>NC_084681.1:1299713-11012213 GCF_028389875.1 Rhea pennata | reverse complement strand
CCTCACGGGACAGTATGAGTGGCTGGATCTGGTATGGCCAAAACATGCCTCACCAGCCAGGCCCTATACCCCACAGCACATGTCATGCACCAGCTTCACCAGCAGTTGAGCCAGTTTAACGCTCAACTGCTTGTGGAGTGGAAGTGTTAATACTCTTCTTCCCACATCCTCCCTGATGATACCCATTTCCACTTGGGCTGACTCTGGTGATGTCATTTCCTTTTATCAGCTAATTTAACTCACTAACCCAGCAAAATCAATTCATGAAGATGTCATCCAACGTTGGATAAAGAGCCAGAGTGTACTCAGGTGTGGGGCTGAGATACAGAACAGGAGAGAGGGCTCAGTCTGTTCAAGTAGTGATGAATTTGTAATCAGTGAGCTATGCCTCATGTAACTAGCTTTCAGCAGGAGCTGCCTGTGAGCAAGCATGCAAGAGAGCCTATGCTTAGATGTTCTGGGAATTTGGTGCCCAGCAAGGATTAACAATCGCACCTCTAAGACTGCATGTTCCTTGAGATGAGGTGGGCTCAATCACTGGCTGAGGTTCAGGCCGCTAGGTATGGGATTTTCCAGAACTCAAATTTAGCACTATGGCAATATTTCACAATCAAAACACTTCTGCTTACTGTTAGGATATTTTAGTTTTATGCTTCTCTGAATTTTCCATTGAGGGGAAGCAATCTAAACCCACTGTTTAACAAGCTGTTCTGTTCTGCACCATTCAGCAGCACTGCTGGGCATTGTGGAAGTGTGGAATCTTTTCTGTAGAGGGTTCATTTCTTCCTATCCACCTGCATGTGTATTGCTAGATCAATTATTGTTTGTAAAATGCATTAGATCTTCAGACGAAAGACAGAAAGACAATGTTTTCTTCCATTAATCAGAGTAGCTTACAGAAAACGTCAGTTTAAAATGTTAAAGCCAATTTGCAGCGTGTATTGACAACAGTTAAATTGGCCTCCAGAAAGTCATGCAACTAGTTGCTTTTGACACTGTGAAGAATGAAATCTTTATAAAGATTTTCAATGTGTTGAACTTCCCCCTGATTTCATGATAGGGTCACTTGACCCTGTCACAGTCTGCAGAAATGTAAACAAAGGTGAGGAATGAGAAGCAATACTCTGATTAAGAGCATACCATAATTTACACACTTTCATTCCCCTCGTATTGGACTACTACCCAGCTTTAGCAGCTCAGTCTATGCTCCGTTTTCATCACTTTCGGTTTCCTTTCTCTGTTTCCTAGGTGACTTTGCTGACTTGAAAATTATGCAGAAACATACTGTAATGAAGGGTCACCACCTTCTCCCTGGCTTTGTTGCCAAAGACAATGAAATCCATAGCTGATCACTAGCCACACCCTCCGTGAAGAGCATGGCCACTGGCTCTGCAAAGCCACAGCGACTCTTGCAACCTTGCCATGGAAATCTAGCTACTTAGCTCGCAGAAGTGTGACAATAAAACTCATACTGGGGAACTTTCTGTAAAAGGCTCTTTAAGCTGGTATTGAATGGGTCATCTGGCATCCAGTGGTGTAGTGTAGATTTCACAGACCTTGCAAGACTGACTAAAGAGAGTGGGAACATTTCCAGCAGGAGGAATTGCTCAAGTCAGAGACAAAACATTTAGTGTTTTGTTCTAGGCATCTACATTCTAAGAGATTTAGCTAGTTATCCATTGTGCTATCTCAAGCTCTGCTCAGTCAGAGCGAAAGAATGAGTAGGATGCTGCGGGTCTGCTGTCTGCTTTTCTGTTTCAGCAGTGTTGCTATGCATGAAGCAGTTTGACTGCTTCACAACACTCACATTTCTGAGGTGTTCCCACTTTCTATTGCATACCAGGGGTATTTTCTGATGTTTCTCACCTCAAGATTTTTTCTGCATGGGAAGATAGTAGGAAGGTTTGGTTCATACTGAAGGTCTGAAGACAGTTTTTATTATTGGCACAGTACCTGTTCCTTCTGGCACACCAGCCTTGAACATATAACTTGAGTATTTAGAGCGTTTTGCCTCACTTCCTTCTCTCTTATTCAGCTCTGTTATCCTTAAACCATCTTACTTGTTGCAGATATCTGAAAGGATTCCCATGCGGCTGTTTACTAAGTGAGCATATCTGAATGAGAACCATCCCCTCCAACCACAAAAGGACAAATCTAATTGCTCTTTCTTTTTGATTTAAAATATTTGAGAAGAAAGGAAAAGGGAGTATGTCTGTCACGATCTTACTTAGATTCAGCAAAGTTAATGGAAAAATTCCTTTTGTCTCTCTTGTGCTTCAGACAAATTTGCACTGTGATATTAGCAAGTAATGTAGTCCATATCTCATCAAATCCTTCTCAAGGAAAATATTCTAACATATGTGGATGGTGTTTTGCCTCTCTCCCCCAAAATCTGTCCCTAGTTTGTCAACTGTGCCAACGCCTCTATCTTACAGTGTCAAATCACTTCTGTGGATAACTCCTGCTCTCTACAACAAACTCCACACAAAATGTTCATTTGCTGCTGGTCACAGATCAGTGTCCCAGTGCTTCGAATGATCACACTGAGAAGGTAGAAGGAGAAAAACTAATTTACACAGACTTGGGGCTTTTTACCCATTGTCTTCAAACTGCAGTAATGCAGTCTCTGTGGCACTCGGGGGAAAGGTGTGACTTTCATGCGATCTGTGTTCTCCGAAAAACAATCACATCTAGCTACAGCCGTGCTTGACATCTTGGCATTTGTGACTTCATACCGGAGATTCTTCAGGGACTGTCAATAATGCAGGACACTGGAAAGCCAATGCTGGCTCTGCAGAACCAGCACCAACTCTCATATCCTCCACAGGCAGCCCATGGACCCTGTACGGTTTTTGCCCACTGGCAGTTTGGAGGTTCTAGAGTTAGATTGCTCCTATCCGACCAAGGCATCAAGCTCTTGCCTGACAAGAAAAGAGAAACAGCACTGTCTGCCCTTGGCTGAATGAGCAGAGTGAGTCCTGCAGCCCTGCTGCCCTGTGCCCTGAGAATGGCTGTGGGCCTTGTCTACCAGAGCCAACCTTTCTGTGACATTTTCCACTGCTTCTGTCAGTATATATAGGCAAAGGCAGTGACAAAATATCCCTCCAAAGTCTTCTACAAATATAGTTCCAACTTTCCAACCAAACAGCAGACAATTCTGCAAGGATCCCCAAAATTTTGCCTGAGGCAAAGAGATAAACATTGCTTTTGGAGAATATTAGGGGAGATTTATCTTAAATGACACAGCCAAGATCTTTGTTTTGATTTGATTTGATAGCTGTAGCACCAAGATTTTAGGAATTTCAGCTATCCTGGTATTCAGATTTTGAGGTCTTTAATCCATTGGCTTCCCATATTGTCTCCCTTAATTTATCTTTTTTTTTTTTTTTTTGTCCTTCTAAAGTTGAGTTACACCTAGATTCTGTTTAGTCTTTTTAGAAGGTCTGCATTACGCAATCAAGACCCAGTCCCCAGCAATGTAACCTCTTGTGAGTCTCTCGACTGATGGAAAAACATGTCAGTTGTTGCATCCAGGAATAACTGGGCTTTCCTATTAGCAGTGATATTATTTCTCCCGTCTGGAGGTGGGAATTAAAATATCCCACAATGACGCACTTCTCAGTGGTATATGACTGAGAGCATTACAAAGACTTCTACTGAAACCTGTGTCCCACTATGCACGTTTACAGCAAGCTCTGGGTCCTACAGTAACCTCCTTTTTAATATCATCTCCACGATTATTTTGCTCATGCTTCTTTTTTTTTAAGTAGATTTCGTTTAATCTAGGTTAGCATTTTTGTTAATTTGAGTAGATTTTGTTCTATCCTAGTTCTTATACTGAATTCTCCCTCCCCCTCTAGCACTGTAAGTGCCATTTAGACCCTTCTTTCTGCCTCCTGTGAAGAGCATACAGCTTTTTGTACTTGATTTCTCATTGTGCCGTTGCTGCATACTGTGGTATCCCTGTAGCATCCATTTTCACATCCCACACAGGAATTCAAGTAGTATATTTTTATAGCCCAGACTCCAGCAGAACCATTTGTGTCAGTCACTCCTGACCACACCTGTGGCATGCCAGCACTAGCATGTTTCTGGTAGTGCTTGTCTAATCAAGCTTCTTCCATATGCCTTTTCATCTCACTGTTGCTCATTCCACATTTTACTGTTACTTCCTTAAGTACTCCTGTGTCAGCACTTCTGTTTCTCTGTGTCTCTTTCTCTAAATATATTTTGGATGGGCCCGATGTGGAAAATCAGTATTTTGCACAGGATGCCCAAGGATTCCAGTTAGGATTCCATGGGGGTGAGCAGTATGGTCTACAAATGGCAGGTTAAGGATCAATATGACCAGATAACAAGGAGGCAGGGCAAATAAGGAGACTGAGTCCCCTTTTCCGCATAGCATGATTGATCTGGAGCAATGTTCAACCAGGAAAATGATCAAAGGCCTCAGGCTATTAAGTTATGCATTTTAGCAGTGAGAGGAGCAAGGGTCCCACAGGTGAATCTAAACCCTTCTCTGTAAGAGAATCTGATGATCTTGAAATTTCTGGTTCTCCTGTGCTTGAACTTCTTTAGTGTTCCTAAGTTCAAGGCAAATAAATACTTTCCTGACTTGGCTGTCAGGGAGATCACATGGCAGGCCGAAAGATGTTGATTTCTGCACTGAGGTACAAATATTATTCACGTCTCTGCTGTCACACACTACACAGGCAGGCTCACAGACCTATGCACTCTTCAGGAAGTGCCAGATCCCAACTGTCCAGTTACTCAGATTGCAGATTTGATTCTGCTTGCACAGACAGGGTCCCAGCACTGTATTAAGTTGCAGGGTGTCACCTGTGAACATCAGTTTAACATAATTGTCAGAATGGTACTTGGTGGAGCTAATGAAATATTTACCTTTGAGCAGCTGTAAGATCATTAATGTTTCACCGTCTGCTGCCAGCTAGTCCTTTCCTGATTTACGATCTTGAATTGTTTATGAGACTAATTGCACCATCCTTTATAAATCAGACACTTCAGCTTTTCTGGGGGCACTTTCAATTAGCAAAAGATAATCCTCTGCTCTGCTGGTGAGGGTGTCTATGGCAAGAAACCAAGGGATGTAGGCTGGTACGATGACAAAGATCCCATGAACCATCCCAGCCTCTCCTCCCATTCCACCCCGGAGTGGGCACTAGGGTCTCTAATGGTACCTTGCTGCCTAACAGAGCCTCAGAGCAATGTGGCACTGGCATGACATTAGGGCTGACACCTTCAGCCTCTCCACACATCTGGGGAGACTGCTCACATGCAAAGGGTGGCTCAGCTGATGCTATAGCATCAACTTGCACTACATTTGTACTATGTGGTCTGCAAGCACCTGACTGAGGGAGGCTGGCTTAGCTCAGAGGTCAGCAGGAGACACAGAGCAGACTCCAAACTCTATGGGATCGTCTCCATATGCTATCATTCCTTTGGAGAAGGTGACTTCCCCTCTAGGTAAGGGTAGGATGGGAAGGGAGGATGGCTCTTCCTTTCAAGGAAAGATATCCTTCTGCTGTCCAGCAATCCATTGAAGCACACAACTAACTTCTGTCTTGTTTGCATGTATTTTCCTCCTGTCCCAAGAATAAGGATGTGTAATTAAAGGTTTTTACTTTGATAGGACTTGGAACTTTTAAATTTTGTTTTCATTTATACTTTTCTGATAGTGAATTATGTTAATTCTTTTATTGTGGTTAAAGAAGCAGATGAAAAAAACCCACAAAATTCTTCCTGCTATCAGAGGCTGGGGGGTGTGTGTCAAATCTGGAATTGCCCTTAGTTTTGAGGGATTACCTCAAATTATGCTTGAAAGAATTCTGTCTCCCAGACAAGAATTCTGCAGGCTACAGGGATTCCCCCTATGCTGGAGGAAGGGTGGGTTTTGCCCCTAAAAGATGTTGACTCTTTTCTTACGTAATCTGATATCTTGGATCACCTTTGCTAGATGGGGTGAAATATGGGGAAGAGATAAAGAGATCACACACAAAATTTTCAGAAAGAAACAGATCACCTGGAATCTTTTCAGATTTGCTGAGAATTCACATTATTAAGAGTGATGTTGCTGATGTCAAGCTTAGAAAACTGTACCAAGAGGCAAAACACCAAGATTATATAGTGAGCAACATGCTTGAGGCATGTTACAGAATAAGGAACTAAAAGGCTGGATAATATTTTAATTATTATTAATTAATAATATAATAAAACCTTTTGTTCATGTAATAATGCAGATTTATGTAATGAAAACTATGCCTACTTTCACTACAAGTTACTGGAGCCATACTGGCATATTTATGATGATCTAAAGGCATAAGTAAAGTACAACTTGCAGACAGAGTTTGCTAGAGAACTATGGCAATGTGTATTTTCACAATATGAGAGCATGTGAGCATAACAAACCATTGAGAAATGGCTTAATGAATTTTTTTACAGATATTCATTGCAGTGGGGGGACAGAAGATTCTCACATGTAGGGGATGTACAGGGGATGCGTCTGAAGAGCTCTCTAAAACTGAAGGTTCAGTGGAAGCTTTGTAACAAAACTTATCAGTGAACAGTAAAGAGTAACCTGGACCAGATAATATTCATCCAAGGAGCTTTAAAGGAGAGTTACTGAGTTACTCACCCTGAAGCTCAGACTAGCTGTTTATTAAGCCTTTGTGCCAGGTGAGTGGAAAGTGGAAAATGCAATGCTATTCCTTAGAAAGGCTTTAGAAATGATGCTGGGAGTGTGAAATATGAGCTGGGATAGCAGGTACACTGCAAGAGATTACAATAAAACAGAGATAGAAGAGTCAAGAAGGCTTTTGTGAAAGGAAGGCAAACATTATGAATCTGTTAATGCTCTGTGAAGGAATCAACTGACATGGATGGAAGTGATTCCGTCAAGGTAGCATAGTCATTTTTCTTCAGAAATTGTCAGTGAGGTCTTTCATCAGAAGTGCTTAAAAATATCATGGAATAAGAGGAAAGGTCTTCTCAACAGTTAATAACAGATTAAAGGATAGAAAGCAATGAATGAGAACAAATGGTCAGGCTTTACAGTGGACAAATCTTATTAATGGAATCCTAGAATATCTGCTTTGGGACATGTTCTGTTCAATATATTTCTGAATAATCTAAAAAAGGAGATGTGTAGAGAGGTGACAAAAGTTTGTGTGTGATGTGGAATTATTTTGAAGTCTCACATCTGAAGCTGACAGTACAGACTTAACTGTATGGAGATAATCACCGAGAAAAAAGCTCTCCAAAAAGAGGAAAGTCAGACAGATGTCCATTGGGCAGGGAGCAAGGCAAAGATACTGAATTCCTAGCTAAGAATTTAGGTCTTAGTCGTAGCCACTTCATCTTTGTATTTGGTTGTTTATCATATGAAGTGCTGCAGAAAATCTATTCTGTGCTAGCAATGTTCCATAACTGTCCAGGTCTCTAATCAACCTCAGCTGTCCAAGAACTAGGACAACTTCTTGATGTTGTCAACTAGGTTTCCTCTAAGACCTCAGGGCACCATAGGTGATGGCCAGATCCATTCAGTGACGTAGGATTTCTACTTCAAAGTGCTGAACTTCTGGAATATTCTGCAGAATGGTGTGGCTGCATGAATCAGGGCTATGATGGGAAGAATCCTCCTAGGTCATATGTACTACAGAATCCCCGAAAGGGCAATCTTGTTTAGACCGTTTGTGTTTCAGATGTGCCTTGGAGCACATCCCTGTCCCGCCAGGGCTTCCCTGATGGTACTTCAAGGCAGCCAGCTCTGCAGGTTCTCTGGGAAGTGGCTCTCAGTTATGAGGGAGAGATTGTTCTCCTTGACCTATTTGCTCATTACTTCCACAAATGTGATTCTGATGAAGGAATTTTCCTAAGTAATTACTATCACATTAGCAATTCAGCCAAACAGAAAGCAGTCCAAACAGCAACTTGACATGGTATCTGCCTCGAAGGCCAGCTTACTGACTGCCAGTGGACCGACAGAGACAGAAGGTAAAAGCCAGCTCAGTTAGCCAGGTGGAGTGTCCCCAAGTGAGGCAGGTGAACGTAGCTTTATTTCGACCACTGAGGCATAGGATCCTGCAGCTCACTTGTCAGGTCTGTGTGTGCTTCTTTGTGTCACGGTTCATCTGAAGTTAGGAAGAGGTTCTGACATGAACTCCAGATTCAAGGGTTAAAACCACTCTTGCTTTTAGCTGCCTGTAAGATTTAAAATGCCTGCTGAGCCCATGTTCTGAGCAGTGAGATAAAATGATAACACATGCAGTACAAAGAACCGGCTAAATTCAAGAAGCTGATTCCTTGGTGGAAGTTGTATCTCCCAATCTAATTCGCAAAGGACAAACTTACGCATGCAGCATTGCTCCCAATACCCTCTGCCCAGAGGCAGAGAACTTCACAGAGACTGATCTGCTGTATAGAGTCTAACTTGGAGTGTTGATAAAAAGAACAGCCCCACTTTACAAGAGTCCTTGGCATCCTTCTATGTATGTCATTGAAATGATTTTGCTTAGCCACAGCGTACCTTCTTGTTAAAAATTTTAAATCAGGGAACTCTGACAGAGTTTTTCGTGACAGAAAATCACAGAATGATTGAGGTTGGAAGGGATCTCTGGAGATCATCTAGTCCAACCCCCCTGCTCAGCAGGGTCATGTTAGACAGAGTTGCATCCAGGCAGGCCTTGAATATCTCCAGAGAAGAAGACTCCACAACCTCTCAGGGAAACCCGTGCCAGTGCTCTGTCACTCTCACAGTGAAGAAATTCCTCCTCACGGTCAGGTGGAACTTCCTGTGCTTCAATTTCTGCCCATTACCTCTTGTCCTGTCACATGGGACAACTGAAAAGAGTTTGTCCCCATCCCCTTGACACCTTCCCTTCAGGGACTTGTCCACATTGATAAGATCCCCCCTCAGTCTTCTCTTACTCAGGCTAAAGAGGCCCAGCTCTCACAGCTGTTCCTCATAGGGCAGGTGCTCCAGCCCTCTGATCATCTTCATAGCCCTATGCTGGGCTCTCTCCAGTAGCTCCATGTCTCTCTTGTCTTGGGGAGCCGAGAACTGGACACAGTGCTCGAGCTGAGGCCTCCCCAGGGCTGAGTAGAGGGGCAGGATCACCTCCCTCAACCTGCTGGCAACACTCTTCCTAAGGCACCCCAGGATACCATCGGCTTTCTTGGCCACAAGGGCACATTACTGGCTCATGGTCAATCTGTCATCCACCAGCACTCCCAGGTCCTTCTCTGCAGAGCTGCTCTCCAGCAGGTCAGCCCCCAGTCTGTACTGGTGCCTAGGGTTATTCCTCCCTAGGTGCAGGACCGTGCACCTGCCCTTGTTGAACCTCCTGAGGTTCCTCTCCACCCAACTCTCCAGCCTGACCAGGTCTCTTTGAATGGCAGCACAGCTCTCAGGTGTATCAGCCACTTCTCCCACCTTGGTGTCATCAGCAAACTTGCTGAGGAGGCACTCTATCCCTTCATCCAGGCCATTGATGAAGAAGTTGAACAGGATGGGACCCAGTACTGAGCCCTGGGGGACACCACTAGCCACAGGCCTCCAACTAGACTTCAAGCCACTGATGACAACCCTCTGAGCTCTGCCATTCAGCCAGTTCTCAATCCACCTCACTGTCCACTTGTCTAACCCACACTTCCTGAGCTTATGTAGGAGGATGTTATGGGAGACAGTGTCAAAAGCCTTGGTGAAGTCAAGGTACAAAACATCCACTGCTCTCCCCTCATCTACCCAGCCAGTCATGCCATCAGAGAAGGCTCTCAGATTGGTTAAGCAGGATTTCGCCTTCGTGAATCCATGCTGACTACTCCTGATCACCTTCTTTTCCTCCATATGTCTGGAGATGACATCCAGAATGAGCTGTTCCATCACCTTCTCAGGGGTAGAGGTGAGGCTGACTGGCCTATAGTTGCCTGGGTCCTGCTTTTTGCCCTTTTGGAAGACTGGAGTGACATTGGCTTTCTTCCAATCCTCAGGCACCTCTCCAGTTCTCCATGACTTTTCAAAGATGATGGAGAGAAGCCTAACCCTCTCAGTTTTCTCTTCTCCAGGCTAAACAGGCCCAGCTCTCGCAGCCTTTCCTCATGAGAGATGTTCCTGTTCATTCATTATCTTAGTAGCTCTCCCCTGGACTCTCTCCAGTAGCTCCATATCTCTCTTGTATTGAAGAGCTCAAAACTGGACACAGTACTCCAGATGCAGCCTCACTATGTGTTCAGTAGAGGAGGAGGATTAGCCCCCTTGACCTGCTGGCAACACTCTTCCTAATGCAACCCTGGATACCATTGGCTTTCTTGGCCACAAGGGCACACACTGCCTCATGGTCAACTTATTGTCCATCAGAACCCCAAGGTCCTTCTCCTTTGAGCTGCTTTCCAGTAGATCAGCCTCCAGCTTGTACTGGGATATGGGGTTATTCCTTCCTAGGTGTAGGGCCCTGCACTTCCCTTTGTTGAACACTATGAGGTTCCTCTCTGCCCATTTCTGCAGCCTGTTGAGGTCCCTCTGAATGGCAGCACAGCCTTCTAGTGTATCAGCTATTCCTACCAGTTTGGTATCATCAGTAAACTTGCTGAGGGTGCACTCTGTCCCTTCATCCAGGTAACTGATGAATAAATTGAACAAGTCTGGACTCAGTGTTGACGCCTCAGGGACATCGCTAGCTGCAAGCCTCCAACTAGACTTTGTGAAACTGAGCACAACCCTCTGCCTTTCAGCCAGTTCTCCATCCATCTTATTGTCTGCTTATCTATCCTGCACTTCCTGAGCTTGCCTATGAGGATCTTATGGCAGACATAACATCCAAAAGCTGACCAGAGTCGGAGTCACTCATCCCAAGAAAACTGTTGTAACCAAATAAAATTGTTTGTCAAAGGGATCAAACCTGAGTTTCACAACATTAAAGAAAAATGGAAAATAGTGTCACCTTTAAGATCAAAGTGAGTGGTTGAATTCCTCTGTGTGAGAGAAACTATGTGGTAAACAAAACCAGCACATACTTTCTGCAAACATCTGCCCTAACTGTCAGCAGCTTTCTAATGCAATTCTGAGGGAGTGCTGCCAAACAAGAAGAGACTCATTCCAAGACTTTAATAGTGAAAATATAAATATCCCTCTTGTTAATTTGGGGTGCCATAATCCATCAGTGGCTGTCTTGTGCAATTTAGTTCCATGGCATCTCCTGACATCATGGGCAGTAAAACGTTCACATGCTAATGGCAGGTACTAGGACACTTTTCTTTTCAGCTGCCCATTATGCTGAACAGAAGGATTAAGAGGTGCTGGGACAGTCTTGGCACATGGATCCCAGCCATCTGGAACACAGTAGTTACATGATGCAGTCACCACTGTGACTGGTCGTGTGCAATTGGAGGTGTAATCTGTGAAAGGCACAGTAGACTAGGAACTGTAAGGCTGTCATGCAGAGCTGTGGCCAGTGCAGCTTGGTGGCTGGGCATAGCAGCCTGGAAAAGGACCTGTCATAAAAATAGAGCCTGGCTTACAGTGTACAGCTTTGCCATGTGTTCTCCTTCCAAGTTTGTTGTGAAGAAATCCTGCAGAAGGCTCATTTAAAGCTGCACTACAGGGCTTTAAACTGTGATGCCACTCTTGTTGCCCAGTTTGGGATGACATGGGGGGATTTGCATGCCTCGCTGTGATGCAAAGGGCAAAAACCCCATGAGGCCAGCGAGAAAGTGACTCTAACGTACTGAGAGGGAGCTTGAAGTCAAATCTTTGAAGTAAAGGCAAAACTATGAAGTAAAGGCAAAACTATTCTGTGTCTCACAGAAATTCACCAACTTGGGCTTATGAAAACATGAGTATAGAACAATAACTAGAACCCTACGTGACAGAGGTCTCATATCAGAAATCTAGCATTGAAAACACATATCCCGAGACTTTGCTTCATGGATGTAAGCCCTTCTGTGTCCATATCATTGGGCTGGACCTCAGGAGGGGAAAGAGAGAAGCCAAGATATAATAATTGTGTCATGTTTTTCATCTTCAGATGGCTGATGATGAGTTTGGTTATTCCAACCATCATTGAGACTACTGAAAATTCTTGTCACTCCTTGTCCACTCAGAGAAAAATACAGGCTTCATCTTATGGTCAAGGCACTTTTCTGTCATATTCCTGCTCATGGGATGGAATATGATGAGATGTGCATGAGACAACAGATTCTTTGTCTTGTAACACTTCTCAGTCAATTCAGAATGCAGGAGCAAAGGGCTAATACTGAGGAAATCTGTGACTGGCTCTGCACCCTTACATAAGCATGGATGTATCCCTTGTTCTATTCTTCCATTCCCTAATCTCTGAACTGGACAAAGACAATAAGTATGCTCTACCTCTAAAAAAGCTTTGAGCTCTTTGGAGGAAGAGCACTTGCGATTCTTCAGAAAAAGCCTGGAGCTGTGGGGTTCTTGTCTTCCAACTACTTGCAGTAGCCCGTTCTTGGAATCTACTATGTCAGCCTTAGCACACTAACCCTTTGCAGGCCACCTGGATATGCTTCCAGCCCTTGCCTCTTTTAAACACATCTGAAGTGTGTCCAGAGGTTTGCACATACTGCCATACTAGTATTTTGCTGCTTCAATGGAGGTAGAAGACTCCCATTAGTAGGTTCTATTCAGCTTCCTCATTCAGTGCCAGCATACAGTAAAGCACCTCTGGGAAGCTTCCTCAGTCCTTTCACTTCTTTTTAATAATATCTTAAACTTTTGCTTCCTCTCAATAACCTTTTAACCTAGACTTGTTTTCCTGTTTCTTAATTCACCAAGGTTATATTTATAGTAACACCCTTCTCTTTTAGGTTTGGGTATTGATGATAGTGAAATAGATTTCCCTTTATTTCTGTTCAGCCATTTTCACTTAACTCTGAACTACTCTGCTGACACCCCTAAAAGTAACTAATGCCAAACATGAAATGCACACAAGATGTCAGTGATACATTCAGGCTATAAAACTTGTGATATCAAATGTGTTACCAGCTCTTCATTGAGGTACACACTGCACATTCACATTAGCAATTTAAAATACACAGCAGACCTGGAATCAAGTCGCTTTGTGAAAACTATCTCCTAAACATGTAGAATGGGAGATTCCTTAGAGACCCTTGTTTTGGGATCCCTTGAAACAGAGCCCAACAGATAAGAAGCATCTCACTTACTGCAATGTACTCAGTGCATGGCAGTGCATAAGCTATTTCATGGTGACCCAATACTTCTAAATGCTAGCTCTCATAATAAAGAATAGAGCCATTTTCAAGGGCCAGTTGCAGAGGAATCCTAGTCCAGTAATTCAAAGAAGCATGAAAATATAATCAGCTGATAATCAATAAAAGAATCTCTGATAATCATGCAGTATTCCAAAGACATTTCTAAAGCAGTATTGACCTTCTTTCCAGAACAATCATCCCTTGCTTTTATAGTACTGTTTTCAGTATGTTTCTAAGTACTTAATAATGATGGAAAGAATCAACATCCACACTTTATTTACAGATAGGAAAACTGAATCAGTAGGAGAAATGAACCATTTCCTTAAATTCATCTAGACATCATGGAGCCAAACCAAAAACAGTAGACAGTAGCTCTGGGTCCTGGTGCCGATCTCTGTCTTATAGCAGACACTGAATGCAGAAGCAGTTTACTTAAATAAGCACTTGGATTCAGGGCTTAGGTTACGTAGGGGTTATTGCAGATGAGTATGAGAGAATAGGATGCTGAAAACACTGTTCAGGACAACTCGCTTCAGAGGAAAAGAAGTTTTTGTCTGGTTCCTGTGAAATACCAGTAACTGTTAGAAAAAAGGGTGAGGGATGCCACAGAAGAGCTACCATTGCACAGAAAGCAGGAGACATTTGACCTTTGCAAATGCTATAGAAGCTCCACCATTACATGAACAACTGTTTTATTAGAAGAGATGAGTTTAGAAAGATGCACTGGTAGTTGCCTTCTGAGTTGGAAATAGGGCCAAGGACAGCTGCTGATCAGAACAAAGGAGGAGGGGAAGATACAAAGACACAACTAGTGTGATCACCAGAAGGGACCCAGCGCTAGCTCCCAAAGGTAGTCTACTACCACATGCAAGGGGAAATGAGTAGGTGGTAAGATCCCCAAAGCCCTTGAGTATCTGGGCATGTTATCTCCTCTCAAATTGATATAAGAAGGGAATTAGACCCTTAAATCCTTCTGTAAACCTCAGCAGGCATCCATCTATCTTCAGTCACATGAACAAGAGCTGTTCCCAGGATTTGAATCTTAAGAACTGACTTTTCTTTCTTTCTTTTTTCTTTCTTTTCTTTTCTTTTTCTTTCTTTTCTTTTCTTTTCTTTTCTTTTTCTTTCTTTTCTTTTCTTTTCTTTTCTTTTAACTGAGGCTCAGTTTGAAATGTAGGCATTTTTAGAGATATCGTTCCTCATTTCCTTACTCCTAAATGAAAGCAGAAACCAGAAGTGGCTGCATTTAAGTGCATGAAACAGAACAACTTGCATCATTTGACTGTCAATTCCATATCTTTATTTATTGACTTAAAATTATAAACTGAGTGCTTCTTAACTATTAATGAGTCTCTCAAATCCTGGATGAGAAAATAAGTATTATCTCCATTTACCAGTTGTCAAAGTGAGGCACAAGAGGAGACATGACTTGTCCAACGAGACCAAGTCGCTTAACATGACAACTGAGCCTAGGACATGGAGTCCAGGCTGCCAGCTTTCCTTCTGTCATAGCCATCACAGCTACATCCCCTTCCATCATGACTCCTACACGTAGCATTGTCTCTGCTCAGGTGCTCAAATGGGGGAAGCTTCAGACACTTTGTTCATAACACTAACACTTTATAACTTTCCTAACACTTTAACCTGCTCATAGAAAAAGTTTGAAGTATCTTGACTTTGATGGTTACAATGTGAAACAGTTCCATTGTGTTTTTTCTAGTCACCTCGTGAGGAAACTGATAGGAGCAAGCTAGAAGAAAAGATGAGAAAAGTTAAATGTGTAAAGCTTTTCCTAACTAGGTCTCCAGAGCAGCTGGCAGCCATCAAGTTCCTGAGGTGCCTGGGTCATCAGACAAAGCCTGAGAGTTTCCACTCTCACATCCAGAGACTGTCACATCCAAGAAACACCTCTTAGACCAAAGTCACACCTCAAAGGCTGAACCGGTCTCCTGGGGCTCTATATTCAATGAAGAGAATTACACAATGTTGAAGATGGTTTAATCTGCGCTATCTTGAGATGAAGGTGTTCATATTTCTCCACTGAATGTAGAAGTTCTATTCTTAAGAATAGAATGAGTGGCCAGGGGAAGACTTAGATGTGTCAAGAGCAAAGTTGGGGCAAATGAATCCCATCAGTAGGAGACTGAATCTTATTTGTTTGACAGTAAATGAAATGGGAGCTTTAAATTCTTCAGCTAAAAGTGCCAAGCCGAGAGTTCCTTGCCCCTTCTCAAGCCTGGCACACAAAGCCTGGTTAGTGTGTTTGGACACCACAGCTACTTTCACAAAAAGTCTTTTGGAGTTAAATCACAGTCTGTTCTTCTTGTACATGAATTTCTTCTCATGACAATTTAGTTCCTTCTTGTTAGCCTTATCAAGCCTGAGCGCCTTTAGATATATCATCTTTTCCCAAACTCTTTACAGAAGTCTCTTCCCCATTCCCTGAAAGTATCCCAGCCTCTTGCCATCCATGTATTCCCATTTACCTAAACCAGAAAGCTGTGTCCTACTGGGGTGAACATAGAGCTTTTCTCTCACAAAAGACACTCAGTTGTGAAAAATAATCAGAAATATTTCCCCTGCTGCTCAACAGTGCAGGAATTACTGGACTGACCATTGCTGTAGTGTGTGGCAATGTATACCTCCTTGAGTGTAAACAGCCCAGGCATAGTCAGGGAGTTGGGCATGGCAAAGGGGCTCCAAATACAAGGCACACCAGGATGTTCAAGGACAGCTTTCCATACAAACACATCTGGAGTTTCCCTCTCAGCATAGCAGATTCATTTTACCATAGGCACCTGCAGCAGCTGGCATCTGTCAGCTATGCTGCTCAATTGGAAGTGATAAACTGCTCCTGCTTTTCTTAAGGGCTAGGTCTTTAGTGCATGGATGGCTGATTAGAGGGCTCACTTGCCTTACTTCTCATCCCTTCAGAACTGGGTTAGATCACTCATCTCACCAGGTGACATAAGACTGCAGGGGCAAGACCTGGGCAACGTATTACAGTTTACCCTTTCTTAAAGCTTGGACTGGAGTTTAAGCATCACATCAGAAATGGAATAGAAATTGTCACTCTTCCGTCATTTTAGAATCCTTTGGAAGTTGTCGAAAGAGGGCTGTGTTGAATTTTGAGCAGCTTGGAAGATAGCACAAAAGATGTAGAGGCACATGATGTGATGAAGTTAGTGTTCACCTCATTACATGTATGAGACAACTTTGAAGTTCAATGTGCCAGCTACATGTAAGATTAAAAGAAATAGAGAAATACTGGAACTGAAGTTGTACTCTGTGAAACTGATGGAAATGCAATGTCAGAATGGAAGAAATGCCTGCATCTTGTGAACAAGTCCATAGCTTCCTGAAGACAGAAGGAAAAATAATCTCTGTGTTTGATTAAGAAAGTCTTAGTAAAAGTCATTAACAGTGCAGGAATAGATTGACTAAAGCCCTCTCTTCATGATGATGTAATACTTTCAGGGGCCAAACCTCTGCTTAAATGCAAAGAGACGAAAGCTTTGAGAGCTTTAAAAAAGCCCAGTATATTAGACATGGCCACTGAAATGTTTGACTTACGGAAAAATAGCTGCTCTTAGCCTACTTTTACCAATATGAAACAGAAAATTTCTGACAGTCTGATATTCTGAACAAACCAACCAACTTCCACAACAGCAGAGCTCAGGATGAGAAGGGAAAAGGTTATGTTTTGGAGTGTGGCACTTCCCATAATCTCTCATACTTGCCCAGTCCTCTTAACGAGGTATTTCTCACACCTGTGAGCTGTACAATTTCCCCTTACAATGTCCTGTTCCCTTCAGAAATCCATCTAAAGTAGTCTTTTAACTTATTTGAGTAGACAAGTCTGTTCCTGCTGTTGAGCAAGGTTTGGCTAAATTACATCCATCTTTTTCTCCTTCCTGCCTCTATCTCTTCTTCCTCTGTCTTCATCCTTATGTTCCTTTCCTTTCCTGCTACATCTCTCCAGGCCCTCTGTTCTGTCTTCCCTTTTCCTCTATGGCTATACATCATGTAAGTGAGGTGGGAGCTGCCCAGATCTGTTGTTTGATCTATTGAGATGAAATCTGAAAAGTTACTGAAAATTCATGTCATTTCAGAAGATCTAGGCCTGAAACTGAGGAAAGAGGAATGGGATAAGGTAGGACAGAACAGAACGTAAATACTAAGTTTCAATACTGGTGATAGGGGGAGTACGACAATATGATTCCCATTGATCTTTGAGCCTAAGAAAAATGACATGGGGGTAACACCACCAGAACCAGTATATCACCTCTCCATCTGCATTCAGCATGCTTCGTTGAGGCCATGTTGTTGAGGGTTCATTGCCTGGCTTGAGATTAACTAATTCCTGAAAGCAGCATATCCAAGGAGTACAAGAATCCTTGTAGCTGGATGGGAACATTTTTTTCATTAGTGTATCTGAACAGTACACTTTGTTACTGGCTGATTTTCATTAAAGGTCTAAGGCTCCCCAAGGACTTGTTTTCTTCCTCCTGCAGTAGCAGGAGTGGAGAACATTCTGGGTGGAGCAGTCACTGCACAGTGTGATACAGTGGCTGCAGCAGTGCAGGGAAAGCAGCTGTCCACAGTTCTCTGCTGTTTATTTGCTTTTAAGATGCAACTGTTGTGATGTTGATGATGTATCTAGCGGCTAATGATTTCATGCCTTGGGGGCTGATCAATGACTTGCACCAACTGCACATCAATATTATGGGACCTGATCCTAGAAAGCACTGATTGTTCCCTAGTATATGAAAGCCAAATTCCAACCTTGATCACTCCTTCACTCTAGGCAGAGTGGCATTTGCACTTTAAGGTCTAGATTACCCACTTCCATATCCTTCTTGTTTTTCAGGTATATACAGAAATCAAGAGATACAAATTCAGCAACACAAAAGATCCCACTAGGAAGTGTGGGGATTTTAGGATCTCCTACAGTCTGCAGCTTGTGATTCCTATTAGCCATTGCCTTGAATTTCTAGCACTGCAGCCTTTTAGAGACAGCACAGGAGGTATTAGTTCTCTACCCCTGCCATGTCATGGGTGTTAGCAGATGAATTTTCTGTAACTACGGCACAATACATGATTGCCACCACTTGTACAGCAGTTAGAGCATCACCCTATTTCCCTTCAACTGTGAACTTCAAGGGTCTATGTATGGTACAGCTGACAATCTTCCTCTTTGAGCCACTTGTACTATCACAAAATTCCTGTGAGAAATCTGTGACAAAGCTAAATACCAAATTTAGGTTTCCTGATCTTACTTCCGCAAGCACAACAGGAGCATTAGCACTGCCAAGCTTCTCAGATCTGTAGTTTAGTCTTATGTTTTGACTCTGACAATGTCCATCTTTTCCTTTACAGAAAGGTATAAAGCCCCCAGTGAAGATGGCAGGTAATCTATTCCCATTGGGGGATTATGTCCAAGTGCAGTGGTTAAAGGTTACCAAAAAGGAAAAAAAAAATCTGTAAAACTAGCAAAAATGCCTGGGAAGCAGCAAAACAGCTGTACTATGCAGGCCAGACAGTTTAATGCACCATTACACATCATTGCCAAATCTCGCTCTTTAACACAGTGTTTGATCTCTTTCATTCTCAGACCCACCCAGAGCTTTCTCTTTTCAATTTGCCAAATTCTCCGTCCTTCTCACTTCCCTCCCTAGACAGCAAATTCATTATATTGAAAGCTTGTGTGTACAGCTAGAACTCTTAGAAAATATTGATAAAGGCCAAAATGAAACACTCTGGGAAGTAAAATCAGAAAATATTTCCATACCAGCTAAAGAATTTGAGAATCAATGAACCAGGGATAAACTGCAGAGTGAAAAACAGTATAGGGCATATTTTACTAGCAGGAAATTGGTGCCCAATTCTGTCATTCCTGGTCTGTAACTAGGAATCACTGTTTGACATGCAGCCCATTAGCTCATACACAGCTGCAGTTGATTAGGAGAGATCTGGGACACAAATGTGTTGAAAAACTTCACAGGATTTTGTCTGACAATTTCTAATTTCTTATCATGATATTCACATAGGATTAAGCTGTCAGAGAACATGTCATCATGCTCTCAAGCTCTGGAAGGGCTCATTTTTGCCATCCCTCAAGCTGGCAGAACCAGGCTGTACTGTGGCACCAAGTGCAGCCCGTCTCCCAATCCAAAGAGCTCATTGCTTCTGAGCAGGTCCAATAGTCTGCTATTGGTGCATCAGTGGGCAGAATAACAAGAGCACACCCACCTATGCACATGTCTGGGTACCACCAGCTGGCTGCAAAGCAACCATCTGCACAGATAGTGGGTGAGCTGTGAAGCACATAGTATTCACGACTGTTTTTGTAGCAGCCTCTCATTCTTTTGTACAAATCTGAGAACACTTACTACAGGCTCTCCTGGACCATGTGGCTATGCTCGATTAGCTCAGTAGATACGGTAGTTTTGTCCTCTTTGTTGGCTAGATGATATTTGTGTGGGAGCATCCAGGCCTGAGTATGCCTACACTTGTCTCTATGTCGATTCAGAAGGAGGACTGCAGCACCTCTTGCTGTGTCCCAGCTATCTGAGATGCCAGTAGCGGTCCAGCTGCAGTAGCATAGAGCTCCTGAAGGCTGATATGAGAATGCAGCAGTGGAATCTCAGATTCAGATGGAACTTTCTCTGTATCAGTTTGTGCCCACTGCCTCTTGTCCGGTCACTGGGCAACACAAAAAAGACCTTTCCTGGGATATGGCAGGCTGCTAACTACATATACTTTAACAGGTTTGTTTAAGGCAAAATGCTCTGTCCCAATTTTCTTCCATTTCCAGTTATTTTAGGACTTGTGTGAATGGTGACATTAGGGTGTGAAAGTACAGCCTAGGAGATCCCCTCAACCAAGTCCTTGTACAGATGGCCCTTCCAGCATCCCTAATGTTCCTTCACAGGAGGATCACCCCAGTTTGGGAGCAGAGACACCTTCTCTATCACCTTCCTGTCCACTGACTTTTCCTTAAAGTCCCATGCTGAGCCTATCCTTGGATCAGCACTGTGCCCAAGTAGGCTGCCGCCACCTTTTCCATGGAAAGCTATCACCTTCTGGTGGGGGTTATTACATGTGGTATCTGCTGCTTTCTGGATGACTTAGTCCCCAAATCACTACAGCAACCCTCTCTCCCTGCTATTGTAGAACCCATATCGAATCTCCTGGCACAGAAGGCCAGACCATCACCATTATTCAAGTACATTAAAAGATACTTGAAAAATATACAGGATTTGCCCCCCCCCTTTTTTTTTCTTTTTTTTTTTTTTTTTTTAAGCCTGGTGGGTACTCATTACATTATTAAATACATTTAACTGTGTGACCCTCAGCAGTTGCTGAGAGTCAAACAAATGTTTTTTGTGATCAGGATCTGTCATTTGTTCCATTTCTTCCTATCCCCCTCTCCTCTTCACTTTGTTGTCTTTTCATAAGTCACTCTTTTATAGGATCCCACAACTTCTGAATAAGAGCTATTCCTATGCCATAGGGCAGAGGAGGACATGACTGTGTCCAGTTCCACACACTGATGGAATTGCACAATTTTGCAGAATAGCTGTGGCAGTTCGACCTAAGAGCCTCCGCTCTTGAACCTCCATGATGTTTAACACCTCAGATGACTCAGTTTTCCCACTGGGCCCAAGGCTTCCGAAACTCTAGGTCAAGCCAGCCCTAGCAGAGATCAGGAGCAAACATCTTTGTGTTCAGCACCTTAAGGGATCGTTTTCTTGCATTCTGCCATCCTCATTGTAAAAACACAAAACTCCCGAGAGGACAAAAGAGCATCAGAATCAAGATCTGCTGCACAAGGCTAAGGGTGACATGAACACCTAATTTTGCTAGAATGGTGTCTAAAACAGATCTGAACAGCTCTAGCAATACACATCTGACCCTTCCAAAGGCATTTGGATAGCAAAGAAAGTTTAACCTTAAAGTTCCTACTGGTGACAATCACTTCTTAATATTCTCCCTCCAACTGCAAAAAACATCCTCTACCTTCCCTTCTGCTAATACCCTTGAAGTATGTGTGCAGTGTGATCAGTCCTGCCTTTGCCCTTAATCACTTTCTCCCAGCCTATATAATTAAATTCCATCAGGTATTGCATCTAATTTTTGAGGAGCTCCCAAAGAACAAAAGCCAGTTCAGTTGCAAGTGAACAGAACAAATTAATTAGAAGGGGAATATTAGGCTCTCTCCAAATTAGATTAGCAGATCTCTAACAGAAGAAACATAGCCAGGCTGGTTATGATGCTGTTCACTTCCTGAGCAGCTGCTCAGTTTCAGGGATTGTATACAGTATTCAGAGTCACAGCATCACTAGAAAGTGGATTAGGCTTGGAGCAACCCATGCTAAAAGGCCCTCTAGGGCACAATTTCAAAGAGCAACACAGGGAATTGGTGGCCTTGTGTCTCTCATTAACAACTATGTAAGTTGTGCCATCAGATTGCTTCACGATATTTTGGAAATGTCTTCCTGTCATATCTCTGCATACCTAACCCAGTAAAAATGGATGTTACTTGAATGTGAAGCTCTGCATAGCAATATTTACCCACATTCCTCCTAGCTAGGGAGATCTTCAAGAGTAAACATTGGAATTTTTATATAAAACCAGATCAATTATCAAGAAACCACTCTTTAGAAGCATTTAAACAAGTAAAGAGATAGCACCAGTGCAACTTATGGCTACCTCTAGGAATCTACAGTCTTGGGAAATTGTCAACATAGCCTCATCTTATGTAATAAAACAAGCATACAGTTTGTCCCCTTAGGAACCAAGGGACAAGCACGCCACATGGCTAGCTGCATATGTCCTAGGGTCCTGATCCAGCACAGAGAGCATCAGCACTAAGATAATATATCTACAGTCTCTAAACACTCTTGAGTAACAAAGTGCTACCTGCAAGTGATTTGAGACCAAGCACAGGAAACAAAAATGCAAGAGACATAAGGGAGAGCTTTTAAGAGAGTCAGATTGTTTAAATCATGCTTGTTAATTCAGTAAAAAGAAAAGGTTTCAAAAGAAAAAACAGTCTAATGTATCCTGCCCTTATTAATGGCAGGAATGTCCAATTGTAGTGTGCCTAAAGTTCTACCAAACGTTCGCTTTTCCCCTTCTCCACTGGTAACATGCACCTGCTGAGCTTATTAACTTTCCAGTTCTATCTGAAATGGGAAGCCCTGGATGCACTGCTGAATGCGCCAGACAGGTCCAAGTGGACCCCTGCTGTGCCGCTGAATGTACCCGCAGTTCTGCGGTTTCAGTGGAATGTTACTGATGACAGTAGCACAGCAGGAATGGTGAGAATCAGCAGTGGAGACGTTAATAAACAGGCAACTGCTAATGATTTCAGTATTGAATCCTCTGGTTTGCTCTCCTTCTATCATATAAAAAAGAAAACAGCAATAGAAGAGTTTCATGATAGAAGCTCATTAGCCCAGGAGTCTAAAGGAACTTACTTTCCTGCTTGCATATAATGCACCATAACCTTTGCCATTCTACTTTTACCCAGTTTTTCTCTACAGCTTTAAAAGAGTGATTGAACTTAAAAAAGATCCAGGACAGAACAAGATTTGATCTTTCTACAGCAATATCCTGAATGGACATGAGCAGATTAGGAATCATTCTTAAAGATATGAGAATTGCTTAATATTAGTGACATAACCAGGTCTTGTGTTCCAAACGAGAAGATAGGTCGGAATTCAGACAGCTGAACATCTTTGAGGGAGAGTTTACATGTGTATTCACATGCTAGCCAGACATATGCCCTAGCACTTGAGAATTCATAGCCTGCCTTCTCACTGGCTCAGCATACGAGCAGTGAGCACCTGCAACCATCTTGCTCTTCCCAGCTGCTTGGGAAAGATGGAGTGCTTCATCAGTCATGCTGTTTGGTCAACCTCATTTTCTTCCTTCATAAATTCTCTTCAGTTCTACTTCTGTTAGTAACTTGTATGCTATTACATCCTTCAGATTAATGTTTCCTCCCATCTTAACCAAAAACAAATGTATTTTTTACCAAATTTTTATCCTTTAATATCAAACTTGTGATTGTTTTTTACTTTACCTTCTAGAGCAAGAAAGTTCTTTTCTTTCCTCCTGATAGTACTCAGCTCTTCAGAAAATCACTAAGGCTAAAACATATTTACAGGTATTTCCTCTCCTTTTATCCAGTCTCCTAGAAATTTCCTGAAAGAATGTGCTTTAAGATTTCAGCTATTCAGAGTTAACTAAGGGAGCACAAGGTATATTTCATTTTGCTACCTTATAGAAGGAAAACTAAGGCATCATCACCCTTTTTCCCTGTAAGTCACTGGAAAATTGTGTGTTCTGCATTGTCAATATACACATGGGTAATGTATTTCTAAAAATTTTTGATTGTTGAGAAGTAATCTCATAAGCCAAATGCATTTGGGAACTGTATCTGAAGCTTTTTTAGCTTCTTCATTCAAGAAGATTACCATAAATGCAAGGTAAATTGTACATTCCGAACATTCCTGAAATTAATATTTGCCTTTAAAATCAGTTAAACTTACAGGCATAAATTCAATTTCGCTTATTTATGCCAAGAGAGGTTACAAGACTGCAAAGAAGAACCAAAGTTTCAGATGTCCATGCAAAACACGATCTCCGTTCAAGACTAAAAAGCGTAGGTTGGTTCAAAGTTTATTTTATATCCCTTATCTTCTGGAGGCTTTCCATTTTCACTGTAATTTGGTAAGAGCATACTCTTCTCCTTTGCAGAAGTATGTTTTTTCTAATGTATAGGTTATTGACATAATTTTCTGAGCGCTTGTCACAAAGTATTAACTCTTTCCTGCTGTTTTCACTTGCTAAATCACATTACAGAAAATTGGAAAAGCATTCAGCACTTCCCTCAGGTTGTTTTTCCGTGTAAGTAATTGTTGCTGTTTCCATAAGAAAGTTGTAAAATTGTGGTTCAGGAAAGAAGTGTCTACAGAAAAAGGAAAGAGATTTCCTACAGAAAACAGGAAAGAAGGTGACTGCATAGTTGTGAATAAAAGTTTAAATATGCACTGTAATCTCCAAGCTAAAATGAGTAAAAACATCCATAAGGTAAATGAAGAGGTCCAGCTCTGTCATATTCTTACACTGGCCACTAACTGCAGGTCAAAACCCTCTAAATAAGAAGCATGAAGAGCAAGTTATATAAATCCCATCTAATCTTAATAATACAGGACCAGTGGCCCCAGGACAGAACACAACACAGAATCAGGAGGGCACATAGGCACAAGCCTCACTTTAAGCCCATGTTCATTCACGTCACGAATCCTGCCCTGTATCAGAAGAAGATCAGAAAGATGTGCTGAAATGAAAATGAGCTGCAGAGACTATAATGACTTGTTTGTGTTTACTATGCTTGGGATAGGCTGTGTATGTTCAAAAGCTGTATGGCACCCTCAGCAGCAGATATCCAACTGGAGACTGAATCTGGGAGACAGGGAAACCTGGCTGTAGTTTTTAAATGAAGGACTTCTTCAGTGTGATATCTTAGTTTGCTAATATGATTGATTTTCTCTGTTACAATTCTTTAGTTGAAAACCTGTCTACCTATTAGATTTCCAAATATATCTGTCAAAGTGTGGTCATCAGTAAAGTGGTGGAGACCAAAGATCCCCAAACACATGTGTGGGTTCAATGATACATTTACGTGTTGTTATTGTTCCTCCATTATTTCTGATTTCTATATGAATTTCCAGTTCATGGGACATGTCTTCAGGAAATAGAGGTCAGCCCTTCCTCTTAACAGAGCAAAAAAGGCTGAATTGTGATTAACTCCAGCATCCAGGTCACTTGAGGTATCCTGGATTGTTTGGAGTTATCTAAGATCATCTGAGGTTAACTGTAGTGGCTCTGCCACCTCTATTGGTTACCTTAGTTAAAAGCAGAGTATAAGATGTATTCTGTAGGACTAAGACTTCTTAACAACTGAGATCTATCGTGAGAGGCTTGAAGATATAACTTCAGTACTCTGTACTGAACAAACAGACTAAAATCCGACATAGCTTTGACCACAAATAAGGCAAACAATACCCAACCTCATATGGAGAGCAGACAAATCAAACTAACCACCACAACTGTAATGTGACAGCAGGTAAGAAATCCAAGTTGTGCTTGAAAAAGCGTACTTTGCTCCTGTACTGAGTGCTTACTCCACTTCAGCAGTAAAGGGAGGCAGCAAAGTATGAGCAGAAGGTGAAGTACAGTGATGTGTTACCAGCAGAAAGTTGCATGGGGCTAGGGTTTATGAGGCCAGTCCTTTCTTGCTCAGTACTACTGAGGAGAACTAGTCTGCTATGAAATTTAACATTGTTATGGAGAAAGCTCCTGAGATGAACTAACCCAGGGTAGGTGATAGTTATGGTGCCACTAGCACAGCTAAAACAAGTTAAAACAGCTCGGGCCCAAGCAAGCCCAGACCAACCTTGAGACCCCATAGTGTCAGGTCGGTACAAAGCTGTATTTATTGGGCTACACCCGCACCAACACTGAAGGGCAGATCCCTGTAAGCCAGCAGAGCCATGGCATTTACACCAGGCACTGATCTGTTCTGTGATGCTAAGGAAACGCCATGGAACCGGCGGTTCGTTTGATGATGCGTTTCCCACCTTCTGTTCTGTCACACTCCTGAAATTGCTCCCTGGAGATTTCTGCCAGAGAAGTGCTGATTTTTTATTTTCTTTTTTACTGCTGTTAAGTAGGTGGAAACAGGGAGGATTGCCAAAGACTAGTAATCTCCCAACAGACCAGCATAGATTCATGTACTGAAGCCTGAGAGATACGTGATTCTTTCTCAGATGGGTCTTGGTTTAAGTATGAATGGATAGTTCTGGATACCACTAAATTCCTCTGGCTCACAGACCAACACAGACCTGCTAGTATGAAGGGATCTGGGAAAAAGCACACTCACCATTTATTGTCAGCAGTTGGTGAAATGCTGATTTAGGATTACTGTCTGCTGGACTATTCAACTATAAAGCTTAGCGCCTATTGCAGACACAGCTATATCACCTCTGGAGAGGATGATTATCATAGCTAGTGTTGGCATCCACACTCAGTCCCTCATTTATTGGTGCAACATGGAAAAAGGATGAAGGAAAAAGATTGGAAAGTCCCACCTGGTGGGGGAAAAGCTGTAGTCTGAAGTTTAGGTGCTCTGAAGGAAGGAAGACACAAAGCCTCGAGTTCTCTTTTACAGAGAAGGAAATTAAACCTTCTTCTGTGAGCTGCATGAGCATGCTAGGTGAGCACTTAGGTAGATAAAACCATATGCACATTACTGTAAAAGCTACGGTGTCTAATCATGATTGATATTCTCAGTATGGAATAGTTTAAATCAACCTGCAGTAATTGTTTCCTTGCTATGGAATTCAGTAGGCTGATAAAACAGTCCTCCATCTATATTATGTTTCCCTAAGAGGGTATTATGTGGTAAGTATGAATATGTGAGTACTAGGGATAAGTGAACTGATTCATGGCCTGGCAAGAACAGAATAAAAAAAAAGTTTTTCTCACTCTCCTGAGTCATACAAAACTCGAGCCATTTCTGTATCACTGACTATACAACTACAGAGTATGCTTAAGGACATAAAAAAGATTAAGGGCTGATTTGTCATTATGTTTTTGAAAGCTTGAATTACAAAGTTCCCTTTGATACATAGCTGCCCTATAGTACCTTTTTGGAAGCTGACCATGACTTCTGCTCTGTACTCATGTCTAATCTAACATTAGCCAGGTGCAGTGCAGACGCCACAATGTCACTGCTGCAAACGTGAGGGTGCTACAGGCAGGTCTCCCTGATACCAGTGGGAACAACTAGTTTTCAGTCACACTAGGGTGTTAGGTATCTGAATCTGCTCTGAAGGGGAGCTCCAGGCCCATATGGTTGCTTATAGATTTGCTAGTGGTTCTCTTGTACTCATCTGGCAAGGATTGCAACCAGATGAGTTTTGCATAGAGATATTAGTCAGTTTTGATTTACTTGTGCTTTCACTGAATTCTATACAATGGCATTTCTGTAAATTGCACATGGGATGGAGGAGAGTCCTAAATTTTTTCAAGGCTTCTCCTTTCCTTTTATGCAAAGTGGAGTAGCTTCAGCAAAGGGAATGGGGTGTCGGAGAAGGTTCAGTCACCAGGAAGCCAGTTGTTCGAGTGAGCCCTAACCCCACTGCATAAAGGGGTTTATCCACTCTCTTCTTTCTGCCATACTATAGAAGGAAAGAGTGATCCTTCTTCATTTCTAGGGGCTTAGGTGTTTGTTTTTTGCAGAGTTTCAGAGCACACCTCAGAACATGTCCATGTAGATGCAAAAGGCATGATTGGTTGATGAAAAAGAGACCGTGGGAGGTAGATTTATTTCCTGCAGAAACCAGGAAACTCAGTAGATTTTTCTGATCACCAGCTAGTGTATTTGGAGACTCAGAGAGGTGCCTTATTTTTCTGTCAATTTAATCCTCTTTCTTAGAGTTTTATTTAGAAATTTCAGCAGAATATAAGCTCTTCACTGTATTTCTGTCATTTCCAGCTCATGTTGCCAGTGACACCCTCCTGCACTGCAATCGTGTATTTTGCTTTCACAGATACTTATTGTTTAAGTTAATAGAATAGCAAAAAGTGATATTTCCTGAAACCACTTACAGCTTAGTATAGCTTCCAAGGGGTCTACAAAATCAAGAACTGCTGTATATAATCAAGTAAACAATTTGCAAAAAGGAGATATTACATTGGTCACTTACCAGAAAATCTAGTACAGCTTTCAGCTTTGCTTTCTGTATCTTTTCCAATGCCAGAAAGATACATGAATGTAACCTGGACTCATGTCCGTGTTCATGGCACTGGATTTAGCTTGGTCTGCTCTGCAGTATGTTGGCATATTTTTGGCGTGACTACTAGCTTGGACTGACACAAAACCAGTGCCAGGGAACTGTTCCCCATTCTTGTGATGCTGTGGGAAGTCTTCCAATATGTGTCATTTTCCATAACGCCCAATTCCTAGCCAATAGTTTTACTTGAGAGTTTCAGCATTCGGTTGTGAATAGCAGGCTTTTACCATTCTTCATTGTAAAGAAGACTAGAAAATGTGATATAAATGCACTCTGAAAGCTCATAAGCCAGAAGTCACACTGAAAAAAATCAGAAGGAAAGATAGGAATCTCTTGATTTTCAAGTCAGTCTCATGAATGTGTTTTTTCCAGAGCTGGTAGAACCAGATGATCATCTGATTTCAGATTCTGTTTTGAACCCAAAGTTCCCCCTTGGCTTAGGAAGGACCCTGGGCTGAGTTTTCTGATGCACTGGACACTCGGTTCTATGACACCTCACTTCAAGAGCTGTTTCCTTTGCTGGATGCCATATCGGCTAGTCAGGCCTGCCCCAGTACACACAAAACTGCCCAGTACACTATGGAAAGGGCTTATCTTTTTCTGTTCAGGTGAAGCATCTCCTTCTCTTTCAGACAAAATTACAAAAACTTTGGGAAACTTCAGGGCTCATGGAGACCCTGACCTAGAAGACTATTCCTGCTGTGCCATGGACAGCATGCCAGGCAAGGAGATGGACAAAGCCATCCTATGCAATCTGTTTAGCCCAGTCTATTGCCAGATGGCCACACAGGGGTTGAGGACTGTAATTTAGTCAGAGCCTTTGTGGACAACAGTCACACATGATGGAGAACAAGAGGGATGAAGCAGGTAAGGGAAAGATGTGACAGAGACTCAGCATGAGGAAAAGCGAGGAGAACAAAGAGGAGCAAGTTATTTTGAACAAAGGTGAAATTAGGGACAGGTTATCACATTCTCAGGACAAGTAGGGTGCAACTCATCTTTCATTAGCCCAGCTCTGCAATTTAAGCTAAGGATACCTGTAGGACATAGAAGACTATTTTTTCTCAATACTGTTTAGGACTATGTCTTGTCCAGGCTACGGCTACACTAAGTTGACTGTTCATCTTAACTAGAACTAGAATTTTTCCCATTTGTTTTCTTCCTACATTTAAATGCACAGAATAGAAACAGTGATCCTAGAACTACAGTACTGAACCAGAAAAAAACACTGTGATGGCCTTAATTGTGCCTTTCTTATCACAGTTGTGAGAGATGCCAGCTGGCTTTTGTTTGTTTGTTTTTTAAGAAAATGGTGAGGTTTCTATGACATCCCTTGGGTGCATATTCTTATTATTTCTCCACTGATCTATACCCCATGCTGTGGTAAAATGTCAAGATGCCTGACCAGAGTAAAAAACATTCCCACAGGTGTAGCTTGCAGCCCATAGCCAAGTTTAATGCCACCCAATTACTGCAGGCACTTTCCTCAAACTGAGATGATTCTTGGTGATTGGTGGTAAGAGCTGTTTTCCTGGTTCCCCCATGCTGCTCACCAGCCCTGCTCCAGGCCTGAGAATTTTTCCCTTTGGACCTGGGAGCTGTGTCTCTCTTTATATTCAAAGATGATTACATTTGATTGACAAGATAAACAGAGTTTGTAACTCAGTTCCAGAGGAATGCAGAGCATTCTTCTGTGTGCTCAACAAACACCAAAGAATCGTTCTGGCATTTCACTTTCTTTGTCTCAATTTGCTGCTATGAGTAAAATAGCTCCAAAAGGATCATTCCAGCAGAAATCAGCAGCTTCAGATATAGGTAGACTGTGTTTTTTTTCCCTAAAAATGGTATTTTTTTCCTCCAAGATCTGTCTGAGAATGACGTTTGTGGCGAGTTGTTTGGATGCTGGGACTTCTCTGAGTGTATTTTTTTTTTCTTTTTCTTTATTTCTTTTTTTTTTCCCCCAAGGAAATCTTGTAAAAAGGATGAGGTCAGAATTCCAGAGTATATCATCCGAATGGCTGTCCACAGCAGCCCTGTGTCTGCCCTTCTTAGGGTGATGTAATCACTACTCAGTAATAACATTTCTGAAAGGTGGATAACAGCATTTTAGTTCAGCTCTAATAATTCTGTTAAAGCAGAGCTAGTGTTGTAATTGCTGTTTGTAACTGGGTTTGTTCCATATGTGCGTTATGTAGGATGCAATTGTAATGAAATGTTCTCTCTTTGAGCTGTATGCCCTAAAGAATATGTCTTATTGTGTAGCAAGCAAATCACTCATCCACTCTCTGCCTCTGCTGTATCTTATAATGAAATAAGAGAGAGAGAGAAAAAGAGTCATGTTTCTCCTTGTTTTAATTTATTTTGGAAATTTTAAGTAGCATAAGTGTAAATCTTCCTTTGCTTTGGTAACACATAGCACATTTCTGAACTCCTGCTTATTTCTTTTAATAGAAAAAAATGTGTGAGCCTGTGTGCGTTTAAAAGTGTGCATTCATTACAGCACATAGATACAAGTATAAGCAAGAACAGAGAGTGAGAGAGCAGGAGGGGACCTATTTTACAGAGTAAGACATAGTGGTCTGGAACAACATTTTAAATTCTATACTAACTGTAAGAAATAGGGCTTAAAGATGCAAAATCTCTGAAGAACTTGTGTATTAAAAGATAGCATGTTCTGTGCCATGAGATCAGGTAGGTGAGTGGTTGCTTTGCTTTGGAAGTAGTATGTGCTGTAAGACTCAACTGTAATAAAATCTGGCTGTTGTACAGCACTCTTCATTCACAGATCACGGAGTGCTTTGCAGGCAGAGTAACCCCATTTACAAATAGAGAAGCAGAGGCATGTGGAGAGAATTTTGCCACTCCACTAGCTGACTGGGATACCAGTCGGATGATGACACTGGTTGTGAACTTAGATGGGCTAGCAATCCCTACAGAGGGTTAACATGTGGTAGCTGTTCAGGACACCTGGATATGAAAAGCTGGCAGAAGCAACTAATTTCACCCAGAATAGGAAAGAGCCTGCTGGGAGCCTGAGGACATGAATGTGCTGGGCTCTGTTACCTTGTCTTGGTCATGATGCTGATATGTTGCTACTCTTGTTTTATCTGATTTCTCTTAGGCCTCAGGTGGTGCCTCTAGGTCCTAGGTTTCAGTTCCCCAACCACCAATGGAACATTTTTTATGTGTTTCCAGGGAAATACAACACAAAAAGACAGTTTTTCTCTGACATGATTTCAGCTGGGGAAAGAGGGTGAGCGATGTCAATAATGCCTGCAGACAGCAGGTGTAATGTACCAGTCAAGCTCTCCTCATGCTATTTACATAGCAGATCTTCCTGAGGGATGTCCACATTTCTAGCTACCTGGGGTTCCACAACAGCTTCATGCCTTCACTTTGTGCCCCATAATGCAGCCCTATAATGGTGTATGTACCACCATTGGATCTGCTATAGTCTCCAGAACTAGGAAAGGCTCAGGGTAACCTTGAAGGGTTTCAGACAGAGGTCCTTTCTGTTTGCAATGGCAAGGTTTATTTGGTTGCGTGTCAGAAAATGAGTCCATTTGCACTGCTGTTTTTTTTAAGGAATTAGGACTTTTTTAGCTCTCTCACTACAGGGCAGTAGGAGAACATCTAGCTTTAGCCTGTCAAAATTAAGCATCTAGATTAAATTCCATGAGCTCCTTCGTAGCCTGTGGGACAGGCACCTCCCTAAGCAATTTATCTCAGTTGAACTCATGCTCAAATCCCCTTTTGGTGGGGAGCCAGGTCCTATCCACCAACTGTGAAAGGAATCTAAACAGCTAGATTAGAGCACACACAACTAAATGGAAGTAGGAGAGAAACAATCCTAACTGAGAATAAAACAGGGATGTTCTCTGGTTTTGCCTAACTCTGCACCTCCCACATCTCTGCATTCTGGTCTCCTTATGCCGGAGCTCCTTTGACTCTAGGGAGACTTCTGGATGTCTGCATGGAAGGTAAGGGGCAGGGAGAGCATTCACTTTCAGTGTGAAACACTTCAATCAAGAATAGATTCTAAAAAAGTCTAATTGAATAACATCACCTGTTCCTAGCCCACCAGCTCCCCTCTAGGCAATTCTAAAAGTGAAAGTTTTTATCAGAATTTTTACGCTGGGAAGCCAAGAAAAATGATCACAAGTGAGCAGGAATGAAGAACCATGTAAACTAGACATAGCATCCCAGAATGTATCTGTAAAAAGGAAAAAAAAATCCTACAACCTGGACTGTAGAAATGCAAGTTTCTTATGGGAAAATGTGATTCCTATTCAAATGCTAATGGGTTGTTATCACAAGAATCTCTTAATTTGACCATGAGAAGGGGCAGGGCAAGGTTCAGAGGGCAAATGACTGATGAAGAATCTTCAATCTGCCAGTAAATCTTTGCCTTTTATATACTCCCCTTTACTGATCTCTGACTTAAATCAATCCTCCAAAGGGATATGTGAAAGACAACTCTGACTTCAGCAAGAAGTAATAGCACATATTTGTATGTCTCTTTTATCCTCGTTTAAAAGGCAAAGTTATGGCACTGATAGAGTTTCAGCCACCAGAACAGCTGGCTCTGAAAGCATAGAAATCGATGATATATGAGAAAAAGTTAGTTTATTGGAAAGAACAAAATATAGCACATTTTAGAAAAGTAATAGAGAAAAAAAAGGGTGAATTGGATATTGCATGCACAAACTATCTTTGCAGGATTCTTGGGACAGAAGGAAACATCATGTGAAGCAAGAATAGCTTGACTCAGAGGCAAAGATCCGCCACCCTTTCCTAGGAACACAGCAGCCAGGGATTGCAAGTGCTACCTAGAAAAACGGGAGCAAAAGACCACATTCTCTCCTATAGAAGCAGAAAATCCGTATTCCTTTGTTCTAGAAGCATTCTTTTCAGCCATTTTATGAGCAGATGACTTCAAATTTGAAAATATTTGCTAGCACCTTGCATTGCTATAAATAGAAGAAGAAAACTACCTTGCTGTTAAAACTGCCAAACTTATATGAGTAATTTATGTGTGTTTTGAGAAGTTTACAGGGAGCACTTCATTGACCTTGACCAGTAAAAATGTGTGAGAGAAGGGAATAGGACGTTTTTAATGTTACATTAGAATAGACATTTTTTCAGCTTTGGCATCTTCTGTTTGCCATATATGCCCAAGGATTTCCAAACATACTTACATACTGATAAATTCTGCATTAGGCCTTCCTGGTCAGTCAGTTGCTGGCATCCTGTCCCAGTGGGGAGTGGGATTTAGAGCCTGTGTGGATCCATTGCAGGATAAAATGCTGGCTATTTTGGGACAGCATAGACCCTGGGAGGGTGCTTGTCTTCAGCTCACTCATATGCTGTGATGGCAGGAGTAATGCCCTGCAAAATCATTAGGGATTACAAAATCAGGATGGAAATCACTGGAAAAAAAGAGGAAGAGGAAGAGTTTGTAAACAGATGAGGTTTCTTAGTCTCTCAGCATATTATTTTTCACATTGTTCCCAGAGACCCTAAAAGTGTGTGAGAACAAAATGCGTTTGACCTCCGTGTTTGAAAAATAGTAAAGGGCTGTAGTGTCTGTCAGAGACAATGTGAGCCAGCTAGAACATGACCCCAGGCTGCATTTCCACCTGGATTCATGATTTCCACTTGGCCCTCCCAGTAGCTTCCTAACTCAGCTCTCCTGCTTGAATGCCATGCACTGTACCATCTGCTGTGCTGGATTTTCTGCCACCACTCAGAAGAACAGTGATGCACCACTGACTTGTGCAGAAAAGCACTGAGAAGATGGAGACAAAATAAGGAAGAAGTTGCTTCTCAGCCCCTGAGGCTGCACTGCTTCCCTCCCCCAGCACTTATCTTATTGTTGCTTCTTTCTAAAATAAAAGGAATAGAGAAATTAACAACATGAAAAAGGGAGGAGATGATAAAGAGTATCATAAAAATTATCTATGTCCTCATTTCAGAGCTTTGCATGGTAGCAGGGAGGCACAAGGCCTCTTTCTTTTTTAAAAAAGCTGCGTGTCTTTTTTTTAAAAAGCAGTTGATGCCACTGCATTGTCATGAACTGAAAAAGCTCCTAGGATGTGTTCTGTAGAACATTATCACACTTAAGAAATTATCTGGAGATGCCATCCAAGGACTGGTGCAAATCAAAGCTAAAAGAGAAAGCCTGGTATTATACTGTTACTGGGGCTTGGATCCAGTCTGGACAAGACAGAGATTTGCACCTTTGCCTTTGTGCTGAGATGAAAACGGGCTTTAGTTGCACATATGCTGTTGGTGGCCCAGCTGGAAACAGAGAGAATCAAAGCTGCAACTTTTTTGATTTACAGTGTGATTCTTTAATCTTGAAGGTGATATCAGTTCCTTGTGGGGGCTGCTCTTTGCAAATGTGAATCTTAAGAAGAGACGGCCAAATTCTCTTGAGTTTGATATACTTGGTTCGGTGCATTAGTGGTTCTCCTGTTGAAATCTTTTCATGTCTTGGCAGTATCAAACTATGCAATTATTCTCCTTCATAAGTCTCTGCCTGTGTAGCAATTAGGCTTTTCTGCTGCTGTAGCTGTTATATTATTCCTTGTGCTTGCCTTTAATAATACAACCATGTCCTGGGGTCTTGGTACTCAAAATACAGAGGAGACAGAGGGGCTGCACAGGGTATGGGTACACTGAATAAAAGCTTCTTTGTTTTCTTTTTCTTGGCAGGTCACTATGGAAAGGATATTTATCGAAGTGGAGGGCCAGATCTACATAATTTCATCTCCTCCGGCTTTGTCACATTAGGAAGAGGACACACGAAGGGTACAGTGGAAACAATTTTTTGCTAAATAGAAAGATTATTTTGAATAAAAGGCTATAACTCAGAAGCTGGGTTCTAAGTCCTATGAGATAACAGTATTCAATTGAATTCAGTAGATTTAGTCTAGCAAATATCACTTCAGGTAAAATGCTACTGGCAGAGCCTTTTAAATCCTAGCCAGGGAGACAGTGGTAGAGTGTAGAGTTGGGAAGCCAGGCTACAGGTTCCAGTTTGACTTTGCAGTTCAACAATTTATACTGCTTTATGTTTTTCTGGGTGCATGGATGCAAACTACCATTGTGCTGCTGTATTTATAAAGGGAAGGGGACGAGTATAATGCTGTCCAAGGATAGACATTTACAAGTCAAAAGTGAGGTTTTGGACTTTTTTGTTTGATTTCTATTTTTTTGGGGGGTATTATGAATATTTTATAATATTTCTTTTTAGGTCCAAAAACATATATTTTATGTGTGCATATAATCTGTGATATAATGTACAAACATGATAACACAAAAATATACATATATTGCTCTGTGTATGTTCTGTGTATATGTACTGTATATATAATATATGTTGAGAGACAGATGTAGCTATATTAGATAAGTAACCATATATCCCAGGAGTTGTGGTGACACAAAAGCTATGAGATCTAACTCAAAGTAGCTGGTCACCAGAACCCCGGATGAATGTTCATTCTATGACATTGTTCCATATTTGGTGAGTTTTTATAGTGTACAGTGAGAATATGTTTGGAACAGCTTTCTGTTCACATCACACTCTGACCAAGTTACACTGGTGCACTGGCAGTGGGTTGCATCACTGGGAGTGCAAGCATGTGCCATGCCAGTACTCATCTGGTTTTGTTTCCTGCTGACTTATAAGACTGTTGTACATTTATATAGACACAATGTATGTGGAGATACATATATAGACACAATGTACTGTATGTGGAGATGTGTCCACGTGCTTGCCTGGTTGAATGCACCTGTGTTGTTTCTATGGAAGACCATGACTCACAAGTTATTAAAATACCTTATTTTTTCGTACATTCTCTGCACTTTTTCAAATTCTCCACAAGTGTCATCCAAAGCAGTGTTGGTCCTGTAGAACTGTCAGAGAAGAAAAAAATATATGTATATTGTCTGTGTATGTCTGTGTGTGCTTAAATAAAGTTTACTGAGGCTGAGGCAGCACCCGTGGGACTTGTAATACAATATCCTGCAATTACAACCTGGCGCTGCAATGGTGGACAAAAAGCAGAGGAAACCAGCATGAACCTTCAGGTGGGCTGGGAGCTAAAATGGTTCAAGGAAGGACTCATGGACGGCGTTTCGCACAATGTCTCTTTCTCCCCCCGCTCCTTCACTAAAAAGGTTTATTATGGTTATGCCACATCACATTAGGCCCAACAGCGTGTTAAGAGTGAGATAGCAGGTGTACCCCACCTGAGACATGGTCTACAGAGTGGTGCATCCTGATAGCCTTCAAAGAGCACACGGGTACCTCTGTGTAGGGCTTTACAATCTGCTTCTTTGTCTCAGGCATTTTAGTTGCTCTTCAGTCAGTTTACTGTATGATACACTTTTACCAGTTCTTTCTCAGGTAAAAAATAAATTCTGCTTCTTTAACATTTCCTCTTTAACAGGGGCTCTATTCTTCCAGAGATGGGCTAGTGGGCCATATCCCTCCCACTGGCTTTGTTGGGAATCCCACACAGCGCATTCCCCATCATTAAGGAGATGGGAGAATGGAAAGCAGAAATTGAGACTGCTCATATACCCCCTCTCATGACAGTCACCAGATAGGGTGGTGCTTTCCAAGGTGAATACAAGGCTTTTATTATTGGAAGAAAGTGAAGTATCTTGGCTGTTTATGAAGCTAAAATAATGGATTCACCTTTGAATTTACTTTTAAACTACCTATAAATTCAGATCTTAATTAAACAATACCACAATATCATTAACTTTTAAATTCTTAATGACAGTCTTACAAGCCCTACATGACTGATGCAACTGATTAATGTGTGCACACATTGTACAGGCAAACTGCCATATTTGCTTCTGTAAATGTGTAGATTTGTATTTGTCTGTGATATAATTGAATTGCCTATTTGTGCTGTGTATGTAAGGGCTTTAGACATACAAGTGAGTTAGGAGCTCTGTCCTAAGACTTAGGTTTGTGCCCTATATCATTTTGTTATTTCTGTAAATACCACCAGGCAGATTTCCTGTGTTCCATTTCAACTGGCAGCACAACTGTACTTGTAGACAGGAGAAATGAATGCTCCAGCAAAAGATATGATTCTGATTCGTAGCTGAGCAGCTTCATGATTAGATTTCATCTCAGTAGAGATGCAGTGCATGAGATAAAGTCTCCACATTAACTACCATCAGCCAAAAAGCTTTGTCCAGCCTTGTTTGTTATACTACCATGGAAGGGAGTTCTGCTTTTGGATTGAACAAAGCTGATGAAGTTTATCTCAATATTTCTTTGCACTGGGAGACACATTTTCGGTGTTTTCTCAACTGTGTTTTGTGCTGTGGCAGGACTCCAAGTGCTGAGTAATGTTTGAGAGATAATCTATTTTGGGAAGACAAAGATGTGAGACATGCCAAACTACCATGGATACCAAATCAGCATATTCACATGTCTGACATCTACAAGCTCCTGCAAGATTGTGATTTGTGATTCTTGTATGACACTCCACTGGGCAATACATCACTGCCTGGCACTTAAGTCTATAAAATCACTGTATAGTGTGTTCTCCAAACCATGGTAAAGAACTTCACTGTCAGTTCGTCACAATGGACTAGGAGCAAATCCAAAGTCTTTAGGCCATAGAAAGTCTGCATGATGGTACATGGCTGGGTTAATCTCATTTAACTTTACATAGCTGGAAGTTAGACATTTAATTCTGAGACAGTAACCTTCAATTCCACATATAGTCACTGACTAGAAACTGGCATCTCTATATGAGTTTTCATTAGAAGGATCCTAGCATCTCTACCACCACTCTGGCAAGGGAGTGAGTCATGGAGAGCTAAATCTTTTAAACATCAGAGGGTGGCAGGTGAATCCCACCTGTAGTTGCTAGTATAGGAGTAGATACTACTACTCTAATTGCTATGGGAGTTGCTAGTGGAGTTTAGTGGTGCAGTGGAACAATGAGGAGCGCTGAAGACAAGAGCTATTGCATTCCTATGTGAACTAACATAATAATAATAATAACAATAATAACAACAACTATGGTAATAAAAATAATAGTATTTCAGCTTCTTGAGCCTATTCTCTTTCTGGGTATCTTGCTAGTTTCAGTTGTCTCAGGTTAAGGTTACCCTAACATAAACTCTACTCACCATGCTGCCAGGGCACTGCAGGGCTTTGTCTAGTCACATGGGCTGGTGTAAAGATTACCCAGCCAGAACACAACATGGAGCAAAGAGCTGCATGGATATCCAGCCACATTGAATGAACAAGTCTGGAAGAGCAGTAAATTCACTTCAGATCAAGTACTCCAGATCAAGATTGTTGAATTTTCAGGTAAAAAAATATGTTTTCTTGTATGTGTACCTGTGTGGGGTATTTTTACTACAAGCCTCAGAGATTGAAAATAGGATCGTAATCAAATTGAGATCCTTGTATTTCTCCGGTTTGTGATACTGGTAGAAATTTTGCAGACCAGATTATGAACTCATTTCATATCTAAACAACATATTTGATCTCCCGGTAACTCTGTAACAGTATTAAGTATAGCAAGACTTTTGCAGAAAAAGTATCATTTCCCAAGTGAACTCAACACTAGGGGTCAGAGAGCAAAGAAGCAGGAAGAATATGGGATTTTAGACTCCACTACTGCAGGATCATCTTATAGGGGAAAGCAGGACTTTTCTTAGAAGCTTCTGGTTTCTTGTTAGCTTATGCCAGACCCTTGAGGAAGTGTAGCTAGGGCTGCAACTTGAAAAGCAGAGTGAAAAACTCCAGAAAAGCCAAGTGTCCTCACAGCCTGTCCAATGCCACTTTCAAAAATTTGACATCTCACTTTTGGTTCAGGGTTACAGATATTACCTGGATTCACTGGGAGACATGCTCTGATTTAGGGCATCTACGAATTATTCACTTTAAAAATTCTGATTTAATCTACAGAGCTGTCTTTTCTTCAAGTGTCTTACTGACATTTGCACCAAAAGGTGTTCCCCAACAGTGCCAGTAGGCGGGAATACAATTTGAACCATGTACCTAAGTCAGTGTAATCTAATTGTTAAAGCCTAACTACACTGACTGCTGTTGGCATCGTTACAGAGCTGCACTAACATCCCGCTGTGTGGGTAATGTGGAAAATAATCTCGTGTAGAGAAGCCAGCCTGGTGACCGAGCAATAAGAGTTTGGGATCTCTAGACGTGGTACCAGATCATGCTCCCCAAGACCAGGCACTTCCTGGTGATCAATCCTGGTCTCAGAAATGCTGGAATCAAACTATAATCATCATTGATCTGGACTTGTGTCTACTGATTTCAGTAGCAGAATGTCTAAATATGAGACTAAATGCAGGAAAGGAAGTTTAAACTCACACCTTAGGAAGCCTAGACTGAACTGCTGCAGCACCACATGCATATGATACTTCTTCCATTTTTTCTGTGGTAGGGGAATGATTGGTACACAAAGGCCCAAGATTTTTTGAGGATGATCATGACCTGTGGCAAAGCAAAGGATTCAAGAGTCCTTGGTTTCCAGGAAGTCCATTCAGACCAGTCCATGCAAATACTGATCTACTAATTCTGGCCCTCCACTTGATGCTAATACACAGGTGGCATCTGAATAGATCTTATTACGAGATCACAAGAACCTGTCTTCTCCTAGCATAGAGCTGTTTCTAATGTGCTGTGTAAAGCTGTCTGCAGTCATATTTTATCTGGTGACATTTGGTGCAGGTACGGCAAGATTTACACTGAAAGAAGGACTTACCTGCCTGGCCCTCTGTTTGCAATGCCATGCAATATGATCGGTACCTTCTGCATCATCAGAGTGGCTCAGGGACTCTGCTGTACAACCTTTCTTGTGGGGTACACTTGTTCAGCCTGACCTAGGGTTGGCTGAGTATATGCACTTGATGTGTGGAACTAGATGTCAAACACCCTGAACATAGCCTCACCGTTTGCCCTCTCCTGATAAATACCCTGATCCCTGTTATGGGACATGATGCACAGCATCCACATACAGGGAGAGGGGAAAGAGAGATCTGCTGTTAACAGTTTCTTGCTTTTTCACAGCAGACTAATTTTTGCATCATATCAATATTGCACACATTCAAAAGAAGCAAAAATTGTTCCTTGTCCAGTCCCATTTTATAAATGGTCGCCTTTTCTTCATGGGCCATGCACATACGAATTAGTTGTTCTGAGAACAGATGAATTATGTATTCCATTTTCCCCAGGATGCAATGGAAGATGGCATCTAGATTTCGAAGCTGGAGAGATGTTTAAGAATGATGTTTAAGATACTGTGAGGACGGGTGGGAGGGCTGATAGGCTTGAGGTAAAAACTGAAGTGCCATGGGTTCTCCTCACTTTCTTTCTTGTCAGTAGGCTCTGATTAGTACTGTCCCAGGGAGATGTCTCTCCACAAGCCTGACACCATGTGCTGCCAGTCTGCATATGGCCAGACTTCTGGATTAGCTGCATCATGCACTTCAGCCTCCTGGAGATTCAGATCACTCAGGGGAAAGCACCATGTTCCCACAGTAATCTGGTCAGCCAGCAGCAGGAGATGAAGGGCTTAATGTCAGTAAGGTCATCATAATCAGGTTTATTATGAGACAAAATTAAAAATAAAGCAAAAATGTGCTTTCTCTGTCAGTTTAATATTTATTTTTGTTAAAATGGAGCCTCCTACAAAGGCAAATGCAAAAGAGAACAATGTACCTCTGGATCATACTTAGCAACCAAGATCTTCCTAAGCTGCTTTAATGTCTCAGCTAACTGAGGTGGGTGGCAGCTCCACTTTATCTTTTTTTTCTCTTCTTGGATCTCCAAAGCTTTCCCAACACGCTGTCTCTGCTGTTCCCACTGTGGAAGGTAGTGCCTTCGCTCTGTATGGGAAGAGAAAGCACACAGTGAATGACTCTATTTTGCCAAGTCTATGTTTGCTCAGGCCAGAATTGCCACCTTATGTTTGTGTGACCATTAGAAAAGCTTGGTGATAATGACAGGGCCAATATGAAGACCAATCATTTCCCTCCCAAGATGTTTTGATCTACCTCTCCGTTGTATTCTCTATTTTAAACATTCTTTCTGCATTCATTGGTTTTTCTGCAAGCTGAAAAGTATCTGTGACAGGCTCGGTATTTTATAAATGGCATATCTGTATGCAAAATAATCTTTATGCAGATGCCTCAGTGAATTTATAACATTCAGCATGCTGCAAGCTTTTCGTACAGCCTAAACATGATACAACAGGTGGTAAAATGGGAATGAGTATTTATACTGACACTACAACCCAGGCTTGTACACACAGTAGTACACATTCCCCCTTTGCACACACTACTATTCCTTTTGGACACTCCACTATAAATACATTTGAGTTTATTTTTCTGGTAATATTCAGGCACCAACTATTTCACTGGTCCATTGGCTCATCAATATGATTCAGAGGCAAGAGGTGGGGAAAAGAGATTTATTAATTTAAGCATCATTAAATGTTTGAGGATTCTGATTCCTCCCTCTTCAACACTGTCCTGCTTCCCTGCTGTCATAGCCGGTTCCTGTCACCTAGTTGGCAGCCTAGTGTTCCAGTTTCCTTTCCATATTGCTGGTTTATACCTCTATTTTGTTACATTATGAGTCTGGACTAACACCTGGCACAACCAGCATCAGCCCAACATGGCTACAAAACATACAGTGAATCAAAGTTCCTGTCCCCACATGATTTCATTAGTAGTCTACATTTGCAATAGACTAATTAAAACAGGGAGGAAGAAAACTGTAAGTCTCTCTCTGTGTGTGCATATATATACATATATATTTATATATATAACTATATAACTAAATATATAACTATATTTTTTTCCATGCCTGCACCTGTAACACACCGTGAACAGACTATGCAAAAATTGAAGGTTAGGTTGAGTCCCTTTTCTCATTAAACACTTATTAGACATTTCATATCAATGGATGTCAAGTCGTAACCCGCTGCATCCCAATGAATCATTTTATGTTCATCCTGGATAATATCTAATGATTTTGATGGTGTTTTGCAGTGTGTGCGCTAAGGATCACTCGCATTCTGATTCTCGATTAATTTCAACTATTGCATATTCTGACACTTAATTGTATTGACTTGAAAATAAGATCATTGGGATGTGGGAACTGCTTCACAGCTTTGCAGAAAGATTCCATTACGCAATAGGGCATTTCAATCCTCTCTGAATTATTTAACTGACTTCAGACGCGACAGTCCATTTCTCAGCGGAATCTGGACAGCTCTCTTTTTTATAGCCCTCTGAATAAATAGCCTGGTGAGAGGAGAGCAGGAGATCACGGAAACCAGGCGAATGCCTGCAGCAGTTGTGCAGTATGCCACTGCTGTAGGCAAGGAATGGAGTGAACATGAGCAAAAATAAATCAATCCCTGGGGTTGTTCTCTGCCAGGTGCCTTGAAATAAGTAAGGTGAAGGTCTCACACCCCTCTGCCTTTAGACAAACTGGACACAAACTTGGGTTAAGCCACAGCCTGGAAAGATTTTCTTGGAACCTGGCTTTCCAAGCTAGCATCTCCCACACTACTAAACAAAGAACAAGAGAGCTGGCAGCTAATCAGAGAGCCTTCTTTGAGCTTATTAAGGAAACAGCAGGAAAATGACCACAAGCAGGGCACAAACACATATATCACTGCTAAGCCAGGTTATTCAGCTTCCTGTGGCAAGAAGCCCACTGTCACTCCACAGTCAGCTATTAAATGTTTCATGCAACGATGAAGGAAATGTCCCCTGCAGGAAGCGTCGCTGATGCATATGATGAGGCACTCCTCATCAAATGGAGATCATATTATTTACCACCTTAGCCTGTCAATGGTATTTTTAACTTGACGGCATCAAGAATGCTTTCAGAAGGATGCAGATAGAATTGCAGTGGGAAGAGAGGATGCTAGCCAGGTTGCGTTGCCTCGTCTTTCTCAACTGAGGGACCATTCATCAAAGAATCTTGTATCTGAGCCAGGCAAGCCATCAGAGACCATCCTGCACTTTTATGCATGTACACATTCAGGCTGGAACTGGCAGTACATTTTGGCAACAAGTACTGAAATGTGCAAAATTGGAGTTAAAATTGCTCTGGCACTTAGCAAAAGGCCATGGGGCATCTCAGGCTTTTGGTCTCAGCATAGGCCTCTCATTACAGATCCAATCCTGTACAGTAGTTTAAGACTAGCCTTCATTGCTGCCATTGCCAAGTTACCCATGTTTCCATGGCAATGTAAATCACAGAAGTTATCACAATTGATTTGTTCTCTTTCTGTGGTTAGTGAATTATTTTGTTTCCTACTTTTGCATCCTGTAGATTCTATTCCATCTAGCACTTTGCTCCCTCTTAACCACTGAGTTTCCATGGATGGTTTTCAATAAAGTAGTGTTCAAGAATGAATTTCTTTTTCTTTCTACTATGTGTTAACAGTATATCAAAATAAATTACTACAGCTGAGAGAAGAAGAAAAAAAGCCCTGCTTATTATTGGATGCCCTTTTGTAGAAAGTCTGTCAACTTTCCACAATGTTTTGGCAGCCACTTTTGAATGCTGAGCTGAAGACTGGTGAAAAGCTGGCAGTTACAGCCCAGCTACCTGTAAAACAGGGAGCTTCAGCTGCACACCACAAACTGCTCTTTAAAGACTGTCTTTTGTATATTTATTTTCAAGTACTGTGGTATATAAAAATATCATTTCCTGCTACAGTATCATTGAGTGTCTCAGCAAGTTGTCTCCCTGCAAAGGGATTTTGGGTGCAATTAGGAATCATACTTGCATTAGGCACACTATTTCTTTACAAGGTCACTGTTCGGACTTAAATGTGTTTGCTGATTTTAAATAAAGAATTCAGATATTATGAAAAAAAATTGAGATTAATGGCTCCAGATGGTGTACTCTGCAGTGGACTTTGCAATTCTGACGTATCTGTGATCTCACCCTTGTCCCTAGAACTTTCATATCCAGGTGTCTGTCTGGCATATGAGATCTTTGCCATGACCAAATATTTACTGCTATAACAAAGCCTGTATATTATATACAGTTTGTCTTCTAAAGTACTTTGGAAGGAACATTGACTTGTCATCTGAGAAGTGTTTTTGGAGAAACAAGCCCTAGATTTTTTCCAGATCTGCTGTTCATCCATATAAAAAATATTTGGTCCTAGGAGCTTCAGCTTACCTTTTAACAGTCAATATAAAACAGTGGAAATCCCAGAGGTGTAAGGAGTGTTTTTTCTAACAGTAGAGTTCATACAAAAAAATGCCATAAATGTAGTTGGAGATAGTCCTTGAACAGAAAGACTTATACGCTTTTATTCACTTTTTGTACTCTTACAGATAGATCAGTCTCTGTCTCTTGACAGTGCTTGTGCCTATGGATGCAACTCTTTTATCATTTATCATTTCTATTGTGATAATGTCTAAGGGTCACAAGTGAAGGGTGGGAACCATTTTTTTTCCTAGATGTAGACAAAACACATCTGGGAATGTGTCTAGCACACAGGTGTGCCCAAGCATCTTATTCCATTCTGTGTTGGATTTACTGGTGCACAAAGCTGAACACCTGTGGAATATGATCTGGAGGCCAGTACCTGTAACAGGACAGTAGGAATATTAGGTTTCACAGTTTACAACATCACTTTATTGTCCTGGAACTACTTTTATAGAGTTGTGATTTTCTAGGCATTTAGTTCTGATTCTGTTCCCTGACTGAAGGAATTCATCTTCATGTTATTCCAGAGTCACTTTGGTTTAATCCATGTTCCAAGATGTGCACAGTGCACAGCTCAGAGAGCTGAGCTGAGCAGTTGTTTTGCAGTCAGAAGGACAATGACAGCCTCTTTGCTTAAGCACAAAGTCTGCAACTTGCAATGTCCCCTTATTCTAGCCTTAGCTGAAATCACACATGCTGAACTATAATCTGCTATTGTACAAGGCCTGATGCTGGTAGTATATTGCTCTCCTGGTTCAGAGACATGATAAACTTTAGTTTGCCCATGTAGTTGCTTTCACTGTTGTCTTATCCTATCAGCTGCAGTTATATCCAAGCAGAGTTGGTTCACTATTCCAGGCCAGAACAAATCCTGTAGACTAAGAAACTTCTGTTTAGATTATTTTGTCGTGACTAATGATACCGTCTCTGGCTTAAAGTCAAGCTAGGCACTAAAATCCTTTTCTACTTGGTGGGGAGAGTCTGGACATTTCATCCATCCTGATGCCACAGGCTGAGGTCACCATCAGGGCCTGGATAGCTATTGTGCTGCTCCTACTTTTCCTTGTGTGTCAGGATGTAATGTGGACTGCTAGCAGCCTTGGGCTTGTGGGAGATGCAGTTCTTACAAGTGAATTTCCTATGCTTTGATATGTTTGGGACAGCAGATGCTGGAAGAAGTGCTAAGAAGATTTTCCTAGACAAGTGCTTCATTCCCATGCAGTGCCCTGAGGGTGCTGGTGTTCTCATGGAGCAGGACTGCCAGAATTAAGGTCTGTCGTAGTTTCTGAAACTGGTGGTTAGATTAAACCTGCAATTTGTTGTCTGGCAGGTGAAAAGCAAGATGTATTTCTTCACAGTCTCTTCTTCTAAATTAGTGGCAGTACAACTGAGAGCAGATTTCAGTAGGAAGCAAATGATGAGGCAATCCCTGCAGAAAAAAAGATGCATGATGCATGAAGCCTTCTAGCAAGAACAATTCTCTTCATGACAGTTTTTGAGACTCTTCAACAGCTCTAGGATAAAGTGCATAAACAGAGATACTGGGATTTTGCCAGTAATTCATGTAGTTTACATACAGTTTCTCTACCACAGCCTTGTTCCTCAATGAAATGATTCCAAGCACACTTTTTCATACTGATTGATATCTTTGAATTGATTTCAGTGAACAATGGCTTGGATCCACTGCCGAAAATACACTTATGTATGTCAGTGCAAGCCATACCATACCACTGTTGCATATTTATCCCTTTCTCGAGAAAATAGTGGTTTTGTTTACCCAAGCTACATTCCCCCTCTGAGCAATGAATGAATTGAAAGTATATTAGAGTCTTTCGTTAAATGTAGCTTATGTTCCTGGAGCAAATATTCTTATAATTCAAACAAGAATGAGTTTATTGGTCAGCTTGAAAATTGATCTTAGAATCTGAGGGTCAGATCAGATTTGCTAATGCAGTTGGTTCCAATTCTATGAAAATGAATGAGCTAGAGTAATCTCAGGGCCTGCATTCGTGGCTAAAGAAGAAAAATGTTAGTGCACACAGCAAGATACAGATCTGCTGAGTACAAAACCCTCATCCTCCACAGCCACATTTCTGAACAGATCTGCTCTTCGTGTGGCACTATATCTGTGCTCACAACTCATGGATTTCTCTTTGGAAATGCAATCCTTCATATTTTTATTAGAGTACTACACTCTTATCTCTTCTTCTTATGTCATCACCCTGCTTCTATTGTTTAAAATGTAACATGTTTTATTCTAAAATATATATTACTGTTATTAATTTAGGATGTCTTCACATACTATGAAAGTAAAATCTATAAACGGTATGTCTTCATATCCATTTCAAGCCAGGAAACTAAAAATAGAGCCGGATCAAATATAGAGTTCAAAAAGAGCCAGATCAAATATGGAGTTCAAATGAGAATAACTGGAGGTTCATGTTAGAAGGCAAAATATGAATAAAGACTGTAAAAGTGTCTGGCAAAGCAGATTTAGGAGGCGGGGGAAAGGGCACAGTAAAAAGCTGTGGGACAGAGAAGATTGTCTGGTGACACTATATACTCTTTCTGTATAGCAACTAAAGACATTGAGTTAAAAATTATCAATTCAGAACTGATAGCAGGAAATGCTTTTTTCACTCAATGCAAGTATTAGTCTATGGAAGTTGCTGTTCAAGGTACAGCTGAGATCATGAATGTGCAGGACACAAAACATGGATCACAACATTTAGGCATGTAGTGAGATATGCAATGTTATTGTGTTGAAAGAAGAGTGAGGGAAGAAATATGAGCATTTACTTCAGGCATAAGTGCCTCGAACTATTGTTATTAGAGGAAACCTCATGCAGCTCATGTTATCCCCTAATGTACACAGCAGGTGTTTATTCTTTACTGACAGTGTACCAGGAATATCTCTGTTTGCTTCATCATGGCTTCTGGACTCTGAAGAGGAGACACAGTTTTGATGCTATTCTTGATTGTACCTCAACCTTTCTTCTCGGGGTTTCTCAGCCTGCTTGCAGGTCAAGGTCCTAACTGAGGCTCACCCAACTTGGAGGACATCCCATTTTCTTTTGTCTCCCAGTCAAGGCCAGGCTACTGGTGGATTGCTGTTAGACCCAATGGATTGGCAGGGAGGTGTTTTCTTCCTCCAAACTCCAAATAGTTGAAAATGGACTTCATCAGCTGAAACTGCACCAAGGAGAGTACAGGGCTGGCATAAATCAAGAAGAAAATGAGTCTAAGCAGTGCAGAATGGAAAGATGATCAGCAGAAGAAAAACATGTGATCCACCCTCCAGTGCCATGCAAGAATACAGCCCAAAGGACCTTTATCGTTTGAATCCGTCTTGCTTTGCCCATGCTGTTTCTCTGTCTCTCAGATGTTTAAGCACACAAATATGTAGGCCCTGCTCCCTACCTTCAGACTGGCTGCAGATGAAACACCTTACTGGAAGTATAATATCCATAGCATGCCAGGCTGTTCCCTTCCCAACCTTTCACTCCAAATGCAAAGCAGGGAAAGAGACAGGGCCTGTCAGGATCTTGGTGGTTTTCAGTCCTCTTGTGTGGCTGGAGCCAAGTGGTATATCCTGATGCTGACTTTACCGTATAAAACATGCATATGACTCAAAGAATCCACATCTCACTGCCGAAATATCCTCCCTCAGCTTACCAGGGTAGCACCTTCTGACAAGTATTGCCAGTTCCAACTCATCTTTGGTGACTGAGAGGAAGAAGTTGTGCAAAATGGTCATGTCTCATGTCCCAGTGGCTCTCACAGCTTTTCCTGCTTCAGGTAAGGTCTCTGTGCTCCTCCTGTAGCTTCTGTCATGTGTATTGCAGACAATGACTGCTGCTACTGTAGCCTGAGTGCTCTGTGTGGTTCATGTATCAAACTGCATGTCTGAGCAAACTGCATTAAGACCTGATTTTACCATTTCCCTATTATTGTTGCAGCTACAAAACATGCTTTCTGGAAAACCTTAAGCCTCTTGCATTGTTTCTCAAAAATGACTGGCAGTCCTTTGAAATTCTTGACATATAGACAGCAGGGACTCAGACTCTGACAGTATGTGGGGAACACAGACTGCCACAGCAGGTACATTGCAGGAAAATGCTGAAACAGCATGTCCATGGTCTCCATCACGCATCTCTCTCCTATCTGTCACCAAAGAGAGATCTTCTTCCTGTTGTCAGGAGTACCAGGCGCTATCATGATCATGTTCATTATGGAGCTTTAACCTCTTAGATCTGAGCAAAGATTTGAATGGAAGAAGGGAACATATAATAGCTAGCTACTGTTGGATTTTCTAAATAAGCCTTTCAGAGCTACTGGCTTCTTTTTCAAATGTAGATAAGAAGGAAGTACCTTGAAATATTCAGGCTGACCTGCAAAAGAGACACTGAAATGGAGATAAAAACAGTAACAGAGAATTCTTACCATTTACAAAACATTTTTCTCAGTCAGAGCTCTGCACAAATATTTCCCAGGAAAGCCACCTCTATGCATTTGGAGACAAAATGATTATATCTACCTGGCATTTTAGCCTAGGTTATGAGCACTGCAGACAGCTGAGATGACTTTCAGGGCATACCGAGGAGGGCATCAAATCTGGAGCATTTTTAGGATGACTCAGGCAGCATGGATGAGACAGTCAGAAATGAGACATGTTCAACCTGTCCTGAACTGACTTATAAAAGGATCCCAACATCCTCATGACTTGATGACATCTGGGTTCTCCCTCAATTGCTTGCTTATGCAGACATGTGTAAATATGCTTTCTTCAGGAGGATGTTAAGGTATATGCTGTCATTCAGGCTTTAGGATAGTCTCACTGGAAAAGTTTTTGTCACAGATCTCTATGCTCTGAGAATAATTCTGGTGGCAATGAGATCTGATAACAGTGTTGTTGTTGTTTTCTGTGGATTCTATAGCAAATCTTGAGAAACTTTTGGAAGAAGGTGGGGAGGGATGTGAACCATAAGTAGGGTTAATGACTTCCTCTTCAGATTTTCTCTCGTCATCTTGCAGTGTGCGGACTGGCTGTAGATTGAGAGACAAGTCCCAGCAGAAGCTCCATGTCTGCACATGTGGTGATCCAGATACACTTATGAGTAGAAATTTAGCAGTGTTAAAATCTTCTTCATAATTTGCAATGTTTCGGGTTCCCTGTGGTAGATCTTTGACTTACAGTTCCTTTTGGTCCACTGGCCAGAGTGGGAATGGGACCCCCCCTGCCAAGTGGCATTGCTGCCTAAGAGAAAAGCCTGTGTTTGTGATTCCATATTGGCTCATGTGGAATTCCAAAGCATATATGAGTTGCAGTGGATATTTCTCTTTTCCTTCCGAAACAGGCATCAAAGAGAGAAATACTCAGAATCAATGTGGTTGGATCTTTAAGCACAACACTGTTTGAAAGGCCTCCCCTGCACATTTTGCTAGAGTGGACTAGCTGTGTTGCATTTCTGAGTGTCAACACTCTTGATAGTGATTTTTTTACTGTGCAGACATTTCCACCTGAGTTAGTTTACTCTGTCTTCCTCAGTACTTCCTGAAGAAAATGAGGCCCTGATGGGGTGCTTTAGAGCACATCTTGAAGCACACATCCAGAACAGGCCAGTGATGTTGCAGTTGAGTAGTGGCTAATTTATCCACTAGCTGCCAGGGCAACTGACTCAGAAAGAGACTTCTGCAATATATCAACTTGGAGGACCTCCATCTTCTGATACTTATATAGCCCTTGCACCTATCAGATACACTAGAACAGGAGCCTCCAGCCCTCAGGATCGATATAGGACATCCACTGGGTTTTATTAATGAGAATAAGGAAGAAGGCAAAATCATGGTGCCTTTGAACTATTATCTAGTCCTCTCTAGATAAGAAACCAGTTGCAGAAGGTGCAGGAGCCACTGAGCAGCTTCCGTCTGTCGACTGTGTTCAGGAAAAAGGAATTCAAGCTGGAGCAGTCACATAGAAGTATACTGTAAAGAAGGCTTGCTGAAGAGGAGTTGTCTCGTCAAACAAGATAGGATTAGAAGAATTTGGCTTGTTCCCAGAAAAAGAAAGAGTGGGAGACATGCAATTGTTCTAATAAACACAGCAATGTCTTAATAGCTGAGAAGGAAAATCATGTACAAACTAAAGGACAATGCCAGCAGAAAGACAAGCACATAAAGATAGCTAACTCAGAAGATTTAAACATCAGAGTTGTGAAGTTTCTAAAAGCCATTCAATTTGTGTACTAGTACACATGGAGGACAAGCACTCTAGCTCTATAGTGTAGAGCTTAATCAGTCCATAAAGGAACAATACATTCTAGTCTTCATGGTAGGGCTCAGCATATGAAAGCTTTCCTGTTCTCAATCTCTTTTTCTTGCTTGACAATAGTATGAGGATTTTTGGAGCCCAGCCGAATGTTTCTGTGATTATCCTGTGTTGGCATCCTGGAATTCTTTATGGGAGTAGAATAAAGGACAGTTTTTGAGAGAAGGATGGATTATCTGAGTCTTTAGAGTTCTGTTCTGAAAGAACACATAATGTCTCCTAAGAAAGTGCTGTGGTACATCTGGGCATATCAGTTTCCAGCTGCTCTGATTTTTTCATGAGAGAGTTGTTCCTATCCCATGCTTTATCCTTCAGGAACTGAATGTATGGGAAGTAAAGTAGAGCAGGCAGCTGCACTGTCCACTGTTTTCCTTGCTAAGATATAGCCCATGCCTAGAACCTGAAGCCTCTGAGCCTCTCCAAAGTGGGGAGAGAATTTTACCCAATTGATGGGAGGAAGGCAGCCCTACAACTAATACCCAGCACTGCTTCCTGTCCCGTGTTATTCTGTAGCCAGAATCTCACCTTCCCCAGGTCATCTCATGCCTTTGCAAGCTCACAAGAGCTTTGAAAGTTCCCATATTGATCAAGTAGTTGGTATTCATTTCCCCTTACTTATAGTATCTAAATACTGGGCTTTTAATCTAAGCTGGTCACACAGGCTCTCTATAGATAAGCGTGAAAGGTGAACATCTCTGAACACCCAGCTTATCCTAGGTGTGTTTTTCTGTGTACATAAGAACCCAGATGACTATATGTAGAATGACTATATAGGATATATACCAAAGTTTATAGCTAAATCCAAGGGACAGTATAGTTTCAGATGTAGTTTAAAAGGTTATCCATTAACACTGCAACTGGGAGAAGCATTTCTCCCTACTTGTTCATTCCGTTCCTCACAAAATATCTTCCCTCGTGCCTGCACAAGCATTGATGTGACCACACTAAAAGCCACTGGAGAATTCAAGCAGGATGCAACCAAGCCCAGGCTGGTTTGAACCCAAATCAGCTCATAATGTGCTGTCCTGGATGCTGCAGTAGCAAGAGAGCAGGTGTGGCAGGGAGCAAGCAGCCAAGAACGGAGGAGGAGCAGTGCAATTGTTTCAGAAAGCTCCTTAAAACAAGCGTAAACTCCAGCATGAGGTGAAGCCCACTCTGCAGAGTCACAATGCAGTGCATCACAGTTTAAGAGCATGGCATTATAGAAAGACTACCTCAGATTTGTAGCTGGCATCACATATTGAGATTTGTGTTATGAAGCACAACAGCTCCGGCTAGAACAAGCTATATTTATACTGCTTGTATTGATCCTTACTCTACCGTAGCAATTTCTTGTCTTTAAGAATTCCAGGATGTTTTAATAGAAGCCTTCACAGGTGTATATATACATATATATATATAAAAACAAAAACAACAACAATACCAACAATGACAACAACAAAACAGCAACTCCCTGTTTGTTAAGTGAGAACTTTTGATTTTTGAAGCTAGCAGGTTATAGCCACACAGACAACAGAGCTTAGGAGGGCACTGATGCCAGAGCACAGAGAGGCCAATATTTCTTTTATCTGCATATGTCAACGTAAGCCGCTCTCACAGAAGTATAGCTTTTTAAAAAGCCAATCTCTCTCTCTTTCTAATGAAAGAGGGAGGACTAAAACACTGCAATCCAACATATTGTACAAACAGGGTGTACAAAGCCATGCTCCTGTCAGGCTCTGTGATATTTCACTAGGTTTCGGGGAAGCCCACTTAGGATCTTCTTCTCTAGTATGACTTTCCCTTAAGGAATATGACAATGTGAACATGGCTGGAGGCAGACTTGACTGAACTAGAAGGATTTGAACATGCTCGCACTTTTTTTTTTTTTTTTTTTTTTTTTTTTTTTTCCAAGCCAGCTACTGATACCATGCAGGGGCTGCATGCAGCTTTACAAACCGTATGCTGCTAAATTAGTCTCACCACCCAGTGTGAGAAAAGTTCAGAAGAATCACAGGCTTCTGCTTTGCATATTTGGAACACAGAGCTTCTGTCTGCTGAGCCCTTTGATGGGCCCCTCTGATATCCAGGAGCTGCAAATGTTAGAGACGTCAACACCAAAAAGAAAACTGAAAAAACAACAGAAAACATGACCCATCATCACCAGTGGGAGGGCTGCTTTTTTTCTGGCAAAGGCTGACATGGCAACAAAGCATAACTATCATTTTCTAAATGCATTGTAACCAGTACAGACATTTATCCTATCATGAACAGCAGTGAACAGGTAGTAACAAGGACAAACAGGCTCCAGCATAATAGATGAGAAGGAGACTCATTTTATGAGCTTCTCCCACCGTTGTCTTGTTTTGAACCATGGGGGTGAAAGCAAGGGCAAGTATCAGAATAAACTGGCCAACAATGTGAGCTGCAGCCTTTGTCTGAGTTGAAAATACTTTTTTTTTTTTTTTTTTTTTTTTTTTTGTCACCAGGGAAACAACAGCAGAAGTGACAAGTGCTTTCAATTTGCCAACATTTTCCATGTATATTTTTGGTCTTTCAGTCAAAAATAAAGCATAGATGTATCTCAGGTTAAACCTATTTGTTTCCCTTTTCAAAATTAATTTGGAAGTGCTCTTAGAGGGCTTAAGGCACAGCTGGGATTCTTTATATGTACCTTGTCATTTGGGACCACAGTCTTCCTGGGGTCCTCAGACTCCCATGAGTTGTCATAGCTGCTCCTCCTGCACAGCCACCACCATGTGTCACAGCAATCTCTGCCTTCTGGAGTTATCATCTGGCAGGGGACCATGACCCAGAAAAGGGAATGGGAACATGAAGCACCTGAACTGTAACTCAACTCTCCACTGAAGAAGAATTCTAAGTTAAAATGGTTTTGTTTCCAGCACAATTGGATGTTATAACAAAAACGGCTTATTTCTGGCTAGGAAACAGATGTCTTTGTGGCAAAAGGTGTTTGGTAAAAGAATATGTTTTCTAAATGTTTTTATGGGGAAAAATGCAGACTTACCTTCCTGTAAAACTTCCTCAGAGAAAAAACACAGTGGAATCTTTTGATTTGTAAAGTTAATCTGCAAGAAATCCTAGGAAGTGAACAGAGGAGCTCTGACCTGCTAGGGCTTTTCCTTAACTAAGAGCCATGTCTCTGGAGATTAGGTTTAGCTGGAATGATAAATCCTGCTGAGATTTTTGTGCAAGGGCCTTGCAGAGAGTAAAGAACTTTGATTATCCCATTGCTATTTGTCAAATGCAAATGACCATGTAAAAAACTATTTTCAGCCTACAGAATTACTGTACTTTCTCTCTCCTTTTGATAGGTGAGGAGAAAATAGCCCTGCGAAGCAACTTGATTTCTTCAGAGGTATTAACAAATCTTTCAGGGTCCCAGGGTGACATAACAGGTCTTGTCTGAGTCATTCCATTTAAGAGTATCTCCTTCCAACCAGAAATAGCTCTGTGTGCAGCCATAAAAAAGTGAATCAATTAATGTCTTTTATTAACTAGAAATGTAGATAAATTCCCTCAACCAGGGGAATGCAAATTACAAGCTGCAATTCCTTCTCCCTCCAGTTTCTTTGTAGCTAGCTTTGTTTTTAAAGGCTCTTTTTGAAAGTTTCACGTGGGTATTTTTGCAGCTGAATCTCAGACATTCTGGGTAGGAGAAAATATGTCAGAATGACACTGGATCATGCTCTGGGAGATCATTAACTCTCTAGGAGAATAAGGAATGAAAAAAGTGTCTTAGCTAGAGTTCACCTAGTTAAATAAGAGCGTAGGCTGGGCTGGGAGAATGAGGCAGAGGTAATGGCTTCACATTGAGCATGTGGGTGTATGGTACATGGGAACTCAATGAAAATGTGTCCTATGCACATACCTTAGTGATATTTATATTGTGAAATGGCACACTGCTTCTGGCTTAGCTATAACTACAAACTCCTCCCTTGCCATGATGTGATCAGTCGGATCCAAGCACAGATTTCCTGGGAGCTGAAAGATGAAGAGAGTTTTGTTTTCTCCTCCACGCTGGCCAGTGCACCATGTCCTTGCATTGTGTGACACAGCAGTGGTCAGATGGCTGCCCTGGGTTGGTGGTCAGGGATCGTTGAAGTCCCAACTCAGAGAGCTGCTACATTCCCACTGGGCTTCATGTATGTTTAATCTCCCTTTAAACTAGTCAGCTTACGTTTGAGGATGTATAGGAATGCTCTGCTATCTTACGGCAGTATCTTTTCGTTGTAGTATTCATCTTCCAACACTTACGAGAGGCCTGAAAATGTCATGGTCAAGGTTCATATTTTTATTGCAACAATAGGCAAACATCTTGCAGCATGCATTTGCACGGGCGTTCTGTCATCCCTTCCTTTAGCTATGTAGGCACCAACAACTGGCCATACATACAGATAAGGCTTAGTCCAAAAACTTGATTACTGCTATTAAAAAAAAAAAAAAAAAAAAAAAAAAAAAAAAAAAAAACTTCTCTAAATAATTTGTACATGAAAATAGGTACATGAGTCAGAAGGCACATTGACGAGCAGGCAGGAAAGGCTTTAAATAATAGGATTCATTCAGCTAAAGCATCTAATCACCCCTGAGAGCATAAGATTAGTTAAAACAAAAGATTTATTATCTAGGAAAGCAAAAAAGGAATCTGAATTTGTTCATTTCCCCACAAAGTGAGTACAGGGAGACTGCAATCTGTTATTCTCAGACCTGAAGGGTTTCAGTAGCCCCCATGGTGAAAACAGAACTGCAGCAATTTATGAAAGCTTGGTTTAATATCTCCCTGCACCGTTGCTTCATTTTAACCTGCTTTCCAGGAGAGAAGCTTGAGAGGGAGCAGCAGTGAAAGCTATATCCAGACTTGTATCTGGGAACATCTGAAAAAAAGTGCAATCAAAAAACAGTGTTGCTGTATGAAGATTTTAAATCAAATGTAAATAAACTCCATTGCACTGTGTATGCAGTGGTTAGAAATGGAAATTCTAAGCAGGAGAGTATTTAGAAAAGTTTTATTTTGCTGCTTAAAAACAACAGCAACAACAAAAAAACCCTGCAGTGCAATAAAAAATAAATGATACTCAAGTAAAATATGTTTAATTAAAAACAAAACTCAAACCTGGATATTTCTAAAAATTCACTGTGCTTTAATAGCTTGGATTTTTGCTGCAACGTTTTTCCTAAAACTTTAGATGTAATCTGGTAAATTTTTAAATGATGAATATAAATTATTTGAACTTTCTATGTTCATTTATTAGGTGCCCAGGCTAAAGATGTTACACTAGTCTGTAGTCTAGGCTGATAGTCAGTGGAAAAATCAAGTTCTTTTTTTCCTTGAGCGTGTGAACTTTGTACAGTCATATGGCACACACCTAAGAGGTAGAAGGAAGAAAGCAGGTAAAAGAAAGATGATACTGTTAACAATTTATACATAATGCTGACAGCTACCTTCCTGCTGCTTGGATATCCAAAAATTTTATAAAGCAATGCAAAAGCTGGTTTGACTGTCCTCTTTGTAGGTAAGGAGACAGACACAAAAAAGCAAGTATATTTACCCAGAATTGTATAACTCAGTGGGAATGGAACTTGACTTTTATGGGCTCATACTGCACACAGCCAAATAACACAGGTATCGTGGAGGAGAGACAAACACCGATTGTGTTATTGAGCTACCAGTACAATCCATGTGCAATGTCTTTATTTTTGATTCAGTTGCTCAGATTACCAAACCAAGAGTTCCAGAAGGCAGCATCCATTTTCACTCATGAGTAGTATCGCTATATTCAAAGAAAGATATTATTCAGTTATGTTGTTATTATTACTATTATCAAGAAGATAAATTAGGTCGTCTGGATAGAGGAAGTGTCAGGACCTTAGATTCCTAGGAGGTTGAGGAAGTGGCCTTTGCTTTGACAAGACTCTGTTCCTTGGGGGATGAAACAATTAATAGTCATACTCGCATTTAGTCAGTAAATCCGGATAACATTCCACCTGATATGTCAGCTGAGTAAGCTAATAAGTATTCAACATCTTTGCCAACTGCATCTGAAAAACCAATGAGAACAACAAGGTACAGGAAGTAGTCACAATACAGTACCAGGATTTGAGAAAGAAAACAGTGATCCTGGCAGCAGTCATCTGGTAAGTCTGATTTAATCCTCAGCACATGTTTCATTATTATAAGTAGGAAGTATAAACTGTGGTGGGCATGAAACCAGAATTCACAGTAAGAATAGTGGAAATTTTAGGTTGGCAAAGAAGGCACAGGATATCCTTGGAGGGCAATAGAAGAGGAACTTCAAAGAACAAACCACATTCACCAGATAATGCACTCTCCTGATAAAATGCTATCTCCGTGGCACAAAGAAGTGTTGTGCCAGGCTTTTCTCTCACTTGGGATGAAAAAACAGCCATAAAAATCCATCAGTCCTTGCAGTTCTCCCCACATCAAACTAGGTGGGATCAGAATCAGACCAACTCTGTGTTGATTTCATTTGAATATTTCTGAATATTTCAGTCTTGTGAAATTCTTCATATACAATTAAATCACTCTTGGATATGAGTGCTGACTGAGCAAGAGCAAAAACTGGGCAAAAAAGTGCAGGCAACACTTGCACTTTTGCAGCATTCCAGCTAACAGAGGGAGCTGTAAGAGAGTACTAAAAAGGCCAGCATTTGCTCCTACCTCTCCTTACTCTTCCATTAACCACTCCTCAGAGAGTTGGGCATGTGTTAATTACGCTCAAAGAAGGTAAGAGCCAGAATATGACTTTGGTCTCATTCCTGAGGAAAAGACTGAAGAAGTCTCTTTTCTCAGCACAGTTAACCCAGGGCTTTGAAGGATCTTGGCAAAGCCTGGATTTACCTAAACTTGATGAGTTTTTTCTAACAACATGTTTATTGACTGGCTAAGGTCCTTCATCAGGGAAAGGGAAGTGCAGGTCCTGACACTAGTATGGATGTGAGCAGAGTTTACCTTTTGGAGCAATGGTCCTCTAAACTGTAGGACTCTGAGGGTGCCTAAGACACCTGATTCAGATACTAATGCTCCTAAACTATCAGTCTTCCATCGCCTGTAGTAAGGCCTGAACTGCACAGCTAGCAAGAGTTGATGCTGCCATTGATGACACCAGAATCAAATGAGGATTCAGTAGCATTCAGAGAAGGCTACAGCTGCTAGCCATTTTGTCAAGCATTTTATATTTAGTAATTGCTCCGGTGCCCAGGAGCCTGGGTAAAGTGCAGGAATTTGCTGTGTTATGTGATCTCCGAATACAGAAGCAGTGTGTGGTTTGGGCAGAAGCTGGGCAGACATATCCCAACAGCGGTTCTGTATCAGTAGGACTACTACAAATACCACCAGCAGATCCATTTTTGTACAGTAGAGGAAAATTTAGTAGCAACTGCCATCAAGACAAGCCTACAATAATCCTTATCTAATCTTAGGTGAGACAGTCGAAGCTGTTCTCAGTGGTAGTGCTGGAGATATGGAGACAGGTAGAGCCCATGAAAACACCTTATGTGTCTTGCTCAAAGATAGTGGTGGAAAACCAGTGGCGAATGGTGCTTATAAGAGCCTGAGACCCCTCCTCATTTATATATTTTTGCAGGGAATCTCAGGAGCTTGAGTTGTACTGTGAAGAGCTCATTTGAAAAACACAACGTCCAGAACATTAGGAGAAATAGTTGGTGCCATTTCAGGGCAAATGAAATGTCAGGAGGGCTAAGGTTGTATGTCCTTCACCTGTCTGATCCCAGTTCAGAAGCACTCCCATTTTGCAGAGAAGGCATCTGGCTCTTCAGTGACCACAGAATAGGTCTTGTGGCTCTCTAGGGCAAAAAAGGTTGAACATCACTGATATAATTACAGATCTGAAAGAAGAACAGCAGCTTACAAATTGTAGCTAACCTCTTATTAGTACGCTGAGTGATGACTGTATATATGAGTAGGTCTTTTTTACCAATAAATGTCATATTTATATAACATATAGGATGATATAGGCAAATGTAATCAGGAAATACATTAAATCAAAGCTGAAAACCAGGAAAATGAATGATTGCTGGTGGACTCTGTAGGCAAAAACAGTGTGGAAGCATTTAGAAGAATTTTCTGTTATTTGGATCCTAATTATATCACTGGCAATCAGGGTATTTAAATTTCCTATACAATGCTGAAATTACTGACTTTTAATCTAGATTGATAGGAATTCTGTTATTGAGGCTGTCCTACTCTACTGGAGAGAAAATGAATTGTGCAGTATTGATGGTGTAAACACCTGCTTTTATGAAGTTTTACTTACTCCAGGACAGAAAAGACAACCAGTCCTGGGTGATTCTATGGACTATTATCACAATGCTCTTATGAATGCCTTGGCAAATTTCATATCAGATTGTCTCAGATTAACAAACTTTCTCTATGTATAAATCATAAAAGGTCATCCATTAAGCAAAGCAGTTAAAGAGGTTCCCCAAAAAATTACCAGAGATATAGCAGCTATTCTACCTAATAAAGCCTATTGGAGTGACTATGTAGATATAGTATGTTCCAAGAGTAATTTTATCTCATTATGGACTTGATTTATTACCTGTTTCAGCAGACCAAAGAGTCTAAATAAGCATCATCCGCAAGAGTATCTCAGTGACCTGCAGAACGAGTGAGGAGTCTAAGCTGTAGACCTGCAGCAGCAACCATACATGAGAAACTAGCTCCAGCTGGAGTTATATAGCTAGTCTTTTTTCCATGGGGCTTTGACTAATTGGCATGTATGAGAGGTAAAGATGACATTAGCACTTCCATGAGATGGATAACAAAGACATGCTACTGTATAGATTTTTCAGCTCAATGTCACTTAGCTCCAAAGCTGTACAAATGACAGTCCAGCCTGAGCTGTACAAGAGTTGTAGCATTCTGCATCAGGCTTACTATAGAACCTGTATTACCTGACAATAGGCCTGTGTTTAGTGAAATATGCAAGTAAACGCTGTAGTTAAGTGCAGCTGAGCGTGTAAACCGTGGCAGAACCTTGCAGGAAGGCAGTGCTGCAGAGGAAGAAAGGCAGCTGTGTGTTACTCGATGTCCTTCTGGTGAGACAGGCATCCAAAGGCATTCAGCCCCACTTTGGGAGCACTGGCACAAAAAAGCCTGTTCCTTTGCATTCTGTATCAAAAGAAAGAACAAAAAGAAAACTCATCCAGTAACCAATAACTTGTTGGAGCATATGCTCTGGTGTCTGAGTCATGCTAGTCCAGCAACAGTGCACAGCAGGTATTCAACTCACCTAAAATGGCTTTGGAGCATGTAGATGTTAAATACGTGTATGCACCTCTTTGGCACACCCTGTGTGCAGCTTGCTAATGGGCACAAACAGAATTGGTGACCTTTATTTTGGACTAGCAAATGCAACACAAGTTTTGACAGACACAATATGAATCACGGCACTATTCAAGAAATTGGCATGTCCTTGGAACTGGTCATGTCCAGGTGATGTGCGAAATTCTCCTTTATCCCAGCTTCAGAAATCTCAAATGCCTAGGTTTAAAGACAATAGGTACAGCTAGTTCAAAGCACCAAAACTGGTAAGACGTTACGTAGCTGAAAATTAAATCTATGTTTTCAGAACACTATCGATAATTTCTGTAAGTGTTTTTGAGTAACTGAGGAGCTGTTGCAATTTGATTTTGATTGCATTTGATGTTTAAACCGGCATTATTTCTAGTAGATATAATTTCAGAATGAATACTGAGAATACAGCCAGGAAAAGCTGGATGCTTGGACAGCACTGTGGGGTCAGAGTGAGGCAACCTGGACACTTGCATTCCATTCCATCTCGACAAGATGGAGATGGAGTGCTGTACCGTCAGGCATCCCCTTTGCTTCTAACTGCCATCTTCACTGACAGTTTAAACGAAGGTGAAAAGAACTGAATGAATGGCTAGACCAAGAGTGCTTCTTTTCTTATCATTAAGCTTTTTCTTTCTTTTATGAAACCATCAGCCTGGAAGCTATTAACCACTACTAAGTTGTCTCAAAAAGAAAATAATTTCCAAATCAAACTCTTAGCCCTGACGAACAAAATTGCTAACTAAAAAATCTAGAGAAGGCAGGGGCTTGTACGTATGGGGAGTCCTGTCCTTATCCAATTATTTTCTTAGTGGATCTTCCTTCCACGACTAATTTCACACAAAGAACAATATACAGTTCATTTTCAAGGTTCCTTTTGATCCTTTGCCAGAAGTCAAAGTGTTTCTATCTGAGCTCTTCATCCCCCGCCCCTAACATCTGTTATAGAAGACCGTTTGCTGCAGGAAGCCTCTGGCTGGACTGGCTGAGCATAAGAATGGGCGATCAGACACAGCAGGTAAAGGCTGGAAGCAGTTAGAGTATGATTTATATGCAGCTTTAGCTTTAAAAGCAGCAAGCTTTAGAAGTGCTGGAGATGTAGGTGAATGGTCAGCTGTCTAGGAACTCAGATGCAGCTGGTTCCCAGAAACAAAATCGGAAGCTGGAATATCCGTAAAGTGACCTTAATAAACTGCTTGTCAACAGAAAGCTGTTCTCTGAAGTAAATATGTAACTCCTCTGCTTTTAAGTGTAGCCAGAATCAGAAATATTTAGTCTATGTTGTAAAAAAGGGAAGAGTGCACACAGGCTTAAGCATGTCATATTTTTCACCCAAAAATAACTACCAAGGTCATGATTCCAAATGAGAGTGACAGAATTGAGATAAATCTACACTGGACTCATCTATATGTACATATTCATATTGAGATTTTACATGATTGCATATATAGCTCTGATTTCATCATGAACACAAGACAGATGCTATTTCTGATTGGATAGCTGTTCAGTATTTCATTAAGCTCTCCATGTGGTTGTGGTGCCAAGCATGCTTTACTGCATAATGTCCAAGGTCTGCATTGAACACAGAAATATCAGTTTCCTCCAGGCCTCTTACAAGATGTTCAGAGTATATTAATTGTCTCAAATATTTTTGACTTTTCTTCACAGCATTGTTACGAAGAAAGGTGGAATTTTTATTACAACAGGATAGCTGATGCTCAGATTAAGGCTAAAGCTGTCAGTGTAGCTAAATTACTGATGCCAAATTAGAGATTTTCATTCTTAATATCCTCATGTACTACCACCACCTTTATCAGCTTGTTGCCTACACTACATCCCTTCCATGTTGTCTTGTCCATGTCTAGTATTACCTTTTATGCAAACGTTCTTTTTTCCTACTTGTAGCTTTTTATGATACCTCTTGTGTTCAGAGTTGAGTTCTCATTTACTTCAACTGCAGGTATGAGAGCAGAAAATTTTTGGTGCTCTGCTGCTAGCAACTTCAGACTCACTTGAAATCTGTGCATATACTGTTTGACATCAGTCAACCAGCATCACAAAGGAAGTCTTAAATAAGGGTAAGGGGAAAATGTAGATACCTAAAAGGAAGTTAACATTTTTTACTAACAGGGCTGTTCACCTGGCATCTCCTGCCTTCATTTCCTGCATATCTTAGCAATTTCTGATAAATTAATGTCAACAGAGCTGTATTGCTTTCATCATGCAGCCATATTCCATCCTCTGAACTGAAAAAAATTGAGTCTGTGTTTCAACATTTGTAGAACATTTACAAGAGAATGATGTGGCTTGGAGCACGTGCAGAAGAGGAGCATCTTAGGTTTTGCAGTGGCCTGGCTTTAGTATTTTGACCTTCTAAATTGTTTGACTGCAGCTTCAATGAGGTTGTTTTATAGGGCTTCATGGTGCAATTTGGAGACAATAAATAAACTGAAAAACATAAATTCCTTCCTGTAGAATTTTGTCCTGCCTGGGCAATCAGTAGGTGTGAGACCTTTACATTCAGAGCATAGCTCTTTAACAGTTAAGCTTAGAGTACCTGGCACCACGATGTATAATCACTGTCTACAGGAACCTGACACTATAGGCAGGCAGAACAACACAGCTGTTCTGTCTAGAGAATGGCTATCTTGAAATTTGGGAATATGAGATTCAATTCCAAATTTCTATGTTGCTCTGTGAAAATCTGAACTTTATATCTTTATGTCATTCTGCTTTCCTCCTGCCATTGCTATCTTCATTTGCTGTCCCCACTGATCCTCTCCTTACCCATTTTCAACTTTGCTGAAATCTTACATCTCTGTCTTGCTTCTGTTGTCTGCACTCTTTTCTGTTTCTGTGACCAGACCCTTCTCACATCCCTGTACCCCTCATTCTAGTCATCCCAATGGATTTTATCCTTCTTATCATCTAAAATCTTTTTCTGACCTCTGACTTAGCTCTGATTTTTGCTACCCTTTCTCTTGTCCCAATATCCTCTGACTTCTGCTCTCAGTTCTTCCTTTCTACCCCAGTCCACTCCTTCTGTTCCTACCCTTGCTTCTGTCCTTTTAATCTCAGTGACTGAACACTCCTAGGTACCTTTTGACTTTATCTTGCAGTTTCCTTCTATGCCTAACTTCAGTTTCTCACTCTTTGCATGTTAGCCACAAGAGAGAGAGTTAGAGGACATGGACAGCACATCACAGAAAGGCCTTTTGCTTGCAGCTCTGGTATCTAGTGACACAGACTTAGAAGCCAAAGCCCTTCTCAGCCTCTGTATCCTTATAAAATAGTAAGCTCAGCCCATATAAAGGATGCTCAAGTGACAGCCTGCTGTGCATGCACAAGCTTGGGGGAGATGGAGTGTCCTTAGGACAGATTATGACCTTAGGGAATCCAGCTGAAAAATGTTAAGGAATTTTATTGAGCAAGAGAACTGCAAGTTTTGGAAATTTTTAACTTTTTCAGTATGAGATAACATTAAAACGAGGCAGTATATGAGAAATGCTCCTACCTTGAGTGCCCTACCAGATTTCAAATCACTGATTTAATAAAAAAGAGTTATAGAGTTATTAAAACATAGGTGAATACTTTCCTTGCTATTTGTTTCCTGGAGAAGGATGAACTATCTTTTTTTTTTTTTTTTTTTCCCTAAAAGTTAAACAAACAAAACAAACAAACAAATAAAACAAAACTATGAAGCACACACTTAGAATGGAAGGGTTCAGCCCAACAAATTCAAGTTCAGCAGTCATTATTACCTGAAAACAAACCCTTAAAATGAAAAATGCAAGTCATTCTTATATTTAGGCCCTGGTACTTAAACTAATTGTAACTATTAAGAAAATCTTCAAGAATTTTTAGTCAGTGCATGAGGAAGCATGGAGCTGTATGTGACACTTTTCTACGTGTATTTTTGAGAAAAGGGGGTTGAATTCTTAACTACAGTATTGTGCAACTAGTTATGTTATTTGCTCTAAATATCATTGGAATACTACTTTTTTCTTGTCTGTCTAATATTGACATATATATATGTAAACATTTATTAGCTGCATGGGTATCTTGAAAAATAACATTGATTTGTGAAGCGCAACTAATTAAACATTAATTATTTTCTAATGTATGTATCAAAATACTGACCTTGGAGCAAGTTTGCGTATTTGAGATACTCTTCAAGTAGTCCAAATTATAATGTCATCAGAGACAATGAGATGGTGAAGACAGTTCTTAAGTGCTCAGCTTAGACTCCTGTCAGAAAATCCATCTGCTGACATAACTAATACCCACTGACATAACTAATACCATCTTCATTTCCAGAGGCATCATTCAATTTAGGCCCAAAGTTACCACTGCTCCACACTAATTTGGGATCAATCCAATTTAGCACTGAGTGAAAACACACTTATCTCAAAATTATAGGATTTCTGACAATAAAGAATAATCTCAGTTAGAATATATCTATTATTCACACACACAAGCCCATTCACTCACAAAACAAATGTGACTTTTTGAATAAAAAGACAAAGTCAGAAAATGTTGGGAAGAAAATCACTGAAGAACAAGTGAGTTCAGAACTTTTTAAAAAAATCTCTAAGTTCCCATTTAAAATATACTTTTATAGGAGAAAAATCACACTTATCTAAATCTCAATTTGCTACTAGAGGAAAAAATGCCTGTTCATAATATTTCCCATATCAGAAACAGCTTTATTTCCCAGGATTCTCAGTGACATCCATCTCTACAGAACATCAGCAACCAGTGTATGCTATTAGTTCACCATGATTCTTCTCTTCTTGTGCAATCAGGTGAAGAAGGGCCATCAGAAATACTAGCATATCTTCAGTAAGTTTCATTATTAATGATCTTCAAAAAAGACTATGAATCCTTCATGAAATAGTCTAAAATCGGTGGAGTTCACTTCAGGGAAGGGCAGACAAAGGAAAAAGGCTAAGGGAAGATCTCTGCTGTTCACCTGCATGTGCCTCTACTGTGCAGTAAGTACTGGGTAATACGCTAGTTTATGGAGGAGTCAGATGTAAATGAAGACTCGTATCTGCTTTGTAGAGGATGTGTAATTTGCCAACAAGGGGTACAGTCTGGCTGATTTTATGTCGCATTTTTTGCTCAGAGTGCCATCACACTGACCTTACATGAGTTTCTACGGGTAAAAATGACTGAAAAATTGACCCCTATAAATAATCCTACTAAAGGCTGCTCCACAGTCAAGTCTGAGAGGACTCTATGCAAGTGCAAGAGCTTTGCCACAGCTCCACCAGCCACATCCTTCTAGCAACAGTGACACATGACAGTGCGGGTAAACCACCTTTACGCTCGTTGTGAGGAGACAGTTCCACCTCTAGTCACTTCCCTATTGTTTGACAAAGGACAAATGCTGAAGCAAGATTTTGGAGAGTCTACTCTGAAGAAGCTGTTGGCATGGTTCCACTTCATACTATATGTGTCGTACTGACTTTTCTTACAAGGAGAGTGAGAAATTCTGAGGCAGATTGATAGTACTATGGGTCACCAATAGAGTGTCTCAAGTCTTTTAAGAGAATCACTTTTTATTTAAAAATCCTAGACAAATATAACAGGAATAAAAATATGGGTGGCTGTGATTTGCACAGGGAGATGATCCCATCTGGCACTACTCTGTTTGTAGTAGTTCAGTATGAATTAGAAAGACCAGCTCACAGCCTCCTCAGAAGGTATAATATCTCAGGAAACTTCCCAGGGTTTCCCAATGCTATTCTAGTTTAATAATACAGGAACAAAAAAGTGATTTTCATCACTGTAGGTTACAGAGTTCAGAAAGCTATTCTCAGCTCTATTCTCAGCTCTACACTTACCAGTTATGTCTGCCAGGTTTACTATTTGTATCACTGGTGGGGTGCAGAGTGTCAACGGGCTTCAGCATTGGTAGATACAGAATGCTGCTGGGGCTCACAGATCAGGAGAAGAATATTTTATCTGCCACCACCATAAAATTTGACGAAATATTTTTCAGAAGAAGTCAGAGTGCAGGATTACTCCATACTTATGTAAGGAAGACTTAATTTGCAATTGCTGCTATTGTTATTTCATTGTATTTTGGTAGTATCTACAGAATCCTACTAAGATCAGGGCTTCATTGTATTAGTGTTCCATGGCTATATGAATTAAAAAAAAAAAAAAAAAAGCATCGACAATTTAAAAAGAAATGGCAGACAAAAAAGTGTTGTAACACTCAATGTAAATATGAAAATGTGAAGCCCTGAGAGGTTAAGTCAGTAAAAAGTTAGACATGTAGTCTAAGTTCAGATACCTATCTCAGGATGTCATGAAATGGCCTTGAAAGTGTTTTTTTCTCTGCACTACAACAGAACTTTAAATGGCTACTTTAGGTTAGACTCCTCATTTTCAGAGAGCTAACTTGGGCAGAGGAATTCTCCCCAGATGGCCCATTTTAGTCACTGACTCATCTATTTCAGACACTAAAATTTGACTTGTCTCCTCAGTTCCCATCTTCCTATCCAGAATGGTAATGCTAAAATCTTCAGTTGTATATTAAGACTTTCAGAAACAAACTATACCAAAGAACCTTTACAGCCATCAGCTCCTTTCTGGCCTCTTTTAGCATGCATGATGTGACTTGTTACATTTCGACATGTTCCCGTTCTGAACTCTACCCCCTGATTGGGTCTACTGAGTGCAGTCAGATAATTATAACTAATATTATGGCTATAATTATTACTATTATCGTATTACAAATATTACTTCTTACTCTGCATACCATTTTCATATTATTATTATGCTATACGTGGTTTGGTCATTATTCAGAAAATAATGCCAGCTCCTTGACCTCCTTCAAAGCCTCATAGTGCTGGATGCTGTAGTATCCCCTGTGAAAAGTCAGCCCTCACCCTGAAGCACTTATAATCTAATTAGAAAAAACATACAGTCATCAACTACTTTTATTGGAAGCTTCAATGCCAAACTCACATACTTCAGGATATTCAAGGTAATTTGCTAGACTTACTGGAGAATTGGTAGGACTACCAGTTTCGTGATGCTTGTGCCCATGCCAGCTCACACATAATGCTAAGCTCTAGAAGCAACTATGTTCAGTCTTGCTTTCCCAATTCCTCCTGAATCACTCAAACTCGTAACTACTCATATATATCCTACCTCACTCCATTTTTAAGCCATGTACATTCTTTCACAGTGAGATACGTTCACTCACATAAAAACAATTTAAAAAATCACAAGTAGTGAATAATTGGTGGGGAAGGAAGGCTGTTACTGGCATTAAAGTTTCGGCGGATCAGCTAGGTACTGCAATTATGGAGTAGTATAAGCACCTGGATAAATGGAGCTACAGCAAGACACTGGATGTTCTCACCACTCCACCAGGTGGGAGCAGCCACAGTGAGCTGTGGACGTCAAGCATGGCCTTCTCTAGCAGAGGTCCCCAGTGCCACACAGGTGCAGGCTCTCCAGAGGCTGAAAAAGTAAAAAGCTGTAGCTCCCCCTTCTTCAGCACTGCTTCCCTCTGGAGAAGCTTGTGTCCCACAGCAGAGCAGCAAAGACAGCCAGTTCCCTGCCTCCAGCAGCTTGTGGATACTTCCACTTTCACAGTACTCCAATATTCATTCAGAAGGGCTTTAAAGTTTGTTTGCAATTAACTATTTTGCCAAGTCTCTATCTGAGCTCCATGTATGGTTTCCCCAAATTTTTATTTAGTGGTTAAAACACTGGAATTAGAAGCACTACCTATTTTTGCCATTTTCTGTCTTTTACAAATGGTGAGTGTTTAAAATGATAAATGAGCCATGAGCTCAAGTGCTCATTTACGGCTCTTGCCAAACTTTCCCCATGACTGGAAAACAGTGGACATTCACGATCAGCAGGATTTTTCTGAATAGCTCTGTCTCCAGTTTCATTGGGAGGTTGTCACAAAGTTATTTCAAAACCTTGCTCAGGTGAATCGGCTGACAGCAGTGACTGTTCAGTCTGCTGCGGCCTGACACCACACCTCTCAGGAATGAAGATCCAGAAAGGATTTGTTTCACCTCAGTATTAGGTTTTGACCTGCAATAACACTGCTAAAACACTGGCTAGAAGATACCTCCTGAAAGTATCACACGTAGGCATATACTGTACGGCTTTGTGATATAAGTAGCTGACTGGCAGCTGTAAAGGGATATCTTTCAGATGTGATGTCATTTACAGCTCACATCTTGAGACAAAGGATTCTGATTTGATAATGCTGATTTTCTAGCATATCACTGTGGCGTGAGATTCTGTCAATACCAGTCCTATTTTTTTTTCCTATTGAAGTTGGAAATACAACCGCTAGTTTAAAAGGAGCAGAATTAGGCTGAACTCTTAAAATTAACATCAAACATGGAAAGAGTTAATGTCCCCTGAAAATTCATATATATTCTCAAAACCTACCACTTCCTATTAGAATGCTACAGAAGCCTTGGGAGAATGATGGAGTTTTCACACAGAAATTTTGGAGAAAAAAAAAAAAAAAAAAAAAGAAGAAGAAGACAGGGAAAAGTTTTGATGGAGTTGAAGCAGAAATCTTGGAGAGTTAATTATCTCCATTATATATATATGTATATTCTAATATTTTTTTTTGAACTAGTCTGAAATGTTTTGCTTAATCCAAACTAACATGTATGAATTTCAAGTAAAATAACCTTTTTTAAAATACTATATAAGCTTTTTAAAAATGTAAGGGTACTGTGTCTGAAGTATGCTGCATTTAAATGCTGCAAATTTTTTAAATGCTGTTTAGAAAATACTGACACTATCTGTCATTTTCAAAATTTCCCATCTTCTTTTCATCCAGAAGCCTAATGTTGTTTCCATCTTCGTGGTCATAAAATTATTTATAAAGAAAAAAACTCCCTGTTTTTCATCCTCTAGAATGTTCTTTAGGATTTCCATAAAGCAAAGAGCAACCGTCAGTGACATGTAGCTTCGCAGGCCAGCAGCGATATGCCAAGAGCAGCTGACAGATGTCAGTTTTATCTGTGTCATCCATCTAAGATTTCACAACATAAGCATCATCGGTAAAGCAATGGGAAGACTCTGAGGATGTCTCCTTGGTCCAGTTTTCTTTTTTTCTCAGAGCATGATGGGAATTAGTCATTTTTGGGGAAAGAGTGGATGGGCAATCAGAACCTGCTTCCAGGAGACATTTCTTCATAAAATCATTGCTCTGCCATTGTCATGGGACATGATTCCACTTCTAAATAATTGCTCTGGTAACAGTGGATGTCCTTCATCTGGATGTTGTTAGATATCTTTGTCTTGCTCATTGTTAAAATTCTTCATTAGGAGAGGGTATGTCATGTTACCTTACCCACATCTCTACAGAATTCATCTTCCTTTATTTCAATGGAAAAACAGCTGTTTGGGCTTGATAAGAAGGCAGGAGCCAGACTATCACTTGTTTTCATTTTTTGGTAAAAGGAAATAGGTTCATTCCTCCTGCCTCAGGACCATTTTATCAACAACGCAAATTTGTACTGTTGAAAACTGAAATAGATCTTCCATGTGAAACCTCCAGTTTTTCCTATAGGGAGATCATAATGAGAAAATTTTGGGTTACCCTGGGGAGCATGGGGATTTTCCCCATGCCATGCAAGGGCTATGGGCCAGCTAGGTCAGAACTCATGCAGATTTTATTTGAGCTTCTCCATTCAGCATCCTTTCCACAGGAGCAGATTAACTAATTCTTTCCCTCCTTCAGAAGCCAGTGAATGTATTTGCCTATTTTACTTCCTTTCAAAAGTCTGAAGTTCAAGAGTTGGCTTAGGATAGCACCCACGCAGATGTGATGGATGCCTAGAGAGATGGGGTTGCAGGCAATCTGCAAAACACCCACAATGGGACCATGAAAAGACCCCAGACAGTGAAGGAAGATCCTCAAATTACAAAGAGTGAAATTTTCTTCACCTTAAAATTAGGGACAATATTTGCCATTAACTGAAGCTGTACTCCAAATCTCCCAAGTAGTCTGCCAGATTCTCCTGATGAGATTTCAAAGAATCTGGACCACTTGATAAAGTGATTTTAGTAGGAAAAGTACAGACATACCAAGAAACACTTACTGCCCATCATTTTCCCATTATTTCTCCATTCGCTTCAGTGCTTGGGGGAAAAAGATTATTTCATTTAAATAACTGGTCTCTCCCTTTTCTTTGGGTGGATGTCATCAGCATACTTTCTTCCTGCTCATTCCCTGTCTCTGCTGTGCTTACTGAACCCAGAGCACAACAAACACCTCTGATTCAGACCTACAAAGTAACTGATGTATTAATCTCCTACTGCTTTAACATGAATGGGCATCTCAAATACTTTAGTAGATGTAGGCCCATGGCTGTAGATGTGTCTCTGTCCTTTATGTTACATGCTTTCTCACAGAATCTCCACTTTGTGGCAGGTTTCGCTCCAGGAGAGCATACACTCAGTCTTAGGGCAAGTGGACCTCCAATGCTGCAGTGAACAAAAGCTCCTTCAGCAGTTCAAAATAAAGATGCAGCTGAGCTCTCCTTGGATCTACCTAGCTTTGTCCACCAGTACAGCCAGAAGTGCTTAGCTGCTGCATTTCATCAGACTGTTCTGAAGTATTCAGTAATACACTGACAACACTGTATCTATCCACTTCTTCTCTTTTGCTTCTCCTCTTTCACTTAGGGTAAATGTCTCATACAAAGCTCCAACAGAGTCATGTGGCTCAGGCTTTATTTGCTGTTATTGCTGCTTTCAAGTGGAAAATTGATATAATAGCAGTCCTCTCTCAACACACAGCAGTCTGCACATTTGTACAATATTCTTTGAGGACGATCAGCGTCCACTGGCATAAAAAAGTGACAGATGCTGTCTGCAAATAATGAGCTGAAGCAGTTTCCTTTGGAAATGAACTTAAGCAATGTCCCTTTGAGTTTGAAAAGCCAATGAGGTTCCCATGTGGCATCTGAAACTGCTCATGAGCCTCTGTTGGAATGGACATATTCTACTAGCTCACATAGAATATGTATTTTTAACTGTTTTTCTTACACAAGCTTCTCTGGAGAGGGAAATGACCGATTACTCATTAACTGAGAACTTTCTGCTGAGGACAAGCATGCACAAGAATGAAGCTTACGGCTTTTTCTGTCTACCCCTCTAGTAACCCATACAATATCAACATTAGTTATAGTGACAAGATATAACTATATGATGCATAATCACATCATAAGTTTATCGTGTGTTTGCCATCCTCATCTGCACTCTTCTCATATCACACAAAAATCATTTAAATCATCTAGGCCTCTGAGGAGTCTCACACAGACGAGACTGAAAGAAGACCACTGAGATATTTCTTCCTCAGTATTTGATCCTCTCTCCTTCCACAGTACCTTCAGCTAATGTCCAAACAGGCACAGTGCTGTGCCAGTGACAGCTTTTCCAGATGCAGCAATGTCAGGTGTTCCAATTCATCCTATTACCCCATAATGGTAGAAAAAGGAAATCCAAACTAATGAAAAGAAAGGATTCCCAGCTTCCCATCCAAGCATTTTCAAAATGTGGTAGTGGTCTAGAGACACAGTTTCCCTTCTAGTTTGTTTTTATCACAATGTGCATTTCAATTTTCCTAATTTGTGATTATTGCCATAGTCTGGAATCCTGTTATTAAAATAAGACCTATTGCTCTGTGAGCAATAGCTTGTAGAGGTCTTTGAAAGAGAGCACCAGCATGTGTTGCTTTCCATATTTGTGTAGATTGTTGATTCTACAGGAGGCTACTAAATGCATGAGGTTTCCTTACTGCAAAACTAGCTCTTCATTTACTGGCACTCCCATTAGACAGTTTAGAAAAGTCTATAAGAATTGATTTTCCTCCAGCATGGTATGTTCTCTTGGGCTTCTTTAGCAGTGGACGTCCAATCAAGTCCAAAGTAGGATGCTGTAATTTGCCATACATTACATGGTATGAATAACGGAATTCTGCATTGTGCAGCATATTAAATCAATATGTAAATGTATCAGAATAATGAGACGCTGTCCTTTAAGATATAAGGAGGTAGAACTAAAGCACACAATCTCAATCTTAATTTTCTGTTTCTTATTTTTAAGAGTATAATTCTGAAACTTCATTCAGCATTTCTCCCAGGATGCATTTTGTTTCTTTACTTTTTAATCTCTCTGTGCCCTTTTTTCTGAGCGTCTATAGATAAGAAATATATCTGGGCACACTTAGGAATGTTCAATATTATTGTAAACAAACCATGCTAAAAACTGTTGAGGGATACCGTACTTGAAACATATACAGAAAAGAAAATCAAATGAAGAGGATCATATATTTTCTCAAAATAATTCTCCTCAGACCACAGTTCTGTATATGTCCTGATCCTATTCACAGCAATAGTATTGGATTTGAACAGCCGTAAAAATCAGAGCAGTTTTGGACTCTGAAGTCAGTTGTGGAAGATGGTAGCAAACTATTGCACTACCCTTCCTGTCTTCTGCCTCTCCTAACTTCCCTTTACTACATAAATCTCCAAAGGTTACTGCATTATGTATTTGTAGCACTGAGGCTAGCCACTGATAAATAACAAATCAAACATAAACTCTGCTCGTAGAACATTCAATTCACGTGAGCAGCAGCTCCGTTGCCTTTAAAATGTTCCAACTCTGGACCTGAATGCTGAACATGCTTCTTGTTGTTACTGTTGCTGTTGTTATTGCTGTTGCTCTTGTTGTTGCTGCTGCTGCTGTTGTTGTTGTTGTTTATCTGAGCTCTGTGCTGTCCAATAAACTGTACCCTGTGAGACAGAAAGCCTTGGCATTGAAAGGATAGCCATTCAGTGACAGGAAAGGACAAAAAGGTTGCACAGCCCAGAAAGTAAGAAATGAAAGAAATGATGTACCAGGTAGAATGTGTCTTGCTGCCTTAGCTGTCAGACAGTTAGTTATTTGAGTTGGATAGGCACCCTGTATGCTTAATGGGGAAAAACAAGCACCTCCAAGAAAAAAAAAACATCCCCTGCTGGGTCTAGGTTAGCTGGACTGAAAATGCCTTACTCAATGGAGCTGGAGCTATGAGCACAGTGGAGTCTGCAGATGAATCTACTGGCGACAAAAGTTGAGCAAGCAGAAACAAGGGACAATGTAGTGACAAGGGCAGAATTCATCTGGCTCATGGGAGCCATGGAATCCAGTTCTTCCAAACAGCGTGCAGTTCCTTAAACATAACCCATCTTTCTCTCTTTGCAAGTCTTTTCTCTCTCTCATTTTCCCCCTCCAAACTTTTGTCACAAATAAAAGAGATATCCCACAGCTAACCCTAGGCATCACAGGGACAGCAAAAGAGAGTTTCTCTCTGGAGAAAACTATATGAAATCATATGAAAATAGAGACAAGCTGATTCAGAGCCAAGAAGCTGTTTAACTTTTATTTGGACAAGAGGAGAAGCTGCAGTGGAGGGCCAGCAGGGCATGCATTATAAGCCACAAGCATCCTTGAAGGTAAGGAACCAGATCAAAGGGACAAGAACGGATCTTGAAGGTGTTTTCTGCATCTACAGATGGAAGGTCAAGGGAGTAAATGCAAGATCTAGCTGGATGAGTCTGTGAAGTCTTAGAAAAGTGCTCTGAGGACTGCAAAGGGGAACAGAGCTAAGCCACAGCCTCAGGCACGGACAGTGAGGCATTCTGCACTGTCTTGTTTTATTTTGGTTTCTATTTTGATGTCTCTGAAGAAAGTCTTGGGCACCCAGGCAGGAATAGTGCTGCCATGGGAACCAGGGAATGCGTTTACTAGCCCCTCTAGATAGTGTTCCCCAAATGAACAAGTATAAGGGGAAATTGGCTAGAAGAGTACCCTGGGAGAAGCTGGTGGCAGCTCTCTGGAAGTTAGGTTTCCCTGGGTTCCCCTCCTTCAGTAAGGAGGCTCTAGCACAGAGTGAGGGAGGCTCTCTGCCTCTGGCAACCAGAAGGCCAAAAGCTTCTCTTACTGGTGGATCTTTGAATGAATGTGTCCTGCCGTTGCCCTCCCCTGATCAGGGTGGTACTCTGACCCTTAGATCTGAACCCAGAGAGAGCATCCTGCTCATACCGCCCAGGCAGCTTGAGGTGCACTCTCTCCTTCTGCCAGGGGCTTTGACTTACTTATCTGGGGAGAATCATGGGGGAGAAAAGATCTGAGAGCATCTAGGAGGGGTGTCAGATCAAGGGGAGGCCAGTGAAGACTGGGAGGGAGAGTGTGACATGCAAACGCTGCATAAGTTTGGAATGAGAGAGACACGGAATAGTGCGAAGAGGCAGACAAAACAGTGGAGGTTAACTTGCCTGCTATACCCCCCCACACACACACTCCTTAAACCATCTCTGCCCACATTAGTCATTCATCAGCATTGCTCCATACCTTTAAGCTGCAGACAGCTCTGTGCTGCTGCTTTCCCTGTCTGCACCAGTCTGGCCTGAGTGTGTAGAGGCCTCTGCTTTTTCTGGCGCAGAAGCCACCTGATTCTTCCTAATTGCACAGACAAGAATTAATGGGAAATGTTGTCTTACCTTGTATGCCACATGCTTTATGAATCGTGGAGCAGACCTCAAACGAAGCAGAAGTTATGTGTGTTTGGGCCCTTCAGCCAGGGCAGCTCTGGAGTCCTGATGCTTCCTGCAGCACTGACACTGCTTCACTGCTTCTATGCAGCAGGTTGCTAGTCACACAGCAGTATGTTTGCTGGACAGAGTCCACCATTAAAAAAAAAAACAATCAAAAAAAAAAAAAAAAAAAAAAACAGTCATTGTGAACAACATCAAACCAGGTAACCCTGGGACATGCACAATTTCTCACTGGGAATAAAACCTACCCAGTCCAGGCTCTTGTGTTTCCTTCTCATTATCTTGTGTCTGATTGCAGCAAAGCCCTTGTAAGACTGCTGCCAGAGCAGCTGGTTGCCAGCGATGTACAGAGTGATCGATATGTTTGGCTTTTCATGTTCATCCATCGTGTGAATCTGCTTTCATGCTCTCATTATGTGAATAAGATTTGAAGGCAAGTCTGAACTTTGCTCTTATGTCATTTACTGTCTTTGGCCTGACTCCAGCATCTATACAGGTCCCTGCTGCTTACTTGGCACTGTAGAAAGAAGGGTTAATTACACTTCCTCTTCATCTCCCCCCAAAATGTGCCAGTTTTAGAATCTGAAAAATCTGCCCAGCGCAACTGGGCACTCTCCTCCACAGACAGTCTATTCTCTGGAGTGAAAACCAGAGGATAAACAGAGCTCCCAGTTTGTTTACTACCTTCTGACACACATCCATGCCCAGCTTTTTACATATCACTTTCCAGATTTTTCAGACTTGAACAAGATGCAGTTTCGCCCTAGCTATCAACACATCAATGGTTACCAGCAGTATTTATTGGTATTGCAGGAGCAGCTCTCAGGACCCTACTCTGCAGAGATCTGTATGTGTACGTGTATTTAAAGAAAAGTTATAATCTGCAAATGCAGGAGTGAGGGGGAGAATAAGCGATTTCAATCCAAGTCACACTGTAAAAGTTCTTTTATGTGTTTCTGAGCTATTATGGGGGTGAAAGTTTATGGCACAGGGATATTTCTGGGCAAGGAATTTTGTGGAGGCTTCTGGCAAAGGATAGTCCAGAGATACTGATGGACAGGAGCAGCTCTCCTAAATGTATCCAAAGACCCACAACAAGTCATGTTTTGCAGAAGCCCTTCAATTACTGGAGGAGATTAGGGATCTGTCAATTATTTTTTTTTTCTGTAATCCTTTTGTCCCTGTGGCAAGAAGGAAAATGTGATCCTGAATATCTGTCAAAGCTAGGATGCAGTTCAAAATTTCTAAAATGCTTTTAGCAACCAAACCAAACCAAACCAAAATAAAACAAAACAAAATCCTTCATGAATTTAAGGCCAGTTCCACCTAGTACATGAATTCAGCCCTTTTCCAGGGCTGATAGACTTAGGCACTGACACTGGCAGCAGTTTAGTTTCTAGTCAGCCACCACGTAAGATCTTCAGGCTTACCACCATATCCATTTCAAAGTGTTAGCCCTCCAGGTAATCTCCTAAGCATCGGAAGACTACTTTTCCCCTGGAATCGTTGGAGGCATGATGATACTTCCACTTCTACCCCTCCTCTCCACCACTCCTTTGGTCTTCAGGGCTCCCCAGGTATCCACACTGCCTATGTTGGATGGAAAAAATGTCAGTGCCATCAGCAGGTGACAATCCCAAACTGCAAGTTTTCCCCAAATATGTGTCAGGTTCCCCAGATAGGTGTGATAAGTGGGAGTAGTAACTATTTTTCTACCACTTGCATTAACTGTTCGAAGTCAAGATGTCGTAAAAGCCAGATTTTACAGTGGATTTTTTAATTAGGTTGTGATCTAGGTTAACGAGTTAATGCTCAAATCAATTACCATAATAAGCACAAAACACTAGTAAAGAGTCAGGGGGTTGGAAGGGAACAAAACTAATTAAAATAATCAACTTGACTTTTGATGGGAACTGGCCTCATTGAGGCTTGATGACTGTAAGTACCATCCACAGCCTGGCTGTGGGTGTGTGTTGTGTTAGCAGGAACACTGAGAAAGCCACCGTGCAGGAAGGCGCATTTACGTCTCAGTTTGTTTCCTGTAATATTTTCATTTCCTTGCCTCGATTTCTTTATCAGGAACAGGGAAAAGAATATCCTTTAAGTCTTTCTTGAAGAGCCTCAGGCAGCATCCAACCCAAGCGATGTCTCTGCTGTTTTGTAAGAGCAGCCTCAAGGCCAAGTTTAGATGTCAAGTATGGCCAAAGAACATCCACTCTGTTACCCTCAGAAGTATCTCTAGGGTGACTCTGAGGACACCCAGAGGGAAATTGCACATGGATTGAGCCAGGTGCCCTGTGGCTGGCATGGCCATCAGTCCTGGCCTGGTCTTGATGTATTAGGGGATGTATAGGGGATGTATTAGGCAAATACTAGCGCTCAGGGGGTTTCTGAGGTATGCCCCAGTGACAGCTGCTCTAACAGCTGGTAAATTTGAGTCACTCTGAAGATGTGTTGTAACATCTTGGTTTTCAGAGAGCTCCTGGTAGAGGATGGATTCAACTTTTTCACAGGCTTGAGAAATTATTCTGCATAATAGCTGGGATAACATCCATTAAGTTTTTATTAATGTGCTGCACCCTGACAGTCATTATAAAGCCAATGTGTGGTATTTTTAAGTACTAGTCTAAAAAACATTAACATATTTATAAGTAATGCCCTAATTTGAAGGGATACCGAGTTCCCTTAGATGAAAGCAGTTATTAATTACAATGCAAAAGGAAAAATCATTAGGGAATAGAATCAAACTTTCAATTACTGTCATTTTTATCTGGGAACATTAGTTGAGGGTTTTTTTTTCTCCAACTATTATCATTGCTTCTATGAAATAATGTGATCTCTCATTTGCATATAAGAAAACATTTTCTATATTCACTCTGACTCTGAGCTGCCCTATTTGTATCAGTAAATTGAGCTGGAGACTGCCTGCTCATTTAAAAGTCTTTTCTTATGCAGAACAGCAGCACATTTTACCAGTCCCATGGTGAATATCTAGCATTATTTCTGGGTTTTATTTAACCTACTCTCTAATATTGGGCTCTGCATGAGTCTTAGCGGTGTGGCTGAGCAAAAAGCAAAGCGGTGTCTCTTGCTGACTGCTACACAGACATTTCCTTCAAGCATTTTGAAGTGCTCTCCCCACTTTTTCTTCCAAATATTTTACTTTCAATTTCATTTTCAGCCACAAAATAAAGGTGCTTGAAACTGCAGGGAGTTTTCAGGTGCCAGGCTCAAATTCTGTATCACTTAAATGAATTTAAACAAATCAGACACCTCCAGACTTACTTCTTAGTGGGCTTAGTTTTCTTAATGATCTGCATACATTTTCTTCAGGTTTGGAGTTTAGTTTTGCTCTTTGCTTTTGTATTAAACAGGGCCACTCCATGATAGCCCCAATCAGCAGTTCCCAGGAAACCTGATCATTAGCTGTAAAGGACTGACCTAGTGATGTTCGTGTCCAGGCTCTGAATAGATGTTTTTACTTGTGACTGTGCTCTTCTGATAAATCATATGCAACCATGGTTTAAAAATCAAATAAACAAACAAAACCCCCAAATTCCCCCAAAACCCAAACTCAGCTTTCAAAAACTCCTTGTGCATCCAGTACGAGATAATCCAACACAAATTCTTCATCTCCCAGATTTGCATGTTTATTGTTGAAAACATTGGATAAATCAGCTGTATGAAAATAAAATAAAATAAAATAAAAAATTCACAGAAATAAGAATAATCATCATTTCATTAGTGGTCTTAACCAGGAGAAAACAAAAAAAAAAAAGAAAAAAAAAACAAAAAAAAAAAAAAAAAAAAAAGGAAAACAAGCCAGTTATCCATCTTGCTTGTGCAGGGAGTCAAGAATTCCCTGAAACTGGTAGTGGGAAAATGGCTGTCCTAACTCAGAAATCTCAGTGTCCACCAGGACTAGAGTGTCCCTCAAAGACTGCTTCTCATGACACTTAGAGCTACATTCCTCACTGCAAAATAGATCCCTCGGGTAGATCAGTTTGATCTCATACCTCCAATGTCTTCTGATGCACTTCTCACATAAATATATTTATGGGCCTTAACAGATGTAGAAGAAGGGTGCCCACTTGCTGAGGAGCTCTCCTCAGACTCATGGGGAGTAGATACTCAGAACCCTGCAGGAAAGGATAAAAAAATGAACCTATGAACTACTGTTCATGATTCCCCCATAGAACGGATGACCAGCCTTAAGCTTTCTTTTTCTGAAATAATTTTGAAGAGCTGGGTATACTGCTTTGGGCAAATCATGTTTAATGGAAAAAAAGATTACACTGGTCAGCCAAAACAACCTGATAGACTAGGAGGGGGGAAGGGAAATAGGTCAGAATGCTTCCCTCTGTCAGTTTTGAAAGAAAGCATTTTTTTCCCCATTTGAGATGTGTTTACAGTTGAAATACTTTAATTCCAAGTCATTTTCAAATTTTAAAGCAGAAAAATCCCTAAATATTTCATTTCACCCTAGACATTTTTCATATTTTTTGTTCTTGATGCAAATTTAAAATATATATATATACACACACACATATGTACATATAATGTTTCAGGTCATTGCAAAGACACTTTATTGCTATTTTTTCCAACACTCTGCACTGATTAAAAATAATTCCAGCATTCAAAGAGTCCTCTTTGTTAGTCTCATTATATGGGTGAAGTGAGTTGCCTCAGACCATGTGATAAATGAGAACAAAATAACAAATTTAAATAGCACCTCTGAAGGTAAGTCTTACGCTATAAACCAGGGACCATCCTGCCTTTCTTTCAGAAATCTTTCTGGAGCTATCTCTTGATCTCTAAGCTCAGAGTTTAGCTGTTAGTCCTCACCATTACTGTTTCATACTGATGACCTTAAAATAAGCTCAACCAGGTGGTACCCAGAATTATTATGACCTTGAAAAAAATGTTCTTTGACCCAATAGTAAAAGAAAATGAAATATCAGATATATGTATATAAGAGAAATTTCAGCGAGGAAATAACTTCTGTCAGTGTTTGGAGGAGGTGATGCAAGAGGAACAAGCAGGTTTCCATGGGTATGTTGCTCCATGTCCACATCCATGTTCTCTGACAATCAGGGCTCCCTTGGACCAGTGATGGTCCCATGGCATCACCCCACAGGTCTTAGAATATCACTATGTTGCCGTTCTGTGGGATCTAGGCCACAGACTTGATGTAAAACCAAGGCAAACTTGGTTGCTTTCTCTACATGCCTTTCTCTTGCCTTTCAACTCAGACTCAGTCGCTGTTCTTCCTCCTGCTGCTCTTCTTGGGAGACAGTTCCAAGGTTTTATTCCTTCGATGGCTGAAAACTTCCTTCAGTTTTCCAATCTGAATTTATTCATGGCTAATTTATACTTTTTGTTCTTATGCCAAGTTTGTCTGTTAGATCTTCTCCCTCCCCAGCATTTTCCCTCATCACATTTATTTATAGAAATAAATCCTTTTTTCCTTTTTTTTTTTTTTCCCCCACAGAAGCTTCTATGTCCTTACATATTCTTCCAAAACTCGACTTTTTGGACAGCTTTCCAGCCTTCCTCTCTGGCCATGTTTTAAAGCTTTGGACCTCATCTCTCCTTGTCATTCTGAGGTTCAACTTGTATAATCCTAGGTCAAGAAGGAGTATGTCAGAAGCTTGTTTTTCTTGGTGAGACTTAGAAGTGCCTTTCAATTGTCTGTAAGCCCTGTGTTTTCCTTGTCAGTTTAATATGCTTAGTAATAATACCTACCACTTTTATATGTCACACTCTGCACTCTTTAGTCAACTACACATTGACTGACAAAGCAACACAGAGAAATTGAATTTAACGAGAAAGGAGAAATGTTGCTTTCTTAAATAACCTTTGCCTCCTCCAGGTACTTCTGCAGGTCGCAGGATTAGAATGCCTTGGTGACTCACAGATATCCTGCATGGCAATTATTAGTCTGTGGAGCTCAAAGCAATTACTGAAACCTTAAACAAACCTTTTTTGCATGTAGAAACCTCAATCACATTATTAGAATCTTACCAGTGAATCAGTAGTGCAAGACTGCTAGAATCTCTGCTGAGGGATTCACAGTAGGGCTGATAAAAACGCCATTTACTTCAAGTGGGAAAAGTATATATAAATATTTTAATATAATTTAGTTATATATTTTCGTTGATATTTTACAGACAAGTGTGGGTAATATATTGTAACAATATAATAGAAGTTTCTGTGAGAAGTGTATTTTTGGATGAAAATGTTGGGGGGATTTGTTTTGTGACTTGAAAAATGTTTCAGGTTTTCAAAATATAAAATCTACTAGGAGGATGTTTCAAGGGGAATTCAATTGCTCATGAGAAATGTTTGTTCCTTTTGAAAATATGATTTCCCTTCAAAAACAATTTTTGGCAAACACTATTCAGATGTCTCCATCTGAAAGAAAAGTGAAACAAGGCTCAGGCTGGGGAACTGTGGCCGATGCCAAGCACACTGCAATCTACAGGAGTGTTTCTCTTTAAAGCAAGATTAGGATAAACTCTCTTCGGTGTTTAATTTTAAAACTGCATCAGCTGGACATGTAAAATGGAGCTACAGCTCTGGAACATCCCTGGCTACACACGGTATCCTCTCAGACTGGCATTCCTGGGGCAGGGACCATGTTCTGCTCGGTTTGGGAAGTGCAAGGGCCCTGTGTACTTTGGCCTTTCACTGGAAATGCAGAACGAGGGGAGAGTTTAGGAGCCAGAGAGAATCTGAGCTGAGAACATGAGAGCTGCCAGCACCGGAGCAGGAGATGGGGTCCTGGGTGCAGAGGAGCTGGGCACAGGGGTGGGGGAGGTTCGCTCATGTCCCTCCCATGTTTTCCGTGATGGAAAACCAAACAGTACGCTGAGAGTGAAGTGAAGAAAGAGTGCCACAGAGTGAGTCACAGGCAGGGCTGAGAGCAGATCCCAGTTCTCTTTTCTCCCTATTAACCCAGCCAATGCAGACTTACACTGAATGTGGTTACACTATTCACCATGCCTGCTTGAGTACGAAATACACAATAGAGGTCACAGGCTGCACATAAGATCAGAGTGAGTGAGGTGCTTGCTAGAAGTTCCCTATTTTTTTTTTTTTTTAGAAAAGCTTATACAGCCAGTGAAGAGTTTTCCATGGCATTATAATGGGCTAACCATGCAGGATGCAAAATGGCACACAGATAAGCAGCCTTAATTACTACTTACCTTGTAAATGTCATATTTTGTCAAACAGGAATTAAAATGTATCATTCTGGCTAAGCTAGAGGAATACTGTAATGCTCAACTAATAAGAAAAAAAAAAAAAGTCATCTCTCACCCTCCTGTGGTATTTGATTGCTTTTTTATGAAGGCTTGAGGTATCACATCATTTTCAGATGATGTAATTAACATGACCTATTTGTTAGATCCATATTAATGTTTCTTTGTGATAGATTTACAGTAAAGCTTCAATATTAACGACTTCAGAACAGGATTTATTATGATCTTGTTTCTTTCCATTCATCACTTCTTTCTTCTCATCTAGAAGTGAGTCAGGACCCCAGGGCACTTTTGTTGTGTCTCCTATGTAATCTATGTACTGCTCTGGAAAAAACTTATGGGTTTGACCTCTTTGTTTCTCAATACACTGTATTGCAAAATGGATGCAGAGATAAACCCTTTAGAGTTTCATAAGGCTTACGTAATTCATCTGAAAGCACCGAGAACTAGAGATGAAACAGGCAAGTGAAAGGTTGTAGGCTGTTCAATGAGTGCATATTCTTATTCATGGTCATCCTTCTTCTTGCAGTTCCAGTCCCAAACCCGATGCATTTAGTGGAACAGCTCCCACTGACTGCAATCAGCCTTAGTTTATTTGGAGCATTTCAAAGGCATGGAGTACGCTTAGGCACCTGGAAGCCATTGAGGGCAATGAAAGGTTATTTGTTAATATCGATTTGTACCTTAGAAAAACTCTAAAATCTCCAAACTAAGCATTTTTTCAGCAGTAAGTTTCTTCAGACTAGAATGGGTTTAGGGAGAATTCTATACTAGAATTAAAGCATGTATGTGTGTGTGTATATATACACACACATATATATGTATACATATTTTCCCCAAAACAATTACAGGGAGAGCTGCAGCCAGATTTCTACACCTACTGTCATTTGAAAGATTAGAAGTCAGTTCCGAGCCCCCTGCCTAGTTTATCGTATTGATTGCCAAGGGTTGAACATCCTTAATGTATTAAATAAAAGAATGTACAAAATGAACCAGTGATTTTAATTTCTGTTGAGATTTGAGATAATAACTAAAGTTTATCAACCCAGAGATAATACTGATGGAGTTAATATCACACATCAATAGCTATGGCTGGATCTTTCAAAGGAAATAGAGAAGTATACTTAATATTTTGATGCCTCAGTAGGAGCTTAGCTTTCCTGAAAACCTGCTAACTGCAAATGTGCTTTGCTTACTCCACTGGGAACCTGTCTTTATATGCAGGATTACCCACTGCTTCCCACTAGCACAGTCTAGCAAGCAGGAAAAGAAGTGATTGCTTCAAGTGGTGCCAAAAGCCAAACTCCTTTCTGACTGTCTGAATGCAGCCAGGAGAAATGCTAGAGAAAGCAAACTGTGCAGCATGCAACACATTTCAGGAGCAGAAAGTGTTCTTTGCAGTGTTTGTATAGGTCATTCCTGGCATCAGAATAATGCTCTTGTGGTAGACAGAGCTATTTTTCCAGTGCAGAGTGTTCCTGTGTGTTATGCATGTGGAATTAGTACTCTTTTTCTGTCATTGGACATAGGAGATTTATCTAGGAGAGAAGGTGGCCCTGAAACACCGTCCCTGCAGTAATTAATTGGCTACTGCTGTAAAGCACAGCAGCAACATTTTGAGAGACATTATCCGCTGTCCTGCTTGAATTAAGAATTCATAAGGGTACAAATCATTTCACAGGCTTTGTTTTGCTTTAAGTTATACAGTATACAAATTATCTGAGGAGAGAAGCTGATTAATGACACAGAAAAAGAGAGCCCAGAAGATAATACATCTCGCTTTCTATCTAATCTCTTTTACCTTCCCATCTACCAGCCTGCCTGCAGGACAGTGCAGTGTATAGCAAAACAAATGCTCAAACTCCTGCCCCAGGCCCCCTTTCTGTTTCTCAGTCTCACTAGGGTTATGATAAATATGCACTTTTATAAAAAGCTTTAAGTTCTGAGGCCAGGGGAAACCAACTGTCATCCTCAGCAGGAACTCTACTATGTTCAGCACTTGCATCGTGGCAGCAGTCTGCTTTACCATGTCCTAATCACCTCCCGTTTGGACCACATATCCACTGCATTGTCAAGTAGTCACTAGGAAGATGAATGTGATTAGCTTATCCTTATCTTACAATTAATTACATAACTAGATTTCTCCTTTGTACCCCCTTTCAAGACTTCAGATCCTCTATCAGCTTTCCCAAGCATGACAACAGGGGTTGGTGTGGGCTGGAATAGTGGATGGGACAGAAATGGAACCAGAGTGGGACATGAATTTGCCATGAATGTGCTAGATTCTTCATTTAAGTGCTTACAAGGCCAGATTTGCCTTGACAGCCTTGTTAGACAGACTGGGACATGGTCTGTGTCCTCCAGAGAGGCCAAGCACAGATTAATCTAAATGTCAACTGCACTGCTCCAAATCTGTCATTGCTCCTTGCAGTGAATCCCTAGAGAGTGGCAATGTGAACAAACGTGGCCAGAGGCTTGCACAAGTATATGCTCAAAATACAGCCTAAAGGCCTTTTGGATGCACATTGTTACATTCAAGAGGAGAATCTTTAGATGTTGTGTGACTTAGAGTTGCTTGGGTAGTTTCTTCTTTGGCTGCAGCTAAGAATGACTGCCACAATCACTGCCACTGTATCCACATCTAAGCCAGACTGCAGAGTCTTTGGAAGCTGGTAGCGTGGCACTCAGGCTAGCTCAGCAATCTGAAGCCATACCTGTGGATTAGGTTAGTTATAGCCTCTATTTCTGTGGCTAGTGCTTTGCACACAGCGTCCACCAGGAGACCGTGCAGATTTCAGGGCACTGTCATTCTTGAACAGTCACGAAGTTGCTAAGCCAGTCTTGTTACCAGCCTGCAAGGAAGAAATGCCAGCTGTGACCATATAAACAAAAGCCAGAGAGAGTAGAAAATGTGCTTGGCAGAATTGCTGCAGCTCTGCTAGTTGCACCAGTCTCTGGCACTGGCTTTAGCGTTAACATTCCGACTGGTAGAGCAATAACTGTTTTAAACAGAGAGATGTGCCATATAGCATCCTTGGACTACGAGAGAGGGGTAGAGCCTGACTGGGAGAGGACAACTTTATGCTAAATAACATCAATTTGTCAAAATCAAATTATTTCTCAGGATTTTTTTTTCTTTTTTTGCTAGAGAAGCCTTTCAAGTATGGGAACAAAAAGTTTTGATGTACATGTTACAAGTAATTCCAAATTGGAATTAAAACAAATTCCAAAATGATGGAATAATATGTTAAATGGAAATTCCAGAGCAGTACTATTTCCACAATAGCTGTCACCCTTCGTTTAGCACATAGAGCTGGGGAAATAAATTTGACCACTACCAATCAATCCCACAGTTTAACAGGTTCCTCGGCCATCTGAACTTTTTAAGACCAGGTTGAACAGATGTGTCAAGATTAACAGAGGTAAGGTCAATGCCTCCTGGCAGTAGATTGAACTAGATAACCTCTTGAGAGCAACCCCAGACATGTTTCTATGAGTAGTCAGCAATGACTTAGCCTATAGCAGCATGGGCCACTGAATTAAGATCAATGATTATAGTAGCCTTCATTTCATGATGGTCTTGCATGCCATGACCCAGTCTGGCTTGGTTTATTTGATGACGATCAGCAGGATTACAGAGCACGATGTGCTCTGGCTACAGAATGATTTATGGACCATCAACTCAAGTTAAATTAAGCTCACAAAATGAGCTTTTCAATGGTAAAGAAGCAGAGCTGCAGGGACTGGAATTAGACTAGACTTAAAGCATCAAGGGAAGAGGCACGCTGAATAAAAGCTTATTTGAAGAACCTAAAATGAAATCAAAACATACCTCTTCCCTGAGCCACCACAGGGAGCTGAACTGGAGTCTCTGACCCACAAAATACAAATGTAATTTACCACCACTCCAGCTACCTGGAGAGCACAGAATTGGGGGTATCAGTACAAAGTAAGAAATCAAAGCAATAAATCTCATAACAAACGAGAGTTTCAAGAATGATTGATTCTGCAAGGGCAACAAACAGCACAGTGGCTGTGACAGACAACAGAGCACAACACTTTCACCATTTATTTCTGCAGAGCATCCTTACCACATATAAGGACCATGTGGAAGCTAATGAAGAAAAGAATACTAATAAAAAAGAAAGAGTCTCAATAGAGGCCATGATTTCATATCTTCAGAGAAACTAGCAAACCTAGGTGAGGTATGGGGCAGAAGCTGGACCTAAATGTAGAGAGATGTGGGGCTCTGACAGAATAAGACATTAAAAAAGAGGAAGAGGAAGGATCATCCAAGATGCTCCAACAGCCCTGAGACAGACAGTGCCAAGCTACAATAAAGCTGGAGAGGGAAAACCTAGGAAGACAGGAGCATGCTAGGAAGAGAAGGAAAACAGCAAATGGTGCTTAGAGGCATGATGGGCAATTAGTTGTTAATATACTTACTGGGCAGCATCAGCAGGTCATAAAGATACTAAGAGAAACTTCTTTAAAGATTATGGCAGAAAAATGAGTTCAAAGTCCCATGCTATTACTGAACATCAGAAGGAAAAGTTCCTCTGTGTATCAGTGCTCAGTTCACTATTCTTACAAACTGTAAGAATATAATAAAGGCTCTTCAGATCTTGCAGTGACCACAGAACTACACATTATTCATCAGGCTTTTGGGGGGATGAATATAATTAAGAGTAAACAAATTACATCCTCTCCAATCTAATGGGGAAAGGGTAGCTTATATTCTTCATATAGGGTGACTCAATTAACCAACTGAAAGAAATTAAAAAAGAGAAAAGAAAAATTAAAAGTGATCTTTGCTTGAGACAGTAACTGAAAGACCACAAGGGAAGCTGAAGTCAAATAATAGCTCTCTGATTTAAAATTAAAACAATTTATCAGCTGGCCTTCATAGAAAACAAGTAGGTCTGCAATATAAAACTGCAATCCATTTTTTAGACCTGGCTAAAATCAAATATCTAGGGTCTTTTATGACTCCCGTGAATATTTTCTATTGTTGAGTGAATTGCATTCTTTAGTACAAGGACATCTGAAAAATAAAAGTCATTTTAAAAAGGAATCTCTAATTTTATTATTTATTTATCTATTTATCTATTTATTTTAATGTGTGAATAGGAGGTTCCAGAGGTGGGCAAACAGCATACTCAGAAATGGGCAACAGTATCTTTATAGAAAGGGGTGCTTTTTCAATTAGGTTTTAATGAGGCGATTCAATTCAATTCAATTAAAATTAAAGGAACCACATTGCCTGTGATCTAGGTGGGGGAAGCCTCTGGCCTCAGCTTTCACCATTATCAGCCACTCATTTTCTGTTTGAGCCTTGATGATAGAAATAAAATTCTTCTTGCCTTATCATTTCATTCCTGAGATTGAAATATTCCAACTCGGTGCTATCAGGCTGCTAGCATAGCATCTGATCTTCGGATCCCACTTACGTCTGTCTGTCTTTCAACTTGAAGTGTCTAAGCACGACCCTTTGCAAATGCCTCCGTTGCAAAGGACAGCTGACCCCGCCTGTTGTTCCCGCAAAACATAAACAACATACAAAGACTCTTCCTAGATGTGCAGCCTATTGGGGATATGGCACCAAAATGTCTTTTACACTGAACAGCAAAAGGAAACCTCAGGCCCAGGTTTGTGTTTAATAATATAAAGGGCAGCAGAGTGTATCTGCAGAGCATTTGGATGAAGCCATATAACAAGGAATTAATGACCCAGAACCCAGGCTTATTACAATGTCCCGCCTTGGCTATTTCCCTGTGCAATTTCCCAGTTGTATTTAATCTCTTTTTAGAAACTGATGCATCCCTGAAGTCTCCACTTTTAAGCAGAGTGTGTGTTGTGGTTCTTCACTGGGCTTCCAGGAGAGCAGGTGCTGCTTGTAAATCGACTTCTCCCTGGATGTGGTTGTTGCACAGTTTCGACAGGACTAGGGTTTCATCTGGGTTAGGGTTTCCACTTACTGGCAAGCAATCTGATGCTCACAAAGTTGGAAATGTTTTGGGTTTTACAGTATGTTTCATTTCCAGTTCAAGATTTTTCTTTAAATGATAATTGAGACACATTCCATAATGAGCTAATTCTGAATAAAAATATAAAGGATATCTCTTGAAAGATGTCAAACTGAAACATTTCATCGACAGTGGAGGGAACTGCCTGTTTGCTTTTCTTTTCTTTACACAAACAGTTCATCAAAACTAAGTTGAGTGAATAAAATATTTCTGTCATTTTTTACTGAAAAAAATCAAGCACTTATAAAATGTTGTGAATACTCAGGACACTGCCAGCTCCATCTCTTTTAATAGAGATGCTTTCTAGGGCTTCTTAAATCCTGGAAGTGTTTCCTCTGTTCTGCTCCTTAACTCAGTAGCTCTAGGTCCCACGCGTCCTTTCAGATTTTCTCCTTAATGACTTGTTAGAGCCACAGGGTTGGGTTTTTTAGATCTGCTATAATGTAGATAGAAATGGGTAAGCCAATTGCATGGGTGCACATGCTGGATCAGAGCGTCTTTCGTTGTGAGCTATACCGACATGATTATTCAGCAGAGAGTTATGAGATAGAGCAGCTGTGGGAGGCTCTCCTGACTAATCATACACTTCTGGCAGAGGGATAGGTACCATTCCTGTAATAGTATAAATCAGGATTATCTCCTTAGCAGTCAATGATTTTACACTTGTGTAATGCCTGTGTCAGTGAGATTAGAAACAAGTTCAGGGAGTAACTTTTGAAAAGTGGTTTCCCCTTCTTTATATTGTTTGATCACCTTCAAGATGAAGGAAATATTAAGTGCAACAGCAGTTCTAAAATGAAAGTAAATAATACAGTAGTTTAAGGCATCACTACACTATCAAAGTCTCATGTGTTTACCTGTAGAGTGTATTTGATCCATATTAATTCTTTTGTTTTGATAAATTCAGTAACTAAGTCAAGTCTCTCACTAGAAATGTGTCTTTCAAACCATGTAGTGCTCTCAGAGCAGGTGACATTGCTGCATGCATTGGCCCAGTCTGATACATTTCCCTTGCCCAGACACCAGCAGCTGCATTACTGGTATGCTCTAGTGTGTGCCATTGAATTCCCTTTGCCAAGGAAGTAATAGAGCAGGATGTAAAACTACTGTTTTCCTTCCAACTCAGTGTGCAAATTTCTAGATTTCTAGATTGGAAACGTTTACATGAAATAAGTCAAAACCCTACTGTGGTTGTAGGCTGACATACACAACATGACAGAGAGCTGAACTTACAGCAAACTCGCATATTCTTGAACCTTCAGGCAATGTCCTTCTAAACAACTAACATTGACAGAATTTGGGCAACAGTTTTCTATGGTCTGTCCTGTAAAAGTACTCAGTTATGTGTGGCCCTCTCAGAAACTGCCACATGCATGCACACATTTGTGAAGTCTAGAAACACAGACAGATTAGTTACACTCAAACATTGGTATTGGCAAAAGTAACACACTGTATAAACATAGTGGTAAGAATTTATTACAGTTAATATTTCAACAGTCTAAATACAGAAGTAATAGAGAAAAGTATCATTAGAAAAATGGTTAAAACTTACGCAGAAGTTCCCTAGTATCTACCTCTGTCATCTGTGGTTGTGCTCACTTTTTCCATACCTTTCTGAATCCTAAAGTCAACAGTGCCAGTCTTCCTCAAGAAAGGGGGAGGGCGAGGTTACAAGAATTTATTAGCATTCTGACTTTCTCCGGGAGGTGTTCAGTGGCGGTTTCATGGTGGCATTACCTTCCTCCTTCGTTTGACCATAGTTTTATACATTTTTATACATTTTCACATCACAATTGTCTTCCTCCCCCTCATCGCCCAACTAAAGTTTGCCTGTTGCCCAGCAACCTCCCCCAGCAATGGTAACACAAAAGGCTGTGTTTTTGTTCACCAGGGACTACCTGGCTTTGTCAGGTCTTCACTACAGACTGTGCTCCCAGAGCTGAGCTAACCCAGAGTAGATGATAATGACTGCACTGGTGTCACAGAAAAAGCCAAAGTCAGCTACTAGTTAGGAAGAGCTGACAGAAATCAGTCTACCTGGTAAAAGGATTGGTGTCCTTACCTAATATTACGCATAAGTGGGCTCCAAACCTGTGTGGATGGCTTTCTTCAGAGTTTTGTCAAATGGTGCATGTTCCACTGAGCATTACTAGAACTGAACATACCTGAAACCACTTTTGGGTGCATCCAGTCAGCGGTCTACAAGCCACTGCAGTCAAGCAGGATAAAATGAGCTTGGAGAATTGGGATACAGGTAGCAGTAAGCTGAAGGAGCTGCAATTTGGGAAGGGATTGTCTTGTAAAAGAGAATTGAGAGGTGTAGGGAAATTGTGGCTACTTCATTCAATGAACCAATTCTGTCTGTCCATAGGAAAACCTAAGTACTTTTGTCTCATGGACTACATCAATGTCATGGTATAAAGGCATTTCCAGCAGAAGCTCATTTGCTACTTATACCTCTCAGTGCTTGCTGTTCCCTTATGTTTGCTGAAATCACAGACCAAAGCACAGAATTTGATCTCTCCCCCCCACCCCCACACACACAAACAAAATGGAACTTGACAGACCGAGCTTGTATGAGAACAGGGGGGTTCCTGAGGCATATCATCCTAATGAAAAAATTACTGTGAGAAAGGGATTCATGACGGTTAGATACTTTATTCCTGGAATAAAGTCTTGAAAAAATTTTGAATGTTGATCTATTGTTCGTTAATTATTTCATTGAATTATTCTGCATTCCTCTTGCACTGCAGTATCGTACTGAAACCCCAGGCAACTCAACAGACAATGAAAGCTTCTCTAAGGAGGACTGTAGTAGATGAAAGAGATTTAAATAAGGCTTATATGCCCAGATGAGCTGGCTCGTGCAGACCAGCTGTAAAGTCTAGGTGACCTCCTGATGTCAGAGAGAACAATCCATCTAGCAAGGTTAAAGGACTGGATTTAGATTAATTCAAGAGCTTGTCCAATAAGATAAAGCAGTGTAGTGAAGGTAAATATTTGCAGCTTTGTTTGCTGTGAGATTTATGTAATTGGTTTGAATTCCTTCACATCTTCCAGCCTCTTCATAAACACTGCACACTGTTAAATGCTGCAGTAATGAAGGCATTTTGTCTTCATCATACTGGAGGGCAAGAAACAGGGGAGAGCTATTCTTGCAAAATATTAGCCCAGTTTTAGATCCCAGAGGATCTATTAATTTAGGTTAGAGTCTCAGCATCTAAGCAAGACTTGGGCTTGGTAAGTGTGTGAAGCTTGCCATAGCTCCCTTCTGTCTCCTGGGCTCTTCACCCACTTCCACCGTATTTCAGCAGCACAGAACCTGGCCACAGAATAACCCAGAAGACTGAGAATTTATCTGAATCACCTCCCAGAGGGCTTCCAAGTAAGGTTTTAGAGCACTAGGAAAATTCCACAGCTCTGTTATATGGCATCATGGCTGTGAGTTACTAAACTCAGAAATTCTGAATGTTAGCTGTCAGATGAGAAATAGAGTAACTGATCTTAATGAAGTGAAGTAGGAGATAAGATGGAAAGGGGAAGGGGGAGTTTGGTTCTACTTTAGTTCTAGTGACTGACACAGGTCTTTCTCGTACATGATATGAGAGAGGACAACACAGCTTCTGTGGTAGAAACTGAAGATAAGCTCAGAATCCTCCAAGACAGCTATTACTTGTTGCTAACCATCTCCCTCCTAACAGCCAAAGAATCACAGAATCATCAAATTGCCGAGGTTGGAAGGGACCTACAGAGATCATCTCATCCAAACCTACCTGCTCAAGCAGGGTCAGCTGGAGTAGGTTGTTCATGTCCAGTAAGATTTTGAATATCTCCTAGGATCGAGATTCCACTACCTTTCTGGGCAAGCTGTTCTGCTGTTTGACTACCATAACAGAAAAAAAGATTTTTCATATGTTTGGAATGGAATTTCCTTTATTTCAACTTGTGTCCATTGCCTCTTGTCCTGCCCTGCTGAGCATCACTGAATAGGCACCACTGAGAAGAGCCTGGCTCTGTTTTCTTTACTGCACTCTACCAGGTCAATGCTGAGTCTCTGCAACCAAAGGGAACCACTCTCTTTCTTTCTTTAGCTAGGGCATTCCAGTGCCAGTTACTTCTATTGTAGGCAGATACAGGCTTCAGCTCTGATATTCAGAAAGTTTGGCTTTTCATCCCTACCGTCTTCTTCCAGCATCACCCATTAGAAACACAGATGGAAAATGACAAATTAAATAGAAAACAGCTCATTTTAGCTATGCAAGCTGCTGGCAGAAGTTTGGTGTTCAGAAAGCGAGGCCCAGTATCAAAGTATAACTGGCTTCTCATCACATGGCCAAACTACTGTCTGTATGGGGTATTGATAGACACGAGTCCCAGATTGGCAGTTACTGGAAGCTCTTAGCCTCTCAGTGATCAGAAAAGACAATCTGTATCAAAATACACAAAAACAACTAAAATATGCATGTCTCCAAAGTAGAACAGGCTAGCCACTAGAACCTGCTCATATTTCTTCAGCCCATCACGACAGTTGCTAATTATTTCCTTCTTGTCTCTTTAAAACCATCCATTTAATGGCTATGACAGTGCTCAGAGACTTCTAAGCACTTTGGGGGCTGTTTTAAACATCTACTGCCTGTCTCTCTGCTCTTTGATTTACATCCCAACCTGGAGACATTCATTAGTGGGATGCTTCACTGAAATTCATACACATATTCTATCATTATTGTTATCAAAATGACACTGATTACACTGGTTTGTACAACAACACTGATGCATGGCTTGATAAGCTCTTAGACAAGTCCCAGTTTCAGATATTGATGAGGTGGCTTTGTCTTAACTATTGAAAAATATGAAAAGTTGTTCCTTGCAAATACCCTATACAGTCATAGGGATAATTTATACCACACAGCAAACTATAACGTGAAAAAGTAGGTCTGTAATTTTCTTCTACCATTAGTGTGTGTTAGAGCCACAGATTAGGGGATGTGAGAAACCTGCAAAGATGGAGAGCATATTACCACGTGATAGGAGTTTCAGAGAGGTGGAAGAGTGCTGTGGGCCAAGGCTGGTGGAAATATTTGTGCAGAAAAGAAGAATCAGTATGTGATGACACTATTAAGTATTTTCATATATATTCTTTTTCAATAATATCAGGCTTTCTTGTGCTACAGCTGCCTGGATTTTACCATTCCCAGTTCCAGGCTGGCTGAGAGATCTTAGCACATGAAAGGAGTCTGTTAGCCCAGTGGTGACTAGATGAGATAATTTAGTGACCAAAATGAAACACCAGACAGATAACATCATTGTTAGTAGTTTGTACTGCTGTGCCTGCTTGTGACAATGCAGGAGAGGAGAGCTGATGATCTGCCAAGAAGCACTGCTACCATCTCCCAGCATTGTATCTGGTCCCTATAAGCACTCAGTGCATGATGATTATGAGTTGTTCTGGATCCTGCTCGTATTCACTTGGCACTTCAGCTCTTACTTTAGCTCTGAAAGTCTCCCTTCAACTCATAAGTTGATGTTAAGACACAATCATCACATTACTATTTCTACAAGCTTACCGTAGGTGACTGCCTCTTGATTGTAATGTGCACCACATATACTCCAGAATGTGAGCATAAGGTAATTTCAGTTTTGTGATATCTATATAGAAATTACCACCAAATTTAGTTTCATTGCTGTCAGCACAAACCACCCATCCAGAGACCTGAGCTGTCCTGAAGTATTACAGAAAGCATTTCCCTTTTTTGTAAAGTCACTGTATACCCCACTTCCTAGGAACATAAGAGTGATTCTACTTGGTCAGAAATCTACTGTAGACCTATCTAGGCCCATTCAGTCCTTTATCACATCTTTAGTAGAAGAGGAGGAGGAAAAAAAGAAATTCAAGAATCATGAAACACCAAATGATCTGTGGACCACTCACACCTCTGGGATAATTCCTCAACTGGGATCACATCCTCAGATGGTGCAGGGTCAACAACATTCCTTACCCACACTGCATCTTGAGCTTAGGCAGCGCGGAATTCATTAGGTTCATCACGGTGTGATAAATAGCCTGGCCTCTAATGTGGGAAATGAGTGTTTGAAAGAGAAGAGATTCAAAGAACAGCATAAAGCGTCTATTTGTTTCTCAGTCTCACACTCAGGAGCTGTTCCATTATGTCAGTATTTCTCAAAGGACAAGTCAAGTGAACATTTACAATGCTCAGCTGCTGTCTGCAAACTCCACTTTGCTGGCCAGTTTGGAGAAAACCTCTTTTTCTCTCCTCTTCACAATCTCCATCAGAACCTTTTTGCTCTTTTGTCTGGCATAGAGGCAATTTAGTGAATTGTTTGACAAAGCAATATTGCAAATAGGCTCCATGAGTTCTGGGGAACAGGATCTGCATTCACAAGAGAAGCATTCCAGCACTTCCAGAAGCTCAGGTGGAGGAAAATGCTTCTGCCTCAGGGCTAAGGAGGCACAGTGTGTGTGTGCTAGTACCTGCAGCATTAACATACAGTAATTTTTCAAAAGGATTCCTCCTGTCTCAGTGGACTGAGCCATTCTGGCTCCAGAAAAGAAAGCAATCTAGAAACCTGGGCATCTCTGATCACACTCACTGTTCGATCTGCCAGGGGATTCACTTAGCCCTTAGCTGAAGACATAGCTGAGAAAGAGAGAATCAGCACATGGCTGATGCAGTGTCAGTATATATATGACATGTGTGGCACAAGTGCACAAAACTCTAAATGGTATGTCCAGCAAGTCATTTATCTCAGCATATCCTGTTCTGCATAGCCCTGTAAGAAATTCCAGGGCTTGCCCACAGGGATAGCAGCTGTCCAAAACCCTGGCCACAGGGAAATAAATACAAGGAAGGTGTCCGCACTTAATTACCTGGTCCTGAGTCTTCAAAGCTATAAGAAGACATTTATGCTTATGATAGGATACAGTTCCTCTTCATAGCAAGGAAAAGCTGTTATGTTAAATCTTGCACAGGCAGGATTTTCTGAAGGTGAAATTTGCAAATCACCAGTGGTGGTAGAAGAGACCAGGATTTTATCTGGGAGGAAGGTCAATTCAGTTCTAGCTGCAGTTTCTACCCAGCAGTATAGATGACCAGAGCTCCTGGCTTACCATAGTCAGAACATCTATTGCAGGCACTGCAATTGCATCCATTGCAGGCTGCAGTAGCTGTTGGAAGTCAGAGCTGGTGCCAGGGGGTAGGACCTGGAGGCCATCTCAGAGTGAGAAAGCTGACAAAATTTGAGGTCTCAAGGGAGAAGATGAAGAATTCTAGCTCTTTGTCCCTCCTGACCCTTCTGACAGTTTGCAACCATCTGCACTACTGCAGTATGCTGGATACAGACACAACGCCATTCCTGTGCCTACATCTATTCACACTTAACTGGTATTGTTAGCAGCTTCATCCTCTACCATCATCTGAATTAAGGGACTGCTTTTCCCAACACCTTCCTTCTCTGGGTATTTTCTTCCTGGTTGAAGGCAATTTTAAAATAGCTCCATCCCGTGGGGGTGATTTCCACTGGAAATCAGGAGGTTCCTCAAATTCTTGCTTTCTTACTTAAGCTCCTTCCCCTCATTTTGCCAGTTTTCTCATTTTCAAGGGTTCTCCCTGTTCTGAATACATACATGAAAGCACATTTCTGGATGGAGTTTCTCTTGTCTTGCTCAGTACCCACATTTCTCCCTTTAACTGAAACACTGGGGATTTAGTAGGAGATTCAGCAAAGTTAACACAAGTATCTAGAAAAACATTTAATTTATTCTTCTGTAGCTGAAGTCCCTTTAATCTCACAAAGCGATGACACTTTTCTTTCTAAAGGGAAATAAGCATATGATCTATTTAGTAATATCTTTATCATTCTTTAATTGCTGCTTTTGTTTTTAAACAAAAAAATAAGCATGAAAGGAAATGAAGAAAAGTATATATTTATATAAAAGTAATTCAAATACATGAATGAAAGGAAATGAACCAATTTAACAGGCAGGAAAGGTTAAAGATGATTACATGCCTTATAATCTATGCAATCTCTTTGCAGCACTGCTTATTCTAGTCTATGGTTAGTGCAACATAAATAGTCCCATATTTTAGACCTTTCCTTTTAAATCACTAAAAAAGGTATTTTAACGTATTATGATGGTATTTAAGGAAATAGATCGGTGCCAGGGAACAGCACACACCTGGCCTTTTGTGCATGCTGTACAGAAATACCCCCAAATGTTTCTGAGACCTAGAGAACAGCAGGTTGAAATGTAGACCCCTGCCAGCAAAGTCATTGTGTTCCTCCTCATATCATTTTGTCCTCAGCAAAACCGAAACTGCTATGAAACTAGAATGCCTCATTAATGAAGCACAGATCAGAAAAATACCTGTGTGTATCCTCTCCAAATGCACACAGACATCTAAGCTTGGAAGGGACTTGTGTAGGGGAATTACTACAGTCAGTGTAACACTGAGGGGCCCCGTCGCAGACAGAGCTGGGCACTAGTAACAAAAAGACCTGCTGTGGCCTGCAGAACGGACACTCCAAACACACAACAGGCAGAGTGAAACACAGAGGCACAGAGAGAACTCATGAAACTTGTCCAGCTCTTCAGTGGTGGAAAAAGACTTTTGTCGCTGGGATCCTTGACCTTGGCATCTCACAATTTTTCTGCATTGCAACTTTTTCCTGCCTCTCATTTTCTTCTCCCCCTAAAAGCTTTCCCAAGTTTCTCTGTTCAGTTTTATTTCTCTCTCACACTGAATTCTTTGATGTTCTTCCAGGCTGCTCTTAGTGGTGGTTTAACATTAAAAAGAAGGAGAATTATCTATCTTTCTTCTTCTCCTCAAATCTCCATTTATGATCCCAATTTAAGTCTTTGGGAGCTCTGCTGCCAACCTCTACTATTCTGTAGATCTCTAAAGCAGAGGGCGCTTCTTGGAGACAAGGGATCCAAAACCCAAGTAACTGAGCTAGCACAAAGCCTATACAGTGTGTGTGACATGCCTGCCACTCAAATCCTTGATGTTTCTGGAGGCAGAGAGGGTGTTTGGTCCCATGGCTATCTTCAAAGCAATACTATTCAGAGTGTCCCCTTTCCTGGGCCTGCAGATCCTGTCCTCAGAGCGCTATGATACTCTGAGGAATAAAGATATATTAATGTCTCTTTCCTTCCCCTATTTGTGGCAGATTAGCAAACTCATTCCCATTTCTCTCAAGGGAAGTCATAAATGCTTCCAAGGCAGTTCAGACAGCTCAACAACACATATTCATACACACTGCTTCATTCCGGGAAATTTTCTCTGTTTTGTGAAATGTCTTGGGTATTCCTTGTACTACACTACCTCAAAACAGGACAAGAGAGGATGGCTTTCAGAAATTCAGGTTTTCTTTTCAGTGGAGAGTAGTTCACATATTTCAAATGTGAAATTTCAGAAGCACATGTTTCAGTAGTACCTTGAAAAATATGAATGGAAAGCAAGATGTTGAAGCTTCAAAATAGCCTGGGGTGAGATTTTTCTTCTAAGGAAGAGAGGTTGCAAAAAGATAAATGCTTTTTATGCACAGATTGAGATAGAGCTGGGTATTTATTGATGTCAAAAACTGATCATCATCCTATTGTTGACATTTTTTTAGCTACATGGAACAGTCAGAATCATTTTCTTTTCTTTTCTTTTCTTTTTTTTTTTTTTTTTTTTTAATCAAAAGCACAAATCAGTGTCACTGATTTGAAGAAGAGATTCCCTTAGGCTCGAGAAAATATAAGTCATTCCTTCTTGGTCAGTCAATAGAAAGAAATAGCCATAGCCCCAACCAGTGTCTCACTGACACAACCTAGAAAGCTTCAACAAAGTAATCTGTAATGTGCTAGAACTCTGCTCTAATCCCTAGAAGATGTCCTTTTTTACTTATCTCTGAGGCTTAGCTGTGCCTGCTGTCCCCCTGCTCTTCTTCCACAGTGTCCTCTCTTGCCCAGCTCTTGGCTACCTTTCCTCCTGCCTTATCTTACTCTCTAGGTGGCTTTGCAAAGCTCAGAAGTTCAGTTTCTCATAGGGATGAAATAATTTATGGTATTCTAATGAGGATCCAATCTGATTCAGGGTGCGGTAGAGAAAAATTATTAGCTGCCTTCCATCCAGAACACTTAAGAACAAGGCATATATGGTAATTTGTGAACTGAGTGGTCTCCCACTGGCACCAGCTGGGTGCATGAGTGCAAGGAGCAAAGAGCAGAGGTAGGAGGGACAAAGAAAATCATAAAAATAGAATAAGCCAAGAAGATGCAATTTCATATTCTCTCTGAGCAGGGTCCCCTCTTTTGAAGGCTGTGTTCAGGACCCTTCTAGGATCTGATATGATCAGTTCATCTAATTACAGGAACTGCATACCAGACATATACTGCTGAGAATCACCATGTATGTGCCTTAGAGCTCCACAGGGAAGAAGCTCTGGAAATAATTCACAATAAGCTATGAGCAGGGCTTCTATTGTAGGATAGACATGCATCTGGTGTGTGCAAGGCTGACAAATGAAGCTGATTTCTGTAATCCCTGCTGGCTCCTTCCCTCCCACAGCTGGGAAGATGTAGTACCCAGCAACTCCTGTATCAGGACAACCCTGTTGCTGGCTATAGGACACAACATCAATCTAGAGCTGCACGTGAACTATGGAAGAGTTGGAAACAGGTTGGCCACTGTGGTGTAGTGATACGCAAGGCATTAACAGGTTGTCCAGCATCAGCTTACAAGGTACCAGTCCAGTAAAAAAAGATAATTAATAATATTATTAACTAATGCCACAAAGACCAGGTAATGCATTAAGTACAGGTGCCATGGACTGACAAAGGATCACTTAACCAGAAGGAAAGTAGACAGCAGTAGAACAGAATAGTGCAAATGGTTAAACTGCAGAACAGGCCAAAAAGTTGGCATGATTGATTGGTCTCTATCAGAGCATCAAGAAACCATGAAACGAACACACACTCTGGTGGGCTTTATCTCCCAAGTAGACAGCAAAACTGTCAGGTTTGTCTGCTGTTTATCGGAAAGGTGGTTTGTATGCAGCCAGAGTAGTGGAACAGTTCGCAATCCATGCAGAACATTTTCTAAGAGATGTGGCCGATATTTTGGACCAGAAATGAAAACTTGGTCTCAGGCCCAGGAGATAGAGCTCTTTCATGACTTCAGGCGGCTCAGGCAGTGCTAGAGCCACTGCATGTTAGCATGACAGCTGCAAATCTGAATTTCTAAAGTAGCAAGGGTTTCTATGGGAAGCAAAAGGGACAGTGCAGTTCTGCCAGGGCAACTCTTTATTAAAAGTCCTGCTATCTACTGTCATTGGTGACACATCCTTAGAGGAACAGCTAATATCCTAGAGAGGAAATGAAAGTCCCATATACAGTTTGCTCCTTGTACTACTGTACTACCTCCCCCGACCCCTGCTCTGCATGCAGAGCCCACCTATCCAGCCAGCTCCTCAGACTCAAGCTGCTTTCTTCATGCTGCCCATGTGAATGCATGCTCCTCTGCCCTTGGAGGGCTTATTGACTTAGAGAAGCCTGGACTCAGCCTGAAGTCCAGCTGCGCACTAGGCCCATAAGTCCTTGAGCTATGCAGCTTTGAGGCCCTTCCAAGCAGGATGGGCCATGGATCACCTTGTTGTCTGGGAGCTGGTCATAACAAAAGATGGTAAGGGCAGATGAAATGGGTGAATATAGCCAGACCAGGCATAGACTTCTGAGGCCATTTATGAAGCAGAGAGGGGATCACTTCCAGCCTCTACGGTCCTGATCCTTATCAGCAAATAGGTGAGACACTTGGCATTATATATCTGTCAAGATGACAGATCTTCTGTACGGTTCATGTCTGGCAGATCAGTCTAAGCTGAGTCCCAGCTGAAATAAACCTTCCTGGTTCTGTTCATACCTAGTGGGGCAAGACTTCATAGAAACTGAAGTTCCCTAAACCCTTTGTTTAGAAGCTTGTTTCCAAACTATGAGAAACCTCAACGTAAGTGATCTCCTGCAAACTTCTAAGAAAAGAGAGCAGATCCTGAAAACCAAGGAGAAGATTAAGGAAGAAAATACAAGGCTGAAACTCATGCATGAACTTCTTGGAAGTATCCAATGGCTTCTGGGAAGTTCTAGCACAGATATGGAAAAGCAACATACCTAGACTTCCTTGAAATGCTCAGAGCTCTTCATCGTTATCAATGCAAGTGCCCACAAACCCACAAAAAGGTAAGCAGGATATAGCTGATGAGCTAAGTGAGGATGAATTCTTTGGCAGTCAGAGCTCCAGGAGAAAAACATTTTTATCCTAAGCACATGGGCAAGGTGAGATGCCACACTACTCCCAGACTCAGCTTCAATTTCCACTAGTCTACGAAGAGCTTTCTTTTTATTTCTTACCGCTATTTTTTTTTGTTCGTTTCCCTATGAAAGCAAGGACTCCATAGCTTCATTCATCTGTATATTCTTAGCCCTACTCCACTTCTCCAGATATTTATCTATTTGTCTCTGGCTTCATATGCCCTCAGTAAAATATATATTTATGGAATAAACCATTTTAAAATCTGATCTTGCTAATTATTACCTTTATTATTGCTCAGTCCTGAGGGAGCAACTGACGTTTTGAGAGCATTCTAATCAAATTGTTCCAATTCTCATTTTGAGGTTTGTTAAAACATTCAAGGATCTTTCATTTTATATTTCTTTAAATTGCTAATGCTCTTAAATAAAATAGGAGTCTCCTGTGAAAATACAGCATGACATCGAATATGCTAGGTAGGCCTTCCAAGAAAGGAAAAAAGGTGATAATTTAAAAGCTTTTATGAAGAAAGTTTTCCAGATTAGTTAAAGAAAATGAAGTGAAAAAGTTTGATGGATTCAACAGAGAGCAAAATTAGCTCCAAGGGTAAGGTGTGGAATGGACCTATCGGAAATGGGCTTAAAAGGCTGTCATAAACTGCTAAGGACACTTCTGAAAAATTGCCACTATCTGATATTTCATCCAGGTCCAAGAGGATCAGTAATGTGTGTAATGATTTGGTGAAGGAAAATATTATGCAAAGGAAGATGGGAACTGTATTGCAAGTCACTTTCTTTCATAAAATGCTGCTTTACCTGCTGGGGGAGGGATGGTGGGAACTGACTTTGTTTTTGAGGACATTCTGCACATCATCAGTTATTTAATAGTTTGCATGTCTGCAGCCATAAGGGAATCATGACCATATTTTTTTCCCTTTAATTTGCAAAAGTGTTTGCACACTGGGATGCCAGATGGCCTGAACTTTAAGTTAGCAGATAATGAAGTCAAATATCAGCCTCCCATCCTGAGAGAGGAAAGAGAATCTCTTTGAATAGAGAGCTTCTTGCTGAGTGCTCACAACCATCTCTATGCATCAGACAAGACTCTGTAGGGTTAGCAGTCACACTAGCAGGTTAAAACATCACTCCAAACCCTTCCCTAACCATGACTCTATGCTGTATTAGAGAATAGCAGCTGAAGAGCCTTCATTCTCTCTATGGGACTTCAAATGCACTGAATATGCAGTTGTAGATACCCAGTTCCTCCTTCCAGTCAGTGCCTCTCCTTGCCTCTGCCCCCTGCAGTCTGCACACACCTCTTCTCTCCCTGAAATGTGCAGCTGTCTGCGGCCAGACTGACCGCACTCTCTGTGGCCTTGAGGCTGTGAGGCTGGAGTCATTGGAGCAAAAGGCCCCAGAGATTTATACATGCAAGTGTGAATTTCACCATGATGGACTTGTGTTCAAACTGAGACATTACAATTCAGATATTACATAAATGTAGTTGTGGTCAACAGAGGGAGCAAGGAAACATGCTCTGCAAAACAGAGCAGATAAATTGCTCAAGAGAAATTCCTGTTTCCACTGACTCCATAGAAGCCCGGACAAATAGGTCAGATGCAGATGTCTGTGCTGTGGTCACATAGAAATAGGAAAGAAGAATCCTTTCCTCAATGCCACTATAAACTATAGGTTTTCAGACATCTGAAACATGATTTATATGATCGGTTATACAGAGGGTACTGGCCTCACAAAGGTAAAGTTGAGTGTCTTTTCCCTTAGTATACGTAAACCTCCAGCCAGGGATGGCAGCTTAATTGAGCTTGATGGTCTAGATCAGACCATCTAGGTAGTCAACCTAGAGATATTCTGGGTCAGTCTCAAAGACATTCTCTGACAGAATTAGGAACTGAATTTTGGTCTCTTGAGTCCAAATCAGCAGATTGCTCCACCTGAAACTCTTTGCTGCTAGATATTCTAGTGCAAATCTTTTCACTGCCTTCAGTGAGCCTTCTTAAGTAAATTCCGTTGCAAACTGTGTCCAGTTCTGGACTCCCCAGTACAAGAGAGACATGGAGACATGGAGAGAGTCCAGTGTAGGGCTACAAAGATGATCAGAGGGCTGGAGCACCTGCCCATGAGGAACGGCTGTGAGAGCTGGGCCTCTTCAGCCTGGGGAAGAGAAGACTGAGGGGGTATCTGATCAATGTGTGCAAGCACCTGAAGGAAGGATGTCAAGGGGATGGGGACAAACTCTTTTCAGTTGTCCCGTGTGACAGGACAAGAGATAATGGGCAGAAACTGAACCACAGGAAGTTCTGCCTGAACACGAGGGGGAATTTCTTCCCTGTGAGAGTAACGGAGCACTGGCACAGGTTGCCCAGAGAGGTTGTGGAGCCTCCTTCTCTGGAGATCTTCAAGGCCCACCTGGACGCAACCCTGTCTAACATGCTCTAAGTGACCCTGCTGAGCAGGGGGGTTGGACTAGATGATCTTCCGAGGTCCCTTCCAACCTTATCGATTCTATGATTCTGTGATTCTATGAAACAGAGCATGAATGTCTTCAGACTATCCTATGCTTCCCTCCTTTTCTGTCTATATTACTAAAGTTACAATTTGATTTTCAGTAGTTTTCAGATCTCTTTATGGGAAAAACAATTGGCACTAATTGATAAAACACTTTCATTTACTTGGATGACAGAATTATTAGAAGTTGATAATTGATGGAATGATATCACACAGCTCTTTTTTTTTCTGATGATCGTATTAATTATATAACCCTCCTATTTTCCTTTCTACAGCATTGTTGCTTTCATTCATGTTCATTTAACTAGATTATGCATTTCATCAGAAAACAATAAAGTATGATTATATATAGGAAGATTCTCAGCCACAAACAGTGGCTTGAGCTTCACAATTTAACATTAGGAAGGCAATCATTGCTCAAAGTATATTTTGGAAAAGAGGAATATTTACTTCATTTGTTCAATAAGAGGCTAGTGCATTGTTCATTGAACATGTGTGCTTAAAGTCATAAGAGTGGTGAAAGGGGTGCCAACAGGTAGACTCGCTTCACAGTTTCCCAAGCTCTTTTTTATTAATTATTAAGTAAATGTTCACTCTTGGGGAAGACACACTGTGGATCATGAAGCATTTCTTACAGGAGACATGACTCTGAAAAATGGACTGCCTGAGCATTAGAAGATAGCGTGTGGTCTCTTGCTACAGTTCTTAGGTAGCAGCTAATTTCTGGAAGCCAAACTTCAGCATCTCAGCTGAGATTCCAGAAAGAAAATTACTGTCACACTGTTTATGGCCAGCTCTATCTCAGAACTCATTTCAGTCATGAACACAACATGTCACAATGAGGATATGGTCTAACCTTCACCACTGATTTCGCTCCCATTCACTGCAAGATCCACGTTAATACTGAACAGCTCAGTGCTAAGAGAAGTGTTCTTCTTTGTGCAGCACTTACTTTGAGGTGTATATAATGGTGTATGTGTAGACTGTGGGCTTCAAACTCCTTTGCTGCTGCTACTCATTACGTCTCCAGTCCTTTCTGCCAGCAGGCCTGGATTCCAATCCAGGCTGGACCCAGGCTGAATGAGTGTCATTTCTGCTCTGCATATCCCATTCTTCTAGTTCTCAAAGTAGGATGGAGATTTGATTACGTCTTGATTTATATGGTCTAATATGACTGGACTGTGCCTGCATGAGAAAAGGGGTTGTGTTGCAGCAAGAGTCAGTTGCCTTTGAGCAGGGTGGCAGGGAGAGGTACCTTTCATTGTGAAATGTTAAAGACCTAAAGGTTGCTGAAATCAGCTATTAAACTTATTATCCTTGCTCCCAGAACAACTGTATTTCCACTGCCTGCTGCAATACTGTGGTACTCTTTTTTATTTTGCATGAGTGAAAGTCAGATGTGACATTCTTTTATGCTAGCTGGAAAACTGAGTCTACCAAACCCTTTTAGGGACACAGGTCATCATTCAGTCATTTTGTTAGCACATGAAATACAAAGCACATTCCCATAGAGAAGGGAAGTCTGTAGGGATTTTGGTGCCTACAAATACATCCAGCTGCCCTGAACCACAGGAAAGATGTAGAGTCAGTACACAAAACTAATGGGGAAAGTAGGGCTGGGTTCAAAGCCACAGGAGAGGAAGGCTGCAGTAAGAAATTTAGGCTTGATGTTTCTCTTTCAGGACTTCCTCTTATTTTCTGAACAGCATTTTTAGCCAGTCAATTCATTTAGGAAGGAGAACAGATAATATTTTATATGAAGCCCTTATCTCTGCAAAAATGACAGCGCTCCTGCAATGCCATTCTGAATTTTTTCTTCTACCTTTTCCAGTCATATGAATGAGCTATATCCACTTTCATTGATCGTGGAAGTCCCAGCTTAGGAGGGGATAATTCCAACGCAGCAGAATTCATGGGAGTACTTTAGTAAATTAGGTCATTTATACAAATGTACAAAGACAGGTATGTTCTTATCCACAAGGCAAACATACTTTTATTAGATTTATAGAGTCACTATATGATTACTGTTGTGTAACAAACCGCAAATTTCCTCTGTGGATATCCCTTCTCTTAAAGCTTTTTCATGCTGGGCATTAAGGACAATGCTCTTAACTCTTATTAGTTCTGATGGAAGTAGAGTACCTTCCCATGCAAACACACACAGTGCTCCCACCTAACATACATCCCAGAGAGAGGAAAAAAATCTGTTGGAGACTGTAGTGAAAGAAAGTATTCAAAATCCTCCAGACCCTCTCTGCCCTGCTATTTTTGATCTGCTTGCACTGCTTACTTTTGATTTGATTGAAACATTTACTACATTTGCTTAGTCTCAATTCTTAGAAGGCCATGTTTATACCTTTTATCTCTGATCTTGTCTTTCATTAAAAAAAAAACAAAACAAATAAAACCCATAAAGTTAATTTTTACATCTCCTGGTTAGTAAAAAATGAGCCTTAGAAATGTGGAAAGACTTCCTGCATGACGGAGAAAGTCAGTTTAGGATAAATCCAAGAAGAATGGAGCTTCAGTGGTCTTAGGTTACTCCCCCACAGGACTTATATTTTCCCCTCTGCAATGATTCTAAAAAATAGGCCATGACTGGAACCTGAGGCAGTCCTTTTTCTTAATTTCCTCCCATATGCTTACCAAAAGCAAAGAAACATTCAGATTGTCTATAAGCTATAGGGCAATCATAGAAGAGCTCTACAAAGATGCACACAACCAGTAGTAACTAAAGAACAGCAGAATGGTTGTATTTAATTATAGTCCCACCAGTCTACACAAGCAGGAAACATAGATGTGTCTTTTGACTTCATTGGTCTAACTGGAAAGTAATATAAAAAATGTTGTCAGAAAAGATGATTTACCTTAGCTTCAGTGATTACCTTTGTCTTCACTTTCTTTACATGAAAACAACCAAATTAAGCAATTTTTAAAAATCAAAACAGTTCATTCTGAAGATGTCAAGGGGAAATGTTCCTATTATTCTGAAATGAAGGAGGTCTGAGTTTTTTTAGTTTGTTTGTTTGCAGATAAAATAGACTCAATGAATTGAATGTGAGGATGGGTGTAGTCAGCTTGACCTTGCCTCTTTTGTAAATGAAATACTTTCTTCTTCCCCTCCCGCTGCGATTATATCCTGAAACCCTCTCCTCCCTGCCCTGCTTTCACTTCTTAAAAAAATCATAGACCCTTATAACTCTAGTGCCAAGCTCTGCTACACAGCAAAATCTCAAAGAGCCTTTTGTCTCATCCCCTAACTCCTCTGAGATAAGAGAGTTCCTTATATACCTTCAGGATGACTGGTAAGCTGCTCCTGTAAGAGCTGCACATTGTAGGCCTAATCCTGCCCCTATTGATCAGGAAAAAAATCTTCCAGCGCTGAAAAAACAGTATCTTTAGATGCACATTCAAATGTTGGATTCTTTAGAGAGGCAACTACACTCACTTTAAACAGTGTTTCTCATCTAGCAGTATAAAAACTGTGGGTATTATCTCTTAAGTTAATCTTTCTCACAAAGGCCTGGCCTGGGTTGTACCACGCAGTACTGCAGGACCCTTTTCCTGCTAAGTTCTGATAGTTACTTTCCCAAGGTCTCCAAATCTTTGTAACACAAGGTGGAATAGCCCCATCTATTTACTTCTCTAAATGCTGGGCAATTTGCTGGGTTTGATAGGCATGTTCATGAACGACTGTAGCATTGCTAATTCATTTACTGCTTGCTGCTGTGCCAAGATGAACGCTTCATTAGAGGTAAAGAACAAAACACGTATCTTTCTGTGCAGTCCCTGCAAAAAGCCCTGATTTTGTATGCAGAATCATATTATGCATGCCATCCTCCTAACTCAATTTAGCGTAAGTAGAAAACTTGTATAAAGCAGAAATTACATCCAAGTCCAACTATAAAAAAATTCCCTTCTATCTATAGGATTTGTGTCTCTTTCAAACATGCTTCCTCATGCATTCCTGGCATGATCTTTGCTGATTTTAACCACCTTTGTTTCCTTTAGATTTATTCATTATGCTGCAGGTACAAATGTTCAGTTAATATGTTGTCCAGAACCATGATTATAAACTAAAAAAGCTGCCTAGCTGTAGCAATGCAGTAAGGCAGTGCTATGCCTTTAAATTACATACTCCTTCCATCTTAAATCTGCACCATCTTAACCAGGTTATGATGCTGTGTGTCCAGTAGAGCTCTGGGGCGTGGCAAGGCTTCCTACATGCAGAATGGTGATGGAGAGCTGGTGAGTGACAAAAGTAAAACATAGAGAAGGAAAAAAAAATGTAGAGTGCAGTTCTTCAAACGCATCCCAAGTAGCAGAATCTTGCAGGTGCGATACTAAACTAGAAGGAGGAATGAGGTGTTTGAGCTTCACTCTGCGGTGTGGACAGCTCGCTCAGGAAACGTCTGCACAGCTGGGTGCGGTTCTGTGCCAAGGAAGTTGCTACCACATCAGGACTGAGTATCTCTGGATGACACTGCATTGAAGAGGCCTTTTACTTTGTTTAATCATCCTTCAGGCTTTCCTTTTTGCAGAACTACCCTGTATTTATCATGCACCTAAGTTTCACCTTGCTTTTGCCATTTTTGGTCAGTAAGTTCCTTAATACAAGAGTGGCTGAAATTACGTGCAGCATTTACACAAAGGAGTTTTAGATATATATGTTCCTATTTGTTCCTAAGACCAAAGGAATTAAATGCATTTGTTAAACAATACTACAATACTTCTAATATCCTTTTTTTTTTTTTTTTTTTCTGCTGTGCTACTTTGGGACCTGAACATATGGCCTTCCTTGTAGTGGGAACAAAGACTCCCCTGATGATTATCGGTGGCACAGAGATTCCAGTTTGCTCTCCCCTGGCAATAGCAGGCATATGTGGTGCTAAGAGCACTGGAATAGGGCAGGAAAACCAGAAAGTAAAGAGCATTCTATAAAGAAGAAGAGAAGAACCGTGCAGGGGCATTAAAACAAATCCTTAGGCTCAAGCTGTGCTATATTGAGGGGGGGTTCTAGCGTCAAATAGAAATGCTGAGATCTTACTAAGAATGCTGCAAATGAGCTAAAAGGTAGTGGCTGGAAGTGTCCTCCCCCTCAGTGATGAAGTGAGTGTGTGTCTTTTGGCCACTAAAGGTAACCACTGATTGAGACTTAAAAAAAACCCTTCGTTTGAAAACAGTACAAGAATCACTGTCCTGGGTGGGTGAGCTGGGAAGCAGTGATCGCAGGGGACAGTGTGTGTGCAGGGAGTGGAGCATATGGAAAAATCTAGTGTCTTCATTCTGAAGTTCTGTTCTAGATTCTTTCTTGTTAGAGCATTGGAGGAATATCAGGGTGTACTGCCCGCAGCAGATTGGTTCCTGCTGATCCAGGTCTGTGCTTCTGTGGCCTCCTGCAACTCCACCTCCTAACAAAGGGGAACAGTGAGATTTGTTCAAGGAAGGTCTGAGCAGCAGAGTCCACATCAGGGGTTAATTCTGGCCACAGTCAGTGCTCTATTTTAAGATGTATGTTCAGAAACCTGCTGGACCTTTGGGCCAAAGGTGTTTCATATTTCAGCAAAATAGATCACTTGACATGCCTTGAAGACTTAGTTTTAATCTACATTTCAAAGAATGACCCATCCTGTTCATCGCCTTGTACACTTCTACTGTCACTAACACAAAGGTCAGGATCTTGTCAAAGACTGTAGAAATATCCTGAAGAAATAGATCTAGACTAAGTAATATTAAAACACAGCTGTCTGATGCATTTGACTACTTTACCTGGAAGCCAGTCCCTGCTGGACTGTAGATAGAAAGGAAGCGTCTGCTTGTCCTCTTGATAGAAACAGCAGTGGCTGTATCCAAGTTGTTCGTCTACCACATTCAAGATACGTGGCCTTGGAAGAGGTTTCCAAGTCTGTGAACATATACTTGGTATCCCAGGGCCAACGTGTACAGCAATGAAGCAGAGTTAAAGCTGTATTTTCTTCATTGAGAAAGATGCACCTAATAGAGCCAAGGCACAACAGGGCAGAGATTTGTGACAGGAAAATACAGCAGCTCTGTGGTGAGAAGCCTTTATAAATAACTTTCCTCCCAGTAATGCCATACATCAGTCGCACTGACTCTAGGTTTATAGATTGTGTACTACTTTGCCTTCATGTATTAGATTACACAGTCTAAAGCCAAATAGTTATACTAAATGTCAGGGATGCAGATTCTCGTATTATTTATTGTATGTATTGCACTAGGTGCTGGTACCCCTGGAAACTGAACCAGACTTTTTGCTAGGAGCTTTAGAATTGACATCCTCAGGGCTGTACACAGGGCAAAGAGATACTCTTGTAAGCAGCTTAAATGTCAAACATAAGAGACAACAGGTAAATATAGAAAGCTGGAGAGAGTAAAAATGTGCATTATACAGAACTGTTTGGCCACACATACTAACCAGGTCTACTGCATAGATTCTGATGAGGATTATGGTGTATTGAGATGAGTCTAAAGTGTACACCTCTAGACCTGCAGTTCTGAAAGACTGGACCTGTTATTTAAGCATGCTCTCCCCAAAGGGCTTAGATAGGAGAGACTATAAATACTGAAATCTATAGAAGAAAATGAACCACCTCTTGTTCTGACTGATAATAACACATTCACTGTCTGATTCATATTTTATCCTCATCAGTTCAAGGTGCAAAATGCTTTAATTATGATCTCTCCCCCTAGGCATTACTAGTCATCACAACGAAGTTACTACTTCACCAATAGTAAATGGCATCATATTGGCTGGAACAATTCCTGAGTTGGCTAAGCTTGAGTTATTGCCCAAAGGAGGTGTCCTGAGTAGTGTGGGAAAGGTCATGCCACTTCTGTTCCTTCTGTTCCTAGCATGTGTAAATGCAAGTTTGATCCTGAACTTCGTGTTAGACTGCTGTAAGGTGCGCTGGCTACAGTGTTCTGGGCTGGGTAGTCCTGTTTATAGAACTGATATAACACAAAACACAAACAAGAAGAGATGGGAGAAATTCTTGTTTAAAGCTGCTGGCTTTATGAGATATTTGTGTTTATAAAGGAAAGAGTAATACCAATAACCATTTTTGTTTAGCTACAGGAATTAAAAAGATGAAACTGGGCAGGAAGTGAAAGCAGATGAAATGCAAGGAGCAGAAAAGAAGAGCAAGCATCTTTTTGATATTATTCTCAGCAATAAAACATCACAAAATTGTTTTCAAAAAGCAGAAAAGTTAAAAAAGATTTTTTTTTTTTTTTTTTTTTTTACTGTGTAAACCTGCTGGATTTGTCACATTATGTAGTAAATCCTTTCTCTCCAGCCAGTAGGACTGAAAACTGGTATTTGTTAATAAAGCTGGGTTACTCTAGGAGTAGAGTCTAGAAGCTGGAGTATTACAAAGAAGCAGCAAATAATGCTGCATTTCTTTGAGTAGAATCATTGGATTTAGTACCATTAAATTCTATTTATTGAGGCAGTTCCATTCTCCTTGTAGCTGGCAATACCAAACTCATCTTACTCAGAAGCAGAGAAAATGTTTTAACAAGTCAGTTTCAGAACTGGCCATTATACATTTTTTTATTGAAACCTATATTTCTTCACTCACAAGAGACATGAGGAATCAATTTCACAAGATATATATTTTTTAAAGCAACATATAATTGCCTGCAAATAGAAACTTAGACTAAAAGTGCCTCCTTCAATTATACAGCAGCAGTACTGCAGAATTAGAGCACAAGGTATATTACTTCCTTGATAAATCAATAAAAAAATAAACAAACAGCAGCAGATTGGCCCCATGCTGACGCCAAGTCCACTCCCAGAATGAAATTTTATAGGCCTTATAAAAACAGGGTTTATATTATGGCATCTTAATTAGCGATGGGCTTCCATTGCTGCTGTGTATTTGTGTAAATCGTTGGTGCTGTGTATATAGGACAGTCAGGCTGGAATCACTGTTCTTACTGGTGAATAAACTACAGAAAGCAGCATTCTTGCAATTTTGGCTACCTTGAGGAAAGATTAAACAAGAAAATGGAGCTAAGAGGAAGCTTTGGATGTGAAATGCTGAGATTTTGATGCTTTTTTTCTTTCCTAAAAGAGAAGAAAAAAGTATATTTAAAAATATTCCCTCAAATTGATAGTAGAAATTTGGGATACATCTTGTAATATTTCCATTTCAGTTTCAATATTTGATGGTATCTATTCCTTTTTTTTAATATAACTGTAAGTGAATTTTTGAAACACATGCCATTTAGAATGAAAAATATATATTTTTCAAAATCTGAAGAGACATTTAAACAATTTATGACTCTTTTCTTTTCAGAGATTTGTCAAGAATTATCTTTTCTCATAAGGAGTTTTAGTTTCAAGACATCAGCATTTGTTACTTCTATAACAAAGGATGAGAGAAGAATTTGCAGATGACCAGGCAGTAGCACTGATGTGTTAAAAAATGAATTAGATATAGTAATTATAGAGGGAATATTTTATCCAGAACTCTAATGAAAAATTGGTAGATCCTTGAAAAAGTCTGTCTAAATCTAAATCTGAAAAATTGCTGTTTGCTAATGAAATAACATTTCTAGCCCACAACTTCACCTACAGAATGTTTTGTTAAAATCAAAAGTAGAAAGATATGTAGTTAGATAAATGGATGTGTCTGTGCCTTGTTGTTGTTTTAGTGCAATCACCATGATGCAGTTTATAACAACCAGGTACTTAATGAGTGAGAAGACCCTCTTTTGGCAAACACAAGGGAGCCAGGTAATTTGGATATTTGTCCAACACAAATATTCTAACTGCAGGGAGCAAGCTAGGAAATTCACTCTGTAGAGGGGAAGAGAATAGGAGAGAATTCTGGAAAATCTGATGTTTTCACAAACATCAGTGATTTCTCCTCCTCTGCAGGCTCAGATCAGACAGTTGGAGCTCTAATCACATCTGCTTCTCCTGGCTTGCACAGATCAGATTGGAAGTTCTTTTTTTCCCAGGAGACAAACTGGATAGGTGTAATCCAGAATGGGTCAAAGGTGTGGCTGGACTGTAGATCTGGTGCTGAAGGTGATCCTGGTGTTTCCTCTACGTGACAATAGTCCTAGCAATGCCTGTAAGTCTATTCCAGGATTTGGAGCTCCAAAATGGCCAGGGTTACTCAGATAAAGCATGTTCTGTCATGAAATTCAGGTTCTCAGCATTCAGAAATGCTCACCGTTGGGGTCCAACTTCTCTTGCCCTGACACTCAAGGTTATGTTACATACCCAGAGGGCAAGCAGATGCTGCGAGAGAGACAGTGACTCTCTGATGCATTCACAGAGGTCTCCTCTATTGTTAAACTGTGCCAAGCTGGGGAGTGTCAGACAGGACAGTCTTCTCGGACTGCATAGGGTGTAAACACGTGAAACAGAATAGCTCAGAGGTCCGAGGCCAGGACAAGACCAGCAGTACTCAGCACTGCTGTAAATACCAGCAGGACATCATCAGGATTGTGCACTTCCCCAGGATGCACACTGTCCACCTGAGCAGATCTCCTAGATTCCTATGCTTGTTTGGGATCTCTAGCACAACTCTGTCAACACCAAATGATGCTGAAAACACTCACCAACCACACAGCATCAGTTCTGCACCTGCAGTTTCCATTGGTTTCCATGGTCCCTGGAAATGCTCAGCACTCATCTGTCTAGCTTATCTTGACATCTTTTCTAGGAACATCCCTCCTTTCATTGAGATCCAATTAGTAGGCTAAGAGCTTTTTCCTGAATCTGAGATTTGCATTAAACTGGTCAAACTGCCCTTCTCTACCAAATATTCCTTCCTCTCTTTTTAGGCCAATTGCTTAACAAAATACAGATTTAAATGTGCAGATACCTAGACAAGCAGAGTAGAAATCTCACAATATTTGATTAATCTGAATTATTTGCTTTCATAAACAAGTAGCTTTTGAAGATCTCTCCAGGACTGCAAATGATTTTGTCAATTATCTCAGAGAGATAATTACAGATTTCAAAGGAAGATGCTTTAACAGGGATAGAGGAGGATACAAGGTGACCTATTGCAGTAATTCACCACGAAGATTAAGGAGGAAGACATCAAAAGGAGCTGGGTTTATTGATGCAATTTCTATTAACAGGATTAATGGCGATAGCCGAGCAAAAGCGCCCCAGACAAGAGACATTTCTATACAGAGATCTGGAAACAACTATTCTATTCACCAGCCTGGAACTTACAATTTCTGTTGGCAGAAACTTGCACCTGGGCAGAGGGCCTGTGTCATCCTTTAGGAATTAGTGAGCTATGGTGCAGACTACTACTCTTGTTGAAACACCAAGACCAAGGAGATGTGAGTGTGAGTCTTGGCACTGTCACGAGTCTCCTTTCCAGTGTCAGGGAATCTTCCTGATCCACTTATCTTGTCTGTCCCTTTTAGAAGGGGGGAAGTTGTAGACAGAGTGCCTGGAGGGGCCTTCTCTGGGATTGGAACTATTTTAGTATATGTTCACTAATAGAAGAACAACAGGAAGATGTAGGACAGGTGAGAGTGAAGCACATATCTGTGTAAAAGTTTGACAAAATCTGACCTGTTATGCATTTTTTGTTTCATGGACAAACTACTTTATCTATTTTCAAATGCTCAAAAACTGTTTCAATGAAACTGAGGAAAAAAACACAAAACTGAAATGATGAAATTGAAGTATTTCTCTGTTTTCTGCATTCACTTTAATCTAGAAAAGTTCTGTTTTTTCTTCCTATTTGGTTGGAAAATTATCCTATGTTTCACAGCATGTTGTGGGATGGGAAAATGCTTCCTGCACCTTATGTTCTTTTTGCCCTGCCAATGCTATGGTCAGAGGAAGTCTTCATGCCAGCAAGATGGCAGATTCTGCTGTCGTTGTCCCTGTCAATTGCGGAAGGTGATGCTTCTCTCATCTGTGCTGTGGTTCAAAGGTTATAGCCCAAAAGAGAAAGCATAGCATTCTGGTCATAGCTCAATAGAAAAGATTTAGGCATCTTCAGATAAAGGAAAACTGATCTATACCTTTCTTGACCATGACCCTGCTTAGAAGGATCTAGTAGAGACTGAGAGGCAGATCTCTCTGCTTTCTGCCCATCCATGGATTTGTGTGGAGAAATACTGTTTCTATTGGATTTTACATTCAGCAAATCTCTCAGGCCTTCCTGGAGAGATATGGGGTTGGAGAAAAAGCAAACAAGAATGATCCAAATTATTATGGTGAGCAACAAATGAAAAAGGTAATGGGTGTGAGTTTTACAATATTAATTGAATTAGAAAAACTGAGATTGGAAGAGACTTCTGGAGATCTTTGATCCAACCACCTCCTCAAAGCAGGGCTAACTTCAAAGCTAGATCAGGTTGCTCAGGGCCTCATCCAAATGAATTTGAAAATTTCTAAGGATGTATATACCACAGCATATCTGGGCTCTTGTTTTGGTGTTTGACTACCATATTTGGGGGGAGGGGGATTTATTTTTTATTTTTTTATATTCAATAAAATATGCCCTTATGTCCAATTTGAACTTCTCTTAACTTCTCTTGTGACCACATATTCCTGATGCCTCGTGTCATTTCCGTGTCCACTACTTCAGAAAAGTCTGGCTAACTCTTCTCTATAATGACCACTTTTGAATAATGGAAAAAAAAAAAATCTGATCCCCTTTACCTTTTCTTCTCCAAATTAAACAAGCCCAGTTCCCTTATCCTGTCTTTGTACACCACTTGCTTTGGCCCAAATCATCTTACTGGTCCTCCACAAAACTCCTTCCAGTTTGCCAACATTGTTCATGTACTGGAGAGCCCAGGACTGGACGCAGCACTCTAGATGTGGTCTCTCTAGTGCCAAGTTAAGGACAACAATCACTTCCTCTGGCCTATTGACTACACATATAGGTAGCCCTCATCACCACAAGGACTCGTTGACTACTTGTGTCCAATTTGTCCACCAGGACCTCCAATCCTTTTCTGAGAAGCTTCTGTAAAACTTGTCTGGCCCCAGCCTGTACTAATGCATTGGCTTGTTCTCTGCTCAGGCAGGATTTTTCAGTTGTTGCTATTGAGGTTGCTCTTGGATTGACACTCCAGTGCCCAGTGCTGGGGAATTAGTTCCAATTATTTTTCCTGACAAAAGATAAAAAGGAAAGCTTTCAACTTTCACTACACATTGCCAGAGCTCTTAGTCACAGGGCCAAGATTTGGATGAGTGTTCCTGAAGTTGCAGAGGTATCTGGCTTGCATCAGGCTTCCTCCTGAAGTTACAGGCTGAGCCAGACAGGCCATACATTCATTTCTAGTCATGTTTGCATGCCTTTGGATAGAGAGGGCATTCCCATGTAAAGCCTAGGGACCAAGGTGACATGAAACGTTTTGGCTCTTGCTTCATATGGACTAGATATTACGAGCTTGTTAAAAAAAAGCCTGGGAAATGTGGGTTCATTTGGATTCTCTGGCTGCCCTTTCCCGGTCCTGCTCCTGATGTTACTGCATTTGTTTATCTCTTTTACAGAGCGGAGGTTTTAACAAAGAAAAATAGCTTGTTTGTTTGAGAAATAGCAGATAAAACCTAAGCAGTATAAAATCTTCTTGACTTTTCAGGCCACTGACTTCAAAAACAAAATTCGTAGGTAGGAGATGTTTAAATAGGAACTCTTGGCAATTCGGGGGAGCTGGTTAAGTTATATGTTAGCTGGTCATATTGCATCTTCTCTGATTTTTTTAAAAAAGGTCTTTGTCTGATTGTAGTTCTAACAAAGCTAGGTTTGAATTTAGAAGTCTTGTTTGAGCTCCCCCATTGTGAAAAGGCAAGAATTCTTTAAATGCTGTGTGAACTGTCATGCTCTCATTTCCCATCTCTGCATTGCAGATGACCGTACTGTCCTACTCTGAGGCCTGGTGCCTGGATACTGCTCCTGCCACAACATATCCTGCCTCCATGCCTTCCGATGGCAATTTCTTCCCAAAATTCGGTGCTCAGAGCATGTTGCTTAGGTCACCTCTCTTCAGACATCACTTATTGGTCTTTGTACCGTGGAGAGTGGAAATAAGCAACCTCTGTTTCTGTTTCAAAAAGCTGTGGAGAGCTTATCTGCCTGCCTGGGTACAGGGAGATTCAAGGAAGACCTGGCAGGATTAGCAGCATTTGAGAGGAAGTCTTAGCCTCCATCCTCTGCACATGCGAATGATTACCAGAATGAAAGCACCTACAGGAGCGGATGGTGGGTTGGAAGTCAGTCAGCTAGAGCGAGTACAAGGAGCCTCCGAGTTCAAGTGAGGAGTATGTATGTTATTGGCAGGGGATTTGAACAAAACCCAGTTAAAACTCTGAGTTAGCTATGCCAGCAGTGCCAGCTCTGGCTGTGAATGTGATACAGATCAGGACAGCTTCTCACATAACTGATACTTCAACCAGCTCTAGCTCCTCTGTGGCACAGATGAATGGAGATACCTGACTGCTGCTGCCTGTTCTCCACAGGGCTGCATTGCTCTCCCTGGAAGGAGCCCCATGCAGGAGCAGGGGTCTGGCTTTTTTAATTAGACCAGCATTGCAGACTTGCAATGCTGAATTGCATCTTGAGCTCTATTTGCATAAATATCTACAATATGACAGGCCTAAATGAGATCAGATGAGTGTCCAAGGTTGTTAGTAATATGTTTGCTGGATCAGCTTTGACTTGTCTGCATACAGAAGTTATCTTTATTTTTTTTTAATAGCCTAGCATAGAAAAAGAAAAAAAAAAGGAAAAAAAAAGAACAGTTCCCATTATGAGAACTCTGGCCATGCAATTTTTGAACTGTCATATACTGAGCAATGTACAGTGGAGTTCCCCCCATTCCTTGAATTTCTGATGCATATTTAGAGGTAAAACTCCCACAAGCAGTGACTGGAACTGTCTTTTTCTTTCAGCTTAGGATAATAAATTTTTACTAGTAATTGCATTTTTGATCCCTGAAATACTTGGAGCTACCTGATAAAACACATGAACCATCCTGAATTTGGGATATGGTCTCTCAAGCAACCATTGTTTGGAGTGAGAAGGATGGTGCGTCGTGTTCAGAAAGCCATCAATTAAACTACTAGACTGCAGAGCTGAAAATGATGGATGGTGAAATGTAAAGATGTCACAGTGGCAGATGGTCAACAGATTTCCAGGATGGCTTTACATGGAAGGAAAAGAGAATTTTCAGTAAAAAATTTCACATATCGTGGGGAAAAAAAAATCTGTTACTTGTGAAAATTATTTGGATTTTCAAATATCTTTTTTTCCTGATATTCTCTGAAAGAAAACCCAGTTCCTGCAAGCTGTGCCAGATAATTCCATGAAGTTAAAAACTGACACAGAATTTACCTCCCAAATTGTAATTTTCAAGAAAATGTTCATTTGGCACAATACAAAACGACAAATTGGTTCACTTCTTAAAAATTTTGTTACCAAAAATCACCAAAACAAACAAACGGAGTCTTCAAAGTTCAGAAATATGAGAAATACCTAATTTCAGAAGGTGAATCTATGTATTGTCCCTCAGTCAGGGAAACGGGACCCTCACGTCCTGCAGAGAGAGGGAGTTGTTCAGTTTGCTACCTCTGGACACCTGCAACCAAGATCCTTCCATATTCTAGGTTACGTGAGTACTCACAGTTCGGGAAATAACCTGCTTGTTGTTCCTGGATAATCCTCTGCTCTTTATGAATTCTGGGGCCGATATTCAGCACAGCTGAAATCTGTTCCTGTTCTACTATTTCCCAAGGGAAATTACAGCCCTTGCCTGGGTTTACAATAGAATCAGAGAAAACAAACAGGAAAATCTTTTGGAAACAGAGATCCTAATGACTGTGGATTTGTGTTGTAATCGGCTGAGATATACTTTTGGTTTTAGCTGAAGCTGCATCTGGTGAATGGTAGATTAAATCAATAACACACACCTGTAATCTGCTCCATAGCAGAAGGCAGGATCCAGAGGCCTTTCACATTAGTGCTTTGTGTGTGAGGAGTTCTGGATCCTGTGGGTGCTGAAAGAGATATTTTGGTTCAGGGGTCTCACAGTGGCTTGGGATGCAGAAGTGCCTGCAGTAGCTTCCACCTGCCCCAACTATCTCTCCCCTTTTTACTGTCATTTGAGGACAAATTTGAATAGATGCTTCAGACATTACTCGTGATAACATTTCCCATTTTCAAGGTCACTGAGACCCAGGAAAGTCTTGGAAATTATCAATAGAGAGAGAGTGGCAGAGACTGACCCCCTTCATACAGGACTCCTCCTCTCTCTGGGGCAGCATTGGCTGAAAATCACAGACAAACTAACCTCATTCAGCAATACCCAGGGCACCCATAGTTTCCCGGCCTACTTTCTGGACCCTTGGCAGTATCTTCAGAAATCAGAACATGAAGGATGTCATGGTCTAGAGATTTGTTTTTTTAGATTTTGAGACCTGTCAAAGTGAAATGCTGATTTGTAGAGGGCAGAAACGCGCCTAGAATGTGCCTGAATGCATGCTCCAAAAAGCATCAGCTGGTTACTGAACAGTGGAGGCTGCTCTGGCAGGAATGAGGATAAACCTTTGTTTCTGCAGGAGCAGAGCTGCCCCAGAGGGCTCCCCCTTGGTTGTTGGCTCCCCTGATACCACTGAATCTACACAGAATGAAACAGGGATTCAAATCAGCTGGCAAAGAGGCATCTGTTTATTCCTCCCATGCTTGGAAATGTATGATGACTTGAGTGCTATCCAAGTACAGGAACTGTAGGACACATTAGGCTCCTTATAAGCAACATCCAGTGACACAGCTCTAATAAGCAGCCATGTGACAAGAGGAAGCATCAACATAGTGAAGGGAAGCAGATACAAGAAAGGGTTTCAGCAGTACCTTGAGAAGTAATGATTGGAGGCTGCCCAGATGCTAGTCTGAAGACTCTTACTTGGAGAGGACACCCTGGTGAGCCTGGCCAGCCTCCAAGAAGCAGCATAAATGAAAGCAGAACATCTCTGGGAGCTGCAGTATTCACTACTTTCTGTCCCAAAGACACTACTAACAAGCCTCTCCTGTATTTCTTTCTCTCACACAAAAGTGAGAGACCCAACACTTAAGCAAGTATATAAAATGCTTCTACATATAAAACAAACTAGTCAGCCTAGGTAATGGAGACTTCAGTCTATTGCAATACTAAGGCCAGGTGCAAAATGAATGCTTTCTCCTTGAGCTGCAAACCAATATCACAATACAAACAGAAGAGCTGTGACCGTCATATCCTCCTCATCTCTTTCACCTGGAACAGATTAGGAAAGCAGTAGTTAAAAACAGTCCCATTGCAAAAGCTGTCTGGTATCACCTGGCTTCAGAGCAGAGCAGGTTCACACCATTCAGTGTCATCTTCTCACTCCAGTTACCTTGCTAGCTTCCTACACCCCTCCCTAGAACCAGCACAGCACTGATTATCTCATACTGCTGTGAAACATGCTGAATAATTGATAATCTCGTTTGCTGACTGAACTGAAAAATGGTTTTTTTTGGGTCAATCCAAAATGAAATGCCTCTTTTCTTCCCTCCTCCAGTTCAAGACTGGGGAAAAAACTCACAGACAAGCATATTCAAGAGGAGATTAAATATTTTGTTTTAAGTTTTAGCTAAAGCTCTTTTCTGTGTCCTCTTGGGCCAAAACATACAGAAAAAGGAGCAAGAGGAGAATAACAAGAGACAGGAAATAAACAGGTTAGATCCCTGAAACAGGCAGTTCCATGCTCGTCTATCCACAGACTGGGCTAATGCTATGTGACCTTATCAGCTGTGTAGTGTCTTAGAGAACTATGAGGCAAAACTGAACTAGGAAGTTATTATTCACATTGGCTTACAGAACTTTGCAACCTTGTGAGAGTGACCTTACCTAGTGTGGTGAAGATTGTTTCACCAGCTAGAAGATAAAAAAGGACACATAGAAAAGAAAAATGTAGACAAACCACATGGATCCAACAGAGAAGGACAGACAGTAGTGTTAAACTTTATTGAAGAAAATCTCTGTTCTGCCTCCTAATTTTCTGTTAAAGTCAGATTATCTTCAAAAATAAGCAAAAAGAGATGTCTTGGAGGTGACACCCTGTGTCATACTTGTGGGGATAAAAATGAAGGGGCAGTAGTTAGCACTGCGGTGGCAGTATGTTAAGGATCCTTGACATCTATACATCAGATGTCATGCATCAGTAAGCAGCCACATGAAAAGTCCCAAGAAAAATGCAAAATACACCTCACCTTTTCTGGTCCAGAGAGGGATACAGCCTCTCCAGCATGTGGTAGTAGGTTTGTGCCCTTGTGCAGGTCCCACCTCACTCTTGTAGCTCTGCTACAAGTTGAACTGCTCAGAAACTGAGGGCATTTTTAATAAGAAATAAGTTTCTTTTTTAAAAGTGGCAAACCAGAAACTCCTGATTGAAAGGCATTTTCTATCCAAAAACAAATACCTTTTTTCACGAAGCTGAAATTTGAAAAATAATAGCATTTTAAAGAGGAAAATATCTGTCATTCCTATTCAAATATTCACAGCTCCACCTTCCTTCTTTGCTTATAATTAGCTGTAAAAGGGCCAAAGGAGTAGGTCCCAGGACAATGTTCTTTCCTGCATGATGCTGAGATCAGGGATGTATCTGCAATTCTGTCTCTTTTTAGCCATCATGACCAATTAGAATATGATGGCATGATGCCATTTAACACATCATTACCTACCCATTCACTGCTCTGTTTGTTCCATCTGTGTTGCATGGACCAAAGGAAGTACAAGAGGTTGTTTATAGGTAATGCAGAGCTTCTGGTTCACTCCAGACTACCATTACCTGTCAGCATCATCTAGGAGGAAGGTCATGGTTGTCTCTCCACCGCAGCATTTCTCTTGTCTGTCTGCAAAAGGGACCCATACATTTCAGTTTCCCTCAAAGATTTTTCAAATGAGAGGAGGTTAATATTTGCTTCTACAAAGACAGATGGAAAATGACATGTTTTTCTCTCCCTGAAACAAGACAAACTGAAGCACTAATTCCTAATTCAAAGATGGGCTTTGCAAACACAATCAAATTCAAACTTATACAAAAGAAAATTCTTTTAGAAAAGGTCTCTACAAACTTCATAATATTTGGGAGTTTGAGAGGCCTGTAAACATTTATTCTAAGCTCAGATGAAATAAAAACTTAGATCTAAAGACAATAAAAGAAAACAAAGCAATACTTTTATAACCATCCAAATACACAATTCACAAAACAATATGTTGTTATTTGTATTATAGTATTGAGACTCGTGCTGAGTTTGTACCATACAAACCTTTCATGAAAGGCCTGCTTGATTTTAGACCTAAAGTTTCCTATTGCACAGGAACGCAGGAATATTGACCCCTGAATCATGCTATGGTGACATAAATATTGACAATCATTGAAGTGAGTATCAAGGCTTATTGACCAAAGTACAATAGTTGTCTAGGTTTTCAGAACTAAAAGGAACATCAAATAATGTTTCATGAGACAGGTTGTCAATATAGACTTCTATCAGTTACCTTATCTGGAAATGTCTGCTTTGGGATTTCATACACTAAGAGCTCACTCCCACTCCTGGGCTAGTACACTTACAGGTGGAGCTGCTCCAGACAAAGTTCAGTCCATTCTGCCTGACTGAATCATGGCAACATTTGCATTTTTATTTGGGTAGTCAAGATTATACAAGACTTCCCTAGGAAATTCCTCTATGGATAATTTCCATGTAGGCCACCTAACTCAAGGTAACAGAGAGTAGAAGAGACTCATCAGGGAGAAAGGAGAAGTAATGCACATTCAAACTCCCACACATGCATAATATGATCAAAATGACAATTAGGAAATTCCTGAGTGACACTTCTTAGCCCAGAAGCTCACATCCTGTTACATACAAATAATCATCAAATATAGTGGGTGTCTATTCCCATACCTGTTCATAAACTACTTTGGGAAGCTTATATAAGCTCCATTTGATGCTTTGTTTATGTGTGCACGCAGGAAGTATTTGTGGGTCAGAATCTGTTATCTTTCAGAGCACAAGCCAATCACCGTTAACTGATGCAATTCAGAAAGAACATTTTCCCCAGGCACTCTATTTGATAATTATCCACAGTGGGGTTTCTCATCTGTTGTTGGCCCCTGTCCAGACAGAAAAATGAGCTGGAGAGAGTCCTGTTGTGGTCAGGTCTGGTAATTTCACTTATTGTAGGTCCTACGTGATTAGCTTTCCTGAAACCTTTCGTGTTCTGAGGACACTATAAACAGATGTTCTCACTTGTCACTGTGACTCTTTTCAGGCAGGCCTGACTCAGGCTTTTCTTATTCTGTGTAATAACAGGACTTACCTTAGAGCATGCATCAAAGCATCTTGCATCTCTAATTCATTCAGATATTCAGTAGCATTTTGTGGATTTCAAAATATCAGGCTTTTGAGAGCTTCCCGTTTCACTGGCAATTTTTCCTTTCTACACAGGTGGGACTAAACTCAAATGTGAGGATATACAGTAAACAAATTCTCTTTTATCTTGCAATATTGAATGTACCTGAACACAAGCATTACCATATGAGATTCAGAGTGGTGGAAACTCTCACACTGTCAGCTACTTCATTGCCACCCACAGCCTCTGGTGATGGACTAATCACTATGGAAACCCTCCCAGCCTCCTTCCTTCACCTATTATAGATTGTCGTTATCTTTTTGCCACTGGTGGCAGAGATCCTATGCAGAAATTTTCAAGAAGATGGACCAGGAACTTTGGGGCTGCTGAAGGAGGAACATAGAGAAGGCTTACACGCCTGCTTCCTGAGGCAACTCAACTGTCTTTCTGATACTTATAGCATATATCCATCCTCATTTCAAGAGCAAGACCTCTCCCGGCTTAATGTAAATTTAGGGAGGGCCATGAATATTCAACATCATCCAAAAAGGAAAGAGGGAAACACTATGAAATTTCAGGCTGAATATTAAGCAATAATTCCTATTAATTAAAATTAGACTTCAAGGATTTGAACACAGATTGTAGTCAGCAGTAGTTAGATGAAACCGAATGAATATTTAGCATCTCTTATTCCTAGGATTCAAATACTCACTGAGCTGTGTAATATTCTATCTGGCTGTATACTGTCCAGAATAGCAGTTTGAATTTAAAATATATTATAAGAGTTGTACAGGAAGTGACAGAAAGAGTCTCATCATTGTTAACACATCTTGCCAGATATACCACTTTGCTGAAGCAAAAGAACTGCATAATTAGCTGATTATTAGTTCTCAGAATGTTTTGCAGTTAATTTTATTCATTTTTCACAAACTTCTCTTTCTGTCGTGATGCTATAGACACTAATTTTGCAAATGACTAGACTTTTCACTAAATTCTTTGGTCGTAATCTAGGCAACTAGTACAATGGCATAAAGGCTCACTCTTAAACATAGGAATTGGCTCAGGAAAGCGTTGGATAGTGTTTAAGCACATACTTAAGTACCAGACTGAAAAAAGACACAAAAAAAGAAAAAAGTGACAAATTCTCATTAACATTAAGCCAAATGGGCTTGAGCCACAGTGTTCATTATCAGTAGACTCATAGCATCAGCACGGCTTGGATTCAAAGATAGTCTCAGCTTCAGGAGCTATGGTGGACATTATTATTATTATTATTATCATTATTATCATTATTATTACTATCATTATCATGATCACTATCATTATCATTATCATTATTATCATTATATTATTTAGACCTTCTTCGCATGAATACTTCACTTGCCATTAAGTCTGATTTTGGTATGAAATCTTTCTATTACTAATTACTATCTAATGTCTAGGACATACCCTACAGTAAGGACAAATTCAAACCTCTTTTATTCTATTGCAATTCCTTCTTCAATCAATAACAATACATTTGTAGAAAGTAGAAATTCTGCACAGCAGTAGATCATCCTTTTCCTAACTGCATTGGTGTTGCCTAATTATATTGCTGGCTAAGTACTTGCTCTCCTTCAGAGCCCGTATTTTTAGCATATCAGAGAATGATTTTACATGTAAAAATTGCTTGATCCTGTAATCAGCCCAGAAGTCCAGAAGTCCAGCTTGCCACTGCACTTATTTGGCCCATAGAAAGTTAAGAAAATATTCATTGTTTCCTTGCTCTAGCTATATTTTTTTTCAGACTTTCACATTTACCTTGCAGTCACACCTTGCATAACCCTAAGTTAGAAGAAAAGATGCCACAGATGCCTTCTTTATCTGGAAGGACTTAAGCAGAGCACATTTATCTGGAAGGACTTAAGCAGAGCACATTTAGATCGTTCAGCAGATGCCTATCTAGCATAATTATGAGATAGAAGAGGATCGACCAGTCCGTTCGCTACTCCCATGGACCATGAAATGTGGTGTAATTAAGTGAGGCACAGGTTGTGCATCTTTTGCTGAACTGGGCTGAATTTTTGATGTCTGGATACATGTCTTGAAAGTTTATAGACACTATATCTCAGCTTCCTTCAGCACAGTGTTAGAAAGACTCTACCTGCTTCATCTGTGATCCTAACTCGTTACTGGCTGATGATCAGTGAGGACAGATGCCGGTTGAACATGCCATGGAATAAAGGTCAAACTAATCATACATATTGCATATTTATCATTTTCACCAAAACAGGTCTCAAGCATGGAATTATTGTGGTGACCTAATGCAGAATTTAAATTTACTTTCATCAAAACAGTCAAAGTGAACTCCAGATCAGCCATGCTGCATATGATGTACCATTAAATTAATATAGTGTCAAATTTCATTGTACTTTGGCTTCTGTGTAAAGGAAGTGCAAACATCTGGCTAATAATATTCAACCTTGGCCCTCTCTGATGTTTGTAAACCTGTCTATGCTACTGTATTGACAAGTTAGCTAATATGAATTAATTAGCATACTGGGGGTGATGTAGGGTCCCTCTGTTGCAGTGAAAGCGCCTAACTTTCTCCCTCCGTGAATTTATCCTTGTAATCTCAGATTTAGAATTTGAATGACTCACTCATTCTGTGAAATGACCTCAAACCTTTTCAAGAGCTTTCATTAAACACAGACAGCCCCTCCTTGACAAATAACTATTCCTTGGGTAGGCAACACACAAATGTTGCAGTTCTGCTTAACCAGTTTCTGTGGCTCCTCAGAGGCCACTCGTTCCAGTGATTTAGAGCCCTGTGTTTAAGTGTTCCCATTTGGACCAATCAAGTAACCTACCCAGCAATTTCTGCAGCAAAAGACCCTGCTGTCACAGCTTGCTAAAAGATGCATGTCCATCCCCTGAACTTGTCTGCTGCAACTCCCACTCACAGACTGCAAAGGCAAAGCATTTCGAAAGCTTTTGTGAGCTGGTGAAGATCAAAGAAATTTGGTTGCATAAATCATAACATTTCTGGAATATTAAACTAGAATAAAATGAAGGCTGCACTGTAAATGCAGAGAAATGTAAATGAGGAAAGCTGAACAATTTCCTCTAATAGAACTGTCTTAAGCTCACTGACCTAAACCACTGAAAAGGTTTGCAAAGAACAGTTCTCAGTTTTGACACAAATGAGTAGCAGTGAGGATGCTGTGATAGGGCTGGGATGAGACAAATTCTTACTTACTAGGATTGCACATGCATTTGCAGACTGCTGTAAAGCTCCTGCAGAAACTGAACTGCACATTAATACACTGCATGTTCTTGTGGAGAAGGTGACCCTGCTGCACAGAGCCCATGGGGCTGAATTAGTTTTATGTGTTGACTTCCAAATCCTGATAATTACTGCTAGTAGCCGATAAAAGAAATACATATGGATCTTGATTCAAGGTGGAGCTGAAAAGTCGGCTCAGGCTGAAGGGGTAGCTGTGTCAATGATGCGGTACTGTGTCAGCTAAAGGACCATATAAATGTAACACTGCTAACAGTTGCAAATAGGCCTTTGAGGTTTTGTAACCTGCATGAGCTACTTCATTTTCAGATGTGTTCTGCTTCCTGGTGCCAGCCAGACAACAATATTTGGTCAGGCTGGGGCCTGGCCTACTGGAAAGCAGCTTTAGAGAAAAAGACTTGGAAGTCCTGGTGGACATCAAGTTGACCATGAGCCAGCAAGGTGCCCTGGTGGCAAAAAAGGCCAACAGTATCCTGAGCTTCATTAGGAAGAGCATTGCAAGCAGGTTGAGGGAGGTGATCCTTCCCCTCTACTCAGCACTTGTGAGACTGTGTCTGGAGTCCTGTGTCCAGTTGTGGTCTCCACAGTACGGGAAAGACATGGATGCACTAGAGTGAGTCGAGAAGAGGATTGAGGGTTCAGGGAGATGGTTAAAGCAGTGAGGCAGCTGCCATATGAGGACAGTCTGAGTAACCTGGAACTGTTTAGCTTTGAGAAGAGGAGGCACAGGGGAATTCTTATCAGTGTGCCTTAATGGGAGGGAGTAAAGAAGGCAGAGGTAGACTATTCTAAATGGTGTCCAGAGACAGGACAAGAAACAATGGGCCTGAAACTGAAAATGTAGGAAAAACAGAAATATAGGAAATTCCAATTAAACATAAGAAAAAAAAAAATATATATTCTCATGTTTAAATTGAATATCTATATATATAATATGTATTAGATATATGTGTTTATATATATATATAAATATATATTTTATATTGTATATATATTCAGTTAAAACATACACACACATATATATATAGACACACATATATATATATATGTATATTGCTGTGAGTGTGTTCACTGGAACAGGTTGTCCAGGGAGGATATAGAGTCACCATTCTTGGAAACATTAAAAACCTGACTTGACGTGGTCCTGGGCAATCTACTCCAGCTGACGCTGGTTTGAGTAGAGGGGTTAGACTATACACTCTCCAGAGGGGCCTCTGACACCAGTGATTCTGTGATTCTGTGATATTTCTAACACTTGTTATTTTGACTGTAGTTTATGGAGCAGGGGCTAACATTAAAGTTTCTCATCTTACCTGAAGTTTAGTGCTTCCAGTAGAATAAACCTTATTGCATGCTAGGACAAAGGCCTTGGCCCAAGAAAAAGGAACTTCCCATGAAATTTTCAGTGCTGTAGTTTGCACTGATCCTTTCTTTGTAAAGGACACAAATTCACTGGCATAATCAACCATGGTCTGTTCCATTTCTAGCCATAAAGTCTAGACTGTCAAACCCTGCCCCCTCCCCACAAGAAAACACAATTGGAAGGCAAAACACCTCATGTAGATTCCCAGCTGCCACTGAGAGTTTGCATCCTGCTTGTGTCTTGAGGGTTCTTGCTAGCAAGAGCGTCACAAACTCACTGACCCCATTCCCAGTTTGCACTAGACCCCATTCATAAACAACACAGTCACTGAAACAAAATCCCACTCCTATTCCACCAACAGAGGATGGGAGGCAGGAGGAGTGAGAACCAAGCAGGAGCCAGTCTGGCTTCAAAGGGACAGGGTGGAAGATTCAAACAATAACTAAAGTTAAAACCTTAAGTAAGATGAAAGGGAGAAATCACACTTCTGCTCTGAGCACACCGTGCAAACGGAAGGCTGTAATGGGTTAAGCTCATCCCCACCGTTGTGTGATGTTGTTTATTCAAAAGGACATATTTGACGTGTTCAAACATGTTAGGGCAGATTCAACTCTAATTCTTCAAGGCTGATCAGGAGGACAATCTTCAGGACTTGACCAAATGCAGCATGACCGGGTCTCTTGAGATAGTACATGATCATTCAGATTTTTCTGTCCTGCAGTTGCATGCAAATCTCAGAGTGCTTTTGGTAGAATGCTTTCACACAACAGTTTTAGGTAGCCAAGCTAAGATCCTAGGTTATCCTTGCGCTATGAATACTTCATGGAGAGAGACATTGCCTTACGGCCACTCACCCCACCTAATTTCACCAGTGTATATACCACCTCTTTCATGGAATTTGATACGCATGCGTTGAAAACCAGTGCTGTGATTTGGGGATATATTTACTGCTGTTTAGATGCCAAGGAATAGTTTTCAGATAGCTATTTTCTGAGTGAGTCTTGTTCTTTCCCATTTCTTCAGCATTGAAGAGGCAGGTTAGTCCAGGACTGGGAAAAATGCAAGGTGATGATAATATGGGGGAGGGGGGGAAGAAAGAGGCAAAGACTCTTGTGGCTAATAGGATCTTGCAGTTTCCTTCAGGGAGGATCAAAAGACATCAGGCAATTGAGTTTAAAGTCACACAGTCCCATACAGTGAAATTATTTTAGATAAGATAAGAAATGAACGACAGGACTCAGAGAGAGAGAAGTCCCTTCCGCTTTGCCCTCAGGGAAGAATGTGCCCTCACTCAAGAAGTAACATGCTACAGGGAAGAATTCACTGCTGTATCAGCTGGATAACGTGACCTCTCAGAGCTTCTGCAGTGGACAGTGTGGGCTTCTGCAGTGGGAGATACGAGGAACACTTTCCTGTGCCTCAAGGATGAAAAGATAAGAATGGAATGCCACAAGCAGTAAAATTAATTATTTTCATATATCTGATGGGTTGTTTCCTATGACAACATTTCTATGAATTAGGAAGGCTTTTGAGCTCTTTCAGGATCAAGACAAGAACCTGAATTACCAAAAGACAATTTTCCATCTCAAAAACTGCTCTATAAAACAAAAGAATTTTATCAGACACTCAGGACTCAATGGGATGGGAAGACAGAATAGGGCTCTTTTCTGCAAGATCATGTGTATGATATTGTCTAGCCTGAGATGGTTTGGTGATTTAGGCATTAGCATGAGACTAATTTCCCATCTGCCACGGACTGTGAAGGGACATTTCATCTGCCTCAGTTTCCTGGCTGTAGCAGGGGATGGTAATAATCAGTTCTTAGTGCCATGGCGCTGTAAGTAAGGACAGAGAAGGTCTCGAGTACTGTGCAGACTGGCTCTTAATATCCTTAAAAAGATGGTGATTTTCTCTAGCTTCACTTAAACCAGTGATTCATTGTATTCCAGACTGGTATACCCACACAGCCAGTACTAGTGGCTTATTATCATCTTAAAGAAAGTGTTCTTGTTTGGCATTGATTTCCATTTGACAAAATTGTCGCCTACAGTATTGTTTATCAAGTTATTTTCTCCGGATATTTGTAATGGACTAGGCAGGAAAATCTATGCCCCCAGCCCTGGTTCTGACCACCCACTTTCTCCAAAGCCGTGATCAGGGAAACCTCAGACTCTTCTGTTACTGACTCTGGCTTGTCTCAGCTCCCATGAAAATCAGGACAAGACTAGTAAAATACCTCCACAGCACAGGTTAGTGTATGTGTTGCTAGCTGCTAATGCAGGCAACTTGCTGATGCAGGCAGGGGCCAAATACTGTACTTATAAACCCTGGAGTGTCAGAGAGGGACTGGGAATAGGAGGTGGGATAGGCTGACCTTAGACAAACTTAATTTGTGCAGTTTAGGCAAAAGACCCACTGAAGCCTGGGCCAAGTAGCCATTAACAGCAGCTGCTGCACAGCTCCCTATATCATGCAAGGACCTTCTCTCTCCTTTAAGCCTCTTGAGTCTTGGGCACCACAGGAACAGAGTGGCTGAAGGAGTACAGTGTGCCAAAGGTGCCAGGACCACCAGGAAGGAGACATACCCTTCCCCTTCCACAACAGCTTATTGCACAACTTGCTTGAGCATTCCTGAGTGCCTCCTGGGACAGAGACGCTCTGCACCCCTTCAAATCCCCTCGCAGAGTTCACCATTTAGGGCTATGAAGGAATATGACTGATGGAGAGTGGAGAAGCCTGTGTGGAGGGGAGAAACTGGAGGGGGAAGTTACTGGGACTGCAAAATTAGAACGAGGACAAGAAAATAAATCAAATCCTCTCTCTCTCCTTCCCTCCCTAGTCTCCTACACTTCTGTCTTTTCTTTCTCTCTCCTTGTTGCATTTCTAACACAGTGAACATCCTAGCAGTTGTAATTTCTCAGGGACTGGCAGATCCTTTATCTCCCAAGACATTTTCTGTCAGCCAGTCTGTAGAACCACAGGAGTCTGTGGTCAGACATTACCAGGAATGAATGTAGGAATAAAGACTGTTTTCCTTGTCTCCAGCTCACTAATCTGAAGCGACAGAACTATGGTAGGGCAAAAGAGGAACCATTTCATTTGGGTGCAGGTACTGGCTGGATCTGGAGTCCTGGCACATCAGCCCACACTCTTCAGATTAACATTACTGCTAGAGATAGCAGGCATGCATGATTTCTGAAGGGGTCTGCAGACGTTCTAACCGAAAGGCTATTAATATGGAAATTTGACGACATGATATCAGAGGCCTTGTAGCAGCCATGGCTGCAGCAGCCTTCAGGAAGACAAGATTTGTGTCCTTGGTGCGGACGGGCATGCTGATCAGGAGGATTACAGCAGGGGTAGGGGTGGCCTGGTACACTGCCAGCACTCCTTTAAAGAAGCTGAAGGCTGTCATCTGTGTATTAGGGGATCCCACATTTTAGTTTACTGGAGTACCTTCTTTGACCAAGGTCCAGCCCAAATCTGAGTACAAATCAAGCTTATTATGCTATCCAAAATGATTGAAATTTCTATGCTATGAACATGGCTGTCTAAGAAATCGTAATCAGTTTTGTCTGAAGACAATGAGATTAATCAAATAGAGGATGTTTGAGCTAAGATTTGATTATGATGCTCAGGAAAAGAAAAGAATATTGCTTGACTTGAAGGTGCCAGTGCATTGGTATCCTGGTCCTAGGTAGTCTCTGCGTTTTGTAGCCACCAGCTTGAGCACAATGAGTCACTTAATTACAACCTGCAAAGTATAGTAAAGATGAAGAACCAAGAACCATTTTAACAGAGGCCATCTAACAGAAGTTACTAGCCATCATCCCACTATTTTAAGAAACTTCATGATTTTTTTCAATTAGGACCTCAGTCCAAGCATAAAAATTGAGAAAGTCTTTAACTAAACCCTTTGCGATTGAAGTTTATCTTAGGGTTTCCTTTTATTTTCTTTCTTTAGCATGCCATAAAATTATGCAGATGCATGTGCTGGCCTCAAGTTAAACTAGAGTATCTTTCCACTGATTCCCAAAGGAGAAAAAGTTTGAGGCTGTCCCTTTAAAGTTGCAATTTATCTTGAAACCCTCCACATCATCTATCTCCCAGATGCATGATTGTCCCCTTTCTTATTTCTTACTGGTACAATCCAAAGGGTGATTACTCACCCTGTCTTTTTGAGATGGACGTGATTATCTGGTTGCTGACTGTGTACCACCGACAATTTGGGGGATCTATAGGAACTCTCCCATGATCCAGTTACAAAAATGAGACATAGTGCAACGACTAATGCCTGGAAAATATCTATCTGCTTGCCTTGGCCAGTTCCTGAATGAATCTTGTTGTATCTGAAGGATTTGTAGATTCTCTGAAAGAACTAAAGATTCCTTAAAAACACAATAATGGTTTAGCCTACCAAGAAGGAGAATTAGTAATATGCATGTTGTTTGGATTTTGCTATTAATCTGGATTAAATACTGAAATATCTTGGCTGTTATGGTAGGGTAAGAAAATACAACAGACTTAGTTTCATATATAAGCTTCCAAAGCTGTCCATGTTAATATTAACTTGATGGAAAGCTTTGTGTGTGGAAAATACTTTCACAGGTCCCAAGAGAAATCCCAGACTTATCCAGATCAAACAGATAAAGGACATATTACCACTTAGTTCATGGAGTAACAATAGAAGACAAGAAAGTGCCTGCAGACATTTATTTCAACTGTTGAAATAAATTTCTTTCTTTGTACTTATGGCAACATCTTTCCTTAGATTTTCAAGGATTCTTCTCACTTGCTTTTTATTAGATGAACTTACTAGAAGCTGGTTTAAAGACTTTATTCTTTAAGCGTTGGCATGGGAATCTAGACAATGAAAGGCCCATCATTTGAAAAGGCATAAAGGTGCATTACTGAACTTCAGGTACTACAACGCTTTAAAAACTTGGTTGAGACGCAGTTTTAAACTGATGCATCATGAGATATGTGCAGCCAACAACAATGAAATAACTTCCTCTGAATTTCAAGCAGTCAGCCGTGAAGTAAATGAAAATTGTGATTATTGCAGTTGAATAATTTCTGGATTTGAGGAATTTGGGACTTTTACCACAAAGAAATCAGGGACTCAGATAGTACTGAATATACTGAATATAAAGCCAGAGTATATATATCAGACAAGCTGATCTGAGACAACAGATTTAATAAATTGTTTCTCTAATAACTAAGTGCGGGTAGACAGAGAAAAGATAATTCATCTCAGGAAAACAGTATGGCCAATATAGTTTGGAGATCATCCATCCCTGGAGGTTTTCAAGACTTGATTAAACAGAGACAAAGTTTACCTGACATAGCTGCAGCTACAGTAGTAGTTAGTAGCGACTAGGATTTGAATCATCACAGCTAAACTTTAGGAATTTGCTCAGTGTGCCCAAATTCCCAATCTAGTCTCAGTCAGGAGCCAAGGTGCCTTCTGCAGCCAGCAGATAAAAATGGGATCTTTCTAAGCACAATTCGTCTTATCTAAGATCTGAACTGTGACCTGGAGGAGGCTATTAGAGAGGACATAGACTCCTGGCTCTTAGATAGCTAATGTTCATTCAGATGTATCCCATCCAAGTCTCATCCTAACTGTGCGATATTTATTGAGGGAATGTGCTGAGAGAAGAATTTTGCCTAGACTTTACACTACCTTCCCATATTGGGAGCTCAGCAGTCTTCTGTGCAGTGTCCTAGTTGCTTGTGATAGGAGGTTAATCTTTTAATGGGATTTTAGAAGTCTTTATTGCTGGTTTTATGTAAGGAGTACAGAATCCCCAATGTCAGGATCTTAGTAAATAAGGTTTGTTAGTCAGGGGAATTTCACATATTTGGAGCAAAAATTACAAGAGAATTTGCTAATACATGAGAACATCTAATAGTCAGGAGCTTGTTCCTCTGTATAGTCAGTGGAGAAAAAGAAGTCCCTTTATTTGTCAGTTCAGATCTCAGATGGAACCTATTTTCTGTTGCCTCAGCAATTCTTATATTATATTAAACCTTTATATCCATCTTTATAATGGAGATATTGGAAGTAAAAACAACATAAATATTTTTGCTGAATGAGTTCTATATAACAATAAATGTCATGTTCATTAAATGCCATTAATTATCTGTAAGCCCTATGGTAGCTTAATACTATACGTGGAATGAAGTTTTAGACTTTGATACATGATTATGTGAAAGTACATATTATCTGCTAATCCCAACTAATGGGTAACTCTTGAAGGTCTCAAGAATACATATGCTTCATGAAATATCCTCACTTTTCTCTGACTACTTTTTTCTGGAGTCTTACATTTTTCAGGTGATATGAGAATTGTGTGAAAAGCATATTCGTTCCCTAGCTGAAGAGATTTGGAAGTTGCTAGCAGTGCACAAATCTTTTTCACAGGAGAGAAGAAATTTCTCATTTTTATCAGAGGGCCATTTCTATGTCTGTAAAAGACTTTCAGGTGAGAGAGACCATAAGGAAAATTTGAAGCTTCATTTCCATTTTTTACAATAAATTATGCAATGAAATCAGTCTTTGTATTAAAACTCTTAGCTCTTTGCTGTCAGGTAGAGTTGAGCAAAAGCCAAGGATGGTTTCATTAGGAAGACAAGATTAAAAGTCAATGACACTTCTCAACCCAGTAGATTCCCCACTGGCTAAACAGAAAGCAGCTGCTGAATTGCCTGTTTGAATTCTGACTCGGTAGTCTGATATTGCACTTCTTGTACTTTCTAGGAATTACCGTTTGAAAAGGGAACTCCCTTCACAGCAAAGCTTGCTTTCTGGACACCTGCAAATGAGAAGCTAGAAGAGATGCTAATACAAGACATATCCAATAAATCAGTCTGCCCTCCCTGGACACTATGTCCCCCTCAGTTCAGTGGTTGCAGCTCTTTATGTGGAGTATGACCACCTACCCTTCTACTCTGCCTGACTTTACTGAATGCTTGAATTTTGGCATGATTCCAAATGTGATTATTCCAGAGGAATTGCTTCCTGGAGTTCCATCCATCTTTGCTGATGTTTTGTCTATGTTTTTGGCCTCTCTTGATGCTTTAATATTATTTCTCCTCCTTTCTCATGCTTGTATTACCTCATCATGTAGCTCATCTGTGAATTTAATTAATAGGCGGTTGCAGTGGTATGGGAAATAATAGATACAATGTGACATGACACGTATTCTGCCCTGCATACACACAGTTTTCTTCATTACTGTCCCTCCCTTGCAGCCCTTGATCCATTCTTCAGAGCTTACAACATTGCTTGCAAATTTTTCTGTTACAGAGTTATGAGATGTTACCTTAAATGCCCTCACTAACTAGCTGTAGGCAGTTCCCCATGCAGCACAGTGGCTCTGTAAGGCGGTGAGACTGCCTCCCTGACCACTGGCTGGGACTACCAGGAGCCTCGTGGACTCCTCAGGGCTCTGCCAGACAAGGCACCTGAGACTCAGACTCTGCACCACTTAGCCTGAGTTTTAAATCTGGCCCCTAAATCATCTTTTGAAACAGAATGCTTAGTGGTGTTAATTTTGGAAATTTTCTCTTCCCATTACATTTCTTAAGCTGAGCACCGAGTTGAGAAGACAAGAGTCATCTTTTAAATGTTCTTCTTTTGTAGGAGCATAGTAGGAGCATAGTGACCACCCCCAACAAATTCCCACTTCTTGGCTTCCCTGTGTTCCCTTTCCCTTTCCCCCTTTTTTATTCTTTATTTCATCTTCTTTTTACTTTCCAGGAGATTATAGAGGTTGACAAAGTGCTAATCTTGCCAAGGATTACGCACAAGGAATCTCTATTGATTTCCTTTTTCCTTTAACAGAAATAATAAATGCCTGCATTGCAGGGTTTCAGGAACTGCTGGAGATGATAAGGCACTTTTTTCTAGCATTAACTTTAATGTTTTTGCTTGCATAAAATATTGATTTATTAAAGAATCTACAAATAATGTATTTAGTGAGAATGCTATGTTTATATAACCAAAAATCCCCATTAGTACATATAATAGCTGAGAAATAGCAATAGAGAGGTAGGAATTTCATTTTTCTTGTTTCATATAGTGCTGTAAGTTTATACTGTGTGGGATAAATTGCACATGTACTCCCTCAGACACTTACTGTTCTGTGTGTTAGGTATGTTCTGTTGTTCAAGAATTTGATTTTTATCAATTGTATCTAAATCTATACTGGTGTCACTTTTTCCATCACATTTTCCTGAGAGCTGTACTAGAAACTAAACTTCGCCCCATCAGTAGTAGTTACAATGGCTGGATAGGAGAGGTTATAAGGCTGGATCTGGAAGAAAGAGGTTATCTTACAAGGATTAGGTAGAACTATCTCACACTGCATGTATCAAAAGCATGATCTACTGATTGAAAAAACATGTGAAATGACTTCTAAACCTATAGAGTCATGCCATGTTTTTAATCAACATACCCATGTGTTCACACATTGATGCAGCATCTGACAAAGACCTAGCTGGATAACTCCAGCCTGCATCTCAGAGCCCAAATCTGAAACCTTTGCTCAGAAACAGCACCTGGGGTGAGCTCTTCTACAAAGTGACAGAGTGTTTCTGGAGAGCAAGCATGGAAAGAGAACATGAGGGGACTTTTATTATCCAGCATACTCACTGCTGTGCAGGGTGCAAGGGACAGCCCAGCAGTGTTCTTCACTAGAAACAAAACTACATGCAGGAGAAAGACATTGTCTAAAGTCATGGGAAGCTGTGGTTGAATACTGTGTGTCATTGCATGGCAGCTCATCAGGTTCACTGGGAGAGACAATATATTTCAATCACTGACAGGATCCGGAAAACACTTGCAAGCTTAGGCTCTTAAAATGTCAGGACAAGTCAGAAAGGAGGGATACTTCACTATCAATGGGTGCAGGGTGGATGCATACATCTAATAAATCCCAGCAGTGAGCTTTAATGGGTGGGAGGCATCTCATAGTGCTGCTTAATTATGGAGCAAAACAACAAATCTTCAAGTTCTCAGAAAGGAGCATCATCAGGAGTGAGGGCACCATGGTCTTTCAGATGACTGAAAAAAAGAGGCTACTACTCACTTAGGAACAAGAACTGCAAAGTCCCTTCATTCCCTCTGGTACCAGCTGCTCCTGCAGGTGAAGCATATTGTAGGAAGTGATCATGCCCTTGTAGAGGAAGAGAAATAGGAAATGGGATTTAAGAGATTTCTCCCATTTCTGAGTTCTGAGAAACTCCAAAATTTTCTTTTCTTCTTTCCTATTTATGTGCAGCAATTGTTTGACAATTTCCTGGAAACAGAAGAAAGGGAACCTTTCTTGGAGAGCTGCATCCCTGCCACCACAGATTCCCATTATTCAGGCTGAACCTAGTTCCCACTTGCTACTTGTCACTTTTCCTCATTTGTGCTCTTCCTCTTCATTGGCTTTATATAAGGTTTTACGATAGACAAATCCTCCTCTCATTTCCCCTGCAAGGCACAACCAGGACCTGGTGTCTGGCATAAAAGATTCGTCAAGGATAGAGAGCAAATATGGAAACTATTACTGCCAACTCCTGTTAATCCACATCCTCGCACAGCCTTGGGCTATTATGTACCATTTCTTATTTATTTATTTGGATTTATCCAGAATAAACATGAATGTGCCCAAACTCACTCCAGAGACCAGTGAATAGCTTTATAAGCAGCCAGTTCCCCATCTCCTTCCACTCTCCTTGCCATCAACCTTCTTCCAACACAATCCAGGCAAGAAACAGAGTGAAAAAGCATAGTTATTACCCTACACCTCTTCTTGTTCCTCTGAGCTATCACAGGTATTGAGACTTTCAGAAAGTCATACAGTGAAACAATTTCAGGTCATTTCCCTTCTGAGAGACACATATTTAAAAGTAAGAGCTTGCTGTAGGAAGTGTCCTACCTCTAAAGAGTAGCTCATTTGTCTGCCTTTATAAAAGAATCTTCTCCATCCCTTGTACCAGTGAATCCAGTGCAAGATGAATACAACTCATAAATGGTGCACTAGAGATGATAACAACACTGTCCATTAAGACTATCTTTTGCCCTGTGTGTTTTGAGACAGTGGAGATGTTTTAAAAGAACATGGGAGGCAGGCAACCAGCTCTGCTCTTCTGCATAGAAATTCTAGTGTCAAGAGGCCCAAGAACTGCAGGACCTCAGTTTTGAGGGACTGATGGATTTTTCAGGCCCTGTAACAAAGACAAGACAGTATATGTTACAGTGACTGATCAGTCCATCCTGGAAGGGAAGGGAGTTCCAATGCACTGAGTAACTGAAGGCTTCTTTCAGGGATTATAACTGCTAGGATGATGGCTTATGTCTGTAGATGGTCTGATTGTGTTCTAAACACTGTGGCCACATTGTGGGGCGTCATATTTGGTGCAAGAAGTCTCCATCTCTGAGCAGCAGCTGTTGGATCTATAGCTGTCAGGTTTATGACTCCATAAAGCTTTTATTTCTCCTCTTCTCTTTTTAATTAAAAGATTCCAAAAGCCACCTCTGTGGAAGAAAACTCCTCGTCAGCTGGAAGCTGAGAATGTCCTGGATATTTAGAGCTTTTGCAATGTTTAACGTATGAGCATTCATTTCCCCAGTGATTCTGGCAGCTGTTCCATCAGAGGGTTTTTTTGCAGCAGACTCCAAATATAAAATTTAAATGAAATATTTGGAATGCCTGTATCATCTCTTTCTCTCCAGTAATAGATTATTCTCTAGGATGACCATAAAAAATAGGGTGAAAGCTCACACTGCTAATCCTGCTTCCATTGTTATCACTCTCCTTTAACTTCCCATTAATTATGTTTCTCTCAAATCAGCGGCTCCAGAGGCCAAGTTCAACCAACATGGTCCTCTCTTCATTAACTCAAAGTCACATTTACCATGGTGAGTGGTGTGTTTCTGGAATTCAGCATTAGGTTACAGGGGAACTTCCTCAGCTATTTCAGTAGAATAATAGTCAGTAGATTATTTTGAGAGTTTTGGTGTTTACTGCTAGAATTTCTCATCACTTTAAAGACTAATAAGTAATTTTGATAGCTATCAATACAGTCATGAAACAGCCAGAATGGTAACTCCAGGAGAAATGGTCCATCAGAAGAGTTTCTGAAGCATTTAACCTTGTGTATGTGAAGTATATAAGAAAGCTATTGTTGGGGGGGGCAGTTATTAGCACTATTTACTACCACAGCTAAATGTAGTACTTCTTTAAACTACGTCTCAGTCCCAGAAATGTATACTGTATTCAAATAAATAGATCCTGTTTACCCAAAAACTCTTGAAATAAAATTAATTGAGTCAAAACAATATAAAAATCCATTTCATGTGGAGATTCAGCAGAGACACGTGATTTGTATCTTAATCTCCACACAGAGCTTTTTATGAGTCCCCAAACCACATCTATGCATTGTATTTAGATTTTTAGTAACCATCATGACTCCTTTATGGCTCTTCTTCTGTATGGAGTAAATACCCTTATTAAGGTCATACTGCCTAACCCAGAGCAAGGGTTAAAATGGTGTACAAGAAACCATGATCTGGTTTCATGTATACAGGGAAATACTACTTTAAACTCAGGGGGGCACTGGCAATTTACACAAGCTGAGGATTTATTTAACAGATGGGATCTAAGAAATCCTCCTTCAGCCATGTCCTGACTTCCACTATGGTTAGAAAATGGGCATCTCCAGAAAGTAACACAACACACCCTAAGGCAGTCTCTACTGTCCCCTGGAAATGCCTTTTCTTTCCATTGCTTGTAGAAGGAGCCCAAAAAACTAGTTTAAAATATCTTTTAGTTGACTAAAGATAGTAGGATGAACTCCACACTGTGTCCAGCAGACGTGTCAATGCCTGTACACTCTTCTCATAAGAGGACTGGTTTCTGAAGGCCGAAGAACAAGAAACATGCTATGAAAAAGACAGGTTCTGATGTGGTAAAGCATTTCTTGCGTTGGGATTAAGTCAGAACTGCAACATTATTCCATGTTTTACCAATGTACATTTTTGTTTGGGAAGAGATGGAAGTGTATCTAAGGATAAAATGCTCATATCCTTCTTAGGAAAGGATCTGAAATGAAGTGAAGTCTTCAGATTCTGGTAGCTATCACAGTTTAGTTTTTTTAAAAAAAAAAAGATATCGGTTGAAGCAAGTGACTTCACATTCAGTCATACAGATATAATAAAATTACATAATTGTACACATAAAAGTCCCTAATACAATAGAAAATGGACGTATCCTACTCACCTATCCTATTACTAAAGTTTCAGTTGTACAATTCATAATGACATTTCCTGAGCTCTTCCTGCCATTGAAATCAGCAAGAGTGTTCTAGTTAGAACTTGCCAACAGGAATACGAGAGTTGCATATCGTAAGCATAATTAAGTGAAACCCAGGCTTCTGCTGCATTTGTTTACCTGGGACCTAGTCTATGTTCTGACACTGCAATGGATTTCTAGAACTCTTTGAAGATAAAAGCATTCTGAGGGCAAATCTTAAAAAAGGGATGGTGGCAGGGGAAGGGAGAAATGTATCACAAATACCTTATCACCTTTTCAGGTCCTATTTTGCTAGTCTTTCCATAGATAAATCAAAAATAGAATCAAGATGCTAGCACATCCCTTTGCAGTATTAATTTAAGATGGATTTATACCAAATATACAAATAATTTGATTTTTTAAGTCAACTATACAGATGGTTGCATAATGTTATTGACATTTAAAGAGACTCAGAATTTTCTGTTCATTAAAAGTGTTAGAGAAACTATTCTCCCATTTAATATCCCTTAAACAGACTGATTTACTTTTCTAATGTATTTTATTAACAAACATCAATACATCAGCATTTTTTCTTCAAGTTAAGGCTTGGAAGGGATAAATTTTCCAGATAATTGATGGACCATTTAAAAGTCATTATGCAGAAGAGGACAAAGTGGAGTCATGCTGGAACAATGCAAGACTCACACTATTCTGGACCCTTTTTGAAGATGTAGCCATGGGCATCATACAGCTTGCTCCTTTCTGATACTGCTCTACTAAACTCTGTTCTCTTATCATTTGGATACAACTCATCTCACCTGGCCAAAACAATTCGTCTCATCCAAGACCTGAATTGTGATTTGGAGACAGTTTTCATTCTCCACTGACTGCAGAAGGAAACACTGTCCTCATTGTAAGATGGGCTTCTAACTGAAGCACTTGGACCTTTAGCACATTTCAAATGATGTGGGAAGTTTCCAAGCCTTCAACTCCTTGACCACCTATTTCATCATCCTGACTAACCAATATGAAGGAATAAGAGGGTGACAAAAGCACCCCATAACTCGCAATACTGTTCTGGCTTCTCAACAAAGACTAGACGATATATATACAGAGACTCCTCTTCTGCTCACATCCAAAGGCACTTTGAAACTTTTGGTATAATGCTGTCATTTCAAGCTTATACTCACTGAATGCATTGCAGTAACTATTATTTCTGTGTCCTCACTACATAAAATGCATACCCTCTAGCAACTGCTGGACAACTACTGAAGGAAAAAAAAAAAAAAAGAAAAGAGCAGTAAATTCTTGGAGCTAGTAGAAAGGTTGAAAAAGTGGGCGATAATGACAGGAAAACCGAATAGCACTGAAAAATTCTCTGCTGAAAAGTGCATTTACTCCTTTCTTAAACTTAGCAAATCTGACATAGTGCACAGCAGTCCAGGCCATTCCCTTCAAATAAACCAGTAATTCTGATGGATTTAATATCATTTCACATTTTTATTGTTTCTTAGCAAAGAGGTAACCACAGTCATCCTGTTGCTCTGGAACAGGGAAAAAAAAAGTGTTATCTGTGTTTTCCATGAGTGACACAATAAATGATGGTGAAGATGTGCCCCTCAGAGCCTCATGTGATATATGAGTTTCCTAGACTGGGGGCTACTGGAGATAATTATGAACATGTAGGTTGACCTGCTACATGACCATGTCAGATACTAACGTAGAGCTACATGCAGCTTTCTCACCTTTTCTGCTGAGACAGAACATTTACTTTAATAGGAGACAGCTAACTCTTTAATAAAGGTCTGATGGGAAAAAAGACACCTCCATATCCTTTGGGAAGCCATTCTATTTATTATTAGACAAATCCTTTACTTAATGCCTTGTGACTAATTTCATCCTTTTCCTGAAGAATATTCAAATTTATGTTTATTTTCCATGAAATCCATATGAATTTAGATCACCAGGATGATGGAAAGATAACTTAGAATGACCCCAAGAGAAGTCTGGATTAATGAATTATTGATAGGGATAATAAAGGGATAAGAGCTTTCTCTTTCCAATACAGGTTGCAGGAGGGACCTCTATTGGCTGAGGGAGCTCATTTTGGAATTGATTTGAAGGTGTCATAGATGACAGCTGTTGAAGTCTGAACTAGACTGGGAAAGGCAGTAGTGAACAGATGCAGAAGGCTTTGAACAGCAGTGTGGCAAAACTGCACTCCCATGAGAGGGTCTCCTAAAGAGGATCCCTGGCCTCGCCAAGTGTTTTTTTTTATTTTAACTTTTCTTTTATATTCCAAAAGAAATCTGTTTCCCAATGATATTTCTTAGTAACCCTTTATGTCAGGGAGTACTAAGTGCCATCCTTCTTTTTTAGGAAATATTTACTTGACTTTAAAATGAAAATTGCACAAAAGATGACTTCTTCTGGAAATGGCCAAAGATTAAATAGTATGTGTTCATCATCTTTAAATAAAAGCATTTGGTGTGGCTCAGCCTAGGCCAACTTCATTGCTGTTCTCATTACGGGATCTCCTACAAAGGTCACAGTTAACTACTAAAAATAAATCCATAGCAAAAAAACCATCCTCTCCTCAGCAAACAGTTTGAGAAAATATAGGCTACTCCTGTATTATAAGCACAGATCCAGGTCACTGAGCTGACCTACTTAGGGGATATTTTAGGGCTTCCCAAAAGACTTCATGTCCTCCAAATGTCAATCTTATTTCAGTTCATGCATCAGCCTTAAGTCTTCTTACTTCAGAGGAGACTGTTATTAGATGTAGATTTTTATCAAAGTTTAACCAGTTTAACATTTATTATGAGCAGCTCATAGAAAGTTGAGATGATCTTGACTCTGGTGTCTAGCAGCAGGAGCATGTTTTAGTAAAACTTAGTAATTTGGTCCTAAATGTTATGACTGATTCAGATCTTAGTTCCTTGGACTACACGATGTGTAATTCTACTAAAACCAGAGAAAATGTGATATGTGAGCAGAGACGGACTGCTTAATTTAAATACTACTGCTAGTGCTGTTTTCAGAGCATTCTCTGTCCAAACTCACACAAAGGATAGGACCCTTGTGAGAAGGAATATCATTTGACACCTGATAGTCCAGCTTATGGTGCTATCAGAAGTTTTCTCTTTAGTGTGAGCCTCCTTAGCCTTTGCATTTCCTTTGGCAGTATGGTACAGAATGGAGTCTTTTGGGGAAACAACATCCCAGCAGTGATGTAGCAAAGCCAGGTCAACCTGAGCATTGGTATTTTTTTAGATTGGTGTGGTTGGACTATCTAAACTGCATAACTGTTTACCCCAATGAAGTGTATCTTTCTCTCATAAAATTTCTGTCACTGGCCATGGTTTTGGTCATGCTATTCATAGAATCATAGAATCAGTAAGGTTGGAAGGGACCTCTGCAGATCATCTAGTCCAACCTCCCTGCTCTGCAGGGTCACCTAGAGCATGTTAGACAGGGTTGCATCCAGGCAGACCTTGAATATCTCCAGAGAAGGAGACTCCACAACCTCTTCGGGCAACCTGTGCCAGTGCTCTGCCACTCTCACAGTGAAGAAATTCCCCCTCGTGTTCAGGCAGAACTTCCTGTGGTTCAATTTCTGCCCATTGTCTCTTGTCCTGTCACATGGGACAACTGATGACATGACATTGTAGCCACCTAGGCACTGAAGCCTCAGCACTTTTCCAGCTGGCCATCTCCTCAGGACTGAGTGCAAGAGGAATTCTCAGAACATACTTACCTGTTTGGGCTCTGTGTGTCATACTGCAAGGAAATGAGAAGGGTGTTATAGCTGACAAGTCAGAAGCAGAAGAGTAGGAAGTCACAAGAGAAATCTGAGTAGAAGGAGGAGCCTTTTTCCAAGCAGGAATCCAACAAAAAATAATATAGGAACACCAAGGCTTATGTCTTCCTCCTCAGCCTTTATTATTGGCTAGTCTAGACAAGTGCCTTTGCAACTTATGTACATTTGTTTCTGTTTGTCTTCTCCTAAAGTGCCAAACTTTCTCTCTGCCTTATGCAGAAAGTCTGTCACCTCACTAGCAGCTGACGTGGTAACAGGCACCAGTATTTAGATGTTCTAAGACTCCAGGTCGTTTGGGTTCATTGCAGTTCACTGTCTGGAGCTTGGTGACTTTTTGAAAATGCCTTCTTTTCTGGGCTAGCTTTTCAGCATTTCATTAAAGATTTTTTAAATACATTAATCTGAAGTTTCACATTCCAAGTACAAGATTCTCTCTGGAAATCGCTTGGACCACAGTCCTCAAAGGCCAGACTCCATCTGGAGCAGAACCACAAACATGTTTTGGTCAGACTTCACAAAAGTCCTTCCTACATCTGTGATGTCTTCTTGCTGCAGACAGCCTGTACTTCTTCCAGGGAACACATCATCTTCGTTCCCAACTAAGAGGATCATGTGTGAGCCTAGTATATCTGTAAAGCAAGGAAACTGCTTCCTGCTGAGTGGACCTTGGTAAAACAACCTGGAAGACCTGATAAAAATAATACACGTAACTTTGAGTGAGTTTATTTTAAAGTTCTTATCTAAAACAACATGAAGTGTTTAGGTACTTACCAAAATCTGACATTCCTCCCCCACCTTCCTCATCTTACAGCACGAAGGACAGAACTATCCCTCCTCCCCTGAAAGTTGTAAGGAAATATCAGTGAAAGTATATAAGCAGCTCAGATCTTCTGATGATGGGAGCTGATAAGGCAACAGGAGAAAATAGAGTACAGAATGTGTTAGGAGTATTAATCTTGCAATGACCTGCAAAGAGAATAGAGCAGATCCTAACTGAAACAGTTTCAACAAGTGAGCTGCAGCCTGTCCTGCAGAGCTCTGCCCACATCATCTCTCCCTGCAGAATAATCAACTTCCCACTCTGGCTGTGCAGACCCTGCCTTCTGCTGATCACACCCAGAGACCACAACCTGCTTCATGCTTGCCTTGCATGAACAGCTCAGTGTTTCAAAGACTGTATTTTCTCTGTTGATAACATCTTTTCCTGTTTATGTTTTCTATTCTCAATGAAGAGCAAGGAACACTACGCTAAAAATTCAAATCAATTTCTGACCATATGCTTCTCGCTGACAATTATGGCCTTCTGAAGTCTGAAAATTATTTTTGAAGAAATAAAAGTTTTTGAGGCATATGCCATGCATATGCCATGCATGACTAGAATCAGGTGGAAGTTTAAAGTGTGAGAGACACATCATCAATAGGTAGCTTGCCTACTGGAGCCTACTGTAGAAGTATTTCTTGGTGGGAGTGAAAGACAGCACAGCCATGCCTTTACAAGGGATTCTAATTAACTGATGACATTACTAGAGCAAGATCATTAAAACTAGCCTAGTGCATTTCAGTCTAATATCATCTTCAGATAGAATAACATTTTAATAATCCTTAAGCTGAAATTGATTTTTTGCATACACCAGGAATTGAAATCAAGGGAAAATGGCTGGAAATTATTTAGTAGTTAACATGAATTTAAAAAATTATTTTTTTAATCAAAGTGGATATATATATATATATAATTATTATTGAGGAGTTAAAATGTGTTCCATCTAGTTTATTCATTAATCTCAGTTCAGGATCAGTCATTTGGAATGGCTGTCACTGAAGATGACTGCTGTTTGCTATTGAATGACTGTTTATCTGCTTGTATCCAAGTAGCCGTCTGATGTATTAGTGTTCCTGTGCTTTCAATTTGTATAGCAGCATGGTGCGTCATTAACACTGAACAATGAACTCTATTAATAGAGAGGTTTGGATGGTCAATAACTCCTCTCAGTGCGTATGCATGGTAAACAATAAAAATGCCCACATTTTCCTAGTCCAGCCATGCTTGAGATATCCAGGGATTACCCTTTGTAGAACACTCTGTGTTGTGATAGCAGAGGTTCCTCCTACAGCCATTTGTCTACCCCAAACACAGTATCTCAGTAGTTCAGTATTGACAGATACCCTCCAGCCTCCTCTCCAGTCTCTAACGGGCCTGGCGATCTGTCTGTTAGAGGATGAAAACATCTCCTGAAGTCTATGCAGCTCATCTCAGGCCTTGGCGTGGTTGAGTCCATAGTCCATTCATGGACCTCTATTCTTCTTGAATTCTACCTAAATACTTCCCGTAAGAGACTCTGTGAGAGCTCTCATATACTGCTGTATTTGGCCCAAGTTCTTTATTCATTTCCACCCAAGACACTTTATGGCATGTGCCCCCACACCTCTCCGAATAGCAGTGTGTTGCTTTAACTTTCTTCGCTCTCAATTCTCTAACAGTTTTGCCTCCTAGTCTTTCCAGGGAGTCTTGTTAGACCAAACTAGCTTCTCTCACTGTACTCCATAGAACAGCCATCCCAGATAGTGCTGCTGCAGCTAGTTTTTCCTGAATTCCTTCCAGTCTGTTGAAGTTGAAAAGTCTTCTCATAGAGAAATCAGTGTCACAAAGACAACACTTTTTTACTGCGCTTTCCAGCTCCATGTGGAGAGTTTTCAGAGCTGTTTCAGTCCTCTTTAATCTTCCTAAATTTTGCTATCAAAACTTTCTATTTTACCTTTTCACTTGTGATTGCTTTTCCCATAAGTGACACCATACCCTCATACTTAGGGAATTGTATCACTATTAAGCAGTTTAATATAAATCTGCACAAAACAGACAGAAGGAAATACTTCACCAGTGCTAGAAAACTCTCATTGTCTTTCTGGGGTGTCCCGATATTGAACCACTTTGCCTGAGAATAAATCTGCTATAGATTCCTATGTCTGCAACAACACATCATTCTGCACATGGTTCTATGGGCAGTATCCATCCCTTAACCCTTTCAGTTGTCTCTGTTGATAGTGTGCCTAATAGGAAGTTTGTATAATTTGTACTCACTGCCAGTGAATGTTCCCTGAAGATACAGAGGGGCAAATAGTGTTTTTTCACTAAGGGACATGTGCTTCAACAGGCTATGTGCTCATATCATGGCATTTCCTGCATGACTCATGCCAAAGCAGCTGGTGGTGGTGAGACTGTAATTGTAACCACTTGGAAATGATAAAGCTCCCTGCCTGTTATCACATCATTAAGATAATTAATCTCTATTAGTAATTAGTGTTGAGGAGACTTCAGACCTGTGAAGTCAACTTTCCCAGTCACTCTGACAAAGCAAGAAGCTGAAATGCTGAGCAACCTGGTAAATTTACTATGCAACCCAAGAAATTCTGTCTCAGATCTATGAATGGAGCGGCAGTCCTGCAAGATCAGATTTGAGAGGAGAGCAGTGGATGTTGTCTACCTTGACTTCAGTAAGGCTTTTGATATTGTCTCTCATAACATCCTCATATTTTAAATTAATGTAGTATGAACTAGGTGAAGCAGACGGGTGGATGGATTCCTATGTCTGAAGACAGAGCTCAGTGGCTTGTGATCAGTAGCAAAAAGTCTAGTTCAAGGCCTGTAGCTAGCATTGTTCCCCAGGGATCAATCTGAGGCCAATCCTGTTCAATTTATTCAACACTAACCTGAATGAAGTAACAGAGTGCATTCTTAGCATATCTGCTGATATAAAAGTGGTAAGAGTGGTTGATACATATCACATCATTAAGGTAATTAATCTCAGAATCACAGAATGGCTGTGAAGCCATTCTGAGAGACCTTGATAGGATGGAGAAATGAGCAGATGGGAGCCTCATGAAGTTCAACAAAGGGAAGTGCAAAGTCCTGTACCTAGGAAGGAATATCCCTATTCACCAGTACAGGCTGCTGGGGGGTGACCCACTGGGAAGCAGCTTTGCAGAGAAGAACTGGAGGGTCCTGGTCAACATAAAGCTGACCATGAGCCAGCAGTGTGTGTTTGCAGCCAAGAAGGTCAGTGATATCCTGGGCTTCATTAGGAAGAGCAGAGCCATGTCAGCAGGTTGAGGGAAGTGATCCTCTCCCTCCACTCAGCCCCCATGAAGCCACGTGTGGAGTGATGCCTGCAGTTCCGGGCTCCCCTGTACAAGAGCAATATGGAGGTACTGGAGCACGTCCAGCAAAGGGCTGCTAAGATGGTGAAGGGACTGGAGCATCTCTCCTGTGAGGAAAGGCTGAGAGAGCTGAGACTATTTAGACTAGACAGGAGGGCTCAGAGGGCATCTCGTCAAGGTGTGTAAATATCTGAAAGGAGAGCGTAAAGAAGGCAGGGCCAGGCTCTTCTCCGTGGTGCCCAGTGACAGGACGAGAGGCATGGGGCACAAACTGAAGCACAGGAAGTTCCTTTTACTGTGGGGATGCCTGAGCACAGGACCAGGTTGCCCCAGACAGGTTGTGGATTCTCCTTCCTTGGAGATATTGCAAAGCCATGTGGACAGGGACCTGGACAATGTGCTCTAGGTGACCCTGCTTGAGCAGGGGGGTTGGACTAGATGATCTCCAGAGGTCCTTTCCAACCTCAACCATTCTGTAATTTTGTGAGACGTGATCCTGAAGACAGGTCTACTTGTAGCATACAGCTTGGCAGCCATTTTCTTCTTATTTAGCATGACTGAATGCCTTTCCCCAGTTGTACTCCTTATTTAATGTGGACTCCTTGGTAAGCTGTGGACCTCTTTTTTTGTTGGGAAAGAAAAGAACTGCTAGAATTAAAAATAATGGGGGGTATAAGATCTTTTTTTAAAAGCTAGAAATGATTGAGATTTTCATGGGCACTTATGAGACTAAAGTGGAGAAAGATGCCAGAGATTATTTTCAACAGCACCTAATCAACCTGTTACATAATGCCAGTGAAAATTAATGTCTTGAATGGACTTTGGTACACCTTATTGAGTAACTAGATAAGAAGAGTAAAAAATATCTTGAATAAAAGGGAGACTAGTATCAATGTTTCTCCTTCCCAGTAGTGGGCCATTCCCAGTAGTCTTCAATATTTCTTAGGCTCTTCCTCTCTTCCAGCAAAACAATTTTTTTTCTGCTTTTTATGGCAGTTTCAGCAGGAGGCTTGGACACAGTCCATACCCAACGTTGTCTGCAATCTGAGAGTTACGGTGGGTCCTGATGACTGAATGGGAAGGGGACACCAGTCCCTTGTTTTGAAAGGTCTATTGCACGGGAATGCTTACAGGGCTTAGGCATGCATGAGTTTGCCCAAACTCTGATTATATGTAGTTTAAGGCACAAAATGGCTACAAGATGCTCATCTCAAGGATAGGCAGGAGAGGGAAATCCAGCTATCTAAGAAACTTGAAAGTTATGATCAATGAGCTGGTGATGTATCAATAATTAGGTGAAATCATGAATGGTAACTTTCATATTAACATCTTTAAGCATGGAACTATCATCCTATTTCCAGTGCCTAAATATTTATAAAATAAGGCTTATCAGAACTGTTGACAGTATTAGTAGTAGTATTAATATATTTACCTAAGTACTATATAATACATATATATTAGTGGAATTAGTAACAGTAATGTTAGTATTATAGTGCCTAGTTTTCGGAGCAATGTGTCCTGCAACTAGAGCACCAGGCTAATGTCACTGCCACAGCATGTACTAATTATTCATTTCTATATTTATGTAAGTTTGAGTGTACTTAATAGTTCAGCATGAAAATACATCCTGGGTTCTTATTTGCTTAATTGGAATATTTATAAGTTTACTGAGAGCACAGATCTTTTCGTTAGCCTTGTATGTTTGCACCTGTGCTCTAGGGATAGTAACAAACATCTGAAGGCCATTTTGTTGTTCTTATTAGTCACACTGCTGAGGGACATATTTGAGATACTCAATACATTGCCTGTTTTTCCTATCAGTTTCTTCAACTCTTGTCTCTTATTGTATCACTTTTATTTGTGTTTTCTTAACTCTTTCCATTCTAAGCTCATGTCAAAATAAATATAGTATTCTGGATGGTTTCTCTTGAGAATCATAGGTATGTAAAGAGTACCAATAACAAATGATGGCTCTGTATGTGTTGCTGAAAATTATATTGGCCTCTTTTGATTCTCTTTCACATTGAAAACTTTACTGCAAATTTAATCAAATGTTTTGAAAAATACTAAAATAGTGTAAATAGAGATTGACAGAAAAATATCTTGAAATAAATAGAGATGCTGAAAAAATATATATAATTTTAGAGTGTAGGAGAACGCCAGTCTCACAGGTAGACAATTTCAACAATAACAAGTTAATGTGAATGAATAGCTATATTTGTAATTATCTGATGGGGACTGTGGATGAAAAGAAACATTTCAAGCTGGGTGTGAAATGGGGACGAATAGAGCAAGCTGAAATGTCTCAAGCAGAGCACTGTCAAACTCCTTCAGCCGCTGGAGGAAACAGCATGATCCTACAGGCAAATGTGTTGAGCAAAATTGTTTATGTATCTTGGTGCAGCCCATGGCCCTCACTACAGCTATTTCATCTCTTTCCATTAGTATTTTTCTTGCCCCTGTCCTTTCTTTTCCCTTGGAGCAGTGAGAAGACCCAATGGGCTAAGAGAGGAGATGGATTGCAAAGATCTTGTAGGACACTGGTTCTCTCCGAAGACTTGTTAGGTACTTGTGCAACACAGCCCGCAAAGTTATCATAGGTCTCATATCTAACTGGTATTTGATAGGGAGAATCCAGATAGCACCTCTCCCTTTACTAGTCATCCTAAATGTTATGATTCCAAATGGACTTGCAAGGAAACCAGTTTGGTACTGGGAGCCTGATATTTCAGGATATATGGTTCCCAAGACCCGCAACAGTGACTTCTTTAGGACTATATCTGAGTCCCTGTCTCTAGAATAATTAGCTATACAAGGACTCCCAAGATGTTTGTGGAAGCAGGGACATGAAAGTCCAAGAGCTTGAATCTAATTACAGGTACAGAGGCTGGAACCCAAGCGAAGAACAGACATTTCTGTCGTCTTTCCTGAAGCTAGTATCAGTTACACTAAGCAACTACAAGGAACAGATATTGTTCTGTTAATACTGCATATTATTGTTGCCAAAATGATATTTTATCAGATTTTCTGGTTTGCAAGATGTCACTTCAGTCATAAACCATTTTTTTTAAATAACACTTCCTATGAAGTGTAAATCATGGACTTGTGGTTGCTCTTCCTGAAGTCTTATAAACCAGATCTCTGCACACTTTGTTGTGATCAAGAAATTCTGGACCTCATTTCTGTGTTTTGCCTTCCATCTAGTCTGTGCATCTGTTGGTCTCTAATTCAAATGTTCTCCTTTCACTCAAAACTGAGAGCTGAGGCTGCTGTCTGGAAGCCTAGGGAAAGCATTCTTTCTTTGAATTTCTGAAATACCAGTGTAGGAGTGGACAGACCAGCCTCTCTGAAGTCTGTAGCAGTCGTACTAGCAAGTGCTTCTTCTGAAAGGCAGGACATGTCACAATCTCTCTGTGAAGAGACCCAGAAGGCAGGAGGACACTTGGCTGTGTGGGATTGATGGCCGTATCCAGGCTGAAGGAATGGGGCTGTCTGCCTCTCCTGCCTGACAGCCTGCAGTCTATTGTCACTATGTCCAGAGAGATTTAACTGTCATTAAGCTCTTCCTCTCTCCAGTGAACGTACTGATTCACAGTTATAGAAAGGTCCCTGATGGCTACTTTTTCGTACTCAAAGTACATTCTGTGCACAGCAGGGTATCCTCCCTTTCAAAGGAGGAATCCTCCTTTTTTTAAACCTCCTGTTAGTTTTCCAGGCAGCTCTTCCACTGTCTTCCATAGAGTAAAATGAATGAGGTGCCTGCTTCAGGGGTGCTTTCTGACCTGACCTATCTTGTATGTTCAAGCTTATGGGAAACAAGCTGAAGTTTCTACTTGACCTGAAAGCAGATGTTTCTGGGCTGTTGAGCAACCAGCTGCGTCTGCTCTCAGTTATATGAGAGGTAAAATGTGGAGTGACTCTCTGAGGTCAGTATAGCAGATCTCAGTATCCAGAGCTTGCAGAAGCTGCACTGGGGATCTTCAGAAGTACTACCTTTGTGCTAAGTTAGTTGACAGAGATGGAAGTTGTACCTGTTAAAGAATAAACTGAATCCTTCACGTTCATTTTATATTAGGGTTATAACAATAGAAAGTGAGAGCAATGGTCTAACCTCCATGAGAAGGCACTCTAAGGCTGCTTCTCTGGGACACAGAGCAGAAGATAGAAGCCTGTCACTGTTTCCCTGGGGTAAAGGGCAGTGTGAGACACAGCAGGAGCCAGCAGGTCCTTATCTAAAGCAAGCCCATCCTATGCTAACGAAAACGGCATGGTCACATCACTGTGGCCACTACACAGCAGTGACATGTCCTGTAAAATATCCTCCAAGTCTGCTCTAGACTTGACTTCATTTCACAGCAAGTGGAGCAAACCATGATGTCTACCCAGAAAGGACATTTTTTGTAACAGACTTAGAGGTCTCTGGCTGGTCTTGTTTTATTTTCATCCTCAAATGTGCTGCTGCCAAAAAAGAGCTACTTGAGCCCAGATGGGCTAGTGAGCTGGTGGTTAGGAGATCATAGCTGTCTCCTTTTTGGTTCTCTATCACAGAAGCAGGTAGGTTAGACTACATTAAGTGGATAAAGCCACCGCATAGTGTCCTGTTAAAGTAGGAGCAATGTTTAGGTAGCACTACCTTCAGAGAGAATGGTTTGGGGTGTTAAAGGAAAGGTATGGCATTTAAATGCCTAGGGCTAGTAAATAAGCTTGTCTACACTTTGCCTGCTTGATAAGTGTTCTTGAAACAGAGGTTATGGGGATAAATTAGTCCCAGTTCAGAAATGCTCTCTGCCTGGAGTCTCAGGGACTCAACCCAGCCTTTCTCACCCAAGAAATTACCATTATCAGAGCTTGAGAAGGGCTTCAGTCTCTTAAGAACGCTTACAGAGAAGGAGCAGACCCTCCTCTTCCTCACTCTACAATTCTCTGGCCTGCTGCATTACCAGAAGAAGGATATGATGATTCAGCAGTGCTTAGTGCCATGGATTGTCCTTTCAATATTTACTTTTCAACAGACAACCCAGGACCCTTCGTAAGACTTACGCTGGGAAAAAAGTAGCTTTCCAGATATTCCAGACAGCTTGGCAAAATATATATCAAATACAAAAATTCTGTAATAAGTTCTGGATTGCAATTGCCCAAGAATTTACCTCTGTATAGGGGTTAATTTCTTTTGGGCAAACACTCTCTCCATCTGTGCTCACTCAAAATAGCAAATTTAAAGTGAAATCTTGCATGAGTTTATCTTTGTTGTAAAGAATATTGTATTTCTGGTTACAAAATTGGAAGCAAAATTATAAAAGAGCAAAGTAATGAGGAAAAAATGCAATCTTACAGACCCCCCTGTATTCAAACCGGTTTCCCAACTGTCCCTGTGTTTCTGCAAATCACATTATTGTCATGGGAGATGACGTCAACTCTGAAAACTGTCCTCTTTGCTGCCCGGTCATGGTCTTGATTACCTTGCTTATGAGGTAAATGAAGCTTCAAAGCATTGAAGCACTGCCTCTCTCCTCCCCATCTATTTTCTCTTTCAGGAAGTCTTGTTGGGCTTCAGCTTTTTATGACTTCTTGGTGTCTGAGACTGCAGGTGAAGCACCCTTAACCTTCTCTGAAATGACTTTCCTTTGATGTTTAGAAGGTTTTTAGGAACATTGACTCCTTGCTTCTCTTCACCTTTTTTCTGTCTGGAAGTCAATTAACTTGAAGTTATATCTACTTACCTTATGAAATCCTCTGCATGTAGAATAATTTACCAAATTGTTTATGGTTTGTTTTGTTTGGTTTGGTTTGGTTTCTCCTGAGCCCATATGTGGCACATTTAACAAAGCGGATGTTGAATCTGCGAATGGATTGAGCTGCCTGCCCCTAGCGTGTGCTGTCAACTGTAGGAGTCACAGTTAGGAAAGGCCTTTGGGTTGTAAGGGCCAACTTTGCCTACGTGATGAATAACTGTGAGGGTTATCTCTTAGTTCCAGCTCCCAGAGGAAGTTTCTTAGCATTTTTATTTCACAGATTCATTGGAAAACTGGTCACTGAGATTCATTTAATAAGATCCTGATAGCATATCACTGAAGAGACCAGTATAGCTTCGTGCACCCTCTCTCCAGGATGTTTCCCCAGGGCACTGAAAGAGGGATTCCTTGCTAAGTGTCTGCACCACACCTCATTCCCAGTCCTGACTGGCATTTCCAGAGACCAGCACATTTAAGATATGTAACTGGGAATTTCTTTCTAAATCAAGAGGATTTCCCAAGCTCTGCAAATCTATTGCATTATGATGAAAGAATTTTTCAACCTCTCAGAGGTTTTGTTTGTTTGTTTTGTTTCTTTAGCCATAAAATGAAATGTTTTATTCACATCCATACTCCCATGGGTACAATTTCTGTAATAAAAGATGCTACAAATGAAGCTCTAACACCAGCATCAGATTAGAGCACTTTGTCATTGAACTGTTTAGAATTGTTTTCAGTCTTTTGCTTTAACTTGGATAAATTAGTTCATCATTAGTTTCCACAGTGAGATTTCTATTTTCCTTCTTGTGTGTTTGATACCAAAGTGCTTCAAAGTAGCTTTTCTAGTGAGATACTGTATTAGGGACAAGCCATCCTGTTCTCCAAACAGAAATCTCTCATTTCTTAACCAAAATGTGTCAGAGAGAGCAGTTCTAGAGAAAAATATTTTTTAATAGGCATGAATATCTCATTTTATATAAATGTCAAAAAGATTAACATGTCAAAAGTGTGTTTTATTCAACAGAAAGTATAAATCTTTGGTTTGATTTTTGTGAATTAAGATATTCTGACCACCCCCTTGCATTAAATGTTTTCCTTGCCCAGCTGTGGACCATAGGTGAATTGTGCTGAATGACAAGCTTTCCAGCATTGCAGTGTGTGTCCAGTTGTGCCCTGATGGAAGGAAGACTGATTCAACTTTCTGCTCTCTTGCAAGCTACAACTGAAATATTATCAGAGGATAGTGATAGTTTGGATATCTTCCCTCCCTGTCATTATATATTACATGAGTCTTTTATAAGAGGTAGCAAAGGTCAGTCAGAAGAACTGAGCTTTGGCCTTTGCTCGGCTAACCTTTTAAACTAATATAGATTGTCTGTGCTGGAGATTCTTAGTTAAATATTCTCATTTCTGGGTGGTCCTCAGCCCAGCACCAGCACCTATTAGAATCATAGAATCAGTAAGGTTGGAAGGGACCTCGGGAGATCATTTAGTCCAACCTCCCTGCTCAGGCAGGGTCATCTAGAACATGTTAGACAGGGTTGCATCCAGACGGGCTTTGAATATCTCCAGAGAAGGAGACTCCACAACCTCTCTGGGCAACTTGTGCCAGTGCTCTGCCACTCTCACAGTAAAGAAATTCCTCCTAACGGTCAGGTGGAACTTCCTGTGGTTCAATTTCTGCCCATTGTCTCTTGTCCTGTCACACGGGACAACTGACAAGTGTTTGTCCTCATCCCCTTGATGCCCTCCCTTCAGGTACTTATCGACATTGATAAGATCCCCCCTCAGTCTTCTCTTCCCCAGGCTGAAGAGGCCCAGCTCTCACAGCCATTCCTCATAGGGCAGATGCTCCAGTTCCTCTGACCATCTTTATAGCCCTATGCTGGACTCTCTCCAGTAGCTCCATGTCTCTCTTGTCCTGGGGAGCCCAGAACTGGATGCAGTACTCGAGATGAGGCCTCCCCAGGGCTGAGTAGAGGGGCAGGATCACCTCCCTCGACCTGCTGGCAACACTCTTCCTAATGCACCCCAGAAGACCATTGGCCTTCCTGGCCACAAGGGCACATTGCTGGCTCATGGTCAACTTGTCATCCACCAGCACTCCCAGGTCGTTCTCTGCAGAGCTGCTCTCCAGCAGGACAGCCCCCAGCTTGTACTGGTGCCTAGAGTTATTTTCCCTAGGTGCAGGACTCTGCACTTGCCCTTGTTGAACCTCCTGAGGTTCCTCTCCACCCAGCTCTCCAGCCTGCCCAGGTCTCTCTGAATGGCAGCACAGCCCTCAGGTGGATCAGCCACTCTTTCCAGCTTGGTAGCATCAGCAAACTTGCTGAGGAGGCACTCTGTCCCCTCATCCAGGTCATTGATGAAGAAGTTGAACAGGATGGGACCCAATACTGCCATTTGACAGTGACAACTGTTTGACAAAACAGTTCAGAGAGGCCTAGGTTCATCTAGACTAATTTCAAGCTCTTATTTAAAATGTCTCATGTAGCAGCATATTGTATGCGAGGTACTTAGGCTCCCTCTTTAGTCAATGAAGAGAAACTGGCACTTTCAGGAAAACAACGAATTGCTTCCAGAGATGCCCTTCTGCCTTTGTCCCAGATTCAGAGCAGGGAGTACCGGGGCACTTACCATTTGGTCTGTCAGGGCTGCCATTGCCAGACACTTTAACCAGAAATCTCTTTCCATGCCCTTGTATGTCTCGCTACAACTCACTGCTTCTGTCACATTTAGACTGTTTCTTCCTGCCATGGGCAGTGTGTTGGTCCAGATGTCAGCTCGGGACTCAAAGCTCATCTCTCCTTTTTGGCACAGGCATATTAGGTAACCCTCAGCATATCCCCCTGTGCCTCAGCTTCCCATCCATGAAACAGAGGTGGTAACAGCACTGCAGGAGGGTGATGTTTGATGTAAACCCGTTAGAGGCTGTGCATGCTCACCTCACTGGGAGGACACAAGGGGGTATGAGGTCAGAGCCGAGCAGCCAAGACCAGGAGAGTCAGAGAAAGCCAGTGGATATGCAAAGGTCTGCACGAAAAGGTGATTTACTATCAGCACCTTCTCCTTTTCAGCAAAACCATACTGGCAGGTAAATAAGATGGAGAAAAAGAAAGGTATTTCAATTCTGACTACAGCAGGAAGTAGCTGGGTTGTTTGTTAAACTTTTAAAATATCACTTCTTAACACAATTTTGAAAATTGCTGTGTGGAAAAAAAACTCATGCCTACCTGAAGTATAAAAACTACCCAAGATTCTAATGGTATTGTATGACTCAAATAGGAAATATGCTCTCTGTGATCATGATGTAAAAGGGATACATGTCTGCTTGGTGCCAAGTGTGCTGGGAGTACCCTAAGTGCTGGAACAGCTGGTCTGTGTAGCTGATGCAGGACAGTTGTGCAGGTCTAATACTTGGCAGCAGCACAAAATCTGGGATGAAGGTGACTTTCACACCCAGCCTGTTAAATATAGCTGGTCTTAAGGGGTATTGTCACTCTATGGAGGATCACTGGTAGTTATGACAATCAATGCTTTCAGATGCACCTTAACTTTGAAATTAACACTTTTTAAAAATTATTTTCTGAATCTTAATAATGGAATTTTATTCTCCCCGTTTGTGTTGCAGTAGATTATGCCTTTTTTTTTATCATTAACTTTTGTGTAACTTTAAAAGAGGAATGCCTTTGCTTTGATAATATGAAAGCAATCATCCCGTCATGTAGTTGAGGAATCCGCTCACTGACCCAGGTTTGGACATGGCTAGTCTAATCATATCTGTAGCCCAGGACATGTGCACAGCTGATATCTGGGAGGGAATCCTCAGAAACTGAGCAGGGAGTTGGGGCTGAAATGCAGATGGAAGGGGATGTGAAAGGATAGAAGCATCCCATCTGATTAGAAATGAACGCCTATCGTAAGCAGAATTGTGCTTCAATCCATACAGAACCCCCATCCATGAAACTTCTGGAGGAAAATGCTCAGCTGGATACTTACTCCGCTTTTCCTATCTGTGAAAGGAACAAACGGAGAACACTCCTTTTTCCTTCCCCCAAAAAACAAGTAATCCGTTTGGTATGAAGGAAGTTAAAGCTTAAATTCTGAAATTTCCACTCCAGCTCACTCACCTCCTTTCTTGAATGAGTGGAGAGCTGTTCTAGGACAGATTTGAGTTAATGTCCTGCCCATATATCCCAGTACTCCGCTGCTCTCAATGAGCTGTATTTGTTATTTGGCTTGCTCGTGACCAGGAAAACACAGATATTTTCTCCTGTAATAAACATGAGAACATGTTCTCTGAAAGTGCCCTCATGGGCTCTGTGGCTTTGGCATGAGTAAGGGTCTGAACTGTACATTAACTGTGATGTACAGTAGGGCAGCAGAGGTAGAAAACAAGCAACCTTCTATATTAGGCAGTGCATGAATGATGGATCTCTGATATGCAGCCTTAATCTCCAGCAAGGAAGGAATATCTAAACGTATGGGAGAATATGGATCTTTGTCTCCATGAGGAAATAGCTCATAGGTCAGGTTAAATACACAACAGGATATGAGGCATCTGGTGCTGCATTAATGAATACCACCCACTGTGTGAGCTGGGTAGATATGGCCCACAACAGAAGCCAAATGTTATGTTGATTGCAGACATAAATAATAAAAGTCCCTTGAAGATCTATAATGTGAATGAGCAGAAAATTCTACCCGGTGGTACAATTTTTCAATTAGTAGCCAAAACTGTGTGCTGTATCCTGGTTTCCAGGTATACTTTTAGCATATATTTATTAATGCTAATTAGCGCAAGTTGTTCAAATGTGTCTGCTAAAAGGCAATATCAGCATATCTTGTACTGATGCATTTCCCAAGGAGGACTCAATGCAGTACCTGAGAATAGCCATGCTGGTTCTGTAATGAGTTCTTTATTATTTTAATAATTATCATAGCCGTGAATAATATTTTACACTTAGAAAGAAACCTTACTCTTAAAGATTCCCTACAGGCCTCACATTCCACGTTTCTACAGTACATGTAGAGAAGATCAGCCACTCAATCCATGTGGGCTGCATGCCACGTGCAATGCCAAGAGATAATGGACCTCAGAACACTTTGTAACTGACTGCTTCTCCTCAGGTCTCCCTAGAGAAAGGCTGTTTTATTGCCATTCTGATAGTTTTTTTTTCAGGAGCCCAGGAATCACTGGGAGTCATGATAAAATTTGTGTACACATTTCACTTTCCGCTTGTGACTTGAAGGTCTTTGTGAAGTACTCCCATATTTGGCATTCTGAAATATATGACATTCTAGGATATAAAATGTACATTTAGTAAATTGCTTGAATCTATTTCTTCAAAGGAACCTTCTTCCTAGTCTTCTTGAAACTCTAAGTTCCTCCTGAAATCTCCTTTAGGGGGAGGCTAAGTGTGCACACATACCACTGCAGCTTGAGAAACAGAGAAAAAAAAATGTTTGGTGGTGTTTGATAGTGAGTCAGTGGCTTTGCATTTAATCTATGACTGAAATATCCATCCATTAAGATACTGGCCTTTGAGTTCAGGAAGAAGGTAGGTAGACTGGAAAGGTTCCAGACTGTCAGGGGCCCAGTGCTCATGAAGTTAAAATAGATACTGAGAGTGCTGGCCTTGTTTAGGCTGGTGAAGAGGAGGTTAAGACTGATCTAATGGCATCCTAAAACTGCTTGAAGACAGTTACAAAGGCAAGGGATAGATCACAGAATCACAGAATGGTTGAAGTTGGAAAGGACCTCTGGAGATCATCTAGTCCAACCCCCCTGCTCAAGCAGGGTCACCTAGAGCACATTGCCTAGGTCCCTGTCCACATGGCTTTGCAATATCTCCAAGGAAGGAGAATCCACAACCTCTCTGGGGCAACCTGGTCCTGTGCTCAGGCATCCCCACAGTAAAAAAAAAAAAAAAAAAAAAAAAAAAAAAAAAAAAAAAAAAAAAAAAAAAAAGCTTTTCCTTCTGTTCAGATGGAACTTCCTGTGCTTCAGTTTGTGCCCCATGCCTCTCGTCCTGTCACTGGGCACCACGGAGAAGAGCCTGGCCCTGCCTTCTTTACGCTCTCCTTTCAGATGTTTACACACCTTGATGAGATGCCCTCTGAGCCCTCCTGTCTAGTCTAAACAGTCTCAGCTCTCTCAGCCTTTCCTCACAGGAGAGATGCTCCAGTCCCTTCACCATCTTAGCAGCCCTTTGCTAGATGTGCTCCAGTACCTCCATATTGCTCTTGTACAGGGGAGCCCGGAATTGTAGGCATCACTCCACGCGTGGCTTCATGGGAGCTGAGTGGAGGGAGAGGATCACAGGATCGACCTGCTGACATGGCTCTGCTCTTCCTAATGAAGCCCAGGATATCACTGACCTTCTTGGCTGCAAACACACACTGCTGGCTCATGGTCAGCTTTATGTTGACCAGGACCCTCCAGTTCTTCTCTGTAAAGCTGCTTCCCAGTGGGTCATCCCCCAGCAGCCTGTACTGGTGCATGGCTTCTGAGTCATTCCTCCTAGGAGGTGGTTTTTTTGTTTGTTTGTTGTTGTTGTTGTTGTTGTGGTGTTTTTTTTTTTTTTTGTTTTGTTTTTTTTTTTTTTTTTGAGGAAAACTCTTCAGCAGGGGCTGGTGGCTACACAAGGGTCAACAGCCCCAAATTGCAGCATTAGAGGTCCTGAGTGAGTGGAAAGCAGGAAAAAAAATCTTCCCCAGCAGTGGCATGCAGTCCTAAAGCATGTCACGCAGAGGTGTAACAAATTCTCTATCCCTGGAAGTGTCGAAGACTAAGTTAGACAAAGCCACAGTTCAGATGGTCTACTTTCAGCTTTGAGCGAGAATTGGATTACAGACCTGCAGAGGCCTTTTGTAACCAGTGCTGCTTTGATATTTCCTCTCTCTCAGGTCCTCTTCTATAGAATGGGGATGCTGCTACCTTGCCTTCTGCATCTTCTGCCTGAAGTGTTCTTGCAGGCCAGAAGCACTCAGTCTTGCCATGGCAACTTGCCCAGCAGGCACTTGAGCTCCACCAGAGCTTTTTCTCCCTGCTACAGTGTCACTAATAACAAGATAGTTTGTTCAGAGTTAGAGCTGTATTCTGAAGACCTATCTCCCATGGTGCACAGCTTATCATAAGGATGCTCGTACTAATAGGATCAGTAATAACAAAGTGAGCACTGGGAGGCATATTTAAACTGGCATTGTTAGCTTTCAAAGACAGTTCTGGTACTGTGCCTCGAGCGAAACACCCTTGTCCTTGTGCATATTCTCCAGCATTTTGTCAAGTCCTGTTTTAAATAATTGGATTTTCACCAACGCTCTGCTCTTTCAGAAAAACAGTAGTAGGCAGTCTTAGAGCTTTTCTTCAAAAAGTTTTCTTGTTATGAAGTCTCCAATCACCACTATCAGTCTTGTTTTGGTTTTTTTTTCTTTTTTTCTTTTTTTTTTTCTTTTCTTTTCAGGCTATCCATCATCAGAGTATACTAAACAATTTTGTTCCTTGCTTAGCTATTTAATCACTGTTTGGCCAAGCCATGCATAATTTAGTCTTTAATCTTTCCTATTTAGCTTGTCCTTCAACCATTTTTGTGGCTGTATTCTGAATGCGCTCTTGTTAGTCTATGACCTTGTGGTGCTGAGAACTCCCTAGATATACAGGACTCTTTCTGTCTGTACTGCCTCCAAGCCACATAGCGATTTGTTTCTTGTGTCCTCTGTGCAGAATTGTGTCAATTTTGTTGTCCTCTTCTACTTTAAGATTTTTTTATCCATACAGCCTGTGCATTTTCCTCTTCTTCACCAGTACTCACTGTTATTTCTTCTGTCATTCTTGTAGTATTTTCCCAAGCTTACTCCCCTTTGCTATTTCCTAATCTCTCTTCAGCTGTTCTTATTTATTTGCACGTCCTCCTTTGTCTTCCCAGGGGTGAGCAACAACCTTTCATTCATTTACAGACATGTAGTTTATGAAACTCCTACCATTCTTTAACTAATCTTTTGTCCAAACTCGACATCAACAGAGATCTACCTTCCTGTCCATTCTTATGTCTGCTGCTAAATGGAAAGTGAAGCATATCGCAGAAAAAAATCAGAGTCATAGCAAAATTCACCTTGGCAGGATTACCCTGTCTGATAGGAAAGTCCTGATGAATCTTTCACAGATTGAACATAGATTTTGATAGGTCTAACCAGTGAAGTCTTCCTGATTTCCTTGCTGGAACTGAGCCTGCCACACTGAGAAAAGCTCCTTTGGAGAAGTCACTACATAGTGAGAAGGCATCTAAGAAGCAACTCTGCCACAGTCAGCTTGTAGCTGGGACAGAACCTCTGGAAATGAGGATATATTGACTTCCTTAACACATTCATAGCAGAAAATCTTTCTGCAAAACTATTGTTCTTGAAGCAAGGCTGTCAACTTCAATAGCCAGGAAAGGATTGAGTATTTCCAGGGAAAGTACAAGGACTCCTTTGCCCAAGTCAGGTAGACACAGCAGATAGGACTACATGTTGCACTGGTTCATGTAATCAGGATAGTGAGAATGCAAGTGTGTATAGCACACAAAGAACAGGAAAGAAGGAAATGTTAACATGGGAGTCAAGAGCTTATGCTCTTGGAGACAGAGTTAGTGTTGTGTTCCCAACCAGAGAGGAGGTCAGCCTTCTCAAAGTACTGCTGTGAAATCCCAGTAAGGACAGAAAGCTTTTATTAATGATTGCATTTTTTCTGAGGGAGGAAAATAGAGACTCTAACCACCCTCATACTTCACTGAATTGTTCTTATTTTCCTTTCAAGAACTCCCTAGATTGAACCCCAAGGATTGGTCCCCAGTCACCAGACTGGTTCTTATACCTGTCTGTCTTGCTTGATGGAGGTATTCACACACTTTCCCAACACAGTATCAGACACTGTGAAGGCTCAGAAGCCTGGTTACCACGTCAGCCAGCCCATTCAGCAAGGCCCCAGCTCCACCCCACGATGAAAGGACTGAAACAGCTCCACAGTAAATACAAACATCTAATGGAACGTAATTACCATCTGCTGCTTTCCAAGGCAACACATCCGAATTACCAATTGGAAAATAATTACAGCCCACAACTCTCCATCACAAGGGCCTCAGATTCCCTCTTGGATCTGCATAACCTCATGATTCTTCGTGAACTGCAGCCCTGCTGCTGGCACATCTCTCACCTTTCTTGTGATTACTGAAATGCACCAAACAGGGAAGCATTTGCTGAAGCAGTGAATAGTGAGATCTATTCTCTGAGGACTTCTATGCAGGCCAGAGGCATTTCAAAAGCATCTGATACTACTCATCCCTTGAGGGAAGATTTGAAGCTGATTTCAGCCTGTGAGGGAAGGCAGGGCATTGCAAACCCAACTTCTCCTGTTCACTGCTTTCAGGAATTTTAGCACATACTTGAAAGACCAAAGCAAAGAAAGGAAACTAGTTACTTTTAACAGGATCCTCCAGGGCATGGAATCCACATCGCTAATCACATCACCAAGTCCAATGCACAGAAGAACCACACATATCTGCCCATGAGAGATCCCAGGCTGAAAACTCTGGATTTAATTCATGTGAATTTACATTAAAATAGGCATCATTTTTGTCTGTCTTACCCTTTTTTTTCAATCTGGTAGCAAATTATGCAAACTGTGCTTCCTCTCTGTCAGCCTGCATGGTGATGCTCTGTGCCCTAGGGCATTCAGCTAATATATTAGAATCCTAGTCATTTGAGGCATCTCTTTGGGGTGTTCAGCTCATCCCACAGCAGTACAGCAGAACTGATTTCATTGTGTTGGAGCCTCCCTAATAGCTAGTTGTATATCAAAAGGGAGGTAGAGAGAGCAGCTTCTGATCTGCGCACTGATAATAGAATGATTAGCAAGGCCTGACTCAGATTTTCAGTCTGTTCTCAGGCTAAGAACTTCATTAGCCCACAGTTAGGGTGTAAATGTCTGGCAGTTATTTGCACTGTGGAGCTTTTAACCCTCCTGAGAGCATTGTGCTCTTTTTTATATGCATCCCTGTGTTAGCAAGCCCAGATTGCCGGGGAAGCCCTTCACACAGAATGGAACAGAGAGGGACTTTGCACTACAGATTCCTTTGCTGCATGATGTGTGAGTTACACAATCCCAATCTGTAAGAGATTACATTCTGAAAGAATTGTTTGAAGAGAAGCGTCCTTAATAAACCTATGAGCAATGGAAGAATATCTTTATCTGGTGACTGAAGAGTGAAGGCCTAAGTCATTTTCTATATCATGTAGATGTGGATTTCTGTTTAATTGCTCCTATCAAATCTAATCAATTTCTGAAAATGAGGTTAATCCAGTCAGATGAAGTTCTCAGCAGCCAGAATTGCTATGGCATTTGATGGCACCTTTTGCTAGCAGCTGCTTTTCAGCTTTTTCATGTAGTCTTTTTTCTGTAGGCTACAGAGTATGTTAAAGCTAAGGTTAAGCTAGTTTTTGTGTTCTCTTTTCCTTATGTTTGTGGCATTGAATGTATTGGCCTGGGCTGTGCAGAACGCAATGAAGATTGTTGCACCATGGCCTAGCAAACAGCTGTTTGTGCTCAAATTGCAGCTGATGGGCAACAGTCAACCTTAAATCAGTCAGTGAGTTGCTAGGATATATTATTTATGTGGGTGAAGTAGTATATGGAGAATTGAAGACTAAGTTATGGACTAGGCTAAATGATGAGATGAAACTGGTGGTTAGAAAAGGTTTCAAATCTCAGACACTCAGAGAACTTCAGAAAGTCTATCTTTTTCATATACTAAAGCAAAGAAGGCAAGAAAGTGGTTACGGTTTAAGCAATATTAGTGATATTAAGAATGTTGGAAAGGAAAAAAAAAAGAGGACTGGACACATACTGTGCTTGTTAGGTAGGTTTCAAAGGCCAAATGCTTACTGAGCCAGTAGAAGACGAGGGCTGAATACAAACAGATAGGATGATAAATTTCACATGGAAATCTGAGCATAAGATGGCTTACAGGGAAGGTAGAAGCAACTGTGCAAGACTGTCAAAATTTGCAGACAAAAGGTAATCAGGAGAACCTGGAGGAAAGATCTCTAGCAGAGGATCCAATGACCATGGACACACATGGCCACATAGCAGAGGAAGAGGTCAGTCGCTGGAAAATAAAAGATCTGTGCAATAGATTTGATACAACAATTAATATGCAAAAGAAACCAGCACAAATAGAGGTGATGTGGTAGTGAAGAGGAGAGGAGCACTTCATGCTTTCAAAATAAAAGATGGTACAGTAAGAGTAACAAGAGTTAGAGTTTAAGGAAAACAGAGGACAGAATATATAGGAAAACATAAAAAAAGCAAAAGGGAGGTGTTCTCAGACAAAAGACTTTGGAAATGCATATGAGAATCAGTAGAAAGGTCTGTGGCTGGAGAGTCCTTATTAAGAACTTCTAGTGGGACTCTCACCAGAAAATGTCAGGATGGAGGGCATATGAAGTAGATACAGCACTCAAAATCATCTAAGAATGTTGGAAAGTACCCACTGATTTCTCTGCTTAGTGAGACAAATGACATTGCTGCGTTCCCAATGAAGTACCTGAAGGATGAATGTGCCAGATAAAGAAAAACTTCATGTAGCCTTGTGTAGGATTTGTAGAGTCTCCTGAGACACAGGGAAAGGAAGGAAAAGATAGAGAGGATTAAAAGCTTCAAAACTGGTGCCAGGAGAAAGGCTTTTATATATTCATTTTCTGGAAGGAACTCACAGAAGAAAATACTACTCATAGAATGAACTCTACTTGAGATGAAAGCTGGTAGGACTGAGAAAAAAAAGGAGGGAAGACGGGGGAGAGGCTCACGTATACTGTATCTGGTAAGAGTAAACAGGAGAATGAAAGACAAAAAAATCAAAGATATAGCAGAAACCTCAGTGAAGAAAAGGATGTGCAGCAAAGAACAGAAAGGACAAATAATAAGCAAACAGGAGCACAAATAGTAATATCAAATCTGTCAGAAAACCTAAGTGAGTCAGCATGAAACAACTGGAACATTAGCTTATGAACAGCAGCAATAAAAAAGAGGAACATAGCTATTGTGAAGATGTGAAGGTGGACCTGATAGAGTTAACAAATGTGGAAGATTAGTAACTGGCACTGGTTCGTGGGTGTACAGACTTCAATAAATATACAAGTTAGGTGATGACATGACAAGGTGCAATAATATGATGGATTACAAAGAAAAGCAAGGGGACTACATCAACAGAAGTCTGCCACAGTCATCACTAAGTTGGGGCAGAATGAGAAAAAGATTCTATTGGAGTAGTGCTTAGAATGTGCTGAAGAGATGCAGAACTAGGCCTGTATACATGTAGACATCTATGGAGTGTCAGTGGAGGAATTCTGTCATCATGGGGGATCTCAAATTCTTAGACGTAATTTATAGAACCACAGCAACTCACAGTGGTAAACCTCTGGTGTCCTGGACGTGATAACTGTCATGCTTATTTGCAAAACAGTCACTTCATAAGCAAGAGGCAACACTTACAAAGAGGAGTTGTGAGGCATTCCAAATGGCTAGTTCAACAAGATATCCTTAGGTGGAATGATCCTCAAATGTTTCAGTTTAAATTAAATAATAGGAAAAAGGGTGGATCTATGGTTAAAGCTTTTCACTTTAAAAAGGAAAGTTCTTATAAACTCAGGGAAACATTTAACAAAGCCTGAAGAGCTCTAGAACCTCAGTTCAGAAACAGCATATGCAGTTCCAGGTGTAAAACTATCGGGCATCTATATCCAACTACTGCAAAGTTTTGATGGGAGGGGCTTCCATATTTAATTGAATTAATCTTCAAGATGCATATCAGGAATAATTGGAAGGGAAAAAAAGCAAACCATTTTTAAGCATTGGAACCAAGAAAGCATCATTACTTATGGATGTGTTCTGTGTTCCACCTACCAAAAAAAAAAAAAAAAAAAAAAAAAAAAAAAAAAAAAACAGCACCAAGACTCCAAACTTCAAAACCTGACATACTCTTCCCATGCCACTTGTAGCATTGTAACTGAGCTCTGCACAAACAGTGAATAGCCTGAAGCTAAATGCTAAATGCTTTTTTGCAAGCAGAGCAGTCTGGTTAGGAGGCATGCGCTGATTGGCAAGTAAGTTGCTGCCAGACAGAATATATAATGGCTGAGAAAGGCTTCCTTTTCCCTCAGCAGAGACACTAATTTAAATCTCTCTCATCTACTCAGTTGCCAATTTTTGCAAAGCTTACAGGATCTTAATTATCATAGGTGCTTCTACCTTGTTTTCAGAATGGTTTGAAACTGGCCATTGAGTTTAAAATTTATTGCAGGAGAGGAGGGTATACAGAGAAAATCTTTTTTTTTTCCTTGAGAAACTAAGCTAAAAAAGATTGATCAGCAAAATAGTATGTCTCAGCAGTCAAGAAGCATAGTGATGAAGGAAGAACTGTCAAGTGTCAAAGTGAGTTACATATTAAAACAAAGAGGAAAAATCTCTTTGGTTATGTAAATTAAATCAGTATGTAGAAAGAATAAGTGAGGTCACTGTGAAATGAAGGGGAGGCAAAATTAAAGCCAAATTCAGTATGGCTCCAAAATAAAATGAGGATTTTGCTTCCATTTTAGATTATGTGGATCTTGACTAGGATATCAGAAGGAGGATGTGTAGTGGGAACACAAGGATGGAGATAGAACAAGCATGAAAGAGCAGAAGTAAAACTCCAGGAGCAAACATACATGCCTAAGAGAAACTGGATATTTCATCACACATTCTGAAAAAAAGCAGGACTGAAGATTGCAGGGATTTTTCATCTCCCGTATCAGTCTGATTACTACAGGTTTGAAGAATAGCAGTTTGTCATGGTACCCCTACTCATTCAGAGCTTTGAGGTGTATCTCCCTACTCATTTTCCTTAAAGCAAATTGGATAAAATAGACAAAAATAGCTTTCAAACATGTAAAGATGGCTTTTATTTGAACAGCAAAAAGACATTTAGGATCTTTCTTTCAGGCCTGATCAATCCAGCTGCCTGACGCTGTAGTAAGTTTTACATAGCCTCTCCCAGGCTCCTGACTACATCACCCATGAGGTCTCTCTGTGAGCCTGATTTAAGCTTGTTTCAGCAGTTCCTGTGTGTACTACAGAACTTCTGCTGACAGCCTATCTGCCACCCTGCCTACCAGAAGCTCTTCTCAGCTGTGTCTGACTAGTTGCACCCAGGAGATTTGTTCTCTCTCAGTCCAGAGCCCAGCAGCCTTCCTCTCTGCTGCCTTGTCACAATCTAGAAAGTCGTATAACCCACCTGAATATACGGTATCTGCAAACAAAACCGATGATGCTGTCTGCCAAGGTCCTGATGCTGAAGGTCAAGGAACCTAATCTGGAGCCTGAAAGATGAACTCAGTTTGCTTTAAAAAGGTGCTTTGAAGTCAGAAGGACGTAAAAGCATGGATGTAAGTGGAAGAGGGCTAGAATGAAGCATGACTTTATCCAAAGGAGATTGTGCCAGACTAATCCGATATCTTTCTCTGATAAAGGAGACAGAAAAGGATAGCGTTTAAAAGGGAGAGTCAGGCTACAAGGAGATTCCCATAAAGTTCCTGAAGAGCTAGGCTTAAGGCCAATTGTATTTAATATTTTCACTGACGATCTCAGAACAAATACACCAAGTGTTAATGACATATGTCTGGGGAGTACTGTAAATACAGCCACAATCTGGATATTGTGGGAAGAACCAGATGATTTTCAAAAGCATTTCCATAGGAATAATGAATGGGAAAATCACTTCTGTGTGGGATCTCTCCAGGTTAATGAAAGGAAAGGTAGTATGGATTCCTCTTTGGATGGAACTGTATGTGGATACTTAGGAGTTTTTCAAAACAGTATTCGGTTTGACTTGCTAGCGTGCCCATTATTTTTCACGCGCTGCTCAAAATTGAGTTGTGTTTTGTGAACTACAGCGTTCCTGGAAAAGATTATTTTCTCATTTCTTGTAGATACTTTCAAATTTTGCAGCAAGTTAATTAGTTTTGTAGATCAGGATATCCTACAGTTTACTCCAGTTGCTTCCTGCTCTCTACAGAAACAGCTCCTCTTCTCTTCCCCCTATGGAAAAAATATTAGTCTTTTTCTGAAGTGTTTAATCATAAACATTTCTTGAAACTTGTACACTATTGAATGTCTTCCTCTCCTGCAGGCTTTTTTATTGGCCAGATTACTTCTGCTATAGTATACTAGGGCTACTTCCTGTGGCTGCCACAGTGCCTCTTGCTCTGCTCCCAAGAATGTGGAGCTAATTCTAATACATAAACTAACTTCAGAACAGAAGTAACTATCACAGTTTGGAATTTTATATATGATGAAAATTTTAAGTTTGTCTCATACTCAACATTTTTAGGATTTTCATTTGCTGCTGGTCTCGGTCACATAGGAATCATTTCAGCACTGGCACCTGGAAGTACTACTCAGTTGCTAGATCTGAGTGTGAATCCAGCTGCATCTTGATTGCCCCTTAAGGCCACCTGGGTGTACATCTTCCCCTCCTTGCTCTCATTTCTGTGATCAGGGAAGGTGTCTACAGTAGTGCCTTGTCTGGGAGTCAATTCTTCAGGGGAGCAATACAACAACTGGAGCAATAAAACAACTGAGAAAGATCATTTCCATCCCTTTGAGCTTGTGAGCCACTAAGCACAGGTTGTCTGGGTAGGAAGTATCTGATCACATGCAGATAACCCCATCTCAGTCTGTTCCTCCAGACTCTCTTCAGAGTCACTAGAAAGAAATAGACATTCCTTAAGGTACAACTCATCTCATCCAAAAGTAGATATCTATATGTATTGCTTTCCATTTTTCATTCTGCCTGTAAAGGAAGAAAGGGTGGAACAGCTGAGAGAGAGATCTCTGCACTGGAGTTATCAGAAAGAATAGTTTGGAAGGCAGGATTCATTTAATCCAACTTCCAAGTATCATGATTTGAAAGAGCTGCTCATTGAAAAAAGGTCAGTTCCCTTACCTCTCATTTCCCATTACATTTTCATATCTATTTAACATCAACTGCTTGAAAAGCTATTATTCCAGCACATTTAGCAGTGAAATGGATGAAGTGCTCTTCTCCCCTCATGCTGTGACCTCTGTCATGGTCGCAAATAAAAACTAATGACAATAAATTACAAAGGTGTTGCTGGATATTACCAGAGGAGAGATAAAATGTGATGGCAGTTAATAGAACATGTTTAAGAAACACAGGGTAACTGTTGTCTGCTGAGAGACACCCAAAATCATTAGCAAACAGGAAGTCGCATTCTGGTGCTCAGGGCCGTATTACTTAAAAGATCCCAATGGCTGTTAGCTCTAACTTGTCTGGTGCTCCAACTCATGCAGCATCTGCTGCACAACAATATGCTTCTTCCCACCCTGAAGCCTGCTAACGGCACACCTGAACATGAAGCTGCCATGTTCACCCAAATTTACCTGCATCTCTCAGCACTGTACTGAGCATATGTGAAATATACTAGTGCAGGATACAGATATCTTTATTATTTTGTTCGGTTGCAATTAATTGTCTGCATCAAAAAATAAATAAACCTTTCTCCAGTGGACAATCTTGGAGGCTAAGCAAAGCCCTCAGCTAATCAGGAGTTATCTGGAGCATCTGTGTTTATCTTTGTGATTGACTTGCTCCTAAGCTGCTTGAATGCCATCCCTTCCCCAAGTCTTGCAGCTGTGTGGCTCAATTCATCGCTCTATGGACTGTTTTTGTTCTTAGTTGTTAGATCCCTAGCAGTGACTTAACTGAAGTTCTAGCAGAAATAACCACTTCAGGTCAGTCTAAAGGTCCATATTGTCCAGCTGGCAGCTGATGCTAAGGAAAGAGATGAGAACAAAGCACATCTCGGATGACATGGTATTTTGTGATCTCTCTCCCCTCCAGTCACACCTTACTATGAAGAATGTGCTGCTCACCTTCACCTAGTTTCAGCTCAGCCAGGCACTCTTACACCAGATGATCAGCTATCCCTAGGCCTCAGTACGTTCTCTGTACAAGTATCTGTCTTGTCCAAGCCCCTGAACTCAAGGTATTGCACTGACCTCTTTCCCTCAGTAACTCATAAGGCCACTGTTTTTCTCATCTCTGACACTATGTCTTGGGTACACAAACACTAGTTTCCTATTATCATACTCCAGCACCTCCTAAATGCCTCAGTGACTCTAGGTAATTTGACACAGGCCCAGTGCATTTGCAGCTCCCATATGCCAACAAAGTTCAAAGCCCTTTCCCGTCATTGTGATCACTCCTAAAAAACTTTAGATTTCCTCTATTACTCACCTGCTGCCTATAAATTCCTGTTAACTTGTCCTCATGCCACAAAATAATGACAACCACCCTGCTTGACTTGGTCTGCTATTACCAACCCCAGTTCCCAGCTTCTACCTCCCTCCAAAATCCTGCTTATCCCCTGCCCCTCTAATGTAAGATAACCCTTACTGAAATGTTGTCCTTATAACCGTTGTATCTGTCCTGTTCTTACAACCTGGCTAACTCAGTCACCTGGCAACTAGTCTGGACCAACAGGCTGAGACCCTTCTCTTCCCCTGTAAGTCTGTGTGTACATGACCCATACTTAGCCCTTGCCTCTTAAACCTCCACTTTGATACATCTTTTGCCTTTCTAATCATATTCCCCTTATCTGCATAATCCCACACTATCTCAAGCCTTCATAAATCCAAGAAACCCTCTGCTTGTATGAGTAAAGCTGAAGTCCCACCCCCAACAAAACATCTAACTTGCCTGGACATCAGCCTTCTCCCTCCCTCCACAGGTTTCCCAAAACCTCCCCTCTGCAGTTTTGTTCGGCCCCTGCTTTATATCTCTACTGAGAGTCCTGTCTCCTCTGTGTGATGGGAATGTATGTGTTGAGCTGCCTCATTGACATGTCCATAACCACTTCCCTAGCCACAAGAAGAAGTTTTATTTTCTTTTTGACAAGGTCTGAGTCCACTGAAGACTAGTTCAGCCACTAACTTGGCCAGCTAGGTTTTTCTTGCTAGCCAGAACTGCCTAGGAAGTTCTATGTGCTGAAGAATGTCTGTTCTTCTCTCGCCATCCTGGCAGTACTAAGCATAGCAATACATCATCTCATTCTTTGCTGTAAGACCTTTAACTGCTGAAATCAGCACTCAGTCTGGGATGTGGAGTGTTTGTGTAGGTATAAGACAGTGTGGTTAACTCAAACGATAAATGATCTCTGTTTGGAAGTAGTACAACAAAGGCCTGTGCATAAATTTATATCATGTTGTTTTATAGCTGCAAGATTGTAACATAGATGAACATATAAAGACTGAATTATCTGCCCAGATATGCAGTCCAGCAGGGGAGTAGCTATGGGACATAAACTCCGTGCAACTCTACGGGCTTCCATGCCTGCTTATATGCCAGGCTGCAGAGATAGGGAATACAGAACAATGGGGAAGATGAAATGAGACAAAAACTCCACTTCCTTCCTTATCAGAGGTCCACGCCAGCTAATCTGTGTGCTGACTCTTCAAAATGCTATCAGAAACACAACCACACATCTCCTTTGAGAACTAAAAGCCCAGGCAACTAGCCTGCCTTCCAGATGGCTAAATTTATGGGAAATGAATTATGCACCAAGCAAATATCCAGATACTGCAGACTTCGAAGTAATTGGGAAAATACAGTCAATCCTTCTGTGTGCACCTTTGCACAAGCACTTTGAAATGTCAGCTGTCTGTGAAAAAAGTTAATTTTCCTCCTTCCAAAGTGACTAGACCATTCTTAAAAGAACCAAAGATGGATGTAAATCGTCATAAAACTACCTCGTAAATCTATGTCCAGTGTCAATGTTTTCAAATACATCTCTTCCAGTGTCTTGGGATTGTCTGTCAATGTAAAGGAAATGAAGCAGTGGCTAATGTTATACCAAATATAGCTACCTAGGAAAGTATGACATTGGCCAGACACAATCAAAACTTCTCCTAAAAGATAATAAACAAGCAAAAGGCTGCACTTGCAACTCAGAACCTAAACAAAAGGTCTGTGCATGCTACTTGTGCAGCCATGAGTGGTCCCACAGAAGTGATATCATGTCGTTTGGTACCTGCCTATACATCTCCAGCCCAGAAGCCAAAACAGCTCTGAGCTCCTCCAAGCTCTGGAGCTGCTGCACACTTTAATGAGGGCTGCTGTTAAGCAAGCATGATTTGGCCTCTGAGCAGGGCCTTTAACTGTACAGTAGGAAACTGAGCCAAAGGTAGGCTTTGGCAGTGTGGCAGTATTGGTGGATCAGCAGCTTTGAGTTGCACAAAGAGTGAGCCAACTGCTAGCTTGAGATTCTGTCTGCAGGCTGAAAGCCCATGTGTGGGCCTCTCTGCAAATCAGGTCGTTATTCCTCCACTGCAGAAGAAAAACAGCACGGATTATCTCCTTGGCACAGAGTTCAGCTGACTCTTGTCCTAGTGGCTAATGGAGTGTCCTGTACCAGACTTGTATGAAGGTCAGAAGCAGAGATATACGGATAACGCAGGGAAAAGATGTAAGAAAGCCCAAAAGAGCAAAGACGGGAGCAGGTTGGCCTGGGTGTCTTTGCTGTTACCAAGCCCCTTTTTCCAGTAAGCGAATGGCCTGACAGCTACCTGGACTATTTCTAGTCTGGGTCAGGCTCAGAGCTGAGGTTGCAGCACTGCCTCTCGATTAGACAGATGGGTTCCATTTGCAGCTGTGGCATGTACTTCACATGGATCGTTGCCATGTATTGTGGCTTTTTGGTGTCCAGCTGGTACGAAATACTGCCCCAATGACAGAGATTCTGTCAGTACATTTCTGTCATTAGTTTCCAGACTTGGCAGAAGCATTTTTGGAAGACAGGATGTTTAGCTGCTCTGGACCAAAAAAAAAAAAAACAAAAAAAGAGAGAGAGAGAGAGAGAGAGAGAGAAATAGCTGTTTTAGGAGCTTCTGAATGTCTTCTATCTGTTTGTTTGTTTTTTTGTTTTTACTTTCCTACAATAAACTCTCCCAGCAGTAACAATAGCAGCAAGAAACTCAACCCTGCCATGGCCCAAGTGAGAGTGAAGCAGACTCCTCCTGACAGATTATTGCTCTGGAGTTTGGTTTGTCAGAATATGTAAAAACCGGCTGTCTGCAGAGACAAGATAATGATGGGCTGTGTCTTTAGAGACTGTTGGGGGATTTGAGTAGCTCTGAATGTGTTCAGCAAATATCAAGAACAGCAAATCTGGGCTGCTGGAAAAAAAGCCCATAAGGCAAGTCCCATTCACTACTGACCCTACTTGAGGCTGAACTGGAAAGTGCAGCTTTCTAGTCTCTTAGTAAACTTGGACCATCCTGAGATCACAAAAGTCCTTCACCCCCTCTCCTGTAGTTCCTGTCACACACTCTAGGAGTGTGAGGACCCAAGTACCTCAAGATTTTGTCAGTAATTTTAAGCCAAACTCCCTTAATCTCCTCTCTTCCTTCACTGGCAGTGAGTTGCAAAGGCCAGTTCACACTTGGTCTCCTTCAGGCAAGACTTGCTCTAGCCCATTCTTTTCTATGCTCTGGTCTAACCATTAGTCTCAGATGCCTTACTCAGGCTGTATTTCCATAAGAAACTGCCTATCTTTAAGCCTATCACAAATTCAAGAAGATTGAGGTATTGCTATCAGTACTGGCTTCTTGTCTGTCTCATCTCTTCCATTTTCATTCCAAAATATCCTTAGGAAGGACAAAATTGTTGGAGTGCTGTGGCTGAGAAACTCGAGGCTCTCAGTACAGTGGGCAGGAAGGGCAGAGTAAATCACAGCCAGAGACTGAAAAAATGGCTGTGGTGGCCATGTATGAAAAACAGATCCCAGTGTGAGTAGACCCCAAAATGGTGATCTTCCTTGATATGTGGGTCTAAGAGTAATTGCAGATAAGAAAGGCATGATCACATCCCAGTCCTGAGCAGGAAAAGAAAAGAGAAAGGTAAATAAAGCACAGCAGTGCTTACTCATCTCCCATTCCAAACAGCAACAGTGCAAAGGCTGTGATTGCTAATTAAACAATATCTGCCATGGAATGCAGGCAATGAGAGTGACATTTACCTCTTGTGGGCTATAAATATCCAGCCATAAGCAAACATTTCTAATCAGTAATTATGAGTGAGAATATTTTTCCTGACGATGTAAGTAATTGTTTGGTTATGCAGAGTTAATGGGCAAGATGATGCTGGAGGTGCCGGCCAAGGATTTAAGCCTAGCATCTGCACCATTGCTTTGGCACCATGCTGAACTGGGACACCAGGCTTAGGAGGACATCCCAGACACTCCAGCTGCTGCATATATAAGCTGCATTAGAGCCCCTTGTTTTCAAGCTATCTGAAGCAAAGAGTAGAGTGAAAATGGTTCCACCTCAAGGAGCAGCAATTCAATGAAGAGAGGGAGGTGTGCGTGTGTGTCCTCTTTTTCAGGGCCTGCCTCCCCAATCAGAAGTTAATGCATGGAGGCTCTGCCCTTCCTCTGAAGTGAGCACAGCATGAGAGCATTACCTACCCATCTTGCTGGATGCAGCTTACCCGTTAGAGCCGGTCAAAGCTGCCAGGATGTACTTAGGAGGAACTGAGCTTGAGAAAACCAGTGACAGACTGGACTGAGATGACCTTTGCCCTGCCAACTTTCAGCTCATCTAGAGTCTGAGTCCACATCAAGGAGACAACCTCTCCTGCTTTTGCAGGCTTTTGTATGGGGGCTAAATCTAGGTCTGAGTGGATGTGAAACCAGTGGCGCCAGCAAATGTTTGGATCAGCCCTTAACTATTATCAAAACTTTCTAAGGATGGAGAGACATTTTCCACGGCACCAGCTCTCTAGTGCACAATCCTGGACTCCCTGCACCAGCTACCTGTGTTCTGCAGCTGTATAGCAGCCTGGTGCAGGGAAATTCAAAGGACTGGCAGGATAAACTCCTGCATATTAACAAGCAGCACCAAGAGCTGTGCAAAGGGCACAGGGAGGTACTGAGATGTACAAGCTGTAATGATTTGTGACAGCTCCGTTCTTACTTCAGGGAGTGAAACACAGCAGCTCATAGGGAATGTGGAAGCAAATACAGCAAAACAAGCTTGGAGAGCTGGGACCAACTAGAGCTGGGGCATCTTCTGGGCCAACAGTATCTTTGCTGGTGTCTCTATATTTTATTCAATGTCTTTGTCTCACCTAAAAAATAGTACCTGGAGTAACAGAGGCCATGTCATGTTTACAGAATATATAGCATGTTTACAGGACAATATAGCAGTCCAGGAGCATCCCTCCTGGGAAGAGTGCTTTCTCAGCAATCTCTTCTCTTGCCTAGATGTTGACCTAATAAAGCACCCACTGGACCCAGAGCATACAAACAGTTTTGGGGGTTTTCATGTGTTCATAGCTAGACTACCTATTATCTGTATCACATGATTAGATTGGAAGGTTGTTAACTGCACATACCTTTGCACACTGGGCCCTCGGCCCAAAATAGCCCAAGAAATTGGTAACATTGTGAACTCCTTCCAGCTATCAGGAAACTGATGTAAAGGGACACAGGGAGTTAAGCAGATAGTAGATTTAAAGAAGTGTCCTGGTAGGCCAAGCTGTGTTCCAGTTCTTGCATATGTAAAAGTAGAAGTTACCTCATCAGTAACCTGCTCAGCCTGCACCACAGTGAACTAGCTCCTTGCAGAAGAGGAACCCTTCTGACCGGACCTATACCTCTTCTTATATCTCTGGCTTCTTCCCCCAGAAACTGTCTGTGTGCATGGTCTGTGCATAAATTAACCACATGGAGCCATGATGAGCCTGGGCCCTTTCATTTCCAGCTGGCATGGCCAAGTCACTTCCAACCTGACCGAACAAGATGGTGGGGAGGGAGGTTCTTGCAGGTCACTCCCTTGAGGTCATGGTTGAGCCTTTAACCTTGTTTAGAGGGCAACAGGACATACAAGGATACCAAAAAGACCAAAATCCTCTACCAACTTCCTGCTATAAGTGACAGTTTGGAGAATGGAAGTGTCACAGATCGAATTTCAGCTCAAACCCTCTCTCTTCCTTTCAGTCAACCAGCTTTTGTTACTGACTTGTCTTCTGGTGATGTTAGACAAATCAGAGAGAAACACCTTCAAATATCCGCAGCTCACTGGGCACTGGGAACCAGTTGTCCTCCAGCTTTCCAAACACTTCTAGGTGCTAGTTTCAGAAATTTAGCACATGTATTGATGCAAAGTTACATTACTTATTGCTTTATTTCCAAAGCCAGTGTCTCCATCACAAGAGTTATTTACCTTGATCAGTCAGTGTCTAGTACTGTTTTTAAAGAGGTAATGAAAAGATAAATTGTGCAAGGCAGCTGACAGCAAGAGCATGAAATTATGTCTCTGAGGCTTGTTGTCCTCAGGGAACAAGGCCCTGATTGTTGGCACTGATTGAAAACCTAATTGGGTCAGTAGGATTGCTAGGTTTGCTCATGGAAGATCACCACCTCATTGCCCACTCAGACAGCATATAGGCTGAAGGGACTAATTGATATCTTCTTTGAAAGTTTAGTTCAAGAGGTCCAAGAAGTTAATAGGGCAGGGAGGAAGGGAAAACGTTGTAGTCATGACTAAGCAAGGGTCAAATTTTATACACAGAAATAATGTCTATCTAGGTTTTTCTACACTGAGTGCCTGAGGAAATCAGTTTCCCATCTTTCAGTGCCTGTGACACAAGGTAAGCAAGACCAGGCCACAGAGTCCTTGAAGGCAGCTAGTGGTATTCTTCAGTTTTTAGAATGTGACATGTTCAGAAGAAAAAAAAAATACATATCTGTGCCTCAGAGACAGACAGACCTGCCTAAGCACCAGTGCACCAGTGCAACATGATCCAGGAACCACTGTATTGGTTTTTACACAGATCCACTGCAGAGCCTTTCACCAACTTACAATAAAAACATATCATAAGCATTACAATTCTCCTTAGCCTGGAGGAGAAGCAAGGTGTAAAGAGGACTTAAGGTGGTTTGAGGTCCCGAACTGGACATGTACTGAGAGGCATCAGGGGCCATGAACATGCAGGTGAGAAGAGCTATGTGTCGCAGGTGAGAGATAATAAAGTGTGCACAGAATGGGTGCATCAAGGACAACAGCTTTGTATGTAGTGTGTGGGAAGGAACATGAGTATCATAGCCAACAAAACACACAAACTGAGAAAAGTGTGGCTATAGACTGTGAATGGTATGAACTGGACTGCCCTGCTCTAGACTCAATGCTGCGTTAGTAAAATGGAATCTAGTACTAAACACAAGGACAGCACAGAGTTGATGATGATGGCTCCAGGAAGCCCACAGCACAGAGCAAACGGAGATTTTGTTAAACAGTAGCTGTTTGCAATATTACTGACCAGGACAAAGTGATGTCACTGGACTCATGCTTTCAGACTGAATGCTGCAAAATCCTAATTTCCTTGCTAATGATTCACCTGTGAGATACACAGGAGAGCAGCAGAGAGAGTACATGGAAAGACTGCATTAGGAGCTTTGAAATATTGATATCTCTGTATTCTGCATAAGCTGTCCCTTCTCCACCACCCCAAGCAGGGAATGGTGGATCTGTGGCAGCTGTTGCTGTGCAGAACCTGCCTCAGCACTGGAAATCAAGAGATGCAATTCTCTAAGTCACAGTGTGTAAAGCACAGCAAGGGCTTTTAATTTGAGTGACTGGAGAGAGAGAGAGAGAGAGAGAAGCAGGGCAAGGCTGTGGCTGACAGAAAGGAATTGTCTCAGGACTTTGAAATGCAGAAATCACTGGTGATCTGCTTCCTAAATCCTTGTCTGATGAATGTGACAGTACATGGGGTGAAGTAGAAACCATTCTGCTCAGGGTACCCTGGGATCTGCTGGTCCCTGGCAGCAGGTCCCACAAACAGCCACACACTGCAGCCTCTAGTAGCACCAGTCTGCTTTTCCTAGCAATTAGGAACAAATCTGGGGCTTCCCAAGGGCTACCCCTTTCTTGTGATGAGGGGGCACATTAAGTGGAGTGTGCTGTGCAGGGCTGACTGGGTGAGTGACTCTACCTTTTGTTTGTGGCAAGGAGCACATGTTAACAACGAGAGAAAACAGCTTAAACGTGCCCAGGCATGCTTCTACATGCAAGCAGCTGTCTTTGATATTGAAGAACCTGTCATTGCAGGGATGTGGGTCTGTGCCATGACAGTTATATGAGCTCTAATGGAGTGTGATCTACATGAGGAAGATGCTTGTGTACTGCAACCCCATTTTCCACATGGTGAAATTCCCCTGATCCTGCTAGGAGCTTGCCTTGAAACAAAAGGATTGTTCTGGGCCTTAAGGAATGCCATGCACAGGACTGTCTTCTGGCTGCATGGCATACTCTGAAATAGCCTTTACCATCTTCCTCTCATGCACCAGTTCCAGAGACAGGTCCACACTTTTGGGACAGTTGACCATGTCTTAATTCAGCAAGCAGATAGTCTGGTGTGCAAGAGTTAAGTGATAGCACCAAGCTCTTGGTGACAGTAATATTAATTAGAGACTCAGGTCTGGTGAGAAAAAACAGTCAGCAAGAGCTGATCACACCAGCTATATGGTAGCTGAGCTCAGGCCAAAGACGATTTGTTACATGTGTTTCTTCTGTGTGATCACCACATTGAGTCTTTTTTCTCTGGATGGCAGAAATTCTTTGAACTAGGAAAAAAAAGAAAAGAAAAGAGAGAGAGAGATTTTAGGACTGATTAGTGAGTTTTCTGATGAAATATTTGCACATCAATCTCCATGCAATGAGTGAGGACATCTGGCAGCCATTCAGGAATCCACTAGGGAGGGAAGAGTGCACTGGATTTTGGAGTTTTCCACACACAGAAATACATGTGCAGGGTTTCCGCACATTTAGAGCTATCCTCAGGCCTAGGGCAGTGACGTTCACCCTCTGATAGTTGGAGCTAACCCATCACTATGGACAGTTACATCATATATGTCCCTTAGGGTTGTTCATACGTCTTAGTTCCTCCCCCAGCAAGCAAAACAATTAGAGCACTCCCACCCATGCAGCTGTGTTAGAGATCCTCTTCAGCATAGCACCGAAGCATGGCCTGCTGCTCTGCAGGAAAGCCTCACCTACCAGCTATTTTCTCTTCCAAATGCTCGTTAAAATCCAGCTCAGAGAAGCAGGGAGAAGCATGTTATCCCAGGCTCCCCCTCACAGGGGGTTCACAGCTTCAGAAGTTTCAGAACAAATGTTCAGTGTGGTTGCTGCTTTATGATTCCTTTCAGGGGGCTGTGGGGCCATTCTCCTACATCCCAGATTCTAGGTCAGATCCAGAGAGCCTGACCTGGTTGTTCAGCACTTGCTGCAATAGGCCTCCATATCTTTGGACATCTCCTTGCAAAAGCATCTTCTGCTGCAGAGAGGAATTTCCATTTTCCAGGAAGCCTCCCCAAGAGACTTTTCCAACACAGCAGAGCTACCACTGCAGAGAAAGATCTATACTTTACAGAGAGAAATGCAGGTGGAACTTTGTGTGAGATGCTCAGTAGATGCTCTTGAGTAGACACAATTCACCAGCATAGTTAATGCAGGGAAAAATAAAAAGGAGCAGGGAGTTATTCAAGACTCCCTGTGCTCACTTGAAATAGCATTTCCATAATGATATTTCATGCAAATGGGTGCTACTGTCTGAAAGACATCCCAGGACTTGGTGCTTCCTCTCTACATTTTAAGGCCATTCCTGATGTGACATTGCTGAATGAATGCACAGAGTCACAGTGTCCTCAGTTTCATTTGCACAGAACAAGTCACAATACTTTGGAGGACATCCAGAGTAATGAGAACATTCTATATCCCCACTCTTTCTTCCTACAGCAGCAGGGTTATCTCATCCCTGTCCCTAGAGACAGGCAATGTTTTGGCATCCAGCAGAGACACAGCCAGTGGCACTAGATAGCGGCCATAGCTAGGAACCTCACAGGGTACACATGACAGTGTATCTTGTCCCACAGTTTGATCCATCTCTGTCATGCATGTGATAGAGATGCAGCAGGAAGGCAGGATATGACAGTAACTAAACCTGAAGCTGCTGTACATGCAACACAAGTGCAAAGAGGTGGGGGGAAGGCTGGACTCAAAGCAGCGTGAAGAAAGAGTGATCTGAGATTGCGGGTGAGGTATGCACTCTTGCCAGGTCATGTTGTTACACCCTGTCTGTTCCTGGGGCTCATTCAGGGATTTCATTTCTGGCTGTAACTGGCACTCCTCATGCTGCACAGCCATTGACTAAGCAGGCCACACGAGCACAGAGGCCTGCTGGGCTCACCAACCTATCAGATGCGGAAAAACTGAGACATCAAAAGGCTCTGGGCCGAAAGACCCTTGAGTTGGGAGCCACAGTTGCTGTGATCCACTGGTATTGCCAGGACCTGGAAGGTCTTTGGGAACCAGTCCAAGGTGATATGGGCTCTTCTTCTCTACTTCAAACATCCTGCAGTGGGTGACTGCACAGAGTCCCAGAGTCCTCAGTTCTTACTTTCCCACAAGGACCAAGTCTGTGAGAGACAAATTAGCCCCTTGAAGACTAGTTTCATTTCAGACCTGAACAGACTGAAATATGAAAGGATAAACACAGAAGTAGCCATTAGTTAACAGTCCACTTTACGACTTCCTGTTGTAGAATGGAAGTAGCACTGACAGCTTGCTGGGCAGGACTGGGAGCTGTGGGAGAGCTTGATTTCAGCTATTGCCATTTCCTATTTCTTTTCTGCAGACATCTGGTGAGAGATCTCTGTCTGTAGGTATCACTTTCTTTCCCCATGAGGGAACAAAAGCCAATTCTGAAACACTGAAATATTTCACGGAATGGTCATTCACTGCCAAGGAAGTACCTGTGAGTACGAATAGTCTGGCAGCCTTGATTTGGGCCACTCTGAGCCCTTAAGCCTCTATCCATGGTACTGCAGCTCAAGGGACAACAAGAAGCAAAGCCTTCTGAGCACAAGCAGATTTCTTGTGTTGAACTCACTGACATGTCACTTTACCCTGGCTTTGCTTGTGGATAGACACTTCAGGCAAATGGCTGAGATAGATAGATGGCTGAGGGCACACAAAGCTTGTATTGCCAAGGTCCTCTGTGTTGGCAGGGGACACAGTATTTGTCTGCTTGGAACTGCAAAGTTTGCAGTTTATACATTCTTTTTTAATCTTTATATTATTAAAGACAGCTCCTGATCTGTCTTGATGTTGTGTTCATGGGTTGGATGTTCCTTACCAGGCAGCAAGCTGGATTTGTGCCATTTTTAGTAGCATGTCATTTCTGTAGTATTTTCCCAGTCAGCTAGCTGGCTCTGATGAGCCAAGCACCATGGAGCTTCATCAGAGTATGAGTGCTTCTCTTACCTTTTCCAAAAGCCCTTTTCCTACCTTCCCAGCATCCAGCTGACACACCTTTTCCTCCAAAGAATAATTACCTCTACTTCCCAGTCTACTCTCCAAAGCAGCTATTCTCCTACCCTACTTTTCTGGCAGAATTGTCCAAGATATTGATAGTTCAATATCTTTCCACTTTCATCCAAGGAGTCCCTGCCTGAAGCACCAACCGAAGCCCCTCCAATACCTGATGAATATACAGGGACTTCCTGAATGAGCCCTGCCCTGCCACTATATTCCTCCTCACCTCTCTCCATTCCCCCTGCAGCTCAACTTCTTACAGCTTAGCCCAACCAGCCTTGCCCAAGCCAGCAAGCCTGGACTCCCCAGGAAATTATGTTTTTTTCCCTAAGCAGTGATGCAGCTTTGCACCATATTCTCCCTTGTTGTCTCTTTACTCTTGATTGCATAGGTGTGGGAAAATGATGAAGAGGAAAGGGTGCATCCTGACAGTTACTAGTGTGTGCCAGAACATAGCTCAGCCCATCCTGCAGTCTTTAATCTGCAACCTTGCTTCTCAGCTCTTCCCATCACATTGCCTGCAGTCCATGTTATACTCTCTGCATAGCTTCTGGGGAAAAATCCTTTGTAAATGAGAGAGAGATGAGAACAGAGAGAAAGGAGAGAGACTGGATGAAATTTTCCAGGGCCTCTTATGCACGCAGGTATTGTTCCACTCTCTTTAGAAGCCTTTGTCTTGGGATCATTTATAGAGAGTGCGACTTGCAAATGCTGCTCTTGACTCTATATCAGAGTAAACCAGAACCTTGATATGGCGGTGGTGTTATGCTGCATGAAGCTGAAGCTCTGGTTCTTTGAAGAGCCTGTAGAGCACCTGAAAGCTCATTGGAGTGTTTTGTCCTTATCATGATCCTGTCTCCCAACAGCATGGGGAGTCACTGTCTGCACAGATATCTCAGCAGCTGGGTCCTAGAGCAAACTGTACTCAGGTTGCTATAATTCCACTCATCCTTTTTAGCAATGTCATGAACTATTGAACAGCTGTTATATTCCATCTCAGGGCAGCTCCATTTCTGTGGTGTGTGTTAAAGACTTAAAACAGTGTTTTCTCTAGTGCACTGAATTCTTTGTAAGGTGCCATTTTCATCCACCATTTGTCAGTTTCTGGCATGCTCATGTGTCAAAACTACGGGCCTTGGCTCCATATTGAGCCGCATTGTGCTCCTGGAAAGCCGTGCAACACTGTAGCCTCAACACTGCTTAGCTACACCATGATTCTGGATGGAAGGGAGCATCTGAATTAAATTAAGGTGTTTTCATCATCCATTTTTATTACTATCAGACCCAGCCTTTGCATTCTGGTCAGGAACTAATGAATCATGATTCATTGCTTCACTTGAAGAATGAAGAATATCAAAGGGAGAAGAAATAGGAAAAATCCTAAGTCGAGCCAAAGGGTCTATTCTCAGTCTGCCTTCTGTGAGCAACACTAGAAGGTGTCAGCATTCATCATGTAACCAATATCTGTACTAGCATGATGCCACCTCTGTGAACCTTGTATATCCCAGGCAAATCAGGCTCACAAAGATCATCTGAGTGTCACTGAGGCTAGTACCTTGCCATTGCAGGCAGCCGTGTCTTAACTTCCTGTCATCTCTCACTTTAAAGACATTTCTTTTCTTGCCTTTGTTCTCTTACCTGAAGGCTGCTCCATAATTTCACTGCTTGGCTAGCTCAAGACCTTCTCCTAACTTCCAGCCCAAATGTGTTGATGACCAGTTCAGATACATGTGACATTGTATCAGCTTCTCTCTCATTATCTTTAACACAAGATGCATCCATTAGTTTTAAAAGGATCAGAGTTAAAACTTATCTGTAGATGTTTTTAGTCAATACCAGTATAAAATCCAGAAGACGTGAAGCCAAAATTTGGGTGAGGTTAAACATATATTTTTATTAATAATGAGAATGAGTTATGAAATAATACTAATAACTTATTAAATTAATGAATTAATAATTTCTGCCAAAAATTCAAAGGCATGTTCAAAGTTCAGCTCCAGAATTCAGAATTGGTACCTAGGTCCTTAAAGGTCAGAGGAGATTTTCTGTGGAAGGTAACAACCCCATTATTATGGTTGTGGGCTTTTCTGTCCTCTTTGAGGCTGCAGGTAGTGGTAATTGTTGGGCACAACACAGGACCTGACAGGTTTTTCCCTAGGCCCAGTTCAGACATCGCTGTGTACGTTGTTCTTCACTTGTCTCTCAAGTGTCAGACTGACATCATAACTTTCTCCTTGACAGTCTTTCTCTGCTGTGCTTGAGACTGATGCGCATAAAAAGGCCACTAAGAAATGAAAACTGACGTTCTAATAATTGTGTGTTGTCTTGCCAAGAGGATGTTTGAAAAGGGGTGTTCCCTCTGTCCAGGCAGTGCCTTGCTTTCTCCTGTAGCCCTCCTTTCTGCCATCACTGCTCAGCCACGAGTAGTGCTGGGTGAGTGTGTTGCTCTAAAGGGAAACACTGGCAGCTGTCAGGCTGCTGGTGAGGATGAAGGCTACACAGAGAGCAGGGTACAACGAAAATAGTGAACCTTATTAGCTGTATGTGTGCAGATGAGGACTGGCAAGAGAGATTCCCAAATCACAGTGAGTCACAGCTATAGCCTTTCAGAGCAAATAAATCTGGTCAAAATATTAAACCACAAGAAAACTCAGTGACATTTTAAGCAGGAGGAACTAGAAGCCATAAAGTCTGCAGATGCAAAAGGTGGGCTGTGATTCCAGGTGCTCCTAGAAAAATGTTTTATTCTTCCCTGTGCAAGACAGGCAGAAACTCAAATGATTCACAGACCACACAGGCCCTCATGGCTAGCCTGCACCCAGCTGCAGGCATCAGAGCACCCAGAAGGGTAGGGCCATGGAGATTCAGTACTGCTTTGTGGAAGTGACACATCCCAGAGCCACTGATCCACAATGCACTCTCCTTATTCTGGGCAATTTGCTCTAGCAGAAGCTTTATTGTTATTCTGCAGGCATGTGTGCTTAGACTTCTCCTCCTGTTTACCAGCTCAACCCACAAGCAGTGTTTGTGCAGTCCTTCTTGGGTGAAATGGCAGATCTATGACATTGGCATAGCCAGGGTGTTTCTGAGGGACTGTACTATACTGTGACACTTTCATTACTGTAGGTCAGGGCAGCAGAACATCCCATCCAGCCTCTCTCCTGAGAAAGATCTGGGAGGAGAAGAGAGATGAGATCAGACTGTCAATGAACTTTCCCTAATGGAAAAGGCAAAGCAATTACACTAGGCCTTTTGAATTCTACTCCTGTTTATCAGGGCACAGGGCTTTCTCTTTCAAATGCAAATGAAAGCATTGCCTGGTTGTGTGAAGGGGATGGGAGAAAGGAGTGGGAGTTAAGGCTGAAGCAGCACAACCCTTTGGTTGTGTTTCCCTGGGGGGGTATTCAGAGCTTCACTGTCAGAGCTGGTGGAGGTGCTGAAGAAAGAGGGCTATGCTTATAGATTCCTGTCTACTTTTCTAGAAGGCTTCTAGAGCCCCCTCTTGGCTTTTGGGGCTCCAACTGAGAAGATGAAAGATAAGGTAGGGCTGCTCTGCATGAAAAACAGCTGAGAGATATCTGTATTCAGAGGAGTCCAGCACTGGGACCCACCTCAGGGTCTCAAGGGCTTGCTACCTTGTGGCTGAGCTAAGGAGAATGCTACTTGATTTGCTTTGCAAAGTACTCTGAGTTTTGTGACTGACAAGAGGCCACAGCAAAGTGATGTAGAAACTGGTGAATGTCCAGGGAAAGGCAGTTCAAGCCAAGTCTTTCTGCTCTGTGGTTAGTGCATGGTAAACGCATTCAGACGGGCTATGTGAAATGTGTCACCTGCAGAGAGGAGGCTGCAAGGCTCCTGGCAGTGATAGCAGTGGGGCTATGCAAAGTTCTTACGGAGTTGGGCTGACAACAGCAAGGAAGGGCCACACTCAAGGACCACAGCCTTATACAGAAGCTGCCCTTAGAGATCACAGCTGGGCTGAAAGCCGGTAGCACAAATGAGTAAGAAAACAGTTTAGGTGGATGGGGAAATGCTATTAAAGTCCAGATATTCTTCCCTGTACTAGGTGCTGGCTCAACTCCAGGACAGGCTCTTCCCATCAGTTAAATGAATTTTAAATTTCTGTCTCAAGGTTTACTGCTCTATAATCCATGGAAAAAATTGCTTCCATGCCACATGTAATGCATGGCACTGCCAAGCCCAGACATGTACCGTAAGCCAGAGAGACAAGCAGAGACATAACGCTGGACTGTATCACACACGGCGGAGAAGAGCTTCCCATCTAACAGGCATTCTCTGTTGTGCATCTACAGCTGGATTAGGGCTGCTTTGCAGCACAAAGGAGCCATCAGCCACTTTGAGAACCTGGTCCAGGAACAGTGGAACATGATCACAGCCAGAATATTTGCTTTTATGAGATTTATATATGCACTTCACATCAAGTGCATCTGTTATTGAGGAAAGGCTATTGGTGGGATGATTTCAGCCCATAGCACTCTACACAGCCATAGGCTCCTTTTAAGCCTATGGTTGTACAAAACCTTAAGCAAAAAGTGCTGCTTCAGCCTTAACTCCCACTCCTTTCTCCTATCCCCTTCGCACAAATTAGTCAATCATAATGTAGGATTGACCCAGTTAGAAAAAAAGTTTTTGATAGATCAGTGCTCCAATCCAGTTCAGTTCCCCACACCATGGCTCAACATGAAGCAGCCCAGGATCAAATGAAACAAGGCTGTCATTGCATTTTGTGGAATTTCCCCAGTCTGATTTTGGAGAAATGTTTCTCTTTCTACAAAGTGAAATGCTGCGGACAAGAGCCTGGGAAAGAAAAATGCAAGGAGGAAAGTTGTCTGCAACTTAGCTGTTAACTAGTTCATTTAATAGGATATGACTAGCAAGCTCTCAACAGATTACTGTCCTCAGATATGAAATGATTTTGACAGCATTAAATTGGTGTTATAAAACACAAGGTGTGAGAATCTCCTGAACATGCCAGGTTAAGTGACACTAAATGCCAGCACACTGATTTTCAAATGGTTTGCACAAGGAAAGAAACTGGAATTACCAACCCAGGAAGCAAAAGCTTTCCAAACTCTGAAATAGCAGAGGATCATATGTACTTTGAGGGACTGGAAAAGTAATGGGATTTTGCAGTAGGTACAGTGGGCATGTGATTCTGTTGCCCATTATGTGGCAGTGCAGCAAGTACTTCAACTTCATTGAACAGATTCTGCCTGTAATCAGGATAGATGAGCAAAGGAAAGGACAGTGTCACCCTAGCTGTAAAGGAGCCCATGCAAAGATGTTGTTGACATGGTCTATGTAGTCTGTGTGAAAGAGCCTTGCAGTGAGCACCCCACTTTTTTCCTCAGTAATGGCTTTTCATGTCTGATCTGTGGTTGCTCTTCTCCAAGGATTTTCGGTATCAACCAAATATTTGGCTCTCTGTTCCCTGAAGCACTTTAAAATGGTTATAGACTCTGTATGAGGATTTTAGCCACAATCACAACTTTCTCAGGTTGCTCCTCCCTAGGAGCCAGATTTCTACTTCTAGGATTGTCTTCTCAGTAAATTTAACAGCACATCTCTTTGTGCAGAAGGAGCCACATTTCTCAAGGAACATGTTTTGCAGTTGGATTACATCCACTGCTGTGTGTCACTACTATCTGAACAGCAACCCATCACAGCATCAAAGAGGGGGAAGCAAATGGAGAGTAAAAGATAGAAATGGTGCAGGACAAAGGCCTTCTCTGCTTTAGGGAAATATCTTATTAAGCTATTATTGTATCCTGAAACAATGAATTTGCTACTCAGGGAACTTCTCACCTTCCTTTAGCTTTCTTTAGCCTGGAGAAAAGAAGACTGAGAGGGAATCTTATAAATCTACAAATAAGACTCTTCTAAGTCTATAAATACCTTAAGGGAAGGTGTCAAGAGATGGGGTTAGACTCTTTTCAGTGGTGCCAAGTGATAGGACTAGAGCCAAGAGGCACAAATTGAAGCACAGGAAGTTCCACCGGAATATAAGGAAAAATGTCTTTCCTGTGAGAGTGACAGAGCACTGGGACAGGTTGCCCAGAGAGGTTGTGGAGTCTCCTTTTCTGAAGATATTCAAAACTCACCTGGATGCAACCCTGTTCAATGTGCTCTAGATGCTGCTTGAGCAGAGGGGTTGGACTAGATGATCTCCAGAGGTCCCTTCCAACCTAAACCATTCTGTGATTCTATGATTTCTTTTCCCAGCCTCTTAGTTTGAAATACAAGTGAGGGATTTCCACCAAGTTCTGGAGACTGTTTAAAGTCAAGAGGGAGAAACAGGCATCTCTACATGGCACTAGCTTGACTGCTTTAGATCTAGGATGAGAATAAGCATACCCTCACAGTGCCTGTCTCTCTCCATGGACTGTGAAAGGAGTCCAGAGGAGATATCATATGTGAACAGATAAATATCACTCCAGGTATCTGCCCTTCATGTTACTCCAGAAAATCCTTAAGTTACTGCATGCTCATTTCCTAGATGAATGCTATGAGGAGGAACTTGCAAAGTATGGAAGTAGGGTGGTTGGTGGAGTTTATGAACCAGACTTCTCCATCCTAACTTCCCAGTGCTCCTTGCTTGATTGCATCTTCAATACAGCCCTCTTGCCCTTTTCTTTGTCTTGTTTTTCACATCTTTTACAGTCCACCCTCTCCAGTGACAGTAAGCAGTCTAAGTAATTGTTTAGGGTCCTCTGTTTCAGGGAACCTCTCTTCCTTCTATTACTTAATTCAAAGGCTTCAGGCAAGCTGGCTTGCCACATTCAGAAGGATGCAATAGGGCTCAATTTGTTCGTTTGAAATGCCTTCCTCCATCTGGGCCCAAGATTGTCCTCCAGCTACAGAGTAGTCCTTGAGCAGTTATCTAACTAGAGGATTTTGCAGGCTATCAGAGAACAAAGTAGATAGTATTGGGAAATCTTCCTGGCTGCGATAAAAGACCATTTTTCTTACTGAAATCTAGCTGTGATCTTTACTCTGAAGACATAGACTAAGTGTTTGAGGAGGATTTGTGCCTATAGAAGCTTTGGTTGAGAGTGACTAAAGCAAACCAGTCACACAGCATGCTGCCCCAGGTCCCCTCAGTCTGGTATAAATACCATTTGTCTCTGGGATAGGCAGCTGTGTCCTCATTCTCAACTCCAGCTGCTCACCTCTACCTCCATTCTGTGTACAGAAAGTAAGATCAGGAACTGATCTGGCTGGAAACTAACCTGAACAACAACAGCAAAACAACAACAAAAAAGGCAGAGAGATTTCTGTGTAATCACATACATACACTAACTCAGGCACAAGAGAGGCAGGAGGAGCACATGGCTGAGAGATGAAGGGGAAGCAGGAATTTCATAGCAGCCGGCACTTGCATCCAAGTAATATGACCACAAAACTGCTCCATTTGGCTTTGGTGAGCTTAACATAGAGATTAAGTAAAACAGCAGTAAAAAAGCCATGTGCCTGCAACCATAGCTGAGCACCAAACTTCATAAAATGAATATTCCTATGGAAGGCAGTGAAGAGATAGAAACTGCTTTACCTACAGGGGAATAGTTTATACTGCTATAAATATTGTACTCTACCATATTGCCAGGTTTCAGTACAGAAATGTAGTAAATATTGCTTAAGTTATCAGAGGAATTTCAGTATTGCCAATCACACAAGGTAAAGAAACTACAAATGAGATCTAAAAACAAAACTGAAGTTGGATTAAAAAACACAGTTTCAAAATAAATAAATGCTGAGTTCTTTTGTCTGTCTTTTGCCTTCCGGGCCTTCAAGGTGCAATGCAATACTGTTGCTGCCTCTTCATTACAATTAAGCAGACCGTGATCTTCATTTATTAAAATGACAGATGAAATTCCTTCCTAATCAAATGATTCAAGGACCTCAGGCTGTAAAGACTTATAAAAAGCTGCATTCTTGCTAACACTGGAAGAATTGGACACACAAGTATTTGTTTTAGATGATGCCCAGTTTCTATGGAAAGAGGTACTAGGATGCCACAAAGATATAGTAGAAATACAAACTAATGATTTTGTCATAAAATTAGCCCTAGTTTTAAAGTTTTTAATTCAATAATTATTGCAGGATATCCAGAAATAAGATGCATTTTTATACACCTAAATAATATAAATGCTACAACTTGTGGTCAGAAAAGATTGATTTAATGTATAGAAACATATGTGTTCCAAGCAATTTGGTGCATTAAAATTAAGATAAGTTTTATACACAAGCTGGACACTGCATTCTATGTCAGGCATTGTGAGCTGACACCAGGCATTACATTCAGCACCTGCTTCTGTAGATCACCATCCTGCTTTCTCAAAAAGGAAAGTAAGTTCTTCTGACCATATTCAGACCTTCTCAATTTAAATGATTTTTTTCTGTAAAATTTTCCCAGTATCTAAATCTCTCTCTGACTTGTAAATATATATATATATATATATATATATATATATATGTAAAGAAAATGAAAGGAAAAAAAAGCCTCAGTGCATTATTTCTGCTGGTTTTTTAATTAGCCAAGCAGAAAAAAGTTCTAATTAGAACATATGGAAAAAAGAGGGGGGTGAATTAAATATTTTTTAATAAAATAAAATAATAAGCATGCATAAAATATGTCAGAATCTACATTTAACAGGAGAAGTATAGCACTGCTTGAGGTCAGAGTTAATGCATCTGTCCTACGATCTTCCAAAGAACATGTATTGTCTTCTCCAACTTGAAATCTGATGGAATGTAAACAGTGCAAGAACAAAATAGGCAATTAGTAGAAAAAAGCTAGATTTCTGAAACCAGTACATGCAGATATTTCTATAGGAGCACTATTTTGAAGGCCACTGTTTAGTATGACTTCAGTTAGACTTAACCATCTGCTTAACTGTGATGGTTTTAACCAGAGTTTATAGTTCGTTCCTCGCATGATGCTACACTTGTCATTGTCATAACAAAGCACTTATACATACCATTCATTTTATATGTTTAATTAGTGCTAGTGACTTATGTGCTTAGAATTAAGAGTATAGTCAGTGTTTAATTGTCTCAGAGTCTTAGTCGTCTGTGTAATGCTGGTCCAAAGCCATATTCAGCACCAAACACGCATGTGCTGGACACATGCAAACAAATCCCACATCTAGGAATAGAAAGTGCCAGAGATCAGTAAAAGGAGGAAATAAACCCAAACAAATATGACACGCGTGTTCTTGTCCCTGGCCCCCAGCAGAGAGCTGGATAATATAAAGTCCCTGCTTCTCCGTCCAAACACCTTCAGGCTGACCACATTCCCTGGCAGATTATGAGTAAGTATATGTCTATGTCATGTGAGTGCCTTAAAATCAGTCAAGGAGTTAAGTGTCTGTTTAACTTCATCATCACCTCCGTCATAATGTGCTACATCTATCATTCCTCGGCCAGATCCAAGACTGGAACAGCTCTGCCTGGATCCTGGTGTGCTCAGTGTAAACTCATAGCCCACCCTCCTCATTGCAGTCTCTGGGCATCTTCCTGTATTGCTTTGGGTGACAGAACAAGCACCTCAGTTTACTCAAAAGGGAATAAGAGCTCTGACCAGAAAATTAAGTAGATGCTTGCGAAGATACAACTTCACACCTAGGATTGGAGCAAGGGCATCTTTCTCAAAGGGTTTTATTTTGTTTTGCTTTGCCATCACCAAAGCATATGGTGAAGAGTTGGTGAAGAGTTTCCAGCCTCTAATCCAAACTCAGTGGCCCACAAGTATATATTGTCCTCCTTTGTCAACAATTTGAGTGTCATATTTACTTAAAAATAAAATTTTGATTTGTAAGTTTGTTCCACATAAAGAAAGTGAGCTAATTATCATCCTAGGTGTGCCTTACTAGTCAAGAAACAAGCTCTTGTGGAGCAGATTTTTTTTTTTTTTTTTTTTTTTTTTTTTTTTTTTTTTGCTTCTGGGGCTAGATGTTCTCTTTCTTTCATTAGCTGAATGTTTTAGGGGCATGAGATTAGGCTGAAATTAAAAATTTGAAAATCCACCCACCATCCTCAACCTGGCTATGTTGTTCCTGACTCTTAGTTCAGGAACAAGAAGTCCAGCAGGTACCACTCTGCACCACCATGTTATAGATGCCATGGAACTCTGGCAGGCTCAAGGACACACTCAGCACTGCAACAGACTTGTGCATCCTACCTACTTCCTTCAGGGATGAGATTGATTCAGGAGAGCTTTATTCTTCCCTGCATATGAGCTGTTTAACTCCCGAGTCCTAAGAGCTACCCCAAAACTCGTTTTGTCTCTAGAAAGTTAAGCATCAGGATATACTAGAGCATCCCTTGAATTTTCCTATTTTCTAGCTAATGATATAAGCCACTGGGCCGCTGGACACTCTGTCAGTGGAGGGTTGCCCACATCACTAAGTACATTCATGTTCTCAGGAAGCCCCTTTTGGTTGCATGGGAATCCAAATAAGAGCTTTTCTTTTCCAGGAAAATCTTCTGCTAGTATATTACACCTGGATTGTAACAAGCACGGTGTCCTCTGGCTTCTGATGTGCTAAATCTAGACTTCCTGTGCCTTTTCAGTATAAAGCACCAGATGGGACAGCCAGGCAACCTTATGCTCTTCCTCAAGGTGCAGGAATTTATCTAGCATGTGGCCTCCTCATCTCAAACTGAAAGTGCAGCCCAATGTCACTAGACTCACTGGAGAGCCCTTCTTGCAGTAATTTCATTCTAACTTTTTGTTTTTCTTTCTACTTCCTGACAGAGGGAAAACCGGAGAGAGGACTTTGCATTGCCTTTCTGTCTCTTTCTTGCCAATATCATGGGGTTAAAAACAACCATATGTTTCTTCCAAAGGTATTAGCATAATTATCTCTCCATTCTGACTGTGGAATAGCTGGCTATGTTCCATATAAGATTGTGTTTAACTAATCCTTCTTTGGAAACCCATACTATTTATATCTTCCAAAATCAACTTCATCTTCAGAAATGCTCTTTAAAGGACACATTTTGTTCTATTCTGACCATATGTTTTCACCATGATCTGAGTATTTTAAATGAGTTACTGAAGGTTGGCATCCAGGACTGCTCCCCCAGATGCTGTTTGTGCATTACTGTCTAATGTTAGTCATGCAGCCTGCTCAGCTGCTTGATTTTTGAGAAAATCAGTCCATATTTATCTAATTACTTTGTGTTTGGAGAATCGGTGTGAAGCTCTCAAACATAGAGGGCCTCCAGACACCAATTGTCAACATCAGCTAAGTTTGTCCGAAAGGATTTGCCAGCAGCCTTGCTGTTTTCTGTCTCAGAAAGAAGGTCCTTGTTCTCTATCTCTTCATCTATATTTCTTCCATTCCTTTCATCATTTCTTTTTCCTGATTTACACCGAATATGCAAGCTACGGCAGCTCTAAATAAATAAAAATTGTAAAATCAGAACAAATTAAGTCTCAAATGCTGAAGAGAGATTTTATACTTCAGGGTAGTAGTGACAGTTCAAACATTTCCATATGGGTGGGGGCACTGTAAGTGTTGAGAAAACCTCATGTAGGGCATGCTTACTTTCCAGATTCTCCTACTGGTGTGTCTTGCAAGTCTATGCTAACACTGGGGGGAAAAGTACTTTTCAATAGATCTAATATTCAGTTTTCTACACAGAAGGAAAAAAAAATTCTTCATCAAGAAAACTACTTTTCCAAAGATGCTTCAAAATGTATTGGTTTCCTTGGAGAAAGATATTTGGAGCTCTGTATAACCTTTATCTTCACTATAGTGTTTTGTTTTTTTTTTTTTTTTTTCCTTTTCTTCTTTCTTTTTTTTTAGTATCATTGTAACTAAGATTGGAAAATATTTTTGTTGGTGTTTTCTTTTCTTTTTTTTTTTAATCTCTAGTTGTTCCAAAACAAAACTTGTATTTTACTCATAGCAAACTCTTCCAGGTTGTTCTTGCGACTCTGCACTGTGAATTTTTGAAAGAATCAGTGAATATATAAATAAATATACTGTAAAAGAGAAATGTGCTTGTGCATAGGGAGTTCATGAGTGGGTATGGTTTCATGGTACATGTTGAATAGCTGAATATGAGGTCTGTGTAGGAAGAAGATACTCCACTATGACTGAGCCTGTGGGTCTGCAAACGCTTTCAGTATAGGAGACAGATATTTTTCTGAGTGAACTAACTGTTCACTGGACTGTTGACCGTGATATGATGCAATCCTTATCTCAGCAGCCTATTTGTTCAGATGTTTATAGAAGAAGGATTATTTTCTACCTGTTTTTTGATGTAGCTCCATGGGTCATGTAGGTTTTCTGAAGTGGTCAGACCAGATCTCCAGACTGTCAGCACTCATTATGGATAAATACTTTCCATCTGAAGCTGTACTTTCGCCTCTTTCCTGATTTCTTATAGGGCATTCAAGTCTGCATTTCCTATAGCCTTAAAATAATTTAGTATATGAATGAACAAAACCCATTGCTGCGAAGCTATTGTGGCTGCCACACACTTATCTGTTGCAAAACCACAAAGGTAAGGATGTGCAATGTCCCCTGTCCCCTCGCATACTCTAAGCACTACCTCTTACTGCAGCTGCCTAAACAACACTTTAGTCTTCAGACTGCATGGCCACACATCCTTCTACCTCTTAATTACCTTTCTTGAACACAGTTCCCTGACAGCTTTCCCCAATGCAGCCAACTATTCCTCAAACGCTGACAGCCTCTAGAGGTGAGTATAGAAAGTCAGACCGAAAGAACTGAAGCTGTAATATGTGATCGGCAGTAGCCAAAATAAGATCTCTGTGGAAAGATGGGCATAGTATATGTAGGTATCTCAATTCTCCAGTGCGGGTTATAGACAGAATATGGGGCAAAACACATCACAGCTGTTAGATACACAGACACATCAGCACCTACATACACGTAACACGCAATTGTATACACCGATATAAAAAATCCCACTGATAGGAAACAATCCCAAGGACAGAATCTTAGCTTTCTATCCATTACTCAGTTAGAGCAGGTAGTTCATCAAGATCAGCCTGCAGTCTGTGATTTCTTTCTTGTTTTTTTATCTTTTTTTTTAAGCATAGTATATTTAGCATGTACAGTTAGATTTTGTTTCTCCTTTTCACTTCTTTAATACTTCCTGTTTTAGGCACATTCAGATGGTGATCCACCTGAAGTAATACCCATAAAAGTGGCATACTTTACTGATACTTAATATTGATCAAATCTGATTTAAATAGTCAGATGTAGAAAAATGCTGAGGCTGTTTTGAATGAAGGAATTCCAAATTCTATGGAGTATGTTATAGGTAGTCTCTACTCTGCTTGTGTGTATGTGTATGTACCATAGTTTAGAAAGACTATTATTTAAATTGTAAAAACAAGACGTTAAAAGGTAACAAATAACTGAATTGGAGTTTCGTGTGAAACCTTAACTCACAAAGTGTTTAGATACAGAATGTATTTTTTCCAAATGAAATATCTGTCTTAATCACTGCTGGAAGTAGTTCTGAGCATGATTCACTGTTCTGTAGTGAAGGAGGCCTACAGCAGTACCAAGATACGAAAAGCATGAGGCACATAATGACAGACCCTGTAAGCAAGGTGGAGTACACTCTTGACAAGCATCCAGGTGAACCAGACATCTCTCTTGCCACCACCAGGAAGTTCTCGCAGCCAAGTCCACACTGCAAATTCTGCTGACAAATCTGCCCCAGCTCCAGGTGTGAGAAATGCTAACCTCCTGCTTGACCTTGCTATGCCAGCAAAACATAGAGCCCTAGCAGCAGGTGATAACTTGCTGTTCAGGGAGGCAGCACAGTGACACAAACAGATGGGGGTGCTTCTGTCAGAGGATGCCGGGTTGCCCTTTGGAGGCTTTGCTGATGTGAGCGAGACAGCAGGGTCTGCCTCATGGGAAAGGCCTAAATGAAGCTGAGCTAGTCAGTTAATCAGAGCCTTTCAAAGTTGCTTTGGTTTCTTGTTGCTTAAGTTTCAAACACCTGCAACACGATCTTCAAAAGTGCTGAGCTCTACTGAGCTACCACAGCCGTAACTAGACATGATGTTCTCTTTGCCTTGGCCATGAAACTCGTGATGAACAGTAACAAGTCTGAGGTTGAATTGGTGGTGGTGAGGGGAGGATTTCCGTTCCTCCCTGTGTTACACTGTGGCCTTAGGGAAGTGATTCCACCTATCTTCATCACTTTCCCCACATGTAAACCAGGAATAATTACACCTGCCCTACCTTCCCTACCAAAGTGTTATGATTAATTAGCATCTGATTTGTGCTTGCAAAATCCTGTTAAAAATCCCCTGAGTGATGTGAAAAATCTGACCTGCATGTTCCATGGTGGTTCCCCAAAGAATTAAACCCTTTACAATTGCTCTCTGGCTCGCTTTAATCTGTGCCAACAGACTCTACCTGCAGTGGGAGTCTAAAAACCATTTGTGAGGCTTAGATGAGTGCTAGAGGAAAGCCTGCATGGAAAATAACAGTTCCATAAACAGTAGAGGATTTGGATGGCGTGGGCTATTAAAGAACAGGGCCATTCACCACTTAATGAGGATTAAAATAACTCTTGAATAGCTGCCTTATTCCCTGAGCATCCTGTTCAATGAATGAGTCATAGGATTACAGTTGAAAAATAGGCTGGAAGGTGGAACGAAAAACTAACATGAATATCAAATTAAGAGTTTGTAGACAACTTTTAATCTGGCACCTCCAGCCTGACTGACATTTTGACTTTAGTAGTAGCTTAATCTTTATTGTTGTTGTCTTGTGTGTCCCTTTTGGGCGGGGGCATGGGGTGGACAGGTCAGTTTGCTTGGGTATTGTTAGCCAGGTGCAGAAACACTCTGCAAGCAGTATTAAGTAATTATTGGCTAATGCAAGAGCAAGACAGCTAAGGTTTGAGGAGCTATTAAGATAGAAATTAGAATAAGCACCATCTCTGATAAGGTATGCAGGGATCTTTGCTGCTTGGGTAGATACCACTCACGAGGAGCTTGTCTTCCCCTGCTCCCTGGAATGGCTTTTCAGTGTTGTGAGTAGCTATCTGCCACCATCTCCCCAGCACCGCTGACATAGGTGACGACCCAATGGTCTGACAGTTCCCAGTTAGCCCCTTGCCAGACTTTTGTTGGTTTTGTTTTGCTTTGTTTTTCCCCTATTAGGATCTCATATCACTCCTTGCTGGTGGTTTTTTTCCCCCTCCTTGAATCTTGAGTCACTATCTATCTTGTGTTAGAAATCCTATCTGTGTCCCTAACTCTACATTTCATATCTCTCTGCAGAATTAATGCCGATACATCCCAATTAACAGGAAAATGCTTTGTGCAGAGAATGCTTTACTGTTGTTTCCCTCACCCAGGTATCCTGCTTAGCTTTGCTTGACCAGCATAGCAGAAGTTAAAGGACATTTGCTCAATAATTTCTCTCTAGACTACAAGTTATGAATAGAAAATGCCAGAGGGGGACAGGCAGTTGATAAACTGGTAGCTTTATGCCAAAAGTATTTATATTCTCAGCACCAGTTTTTGGTCTGATTTCCTCCTTGCCTTCTGGGCCTATCTTTCTTTTAGTTCCTAAAGCCTGAAGTCTTTTGTCATATTTAAGTGCTCTGGAAGATTAGCCCTTAAAGGGGATTTTCTCTTCATTAATGCAGATGCCAAACAGTTATCTTGTCATCAGAAGAATAAACTGCTTGTTATAGTCTTCTCTGAAAATCTCAGCTAGAGAATATGGTTGAAGGCAGGCAAATGCTGAGGTTGCTGAAAAGACCAGAAGGGAAGAAGGAGAGGAAACAAGTTTTGTAGGCGGATTATTCCTGTTTAGCCCATTTCTTTTCTCTTATCAAATACAGATTTCAAAAGACTTCCCAGCACTTTGATAAATACTGTAAAGCTAACACAAAATATTGCATGACTTTCAGGACCATCATATATCTGTAATATACTTGGTTGTATTAAATATATCCTTGCATTGTAGTTTTCATGAGGAACTTTATTAGCAAAGATAGGCTGGAAAATACACTATTTTCTTTCCAGATTTTGACATTTGCTATTTTTTCACATTATAGAACAAAATAAATCTGGTTTTTATTAACAATAAACATATAAGAAATTATTGTGACTGAAAAAGTATGCTTCAGAGAAGACTGAAATAAAATATCAAAGGGAAGATTGACTCCCTATGCAAAAAGATATATTTTTTTTTAAGAGGATATTCTGGACAGACGGTACAATAGGAGTTCATCTGAGGCTATTTAAAGTTTTCTTCATCATTTACAAGGGGTTTTTCACCTCAAGACAGACTATTCAGTGAGTGATTTATGCTGCAAATTAGAGCTGTCAGTCCCAACCAGTGGAAGAAGCGCTTTTCCTTTCAAAGTTCAGATCAATACCTCAGCAAATGAGAAGATCTGCCTCTGAGAAGAACTGGGATGAAAGGCTGTCAGGCACCTTCGCGTCCCAGAAAGTTTACTCAAACACTCTGATTTCAGTTGCCCATTAAGGGTAAGAGGCCTGATCCTGACTTGCTCTGAGCACTCACAATGCACATTGCCCAGAAACATCTTGGGGAGTTAATGTTGTCCAGATGCCAAAGTTGCTCTGCTTGTGACAGGAAGATGACTTCAGACAATAAAGAATTCTGTATACTCACTAGGAAAATTCTTGTTTCCTGTTTTATCATACACTGTTAAAGAACTACAGGCAGTTCTTAAAATCAATCATTGGATGCTATAGTTGACACTAGATTCTCTAAGTCTTTCCAAAAATGCACATGCAATTTCAGCAGAACTTGAAGAATTATTAATTGAAAGATCTGTTCTCTCCATCTTCAAATGCAGGCAGAGGATCTTGGGGAATTTTAACTGATAAATGCTACAGAAGAGGCACCTGAGCATGACAGCAAGGCAAATCTCTGTCTAGAGACATCCTTTCCTCCTTCCTACAAACTCAGTTTTCTCCTCCCCTTGGAGGAACATAACCTTTCCAGCCCTCCCTTCGCACAGCTATTACCACTGTGTTTCATGCACATCCAGTATCCTATCCCCTCTGAAATCTTCCTTTCCTCTTTCATAGACACATCCCATCACAGCCTCTCCTCCTCCACATGAGTGAAAAGCCGTGTTTCCCAAAGAAGCAGTTACTGGATTCACACACAAGCCATATATATAATCTCCTGAGATGCAGCATTTTGTTCTGTTTTTTCTGTTCCAATTAGCGCATCTATGTCCTTTTCAAAGAAACCTGAAGTCTTTTAAGCCCCTCTCCGTTCACCTGACTTCTCCCATATCAGAAAGGGGCTGGAAGCAGTTTTCTCTTCTATCTGGGTGAAGTCCCTTTCTTTCTACTGGCAGTTGTTATCTGATTACTCCTCCAGCTGTGCTCAGAAATTTCTTGTTGTGGTCTGCTGATTAAGAGCACTATGTATCCTTTATTTTCTTAACAGAGTTTCCTAGTAAGTAGTTTTGAACTCAGATCGCTGTCTCTACGATAGATATGCTTCTGCCTAACTGTCACTTCACAATTAACAGCATTATCTTGTTAAACCTGAAGAAGTACCGGAAGATCAGCCATCATTTTAAAGCATTTTATAGCTTTGAAAGTGTTTATCACAGGCTACAAAAGTGGTAAATGAAGCCCAGTGCTGCATTCAGATGCCTGATTAGTTCAGCCACACGAAAATGCCAATAATTCAGAGTCTGAGTATTTTTATATGCCAGTTTTCAGGCAGTGTCCTCAAAGAACCTGCGTTTTTTAGAGGAAAAGAAGGAAACAAAGAATTTGGAGTGAAATGGAAAGCTGATCAGAATCACAACACAATACGAACCTCTTCAGGCCGATACAGGTGTTATCACTGTCCTCAGCAAAGACACAATTTCATCCAGGAGTGAGGTTGCCAGAGCAAGTGACTGCATTGGAGAACTCTGTGTTTTCAAGAAAGAGAAACAGCCTTCTTGCTTCTGGTACAATGAATGTGTTAAAAGTTTTGTCAGCTACTGTTTTAAATACTTGCATTTCACACGGAGAGGTGTCTCTCATCTGTGTGTGGTCTTTTATATGTCAACTCCAGTAGTGTGTGAGTAACATTAGCTGAGAAAAGGACAAACATTTGGTATGTTGGTTTTAACAATTTGATTTCTAAATTACCTTTGCCTTAGCTATACTGAGAGGCCTTGTTTTTCTTAGCTACCCTGCACAGCTGCAGCCTTACATCTGCCTGAACCTAGGGGGACTAACATAGGCACCACAAGTTACTGTATAAAGCAGTTTGCAAGAAGGACCCCTCCTGAGGAAATATCTTGGTTTCTAGTTTTTTCAGGATAGAGAAGGCTGTATGGCAATTCAGTCATGCTCAAGGAACTTGCAGATGCAAGTGTGAAGGAGAGGTCATCATAAAACACAACTGGCTTATTGCTTACTGTTTAGTTCGCAACTTTCAAAAATATATCAAAGGTAAAGTAAAGAAGATGGGGTCAGACTCCTCTTAGTGGCATCCAGTGACAGGGCAAGTGGCAGAGAGCACAAATTCAAATGCATAAGAAAATACATTTTTACACTGGAACAACTTACATGGGCAGATTGTGAAGTCTCTCAACTGGTCACGGTCAGCTGAGCAACCTGCCCTACCTGAACCTGATCAGCATAAAAAATGTGAGAGGGAAACAGTGTTCAGCTGTTCTTCTGAAAAACAGACAGCCCTAATGGTGACTGTACACAGCAGCTGCCTCTGTAACTAAAGACTCTTACAAATTCTGCACAGAGGATTTGTGAACTGAATCTGAGTGAAATCTATATGTTCTGGCCTAGAATTTAGCTCTATAGCTCTTCAGAAGCACAGAATATTTAAACTGTATAAGAGAATACCTGAGCTGCTGAGCAACAGGCCTCATGATCTAGAAATATCAATATGTAGAAGAATTTTCTGATAATATGTCTAGTAGATCTAGAAGAAAAATATGAAAAATATGATAGAAACTTAAGGCAGGTAATTCAGATCAGAAATAAAGTATATTAAGATTTTTGGTAATGAGATCTACAAATATTGCATGTATTTATTTTAGATATGTGTCAGACTTATCATCACACAAATTCTTTTAAATTTATATTACTGAAAGGTCTGTTTGAATTCAAACAAAGGCCAGAACCTGATGCAGAAATTAGTGGGTGGGATTCTGTGCCAGGCTTGCTGAAAGCTAGATGAAATTCTACCTGATTCCATGTCACAGATATCTGAAATTGCCTCCAGACTGTTACAAGCATTCCACAAATATCAAAGCTTTTGCTTTTTCCCACCCATCCTCTCGTTCATTCTGTCACATTAAAGTGAAATGAGAATATACAGAGGAACAGAAACTGAAATAAGGTGGCAAAAGTAATTCCTGCAAAATTTTAGCTTGCTAAAAGTAACCAGCAGTGGAGGATTCAAAGAAAAATTCTAACTTGAGAAAATCTGTAGGCCACTTATTCAAGGACATTTTGGATGCTTATGTGAACCTGGCCTCCTTTCAAGTTTTGCCATTGACATGTAGTTGCTAGTTGGGCTAATATCTGTTCTGCATTTTCGGTAGGCTGTGTATTTAATGGGTGCCTATATTCTAAATTGAGTTGTAAGTAAGGTAACATGTCCAGTCTGTTATAATTCAAATAAATAACTTCTGATTTTAATGTTGAATCTACACAGATATTCAGCATACTACACAGGGAGTTGAGCTTCAAATGAGGTAATATAAGTAGAAGCAAGAATGGATTTTTCAGGAACAAATCGTGTCAAGCTAATCTAATTTCTTTCTACAATAAGATGCTGGGTTCTTTGGCGAGGGAGGAACAGCTCATATTAGGGATCACGACATTAGCAAGGTTTTCAGTAGTTTCTGAGAAAATAATATGAGATCAATTTGGGAAACATGGTCTGTAATGAATCTCTATAGGGTAGATGCCACAATGGTTCGATAACCATAAATTGCAAGTAAACATCATTAGAAGGATCAACTAATGTATTTCTGCATATAGGCTTCCTGTTAATGCATGGTGGAATAAGAATCTGTTTATTAAATTTGTAAATGGTATGAAGCTTGGAGGACCATAAGTCTATTAAAGGATGGAATTAGAATTTAAAATAGCCTGAAAAGAAAATGATTAAATAGAGAAAAATGTTAAGTGTGACACTGAAACGGATATACTAAATACTAAAAGGCCATTGTATATGTTAAAGAACGACAGAACAAGTAGAAGTTCTTTGGAAAAACACCAAGCAGTCATAAAGGATCACAAACTTGATGTGAACCAGTAATTTCATGTTACTGTGCAAAAGGAAATATCATGCAAGGTTTTGTGAATGAGGGTAAAGAATAGGAAAAATCCAGACACTCCACTCTGTACTGGTAAGGTCTTGGGTAAGAAAAACATCCTGGTTTCTGTATCACACTTGAGAAGGATATAGGCCAATTGGAGAGTGCATAAGGAACTAAGTGAAAACAGTCAAAGGCAAAGCAAGCAAGCTTTATAGAGAAATGTAAAGGAAATTATGTCATTTATCCTGAAGAATAAAATATGGTAACAATTTTCTTGTAAAGAACTATTACCAAAATGAGGGAGATAATCAGCATATCGCTGGTAGACAAGAAAGAAATAATAGGCCAAAAAGATAATGGGAAAGACTCAGTGAAAAAGCTCTCCCAAGGAGGAACTGAAACCTCCAGAGGAGGTTTTAAGAAGAAGTTTGATATCAGACTAGTTCATTGGCACTGGTAGAGGATGAGATCCAAGAAGGTATCTTGATATCTCTTCCCTACTTTACTTTGATTTTGTAACCAGTCATAAAGATCCAGACAAAGTAAGTTCTTTCCTTACTGAGCTTTGTCTAGAAAATTCATACGATAAAAGGAGTTTATCAGCAGTCACTTACCTAATGTCTTTTCATTATAGTGAGAGAAAAAAAAAAGATATTTTCCAACCCAAGGGGCAGTTACTAATCGTAGTGGCAGCAGTTGAACTGCCATGGATAGTTTCATGCTACTTTGCAACTAATTGTATAATATGGAATGCAGCAGGTCTCACAGCATTCTTACTGCTCAGGGGAGTGAGATCTCCAGCCCAGATGCAGCTACTGAATTCTACTTCCAGCATTTATGAGACCTCTTATTTGATCCTTCTCCTTACTCATGAAGCATATTGCTGTTGTGGTGGTTGCAGTCGCAGTGGGAGAATCTTTTTTTTTCATGTGTCTGCGGCCAAAGTCATGAACAACTTTGAGCTGGAAGGAGATGCAGCAGTAGAATAAAGGCTATGAGGTTCCAGGAATTCCCAGGAATGCACCACTGATGTTGTACAAGTCATGGTTTGTTCCTGTTTGGACATGCCTTTTACCTTTGCAGAAACTCTAATTTGCAGGCTCAGCAGAAGGGAGTTCTTTTATCGTGTTCTTTTAGCATCTGGAATTTTAAGTGAAGAACATAACAGAATATTCTGCTTTCTTAAGCATTTTCTTCTCCTTTCTTTAATCATGCTGAGATTTCCTGTAAATACTGTGAGCTGTAATTATCATCTGCAAATTAGTGCTTTTACTAAGCTGTTTTTTAAAAGTTTCTTTTTTTTCTGTGAATTTCAGATGACCAAGAACAAAATTATAGTCACCTGATACTAAACAGTGCTACCCCGACACCTACACATGGTAAGAGAAAACAAAGAGCAAAATTACACATGTTGTAACTTTTCTCTACCAACCAGTAACATTTACTGATATCAAAGTATGTTTAATGTTAATTGAACAGTTTCCATGGCAATGATGCATGAACGATGTATTTCATTAACATTAAACATAGGACCATATTTTTCAATGCAGCATACAATTAAATATGGCCTAGTCTTTTACTTTACCTATCAACTTTGTGTTTTCCCATGTCTGGTTGATCCTTTCTCATTTCCATATCAGTAAGCTGCTGTCAGATTTATTAGGCCAGAACAGTAAAAATGATAACCAAAGAAAAGCCCTTCTTGTTAGCTGAGCCAGTCAACAGATAGTGCTACCTGTGCAGCATTAAGACAGGTTAGAAAGACAGTAAATGTAGGGTAAGATCTCCTGAGCTTTTGGCATTGCAATATAAGACCCAAGTTTAGTTTCACAGCTATCTCCAAGCTGTCCAGGCCACACTTAGAATCTAGCTGGAATGACCTACTGAAGCCCCTAACTCACCGTACAATGTCCCTCTAGTTTCTAGTATGCAGGATAGGTAAAAGCATTAAGAGATCTTTAAACCCAGATAGTTTTTTAAGTTTGAATCCTCCTGCTGACATCCCTCTTGTTGAATTATGGAAGATGTGGATTTTTATTTGTCTTACCTCTATATGTGGTTCAATGCATTCATTGGCACCTCTCTATCCAACTCTCTCACTTTTTGACTTAGTAAACCTGTGGATCCATCTGTCATCCTTTGGCTAATAATTTCAACAGTTCATCTGCTTTTCAGAGATACTCTTTCGTTTCCCCCTTATGCTTCCACTTTTTCATCCCGGATGCGAGAAGTGTTTTCATTTCCCTCTTGGCCAGAATCCTTACTCCTCTCTGTTCAGCCTTGTCCTTCCAACCCTTCTACCTCTGAGTCTCACCCTGCTTTGCCTTAGCTCCTTCCTCCCTTTGACTTCCTTGGCTCCAGCTTAGCAGAGTTGAGCATTGGCAGAATGTCAATCACTACATTGCAGCAATCACAGACTACCCAGACAAACCATCAGCATCTTCAGTTTCCTGAAGGAAGTTTCCTTTCCCCTCCAAATCCAGATCACCCATTGCCACTCTAGTTGTTCCTCCTGCCTCTGTAGAATCAGCCCAGCCTCTGAATGTACCTCGTTCTCTCTGCTTCTCTCTTCATCTGCTACCTTGTCTTGGCCTCCTCCATTGTTCTTCCCTGCACTATTTATTTTGTGAATGTGAGATATTTGTCCAACATTTGCATCTGGAGCCTCCCTTCTTCCAGGGAAGTGGTAAGTGATGAGTAAATCTCATCATAATACATTGATTCACACTTCCTGTAGCTGTGAATCTCTATATTTAATACTCTTCTAGTTATGACATTTGATAAATATTCTGGAATTAATTTATTGTGAAAGCTGTGTGGGTTGTATAGAAACTTACACAGTTCTTTGTTGTATAAGAGGGAGGGGGAACAATTGCTCTTGAAAAGGTCACTTCAGATCTTTGGTGTTTCCCCTTCGTACAGGGTGGGTCAGGCTGCTCCTCAGCCTTCAAGTATCTTTCAGTTGTAAGACTATATATATATTTATGTATGTATGTATATATACACTATTTCCACCTCCCAAAAGCACAGAAGAAGCAATGGCAGCTTTAAAACTGGCAATAGCCAGTTTTAGTGATAGTACTGAACACTAATTGACAGCCTCAAACACCACTTAGAATACTTTTTTTTTTTAATTTACTTTTTTATACAAAAGATAAGAGGAGAAAATCTGATACAGACTAATCAGACTGGCATTGTATTGCCTTATCTTTAGGATCCCAGGAGGGCCAGATGCGACAAGTTTGCTAGTGTCTCTGCCCAGAAGTTTTTACATTATGTCCATTGCTAGGGTCCCTGTTACATTCAATAATTCAAAGTACTAACATGATTCAAAACAGTTAAATTTCTCTATGGACCTGACAGATACCTTCTTTTTTTTATGTACCTGAGAGACAAAATCAAAGCAGACATATTCATGATCTTGTGTTAGTGAATTCCACTTCTTTATTTTTCCCTCTGTTCTCATGTCTACTCTGCATCTTAATAGTTTGCTTATTCAAAGCAGGTTGAATGATCTGGCTGAAAATAGCTATATGATTAGGAGTTACATTTGGATCCTAAGTTATCCATGTGGTCATGGACACTTACATTCATGATATGCATGTGTGCTGTTGCTGGTCACAGAATCACAGAACGGGTAAGGTTGGAAGGGACCTCTGGAAACCATCTAGTCCAGCCTCCCTGCTCAACCAGGGTAACCTAGAGCATGTTGCACAGGATTACATCCAGGAAGGTTTTGAATATCTCCAGGGAAGGAGACTCCACAACCTCTCTGGGCAACTTGTTCCAGTGCTCTGTCACTCTCACAGTGAAGAAATTCCTCCTCATATTCAGGTCGATCTTCCTGTGGTTCAGTTTTTGCCCATTGCCTCTTGTCCTGTCACACGGGACAAACAACTGAAAAGAGTTTGTCCCCATCCTCTTGACACCCTCCCTCCATCCATTTCCTGGTGAGCATAAAATAGTTGGACCTTTCAAATAAGAGATCAAAGGCGTATTCAGCATTCATAATTTATTGCTGAAATTCTGAGATATATTAACAAAGACATAGACTTAATTCCCTTCCGGGATAGGGAATATATCCTGTATATATTTTCTGTGTGATTATGCAGATTTGTTGGTAAACATTACTCATCTCTTCCTGAAAATTGTGTTCGTGAGTTCTGTTTCCTACCCAGTCTCTAGCACTCACCACACAGTGGCACCATCCACAAAGAGCAGGAGAAGGGAAAGAAACCTGTGTGATGCTCAGACATGCCCCGCATTGCATGTGACCAGTGTTCACTCTGAAGTGAGGTGAAATAGTTAAAGAAATGTTCTCAAGTTACCACCACAAAGCAAGCACAGCAGTGGATGCAGATGACATGCCACTACAAAAAAAGAAAATTGCTAACACAGAATGTAACTTCATCTTGAAAAGTTGTAAAATTCCTCCCGTGAATTGTTCCTCCTACAACATCCCCAAAAGACTGCCTCACCCATCAGGGATACATGAAAGGAAGCATGAGTTGTTGCAAACTGGAATACCTGTCGGAATGGGAGTTCAGCTGCTCCAGTCTCCCATCTTCCACCATCCTAAAAACTCCACAGGTTCTTTACCTTCTCCTGTAATTCCCATTACAAAACTAGAGTCCCTAGACTTGTGTAACCTTGGGACTGAGCAGGGGAGGCTCACTACCACCCAACCATGTCAGATATGGGACATGGGACTCTGCAAGGGACCTCCTGATCTAGAAGAAAGTATGAAAGTCAAGTCCTTCATACTCCCCTTTCTCTTCTCTATATTGGCTAGTCCTTTGCAAAGATAGAGCAAAATGCACCAACATGTCTCTTCCTTCAAAGCTCTTAGGAAGCACAGTGCCCACCTGCTTGGATGCGGAGCCAGAACATGTCTTCCTACGCATTATTCAGTCTTTTGGGGGTCACTGTGGATTTAGTAATCTCTTGGGGATTCTTTGGTCAGGGCATCTCCAAGATCAAAGATTTTGTTACTACAAAGAGCAACAGGATCTTAGTGTGCAGGAGTGATCCAGATGTGCTGTTGTGCTGAAGCAGCTATTCTGCTAAACAGCTTTCTGGGAAATAACCCACTATACTTCACCTGCTCTGTCTGACAACTCTATCTTTATTCAGCTGAGGTGGACAATGAATGATAAACCTCTGTTCTCATCAGTTTGTGACCTCTCTACTGCCCCAGTCAGCTACCATTGTGCTGGACCCTCTACGAGCATGTGTAGCAGCTAACAGCACCATGCACAAATGCTCTGCTTTGTATCACTGTCACAGGATTTTACCTTCAAAGAAACAAATTAGAAGAAAATATGATCAACCCATGCTTAGAAAGAGTCAGCAAAAACAAACAAAAATAATTAGATGTCAATTATGGCCAGGTTCAACCTCAGATTCCCACAGCTGAAACTCTTATACCCTCTGTTTCAACCTGCTCAGGGGATTGCTGGCGCAGGCTCAGAACACAGCTTTACAACGCGAGGGATATAGCCCGTAGCAGTAGATTGTGCAGCTGTGAGATCAGTGATATGGCTACACTGAATTTTTCTGATGCAGGAAGGAATGCCTACTAATTAATGACGAGACTGTGTATAATCTGCTCTGTCAGGCTGCCATCATTTAATTAGCGTAGTGCTGTTTGTAGCACAGCTAACAGTTAGAAGAAAATGTCCCTTTTCTCTCTGCCTGTCTGTCAGGGAGGGTTCACAGCAGGGTGAAATACATTTTCTGTGTTTGGAAAATATGATAAGTTGTGGAAGACAATTTCTAGTGAAGATTGAGAGGCATGACCACAGACAAGTGGGTCTGTCAAAGCGTGGTCTGCAATACCAGGATTTCATTCCCGCTGTTGTTGATGGCTCTGAACTAGCCAGAGTTACTTTGGGTCTCCTGCATCCAAAAGAAGGTTGGCTTTCTTCTGATGCAGGTCTATTTATGTACCTAATTCACCTTGAGGACACCAAATGCCCCATTTTAAAGATATCTGCACTCCTTTGGAAGCCTCACTATAAACATTGCTTTCACTGTTATACTTCAGACCTCAATTCCACTGGAGACATAAGTTTGATGTCGGTTTAGTTAGTTCTAGAGTTTTGTTTTATATCCACTGCAGATTTTTAATTCTAAATAAAGACTTCTATAGCTATATTTTTGGAAAGATGTAGTGATTTTGTATGTAGAAGGCAAAGGTGAATGCTCAGGTATTTGTTTCTGTGTGCAGTCAAATTTCGCATATCAAATGCAAGTACATCTTTGATACATAAATCTATCATGTATAGTTACTCAACTTTTACACAAAATAAGCACATAAAACTATTTTCTTATAAAAACAAAATATGAAAAATATAGAAGCTAAGGGTACAGAGAGGGACTGAGGCAGTTTAGCATTAGCTGTAACAGAAATACATTCTGTCTGCTTGGGCTCAATTTCTGTAAAGCTTATTATTTTATTTTTTTACTCCTGCTTAACTTTAATCTCATTATGGTTAGTGCCTATTTAATTATGTTAAATTACCAAGAGTCTTGTATAAACATTTTTTTGCATCTACATAAGTAAACAAGTAAATTGGTAAATAATGTAGTTAGTAGGAAGTTCATATCATATTTTTTATATCAGTTCATTGCATTCGGTAATTATCTCTGAAAGTACTTAGTAAACCAGTATAAGTGGTGAATGGCTTCACTTCAAGATTTTAATTTGGTCAAGTATTTTTTCCACAGATGATGTCTGGGTTTACTCTGGTGCAGGCAAATTTCATTTCATAGCTGTAACCATGTGAACGTTAGACAAATTCTTATGTATGTACACATGTATCTTTTTTTAATCTCTCTTCCTCTCATTCTTTCTCTTGTTTTTTCTTTCTACATTCCCTCCTCCTTTTCTCCTCCATCTCTCCCTCCTTTCTTTCTCTTTTTGTTTTTCTTTTTCTTTCTTTCTTCTTTCTCTTTTTTCTTTCTCTTTCTCTTTCTTTCATCTTTTTTGTTCTTTTTATTTTTCTTTTTATTTTTCTTTCTTTATCTTCCTTCCTTCCTCTTTTTCCTTCCTTCCTTTTTCTCTGTCTTTCCCTCTTCCTCTCTTTCTTCCATCCATCTGTCCATCCTTCCTTCCATCCTTTGTTCCTTCTTTTAGAAATTCAGGGCATCTTCTTTCCTACACAGTAATAAGGCTTTGGGGAAATACATTGTCAAAATAATTCTTTCATCAATTTTCTAACATCAGACCAGAAGCTTCAATTTGGGATGATCCCAGAAGATATGAAAATGATTCCCTATACTGTCACATCTCCTCCAGCAATTTGTTGAGAGTTTTGTGTCTATTGTGTTTAAGACACTGTTTACAAAATCAGAACAATTAAGGACTGTTTAAATTAGATTTATCCCCAGTAGAAATATATGTGAGGAAATTAAAAGATAATCAGATCTCCAGAATATAACCTACAGAACAAATAGACACATTATTATGTACACTGTTCTTTTTGCAAAGCAGCAAGGCATTAATGAAAGTGGGAAGAGAAATGAACCAGGTAATCTAGGAGGACTGGACAACATAGTGCCAGCTTTTTGATCCGTACAAGTTGCCACTTTTGATGGGGGTACCAGTGGTAATCCATGATTCAGCTACTTTGCAAACCAGCTTTGCAAAGTGAAATGCACAGGGAAGGGCTTCAGTGTACTGCAGCTCCAGTTACACAAGCACAGGGCAGGCTGGAATAAAGTCTTCCATGGATCAGGACCTGTATTTACCAGTATTTATCTGAGCACTTGCTAGGAACATCCTATGGTGCAGAATCACCTTCGGCACAGAGGATACATAAGCCCTGGGAGCGGGGGGGGGGGGGGGGGGATGCAGTATGCTCCATCAGTACCCAGAGAACTGCCAAGTGTCACAGAGTAGGATTTCAAAGTTTTCAAAGTCTCTTCTGCAGGCCATCATGTGGCCATGGACATACTTGAGATATGTGCCTGGCCTCCAATGGCATGTGTGCACTGACCTTCCCTTAGTTAATGGTATACAGGGCAGTGACCTGTCCTCTGTCTAAAAATGGATAGAAGACTTGAGTGACAATGGTCTTTAGAGAATTCGGCACTACAACAACTGTTCTTTTCTTTAAAGACTAACTACTTTATGGCTTTGGACAAAAAAAAAAAGAAAAAAAGAAAGTCTTTTTACAGTCTGTACGTTAGAGGAGTTAAAACAGGGTCCTAACTCTGTATGCAACCCATCTGCTGAGCATGGAGTCTTTGCTTTGCAGATGAATGTTGACAAGCAACCCTTGTCCATGTTTCAGCCAGGAAATGGCCATCAGGAATAAAGCACTGGAAGTTCATGGACTACAATTTTATTGTGTAACTGAGCCTCCATTCTTACCCTGCCTCCTGTTGGAGAAACCTGAGGAGCTATTATCTGTGATAATACAGATGTTAAATAAAGGGCCAGCATAGACAGAATAGCTCTCACATTGGCCTCAGATTCCTCTTACAGAAGTAGAAGACCTTGAACCATAAACAAAGAGAAGCAGTATATTTATCCCAAATGAATGTGAGACTGGTGAGAAAAGACAAAAATTTCTGGAGGTCAAATCTCATAGCATCTGAAAAAGTGGGGTATGTAAAATTACTGAGACAAATGTTTCTTTTCCATTCACATTGCTAGAAGTGCTATTAGTGTGGAACTACCTATGATTCAACCAGAAGGAAGACTTCCTTTCCAGAATATTGTGAAGTTCCCTGCAGCATCTCCAGCTTGCCTCAGAGCCTTGAGCCTCACATAGTCCCTAAAAGGGAGAGTCCCACATGGCCCACGGGACCTGTGATGTATCGTTCGTGTCTCTCAGCAACTGGAGCCACTATGAAGTTATTCACCTACCTAACCTTCTGCCAGGACCAATGTATTTGTCTTTTTGAATTGATCTATTTCTGGTTTTGAGTCAGCTTCTCCTTCTTGGAGTGCAAGCTTTGAGCATGAGGTACTCTCGGAGTTGGAAGGAGTTAACAAATTGACATTTTTCAAATGCATAGTTCAGCAGCAATGAGTCCTAATCCCAGCTCTACACAGTTCCATATGCTGGCTGTTCTGATTCCAGAGCCATGTTTGTTTTCTTTCTATCTTTCTTTTTTTACATTCCCATGAAAAGGCAAGTAACCTGAAGAAATACGAATATATCTTTTCTTACAATTGCTCAATACTATTCTACTTTCTGAAATTTGCCCTCTGATGTTAATTAGCTACATTATTCCTTTCATTCTGTGTTGTAGTATGTAACCATGCATGCCCTGTAAAACACAGAAACATCTTCATGTCAAGGGACTCAGAGTGATACGATTCAGGTATATTATGGTGCTGTGTATCCATATGGTAGCATATGGAGACATCATCTTGCAGTGTGCTGAGGTACTTCATGGTTACTTTTTATCCTTTCAGATTGTGGTTCAATTCTCAGCAATAAACCATGAATTACCTAATCCTAGAGCTCTCCTGACATGCAAGAGAGGGTTTTTATTTATTTATATATTTACTTTTTTCATTAAGTGGATTTTAAATCTCACATCTCCAGATCATGTAAATGAGAGATGCTGTTCACTGGAGAGCTGCTGATTTACATCATAGACAATCTGACCTGAAATGTATGAATCCCTCTCTAAAATTCTTCGTAAGAAATGTAAAAGACTCAGTAACAGTGTTTGTAACATCAGAAGTATGAAAACACACATATACCCTCTGAAAAAGCTGAAGATATACATTGTAAATTGTATTTCTAGTCTGAAAATGTCAGTTCTGTGCCTGCAATCATATGTCATTTCCAGGATGGCTGAGGAGATACTAAGACTTGGCACACTAGGCTACCAAACATCATCAGCTGCTACCATATTTTCCTGAGGAAAGTATTCTTTTGTAAGAGCTTGTATGAGAATTGGAGAAGACTTTGTGTCTGAGGCTTCAAATGACTGAGCAGAAGGCAGTGCTGAGGGAGCAGCATGTGCTTTGACAGAGGACTGAAGCTATGATGAGCTGAAGCTGAGCAGCAGAAGGCTTGGTTGTATCAGCTTCTCCTAGGTGACATTGTTTGCTTTCTCTGGGTGAATGAGAAGGCATCTGTTGAAAAGTCTTGCAAAATTCACACAACATATGTGCAGACTCAAATGCAAATATGGAGCACATCCCTTTTGCCACTAGAGCTTTGTTTAAAACTTCGCCATTAATTCACTGTTTTATCTTGGGTATCGTCTGCTCCTGCCTTTGTACATGGATAGTTCCATACCTCATGTAAGCACACTGAAACAGAAACTATCTTCAAAGAATGGGAACAGGCAAGATACTTCATGAAGAACTTAGGTCTGGTCTCCATTGCACAAGTCTCTAGCTTTAAAACTCTTGAGCCTGCTTCCTAGTCCTGTGGTTGCAGACAGACTATGAAACACTACCAGTGGAATGAGGCTCTCCCTCAGCTAGGAGTGACTTTCCATCCTTAATGGATTACAAAATGAATGCAAGCACGAGGTGGAGGAGTGAGCTGAGGGTGTCCCCTCAGCAGGAATCACTAATTGTAGTCCCCAGTGATGGAGAGAAAGTACCACAGCCCCCTAACATTTATGTGATGACATGCCAAGTCAGGGCCATGGCCCCTGACAAGGTGAGGTAGGAAATGTTCCCCTGCCAGTCCATCAGTACAGGGATTGCTCATGATTCCTTAGGTGCAATGCTCTCTGGCATTGTCATTAGCGTCCAGTCTATTCCAGGGCCACTATCTCCTCACCCTGATGTCCTCCTCCTCACCTCCTCACCTTGTCCCTCACCAGCTTCACATCTACTCCTGCAGCAGAAGGTAATTCTGCAGCAGAAGCACAGGGGTTCCAATGACTGGGGCTACAGCAGTGCATCACACCCCACCAAAACACCTCCTAGCCGATATAGTAGAGGGGATCCATTCTTTGCCTTCAGCATGAACCCACTGGTTCTTCTGGGAATGGAGTAGAATTTGGACTGGCTTAACAAATCTGGCCTATGGATCAAGATACATGCATGGTTCTTTTTTGGTGGATGTCCAGAAAGAGATGACAGCTGCAGAGGGTAAGCCTTTCTCCACAGAGATGTTTGCTCCCTTCCCAAAGTAACGATGCCTATGCTGCACAGCTTTGTGTATTTGGCAGTGCTGTGCCATGCCACCATCCCTGTCAGTGGCTGAGTCAATGCAGCAGGAGCACTATGAAACCATTGATGCGCAATGCACCAGTGAAATTAAGAAATGTTGCAGAGCTGAGCCCTCTCTAGAGAGACTGCCATAATTTTAAGATGCTACATTTTTTTTTTTTGTAAAAACGGTATGATTACTTTGAGGCCATAGCAAAGAGAATTTAGAAACATTCTCCGTTAACAAAATGACGTATGGATGATGTTCTCATCTCTGTTGTGTGCTATGCGATGTGATGAGTTTCATTTCTTCCATGGTCCTCTGCAAAAACCTTTGCAAATTGTGGCCAGAAAGCATGATGTGTCAGAGAGGGATAAAATGGAGTGTGGCTACAGGATGGAGGTGAGGTAAATGTGGATGAATATTGACTTTTAAAGGTAATCCCAATAACCATGGGACTTTGTCCATTTTCCAGTGGGTGTCTACCATAGTCCAGAATGTAGAGCTGGACTAGAGTGAGTGGGAATACTGGGGCATGGAGCAGTGTGCTACTTCAGGTGTGTTGTGGCAAATAGGAAGACTGTACCATTAAGTCCAGCAGCTGCTACAGATGCCAATAAACACCACTAACAAGTGAGACCAGGGAAACATGTGACTCAAATACATTGCAGGAGTGAAGAAGGACAAAGGAATTTCTGCTTAGCTGGTCCCAGTAAATAAATTGCACAAGATATTTCTTCTTACTAGAGCCTCTCAGTTCCCTGATCTTGCCCTCAAACTACATTATGCAAAAGCCATCTGAAGTTATCTTTAGTCATTTCAGTTTATCCCTTATTTTGCTGAATGATGGGTAGTGGATTTCAAGGTGACCTCTCATTTACTAGAATCCTTACAGTCTGTTCCTGACTGAGTAGATGGAAAAAGCAGTAAGATGTACTGATTCTGTACATGCCCATCAGATAAATGTGTGGCACTTAATTTCACACACCTCACGCAAGCACTCAATTAATGCTCCTACTCTGGCACTGAACACGAATTCCATACATATGACCAGGCTTATTTCAGCTCATCCAAGCCTCCATGCAAAAATGGAGATTAGATACAGGTTCTGGCTGAGAAATCTGCAAAGAGATGTTACCATGTTACCCCAGGGTCCTTGCCACACAAGCACAAATAGAAGTGGGGACATAGTTTCAGTGCTGATATAGTTTCTGCATACCAGATAATATCTAATGCATTGTTTCCAGTGCCCTGATGCATATGATGCACTTCCTAATCCTACAGTTAGTCTATTAGGCAGGTATTGAAGTCATCAGTAAGAAAATAATGTTCTTAGAGAGATGATACATTAGCTATATGCCCACTTGGGCTTATGTTCTTTTTACTATGTAATAACACTATTTCAGGAATGTGAAGACATACACAAGCAATAGGAAAGAAGCATTTAATAACCAGCATGGTTACTGCATTGTTAAGAGGAAATTTTCACCATTCCTTATATCCATAAGAAAGTGCCTCATAATTTCTTAGAACTGGCACAAGAAAGATGTGCTCCTAGAGAGCTGTACTTTCCTTTTCCTGCCAAGTGGCTTACACTGGCTGTCCATGGTTATTGAGCCCAGAGGATGGTACACATGTTCTTGATGAAGAGTGTAGTGTAGCTGCAGCCTCTACCGGTGACTGAGCCATTTCCTTTGTCCTCACCTTGTTGTGCTGGCAGCAGTGCAGGATGACACAGAATGGGACATCCCAGCCTGGAGTCAGGCTGGCACTGAAGGAGAGTGCATGCAGATCTTCTGCTCACAGGCATCCCCCAGACATAGTTCTTACGTATGAGTGCATTGGTGCATTTTGTTCCACAGGAGGCTGCGTCATAAGGAGGCTCATGGAGCAGTAGAGTAAATGGAATCAGCAATAGGCAACATGAGCAGGAAGGGAACAAGTATTGGCTTGGTTTGACCTGGTGGCCATAATTCAAGTCCCCAAATATGAATGGCTCAGGTCTCTGATAGGTCCCTCATCACTTCATCCAGCCCTGTGTGGAATTCCTGGATACTCTGCCATACCCAGAGGGGCTCTAGATGCCTGCACTTAGGCCTCTGAATTGAGTACAAGGGGTGTGATTCTGCAGCGAGCTGCAGGGGAGGACTCTGAGCAAACTGGCTTTGGGCAAGAGTGAACAGGTTTCCGCAGGAAGACGAGACAGTCTCAGCTTCTCTTTGGTGTAGAAATGTGTACAAAGTGAGGCATAGGCGACAGAAAGTATAAAATATCTAGGGGGAAATTACAATGGGGGGAAGGTTGTGGAGGCAGCTCTGCCTCCACACATGCAGATACATGTGATGATTGCAAGGTAGACTTCTAGGCAACAGAGAACTCCGAGGAAGTTTGTGAAATATGAGCATTATGAATGGAAGGAGAAGTCCTACTCTCTAATGCAAACAAGACTCCATCAGGCTGCACGTATGGAGGCAGGCAGCTGATCAGGACAGGACAGAGAGGAGGAGATTAACTCCAGCAAAACGTTTTGCTCCTTACGAAGCAAATAAACAGTCCAATTTGTACCTCAGGTCTATAAAAGGGCCTGAGGAAAGAACTGTGCTCTACTTGGGTGGATTTTGTTTTAAATTTTGCTGAGAGATAAGGGAAGGTGGCAGATGTTTGGACACTCTGCACAAAGCCAGCAAATTTGTCAAGGTGAAATTTCTCTGCTGCTCCGTGACTTTTGGGCAGAAACTGCTCTTTAATCCATAACAGTTCCTGGGTCAGAAGAGGTAAATGGGGACTTGAGGCACCTGGATGAAAAATGAACACACATTCCACTGCTTTTCATGAGCACACTTCAGAGGGGTGCACAACAGGGAATGTGCACACCCAAAGCTTAAACATTCTGGAAGGTTTTCTTGTGAAATCCACAGTTTTGTAGCCTGGTTGTTCCTGGTCAAAAGTCAAGTAACTTCCTCTTGATGATACTGATCACTAGCTCTATTCATCCTGGTCCTTAAGTTGAGCTGTGCAGTAGAGATCTAAAACCCCGTTTGTGTTAAGTCAGTCCTATAATGTTCCGCACAGTCCCGTGGACAAGGCAGAACCACAGCAGACTTGCATAAGGAAGTATGTGTGAGACATCTATCATATCCAGGATGACCCTGTGTCCCAGTAATGGAGCCAGGTGCTATTGCAAGGCTGCATGCAGATTGGGCATACAGGCCCTCCTCCTTGCTGTTCTGCCTTGGGTAGGTAACTGCGTGGGCAGACACTGGCCAAAGGGTAGGGGATCTCCTTAGCATAGAGGTGCATTGTGGATTTTGGCTAAGGTGCATCCCTATGTTATCCCAATAGCTGTGGCTGCTGGCCCCCACAGAGACCCTTCATGCTTCCTGTAGTCTGTTCTAGCTTTACTTTCAACATTGAAGCTGCTGCTATTTTTAATACTCTTATCTCTGACTATGTTAATGTCTGCACATCTGGGAAAGATAAATGTTATAGTTCAACAGGCCTCTGTTGCTTAGCTCAGATGATGAAAGACCATTCCCTATTCAATTTGTGGCAAAGGGGTATGATTTGAATGCCAATAAAATTCTATAGATTACCTGGACTTGGCTTTTAACATCCAGGCCCAGAGCTGGTCTTTATTGGCCATGCTCTCAGCATTTGCCTCCAGACACAGGGCATTTTGGGCACTGGTCTGAGACTCCTTCTGTGACCAACAAAGAAAAAATAACTAGTGGGGGGGTATCCTCTGCTGCACATGGACTGTCCTTCATTTCCTGCCTCAGAAATCACTCCAAAACTTGCGTCATTTTCTAATTGGACCCAGACATGCCCTCCACTGCTCCACTTCATACTTTCAAGTGTACAGGGGAACCCTGGCTGGTTCTAGAGCCCAACAGGCTCCTTGGGGCCACGGACCTGGTTTTGCTGAGGAACATCCAGATTCAGAGCACTAAGCAGATATCTAAAATGACAAAAGAGTACTATGATTATAGTCACATTTGAAATTTCCTCATAAATGCTTTCCTATAGCTTTAATGGTAGGGAAGGCACAACTCATCTAACAAAAGGTGGATGCTGTTATCTGAGCTGTCCATGGCAGACTGCTATGGGGGTAAGGTCGTGTTGTGGTGATGGATCCCTCCACAATAAGCGAGGTCACTTAGTCTGCCAGGCCTACCCTCCCACTGAGAGTAAGCCTGGTAGGTTGCTGGGCTTTCAAGGTAATGGTTTGCCTTTATCCATAATTGCTGTGGACACTAAGGGAAACAAAGCCACAGGTTCCATTTTTCAATGATCTGCCAGTGCCAGTTTGAATTAAGTCCAAGAACCTGCTACTAAGGCTGTCCCAGACACAGCTCTTCTCCCTAGCCAGGCTAGCAGGAAATGCTCATCTTTCTCACCTGTTTTTGGTGCACTTTATGGACATATTTTTTCTTTTTTTTTTCTTTTTCAGACAAGCCACGGATGAACAACATCCTCACTTCTGCCACCGAACCCTACGATCTATCCTTCTCGCGGTCCTTCCAGAACCTCTCTCACCTCCCACCATCATATGAGTCTGCAGTCAAGACAAACCCAAGTAAATATTCTTCTCTGAAGAGACTAAGTAGGTGTCAGCTCATTTCATTTCCGTTGTATCTCATTTGCTTGTAAGCTGCAGTGGGCACGATGCTAAGGCAATATTCTTCTCTCTCTCATTGTACTGCCCAATTTGGCATCTCTGGTTATCATTGTCTTGGCTGTCGCTTCCCATCAAGGAAGAGTATAGAGAAGGAGTCACTTTATTACTGTGAGAGCATCTGTGGTTGTTTACTTACTGACCTCCTTGCTGTGCTGCCTCCCACAACTCTGTGTTGTATCTGGTCCTGATAGAGTCATCTAAGAATCCATTTTCTTTCTGTTGGAGACGAGATGAGCCAGTCTGGCTGCTGCAGAACAGCTGAGCTCACCTCGATGTGTGGAGGGCAGATATCTTACCAGCTACAGATGTAACTGAAACCAAATTACAAACTCAGACCAACAGAAAGCTGCTGAAAAGGTTGGGAACACCCATTTCAGTCAAAACACAACATCTGCCTGCCTCTGACAGTGCTGTGATCTGTTTCTTGGTGTATATGTCCTGACCTAGTCCTAATCTGTGCCATTCACCAACCTATGGTGTACATCTCATGTCTCAACATGTTGTTCATTGCCTTGTTCACACTAGTTAGTATGTATTTTTTTATATATTCTTATGTATAACATTATTCTGCCACATTTTCTGTAATGCTCCAGCCCATCACTGTTACTGATGGTGAATGCTCACATAGAATTTTCTTCAGTTTTGGTGGGATCATCACATCAGTGATACTTACGAGGGAAAATGCTCTCTCTGACTGAGGCACTAGGTTCATAATGCATTTCCATGGATATATTCTGGATACATTGAATTAGACATTGTCTAATTCAGAGAAATAACTTAGATGTTGCAATAGCTTCATTGAAGGTGGCTGGGCATGAGGAATAGACGTCTCTCCTTTAGTCTATATAAAATCTACATTGCCGATTTAGCCAGCTAAGTTAACACAAAGTGAAGTGACAGAATAGCCTTTGGACTGTCCGCAGCATATCCCCATGTGGAGGATTTTTCAGAAGAAGAAATGCAATACAAATGTGACACATAAAAATCTCAGCCCACTGCCTGGCACTTCAACATGGGACATAAATACATGGTTAACTTCTGGGCAAATATATCTGATATGCTTGAAAGTGTTTATGTGCTTAAATGTTTTGCAGAACAGAGATGAGTATTTTTCTGGCTTGGAGCCTGACATCCTCCCTGTTCAGTGTGCCATGCACATGATTCTTCTTCTCCAATGAGCTTTTTTTTTCCCCGTGACAGTTGGAGCCCTCATTCCCAACTATAAGCATGTCCCTGACCGCACATCCCAATGACAAAATGTCCATGTGCTTGAGCAGCTTTGGTGATACTGTCAAATACTGAGAAACCCTTAAAATCATAGCATTATAATACTACAGTTATAAAACCTCCCCATTTTGAGGTGATTTTTTTTTTCATTTCTCAGCTGAAATAGCATAAAAATATATCCCTTGGGTATTCCCCAAAACAACTGTTTCATTTGTAATTGATTTATAATGCCCAGGACTACCTGGCATACATACTTTTCCTTCAGAGTCAAGATCTCCGTCTCTTGACCTTACTAGGAATAGACTAGAGAAGTGTTTACCAGGAACAACAGAAGTTTTTGCTCCTGTCATGATCCAGGAGATGATTGGTTAGAATCTCTTCCAGACTGTGATTCATTTATTTGCTTTACATATTGTGTTTAGATACTCAGTGAAACATCCTCAAGCTCCATATTAAGAATAGAAATATATCTCACTAAAACAAATTAATGCTAACCGAAACTCTCACCCTTTCCACAGCAACATTTGGAAATATATGTCAATTTTCGACATTAATCTCAATTCTGCTCACTCCCACAATGTTCACCTGACTCACACTGAGTATTATGTCACTCAAATGAGGCAATATAATCGCTGCCCTTGGCAACACCTTATTAAAGTGGTGCCTTAACAGTCTGACCCATCGGGTCTGGCAAATTTTACCAAGTAGATAAAAAGAGGCTGCCCCTGTCTGTCCAACCTGCCCCTCAGCAGATCTTTACAGCAGAAGGAAATATATATTTGACTACAGTACTCCATTTCTTAGTTGAAGGTATTTGTCTAAAACTGACAAAAATAGATTTATGTTAAGGTGACAAGCCCACAATAGTTTTAAATTTCTTCAAGCATGTGATGAGTGAGTAGAGCTAGCCTCATTCTCTCAAGATGTTCCTGATACTCTGGACAATTAGTGGCCCTGTCCAACTGTGTGTTCCCCTTCCCTATTCAGGGAATATCTGGCCATCTTACAGCTAAGAATATGAGAGTTGGCCATTAGCTATAGAAGGTATGTGGAGCTTCCAAAGGTTCTCAACCAGAGAGACTGAAGAGGTGACACTGTTATCTGTCTTTATAACTTAACCCCTGACATTCACCTCCGTATGTTTTCAACAGCACTCTAGAAGGCAATCCCTGCACCACTGCAGGGAAATATCATCCATCTACTCACCAAAGGCAGATGTGGACATAGTTTAGTCACCTGTACAAGCTCCCTCCCAGCTGCCTCTCCACTCTCAGCTCATCTCCATGTGCTTTCACTCACAGACTCCACAGGCCCTGCCCCTTCTCTGCCTCCCAGGGGCTGAGCACCTTTGAGCTAGGCTTGCAAAATGGCTAGATGGTTAGAGGCTTTGATGGAGGAGGTCAAGGCTTAGGCTTCAGGCATCAGCGGAAGGTTTGAGCTTTGCAGTTAGTGGGATGAGAGAAAGCTTGTGGGTGATGGCTCTGTGTTGGAATTTGACTTTCTGCTCAGACTTTGGGATATGGGCTAGTTTTGTGGCCTAGAGGATTGGATTTGGGTGGGGATGAGGGTTAGAGCCCAGTCTAGCACATCAAGGCAAGGGATCAGGACTAGGGATTACCTTCAGACCTAAGGTAAGAGTTGAGGTAAGGGGACAGAGATTCAGGCTTCAGTGTAGTAGTAGTAGTTTAGGTTTGGCCTTAGTGAATAGAGGAAGAGAAAGAGTAAAGGCACAAGAGTAGGACTTAAGTTTAGCAGTTAGACTTAGAGTAGTGGTTAAGCAAAGCAGTTGATAAATGCCAAATCAGCTGCCTCACGTTATTTATTTAAGTGACTAAATATGCAGTTTCAGCTCTATTAAGTGCTAAGCACTCAGCATGTCCCTTAGCTCTGTGTATGCTCAGAAACTCTAGAACGACATGCTTATAGCCAGGCTTCTTCAAAGCCAAAGGAAATTAGGCACCTGACTTCCAGCCCTTCCATTGCAAAATACCAACAATATCATTTTCCTATTCCACATGAAGGAGCTAAAATCAACATAAAATTTGGAAAAAAAATGTAAATGCTTTGCTTTTCAAATGAATTATTAGGTTTTGATTTTTCGTATTTAAAAATACTTATTTTTAAATGTACTCCCTTCCATAGTTAAACTATACATGTTGTGAAATACTCATTAACAAATATATATTTTTATTTGAGTCAAACATAAGACTTCTTTTTTTTCTTAATGAGTTTCACCTAGCAGTCTGGGTATCTTCATGCTTGCCAAACAACTAAAGTTCACTTATTTTCCCACAGGTAGTGTTGAAAAATAGTGGAGGACAGTATCTTCTCAGAGCATCTAAATTATCAAGGCATACCCAGTAATAAGTATTACTTGCTATCTCCTTGCCTAAGAGGAGGAGACAGGGCTCAGCAAGGATAAGGTGAGATCCCTCTCACCTTGCTTTATCCATCCAATAATCAGGCATCTTGCCTCTCTGTTTCATCCAGGCGTCTTTATAATCAGTGAAGGACAGACATCTCCATCTTATGAGAAACTCTGAAGGTGCCAGTCTCTCACTGACTCCAGATTCAGTCTAGTAAGCTATATCTACCTCAATGCTAGATTATAAGTCTATTTTCTGGTGCCTAGTGCATTGCACTCCAGCAGACTCAGCTAAGCAAGTCTTACAACAAAAGAACAGACAAGCTATATCTGTTGCCTGTGCTTGTGTTTCCCTGGAGAATGTGCTCCTGCAGGCTTGTGGAAGGGACTTCCATGCTGCTAATTCAATGGGCAGGTACTCACTTCTGCTGACAGTTGACTGAGGAAGCAGTACCATGACTCCTCCTTCCAGAGTAAGGGGCTGAAGATGCCCAGGACCTCTATAGAGCACTAGAAAGCAGGTTCTCAGCCACATTGGAGCCTGCCAGAACTGGATCCCATGTAAGCAGTGAGTTTTCGGGTACTATGGTTCTTAACATGCCTGGCACTCACTTGAGGGCCCTGAAACCCATCTAGGATTGCTGCCTGTGTAGACAGCTAGGAGGATCTCTGAGGGCCATGCATATCCTGTGCCAGCTTTGCACTGGCAGCCCTAGCAGCCTGATGCATAAGAAAAACAGTGGCGGATGGAGAGTAGGGATCATGTGGCTGAACAAGAGCAATCAAATAATTATGACCTGTGCAGCATTCCAAGGAATTGTTGTTTCCAGCTAAGTCAGAAAGGTCAATAAGAAAAGCAGCTAATATTTTCAAGCATATTAAACAAGTTGGTATTGGATAAGGAATCATCACAAGTGACTAGGTAGCTTGAAAATATTAAAACTAATTAAAACAGGAGAGACAAACTCAAATAGCAAATACATTGCAGTTGCAGAGGGACACCTTAGTGCAGACACATGCATGATACAGAATGTTTTACCTTTTCTTGAGCTACAAGCTCCATGATTGTTTCATTAACATGCATAGAACATGCATTGAATGGGCACTACTTTTCAGAGGCAACAGCCTGTTAAATATCTGTCTGATGCCTGCTTAAACTAGTTTGTTTTTCAGGTGAAACTTTGATCCCTTTGAAATGGATATGTGAAGTTTATCTGTACCTGAAAATGTTCCCTGGAAAGCTGTGCTAACATCTACACACATACCTACATGTCTCACAGCAGCAAGGAGAAGGCTTGTATGAGCTTAGAAACATCTTTAACTGAAATAGGTCTCTGAATGGACTAGGCAGTACCATTAAAGGTCATGAAGACTTCTAAACTTTTTAGAGAGAAGGAAGAGAGAAGAAAAGTATATTTTTTATTCTCTTAATTGGTAAAACTTTTTAAAGTGTAAATTATGCTGCAGTTTTTGTCTAAATTAACAAAGAACAAGGCATTTTTAATCAGCTGATTCTATCACTTCACTAGTAGATTGAAAGCACTGTAAACCTCACTTAAACTGGTTTAGCTTCTGCTGTAATTACCACAGCCAAGTGTGAGCATCCAAGTACATCTCTGTTTGGGATGTTCTCTGTTTTAATTACATCTGTTTAGAGTCACTTGGGCCAGTCCAATGAAACATCTCATCCAAAGCAGAGGCCAGGTGCCAGAGCACTAATTGCTCAGTGCCTATTCTGCATCCAGCCTTGTGCATCATCACAAGTCCATGCACACTAAATGCATGCAAGTCTGTCTATGACCATTTTATAGAATAAAACTGTCTAAAATTACTATGCCCATGTAGAATTATCCTGGAGCTTCTCAATCTTAGAAGGTGATTTTAAAGGCACAAGAGTTTGAGGATCAGCAGGATCATGACTCCTGTTTTCCAGGCGCCTGAGATGAGATTGTTTCATCTGAAATGACTGTAGAACATTTTCTTCAAATTGCAAGTTGTTTTGCTCTAGGATTAAAGCATTACATTGGGATATACCTACAGTAGTTGATCTACCCTCCGAGTCTGAGACAATTGTCTAAAAGCCCAAAAAGGAGGGAGAGGGAAGGAGGAGGGTGTGTGTGTGTGTGTGTGTGTGTGTGTGATCTGCTATAATAGCAGATTGCTATAACAGCAATCAAAGTATCTGAAAAACAGGGTAAATGAAATCTCAAGCAGATGATTCAGTGTCTCAGAGAGAACATCTCATGAACTGCTAGAGCTGCCTTGTGATCACAAATATAAATATGTAAAAATAGTAGCTAAAACTTATAATTAAAAATATGACAAAATCGCTCATGAGTTGCACAGGGAATTCACATCTGAGACCAGAAACAAAGCATGAGTTTCCCCAGACAGGGAATTTGCCTGGCCCAAGTCACATTCCATATGCTTTTTTAAAAGCACTCTGTGAAGGTGATATTGGATAATTTCTCCAAAACTCACTGTTCCTGTTAATCATGTGATACTGTGATCTGGACTCAGCAGTATATGGTGTTGACTGTGTCATGTTGCAAGATGGTGTGACACATCAAACAGGGACTTACACTTGTCTATATGTAATTATAAACTGTGTCTGTGTGCCATAAACACATGTCCACACAACCCGCACAGGGTCAGCGCCTCTCCAACAGGCAGCACACTGACGTGGCTGCCCATGACATTTCAGCTGCTGCTGCGTGGTCTTTGGGTTTCACCAGAAGGCTGTGCCAAAGCAGCACACATCCCCCTTTTCCCTGGGACAAAGCTCTGGCATTTTTAACTGGTTTCCTTTCTTTTTCCGCAGCTGACAAAGAGGCTGATGAATATTACATGAGGAGGAGACACCTGCCTGACCTGGCAGCCAGAGGCACACTCCCTATCAACGTCATCAAAATGTCGCAACAGACCAACCACAGGGATAGGCCCCGCCGGCCCATCAGGGCCATGTCCCAGGACAGGGTGCTGTCCCCTGAGAGGATCATGCCCGAGGAGTTTAGCATGTCCTATGAACGGATCCTCTCAGACGAACAGCTTCTGTCCGCAGAGCGCCTCCACTCCCAAGACCCCCTGCTCTCTCCGGAGCGTTCAGGGTACCCAGAGCAGTCTATGTCACGGGCCTTGTCACACACAGACGTCTTTGTTTCAACACCTGTCTTGGATCGCTACAGGATGACAAAAATGCACTCCCATCCTAGTGCCTCAAATAACTTTTACAATACCTTAGGTATGAACCCAACTTCTGCCAAGCGTCAAGCGTTTGCCTCCCGGCGGCATAACACAGTAGAACAACTGCATTATATTCCAGGACACCACCATCACTACCGCACAGCGAGCAAAACAGAGGTGACTGTTTGATATGACCCTGTGCATGTAGATTTTTCACTAAGGACTGGGGTGGTCACAGCACCCTACACTGCAGTGGCCTTATAGGCCAAGATAACCTCTAATAACTCAGTGTCTGAAATGACTTCTCAAACAGTTCCATCCACATTATTTTTAAAGCCACCCCTACATTAGTGACATAAGAAGAACCTAAGCAAACAAACAGATGATAGTGAGGGATAATGAGGATATTTCCTAACATGCATCAGTTTCTGTCAAAGAAAGCCATAGTAGTAGATGGCTCCTTCCAAGGGCTCACCTGCACTATCTCATTGTTTTTATGAATTTAAGACTTTTCAATTGCTACAAGCAGAACCACTCTCATGCAGCCCATGACAGGGAGAAGGAAATGCAGCACCCCATTCTCACAGGAAGGGGCCCTGTTGCCATCTCTCATGCCACTCCTGATGTTTGACCTTTCTGTAGCAATTAGTTAAGATTTTGACAGCTGGGGGTCGCCTCTAGATCATTCAATATCAGCCAGCACCCATATATCCGTTCTTCCTCACCCTTGGAGTGAATTCAAGGGCGGACTTTCCTAGGGGACTGGCAGATCTAGGGACAAGAATAGCCTAGCTGAGAAATGAAGTTTTAGTTTATATTAAATATACTCATAAGATAAAAATATACTAGTGCCTACAAATCGCCTGCTCTCTCAGTGTAGGAAGTAGTGGGGTCGATGTGTTCAATAAGCACAAATATGCTGAAATGCTTGTTAGACTCTTTCCCCACTCATTCTAGTATCTTGGTGTCTACGACATGTAAATAGGAAGGAGGAACAGGATTTCTGTTCCTTCAGCTTCTTGCCACTGCAGAATCTAAAGCTCCAGAATTTGTTCAGCTTTGCGCTGCTAACCTGTGCTAAAAGTCCTGACTCTGCTGAAGCTCCTTCCAGGCAAGGCTACCATCTATTTCACTGAGCCTGGATTTCTCCTCAGAAGTTTCCCTTCCTGTTGGCATTTTCCATTGGCTCAGTCTCCCTGTTTCTGGGCATGTTTCCTCCATTCAGTTACAACCTAGAACTCCATATGTAGCAAATCTTTTTCTAGCCCTTAGCAGAAACACTAAGCTAACTGTGTCACTATACCAAAAAGCAGGTCGGTGATTTTCCATGCTCGTCTCACCACGTAATGACCCCAAAAAGCAAAAAGCCATCCAAATACCAATTCCATTGAGTTCCAGTCCTAGCCACATAGGCAGTCCCATTTCATGCAAACAAATTATATATCCAGCATAATTGTATTAAATGGGCATGTTGTATATCTGATATAATGCTAATTAGATACTGTATATCTGTGAAATCTTTTAAAAATAGACTCATGGGTCCAGAATGTGTGAAGGTTTTATCTTCAGCTTTCTGGGTGGGTTGGGATTTGCTCTGGGGCTTTTTTTGGTTGATTTGTGTTTCTTTCTTTTCTTTTTTTTTTTTTTTTTTTTTTTCCTTTTATATCTGTTCTTATCAAATTTTGTGGCACCAACTCACACTAGAACATACTTCTGTGGCCAGGAAAGGGTCTCAGGGGTTTCGAAGGCCAGCCAGACCAAACACTACAACAGCATTAATGCTGGACTCTCTGCAACATTCTCATACCATAGTGCATACTCATAGCCCCATCACATACAGGCACTCATGTTGCTGTTCCAAATGACAAGCATGCTCCCTCCGCAAGATCCGATGAGCACTGACTTCAGGTTGTAATACATTCCCATATAACAGTTCTCTCTTCATGTGCTACATTTCCACAACACTTTTTCTACATGACTCTTCACTGAATTCCATTTAAATTAACTCTGTCCTTCACCATCACCTCAAATAGCCTGATGGTCCCCAGTTCCACACTCTACTTCTGTAGCATAAAATGACTGCAGGTTCTTCTGAGCTTGACTCTCCTGTGGAGGCTGATGATGCGCACCTAATTCTTCTGGTGCAAGGTAGGCAATGGAAGTGTACTGTCTTCCCCAGGAAGGATTTAGAGATAGACCTCAGAGGGATAGACAGATTGGCTTTCACTGTGCTTCAGTTTTCAAAAGAGATCCAAGGTATTTGTCTTTCCCAGACAGTCCTGGCATTGCTGGTCCTAGTTCATGGGCTGACTTCTGCCCCACCCAGTAGAGACTGTGTTCAGAAAGATTCCATCTGAGAGAAATACTGGGGCTTTATTTGACGGAAACTGAGCTGTGAAGGAACAAATAATTGTCTCCATGGTTCAGATTGTCAGGTTTATTATTGTGCAACCTTGGGCTGAATGTCTCTGGGTGACATCTAGATATCTTTATGACTCACTGTGGCAGATCATGACCTGGGGACAAGAAAGGAAAAGCCTCTCCAGAGCTCACAGCTCATATCCTGGCTCCTTACCTTCGTGGACACTCCTCTCCCCTGACTACCCTCCGGGCTCCTCAGCTGAGCCACTGGATATTTCTTAAAAGGCAATTCCTTGTGAAAATATTCCCCTTGGTGACCTCCCTGTCATCTAAAGTTTCATGGTTGACTTGAAGAGAACAGAAACACATGTGGCTAATAGAGAGGCAGTCTCTGCTGAGGTTCTGAATCTCTTTTATTCTCCTCTTGGCCCAGACAAATCTGGAATCATCCCCTCTGCAAGCAGGGGGCATGTGAACAGTGTGGGAGAGGAGAGTCCACCCTAAAGTCTTGAAGACTTGAGGTGGCAGAGCCCATGGAGCAGAGGTGACCATGTGAGGCCATGAGTAAGTGAATACTCCTCTCCATTTACATGGCCATTTGTCCCAAGTGACAGTCTTTGTTTAAATGTTCAGTTCATGAATAAGGAAGCTACTGGACCAGGTGCAAGTATGGAAGCTTTTCATTCAAATACCTTCTGCAGGTGTTGTGCTGTGCTGTTTTCCAGACCATTTGACATCAGAGCCTTCCCTTATTCTGACTGACAAATATCACAGGCCCTCTGCTAGACTGTATTATCTGGACAATAATCATCCAAAGAAATGCTGAGCCCATCTCCTGGTCTCTTGCACTCATGCAACTGTTTCAGGCAGTTGTGTCCCATAACAACCATCAAAAAACCTTTCTAGACCAAATCTCTTCAGGGACTCTGCCGCTACCATAGAAAATTTTCAACAAATTTCTCTGAGAAGGCACTCTTATTTGGATGGCCAAAGTTTATTTCTAGGAACTGTGGGTTCTTGTCGCTTGCCGTGTGCATGGGAATTGGTTGGTATCTTCAACAACGGTATTTCAGGATGCGCAGGTGTTTAATTTTTTCTCTCATTATCCCTTGTTCCTGAGAATTTTTCACTGGAACGATACATGATCCAAGACTGGGAGTCATGATGAGCTAGGCCCTCAGCATTTTGGCTCTCTGTGTTCAAAATATGTTGCTAATAGTCACAATTTCCTAATCTAGAGAGGCATTGTGAGGGTTCATACCATAACATCTATGGAGTTCTTTGAGATCCTCACAAAACAGACACTGTAGAATAGGAAATATTTTTATTAATCTTGTTAGCCAGAAAACAATTAACCTGCCGCATCGTCTGGTGTGTTACAATCCAATGTCTGTCCAGAATGAGAGCATTGGAGTTGGCAGGGGCAACTTCCCTCGATCCTACTGCTTTCCTTCTGGAACCTTGTGGTTCCACTAGCAGGCAGCAGTATTTAGAGATGCTGCTACTTGCACTTTGGCTTTTCTGCTTTCCTCTCCTTATGTCTGAGTCACCTTCTATACTCAGGAGAAAAGCAGGATGCAATCACATTTCTCTGCACAGTAAAATACAATCTGCCTTGATTAATCTAATACACTCTGAAGGATTGATCTGTCTTTTTCTCCAGTCCACAGGTGGAAGCACACATCTGTGGAGCATCCAGTTCCCAGACTGCATGTGCAGAAACTGAGGGAGGGTGATGTTGAAAATTTACATTATTTCCTACAAACTGATAAGTATTCACATTCCCCAAGCAGCAACATATAATAGTGAGTTGCACTGGGTTTTATACAATTCTCTCATTACTACAGATATATGTATGTATATGTACATACACCCAGAAACATACATACACACACATACATGTATACATACTGTAGAATGTTATCAGCAAATTCTAACTGACCCTGTAACAGTCTAATCTTCCAAAATATATTGTCTCATTCTTTGAAATACGGAAAACTATTTTTAATGAACCACACAGATCATCATATGGAATGGAAATTTTATCATAAAAGTCTTCTAATGACAGTGAATTGTATTTTAAAGGAAAATGAAAATGAAATATTTTTCAATGTTTTAATGTTCCTTTTATAAATAATATTCTGGAGATTTTTTTTTTTTTTTTTTGGGGGGGGGGGGGGGAGCAGGGGGACAAATAGGCACAGTCACCCAGGAATAAGCCTTCCTTTCCTGGCCTACATATAATTTCTACCTACTATTCTGTTTTCCTGGCAGGCTACAAAGCTAATTCCATGAATCTAGGCTTCCTACATGCATATTTTGGTTCTTGTGGCTATATCAGAAGCATTCCTGTCAGAAGACTGCAAGAGCTTGGCATCATGGTTTTGTAAGAGATGGGTAGATCCTGGTAGCTGGGAAGATATCTTCATCTTCTCCCTCCATAGCAAACAAACCCACCATAAAACAGGGTAACTTTAATTGTATTTGTTGTAAATGGTCTAATTTGTGATCAGTTTGCCATCTTCAGTCTGTGCAATGGAAATATAGCTAGTTTAGCTTTGTTTGAGATTTAGTGATTAATCTGGAAGGAGGGACTCTTTGAAATATGTTTAATACACATAGATTTAATGTCCAGATATATTTCAGATGAGTGAAAACATATTACAGGAAAGAAGTGAGAAGGGAGCTTAAATATTTTCATTAAAAGTGTTGTTAGCAATAAGCCTGTGTTGGGGCTGTTTCTAAGCAAATAGCCACTTCTGTGTTTTATGTTCATAAACAGATCATAGAAGGTATCATTCTCAGCCTCTCTTAGCTGGTTCAAGGCTGTAATGGAGGTGCCTCACTGAGCCCAAAATCCAACTGGGAAAACCAGCTTACGTTTCACCTCCTGGAGTCCTGGGGGTACAGAGAGCATTGGAAGGATCCCACTGTTTGAACACATTGATGTAAATCTGAAAGCGATCTATAATCTCAGCAGCTAGCAAAACCGCGTCCTATGTCTCTGCTTTGACTCCACAATGTCCGTGAGGTCTCCATCAGCACCATCTCCACTGCAGCGAGACAGTGTCATGCCATCCTGACGTCCTGCCCATGTGCTTCTGACCTTCAGTCTGTAAATCTGTTAGAAATTTTTGTAGCAAGAACTTCTTGGCTCTGAGAAAGACACTTCTTACTGTACTATTTTTAGTTTGGGGGACAATATTTCCTAAGAGGAGTTAAGTGGATATTTTTGTGCTTTAGCCCAGTTTATGGATTCCATGTTTATTATACAGTAGTACTAAAGAGGAAGTACATTTGTATCTGTAACTTTGCACAGACTCTTGGTTAACCATTAAATAAGCTTCAAGATGAGCAGTATTTGACTGTTTTTCTCTGTATTATTATTGTTGTTATACTTACCTGTAAAAGCACATTCTGTATGTACTGTAAACAAAAATATTATCAGTTTAGTAAAATTTAGAGTCTTAAGGATTTTTCCACTTTTGTCAGTAACAAATATTTATGGATTCAAAAATAAACGCAATTTCAACATATAAATTGCTTCTTTTTTGATATCTATTGGGGAAAAAATAAAAGGCCATTTTCTTGGCAGCATTCCCAATCTTTGTAACCAGCGTTTGAAAGGTAGATATCTATATTTCTGTGTGTACTTAAATAGCATCTATTAAAAGGAACGCCACAAGGTCTGGAAGAGTCATTATTTTTATGTATTTATTTATTACATTTCATCCTCATTACAAAAAGATAGCAAGGTGAAGAAGTAAGACAATATTATTTGCTGTGAAAGTTTTCAGTGTAAATCTATTTAACTTTTATCATAGGATTTCATTTTAAATTTGAACTTTTATATTTTTTAATTGATAAGCCATTTTTTATTGATAGTTCTAGAGACTTCAATAGGGTTTTTGCATTTGCTATTGGCAATACCACATACACATGAGTTTTCCTCTCATTCATTGGAGGTTTGAGGAGTGCCAAAGAGGTCAGTGTGTTCCTCAGTAGACACCTCTCACCTCCACAATGGCGTGAAAGGCAAGAGACTGCATTTTTATATGAATCGGCTCTGAGTCTGAGGTTTCCTATAAATACGGCTACTTGGAAAATGTGACAGGATTTTTTGTTGTTGTTGTTAAGGAAGTGCCAAATTTTTTATTTCCATTTTCATACTATTTGCCTTCAGCATTATGCAAATTTGCTTACATTAAAAATATGATAGCTGGTAATTAAGAAGGATTGTTGAAGAGAAAAATTGTCCAGGCATCCAAATTCTTTCATAATATAACACTGGAACTGAATGAAGGAGGCCAGATACAACATCGTGGTGCTCCCCTTCCAGTATGGAGCAGCTCTCAAACATCCCTTTGTTGTTGGGCTTTGGGAGAAGCTATTCTCACCCACTGGAGCCACATCCCTGTCCGTGTTCCACCTCTGCCGCCTTGCAGCTCATACAGGCTACGGCATGCAGCTCCAGGTAAGTGCCATCAAGATAAAGTCACAGGGCTAACACCCCACAGAGTTCTGCCCCACCACTGCCCCAGTGGGATGCTGGTATGACCAGATCACCACGCCTCATGGCACCAAGCTCTAAACTCCTCTCCTGTCTGCCCTCAGAGACAGCTTTCTGCTCCTTTGCTTCTCAGCTTAAATGGATGAAACAAGCTTTAGGGTGCAATCCCTCAACAAAGAAAAGCCATTTAATCAGCTTCCAGGGGACTTATGGTGTGAATATAGGGCCTTTTTTGCTTCTCTGGCCTGTCTAGTGCTTGAGGTCTTCTCTCTCCATAAGAGCAGAGCTCAGAGTCAGGAAGGCATAATCAGCACTTCCTAAGAAATACATGAACCCAGTAGAGTTAATTAAAATGTATTTTTAAGACAGAAGTTTCATTTTGCCTGGCAGATCTATTCATAATTACCCAATCCTTTGTAGCACAAATAAGTGGGGAGGAAGCACTGGGGAATTAGCTAATTTCTTCACTTCCCATAAAAGGTATGGAAGTGAACAGCAGGATTTATGGTATTGAGAGCCAATGGTGACTGAGATGAAGCTGGAGCCAATTCTTGCCTCAAAGGACAATAAATCCTAATGCTTACAATTCTGATAATAATTGATTTCAGTATTTTGGTGAAAAGCTTACATTCTGTTAGCTAGCTTTCATTCAAAACATCTTCAGTGGCCCCATTCAGTGGTCTTCTCAGGAGCTACACTGGTGGCCCAGAGAGGTGTCTCCAATTATCTTGTCAGATTCATGGCATCCCTGAGGCAGTTCCTGCCAGGCAGTCCCTGGAAAGCAGGGTGTCATTTCATGTGTGTGAGGGACATTTCTGTGGATGTGATGAAAGACAATGCCTGGCCCACACCTAGTGCTGGCCATATTCCCAGGTAACTCTGCAAGGCTCTCTCTGGGCTGCAGTGCAAAGGGATAGCGGTCCCTGCCCTCAGCTGGCACAAACCACTTCATCAACCCAGCTAGAGCATGCTGCAGTTCATTCACACAGTTCTACAAGGGAAGGTGTGGTGATGGAGGTCCCACTCTGTTTCTCTGGAGAATAAGTACAGGGGGATACATACTCTTGAGGATGGGTGTGACTGGTATGGTGCAGGGTAACTTGGTTAGCAATAGGACTGGCTTTTGCCAGGTGGTTCTTTTCCCCTATGGAGACAGTCTAGTGATAGGTCATTCCCACAGCAGGATCCTGGTGTCATCTCCTCTTGTTTGTGTTGGCACAGAGCACAGCAAGAGCAGCAGGGAGGTAAAGCACTCAATTAACAAAGAGGAAACCCCTCCCTCTGGGAAAGGCAAGATCCTCACAAGTCAAAGAAAGGGCAAGGCTAGGCCCATCATCCACTCACTCCTTGAGAGGTGGAAACAGATTCTAACACTGCTGTGAGAACCAAGAGATGCTAGTGAAGTCTGAATTAGGACAAGGACTCAGAGTGGCATAGATGGCCCACCCAAAGGGCCCATCTTCTAGCAACTGTCTCAATGTCCCTGGGCTCCAACACAACATATGGGAATGTTTCTCAAACTAAGGATTAGCACTGTTGGCTGTTGCTTTGGAAAGTAATTGAGAAATGATGAAGAGTTAAAGGACTAGAGGATAATGAACACCTGTCATCATGGGTTTAGGGAAAACACAGCTTGTCAAACAACCCTGAATTCATTCTCTGATGTTATTACAATTCTGGCTTGCAAAGATAACTGTTTAGCTGCAATATGCTTAGCCTTTTCTACAGTGGTGGAATGTGTGCTGCCTGACAATCTGATCAAGATTTTATCACTACACATTATTGAGAAAGCTGATGTTAAAGCAATGCAGCAGTGGGGAGCTGGCAAATAAGGAAGTATAAGTAAGGAATTTTGTAGGACTTTAAGATGGAAAAGAATGTTTGCAGTGATCAAAGTTCTGCCCAGTGGCCACAGAATTCAGGAGGTACTCCATCCTTTAGGCCAGAATTCACCTGCCCCTGCTTCAGCATCTGAAAGTTAAATGTCTAAGTCCAAGCCAAGATAGGTGTATAATACGGGTTGCCCTCTGGGAGTGCCCACAAAGGAATTATATCTGACTGAGGCCTCTAATTCTGAGATATTTAACATGTGATTGACAATCTCATTGTTCAATCTTTCACCAGAAAACTCTCCAAGGCACCAGACTTTCTTTCTCTAGCTAGACCCTTCATATCCTGAAGGATTCTCTAGCAAAGAGCGTTTTTTGTCCTACCTCATTTTCCAGACCTGCTCTGTTAAGCCTCTCTTAGACCACTGATATATGGGTTACCTAATTCTTATCCATGACTTCACACATCTTCTATTAGTGACAGCAACAGGAGAAACTGATGGAGTTTGGGAGAAGATCAACTGCGAGAGCAGCATCAATTTTGTATGACCACTTTTGGGCATAACTTCACCTGAGACCACAAGCAGTGACTGGGAATACGGATCACTTGACTCAGGCAGAGCTTTGGGATTTCCAAGCTCAACAATATTGGGAAGTCAGAATGGTCTGTGCTGCTGCAGGATCTGTGCTGCAGACTGATCTGTTAGGAGCTGCTATATTTAGTACTGTTTCATACGGAGGATTCTCCAAGGAGAGTGGAATATTACATGGAGTTTTCTGCTCCAGGCTATAATGGGAATTGGAGGAAGAATTACGAGGCCATTCTTCCAGGGCAGCAAGGGTTGAATCTGACCACATTAGCCCCTAAAAATACTTGAAAACTTCTTTGACCCTACCACTCAACCTGCTGCTTCTATTTACACATTAGTATCTGGGAAGAAATGCTTTGTGAGAACAATTCCTTCCTTCCTGGGCACAGAACAATTCCAGGTTTGAAATGAGCTCCACCTCATAGAAGAGCTCACCAAACTGTAGGACTTGTCTATGAAAACAGATAATATGACTCTTGGGTCACATGTCCTGAGCACAGCTGTACCATGGACTCAGCCAGATGGTCTTCTTCAGCTGATTAGGTCCAGCAGTCAGGTTTTTCCACCTCATTATCGACCTTTAATAAAGAGAGGACTGCCCTGATCCATGCAGCTTTCTAGATCAGGAGGAGGTGTGTTGCTTGCTGAGCTATGTGACTCAGACACTTTCACAAACAACTCAAGACTGGCAATCAGTCATTGGGAAATCTCCCATCAGGCAGATTGATAGTTGAACTATCAAGGTAGGCCCTGAGCCAAGGCAGCAACACCCCCTTCCTCCCCCCCAGGAAGGGTGGAGGTGCTCTCATGGCCCTGATGATATATTAAAGGCCCTCAGCAGTAATAGAGTACTCATCATAGAGCACTATGCTGACAGTCTGGTCAGCACAGGTGTTGTGAGAAATTATGTATTCCTAGTGAGGGGAACTAGCCAGAAGTCCAAGGAGGTTCTCATCTCAGCAACTTTAAGCTATGATTATTTTATTAAGGCTTATAAATTTACCAGAATCTGTGTGAATTTTCACAAGAACATAAAATATGTGGCACCAGGATTGTTACTCGGCCAAACTTCTTGTCTGTGCCCTTTAGCTCCCACTCTCAATGTTCACATCTAAACTTTTTCAGATAGATTTAGCCAAATTTTGTTCAAAATTTTTAGCCTGATGCAGAATTTTTTCCTGCAAAATATGGCAGGAGTAAATTTTGGCAAAAAAATAACCAGCTGCAAAGATGGTCTCCACACAGAATACCCTGATCAGCCACAATCACCACACCTCTCCCACTGGCCCTGACTGTCATGACAACGTATGCACATTTACCCGGAAAATTAGTCAGACAAATCAGGCACCAAAAGGAGCTGAGGTAGCTTTAAGTTCTGAGATATCTCTGCCATGAAATCTAATTAGTAACAACAAAAACAATAAAATTACTTACCCAGAAGCCCTCTTTCTATCACAGAAATGAATTACGGTACTATCAATTATAATATCTTCTTCAAGGAGTCATCCTGTTGGAAGAACTACCTTTGATAAGTGGATGCTTTGTTCCATCTCCTTGGAAGCCCAATGTAAATATTAAGATTACTTTAGAATTTTTTTGATCTCTGACTCCAATTCTGCAATAGGAATGTTCTCAGACAGGTGGTTTAGTGTTAACGTGTTACGTTGTGCTCATCTCTGACTTTGGATTAGGGCTGAAGGCAAATTCATTCCTGGTTTTCATACTCTATACAGTATAACCAACTATTTCAGAAGGAAAAAATACAGTTCTCACAGATCTTCAGCTGTGCCCCTCTTTGTGTAGAGGGAGGTAGAAAAGGTAATCCAAGCAGCAGTCTAACCAGACCGGCTAGTCTGGCATCGCTGCTCCTATATAGTCTACAAAAAGAGGATGCATGAAGCTTTATATCCCATATTTATGACAGTAAGTTGAATAGAACTTCGGATGCTTTCTTATCTACAAGTTCTTATTTTAATATTTTAAATGTTTTTTGTAGCAGTTGATATTATTTTAATATTGGTGGAGCTGTCCTTTACATCAGCTGACTATCAGAATGGAATTACCTCTGAAATGTACCCAGTATTCCCTTCAAAGCACTCTTCTGATTGTTTCAGTTTTACTTGGCTCAATCCAGTACTTCCAAGGAGGCTGTCTGCAGCTAGAGCTATCAGCAGTATATCATGCCTTGACCCCCCTGCCCCTGGAGTGAGGTACCGTGTACAGTTCATCAGCAGCATCACAGGGCATGGGCTGTAGGGAAAGAAGCATTTTTACCTGACCAAGGGCAGCCATCACCTTGCTGTCTCTCTCCATACCTCCTCTCATTTTCAGCCAAGAAATGAATTCACAGGCTGAAGTTCTGATTTTGTGAGCAGAATGGGACCTCCTCATTCCTAGTTGGAGATGTGTCTCACGACCTCTCAGCCAACAGAGAACTGCTTGAATTTCCTGCCCATACTGCTCCTGGGCAGACACAGGTGATTCAGAGCAATTGTTCCATTAACAAGTGTTAAGAAATACACAAAGGAGGATTGAGTCTCAGTGGAGCCTCAATCTAAACTGATTCAATCAGTCGAATCGAACTAAACTGGTTGCTCATATGCATGTGGAGTTGTTGGTGTCTCTTGCCACAAAACAATGTCTTGACATGGAAGCCCAGGGTTAGCAGCAGCTCTTCTAACCCTACTATCTATCTGTCATGAAGGTACTTTTGCTAGTCCAAGGGAGGCCCAACTTGAAGCAAGGTATTTGGTGTTCCCATATCTTGTTCTAGCCTGTTGTGTCAGATTAAGCTGATGACTGACTTCTTATATATGAACAGTGGCCTTGTAACAGCTTTTATGAGAAATTGATACAGAGAACATTGCTACCTGACACTAACTGTTAGCTAGATACCCCAGCTTTCTGTATTCAACTAGTGAGTCCAGAGTAACTGCTCTGGACTGACAGCAGAAGAGCATGTTGGTACTTACTAGAGACAAAATGAGTGCCCTGCTGTGAGTAAAATAAAGAGGGATTTACCCAGCCTTTCTTAGTGTCTCTATTTGTACAGAAACATCCCCTTGCCTGTGGGACTTGAAGAGATGCTTTCACCAAAGTCTCGAAGGTCAAGATCGGTAAATGTAGACTATGTGGGAATATCCAGTGTGGATGACATGAACTCTCTGTTCTGCCCAGGTTCGAGGGATTTCAGCCTGGGGGCATGCATTGTTACCTTTAAGTATAAAGAAAGTCAGCCAAATACATTGGAAAAGTTTTACCTCCAGGGGAATCAGGCACTTGGCTTGGTCTTTGGTTTAATCCCCTCCACTAGTTAGTTCCCCTCAAGTTGTGTACATGCTGGAATCAGCTCACTGACTCTTGGTTACCCATCAGCTCTCCCTGTCCTTCCATGCTGGGCTGTTCTTCTCCTTCCACAAAACACAACAAATCTCTGCCACCTTTATTTGCAAATCTATGGTTAGGAAAACAGTACACCTTTCCTTCAGATGGAGAAGGAAAGAAACCAAGATTCTTCGGATTTGGCTAATTTCAACTGCTCTTTAGACAGTCAGTTTCATTTTTCCACTCCCAGAGTAGGCTATTGCTGCAGAGGGTAAAGAGTATTCCCCTGCAAGGCAAAGGCTGGACAGAGTTGGAGGTCCTGGTTTACTGTTTTCTACCCTGCAGATTAGCAGCGGTTCTGCTGCCCGGCAGGATGTGCAGTCAGTCCCACCCCAGCACTTCTCTCCAGAGAGTCCAAGATTATTCTTTATATTCGGTGACTTGTTTTCTGGGGGTTCAAATCCAATCACTGGAGCATCCTCCTGCTGCAGCTTCTCTCCATATAGTTCACAGCAAGAGAGAACATCTTTTTAACCTAGACTACTAGACAGTAGGAAACATTGGTCTGTCAATCATGGGATAATGCATACTGAAACAGAGGAGAGGGGCAAAGGTTTCAGGTGTCTGCTGGCTGGGGGACACTGGCTGGAGATCTAGCTATAAAGATGTTCTAGTTAGATTCCCGGGGGCCAAACATCTGGTTTGGCAAGCCAGCACAAACTCACACACACACACACACACACACACAAACACTCTTCAGTAGCAAGCAGTTTATTAGTAGATACTTACAAACAGACCGACCCGATGATAATCTCGAGAAGGACCACTCCAATGCTTGTCCCAATCGTCTGCATGGTGAGAGAGAGAGTCGGCAGGCACAATCTTTTCGGGCGTCCCCGAGGAGGCAACGTGGTCCTCTGTTGTGTAGCAGCCTCTCTCTCCTTCGGAAAACTCTGGCATTTATGATCACTTGCAGTAGGCAAGAGTCCCAGCATTTGGGGCCAGCAAGTGCAGGGAGTCTAGCCCAACTCCGCCCCGGTTGCATAACCAGGCTATGATACTGTGCACGCGTGCAGACTTATTTCAGGGGCCACATTTGACTTTGGGGGTCGCTATTTCACTACTCTTCAGCTTCTGACCTTCATGTAGACTGCTTCTCATGGTGATTCTGTGGCTGGAAGCCACAGAATCTATATGTGACCAACCGCTGTTCTTTCTCACAGATTTCCAAGACCTTGTTAGTTACTTATTTGTATCCCGCTTAACACAGCAGTGTTGTTCTAGGCACTAAAAAGTTAAATACTAGACCATTCTCACCAAGTATCAGGTAGTACAGATACAAAAAGTTACAACACGGACCATTCCCATCAAATACCATGTAGTACGGATATAAAAGACAGAGAGGTCACAGGCTTAACAGCTTGTTCGGGAATCCTACAGGGTGCTGGTTGCATATGGTCTGCTCTCACCAAAAGAGCTCTCACTACAGTACTTCATCTCCTTCACTACAACATTCTGTCATCGGCAAATTGTGTGTACTCAGGGACACCCCGTCTCAATAAGGCACAGATTTGTGCTGGTTTCAACATTAGTAAAAGGATTTTTTCTACCCTTTCACTAGGATACCTCAAACCATGAGTAACTTTAATCTGGACCCCTGCTCCCAGCCTCCTCTGTGGCCTTGCCAGGGAAAGAATCACTCAAGGTATGACAGTCCAATTCAATTCATTCCTTCCACCTCTGCACTGAAAACCCCCAGGCTTCACAGGAAACTGTTTCAGGACTGGAGAGATTTGGAAGTCCTCTGGAGCCTGCAGCCTGCTGGCTGGGACATGACACCATTGGAATCACGGTCAAGAATGGCAATAGTCCACCCAAAAGTACACAAGGCTGTGTCAAATCTGTTGCCCTGCTTATTGGCCCGGCCACGAGCACTGAGGGCACTAGTTCATGATTTTTTCCCATCTTTGTTATAGTTTGAAGATATTTTTTTCAAGTCAGTCTGCTACCAGGTAACTGGATGGATCAAAGAGCTCAAGAAATGGATTTAGTCAAATGTTGGATTATGTGATTAATCTGTTTTCCACATCACATCCTTTTCCCAAGGTAAATTCAAAGCAGTATCTGTTGGAGAGCCTATTAGTCAATGTCTGGGCTGTGATGCATTGGAATTCAAAGGCTTTCCATTCAACATGAGGCAATTTCTCTTTGTCTCAGGAGCAGGCAGCTATTTCATTCGTTTGTAATTAACAAAACGGCTATATATCGGCAACATTTCAGATGTGCCTCCCCAATGTGCACCGGCTGCCACACCGAGCTGGAGGACAGAGTGTCTGCGTCTTTCCATCTGCCAAGTGTGTGGTCCAGATAAGAGAATCTCAGAGCACCTAGATATATATTTAAAAAGTGAGATGGTCACCTTTGCATTTCGAGGGAAATCAAGGATCCAGCTCACTTCAGCCACCACGGGGTCCCCATAAGCTGTCTCAGCATGTAATAAAGTAGACCATCCCTGGAAACTGAGCATTCTGCACCTCTCATAGATACATGCTGGGTTAAAAAAAAGGGTGAGTTGTATTTAAGCCAGATTCTTTCAGTAGATTTTTTTTTTTTTGGTTGGGGGGGATTATTATTGGAGTTTATTTTTCATCCAATCTAAATATGCTCTGCTGGTCAGTCTGGCCAATTTTAGCCCAGTGCTGAATGTGATGCAAAGAAGTCTGCTGGTACAGACAGATTGTGCTGAACAGAGTAGTCCTAAAACAAACAACAAGAGATTTCATCATGGATGTGTGGCGGATATGCCAGCAACTGCAAGGATTGTGAGCACAGACACTTTGACCTCTGGAAGCTCAGTTAGTTAATGAACTTGTGCTAATATAGCTAGGAAATGTTTCTAAGCTCAAGTCCAGCTGGGTATAGCTGGATCAATCACAGCTGAGTTTCTCCACAGCCGAGGTGGGTGGAAGCTTGTTACTTTCATGTTTTTGATCCTAGTTGTTCTAAGCTGTGAATCAAATCGCCAGGAGCAGCCCAAAGCCCCTCCTATGAAGTTTCTCACAGAAGGAAGTGCATTATTCAGTGTGGAAAGCCCTGGAAGGACATCTCTATCAGGATGCAAAAGTTGGTCTCCTCCATGTTAGTGTATGAGTGTATGAGTGACAGCCCAACAGGTGAGCTGTCAGCCTCTCTACTTTGTGAAGCAAAGGCCTAAAGGCAGGTGAGAGCCTCCCCAGAACAACTGATTATAAAGTTGATGAAGAGAGGCAAGGCCTTTTTTTTTTTTTTTTTTTTTTTTTTTTTAAAGACTTCCTAGTGTGCCATTGCTGAGAGGCCTGATACAGCCATAACTACACCTAATCCCAGAAGTACTAAAAATTACCTGGATTTAGGGGTCAGAGGAGCACAGCAATTTAACATGATTCAGTAGCAAGAAAATTAACACTGTTCTTAAGTGTATGAACAGAGGGGAGGGAAGAGGGAGGCAACTAACCTTTGTGGATGACTGTGCTGAGTTGAGCCGCACAAATTAGAGAGATGAAGAAAAGTGAGAGAGTGCAAAAAAGAACCATAAAAATGATTTGAGGGAAGGAGAGGATGTTTTGAAATGAAAGCTTTAAAAGCTTGATCTGTTTAGTTAATCAAGGAGAGATTGGAACAGCAAGGTGTTTGCATCATGGAAGTACCTTAATGGGGAAAAAGCACCCAAGTTCTGAAAGGGTCTTCAATAAACTGGGGGAATGAAATACCAGGACCAGTAGCTGGAAGCTGAAGCCAAACATATTCAAATTGGAAGAAATCTTTACCAGTAATGACAGTAAATAGAAGAACAAGAACCTACAGAACTGATGAAGTCTACTTCTTTTATTTATTCAAGGTACTATTTGGAAAAGATATGTCCTGGGCTTGGTGTGATTTCAGTCACCACACTGCACTCTCAAGTAGCCCTAGCTACAGCCAGGCATGGAAACTGGTCTCTGCAGTGTAGCCAGACCATCACTAGTTCCCAAACTGGGCTTTCCAGAGAGAGAAGTTAGTGTTTCAACTCCATATAACCCAACAGCCTGCTCCAGGCTGTTCATACAGCAATGAGCAGTCCTTGAGGAAGGACGTGGACTTCAGCCAAATCTAGCACAACTCTGCATCCCTCAGAGCCTGTTTCAGGGATCTTCTCTCTGGATCTGCCAATCACATCTTAGCAATACACATCTTACTTCCTTCAGGTGCAAATGGGATTTTGGAAGATACCTCTGAAGACTTCCTTTTTCTTTGTATTTCACTGATCCATCTCACTGATATTCATATTGTTCTGCTCCAAGTTTAACTAATAAAACTATCTGCCAGGAAGACTGAAAATATTTACCTGATGGCTTATTTGAAGAGAGACATGGGCAATAGTCTGCCTCAGGTTGTTCTCCTCTGCCAAGATAGAACTGGATGCCTCTCACATTTCCTTGTACAACTCTCTGGTTACCATGATATCTTAGAAATCATATAACCTAAGAACAGTGATTATGTATATGTCATATGTATTACATATAAATATCTAAGAGACAGAAGTGTTTAGCATAGATTTGAGGAAGGGACCACAAGGACTATTTGGAGGAGCCCTCAGCTCATCACAAGCCCGTGGCTGCACATGATGAAATGTGATGGCCAGGGTAGGGAGGAGGCTCTCATAATGTTTCTCCCTTAATAGCACTCTTGTCTCGTTCTTTAGACACAGATTCAACTTTAAACAGACAATCCACTGTGTGCACACGAGGACTGAGGGGGGAAAGACGGCTCAGGCTGAAGCACTTCACTCTCCACTCTCATCCCTTGTCAGCGTTAATAGACCTTTTTTTTTTTTTTTTTACTGTTATTCACATCAACCCATGCCAATTATTCTATTCTTCCGTGTGCTGGCACTGATCCCAGATGCAGAGGTCCTCTGAAGTCAAGTATGTTCTAGCTGACAATCAACTGTCTCATTAATTTGCAGAGATGCCTCTCGTTCCTTTTCCTACACACCATCATCTGTGGGAGGAGCCTCTCACTTTGCTCCTAAAGTTTGCTCTCAGATACAAGCTCCAGGCTCCCCACTCACCCTGTCCCATCAACCTGGCTTGGGTTGACACCCGCTGCTGTTGCTGACTCAACCCAGATGTTTCTGAACTGAATAAGCTCAGAACAAATGACTCCTAAGAGCAAAGAAATAAGGAAGCAAGCCTGTCTGGAATTGACAGAGAAGGGCAGGATCACAGACCTGCTGTCAGGGAAAGCAAATCAGCAGGCTGCTGAACAGGAGGCACTGCTGGCTCCATCACAATTTCCAAGCAGAGTCAGGATCGGCTCTTCCAAACCACCCTGGAAGCACTTTCCTTGAGGAGCTGATTCTGCCCCAGGGCTAAAGCTCAGGAGACTCAGGATGGAGTCAGTCCAGAGACAGTCCACAGTCCAGAGAGGGATGGTTTCAGAAATAGCTCTATGATGATGTAACTCCAAGGATGGAGAGCAGAAGAGAAGGCAATAGCTCTGCTCTCCTTATGCCTGCAAGAACAGGGAGATCTCAGCTCTGCTCCTGGGGTTATAATTGGGCTATTAACCAAATATAATGTATATTAGCCCTGGAAGCAGAGGTCATTGCTCAGGTCTTCCTGTCCAAAATGAGAGCCTCTTAGGTAATTGCTATGCTCCAGGCGTCTTTTTCTTCCCTTGCCATGTAGATATGATGCTAGTACCAGCTAGATTCCTTTCTAGGCCTCTGGGCTCAGCTCCAGCCCCTCACACCATCATTAAAGTGATCACAATCCCTGATGGACTCCTTCCTCTTGAGAACTGTGAGGTAACCATCTTCACTCTCTTGATCTGCATTTCTTGAATTGAAGTCTTATTAGCTTATCAAGCACTATTAAATCAAACGCCTCCCTTCGATTAACTTTATTATGTCAGTGCAGTTACCTTTGTTAGTCTAATTAGTAATTGGATCATTTGTTTGTTTGACATGACTTATGTTCTACAAAGACTCAAAGACTGGCAATAATTATATTACTGACATTTAATTCAGCATTAGTGGGATTTCATATTGGCCTTTCGTTCATGCTCCCTTGCTAAGCGTAGCTGATCTAGCTGGGTCTTCCTGGCTGGCCACTCATGATGTCTGCACGCTTTGGGGCCTCTTGAAATTCCCTGGTGTTCTAGGACAGCTTGAGTATGAACAGGTCTGGGCAAGTAATGAACTCAGTTCTCTCTCTGAGGAGGGCCACATGCAAGCCAACAGAGCCTGTTGTGCCCAGTAAATATTGTTTAACATCTCTGCTTAGCTGACAATAGTGGGATTCTTCCCTCCACTTCGGCCAACTTGGACTAATGCCTCCAGTCTGCACCAGGCTGCCTGCATGCCCTCTATTGCCCATGGGGAGAGCTTGGCACCTCCAGAGGAGGATGTGGCTCATGCCAACATGCAAAGTTTGCATCTGAACTACAGGTCTCTGGTTCCCATCTGTACAAAGCAGAGACTTTAACAGAGCATATATTGTGGTTACCTCCAGACTTCCCCTCCAAATGAAAGAGTACGGCAAATGAGAACAGGCAGAAAGAGACAGTATGCATCTGTGTCTTAACCCTCCTCTGAGACATATCCTGGGTGCATATCTGGACTTGGCCCAGAAAAACATACACAGTGTCATGGTTTAGATAAAGCCTGAGGACAGATTATCCCTGGAGATGTTTGTGTTTCTGTTTAGTCCAGACATCAAGCCTGTGTTACATGCTGCACATAGAAACACGAAGCTAAACATGTTGATCTAAACCAATAGACTTCATCATCCTAACTTAAATCTGCCCTTTCTGCATCTTTACTAGAATTTTTCCCACTCTTGGATGTGGGCCCGAGTAAGGGATTCCATGACTGACTGTAGTCTTGTCAGCTACATGCTTTCTTCTAGTGTCTGCAGCTTCTCTTACCAGTTTCCCACATTTCACAGTTCTAGTTTGTGTAGATTTCTCTCTCCCATTTTCAGTTTGCTTGGTATGCAACATTATTTATAGTTGCTAACTCCATTCTTCAACCAGGCTTTTAGTTAGAACCATCTTTCCACTTTGGGCTTTCTGTTTACAAATACCTTTCCTTAAGAATTTTCCATCTTTGTTTATTTTCTTTTTCTCTCTACAGTTTTCTGTTCATAACTGTCCTCAGTTTGGAGAATTCAGTTCTTTTGAAGAACAGATCATTAATTTCTAGGACTGACATCTTTCTCCACCATGATCAGATCCACATCCATGTTCCCTTGTGCCTTGTGAGATGTCTTTTGTTGGAAAGTAAATGCTCATGGTTCTCATGAGAATTTCAGCTTTCAGTTAGTGGCCTCCAGCACATTTACCAGTCAGCATGCTCCATGGCAACACATCTACTCTCCCCACACATTGTGCAATCAGCAGAGGAACACACCCTGTGTAGGAGGATCTAGAGAGGGGCAGCACATGGCACATATGTTACGGGTCTAAGGCTGCTGGAGTCACCCCATTTTGATAACAAATGGAAGAAATCTGTCAAGTATAAGCTCATTTTGTGGAGAAGAGCTAACAGATCTCATGCTCTCAAACTGGCCCCAGCACTATCTGAACTTTTCAAGGGAGAGAAGAACTACACATTGTTTATCAGGTACCCTTGCAACGTTACAGAGCTGTAAAAGGGAGGTGCAGAGGGAACACCTTCACCTCCTCACCAAAATGTGGCAGGCAAAAACAGGCCACTAATCTTCAGGGGTCCCTGTCTCACCAGGGAGCTGAGATAAATTGCACACAAAGAACATTTTCCTCTTTAGTATCTCACCCTGTTCCTTGTAGGAGCTGCTGATGAAGCACTGAGACACATGCAGGGAGGAGGATGACTGGGTCATGAGCTGGGATCAGCTCAGTCACACAGTCATGAGGACTGTGGTAACCTGGGTGATGCAAGGAGCAAGATGACATTACGAAAGGCAGCTGGTCAGCCCAGGCACCAAGCAGCATAGCCTGGTAAGCAGGTTGTTTTCAGAGTGCTAGTTATTACCAATGCAGCCTGTGCTCTGTAGTCATGGCTTGTCCCAGCAGCTTTCCTTTAAAACTGCAGCTCAAATCCCAGCAGCAGCAGTTCAAGAGAGCCATCTTGCCAAGCTGGACACTGAAAGTGAGACATCCTCTTCAGGGGCAGTGGACATCCACTATGACTCCCCTGGAGAGCAACTCAGGGTATCTCCATTAGTCTCTGCCTCTCACAGGCCATGGAGAGTGAGTATCCTATGGGGATCCCCTACAGCTCTGTGGTTCCCAGGACATGGAGAGGCCTGCAGAGCTAGAAACAAATGTAGCCTGTTTGATCTGCTACTGATTTCCCAGCAGAATGGTGATAATAAAGCTGTATGAACTGGCTCTTGGCAGCAGAGAGGAGTGCCTGCCTCTGTGAGCTGAGCAGAAAATTAATGAGTGCTCAGTCAACTGGTCCAGTCATTACTTTAAGGTGTCTGTGTTAATCTCAGCCTGAAAGCACCTCCCTTCGGCCCTACCCCAAGGGCAGTCCCAGCTGCCTCAGTGGCAGCTGTGGTCTCTCAGCCTACCTAGGACCTGTGGGGAGCTGGGAGGGGGAACACACGTAGCTGATGCAGGTTTCCCTTGCACCAGTCTCCATGGGTTACCTTTGAGCCCAGACAACTTTCCTCATGAGAATGATTCCCTGAGAACGGGGTTTTGGGGAAAGGCCCCCTCTGCTTCTTTCCACTGTTCTGCCAGCCCATTCAGGGAATTAATGCAAACAGAAAACTCCAGCCCACTGGCAGCCTGTCTGCTCCAGTCCCAGGTATCACTGGGGACCTGCAGTACAGTAGGCAGACTCCCTACAGTGACACTCCCATGTCCAAGTGGCTCCAAGCCACTTGATCTGTGTCCACTCTGATATCTCACCCTTTCCAGCTTACAACTCCTCTCCCTTCAAGCCTCAGATCTGTGTGCAAAGGCTAAAAGTGGATCCCCAGCCATTATGCTTCTGTTACACTTGTAAGGCGAGTTCCCTTCAAGTGAACTGCCCCGCTTAGCTCCAGGTGGCCTGTCCTATACCAAATCAGACATTTCTGTAGCCTCATCTGCCTTCACACTACTTCTGAAAAGACAGATATTAAAGCATTCAGCTCCTAGGTGTAACAGCACAGAGTGGGAAAACTGAGGCGCACACAGTGGTTGTAACACTACTATTCATTCCCTCTTCACAAGTTGTAACACAAGTGTGATGGAAGGGCAGCATGTCCTCCACTGCTGTATGCTTTCTTTCTCCAGCTGGGGCAAAGTTTTATCCTCCCCACCTAGGTAGAGTGGGATATGGGAGGAGGTCAGTCCATCCCAATGCCCTGGAAAGGAAAACCTGTTCGGTACCTCATGGCCCATTGGCCATGCTCTTGCATTTCCTAATGTAAGTAGGAGGTAATGCTAAGAGTGTGACTATGAACCTGATGTGCTCCTGCCTGAGGATTCAGCTCTGAGGGTCTCCCAGGCTACCATCATATTGTGTTTAAGTGTGGACTTGTATGCAGGCTTCTCTGCCACCCAGAATCATTGGGCACACACCTGTATCAGATGCTGCCTACAATCTGGGTCTGAACCACAGCCTGCAGGCACTTGAAGCAAAGTGGGCTGTCAAGAGGGGGCCTACCGGAATGTATCAAGCCCAAATGCATCTGCTCATATGCTGTAATGCCCATATTGCCTCCTTGGAGGGGCATATGATGCAGCCAGTGAGGCATGTGTGATACAACCTCCAGATGTTAAATAGATGGCAACAGTGCAAGCATCTTCTCTCAGCCCCACTCTGAGCAGGCCTCCCATCACTCACTGGAAGCCATCACATTCATCAGTGTCTTGAACACCTTTCCAAATGGAGGTAAACCACTGTGTGTTCAGCAAGACACCCCAGATAGATAGCAATTCATTTCTTATTATCTAATCATCTTCCTTCTATTTGCTGCTTCTTCCCAACAATAACATTACACTAACTAATTGAAACACTTGTTAAGTAGACAGAGCACAGTTAAAGTGTAGGAAATGTCGTAACAACCCAGTTCCATAAAACACACACATTGATGGCAGATGGGAAAGCAGGGCAGAATTTCCAAAAACTGGACTGTTCAGACTTGTCCTGTCTCTACTCTGAAAGACTGAATGGACACATCTAGCCTATCAATCCGCCAGGTATCTAACAAAGGAGGTCGGACTAGATGATCTCCAGAGGTGGTCCCTTCCAACCTTACTGATTCTATGATTCTATGATAACTCTTTTTCACTTCAACAATTATGCATTTGCTGTATAATTTTCTAAGCCCCTTTAAATCTGCCTGCCTCTTATAATCGTTTCCCTAGTTATCCAGTTCCACGTATAGCCAGGTGCTTTGATGACTCTGAAACGTGAGACTGCAGAAAAATTAAGTGGAGTTGATGATACAACACTGTATCAGGATCATCTTTGGAAGAAATCATGGGTGCCCCACAGTAGTCTATAACATTCCACTGCTTGCCCAACTCTCACTGATAAGTCCAAGCACCCTTAACTCCAGCAGAGTTATGCTAATAGTTGGTAGATTTTGCCCAGTCTATATTTGGATTATCCCAAGTTTTTTTTTTTTTTTTTTTTTTTTAATGAAAATTGGAGCAAGAAAGCAGGCTGAAGAGTGTGCCCTTGGGTTAACACAGTTAATTGCTTGGATTTTTCTGCCTGGAGAGATGTTCCCACATGTGCCTTCCTATCATGACTGTCTAAGAGCCATAATGGTAAAACTTAAGTTGCACCTGGAGACCTAAGCTCATGTCCTTCATCATTGAAGGGTAAGGTTGGAAGGGACCTCTGGAGATCATCTAGTCAAACCCTTAGCATAGCCCATATGGGGATTGAACCCACAACCCTGGCATTAGCAGCATCACACTCTAACCAACTGAGCTAAACCTGTCCTTTTTCTAAATCAGCTCAAAGTCTCAAAGATAAGAGCCTGTTTCCCATGTGAATATGCCAAATGTGAGGACCTTCAGTGCTCTAGAGAACATTTGCCGGCCTGGACCAAACTTCCATCATGGACATGAGTCACTTTTACTCGTGAAGCTTTCATCAGACCTCACACAATCCTGTAAATATTCTGATTTTGACAAGGAAACATTTTTAACAGTGCAACTAAAGTACCTGAAACAGCTCTTCCCAGAAACTGGAGATGTTGCAGACACTGGACCTATCACAGCACACATATGCCTCATTTCAACTCCTGCCGTACTCTTGGAAAGGTTTAGAGAAGACATTGAATCCAGATTTTCGTCTGTTCCTTGTGGCTTTTGGTGTCAACCAAAATGAATGCTGTAAGAGTGTCCTAAAAGTGAACCTTATAAAGTTTTCACATAGATAAGTGGGCTGCAAAACCTTTAGGAACATATTTACAGTCCTAAACAATTCTTCTGCTCTATCAGGCACACTAGTATTCAAATTAGAAGGACTGTTCATGACTCCATAAATGTCTTCTACAGTCTAAAAGCTTTTTAAAATTAGGTGCACAATGATTAACAAACGTTATTTGTAGATCTATTCGGACAACTACACTCATTTAAGAAACAAGGCATAACAATGCACATAAATCTAATAATTCATTTCTAATTAAATATATTAACATTGATTTATAAAAAGAATGCACCTAACTGCTATGTTAAGCTAGTTTTGTCCTGTAAATAACTGAGCAGTAATATGTGCAGTATTTGCATCACTGGACATTGACAGTGACTGTTAATAGTGAGAACAAATTTGGCTTGGCAGATCCAATCTAATGACCACCAACTGGGTTCTCCTTTTATGTGTCTAGTCTACATTCTCCTTTTCTCTATGAGAAACAGCAGTAGTAGGATGGAGTTTGTTAATCCCAAAATTTGGGGCATCATTACAAGGCATTTGTGAAGACTTTACTTTGAAATGTCTTCTTCTGCCAATTATCATTTGAGCAGGTACAACACTTCCAGGCTACAGAAAAGCCCAGGAGAGTTCATTCAATTTTAGATGATATGAAGTGCTCAATAGCCCAATTTTATTCATTTTACTTTCATCTCTTTGGAAAATGTCAGCAGTCTGGAATAAACTGACCACAGATGTTCTGAGCAGTCATGCCCAAGCCATGCCCAAAGCAGCCCCACAGGGCACTGTGAAGTATCGGTAGCTGCAGAGATGCATGGCAAGTATGAGAGCTATTCTGTGCTATCCACGGCATCCAGTACCTGGTCTTGCAGGTGAAATAATAAGATGCAGGATCTGGATGAACTCCTGGGACAGAGCAAAAGGGCAGGATTCATAGGCTTGTCCCCAAGTGTCAGAGATCTCAACATCTCAGTCTGATCTAGTGACTCCTGGACTCTATGTGCAGTCAGCAAAATGACATCAGGCATTCTGGCACCCTTGATCTCTCCATGAGTTACCTAAGATGGGGCAGACAAATAGCACATTAAATGAGTCCATTTCTTTCTTCTGGCTATAAAGGTCACCCAGGGACTGACTCAGACTGAGAAATTTACCTTTCCAGTGCTTAAATTTAAGTCACATGAATGTTGTGCTGAGACTAGCTAGCAAGTCTAGTATTCAAGTGGCGACAGTCCATGCTGGCTTAGCATTCAAAGCATCCTGCTGGTGTAAAAGGGGCAGAAGTTGAGACATTGCAACTAAGAGGATTCTTTCTTTTATCTTATTTTTTCCCTTTCTAAAAATTGAGATGTGATTACCCAAAACATATTTGCATTCCAGAATTAACTCATTTGCAGCATGGAAATTCCCACTCTGTGCAGCCTTGCGTGAGCGTGTGTACTGCCATGGACTTCAGCTATGCAGGAGGCATGGAGGTTGTCCATTTGGCACTTCCTCCTTCTGCAGTACTAGTAGGCTCTGAGACTGCTCACCAGCAGCACTTTGCCACTGCTGCTGCACTAAGGGCCACTTCAGGCTTCCCAGGCTCTTTTGTGGATGACTCCTATCATTTGAAGTGGTGATACTTCAATGACTACTTGATACCATAAGTCTTTGCCACAGGGGCACACCATTCCAATCAGCTCCAAGACTTAGCTCTACTCTCCATCTGGCCCCACATCCAGGACTGCATCTCTCTTCTCTAGCCTGAACCAATGTCCCAGTCGCCTCCTGGATCCATATCAAGGGAAGCCATAGATGTGCACCAGCCCCTACACCTCATCTTGGACTGCAAGGTCCATCGGACTGTGGTGGCTCTCACGGCAGCAGGATGCAGAGCTGTGCTCATCCCACCATAAGTACAGACACTGCCAAGGACAGCAACGTTCATTTTCTTAGTAGCTGAGCATGAAACATAGAATGATGATGAAAAACGTATTAACACCAGAGATTTTAAGGCTGAACAGGAACTGAGACCATTTGGACTCTGAGGTCAGCAGTCACAGTGATAGGTTAAATCCTACAGTCCCATGGCACTGGGTGCCTTATAAGGCTGTGTGAACCCAGGATTTACCTCATGCCCTTGATTCAGAATATGAAAGTGGACTGATGAGACTCTGCCTTTGGACCTTCTGCAGTGAAGGATAGCCCTCTAGGAGGCCATGCCCAAGCCAAAGCAAAATGTGATTGTTTCAGTCTCTGACCTTCCATTGCAAAGCACATACAGACACACAGTTTCCTTCAAGGAAAAGGCTGGTATCACCATGTTCTCTGAAACTGCCAGGTCCTGTCACAAGTGGTTACATATTTACTTCCCAGAAGAAAGTGCCAGCCACACAGCATAAACCTTGGCAGCTGGCTTTGAGGATGAGATACATGAGTTCTCAGCCCCATTACAGCTGGTTCTCTGCATGGTTTGTGTTCATGCTCGTAAACATTTCTCAAATGTCAGAGGGTCTGAGATGGTTATGAGGCTCTCATCCTTTGTGCTGTTGTGTGGGTGCTCAGGGAGAATGCAAGCAGCAGTAGACATAGTCTGGGTAAAACATAAGCAATATCACTTTAATCTAAAAGAAAAGTTAGCCTGACAAAATACAGCCACTATTTGTACAAGGAATCCTGACATCTCACCTTTGCAGTCTCCAGGTAACTCCCAGGTCCTCCAAGAGGCCATTCTCCAGTATAAGAGCAGTATATGAACACCACACAGAACTGATGGCTCACTCTGCCTTCAGGAGCAAAACTCAGCTTGGAAGAAGGGCTTCCTTGGTCCAGAAGTAACTACCTGCTTTTAAAAACTGAGTGTTTACACAGCTGGTGGCCATTGTTGAGCTTCTTGCTGGGAGAAGGCCTGAGATTACAGCAGAAAAGGGGCTGAGTGAGAGAAGAGGCGAGTGGTGAAGTTGGGACAAAGGAAGGTGGTGAGGACAGGGGGTTCTACAAAGCAGGAGAGTGGCTTTAAGGCTGGAGCCGGAGACTGGTGTTGTGAGACTTCTTCCTCTGATGGAAGTCATCTCAAAGCATTTTCAGCCTTCCCGAAAGATAAGCAATCATATGAGCCCCTGCTGCCCACCTGCCCTGTCTGCCTTATTGCTCTCTCATGCTGCAGCTGTCAGCTAGTCCCTGCCTGCCCTATTTCAGATGAATCTCAGTTTTGCCTTGGCCATCATCCAGAGCACCGCAGCTCAGCCAGCCTTGGGGCCACAGTATTGAGCTGTGCTGACTTGGGGGACAGGGCCCCATTCATTGCTCAGTCCCTTCCACTCAAACAAGAATGAGAAGATGGAAGAAAGCTGTGTACTAGAAATGCCAAGCAGGCAGCTACCTCAAAGAGCTCATGAACAGAAAAGATTCACCTTTGACTAATGCATTGATCCTAATGAATAGCCTGGCCAGCTGTATTTAATTGCCTGTTTTAAGCAGATATGGCTTGAAAATCTCACACCTGTCAGATATTTTTTTCTCCTCCCTAAAGCACCAAATTATTCACTCTCCTCTTGTAACATTTTGCAGCCAACTCCTTCCCGTGATGATTTTCAAAGGATGAAGAATGAGCACCCTGGTGACATTTCTAGTATCTATAAATATCTCCCCGCTACCCTGCCTGCCCAATTGGTGAATTATGCAGGAAGATATATATAATAAAACAATCGGATACATTTTGTTGTCAACATCCCATTTTTCTTCAGTTGGCAAGAGAACAGCCCAGGCTGTTAGTCTGGAAAGAGCAAGCAATGCCTGGGGAATTAGTGAACTTTTCCTTTCCTGTAGTTACAGAAGCATTTTGGTGGGCAACACTGAGCAGAGAGGCTCCAGTATGCTGGAGAAAGCAACAGAGATTTTAAAATTTAAGAAGCATTAAGTTCAGGATGGAAACAGGTTCTAGAACGCCAGGAAATCACATACACAAAGTACTGAGAAGCCTGTGGTAAAAGCAGTGTACAGGAAATACCAAAAAAAGCCTAAACCAGCAACATTGCTCAGAGCATGGTCCTGTTCATTCTCACCCTGCTTTTGCATGTCTAATTCAGCAGTGCCCTGTTTATACAATCAAACCTCCTGCATGGTGGAATACACGAAGTATGTAATGAAATCAACTTTGCAAAGCTGTGGGAAGTGGCCAGTTTACATCTACATATCTAATTAGTAAGTTTTAATCTAACCCTGTGCTTTGAACAGCGTAACTTTCCCAAGCTGATAGGCCCTATTCTAGCCACTCTCAGGATATCTAGAGCAGTCTACAGAATCTGCTACTTCATTTATGGATTACGAGGCACTTTAAAACAGGAAGCTTACGACATCTCTCTCCTTTGCATTAGGTATTTGCAGATGTCTTTTGCTAAGACATAACTAGTTTCTTCATCATTAATTTTTCTGGATGTACCTTGGAGACATAACATGGTAATTAAACAAAGTTCTTACCAGAGAGTTTTGCTATCTTACCTTGCTCCTGAAGGTCTCACCCCCAGGACTGAGAAGACAAGGAGTTTGGATTTCCTCATTTCCACAGAAAGACAGCTGTCACATTTCTCTGTATATGGAGGGATGGCCAGCCCAAAAAAGTTACTGTGCATCTCCTGCAAAGCCTGAGGGTGTTGTTCTCTTACATTATCATGGGTGCAGAAAGCTGATAAGCTGGACTGGCATAGAGTTGCCCATGTTCCCCTCAGTGTGAGCTGAGGCCACTCATGAAGCTGGTCAGCTTGACATGAAGAGGTGAGAACCAAATACTGCCTGCAGAAATGCTGTAATCTCCACACATCCACCTCTTGAAGGCTCTAATCACATCCGTAACCTGAGCAAGACCTTCAAGAGTGGCAGTATGCAAGAAACAGGGGTTAAAAATGACCAAAATGTGGCAGGTCCTTGGCAGTACACTGAACACCACCTTTCTGTCTCCCATCATCGGGCTCCACACAAACCTCAGTTTAAATGAAAGCTGGATGAGAGCATCCTTCTAGGCCATGAGTGACTGGCACACCAGGGCTGAGCAGAGCTGTCCTAAACCCTGGACCATTTCCAGCAGGACAGTGAAGGTTTGTACTATATGGTGACAGAAATGGAGTGCCTGTTGTGCCATTGGGAGTTTGCTGGGGACATGATAGGGCCATGCAATACACACATGCTTCCAAGAAACTGCAACATACAGAGTAGAGTGAAGCTCAGATGGGGACATCAGCACTACTTTTTCCTGGATTTTAGCTTTCTGTTAGGCGATTTCAAATTAGGCCAGCTCTTTAGGCTGTTCTGGCTGAGGAATAAGTAGTCTGTCAAAATCTCTGATTTATAAGCATCTCTGGAAACCTTTCCCAGTAGAGCTCTAAAGTGATGCTGGTAGACTCCTACTCTTTGAAATGTAGCAACAGCTCAGACCAGGATTTGAAAGAGCCTTTCACATGACTCCTACAATACTGTTCAGAGTAGGTTTGGGGAGGTATGGCAGGTGATTCCCAGATCCCCTCTGTGGCTTGTACATGAAGATCTTATCCATCTTCCTCCCAAGATCCCTTTAATCATGCCAGTATTCCTAAGCACCTCTGGTGCATTTCAGGCCAGAAAAACAATGTACACTGCTGGTATAATAGCACTGTTGGGTGATGCAAGAGATCCTGGGCACTGGATGCACTGTCCCCATCAACCCAATACTCTTTTCTGCCTGACTGATGTGCAAGAGCTATGCTTGTAATGCCAAACTCCAAGTCCGGCTATGAAACATCAGTTACAACCTGAAAATAGTCTCCTGTGGTTGCAGTGGCCATAAATTAGGCTGTTCAAGTCCAGCTCACCTCATCTGAGAAGTCCAGAAGTTAAACAGGTCAGTCTAATCCATTCACTCAGCTTCCTCACAGTCAGCGGAGAGAAGTGGGCTCTGCAGGGAGAGCCTGATCTGACTCCTCCTTGACAAGATGGGCAGGATGAAGTGGGAGTGCCATGTCCCTCGTGGACTATCAGGGCAGCTTGAGGTGACTCACTCAGACATACGTCTCATCTGGCTGAGGACTTCCATCCCACAGCTACTTGGAAACAGGAACCTGGAGGTTCATTGTCACTCTGTTCGCAATGTAACAGAGTTGGTGGGTGATCTTCCCCCTTCCCTAGTTAGTGCTAAACACCTGAGCTGTCTCAGGAAGGGATCCCCACTGCAAACACCAGAGCACCGGGACCCCGCAAAACAAACCACTGCTTGCCAACTGCATAGATGCTTACTGACTTTGAGGACTCTCCAAGTACACAGGGCACACAGTTTCTCAAAGGAGGGGCCACAACCCCTGCCCCCAGATCCCTGAGTCTAGCCATAAGATGGTAACCTGGCACTGAGTCAAGGTGGGGAGTTTCTGGAACGTCCAGCGGTGTTGTTTCAATTGAAACTAAATCCTCTGCTCATCCATCAACTTCCTATCCCTCCCTATCCCCACTTCTGCTTTCAGTGATAACTGCAAGGAGCTCAGAAATTGCAGTGAATCTCAGAGATGAAAAATCCATGGCTAGGTGCACTGTGAGGGTTGGGAAGATATACGTATTGGATGAGGAAAAGAAACTGCAAATATTAAAAAGAGGAAGGGTCTTGCACATGAAATACTGCAGGCCATACAAGGCGCTGAGTAGAGCTCCATTTCCCCATGCAACCTTAACACTTGTATTTCTTAACTCCCAAATTCTCAGCTTTTTCAGTGCAAAACAATACTCTGTATCTCGTTCATTAAGGTAATGCACAACCTAGTTATTCCCATCTGTGCTTTCCGTTCTAAGAGCACATCAGTTCTCACTCACTCTACTCATGATTATACATGCAGTTATCCAAATGCTTGCATTTGTCTCACTTTACACTGCACGTACTTGTCATACAGTGAATAAATGTGCGATATTGGCCTGCAGGCAGTTTTCGGACACTAGTCCAAGAATAAAGATTTTTATTAGTAAATTTCTATTATGAAATATGAAATATGAAATATTCATCTTAAATAACTCCTGTGCTATATTTTTACTTTTGATTACTCTAAGAACATTGAATATTAACACTATTTTGAATGGTTCTAAAATTTAGAGGGATATTAGAGCAAGAAATACTTTATATCCACAACAACTGTTGGAACTGCTCCCCAATTTTTGACATTATTCATATGACGAAGAAACAGTCATTTAAAGAAAAAAGAAAAACAAGTTCTAAAGAATTTCACAAGTCCCTGAAATATCTATTGATTTCAGAGAAGTCCATGGACTTTATAACTACTTTTGAATTACTAAAGAGAAGTAAACATTAAATTCAGATCTGAACTTAGCACTATCTGGATTTGGAAGATAGTTCTGGATTTTGAAGTGCTTCAGCATAGCAATGTAGCAACGAGAGGACACTCATTTACAAACATTTACATTTACAAACTTTTAGGTTATATTTACCTGGGTTTGTAAGTGCCCAGTACTAAGAGCAACAGAGGTTTGGTTCAATTTCAGAATAATATATATGTTTCTAGTATTATGAGTAAGACATTGTTAGGGATTTCCTACTCCTCTACTAGTGAGCCTAGATCTGTAGCAACAATGCCACACCAGCAAGCACCCACTTAGAAGGATTTTCTTTAGTTTTAAGGTTAAAAGTCCACACAAACGTTGGCCCTCTTTGACGTGTTTTGTAGACAGGACATGGGTACATAATACGGTTATCTTGCTTGTCAGCAGGAATGGCTTTGATGAAAATGACAGGCATGGCTGGAGTTAGTTCCTTGAGCCTTGCATCTGTGATTATCCCAGTCTACAGAGGAAAGAAAAAGAGCTCTTAGTTAGATTTCCAAGATCCCCATCAACTAACTGTACTCTGATAAACATGGTTATCTGTAATGTTTCTGAAAGTTGATCTTGCTGGCAGGTGAGTCTTTCTGAAGTAAGGAAGGCCTGGATCAAACACCTATCCTGTTTCATCAGAAGCCTCTCTCAGGTGTAGCTTATTACAAGGGGAAGACTGACAACTGCTGCCATCAGGTGCTCAAACCCCCAAGTACCTGAGCAGGACTTTGCTGAGGAATGATGCTCCTGACTAGGTGCAGCCAGATGATTCTCATCTGTCTCTAACTCACAGCTTTGTCTAAGCAGAAACACCTGGAGGGAATCTGCTTGTGCTAGGACCAAATGTAGACTCCAGAACAGGGTTCAGGCTGGAGAGCAAAACTCACTTAAGAAGAGGCTAAAAAGCACCAAGTGTTCCATGACACCTCCAAAATAAGAGCATGACATGGGATGCTTGCCTGTGCACTGAGCACAGGAAACATGTTCAGAGACTCCAAGACGTACCACTGGCTTGTTTCCACTCACATCACCAAGAAAGATACAGAAGGACTGTTACTGAGGGAATATTATCTTAAATTAACAAGCCTACACTATCCTTTTCAAAGCAATGCTTTCACTCAGCAGGCTGTCTGACGTAGGAGAGGGATAGTATGCTGTTAGGGCATGAAATCAGCTGGCTTGTTTCTCCAACGTTCATCTCTCGGGCAGCTTCTGTTTCTTTTTCTGACAATAAAATGCCCTCCATATCAATCAACTTCCAGGAAAGCCTGCAAAATTGCTTAATGGAGGCTGCAGAGAGCAAATGAAAACAAATAGAGAAAAGGAAATAAAAATTCTCTGTGCTAAAGAAACTGCCTCTTATTGCAGTTTAGTTTCACATATCATTATTATCTCAAAAGCTCCTAGATTAGAGCTGTGGGATAAGTTTCAACCTCTCTAATAGTTTATTCAGTTCTGGAAATGAGTGAAGAAATACAACCCCTCTTGCAACACACCTCCACTTAATTGTACTAACACCATCTATTATACTAAGCTAAGACTCAATTCTGATTTAGGATTTTGTATTTCTAACATGGTGAACAAAAATTAAATAATTCTTATATCACCTCGTAAAGGAGCTATTTATCAAGCGTTATTATGTGTTATTTTTAAATCCATACTTTTAATTTCTGAAGATGAATTTCGATCTGTTCTCTTGTTTATTGATGACAATTCTTCAAACCAAATTTCCAGGATATATTCTACCTATTTCTAGGTTAATAAAGTCTGAAATCTTCCTGAGATACTTTATAGAACATATAACTGTGATATGTCTGGGCTGAGTTTCATTTGCATTTTTTCTCTCTTTCACAGTCAGAAACTAAGTCTACTCTTAAAGAAATTTACCCTAACTCCTGGCACAGCACACCTGGTACAAAGACATTTTTTTGACCTCAGAGAGCTCCAGATCTTAGATCCTAAAGGAGAAGTCTTCACTTCTGTTTGTCTTGACTTCTCAAAAGTCAATTTGAACAGTGGACATGCACAGAATCACAGAATGTGTAAGGCTGGAAGGGACCTCTGGAGATCATCTAGTCCAACCTCCCTGCTCAAGTATGTTAGACAGGGTGCACCCAGGTGGGCTTTGAATATCTCCAGAGAAGGAGACTCCACAACCTCTCTGGGCAACCTGCTCCAGTGCTCTGTCACTCTCACAGTGAAGAAATTCCTCCTCACGGTCAGGTGGAACTTCCTGTGCTTCAATTTCTGCCCATTGCCTCTTGTCCTGTCACACGGGACAAACAACTGAAAAGAGTTTGTCCCCACCCCCTTGACACCCTCCCTTCAGGTACTTGTACACATTGATAAGATCCCCCCTCAGTCTTCTCTTCCCCAGGCTGAAGAGGCCCGGCTCTCACAGCTGTTCCTCATAGGGCAGGTGCTCCAGCCCTCTGATCATCCTTGTAGCCCTATGCTGGACTCTCTCCAGTAGCTCCATGTCTCTCTTGTCCTGGGGAGCCCAGAACTGGATGCAGTACTCAAGATGAGGCCTCACTAGGGCTGAGTAGAGGGGCAGGATCACTCCTCACGACCTTCTGGCAACACTCTTCCTAATGCACCCAGGATGCCATTGGCCTTCTTGGCCACAAGGGCACATTGCTGGCTCATAGTCGACTTGCTGTCCACCAGCACTCCCAGGTCAATGCACTGCCAAATATCAATGGGCCCAGGGAAAAGGACACAAAGCAGTTGCCACAAGCCATGGATGCTGATGGTTGGGCCCAAATATATATGCAGTGAGACAATGTCCTCTCCTGCTCAACTGTATCTTCATGTTTTACTAGCACAGGCACATTTGCACTACAGCTAATTTAAGAATAGTTGGCTTAAAGACCTGTCCATATTGGTTGCCTTTCAAACATAGTCACTTCTGTTTGTAGGGAAGGAGTGCTTATACTGACAGCTGCAGTTGTAGAGCTGAGTAGCAGGGTAGTCAGCAAGAATATCACTCCAAGAAGGTCCAGAGATTGTGGTGTTGGTGGCTTCGGGTGGACATAGGGAAGTGGACAAAGAACCATCCCTGTTGTACACACTGAAGGTGATCTAATGATGTGCTGCCCAGCAAAACCAAATGAGAGACAAATTTTTTATCACTGATTGGACAGAAAATTGAGATACACATGGAAAAAGGATTGCGAAGTTGTCTTTTTTCCAGAATAGCCATAAACAAGAGAGTAGCTGTTCACAATGTAGTTCACAACTGTCCCCTCTATGGTTGCCTTGTAAGTTTATCACTGGAGACCCCAGCTTCAACCACATGCTGTTGTGGTTCTTACAGTTCACAAATACAAGGGCATTATTGACAGCTAACATCTGGTAGAACAGGCTTCACATGATGTCCAGGTTCATCACTCTGGGAAAAGTTTCAAGCTCTGATGCGTAAGCTGATGTACCAGTGCCTGTGCACAAGATGATGCAAGCTGTGATGTTCTAGTGATTGTAGCATCATAATTGTGGAATCCAGAGGTACCAGGGCTGGATTCCACACTGATGCCATTTTCACCTGCCTCAGCTTCTGGGAAGTGTCTCAGATAAAAATGAGCAGTGTGGGACTGTTCTCAAGGAAATTGAGCTATCTGAACCACCAAAATATATGCCAGCTGTGACTGTTCCTCACCACACAGATCTGTCCCTTGTTAACCCCTCTGCTGATTTAAGATGAGTTCTTTCCATACGACTAGCTTTAAAAAGTTCACAGAAGCTTTAGCTGATGTGGAGTGAAGGAGATAGGATATTCTCAGTGTTGAACTCTTGCTCAGCATGATGTGCACTGACTGTGCATCTCCTCTAAGGACAAGGGAATGTGTCATCTACAACCAGCAAAGCTCAGTGAAGCACGTTACTACTAAAAGACCTCTCCATTTGTCCTATCATGCTCCAGTATCCTTGGTAAGTAGCAGGGCATGTACCTGGGACTAATCTCTCCATTGTTGAGAGTGAGAAACTCAGTAATCAGTCAGTAATCTCCCATGGCTTGAGCTAAAATGTCTCATAGTGTCACCAAGCAAACTGTCTTTAGCTGAGCCCTCCTGACTTTAATGGCGTTACAGCAACAGATCATTTGGACCCAAAATAACCTGCTTGATTTCATTTGGTTTAATAGCTGCCTGCTGTTTTGTAATGAAGATTTTATAAATTTAAGATACCCAAGGGCAAACATAAATGTTTAAATAAATAGAAAAATGTGAGTAGGAGAATATGGAGGGATTTTTCCCTTTTCTAAAGGCACAATCTGAAAGTGAAATATTCTTTTAAAAGTAGAAGTCCTCCCCAGAGTACTATGTCTAAACATGACCTGCCATTCTTATCAGAGGATTAATTTTGAATGAATATATAACACAAAAGAACTGTGCAGCTGTTTTAATAATTCTGCATCCATTTATGTATATGGGTGCACACTAGATTACAGGTAAAATAAATAGTTCCACTGGGTAGAATTGATACTTCAGTGTGAACAACAACATACACAAATATTCTTTTTCTTTCTGAAATAAGCTGAATCACGATACCCAGAGATTATGAATGGTTTTATAAATGTTATTTTTCAGCATCTTTCAATCACAGAGAAAACATAACCAGAAAAACACACTTACTAAAGTCTAGATGGTCCTTGAAGACAAAACTTATTGCTGAATACAATCACCTATAATAAAATATCAGAACGAGGTAAAGAAGCTACATGTTCCCCAAAAGATTTCTGGTTTAGCACCACTGAACTTCTTACTCTTCATGTCCATTATCACTTAGGGAAAGGTAAAGGCCAGGCAGAACTCAGCCGTTTTGACCAGCATGTTTTCTAATCTTTATGTGATGGCAAGAGAAAGCATACCAGCAACCACTGGAATTTGTTTTTAATAGAGCATTTAATACGTACAATTACAACCTCCTCCAAATGCTCCCTATTCTGCCATGTCCAGCTGATCTGCATAAGCCTAAAATGTCAGTTCTTGAGGGTGTCAAAAATCTAGTGCTCCCTGTAGCAAGGGTTTATGGTCTCTAACAGCTATAAGGGTTTTCTATTGACCCATCCCACAAATTGTAGATAGGGCCCCTCATCTGCTTACTGAGAACAGTGTGTGGCAGGTGAGACAGCCACAGCAAAGAAATAGAAAAGAGAACAGGCAGGGAACTGTAGGAGCAGGACTTGGGAAGTGGACTGGGTTGGTCTCTGTTCCACTACTGTGATTTCTGTTATCAGTAAAGTCTAACACAGCAAGGCAGGAGATTTGACTTGATGCACACTTGAAACCTTTATCACTACCTTCTGACAGAAACTCCACCAGTGTTCCTGACTGTCCATGGCTTTTCAGGCCCAGTGTGCACATCAACCCATTCTCAGAGAGAAAAGCACCTGGAACTTTGACCTTTCTAAGGATTTGTGATAACATCTGCTGGATGCCATCAATCCAGGAGTTCTGAGTGACTGCAGTTCTAAGCACAATGACTGCATTTAGAGCTTTTCCTAATTTCCTATCCTTCGTGACAAACAATTTTAGAGAGGGAGATGAAAAATAGGTGGAAGATTTTAGATTTGAATTGCAAGGTCAGGATGGGCTACAGTATATAATAGACATGGCTTCTCTACACAACATCCTACCACAAAGCTGCATAAGAGATAAAGGAGAATCTTCAAGGTTAAGACTAGGAACACTCAAAAGAGTTGCCCCTGAAATAAAAGCTTCTTCCTCTGAGAGCATAAACTTGACACAGGTAAGTTCTGGGTGACTCACTTTGATCAGCCTTCACTCTCTCACAGATCACTGGCAGCAGAAGTATAGCACTGGCTGCTCAGAGGAAAATATGCATGAATATCTGTCATTTAATTCTTGCACGCAACACAAATTGGAATTTGTGGTACAACAGTCCAGGCACCTCAGGGACCAAGTCTGGTGGGAATTTGTCAGCCTAATAGTTCTCACTCTGTAAACTGAACTCCTCACTGCTGACAATTGTCAGTAGGAATGACAGGGACAACTGTGCTCCTACGGGATGCTGCTCCACGGGGTGCACTGCAAAAAGAGTGCTGCTGGCTATGTGGTCATGGCATACCAAGTGTGCATGCTTTTCTTCAGGTGCCTGCTCAGTGGGTATGGTTCCCACCTTGGCTTCCCTGAGGCTGGATGTGCTACAGCTGAAAGGCATTTAGCTACATCCAGAAAAAGAACAAGAAGATCTAAGGTTACTCTCACTGTCTGAGTGTTTGTTCGTGGTCTACATTGCCCCCTATGCTTGTCCATCAGACTTAACCACACAGTTAGACCTCTGTGCAATTTTTACGTGCCACATAAGAGGTGTGGCTGAAGGGCATAATCCATTTTTAGTCACAGGTCATATCTATGAGGATGCTATTCTGTTCAGTTCTGTGACCACCTAATAGTGGAGGGAGGAACAGTGGTTCAGATTTAGCACATACCACTACATGGGATGGCATTCAGCTCTGGAGACATGAAGATGTAAGAAATCAGCGTGCACTCCTTCCTTTCCACTATTGCTAACCAGGCAATGGAGTAATGAACACTCTAACAGTCTGAGGTGCAGGGGTGAAGGGACAGTACAGTCTTGAAAAGAACCCAATTTTTTGTCGGTGTAATAATATCATGAGTGCTGACCTCTCTTTAGTCAATATACACTGAAATTGAGATCCACCTTACACAAACTAGATGTCTCAGTCCAAGCTGGCCCCTCCAAACTCTCTTAATAGCTGAAGCAGTGAAAGCTACTCTCTACGGCTGATTCATCCGATTATCTAGGATACTTACCTTGCGCTGTTGAGGAGATGCCCAGTTCTTTCCAATCTCTAAGAAGTAGCTCAAATGATTAGTTTAGACTAGTTCCTGTTGGGACTGATAAGTTTCCCACAGCACAGTGGTAACCAATAATGGCACAACTTCCACAGCTTTCTCTTAACACAACAGCCTTGGCAAGCTTACCTGTGCATCCCAGCGTGCACCTTCCATGAACAAACCGTGGATATAAGCCCCTTCCCGAGGAGGACTGGCAAAATCTTCCCGGTTCTTCTTTGTCACATCACACTGCAGGGTCATCTTGTCCAAAGGCCACTCATTCTTTCGGGCTGTGGACTGCATGATGGCTGTCAGGAAAGACTGGGGATTGAAGAACCCAGCAAGCCACACTGCAGAGGGCAAGGAGAAATCTCCTGTCCAGGTGTCTAGCTCCTTGATGCGACTAAGGAGGTCAGCAAACCATCCACCCAGGCTAGCCATGGAAGGGTACGCCTTCTTTATCCAGGACTCAGGCACTGTGTCCAAGAAGAGGGCATTTTGTAAGCTCTCCATATCACTTGTCATGGTCAGTTCTCCCTGAGAGAGAAAGGAGACAATTAGCAGCAGAACATGAAAATGTTCTTCTATCAGAGGCAAAAATGGTGACTGTTTTACACTGAGCAGAGCTTGCTTCACCTGAGCTAGGAAGTATGGAAGAACATGGAACCCTACACAATCTTTGTGAATTTCTTCATGAGCTTTGGGTTTTTATGAACTCTTCCTACTGCAACTCCATATTCCTCCCTAATGTAAAGATACTACTTGGAGAAAAAACTATGCAACAGAATGATGCACAGAATAGCTATCCTTTAGTTGCCCCAGAGTTGTTTCTGTTTTCTCTCACTGAATGAAGCTCTTCAAAGGGCAGATTTCTGGAAGTGCACAACCTTTCCCATCAGTGCTGCCAGGGCAGGATCCTGGAGTCTCTGATAATTCTACTCCAAAAGTGTCCAAACATCTGCTGCATCAGGTCCTGTCCCCCTCCTTTGATCTAGTTCTTCTCAACCCCCTCCTCCTTTATTACTTTGCACTGCAAGTGCTTTTGACTTAATATGTTGTCCCCAAATCTAATCACAGATTCTTTCACAGAAGGGAAACACACAACAAATTAAGATAAGATTCTGCCAGGTAAAATATAGAGAGAGGCTCAGGATTTTTTTAATTGAGCAAGTAACTATTTTTAAAGCTTTCAAAACCCATATCAGGTTGGCTCAGAGAGTATATAAACTAGAACAACACTGCACAGCAATACTGCATCCCTCTTGAACTTTTGGAACACTTCAGCAGGCCAGCAGTGCTTTCTATACTACAATAAAGAAATTCTGTTGAGAGCATATAGGTTAGGATTAGAGTGGCAGACCAACACTGGTGACTTTGCAGTGAGTGTGTGCTACAGAACACAGGGTCAGGAAGAAGAAGAAGATGTTGCCTTCTTCAGACAACCAGAAGAAGCCTCACGTTTGTAGGTCTTGGTCCTCATGGGGACCTTTAACTACCCTGATAGCTGTTGAGCGGACAGCACAGCAGGTCACACACAGTCCGGGAATTTCTAGACTGCACTGATGATAACCTGCTGACATGGGTCATCAAGGAGACAACGACAGGAGGTGCTCTACTGCACCAGGAGGACAAACACATAGAAGGAAGGCCTGGTCAGGCAAGTGAAGGTGGTCAGCAGCCTTGGCTGCAGTGACCAGGAGGTGGTGGATTTCAGGATCCTGCCTAGAGGGAACAAGGCAAATAGGAGGCTTGCAACCATGGATTTGAGGAGAGCCGCCTTTGGTCTGTTCAGGGATCTGTTTGGAAGAATGTCATAGGAGAACGTCCTGGAGACAAGAGAGGGTCCAGGAGCACTGGGTGATTTCCAAAGATCAGCTGCTGCGTGCTCAAGAACGGTCCATCCTGACGTGCAGGAAGTCAAGCAGTGCTGTCAGGAAGCCTGCACAGATGAACAAGGAACTCCTGGCTCAACTCAAGTATGAGAAGAAGCATACAAGAGGTGGACACAAGGTCAGGCGACCTGGGAGGATCCAGAGACAGTGTCCAAGCATGCAGGGATGTTGTGAGGAAAGCCAAAGTCCATCTGGAGTTGAATCTGGGAGGGGGACATGAAGGTCAACAGGAAAGGCTTCTACAATTATATATCAGCAGCAAAGTGAAGACTAGGGGAAATGTAGGCCTACTGCTGAATGGAGAAGGAGACATGGTAACAAAGGCATGGAAAAGGCAAAAGCATTCAATGCCTTCTTGAGTACAGGCTACGAGAGTTGCTAGTGAGGTGGACTGAAAAATGGCTGAAATGCCAGCCTCAAAGGGTTGTGATCAGCAGCATGAAGTTCAGCTGGAGACCAATCACTAGTGGAGTTGCCCAGGGGTCAAAATGACTGTTTAACATTTTCATAAATGATCTGGACGTACCCACAGTAAGTGTGTAGATGACACAAGATTGGGAGGAGTGTTTATGGACCACATGGTTGTGGCCTTTCACACTTAGTTTGACAAGCTGGAAAAGGGGGCTGAAAGGAATGTTGTGAAGTCACAACTGTCAGTCCTGAATAACTCCGTGCAACTGTACAAGCTGGAGGTCATCCATCTGGAAACCGTTTTGTAGAAAAGGACCTGGTAGTCCTGGTGGACAACAAGCAGATCATGAGCCAGCAATGCGCCCTTGTGGCAAAGAGGGCAAACAGCATCTTGGGCTATATTAGGAAGAACCTTGCCTACAGGTCAAGGGAGGTGATCCTTCCCCTCTGTTCAGCACTGGTGAGACTACATCTAGAGTCCCACGTCCAGTTCTGGGATCCTGTGTATAAGAGAGGCACGGACCTGCTGCAGCATGTCCACCAAAGGGCCACAAAGATTATTAAGGGATTGAAGCATCTGTCAAAACAGGAGGGGTTGAAAGGGCTTGTATTGTTTAGCCTGAAAAAAAGAAGGGGTCAGGGGGATCTTATTAATGTGTTAAAATACTGGGGGAAGAGGGAATAAAGAAGATGGAGCTAAGGTCTTCTCAATGGTGTCCACTGACAGGACAAGAGAAAATGGGCACAAATTGAAATACAGGAAATTCCATTTATACATAAGAAAAAAAAAAACATTTTTACTGTGAGGTTGATTGAACACTGGAAGAGGTTGCCCAGAGTGGTTGTGGAGTCTTATCCTTGGAGATATTCAATATACATCCGCACATGGTCCTGGGCAACCTGCTCTCATTGAGCCTGGTTTGAGCAGGGTATTGGAGTAGGTGATTTCCAGAGGTGCCTTCAACTTCAACCATTCTGTGATTCTGTGACACTCAAGCTAATCAGACTACAAAGACAAAAAACTGCAAAGGCAGGCAAGCTTCTACAGGTTTGTAATACCCTTCATAATTTGAGCTTTTGCATGCTCCTTGCTGAGGTAGTGAGTACAAAACATAGAAGTTAGGAGCCCCATAGTTAACAATGATTACTGGTTTCCATTATCAGTACTTACTTTTAGCCCCTTATCGTTTTGCCAGCATTCATTTGACTTACAATTTCTCTTTGCCTCAGGCTGAATGTTTTTGGAAAGATTAACCAAAATTAGTTGAGCCGTTACCGAGAACAAGAGCAGGAGAAGTGGGTCAGTCTCTTCTTAAAAAAATCCAACTGTTCTTTCATGGGACTTCAGTGCCTCCTGCCATGGGGTCAGCAGAGGTGCCCTTTACTGGGCCCATGAAAATCTATCAGGCTTTAGCAGAAGTCGAAATCCTCTTAAAGCAACCTCTGACACGTGTTTAGCAAAGCTGTCAGAGTCCAGCAGTTGACGATCTTTGTGTTCTCTTTCCACACTGACCGTGCCCCATCCCTGCAGAGCTCTGACTGTCAGATTGCACTGTCAGGCAGCAGTATGATAAGCACACAGAGTCATCCAAACACTGGAAGAGCAGTAACAAGGGCCCTTGGCCCACAGTGTTTCTGACACGCACAAGTGAAACCAGGTTCTGTGCTGAGTGGTCAGGACTCAGGGCAAACAGCACAATTGCAAGCACTTTCTCAAAGCAAGCATGCTGGAAGATACTAGAGAAACCTGAGTGTGGGAGCTAACTTTGCATTAGAACACAAACATTCTGAGCTAAAAACACTGCAAATGCAACACTCAGAGCTGCTGAATGACAGCTTAAATACAAGGCTTGAATACAAATCTATCTCAGGTATTGTGTCTTATCAAAGAGAGGAAGGGAATCACTTGAATTAAGATATTGGAAATGTCCACTCCAGTGCTTCTGGCTGTTCAGCACTAGACTTGCAACCCTCATTACTACTTCTTCTTTTTTTCTTTTTTTTTTCTTTTTGCCTGTAAAAAAGGTTTCTAAATATCCATTATAAAATGTACTTTATTTAGCAAAAAGCAAGGGCAGTATTCCAAGGGACTCTGTCTTCCCAGAACCCAACCATTCCAATTGGAGGTGAGAGCACTTCCATACAACTGCTGTTCTTGGCAGCCACATCGCAGTCCCACGATCTCCCTTTAGAACTGTCATCCTATATCTGTGGCTTCCCATGAAAAAATCCATTCCGAACAAAATGCTTATCTCTCAACAGGATGGATGGGTTTTTTAAAAACCTTTGCTTCAAAAGTGAGTTGTTACAAGTAATAAGCATTTAAAGGCAGCAAGCACCTGATCCTGCTAAGTTTCCCCATGGAGAACAAACTTCTGATGGGTAGAGGAATGAAGGTCTTTGTTTTAACACCCTAGAAGCTGAAACTGATGAACCATATTAAATAAAGGGGTTGCTAAAAGCCAGGCTATTTGCTATTAATTCTAAACTAAGAGGAACAAACATAATTTCCTTTCAAACTATACACTAGTTTCCTTGGTTTCATAAAGCATTCAGACATACTTCATAGCTCTGTCATTACACATAAGTAGAGACGAGGTAAGTCTCTGCCAATAATTCATGTCATTATTTCTATTCAAAGATTTTAAATTTCTAGGGAATCTCAAAATGACTGGTTACCTGGTAAGAGACCTTTAAAATGCTGGGTAATTCCAAGCACAAGGGTCAAGTATAAATGAAAAATCTCATTTTGATATTTGTCCTGTAGTGACAAAGGAATACAAAGGCAATGCATACCCTTTTAATTTCGCCTTACACTCTTGAATCGTTTCAGTTTGTCTGTAACATATTTTATGGCAATTCACTAAGCCACAATTAAAACTCACACAACAGAAAACTATGATCAGGTTCAGTCATAGGGGCTGGTAATGACACTCATAACTTTGTGAAAATTATTTGACCCCGTCAGGGGCAGCTATTACGGCTCTGTTATTCAATAACGGTAAAAAAATCCCTCTGAAGTCTCATTTCAGTTCCTTCTGGTCCCTTGTTATATATACCACATGAGTCACCATCTCCAGTCTCAGGAGAGCTTAGAAAGTGTGGACCATGTTCCTTATTTAATAGGCTGGTCTCTGGTTAAAACCACCAGCAAGACTATGCAGACAAAGAAGTCTGATGGACAAAGGACACAACGGAACACTGAGAACCACAGGACTGTCTTACAGGGATAGTCAGAAGTATTTTTCACTTCTGGAAAGGTTTTAAAGCTGGTAAAAGTATTGCAAAATGTGTACAAGCAAAGAGATTAAAATCATAACCTTCATGGTCGTACGTCCGGTCTAGTTTTGCTTTCTGGAAACAAATGAATTAGCAAATGTAATTCTTGGGAAGGCTTAAGAAAAGCAATTTTTAAAGCCTATACCCTCAAGCATACTTGTTGGTATCTCCTATGAGGGTTCAGAACATCCAAAGCAGCAATCTTGTATAGTTGCCCAAACACAGTTATGCATGCATTTGCATTTCATATGTTGAATATTAAAGTGTATCTGGAATGATTCAAGTTACACTTTTTTTTTGCAAAATGCTAGGAATAATTTTCATTAAAGACACCTTTGAAGGAAATCCTGATCAGCCTGCAGACATTCCCACAAGTTGAACAGATTATTGTCACAGATTGTTTTCTCAGTTAAGGTTATATTCACTTGAAACAGTGAAATACCCACAAAACATTATGAAATTTGGCCTTACTGTATCCTTTAATAATATTTATTATCCTCATTTTGGAGGCTTATCCTCCACTGAAGTGGTAAAACTGAAAATCTGCTCACAAAATTACACTGGGTACAGCATTAACACGCAAGTGTTTCAGCCCAGCCACTGGTCTCATGGAAGTCATTAAGAACTAAGGGCTTTGAAATGTCAGTTGTTTTTGATGGCTACCAGTCTATTTCCATTTCCCTTTCTCCTAATGGGATGCCTCCTATTTTTGGACCAAACAATTGCCTTCCGTTAGATATACACAATGAATTATTCAAAAATTCAAATTAGTCATGACATTTCCAAATCGCCTTCTTTCAGCAGAGACTCAGTTAACAACATTATGACTTGCTTCCTCTGTGTTTTATTGTCTTCTAAGATCTGTGGCTACTGTTACGTAAACTCTCCTCCTCTGAGTGCTGTCTGTATAGATCCTCAGTCCAGGAGATTAATATGTATTAACGGCTCTCATAGGAGCTGCTCAGGAGGAACAACTAAAGAGTGATTTCTCTCCCAAATCAAGTGTAAGATGTAGCTGTCAAGTCAGGATGGCAGCACTGCCTAAAGACAGAGCCAACTGCAGGGCCAAGCGTCCCTGGCCATTTCAAGATATCCAAGGCATGGGAAGGGCCCATGAAGTGGAGCTGAGTAGCAGAATAGGTCATGCAAGACACACAACTTAGCTCTGCAAGGACCCATATGCAACTTATGCATGCAGGCACAGAACAACTGCCCACTGGTGGTGTCTCAGACCCTTCAAACTTGTCTCCTCAGCATACATGAGGTGAAGAAATGCTAACACAGATAGGTCCTGCCAATCATTTGATCTTTGCGAAACAAGTTTCATGCCCTGTCCCCGTGGTGTCTCTGAATCCTGCCATAGGTACTGAGACTGTTGGGAGAAATCTATACAGTCATTTCCTGCAGGTGCCATCTATGTTTCTCACTTCCCTGTCATGATATGTGATAGGGTCTAGGGAGACTTTGCATCCTCTCTTATTGCCTGATTTCTGTGCAGGATTCCACCTATGTTTTATTTAGGCCCATACTTCCACACATTCTCCCTACCAATATTTAACAGCCTACATTTCTCCATATTAAATCTAATTATTACATATTGTCCCAGTTACAATAATATCGTGTTTGGTACTCCAAGACTGAAACATTAAATTACTTCTTTCTACTTTTCTTGGGAAATAGAATTTTCAATTCCACTGCCTCATGCTAGAAAATAAAGGAAATCTGCTTATAATAACTGACTACATAAATATCAGCCTATTTTAAAACAGATTATTTATACTGTGCCACTACTAAACATATATGATATGTCTGTCTCTTTAATCAAGACAACAAGCATCAGCTATGAATGCAATGCAGAAATGCCTAAGCTAGCACTGATCTAAGCTGCTGACCTTACAACGCACAGCACAAAGCTGCGGGGATTTGGAAGCGGCCTAGTTCTATCCCTGCAGAACTGCAGCTATCTAAAACCCAGAGCCAGCTCCAGCAACTCTGTGTGCACTCTGTAGATACGTCCTTTGAAGATCCCTCTTCAAAGGAGCCCTTAGGAGAGGGCTGGGACCTGTCATTCAGAAGACAGGTCATCCTTTGCTCACCTCTAAGACCTTTCTACCTTACAGGATCAGGACAGAGTATTTCCAGTTCCTTCAAGTATGGTTTTTCTTTGCAAAGTATTTTTGAAAGCTTTTCAGCTGAGAGTTTTAGCTAAGTGGAATGACAGCCTGCCATTCAGGAAATAACAGAACAGGAATTGATGTCTATACTTGCTACCTCTCATCATGGAATTGTCACAGAGCAAATTTAGTGACACAGGGAAGGCATCTGTGGCAGTGTTGAAGCCATGGTTTGCTTTCATGAATTCTGGGCAGCAGTTCTCTGCTACATCTAGGTCTTCCAAAGGATGTACAACACATGGCCATGATGAAGTCTTTATAGATGCTGAGGTTGCTTTGGTGTATGAGGGCTGCCTAGGTAGGTGCTCACTGACCTGGAGTCTGATCTATGCTGGTTTATCCCTTAATGAGCAGTCTAGCAAGAGGTACATCAAGCCTTAAAAGGGTTCAGAGTGGTCTCCCATGACATGCTGCATTTCTCTTCCTCTCTGACTGTAGCCACGAATGAAACTGATGCTGGGAACGAAGCAACTGAGCAGCTTTGCCCCAGGACACAGCCTCCGTGCTACTGCCATCTGTGTCTTGAAGCAGGATAAATGAAATACCTATTTCCTTCTAGGAAGAGTGCTGCTCTAATCCTGCTTTTCCTTGAAAAACTTTGTAGCTAAAGAGAAGTAAGAGCTGACTGGGTTTTATATGCACAGAGCCACAGTCTGTTTCTCAGATTATAGCAGGTTTCCATTTTGTCTGTCATGGGCAAACAACATGCATTTCTAGGTGGCTTGACTGCCCTTCACAAGACTCATGATGAAGGGCTGCTTCCATAGCCTTTGATATCCCCTTGTACCACCATTTGCCTGGGAGGGGACTCGGCAAATGACTTTACCTACCAGCAGATGCAGCCTCCAAGACAGACTCTTCCACACTCTCGTGAACCCAGAAACTGGCATCCTATCTCGTATGTCTTGCTGTCCCCAGAGCCCCTCGGTATTCTCCATAAGCAATGGTCAAAGACAGCCTCACCTGCCTGGAACAGTGTCTAGCTTCTTCTCAGGATGGAAAAGGAACTAGGTGCAGAGCAATCATGGGACTGTATTTCAATAGGTGAAGTCTACTCCTGACCCTCTGCACTAGAAACTGACTTATACGCAGTAGAAAGAGGAGTTTTATCCCTTCCAAAACTCTTGTTTTTCAGTCCTTTTCTGTTATATTTTGCATATTCTTGTACCCTTGACCAATCTTCCCTTTGATTCCTGCTAAACTTTTGCCTTCAATGGCATTTTGTTACAAGTTCCCCTCATTAACCGGGCATTTTGTGAAAAGGTGAGATATTTTGCATAAATTTTGAATAGCTATTTCTCAAATTCTGAGTGTCCCATTGTTGCTGTGCTACAATATCACGTAGACAAAAGTGCCTGATCTCTCTTTGCAAGAGCAGTCATTATTATGTGTATCCTTAAGTCTTGCAGTGCCTGGATTTATGGCCTGGGGACAACATGCTATTTGAAATCCATTGATGAATCCTTCCCCACAAAGTCAAGCTTGTTTTGCAGCAGTGTTGAGTACAGACTGTGATCCTTGTTATTCCCTGAGCACCATTTCATTCATTACATTGAATTACATAGGCACTGCAGTTGCAAGCCTACAATGCACTTACCTTCAACCCCAGATCCAGTTCTTTGAGAGAGCGCTTTATTTCATTGGTGAGGATGTTCATGCGTTCACATTCCTGGAAGGCAACCACAATGTACGGCGTCCTCTCCTCCACCTTTGCCATCAGTTCTGCAATGTTAAACTCATCCATCAGTTTCTCTAACATCTCATCCAGAAGAGCTTTCACCTGTTTGCCAAAGGGAAAAGAGAGAGGGATGTTAGTGAATGACCCAAGGGGTTTTCTCAATTGACAGCTGTCTGAACATGGGAAGAGAACTCCATCTGCCAGTTACTGTCTCCAAAAACAATCAGCGTTTGCTGCACTGGGCATGGCACCTTTCAAAGAGCTTGCCCCATCCTATTAAAATTCAAATGCTTACAGAAGTTAATATCAGATGAGAAGCTTTCAAAATGATAGTTTAAAAATGTCAGCATGACATGCAGCAGCCTCCATTCTTCTTGGGTCTCAAGTTTGCATTCTTACTTCTGCTAAGGTCAGGTTCAATGTAAGAAGACTGATAGGGCTATAAACTCAGCTGGGACACCTCAGCCAGGACAACTGAGCTTATGATCCATTTTTCTTTGCCATATCTATTAAGTGAGGTGACTACATAAAATTTAATTTTAAGATGAATTTGAATTTGAATAGAAAAAAAAACATAATGAAAAGTTATTTTCATGTCTTTATCACAGCTTGGTTTGGAAACAGTCTTAAATCTGTAAATATTAAGCAAGGAAAACTTCAAAGCAACAGGATGTTTCTAATATTTAAAAGTAAACACAACAGAGAAAAACATTTCTGGTTTACAATGGGACGTGGAGCCCTTAATCTTGGCGGCACTAACCTTACTTCTCAGGTACAATGACTTAAGGTAACGATTAGGCAGCTTGGTAGAGAAATCTCTTACATTCTCCTTTTCTTTACCTTTGCACTGAAATATAAGCCAGACTTCTACTTCTTGAGGATTTTTCTGGAATTCATTAAGCAGAATTATAATTCTGAAATACAATGTGCAAAATTTGGAGTACAGGTGTTAATGATAGCTGCCAATCAGTGGTAGAGAGAGTACTGTATAATTTCCTTACTGTGCCCACCAAAATTTGTATTTTGGATTCTGTATGCTGATTTCCTTCCACTGTAGCTGTTCCAAACTCTCCGTGTACATGTATCAGACCTTATGACAATATTTGGTTGTTATTACACCTGAGCTATCTAGCTAAAGTTAAAGCTAGGTTGGAAGAGCTCTTGAGCTACACCTCAAGTGCAGTATAGAAATATCCTATAATTTGAAATCCTCCCTGTAAAACTCTTCTGTTCTGTTTTTTTTTCACGATAATTATGTTTCATTTTCTGTAATGTGGCCTCAGAAAGCTGTGGGAGTAACTGGACTTGTCAGAGCCTGAGGAAAATGACTGTTTCACAGTTTCCCTGCAAGGTCTCTAAAACTGCTCCAACAAAACAGGGGACTGGAAATTCTCAAATGGAGGAGCTAAGAGACAACAATTCAATCATTCTCTTGCAAGGACTGAGAGGAAAAGGCTATGGTCAGTGCCAGTAACAGCTTCAATAATGTGAGAGACCACCACTAGAAAATAATAGGCTATGGGAACATCTCCCAAATCACAACATAACACAGTGGGGAGACACCCAGGTCTCTTCCAGGCAGCTTATCTTCTTACACAGGTCAAGAAGCCCACAAGGACTGTCAGAGTGTGCTCTGTGCTCCTGTGAGAGTCCCCTCATTCAGATATGCCTGCCCTGCAGGAGTTTATAGGGTAGCCATGTCCCACAATTTAACTGCTCGATCACTCATTGATAATTTTGCATCACGGGCCAGACAGTTCAATTGCATTTAAACAGCACAAGGTCTAAGAGGTGTTCACATCTGGTATCTCTGAACATTTCCTTTGTCTTTGCTTCCTCTAGATCATTTCCCTCCCCTTGTATTCCATTATGGGCTGAAAATTGAATACAACCAGCATTTTTGAGTGTCCTTCAGGTGAAGGTAGTAAGCTACCCAGCATCATGATAAGCATGCGCGAAACCACAGCCTTCATATAAGCTTTCCATTAGTCATTTACCTATTGGCAAAGTTCCAGAAACCAAGCTGGGATCTTAAGCTTGCAGAACTCGAAAACTGAATGAGCACTGGCTGGTTTCCAAACCTGTTAGGAATGCTTGGGCTAGATTTTAATGAGCTGTGAGTTTTGAGAGGAAGGGCTGAGATCAGTCTGATACATAAGCATAATGAGTAAGTTCAGCTGGAAATAAGGAATTACAAGGCCCCTGGGGAGCTTGAGGGCTAGGGTTGGACCTAGTGGACTTGGCAGCAGTGGTAAGTGGTGTAGTGAGTTCTGGGTGGCACGTTATGCCTGGCAGATCTGGGAATCTATTGGTATGCCAGTCATGATGTGCATAAGCACTTCTAGCTCAGAGACAGTGAAGGCCACATAAGGTTTATTTGCAATGTCTTCATGGGATGATAATGAAGGCACTGTAGTTCAGGGGGTAATTAAAAGCCACTGTCCTATTAGTGACAATCATCCAATTACATTCCACCATGTTGATGTCCTGCATAATATGAGGCTAGCTGTTCCAGACACTTCGTTTGCACCAGGAAAAGGCAGAACATGTTATAATAAATGGTTGTGAGATAAATCTGAATTAGACAGAATTGCTTACTCATGCAACAGTTATCACAATTTAGCAGCTCCTCCCACTACCACTCTCACCGTTTCTTCCCTGGTCACCCCTCCTCCTTCCCCTATGCTGCTGTCCCGAGGCTGCATCTCCAAGACGATGCGGAAGAGCTTCTCTGAGGTCTGGGTAAGGAATCCAATTTCAGCATTTGGATGGAGGCCATACAGATAAGGAGACTCAGGAGGCAAGGCATCATCTATGTACTGTACCAAAAAATCAGGTATGAGATTAGATACAAAGACCAAGGCACTCTGTTCTCAGAGTACATGATACTAGAATTATCATCCACCCAAGAAAGTTAGCCCAGCTTGATATAACTTTGCTCATGGCTGACACACCAGTAAACTGTCAGGAGAAAGAAATATACAGTTGTTTATAGAAATAAGAATTGCCTCAACTCCTACAGCAAAAAATTGGTAATTGTTAATGTTTGGTTTGGCTACAGATCTCAGGCCTGGTCCTTTTCTAGAAATTATCTGCTGTGCACTTCAGCATCAATATTCTGAAATCTCTTATGGGAATTTTGCTTCCTGCAGTTAGGTTTTATGAACAAAAACAACCTAATATGCATTTCTCTGCTGCTGCATTTGTTTACACAGAACAGATGAGATCAGTAAGTAGATCAACACAATCCTTCAGTGTTTCTCAGTGAAGCTGATGATAAAAGAAGCTTGAAAGGCCCATTTTAGTAAAGAGTATGTGGATGTAATTTTCTATAGAGACCTGCTCAAGTCTCAAGAACCAATACAGTTGTTCTATTCATGCATGAACAGAATGAGCTCATGATGAAGTAGCAAATTACCATTAAATTTGGTTCATACAAGGGAATGCTGAAATAGCTACAGAAAAGGACATAGTGGGAAATAACAGGAGGTGAGTTGAAAACTGCAATACTATCCACTACCTGCTAAAACAGATTATAGGGCAGTTACGGAAGACATTATAGTTACGCTTATAAATAATGCCAGAAAACAAAACACTTACCTGATGATAACCATTATAGTCCATATTTCCTGGGAGGGGGAATCCTGGAGCAAGGAAGAGTTCGCCCTCCAGCATTTCTGGCTTAATAAATTCTTCCAAGTAGGTTTTGCAAAGCCGTCTGTCCCAGTCATCTGTAATGTGACCTCCATACATAATCTCACCAAAGAGGTAACGTAAATCATCATATGGAACCTGAAGAATGAACCAGAAGGCATGAAGGAGTTTGGACAGCCATAGCTCCACCAGTCATCATTGAATTACAGGCTATATAGTACTAAGTACTGATCTGCTCACTGAATGTTTCCATTTCACTATTTCAGTTCTCTAAGTAAACAAACATTAGGTAGTAGTTAAATGCTAGCTAGGGAAAATTGGATTGCAGCATAGATTTTGTGTAGTTTCCCACTGAAATGCAGGCTTATTAAGTTCCATTATACCGAAGACCTCTGTCATACCTGTGAGGTGTTTCATAAAGACCATAGATGCTATTTGGTATGATTTGCAAACTCCTAGAGATACAAGTGGTGCTGAAGTTTTCCCGCCTCACCCCAAAGATATACCAAACTGCAAAGTTACAAAACCAAAGATTCTGAGGAACTGGCCTTTAAGGGAACTTTCCAGAACTTTCAGCACAAGCTGGTTTATCACTGGTAGGTAAAAGCCACAGACAGACTATGTTTGGTTCACATACCTTTGAGTTGGCCTCTAGGTAATTATACAGCACATTAACAGAGATAGTGAGGTCTCCAGTGTTAAAGGGATAGGAGCGGTTCCAGCCTTGGGGGCCAAACTTGCGCCTTTCTGCCACCACAGCATGGAAATAGCAGAGAGCAAACAGGATGCTCTTGAATTCATTCTCCCGGGTGCACATCTCCAGGGTATCCTGAAACACAGATAGAAAGGCAAGGCTGTGTAATTGCACTGTCCCCGTCTCTGGGCCTCTCAGGGCTTTGCAGATATACATCACTTTGGAGGGTGGTGAATTGACTGCCCTATCTGTTCATTTCTGCATAATCTACATATTCTTTAGTTTTCTAGGTCTGTGGGTTGCACTGCAAATTTATCTGCCAATTCTGATGCACAGTTCCCAAATTAAAAGTTTTCCATCTGCGTGGAATTCTTCCCTCTCACAGTGACTTTGCCCAGGAACATATGCTGACAGCCAGGAGGAGAAGGAAACGTGAATCTGTACACACCCTGCATCACACAGTAAGGGCATGGAGAGAAGCACTGACCAAAACATGCACCAGCAATGGGACTGGGGTAGTGGTCCTAGGCAGGGGTCCTGCTGAGGTGAACCGTGCCTGGAAGAATTAAGAATCAGGCCTGTACACTGGACACAAAAGATTTCATCTGGGCAGCATCTTTCTTTGAGTTGCAGAACTGAAGAAGCAGAGTGCTATCCCAGAAATACTACAGTCTGCACAAAGTCAGCCTATGTGCTGCAGCAGCATATTCACTGATAGCACAACCTCTTGGGGCTGGTACCCAGTTAGTATGCTAAGGCAAGAACAGGAGGAACTGTCAAAGATCCAAGGAGGAGAGATCAAACACTTGTGAGGAAAAAAAAAAAAAAAAAATCAGCCCTTCAAAGCTAGCATAGCAACCAGTGCTTCATTTCGCAACTTCCTGGCTACTCTTAAGTCTGAATATCTATAAATGAGTAGGCAGAGTCGTGATGTTGGAGGTAGAGGGGCGGGAATCTGAGTCATTTAATCAATGAAACTGAACAAAGTCAACTTGTCTCCAAAGAACCCCAGATGGTGCTCAGAAACTGCAAGAGATGGTTACAGCAGTAGGGCACAGAATAGGCGCTGAGGCAGTCATGCCTGTTTCCAGTGGTGTGAGGATTACTGTTATGGGAGAACAGAGCAGAAAAAGTAATCAAGAGCTATAGCTATGTGCAAGGTATAAGGCTGAATCACAGCTTTCACAAAGAAAGCTGGTACTTGATTTCTGAGGCTGAAGAAGGAGGAGGCGTAGCCAGCTTTGGCCCTAATTCTGAGATGGCAAGAGGGACACATGGCTGAGCAGCAGATCCCCTGCCCCATGGCTAGAACCACATGATGTGATTGCCCGTGGCCAACAGTACCACTTGGAAGGGAGCATCCACATCTGTAGAGCGGGCTTCCATGCTAGCACCTCAGATCCAGGCATGTACACTGCAAAGAATCTGTCTGAAAGTTCTCCAAGTCTCCCCAGAACTGCGAGATTAACTTTCTGGGAAAGTCTCAGCTGTACTTCCACCTATTTCACTGCAAACCCTCCTTGGGAACCGTATGTGCAGGACACGGTGGCCCTGACTTGTATGGCTGACTGAGCAAGAGCCCAAGCAAGGAGAGTGCAGATATGCCAGCCGATGCAACAAAGGCTACAAAGGGCTCGTGTGACTTCCTTTCATTACTTTCAATTAAGAGAGTCCACTATATTAGACCTCTAATGAGCTGGAAAGTGTAGCACAGCTCAATGTCTTTGCTGAAAAGGGGGGATCTCCATACTGTATAGCATGCAAGACAAGGCAAACAGTGTAAGATGATCAAGAATAATCCAGGCCCTGATTTCCCTTGATCAGACAGGTCTCTAAAATCCCTTTGTTATCAGCAACCTGACTTAGTACCTTATTGAAAGAACAGGTTCAAATATGTGCTGAGCTCATCTTTCATTTCAGAAAAAAAAAAATCCCTGGACTTCAAGGGAGTTTGCCTGAATAAAAACTGAGTGAGAATCCAGCTCAGTCTCATTTGGCCTCTCTATTTAATTGTGCTTTTTTCTTTAGCTACAAAGCAGAACAATATTCCCCACACACAATAACAGGCCTTCTTTGTGACTTTCAGCTGAAAGCTAAATTTGAACATCCAGTCTGTACAAAGTGGGGAAATGAGGTGTAAAGGGGCCCCACCCACTCGCTCCAGGATTTGTGATAAGAGACATTTTATAATACTCTGACAATTCAGAAAATGCTAATTACTATCTGATTGAAATGAGCAGAGGAAGGATGAAAATGTTACTTTTGGTGAAGGTTTTCCCCTCCCTTGCTCTCCAGGACTTTTTGTGGAATTCAAGATGATGAATGACAGTAGATAAAAATGGAATGATCTCTGAGTATTTGCCTTAATCATTGTGTTGTACCTCTTAGCTGCACCTCTTCAGAGATGTTAGCTCATACACTCAAGATTTCCTCAGAACCCAGGTCTCGGAATGTGAAAATAGTTGTGAACTGTCCCAGTTTCTCTGCCCCTTGCACTTGTGCCTGAGGTCCACTACATGCTGTGGTTAGGTAAGTGTGGTCCCAAGTAACAACAGGCTGCATGGAGAGAAAAGAATGAGGAATCCTGCAAAATGTGTCCTGTGAATCACCATAGAATCCGCAAGGTTGGAAGGGACTCCTGGAGATCATCTAGTCCACCCCTTCTGCTCAAGCAGGGTCATCTAGAGCATGTTAGACAGGGTTGCACCCAGGCAGGCTTTGAATATCTCCAGAGAAGGCAAGAAGGACCCCCCTTGCTGAAGCCCAGGCTTGAATCAGGGACTTCTAGATCTTCAGTCTAAAGCTCTCCCAGCTGAGCTACTTCAGCCCCTGTGTTCCCAGTACTCAGTCTCCAGCAGAATGGAGACATTAGTTATTGCCACTCTAGTAATACAAAGAGTCCAAGGTGTAAGAATACCCTCAGGCCTTTCTGGCTGCTACACATTCAACAGCTAGAGTCCTGCTGCAAGAGCTCAGCATGCCAAGGTAATGGCAGTGCAGGATGTGTGAGTAAAGGTAATGGGGATTCAGGGCAGCAGAATGCAATGGTCTGTGTCTCTAAGAAAGGTATCATCTTAAATGTGAGTGGTTAGCCCTTAGTCTTTTATCTCATCTGGAAAAAAAAGGAAAGAAAAAAAAAAGAAAAAAAAAAAGAAAGAAAAAGGATTGGCAGAAGCATAGCAGCCTTCAGCAGTAAGATACGACAGGCTCCAGCACTCAGGCAAAGCAGACTGTTCTCTAGTGAGCCGCCAGTACATCTTCATATATTCTTTGCTGTTCTTAGAAGTCTCCTGTCCTGCAGTGACCAGACAGAGTAACTAAGTGAGCTCACAAGGTGGGCTAGTTTCATCACTCATGCAGTTTCTACTTAATAATAGAGTTATAATGAATCTAACATTGCTCCACACCCATCCTTTGCGACTACCAAGAAAAGAACATTTGTCAGTCATTTCCACACGCTATTCTTTCATGCCCCCTGCACAGGAGAGTTACGCTGCAGTTCCAGCATCCAAGAGCAGTAACAGCAGTCAATATAATGTGAGTATATGTATGTGATAACTGCAGGATACCACGTAATAAGAGCAACAAGCAACCTACCATTAGCTATTCTTGTGGGCCAGCAACACTCTAGATGGCCTATTTTATCCCCATCTGGTAAAACAAATCCTCCCTGCAGCGAGATTTCTGCTCTAATTCACAATTCTTCTGATCTCAGCAAGGTTTTGAGCTAATAGGCCTTTGGGCCAACAACACAATGTCCCACTGTTCTCCTCTGAAAAGCGATCTGCCCATATCTTGGAAACAGGTCTGAATACCAGATCCCAGTTAAATAGGCAAGAAGGCAAGCCTTAACCCTGCTCTGGTCTCCATATCTTTGGCTGTTAGATGTAATATGACAGTGTCCAACCCAAAAAGCAGTGACACAGACACAGAAATCAAGTCAAAACGTGCTAAAAGTCTCCCAAATGCTGCATTCAGAAGTTTGATTCCTTAACAAAATTACCCTTTCTAATGATCATAAATTGAAGAGTAAAGCCTTAGACCAGTCACAGGTCAGGTATCCTGTGACATCCTGGAGGAATGAAACCGTTCAGGATTACCTGAGTCCTCACTTAGCAGTGTTAGAGCCTGGAAGGAGGAAAGAAGGCTGGGCCCAGCTCCTGGAGAAGAAATGAAGGGTTGATGGAGCTGGACGCTATATGATTCATACATTAACTCCTTGGTAGTGTCATCATCCATACACATCACACTGCATACATGGATCCAGTGGCCCCCAAGACAGTCTGTCAGCCTGTCCAGTAATGTTAGCAATGGACCCCACTAGAGTTCATACCTGGTTGAAGTTGTCAAGGGCTTTGTGCAGGTTGGCGTGCATCCCAGTTGGGGCCTCATTGGTGATTTTGATGGAGTTCTCCAGGATGCCCTGGGGAATGATGTGGCTGTCAGGTGAGGGTGCAGGCTCTGCACTGATGAAAATGCGGAGATTTGGGTGGCTGCCCTCACTGTGCTGTTCAAGCTTTTTCTCCAGGGAACTCAGCCATTTGGCCACCAAGTGGATGTTCTGGTAGGGACAAAGAGGACAATGCTTTATCAGTTACCCTTATTTACACCTGCATTAGGCAAATCCATCACACAAATAAACAAATGGCACCATCAATCCTAAAGAAACTGATACTTCTCCCAATAGTCCTTCTCTGTAACTCACAGCCCCAAATACACTGGGCTATTCAAATCAAAAATTCAAAATAATCAAGATAAATAACCAGAAACTAAGGAAGTAGCTCTTGAATTGTATGTGTTCTTGGGTCTAACAATCTCCTGTTTGTTACAGTAATGTATAGCTGATGATATTATTTGCCTAGATTTGGTAAGCTCAAGTGAAAATGTTTGTTCATTTTTAATAGAATAATGGTGAGGACCCTCAATATCAGTAATGATAAATAGTGAGGAAAAAAGTCAAGCAGGTAGTTTTACAAAGACTCTTTAACATAAAATACTTGCTTATTCATGCAACTAATTAGACATGTCTGTCAGAATTACACAGATACGGTGAAATATTGGAAGACATGCCTCAATTTCTCACCTAGAGTCAATATAGTGTTGTAGTTGCTGGGCAAGAAGATAGCTTTTCTTAGTTTAGAAACAGAGCAGGTAACACACAACAGGGATTCATGGGCTAAACAACACTGATTTAAAAATTGTGTAATCCAAGCTGGCTGTGTTAACAGGCACTCTGGAAGGTTATTTATCCATTCAAAGACAGGACAAGGAATTTGCTAAACTTAAATTAAAAGGAGACACTAAAAAGATAAACTGCTTGCAGGTGGCAAGGAAATTACATAAAGAAATCATATTAGAGGCTTAGAATAAATGCATATCACCTATGAAAAGGTCCAGAAAGGCACTCTTGTAGTTAAATAGTAGACTAATTGAGACTATTAGGAGTAAAATAGCATTCTTCAAAAAGTGGAAACTGTATCCAAATGAGAAAAATAGAAAACAGTATAAAATCCAAGCATGGTAACACCAAAAAAGATTTTAAGAAATAATCTTTTAAAGACCATAAAAACTAATAATAAAAGCTATTCCAGAAGCCAGAAACATACCAGAGAGCCTATAAAACTAAAAGATGATCAATATGTACGGTGCGTGCCCAAGTAAAGGAAGGCCACAACAATGCACTTCACTGTTTGCATGGATATTCATTGCAGAGCTTGGGAAGGGTCTGACAGTACAGCTCTTTTTACAAGGACAGATTCACAACCACATTGCTGAGGTTGGAGGCAGTTTGGCAGACCACCTAGTTCAACCACCTTACTCAAGCCAGGTCACTTGGAGTAGGTTGCTCAGGACCGGGTCCAATCAGGTTTTGAATCTCTCCAAGGATAAACCTACCAGATTGTATCTACCCTAAGGAAACTCAGATGTGGAAGTACTGAATTACTCCTTGATATGTAGTAGGCAAACTAGTGGAAACTGCAACAAGCAACTGAATTAACAAACAGTGTGAACTGGAGTAAACTGAGAATCTAACATTCTCGCTCCAGTTTGGGTTGTTAACAGGTGGATGTCCAAATCCGAGTTTGGCACTATAAACTCCCTTTACAGTTATTGGAAAGGAACAGGCATCTCCAGAAGGCAGCTCACCAGACCTATTTTAGGCAAAACACTGTAATGTGGAATTGCCTCCATAGGGCCAGTGTTTCTCAGTGTTTGGCGCTTACTCAGAATGAGATGTTTAACTTTCAGATGGTAATATTTCTAAGTAAATATTTGATAAAATGGAAAGGAACCAGCATGGCTTTATTCAAGGAAAGTTGCTTTAGCCAAGGGAAATCTTGCCTTACAAGTCTGCTGGAGTTTTACACAGAGTCAGTGAGGACACGGACAAGGGTAATGCTTTTCATGCTGTGGACTTCAATTTGTGAAATGCTTAGACAAGTTCTGTCCTGAAAACTTAACCTAAACTATAGCAGGTAAGAGGGAAAGTCTCACAGGCTAACAACTGGTTAAAAGAGAGGAAACAGAGGATAGAAAGCTATTATTAGAGCTTGAGCTGTTCATCATATTCTAAAATCACTTGAAAAAGCAAATGATTAGAGGGCTGACAAAATTACTCTTAATACAAAGTAATTCCAGGAAGTAAAAATAAAACCTGATGGTAAAGAGCTGCAGAAGTATCCCATCATTCTAGGTGACTAGCTAGGAAATGATAGAAGAAATTCAGTGTTGATAGAAGCAAAGTAATGCACACAGATAAGTAATCCTAGCTATATACACAAACAACGATGGGTACAAAATTAGCTATTACCACTCATGGAAGAGATTTTGGAGCCCTTATGGTTATTCTCCGCAAACAACTCAATTCAATGCTTAGCAAGGTTAAAGCAATCAGATGTCAGCAAAGGAACAGAGAATAAAACTTGAAACTTTTTGATGCCACTCCATAACTATGTAGTGTGCTTTTTGGTCTGCCTCAGTACAGTGTTTTTATGGACTTGTGTCATACAGGAATGTCAAGTGAGTTGCTTTATAAGAACACAGAAACTGCTCTTCTAGCTTTTATGGAGGAGTTTCTTTTTTGATTTTTTAGCTTTTATGGAAGGGTTTTTTTTGTTGTCTTTTTTTTTTTTTTTTTTTTTTTTTTTTTTTTTGAGGTTTTGAGGTTTTGAGTATCTCTTGTGAACTACGGAAGAGGTCACAGCCAGGACTGGAGAAGATGAATGGCTTCAGAAAAGGAACGGATGAGCTAGTGTAGGCAGAAATTGGGCCAGAGTGACTTCTGCTTTGAGAGACTAAAATAAATATTTGTAAACAGTGGAGGGATGGGTCAGCATTCAGAAATGGCACATGAGGTAGGAAGGATTAGAGAGTGGTGCCTCCAGGGGTGCTGGAGTACCTCAGAGAAGACACTGAGAACTCAGTTACATCTAGAAACAGTGCCCTTCTACGCACTAGAGACTGTCCTTCCACACTCACCATATCCTTACAAAGTCCTGAGTGCAGTGTCACCTCTCTCTTTTGTATAGGATCTTGTTATAGATCAGCATTTACATCTGATATTTCAACCACACTTTTTCCGCCCTCGTTAGGTATGTAGTTACCATGGTGAATGCTGACTCCTGAGAGTGACTGTAATGTATGTAGACTTGACTCCTGGCTCCACAGCTACAGCCATCCGGTCTCTACAGACTGCTCAACTACTGGGCAGGCTTACCTGAGAGTAATTTCCTTCTTGAGTATCGCAAAGCAAAAGTCTGTTATTGGTTATATTGGCAAAAATTTGGTATAACTCTGTTGCCTAACAATTGCTTCATGTCTCAGGATCTGTATTAATTTTCAAAGGTTTTTATATCCCAACAAGCATAAAGGACGGTGTGGAATCCATCAGACCAAATAGGTATGTCTGAGCACAGATGTTTGCAGCTGAACTAGTCATCCCATCTCTCCTGAGAGTCATGGAGAAGATGGGGCAAAGATGATGTCTGCAACAGATCGGTAAAGTCACTCCTTGAAAGTGTCCATCTCTCCTCTTTGCCTAGAAAAGGAGGTTGTGATGACTGCATCACATAGGTGTTAAGGTTCCCCATTCAGTGCTGCTTTCAGAAACATCCTAATAAGAGAGATATATTGCTCTCACTGGTTTCAGGAACATCAGGAAATAACAGACCAAGTGTGCAGCTGCATTTTCAAGACTAACGCATTTTAAATATGTGCACTTATCTTTTTTTTTTTTTTCCTTCTATGGAATGAGTTACGAAGTGCACCAAGAACTCAGGAAAAGCACCTGTGCCTCTTTTCCTAAGACCTCCATATTTCAGACATAAGTATCATCTTCTCTGCAGCTTGGTAACTTCAATTTGGCCCTCTTATGCACACATTCTAGCTTTTTGCCCAAGATCAAATAAATTGCTAGGGGATTCCTGCGCAAGGTCAAGCATCAGTCTATGAGGGGAAAGCTGTTTCAGAAACATGAGAAAAGAGAGTAAATGTTGGGGGAGGCCATGGACACCTTGCAGCCATGTTGCCTCAGATCTGATTCACATGAACGGGGACAATATTTCTTGTTTAGAACTTCATAAACTCAGTCTCCTTTCCTGAAAGGATTTGGGACATGCTTATACTAAATGGAGACTGGGGTGTGTGTCGGGGAGTAGATGAGCAGGAGGATGCCTGAACAAAAGAATCATGTTATAAAGGGATCATGTTCTGGGGGGAAGTAGGAAGAGTCATTCTGTTGTGAACTCTAACTATGGGCAGAACAACAGACAGAATGCAATTATAACTGACTGTTAATGCACCAGTGCTTGCGTGATGCATTCAGGATTTCAAGAGACAAGATAATCCCCAAGGTGCATGCAATCAACTCACTCAGAAAGCACTAGTCTGATAATAAAACATGAGTGGACAGAAACATATAACCTAAGTGTTTCAAATAGCCACAGAGATTTAATAGTTTAGGGGGACATCTCAACAGAATAGCAAAAGAAAAATGGTGCATTAAATATCAGTTTAATCATAGACTGTGTACCTGACCTTATGACAATTTCATCTTTAACTGGTATTTTCTTCCTATATCTGCTTTTGCAGTTTTAGATGGCTGAAAAATAATTGCTTTAATTTGTGCTGATACGACATCAACGTTCACTGTTTGTCAGTATCACTGCCTTCTAACAGTCAACTCAGGGAATATTTCTAATGACAATCAAGTGCATTTATATATTATTCTTTTGTGAGAGAAGGGAAGGAAAATAAGAATATATGCAGCAAAGCACAGGTTGACACTAAGACACATCTGCAAAAAAAAAGACATAAACAAGCATGAGGCTCAAACAAGGTACTTTTTCTTTTAAAAGGACTGAGCTGCTGTGAAGAGTACTCATTGGTTTGAAGAAAGCTCTGCAAATTAACTCTCAGCAGTCAGATAACACAGCTTGACAGAACAAACTAATGACAACATATGTGGTCACAATAATTGAATGTTATGTCAATTATCAATAACAACATAACACAGACAATACTACATCAACACAAATCACATCTGAGCTACGTGTCAATTGAACAACCGCCTCCTTTTACTTCTTTTAAGCCTACCTGCTGCTGAGCTCATGGAATAATGCCTTTAGTTCTTCTATGTGAGAAGGGGGTAGAAGAATCAAGCTCTGTTCACCTTCATATGACATGAGGTCATACGCTTCATACACTCCCAAAACTCTCTCCCTAAACCTACTGTAGAGTTTATGTTGCACCAGTTGTACATCCTCTTCACTCCATGAGACCCCCCAGAAAGATGCACTTACCTGGCACAGAAGAAGATAGTTCATTGCTTTATAATAGTTTTCTTAGCCAGATTTTGAAATCTGTGAAAGAGCTGTCAGATAAGGGCATCTAGATAGACATACAAGCAGGTGGTAGAAGACAATTCCCTAGCACCTCTGCTTTTTTTCACAGCTCCTGTCTTAGTCCAGGCTGTGGGCAGACATATACAACTATTTCAAATTCACAGGTATGCTACCTATTTTATGAACAGAAAGATAAAGTGGTCAGATCCATACAGGGGTGAGGGGGGCTATACTCTGATAAAATCAAAGAGCTGAAAGGAGGGTAAAAAAGAAAGCCAAAATATATTTCCAGGCACACTGAGGGTTACCATAGTTTCTTGCCCTGTGTTATTTTGCCGCTTTGCACTATGGCATACGAGTGAGAGACAGCAGGGTACCAGGGGATGAGGGTCTGTGGGAATGGCTGGCTAAGGGTGCATATGCAGGAAAATGGCAGAACCAGAGGTTTTGTCCAGGAATTCACTTCCAAGTCTCTCTGTGCTTTTGTACTTCACAAGGCAGAACATATATCACAGGATGCAAGTGTTGCTATGGAAACCATCAGAAATAGCACCACATATAAACCAGCACACACTCCACAATGCATTCTCTTTGCTGATAGCAACTGGAGACCCTTCACTTCCTTGAAAGTGGCTTTCCTCCAGACTTCTCACAAATCACCTCCCACAGCAATAACAATTAGTTGGTTTTATAAACTCTCAGTTTGTTACAAGATGCTCTCAGAAAATAACAACTGATTTTACAGTAAACCTGAGAGCCAGACTTGACAGTCCAGAGAGAGCCACTATACCCTAAACTTACTGTGTTGTGGAGGAGTATAAAAAAGGACAGGAAGAGCATTGTAGGGAGTCTATTCCCTTGACCATGCCTACTCTCAAGGGCAGTATAAGGTTACATCACATGAGAAGACGCCACATGCACTCGGCAATGGCTCAGCTCCATCCTTCCTCAGCCAGCCTTACGATCATGTGAATACAACCAAAGGGAACTCAGACATCTGAGTACATACGAAAGCATAAACGTTCAACTTCAAAACTACTACCAAGGGTCAAGCTATTTCTGAGCAAAAAGCTGGCCTGGGACTATCTTGGCACAGGGAGAGGCAATCCCAGAGCTCTAGAAGCACCAGAAAAGTTTTGCCTCATCTTTACCATGTGTTTTTGCCTAACTAAAATTACAGATTGAGGTACACTCAGCCAGTTTACCAAAGGTGCCCTGCTTAGCAGGCAGTGAGGCACACATCACATTCACAATTTTGTGAGGTGCTTTGATTTTTAGCAGTGGTTCCCTCAGTTTCCATGGTTTCCACCCTCAGTCCATGGCTCACAGTTGATAGGGAAGAACACATAGTTCTTCTGGAATCAGCACTCTCTGAGCACTTCCTAAGGTCCTTAACCTTTACTGAGCCCCACAGCCAGTGGGAAGGATTACAGCACTGAGGAGTGAGTTCAGTTAATTTGCTGCCTTTTGGTCTCACCTCTGAGCATGCTGTCTTGTCCACTCCTCATGTCGCTGGGCCCTATGAAGTTCCCCACCATCTTACTTGGGCTGGGCCATAGCTAATAGCTAAACAGCTATATATCATCTGCAAACAGCATCACTACTCTGTTCATCGTCTTAGCCACAACGTTAGTAAAAAGTATGCAATTAAGAACATGATGGCATCAGTGTTAGCTTTTTTTCTGCAGTTGGAACTATCCATTTATCCCTCTGCTTTTCAGAATATCTCAATGTAATTTATGGTGAAATTTCATGAACATATAAACACAGAAGCAGACACATCTAGCTATACAGGTACTGACAACACGGAGTCAAGCTAGCGGAGATATCAGAGGAGGCTACACACCTAACTAATCATGCAGAATCTTGGCTAAGCCTGTACAATGCAGTACTGTAGGCATCTGATTGTTTTTAACAACAATTTTTGGAATGAAGCATAATTTATTTTGCATGTTCTTTTAGTACAAACAGGCCTGAATGTTGATGAAAGTAAATTAAATATGCCATGGACAATTACAGGAGAAATTGGCTCAGCACAGCCTCATTCTACACTATTGATCTGTTCTACCCTCCAAAAACCCCTAGGTCACGTCTGAGGCATCTACTGAGAGTGAACCTTGGCTATACTCGATCCTGAACTCTCAGGGAGAAAGCCAGTCATCTCAGCCCAAAACCAGGACCAGGATCTATATTGACAATGGGACAGAACAGACAGTCAAAGTCCAGCACAAGGAATGTCTCCTGGCAGTGTTTAACTGACAAGTACAAACACCGCCTTCGGATAATGACAGACAGGAGCGAAAATTTCAGGTAAAAGACAGTAAAAGAAGAGAGTAAGTGGGGAATGATCAAGTGAATGAAGCATGATGGAGGGTCTAAAGAGAGATGAAGGATCAGTTAGATTCAGCAGTCCATGGTCAGATGGAGAGGACATTCAGGGAAGAGATGGAGACAAATCTTTGCCTTCACTGAAGAGATTCACTGAAACTATTTCTACAGTGGAAGCTGCTAGCTTAGATCCCTGTTTGACTTCTGTCATAGAATCATAGAGTCAGTAAGGTTGGAAGGGACCTCAGGAGATCATCTAGTCCAACCTCCCTGCTCAGCAGGGTCACCTAGAGCATGTTAGACAAGGTTGCATCCAGGCGGGTCTTGAAGATCTCCAGAGAAGGAGACTCCACAACCTCTCTGGGCAACCTGCTCCAGTGCTCTGCCACTCTCACAGTGAAGAAATTCCTCCTCACGTTCAGGCAGAACTTCCTGTGCTTCAGTTTTTGCCCACTGCCTCTTGTCCTGTTGCATGGGACAACTGAAAAGAGTTTAGCCCCATCCCCTTGACACCCTCCCTTCAGGTACTTGTACACATTGATAAGATCCCCCCTCAGTCTTCTCTTCCCCAGGCTAAACAGGCCCAGTTCTCTCAGCTTTTCCTCATAGGGCAGATGCTCCAGCCCTCTGATCATCCTCGTAGTCCTACGCTGGACTCTCTCCAGTAGCTCCATGTCTCTCTTGTCCTGGGGAGCCCAGAACTGGACATAGTACTTGAGATGTGACCTCCCCAGGGCTGAGTAGAGGGGCAGGATCACCTCCCTCGACCTGCTGGCAACAGTCCTCCTAAGGCACACGAGGAGATCATTGACTTTCTTGGTCACAAGGGCACATTGCTGCCTCATGGTCAACCTGTCATCCACCAGCACTCCCAGGTCCTTCTCTGCAGAGCTGCTCTCCAGAAGGTCAACCCCTAGCTTGTACTGCTGCCTAGGGTTTTTCCTCCCTAGGTGCAGGACTCTGCACTTGCCCCTGTTGAACCTCAGGAGGTTCCTCTCTGACCAACTCTCCAGCCTGTCCAGGTCTCTCTGAATGGCAGCACAGCCCTCAGGTGGATCAGCCACTCTTTCCAGCTTGGTAGCATCAGCAAACTTGCTGAGGAGGCACTCTGACCCCTCATCCAGGTCATTGACGAAGAAGTCAAACAGGATGGGACCCAGGACTGAGCCCTGGGGGATACCCCTAGCCACAGGCCTCCAACTAGACTCCGTGCCACCGATGACAACCCTCTGAGTTCTGCCTTTCAGCCACTTCTCAATCCACCTCACTGTCCACTCGTCTAACCCACACTTCCTGAGCTTAGCTAGAAGGATGTTATGGGAGACAGTGTCAAAAGCCTTGAAGTCAGGGACACAACGTCCACTGCTCTCCCCTCATCTACCCAGCCAGTCATTCCATCATAGAAGGCTCTCAGATTGGTTAAGCAGGATCTCCCCTTGGTGAATCCATGCTGACTACTCCTGATCACCTTCTGTTCCTCCATAGGCCTGGAGATGACATCCAGAAGGAGCTGTTCCATCACCTTCCCAGGGGTGGAGGTGAGGCTCACCAGCCTATAGTTGCCTGGGTTCTCCTTCTTGCCCATTCTGAAGATTGGAGTGACATTGGCCTTCTTCCAGGCACCTCACCTGTTCTCCATGACCTTTCAAAGATGATGGAGAGCAGCCTGGCAACAACATCCACCAGCTCCCTCCGTACCCGTGGGTGCTTCCCATCTGGGCCCACTGATTTGCAAACATCAAGCTTGCCCAGATCTCTAATCCTATCCTCCTCAACCAAGGGAAATTCTTCCCTTCTCCAGACTTTCTCCCTTGTCTCCAGGCTCTGGGATTCCTGAAGGCTATCCTCAGCAGTGAAGACTGAAGCAAAGAAGGCATTCAGTAATTCTGTCTTCTCTGTATCCCTTGTCACGAGGGCCCCCACCCCATTCAGGAGTGGGCCCACATTTTCCCTAGTCCTCCTCTTGCTGCTGATATATTTGAAGAACCCCTTCTTGTTGTCCTTAATATCCCTTGCCAGACTTAATTCCAAATGGGCCTCTCTACATACCCTGACAGCATTCCTATAATTCTCCCAAGTAGCCTGAGAGACTGCCAGGCCAGAGAGCAAGAGAAGGTGAAACACACAGCAAAGGACAATTGCTTTGATTAATCTCAAGAAATGGAGAAAAATAAACTTTATTTCCAGCAAAACTCCTACTGCAGAGGTGTTTCAACTCACCATAAGTTCTGCAACTCTTAAGACAGAGGCTCCCAGAGTAGTTTTATTACTCAGCTGGACCTGTAATAATTACAAAGGCATTGGAAGTCCAGCAGAAGATTAATTCCACCTCAGATCCAAATTTGGATTAACTGCAAGTCTGTAAGTGGATTTGCAAATTGAAAAGCTTGAGAATGGCTGTTGGAACATGAGCAGCAATGAAAACTGCTGTCTGATATTCAGTACCGTTTTCCATCAGAGTTTCTGTCCAAAAATCATGACCCAAGAGCTAGAGATGGAAAGGATACTTTTTGTTTCACAAGCCCCTAGGAATGGAAAGATACTGTGCCCAGAAAAAGAAGTACTTTCTTCTTTGCTGAAGTGGAGATTTGGTGCCAAATCGTTGTGTGTGCCTACCTAGCAAAGACAATGTATCTCATAGAGGACAACATACCTCTTTTGCTTATGGGTAAGTCTAGTCAGGAAGTACATGAAAAAGGCTCCAGTGTGTTTAAGATGCAGTAAAGTGCTTCACAAACATCTAGATTTCAAATGGTTTTGGTCTAGGAGCTCACTGTTATATTCAGTTTAGTACATGAACGTGGCTCAGCGAAGTAGCAACCTGTGAAAATCGGAAGATGCTCAAGAATTAAATTAACTTGATCATGAAGTGAGGGAAGTGACATTTTGGCTAATGGATGAAGACTACAATTGGGAATATTTAATGTCTGAACTCTTCCCTGCATCAGTTCATCCAGATCTACAGCTATAAACATGTAAACAACTTTCACTTTTTCTGTCCTTAGGTTGACGAACATGTTTTGGCGATTGTGATGGTCACTATGCTAGCAAAAAGCTTCAGAGTATGAACAACAAGGGAAAGATAGCAGACAGTTTATGCTGTCATGTAGCTCAGTACTCCCACTACGCAAAGATCCTTTCTCCCTACACAGGAGAGATTGCATGCATCAAAGAAGCTAACTTCATGACTGCTTGGCAATAGGAAGGTGAAAGAACACAAAATCACTTTGTCGCAAGGGACCTCTAGACATCATCCAATCCAACTCTCATGCTCAGATCATGGCTAATGATAGCAGGTTGCAAAAAAATGGTGTCCAAATTTTCTTAAGTTAAAATGGAATTTCCTGTATTTCAATTTGTGCCTGTTTTCTCTTGTCCTATAACCGAACACTACAGAAAAGAGTTCGGCTCCATCTCCTTTACTTCCCTCCAGTAAGTATTTATACACATTGATAAACCATTCTGAGCCTTCTCCTCTTCATGCTAACAATAACAGCTCTCAGTATCTCCTGTTATGACAGATATTCCACTCCCTTTATCACCTTTGTGGCCCTTTGCTGGACTCACTCTTTCCACTCTACTCAGCACTGTATGAGATCACATCTGAAGTCCAGTGTCAAATAGAGGGGAAGGATGCCCTCCCCTCTCCTCTTAATGCACCCCAGGATACTCTTAGTCTTCTTTGCTGCAGGGCACACTGCCAGTTCATGTCAAACTTGCTGTCCACTTGGATTCCAAGCTCCTTTTCTGCAAAGCTGGTTTCCAGATATTTGGCCCTCAGCTCATCCTGATACATGAGGTTATTCCTCCACAGAGGCAGAACTTTACACTTTGCTTTGTTGAACTTCATAACATTCCTGTCAGGCCCTTTCTCCAGCCTGTCAGGCTCCCTCTGAATGGCAGCACAACTATATAGTCTATAAACCACTCCTCTTAGTCTTATGTCATCTGCACACTTGCTGTGAGTACATTCAATTCCATCATCTAGGTCATTAACAAAACTGTTAAACAGTATTGGATGCAGTATTGATGCACTGAGGACACCACTACTGTATGTCTTCAGCTGGACTTTGTGCCACTGATCACAATCTTTTCAGCCTGGCAGTTCATCATTCATTCTCACTGATTACTTACCTATCCCATACTTCATCAGCTTGTTTATCTGGATGTTACAGGAGACTGTCAAAAGTCTTACTGAAGTTAAAATAAACAACATCCACTGCTCTCCCTTCATCCACCAAGCCATCTTAACATCAACACGCAAGGCTATAAATTTGGTCAAACAAGATTTCTCTTTCATAAATACATACTAACTACTCCCTATCATTTTCTCATTCTTCCTATATTTGCAAATGGTTTCCAGGATTATTTGATCAATCACCTTTCCAGGGATGACGGTGAGGCTTATTGGCCTGTATTTCCCTAGATTTTCCTTCCTGCTTGTCTTGAAGATCAAAGTGATATTTGCTTTCTTCCACTCCTAAGGAACTTCTCTTATCCTCATGACCTTTCAGAGATAATCAAAAGATGCCTCACAATGGCATCATCCAAGACTCTCAGCTCTTATGGGCACATCCCATCAGGTCCCATAGACCTAGGTATGTCTAGTTTATTTAAATGTGCCCTACACCAATCCTCCTCCACTGTGGGTCATTCTTCCTTGCTCCAGTTGTTTCCATGGACCTCAGAGGCCTGAGATTCCTGAAAGTGAATCTTACCAGTACAAAGTGAAACAAAGAAGGCATTCTGTATTGGCATTTTCCATGTCCTTTGTTACCATGCCTTCTGCCTCATTCAGCAGTAGGCCTACATTTCCCCTAGTCTTCACTTTGCTGCTAACATATAATTGTAGAAACCTTTCCTGTTGACCTTCATGTCCCCCTCCCAGATTTAACTCCAGATGGACTTTGGCTTTCCTCACAACATCCCTGCATGCTTGGACACTGTCTCTGGATCCTCCCAGGTCGCCTGACCTTGTGTCCACCTCTTGTGTGCTTCTTCTCATACTTGAGTTGAGCCAGGAGTTCCTTGTTCATCTGTGCAGGCTTCCTGACAGCACTGCTTGACTTCCTGCACGTCAGGACGGACCGTTCTTGAGCACGCAGCAGCTGATCTTTTGAAATCACCCAGTGCTCCTGGACCCTCTCTTGTCTCCAGGACGTTCTCCTATGACATTCTTCCAAACAGATCCCTGAACAGACCAAAGGCGGCTCTCCTCAAATCCACGGTTGCAAGCCTTCTATTTGCCTTGTTCCCTCTAGGCAGGATCCTGAAATCCACCACCTCCTGGTCACTGCAGCCAAGGCTGCTGACCACCTTCACATGCCTGACCAGGCCTTCCTTCTATGTGTTTGTCCTCCTGGTGCAGTAGAGCACCTCCTGTCGTTGTCTCCTTGATGACCCATGTCAGCAGGTTATCATCAGTGCAGTCTAGAAATTCCCGGACTGCGTGTGACCTGCTGTGCTGTCCGCTCAACAGCTATCAGGGTAGTTAAAGGTCCCCATGAGGACCAAGACCTACAAACGTGAGGCTTCTTCTGGTTGTCTGAAGAAGGCGACATCTTCTTCCTGACCCTGTGTTCTGTAGCACACACTCACTGCAAAGTCACCAGTGTTGGTCTGCCACTCTAATCCTAACCTATATGCTCTTAACTGGCCCATCATCTGTCCCAGGCAGAGCTCCACTCCTGCTGATCTTTCACATAAAGGGCTTCTCTCTCTCCTTGCCTTCCCAGTCTGTCCTTCCTAAAGAGCCTATATCCACCTATTGCAGTTCTCCAGTCATGTGAGATATCCCACTACGTCTCTGTGATCCTAATGAGATCATGCCCTGCAACTGCATGCAGACCTCAAGTTCCTCAATGAAGCCGAATATGAGCCCTACCAAGGCAAATAAGTTTGTAAGGACATGCCATCCAGATAGATAGTTGAGGTAAGAGATTTTTCTCTCCAAGCTTCAGGTGTCAAAATGTTCAGTGTTTATGCAATCAGTTGGTTACCTTGGCCTCTAGAATAGAAGATCCTTCAGCAAGGATCCTTGCTACACAGAACAGGTGTATAAGGCAGGTGATATGATTCATTCTCTAGGTGCCCACAACTACTGATAGGAACTCAGCTTATAACAATTCTATCATTTAAATAGTGTTTACTCTGCCCCCACATTGCCTAATGTTTGTGCTACTATCTCTCCTTTGAATTCCTATGTTAACATTATGTATTTTCATTCATTTACAGAAGCATACACTATGATACTAACTGCTTACAAAACTATGACAGCACAAAAGATAGGAAATAAGACATACAACAACCATGACAAGACTCCACCAATAAAGTTATTAAACACCATCTCAAAAGCTGTTAGGGCTTTGTCACCATACCTCCGGGAAGGCTGTTCCAGAACTTTATTCCTTAGACATCCAGCTTTCCACTTCCAGCCCATACCTGCTGTTTATGTGGCAGTATTGTCTTCTACCTTAAGAAGCCTTTTTTCCCTTTGCTATTAGTCCTGAGTACATGACCATGTACTCTGCATTATTACATTTTATCCTATTTCTACTACTTTGGCCCTATAGGCTTCTGCAGTCTTCTAGTATCACATTTTAATCTTCCTCTCTATCAGTGACACCTCTCTCAATAATGTGTCAGTGCAAAGCCAATAGCACACACATATTTTTAGAGCCAACACCATTTTTTAAGACTAGCTTCATGACTGTTCTTCAGGAATTTTACAAGCAACGTTCAACTTCTGTAGCTTCCCTAATACATTCTTGTGTGGCACTGTCTATATAGTTTTACTACAGACCACAGAACTAGAGCTGCTGTATTTTCTCTAAAACTTCGGTTACCTTCACAATTGGTTATTCTCTAGTCAGATGATACCCTCTGAGTCTACAGATTTATTACAGAGACTTGCAATGGACTTGCAATTTATTTTACCAGTACTTTAACATTCTGTGATACAGATTATCTGGCCATTTGAGTTGAGCATATTATGCTCTTTGATCTGATTTTCCTTCTACTTTTAACAAATCTTGTTTTCAACAAAGGTATGTTTGTGTGCGTATTTTGAACACACACGCTGTTTCAAACAGCCAGCCCTCAAGGACCTTCCAGCTTTTAAGGAGAGCTGGCATTGAGACTCTCACAGCCAAAATATTCTAGACAGGGATCAAAGAATCACAACCACAACAAGCAACTTAGGTAAAATGCTGTTATAGGAACGGCACAGGCCTGTCTGCTGGGCTTAAAGGTTGGCAGCAGGACTTATCTTTCACCTAGCTGTACCATGGAAGGTGAGAGATTACTGAACTGTGAAGAGTGTTTTTACAAAGATGGAAAGATCTTTACATTAGGAATCCTCCTTGCAAAATTAGCTGCAGAGCTGAATCCTCAGTTCAGTGAATCCTAGTGATGATACCTGTCTGCTGCTTACCTTCAAGGCTACAGAACATGTCACAAGTGATGACTTGACAATTATCTCTACATCCCTTTTAAAACTGAATTCTATCCCTTCAAATTAATTGAAAGCTATGGAGAGAAGGGTGTGCCTGCAGTGTGTGTGCAACTTCGTGCACATACAACACACCAAGGTCCTACAGCACTGCATTCCTCTTCTATCCTGTCCTAGAATAAGGCCTTAGTTTGGACTACTTTTCTATCATTTCATCACCAAAGAGACAGCTGGGTAGATGAGAAATACACAGGAATCAACAGGAGGCCCAAACTTTTGGGCCCTGGAAAGCCCCATCAGACCATCCTGCAGAGCTTAGATGCCAGAACCACAAGGCAGGTATGAGAGTTGGGATCTTCACATTGCATATTTCTATCAGGCAGTCACACTGCTGTAGCTGCTGGGCACCCCTCACATATTTCAGAGAAATTCAAGAGAGAGAGCAAGTTACATAAATATTCAGTCTGACCGTTAATTCTTCTCCTGCTTGAATGTTCCTTTTATGTGACCCCAGGACCTCCAGGTCTCCACACTTAAACTGGTAAGAGATACTCCTCCTAAGAATGCTCATATTGTGACTCTGTGCATCTATCTCACGCATAAAAAGCCTGCATAAACCAACAGGATGGGAAGCGCTTTTCATTCATTGTCAGCACCTTACAAATTCCCTTACAGATTTCCTTACGAATGAAATATCTAAAACCTTTGTGAAAAGAGCTAGTTTCCATCAGCCAAATGCTTCTACACAACTCCAACTCATGTCTTGAAAAGAAAGAAGAAAGTTCCGTTTTGCTTAGGGCAGAAGGAATATATATCACTTGGAAACTCTTGAAAAGGGAGCCAGTTTTCTCACTGAATGACTCCCAGACTATTCCACAGCTTGTGACATCGCAGAGCCTGCATTTCTCCAAACCCTATCAGAAAGAATCAAAAAAAAAAAAAAAAACTGTTAAAAATTTCTTCTGATCTGAGAGAAACATTAAGAGATGTGTGGTGGGGGGCAAGAAATGGGATACTAATATGTGCATTTACTCACATTTGTATTTTTTCTGAGGATTTTCATGAATTTTCAAGGGGCAAGAGAGGGGGATCCTATGTCTGAAAAAGACTGATATAAAAGCAACTTCCCACCCTTATTTTGCACCTCAGTTCTTTGTCACGGAAATGATGACCATTTGAAGAGCAGCCCTTCACTTGTGAGCTAATCAGAGACTGATCTTTTGCAGCCTGCTGCCTGCTGAAGACTAGCAGAGAGCTACAGCACAAGATCACAGTAAAACTGGTCAGGAGATTTCTGACAGATCTTTTCTTAGACAGATGTCCATCCATCAAAGCTGAAACCAGCATGACAAAGGTTGGCTTCTGTGACTTGTTTCTGTTTCCATTTTCTTTTCCTTAAGACATTCTGAAATGGTCAAATGCTCTGCACTGATATTTGCAGCATAAAGAAAATCCTGCTGTTCCCCTTCCCACAACCATTTTGCTGAGAAGTGGGAGGTAATGAGAGGAAAACTAAAAAAAAAAAAAAAGGATAAAAAATGTAAAAAATCAAAAAGCAGCAAACGTAACAAACATTCTGACTGCTGCAGAAGAGGGCAACAGGTCATGTAGCAACTATGATTCCTGGAGATGTTTTGTGCAGCTGATTTTCATTCATAGGACTTAAACATTTTCAAGAGTGGGGTCTGTTGGCAACCCCACGTGCTCCTCAGGTTCCCTGGCATACCTAAGCCCTCCCAGCTAGCTGGTACAGATGAGACCACTGCTGTCCAGTCTGACTACAGGTTTAAAAACTGTTCGCATAGCTTCAATGCCAGTTTTTTCTGTAGGTAATGCAGCTGTAATGATCTCTTGTAATGATCAATTAATATGCAGGTATTGTGTAGCAGCTTCATGGACTCAAGTCCGTAGGAACTTCATGGATCAGTTCAAGTCCATAGGAAAACATGTTGCCCAGGGTCACTGGTTGAAAAAGCCCTGGTTTGGCCTGCTGGTTATCTGTAAGTCATACTATGCATTTTGACAGCCCCTCAGCTAACATACTTTCTCCTTAAGTCTTCTACTTAAGGGTGTGGACAGTGTAGTAACAAAAAAAAAAGGAGGTTATCTAAACGACAGGGCCTAAAATCTCCTGCCCCTGAAAAAAATCTTGAGAAAAATGTGGTTTTGTGTTCATGCAAAAAAACTAAATGAATAAAAACAAATCTAAAGCTTTCTTCAGACTTCAGGATTAGTTTCATTGTCCATTCCAACACAATTATCCATTGTTCATTTCATTATCTTACCTCCTCAGAAGACCCCCTCCCCCATCAATTGTACAAATACTTCAAATTACATTTGACAGATGATGTTGGAAGCTCGATGTCAATTGGCTAGAGGGTGTCCCTGTTTAACATGAAGGTACTAGATGTAAATTTCATGCGCTTCTTAGGGCCAGAAAAGTCCATTTTAAACCCCTCCAAATCTATGAACTATTCTATGAACCCAGAGGCTGATCTCGACATTACATGGATTTTGGTGGAGCTTAAAGATCAGCCTCAACTCTTCAAGGTCGACAAACAATTCAGAAAAGAACAGCTGCTGGGTTTGTACTGTGGTTCTTCTCTGTGGCTCTCATGTAATATTTTTTCCTTCAGCCAAGTGCACTCTTGCCATGGAGGAGTTCCTATTTTTTGATGATTTGTAGAGAATGTTTTCTATCCATGGTCTTTATTCTCTCATGATCTGTCTCATCAAGCAGTATAAGTGTAGGTACTGTTTTCACAAGGGACTGGAGCCTAGAGAAGCTGAAGATGCAAGGCATGTGATAACACTGATGCTAGAGAAGCAAGAACCTACACTGGTCACACTCTGCCAGAGTAAGTCAAGTCTCATCTTTCCATAATAATGAGTGACTGGGTGTTTTCTGCTTTTCTGTCTTGTAAAATTATATCATGACAATCTTGATTTTCAGTGTGAGCCAGAAAACTTTTGAGTTTCCTGGGGAGATACAGATGTTTAACTTGCCTCCTACAGTACTGGGATGGGAACACTAGGAGGTCAACACATTTCAGAAGGAACCAGTCATAGGGCAGCCCCTTCCTGACAACAGTGGTCTTGCTGACATAATGTCATAAGGATTTCCTAAGTGTTTCCATATTCTTAACAACTAATTCCCACAAACCTAATTCTCCAACTTATTATCATACAAAGCACTTCACTGTCATTTTTTCTGGTTCCAAGCAAAGGCCAGCAATAAACTACATGCACAAAAGTCATTTAGGTAATCATAATAAAGTGTTTATCTTGGATAAAGCATGTAGGGGTTGATATAAGATAGCAAACTCAGCGGACAAAAGGGAAGTTCTACTTTATGTGAGCCAAGGAGTTGTTAAGTGGCTAGAAAAGCACAGACCTCACCTGATCCTAACAGCTGTTTTTGTCTCCTCAAAAACAAATAGGAAGCCTGGGTATAATGGTTCTATAGGTGAGATACAAACTCCAAATAATGATTTCAATTAACCTGAGCAAATTACACTGGCATGCCTGTTGAGATCTGCTCTGTCTTCTTTTTTATAATACATACAATGATTCACAAATTCTGAGACACTTGTGTACACTGAGTTGTCGGTGTCATTCTAGGTCCTGTGTAACTGATCTAGAAACACCCTTGAACTTGCCTGATCTTGCCAAATGAACCTCCACATGACAAATATTCACTGTGATTCAACTATGACTGCCATGACAGAAGACTCCTTCGCAAAGACTCCTTTAACTCTTTTGACTTTGAGAAGACTCATTTGACAGAAGACTCTTACCCATAAACTCCTGCTGAGAAGAATTTGGATATTGATTTTAGCAATACCTGGAGGGGTCAGAGTTTCAAGGTTGTACAAATGGTTTGTACAATTTGTTAAATAAAAAGAGAAGGGAGGTTCCAGAGGATAATATCATTAGCACCTCATGCCTGGATGAGGCTGGTCTCTCTCATTTTACATAAAGCTTCAGTGAGCATGGCCTTTGGAAAGATATGGGAGATAGAATGAGGTAGAGTCTATAGTTGGCTTGGCCAATTTGGATGACAATTACGCTCCACTGCTTTGTTGTCATTCCATGTTCATAACAGAAACCAAATGCAGAAAGTGGACTGAGAGAAATGGAACTGACTGCCTCAAACATCCTATTTGATGTTTGCAAGGCTATCTGGAGGGTGAAGTGCTACTGAAGCACAAAACTAGCTCCTCATGGGACCCTAACTGCCTGGATTGCACAGAAGGTAAAAATATTGTAAAAACAAAAGAAGAAAAAGCTATGATCTCTTTTTTGAAACACAGTCTGGTCTATACTGCTTTCTTCTAAAACATGTGCAACATTGATCTAGAATATTTATTTGTACGAAGTTTCACTAGTTTTGTGACTACAGCAGAGAAAATCCTAGACTGCTAAGTGACTGTAATGAATCCCAACACTAGCATTTGGCAGCCATTGCTGTGACCACTGAGTTTACCCCTGTGCCATTTGCATCAAAAACTGCCAACAGCCAGCTGAATTAAATTCTGCTCTAAGCTCGCTGGGGAAGCAGCCTGTTCTTTTCCAGTGGAGATAGTCACACTTGGCAGGTGTTGCCAGAAAACTAGCTATATCAACCATCAAAATCATTCTTTCATAAAAATCTATTTCTGCAGCTCTTCTGATTAAACCATCAGAGTCCACTGAGATATCTTACTGATTACTTTGAGTACTAGATAGGATATTAATGGATAACATAAAAATACTTTCATCTCATATTACTCATTGGTACTGAAGCAACAGACATGGAAGCCAATGTTACTAACAGATCCTTTACAGGTATTAACCCCCATTACAGGAAAAAACACATTCACTTTGCATTACTGAATAGAGAAGATAGAGGCTGCATATTTTCCTCTTCACCATCTCAAAAGCAAATTCCAGTATCACAACTATCTGTTTTAAGAGTTATTGAAAGGCTTAGAAGTTGTCTGCCTTGGATGTAGCTTGCAATAACAGTAAGAAGGAAGAACACAATAGCAATACCATTTAAATTAAATACAAAACAGGCCCTAATTAGGCTCAGATCAGGACTGCAAGCACTGTTTTAATCTGATCTTTATCCAAACAACTCAGTGATAGTAAATGCCTATAAAAGTCACATCAAGGAAATTAAAGGGATTCTCAGAGACCTGTCATTAGAGCTGTCATCAGTGACTGCAAATAAGGAAACTAAGGCACTGACTGAATAAGTGACTCTAGAGAGCACTTCACAAGGAAAGAATTCCCCTCACACTTCAAAAGACTTGAAAACATTTTGTCAATTTATGAGAGCATCACACATTTACATTTTGGGATGTACCACCATAAAAGAATCAGCATCACTATAGATAGCCTCTGAATTTCCTATAGCATCAAGCACATTCTCAGTCACTTATTTAAATCCTTAACACATTTTTTTTGTGGTAGAAAGAACAAAGCCCTTTATTTATTCACAGAGCTGATAAAAGCACAGGCAGGTATAGACCAACCTTTCCTCAGATGACTCCCCCTGTAACTGTACATGTACAGAGAGCGCTAACAGCAAGAAAACCAAGAAGATTGAGTCCTGTAAAAGTGGTTGATGGTGGCCACGAACAGTTAGAAAGTGTTGATGTTGAACATGCAGATAATACATTGTCCCATCCCTCATCAGAAAAGAATGATATCCTGCCCTTACTAATTTGATCAGCATCAAGTAACCCGGGAGAATTACAGCATTATTTCCAAAGACATCATACCTGAAGGATAACCCAGTGACCCTCCTTTGCAGCCAGATCTAGAGCTTGTTCTGCAACTACCTCTTGACCTTGTCCAAGGGAAACATTGTGGAAATTCCTGTTGTCAAATGTATAACCAAGTTTCCTGCCTAAAAGAAAAAAAAAAAAGAAAAAAGAAAAAAAAGAAAAAACCATTCAGCACTTTTTTTTTTCCTGGAATTGCATGCAGCATAGCTGAGCTCACACAGCAGCAGCAAGGCAGAGTTCAGCCTTATCAAAAATCCTCACTGAAAAGCTATCACACTTCTTATAATAGTTATCTTGTTTCTCACATACTCTTTGCCAAAGCATTGAAATCAGCACTGGCTTCTTCCAAACTACTTTTAATTGCAGAATGACATCAGCACAAAGGTACATTATTACAAAGTGCCTCTTGCTTAAAGAACATTATTCCCCTGCAACCTTGTATAAAAATATATTTTAAAATTACAGGAAATTAAAATAATTTCCTGCTGATTAAACAGGCTTTGAAGATGATGTTATTCAGTGGGGAAATGCACCCTGTCAGTACATACTAGAACTAGCAGTAAGGTTAAGAGTCCATTTGGTTTGAAAAGGCAGCTGAAATGAAATCTGTTTGAGCTTCTTGCGGCCTAGACCAAGGAGTCCCAGGTTTCTTTAATCTAGAGGTCAGTCCTCCAGATTTCTTATGGGTTATCATGGCTGGTGAGGGCTTGGCATGTGAGGTGATGGCACTGGGCACACCATAAGGTGTGTGAAAAGGCCAGTAGTAGGTGGGATGCAGCAGAACCCACGTGAAAGACCTGCCAAACCACTGCAGACCATCTCTTACAGTGTCACAGACCAGTGGTCCAAAGAGTACAATCTGGGAACCTCAACACCTACCTCCTTTACCATCCTTGTGCATCCTGCTCTGCAGGAAGGATGGTATCTGTTTAGTGTTTCTTCATCTTGTACGTGATACTTCTCTGAACTCCCTCAGTTCTCCCATAGCACCCCAGTGACTCAGATCTTTTAAGTGAATAGGCCTAAAAATCCCTTGTTTTGTTCTCTGAAATTCTCTCTCACCCACAGAGGATACCAGTTTCTCCTTATCCCATAGGCAAAGTGATTGCCCAGAGCATTCAGTCTCTGCTGTGTGTTGCAGTCTGTGCTGTTGCAGGGAAACACTGACAAATATCCATGCTAGCAATGCGCACCTTAGGATGTGTTCAGTACAACCAGGGAGTCTATAAACACGACCCCATATGCTGATCCCTTAGGACTGCCGGCGCATATCTCTTCAAGCTGATTTACGTTGATAGAGACAGTACACCTCTTTGGCTTACCTCCTTGGTTTCATTCTGCTTCTTACAAAAGCAGACCAGTTTGACAGTGAAACGAGGAAAAAAGTTGTCTAGAAAGTCTTAAAATTCAGCCTTTAGTACAAGACTGGAAATAGATGGCCATAAGTAAAGCACACATCCAAACCTTTCCAGTTGCTCAGGCTCTCCACCTAGCCTTACTACAGCAAACCCTCATAGTTATGTGTTGAGATTCAGCCTTCCACATATTAAAAAAGAATTTCCGGTTTCCATTCGCACCGTCCCTGGTGTGTATCAGCACCGAGAGCTGCTGATCAAGTCCTCCTAGAGCAACACTGCCTTTAGGCAGTTATTTTTGAGAATCCTCTCAAAAATTGCTGGAACAAATTTACAGAAGGCCTGTAGATGGACGTTCAGTCTGCACCACCTACATCACCAAATAATCTACCAGCCTTCCTTCTTGCTGGCTCGGACAGGAGAGGGAACTGTGCAGAGAGGCTCCTCTCAGCAGTGGGAGACACTGTATTTGCTGTAAGGTCTTCACTATGTTGCAAAGGGAGAGGACTAGGAGAGGCCCCAGGAGAGGGCTGCATCTGGAAGAAGTTGTCTTCCATTTGCAAGAAATATCTAGTCAGACTTGCACTTCAGTAAAACCTAATGAAGGACACAGAAAATGCTTAATAATGAATCGGCACCACATCCCAGCAAGATAGGCTTAAGATCAGTACAGCTGCAATGAAGCAATGGCTTCAGTTCATTAGATTTTTGCACCATTACTGATTGTAAATTTTCTGGCTGACTAAAACCAGGTGCTCAACTGCACAAGTTTTTAGAATTTCAGTTAAATGAATCATAGTTAGATACCAGTGTTTCACTTCCCATACAAGAAAATAACAGAGTGAGAGACAGGATCACTAACTTGTCTCCAAAGGGAAGCCAGGAACATGACATTACTCTCCGCAGGGTCCATTAAATCCCACTTTCCTCCAGTTCACAATAATACGACCTGATATCAGGGTAGGAAGAGCACAAAACACAAACACAGGATCCAACAGAACACAAGAGCACAGCTCCACGCAGCCAAGAACTGCTGTCTGTCATGGAGCTCGGGCTGCATAAGGTTTGAACATCTTTGAAAGCTGTTTGTGTGAATGTGGAACAGGACAGACTCTAGAACTATCTTAAGGTGACCTAGAAGGTGCACCACATAGAGAAGAAGAAATACACAGCTTCACAAAGAAGTGTTCAGCCACCACTCCCCTGAACGATAGCTTAGTTCAGCCTGGTTCCTCAGCTGGGGCTGCCAACTCTGCTGAGCACAACAGTGATCTGGAGCAGCCCTAAAGCAGTACCCAAAGGCTTTTGGCCCCCCTGCTGTATACAGTCTTGAAAGAACTGACTGCAGTGACCTCAGTTCAGCAGTGGTACAGTCAGAAGTGTAATGGAGAGATCTTATTTCCTAATCTACTGCAACTGCCACATCCAGGCTGAAAAAAAGTATTTCTTCCACAGTAAAGCTGAGAGTCAGAGCAAAATTCTCCATGCTGGCAGCTTTAGAGACCAGATACTGACAACAGTAATTGATGCACCATGGAAAACACTGACTTCTCAAATACAGCACCCTTCAAGGAGCCCCTGTGGCTCTGAAGGCAGCTGATTGTATTACATCTGACTGTCCACACTATAAACAACTCAGGAAGGATGAGATTAAAACCTGGAAACTCTGTGCCTAACCAGCAGAGTGTTATAGAGAGTTGTTGTTTATTTTTATCTGACAGCATATTAGATACCTCTGATGTAAATTATAGGTTGTGAACAAGACCAGCTCAAAAAGCATGGCAGTGTGAGCCCCACTGGGAATCTGGGCAATGCAGAAAAGAGAGAAGCTTGAGTTAAACTTTAGATGAAAATCCAAAACCCTTAAATGAAAAAAGAAAAGAAAAAAACAGTATGAAACAATCATATCTTCTCACAATTATCTCTTTTTACCAGATTGCTCCATTATCTATAGAGGGATTAGGGGAAAAGAAAAAAAAATGTAGGAATGTCATGGTAAGATATTTATACAGAAGATAAAAAGCAATACTGTGGTATGCCTAGAAACATGATTTATTTACCTTGTTTCTCCACATCCTTCAGTGGGTCGACCCCTGGGGACAAAATAAAAAACATTGGGGTTGCAGGTCCTGATTCCTCAAAGGATGTTGCAAAATCCATGGATCTCCCTATTACATATTTATTGCCAAGTTTTTCTTCCACAAAATCTCTGTGAGAAATAAAAATAACTTTGCCAGTCTGTTATTGTTCAGAAAAGATAGATTTCCCCCCACAAACAATCAGTTAATTAGTTTTGATTTTCCTGATTCAAACAAATGAGAAACTTCATAAAAAATTAGCTTGATCTGCAGGCTGGACTTTAGGAACTATCAATCAGTAGCAGTGGTTGACATCTTCTACAGGTGTAAAAGGACATGTGGCATACTAATATCTCATGAATATGAGAATGCAAAAAGGGAAGAAACTGATACCTACCAGCTCTACACTGTGCTCAGAGGTTCAGCACAAGCACTAACTTATTTCTGACAAACGTAACTCAGGAGAGGAGAAATAGTTAATTTAATGTATAGAAAACTGCAGTGTACTTTGTAATCCATACAGCCTTTGAGAGGCAACAGGCTTCCTTTAAATTTATTGCCAAAAGCCACAAAAAGTCTGGATGATTTACAAAATGACTTTGTTCTGGAAAGATAAAAGGGAAGAGCTCTAAGAATATCTAGTGCATTTAGTTTAGCCTCCGCATGAGAGTCACAAGAAAAAATACAACTGAGTGAACAGGAAAAATTCCATCTCTATAGCAGCTGTCTGAACAGAATACAATGTATGGAGAACTTCAGGCTGAATTTCTCTGAGGTGAGCTTAACAAAATCGCTAGTTTAGGGGGAAAAAGGATATAGTGAACATTGATTCAGAGGTAGGAACATTATATTCAAATCCCAGGAATGAGCAAAGACACATGATTCAGGCCTTTTGAAAAACTCAGGGGAAGAAGGACATTAACCATTTTTTAACTGGTGGATGATATCGGAACATTGCAGCCGAATTCCTTCAAAGAGAGCTCAGTCTGCCTTGAGGAGTACTAAAAGGCAGCTGGAATAGAAAAGCCCAAGGAACTGAAGCAGAAAATGCTTCCACTTTGTTTCATACTTCTTTCAAGTACGCATTTTTCTGTTCTGGGTCAAGGTTTGCTAAAGAGTTGCTGGAAAGCTTCAGTCTACAAAATTTATGAAAGTCCACCAGATATGACGTCACAACATTCTTGTTCCGCATCAAGCCTCGGCTCCAAGAAATGATGTCTAGTAGATTCAGAAACAGAAGTAACATGACTTGGGGACTTTGAAATGGACCATGAGTGCACAAAAGGGGTGGAAAAGGGCTTAATCTGTATCTTTCAAATGAAGTGCTCAAGGAGTGGTCTGTAGGATATGTAGAAGGATTTAAGAAGTGGTGTCAAAAGAAAAGGCAAAATGCCTTATGAGACAAATAATGGGTTACAGTTCTTCCATGTTGATATGTAGCTAAGGCTGTCTGAGACCCATTATCTCAAGAGTCCATATACATGTCATAACCATGGCTAGAGGAGTCAGTTACCAGATTCCTCAGTCCTTCAGCATTGTTTCAAAGGTTTGTCCCTCAGGGCAGAAATACCAAGGCTTTTGGAAGAACTTGACCAAGGTCATGTTATACCCTGCTAGCTGATGCACTGAGTTTACCTCATCATGGATATGAAAGCAGGGAAGTACAAGGTGTTGCAGGAAGTCCCTTACTGATATTCTTTGATAAAACTGAACTACGAAATAGGTATTTACAAAGGAAAATCCTTCTTGAGGAAGTTATACCTCCTGCTGATGGATAGTGGAGCACTGCCTTTACATAAACTCTAAGGAACGAATCAGAGTGTTTTTCTCCTGCTGGCTCCCTAGGCCTAGGGAATAAAACAGCCCGTGCTGCTTTGGGGATTTGTTTACAAATGTAACTTCCAAGACAGGGAAATGTAAAAAATCTGCCCACACATGGAGGGAAGGTGGTGTCTATGCCATTTTAGACACTAAGGAGCATCCTAAAGCATCTGCATAGAGCTTGCACATATGACACAGGCCACACAGGAGACTTCCACCCTTCTGAACAGCAGCTGAAGATGAGGTAGGGATACTCTAAGGCACTAAAAATACCCCTAGTCATCTATGTTTAGGCTACTATATCACTCCTTGACTGCTTAAATGTACTCAAACATTTGGCGAGGTAGGAAGGTTAGGAACATACCTAGTGAAGTCCATCAATCATCAATAAGGTATTTAATGGGAGTAGATTTAACTGATACACAAAAGGAAGTCATCTTCGAGTTGAGAACTGAAAAACAACTTGCGGGATCCAAAGATGCCACAGAAAAAACTATCCAAAACTTGATGAATTTGTTAAGACACATGTGATCTTGAAACATCACTTGCTAAATGAATGACACTGAAGCTGAAGTCAATAAGATAAGAGCGCACAGCTCCACAGTGCTCTACAGGATCTCCCACTCTTTATATGGTCTGATAAAACAATTTTGAAAATGCTTAGGACAACTAGACGACTATTAGACTTCTGCTTTGTGGGTATCAGTATTAGGCTGTATTAGGCTCCATCCAAAGACATTTTTCCTGTCATACTAGCACTAGAGTACTAGATTTACCAACAGACATGAAAAGGACAGATGAAAAGGCTTTGGTGTTTTTCAAAGAGGTATCTCTTAGGAACAGTAAATTTCTTACCTAAAGGAACAGTTATAGCTAGTCTGTGAGCTGAAAAAAGGTTTAACAAGCAAGATACTTTCAAGGATGAACCAGGAAGTCAAAGGAATTTTTTACTGTCACTGTTACAACTAATAATTTCAAGCTTGCTTTTGGGATATGATATTTCCCTACACAAAAGCTCTTCTGAATTTTTGGGCCTCATTTCTGGCTATGTTGAAGTTCAAGAAGAATTTTAGTCACAAACATTTGCAAACTAAGTCTTGGGGAAGAAACTGTGAATGTTACTAGTTGCATACATTTCTGTTCTAATCTACTCCTAGAAAAGAAGCAAAACTTCCATTATCTAAATGTTCTTGTGCTAAAGAAAATCTTGACACGCCAGACCCTAAAAATATCTAAATAATCTTTTGAACTTGGATTTTCTTACTTTTTTTATAAAAGAGTAAGGAATTGAAACTTTATATTCAGTTATTTTAGGGCTGTAGGGTTACTTTGATTGAAAGGAATGGATTGAACCTGTTTAAATTAAAAATGCACTTGCAGAAACATATGAGATAATTTTTCTCAAACTAAATAACAACAGGAAAAACAATCTTTTCGGTTGACAGAACACATGGAGAATCGAGCCCCAAAAGAGTAACTAACAAAAAAGTAGATTATTATTATTATTATTGTATTTAAATTATTAAAATATAAGTATATTGATTATAACAAGACTTCATTCAAAATATTATCTCAATCTTTTGTGCATTATAAAGCATAAACAGAAATCTAGTTCACAGACTGAGCAGTACAATCTGCTATACACACACATATACACACACCAGATGGTGGAGCAATATAAACTATTTGAGAGGCAGTGGCTTGAGAGGTATAACAGAAATGTCAGATTGTAGCATACTAGGACAGAGAGGAAAAAAAACAAGCCCTAACAGAGCGAAAGACCTTTAGTTTCTCTTGTAATGAGCATATTGCTTTTGCATATCTTCATGAAGTTTAGATTCGCCTAGTTACCTTCATTACATAATTCATAGCTACAACTTTCAGAAACAGTATCGCATAAATTTTGTATTTTAGAAGGGAAAAAAATCGCCAACCACAACAGCTCTTCAAGATTTTCCTTTACTCCTGCCCTTTATTCCTGCACCTAAGGAACACAAGCCATAATCAGTCTAGTAACTAATATTGACCTTAAGAAATTCTAGAAGTTGTAGATTATAAAAAGATTCTAGCAGATATGTATAACACCTGCAAGATGATGTCCATTTCTGACTAGGCATTTCTGCTCCTCACTCTGTTCTCATTATACTACTTTCATCACGATTAGCAATATTTGAGTGAAATCGGTTCCAGGGGAGAAATCCTGATGAACAGGGCTCCCTAAGCAGGAAATTCCAATTAAATGAAGTGCGTTTACTGCACTGGAGAGTTAAGAGTTAAGAAATAATTTATTTGGCAGAGACTCCTTTATAGCAAAACATTTTGTAGTGCTCATACTCTACATTAAATATATGTAAACACATTTCTGCATTTCTTCTGTTTTCTAGAAAATACAGGTCCAAAGTCTCCTTAAAATCTACACTATTATAGAGACAGTAAAGAAGAGCCCTCACCTGACAGCATAAGTCATACGATCAGGTCGGATGGCTCTCATTATGCACAGTCGTTGCAGAGCTGACTTGTTCTTCCATTCCTGGGGGAATTTCTCCTTTTCAGGACACTCAGATTCAACAAATTTCTTCCATCGTTTTGCAGAGCCCTCAATGTCCCGATCCAGGTTCCTGAACTCCTCCATGGATGAGAGGGTCTGGAAAAATTCAGGAGCCATCTTTAGAACAACAATCCTAACATGCCCCTGAACAATTTTTCTAACATTACTAGTTGTTCATGTTTTGCTACACTGGAAGAATTATAGTTGGAGCCTGGAAACCAGAGCCAGAACCCAATCAAGATGAGAGAGCCCGTTCAGCTCTTCGCAGTTCTGCTGTCCGCATGTTGTCACAGGCACAGGAATCTGCTTGGGCCATTGCCAAGGCCACAGGAGCGTGTGACTGAGGAATATTTCGTACACGTGGAAGGTGTCTGCCTAAGTTTTCTGCAGGAGGAAAGCTGCACCTCTTCAGTCCCTCTCTACCTGTGTGCTTCATCCTACTTCACCACAAACGTATTCTGAACTGAAATGTTTCTCAAGGCTGCCCATAGATGTTAACTCTATAATCAAGTTGCATCACACTTTGCCTTCCCCTGATGCTCTTTCCCACCATCACTGCAACGACGTTCCTCAACCAGTGAGCCCACATACTACAACTAGGTGTTTTCACTTACAACATAATCACTACAACATGGGAGATTTGAAGGCATAATAGAAGAAAACACTCAGCATAGTCTATAATGCAGCTTTTCATAATCTAAAGCAGAAGGAAATCTGCTTTCTAGTTTAAAAGCTAGATTACAGAATCTCAGGTGGCAGGTACTTGCTATTGTTAGCTGTCTAGAAATTCCACATCTTGCATTTCTGAGATGTCTTCTGACAGAAGAGCACACTGTTGGCATTCCTGCAAGCTGCAGATCTGCAAATTCCTTGAGTTTCAACAAAAGCAAAAAGAACTGTGTAGCATAAATAACAACATTGAATGGTAAAAACTGCTTTTTGAAATGGCATGTTTAACGTTGCACCAAAACTGTTTTTCCAGAAACAGTTGTCCAAAACTGTTTTTCAAAGGTTTTTCACAGTTGAAATATTCATGTTCTTTTTCTTTACACATATGCAGTTTTTTTCTCTTTTCTTGTTCCTTTTTGCATACACCTCTCTATCTCCCTAGTCTTGTGCACACAGTCTGTGACACCACCACACTGAGATTTCACCATGCAGCCAGGGTGACCCCATGTCCCCAATATGCTGAAAGGCACAGAAGTACTTCTAGATATTACTATAGACGCTATTGCAACAAAGGAAGCCTTGTGTAAAGACATAGTTTCATCAATACTGCCACAAAGGTATAGATAAGAGCAGAGCACTTGTAGTACCACTTGATAGCTACAACACGGATTGGCTTGATTCGAAGCTGACCATCTCCAAGACAGAATCCCAAGGATCCTGAGAATTTCATGAAGAAGAGCATGAACACAGTAGTGATGCAACAAATGATGTTGTTTTTATGCATGGATTAGCCCTGACACATGGAGAAATTTCAGCAATAGAAGCACTTGCTCCAAAATCAATGCTACATCTCACTTTCTATGGTAAATCAGAAACCAGAGCACAGATTATAAGAAACCGAAATCAACAAGAACAACACTCTACATTCTGATCTGGTATCTTGTCCTTGCAGCAATAATAAATATTTCTGATGCACCTCACCTAGCTGAACACAATACAAAGACAAATGCTGAATTCAGTGGATTCATCAGTGCAAGTGCTTATATAAAACATTTTAACACTGTTGACTTTTGAAGTGACTAACTTAAAATATCACTTCACAACTTGCGCTGCTACAGCTCTGAGAAATCTCTTGATGATGCTAACAAGGAAGACTCTGAAAAATTGCTTTCTTCTTACAAAATGACAGACGTAATCAGAGACGATAGTTTCTCTTTCCCTGAACAACATGTTGCAGAATCAAGAAAGATCTAATTGCAAGTATAAACTCTGTATAATATAAATTAATACTAGAATTTTCATTACTTGACTATTTTAATTGTGTTTATTAGGACTGATGGCATTAATGAGACACTACTATTTAAAAGCTGGTGCAGTGAAAATCTCAATTGGTAATCTTTTTGTGAATATTAACTGCATTTCAATATCACTACTGTGAAATTTTCCAGGAATCTTAGACCAACAGTAATATATCACTGTTTCCAAGCAGCAGGAGTGAAAGCGTGAATGGTACATTGGGATAGCAGATAGGTACTACACACAAACCTAGGTAGTGTGGCTATTTTTTGCCAATAGAATGGAGACTATCTCTGTCAATTAGAGTTGTCATGGAAATAGAAAAAGACGGAAACATTGACCAGAATGAAATGTGGCTAAAAAAGTCGAAGGACATCAGTTCCCGTGTTTGCAATCCGCACTACAATCATCTCTGGTCACTGGAAATAGGAAGGCCCTGAGTTTATGTCTCAGAATAGGACCACTCCAGGAAAACAGGGCTCTTCACGCCAACGCACAGATCACTGCTTTCTCAAAAAGAATGATTTTTTCACTCATTGAAGCACAGACAATTTTCTTCATCACTTTGATTTTTCCTGACAGTACCTTATGTAAGTCAGAACCAGTCTTAAATTGGAACTGATATGTCACAGGAGATCTCTGAATTTCACCCGTTCACAAATGCAAAGCACTCTCCTTCCCCCCGCAGCTGTAGGAAATACAATGAGTATCAGCCACTATTTTCAAGACAAAAATAATAATAATAATAATAATTAGCTGGCATTGCTGAGCAACTGCTGGTGTGCTTACATGGTATCTCTAACACAGAGCACTTCAGAGAGTCAGTCAGGGGCCAGAAAGGAAAGAGGATTCTTGCAAAGAGATTGAAGAGGAGGATGTGACAATGTCTCAGAGGGACAAGGAGAAGTTCCAGGCAGGCAAGAACTAAGAACAAATGATGCACTCAACTCCCCCCTCACTGGGTTGCTGCCTCCAGAGGATGGGTCAAGCCTTTAATGAAAAGAATAACTTCAAAGTTCTGGTGCCATTGCTACTGCATATAATTTATCTTCTAGTGGCAGAAATACTGTAAAAGGCTTTTGTACATTAGGGAAAACACTTGCTCTTATCACTGAAGGCAGTTATTCTAAGGACGCTATCCGGTCAAAACTGGTCCCAAGTTCAGACATTGTTAAATAAGTTTTTATAAAATCTGAAACAGAAAGAAATTACCTCCATGTTTTCTTCCCCTTAGCTCTGAAGAAAACTATTCTTAAAAAGTTCTGCACTTCAAACTATTTCCATAATTTAAAATATCCTCTGCAAGAATCATCAGACTTAAGAACATCTCTAGGGCAAGAGAAGCTGAAACAGATCCTCATTAACATGTTCTTTCCCGACATAAATAATGTGGAAAGTAAATCAGTGTAAGTAAAATCAGTGCTGCCAGACTGAGCATCTACTATCCATTTAACAAGTTCCCCAGTAACCACGAGATTGGTTTCATACTAAAAAATGTGAAGTTTTTTTTAAATTAAGTTTCAAAGTTACTTTTTGAGTCTTCAGGTTATACTTCATTCATACTTTCAGTCTCACCCCCTTATCTATCTTGTTTTAAAAAAAGAAAAAAAAACTTTACTTAAGATATAAAGACTATAAAAAACACACTGAACATCACGTCTCTATAAAAAACATCTTAACAACACTGTCAAAAAAGTGATGTTAAACATTCTCAGTTGTAATAATCTGTGAAACGATTAAATCCCAACTGTTAGTCAAGATCTTACTTGTAATAGGTAACAAGACATGTTTTTATGAATTATAATATATATATTATATGCGTTTTTTTAACTAGAGTATGCTCCATGAATAAAATTTTGGCAGTGCTCAGAACATGTGTGACTGAGCATGCAGTTACTCACTTCTGAAAAAAAAATCCTGATAACAACGTTTACAGAAGCTGCCAGGGTCTCAATAAATAGGAAGGGAGGATGCCTAGCATAGGCAGTGATGGACACATACTTCAGAAAAGATAAGCCTATAGCAAACCAGGCCAAGGTTAGTGAAGGGGAATCATTTTCAAATGTTAGGGTGGCTTGCAGCAAAATATCTGGGCTCTGTCCAGGTTTAACTGAGTGCTTTCAATAGGAGCATCAGGATTAGGTTTAAAGCCTATGAACACTCCAGAAATTCAGAATGTTCAAGCTATGAAGCTGTTCCTATAGCTCCCCTGTGCATGTTGGAGCTGTGCTTCACCCACCTGCCTGAGGAACATAGGATTACCAGGAAGGTGTAGAAAAGTCTCACCATAACTCAGCGTTCCAGGTTGTCTGGTAGATGTGCTTGCATCACTTAAAGCAGCTCATATCTGAAATTTTGCAACTGGCTTAAAGCAGAACTGCTTCATAAATGCCCAGTACTTGGGAACCACCTCAGTCATTTGCAAAGAACCTTCTAAACACCTTACACTGTCCATCTGCATCTCAGGTTCTGCTTATAGGGGCTTCTGCAAATATTATTAATTTATTTCATTCATTCCTGTGGGTAGCCCACATCTCTTTAGAAAAAACAGCATCCTAACAGTTGGATAAACACAGCTCCTGGAAGGACAGTAAAGTCGAACCTGCATCCAGCTGGAATTGATGGATTGGATCATTCAGAAAGTAGACATATGGGTAGATGAATTACTCCTTTTGAATAATACTGTTAATTAGGATTAGTGCAGAAAAGATGGATTATTTACCACCTTTCGCAGACTAGGTTTTGGGTTGTATTATTCATTCACTGAAGGTGTTATTTTCTGTTTAGCTATGCTATTTGAATTATTCAACTCATGAGGACATCTCTACTGAAGGTAAAAATGAAGACATGATGGGTTTGTCAAACTTCAATCAGTTCTCAGCCCAAAAATGTTATTTTAACCTTCCTCATTTCTTTTATAAAAGCTGACTGACAAGCTCACTGCACTTTATGCCCCTGTCTTCATTCAAAAGCTTCCTTGCTTTTTCCCCACGATTAAAGTATACTGGGGTTAAAATGCATGTAGTGTCATGACATCACAGTATATAAAAACATTCTTCTATTTACCTAAAGCCTCCTTTCTAGAGTATCAGAAACACAGACACTTTGTAGCTGGATCAAAGAAATGGTCTGAGGAGTGATGAGCCAGATCACGCTATTTTTTTTCTTGGAAAATGCCCAATGAAATGTGTCACAAATCAGAAAGCAGAGGCTTCAGCGTATGAACCATATTTGCCAGTATGTTCTTACTGACAGTTCCATTTGATAGGAAAGGTCAGTGGAAATGGGATTTAGGAGTTATCTTTAGGTTCTAATTGTTTATAGCCACTCAGCAAACCTTCACAATTTGGTCTGAACTGTTTCACAGCTGGGTTCACGTTGACGCATCTCCTGCACTTTCTGCAAGCTTTATTCAGATGGTTTTGGGAATGGGCCTTGCAAAATCAGGCTGTTCCGATAAGCCACACTCTCCACCTTTCTTTTTCGCTCCTTGATGTGCTCTAGCAAGTCAGGGACATGCAGCCAGAACCAGCAGCTGGCCATGGGTTCCTGATGACACCTGAGAGATGATATTTCTGTATTTCTGAAAAGTCCCCTAGATTTGGCTGTCATAAATTGCAGAAAATCATCATAGGCCAACGTACAGCCAAACTCCTAGAGCCATAGCAGGAAAAGACAGCAAATGGGCAGGGATGGCTCAGCTGGAGTATCTGTTTCAGCTTGTGGCCTGCTGAAGGGTTTTCTCAAGGCACAAAGTTCCATATTCTGATGTATGTACACATATAAATATACATATATTTATGTATCCATCCCCTGATGAGGCTTCTCACAGCTCTTTCTTACTCAGGTCTTTCAGAGCAGTGGGCTGATACCTTTAATGGTGGCACTGCCTCAGAGCTGGCCTTGAACGCAGGCAGACAGAAAGGGAGGAGGAGGCTGAAGAGTTTCTTGGGGCACTCAGGCCCCTGACATCAACCCGGATACATCTGTCTGATCTGTTGTTCTGACGGGCCCTTTATGATTAATCTAGGTTTAAAAAGAACTAAAGAGGAGCCAAATCCAAGCAATTTGTCTTCACTGCCTTTCCAAAAAATGTTCCACATTTAGCTGCAGTAAATTGTGTCCAGAACGGGATGGATGCCTGCACACCTTTAGGTGCTTTCTGAGCTCAGTCAGCAGATCTCTCTGCAGTCACTCCTGGATCCACAGCCTACTCTCAGCTTTTCACTGGTGTACTGTAACTGATCTTTTCTAGTTTTTTAAACTGAGCAACATGACTTTGAAAGATACATGATGTCTCAATAAAATGACATCTAAAAGATATCTCTGAGGTAGCAATTACTTCTCTTTCTCTCTGTTTAGCAGGTGGTAAAAATTTTCCACTCAAAATGATCATTGAACAGTAAATTCCATGTCATGGAAGAGTGGATTGAAAGAGAAGGACAGAGGCTGATACTACCATGCAGACAACCAGAAAATACCAATTTCTACTCTGCAATCAAAAGAATTAAGTGTATCTTTAAATATTTGATGTGACCAGAATTTCTGCTGTAGGATGCAGATAAACATCAGATCATTACCCAGCATGTTAAAAAAAGAAAAGAAAAGAAAAAAAGAAAGGAAAGCCAAACGTTCTCAAGTAATGTTTTTGCAAGACATTCAGAATATTTCTCTGAGACTTGAGAGATGGCGAGGACAGATGAACGTCCTTAGGAAACTTCTAGATGCAAACAGATAAATCCACTTTGGAGTATCGTAATCTGTGTTTCCGATCAAAGATGTACTGTACATCTAAAGAATGGAGTTAATGGAAGAGATTTAATTAAGACTATGATGTTCTAGTATAATAATAATTTTGAATATACACAGAAAGCTTTGAGCTGCAAGCCTTTCATATCTGACCAGCCTGATCAAAAAACTTTGCTGATGTGCAAAGAACACAATATATGCAGCAGATTGTGTCACAATGAATCTTTGACAAAAATGAAAAATTTAAGTGTCTAAGAAGTATATAAAGTGAAAGTTGGAAGAGAGTTTTCTGTTTCTTTGTCAAGAAAATCCAGTTTTCTTAAATGTAAAATATATGATTTGGTATTTTATCTCATAAGCCACACACACAATCTTATCATCTGCATTCTGCAAAATTATAAATATGGAGTTAATATACTACTTTGTCTACTGCTGTTCTCCTCCTTGAAAGCTGAATTCAGCATTTAGAGCTCATTATTCAACATCACATTTATTAAACAATGCCCTTTCAGTAGCGTTTTCATATCTACATAATGAAAATTCTTCCTCTTCAGAAAAAGATGAGGGAAATGATTGGGATGAAGAAGTAATCCAAGTTGGCCAGGTGTATTCTCACTGTATATTAACTAGCTTCACTTATCCTATGGGACACATCTGCGTTCAGCAATAAAGAGGCACTGTGGAAAATATCACAAAGAAAAATCAGACTTGGGAAATGTGTATCTGCACAAAGGAGATTGAGAATTGCCTGTACCAAGCTCACGGCAACACACTGCTGAAGTGCAGAAAGACACGAAGAAGCCAGCTGCACACACAGCTAATGAGTGAATGTAGTTCTGCTGAAGGCAGGAGACCATGGGGCAACATGGATGGGGTTCTCCAAATGTGCATAGCACAGAGGGAGACAGAGCATGGGAGAATTTAGCAGCAAGAGATCACTGGGGCACAGGGAAATCCATTCATGCAATCCTGAGCCAGTCTAGTGGCCTGAGCTCCTCCAGTAACATCTAAAAAGGGCTGGTTTTGATCAAGATAGCCATGAAAACAAAGCACAAAAGGCCATATGGTCATGACCATTGGCTTTACTGACAGCGGTGATGCTCCTGAACAGAAGTATTTGACATTCACATATTCTTTTCTAGGCAAATGTGATTTACTGTTCCTGAACCTGTGGGAAATACAAGCTCATTCTTTGCACTGGTTGCTGAACAGAAGACATAACTAGGCCGAATGTAAGGTTTGCCTAGCTAGTAAGTCCTATTGATGGGCAGATTATATTAACTCTGGACTAAAATGAGGAGAAAACACACATTTTTCTTATCTAATAATCCGATACTGAATCTGTGACTATTGAAGAGGTCCAGGATATGGCTTCAGGCACTGGCTCACCAAGATCCACAGTGTTTGCTAGCATGGCCCCTGGATCATGTTTGCCCTTGGCCAACTAGCCTGCTCACAGACAAAGTCTGGACGTAAACCAGGGTTTAGCACTGTCCGGGGACTGCTTGCACTAATATGAAATCACTGGTTTGGGGGCAAGAGGAGTTTAGCTGTACAGATTCAAGTTGTACTATGTCATTTGCTGTCAGGGCCAGAAAACAAGTGCTGGCCTACTTTATTTACTAGACTAGAGGCAGACTGTACAATTCAACTGACATAAAACCTGACGGCATTATTTCTATATCTCTGTTCAGAGCAGAATCATAAGATGAGATCTCTGTCCTAACCCTTTGGAAAACTGAAGATTGGGTTTCAGCCTGGATTGAAGGGACCACGGTGCATCAATTCAGACCATCCTTACTTCAGGGTGTAAGAATATGGTGGTAATTGTGAGTGGGATTCCCATCCAGCCTCTCCCAAGGAAACAACATATTCATCTCATGTCACTGGAGATCTTCCAGGTAGAGAATAAAGAAAAAGATAGGGAAAGACCTGGAGAATAAAGCAGCTACACTGTTACATTTAAGTCTAAGAGCAGTAAGTTCAATCTTGCAACAAAAACATCCAAGTCATCTATTGCACATGGCTGTGGCCTGATGCTCTGTGTAATTCAAGCAGTAGCATCGTTGTATCACTGTGGTTGAAGGTGAGGCCACACATTTGCTGGGAAAGTAAACCAGCAGCAAGGAAAAATGGACAATCTTTCACGCACACAAAAAAAGACAGAAAACCTCATTAAAAGTAAACAATATTGTTGACTTCTCAAGAGATCTCTATTAAACACCTGCGCAAGACAAGCCTGAAAGCCGATACGACCAACTATACTGAACCCTAAAGCCACAAACTCAGCAAAGACCCTAGATTAATTAAACGTTATTATTTTCTCCCCTTCCTGCTTTTAACTAACCCTTCAATGACCCAGAGGCAGTATTTGCACTAAGGCTAATGACTGTCCTTTGCTAACATTTCACCTTAGTCCAGAGTTAACAAATGTGCCTCTACAGTGGCTCTACTGGTATTACCTTTTCTCTTGTACTGGTTCACTGGTTAACAGAATCAAGTTAAGCTCAGAGCAGGTTTTTCTCAACTTGGATCTAGCTTAAATCCAGTTCCTGCTTTAGACTTTTAAGAAGTATTTATAAGCCTGAAACTTGCCTATTTTTTCCAAGTATATCAACAGATCTGATAAAAGATATTATCTTTCCCTGCAAGTTGTGCCCTTCTAGAGAGGTACCTGGGTTTCATCATTCAGTAGTAAAGACTGAGCTTCCCTGGCAAAAATGGCACATTTCTGCCTCCATAAAGCTATCTGCTGAACTTAAAAGAAGCGGGAAGATTAAATCTTGAATGCGTGTCATATGCATCAATCTCATGGGCTGAAAACAGTTGCACAACTGCAAAACATTATTAGCATGAATACATTATTAATCAGGTAACAATAAGAAATAATAAGCCAAGTCGTACAAGGCTGTTTGTATGCCCAGAGTCCTCAACATCTAATAAGGTTTTCATCACAGTTAATGTGCCCAAAATGGGAGGTACAGAATTGGCCACAAATATCAATATTGGATTTCTTTTGCAATTATCTTGGCCTGAAACCTCTGGCAAGTGCAGCTCTTTGTGCAGAAGTATTTTCAATGTTCCTATGAAAAATTAGACAGAACGCTAAATTCCATTTAGTATGTGAAATATGAATCTGGAATGTACTTTGCTCAAGCTTTGTTGAAGAAACAATTTATTACAGCACTTAATCTTTCTGATGAAAGAAAATGAGATTTTAGCCTGCTAATAAGCTGTATAGAAGCCATGACTAATTAACCTAATTATAGCCATTTGTGACAAAACGAGATTGTACTAAAACTATGCCTCAAGTAACCAGAGTTGCCAAAAACTCCAAGGCTAATAAACCAACACACATTAATAGAACATAAACACAGGGGCAGGTTTAGCTCGGTTGGTTAGAGCGGGTGCTGCTAATGCTAAGGTCGTGGGTTCAATCCCCATAAAGGGCTGTGCTGAGGGTTGGACTAGATGATCTCCAGTGGTCCCTTCCAACCTTACCATTCTATGATTCTATTCAACATTAATAAAGTTGACACCAGGTATATGATTTATAGCAGACTACAAAAAATCATCACAAAATACAATCTGAAGAGCATTCAGTATCTGATAATAAAGAATTCACTATCTGAAAATCCTAAACACCTGTGAATTAGGGCAGATTATTGACCAGTTACTGTAATTCTTCAAAATGTGCAGTTTACAGTGACAGTAGACGCACATTAAGGCTACAGACTCCTCATGCTTGGAGTACACTTGGATACATTTACATCCTGCCTCTCATCAGCTCAGCAAAAGAGTATGCAAACCAGAATCTTCTTGTCATTGCATAGTTTCCATCTCAGAAATCACAACCTGCAGAGAGACTGTGGGAAAGGAAGCCAAGTTGGATGTGCTCATCTCAAAATATGTTAATTATCACTGAGCAAATTCAGATGACAGTCCACTGGTATGTTCACTCTCAGTTTATGTCTACCTCAGGATAAGTCTCCAGTTGCTCCATGCAGACAGTGACAGCACGAGAAATACTCAACACTGCATCAATTGCAGATGTCCAAGCTATGGTGAAGTGTATGCTGCCAGTGGAGATGAAGATGGGGCACTCATGAGACTGAATGGATCAAGATCTGGCTCAGTGATGCCACTGTCACCTTTTGAGCTCCAATGAGGGGAAGTTCATTGCTGCTGGCCTAATAGTAGGCTTGGACATAGTATGTTATGTACTTCAACGCTCTTTGTACAGAAATGCCTGTTTTTCTGTATCTAATGGCTAGCTACAGAAATGGCAAGAATGAAGTCTGAAGGATGAATGACAGGGAGTTTATGTTCCTTCTGCTGTTTATGATCTTGAAACGACAACTATGCAAACTTTATGATGGTAGTGAGGCAGCGGCAACAATCATGATGAAGCACAGGGATATACAAAAGGCAATTTCACCTATACTTTGAATGGAACCTGCCAACACAGAAAGGATTTTCTCAAACATTAGAAAATCTTCATTGTAAACTGAGGTGTCTGTTTGCAGTATATACCACCTGCAGGCAGGACTATGCAAAGATAATTGGGCACTTCAAGAGTAATATGATTCCTAGGATGCACAACAGAATCTCCAGAAGGACAATCAGAGCCTGAAACCTCTGAAAGTTACAGTGGGACAAAATTACCCTCCCTGAAATTCCAGTGACCCCAGAAAAGAGGTATCCAGAGGAAGTTCAAATGACTGAAGTAGCAAGGAGCTTTGTAGTGCAGAATCATAGAATAGGTAAGGCTGGAAGGGACCTCTGGAGACATCTAGTCCAATCCCCAAAAGCATCCCTCCACACACCACTCTGCTGAAGCGTGGGCTTGAACCAGGGACCTGGTTCAGATCTTCAGTCTAACGCTCTCCCAGCTTGTTCCCAAGCAGCGAAAAACTTCACCTTGAAATAACTTAAGAGGAAATGAAATGCATTATGCATTCTCCATCTTATATATGCCCATGATGAACATAAGGAGGGACACGGAAGGGTAAAAAAAAACCTGAGATTTCAAGCAATAGTACGTATGCACATCTACAACACATACAGATTCCACAACCCAAAGACAGAATGTACTATTGTAAAAGCATATATTTCTTCGGTTTCATGGCTGAGCTTGCCTAATAATGTGTGCTAACACTAAATGTCCATTTAATTTGTCTTCAAAGGGAAGACAAAGAAAGCTGCTGCTGTTTGAACAGTATGACAATACCACTGAATAAAAGATGATTAAAGTAAGGGAGCTGACTTTTTTTAATTCCTTATTATTATAGAAATACATCTTTGAGGAGATGAAACAGGCTGGTATACCAAGAAGTTTCAGGTTTATTTTATGGTTGAGTATGTGATCATGATTTTCTCAGGATGAGTAAGATCAGATACACATGCAGAATAAGGCAGAGGCATCATCATTACTGCCAGTGAAGAGGTGGAGATGATAACTTCTGGCCAGGACAGACAAGCTTGGTTCAGCACAAATGGCTCCATGTGCGCATTTGAAGTCTCTGTCCGGATGAACATTAGTTTCATTGATTTCTGAACTACAGTCTGCATCTTAGAGCTCTGAGTCTGTGCTACCATAAAAAACAATGTTTGTCAAGTGAAGCACAGTCCAGCTGAGTATGTCCTTAGCTAGAAAGACATGTGGCACCAGAAGCCAAGGCTCCCACAAAATTCTGGAAAACCCCACAACACAGTGCAAATAAGAGAGAAATACTAGAGATGTCTGGGACCTGGATGAAGATACTTTGTCTGGTCATCCTCCAGGAAATATATATATTCTGAGTGTAGTGAGTTGGAATGCAGCAAAGGCACAAAAAACATGCCCCAGAGGAGTATCTGAAAGTTATCCCAATCAAAACAGGATGTCTTAGTTTCATACTTTAGAGCATCAGGTAAATGAGCCTTGAAGGCAGAAATAACAGGTGCCAGAGACTGATCAGAAGACACAATAAAACAAAGACACAGTCTCAGATCCAACAAGGTGTGAATGAACATGTAACTTGAAGAATGATTTCAACCCTTCCAGAAAACTAATCATATCCTGCTGAACTAGATCCAAATCCAGTACATTTGACATTTGTTGATAAATAGGCACAAAGCTGAGATAACTTGCATCTCTTCCTCACCTCCCTCCACAACACGTGGCAGCCGTTAGACCTTTCCGTTGCCATGATAGTACATGTTTGCAGAAGGTCTGTCAGCTGTCATTACTCTATCCCTAACAGGTCTCTGCCCCTAAAAGAGATGGTCACATTTGCCTTAACTTCCTTCCTCATCCCCAAAACAGCAAAGATCTCAATGCTCTCTATGACCTGTAACCACAAAATTCACAGGATATTCTCATTCCTGAAAGAGAAACCTAAATTCAGACAGAAAAATTACCTTCTCAAAAAATAAAAAAAAAATCATCAGAGGTACAATCACAAGAAGCCCACAAAGCTGTCCGTACTCACTGTTCTTTTACCTATAGAACATTCCAGTTCTGTAGCATTTTTGTGCCTCTTCTCATTTATGAACATAACTGTGTTCATCAAATGTTGTAAGGACTAAGGTCAGGGAATTAAGGTTGCTAGAGGTGATAAGGGAAGCTGCTCTCACATAGTTCAAATGAAACAGGTACCTTGATTCCTCCCCACGAGTGATTAGATAGGAACTCCACAGGGCTTGTGACTCCGGTTTGTGCTGGATATCTTAGGAGAAAATCCAGTTCTGCTGTGTTGATTTCTTTACTCATCAGAAGTATCTGTAATTTCAAAAAAACATGATATCCTTAAGTAGCCAGGATACAAAGCAGCAATATACTCCAGCAGATTACTTATTCAAATTACATAGCTGCTGAACATGTAGCTAAAAAGTATAGTGTCCTATGTTTGAAGCATCTGATGAAACATGCTATGCAGGTGTTTTGAGTCTCCTCAAAAGAAGATCTGAAGCAACATAACAGGGACAAAGGTTTGGAAAACTGCATGTCAAAGGCTGTGATCTAGGCTCATAAATAGCACAGAAAGTGGGAAAAGTCCCTGCTAGCAGAGACACAGACTGAAGGATGTGCTGAGTTCCCTGTATTTGATGTCTACAGACAAAGACTGGATATTGTTATTAAAATGAGACAGAGCGAGCATTTGCAGGGCGTGGTACAAAGGTCTTGTCCATCTCTCACTATCCTGTTCAGTTTGGAAAGTAACCGAAGACGTACTGAGAGTTGCAAAAACTCACAGTACATGCTCCAAGAGTTCCAGAGGTCTCGGACACTGAAGGGATGGAGCACATTTAGGCCATTCATCTATTACCACTGTTTTAACCATCTCTGGTGTGCTAGGAGAACATACGGAGTAAGACTTCCAGAGTTCTTTCTGAGATAATTCTGGAAAGCCATATGTGCTCATGAGCCCAGCTGGAGCTACTGCACCAAGTGCACTGTCAGATATCCAAAATCTGAATACAATTTCTAGGAGAAAAAAAGAGCAGTGCTGAAGCAGGTTCTCATTTCCCTGTTACAACGTTTTGACTATAGCTCATTACTGCCTACAGGGCAATGACTTCTGAAGTGTAGCTGGCATATCTTCCAATGATGATGGTTCAACAGCAGAATCCTGTGACTCATCATTCAGCTCTCTCCACTCACTGGAACTGTGGAAGCTGTTTTCCTGAAAGCTTAAAATGATCCATTAACTATATTCAATGTATAATGTATATAATGCGTGCTACTTTAATGCTTTATTTAGACAAATATACAAGAATGTGTAGGTTTCTTTTAGGTTACAATTAAGAGTGAGTCTGCAAAATTTAAGTTGACTTTTAGATGCAGAAAAATTATTAACTAAACATACTGTTAGAGTACATTTTACTGTTAGAGTTACATATTTACTTGTCCTAGTACCTTCTACATTTTGCAAAGTTCAGTTGTTTTACACATAATGTTTTGTTATGTAGAGTTAAAAAATTCAGGTCAAGCACTGGATCAAGGTTAACTAGACCTGCACGTTTGTGCAGTTTAAACTTGGTTCGTATCTGTACTCTGCACGTCAGAGCAATTACATAGCAATTCACTGCACAAACTTAATAATAACTTCGTAACATAATGCCAAGCATTATTTATTGATTGAATTCAATTTCAACACAGATTCATAGAAAGGTCTCCTAGCTCAGACCATAGATTTAAAATTATACAAACATACTAGACAAAAAACAGCAGCTACACAGTACTTGCTTTAGATAAAACCTATTAAGCCCTGAAAATCAGCTTCCTTTTCCCTTATTTAGCTCCTACATGCAGGTTTTACTATGCTAAGACAAACAGTCATCAGCTTAAGACAATTCAAACACAGCATCCATGACTATCAGCAGGAGAAACAGAGAAGTATTAGTTCCCAAACCCTCGTATCAGCTGTTCTGATGCTGAAGGTCATGGCTGTGACAGTTTGGGCTTTCTCTGAACGATGGTTTCTTTGCCTGTAAAATAAATCACTGCATACAAACTGTGTGAAACAATGGTGTTTACCTGGAAGGTAACTTGAGCCGTGTAGGTCAATTTATCGCTTTCAAACAGGCCTCGGGTCGTGTACTGGAACACAGAGAAGGTAATGCTGTCGATGAGGTTTAGCACTCGCACTTGGAGGCTCTCATCCGGAGATGCCCTCTCAATGGCTTTCCGAAACACAACACTGAATGCCTAGGTGGGCAGACACAGAAAAGCATTAATGTTTTCTAGCTGATCTTTCCATGCTCTTGGGTATCAACTGAAATGTTACAGTAAGCAAAGCCAACTCAAATATTTTACCTTTCCAGTCATAAGTAATCTCAAATGCCAAGCAGTGTGGCTGCCCAGCAGCTCAGGGCAGCATGGCAATAGATCTGGAGATAAGACCTTAGCTTTTAGTTGTTTTTTAATGAGTATACAGCCAAGCAGTGACACTGTGCTTGCTTGCACTCAGGAAGATACTGCAGAGACAGGGTAACTGAGCTAAGACAGAATGGCTATGAGGAGTGTTTCTCAAAGTATGTTCTCTCATAGGGATTACAGTCCACTTTCTGTGCAAACTTTGAGCTGAAAGATACTGGTGTTCCCCGTGGAATGCATACCTCTTATTTCTCAAATGTTGGTGTGACTTAGAAGAATGCAATTCCCCTAAGTATTAAAAAGTCCAGCAAGTATTTTATTGTCTGTATTCAGCAAAGGAGTAGACAAGAAGAGTAGCTAAGACTTCACGATGTGGAAGCGAGCTTAACCAGTGAAGTCCCCTCAGGGATGGGTGCATGCATGGAGAAAGACAATATTATATAAGATACTATGGATTCTTGCAAAAACACTTCTGATCTAAATGAGAAAAGACTTAAAAATCTTCAGAGCAGGCTGAAGAAAGCCCATTAACAAATTATCAAATGCAGCCGGAAGAAAACAAATGAACATACGAAGAAAAAAGTTGAAATCTTGATTAGCAATGCAGAGGCACCATACATTGGAACCCAGCTAATACGAAATAACCAGGCCAATATAAATTAATAACACCAACTAGTCAGGGCATGGCTTTGTTGCAAAAGGTTATTTTCAGGGTTCTACAATATCAGAATGATGCCTCAACAAATTAAAGTAACTCTGATACCTACTGCATTATTAAATAATTGCAGAATAGATTCTCTGGCTTACATTGCCTTAAATTGTGTTAAAACATGCTGCAGAGTCACATATAAATCTTGTGTGCTCTAATTTATAACAGGCTTTTAGCTGTGTGGTATTTTAAAACCATCTCTGTGCATCTTTACACAATGTTTTATGATCTGTCGTCACAATTTATCAGATAAAAACATTTCATCAAATAATTTTCTATGTATTTATACATATTATTAATGCTAACTGGAAAACATAAAGCAAACAAAATACAAATTAGGTAGATTAAAGGTGAAACCTCAGATATGCTTGTATCTATTGCGTATGTATATGGAATGAATCTTCCAAATGGCATCCTTGCCAGAAAGATATTCTGCACATTTTCCTGGTAAAGTTATCTCAGTATATGAGTTGTAGATATCAAAAAGAAAAGCTTCTTTGTGGATGCAGCTCAGAATGTTGTATTTGCTTCTGTTACTTTTTCCAGGTCACTCAGCAAGGTATGAAACTGTCTGGAAGACATCCTAGACCATGATGTCATCTCATTTAACCCTCCAGCCAAATTTTTCTCCCTAATGATAAAGAAACATTAAAACTGGAATTCTACAATAACGACCAAGGAAGGTCCGTGGGTCTCTTGGACAAGACTATTGAGACTATGTAATCTAGGCAAAAGATCACCTGTACTCTGTTTTTTACTACAGCAGGCCCTTAGAAGCAGCCCAGGGACCAAGACTTCTCCAGTGTTTTGGGCAGTACATGTAGAGCACAGAAGGATAGACCCTGCCTAAGGAGCTGGCAGGATGCAGCAGAGGGCCTGAAAAAAAACCTGCTTCCCATCAGCCAAGAAACAGAAACCAACTGATTAAGTGATGCCTAAATACAAAAGAAATTAACTATGAATTTACTCGTAGGCATATATTTCACTCTTAAAGATCTAACTTCTCCATTGTAGTATATGGAGTTCCAGTCCACTCTGATCTGCAAAAAAGGGGGAAAACAGATATCTCAAAGACAATCAAGCAGTCTGGAAAATCATGGCCTCATTTCCACAAAAGCTGTCAGCTTCCAAGCAGGCCCTGCTGCCCCGCAGAAAGGTTTAAGCAGTTCAGCCCATCACTAGGAAGAATAATAATTAGCACTTAAATTAATCTGTCTTCTTGGAAATGACTTCCAGGACCACTTCCAGAAGGAAATTTTCTCCCAAGGAAATAGATCTGTTCTAGCTCCACAAATAAGATGACTCTGTACTACAGAACAACACTGCTGTGCAGGGAAAGGCTAGTTTTCTGTCTTATCTACACAGAATACAAGGTCTTTGGAGCATAGGCCCTTTGGCTATGTCTACTCTAAATTTACTTTAGAAGCACAGGGCAAGTAGCAGGCTCTCTCCTAGCGCACTCCCGGTTGGGGTGTCTGTACTGCCACTGTTAGGATGCCAGTGGCTGAGGCTGCCAGTATCCACATTTCAAGGTGGTAACACACCCATAAACCCCATCTGGCCTTCTAATCTAAGGACCCTTATAGAAAAGATCGTAGATTTGGTTGTCTATTTGATGGTCACATGACAATGTGAGAAAAGCACATGAAACAGTTCATGCGTCAGGACTCCTCCACAGTGTAGTTAAGCCTGCATGCTAGCCCATACTGAGAAGTGGTGTTGGTTCATGCCATGCCCATTTTACCTTTTCTTTCATGCCAAGCATACATGGATACTAGCCTCAAGTCTGGCCTGGGGTTCACACCATATTGTTGGCTACCTGAAAAGCTCAGGTAACTGTAATCCAAGCTCCTGAATGCCCAGCTACTTGGGAACCCTTTTTTTTGTTTGTTTGTTTGGGTTTTTTTGGTTTTGGGTTTTTTTTTTTTTTTTTTTTTTTTTTTTTGAGTGATGGAAGTGAGAATTATTTGCCTTTCATGCAGAAGATAGCAATAAATGTGTTTAGACAGTGATGAGATGTTTTAATACTGGCTTTAATACTGGCTCATTTAGGAAATCAGAACTGCTTCAATATCAAGGTGTTTGATAATTTTTAAGTGCTGAGGTAATTCCTGCACTTACGAAATACCTGCGCAGTTATGATGACTCTGATGACATCACAGATATAGAACTGATGTAAATATAAAGAAAAGATTAAAAGATTAACTGATGAAGCAAGTTACTCCAAATGCTGTGTAAAATCTCTGTGCATAAATACGTAAACTAGACAGAAAAAAATAGTTTGTTGGCATTTTCCCCAGATGATGTCTTTTAAATCCACTGCTAATCTTGTTCTGCCAGGCCAAAAAGGTTGTGAATATGGAAGAGATAAACTGCTTGCAATGTTCTGCCTTGCAAAAAGAAAAAAAGAAAAAAAAAAAAGCTTGTTTAGTCTTTAGTAATATAGAATGTTAATGCACCTCTAAGTCAAATTGTGACTTTCCACAAGACTTCAGTTCAATTGCTTAGAAACAAACCAAGGAAAAGAATGAAGAGCTAATTAAGGCTCATCTAATCTGACTCCAATCTGACCACCTGCAGTGGGGATGATTGGCAAATTTAGACGTGAGTACAGAGACTCCAGCCCACAGTCAGTATACAATACAGATAAACCTTTTCTTACGATATTCAGACTGATCTCAGACCTTCTGCTGAAATACTGTTTCTTCTACTGATGGCAGCAACGAAAGCATTTTGCTTAGTGTTTGCAGCAAGCAAAAGACAAATTTTTCTTCAGTTTTAAACACAAGTTTAAACAACAACACAAGTTACAGGTAATATATGTGAAGTGGATTTACAACAAAATTAGTTACAGGACATTTCATAAAACCTGAACAACAGAAGGGATTAGTTTAGACCACCTTTTTGTCTAGGAGTTCAAATATCCTCAGGAAGCCCAAGAAAAGAATTTTTTACCTTAGCAAGAGAATAAAGTAGTGCAGCTGTCTAACACAGCCCCGAGCAGCAGGGAGATCCCTACGGATTACAGGAACAGTACCTTCAGAGAAAACTGATACATGGGATGGATAGCATGGAGGTCGTTCATTGTGAAGTACAACAGAGAGGCCCGCGCTGCTGCAGGCCTGTAGTGCTCCCTGGCCTCATTAATCTTTGTTTCTGTCACCTTGGATTCCTGGACCTGTGAGGAAAACACAGGATCAAGACAACCGTGAAAACATCTTTTTAAATCGAGTCCATCTTTCTCACTTCAGAGAGGTGAAAAACAAAGAGGCTCATGACCTCCTGCAGTCTGCGGCAGAGTTAACATCTACCATGGATATGTCAGACCAAGCAGTGGGTCACCTGTTTGTGCACTGAGCAACTGCTGCAGGGAACGGGCCTCCACTCTCCAAACCATGATGTAGCCAGAGCTCTAGCTATCTACTCCCAGCATCCTCCTTCCTCTGCTTTATTCTACATTTAACTGCATTTACTCTTATATTATCCAATTCTCTCTTTTTGCAAGCCCCCTCTGGGGTTCCCACTGTTCCCTGCTCTTCACTAACCAGAATTATTTTTGTCATCAGTGAGTTTCTCCTGCTAATTGCCCCCCCCTTCTGTGCTGGTCATTAATAACATGGGACTAAACAGACTTAGTGCAGCTCTTGGGGCTTCTTTCCCCATGCCTGAGAACTGGTAATTTACAGCTGCTATTTCCTGCCTTTCTTCAGCAGCATTTAATGCACCTCTACTTTGCTAGCCAGGTGTCTGCATAACTGCTGTGATGGATATGGCAAAAATCCTTTTGGCAGTTACATCGTCCCATTATCGTCTCTGTCCTGTTCATGTTCATTCTTTCATTCCACTTCAGTGGCATAAAATGACATCCTCAAGCCTCTCAGGGATTATTTTAGGCTCTGGCTATGCACAGTCAGAAACGTCTTGCAGTGCAGATACATATTCCCATACCAGTGCTGATCCAGCTAGCTCAGCGAACCATGCAATGAAGACATGGCAGAAAAAGGCCCAGCATGGGCTGAACAAGCTTATGGAGCATGACACAGCCCACACCAAAATGCGTAACACTGAGCTGCCCTATGCCACCACCTGAGCTAGTGTGAGTATATCCAGCTGGGGAACAATCAGATCTTTCCACTGAAGTGAACTTAGCCTCAGCCTGTTATGCACAGCCAACACATGTAGGGATCTGGAGGATTAGTCTGTTTGCACATCTCAATAAGCAACAACAGCCCATTAATTCATAACATCTAGGTTTCTTCCAAGGAACAGCTTCAAAACCTACTGCACTGAGGATTCAGGCACAGGGCACTTTTTGGAGGGCAGGTGCTGCAAAGATCCTGATCCAACTCCTAAACAGAAATGTGCATTCCTTCACAGCCATACCATAGTTATAACTAAATACAATACTAAATGTTCCCGCATTTTTAGATGCTGTCAGTATTGTAGAACAGCAATATTCAGGCTTGTAGAGGCTATATGACCCACACAGCCAGGTATGGGTTCCTTTCTACATACCACAGCCCAATACTATCTCCTTCCCCCACCTTGTTCAAGGCTAACCTTGTATTTCTGAAAGGCCAACTGCTCTAGAAGTTGAATGAGAGTATCCCTTACTGTCAACAGAGAGAAACAAACATCTCCGTGAGTCACCCACCTAATTCACCTAAGTCAGATGGTTCCCTGCTCTGGGACTGCCAATGTCTCTCCAGTGACTACAAAGAGAACGTAGGGTCTAGCTTAGACTTATCCAACTACCTCTCAGATGTCCTACCCCCAAAATGTTTAATAAATGTAATAAAATAAAAGTCAGGGGTGGAAAAGGTAGTTGCTCTCCATTAATTCTATGGAGAGGAATGCCATAGGAAGGAAAATGGTGGCTGAACAGTTTGGGATAAACAGACTCAGAAGAGATTAAGAGTTGACATGAGAAGCAGACTTTAATTATGAGAGGAATGGGGTCCTGAAACAGCCTTCCATGTAGATACCAAACTCATAAACCCCAGATCCTAAACCAAGTCAAATTCCAAGATTCACCCCTGTTGCCATGGAGCTGGCAGTAACCAGTTTTATAATCACAACTTGTTTGGAAACCAAATCAACTCAAAAACATCTAATTTGAGAGGGAGATGTAAAGCTTGCGCCCTCCCCCATTAGAGCTTGCCTCTGCTCCAAAGCCTAGTGCAGTCCATAAAACCATATTCATTCATGAATGCTCTGAGAGAAAAACACATCTCCATGAGATGCTGAAAGCTGAGGAGACAATACATAATACCATGCAAGTGGCAACTGAGACTAAGAACTATAGACAAAACCCATCTCTGCCCTGGAGCTGGGCTTTCCCCGACAGTCAAAAGCAGACCTGATGAGTGACTGTTTCCAGAACTTGCACAGCCACTCGGAATACCTCTTCCAACATCCCCCTGGAGGAATACAAGCAAATCCTCCTTGGGAAACTGCATCCTGAATACATCTGCTGCCCCACAAATGGCTAGCAGAAATAATTTCAGCTTTTAATGGAGGGATCAATTAGTTCCCAGGTGGCTGGTGATGCAGTTTCAGCATGACCTGAGAACATGGATAACTTCTATCGAGCAGCATGGGTCATCATGCTGGAGAAGGCCAAGTGCTGGGCTATAAAGCTATAAAGATGGGACGACTGGGGAAGCAAGCAGCTGAGGATGGCCAGACAGGGGTCCTATTTTGTTCCTGGCAAGACAGCCCTCCCCCACTCACCCATGAGGGGACTTCTTGAGTCCTCTCAGTGACAAGAGTAGAAAAATCTTGTATTTAACTAGCTGCAGCATAGCCAGCAAGGTAAACTGGGTAATGACAACACTGAAACTACAGAGCTAACAAAAAAGCCGATTTACAACCTAAGGAACTGAAGGATAGGAAATATTCAAGTTCTTGTAGATTTATTCTAGATCACAAACTCAACAGATTCTAGTCCCCAGTCAGTATTAAAATCAAGCTTAATTGAGGAAGTGTGATATATTCAGAATTAATTCAAGGAAAAAATAAAAGGCCATTGTATTACACTGGAACAATTTAAAGCAGCCTTGATACAGTGTGTAAATTTTATTATCTTTACATTAGGCACTGCCATTTTCTCTTGGTCTTAAATTGGCCATTTAACATACACTAGCTCAAAAGAATTAAATTGTTTGAAACTGGCCAGAATCGAGAGTGCTTCAATTTATACTGCTTTCTGTTTTCTGGGCAGTAGAATAGGTAGAGATGAGCATATTAAAGAAGCTATGTTTCACCAACAAATCTTTGAAGATAACATCACAGACATCCTTTTCTCTGGACTCTCACTTTGTCTTTTTACCTTCTCTTCAATTTCTGCAGCTGTCTGTTTAGTGATCTCCAAGTTCTCTACCAACGCTGTGTCTCCCAGGAAGTTCCCAGATGCTGATGACAGCCGAGAGAGCAAGTTGTCCTCTAACGTTTTCAAGGTTATTTTGAATCCATTCTGCTGCTTTGTGAGATTTGACTGTAAATAATCAATTCATAAATTTTTAGCCACAAAAAAATGTGATAAGGATTAATCATCTCTATTATGTTAATGAGCTTCTAACTGACTATTGCCACAGTCCAGTGTTGCTTGCAGACTAACTCCTGTTCTGTCTGATTCCTGGATATGGGCAGAGTTCTTGAGATCTTTCCATATCCAATGCACCATTCACCCAGAGAAACTCTGAATATGCCAGGATAAATAAGCTCTTCTTTTATGAATTTATTAAAATGATGGAAATGAATCAGGAGGAAAAGACTTTCAGCTCCCATCTCACACACATTCTGTGCCTCCTTCTTAGAAATATCTGTTTATTAGGCTTGAGTCAGCCTGGATGGTCCCTACGCAGCAAGTCTAAGAATAAACATTGCTGCCTCTCACCTTTCTCTGTGAACCTGTGTACTTCCCACTACACACCAGCACCAGTCACACCAGGAATGAGGACCAAATGGCTAAAAGCTGGTGGTGAAAGCAACAGCAGGTTCTCTTGGGTCCAGAGCTAAGCACAATTCACTGCAGACTCTCGCAAGCTCAGAACTGAAGGCAAAGTCAAAATCTTACTTGATTGCTACTCCCATTTGTATTCTGGCCTCAAGATCCTGCTGGGATCAGTGGCCCACTGTGCCAGAAGCTGTATATGCAAGGGCAGTCTCCACTCCACTGCAACTTAGATACACACCAGCAACAACTGTCTTGCTTCAAGGGCAGATCTTCTAAATTACGGTGAAAATTCTTCCAATTTTCTTTCTGTGAAATAATGCTCCCCTCCCTTCTCCCCAGCAACTTGTTCTGTTTCTATCTCTTCTGCAAAAATACCAGTGATTAACACTGTTCATGGTAGAACTAAAGAATCTCATCTGGCTCCTTTTTCAATAGACCCTTGAAAATAGGTTCTCCCCTGTGAGATGTGATTGCCCTATTCTCTGTGTTTGCTCAGGGAAACTGCGTCTTTCCTGGATTGCAGGTACATTATATTATTCCACTATGTGGTCTTACTCTGAATGCCTATTTTTAGCATTATCACAAAAAACATCCTGTGGCAAAGCAGAGCATCTGACTTAGATACTGTTAAGATATAAGCCTGGATGACTATTCTCTACATAAATGAATCCAATCACTAACACCCTGGCATGTAAAACACTGCTGTATGACACACAGTTTTAAATCCCCAGATTTTATTTAAGTGACACAATCAAGTAATTCAAATAACTTTTAAAAGAGTGTTTTCCAGCACTATGAAAATAAGCCAGGTCCATGAAGTAGGAGAGAGAGAGCAAGTGTAATTAAGATAAGTCCTAGGCCACACTGACTGTCAGATAGTAGAATCAGTGTCATGAGCCAAGTGATTTAATGCTTCCAAGATAGTTTCCAGAGAACGTGAACCCACACCTTCCAAGCACCCATCAGGTCTGAAAGGTCCCTGGAAAAGAGACATGTCTTACATCCCTTTGTTTTTTTCCAATCTCCTAAAACATATTGGGAGGGGGGAGGGCAGTAGTATTTGTTCTGTTTTCAGAAGTTTTCAAGCAGATTAATGAAAGAATTAGTTAACAAGTCATCTTTCAATACTTGAGCTGAAATTTCACATACTTGTTGCAGACACACTCACTTCATATTAATGTCAAGTCAAATATTCAGTAAATGTTCACTGAAGCATACAGTTTACTGGTATTTCAGCTATAAATGCTTACTTTTAAGGACCTATTACTTAGGCATTACACATAGGAGTTTGCCCATGGTGGTAAATATTTTACAAGTCTTGAAACAGAAAACTAACATGGCTAATTTTGTGCGTGTTCCTGTCATTCAAGCATAGCATGCCTTGGAAATGACATTTTGCAAGCTATTATTTCAGACCATGGACTGTAAGCCCTGTAGTTATTAATGAGGATGTGTGTGGTTTTTGTTCCAATAGCTTGTAATCACCATGCAATTTCTGAAGCACACCCTTAGAAGTGTGTACAATGCTGAATTTCCCACAACAGCCTGCATCTGCTGCAGCTTTATCATGCTATTGTTTTCAGCAATAGCAAGGTCATCATTTCTCATTTCTGCAGTGGTGCTCGTTATCTGTTATTTCACAGCTGATATATAACCGTGCGAATTCCAGGAAGCAGGTTACTCTGAGGGCCTTCAAATTTTCATTCCATGACAGAAAAAAAGTTCCTTAAAGATACAGGCCAGTTTGGGGAGGACTCACTACCAACCCTTTCCCAGGTCAGATGCCCAACCATTGTGAGCCTGTGGCCTTCCTCAAGTCTTTCCCCACTGTTCATTCCTTCTTTACTGATGGATCTTCAAATTGTTAGTTTCTGTCTCAAATGGGGCCACAGCAGCTACTTTTCAGTTGTTTTCAACAATCACCAGACAATGAAGTTGAAGAAAGCACATTTTGAGAAATTTCAGTCCAAAGACTGAAGTCTGGTAAAGATGGGAGATGCTTGAAATCAGTTCTTCTAAGACAACATGGACCACAGGCAGTGCCATCAGCACAAGGACTGGCACAGTTGGCAGGAGTAAAACAGGCAAGGTGGAGTGCTCAGTCTTCCTTGCAAAAGTAAATTGCAAATGAGACTATTGAGAGGCCATAGGTTTTGTATTGATCTGACATGGCATGGCCTCAAGATTTGGCTTTGCTTGCTTGGCCAGCTTGCTTTAAATGTGATCAGGTCACTGATGCTTTAATCAGTTTTACTTTGGCTTTAATTTATAATAATAAAAAGTAGTTATTCTGCATAGATTGAACTGTCTCTAGAATAAAAATGTGGCAGAGTGTAAATGCACAGTAGTGTCAGAGGTTTCAGACTGTAAACACACATCGTATCAACCAACAGTCAATGGAGGAGGGTAGACCTATGAATCAGATAAAGTCAGTTTTAGAGATAAGAAAGAATGCAAAAATACTGATGAATAAATGAATTAGGAACCAATGGGAAGAAAGATAATGTGAACACACCATGTTGAGAAAACATACAAAAATGACCCTAGAGGGATGCCAAGACTGAGGAGGAAGAAGGGATTTTTCCAGGGACATCAAACTTTTCCTTCAGAAGACATCAAGGTGCTGACGCCTTGTTGTAATCACCCTACATCCAGTTCTGCTTGAGTAAGACTGAAGCTGTAGATCTTAGGGATGCTAGGAGGGTGAACACAACCCTAGAGACCAAGGTGGATATTAATAGTAATTAGAGAGCTGTATCTTTGTGTAACAATTGTAACTGCATGAAGCTTTTCTGCATTATTATAAGCATAAGTGTTGTTTGGACTAATAATAATTCTTTGATCAATTTTGATTAGAGTATTAAATTGTTAATCACACTAAAAATAAATTAGTGCATTTGCCATATCTGTTACACCAAGAAAGAAATCATGTCATAGAGCACATCCAAAGGAGCGGCCACTCCTTTAGGGAACTGGAAGATTCAAACCAGTATCTTCAAGGAGCTTTCCACAGCTATCAGGCAACAGTCACTGTGGCTTTGTTCACATTAGCAAATGAAATAGAGGCAAAATAAAGATCAAGCACCTGGCCTGCAATCATCCACAGTGGTGGTTGCACCTGCTCCTGGAAGGCGAGAGCCATGGACCACAAGCCTCTCACAAGAAGATAGATGCATGCATGGGTCATGCACATCCTGGGTAAGTGCTCTGAAACCAAGGGGTTTGTTAAGATTTACTACACATTCCCCACTTGAAGAAAAATTTCTGTGACCTCACGGGGAGGTGAGGGGGCATGATGCCTGTTCATAACACATCTAGGGAGAAAACTCTGCTTTTATCCCAGCAGGGAAGTGACTGAGGGTTGACTCTTTCCCATTTAGCAGAAAATCTCAAACACTAGGCTAGGAACTGGTCTTTTCTTCTTCTTTTTTTTTTTTTTTTTTTTTTTTTTTCTTTTTTTATTCTTTTTTTCCTCTTTGGTGTCTGGGGGTTTCTAGGAGGAGGGAAACAGAAGAAGAGAGAGAAGAGAAGAGAGCTCTGATATTATCTAGATGTGGTCAAATAGAGAAAGAAGTCTCGGGTATTTTTAAGGGAAGAGAAAGTTACATTTCACACCAATCTGTATCTGCTTAGTGGTTTCTGAAGTCAGACTGCAGCCCCCTGTCTCCCACTGCTGGTGGAATGGCTGGCAGGACCAGCACTAGCGGTGCATTTCCCCGGCCCTCCCTGATGCTCTGCCCCAGCCCTCCTTCTCCACAGAGCCCAGGTACAGAATAAGCAGGGATTTTAAAATATATGATCCCTAATTCACCTCATTTCCACTGTTCTCTAATACAGTTCCTCTTTTATGGGATGTAAGTCCTCCAGATTTTGAGCTACTGATTTTCAGAGCCTAATAGTGTATTTGATGACTGCATACGATATTGAATTTGTCCTTGTTGTGACAACAGTCATTAACAGCGGTGATGCCTAGGCTAAGAGGAATGGTCCTAAACTTCAGTTAATGACATCACTTAAATTAATCTCAATCACCTTATACAACCCCATGTGTTATAAGTCAGTAAAGATAAGCGTCTGTTTGTAGTATCTGCAATCTGCTGATGAGCACATATAAGGGGAGGGGGGCTGATCAAGAGGCTTTGGGTCTCCAGCTGTCCTAGCTGGATAGGCATGGTTTACACATTAAATCAATGCATTGCTTATTTCTGTGCCATCTTTTGGCTTGTTAGCATCTGAATTTGTTTAAAACTAAATGCATCATTAAGGCGGCACAACAAACGTATTTGAGAACCTCATTAAACGAAGAGAGTATTACAAGTCTGGCCTGGCCAAACATGTGCTATAAATTTATTCCAACTCTTAGTAAATATTCAGTATTATACGTGTTTTTTTACTGTGCTAAAGATGCCTTTAGCAGAAAGGCTTTTCTTTAAGAAGTTATCTTGAAATTAAAGCCGCCATACTTATAACATCTCAGCTCAAAACACCCCCTCAACAAACAGAAAAGCAAAAAAGCAAACAAAAACAAAAAAAAACATGGCCAGTTATAAACAAATGAGAGGAAGAACTAGCCTCATAATGTTTACAGTGGGAATCCTATAGCATAAATGCCTGAAGTTAAGTGAGACTAATTCTACTTCCAAAATTAAATCTGTGAAGTTTAGAAAAAAATGATATAATGAGAATCTCAGTTTCCATTTCTGAAAGGGATACAAAAAGAAAGAGATTGTTTTGGAGAAAACATTTGAAGTTGCAGTTTAAGTATGCCCAAAATACTAAGAAATTAGAAGACAGGAAAAAAAAAAAAAAAAACGAACTCAACATATAACATTCAAGGGAAATCTGTTTCTATGGTGACCTCCACAATTTTTTCATTCTTGGAAATGAAATTGTATTCAATTTAAAATATTTGCATTATTTTTATTTCTTAAAAATATTTATACTGCCTCCCAGTGCAAACTGCTAGTTACTGACCTTTAGCTCCTCCAAATCAGGCCTTTCCACGTTCACCACTGCTGCAAGAAGCTGGTCTTCCAAGCCATCTCGTGTGACGGTGAAGTTGATGAGGGTGCACTGTGCCTGCATCTCAGGCTGAAAATGGGGGTTTGCCAGCTTCGTATGGAGAATCAGACGGAAAGCAGGGTTGAAGTCGCATTCCTTGTCTCCGATTTTAATGTATCTGAAATGATCAAAAGATGCATGTGCTCACATCTCTTCCAAGACATTTCTGCCCAAACACCAATAAGCCAATTGGATCTATTAGCATAGGACTCTGTATTCTCAGGAGAGAAATCAGTTTTAATGCAAAGAGTACTTAAAATTGGACACACTTAAAACACTTTTGATTTAGGATAAAAAAGCCAGTGTTGCCCCTGAATTTCTACAATGCCTGTTTGAGAAGGCTCATAGTTTCTGCAACATGGTGGTCAGTTTGAACTGTGAATCACCCTTGCTTTTTCATGAGGGCTACGTTTTTTCTAAAGCTGGCATTACTTGAAGGAAAAACCTCTTGGCATTGAGATTTTAATTAGCCACAACTGAAACTGCCTTAGCTGCTGACTCAAATTAGGCTGACTCTGTGATCACACTGAGCTTTAGCTGGCTTTGAACAGTGGCTCACAGCCATTTTTGGGACATAAGATTACTCAGGGAAGTCTAACTTTTCTCCTGTTCTGCCCTTCTGACACCAAACCTATCATTCATAAAGCAGGGAGGCTGAACCACAGGAATCAAAATACTCTGCACATAAGTTTGGCAAAGCCCACAGGAACCAGAGGAAAAGGGAAATTAGAGATGCGTTGATGTCTCAGGAGAAGATGTAAATCTCCTTTAAGCCTGTTCTATGCACATGTCGATATTAAAGCAAGCTACAGCGATGTTTCCGCTGGAGCAGTAACACTATGACCCACCTGTGCATGGATACAGGAACAACAGTATCAGCGTCGCAATTTCAATACACTTTCTAGTCAAATACCATTAGGTATTTTTTTGGTTACATCTTTCATTATTCAATTTTTACACATGCAAAATAGGCACAGAGAGATCACGTAACATGAGCAGCTCATGAGAGCCTCTCAAACCAGTGCTCAGAGTCTCACCTTTGAGAGACTCTAGCCACGGGACTACTGGCTTCTGCCTGCATGGTCTAAAATGAAGGATTAGGGCTTTAACTTGCCCTGGAAAACATGAAATCCAGGAAAAACACCTGAAGTCCAACCATACCAATATTTTTATCTTATTTTCCCTTTCTTAGGTAATACATGTGATCTCACAGTGAGTTTAGAGAAAAAAGGCAGACAATCCCGAAAGGGAACAATCCTTTTTTTTTTTTTTTTTTTTTTTTTTTACTGCAAGGAGACTGAAGTGTCATGCCACCTCTGCTGTCATCTCCTCTCAGTTTTGCATTTTTTTTTTTCCTGGTACTTAGGAATATGATTCTCTTTGAAATACTTCTTTCCTTTTATTCCTGTAGTTGAAACCCAGAACCAGCCATCTTTCCCATGATGCGTTCCCTCGCAACATCTCTGGACAGCCTGCCTTTGCCAGAAGCTTAATGTCCTAAGATATTTTATGAGAGTTCAATAGTAAGAAAATCATTTTTAAGGAACTTAAGGAATACGAAATCCAGAGCTTAATAGGCATTTTTTTTTCTGTTCAAAGCCAAAAGCAGGACTGTATTGAGAGCCACTACTGAAGTCACAGAGGTCAGTCCATGCTGTGTTCCTCTTAGCTGTGAAACCATATAAGCAGAGACTTATAAAAACCTGAAAGACACATACCCTTCCAAAGGACGATGACTCCAGTATGTGAAAGCCAGTGAAACAACATCAAAAGAGTTTCTGAATTAAGTTCAGTATAGACCGCTGAACACAAAGTTTTATTTGTTGCCACTGTTTGAGCACATTCTTATATGTAAGAAAAAATGATCACATTTTTAGAAAAAGAAAAAAAAATAAACTTACTTGCTGCTCCTCCCTCTGAACTCCTCCAGGCTGACACAAAGAACTACTCCTCAGTAAGAAACACTTACAATATTCTTAATACTTAAATTTGCAACTGTATTCCTACTCAGTGTGCAGTGCTTCCTAAAATCTAAGGTTGTATTTCCTTCACAACAGCAATTGCCACTTTGGCAATAATTCAGTGTCAAGATAACCAACTGCAGACACCAAGGACACTATACAAAAGGAAGAATTACAGATCTCTCTTTCTACATGAGATTTGAACAGCACTGTCCAATAAAACAACGAAAAAAACCAAACCAGATTTATATCAAATCCATCTTAGGACTGAATTACCCATGACTGCCCGATTTAAAATATTCTCACTTCCAAAGGAAGGATATTAGCGCTGTGGCATATGAACATCTACAAATGGAGGTCAGAGAAAGAGGGCACACCAGCATAAAGAACCTATTTACCAGAAAAACAGCAGAGAGGGGGGCATACGTGCCATTAAATCTCCCAGTAGCTCACCTTCCTTTCTTGATTGTTTCTCGACCCAGTAAGGGCCCCAAAACTGGATCCACAGATTCCTCCAAGTTTTCAATCAAGACCAATTCTCCTGCAGCAACGGCTCGTTCCATTGCATCCAGATATCTATAGGAAACAGCAATGAGGCACTGATGTGAGGCTTTGCAGCAAGAAGCACAAGCGCATCTCGGCTGTCCAACAAAGAGAGAATCAGATCTCAGACCTCCCAAGGGCAAGCAGTAATACTTAAGAAAAGAACAGGGACAGCAGTGAACAAAGCATGTCCGGATTATTAACTTTCTAGCAAATGCTTCGTTTCTCCCAGAATCCATCAGTATAGGTAAGCCTGCACAAAAGAAAGAACAGGTTTCAGCTCCATTTTGCACAGGGTTTAGGGATTAGGACAGGGTGATAATAATTTAATTCTTCTTCACAAGAGAATTTGACCCCAGTTGCACTTTGCCTAACCACAAATCCAGGTTGCATTGGGATGCTTTGTATTGGGAAGGGCATGGTCAAATGCTTGTGCTGTTTGCTTCAGGGCTGCTCCGTACTTCACATAACTTGCTTTTCTACAAAGAGGAGGGAATGACTTTGGACAGGTGGTGACTGTGCTCTCTGGGCATGGTTACACTGTCATAGGAATTACCTCAGCTAATTCAACTGGCTAAAATTTAGGTTCCTAGTCTAAGCTAGATAGTTGCCCTCACCCTCAAGAGGTGATTTAACCCATCCTATAACAAGTTTCCAAGACTGGCGAACTGCATGGCCATTTGGGAGGGCCAAATTCTCTCACTGAATATAGGAGATGAGAGACGAAGTTCAGAACAAGTACTCGACTTATAGAGAAATATGTTAAAATGATGTGAACCTGTCCCTGATCAGCAGCCCCCACTCCTCTGAGCCCAAAAATATTTTATATGAAGTTAGAGAGAATGACCCCAACCCTGCTAAAATGTTTCTTTTTTGAAGCAGAGAGGGGTGTGAGTTTAAACCTCTGAAGACAGTTGAAAGCAAAGAACCACCTTCTCCTAGATAACGAAACACTGATCATTTATTGTAATGGGACAGTGGATGCTGCTTTTAGCTAACAGCCGAGAATCATCACACTTGCACACAAAAGTCCTCTTTCAGAGCACCAACTAGCCTGAGATGAGGCTGGGAGGGGAAAAAGAAAAGATGGTTTGGCACAGCAGGCTGTAATCGCAGCATAGGGATGTTACACGATCTCCTGTTCCCTCATAGAGATTTGTATTTAAGTGCCTCCTCTGGCAACATTTCTCTCCCCTGGACTGCTTTGAGTAACTATAAATCATGGTGACTAGGCTTGCCAGGAAACAGAAACTGCATTTAAAGAAAAATACAGCTGTTCCAAACACGTTTTCCTCCCACATCAAAGCAAATGCAATAACTTCTTGTTGTCTTCTATGAGGAAAGCAGAGAAGGTGCCACTGGAACAGCCTAGGCACCCCCAAGACATGACAAGATGCCAGGGCAGACCTGTGCTCCAACACAGACAGAGGCAAACATCTCCAAACTACATGTACTCTCAAGCACCTAGCTTGTTTCACTCTCAGCTGTTGAAGATGTTTTGCTCTGTATAATTAATAAATCTCAGAGCCCAAGTAGGGATTTGACTATGGGTCCACTCCATTCCAGCAGTGAGTCCTCATTACTGGGTAGTAATAAGCGCAACCTGAGACAGTAGAAGACTGGTCTATGCTCTGATCAAAGACAAAAGCTTGGGGCTGAAAGACCTTCCCATAAAAGATTTACCCAGAACAAGGCAAGATCAGGAGGTGATGAAACGGAGGTGATGTGTATGCTGCGATGAGAACCTCCCAGCTGGTGCTAACATGAAAGCAGAGTTAGCCCAGTTGGTCTTCAGGGCATGGTGATCCTCATGTCAACTTTACTCTCCAAAATCAGGCCCCCTTTCTTCTGCTGAGCCATACAGAATCCCTACTCATGCCCCTCGCTGAAATCGAGCCAGGAGACAGCATATTAACATGAGCCTGAGGCAGGATGCCATAATCCTACAAGTAGCTCAGCCTCTAGCATATCTCTCTTTTCATTCTCAGTTTTAGAGGAGTTTCTATGGTAACTTGACCAAGCACTAAACAGCCCCTCTATTTAATGAGAAATCTCTATCATTTTGGTAATGAATAAGCAGCTAATGTACAAATACATTTGAGAGTTTTCCTAAATGTAATTTGCTCAGAGTCAAACACACGCTATTCATCAAATATGACAGACAGAAAGGCATTAACAGATATTACTATGGGATAAGATTCATATTTACCCTTTCTGCCCAATTCGGATCACTCTGAGATCTTCACCATATTTTGTTTTGATCCATTTGATACCTTGTAGCTGGGGATCAACCATGAGGGGCCAACGTTCACAGTTTGTGAGAATGGTGGCATTTTCCGTAGACATCCGATCAGCTGGTAGGCCCTCATTCTGCCAAGCTGCTATATCAGCATCATCTGTCAGCATGATCAGAGGGTCCAAAGATGGAGTTATAGGGATTGGGACCTGGAAGGAAAGGAGGAACATTTCCTAGTGTGTCAGTACAAAGCTCTGAGTGCAACTTGCAACATATTCCAAAGACAAACAAGCAGACCAATTCAAGCAAATTTAGCTTAATTAAAAACTGAGCAGTCTTATCTATTTGTGGTTTGCCATTTTACAGGATCGTTTTGATCTAGTATTAAAAGCTCTCCCACTCCTGTTACGAATGAACATAAATTATACAGGAATTTTTGCCTGCAGTGTACTAAGCACACCAAACCATCTCAACCCAGCAGAACAGGTTCAGATCACACTTTGCAGTGTACAAAGTCTTTGAAATGACAGCTTTGAAGAATGTAATTAACACCCTCGTAAGCCGGCTGTTGTGTTGCAAAATGGCATTAGCAGTTCTAGAAACACTTCTCTGATCAGGGAGGCCATTTCTGGATGTGAAAACCAGTAAGTTATCTGTGCCAGTTATCTGAATGGAAGAGGCCTTCAGTTTTTGCACAGAAAAACAGGTAATTTTCTGAGATTTCTAAGCACAAGTCAGGCCATTTTTGGAATAATATATGCCTCTTTTAACTACGTTCTTGGCTTACTATTAAAAAATGCAGAATGATTTTTTTTTTCCTCTCATCCTACGGAATGCGTTGCTTTTCTCGGCTTTTTGGTTTGGGCATGATTCAATAGGCTGCCTAGTTGTGGCCTTATTTAAAAGCCTCTTAGCATTCTATCAGGATTTACAATGTTCAGTTAGGTATTGATGCACAGAGAGCTCAATCCTGGAGGAGACTGAGCACTTGGATTTACTGATATATGAGGGGTTCTGGTAAAAATTAGTTAAAACAAGTTTGAAGCACATCTGTCTCCATCCAGTCTGAGCAGACATGGGTGAAACCCACTGAGGCACAGGGACAGCATGAACAGAATTTATGTGCAGCATGAAGAATTGTCTGGAGTCTTTCTAGGCCTACCAGGGAGCTAGAAATTGACCCTTGCTAACTCCAAGCAGTTCCTTCCACACTACTTCCCTCAGAGAGTCTGTTTGCTCTCTTTAAAGGCTATCTCTGACTCCTGGTTAAAACTGCACAACACTGCAGTTCTAATCCATATTTAGGTTGCAGCATCTGGCATTTTCCATGTGGGAACAGGGTACCTCCATGGAGCAAAGGAGACCAGAACATACTACCCAAATAGGAGTGAATCAAGTGTGACTAGGTCCTCCTCCTCAATCCAAACTGGCAGGAGTGCAAGAGGAGCCCCTCATTTGGGGGATCTCCTGTGGACATCAGAATATATGGCACTCCAATATCCAGTAATAACTTTTCCTGAGAAAGTAGGGCTTACTTTCAGCTGTTGCAAATATGGCTTCCAGACTCCATCCATGAGATCTTGCCTATATTTCTTGGTGAAGTATCCCAGGTAGGAGACGAAGGCCGTAATCAGTAAGACATCTCCACACAAGGTGCTCTGTTGCTGTTTGAAGTCTTTCACAGCTTCAGCCCATCTCACGTTCTCAGAGGCCAGTCCTCCAACCTAGAATTTCCCAAGTCAAATTGACTATTACAGTGGTTTCTTCAAACAATACTTCAGTATGCAGCCTCATCATGTCATGTCCCTAACTTCAACTGTCATTTGCTAAGGTTTAAAACCTGATGATGGTAAATACACAATAGTTACTTTGCTAACCCCCTGCTTCTGTTCACTGAAAGACTAGCCCTACAGTCTAGTCCAAAATGCCTGCTTCACACCTCGTCTAAAAATCAGCAAGAAACAATTCTCTATCATGAATGTGCATAAGGATACCTCCTAGGAATTTCTGTAGCACTCCATGAAATGTTAATTGATCTACTGCCACAGATTCACACCTAGTTACCCCCTCTCCCACCACTCCGAGCATTCCTCTCCAACAGTCACGACCTTTGGTTACATCCTTTTTGACCACAGTCACATGACATTTTGCCATTTTATGTGTGATCACAACCCTCTTTGGTATAAATTTTCCTTTTCACTAAGACCCTGCCCTGCAAATGCTTGCCTATAGAAACTTTGCATGAGGATTCAAAGCATGAACTGGGGTCTTATTGGCTTTGAGAGAGTACAATAAAAGGAGCTACCTCTACATGCATAGCTAACTCTTTTGATCACTATCTGGGATACTACTGGTCCCTCATTCCTGTAGCCACGTGATTATAAGAGACTTTAACCTAATTTTTTTTTCAAGAAGATTTTAGCCCTAGTAACTGATAAACACATCTTGAAAATATGAGTGGAGTACATCCTTCAGGTACACAAGCCAAAAGAACTCAAAGGAGTTTTAAGTTGGCCTCATGAATTTTGAGATTGACAGTGCTGAAGCCTATGGTCAAATCCATAAATCACTCTTCTGTTGTAAAAGTTCTCTGGAAACAACCATACAATTTACAAATCAACCCTACTTACAGGCCTCTGTCAACAGGGCCACCCAGCATTTCCTACTGTTCTTCAGTGTACAGTCTGCATGTGCTTAGGGTTATTTCTCATTTCTTATGAGGAAAAAAACAGAAACAAAAACAACTTAGAACTACTTCTTCCTTACATTTTGCAAAACCCCTCAATTAAAGAACTCCTGAAAATGTAATTAACATGACACTGTCTCCTTCTCTCAGGTCATTAGTAAATTGTTCAATAGGAGCTGATCTAACACAAATCCCAATGATACGTCTCACAAATGCTTTGAAAAAATAATTCCCTTCAGTTTGGATTATTTTGTTATCTTGAATGATTTACAGATTGCAAGTCCTCAGGATGGAAAGATAACACATTCTGTAATTTCCTTCAGATGCTTACTAAATTCCATTGTCATGAAATAGTTGCATATTCCCACCTGACTTGCCCTGTTCCTAGCAGAATCTTGCTGTTTTCTTGTTGTTAGGAGCCTTCTTTTAATTTCTAACTTAAGTTCATTCCTGGCCAGTTTATACTATTTCATTCTTGTGTAGACATTGTCCTCTAGCTCAAACAGATCTTCTTCCCTCATGTTTACCTCCAGATGCTCTTATAGACAACAAGTATTTTCTAGGGGATGCACTCTGATTGATTAAGAAAGTAAAGTTCCTCCGGCTTCACTCTGAAGTACATAACCATAGGAACAGCTGTACTGGGCCATACCCAAGGTCCATCGCCCTCGGCATCCTGTCTGCTGACAGCAGTTGCTAGCAAATGACTCAGGAAGAACATACAAACAAGCAAATGGTGACAGTCTCCTGATGTAGTCTCCTAGCTTCCAGCAACTGGAGGTTTAAGGACTTTCTGAAACAGAGTTTATAACTTTGTGTTTAAAAGCCACTGATAATTTTTTCTTTATGACAGAGTCCAAATCCCTGTGGAAACCACCTAACATTTTGACATCTACAGCATCTTGTGGCCTAGAGTCCACAGTTTAAATATGCTTTGTGTTAAAAAGTTCTTCCTCATGTGTGCTGCCTGACCTTTTCATTTGCTAGTACTCACAATGTAAAAGATGAACGATCATTTAAGCTTCACCTTCTCCATATTGCTCAGGATTTCCAAGCCCTTGATAGCATTTTTTTCCGTCTCCTTCCAAAGCTGAAAAACTTCACTCGATACAGCTCCTCATATGGAAGCCTTTTGATTGTCCTTGCAATCTTTATCAGATCATGTAATCTTTATCATCCAGTTTCTTCTTATTGTTACCTTTTCTGCACCATTTCCAATTCTATTATATCCTTTTGAGGTAGCAGAGGAGACAGAGGATGCTGGATGCTCAAGATTTATTCAAGATGGATTTATACAATAAGTTTGTGATTTTTTTCCCTGTTTTTTTCTCTCTTCTTTAGGCAATAAACCCCAACAGCCAATTGCAGCTTGGGATTTCACACACACACCCACCTCCCCCGGGAGCACAGTGCTCGCATATTCACAGAACTCTTAACTCCAGTATTTAATTCCCGAATTACTAACTCAGTATCATTCACTGTGCCTGTAAAGTAATTCCAATGCAGATTACTTTATGTTCATCTAGCCTGCGTTTCTCTTGATATTTTATTCATCCATCACTTGGTATCATTTCTACAATTTTTTGTAGAAGACTGCTTCATCTTTCCTGTATTCATGTTATTAACAAACTACGCAATTTGCTTACTCACCACCTTTTCCAGATCATTTATTCTGATGAACATAAGAAATAATAAACAACAGCAAAATATCTCTGGTGACCTTCCTGCCTTGACAAAGCTGACCATTTATAAGAAACTGGTGAAACCTGTGCAAAACAAAGGACTTCAGCTCCTTCTAAGAACACAGACAGAAGCTGCAGATTTTCTAATACCCTGTTCGACCTCAAGCCCTGCTATAACCTGCTCCAGTTCCGTTCTGCTTCTGTGCAACTACCATGTGAATTACCACGCTGTACACAGTGTTTCAGACAAAGTTTTACCAGTGGCTTTTAGCAATATCAGGTTATGCTGTTTTTTCCCCCAGCGTTGCTAGAAAGTCTGCTCCTGATATGCTGTAGGGCTACATTTGCCTTTCTTGCAGCTGCACCACCAGTGGGGCAAAGCCTCAACAAATACATTCAAGTGATCCTCATCAGCTGTCAGGCACAACCAGCTTAGACACAAATGTCTATTATTAGTCCATAATTACGTGGCTGCACCTTGCATTACTGCATTCTATTCCATTCCTATTGTTATCCAGTTATTTCAACTACAATTACACTTCCTCTTCATTTGTGCAAATTTCCATTTTTTTTTTCCATTTTATGGTCCATCTTACCATGTGCTCCCACGTTTACTGGAACACAACATAAGACATCAAGAAATACCGAGTGGCATTGGATGTACCTGCTCTGTTCCTGCTCTTTCCTGGATGTTAGTTTGGGGCCACAGCTGGAGTCTAGAAGAAACTAGACAGACCCTTGTCTCACTCTGCGTAACTGTTCTTACGTCTGCTAGTTGAAAGAGAATTAAAGCATTACACTTCTAGTCTCGGATCATACTTAAATTATCTTTAATCTCAAATCCAATGATAAAGCATAGTAGTTCACTTCCACCATCCTTACTTTGCTGCTTTTAAACCTATAGGCCTTTTCTCCTGTTTCCACGAGCAGGTCAATTCTCATATTACCCCCAAAGTTCTCAGCCTCTAAGACTAAGAAGTCTTTGCTGATCTATTTTTCTAATACTTGTAGACTCTCTACTTATTCTTAATTAATTTATTCAGGTGATTTTTCATTCTTATATCCTGATGGTGTTTTTTTCACTAGTTCTCCTCCTTTGCATGGATCAGAGACTACTGACAGTTTTAGTATCTTAAAGAAACCCCTAGTGCCTTTCACATCAGACTCTAGAACTCATTGGAATTCTTTTTATTTAGCAAGTAGCAAATTTAAAACCATGGCATTTGATTATCTTTAGCTCTTCAGTAATAAGGGATAGTGAACAATCATTCCCTATTCACCTTCTGCATATAATTTTATAGGCTTTGTTACATCCATCCCTACACAAGCTCTTTTCCAAACTGAAGAGTCATAATCTATTTCCTGTCTTCACAAACAGAAGCTGTTACATACTTCTTTGTACTTTTTCTAGGTCACCTACAGCCTTCTGAGATGGGCTAACCAGAACTGTGTGCAGCATGCAAGACATAGGCACACCCTAGATTTGGAGTGGTATAATGATCATATAATCTTTGTTCCCTAATCTTTTTCTGCTAATTCCTAATACTCAGCTTGCCTTTCTAACTTCAGCTGAGTACTGCACTGCTGTTTCTGAGAACTCTCTACAATGACTCCAAGAGCTCTTTTCTAAGTGATAATAGTGCATGTAGGATCTATTGATATAAATGCATAATTAAGGTTCATTTTCCTTGCATGTATTATTTTGCATTTGTCACCACTAAATTTCATCTGCAACATTAACATGTATCACTCACAGACATTCCCACGTACTATCCTCCCTTTGCTGGTCCACAGATCACCATGAACATTGCCTTGTTCTGGCCCCTCAGATTCTGAGGCATGTTTCCTAGTCTGCTTCATGATATGCCAAAATGAAACGAAGACAAAAGTAAAGCTAGAAGTTAAGCTTGCCTTCATTCCCCTTGGATCACTTTCTAACCCAAATCTGTGTTTTTAAGACATATTCTTCATACAATCTCCATTTCTGCCCCCTACCCAACCAAAACTCCAAGCACTCAGATCTGCCCACAGTCATATCTTGGTGACATATCTTGGAAGTCTAATGAATTGCACATCAGAAAGGGCTGCCAGGATCTATTCTAGATCAAACCCAGAAATGGCATGGAAGGAGGAGTACCCCGCACAATAGTTAATCGCAATAGGGTTAGTTCCTTGCAGGCACCACAAAACCAATCCATTTTTGATAGCAGTAGTAGCAAGCACTGCTTTTTAGCTTGGTCTTAAAAACAGCCAGTGGAACTGGCACTGACATAACTTGTTCTTGTCTGCATTTACAACTGATCACGTTCAGCACGCATTCAGCTATGACCCCTGCTAGCAGCTGTTCTCAGCAACAGCTCCCTCCTGCAACCAGTAAAGATTCCTGGTGTTTTGATGGACCCAAAGAAATCTGAATTCAAGTTGTTCCCAGGGCCGGGAGGGTGATGAATATGACCTGGGACTTGGTACCACCACTCCTCCAGCTTTGCTGTCCATCTTATGACAAGCACAACAGGACATCATTGCTATAAAAGAACTCCTCTAAATAAACAGAATCTCTACTAAACTATGATACAAAGGGTGCAGCTAGCATCCCAGGCACAAGTAAGGAGACGGCTGCCTTCCTGAGGACTGGGCTCCTCTCTCCTCCTTTCCCAAAAAGCTTTGGCAAATGGGAACAGTTCTAGGAAATAAACCTGACCGTGCCCAGATTTTCTGATTGTCGCTGATCCTAATTATATTGTCCTTTTGTTGTTTTCCATACGTTCCACAGTAAGTAGGGACTACTGCCACTGTCATGTCTCTCAGCTCTTTGGCAGTATGAGGGAGCAGAGGGACCTTCAGCTCTCTATAATCGAATCACAGCTGGCAAAAGCCATATTCCTCCTCCCACTAAAGCTCCGAATGGGAGCACAAGGGTCATTTATTCATATATGGGGCTTCCAGACACAAGTCTGAGTTGACAGTCTGCTCTCATCTCCAATGGGTAACGAGACAGAGTCACTGGATTTAGTTTGAATGCCTTTCTGTGACAGTGGCTAATGCTGCCTGCAGAACCTGATACTTAATTACTCCAGGCGCAGAACAGCACACTCCAGAGATTATCTTCACAATGCATCTCCAGGTATGTTGCAAAAAGTTGGTGGCAAGACAGAAGTCAGAGCCCTCAGTGCGGTAGCAAGAAACACTTCCATCCAACAAATCACTGCTCTGAGCCCAAGATTGGAAAGCTGAAGGTGACAGTCCTTCAGTTCTAGTCTTAAGACAACGTTAGCAGAGGATCTTTGCAGGAAATGCTGCCCAGATAGGTCATACACTACTAAAATGTGTTGCTAGTCTGTCTATCTTTTCCAGGTTTTTCCTGGCACAGCTGCATAGGTTTAAGAGGGCTGGGAAGGAGGGAACTGCAGAAAGATAATTTGTGAGCCTTATTTGCAGCATTAATAGAGTTCCAAACATCACTCAACTATCTTTTCAACCTTTGCCTTTGGAGATATCACAGGAGTAGATGGTAAACAGGATGGATATTTATATTTTTTTCTCTTGTTTGCTGTCATAGTCCTTTTTAGACTGTACATTCTTTGGAGTAGCAGGTTGACTCTCCATTGCGTTTTTTGTGTGCGTGCATATATCCCTCAGCAATCCATAGACAAAAACAGAATCCAAAATACCCCATTCCATCCTTCTTTGCTCCATAAAAGTACAGTGTTGACATTGGCTTCCCTAAACACTCAGTATCTTATCTGCTATCAAAGCTCATGTCAGGCTGAAGAATTTACCCAGCATAGCGAAGCAGATGATGTTTGCTAGCTAAAGATTAATATGAAATACATCGTTTTTCCAGCAAAATCCAGGCATCGGCTAGTACTCATCTTCCTCATCACTGCAAAGACTGTGCCAGTTTTCCACTTGTATGATGCTCCAGAGCTGTATGATCCTGGATGAAGCAACAGAGATTTGCTTCTCATTTGGCTTCTTGACCCCTCTCTTTCTCCCAGTCCCAACACCTGCCCTTGGGGGATTTAGATAGTGCAAGCAGGAGCTGCTGAGTCAGTAACAGATGGGACAACTTGCACCATGGGAGGAGATGCAAGTCTGAGACAACACCAGGCACTTAGCTGGCAGGTTTGAGTTGCCACTTCCAGATACACTCTGGTTTCAGCTAACCAGGATGTCTGATACAGCACTGTTAGCTGGGCACTGCAATAGCTGCTTTCCTTTGGCCTTACCATTGGGAAGCAAAGAGCAGGAGTTTCAGCAGGCTTCTCATGTCCTTGGGACACCTTGCAAATGGAGATTAGAGCAGGCTTTTAACTTGCCCCAAAAAAGCAATGTACCCAGCATTTCTTTTTTTCTGAAATGATGACGCAAAGGGGAATTTCGGAGATGAGGTCTTGGTACCAATGCCTTCTGGGGAGTGGGTGGAAGAAGGAAACACTGGTTGATTGCACAGAAAATGAAGTTTAGCTCTTCTCAGCTGTGTATGCAGAAGATACAGCTTGGGGAAACTCTCCATGCTTTCAAACAGAGGGCAAAACTGCTCTCCAGATCTATTTCCTTTAGTATCACCTTTCTGAGCTTATGAGGCCATGACAAGTTGTGGTCCCTGCTATGGCAGTGTACCGTACTTGAGCACAAGTCTAAATTCAATTTAAATGAAAATGGCTTCTAAATCTCAGCAATGATTAGTAGCATTGAAAAATAACAATCATATTTAAAAGTACAAAGCCTAAATACGAACAATGCCCTATATCTGCACCAAAATCAAGCATGTCTATTCCACCAATTTCTCTTAATGCAAAGATCAGGCCAGATGCTAATTAATCCTCCTTTTTACTTTTACAATTTTCTGTTTGCTTCTCTAGGAGTAGTTTTGACAAAAGACTTGAAACCTAATCATCTAAACATTCTAATTTTGGTATGAAATACTGAAATAAATGTAGGAATGGCCAGTGTCACCTACTGGTGAACAGAAAGAACAGCACAGTATTTGTGCTAGCTTGCACAAGACCAGAGAAGAGTCTGGTGGGAAAAGCAGTTTCGGCTTAATCGTTTCTGGATTGCTTTAATGGCTTCAAGATTTCTATGTTTGTTACTGTAACATCCAACATGGAGCCGTCATTACACTGCCCGTATAATGAGAATATTCTTTTCAGAATAGGTCATCGGATCACCCAAAGCACTTCAAGAGAAGAGAAACACAGCTTATAAAGATAGGGCAGCTAGACTGCCTAGACATGAAATAAACCACCAATATCATGCCTACATAATGAAACACTTGCTAGATCATTTAACAGTTAAGGATATCCTCCAGCCCCAGCAAAACACTTAAACAAGTACTGCTTTTAAGTGTGTATTGACCCCAAGCATGCGGGCAATCACAGTTAATTAGCAAGGTAATGAACATGCTTGAAGGCAAACATATTCCTAAAATTGTTGTTTCTCTGAGACTATACTGTCTGTAAAACAAACACAGTGCTATCAACTACAGGTATACACATACATCATCACAAAAATCTTAATTCTGATCAAAGAAGGAGTTTCAAAATTTTGATTTCAATGTCTAATCTTCATTTCAGAACCAAAACTCTTTCTTTCAGTAGATTATTAAAATATAAAATTTCTGAAGGAACATACGCAACAAGTGACAATTCATCTTGCTAAAATATTTGCTCATTTTATTTTTCAAGGATAATTTTGGTAGTAGGACAAACTCCCCCTTCCCCCTAAAAAAAGGCATTAGGTATCTCCTTATCACACTTACCGAATGAAGACTTACATTTTAAGCAAAGAATATGCACTTTAATCATACATCTCTAAGAATTCAGGTTGTTTGTTACAGTGGTATTAATCAAGATGAAATTAAGCTATATTCAGTGTAAAACATATATGTGTGTGAATATATATTCTAAAACACACACACACACATATGTGAATATATATTCACACACATATGCACACACACACACACACACGAATATATCTATGTATCTACATCTATCTATATCTATATGGAAAGAATTGAAACCATTATGTCTATAGTGCTTTTTTATGAAACATTTTCTTGCTGTATTTTATGTTTACTGACTTATAAATGACTCAGAGCCACAATCTACCTCCACATCACATGCTACAGTTAAATAGGATTTTGTTTGGTTGCAGAAAGACACAAGGAAACAGTCATACTGCAAAATCTCCGTAGAAATATAAACTGCTCTTTCAAATGAAAATGCTACTTTCTCATTTTAATTAAAGGTTATAGAAACATTCAGTGAGATTGAATCTGAAGAATATGAAAACCTAAAACTTCTATGGTTGCATAAGAGAGATCTACATCAGTATAGGAAGGGACTTATCTGCTGTTTGTCTTTGACTCCTTATATCTGAGTGTATCACAGTCTTGTCTGTGTTTGCCTGCAAAGCTGCTGTGCTACAGAGGGGCTGTACTCCTATTTTCCGAAGAGGTACGTGGAGATTAGATACTAAAGGTTTTGGTGGGTTGGTTTGTTGGGTTTGTTTTGTTTCATTTTGTTTTTTAAGTTTCCCAGCACCTCAATATGCAGGCAGGTGAGTTGCACAGTTTTCAGGATCAGTTAGATGCCCCAGCTTTTTTCAGGTGCCCAGATTCTTTTGAAAATCCATCAGAAATCTAAATAGCTTTGAAAATCCAGGCTAAAGCAATTTGCTGAAGGTCATATAAGAGGGTTTGAGGGCAGGAAATGGAGAACTGAACACAAATCTCCATGTCCCAGGCAAAAACTTAACCACTTGACTATCTTTTCTCTCTATCACTACAGGATACATTAGGATGGATGACTACTTTTCATATAAATTACTGTCCTACACAGCCAAAGACTGGTAACATGAGTAGAGAAATCTGCCTCCAGCATTACTTCTGGAAATATCTTTGTATCCTGCTACCAGCCACACTGTCAGAAGCAGTTTCAACAAGAGAGATTGAGACAAACTTCCATCTCGGAATAAGTGAAGACTCAGCAGGACACTCCCTTGGAGATACGGGTTCAGTCTCCCAAAAAGGAGAGTAGTTTGAACACAAATCTGCTCCACTTCTCCACTGCCCTTGGGTAAAGAGGGGGGTCAATGTAGCCCGAAGACCAGGCTGCACGGCCACAAAGACAGGCCATGCATTGCAGCGAGTTTTGCCATATCTTAGGTATGAGGCACGTGCTGAGCAACTTGGCCCTTAGACAACTGGGCATGCATCTAACTCAAAACAGGGCAAGGCAGGCACTTCACGTGCTAACAGCTTTGGCAATAGTAGCATGTGAGGACAATGTGTAGGGTCATACCGTTATGCATCTGCCTACATCTTCCCTGTGGATCTAGTGAGCTGGATGTCCAAATAGCACAAAATACACAGCTCTCCACTGAGACAACGTCAACACTGCCTTCACGTGCCAGAGTTTGGGCTTGAGTTACCAGAGCCAGCTGCTCAAAGCAGGTCCATCCCCTCTGCCAGCTAGGGCAACGCTCGAGTGGCAGACAGGTTCTCATACCTTTGTTTCCTCGCCTGGAGAAAGAGCTGGCTTGCTCCAGACTACAGCCAGTAAGAAAGTCAAAAAACAAAGCAGTAAAGGCAGAGAACCGGATGTGAGCTGGGGCTCTAGCTAACTGGACAGCGTGAATAGACACTATTATCATTTATCTGTGAAACAGCGACAAGGGCATTGCCCCAGCAGAGGGCTAGAAGGCTACATAGTTTGAAGATACAACAGACTGTGGTGCATATCAATCTACTGATAATGGGGACACACACTTTTTCAGATCCTTTCACTGTTAATTTTTTGTCATTTCAAAGCCCACAAAAGCTACTGACACATTACCACGTTTGTTTTAAAGATATGATCTTTGAGTCACATAATTTTGGCCCATCAATACTTGATCATGCAATTAAATAAAAAAAATAAAAATAAAAAAAAGACAAGAGCTGTGAACAGAGTATAACCCGGCAGTTCTCTGTAAATACATACCGAGCCTACCCAGATCTACGAGAACAGCCAATGCAAAATCATTTTCATTACTAAAAGTTGCTGCAATGCAGAAAATATAATGTATTCTAAAAAATTAGAGGATGTAATGTACTGTGTGCACATAGTTTGCATCTCAGTGGCACCTGACAACTTCTATTCATACAATTAAAGTTTCATCTGCTGGTACTCACTAGTCGATTTGCAAGGGAGATGGTACATGCTGTAGCTTCAGCTTCTTGCTGACATTTGAGTTTGTCTGAAGTGGCCTTCTCAAACTTGGCTGTGAGCTTTCTCAGGTTTTCATTGAGGCGCTGCATATGAAAAAAAGGGGAAAAAACAGTACAATTTTAAGGAAATCTCTACTCTAAATATGACTTTTGAACATTTTCCTTATATTACCCACCACATCTAAGCTTGTATCACTGGTACTCTGTTCTCTCAGTTTAAGGAAAAAATGGCATCTGAATTCTTGAAGGAAGGACTTCTGTGTAGGGCTCAGCTTGCAGGACTCCAGAGCTTGGCAAGATGATGTGTGCCTACTCCCTTGAAAAAGACCATCAGCGCCTTGCAAGTAGAGTTAGCCAAGCTCCAGCACAACTTACGCTGAGGCTGTGGGGGATCTGGGGCATGGATGAAGCCCTGCACAAGACTGCACTGCTGGGGAAGCCAGCACAGGAGCAATGTGCAGTAATCTATTTGCTTTTAACCCATATTCTTTGCAGTGGACAGAGGCAAGGAGGATGCAAAGGCATTTTATGCTGGGCTCTGGTGTAGTGTGAATCTGAACAGATAAAGGGGATTACAGGTTGGCTAGTCCTAATGACCAATACCGATGAGCAGTGCTTGGACTACAGCTGAAGAGTAAGTAGTGCAGCCTAGAGAAAATTTTCTATTTCCTGATACTGCATCTTCCTCAGACTCAGTCCTGTCCCTTAGGTTCTGCTGATTTATCAATTTGTTGTTCAAAATCCCAAGAGGCTACCTGAATAGTGGGACACATGCTCAAATCATCTCCAAGCTGCATCTCCTGCACCCTATTTCTAGATGGGAATAATACACAGAAATTGATAAAGTTCCTCAACCCTTCAGGCTAGCTGGGTGTGCATCATAGGACAGCTCTTCTCCAGGCAAAAAGTTCAATCAGGTACACTCTCAGATGGGGTCACTACACATCTAGGTTAGCTGCAAAGAGATCCAGGACTGGGAAGTGGCAGAAAGAACTTAAAACACCTGGGACCTTACAGCACTCCTCATTTGCTAGCCAAAAAAAAAAAAAAAAAAAAAAAAAATCTGTCTGCTAGGACAGATGTACTCACACTTTGGTCTCAAACAAATCAACAGCTCCCTTGAGTTCCTGGAACATTTTACTTCTGAGATAAGAGAAGTAAAGGTAATAATTGATTTTATCTGCACGCAATGTAAACTGTTTAAGGCTAAATGCCTGTAAATTTCTTTAACACTGTTCGAGCTATGCACTAGAAACAAACTTGAAAATGAAAAAGGATTATATTAAGGATATCTGTAGCTCTCCAGTATCTTAGAGAAACCAGAATAGTCTCTCTCAAACTAGCTTAGCATTAATAACACAAATAGTTTATGTCTTTTCATGTATATGAATATATCTACATAATATTTTATATATCTGTTCATATATATAATATCATTACACACGTGTGATCTGATAAATTAAAATTTGTAGGCCTATGAAGAAATGTTCATACCTACAATATGATCCTATACTGCCAGATACACTCTATAGAAACATACAGAATTATTTGCAAGTTTGGAAGTGTATAAAGGTGACTATGCCTCTTGCTTCTATATCCATCCTCCCCATATTCCAAGCTAACATATTTCCCAGGCAGAAAAAGGTGTGTGGAAGGTGCCTGGTATTTGTGATGATCAGAGTAGTTTCATTTACTACTCCATATGCGTTTGTGAGAGCTCTGAGCCAGGTTCTGAGCAGGTATGAATGAGCATCACTCCAGCGAAGTCCGTGAAGCTAGCCAAGGTATCCTGGTTTGATATGCAAGGGTGTACCTCCACATCCACCTAAACACGCTGCACACCGAACAGTATGCCATTACCCACGCACAGAGGGGGGGAAAAATCACTTAAAATATTCAATTTTGCAAGTGCGTTCCAGTGGAGTACCACTAATCCCCCCAAAGAGTTCCATTTCCTTCATCAAAATCTCACTTCTTTAAAAAAGCTCAGGCATTAAAAGGGTTGGAAACAAGCAGAGTAAAGGCATCCACGTAGTTCCCTAGTGCTGTATTTCACATCTGAGATGAGAGAACTAGAGGCTAAATACCTCTAAATCCATTCCCTCTTCAGGTTCTGAGTACATCCTCCTTTTTACCTGCAGTAGGAAGAAACTACTGTAGATTTAATATATTTTTAATTAAAATTGTAGTAATCATTTTAAGAATAAGCTCTAGGATACATCAAGAGGGCTAATGATACGATGCACTGGTATAACAGGTAAATATGATGAATTCAGCTAGAGTAGCTGTTCTGCCCCTGTTCAGACAGACGTTTTAAGGTCACACCATTTATTAAAGATACAAAGTTGTCAGTTGTACCAGGGTAGCAACACATCAGGGCTGAAAAAACACCTCAGTTTTGAGAGGGGATTTTGCATGAATTGTGGTATCAGTATTAAAGCACACCTACAGAAGATCCTTTGATTGTGAAAACGGACTGCACAACTGCCCAGAGCTATGACACCTTAAAAAAAAAAAAAAAAAAAAAAAAAAAGCAGGTGTTTTGGAGTGCAAACAATGGCCTCATGTTGGAAAGAAATGGAAAAAAGTGAGGGATGGGATGCTACGCTGCCATCCTAGGGACTGCTTGGCTGGATCTCCCCACTTTGTTTCTTTCCATACTTCACTATCACTGAACATAAGCTGAGAATGGTGGGGGAATAAAACATGTTTTTAATGCAAAGATAATTTTAAGAGGGAAGAGGAGAAAGTACTCTACACAAAAACACACTTTTTATCACACAGTAATTTCTTGTATTCAGTGATATTTTTTCTACTCTAAAGCAAGCATTGAAATTCTAAATAGGGATGATGCAGAAGATATGCCAACAGGGAGCCATGGCGTAACAAATTATTAGACTCCTACTACAGCAGTCTTCATTCTGCAAAATAAAACCATTAACAGGCACTGTGCTGAAAGACAGAACAGCTAGCCAACCTACTGCATTTTTGTGCTACAAATACTCTAAATTTGTCTCCATTTCCTTTTCTCTGCATCTGTAGAGCACACTGAGGACATGCATTGGTTTGAGATAAAAGAATTTCTGAGGACTCGTGTGTAGAGTGGTAAATATTTTAACAATTAGGTAGGAATAATAAGAATTAAATATTAGCCTTCCTATTAAGGACTAAGCAAGATAGAAACAGCAGAGATGAAATATTACAGAAAGCAGTAACGTCTATGAAAGGAAGATAAAAGACCACAATCTACCAAAACCTCAGATCTACCCTCTTAAAAACACGGAGGTGTGGAGAAGAAGCCCCATCCAGAGTAGAGGATTTCTCCCCGAGCAGTGACTGGCATGCCAGGTCCCATTAAAGGGTAACCATGCGCTGCAGTTTGTCTTGTTCTTTTTAACTTACAGCAATTTTGGCTTTGATGTTGGCCAGCTTGTCCTGGGCAGCAGCCAGCTCCGCGTTGGCTTTGCTCAGAGCCTGCCGCTTTGGCTCCACCTCGCAGTACACCTCGTAGAACTTCACTATGTTTATGACCCAGGAGCAAAGGCCAGCAGCGGCGTAGGACTTGGTAGTCACAAATTCGGGTTTAAATTGGGGATCTTGCAAATACGGCTGAAGGGCTTTGAGACAGTTCTCATGGATATTCTCCTTATTGAACTTGATTAAGGAGTCTAAGAACCCATCCACTCTGGCCATGGCAACTCTAGCTGCTTTCCAGCTCCTGTCCTTGGGAATCTTTCCTCCTGGGGCCATCAGTACCATCACAGCAGCAGTGACATTGCTAACAGCTGAAGGTGGTGATCCGAAGGACCTCAACTCCGTCAGATTCTTCTGAAAAGGGAAAACAAGGTTGTTAGACAAAAATGAATGGGTTTTCTTTTTACTTAGCCACTAATAGAGTCAGGCTCCCGAGTTATCAATCTGAGAGAGAAGCTTTGAAGCCTGAAGCACACTCTGAATTTTAAATATTGTGACTCATCAAACGTACAGCAATGAAACCCCCTAGTGGCACCGCAGCCCCTGCTGGCTCCTTAGATGTGAATCAGTGGTGTCCCTTCAGCATCTCGGCCAACCCTCAGTCTATTCAAAATGCACAATGACTTCAGACTGATTCTGGAAGAAAGCAGACAAAAATCTTCCCACTGCACGAACAAAGCAAAGCGTCTAGAGCCAGAAATAACTTTTAATTCAGGATGCTGGTAAATGGAATTGTTGTCTGCCTGAACATTGCTGCCTTTCATTCACTGCCACAAATGTTCATAGTGCATATGCTAAATTCCCTGCATCCTGCTCACTATATTCTACCTGGGAAGAGCATAGCAGTTTCTCAGCTCAAACTCCAAACTCCTGGGTTGCCAGCCACCCTGCTGTGGCCCACAGAGGCCAGGATCCTGCACAGAGAGCTGCACTTAAAGAAGGTACTAAAAGACAAGAAGCAAAGTGGATCTCTGGCTGCAGAGGATCAGAAGCTGCAGAGAGTTGTGCAGGAATTCAGGGACCACAAAGGGATTTTCTGCAGTCTCGGTAGAAAGGAATAAGGAAAAGGGAAACCCTTCCAGACCTTCTCTGCAAAACAGCCTCTAGCCTTTCTAAAACTGCCCTGCAGAACTTCTGTTCATGCTCAGACTATTCCCTGTGCCACGAACACCCACATACTAAGGTCTTGTAGCATTATTTGTGTATACTTGTTTTTGCACTGCGCCCATTCCTCCAACTCCAAAGTGCCAATTTCAGGCACTTTAACTACAACATCTTCATCAGGAGAACAGTCATCGCAATGAGCAGACAGCGCCCACAAAAGGAGGCATTCAGATCTCAAATGGGATGAACTTACCACTGGATGCATTTGTCTATGACAGGGGCTCCCGTTTTCTACATTGCCAACACAGGCAATTCTGGAAAGTCTCTGATATTAAGTGGAATGAGTCTTAACCAAGCATAAAGCTCAATCACAGGGAAAGCACAGATTTGCTAAAAGGATCTTGAAGTTGCGACAACGTGATGCTATGAATGTGATCTGCTGACACTCCAAATCCTCTTTCTGTGCATATGCATGTTAACTTTTGCATAGGAATAAAAAGCAAAAGTAAGCCAGCTGTTCTTAGATGACACACTATAGTCAAAATACATATAAGAATTGCATCAAAATCAGTTTAAGAAAAATCTATGAACTTTCAACAATCCCTATTTTTATCAGTTTTGAATAGTTTTAAATCTGTATTCTCTGGTATTCTGATTGGAACCTCTGAGCACCCATTTCTCAGGTAAACTGCTAGGAATCTGTTACCAAATATGCCTTCTTTGTCTAAGCACTTGCTTTTAACTGTTGCTAATAATTGAGCTGATAGATACAAGTCACTGGGAGCTGTATTTCCAGTGTAAAATGTCTATAATTAAGCCAGACTCTGAAATGAGACTGTATTTGACAACCTTTATCCCAGTGGTAATGAGATACTGAGCAGCTACCATTGCTTTTTTACTAGGAGGTGAACACTTCCATTGGAAGGCAGGAACGGTGCCACCACTGTGGCTAAACTGAACAGAAGGGAAGACCACACCATCAAGGCTGAGAAAGACCTTCTGGGCAGCGAGAGGTGGTAGGTAATTTTCCTTAACTTTGAGAGTTGCTGGCACCAGGTAAAGAGGACAAGTTGAGTGTGTGGTCCAAGGAGAGTACTGCTCTGATAATCTTGGGTAACTGGTAAAACAAACTCTGCTGTTCCTGCCCTTTCACTTACACTATTGATCGTTTGATTTCAAAAAAATCACTCTGAATTCTTCTTCCAAGCACTGGAGTATCTCCAGGACAGAAACCAGGCAGAGGACAATGACAGTCATACTTGCCTCAGAATCACCCTCTGCTGTTGTGTCCTCTAATGCCTCTGAACAATGTCAGTGGAATATTAAATTTGGAGGTGGGAGGTGAGGGAAAAAGGTCAATGCAGCCTTACAGAATTACGCACGATAGGGCTTTCCCTACAGCGGGCATTCAAATTCTCTTGCTCCCATTTAGAAAGTGGGAATATCAAGCAGCAACACTCCTGCAAGACTTCCTCCCTGGATCATCCACGCAGAGTAATCAGTGGTTTTACAGGCCGTGCAGAGACTGAGCAGTACTGGCCACCCACCAGCCTCCACAGGACAGCGCTTGCCACCTACTTTGAAAAATGGTTTGTGCCAAGCAGAGATCCACTGGCAGGGGAAAGTGGACCCAAAGTTAGCATCCCAGGATCTCTCCAAAACCAGGAGACAGAGATGCTGAAATGTCAGATTTGCTGGGATTCTCATGGTGGTTTCTAGGGACCCTGTGGCTATGGATGCTGAGAAAGGACCCAGGCATCCTCACAGGGTGAGCGGATAAACCACAGTGTAAGAGATGAGAGTGTATTTCTGCTTCTAAAACCTGGTTTTCTAAGGTGCTGAGGAAGATCCCAGTTAGGAAGCCTGCTCAGTCTGTACCTATTCACCACAGCTACAACACACATTTCAAACTCACGGTCACATCTGGGTTTGCATTTTTGATTTTGCAGCTGCTGCACACTAGGCCTATAATAATCCACATGTAACTCAGCATGTTCCATATAATAATTAGTACGAACAAAACTGTTATTTTTTAGTCCCAGAGTCCTCAGTGGAAACTTTTTAACACTTTAAATAGCCTCTCAACTTGCACCATCACCATACCCTGCAAAAGGTGGCAGTGCTCAGATCGGGATAAACAAGCGGTCGCACCAGCTTCCCACAGCTCAGCCAAAGTGAGGCTAAACAACCACGTGATCGCTTCTCGGCTCAAACAGGAAAAGCAAAAAAAGGAATGTTTAAAACCTGAGAAACACATACACAGCTAAATCCTGTTACACCTTTTTAAGCCAAAGACTAGCTGAGCTGGACAGCCCCCTCCAGAGAGCAGCGCGGTTACAAATTGGTTTAATGGTAACAAAGGGGATTATTTAAAGCACCAGAAAGATAATCCTCCCACCACAAAAGAAGAAAGAGAAAATGAGTCAGAGTTAAGTTGCACCTGATGAAATGGTAATACACAGACTGTGACTGTCTTAATCCGATAGTGCACAGAAGACCTTCACGGACTGTTCTCAATCAGACTGGAATTGGTTCACCAAAAAATTAACATACGCTTGTTACATTTAACTACCATCATTTGGAAGGTGCCTCAAAAAAAGCGCTGCTCTGACTGTAATAATGATTATTAACAGCAACTTTGGTTTAATGTGGCTAAGGCGTTTGTTACAAAACAGAAGACCATTCTGCATTCAGTGCAAGGGAGGAGGAGAGGGGAACTCATCTGACTGTAAACTCGTGGCGACATTCCCCAGATGGAGGGAAGCGTGAGGGTCTGTGAACACATGTAACCACGTTAGTGCCTACAGCAGCAGCGAGCACTCCCGCTGCGGGAGCTGTCCGTCACGAAGCCCTGGGGAACGAGGCAAAGACATGAGTTACTTGAGAAGAATTCAAATAGGCTGCGATGCTGTCGCAGACACCTACTGCAGAGGTTAACAAGTCTCTGTCTTCTTTGCCTTGCTTTTCCTGATGGCTCCAAGTCTCTGGAATCAATGGGCTCTATCCTACGGCTGCCTAACTCTCTGCCGCTCCTTCACTCTCCACTCTCTCCTCCACCACTCCTGCAGCCGCAAGCTTCATGCGCGATCTCTGGCCCGCTAGGAAAGGGAGATCCCTTGGGTTAATGTGCCATTAATCCTGGGAACGAAAAGCGACGTGACTCCCAAACTCACTGGTCTGTTTTCCTGTGCAGGACCTCTGACCACTCAATGAAACACACAGGCAGCCCAGGCTCTGCCTGCCTGAGCCCAGCTCCTGGGGAGCGATGGCAGAGGCGCAGGGTTTTAGAGCAGCTGTGCTGCTCTAAATGAGTCAGGCTTTTTGAAGAACTCCTCCCAGGAAGGGGAAGTAAGTTGCCTGCTGACCAGCATCACTCATCTTTTACCTGAGATTAATGGAAAGGCATCCCCTGTTTCTTCCCTCTCCACCTAGTCTACATGTAAAATATGCTAACAAGGCACTCTGCTAACTCTGAATGGATTTGGTTGCTTTTCTCTTAAACTAGCAAGCAGCACCTACACAAAAGCACCAGTGTATCCACATAATTACTCCAAGCTCCTTGATACCTGACAATATATATATCTATTACTGCATTCTACTCAATAGCTTTCTTTTCAAACTGCTTTCCCCATTAACATTGCACATAGTAGTGCTGTCCGAATAAGCAGCCTTAGGTAATTGGGGAAAAACTATACATATCTATATAAATATTGCTGATTATTCATTTCAGAAAGCAGGTCAAGCTCTCCGATGCATTTCAGATCAGCAGGTAAAGGAGGCCATGCCTTCTAGTGCTCAGTAATGCTGCTTTACAAGTCTCTAGACAAAATCCCACCATCTCCTTAATCTTTGCCTAATGAGATATTCTACAGCTTCATCATGAACTGACGAAGAGATAAACATTTTACCCTTGTACAGTCTTTCACTTCCAGGCACAAGAAGCAGAACAACACATTCTTACAGTAAAGTCATATCTTTCCTGAAAACTAATCATGTGGAATCATTCCTGATGATTCAGAATTGCTTTCCGCACCCCAAAAAGGAGCTGTGCCTTGCTGTGATCATGGAAATAACTGATTTTTCTAACTGCACCTCATGCAGGGCCACTGCTCTTCCCTGTATGCAGGAGTTTGCTGCTCCAGAATGCTGAGTGCCCTGTAGACCTAAGACAAAATGCAGATAACTCACGCCTATCCGGAGCATTCAGCATCTCAAAGTATTGGCCTCTGAATGGGGACTCCTAGAGCAATGAAAAACCTTCTGGTATTCCAGAAACCTCCCCTAAACCAATCACTTAGGGACTGCTCTTACTGCAGGAAACTGTTGCCTGGCTATACATTTCCCCAACAGCATCTTCCTTGGTCTTTGTCTGCAGCTAAATATATTTCTTTCTAGAGGTCATCTTACACTCAGTACCAGACTACCTACCACTCACGGCAGTGCTGCTAGCCAGTCCAAAAATATTGGTAAACAACAGGTCCTTTCCATGCCTGAGAAATCCTTAGTATGCTTGCTTTTTTTTTAATCAAAAAAAAAAAAAAAAAAAAACCACCCTGTGAGAGTATCTGTACAGCCAAGATGCTTGTATTAGACATTTAACAGCACACTTAACTCAAAAAGGCCTGAAGAAAGTCTTACATAAAGAGAGGGCAGGAGAAATCTTGCCTTACACAGGGTCTGGTAGAGAAGGTCAGTCCACCCCATTGAGTCACAACTGTTTTGTCCCTGAAATAGCAGGGACTTTGTGAGTAGAAGATGCATAGAGGATTCTCAGAAGTGGCCTACTCTCCCACTGCACATCTGGTTCTCTGCTGCTTCTTCTCCCACCTCCACCTCCCCATCCACCTCAGCCAAGCACATTTGCTGCATATTACACAGATACTGCCTCACTTTAGGCCAGCTTGCACAGCTGGAAGACAGCCAGGAGCAAAGCTTTGCGAAGCAGCACACACCAGCAGTGCCACATGTTCATATTCCACACTAAATCAAGGCAGTAGAAAGCCAGGTCAGGCTTCATCCATGCAAATCCAACTGCTTGATAGTGGACAGATCTCTAGGGCTATTCTAGCCCACGCTGTCTGGAGAGGACAGACCCAGAAGGAAAAGCTTGTGAGTCTTCCCATGACAAGTTCCTTTTCAAAGTTGCAGATGAGTGACCTAAAAGGATGCCCAAGCTTACTGCCAGCTGGAGTAACAGCTGACCATACATACCACACCTGTGAACATTGGTCTATGAGATTCATGTGGAACTTGTCTAAGCACAGTTCTCAATCTCAGCTGAGCTACTGTGTTCTAGATATGCTGAGGAGGGAAAAAAAAAAAGAACAAAACACTGAGTAGTTTGGTATAATATCTACTTCATTGGTATTTTGGGTGTTTCTCAGCTCCTGCTGCACTGATTGCTCACTTGCATAGAACTAACCAAAGCAAACAGGTAGTGCTGATATTATCTTTCACTTAAATGAAATCTTACAGGCTCTGCAACAAGATCAGACCTGATCTCCTGCCAGCAGGCAGCATGAAGGTGTGTTAAGATACATGAGTGTCATCATAGTGAAAAGGCAGTGACAGACTGACTCTCAGGCCTCAGTCCCACTTGTTTGGCAAACAGAAAAGTCCTAAGTACTCAAGGATGCACCAGTCTCACAGCAGCCGTATGTCGCAAGTGCCCTGCATACCCATTACAATAGCCTGGCACAGCCATAATTTCAGCACTTAGCTCAACCATAGCACATATTTTCATCAACATACAGTCCCCCATGCCAGCCAGAGGGTTGCTGTCTCACTTATGTACCTCCTAGGAACTGATGTGCAGCTCTACCCCAGTGCAGAGCTCCCAGGTGACTTGGGAACAAGTATGAAATGTCCAGAATACTCAAATATGCTGGCTCTGCCAAGAAGAGAGATAGAAGTGGTGGTCCCTCAGAGATGCTCTTCCAAGGGTCCTGAAGAAAGGGTGATAGAAAGACAATCTCTCCTTTCTTGTGGGACAGAAAGAGAAACAGTAGAGCCAGCCAACAGCAGAGAAGAGGTGAAGATAAAGCACACAGTTGCAGTTCCTCCTTGCTCTCCACAGGTCATTAGTAAAGGTAAATTGGAGCAGCTTTGTGACTGCTCCAAGTTACACCAAGTATATATAACCCAGGAAGAAGATGAAGCAGGCACAACACAATGCCCTAAAATTTGGGCCCCGGGATGGTACTGCCTCTACCATTGCAGAGGAGATACTGGGTTTTCATGGGAGTTTTTGCCCTACCTTATTGAGGGTGTTCAGAGCCTCCTGAGCTGCTGCAAGGGCAGGCTCAGCTTTGGCCAGGTCCTCCTCGCAGTCCTTTTGTTTCTGCTGGACCTCCTGAGTGATCAATGCTACTTTCTGTTCCTCCTCATCCGCGACTGCCTTCTCCCTGCTCACTTTTTCTGTCTCCACTCCCACAACCTGAATCAGCTTGTCAGCATCGTCATTTTTCTGCTTCAGCTCCACTTCTTGGGCTGCCAGTTTGGCCTTCAGATCATCTACCTGTAGGAAAAGAATACGTGTGAGAGTATGGATGCTCAGCAACCCTGCTCCCTCCTCTGCCCAGCAGCGTGGGCTCAGGAATGGGGCTGAGCAGCTATTGACAGCAGGGAGAGCCTGTGCAGGAAGGTATTAATGTCCTGGAAACCCAGGAAAGCAGTAGAGCAGACTACTGCAGCTCCTATCCTGTGTTCTCAAGGTCAGAGAGCCAATGCACACACCAGAGCAACCTGCTAGCAGTGACAATCCCAGGAAAAAAGTAATTAGCACTGGGTCATCCTCGTAAGGTGATTTTTCCACTCTCTACTCACTAATTCTGCTGGGGAACTGGAAAAAGATACCGAGGCAAAGTGAACATTGCTTTGAGCAGGATCCACCAGGATGCAGTTGGAAATCTTCATTTCAGATCTTTCTGGGATTACATTTGTACTACACATGAGTGTACCCACGAGCCAAAGCCCTACTGCATTTAGTCCTGCACTCACACAAAAGAAAAGAATCTGTCCCCCACATACAATGGGGAGAAGTAGAAGGTGGGCATGGCCCCCAGCAGGGACACATCAGGGCTAGACCCTGCGACAAACAGGATGGTCCCAACCCTGCCTGGCCCCATGAACAGGCCTGTATGCATCAGCACAGGAGAGCTTTAAGGAAGAGCTGGAAAAGTCAGCATTACAGATGTTTGCAGCAAGCTGCTCTCATTATAAAGCCAAATACGTACACATTTCAGCCATCTCTGAGCACATCTGAGGCTGTACTGCATCCCTCATAAATATGACACGTATGCACTGTGCAAGCATCTTTTATGGTAGAGATCACACATGCTACATTCAGTTATGCTTTCTCTTTTCAGCCTTGATGTCCACAAAACCGAGCACACAGTATTTTCCCATACTGGCTTTGAAAAGGGGCCAGAGCTCTCCAAGATGTGGGCTCACACCAGGTGCATCCTGTCATTTGCACCCGAGGACCTGTACTCCTGCAAAAGTGCCAGTAGTATGCTCCTTCCTCACCTCCGCACGCTCAGGGCATGGAAAGCAGAGGAAGGACCCACTTCAGGTCCCTCATAATCATGAGGTCCTACAAATTTGTGACCGAAAGTGAATTTCTCACATCAGAGACATTAAAATTGGGATCTGCTGATAGGTATAGCCCTCATGAGAGGTACAAGATCTAAAGGAAGTGCAGAGAAAAGCCAGCCAAGGGGATTCATAGGCAAAGAATGAATTGAGCTTTGAAGTGCAAAAGGCTCCTCTAGCTGAATAGGACTCAGAGGCTGGAAACAAAGAGGAGGGAAACTGTAATGTCAAAAGTGTTTGGTGAAGGGAAGCTCTTCCATTCAGCCAGCAGCCAAGAGGCATCTCAGTGGTAACAAACACACAGCTTCTTACAAATTGCTTCAACAAGTGGCAAGGTACAAGCACTCTCCGGTGACAGAATGAAATTCATGCACAGTGGGGATGTCCGTATGTGCTGTCACTTGAATAACGAAACTCTCCTTCCAAAAGCACCCATTTCAATAATCTTACGTAGCCTCTTCACAGATCATGGAGAACATTTTACCTTTCACTGTCCTGCAGCTGAGCTCATAAAGGATTGTTTATAGCTCCTGGGGTACATCTTTACTTATGTAAAAATACTTAGTACAATATAAGTCAGACCTTTGCTTTTGTTGATAATTCCATTTTTATACCAGAAGAGAGAGCACAATTTGCAATCACATAAACCAAAGCTATTGACATTCTGTATTAGCTTCAAGTGGAGAGCAGTTTCTTAGAATTCTCTTTGTATTCCTACGCTGCACACTTAATCCATTTTCATCTCCTGCTGCTCGGCAGTACAATGCTATTTTCACTAGGACAAAGATGCAACTGTAAATCAAAATGACTCGGAGCTTGCAGGAGTGCGTAATCACTTCAGTCAGCAAACTGAGCAACAACTTTTTGTTCAGACCTAAGTCTTCTGAGAGTACAGGAAATTGAAGTGGGATGTTTTGCTGATTGCAGATATAGCTTGTGACCTTCTGTCCAAAATCAGTAATTGTGTGCTGGATGCATATATCAATGGGAGCTTTGAGGAACTTATACAACTACAACAAGACAAACAAGGGATTAAAGCCCACTAGCTCTCTACAGTTCGTTCAATGGCTATACAAAAGAAGCAGATGTAAACTCAGCACAGCTCATAATAACAGAAAATATCCTGACAAAACCCACTTTAAGTTAAGCACATATAGTAATTGAAGGATAAATACCTTGCTCTAACATTATTAGGATTTAGGGCACTGTTTGAAAGAAACCCAAATATCTTGAAGCACAGAAGGCCAGTCTGTACCACTGTGAAAGTGCCTGTCCACTTGGGTTACGGCTACATGTTAAATTCCCAGTGCATACGATGCAAGAAGGAGTTGTGATGTCTATTTTGGGGCTCTGCTGAATCCTCTGCCAAAAGGCTTTAACATATTTAGGGCACATGTTAAACTACAGCATTCCTTACCTACAGCAGGATTTCAGAACATGTTAGGAAACAATCATGTTTTCAAGTGAGGCTAAATCTCTAATGCAGCCAAGCAGTGACTGTTTAACAGCATTTGCAGAGTGGAAAAATGGAAATAGGAGCTGTAGCTAAATAACTGAATTTTCTCTCTTTAGTGATGTCTTTGGTGGTGGAAAGGCAAACCTATGAACTTTATTCCTCTGGTTTCATCCCCTTAGCACAGTAATCAAGTTTCTCTTAATGCTATACTCACATCCACAGCAAAGACAGCCTGTCACATTCATCTATTTATCCTCCCTTCCCACACATCCTAATACGTAGACAAAAATCTCTCTTGACACACCAGCAAACAGGAAGGACTCATTCCACCACCTTCAGTAAGATACAGGCACAGCAGATACCTTAAGTATGCTGCCACCTTAAAGAAAGCAAGTAGGACACAGCTCTGATTCCTTCCCCATCAAAGGTCTGCTGGAGCAGTTCCAAGCAGATCAAGGTTAGGAACAAGGGCATGAAAAGTCCTCCTTTGTCCACAGATGTCTTTTTTTTTTTTCTTTTTTTTTTTTTTTTTTTTTTTTGGGGGGCAAAGTCCAGGTGCTTGCCAGATTTCCAGCCATTAAGCTCAATTCAAACCCCAGAAGTGACTAAGCCTGCCCATCACTAACATTTATTGTTTAGAAGTATGCAGAAAGCCTTCACAACCCAGCTCCTATCTTCTGCCATCTCATGACTCCAGACTTCTCCCACAGTCACACACAGTGTCCTTCCTTGCACTGACACCCCCATACCTCCAGTCTCCTTGAGGAAAATCAAGTGCTGGAAACAGCTCAGATTAAGGGCAGTGGCATCCACAATTCTCTGAGCATAACTTCCAGGTTGCTCCGCCCTGGTCATTCTCAGTTCACCTAAACCTGAACCGACCTGGGTTCAGCTCAACAGAGCTCTTATTTGAGGCTAGGGTAAACATCGCAAGTAACGCTAGGATGCAACAACATCACATGTGGAACACCATGATGCAAAGGGAGAACAGTAAGGTAAATGTTGTCATGCTGTTTGGTACCTGTTCCTTGGAACACTGAGTCATGCTCAGATTAACAGGACGAAGGTTGACAAAGAGGTGACAATATATAAAATATGAACCATTCTGGAGATGGGGAACATCTTTTCATCCTGTCTCGTAAATGAAACCAAGAAGAAACAGTCAATGCAATGGAAAGCCTGAAAACTACTAACCCCTAAGGCTACAAGATTGGACTCTAGCCCTAAGCTCGGGAAGGCACTGAAAGGCATGTGGCAGGTGCTGTGCAGCAGGGACACCTAACATGCACATACGCAAGGACAACTGGGCCTCCAGGACCACAGGGAAATAATATGAATAATAATAATAATCAAAAAAAATGCTCTATATGGAGATGCAGGAAAAAATTTGATGTCCTGAACAAGGACACGGGATTCAAACCTCTTCAAACGGCTGAGGTCTTACAGCTAACAGTGGAGTTCATGGTACGTTCATGGTACTGCAGTGACCCATCCTGCTCAGCTCTAGTCAACACACTGGACTCTGCTGTGTTGTGGAGCAGTCAAAAGACAAAGTGCTTTATAAATAATAATCCAGATATGCCACAGAAAAGTCATTACCACCTCCAGGGAAAGCAAGACAAACACCACCGACTTTTTCAGAGTCTGTCAACACAGGTGAAAGCAAAAATCGCCTTTTAGGTAACAGGCAGCTGGTAAACAGAAGAAAGCAAAAACTACAAGAGAATAACAGTACAAAGAGCAACTGAGGTACTGTGGAAAAATCACAGCAGACTGTCAGCCCAAAGAGAAGAGAGCATGTTATTACCCTCCTACTCATATGCAACATCAGGATAATAATCAGACTGAGGTGTTAGCAGAGAGACCAGTGTATGCCTTAGCATTACGGGCCACAAAAACCTCAGCACTCTAACTGCGCTAAGAAATTTGAAAAATCAGTGAGCAGCTTCCTGTGTCCCGGACAATCTGATAAGCAATTAGTAATGTGAAGTACAAAGGGAAGAGCAAAGCAAATGAGGGATTCAAGGGTAATGTACTGTGACTCCAACTGGGAAGAACTAGTTGCCTAACACCAGAACAGAAAAAGAGGAATTATTAAAGAGCAGAAAACCTGGAGGGCAGGCTCCCAGGAGACTCATTTTATCTGATTGCCTCTGTCTTGTTTCAAGAACACAAAATACATCACAAAGGTCAGCAATTAATTAATAGAGCACGCAAGACTGAAATCTAGAATCCTGTGATGTAATATTAACAAAAGTCATACTAAAAATTACTCAGCAACAGGCTCTGAACAGAATGTTGACCTCTTCATAGCGAGGATTGTTCTGAAAAACAAATGACTCATCCCACAGATTCTCCCAAGTCTATTATGTTCTAATAACTGGAAGCTGGCTTCTGATTTTCTGAGTACCGAGGAGAAATGCTGCTACCTTTAGGGAAAGATGGTTAGGTACATAAGCTTGTGAAAAGCACTTCCATAGAAGGAAAGTTGGTCAAATGCATCGAGAAAAAAAAATAGGAAAAAAGAAAATAAAGGGGGGGGGCGGATGGCTGGGGAGAGAGAGAAGGCAGGAGGTTAATTTGAAACTGGAATGGCTAAGTCAAAAATTGTCCTGAAACTACCTGCACAACAATCCCCCCCCACTTATGCTACACTGAACAGTCTAAAGAAATACTTAAAATTTATAGTTAACCAGTCACCAGTACCCAAGCATCAGGAGCCTGGAGAGTACTGATGATGGGAACACTAGTTCTCAGATCCGAGACACAGCCAGGTTGCATTTAGATATCAAAATTCTTCTTCCGTGCTTTGAAAATACACAACAACAGCCTACCACTTCCAGGAATCATAAGTGCAACCTGGAGACTATGTAACTGAGTGGGACAGAAGTCTTGCCTTTCCTCAGCACCATGACCACCATGACCAGATGAATGCCCAAGTTTAGAGATACAAATACATATTCAAGATCTATCTAACTGGTATGATTTCCAATAGTATTAAATAGCCACACTTGTTTCAAATCAACAGCAGTTTTGACTATTATGCATATCTGATAATTTTAGTGTTTTATTTTAGGCCCCCAAAGCTAATTTTAGATTCAATTTTGACATATTTGTCCTCAGTGTTCTGCATCTTAATTAACTTTACAAACAGGTGCTTCTTGCTTCAGCCTTGTTCCAACTGGAAATGAACTTCGCTTTCTTTTAGCCATTTTGCAACAGTAACATCTATAAGAGAGAAGACTCACAAGTGCTGTGGCTTCCCATTTCATCTCAGCTTCTCCACCACTGCTCAGAGCCTGTGTCACAGCTTGTCCACAGCACCCATATGAAATCACATCTGAAGAATACAGGAGGGTTCCCACACCTGATCAACGCTACAGAGAGTTCTTGTTTCTATCAAACAACCAGTTTTATATTAGTTGTCTGCTACTAAACAGTAGACCTAATCTATGTTAGAGAAAATGTTTGCCTCCAAAGGCTAGGTAAATGTAAGGTCTGCTTTATAGAGAAGGTAAGTGCCTTCAGCTCTGGTTGACTCCACTAGAGGTGACCAGTGCACTGTGCTGCTGGCTCTGCAACCTCTCAAAGGCAGCCAGACCCTTCCAAAGGGGAGATGCTAAAACATGCAAAAGGGACATGAAACATGTCCACTCCCCTCCATGCTCTGCAAGATCTACACTGCACTGTGAAGAAAGTAACTGTTTGAAGTGAGTTATAGACTATCAAGGCTAAAAGGCACAGTAAAGCCCATATATCACCTTCCAGTAAGGCACATTTCCTCTTGAGCATGGCAGACACTATTTATGTCACCAGCACTACCCAGATCGTATATATGGAAGAGGTTTAATCGACCAGTCCTTCATTCATATCAACTGCCTATGCATCTTTTGGGCAGTGTCAGGAAAGCCCATTTGCCACAGTAGAAGCTTGTAAGTGAACACTCGTAAGAGTTATCAGAATACAAAAAGAAGAGAAAACAGGAGTTTAGCAACAGATGTAGAAGACAGTAGAGCTCTGAAAGTCACTGTAGAGAGTAAAAGTTTTTGAAATACCCTGAACACCACTAGCTACTCATTATTTCAGAAGTGTGCCTATAAGGCTCTTTACAAGGGGGATTATAGGTAGACTAGTCTACATTGCACATTTATTAGTTTTCCTTAAAGATGGATAGCATTCCATGAGGAGAAATGAACTTCAGCCTTGTTTAAAGGATGTTCTATTTAAATTGAAGAGATAATTCTTGATTAAGTTATTGTAGGTTTCCTGTATGCAAGTCTAAAATTCATCGATCTTCCCCTAAATCCCCACTGTCTTGTATTTTCTGTATTCACTGCAGCTGAAACAGCCATTAGAATATCATCTGCAGATCCAACTGGATCTATATCTCAGTAAATTTATTGCAATCTTTTATTTGGTATTAGCACAACTCAAATAATTGAGACTTCACACACATGTATCTTTTCCCTTCTCCTTTCTGATACAGAAAGTATCCATGTACTGTATCCAAGTTCCGTTGCTCATCCAGGAACTCAGCTTTCTTCTTCAGCCAGGTCAAAGAGATTTATCTCAGAAACAATAAAATATCAGCTTTTAGACCCACTCAACCAGTTTTCTCACCTGTGCAGATGTGCTATTGAGCTTCTGCAGGCCGTTCTCTAGTCGCTCCATTTTAGCTGTTAAATCCTTGCCCTTTTTCAATAGCAAATTTTGATAGAGCTTGATTTGCTCAAGGAATGACTTGGGAGTGGTGTAATTGTGTCGCCGTTCGTTGCTCAGATACAATCGGGATATCTCATTGACACTCGTATGGACATAGGCCATGAATTTGCTTATTGAATCTTTCACTGAAATCTAAAGTTAAGACCAGAAGACAAATATTTTTGAAAAAATACTTTAAACAAAACAGCTATATAAATAGACCTATGCCTTATATAAAGGAATTTATTAGCATTTTATTTTGCTGCAGCAAAATCCAGGATGTAACATATTAGTTGATTCCTTTTTGTTTGTTATCTCTAAAATAACTTCATCTGCTCTTGTACTTTATACCTCTTTTTATATCTTTTTATCTCATATTTTATCTTCTACCAAGCAATTTTTCTAGCATTCAGTGCTATAAAGCAAAGCCTTTTAAGTATAAATTTAGGCTTTTCTTCTATACAAATGGGGAAAGTGCACACTCATAAAAAGAAACATTCTAGACTTTATTCTTCCAAAATTCTGTACAGAAAAACTAAATAGAACTGAATCTCTTTCAGTCTAGTAGCAGGTAGTCATCAATGAGAAGTAGACATATTTGTACCCTTGAGAATTACAGACTTTCAGATATGTATGTGGAAAGAAAAGGGTATTTGCCACAGAATAATTCTAAATGTTAGGTTATTTTCTACATTGATTTGTAAGCTGCCTTTTTGACAGTAAAACTAACATTTCATTGACAATACTATCAGTGTATAAGTATATGAGCATGGTGTCCACAGCCCTGTTTCTGTGAAGGTCCATGCTACTCTGGGGCAAAACTTGCCCGTATTTCATGAGCTTGGTTCAATTCAGTTTAACACCATACAAAGCAGCCAGCAATCCTTCTCCAAACACAGTGATCCTTATGTCCCGTGTAAGCATCTGAAGGCAACAAAGGTGACTAGAGAGTCCATTGGAGCATTCTCATGAAATAAGTTTTGATCCATGGTTTGCACTGAATGGAGGGCTGAGGCCACACCTGGATGCTAGCAGCACTGTAATTGCTCATGACAAAATTTGTACCCTGCAGAGGAATTCAAAACCAAGCAAGGCTTGGACATGTCTAGACGACGGACCAGTGAGATGGTGTCAAGTGTGCCATAGCAGTGCACTCACCTCAATGTTCTCTGTTTCTTGCAGAAAGCGCAGGCTGACGGACTCAAGGGCCTCCTGTGGCCATTCATGGAACCAGTCTATCGCTGTGCAGTTCACAATGGCAGGGAACTTCCTGCTACGGACCCTCAGCTTGTTACCAACAGGTGAAAAACATAGTGCAACCTGAGAACACAAAGGAATGGAGAAGCTGAGACAGCATGGCTGGGCTCCAGGTTTAGAGCCTAATTCCAAAAGAAGTTCTCACATCAGCAGGTAAGATTATAGCAACCTTGACTTCTGAGCCTTGCACTTTAGGCCAGCAAAATGCATAATCTCACAGTAAACACATCTTTCCTCCGCAACAAACAGGCACATTAAGCGTTGCTATAGTCAGAAGCGGAACCCTGGCAAACATTCAAGGCTGCAGCCTGGATCTAATATTGCTAAAGTGGTGAAGAGAGGGATTGCTTACGACTCAAAGCTTTCACCTAGCAGGAAGCAGACATTCAGTTTCAAATAGTGCAACAAGGAATTACCATAAATTGATCTAAATTCTTCTGATAGAACTAATTCTTCTGATAGAACTACAGTTTTGAGATGGGGCTGCCTAGATCATTTTCCTAAAGCCAGCACTCAAAAGGCCTGATGTCGTTCAAACTCAGCAGTCTACTTTTATCAGAATAAGAAAATTTTTAAAATAGAGAAAACTTGCATCAAGGTAGACTAGAAACAAAAGCATTGTGAATGCTCTTCCCCTGATGGCTGCATTTTTGCACAACAGATCTTCTGTTTTTCAGGCTTTTATTTCAATCCAAAAGCTGTTAAAAACTTCTAAGTTGCAACAAACTCTACAGAGTCCCCATGGGTGTCTTTGGGAAATGTCTCTTTCTGTTACTTTGGGGCCAGCTGTAATCTCCTCAGCATCCTCCAAGTCCTGCACCATTTCTTCTTTCCCTCAGTCTTCAGTCATCTTTTCTTCTTCTGTCTGCCACCTCCTGTAGTCTGGAAGCCTCTTCTCCAGCTACAGCCAACCTGTTCAGTCGATCTCAGGAAGACACAATCTCTTCCTTCTTCCAGAAAGAAACTCCTCACCAAGAGTGCAGTAGTCAGGACAAGATAGAGTACTCTCACTCTCTGCCCCATCACAAGTTTTAACAGCAATATGACATGCAAGAACCAAATCAAGAAAGACCAAAATCTGCCACCATCCATCACAATCCTTTTTCTGTAACACCTTTCTGTCTGTATGTACTGTGCCCAGATTTATGAACTCTGCTTATCAGGCACAGACCAGAACACAAGGCAGGTTTACAACATGCAATGAAGTAGCAATATCTGAGCTAGTACCACCATGGGAAGCAGTAAAAATCAATCCTTGAACTACCTCTCTCCTGCTTGTCAACCCTGGCAGATACCTGCACAGCCTTGCAAGTGTCATGGGACAGGCTGGCATTAACTCAGATGTCTTTAAATTGTCAGCACCTTCATCACAATCTGTTTTTTGAAAGATGTAAGCCAGCCTTTAATGAATCCACATCCTCCTCCCCCGAAAACACACTGCCAATATGTACCTGTAAAACAGCCCATGAACACCCTTGTTTTAGTTTTTTTTTTTTTTTTTTTTTTTTTAATAAAGCTCTAATTAAATTTCATTATGAATTAAAGGAACATTTTTGTTTTTACAAGTGTACATAAAAGGTATAGTTAAAAAACACCAGTGTTTTGAGTTTCGACTTTCCTCCAGTGCAGCAATGGTACCTACAGCACAACAGTGGTGACAGACTGCTGCACCTGAGTGTGCTGGGCTGCTCTTTGTTGCTTCCTTTTTATGTCAGGAGAGGCAGCTGGATTCTGAGAGCTTCTGCTCTTCTGACAGTTGTGGTCACCCCATGCTCACATACAATGACTAGTCATGCATAAATCCTTTCTATACCTTCAGGCATAAGCCTCCGGCACTTCTGTGTTGCTCCATAAGAGCCAGGCAAGGTCCAGGGAACTATCTATGTTCAAAAGCCCTCTTCTTCATCTACACTACTTTCTCTCAAGATACCAAAGCAGAAAGTGTCCTGATGTTTGCACTTCATCAGGCCAAGCCCCACTGCCATATTGTTCTCAGAAGTCAAACATACGCCGCGATAATAACAGTTTACTCGGCTTTCTGCACAGTGAATGATGTCATTACTGAATGCTGGAGTGAATTAAGCAACACTTCACTACTGACCCCAGACATCTATCCTAATACTCCATTAAGGAGAAGAACAGACAGGAAAAAGGAATCAGTCTTAAATAAATCACATCCACACTGCCTTTCTAGTATATCTCAATAGCCAATGGCCATGGAGAATATTTCCAGGTAAGGACACTGGGCAGAAGACACCTAAGATATTAGAAGAGCCACAACACAGCATCAGTGCCTGTCAGAAATTCCTTTCCAAGCAGGAAAAGGAGAAGGAGGACTAGATTCCCTCTACTTGTGCATCTATATCTACATCTATAGCTATTCTGTAATAGGGTCTCTGATTTCTTGGGTACATGTCTAGGAGAGCAGGATCGTCTCATGGCTCTGTTTCAACTCAACACGTCTAGTCAAGAACGCACCAAGAACAGCCATCCAGCTGTCCTATTTAATGCTCCCATGCTTTTTAATGATGCCAGACATTGAGAAGCACTGGTCCTCACCTGATGAAGGGAACTCTCTGGCTGTTCACTATCCCAGACATGTACCTACTTACATCAGACAGGGAACAAGCCATCCTAGGTACACCACACATCAGTAAACACGTCCTATCAACACAAACCCAACATTGGATAAGGACAAAGACTTGTCTTCATTAAACAAAAGTTAATTTTTCATTCACCTCCTGCCCTGCCTCCCTTCTCTAGGACCATGGCACTGCACAGTCAGGTAGATGGGCAATTACCTCCTGGAAAAGTCTAACTCCTTCTTGCACTGAACCTTCTCCAGGTGGTAGGCATCCCTGGAAAATCTTTAAACCATATTTTAAGATATTAGCATCTTGCTATAGGGCTTTTTAGAGCTGGGAAGTTGGGCTGTAAGGGGAGACATCCTGCAAGCATGCCAGTTCCTAATACTGTGATACTGCACTTCACATAATTTAAGGTAATGTCTTTTAACTCTTTTGGCTGTGGATTGTCAAGTTACCTATTTTTTACAACATAAGATTGATCCACTATCTAACTTTTCTAAGCAGCAAGCTTAGTCTTGATGCACCCAGCTAAACACGAGTACGTATCTTTGAAAATGGAAAGCCTGGTCCTGTTCAGCTGTTAAAATACAGATAAAATTTGTAACTCCCATAGAGTCATATAAAAGCTCAAGAAATGTTGACTACAATGTTTCCTGTGTTTAAGTACTGCTTGCTGAGAGAATCACAGCTCATATCATAAACAAGCAGAAAAGACAAGCAGATAAGACTGCAGTCTGATCTCCCTACAATGTAGCCCAAAGGATTTCCAGCCAGGTACCCCTGGATCGAGATCAGCAGTGAAGATCCTACCACCACCCCTGCCACCATCTCACCTTCAGCTGTCGTTGAACACGCTCTATGAAGAACTTCCAACAGGTTTCCCGGGAGTCGACCAACCCCTGACCCTTGACTTCGTTCCTCACACTGTTGATGATGTTTTCAACTTCATCATCGGGGAAGAGATCAGGGATTTCACCTAAGATAAGAGGGCATATCTTGGTTTGCTTGCCTTGGTTTTGTTACAGACTTACAGCTAAGTGAAGTCTGCCTTTCTCATTAGGGCACAGGAAAGCCCCTTCCTAGGTAACACTCATTGTGTTGGATGTCTACAAGTATCAGGAGCAGAAAGGTAGAAGAGAGAATTGTTCTGCTAAAAAAATCACAGAATCAATAAAAGGTTGGAAGGGACCTCTGGAGATCATCTAGTCCAACCTCCCAAAGATTTCCTGGTGCTGATTCCACTGGGGCTTGAACCCAGGACCCTCAGCATGTAAAGCAGATGTGATAATCACTACACTATCCCTCTACCCCATACACAGATTCGCCAAACACTTGTGAAAGCAAACTTTCTCAGAGCAAAGGAAACAAGTATTAAATATAATCAAAGTACAGAAAGTCATTTTCTTCTGATTTATAGTGATAACCAGATTTCAAAAAAACCAAATCCCTAGTATGCTTTACATAGTAATGAAATCATTTAGATTTGCAAATAAATTTGTTACATATACAATTTCGGCAGCAATGTAGCATTTTAGGAGCACTCAAAGAACAGCCAGATCACTACAACTTTTTAAAAGTTAAAGGTTTTTAAAGGTTCTTAAGGGTTTTATAACCTTCTAAAAACTTTTAAAAGCTAATAATTATGCAATTGATTGCCAAAAATATACTAAATAACACAGTTTTTTAGTGATTATATATTTTCCTACCTATTCACTTTAGATTTTTGTTTCAACTGAAATCATCATCATTGCATAAGATACTGTCAAGCATGAACACTAATAACTTAAGACAAATATGAGAATTAGAAACCAGCCAATTTATATGAAAAGCTAGAACATGTTTTTTGTTCTAGTTTATTAGCTGATGATAAAGAGCGAAACAAATATGAAAAAAACAAGTATGTAGTTAGAAGAAAGTAGCCAAATCAGTCAGAACACACTATTTGGCACTAGCTCATATCATGAAAAGACATGGTCTCTGCACCATCACTTCCTCAGTCAGCCTGCAATTCAGTACTGTTTCCCCGGACAAGGACCTTTGATCTGTTCTCACTAACCCATGTGGTAACCACAGAAAAGCACAATGCCTTTCAATGTGGCCATAAGATTGGCATCCGGAAACAAGATGGGTAACTGATCACGAAGGCCTAGTCGCATCTTGTTCAAGTCAGAGAACCATGTTTCAAAAGATAGAAGAGTGCCAAAAAGCCTGTTTCTTCTTGGGCAAAACAGCAGGCAGCTAGCAATGGTCTTCCTCAGCTAAGTCAGCTGAGGGTGTCTGTAGAACCAGGTAGGGTTGTCCGTCTCCAAGGTGAAGTTGTCCTCTATCAGTGACAGATCCACAAAGACATAGAGGATGACAACTTAGATGGAAAGAGTGCTTCAAGAGGCTGTAGGACTTGCCCCTTGCTCAGGACACTGCAGAGCTTCACTTCAAGTTATAATATGCTAATTGGGTCTACATAGTGCAAGGGAGGTGGTAGGGCTACTCACCGTCCTCCATAACACACACAGTCCTTATTCTTGGTTATGAGTTTTTCACAAAAAGATCCTGTTTGCTGCTCAGAATGATATGGCCAATTTATAGCCACATATGTCAACTTTGGAATTATTCACAAACTATTGCTCTCAGGTGCTCTTGGCTCTCCATCCCCCACCATCCACAGAGGCCACCTGAGCCAGCTGGTATCTTCCCACTCCTGACTTATAAATACGGCAACAAATAACACAAAGTTACTAGCAGTGATTTGTCAGGGAGTTTGGGGAATACGGACTCCCTAGGTTACCTTGTGTGGTCATGGCAACACAGTTACACACTTCCATGTGCACTGTAGTTGTACTGTACGCTGCACAAGCACATAATCACACCATATTCTGCATGAAAGAAAGTATTTGCATGGAGACAGACTATTCTCCAATTGTCTGGGCAAGCAACAACTCAACAACTTAAATATGTCTGGAAAAATAAACAGAAAAAGGACTGGAATAGGATCAGAAGCCACATAACACTCAGACATGTCAGTCGGTGGCTTCATACTACATATTGACTTGTAGACTCCAGTTAAACATTCTAGCCAGGAGCAATCACATTTTATCTGATCACTAGAGTGTGGATGCACAGCATCCATAGGTCAAACTCATCCTCTGTCAACACATTCCTTTGGCTGTCTTCAGCTGCAATATTATGACAGACACATCACTTAACATCCACAGGCAGTATTACAGAATCACAAAAATATGGAAAAACTGGGTATGAAACATCCAAAACTGCAGAAGTCTATCAGACAATGAAGTGTATCCTCAGTAATGAGACCTTAGTGCTGCTTTTATCCTAGAGTTTAGCTTAGAATTTAACTTATAGTTTAATGAAATCTGTATGAAAAATGGGAGTGAGGAAAGGAAAGCAGTAAGAAACATACCTGATGCTAACAAGTCATTTACCAGCACCAAGAACCGCTCATCAGCCACCTGTGCATCAGTCATCAGGAACACAGTGCCAATGTTCTTCACACCAGTTTTCAGGTACTGGTTTGCCAGGTCTGCCTGAAAGTTAAAAAGAAGGTGATCCAAGAGGTTGCACCTATCTGTTGTAAAGCATGAACTAGGTATCACACCTAAAATAAGAGATATTTCAGAAGGAATAGTGCCTGTTCAGAATCTTCCTATTAATGGAGAATGAAGGAATTGCAATCAGTTAGCATGAAATGGTGCTTTGGACCCTCTTCATCCTCATGGCTGAGCTTTCCCAGGCATACAGAAGAGACTGTTACTATCATCATTGTAAGGCTTTTTACTAATTAAGACTTGACATTATGCCCAGGTCCATATAAAACAAAAATAAGAAGAAACTCCTGCCTAACACCACTAAACATACAGAAGCATTTTCAATTGAAATGCTTAGAGGATAATGCATGCGAAGATGTAAAATTGCTGCCTTATCAATGCAATCCCTGAGTAGTTCAAACCTCAGAAGGAAATGGATGGCAGAACCCTTTATCTGCACACAGAGGCTTCTGAGGGACTTCATAAAGTCTGGCTCTGTCCTGAGTTATGGATATAGTAAGTCACAAGGAGAAGGATGACAAAGCTATGCAGAGTTTGGGAAAGACAATAGTGTCTGGACACGCTTGTCCTTGGTATCGCCTTGCTGTAGATCCCTCTGGTTTCACAAATACACAAACACACAGCATCTCTTTGCTGAGGTGCCACATTTTTATTATTATTATTATTTTTAGGAAGGAAGGAAGGAAGGAAGTTAGATGACTGATGATTTTTGGATACAAAGATTTTTTTTTTAGTGGATTTTTTCCTTCTTTTCCAGAGTCAGCAGGGACTCATCTTTTAGTCTCCCATTCAGTGCAGCAGGGCTGGAGCTGTTCTGATACATAGCCTGCTCTCATTTAAAAGCAATTTCTTTTAAAGGGGGCTAGTGCTCTCCTAATGAAGACTGCCATGTTCTTGAAATCCAAATTGCTCATGAAATGGAAAAAAAATCATCATCATCCAGCTCACTCTTTCCTTTCTGCTCAGGATACAAAGCATGCAGAGAAGCCTCAGGTAACTCACTGGCCACTGCTTCAGAGACACTTTTAGAAATTCAGCAGACAAAAACACTTCCAAAAAAGTAATTTGTTACTTTCCTCACTGGAAATCTGGATTAGATCAGTTATAACAGTTTGAGGGTCCAAGGACAGACAGGGCAATCTGTCACCATCTTGCTCTTATATATCTTAGCAAAAATATAATCACTCCATATTTCATAAATTCTTTGAAAATAAATACCGAGTGAAGGGAACATCAAATTATCTTCCACCTCCGCAGACATAAAAGCATAGAGGTGCTTAGGAAACATGCTATTAATGCTCAATTAAACTACATTCCTATCTGAGAGAAGAAGGTTCCTAAATAAATAGGAAAGTAGGAGCTAGGCAGTGTCATGAATGGCACTGATAATGTCCAGCAGATGATGTGACAGGCTTGCCCAGTGTAAAGGAAGCAACATGTATAAAGCCACAGATCCTCCAAAAGGATGAGGATGACACACTATATACCTGGTCCCGCAATTGCCATACCTTTACTTGTTATATAAATACTGACCTGAGAATTGCTGCAGCTCCTACACTGGACAAACTGTCAAAGTCCCATATGCAGAAAACTAGTGATATTTTTTAAAAAAATCAAAGCTACTGACTGGCCAGCTGAGGGTAGTCAGCTGGCCCAGCAAGAGCTCTGATATGTTCAAAAGGACAGAATTGATGAAGTTCCTATGCGCAGACCTGGGAAAACAGATATCTAATTGGGTAAAGCCTAGACGAAGATGGAAACACACTGTCTCTATTTCAGGCTTTGCCAGTGGTGTTCACTACTTTGATATCTCCCACCCTATCTCTGATGGTGAGGGATCTCAGAAGATCTATCAGCCATTTACATATCCCTAGGAGAACAGCATGAAGTTACAATCATTTTTTTTTCTACAGCATTTTCAATGAGTTATCTTAACAGCAGCTAACATACTTCTAAATCATTTCAGTAGTATTTTTAAAATGTTGATTCACAACTTCTAAGCTCATTAGCTTTTGCATAAATATATGCACAGGCATACATCATCTACAATGAACCACACACTGTCCACTTGGTCTTTCCACTGCCTAAAATGCCAGAAGAATAAACAGGATATGACTTGGGAACTCTCCCTTCCTTCTCCTTCCTTCTCGTTTTCCACCTCCAAATCATTCCATAACAGACATCTTACAGATTAGCTAATTATTATGTCTTGTTTTAATTATAAATAATAATGAAGTAGAACTTCTCTGTTTCTTTACAGTTTCTAGTCATTGAACAAATATGAAGTGGATGTTCTTATCTCTCAGTTCATTAATATGGTCCAGAGACAACATGAAGCTCTGGCTTGAAGCAGTACCAGACCTCACCAGCGAAGAGGATCAGCTGAGGATGTCAGGTCTATATGCACCTTAATGTAAACACACTTCAGCAAGATATTTTGAAAGCAATTATTCCACTTTGTAGTCCAATATTCTGACTGGAGCTTTTTCACCTTTACATTGGTGTTGTTCAGTATGCAATAAGACAAAGTTTTCAGGAATAGTTATGCTTTTTCTTTCTTTCATCCTGCTTGAGTCTAAAAAATCACCTACCTTAAGGTCAGGGATCCCATAACCTTTCCTCAAAGTGATCTGGAAAACTTCCAGAGAGCTAATGAAAGCTGCAAGTCTTGTCAGGCTCTGCTTGCCACTTCCACCTACGCCAACCAGCAGAGCGTTTCCTCTGGGAGACTCCAGGATACGGTTGATGCGGCAACTAAATTGAGGCATACAAAATCTCTCATTAATAAAAATATTTTTCTTTTTCTCTGCCTGGTGCTTTTCAATACATATTTTCTTCACTAGGAAATTGTACTCTGAACGGGATGAAAAATGTCAATCTGAGCGACATGTCAGTAATCAATCCCAATCTCTGCTGAGACCGATATAGGGGACACAGCTGATGAAAAAAGAGTATAGTAGCAATTCAGACTGTGTCAAATTCTCATTCCACCTGCTACATTCTGCAGGACAGAAATATTTTAAGATGAAGTGGCCAGTTTTGTAGAGAAACAAAGGAAAAAGCACACTATGTTGACGTGCAAAAATTGAGAACAAAATTCAAGGACCTGATGAACCTCTCCAGTATTTGGGGATCAAGTTCTAATGAGAAGTCCTGCTATACATTAAAATATTTTAACATGTACCTAGAAAATAGTATAAATCCTATCTGGAAAACACAATCAAATTTCTTATTTATCCAAACCACCAATTACTTAAAAGCAGGATTCTGTCATTTCCCACGCCATACCCCCAACATGTGAGAGTCTCGTATGAAGAGCGCAAACGCCAAATGCAAGGATGGTCCATTTCCAAGAGCTGACACACTGAGTGACTTGGTCTGGGATAGGAGAGGTGCCTGTTTCCACAGCACCTTTCTTTGAAATTCCTGAAGTCATAAAGTGCACCTGGAGATGAGGTTTTGTCTCTACTGGGATTCTCAAAGAGTATTTAAATAATTTTTAAAATTGCAAGTACCTCATAGACATAAAAATAAAATAAAAATAGCATAAATATCTTTGTAACTACGAATTTAAAACTTGTTATTTTCATACAGTCCTACATGTCCAATTTTCAAAGACAATCTGTCTGGACCTCCACACTTTTAAATGCAACTGGGATTTTCAAAGAATCAAAGTAGCAAAGGCAATGCATCAATCCATTTAAACTAGTAGACAACACACACAATCTTGTTTTAGATAAATTTGAAAATCTCATTTAAGAACTCGTATAAATATGGCTTTAAACCATATCTGAAGGCATATCTTTGCAACACAGACAGAATCAAATAATAAAGACATTTAGGAAAATCCCAGTATATCCATTTCTGTAGTTGGTTGTCTAAATGAGGACTCACATGAACGATAAAGCACCTGAAAAATACCACATACAATAAATGTTTGTATGATATCCACAGCACTGAGAGCCAAAAATACCACAACAGCATCCAGACTTTAAAATAACCACTAGCACACAGTTCATCTGTCTCATAGCCCAGGGCCCATTCACAGTTTTAAGTGCCTTCCAAATGCCAGCTAGAGAAGAATCACAGTATTTGTGTAGGATGTTTCACAGAAAGTGAGGAAGTTTCAAATTTTAAAAGACTGGACACTAAATAAAGGACTTTCAGCCTCCACTTTTGGTTGTCTACTTCAATATACACAGAGTAAGACTTTCCATAACATCTTCACACCTGTAGTTTCTCTTACATCAGCTAAAAATATGGATATCTACAGTTTCCAGGAAACTGCACAGATTGCTTGCATGAAGTTAAGCGCTACTATAAGAATATGAGGCCAGGAAACCCTCTTACACATGGCACATGGCGTCCTCAAAAAGTACCAGGTTCATGGCTGCATTGACTTCATTGTAATTATCTAAGGCTTCCACAAGGATCTGATTCAATTCTTCCCAGTTTGGAACAGGCCTATAGTTGGGTTCTCCAATGCCTTTTGCAAAATGACAGTATATATTCATCTGCTTCGTCTGTTCTAAAGTTTCCTCAATCTCCTGACAAGAAAATGCAAAATATATAAGTAAATAAATAAATAAAATCTAGAGTATATATACATAGCACTAGAACAGTGAAATGGGTAATGGGTGGAGATCCCAACCATCCACAGATGGCATAGATCTAGATAGGCATGGCATAGATCTAAACTGGGAATGGTTTGCTTGCATAATAGACTGCCTATTGCACAAAATGTGTGTATAAAATATACAGGAAAAAAATGGCAGCTGAATTCTAGCTTTCCAAGAAAAATATGTTATTTCAGTGAACGCCTTTTTAGCCTTTTTATGGCCACATACTTACACCAGCGTAGGGGAAAAGGGTGCAAGAGGAAAAAAAGGGAAAAAGTGTGGAAAGAAAAAAGATCCTATACTGACATCCTTTCACTTGACAACTTTTTGCAAATCATTAAAAACCTCAACTTACTGCTATAAGAGAACATGGCCACAAGAAAAGCCCTACAGCAATAACCATAACATTAGGCTGTTGCATGGACAATGATAACACCTGGAGGAAAAATTGCTGTCTGCATCACTTATCAGGTTAATGATATTTGTATAATTCATAAGGCAGCATTGCTGGGTGATGATAGGCCTGAAGGAAAGCAGGTCTAGTGTTTTCATTTGAAAAAAATTTTAGAGCAAGAAAAGACACTAAGGACTTTTGTCTGTATCCCAGTGTCTTCCACTGAAAGCAGGGAATCTGACCCTTCTCCAGCTTTTGCCTTCTGAGACTCAAAGCACTGAAATACAGTCATTAAACAAATTCACAGAGCCCAAATCTCCTCTTCCCAACCCTTGAAAAGACAGAGCATGTCATTTACCCATATCGTGCTAGTGGCAGCCCAGAATATAGATGACAGAGATTTGTTCCCAGTCCAGGGATCCCATCAAGAACACTACCCTCCAGATAAACAAAGCATGTGCAGACCTCAAGTTAAACTGCTTTCCCAAGGAACTTTTCTTTTTATTTAATATTAGAGTCATGACCTGCAACACTTACATCGTAGAATTTCCTCACCATCTCCAGCTGCATTTTATCAAAGGTAACATAATCTTTTTCTTCAACCATCTTATCCCGGTATACCCGGTTCGACTCATGCAGGTAGAGCTTCACTAGGTCTTGGGGATGCTTCAGACATTCAGGGGTGGAAAAGAGAAGGCCCTGCAGAGAATGGAGATGGTCAGAGTACCCCATATCGAAGGAACCACCTCACTCTCAGCATCCGAGATATCACATCAGAATAGGACTGAACAACTATAAAGGCAGAGTTGTTATAGCAACCTATAATTGGACTTTGAATAATCTCCTACTCAGTTGCCCACAGAAAAAGTGTCTTTTCTTCGTCTTGATTTCCCAAAGCAGTAAAGTAGTTTACATTCATTTTTTTGAGAAGGAAGGTCTCCAAGCAGCATAACCAATGCAGCCTGGTTTTGCCAGTGGTCCTGGTCTACTTCTCGGCAGCAAAGACTATAGAAAAACAGGTGTCAGCACAGAAGTAGGGCCTTTGGCATAAACCACACCACACTGAGTACATTTTCAAGAGGAAAAAGCAGTTTGGAAATCTCCGTAGTGATGATTTTCTTTTCTTTAATTAATTAATTAATTTTAATTAGGTGCATTCTGCCTTCAGGAAATATTAGTTGCTGTCTGCAACAGTATGTTTACCATGAGCCCTATGAAAATGCACAAAACAATTATATTTCAAGGAGGTGTCACCTATAACTAAGCCTATTAATAGCACACAAAGTTTTCAATGAGGTGAATTAAACAGCTTTTATTCCTAAAGTCAGATTATTTACACATAAAATACACAATGCATTAAAAGTAATGTAAAAAACCCTGTCTCAGCTCGCTGGCCCATAGTCAGACAGTTTGGGTTTCACATTTGTCCTTACAGCTGCCAAATTGTTATTTTATTTATTTCAGAGAGAATAGCTGACAACTCAAGGAGGGAGAGAGTTAAGGTGCAGTCCATCAGGTCTTCATCTGAGAAGAAAAGAAAAAAAAATCACCTGACCTCTCTAAAGACACCCCACAACACAAAAGATACTGTGGTCTTGATGCACGTAAATGTGTGGCTGCTCTAGAGGGGAGAAAATCCATACTTCAAAGATCTTTACTAACTTAACAGCAGAAAGTCCCCCTTTTTCTCACTCTGCAAGCCAATCTCTTAGTACTACTCATAGCAGTGCTGCCAGGTGCTTCCATTAAAATAACTAGTAGCATCCTCAAAAAGCAACAAGGTTATTCTGTTTATCATGTTGAACTTTTAGGAGATGCCATAGTGTCTACAGCTGGGACAACACAGAGGATCACTACTGGTCATTAGTCATTTTATCTATGATAGATGTGGCTCCAAAATACAACAAAAAGATAATCCTTTGCCCAACGCTGTGACAATATAAGTGCTTTTTTTTTTTTTTTTTTTTTTTTTTTTTTTTTTGCATCAAGCTGTTAATTCTTCAGGTATCTTCAGCTATATCTTTAAGCTTCTCTTCCTATTCAGAAAGGCCAGGAGTAAGTTAGGAATTCCTCCACACACACCCTTTCACACCCCTGGATATTTCTCTAGGCAATTGAAGATTTATCAAATACCACGATATTCATGATAAAACAACAAAATCACAGAACAAGCATTTGCTCAAAGGAACAACTGTGCCCATTAGAGTTTGATGGGAATCATTCAGGATGTGCTGTGTTGCCTTGCACATGAGTACAGACACGGGCTGTGAGGGAACAGCCCTCCTCCAAACGAGACTGATTAGATCGGGATTTATTAAAGGGTAATCTTGAGTGACAGATTCTTGAGGAGCTTAATAATCCTCCCAGGAGACAATGCATATTTGGCACTAAAACAGAAAATATGCTAATCATCCCAGTAAGAGTCATCTTCCATGTTTTTGTCACACATCAAAGTACCACGCGGAAGTTGATGAGAGGGGCTGTCAGAGCTCTGACAAGGCAGGAATTAACCTCAGCCAAGTACTCATTTTCTTTCATGAACTCTACGAAAGGGAGCAGAAGAGCAATTCCAAATAACGAGGGATAGCAACTGTGACCAAGTCAGCTCACCATGGCACACAGCCCACCCTTACCAGCAGGATGTCATGTGCTCTGGACCTACCAGGAGTGTGATGATGCCAATGAGATATTTTTGTTGCCTATCAGAGCTCTGTAAATCATGACAAATATCGGTCAACTCGCACTTTACGATGTCAGCACACCTCTGCAGCTGGCATCCCAGGCAGAATGAAGACAGAGTGGGACAATTTCCACTGAGGCTCTACTGATGACTTCTAGTTCACAAGATGACCTGAAACTCTGCAATATCAGAATTCTCTAATGAGGAATGGCCTCCAGAAACCATCTAGGACAGCCACACTTCAGCCAGATCTCCTGAGCTGTATCTCCAAACAACTATTGGATTCTAACTGAAACCTTAGAAGGCTTCCCTGAAACCCACAAGAAAGAAATGGATTGCTTATTTTTTATGGTGAGATGCACAGCACTGGCACTGCTCAGAATACCAAACAGTCCCACATTACATAGTTAAAGGGTTTTTGGTAAGAGAAGACATTCAAAGTCAAAATAGTTGCACATTGTTTGCACATTGCTATCCACAACACTAAAAAACCCACTAATATGAACAGAGGAATGAACAGAGGAATGAACAGAGGCATCTGCAATCTTTTTTGCTGAATGCTTGGTTTTAAAAAAATCCAGCATCAGAAATATTCAAGCTATTCTTGCAAGACCTGTAAAACTATAACAGCTGTCCAGAAATCAGGGTCCAAAGAAATACAAAATGAGTTCTGGACACTGAGCTTGCTAAGTTGTTAATTATTTCCAAATTTTAAGCCTCGCATCTTGCACGCAACGCTCCCTGAAAGCAGGTGGAATTGCTGCTAATGCTCCTAAAACTAAAAGACTGAAGTATGAAGACATACAGCCTATCCTCTGCTGCCTGTTGGCATGAGAGTTGGAGGCAGGGTGGGTGGTATTGCACAAGTAGAAGGGAAAATGCAAAGGTGAGTGTGAAGAGAAACAGCTAACGTGCTCTCACGGACAAGGGTAATCAGAATGCGATAAAATGAAGTCTCCCAGGTATAAAAAGGTAAGAAAAATAAATTACTTTTTTCTTCACAGTCTAAATCACTTTTAAAATAAAAATACCCCAAGCACTTTTATGACTCCTTTCCAGCTGTTCCATGTCACGTGGGAGCAGACAATGCATGTGTGTTTTGGTGTATGTGAGTCCAAAATTTGCATTCTTTCTTCAGCAAGCTGATCTGTGGATAAGCACAAAGATCCATCCCTCGTGCAAGGAAGTGCTCAGCCTGCTGGCCACTAAAGTACACTTAAACATTAAGCTGTCTTTGAGTGAGGCTGGAGGGAGGCATGCTGGAGTCACTCTTATCATCTTGCTGTCAAGAAGAAAGTGATGCTGTTTCTTCTAAAAAGCCACAGATCTTAATGTGACACATTGGTTGAAAATCTTGTTAGAAATGAGAATAAAAAGCAAAATACAATCCTGCTGAGTCTATGATTATTATTTTACAGAGATGACAGATATGATTTAGTGCATAATACCATGGTAACCCTTTTGGATGGGAAGAAAGACAGCAACAGGGCTTTCTGTGGTGTGAGCCAGCAGGGGATATATTTTTAAAAAGCATAATCCACAACTCTCTTGCTGCCAAGACCTGTCTTCCTTAATCAAGGGTAAATTGCCTGGAGCGTACCAATCAATTTAACTCTGCAATGCATGGTAGGACCCAGAGGAATGAAAAGGTGCCATAGAAATGCAAGGCAACGTAGCGTCAAACCACAGATGGGACCTTCTACACAGGGAAAGCGACAGCTAACCTCTTCTGAGGCAGCCAAAGGCTCATCAGATAATAAAGGACTGAAGGGTGACCTTATCCGGGAAATAGCAACATAAGCAACAGTAAATGATATAATCGAAAGACAAGGAGCCAGGATTATCACTTCTGTGAATCTCACCTAATCCCACTCCAACCTTTACTTGCCTATCAACCTGGACAACGGTTTTCAACCTCTCCTGACCCTGAATGTTTCCAACTGAAGGGAAAGGTCCTGTGACAGCAAATTTAAGCCAGCTAATGATGAATAGATTTTATAGTATTTGATCAGCCTTCTGCCACCTTTCAAAACTAGCCCATGAAGTCAGGGAGTATTGATGAAGGTCATTTATTTAGAGGCTCCTCATTATTCTTGTTTAAAACCACAAAGGAGCATCCCTCAATCCAGATCACAGTGAGTTTCCAAGTCAGTAGTTACCTGAAATGTGTTTGTGTGTTTGTCAGAGGAACTGTGCCTCTGTGCTGGCTTCACTCTCCCAAGTGGGTCTCTCAGATCTCCCTTCCTCATCCACAATCCTTCCGCCAGTCCCCATCTCCCCTAGTGATTTGTGTTCCCTTTCTGAGAGCCGGTCCTCACCTCACGGAGGGCAGTACAAACATCACTGTGTAGTGCCACACTGGGGAGCTTATTTCCATAGGAGGCCCTAAACCAAAACTTCGAGCTACAGCACTAGGTTGGTTCATGTCAGAGAAGCAGTGGCACACCACTGCGTAAAATACTGGACCATTTGGGGTTCTCCAGCTGAAAGTGAAGTCCACAAACAAAATCAATTGAGAATAGCAGAGAAAATCATCATGTAGTAGGAATATGTGGGATTCCCTACAACTTTCTCAGGTGAACAACAGGAGGATGGTTTATCTCAGGAGATTTCAGGGCTGTTTTCAGTTTGACATTAAGACATCTAAACCTACATGCAGGTGTCTGCATGTGCAGTGGGTGAGATTTCAGGCTGTGAATATCTACTCGAAAGCCAAGGGTACAGCTCAACCAGTTCAGTCAGGACAGCCACACAGGGTATGCAGATATAACACAGGAAGTCACCTGCATCCTTCTAGAGCAGCTGGAGTGCATGTGGGATGTCCCAATGTGTTTCAAGTGATAATAGACACCCAAGCTTGGGCAAACAATGGAAACCATAGCTGTGCCCTTGGCAGGGAGTTGGACTGTCCTCTGCACTCCATGGCATATGGTGAACCAGGGTACCTCACACCTCTGATTCCAAGTGCCTTAACTTAGAGCCAAATCCCAGCTTAGACATGCACAATGTCATTGTCCGACAATAGAGCAGTTACCTTGGACTCCTTTTACCACTGCTTCAGAAACACACTTTCTCTGAGCTCTTCTCCATGTTTCCTTCAGGATCAGTTAAATTGCACACAGAAATGCCCACTTTCCTCTGCTGAAGGAAAGGAACATGACTAGCCAGGCAAAGAGGATTCCTACCCAAGGGCTCAAATCCCAAAAGACAGTCATTCCAGCCTAGTCAGGGTAAATGTGAACATTACTTGGCAGAGTTAACTCACTATTCCAGTAACATCTTCAGCCTCTGGGTTCACTGGCTGCTCTTTTTCTCTTCAATTTCACCAAAATCTTTATTTGCCTAGCCAAATCTTATTGATTGTATCTTACTGAGTTTTGAAGTCATTTGGAGTGAATATCTTTTAGTTTCACATTCAGATGCATCCTAGAATGTAGCTTGTGACATTCCTTGCACTGAGCAATGCAGATATCAGCCGTAACAATTACTGGCTATAGAAGAGCAAACAAGAAAGGAAAAAATTCACAGGTCAGTCTGCTGCCTATTTCTTTGCGGCAGTCTTTTGTGCAACACTCACATGCATAGATAGGTTCAAATTCAATCATTCTTCATTAGCTGGAGCAATTAAGGTACAGGTTCTTGGAATGCCTTGTAATGAGACAATTAGCACAGGACTCCTTGTAATAAGAGCTGTCAGGCAGTTTTGACAAAAAGAATCAAGTAGAGCTTGTAGGGCACTACTTAAATGTTTAGATACAGTATTAATATCTAATATGATATGATAATGACAGAATCATTGGACAGATTGCAAATGGAGCTGTTGTTAACAACCTGTGCAGAGTCTGCAATATTGCTGAGAGCAATATAGCAATATAGAAGCAGTTCCAAGGGTTGACTCCTCCAGAGCTGCAATTTGCATATGTTTTGTGCCTTATACCAACTATCATCAGCTGCTTTTATAATTACAGGATACCTGGTGTAAAAGGAATCCCCAAATGCCTCTTGCATATGCAGCCATTATTCATTTCATGTTTGATTATTTGTCTGTGATTAAAAGAACTTGGAAAAGGCATTATGCTCCTACCCACACGCTTTATATTCACCTACTCTCCATTTTCCCAAAGGCTAAGGAACCTCAGGTGTCCCTGCTCCTTTCCCCTGCCTCTGCCTTCACCACAGGGTGAGTCTAACAGTGAAAGAGCAGCTAGAATAGCCTTGGAATCTCCATCCGGGAAAGAATCAAAACTAACCTGAAGAATCTGACCTATCTTTGAAGTTAGCCCTAGTTTGAGCTGGGGGTTTGGAACAGAGACCTCCGAATATCCTTTCTGAACAAAACTACTCTATGAATCTATGAAAATATAACGAATGCAGCATGTGGAAATGCATTCTCAGAGTCCAGAGCTTCTTCCATCTTCAATTTCAGGAAGAATTTTGTATTCCAAAAATCTCTCACAAAACCAGAACTAAATTGGAAATCAGAACATCTCAAAAACCCTGGAATATGTAAGGTAAGGAAGCATCAAAAAGTACTAGCAAAGGATGAGGAAGGATTTCAAGAAACTGAACAAAAATTTAAATAAATACAACGAGCCCAAGAAGTCAAATTCCTCTCCTTCTGCAGCCATAAGATAAACTAAAAGCCCTCTGAGCTCCTATCAATGCACCTGCCCTCTGGCCCAGCATCCAGATCTAGCAGGATGATTTCTAATATCCCACAGCCTGAGCACCTTTCAAGCAGACCACAGTTAAGTATCAAAGTTTCCCATATATATGCTTCTTTCCTCCCTTCTCAGCCTTTCAAAGCAAGGATTACCCCAGAAGCCAGGATTTAAAATGACCCAAGTCCAAAGCCAAAGACTGATGATGTTTAACCACGCGAGCGACAGATTTATACCTCCTTGACACAATGCAGTTATTAGCTTTTTCACAGTCCCATTCTTGGGTTTGCCATTGCCTATCATTATTTTTACTCCTATCTGATGTACCAAACAGTAAGGCATCGAACTTTCTCCACCTACTTTATAAAATAGATGTTAATGACAAGGATAGAAGGATAGAGTTGTACAAAGGATTGGGGTATTTCGCACTTCTCAAATTTGCTCCTGATAACTTTCTCAAGCTTTTATTAAAGGAGCTTTTTAAAGCATGAGATTTCTAAGTTTAGAAAAAGCTCTCTGACACTGTTATAGGAAAATATTTCTGATGCCTAAGAACTGAGGCTGGAAACTTCCCCTTTGGGCTCCAGTGGTAACTCAGTTTCCATAATTCAGTGAGAGCTGCCTTTCATTCAAGTGATTTATCAATTCTTTAAACACTATCCTTTGTGCATGTGCTGAGTACCTGACCATCTAGAAGCTATGTGAATGTGTCAGTATAGGATGACAAGCATCTCTTTCCAGATACATTTATCCTTTTCTCTTGACCTCAGTAGGCTGGACAGTAAATAATCTTCTACCTGAGGTTCCTTAAAATTATGGGTGACTAACAAAGAAATTAGGGAAAGGGCCTAGGTTACCAGAAAAAACTTTTATTTCTTCTCTCCTCTTGGGGGCAAACATACGTTTTCTAGGTAGGGAAATTGTATTTTCCTCACCAAGATTAGCTGGACCAAGGGAACCCATTCATGACCACCTCATGCTGCTTTAGGCCAGGCACTGGATACTACCAAAGGACAGCAATCACACTTACTTGGAAGATATTGGAGAAGTCTCTCAAGTTGAAAATGTAATGGAATTTGATGGCCGTTGGCAGGAAAGTAGCAGCCACTTTCTCGTGCAGGCGCAAGGCCAGGCTGATCAACTGCTGAGTGGATTTTTGCACAACCCCTGAGAAATTCCCGATCGACAGGTGCTGCATTAAGATGGTGCTGTAGATCCTGGACAAGGCATCCTGCCCAGGGATTGAGAGGGCAAAGACACAGAAGTGACGCTGAGGAAGAGAAAGCAACACAAGGAAAGATCAGAGAAGTGGGTAACCATCTCTCCAAAAAAAATGTACTTGGAGACTTGTAGTCAATCTGGAATAAATCAATTTCCCTATTCTGATTTTCCAGCAGAGAAAAGTTTGCAAGTGACAGTTTTCTGCTCTCTAAACAAGGGATTTTAAAACACATTTCACAACTATTACATTGAGGATTTAGTCTATTTAAGAGCTAAAGGGCCTCTGAAAGTCCCTCCCCCAACCCACTAAACCTCTTTTCCTCCCAAATGGGATAGCCATGACCATGTCGCTTGTAGGGAACAGCCCCTGGAAGAAGCCATCTCCCAAAAGATCATAGAATCAGTAAGGTTGGAAGGGACCTCTGGAGATCATCTAGTCCAGCCTCCCAAAAGATCTCCACTTGTTCTTGGTCAGGGGCTTACAAAGACTGAGAATATGCACATTTCTAGCTGAGGGGCGCCTCATTTTAACAACATGCTTCAGCTTGCTAAAAAAAGGGGGCCAGGGCCTTGGCTAACTCGTTTCAGGAAGAGCTTGTCCAGAAAGAGAACCAATTTTGATCTCTGGTCCACCATTTCCTCAGCATCAGTCAAGTTCCTGCACATAGCTGCTGGGAGTGAGACCTCTTCTTATTGCAGCCACACCACCGTGATATGCAGTCACACCCTGTTTCTCAGAGTATTTCTCGTAGTCAAATGGAAAGCTTCCCTCTACAGCATGGAAAAGTATCTGATATATGGCTGACGAATATCTGATACACAGCTGGGAAAGGCACTGCCCATCTAGCAGTTATTTGCCCCCCTCAGACGCTCACAGGAACACTGCTCATTTGTGATTTGCACACACAGGTAATAGTCAAACTGTCTTCAAGATACTTTCCTGCCCTAAGACAGTCACTGTCATCTCACGGCTCAGAGGAATAATAATCAGCTCTAGGTCTGAAGGTTGAGCTGCTTTCTAACTCCCAAAAGTAAGCCCTAAAGTTTAAGATCTCTTCTAAAATTTCTAATTGCGTTACCATCAGGACTTGTTATTGCATTACTCTATGCTTCCCCCCCCCCCCCCAACCTACATAGCCCATCATGGGAATACACCACCAGCTCTAGCAGGAAATTTTTAAAAAAGCAAAACTTTTTTATGAACTATATTCCACAGGTAAATATTAGCTAAATGAAGGTAAAATCTGATTCTATTAATCGGAAGGCTATCCTGAAAGTAGGTATTAAGTTGGCTGGCAACTTTGTCTCCAAATCTGAGCAGCAGGATGTGAGAAAAATTCAAAAAAGAAAATGAAGTAGTAGTCAGCTCTTTCACCACTACAAATTATGGTCGCTCAATAGATACATGTCATTTCTAAAATCAATGATAAAACAACAGCAGGATCTGCCAGCTTGGTGTTTGAATCGTGAGGTCAGAGACATAATCTGCCCCAAAATAATATCAGCAGTGCCTGCAATTATGCAGCATTTTACCTGCAAACGTGGATTGATGGTGAAACTCCCCGCAGTCGGGTTCATGCACGACACATACTGCACATTCATGATCTCCTTCAGTGATAACTTGGTCCTGTCGTACCTTTGAGCAAAACAAAAGCAGCATCACAGTGACCACAGCCTATGAACAACGGTTGCTGCATCTCCTCCCGCATGCTCAGGGCAGCCTGGCATAGGACCATGCACTGCTGATGTCCAGGTTGTCTTCAGCACTGCACTGAAATTTGGTATCAAACTCTGCATCTCGCCAAGGTACAGCCCAGGCCTATTTGTGTGTTTGTACATGAGTCCTGTTCTTAGTGGAACAGGATTCAACAACCATTCCTAGTGTTTCTATTAGCTAATCATAAGCTCTGAGCTAAGCCCGAAGGCTGAACCCTTCACATACGCAGAAATTGCAGGAAATCGCAGGAACACACCTGATTTGAGCCAGTCTGGCACATGGCTAAGCTAACAGCCTACTGCACATGGCAGCTGCCCACCTACTGTTTTATGGAAAGGACCAGGTCCCTGCAGACAGAGCAGTGGACACAGTCCAAACAGTAAATTTGCTAAGGTTGGTATTGGGGCTGGATGGTACCTGACCCATATGCAGCCTAGGGGTTGCACTGCATTTTGCACATCTCATTCCCTGTCATCCAGTCTGGCCTGCACAGAGCAAAATGCAACGTCAAAGTGCTGTGAGAGAGAGCACAAAGTGTGTGACACCCAGATGAGTGCTGTTGAGCCTGCCTGTAGCAACAGCAAACACGAAGCAGAAAGCCCAAACGTAACGGAGACAGGACCTCTGACAGTTTGTGTCAACTCATGCCTCCAGAGCTCCAATGTGTAAAATAAGCAGAACTGTCTTTCCCCTTCTGCCTAACTCCCATTTGCACCTTCTGATGCCTTTCCCTCACATCCGTAGCCCCAAAATTGCACATCTTCTTACCTGCCTCCACACCAGCCCAAACAAGCTTTCTGCCAAGCTTAGGTTCTTGCATGGTTGAGGAAGCTGGAAACTGCAGTAACTCCCACTGCTGCACTCACAGCAGAGAAGAGCTGGGAATATTTCTGTCTCTCACAGTGCTGCTGGCTACAATGTAAAACGTGTCTATCTCCTTCCAAAACACTATCACTGTTTTTTCTTCAAATTACCTCTGCCTAGAGAATGCTTGCTTTCTTCTGCCCGACTGAAAACAGTATCAGGTTCACACAGCACAAACTCAGCAGGGATATTTCTCCCCAGCAGAGGCCAAATCCATTGCCTTTGTCTAGTCACAGCACTGCAGGGCATCAATGTACAGCATCACACTCACCTTGCAGGGTAAGGATGGAGGTCACAGTCACAAAACAAGCCAATAAAACAGCAAATGACTCTCAAAGAGGCTGTGAGTAAATGAGTTTGCTTGCTGGGGAAGAGGGAACCCTGTGAGTGTGCACAAGACTCTCCATTCATACTGGAACTTCCCTCCCAGATCAGCTGCAGCCCAGAAGGGTGTGAGCAGCAAACACAGGCAAGGAAAGGGAAACCAGCACTCTGACTTCATCCTGAATCCCACCTTAAAACCAAGTAAGAATAAAGAGGTCTCAGATGATAAAGTACAAACAGTGTCCTACCAGTGGCCATAGTCCAGGTGCTGTCTGATCAGCGTATGGGGCTGTACCGTCCCGTAGGCATCCACTTCAGGCATGTTCATATCATCGATGAAGTAGATGAGCTTCTTGGTACCAGGAGGGCCATAGTTTCTACCAGCCTTTTTATCTAGTGGCTTCTCAAGCACAGCTGTAAGGAAGTAGAAATGCAAAGGTAAACTGCTGGGATGGTCACAACTGCAGAAATGGAAGTGGTTGGTATAAGACAGCCACCAAAACCCTCAAATGTGTATTATGCCAGGACAGAAGAGGTTACCATCCAGGTACCAACATACTGGCTTTGTAAGCAGCCATAGAAGAAGCAGCAGGACTGGGAGCCATGCTGTGCCAAAAGATGTGTCAGTAGAGCCAGGACCCCAGCAAGTGCTTAACTTCAGGCTTATTGCCTTGTTTGGAGGAACAGTTGGTCTTGACACAGGATGTTTCTCACTAGCTCCTGTAGAAGAGCAAGACATTGGCCATCTCTGAACTGTGTCTGGAGATCAGCTGGACACCCAGCATGGGGCTGGCAGAGGAGCTTTGGCAGGTCTGATACAAACTGAAATGGAGTTCTCAATGCCTCATTTCCAATAAAATACAGCAAATTAACAGTCTGCTACAAAATGGGTCTATTTCTGGGCAAACAAAAGGCTTTCATGCAAGATAAAGTCTTTTGAATCCCTTCTATTCTTTTTCTCTAGCAAAACCATGTTTGCTGAGGTTATTCTGATCCATATAACAACATACTGAAATATTCTCCGCTGCCTCTATAGGTAATATAGCAGTTAGTTCATTATTACACATAGTAATGACTGCGCATTCAAAAGGAACAAGGGAGACGTTGTTAAGTAAAAGAGCCTGTGAGTTGCTGTTCAGGAGAAAAGCTGATTTTGTGAATGTGCATGTATATTATATATATAAATTAAAAAAAATATGTTTTCACTGAAATGCCCTGGACATCCACAAGTTCCCCCTGCCATAATTACCCAAAATGCCAGATAATGTGAAAAAAAGACTAAATTCCAATACAGGCTGCCAAATTATCAACAGCTTTTGTTGTAAGCTGGGTCATTCATGAGGAAGGAAAAGTATTCAGAAAAAAAAAATCTTTTTTTCAAAGTTTTGGAAGATCTTCATTTGTTTTAGCAGGAGGTTGCATATTGCTTTAGCTTATAAAAATATTATGAATACTTACAGCTCTGGGCTGATATTTAATATAATCACTGCACATTACTGCACATAACATTTTATAGGTTATCAAGTCTTTTGATTCCAGCCCAAACAACCTTTACTGACACAGTGGAAACACAAACAGAAAAAGCTATCTGCTGCTCAGATCTTGGGATAGATTTTCTGCCCTCTACTTATTTTGAGAACATCTTTGGTCTCAGGGGCTCACTACTTTTTGATAGCTGTAGGCAGGATTTGTTTCATTTATACAGTTTTTGGTCAGACCTATAATGTGCCATATAAGCAGCATGGTAAATAGCAATTCTTTCTAATTAGGGAATACTGGCAAACATAAATGGGTCTGTGAATTTTTATAAAAAAAATGCTTCTTAAAATTTACATTTAATCCATCCATTATAATGTGTTAAAGTAATTAAGGGAGATTTATAAGTTTTATATTCTGTTTTTTTTCAGACTACAAATTATATATTTATATCTTTAAAAATACCCCTTTTCCACTGCTTCAGTGCATTTCAGACAGCTTTTCTTTCCCACTACTCAAAATTCAGCTTATTTCTTGTCACAGACAGTTTGCTGCACAAAGAAATGTACTGTGCTAAGAAAAATGATGAATCTTTCCTCAGTGGAGTATCTCTCTCCCTTCAATAGAACCACAATATTTGAGATTTCTGGTAGCAAGTTAAATTAAGTGTTTCAAATAAGCATTTAATTTAAATTTAATTAGTCCTTAATTAACATATAAAATCAGCCATTTTTGAGGTTAAACAAGTATGCAGGAGATTCATCATACTGAAATGCAATTACTGGGATCGAGTGACATGTTCACGAAAGTCGCATTTTAATTTGAAGCAGTATCTCACAAAAATAAATTAATAAATAAATAAGGGCATATGTCTCTATCTCTGAAATCCTGACATACTCAAATTAGTGCCCAAAAGAAACATTCTCAGGAAATGAGACAGTATGTGTAATTCTTCTTGCCTGGTGGCTGTTGACAGAGGAAAAACCAAGTTTCTTGCAATTTTCTCAAGGCAAAACTCTAGTGCAGAGGTGCTGAATCACTGGAGCAGAGAGAGAGGAGGAGCACGCGAAAGATGGGGCTGCATCACAGAAAGGTGCAAGGGGAAGCAGATGTCAAAGGAGGTATAAAAAGCAGAAAAAGCGGTAGCTTGGAAGTCAAAGATGATGAGATAAGGGACAGCTACAAACCTGAGGAGCGCGACTAAAGCTATGGAGGCTGATACTCAGTCAAAATACACCAAAGAAACCCTAACTAAGTGGCCTCAGGCTTGGGTAGAGAGGATGTCCAGCTCCATTCAACTCCTATGCACATGCCCATTTTGTAAGCCATAGGGCCCCTCAAGGGCTTAAATCACATACTCATGCTGTTTCTAAAAGGCTCTCGCTCTATTCCTTATAAATCTGTGCACCAACAGACATCTTGTCTAAGAAATTACTGGCTTTCACTTTTACTTCTTTTTTAAGAAAAAAAAAATCACTGTTTTGTATCTGTGTTTTACAAATTTAAAGAGATGTCTGCTAGGGAAAAAAAAACACTCAACTGACAAACCACATAAAAAAAAGGAACAAATTAACTCTAAAAAAAAAAAAAAAAAAGAGCGGTAGAGGACTATGCCGAGCAGTATAAATCACGCCTCCCAAAACAAATCTCACGGCCATTACTTCATTCAGACACTTTCGTTTGCACACAAGATGACTTGTTCGTATCCGCAGAGGAAGAAAGTCCCCACCACAGACCATAGCTCACCGTCAGAGTAAATATGGAAACATTGCTAGCTCTGTCTATATAAATCTCAACAACTGTACGCGTTCACACCATCCATATTGAGATAAATGAGAGGGTGCATTCCTCTCCCCGGTTAGCTGAGCTGACAGACAGATCAGCCCACATGCCAGCTCAAGGGCATTTTACTGAAACCCCACCCAGGGAGAAAAAGTAAAGGGGCGCACCTGGAAAGGGAAATGGGAAGTTATTGTGATCACCCCACTCAGAACTGCAGATTGATCAAAAGGCGAGATTTCACCTAGGTTTTGCTTGAAGGAACCATAATAATTTGCATTCACACTATGAGCCAAGAGGCACACATGAGAAATCCCCCGTGCAGAAGCTCTTCCTGATGGGTACTGATCAGCAAGGCTGGGAGAGCCTAGAAGAGGTTTGTCATTGGTAGGACCAACAAGCCTTGCAAATGTACCCCTAACCAGTTCAGAAAGCTCTGGCATGAATGTATGACACTGTCCATTCTGCAAACAGCAGCCTGCGCTGTCATCTTGCTGCAAACAAATCAGTACCAGAGGGCAACTTTAAGCTTTGACACCTCTGTTAAAACTCTTGTGTTGTTCAGAGCCTGGGGCTGCATAAGTCTTCTAATACTATCACAGCTGCTTGCTGTCTTTTGTCATCGCTTTGGGTTGTGAGCATGGCCCTGCCTGGCACAACTTGGCACTGGAGGCTCTAAAGTTCCTTCTGCCCCAGCAGAAGCCTGGGAGGCACCTTCTTCTGCAATCACTGCTGTTCAGTGGAATGTGCAGAGGGAATCAAGGAGAAATAAGATGTGTCAAATGCTTAGCCACAGGGATGCTGTGAAGCAAGCTAGGTTGGTAAACAGAAAAGCCAGACAACTGAGTGCAGAGCAAGTGCAGACAGTCCCATCACCCTTCCCTACTCTCCTTTAGCAGGGACAGGTCTCCCGTGTGACTTAGAATCATAAAATCAGTAAGGTTGAAAGGGACTTCTGAAAATCATCTAGTCCAACCTTCCTGCTCAGCAGGGTCACCTAGAGCATGTTAGACAGGGTTGCATCCAGGCGGGCCTTGAAGATCTCCAGAGAAGGAGACTCCACAACCTCTCTGGGCAAACTGTGCCAGTGCTCTGTCACTCTCACAGGGAAGAAATTCTTCCTTGCGTTCAGGCAGAACTTTCTGTGCTTCAGTTTCTGCCCATTGCCTCTTTTCCTGTCACATGGGACAACTGGAAAGAGTTTGTCCCTGTCCCCTTGACACCCTCCCTTCAGGTACTTGTACACATAGTGAAGATCCCCCTCAGTCTTCTCTTCCCCAGGCTGAAGAGGCCCAGCTCTCACAGCCGTTCCTCATAGGGCAGATGCTCCAGCCCTCTGATCATCCTCGTAGCCCTACGCTGGACTCTCTCCAGTAGCTCCATGTCTCTCTCGTCCTGGGGAGCCCAGAACTGGACACAACAGTACTAGAGATGAGGCCTCCCCAGGGCTGAGTAGAGGGGCAGGATCACCTCCCTCGACCTGCTGGCAACAGTCTTCCTAAGGCACACGAGGAGATCATTGGCTTTCTTGGTCACAAGGGCACATTGCTGCCTCATAGTCAGCTTGTCAAGTACTCCCAGGTCCTTCTCTGCAGAGCTGCTCTCCGGAAGGTCAGCCCCCAGCTTGTACTGGTGCCTAGGGTTATTCCTCCCTAGGTGCAGGACTCTGCACTTGCCCTTGTTGAACCTCAGGAGGTTCCTCTCTGACCAACTCTCCAGCCTGTCCAGGTCTCTCTGAATGGCAGCACAGCCCTCAGGTGGATCAGCCACTCCTCCCAGCTTGGTAGCATCAGCAGACTTGCTGAGGAGGCACTCTGTCCCCTCATCCAGGTCATTGATGAAGAAGTCGAACAGGATGGGACCCAGGACTGAGCCCTGGGGGACTCCACTAGCCACAGGCCTCCAACTAGATTCCGTGCCACTGATGACGACCCTCTGAGCTCTGCCTTTCAGCCACTTCTCAATCCACCTCACTGTCCACTTGTCTAACCCATACTTCCTGAGCTTATCTAGGAGGATGTTATGGGAGACAGTGTCAAAGGCCTTGCTGAAGTCAAGGGACACAACACCCACTGCTCTCCCCTCATCTACCCAGCCAGTCATTCCATCAGAGAAGGCTCTCAGTTTGGTTAAGCAGGATTTCCCCTTGGTGAATCCATGCTGGCTACTCCTGATCACCTTCTTTTCCTCCATATGTCTGGAGATGACATCCAGAATGAGCTGTTCCATCACCTTCCCAGGGGTGGAGGTGAGGCTGACAGGCCTAGAGTTGCCTGGGTCCTCCTTGTTGTCCTTTATGAAGATTGGAGTGACATTGGCTTTGTTCCAGTCCTCAGGCACCTCTCCAGTTCTCCAGGAACTTTCAAAGATGATGGAGAGCAGCACGGCAACAACATCCACCAGCTCCCTCAGTACCCGTGGGTGCATCCCATCTGGGCCCATGGATTTGTGGATGTCTAGCCTGCCCAGAAGATCTCTAATCCTATCCTCCTCAACCAAAGGAAAGTCTTCCTTTCTCCAGACTTTCTCCCTCATGTCCAGGTTACGGGATTCTTGAGGGCTGCCCTTAGCAGTGAAGACTGAAGCAAAGAAGGCATTCAGCAATTCTGCCTTCTCTGTATCCCTTGTCACCAGGGCCCCTGCCCCATTCAGTAGCAGGCCTACATTTTCCCTAGCCCTCCTCTTGCTGCTGATGCATTTGAAGAAGCCCTTCCTGTTGTCCTTAACATCCCTTGCAAGACTCAATTCCAGCTTGGGCCTTAGCCTTCCTTGTTGCATCTCTACATACTCTGACTGCATTCCTGTAATTCTCCCAAGTAGTCTGTCCCCTCTCCCACATTCTGTGTACTTTCTTCTTCTGTCTGAATTTGTCCAGGAGCTCCTTGCTCACCCATGCAGGTCTCCTGCCCCTTATGTTGCACTTCTTACTCATAGAGATGCACTGCTCTTGAGCTTGGAGGAAGTGATGTTTGAACTTGATCTCACATGCTCCCAATCTGCCTCATTTTTCTACTAGTGGTAAATAATACAAATAAATGGAGTGGCTCTCTCCTCATTGCTCTGACTCATATTACTCATGCAGGCTAGAAACCCTGTGACAGGGTCCCTGACATGTCAGATTTACTGAAAACACAGGTTTGTCCCCAATTTAAAATCCTTGGTCAGCAGGAACACAGGCTGGGAAGGTTAAATCTTCATTCTCACTGATGCCCCAAGGACAGTGCTCCCATTTAGGGGCTGGGGACCAGAAGGATTTCAGGCCATCTGGATCACATCAAATGAGGTTTTAAACAGATGATATAAAAGAAGCATTTTGTTTCATGCTGACCCACTACTACCATTCAATTCAATAAAATGGAAAACAGCCTGCTTCACTCCTGCTTAGTGAACGCATGTAAAAAAATATTTTACCTCTCTAGCTCAAGTCCAAGTGAAAACGGCAATTCAAAATGTGTCTCTGTTTTCAAGAATTTCCTCCTTTTTCTTCTTATCTAAAGAGACTATTCAGTAAAATCAACCTAATTATTAAAAGTTTTGGTCTCAAACTTCATTTTTCACTGATTTGCCCAAATCCTTGTCAGCACAACTTTCATGAACTTCTCAGGAGCCAGCACTTCCCTGGGGCTCCGGGTCCCACTAGGATGAGAAATCCTAATGCCTCCTGGCAGCACTGTCCTTGGAGGTAGGCACACAATCCTTGCTCCATGGGAGTATGTCAAGCTGTAGTAAAACACCAAGGACAGCACTGGGAAGCAGGAGACCCTGGATTTTAGCCTCAATATATCATTTAGCACCATCTTCAGTACTAATTGGGATGCAATTCCTATCAGTGCACCCTGAGGATAGTTTGGATTCTAGCCAAGAAACCCATCCTATTCAGCATGGGCTTAAAATCAAGCATATTAAATACACACTTCAAGTTCATTATGAGCTGTAAGTTGTACAAAATAGCAGATATAAGCACATGCTTCAAAAGTCCTGAACTAGGGTCTTGGTGTTTAGAATTCAAATCCTCCTGTTGGAAAATGGCATATAGCCCAAAACCAAGAGTCTGGTGTCCATAGGGTTTGGTTTTTTGTTGCTGTTTTTTTTTTTTTTTTCCTTCCTCCAAGGCATGTGAGAGTTTTGTGACACAGGATTTTTCCTGTGCATCTGGGCTACAGTTCCCTCTCACTCCTGCCAGATTCCAGGGCATTCTGCCAACTTGCAGAATTTCATGAGAGTCTACAGCCGTCACAGAGAGTATCCTGGTCCTATGTCTCCTTCCAACTGCCACAGTGAACACCAACTTCTGAATCCCCATGTGTACCCCCAGACACCCTGGGAATTCAGTAACCTGTCCAGCAGAAGCACTCAGCTCCTGCCTTACCTTGCAGCATGGCGGAGGTGGTGTAGTAGTTAAATGGAACGTTCTTAACCATGTACACATCCACGTCCAGAGAAGATAACTTGTCTCCCAGCAGCACAGACTTCCCTGTGCCTGCATTCCCCACCAGCATCACTGGCCGCTGGTGCTCCAGGAGCCTGTCCACGAAGTACCGCACGCGGACCGTTTCAGTTGTAGGCACCAGACAAGTCTGAGAAGTGGATAATGAGCAGATAAGTGATCTCCATTACTACCAAAACTCTCATACCACAAATTGGGGAGAAGATAAACTGGGGAACCCAGAAATGAGTGAAGTTTACTGATCACAAAGAGAAAAAAATGATACGCTGCTCCCAGTTTATATCGAACTATCTGTAGAAACGAAACTTTGACAATTGGATGTTAGCAGCAGAATACATTTTGCTAAAACAGTAATAATTTTTCCAAGTCATCTTCTCACATCGCACTTATAAAAGGAAAAAAAAAAAAGCATAGCTGGCAAAAGCAATTCTCTATCTGCACAAACCTTCATTTTTTGTCTAAATCATGAAAATATCTCTAGTTTCGGTCAGGCACAGAATGATGATGTGACTCATCAGGAGCTTTGTTGCTATGTTGTCTTACATCTCGTTTCTCTCTGCAGCCAAACTTCACCTCTCTGAATGAACTCTGGACGCACACTTCCATTAATACACCAACTGCTCAGTAATTGGGATGACTTTGAGTTTGTCCCTGGTGTACATCAGTCATATTTCAAAGACTAATTGGAGATGCGTTGTCACAGTCAGCACACAGGAAAGAAAGCAGGGGGTCTTAGTTGTATCTCAGAAAGAATGCCATCCTTAGTAAGAAACGTCAGACACTTCATAAGACTTCACTGAAACACCCATGCACAATCACTAGCATGCATGTATTCTTCCCTAACAAAAAGATTCACATACCTGTAATGGTATTTCTGGATCAAATTCAAACTGGGGAATAAGTTTGGACCAAGGTTCAAACTTCTTCGTTTCTGGATCAATGTAAAAGTCAAAGACTGTTCCCTGAGAGGGAAACTTGATAGTCTTGAATTCTGTTACCCACCACTTACTGAATTCCACTCTGTAGTCTACAAGCTGCAAAACAAAAGGCAAAGCAAATATGTTAATCCCGAAAAATTCATTAGTGATGGAAATTTATCTATCCCATGCCATCAGTGTGGGATTTGTCCTTAAAACATATTCCACAGCATAACGGATCTTATCCATTCTCCTATTATTATGTCTAATTTTTCATTTTCTTCATTTCATCTCATCACTCTATTTATTCACCTAAATAATTCATTCTCTGTGTTGATCATTCTTGGTACGTCTGAGATGAGATAGATGGATCAATTTGAAAAAGAGAAATACGTGCCTATGACTAAACAGGCCACTTGATTGATTCTTGGTGCCTACTTCTTCCAACAGACAAGGACACAACATCCGTCTACATCCTTGGTCATGGTTAGCCAAAGCATGCATATTAAAGCCTTTCCTCATAAATCATAACATTCTATTAATACTTAGTTGTTGTCTTCTGATCTGTTTTCCAAACCACGATGTTCTTATGTGGAGATGTGGACTGCAGACACCAGTGTACCAAAGCATTAGAAAGCGACCTTGCTCACATGGCTCTGCTATGTTTTTGTGCTGCCCTACCACCCTGGAAGCCCCTACTTCCCTATCTTTCCCCATTATGTCCTTCTACGCATACAGATTTCAGGGCATCTGAACTTTTTAACAGCTGAGGTGATTGTTTTGGTTTAGATGCTGGGTCAGGGTTTGCAAAATGCGTTTAGTTCTCCTCTTTAGCACAGACGTCCGATATGACACTGGGCAAGTCACTTAGTCTGACTGGCTTTCCACCCAGACAATAGGAATTGCAGCATTCTGCCCTGGGGAAGAGTGGACAGGGGAAGGAGGGGGAACATGTCTTTTAAGAGAACATCTTTAAGATATTGGGTGTAAAATATAGTCAGCTTTAACATTATGGATTCTTCCTAGAGCATCTGCAAATCTCTCCTCATAGCAGTTTGATATGCTTTCCCTGTCCAGAAGCCCATCTGGGACCACCAATGCATTTCACATAACCACTAAACCTCCACCAGGAAAACAATGATTTTAGCTGAACTGAGTGAACTATAAAGTCTCTTGAGTCACCATCCATCAACAAACCAGAAGATTTTAAAAACGCATTATTTGTGTTCGGGATTTTGCAGTCTCGTGCTATTCAGAGAGTTAGAATATCTGTAACTCTCCATTCTTCTGTTGGCAGTGCAAAGGGATGTGCATCACTGGTAAAAGCTTTCTCATAAGGGTATCCTTAGCCCTGCACAGCCAAACTGCCTGCAGCTGCATTATGATGTGCTTGCTGCCTGCCCTCCCTAACAGAGCAGTTAAGTGGAGCCACTCCATCCCCAGATACATTGCCAGAACTGCGCTGAACTCAAACTGCTTCCTTAATAAAAACCCCATATGTATTTCTGCTAATTTCAGAGCCTTGAAATGGCAAATCTATCATCTGTTTTTATACAGGGGCCACACTACCCACCAACAAGCGCAGAATAGCAGGAAGCCTTCCAGACTGTTTATCCTGACATTTCAGCAGCAAAAGGTCAGCACGAAGGGCACCTTCAATGGAGAGCAATAAACAGATTTTATATTGGATCATTTTTCATCAGGCTTTCACTCGCTCTTGCTCGGACTGCTGTATCCTCGTATTCTCAGCTCTGACATTTACAGAGCATCAAAAGCAGCAATACACAGTCCAGCCTCAAAGTAAAATCTCCCAGAGGGATGCTGTGCCCCCACACAGCTCCTGCAACTTGCACAAAGACCCAGTAAGAACATGCTGTTTTATGGCCCACCATTCCCCAATGAGCAAGGCAGACAGCATGCAGAAAAGCCTACTAGTTGCAGAGGGCCATAAAAGTGATGCCAAGGACTGACTCTCTCAGCTGCAAAAGAATGGCATGGACATCTGCCATGCAACCACACATCAGCTGACTTGCTTCAGGAGCTATAAAGTCTTCTAATTAGAAGGCAATTTTGTACTCCTGAAGCAAGAAAAAGCAGTGCTTTGCCAAGTCTTTTTCTTTCTATTTTTTTTTAAACCATCCTGCATTGACAACACAAAGGCTGATTACTTCCCAACCGGCACATAGGAAACGGAGGATTAAATCATCCATAAGGACCAAGAAAGCTGGTCTCTCAAAGGTCATTCAATGACTATTAGGCAGGGACAGCTCTAGGTAAGTACTATGTCTTGCCTGAGCCATGCTAACAGCTGTTCATTACTTTCCAAAGCATCTACTCCTTGGCATGAACAGTCCAGCAGACATTTTTGGTGAATGGTGAAGCAAATGAAACGAAAATGAAGAGACCCTGAGAGTGCACTCAAAGGACCTTTGAGAACAGCATCACCTCTGCCCAAGCGGGGGAAGCAGCTATGGTGTGAGATAGGTCTCAACACAGTCGCAGCCACAGGCATTGCCAGCCTCTCACATTGCTCACTGTGCCACTTGCTGACAACCTAATACTCAAAGTCAAGGGCTTCAGGTGCAACACACGCTTTTAAACTCCTCTGCACAATTCTCCAGCTTATATAGTGATCAGATTAGAGAAAGCAATGCCTACATAGATTGCCATTCTGCAAGCATGGGAACGGAACTGTGGAACAGAGCCAAGGATGGCCCCAATGGCAGCAGCTTCATGGTGGGGCTCTGACACACAGCACATTTTCTTCTTGTCTATTATTACTGTTAACAGTTGGAAGTCATAAAACAGCAGCAGCTTTTACAATTACTTGGAAATCAAGAGACAGCCCTGCTGTGCCAAACTAAGCCATACAGCAAAGAAACGGCGCAGAACAAGGAGGTGGTGTTAAAGGAAATGTCTGTTTCCCCTTGCCTGTGTATAAGTCTTCAGGGAGAGACAGAGAACAAGGCCTGGAGAGGCACATGAGGGAGGCCAGATGCAGCAGTAAAAGCCTGTTATTTCCCACAGCAAGTCTGGAGAAGATTCTTTAGAGATTCCTGTTGTACTCATGGCAAAGCTTCTAACAAAGTGACCGGGTTCCAGCTCACCTGGAAAACTGTGTTTCTCCCACATTTTGAGCACCAAGGCTTGAAGAAGGATCAGAAAGTATAAAAACTCAAATACTGACCTTGAGAGAATTCAGTCTTACAGTAACATCACTGTGCAAGAGATCACACCCACCTTGTCTAATGCAAGCTGAGGGATTCAGAGGCTGACAGCTGCAATTAATCCACAGGATAGATGTACTGTGGGAAGCAGCATAAAGAGTAGTGCCTTGTCTTCCTCTCTCTCTCGGACATGAGTACATTTTGAATGTCAAGGACACCACTAGTGATGCATGGTCCAATTAATCCTCATGGCCCAAGGATATCTTGGTCTCTGACTGTGCCCTCCAGCAACATAGTCTTTAGTATGGACATCAGTTCACCAAGAGTCCAGCAACTCATGCCAGAGAATGCCCAACAGTTGACTCTCAGCACAGTTTCTCAAGCTCAGTGCCTAAAATAGCCAACCAAAACCTCCCTGTCAGTTAGTAAAATGGTCATGCAGATACGTTTTTGCATATCAGGGAGTCTGAAAGACAAAAGGTCAAAAACACTTTGGCCTGACTCTCAGAAACTCAACGTTCTAAAGAGGGATCTTTTCACATCTCATATCACAAGATTTTTATAACAGTTCAACAGCCAGAGGATCCACCTGAGATGTTTCTGGTCAGACCTCCAAAAGCTTTCAGTACCCAAAGGCCCTGAAGCTTGTGAACTTCTCTGAGAGCCCTGATGGCTCAACAGCATGCTTCTAGCAAAAAATAAGTTTTCAAGAAGCAGAACCACTAGATACTTCCACTTAAATGGAAGCAAGTAATCCTCACAGCCTGTTCTACTCAGCTTGTCACTTCTCTTTTTTAAATAACTTATTAGAAAATCAGGACAGCTGATACCTGACATCTGCCTGTCTTTAATAAAATCCAGTGGTTACAAAGCATTGGCTGGTTAGCATTACACAGTGAAAACATGCGAAATATGGATGTGTTTTTCCATGCAGTCGGATGGCTGAAACACTCTTCCAATGATATATTCATCTGACAAGTCAGTCTTAATTTGATCACATTGTGTACATCCGCAGGCTTCTATTAATTAACTTGATGTTTCTCTCACTGAAATGCATGCACATACGCAAACACCCTTCTGCCTTTATCACTTTACTCTTTATCCTTTTCATTCTGGTGTTACGCCTTGGATAACAATGTATTTTACAAAATGAAAAGGAACTATGGCATTAAGGTTTCTAGTTCATTATCACCTATATGGGAGCCTCAGCATTACTGATAGAGTGTTATAGTCTGGAAATTAGAAGAAGAGGGGTAGAAATCTGCATAGAAGATGCTGAAGCAGCAGCTTCCTTCTTACCTGGTCTTGAAACATTGATCCACCAAAGGCCCAGATGGCAGCAAATACAAAGTAAAGTTCATACAGTTCCTTGGGACAGTCAGGAGGTGTGTTCTCCTCTGTCAGGAGACATTCAAGGAGATAGCACAACATCTGAACCATACTCTGCTCTGGAATAGGAATAATCTTCTTAAATCTAAAGGATGGAAATTGACAGCATATGAAATACAACTGAATCCAGCAACACAATTGCTCACAATCCAGGAAGACATGCTTTTTTCAGGATATTAACATTTTGCTTTTCTGTAGTGTCTGTCTTATCCATTGGTACAGCAAGAAAGGAAACATCCATTCTCTCCCCTAGACCTGCTGCCACCAGCACATACACAGGTAATAATAGTAATCAGAAGTTTCAAGCATTTTAAAACTTTGATCCTCTAAAAAAAAGTAAAATGGAAGAGTTGCTAAAGGCAATGATTTCCTGTGAATACGACAAGTTCAAAAGCGGTCAAATAGAGGAGTAATAAAATAAACCCTTTCATCTTGCCAGTTTACATTCATTTAAGCTACACTTACAGAATTCCAAACTCTAGCACTGAAGTAGCAGCACTGAAGTCCTCCATAAAGTAATTACAGCTATTTGAAAGGTTGGTTCTACAATTTCTGAATTAAGCAAGCTATCAAAATACCCAGCTCAGGGCTGCCTGCAGCTAATCTTGTGGATTTCATGGTCTGACACAGTATTCAGCAAATAGAGTGAGAAATGTCCACTGGACTGTGCTGTCAATGGTTATAATCAGCCTGGTCTCACAGAAAGCAGCCTCTCCATTAAGTTGCCTACCTCCTACTTAGAAAGACATCTGTTTTCACTAACTCATCCCATTCTGACATGCCACCGTTGTGGCTGACAACCCCCACACTTGATTTTATGCTGGTATTCTTTTTATGTTGTTTTTATTTGTTTAACTGAGGTGCAAACAGGATGGGAAAAGTTCTCCGACTCAAGTTTGTTAGAACTCTACCATGGCCAGTCCTCATCATTTCACTATTAAGACAGCCATTTCCCATGATGATGAGCAAGAATCACTCCAGAGGACTTCTACATAGGCAGCATTTGGAAGCTAACATAAGCCTGCAGCCCTGTTTACCACTGCTAGGCTGAGAAGGACCCACAATGCACTACACTAGGGAGCATCAGAGCTCTTCCAAAAATCAAAGTTATTCTTATTCATTGGCATCAAATGACGAAACACATCCAAGCTGGATATCCACAGAGACTGATTTCATTTTGTCCAAATACATCAGGAAAAGTAATTAAAGAGACAATTGCCAGGCGAGCAATCCTAACTTTTCTCAAAAACACCAATTTTCTTGTGATAACTAAGGGGCAGGGGAAAAAAGTGGGAAGGAGAAAAAGGATCTGTTCTCTCCACTTTCTGCACGGTGGGTTGAAAACTTTCTTAAGTAGTGGTTTAAAATCTGCTCTAGTGAAAAATGACTTGTGGATTGGACTCAGGGACAGCTTGACATGTCAGGAGACTCAAAAGAGTTCCTCTTTAGGATCTTCCGGATTTCCTCTCTAAGAGATGCAGAACTGACACAAGGAGTAGAAGAAAAACTAAATAAAAACCAGATCTGGCCAGCAAATGATGAGAAGGAGTGTTAGCATCCATACTCCTCCGCCACTTCCTATTTACCACATTTCTATGTGGTTAAGTCAATGATGCTCAGGAGTCTTAGGGGCAGGGAAGAAACACCCACCAATGCCACATGCAACTCAAACTTAGCAGAGCACAGGGTGATCTGGAAGGCAGTAGGTGTCTCTGCCCCGTCATCAGAATTACATTCATCTCTTTATGTGTTACCTTGTTCTAAGGGTATCCAGGCAAAGTGGCAGATACTTGTCAAACAAAATAGTCAGGTTGGCTCTTTCCGACTGGATCTCTCGCCTGTCAATCCAGCTGCTCACTGGGGGATTCCAGCCCAGATCCGCTGGGTTGATGTACAGGATCCCTTTAGATCCAGAGTAAGAGATAACATAATAAGGACACAGCAAAGACAATTCCTTTTCTCCTGCAGAAATGCTTATCTCCTTTCACTCAACTAATCCTCAGACATGCCCGGGTGCCATAGTACCTACCTCTTTCTGCCCCACTGCAGAGGTGTCCCCAGCCCCTGGCACTGCACAGCTCTCTACACTGCTCCTGGTCACTGGGACACCTCTATCAAGATCCATGTGGGATTTGAGCTGTGTACCAGCTCAGTAATCTGTCTGCATGCCATGGCTCCTCTGCTGTAGGGCATGGACCCAGCAGGATTTTCCAGGTGTTAAGTAGTGTTCATGTGTACAGAAAATCTTGGCCCCTGTAACCAGAGCTAAGAGCTCCCCACAAAATGCAGAGATGGCAGTTGGCAGCAGAGAGGAGCTAAGTAGCTGTACAGCTCTGTCCTTGGCGCACGCATGTGGGTTCCTCAACTCCCTGCATCCCCTGTACCCACCCAGCCAGGCACATGGCTTTGATGCCATGATCCTCCTGCACAAAAACAGAGGAGGAGGAACAGTGTAACACTGAAGAGACTTAACTCAGGAAACTTGGACACTTTTTCTGATGCTACCCCACCCTAAGAACATGGTCTTGCTTGAGCCATGTTATTGCTCTGGGTCTCATTTCCCCATGTACAAAACTAGAAGAAACCTTCATTCCCTTCTCCCATACTTCACATACTTCTCCAGAAGATCAAGAACTGTTTGGGATATGGACCGTCCCTCTCCTTATCAGGTCATTACAGGGCGTTGCAGAGCAGAAGCACTCTCTTGGCACTTCTGAAGCCATCATTACCCATCAACAGGCAGAAACTCTGGGTAAATCTCCCAGGTGACACCTCCACATTTGGATTTGGAGTCAAGATCCTGAGGTTGTCCACGTGCTTCAGCAACTTACCCTGCCCACCAAAGGCAGCTGTGACCCCAGGTGGGGAACTTTCAACAGGGATCAAATTGGCCACTGAAAGACACTAGTTAATAGCACTAACTCCCATTTGGTCCATGCAAAGTCCTATGGTGAAGCTTGGGCCGATCATTTCCTGCAGGAAGAGTATCAACTCCTCCTGCTCATGTCAGGACTCACCTGCTCTGGACACAGTCGCTGGAGTGGCCGTGCGCAGGTGGCTGATCTCAAAGACTAGTCGCATTGTTGAGTTCAGAGGGATCCTCTCATTGCTTGCCAGAGTCAGCACCTGCAAGTAGTAGACAAATAGTGGCAGTGTAATTCTGAGGTGAATACCCTCCCCAGGAACGGGAATGAAATATGTTCAGTCTTTCGTACTAGGAACCTTTGTTGCTGTTAGTCCAGTGTCTCAAAGTAAAGCAGCTGATTTCTAACACAGAAGAAATACTTCTCTTTGACAGCCCAAAATAAAGAGCATTCTCTTATGTAAGGGAAAAGGTGCAGGAATATGACTCCATTCTCCATTTTAAAGGGCTTGAAATTATGATCAGGACATCTATGGTTACTCATGATTCTATTCCTCCCGTAAAGTGAAATTCCAAAGAAAATATAGGCTTTTGGCTATTTTCCTCATGCATCATTTTCATTATATATATGTGTATTTTTATACACGCACACACACATATATGAATATATATGCATGTGTGTGTACATCTCACTCTAGTTCTCTCTCAAAAAAAAAATAGCATCACAACTGTATTATTCCAAGAGGTATTATTTCAGCAGGTTTATTTCTCTGAGACTGAATCTTGCCATGCAATCAAGGAATATTTGCTTCTTTAACTTTATGCATTACCTTATTATCATCCATCACAGTATTAAGAGACTCAATCCACATTGGATCAATATCTCCATCTAGTACCATCCACTTGGGGCCATCATGTGTTATGTTGGCCAGCTCTCGCATGATTGACGAAAACAGTCCTAGGACAATAACATGAATATCTTGATGAACACTGAATTTGCCTCCTGCTCTACCAGTTTTCCCTAACAACTTATTAAAAATTATCCTACTCAATGCTTTCCTGTTAAGCATTCAGAACTCTGCACCTGTACATGTTTTAAGTAATAAATGTTACTATGCCATGATATGAGTCTAGTCTGCTCTGAAGAAAAATTAAATTATTAGTTAGCAAAACTGTAAACAATTGGAGACCTACATACAAGCTTCCTTCCCCCTGAGGCTCATGAAGGATAAGAGAAGTGAAGAGAAATGAAGAGTAGAATTATACAATGCAAAGAAACCCATCTTAATAAGCCTTGGAATTTCTTATAACTGTTTTTGTGGCTCAAAGTATTTCAGGGAAATCAAGATGCATTAAACTCTGGGTCATGGCTTTAGTGAGATTGAGCGGAGAACAAGCACAGAATGACATTGAATGACAGAACAAAATGTCAGTAAAATCAAGGAGACAGAGAGGATACAGTATCTCGAGGGGAGTAAATAATGAATGTTAAGAGGAGCAAGAAGGCTGGGAATAGAGCAGCAGTACTGCAAAGCAAATGAAAATTCCACAAAACTATTGCTGTCCTCTACATGTGAAAATACCTAGGGAGACTTTCATTTTCATGAAGAAACATTTTTAAAAAAACATTAAAAAAAAGTCTTCTAGTGAATTGTGACAAGCATCTTCCCCTCCAGGATAAGCTATTTTTGTGTGGTCCATATCAGGAATATCAGGAATTACACGACTGAAGACAGTTTGTGCAGAGCAAATGCGACAGGTACTGATCTGGAGGTCAAGTCCAAAAAAAAATAATAATAATTCCTTCATTCAATTCCTCACATATTGGACACAGTTTCCAAAATTACTCCAAGATCATTACTACCAGAAATAGTTACTGTCTCAGATCACCAGTGCTCCCTTCACATGCATCATGACAGCAGTGGAGAGAAAAGTGCTTCTCTTCTAAACTTTGGTGTCCACACCATAAACCTGGCTAAGGAATTTAAAGAGTTTGGTTCTATGAAGAATATTTTTAGGATTCTCTTGGAGCTTTTACCATCTACTACGCATAATATTTTCAACTTCTGATGTTGAAAGCAGTGATGGGGGAAAACAGGAAGAAGAAAAGCCAGTATATAAGGTTAATATGTGAAGGAATGCATCATCTTTTGTTGGACTATGGGGAAATCTGTTTGCTGATATTTGACAAAAATAAAATTTTCAGGTGTGATTAAAGCAAAAAATACTTGCCTTAAAACTTCAGGGTGGAGGCTCCTGAAGTCACTTGAAATGTCTTAGGCTAGAAAATCATTGGACAGCCACCTTTAAAATGTTCCCCCCTGCTGTTAAGTAATACCAGAGGTCCTTGATCTGCACAAACTCCTGCAGTCAGGCTAGAGAGTTCAAGCTATATTCCACCACTTTCTCTATATCACTTTTGATTTATGATCCCTAACTTCAATTCAAATGAAATTAACTCTGGTACTGGAGCAGAGCAAGTGGTCAGAAAGGGTCCATAGCTGGGAACAGGGGAGGTGGGTGGGCAGTTCATCTCTTGGAGAGATTCTGGTGAGGATGATTCATAGCAATGTCTTCTCATACCTCCTCCACACCTCCCAAACAAGCCACAATCAGAACTGCCTTTCCATATTAGACACAATCAAACATTTTCACTACAGCTTCTCATGATCTTTCAGCAGATTTTAGACATATATCTTTTTTTTTTTCCTCAGGAATGCTCAGGATCAATAGACTGGGAAATTATGGTATACTACAGAAAGATTGGGCAGCAGTACTTGCAGTTCCGAGGTACGAGAAAGCACTGCTATAGGGCTGGTGTATGTCTTACCAACAACTGAAACCTGGTGACAGTATATGTTGTGGGGCCTTGCAGCACAACATAGGGCAGAGAAGAATTCAGCACCTACCTTTCTTGCATCACTGGTCCAGCCCTCTCGGAGGAGCTGCCTGTCCCATTTAGAAACTGGTACATGTGAGGATTAATTGACATGATATTTATTCTTAAGGCAAGTAAGTTAAAACAGATTCATGCTATATTTCTCATTTGAAGATCAAATGGCTAAAACTTCCTATGTACCCTTTTAACAACAAACTCCCACTTGGCTGTGAGCAGCAGACAAATGTCCGAATTTTGAGACCTGCACTCAAAGAACCGGTCATCCTGTTGCTGCTCAGGAAGCTCACTAAACGATCCTTCTTCATCTACAGGTTCAGAGGTGAAAATACATTTACCATCTTTCCATTCCCTTGTTGCAGGGTTAATGATGCCAAAAAGCTCATCATTGGTGACTGCCTTGGGGTTGAGGTCTGTCCAGACAGGACGGCGCTTCATTATCTGGTAAGTCCTGTTCAGGGATTTCAGCACCTGAGATTTGCCTGTGCCTGCATTACCCACCACAAAGACAGAGTGTCGGACTGTCAGCAGCTCCTCCAGTTGCACCACCTGAGAAAAACACACCCAGATTTCAGACAAAAATACTAAAGTTCAGATCTACCAAATAGTTCCCATTGAGCCTTTTCTTCAGAAAGAGGAATCCAAGAGAGAAATGGATTTGGCATTGAGTTTGGTCTAGCCGCTCTAATCAGGATGGGCCAAATCCTCAGGCTGCAGATAAACCTCCAGCACTACTTACATCTGAATAGCTGTTAGCTATCTGCTGCTGAGGCTCTGGTCTCCAAGGGCCATACTTTCAAGGTAAAGCCACAAGAATTCTGTAAATCATTTGTAAACCCAGTGGCTTATTTAGGACTAGGCCCGTGCTGGCCTCAAGCAGCTGTGACTGCACCAGACCCTGCACCAAAGGATCTCTTAGGCTCTAGAAGCAGGAACAGATCCCATGAGTCTGTGCCTGCCCTGTATTGGTAGGAAATAAATGACTGTATAGCAGACTGTGTCCTCACAAAGATGGTTGAGAAAACACAAATGATTTGATGGTGGCATAGCTAGAGCAGAAGATTGTTTAGTCTTACTTTGAGCACAAAATTGTCTTCTGCCTGCAGCCGGAGGTCCAAGACAGCCTGCTTCACAAACGACTCAAAATTCAGATCACGCTTCCGAGGCACATCCAGTGCAGGGAAAAGATCCCCAATCAGACCCATAAACACCGGCATATCATCAGTCACAATCTTTGGGATGTTGAAGTCACGAAGAGATCGCATCAGAACCTGGTCTTCGGGTCGCTCTGGGTCATCTCGCTTGAGGGAGCCAGCAACAACTAGCACTGACTTGATAGCACGTAAGCCCCAGTCATAGTGATCCTACACAGGAGAAAAAGGAGGGATGGTTTTATGCTTAGATAGTCCACTGCTGCATATGGGAAAGAATCAGCATCTCCAGACTGCCAGACAAGCTAGCACTGGAAATAAATCCAAATCTACTAATTACATCGTAGCCAGAGACCTCAACCAGCTTGAGGCATGAGTCACCTGATTTCCAATTCAGTAGGTGAGATTCCTGCCAAGGAGAGTATTAAGGATAACTCAGCTCTTCACATCATGTGAGCTCAGAGATGGCAATGGTACAGAATTAGGACTTGCACTCTTGAGACCTAACCAATTCATTCTACCTAAAACAAAAAGCAGCTAAAGCAAGGCCAGCCAGATCTCTAGTATCCGCACAAACTACCAAGGTGAACGTCTTGTTAGTTCATTATGAGGCTCCTAACTCCTAGGTTTCTCCGTTCTGCCCATCACAAGATTACTAGGCACATTTTGTCTGAGTCAGAAATTACACCACTGGGTGCTAAGCCATAGACAGCCCACTGAGCAAGGCCACTAAGGATACTGCTGAAAAAGGATCACAGAGTGGCATTAGAGGAGCTCTCAGAGCAGCAAGTTATCCTTATTTTTTTTTTTTCTGATGCTTTATTAACATCCTCCAGAAAACAGTCAAGTGTTAAGTTGTGTTATGGGGGAGACTACAGCTTCTACCAAGAACCCCAAGACAAAAGATAAGACACATATTTCTGTGACGAGGCTTCTCCCACCCAGCCTTGTGCTGTCACAGCTAAGATTATGTTTTCCATCCGAAGTTCTGAACCAATTCTTCTCAGGACTCAACTTTGATTTATGCAAATAATTATAAAGAAAAATCTGACTAATCGGAGGTTTGCATTAAAAGTGACCCTACTTGGCCAACATATGACAACACAGGAAATCATTACACTGAACTCAGAGAAGTGCAGATGTCATAAAACACTTAAAGGCAGGAAATTCAATAAGAAATAGGAGAACTGATAAGTAAAGGCTCACCAAGTACTTCCTAAACCACAGTGTCACTTGAATCCATTGAAAAATCTCTAATATTAATGCAGATGATGAAACACTTTTGTTCCTGTAGATTCTCAAAAAACAAAAAAACAAACAGTTCGAAAATTTCATTGCTCTGACAATCAGAAACCTTCTCCCAGTAGCCAGACTAAATGCAGTCATTAAAGAAAAGCTGTGAAGTTCTAGCTACAGAAGTGGTAGGATGCTGTGCTACTGGTTGTTTGAAGATCAACATGTTTCATCGTATTATCTAGTCATGAAAGCAGACTCACCTGTTTGGACAGGAGCTCTTTGCAGAGCTGGTACAGAGTAATGAACTTCCTTGCTAGTGCACGGGCCTCAATGAAACCCTCAGCCACCAACATAATTTCACAGATCAGCTCAAAATCTGGCACAACCATCGCACATGGCCTAAAAACACAGTAGAGAAAAAACCGCAGAACAAGTATTTCTCATCTAAAGGCCTTATAAACAGGGCATAGGTAAAACAAACTGCCATTATTTATTAGTGAGGGCTAGCATGGGTTTGAATTCAGAGGATGCATGCAAAACAAAAAGCCTACACTGCTTTTACCCAGCTGAAAAGACACAGGAGCTCACTACCCAGATTTCACTGGATTTATCTGGGCTCTGTTCTGATTTGAAATGTGAGCCTGCTTTTAAGTTAACCTGAAGACACCAGTGCCAGCACTAGCAGAGAAAGATCAAAATATTCAAAAGAAAACAGTTGTTAAAGTCTCTCCTTTGTAAAATGGCTCAAGATTGCCTTTCTAGGCAGTGACATTGTTCTGCTGGTTGGGAGACCAAATACCAGCAAGCATGGCCTGAAAAAGAGTAGCTTGGCCCAGGAACCTGAAGACTGGCACAAAAACGGGCCTCTCTCCTCACTCCTGCAAAGGCTTCGAACCACGCTTAAAATAGGTTGAGTCATTCCCAGCATGATCAGTGTTGGCATGGTGGCTGGCAGGAAAGGGAGGTAGTAATGAGCGTCCTGTGTCACACCTAATCCTGTTCCAGGCATTCTACCAGTGGTGAAATGGATGCCCAAGCTCAGAGAGGTACGCAGTTATGAAGCAAAGTGGTCAGAGGATGTTGGCCTGTGACTGCTGTTTCACAGCTAAGTGGGAGGGTAGAAGATGAATGAGGATGCCCAGCCTGGGTGAAGAACCTGGGCTGTTCTGTTACACTATCTAGCTACCTAAAGATAAGCCAAAAAGCAGCAACACCCTTAGCTCATTCCTAATCAGGAACTCATTTGCAGAGATGACAGGGCAGTGGATTTGCAGCTTTATCTTCCATTACTACTCTTATGAGCCAGGTCCACACTGACTTTATCATTGCAATTTGCCCTACCTGTACATTCCCAGACTCAGGCTTCTCTGTAAGGTAGAAATTATCTGAGAATCCCCAACGACAATGAATTCCCGTAGGAAATAAAGCCAAGTCTAGACACTCAAAAGGCAACTACTGCTACCATTACACAGGACACAAAACTTGATCTCGACTCACCTGAAAAGAGCTTTTAAATTCTCAGGTAGCTCAGTTCGACCTGCATAACCAGGGTTCATGGTGATGAAAATACCTACTGAGGGTACTAAGTTAATGTCTTCTCCAAGAAAATTGAAGGATTTCTTTTTGTCCCGTATAGCATCCTGCACACTCTTCACCTAAGAACCAAGTCTGTATTTTAGTACTGATGTTCAGTTATGAAAACAAACACCTCAGACAACAAGGCTATCTTCTTTATATTTGGCCTCATGATGAACATGGCTTATCACTATTGTTTTAGTGACCTTGTAAAGCTTTATACACTATTTGGAGTAAATCTGTGCGACAGTATCAATCTTTCATCACCAAACTCTGACAAAGCAAAGAGAGCTGAAGGAATTGGACAAAGTGCAAAGTGCACCATCTCTTTCAGCTTCCTAACCTAGCACTAGGCCAGACACATGAGAAGAGATGCAGGGTTGCCCATGCATCTAGAATACAATCAACAGCCAAATGCAGTCCCCAAGAGCCCAACACAATGTGGACCTCTTATTCTCTTCATGTGTCTACATACAGATTCACTATTGCTCTTCATGGTATCCCAAAATCCTTCTGTGCCTGTTCTGTTCCTTGAATAAAACACTAGGGCCAGAAAATGAGCAGTGTTTCCCAATAAACTGCCTCCCAAATCAATCACAAACTAATTACTTGATATCACATCCCAAGATTTTGGGATATTAGATGTTTTATATAAAACTGATAGCATAAAGCGGAAGCTGTGAAACACCCCACTGCCACTTTTACTCACTAACGTTAGGCTGTCTTTTGCATTTGTGCGATTGCATTTTGTTTTTCTCATTTCTCACCTTCTGAAGAGAGCAAGTTTATTTGGGTTAAGTCATCCTTTCACAGACAGTACTCAAGTGAGGGAGAAATGTCTCTATTTCACCACTCTCACCTTACCACTGTTTGCTATCTTAAAGGTAAGCAATTAATTGAATTCCTTCTGTAAGAAAGCATATCGACATTAGCTGCATGACTAAGATGGCCAATTAAATATTGCCATGGTTACATTCTTAATAGCAGCCAGGAGACACGATGAAGGAATGACAGCCATGTTGCTTTATTCAGATGCAGCACTCCAGCCAGGAGCAAAAGAATCATTAACAGTTGAGTCATATCTGGGCTTCTTTTGTTTGATTTCTTCTTTTATTTTAAGATCGTCAAAGACTTATTTTCAATGTCAATTTTAAACTAGAATCTGACAGAAGAGAAGTTGAAAGGGAACGATATATAAACTCATGTCCCAGCCCAGGGCTTCTTTGGGAAGTCATATAAGGTACCCATTCTGAGTGAAAGGAAGATGAGAAGACCAAGGAGTCCATGGAGAGGTTCACAACAATATCTTGATTGTAAGATCTGCAAGGAAATAGGAACTTCTTGCTTCTAGATTTTACTTCCTACAATTCTAAGCCAAAAGCAGGGTGTATGAAGAATGCAAGACCTAAATCACACACGGGGATCCTAAAACTCTGCTCTCAGCTGACACTTGAGTCCAGAAGAACTTCAGATCCTCAGGCATCTCAGCTTCCTACAATGAAGTTCTCCAAGGCTCAAAATGTTCTATTATGGCCAGGTCAGAGCAAACTCAGTCTGGACAATGCATTTGAGCACATATCCTATGCCCAAACTCTAGGTAGCTGGAAGCCACAGGATTCTCAGTCTACCTTGCAAGAGGGCATGTTTGCAGTTTTCAGAGGATGCCAGTGTGGTTTAGAGTCTGGACAACATCCAGCCACAACTCTCCAAGTAAGGGCCAGGAGAGGCAGTAGGACTGCTCTCACCCTGCTGCCAAGTTATAATGCTTATCTAAATTTCAATCCCTACCAGAGGGGATTCACACTTGCAGCAGTTACCCTAACAGAGTGCTCCTTCACCACCCACCGGGCACTTACGAGAAGACTGCCAGGAGTCTCTCCTAGTGAAATCCTTCCCCTTGCATAAAATAATTTCAGATTTACTCATAGGTCAGTAGCAGGAGGGGAGGGAGGAGGCAAAGTGACAGAATGTACATAAACACAAGCAAGCAAGACTCTCCAGCATGATGGGGAGGGCAGTCTACTTTCTAGTACCTCTCTCAGGATTACTGACATGCTGTACATGAAAATCATCAATAAAATGCACTGAGTAGTTGGATTAAGCAGGAGACTAGAAATCATCCTATAGGGAAAATGTCTATGCATTGGTAGCACACAGTTCAAATAGCTCTTTCCTACATTTAATTCCATGCTATCAGTGTATCCTAGGTAAACACATAAATAAGGGCTGTACTTCTGCCAGAGGTTCCAGTTATTGAGTGTCACCTGGCAGTTACAGGCTTTTATGAGGACTTCACTGCAATCCTGGGGTTGAATGCTGTCCTTTTAGAAAGCATTCCACTCAGCTAGTAATATCCTCTCTCTAGGCATTTCACAAAGCTCTATTACAAACACTGAAATTAAATCTACAACCACATGCAAAGAGAAAGAAGGAAAAAACAACATAGTCTTGATGACATGTAAATGTTAAGAAAGTTTATCTTAAATTTATTCCCATTTGTCACATACAATACACATACTGTGCCTGACTGGAGACAACAGTAACCTAAAAAGTCCAGAAGGCTTTGGATCAGCCCCATAAACAACCATTCCCCCGGCTTTCCTCCCACCCTCTCCTCGAAAACTATTCCCATGCCTCCCTAGGTGGCAGGAGACAGACTGAGTAGCTATAAGTAAAGATAGTTCTGTTTCCTAAAATGGTGTTCTATAACTAACACACATCATGTTAATAATACAAATTCTCCTCCTCAGAGAAGAATAAGCATAGAGCCACGTTGTACATAGATTTGGGAAAAGGCGCTATAAAGAACTGCCCCAACACAAATGTTGTACATGGGGAGAGAAAAGAAGTGACAATCATGTTCACAGCACATGACTGCTATGTTTTGGCAGTGCTGTGATATTCATGGGATTAATTAATTTGGGGATATAATCCCTTACCTAACACTAAACTGTGAAACCAGCAACATGCACTTTCCGTATTTACCTTCACTTCAGTGAGAAGAACATGGCTCTGCCTTGTTTATACTTATTTATGAGTGTTTCCTCACTTACCTGTACAGCCACCACAGAAAGTACCTCAACTGAGATTCTGTTAAATTCATCAAAACAGCCCCAGGCTCCCGTCTGGGAAAGGCCTTTGTAAATATTCCCACAAGACTGAAACAAAAAATTACAAACATGACATTACCAATGGAAGCAACTCCAGGAAAAAAAGGGGGGGGGAGATTTTATTTCTCAGCCTGTTTATTTATAGCAATTTACAGTCTATTGTGGGTATTTAGAAAAGTGCATGGAAACAGCAGGCACGACTCAATTATAATATTTATAGCTCTTCACACTTTGCCATTTGATTTGTTAATTGCACTTTCTCAATATATCTGTGCACAAGCTTCATTTAAAGGTCACCTGTGTTGAATTACTGACAGTCCTGCTTCCTGGGAGAGCCTATAAACTGAATAAAATATGATCTGAAGCTACCAGAACCACTATACCATGCCAGACATGCAGGGAGCAAGACACAATCTGACAATTTAATGTTATGCAGTGACTGAAGGTTCAGCAGGCTTTGGCCTTCTCCTGGTAAAGGATCTCAAAAAACAAACAAACAAACAAAAAAAAAAAAAAAAACAAACAAAAAAAAGCAAGACAGATCTCTCTTTATGCCAAGGCACATCAGCCTGTGAGCATGGTGGGAAGGAATGACAGTGCTAAAAGTACCAGTGGAGCCCCATTCTTAACTGAATAGGCCAAAATTTTTGAAGTATTTCACGTGAAAGGTTAGCTCCAAAGGGCAGGGAAAGAGCGTAATGAGGCACTCAGCTCCTGATGGAGCATCTTTTGGGCTTCTGCCTCCCACAGACCCCTGTACAGCTCCCAAAGAGGAAAGGAAACACTACCTTGTAGTCCATCTGCTCGGAGCAGTTAAACACATATACCATGATACCCAGGGCTCGTCCCAAATCTTTAGTAGTCTCTGTCTTGCCGGTGCCTGCAGGGCCTGCAGGAGCTCCGCTCATGGTCAAATGTAGTGACTGGGTCAAGGTAATGTAACATCTTCCACAGCAAAAAGCAAAAAAAAAAAGGAAAGAGACTGAGATTTGGTCCAACAGGTCACTGATGTGGTCCAGAGCAATGGGATTTTGGTAACGCACCCTCATTCTGCAAAGCTCTATGTGAGCAGAGTGCATGTATAAGCTGAAAGCTCTCCTTGTCATTAATCACCACCTGCCTGTCTGTGCTTTTTCCCCAGAGGCACTCATCTTCCATCTGGGTCTGCTCAACCTGCTCACGTCAGGGCTTGAGCTTTCTGTGAAACCCGCTACTGCTGATCGATACTAGGCATGTCCCAGATCCCAGATAGCATGAGAACAGGTGGGCTTTTTGGAGACAAAAGGATCTTTCTCTTGCTGCCCAAAGCTCTCAACCCAAAGCATCTCATTTTCCATCATCTTGCAGAAATCTGCTCAGATGGTTTCAGAATGATACCACATGATGCCACAGCAAGCCCCAAAGCTCCTCTGGCTCTAAAACTGATGACACACAGGGAGGTACCCATATGTGGGTGTCTGTGCTCCCTGTGTAAGTCAAAGAGATGTAGTCAATACAGCCAGCAAAACCTGACCATGCATGGAGGCTTGAGTCAGCTGATTAGTCGGCAGATGTGACATGAGGTTTGCAGACAACTTGTATACTTTTGGAGAGGGAGCTGGAAGGCAGGTGGGACATGGCAGAACTTCTTAAGTGGCCTTAATGTCCACATTTAGAGAGCTGAATCAAGCCATACATGCCTAGTTCAAGGTACGATGAAAAGATCTCTAGATTCAATGACTAAATGGAGATATTGGCACCTCTGTACACAACTGAATGCCTTAATCTGTGAGCTGCATCCCACTCTAGGATCTGAGGCAAACATACTCTCAGAAGGTACCACAATGAAATTACAAGATAGGAGAGAGTTAGAGCTCTACCACAGGATTGCTGGGACATGGAGAAGAAACAGAATAGATTCAGGTATCCAAACTAAACCTGTCTGTGGTGAGCAGCTGTTTTTGACTTAGTGATAGCCTAGATACCCCAGTGTCTTCCTGCGACCTACCTATCAGTCAATGGAGTGATCACAAGCCGAGGGGTGTTGCCAAGATATTCATAGGAGTACAGGAACTGGGCATCGCAGATATTGGCAAAACAGTGTTGCTCTTCATCAGCCCATCTGTGCCGGAGCTGTGACAGCCAAATGAATGCCTGAGCGTTGTCCACCTGAAATGTATCCACAAAGCACCATCATCTGAAGGCCAAAGATGCTGGGTATGCATAACTTGGGTACCAAAATGGTGATTGTAATGAAGCTACATCAGGGATGGACTGAGTCCAGTCCAGTGAAGACAGTTGTGGTGAGAACTATCACCTCTCAGAGCCCCAGTTTCCCATTAGTAGAGGGGAGGAATCAAAGTAGTGACCACCTTGCTGGGAAAGGAAAAGGAGAATTAGTCTAGATAGCCACAAGAAAGAGCATCACAAAAAAAAAATAAAATAAAATCATACGAAGAAAAGATAAATGTAAGAAGTAGCAAGTTGGGAAGAGGATCTTATAAAGTAAATGGAATGGGAGAAGGAGCAGAAACCTCTGTCTAGACAACTCTTCTGAGGGAAGGAACCACAGTCAGCACCAGAAAAACAGGCTGTGGACAGCAGGATAAGGACACTCATGGCCAGCACTCTCTCTGCAACCAGTGGGCAGGGCCTGGAAGAGGGACTGTTTCATCACAAACTGGGCCAAGCCATTCCCTGTTCCAGCTGAGTCCCTGAAGCCAGAAAACTTGATTGTAGCCTAGCCACCTCCAAAAGGATAAGGGGAGATGAGGGAAGAGTCCTAACCCCACTTTCACTCCCAGCATGAACCTGTGACAAGTACAACAGGCCCCTCAGTGTTGCAGGGTCATGACGCATAGCAGTACTGTAGGCTTAGGAGGTACTTTTTTGCCTCCTTACAACTTTGTATGAGTTATATCAGTCATGCATCTCCCACTGAGGTAGGCAGTGATCTGAATGTATCCAGCAGTGGACAAGCCTTGGTCACCCTACTACCCCATTAACTCTCCTATCCAAAACAGGACAGTGCTGAGCTATGAACACAAACCTTCTGAGCTATCATCTTCGCCACCACATCCCGAGCATGCACGTCAATGGTACATATGGTCATGATTTTCTGCCTGTCACCCTTGGAGAGCTGCCCAATCAACATTGTAACAAGGGTATTCAGCTGGGCCACTTGCTTCTTGTGATACTCCTTCATCGCATTCTCATAGCCTTCCTCCACTCTGGCGAAAGCAATCTCAACCTCAGTCGTCCACCAAATCTGGGTGCAGGAAAGAGCCACCTAGGGGAAAGGGCTTGCTCAGTGCCAGGGAAAACACCAGGGTTACCTTATGTTTAAGAGTGTCTGATCCACAAGATTATTAAAAAACAAGCAACCAGGACATGAAATCAAGTAATTTTGATACAGTAATCACAGCAGACATGACAACAGGGACCTGCTCTGTGACACTAATTTCAAACATCACATCAGTGATACAACCATATTTAGCAGCTACTTATTAGTAAATTAGCATCTTTTACTTGCCAGATGTGGCAGAGGAGGCAGAGCAGGACAGGCAATGATCACGAGACTGTTAAAAGTGAATCTGAAAGGCTCTTCTCTCTCATTAACCCTCACCATTTCTTTTTTCCTGCTACATCCCTGTCTCCTTCTGTGAGTGTATAAACTACTCCATGACTCACTAGGGCACAAAAGGTATTGCCTAAATCCATGAGTTCTGTTATTCAACCAACAGTATATTCTCCTTAGAATCCCAAGTAGACCATGGACCTTAGCTTGGAAACTCCATTCACGGGATTCCCAACACCAAGAACAAATCATCACTTCCTCCCTCATGGATAGCACTGTGGAGGCCAGAACCTTCTCCATAAACAGCTAGAGGCCATTACTAAAAGAAGACAAAGCAGGATGGAAAGAGAAACCATGAGTTGCCTTTTCCAGTGTGCCGGTCAAAGAGGAGACAATCAGGACAGAGACAGATACCTGGGCTGGATAGTCAAAGAGCCACTGTTCCCTGGGCTTCTCCTCATAAGCTGTGACTGCTTCTGTCATTTCATCTCTCACAGTAGCCCTCATGCTATCTAGTACGTGATTCAGCCAGATCTCAACCTGGAGAAGATATTAAAATGTAGTAACACATTTGCTCTTCTTAAGCACTTTTGGCAATAAGTGGAGATATAGGACGGGACAAGCATCTTAACACTCATGTCAAACATGACTCAGAAACTTTAGATTCAGTGGATTTAGCTGATTCTGGTATTTCAGGAGTAGCATGCATTTGCAGGCTCTTATAGACACTAGCAATGCAAGGCAGGCTTTGCTTAAACTCCAGCTATTCCGGAAATCAAAATGAACTTCACTGATGAGTCATTTGCTTCAATGTATTCCACCTCCAGCCCGTAAGAAGAATCACACATGGGACTCGGGCACAATCTGCCAGCAGCAAGCAAAAGTTGGTGCCAAATTTGGGAACAAGAGATTCCTGTTGAAATTAATATTTCACTGGCAAAATCCTCACTGAGAAGATAGTTTAAAAGCAGCAAGCTCTACCACTATGAAGCTCAGTGGCTTATATTATGTATTTTAGCCTCCTATATATTCCACAGAGAAAGGTGCGACTACAAGGACATACAAGTTGAGTAGCAGTTTGATTCTTGCTGTTCATAGTTTGATTCTTCCTATGAAAGGAAAAGGATTTGAAAATAAGAAAAAAGTACCCTTTTGCAAAAGATGCCTATGTGGAGGTATTATGAAATATTTTAGTCTATTTTCTATCTATACCCCTCTTCTCCATTCAGGATATTTGCACAAGCTATAAGACCAAATTTGGAACCTGTTAAAAAATGTACTTAAAAAAAAAAAGGCAGGAAAAAGGCCACAGTTCTCACTCCCACTGTGAACTCAGAGACTTATGCCTCACTTTAGTGACAACCAATCCACAGTGGGAGCAAGGATTACGGTGTAAGGATGGTGCAATGCCCAGGCAAAGGGCAGGAGAGTAGATTCCACTAGATAATACTGATGGACAAGGTCAGGGTCTTCCATCTTACCTGCCCATTACAGTCACAGGGCTCACTAAAGTTGACATACTCTTCTTCTTTGCTGTACATTCCCAGAGCAATCTTTGTTGGCTTTTGCTCAGAGTCCAGCTGGAATTTCATCTTTGCCAAGTTGTCAAAGAGTTTAGAAAGATGACGCTGTACCTGCAAAGGGAATTGTATCAATAAAGTGACCATGACAGAACAAGCAGCACGGACAGCACAATATGCACGTCATGGGCACAGAGTCATACTCAAAAAGCATGGTCTGAACCTCTTGGTAGGACTATGTTTTCATGCATGGTCAGGACATTGTTGTTATAAGCCTCTTGCTCTGTACCTGTGTCCCTCCCAATACTTCCATTTATTTCTACTTTATCCAGAAAACAGATACACCTTAATGAGTCTTGCTTCCCTGCTGGCTAAGCTCCCATACAGAACAACACCACAGAAAGCAAATATCTAAAACATTACATGATTACTGCCCCACTGCCCTGTACATAAAGATGAAAGGTCTTTAGCTATCACTCTAACTCATCCTGTTCACAGTACACCGTAGAATTTTCTTGAAGACCGCAGTGAAACTCCATATTTCTTCAGCATGAAAGTTCACTACTAGAAATCAATTATGTGCCAATAGAAAGCCTGGGGAACACAGGTCTCTATTTCTGCCCAAGACCCAGTAAGCAGCTCAATGGCCCAGACTTCCATGAACCCCTCCATCTTGACTTAAGGGGCTCTTCCAGAAGGAAAAGAATAATTTAGTTTTGTCCTGTTCGCATTTGATTGAAAAGCCAACAGATAGAATTGTTTCAATGGGTTCTCAACATTGCCATCGGTTTAGTGTGAGCTCAACAGGTCATCAGAGCTTTTTCCAGATCACTATATAGCACATAGCTTCATCACTCTGTGTGTCACATGTCACCACCAACAAAGACTGGCTTCTCCCAAGACCGATGTTCTCAAACTAAGGGTCAATTCACAGACTGGTATCAGACAGGAGCTACCTCTCTATGACAGCCAGGGAGGTGCAGACAAAGCCCAACCAGACTCCCGCACGTGAAAAGTGAAAAGAGAACCACGTGAGACATCTGATGGTCTGATGCTTTCAGAGAAAGATAAGTGGACTTGTCCATTTAATCATGACACATTAACTCACAAAGGATTACAGGGATACAATACAAGCAGTCCTGCAGGGGGTACACCTCAGTAATGCACCTTCAAGTACAGCAAAATCCTGGAAGGTGCTAAGCACTGCTTACTCTGATCCAAGAAGCAACTGACATTCAGCACCTCCTCAGATTAGAATCTCTCCTTTCAATTCTTGAATAAATCACAGAAACCTTTTCTTAAAGCTTCTGCTCAGAAATACTCACAGCCCACTCCTACACCTTAGCCAGTCAGCACGAATTCTGACATATTCCAATGCTTGGTGCAATGCTGCCATAGGAGCCTTAAATACACCTGAGTCGGCACAAGTTCAACACCAAGTTCAAGAGGATAATATCGTTGTGTATTTAATCCTCCTTTAGGAATGATCGGACAGACTTTGAAACTACAATGGAAAGGCTAAGAGTGTATCCATGTATGATCCCATTTGACATTTACTTTGATTTTACTGCAAATAGTTTCAAATAACACAGAAAACTCCAGGAATTTCTTCTTATTCCATGGAGCATTTTGACACAGCACCTTTTCTATCTGCATTTTTTTCCTCTCCATTTTAAATATCAGTCAACTATATATCTGTGATGCTGAGGGCTGAAATCGTCCAGAAGCAGAGAGAGCTGTAAATAGTGTTAAAGGTTAGTGGCAAACAACAGCATTTCCAAAATGCTCATTCAAGTCTGCTTCATTCACGAACACTTGTATCTACTTAGACAAAAAGTTTTTTTAATTAGACAAGTAAAGTTATCCACTACTAAAAGCTGGAATAAGGAGTTTATTCCTTACACTCTTCATTTTGTTGTGAAAAATTTGATCAGTTTTATAACTCAGAACAAGTCATATATCCTAAACAAGCCCTGCCAGAGCACAGATCTGCCAGAGAAAGTGGCCAGTGACAGCAACTACTGTAGCACTAATAATTAACTCTAATGCTGCTACGCAAGTTTCCCGATGCAAAAACCTCTATAGAATTTTTCATGACCAAATCCTCCAAACTCTGCCTACCAAGGGACAGGAAAGGTCAGCATTCCCCAGCTGAACACAGACAAGAGCACAATGAGGTCATTTCCTAAATCAAAAAGGCTTTTCACAAATTCCTCCACAGTAGGATCTGGCAATTTACCATAGTTAACATGGAGATAGTGCATTTAGAGTGATTTCCCCACATGGGCATACAGGTACCACCACCAGAAAGCCAGTTTGGGGAAAAGAAGCTTCCTCAGTGAGACAGTCAAGATCTTTATGCCTTGAAGGTCTGATATCAAGCCCAGCCCCTGAGGTTCATAGAAATGGTAACACAAGAGATATATTTGCTTGCTTTGGTCATGGCTACTGTCTGACGAGCAACCATCTTGCCTCTTTCAGTGCATGCTCTTGTCTTCCCCTCTAGCCAGGGAATCTCAAAGGTCTTTGTGGATGAAGGAAATAATGCCTGAATAGTAAGTGTCTCTTCTGCATCAAAAAGGGACCTTTCCAAGCTGTTAGCAGTGTTCAATACCTCCAGATCTGAGTGCCCAATCTCTATCTCTTGAGTACTCAATCTTTCTCTCAGACGTTGCTCAGTGGCATCCCAGGGTGGGGGACTAAAGTCAGCAAGAAGTTTTGGCTGAGATCTTCAGGAAAGATTGTCTTCTCTAACTTCACTGTATTCTAGCACAAAAACATTTTTTTGTAACAACAAAAACACCGATGAGCTCTGCTCTGTGAAATGCTTTCAGAACCAGCTGCAAGCATCACCAAGATTAGATAGGGCAACATACAGTACACGCGCTGCCTTTCAGAGATGACAGATGAAGGCCAGCTGTGATGGAACTGTTATTAAATCAAGGGGTGGTGGAAGAAAAAGCACTCAAGAAAGAAAGGAGAAGCTACAGGACAGTTCCAACACAGAGTCCTTCACCGTGGTATCACTGACAGTTTGAAAACACAAAGGTGACAAAGTGAAAGGCTTACCAGCTGTGGGTTGGTGCCATTGGAAAGAATATCCAATAAATCTGCAGAAGAAATGAAGTAAAATCTGGGAAAAGCCAACCTCTTCATATCCAAATATTCAGCTAAAGCTTTCTCACAAAGAGATAATCTGAGGAAATAGAGCAGATAAACAGCCCAGAACAGGCAGATAAATATTCCTTCACATTTTACACTGCATTTTGGGTTATCAAGCAGGTTATTCCCTACTAAATGGAAATGCAAGGTGTGAGCTTAGCCTGTGGACTGGTCCTCCTAAAGCATTTTCTGAATAGGACAGAGTAGATAGTAGCTAGTGGGTGCCTGCTTTGCTCCTTCTAGATGTCTTTACTTGCAAGGATCAAAACCAAAGAAACTCCAAGCCAGAGGAGCCTCATGAAAACAGCAGAAATGCACAGAGAAAAAGATGTTAGAAAGGGTTTTGCAGTCTGACCCAATGTTTTAGACAAACTCATAATTTTCACAGGTGATTTTGCATTGGGATGAAGATCCCCAGAGCTGCTTTCGTTCTGAGGAGCTGTATTTTAAAGTTCAATTCAAATCTACTCAGCTTTTTGTGTTTGAGAAGCCTGAACGAAAGTAAACTTGTTTGCTCCAACAGAAAATAAATCTTTCAGTGTTTATACGCTAAACTACTGCTCAGCTTACAAAGTTCATAAATAACACGCAGTTAGTCCTCTGTGAGGAATACTGGCCTTATCTGCTTAAAAATGGCTTTGTTACTACTGACATGAGAGCTTTCATATAAAGTTCTTAAGTGTGTTCCAAGCAGACTAGCTCATAGGTTCAATGAGAAGTGTATCCATCTCAGGACACAAAGAGTCCTAGACCTAAAAGAGTCTAGTTATACCATGTATCAAGGGCATACATGCAGTGCTAACTTTGTAAATTAAAAGAACATGGACTTAGGCCTGCTACAGATATCCCTGCTCGGAATGCTGAATAGATATCTAAGACATTGCATCCGGGGTAGCAGTGAGTCCACGTCTTATTCAAGTCTTCTGAATGCCCAGCTTTGTATGGGTGCAAATTCTCATCTTGAATCAATATTCACCAACATTCAGGATGAGAATTAGTACATACATAAAGCCAGACTGCACTTTGGGGGCTTCAAGGTGATGGATCACAAATAAAACAACCCAAGAAAAATCGGAAGTGTTGTGATTTGTGAATACAAACAACCCAGCATAGTCCAGGGAGAAAGGATCGAGTACAGGGTAAATAACAGACTTTATCACAGTACCAAAATCCAAGGACGGAAATTTTACCTACCTGCTCTGAATATCCTCCAGGTGTTCAGATAGACCTGGTTTATTGGTGGCCTCAACTACACTTGGGGTTTTCTGAGCTTCATAGGCCAGTTCTTTAAAATCGATGTCAATCACTTCAAAGCGTTTAGAGTCCTACAAATAGCAATACAAAGAATATACTTACAGTAAAACACCTCACTTTCTGCTAAATTATCCCATAGTCTGGTTACTATCCAGCTTTGGGGTGAGAAGAGAGATTCTTGGTAGAGACTCTCCTGCCTTGGGTCCTTCTAATGTTTCAGAAGGGCTTTTCCATCTACATGGCTGAAACAAGCACCCAACTAGGCATCACCTCCTTGTTGCTGTATCCCAAAGGGATCATAGATAAAATGATCCATGCAGAAACCAAATCCTAGGACCACCCTTTTTTTTGTGGGTTTGGATTCCCCTTTGAATGTTTCCTTGTAATTCTTCCTTTTCCATGTCTAGAGGAAATACCAACTTTCCCAGGTCACAACAGCAGTAAATGTTCCCTTACAGGGCAAAGGTTGCTGACTTCATGCAAATTTACTCTTTTTCTCATAGTACCACATAGGAACCCTCGGGCTTCATCTACAAAATGAGTGACCGTTCTAGCAGAGCAAAGCCCTTCCATGTCTTCAGTAAGGCCCAGAAAATCCCACGTGGAACAGCACACAGACAAATATGTTCTCCAGGTAATGGGGACCCAGAATCTCTGGAGCAAATCACTGAAGAATAAATAAAGGTATGTTCAAAATGCTGCTGGTCCTCCCTTCTTCCAGAGTCAGGCCTCCTGAGTCAGGAGACTGAATAAAAGTGTTCCTAGCTTTCTCAGTAACAATTCCACTTTAACCTGAGCTCAGCTCTGGTAGCAAGGCTCTAGCTACAGACTGGAGTCCTCCTTGCACACAACACATGTAGCAGTCTCCAAACATGCATCCCATGCTCTGCTGACACATCTTCTCCCAGCCTCAGGTGCATCCCGAAGGGGTTCTGTCTCTGGAGGCTTTGAGCTTCTTCCTGAAGGGAAGAAGCTGCTAATTTGTGCCACTTGCCAGGCTGGTATTGAGATGCAGGTAGCTGCCCAGTTGGATGTAGATTTAAAACATGAAGTGATTTCACACATGACATCAGATAGCTGTTGGATATTAACAGCTTTCTGGCACATGGTATAGTCTTCAGGACACCAGAGATTCGGGCTGGTTATTAGGACCTATTTACATTGCGCAGTAATCAAGGTATGCTAAGTATTTTCCAAAGTAGAGGAAAGAACAGTCCTAGCCCTGAAGCACTGCCAACCAAGCAGACAAGGGTGAAGGGATGGAAGCAGCATTCTCTAAAATCAGGCTGTCATTGTGCAGTGCACATTTTTGTCTCTGGTCTTAGTCCCCTGGGACTGACAGAAGCACTATCAATGCAGGGCAGCCCCTGCTCCACCTAAAGTGTGATGTCTACCATTGCACAGAAGCAGGGAAAGCAGTGACGCAGTCAACCATGGCTCATTTGAGAGTAAAAGGCAGGTCCCTCAGCATGGTTGAGGGTGGCCCAGCATGGCCATGAATCAGCCTGGAGGATTTTCTTAGTAATTAAGGGAATATGGAGTAGGGTTGGACTCTTTAAGACACCCCGAAGGAGGTCACCAATTACAACTTTGTTCTGGATTCCAAAGCTTGAGCAGGAGAACAGCTGCTCTCCCTCTGCACCAGCTCTGAAGGTATGGAAAAGGATACTGCCAGAGCTGCCTGACTCAGCTTTGTTCTGATGGCTCACATCTGCGTAATCATCCCTGTTCTCCTATCCCTGAGGAAATATGGAATCTGCCTCCAGCACTGAACTAAGCTAACAGTCTTCCACTCATGTGCAGTCTCCAGTAATCCTGAATTTGCTAGGCAACAGTGAAAGGGGGAAAATCAGTTTCTCAGCATGGCTCAAGCACAACTTACAGGACAAAAACATCCTGGGTCAGCACTACGGAAACTATTGTAGTACTAAGGGAACCTCCAGAGAAAGGGAGGCATCTAGGGAAAAGCTGCAGGCTGGGGAAATTGGCATTACAGATAATCCCATTTCACACAGTGGAAGCATCTTCCTAATGGAGAAAATGGGACTTTGAGTTTTCATACCTCGGGAAGCTGCATCCGTATATCTTCTGAGCCTATGAATATGCTTTCCAAGTGAGACCATGTACGCTGCACTTCAAACCAGAGAGAAATGACAGAGTCTGCAGTGGATAGCCTTCTTTGCCATGCAGACACTTCCTCCAGGAAGAAAGCAATATACTTGGATGTCATTAAATTCTGCAGCTGCACCTGGTTGTCTTCTAAAGTTTCAATGAGTTCCTCATCTGATTTCAGCAATGGGATGTTTGTCCGGGGGTGAGGCTCATACTGAAAGTCCATGCTGCTCCAGGTTGTTTTTAGCTCCTTCAGGACTTTCTCCATACTCATTTCTTTCACTGCTTTGTCCACAATGCCACGAACCTCATCCTCAAAGTTATGTAGGTTGAGCTTCAAGAGGTCAGCTAGTGTGGTGTCTGAGTCCATCACAAACTTTACACCCATGGTCTGCATCAGTTGATTCCAATGTCTTTCTCTAATGGCAGGATTTTGAAGTTCTGCCACTGCTTTCAGGGCTGTTAACATGTTCTTTACCTTGCTGTCCAGCCCAATAAAAGCGTCCCACGCCCTCATTTCTTTATCCAAATTTCGAATCTCTCTTGCAAACTTTTTGCACTCAAGATCCATGTTTTCCACATTAATATCCACCCATTTAGTGTTCTGCCAAGCACCAAGGCTAGAGTTTACAACAGAAATCATATCCCAGAGCTCCTTTAGAAGACACATTTCCTTTCTGCACTGCTTCAGTTGCTTATAATCTGGAACCATGACTTCAAACAGACCAGCTGATTCATAAATCGAGGTCATGGCTGACTCCATTTGTTTAATCTCAATGTGCTTTGCATCCAGCAGTTGATAAGGCTTTTCAGTGTCAAACCTACAAAGAAATGTTTATTCTTCGTAAGTGATATTGTAACAGTTTCTAAAGAAAATATAAAACAAGTGGTGCCTCTAAGAGAAAGTAAATGTGAAACATCTATAGTACACATCGATGCTACTACCATGTGGCACTACTGACACCATCTTAAAGTGATATTGCACACTCGGCATCCAAATTCAATCTCTTGCTAACAGTGGACAGTACTCCTGGGGCACTACATTCCAGATATAAGAAATGTAACACTGTGAGAAGGTAGGAAATGTGTATCAGTGCTAGAACATACGACCTCAGGGCATCTGGAGATGACCCTGTAAAGCTTTTTCCTCTGGGCTTCTGTGATGTTTAATTTGCCCATACCTGAATGGTGCTTCTTTCCGAAATTGCTCTCTGAATTTATGCTGCTGAACATCAAATGCTGCACAGCTCTTGCGAATAACTGTCATTTCATTTGCCTGCAAAGGAGCCACATGCTGTTTCACAGCTATTGCCAGCTTCTTTATATTGTTCCATTTCTCTGGCAGCTCCTGCAAGCAAAATTTAAATGCTGGTAGACAGTATTTTCTACTTCATATATCTGATCTGTTTACGGATAATCACAACACAGGAAAAGCAACAGATTTTATGCCTAAAATTTCTAAGGAAGTTTTATCATGACGTGAAGGCCAAGCACAAAATTTAGGACAAAATAATTCACAATTTTGAAGATGAAGACACTGACACTTTATGTGTTCTGATTGTAAGAGTCTTCAACAAGTTCAGAAGAAGGGGCATCAGAATAGGTCCTGGGCTCTATAAAAAATATTGATCCTAGCATCAAGCTGGATTCAGTGTCTCCTGGGAGAGGCTGAAGGCAAGAGGACAGACTGTGTAAGCCAGCTCATTGCATCAACCAACCTCTCCAAGGTAATTAAGAGACAGAGCCTGACATCTCTTACAGTAGAAGATGAGGTTACACCAGAAAGACTTCTGGAGAGATCTCTTGGGCAAATCCCCCCAACTTGAGGTGCCTGAGGACCGGAAGAAAACCAATGTCACTCCAGTCTGCAAAAAGGGCAAGAAGAAGCACCCAGGCAACTATAGGCCAGTCAGCCTCACCTCTGCCCCTGGGAAGGTGATGGAACAGCTCATTCTGGATGTCATCTCCAGACATATGGAGGAAAAGAAGGTGATCAGGAGTAGCCAGCATGGATTCACCAAGGGGAAATCCTGCTTAACCAATCTGGGAGCTTTCTATGATGGAATGACTGGCTGGGTAGATGAGGGGAGAGCAGTGGACGTTGTGTCCCTTGACTTCACCAAGGCTTTTGACACTGTCTCCCATAACATCCTCCTAGATAAGCTCAGGAAGTGTGGGTTAGATGAGTGGACAGTGAGGTGGATTGAGAAGTGGCTGAAAGGCAGAACTCAGAGGGTTGTCATCAGTGGCACGGAATCTAGTTGGAGACCTGTGGCTAGTGGAGCCCCCCAGGGCTCAGTCCTGGGTCCCATCCTGTTCGACTTCTTCATCAATGACCTGGATGAGGGGACAGAGTGCCTCCTCAGCAAGTCTGCTGATGCTACCAAGCTGGGAGGAGTGGCTGATACACCTGAGGGCTGTGCTGCCATTCAGAGAGACCTGGGCAGGCTGGAGAGTTGGTCAGAGAGGAACCTCCTGAGGTTCAACAAGAGCAAGTGCCGAGTCCTGCACCTAGGGAGGAATAACCCTAGGCACCAGTACAAGCTGGGGGCTGACCTCCTGGAGAGCAGCTCTGCAGAGAAGGACCTGGGAGTGCTGGTGGATGACAAGTTGACTATGAGCCAGCAATGTGCCCTTGGGGCCAGGAAGGCCAATGGTCTCCTGGGGTGCCTTAGGAAGAGTGTTGCCAGCAGGTCGAGGGATGTGATCCTGCCCCTCTACTCAGCCCTGGGGAGGCCTCATCTCAAGTACTGTGTCCAGTTCTGGGCTCCCCAGGACAAGAGAGACGTGGAGCTACTGGAGAGAGTCCAGCGTAGGGCTATGAGGATGATCAGAGGGCTGGAGCATCTGCCCTGTGAGGAACGGCTGTGAGAGCTGGGCCTCTTCAGCCTGGGGAAGAGAAGACTGAGGGGGGATCTTATCAATGTGTACAAGTACCTGAAGGGAGGGTGTCAAGGGGATGGGGACAAACTCTTTTCAGTTGCCCTGTGTGACAGGGCAAGAGGCAATGGGCAGAAACTGAAGCACAGGAAGTTCCGTCTGACCATGAGGGGCAATTTTTTTCACTGTGAGAGTGACAGAGCACTGTCACAGGTTGCCCAGAGAGGTTGTGGGGTCTCCTTCTCTGGCGATATTCCAAACCCACCTGGATGCAACCCTGTCTAACAGGCTCTAAGTGACCCTGCTGAGCAGGGAGGTTGGACTAGATGATCTCCAGATGTCCTTTCCAACCTTACTGATTCTATGATCATAAATTTTCACCCACCTCTAGTTGCTTATGGACTTCCTCCGGCAGCTGTTGTTCATATATCTTCAGTAGTTCAATGGTTTGCTTTAAAGGCTCAAACATCTTATCAGTGACACTGTGCCTTTCTTTAACAGCCATCAGGTGACCCATAATCTCCACCAAACCATCGTAATCTCCTTTTTCAACCTTTTTGCTCAAACCTTTATCAGCAATTTTTATGAACTCTTCAAGGTCAGTCAAGCTATATAATACAAAGCAGGAAAATACACAATGAGAGTAGTTCATATTTAAACATGTTATCAGCCTTACTCCAGGCAGCTGAACTGACATGGACAACTGACAAGGAAAAGGCCTGGCTAACCCTGACCATTGCATGCTAACACATTGAGGGCATTAAAACACCAATTCTCATGGTACAGCTTCCTGCAAGGAACAAATACACACGCGGGGACTTCTCAGGCTGGAGAAAAGACACCTGATAAGGAGTACAACAGAGGCCTGTAAACTCCAGAGGAAATGTCTGTTGCAGGAGGTTGCAGATGATAAAAATTTACAGAGGCTCACAAAAGCAACTGAACATTCACGAGAGAGAAAAAAAATTACTAAATACAAAGGCATGAGACCTGGTTCTCAAAGTTTTTGAGTTACAAGTTGTTAGAGACAAGTAGAGTAAGTAACCTGGGGAAGCTTCCCTACTCGCTTGCCCTGTTCTTAACTCATCCGCTACTGGGCACTGCCAAAAAAGACAGGAGCCTGGGGTACCAGATCTTTAGTCTTCTCCAGCACAGCCATTATTCTGTTCTTAAAATACTTATTTTTTTTAAACATCTGCTTAAATTCTGCAGATATTGCTGGGTCAAGATACATCCTTTCAATTCTTTACCTAATAAAGTCTATACTGCCAAGTCGGAGACTCTTAGTACGAACTCTTAAACGCCTACTTTTAAAGCTAAACAAAAAACCTCAAAAAGATAGATAATCAGAATTATGGTCTTGAAAACCACACGCAACAGTCTTCACCACAACTACCTGCAACTATTTGTTTGCAAGTATCCAAAACCTGCAACATCCTTCAATCACAACTGCTCAAATAAATCACCTGATGCATCATCCCACACCAAGCGAGCGACTGAGCAGCTATTCAAATCATGGAACAAATGTTAATTCAAAACTTCTTTCCAAAGTCCCTCCTTTCTGTAATCTTGAAATCACCTTCCCATGATTGCTCATACTAGCCAGCCTGAATCACATTCTTCTGTGTGTACTCAAAAAGCAATGCATTCAGAAATACAACAAGTATTTCATGGTATTAATGAAGCTTTACTGATGGTAATATCAAATTCAACACAGAAAACACAGACTTCCTGGTACAGATTAGATTAGATGAATCAGTGTGAACAGATAAACCAATGTCCCATCTAAAATCTAACCGCAAGTCCCAAGAAGAGCTGGTAGTGAGATGTCAAAAAGTACCAAGGCCACAAAACTCTTTCCATTTTACTCATTCAATTACATAAGTTCCCAGCAGAGAGCAGGGAATGGAAGTTGCAGAAGATGTGATAGAGTGGGCATGCAGTATGCGCACTCTTTCCTTGCTCCCATTTTGGTGTATTTGGTGACCAATTTTGAAATAATGAAGCCCAGTCAAGAAAAGAAATACTCTTTTACTCAGTGTAGGTCCCAGGGGACAGGAAGCAGGAACAGTTCTTACCTGTGTGTGACATGGTCAATGAGATGCTGTTTAAACATCAGGCTCCACTTTTTAATTACATTCAACAAGGATACCTTAAAAGGTCGAGCATCGATTTTCATCCAACTGTGGAATACACTGATGGGCTCGATGTGGTTCACCTCCTCGTAAATCTTCTCATAGGAGTCAATCTGTTCTCTGAACTGCTGTAGTGTGGGAGGAGTCTCAGGGACTCCATCCTCTGTGTGGGTCTCAATTTCCACAGCAGTGAGGACGTGACCATATAGGAGGAACTGGCGGATGGACTCTTTTCTGTCATCCCCGTAGAGGTAGGAGTAGTGGTCAAAGGAATTGCGGTAATCACAGCAGGCCACCATCACAGTCTGCACGCGCTCCATCAGGTCATGGCGCATGTCAGCTAGATCAGCCATGTCCTCCATGTCGGCCTAGGAAAGGACAGGAAAGCATGGTGAGTTGGGGGATGCATGGATATATCCGTGCACTGTTGCACAGCACAAGGGAGCTCCACAACAACAAAGACCTGATAATGAGGGAAACCACTGTGCTCAGCCAGCCTAGGCATCAGTGATGAGATCCGGTAGATGTCATTGAGAAGACTTTCCATCATGTCATAGAAGCCATCATTTGTGCCAGGGTCCAGGGAGGGACGGAATACCAAATCTGGAATCATCAAATCCAGCTGCACTTCAAACAGGGGAGCAAGTCCTGCCTTAGGATCTGGTAGGGAAGAACAGAGATGCTGAGATCTCTTTCAAAGGGAAAAGAACGATCTTGACCTGTAAGCAACATCCCACCATAAAACATACATGTTCTACCTCACAGGAACAATAGGCATTTAAAAATGACTGATGATAGCCTGTCTGGGAAGGACCAAAAGGTGGATCCGATAATAGACATCTGCTCACTGGTTCCAGTGACATTATACCTGCACACAACATGGAGAAGATGCTGGGCAAACTAGCTACTCTTTTGGTACCCGCAAGAGTTGCTGGAGAACAGATGAGACAAAAATGATTGAAGGACTGAAAAAAAGGCTTTAGTGTAAAGCCTTAACAAGATCAGGCTCTTTAGCTAATCAAAAGGGAGCCTGAGAGCTGAACAATTACAATGTAGAAGTATTTGCAAAGGAGAAAAATACCAGGAACCAAGAGGCTCTTTAGTTTAGAGGAGAAATGCATGAAGGAAAAAAAAATGCAAAACAGCAACCAGAAACCAAAGCCAAATTCAAATGTGAAATTATGTGCCTGTTTCGAACAAAGTGGGTGAAGTGCTGGATTCTCTAGTTCAGTGTGTCTGCACATCCAAGTGGGAAGCATTTCTGGAGATGTGCATTAGCTGAACACAAATTGCTCTTAGCTGAATGAGTGAAACTCCATAGCGGCCTTATGCAGGAGGTCTGACTGAGTAACTTCTGGATCCATCTCATCTCATGCTTCATCCCTGATGTTGATAAAGGGGACTAAGTCTTAGGAATCGAGTTTTTCTTTCATGTCTGTAATCAGCAGAATTTGCTCTTGAGATTCTCCACAAAATGAAAGATGGTGTCACCCTGATGCTTTGTGCATGGGAGGACAGCAGGTGGCTGATACTCAAGCTGTGGCACAGATCTGGGATGATGCCTCAATTTAGTCTGTTCATCAGTCCCTGCAAATGATGCATTGTCCTTTTCTCCTGAGCAATCCTTTGCTCCAGTGACCAGGGAGTGGAGTCACCCTTTCTATCCCCCAACACTTGCTGTAGACTGTGTAAGAAGCACAGAAGAAAGTCAGAAAGAAAAGAGCATCTCCTAGGCATAAGGATGAGCACAAAACAGAAATCAGCAATGGAAACCTGACCTCTGCAATGCTTCTCTTCAGCTGGGAAACACAACCTCCTCATCCTGAGTCCCATAGATTCTTCAGGTAAACATAAAATATCCCCCACTCTTACTCCAGTGTCTAGGTCTCCTCGTTCCACAAATACTTGGGCAATGAAGGGAGGAATGCACATTCAGTGTACCTCACCTTTGCCATGCACAAGGGATTTAAATGCTGCAATCCCTACAAAAGTCACAGAGTTAGACAAAGGTCATCTCTCCGTTTCTCCTCAGGCACAAAACCACTGACCTAGGCTCAAGATTGTATTGTTCTGGCTGCAAAGGAGACCAAAAAACTTTCCCTATGTGAGAGTAAGGTAATCATTCTGACCAGCAGAGCAGAATCAGCAGTCACCTGTGTTTTCCAGAAGATACTTGAGTGAGCACTCAATGGTAGTAAAGAATCCATCCAAGACTATTTCATCCACATAATCCACGTAGGCCTTCCAGACATCAGATGCAGTGTCTGCTGTAAAGAGGCTCTGATTTTCCTAGAAGAACAAGATGACACCTTCAACTACTCAAAGCCCGCCTGGATGCAACCCTGTCTAACATGCTCTAGGTGATCCTGCTTGAGCAGAGGGGCTGGACTAGATGATCTCTAGAGGTCCTTTTCAACTTATCAATTCTACGATTCTGTGAACTACAGCAGGACTGAGCTTCTTACAGGAGAGGAGCTCATAGTTAAGGACACATAACAGTAAGCACAGAGTTTCAAAATGGATGCCAGCTTTGTGAAAGGATAGGACACTAACTAGCTGTTATTATTGGTAGGATAATTACAATTTTCTCCTTTCACCAAGGGAGGTTTTGTTTTGTGAAACAGCTAAAAATAATTACAAAGTATAACCCACCTCCATGCAGAAGAGACCTAGCAGCTCTGCAGCATGTTCTCTTCTTTCCATCCGGAAGCCACAGAGTTCGAGGTTGCTTTGCATGCCAGGATACATGGAGGAGACAAAAACTCCTCCAAACACGCAAAGACTTAACCCTCCTGGACAGTACATTAAGATCTTGAGTGGACCAGGCCCTCAAGGTGGACTCTTTACACCTCTTCCCTACAAACGGGCATCGTAAAGACCAGATGGCTTTTAAATTGAAGGGAGGGTATTTAAATAAATCACTTAAAAATAAAAAGAAAATAAAAGGTATTCAAAGCCAGATAAGAGAGTTTGAGATTGATCAATCTCCCCACCATCTTCCTTTCCTCTAGACTACCTCTCAGTCAGGAAATTCAGGGTTTTATTGGTCAGCACAGACCCATCCTTCACGAGTCTCTCTTTCCACTCCCAAGAGACCAGACTGTATCTCCTCTCTGCAGCCCCCCAGCCTGTGCTGTGATGCCAGCTCCCCCCCCACGATCTCAGTGCTCCTTCCCCTAAGCCTGCCTAATAGGTCTCAACAGAGGCACAATCTCAAGAAAAATAAGATTTCAGCTTGTAGATAGCAGAAATCAACACATACAGCCTGTTGCCACTGGGGTCAATGCACCTTGGCAGCATTGCACATGTGGGCACATAGGACAGGATGCTGTTCCCTGCAACACTCTGCCACACAAGGATGCCCTACAGTAGTGAGTTGTATGGTGGACTTGGCACACAAGATAGAGCAGTGTTGCTGGTTGTGCTTGCGCCAGCCCAAAGTTGCTTTTCCTCTCTTCAGCATGTCATAACTGAGTGCTCAAACTCATTAACAGAGCAAACCAAGGCTCTAGTCCCTTGCAGACTCATCTTGGTAGCACTGAGCTGATGCTAGAGGAAAGCGAACTTCATAAGGATGAACTTTTTAGAAACTCCTCTTAGAAAGCACCACTCTCTCTTCACTTTGGTGAATGTTTCTTTGGTAAGATCCTCTTGTTCCTAGTGTTTTAATGAGTTCTTACCCTAGAGCCTTATCCTGATGGGAGAAGTGCAGTGGGACCCAGAGTGGCCAGCATGTAGCATATACTGCCTTGTCTTTGCCTGTGGGTGCATGTACTCAAACACTCATAGTGCTTCTTTACAGTGCCCTCAAAATTTATCTGCTCCTAGGAAGACTCGAGCAACCTGAGCAAGCCCAGCAGATCAGCTCTTGCTCAGTCTGCTCTTCCTCAACATAGCAGACTTGGCTAGCACTGGCCAAGGTATACACAGGTATGGGACATCAGCAGGGTTCCCCCTTGGGACACAGTGCCTTTCCCCCAGGACCTTCATGCTGTTTTGCAGTTAGTCCTGCTCCTGTGAGAAACACTGGCAGTGCCATCATGACAGTGATGCCAACTTTCCTGACAGGATCACAAGCCCATGTCCTCCTCAGCCAGACTAGGAGATGCCTTGGACCTTTGGGTAGCAACTGGAGGTGACTGAGCCTGTCATAGTTGTTAAAGAAAAGCAACATGGGGCTTTGAGCTGAGGCAGTGGTGATTCACCCAGCTGGACCCAAAACAAGGTCACCATGGCCAAAGGCCTCTTATGAAGCACCACCCTCACAGAGGAGGAGGATTAGCCAACCAAGGTCCTTGGTGAATGTATTACACTTCTTACTTCCACTCTGTTACCAGTGCCTCTACTGTGAGATTTACATATTCTGAGTAGCCTGATGAACGGTGTTCAAGTTGCAGACAAATCCCTAAGAATCAGGCCCAGGAGAAAGCTGAGGACACAGACAATGTAAAACCCTTGCCACATGTTTGGTGTGCAGAGAAAGGGGCTTTAGAGGTTTAGGGCTGATTGCATACATCCAGGCAAGGTGAGTAGCCAGAGGTGGGTGTCCCAGGGAAGATCAGCATTCTCTTAAGAGAGTCCAAGGCCAGACAGCAACCTTTAGGAGAGAACTGGATCTAAAAATCCCATCTCCCTCCAGACTGATCCTGCTATGTAAGGCACCTTCCTCAGGAAAAGTGAGGAGTAGAGCTTTGGCATTTCTCCTGGAATGCAATAAGGACTCTCAGCTCCAGCGATGTCACTAGAAAGCACCAAAACTTTGGACAGCAGCTGAAATACTTTTCTCCTACTGCTTAGCTTTCCCTTTTGACTGTTAGCATCACCTCCTGCTCCCGCAACGGAACAAGTCTGAAAGAGAAAGGTCAACCCCAGCCAGCTGCCTGTGTATTTTCAAGTAAATATTTTGGAGGGTGATTTTCCTCTGACCATGATCCCAGAAGCTGATGCACTACTTCCCTCTAGTGGCTCCACAAAACCTAGGGCTGCCTCTCTGCTGCAGCTGGATCTGAACTCCTTCGCTTGATACAGCTGCTCATGTTTCTGTCCTCAGCAGCGCTGAGCCAGCAATATCACACCACACAACCATACCAGGTCACTCAACAAAGCTAATATTAATTAACTCTGGCTTTTCAAAGAAGTTCAGTGAGTTAATTTTAAGGTGAAACAGTTCTGGACATTTTCATCAAGCTGGAAAGAGACACAGAGCCTGTGAAGAGCCAGTCTGCCCCTAGGGAACATTCCCCTCACCTTCACCAGCGAATGAATCCTCAGCCCTGACTCTCGGACGAGGCTGTAACGCTTTTCCAGGTGGTCCTGACAGTCCTCTAGACTCAGTAATGATTCCCTTTTACCATCTTTTCTCTCAAATATGGGTGACATCCATGACCTTAAGATGGTCTGAATCTCCTCAACATTGTCTTTGGCTTTCTGCATCCTCTGCTCAAGGCTGTGAACATCATCCATCACTGTGGAGATGTGATCCCAGACACCTGTTGACAAACAAGACGATTGACTACATATTTTCAGAGCTGTTGGGCCAAGCTCTCATGTACCTTTTGGATCAGCCTCCGATGTTTTCCTTACAATCTCACGTATTTTTGCCCATCATAAACGCAAAAGACTTACCACCTCCACTGACAGTGCAATTTCCTACCCAGAGTCACTTCTAGCTCCTGTCTATGAGCTAGAGTACAGATAGCCACAGCTATCTACTGTCCTTCTCTACTGTGTTTTGCAGTTAAAATTGATCAAGCAAGAACACTAGTTAAATCACCTCAAAGTCAAGGTGCACAAACCCCACAAAACTCTAAGGGAGTGGCCAGCATAGCCCATGAGCAGAGGCTTCAAATTCCAGCCTTGCCAGCTCTTGCAAAACCAACTCTCCGGCTGCACTGCTTGCAAGGCCAACCTCTCCTCCCCTACAAGTCCAGGCTTAACCTCAAGGGAGCAGGATTCCTGTCCACAATTCCATCAGAGCAAGAGGATGTGGAAAAGGTGCAGGCAAACTTGGGGCTGCCTTTCACCTTCCTGGTATTGGCTCTGCTGGCAATTCATCTGCCCTACTAGGAATCACAGCTGGGAATGAGGCAACAGAAGTCAGGTACACAGGAGGGTTCTGACAAGACTTACCTACATGCCTGCCTACCCTAACGCTGTACTAACTTACCTTCCATCTTCCAGTTCAGTGTTTCTTCTGCTTCTTTCAGTTTCAAGTCAATATCCTGCAGCTGCCCCTGTATTAGAGGATATTCAACCTCCAGGACTGTCTTCAGGATCTTGTTGTATCTGTTCACCATCAGCTCCAAATTTGCCACCATCTGCCGGTACAATTCCTTGGAGGAATAGATTTCCGCTGCTGTTGGTGGAATGCTTCCCATCTGGCTTCTAGACAGGTAACTCACCTCCCTCAGCACTGAAACCAGCTGGAGAAACACAGCAGAGAGCTGAATATGGAATAAATCCTCTCCCTTTACCTGACAGATGCTCTCCAACCAATCCTGAATGTTTCATGGTTTTCAAAGGCAATGATATTCTGCTGTAAATTCACAAAGCAACATGCTCTGAAAAGGGGACAGATACCTCTGAGTCTGTCTTTCCTTAATCTCTGCCTCTGGTTTTCTTTCCAAATAAAGAAAGATAATTTTTTCTAACTGCAAGACTAGCAAATTGTACATAACCCCTAAAAGCCATGTTGGACTCTGGCCTTTTCAAGTGCCATCACCAGCAAAAAAAAAAAGTCTATGAGGGACTGTGCAATTAAGGTGCCTGCACAGATGTTGACAAATAGAGCTTTGTGAATGGTTTTCTACAGAAAGACAAGATGGATCAGACTCCAGTTCTGTTGGTTTGCTGGTACTGACTGGCATTTAAAAAATATGGCTCCCAATCCAGTAAAAGAAGACTCAAATACTCCTGGTTTCAGCATATCCAGCTTCTATCAAAGCCTGCTGTTGGATCAGCCCAAACAAAGCTACTCAGAACCAGTGCACATCTGAGTCATACTAAGACTGGATTGAAGGGATTATTAAATTATGCAACCAGTACAACTGCGTCCCTGTAACAAACGGAATAGCGAGTCCTTCCAATGCGATATACCACTTCTGAGACTAAAAACCTTCGCTGAGTTTAATGGTCAGTAATTTAAAGTGCTCCTGGAACTGCACACATTCACAGATATTGATAGAAATTGGGCATAACGTGTGGGAAATAGCAGGGGTGAACACCACCCCAGGCTGCAGCTGAGCTTGAGATGCAGGTCTCTGAAAATCAACTTTCCTTTAGGTTGGCAGATTGAATCAGTTCTTCCTGAGAGGATCTGGGTAAGAAATCACTCTGATTCTGTCCCATTCAGGCCCTCTGGTCCCTGTTCCCAGCTCCTATTTTGCATAGGAAACCTGAGAAGCTGCAGGTATGAAAAGTGGGTGAAACAACACATGCATGGACTAAACAGCCAGACAACTTTGTCAGTGTCCTTCCAAAAAGCTGAGTGACCCCAGGAATAGGCAAGGGTTTTTGAAACTGAGCCTGATGCTAGCCAAAATCCAACATCCAACAGAATTGGCTAAGGTCTCTAGAAAGCAGGCTTCCTTTGAAGGGAAGGAAAAGAGAAGAAACCTCTGGAGAGGTGGATGAAGGAGGATGAGGAGGAGGGGAAGCCAGGGGATTGAGGGAGCAAGAGCAGGGGCAAGATAAAGCCAGGCACCTCTCTCCTTTTCTTTGTGTTGCTAAAGTCTAGGAAGTCTCCATCACAGGCTCCACATCCTGTCTCTATGGTGAAGGACAGAAAACATTCCCTGAGGCCATTTGGTTCCCACCTTAGCAGAGGGCCTTCAAGGAGATGGACAAACACCTTGACTGAAGATAAAGCCTTGAATGAGCTCTAAAACCTAAATATTTCCCTCTGCATGAGGTAGGACCTTGGGAAGTTTTTGAAGCCACGGTGTCCTAGGTCCCTGAGATTCACCCTCCCCCAAGTAAATCAAATTTTTACAGTTGACAGATCCTGGGTCTCACAAGGCCCCCAAAGCTTTTGATCCATCTATGCACACTACTGGCTTGAACCTCTCTCTCTCTTGGAAGAGGTGGAAAGACTTACTCTCCCTATGCTGGAGACCAGGTTTAAGGGAACTCTGGAGACAGAGAAAAGATTTTACATCTCTTGCAGGTCTCATAAACTGCAATAAAGGAAATTCAATGGCAACAAAACTGGCATAACATGGAATCTCTCCTGGGTCTTTGATATGGTTTCAGGAAGCCCGCAGGTCAGGTACACATAATGGGAAACCACCTCTGTACATGATACCCCAACGCTCTCCCTACTAGCACCAAATCTGGTTTGGAGATGCAAACATCAGTTAAACATCTGACTTTTCAGAGGCTTTCCTGCCACCAGTTATAGGTGAAATTTGCTCTGCTTAATTCTTAATACTGAGCTCAACCATTCTGTGAAGTTTTACCAAACAGCGTACAGAATCCAAAAAGAGGACACTAAATTCATGTTACCTGCCACAAAAGGGGCTCCACAGATATTAATAGAAGCAATCTATTAAAAAACCCAGAAGAACTCTCTTGCATGGCACGGCCTGCTGAGAAACAGTGACAGTGAGGTATGCCTGCAGACAGCCAGGAAAGCTAGCTCGCAGGAGGTTTTACCTGGGGATCAAAATTGACCGCAATCAGCTTTGTTTCTGGATCTCGTCGGATGAGTGGCTGAATGAGGTTATACTGTGATTTTTCAGAGACTGTCTGGGACCAGTCTTCATAGAGCTTTTCCTGATACCTGCCATAAAAAATAACCACCATGCACCTACCGTGCCAGCAGGCCAAGGTGTATAATAAACGAAAATCAAGCCCATTTCTGAGAGCTAAGGAACATGGAAGAATATTAAAAATGTATCCATACTATTTCCACAGATGACATAATTCTAAATACAAACACTCAAAAACCAGTGAAAGCATCAAGTCAGGAATGCAAAGATCACTCAAGTACCATTTTTAGCAGAGGACTAAAATTTAGAGACAGACTTTCAAAAATATTTGTCATAAAGCAGTAGATAAGAAGCTCGTGTGGATTTCCAAAGTGTCCAAGCAGATCAGGTGCCTAAACATATACAAGTCATAGGGATGGATTTACTTCATCTACATACACCTCAGGCATACAGCTGAGGCTGTGGAGCTAGAAGTGCAGTTGCCCTCAGTTCTCTTAGAGTCAGTGTAGAGAGACAGCTAGCTTCAGAGGACAATTCAGCTCTTAGATGGCTCGGTCATTCAGTTGGAGACTAAAATACAGAGGACTGAATCTGAGTCTTGAGGTCTCAGAGGTCATGGACAGTCGGTGGTCCCTACCACTCAAAAGACAAAATCACTTCAGAATCATTTTGTCATCTGAACACTTTGGAAATGTTACCCAGAAAAAACACCTATGCTAGAGTCATCTGGGATCCTCTGCTACAGCCACACATTTGCTATTGCTGGAACTCCTTCCACTGTTAACGTGCTCCTGACTATCCCCTTTTGAAAGTCTGCATCATAATTATTCAGCTTTTTTTGATAATCAAGAATGGTTCTTTCTGCACCTGCCCTGTGGTATCTAGGAGTCAGTCCGGTATATCAGCTCCCTTCGCTGTCGACGGAGAACAAGCACCTGCAGACACATTTCCTCCTAGAGGACAAGTCTGTTTCCCAAGGATAACAAGGAAAGCTCAGAGTGACCAGTTCAGATTTAACATAGAACTTTAATACAATCAGTCAGGGAAAAGTGAATACCATTTCCAAAATATGGAAAATATGCATTGCAGCCACAGTAAATACACTTTTTGAAGAAGTACAAGCAGGCTGGAAAGCCTGGCACATGCTAGAGCATGTTTTTCACACTCCATATGAAATAACCCAGGTTTTGCCACATCATAGACCACCAGTGTACACAATAGTTTCTATAAGCAGCAGAAGTTTCTACCAATATTTTTGCTAGCACCTATTCATTCCATGTGAGCTTCCCATGGAATTTCAAGATACCACAGAATATCTGTGACACATGGCAAAATGATTTCTCCTCCTCTCTCAAAACACTCCTTGTAGCCTAGAAAGAGACATTCCTGGACTTTGGGCTAGTAAACGTGATGGAAGGTGCTTTAGAGGAAGAGCATGTCATTTCATACAGTTACAGGCTTGCCTGAGGCACTTACCCTTTAAGTAGCTGAAGCATTTCTTCGTACTTCTCCATCACGCTTCTTCCTTCAGTAGAGTCCAGGCAGCTGGTGGCACAACAGACAAGTTCAGCATTATGTAGCCCACGAGAAATGGGAGTTGAGGTCTGTGTAGATGTATTTATCCATCCCCAAGATCATTCCCCATTTTGTAGGTCAAACTAACTGCCATGGGACCTTGCACTTCACTTACCCCTGTCATCTCACCAAAAAGCATTTCGCTATACAAAGAGTATACTGGGTCTTGGATAGCCCTTCTCATGTGTTCATATAGCAACCTGCAAATGGGGAACTACATAATGGAAGGAAAAGGCAGTCAGTGCTACTGCAGGAACACTGATGTCTTTAACAGGCCTAATGCTGTGAGTTGCACACTCTATATTCACACAGAATATGGTAACCTCTGTTTACCAGTTAGCACTTCCTAAGTTCAAGAAGGCTCAGAGGAAAGTAGCATGACACAGCTAGCTCTTTATGGTGCTGGATTTGCCCTTCAAACTGTAGGAGGAGGGAAGAACAAAGGCATCCCACATTCTGGGAGTCTGAAGCCCAAACACACTGTCCTGTACTGTGCAACTGTCTCTGCACCCAAGGAGGCAGTGGCAAAGTGAGGAGTATAGCCAAAATAATTCTCAAAACATCAATCTCTCTACAATTTCTTCTACGATTTCCAAGATTTCCTGAAAATGGTTCTTGATTTTGGAAGATATTTTGAAGAAATCCTGCATTAACTCAAAATTAAACAAAACTTAGCAAATTCCCAGTTAACACAAAGGACCCTTTACATCAGTTACAAGTTCAACTGAAAGCACAGGGAACACTTGCGCAGTCACCACTGAGCAACACGGTTGCTTTAGAGCAAGTCCTGATCAAAGTCTCTGGAATAAGAAGCTCTTACATCATCACCAGGAAAAAAAAAACACCTTCCTTTTTCCCTTTTTAATCCTTTTTGCTTTTAAGTTGCACGTAGGAAAAAGCATTACATTACCCCTGCTGCAGGGCAGGTTATTAACTGCTCTACACAGAGGGAAGAAAATCAATGTGAAATGCAGATCTGGGTCCTTCATGGTTTAAAAAAATTGCTATTCAAATTCAAACAGGACATGATACCTTGGGCTCTGTGTTGAGGACAATCCAACATCCTGCTTCATTGCGTAGATGTCTTTACTGCTGTGGAATACCAGCATATCTAAAGACATTTACATAATGACAATACACAGCAAGAGAGGACTAGAACTATTGCGCAGTTATGGAAATAGCTTACTTTGGTAGAAATGTCAAAAAAATGAGGATCTATTTATTGAGAATCCCCTCTGGCACAAGTAAAGCTATTTCTGCAAGCTACAAGGTCCGGTCCCTGGACTACCTTCATTTATTCTGCCAAACACAACAGTGCCTTGCTTGCAGGGCTTTTACAGGCTGCTCTCATGAATGTTAAAGCCCGGTTGTGGCACCATCAGATACGGAAGCTGCATGCACAAGGTCGTACTTCTCCCAGATGACCCGCAATAACAAACATTCAGGAGAAAAAAGGTCCCAAATTCTCGTTTGCTTTCCTAATCTTCGCAGATTGCACCTTTGCTTGCTGCTCACTGAGTCGTCTCCTACCATACCCAGCAAAGTCCTGATCCATTCACAGACTTGAAGACTCATTTGGCTCCATCACTCCACCTTAGAAGTCCAATCCAGCACCTCTCAACCCTTCAGAACTCAGATAATGCTGGAATCAGGGCTTACACCCTAGGCCTGGGCTGCTCCCAAACAGGTCCTGGACCACATGGTGCCACAGTGGAAGAAGTTCCAGAATCTTTTTCAGTCACAACCTAAGGCTATGTCTGAAAGCTGACCAGCCCACATACTATCCTATTGTGTCTCTTTAACTACTTCAAAACAAATTCAGTTAATGAGTTTCTTAAAAAAATGATTGCATGGAAGCTGAAAAGTACAAATGCAACCACTTCACAGCTCTTTCACTGAGAACACAGAAGGAAAATCAGATTGATCAGTGAAAAGATATCAAAATGGTCATAAAGTAAACTTAGCTGTAACAGACACTCACGGATGTGTGATATGCCTGAAGTGACCAAATGGCATCTGGATTCGTGCCTGCAGCTCCTGAGCCCAGCGCAGCGCTCCAGCTACCAGTGGCATGTTCCTGTGTACCGGGGGGGATCCTATGGATGGCACATTGAAACAATATTTGAGGCTTGTAACTGTGCTTATAACCCCCAAAGATACAACAACAAGTCATTTGCACAGAACTGTGGTGATTTCTCGGCTTCCTTCATTAAATCCAGGCACATGCTATACTGACAGAGCTCTACAACCAGGGCAAGTTTCCTAGTCCCTCCGGACCCAAGAATGGAGACAATGCCTCAGATCAAAGGAGAAGCCCAGCATATGTTAGAAATGGAGCTGTTATAGAGGCATCCTTTGCCTGAAATATACACCTTGCATATAGTAAACACTGTTTAAGGGACTGGACCAAAAGCTAATTCAGACCATCTTGCATAACACCCACAGAAAAACCTCCACCTCAGATCCGTAGTGAATGATGGACTCATCCTCCCTGAATCTTTCCATTCCTTTTTTGACTAGTACTGGTCCTACCATTGCTGTCTCTTCTGGACCTTTTCTGGTTCTAGTACAGACTTTCTGAGGTGGAGACTGGGCTACTGTTCAAAAACATTCTCATCTTCATAATCTGGTAAGAGTCTACCTGTTACCTCTGCACCAGTGTTCATAGAAAATCCTAAGTCTGGAAAAGGCAAAGCCTTGGTTACAAATTCCCACTACATGTTTTGCATTTACAGCATTACAAGGTAATCCACATACAGGAGCACGAGTGGGTTTGCAAGTCCCATCAATAGTTAGAGCCAGTATGCAAGCATAGAGAAAAACCTTCCACCACAGCCTTGCCAGGGATAAAACTCAGCATGTATATTCATTCCTATGATTCCCTGCCACCTGACATCCAGAAATATAAAAAGGTGCTTTTTCTCCCAACAGATCGTTTGTTCTACTATTAAGAACAGAGAATTTTTCCAGTCATCTCCATATCCACTAGGAGTTGTCAGTGACTGAAAATGTTTGCAATTTGGGAGATTTGGGATTCCTTAAAAAACGCACATTATTTTGCCAAAAAAAAAAAAATAATCTAAATTCAATTTCCTGTAAAATCATTTGCTCAGTAAGTGCTTCCCACCCAGCTCCAGCTCTGCCTGGATATGTCTGGAGTAGATCAGTCTAGCATCATCCAAGGCACTGTTAAACATGCTGATGAGGACAGGATATTTGTTGGCGGCATCCGCAGCTATTACTGGTCGTTCCAAAAGGCTCCCAAACATGTCCAGCAACTGAGGAGGTGAGCAAGTAAGAAAAAAGAAAGAGAAAAAAAATCACAATCCCAATTTCTGCTGAGAGATCTGTCTCACTAGAACTTTCCTCACTAGCCCAGAGCTTTTGATACTGTCTGCAATGAGGGTCAGTTTGGAAAGGGGAAACCTCTTTTCTCCATTGATTTTTTTTGAGAAAGCCTCACCCTTCATTACAGAGTTTATCAGACTTTCTCTGGAGGAGAACCATATCCCAATAGTAATTTTCAAATGCTTCACAATTTGTTATTTATTACAAAAAGTTTAATAGATAAATACTATCATTTTCTACAACCTTCTCTACACTTTTATTTTTTTCTGAAAATACTATTTACTTTTGCCCCACATTAGATTCACTAGTAAACAAAATAGTCTTGTTTATAGAGAAACCTGAGTTTCCAAAATTTAAGTATGTCTGTGTGATATTAACAGAAACACCTGGGTTTTTTTTTTTTTTACAGCATTTCTCAACAGAAAATCCTAAGAAAAAAAGATAATTTCCTCCAACTCACACACACAAACTAACAGAACTCCTTGTAACTCAAAGTATTATTTGGATTACTTCCTTAATGACTTTTTTAAAAAGCTGAACAAAGGCCTATTTTGTACCTTAGGAGGAAGAGCAGAAACACTCCCAATGCTTTCAGTAAATACCTTGCTGTCAGCTCAGTGGCTTGACGGTGCATGAGGACCCACGAGCCCGCATGTCACTGACCAAGACCAGCCCAAATACTACAGGTCTCACTGTCCCATCCTGTCCATCCCAGTCAGCAAACACCATCAGTTCACAGCCAGCCAGCGTGCCTGTAGCTATACCACCAGCCTGGGTCTCCTGTATATGACTGTTGCACAGCAAAACTGTTGGCAGACAGATTTTCCTTCTGCAAAGAGAAGAAATGCAACAGACACAAACCTTGAAGGCATGCTCCAAGCCTGAGGCATCATCAAAAGCATGGATGAAAACAGTCGCCAGCCTTCGGTCCATATCTTCTACTTTCTGCCGGAAATCAAAGGCATCTTGCTCAAATTCCTATGGAGAGGCAGAACAGAGAGGTATGAAGCTGCAGACTACCACCACCTGTATCCTCTTCATTCAGAGATTCTCCTCTTCTCCTTTGTGAAGGAGTAAACAACTTCCATGACCAATCTTTACCCACCACAATGTGGTACAGCCCCAGTACACTTGAGAAAGCTTCCATACTGTCCCTTTTGGTCCTACAGGCTTTGCATGGCACAAAGAGCATTAACTTCAGTCTCAACTTCAGTCTCAAAGAAGGCTGGATTGTGCTTTTTCCAATGTGGTCTGAAAATTACACCCATCGTTCAGAAATCCCACAGATGCACCTTCAGAGCTACAAATACAAGCTGCTTTCAAGTAAAATGAAGTAAGTCATTGTAAGTAATAAGACAACAATAAGGTAATTTCTATTATCTTCTGGCACTGTTGGTCTTGTCTCTATTGTTATAAACCCTTTGAAATTCAAGGGAAAAAAATAGGTTTATTTTTCCTAAAGGTAAAAGAACCAAAATTAACGACTGGACTTGACAAAAAGGGATGCCTCAGGCTTCCTAGCTTGGACAAAGCCACTAAAAATAAGGTCATGGGTCCCACTCTCACGAGAAACAGCAAAGAACAAAGCAACAGCCTTGTTATTATCACTACCGAGCTCCAGTAGCAACAAATGTCATGTCTGATCTACAAAAAAGGTTCTAAGCAGTAGCTGAGGGTGCAAAACTCAGCACTGAAAGAACAGGTCTGACTCAAAGTCACGTGACGGGCCATGGATCTCCAAATTATCATAGCTCTTTCAGTGCCCTCCCTCATGAGAGAAGTGAGTTGGAGCAAGCAGATTTCCAGCAAGATCCTCCTGGGCAGCACTGAGCACGTGCCACCTATTGTAGAGATGTACTGGAAACTACAGGAGGCAACCTAGCAAGCCTCTGCCAGTATATTATCCCCAACGGTCCATAACCACTCCAGCTTTATCATTCCCTCCTTCCTGCATGTAGACAGGCCTGACTGTCCTGCTAAGCGGACGTAGCAAACTGATCCCAGGGCAGATGGGAGAAGAGGTAGAAGAAATCAGGAGACAGATCAAACACAACCAAAGGATACAAACCCCTTTAGAAATTCCTTCATAGCCTACTCAGGCTACAGAGAGCACAGTTTTCAAAATAGACCATAAGGCCAGTGGCTCATTCACTGTGCTCTGTTTTGTATGACATATGCTGGTTTGAGCATCAGGGATCTGGATGGCCACTGAGCCATGACCAGAGGACTGGGAATATTCCTTTAATAAAAAAAAAAGTATTAACATTTAAAAACAGAGTCCCTGAAAGCTGAGTGCACCAGATGTCATATGTGAAACTAGGCAAGAGCAAACACAGCCGCTGGAGATTACTTGAGCCAGCTGTCATCAGGCAAGCTAAGCACTCACAGCAAGGAAGCAAAGAGATACAGATATTGGTACAGCTTACGTACCCAGGCAAGCATCACATAGAGTGACAGCTTGTACAAAAGGCATGGAAAATCAAGTTTCCCAGATGCACTGTTCTAGGATTCTGAACTAGCTAGACAAATGATATGGACCTGCAACAATTCCCAAATCTCTGCCAGAAAGACCAACAGCTCCCTTTTCCCCACAGTGACAGATTAGAACATAGCAAAAGGTGGGAGGGACTGGAAAAAAATGAGTAGGACTGCAAGAGAACTGGGGCTTTACTGCAGAGGAATCTGATGCTCTGAAAACAGGTGTATGTTGCTGGCATTCCCACAGGCCAGTCCCACCTACCATATTGTTCAAGTCAAGACAGTCGTAAGTTCGCTCCGCAAACACCTTGTATGCCTCCTGGAATTCTTCATAGATGTTCAGGACCTGTTGGCTCAGGGCCTTCCCTTTAATCCCACTGAACTCAATCTTTTCCAGCTTCATTAAGTCCAAGGCAGTTGCTAGAAGATCCTTCAAAGTCAATTGAGAAACACAGAAGTTAAGATGCTGACAAAAGAGTAGTCAAAATATAGAGCTGTGCATTTGCTGCAGTGACAGGAGCTGACATGTGAAATCACCTCCCCAGGCACATAGCGTGGGCTCAAGGTAAACCAAAGCAGGGCTGAATGGCACAGGCAGGAAGAGGAGAGCCAGATCCTGCCTGCCCCAGGCTCCTCATAACTCACGGGACAATCTCAAAAGCAGAACGAAGCAGTTACGGAGCTTAACATCCAAATAGGCTGTGTTTTGTGAGTATCAGTGCCTCTAGGATAGGGGCTGCCAAAAGGGAGGGTGGTTCTTTGGTTAACAGCCCAGGACACAGCCCTCTGTCCAGATTTTCAAATGCCATTCTAAGGCATCACAGCCTACAGTGTTGCTTTGAGATGCTCCAGGCAGATGTGTGGAGATACAGAACACTAACAGGTCCCACCAAGGTTAACCTCACCAGAAACAGCTATCTAGCCAAGTGAACAACCATTTGCAAGTACTCTGACAAATAAATGATTGCTGCTTTAAGAACTCTCCTACATTTTTGCAAGTATACGGTGCTACCAGAGCATCAACTCAACCAGACAGCAGATTTATAACAGATACACAATTTAAAATTGTGAGATAAACAGAGGAAAAGACACACTGCTCTCTCTGGATGTTTATGGGCTACCTGTGCACAGGCATAAATGTAGCCTTTGTGCAATTTCTTTTTAAAATGAAAACAAATGTGCACATACTATTCAGAAGGAAAATATTCATTTTAACAAATACTTTGTAAGGTAAAAATAACAGTTACATCAGATAACAGTTGCATTTTTGTCTTACTAGGGTTGCTTGGAAAGGGGAAAAAAAAGAGACAGAGAAGGGCAGAAGTTATCCTTATTAACAGGTTGGCATGTGCTATAGTGTTAGCTATTATTTACAGCTCACTCCACAGCCCCCTTCAGGCCTTTACTCTGACTGCAATATACTATAGCCTTTTGCTGCATCTGGAGGCATGGGATAGTCACTGGAGGAGGAGGTGGGTATTGGCCAAAAAGCATAGCATTTGCAGCTCAGAATCTCTGTGCCTGGCTTTTTCTCCTGTAGTCCATCTTCATAGTATCTAAGCAATGAGCAATCAGTGGCCTAGAGTCCTTGCATTTACAGTGCATTATTGCTTTGTCACTCATATTTTTCTCATGATGACCTGCAGTTACTTGTGCATCTATTTATATTCCTCTCTACACTGGCCAGCATAATTTGGTTTACTTCACACCAATGTTCACTGGAAACCATTGCTCTGAATAGCTTTAAAATAGACATCAGTCACTGGTTTTCTACACAGTTAATTAAATAATGTATAGAAATATGCAGTGTGCTTCAATCAGTAAAAAATTCTGTTCCACTGCACAGAACAAGAGAAAGAACAAAACAGCTTAGACTTTCTTTGAAAAAGGCAAGCGCCAACAGGGTGTATGCTCAATATCTAGTGATCTGACATGTCGGGAACATGGCAATGATAAAGAAAGGGATCCACTTGAAAACTGTGTGGAACAGCAGATGAATACTTGTGTTGTTAACTGCATAATAGAAAGCAGATACATACAGTATCTAAAAGCCCTGTTCCCCACTTTTTGCCTGTAGACGCAGCCATAGTACAAGTAGAGCACCGAGAATACAGGTGCACGTGGGGCTGACCCGTACCCTTCTGCTCACTGCAGACAAACATCACATCCTACTGAAGCAGCTCTTGATCATGCTGGGAGTTGAGAGGTGATGGGACTCATGACACTAGACATTCCTGCATGAGATGACCATCCAAGAGTCTGGTGAGCATAACATAGCCCAGAGATAGACCTCAATGAACTGGGACATCCCATAACCACAACATCCAAGTTTGACATATCATTAGGAAGTGAAGGGTGAATCGGCAAGTGACATGCCCCTGTTCCTTCTCAGGCCCAAGTGGCACAGTGAAGCACTGTCCAGCCTCAAGGGCAGAGTGTGGTCTCTCTAAGACACGCAAGATATCTCTTTGAGGTGTCTGGCTGCAGCAGGAAGGAAGGACCACCAGGAGATTGTATTGCTTTATTTACAGCCTGGCAAAGCACAGGCCCAAATAATCCCAATGTCTTTGCTCCAATATGACTCTTGCAATCAAAAAACACACCTAACAACCTGGACAGAATGCCACAGCTGTGTATCTCAAAAGGTCCTCACCTGCTGCAACCAGAAACCTGACAGCATAGAGAAGGGGCGCATCCCTTGGCACTGGGCAAAGGTACAGGAAGTGAAGATGCTAGCAAGCAAATTATGGCCTCAGAGCCCACTTGAAGATTTGCAATGACTACATTCTCACCTCTACCGTCTGCAGTCTCCTCAGGAAGCTGTCCAGCCTCGCAAAAACCATCGAGGAGTAGAAATCCCATTCCTTCACTTCTTGGCCTGGTTCATAGTACGTGTGAAGATTATCCCTTCTCTCTTGAAATGCCACTTTGAACTCATTCAGGATACCAAGCACCATCTGCACTTTGCCTAAGCTTTCTTCCATATCCCCTTTCAGAAGGTCTTCTGGACTCAGAAACACCAGGGCCTGGAATAGTAAAATCAGACCAAAGACATCCCTTCTATCATCACATAAAATGGTGAGTTTTCATGCTGAACATGTTTTAACCTGCTTGTCAAATTCATTACCACTTAAAGAATTATTTTGTCAGAGAAGGACTGGACAAACAGGAGAAAAGGGATTTCTTTTAAACAGCTTTTGCAGACAAATGTAGACAACACTGGAAAGCACCTGCTGAATAAGAAGGTTGCAGATTTCCTGCAGCAGCACTATTATCCGCTCAGGCATGTTGTAGAACCTGGAGGTGACCCAGATTAAACACACCACATGAAGCAGAGGGACCAGGAAAGGCTTCACCTCACTGAACTCAACACTCTCTATGTCTTCCAAGCGGCGCTGGAGAGGCATCAGGTGCAGGTTAATGTCCTGGGCTTCAGTTAAAGCTGTGTTAGAAAAACAGGAAAACTGGTAAGATCCACTGAGCTGCAGTCTCTCAGGTTATTGTCTGGGGTCTGGCCTCAACCTTGTCTGACAGAAAGGTCTCTCACAAGGTAAACAGTTCTGATGAGCATAAAGTACAATCACATACTTGTAAACTGAAGAAATACTTTCGAAGGTTACTCACCTATAGGTACTAAGCAGGGCAGGAAACAAACCAGCAGAATGGCTAGGGAAAGGGCAACAACAAGTTTCCAGGCATCGACCAAGAGTCTTGGCACTCGAATCAAGAGAACTAGTGGGAGAAACAAAGCCTAGTGCTCAAAAAACCCCAGCTTTTTGACAGCAGTAGGAGAGATCTGCGAATGCCCAGAGCTGGGACAAGGCTCTGCTCAGAGACTGAGTCCAGAACTACTAAATGAGATGCAGAGGATATGCCCTGCAGCACAGTAAATACAGTGCTGCCACTGCTATTAGCAGGCTACAGGCCCTGTACTAACTCAGCAATAGAGGCTTAGGGACTTGTCAGGCCCTGTGTAACTTGTCTTGGCCTGAGCTTATTTTAGCTTGGTTTTAGCTATACTAGCCCAATGCCCAAAGGACAGATGACTATGGTCTCGCTTGTCTTGGCTTTAACAGCATAGCTACCAAACAGTAAGGCAACTTATGTCCAACTGGTATAAAGCCTTAGTTTTGTTTTGTACAGCTGTGTGGTTTTACCCTGAAGAAATTACACTGTATAGTGTAAACATCAATAAAGCTAAGTGATCGTCATGTAAATAAACTTGTGGAGCTACAAGTAGATGAGTGACAGCAAGTGTCTGAAACCACATAAAAATAAGCTGAAACGGACCCAAGACTGACGAGGAAGAAACCCTCACCATCGGCATCCTCCCCCAAGCAGAGATCTAGGGACACAGTCAACTTGATATTACACCACACTGGACAGGTGGACATGCCACCAGGAAAGGGGTTAGGTTCTGAAAAGTCAGTGTGTACAAATCTGAATTGGGTTTTAATGGGAATTAACAATAATTGGATAATTTGGACTGTGTTGGTATCGCTGTAACTGGACTAAAAACAACTACTTGTTACATTTTCATTGGACTTTTAAAACATTAATTAGACTAACAATTAATTCCTGGTTCCATACATATGGTGCATTTTTCCAGTTCACATAAATTGCATGGTGTGTACAGTGACAGGGATCCTCAGAAGATTGTATGTTTCCACATAAAAAGATGAAGGAAAGTGTTATCTGCCAGCATGACCACAGCTAACAAAGCCTGAATGGTTTGTCTTGCCAGAGAACAGCTGGGATGAAGATGGACTTGGCGGGTCTGTTGTGTTGGGCTATAAGAAAAGAGCAGCAGGACTACAGGCCTTTTCAATGTGGAGGAGAATTTGCCTTGCTTCCTTCAGCTGGACTGAATTTCTCTAAGTAAAGCTCGCTGCAAAAAGATGACACTACTTTTAACAGAGCAGCATTTTTAAGGTAGAATTTTGCTTCACTAATAGGCAAAAAAAAAAATCCTTCCTTATAACTCTCCTTATTAGTGGAAAAAAAAAAGAAAAATGAAAAAAGAAAAAGTCTAACTGCCTAAACAGGGGGAGACGATTCTTTCATTTTTCTGCTCAGATGAGTAGCTCTCCTGTCTCACTGAAGTGTGCCAGAATGGCAAAATGAGAGAGAGAAGAGAGCAGATCTGTCGATCCACACTCCCCCCCGCAAAGGTCATTCACTCACACGTGGATTTTTACAACAATCTCTTAGAAAAAGAGGCAATAGGACAAGGAGGCTAGACAAATCTTACAGCCCTGAGAGGACATTCTGCATGGGGATGTGGACAGACAGCTCATTACATGAAGTTGCTCTGCCGCAGTGCTCAGATGAGTTAAGCATTTTCCAGATACAGCACAAAACTAAGGGCTCAGTGATTTGCTGCATCACACTTGTAGCATGTTTGGACACAGTCCTACCCTGCCGTGTGTCATGGGGCTGCCTTGAGTCACACGCCAGGCTTTTGGGGGTGGAATAACAAGCCTAACTGATCAATCATGCAGAGCAAAGCCTGCATACTCAGAGACCTGGAGGACATTCAGGACTACAGCCATCCTCCCTGAGCATCACACTCCCTCTATATTATTGTCTTTCAAGGATAACAGACCTTCTCTTTGCACTGCTATGAGGCAGGATGCAGAGCTCTGCTTATACCCAGCTTTACCTGGATTTGCATGTGACTGTAGAAACTCCACTTTTGATGTAGCGCAGGTGACGATACTTGCCTTCTTTCATCACAGGCCTTGAAATCCTCAGGCCCAAAGGACCCTATCGTAAAGTGAAAACTGCTGTTCCTTTAGGAAGGAGTTCGAGCTGCAGTGCAGCCAAAGCCTGGGAAACAACAGTCTAGTGAACCTCTGAATAGTTTCAGTCAGCTACAAGATTTACTGTTTTATCCTGAACTTCCATTCCTACAGACTGATGTTACAGTCACTAGTGAAATACGGTCTCAAGGTATACAGTGTGTTTCAGATCAATTGGGGTGAGTCCTGCTGGATGAATGTAAACGCTTCATTACAGCACAGTTGTCAGATCTGCTCATCCTGACCTTTGGAAAAGGTTTGGACCAACAACCAGTAACCAAACCAGTCACAATCTGGTAATAAGAGCATCAATCAAGTACAAGGAATTCGGTTGCCACAAATCAGAGAGAGGGCCAGCGATGCACTTGCAGTCTCCTCACTGTCCCAAGAGTTACAGAGGACTCCTAATGACCACTGTCATTACAGTCGCATTCAGTGTGAAACCAGAAAAAACGGGATGAAAAAGGGGTAGGTCAGAAGTCAGCATATCCCATATCGATGTGGTGAAGCTGTCCCAGTATCTCACCTGCCTTGACATCTGTGAGCATAGCTTTGAAGGCTGGGAAGTAGACACTCTCGACTCTCTTTAGCACTTTTGCCATATTCCTGACCTTCTTCGTTGTCAGCTGATTATAAATGCACTCCAGGTCATCATATCTACAGCAACCAAGAGAAGTTACAAATCTGCACTGAGAGACCATCAGCTGCCCACACACACCACCTCCCCCCCCCCCCCCCCGGACTGATTCAGGATTTCCCAGCCTGGTCTGTATGGGACACTCCAACTCTGCTGGACCTAGAACCTTCCCAGCACTGTGGGAGACCATTCAGCTATTTCTCTCTCTCTCTTTTTTCTTTTCTTTTTTTTTTCTAGGATCTACTCTAGGCGCACACACACAGACTGGGCCCCAGCAATGAATGTAAATGAGAGGAAGGACCTCTAGGGAGCCATGGGATGGGAAATAAATACACAGCTGGCCCTGTGGTTCACCGCAACAACAGCTCTGCTACCAACAGGACACTGCTGAGAAGCCATCAAGCATTTCTGCAGGCACTGGCAGCTCTCCAGCAGGCAGGGCATTGCACTGGATTCAGTCCTTACCAACATAGCACAGAGATTTTCAAAGGGCAGGAATGAATTCCATCCCATTGTTCTTGGCTACCTAAACATTTTGGGGCACAGAGAGATGAACACTCGTCTACCTAGCCTCAGTGTTTGTAGAAAATCCTATCTATAGATGTCAACTCAGTCCTTCTGCTGTAGGTCTCCATCCCCAGTAAAGTCTGCAGACATGGAGGGGTGCTCAAACCTTGCCTCTGCCATGCATACCTCAGCTGCTGGATCTAAACACATGTACATAGAAAAGACTGTTCCTTGGAGCAATTGCAGTGTGGACAAGCTCTGCAGACTTTGCTGTAGGTATCAGATTCTCATGGTCACCATGGAGTAGCAGCAACTTCCTGAACTCCTCCTTATCTGCAAGTATCATCTGTTCCCTTGACCATCCCAAACCCAATGCATGGCTGTTCCAAAGCACAAGCCAAGAGAGGCTGAGACCAGAAAATCAGCTTTGTGTTTTTTTTAATAAAGTTGACAGAGCTTGTTAAATCACTGGAGTCATTTTAAAAATAAAAGATAGCTTCTGACAAGTCTGAAAGCTACATTAGGATCTGCCACTACCAGGGTATAAAAAGTACCTCATCTAAGCCAAAGAACCAGAATCCTGTTTGTTAGAAAGCGGAACATGTTCTGGGCTTCAAAAAGAAGTTACCTGGGCAGAAAAGAAAAAGCTCCAGGAGAGGTTTCCATCAGCTCTTCCTCACATTGCCAGTTTCTAGTGAACTACACATACAGGAGGTGTAGCCAAGGCCAAGTTAAAATACAGCCAGCTGCGCAGTGATATGCAAGACACTTTGCAGAGCATTATTATTTGATATATGGGAGCAATTTTCTTTATTCAAGTCTATATTTAAACTTCAGGCAGCTTGGTCTTTTCAGCTTGTAGAAATAGCTCTGCCTGCCTCCAGCACTTTCCTTCCACTCAAAACAAGTGTCAATAAAAACCAAGCCTAGCCAGGCTACCTAGGGGTACCTGTTTCTCCAGAACTCGAGTTCCACCTTCGGGTTGGGGTTGCTGCCTTGCAGGAGAGGCTCTGAGGACTCTCTCTTCAGCACTCCCTGGACCTGGTAGCTCCAATCAATAACAGCTGACTCAGTGGCATGAACAATAGATTTATCTATCAGCTCCAAGCTGGAGAAAAAGAGCACACAATTAACCTTGTCTTCCATTCGCTGGTGTTTGTTACTCAAGCTGTATCTGCTCCAAATGACCACACAGGCAGCTAGTTTTTATAGGTTATGGCCTAGGTTCACATTCCAAAAACACCAAGTAATTAAAAAGAAAACATGATTTTGCTGCTGTTTTAATACAGGAATTACATCCTGGAGAGACATCTAACAGAGCTCTGCAGCAGCCATAGCAACTTCACCCAGTGATCAACAACAGATCCTTCATAAAATGAACGATGCAAGTGATGAGCTAGTTAACACCTCTCTGCATAAAACCAGTCATTGAAGCATCAGAAGCATCAGATGTCTAGTGTCTGTCAAGGAACTACATATCTCCAGCAAGATCATCTCCCCAGTGTTGTTCTCATATAGTCTGCTCCACCTCCTTCAATTTGTTATGCAGTATCACCTGCACCACATTCTGCCAAAGGAGCAATCAATCCTTCTACTCTAACTCACTCACCCACTAACGCATCTCCAGGCCCAGACATAAAGATGATGTGACGTGCATGCAAATGGCTCTTCTTTTATGTACCTTCTAGACACAGTTATTTTGTCCTGGGCTGGGATGGCTACACATATTTAAATCACCACACTGCAACATGCAAGACATTGTTTCACCCACAATTTCAGACCCCAAGCTGCCTGTTTATATAGACCGGGATGGAAGCTCCACTACTGCAAGGCAATGAGGTCCAATGTGAGTATCCTCCCCTGATATACCAACTAGTAAAAGATGGGAATTCCTCAGGTGCTGAAGATACCACAAGATGAAGATCAGTTGCACAGTGGCCTCAACTTCCTGTGGCTGCCCTAGCTAACTAGAAACTGTGATTGCTTTGCTGTGGCTTCTCCTTCCAGGACTGAAAGTGAACTGTAGAATCGTGGAAACTACCAGGAATGTCTAGCCACGGAGAGAATTTAAATAATCAAAAATGCACATGTTCATTTACATCTTGAAGAGAACCACGTGCAAGGAGTATCTGGGAAGTCTTCCTGCTCGTTTGAACAGGAGGACAAATGCCACAGTTTGCAAATCTCTTTACAGAACCATGAACATTTCAGAATCTTGCAAGTATTTTATGCATTTGTAGTTGTTTTCTCTTGTACCTTTGCATAATAATTCTGGCATTAAAGAAAGGCAGAATAGTCCTGACTCAGCAAGCAGCATAGATTACCAGTTCAAGAGAGTCAGCACATCCTCAAAACACACTTCTAAATCATGTGTTTTTGGGGTGTGCTCTGGTAGAGCACAGACAAGAGCAGAGAAAAGCCAGGACAGAAGAGAAGGTTGAGCAGAAGAATCTTAGATTCCCTCAAAGTCCTGTTCATTTGAGACAGGAAACTAGGAGAGGTCTAGCTTATAGAGCTTATTGTTTTTCCCATTGATCCATACAATTCTTTGCTTTCTCCAGGAGTAGAACCTATGTGCCCACAACACGTTTGTGCTTTCTGAATATTACCTGCTTATACTGTTGCACAGTCCCCAAAGACAGAATCCATAAACTAGACAGCAGGAAGAGCAAAATGGAACAGCTGGAACAGCCTGGACAAGCAGCAGATGGCAGTGAGTTAAGACAAATCAGCATGATTTGTGCAAGGTTCCCCAAAAGACATATGCACACACACATAAGCAGGATATAACCCAGGGAAAATCAAAGGGTGGTACTCACGATTTCTCGTTTTCCAGGTCAATGTTCTCAAATCTTTCTGAGCCAGCTGGAAGAGGTAGCAAGGTCTTGCCCTTTACTAAGCCAACCACCACAGAAACAGTACTTCTTAGGCTGTGGACATGACGCAAAAGGTCCTGTGACACCACTTGTGGCCAGCCCTGATGGTTCTTCTGGTTTGTCAGAATGGGCACAATCACCTATAAGAGGAGTCATGAAAGAGCAATAAAAAGACTGCTGCGTGAGACTTGCAGTTCACCAGGCGCTAAGGTCCTTTTAAGGCCAAGCCTGGAAATTCAAACTCATTGCTGTTCCAAGTAGCTCCCCACCTGTGTGAAACAAGTGCAGATAAAGGTGAACAGACATTTCCACAGGCCCACTTTACTGTCCACTTTGATTGAAACTGTTGCCAAAGATGAAACCAACCTATGAAACTTACAGACCTCAGTTCAGACTGGGACTGCAGTGGACACTTCCAGTTTCATCTACATTATACCTCTTCTGTGAATCACTAGAAGAGCAAGAGGCTCAGCACCCTCACAATACAAAATAGATTAGGAAAAGACGGACTTAAAGGTCTTTGCTTCCCTTTACCAATAACATTCACCACTATCTGTTGTCCTGGAGGCTTCTGTCCCAGGCAGACATCATCCATAAGGCTGCTAGCAAACACATTAGGTGCATCTGCCTGGTTGTTTTGTCACGATGAGAAGAAGAAATCTCAGGTATCTCTGTGATATTCCTAAGTGAGGAGGGCAATGGTATGTGATGACTGAGGCTATCTGCATGGTACTATTTCTTTCCCTGAAATCCAAACAGCTGAGGGCACTGGAAACAAACACGCAAAGGGGGCAGCCCAGTCCTATGGCTGCCCAGGCTGTCTCAGCCTCTCAGTTCTGCAAGTAGAAACAGTTTTATGAATTTACAGGCTCTCTGCAAGCTCTTCTGCCCCTGCCTTCAAGACACATCTGGGGCTTGTCCTCAGTTTCACCTCCCAGTAGACAAGAGCATGTGCTTCAAGCATCCTTTCAAGATGAGCACAGCACTAGTAGTAGTAGGAGGGCTGTGTTGAACCATTCCCTTATGCAAACCCCAGCACATGAACAGGGAGACTCTCCCTGTACCTCTTGCAATCTTCTTTGTTGGCAATGGCCACCAAAGTCCCCTTCCAATCTGAACTATAAGTCCAGGTATTTTAAATGTTATTTTCCAAAAGATGTAGCCCACTAAATATTATTTTTGCTATTACTAGTGATTACAGACCTGAAGCATGGAATCTCAGGGCTGGTCTAGGCTTACCTGGGCCTGAACTACTTTTAGGTTGTTTTGGTTGTGAGAGCTACCTAGCTTAGTTCTGGGAGCAGCCTCTATGGTCAAGCCCGCAGGGACTACAACAAAGCCCATAGTCAGGGTGGCAAACAGGAGCCCTTTGTGTTGCAGCACTGAGGAAGGTTGCTGGGCAACTGCTAAGCTTTAGCTGGGAGTTGAGGAGGAGGAAGTCAGTAGTCCTAAAAAAAAAAAAAAAAAAAAAAAAAAAAAAAAAGAAGAAGAAGTATAAAAATAGCCACAAATGGACCCACAATTGAGAAGGAATAAACTATCCCACTACCACCACAGTACTTTGCTAGGGTAAGGCTTTAGGATGCTGATGACTCATTGTAATCATGATTGACACTGTCAGCCTGAGAAAGACTGGCATCATCAACCTCAGGGCCCACCCTGAGGCTTCCCACCATGGGAAGGGCGAGTACAATCCCAGAGAACAGCAAGAGATAGTGGCAAGCTTATGTTCAACAGTTTTAATTGTATTATTAACATTATTAGATTTTTATCTATTACTTAGATCATTTAGACTGTAAGCACCATTATTGATGTAACAGGTCTCATAATAGCTGTTGTATTTTCATTAGACTGTTAAAACATGAATAGGACTAACAACAAATTCCCAGCTCCACAGGGAAGGTGCATTCTCTCAGCTATAACAAGATTTTGAGCGTGACAGGTAGAAAAACTCACCTCAACATCCACCCCAACTGCTGTGATCTGCATCTCAGCTGTACTTTCTAACAGAATCAAGACACATCTATTCTTAATCCTCTACATAGCCCATGATAAACTTAGTGTGGACTATTTCTCTGATTGAACAAAGTCTTCTAAGGCTGCCCTAAAAATCTTTCATCTAAGATTTTTTGTAAGAAAACTGTCCAGGCAACAGAGCAATGCAAGTTACAGCCTCCAGAACATCAGGAAATTCAAGACACCTTCCACCTTCTTGCCAACCCACCACATCATCCTGATCCAACACAACCACTCTATCTTCCTTTAAACTAACTCTGAGCAGACAGCAGGACCACACCTGGGCCACGGGCATGATCTACTCCCTACAAATAGATAAGAAATAACACGCCTATCACTAAAGGATGGAAGGAGAGAGAAGTCTACGAACAGGAGTATGCAGTCAAAACCCACAATCCAAACCGCTGAGGACAGCCAGCAAATAAAATCTAAAAGCAAATAAGAGCTACTAAAATATTCCTACCCCAAAATCTCTCTGTAACAGATGGTGTTTACGATGCGTATCATATGCTACCTGTCGTTGTTTACAAACAAAACCACAACGCAAAAGCTGCCGTTTGCACGGACCTACCAAGTTCATCGTGCTCATCAAACACCCCAAAACACAGGATCTCCCCACATAAACAATGCATTATCCCACCAAATCAGGACAGCTGCTTTGGCAGCCTGCACTAGGGACCTGAATCTGTTGGTCAGCATCTTAGTATTACCAACAGCGCTACCAGCACTTCCCAGCACAAGCAGCTCATCTGCCTTCTCATTACAGGTTTATAGCAGAGACAAGTATCCGCCAGGAAAAAGCAGGGACGACGCTGCGCTGTTCAGGCTACTAATGCAGGAACCACGGACTACTCGCACCTTTCGAAGAGCCCTTAGGGAACAAGTCACCCCACCTGCAGTAACGGAGACTGGACCCGCAAAGACGTTGCTGTCCAACAGGCCCGGACTCAACGAGGATGAGGGTTTGGGGGGTTTAAACGAGTTCTAAACGTCCCCTCGGACCAGCGTGCGCCGGGAAGGGCAGAGTTAAGGGTACGAGCACACCAGCAGAGGGGAGGCCGGGTTCCCGGCTCAGGCACCACGGACGACGCCGGCCCCTAGGGATCCGGCTCGGCCCCGGGGCAGACGGCGGCCTCCACAGGGCCGGCGACGCCTGCATCCCCTCGGCCCTGGGCCCGCGGCCTCGCGCTCGGCCCCGGGCGCGTCGGGCGCCACACGGGCTGGCGCGAGGGGCCGCCCGGGCCGCGCCGCCCGCTCACCTCCTCCACGAGGGCGGCCAAGTGCTGCAGGGCGTCGGCGGGCAGGTCGCCGCAGAGCAGCTCGCCGGCGCCGGGCCGCCGCAGGAAGCAGAGCGCCTTGGGGCGGGCGGCGGCGGGCGGCGGCGGCGGCGGCCCCAGCGCCAGCTGCCCCGCGGGGCCGCGCCAGGCCAGCAGCGCCGGCCCCGCCGCGCCCGCCAGGAAGGCCCGCAGCAGCGGCGCCGCCTCGGCGCTGCCCGCGCAGCGCTCCCAGCGCTCCGCCGGCACCCGCAGGCCCCGCACCACGCACCGCCCCAGCAGCCGGGCGCGGGGGTCCGCCGCCGTCGCCGCCGCCTCCTCCTCCTCCGCGCCCTCCATGCGGCCGCGGAGCGGGCCCTGTCGCCGCCGGCGCGGCCGCTGTTTGCGGGGAGGAGCTGCCGTTGCCCGGGGGACGCCCGGGCCCGGCCCGGCCCCTCCGCGGCTGCCCCCGCTCCGGGGCCGGGCGTAGCCGCGCTCTCGGAGCCGCGGGGCGGAGGGCTGCGTCGCCCCCGCTCCTCGCAGCGGCGCCGGCCCCAGCCACGCGGCTCCCCGCGGCCCGGGCTCTAGAGCGAGCACCAAGCACGGGAGAGCAAGGAGCAGCCACGGGCTTCGCTGCGCGGGGGCACCGCTCCCCTGTGCCAGCCCCGCCCGGGGGGACTGGCGAGCAGGCTGCCCCCGCCAGAGGCTCTTCTGCCCCTGCAGTGGTCCCAGGTTTCTCACGTCCCTGCAGCTCTGCTCCGCTCTGGGCGAGTGCAGTGCTGGCACCTCCCTTACGCCAGAACAGCCCGAGCTCTCCATAAAGCCATTCCCCCCCCCTTAGCTCGCTCAGCAGTGAAGCTCATTAGCACAGGTCTGGCTCATTAACCTGCAATTTCTCCCTGCAGGTAAGACACACTTGCTTCCTTTCCACCACCAGCAAGTCACGTGGCTCCACAACAAGAACATACTTAAATAAGCTACATCTCCAGGTAGATTTATATGCTGTGTTTTCCTAATGTTTCTCTATATTTACTTTTTATTAAGCCTTCCATTATTTTCTAATTCCTGCCATGTTATGAAAGCCCCTTCTTTTCTCTTATGGAAAGGCAGTCCAGGGTCTGCTTGTCTTACCACAAAAGTAACCATGCCCTCCCCTGAGTATCTTAATGTGATCCTATTTACATCTGCATAATAACAAGCGCTTACATAGTCCTTTTTATTCACTGATCCCACTTCCCTGCTATTCTTAAAAGTCAAGCAGACTTTTTTCAGCAGTACCCAGCTGTGTCAATTACCCAACTGCCTCTTTAGAAAAGCATAACATTAAAGCACAGTTAATCTACAAAAGATATTTTGGTGCTGGTTTGTCGCTTCGTTTTCTACTACCTTACAACGAAGCTTCAAGTCTTTAATACATGCTGGTATCATTTGCTGTGCAGTGCTTGAGGCCTTGTGCCTTTAAGTTGCATCTTAAAATTAACACCTTAATTGTAACTGAGGGCACAGCTCCCCCACCTGCTCACAAATGCATATGCAATCACAGCACTAGTGAGAAAGGAAGCAAGTTTGACCCACAGAAAGCCTTAAAAACACTAGTTCTCCTAACTGTACCTTTCCTGAATCAGCCTCCTCTGCCAACCTTCTTATCCCCTGTTATTAGTACTGGAATCAGCTTGAGCAGACATCTTCCTCAATTGTCTGATGAGCTTTAAGACCACTGGCACTCATTGGAAAAACAGCCTAAGTATTACACTGCTATATTCCGAAACCATTCAGGAACAGCCCCAATTGTAATCTTCTTGAACTGACAGAAGTTTCCTTAGGGTATCAGAGGCAGGCATAATTTTGCTGGCACAAAACACAACCAAAATGGGCATCAGGATCTAGCAGGAGAGTGAGATCTTTGGGTTTTACAGTCATGCACATAGAAACATTAAACTCTGGAGCAATTCAGCAATTTCTCTGCCCCCCACTAAATCCTAATTAACAAGCTAGGCAAAACACACAACATTTAAGATGTTGACAAGTTTATTCAGATTCTGAATAAAGATTTGGGAAAATTGGTCTTTTGAAAGATCAACTGAGAAAACCAGAATAAAATGGGAACACAGCAGAGTTAAGGTCCTTAAATTAAAGTTCTAAAACCAATTGAGTCCCATCTTTATGTGAAATTTCCTCCTATAATCTGGGTTCTGATACCTAGTTACATTCCTCAGATACCCAGAGACCTGCCCACACTATTTTGGAGAATCCAAAACCCCACAAGGGCTTCTCAAACCTGATTTCTTGCAACTTCAACGGTCAAAACCACTGCTGTTACATTATCAACAGTTTCCAGCATAAAAACAGAAACAAACATTTCAGAGGGAAATTTTTTTGGCTAAAAGAAAAATATGTGGACTAGCAAGATCCAAAAACAAACTGTAGGGGTAGATACTGTTGCCAGGAGGGCTTGCGCTGCTTACAGCATGCTTTGTAGATTCAGCCTATAGGGATCCACTGATGACCAAGTAAATCCAGACACTGAGCTCCAAGGCCAGCCCTCTTCCCCTGTGCTTGCGGGCAGTCCTTGGCACTGTGCGCTCCAGAGGCCTGGAGGGAACTGGATGCCTCACACAGAATGAAGTGTTCTTAACGTTGTTTCAGTTCACTGTTTTAAGCTTCTTGCTTGGTACCTCCTGGTGGTTCTTGCCTTGTTTTCTTTTTTGACTTGGTGCTTCCTCATTCTCTCCATCAGCCAGTTTGTCCAAGAATATAGAGGCCTCCTTCAGAAGGCGCAGCTCCCGTTTTTCCTTCCTCTCCTCCATTTCTACAATATCACCAGCAAACAAAGCCTTCAGAGGTGGGATCAGCTTTGGGACAACTGGAAAGTCACCAAACCGTACCTGAAATACATTAGGCACAAAAGCACCTGCTTGAGAATTGCTCGTTTCCCCTTCTCCCTCGTCTTTTGCCCATTCAGATGGCAAGGTATTGCCTCTTCCAGTGTACAGCACCTAGTACAGCACCAACACCAAACACTACCAGCACAACACATAGCACACCTAATACCTGTGTACAGCGCAGCCCAAACATCAGTGGAGGTTTACAATACAACAATGGGCAGATGTTCACTCAGCAATGTTGAAGCCAGTTCACAGACCCCATAGGGTAAGTTACTTATTCACCCTTGAAAAGAAAGGGTGTGGTTTTAATTCACTAGTGAGCCATCATCACTAGTACAGTTTAATACAATGACAGCACCACCAGTTTTTGGCTCCTGGATGTCCCTTTATATTACAGAAACCCATAAAACAAGCACACCAATTCAGAAGGGAGTGAGAACAAAAGCAAAACCATCTTTTAAATTAGGAGTAGCATGCAGAAAAATAGAAGTGACATGGGGCAGGTACCCAGCATGTTAAGACTGAAATTCTGTTCTTAGGAGCCATCGGTGTCTGTATAGAAGGTGAATTGTTCTGTCCCACCCATTCTCTTCCACATTGATGTCTGCTGCCAGGAAAAAAAGTTGTTGTTTCACAGAAACTACTCCCAGAAGGAGACAGTGTACTGAGACACCATTAAAAATGGAGATATTCATGTATGTGCAGCCACACTTAGGCAGCAATGAAACCTTTCCACAGAGTCTTGATCAAAGCTCCCAACTTACCCTCATATGATCAAATGCAATTCCAACCTTCTCACTGAAGTCTTCACTGAACAGTGGGATCTTGGCATATCTCTGACTGAAGTGATTGAGCATGATGAACTCTGCATTCATCTTCATCCCAGTCTGAATTGCCTGGGAGGTTGTGCTGCAAAAGAAACAGAACTTGGCACCACACATACCAGCCACTTCTTGCTCCATGGGCTGGTTTGTGCTGCCCCTTCAACACAACAAAGTAGGTTGGGCCCTGCACCTAAGGTCACATCACACCAACACCAGACACCACATAGCACTACGCTCACCGGGTAAAGCATGTCCCTGGCTCTTGGTGGGATGCGAACCCCAGGACTCTTCTACGGGCAGCTTGCACAAGCAGCAAATCTCTCATTTTGAAATGATGCAAAGAGCAGGAAAGAGGCTCCAATTACTTGAACTCTTACAGCTAAGAGCTGCAGAAACCAGGGACCAGGGCTTATTCTAATTGTTGTCTCAGGCATGCCAGCAAGTCCAACACACAATATAACTTGCATGTAATTCCACAAAGTTGCTCTCAGATCTCCCCACCTTTGCTGGGGGCAGCACTCAGTAACACTGGCTACAGAGCTTTGTTTGGATTGTGAACTCAGCTGCCAGGGGTAAGATAACTTATTTACCTCCTGTGCTTCCTCCTGAAATGTAAACAAGCAGTGTGCCTCTCTTTTAGGCTAGTCTATGTGTAGAGTTACAACTATTCGATTAAAAGCTGTCCCCATTTCCCTTGTGGCCATTCAGAAGAGCTGTGTGTGTTAAAGCTATTGCAATGAGCAGCACACCACTGGACCCTCACCATCTGCTCCAAGAATACCTCTGCCTCATAAAGGTGAGAAATGGCACAAACCCCCTTACCTGTGTGTTTTCTCTATGGCTTCTTTTTCCATGCCATCCTCAAGCGTCGCCTCATGAATCAGTAGTGTAGCATTTTTCCCTGTATAAATAGTCACATATTCAACCTTTCTGGCTGAGTACCTAACATGGTGCAGATACAACAGACCCAAAGACCTCTGCATCACTGAGACATGGGTGCCGCTAGCTGCATATACATGATAGACAACAGTAGCATCAACCGATAGTCTGAATATACACTAATTCAACTAAACAAGTAGAGGAACTCTCATTCCCACCTCCCCTTACCAGTCTAGGAGTAGTACCAAGGGTTTGAGGGTACTTGTTTCACATACTGAAAGTTAAAGGCTTTCTGCAAAAGGATTCTTCAGAGTGCTTGTCACCTACCCATTTGCACTAAGGCCATGCAGGGCATTGTGTCGCCAGAATAGACTACTTTCCAGCCAGATTTGTGGACCACTGAACAAGCAAAAGCATTTTTACAGTGCTGGACTTCACAAGTCTGAAACTGAACAAGAACATAAGTGTTAGACCTCAAGTCCTCCTCTTGTCCCCTGCAGCACCTGGCCCTGTCAGCTTGTGAGCTTACCTCAGCCAAGTCATAGCTCTCCAATAGAGAGTTGACAAACCATTTGGCTTTAGGTTTGATGTTCTCACAGCCCTTCACAAGAGACTGGGAAGTAATTATTCTGTGGGAGGGGGGGAAGAACAAAATAAAGACATGTACAAAATAGAACTTGATCTCATCTGTAAGCAGCCTGTTTCTTAGGGAATCCATGACCTAAATGGTCATTCATGCCTTCTCAGTTCAGTGTGTTGCAAAGAAGACTTTATCTGTGCATTCAGCTAATTTTTTCCCTTGTTTCTACTAGCTAGTGCCCCAGTAACTCCACCAACCACTTCTCTACTGTCAAATACTCTCTCCTCCAGAAATCCTTCTCTCTCCACTTGCCCAAATCCCTTTTCCAAACTTGCACACAAGTCTTAAGTAGCACAGCTGAGTTATAACCCCTATGCCCCCCCCCTCCACCTTTGCCAATTACATACCACAGGCCTACACTCAGTGGAAAGAGTCCTAGCAGTCTTCAACTAAAAGGTGAGGGGAATGGATGGCAACAGTTTGCCTTGAATAAGGACCCACCAATGATACTTCCCCACATACCATGCAGAACACTCACTTAATGTCTCCAAGAATCTCTTCACAGTGGTTGTGGTACTCATGTAGCCAAGGCATGATCTGTTCAGGTGCTACTAGGAACAGAGGGCTAAATCCTTGACCAAGAGACGCCTGGAAAAGCAAAGATGGGAGAAATCAGTACTAGCTGTACACTAAATCTGAGAGATGGAGTGCCTAGGTGAAAAAATAATATCCCCCCAAAAATGGCACTTCACCACCACTCTCAGGAGAAGGCCCTTTCATCCCTCCTTTCGCCTGCTAACACAAAGGCAAATTCAAAAGCAGTGAAATATCAGTATTACTTACAAGAGCTCTCCGCCTCTCCATCAGGATGTTCAACAAGCCCTGTAGAAAGGAAGAAACACTAGCAAGTTGTAATCAGATATTTCTGAGCCAATAACCACATCTTCCTGAGCTGCTGTGACTCTGTGGCCAGAATTCCTCTCAGCCCTCCCCAGTGCTACCGTGTCTGCTCCCAAAAGAGTGGGGAGAAGAAAATCTCTAACTTCCCAGTCCCAATCTGTTTTGCAGACACAAGACAGCAGCCCACCATAGAGTCTGCCCTGATCAGGCCCAATCCAGAAAAAGTCATCTGGTCCTTCTGTGCCAAATTATTGCAAGCACTAAAGGGAGCCAGGATAGACACTGTGGAAGAATGACACCTCCAGATGATCCTGGCAAACCTGCAGGAACCACTAGTAGGAGAGAAGGGATTAGAAACACAGCAAGATTAGGTAGTGTCTTGGGAATGCTGAAAGAAACTGCAGCCCTAACAGCAGGGCAGCCTATATCCATCAGGGAAGCTATATCTAAATTCCAAACAGCACAGTAGGCCATGAGCAGAGCCCTTTCTCCTTCCAACACACTCAACCTACCGAGTGATGATCAGTATGCATGTGAGACACAAACACAGCTGCTATGTTACACAGCACTTGATCAACTCGCTCTCCATAGTGGCGACAGAGCTGTCCAAAAGTTCCTTCTCCACAGTCCAAGAGCAGGGATCGGGTAGAGCTAGTAAGACAAGAAACAAAGATGTCTGATAGCATCTGCAGGAGCCCTGTCTTAGGCTCATTCAGGGAGAAGGGCTTTCTGGGTTGGAAGGCAGACAGCTCAGTGCTCTACCTCTAATGCCACTCCAGTCCTAATAACAGAGACTTTAGAGAGATTGTTCCATCTGCATTGCCTGTTCTGGTCTTGTCTGAATGCACCCTTGGTGCAGATGGTAAAAAGCAATGAAGACATTAAATGTTTGTCTTCTGTAAGCAGGTCTCAAGTTTTCCCCACCCACAGACAGACAAGTACCTGAAGCTTGAGCCCTATGGACTCCAAGATGGGGGCACTCTCACTATATCACCACCACAATGGTCGAAACAGCCCTTAGTCCAAGACTATGAGATACTTCACCTCCTACAGGACAACACACAACATGTTAAGATTTACCTAGTATTTACCAGTGTGGAACTGACATTTCGGATTTTCATTGGAATTGCAGATCCTGTTCCCAAGAACACAATTTCTGGATAAGCATCTACATTTCCTAAAGAAAGTAGAAGACAAAAATTTATAAGGAAAATGCTATCTGCACACTCTCCATTCAGACACTTTGTTTCAGTATTTCCAGAATCTACACACCTGACATGTCTATTACTGCTTCCCTCAACCTCTGGCTTTCCCACAGCAGCAAGACTTATGAAGGGAAGACAGAAAAGGCTCACTTGTCTACATCAGAGCTGTCAGTTCAAGGAATGACCTAGCTGCTGCTCCATACTGGGGCTGCTCCCACTTGGGCTAACTTGTCCCAGTACCAAGATCCAGACAGTGAGCCAGTGCTGCTGTATCATACCATGCAAGCCTCACTGCATACAGCAGCTGAAACTCAAAGAACAATGTTTTACAGGAAGCTGGCTTTAGAGCAAGACTTCTCTCAGAAATACTGACCCACGCTGTAGCTACTAAGACGGCATTCAACACAACCAGAGCTCTACTCACTGCAGAGAACGGGGACACAGGGACAATTTAGACGCAAAGCACTCAACCCCAAGCCCAGTAGCCATGGAAAAACAGAAGTATGGGATTACTTAACTTCAACTGAAGGGAGCCATCCCAGTCTGTGCATAGCTCCTAATCCACACAGTTTCAAGAGGAGTTAAGAGCACCTCTGAGGCAGCAGGAAAATTTCGTATTTGTACGAAATTTCCAAGGTCTAGAGTACTAAGTCACCAAGACCTCACGTTTCCCATTAACACTGGGCCAGGCCAAGTTGCTAATCTTTACCTGGTACGGCAGGTAGGCTTTCTTTGCACTCCTTAACACGATCCTGGAAGTCGGGGAGATCTAGGGCTTCCTTTACAAATGCATCATGATCACAGACAGTCACAGCATCCCTGAAATAACAGGCCACACATCACAGGATAGGATGGGATAAGAAACTGAAGAGACAGCATCTTTCAAGGCAAAGTGCCAAACTGCAACTCTGAAACAGCCTTATAATAAAAGGTCAAATGCTCCTTCTAAGCTATTCTGAGGGTTGAGGGAGATGTATCCTTGTATGTGGTGTGGGCCAGAAGGACCTGGCCAGCCTGAGCCACCCAACAGTAATGCTAACTCCACCAAATTAGAGCAGCAAACACAGCTCCTTAAAAGCAGTATGTTCCCCAGTGCTGATCTGATCCAGAGAGCATCCAGACACCAGAGGGCACTGCAAGGTCCTGCATGGGAAGCATCAAGACTCTCAAAAGAGTAACAACCACCAGAAGGAGTTCAAGGCACCACTCAAAAGCAAAAGGGTCCTCCTGGCCCTACTTCAGGGCGTGTGCAATACTACAGAGGTCTCTAGACACACACAAGGAAAGCACCAGCAAAGAAACTTGCATTTAATCACCTCTTACTGTCTGAAGACATGGAAAGTCTAACAAGGACAGGGCTGCCAGCCTCCCTGAGAAACCTCTCCCTGTTACCATCAAGTCAGCAGAACAATGTGCACGGCATATGTGGTCAAAGCAAAGGTCATTGGAATACATGTGGGCCTACATGACAGAGATGAAAATAAACCTCCAAACCAGAGCTGTCTGGGCAATGTTTTCAGTGAGTCTATTCTTCCTGTCTTGCACCTTGGCTTAGTTTTTTTTTTTTTTTTTTTTTTTTTTTTTTTTTAAGGGACTACAGAGATGCAAAGATCCTTTAAAGCACACAGTTGATAGCATAGGGATTGCTCCAGCACAGCCTAGGATAAGAATACAAAAAGAATATCTATTCATGGACCTCCTTCAGCTTGGGAAAGTTCTCTGTCTTATATCAGCACATGTGAAAAACTGCTTCAAGCCAGCTCTCAAAGCTGGGAAGCCAAAAAAATCCCCACTGACCTCTGCCACTCCTGTTGTGGTCTGAAGTGGTATTTCAGGAGGCACTCTCCTCGGACAATGGGCACTCTACAAGCAGCCTCTTCTTCCTGCAGAGGAAGAAATGAAGTAGTACAGATTCTTCACTCACGAGTGTGAGGTACACAGGCAAGCAGGGCCACCTCTACCTTGCTCTGGTAGCTAGTGAGCAGAGGAAAGATCTCTGGATGGATAAGATTCAGTTGGGTTTGGATCTTGTAGCTACGTGGGTTATGTACTGCAGCAGAGTTTTCATTGAGCACCAAGTGCTGAGTTCCACGTCCAAATCTTGGAGAGGAAGATAAGAAGTTTAACAGCTTCAGTCCCACATTAGGGTCAGGCACACATGCACACCCAAGACCACAGCTAACCTCTGAGCCAGATCCTTGCTACCCCAAAACAGCTACTCCTATCCTGGGAAAAACTTTTGCATTGTAAGAACAACCTGCTGCTCAGCAATGCCATAAAACCCAGCATTAGAAGACCACACACCTTTCCAGCCACTGCTGGTAGCGGCTGTCCCGAAGTACTGACTCTGGAGTCATGTGAATAACTAAGGCCACCTGGTTCTCAGGAAGCCCTTCTTGGTACCTAGAAAGCATTCAAATACAGTGAGAAACACATGAGCTTTGGTCCTTTATTACTCTGGCATCTCCTTGCTGGTATTCGGGTTTCAGGGTGGGAGAGACCCACCCCTGCTAGAAGCAGGCAGGACTTAAAACACAAGTCTTAAGACCATAGTGCAGAAATTCCAGGTTCCACCTCACAGTAGACCTTGAGTTATATGGGGCTCAAGTCAGTTATTTGCTGCCACCTTCACTCCCCAACTTGGGGCAGTTCCTCTCCTCCAAGAGCACCATCATCTTCAGAGCCTTTCAGAAGCCTAATGTATCTATGTACAATCCCTACAGAGACATTGCATGCAATCTAGGTTCACCACACAAGGGTGCAGCAGTCCCTCTAATGCTCCTTGGCAATACAGCATAGTGCACATTCTTTTCCCTGAAGGCTCCTAGGAAGACAAGGCCATCACAGTTACAGACCGTCACAGGTCCTGCATAGCCCTGCCTTTCCTAAAAGGCTCCCAAATGCACCACCAGTCCTTTCTTGCATCTCCAGCTACTTAATAGTGCCACATAGCTCAAACTTCAGCCATGGAAACTGACATCTAGAATAGCACAAGAACTTCTTCTCAGTGAAGTTTGGATGTCTTCACCCCAACCTTCCCAATCATCCAGCGCTCTACCTTCGGAAGGTATCATTTTCACAGACAGCATCCACAAAGCCCTTGTGGGGACACTCCAGTACAATGAACACTGGGCCAGGATCAGTAGGGGTACACAGTTCTTCAGGCAAGAGCTGCAGGAAGATAAACAAAGGTCACCCCAGAGTCTAGCCACATACACAGCCCCTCTTGCATCTTTACATCAGACTCTCTTAATAGCTGTTCTACCAGTAAATCCCCAGCAGGCTGCTGGGACTTACAGAACCAGCTCAGAGCAAGCTCACTAGATGCTCAGCAAACCCAGTCAGTGCAGTTCTTGTTCCCATTCTGCCCTCCCATTACAGAAATTTGCATTTTGCTACATCACTAATGCAAGCAAATCCCAAACCTGGTAGGTTTTAAAACAAGCAACAAAGCAACAGGTTGCCACCAGGAAAGGAATTCAAGCAGCTTCTAAGTCCCTGCAGTAGACTCAGACACCAGTAACAGCTTGCTTGAAAAGAGCAGCTCTGTGAAATCTTTATGGCACAAAGATACATCAGTCCTGCTCCTCAGGTCACTTACATGTCAACTGGGAATGGCCAGAGCTGGCTATGCCTCTAGCTTCACTCTAGAACTTGAGATTAAGGTTTGTCTGTCCTTCACACAGGAACCATTTAACTTCCTCATGGCGTAAAAAGTGCAAACAGAGTGAGGAGCTAATGATGGCTACAAAAGCAACCAGACTTCAGGTCTAAAACATGCAAGGATTAACCGTAGTAATTCCCTCCTAAATCTGAATTAGGTTTGGGGGCTCGGGAAGAGGAGATGAGGAAGCATAGACAAATTGCAGATGTACGCCACCATTATTAGCTCATTTCAGAGTGTGCTTCCCTAATCATACTCTGCCAATAGTCTCAGAGAGACAGACAGGAGACACCTCATGGGGGACACTTTCAGTAACAGTTTGAGCCTAAAACAGGGATCAGTCACCAAGCAAAGGATCAACTCAAGAGCCCCAGAACAGCAAAAACCTGTCAATGCACTCTAGCAAGGATGAGAAGAAATAAGCAGATACTTATCCTACCCTACTCCCACAAGCACAGAGGCACATTTATAAGCATCCCAACGCCCCTTTTACTCACAGCATTCTGCATGAGATTGTCTCTACCCTCCCACCTTCCCTGGGCCCACAAGATGATGCAAACCCACAACAGAAGGTACAGATGAATCTTACCTCTCTGCCTTCAAAAGTGATGCTCTCTCCATTTTTGAGAGCTGTGATTATGGGAAGAATGGCTGGAGTTCCCCTGAAAGCAAGGCCATTAAATGTTTAGCATAACAATAATATGATTGGAGCTGCCTCATTCCCCAGACTGGGCTCCTATACTTACACTGGTAGGCCTAGCTCCTGTGCTTTAGCTGCTAAGAATTTTCCTTTCTTTGGGTGAATCTGAAATAAATAAGTAAATAATCAACCAAATATAGAGCCTTAAACATGACCAGGAAATCCACTTCCATATACTGCCATATACATGCACTTCCATATACATAAGCTCAGGGCATTTTTTTTTCCTTTACCCTCAGTATCTGATGTTGTGTACACAAAGTCATCCCCACTGTTTAAGTTATCTGACCTGGAGAATCTAGGGCTTTGGACATACCCACAATCTGCAGAGGGTAAACAGTAAACCTTCAACAAGATGTCATCTTTTAGACAAGGAGGGCAGAGCAGTTTTGTACTATCCATTCAACAGCCACTAGTCTACTCCCCAAAAGCTTTTACCAGTCCTTTTGGTTTCTAGAACCATGCTGCTCCCTCTCACATCTTTCTTTTTTTAAGCAAGCAAGAATGGAACCCGTCTAATCTTAACAGGCTAGTTCATAAAGAGCATTTACTAAAACTGTCTTTAATTTTTATAGGTTCCTACCCATTCCAGCTTCTCTGACCTTTACAAGGAAAATCACAGAACTATATAAAGTCCTGCTTGAAAAACATCACCTCCAATTAAACCTATTCAGCAAGACAAAATAGTGATCTAGAGACCACTGTGGCCAGTCTTACCTTACAAAGGAAAGCCATCACCAGATCAGGATGCCTGCCACTACACTTCTCTGTATCACCTGTAGAAGAAAGCAAGATTAGTCAGGATCATCACTTATTCACTACTCACTTTCCTGAAAGCCAAAGTGCTTCAACATTTGCTAAAGCATTTACAGAAACCACAGCACCCTATTATCCAGCCAACTCAGAGCCCAGCAGCAAAGTGTTCCAAGCATCTAAGGCTAGAGAACTCACAGTTTCAGCTATAATAAACCAAAATAAAGCCCAAAACTGAGAAATAATTAATCTCAACATCTACCTGCAAATAAACTTCAAAAAGGCTACAGAGCCTAACGGTACACCAAGCAGAAATCACATCCCATTTCTAGGCTGTATTAGTTCTGCATCAGCTTCTAAACTACCAGAGCCTATTCTGCCCCATATAAATCCTTCAGCTGAGGACATCTACACATCCCACTTTTACAGAGTAACAGCCTGAAGCACAAATGCACATGCTCCAGTTTGCTTTTATTTCAATTATAATTAAAAAGAGTATTCAGTTTTTTCACCTGCTTTTCTTGGGGTTTCTTTTTCCTTGCCCCCCTCCAGGCCTTGCTGCACAGGTTTTGGGGATCCAGGACCTGGATCATCTTTTGGGCTATTTCCACCTTGGGCTGACGCTCCAGGACTCAGAGGCAACATTCTTTCAGCATCTACCAGCTTTCCTGTCCCAAATCCAAGAAATCCAGACAAATTCACTCACACAAAGACAAGAGAAGCACTAGCAGCAACCCTTCTTCCACATCAGTCATGTTTAAATGGCCCTAGAATAAAGAACTCTCCCCCTCAATCCAACTTGCTCATGCACATTCTAGCCACTACTTGTTCAAGTTCTTCAGACATTCTCCAACAGCTAGACTCCGTTAAGCCTATACCTGTGCCCTAAATTTTGCAGCTTTCAGTTGTAAGAAAACTCAAGTGGTTAAAAAAAGCTCCATTGCACATGTTATTCTACATACTCTCACCAAAGGGAACAAACTAAGCCCCTGACTCAGCATATCTTGTTTGTGTGAAAGAGACCCACCTCCTGAGAGCAAATATGCAAATTCACAAACCTCTCCTTACTCAAGACTTCCAAATAGAAGTCACTCCTATAACCACCTTAAAGCATGATTACTAAACATGTGCTTTTCCTCTCTGACTCCAACTTCATACACTCACCTATAAGAGGTATTTGGTAGACTGTCATTGTCTCATCCTTATACTCCGGCTCTGTGTGCAACTGTACAGCTTGAAAGAGATAAAAGTAGGCATTAACAAGCTAATAAGAGATTCAAACTCCAGAAGAATTCAAGAAATCAGAAAAAGACATTTTTCCTCCCCCAGAGAAAAACTGCTAAAGACCCCCACCTCACTGCCAAGATTAATGAATAACTGATGCTCTTAAGAGTCCACCATCCATAAATCATCATCCACAAAACCACAGTACAGAGATTCATTGGCAGTCCCTAGAGGCATACTGCCTTGATAATGCTTTCAAGATTAATTCTGGTCAGGTAGACTGGTAGCTGCCTACCAGAAATAGTGCTGGAAACACTTTTTCCTTAAGTAGTTCTTGTGATGGATTTCAACATCAAATGGGATCAAAACACAACTGCTCAAAACTTTCCTCAAAAGGATCTAAATCAGAGTCATGCTTTCTGAAATTATTCCAGCTCAACAGAATTTTGGCCACAGTTGAAATCAAAAGAATTTGTTACAAGTTCATATTCAGTTACGAATTACTGATGTACATACCTAAGTCCATTCTCTTTAAAGGTCCAGGAAAGAGTCGAATGGCTTTCAAGTAGCTTTGCTGGAAAAGAGACAGTGTTTTGGGAAGCCACAGCTGAAGTAGTATAAAATGCCAGTACCACTTTCAAAGGTAAAGTTACGGTTTTCTTCCAGTAAAGTATGACTAAAGATTCAACTCTTAGTCAAGAAAAACTCGGACACTATGTAGCCAGCCAGAAGGCACTGGGCTACTGTCTCACCTACAGCACACATTATCCATTTAGAAAGAGAATGGAAAATTTAAGGTGAAGATTCCCCCCAACAAGCCTTCCCTTTTCCTTCAGCATAAATACCCAGCAGATTCTGCAATGAAATAAAACAATTCTGAGGACTGGAAATTCTTCACCTAGACACAACTTTAGGCTGGCAAGCACTGCCTTGACCAGAAGATTAGAGATATCAAGTTTCTATTAAAAGAATATGTGAAGAGGGAAAGCAGATACAAGAACAAAGGATGTCCTTTCTTCTGAAAGATGATTTACTAGGAATTTAGCTGTCAACACACTTTCAAGGAGCAGATGCTACTCTGTGTATAACCAAATAGACTTGCTTTGTAAAACCAGCCTTTCAGGCAGAACCAAACAGGCCAGCATTAACTCAGACTAGCACCTTATACCTGTAAGATGATTCACTGTCTTGACGCTAGTTTCCCAAAAGCAAGGTAAGCTTTAACATTTGAAAGGTTCCCTTCTGCTTCTGCAAGTTTCCACTACTTACCAGCTTTGGTGGCCCTAAGAAAACACATCTTTGAAGTCCAATGGCCTTTAATGTGAGAATCATGCCTAAAACAAAGCAGAGAGACAGCTTTATCACAGCCCCACAGTCCTTCGGTGGATCACGTGAGAAAGATCCCTCTCACTGCCAAGGAGTGCCTGGCCTCTCAGCAAATATCAGACCTGAACTTAGGTCTAAATTCAAATTTGTCTTGCCTTTCTGACAGTTTCAACAAGTCATTTATCTCCACATATGTTCATAGTCAGAAGTGACAACAAGTTACCCAGACTCCTTCCCATTTCTTTTCTTGGAAACTTTCAGAATTTCTGTCTGACCTAATCTCGTCCTTCTTTGAGCACAGCGGTCAAATCAGAAACCTCTGGAAGTCCCTTCCCATTGAATTATTCTGACTCACAAAAGGTTCCAAACCGGCAAAGTAGGAATCACAATGCTTCTGCTCCAGCACATTTTGGGAAGGCAAAGCCATGTGCACTGGTGAGGCAAGGCCTCTTCCACCATGTGGCAGCACGCACTGATGCAGGGAGCATACTACAGCTGAGAGCACAGCAGCGCCTCACATGCTACCACATTGCTCTGACAAAGCTTTTCCTCCCTCCATCTCTACATAAAACACCTCAAGTACTACCCTAGAGACATCTGGCAAAGCAGCCACTTCTGACCTAGACACAACTGCTGCCTGTAGCAAGCTCCAGCTACAGGAATCCAACCCAGGAGCCAGGCTGGCACTGGGGTCCCTCGCCAGCCAGCCCCACTCACCTGGCAGCCCACCAACGTTGGCCCAGGCCACCCTGCTCAGGAAGATGCTGTCCAGGTGGGAGATCTTCAGCCTGAGGAGAAAGTACGGGGGTGTAAGCTGGGACCGAGACAGACACAGAGAGGAGGCGGCAGCGCGTGGCCGCTCCCGGCATCCCGCACTTACTTGTGCTCCTGCATGGCCCGCTGCACACCCTCGCCGCAGTTGAAGAGGTACCTGAGGGAAACGGAGAGTCAGGCTCGGGGCGGGCCCAGGCCATGCCGGCCGCGGTGCGCAGGCCCCGGGCCTCCACGCACCGGTTGAACTCGGAGAAGACGTAGACGGCGGCGCCGGCGTCGCGGCTCCCGGCCGCTACTACCTGCACGTAGACCGTGTTGGGCCCCGCCAGGCCCGTGCCCGCGCTGCGCCGCCGCTCGCGGGCCCACACGTGCCGCGGCACGTCCTTGGGCCGCCGCGCCGGCCGCGCCGCCGCCGAGGGCCCCTCCGCCATGGCGCGGCCCAACGCCAGCCGCCGCCGCGCGCCGCGGACACCCAGCGCCCGCGCCAGCGCCCACATCGGCCCCGCCCCGCCCCGCGCCGCGCCCCTATTGGCGGCGGGGCGGCGCCTGACGTCCCTCACCATATGACGCGGGCTGGCCAATGAGAAGCGAGCAGCGGCCCCGCTTCCGTGACTCCGTTCTCGGGCCCGGCACGGTAACGAGTATTGTGGGTTCGGCGTGACGTTCTCCACCACGTGACAGGGCCTGCCCAATCGGGCCTGCGCGGACGTAGCGCGCGGGCGCGGGCTGGGAGGTGTCGCGCGGCCTCCTGCTGGCGGCCGTTGGCGCGGCCGCCCCGGGCCCGCCGTACGCTCGCCGTCCCGCCGCTTCCTTCCCCCACCGGCTTCCGCCGGCGCACTCAGGCCACGGGGTCCTTCAGCTCCCCTCGCCTGTCGCTGTGGGCACGAGGCGATGCCTTCAAGGCGGGGCCGGCGAGGCCACCGGGCCGCCTCGGAAGGGCTTGGGCCGAGCCTGAGCCCACGCAGCTTCAGGCCCGGCAGCCGAGGCGGGATGCGCAGGGCCTAGGAGCCGGGCGGAGGGGCATGGAGGTGGCTGGGGCTGCAGCATGTGCCCCGCGAGGAGAGGCTGAGGGAGCCAGGCGAGCTCAGCCTGCAGGAGAGGTGTCCTTGGGAGGACCTGCAGCAGCTTTCCAGTACCCACATGGAGGTCACCGAGGGGCCAGACCCAGCTCTTCACAGTATATCAGCAGAGGACAACAGGCATAAATTAAAACGAGAGAGGCTGCAGCTCAATATAAGGGAAGACTTTTTCCCTGTGAGGATAGAGATGACCCTGCTTTGAGCACAGAGTTGGACTAGGAGCTTTGGGAGAGCCCATCCAACCTGAATTATCCTATGATTCTTTAGCCTCCTTGCAGTTTCTGGTTGCTCACAAACTCCTCTTCCATCATGTGCCTTGTAGAGGACCTGTTTATGAATACTAGATGATCCAGGCCTTGAATCTGTTTATTTTTTAACTGTCCAAATCTACTGTGATTACTTAGGCTTCTCTTGGACTTTCTGTTTGGTTTAAAAAGAACTGCTAAATTTTATTGTAACCAGAGTACTCCAATGTAAACAATGCTAATCATCAATAACCCTTTTCTTCCATACTTCCAAAGGCAAATCTTATCTTTCCCAGTGCTTTGCTTTTCAAACACTGTCTCCCTTTATTCTTAGTGCCAAAGTTCTTCCCTTTCTTTTCTGATGATCCAAGCAAACAGTTTGAGTGGACCTGTCTAGGAATACAAACCTTCAGATCTTGCCATGGCTGTTTACAGATGTTCTGTAAGCTTTTGTTCAGTCTGTCACAGTCTATAGTTCTCTTAAAATCTCTCCTTCTGACTCCTATATCTTCACACAATAGTTCAAATTAACAAGGCCTTTTTTTTCCCCTGGTGTCCCCCAACTCCTGTATAAAATAAAGGGAGTGTTCCTTTGAATAGCAAGCTTGTTGTTCACATATGTTTTCCACATTACAGTCCTTCAGCTTAAAGCTCGTAACACTTGGCTCTGTTCCCTGTAGCCAGATGGGAAGGGAAATACCAGTTTAAATCTCAAATTGCTTCCCAAACACAACTGAAGTTTCCTAAAGGTGTGTGCCATATCAGTTCATTCCTTCCCTCTGCTGCATCATTTCCTTCCTATGTCAATGATTTTCTGTTCAGGTGAACAATTAGAAACTGTGGAAACATCTTTAGTGTGCCTAATGCTTTTTTTTTTTTTTTTTTTTTTTTTTTTTTTTTTTTTTTGTACCCTTGGGACCATTGCAATGCTTTCTTAGGGCTCTGACCAGCTGGCATGGGATTTCCAGCCAATGCTTCTGTTGTTGATGAAATAACTAAATGATAGTGTGTGTTTTCTGTAGTCTAATGAATCCTGGCACTTTTGTCTAACCTCGTGGCACCATTTTACCTGCACAGTTCAGTATTTGGAGCTGTGACTTCACTAAAATCTGTGAAATTCTGTGAAGTTACAAAATTAATATCCTCACAGTCTTACGAGGATTTCTTAGAAAGTGAACAAAAAACTCTGAATCTTATCTGAGGTCCTTATCAATGAAGGCACAGGACTGCCCTTTGCAATTTCAGATGCTGTATCATTTGAGCAGCTCACATTTTTGGGAGGCATTTCAAGGAGTGGTTCTGGGGTCAGCAGGAAATGTCTTGACTTATGGATCTGATTCTTGTTTTGGGTGAGAGTGGTCCTAGACTAACAGACTTATTGGCAGAGGAGCAGAGAGATCCCAAAATTTAATCCCTAAAGTACTTAAAAGAGAATGATTTGTGTGTTTTGCCAACTTACCTGTTGTCATGATTCAAATTTAATTGGAAAACAGTCTGTCAGCCTATAGTATGGTGCTTGGCTTAGTTGGGAAAGATCTTGTGTTTAAATCTGAGGCATGATCTTCTGAAATCTGGGAATAGTTCTCTCCATTTGCACTCCTGGATGCAAAAGTTATCCCTTGTTTCTCAAAGTCATCTGGAATAACAGTTGTGATTTATTGCTGCATGTTTTGAGAGCACAGAGGCCGTAAGCCATGACTGGATTGTGAGAAGGCACGGGAATCATCCTGAACCTTTAATGTTGCAGAAAACATACCTGTATTTCTCAAAATCACAAGATGTGGTGCTACAGGGACTAAGTGAAACAGTCTTTTCTCCTTAAAGCCTCCTTTGCATGTAAGACATCCTGCTCTGAAACATTATCTAGATCCTTAAAATTACAAAGCAGGCTGTTTTACAATGCTCTTATGTGTTGCCTGTGGCAGATACTAGAATCACATCCAAGAAGGAGTTTCCTATGAAGAACTGAATGCAGAGCAAGGACCAAGGCCTCTTCCAGGACTGGCGCTCATTCCAGCTCCCCAGGTAGCCCCTGTTGCCATATCGTGTGTGGGCATCTCCATCTTGAAGGAGAGTGGTGCAAGATAAAGGTAGAGTTTGCTGGAGGTGCTCTCATTTGACAGTGCTATGGCAATGTGCAGCACCTGTCAGGGAAGGAATCTCCCATCCCTGTGTCTGATACTGAGCCAAGGACTTGCCCTCTGGTCTGATTGACACTATAAATACCAAAACCTGTCTCCTGCCTATGGAAAGCCTAAGCCGGTTTGCAGCTTCCTCTGCTCTTTTGTCTGTGTGTTCTGCTTTCTGTGCTCCTCATGTCTATGTGCTCTCTATTAGAGGCACATGGCCTTTCCTAGTGTGTTAGAACCTGTTACATGCCAGTGCTGAGATACAAGCTGCTTGCAAGTGACTTCCAGTGAATTAGGAAGCCACATTCAATCTGAACTCATGTGAGGCTGTGGAGGGGTATGCAGCTGAATACCACTACAGCAGCAGACAGCCCCGGAATAAGTGGGTTGCCTGGAACAAGTCTCCCAGCCCTTTGATAATAAATGCTAAATTGCAGTCTAATTTCCCCCTAATGCCTCATCTTTCCAGCTTGTGAAGATCACATACAGTAATCAGCTCCAGCTTAGAGAGTCATTATGAAACCAGCATTGCCTGAGGGTTGCAGGGAAATGTGCCCCATCTGGCCCATTAATGCTTAAGTAACACGAGTGATGTAGGGTTTCGTTAACTAATTCAACCAACCAATAACATCAGCTGTATCATGCAAGAGATTTAAAAGTAATATCCCAATACCGTGAATAGACAAGTGAAGATGTTTATTTCTGTGACTTTACCCTGGATGATACCAATGTTTTGATTTTTTTGCTGACATAGGGGTGTGTATTATGTGGATTATCCAGTGTTTCCTATAGCTTAAGTTTTATTAAATGAGCAGATTTATGTGTAGATTAAAGATGACATAGGACAATATGAAGAGTTTAGGTGGCTCAGCAACCTACTCAGGCTTCTTGTGAAGGTAAAGTTGTAAGGATAACCAGTCTAGCCAAGTTAAGAAGCAAAATTAGCAGAAAACAGAAGACTTTGCAAGCAAAGCAACAACCATAATTAACTGATTTCAGGCAAGGGGACTCCCCCAGAGAGTCCAAGAGCAGGAGAGGGCACTGGGAGGAACAGGTCTGTCCTTGTATCATGAAGGTGTGACACTATAAGACTGGTGGTCATGGCTGCCCTGTGGCAGGAGGCACTGAGGGATGAAGAGGATGGTGTTGGGAATGCAGTCAGAAGAGTCTGTAGTTGGGATGCTCTGCATCTGTCTCCAGTACCTAACTGACACAGCATTGCAGAGCATGTGCAGGTCTTTGTCTTAAGGCCTTTGTCCTTAAGGTGCTTCAAGGCCTGACCAAGTATAGGAGACAACTCTCTGTAGCTCAGGAGTGAAAACAGTGGTCAGCAGCATCATGTCAACAGCCTGTTACATGCTTCCTAGCAGAGCACGGCGTTATATCTGTCATCAGTAGCCCCAGCTGTCCAAGACTGCTTTACTAGCTGCCCCTTACACCAAGCATACTCATGCCTGCCTTGCCAGCACTTCAGAGGCAGTTGTGGCTTATGTAGACTGCACAAAGCTGAGTCCCAAATGGATGAGTGGGTGGAACAACTACCGCAAGCTGAGAGCATGGCAGGGCTATGTCCTAGTCTGCTGCATAGCTGATGGGGATATGACACTGCAAAAAGCTGAGATAGACTGGAGTTAGAATTCCCTTGGCAGCACACAGAGCCAGGGCCAAAAGCCAAGAGCCTTCTGATTTGGAGATGGAGGAGGCTTTGCCAGGAGTGATGCTCCAGTGCATTTAGCTTGTGGCTTGTGCCTTCTTACCTTGGTCAGTGAGGAAGCCAGCATGGGTCTGTCACTCCTTTGTGTGACTGCAGGCCAAACAAGAGATGCCTAAATTCTGTGTTGCTTCCTCTGCACTGGATGTGAGTCTGTAAGATTAAGAAGAGCTTAGGGATAGTCTGGCATTTTGCAATGTTGGATTGCAAAGAACTCTTTTCCTCATTCTCTGTGGAGTCCAATTTAGATGTGTGCTTCTGAAATTAAAGGAGAGCCAGAGGCAGTGGGGAGAAGCCTCTTTTTCTCATGGAAGACCAGGCAGGGAGACTGTCTGATGGGCCTCAGGACATGTGAAAGACTTTACACCACAGCAAGGTCTGGCAGACCAGATTGATGTCTCAGACATAGCTGGGACAGTGTGCTTCCGGAAGCAGGCAAAATGCAGCTTTGGGAGACAGGACCTGATGTTTGGGCCCTTAGGTTAAATGCCAAGAGATAATAAAATCCCAGCTCTACTCCCAGAGCCTTCCACAAGATTCAACTGTTCTGTGTACAAGGGCCAAAACAAATTCAGTTCAGTGAGACCTCTTCTCTCCAGAGGCACTTCCTTCCCCACCATACACCAAAGTGTGATGCACACTGTTCTGACACACAGTGATATGGCCTCCATCTCCTCCTATAGACCATAGGCCTACCCCAGCTTTCCTTCTCTTCTTTTGCTGCACAGGGTTGGAGAAACCAACAGGACAGACCCAAAGCCACCAGTGCTCTTGTGGAAATGCACATGAGGCTACAAGTGTTCTGCTGTGTCTATCACCGCTAAGCATAACACCAGTACCATCAGAGAAAATAGAGAAAAGATCTGGACTGCTCAGCCCACTGGATGTCCCCACATACCTTGCCAAAGTGATTACCTTAGCAGTATTCCATATCTGCCATGCCTCCACCACCCAACTGCAGTGGAAGATGTTGACTGGGGAACAGCATGATTTTGTATTGCATTGCAGCCACCAAGCCCTCTCTGTATGGCCAGAAGCAGGAGTGCAGGGTACCATGACTGAGAGTATGACCTTCCCACAGGCTACAGAGGGGAAGATGACCAGCCAGGAAGCATCCACCTGCCCTCAGCTGCTCTGCTGCCCCACTGGTAAATGGCTCTTGGTCCTTGCTGGGCTGTCTGGGTTCAGCATGAAGAGAGTTCAAGGCCACTTACTGCCTTTGGTACAGCCATGCCAAACCCCACAGCCCAGCAGTCAGCTCTGCAGCCTGCATACTGAGGGACCTGTGCCCTGCAAAGCCAGCGCAGGCTGTGCTCTCGGCCTTGCAGGAGCCCAGACTTGACCCTAGATGGCAGCCTCCACCACAGGTTCCCACCGAGCTGCCAGCTCAGCCTGCCTGGGTGTCCCTCCTTCCTGGCTGGCACTGCCTCAGGCTTGTGCCCACCTGGGCTGCAGGACAGCAGGACACAGAAGGTGAAGGCTGGGCAGCTCCGGCTAGTGTGGCTGTGCACAGGGCCCTAGCGGCCATGGGAGCAGTAGCCTTCCCATATGTCATGGGCAGTGGCACTGGGCCTCAGACAAGACCCCACAGCCACCCATACCCCTAACCTCTGTTGTCATGCCTGCCCAAGCCCATCTCAACATTCTTGGCAACCTCTCCTTGTGCCCTCTGGATCATCAGCCCTGTCGTCATCCCCCCACCTCCCTCCTCACCACCGGCCTTAGCTGTTCTCCTCCATGGGCCTTCTGAGTGCTCACAGCTGCTCCAGGCTCAGCCCCAGCTGGAGATCCCAGCCAGAGACCCCAACCTTTCTCTTTCCTTGCTGACAGCTTGCAGTGTTCCCAGCTCTGTGACCCTGTGGCACAAGTGCCAAGCAGCAACTGTCACCCCCTGCCAAAGCACACACCGCTCCCCTCGGAGAGGTCGGAGGGAGAGGGATGCAGCCCTGCTGCTGAATCAGCTCTGTTGTGGGAACTTCAGCATAGCCCTGACAGAACTTGGGGCATCCCCAAGGCCTGTCTTCTGCTGCTCCTTCTGTTCCCATCCCCCTTGGCACTAGGGCCTCCAAGCTGCCTTTACGCCTTTCATCTCTTCAACAGCTACTTCTCGGTGCCACCCTCTGGCAGGTTGCCCTTCCCTCTGCACCCTCAAAACATGTTCCCATTCCCCCTATGGCAGCAGACTGTGCGTGTACAGAGCTGAAAGATCCATGGCCCTTTTAACCTACTCTGCATGCTTGATTTCAAGGTTTGGGAGCGTGGATCTGAGGGGTGTTTGTCTCAGAGAAGAAGGCAGCAGGAAAAGACAGGAAAAGGGGAATAAGAGTGAGAATGGTGATGGAGAGGGTGTTACACAAGTCAGGCAGGAGGTGTGCAGCTGCCAGGGTTGGGGCATTGCTTATACCAGAGACATTTCGCCTGTCTCTGAACAGGGCCTAAGGGATGGTGCCTGGGAAACAGGCACCAAGTAGCTGTGCATCCATGGCACAATGGCTGGTATGCTGCAGCATCCCATACCAGGCAGGACCCTCTGCCCTGGAGGCTGTTCCCATCATCTTCCCCAGACCAATACTTCTCCAACCTGGCCTTTATATTGCAATTCAGCAGCCTGAGGGACATCAGCACTGCCAGGGACCCTGCCTTGACAAGAAAGGCACAAAACCTTGGGCCAACTCTGCTTCCCATCCTCATACATCTTCATCAGCTGAGCTCTAGCCACGGCTTAGATGGCTGAGGAGCTGCTGCTTTTTGCCAGTTCATCCATCACAGGACCTAATACAGGACTTCAAGCTGGCACTTGACATGTGGTGATCCCCAAACAAGTAAATAGGGCCGTGAAGATGATGTGAAGTTTCAACAGATACACCCATCCCTGTCTAAGGGAAAGACATGAATATTTCAAGAGCAGCCTCTCTTGTTCCTGCCTTACCTTGAATACCAGTGAAAATGGGCTCTAGGAATCCCACAGATCCATATTTACTGCCAAATTTTCATCAGCTTGGGAGCAGCAGGACACAGCCCTGAGAAGAAAACTGCCCCAAGACTTATCACCCTCCGCTTGAGCACATCTAGCTGAGCTACACCTTTGTCTTCCAACAAGAGATACCCTGGCAGGTAGGGATGTCTCCAAGCTGTGAAGAGTGTCCCTGCTTCCTTCCGTCGAAGGGACTAATTCCCCAGAAATGAGCAATTCGCCATACTTCCACTCAGAGAATGCTTCACTCAAGCCCCGGCTCCCTGTCCTGCCTGCTTGACATGGTTCGTCTGGTACAGGAACAGGTTCCTCAAAGATTCTTGCGAGCGAGTACCAAGACTGCTGTCCTCATTTTAGGGATGACCTACCTATCATCTCTGTAACCTCCTCCAAAGAGCAGGCTTTGATATTTATCACAGGATTTCACTAGCAACTGTAGTGTGTTAAGAGACTACATACATGTTGATGTATGATGATATAGACAGCCCTGAACGGATCAATCTTGAAGGCGAGCAGTGCTACGCACTTAGTAAGCAGCAATTATATCCAGGCTGGCAGACCACCTCATATGCAGCTGTAATATCTTGGTTCAGGTATTGCAGTACCTCCCGCTACACTGAGTTATCCTCACTGCCCAAGTTGCTCTTTTTTCTTACCAGGGAGGCAAAGCCAGCACCTCTTTGCTCCCAAATGGGCTCAGGGGTCCTCAGAGCCCTGTGACCTGCTGTGTGAAGTGAGACCCCAGGATCCCAACTCTGCTCAGAACAGTCCCTAAATACAAAGCTACTTCCCTTAATTCCCAGTCATCCCATCTGCCTCCCTGAAACTCACTGGGGAAAGACACATTTCATCATGCAGTTTGCAGTTCACCCCTCGACCCAGTGCTTGTTTAATTCAATCCCCCCTCTGCCTTTATTTATGGGCCTTCATCTCCTGCACGTCTTTGCCCTGATGGACGGCATTTGTACATGTCCTTCTTATCCAGAACATGGAGCTTTGCAGCCACTTCTCTATTTACTGTAATTTTTAGCTCAGACACAACCAGAACTCCCACCCTGTCTGGGCGTCTCAGTGTAGAAAACAAGACTAAACTATTTTGGGATGTTTTTCCCTTTTCCTCATACTTGGGTGCTTTCCCATGTGGCTAAGTCTTTGGAGCCTTGGGGAGGGTGAACCTGTTTCACACACCCTTCAAGAGCTGCCTCTGCACCTTTCCACCCACTTTAACTCTCCTCTGTCCATGTACACCTCCCACACAAGGAACCTCTGTGCTTCAGTTGGTTTTTTGGAGGGTAGAAAATGTATCCAGTGTCAGGAGATGAGCTGGGAATGTGACAGATCAGAACAAGCCTCCCAGACTCCATCATTGCACCATCTTCCTGTTAGCCTGTCTGGTTCTCATCATCTCAAGATGTACGGAGCTGGCATTTGCTGATGGCTGCCAGAGAGCCACATTTGCCATTGCAGGAAACCTTGTATTACTATCCAAGGCAGGATGCAAACATTGATTTGAACCCATTTGTCTGTGGTCTGAGATACCCCTGCGTACAAAAGAGCTTGGAAGATGCACCTTTGCCTTCAGTGCTTGCACTCACACTGTGACCCTTAGTGACCCTTATAGCACTCAGCGCCCTGCAGCCAGGCTGCTGCTGGGGGAAAGATAAGCAAACAGGGGAAGCAATGTGCAGACTTACCCCTCTCCTGAGACAGTTGCCCAAACCCGCTCTTCACAGCCCCAAGCGCAGCATGCACTGACAGGCACCCTTGCAGCTGCGGGCTGTAGTCCTGCCTGCGTCCCATTCCTCTGCTGAGACGGATGTGCATAAGCACTGGGAAGTTGATGCCTGACCTTGGCACACGCAGCGGGTAACAACCAGCACACCCAAGAGGTGCATGCCTTTGGCTGAACTGCCCCGCACCTCGGACACGCTGCACTGGCTGTCTCTGTCACAGCCAAGGGTCTCTTCATTGAAGTTTACTTAAAAATCTAATAAAGTTTTTAAACTGGAAAAATCTTTATGTGGAGGGTTCGCTTTGTTTAAAGGAAAAGAACCATAAAGATAAAGTTGTGCCTGAGAGGCGCTCCCCTCCCGCTACTAGGGCGAGGGGCCGTGGCACAGCCCTTCCCACCCAGCCCGGCTGTGGACGGAGGAAAAGCTTGTTTTCCTAACAAGAAGTTTGAAGATTAAAAGGGGAAAAAATCAGCCATTTGGAATCCTCTACTGACGCTGCAAATACCCTCGTTAATAGATATGTCTCGTTTTGTTACCTCATTTTAATTAATCATTAAACAAAGACAGCTGCCAAATTTTGGCTCTGGCTCTGAGCCTACAACTGACTTGGAGCCCTTGAAAAATAGACTATTTATGGTGCCTGGGTTTAAAGCTTAAATTTCTTGTATAAACTTTACCCTTCCTAAGAATAGCGTGGGGAGTGTATTGCTGGCTGCATCTGTGGTGCCCCGCGCCCCAGACACTGGACCCCGAGCAGTCTGTGGACGCTGCCACAAGGCTGGGTAGGAGCAGCATCCCTTTGGATGCAAATGGCCCCATTTTGCCACTAAGGGGGAGGTTGTGCTGGATCCAAGGTGTCCCTCATACCAGCACTGCCCTGTCCCATGGTCTGAGTTGGGGCAGGTGCTGTCAACGTGGGAGGCAGGTTGGCGTTCTGCCCAGCCACTCTCCCATAGTAGAGAGCGCTGTGAGGGCAGGGAAGTGTTGGCCTTTGGGCAGAGCATCTTGATGCAGGGAAGCATCCTGGTGTCCCCCAGTGCTGGGCTGAGGACTAAGGCTCCTCTTGGAAATTAAATTTATACACCTCAGAAACAGGGCAGGACATGGGGAGCCTTGGTGAAAAACTGACATGGGATTAGGTCACAACTGCTACTTCTAATCTTCTCATCACCCCAGGACTAGGGTTTCCATCTCCACTTCATATATCCACCAGATATCAGGGCCCTTGAGCCTTGTTTTGTGGTGGCTGAAGTTTCTAAGGCTGCCCTGGAGTGGGGACCTGGGGCTCCCATGCCTTTCTTTGGACAGTGGTTTGTCTGCTCCACTGCCTTTTTCCTTTCTTATATCTTTTAAATTATTTTTCTTGTTTTGAATTTTTTTGGAGGAGGAGGGAGCAGTTTATGGCTCAAGCCAGCTCCAGAGACTATCTACTGTAGATCTGCCCTTGGGATCCTCCACATGTTACATGGCCAGGAATTACAGTGACAGCACATGCTCCTAGCTGCAGCAAACCGTGCATGCATGCCTGTTCTCCGAGGGCAGGGAGACGGCAGCTCACTGGGAATGTCCCCACCCCAAGCACAGGTTTTCACAGACGAGGAAGAACAGGAAGAGCAGCCCCAGTGTGGATCAACACACTTCTAGCTGGCCAATTTGTACAGTCCATACGGACCTCCTATCCCAAGTGATGCTCATGGAGTGCTTTACATTAAAGCAGGGACTGTGAACTTTGGAAGGCACGTGTCCCGGCCCACTGCTTCGAGAGAGCATGTCCTGCTGCAGAGCATATGCTGCCTTGCTCTCCTGGCCTCCCACAGGTGACTGCACAGACACATGCACATGCAAACACACCTACACGTGCACTTACACCCACAAATGAAATGTGTCAGAATTCAGTGCGAATCAGTCCTCACGCACAGACACTATCGTCCTGCTATAAACCCCATCCTTGCACCCAGAGAATTGCGCACACAGTTGGAACAAATGCATTTGAACCTGGGCCTGCATCCTCTGCCAAGCAACTGGCTGTACCATGCTCAAAGCATCCTAAGTCGTTATTTGACCATCTCACTCTAATACCAGCTTCTTGACTGTGAGGGAAATCTCAGCTCTCCATCAGGAGGCACTGCATCTTTTCACTTGCGGGCCAGCCGATCCCCAGTGAGGGGTGTGTTGTTGCACTTTGCAGCCCTTGGCTAATAGCTCTTAACATTGTTTTTAAGCTGCTGTGCTGAGAGCGCCAGAGCTGTTCCTTCCTCTAGAAGGTTGTTGGGTAATTCCTCTTAAGCGCCAGCGGGCTCTGCACTTTGTCAGCAGGAACGGTCCATGGCCCACAAGTCCTTTTCAGGATCTCCAGCCTGCTGTGAGCTCCCCTGGCTGCCAGGCTGGATTGCAGATGGGAAACGGCACTTTCCGAAGTTGAAATGATCAATAAAGTCCTGGTGCATGTAGTGCACATCTGTCTGCACAGGTGAAATGTTAGTGGGGTTGTAGCAAGTGCATGGTTGGAATCAGGCTGACCTCATGGGCTAATGACTACTTCAACTGGGATTGATTAACCTTTTCAGTACCTAAGAAACAGCTGAGTTTTGAGGGCTGGGAGAACACAGTGCCCTGGATGGTTGCTGGCTCTATGTTGATACTTGACAGAGAGGCAGTCCCAGTTGCCATTGCTGTCAGAGTAGCACAGCAGCACCAGCTCCTGCACGTGTCGGAGACCCTGGAGCATTTCCCCAGGCAGCCACCCTGGCACAAAGTGTGGCCAGGGCTGAGCCCAGCCAGCTGTGGGGCCCTCCCAGCCTGGAGATGTTTATTCGGGGCAGTCTGTAGCCGTTCATCTCAGCATTGCTGCACGCAGCCCGCCACTAGGATCTGCACCGGCAGTTCTCGCTGACCTGCCCCTCCTGCCATGGAAACAGAGGGAACGGGGCCAGGCTCCAGACAGGATGAACTCCTCCAGCTGTGTCTGGGAACCCACAGCTCATATTTCACCCTGCTCCCAGATCTCCCACTCGGGTGACACCAAACGCGTGTCACACATGCTGGAGGCGAGGGCTTATGGCCCCCCTGCTGCCAGCACAGTCTCAGCCCCTGAGCCTCCACCCTCTCTGCCCTCCATCTCCCCACGGTGCTGCTTGGAGCTCACACTTCGTCCCAGCCGGCAGAGGCTGTGCTGGCTGGTGCAGGCTCTGCAGTCCCCCTGTACTCCCTTGTCTGGAGACGGCTGCGCAGTCTCCAGCACCAGACCCTCCCCTTCTCCCTCCCCCCCCCCCACTACAAGTTAAATGGTTAAAATAAGTAGTTTGAATACACAGCCAGCGTAGTGCTGAGAGGCTGAAGCAGGATGGAAAAATAGCCTGGCCTAAGGGGAAACCAGGGACTTCTCCCAAGTTGTTCCACATATGCACCACAGATGCCCCAGGCTGCATCCTCAGTGCCTGCCTGGATCCGGGGAATGCTGGCTGCACCACCGTCGTAGTGCACCACTGCCTCCACTGGGCATTTCACACCTAGCAAGTACCCCCGCTTCTAGTCTCCCCCCATCTCAACTAAAGTCAGAGCACTGGTGGACATGCACCCCGGTACAGCCATGTTGCCTCCAAGCCACCCACTTGCCCCACTGCCATGACCCACAGATCTGCAGTGCCAGCAGGCAGATGGGGAGGACAGATGCACTGCATGGGCAGAGAATGATCCCAAGCATCATCAGACTGCACCGCTGTGGCCAGGAGAGGCAACTCAAGCCTTATTCCAGCAACGTGGCAGCACGGACCAGCTGAACTGCTGTGCCCTGAACCAGCTCGTCGCCACAGGCTGCACAACCCAGACGCCAGACCTGAGCCTCTGCTGTGGAGTGCTGTCAGCACGCCGCACTGATAAGATAAACTGAACACGTATGGAACTGACGAGGAAAGGAAATTCCACCTTTGGCAAGATCGTGTTATCGAGCCGCCTGCTGACTCTGCCTGACCCCATTACACTGCCAGCGTTCAGGCATCTCTCTAAAAACTTTCTGTGTAATGGATCTATAGCCCTTCTGGCTTGCAAAAGCTTCAGGAAAGCCACGGTGCCTATATTCATACGGATACCCCTAGGCCTGGGGACTGGCAGGAGGGAGGATCCGGCAACCCCACCCTCAGGAGCAGACCACCAGAGCCCTCTGCAGCCTTCACAAACTGAGAGCAATGTGGCTGGGTACCACCAGAATGCAAAGATACCTGCAGAAAAGGGGACAAGAAGCCCAGTGTGGCCAGGCTTCTACACAAGTTTGCTGCGAGAGCTGGGCTCTCCTCCTGGACTGAACTGGGAATTCATAGAACAGCATGTTGCGGGAAAGGTGGTCCTTCTGCTTTCCCCTTGTCCTTGCCTAGCACCCAGGACTAGGGTGGGATTTCAGTGTCAATATACCATTAATAGATCTCTCCTAAGCAAAGGGACTGGATGTAATATGAAATTAACTTCCCTCGGGACCATCATGCCAGTTAAATTGTTGTGATAGGCCCTGTCCAGTCTCCAGTGTAGGTACCTTCTAGATCAGGAGCTGCCAAATGCAGCAGGCTTGTGCCATGGAGACCTGGGATTGGTTTGCCAAAGAGCAGGAAGGGCTCCATTTATAAGCTGTCAGATAAACAAACCTGGTGGGAGACCAGGATTTATGGAAGAGCTGCCGAAGGGCTGGGAGGGAGGGGGCAGACGGAGATCTTACTGCTATATTTGCCCTGCCAACAACTTCTGCACAGACTAAAGAGACATGTTTGTTAGTAAGAACAGCAGGTTCACAGCCGGGTGAGTTTACGGCGAGTAGGATATAAATAAATAGAAGAAAAAGGACTTTCCCCACACAAGGAAGCATCGTTCTGCCTGCCTCGGAAAGGCTGCCTTTAGGCTTGATGCTGGTCAGAAGAGGGCTCTCTTCTCACCAGAAACAAGGCCATGTTGATTGTTTTCTTCAAGGAAATTACCTGCTGGTGTCAAAAAAAACAGAAAGTGAAGGGTTTTTTTGGAAGCCTAGATGTTTGGGTGATGGGACTGCAGCCACCATCATCCCCAGAGCCCATTACAGCCCCAAGAAGTGGCACATGCAGGGCACGTATAGGTTAATAGGGGTTGCTGCCACTGAACAGAATGGCCATTCTGCTTTTTATTGATGAGGAGGAAGCACCAGAGAGAGAAAGTGTAGGACAGAGTCAGAAGAAGCACTTGCAGTAGGAACAAAAAAACTAAAAGAGCTTTGGGGCTCAGTGTTAATGGGGAAAGGAGTTGAAGTCTGAGCAAAGACACTGCCTTTTGTCTGACTTCTCCTGTGTTCAGAAAATAGAATTTCCTTTTCAGAAAATCCTTTTCTGAGAATCATTTTCTGAAAAAAGGATTGCATCTGAGAAGACCCTCTCTCCATTCAAGTTTTCTTCCTAACACGAATAAACTGCAAAACTGCAGATTTCAGCCAAGGCCTGAGATCAAAAGGGGAAGCATTCATGTAAGAAATATTAGAGCATTATATATGTGCTGCATTGGCATAGCTTTGCACAAGATATAGGCTAGCATAAACCCAGAAAAGGAGTTGCATGTATCATAAAGTGACACAACTAGGGCACTGAAGCGTAGATGAAGTCAGACAGCATTGGTCAGTGCTTCATTCTTCACTCCTGAAGATCAAGGACTAAGGTTGGAGAAATCGAGACCTTTGTGACCTGTTGTGCAGGTCCCATGGTGAGGATGATAATAAAGAGCAGTTCCATTCCCCAGGTGAGGCCATGGCCCGGGGACGTAGGGGAACAAGCTCACATCCATCCCCTTCCCTTCCCCTCCTGGCACAGTGCTGCTCCCCAAAGCTGCTTTTTGGTAGTCCTTGACCATAGCTGGTTGCTTCTTAGTGAGAGGGTCTGTGGGGTGTAGGGCTGCTGTGGCTGTATGGGCACAGGGCTGTGGTGTTTCACACTGACCCAGGGCAATGATGGATGTACCCTAAAAGAAGGTAAAGAGGGACAAATTCTGACCTGTTCATAGCACAGGACCCCTCTTGTCAAGAGAGTTCTTGATGCACAGTCATGCCTTTCTCTACCACGCATGTGTGCCCAGGATTTTACACTGAATATGTGGCATGCCTACTTGGTTATCAGCCTCCAAGCAGAGATCTCACTGCTCTGACTGCATTTATTTCTAAAGAGACCAAACACCCTACTCAAAAAATGCCAGGCTGCACTCATAAACCTCCCTATTGCTCTGTTTTTCAAGAAGATAGACTGCCAGGTGTCCCAGCCAGGCCAGGTACTATGACTTAGGACAAGAGCTGAAGATTTTCCAGCAGCAAATCCCAGCTCATCAAAACCTGGGCAGTTTGCTCTGAAAAGGGGACCAGTTACTCTGATTAGCCAGGCTGACCTTCCTAGGCAAATGGAGGTGCACTGGGACATAAGCCATGTCTGAGTGAGGCTGGCACTGGCACACAACTCCTTACTGGTTAGGTGGAATCCCTACCCAGCTCCTCACTACATGAGGTAGGTCTTTTCCAACTGCAGCTGCTTCCACATATAAATACTAATGTATTTAATGGGCTGCTAAGAGAGGGAAGGTTGTTATCCTTTCAGGAGATAGGAAAAGCACAGCAAAACCAAGACACTCCATTCAGGTCTGTGCTCTGTTGCAGTCTGATTTAAAGCAGGTTGCAAAGGTGTGGGGGTCTCAGGCTCTGCGCTGCACATACTGAAGCCAAGCTCTCTGAGAATAGCTAGGGAGTGTCACAGGAGAAAGCCGGCAAGTTTGCAGTGGATGAGAGTGGGGAGCTGTCTCTAAATGCGTCCCACAGAGCCCCAGTGCCTTTTGCGTTTCACCAGTGAGTTCTGGTGGCTCTTTCTAAAAGGATGAATGATGATCTCTGAAGCTTTTCTACTTCAAGGCAAAGAGAGAGAGAGAGAGAGAGAGAGAGAGACCACTTGGGATATTAAATCAAGGATTAAAAGGCAGGTGAAGGAGGAGGCAGCCCAAGGCAGAGCAGGGAGTCTGCTCTGGAGGGACATACACATCTGAAAGGAAGGCTGCAGCTACTGCTGTTATCTGAGCCCTGGCAGAGGAGGCTCCTCCTCTTCCTTAACTCTTGCAGAGTCAGAGAGCAAAGTCTGTGGTCCTGGGCTGCAGCTTGGGGCTGCCTGCTTTGCTGCGCGCTGGATGGGGGTAGCGCTTCATGCAGGGAAGCTCCAGGGCTGTGTGCTGATGGGGGACCACAGCCTCGTGCTGCTGGCAGGGCTGTGAGGTGGGGGACCACCCTTACTAATACACTCTAACGCTCTGCTCACACTCCTCACACATTTGGATGCTCTTCCCACCCCTCACCTTGGGCCATAGCTCTGCAAGGTGAAAGTCTTCCTACCAGCCCCCTGCCACGGCCCACCGCAGCCAAGAACGTGTGCCAGGCAAGCCCACGGCCTTCTTTCCTCTGCAACACGGGCTGCAAGAAGTTAATTTATTTTTGGAAAAGCAGCTCTCAGAGTTTGTCTAATTCCATCCGCACCAGCTCCTTTCACTCTATTTTAAACCAGTTCTTACTGTGCTTCAAGTTTATAAAAACAATCACTGCTCCCTGATAAAAGCAGCCCTAATCCTCGGAGAAAGCAAGGAGTCACAAAAGCCGCATCTCCTCCAGGAAACTCTAGCTCAGCTGAAAAGTTCACAGGTAATTTGCATTTCATACTTAATGTCTTTCTGTTCTTATAGCTGCTTTCTCATATGCGTGTTTAGCTATATAGACACATGGCACTTACATAAGTGGCATCCAGTTCTCTAGGGAGATGGAGTGCGGTTAGGCGTTATTGTTATCTGCTGCTTACTCTTGGGTTGTTGGCGGGGGCCTTGGTGGCCAGTGCATCTGGCAAGTCTTGGACTATGTGCAAGAATCGTCCACATGAATCGTCCTGCTTGTTTGGGAAAGAGTACAAGGTGCATTTTGTGAGTCAGGAGCTGGCCCACCTGGAATTCCCAGCAGGGAAACATGGAAAGGTTCAGTAGCTTGCTTTGCAAAGGAAAGATGATGGTGAAGGGCCATGTGAGGTCTTCCCGAAGGCCAGGCTCTTGCTTTGTTGCAGCTGTTTAAAGGCTGCTCTGAAAGTTATTTTAATCCCACTACCAGATCCTGCTCTAGACATCATCCCTCCCTGTGGGTCAGCCTATATGATAGCACCCTGCTTTTGTACTTTTATTCCTGGTTTGATAAGAGGATAGTGTCACAGCTCCATTAACTGTGGAGGGTCATTCTGATTACGCAGAACCCTCAGCCATTTAATGCAGTTTCTCCATGACTCACCAGTGCATCCCACTAAAACTGTTTAGAAAAGCTCCCAGCATCACTCATGCTCAGAAATCCAGGGCATTTATGGACCACTTCATTTCTTTTAAATAAATATATTGCAAAATGTTGCCTGACATAAACTACTGAGCTCATTTGTTGAACACTAAAGCCCTCAGAGAAGACTTTGTCTTCCTTGTGCTGCTGTTGCTGGGGTTTCAGGGTTAATACTTTCAAAAGCCCCGCCTTGGCAGCACCTAAATGGTTACATTTCCAAGACAGTGAAACTGTGCAGGGAGAGGGGATGGGACTCCGAGTGCATTGCCAGGATGAGACTTTGCTGATTCTGTCCTCTCCTTGCAGGCTGCACGGCTCAGCCCTTGTGCGCTTCCTCTCTCTGATTATCACAGCAGTCTTTAAGGCACTTACATGTGTCTGGGAAAATGGGTGAAGTTTTGGGTTTTGATGTTTTGTGCTTTAGCTGGTGCTCTCCTAAAATCTGTCTGGGACCTGGACAACTTTCTCTACTGCCTGTTGATAAAACATGCATCACTTCAGCTCTCAGTAAACAGGAAAAAAAAAAAAGAGAGAGAGCAGCAAAATGAAAGTTCTTTAGAACTGAAAAACCTGGTTTCTTCTGTAAATGCCATATGTCAGGTGACCTGAGGGACAAGCACAACCATATGGGATATAGGGACCACACATCCCTATCTCTGGTGCTGCTCTGTCCGTGTGTTTTGGTGGTCTAGTTTGCGGAGGAAGGGTAATGTGGTTGCTGTGTGGTATATGCAGGCTAAAAATAGTTTCCCTCTCATGCTCCATCTGAATGGGCAACCACATATGACTGTACATGGATTTGTCTGATAGTCCCATTTCAGTTTAAGAGACAAAATATCTTAGTTATGGCTTTGTTCTTCAGCTAACAATGGGTAGCTAAAAATATCTGACTTTGTTCCACTCAATAAAGTTCTCTCAAGGGGAGACACTAATGTTACATTTTTGCCAGATTCATGTAAAACTCAGCCAAAAAAAATTCACATTTTTGCCAACAACTTTTCATAAAGCATGTAACTAGCAAAAAACTTCACACTGTTCTGCGAGTGGGGCTTTGCTCTCTGCTGTGCAACAGCATCCTTGGGCTCGTGGCTGCCCAGCTCCCTGGAGGCATTATAGGAGGGCAAGGCCTGGCTATGAAAGAGCCTCTTCCTCCTCCTCCTTTTCGCATCCTCCTGGCTGGACCATGTTGCTCCCTTCCATGAAGGCTCGCACGCTTCCAAGCCTACCACTTCCACGCAGACCAGCACGGTTGGGCTCAGCGGGTATGCGGCTCAGTGCCATGACAGTGGTGAGGCAGGGCATCACTGCCTGCTCATGCCTGGCTGGGGAAGAGTGCCCAAACACTGCCTGTGGCAGCTGTTTGGTGGTCGCTGTGGTCTCGCTCCAATTTCCATATTTCCCGTTTTATGGCAGTCAGGCTTGGAGGCCAGCCAAGCCGGCCTGGTCCCGCTGTGCAAGCACTGTGTGTGCATTAAAAGCCTGGCACAGCCTTTCTCAACTTGCTTGCTGCCTGACAGCCAAGAGGAAACTAGCAGAGACCTCACTGGGCTGGCACAGGCTCCACAGAGAGGAATATGATGGGTTCTCCCGCACTTGTCCCCATGTCCAACTAAATTCTCCACCTCACCACTGCTTCCACTGTCCCCAGTGCCTCCCCTCTGGCTGCTGTGCTCCACCATTGGTAACTGCATCCAGGCGATTGGGTCATTCAGGAATGCAGGAGGCTGGGGTAGAAGAGAAGAGGTGCTCGCAAAGGGGGATGTTCTCATTTAATGATAAAGCATGGCGAAGGCAACAACTACAAAGCTATCTGGCAAAGCGTTCCCATCCCTTATGCCCATGGTGGGCTGTTCTGGTCAGCCTGCTTTTTGGGTAACACAGCATACTCCCTCCTGCACTGCCTTGTCTAGGCTTTGCAGCTGGTGGGCAGAGCAGATCTGGGGGACTCCAACTGAGAAAATCCCTCTTTCCACACTGAAAGTGGTTTTGCTGAGTACACAGCTGCTCTGCTTGTAACATGCACTTTGCTTTCCAATTTATAAGTGTCCAGGCTCAACTGTACCTCATTTTGCTTTAGACTGGAGAGCTGTCCACCAGGTATTTGTTGAGTGGGACCAAGTCTCATTTTGCTTTGTCTAGCATAAGTAAAAGAGATTGGGTTTCTTATATCTCCCACTGTACAATAATTTTGCAGTCCGCAAATCATTCTTGTAGCTCTTTTCTGAACCTGTTCCAGTTTTCCAGCATTGCTCCTGTTGGATAGACACAACGACCAGTAATGATGTGCCTAATTCTAGATGTCCTTCTCTGTGTTATATTTACTTTCCAAGCCGTAATGCCACATCAGGAACTCCTTTTCAGTTGGTCTCACTGTGCCCCCCGTCCTGTGACCTTGTCTTTTCTCTGGATTCTCTTACTTTTGGATGTGTCCATGTTAAACTCTATTGGGGTTCAGGCTCCTGTGGTAGAAAAGTTTCAGGAGAAGCTTAGAGATGGAAAAGAAAGGAGTTTTATGTGTAGGGGCAGCAATGATCCTTCTATGGAAAGAGTTCAGAAGTGCTTTTGATGCTCCTGAAGGGTAAAGGCAGGAGCGGTTCTGGAAAGGAGAACTGCCATAGTCACTTGGTGAGGGTTGGCTTATGTGGGTTAAGGAAAGGCCAGTGGAGCTGCTTTTAATTGCAATGAGTAGCTGATAGGATCTGATGGGGGAGGGATGCAATCAGGGAAGTAGGTCAGGAGAGGACACTACATGGCTTTTCCACCTGTTGTGGCTGAAGCAAAGCCTCATTTGCTTGTGATTAAGTTGGCCCCTTTACCACTATTGGCATGAAGTGGTTTGGTCTGCAAGGTGTGGAGGACCTGTCTCCTGCTCAAAAGGCTGAGGTTCCAAAGATTGGCTGCCTATCCTGGCAAAGACAAGTGTGTCTTTTGGGAACAAGACACTGGCTGAAATGATTCATGAGGGTTTTGATGCTGTAGTATTCATGGAATGTACCTGCTTTATTTCTTGGCCTTCTTACCTGTTATTGGAGAGAAACTAAGTTAATGTTCTCGATATCAGAACAAAAGAAGTCCAACCCTTTGGTGAATACATCAGCTGTGGGTCAGGCCATGCAGGCCATAGTGGAGGCTCACAAGCCTCTCCAGCAATTAGGGAACCTTATAATATGACTAGGAGTGGCCTCAACACTATCAGGCCGTATCTGAGGGGCTATTGGAAAAGAACGAGGGCCATGTGTCAGACAGAGCAGTCTGGCAGGCCAAAGGTCAGTTCTCTAGGGTTGGGAGCAAGGGAGCAAGAAATTCATTGCTGAGTCTAGCTGTAATGTCACTGAATCTGGACATACCTTCTCAGGGCCTCAAGCCCCAAAGCACCAGCTATGAGTTAGGAGTACCTTGGACCAGGGATACAAGAAGGGGAACGAGAGCCCCAACCTGAAGAGCAGGGAACTATGGGGATGTTGGTCTGCAGATGTGATGTGGTTTTGACTGGATTGTAGGTAAGTCACCTCCCCACGTGCCTTTGAACTCCATCCAAGCTGATTGTGTTTGTCCATGAGCACAGACTGTCGGACACATATGGGTGCTAGCTGACACTGGGCAGTTTGCAGGTGTCTCCCTGCTTCCTGGGACTCAATATGTTGTCCCACAGCGTCCAGCTGGGGGCCTCATTCATGGTGCAGCCACAAAGCTTCCCTCTCCTGTTGGCCTCTCCTTTTGGTGCTGACAGGTAGTTCACAAACAGAGCACAAGCCCTTGCACCCTATGGACCCATGTGCTCAGCAACTAGCTCTTCTGGCTGCCTGTCTGTAGCCAGGAAAGCAATTTTCATGGGACAGGCAAGGAGAGGGAACCTCCATACTACTCCTTCCTTCTTAACCAGCATCAAGCTGATTTTGACTCTAGATGGCTATAGTGCAAGGAATGCAGTCAGGGAAGGCAAGGAAAGACCTTGTGACCATATCCAGGCACTGATACCTGGACTGGAGAACAGTCTGGCATTGCAGACCCTGACTGCTCTGTACTTCAGCATCTACCTTCCACCAGCTGCCAGGAGATGGATGGCTCTATCTTACAGGGGGAGTGGAGGAGCTGGGGTACTACACATAGGCAATTGATCCAACCACTGGAGGATACTCCTTTGGGACCTTCTAGCCACCTCTTGGTGTCTGCATGGCCCCAAGGTGGAATCTCATTATTAGGTGTTTATGCATGTGGTCTCACAACAACTTGCTGTTGTTATCTCTTATCTCATGAGCTGGTGCTACTCATTAGATGCTGATGGTTTAATTAAAGCTACAAGGTAATTTCTGAGAACTTCAGGTGGGGTCATTCTGCCTGGATATTCAGTCTCTGTTCTGTGTGTGCTGCACATGGCTTCCTGGTCAGCATACTCTTCTCCTTGGATTCATGGAGCACATGGAGATCTGCTGTCGGGATTGTTTCCATATCCAACCACTGGTGCTTGGCACGTGATCCTAGAGCCAGAAAACCAGTGCAGTGACCTTCACACTCCTCTTCACCTGGGACCTGCCTACATCCACCCCACCATGTGTCTGAGACATACAGAAGCCACCAGCTCAGTGCTGTCTCTATTGTCTTCCTGGAGAAGGCACAAGGGTAGGAAAAGCACATGTGCATTCTCTGACTCATGATGATTTGTGTCCCAGCCTCAAACCAAAAATAAAAGTTACTTGCATGGGCACTGTTGGAACAGACATGCAGGGCTTATCAACTGTGGCCCAGGAACTTCCTGACTTTTGACCTCATCCTGAGGGTGACATCCACAAGCATCCTGCAGTTAGTAATGGAGCTGTGCCTTCTCTTTGGATATCAGGGTGCAGGGTTTGCTGCATCTCCTGCAGGGCTGGCAGTCAGTCTCTGGATCCTCAAAGCCCAGTGTGCTGTGGGCGAGGTTGTCTCTTCTACAGACAGAGTTCTGTCTAACAGAGCAGGCAACCTCCCAAACAGCTGATTTTTTGCTAGGAAAATGTTTGTCTACCAGCACACTGTACAAAGTGATTCCTAACATCTATCTCTGGGGCACCTCCAGTTGGCCCATGAGCTCACAATGAGAGATCAATGGATGCATTCGCAGAGTTGGGCAGGAGTTCAATGAGCTAAAATAAAATCTAGGCTAAAATGAGCAGATTTTCCCACATATCCCTCAGACCAGCCAGAGAGTAGCCCAGCCTGTTGCACCATGGAGGGGAGGACAGGCAGACACCCTTTGTCCATGGTCTGGATTTGATGTCAAAGAGGTCATGGGATCCCTCATTCCAGCCTCTGCAGAAGGGCAGGGAAGGAGGGGCCACAGCTCCTCCCTGTATACCCCAGAGCAGATTGGAGCTGGGGTGAGAGGATCCTACACCAATCTCTGAGCTGCTGCTACTGCTTTGAGCATCAGCACCTCCATCATGGGGACAATTCTGCCCTGGCAACAAGCAAATACTGCCCTTCATGCCACCTGGGCTGGAGCCAGCAGAGACTCAGACCTCCCCTAGTCCCCTGGACAGGCAGTATGTCCCCCAGGCAGACCCTGAGAGAAGAAGGAGCACGGCAGTGATTTGGAACTGTAAAGTGCATTTCCTGCTGGCTTCTCTTCTTCCCCATTCACGGGATGGGCAGCTTCCAAGCCTGCAGAGGAGTCCTGGTGTGGCAGGTGTGCCCATCCTGCTCTGTGCCAAGTCCCCTGATACTGTTCCAGGGCTGAGGTTGTCAGTGGGAGGTTAAAAATGGTTCTGTATCTCCTGAACTCGTGGCTGGCAGACGTGGCCTGGTATTTCCCTGGGTCATTCTCTGTTAGCCTGGGGCGTTGCATGTGGAAGATGTGTTTGCAGAGAACTATCTACTGTCACCTTTGAAGGCACCTTCTTTCTCTTTCACAGTCATGACCTGTCTTGTGTGCAGCCCCAAAGTGATGCTATGACCACTGTCTCTGCAAGTTTCCAAATTTCCCCTAGAGCCCGGTATAGGGCTCTGGCATCCCAGCCCCCACTAGCTCCTGCTGTTCTCTGCATCTATTCTGACATGGCACAGTACAAGCAGCAGGAGACTGTGGGGTTGCCCCCATGGAGCTGTCCCAGCCTCAAAACCCTCCTATTTGGGTTTCAGAAATCAGGTGTTGGACTCATGATAGTTCTGCATTTGGATCTTCAGTGGTGTCTGCTCAAACTTTGAGCACGGTGCCTGGGGAAGTTCCTCATCACCTGGAGTGCCTGAGAACTCAGTTTAGGAGGAGGGAGGATCTTGGGTTTGCACTCTGCAGTTCTCTGAGCATCATCCAACCCAAACATAGACTCTGACCTTTAATGAGGAAGTCTACCCAAGTCTCTCTGTCTGTTAGCAACATGAATGGGGTCAGACTGCCATCAGCCTGATACTCTTCATACCCAACAGATAACTGGGGGCTTCACACACACCCGTGAGCTCACCAGATCCCTGTCTAGGTTGGTCTTCTGTCATCTTGCAGTGTTCCCTTTGTAATGTTCCTCTCATCATGTTAGAGCTTGTGCTAAAGCCATTGGTGCTCTCTCTGTTGGCATCAGTGTGAACTCAGGATCATTCTGTTTCCTCCATGCCACTGCCCAGCCTTGTCCTAGTCTCACATGGAGTAGGTGTAAAGGGTTGTCTGGAGAAGAACTGGTGTGGATTTGCTCTTGTGCAGGGGAGATTAAGGAAATATGGTACCTGCAAAACACCTCCAGCAGTGGCTTTTCATTCTGGTTCGCTCTGGTTCAGTTCTCCCTCTCTCTTCCCCAGCAGAATGCCCATGCTGCACAGAAGGCTGTTCTGCAGGAAAACTGTCCTAGTGCCCTCCTGAGAGCTGTCACCCAAGCACAGCAGCTCACACCCAGCCTCTGTGGCCAGTCCAGTCCCCAGTGAGAGCCCAGGGCCTCCTACTCTCCTTATAGCCCACCATCCCCATTAACTGCAGAGCCAGTTTCACTCATGTCATTTCTCAGGCCTCCCTGGGCCAATCCAGCCAGCCACACATTGCTGTGGTCAGTGGCAGGGAAGAGAAAGGAGTGACTGGAGCCTATTCAGGATGGCAATCTGGCAAACCCTTTTTAGAGGAGCACTTCTGCTCTTATAATGAGTTTGTGAGCAACAGGGTGCTTCCATTCTGTGCCTCCATCAAGTAACATAGCATTTTGCTCCCAGACTGGCTGAGTTTTGCACCGTTTCTGAATTTATAAGAGCTAAATTGCTGCTGAGGTAGGGTACACGGGGAGGAAGTCAGGCTGAACTTCTCCCCATAGGAGGCAGATCAGAAGTGAAAGCTCAGCAAGTTTCTGGATTTTTCCTATAAGGTCTTGCTGAAATGCAGAGGGACCTGAGAATGAAAGAGCTGAAGAGAGCACATGGATCCAATAGGGTGTGGAACAAGCTCCAGTGCATGTCTGTGCACGATGTTCCCTATCTGCACTGTGGGCTAATGCAATAAATCAAAGTGGATCACTAGCAGGAGGCCTGTCAGAGCAGGTCATGTCACAGGCTTTGACACTGGCCAGCCAGCTGCTGGACGGGGCATATGGAGTTTGTTTAACCAGCAACAGTAGCACATATTGCTTGGGTCCAACCGCTCATTTTGCAGTGCAAATAACAATAACATCTATTTGCAGTTGATGGAGGGTTGCAGTGCCATTTGGGATTTGCTGTCAGCTCAGGAAATGTTCCTGTGAAAGTCTTTTCCCTCCCAGTGTTAGAAGAAGAGGCTTGAGTCCTTTCTGAAGTGGCACAATGAATAATATCTCCCAAGAGATGTAGCAAATGCTGTGAAATAGCCTCACAGAGCTGTGAGCTCCAGCTCAAAGGATCCTGCTGTGTTCTGTCCCTGGAAAACTTGCAGTGTCTTATTTCTACTCAACAAACAACACGTAGGCATCTCCACCAGCGGCTGTCATCACTACTCCAAGGAGTCATCCTGGCATGCCGTACGGAGTCCCCGGGTTCAGAACTGACAAACTGCTCCCTCCCCTGAGATCGTGTTTTCTTTGCTGCTCAAGCGTGTGTGTCCTTGCGCTGCACGGGGCTTCCCACTTGTGTTGTGTTTCTGTGGCTGGCCTGGTGAAGGGCAGAAGTGGTTGCAAATAGCTCTTTGAATGCTGAACTGCCATTAGCACAGTCGGGCCTGCTGCTCTCACAAACCTCACTGCTAAGTGGAGTTCAAATGATGGAAATGGTCCTGTAAGTGGTATTTGAGCTTGAAAAATTCTTTATGCTGTTGCTTACTCATCCCTGCTCCACTGTTCCACTGTCTCTCTCTATTTCTCCAGAATTTTGAGTACGGTAGATTCAGGCCTACGTCTACTAGGCTCCTTTAGTGAAAGTCTTGGAGAACAATCAGGATTCCTGGGACTGTGTACTTCCCCATCCCGTTATGGTGCTTTTGTGAAGCAAAATGGTTTCCTCCTCTGATTAGTAATGCAATCAACTGAAAAGTGAAGGAGGTGCATAATTCCTTTACCCTGACCAATGCAGCAATTGCACAGCCCTTCTGGCAGGGATTGTCTTATGTCTGCGTGGCAGCCAGTGCAATGGGACTGCGTTCCTACTGTATCCTAGAGGTAGGATAATGTTAGTGAACTGTACTGTTCATGTTTTCCCAGAGCTTTATCCTGTAGTTAAATTTCATCTTCAGGGATGTGTGATAAGGAAAGGCAGACGAACATGCTTTCGGAAGGTTTTCTAAAGACACTCCTTAGCTCAGAATTAGCAGGATGCAGACTATGCCAATAATATATGTCACTATAGACACTGCCAGCCTTATTCTTCCTTCCATACATCTATCTGTCAGAGGTCTCCTGCCCTTCAGCCAAGACACTACCTCTGTCTCTCATCTGTCTGCTTCTGTCAGCTCCGGATATAGCCTCACTTCCTACTCACAGAGTTTCTTGCTCCTTTATGTGCAAGTATTTTCCTTACTCTTTTTCTGAAAACACAAGATATCTCATATATATAATCATCTTTTCCTGATTTTTTACATCTTCCTTACCTCTCAGCATTTGTATTTTCAAGGGCTGCACAACACTTTATTCCTCTTATTTCCTCTCTGCTGTTCCAGACTCTGCACCCATGAAGACAAGCTGGAGAAAACAGCAGAGTGCCAAGTGCAGGAAGCAGAGAGAACCAAAGGGTATAGAGGTCCTGGGCACTGCATGGTCAGGGCACCAGGGCCTAGGAGTAGTAAAGGGGCGGAGTTCACATTTGTGACCGCTACAGATCATTTTCTTGGAGGAGAGGTGCATTTAGTTCAGTCTGTAGTGCAGGAGGATCTCTGCTGTTGCAAGTACAGTGCTATAATTACTAAAATGAGAGCAGTTATTATTAAAACCAGGACATAAAGAGTGTCCTGAGGGCTGGTGCTCATAGCAATTAACCCACAGCACACAGCCAAGCCCAGACAAAGAGATAAGGGATGTCTAAGCTGAGGGTGGGAGTCAGCAGCTTTTTGCAGAACAGCCCTGGTTTTGCACTCTGTAGCTGTGCAGTGGTCTTGACTATAAGCCCTTGCAGGCTCTTCTGTTGGAGATTTTCACCCATATATTGTGCTTGGTAGTATCTGATCCTCTACACTGCATTCTCCAGGACCATCTGACTGCAGCACGCACACTCTGGGCTGCCCAACTCCCCAGCCATTTGTCACGGAGAAATTTAACTTTCTGAAGTCTGCAAGCTTGCTAAGAATAAACTTAATAAATTAGTGAGCATATTTAAAGTGCACCACTGCTCGCTGATCTGGCATTTTAATCTACTTGTGAAGCTATCCAGAGTGTTTGCTCAGCGTGTGGCCAAGTTCTGAAATATTTGCATGCTGCTATTGTCAGTACATCTTTTGACCCTTTGCAAAAGGATGGCAGGAGGAGTGAATTTATAAGAATCTTCCACTGGCGAAGGTAGCAGAGTCGTTCTTGCTAACACACTCAGTAGAGTTATCTCCCTTAGATCATCTTCGCCTGTTATTCCGATCTGGTGGATGAGATACTATTAAACAAAGCAGCTGTGTTTTATGCTCTCCAGGGCTACATATCCTCTTCAGTGACACACATTCTTTACAGGTCAGTTGTAAAACATGTTTGATGTTGGCACATAGGCAGCCTGAGCAAACCAAAGCTACTCTTTCCACTTAGGAATGACAGCAGTCATAGCTGCAGGTTAGACTAGCCTCTGACCTGTTAAGGCACGAAATGGCTTGCTGGTTTCCTTCCTGACTCTTCCCTGTGGCCACAGTGAGGTGGCAGAGGGGAAGAGGGAGAATATAAGGAAGATAAGGACCAAACTGTAATGCTCAGGGCACCAGGAGCTGGTTCTCCCACCCTCATTCTCTGCGTTGTTGCAACAGCTTGGATAATGGTCCCTCCCCAGAATGTCTAGCCTTTCCACAAGCTGCCTGTTTCTGGCCAGCTTCTGAGGATTCACAATATCACAATGAAATGGGACAAGAAGCCCACAGCTCTCTAAATCCTTGGCCATGCTTCTTTCGGTAACTATCTCCATGCTCTGGTGTGCACCTGGTGTAGGCTCTGACTCCACAGGGTTGAGCTATGCCTGCACTCCTTGCACATCTCCTGAAGCTGCCAGCACTGTGAGCAGGACCAAAAGATTTCTAGTTTCTGGGCAGAGCCATAGGTCTCTTGGCTCTAAGGCACAAAGAAGACTAAGTGTTTTTTGGTATCACAAAGTTAAATGACAGAACTGAGCAGGGAACCCAGGAATCCAAGGCCACAGTCTCATTGCATGAAAGTTGGCATTTCTAGATAATGAATCATTATTTTAGACATCTACTTAGCACATAATTAGTTGTTTCATAAACACTGCTGATTATAAAGGCTGTACTTGTTCACAAAAGTATGGAGAATGAAAAAGAAGTCTAACCAGATTACTCCCGTCCTTCTCAATATTGAGAGGTCAGATTTCTAATGAAAATTTGTTTTGCTGAAAAATTGCTAATATATGTCATGGAAAATGGATATTGACAGGAGCTCTTCCTATGCATGGGGGCCCAAACAAGCCTTCAAAGCCTAGGCAGATGATAGGCTGGTCCTCAATAAGTGGTGGTGTGTGGTAAAAGTCTGAGCAACTGTAAAGGTGGTGGTAGTGCTGGAGCCAGGAAGAGGCTGGGATAAGACTTCAGAGGCCAAGCTAATAGCTGCATTTGGGCCACAGTGAGTCAGGTGAATCCCTACCTGGACATCTAAAGAGAACAATGAGGAAGTCAGCTTGAGAAGTAGGGTTAGGATCAGCGTTAGTTCAAACTCAGGTAGGAGTCAAGAGCCAGAGCCAAGCTTTGAGAGAAAGCCCAGTTCTCAGTTAATCATAGGTAAAAAGCCCTAAAAATTTGAAAAGAAATATTGTCAGGAACAAACCTCTTATTCTTACAAAAAGTAATTGTGAAAAAAGTTAATTTGAAGGAGAGTAGAAAAGGGGAGTCACAAAAGAGAAACCAGAACAATTAGAGCCATAAAGGATAAAGTGAGGTGGAGGCCACAAATGCCTTGGTGTGACAAATAAGCAATGGCTGGCTGGGGAAGGAAATTACCATATCGTAAGAATTGCCCCACTTGCCCAGATGCCTGTTCCTTCTAGAATTCATGACATGTCACTTTTCAAAGTGTTTTTCCCTTCTAAAAATGACCATAACATAACCTTCCTCGCTTCACATTGGAGGCCTGTTCAGCCTGTGTCAATGTGTGTGTGGAGCAGCCCCCAGGTCCCACCAAGGGACCATGCATTTGCACCAAGTTCAAAATGCCCATGGATAGCAGGCTCCCAGGCTGAGGATGTCCCAAAGAACAGCTCTGGGGAGAAGCAGAGTCAAGGTCACTTCTGCAGTGCTTGATGATTTCATAAAAATGCTGTGATGATTCACCTCTTCTGGGTCTATGAAGTCCCTCTAGAGCTAAGAAATGGACTTTTTTTTTTTTTTTTTTTTTTTTTTTTTTTGTCACACATATCACCAGAAAAAAATGCTGATCTTGAAGCTTTTGCTGGTGATGATGTATGAGTCAAAGGGAATAGTGGGACTCATCCCCTGCCTGTAAGCATGACCAGAGTGAACAAGAGTAGTGATGAAACCATATTCAGAGTTCCTTTTCGTTATTCTTTGGACTATGAGGCCTGCAAATATTTTTGTGATTATCCAGTCTTGTTACCAGGTGTAATCTGAGCTGCAGGACTACTTTGTGTTTGTTCCTGTTTCAACCAGGGCTATCCTTTAGTGAAATAACTAAGCATGATACCATATTTGATAATAGAGATTTCAGCACTGGCCTAGGTAAGTTGTTCCAGTTAATTACCCTTGCTGGTATGCTAGTAAGGGTTGTGCCTTTTTCCTATTTTCAATTTGCCTAGCTTCAGATTCCAAACATTGGATCATGTTAAATCTGCTAGACTGGAAAGTTTTCTGTAAGGAAATACATGAGGTCTAGATACAGCAGAGCCTGTTTTTTGACAAGCAGAGCAGACTGAGTTCTGAAGGTCTCCAACTGTAAGGCTGGTTCTCTTTAATCACTTTTCATGGCTCTTCTCCCAGTCTACCAACATTGTGGTGAACAATGAGCATCAGAACCAGGTGCTGGGTGGAGTGGCCCAGTAGCAAGCACTCAAATAAAGAGTAGTATAATTTCTTTGGTGCCCTTCAAGGTTACTGAACAAAGAATGCAGTGGCCTTCTGACCACATTCACATGCAAGAGAGTATGCTAACTCAAGCTTCAACAAACTCCCAAAGGTCTGATAATCACTGCTCCCCAGAACAAAGGATCCTGCCTTGTATACATGGCTGATTGTCTATGTTCTTTGTTCCTAGATATATGACTATATTTGGCTATATTAAGTGTCTGCTTGTGCCCAGTCTAACCAGCAGCTCAGGCCATTCTGTAGCAGTGATCTGGCTTCTTCATTATTTGCCAGTCTCACAATCTCTGTGTCATCAGCAAATTTTGCCATAAATGATTTAATAATTGTTTCAGATAATTGATAAAAATGTTGACTAGCACAGGGCAAAGAATCAACCCCTGGGGAACTCCACTAAATCTGCCCCTGCTGGGTGAGAAGTCCCCATTTACAATTGCATCTGAGACCCATTGCACAGCCATTTTTTAATCCGTTTAGTATGTACCATGCTGATTGTGTATTGTTCTAGTTTCTTAATCAAAATGTCATAGAATACCAGTCAATTGTCTTGCAGAAGTCTAAATGCATTACACCACCAATATTATTTTTATTAATAAAACTTGTAATTTCATGAAAAAGATGAAGATTAGTTTGACATGTTCTGTTTTCCTTAAACCCATGTTAATTAGCATTAACTATATTTCTTTCATTTAAATCTCTATCCATTCTATGCTGTAAAAGCCTTTGGAGGTAACTGCTCAGAGCTGATGGCAGGCTGATAGGCTTACCGATCTCTGGTTCAGCCAAATACTTCTGTAAATTTTGGCAAACACTAGCTTTCTTCAACTGCCATTGACTATTCTACTACATCATCTACATATGGATTAATACAACCAGCAACATCAGAAGAGCTATATTCATTCCTTGTGTATCAAGAGAAATTGCTTCTCATTAGCTTCAGGTTTTTAACCCTGATGTTGTCCTCAACTCTTAGCTGCTTTCCCTATCAGTTTTCTCAGTTTTCTACAGTTTCTCACTTCTCATTCATTATTATCAGTTTCCACTTTCTTAAGTTATATATGGTTTTCTTAGTTTTTCACAGTTGTCTTCACTTCCCTCACAAGCCAGAATCTTTTTTTTTTCATTTTCTTTCGTTCCCCTCTTTTTTTTTTTTTAACCAGTGTTGTCTTCTTTCTCAATTGTGGGATTGTGGTTTTGGGGCAATGCGTAAAATGTTTTTCAACAATTCCCAGTTAGCATTCACATTTTTTTGATTAAATTCCTTCTCTGAATTGATTCGGTTCATAATTGTTTTCAGCTCTGTGAAACTGAATCATTTTAGCATTAAGTAGATATATTTTCAGAACAGAGCTTCACTTTAAATATTCACTTTATTGTCATTTTGCTTTTCAGTTAAATAAAAACATTGACTCTTAGAGACATTTGGCATGTATTTTAGGGTCATAAAATTGGGAAATGGGATTTGTTCCTGAGAAAAGATGTCTTCATGAAAAGCTTTTTGTCAAAATTTATTTTCATTTGAATAAAATGGGGCTTGTCTAAAATCCAGAACCACGAACAAGACATTGTTTGTCTTTTGGTAACTGAAGATTGAGATATTTCATCCAAAACTTTTTTGATTCTCAAAATTTCCCCAACATTTTGGATTTGGCAACCAAATTCAGAAACTCTTTAATCATTTTGGGATTGTTCAGACTTGAATGGAAACCCAATTTCTCTTTTTGTAGAAATGTAGATTTTCCTTTTAAATTGCAATGTTGATGTCGAAAATACCACATTTCATTGACAGAACATTTGAAATAGCATTTGTGACTAATTCTGCAGAGGATGCCTACAACCGGAAGGTCTCTCATGAGTTGCCCTATCTTATGGCAAGACTACACAGTCTCAGAAATGGGTCCCACTTTCCACTCTCATTCCAGATTAATGGTCCAGCAGATGACCAGAAGAGATGGGGAAATGCTGCTGGGTGGTGTATGCTGGCCCAGCAGCCGCCTCATTCTGTGCATGCTGGAGAGCTCAGAGCTGCCACTGCATTCCCATGGGAATGTGGGAGAAGGCTAGCTGGAAAGAAGGTGTCAGGCCTCACTCTGTCTTTGCTGGTCATTGCTGCCAGCTTTGTGTGTCAAGCAGCGCATGTAGGGAAAAGGCAAAGTCCAAAGTGAGATTGTGCCCCATGCATGAGTGCTCTTTGGCCAGCCTGTTTTATGAGAGACTCTCTGTCTGGTGGGACTATCTGAAATGGTTATCCATCCTCATTCTCTTACCTGTTACTAAAATGTGTCCAATGCTCTACTAATGGCTTTGGGACTCCCATCTGCTCGCATCTCTGGTACTGACAGGAGCTGTCTGTAATTTGCAACTGGCCACTCAACCCACAGGGTTTTGTCTCTGCTTACTCACTGGCTGACTCCCCAAAAGCTAGCCAGATGAAGAGGTCTCAAGACATCCTCTGGCTGTGCACCCACTTGTTCACAAACACTGTGGTTTCCCTCATCTTTCTCTGACTTAGACCTCAGGGTAGCCTGAACTTTGTCTTACAGCCTCTGCTTTCGCTATATATGGTGCATTACCTCTGGAAGTAGAATTACCGAAGTTAACCTGGCTTGTTTTCCTGAGTCACTTTTTCATTCAAGCCTTATGCTTCTGCAGAGCAATTTACTGTTTTTCAAGAGCAAAAGGAATCACCTTTTCTTACTTCCTATATGGCAAACCAGGGATTTTCATCCACTGATTCTTGCATCCAGTCTGCAATTTTTGATCAAGAAAAGGCATTTCTTTCACAACAAGACACCCAGACTTATATTAAAGCCTTTTTCCTGAAAGCAAATCTGCTGTGTCCCTGCACAAGTTGGTCCAATGGTACTCAATGTTAAAAGTACATTGCATATTTCTGCATAGATCCTGTTTTTGTTTGCCAGATTAAAGAGCACTCTGCCAGGAGAGATCTACCTCCCACACTGGTGTTGCTGGATAACTGGAGCCACTCCTGCTTGCTTGGAGAAAACAAAGCCTGTTACTCTGAGGAGGGCTTCTGGTTTCCTTGGATCTTCAGAGCTCCTCTAATATTCTCGGAGACTAAGGCAGCCCCAGCAGGCTTCTCACTTATATCTCATCTTTCTCCTCTTCTGCTTCCTCCCATAAGGAGACCTGCAAGACTTACACTTTCTCTGAAGGGCAGTGTGTCTTCCATGAGCTGTTTACTCATGATTTCCCTTCCTCATGCCCTTACCTGGGAGCCTTTATTGACCTGTCTATAATGGACATTATTGCCTCAGTCACTTTATCAAGTGCTGCTACACTCCATCACTGGGGATAGTGTGAAGCACCCTGGTAATACTTTGGGGCGGCAACTCCCTTGGGGCAGTGTAAAAGCAAAGACAAACCTGGAGGGACATGGCCACTCCCAGCTTGCCCATGTTCAAAACTCAGGAGCCTCTTGGCTGACCCTAGAAGAGGGCCAGTGTACGTGAGATGCACTTCTGGTAGATTCTCCATTGTGATATTCAGGTTTGTTCGTGCTCACTCCGCCCTCTCCCTGCAGTCTTGGGTCACGTAATTCATGCTCAGAGCAGGCCAGACAGACTCTCTGGCAGACTCTCTGGCATCGTTTTTTCAAGCCTGATTAATGGGGCCAACTCTCCTCCAGATTGAACTCAAGAAAATACCATTATCTCCTGTGCAATGACTCAGATATTGTATTGCAACATCTTGTTGGTAATGTCAGATTGCAGGCAACGATATTAAAAATGAGCATTTTACCCTGGACAGGGTATTAACTATGAAATTAAATCTGTATTTATTGCCTTTAGCCACGAGCCTCTAGACTCTTCCAGAATAAATGTTTTTAGTTCTGTGCAGGAAGATTCTGGCATTTATATGCCAGACATTTCTGAGTATATACCCTGTGTATACATGCAATGCAATATTGTGAGCATATACATTACCATGGCATATGATGCCATGGGAGATAAGGTAAGCTCTGTGCCTTACACCTTGTTATGTCATGCTGAGACGGAATATCCACCATGCCCTCCAGCCATTTGTCCCTGATCAAGTGCACATTATAAATACCAGTCACATACATTTGTCTTAGCACTTTCAGCAAATGCCTGAGGAAAACCAAGTCCCTGCAGCTTGTGAATGAAAAGGGCTGTCTATGGGAAAGGCTCCAAAGCCAATTAACATGACATCGGCCCCAACGTGGCCATGGAAAGAAGCAGTGTTGGGGCTTGCCTGTGGTGTTGCATTACAGCAGAGGACTAGCACTTGTCAGCAGTAGGAGACCCACTACATTTCACACATGACAATCTCCCAGTGTCCCTGCTCAAGTGCATGTAGCATCCTCCAGGAAAGGAGCAAATATGGTTTCCCAGGCAGCAGAGGAAGCCGTGCTGTGAGACCATGTTTGAGCCTTCCTCCCCACTCAACACATTAAAAAGTGCAGCAGGGGAAGGGGCCGGGCCTCTGTGTTTCCCCTACCTGAGGGAGATGGCTGGGGAGGACTGCATACCGACAGCATACTGGCTCTGTGGGGCAATAGGCTCACAGTCAGCAGTGTGATACCTGCCTGCCCCACCCCAGACCCCGGGCTGTCAGTGCCAACACACTGGCTTCACCTGGTGTGAGGACTCGACACTCACTCAGTGTCACAGCAGCCCCATGTTCACCCTCTGTCCACCCCTGGGAGGGCATAACATGGCTGCAGAAGGCATCTGCAGCCTGGCACTGGCCTCCCCTTTGGGCCAGGGATGAGCAGATTGACTGTAGGACTGCCTGCAAACCGCAAAAGGCAGAATCCACATACATCCCTGGGGTGGGTAGTTTTTCTCTCCCTGGACCAAAGACCTTTAGTCATCACCCTCTACCTTCCTGCTTGAAGTGGTCACTGCCTTTTGGGAAAGGAGCTTTGCTGCTGAACAAAAAGGTTTCACTGAAATGGATGTTCTACACAAGAAAGGACTTATTCTGGCAAAAAAAAAAAAAAAAAAGTCACTGAATGTAAATATCAGAATCAAAAATAGATGGTTTAGTTTGTATGTAGTTATGCAGTGCTGTTATTAATGGCATATTTCAGTTTTTTTAAAAAAGGGATCTTTAAAGATCAATCAGAAATCATGATGTTCAGTTTGATTCAGCTTAAAGCTCCCTATGTGCAAATTACCTTTTTATTATTTTTTGACAAGTATTTGGAAAGATTCTTTGACTGAGTAGAGCTTTTGTTCTGGAAGATTTTCTGGTGGTGATTGATGCTATTGATTGCATTCCTTGGGGTGCACTTCCTGGAAGATGGGAATCAGGTACATGTGTACAGGGCCTGGCAAAATGCACCTTCAATTTCTAGAATGGCAGCTGATGATGAAGTCTTATCAAATCAGCTTTCCAGTGAGGTTTCCAGTGCCATGGAGTGGCTTGAAGTACAGCAAAATGGTCAGCTCCTCACTCAAAGGATATTAACTCTGTGGTCATTTGGGAAGGAGAAAGGAAATGAAACACCCCAAACTTACCTTAAAATCAGTATGATATAGGTTGCCTTCTCTAATCACAACAGTACAGCTTGAGATAGCAACATTTAATACAGAAATGGGTTATGGCTATATCCACACTGTTCCTTTAGGATGCTTCCCAGGGCCACCAGAATGGGGGAGCCCCAACTCACTCCTGTCCACATCCATACTGCAGGGGTTTAGGGGTTCCCAGGTGTCCTTTCGTGATGCATCACTACCTGCCTTTTGCTGTGCAGGGTGCTTGGTGTGCAAGTTAATATGAGTGTCTGGTGACAGCCCTCCACATTATATCAATCTGTACGTGGCTCCACTGTGATAGCCCTAAGGCCCTGGAAAGTTTAATTGCATCTTGATATCTTAGTGGGTATCCCTGAAGTCTGCCTTGGCTGAGTCCAAGGCTCACCATGCTGCAGTGCCACTGGGTACCTTTGCCACCTTTCATTCCCTCAGGCCTCCCCAGTTTTCTTCTCATTAACAAGCTGAAGCTACAGCTTTTAGCCTGAATTTTTGTTGTCCTCCTTCCCCGTGATCTGGGGTATCTGCTGTCGCATGAGATGCTAACAGTTTGCTCCAGAACATCCCCCCTATGGAGGAACAGAGCACAGGCAGATTCTCACTTGCACCCCTTGGGAGAGTGGGTTGGGACTGATGGATTTAAGGGCTTTTCCAAAAGGCATTGAGTTTAGGAAACACATACTTCTTGTTAAATACAAGAATACTTCATTGTTGTCAAGTGTAAAAATCACTTTCTGTTGTTCTGTGGAAGCAAACTGTATTGGCCTCACACAGAGCCTGCTGGCAAGAAGTAAGTCCTGAAAGACAGTCTGCATTTAATAGCACTACAGGGGCTGCCTGACCCCTTGGGAGACAAAAAAACAAGCAAGATGCACATGCAGGCCAGCCTTTTTGACTGGGGCCAGCACACATTACTCAATGCACAAAGCTAGAAAGTGTGTTTTACAGGCCACCATTGCTTCCTGGAGACAGCTCAAATTAGGTACAGGCCTGGCATAGGAGGCTGAGATGGCCACCCTTGCTTCCCAGAGCCATCTGGAATCCCTCACATTTGCTGCTCTGCTGAGCCATGCTGGAGGATGGGGCTGATCGCCTGGGGGCAGACAGGGACATGACCCATGCGGTCACTCTCTAGCCTTTTAAAGCACATGGAAACAGGAGGCAGACTTTGTACTGCCACCATACATAAACAAATCCAAGGGCCACCAGTATGCTCTGAGCATAAATCCTGGGCAGTGGGTGCAGACAGTTGGCTCTACCCAGGCACTCTTCAAAAGGTGACCATTATTCAAGTTTGTGAAAATGTGTGGACAGAGCATCCTACCTCAAGGAGATCAACTCAAAGGGAAAAGCAACCCAGAAAGAGACCCATAGGACTCTGTTGAGCTCTTTCTCCTCTGATCTGCTACTGCAGGCATGGGCATTTCAGTCTGGACTGACCAAGCAAGTTTTGTGGGACCTACTGGCCCATCACCTGCAGCTGCAGTGACTGCTTGGATGCCCGAGCTCCATGATTAGTGACTACCATGGAGCCAGTTAACAGCCTGGCCTGTGGCTGCCTTTCACATGCTCAGAAGAAACACAGAGGTGCACACAGGCAGCATGGGAGGACACCAGGAGATGTGCTCAAGATGGGCTAGTCTTCTTCTTCCAGCATGAACAGGAGGTGCCCTGGGCCTTTCACTTCTTAGAATACTGGAGGTGCTTGAGCAGAACAGAGACCTCCTGGCCAAAACTACTGTTCTGCCTGTCCCTGGTCCTCTGCAATATCTTCAGGCCCCAGAGGCAGTCACTCATCCTCTTGGTGGTAGCCATGGGGCCCATAGGGGTGAACTGGCTGCTGCTGCGAGGGTCAGAGGATGTGACTGTCCAAGGCCATAGACTATTTGATCCTCCATATTTTCATCCCCCTTACAGGAAAAGGAGACCACTTTCCATACCAGAAGCTGGAGTAGGTCCCTCCAGAGGTCCTTTCCTAAAAACACTAGATTCTGTGGCTCTGTGAAATTGAAACCTAAGAGTAAGGTAAATGATCCTAAAGCGTATGGAACAAAAAAAGTCCCATCAGTCCTTTCAGTGCTTTCTCTACAAGATGTCCGCAGACGCTAACCCACCTTGGGAATTTTCAGGGGTATTCGAGCTAGCATCAGGCTCCTCTGGGTATGTTAACTTCATGTATTCAGACCTTAGCATTGGCTGAATCTCTTACAAGTTTAACTTCAGCTAGATATTTCTTCTGCCCAAATGGTTGATTGGGGACCTCTGCTTTGTAATATAGCTTACCCTGAATTACTGGGATGTACTTTCAGTACTAACTTCATCACAAAGTGGCTTTTGTTTAGGAATAATTTATTAACTGAAAAAAAGAATATGATTTGAACATTAAACAAGAAAAGTGAGAGGAACATTCCCTGAAAGAGGACATCTCTGTGAACTATTCATAATTTTCTGGAGCTATGAAATAGCAAGCTTACACTTGGAAAAAAAAAAGGTAAACATGCAAATTTTCTTTGATTCCCTTGGCTTAGGGTCTCACCAGAGCAGCCTTGGTAAAACAAACCAAGTCAGGCTTGTGATATTTTAATTTACTGTGGCATATCCAGTAGAAAGGCATCTCCTAAACCTGTGATATGTTCTTATGCACGTGTAGAGTGCAGATACATCTATCTTACCTCTTACTTCTTCTTCCCCTCAATTATATAGATTTACTTAAATAAGTAGCATTTTTAAAGACTTTTAGTATTAATAGTCATTTTTGCTGTGATCTTCCATAACAAAACTTGAATTAAGAGCACTGAAATAGCATGAAGAGGCAAATGTCTGATTTGGCATTTGTTGGATAGAGAGAAAGGCAGTTCTTGAGAGGACTTTGGGGGAAGAGCACTGTCTCTCTGGGTCAGGAAATGCTGGAGATTGTGAGCACAGTGAGTTTCCCGTGTTACCTGAGTCTCAGCATGTACAAGAAAATAGGATTTTGTGCAAATTTCCTGATAAATAAAACACACTATAAAAGAAATGCCTGAGATGTCTGTTAGTGTTTCCTTCTAATGATACAAACCTGCAGGACCTGAGAGGTTTACTCTGTGCATGTGCATAAGTGGAGGGAGCCACTTACGTGGCATGGATTTTATTGATGAACAAAAATAAGACAAGTAATGGACATATTTGCCAAAACTACCCAAAGGGGCCCCAGTAATAAAGGTAAGATCTAGGAGGAGCATTGGAGTCATCACTAAAACCATTAAAGATCCCTTTAGAAGTTTTCATAGAAGACTTGCAGAAAAGAAGCTGGGGCAGAAAGTCTAGCTGCAGGACTGCTAGCTAGGAAGTCATGGTCCTGGCAAGCAAGATCAAGGAGATGAAGTTGGGGATAACTAAGCATTTGCAGTAGATTCTTTCCTGTTTGTAGAGGGCATGGAGGTGAGAGGCTGGGCTGTTCTTCTCACATGGGATCAAAAACCATTGTCTTGAGTACGATCTCTCAAGGAGGTTTCTCTGCCTCAGTTTAGTATCACAGTGCAATGAATGGCTGAGGAAACCAGAAAAGAGGAGAGAAAAGAGCAGTCAGCTTGAGTGGACCATTTGCTGCCAAACTTATCCCCATAAAAAAGAGACTCAGTGATCCAGATCTGATACCAGCTCTTGATGTGTGGCTTAGAGCCAGGCATCTCTCTGAGCTGGCCTGAGCAGAGCTAAAAGCTAGAGGGAAAGGGAGAAGTAAGAAACCCCACCTGAACTGGCAGTGGGTCTGCAGAGACTCAAGTGACAAACATGGCTGAGTATCGATGAGGGCTTCCAGGATAAACTTGCACTGAGCAAGCAAATATTAACTTTGTTGGGCCTGGAGATCAGCAGAGGAGGCCAAAGGCACTCTGAAAGCCCTAGACTTTGCCACAGATCCCAAATCTTTTCTGGCAGAGATGCACCTGAAGGGGAGGCAGCTGTGAACAGGGAAGATGGACACTGGTTGAAATATGGCTCCATGTCTGTTATTAATGGCGGAAACTTGTATACTGGTCCTGGCCAGAGAGTCCTTGAACAATTAGAAAAAGTGATATGTCCTGTGTGTAAAACAAGAGGGCTGGCAAGAAGGCAAAAATTAAGAGAAGCAGTTGAGTTAAATGCTGGCACCTCCAAAGCTGGCCATTTAAAGACCTGTTCTGGTTGACAGGGCCAGTCCAAACCTGAGCTGTCTGAGAAAGCTCCAGCCTCAGGAATGCTGGAAAATGACTGCTGCATGTTTCCTGGCCCCAATCACAGGCCCAGGACCATCAGAGCTGTCTCTAGTCCAAGCACTGCAGTTGCTAGGACTGTTTTTAGCACTTTGAAGACAATATTGTCCAGTGTAACATCTTCAGCTGAACCCCATAAATCAATCCCACAAATCATATCATGGGCAATCCAAAGCAGCAGCCGTGAGGAGTCCGACCCTCCTCTACGTCTATGCTCCTGAAAGCACCAGACTGTGCTGGTGTAGCTGCAGACCCTGTAGTGAGGGATAGATTCTCTGTAGATGCATGGGTTTCCCATGCAAGGTAGATCTTTGATTTCTAAGTGAGTTGATGACAGTCATGTGGCAGAATTTGCAGTGGTGTCCTGATGATACCAAGTATAACACTGTTTCCCAGACCTGTATTTCTCACCCTGGCCAGTTTTACCCTCTAAATGCTTCATCTCCCTTTTTTACCTGCCAGGGTTTTGCTTGCTTTCTGCTGTCTCAGGCCCAGCATTGCAGGGGAAGAAAGGGAAGGAAAGCATGATAACTGACTTGAGAAGCAGAAGGCAAGGTAGGATTAGACATGCTTTAAGATAGAGACATTGCTTTGCTTTCTCTTTGTCTCTTGGTTCCTGAAAAGCAAGAGCAGAGTCTTCCTGTATCACCAGCAGCTCCATTTGATTGCTTTTGCATAAAGGATAAGGTTATGAGAAAGCAGCCTGGAAGAACAGGCTGAAATATGGAAAGGGTCTGGGGCTTACGGGCACAACTGTTGTATGTGTTTGCCACCTTTGGGTAGTGCAGACCATTGGGAAAGCTAAGCATCTTGGGATTCCCTTTGCAACCCAGAAGTTGTCTTTCTGCACTGGGTATATTCTGCACTCTACCTATAGTTCTGTCTTGTTTCTTGGAGTTAGGATTGTTACTAAGTGCTCTAGGATAAGAGACTTTGGCTCCAGAAGTCTCTTAGGTTATGACATCATGGTTCTTGTCTATCAGCCCAGTAACACCAACCCCAATAGGAATTGTGAGGTGTCACAGGATGTAGTAGCTATTCTGAGTCCATTGAATCTTCTATTAATCAAGGTCTGTTTCATGGTACAGCCTTTTCTGCTGACTCATGTAAGTGTAATAATGAGACCTTGAATTGCCATCTCAAAGATATTTGTCAAAGTGAATCACACCTGTGTTATGGTCTCTTATCTCCTCTTCACTTATTTGGCATTGCATGTCCACCAAGCAGTGATTTACAGAGTCTTCCATAGCTATGTAGTGCATTATGCATGAGCTACATTTAAGTATAGCTTTCAGGCTGTCAAGATAATCTCTCTTTTAGTTGAAAAGGATCCGCATCAGCTTGAGCCAGGAACCATGAGCAGCCTCTTGCAATTTCAGAGAAGTTTTAGCTTTTTCTGTTCCCCGCTTTATGCTGGCCCAGACCGGATTGTATTGGAGATGGAAGTCATAGGGCTGTTTTTTGTGGGCTCCTCTAGGAAATGGTGCAGAAACTACCTGAGCCTCTCTAAAATACTCTTTTCATCTGACCTGTCCTCAAAGCTCAGAGAATGTACTGTTTGCAATCTCTCAGTGTATCAATGGTGTGTTTGCCATGTAGGAGAGTGCAGTTCCCACAGTCCAGGTTATCCACATGCTCAGAGGTCCCTAGATATTTGCTGATGCCCACCTAGTCATCCTATCTCATCCTGCCCCATCCCATTCCATTCTCTTGAACTGTGCTAAGTCTCAGCTGTATTTGTAAGAGGGTCATGCTTGTGTCACGGTTATACCTAGCTCCTCTCTGACTGCAGCTCCCTTATCTTGATAATTAGAGGTGTTCTTGGCAGTATGTTTGCTGGCAGCAGGATCTGACCAACACAGTACCTTGGACTGGTTGTTCTGCAGTAATGTGGCCATTTCAACAGCCTTGACCACAACAGCATACAAGGAGCTTTGACTTGCTTGACAAATGCATTCACAAAATGTGCCCAGGCCAACTAACTGGCCAATATTTCTCTGCCGATGTGAATAAAATTGTTTCTTTTATAGCTGATGAAGCTGCAGCCCCAAGCGCCCATCTAATGGGGAACAGCCCCTGCCATGGAGCTGCTTTAGCTGGGACTGCGGGTTCTCTGCGCTCATGAGATTTTGTACAGCTCCTGCTCACTGGGCTGGGATTATCACTGTGCTGTACCAGTTTCCACAGCAATCTCAAGTTGTAGCTAATTTTTTTCAGGACACCTTTTGCCTCTACTCTCTGTAAAGGCTGTACCTGAAGCATTCATCTGCCTGGCTGCTATGCTGGAGGGACTGGCAGACAATCCTTTCCTTCAACTGCAGCCCAGGCTTCCTGCTCTGCCTCTCCAGTCTTTCTGTCCCATGTTGAAAGTCCGTCTGGATTTCAGCAGATAGCCTCATTTGCATTTTGTGTTTGAGAAACACATAAAACTGTGATCCTGCTGGAGAGTCCCTAATCTTTCTCTAGTGCCTGTCTGGCTTTGTGCTGCCTTGACTTCTGGTGTTACATGAAAATATATTTTCTCTTCATTAGTTTTCAGTTTGCTGTGGAGATTTCTTTGCCCATAGCTGAGGGTGTTTTGCATGACCTCCCCTTCACTTGGAATAGACAAGGCTGTATCATTTCTAAGGTGAACGGTACCCTCCAGGGAATGTACCTCATATCCAGGGTTCCCTACCACATGTCCAAAGATGGCTCAACCTTTTCCAATGCTCTTTCCTCCACAGGAGACTGCTTCTGCCAGACTCTTTTCTCCATGAATTAAGCTGAGACAGGGGGTCCAGAAACAGCAGAGATAGCACTGAATTAGGGCCACATCAGTCATAGTAGTCATAGCTTGGCAAAAATGTCTGGCAGCTCTATCCAGAACAAATCTGGGGCACGATCCCCCAGGTTATTATGCAAGACATCCTAAATCCCAGAATAGGAGCCAAGAGGCAGGATACTTTTCTTTCTTTGGGGACGAGCACAGGTATCTGGAAGGTTTTCAAAATTCTTCTCCCAGCATTTGCAAATCAAACACTATGATTTTGTGGAGTGGGATGTGCTGCACATGAACAGGGCAGGGGTCTACAGGGAAGCCCACATGTCTGTGCTCAGAGCACTCCACCAGTGCCCCTCTTTACTCTACTCCCCAGAGCAGAAGGCAGCAAGGTGCATGCTTGCCTGGTTCACCACCCACTAGCACTGCTGCCAATGCAGTCACTGCCAGAGCTGATTATTTCTCCTGTGCTGCACTGAAGGGAGAAGCTGGCAGCCACCTCCTTAATGATAAGAAGGAACTAAAAATAAAAGCCAAAACAGCATGGTGCAGAGTCCCCAGGAGGCTGGGCTGGCGAGGAGTGCAAGGCCCAGTTCTGCCACTCAGCCTGGCACTGAGTTCTGCAGACATCCAAGAAGTCGATTCATTTCAAACAGGCATATCTTAAAGGTGGGAGTTGATCTGCAACTTGCTGTGGTTCCTGCTATCCTCATACCAGCCCAGTCACTTACAAATTGTTGCACAGACATCCCATCAGCTGCAGGATGCTGGGAAAAGGCTGGAGGTGAATGAGCAAAGAAGCAGAGGGATGAACGCTATGTTTCCCAGCTCTCCTCCCTTGCTTGGGTATTGTCACCCCAGGTGAATGGGCCAGAAGAGCACAGCTGCTAAGCACAGCTGCTCTCAGTCTGCATTCAGGGCGCAGCTCATGCAGGAATGTCAGCAGAGATTTTCCTCTGGGTCAGTTTCAAAGCAGCAGCTTAGCATGAGGAAAGCTGATGTAACCTGCAGAAGCTGCCTGAGCTAATATGGGAACCACAGGGAGCTTTGGTCCCGCTCCTGCTTTGAGCTTCAGGGCAGAGGAAAGCCAAACGTGTGAAAGCTGCATTGCACATGGGCAGCAGAGTTCCCATGTTCCCTCTAGAGGTTTGCAAGTATGATGACTCCAAGCTGCTAGTGACAATTTCCAGGATTAGAGATGTCAGTACTACTGAATAGCATGAGGAGTGCAGCAGCCACAGTCATTTCACCAAACACTCTGGCTGCCCCTTTTGCAGAGGGTCTCTAAGTCCTCAGAGAGGAGAGATTTTGTTCCCTTGGTAGCATGCTTCCCCTTCTTACTAGGAGGAATATCCAGTGAACAATATCCCTCCTAACAGGGCTTTCACACACTTCTGGCAGGTGCCAACACCAAAACTGAGACCTAGCTAGGGCCTCCCTATAACCCCACCCTCAGGAGACTATAGAATCAGTCACCAAAGCTGAGATCTTCCAAGCTGATGGACACACTTTTATCTGCTCATGGAGTTCTTGAGCGTAGGTATGTGGGAAGGAGCTATGAAGAGCTAATTTTCACCCCATGCACTTCAGTTCTAGTCTCAGGCTGAGATCACTTGCCATTTGTGTGGTGCTCCCCTTTTGCCACAAGTGTTTCCTGTGGCTGTTGGGGTGACCAGTTCAGCAGAATGACTGGTAGCAGTGGGATGTTCCTGGAGCACAAGGTTGAAAGGAGACCATCCATGGAAAGGTTAAGGAACACTGCCTCCTAGGGTGAATAGATCCAAGTTTATAAGGCTACTGAGGGGTGCATTTATCAAGTCCTCCCAGAGTGACTTCTCAGGCCCTGCTCTGTGGTCAGGCTATGTTGCCAACCAAGCCATGCTGTGTCCAGAATGACTTCTTCATCTATCTTCACAGTGTATTCTCCCTTAGAACTGCATGTTATGAAGTTGCCATGGGCTTTTAGAGCTTCCCATGTTCTTGGAAAGATCCTATATTGCACAAACCAGTGGAAACACTTGGAGTTTGCACACTTAGTAATTCCTGTCACCTGTGCCAGTGCACATTTCTCAGCTTCATTTAAGAAGAGGGATAGTTCTCCAATAATAATGCCCTCTTCTCCTATGTCTGGAACAGCTTAAAGGCACTGATGCAAAGTTGCAAAACCTAGTGCTGCTTCTGTACATGCTTGAGAAGAAACAGCCATGGAAAAATCCTGTAACATTCCTTGACTGGTCCGTCTCCTGGTATCAAAGTGTTTCCTGCTATGCTTTCACCTTTGAATTTTAATCCAACGGCTTTGTAGGAGTTCTGAAAAGGGGGTGGACAAGGGCTCTGGTTAGTTAAAAGACCCTTCTGTGGAGTGGTTAGGTAAAAGCTGAGTCATGTTATCTTCCCCAGGGGAGTGAGAGATCACTGATTTAGTGTCTCTGACTGAAAAAAATCTATCACCTGTGAACTGCCTGCCAAGCTGCGGTTCAAAGTCCTAGTTTTCAGGGTCAGAGCAGATGTCTCTGTTAACTGTGGCCTTGGCCCCTTGAGGAAGTGCCACAATTCTGACTCCCCATATTCCCCTACATTAGCAGCCACAGGGTAGTTCACTGGCATCTCTAGGAATAGGAACCCTTGAAGGCTGTTCTTACATTAGATAAGCTCATCTCAGCCCTTATCTATTCATTTGTCAACCACCCCTGTCTGTTTGAGCCCACTAAACCCATGTATAAGTGGCCTAGTCAATTTGTAACGCTGTATCTGAAGTGTGTGTGAAGGATATCTTACCAGTCTAGCAGTGCAGAGCTCCATGTCAAGGTGTCTTCCAGCCTCCAAGCTAATCTGCTGGCTGTTATACACTGAAGGTTGGGAGCACAAACAGGTTTACAATTAAAACTCAGTGGGATCTTTTCTGATAGACCGTGAACCATCAACCCACAGCAGATCCCAGCCTGCCTGCCTGCATGTCAGGGTGTTTAATAAAATCTGCTGCACATAATAAACTCTGCATCTCTGCTGAATCAAGTTGGTATGAGAAGGGTCCACTCATGCAAGCAGGTCCATGTCCAGTGCACCAACAGCCTCACACATCTCTGAAATAGCTTTCTCTGCTACTTCAACTGAAGTAGCCCCTGCTTACTTGGAGAGCAGAGATCCCTGTTTATTACCGTGTACCTCATGTGTGACATTTAAACTTTGCCAGGCCTCACCAAGACACAGCACATTGGCTCAATTGTATAGATTCACTTTATGACTCACTCTGCAATTTGATGCATTATGTCCAGATAAAAGATACTTTATCCCTATGATAAAAACGGACACAGATGATGTCAAAATAAAAGAATGTTTTCTCATCCGAATAAAAGTTGAAGCTGCCATTCTTGGGGTTATTTTGCTTGAAAACCTCCAGAGAAAGCAGGACTTTGAGTTTTTACCATTTATAGTTAGTTTTAGAAAATTCAACATATGAAGTTTACTATCTGCTTTTCTCCTCTCAGACAAGAGTGTCTCTGTGCTAGTTGCATGAGGCAAAGCTCTCACTACTGGGGACAGTGGTTACCTGACCATGCAGAGGCATCAACTAGTGTATACCCAAACCACTTTGAACACACTCCTTGAACAGAGACAGTGATTCTGTGCTGTATTCTCACTGGCTATTGTTTGCCAAGGCAACAGATCCATGTGCTGTGGAAGAGCTGGCACCCACAGGGCATGCAGTCAGGGTCCTCACAAGGCTAATGAGGGACTGTACTTGGCTATGCCACCACCAGCAGCTTGGGAATTCCTACAGCAGGATCACAGCCATACGTGAGGGCAGCTGGTCTGATGGAGAGTCCAAGCCCTGGGGGAACTGTATCTTCCTGGCTGCATTTCATTGAGCAGGAGGAGTTTATTTTTAGCAAACAATGCCAATTATAGAGGAATTGTTCAATAGCTACATCTCAATGGAGAGCAACAGCTGCTGGCACTGCTCTGAAGGACCCCATTCGTGAGAGGGATCCTCTTGGGACAGGGGAGGGAGCAGCTGAGATCTGCTGTTTTGCTGGTTCTGGTTGAGGTTCTTCCATTGCTGTCTGCAGTTCATGGGTCATGATTCTTGTTCCCTGAGCAGTAGAGATAGTGCTAATTGAGTGTGTTAAGTGACCATGGTCTGCTGAGGGAACCTGTAAGTGTCCAGTTGAGACACAGAGTCCAGATGTCACAGTCCACTCACTACTCTCAAAGATGCTATGCTTTTAATCACTCATATTAGTTGTCACTAGGGGAGTACTTCTTAGTGGCTTATTTGCTCAGGGGCTGAAGGCCAGTGGGTTGCTAAGGCATCCAGAGAAGGATAAACAGATCTTTCTCCATTAGTTGGGTTAGGCTGCAGCAAGAGGTCTGAGAAAGTGCAGAAGAATTAACCATAGGAAGGAATCATGTACATGAACCCCCTGCATTGATTCTCAGTTCAGAGGTAAAATATTTATGTTGCTTTAGTTAGATCCTTCGTATAAATATAACTAAACATCCTCTGGAGAAGGATCTCAGGGCACCTACATCTTGAGGTGTGCGCTATGTAAAATACTACAAAAGTTTCTGAGTCTCTAAGCACTTCTTCTGTTAGTCTACATCCAAGGAAATCGCTTCATGAGGATGCCTCAGGATAAAAGTGCCCAACATTATGGAATCCAACAGCTTTTGCATTTGGTATTCCTCTGTATGTAGAGACAAGTTCAAGCCTGTGACTGGAATCATCTGCTCTGGACCTTCACCATCTCTCAGAAACAGCCCTGGAGACAGCTGGGAGATAAAGGTGGTAGGACTGATGTTACTGATGAGCTCTCAGAGAAGATGACATAATGTGAACGCATCAAAACACTAGGCTTGTACAGGTTGCAAACATACCCTGCTTTGAGAAATGAGAAAGCCACCTTTACTTGCCAAAGGAATTTATATCCCCAGTGCCAGGCTGCTTTCACAGTGAATAGAGAGCCCATCTCTAGGTCAATTTTCCAGTGAAACAACTTGTAAAAAGGTGAAGAGTGACTGCAAGAGGGAAAGAGACAATCACAGAGATTTCTATCTGTCTCATTTTGGAAATGAAGGAGAATGTTGGCAATGGCAGAACTGCACATGCTGAGCTGGAATCACAACCCAAGGAAAAAAGGAATGAATTAAACAGAACAAGAACTGAGGGACTCTAAATGCTGTCTTCAACATTTCAGTAGAGTCCTCATAAATCTAGACAATTAGGAGATGCAGTTAAAGCCCAATACAATTATATTAGGACATGAGGTCTTTGGAAAACAGAGCTCTCTATAGCTCTTGCATGAGGCCATTCTGGAGTAGTGTGACCTGTGTGACTGCTTATTAGCTGGATGAGGAGGACTGGATGAATGGACTGGGCTGGAAACACCAGGTCTATTAACTAGTGAAACCCAGGTCAAGAGAAATGCTCTTTGGCTACAGTCTCTTTCCTTTTTTGGATGCCTGTCTGAATCCTGAGTAGCCAGTCCTGGAACCACCCCTTAGTTTCTAGGTACCTTGTGAGAGGAGACTTTCAGTCTAATTCCTCTGAACAGCTGAGCTCATGCAACTGCTGCTAACGAATTTTCCACCAGCTCTTCTGATACTAGAATCAGACTGCATGGGCTCTACCTAAGAGGCAGCGGCTATCTGCCTGCCCTTACTGAATTGTCCAGAAGAGTTAAAAACAAGAAAAAAAAGAAGGAAAAAAAACATAATAATACCATCTTTGAGGTATTTTTCCTTCCAGACTGTATTAAAAGGAGCACATTTAGTTTATCAAGGCACTGATTTGCTGTGTGCATCTACGGTGAAAAGTTACTCATGAAAAGGGAGATAATACAAAGCAGTGCAGATTTTTTGTGCATGGTAATGTCAGTGGTGATTTAGGGGTGTGGCACAGTCTGCTGTGGGAGATCAGCCTCTTCATTAGTTCCAGCTGTCATGGAGGAAAATCTGCTGGTGGTACCTGATTATAAATCAATGTACAAGGCCTCAATCACCTTTGTGAGAACTTGCAAATGGGAGCACAGTCATAGTGCAGGAGCAGAGCTCTCCTGTGCCATGGGATCATGCTGAGGGTCATGTAGCTTGTGCCTAGGGCCCTGCAGAACCTCCAGCAGTCGTTCAGCACTGCCCATGGTGTCTCATCTCTTGTGATAAAAGAGTTTGGCACCTGCCTTGGTTTGCTCTCTTACAGTTGCATGCTTTCCAGCTCAACAGCATTGCTGCTCCCAAGACATGGAGGTGAGTGATGGCTATGCTAAGGAACGAGACATCGGCCTCTTGGATGCTTGGGTCTGCTGTCATGGAATGCTGTGGTTGTGGGGACTGTGAAGAAGTGGGCAGATGCTGGACAACCACGATCACGCCCAGTGACCAGTACAACCAGGATGTTTTGCACCCTTCCTGAATACCATGCTGGAAGTGTGCAGGGAGGGCTAAAGCAGGTGATAGGCAAGAGGAAAGAGCCAATTCTGTGGCCAGCTTTGAGAAAGGGGTAAGTATTTGCTACCCAGGCTAACATTCAGCAGACTTGCAGGCCTGCAAAAACCCCCAGGTGGCAGCTGGTAGAACAGCCTGTCCTGATGAAGTGTGGGGTGTGGGAGTAGGGGACTGCATGTCCCTGGACTCAGAGCTGAGGCTTGGCATTGCTCTGCAGCACTAAATGCACATGCAGAACACACACAGTGCAAACACAGAGCATGCAAACGCAGGCCAGGCTGCTCAGCATCTATGACCTCCTCTCTCCACAGAACTGCAAGTTCAGTGTCTCTTGGCATGGCTTTTGCAGAACACCTCTCCAGTGAGTGCTGGAGACACCCGCGTGGCTGCTGAGGAGGAGCTCAGCTTCCGGCATTCCTTTGATGTTCACGGCTGCCCAGAGCTTCCCTGGGGCCCATTCACAGTCTGGCCACGCAGACTGTGGGGATAAAGCAAGAGTTCACTGGGCTTTTGCTAGGAAGAGAGCATATTTCCCCGTTTCCCTTTTCTGGGAAGGTGAATGAGCCAGAGGCAGCAGAGGTCATTCATAAATTGGGTGGAGGTTGGGGGATTTCAGTGGAGGTTGCTGTGCCATACCTCACTCAGACAGCCTGCAGCGGGCAAGGTGGCAGGCATGGTCCCTTGGCAAAGACTTGCTGTCGAAGGATGGGCTGTGTATTTGCACGCATCTTGCTCAAAGAGCAAATCCAGAGGTATTTTATCCTCTGTACATTTGTTTAAGGAAGTTTAAAAGCAAATTTGGCCCCTGACTTTGAATCCTTGCTCCTATAAATTCAAACACCTTGGACAGAGCATGTCTGTGCAGTCTTACATGTGACATTTAGCTAAAACCACTTACAAACAACTTGCATTACAAGTTTATTCATTCCCTGCAGAATGTTGGCTCTGTCGAGAGCCTCGCAAGCCATCTGCTGCGGGCGAGCTGCTTATCTTTGCTATCGGAGCCCTCTTCTAAATATTATGACCAAACAGAATTCCAAGAACAACATCCATCCTGCTGCACTGCAAATGCACAAAGCTGATAAACTGTTTATATATTATCAGCTAAATAAGTTCGGTTTATCTGGAAGGGTTTGCAAAAAAAGCCTCTTGGGGCACTCGGAAGGAATGCTTTTTACAGGCAACACTCAACAAGATGGGGAGGTCATCAGGGCTCCACCCAGCATGCCACATTTAGCTAAGCAAGCTCCAGGTTGCCTACTGTGCCAGCCTAAGAAGGTTTACAGCTCCTCCTCCCAGGAACGGGCCCACAAGCCTGCAGAGCTGTGGTATAACAGTGTTCAAGGCTCAGCTAGTCCCTTCATCAGCTTGCTCCATCCTGTTTGACTGGTGTCAGGGATTGGGCTGAACCACTTGCCCCACCCTCTGCGACACGGAGAAGAGCCCTTAGACCTTCTGCTGCTCTGGCTACATGGACCAGTGTCCGTGTACTGGTTCTTACTTTTCTCCTGCCCCACACCTGACTTTGCAGTGTCAGATTACCTTCAACACTTTGTGCTGGATCACCCATCAAGCCAGACTTGGCATCTGATCTGGCAAACCAAGGAACTGTCTAACCTCTACGCCTGAGATAGTGGCGGGAGTCGGCTAACCCTGGCGCCTGGGACAGTGCCCAGAGCCGCTAACCCCAATGCCCCAATATAAATTATCTAAATGCTTGTGAAATCCACTCGACGTGTCTCTGCCCCTCCTAGTGTTCCACAGTCCAAATTGGGTATCACACAGTATGTTTATTCTTGCACATTTGGGTTTTTTGTATGGCTGAGGACTTGCCTTTCAGTGTCAACAAACTCTGGGACAAGGCCATGAGCAGAGGTCAGTGTGGACCCCAGTCGTCCCAGCATTTATTCTTCCCAGGGGACTCCAGATCTAAGGACACTCCGTCTCATAGCTGCCAGCAAACAGATTTCACAGATCAAGCTGGTTTCTGCTGGCCTTGGCCTTGCTCACCAGTAGCATTTTAGCACAGTTTGACTGGGGCAGTTCAGCTGGTCATGGGGTACTGGCAGGCCCACAGCAGCTCCTGCATGACCAAGACCAGCCATGAGAGAAAGGAGAGCCTGCAGCACTGAACACCAGAAAGGCTACCCAGACCTGCCTACTGGGTGCCATTTTAGGACTTTGCCTAAGTACTGAAGGACTTCTAGAACTGGCTGGGGAAGGGGGTAGAATGATTGACTGTACCTGGGAACTGCTGGGCTCAGTAAACCCCAGAGCAGAGGCATCTGGGTCTGGGTGAGAGGAAAAAGAGGAACCAGGCATGGGCAGATGGCTCCTGGGAAAAGAGGCAGCAGGGCAGGGAGCAGGGATTACTAGGGATGAACATCTTTTAGGCAGGTCAGTGCACAATCCACAACAGCAGCTGGATACTGTGGGCAGGGAAGTGGAGACTCTAAGTCAGATTCACACATTTTAAGGATGAGGATGAGCAGTGAGTAGCACAGACTATGTTGGGGCCACAGGTGTGGCAGTGACAGATTCTCCTCTCCCCTGGTATTGTTAGATTGAGATTCGGTGCCTGTTTAGAAAACAGATGCTTTATGTAAGACTCCAGTTGCATGGGTCTGTGTGGCAGTAAGCAGTGAAATGTGGTACAGGACTGGTGACAGGAGAACTCTCTGGTCCCCTAGCCTACAATGTTTACATTTTACAAACCTATCCACAGTTTATCCAGTGTGTTAAGCCATGTTTATGGGCAATGTAGGATCAGGTGACTACTGCAATGACTCCTTCATCAGGCACAGTTTGTGGGTTGTTTGTATGACAGTGTTATGGCTGGAGTTTTCCCAAGGGGTGACCTAGGTCATTGGTCACAGCAGGGGTGCTCCCCTACCAAGCTGTCAAATGGTCAAGATTGATGTGATTCTTGACATGGTTGCCATATGGAGGGATACTACCATATCTGTGCCTCAGGGCTGGTCTCCCCCTCTCTTCCCACAAGCTCATGCTATTGATATTGAATCAGTCTTTGCAGTCACAGATTATTTCCATGTTGTTCTCATCCAAGGAGCAAATCATCACAGTAAGTGAAACCTGGTTACTACAGGTGGGTAGTGGAAGAGACCTGATGACTCCTGGTCATGCTTGTGACACTTGAGGTCTCCATGGCAAAACTTGTGAACATGAGGTCATGTTTCTGTGTATGCCCAGGATGAAAACAAGTGAGGAGGGCACTAGCCCAGCTTCCCCCACCCTGAGATGCCAGCAGCCCACATTTCTCCACCACTCTGCTCTGATACTGGTTGTAAGTGCACAGACCCCTGGCAACCATGCATCTGACCATGCTTCAAAGAAAGACAAAGCTTTGTGTAGCCTGCACAGCCCAACATACGTTCCAGAGCAGAGATATGTCATTGCCTCTTCTTATAACTGAAAATTGAGACAAGAACAGGATATAGTCAGAGTAAGTCAGTCTGGAAATTAACACAGAGGTCCAGGATTCATACTTCCTTTCTCAGACTACACAACCATACTTTATTTCATGCTTGAAAGTCTGATGGAGGGGGAGATGGTGGCCAATTTCTTGCGTTCTGGTAAATAAATTCCCGCCCAGCCATCAGGAGAGGTGCTGGCCTTGTGGCAAGGAGAGGAGAGTACCTACTAGGGGGAAAATGGAAGAGGCAATAGAAAGGAAAATTGCACAAATGCAAAGTGTGGCTGGCCTAGGGGTACATGAAGTTTGCTCTTGGCCATTCAGAACAGCAGCAACTGTTCTCAGATGGCTGGGGCTCTTTACCAGCTTAGTTATTGCAGGTTACACTTTGGGATCGCTACCATCTATCTTTGAGGGGATGTCCCATTAGGTAGCTTCTTAGTATTGCAACTGTGCAATAACTCCATTCATGCATTGCCCCTTGGGAAGCTTCAGTGAAGGCAACGTGCCTACTGCTGGCATGGGCTCTCACCCTGCCATGCTCAGAACCCCTGAAAAACCATGGGTCTCACAAAGAGGCTGTCTTTTTTCAGGCTTTCTGTCATTCCTTTATCCAGAAAATTAGAGTGAAGAAGCTTCCTAAAGCAGACTTACAGCCTATATAAGACACTCCTTGTCCTGGAAGTTCAGGCTGGCACTGCGCCTCATCATTTTGCATATCTTGTATACATGAAGCAACTCCTTTGCATAAAGATATGGAGTTTATTAGGAGACATTGGAGCTTAAGAGCTGTCAGGAGTGGAAATCAATTCTGTTTCTGACACGCAAAGAGCCTTTTATAGCCTGGAATGGGCACAGGACCCTAGTTGAGTACCTCCCCCTCGGCACTCAGCTAGTCCCTTCCCAGGCATGACTGCTCTCTGGAGCCAGTTTCCTTGGACTTCCTCTGATTTGAGATGGGTCTCCATCCCTTGGCGTGAGAGATAACTCCACAATCTAAGGAATCTCTTGAGCTGAACTCTTTCAAACACACCCACACAGAGAGACTATGCTCCCCCAAGCCTCCTCTTTTCCCCTCTCCCCAACACACCCGTTAACCCTTGTCTTATTTACTGGAAGCTCAATAAGGCCACAGTAGCCTTCTGAGCCTATTGCAAAGGACCCTAGGACCCTAGAGACCCTGTGCCCTCTCTCTGTATTGGAGTTGCTTCTAATATCTTTGCAAGGCTGCACAAGCATCGACTCCTCTCTCCTGGTTCCTGAGTGCCTGGGCTGTCCCTGAGCCCCAGAGCTTTCTCAATTCCTTCACTGTTTGATGCTCTTAAAGAATAGAAAATGCTTTAGCCTTGCTTGGAGCTCTATGTTTTGCATATTGCTGCCATATCCCTCTTCAATCACTCCATCACTCTCACCATAAGCATTATTTGCCATAATGTGCTAATCTCCCCAGATTAGCTCTCCTTCCTGACTGGGCTATACAGGCCTAAGTCAGCTTTGACTGCTGCAGCTGGGTACTTCACTTTTTCCTGGTTTGTGAAGGAAGAAACAAGAATCAGCCATTTTCTCTAAGGACTGGGAGACTCTGTGCTTTTAAAACTTGAAAGGCAGGACAGTGTACTCAAAAGGAAACTCTTGACGTTTTCTGTGCTATCAACACAAGTCAAAGGATGTTGCCTTCTACCAACATTTAAAGCTTCAGCTCAAATTGCAGTTCTGTCTGTCCCAGGGCTGTCTGACTACCACCAGTGGACTGTAATTTATGTTTCAGGCACATGCCATCTTCCATTCTAACTTGCTGGAAACATACTTCCCTCTGAGATGCTTTTTGCATGGGCGCAGGCAGCATCCTAAGGGAACCTACAGGCAGAGATTAGCAGGTGTGTATCATTCAGACCTTCACTCTGGACAGTCTTCTGGACAGAGGAAAGATTGTAAGCCAAAACTTTCTGCCAAAACTCCAGTCAGATTTCTGCTACATGCCTGTTCCTCAGGGATGCAGCCCTCTAAGCATTGCACTGTGGGTGGTGGGAGACTCCAACAGAGCAGAAGACACGTCACTGGGAATCTCACTGGTTTGCAGATCATTCCAGTTACACAGCTGTCTCCTTTAAACAAAGTTTACTCAATGTTACTTAATGTTTCAACCATGTCTCTTCCAGGAAGATGTTCAGCTGCAGCATGTGTGACCTTTACCCACCAAAATAGCTTGGTCTGGGTCTGCAAGTAAGATGCCAAATTTCTAAGACTTGGGTACAACAGTGGTTTAGAGCTGACCCTGATTGTCCTGATTTCAGTCCAGCTCTCCCAACACTCATGTGTAACAGGCACCAGACTCACTGTACGATGTTTTTCTGGGCTTTCCATGGAGAACTATCCTTCCTTTACCTGGTCCCTTCCTTCGTTTGGTCCTGCATGCGCCCCTTTGCTCAAGCCTGCCTGCTGTGACTGGTGAGGCAGGGCTGCTCTCAAATGGGTGGTGATGCTGGTGGTGCTCTCAGAAGGGGATGGTGCTGGCCTAAACCCCACAACTATGGCTCAAGTGAACCTTGCTCTGGATGTGCTCCATGGCATTTCCCAGCAGAGGGGCTTATGGCTGGGGTACAGAGTCTACCTTAAAGAGAGGAGGGAAAACCACATGGTCTATTGCCTCACAGCCTTGCCTTTTCTATGATGTGGGGAGGCTTCTCCTACCTGTGGAGTCTCTCTGTCTCCCAGAGCCTCTCTCTGCCATGGAAGCTGTTCCAACATTGGCTTGTGCTTCTAGGGACCTTTGCAAACCCATTCATTTCCTGTTTCTGCCCCATTGACCATTAACCTTTGAGAACAGAGCTAACAGGGGGACTGCTCAGCTTGATCCTCTCATGGCATCTGCTGCAGGAACTGACTCTTCAATCCATGGCCTGGCAGCACAATGTATGTCTCCTAGAAATGCTCATGCTGTGAATTTTGATGGGAGGAGTCAACACTACTCCCTTCGTTTAGTATTGGCCTTGTGTAATTGGCAGGTCATGGGCTGCAGTGGTAGACACAAGAAGTCCCTTTCTGTGTCAGGAACAGTTTCTAAGTCAAAATCCTGCTTCAGTCTCTTCAGATCGTGCCTCAGTTTCCTCACTTGTAAAAGAAGAGAAGTTCTCTGAGAACTTTGAGAAAAATGTGCTTGGTGCCTCCACCATTTTGAATATGTGTGTCCTTTCTTGGGGTCTCCAGACACTCCGCAGTGTTATTAAAGCTTCCCAGGTGCCCAGGAGAGAACGCTGGAGGGTATATTCATGTAGGATCCTCCTTGATTCTTTTAAACAGCTCTTTTGTAAGCCTTTTTTTGCACTGAGTACCTTTTCAGATTATGCTGGAGTTACTTCCTCCTGGTCCCAGCAATGGTGGGACTGCTGTACAGAGCAGCAGTCAGCAGATTTATGACCCTGGTGTCTAGACCAGCTCCGACCTGCCTGGGACGACAAGTACATCCTGGTGAAAGGTATGAGACTTGTCTCTGGCTAAAAGCTAACTAGGGGGAATTTGCCAAAAAGCACACTGCAGTGTTGTCTGGGAACCTCAGGCAGCCTTGAACAGCTGGTATGTGCTGGCTGTCATGCCATCTTGCAGTATCATGGCTGGGGTCAGTGGATTGCACCCCTTGATCAATAGCACCAGCTACAAAACTAAGGGACAGGGATCAGGGTTGGATCGTGGCCCCAGCAAAGAGAGTTCAGAGAGACTGGTATTTACCTGTAAAAGGTACTCGAGGAGCTAATCAGTACAGATTATTACTAGGTCTCCTCCCTGCAGGAAGAGACCTATGTCAAACTCGGGGCACTGAGCAGTGACTGTGCAACTTGTGGTAGTGGGAAGACGAGCCAAGAGGGGAGGGAGCAGGAAAAACTCTCAGGCTTTCCAGGTGTCAAGGGTAATGAGAGACGATTTGATGAGCATTTCTCTATGAAAGTGTGTGCAAGGAAGAAGGAGATGATAGCTTTATTTCAAAGGACAGCGCATTTGGGGTGTGTGCTGTGATGCTGGAAGCAGAGGCAAGAAGCAGGGGGGCCATTCCCTCTGCAATATGAAAGTGGGCACTGAAGATCTCACTTAGTAGCTGATGCCCTCATCCTGGTTGGTACATAGCTTGTGGTTAGTCAGAACTGAGTGTTAATTGTGTCTGTGGCATCTGGCTGAGGAGAGTGGATGCAGGGATGCAGGGAGTCAGTCTACAGGAGCCAGCTGGAAGGGGCCCATGGTACATGAGGGAGGCAGCGAGTGAAGTGCAACCCATCACATCCTGGTAGAAACACTGAATGGGGGAAATGCCATCCAAAATAGCACACAGGAAGCCTTACCGCCCGAAGTGGGCTTGGTGCGGGCAGGCCTAGTGCACTGAAGTTGTACTCTGTCCTTTGTGCTTATCGTGCAGTTGTAGGAGCACCAAGGTACTTTATGAGGAGGGGATGAGAGTGTGTTTCTGCTAATCATTTCCTTGTGTTTGTGGGCTTAAGAGAGATATTGTATGTGTCGCAGCATCAGCTACAGTATGCCACCATTTGCTGAGCCGTGTAGCCCGTATGTGTGTCAGTGTGTATATATGTGCATGTACACGTGCCTGGTGATAAACATACAGATATGAATGTGAGGGAAAACATAAACATATACAATAATTTTCCACAATTAAAAGATGTTTTAGAGCAGAAAATTTCCATTTTAGGCGTAGTAACATCAATTTTATAAATAAAAGATTAAAATAAACATTAGCATGGATACATCAACACACACACACACACGCACACACACTTAAAATAGGCTCCCACACTATAATTTTAAATAGTACAAAACAAATGAATTCTCCAAATATTGTTTAAACTGGCACAGGGGGTTATGATGTCATCTCTGTAGTAATCATAAACTTGTTTTCCTGTAATAAATATGATCGTTTTTCCCATTAACAGTTTATTAGGACTTTTGGTCTATGTGAGACCAATACCAAACTGTGGCTGGTTTTGATTGCTGAAGACTGTATTAGGTCTCCATCCTCTCTGCTGGCTCACTAACACTGCTGTCAATAGTTGTTTTTTTTTTTATTATTATTATTTCATCCTTTTCCTCTGGGGAAATAAAAAGTGGCGCCTTGTTCTTGAGTAGGATCTGACTTTCTGCAGTGTGCAGTGAGACCCTTCCTATGGGCTGAATTGTCAACTCTGGCATTGACTTCAGTGGGAGGATTGGGCCATACCATCATGTGGGGTAGGGAGCTGACAGTTGCAGGGCTACAGGGACTGCAAAGGGCAAAGTAACATGGAAGGATGCAGACAGACGTGGACTTGTTCTGCTCATGCCCTGAACTGGCCCAGGTAAGCTAGCTACCTTCAAGAAGCTGGTGCTAATGAGCCCAGCAGTTTTGTGCCTGCCATGGTAGCGCCCAGCCCACGATGGCCTCATCTCACACTAGTGAAGGTGCTGGATGTGATCTCCTTGTACTCCATTCATATTGTTACTACTGTCCCCTCACACGAGGATACTGCTGCTGCCTCCCAAGTCTGGCATCCTGATGTACACGTTCCCCATGTGAGTGTCCTCCCAGGCTCAGGGAGGCTGATCCTGACACTAACAGCTCCGCTTGGTGTAGCCTGTGCTGCAGTAGGTGGAACATTCCTTTCCCCAAGTCAGTGCAGTGGTCCCATGCTTATGGCCACATGTGTTTTAGGGGAGCTTTGCTAGAAGGTGCAGATCAGACAAGGCTTTGGGTCCCCCTGCCTCACATAGCATGCCTGTTCGTGTAATGCCACGAGTCACGAGTGACACACTGAAGCTAGGGGCACTGAATAGTTACTGGGCCAGCTCTGGACAAGGGCAGACTACACTTCACAGGATCTCTGAGCAGGCAGAAGGCCCCAGCCTCCTGCTAGAGCATTTGGGGCTGAGTCCCAGTGCCATTAAAAGTCCCTAGTTATTCTCTATTCTTATATGCAGCCCTGGAGGAAATGCTGCTGGAATATGTCAACTCTACTCCTAGAGCTATATTCATTCACACTTATCAGCATGAGGACACAGTGTCTCTGAATGACTTAGAATAATATTTGGAAAAATCCATCTTAAGTATATTAGTCCACTAAGCCTTTAAGTCTTCACAAGGACCTTAATTCCAAGGACGTTGATGTGTGTGTGTGTGTGCCAAAGACTTTGCAGTGACACACAGGCAGCAGGGCTCATTCTGAGTCCCATCCTGCTGCCTTGAAAATGGTTAACAAATGTCTTACTGCTGAAAATCTGTTTCTGCTTAAATTGAAAGCAGTGGGGTTCTGAACCCTGCTTTGTAGCACCCTGCTGGCAGCTTTTGTCATTCTCAGGCTTGGCATATTATTGGAACTATCAAATGATGCTGCATTGCCTCATGGTACTTTCATTTTAAACATATTTCTAAGGCTTAAAAAAATTGTTCTCATTATTAAAGCAATGTACCAAATACCGTCTAGTAAATAATCTGTCCCAGAAGTGCTCTGCTCATCCAGAGCCATCTGGGGAGCAATATACTATCAAAAGGAAAGGAAAAAAAATAGCAAGGATGTTACAGGAATGTAATGCCGGGAAAAATGAGGAGTGAGAAAGCACTGAATGATGTAGCTGAACTCCCTACAAACTTCTGTTTACGTGCACAGTCACCTGCCTAAGCGGGCATTCAACACCAGTTCCTAGTGGTTCCAGATTAACCAAGAGAGCAGATTTCAGAGGGCAGAGCACTGCAAATAAATGAAGATAAGTGATCAGACAAATGGATTTTGCCTCATGCTTTTGATTCTAACAGTGTCAGAAGTAGTCAGAGCCTTTGGCATTCGCAGCTTTGGGAATGAAGGTCCTGAGGAATATAAGAAAATCTCTGTAAGGGCTGATGGAGAGTGCTGGAGCAGGTTTAGGAAACTAAACACTCTGCTGCCTTAATTCCAGAGACCCATGTTAAAGAACAGCTTTACGTTCAGAAAACACAGTGACAAGCCTGATGCACAGCAGGCACTTCTCTGAAGGGCTGCAGGAGTACCAAGAATGCTCACTGCCTTTGTGCCCTCCAGGCTCTCCACTCCAGGCTCTCATAGCATCAAGGCTGACTAGAATAAAGAAAAAGAGCCAATGTACCTGTCAATTTGGACAGGCAGCTCTGTGAAGATACCTGTGTTTGAGAACTTCATCTTAACCAAACTATTCTACTAATCTTTCCTTATCATTATCACCATCTACCTTTTTCAGCCAGACAAATATCTCAAACTCCCATGTTTGCTTCTAGAGGTTTTCCGGATATTGACTGATTCCTCAGTCTACTTATCTTTACATCTATCAACAAGTGTTTCTTTTCATTCATCCAGAGCAGAACCTCAAGTGAAAGCTCATCTGCTTCCAACTTTCTCTCCTCGGATTGACCAAGTCATGTCTGGAACATGCATGACAGGCAATTTATGACTGATGACATAGTTGGGGAGAGCTCCCAGAGAGAGCCATCTCTCCCATTTTAGTGTTGGGGGACAGTCCCATGACTGCAATACCAGAGCCAGTGACCCCACAGAAGTGGTGCTGGTGCCCTGCAGCTGTGGATGGGCAGCTATGATCCAGTTCATGGAACCATGCCACTGAAAGGAGCAGCACTGTGGGCACTGTCCACCTATAGAGAGGCAGTGGGAGTTTCCTGGGGCTGCTCTACCTCAAAAAATTCTTGAGGAGCACGAAGCCCTAGTAAACTTGGAAAGGTCAAAGGGGCTTGAGCAGTGAGTCTGGGATAAAGTGGGAGATAGACAGTGTGTCCCCAGCTCCAGGAGGGATGAGCTGTGCCAGAGCAGTAACACTGTGGATCACTGCTCACTGTTAACTTACAGAGCTATACAGCCTCCATGCCAGCATCACCAGGCTACAGAGCTGCAAATACATTGATTATCTCTCCTCTAGCTACCAGCTGCCCCAGTACTTTAGCAGCAGAGCTAATTACTAGTGATTTGACTAACAGTACTAGTCTGGGCCAAGTATATATTAGGTCAATCTTCTAGAAGCTGGGAAAGTACCAAAAAGCAAACAAAACCAAAACAAAAACAACACAACAAAAAAACAAGGCAAAAGGAAAATAGTTGCGATACTGTTGTGATGTCTGTACATGAGTATTTTTGCACTGAAAGAATGCAGATGCATTTTTGCTGAGTTACAGCACAGTTTTAGGCAGACCAGCAATGATGCACTTTAAACAGACCATATTAAAACACATAGTTCTCTCTAGATCTTTCTGCAATATTTTCTCTAAATAGTTTCTTTTTGTAATAGGCATTTTATTTTCTTTGTAGAGTCCCTAAATAGTATGAGTCCTAGTTCAGGAACATGCATGTTCTGGAATTTATTTTAAAGGGCTCTTTATATAGTAAGAGAGCTGCAGCAATTGAAGTCCCCTGCCAAGCCTGCCCCTCTGCTTGCCTGTGCTGCATGGGCTCCCTAGCACTGCTAGCTCACTTGCACTGCTCCCTGACAGAGGCAGGGACTCTGAATCTGAGAGAGGCTTCATTTGCTCAGGGTCAGCTGGAGCACCTGGCACAAGGCTCCCTCAAGCTGCTCCTCGATAACACTGGAGTGATGGAGAGCAGAGCGGAGCACAGCTTCTCCATCCTGCATCTTCCAAACTGTCAGACGTTTGGAGAGGTTGCTCTCTGCTCCTCTGCACTTAAGCTTGGACTAACCCAGGTAGTGAGGGTGGCTGAGAGAGCTTGGAGGGTTGGGAGTCCTGCATAATTTGAGGGAATCTGACTGATAATTCAAGCTGTTCAGTCACTGCAGAGTTAGATCTCTCAGAGTTTTAAAATTCTCACTACATGTTTCATATTTTCTTAAGTGTCTTTACCAGCATTTTCCTGTGTGCCTGGCCCAACACCCCACGAAGTACATGCTGAGCAGAGCCTGTGTCCTGCACCCCAGAGCAACACTTTCCCCCCAAGACCATCTTCCACAGCCCACACAGGAAGACAGACACTGGGCTTGTCACCCTTATTAATCTGGCAAAGGACTTTCTGGTAGATTTTCCCCACCAGTGACAGGGAAAGGCATCCAGAGGTTGGAAAAGAAGGAGCTAAAGCAGATGATCTAGGGTTCAAAATCCTTTTGATTTGTCTCAGGGAACATTTGGCCACCTAGGAAGTAAAGTCAAATTCCAAGCTCAGCTACTGCAGGGCAAGGCCCCATTTTGCTGTATTCCCAGAGAAGGCAGCAGAGTGAATTTTCCTATCATTTCTTCCAGAAGAACTTGAGTATTTCTGTTATCTAATCTGGACCCAAATCAACGTGATTCTGTCCTTGAGAACCTAGGACATCCCTTAAAATTCTGGACTGATCAAATGTGATGATGCAAGGATAACAACTATACATAATGGTAGACATGGCAATGAGTGCAGGAGAGTCAGAAAAACTCTGCTACCCTCCTACAACCTTTTAGTCCCTGAGGGACAGAGATCAAGCTGTTCTGCCTTTCTGGTGCACAGGAAAGGGAGCCCTGTGCTGAGTATGGTTGGGCTGTGCCATCGCAAACATTTCTCATATCTCTCCATTATTATTTTCTAGTGAGGAATGCAAAAAAAATCTGTATCTACAGAAATATTTCTTTTTTTTTTTTAATATACTTCTCATTGATTGCTCTTTGATTCCTCCCTTTCCAAATCTCCCTGTGTCACTGGCAGAAATTCCATTATGGTTTGTAGGAAACATATTGGAAACAAATTCCAAAATATTTTGCTTTTGCAAAGAGAGAGAGAGAGAGAAACAAAAGTTAAAAGCAATTTTCTTTATTGGCCTCATTTATGATGCCAAGTTATACCCATCATGTCAAATTCAGATCATTTACCAAAGCAACACAGATAGAAATCCAGCACTTTGTGATGAATCAAGCTGTTTGGGTTTGGAGATCATGCTATACGAGTGTATTGAAAAGGAGGGCCTACCATTGTGGTTACCCACTCCAAATGGAAATGATATGAATAGCCAAACTTTTCATAGGCATTGTAAATTGTGTTTCCACAAACCAACTTCCAGGAATAACAGCATGCTTTTCTAAATGATGTTTGTTTGCTCTCTACACCCTTTCCAGCCCTCCTCCTCTTCTCTGCTCTGTTTTTTATTCTTTTTCTTCATTCAAGTGATGAAAACCTAGGGAATATTTTGGTGACTTTCACAGACATTTGTGATTTTCCTCCTGAACTGCCAAAGTAAAAGTTGGCCCAGGCCAGCTGAAGTACTTCCAGTGGGATTTGAGGATGGTAAATCAGGAAGAGGAGATACTATAGCAAAATCTTGGTTAGAAATTACAATGTCATTTCCCCCCTTGCAATGAACAGAAAGACAGAAATAACTTAGGGAAAGACTTTTCTGCCTCCGCAAAGCCAGTTAAAGTTTGTAGCAAACCTCAAGTCTTTCTGCTCTTGCACATCTGATACAAGAAGTGGAGTGGCTGCTGGATGTGAGTTACAGTAACAGGCCCACTTAAGTTGTGTGAAAACTGGATCTCTACATAAGTGTGTGTAGGATCATGCAGACTCCATTTCTGAATCATTCTTGGAGATGTTCCTGTATAGGCCATGCTTACGATTAGAGTGTTTTCAGACCTGGCTCCAAAAGGCCTGTAGCTGAAGACTATTGTTAGCAACAGTTCAGCCTTGTAATGCCAACAAAATACTGTTATTCATCTCAGCACAAGCAAAGGATCCCCTCCAGGATGCTCTCCCACCTTCCTTCCAATGTTGTATGGCTGGAGACGTGTGTCCTGGTGGTGTACATCACTGTGTATGGTCTGCCTGGGAACAATGTGATGATTTTCTGGCTCCTCAGTGAGTGCAGTCAGACAAGATGCTCCAGAGCAACAGTGAACCCTAACATCATCAAAGGTTTTGAGCAGGAATTTTCAGAAGTATCTTAATCTGTGGCAGAAGAGCTGGAATCTGCTGCTTCTCTCGACACTACCTGCTGATGAAGGGAACGTAGAGAGGACAGTAAATTAGTGGATCAAGCTAGAAGAAGGGGTAGTCGTGATTTTGTAAGAAGGAGTATCAATTTGGAAAGAAGTAATTGGTGGAAATCTTCAAAGCAGCATTGAGATCGTCTTTATAATTTTAAATAATGGCTTTACCATCAGAAGTGAATGCATACTGGAGAAATCTGTGCCTGTTACAAGGCCAGTAAGTACAGTCAAAGCACAAGCAATTTGGTGTATTGTACAGAGAGAACTGGACAATCTTTGAGTTTGGAACAAAGGTAAAGATGCAGTTCAATAAGTATAATCTGTATTGTAAACAAAGAGCTCATAACTGGAAATTAATAAGGAGGAGAAAACAGTAGATTTCAGAATAGTATAAGCAGTTTTGTGATGCAGTATGAGATATATCAGCTAAGTTATGTCCAAGAAAGCAAAGCAAACAGTAGGCCTGTGCACAAGAGCTTAGCACTGCCAATCTGGATGTTGCAGCATCCACCCATCTTTGAGGAAGGTGCATCACACACTGGGCAGAGAGAGTCTCGTAGCATGATCAAGGGACTGGACAGCCTATCACCCTAGAGGGGACTAAAGAGCCCAGTTTGTTGAGACAAGCCAAAAAAGGCAGTGAAGGATTGGGACTGCAGAATATAAGCACAAAAGTAGATAAACTCCAGGTGGAGAAAGAGCTATTGAACCTGAAATGCGTGGCTGTCACAAGGCCATCTAATCATGAGTATTAAACAGGAGAAGGTGTTTTCCAGCCATCAAAGCAGGGATATACCAGAAAAGCTTCCCAAGAAAAGACTTGAGGAACTAACAGAAAACTTGTTTTTAGAAAAAAAATTGAACTTCTACCATACTCATGAATATTCAGGACAGGTGGCTTTGAGTAAAATCATCTAACACCAAATTGGGTGATCAGAGCTTCTGATGAAATGGTGAACATGCCATAGCACCCTGTACTTCTCAGGGCAGAGGAACCGCACAGGAAGGCCTGCAGATTCTGATGGGAGAAGTCCAGTACACATATCTTGTAGTGGTGGGAGCAATGTACAACAATGGGTGAGGAATGTGTCTGTGCTCCATCATCCAGAATTGCCTCCCAGCTAACTGAGCCATGTGCAGACACGTTGCTTTCCTCCTTTGCTATACAAGTCAATACATTGTCTGTGGACTGTGGAGGCAACTTCATATTCTCTGGTGAATTGCCCTGCTAAAATATTGTGTCCTATGCATGTTTCCATTTCTATACCCCCTGGTATAACATCAAGTCTCGGGAATGCTCCCCCTCCTGTACTCTTTCAGGGGGTATCAATGTTTCCATTTAATGTAGGGTTTTTTTGCCCTCACTGAGGAATTTTACAAATAGTTTGTTTATTGTGTCAATCTCTGCTTTTGTGAACAGAAGAGGGAGCATCTGGAGACCATCATGAACTCTTGGCATGGATGCTCCTGGGAGGCTGTATTCTCCCCAGAGTGAGAGAAACAGCCCATCCCCACTCCCCAAAGCCCCCATCACATCCTCACATGAGGTCCTGCTGGAGTGTATCATTCTACTCTGGACTGTAGAATGTGGGAAGCTGTGGCGGGGTGCAGACAACAATGTTCTCTAGCTGGCTCTGCCAATAAAGAGTTGCTTGCCCTGCTCTGGGCTGCTTGCTTCACAGCAGAGAAAGGTCTCCTAATGTCTCACCTTTTCTGGAAATCTGCACAGCTGATGGAAAAAATAAAGACCTGTCTCTCCATGTGTACCATAGCAATGCAAGGCTGTTGTGCCCAGCTCTGCTTTGCCTAGGGACATAGAAAAGCAACAGCTTACTGCTGTTGTGTTGAGCCTGCATGTGAACATTAACTTCACTTCTGCGTTAGTTGGGTATTTTCCATCACAGTAGGGTTTAATTGGGAAAATAAATAAAAGAGTTGATTAATCAAAAATAAAATGTTGCATAGTAATATACAAGTTTGAGTTAAAGTCTTCTCTGGAAAGGTCACTGGAGTTTGGGAAGGAAAGTCTTGTTAAGACAGAGAGAGACCACCCTGCAATAGCTGATCACCTACTGCTCAGTACAGAGCTGAGAGGAGAGAAAACAGCAAAGTAGAGACTTGACCTTAGTTCCCTTTGTCCCAGAAGAGCACAGTGCTCATTTTACACTCTAGGATGAGGCATGCCTTTCCTGTCTTCTTGGAGCTGCTCAATTGTGTACAGTAAATTAGTATTCATTAAGTCAAAGGGAAAGTTGGATGACAGTCTGCTCATTAAGGTACTGACTTGGGCTCAAGTTCAAGTAGTTAGTTCTTTATTTACACAGTGGGAAGTTGCAGTGGGACAGGCCATATAAATCCACTAGCCTGGTGATATGAGTGCTCAGCTGGAGTCCAGAGGACTTCCAGCCAATTCCTACACTACCAGCTTCAGAGAAGGCTTTGGTCCTCCTTCCCGCACCAAAGCTGTTTTTGTGCCATGGCAGGCCACTCAGCAGAGTCTTTGGTTTTCATGGAAATCACTGCAATGTTTTGGTTAACTGCTGCTATGGGCTGGGAACATTTTCTGATGCTTTGAGAGGTTTTATTGGAATGGTAAGACTCTTCCTGCCCAGCTCCAGCTGTGAGCACTACACTGGGAGACAAGCTGCTGCTGGGTTTGCATCCAAAGTGAAGGAGCAGCTTTGTAGTGCTCAGAGACCTCAAGGTACTGAACACCACATGAATTTTGCAACAAATACCGCCAGAACAACACACTAATCCCTCAGCCTTCAGTGGAGAAGCATATCCCTTCCTGTGATGCTCTCATTATGGCTTGAGAGCTCAGCTCAAGTTAGAGTGACAGGCAGTGCAGCCAGGTCTGGCATATTGGATGGGGACAGCAGAGTTCGTGGATAGATTTCCAGTGAAGGGTTGCTGGGGTCCAAGGAAAAATCATTGCCTTCTTCTGCCCCAGTGCTTGAAGTACTGCAAGTGGACTGATGGTCAGAACTTCAGCACTCCCAGCCAGCAGACTGTGACAGCTTAGGGAGAGAAGGAGCCTGCACAAGATCAGGGCATGGGTCGTGCTCATGCTCATCTGTCTCCTGCCAACCCTTGTCACTGGCTTTTTGGTGAATTGAAAATGGCTGTAGTCCCAGAAAACCCCAGTCCCTGAGTGTACAGCCTGTGCAGTGAGAGTGGCTGCTAAAGCACCCTTACAAGCATGCCTGAAGCTCTGGGTCAGCAGTCCAGGCAGCAGAGCTGATGAGGACCACAGTAATGCTGTGATATCATGTTCTCCTATTTAGCTGGCCTTTTGGGGTCACAGAGCTCTCTACTCTTGAGCTGTTACAGGGAGGCTGGATTCATTGGGCAGGACAGTCCTGCAGATGGGTTTCCCTGGCCATGAGCTGTGGCCTGCGCCAACATTTTGGGTGGGGAAAGTCTGGGCGCTTTTCTCGCTTGTCATAGAAGGTTGCTATCCAGGCAGAGCAGAGGCTAGGACCAAACTGGGGAGCATCTAAACCCCCAGATATATTCACTGCTCCATATAGACTGACACCGCAGCCATGATGGATGGAGTTGCATACCCTGTGAGACAATCTGCACTTCTGCTCAGCTCAGACTGAATGGAAGCACTGGTTTGGCAGTAGGTGAGCTACAAAGCCCGTGTGCTCATTTCTGTGCCCTAAACTGACACAAGGCATCCCTTCAAAGGACATGGGCTGGCAGACATCAACAGCAGGTGAATAGCCCCCTCTGTGATTCTGTTCCAGTTTCAGGTGATACAGTTTAAGGTGATTTCTGGCTTAATGGTTCTATATTCCCCAGATAGGCTGATTATAACACACATCAGGCAAATAGCTGGACCAAGAGCTCAAGTTCAACTCTATAAGAAGCGTGTAGTGATTCCCAGGTGATGAATTTGAAGAAAATATTGAAGAAAGCCCATGGGTGTCTGTACAGACTTGGAGGTTGGCTCTGTACCATTCCTGTATGCACAAGGATGTGCACAGCCAGAGACAGATTGTGCCCTGCCAGCAGAGCTGGCAATTCTACCAATTCATCTCAATGGAAACTTTCCATAGGAATTAAATTTGTTTAGAAAAACCATTGAAATGAAACATTCTGCTGATGTCAAGATGTTTGGCTTTTACATTAGCTGGTGAAACACTCTGATTTTTTGTTTTGACTTTTTGTTTCTATATCCTACTGACTTTATTATTCCAGTATAACTCATAAAAAGAAGAAGTAAAAGAAAAAAATATCAAACAGAATTACTTCAATTGGCCCTAGTGCCATTCTTTAAAATACACGACTGGGCAGTTGGAAATTCATAGTTTTTATCATGATTAGAGATAATCACGATAATATCAAATCTCCAAGTGGCAGCATTTTCTCTGAAATGGGATTATGACCCTGCCAACTTGAACTGCTAACACACTCTCCCCACTTGCTCTGCCTCCTGTGGAGAGCAGGGAAGAAGCCAGCATGGGCAGCATGCTTACCAAATGGGTCAATAGTGATGAACTCAGCAAGTTCTCTCTGACTTCTCCTGAAATAATAATAGGGAAGGGTGAATAATCTGGCAGCACAGTGAGACAACAAAGAGTAGCCCTGGTCCTTGAAAGCATGTATGCCTACCCAGGGTCTCCTAGCACTATTTCTGTGCTCCTCCTCCTGATTCCCATGTCCCCTGAGCTCAGAGATGACAAGCCACATCCACCTTTTTCCATCTTCAATCCATCTCTTGACTGGCAGAATGAGACATGTCTGAACACTTTTGGCTGGATAGGAACTCTCTGCCTGAATGCCATATTTTACAGTAGGTGTCTAAATCTGACACAGAAGTGGGTCAGTGTGGCACATGCTATCATCTTGAGTGACTTCTGTTTAGGAGCTGTATATAACTGCTACAGGAGTGAGGATGAAAGCAAACTGTGTTTTGGGTCACATGGGAACACCAGTTTACCATCCAGATAATGATATCTTCCTCTGTGCTGTTCCTTTTCCTAAGATTCTTTATTTTCCAGCTCACTGAGTTCCCTTTGTTCCTCCTATATTCTACCTTTCCTTCCAGCCTATGCCTGAACTCCACTGCAGCTACGATGCTGGGTGTTTAGTGTGATGGATAAGTGAATCAAAACTGCTTCTATGTCTGAATCCTCATTACATTAGTTCTTCTACTCGTATGGGTACCTTGATCACTGTCAGCCCTGCTCCAACCTTCCTTCTCTCCCTTTGCCCCTTCTTCCCTCATTGTCTTGCAGCTCTGCCCACCACTGCCAGTGTGGCAGATGATACCATTCCTCTCTGTCCAGCCGGCTCTCTGCTGTTCCAGAAGGCCATAGGCATATTCTCCTGCTACACACCAAAGACAGTCCTCCTAAGAAGCTGGTTGAAAGGGTTTCCAGCCAGAAAGTGCTAGTACAGTGTAATCTAAACATCCCATGGGACAATATCCATTTAGAGACTGACGTAATACTGCTGATGTACTTTGTATGGGTCAGCTAGAAGCATGTTGCTTTTGCTTATTGCTGTCAAAATGTGCTTTGTCCACAACTTGCAGGAAGAGGCAAGCATGTGTTGTGGTGTGGCATGAGGTTCAGCTCTTTATGTGAGTGTTTGCTCCATGAGTAACATCATGCAGAGGTTTTGGAGGCAAATGGCATGGGCTTGTGCAGAGAGACTGAATGCAGAGCAGGGACCATGGGGGACCTGGTGCTATGAGCTGCTGTGCCATTAGTTTGCATCCTAATTCACTCTGCATTAATCATTCATGAGTAAACCTCACTGGGAAACAATAGGAGAGGCAATCTGGGGCAGCTTCTGTGAAGATCTGAGCCGGGTTCAAAGTAACAGCATATTCTTAGGAAAACCCTGAGCAGGCCTTTAGATACTTCCTAGCTCATGAGCAGGGACTTTTGGCCAAATTCTTCCCCTGCAGTGTCCCTGCTTTACATAGATTTGGCTTATCAGCACCCTGGAAAGAAGCTACTTCTCTTAAGATGGTGGAGAAAACTACAATCACTACCTCAGAGAGTTTTATTTAACCTTTTGAGAAAAGGGATTTAGTTTTAGTTGGTTCCCACAGGGAAAGGAGCTGCCAGTTAATTAATTGTGATATTCACTATTCACCTGGATCTAATAGATCCAGGAAATAGTCCCTTCCCTGAAGATGCTGTAACCATTTGAAGAAGGCATTTGTAGACAGCTTATTAACAACTAGCCTGTGGAAGGTTTAGCTACATCTGCCGGTCTTTCTGCCTTAAAAGGCTTAGTCTCCACCATCCCTGGGCAATCCTGTGCTCCGCAAGCCTCCCATACTGACAGGCCCTGGCTCCTTTCAGAGCTGGTTTCTGTATGCTGAACAGAAGTATGTGTGGTTTCCTCCCAGGAAGGTCTAGTGCCTGCAGCCGGCCTAAGCCTGCATCATGTTGCTGCAGCAGGGAGCCCTTCCAGAGGCAACCTCAGCTTCTCTGTTTGGAAAAGCTGGATTTGGGCTTGCATCCTTCAGCAAAACACAGTGTTTGTTTATCCACTGGCTGTCTGGGTCTCCTGAAGGCCCCTGGGGACAGCTGCCTTCAGAGAGCTTATTAAGTGAGCTGTCAAGTCCAATAAGAAAAGCTGAAGGCTGATGACCCCTAGAGTCAGCTTAGGAAATGCACCCCTTCCTGAGCAGCACCAGGCCTCTGGTTGTCCATGTCCACTGTGTCCCATGCTGACATGCTGTCAGCCCTCTCTCATCTACAAAAAGCATCTTTGCCTAGCCTGAATCTTGCAACAGGGATGTTTTCTCATGAGTTGATGCAACTCATGTATTGCAGAGAGACTGATAAGAGCTAGTGGGGACAGCCCCCATGTCTACCCTTACTTTCTCTGGAAAGCGAGGTGGGCTTGGTATGGTGCTGACAGCTCAGCCCTCATCCTGGCAGGGAAAGATAAGTACAGAATAGGTTATGGGTGACAGGCAAGCTCTCTTCTTCTAACTCAGTACAGAGCACCCAAGAAAGTACAGAATAGGTTATGGGTGACAGGCAAGCTCTCTTCTTCTAACTCAGTACAGAGCACCCAAGAAGAGAGCCAGGAGGGGGCCAATCCTTCAGTGTCCTGGGGCCACTTATTAAAAGGCCCCAGGAACTTCAAACAGGAAAGGATGAATGCTGCACTTGATATGTTGCTGCACAAGTGCTCAGCCCTAGGCAGGATCAGACCTAGCTGCTACAGCCTTTCTGCTTTTGCAGAACGGGCATCTCCACTGTCCTCAAAATGACACAAATCACAGGGATTTTCCAGCAGTCCTCGTTACAGGGCATTATGGGCCAAGCATACTGCCTTGCTCTTACCTGGAAGTTATTTTCTAGAGAGCCTCTGGTATTAGTGATGCAGAGACAACCCACTATCCATCACCTAGCATTTAGGTCTCTGCAAAAAAAATCCCTTCTTGCTCAGAATGAATGGAGACCTGTCTTCTTGCTGGCAGAAGGAGACCAGATCTAGGGATAATTTTTCATTGCATGATGTGTCTTGTACTCACAAGTCAGCAGCTCAGAGAAAGGTCCAGAAATCCCTGTACAATATACTGTGATACAGGGATATGCTGCCAGGTAGTTATCCATCCACAGTGCAGCACAGACAGATTGATTTATTACATTGCTACTTTTTATTTTCTGTAGTATTGCTTCAATGGCATCACAAACAGCATAACTGTCCCACTGATGAACTGTCTACAATATTTGTCATCAAGGAATTTCCTAGGTTAATTGTCTGCCACAGACACGCATGTGTTTGTGTGTATGTGTGAATTTGTGAATGTGTGTATTCGTGTTAAAATGTGGGCTTTTTAGTTACACATATGGGGGTGGAAGTGGGCATCTGTATAGCTCATTCCTGTATGGGCCATATTAAATGACCACTCATGTGGGGACAGCACAGTGTGAAGCACTGTCACTGTTTCTAATGTTGTTAGTGTGAGCATGGCCAGAACAACTGCAGACCTTCTGAACAAGCACAGGAGAGACAGTCCTACCTCTGGAGTGCATCCTACATAAATAAGCTAGAGAGACAGAAGCATGGCTCTTGCCCAGTTTTATAGACGGGAATGGAGGGAGGCTGTTAAAAAACTCTTGCATTTAAAGAAAACATGTTGCAGAAATAATTAGTTTTCCATGAAACCTTTCTATTTTTTGATCAACAAATGAATGTCCTGGAACTGCAATTTGGAATCTCATTGCACATCTCATGGGAGTTTAACTACTTGAACTTTCTCCTGTCCCTGTCCTCTTCCAAGGGCTGGGCTCCCTGCCAGCCTACCTCACCTGTGAGACACCACATCCAAGGATGTGGTCAACATGGTTCCTCCACATCATTCAACTTCTGACTGAAGCAGTTCAACAAGGGATCCAAAGATTTTGGTCTTTGGCCATTTCCCGGAAATCAACATTTTTCCATGAGGAAAAAAAAAAAAAAAAAAAAACAAAAAAAAAAAAACACAACTTTTGAACAACATCAGAATTTGGTCCCGAGCGAATGGCAGGGCTCACCCAAAGTTACAGAAGGAGGATCTGGCAAGGTCAGGAGCTGACTCACTCTGAAGGGGAGGTTTTTGAACAACTGCCTGGTAGGAAGGTTGAGTCTGGGGTCTTGGATTCAGATGGAGTGAGATAAGCCTGCAAAAGAAGCTGTTTAATGTGTGTTGCAGCTGTGGGCACTTGGCTTCACAAACTTTTAAGTCTCTTCTAGTCTGGGATCCTGAAACTCAGGTGAGGGTTATGAGCAGAAGATCTTTCGCCCTTCTCCAGACAGCCAGGGATCCTTTGGGGCAGGGAGCACTTCCTGATGGTTACGGAGCTACAACGCTGGTGAAGTTACTTATCTGTGGAGGGTGCCGGGGTGCCGTGCATGCTATGCCTGATGTGTCTGGGAGGCCCGGGCCTGGGAGTGACTGGTGTCCCTACAGATAGTCCTTATGTGGGAAGGGATGACACCATCTGAGTGGGGATCTCCTATGATCGCCTGCCAGATAAGTCCTTGTGATTGAGGAACAGGGATGCCTTTGCATGAGCATTACAGGAACAGCTCATTATCTATGATTTCATTACCATATGTGGGGAGAATGGAAAGCAGCTTATCAGAGCAGTCTTATCTGTGTAGTTTGCCACAGGGAAATTGTCTGATGGAAGATGTGTTTCCCAGATAGATAGATGGGCAGTGGTGTGGCCTTGTTCAATTGGTTCATTTGAGGTGAAATCTCACTCAGTGCTGACACACTTCCACACAGACTGATAGAGTCCTAGGTTTCAGGCTCAAGTTTTGATATTCTTGTGAACATACCTGTCACCTCCCATCCCTGTACCAAAGATAGGGACACATCAACCCCAGGTAAACTGATAATTCTTTCCTATGGCTACAGACACAATATAGCACTTGTAGGGCAGAAAGAACATGAAACTTGAGATAAGTTGAAACCTAGGCTGAGACATGGCCAGGGTTTGAGGCTGCCAGACAAGGGGTGATGATGGGCAGAAGGGTTTTCCTACTGGGAAGATGAATTTGTTTGCCTGGTGGTGACCACAGGCAGACCTATGTCTCACCAAATCCTACAGGAATTTTGCCCATGACATCAGTGGAGAGGAGAATTAACTTCATTCTATTTAAAGAGATTATCTAGAGCAGCAGCTGGCAGCCCTTCAAGGGTGGGATGCCAGATTTTTTCCCAAATTAGAGGTTAAATGTGCCAGTAGAAACTCAGTGAAAGCTGAGCTCTCTGCCTCCCAACAGGAAGGGTGCTGGCAATCTGCTTATCGGATCAATATTCATCACTCAGTGGGAGCAGGGAGCTGCTGACACCTCTCCCAGGATCCTGCTCTTGGTCCTGCACCTGTCCTGGCACCTGTGCCGTCCTTGGCACCCATTCTGACCTTGGCACCTCTACTGAAGCAGAGAGCAGCTCCTGTCCAGTTCCTGAGCATGCAGCCCACTTTATTCACTAAGGTGACCATGCACAGGGAAGAGGCACAACAGAGAGCAACTGTATTGTGCCAGCTGAGGAATGATTGGCTTTCTTGACTTTCAAAAGGCCTGTGTTCCCACTCTGTGTGCTCACAAGAAAAGGGGAAAAAACATATTTCCAAGTACATATAGAAGAAACTGGAACTGAGATTTTCTATGTCACTATATTTCTTCCCTTCAAGGTGTTTTTTCTCCCATTGATGAGCTTTTCCAGATAATTATATTAAAATATAGCAGGAAAGTACTTGTGTTCATATGGCCACCAAGCTCCTGCTGGGTGCTCAGCTGCAGAGCGTCCCTGGGAGCTTGGCTGGTCTCTGGGATCCTTAAAGTGAAAACTCAAACACAGATTTGTTGATAGAGTGTTTTCTCTTGGATGCTGTCGTGGAGAGCACATAGAAATAGCTTGGTTTCAATGCTGATTATTAAAAGAAGAATGTTTAAGTGAATAATGCTTTCATGCTTTATATCCACAATCAAAATGTTAGAAACATTTCAATGCAAAAATGCTATTTGATTAAGCAAATATGCTTTATTCTTACACTTTATTTTTGTTCTTCTATCATGCTGTTAAATGTTATTATATATCATACTGCTATTTTTGGTATAGTAATTTGACAGTATAAAAGTTCAATTTTTGAGTTTTTATTAATTCAATTTCAATACTTGTACACTTTAATGAGAATCAGTGTTGAAGTTTTTCTAATAGGTTGAAATTCTGTGTTCTCGTGCTTGGCTCATTGCAGTCTGATTTGCTGGTACTTTGATTTGTCAGGCTATATTATTAATTATCACTGTAAGTTAGTGTAGGAAAAGTTTTGAATTGACCTATGCACCATGTGTGTAAAGCAGTGACTTCTCTAATACTTGTTGTGATAAATCCAATATTAACACTTATTTTTCACTCTGTCTCACCAATAAAGTAAGATCTATTTGCAAGAAAAATTATAAACATCCACCCTGGAATTGAGAATGGGAAGATGCCAGTCTATGTGACCATGAGGAGCAAATCTCCTCATTTACAGGTGTGAGTGAATCATCATTCAAGTCACACTCAGGAGGTGGGGCAGCATGTCGTAATCAAACAACAATTTGCAGTGAAAAGCTGGGGATGTGAAACTCTGACATGGTTTTGGAAAGCGTTTGCAGGAATTCTCTGCACAGCCCTGCTGAGATCCCATCTCTTGTGTAAAGTTAAACAATTCTATGATTCTATGATTCTATGATGAGATGTTGACATACTTCAAGGGAAAAAGAGCTAAAAGTGGGACAATAGCTGACAAGAAAGGTCATTGCAAATAGACGAACACTATAAGCACCATGGAGGTAGGGAGAGGAAATTGCTTGTGGCATTACAGCTGGGAGCTCCACAGTGAGTCTAAGTGGAGGAAAATGTAGGCTGGATATCAGCAAAATCCTGTATTCCGGGCAGTAAGATCTATGGGAGCAGAGTGGTTTCCCAGGGGATAGAGCAGGCTCTCTATTGCTGGAGTAATTTAAAATTGGATAGGACAAAGTGCTTGGGAACATGCTGTAGAGGCTAATTGTGGGACTGTGTCTGTGTGAAAATCTAGTGTGCATGAAAATAAATGTTTGCTGCAAAAGAATATATCTGTTGATCAGCCACTGGTTTCAGGGCTTGAGTAGAAAAGTAAGAGCAAGTCTTTTGGCCTGGAGGGGTTGAGCTGCACTGGATGCTATTCCCTGCTGGACCCCAGGGCCATCACACACATGTCCCAGGGCGGCAGCTGGCAGATCTCTGCACCTCAGCACTGATGCCAGCAGGTCCCTCCCAGGCCTACAGACTGCTGGCAGAAGCACCCCATGCCATCAGCCACTGCATGGCTCTTGCTCAACCCACAGCATCACCTTCCCGTCCCCAGGCACTGAGGTCTGCCCTGGCCGTGACTGACGTGGCACTCCTGCAGGCGCCTCTTGGACAGGGCTAGCCAGGTTCACTTCCCTAAGTTGTGTGTGGGCTGCTTTTTCCTGGAGGAGACTCTGCAGCACTCCATCCCTCTGTGGTGATTTACAGTGTTCTGCTCAGTTCCACTAACCTTTGTGCTTCTCTTTGAAAACATCATAATAAACAAACGGGGCTGGGAAGTGCTGGGTGAAGTTACAACGCCGCGCACTTGCTGCAGCTGAAATCCAGCCGTGCCCTGAGGCTGAGACGAGGCCCTGTGGACTAAAACATGTAGTATCAGCTGTAGGCTGATCCTCTGTGTGTGGTGAGCTGGTAAATGCATCTCTCTCTGCCATCAACCCCTCTTTGGGTGCTGTGGGGTGATGGCTTGAGCTGGGCTCTCAATGAGAGGTCTGTGGTGGGGGAAACTTTGTTGTGCCCCTTCAGTCAGGCTGCTGGCACTGACCAGTTCAGCAATGACGCCTTCAAACGAGGCATATACCAACGTCTGAAATGGCCTGTGGCATGCAGAGTGTGACCTGAGGTGTGCTACCACTGGATACAAAGCTTCTGCCGTGGGATCTGTGCTTCATAGCCTGCTGCTGGCTGACAGAACAGCCCATTGTCTCTCCTGCACATCTATCCCACAAAAAAAAAGCAGTATGTCTTTCAATATCTGCCATGCATCTGTAGTTCTGGGCCAGTTTGCTCATGCCTGGTCCTGCCTCATTCAGTGGTGCGGAGGGGGCCATGGTGCTTGGCTCTGGCAGTCTTGGCCTCCTGATCCACAGCCCCTTGGGCTACGTTTAGAGATTTGACAGGGACAGACCCTGTCGGTGCATGTGCATCTAGGGGCATGTGTGTTATCGGAGCACATGCAAGTGTGACTCGGTCTACTTGTGCCCTTAGTGGTCTAAGCCTTTGTGCCCTGCCTCACATTACCCATCTGTGTCATAGCGCTGGTGGTATCCATTCTTTCCCCAAGCACTTCTCCTCCCCTTCCACTCTGCTCTCTTCTTGTGACGAGATGCTCCCCCAGCATGCTGTGAGGGCCCTACATGTCTGCATGCTCTGCCTTGCCTCCACGCTGGCCTGTGGATCCCTGCCCCTGGGCTGCGCTGAGGCTGCCAGACTTGCGATTTACAACCCACAGTTGTCCTCTGAAGCTCTGTGCTTCTCCTGGTTTCACCCCAGTTCATTCCTCCACCAGAACAGTTTCTTCCAGAGAGTGCTCCTGCACTGACCCCTCTGCATTAGCAGGCAGCTGCAGAGCTGGAGCCAATGTGCCACCTGGCTATTGGTTCCCCACCATGCTGGTGCTCAAGGATGCACTCAGGACAGGCTCCCGGTAACAGTCCCTCCAGTGAAGTCTCGTACAGCACTCACAGCTCCCTGAAGTCAACCTTTCACCCTGCTGAGCTGGAGGCTGTGCATAATGACTTCCTCACTTCCCCCTGCGAGACAACTCCTCTCCTAGGCCTTGCAGAGTTAAAAATAGAGCCTTGCTTATGGAAAGTTCATGCTGGATAAGAGACTTAGCAGGACACTGCTTAGATCCTAATTTGAATGTAAATCAGTCGTGCATTCCAGGCAGAATCTGGGCAGTCAGGAGGCATAACAAGTCCCGGCACACAAGGAGTCCCGTCTAATCAAGAAAAGATCGCGTAGCAAACATGCTCCACTTTCTTTTCATCAATGGGAGAGCGGTCAGGTTGTGACATGCAGGCTCCTGCTGGATCTGGACACTAGCGTGGTGGTCATGCATACTAACAAGTTCAGCAGCCCCAAAGGACCAGGCAGTGCTTTCTCCCTGTGCCTTGGCTCTAGGTACAGTGAGGGTGAAGGGCCCTGTCTGAGTGGATTGTGGGTGAAATCCTGATGGCTAGATGGGGCGATACCAGGGGCCCTTGAGTTCGCACATATGGATACGTGGTGCACACAGCACCCTTGCTCTAAGCTTATGGCTGAGCCCATGCCCTGTGTCACTGCTCCCACTGACAGCTCAGATTGGGATTCACGTCTGTATTTTTCAGGACAGTTTGGGGTAAAAGGGCTCAGCAATATTCTCTGCCACAAGCTCTGTTCTCTCTGTGGGACACCATGGGTGGCTGGGATGCAGTGGGAGAGGGGTTAACACAGTCTCCGGTGTGCTGTGGGTGGGTGCTTGAGCCACTAACAAAGAATAGTAATGAATGGAAAAAGTGAAGTGTTTTTTCCCTAAAGCAAACAGCTCGGTCAGATTAGAAGCTCGGAGTGCGCTTTACCCAACTATTAATACATTCCTCGCTCATCTCAAACTAAACAGCCGCACTGAGCTCCAAGTTCATAAAAACAGCATCAAATCCATGAGAGCACAGTACATTTATAGTGTCAGCCAGTAAAACTGCCTGCTGGAGGTGGTGGTACTCTGGATCTGTGCCTGGTAGGGAGAGATAGGCCGAGCCAAGCAAGAGGAAGACAGATGGCCCTGAGCAAGTGGACCCTTGCCCCCCCCTCCCCCAAGCAGAGACTGCTGGTGGCCATGGAGGGAACCTGGAGAAGCCCCTACCAACACCATACTGGAATTGTCCTACTTGGAAATACTGACAGGGCAAAGAGCAAGTGGGGCTGGGGCTGGCCCGAGGCCTTGCATCCGTCACTGCCAGCATGTGCTCTGGGATGTGCATGGTTGTCAGACAAGCTCAATCTTTCCTATGGGAATAAATACACTGTGCATTTTTGATCCCTCCCACTCCGCCCAATGGCTGCATGTTGTGCTCATCTCCCCTCCAACCTAAGGAGGGCTGAGGAGGGGACTGGCTGCAACACCGGTGGGGCAGACTCTGGGTGAAATCCCCCATGTGGTTTTGTAAATGCAGAAACATGGGCAGGATTGTGCTTCCCTGCTTCAGACCAATGGACTCTCCTGTCCATCCCTGGTGAGGTGCCATGAGTCCAGGCTTCTGCTCCACAGGCCTGTGGTGTGCAGCATGCTGGAGAAAGTGGCTACTCTTTGCGCCTCAGCCCAGGGAAAGTCCTGCTCCACTCTCCTTGCTAACAAGTGCAGAGGCAAACAGCTGCTTGCCAGATCCCCACAGCTGTGCAATCCATCTGCAGCACACGCCACATGCCAGCTGCAGCCCTGTGAGTGCATCAGAGCAGAGGGAGGCCACAAGCCAAGGCTGGGAAAAGCAGCATCCCCTCTCACTTCTGCAGCCTGAGGGGGTGATTGGGGAAAAAGACCCTGCAGCTGCAATGGGAAGGGAGGGGGCTGCTGGGGCTTTGGCTGATCCTTAGACTAGGCAGCTTGTGTGCCCTGGTGCCTGAGCACTGCAAGCCCTGTGCACCAAATAGCCCTAGTTATTTGATAAAAATGGCACCAGCCTGGCAAGACAGATTGTCCTGTCCTGTCTCCAAAGCCTGCTTTGCCAGGGATCTTCAAGGACAAGGCAAAATGTGGCCTTTCTGCATTTGGCAGCTGCATAACAGAGTCCCCCCAAAAATAGAATCTAGTGGTATTTTATTTCTCACAACATTTTTCCATTGGGCTGATGTATCCTCAATGTTTTATCTGTTAGCTATGTCAGTTTGGGGTTGTTTAAAGTGATATAGCATAGTGCAGGTGCAGTGTTGCAAACATGCTAGGACATCACCTGGTGGCTACAGCTATTTAGAAAGTGCCACACTGGAAGTGTGCAGGAGCCCAGGAGGCTGTTTCTTCTGTAGCTCTGTGAATGGCCCTTTACAGTTTGCAATGGCCCTGTTGGGGACCTATCATGAGGGAAAGAGTTATGATAACAACATTTTTTTTCCTAATGTTAATTAGACACTAACATTAAATAGCTGTACCTTTAGTCAAAAGAAGGCTCTGTCCTTGCAGTCTGAGTCCTCATCTAGTCCTCCCCTAACTGTAGCTCCCAGTTCCTTGACTCCATTGATTGCTACTAGATGTCCCTTGGCCAGAGAAACTTCTTGATTCCCCAAGAAAAGCAAAATCTGAGAACCTGATCTCAGTAAATAGGCAAAAGCAAGGAAAGATATCCTCCTCAGCCATATCCAGGACGTGCAGAAGATGAGGGCACAGGGACATAGTTATTAAGGCAGCTCCTACAGCTTTTCTGAAGTCTCCTACTAAAGAAAGCGTGCAGAAACAGCCTTGATCAGCACTGGATTAGTCCTGACAGTGTGTTGAAGGGTTCCTGGGCTGTCTCTTCTTCATATGGAATGAACTGGAGATGCAACATCACTTGTTATTTCACTAGAGAGCAAACTGAGACATAGAAAGAGGAGAGGACTGAGCCAGCTTTGCCTAGAGAAGTATGGAAATGGGATTCAGCTGCTCAGGCCTGATTTTTGGACAGAGATTAAGTCCTGCTGTAAAGGAGTCTGATTTGAGCCTCCTTCCCTGGAGGATATCTTACCTTTGCTCTCTGCACATCCCAGAGAGGCATGTGCAATTCCAGCACAGCAATAAATTGCCAGGGTCATTCATAAATTCTCCCTGACGGGCATGAGGCGGTTGCCCCATGGTGGCAGTATTGAGATATCCTGCAGCTGGAGCTGAGCAGAAGATTCCTGTCTCGTGGGAAGCTCCTAATCTTTTTCCTTCCTCCATTTCTTTCTTCCTCCCTTTCTTTCCTCCTTCCTTTCCTCCTTCCTTCCTTTCTGTCTCTTTCTTTCTTCCTTTCTTTTCCTTCCTTCCTTCACAGAATCACAGAATGGGTAAGGTTGGAAGGGACCTCTGGAGATCATCTAGTCCAAACCCCCTTCTCAAGCAGGGTCACCTAGAGCATGTTAGATAGGGTTGCATCCAGGCGGACCTTGAAGATCTCCAGAGAAGGAGACTCCACAACCTCTCTGGGCAACCTGCTCCAGTGCTCTGTCACTCTCACAGTGAAGAAATTCCCCCCTCACATTTAGGCAGAACTTCCTGTGGTTCAGTTTTTGCCCATTGCCTCTTGTCCTTTTGCATGGGCCAACTGAAAAGAGTTTCGCCCCATCCCCTTGACCCCAATGATACACATTGATAAGATCCCCCCTCAGTCTTCTCTTCCCCAGACTAAAGAGGCCCAGCTCTTGCAGCTGTTCCTCATAGGGCAGAGGCTCCAGTCCTCTGATCATCTTCGTAGCCCTACGTGGACTCTCTCCAGTAGCTCCATGTCTCTCTTGTACAGGGGAGCCCTTCCTTCCCTCCATTTTTCATCGTAACTCAACCTGAGAAAACTGAAACATCAACATTTTTCAAAGAGCAAAATACTTGGGGAAAAAAGATCAGCCCAGAAGTGACAAATTGCTTTATTTCACCCGTGCTTCGCATTACATGGTGTCTACCACAGCATTGCTGTGTCCCTCAGAGGTCAGTGCCTGGTGCCCAGTCTGCTGCTGCCAGGGCTTGCTGACCAGAGTAGGTTCTTGGGTGCTCAGCAGCCACATGACTCCCATAAGGCATATCAGATCTGCTCTGAGGGTTGAGCCATCATGGGGGATAGATCTGGACAAGGAGCCCAGCTGACTTGGTAGCCAGGGAATGCAGAGGATGCAGTGCAGCATTTGATGCAGAGGTGGGGTTAATGCTGAATGGTCTTGTAGGGAAGTAAAAAGTTCCCAAGGAAAACTGGTATTTTGATTTTTGTAGAGCTGCACTTCCCTACAGGAAAAAGATCACTGTTGCAGAAGAAGTAGCTCTGTTTACAGCAAGGAGGGAGACTGAAAGGACTTAGAGACTTGGTCCTTCTTGCCTTTTCATTGCCTCATTTTACTCAGCATGCAAACACAGGGCAGCATCATCCCCATCTTGTGCTGCATCTCCCTACCATCCTGTCCAGATCCCTGTGGTACACATCCCACTTGTCTCTGCTTCCGGCAAGGCTGAGGTACTGGCAGTCAGGGTCACAACAGGGCTTTGGGAACTTGGGAAGCTGGTGCCTTAGCAGGAGAGCACAGTGTTGAAGACAGAGGTTCAGTCTGGGATGGTTCATGGCTCATATTCACCACCAAAACTCTGGGTTTCATTGACAGAAACAGCACTTGGCTGTGTATAGAGCTCATCCTTCCTGGGGGAGGAATGTAGCTCACTTATCCTGCAGAGTCAGGCCAGGTTTAGGAGAGAAACTGCATTTATTTTGGTGTTTCCATTTTGCACACAGCTTCTAAGCAGGGTCCAGTTCTAGGCACAGACTGTAAAGCCAGACTGAAGGCCCTTAAGCACTTGAGGTATAAGGGTGGATATGAACACTGTGGTCCCCAATGACTGGCAGACCCTCTGCACAAACCTTTTCTGGCTGGTGAAAATCTATTTGCCAGGGTGGCTGTTTGGAAAACTAATTCTTTGCTTGCTAATGGGCTGTGTTAGGGAATAAATGAGGCTTCTTTAATGACATTTTTATATAAATGTTCCAAACAATAAGAGTGCTGCCACTTCGCTCTGCCGGAGACTAGACTCACCCTCAGAAGCTTACTGTTTAAAGCTCTTTATACCTAATGCATGCAGCTCCACTGAAAAGTTCCTATAAAATGTGCCAAAACACAGGACTTGTTCCAGAAACCATTGCTTTTTAAATCACACGGGTGGCAGAGGAAGAAGCTGATCATAGATGAGTGGATGTAACATGGCTCTGGGAGCGGAGTGACCTCAGTGTCATGTTCTGCCCCTTTTTTTATCTTTCCCACACAGTGCAAAATGACTGAGTCCAAAGTCATACTATATATACGTCTCGCTGTACCATCTATCTGGGCAGCACAAAGTCCGGGTTTATACTGATCTGTCTGGCATTAGAGGATCGAAAGGTTATGTTATTGGTACATTTCTGCACATCCAAAGCATGAGTCATCATTTCCAGGAAGTCAAATACTTACTTAAAGGATTGTGATGCAAATTGTGTATCACAAATATTTTATTCCTAATGTAACAGCTCATACCAAACAATTGTTTTCAGCCTTCCAATGGTATTAGTTAGATTTTGGTACTGAATTTGGGTACAACATTTATGAACAGCAGTGCTACAGCAAAAGTTTCAGGTAATGGGTGAATTTATGAACAAAATAATGACTTTTTTATGAAAAGTAAGCATATAAGTTCTTGGATGCTATGGAAGATCTTAAACAACACACATTGCCTTCAACATACAAGAACTAACTTCAAGGAAGTATCACAGTATAAAACAGGCTGAGATACGCTTGCTAATATTTCATATTGAGATACTATTGCTAATATTTCATATTCTAATTCCACAATTGTTATTATCAAAAACATTGAAACAGTGTCTTAACCAGATGTGTTTTGAAATTTTTATGGCACCCATTCCTCAACACTGAATGATCAAAGTTGTTCCTTAGAGTATTCCTCTGAAAATCATAGAAGAAAGGCTATGAGTAAAACCCAAATACAACAACCACCCAGACAGAAAAAAGGGCAAAAATTCTTCCAAAAATATGAAATTTCAGGAAAATCAAAACAATTTCAGGAAAGCTATTCCTGCAAGCTATCCACATCCAATTACAAGAGCAATCAGATTCTTTCCTCTCATTGCAGTAGCTGTCACTATGAATCAGTCACCCTGTGCCAAAGGCTATACTGACAGAGGTAGGATGAAGGCTGTGGTGTCTCCTCCATAGGTAGGCACAGAAACTGTCCTGTTTCAAGTAGCAGAACAGTGCCACAGCCTGTTAGGGATGTGCAGCATGGCCTTGGTTCTGTGCAGGAGAAGGTGCATCGCACTGCAGAGGCGAGGAGCATGCGATAATAGTATCTGAATAAGAAAGGTACTTCTGTAGACAGGATGCTCCAAGGGGATTATACACTTGTAACTGAGACTTTCTATTCTATATGCCAAAGGGAATGGATCCAGGATCCTTGCCGAAAGCCTGGCTGAACACTGAAGTTTGCTTTCCGTCTGATTGAGGCACAGTGCAGATGCCAGCTTGGTGATATTACCCTCCAAGCAAAGCTGATGGTAGGATATCCTGGCTTTAATCAGTCTGTTACAAACAACCTACCCTCATAAAATTGGAGCTACAAGCTACTGCTTGTCTTTCTTTTTGTCAGGTGGATTTCTCCAGGCTACTACTCTTTATTCCCACAGAGCCAGCACAGACAGCTGTTTCTCAGAGCTGAATGATGCGGAGATATCTGAGGGGGTGGATACGCTTGTCTTCTCTCTGGAATCCTCTATAGTATCTATTCTAAGGTTTGCTGTGTCAGACTCTGGGAATGAGATGGAAGGCTTCCTCTCTGTCTGCCATCTCCCCCTGGGAGCTATACACATGCTCTTCCCAAGCTCCAGATAGCCACAGTTCATAACTGGAAGATGCCGTCAGAGCTTTGCTCAGGCTGAACCTTCAGCAGGCTGCATGTTGGGCACCTTTCAGCTTTCCTGAGAATCCAGAAACCAGTGTGCAGACTCAGACACGTTTTGTTATGGATTTGTTCTCTAGCATCCTGACTGAGATGAGCAACACCCTACAACTTGATAAGCCGTGTCCTGAGATGAGTGTCTGCCTGCTGAGGCTTCCCAATCCAAAGGTTTCCTTGGATGCTGGCTTTAGGGGTAGTCATTTTAACATTTACTTAACCTGACGCATAGGTTACATAGATGCAAGTTTGCAAAGGTCTAGGTGACTTAGCACATGAGATATAGTCCAAATTAAGCAGGTAGTTTTACAGAGATGGCTTCTCTGCAGAGATGGCAGAGTCTCTCTGTGACTTTGTCAGTCACGGTAGGCTGGGCCTTGTTGGGCCCACAAAGAGAATTTCTTCCAAAAGCCAAATTCTTATAGGGCTGTGAGAGGAAAGAAAAGAAAAAGAAACAAATAAATCCTTCACAAAGTTTAATTTTAAGAACAGAAACAAGATAAAAATACAAAAAAATGGTTAAAAAGGAATTCAAAAGAAAAATAAATCAGAAAAATATTTATAGGAATATAAAAACTGTTTAAAGATAAAGTATTAGAAGCTCAGAATAAATATATACAACCGATCAAAAATGTGCTAAAACATCAGGGAAAAAAAACCTGTCATGCTTAACAGTGAAAGAAGTTATAAGAAGAAAAGAAATATCCATCAAAATTGAAATAATTTTCAAAGAAGGAAGATAGAACACAGTTTGGAGTTATTACCCATAATAAGGAAAAAAAGAAAAAATTTTTGGATAAAATTGCTAAAAGCATAAAAGCAAATAATAAAACTTTTCTCAAGGCATGAATTTTAGGAAGTATATCAGAAAGTGTGCAGGCCATGACTCAAATCTATGTATGAAAAGAGTCAAAGAAGATAACATTGCAGTGCAAGAGCTAAATAGCTGAACCGATTATTTACACTGATGTTCCCTGGAAAGAGAGAAGGAAGTCTCCCACACTGTGGCCATCCTTTGCACAAAATTAGCCTGAGAATAAGAATAAACAGAATAGCTCAGTAACGAGGCTGGTACAAAATTTTTAAGACCAGATTTTGTATATCAAAGAGTTGCTTAGTTTTAAAATAAATTGGGGAATGGCTCACTGTTGTGTACACGTTAGCCTCAGGTGTACTCAACACCTCAGCCAAATGTGACATATGCTGATATTTTAGAATGGGCCCTATCTGTTAATTGGGAACTGCATGTGGGTAAACATGTATTATGTAAACTGACAGAGTATACTATAAATTTTAGAATGAGTGGAAATATATTTAAATGTGATATAATGAGAAAGAGTCCGTGTGGTTATTGTGAAGGGAAGCCATGCTTCTTGAACCTATGGATAGCCTCCTAGAAGTGGACAGTTCCCCTGTTAATTGATATTTAGTTCAAGGATAGGGAACAAAAATAGGAATAAACTTTTCAGGGTCAAGGGCAGTCACCAGGGATGTCAGAAATCAGTGTTGAAACTCAGCATATGGCCACGGTGCCTGACAGGGGGGATTCTGTCAGAGCTTTGCTCAGGCAAACCTTCAGCAGGCTGCATGTTGGTTACCTTTCAGCTTTCCTAAGAATCCAGAAACTAGACTTCAAACTCAGAAACTTTCTGGTATGGATCTGTTATCTAGCTTTCTATGTATTCAGAAATGATCTCAAAAGGGGGTAAAACCCAAAGTGATTAGATTCTTTAGGATGATGAAATTTTCCTAACTGCAAGGAATGACAAAATACTCGTGTACCTAAGTGCCTGGGTGATAAAACAGCAGAAGTAATTCAGCATCAGTGAATGCATGTGTGAAAAAATAACCCCAGCAGCAAAGTAACCCCATCCCAAAATAAAACGGACAACTAGGCTCTTACTCTGCTGCTTGGGCAATGTGGGCTGGCCAGGAACTATGCTATTCTTCCTTTCCTGTGGTGGAGTTCCACTGTTCCAGCACTAGCACCAAAGATGCCCATGGCAGAGCAGAGTGCAGCAGCTCCTCAGCAGCGTGCAGACTGTGGGACATGAGAGAAGCTATGCTGGGGACTAAGAGATGCCAGGGAGAGGAACAAGTCATGGCAGCTTGTGCTCATCCTTGGCTGAAACCCTGTGCTGTGGGCTTCTCGTGACTCAGTCCATTTTTTACATGCAAGCAGCAAATGAACTACCATTAGCCTGGAATCAAACTAGAATAACTTCAGTCACATCTGAGCCCTAAGTGGAACAGAATGAAAAAAATGTAGTGGTTTGGCTCCCTGCTAACTGAGCACTAGGCTCTAAATTATTAATTACCATTGAGGGAAGAAAACTGGGGTCCTTAGGCTAGGTCATGGAAAACATCAGCTCAGTGGGGGGCAAGAAAGAGAATCAGATTTGACCATCCCGTATTGGCTGTTGTACATATTCCTGTCTCCTTTTTTTTCCCCCCACCCCTGCCCCTGCCTTTTCAGAAGACTTCAGAAAACTAGAAAAGGGCAACCAGCATGACCACAGGAATTTAATGATATCCACAGGAACAATTAAATAGACAAGGGCTCTTTAGCCTGAAGAGACATCTGAGCAGGGTGATAGAGAAGATATACAGCAGTCCTGAATAGTCTGACAAAGGTGGTTAGGAGATGATCAGTCTTTGCTTCTTACTGTTCAGGAATTAGGAGGCACTCCATGAAATTGTCAGGTAGCAGATTTAAAACAAACAAAAGGAAGTACTTTTTCACACAACTCATAATTCATCATGAAACTCATTACCATGGAATACAGTAAGGCCAAAAGTATGACTGACTTCAAAAAGCAAATACATTCAGGAAGAAAAATCATTGAGACTATTAAACATGAGGGCCCAACGATAACCTTTTGCTTACCAGATCCAAAGGCTGGGAAATGCACAGAGAAGTATCATGGCAAAGCTTCTCCGTGTCTTATGTACTCCTTCAGCATGTTACTAGCTACCAATGGAGAGGGGATATGGGCGCTGGGGGAGATAGAGCCGAGCCCATATAGGTGGTATAGACTTTCTATGTTCTCTTTCAGCCTCTTCTGTGTTCCTCTCCTATTCAAAGCTGTTCTTGTCTTGCTGGTTCTCAGCCTGAGAAGGATTCATTTCTATCTCCTGCTTCACCTTTTGTCTTTAAACACTCCAGCGTTAGCCACGCCCCCAGAAAACTGAACCTCACTGACGTATGATTCATTTGACTGGGTGTAGACATGCCCATGCACCAGCCTTCTGCAGAGGAGCTGGAAAATCTCATCTTGTCAAGGTTTTGCCTGACCTTTTGTTCTAGACAAACAGGATCTAATCAGAGCTTTAGCTGACAACCTATTCACAGTAGGTATACAGAAGCTATCCTCTTTCTCCTTGGCAACAGATACATGAAGCCAAAACATCGAACCAGTAATTCTCTGGGTAGCTCATAAGCAGAAGTTAGTCGACAGTATCAGCTGGTTAGATTCTTTCTATAGTTGATGAAGAAAGAAAGATTCATCCTAGAGGTAATCTATCTTACCTAGTGAGATGAATCACTCCCTGCAGGACTGCACCTTGACATACCACCTAGTTGTTACCCACATGAATGCACCCAGTGGTTGACTGGACCAGACTCCAGGACAGCAGGTTCTGTAGAGAGGATAAGGTGCTGGAGATGGTCCCCTTTCCCCGGAAGACTCCTGTTTCTTGATCTGCTGAGCCAAATGACTATGCCTGGTGATGTGCCAAATGGCAGTTCTCCTATAAATGGCGTCAGTGCTGGAATTGTTCAGATACACCAATATAGGGGGTGAATGGTTTAAAGAGACCAGGGAAATCAGGGAGACCCTCACTCACATACGCCCATGAATATGTGTGAACCTAAACTCCCCACCTGTGCTGACAAAGACCTCATCTATGCTGTCTTGCTTGAAGTGAAAGCCGGCTGGAGGCAACAGTAACTTTCCAAGCAGCAAGCACTGTTGGGTGATGGGTGTCCGGTCAGAACCTGCCCCTGAGTCTATTATTAATGCAATAACCAGACATTATTATTCATGCCAGCCACAGAGCTCTATAGTAATGATCACAGACATCTTCCAAGTACATTCAGTTCACTGCCCTGCTTCCCATCCACCCCCTCATTGGTGATATATAAATAGAGGATATTCTTAGCAGAGAGGATTCCCAAGAAAATGCCACGTCTCCTTTATGCAAGCAAGGATTTAATACACTGGCATGAGGAAACACTGAGGCCTTCCTAGTGACAAGAGGGTCAGAGCCTCTGACATTCTTCATTCAGGCCCACAACTGGTAACAGCTAGACTAGTTTGGTAACATTTGCTCTGCTCTCCTCCACACCAGTGAAATCAAAAGGGGTGCAAACATTAATCAAATAGTTGAGCTTGCCAGTGCTCCAATTCATGAGACAAAATACCTTCTAGAGCTAGAGGAATTGTTTATACTGCCTGGAGATCTGCTTTAAGCATTTCTTACTCCTACCTAGTAACAATGAAATCCCCTGGGATACGAATACTTACCACACCACATGGACCCTCTGGGGAGCAGTGTCCATGCATATGGCTGGTAAAAGGCAGAGCCAAGAGCCCAACCTGTTCAGCTGGGTAGCAACTGGTATCCTCTGGTGTGATAGTCTGTGATGCACTCCTTCAGGTCTCCCCAGGCATGATGGAGCATGGGGCAAAATAAGGGAGCAGAGCAACTGGGAGCTGTTTGCTTACTGTTGCAGCCTGTGCAGTGATTGTGCATTCATAGCCCGATGCAGGGCACTCAGGAGCCAAGAGGGTCAAGAGCTTCCTCAGCCAGGCACAGGCACAGAGATCAGTGCAAAGCAGGCAGAGATACAGGTAGGCTGGCTTTCAAGCCCCCAAATAGGGACCTTTCTTTCCCTTAAAACTGCCTTGCAGGGAACATCGTAAATTCCTGGAGTAGCCTTTGCAAGAGGCATAGCATGGAAGCTGTGAAATCCAGGCACAGCTTGTCCTTAAAATGCCTGATGAAGATACTCACAAAACATGTAGCTTTCCCTAATGTAACAGAATTTAGAGTTGGGATGTGTAAACATGGTAATCTGTGGGACACATGGCCTCACACCTTAGAGACATGTCACTTGATCCAAGAAATGGTATGGTGGACATACAGTGAAACCTGGCTGGAGTGTATGGATTGGTGGGTCAAGGTAAAAGGATGTAGGGGTAGGGAGGAAGGGGGAAAAAGTTTTAAAGCAGTAAATTTCATCCTGCAGCTCCATCTGCTCCTGAGACCTTGTGTACTGAGCAGCGTACATGAAGAATTCACCCTGAGACGTTAGGTTTGGAAATGCACTCCTTAGTGCTTCTGCTTTTTAAGTAAGCAGAAGGTCCAGGCTGACATTTAGTATTTAGTGCTGGGCTAGAATATAATGCTGTGGGAATGTACCAACAGCCCTGTTTTTATACTAACTTTTGCCCTGGAAGTGCAGTGCACTGCAGGTGCCCTTTCAAGCTCTGCCTTGCTGGGGTGTGCTCTGTCTTCTTGTCCTCTAAAACCTGTCTGCAATAACATACACATACCCTTTCCTACACTACTGTTTGTGTAAGATCTTTCCCATGTGCAGGCATGCACTTAGAAGAAGACACGTAACACATATGTATGCGCAAGAGTCCCAACTCACAAATGCACATGCTCAAGCCTATGCCTGGTACATGTAGGAGTATGGATGCTCACAAATGAGCAAAAGCTTAGGTTAGTGATGAGAAAACTCCAGGATCTCACAGATACATATGTAACAGCACTGAGAAGTGCACAAAATGATCTCAAAGGGAGAAGGAAGCATGGATATTTAAAGTGTAGCAAGGTGAGGCCGGAGTGCCCGTATCGGCAGAACAGGTTCCTTTTACCAGCATGTAGAGGTAGACAGGCTGCTGCAGATTGCACACTAGCCCTCCCATTAGAGATAATCCCTCCTGCCCAGTTTGGCAGGAGGCTGCTCTGGACAACCTGTGGAAGTCATTACATGTCCTACCTGATCCCCTGTGAGGTACACAAATGTTAATCTCATGGTTCAGCAGATCACACTAAGCTGTAAGTCTAGAAAGACTGTTTGCAATATATTGTTTTATACAGTTCCATGTGTGCTGCTTTTCAACATCCTACGTAATGTTTAGTCACATTTAATAACAATAAAAGTCTCCTTCACAGCCTCATTCTGGAAAATGGGGCCGATTTTACTGAAAACAATGAATGTGAATAGTTCATGGTCTTCTCGCATTACCCAGAGATTTATCACATCTCTTGCATAATTTAATCTCTACATCTGTGGGACACAAATGTTTTACATTTCTAACATTTATGGGCAGACATCGAAAACATCTGTGCAGACCCAATGCACAAAAACATCTGGAAGACATCTCTGCCTTTTTATGACATATGTCTCCTGATCTTTTGTCTGGAACAAGTGTGCTGCTATCAGTAGTAGCTTTTTATGTCGGTTACTGGGCTTCCCGTTTGGGCTTTGACAGGCACAGGGGAAAATGTGATCAGCTCTGAATTTCAGCCCATTTCAGCAGTGAATTTCAACAAGTGGGGAAGCAATTCAGGGAGCTTCCCACCCACCCACACTGTGAGAATTTGGACTGGGATGGGAACAAGGCAGCCAGGGTTTGCTACTAAGCTTATGGACAGGACTGTTTCCTGAAAGTTCAGATATGGAGCTGTGCTGAGCTGCTTCTGCTGAGCTGCTGCTGTCATTTCTCTGGAGTATCCCAGCCTGGTGCAGCAGAATGGCTAGAGCAGGAATTTTCTCTGCAGTGGGAATCTACCCTCTGAAATGGGAGCTGGCTTGGCCGGAACTTCGCACATAGGAGAGGTGAGCTCACCTGCAAGGACTGGGGAGGCTATGTGCCCCCAAATATTGACCAAATTCTTGCTGCTGCTGTTAATATCCCAGCCCTTTGGAGATTTAGATAAACACTTTCTACAAGTGGGATAAGAGGGAATAACAGTCCATGGAGATATTTTCTTCATTGTGTTTTTTCTATACACTCATGACATTGCTTCTGAGACCTGACTGACTACATTCGGCCTGGCAAAGGAAACAAGGCTAGGGCATGTCCTCAGGCAGAGTTAGCACTCTCCGTGGCACAGTTTGCCCTGGGCTCACCAGCTATCTCCCAGCCTTTAGCTCGGTATGAACCAGTGCTTAGTATGGGTCAGTGATTCTTCCCAGGGGCAGTTTGAATGCATCCAGCATTCTCTGGGATGAAGTCTAGGCATCATTCCTAGGGAGTTTAGGCCATGCCACTTAGTCTTAGGGCAGAGGAAAAGACTGTGTCTGTTTTATTTAGTAGCCCAGATGGAGCCATTGGGATCCACGGTTGTTCTGTGGTTATCTCTATTGCACCTAGGAGGTCTGATTGAAAATTTGTTGTGGTGGACGTAGTGCAAATGTTGAATCAAAAAGTTGTCCTTTTATAAATGGACATAGTATGAAGCAGAGGCTGATGAAAGGACCTAAAGAAGGTAGTGAAACTGCTTTGGGGGACTGAAATGAAAGATGTCACTTGTATGGTGGTTGAAATTGGTGTGAAGAGACATGAGAAAGCACCTGGATCCTCTTAAACATACATATACATCTGAGGCCATTCTGCAAATTGCTATGCACTTCCATTTAGGTGCTGAGAAGAGGCAGATCCTGCTGCTCCCTTTTTGATGTGCTGCTTGTTGCTTCCACACAGCACAGATCAGGCAGCTCCAAGGGGCCATACCCTCATGCAGTCCTGTGCTCCCCTTCCTAGCATGCCTCTATTTGCTGCACGTATTTTCCTCAGGCTTGAAGACTATGCAGGCAGGGGCATGGTGATAGCCAGCTGATGCCCTGGTCTAGCTGGCCATCTTGAACCGCCCTACATGGAAGAGATGGTTGAAGAGAGCACTAAATCACTAGGGATTTGAAATAGGAGAAATGTAAACTGTTCTCCTTGTCTTTGTACCTTGTGAGTGTCCCTGGGGCAGCAGTGACGCTCTGTGAGGAGACCAGGGGATACTAATAGCCTCTGGGTTTGCTGGGGAGACATGGGTTTGTTTGGAAATTCCTGAGCTTGCGTTGCTGTTGGCACACAGCAAAGGAAGGCAGCCAGCAACTCCAGCCTGTGAGCTCTCTCCTTGTCCCTGCTACCCTGACAACAACACAGAGATCTGAGAGATAGTGGATGCAACCCAAGAACATGCTCCAGGCTGCCTGCAGCCATGGGTCCCATGGGGAAAGCAACACCAGCCACCACGAGGCTTTGCTGAGGCATGGTGTGGAGAGTCCCTTGGCCTGGGAATGGCTGGCAAGGATGATCATGATTTAGACCAGCATGAGAACCAGGCTGGGGTGCTGCAAGGGGTGTTTGTACAGCCCAGGGGGCCTTGGAAGATGGAAAAGCAGAGCAGAGATGCTGGAGGGAAACTAAGCATTTCAATCCAGGTTTACGAAATAAAGGCTTCTCCATCTGTATAGAGGTACTGGGGGCTGTTAGTTAGAGGAAAGGAGAGCAAGTGGATTGCATAGTCTTGAGATATCTGAGTTTGGTTGTGGGAAGTGCTTGTCACTGCCAGGAGACCCCGGCAAGCCCCTACAGGCTGGTAACCAAGTCCTGCCTCAGCACTGTGGTTGCCTGTGCTGCCATCCATTTTGTGCATGTCATTCACAAAATATGTCTGGTACCCTGACCTGCAGGCCCCCAAAAACCTTCTGGCTTGGCTGTGTCAAGCCAGTCTATGGAGTGTATTTGGCCACATAGCTCCTGAGCTTCACAATGTGCCACCCTAAAACTCCTGCTCACACACTCACCCAGCCCTGGTCCTGCTACTTTCCCGCAGTGGGCACTGGATAATCCCAGGGAAGTAGCTTGACAGCATATCTAAAAATACCTGCGCTATTGCTATTCATCGTGTGCAATGTAACAGCAGCAGGCCATCCCCAGAGGATCTTGTCTCCTTTGCCAGGAGCTGGGCAGGAACACGCACAGAGCCTTCCTGAGTGTTCGCAACCTTATTTAAAACAAGTGTATGGGCACGCATATGCCACAATATGGGTGTAAGGAATGGCAGGTGAGCAGAGAGGCTCAGGGATGATGGACACAATTCTTGTGCCACAACAGTTACTCACAGAGAATGTTTTGACACAGATGGGAGCACTGAAGAGGATCAGCCTGGCTTGCTAGCTTGTGAAAAACTAGGAAGATGACTCTTCATCACATGGCCTATTTCAACACTTCCAAAATTCTGTTGTGTTGCAAATAAAGAGCCAAGTTATCAATTTACTTAGACCAATGCTCAGGTCATGACAGAAGAAACTTTTCATTTCAGAAAATTTAAAATGTTTCAAATGAGTTTTGACTTCTATTTTAATTAAAAAAAGAAAAAAAGGAAAGAAAAATAGCAATCTGAAACTTTAAACAAAATGTCATTGTGAGAAGAAAATCTGGAAATGTTTTGCACAGATGTGTATACGGGACTTCTTTCAACATCATCAATATACTTTTCATATTTTTAACAAGTAAAATTTAAAAAGTCGGTATATTCTTGCAGGTTTAAATTTTGACACATCTGAATTTTTAAGGCTGAAATGTTTTCCTCAAATTTTGAGAAGAAATTCCTAAACATTTCTGATTGCCTGGGCAATTTCATTTGCCTATATTCTGATATAATGTTGGATTACATAAGCATATGTTATTTTTCCACAGTACATGGTGTGTAAATTCAGACTTTTGGAGACACAGTTTGATCAAATGTAGCTGGATTTTCACATAAATGACTGATTTTGAGCTCTTGCTCCAAAGCTAAGAGGTCCTAACTTCTGAATAGTGGCTTTGAGAGTTTTTTTTTTTTTTTTTTTTTTCATTATGGCTAAAACAAAACATTTTTTCTAAATCCTGTTCTGAAAAATTGTTGACCTATTTTAACTATGAGTTAGTAAAACCTTCAGCTGGAAGTAGACATCCTGGAAGTCAAATCTGGGATTTGGCAAATTATAAGCTACCAAAGCAAGGTTTACAGCAGAAAATTGATCAATGTTACTTTTCCATGTTAATCACAAAGCTTGGTATTTCCGTGGTTTTTAATAATACTGCTTAATTCTAGGATGGAAATAAGAAATTAGAAAACAGCTTTTCCCATCTTCCTCCATTAGTAGGGGAAGACACTCTGAAAGTATCATGGCCTCAATGTTAGGGAGGCACTAGCAGGGGAAGAAAGAAGTCTCTGTATCGCACCTTGCTTTGGAAGTGCTGACCTAGTGGTGACACAGAGTGAAGATCAGAAGCATAGAGGGGGCAGGTGAGCGAAGGAGGCTGGTGGGAGGCTTGCCCGTGGTGTGTGAAGCAGCACATTCCCTGAGAATAGCACTGCTGTGGTTCTGACCTGACTCTGTCCAGCTTTGGACAAGCCCAGGCTCCCTGCAGGTCTCAAACAAGGCTGATTTCAAGTTCCATTGCAGGAACTGTAGCCAGGATACAGCCAGCATATAGCCAGGATGGTGATTGTGGTGAAATGAGTCCAGAGCATGCATTGTGGGCCTGGTGCTGCTGGTGGGCTATTGCTGCTTAAGTCTGCTTCTTACCACAGAAAAACTCACCCCTGCAAGCACTATACTTCACAGTATCAGCAGGATTGAACTCTTGGCAGTACCAGGAAAGGCTCGCTTGCATGCCCTTCCCAACCTGGGTCAGTGCCTACATATTGAATCAGAGCCCGGATCTTTGGAAAGCCTTGATAGTTATCTGGCTCCTGAATCACAGCTTTAAGATGATGAAAATTTGCAGCCAAAATTCAGTCAACTTCCAAATAACATCCTCTAGATTCCCAGGTCGGCATGTCAAGGCAACAGAGGTGGACCTCCTGTAACCCTGCAGCAAGGGCTGTGGGAGTAGGACTATCCCCTGCCCTGTGAACCACTTTGAGGACCAGGATGTTGGGGACATGCCCATCTCTACCTCCTGGAGAGACAGGGCCTCCCCAGCTTTGTAATCTGGCGAGAAAGAAATACTGAGAACTAAAACTTGGCAGGAAAGGTCTGCAGAAGGAGAGCTCCCTGGAGGCAGCCACTGCTCCCCCTAGACACAATACTTCACTGCTTCCAAACACATTTTTCTCAGGCAGTGTTGGATAATATCTGGGAATGCTAAACACTGAAATGAACAATAAGCCTGATTGGAATTTCTCTGCAGGGCAGGCACTACTCTTGTGTTTCTTACTGGTGGAAGAGGTTAGCAGTCCCAGATCACTGGAGTGGCTTAACCCCTATGGCCTGTGTTTAAAGGGACTTGGATACTTCAGGAGTTGGATAGTCTAGGTGATAGGTGACCTAGCTGACTTAGGCCTTTTGGTAAATCCTACCTGGCACCCCTCTGTGTCATGGAAATCTGGGGCCAAAATCAATTCTGTGCATGTTACCACCAGCCTTGCTTCACTGTTAAGAACAGCAATTCTCCTGTGAGGTACGGACAAAGAAAAAAAACTGCTGAATCCTTGCTTTACAGCTCTGTAGCTTATATCTGGTTGAAGGTCTTTTGTTCTCCCAGTGCCATCAGTTTGTCCTCTCCCCCAGTGCAGCCAGGACCTCAGCCAGCACAGTGGGAAAGGTCTTCAGCTGGAGGAAAGAAGAATGAAGTGTCTCCTCCTTGGGATGTCTCTCTTACCACTGAAGGGAAAAACTCCAAGGAGTAGAGACCCAGTGGGGCAGTCCCCCATCATGACGGTTCGTATCCCCTGGGTAACAGGGCTCCATGATGTTAATAGGGGCACTTTGTATTATGCATTCCCAAAAGCTTGAGGTACAAAATCAGCACTTCTAGTCAGCTAGCAAAGACAGGGCCCGACTGAGCCTGCTCAGGAGAGCAGCATCCAGTTCTGGGAAAGGCCAGGTTTCGCCAAAGCTGTTGCCTTCATTCTTTTATTGGTTGTGATGTCCTAAGCAGGTTGTGATGTCTGGGTTGTGATCCCAAGCAAACCTGCCTAAATTTTCCCTGAAAGCCAATTTGGACCTAAAATTGCTGTGACACTGCCCCATATCCTCACCCTTGAGCTGATACCATGCCACAGGGCTTGGCCTAGGGCTTCTAGCTCAAGCCTGTATCCAGTTACCCAATTAAGGAAACAGCTGTATTTAATCTGGAGAGAAAGCTGAGGTAAAGCCTGCAGGTCAGGAGCTCTACCTGCAGATCATGTTCAACTCTGTCAGCTCTGCTCCAGACTGGAACATTGTGTCCTCTACAGGCTCTCCAGGATGTAACATTAGTGAGCAAGCATTTTATGCAGATTAAAAATGAGTCATATCCTGTGCCTGCAGTGCAGGGGGCAGCTGGAAGGAGGAAAGGGGGATGGATGCTCCCAGCATAACACATCCTTCCCTTCTGTAGGGGTAAGTGGTGACAGTGGGTGATGATGACATGCCAGTGTTGCCCCAGCGTGGCTTCATGACAAAAGTGCAGGGGACAGGCTTACTGGCCAGGGAAAAGAGGCACTACTTGGCATGCCAGATGGGAAAGGGTGAGAGGAAGAGGCTGGGTCATTTGTGCCATCTCCAGGCTGGAAGAGGAGTGCTCCCCAGGCTAGCCTCTCACCGCTAATGGAGCGTGTGAGGGTGTTTCTCCTTCGGTCAGAGGAGAAGCAGGCATTTTATTTCCTTGGGACAAAAGCACTGCTCTCCAGTAAGAAGAGATCCCTGCCCAGCTCCAGGGATCAGTGCTGTGTGATAGACAGCTCTAATGCCCATTGGTGCTGCAGGCATTTGCAAATAAGCTGTAACTCCCACATTTGGGACCCAGTCAGAGAGTTGGGACTGGCGTGTCTAGGCTATTCTTGCTCTGAGCTGTTCCAGGAAACCTCCCCCAGATTCTTGGCGTGGGCCTGGGCTCTGTGATCTGGCATTGACCCCCTGAAAGGCACATGGAGGCTCATTATCATTTACTGACCCAACTCCTGTTTTCATTCCTAGTGACAGGAATCTGCACAGTGTTTAATGCAAACAGAGGAAACACATTTATTGCCCTTTCTAAAAAATTTTGATGTTACAAAGTCATGTTCAGAAAGCCAGAGCAACTAAATTCTTCTGTCTCTGCTATCCAGGCTCTGAATACTTTATGCTCTTTAATTGGGAAAACGTCTCACAAAATTCTGCTAGGAGATGTTTCTTTTACACTTACTGGGCCTTTACTGAGGAGTTCTTGGGCTTGGTGTAGGGTCAGTAGAATTATTAGCTCACAAGAACAGTAAGTTCCATGCAGAAAACTGTTTCTGCTGTAATTCTGCTGTGCAGAAACAAGTTTTGACTGTATCTTGATCTTCTCACAGGCTCAGCCTGGCATGTGGGCCTTGTTTAGACTGGACACGCAGTAGGGCTGGCCATCCTCAGCCAGCACCCTAACAAGTATGGGTTTTATTGCCTTTTAAAACAGTAATTAGTCATTACAGCACTGTTAATTAGTCATATTAATTAAGAGATGTCAATAAAGACACTTTCTAAACACAATTCTGCCACCTAGACAAGCTCAACAAGACACAAGTGCCCTGTGTCTGATCCTAGCTGGGATACAGGCACACACGAAAACCCCAACAAAACAGGGAATGAAAGCTCCGGGCAGATCTGGGGTGAGGGACAGAACGTTTTCCAGCAGGAAAATGGTGTGTGTTCCTAAGGAACTAGAAGAAATGCTAAGAAGAATGCAAATATGACCCAGGAACAGGCTGTCAGTTAGTTGAGCCAAGTTGCTCTGTGCTCACAGTGAGCAGTAAGCACAGGTTCAGGCAGAAACATTTCTTCAGGGCAGTGCTAGAGAAATATTCCCCTCTCTGAAAGCCCTTCTCCACTTTAGGATCCATCTTTGATCCTTGATTTTACTCCCACCTCTGAGGAGGAGGTTTAACGAGTGTTCCACAGAGATTTCATGCCATAGCACCCATATATCTATAGAGCTGCTTTGCTTTAACTACAGCCTGCTCACAAGAGCATAACTTAAAAGAACTGGTGTTAGAAAAGTATTAGCTAGATCTCTATCAGGGCACAGTCTTGCACAAAAGAGACACAGGTCACTTCTGTAAGATACTGTCTGAGTTCTTGGGGTCTCCCACCTGTACCTTGTGTGCTTATGACCTAGAGCAGCTAGGAGGGCTACACACATCTGGTTTGTCCATGCACACACTGAGACAAGGATGCACTACGTTGCAGTAGTGCTCTTTGATGACTTCTTTGCAGCTGGCCTGTATCAAAGAATGCTTTCAGCAGGAAATAGATGAAACTCAGCATCAAAGAAGTTTTCTGCTCTTTGCAGAAAGGGCAAAAGACTTTCTAGATAAGACTTCTGATTTGTAAACACTGTGGATGGGACTCCAGTCCCATTCTTCTGTGGTTTAATGCCACTGACTGATGTAAAGTTACACTTCAAATGAGATGTTAGCTGAAAGGGAGCTTGAAGGGGTGGCCAGTCCCCCTGCCATCTGCTGGCATAGACCTTGGGACCTGCCCTAATGATTTACATTCAGAGGCAGATCTAAGAGGAAGAAAGAGGTATTATTTTAATCAAATTAGCGGTCTGAGCAATTCTACTTAGAGCTGCCTAAAGGATAATGCATTGTTTTAAAGGTGCTTCACTGCTCTAAGTGCTGTGATGTGTTAAATCATGTCAGGAAACTCATTCTGAGCAGCTTCAAACAGTCCTACCAGCTTTAAGAGTTTCTTAATTTCCAATACCTCACAGCAGAGCAATTTACATTTGCATGCTTGCAAAAACTGAGAAATACAGTTTAAATATTCAGCACGTCAGCCCACATAACATTTGCTGGACCTGCCAAAAAGAATCAGTCACTTTCTTGAATGCTGCACCATCCCAGGTCTTTGACAGTAAGCTGATGCCTCTGATAAGACTGGGCTGACAGAGCTCTGCTTTATGCAGTACAACTGAAATTTTAGGCCAGATGATAGCAACAAGTCTTAAATCAGCAGTAGTGGTTTGCTACAGCTCCAAGATGCCTGTTTGTGGGAAAGAGTAAAAGCAAAAGTTTCCTCCAGTTAAATGCATGTTGCACAAGATCACACAGATATGTTTCTTGCCTTGTGCCTATCAGCAGGAACTTAGCCTGCTTGGACTTTTACCATTTACCTTTTCTCCAGATAGTCCCTTTGTCCTTGTGTCTGTTGGATTGCTGGATATATTGCAGTTTTGTCCGGACCAGCCCATGGCTGTTTGCTGTTACCAGTTGACGTTCTAAGAGGGGTCTGGCAGTGATGGGCAGTGCTGCTAGTCCGTATTGCTTACAAAAAGTTAGGAGCACACAGCTCAAAATTCGTGCTCTTCAGTTAAATTTATTATATATCTTACTAGGACTGCAGATGGAATAAAATGCTGTCATGCTGAGAGTGGCTTCACAATCTTACCCTGTCTTCAACATAAAGATTAAGGGAAGCAGTTCTGGTTCAAGTGTTTAAGTGGGTGCCTGTATAATTGAATTTCATGCCCGTTCATTCCCTCTGAAGTAGTGTATGCAGGCAGTCACTTGAAAGGGGGAGAAGCTTTCTCAAACCCTTTCTGAACTTTCCTATGTTCAGTGAGGTTTTTCATAATTGGTAAATCCTACTTCAGATCACTTACAGCCTTGCCATGGGAGATGACAATGAGAAAGGGCCTTTTTGTGTATTTTTTTTCCAAGAACAAGGGGTCACTATGCACTCTTTATGTCCAAATGACCTGAAATGTTTTGCACATGTCAGAAATAGTGCATGTGTAAATTAACTGAAGACGGTTTTGTCATTGCATATGTAACAGAGTGAGACCCTTGAGCAGGTCTCCTCTGCCAGTGCTGCCCTTACGAGGAGCTTTGATGTCTTCAGATAAAAGGTCATAAGCAAGCACCAGTATTATTACTGTTCAAAACTATAGTGCAACAAAGCCTTTGTAATCACACAGCTGAACAACCTGATAAGACCCCTCCAGATAAGTCTCATCTGGGGGCCTGTGGCACATATGCAAACAATCCCAAAGGAAGCAACTGTGACACCCAGCCAGCTGATACCCAGCACCATGCGCACTCCGGACTGGCACTTAGTGTGCTGTGATGGCATCCACGGGCCGGGCAGCTGAGCCAGGGGTCTGGGCCACAGAGCTTTTCTGGTGACATCATCAGATTTAGAGTTGTGAGGCATATCAGCCAAAAGGTTTCACACTGACTGCAGTCCAGTGTCTAGCGCACATCTGCCTCTAGTGATTTGCAGAGGGATGCAAGACTTTTGATACATCAGGACTTCCATTACATGGTACAACTGGTGAGTGGCAACCGGAAAGGATGCTGATGCATTGTTTCGCTAGCAAGCTGCAGGAACCATTGGTACATATGGCAGTGACAGGCAGCAAGATTAGGTGTCATCTCATCTCCTTTATGTGAATCCTCATCCGCAGACATCTGCAGTCACAGACAGTGGATTTCAAGGATGAAAAGCAATCCAATAGCAAGAGCAGAGGAAAGGCCTTACTTCACTTTTCATGCAGGCAATGGAGTTTAAATGGGTTTCTGATGGGAGAAAGCTCACAATGTGTGAGACTCAAAGAAAAAAATCACTCACGTGGTCTGTTATCTTTCCTCAATGTCCTTGGCTTCTAAATTGGCTAGAAACCAGACAGGCATAGCGCCTCCATGCACTACAGCAAGCCTGAGGTACTGTCACCTTCAAAGGGGAACTTCACTTGCTGACATCCCTCTGTGGGCTTATCTGCGTGAGAGCAACTGCAGCTCACAGGAATGTACTCCAGCTGGCTCTGAGCTAAGGGTCCTGGTTCCTCCTAGAGGCTCTGCAGGGGCCATTTAAGCATTAGGTAGTCCTGCTGGATCTCTGTGAAACCTAGAGGGCTGGCCTTAGTTCAGAGTCCTGTCGTTCCCTTATTTCCATTCAGGATTCTGCTTGTGTGATGTTGCTGCCACTCCTGAATGAGCCTTGTGTGCTTTTGCTGCTTTGATATTCACCATGCTTAATAGCATCTTTGCTTGGCCTGTCCATCTGCTTTTGCAGTGAGATATTGTGAATGCACACACAGACAGACAGGATGTCCTTGGGTCCCATTTAGAAGCAGTGTGTTGCCTAGCACTGAGGCAAACAGTTTACAGGCAACTGGGGCATGAGTTGTGTCCAGCTTGCTGCAAGGACAATTTTAGTGTGGGGAGCTGGGATTTTAGGGTACCTTTGAGTTTGTTGCTATTGTTGTCACAAAAAGACTGGCTAAAACCTCTGCTGTGGTTAGAAATGTTTAATTTCCACCACAAATATGTTTGTGGTTAATATAAAACCAGTTGTTCTTGTGACATCCTTGTCCTGTAAGTGAAATAGCTGTTTCCCTCTGCAGAGGTCAGTGCAGATATACAGACAGATGTGATTCTATTCCCTTACAAACTTCCTTTTGGGACTGATTAAGCCAAACTTTCTGCCTCTTTCTAATTAATATTTAAGGAAGTCTTCCTCCTCAGGGCTGTGATGTAGTGATGTATACCACATAGTCCTGGAAGCACAGCTTGACTGGACCAAGATCTTTTGCAAAATGCAAGCCTGTAGCAAAGGCCAAGGTCTGCACCACAACCTGCAGGTATCTGAGCCAGACAGGACCCAATGAACAAGATCAGATGTCATTTTCAGATGTCTAGATGAACATGTTCTAGGGTTTTTCCACAGGGTGTAAACACTGGTGGCTTAATTATATCCTATCCACATGATGTCATCAGAAAGTTTTCCTTCTGGTTTCTCTGCATTAATTCTGTTGTTCATCTTGCTCTTAGCCTGTGCCTGACATAAAGTAACTCATTTCCCTCATTAGTGCTTACATTTTTTCAGATATGTGCAAACTGCTACCACATCCCATCTTACTCATCCCTTGAGCTTTAAAAACTTATCTTTTTGAATCTTCCCTCACATCTTCCCTTTCACCCCTATTCTCTCCCATTTCTCCATCTCTTTCTGTTGTGGCACCTGAGTCTGCCCTGTGTCACCTTCCTCCTCTCTGACATGATGGGTTCATCTGTGCCCCATGGACTCAGAGCTGCGTGCTCTCCCAAGGAAAACTCTTTCTTCTCCAGCTCAGGGGTTATTTTGGAGCTTGATGCCTTGTATTATGTTCAGAACAATTTAGTGATGTAGCAAATAGTAAGAAGAGAGCTAAGACTTCTTGGTAGAATATATGCCTTTCAGAATGTGTGTTTATATACATGTGTATGTATACATACATATATATATGCGTGTATGTATATACTCACTGTATTCATGATTTCAGATGCTGTGCCCTTTCTAGGTCACCCTTGTATTTCCAGTATGATACAGAGTTTGAGGTCCCTTTGTGCACGTTGATTTGCACCCTGGAGAGCTGTCAGAGCCTAATTCTGCTGTTTCACTTTGAAGCAGCACAACAGCAGTGCTGGCTGTGGTGAGAATGAAGATGACTATGACACACCACTGCAGGGGCTATTGGCAGAGCCTGCTGCAGATCCCAGCTGCCCTTGTTCTGTAGTGCCCAATACACGTACTTGTACTCAGAAGATCTTTTCTTGGCACACCTAAAACATCAAACTCAAATTTGGGAGTGTGGAGAGATGTGCACTCAGTCGTGGTATAAGGATTTGTACGGGTCACAGTGGGACTTTGGGGCATATGTTTGTGAAAGTTACTTAGGAAAATCTTAGCAAGGAAGAATCAGCGTTGCTTACCAGACCAAGTTCCATAGCAGAAGTTTTAATCTGACCTGGTCCTGCCTCTCTGCCCAGTTGTGCTCCTGGTTGCCTGGCATTTAGCTCTTCCAGGAAAGCCTGGCTGCATAGGCAGGCTGCAGGCAGATGAACCCATAAAGCATGTGAGGCTTTGGGTAATAGATGTGTCTTACATCTAGATTCTGGATTCAGCCAGAAGCAAGGGCAGACACAAGACTCAAGGTCTCACCTAGAGATATCAAAGTCTAGGTTGCTTCCAGTAAGATGAGACACAAGTATCTGATCATTGGCAGAAGGAAAAGGCAATTTTTTGCCCATTGTGGCATTTGAGCATCTGGCAGCAGTGGGAAATCTAGAGGGATCACAGGGCTGCAGATGCCTTGACAGGGAAGAGCAGATGCTGTTGACAAACAAGATGTTGGAAAGGAGGTGAACTCTCCAGTGCTTCCTTCTGCCTACATTCTGGGGGAACTGGGAGACAGAGGTGTGTAGTGTTGATATTGGCCAGACAGCAAGAGATTTCCTGTTCTTCTAAGAGCCCTTGTCAGCAAACCACAGCTCTGCAGGAAGCAGCATGCAGGAGCACTGTGAAGCTGTCCTGCAGAGCAGGGATCTGTAAGGCCAAGCTAGAGCAATGGCAAGGGATGGCTGCTCACAGCAAACTGCCCAGTCTGGGGGCTAGTGAGAGTCAGATTTTGCTGCAAGCAGTCTGTCCTGAGGAGGTCAACAGAGGGAGGTGATACAGGCAGGTTTCACATTTCTCCCAGCTGTTATTTTACCCTCACATGTTCCTTTCCCCAGTCTGCCCCCATCATCATGGAGACAGGATGCTCTGTCAGGCAATGGAGCCAATAAAAGCAGAGTGCAGGGTCACAGGAGAGCCCATCTCCATTGCCCCCCATCATCAGGAGGACAGGCTGCAGACCACTGCAGCAAGCCCTGCAGGCAGCACCCTGTGGGGATCCCTGCAGGCTAAGGCTGACACTTGTGCATGCTGCCCCAGGCAGAGATCCCAGCGCTGCATCTCGTTGCACACACACAATATGGTAACATGTTTCCAGTGCCTGGCCTGTGCCAAGGGCACACATCAGGCAGCAAGGCCAATGCTGGAACTGACATTTTTCTTTGAGATAGGCAGAGCATCTCTGTGCTGAAAGCAGAATGATACTGAAAGCAAGATTTATGATTGCATTGTATTGTTGCCAGTAGACATTTGACCAGCACCCCTACACATGACATTTGTTTGTTCAAATGTAACACAATTCATAGACTCTTTAGGAGAGTGTTGATGCTGTGACATTAAGCAGTCGATTACTCCTGTGCTTGGCAGGCTCTCAGTCCTGCTGCGATATGGCACTTACCCAGCACCTTCCCTAGCAAAGTGCATTGGCATAAATATGTGAGTAATGCAGGTGACAGGCTCTGTGGCTCTGGCTGATTATCCGTTGCTTTTATGTAATTTATGCTCCAAAAGTAACTATGCTCAATCTTGTCCATGGACTTGATTCCTTTCATGTGGTTTTCTGTGCTAACAAGATTAAATCAGTTCCAATAGGCACCATTTTAATGGAGATGATAAACTTTTATTGAACTCAAGCACATTAAAATGAAATGTAAGCAATAGGTGACTTTAGCATTAGTCTAGAGTCTTTTCCAATCTGGATCAAGCCAGCATACCTTCCCTGTTAAACAACAGCCAGCACCCTAGCACATTTTATGAGCTTCTAAAAGGGCCGAAAAATCCTTCCCCCACCCCGCTTCTACATTGCAATGCTGCTGGAGGCTGAAGCCATGCGTTAATAGAAGCAGCTCCGTGACCTGGTGATGCAGCCATGAAACGAGGCGTAAACACAGCTAAGTACAGGACTTCACATCTCACAAAAACAGGAAAGCAGGGGATGGGTAATTTGGTGTTTTACAGCAGCTTTGTCTGCTAATCTGTGATCTGTTTGGTCTGCCAGTAGGATTATTATGGTGGGTTTACTGAAGAAGTGCCAAAAATGATGTTAAATAAACTGTTTACACAATGTAACTACAGGCTGAAAAGCTAAACAGAGAGTCCCAAACTCAGCCCTATTGCAGGTTTGAACAAAAATAAACCTCTTGACACTTTCAACTGGACACTGCAGCTTTGCAGAATATGCTCTGTTTGTTGAATATTAAAACATAAAATTAATGCATTTCCCCCTCTTTCTGGGGCTCTTTCCAAAGGTCTCATGGCTGGAAACATGATCAGATCATTTTGAGCTCCTTGGCTGTCCTTGAAATTTGCTGTGATCACTTTATCCATAATAAGATACTCAAGTTTCAGAATTACTATTAGAAAAGTTATCATTATTTAGAAGTGAGTTGTGCAATATTATTTTTAAGAGACCAGGAAGAGCCAGAGCTTGTTCTTTTCTTTTCAAGGAATTATAAAGAGGATATGAGTGACAGAAGTGCATAGTACTCTTCAGTGAGGCACAAGCTGGCTATGCAAAGTGTCATCTTCATCTGTAGATGAGTGATGCAGGAAAGCCATCCAATAGTTTAAAGGACAGTTCGGAGGGATGCAGGAGCTTTCATTCGTTTTCTACTTTTGCCTGTATTTAACATGGGTATATTTATTGCTGAGGAAAGAGCTTGAATGCAATTTATAAAAATTAGTGGTGTCAACTTTGTGGCTAAGGAATCATGTGCAAATCACTCCTGACTTCTGACTATTTCTGTTAGCTACAGTCTCACCCTAACAGCTAATAGAGTTTTTGTACCACACACGATAAACGTGTTCTTCACTAGTTTGTGCACAGCCCCTCGCTTGCTGCATGTATTAGTTCTTGAGCATTGTTTTAGTGTCGAGGGGGACTAGGGAACAACTAGCTTTGGTATCAATTTAAAGGCTCCATATGGGAAAGGATTTCTGCACTTGTGCTAAGATTGTGAATCACGACTGCTGTAAAGATCAATGAACCACACGTGTGCTGGTCATTGACTACTCCGTGGTAGGACACCATCTGCCTGGCACTGTTTCTGACAAGATCGCATTAGTGTTCTCTGATCATGTCAAAGCAGTGGGTAAAAAAGAATTAGTTGGCATAATCTGCACAGGCTTTCAAAAGTGCTTTGATAGAGTCCCTTACAAGAGACCGCTGAAGAAGCCAGGTCATCTGGAGTACATCCACAAATCAAAACCTGTAGTAGGGGAACGAAGTGCAAGCTCTTCACTCTGATGCAGACTAACAGCAGGGCTTCTAGGTTTCCAGATAGGTTCAGTGCTGTCAGATATCATTATGAATTTTGAAGTGAAATGATATAAAGCTGAAATTGCTATGTAGAAAATGCCATCTGAGCCTGCCTATGAAATTTAGGTTAGTCCCGCATGTCTTATGACCTAGGTTTTAATTGTATGACCACACTTCTTTTTCCTATAGAAACTAGCGTTATTAATTGTACAATTGCACAAATTGTTCCCTGAGATCTATCCTGGTGACTAGATTAAACAAAGTTGCTGTGATATGGCACATGCAATCATGTAAAGATTTCAGAGTACAATATATTTTAAAAAGGGGGAAACTAATTAAAAATGTAATTTCATTTTAAAAAAACAGCAAAAATATCCGATGTGCTTCATATTGATGCACAAATGGTCACTACAGCTTAGAATTTCCCTCTACCACCCAAACTCACGAAAACTAGAGAGCCAGGCAGACTGTCACCCACAGTGTGGCCCGACCAGCTAAGTAAATAAGTAGGCCTTCTCCTGCTGACTTTCTCAGCAGATTAGCGACAGCAGAGGAATTTAGAGACGTGTGAGTCAGACATTACTGTGTCCCGGCACCGACAGCTTGGGAGAGGCAGGCTCCCTGTTATCGGTTCTGGTGCCCTTAGCCAAGGTGGCATCGTGACGCCAGGGCTCGGGAATCGGGAAGCAGTAAAGGGATGCCAGGGGCTGAGCTGCTGTGCGCTCTGCGGGTCCGTGGGAACGGCACGCTCTCTGTCACACAGTTCGTCTGGACAGAGGGAGGCGGCGCAGGCTCAGTGCACTGGAATTGCGAAGAACATCTTGGCACAGTTCTATTTCAGAAGTCCTTGAACAAATGAGATTTTCAGGCCCATATGTAATTGGGTGGATTTCTTACAAGAGATACATGCGCAAAGACGCAGCCCTGAGGACAAGGCTCCTGTCTCATGTCATATTTCAAATCTCTGAAGGAAGGGCTTCCCAGCAAAACATTATAACAAGCATGTAACAAAGTGTTTTCCCCTAATTTTGCTTCTCAGAAGGACTGAGTGGCTCTTGCTGAAACTATCCCAAACTGCTCAGCCCAAAGGGTTAAAGTTTGGCAGTGTTGTAAGCAACTGAACAATGGGTCATATCATGGAAACTGTCAGGCAACCTTAAATATAGCTGTTATGATCTGCATAGTCTGCAATGCTCTGGAAACCAGGATGAGCAGTAAAGGGAAAAAATTCATAGAGTCCATAGAGTTGTTTAGGTTAGTCAAGAACAGAGAGAACTGCAGGGAGCTGAAGAAAGCCAAAGAGTGTTAAGGGAAAGGGGAGTGTAGCTGGAGTAAAGGAAGTAATCTGCTCAAGAGGAAGAAGATAGGGATGAAACATATTGATGGGTGCTCAGGGTGGGAGAGGGGCATGGAGCCTGGTTAGTTTGGATAATTCAGTGGGCTTATCTGATAGCAGCTACTGACCCCATTTTTTTCCCCAGCGATTCTTCTAATCTGGCCTCTCCAATATGCCCAGATACTAGAGGACTGATTTAATGTTTGAACTAACTGAACTAACAATGAATCAGCAGTCAGGGCTCAACTCAGCATTATTGTGGGGGTCCCAGATCCTTGCAGATGAGATAAAATCTACCCCTTACTGTTCACAAGGGTTTGCAGCATGCAGATGTCTATTTCTGCCCTAGACAGCATCCTAAATATCCCAACAGAGGCAGCCAGCAAACATGGGCTGAACTTGGAGCCCAAAGGCTTCAAAGAGAGTCGGAAACTATTTTATCACAGCAAGATCAGTGCAAGCCGCAGTGCTGGATGCGATCAGGAGTAGTGTTGAGAAGCCCTCTTACGGGAAATGGCTCTTAATGTGCTGTTTGAGTGTGATCCTGGCGCAAGGAGGGAGTTGCTGAGGAGCACTGTGCTATGTAGGAGGTCAGACCCAACATCCCTTCTGGCCTCCAGCTCTACAGGCAGATGCTGAGTTGGAATAAAGTGTTATAGCCACAGAGCCCAATTTATTTACGCCAGTAGAAGAGAGGGGTTTTTTTGCTTTCTTCCTCCGAGCTGCCCTTCTCTCCCTCCTTTCTCTGTGAATTCTTCAGAGCAGCTGAAGGGTGAGGGGAGTATCAGAATGTCCTTCTGCACAGATGCCCCTGACTCCTGCTCCAACACCTGCCTGGCTCAGATATAACACAGGAAATGGAGACTCATGACACCACCACCCTGGTGCCTCCGTGCACAATCATGATAGAGGTGGTTTCTCTGCCAGGTGACAGCCTGCAGATTGCTGTCTGTGTCTTCTGAGCCCCTTGGGGAGAAAAGGCAACTCTGACTGGGTAGACCCTCAACAAAGATAGCTTAGAAGGAGACTGCTCTGGTGAGCTGCCTGTCCATCCCTCACAGGATCCTCACTTCTCTCCTCATTTCCGTGTGCCCACACACAAGCTGCGCTAGTCCTTCTGCACATGTCCTCATTGGCCCTATAGATTTCCAGGACATTTTCTGCTACCCTGCAACACTCACAGCCTCTTTTCTTATCTAGAACATAGACTGCCTGTAGGTCCTCACGTTTTCCTTAACTAAAGAGCGTAGGTAAAAGACATCCAGCTGTCCAGAGGCCAGGGAGACTTCAGACCTCTCCTCGCAGAAGTTTCCTTTTCACATAAGGCTGCAGTCACAGCCAAATTCATCTGCTATCCCTAGCAAAGGTTGAAAGAAAGGGACTGAGATGCCAGCAGTCATCATTTCAGGAGAAGCTGAGAGCACCAAGGATTGAGACATCTGTTTTTTTCCCTTCCCTCCTGACCTCAGCCCCTGCAAACCTGTTGTGGAAGAGGCTGACAGCCGTGGTAGAATGGAAGTGCCAAGGCCATCTGGCTTTTGAGGCTGAGCCCAGGCTGGGTGATCCCTACTGACACATTGCCCATGCGTCTGGCCTGGATCCCTTCTGTCCTGAACAGGCTGTGTGCGCATTCTCCTTTCCCAGGGAAGCTAGCTGCCCTAGGTGTGCCAGCAGTGTCCTGGTGTGCCAGATGGGGACTGGAGCTGCTCACATCTGTTAGGACAGCTCTTCAACTTCCTGGTGTTATTGGAAGATTTTCCAGGGCTAGTTTGAGGCAGGTCCTTGTCAGCATAGAGCTCTGAGGCCCAGGCAAGACACACCCCGCGCTATGTGGCACAGTGCTGACCTGAGTATTTCCACTGGCCTTTTCTTGACCATTTTTGGTCCCTTCCATTTGTTTTTGAATCTGTTCCTCCACTTTGCCCAAGTTCTTTGCACTAATTGGGAACTGGCTCCTCTCAGAGTGGGAGGTCTGTCAGGACTGCCTTATGACAGATTTACTTTGTCTCCCTGTCTCTGCATTTTGGCAGTTTGATTCTTCTGCAATGTTCTGAATTTGAATATTATTTCTCATTGCTGAGATCCTCACAATAGACAGCCTATAGATTGACTAAATTAAAACATAATGAGCTGGAATGCAATTGGCAGCTTTGAGAGAGTCCCATCAGGACAGCAGTGGCTTGTAAATGCAGAGCTGAGCTGCATCACTGGGCAGGAGCTAAGGCTGATCATCACAGCCCAGCTATGGATGGATGAGACCAGTGCAGGATGCAGGTACCCTGCTCAGCGTGCCAAGAGTGATGGGACAAGCACCTCAACATGGATGTCACTGTGGGCAGGGGCTATGGGCACTCATATAGGACTTAGCATGCCTAATTCCAGTAAGGGGTTGACAGGCATGAAATGCTGCTTAATAGAGATCAGGAGGTGCAAGTTTAGAAGGAGGTCAAGCTAGTGAGCTGAAATGCAGTTGCTAGAGGAGAGCGGCTGTAGCTTTTCCTATTAACTGGCATTGATTCTTGCACTCTACAATCTCTGGATGCATTAATTCTCTTTGTTCCACTACTGGAGCCTTGTCTCAGTCCTGCTGCCATGTTATGAGTATCATCATAGCCTTCCGCAACTGATTCCCTTCTGCTGTACAGTGGCACTGTGTTTGTGTCAGCCTTGCACCTTGGAGAGGGGTGCCTATACCCTCTTTTCTGCTGCCTCTCTTCCCCTCATTTCATCTGTGGGATGTCTGATTAGGGAGTGTAACTCCACCAGTGCAGTTATACCTTTTTTTCTGTCTCTCCTTCCCCTCCAAAATTTCCCAATTCATGAGCACCCTATTCCTTCAGACACCTTTTCCAGCCAAGAGAGCTTTGCTAACCTGTCAGAGATTGAGCTTATCATGTCAGTAAATGCTGTGGTGTCAGAGTGCAGCCCTGTTTCTTGCCCTCTCTGTGGAGGTGACACACAAAATTGCTGTTGGTGGAGAGTAGTCAGTGAAAAGAAGAAGAGAAGGAAATCCTAGATGGTACTGAATGTGGGAGTCTGTGGCTAGAATGGGCTTGGAGAAATGTTAGTATCATTTTGTACGGCTTCAGAAGGAGATCCAGATCCAGGAAAGGCCCTTGAGAAATGTAGAATATGCAGGCTGGGGCCTAGGTTTTTGAAGAAACTGCTGAGAGCTGACAGTGGCAGTGATGGAAAAGGAGGCAGGGAGCAAATGGGAAATAGAGAAGAGAGAGAAAGCAGTTTATTCTCCCTCCTGAGGATACTGCTGCTCACTGCAGGCTGCGTTAACACACTGCAACCTGCCTGTCTGCCAGCTCTGGTAAGGCTCTGCAGCCTTCCTGCACTTTGTGCTTGCCAGTACCTGGCAGCTGCAAGCAGGAAAATACTCTGGAGTGTATGGCATAGGTATTGTTTAGTTTGGGTCAAGCACGCCAATCAGCAGCACAACAGGAAAACTAATGTGGCATATACACGCGTCAGAGCTTGCTTACATTTCCTGAGACAGCTCTGACCATCAGCAGGGCTGGCCAGCATGTGCTTGCAATTAGGCCACAAATCTTCCCCAATGGCTCTTTGCAGTTAGTTACAGAAGGAGAAAGACAAACGAGTTTGCAAAATGAAGGATGAGGCATGGACCCCCAGGATTTTCCCATACGCTGGGTAAAATGAATGGATAATCACTGTCTTCTGGAAGGAGGACAAGCCTGTGGAGGACAAGGGGAAACTCCAGTGAAAAGGCAATGCAGTCATTAGCAGAGGGAAAGGCAGGAGGAGGTTAGCTCCACAGAAGTGGGGAGGAGAAATTTCTCCTCTAGCTCTAGGTAACCTTAGATGTTTATCAGGGCATTTCACTTCTAGTTTTTCATACGAGTCATTTCCAATGAGATGGTACAGTTCTTAGGGAGCTGGAAATACTGCATCTTCTCTCCCAGAGGTCCTAGAACCCACTTGCTTATGGGTAGAGAAATTCAGCACAGAAATCAGTTCACCTCCAAACCCAGCCATGCTCTTCTTTCAAGGTACTAGGACAATCCTAGGACCATGCATAAGGGATTCCAGATTCACCTTCTTCACTGACCGTGGTGTATCTCTAAATCCTAACAGCAGAGAAAGAAACAGTCCAACGTCACTAGTGTCTATTTAATATATATTATTAACTGAACTAGGTAACTAAGTAAAGCCAGAGGGCTGGTTGGAAGAGAATCATGGATGATAAGGCCAAGGAGTGTCAATTGGCTTATCTTCCTGCACAGAGCAGGCCAGAGTGTTTCCCCAAGTGACTGCTTGAAGAGCACGTATTTTCAGCAATCATTTTATATTGATTTTTGAGTTGGCTGTTGTGGCAACTCCTCCCACAACACTGGGTGACTTGTTCCAGTGCATCGTATTTTACATCAGATCATCAAATTAACCTAATTATCAGCTTGATTAAATTAGAGTAAATAAAGTAACAGATCTATGGCAGCTTTTGGAAAGACATCAGTCTTATTTATCTCTAAACTTCCCAAAACAGCTGTCATCCTAATGGATATATCTCTTCCAATCCAATGGGGAGTTTGGACTAGATGACATCCTGAGGTCCATCCAACAACTGTTTCTTTGCTTCTGTGAATAGCTGGTCCTGGGAGAGTCAAGCCTTTCTGCAGGCATCAGCCTTTCTAGGGGACTTCTCTGCTCAGCTCTACTGCCAGTTTGTGCTGTTTGGCCAGAGTAGTGCTGAGTACATAATAGTTTGTCTCTTTTTTTTTCAACCTGGTGTTGTGTACACCGGCTCCATTCAACCAAAAGAGTACAGCATGTCATACTTCATATGAGCTGAATGAGAAGACTATGATAATACATAACATAATTTCTAATCCATGTGTATGTAAGAGAGAAAAACAAAGGAAGGGGGATCTTCCAGGCAGCAAAACTGTGGTAGGTACTTGACTGTGCTGTTAAAGCCCACCTGTACTTTTGTCACAGTGCTCACACGTGCTAGCTTACTCCCAGCCAGCTTCAGGGGCTAACACAGAGAACCAGGAACTAATGCTAAAGTCAAGGCAATCCTGTTTAATGCTAGGAATTAGAAAAAGAAATATGACCCCAGAGTTCAAACCTGTGAAATTTGAGGTGTTGTTCAGCTTCTGAAGCCTGGTTTGTTGTTGAAAAGATTAGCAGGTGATCTTGTGGAACCTGCTGTTTTATATCAACATGATTACTGACTAGGTAGAGATTACTTGCCTGGGGATCGTGAATCATGTTTCATAAGCTGAGAGATGTCTCCAGCCTGATGACCAGTTAGTGGATGCAAAAATATAAGCACAGATTTATTTGTCAATTGTGATAGCACTGGGAAGCCACGAAACTGCAGCCAGTAGCTCCATGAAGCCATGAGCTACCTACTAGCTGCAGAGACATTTCCTTTCTCCATTTCCAAGTTGTTGTTTTGAGAGGTTTCTCTCATCTAGAATTTCTACAGTGGGATACTGCTATTCTCAGGCCATGGGTACAATGGATCTAATTAAGTCTCATTTCTGTAACTAGAGACCATATATTTCCAGTAACTTAAGGCTCAGAAAATCCTTGGATCCAAAAATATTCCCAGTGCACAGGATTGTAGGTTGTTTGAAACTGTTCAGGAGCTGGGTTTCTCAGTCATTGTTAAGAGCCTGTCTCAAAAAATAATTAAGAAATGCAAAGTTTGCAGGATTCACTCCTAATTTATTCCAATATGTATTTTGTAGATACACTTAAGCAGCCTTTTCAAAGCAACGTAGTTACCGTAGCCCTGGTGAAACCCTGGGAGTTCTCTATGTATTTTGGTATTGGTAGCTTAGCACTTACACAGAAAACATGTGAACGCATACCTAGCATATACTGACTTCTGATTGCTTGAATATTGAGCTCCACTACTTTTATGGCAGCTTTTTCAGCTGGAATAGCTGTCTATGCTGTACTCTTTACAGACAGCCGCATCCCTCAGCAAGCACCTGAGAACTCTCACCTGATCTGGCTATCTGCACAGCCAGTATTTGTATCCTCACTCAGCTAAGAGCCCAATGACCTATTTGCCAGAGAAGGCGTGGCAAATGCTGATGCTTTGTAGCATAGAAACTTGGGTAAGTGTCTAGCTGGGTGGACAGAAAAGATGAGAGGGAGCAATGATGCACATCTCATCAGGGTGGAAAACTGCCAGGGTATAAAGAGAAAAAATCCATTAAAATACCTCAGTTTCATGTGGAAGCAAATCCCCTTTTCTGTGTGGCACTTGCTGTCCCCTCTTCATCTGGGGCAGACAGACTCGAAGGGCATTCCCTCCCTCCAGGTTGGAAAAGAGTTCAGCTTTCTGGAGTGTTATTCACACAAGCCTTCAGTCTCCCAGCTGATGAGCCCCAGGGGAGCTGTGGAGTCCAGAGGAGCGGAGGTGGGGCCGTGACCCAGTGCTTATAGAGAAACTCAGCAGGAATTAGATCTGTTTCATAAAATAAACAGTTCAAGTCTCTAATTTCCAAACAAGCCCCAAGGCCCCTTTCCCTGTGCAGCTCTGCTGTGACTAATCATACTGGTAGGTGTTGGGTCAAAATCAACAATGGTTCTTCACTAAGGTCACTCACTTTCTCTGTTTACACTTCTAATTTTATCACTGCTCAGAGTGGTTAATGGTATTATTTATACATTTAGCAGTGATAAATGTTGATGCTAAATAAAGGCTTCCTGGCGCAGGCAGGTTGAAGGCTGATATGGCACATCCAGAACTTTATCATCAAAGGAATTAGCACTGTGGGTAAAAGCTTTTCTGGTTTTCTGCAAAGCTGAGCACTTATGAATGGGAAATGGTGTCAGCAATTAGCCTTGTCTGATAACAAAGCATATCATTGATGAGCAATGCCTATAAGAGGCTGGGTTTTAGACAGCTCCTTGGGAGAACAGATGGAAATTGCCCTGCATCCTTGTCCTGGTGAAAAGCTGCATCTGAAAGCACTCATACCTTCATCTTTGTAAAATGAGACCTAGGGGAGTGGAGAGACAGGGCTGCATCGCAGTACCCTGTCCTCTCTCCTCAAGTTGCTAGGAGCAGGGTTGTCTGCCTCTCTGCGTAGTCCAGACTGTCCAGGGTTAGCACCAGGGTGGGCAGCCCAAAGAGGAGCACTGAGATTATTGTAATGCTCAGACAAGGTCCTCATAAATAAAGCTTCTTTTTCTTTACAAAATGTTTACTTTTTCATGAAAAATCACAGCTCACAATATTTCAGTGGAAAATTGTTTAAAAACTAGGCAGTGCAACTCAGGAATGCCACAATGGTGACTCACTGTAGTTTTGGAAACTCCTGTCACCATCACACTGTGTGGGCCAGGCTTCCCAATTGGACTGCATCACCCATGATGCTCCAGGACATCCTTTTCTATAAGTTGGGCTGGTACCTGGTGAAAGTCTTTGGCCATAGTCCAACCTGACTCAAAAACTGCAAGGTCTTGACATGTCTTTCTAACTAGAAAAAATGCACTTTTCCCCTTAGAAATTATATTTTGAGATATCTATATTTGATTCCATTTTGAAAGAAAATATTTGTCTTTTTTTCATTCTGGTAAAGGGACATGGGAGCAGGCAAAGGAATTGCAAGACAAGTAAGGCAGAATGGTCTAGTAAGGTGACATCATGGCCATGGGCAGCAGATAAAGGCAGGCACTAAGGTGGCTTTTGGAGAGAGGAATAGTGTGCTGCTACCCTGGAGCTCCAGAGTGGCAACAGAGAAGGTGAAGGAGGGGAACATGCAGGGCTAATGGGATGTAAATCAAGACAACGTCCTTAGCTACAATGGGGATGGGTTCAGCTTCTCTGTGGCATGGGATGAGGTGTACACTGTGTCACCAAGGCCAGGAAAGTGATCAGCACCTTTGTGGTCGTTTTCTGCTTGCCAAGAGCATGCAGTACAAGTTGCATTTAAACAGGTGGATGCAAGTGCAAGCGGCTGAGGGATGCCATCAAGGTTTTGAGTGGGTGAAGGAAGTTGGGAAGTGGCAGCGAGGTTTTGAGAGAGCTCTGGCTGAGGCAGGGGATTGGGAGGGGACCATATGGAGGAATGGGACTGTGAGTCTGTAAGAAATGTGAAGAGCAATGGAGAGGGATGTCTCCTCCTACATCCCACTCTGATGTCCTTTTTCATTCATAAGCATCAATCCCCATCTCTCCTGGCTCTCAGCATCCTCTGCTCACCTACCTGTAGCAGGGAGGAAGTCCACTCTGACTCCTTCCTAGCTGAAAGAACAGGGCTGGAGGAGAACCCAGGGAGCAGGGCTTTGTGCTCCTGCCAAGAGATGAGGTGATTAGGTTGCCCCTATGTACTGCACCTCTCTAAGAAGCTGTTCACACCTTTCTCCATAAATAGAACAGGTTGGCCTGCAAGCTTCTTTGCCATTGTCCTGGGCTGGTTCTGCCTCTCAGCCTGCTCTGCTCTCGACAGGTTAGGTAATAGTGAGCATGATTCAGTTTCAGCCTCTAGATCCGCTCTCTGCACATTTGCTTTCACTTCTGCCTTGCACTTCCCTTTTCCAGCTCTTCCTGGGGTGGAGACAGTGCCTCTGTAGGCACATGAGCTGGAAATGAGGCAGGGAGTTAAGAACTCATTCATGGTAGTGTTTTTTTTCCTGGAAGATATGTTCAGATGTAGAATCTGTTTCTGGTATGTGCTGCAAGATCAGGGACTAAAGCATTTTTATGGAATAAGATCTCCTGAGGAGGATCTTGTCTCAGCAGAAGCCAGACAAGGTACAACATGTATAACAATTTGCTTGTGGGGAAAATTTCCTCTAGGATATACTGCAATGACTGAGGCCTGTTGTATCAGTGCTCCTGCCTGAGATTGCAGATTTAGATCTGAGCATTTACTGAGGACCAACCTTTCACTTTGGCACTTGATGGCAGGACACCTCCACCTCCCATTAGCCTTCCAGAAAGGATGACTTTCATACTCCCTGAACACCCTCTGATATGATTCTGCAGCAATTCTACAGCTCTCATACACATTTACATCTGTGGCCCTGCCAAGGCGGTAGTAGAAAGTAAATACCCAGGAGCATGGCAACCCATGTATTTGGCATGCCATGACATGTGTGCTTGGGGGGCGTTTGGAAATGTCTGTAATTCTGCTATATTCAGATTTTCAGTTGTGAGAGAGGCACCAGCATGTGTACAGGTCAGCTCTGTAGATTTTAAATGAACAGGTGAGGAATATCTCATCTAAAATCAGTTTATGAGTTTTTCTCTCCTATTACAGTGAACAAACTAGGAAATCCTTTAGTGGACTATTTATTGTTCAGTGTCAGAACTGTGTGTACTTTGGGACATTGAACCCATTTGGCAATATCTAGAGGGACCTGGGGTACCTGCGAATGGGAAAATTGTGGTTGTAGGCAAAGACGTATTTATTTTGGATGGTAATGCTTGCTGTTTCTTCTTGTGGTATGGTACTGATTGAGCAGGGTGCTGCAGGAAGCCTTAAGCAGCCTTAGTGCTCACTGCCCATGAGGTGCACTGGTGGTCTATCAGAGAGCAAAGTGGGTGTTTCAGTGAGGTTGGGAGAGACAACTTGTAGAACTCCTTGATCTTACAGACTGATAACTTTTTAGCAGTTTGGGGCTGTAAGGATGGTTTCACTGTGATAATAAGAGAGGCTTCAGAGATGGTTGCTTTATGCTGTATAGGGACTCCCTTCCACTTAGAAATGGTGGCCATCTTCTTATCCATGTCTCTGCCCTTGAAATGATGCCTCTCAGGAATGGTGGGGTGCACGAAAGTCTGGCATGATACTGGCTCAGGCCTTCTCTTGGGGCTTCATTACAATTTGGAGGTGGAGATGGAGAGCTTGAAGAATGTCAGTGCTACAGAATGGGAAATCTTGGTGGATGCTCTGCCCAGATGTCCCTGGACAGTAAAGGACAAAAAACAGAGCAAGTCTGGGCGTGTCCTCACCAAACACCTCAGAACATGGGTTCTGCCAGGATGAGATAAAATTGCAGGCCAGATCATGGACCACTTTTTGTGGAATGCTTCCTCACAGTAATGCAACACAGCTGTATGTGGTTCCTGTCCTTATGATTGGAATCAAGAGCTATATGTTCTGTTATGCAAGCTAGCACATTATTGTAAACAGAAGTCTCCAAAACAGTGGCAGGAGAATTAACTGATGCTATATGCTGCTGCTTCATGTTTTCTTTGGAGTTGAGAAATAGGTTTTGAAGAGATTTTCTTCCCCATTTTCTACTCATGCCCTTGGACACAGCTTTGTTATCCCCAGCTGACTTGCCTAAGCCTATAATCCCTAGTGCTCAAGAGAGTGAGAAGAAAATAGGATTCAGAGTCCAAATGTTTCATGCATCGGCCTCTAGAAGATTCCTACCATCTGCTCTGGCCACCAAGCAAAGGGACCGAGCTCATTTTGAGTCTTCTGTTGTGCAGAAGAAACTGGAAAAGCCATGGTGAGGTCTATCTGTCATAGCCTTGGCATGTGGACCTGCTGCAGTGTTAGAGATGCAGCATGTCCTGCACTGTGGCCTGCTCCTCACACAAAGCAGTGTCTAATAAGCCCCTGTGCATCACTCACTGTAATGCCCCATGAAAACTTGATAGATAGATGGGCAGATCCTGCATGTATATCTCAAACAAAGATCTAATTTGGAAACATTTATCTTTCATGCTTGAAACTGAAAATATAACAAAGATCATTTTGCTGTTTCAGGATAAGATAATTAAATTCCCAAAGCATTTACTCAGCATAACCACTGACATGCAAAGGGGCCCCTAAGATCACTTCCTCTCCTCTGTTTCTGGCCAGCCATAGATTAGAAGTGTCCCCATCAATCAGGGGTACCAAGCCGTCTCCTCTGTGCAATGCCAGCTGCTGTCATTCTCTAAGAATGCCCAGATGGTGAGATCCAACTGCTTTTCTACCTCTTTGTGTTGTCACAATACTTGAAAGGTGTCAAATTGCAGCAGCAAGACTGGTCCTCTATTATTTTTGACACTCTATGTTGTTTTGGTTTACATGCTTGGGTACAGTCTGTAAGCAATTGTTGGTATGAAGGAAGTGTTTATTGTTAGTTGAGACATGATTCTCTTTTATAGGTCGAATATCTCTTTTGCCAATAAAGTCTGTTGCTGCCTTATATTGCAGTGTGAGATGAATTCACAGCCTTAATTTAATATGCTGTCACATACCTGGACTCAGTGTAGCCAATACTTACAAAAGCCTGCAAATTCAATCCTCTCCCAGCTCTGTTTTGTAATGGCAACAACCATCACTGCTGGGGTCTAACGGATCAGGGTAATGAATCCCACCGATGCTTTCCAGAGTCATAGCACAATCCAGAGGAAAAGGCAGCACACCAAGCCTTTGCTTTTCAGAACAGATTCAGAGATCCTTGGTTGCAAGTCAGAAGTAATTACAGGACAGAGATCAAGCCTAAGAATTTCTATGTCAAACCCTTAAATACAGGTTGAGCTGGAGTGTGTTTGGTGAAAAGGTGTTTCAAGACACACTTTGAAGACTCCAGGGGAGTAGAGCACGTGCAATATACTTAAGCTGGGATGATGATTTTGTTGAACAAGACACCTCATTTGTCTCACTTTAACTACCAGTCCGCATACCATGTTCTTTATTTTTCCACTAAATTAAAGATTCTTCTCACAAAAATGTGTATACTTAAAAACATTGTTCAGTCACTTGATCATCTTTTCTTGCGTAAATTAAATTAATTGTCATTCTTTAATCTCTCACTAAAACATGACATTTAGATACCAGATCTTTTCTGAAGTCTTAAAAAAATGTTTTTCAACATCTTAAAAGAAATCCGTGAGGCAAAAAAAACAGTAGACTCTTCCAGTAAGGTCTTACCAATGCCGTAAATAGGTAAACCTGCCACTCTGCTTGGAGTCAGCATTACTCTGTTTGTGCAGGCAGGATTGCAATGCCACACATTTGCAAAGAATCTCTTTGGCAAATTTTGCTATTTTCAAGTGACTGGTGGTAGACCATTTTCAAGGTCACAGACTCCAAGGGTACAGTCTTCTGTCCAATCCATGACATCTTCATCTTCCTTCTCAGATGTATGAGATTTATCTGGCTTTAGCTATATTAAAATGTGTTCTCATTAATGCCTAGTTAACCAAAGCTTCATTTGCCACACGGTCCAGATACTGCACACACTAAATCTGTGTATTTTTCCACTATAACACTTTTCCTGAACTCTGAAAACCACCACAGCAAATATTTTTTTCCCAGATCACTGATAAAGACTGTGTTGTGCAGGGTTTAGCGGATGACAGTAAAGTAGTCCCACTGTAAATTCCTGCAGTATGATCAGATGGTGATACTCTGTTAACAGTTACATTTCAGGATCCACCAGTGGGGCAGATTTAAATTCATTTACAGAGTAAATACTACATTTGTACAATGAGAATTTTGAATTTTAAGAACAAACTATCACTGAGTTTCACCCTTCCGGGAAGGCCAGCATGCCAGTTGTTAACTTTACAGACCGTACTCAACAAAATTATATATTGAATTTGGGTTCTAAAAGCAGAAACAGCTTTTAATTCTCTCTGAGAACTCTTATATCAGCTTGCCACAATTTTGTCTGGGACTGATGTCAAGCTAAGAGGCTGACAGTTTATTCTATGTTCTGTAAATATTTGTACACTGTTGGCCTTTTCCAGTCCTTTGGAACAATATTCCAACATTTGTTAAAAATAAACATTAATGGGGCGGAGCTCAAGGGCCAATTCTTCATAAACTCTTTGTGCAGATTTTCAGGTCCTGCCATTTATAAGGAATATTAAGTTTTCCATGTCTCAATTTCCCAAGCTGCAATAAGTTTAACATTAGTTGCACCAGTTGTTGCTCTGTTTTCAGCACAGAGATGCCACATCTGGGATGGCAGAAAGCATCCAGCAGATGGAAAACCTGATGCATCTGAGTATACTATCCCAGGAGACCTCTGTGTACTTTCAGGTTACTTTTAAGTCAGCTTCCACAAAGAGATTGTCAAGAAATAAGAACTGCAGATAGGTCAGTACATCAGAAAAGGCAGAGAGTGGATGGGAACCACTAGCAGGTTGGCCAGATATTAGGCAGGATTGGATGCACATCATCTAGCAGTAGTCATGCATGAGGTTAAGGATATGTGAGGCTTGGGGCATCAAATATGTGCATGAGAAGAAAAGTTAGCCTTCAAAACTGTCAGCATTCAGGGTAGAGTTTTTCCCAACTTTCCCATTACTGTTTATGGTTACATGTCAAAATTAAAAACTCACAATGTGGTCAAAGACTGAGCAAGTCTGGAAAGCTAAGGAAATATTACCTCTGTCCAACATCAAGTGTCTTCCTTGAGACTAGGAGCTGATTTTGTCAGTGTAGCCAGAAGGAGGTGGGAATTCAGAACCTTTTTTTTCCCATTGCACGAATAAAGGAAGCTGTGCTCTCCTCAAAGAGTTAGTTTGATGAAAATTCATCCTAGCAACTCAAAGAAGCAAAAGGAAAAGTGAAATGCTTCAAAATGGAAGAGGAATCCTTTCCTGCCATGGACAACAGGTCATAGATACCTGCAAGGAGGGAGTGATCTGGCCGAGATGCTCAGTGCTTTCATGGAGAGGACGAGGTGCAGCTGTTGGCTTATGGAGTCGAGGTGCTCATTGACCAGCTCTAGTTAGGAGCAAACCCTGGTTACAATGGAAGAGAAAATAAGAGGAGCAGGGCCACTTCACAGACCCACTGGCCTGAGGCAGGGATACAGGCTGGACGTGGAAGACTCCTGTTGGTTGTTTCTTGGCCTGTTCTACAGAGCAAATAAGAGGATGTCATCATTATCTCTTCTGGCCTCATCCGTATGTCTAGCCCTTCTAACCTTGGTCATGACAATGCAGTGCAAACATGTATCACTCCACAGCAGCTGCAGGAGGCATTTCCTCCTTAAGGCACAAAGGTGCCAAGGGCTCCCTCAGCACAGGGCAGAGAAGAGCGCATACTCTCTGGGCTCCTGGAAAAGACTGACAGAGAAAATGAAGATAGGAAAGCAAACATGCGTTAAATCTCAGGGAAACATTGACTAAATACTCTAAGAGCCTGGCACTATTATTCATTATGATTCTACTATTATATAATGGCAAGAGTTTAAAATAACATGCTCAAATAAAGAAAAAAAAAGACCTAAAAGATACCAAAGCAAAACACATTTGGAAGAAAAATATGTTTGGCTCTGAATCCTTCAGAGCAACATTGATGGGGGAGTCCTCCTCAGCTGCATCTCCTCAGTGGTTCGTGTGTGGGTCTGCTAGGGTTTTAATGTCTGGCACATAAAGCCAGACACTCCAGAGGAGTCTGAACCCACACAGTTCTTCTGGGAGTAGGCAAGGAGGTGGGCAATTGGGCTTGGGGAAAAGGGGCAGGCCAAGTATTGTCCTAGTCATGGAGGAAGGAGGAGTTTTATTATATGATGATTTTTGGTGGCAGATAGAGCTGAGGTGGTCAATCATGCAGCTTGTGTTTTGTCAGGGGTCTGAGAAGTAGACCGTTGAGCAGATCTCCCAAGACAAGATCTATTACAAAGGCTGCTCTTTTTCCTGGGGTACTCAAGTGTTGGAGCCAAAGATGCACTACATGTGGAGTAGTGTCACTGAAAGAGTCATAGCCTGCTAGTGAGGATTTATGAGATGTCTGACGGGTCAATACAATCCCACCCTTAGTACTGTGAGGTGTGGACCATACAGTTTTTACCATAAATCTGTACTGTCTTTCCAGTCCTGGTACAGCTGGATTCAGGCCCTGTTATATGAGAGCCACGTGCAGGGCCAGTACATTTTCAGTAAAAGGCAGATGGGAAAACAGGGGAACAAATGTGCTGTGCATGATTACAATTGGTGTGGACGGATTGTTTGGGGACTGTGATCATGTTCAATCAGAAGCAGGAGAAAGCGGCAGGCTAGGCAGCGTTCCCAACAGCGGAGAAGGCTCTGCTGTGCCCCAGTGCCGGAGCGATGATGGGGGAGGCATTCCCAGGGACACATTCCAATCCCCTGGGTCATGGCAGCTTGCTTGAATGTTGTTTTCATAAAGCTCCCAAATGGGTCTCTGACAAAGTGCAGCCTTAAAACAGCAAGTGAAATCCTCACTTCATTGAAGCCAATGGATTTTTGCCTGGGACTCCAGTGGGGTAAGGATTTCTCCTAGCCTCTCCCCATGCACCCTTGGTTGTAACATGATTAGGCACAAAGTGGTGCCAGACCTTGGGGACCATGGTAAGGCAGGGCATATTCTGTTCCACAGAGAAGAGACTGAATGGGAGAAAGTGCACATAGCCATTCCCCAAATACTTCCTTCTGAGACTAGATAGGTTGCAATGACATGAGCTGGAGAGCTAGATGTGTGTTTGCTAGTTCAGAATGGCTGAGTAATGGAAAAGTTCCTACAGCCAATGGAGAAGCTAGCCCAAAGGACATTTAGGGTGCAGCCAGGCTGGATGGAGAAACACTGCATCCTAGATTGGAAGGGGAGATTACTTTAATTCCCTTAAAGTTACTTTAATTCCCTTTGGTGCTTATTCCTTCAGACATCTTCATCTGTTCTTCATTTGTCAGTTTTTGTGAGGATCAGAGCAGTGTTTGATGGCTATGCAGCACCTGTAATGTTTCCTACTTTACTTTTCTCAGCACTGTCCTATCCCCCACTCCACCACAAAGCTCCAGGAGTGAGATGAGCAGAAGCATTCCTCCACTAACCTCCACTCAGTCCAGAAAAAAATAACTCTCCACCACAACACCTGAACACTCTATCACAGCTGTGTACTATGGGCCAGATCTCCATATCCCACAGAGAAAGGGTTTCTCCAGGCTTATTCCCTTCATCACACTGTGATCTCTGTTGACATACAAGGCATTTCTCTTCCACAGACTGTTCCCTCTTGTATGTTGAATCTATTGCAACACTTTCTTTCCGGGCTCTGCTGCTCCAGCTGGGTACTGGGCATATCTCAAGCCTGATTCTCCTGCCTGCTCACTTTGTTTCTATTCCTTGGGCCAAGCTCATGCACCTGTAGGAACAGCACTGATTTTACTGCAGACTTCACAGCTCTGCTTGGAGTGTGGTGTCATTTGCAGAGTTGAAATGCTCTCCCTGTCCTCTTTCTCCCTTTCTCCAATTAGAAAATACTTTTTTTTCCCTTCATTCTTGGATAGAAAGTCTTCTCTTGATGTATAAGATGACTTGTCACTTCCAAAACCCCTCCTTTCTATAGCAGGAAATATCTCCCTGTCTCAAACTCTCCTTAGCTGCATGATCATTTATCTTTGGGTTTCCACTGGTTTCATGTTTCCTGTTTTTTTCTTCCAGATTATGATCCTTAACTATGGATATTTTACAGCCCTGCTTTGCTTTCCACATATTGCTGTAGAGATAATCTCTGAACAAAGTTTTTTTTTCTTTTTTTCCCCTTGGTAGTTATTGGAAAAAAAGTAACTGAGCTATCAAAACATCAGTGTATCTTTGATACCAAAAAAAGCTCCTCCCTGACCATGCGCACCCCTGGCCCCCAGCATGTTGCCCAATAACTGGGAGCTCTATATTTCCTGAGGCTTTGCTTTCTGTATGCTTCTCCTTTAAATTCCTAGGAGCCTGCTGGCAGCGCAGGCAGAGTTGATGCTGTCTTACCCACCAAGAATGCCTTATACTTGGGTTTGTTGATTCCCTTAATCTAAACTAAGTCATTCACTCAGAAAGTTCAGGGATCTGGAGAGGTAACGCGTTGGGCCCCCTCCCAGGTGGATGCTCCTATTCCTTGTCAGTTTCCAGAACTGTAACGTCTTTCTGGCTCTCTGCATTTGCAGTGACACCACAGTCAACTGTTATAAACCTGCCATGAGTGCTGAGAGTACTCATGGGAAAAAAAAGAGCTCTTTATTGTCTGTCTACCTGTCTGCCTTCATTACTGCTTCACATCCCTGTACTTACCTTAGTACTTCCACATAAGATGTACAGCAACAGCCAAAACCATATGCGCCCAGAAATATTCTTAGCACAACTGAACATGACCCTTGTACATAGCTCTGTAACCTGGCCCATCTCAACCTTCAAGGTGCCTTGCCAGGAGGCAGAGATCAATAACTTACTTCCTCTTACATCTGCTTTGTCAGCAATAAATTGATGTCAAGTTTTCTGGACTGTCTTTTCAGAGCAGACAAGTTTAAACATAGAGAGCTATATCCAAAGTAGTCTAAATGACAAGCCATGAGGAAACCACTACATTTGGTGACATTGATCTAGAAGCTGAATTGAGCAGCTGTGATACAGAGGTCTTTGCATGCTCCATTATTCAGTTTTTCCATCTACTATTGCGGAAATCATTTCTGAGTGGGAGGTTTCTTTGGATTTTCATTTTTTTCCCTAGTGTCAGAAAACTGCTGTCAGATTATCTTTCAAAAGGAACAAAAGTAGTGGCTCTTTGACGGAGATGTTCTTGCTCAAGACTTGACTCCTAGTAATTTCTACATCTCCACAGCTAATATGGAGTGCCAAGATCCTGGTGTTGAAAGCCAGCTCAGATTTTCCTATAGAAACAGACAGGAGGTGCTAGCTTTACATTTTTAGAGGACTGGGGACCTTATCATGTGATTGCAGGCTGCTTATGGCACTGTTTTGAGAAGAAGGTAAGGTGTTTTGCAGATTTGATCACTCTTTTCAGGGGCTTTTGTGGATGCCTTGGGGTGCAATCCTTGCTCAGACTAATACAAGATGCATCACCCTCTTCAGCAGTGTGAGAAGTCCCAGAACCCTGAGGGATGCACTGATAACCAGAAATCATTCTCCAGTTCCAAAGTGTCCAAAGTGATTTTGCAGTCTGTTTTCAATTCACACTCTTGGGCCAGCCCTGTTCTTTTTATTAAGTAGTTCCTTCTCACTGTGTAGTCTTGTATCAACATTTCTCCCTTTTGGACTCAGAGTTATGACTTAGGAAGAGTTTTTTAGAATTTTGAGAGATTAGGGGTGGCATTTAGTGGGGTTTGAGAGTAGAGGAATATTTGAATTGTTGGCATTAGTTATAATGAAAATGATTTTTTGGAACACAGTTCAGCCTTAATTATAGGTGAAACTATATTACAGGTGAAGCTTATTCCATGCCAGTCAGGCAATACTGCCTGTCTCTGCATGGACTTGTGTGGGAACCATGTGCCTATATCCCATATATGTGTAAGACATGTGTAGGATCACCAAAACACTCATCCAGATTTTTATTGTGAAAGCTTTTCATGCCTATTAGTCCTTTTATGCCTTGCATCCCTCCTAACTGTAAACAAGAGTTATTTCCCTGGCTGATTACAAGGGTCCCACCTTCCCTGACTAGGTTTGCTAACAAACCCCTGCAGCACCTGCCTAGTGGACCTAGGGTCACCTCCCTTCCACACTCAGCCCCATGGCTGGCCAGTGACACATTCTCATTTCCTGCTGAGCAGCCCTAGGGATTGTGTGAGTGTTTTTTGAGGGGGTCAAGGTGAGGGAGAGCTGCAAGCCTGGCCTTCATGCTCTTGACATTTTCCTTCCTTCGGGCTTAGTATTAGCCCTGATCAGGCCCCTGACAACCCAGCCAAATGCTGTCCTGAAATCTCACTGTTGCTACAGTGTCACTTTAACAGGGGCTCTTAATAGTAATGGATGCTGAGACAGCAGTCAGCTGGAGGACAAGGACAGGGGAGTCCCAGGCATTGAGCTGCCATAATCACCTTCAGAGATGGCTCTGTTATGTAAGATCACCAGAGCATTAGGCAAGTTGTACAGGATTAGGTCAGCAGTCCCTCTAGCCTGGTGCTTTTTGACAGACAGTGGCAGCAGGAGATGCTATTTAGAGAGAGCTTGTAAGCCCAGCCCCTTTCTGCAGCAGACTTCCCAGACAGCCCTGGTGTACAACATCCTGTAGTCAGGATGTTAGAGGGTGCAGCCCTGCTTATTCCCTTGACTACCACTTTAAATACCATGAATTTGTCCAATCTCTTTTTGAAGCACTAATATCATCTGCCTTTGCAACCTTTCATGGCAGCAGGGTACTTAGTCACTACTCATTGTATAAAGAAGTGCTTTCTTTCATCTGTTTTGCATTGGTCTCCCAATAGTTTCACCTTGTGCCCTGCTTCTAGTACTGCAGGATTTGGTAATAGGCTTCATTCAGCGAATCTACCACCTTCATCAGTGTATAAATCATGATCTCATTCATCTCGGCCTTCTTTTCTCTGGAGTCCCAGCCTGGGAAGTCTCTCCTTGCAAATATCTTCTCATAATGCAGCTGCTTCATCCCCTTTTCACTTCCACTGCCATTCTCCAGACTTTCTCTAACTTCACTAAATCCTTCTTGAGATGTGGAGATGAAATGTTATATAGCAGCAAATTGTCACCTTCTGTCATTCTCAGTGCTGTCTGAGCCATGTTTAAGTCAGGCCCAGGCTGAGGCATGTGCGGTGGCGGTCTCTGAAGCAAGCCAGCCTGTTTCACTAGAGAACACATTTAGGATCTGAGGTGGGATATCTCCTCTGAGCTCTGAATGCTTCTCACACCAGCCCCAAAGCTAACACCAGCTGCCCTGAAATGCCACCAAGCTATTCCCATTCTATGTGGCCTAAGTTGCAGGTAGCTCTTGCAAGTAGTGTCTAACAAAGCTGTATCCCAGTGACTGTGTAGCCCTGGCTTTCTCCTAGCACCTGCTAGAGCTGTGTTTATTAACTTTCCTGCTGCATGGAGGCAGCAGGAAAGATAGGTCTGCTGGATGGATCTCTGTGCATAGTGGCCTATTCTCGCAAAGACTGAAAGACTGACTACTCAGAGTAGTCAGCCCTAAGTCCCCCTCTGCCTGTGCCTCCCTGGTATGCTGGGCAGGGGTAGAGCATGGTGTGAGTATGTTACAGCTGGCCTGTAGGCTGCCCTTGGAGTGTAGCCCCTGACTGAGGCACACACGCAGCAGGTCTGGCAGAGGGCATGATGCATGTGAACACAGCGCACGCTTCTTCCTAGAGCAGAGCCCCGAATTCTTGGCAGGACTGGCTTACACCTCCTACATGATTATAGTCTGCACTGCAAAACTGGAGCTGAAATTTCCACACATGGTACTTGTCGACTCGTTCTCCAACGGCTTTGAGGAGCCGTTTCTGCCGCTTGTCACGTAACTGTTTGCCTGGAGGAATGTGCTGGTGTTTCTTTTGGGGGATTACTGGGTCTTTCCTGTCTGTTTTTCCTGGGAAAAGCCCTTTCTGTCTGCAGGACCCAGGACCCAGGCTGAATCTCTGGGCTGTGTAAAGCTTTGCACCACGCTGCATACATGGGCTCTTGCCTTCTGACAATATATCTGTGTCAGCAGAGACCAGCACATGGGGCTGAACAGCTCTGCTTTGGGTATGAGTAACCAGCACAGTGCCGTGGGCAAAGCCACCTGCTAATCATGCTGAAGCTGCCTGCTTTCTGTAACCCGCATAAGAAGGGTAGCTCAGCTAGATTTACCACCCCTCTCTTGGGCTGTAGCAGAGCAGCAAGCAGCATTCAGCAGTGGTGCAAGTACCAGGAAAAGCAGAGATGGGTTGTTATTCACGGTGTGAGATCCTCCTAGGGTCTATGAGATGTGGGCACTCAGCTTCTGGAGGGCCATACAGGCAGAAAGCCCACCTGGAGTGCTCCGTTTATGCCTTCTTAGGGGACAAAGCCTGACCTCAGCTCTTGTTTTCAGTAAGGAAGAATCCTTCCTTCTGATAGAAAGCTAGTGGTTGAACTGGATACCCTCCATTGTAGAAAGTCCTTGCACTGTTGTATGTTGAGATCCCCAGTGACTCAGAACATGTACCTGATATACATAGCAGAGAAATAACCTGGAAATTCAGAGCTTGATCATCATATGGCAGTTTCAAGCCTAATGTCCAAACTCATCTTCTAGAAATTTTCTTTTCTGATATAAATGACTGGAAGTACATGATCCACCTCCTTTGCTGGAACTACTAGATGTTTTCCAAGGCCTGTATGATCAGACCGTCATTTCTGTGAGGATACCATTATGCTCAACTCTGCTTTATTGTACTTCATTTGTCCTGGGGGAGCTGATGTGGGCACAGGTGGCAGTGGCAACAGGAGAGGCAGTGAGGCTGCCCTTAGAGCAAAGCAGAGAAGTGTGGCAAGGAGCGGTCTGAAGCCAAACTGTTCTCTGTTCCTTAGGATAGCGCAGACTAAGCCTCTGCTTGTGCCCTCTGCAAATGTTGGTGGGTTTCAAGACTGGTGATATTTCAGAGAGCAGCAGAGTCATGGGTTACAAAACCGCATGGACTACCTGCTACCATCCAGTCACAGGCTATAGATCCTCACCAAGGCATCCTGATGTAGACACCTGCAAGTGTGTTGAGGTACAACAGACCTTGCAGTAAGACCTGCAGTGTTATAAGGTGTGGCTATGCTGCCTGGCTCTGTACACTGCCCTGCACAGTGCAGCTTAGCTAGGGGTGTTTTCTCTCACCTGTCTGGATTCTGCAATTGCTCTCACAGAGTTGTACACGTAAGGCTTTCAGATGAAGCCAGACTACCTCCTTTTATCTCATGGACATTCATATCATACTCAGCCTCCTATGAGCTGAGTGCTGAAAGACCCTTCCAGTCATTCTTTTAAAGTATCGCACAGGAAAGACTGTTTTACAAAATAGAGTCAAGAAGTATCTTGTATTTTCAGTTAGCCTTTACGAGTGCAAAGATGAAGTCAGCACTGGTTTAACTGGTACCTCTTCTAGATCACAACAGGTTTTAGTAGAACAGTAGCTCTATATTTACAGATTCAGAGACGGAGTGGAAATGCTTCTGTTGTGATACTATTTTGCAGAAGACCGAATCATAACTTTCCTAAGGGAAACTGCCACCCCTGACTCCATTTTGGACCATCCATTGCTTATTTAGGAGCCTGTCCTCTCCCTGATCCACCAGTCAATACATGAAATGCTACTGCAGTGATTTGAAGATGTTTCTTGGATTGGCCTGTGGGAGACCAGTCTTACCACTTTGCTTTTTTTGGACATAGGCCCTCAGCAGCTGTTATGCCCTTGTGTTGTATACATCTGGGTGTGTAGGAGAAATGAGAGGGTACAAGTCTGTGTGCTGCATGCACACTTCTGGAGTGAATGAGAGCATGCACAGGAAACAGGCTCTGCCACGGACACTGCAGGGTTCTGATGCAACCCAGAAGGATTAAGAGACAAAAGGATATTCTAAAACAGTATTTCCTATCACTGATTTCCTTGAGTCTCAGAGGATGGCTCTTCCCAGAAGCAATCTATTCATCTAATCTATTGCCGCATGAGAGACTCTCAAGGGACAGCTGCTATCACTCCATCTATCCAAGCTGCTCACTACCAACACACTCATAAGTGGATCTGATTTCTCATAGCTGTGCAGAGCTCCTCTCACTGAAAAGCTTCTACATGTGCCTGTGGTCAGACAGAGTGCAGGACAGCACAGCCCTGGCAGGAGTGAAGACTTTCACTGAAGAGGTTAAAGAGTTACCTTGAGTAGGGATCTGTATTTTGTTAAATTATTTGAAAGAATAGCATTTCTGCTGTTTCCTTCTCCAACATGTAAAAGAAAAATGACTGTATTATGGTTGTGTCTAGCGTAGTCTTTGGCACAAGGCCAGTGGGATTTACAATGGCAGGGTGAAAAGTCTAGAGGGAAGGCAGTTCATTTTACTGTGGACAGTACTTACAGGGTCTGCAAGGACCAATCTCATAGCAGAGAAGGGGCCCATTGAGCTCCAGAAGGGAAACCTGCCAGTAGAAAGCTGCTGGAGAAGCCATTTGTTCTGTTCATGAAACATGAGGTCAGCAGGACCCACCGCCTCCTGCCAGGAGTGATAAGAAAGGAAAGACAACAGAGTAAGATGGGCTTTGTCTATTCTGGATAAAAGATCAATTTTATAATGACTTTTTAGCGTACAGATTTTTCATGCTCCACTTTTCTGGCTGGAAAAATAATCCTTTGATTAAGAAATGTTTTCAGAAAGAGGCACCTGGCCTCACTAGCTGGAGGGGAAGAAGCAGCTGAATATTGATTTCTAATACTTTGCATTTAATTCACACACACTCCAGAATTAGATTTTACTATAAAAGCAAGTGAGGCTGTTGGGAGTAGTCAGGTCTCTGTTCTGCTCTGGTTCTCATCACTGCAGATTCTGAGCATTTTCTTTCTCTCCTTGAATGTTTTGACCAGATACTCTCTGTTCTTGTTTGTTCTCCTCTACTCAATCTCTCTCAAAAAAAAAAAAATCCTGGTGTACGGTCTTGTCCAGGCAGAGGCTCATTCTGGAGTACAGAAGGGGGCTATGGCACTGTAAGGACTTGCTTTTTAAGTTGTGTGAAGGATATTGCCTACCACTGGAGGGACAGGGAGGAAGGTGGTGAATAGTCCCATGGTTCACTTTGCAGACTCTGCACTCTATGGAGATAAGATATATTGCGACCATACAGAAGGGATGCACATATCTGGAAGATTCACTGCCATGTGCTCTATAGAGCTGTAGGCAGTTCTTCAGCTTTGTTGCACCAAGGGCCATAATCTAGAGGTGGAACAGCTTCTCTTTGTTACTTTATTGTATCCATCCTCTTAGAAGAAACTAAAACTTCCTTGACATATTACTCTGGATTCTGGCTCTGCGATGAGACAGCCATTTCAAAGGCTCAGCAGAGCTGTTACTAAGTGGCTGGGCAGAAATGCCACACAGATGACTATGGTCCTGTCCTGATCCAGGCCATGGCCTTAATCTAGATTGTGATCTAGTGTCTCAGCTCCTATTAGATCAATTTGCAATAGCTTTGGCTGATGTCTTTGTTTTTTATCAGATCTGGCAGGGGGTGGAGCTGGGAGGAACCACTGTGTCTAAGTGGGTTTCAGACTGTGGTGAGGACAGGCAAATGTCTTCTTTGAGGAAAGCACCAGCTTTTGGATTAGGACTGGCTTTGAGTGTTCATAGCCCTAGCTGAGCAGCCGATAGGTCAGACACTGCAGACATCAGTATGGTTGTTCTCAAGCTAAGAAAGTAGCAGGTCAAACTTGACTAGCATGAATGAATGCAGCAAGGTGTCCTATACTCTTGGTGAGCAGTTGTGCTGGACCTCTTGAGGTGAGTAGGATCCTGCCTTGGGCTGACTACATCAATGTTTGGACAAAGTGAGATATGGTTGCCCATATCTCCAGCAAAACTGACTAATCCACCCTTGAACTTCTCTGAAGCTTTTGGCATGGCATTATAACTAGCTCTGGGAAATCAAGGGCAGACCTTCTTATGGAACTCAAGGACTACCCAATGATCAAACCCTAATTTTCTCAGTGAGCATGAAGGATGCTGTGATGCCTCACATCAAAGCAAGTAGGGCAGGGAAGGTAAGTGATAATGCAATCAAAATGCTGCACAGACAGGGGAGAGAAAGAGAGAGAAAGAATCCTTCATTCCATGGAAAGCCACAACTAGCCAGTCTCTCCTTTCCTTGTTCAGGATCCAAAGTGAGTCTGCTGCATCCAGCATCCATCCCATAGCACAAGCCATCTCCACACTGGCAGCGAACCCTTCATCCTCTGCTGGGTTGTTGATTTGGGCTCAGGACTCCAGTCTAACCATACTGGAATACTGAACACTGATCTTGTCTTGACACTTAAAACAAACTCTCATGATCTCTGGTTGCAATGGGTTCTTGTTCGTTCACAGTATTAAAATCAAAAGTCATCCATTTACCAACTAACAAAGTAGTCATGGATGTTCCTGCAGAAGAAAGTGAGTATCTGAAGTCAAACAGTAGGGGCTGAAGTAAGGGAAATGCACACAGAGCCCCAAATGGAGAGTGAGAGTAGCAGTGATAGTTCTCCAAATGAGGGCTGTTGCTCCTCCATTGTTTAAACACCAGGGCAGTGGCACCACAGTTCACTGCTCTTGCAGAAGAGATGACATACCTTCATACTGTTAGATATCAAACCAACCTCACCAGCAAAGAGAGAATACACCCTGGAAAAGCTTTCTCACATGCGAAGGGTCATGCATCCATCCAGCAGTCTTGCTACAGCTGAGGACTCCAGGGCCCAGGCTGGGTAGCACCACATGCTGAGTTGGGGCATGCAATGGTCGTGATTGCTCCATGATCAAGTATGGAATCTCTACTCTGTGAGTCACACTAGAGATTCTAGGGCTACATATAGGCTGAAGAAGATGAAAGATCAGTAGGACCGTAGGGAGAAAAGTGTGGTCCAGGTAAAGTCCTTGGGCCATCTTCCATTACTATCTTTTGCTCTCTGTCTCATCTTACAAGACTTGCAGTGGAGTGCTACATAGTCCTTGGAGTGTTTCTGATTTGTTGTCTACCTAACGCCTTGTGGTGGAAACCGAGTTTGAGAAAATTTAAAGGTGTATGAAACTTCTAGCCAAAGTCTTTCCCTGTGGTAAGGTATGATATCCAGCTGGACACATGGGTAATTGGGAGAGACTGGCCATGTGTCTTGGCCACCCACTTTCACATTTTGGAGGAACATTGGCCTCACCTCAAAGCCTGAGGCAGGTGTCCATTCAGGAGGCACTGTGGGCTCTCTCCCTCAAAACAGACTGTTGTAGAACCAACTCTGACAGTGGTAGCAGATCTTTGGTTTCCTATGGTAAGAGTGGCTTAACATGCTATGATGAGCATGGGCAGGCTCTGGTTTACACAGCCATATCCTAGGAAAAGTTTTTAGCAGTAGACAGGTGCCTTTTAAATTCTGTTTTACTGGTGAAAAATATTAAAAAAAAAATAAAGATTGAAAGAGAGAATTATGCTGTGTGTTTACTTTGGAATATCTGTAGTAAAAATGATTCCCCATAGACCAAGTAACACTGGAGACATAATGTCTTCCTGTAGGGTGGGCATGACAGGGATTGCTGGAACACAGTTCCAGTCACTCATTCTTGGTGTCTCTGCAGACTGTACCACACTTTTCCAAAGACAAAATGGCCAGACCAAGCCAGCAGTTTCTGTCCTGCATTCATGCATCTGGGTCCTTCGGTGCTAAAACACAACTGACAGTACATTTAGTGAAGTGAAGAACACGCAAAAGTGCAGCATGTAGCCAGTATCTAGGACTCCTCATCCAGAAAACAGCTATTGATTCAGCAAATGCAGGAGCTGAAATTCCTTCCATTTTGTAGCCTGGTGCTTGCTGCTCTCCATTATAGGCCAAAGGCTTAAGAGTTGTTCTAAACCCACCAGCCAGTAACTAGCTTGCAAATAGGCTCTTCTAACCTGAAAAAAAGAAAAACAGGTTTTGTGTCAAGTCATGGCAAACAAGCTGAAATTGTCTCATTTTCCTTGTGTCATCTTGGATCCAGATTACCTTCTGGCTGGTGTGTGTGAATGTCACACCTATTTTAGAAATTGAAAGTTTCTGATACCAGCTCTCCAGGACAACCTGCTGCTAGAGCCAAGTGAGCCTCAGAGCCCCAGTGATCTAAAATGGATGTTTCTCTGCTGGTCATTATGGCTCCACGGGCTTTTGGACAGGGCTTGTGAACTTTGCTAGTCAATGGACTCAGGGGCACAGGTCCCAGTGCTATCTAAATGGAGATGTTCCATGGCCTGGCAGACCTTGACAGTTGTGCATGTGTACCACTGTGCTGTCTCCAACCTGAGGAAGATAGGCTCTTCCATCATCCTGGGACTTTCCTTCATTGATGCTCCCCAACACTGCATGCAGGTGGAGGGAAAGGGTCACAGCCAGCCAGCTCTCGCAGGGCTTAGAAGGGAGAAAGAGGAGCAGGCCTCAGGGATCAGCTGTGTTGGTGAGTGTCTGCCTGAGCATGCAGCTGCCTAAATCCCAGAGATTACTCACAGCAACCTCAGCACAAGAGTTACTGCTCAAGGAAAAACTTCAATGTCAAGAGCATGAGTAATAACCAAGCTGGCACTTAACGGTTCAAACAGAAGATAAGAGCTAAGGCTGGATTCTTAAAGGGCTCATTTTATCTCTTTTATATATGTCACAACTGAAGAAATGAAGAATATAAAAGTTATTTATTAGTGTTTTGTTCCTGCAGTACTTTAATCATGTAGAGTGTGCACTGACCACACGATACCACGGAACTGGAGAAGGGATTAACAGATTAAGGGAATCCTCTATCTCAGTAAAACCAGATTTGGGGGTGATCTTCATTCACCCTCTGACCTCTTCACAGCTCTTTCCTGCTGGTTTGTGAAACTGCTGTGCTGCTCCAGGACAGCTCTGAGCCTTCACCCCTAGGGTGAAGAAGACATTTTGATCCTTTTTGATCCTCCAGGCAAGAGACTGGTGGTGGTCTGTTGGCACTTCCACTGACCAATGGTTCAGCTCCACTGTTTGTCAGAAAGGAGACCATCCCCACATTCTGCCAGGCTGCACTTTCCCCTCTCCCACAGGGACATGCCAGAATGCTCTGGTATTGTGCCCAAATAGGTATACAGTGAGCATCAGCTGCAGCAGTCTGATATTAGCAGTGGAGGCACAGAAAGCTGACAGAACCAGACTAGAGTCATAAAAATGAAATTTAGACAGGAAAATGTAAGATACCATCTATGTGAAAATATCCTATAGGAAACAAAGGTAGGAAGAAAATAGGGAGAAAGTAGGAAGGAAGGGACAAGCTCAGATTCAGCAAATACAAAATATGTCATCAGTTCCCTTGATTCTATGATACAGATCTTGATAATGCAGTATGTAATATCCTTTGCTGAAAAAAATGATCTTTCCTACAGTAAAGTGGGCAGTCTGTGTAGTAACTGAACGTGATGGAGTTGAATAACTGAGAGTGGCTGGAGAGAGCAGTTCTTTGGTCAGATGCTCTGCAGCTCCCTGGTGCTGAAGGATGGAAGGCACAGTGGCATCCAGAACGCAGCATGAAAAGCTGAATTGTATTCAAAAAAGTTTATATTGGTGCAGAAATGCAAACCATTTAGCTGTGATTTAAAACATTGCATGTCTAGCTGAACTAAACACCAGTGAAAGGTGTGGTGTTTTCAGTCTACACAGACGATCAGGGTGTTTATGTGGTGCAGGCAGAGGGATTGCTCCAGGGGTTCAGGAGTAGAAAGGGTCAATAATTAATTATTGAACAGATGTGATAGTTTTGCCTGCATCTTCCTACAATTCAACCGTAAGCAGGTGGTGACTGTCTTGAATTTGTCTGTGAGCTGCAATTAATCTCTGTCACTGAACAACTCTTGATCTTCAAAACATTTGCATGGTGTATATGTACCACAAATTCAAGCCTGAGCCCTTTGACGGTACTCCAGGTAGGTCCATGCACCCAGGTCCTGTCTCAGAGTCTGGTCTCACAGACTGGAAGAAAAAAAATTGCATTTCTGGATCCAGATGGGGTGTATGCAAAATACCCTTGCAGTGTGAGTTTTGAATAGTATAATTTAGTCCACCATCTGCACTGCAGGCTATTTAAATATTTAACCTCACAGACCACCTTTCTTAATTCTTCTTGCTAGTGCTGTCCATGTATCATTTGTGGCAGGCACAATAAAAGGTGAGGAGCACAGTAGGAGTAGATCTGTGTGAACATTTCAGTGGACATCAGGGTACTTAGCAGAATCCTTATGTGCCAAGAAGAATCAGAGTATCATGATGCTCCTGGGCAAAGGCATATATGTCTGTTAATCTGATTACCATGACAAATGCCAGTGGGAATATGGAAGAGTCTTCCTGGAAAGAAGCATCATCACAGAATGGACAAAGGGCAGGCAAATGCAATTCTGGATGCAGTGCAGTCTTGATTGATCTGAGCAGACCAAATGCACTCTCAGTAACGATCTACAGAACTAGCATTTTGAATATTTTAACTCCTCTGGTCATACAAAATGTCCTGGATTTTGGCATCAGTGTCACCTTTTCCAAAATGGTATCTCTAACATAAAACAGATCTTACTTCAGGTAATTAAAGCTTAAATTTTAAATTTAAACTTAAAACATGGCTTATTGTTAATGACAAGCAGAGTGAATAACAATCTTTGTAGTTCGGGTCATTCAACATTTCCTATCTCAAAGGTCTGTCTTCATCTGTTTATAACCTTGTGAATGCTCAGGCCTAGGATTCTCCACTCCACATGTCTGTCCTGTGCTGAATTTGTTTGAAACATTGCGGTGAAATAATTTCAGTTGCATCAGAGAATGAGGTTAGAGAAAAAGAGCTGATTTTGCCCGTTTTCCCAAATTCTTATGACTTTTATTTTGAGAAGCTCTAGCACATGCAGGCTACAGAGTAGGACATGACACTTGGCAGAGATGGTGGTGTGTATGTCAAGATGTGCCTTTTGCTATCCTTGAGAAAAGATGCCCAAATTTGGACACATTATAAGCCTTTGAAAAGCCCCAGTTCACACAGCTTCAGTGGAAACTGGCTAGAGTTTAGTCTCTGCACTGGTCATGCTCCATCTCAGATCAGAGTGTTGTTCTCCGTGATTACTGCTCAGGAGAAGGCTCTGGATGTGACCATTCTGAAAAGCAGCTCAGACCCTTGGGGCCCGAGAAATAAGCCAGGACAAGGATCCTGGAAGTGGAGACTGGCTCAGAGATCCATGTGGGAGCAACATAGAGAAAGCACTGAAATCCAGGCAGGGAATTGGTAGGATAGGTACTGGGATGAGACATGAGTGTGTCTGGGAACAAGTGAAGCTAACAGAGGAGTAGAAAGGGGAGCTAGGTGGCATGAGGACAGTTGGGACCTAAGAGTGAAGGATAAGCGAAGAAGTGCACAGCTAAATGGCTGGCCTAGGAGTTCAGGACAAGGAGCTGGGCCAGAGAAAAGGCAGCAAACTGGATAACAGAGTAAGCTGGAGACCAGGTACGAAATGGAGAAGAGAGTCTGAGGTGCCCAGAAATTTGAAGGAGGAGGTGCTTGATATTTAGATCACTTTGAAGCTTCCATTATGACTCAGATTTCCTTTTAATAAGCATTGTATGAAAGGAAATGGGGAAACACCTGCTTGAGGACTAGCAACCTGAAGAGGGCACTCAGAGAGGTTAAATAACATATCCAGAGGCATGCAGCAGACCAGTAGCGGACTTAAGGGCTCCTGACTTCCAGGTTCACCACTTGTCCATAGCAGATTTCCTCCTTCAAGCACAGAGATCAACATGTGTGGGGAAGTAATGAACTAGAAGGGATGGTTTCCAGCCAGATCATCTTTGGGCTATTGAGTGTATAAGCCCTCTCTTCAGTCTTTGGGAGTGATTGCTCTGCTATCAGCCCCAGGGAGGAAGAGTGAGTGGGTTGATCTGCAAGATGTGAATCCACTAATCACTGGGCCTTTACACTGACTCTCTTGGGATCAGTTTGTTTGCCTCCCAAAACAGTAGGAAAGATCTACTATCTCAGGGTTATCAGATCTGCTGTGGTGTTTAATGCAGCTTGGAAAGAATAGAAAAACACATAATATTCATAGTCATATGAATGTGACATTCACAGACCTGATATTCTGACTGTAAGGCTTCTTACATTTCAAGAGCCTTGGATAGTGAGTGGGAGCTTCCTCTGGGAGCAGGAAAGTCTTCCCAGGAAAGTTACTAACCCTCAGCACAGTAGTTTGATCAAAGAGTAGAATAAAAACTGAAATATGGAATCTTTTCCTCCTTAGTGAAAAATTTTAAGTGACATTTGTTTGTATTAGGCAAAGATCAGCTGTGACAAGAGTGCAATCTCTACTAAGTATTCTAGAGACACCCAGGGCCCTCTGCAATCACTGCTGCTGAGTGATGGAACCTGTGATGAAGCAGAGGGAGGATGTTGCCACCTGGTCTGCACAGTGCCTCTCTGATGGTATCACCAAGAACACCACGGCAAGACAAAGAGAAAGCCAGGGCTAGATACCATGTGAAGGAGTAACTTATATGGAAGCAATTGGTCTGCCTTTGCTCATCTCTCACAGATCCCCACATCCTGGGGCAGGCTGGGATTACCAGGTCCAGGAGTTCTGGCAGTGTAGGAGGTTAAGGCTTGGATGCAGGAGGCCTCAGGGGGTGTCCAGCTTGCCTAGTGCAAGGCAAGTAACTAGCGGCTAAGGTAAGAGCTTGGCCAAGCAGTGCAGGCTGAAGAGCACTGCTCAGTTTGGACTAAGCTGTAGGTCTAAAGCTAGACTAACCCCATCAGGGCCCTATCTGTGGTCTGCACTGCCATTATTGCAGTATGCTCAGACATACTGTGGCAGAAGCACCGCTCCCCCGAGGCAGGGTCCCTACCATGACATTCCCACCTATGATCAGGATGTCCAGCTCTGCCAGTGCCTCTGTTTCAGCTGCTAGCCATGCAGATAGCAGCTAACATGCAGAAAGTTATCCCAAAGACACTTGCTGCTAGAAGACCTGCCTCAAAGCCAGATGACTCATCTCACCAGCGGTCATGCTCCCATAGGACTGCTCCTCTGCATTCAGCTGATGGATGTACTTTCCCATCCAGAAAGAGGTAGCTGCTGACTCTGGCTTGGCTGTTGCTCCCTCTCCCTTCCCTTTGTTCCTGCCTCACTCAGCGATTGTCTGCTCAGCACCTTTCCTTGGTGACCGCATCTGTCCCCACAGCACTGGGCAGCTCTGCACTCATATCTACGTGGGTCCTCCTCAGGACCCCACCAACTCACCAAGACCAGTCATTTTTGTCAACTAATGGATTAGTATAGTCTTGTTCCACTGCAGGCTCATTCAGAGTAAGCTGATTCCCACCACACGGTACTGTTTCACACCGCATCTATTCAGCATCTTCATGTGCAGAGTCCATTCAGCCCAGGTCACTCCTGTGGGTGGAGACCCCACCTGGTTAGAAACACCCTGCTCCATGTCACATTTGATAACTTCAGCAAATCAGAGGTGCACTTGCTCTAAGGTGGCCAAACTATATCCCTCAGGAAGGTCTGTCTGTCTCTTGCCATTCGCCAGAAAGAGTGCACAAGGTGGCAACATTCCAGACTTGAGACAGGAATTGGCATACTCAGTTTAAGTGGGGTGAATCTGGGCCTAAATAAGTAAAAAGTTGCAGTATATAAAAGAGAAACACTAGCTATTTTGCTCACTTCACCACAACAAGAATCTAATCCCACATTTAAGCATATAAGTAGATCATTAGACATAGAGGTACTGAAAGAGTTTTTGTCCCATCCTGTTCATACCAGTGATAGTGGGTTTCCAACTTTGTTACCTGGAGAAAAATAATTGAGGGTGCTTTGTACCTTTCCTTGTAGATGGGACCCCTCATGTGATCCAGGGTGATGGTCAAACACACATGCATGGTCTTTACTTTCTGAGCAGAGGAGGGCCCACAGTTGGGTCAATACCATAGGTTTTATTTATAGTTTTATCAAATAGACATTCTTTAGACCAACAACTAACATGGTACTGAAGATGATAATGGATGGAGTGTAGTCCATGCTGGGGATAACATCTGGTCTGTTTAGTGTAGCTCCCATGCTGTGGTCATGTCTGATACTCTAGCTCTCTGTTGAACTCACACTGCAAGTGTACTGGTCAGTTCTCTGTCACTGGAGATATTTCCTGATGAGTCTTTTGGATGTAGCTGATGCATAGGATGAAGCCATAGCTTTGGTTGCTTCTACCAGTGCTTGGATAACTGCAGAATTGTCCCTAGTATTAAGGATGTGTATCAGCAGACTTAAGGGCAATTTGCTCTCCCTATCCACTGATGCGGTCTTCCCTGTGCCATACAAGGTACAAGTGGCCCTGACAGCTGGAAATTCACAGTAAAAGCAACTGCAAACCAGCAGTGCCTGGGACTTTGAGACTGTTTCACCAGCAGTCCAGAATGTAGCAGGAAGAAAAGGTCAAAAGGTCATAGATAAGCAGGGGGGCTCTGTTTCTGTGGGCCAGCAGCCAGACTCCTTGCATTTCTGAGCTCCAGTGCCACATGGAAGCAAGTTGCTCTGGAAGCCTGGGCCCTCCTTCCCCACTGCTCCCCCAAGACCTCACCCATCTTCCAGAGCAATCCAGGCAGCAGATGGAAGGAAATAAGGCCTACAATCTGTATATGCATAGAGAAAAGGAAACAGCCATCTGTGCACAAATAGGTTTTCACTAGTGAGATTGCACTATCTCATCAGGATTGCTTTTTCTATCCCTGAGAAACAAAAGACTCACTTGCCCATAGTCTCTTCTCTAAAAAGCCCCTGGTGCTTTCATAGCAGCATAACCAGTCTCTGTCCCACCATCACCATCAGGAAGGCTTTGTGCAGTGGCATTAGTGATAGAAATCTCATTCACTGGAGACATTCAAGTCAAAAGGCTATAGCTTCTGAGACACATTATCGCTTGTGGAGCAGGAACCCTGCCAAGCTGATGTTCTCTGAACACAAGCAGGCAGCAAGTGCTCTGTGTTAACAGCTCTGGGTCTCCACTCTGCCAGCAAAAGAAGACGTGCAAAAGGTCAGCCGATAACTGCTAAGGGAGGTGACCTCTAATGGCACATTGACCAGTAAACACAGAGAGAGGAGTGGGATCTCATTTTTTAACACCCACTCTATCTCAAATCCTTGAGTCTGGGGCAATCTCAGTATGGTTGATGTGCACCACAAGTTGCACTGTGCTCAGGGTATATTCTCAACTCTTACCAGCAGATCATTAGCACAAGGATCTTTAGCACAAAGATCTTTAGACCTTTGGCAATTTCAGCTTGTAGCTCAGAAGAGACTCTGATCTCCAGACTCACAGCTAAATAACTTTTCTGATTCAACTTTTAGAGGTGCTGGAAACTGCCAATTTTCCTCCAATTTCCACTCTAAAAGTGGCTGAGCTGGTTTTGCTGAAATTTTAGCAAATATGAAAAACTCAGCATAACATTTAAGTTGATAAAGATTATAACAAACAAAAAAAATGAAAATCCTATTTTTTTTTAAACATAGAAGCTGCATTATTAGCTGATTGTTGGGTTTTGTTTAAGGTTTTTAGTTTCATAAAAATAATACTGCAGAAAATCTGGTTAGGATTTTAAAAAAATTCACCAAAGATAGCATTAATCCACTGCTCTCAAGCAAAGACTCTCACAAAAAGCATAGGGCATCCCTAATTAGGGACTCAATATGTATCTTTGCGTAGAACAGTCCTATTTAATTCTTCCTTATATGTCAGTCTTTTCAGAATACTAACCTTTCCCACCAGTTCCAAACTCTCTGCAGTCCTTGCCTCAGTGCCATGGCACTTAGCGCTAGCAGCACTTCTCCTCTCTCAGCACAGAACAGCTCTGCTGTTTTGTTGGAAATGCCATGATTCTGTACGAAACCACTATCCAATTTCTTTCTGTTTCCTACCTACCTGGCACTCATCTAATATATGAGAGTCTGTACTCTCCAGTTTCAGTATCTCTCTTTATCTGATGACTCTGAGTGCTTTAGGTCTCCATTATACCTGAGGAAAGGGACAGCCCACTGCGCATCAGGCAGTCACAGACTTCCTGCAGTCAGAGCTCAGCTGCACTAGTCCCTGAAGCAACGAGGGTGGGAGAGTGTAAGAATGCCTTGCGCTCATAACAAATGCAGGACCCAAGAGCAGTTGCTGTGCTTGAAGACATGCAGGGAATGCTCCTATCCTGATGCTTTGGGTGAGAAGAGATACTGGGAAAAGGTAGGACAGGTGGGATTCCTGAAGAGCTGTCTGAACATTCAAAAAGTAGCATTCACACCTACCTTGGATGTGGGGAAGCTCCCTGGGAAAGGTGAATGCCTGCACCACTCCTGACACAGTGACTTCTGAACCCTATGACTGGGAAGCTGATGAGTGTGGTCACTGCATGCCATCTCTGCCTCGTTCTGCATTGGCCCAACTCATTCTGCTGGGGTTGCACCGCTGTATGCTTGTGTGCACAACTGTAGCAGCCACAGGAAGCAGGTTCTTGTGAGTGACAAAATTTGTGCCTAAGGATTTACTGCTCTACTGCAGCTTTCCAGGGACTAAACTACACCATCCTTCCTGCACAAAAATTCTGCTGGTATCACATCAGTTCACAGCCTCAGTATAAGGTAAAGTTGCCGTCATCTCTGCATCCTAACCCTATATGTGATGGTGTTATTCAACAGAAAGGGTACTAGACTAAACTATCCTACTCGTAAAGATAGTGCAACACAGTGTGAGTGTGCAGCCCCTGTGCCAGCACTCTATAGGCAGGTTTACTCTGCTAAATGTTGTCTGACAGGATATGGGAGTTGGATTGTATTTATACTACCCAGATTGTTATATAATTACAAACTGTAAGACAGGGAAAAGGAATAGTGGTGAGGGGTAAGGAAGGGAAAAACAAACCTGGAAGAGCTGCAGGCTCAGATTCTGGGACTCTTTTACAACTTTCTGCACACTTCAATCCTGTGAGGGTGAACAGAGCCATGGGAGCAGCACTTGGACCTTAGGACAGGTATGTATTGTGCAGGCATGGGACTGCTGTGGGGAGCAAGAGGTGGAGAGGAGCTTTTCCAATCCTGTGGTCATTCCCTCATCACTTATATCCAGTGCACACTGCTGTGGCTTCCCCCATAGGAAAGTATCTGTTTTCCTGAGGTAAGATGCAAGCTTGCCCAGTTACAATTTCCTCCTAGTTAAGAAACGCATTAGACAGCTAGTCCAAGGAAGGTCAAAAAAAGTGAGTCCACTGTTCAGTGCAGAGGGAAAGTTAACAACAGATGAAATCATAGGGATGAAGAGTTCAGTGCTTTCTTTGCTCCAGTTGTTACTAGAGTGATTAACTTCAATGAAGTGATTAATGCAATTAACTAGCTACAAAGGGGGAGAAATGTGGATAAAACAAGAATCAGTTTGGAAGTGCTTAAATAACCAAAATCTGCTTATTTTCACCTCAACTGGACCTGCTGGAATCCATTCTGGGCAATTTAGAGACCTGGAGTCACCACACAACCACTGGCAGTTCTCACTGGAGGGACCAGGAACAAGGTAGTGTCTGTCCTCATGAAGAGAGAAAGGAGGAGCTAGATGTAAGGGACAATCCACATAACACCAATTATACTGGGGAACACTGGAACAAATAATCAAACACACTACTTGCAGGCAGATAGACTAAGACATGATGAAGTACAGCAACCAGCTGATACGGACTTGTCAAGAAAAATCATGTTGAAACCCCTGCTTTCCTTTATGCTGCTGTAGATTGTATTACAGGCAGGGAGAATCAATAGGTGTCAAATAAATTAATGCAGGGATTTTTCATATTGACAGATGACATTGTGTACTAGCAGAGGAGAGATGATCTAAGCAGACTTCTAAGGGTTGGGTACAAAATGAGATAGAAAGTATGCTCAGCAGTTGTAGTTTGGTGTCTGTTTGGAAGGCTGTGTTGAACAGGATAGCTAGGGTCTGCCCCAGGTGGTGAACTTTTGAAGACTTCTGTGATTTAACAGGGTGTTGGATCAGAGGATACTTACTGCATCATTAACTGATCACAGGCTGGGAAGAACAAGCTGTTCACAGGTTTAGAATTCAAACTGTTTTAGAACTGGAAAAACAGTCTGAAAGCAATGAAATCCCATTCTGTAAGGTACGTGTGAGAGTGGACCACTGAGCACGGATCCAGCCTTGAGTTGGTGCTGAGCTCTCCGAGGAGATGGCAAGATCATAGTTGTTTTTCAGGGGCTGTCTAGACATTTACATCAGGGAAACCCCAGGATTTCAAGCAGCCACTAGTAGCATGCTTAGCCCTTAAGGCAATGGATTCCTTTCCTCAGCCATATGCTGCCTCCTGCAGGACTGGTTTAGGGGAGGAAAGCTCTGGTGGACTGTCCCAGTGATGAGTCCCCAGATCACTTACCTGAAGTCAGACTGTGGCCTGCAGGGGACATGGAGTTCTGTGGAGAGTCATAAATTTTCTTTCAGAATCATTTTCCAATGGGAAAATATCCTTTCTTTACTAAGTCAGTAGATTTTATTTTGCAATTAGAAATGTTGGTTGTTTGGCAGCTTCTTGTCTCCTGCAGGAAGAAAGCCCAGCTGGTAAGAGCCTTTCAGACCAGCAGCCAGAGGGTCACTGCACTCCCCATCTGGTCATGTGTCCCAGTTAGGAGCACTGAGGGAAGGGCATGTGGAGAACTGAAGATTCTAGTGTTTTGGAGCCAGCAGCCTCCTGGAGGAAGTTAAACTGGCAAAGGGCAGATATAAGGCCTCAAATGGCCTTTTCATTTCTCCTCCTCCTGCCTGCACTCAGGAATCAAAGACCTTCCAAGGAGATTGAAAGGGAGAGCCTTAGTCAGAATTGGCTTCCTTCATGGAATCTGTCATTGGAGGTGTTCAAGACTTGAGCAACTATGACCTGATAGCATGTTGGAATTAGTCCTACTTCAAACAGAAGTTTGACACAGAGGTCTCCAGAGGCCCTTTCCACCAATACATCAATTGACTCCACAACAGGGAGTGGAAAACTTCATGGTTATAGTCTCTACCATGCATAATCCTTCCAGGCACGTGTGCCTGCTGACTAGAAGAACATCCCTATGCAGTGTCTGATGATTTAGCACCAGTCCTCTCCTTTTCAGTCTCCCAACAGTGTTTAAACCTCATGGAGCCAAACTAGAGATGCAGCAGATTCAGCACTAACAGTCATATGGACAGAAGTCAAGTGAATCAGCAGTTCAGATGTTTTTCTTCTTCCTTTTGCCCTGACACATGTTGTGATGGGAAGATCAGACACATTCATGGTCTCCTCATTCAGGTGTGGTAATTCAGGACAGGGAGTTCCCAGAATGCTCCCATATCTGCTCTACACTGTATTCACTTTTTGAAAATAATAATAAGAAAGATACCACTCCATTATTAGATTATAGGTTGGCCATGTGAAATGATAAAGATGTATTTGTGAGAAAAATGCAGTTCTTGGCTCCATTAAGGATTACATTTCGGTGCTATTGTGGCAGACTCGGAAGATGTCTTTACCTGGAAGGCCAACATAATTCCAGTCACTTACTTCAAGAAAGCTGAACTCAGATTGGATTAGGTGCAAATAATGATTCATAAGATGAGTGGGCATCTGAATTTGCCTGTGTGCATGTGTTGAGTAGAGTGTGAAAGACAGGAATTAATCCATAGAGGAGGACAGTTCTTGTCTGGGACAAGTGTCCTGTGCAAGGAGGGGAGCTGGGAGAGATGGGAGCTGGGAGTAAATACCTCTCCTTTCCAGACCATGGACATCTATTTAGGATTCCTGAGTCTCACCATTCTTTGCCTGCCAGCAAGGAGCTACGGAAACTCCTCGGAAAGTGTCCTCTCATACCTGCTCCCACCTCAGGAGGTGTCAATGTGCTACAGACATACTGCTGGTCCAGTGTTTGGCCACTGTGGCTCCATTGGCTGAGATTTCTACTTTTCCTAATTATATTTGTAAAAAATGTAAGTAACTACTTCTGAGGAAATCTGTTGAGGGAGTGCTCTTGCAAGCCAGGCCTTCAGAAGGCAGAAGTTGGAGCATACAATTGTGATCTCTAGTTCCACGAGCACAGACCACCTTTTCCAAGGACTGCCCTCATTCAGATAATTTTCAGTGTTTGACTTTCTAAGCTGTATTGCCTGCTCATGGCCTTTTGTGAGTGAAATGGCATCATTGGTGCCCAACTACAATGAAGATCTAGATGGATACCATCCCAGCTAGACAATGAGAAGTGAGTGCTGCAGATTCCCTGCTTGGGTTTCACTAGGAAGCTCCTCCTGCTTTTTGATGCCTTAATACTTCTCATGTGGATAGTGATAACCAGACAAAAGCTGTTTTGGTCCAAGACCTGTATATTCAGGACTAGTTTAACTGAGGGCTGCTCTGCCCATGGGAGCTCCAAGCTCCCTGATGGTTGGTGATCAGCAGTGTGGGATAAGGCAATGGGAAGCCTTGTGCTTTGCTCAGCCCCAAATACTTCTTCCGTGGGGCACATACAACTGGATGGGCACTACAGATGGGCAGAAGTTACTTAATATTTCGTAGTAGTCAGATGGATAAAGCAGGGGACCTAACTGCCTGTCTCCTCACAAAATGACACTGCCACCACTGTGTTTCAGCAAGTTTTGGAGGTGTCTGAGTTTTTCTGCATGTGCCCAGACATCCTGATGTCTCCTGTCTACCAGAGCTCGGAGAGGGGGGGGTAGGTGGAGCCTTTTGCTTCTGGTCCACAGGATGCTGTAAATCTTGGGGAGCTGTTGCTGTGAAGCCCTTCACAGCACCAAGCCTGCTGTCTATTGAGAAAAGCCAATACCCTTCTGTCTGTCAGATGGCACTTAACCACTGCTGTTATTCTAGATGAGTGAACACTTGTGTTATATTTTCCAATAGCAAAAACTGAGGTCAGCAGGGTGTCTGCTGTTTTAGCCAAATCCAGATGGGGTTTTCCTATAAACAAGTGCACACAGAATATTTATACAGGCGATGGCACCTGACGCCTTAACACTTAGGCCATCCTATTGAGTAGCCACTCATACTATAAGTCACTTCAGTGCATTAAGTAAATATTTTAATATAGCCATGTCACTGTTTATTATATAATGGCGGGGGCCCAAATCTTGCCTAATGCTTGGTTAAAAAGTCAGTTTACACCATCCTTTACAGTGAATCAAAGAATGCATAAACGGGGCTCTTTTGTTACTCAGAGTTCTGTTTACTTTACTTTTCTGTAAACCTTTCGAAACACTTGCTTATAAGAACTGATAGAACCCAGATTTTCCCCTGGGGCTGAGGTGTTCATGATGTCGGGAAGGTATCGCACCAAGTAATCAATGGAGTTTCCACTGAGCAGCCCAAGGCTCTTCTCATATTATCTCTCCCTAACTCTGCTTTGAAATCAGCTCAAGGTGTCATAAAGGTGAGGTGCTGCTTGTAATGGAGAGGGAAGCTTTGTGGCTTCTGCCTCCATACAGGTATCACCCTGCATTGGTGAGACAGACCAGGCAGTGTAAGCAGATGGCAACAGCTACAGAGGGAGCATCCTTAACAGCAGAGGTGCAATCTGAATCAGGAAGGAGTGTCTTCTCCCAGTGATCCCAGCGAAAGGGCTATGTGATCTAGTGACCAGAGCAAAGCATTCATTCCTTCTTTTCTCATTCTCTTCTTCATTCTATTTTTCACTTCCCTAACACAAGCACCAGGCATTGCAGCCTGTCCTAGAGCACAAGGTTCCTCTGCTTTGCCCTGTGACGTGTTGCTGAGATTCTTGTGCTAGAGACATGTGCATATCTTTCTTAAGCTCTTCAGACTTACGGAGATCCATGGTAAGCAGGACTTGAACCTGGGGACTTCAAAGGTCCATCTGAGGTTCTGGATCAGAAGGGTTTGGGATATCACAGAGGACTACATGGTGCTCTTGACCATGCACACGGGCCTCACAATCAGTCCTCTGCATTTTGCACTTCAGTTTTCTGTGTTGTCTATTATTCCTCTTCTTTCAGGGCAGAAACTTGTCTGGAGCAGGCACGTGTAATTCCTGAAAGATACCCAGTAGATACCTAGCAGAATTAATAATAAATAATGCAAAGGAGTCCCCCAGAGCAGCCCCAACTAGCCCCACCTTGCCCTCAGCTCTTCCTCAGATGTCTCCTACATGCCATGATTCTCAGTACAGTAGCAAAGTCTCTGCAGGCATAAGACGAGATGAGGCTAGGACATCAGAAAACCTCTATCTATAATCAGCCTTTCTTTGTCATGTGGGAAAGAAAAGGTTAGACAGGGAGAAGCCACAACAATTTGAGGAGGAATTCTGCCTCCTCATGTCTAACCAACTGCCTGAGAGTCTGTCAGGGTTGGCTCAATGCATTGTCTGGGGGCTCTGAGCTAGTGCACAGCAGGCACTGTGTGGGATGATGAATTTTTCTGTAGATATTTTGAGCTGATTAAGAGGGTTCTGCTGTGCAGGGCATAGGGTGAGCCATGTGCATGCATCTGGCACAGATGTCAGCAAACAAGCACATGGAGCTGTGTTGCAAGTTCTCCCTTTGTAAACAGGCAGGGCATGGTTTGCAAAAAGATCATACAGTCATCCTGTACTTGGTGCAATGCTGGGGGTCAGCTTATATGTGAAAAGCTGCTAACTGCTGCCGAGGAGGAGCTTAAATGGCTTGGGAGGAAAATGGGGGTCTGATGTGCCGCAAGTGCTGGCCCAGGAGGGACTTTCAACAGACAGATGCTCAAGCTCTTCGTGGTTTGCTTCAAGAGTTTCATCTCATGGGCCATGTTCTGCTGCCTCCTGTAATCCCCTCTGAGCTTGTCCCTTGGAGCCCAGTTGCTGAAGAGCACCATTTCTCCCTGCACAACTTCATTTGCCTTCTGCGGGTGAACTCCCAGGAGGAGGCAAAGACATCCTGTACAAGGGTTCTGTCTTCATCTAGGGACTGGTACCTAAGAGCACCAAACTCACCTGAGCCAGAGAAGTAAAGACCTAAAGAGCACCATCCTACTCTGGACTGAGATGCTACAAGATGTACTCTGCCACAGGGTCAGTCTGTAGGGTCAAAGGGACTCTTAAACAGGGTAGAGAGCAGGGACAGTCTGTAGAAAGTAACAGGGCTCTTAATGGCACAAGCTAGCTGGCTCTGAATGTGGCAGAATGTACTTTAGATAGTGAGAAAATCCTGCCTTGGGCTTCTTGTTTCTCTTTGCTGGGCTGTGTGTACTCACGGGGAGTTCTTATACTTCTCACTGGCTGCTCCATCCAGCATCTGCTTCTGATTTCTCTGCCAAAACAGCACGCCTGTATGTAATTTTAAAGCATTGGTTCTGGATTTGATATAAAGCAGAAAATTACCCCTCTGTGGGTTTCTAAGGTAACTGACATCCATATCCTCCCTTGTACTCTAATGTTAACTGTTATACCACTTAGCACCTCAGCTCCATGGAAAGCATGATAAAAGCCTTGGGTGCTCAGCCTAACCCAGAGCTCTAGGCTGCAGTTAGATCCTTGAGGCCTTCTGGATGGGCAAGGCATTGCAGGTAAGGGAAGGGGCATACCTAAGGATTCACTGCTAAGGATTTAGTGGGGAATCAGGACCAAGAGCACATCATTGATCGTTTGAATTAGCTAATCCCTCAGGTCTGTGCTTAGGCCTTCATTCCTCCCTCTGTGGCTCTTTCAGAGACTGGCTCTATTCTCTGCTGTCATGTTTCTAAATTAGATCAGAGGACTTGTAGTATCAGACATAGCTGTCTTGGGGGAGAAATATAGCTTTTGGAAACCCACAGGGGTCCCAAGCCTTTCTGCAGAGAAAGGATGACTTTGGTGTCCAGAGAGAGGAGTTCTGCCCTCCTCCCCATCACCTGAGACTTATGGCAGTTGTGGTAGGTTATGCTCATTCTAAGGCAGCAATGTGTTAGGGCTATTCCTGGGTCTCCTCCCTTGCCATCCCTGGTCCAGCCCCCTGAGCAGGCCAAGTGAGCTGTGCCACAGTGCCCCATGGGTCTGGTTTGTCTGTTTCAGGCTCCAGAGGAAGCAGGTCACAACAGCCACGTAGTCCTGCCCTGTGCTACTTCCCATGGCTCAAGTCCTTCTGCCAACCCCAGAGCAAGCCTTGGGGGAGGCAGGAGGGTGAAGAAGGAATGTCTTTGTCTTCATACAAAATTTCCCAAACTTATATGCTCATTGTGATGGAGAAAAGAGTCATTTCTGAGATTGGGAGGACTTTTGTGGATGGGAATAAAGCTTCTGCTCAGTTCCCACGACAAGCAGAGCTCTGTAGCTGAGACCCAGGGTTAGGAGCACTCACTGTGCACTCTATGAGGGACCCTCATCTGTCCCGCTGCTGAGATGATCAGGCTGAGGAAGTGGAAGGCTCCTGCACAGACTATGCCTCTCCTCTGCAGATAAGTGCAAAGCATGAAGATATGGCTCCTGCTGGCCAAGCAGTGCCGAGTTGAGCCAGCCAAGAGACAGGACATATTAACTCAGGCACAAAACTGTATTCACTGCAGCCACACTGCTTCCAGACCTGAGCTGGGATCTCTGCAGGGCAGTGAGCTGGGCCCCATGACCTTACCAGCTTGCATGAAGGAGATATGTTGGGTGGGATGACCTCTGCGTCCACAGCAATAAAAGGGATGGATGTCCCTGACCCTGGTGCTATCCCTAGGCTCTGTGCAGGATTCTCCACAGCATGAGGAACAGCCCCTGCACTGAGGACCTTACAGCTCCATCACACCCCCAGAGTCTTTGCCAAGATGGGAAAAGTGGTAGCATATTTTCATCTGAAAAAAATGTCTCATACAGAGAGTTTGGGATTTTGTGCAGAAGAGGAGCAATCTTTAACCTTTTTTTAAAGGTCCTTAGTGACTTTTCCCAGTAAAAGTTGTGCCACAGGCAGGCTTATTGTGCTCTGGAAAGTCCCTGACTTGCCCCTTTGCCTACAGCACACTGACCATTGCATTACCACTCCTCTCCTGTCCCAGTCAGGTTGATTTTCTGGCTGCTGTGCAGGGGGGCAATGCTCCTCCCTAATGATAGGAGATAAGAAAGCAAAACTTGACAAAGGGTGCTGTGTGACAGAGAAGGGCTGATGACTGGCCCTACTGCAGTTCCCCCAGTCATGTGATCAGCAGCAGACATTGCGGTATCTCATGCTCTGCTTTCTCATAGTTCCCATGTTGTCCAGCGCTGTCTCCAGACTTTGGATCCTAGGGTCAAGGGATGAAAATAGAGTGTCTCTATACTGAATAAATGTGTGTAGCTCTCCTGGGTGCAGAGAAAAGGTGAACGATCCTGGCCTGAGGGAACACTCTAATTCTGGACATCACCAGGTTCATCAAGGGGAACCTACAGTTATTTTTGCTTAAATCATCTGTTTTCAAAGCTAATTTAGGGCTTCTAGGAAGCCTAGAAATGTGTCTACTGTATGAGTTTGTAAAATTTCATCATTCCTTGATATGCTTGCCCTTTGGAGATGAGTTTCAGTCTCAGGGCTTCTTGTCTGTAACATAGAAAGTTGTCCAGTCTGGATTGTACATGTATGAGAGCGCTCCTGGAAAAATGAAACCACATATTACCCACATATGGATAGCCTTTAGGATCACTGTGAGAGCAGAAAATGCTGATAAAGCCAAAAAGTACCAATGGGCAAAGAAGTCAGAGAATAGAGTCACCAGGGACATAGATATTTAATGACAGAGATCCCAAAAGGCTACTGCAGCGTGCAGTTTCCCAGGGAGAAGCACAGTTCTCTGCTCTTAGAGGATGCCTGCAGGGTATGGAACAGGGTACAGCTCCACTGTATCTGTAGTTCTCTTGCAAACTTCAGATTTTGAAATTAAGCCAGCAACCTTGGCTAGTGGAAGACTGTGATCTATCATCTTCAAAGAGAAAATGCTGCAAAAGAGATCTTATTGCATTAGTGAAGACCAAAACACAGGCAAACACATACCATAGCAAGCCATTCAAAGATGATGCAGAGTCTGGGCAAGAGTGCCACCCCTCCTTCTTCTCCCACTCTGGAGATGCTTCCTCCAGAATTCAAATCCACACTTCCCCACCATGTGATTTCTGTGTGCAGCAATAAGAGCATGGGACTAAGGACCACCCCAGAGCATGTTCAGATTGTGTTTGCAATGCCACCAACATTTGCTACAGTGCCAAGTAACTTACTCTTCTGTCTTTATGCATCAGGACAGACAGTACACTGCATTCGCTTGCTGGAGAAGCTGATTGTGTTAGACACAGCCGGTAACCCTTGTACCTGGCTGTAGAACACCTTACAGCCAGCCAGCCTTAGTTCATCCTTGGCTTTCTTATCAGCAGATGTTACAAAATCTCTGGTCTAAATCTTCCTTCATGCTCCATGACCTGGGATCTCATTGCCCATATGCTGCTGGGGTGGTGTTCCCACCTGTAGGATCAGGGGGTGGGTGAGATTGTCCTCTCTCTGCTGCATTATTTCCTTGCCATGTGTGGATTAGATCAGGATTAGTGGAGTGTAAATTCTTAATCTCCTGGGTCTCTTGTCTCTGTAATATATTGTTCTCCATTTCCCCCAGGACAGCCATGTTCCATTGGGTAATTGGAAAGTATTCATCTGTGTCATATTAAGAGTCATTTGAGATAATTTTGAAATTGGCAAATCCAGTCCTCCTTTGTTTAGACCAGTGTATAATTTGGTTAATTTTATTTTATTTTATTTTACTTTACCACAAAAAGGCGGAAATATAGATTCCAATATTTAGCAAGTAGCTCTGAGGAATGTTCTTTGGCAGTAGGGTGATGTGGTGAGGCCACAGGGCTCCTCACAGCTTTGGAACATTAGCTCTACCCTGTGTGCTCAGTCTCAGCCTGCTCGCCAGACCCCAAGAGACCTTACCACATATCTCTATCCTTTTCCCTCTGATTAAGTGTTTTTCCTTGCTGCCTGCACCCCACCCTGTTATAAGCCACATTTGATAGGTAATCACTGTATCATGTTCACCTGTGGAGAAAAATTGCCTGAGAATATGAGAATGACTTTATTAGGTTGAAAAGACAGACCTGTCAGTTCAGTGTCCAGTCTCCAAACATGGGCACATGTCTAAGGAACATATTGAGTGCTCAGGGACCTATTGTCTCTGTATTTAATATTCCATGATAGATTTCTCTTTCAAGAATATCTCTGAGTGTCTTTTGAACACATTAAATCCTTTGGCATCTACAGCATCCTGTAGCAAAGAGTTCCACAGTTTGACTACATACTGGCTGAGAAAATCCCTCCTTTTTTAACTTTTTTTTTTTTTTTTAATCTGCTTCTTGAGCACTTCAGTGATTCTCCCTAGTTCCTGCAGTGTGAGAAACACTGAACAGCTATTTCGTATTGATGCCTTTTGGGCTAGACCTAACTTGGTAGTCCTCTATGGTCTCCCACCTCAGTCATCTTTCCAACCCAAGCGTAACAGCCTATTTCATCCCACTTTTTTCCCTGTGGACTGTTTTTTCTCATGGATATATATTTTTTTTGCATTTAACAACATTGAATGTCATCTGCCTTTTTATTGCTCCAACACTCATTTGAAAATCCTCCTGTGACCCTCCACAATCAGATTTCTTTTTCAGCATTCTGAATAATTTGGCATTATCAGGAAAATTTCTCTGCCTCTTTATGTTGATTTAAACAACCCTTAGCACAATTTCCTCTCTTCTGCCTTCATGAAGACGAACCTACCATTTGCTTTCTATCTCTGTCCCTACTCATATTCTATGACACATCTGTTTCTTTAACAGCTTTTGGTGAGGAAACATATTAGAAGTGTTCTGAAAATTCAAGAACACTTTTATCCAGATGTCTTCAAAGAGCTCTAGTAGCTTTGAGGCAAAACTTCCTTCTCCAAAAATTGTTTGAATGCCTCTCCACTGTACTATATATCTTCTAACTCTTCATTACTATTTCATCGATATGTCTAGCAGTGATGCCAATGTTTGAGGTTTGAGCCATTCAGTCTGTCACTCCTCTACTTTGCTGAAGCTTGCTGCATCTATCAGTGCTGAAAGCCAGTTTGTTCATGTTCAAGGAGGGCTGCAAACTTGCTGATGTGATCTGTGGCTTGTGTATAGGGAGTGCATCAGTATAGCACCATTGCCTCAAGGGGAAGCATAGTGCGTGATCTTCCTAGAGTATTTGAAAAGACTGAGAAGTTTTCCTCTCCCACCTCTAGACACCTCTTACCAGCAGATCTTATTGCCAAGATATAGTCAAAACTGTTGATAGGCAGCCAGGAGATACTTCACTGTATCTAGGCTTGTAGCTATCCATGTATTCTTTCCAAGTCTGGCTCAGCTCCTCAGGAAAAGATATTCCATCAGAGACTCTGGATTCATCATGGAGGACATTGGGCATTTGTCTTTGTACAGTTGTAAGATAATGATATTTTTCAAGCATCAGCATTATCCATGATGAAAGAGGTCCATGCTTCCCACAGAGCTTTGCTGTACTTTCTAATCCCTTCCCACACGATCAAGGAACTGATTTGTTAGATATTTCTGGTGGCTCTGGAACAGGGCCACTGAAATAAGAGGGAACACTGCATGGGAGCAACAACTCAACCTGGACTTTCAATTAATGCCCAACCTGGCATCTTTCAATAGCCTTATCTGGTACTTCCCTAAAGATGGCCCTTTTTGGTCACAGGCTTGATGCTTCGAGTTTGGGTGACAGTGAATAAATTTAAACAGGAAGATAGATGAAACTTTATAACTAGCAGAAGAATGACATTCTTGAATAGACTTCCAAACTCAAAAGTAGGGGCAAGGAGCCTACATTGTTTCTAGATGAAGCCTGATAAGTTTGTGGAAGGGATTTTATGACATAACAGGAATTATCCTAGAGTGAAAATTTGAATTATGGGATAATGGGCCTATTAAAATATTACTATTTAAATATACACTGAATTAGAGAGGGACTGAGAGGGGCTCCCTCCTTGCCAGTCCTGAGCTGGTTGTGAACACATAATCTGATCCTGTGGTCCATACAACATTGAGCAATTCAACAGGAGACTGAAAGAACATCCCAAATCTGCCTATAGTAGGTCTGGCAGTTCCTTGGGAGCAAGAAGATGAAGGGTGCTTAAGATCTAGAGAGGGAAGAGCTGAGCCAGCATCTTTCACACAAGTCCACTTTGTATTTGTGGCAGACCTACTTGTGTCCCACTGTTGGTTTCCAGTTGCAATGTCTGTGATCCAAATTTACAACACTGTACTTTTTCAGAAAATCAGATTGCCCTGGAGACTTTTGCAGGGTTCAGCACTGACCACAGCTGTAGCTGGGGAATATAACATGCAGGAAAGGGAAAATCCCCTCACAGTACAGTTTTAGAGCCACTGTCCATCAAGACAGTGGACTGGTGTCCACTGTCCACCCTGTGCTCTGCAGCCAGAGGCCTACTTCAAGCCTGACATCATGAGCACTCAAAGTCTGTAAAATGACTCAGAGAGCTGGTTTATTCCCACTCATGAGCACAAATGATGTGCACATGCTGGCAAAGGACCAACTATGCTGTTTCTGAGACCTCTCATGCCTGTGGTGGAAGATGTAATGGCTCTCAAATGGGGCTATGCTGTGCTGTTGAGTAGGTCTGAAGGCTGAACAACATTTTATTCCTGCATGCAAGATCTCCTTTCTGTTCCTTCTAATGTTTCTTGTACCAGTCTTGTGGTTGTAGACACTTTCTATTGATCTTTCTCTGTATTAAAGTGCATTGTGAAGTCATCAATGAACGCAAGAAGACAGGCTATGCATCCCAATTCCCCATGGGGCCATGTTAATACTGAGCAGCTTAGCTAATTTATGCAGTGGCGCTGGCTTGTACAAAATGCATACCGAAGCTCAGATGCTTTCTAGCTGTTAGAGTGATACCAGAGCACAGCTGTCCTCTATGCAATAGAAGTACGACTGGTGCAGCTGCTGCCTGTGCTGGCAGCAGTAAACTGGAGAGTCTCGTTCAGCCAAACTTGCTTAGTAGTTTCACTGGGCCTTGAATGAGAAGATATTGGGGTCAACAACAATCAGCATCAAGCCTGACCTTTCCTGGCTTTTCCCTTTGGAAGGGCAGCCAAAGGCACAGAGGCTCCATGTTGCAAAGTTTAAATGCAAAGTTAAATATGACCTCTTTGCAAGACATATTGTAACTCAGTGTTCAGTCCCGTGACTGCACGGTTAGAGAGGCAACATTCAGAGCCTTTCTGGGCCTGACCCACTCAATGCACCATGCAGGTCCACTCTATAGTCTGGCTCAAGTTAGTCCCTGCTGCAGTGGAAATCACATCCCCTGGCATGAGTCCTCTGCCAGCAGGCTTGGATCTTTCCCAAAAGACTAGGTCAGTCAGTGGCCTTTCCCACCCACTGAATGCTCGCTATGCCAGCTTAAGCTGACCAGGCCCCTGTGCTGGGCAGAGGGACTGTCCAAGGCGAGCAAACTGGTTTTGCCTCCAGCTGCACTCCTGTTTCAGAATTGCCTTCTTCGTTTTATTAATAGTGTTTGTCGCTGTGGCTTTTGTTTCTTCTCCTCCTTCTGGCATCTAATAAAAAGGCATGGGTCCAGTTTGTACTCATTTTCCATTTCAGATCTCTGCCATGTTTTCTTTCTTTCAGAGAGATTTTGTTTATTACATTTCTAAAATGTAACAAAATAAGAGAGACAAAGATCAGACATAACCAGAAATGCAGCAAAATTAGGACACAGTTAAATGATGCAGCAATAACCAAAGACATTCAAATGACCTTCTGCAAGAGAAGCCAATACGTGCTTGCAGATGTAAGTGGGGAGGCAGCTGCTGGTAGGGGTGGAAATGTGAATAGGAGAGTCTTTGGGGGGTGACACATCACAGTCAGATCAGCCTGATGTCAGCAATGCCACACCCCTTGCATGGGAAGAACTTCATTTTGAGTCAGACTCCACTAGCATTTAGCAGACATGTTCTAAAGACCACTATCAATCACACATGCCACTCATGTAAATGAGTTCTGTTAACAGCATGCTGGCTACAGGACCATCTTTCCCAGCCAGTGCCAGGGGCTATGGCTGACTCCATGCCAATATGAAGCTTGTGTGAATGATCAGTGGCACTGTAGGAGGAGATGTCACAGACCGTCAGCATAAAAGGAATATCTTCATCACTCCATCTCAGCACCTAAATTATCGACATTCACATGACCCCCTGTGAAGATCCTGTCTCTTCCCACTGATAACACAGGGAGCATTGGAGACCAACAGAGATTAGACATCTAAGCATCATGCCTAAAGGTCATAGAGTGAATACCCACTGTGCAGAGAGATTTTCTAATATTTCCAGCTCTCTCAGGTAGCTTGAGAAACAGGTTATGATAATGTAAATCCTGATCACATCAGTGATGATTTCCCCCCTCTGGTGGAATATCTGATATGTAATGGACTTGGTGTGCTGACTGCTAAGTGGCCAAGACTGTGTTAAATGCCATTCAGAGCAAAGAAAGAATTTGTTCCAAACTGTTGTGAATGAAGATGCTCCAAGCAAATCCTCAGAGTTAATCCAGTAGGGTGGACATCCTAAGATAAACATCGGATGCAATACAGAGTGGCCATTGTCTCAGCTAAGGTTAGATCTCTTCATCTTAGTTGATTATCTAGGCCGTCCTTAGAGCCTGTGGTGAAAAATTAGTGCTTTAGGGAGCAGATAATCTACCTTCTTTTTCAGCCCACAGGCAAGCATGATGACCACGCCCTAAAAATGCTTGTTTCTCTCTAGTGAATATGAAGGAAGCTGAGAGTGCCTTGCTCCAATGTCTGTACTTAAACGTCCAGATGCATACCTTTAGATGGAAGCCAACTCTAGAGACAGCCCTCAGAGCTGCACTGGGCCTCTGACCCAAGACACTGTGTTCTCAAGGCCCTGGATGTTTACTGGAGACTGTTGGTGTTTTGGGTCAGATCAGACAGCTGGCAGTGGGCACCACTTTAGATTCTGCACAGATGTCAGCTGAGGGATTTTGTATAGCACAGCCATCCTCGTAGTTGCTGAGAGAGGGCTCGTTGTTTAACAAAGGTTTCAAGCCATTACCTTTGGGAAGGGTAATACTGACCCTGTGTTTGTCTAAAAACCGCAAGATCTTGCAGAAGCAGCATACAGAAATGGAACAACAGCAGTCCTTTGCTATTGCCTTTTTCATACAGTTTTCAGTCGGAAATGTCCTTGTTACAGACCAACTAATACTCCATGGACTCACCCCAGATTCCACCTGTACTGCATGTGCTGCCAGGCATGTCCGTATATCCCCTGTTCACAGGTACTCTGCTGGACAGAGAAGGAGATACCAGTAGCTTCATTTTTGCAGGCACTGCAAGCAGGAATTAAAAGAGGTCTGACAGCTCTTCTGGATGTCCTGGTGATAGTAAGAGTGCGTCAGTGGGCTGCCCTTCAGGAAGTCATATACTTCCTGCCAAACTGTCAGACTCCAGCAACATCACTGTGTCAACCCATCACTCCAGCAGCCTCACTTTACTCTGCTGGTCTCCACTGGCTGCCACATCAAACCCAAGTTATTCAGCCTCATTTTTAAGGCTCCTCTCAATTCTTATATTTTCTATTTGTCTTCCCTTGCTGCCATATTCTTTCCTGGGCAATACTGCAATGCTATGTATGATGTGTCCTCGCCCACTAACAGATTAGCCCCTGGGTGCTACTACAATATAATGAAGTGTTACATTACTAAAGTCAGATCAGTCTGCCTGTGATGCCAAGGTGGCTTGAGGGAGTCCTGGTCCTGGGAAGGGCTTTGGATGCCAATGTATGTACTGTGGACATTGATACACAAGCCTGGAGTGAGTTCTCTAGGAATTTGTACCTGTGAATCTGTTCATTATGAGTCTAAATCAACTTTAAGATGAATCATTTAAGAAGTGTAACTCTTGCATCAGCCTAATTTTTCCTAGATATTCTTGGCCTATTTACAGGACTGACAGAGAGATGGATCTTGGGAGGATCTGCTGTAATAACCCATTTCCTAATCACCACTTCCTCTACTATTTTTCACCACATAAAGCTTTATTCTACAGACAAACAAGGGAGAAAACACTCCTTTTCAAAATAGCTCAGGGGAATGGGACTGAGGCCAGAACTGAGATGCTCTCCTGAGAGCAGCCACTGCCTCTCATCATCCTCCACAGAATGAAGGCCAAATGCAGTCCTGGATGAGGACAACTGGCTCTTTCTATCACAGGGATCTTAACTGCCTTCTCAGGCCACATAGCCTTTGGGCAGCTTGGAACAGATATCAGCATTTGGAATTTGGAGGCTGGGAAAGAGATTCTATCCTAAAACCCCTGAGAGTGGAAAGAGTTGGCAAATCTTGCTGAGATTGGGGATCACAGTGTGAGCAAACATTAGGCAAGCTTGCCTTGAGTGAAGATTTTATGGCATCATGTTTGCATAGCTCTGTTCATTAGTTCTTGGCTTTGGCTCCACAAAGGCTTTACTCAAAAAGGTACATGGAGTAGCTTTTCTGTGGAAGAAGAATATCTCAGCTTGTAGCAGGTTTCCCTTGGTTTGTTTCTCATTTACTAGGGAAGTTCTCTGGCTGCCTTTCCAGGCACTCCTCCTGAGCTGCAGCTCCTTGTGTGGAGGTTGAAGTAGTGAGTAGGTCACTCCTCTAGGCCATTGGAGGAATATGCAACTCTGTGGGAAACAGCCTGTAGACTCCATATAGTGCTATTACACTCAGCTCTTCTGTAGAACAGGGCTTTCTGCTTCCTAGAGGAGGCATGAGGGAGTTCAGTATAAGATATCATCCAAAAAGGACATGATCTGAGAAGGAAAACAGTAAGATAATAGCTGTAGTACATTCTCTGTCAGCTCCAGGATGGTCTCAGAGTACCAAAGGTCATTTGTTGTTTTAGGTGCAGGGGCTAGTGGTCAGAGTTGTCTTCTCCCTTGCCAGACATCACATGGGTCTGAGGAGGACATAATAGGGTTCCTGTTAGAGCTTGTATGAAGCAGGGTTTGATCAATATCTGCAACAAGTAGCTGCAGTGCAAATGTCTGTGGGACGTTTGCCCACAGGAGCCCAGAGCTCTGAGTTCTTCTCCCTGAGCACTGTAAGCATCAGCTAAAACACACTAAGTCCATGTTTAGTGAGATTATTTTATCAGCAACATTCCTTTGAGCAGAAGCCCAGCAAACATGTGAAGAATTTGATAAGGCTGAACTACGTCTCTGAACATCTCTCTCCTGGTTTTTCTCTGTGGGTATTTAAAGTTTTATGGTGGGTCAGGATTGCTTAACAGGCACTGCACATGCAATAGCATTAAATGTATTTGCTTCCACTTCAACCTCTGATAGAGCAAGCAGGAGAGGATTTAGATGAATCTAGTGTCTGAGGAAGTGTAAACTATGCTTGTTCCATGCTTAGATCCAGCAGGTGGCACAAGGGAAGAGGTGAAAAGATGGAAAGTGAGTAAGTCTAGATACACAGGTTCATGCTGGTCGGAGTAACTGTACAGATCATCAAAGCCATCAATGTAACATAAATGGGAGCTATCATTCCTCAAGCCAATTCTAATCACAGAATCATAGATAGGTAAGGTTGGAAGGGACCTCTGGAGATCATCTATTACAACCCCCCTGCTCAAGCAGGGTCCCCTAGAGCATGTTAGACAGGGTTGCATCCAGGCGGGCCTTGAATATCTCCAGAGAAGGAGACTCCACAACCTCTTTGGGCAACCTGGTCCAGTGCTCCATCACTCTCACAGTGAAGAAATTCCCCCTCACGTTCAGGCCGAACTTCCTGTGGTTCTATTTCTGCCCATTGCCTCTTGCCCTGTCACATGGGACAACTGAAAAGAGTTTGGCCCCATCCCCTTGACACCCCTTCAGGTACTTATACACATTAATAAGATCCCCCCTCAGCCTTCTCTTCCCCAGGCTGAAGAGGCCCAGTCATTTTACAGAGGGCAGATGCTCCACACTCTGATCATCCTCATAGCCCTACGCTGGACTCCCTCCAGTAGCTCCACGTCTCTCTTGTACTGGGGAGCCCAGAACTGGACACAGTACTCGAGATGAGGCCTCCCCAGGGCTGAGGAGAGGGGCAGGATCACCTCCCTTGACCTGCTGGCGACAGTCTTCCCAATGCACCCAAGGATACCATTGGCCTTCTTGGCCACAAGGGCACATTGCTGGCTCATAGTCAATTTGTCATCCACCAGCACTCCCAGGTCCTTCTCTGCTCTCCAGAAGGTCAGCCCCTAGCCTGTACTGGTGCATGGAGTAATTCCCCCCTAGATGCAGGACTCTGCACTTGCCCTTGTTGAACCTTATGAGGTTCCTCTCTGCCCAACTCTCCAGCCTGTCCAAGTCTCTCTGAATGGCAGTACAGCCCTCAGATATATCAGCCACAATGATAATGGTGATAAAGAATCAAATAAAGATAAAGAATCAAAGTTTGTTCAAGGGTGCTGTGCCTAATCCTATGCAGCCTACAGGCATGAGGCAAGTGCTTAGGTGTGGGTTTCTCATGCCTTTAGAAATGTCTCAGGTCCAGCTTCCACTCTAGAGGATGTTGGTCTTCCACAGGCCCTGCTCAGTATCTGCCAGCCAAACAGGAATATCTCGCATACCCTGGAGCATCTCAAATGGTGGTAGAGGCCTCTGCTCAGGCACTGGAATTGAGCCTGGAGCCCTGCAGGCTTATCATTATAGATGGACTCTCCATCTCTTTCTTTTCCTCTTCCTCTTCCCCACAGCCTTTAGCTCCTGTTCTGACTTTGAGGCAAAAATGACTTCTCTCTAAAGTCAAAGGCACATTGCTTATCTAACATTAATTTTATTCATGGTTTATGCCAAAGTCAATGAGTAATTTCTCAAGCTCACCTAAAATAGAAGCACAATACGGTTTGGATCTCCCGTCATATCCTCCTGTTCCTCCAAGCAGGCTCTTGTGCACAGGGTGCATCTAACTGAAGAGCTTGTGGGACACGGCTATGGTCTATGCTGTGATCATCAAGTATCTGTAGCAAGTCATTTACTCTATATTACTAGAGGGAGAAGGGGCTCTTCTTGTGTTAAGTCCCAGATCAGGGTACAAGAAGGGTCTTGTTCTGTTCCAATGAGTGGTAAATTTCTGGTGTGAACTTTGGCACAAAGGTCTCTTTCTGGAAGCTGGAAAGAAGCTTGATTCAGGCATGTACTTGCTATGTTGGAGATCTAAGATGTGGAAGGGGACTGTTAAGACCCAGATATGGGACAGTGAGCTTTTCCATTAGGAAATTTTCCAGGCAAACAATTTTTTTTGGAAAATGAACTACTGAAGCCAAAACTTGTCCTCAGAGTGAAAAAATAGTTCTTCCACATTTTCAAAACCACTTTTCATTTCAATGTTTTAGTTTATTTCTATGAAGAGGAAGTTAAAATCATTATATTTGAAATGAAATATTTTAAAAGTATAGAAGGAAACCTTCTGAGTGACCTTATCCACGTTTTTTTTCTCATACTTGTTTTGCAAAAAGTTGGAGAATTCAGCTTCTTGTCCCAATTTGCAGTAAGGAAAAATTATGAAAATCACAAAAAAACTTATTTAGTGTGGGAAAACAGCTTCTTCCCAACTCTGACAAACTCAGAGCTACCTGCAGAGCCTGAGATGGCATGCATTTGGGAGGACTATGTGCTTGAGCTCTTCCTGCAGTTAATGTGGATGGTTTTACAACAGCATTTCTGCAAAGCCTGAGTAACACCAAGGGCCCACAGCCTCAACTTCCACAAAAGACCAAACTTTTGAGAGGAGACAGTGCAGACATTCTAAAAAAATGTATGCAAAAAACAGCTAGCCCAGGGATTTATACCTTTTCTGTAGGAAAAAGATTGCAACTGATCCTGGGAATCCGTAATAGCAATTTTGAGTCTTGTTGAACATGCAGCTGTCAGAGACCGTGTGACAAGCCAAGCTGGGCAATGCAGAATGTACGTGGAGAATGTAACACTGGGCACTGACAGATGATGGAACTGAGCCCGGCCCCTAGAACAATGTGTCCCCATCTCTGACAACTACAGAACAACCAACAATGTACTGAAAGTAGCCTTACTTTAGCAAAACTAATTGTCACAGCCATGTTGGGGAATAGTATCAAATATCCAACTTACATCCATTATGGTTTTGCAAAGCCAAGAAAAAGCTCTCTGGTTGCTCTCAACTTTGTCAGTTGACCTGCAAGTAAGAGGCAATGGTCAGCCCTGCAAAGGGACAGCTAAGGCACACTTGATGAGGACAGAGACATCTCAAGGTTTGACCCTGAAGTTCAGCAGTTTTTTGCTATGATACTACTTGCAGATTGCTGAAAGTAGACTGGGAGCTGCCGGGTGCCAGTGGATAAAACCAGAGCTCAGCAGAGATGGACAGTGCCAGGCAAGCCTGGAAGGGGACGCTGCAGGGCACAGCAAACAAAGCCATCCCACCTGCCATTGCAATGAGTGACGGTGATAATGGGCATCAGATCTTCTTCCTGCTAAGCCAGCTCCAAGGCAGAGTTGGCCTTACAGAGCTTCCCTCTGGGCAGAAGCCAATCTCCTTGGTGAGGTTATCCTAGCAGTGTGTTAAGGCATGCTGAAACCTGAAAGGAGGTAAGAAAATGCTGTTTTACAGACAGCCACATCCTGGGCTTACACCCATTCTTTTTGTCAGGGATGTGAATGCGCTGCACTTGCCTCTGTTTCTTGTTTCAGAACCCAGTATCTCCATCCAGAAACATTCATTCCTGGAGAGCAGAACAACATGCTTTCTGAATTTCTCTGTAGCACCTGAAGAAAGTACAGGACATCTCAGGGCTACAGGCTGGCATAATCCTCAGTCTATATCTCCCCCATCAGGACAGATTCAAAAAAGTGCACACTTTCTAATGGCATTGGCTGCTTGGGAGAGCAGGACAGTGGAAAGAAACAGTCTACTTGGATATGTTGCTAATGTCTCAGTTATCTCTGCTCTTACTGAGAAGAGTTGTGATGAAAACAGTTCAGAAAGATGTCCAGAGCATTTAATCTTAGGGGAGGACCAATGTAAACCATCTTCATCAGAGCCTCAAACTCAGTGGCAGCAGGCTACAGGGAGATGAACTGCTAAAAGTCACAGGAATGAGAGACGCCCCTAAGCTGCTTTGACTCACAGTAAAACAAGAGGACAGATGGAGCTGCAATGTCCTTGTGGTGTGCAGGAGATGGGACTGAGTCCCTGTGAGTTTTATCTTCTCCCCCAAGTAAAGCTCAGGAAGTGTGTAAGGTGCTGTCATGGGTTGCATGATTTGACTATATCAGTAAAGTAGAGATGTACAACGGGGAAACATGTGGAGTCTGGTGCTGTGCACTAAGACAAGGGGTCCAAGAGACCTGTGAGCTCAGGGATAAGTACAACCTGGTAGGGCTGGTCAGATAATTCACAAGGCTCTGCATGACCCCTTCTGGCCAGCTTCTGTCTCAGAGACAGACAGGAGGAGCCCACCCAGCCTGCCCAGGTTGTCCCCTCTATCTCACAGTCACAAGGCTGACACAGGGCTGAGCAGCTGCCTACCCTGTTCCAGACTTCGTAAGTACCAAGCTAAGTATCCATTTCCAGCCTTCATGGACCAGGAAGCGTCATGCCTTTTTGTGCTTTTTCCTTCTTCTCCTCCCCATTTGAGCTGAGAGTCTGTGTTCTCACACCTTCAGATTTTACCCGAAGAGCACAGGAAATCAGTAGTGGAATGTAAGCATTACATCTGTCAGAAAACCCACGCCTTTTCCCATAAAGTCATTTAAGAGATGATGTTGCTTGCCATTGTTGAGCCACACTGATTTACACCAGGAAAAGATCTGGCCAGGAGATGTTTTGGTTGTGGTGTTCATGCCCTGACCAGATCAACAGGGGTAACTCTCAGAAAACCCTAGATTTACATGCGAGACAAAGCGCTCAGGGAATAGATGCAACTAGGCCCTACCATTCCCCATCTGAGACTTTATGGGTGGGAAAGTATATCTAGGGAGAAGAAAATACATCCTCATCCATGCTACATTTCTCTCTGCACTGAGGGAAAATAGAAACCAGGAACATAGCCTTTGCTCCAGAGAATCTCCAGTGTCTTACAGGGAAGAACCCACAAGCTACCATGGTAGTCCAGCTTTATGAATTTAATATTTATAGGCAGAGGGAGATGGGACATGGCCTGTGCTGTGTACAGCCTTGCAATTTATGTGTTGGCAGCAATGGTTGATGGGAGATGTGCTCTGAGGCTCAAAAGTGTGCTTAAGCTTTGTAAATACAGTCAGTTTAGGCTGAAGTGAGTGAACAATGTGGAATGTTTTGAAGCCAAATTTGACTTCAGGGAAAAAAAACAAAAAAACAAAAAACCCACCATTGAGCCAGTGGTACTTGAATGTGTTGTGAAAGCATGCATCTCTGGGGTCAAAGTGTGACCCCCTGGCTCAGACAGTAAGGACCCCAGTACACTCACTGCAAATTAAAATGTTGCATATGCTCTGAGTGCAAAAAGATTGTACACAGTGACTGTAAGAAGCCTTCCTGATATGTTCTTGCCTCTGCTGGTGGTCTTGCAGCATCAACACTGAATGTCTGGCTCATGCTCTCTATTTTTCAAAAGCATTAATAATCATAATCCATATAAAACTGTCATATTGGTTCAACATGTACGTCACCAAAGCCCTGACTAATTTATCAAAGATTTAGTGTTCAGTTGAACAAAGTCTCATTTTGTAAGCAGATGTAGTTTGCTGGATTGTCCTGTCATCACCCACTGTTTCCACTGGAAAGATGCATCGTATCAGCAACTTCTAAATGTTAAAAAATGTACATTTTAAAAGAGTAAAGTAAACACTTATTTCATGTTCCATGTTAGTCATGAATTAAATAGAGAGCTTAGGAGATAATGCTGCTTGTGATGAAGTGGGACTGCAGTACTACAGCCACTGGTGGATGGATGTAGAGCAGATCGGTTGCACATCGCAATGATAATGATGGTGCAGTACACAGCAATCACACCACTAGAAAGGAGATCATGAGCTGCCCAAAGGAGCTAAAATTGCTCAAGCAGAGGTGGAAACTGAAAATGTCAGTTCAAAGATATGTCATGCAATGGAGCCCTAGCTTGTCTGGGTGGTTGCAGGGCAGTGTCCAGTGCATAATGATATGCAGTATGCAGAATGTCAGACTTTGATATAAATAGTTGAGCACAGGAGATGTAAAGAAAAGCAGGAAGAAGGCAGTGTTACTACTGCTTCAGTGGTGGGAAGCACAGCAAAGAAACCTTTGCATGAGACATGATTTGAAAGACAGAAGGAACAGACCGCGGCAGGGGTTTTCCCCAGGTAAGGGCTGAGTTTGGATCAAACTTAGTTCTGCATTTTGATTCAGAGCGCAGACACCAGGGCTAGGTATGAACACAGTCTGTCCCAGGATCTGCACATGGGGGCAGTTTATGTCCCCTCTGGGATGTAATAAAGTGACAGAGACACCCGAGGAACATACTTCCTGGCCGTGCACTCAGCATCTCTCCCAGCAATGAAAAGTAGCATAAAGCAAAACGGGATGGCTATGCTATCTGATTTGCTGCCAATGGGAGACAATTCTGTGTGAGTGGTGAGGATAGGTTGGAGGGGATAAAGAGATGGATGGAGATGAGAGAGCAGATGGCAAAGTCCATGCTGGTACAGGGTAGGAACAGGGGTGTGAGAAAGTCCTGGCATATGGAGTATGGAGGAGATAGTATCATACACAATGCACTATTCTTACTTCCTTATACAGTAAATTGGTAACTTTTTTGTATTAAATCAGATTTTATCACTGAATCAATCTTGCACTTTTCTATTCTTGTTCTCTACAAATGACCTTTTTTAGCTCTCCTCAACTCTTTCCTGATGGGACTCATTAGGAGCTGGTGCTGGTTTTAACAGGCATTCACTTTCACTTATCATCTGAAAACTTTTTTGGACAATACTTTGTTGAAACGGTCCTTGCAGCTTTCTGGTGCTATGCTCAGTATCAGCAGCTCCTCCAAGGTTGTGTGTCTGTATCCCACAAAGACATTTGACGTAAGCAGTATCTTTCCCTCATAGTATCTTTCCCCTCCCAGTCTCCAGTGAGATATGAGTGTCATCAAAGGAAACACCACCTGCCCAGATGCTTTGTAGATGCACAACTTGAACTTGCAGAATTTCTTGAGACTGGTCATGATGTATTTTCCCAAACACCACATAAACCACAGGGTAGAACAATGTGATAAAAAATTAAATAAACAATTCCTCTCACTCATCAAAAACTCCCAAGTTTTTTACCTGATCTGGTTGAATTGCTCATAAGAGTGACCAGATGTGTTTCTTAATCACAACTTTCATGTCAAAGAATAGTTTGTGCATGGATATTTTATTTTGCAGATTATTCATACACTGGCTGGCATAAAAACTAGAAGGGAGTTCATACTCATTTTGTGGAATGCAATTAGCTGCCTGTTCTGTGTTGTACGGAATGATTTCCATTACCCATTTTGCTCAGCTAACCAGATCATTATGTTAAGGAAGATTGTTCACATTTATAGATTTGTTCTGTATTTCTAACAGTTCAAGAGCTCTCTCATCTGGGTACTCTGTGACTGTTTTTCTTTCATTACTGCCCTGGCTTTCTGCAAATATTCTGTGCTTATGGGTGCAGATTCTTCCAGAGAAGCATCCAGGAGTGCAGACCCAGCAGTCAAGGAGGACAGCATCACACAGACAATTAGGAATACTAAAGTGCTTCCCTGAAATGTTTTTAACATGGAACAACAGATGCAATAATGGTCTGTGATTTAATTGTTTCATGAGTGCCAATTCTTGTTTTTTGTTCAAAGCGTTTACTGGGGACTTGGTCCTTACCTACTTCTCTTTTTTTCCATAGGTGGCTTTGGTGTTCAGTTCTCTACCTGATCATTCAAAGTGGAGCAGCCAGAATCTGGATCAATCCCTTTAGACACGGTGATGAATGGTGTGATCAAGCAGGACTGCTCAGACCAGAAAAGTATTCCAAGCGGAAATGAAGAAGAAAAGACACCCAAAGAAAACGCTACCAGTGAAGTGAGAGATGGCACCAAGCTCCAGCCACTACCTTTTGCAGAGAGGAAGAACGGTAAGTTCAACATTCAGTTTTGTCAAGAAAGGGGAAGGGAGCATACACAGAAACTGGGTGCATGCTGGTTTTGCATCTCCAGTACATGCTGGACTTGGGAGATATCTCATCCTTATTTTTGCCTTTGAGGATGCTTCTTATGGGAACATAGTACGTTTTAATGGGAGTGGCTCCTCAGCTCAGTATTTCTCTATTAGCCTTAAATGCTGTTTTCAGACTTGAGGCAGTTGCCGTGTTCTTTGCAAATCAAGTTTTTGGTACAATTATGGATGAAATGTAGCAATTCAGGGTCCTGGGAATAGACTGTAGAAGTGAGATTTTCTGAGGAATTACGAATTAGATATTTTGTTTGCAAAGGCACTGATAACTCTTTTGTGCTCTCACAGAGCACTGATGGCTTACTGTCTTCGGTAAAACCACTTCAGATCTAAGTAACAGAGAGCAGAATTTGGTCTGGGATTCTGCAAGGATCATTTATGTTTCCATGGCTGTAGGTCAAGAAACTGGTTTTGTTGTCAGGTGTTGATCCAGATTTCAGTGGAGATCTGTTGGGGGACACCTGATGGACAGTGAGAAAAAAACACAATTCAGCCTGTGCAAAGCATGCTCAGGCTCAGAGTTGTTTGCCATTTCTTTCAGGCAACTGTGTAATATATGAAATGAAGAAAATTCCTTTTGTGCACTCTAAGGCTTTCAACATCAAGTGCTCAAAATATCATGCACTGTGAAAGAGCAGCTTGGAGGCACTATTTTTGCTTTGCGTCTTTGATTGTTTGCATTATTGTACGGGACCCAATTTTTCTCAATCACTATAAATCAGAAATAATCCAAATGATGCCATCATGGCAATGTGCTTGTGTCAGACTGGAATAAAACAGCAGAGAATCAGGCCCAGAGTCTGCCTATAGTCAGATTGAGTTACAATAGCGAATGCATTTCTTTTTACTGTCCCAGATATCAAAGTATACCTAAGAAAACATGATGCCAAAGGAGAAGATAATGTAGACTTGTAAAGGTGCAGTGTTAATACTGATTTGCGAAGCATAATATTTGCACTTAACATTTTCTCTATGGCTTTTGCATTTTTCCTTTTTGCATCCATTTTCCCACTTGTTTTGTCTCATAGAAAGATAAAGAAAGAAAAATCTCCAGCTGCTATAGGTAAAAGCTGCCCTTGAGCATGACTAGCAGACTGCACTACAAACATGTAGACAACGACTGCATTAAGTGCATGTATTACAGCAAGCATCTGCCTTGCAGCTGATCTTTGTGTCTGGAGGTTCATGCCCTGCTTATGACTGTCAGCTTGGCAATCTAGGCGAGATACAGCTCCATCCTTGCGGCCCCTCTAAGCTGGGTCGTTTGCAAAGTCTGTAAGTGAGAAAAGCCTCCCACAGTCTGGGCATCCCTCCAGCCCTTTGCTCTCTTCCTTTTGCTGTTTTTCTCTTTCTTTTGCATATTTAGACAGTATAGGAGCTCAGTTCATCTTGTGGGCCCACATGACCCACTTGGGAACAGCTGCCTCCCCTCATCTCACATCATCCCAGGAGTTGGCAGGACTGCCAAGTGTCATGCGTCTCGTGTGGCACTCAGGCCTTCCTTTGATGTCACATTCTCCTGTGTGACAGCTCCTACAGGGCTGATGAAACAGCCTGATAAATGCCTGACTTGGGAGATGAAGAGTGGCTTCTCCCACTGCAGTGCAGCTTGTCCTCCTTACTGGTATATAGCAGCCACCTCCCTTTGCACTGTGAAGGCCCAGAAGACCTGCAGTGAAGGGATTCCTGAGGAAGGTGTAGATGAGAGCTCCTAGCTTGCCATGCTGTCACGTTCCTTATCCTATTCCCTGGCCTCAGACTCGGCATTTCCCCCCAAACTCTTACCTACCCACTGGTCACTCCCACGCTCACCCTCAACCACCCCACTAATATATGGGAGCAAAGCAGTAGCTGGGGAGCAGGGATCCACTGGAGGTTTCGTATACTGAGGTAGACAGAGTGCCTGCAGAATAAGATGGGGGAAAGGGATACAACTACCATCTTTAGGGATCTGTCAAGGCATGTAAGGCTTCCTGAATGCATTGAGTAGCCTGTCATGCCAGAACTGCTGCTCGCGTTATATATCAAGAAAAAGCAAATGCAGGTGTCACTATCTTCTCCCAGCCTGTTGCATCCCATCTGCTGAGGAGATAGGTTGTACACACCTTAGATAGGCAGGCTTTGTCGTCTACCACCCTTCAGTTCAGGACTGGTGATCTGCAGAAGCTTGATAGGTATCAGACAGACACCTGTCTATCAAGAGCATCGTTCCTCAGGGAAGACTAGCTCCTATATGAGTCTGAACTTTCAAACTGCAGTCTTTATTTGACTTAATTTTGATTTAATAAAAACAGTCTAGCTAGAATATTATTAAATAGGAAAATAGGTTTTTTAACTCTTGTATTACTCAAAAATGGCTGAGGGGATTTCATTTAAATTTATAAAAATAAATCACCTTTGAGCAAGCACAAAACCCATTCAGCAGGATCTACAGAAAAACAAGGACTGGAAACATAGGTACAGGAAAATAGAGACTGCTGCCTCTACAGTGAGCAGTATTCTTAACATCTGCTTGCCCAGTTCTACCCCTTGGCCCTGCCCTGTTTCTTCCCCTAGGACGGTATATTCTCAGACTGCTTTTGCACCAAGATATTCCAAGTGCAGCTCAGACTGTGCTGACTCCCACAACCCATGATGTTTATATGCTCAATGATATCTTCTCCTTGTAAGTTCTAGCCCACATTGGCCTGGGCTGGGCAGAGCTGCTTTGGAAGAACCTAAAACAAACACGCTTGTGCGTCTTCTTAAAGTCACCAGTAATATTAAGCTTGGAGATAAGATCTGCCTGGATCACTCATTTTAGCTGTTGTACAGATTGAGTGCTAATCCCATGGACTCTTGTGTAGCGCTGGCATCCAGAGCCAGGGACAGGCACTGTGAGCTCAGTACTACAACATCGCCCCCTCAGCCAATGCTCTACATAACTATTTTGTCTGTATATACAGCGAGTCTCAAGTTCAATGCATGGTGCCTCTCAGAGCGAGGACATTAGCTGTTCTGCTCACCCTTCTGTCTCTCCCAGAACCCAGCCAAAGGTGCAAAAAGCCATAGGATAACATACAACACAGTGGGCACATGGGCCCCTGCTGGGCACTGGGATGTCTAGGAGCTGCCTTCTCAAGGTGTTAGAGCATTCAACCTGGGGATGATGAGGGACAAAGTCTGCGCTACAAAATGTGAACTAGAGCTCCACTGTGCGGATACCAAAGGTCATCAAACTCTGATCCAGAGATGCTTGGTATGAGCAGCCTTCACAGGATCAACCATCCATTCCTTAGTGCTAATTAATCAGTTTGGGGTCAGAGATCTACAGGGAAACCTGAGTAAAAAAAAAAATGAATGCCCTGCTGGTGAGATAGCACTTCCTGGCAGCCTCTTAAGCAGCCTTAGGCTCCATGAGCTACTTTTGCTTCCTGGATCCATCTGAAACCTTCTCAGATGTTCTGTCTGACATTAGGGCCTGTGGAAACACTCTGAAGCACCAGTGCTCCCAGAATCATTTTCTTCAGATGATGGTGGCTTCCCTCTCATCCTATCCCATCTCATTCCATCATGCTGCACTCAGCTGCCACAAGAACAAGCAGTACAGCACTTCTCTGCTCATCTTCTCTGGCTTGCATTAAGCCTACCCTTACCCTGCTCATCTTCCATATGACTGAAGATGCTGAATTCTCTGTACATCTTCCCTGAACTGGGGAAGGCTGTGAGGATGCAGGCTCTGTGGATAACTTTGACCAAGCATGTCTCTCAGTGTCAATTTGGTCAGGTGGTTTTCAGTAAGAATTTCATGATATCACTTGTTGTAAGAAAAGGGATCAGTGAACATGCAAGAGATACTTCCTGCAACATGTCTCAAAAGCTGTCTCCATCCATGTGCTTCGTGTGTGAGTGGATAAGCATCCCCTATTACCATCCTAGGATAGCAAAGAGTTACTAACCCTCATTCTCTGTCCTATGACTCTGACAGTCAGATGTATTTTACTTACGGAGATATCCAAATGGCAGGCATCCAGTCTGATCTGATGAGGTTTCTCTGACCAAGAAGACCTGTTCTAGGTGGCTTCAGTTCCTGCTGGAATGACCCATTTCTCTCCAGTGACTTTCAGAACTTAGATGACTAGCTCTTACATACTTTAGGGAAGAGATTCATCTCACCCATTTGTCTCCATAGATCTGGCTGGATCCAGTCTGGGTGCCTGAGTTCTATTACGGGTTGTGGATCTTGTGCACCAAGCCCAGAGAGCTCTTTCTCTCACCTATATGTGTATCAACTGGCAAGTTGTATGAGATGGATCCTACCACTAGCATTCAGACAATTGCAGACAGGAGAGCTGAGAGGCCCTTTGTGGCTACTCAAGTTCAGCAGCATGCTTGCTAACTGCTCATAATGTTTCCACATAGGTTTCCCATTGCAGATTTGGAAAATAATGTAGTTAATCTCTTCTGTTTATTTGTGTAGTGAAATAGAACCTCTGACCACTGGCTACTTTAGCCCCCTGCAACAAAAGGGAGGATTTTGAACTGCCCATCTGGTTTGCATTTAATGTAATGTGCAGAAGGGTTGCACATTTTCAGGACCCTTGTTCATAAGCAGTAGATTGTATACCAGTTTATTACACAAATGGAGCTTTTTATTGCCGAGCTTTGTTGAGCTGCCAGTTAGGATAAAATAATGTAACGTGCTTCTTAGGCCCTATCAAAGAAAATTAGAAAGCATTAAATTCTATTCAAACTATCAGCCAATAGTGAGCTGGTAATCAAATCCAGAAAGGCTGGTCAGGGGTCAAGACTTTCTTGCTCTTGGTGTTTTTTGAATCAATAATTACTATGAAAGTCATATAAATGAAACATAAAAAAAAAGAGAGAGAGAGCAGTCAACACAACATCATCACAATGCATGGGCCAGAATAGGTAATATATCTGCAAGTTTGAAGCAGTAAACCCAAATAGTCTCTGCTCAGTTCTTGTTATGAGCATGTGTTTCAGTTTAAATGTATATTGCAATGGTTATTAAATTACTATCTAGTCCCAAACATAATCTAGTCCTTGTTCCACATAGCCAGGTAAGAGGTGTATCTGAAGGAAGATTTTCCAAATTACTTTTGAATCCAAATTAAATAAATACTGCAAACTTTGTATTGAACCCAGGTGATAACTAATCCACAACGAAATATCAGCCTGCAGCCTTGAACCACAGAGTCCAGTTTTAATGCCACTTAAATCAGAATGTTAGAACTAAAAGAATTCCAGGAATCCAATGATATAAACTGTATTTTTAGAGCTGTGAGTGACTTGTGAGAGTGAAACATTGCAGTGACTAAAGATAGCACAAGCAAGGTTTTCCATGATTTATCGCAAGAACGTTCACAGTAACTTAAAGTCATCGAATAATGTGATAGCAGCACCTACATGTTGGCGTGTTTACAAGACAAGTCATTCATAACATATTTGTCACAGAGCAAAATTTCCGTAAGAGAGCTCTGAGCTGCATCTTCCTTGCACAAGAACCACACATCATTTTTCATTTGTTTTCTCGGATCTTCTTTTTTTTTTTTTTTTTTTTTTTTTCCTTTTTTTTTCCTTTAATGCAGCCAGGGAGGAACCCACCTGCCTGCACATTTCAGGTATCTCACAAACTCTCAGTCTGAGTGAGTGATCAAAGCAGCAGTGGCAGAACAGGAAGATCCTGCGTTGACCCTGGCTGGTTGTGGTCTCACCTTGTTTCCTGCTGGCCATTTGGAGTTTAGTTATCACTCCAATAGGAGTTTGTTAAACCCTGAAATGCGACCTGTTTTCCTCTCTGGGGAACTGAGTTGCTTTGTGCTCCCAGAAGCTATGTAGGACCTTTCTTTACAGAGCAAATTGTCTACAGGGGTTATTTTAAGGATAAAGTCATGGCAAACATTTCCTGACACTTCATGATCAGTGTTGCTTTTGGCTCCTGGCCCTTGCTAGCTACAGTTTGTAAGGGTAAAGGAACTGACTTGTGGGGAAGGGGCTACACCGCAAAACAGTTTTCTCTCAGTTTCTAACACACTTGAATTTATTCAGACAGTAAAGGCCTGGCATGTGCAATCACCACATCACACAGGCAGAGGCAACCCACGCTGCAAAGAACTTTGCCTCATACCTTGCACGCCAAAAGTCACTCTGAGTCCTTTTTTCTCATGTGTCAATATCTTGAGTTCCCCTTCTGGCACAAAACCACATTGAATGTGCTCGTTTTGGTGTAAAAATTCTGGCCATTTCTCCCAGGCTGGATTCCATTTTCTGCTGGATGAAGACATCACATTCAGGGTTAGGAAGGTGGCGAGGAGGAACTGGAGTCAGTTCCTTTCTCCCCTCATGCCTCCACTAGCCCTACTCTCCATCTCATGGCATCCCTGCCCAGTTTATACCCAAGAACAAGGCTGTGTTCAGCTCTGTGTGACCACTCTCACTCCCTCTTATGACAGAATATATGTGAGTCATTGTCATTCCTGGGTTTCCTTTTCAGGTATCTTTTGGGATGTTTTAAGATCAATTTTTTTCTCATTGTGGCTCAAAGCTGCTGCATTGTTTCTTCTTTAAGGAGTCAAACTGACCTGGAGAGAAACATTTGACATGATTCTTTCTGTTGTTCCATCTCCCCTGATTTTCTCACTGGGGATGTGTATCAGACAAGCTCCTAACATGCTTCTATGAGAGAGCTGATGCTGCTGATTATCTCAGCACTGATTCTGCAAAATATAATACAGAAAAGCATAATGCTGAGGCCTAATACTTACAGCATTATCTTAAGTAGGTGCACTGTTACGGAGGTCAGGACTGATGCTCAGCACCAAGCAGGACTGACTTCTGAGTCTCTTCACACTACTGCCAGTCCAGCATTAGAACTTAGTAACCATGTTCTGCCTGGTGCCTTTCCCTTGTAACCATGCCTATGGTTAAATAAGCAGTGATTATAAGCTTTCATTTCCCTGCTGCATCGGAAGAGGAGCATTGATGTCTGTGTGCAGATCTTGCATTTGTATTTCCTCTTGTTTACATCTGTGGTTCTTTCCTTATTGCTTTCATGATTTGGAATTGTGAGGCCTTTTCTCAGCAAACCTACAGGTAGGTTGTGTTTAGCATCTCTGTCCTTTTTTGAGCTAGTTTTGGGAGCCAGTGAGCCCTGGATGAAGTTCAGTTCAGGTCACATTTCTTACTGCGTAATCAAGCCTGATGGATAGTATGTGAATGACATTTGAACATATGAAACCTCTTTTTGAAACTATGATCTGTGTTGTAAAAACTGATAGTCTTGGAATCACAGAAGGGAAACATCCAGCTTCAAGGATAACACTGCATTTCCTTCATGCATAGTTAGCCTGCAAGATTCAATGACACATGAGCTTGGTAAGACCAACAATTCAGCAGGATTCTGGAAAAGCTTAGTCCTTTTCTAGAGGTAATGAGAATATCTACATTATCATAATGAGTAGGCATACACAAAACCAGCTTACCTAGGGATTCATTGCAACCTCCAGCACCTGAAGTCTTTTAGATAGAAGATAGATCTTCCAAAAGATCTAATAAAAAAATATAGATTTATGTAGAAATCTCTGAGAAACTTTCTCTGGGCTTTCTCTCTCTATGTACTTGGTTGGCTCAGTGCTCTCAGCTGATGAGCAGCAAGTTTGAAGGAGTCACGTAAGGCTGTCACAGGAGACATATATAAACTATAAACTTCATTATAGTCCAAAACAAAGACAACCTTGATCCACATCATAAAGTTATAATCAATGCATTACTGCTGACACTGAAAGCCTTTAAAGCTGTGCTTTTGTAGTAGTGATAAAAGGGGAAGAGGTGATGAGTTTTTACAACTTTTCGTACGAGAGAACCAACTTGTAAAGATCAGGAATGTTGAAGAGATTATCACAAATGGTGCCTCTGTCTTTGAAAAGAATTAATATATGAACATACTGGAACAAAAGATGTTTCCAGTTAATGCACCATCTGTGTTAGATTTGTCCATTCACAAAGAGGAAACAGATATTTTCACTCTGAATGGCTTTTTAAATTAAGAGACAACAAGGAAAGAAAGTATGTAAGTTGTAGCTGCATGTCTGTGTGTGCAAGTGTTTGTGAGTGTGGATGTGCACATGTGCGTGTGTGAACCTCTCAGGCAATTTGCTCTGATCTATCTGATCTCTGTGCAATTTACAAACCAACAACACAGAAATTACATGGCACTACCTAATCATCGTGACATTCTCCACACTGCAGCACAAGCTCTTTTTAAACTAACTTCATGAAAATATGTCATCAGTAGAGGCAGCCTAGGGTGAAATGTCATTTAACCTTCAAATCAGGAAGGCCAAATGCTATGCGGAGGACAGGCAGACTCAGGGAGGATAAGCTAGTCCCATGAGCTCTCTGTGTGGACCCATGGTAGGATCCTGCATGTAGGGCTTCCTAGGGATCTGGGAAGGAACTGTAGCAGGGTGATAGGCTCAGTCAGGTCTAGCTCCAGTGATGATGCAGCATCTGGGTTGCACTGGCACTGGCCTTGGGATAGAGCAAAGGCCTCCAGATTCCTGCAGAACGGATGGCCCCAAACTTCATATACATTTGCACTGCAGTTTTTCACTATGCTTGTAAAGCCTAAGCAGAGGTCTGAACAGTTGTGGCCTGAATGCTGACTTCTCTGAGGCTGACAGGAGAAAGTGCTGCCACTCATGCCTGGAAAGCATGATCTACACCGCTTGTGTACTGACAGTGTAGCCAGAGCCACAGACCTCATGGAGAGAGGGGGAGGCACCAAAAAGACCAGTGTGCCAGACACAGACCCTGCTTACATGGCTAATCAAGAGCCAGAAACATCTCTGTGGGAGACCTGCTCTGAGCTAGTTATGTCCTGGCTGCCTAGGGCTAGTTCTTCCCTTCCTTTGAATTCCTGTCACAGTAGCTCTGTCTGCCCTAGCACTCCCTTATGTGCCCAGTTGCTCTGGTTTGTGTAACAAGCAAAAGCTCCCCAGGGGCTAGAAGAACCGCTATCATAGCTGTTTTGCTCCATTCTCATGTTTGTTGTGGATCCTGCTTTTTCAGGGCTGATTCTGGGCGGGCTTGAAGTGTTAGTACTTCCAGGAATCCATCTCTCGACCTAGTGCTGCATCATCTTCTGGTAACATCTGGCATAGTACATACGCACAGATGTTTAGCACTGTGACTGCTTCCCAGTAGTTAGCTGGGGTGGTGTTTGAAGAACAATTCCATGGGTAGGAAAGTCTGCTTTGTACTGGAGCTGTGCAAACCAGCTCATACATTTTAAAATGAGATGAGAAGAAATTCACAGCTGTTCCTTTGTTATATGTGCATTTGGGGCCAAATCAGGCCTCAGTTTCTGGCTTGGACATAGACAATGCTGCAGGGAGAGGACTGTTTCCTCTGAAGCTGCTGAGCAGCAGCAAAATCTTTCCATAGCTACTACTGCAACCCTAGGCTGCACAGCTCTTGTTTCTCCTGTACTAGAGCTCCCAGGAGATAGATTTTAAGCATTCTGCCTGATCCTTACTCTTCCATTCCACCTAAATCCCACTGCTTGGGTACCCTGTAGTCCTGGAGGCTATGATGTGTAGACACAATAGAACAGCTAGGCTTCTCTGGACCCACGGGAGTGGGGTAGAACCTGTACTTTTCCTTCTATACATTTCACAGAGCTGCAGAGTTTCTGCCTTACAAGTCCGCCTTTCCAACACAGCTTCCCACACTGTCCTGCTGAGCTCTCCAGCAGAAAGGGGAAAGTTTTGCTAATTGGGGTCTGGGAAGCTTCTTGGCTCTGCTGTGGATTTTCTCGTGCCCAGCTGTATTCCTGGAAAGTTGCTGATGATTTGTTTCTCTGAACAGTGTTTTTGGTTTTCACTGTAATGGGATGAAGTAAATCATTCCAGTGAATTCTGTCTTAAGGCTTTTTAATCAGAATGCTATCATACTTGTCATAGATGAAGGATCAGAAATCAGAAGAAGAATCTAGAGATTCTGCAGATAAACCACCACCAGCATTCAAGTAGCTGTTAACACACTGTGCTCTGTTTGCACATACGGCAGTCTGGCAGTGGCTGTCCTGACATCTAGAACTTCAGCCGTTGCAAGGCTACAAAATGTGATGTACTTTGTAAGCACGGGGACTGTAGTGCTGCTGGCTTTCAGATCTTCTGGATTAGGACTCATGGACCTCTTTCCAACATGGATAAGGCAGCAGCAGGTTTTCTGGACCCAGTGCTGTTTTGTTCTTTGTTTGGATGAAGGATAAGGTAGTTAGCCCTGTTGCTCTGGAAAATCATAGAATCAGTAAGGTTGGAAGGGCCCTCTGCAGATCATCTAGCTGTTCCTCACAGGGCAGATGCTCCAGCCCTCTGATCATCCTCATAGCCCTATGCTGGACTCTCTCCAGTAGCTCCACGTCTCTCTCGTACTGGGGAGCCCAGAACTGGATGTGGTACTTGAGATGAGGCCTCCCCAGGGCTGAGGAGAGGGGTAGGATCACCTCCCTTGACCTGCTGGCGACAGTCTTCCCAATGCACCCAAGGATACCATTGGCCTTCCTGGCCACAAGGGCACATTGCTGGCTCATGGTCAATTTGTCATCCACCAGCACTCCCAGGTCCTTCTCTGCAGAGGTGCTTCTAGAAGGTCAGCCCCCAGCTTGTACTGGTCCATGGGGTTATTCCTCACTAGGTGCAGGACTCTGCACTTGCTCCTGTTGAACCTCATGAGGTTCCTCTCTGCCCAGCTCTCCAGCCTGTCCAGGTCTCTCTGAATGGCAGCACAGCCCTCAGGTGTGTCAGCCACTCCTCCCAGCTTGGTATCATCAGCAAACTTGCTGAGGAGGCACTCTGTCCCCTCATCCAGGTCATTGATGAAGAAGTTGAAGAGGATGGGACCCAGTACTGAGCCCTGGGGGACATCACTAGCCACAGGCCTCCAACTAGAATCCATGCCACCGATGACAACCCTCTGAGTTCTGCCTTTCAGCCACTTCTCAATCCACCTCACTGTCCACTCATCTAACCCACACTTTCTGAGCTTGCCTAGGAGGATGTTATGGGAGACAGTGTCAAAAGCCTTGCTGAAGTCAAGGTACACAATGTCCACTGCTCTCCCCTCATCTACCCAGCCAGTCATTCCATCATAGAAGGCTCCCAGATTGGTTAAGCAGGATTTCCCCTTGGTGAATCCATGCTGACTACTCCTGATCACCTTCTTTTTCTCCATATGTCTGGAGATGACATCCAGAATGAGCTGTTCCATCACCTTCCCAGGGGTGGTGGTGAGGCTGACAGGCCTACAGTTGCCTGGGTCCTCCTTCTTGCCCTTTTTGAAGATTGGAGTGATATTGGCTTTCTTCCAGTCCTCAAGCACCTCTCCAGTTCTCCAGGACCTTTCAAAGATGATGGAGAGCGGCCTGGCAACAACATTCACCAGCTCCCTCAGTACCCGTGGGTGCATCCCATCTGGGCCCATGGATTTGTGGATGTCTAGCCCGCCCAGGAGATCTCTAATCCTATCCTCCTCAACCAAAGGAAAGTCTTCCTTTCTCCAGACTTTCTCCCTCACGTCCAGGTTACGGGATTCTTGAGGGCTGCCCTTAGCAGTGAAGACTGAAGCAAAGAAGGCATTCAGTAATTCTGCCCTCTCTGTATCCCTTGTCACCAGCCCCCCCCCCCATTCAGTAGCAGGCCCACATTTTCCCTAGCCCTCCTCTTGCTGCTGATGCATTTGAAGAAGCCCTTCCTGTTGTCCTTAACATCCCTTGCAAGACTCAATTCCAGCTGGGCCTTAGCCTTCCTTGTTGCATCTCTACATACTCTGACTGCATTCCTGTAATTCTCCCAAGTAGTCTGTCCCCTCTCCCACGTTCTGTGTACTTTCTTATTCTGTCCGAACTTGGCCAGGAGCTCCTTGCTCACCCATGCAGGTCTCCTGTCCCTTTGCTGAACTTCTTACTCATAGGGATGCACCGCTCTTGAGCTTGGAGGAAATTATGTTTGAATACAAGCCAGCTCTCCTGGAACCCCCTTCCGTCTAGGGCCTTAACCCATGAGATTCCACCAACTAGGTCTCTGAAGAGCCCGAAGTCCCCTCTCCTGAAGTCCAGGATTGCAATCCTGCTTGTTGCCTTCTTTCCTGCAGGATCCTGAACTCCACCATCTCATGGTCACTGCAGCCAAGGCTGTCCCCGACCTTCACATCTCTAACCAGTCCCTCTCTGTTGGTAAGGACAAGGTCCAGCAGGACACCCTTCCTCCTAGGCTCCTCCACCATTTGTGACAAGACATGAATGCATTGCAGGAGCCTCCTGGACTGTTTGTGCCTTGCTGTGTAGTCCTTCCAGGAGATGTCAGGGCAGTTGAAGTCCCTCATGAGAACCAGGGCCTGTGATTGTGAGGCTACTTCCAGCTGCCTATTGAAGGCCTCATCAACTTTCTCTTCCTGGTCAGGTGGCCTGTAGTAGACACCCACAACAGTGTCCCCCATGCTAGCCTGCCCTTTGATCTTTACCCATAAGCTCTCAGTTGCCTCCTCCTCTTCCACCCCTAGGCAGAGCTTGATGCATTCCAGTTGCTCTGTCACATAAAGAGCAACTCCACCACCTCGCCTTCCTGGCCTGTCTTTCCTAAAAAGCACATAGCCATCCATGACAGCATTCCAGTCATGTGAGCTATCCCCCCATGTTTCTGTGATTGTAATGAGATCATGGCCCTGCGATCGCACTCAGATCTCCAGCTCCTCCTGTTTGTTCCCCATGCTGCATGCATTGGTGTACAGGCATTTCAAAGAGGTAGTCTGTTAGCTGCACAAAGGTGCTTAGCTCTTCATATTTGCTGCCCATTGCACTGTAGATGGAGGGCTGCTGTGCTTCCTGTGTAGGGTCATATCTGGGAGGATGCCCTACAGGAACAAGCAGGGAGGAAAGCTAATAAAAACCCAGTAAGACAAAAGCTGCTTCCACAGCTTGGACTAATCAAACACTCATAGACTGAACAGGGCACAGCAGCCTGGCTAGGTCTTTCACTGGCTGTCAATTCCTGTCTTGTGTTTAAATTAGTCAGAACATTTAGCTAACCACTGTCACAGCCACAGCTACAACTTCACACCAACAAAGTTGCAAGCCTGGTCAGAGCACACTCATAGCTTCTAGGAGAATGGAGTCAAGCTCTCCAGCCCCTTTTCTTTTTCACCACGGCCTGTGTTCCTGATGCTACAGAGCTTGTTATGACACTTACAAGAACATGTTAGAATTTCTAGAAGTAGGAGGCACCTACAGAACTGCAGGAACTACTGTTGCCATCAGTGGACTAATCAGCTCATGGTGATAAACTTCAGTTTGTTCCCTTTCTTGGTGCATCTCCCAGAACTGCAGTCCTACAATATGAAGCACTCCTTTGGCAAGCTAGCAGCATGCAGGACAATAGATGTTGTCCCCAGTGGTTCACAGCTTCACCAAGGATGGCTGAACTGATCAGAATGGAAAAGATTATTTGGAAATATGAAAGTAAACACTGAGCAGTAGTATTTACATTGAAGAGTAGCTTCCATCTAGCAGGGAATTTTAAAGAGGATCATAAAAATGTGCCAGAATGTATAGATACTACTAGGTAAGAGATGGCATCAGATGACTGGCCAAGCAGAGGTTTAGCACACCCATAAACACCAGGCCGTGAACCTGTATGTTTACAATGGGACTGTGAGCAAGAAGACCTGTAGCACCATAAAGCAACCCTGGAACAGCTTCTAGGTTGTTCATGACTGCAGCAGTGTTGCCAAGCAGCAGGAGCATTGGACTGCCAGAGCTGCTTTTGCCTGGAGCTATGAGCAGCCATGGTTTGCTGCATAGTGACAGGCATGGAGACCGAGGTGGCTGTGGATTTGTTACAGTATTATTGTCTAAATTCACTACAGGAGAGACTAATATGAAGCCAGCAGGAGAAGCACTGCACATTCTGTACTCAGGGCTGTTTGCAAATCACTAAAGCATTGTTTGCAGGGAACATGGCTATTAGCAAAGATGTTAGTAAAGCAAGAAGAATCATAACATTAATGTAAACATGTCAGTTCCCTTCCTGATGGATGCATGCAGTCCATAAACGTTGTCACTTTGGAGTTCTTGCCAGAGATTCCTGAAGGTGCTTTTAAGCATGCTGCAGTCTCATCCTGTGGTTCTTGGGGTTTCAAAATTATGCTCATCTGTTTGTAATTGAGGCCCATTTGGAAGAAGAAAAGAGTGCTGCTGAGAGACTCCTTTTGAACTAACGGTGTTTTCGGTCCTGCTGAGAATTTCCCCTAGGCAGGTGAAACTCAGAAAAGTTACGCATCATCCCAAAATGTGGCAGTCAAATCCACCTAAAATGGGTCTGATGCAGGGCAGGCCTATGTGAATGTGTGACTATGTGAATGTGGTGATCACTACAAGTTTTCCAGATACAAGACCCAACCTTGCAAATATATCCTGTCTACTGTACTGCCATAGTCATTGCTCAAAATAAGCATTTTAACCAGTAAGCATTAGATTGGCTTCCAGATTTTTTCAACTAGAACCCTAATATCTGATGTAAGCCTCAACAGTTAATTTTGGTAACAATTTGGAGCTTGCTGAAGTAAAAGCACTCTTGCTTTGCAATATCTAACAAACATACAAAAAATCTGTGGGCATGATTCCAGAGAGTTGTGTTCATCACATTAGATTCCTATGGACCCTGGAGAGAGAGACCCTCTGTGTGTTGTACAAGGATAATGGTTGGGCATTGGTCTGTGCTGGCATCACCATAGAAGTCCTCTGTCACTCTGATGGGTTCTGCAAAGGTATTGAGGAAAAGAAATGGGCCCAGGTACTTTCCAGAAAGGAACAGAATTGAAAGAAAATACTGTCATGAGAAGGTAGGAGATTTCTCTAGCGCACAGATGTTCTTGTTGAAAACATGGAGAAGATGACACAGAATCTGTCCATCTGCATTTTGTGTTTTTTCAGAGTATGGACTGCTGTCTTTCAAACATGCACATGGCCACTCTAAGACATCCTGCTTACCTCCCTGGTAGATATCTGTTCCCCTTAGATGTGTGTGCAACATCAGACTGTGAATGGTAATGATTCTCAGCTTTGTTTAAGGCCCAAAGGTCTCTTGAAAGAGACTCCCTTTGTTAGTACTGAACCAGGATCTGAAATGTTGATATGCCTTGAAAGCCTGAAATGTGTCTTGTGATCCTGCTCCATCAATAGAGAGATTTACTCCACTGAAAATGAAACTGAAATATTATAAGAACCCCTCACTACACCTGAAATAGGCATTTGCCATCTGAGACTGTCTAAAGTAGGTATCATATAAAGAGGAATGATCACAGCAAAGGAGAGAACAAACAGAGATCCTACCTCTACTTTGGTCTAGCCACTAAGCAGCTTGAGACACAGGCTGCTTGGTACTGTTGCTTTGCTCTTACTGTATGCAACTCAGGACAGTGATTTTGGGGGGGGCTCCTCTTTCCTGAGAGAAGCTAATGGTATCATAAAGACATAGGAAGAGTGGGGAAACATTGAAAAGAGAAAAAAAATGCACTGGAAAGATTCAGTGAGTGCAATCTAGAAACTAGGTAAGGGATTCTAGTCTATGGGAGCTGCAGAAAAAGGGCAGAGTGTTTTTTTCAGATTCTTGTGGCTGGATGAAATGCAGAATTCCTAATATGAAAGTGAAGCATCAACGATTCATTCCACTACCATGAAAGAAGGTAGTGAGAACATCCTTTTTCTTCTCATCTCCCCAGGTATCATGCACCAGGAGCAGGTTTCTGACCTCAGTGAAATCAATGGGAAACTTACTGTTAACACTGTGGTGGCTGTGATTTCAGTCTAGGAGGGTTCTGCCTGTGTTAGTTATAAGACTGCTCTCTCTCTGGTCACTCTGTATGGATGGATCATGTGCCTCTGCATTTAAGTGCATTTTAAATTCAGTCAAAACTGTCAGAAAGTATTTTTCTCTGCTATAGTATATAAAAATATTATCCTTCTGGCTTGTCTCCATGAGAATATTAAAAATAGCTCACTAAGTTACTCAGTGAAAATCACTAATATAGTAAGACTTTTGTGTCTTATTTCATTAATGAAGGAACTCTAGTGCTGTGCTTTAATGTGATACTGCTGTAAATCAATACAGAATATTTTTGGAAAAACATAATCCTATTATTCAAAGATATTTTTGTAGGATGAAGTTAGAAAGGAACATTTATTGCCATGACTTTTGTCCAACTCAATAAGTTATTTGCATCTGAAAACTTTAGTGTTGGTTAAATCAAAGTACGCTTCTGTACGTGGGATGCCATTTGCTTTGCTAGTTTGCCATTTGTCCAGCCCAGGAGAGAATGTATGTGGCAGAGACAGGCTTGGAGCTAAATCTTGCCCTGACCCCATGCAGCAGAATCCCATGGCTTACCTAGGGAGCAGAATACGGCTCTTAGCTTTTACTGAAAGCAGTAAGTCTGAGATGTGGCCTGACTCTGAGACACAGAATGTCTGTCCCTTTTCCAGTCTCCAGCTGTTTGTTAATAAACCCCACAGTTTGTGACCATCCCAGATGAATGCACTGAGAACACAGCAGAAGAACGTAAAAACTGTTCTGCCAGGTCAGGCCAGAGATTATTCTAGATCACCATCTGTCTACTGTGTTAGTAGCTGAGGAAATGTGGAAAAACAAGGCAAGCACACAAGCAGCAATTCTCCCACAATTTCGGTATCCAGTGTTTGGCAACTCAGGTTTTTCCTCAGCAAGGAGAAGGTCTTTATATTTAATAGCCTCAGCAGATATTTCTTCAATGAATTAGCCTAATTGCCTTCTGAACTCCTGTAAAAGAGGTGATTTGCTACTTCCGCTGTAGCCTACTAAGAGATGTAAATCATTGTGCTGCTGCAATAACAAGAGAAACAGACAGCATTCCTCCCATGGTTGCTTCCCTGGATGTTGCACCAGTGCTACCATTGCTTCTGCTCTCTCCAGAGAACCAGAGATAGCTCTAATTTATTTTTGTTTAAAAAAGCTGCCATGTTGGTCTCTGTTTTGATGTTAGAAACAGCGTTCTTACAATGCCCGAGTCCCCAAGGTGTCTCTTGGTTGGCTCTGCCAATGATTGACAATTGCAGTTTTTTAAGCATCCCTGCAAGGTGGATAATGGATTATGCAGCAGGAGCACAGATGAGTTGAGGGAAAGGGGTCCTCTTGGACAAGAAACAGTGTTCAGCTGCTAAAGCTGAGAGCATACATCTGGGAGCAAATGATATAAAACACCACAGCACTGTCATGAGTCAGGACTAAGCATTACACATTCTCTCTAAATCCACATGTCCATATGGTCAGAGTGGGTACATCTGAAAGAAACCCCAAAGAGTTCTCCTACCCAAAAGCAACATCAGCTTTACCTCAGTCATTGCTGACAACTTTGTCCATTCGGTTGTTAAAAACCTTTTTTGATGGAGATTCCAGCTCTTGCCTATCTTCACTCCAGCTAGAATCTCCCTTCTTGAAATGCAAGCCCATAACTTCTTGTCCTACCCAACACGAGTATAGAGAATAAAATATTCAATGTCTTTCCATGGTAGTCTTTTCTAGATTTAAGAACTTATTATGGTTCCCTTCAGTCCAATTTTCTCCAGACTATTCCCCAGTTCTTTGGGTCTTCCCTTGAAGACGTTATTTTCTAGGCTGGCTTCTGGTCATAATTTCTGTCCATTGAACTCTCTCTAGTTGGTTTCCATCTTTCTTAGTGCAAAGCTCACAGCAGAACCTACTGCTCAAGCTGAGAACATACTCACGTGGAGTAGGTTTAAGTGTGTATGCAGTCTTCACTGCATATACAAGTCAAGTGTTCACCCTTTTCATGCCTGCATAACACTGACAATGGTCTTGATCCGGCTAATGATCCAGGTCCGTTTCTGCAGAACTGCAGAATAAGAATGTGGCTGGTCATTCCAGCATAATTCTCACAGGATTTATATCTGTAAGTGTCTGAAAAAAATCCTAAATTCTTTTTCAAAATCATTTCAAACTGTAATCCTGCCCTCCAGTGTGACTGCATCCCCTTTCAACTTGGTCTTCCTTTATTATTAAATGAAATAATTCTTTACTCTGGTTTGTGGATGGAAACACGGAGTAATAGGGAATTGGGTGGAATCTAATGGCCCACTGAAAACTTCTTTCCAAGTATTCCTTTCTATCTGTTTTACACTCATCTTGAGCAGTTTTATGTAGACCATGTTTTCCCAATAAGCTATTGCAAATGCCATTTCAGATAGCATCAGCAGCCTTGTTAAATAAAAGATGGATGACATGTAGTGCTTCTTCCCTATCCACAAGTGTCACAGAAGGATTAGATTTGACGCATCCATACTGGCTGCTATTTATTTCTTTTTCATGAATTGTTTCAGTATGTGTTTGTTAGCTTGATTAGATGTCCTAGTACTTTTCTGAAAATGGAAGTTAAGCTAGCTGATCTATAATTTCCCCTTTTCAAAAATAGATAATCTGTTTACCAATTGCCTAAGTAATAAGCAGTGCTATATCTCTATTCCAGCTTTGTGTCTTTAAAAATCTGTTTAAATTATCAGTACTTAGAACATTACAATAGATATATATCTTCCAGCTATTACATAAAAAGCAGAATTAAAGTCATTTGTTCTTTCACTGATTATTTCCAAGGCTTGTTCTTTCAGAAATGTTTGGTCCAATAGAAATGTGATAGCTGCTTAGGGAGGTATCTTACATGAAGGAGTACTCTACTGGAATGAAACACACTGATGTGAGACAGAGGACAGCTCTGGAATAGCCTCTTGGAAGCTGACAATTTCATAGTTCTCTTTTAATAAAATAATTAAAAAGTCAATGGAAGTGTAACCCAAAAGTTAGCACAGTGTAGGGGAGTTTACAGAGTCTAACCTTGTCCAGTGCAAATTCTGTTGTCCCTGTGCATGGCACATGAGTTCTCAAAGAAATAAAATTATGATTTATGAAAAAGTCTATCTTAAATGAGCTGTAAGCACATAAAGCTTGTCTGGTGCATAAAGCCATGAATGTACTAATTAAAGACAACTTTAAATACATAAATCAAGACATCTTAGACAGAAGAAAGGAGAGATCTTATTTAAATTCCCTAGCTCTGCAAGGTCCCTCTGCCCCCCTCACAGGCAGCAAAGAGGTGAAGTGTTCTCCAAGGCAAAGAGCTAAGCTGACTTTCAGCAGAGGAGAAGCAGCAGGTACCCAAAACACCTCTAAGAGGAGTGCAACCCAGGAACTGGGTTCCTGACTCCCCAGAGAAATCATATACTAGGAACAGCATATCTTTCTCCATTTGGCCCGGTAACACAGAGCGGTTTTCTCCTTCTTCCCAGGTAAATGTAATCTTCTGTTCTCACTGATGTTGAATTACAGCTTGGGAAGCATCAAAAATGCTTTGGATATAGTACAGTTTTTGGGAAAGATCAAGGCAGAGGAAAATATGGGCTAGGATGGTTCCTTCCTAGCTACCAAAGCAATGCCAGAACCAGCCTGGACTCTTTTCAGGCTGTGAGCAGAAACACTGCAGGCTCCAGAGTGTCCTTCCACAGTGCAAGTATTCCTTCACTTTCAGCCTCAGGAAGCCTCCTGCTTCACGAGTAAAAGTCTTTCCATGAAGAATAGGCAGAAGCCAGAAGATGGCACAAGCAGTGTCACATGGAAAGCTTACACCTGCAGAGACTCATAACACCCAGCACAAGGCATAATCCTCTTTTGATTGCATCAACCAGCCAGCCCTGTTAAAATAATAGAGCATAATGGAATCTATGGACTCAGGTCAGTTTGTTAACCATATATAGCATAACCCACTACAGCTGGCTGAAAGCATTTTAATAGCTTTGAATTTATTTCTGTAAAAATAGATGAAATCTAAAGTTTAATCTGTAATTCATGCAAAAAATACACACTTGCTTCTTTGTGCCTCTCCAGCACTTCACAGTTCATTGTGTACAATATCTGACACACAAAACAAATGGGAATGTTACCTTGCTCAAATCAATTCTTGTTTTCAGGTCTTAATTTTTTATTTGTTTGTTTAGCTTCAGTAAGCCTCTATCTTCCTTAATTCAGGAATGCTGTCTTAGCAATAATCTCTCTTGCATCTCCTTTTTGCAGATGCTATTTATTCCCTTTGATCTCACGTTCACTCATCCACTACAAGTGAGGAGTTCACAGCTTTAGAAGCACTTGCCCATTATTCTGAGGAATTGTCTACAATGAAACCTACACTTCAAACCTGTTAGACTTGTGTTTAGCTTCACTTTTCCTGTGATGTAAGCTAAAATTGTTCTACTTTCCAAAGTCTGTGCAAAATACTTTTTTTCTGTGATTTTTGAGAATAAATCTATCCCATCCATGCACTCTGGAGAGAAGGGACACAAAGCCCAAAGTACAGAGATCACTGTGCTGAAAGGCATAGGGTCACAGGGAAGGGAAGAATGATTCTGTATGTGATACTGTGAACACAGTGTGGGAGATATGTCTCTCTAGCTTGGAAAAAGGCTTGTCTTTAAGATAGAGTCACAGAGTAATTTGGCCCTGAGCTAGTCCGCAGCCATACTATTGAATTTCACTGTAGGTGAATTCTTTGTGCTGTGTGTGTCAGTATAGGTCCTGGCTGACTGTAACTCAGTCTCCACGTAAATAGAAAAGGAGGATAGAATGAGTGAAACTCTCTAGCTCTGAAATCTGGCAGTGAGGCAAACAACTTTTATCTTAATGAGCTTGGAGATCTTCATCTTTCCTTTTCGTCAGAGAATCCTTTTCTTGCTCTTTTCACCTGCTCCAGACACTTTGACTTTCACTTGGTCTGGGCTGCTGTGACTTTTTGTGCCGTATTTTATTTCCCAAATAAAGTTGTCTGTTTCTGCTTTGCAAGAAAGCAGCAACATTAAATGATCAACAGTGAAATGCAGCTGTACTTGTGATAATTCATACTAGAGCTTCTCCCCTCCATATCCTTCAACGAGAGAGGAATGGGAGAGGAGACCATTCATCCTCAGGTGTCGGCATAGTGTTGGCTGGAAGAACAGGGTTGAAAATTTAAAATTTTTCATTTTTCCTCTTTGGCACATGGAATTTCACAGGCACCCAATTGTTCCCCCAACTGCAGCCAGCACTGGCCTAGCCATGACTGTGGAGGAGGATACAAAAAGCAGAAATGCTGGCCACAGTTCCACCACTTCTTCTGTGTCTGCCCTGGCCTCACCACTTACAGGTTTTGTTCACAACTCACTTCTGTTTAACACTGTCAGCTCATGGAACTGCTGTCTCTCTCCATCTCTCAGAAATGCCTATCCAATAATGATCCTTGGGGCATCCTAATGCCTCCACGAGCACTAGCCCTCCCGCAGAAAGGTCTGCTCACATGTTTTGTTAAGTGTGGATCAGCTTCCCAAAATGACAGTGGAGTCTTCTCACGCATCTCCTTAGCATAATATTGCTCATTTTAACTGACAAACAGCATGTTGTAATACAAGCTTAATTTGTTTTCTGGGGGGAGAAGGGTCCCCCCTACTCAGAGCAGGGGTGAGAAAGGGATTTCCTGGTGCAAAGGTGAAGGATGACTCCATGGCATCTCTCCAGGAAAGGACATCAGGCCTGAATTACCTCCCAGCAGAAGCCAAATTATTGCACTCTGCAGTGGGGCTTCTGTTCTCCAAGCCAGTGAATATTTTGTTAAATTCACAAGGTAGTTTCCAGTCATTTTATATCCTTCATTGCTTGAGCCTGACCTAAGGTCCTGTCCTGGTCATTGCCTTTTCATGGTGGAAAAGAAAGATGGAGGTGACACAGTGGACAGGCTCTGGCAAACAGAGTGTCTGTGGCATACTCAGGAGAGGATTCTAAGTCTAATTTCTCAGCCCTGTCCCTCAGTTATCTGTCCTGCCCTGGGTGGCTGTGTGTGAGGTATGATGTGGGTTGCCCATTTATTCCTGGTCAGTCTGAGATTCATGAGATTCAGGCCAGATACACCAGTTTCGGCCCTTCCCCATGCCTGGGCACTGCTTGCACTGAGGCTGCCTGAGGGCACTGCTGCATGGGAAACTGAAACAGGAGAGTCAGTGATGCGCAATGCTTGGCAAAAAAATGGCTGCTTCTGTGGAAAGTGGTTCCCCAATCTCACTCAACCCAGGAAAGTGCGAGGACAGCTGGGCACCCTCCCCAGGGCCCGGATGGGTGAAGATCTGCATTAAACATTTCTCAGCTGATGTCATGAAACTCTCATCAAAGAGAGAATATGATTCAGCTGTCCTTATGAGTCCCAGATCTTACCAGACACAGGGATCTGATGGGCAGGGACAAGACGGTAAAAACACTGCTGCCATGCTGGGCAGACCAAGGCCCTTATAGGCTGTCCTGAAGGCAACAGCCACCTGCAAAGACCAATGAGAAGATCCTCGTGGATGTCAACAGAAGCAAGACTCCTACATGCAAGGCCTCTGCAGAGTGGATAGGAGAAGCCTAAAAACTTCACTCAGTCATAAAACTTTACCAGAGATGAGCTGTACCAGCAAGAGACAAAGCCTGCCTTGGGACCCTGCTTGTGCCCAGATTGCAGGAGGCAAAAGAAAGAGACTGGTCAATGTCTTCCATGGCACACATTTTGTCCTGCAACATATGGCCCTTCTACCTACACGGGGAAGGGCTACCAAGGATGGTGACAGGGTCATTGTTGGTCACATTTACTCATAGATGAGCCAGTCCCAGATGACTATGATATGGGGCAGTGGGCCAGATGGTTGTGTCAGTGACTCATTAGTGTCATGAATTCACAGTGTATGGGAGCAAAACAGGAAGCATGGAGGCAGGCTGTGGACATGGCTACTGGGCCAGACTGCAGGGTATGGCAGAGCTCCTGCTCCAGGAAACCTCTGAGATTTTGAAAATCATTTGCCTAGAGTGACCAAAGCATTCCAAAAAATTGCCATTTTGAAGAAATTATTTTTTTTTTTCATATTTCTGGAAGAAAACAGACAGCTGTTTGTCCTGCTTTCTGAAGAGGGATCTCCAGACGTGCAGTGGCAGCCTATAGTCTCCAAGCCACTGGGCACTTTTGGATTTAGTGCATAGAGCCTGAAAGCCCAAGAGTCAATCTCACACCGAGGTTTTCAAGGGTGTCAGGAGCTAGACCAAAGCTAGGCCATCAGACACCTTGGCAGAGTTTAGACTCCTGTGTTTGAAGTAGTCCGGAAGACACAGCTGTCTTACAAGCAAAGACATTAGAAGCCATGGAAAACCCTGGCAGCCTACCACTCACTAGTTCATCAAAATAATGTCTGGGTTTCCTTGTAAAATAATAAAATCTGGTGCATTTCCACGAAACATTTTGATTTCTATGAATCAGCATTTTCCAATAAAACTGTTTCATCAGAAAATTCCCAGCGAGACCAAGTACTGACAAGGCTTGGATCATTGGCTTCAGGCCAAGCAACAAGCCTCAGTTGTGGTATGGTTGTGGACAGTGATCTCTTTAGGCAGTGACGATTGTGCCTGACCTTTCCTGCAGTGCAACTGTGTGTCCTGGGCATCTGAAATGTTATTTATAGACAGGAGCAGCAAGTGTTGTGAAGACGGTCTCCAGCAGGCCCTCCAGGCAGCAAGCTGCAACTGAATGTGCAAGAGTTGCTGGCAAAAAGTCTGTCCAGTGGAAAAGCCGCTTTACAGAAACATGAACAGACACAAAATCTCTTTTGGCAATAAAATATTCTTGCAGCGAATTTGGTTCCATACATGTACTTCTATATGGCATGGGAACACTGATAGCTATGTGAAATTGCTAATATCAGTAATATGTGGTTTGATCTCCCTCTCTCATTCTTTTTCCCAGTCTACTCCAGCGGAAGATTCGTTCCAGTATGCTTAGACTCTAGTTTCATTAAGTGTATGCAGATCTGAGGACATGTATTTTCATGTATCTCAAATTACAAGAATTGCTGGAGAAAGTTTGCTGGTGTCAAAGAATCACAGAATGGTTGAGGTTGGAAGGGATCTCTGCAGATCATCTACTCCAACTCCCTTGTTCAAGCAGGATCACCCACAGCACATTGCCCAGGATTGTGTCCAGGTGGCTTTTGAACATCTTCAAGGATGGAGACTTCACAGCCTTTCTGGGTGACTTGTTCCAATGCTCAGTCACCCTCACAGTAAAGAATTTTTTCCTTATGTTCAGACAGAACTTTCTATCTTTCAGTTTGTGCCTGTTGCTTCTCATCCTATCACTGGGCACCACTGAAATGAGTCTGGCCCCGTCCCTTTAACATCCTCTCTTCAGATACTTATACACATTGATAAGATCTTCAGTCTTCTCTTCTCCAGGCTGAAGAGTCCCAGCTCTCTCAGCCTTTTCTCATATGAGAGATATTCCAGTCCCTTAATCCACTTACTTGCCCTTTGCTGGACTTGCTCCAATAGCTCCATGGCTCTCTTGTATTGGGGAGCCCAGAACTGGGCATAGTTTTCCAGACGTGACCACACCAGGACTGAGTAGAGGGGGAGGAGTACCATCCTCAGCCTGCTGCCAACCCTCTTCTAATGCAGCCCAGGATACCATTGACCTTCTTGAGGAACTTCATGAGGTTCTTCCCTGCCCATCTCTCCATCCTGTTGAGGTCCCTCTGAATGACAGCACAGCCCTCTGGTGTATCAGCCACTTCTCTTAGTTTGATATCATCAGCAAACTTGCTGAGGGTGCCCTCAGTCCATTCATGTAGGTCACTGATGAATAAGTGGAACAAGATTGGACCCTATGTTGGCCCCTAGAGTACACTGCTAGCTACAGGCATCCACTAGACTTTGTGCCACTGATCACATCCCTCTAAGCTCTGCCATTCAGCCAATTTTCTGTCCACTGCCTGTTCATCTAACCCACACTTCCTGACCTTGCGTATGAAAATGTTATGGGAGACAGTGTTGGAAGCCTTCCTGAGTTCAATAAACAACCTCTAATGCTCTCCCCTCATCTACCCAGCCAGTCATTCCATCATAGAAGGCTATCAGATTGGTTAAGTATGATTTTTCCTTGGTGAATCCATGCCGACTATTCTTGATCATGTTCCTATCCTTCACATGCATGTAGAGGGCATCCAAGATAAGGTGTTCCATCACCTTTCCAGGGATCAAGGTGAGTAACGGCCTGTAATTCCCTGGGCCCTCCTTCTTGCCCTTTTCGAAGATTGGAGTGACATTAGCTTTCTTCCAGTCCTCAGGCATCTCTCCTGATCTCCGTGACCTTTCAAAGATGATTGAGAATGTCCTCATGATGACTTGCAATGACATTGGCCAGGTGACTCTAAGGGTCATATCACAAAGAAATGGGCTACTTTGGCTTCACCTGGAGCACAAAACAATAACATAAAGTGGCCTATTCTAACAGCCATGTCCACAGTTTTTCTCCAAGTTTCACAGGGCTCCTGAGCTCTCTGCTTTGCAGCAGAAGACTCTCCAGACACTAGGCAACTGCTTGCACTGGCCCAATTTGCAGGAGCTGCTGTGAAGAGAATGGACAGTGTAAGGACAATCAGTTTCTCCACTTTTATTCAGAAAAAAATGAATCAAAACAGTTTCTCCTAAACAAAACTTATATTAATTTTTTTTCTTTTGGGCAGGTGTTCACAGATCCTTCATTAACTACTGTAGCATACTGGAGAAGTAATTTCCACCTCTGTCACTGCTCCTTTTCTATAAAATGAGGTCATTCCAATGCGCTTGCTAATCCAGGTTCTTAATTCTTGATGAGGAATTTCCTCTTTGTATACAATACAACAAAGAAATGAAACCAAGGTGTAGTTTCTGCTCAAGTCTCCTTTAGCCCCCTGTACAGAAACTGCAGCAGATTAATGGGGCAACAGACTAATTTTATCCCAGGCTAACGGCTTTGTTTTGGCATAAGCCATAACCCAGTTGGTATGTTGCTGCTGTAAGATGATGAGGTGATAATGAACCACTGAATAATCAAAGAAGGAAATCTCTTCCCCAGGTTATTGCTCTGTTTCATCTGCATCAGTAATCTGAATGGCTGAAAATACCTCTCTGAAAAGAAGGACCTGAGCAGTACGCCTCTCTGCATCCTTACTAGAGCCACCGTAATATCTAGCAGGATCTACATTAAGGGATCATTAAGAAAGATGCCTGAAGAAACATCCTGTCTGATTCAAATCATGTGCAGAAGCGTCTCTCTACTTTAGTGCACGTGCTCTCGATCTGTTGCATTAGCTGTTCCTAAGAATTCAAGGACAAAAGCTCACAGGACATCTTTTTCTTATCACCTGAGAACAAAAAAGAAGAGAATGGAGAAGGGAGTCAGAGGCTGCTGTAGGATCTTCTCTGGGACACAGGAAGTGTAACAAAGGCTTAGGTCAGGGTGTTTAAGACAACACTTGGGAAATGCCAGATTACACCCCTAGGCTGTGAAAAGGACACAACAATCTGAAAGTCTGGTACTTCTCTATGTTTAGCTTTATGGTTTTTGATAGATATTCCATGCAGCAGGTCATAGCAGTGTAGCTCGGGTTGCCTTAAAGATTTCAGTTCACAATGAGAGAATTCAGTAATCAGCTACTATTTGAAAACAGCTCAAAAATTCATATGGAAAGGGAGTGAATTGCTGATTTTTGAAATAAGAACTTCCTGGTGCATTTTAATGCATATTCAAAAGCTTCACAATATCTTTGCTATCTTTTGGCCTTGACTGGCACACACTCTGAAAAGGAGGAATGGGTAATTCCTTGATATAGGTATGCAGTGTACAAACATGTGTTTTGGGGTCCACAAATTATCATACTCTTATGCAAAGTTACATTTCAGTTTTCATCAGAGTAACCTAACTTAAAGACTATTGCGCTTAATTGCAATTCAGAAAATGATAGAGTGGGATTATGTGTCCTTAAAAGAAAATTCTGCTTACTAACAAACACAACACAAGTCCTTCATTACATTTTTTAATGTCAGAGACAGTTCAGAAAAATATTTATATCTCTCCGATTTGATGCAATGCTACAACAATATGCACATTAAGGGATTTACTTCAGAGCACCATTTGTTTGCATTTGTGCACTCTGAGTGTCCTTTACGAGAGAGAAATATTTACTCTGACAGCATATATTGTATTTCCAAGATGAACTGATTCAGGGTTTAATTCAGAAATGGAATTGTGTCAGATTATAAATTTAAGCAACAAAAATAGACTTTTCATTATTTAATTTGTATTTCTGCTTGTGTAAATCAACAGTAAGACATCTAAACTAAATCAGTTTTGATTCTTTCAATTTAAAAATATTTTTATCTGATATCTGTAAATCACCTTGAAATACATTGCCATTACAACAATGACTTCTGATAGCCATCTTTGAAAAACTCAAGGAAAAAAAAAGTAGAAGTAGGTTAAAAAACATGTCAGATTCCTGAGATACATACTTCAAGAATTGTGCAAAACTTTCCAACTGAGGAAATGTACACTTGAGAGGAATAGCTTCTTCCTTCACCTGCTTGCCCCTTCCTTTGCCTGCCATTAACTATCTATGACCATTTGGGAATCTGCCAAATCTCACCTGGAATAAGCATTTGGTTTGGAAGGAATATCAGGCCCTTGTGAAGCAGTTCTTCACTTCTTGCTAATGTTAGTTGTAACAGTGCAGAAGTGATGAGGGTCCAGGGCTCCTGCTGGAGGAGTTCCAGGACCTCTGACTGATAAAACAGGCTCAGCACTGGCACTCCAACAGCCCTGCTCTTGCATCCCCTAAGAAACATAGCACAAAGGAAACCCTCTCATTTTCTCTTTCCTCTGTTACATCTGTGCTGGGGACTCTGCTCCTAAATTTCACCATGGTGCCTCTGAAAGGTGCAGGTAGTCACTGTAAATGTACATGTTGATTGGGGTCATCTTGTAGAGTGAGCAGCAGATCCAAACCCTACTGTGTGCATAGGTGAGTGGAGAAGACTAGGTGGCTGCCTGCAGCTAAAGACTTAGGACAAACTTTTAGTTACAGCTAGGGCATGAGCAGAAGGGTCTGACCCAGCCTTTCCAACCACCCACTGTTGAGCAGATATTCTCCTTCATGGGTAATACCTCAGGTAACTTCTCTTTGGTCATTTCCTATGCCTATTCGCAAGGAGAAGAAAGCTCATAAAATCTCACAGGCTTTGAAAGGGTAAGGATTTTTTGGATTTTTTCTCCATGCTCTTGAGGCTTGAGAAAGAACTTTGACAGAGGACAGCCCAAAACAGAGGGACCCAGGAGGAGCCAAGCAGGTGATAAGAACAGCTGATGCTCCAGAGTGCAGGTTACCCAAGAATAAGCCCTGTGGTTCCTCCTGTCACCCAACCTCTGCTGACATCCCACCTCCCTCACATAGCCTGCATCCGTATCAGTCCTGCAGAATGAATGTCAAGCACTTTTACGATTGCTTTTCTCTGGATGTATAAATCAGCTTAAGTTTACGCTTAATGACAATGATGCATCTGAATTGCAAGTTACTCTTGATGCAATTTATAATATAATAATTTATGCTGTGGTTAATAGCACTTAGCACTTGTGAGAGGGAGAAGACTAGACTAGGTGCAACTAAGCTGACGTGGCCAATGTATATTAACTCCCTATGTACAGGAAGACTTCCTTTCTTGACTGAGAGCCAAAAGCTCCTGTACCAATGATACCTGGAAATGAGACTGTTGGAAATATTTTCCTATCAATACTGGAATAGGCAATTTTCATTAATTCCTTTACATCTTTCAAGTTTTTTTTAAAAAAAAGCCCTGCAATTCTTCTAGGGTTTTTTTTGTTTGTTTGTTCATTTTGTTTTGTTTTGTTTTGTTTTGTCTCTGATCTTTCTGTTATTGTTTCTTACTCTTCTCCTTCTTCCCAGAATTTGCTCCTTAGGAAGGATAAAATAACTTTCTTATATTCAAGTCTACAATTTCAAAAAAAACACTCTTTTGCACTATTCTCTTTCCAACTCACTGGAATTAGTGATGGGTTCTAGATACCTGATGCTTGCAGAACAAAATAAATACACTGGCCCGATGATCTTCTGACCATATATAGGCTTAAATAGGCTTTTGGAAGATATGGTTAATATCTGTGATCAGTACAGAGCAATTAGGAACCATAGCCATTATGAGACAGCTGTGTTACTGGGAATTTACTGGGCACTATTTTCCTGATGGATATGTCAGCTTCTAGAGCACCTCTTGCTCAGGAGATGCAGCAGTTAATTTTTATGGAGGGTCTGACAGGGAGGATGAAGAACTCAGGATAGTAATTGCATGAACCTGATCACACAGTTAAATCTCACAAAGGAACATCTCAAAGCAAAGTAGAAGAAGGGGGAGACTTAGGGTTGATTTAGTTCTTACTGAGGCTGCTATCCAAGAGCACTTACATAGAGTAAGCAATCTTTACTTTTCAACTGCCTAAAGAAATTAATTTTCTGTTATATAATAAGCAAAAAGGCAACACTACTAAATGTAGATACCCAATTTGCAAATAATGGGATCAGTGTGTATGTATCTGGGATGATAAAAATTTTATACCATATTGTGTAATGTGGCTGCTCAGAACTGAACTATCCATGGCTAGTATAAGTCATGGAAGATCCCATTCAGGTAGTAGTTTGGACCAAGACTTCCAGATGTCCTTTCCATCTATCACTTTTGTGACTCCCTGCATCACTGGATGTGATGCATCCATCCAGTGATGCAGCACCGATTCTCCAGATTCCTGCTCCTTTTTGTTGATGGAGAAGCTGTATCCGTTTTAGCAGCCTTTAGGGCAAGTGTAGGGCAAATGAAAGTGTGTTGCACAGACCTAACATGTGCTAGAAGCAGGCATGGGGACATGTACCATTGCACACCACTCCATGCATCCACAAGTTCAGTTCTGCTGGATTTGTCAGGATCTTGTAGACATATATGATTTTGTTAACTCTAAAGGCCAGAGATGTAGTGGAGAGAGGCAGAAAGGGAATTTCCATACCCGAATAAGCTGGGTTTGTAGGTCTCACTGCCATTCTGTAGTAACTTATGTAAAGCAAAGAGCAAAGCGGGCAGCTGACAATAGCTGCTGGAGGGGAAGGGGCTGGAGGAGGGGCTGGAGGTCAGGCATGACAGGAGCAGTGCAGGCAATAAAACTGAAGTCTGAACTGCAGACCTGCCTTTCCTTTGAAAATTCATTTGTTGCTAAGAATAACCTGCCTGGACAACATCCTACAGTGTGCTCCAGCGTAAAGGGCATTTTGGTCTGACAAATGAAAACTAATAGAGTGAAGATATTAGCATATGACCATGTGGATTGGAAACATGTGTTGAGTGATTAAACACAAAGGCTTGATGACAAGCCCATGCCGGAGATGGTGCATCTCGGGGAGGAGACTTGCTGTTTGGGAAATGCCGTATTTTACCATTGAGTTCATTAGTATTTGCCATAAGGAAAACAACAAAGGTTGACTCCAGCAAAAACTCCAGTTCAGATCCTATCACTGCATACAAGATGTTTGCTTTGGAAACACCTCGCTGGGGTTTCTGTAAGGGCTCTGTGTACGCTGTCTCACGGACAGTTTAGGATTTCATTCTGTCTGTATTTGGACTGCGTCCCAGGAGTGTGCTTGATATCAGGAATTCAAGCTGGAAAAAGTGTGCATTCTGGAAGATTAGCCGCTGAATGATGTTCCTCCAGTGCCTGCATGCTGGGTAGGTCAGTACGCACTGGAGGGCTGGTGTGGACAGTTTACAAGCCTTGCACCAGGAAGTTACCAAAGGGAGTAGATATTTTAAAATCTATCAGCAACTATGCAGAGAGTGACAGCAGAGACTTGTGCGGAAGTTTCAATTCAATGCATATTTATTATAAATCACTTTCTGTGTGTCTATTTACAATATTCTATCTTTCCCTGATGTTTTTTAAGCTAATAACAGACCCAATATTTTAACTCGACGACAATATTTTAATGTGAAAAAATAATTACACATCCTTGTTATTCTTATTTTTGGATGAGATGTTAATCAGAACCAGAACTATAGGTCCAAACTCCTCACCCCAAACATTGCAAAGTTAAGAACAAGAACAAATCAGTCATAGTGCAGAAAATCTGCTAATTCTTTAGACAATAGCCACTGGGTCTGTTACTTAGTATGATGTTTCTTCATCAGATTAACGTCTGAACAGTCACAGTCATTGTCAGTTTTCCATCACTGTATCACACCAAGGGTTGGTATTAAAAGCCCAACCCAATTAAATATTTAGGTCTCTGAAAACACATCTGTATCTAGGCAGCACCATTTTGGCTATGGACAGGGCAGTGTTACAGCTAGGATAACAAAGGCCTCAGTGCCACTATAACACAGCCCTAAGCAACAGACATAATATCAGAAGCGCGTGTAAAAGCACTCATGCTAGTCATCTCTCAGAAGAGAACAGAGAAATGTGCAAGAAAGCTTTTAGACAGTAAAAACTCTTGCTTTGCCATAGATTTTGCCAGATGCAGCATTGCTACCATAATTGTGCCGCTGTTGCATTTTTGACTGTTGATGTCAGTTTTAGTCTTATCAAATATATATATATAAATATATAAAATGTGCAAATGCCAGTTAAGAACAGCTCATTCAGATCCATGTCTGAGTCTGTTAATTGCTTCTGTGCTAGGGCACAGAAGAGGAATACAAGGAAACATAGTCTGGTGAGTGTTACCTCAGCCCACTCAAAAACATTTCACTTGTGTGAAATTTAATTTCTAAAATTTTCATAAGTGTAACAAGTACTAAATGATGATGGAGGGAATTTTCAGGCTTGAAGGAGATGATGTTGCAATACCTATCTGGCTTATATTTTTACATAGCTTGGAGCCCAGATGAAACTTCTTTTTCCTTCCCTTCCCTTCCCTTCCCTTCCCTTCCCTTCCCTTCCCTTCCCTTCCCTTCCCTTTCCCTTTCCCTTTCTCTTTCCCTTTCCCTTTCCCTTTCCCTTTCCCTTTCCCTTTCCCTTTCCCTTTCCTTTTTTTTCCCTTTTTTTGCTTTTTTTCTTTATTTTAACCTTTACCATTTCCTCAATCTCTGTTTTGCTACCTAATTCGTTGTGCTGGCACAAGGAGAGGCAGGCAGAGGGACTGGGAATGACCTACTTGTGTTCTTTTTCTTTTCCTTTCTTTCTTTTTTTTTTCTTTCTAGCAAAGTCAGCTTAAAGTTCATAATCAATGAGCCTTTCTACTTTTATTCTCAGTTTGGTCTTACAAGTCTGTTTCTGATAACACAGCCTACTTAATTTGATATTTTCATGAAGTTCTTCTGTTTTCTTTTCTCTTTCCTTGAGAACACTGAGAACTTAGAAAGATGTGAACATTTCAGATAGTTTTTGGTGAATATCGGCTTTTTTCATAGCCCTAGTGAACTTTTTAATTTTCAAGTGTGTTTCTAGTTGTTTCCCACTAAGAGACTTCAGAGTGCATTTCTGTGCCTTGAGCAGGCACAGGTGTCCCAAAGCCTCAAGGTTCAGGGAGAACCGTGTGCTGTAACTAGCAGAACCATGGGAACTATTGCTCCAGGTGGAGCAGAACTGCAGCTATGTGCAAGAAGTTGCCTCAAGTGCACCGCTCCTAGAAAGTAGAGACAGGTGCTGTAACATCAATCAGAAGTCGATTCTCGGAGTGTTGGAAGCAGGGCCTCAGCTGCATGTCAATACATTCCATTTAGCATGTTGAAAATGTACATTCCAGCTTGGGATTGTCCACATTATGTAGGAATGTAGTGGCGGAAATACAGAAAACTGGGACATTTCTTTGGCTTCTCAATTTGATAAGGGCTCTGTGTGCTCTGTATAGCACTCTACTATAGGCAAAATGAAAACTGGAAGTTGTTTATTCCATGTTCAAAATTGCTCACATGCCTCCAATGTTCTTCTCTCTCTCCCAAGAGAGAATCTCTGTGACACCATGGTGGGAGAGGGTCAGAGACAAGAAAGGGACAGCCAAAAAACAGTGAGGTCTGCGCTGCCAGTTTCCCCTGTCCTTTAAGAGAGGGCACAAGGCATGGGGGAGGTTGCCTGGAGAGAAACAGAAAAGAGGGCCCTAAAGGAGGATGCAGACATGCACCCCAGATGAGGGGGACCCACTCTGTCCCCTAGAGAGAAGTCGTGCCTGTGTGCAGAGCAGGCACCAGCAGCTTTGAGAGGGAGGGTAATCAGCATGCAGCCAGAGAGGAAAAAAGCATCTGCCAGGCAAACTGAGCTGCCTGTTACCAAAGGAAGGGATACTGCTCACCAACACACTGTCCAAGAAGGAGATGTTTATGCAAGGGAGGACTCCAAACCTGACCTCAAGTCCTTGCTTCCTTCACACTGAGCTGTTGCCCCTGCTGTGGAGCTGTTGGAGTCTGGAAGGATCATTACCCAGTTTTGCAATATACCAGTCTCATCCACCGTGTTGCCCTCTTCGTGCTCTTGCCTCAGAGCAGACACACTGATGAGATCTTTGGAAGAAGCTACCTGTCTGCTTCAGCATCATGTCCTCCTTCCTTCTTTCATGGGCCCGCAGAAAGGCTCCTGTAGGCATGCACAGCCACTTGCAAGCCAGGATCCTTTTCCTGGACACAGGCAGAGCTAGCATTTAGAAAGGGCAGAGCTGCATACAGTGGCTCCCTTCACATGCATCCTTCCATGGCTTAAGCATGTAAAACACTCTTTCTGCCCATCTGTGTTGGAATATATGAAATCGTTTTCTGTCTCATGGTATTAATAATCCCTTGGATGTCTTTGTTTAAAGTATTGCAGTGGGAAGTGCTATTTTAAGGCTCCATTGAGTCAGGCGGAATGTGAAACCTCCTCCCGCTGGATACTTCACACTTGGTGCTTATCTGTATGCACACTGATATTTTGTCTAATACAATGTAGAGATTAGTTCTCGTTGCAATTTCATTTTCACAATTTACATTTCATGTATTTGAAGCAGCCACAACAGTCTGTATGAGATTGTGTCCATATGTTGCTAGTGCATTGTATATGCAGCGGTATAAATGTTTTGTGGTAGGGCTGTCCTCCGGGAGACATGGAGGGTCAGGTCCTGTGAGGTGTTTGCTGCTTCTTAACAGGGGCAGACCCTGGAGCTGGCAGGCTGATTCTGGAGTCATCAAGAAAGTTCAGCTTGCTAAAAATTCATCAAGTAGCTATGAACAGTGTTTGGCTCTTTAGCTTGAGATAACACTCAGCTGACTTGCTGCATATTCAGAAAGTATTTTTGTTTTTAAAGTGTCTCTAAGTTAAACTCCTTCCTCATGTTTGTTAAGTTCTCGGGGAAAAGGTTATGGTGTAAGCACTTCCTGAACTGAACAGAATTCACTATTTGACAGCCAACACATCAGATCTGGACATTCAGCCGAGACTGGCACAAAGAGTAGTTCTCTTTACTTTTTTAAATCTGTGCTATTTTATTGTGATAGTGGATTGAGTGAAATTCACATCTGAAACCCAAGGAAGGGAATTCCTGTAGCTAAAAAAATCAAAAAATCTGAAACCATGTCTGAAAAAGAAATATTTCCATTCAGCTTGCAACAGAAGCCCAGAATAAAACTCCTGTCCAGAGAATGGTCCAGAGTGTAGTTTTTTTTTGACTAAATCTTCATGTGATGTAACAACAAGGGAAGAATAAGTAGATTATTAGAATAAATGTTATTTTAACCATTAAAGTGTTTGCACAGTATGAATGAAAAGACAAAAATGAGCATTCTTTATAAGAAGGAAGGAAGAAAAAAATTGAAGTGCTGCGCAAAAGCAATTATAGACATTAATGATTCTAGAAATAGCACAAACACTTTAACTCTTTGATCTGGTTTCCCAAGAAATATAGCAGCAGAGCTGCATGGCCAATTTACATTTTTCATGAAAGGTAGGGTTTTAAGCATGGCAAAAACTATTTGATGAGGACAAAGAAGTTTCAGAACTAGTGAATTTTTCTCAAATCTTGGAATAAAACTTGTCTTACTCCAGGTTTCTGGATTGGTTGCCTGTCTAATTTGCCCATCTCCTGCAGCACCTCTAAGTCACTAAGTAGAATTCAGTAGCTAATCAAGGCTACATGGTGGGGAGCAGGCAGGTTGCTCTGCTGGACTGCTCTCAGAAATCTTCACACACGTTTTCTAACTTATATTAATCCAGTAGCAGGGAGTTGCCACAAATGTTCCCTCCCACAGCAATTTGATTGAAGAGAGGCATAAAGCACGCCCAAGAGAGAAGTAAGGGCTCCTAACTAGACCTTATGACTCCTGGGTTTGAGAGGAGGACCTGGAAGACACTGTGGTCCAGGTGACTGCAGACTGCCTGCTCAGTTCTCTGAGGCTCCATTTGAGCAGGCAGGAACTGACCCTCCATCGAAATAGAGGAGCGATGCTTTGGGCAAGGGAGCTGGAAATGTAGAGCTGATCCCTGTTCCAAAGGGCACTCTGCCTCGGTGATCCTAGCCAGCCATTAAGGGCTGGGTAACGATCCACAGTGTAATTCTGCAAAGCCAGTGACAGCCTGATTGGAGCTTTCCTCTACGAAGAAAAATGAGTGAGTTTTGGAGAGGTAACGTTTGCTGAGTGTATGCTTCCATGGCTGAGCAGAATATTAACAGTACATGTTATTGCTGGATATCAACAATGCATGTTACTGCTTTATCCTTTGTAACCTTGCTTATAAATATCACAGTCTGTTTTACCCTCAACTCTGAAAGAATGAAGTTGATTTATTATTGTTCTTTCAACTGTGGCTAATAATAAAGTGTGAACTACATGCAAAGCTGATCTGTATGAGGAACTCTGTTGTTATGAGATCAGTAAATCTAAATACAGGGGAGATGGGAATACTTCGAAGGTGCTGCTGAGGCATTTTTTACACATGTTGCAAACACTAACTTAGAGCCTGGGGACAGTTTTGTTTAAGGAGACTAGTCTCCTTTGGCAGGTAGCAACTGATACCTCTTTTTTTAAGTGGCACGAGGAACTTGAAATGATTTACAAGTCAGAAACAACAACATGCCAGCAACACTTCTGAAACACATTTTTTTCCGCTAAATCATTTTCAAGTTTTTTCTGTAGAAGCTGGAGCCCTGCTGAGGAGTCCTGGCTGAGGCCTGCATTTCTCCCGTTTATGGTACCCTACAAGCAGGCAGTAAATGCCTTGACTCATTGGCCCTGTAGTTCCTTTGCCATCACATGGCTGCCTTTGGAGAAGTCCAATCACTGCCTCTGGCCTGGCAGGGTTTCATAAATCACAGGATTTCACATCCTGCCCCTCAGCCATCACACATTCACTGCAAACAAGCACTTTCAGTACTTGTTTAGGAATTCTTTAACTCTGACCCTGCTGGAAAATTCAGCAAGATGGAGAGGATTGTGTTAAAAAAAGGTAAAAGACAACCAAATCCTCCTAGGCATGACATGGAAGAAAAATGAATATTTAAAATGCATGTATGATGTAACGAGACTTAAAATAGTCTGTATCCTGGGTAAAAAAAAAAAAAAAAAAAAAAAAAAAGATTCACTGCTTAAGGCAAACTAATGAAAAGGTCACTTGGACAATACTTGCAAAGCACTCCCTGCACTGCATCACAGACTTATCGGTTCTGTTTGACAGGGACTCACACATGATCCCAAGCACTTATCTCTGTTTTATACTTTATGAAAAATTGATTGACTCCTTTTGCCCAAGAATTTGCATTAAATAAGAAATAAAATGTTGTTTATGGGCAACCTTGTCTTCCCATAATCAGCAGGGGCCAGTTTTATAAGAACAGGGCATCAGTTCTTAATACTGCAAAGTACCTGCATATTTGACATGGCAAAGTGAACTCTCCTGTTATTATCTCAGCTGGATCAGTTCCTAAAGTTAAACAGAAACAGCAGGGAACATTTTCCATTCTTTCTACCTTTAACCAGCTTCCTGCACCATCTGGGACAGACTGCATCCTATATAGGAAGCGGAGAATCCTCCCAAGAGGCAAAAGGAAATGAGTGGAGTGGAGATCTCCATCTCTTGCCACCCCAGCACTCTGTGGGCAATACTGAGATATCTTACAAAAGGATAAAGCCTCCTGCACAAAGGAAAGGCTGTACCAGACTGCTGGAGTGCAGCAGGTTTCCTGTGCATATATTGGTACCTGCTGATTCCCTTGGACAGCCATCTTCTCCCCATCCACTGTCAGACCACACCCCTCCAGAGTAAGGAACATTAGTCCTGCCCAGTATGCTGAGATAAATAATTTCAGCATGGTAAATACACAGAGTCACCCCTGGATTTGGAAGCTAGCTTGGGATTACAGAGATGGGCAAAAGTGGTTATGTTCATCTGCTTAAAATTTAAACCAGCATCAATTAGAGCACTCTTATGCAGTGAATTAAACATTATTATTGTATAATAGCACACAAAAGAGACTTATAGCTCTACTGTTAGTCTCTGATCTGCATTGCTGGAGATGAGGACAGTGGTCTAGGAGAGTGCCCTTGCATACTTGCCCTGTTCTCTTCTTCCATGGGCATCTGCTGTTGACCATTGTCAGAGACTGGATCCTTGGCTAGATAGGCCGTGGTCACCCAGAATGGCTGTCCTTATGTTCCCCTTCATCTGATTATAGCCAGAGTTAAAGACACTGCCATCTCTCAGTATAGTAAGTAGAATGTAGAGATACCTCCTAGACTGGCTGTTTCTGACCTCTAGGAAGGCCATGGAAAGGGAGCTCTATCCTGAACACTGCCTTCTCTGTTATATTGTCCTCTCTTAGCCTCATTTTGCAGAGCTGTAAGTACCCTGTCCAGGCTGAGAACTGGTGGGCTGAGCAGCAGCCCTCTTGAAAAGGGCATGGGAGTTGTGGTGGATAACAGTTTGAATGTGACCCAGCAATGCGCTCTCATTGTGAAACACAGCAAAGCAAATTCTGGGCTGCATTAGGAAGACCACAGCCAGCAGACTTAGGGAAGTTATTGTATCTCTCTTCTCAGCACTAATGAGACCATATGAGAACTGTGTTCTCTTTTGGTTCCCCCAGCTGAAGATGGATGTGGAGAAACTAGGGATAGTGCAGAAGAAAACCAACAAGACAGTTGGAAGCTTGAACGGGTGTCCTACAAAGAGAGATGAAGGGAGCTAGGCTTGTTTAGTCTGGCAAGAAGGAGGCTCAGAGGGAACCTAATAACAGCCTACAACTATTTGAAGGGCAGCAACAACAAGACAGTGTCAAACTATCCTCAGTAGTAAGAGATGATATAACAAGTACCAGAGGCCACACATAGTGGGAAGTTCAAATTGGATTTCAGAAAAAACTACCTCAGGAGGGTAATGCAGCACTGGAATAGATCACCTAGAGGCTGTGGGATCTCCATCCCTGGAGGCTTTGAAAGCTCAGCAAAACAAAGCCATGGCTGACCTGATCTGGTGTTGGTGATAGCCCTGCTATGAGGAATAGTTTGGATGAGAGACTCTGAAGGCTCTTTCTCACCAGCATGTCTCATTTGGTGATTTTTTTCTCCACTTTATTTCAAGCATGCTGTTACAATGGCCACATGGAGATGGCTTCATATAAGAGCTGCTGTGTTGTGAAGCATTTTTATTTTCACAAATGAAGATCTCTGCATCCAATACCTCCTCCTGCCAGACTGTACCCACTTCTCTTCATTGGAGTTGTGTATTCACAAGATTTTCTTGAGGATTTCTTTGTTTTCCAGCAATGTCTCACAGCTACAGAGTGGGAATGCTTCTTGGCCTCCTTTAGTACTGAGCATATGCTCTGCCTCGGGAAGATGAATACCGTTTAATTTATCTCAAAATAAGAGAGACATACATTCCTCTGTTACACTGTTTTTCAGCCTGACTTGGAGAAACCAAGCACAGACTACACAAAATTTTTTGATTTTCTTCATGCAGTATATTTCAAGGTGTTGAGAATGCAGCCTCTGAAAGGGAGGTTAAACAATTGCTCTTCTTCAAAGTGGTTTTATTTTCCCAAATAAAGCGAGATAAAGCCTTCAAAAAAATTGCAATAAAACTCAAATTTTGTGTGGTGCTGCAGCCAGTGCCAGGCAAAAAGAAATGTTAGATCTCTCAGTCTCAGCAGTTGCAGTTTATAAACTCAGCCAGTGTTTTCAAAGATTCATGTTTTAAGCTGGGAGGTATGAAAGAAATCATTGCCTAAAGGGCTTACATGGGAGTGACATCAAAACTCATCCAAAGCCTGAGGCTGTTCAGAGATATTCTTTGTGCTGTTAAAATTTGTTCTAAAGTGTGTTGGGAACTGCTTTGGATCTATATCATGAATAGATAGCTGGGCAACCTCTCTCCAGGCACTTTTGTAGTCACAAGATATGGGACAACCCACACAGCTGAAGACCATTCTTCTCCTCTCTCTGCTAGATTTGCAGCTGGCACTGAGCTGTCAGTGAAAACTCATGTCTAGAAGCATGGGTTCTCATCCATTTCTATCCAGTGTCATTGTGACATGCAAGAATGAGTGGATCCTGAAGGACATCTCTCCCAGGCTGTGCACACACCAAGCAGAGATGCCATTCAGCAGGAGGAAACAGCCAAAACCCCTGGGAAACTGTATCTTCCCCAGGGGTTATGGGTAGGCAAAGGAAGCTGGACATGAAGACCATGAAGGTGTCACAAATGGTCTTCGAGTGATAACATGAATCAGCAAAGGGGATGTGACAGCAACATATCCTACCTGGAGCACTGTGGATATGAAATTTAATGCTGCTAGAGCAGAAGATGGTCTTGCCTGCAGCTATGCAACATTGATTCAGTGGGACATTGTTAGAGATGTCAACTACGCCATAAAAATACACTCCATCCTGTGTTGAACTCATGTTTTGTTTGCTGGACTGCACAGGGCTCTGCTGGAAAAGAGCTCTGGAGCAAGGACAGTTGTTACAATTTCACCTGCTACCAGAGCTCCTGCATCCCGCTTCTTGGGACAGCCCCTGTTGGGTTGTATTTGTCTTCTCTTCCTGGGACAGAGGCATGCTGTTTAGAGCTGCATGGAGGACTGAGCTGCTCTTTGCCATATCTGCTTTATGGCTGCCTGCAGGATTTCATGCTATGGTACATTAGTGGTACCTTTCACCAACGATAAATTCCTAAATTCCCCCAAGAAAGGAGACAAAATTACCCAGATACATTGTTACACATAAACCGCTCAGTTATACAAAGTCCTACAAACATCAGATAAAACCATAACAGAGAAAAGGTCACAGCAACACCAGCTATGTCATGAATAGCAGCAACAAGTAGCAGCCAGTGCCTGATTCAGTCTAAGGCTAGAAAGATGAAAAGATAGAAATGTTGTTGGCTTTAATCCTTTTGTAGTGTGTTCCAGGCAGCTGTCAACTGCTGAACATTCAAACAGCCAGGGCCTCCCAAAGGGAAATAACATCTTTGGAATGACCAAGCTCAAGAAAACACCACATATTAGATGATGCACTGATGGGGGAAAATAAATTCAGAAGAGAAGTTGGTGCTTTGCCGAGCAATGTCCTGCAGATAAGCTTGTACCAGTTCTTCAGTCACGCACTAATGATCTTTGGTTCATTACATGTTATAAATCACCCCAATGAATACAGAGAAGAAAAATAAATGAATAAATAAATAACAAACACTCTATGGATAGTGTTGGTCAAAGAAAAATGAATTAATCATAAACACTGTTTTCGAAGACTATGACACAACTGAACATTCCTTTGATATCAGTCGTGTTCTTCTTCCCACCAACTTATTCTGAAATAAACATCTCAGTAAATACTTGCCTCCTTGCTCTAGACTTGCAAATAAAATGGAAAAGACCACATCTTTTCCTGGCATGCAGGCAGCTATTCCTAGGGTGCTGCTGGATTTCAGGTAGGAATTCATCTTAACTGACTTCAGATAACTGCTGATCAGCTATCTCAACCTAGGCTGGTCTCTTTGAGCTCCCTTTACAGTTGATGGAGAAAAAGAAACACTTGCGGAAGACAAGTTTTCAGATTATTCTTAATACTTGCCCAAGAAGACATGACTTGTCGTCCTCAGATGTCCGTAAGAAAAATCTCAGGTGACTGACTCAGATCAAAAATACTCAGTAACAGCAGCCTAATATCACCCTCTTGCCTCCCACATCTCCTCCACAGGCAGCATTTTTATGTTCTACTGATCTCAGTCCATATTTTTCTGTTCTTAGTTTCCTCCAGTCTCTCCCAGCTGTATCTAGCAGGTTGCCTCTATACAACCACCCACTTTCTTGAAGGATTTGCTACCTTCCAGTACTTGTAATCTGTTTTATCACTGCTTCACTGTCTAACATCACACTCTGGTACTCTTTTCCTTAGACATTGCCTTGGGAAGTTTCAGTGCTACACTGCAATACAGCTTGTACTGAGGTCCTTTTTGATAAAGTGATTTCTATCTGTGTGCATCCAGTTCATGGCACAGCAGTTCATCTCCAGCCTGTATCTTTGCTCTGCCGGTGCTCTGCTGCACAATAATGTGCCATCACAGCAAACCAGAACTGAAGTTACGGAAGTGGCAGTTCTGACCTGCTCCCCTGTGACTGACACTTTGAGGATGATAGTGCAAGGTGTGAGTGTGCTACTGGCAATGGAAATAGTTGATTTTCTGTGCCAGTAAAAGTTAAGTCAAGTCTGCTGTATCTCTTTTCTGCCCTGCTGCTGTTCAGCTGTTCCCATTCCCACTGACAGTACGGTCACCCAGGACTAGAGTGAGTCAGAGATGAGCCACACAGGGATGCAGAGATCACTCTGTTGGCCTCAGTGCTGTCCTTGACAGACTCAGGGCTGATGCCAAAACCCCACTTCCTTTCTGATGTCATGTGACTGCAAACTCCTATTTCATTCTCTGCCTGCTCTCCTTCCTAGGTGAAATCCATTCATTATTTTTAACTGTATGCATAAGTCTTCTTTATCTCTAAACCCAACTGCTCCTCCTGCACAGACTGACTACATGACTTCATGCACACTGTCTCCTAGCAGCTTGTCTGAGCACAAACCATTTTGATGTGCTCCTTCTAAATTTCCTTATGCAATGGCAGAAGCTCTAAGGAAGAATTTCTGATGGATGGCTCTGCAGCTGGTATCTCATTCCTCAGGCAACAGAGAGGCCCACCACTAGGGCATCCAACTGCTCTAAAAACGTGCATATCAAAACATCCTGCTTCCTGCAGCACAGTCTGATCTTGTCCCTCCCTCAGCTGCATTTGTCCTCTTTGACCTTGAGAATTCCTTGGAGACTCCAGCCTCCAAGCAGCCACTCTACTGGGGTAGGATCATTCTGCTCTCTGCAAGGTGCTGGATGCTTCACTCAGGCCACAGTAATCCTGCATTTGGACTGGTGCCACACTCAGCCTGCTCTTCAAGCTGTTATTCCTAGTATCAGCTTCATCTTTACCAGATTTTAAGCCTAAACTCCTATATGTCAAAGCCAAATGATGTCTCCAAATTTTTCTAGCTTATAGCCAGCTGGGTTTTTTTTTTTTTTTTTTTTTTTTTTTTTTTTGAAAGTAAGAAGATTTCAGGCAACTGGGAATGCCTCTGCTGCTGTAAATAAATGGTGCTCACAGGACCTGGAACTCTCAACTACATCAGGGGAATAAAAGCCTGGATGAGCAGTGTCTTTTAGCAGCAAAGTTGTGATGTGCTCTTGGATAGATAGATTTGGTTGCCTCTGTATCTGCAGCATTCCCTCTGCTTATCCTCCATACTAGCACTGGCTTGATACCACAGAGATAGAGGGTAGCTAATGGCAGATATTACTGAGTAATCTAAGGCAATCAGCAAGTTCTTAGCTTCAACATCTACTCATTTTCTTTATATTGGAAAAGAGAAGGGTGTCAAAAAAATTGGAAGATGTTTTAAAATGTGGTTCTGGTTGGCATAAATAAGTCTGTAATGTGGATATTACTGGGTATTGTTTCCTAATAGGCCCCTCAATTAGCTCTGCTGAGTACAGCACAGTATGAGAACTGGTTGTAGCTCTCTGCCTCAAGCTTTGATTTTAGCTCAGCCAAAGAGGACTGTCCACTGCTCTTTCTCAGCACAGGGCTTGAAAAAGCAATGGTAAAGACAGAGCACAAAGATTAACACAGCTGCAAGAAGAAAACATGGAGGAGTAGATCCCATATGCAATGGTCTCAGTTGACAAAAACAGCAATGTCTTCTCTAGTGGATGCCATAGCACTCCAGGCTGTAGGAAACATGCTGGGCTCCTTCCAGATGAGATGCCACTGTCAGTAACAACAGATATGCAAGACTTTGTGATACTTGGTTTAAATCCCAGCCTCAGAGATGCCTGTACAATCCCCTTGCCTTCTCTGTGACTTATGAGATGCCTGGGCAGGCGTACTCAGAGTAACAGAATGACACATGGGTGAATGTGGAAGAAATCAGTTCCTGCCAAACACTGAAGTTCTACTGGGTGAACAATGAACCTCCCAGCTGCAGGCACTGCTCTGAAAATTGTACACTCAGGCCTGGAGCATTACTGGGTGAGATGAATACACTCATTTGTGCAGAGGATAAAACTCTAAGAAACCACTGAGATGAGGATAATGTGCATATTCTCCCACTTGACTGTCCACCCTGAAACAGAGCAGTCCAGAAGCTTTCAATCTGACAGGTCAGAAGACAGTTTCTACAAAACTGTGTGTTGTGGTCTGGATTCCAGAATGGACTTCTATTTGCAGGTCTGGGAGTCCTAGTTGTCTTCCCTTAGCCTGTCTCCTCTGCATGACCCACAGTGATTCAAGTGGGCAGACAGCCAGTTCATGCATCTCATGCTTGTGCATCTTTGCACTGTATTACAGCTCCCTGAAAATATACTGCCAAACTAACAATAAAGCCATCACTTCTTTCACTATTTTCTTTCCATCTGCAAAAACAAAGTAGGGAATAAAGAGACATCCATAATAGAGAATCAGCTTTACTGGAATTAATATTAAATAATAGACTGAGGACATGATAGGAGATGAATAGTGAAATGGCAAGTATTGCAGGTGTTGGAAAATTATATAACTTAGTCAAGACTGGAAGGAACCCAGCTAAACTTAGATCAATCTGACAAGAGAGTTTTAGTACTTCTAGTGTAAAATATTGCATACTCACAGGAACTGCCTGAGTTGAGTTCAAACAGAATATCTGCACAAAAATGTGGTCAAAAGCATTCAAAAATGAGCTTACTTGTAGTGCTACAGAGGCTAACACATCTTATCCCCCAATGGTCTTATGTAAAATGACTGGCATGCATTCGCCTGGAATGTAACAGTCACCTTGGCTCAGAAAAGTGTGCCATAAAGATAGAAAAGGTGCAGAAAAGGGCAGGAAAATAGAGTGGTAGGAAGTGTCCTTCCTGAGGAAAAGGTACATTGTTGCCATGGTATAGTATAGACAGGGGACACAAAACCTGAGGGACAGCAGAGAAACATCAGAGATTGATGAGGTTCCCATTTCCTTTTTTGTTGTCATTACTCAAGTGGAAACAAGCATTCAATGACTTTAGAAAATAACACACTGAAGTTGAAGGAGAAACTAGATGCTGTAAAAGAGAAACTTTAGAGATTCCAAACATATTATACATTTATAAGGAAAAGAACAAGTCCTGTGATAAAGCGTTAGAGGAGACATTTAAAGCTTTGGGGCATTATCCAACCCTACTTTCTGGTACAAGGTAGGCAATTGAAATATTTGTCTGATCTGCCCTTGGAAGTTTTATATTGCTCTGTAAAACATCTAGTACTGCCTGTATGAGAGACAGGTACAGACTGTACATCCTGCTCCAGGCAGACATGAGGTGGCTGAGTTTCTAAGGAGGTTTCTGTAGATCATATGCTAACAAGAACTTGGAAGAATTAGTATAACAATATATCTCCAATTTGCGGGGGAGATGATAGCAAGTAGAGAGAAGGAAGACCAGGCAGGAAAGAACTGGGACATCAGGAGATTTGGGAGACAGTTTAAAATAGCACTGCTCAGGAGTGCAGTAGCTTTATGGGTAAGTAGGCACATAGCTGTGTGCAAGGAGTTTGACTCTTGGTGGAATTTGTGTGTGCAGCCTGTGAGCTGCTGTGGTTAGACTAGTGCTTATGGCATTCAGTGGCCTTACTTCCCTTCTCCAGGATGTGCAGAGAGTCTGTCTGCTGGGCCTGTTGGTACATGTTGATGGATCTTGGTAGAAGCTGGATTATTCCCGGTATACTTTGTTGCTGGAGTGTTGCTGTTCTCATGGCTTGGCAAATCAGCAAGGACATCGCCTGTCTTCGTAACTCTGCAATTGCTCCATAGTGAGCCCTTCAAATGTAACAACCCCATATGAAACTCATACTAGCAAAGAGCCCTTGGCTTGTGACAGAGCCCAGAATCACAGGTTGGGAACCCACCATTTAGAACAGATCAGTGTCAACAGAAGTTTTCTTATGTCCTCCTCTAGAAGCAGGATGGAGCAAGACAGAGGGTGCATTTTCCTTCTTGTTTTTGCATTTACCTCAAGTAACAACGGTTTTGTCCAGCCTTCATCATCCCACCCTCAAATTGGGTGCCCTCAAGTTTCTTGCTTCAGGTGGATTTGGACCCCTTGGCCCCATTTCCTGAGGGTGAGGGTTGGACGCTAGGAGAGTTCTAACTAGTTCACAGTCTAACTCCTGGATAGAATTCCAGTCCTGTTTCTCCTTCAGACTGGGCCGATGGCTGGAGGACAGCAGAGCACGAAGGTATAAAAAAAAATCATACCAGCAAGTGTGAATCCAATTCCAAATCAGAAATTAAGGAGAACATCCATCCTGCCACATGAAAGGTGGCTCCATGGTACAGGAGGTCCTGCCAAGAGCTTTTTTTGGCTACACAGTCAAAACTTCCCTTTGCCTAATTTTCCATTGCTCCTGGGCACAGTATGTGCCTTCCTGGAGCACCTCCGGTAACCCTCCCTTTGTGTTACTGTTTCATTTAAATTATATTGGAGACTCCTTCAGCCCCATCCAGGGAGAAAGGCTTTCCCTCCTTGCCAGGGGACTATGTAATACAACAGTTTCTGCCAGTACTGCTCTGCGGGGGCCAGGAGAGAAGCAAGAGGGACATAATGTGCTTTCCACAAGGGAAGCCCATCCTATCAAGGTCTGCTGGGGCTTGCTCGGCTGCTGGCATAGTTGCCTCTCCCAAGTTTTACAGAAATTGATAAAGTCAGACAGCTGGATGAAAGAGCACAAATACCCTAAACTTAAACATGCTATTGAGCAGCTGAAGTCAGGACATAAATAACTGCACTCTCACTTTCATGTTTATCATACAATTGCAACAGGACCATATTTGGAATAAATATTCCAATATTTGAATGCAACATGTGATTGGAGTTTATCTGTTGTTATGTTTTGAATAAATATTCGGGAAACTCATTATTTCAGTTATCTCCCTCTTCTCACTTTTCCCAAAATGAGGTGGAGCTAGGAAGTTTGGACGCTGCTGGAGCTGTATTTTATGTTTTTCAAAGCCTTTCCCTGAAACTGAGCTCAGCACAGTTATTTCCTGAATCATCCAGGAGGCAGGATCTGTGCAGGGGCTGCAACGAGCCTGCCACAGCCAGCGGCTGGTCCCTGCCCTGCACATCAGCCCAGCACATCCCTGGAGGGATGGTCAGTCTACTGAACCACAACTCCTCTGCGAAGGCCCTAACTAGGTAGGTGACTGTAGCTGCTCACACTGTGGGAGGGGACAATGTGGCTTTTTTGTGACAATGATAAGGGATCAAAGTAAGGCAGTGCCAGGATAGGATCATTTTAACTACTCCATCCAAAATAAGAGAGAAACAGAGCAACCAGTTTTGTTCTCTTTGCCATTGACAGACACCCACTTCTGCCTGGCTCTGATTCCCAGACAGGAAATCCCAGACAGGATCATCCATACAGGATCAAGTCTGGAGCCATCTCCCCTTGGTGGTGCAAAGGAAACACTGGAGTCATCTCTCAGGGCATCTAGAAGTGTTTATTTCCTGTCAGCACTGTAGCGGGATGCAGGAGTCTAGGTGCTGGATGAGAGCACTCCGGCATTAAGAGCTGCCTAAACCCAGGCTGAGATAGTCCCTGCTCACTAAAGATCACAGCCCATGTCAGCCCTGGCCTGCCAGGTAGGCCTGGCCATACTCTGCAATGTGGCTCTGGGGTCAGCATGTGGCTTCTGCCACTTCTTCAAGGAACCAGTTAGATGGACTTTTGTGCAAGTCTCACTGGGGGATCAGCAGGTCTGGAGTTTTCTCAGTCCACTTCTATGTCAGGGTGCCAAGCTGTGTGCCAGTGCACACTGCAACCGCCTTGATTTGGCAGGCCCCTGCTCCCCTGAGTGTCTAGAAAACGTCAGTTGACATCATTGCTCTATTTTCCGAAGAATTACACCTACAAAGGGATCAGGATCTCATTGCTTCACTGGGCTTTCCATGATGGTAGCAGCTCACTCTCACAATCCAGGCTGCAGCTACTGCAGGGTTCAGCCTGTGTTGCACTCTACCAGGACTGATGTGAGCAGTGGTGGTACAACTGCTGAGCTACATTGCAAGGTAAAATGATTGCTACAGATCACACCAATGCCCTGTATCGTGTTCTGGATCCTCTGGATCTGCTCAAAATCCTAGTCCTCATTTGCAAAGTATGCTGCATGTTTAGGTGCAGCTCCCTTGGTAATTATCTGCTGGTGTGTGTGAATTCTGCTGCTCCCAAGGGATTGCAGCCCTGCAGCCATCGCTCTACAGGAGCTTTGAATTAAAAGAGATTGCCCTTACTCCCAGACACACTGAAATTGAACTAAGACATAATTCCTTCAGGCCTCCGGAACACACTGACTTAACCTCACTAAATGAAAATACTTCCAAAGAGTGTTCCCAGAAAAGCATTAAAAGAGTAACATGGCCCAGGATATACACGAAAAGTTCAGTCGGGGCTACTAAGATGTATCTGCTATTCTTCCACAAGACATGGGAACTATATGTAATGATAGGCCAGGGGCTGGCAACCAGAGCAAACTTGACCTGAGTCATAGACAGGCAGGTAGTTCAGTGGGCCCTAGGTTATCTTCAGCTGAGTTATTCCTCTAGAGTTAGCTAGAGCTGAATGAGAGCAGCCATGGTATAAAGTAATCACCTGTTGTAGAGTGGTAGTGGCAGGTAGTTGGTGAGCTGCAGAAGTCCAGGCCAGGGTCAGCATCTCCAGTAAGACAGTAGCTCAATGTCAGAGCACTGTGGCATACATGCTAGTGGTTTGTGTGTTGAGGATGGGCTCAGCTGGGATGACAGCACTCACTTTAGTTCCTGTACTATTGCTGTAGTATTGATCTTAGCCACTGATCCCTTTCAAACAGTGAGTGGTCCACTGAGTGCACAAAGGGACTGGCCAGAGCCCAGTGTCACTGGGGACTGCACAAACTCAGGAAAAAACAATCCTTGCTCACAGTGATCCTGGTGCACTTTGAGTTTTAACAGTGTCAGCTACAAGGAGGGTCTGGGGTTTCCCATTACAGTCAAGTGCAGCATAAAAACTTGCTCAAAAGCTCTGAAAAGAAGTTAAAAAAAATCCAGAGGGTGAAGTCCACTGCAAGGATATCTTTATTTCTAAATGAACGTTCTTAACCAGGATGGCAATTATACTGTAAGAAATTCAGAAATTCAGAAATTATACTGTGGAAGATGCACAAGTTGACCTATACCAACAGCATGGACCCATACATGGTGGGGGGAACTGGCTCATCATCCTATAAACTACTTAAAGAAAGTTGTTCTCTCATTAATACGCGTTACATTTTGGTTGGCATCACAGGCAGCCAGATAAAGTGCTAATGAAAATTTTGACCAATGCTGTCAGCCGGTGAAAATTGATTCAGGGCTCTGCAGACTTCATGTGAGCCACTTACAATGTCCTATGTGACAGTGCTGTTCCAGGGTACTTTTCTCAGTTCTGTGGGATATGTTTTGTTCCAGGCTTTACAAAAGTGGTTGATCAGTGCAGTGGTACCTTTGTTAAGACAATGTGGATTTGATCAGAGGCTGTATTCAAGGTTAACTTTGCTGGGGAAATACAGTGTTACAAAGTAGCATTTCCCGTGACATTCAGTCTATTTACCCTTTCACTCTTACTCTTACTAAATCAGATCTGGCAGAGAGCATTTTGCTTAATTCCATTTACTTCTAAAAACATGAGTTCTGCAATTAATTTTCTTCTTTCTATTATCCCAGAAATGTTGGTCAACAGGGAGAATAATTAGCCTTCTGGACTATATTTCTAGTGTACATTGGGGTTCTGCATTGCATTGTGTTGCCAACTTACTCCCAGGCATGGGTTGCATTAGAAAAGAAATGGAATCTAATGGCATTACATTTGGAAACTCACATTGTCTCATTTACACTTTACACAATCACAAATACACATGTGCTTTCACCACTGCCAAAGTACTTGCACATAAATTCACACTCTCCCGTGGACACTATCACTTGCAGTCACAGACACACACTCAGAAAATCATACTTGTGTTCTCAGCACTGCTAGTACTGACTGAAGACCCTAACCTCCCCAGGCTCACACGAGCACAAGCTCACTGTCACATAGTATTTCTTCCTAAGTGTTTTGGGCTTCATATTGGTGGGCCACAAGGTGCTCTGAATTCTTGGAATTGATAGGATGTCATCTCCACAGAGTCTGCAGCATAAATCTTCATCAAATCTCACACTTGCCAAATATCCCATGCTGTAGGCAACACAATTGAGAAATGAACAAACGATTCAAAACATTTTCTTGCATCCTCCTTTCTGTCAGCTCCATGGCTACATCTCCATTCACTTGGTGACTGGAAACTCTGGGCTATAGAAATCTATTTCTCCCTTCTCCAAAATGCCACTGACCTTTCCCAGATAGCCACCTGCCTTCTTGCAGAAGACAATGCAGGCGTGACCCCAGCCCCCTCTTGTGACTACCTGGCTACTCTTGAGTCTGTGTACAGTACATAATGGGTCTTATCATTGCTTTTCATGCATGTTGGGGTGCATTTGGAGCATTCCTCTTCCCTGGTTTCACACTAGGGTTCAAATGCTCCATTTATAACAATCCTTAATATTTAGCTGTCCATTTTTGTAACTCCATTTTCACCTCTCAAAAGAAGCAATAAGAAGAGGAGAGAGCTCAGGGTAGGCAGGAGGTATTGTTCCCTCAGTCTGTTTCAGTATGATCTCCACTGTTTTAGGAGAAGGTCTTCCTGTATAGCTTCTCCCTTAGCTAGGTCCTGCACTGAATGTGACTCAAACCCTGCAGGTTTGAGCTGATCCTAAACACAGTGCTCTTTCACTTGGAGTAACTAACTCGGAACAGCGGGTTGAATTTGTTGACACATCTCAGAAAGATCTCACTGATTAATGTGCTGAATCTCAAATACAGGCTAAGAGCATGAAATCCCTAACAGGGGTTTAGATCAGAGATAGCATAATAATACACAGAACTCTTGGAAACATTTTCAAACCATGTAATGTCTATATTCTTAGTGTTCCTGACAGCGCTAATGGAATCAGCTAGTTGACAAGATCTCTTCTGTATTCAATTCCCTGATAGCTTTTAAACCCCCTTTTCATATGCCCATGATTTTTCCAGTATCATTTAAATCTTCCATGCCTACAGGACCCAGAGTCTCAAGCTTAAAGAGTCATTGTCACTTCTAAGTGCTCTGTGACCAAGAAGGTACAGTGCAGTTTGAAAAGTAGTGTAAAGGATAAGCTCTTTAAAGTGGCAGCAAAGGTTCTGTTTTACTGGTGGAAGGGAAGATGATGCAGGCAAGGAGGAGGCTGTGAACATTATTTCTCAGGTTTTGTGTATCTGTTCTGTTTCTCAGTAGTGTGAGGAGGAGAAAGATGAAATGCTGTTTGATTGTTCAAGGCACATTAAAGAATTCTTACCACTTTGCCTCATCCTGCAAGGAAAGGCATACTAGAGAGCGGCCTGTGAAGTGAATCATTAAATAGCTGTTTCCCCCTGTCAGAGCCTTACATGGTGTATCGCTTAAGCTCATTGCCTTAATCCCTTGCAAAAACTGGGTCAGGTTTTCCTGTTCATATAGCTTTAGCTGCACATGGTCTCAATGCATGGAGCTGCTGAAGAGTTTCCTGAGCTCCTCAAAGAGAGAGAGAGAGAGGATGGGTTTTAACTTGTGCTGATTATCTGGTCTGTGTTTCATGCTGCATTCATAAAGGGAACAGAGAAAAAGGAGGTGGTGCCCTGCCTTTTCCCACCAAGCCCCACACGTGTCCATGCCATCCTGTTATCTGTCTTAAGGATTCATGGGAGGCAGCCCTGGGATTTCATGCTGAAGCAGTCAGCAATATTTTCTCTGGGTTGTGAGGCAGCAAGGGGGAAGGTTCCCGAACCCCCCTCTGAGTTCTGGCACTGATGCAAATAAATGTGCTGGAAAAGGGCCCTTTGCAGCAAGGGCCGTGCGTGTACACACAATGGCATGTGCTCTCAGGAGGGGATAGGTCCCCATCCAAACCCCACACATAGCTGGCTCCAGAGCCCACTTCACCTTCACCTGACTTGTTTGTGGGCCTCAGCTCACTCTCTCATGCTCTGATTTTATCTGCTTCCCATTTGCTTGTTTTTTGTCTTTGGTCTGTGATTCCCCTCTCCTGATACAGGACAGAGACCTGTTTGCAGTGAGCTACATGGAAGCAAAGCAAGATTGCTCTTGGACTGCATACCCTTAGGAACAGCCATGAGATGGATAACCCCCACTGGCTCTGGCAGAAATGGCCTTCTTAACTTGAGTTGCACCCACTAAACTTGGATGGGGCTGTGGCTTGCTGGTGAAAACCACAAAGCCTGGGTGCCTGTGTCAAGGCATCAGTCACCACCAGATTTAGGCAGGGAACTCAACGCAAATTTGCCATGACCAAGTCAGTTATAGCCAGGGCTGTAACTGGCTTCCCACTGAGTTGGGCCCAGCACTTGATGGCCCAGCACTTATTTTAGAGGAGAGCACCCAGGGCAGCCATCACCTCATTATGTGGCATGGAGTGGTACTAATGAGGGGTTACAGCCCTGTCAGTGGGGCCAGTATAAGCACAGGCTCGACCTGCAGGTGCTTGCTGCAGTCCTGCTGCACTCTGCTTGTGGCAGGTCCTGGAAGGTCCAGCAGGGTGCAGAGTGGCATCCCCTTCCAGCAGCCAGACCATCCTGGCCCCAGACCCTCACCTTCAGAAACCATGAGCTGGCTTTGCCCGTCAGCTCCTTCCGCCCCGGCACATACAGGGCTGCCTGTTATGAGGGCAGAGATTTGCAAGTGTGTGCCATGGTCAGCATGTGGCACAGGCTGAGGAAGACTGCATGCATTGACTTCAATTTAAGCTCTCCTCATCTTTTCAAAGAGCAGCTTCCCCTATAACCCCTCACAATCTGCTGTGTTGGCCTCGCTGCTGTAGCTGTCAGGAAAGCATCTCTTGTGAGACAGTGCTACAGCCTCTGCCAGTTCCACGGAATACTTCAACCTGCCAACAACATCTTCTGTGTTATATCCCGATCAAGTAGCAGTCTGCTTTGCAGGCCTGATACTGCCTCACCCACCAGACAGGATAAGATCAACCCCAAGCATCCCACTGTGAGTCCTTCAGGTCATAGTGCCTCAGCCTCCATCCCAGGAGCACCCAAATACAAGGAGAAGGGAAACAACAGCATGGGGTTTTGAGGATTTACAGGGGCATCTTAGGAACAGTTTGACTGTACCTGAAGCAGATGTATAATACCACAGTTATCTTGAGATCTACAGAAGAAAATCAGTTTACAAAATCTGAGGCTGCACTATCTGATCATGGACTTCCTAATTAAGCCTCTCAGCTCTATTTCTGCTTCCTGCAAGTGCTGTGCCACATTCCATGGTATAACCTCTGCTTTATGCCAGACCTCAAGATGAGCTCCAGTTTATTTAAAACAATGATATTCAGTTTGACTTCTCACGTAATGAGTTCTCTGTGTTATTGTCAAACAACACAGAGGTCTAATTTTTTCTTTCCAGTCTTTAGAAATTTTGGTAACTGCAGAGAATGGAAACTAAACTTCTAAAACCCATAAATCCTTGTTTTTTTTCTGAATAGGCTAATAAATAAATAAATAAATGAACCACTAACAGGCTTCCAATTCCCCACTACATGTGTTAAGGGGCACATCACAATGGTAGATAAGGCTCCCACAACAGGATCTGGTCCTCTTAGTTTCTTTCTGGAGCTCCAAATGCCCTTCAAAACATTGTTCCACTAAGTCTCAGCTGCACTGTACTTCACTACACCTCTTGATGGCTCCTTGTCAGCTAAGCATGGTTACAAAGGCAGATGCTGTTTATACATTATTTTAGCTAGAGCAGCAATGTCTCAGTAGTCACTGTACTGCAATACTATGGTTATTAAGCTGAGTCTAGGCCATGCTGAAAGCTGAATCTGAGGCAAGCATGCATAGGTTGGTCAAATGTAAGCATTGCTCCCCAGTTGCTACTCTCAGGACACAAGGATGGTTGCTGTGTTTCTGAGTAACCTAGACTGCTCTTTGCAGTTCCACTAAAGGGTGTTACCAATCAGTTCCTGCCAAAGGCAGAGTCCTATTGTGCTGAGAGCTGAGCAGACAAGTAAATAGCAGGAGAACAGGGCAGACATCAACTGACAGCAAGAAAGTGAAACAGAATGAGAGCTATTTAAGTCTGTATGGGGAGCCTGTACCAGAGAAAGGACATTAAGTATAGCAAGTCAGAATGGCATAGCGGAAACACAACACTTTCTTTCCTTTTCATAGACTTATGCCTGGTTGTTTTCAGCAGAAATTTGTTACTAATGATTCTCCTGATTAAAAATATAGGAAAGACAGCAACAATAATTAATACAATTTATCAAGCACAGAGTGTTGGAAGCACTGGTGTTGCTGCTATGGGGATGGTTTCAACTACAGCAGCAGAAAATTTTGTAGAAATAATACCTTTTGTAAGAGCAATGATACTTGGAAATTTGGAAGAAAAAAGTTAGAAGGTTGTAGTTGATCTTGGAGTACCAGAAACTGGCTGAACTGTATTAGTATGGATCATGTCCTCAAGAAGTATGATTCAGCTCTGAACTGGGAGCTCACTAGTTGAAAATCACAGGGAAGACTGAGATGCACAAGTTCATCACAGGATAAGTATAGCACATCAGTGTAATGTCACCATGGACGAGGCAAATGTAATGCTAGGATGCCTTAAGATGGCTCCTGCCAGCAACTGCAGGGAGGATTTGGGACCAGAGTGCCCTGAAGAGATCATGCCAGGAAAGGTTCATGCAGTTTCAGTTGCCTGCTTCAAGAGAGAGGTGTTCATTGCTCTCTATGCATACATTTGGGGTAAATATTAGGGATTAAGAAGAGCTGCTCTTGACTGTTTAAGCCAAAAATCTTTACGAGAAAAAGAAGAAAAAAAAAAGTATGAACTGGTCACTATGAATTTTATTCTGGAAATGAGGTAATACAGTCTGAAGGTCAGGAGTGAGACACTGGGACAGTCTGCCCTAGAAATAGTGGAAATCAAATCAAATTGCTTTAAAATGGAGGCTTTTCCCGTGCAAAGAGGATAAAGACACGTTCTTGTCTGCCATGCCAGGTCCTGCAAACTGCAGCTTCATGGTTCCTCATTTACACAGGCTGACCAGTGTAAGGGACAACATGCCTTGCACATGGTCTGTAAGGAAACTGCCAGGGACAGAGGAGCTAAGGAGAGAGCTGAATGAGAAACTCTGGTGATTAGTTTCTCATCTCTTCAAAATGCTCTATTTCCTTCCCTCTTTATTTTACTCAATTTGTTGTCTTCCAAGACACACTGCAAGCACCAGGTTTTCCTGGCTCGGAATTTCTGGGACTGCAGAAAGACTCTCGCAGGGTGTACATGCAGATGGAAAGATTTTCCTGAATGCTCATTCAGTAGCCTTCTGCGCATTGAAAGCAGCAAAAGTTATCTCAGGAATTATCCTATACCAGATCTATGTATCGCATAGCTCTGCACTTCTTCTTTTAGGGAAGAATATGTCTGCCATGTGTGTACAGCTCCTTCAACTGGTCATTTTGGCTCCTTCCTGAGGAGCCAGGCTGAGTACAGACTCCTTGCACATAGCTCCAGTGATTCCCAGTTCCAGGTAGGGAAAAGGGATTTGCAGATGGCATAGTAATGGGGAGTGAGAGAGAAAAGCATAATCCACAGGACAACTCACCAAATCCTTCAAATCATGCACTCAGAGCAAAGAATAGTCAGGAACCTGCTGAGATGTGAGCTAAGGGCAACAAGGATGTGTTTGTTATACATTAGTGCAGGATAGTGACAGCTTCTCTCATACTGAGGAGCATTTAACTCCCCCTTTCCTGGTGAGACTCAGTAGGCCTCCTCACACAAGCGCCTGGCAAAGGGAAGCATGGAAACCCCCACAGCCAGAAATCAGGCTGTTCTCCCAGTGTTCAGCCAATGTACCCTTATTCATGAACAAAGAGTTTGAACAAATATTTTCAACTTGGCTATTTGTTAGCATTCACATTGTGCGATTGATAGTTTAAATCATCTACTATTGTTTCTGTTCCCTAACTGGATGGCTTTTAAACAGGAGACCCAAAAATACACTCTTGTAAGAAATATCATATGAATATTCACTCAGGATGAAATTCATATGCTTCTGCCTTGCAAACATTTGCCCCAGCGTGGAGCAGCTGTACACATGCCCATCAGTATCACCAGCATTCCCAGAAATCCCAGCAAGCTGGATGTCAAGCAATGCTGTGCACAGAACTTGGCAAAGTTCCTGTTCTTTACTATTTGAGTGGCTCCAGGGTGTACTGAACAACTGCTCTGAGCACTGTGAAAGTTTGGGGAGTGTTATGGAGTAAGATATTCTCCAAAGTTTGACCTTTTTATTTGTGAGCTTTCACATCTTCTCTGCATGCCTCGCAAAGGATGAAGTGTCACTTCAGGTGGTTGCTGTGAGCTATGTCCCAGACAACTGCTACTGTCACAACACACATCACTGTCCTGATTACAAACTGTTCAGATCCTGTGAGACTGACCCCATCCCAGCCTCTCCACCTCTTTCCTGCAGGCTGCCAAAACCAGGTGGAAACAGCATGTGCAGTATAACCTTCTTGCTCATAACTGTTGCTGTTTGGGCAAGTAAGATCTATGGTTAACAGTTCTGAGCAACTCAAGTTTTGTGTACACTGTAGGCCTTTTTTTTCTCAGCACATGCATGTTCTGCTCCCCCTGAAAACCATTGCTCAGCTAGGCAGCAGGCATGTGCATCAGGCAGGTAGCACACGCTGCCTTTGCATGGACTGGCTACAATAGTATCCCCAGTTGAAAAATGACTTTGTGCACTTGTCTGTTTCCACTCGCCCATCGCCTAGAGGGAGCAAATGGGTGGGGAAGGAAGATAAAACCACAGGGCAGTGGCCTGCATAACCAAGTATGTGCCAAGCACCCTGCTCTTTCCACTAGCTCAACATCTCCATTTGAAAATGTCTCAGTTTGTCTCACTACAGAGACTTCTGGAAACAGTAGCTGATACCTGTTGTAGCTCTCTGAGTCCTTGCAGAGAAAACAGGGAGACAAACACTGCTGTATAATCTCAAATGGATGATAGATCCTGCTATTTGTGTAGGAACAGGAGTTTAACTGGCAGGTAAATACTGGTGTGTGGCTGGACCAGACATGATGCAGAGCTACCCTGCAATGACAAGCTCTCTATGTGTATGAGTGCAGTGCAGGGTTCAGACATGCTGGCTTTCCAAGGAAATATTGTGTGAGTTCCTGGGAACTGCTGTGTAACCTCTTCAAGGTACTGGCTGGGCCCTCCTTCAGTGGGGGAGCTGTGGCTGTCAGGCTGCCAGGAAACGCAAAGATGATACTTGCTGGAAAGGAAACCACAAGCAGCTCAGCCAGGACATCTAAGCACAGGGAACATTTCAGGAGCTTGATAGATGAGGATGGAAGTCCTGAGAACAGATAGTTGTCATTGGTGGGGGAGATCTCCTAATTCAGAAACATTTTGACTTCGAGATGTGTTCAGGTCAAAGAAGAAGGCTCTGTATGCGAAGTTGCCAGGGAGGAGGCCAGGTAAGCACAGTGAAATCAGCTTGGAGCCTGAGACTTAGATGTCTGAACAGCTCAGAGCTTCACATCTCTCACTTGCTGCCTGTGAATTAATAAAAATAATATTTCTACAAGGAGGTTTCAGATCCCTCTGCCTCCCACTAGGGATCCCAGACACTTCTGTGTTAATAGCTCAGTTCTCAGGGGCTAGTCAGTTTAGGGGCAGCAGGCTTGGCTGCCAGCCCCTCTGCTGTCTGAGCATCACCGTGGGTGTATTTGTGCAGGCTTACTGCTCTCCCCTAGCCTGTGAGTTATCCTCCAGCACCTGTATCACTCGACAGGAGCCTGGCCTTCCTTGACAAGGTCACCTTCCAGAGACAAGAAATGCTTGGCAACTGTAATCCCTTCTTATCCTCTCCACTGGCCATACTGAAGCCAGCTCCCTTCTGATGGCCTGGCATCAGCTAGCAGTCAAACATCTGGGAATAGTGGCTTTTGACTCAATGAGTCATCTGCCATGGTTTATTCTCCAGTTTTGCCAAAGGGCTTGACTTGGCTCACTTTTAGCCCAATCCAGCAACCTCAGCTGCCAACAAGGCTGCCTGAATTATAAATGGAGGGAGAGCACATACAAATGACTGCCTTCCTCGTGGAGGTACAGGTAGTCAGCTGCATCTCCCAGGACTTTTGAGATGATGCCGAGGAAAATTCTCTTTTCGCTGGAGCAGCAGGAGCAGACGGGTCTGGACTGTCTCTCTGTCAGTGTGGGATGTCCCAAGCAGCTGTGCTGTGCAGACAGTGCAAATGGGAAAACAAATCAGCAATGCAGACTGGAAAAGCAGCTCTCTGTGACAAGCTGAGTCACTGTTCTGCTTTCACTTTGAGCTGTGGCCATTAGGATTCCTACTGCCAGTTCCCATACCCTAAACACTGCTCAGGGGATCCCTGCCTTGCAAAGTATCTGCCTGAATAGTGGCATCTTTTTATTCTGTACATCTGTCCTCAGTGCCTGCAGTCTGTTCCCCATCCAATGATTTTGTGAGTGACAGAGGACTCTATGAACAAGACTGCAGGGCCTACAAGAAAAGATCATATTGAGGGGTAAGCATACAGCATCTTTGTATCAGTATGTCCACGGCTCGAAGCATTTCTGCCTTCTTTCTCTGAAGAAGGAGTCTCATTTCAAATGTTATTGACTGCACCAAAATCCACATCTCAAGGAGAACACTTAGTGCTAAATCACCAATAATAAGACTGGTTCTGGGCTGGCAGGTAGATTAATCCCTGAATCTGTTGTATTATCTGCTAGGAGTAGAGGTTTACATTCTGCTAACACAACACTGGGGTTAATAAAGCTGATAGAGAGAAGGATGGCCTATCTCAGTGCAGGATAACGCTCAGAGTCCACAGACCTAAGCCCAACTATGTTTGAAAGACAGGGTCAGGACCTGCCCTTTGCCTCAGTGTTTCCTGTTGCAAGTGTAGGTCGCTCCCCAGGTTAAATCTGCCTGGTTGTGCCTAGCTCTCCCTGGATCTAGGCATGGGAGATACTTCCATGATCTGCCCTCTCCAATACTCATGACCCTTAAAGACAGCTCGGCCCAGCACTGGGAGCTCCTCAGACTGTGAGCTGTTCTCTTTTTCCCTCACTAAAGATGTAATGCCCAGTGTGGCACCCTGAGCCCTTTCCATGCCAATGTTCAAGTCCAGATAGACCTCTGCACCAAGAGCTGAAGGTGAATCTTACCTCACCAGACTATGTGCCTGGCATAGGTGCTCCAGGGGGTCAAAGGACTGCTCTGCATGGTTCCCTACTCAACTGGGTGCCCACCTCTCTGAGATGACATTGTGAGCAGACAGCATTTGACAGCTTGACATGGATCTAAGAAAATCAGGGAAAAGCAAATATTTGTGATACTAGAAATAGTTACAAAAATATAGACCAATAAAAGCCACGATTAAGGATTATAATAAGAAATGCATTCCACAGCTGCCACTGTGTCTTAGCTTGCTTGGGAAGCTGGCATCTTGGACTCCCTCTTCCAGGGTTGTTTTTTCCCTGGAGGCCTACTTCAACTACATCTTTCCTGTGTCTATTGTTTGAGATGGGGAGGGGGGAGAGGGAGGAGACATGAAGCAGAGGGTGCTGGGTAGGTGTGTCCATCCTCATCCAAGCTTTAGGGCATTCTCCTGTTTTCTCCTCTTACATAAAGACTCCGCCTTTTTCCTTCATCACAGCACCATGGTCTGGGAATGAGGTTAGTCCCTCTTTGCTTCCTGCATAGCCACTGGAACCTTATTTATTTTACACTCCTGGCCATGACAGGCAGCAGCTGATCTATGTGCAGTATATTATGTGTGGGCACAACGTAGCCCGTTACGTTCCCTTAAAAAGTCTGTGGCTGTCAGCAGGAAAGAAGGTTACTTGTTTGTCATGTCTTGGCTGGTTGGATTCATACAGAGGGAGGGCAGAGTGCCTTCCTGAGAGAGCCAGAGAAATGACATCTAAGGCTGGTTTAGCAGACTGCAGAGAAGAACAGAGATGCATGTGCTGACAGCAGAGAGATTCTTCTTGGGGATCAAGAGCATTGCACAAAAGGGTGCTTCAATCCTGACAATCAGTGATTTGTCATTTTGAGAGCAAATCTGAAGAGCCCTCCCAGACAGGGCACAATGGGTCAAGGGAACCTTGTTTGCAAAACCTTATTTCCAGTCTCTTTCACATTGAGCTTTCCCTCTTTATCTGAAGGGTTTTCTTTTTTTCATTTAAAAGCCTCTTTGTCTTCTTGGGAAGGCAGCTTGGCAGCTCCATTTCAAAGCTTTGGGGGATTCCAAGCCACATCACATTGGCTGTAGACTTAAACTTGCTTTGTTTGTACTATCACCAGAAAATACAATAGGAGCTATACGTAGAGACCAAAACTAGTCGTGAAATTGGGAACAGGGATCCTAAATTTACCAGTTCAGGCTATCATCATGTATCTGTTTATTGGAACCAGAGAACTGTGTGCTCCAGAAGTCTGAATGAATTGTCACTGCATCTCTACTGCTAGCAGCAGAAGTTGTTAATAGCACAGGTCAGAAGTCATTCTGCACATAACTATATCCTGCTAGCACTGGGTGCTCTAAAGACATACTACTAACAATTTTGTAGCAGTACAAACAGCTAACAGAACAAGTTGCAGATACAGAGGCATGAATATATTAGGAGATATTACTGTCATGGGCCTGTCTGGATTCCAGTGCAAAACACGTATATTTGTCTGCTGGGAGCAGCAAGCTGCCACATCTTCACCTTAGACTGATACTGTGCTTCTGTGCACCTGCATAGTTATGTGAGTGGTATTACAAATGCAGATTTATTGTAAGGATTAGTGGTGCCGAGCTCTTTCCTAGGAACCAGACAGTATAGTACATGTGCTTATGCTACATACTGGGGAAATGCCTGTGCAGTGTCCTGTCTGGATCAGGCTATGTCCGTCTTTGTGCCATACTACCGCTGAAAAGCACTAAGCTCTGAAGAACTGCAGTTAAAACATGAGTCAACGGTGTTTTTTTTAAGGGCCCATCTACAGCAGTCTGGAAACAGCAATGCAAAGTGATACAAGATAGATGAGTACCCAGTTCAGCATAGTCCAAGCTCAGCCCCAGATGCATAACACTATGCTGAAGCTGATGGGCTGCCAGTCCGGCAGCCTGATTGTGTCACTGCCATGATCCAGTGCTTGGAGACTTGGGTGGCTCACCTGAAGCTTGATTCAGGGGGAATAGTACCTGCAATATAGACCAGGTATTGCATAACAAAGAAATGCTGCATTGATTTCCATTTTCTGTCTTGCTAGAGTGGATGTTAGAAAGCTTAATTCCATTGTTTTGGGGGGAGGAGCAGGGGCTAAAAGATATAGGCATCTGCATAGGCAGCTGGTTCTTACTTCATACTTACCTGGTTATTGCTGGGACAACAGTGAATAGTGCAGTAACTACACAGACTAATTGCCCTTCACGGAAAGTGGCTCGGTTCTCTTTTTCTTCAAGGGTAGTAGTGCAGTAGATGAGAACTGTGTGAAACTTGAGAGCAAGGTCATGCTGGGCCTACATTTGACATAGTTTCTAAGGAATACTGATATCCTTAGTGAGGTTGTTCTCTTGGACAAAAGCAGTCCCAGCTGCCAAGAGCTAGCTATTTCCAAACATCTGCTGTTGGGCTAAAAAGCTTGGAGATACCACCACTGCACCTCTTTTATGGACCTCTAAATAATGTGAGGTGGCATATGCCATGGACTATGATTGTTCTGTGCTACAATCTCTATGACGCTGAGCAACACCAAATAATAGGTTTTGCCTTAGACAATAAACCAAAAATGAGGCAAAATGAGCAAAAAAAAAACAATAAGGAAGATTATCAGGAATAATACTGATGATTCTCATAGACCTTTCCATAGGTCTTGAGAAGTTTAATAATGTCACAAAGTTTTATGTTTTACAAATATTATGCTTTTTAGCCTAAGTTACACCAGTGAGAAATGTCAAAGGAAGAAGAATGAAAGGAGATGGCGATAGGTAAGAAGCTGTATTAACTCCTCTTGGTGGATACTTAGATCTAACCACAGGTTCAGATAACGTGGGTTAGCAAAGCTAGGCTAAAGTTGGGTATAGTCTATGTGGAAAGAAGGTAACAAAACTTTGCTTGTCATATGTGTACTACAGTGGCTTCCTGTTAATTACCAAGAGGTGCAAGAGATGCTCTGCTCTGAATAAAACCTTCAAAAGCAGTTTCTCCTCCATGCTGAGTTCCACACTGCAGGTGCACCTCACAAGGATCTTTGCACCTCGTAAGGGCAGGGTTTTTCACCTGTAGGCTGTCAGTATTTGCTTGATACCTAAGAACTAAAAATGGGTCACAGGAAGACTCTTTTTCTTCTGTTAATGTTCTAAATAATGTTTTACACATCTCTCTCTTCCCTGCACTATTTGTGTTGCATTATTCTTTATTTAGTTGCTCCATACACAATCTGCAGTCAAAATACTTAAAGCAGTACTTGGAAGTAATTGTTTTTCTTTTCTCTTTTTCCTGGGGAGAGGCAAGTTCCTCGAATTCCTCCCAATCCCAGCTCTTGTCGAGATGTAGACATTTTCATGAGCAGACAAAACCAAATCCCTTTCTTTTCTCCCAGGTTGTGACACAGAATTTTTTCTGGTCCTCGTCATTTGGTCTGGAGCCAAGAAGGGATGGGAACTGTCCACCATAGTAACCTACTAGTGATCATGCAGTTCTCTGCATGCTGAAGGCCACAGTTGTTTTCACTGACAAGCAGAAAATCAAGCAGAGCTTTGTATACATTTAGTTGGATTCAACAGTTCTCCACTGCTTTGTTTGACATCTTAAAGCTGCTTTTCACAATACCATGGAAGAGAACCTCTGTCTGCAGAGGTTTGAGAATATATTCCAACCTTAGTATGCAGGATGGGAGACTGCAAGCACAGGGAGGCAGAGGGATACAGATGTATTCAGGATCCAGAGGAAGGAAAATCAATGGAATAGGCATTGAAGGACAAGATGATGGAACTGAGGCAGGACTGTCAAGGAGATGGGAAATGTCTGCCATCTTGTGTTTCCAGAATCGACTGCTGCCACATATGCACATATGATTGTTCTCACCATGTCTACTAGTTGTCCCTTGTGTCACTATAGCGATGGTGAAAACCCTCCAAAAAGCTTGTTGAGAGACATTGCTCTTTCCAAGTTAGAACAGTTTGTCTCCCCAGCCAACCTATCCTCCCATGAGAGCTCAGATGGGTTTGCCTTTCAGAGACATTGGTGAGTCTAATTGACAGCAATTTTATATAATTCTCTTAGCCAATAGATTTCCTCTGGAAAAAAACAATTCCTTTCTGGAAAACATTGGAATTAAGCGCATACTGCTCTAATGAGGTATGAGCAGTCTGTACAATGAAAGTAAGGTTTCACTTGTGAAAACAGCTTTGTTTGCTTACAGCACAAACCAATGCAACACAATGATGAGACTCTGCCAGTTCCATTGGCAGTGCCTGCCCCTTTTCCTTGGCCCTGTGCACCATCCAGAGCAGGAAGAGCATGTTTGCCTGTCTGAAGGTTTTTTGCATCTAGTTTAAGTCATTTTTCCTGATCCTTCCCCCCAAGAGATTAACTTATCACGTTCTTTAGGTGACTTATTTTTTGTCACTTACTTGTAGCTTTGAACACGCACACACTCAGATCAGAGCTAGTAATAAGTAAAAGTATTCCTTCCAAAACAGAAACTCATTCTTGTCAAGGTTCCCATCTATAAATATCTCTGAAAAGGACAGGAAAGTTTAGTTTGGCATGAAAATGTGGGTACCACAAGGAATGCCAATTTTCAGTTTTACCAGAATGGACCCTGCTATAGATGCATGCCATAGATACATACATCTTGCCCAAAATATATGCCTCTCTTGTGCCTGACTATGTGCCATGATCTATAGATTGGGCATGGTTGGTAAGAAAAAGCCTATGGAAAGTTGCAGCTTCTTCTAGCCTCTCTGAGTGGCTCAGCCACAATACACAAATTCCAGGAAAAAAAAAAATCCATTTACAATGAGGTAACAAGAATATTAAGTGTTTAGATGTGAGCTGTACAGATCTATGACAGGGACATCCCCATCCAGTGGAATTTAGCATCTAAGTAAATCCCGGGTGGTAGGGGAAATGAGCCAAAAAGTGACTTGCTGGAGAGGGACTTCTCTGAGCTAGTTGGTCACAAAGGCAGGTTTCCTGAACTTTGCTGTCAACCAGCACTCTGTCTCCTAACCAACTATATTTTACATTCTTTGAACTCTTTTGCTCATAGGTCATACGCCTATGCTGTGTAGTCAGGGTTTCAGGATAGGACTAGCTTGGAAGTGTTCATCTTTTTTTGGTAACATAACTTCCATATACATGCAGATATCCCCCAAGTCAGGCATCCTTTCAGTGACACATGTTCAGTAGTTCACCCACACCATGGTGTTTCTACTTCTCCTAACAAGTTGCCACTTTTTGTCCAAGCCACTACTGTAATGCACTTATGTCTCAGCATGTCTTGGGGAATCACAAAACAGAATGCAAAGGACTCTCTTTGCATTAGATTGGAGGCTGTGGTGGGAGAATAGTCCCTCCTTCCCATTATCAACTAGGCCTCTTTCTGAAAGGATCATATCTGTGATGGCTGCTGGGCCTGGAGATAGTGAGGTCTTTAGGTCAGACAATTTCTGAATAAAGCCCCCTATCTCAGTTCAAAATCCTTTCCCATTCTGTGTTTTAAAACAATGCCTAAAAAAAAGCCTTAGCAATCTGGGCAAGAGACACATTTGGCTAATCTCTGTCTGTGGCTGGCTGCTAAAAGCACAGCTGACACCTGTCAAAATGATAGCAGAGGTAGGTTTCCAAAGAGGCCTCCCCTTGAAACCCTCCAAGGTTCATGGCAAGTATAAGCCAGTGTCCCTTATCCCTTATCTCCTAGCTGCTCTGAGAGGAACCTGAGGTGTGTGAAGGCAGCTTTATCTCAGCAAGTGACAAAATGCCTTGAATAAATAAGTTACCTTGTTGGGTAGGTTCCAGACACATTTCTGAGGCATTGAAGGCCAGGCATTTTGAAACATCACAGGTCAGTGCTGAGCAGAGTGTAGCACACAGAAAAATGATACTCTGCGATCTATACTTCCAGAACAACTGAGCTTTCATCACAACCCACAGACCACAGACTGACTCTGCACACACCAGTGTACACCAGGCCCTCCCACACATACTCCAGGGCATAGAGTAGACACCTATATTGTCAATAAAAATCAGCATGTCTGACATCCACAGTGATGAGAGCATCAAGAGGAGGTGTCTCTCTCAGCTGGACCTCGGTGAGGACAGGGTGACTGTCTCATCTGGAAGTAGGTCCCTTGGGATCATGATGCAAGCTGTTATAAAGATGTTGGTCGCACAGGATGATGTGTTCATCTGGAACATCAGTCACGTGCAGCTTGTGAAAGTCACGTCCTTCCAGGCTCACTCCACAAAGCCCGCCCTGGCTGGAGACTTTCAATGCAACATCACTCTGGATGTGACCAGGAGATATTTCCCATCTTTCCATTCAAGCCAAAACCATTGTTAGCTCCATTTTTTTCCCAAGCACTAAAACCAACTAGAGGTACCTACCAGAGAGTGGCACCTCTACCACACACCTTAGGGCAGAGATTTGCAGTTTGCCAACCTCCTTGCCAAGTTACGCATTCTAAGAGTGACTAACAGAAACTCACAAAACAGTGCAACCTAGGAGGAACAGTAGTGCCTCACCAGAGCAGAGATTTTCCTCTTTTAGCTCTCTCCCCAGCTGTTTCTCTTGCTCCTGCACTAGGGAAACTTGTGACCAGAGCCCCAGGGTCAGGGCGGCACTCTGAGGAGCAGGCAGTCCTAACGTGTCCTGATTATGTCACTGGAAGTCAGAAAGAAAACCAGGTTTTTTACATTTTTTCCCCAAATGTCATTTCCATTAGATCGTCTGTTTCAGCCAATTTAAGCTCGCAACAGAATTCCCACAAAATTTTATATCAACTATTTTAGGGAAGGGTTTAAAAAAGTGAAAAGAGTTTGACTAATTTTAAACTCAGTTTTCCCAAGGGACATTTAACAAAACATACAATGTCTAAAAACCTTTGCCGTTTCGAAGAGTTCAAAATAACATTCCAAAAGGGATCTTTAGAAAAATGTTCCTGCACCGGTCCTGTTCCTTCTGCTGGGCTGGGTCGCCTAACTTTAATACACCACATTTGTTTTTCATTTAGTTATCAAACCTACATTAAAATAAAATCTCAGAGTAAATGAAATCAAACTAACCTGCATCTTCTCATTTTCAGAATATTTAAAGCATATTAAATGAGCAGAGCCCAGCTCTTTTCATTTTCAGTAAGGTCAGGTATTGCAGCTCACAAGCTCATCCTTTTGAGTCCACACGCCAGGAATGTGGGCCAGGAACAGTGCCAATCACACCTTTGATTTTCCTCCGCTGGCGGAGGTCCCATGCCACTGTGCTTTGCATGACAATCATTCATGAAACACTTCCAGGAAACATGCTTTAGGGCTGTCCCTGTTGTCCCCTCCTGAATATGAATGCACTCCTGCTGCCACTTTCAGGGAATAAAATCTCATCTTTACTCTAATCCAAGGATTCTGTGAAGCTCCCTCAATAGCTTTTGTCTGAAGAAACTGGACATATTCAGAGACAGTTTTATTAAAAGGGACTAGGAAGGAGGTATTTAAATCACTACTCAGCAGCCTGATGAAATTACCTGTGCTCAGCCCAAGGAAAAGTCACCAAATTGCTTTCAGAAATCACTTCCTTATATAAATACTAAAACCCTCTTCCTACCCTATAGAGATTTCTTTTTTTTTTCAGTTTCAATGTGTAGTTCTTAACATGCTTCCTTACAACTGCCTCTCTGTCACTGCTTTTTGTAGATTATCTAGGAAGAAGCATGCAGCAGATCTGTTATTAGATTCAGGGTTGATGGTCTTCAGCTCACTGGCAGGTTCCTTGTTCCGGGGTATAATGCCTGAAACTCAGGGTCAGAACCGCATGAATGGTCTGAGCAGTTAGACAACACACTCCTGTCTCCTGATTACTTTAGCGTACTCTAGAAGCGAGTTTCTGATGTGCATTTTATCAGAAGCAAATATAAAATGTTATCTCTAGAAAAACTCATCACTCGATGCTTGAGGACTTCTGTTTGGGAACGTTTCACAGATTCAACTGCGAAAAAGAAAAACTAGCTGGAGGTTTTTGGCATGGTCCATTTTACATTCTTCACAGGAGTCTATCACCAGCACAGGTCACACTGATGATAGCAGGTACTTAAAAGCCATTTTAGATTTACATTGATTTGTATGAGAGTGAGTGTTATTAACTGTATTAGATCTTTTGGGAGGAAGATCTAACATTTGTCTATTCAATTCCTAGTCCTCATGGTGTAGATATCCTTCAAACTAAGACATTTAATTCTTAAATTTGTAAATAGATAAATAAATAATGTATGTGAGTCAGCATTAGCCCAAAGAACATTTACTAAAATATTAGCTATATAAGTAACTCAATATACTTACTATCTTTTTTTCATTAACAGCAGACTACATTTCTCTTTGTTAACAATGATATTTCAGGTTTACTGAAGCATAATGGGATATGTCTAGCTCTCAAACATACAAACAAAACTATAAATAAACTATAACTACTTAGAAAAGATTTTAAAAGTAACTTACGTAAATACTCAGTCTAAAATGAATACAGAACCCAGGAATTCTTCCTTGGTCCCCAGTATATTTAACATTTCCAGATGTGCCTAGATGACTAGTTTGGGGTTAGAAGTCTGAAGCTGAGGAATGTTAGACCTACTCTTAAAACATAAGTTAGAATACTAAAGTCTTAACTGTGACATTTCTCTGTAAGAGCTCTCTGACGGTAGTGATGTACAAAGGCTTGTCACGTCTTCAGTGTGAACAGAGCCAATATGCATTATTAGGATTAACTCATGCAAAGAGCAACAGGGGTTGCTTTCCAAGGCATTTGCCAAGGAGATCCAGATTCATTAGACAGACTGACAGCATGTTACTCAGTACGAAACACTCCAGATGACTTATGAAGTGGCTAAAGTTGATGCATGCTTCAGCAGAACCTCACCTTCCCAATGATGTCCAACATACATGGCAGACTTTGGCAGAGATGTGGTGGGTCCACAGAACTGCGTAGAATGAGAGAGATATTCAAGATAGAATTACCCATTTTGGAGAAAGCCACATCAGCCTGTATATGGTTTCCATGCCCTAGTATAAAGCTCATCCATTTAAGTCATGCCATTGCCATGTGACACCATGATCACTAATTTTGTCTTCGGTGCCAGGCGTATCAAGGGAAACTGCCATTAGAAGGATACTCTTTACACAGGTTAAGTTGTAACTGTATCATACTCCTTAAATGCTTCCTTCTTCCAGTTATAAACTCAAGCTGAAGCAAAATGAGCAGTCCATCCCTCGCACAGGTAGAAAATAATGAAGTTTGCTATGTCATCCCAGCTAACATAGTTGACAATAGCTCCACATTTGAAGGTCTTGTTAAGACATGTTCTAAGGTTGGCAGATTTCATTCCCACATTCCTTAATATATCTACATATATTTGGATGGTCAGGTGGGGAGACACAGAAGGGATAATTTTATAAGAGGTTTGAAGAAAAGGTAAGCAAAGTTGCAGAACACGGTTTGCTCCACTGTTCAGTAATTCTGGTGGAATTACTCTCACTTCATTTGTCAAAAGTTAGGATCTAGTCTTATCTGTCATCTAGGTCTCCTTTCTGACTGATGGAAGGAACATGTTTCCTCCAAAGGCCAATTCATCCTAGTCTGAGCTCAGAGTGCAAGATAAGTAGAACAGATGAGACCCTCTGCCAGCACCTGCTTCTGTCCTTTGCCTGTACAGGAGACCTAAAAGCTTAACTCAGTGCCTAATTCTTAGACAGCCAGACTGGGAAGGATGAATTTGTATCACATAGAATAGCAGATTTGATACCTGAAACGAGGCAGGAAGTTAAAAGCAGTTCCTGAATATGGAGATGCCAAGAGCCGTTGCTTGCCACAGGGCTGTTGCCTCCAGACAGTACCAGGAAACTTCACCTTAGCAATCAGTACAAGTCTCCTGTGCGGTTCTCACATATTCTCTTTCTCCTCATCCAGAGATACAAGGCTCTGAAAAATCCCTTCAAACTTTCAAAGAAAAAGAAAAGATTCATTTCTAAAAACAGATCTGTAAAACTTAGGAGATCATAAAAAAGAAGAAAAGACACTTCCTTCTGGTTCATTTTCCCTGAACAAGGAAAGACTTTTTAGAGTAATGTTTAAAATGCTATTATTTCCAAGAGGTTCTTTCTGCATTGACATTATAGCACTAGGTCTGTATTAACACACCATTTCAGAGCCCTGTCCAAATAATTTTCCCTTTTGTTTACAACTCAACAAAAGAAAGCTCCCTATTATCATCATTTTAATGTTTTCTTCATAAAGATCTGTCAACAAGCAACTTCAGCTAAACCTTTTAAAGTTTAAAGTGCTGTTCTTTCTCTAGTAGTGGGTATGTTTCTTATTATTCAGAAGAAACAAGAACATACTTAAGTATTTCAAAGAGTATACCTAGCACTGCTTTCTATTCTCACAATCTTTAAAATAAATAATAAATAGGAAAATAATAGTAATAAGTAGATAAATAATAATAGATAACTCCCACAGTTATTTCAGACTTTTTGTTTATTTGCATTTTACTCTCTTGGAAGACGTTTTCTGGAAGTCTGCATCTCTCCTGGTTCTGCAGCAAAGCAGGGTTGTAACAAAGTCTTTGCTCAGGTTATTCATCTCCAAATCTCTGTGCTTTGCAAATCTTGGCACCTCCATATTTCTCCCCAGCTGGGAGAATTTTAAAGATTCTGTTTTCTCTCCTGCTTGAGTAGTCTAAATTAGTTGAAGCAGAAGACTTTTGGAGGCTGTTGTAAGCAGGATTAACTACTAACTCTCCCAGCTTTATGAAAACACAGTTCCTCTTTCTGATTAAATGGAAAATGATGAAGAAAAACTTTTCAAATATCCCAGGTGAAAGGCCAGTGAGAGGTGATTTTTACAGTAGAGAGACAGCTGCCATGTGAAGGGCTCCAGGGGCAAGTGGTATCCTCAGGAAACTCATAGCTCACACACTGTAAACAGCACAATCTCTGCTGCAGATGATAAACAGATACATACACGGAGGGAGAACTCCCTAAAGACGCAGTGGTTATAATAGACTCTATGGAGCAGTGAGCCAAGGTGCAAGACAGTAGCAGTCTGAAATCTTATAAATAAACAACAGAGGCAGATTGTAATGAGCAGATTCCTGCTCTTGCCTCCAGTTTATTTTGCAGTCCAGGACTAGCTGTTCCCCAATGGCTGCAGTGTCTGAGAGAGAGGCCCTGGGGTGAGGAGGGCTCCCAGCAGTGCTGGGGGATCCCAGAGCACGAGGAGATTGTGTGTGCAGATGGATATCTGCTCCAAAGGAGCCTGACAGTGGCCAACTCTCCCATGGCTCTGCCGGGTGCAGACCATGCCCTGTGTTTCACAGGGCTTTAAAGGAGGTAAAGCCCCACTGAAGTAGCTGTTTCTCTGTTTTCAAGAATTTTCTGAGCTTGGGATCAGAAGTGGGAGGATTAGGCTGGGAAAGGTTCATGTATAAAGGAGATGGGCTAAATGAAGCCAGGGTGCTGTAGGCCATTTAGGATGCCCTTGAAGTGGTAAGGGAACTTAGAGGGCTCCAAGGCTGGATGTTAGAGCCTGGAGACAAATGCAGCCATCTATGGGTCCTGCTCTGCCCTGAACCACTATATCTGTGGTTATGTGTTCCTGCTAAATCTTTCAGCTGAGGAGACACTGAGAAACCTCTTCTACTACAGTGAAAGATCAAGGCTCAGGTGTAATGGCAGGACAGGGGACTTCAAGTGTCTGTGATGGGCCAGACAGCTCAGGGAAAACAAGAGCTGTTGGTCTAAGGAGATCCAGGGAATAATCAGGGCTAGGAAAAGGCATTTCCTAAGAGGCTCATGTGGGATCAGAGTCTGTCCTTGTGTCTAAGGAATTTCTGTGAGCCCAGAGATCACCTAGAAGGGGACAACTGGCAATGCTACAGTCATGGTCCTCCAGGGATCTGACAATTTGGGTGAAATTTGGGCCCCATCTGCACCCTTTTCTGTGGCCAAAGCAGGCAAGCAATGGCATAGTCTTCAGTGATATAATGCATCTAATCCGCCTGAGTAATGCTAATGCAAGCCTCTTGATTAGTGTTTAGAAACCAGGCAAACAATTGATTTAAAATAATTGGTAAATTATGATTAAATAAAAACATTTATACAAAAGAGTTTGTCATTGATATGGTTAAATAAATATTTGTAGAAGTAACTTATACTTGGCCCTGTGCCTGGGCGATGAGCTCTCTTGGGCTGACTGTGGTTTCATTTTAATAAAGACCAGAAGGCATTCCAGAAATACATAATGCTCCCAACCGATCCAATGTATATCTGGGGCTTTAGCTCTGCTTGCCACTAACCCAGGCTCAGCTTCACTTCATATCACTTACTAGCGCTTGTCACATGCCTCCTTCCCAAAATCACATTCCCTATTTAGGGCTGAACCACAAAACAAGTGGCTGGGACAGGATAGTTCACTGGGCAGGAGGATGGGATATGGATGGAAACATTCAATTCATTTCCACTCTCCTTCCTCATCTGAGCAGAGGTAGGACTGGATAAGCTGCTTTGCAGTGAAACCTCAGGCTTTGGAGCTGAAGCAGGACTTAAAACAATACAGCCCTTATCTAGCCCTGCTTTGTGGGAGATTTCTAAGAGCTTTATGAAGGCTTCATTATCTCCTATTTAGAGATAAGAGAACTGAAAGGAGACGTGACTTGCCCAAAGTCCCACTGCAGAAGGAACAGAAGCCAGGTCACTATGTCAGCCAGTGCACTGGAGCTGCATTTGGGCAAGTATCAGAGCCTCCACATCTTCCTAGTACACATGGCACCACTCAGAAACATCCTCCTTTGGTCTATTAGTCAAATGGTTTCTGTTCTGTCTGTCCTACAGAGTCACTCCTGTGGTCTAATGGGGTTTGCACAGCCCCTCACAGACACCTGTGTACTGCTGGGCTTCCCTCTGTAAATAATCAGAGTAGAGGATGAGGGAGGGACATAGCTCAGCAAAGAGATATGATACCTAACCCCAGAGACAGCAACATCAGGAGCAAGTTACTGGTGATGATGGTGCTAGGTAAAGAAATGTCATGTGTAATCTTGGGAACACAAGGGCTGATGCTGACAATGTCATTGCTTAGCTCCCTCACACAGTATAGACCCATTTCTACCTGGCCACCAAGCTATCAGGGCTTGGACTAGCCAGGTCAGGCACAAAAAAAGGCAGAAAAAGCATTTTCTGCTCGTGTTGATCATCCAGCAGGCAGCCAAAAGCCTGTCAGTACCACAAAGCATGTGCCATCTCAGGCTGGAGGCTCACTTACTACTTACTGCTCTAAAAATTGGTCCTGTGGCTGCTTGTAAAAGACCAGTCAACTGAGACAATGGCTCCTGAGCATTTGATACTGATGTGTCATGTGCTGTCCAAGTCAGGATAGAACAAGGTTTGCTTGGAGGGGGATATATGGTTGATTGACACTGCAAAGCAGGAGATCTGAGCCCTTGTTGCATGCAGCAGAGTCTATCTGGTCTCCAGCCAGCTCTCCTGCCTTCTTCATTGTGTGTGTTTCCCTTCAGGAACACAAAGTCATCCCACAGCCTAGACTACAAGTAGAGTACATCCAACTACAAGGTCTAGAGGATATGGAGGACCACTTTGGCTGCTGCTTGGAGTGACGTGTGTGACTGGCTCCTCTGTCAGCTTAAGGGAGACGGGTTGTGGACCAAATGAGGAGGAAAGACACAGGCAGCTGGGGGCATAGTGCAGACTATATGCACCAGTCACACACAGGATGAAGTGATAGAGTACCTGCTTTTCAGGGAACAGAGCATTCAAGGCCTATCCCTGGCACCACTGTGAAGGGAGCTCAATGCCTGCTAGTGCCCTGCTTGTGGCTCAAGATATCCAGAGCAGCTGTGGCTGCTCCTAGAAATGTCATCCTAAAGAGACCAAATCTCTGGACTCAACAATTTTTGCCCAGCAGCCATTAGGAAATCATCCCCAAAATGTCATCTCCAGTGGGTTAAAATGTAAATTTGCCAGCCGGGGCTGTGAGACATAGACGTACACATTCCTGCTTAGCATGCAACCTCCTTCAGTTACATCCACAAGGAAGCAAGACAACTTGAACCTAGTTCTGCTCCCCTCCATGTCTGGACACTGCCACAGAGACACCTGGAGACCTGTGGTAGGGTCTATGTCAGGGAAGTGGCTATGGCCACCAGTACAGTGTTGTCACAATACAGTGCTGCTGTGCTTGCCCTCCTGTCAAGGGGTAGCTGACAGGCCCTTTATGTACTGTACATGCTCACGCTCATGAGTCAGGAGACAGCTCTTGACTTCTTCCATCCCACAGATTGGACCACTTTTTCCTAGGGAAAACAAAGGCCATGTCTAGCCCTTCCCTCTGCTCTGCATGGACAGAGGAGGCTTCCTGAGTGCCTTGAACTCCTGCTAGCACAGCTTGTTTTACCTGAGAGCTGTGCTCAAGCCAGAGTCTCCATCAGCAAGCTTCACTCCTCCTGTTTACCTCTGCAGGTTCAAACCAGGTTGAGACTTTGGACCTTTAACTCTTTATTTGTCCCCATTAATCGACCCCAGTCTTTGTACTTGTGGAGATGATGGATTGGCTGCAGCAACTGCTGCCCTATGGACCATCTTGTGATGAGTGAGCCCCCATGTCAGCTCACAGGGGCTCTATCTTTTAGCTATCTGGAGCTAAAATAGCGTGAGAGAGAGACAACAGGAAGACTGTCAACATGTCTGCCTTCTCCCAACAGCTCAGAGATGCATGGGTAGGGTCTGAGCAGGGATGCTGGGCATGTCTCCACCACAGCGACAGGCCACTGCTACTCTGCAGTCATTGTGCATCTCTGCTCAGTAAACACAACAGGCAGAGTTTTACAATCAAATATTTATGCTAGTAGAAAACATTTTACATAATCTTTGTACAGTTTTGTCATCTTCTTATTTTCATTCTCTGATCTCCTTGTTTTGAATCAGGATTGGAGAATTTAACATATTTACAAAGAAGTAAATATTATGATGAAAACATCAGGCAGCTTAATAGTAGCTTTAGTAAAGTGCAGAAGTATTTTGCATTACTGTTGTCAATTGCATAACATCTTGTGGACCTCCATAAATTAAGGGACCTTCCTTGGATGCTTGCAGTATTATGATAAATAGTTCACAGCTCAAATTCAAGCAAGGCCTGTCTGATGTCAGAACGAGGAAGAGCTTATGACATTTCCACCATAAATTCCTACCCTCAAGCTCTAAGAGTAGAGAGGGTAGTGACAGACTAGCTAAAATTTCTGGCAGGCAATGGCAAATTCAAGACAGGCAAATGCTACTCTCATGGTCCTTACCAGACCCCAAGCAATCAGAAAGTAAGACTGAGTTCTGCTGGACCATCCATGCCCACAGCTCCCCTACCCAGAAATACCATGCTCTGGGCTAAGCAGTTGGCTAGAATCATTCTGAATTATTCCCTAGAGACCACCTCCATTTCACAGTTACAGACATTGCTGCTTTTCTGGACTCAGTTCAGAAAATCTCTGACTGTCCAAGGGCATGGAGAGGAACATGCTGAACATTTGGCATATGAGCCCCGGAGGACTCCTTTTTTGTGTAATTTGCCCTCAGACTGAGTCTCAGGCATGAAAAGAGAAGCTAATTTCTTTGCAGATTCCTGGAGATCATTACCAAGAGCACTGCTGGGACAGTCTCAGAGCAGGCAATTCATATCTCACTCAACTTCTGATGACTGCAGTGAGCAATGTCTCCATCACTGGGACCATTAACAGGCAGTTTGTCTGGCCCATGGAAATGTCTTCCTCAGGGAAAGATAAGTTGCTTGCTTCTTCCACTGTCTGTCAATGTGATGACATCTATGTGGCTGATATTTTCAAAGGATGTTCCAATCCCATCCTCTCCTGGACCTCAGGTTTCTGTGAGCGTTGGCTACAGGTTTCCCTAAAATGCCTGCCCTGCCCTTAGTTTTATCAGCATCGCTATATTGGTTATGAATGGAAGAATTCACTCTTCCTAAGCAATGTATTTATAGGGGAAAATCACTCTCCAACCTTCCTTCTCCTGCAGAAAACACTGCTATACCAGCTTGGGGACATCTAGCACAAAACTCTGTGCCAGTACAGCTGTATCCTCTCATGGGGCCTTTGCCAGCACAGCTAAACAAGCATGCAGCAAATTATCGCTAGCTGACACATGGGGATAGTCAGGGTCATGACTTCATCCCTTCAGATTTGTCTACCCAGAGTATGCTGTGAAGATTCAAGAAACAAAGCTATCACAGAGGGTCTCTTCACTAAATGAAATTGCCAGGCATTAGGGAGAAGAAGCCCAAGGCAAACTGGGCTCATTCTCTCAGGAGAGGATGAACTAAGTGGACATAACCAACATGCTGCTCAGTGGACCAGCTTTGGAGAAAGACTGTTTGCTTGAACAGTTGTAGTGGTTCAGGGAGGTGACTGCAAGAACTTTTACTTGACATTATATCCAAATGTAAGACTTGCAACTATTTGGTTTTCCTGAATCCGAAGTTTTGCTACTGACAAGACCAACAATAATACTCTGTGCTGGTGTCAACATTATTGGATTAGCTGGCAGTACACAGGTAAAATGACGTATCTTCTATCATGCAGAGATTGCTATCCTATGCAAGGAGAAAAGCAAATACCAGAGCAATGGGCCAGGCATAATGAATCCCTAGAACAAGGCTGAGATGGAATGAGACTGACCTCGGGCTCTCACCTGGCAGTGAAGACTAGACTGCAGTCTGGGAGACATCCTTCCCTAAGGCTGTGCCTCCATAGCCCTGAAACCTGCTGGAGATGGACCTTTTGTGGCACAGATGCTATGACACACACTGACCCCTCCAAGTCCCCAGAGGAATCTCACAAAAACATCAGCTCATTTGGGTCTTTTTCCCATAGATGCAAATCTACATAGAAACAAACAATCTCCTTTAAAATAAATCAGTACTATAAACAATAGAGAGTGCTGGAAGATTAGAAGGGACCATTTCCTAGTATCTGGTGAGTAACACAGAACTGATATCCTTATGGCTCTGGGGTGTGACTTCTTAGTTCAAAGGAATTCCCTACCATGACTAATTTATTTTGGTATTTAAGGCTCACCCCTTCCACTTACTGAAGACAGCAAGACCCCCATTTACAGAAGAGATGCCTACAGCAGTACTGGAAACAGGAGAATGGGAAGCAGTGCTAGTCTCTCAGTGTTTGGTACTGAAATGCCTGTTTTGCCTTCCACAGAAAGATGGCTAACTAATGGTGAAGCCTACCCTTATCAGAGCAGAATAGTGCTCTGTGATGCAGCACAGGTCCTGGTGACAGATATGTCCAATAAGCACCAGGAGCCTGGGCAGTGCATATGCTGGAAGTGCATGAAGACCTTGCGGAGGGTTTTACTATTTCTGCACTATCTAAGGCAGATAGCCTCCAGGCAGTATCTATGGTCCAATCTCAGTGTCTGTCCTCCCCTCTCCAGTCTGAGGTTTACTGGGGACCACATACCTCTGTTTCCTGAGGACATCAAGAGTACACATAGAAAGGGCTGACTCATCAATACTGGGGAACACCAACTCCAGACTGTGAATTCAGTAGTCAAGTCATCTGTGGAGTTCTTTTCTCTTAGCAGCTGCGTGGAGTGGAGTGGAATGGAGTGGAGTGGAGTGGAGAGGAGAGGAAAGTCTTTCACCTGTTTTGAACTCTCAGCTTTTGTCAGATGGTTTCACAAGGTAGTTTGTAGCTGTTCAGTTTTGGAGATGAGAGAAAAGATTTATAAGAGCAGGTCCTGGAATCAACTTTGGGACTTTGAATCTTCACCATCTCCAAAGGCTGGAGTCAAAGCATAACACAGCCTCCCTGAGCTACTGCATTCTTGATCCTTTCTTCACACCTGCCCATTCCAGGAGAAGCAGCAGTTAGCAAGTCGCAGGCTAGACCTGTGGCATTTTTCCCACTGAGGTCTTCTTGTGGACATAGTGTATGTACAATGCTCACAAGGTGGTATGAGAGGTTTCCCCTGTCCAGAGGTTCAGGCACTCTGGTTAGCTGGCTTTCTTTATCACCTAACTCTGTCAGGGACACATCTCCCCATTGAACTAAGTAGTAAACAGCACACTGGGTTTTAGTTAGTACTCTGAGATGATGTCAGGTGGGTAGGTGGCAGCTGGCTGTAGATATCTAAGCTGAGTGTCTAGTGGAGCATACGAAGATCTCTCACCAGAGATCTCTGGCTCCAAGCTTATATGTGGGAAAGAGAAAGGCCTTTCAGGGATTATGGCTTGTCAGAAGATGAGAGTAAATGGACATTTTTCATACTTGAATGAGATAGTGGAGTGCCAATGTACCATGTGCTGGAAGGGGGCTAGTCAGCAGAAACATCATGGAAAAGGGCAGATGATTCAAAATGACATGGGTAGTCAGAAGAAAAATTGCCTGCAAAGAGTTACAGAAGGCTTTCACCATGTAGAATGCCTGTAGGATGAAACATCAGATGAGACTCAACAACAGTAAATGCAAACAATGCACACAGCAGGAGAGGAACTGACCACTCTGTATACATCTTCACAGTGATGGACCTTGCAATAGCAACTACCACATAGGAAAAAGAGACTGGAGTCACTGCAGACTACAGAACTGTCAGTTCCATGTCTGGTCACTGCCAAAATGGTCAATGCAGTATTTATGGCCTTCTCAGAAGAACACAGGAGTTTATCTCAAAGCTTGCATAGTGGCAGTTCCAAAACCAGATGGAAGGGCAGCTGTAGGGAGAGAAGTGCCAGACAAATAAGGTCAACCAGAGATGCTCTTTGTACTGACACAGACTTTCTCCTCACTCCTCACCTAAGAAGCTTCTTCTAGTTTAAACAGAAGGTGTAATTTTTAGATGAAACAGTATGCACCAGTTCAAGCGCTGTGGTAGACATTTCACCCTTCCTACTCTTTTTGCTTGCATTTTTGATGTCATTCAACAGAGTCCCTACATTGGATGTTCAGATCATTTTCTGACTTCAATAAGAATAACAGCTTTGATGGGCCTCCTCAGAGCTGGGTGGTTGACACCTTTCCAAGGTGCCCTCAGCAATCGCTTCCCTGGTCATGTCAGTTGCTGCAACAGAACTACACCTTCCAAACCTTCACAGCTTTTCTTCAGATATCTCAACACACTCTGAGGAAGACTAGCGGTACATTTTACAAATAAGACAATTGAGGAAGAACTCAATTTTCTTGAAGGCCATCAAGTCTTTCGCTGATGGAAAAGTGATCTTTTTGCAGTAATCTAAAAAGTAGATCTCCTGTTCTCTTGAGGCTTTTTTTCTACCCATTAGGCCCTGTTGACATTCTTATAAGCTGCACAATCAGAGTTCTCTGTATCATGCTCACCTTGGCAACGCACCTGGGTACATGACCAGTACAACTTCACATATGCTGCTTTAATGCTTCCCCTTCTCAGGTATTGCTCAAAAATGGTCTACAAGTTGACAAAATATATCCTGAGAAAAGAGAGGAGAGAAATAAAAGCATCTGAGTGAATGTTCAAATGTTTGGAAACAATTCATGTTTGGGAAAGAAATCTAAATTCAGAGAACAGCACGGTGCTATGAATTCATCCGCCTTCCTCTGCTGAGCTCAGCAAGGCCCTCCCAGTGTGTCCTTGTGGACCCCACTAGCCAGAGGGCTTCTCTAGCACAGGGCAAGGGGAAATCCCATTAAAATAGACACCGGGCCAGGTTGGTGAGCTACTGCACATACCCCTAGCAAACAACCAGTGAGATGTGCCTACTTGATCGGACTGTGGTCATGCCACAGTCTGCATTAACTTGTGTGACCAATCTCTACACTGTAAGTAGAAAGTTTTATTTTGAAGTACACATACCATCTTAAAGTACTTGGCCACTGTACACATTCACAGTGACTCAAACTCCAGTAGCTTGTGCTTCAAAAGAACCTGTGATTTTTGCATGACTCTCTCAGTCTGCACTTGAGGAGTTTGGAGGATTCATACTCTATTCTGATAGGAATGCAAGGAATTTCTCCACATCAAATGGATTCCATCTGCCATTGTTTGACCATCGTCCCCAGCTGGGCCAGGTCATATCAAAATTTCTTGATCCTTCTGGGATTTGACTAACCTGTTTACTTTGTTAGTTGCATGTTTTATAGTCCCTGCCCCATCAAAAACATTAATAAATATAGTATTTGTCCCTCTTCCCTGTTGATCATTACCCAGTTGCTTCTAATCCTTTTTCTTGTGTATTCCTGATTTTGATTCATTGCAATACTTTGCTTCCTGCCTTGGAACAATTCTGAGTTTTCACCACACTCATGGGCAGGACCATCTGTTTTATCCACTGCTTTATAGGCACCTTCTGACTGCTCTGAAAAATTAGAAGATCACAGCTTGTATCCATTTCACCCATTAATCATTCTACCAATCTGTGTTAGAAAACAAAGGTCTTTTGTCTTCATTTATAAATTAGGAGGGCAATGCCGCTCCATGAAAGAGAAAGACTGCGATATTCAAGGGACTTATGGCCTCAGCTTGCTCCTGCACTGTCTGAATCTGTGGTGTGGGGTCTTTTGACAGGTCTTCTTCTGAGCCTGAACCTCAGCAGAGACAGTGTCCATTGTGGAAGTGATGGAAAAGGCCTGCCTTGCCAGCTGTCTTGCAGCAGGAACTAGGCCTGTTCTGCATACCTCACCTTGTCCTTGGCATACCTCCTCCAAGAATCTTACCTCAAGCCTGGAACTCATATGCCTAGTGGAGATGCCTTAGGACTAGTGAGGGAAGGTGAGCTGCCCAAAGTGCACTGTCTAGGCACATGAGCTCCAGGCATGTCCTACCCATGTCACACACCCTGTGAGCATCTCAAGAGGATAATCATATGGATGCAACCATATGTTGATAAAGGTGTGCACCATGCATGGGAGCTTTGAATATGCCTACACTGGAGGAAGGTGCAGCTGAAACATGTGAGCACCCCTCTACTCACTTTGTAGCATCTGTGCTTTCTAGCACAGAGGTAGGATCCCCAGAGGATTTGTGCAGCCCAAGCTGCAGCCTGCTCTGTGCTCTCAGCACCCAAACAAGCCAGATTAGGGGCACAGGGGCTGGAGTCACATCTCTGTTTGCCAAGTAGCTGAGTCCTCTGACTCCTTGAAGTAAAAGGCATACATTATACCACTCATGTGGAAGGACTTATGTCCAACTGCCACCTAGCCTGAGACACAAGCCCTTATTACAGCCCTTCCTTTGGCTTAGGGGTGTAGAGTCTCTAAAACTGCACTAACAACTTTGTCTTGGGAGCTGTGTCATGCAGCGTATGACTGGAAGTCCCAGGGGCCTGCCTTGTACCACACTGCAAAGAGTTAAACTCTTGCTCTGTTGATATTTCCAAGCGGCTCCAAAAGTCGGCAGAGACGGGGAGCGCCCTGATTGGCTGTGTACTGGGTCGGTAGTAATTAGTATCAGATATCAAACTTCTGTCTTTGCTAAGACCCTTTCCGATAGTTGCTGCTCCCTGCTAGACTATGACATCAGCCAGGACACCCAGCTGCTGATAGTAAACTCCGCGCGGGAGGAGGCTCCTGTTAGCTAAAAGTTAATTAGTTCAACACAGCACAGGGGGAGCAGTTGGTTTCTGTGGAGGGTCAGTGCTGGATGGGACCAAATCTTTCAAAGCCACTTGCTGCTTTTTGCCAGCCAGCTGTAAAAGCACCCAGAGACTCCCACAGAGTTGGATGAATCCTGAGCACTAGCCGTGGTCAGCTTTTCTCTTTGGAGGAAGTTAATGGTTTAAGTGAGGGGCATCTGGAACTGGTCCCTGAGTCACCATGACACTCCTGGGGTCTGAGCATTCCTTGCTGATTCGGAGCAAGTTCAGATCAGGTAGGGGAAACCTCGAGACTTTTCTTAAAACTTCTCTCTCCGGCAAGCCTTAGCCATAGACTGTTTTGCATTAAATGTTTGGAAGCAGCATGCAAGTAAAATATTCAGGGGGTCGTAGAGCTGTCACAGTTTTGGTCTTATAGAGGCTATTCTATGAGCGAAGAAATGAATCTTCCTTCCTCTCTGTTGCTTTTTTTCTGATTTTTCATTGTCTTCAGTTTATATCTGTGGTTTATTCTGGTAAAACTGCAATTCCTAGGTCTCTTGCCCTGGCCCTATTATAAAGGATTTGGGCAAGAATCCAAAAGGGCATCTTTGAAAAACAACATACCTAATTCCATCCATATATTCCAGGTGCTCTTTTGGGTCTATCTGAGATAATCGCAATGAAGACGGGCCTGACATTCACTCTGACATACAGGCAGCTGACTTTGTTCCATTAAGTTGTGACTAATTGGAGAAAAATGAATTTGAAGAAATGCGTCATTTTTAGAAGTAAAAATAACAAATGGAACATGAAAAGTATTTAAAGTGACATCATCAGAGAAATAAAACCAGAGCCACACAATTGATTGCCAGTCTCGGAGGGTTTGCAAGTAAAACATGTCTCAGTCTCGTAAGTTAAGGGGAAGCACCGGTAAGGGGCTTCTCAGAGGACATTCAGCGTGAGTGAAGGTGAGTGAAGGTGAACTATGGAACGGTCACTTCTAAATCAGAGCCTCTGCTGGATATTCATGCCTTTATTCACAGGCTATATTTATAGTAAGTATGCTGTTATTGTGAGTGGGTATTTTTACTTGTAATTCTTTTAATGAATGCAAAATTCTGTAATATTAACAATAATGACAAAAAATGTTCTTGAGGAGATTTTGCTGACCTTCCCAGAGGTGAAGTTCTCCCTGTGAATATTATCTGTCCGGATGTTCAGACAAACCAGCTGCATGTGTCATATAGGACGCTGTAAAACCTGACAGAGTAGTCACGTTGGAACACGCACCCATTCTGGCATGTCACCCACTCTGTGTGTGTTTCTGCCTCCTTGTGCATTGCAGATAATGAGATTAGAGATTTACGATACTGATGGTAGACATGAGTGGTGTTATCAGGATCTCTTAGATAGCTGGGTGGTCAACTTAAACTTTGTTTTCTCAGCAAATACAAAGTTGGCAGTTGGTTGAAAGCCCAAGAGTGTGTGTGCAAACACGAGTGGTCCTAGTCTGGCTGAATTATACAAAACTTGGGCCCAGGGCTTTGGTGTGGTTTCCATATCGCCCTGATCTTACATTTCATTAGATTAAGTCATTCCTTAGATTTTGTTGGTATATTATTGTACATTGCTATTCATTTGAAGAAAATCTCAGTCTGTAACAATTCCTTCAGCAACTACAAAGCAACACTGCCACCTTTCTGAAGAGAGGAGGATGGGCTGTGTTATATGTCCCTGCATTTTTTTCAAATGAACCAGTATTGTTTTTAAGACTCATTTCTGGTTTATTTGTAAGCTGGCTTTATTATGGAACCAACAGTGGGATCTCTAAACATGTTTTTCAAATGATTCTTCACAAAAAGTAAACTTTGTGGGTCTTTTCATCCATAAATTCTTGTGCCTTTCAGCATTCTAGGGCAGTTAATTTGTGGGGCATTCTTTGGTTCATGACTTATTCCCACAGCTGCAATCCTTCGCTATTGGCTGGTGAAAGACAGGATTCCCATCTGACAAGATTTCTCTATTTATTATGTTTGAGTCAGGCCTGCCAAAATTCCAAATGAATAGCTGTGCCTTGCTCTACCCATGACTTCTACCACTGCAGGTAATGCACAATCCTGGTCATCTCAGTCTATGAGGCAGAGGAGGAAAACAGCACACAAATAAATGGTGCTGCCTTCAGTTTGTTCTGGATTTTAGTAACATGGAGAATAAAGAAGATAAGCTAGTATAAATGACTGAAGTGATCAAATCTCTTTTATATGAAAGGTCTCTAGGGGACAGATACTCCTCTGCTTTCCCTTCTACACATGCAGACCTCAGTAGCTGTAAAGCCTCAGTACTGATTGCAGGAAGTGCAGTGCTCTGATTTACTGTCCTCCTCCGTTCACTTGGCAGAGCGATAAATGGCTCTCAGAACCCTTGCCCTGCATCTCTCACTCTTCCTGCATTGCTCAAATACTAACACACTACTGAAAGCAGTTTACACAGAGCATTGTGCAGTTTGCACAGAGCATGCAAAGGACAAACCAGCAGGGATCATGCAAATGCAAAATCCTGGAGAACTGTGCTTCAGGATGTGCTGTTGCTTTGGAAATGATCCTGCGCAGGCAGGTGTGAGACTTTGATCACTCCCTCAGGTTCGAGAAGGATTAGCTGTACTCTGTGTCTTATGGCAAGTTTGAATCCTTTTTGAAGGATTCCAGGTCAATGTTACTAAGGGCTGAGGCAGATCTTACTAACTCAACTTTTGCTGCTTCTCCATGGTCTGCGTATCCTTAGCAGCAGAAATTGCTATTCAAGTGTTAATGGATGCTAGAAATGTATTACATATTTGAGGTTTCTCAATCCCAGAACCCCTTTAGCCTTTGTGGCACACAACAGCCAGAAAGTATAGCAAGAAGGTAACAATTAGAAGCTGGTGGCATTTAAGTGTCTCTTCTAGAGGACCCTAGAGAAAAGGTCAGCTTTCTAGTCCCTTGCTTCCATCTAGTAGCATCAGTAGCAAAAGAAAGAAAGAGTTTGCACAGGTTAGGCTGATCTAGTGGAGTTAGTGACTTTTTCACACAATGCCCAATAATCCTTCCTTGAATCCCATGGTATTTTCTCCTGCTCTTCTCTTTCTAGTGGCACTAGAAAGTGGCACTCTTCCTGCAGTGAAGGACTCAGCATAGCTGCACAGTGTAGAGACAGCAGTCACCCCAATGCAGGGCACTAGAAGCAACTCCAGAGGAGTTAGATCAGTACCAACATTTTGCAGGCCTTCAGGTTTTCCCTCCCTTTCCTCAAGGATTTGTGTATGTGTTTATTTTGTCTATTTTACCAAAGATAAATATACTGATATGAGGTCATCTTGACAAATTTTTGCAGAAATGATGATTCTTCAAGCCTGCCATGCTATCGCATGTGCTCCAACTATCAATGGGATTGCACTAAATCAAATAGGACACCTAAAGGCAGTTCCTGAAACATATCTAACTCTTCCCAGAGATGATTATTTATGCGAAGTGATCTCCTGCTTTGAATACAAACCAATTGCGCTCAAGCAGCAGAGAAGTGTTGTCTTCAGACAGAGGAAACAAAGCTGGCAAATGTAGACTTAACCTTACCTCTGATCTTCTCTGCCCAGACAATACAGAGAGTTTACAAGACCTACATACATACTGCATCAGTGATGGCTCAGAAGTGAGAAGTGAAAATTTAACACTCTAAGTATGGCTCTGAATGGTTTGGCAAGGGGTAATACCCAGGCCTAATGGTGGACACATGCATGTGAACTTGCAGAGATTTGTCTGACTCTATTGAGGAAAAGATTCAAGCCTGTATGTAGGGCTTGAATGAAGTTGGCTGAGTTGGTAGATAACTTTATCCTGTCTGCCTGTGGTGGAAAGGTGCCACCCTTGAAGGAGAGAGTGATTTGGACCAAAGTCAGCAAGTCATTAAAAGCCGAAGAGAGCAGGTCCTGGTGAAGTGTTAGATCACACATTCAGGCATATTGCTGGAACCTTTTTTTCCTTTTCCTAGTGTCTAAAGAAAATGTGTGTGCATTTTTTCCCTTTCAGATCATGAATTCATACAGTTTGCAATCAATGTGTGAATTTCCAGCCATCATCTGTGCTTAATTGATGACATTGTTTCCTCATTTTCATGAAGTTTTTTTTCAAAACACTGACTTGATGGACATCAGATTGTGTTTGGCTTTATTTTTCCAGCATCTTAAACCTAGGTATTTTAGTTGACAGACGTGTTTCTCTGTTAGTGAGTAAGCATTATAGCAGAGTGAAATCTCACTGTGCATAAGGAAAAGGATGTTTGGCCTGCTCACAGTCCAGTGCTGAAAGGATTGCTCTAAAGAAGGTTGGTAACAGCATATACTCAGGAATATGAAGACTTTGGGTTGCAGGTTAAGACAAACAGAGCCTTCAGAGGGATTTCACCAGCTGGTTGCTCTTCAGAGGAGATCTGTGTACCTCATTCAGTGGTCTGGGCTCCTTGCCAGCCAGTGTGGTCCTATGAATCTTCCAAGAGGCCTGTAGGCCCAGATATGGGTTTAGAGACCTCACTCTCACTAGTCTGGATGAATTTTTCAGAGCTGTTTGGCCTCTTGAGTAGCACACAAAGTCATAGCGCATCTGTTTGGGAGAAGGTAAAACACTTCTTCCCTCGAAGTGCTGAGCATCACATGTAGAGGTAAAATTGGTGTGGTTCAGCCAATACTCTATGGCAGCACGTTGCCAGGAGAGGACTGACTGCAGCTTTCTATGACTGTCCAGGCTGCATGGCTGCTGCTCCACAGCACTTGTGTGGGTCCCATGGAGGCGATGTGTCAGAGGATGATCTGTTTGGACCTGGAGATGTGATGCTATAGAAAAATCACTCAGTGACAGCTGGCTAGTGGCAGAGCATATGGGCCTGTAGCTGTGGAGGAGATCAGGGCAGAGCATGACCCAGAAAATCATGCTCCAAGCTGCTTAGCTGAACTCACACTTTACGTTGATGGTTGTGTCACCCAAGAGACTGGCCAGCCAGTTACCTAGCTCAGGTGTCCCTGTAACCACGTTTATCTGAGTCCACATATCAGGGAGCTTGATGCCAGCCTGTTGCTTGGCCAGGAGGGAGCACTGCCTAATCAGAGCTACCCTGTCCATTTGAAAGTCCTGCTCCTGATGCAGCTGTGAGAAAGGCCTGAGAAGGCCACAAACAACATTCCTGCACCCTGCTGCTGAGTCAGCCCTGCTCCTGCTTTTCCTGGACCTTGGGGCAGCCAAGGGGTCTCAAGTGCATCCTGTCCTGGACAACTTCTCTCCTACTGGCATGCCCACCCAAGAAAGCCTGAGACACCATCTGTAAAGAGGTGCCTCAAGCAGGTGGCACTGCTGTCTTTCAAGGGGGTCTGTATTCAAAACAGGGCTATTTTCTGCCAGACAGTGTTCAAATAGGGACGAGTCACCCCATTACTCTGAAATACCCTGTGACAAAAGACAAATATGTATTTCATGTTTGCTCAGCTGTTGTTTGACATGCAACAAAGCTGATCCATGTGCCAAAAACAGGAGTCCCTCCTCCCCATCACCCCATTCCCAACTTGCTGCCATCTCCCCAGCCTAGGGATTCTGCTGAACTTGCAGAGCAATTTCCATCCTGTTCACTATTTAGTTGCACTTATGCTCTTAATACTCCAGCCCTGGAGCCACTGAGGGGCAGGAATGAACTCTTGGGATGGTAGGCAGAAGGGACTGTCACTTGATGCTGCTTATTTTATTTGCAGTATCAAGCATTTGATTTTCAGTTGTTGGTCAAACCACTGATTCATATCATGGTCACAGAGTTGGGTCAAACTAGCATAACCTGATGCTTCTGTTAGTCCCTTCCCTGCTTATCCCAGGAGCACTGCGCTGAGGCTGGGAGCAATACAAAGAGGCAGCAAACAGCAGGCAAGTGCCTGACTGAAACTTCTGGTAGCAGCAGTGACTTATTTCAGACAAAGAAAGAGGAGTGCATAGCTATTGCTTTGGTTGTGCACGGAATTCCAAACAAGAGCAAAGATGCTGGTACAGCCCAGAAAGTAAGGAAACCATTATTTACTGAAATTCGCATCAGGAATTACATAAGGGAGCTGGGCAAGGCTGAAACAGTGGAGGCTCTGACTTAGTGGGTTCCATTCTCCTCTAGTAGGTAAGGAAGAGTCTGTGAAAGGTAGGGACTGAGGCTGGGAAAGAAGTCAAGAAGAAACAGTGGACCTGCTGCTCTACTTAGACAGCTCCTCCTATTTGTGAGGCTAAATCGAGTGCTGAGGAAACCTGGCATGGCCTCACAGTTTCCAAGGAACATGATTTGGTTGTTACAGAAGTGTTGGTGGGAAGGGACTTCTGGAGGTCTCTGATCCAGTCTACTTGGAAAAGGACGTTTGCCAACACTAGATAGGTCAGCTGGGCTTTGTCTGCCGGAGTCCTGATACCAGTGAGAATCACACTTCCCCCACCTCTCTGGGCAATGCATGCCATTGCTGTGCCATCTCCTGTGTTGTTAAAGCCAGTTCCCAAAGGAGAGGAGGATGCTATGAGAGCAGAGAGTGCTTTGATGATGTCCCAGCATGGGAGATGCTCTGATGTAGGCTATAACGTTCCCAGTCTTGACCGGCTGCTGAGCGTAGGACTCAAAGTGCCCACCTCTGAGTGAGCTGTGGGCACAATTCATCTCCCTGTAAAACAAACATCTAAAATGGGCCAGATGAACACATCCTAAAAGCACTTACTTCTCCTTATAATGGGTCTCTCTGCTCCTAGGGTAGGGAGATAACTTGAACACGTCTTTTCTAGTACATCAAAAAGCTTGGCAAGGCCCAAGTTGTCCTTTCAGTTTCCTACTACTCTGAGGACAAATCATAGGGAGAAGGATGACTCATGACTGCGAGTCATGAGCAGTGTTGAGAGCATAGACCACCAAAGCCAGCTATGACTGAAGACAAGAGGACTTCTCTGTATAGCAGACAATCCTTCTGCAGACTTTGTTTCCAGAAGCTGTGTCACTAAATGAGGTTTGAGGCTAGCACAGAAGACAGGGATACCTCTAATAGAAAAAGATCATAAACTGAGTCAATTTGAACAACTCTGAAATGCCTTACATCATCTAGGAAGTGATTTCTCATGGGGAGGAGAGATTTGAGTAGAGTCTTTGAGAGTATGGCTGACCCTCAGGTGTGGGCAACAGAGCCAGCACAACTCTGTACCAAAGGGTGATCCATTTGCATGACTGCTCCCTTGAGTTGGGGTGTTTCTGGCAGAGGGTTTGGACTAGATGATCTCCTGAGGTCCCTTCCAACCTCAACCATTCTGTGATTCTGGCCAGTCAAGCTGGTATGGACAGTAGCAGGGACACTCTGGGCCGTGGGACCAAGACTGTCTCACCTCACCAGCACTCCATCATCACTCTTTGTAATATAAATGTTTCTCTGAAGTTTTAGTAAAGGACTTCTCTGGAAAATTATGAATAGCCATGAAAAAAAAAATCCTTTATGTGAGGCTAACAGCATCCTCGAAGTGAGTCACAGACAGCATTCAGAGCTCAGGCCTCCAGACATGTAGCATGGGAGAGAGGACAGGAATGCAGCTGGGGTCAGACATAGCTTCAACAGATTTCAAGCCCTCTTCACAAAGCAGCTAAATAGTAGTTGTTTATATAGTACCAGGGGCTCTTCCAGCTCTGTTTTTAAGGATTGCTGGTTGTGAGGGAAAGATGTAACCTTTGACTGGTGTCTGCCAAGCTGTGAGCTACAGAACTGGCTTGAAGGCTGCTGACAGTAGTGATTACTTTACTTCCTGCAGGGATGATCACTGTTGTTAGCTTCTCTGACACTGTCCATGGCTATGCTTCTTCAGATAGTTTACAACAGGATTTGGGAGTTCATAGAGCTGATATTTGGGAATTGCGGGGCATATTCTGCTGGATGATTTGGTGCAGATCTGGCTGAATGATCAATGACTGAAATCACTGCTCCCATCAAGTTTAGGTCACTGCTGAAAATGACCAGCATCTGTGTGTGCCTGTGCATTTTCCATCAGGTTGCCCTGAACAGACAAGGCTAGATGGACTTTTTTTTCTTGCTCTGGCAAAATCTCTTGTGGCTTCAGAATGGGACAGGAAATTTATAAGCTCAGCACTGCCAAAGATAAATGACATGTCTGGGGAAGCTGCATGGCCTGGACAGAGCAGTTAGGCTATAGCCCCTCAGCCATAGAAGGGCTTGGCCCTTACCTGCAAAAAGATTGTGTCACTGCTAAGTCACAAGCTTAATGTCTATTAGCATAAAAACAAATTGGAAACATTTTCTCACCACATAAAATTATCATTGAACAAAATTTGGAAGAGGCCCCTTCTATGATGGATTTATCAGCAGTGCTTAGCACAGGAGATGAAGCATGGGCCAGCTGCAAGAGGAGAGGCTCCTCTGGATCGTGCACAGTTTGCTAGAAAGTAGTAGAAGCTGGGAAATCTCGGTTCATGAGTGCTGCTCCTGGCTCTAGGCAGGTAGAGAGCTCTGGCAGTGGAATCTACATGTTTTCATCACTCTTCACATCAAACCAGTAGCTGAATCTTAGAGCCACCACACTGGTATTCTGTATCATTCCAAGTAGTGCTTCAAGGGAATTGATAACATCTTCTTTTCCACTAAATGGGCCTACCTGATAGCTGGCTGCAGCCTGAGACTGGTAAATAATGACTTGTCTACCAGGAAGGGCTGTGAAATAGGCAGGAGAAGCATCAAGGAGCAGAGGAAGTGGGATTTGATTGTGTTTGATTACTAGCATCCCATTTGCTCACATGGATGTGGTAGAGCACTTGGCCTGGCTATACAGAAGTCTGAGAGTGCAATGACACAAAGAATTTGGTAGGCCTAAGAGCTGTGAAGGGAAGTGATGTAACATCCTAACCTGGGATATTTTACAGCTAATAGGATAGATTGCTGGGTCCTTTGCATGGTGTTCTATGTAATCCTATAAGTCTTTGCCACCTCTGTCTCTTGTTTGATGATGGCACGTTGTGTGCAAACTGCCTCAGTTTGTAGCAGATGCCATAACACCTGGGACACTGGACCAGGACCTAGGAGAGCTGATACCACTTCTGGGCGAGCTACATGGTTTCTTGCATTCTTGGAGAATCTCCAGTTCCTTTTGCCCACCTGTCAAAGATGAATCTCCTCCTCAGAGGAAGTGCAAAGCCATATATGGTTCTTCAGATGCTGTGACTGATGACTGAGAAGAACCTACACAGAGAACCTGGAGTCTACCTCATTCTGCATAAGATATTTAAAATGAACTGGTTTCTTTAAACTCCTTCTGTAGTCGAGGAGGAAAACTGGGCATTGCTAAAGCATAGATTTTCTAATTTGGATTTGAGGTCCCCTAATAGGGGAAGAAAAGGGTGCAGATAACTGGGTCTGATGTAGATACCTACAGCACAGGAGTCTAAATCTGTGTATGCAAGCAGAAGCAGCACTGACTAGGGGAGGTGCCACTGGACAACAAAAGAGTACAGACTTCCCCAGAGGCAAGGTTTGCTAAGGATTTCTAGCCATGAGCTTTGCTTTGGCATAGCTGGGGAAGAGCATGCTTGCAGAATTCACCAGGTACTAAAGGCTGCATTTTCCCTTGCAGCCAGAATCTTCTTTCTTTGGTGTGCTAAGATGGGCTAGAATTTGGCAGGAGATCATTGTCCCCTGTGAGGCTTTCACTAAATATTTGCTTTGCATGTGAAACCTGGTAGCTGCTGGCAGAGTTCAGTAAATTACTCGTGAGAACAAAAGAGCTGCCCTTCATTGTCTTCTGCACACAATGCCAGCTCACTCAAAGCAGCTGGAGTCTCTCTCCAGGGCTGTGCTAGTAGGAAGGAGAGGTGTGTGCAGTTATAGTATGACCACTGAAAGATATGTGCCTCTGTTGCAAGATCTATTGAGTTTCAAGTGGGAAAATAAGAAAGTGAGTTTTATGTTTTACCTTGTGGAAGAAAGGACTGACATACACACATACAAAAGGAGAAGATGAGTATGTAAAGCAAAGGTGTAGAATATGCAGAATATTCTACTACCTCAAAGTGCAGCCAATGTTATCAGAGTGCTGCAAAGATCTAGCTTTTGCAGTCCCAGGCTGTATCATTGCACAAGGCAAGCTGCAGCTTACAATGGGCTGTCTTTCAGTGCTGTAGAGAATGAGAGGCACTTAAGTGAGTTCCTTCTTTGTTGGTTGCCTGATAGAGGCTCTGTGGCTGAGGCTATGCCACTAAGCTATTTAGTAACTCTGATCAATGGTTTGTTCTCCAAACTTTCCAAAAGGAAGATATCCTGAAGATTGCTAGGTCCTTGGAGCAGTTGGTTCACAAAGGGGTGACGCCAATCTCTCCTTACCATATTATCTATATGTCTTCAATATAGTAAGCATATTTTCTCCCAAAGCAGAGCCTTGCTGCACTGGAAGTGTCTTCATTTCCATGTCCTTGGGAGGGTGAGGGAGCTGGAAAGCTCTATGTACCCCACAGTGCTGATGCAGGTGGATGAATGCACTCAGCAAGGTAATGTCACAGACCTGTCACTTTCAGAGGTATTAAAAAATTGCCTTAGGCTTTCAGAACTTCTTCATCCTCCTCTGGGTTCCTCCACACAGCATCCCACAGTGCTCTATCCCTCAAGAGAAGGGTACAAGCATTGGCCTTAGTGTAGTAGAGCCAGTGGAATGGCACACGCACTTGAATAAAAGCTGAGCAAGGGCTCAGCAAAAGGGCAGTCATCAAACTTTAGCTGTCCATAAGCCATGGAGAAGTGGTTTCTCCTACTGCTCAAAAATATGCAGTCTCTACAGGCTTAAAAACCTTTCAGAAGCCATAATCTCATGTTGGCTTATAGGGTCACATGAGAGCCCTATGGGTGGTAGCTTTAGTGCAGTATCAGTGGCAGATGGTTTTTGCTTTATTTTCAGCTTCATCCTTTCTGCTCTTAGCTCATGTGCCTTCTACTTTGAAGCCCATGCACATAGTCACATGTACTCACACCCAAGTACAGAACTGTGTACAAATTTAGGTCAGAAGGGGCCTACAGGAGTCTCTACTCCAACCTCCCATTCAAAGCAAGGCCAGCTTCAAAGCTAGATCAGCTCATGGATGGATATCCCTCAACCTCTCCAGGCTCCTGTTCTAGGAGAACATGGTGATTTCACCACTCTCATGGTGATTTTTTTTTCCTTACATCCAATCAGAATTTCTTCTACTGCAACTTGTGACCATTGTCTTTTCTTCTAAAACTGTGCATCCTTGAGGAGAGTTGAGCCCTGTATTGCCTGGGCTGGCAATATCCAATTGCAGGAGAGACAGCAACAGAAGTGCAAATCCAGCTTCCTTTCCAAGTCAGTACCCTCTGCCCGCACACAGACTGAGTAAACTTTTGAGCTGAACCCACATTCACCTAAGAAAGCTATTATAGGCACCAGGCAAGGATCAGAGTCTGTTCCCATCGCTAGTGTGCCATCTGCACAAGAACCAGCCCTGCCCTGCTTGTCTGCATGCAAGAGTGAGGTCTGGGTTGGTGCAGACTACCCAGCTTCCCCTAGCAGTCCTCCTTGGCTTGAAGTAATCTGCTGCACCAAGGCTGGTCCAGTAGCACCACAGATCTGTAGCAGATCTCAGTGCCACAAAGAGTCCTCAGTATGCCATCGCTGATAGATATGTTAGTGCCTCAAATCAAGCCTGCATCTCTTCCTGACATTCTTTTTCTCACAGTTTTACAGCTACGGCTTCAGCAGAGAAGGACTCGTGAACAGCTGGCAGATCAGGGCATTATGCCACGTGAGTATCCTTTTCAGCTTTTTTTACCCAATCCTGGCTCAGAGGGTCTGTGTTCATCTTGGGCACTGTTGGGGCACTGTGTGTGGCACCCTGCCTGCTCAGACTTTCCTTCAGCTCTGAGCAGATTGTTACTGGGATAAACTTTGATTCCTACCATGTAGCCATACTGTAATTCCTGTTGCTGTAAAATGGAGTCCAACATCTGCCACACAAGTTATAGTGCTGCTGCTTAAGCTGAAATCAGGATTGCTGCTCAACTACACCATCTGAAAATCCAGCTGCATAAATATCCATCCCTGAGGTCACTGTAGCAGGACAGGCATATCCAGCTCTAAGCAGGATACTAAGAAAACACTTCATGTAGGCAAGCTTCTTATGTAAAAGCCAGTTGAGGGGTTTCCAGGATGTGGCAGAATTAAGCCCACAAAAAGGGGAAGAAGTAGAGAGAGCTCATTCCAGGAGGCTGTTGGAAGAAAAAAGCAGTGAATTAACTGCTTTGGCCCCAGAGCTGAGGGGCAGCCCCCAGATCAGTGAGACTGATGCCCAGAGCTGTGCCTGTGCCTAGCCAGACTGTTACAGGGCAGAGTTGGAAGTGTATGCTTGGGGCTAGTGCACCCCATCTGGGCCTGCCTGCTGGAGACTGCCAAATGCCTGGAGATGTCTGCTTTCACTTTTCTGTGAAAACAGACATCATCAACCTTGCATTCAAGTTAGAATGACAAGCTCCAGCCCAGAATTATTATATAATCATTCAGCATCAGAAAGCTCAACACACTGGCATCATGCTAGAGCCCAGAAGGTAAGCAAATGAAAATGATCCCCTTCTGAACCTGCACTGCCTATCATCATTAAACCAGTGGCACCACTGCAGAAGAGATACTGGGGTCTCAGCCTTGCTCAGTGGATAACCCCATCCTGACCTTGTTCACCCTCCATGCACACAAGCCTGTGGTTAGCTAGCAGCCAAGTAGCAGATTATCTTGGTGCCCTTCTGTATTATCATGGCTTCTTTAGGGTCATTGCTAAGATCACAACCTTCCAAAGGCTGTGTCACTTCTGTCGCTTATGGCTGCTGGCTAATCTCAAAGAGCAACTCACTAACAGTGTGGCTCTACACTACATGCTGCACCTTGCATGTCCCTTTGCCATCCCATTCTCATGTGGCTGCCTTACTAATGGATTGGGTCAAGGTAGCCAGCAACAGAAGCCTTATTGATACAGTACTGCCAGCATCAAGCATTATGAAATCTTGAGTGAGATGATAAAAGTCATGTCTCTCAGTATGATGACTAGTTTTTAAAAATGATTGATGCTGGTTCTTTTCATTTTTCTTCTTTTCATTTCTTTAAGCATTCAGATTTTATGTTGTCTACCACCAAAAGGCAAGCATTTCAATCACAGGACTCCAAGAGCTGGAACTCTGAGCAAAGTATTGACATCTGTGATAGCGTTGCAAACATTGGCAATACAGTCAGTGGGCAGAAGTATGTTTACTGTCTCCTGAACTGATAAGCCTACTCAATAGAAGTAGGCACAGATAGCATGCAAGATATACCCTGTTGTATACATACAGAGTGGTAGGGCCAGTGAAAAGCTTTGTGTACCCAGTGTTGCCCTACTGGACTGGATGCATGGGACTGTGCTTTTGCAAGTGATGCCTAACACTTTAAAATTGCTCACACTGCAAACAACATATTAGACTCGCTTTATTTGATGACAACTGAAGGATCTTTTCCTGTTACTTATAGTTTCATTACACTCCCAACTTCTACACTGACATTTTGCAGTCTGGTTTCTGTCCAAGGAGGCCATTTTGGGAAGCTTAAGCACAAACAGTTTAATCACTGAAAGTAATAAAAGAAAAGGCACTTTTGCCGTTATAAAAACAAATGTGCAGAATGTAACTGCTCTCTCACCTCAGGAGGAAGGGTCAAATGTTAGCACTTAATATGTGGGAGTCCCATCCAACTTCCTCATGGTTTGGGCATATGCAGACATTCTTTATGAAAAACAAGGCTTTGTTTAATCACATCTTCCCATAGGCTGTTGGGTCAGAGCACCAGAGGGTGAGATGGGCCCTAGGAGGTGCACATGGACTGGATCTCAGCCTGTCTGTTCTGTAGATGGGTAAGAAGTGAATCCTGAGGGTTGCAACCCACAACGGTTGCAGTGCTTCAAGACTAGCCATTCTAGAAGGAGCAGATAGGGGCATTGCCAGGTTGAGAGCTAAGTTTGGTACCAGACTTGAAGCTTTCACTTGATCCCACATTACACATCAGATTTTGCATGAGTATTATTTTTAATACATTGGCTACATTTTCAACTGTTACAAACCCAGGAGATAAAGACTTTCTTTTTGTAACTAATCCATTTTATACAGAGAGCAGAAAATGAGATGGAGGATCAGAGTAATAGAGTAGCACTGGATAAAAGCTTTGAAGGCTTGTAGAAACTTGTAGAAACTGGGGTTGGTGAATACACATAGAGCTTGCTGAGTTGTTAAGCACTGTGGCTGTAGCATGGTAGGCATTAAACCCTGGAGTAATTCCTAGGAAGCTGATTGGGTTTTGATGTCTAAGAGAATAACCCAGAGACATAGAATAACCTGGACATAGCCCAGTGAGATGAATGCCCTTACGTAAGCAAAACCTAGTCTGTGTTTGGTGTGACAAGGAAAAACACAATGCCATTACATACCTTAGCTCTGTTTACACTCCCTTGGATATTGTATAAGAGATGGGAGAGCTTCAGATGGCCCTGTTACTGGACAAAGCTTGAAACTGCCTAAAGGAGGATGCTCAGGAGCAAAGGGCAGTAGCATTACACAAGCCTTCAGGTTCAAAGCTGGACTTTTATCATCAGATGTTTTCAAGTAGTAAGTTGGGCAGCTAGCTGGCAAAACTACTGAATAATACTGCTGAAGAAGATTCCACAAATACAGACAGCTGCAGACTGCTAAGCAAGTGCAGCCTCTGGATCCCTTCAGTCCTGTGACTCTTATGTATACATGAGCCTCTGAATGCAAGGGGAGACCCAGGTTTACTGAGATACAGCCACACTCCTGATCCACAAGAGTGCAGATGAGAGCAGAACCTTGCCCCTTCTTCAGGCTTAATGAATAGGAAGCACCTGACTCATGCAGCTCTACATTATTGAACATGCTCAGTTTTACTGTTGTAGTGAAACTGGTACAGATTTGGCAAACACATTTTAAATCAGCAGTATCCCTGTGGGGGTCACTCACAGGAAGGCAGTCTGCAGGGCCAAGTGAGCAAGAAGCCTTCCTGCAGCCCTGTGCAGGGGCCAGCCTTGGACCCCAGCGAGATCCTGCTCATCTACCAAAATGCAAAGAGAGGCCAGCTTGCAAGATCAAGGATTTCTCGAGGCAAGACTCCCTTTATTGTGATGAGCTGCAGAAACAGCTGCTCTTGAAGTGGAAGCCCTGTTGCTGTATGCAGCCACCACCTCATCCTCTGAGAGGCAAAAAAAAAAAAAAAAAAAAAAAAAAAAAGCATAGTCCTAAGATTACCAATATCAAGCACAGCAGATCCATTCTGTTGCCTCCAGATCCTCAGCTATTTCAAGCTGACATTTGTCATCCCCTAGCAAGTTACCTAAATAACTGGTGCTAGTCATGCCTTTATTTGTTTTGCAGACTAATACAAGCTGCAGCATCCACATATTTCCTCCAAAAATCTTGGTAATTTTTTAAATTCTGCAACACTTTCCTCATGAATAGCATGATGTTTGACTTGGTCAAGACCCACAGCAAACTCCTGAAGTTAGGACTTCACAGTGAATGGGACTGTAAAAGTAATCTTTCTTGCTTATTTTGTTTTCTCTTATGCACCATTTTATTTTGCTTCTGATTAAACTAGCTGTCACAAGTCCTCACGGCTGCTCACCAGAGCATGGCACAATAACTCTAGCTTGTATGCAAGTCCGTTCTTCAAATATTAGGGGCAGGAATGTGCCATCTGTATTTTACTGTGATTCACTGGAGGTTATGGGTGTTACCTATCAGAAGTCAATTAGATGGCCTCCAAAAATCTCCAGGCTGTCCCCTCTATTCTGTTCTTACTCTTATAGATTGATGCAGGATTTCGTGTCCTGTGTGAAAAGAATTTCTGCCCTCATTGGATCCCACTCACAAGATGGAAAGAAAATTAAACACTGCCAAAGAGTTGTAGCAGGCCATTTTTGTGGGTCAGGACACTTCGCCCTTTCCCCAGTCCCAGTGGGAATGGTTAATTCTGCTTGCTTACGTAGCTAGAAAAGGATTTCTGCAGGAAGTGAGAAATATTAACCCCTTGACTAAACAAATTTTGCTCCAGTTTCCAAAGAACCAGTATTAACAAGGCTGAGTGCAAGATTCACAGAGACTCCAGTACAGATGGCTTTATGGGACTAGTGCTTGCTGGTCCAAGAGCCAGGGATCACTGGCCTTCCCTCAGGAGCCCCTTTTGCTTTCAGGAGATCCTGAGAGTATGACCTGCTGCCCAGTATGTCTCTGGGCAGCTGCCCACGGAAGCACCATATCACACAGATGCTGTGGGCATGGACTGGACAATTGTCCAATGAGAGGAAAACAGAATGAGGCAGAGAGGTTGTCAGTGATGGGAGCGGGGCAAAAGATCACACCTCCAGAGTCCTGCTTCAAAATACTCTTGCTAGAGTCTGTTCCTGCACAGCCCCCAAGAGGCAAGACAGGTCTTCTGGGTTTTCCTAGCAGGTGAGGTACGCTCTCAGCTTGTTGCTTCTCCCAGATCTTTGTTTTCTAGGGCTGTGGTGTCTCCCAGCACCACAGCCTGCAGAAAGCATGTCAGGGAAGAGCTGCATCTGCTCTCTGACATGTTCCACTGAGCACTACACTTCAAAGCCTGCACCATCTCCCTGCCCATGTGCCTTCTGCACTCCCTGTGCTCTCCGTCCCCTCTGCTCTCTTGCCATGGTCTGGCTGAGAGTGCGGGATTTCCCAGAGCTTTCCTGAGTTATTTTTAGTAAATGCAATAAAGAGAGCCGCTAGTTTGTGTTGCTATTTTTATAGCACTCATTAAAATGCTGTTGCTGAATATTCTGGTGGCTGTTTGCTTCTGCTTTTGTGCTGACTGCTCCTCTTTCTTTCCTGTTGCAGCACTGAAAAGCCCATCTGCATTCCATGAACAACGAAAAAGTCTGGAGCGAGCCAAGGTAAATCCTGCAACCATTCTGGTGAGAAAACATATGGGCTCTCTTTCCGCAAGTTGTAGAGTTGAAAGCACCTCCCAGCACTGTGTCCTCCTCTGGCATCTTCCATCCAGGCCCTGTGGCCAAGGATGAGAGTCATGGCCTCTCACTTGCTTCTAGACATGGTGGGGTCAGATCAGGGTTTATATCTACTTAGATGCACCCTTCTCCAAGCATCAGACACTTAAAAGGACAGAGAAGCCATCTGTTCCCCAAGTTATAGGGTGGGGAGTTTATCTGCACCTGGTGTGGCTCAGAGGGATGAGCTTTCCTTCTGGAGGGCTGCAGGGAAGGACAGAAATGCCACCTTCATGAACTTTGAGGCTCAGTGATAAGGTAGAGAAGCCACAAAGGCCCAGAGAGTGGAGGAAGCTTCAGAATTACCTTGGGCATCATCCCCCAGGTTTTACAAGAGGCTATGGACAGGGCATAGCAATATGGCATTGTCAGGCCTTCCAGTGAAGCACTAGCTGAAACCACTGTTTTGCTCTCTGAGCTGGGTCCACAGCCTGTTCCTCCCTGTCCTGGCTGCTCTACGCTCCTGTTCAAGCCTATGAGATTAGAGGGCCAGCAGTAAATAGGATGAGCACCTCAGTATTTAGCAAGTGTCCAGGAGGAATATGGATGCCCTTTGTCAACTGCAGCAAGTCCCCTGGGAATTCATATTTGTCATCTAATGAGAGCCTGCTTTTAGCTCAGCAGCACAGCTTGGCCATTAGGTGTGTCAGGGGCTAAGTGGGCCAGTCTCCCACTGGCCCCATTATCTAACTGTGTTCAGGCTTCCCTAAATATTGCTGAAGGCAGAGATAAGGTAGGTAGTCATTTCCAGAATACATCGAAACTGCTTATGATATGATCACTTTTTGGGAAATCCTGCTGGTTTTTAGCATCCATCATGCAGCCAGGATCAAGCTAGAGGTATGTCCACATACATCATGCCAAAGGGAACAGTCACAGGTTTTTCTGGAACACAAGGTTTTGTTTCATTAATCTGCAAGACGTGCTTGCAAACACATAGAAAAGGGTTTTTTTACAAGAAGGAATGACTGTGAAATATAGAGAAGTGCTCTTCTGAATTTAAACACACTCCAAATCACTTGCCCTGAGTCTCCTGCAGTAATAAATGGCTAGCATAAGAAACACAATACAACTCTGAAAAATTAACGTGCTTAGAAAATTTCAAGCAATCCAGAGTATCCTTGAAGTGTCGTATATTTTACAGTTTAAGTATACATCTGTGTCTCTTGGTCTTTCCTTCAAAGGCTTTCACTGGCTGGTTGCCTGGGGAAAAGGGAAGGATGGTCTAGAGTGTCTGAAAATGCCTGAATTTTCAGAGCATGCTAACAAACACACTAATGAGCACAGAGCTTAACAAAAACATACTTCTTTGCAAGGATGTCCTGGTTAGAACTGTGACAGGGAAGGAGCAGTGGCTGTTTCCAGATAATTACTCAATAGCATTTGTTTTTTTAGCTGATACTCCTCCATGATGTTCTGCAAACAGAAAGCAGATAACAATAAATGCTTTCATGTATTTTGAAAGCCTGCTGCCTCAGCTGGTACTAAAACACATCTAAGGTCTTTCTCCACCATTTGCACCCCAATGATACAAATGAAACTTATAAACATGAAAGGTCAAAAGGCAATCAGTACAGCAGAAAGTCAGTCTAAAACTGTGTGCATACTGGGTTAAATATGCTAATGCCACATCTGTAGGACAGTAATTCAAACCTAAGTCAGGATCTGACCTGCAGGTCAACCAGAAATGCATTAGGTGAAATTAACTGATGATTTGAGTGCAGACACCAACTAGTTCTGACCTGGCACAGAAACCGGTCAAACCTACATATGGTCCAAGCAAGGGATTGAGTTGGTGAAAATAAACTGGGGAAAAATTGGGGGAAGTGTAGGAACTGTAAAGACTTCAGTAAATAAAATGTCTATTATTTGTTTAAACATGTCACTAGCTATTTAGGAGGTTGGCATCAGGCCAGTGCAGCAGACTTTGAAGTCAATGTCCTATAATAGATTGCTGGACTGGAGGACAGAGAACAGGCTGGCTTTCTTGAGGCCGTCTGGCTCAGAAGGGCTTTGGCACTTACTCCTAGTACTCCAGTAAGCGTGGCAGAGAAGGACTAAAGGGGCAGTTATTGTGCCTCTGCCCCAAAGCAGAACAGCCCCAACTAAGTCATTCCTGACAGATGTGTGACTACTGACAGATTTCCCAGCAACCTGCTCCAGTGCTCTCTAACCTGTACGGTTAGTAAGTCTTTCCAGATTCCCAGTGGAAGCTTTATTGTTGCAGTTTAAACCCGTTACATATTCTCCTATGCACAATGACATGCAGAACTGTTTATCTTCCTTCATGTAGCAATTTTTAAAAGTATTTTGCATCCTGTTTCTCTATAGATTTCTCATCTGTGGTCTGATCAATGTCCCCTCACTTCAGTCTCACCTCATTGATCCCATTCCTTACTCATAGGATTTCTGTTGATATCCTCCAGACTCTTCCCATGGGTCCTTTCAGATGCAGGATCCAGAATGGGACTTTGCTATTTCTAGGACCCACCTGATATTCTTCTTTGTATCTCCTAGAAAGCTACTCACTGGTTTAGGGACATGGTTCAGCTCCTGATCACTAGATTCTCCAGAACTTTTTTTTACTATAGTTACATAATAATGAATTCTTGCCTAAAGTCACTATTGAAAGACCAGTGTAGAAACGTCTCCAGTGGATTAAGATTCCCTCTTCATCTGCTTCAGCACTTAATCGGCTGGCTTAGTTGTTGCTAACCATGACCTGAATATAGTCCTTTCTGATTGTCCTTCCTGAACTGTATCCAATGTATTTTAGATTATTTCTTCACATAATCATTTTGCATTCTAATCTGTTTAAATGATTCAGAGTTTATAGGAGTGTCTTCTATCATCCAAGATGTTAATGAATATATTGAATAGTAAAGGAAATTGCTGTAGAATATGATTAGATATAGTCCTCTATTTAGACTGTGAACCATTCCTAATTCCCTTGGTAACTTCACTTGTAGTTATGTTCCTTCTTTATGTTAGTTTCATCCAGACCAAACTTCTCTGGCGTATGAGAAATGCATGTGAGATAATGTCAAAACATGCTTAAAGTCAAGCTTCATAACCTTCTTTATTCTTATATTAGAAATCTATCATCTCTCCATAAAAGGAAATTAAGCTGGTGTTCATCAGCTGTTCTTGATGAATCAATTCTAGGTGTTATTCACCGCGTTGTTATCTTCAAAATCCATTTATATAGAGTGTTTGATTACTTGTTCTAGTATCATCCTGATTGATTTATAATTTCCTAGTTCCTTTTGTCCCCTCTCTTTTAAAGTTAGAAATTACGCTCTTCCTTGTCCAGTTTCCTGGAGACTTACAGATAGTTGCTATTACTCTAGCATTGTGTATCTCAGACTGTTTGGGAACACTGAACTTATCTAAGTATTCTCCAACCTGCTTTCCAAGCTGGTAACTGGAGTTTCTATTCTCTTGTTGTTGAATTTTCTTGGTTTAGTCATCTGATTGATAAATAGCCATTCATCTTTTTAGCAAAGATGTTTGAAAAAGGCCTTAAATACTGTGGCATCTCAGCAGCATCCATAATTATTTCTCCTATTTATGGAACACAGAGAGCACTTTCCGTTGTCCTCTCCTGGCTACAGAAGTTCTTATAAAATCTTTTTTCATGATCCTGTACATGTTGTACTGTGGTCTTTCCAGTTTTACTTTAACTGCTTGTGCTATTCTTTTACATCTGTCCTTAACAGATTAACCTTTTTGAATCATGCCCAATTGTTGTACCATTTCTTCTTGCATCTCAACTTGGCAACAGCTAAAAATTTGTCTAAGTTGTTCTCTAGCTTTACTTCACCATAGACTAAGCATGTATTTGTATTCCTGAGGGCAACTGCTCCCAAGGCTGACTTCCTTGGCCCTAATGGAAGGTGTCATTGTACCTCTGTGTGCCTTTCTGTTCCTAATGCCAACAGTAAGTCAGCACAAGGCTTTAGGAAGTCTTTCCTCACAAGTTCAGATGCAGCGATCTGCAGAATGGCATTTCCCAACTCCACACCACAACTGCGGTGATAAAGCACCGCAGGGAGCTGCAGGGACTGTAGGAAATCTAAGTCTCCTGGTTGGCCTGGGCAGAGTGTGTCTGAGGATCTTGAAAATTTGCTCAGCCTAATATCTCATCCCAGAGTGCCAGACTTTCAACAGGAAGCACTTGCTAATGCTATAATGTGGAGCTTCCTCAGTGCAGATTTCAAAGGCAATGTGGTATGCTAAGCTAGGATCAGATCCACCACTGCCATTAAGTAGGTATCACCTTTCCCATGAGCTCTCATAATACCTTAGGCATCAAAAATTCAAGGGAAATTGGGAAAGACACAGCTTATCAATGGTGACACTGAACTGTCAGCAGCCTCATGCACATTATGCCCTTTCTGAAGAAATTTTGTCCAAAAGCTAGCACATGTTTACATGTCTAGCTAAAAAAAAATGCCATTTAGGAACTCACTCAACTCGGAGATTAATAAATCTTTTAACAACATGGGATGGCACAGGGGCTGTGGCTCTTCATACCCTACTGCAGCTCCAGTCAGGTCATATTCTCTGGATTTGTGTTTTGCAGACTGAAGATTATCTCAAGCACAAGATCAGAAGTAGGCCTGAGCGATCAGACCTGGTCAATATGCATATTTTACAAGGTAAGACTGCCTGAGCTTCTCCCACATAGTCTTTGTGTTTCTACTTTATGTTTCAAGTTTCTCAAGCCCTAGATAGGTTCCCTTAAGGATTCTCATCATGATTAACTTTGCCCCAGCTGCTTGTGATAGGCAGAGCCCAAGGGGACAAATGTCTTTTGGTATCTTGTCTAGACCTGGTCTTTAGGAGGCAGACACACAGAGATCTCCTGCTCCTGAGAGGAGCAGACCCAAGGCCATGTAATCTTTATCCCATCTCTGGCAGGGACCATTGTGAGATGCTCTAGGGAACAGTGGGATAGAGGACAGCTGTGAAAGAGGACTGTATTAGGCAGACATGCAAAGCTCTGATTCTCAGATCCTCTGCATTTGTTGTCAAGGATGGTTAGAGCCCTATAGCAGGTGGTTGCAATATCCTTCTAAAACTGGGCTTTTTGTGCCTTTGCCTTAATTCTTGATATTCTTGATATGTGCCATTCTGTGGTGATGCATTCAATGACCCAAGTTTGGCCATGTGGAAATAATCAGCTCTGCTATCAGTTCTTGAGCCACGGCAGCTCTGCTCTCCCACCCAGAGAATCAGTACTGCTCTGCTGCATACCGTCACAGACAGCAGAACGCTGCTGGTGTCCCTTGTTATCACCAGAGATAACGAGCTCCTGAGAGATGGGAGAGGACGTTCTGCCTCCCTCCTGGAGTCTTGTGAGTCCCCTGGAAGAAGTATATTTCTCTCTGATGACTGTAAATGCTGGCCTCTGCTTTCTGTATGGATGGGGTCCACATTTCCTTTCCCTCTGGAGTGCAGGAGGGCTGAGCCAGAGGCCTGTTGCCTGCCTTCTCCCTTGTCACTCCCTTACCACTAGAATACGTCAGTATCATTTTCTGTTTAACAGATGGAAAGTGTTTTTTCCCTGAGATTAAACAATAGAAGCAATATAGACTGGTGTTGAGGCCAAGGGACTGTATAACAGGTGTGGAGGCAGCTGTGGTCGTTGGTCTTTGACATGGCTAGTGAGACACAGCTAAAGAAGAGGTGGTGCATAGACTACCCAGATGTACATCGCTGCAGCGCCCTTAGCAGGTCCTGTCTGTGCTGTCCCACACACTCTTCTCGGCCTGGCCACTGCTCAGACATCTCTGTATTGTGCACCATCTCACATGGAGGTGTGTCCTGGAGTAGCACAGACCTCAGTATCCATCTGGTTCATAACAGGAACCGGATGTAACTGAAACTGGCCACTTGAGACATTTTTCATCATCTAAATGTCTTCGAGATACACCTTCTGTCACTGTTCATGCCAAGGAGTTCATACAGGTTCTCTGTCCCATAGAGTCTGAGACCAGGAGGGGCTCTAGATCAGCCAGCCTTACCTCCTGCAGAGCCCTTGCTCCTGGTATCAATCCCAGTAGCTTGTGTCTGCCTACAGTATCTCTTCCAGAAGGCAGCACAGCCTAGATGCAGCCCTCCTTACTTTAGATTCCCAAGAGTAAGGATCTGGTCTAGTCTAGGATCCTGCTCCGCCACTACACCAGAAAGTGTCACCAGAGGAGTCATACACCTTTGACTGGGAAAACACCACTTTCTGTAGTAACTGGGCACCCTTCTGTCACCACGGAATAACTGGTATTTCTCATTTGGGTTTGTCTGGCTGCAGCTTCCAAATCTAGCTGCCTTTGTTATGCTTTTCTCCACCAGCTCATTTTTCTCCTAAGAGTCCTGGAACACTGTAATCACTCTGCTTCCCAAATGTTCCACTTCTGAAGACTGAGCTTTTTGTCTTTCACTGAATTTACTCAAGTTGTCAAACATTATTAACAGTTCTTTTCTCCAGCTGTTTGGTTCCCCAGAAGTAGGCATCCATTTGCATTAGCCCACTAGTCCAATGGTCTCCTGGCAGGCAGGAGCTGAAATCCCTTTCAGCTCTCCTGTTAGTCTCAGCTTGTTAATGAAGTTTTCATTGCAGATCATTACTGGGCCTTGGGAAGGATATTCTAGCTGCAGGCTCAGTTGGCAAGGCTAGGCTAGGAAACTTAGGAATGGAGAAGCTTGACCTAAGGCTCAGAGGAGGGCCCACATCCCAAACCCCATCTGCCCCATCCAGTTCACTGTCCTGCCTCTCAGCCTCAGAACATCTCTTGTGGTACACTGAGCTATGCTTGTTTTTTGGCTGTAATCCAGAAAGGCTGTTCTAAAGGGGACGCATATACTCTCCAGGAGCTGTGTTTACAGATGCCCCCGGTCCTGAACTGATGCTTTCCATTTGGCCTTCTAGACTCAGCTGCAGAGGGGTCCATTCAATCTACTCAAATGAAGCTGAAAAGAGCCCGACTGGCAGATGATCTCAATGAAAAGATTGCCCTCAGGCCAGGTCCTTTGGAGCTGGTGGAGAAGAATATTATTCCTGTCGACTCAGCTGTGAAAGAGGCCATAAAAGGTAGTGGAAGTAAACATCTGTTTTGCGCTGTGAGTGTGCACAGGGCATGGGCTAGCAAGGTTATGAGAATGTACAGCAAAGACTGCAGGAAGTGGCCAACGTAGAATTAAGAGCGGCAACTGCATGTTACTTAGATCTTATTATTTTCACAGTAAGCAGCCCACACCAGTGAAGCCTGTGTTATCTTATCTGGGCCTATGAAAAGGGAGCTTCCATCTTCTCAGTGCAATGACCATAGACACATGCATGATTTTTCAGCCACATCTCAGAGGGAATACCTCCTTTCTTATACCCCTCCCTCCCCAAAGTTTTGAACACATAAACAGTATTACTGGAGAAAGGACATTCCCTCCAGTATCTCACATGGGAGAAGGCTTGGATGCCCACGCATGGTTGCTGGGCAGGCCTGGATTCTTGCGCTTGTGCTCTGCCAGTCATCTAGTTTGTTTAGCTAAGCCTTCTCCACCAACTATCTGCCAGCTTACTGAGGGAGGCAGAATCTCCTGCAGTTTTGCTTTATGCTGCTGCAGAGAGGCCAGTGCAGGAGCTGACACGAAGCAAAAAGGTGACTCAGATTCCCCCCTAGGGCCCAGTGCTGAGACAGGGAGATCCAAAACCAGAGAGAGGAGTGAAAAAGTCAGCAGCATCCTGCAGTGTCAGTCCAGCAGCCTACATTTTTGAAGCCTGAGTCCACCTCAGCATGTTCAAATCAGCTCTTGGGACTCAAGTCGGGCACTAAGAACTTCTCTGCTCACTGGGAGCTCCTCACTCAGTTGCTCCTGGTTCTTAACTTCACTGAATTATTTCCATTGGCACAATTAGGCACTGAGTGTCCATCTGGGGACTTGGAACAAGCTGAGGACAGTGGCAGGGCTCTGGAACAAGAGGCATTCTTTGAACTATTAGAATGATGCAGAAAATAGGAATTGAAACAGGAAGCACTCTGACTTGCATTTCATCTCAGAAACGAACGTATGTGACATGAAATATTCCAGGCTCAGATACCCCTTTCTTGTCCCGCAATTGTTCCTGCTCTTTGTTTTCCTGCTGTAAAGTGCACGCAGAGTACATACAGCGGTTTCTTTAGTCTGGTTCTTGAGCCACTCTATGCTCACTGTTTTGCAGCTCTTGCCTTTGAAGGTGAAATGTTCCAGGACTCTGCCTGAAGAGGAATTTTTAAGGAGAGTTCAAGCAAAATCTCCTCAGACACTTATTGAAGGAGAGAAGAGTGAAAAAAACATCAAAAAATCCCCCCTTTATAAACATTCAAAGCAGTCTGAGCAAGACTTTATCCACTGCAGCTGAGGCTTGGAGGCTGGGCAACTGTGTTTGAAGTTTGAACATGAGTTTCTGTCCAGCTGCCTTGTCAGGAGCTTGTGATAAATAGAGATTTACAGGACTAAATTGTTAAAAAGTCTAACTTAAAAGAATTTGCTTAATTTTGAAATTTCTCTCTTTCACAATGACCTTCTAATATATTGCTGGGGAAAAAATGTGTCCTATAAGCCAGTTTTGACTCATTTCAGATGAAATTATTGCAGTGCAGCTATTTTGTATTGCTGGGTGCCATGAGGAGTGCACCTGCACCAGGATCATAATCTCAGACTTCAGGTTTCTGCAGTAGAAAGTCTCAAGCTGAAGGATCCTTGAATTGACTTTCTGAGTGAGAGGCACTTTGTAGCACTCACAGTTTGAGGCAGCAAATTGAACACAGAGCAGAGATGAGCACTGGCACTTCTGAACTTTAAGCCTTTTGTTTTTGCAATACCAGAAAGATGACAGGGTTTAAAATCATTTTACTTTAACTTTGGAATCTCAATTGTTTATACAGTGGAAAGTTCAGCTGACGTGTTCCTCTAATCACCTCCGGCAGGGTGAGCAGAAAGTGCCAGACCCCAATTGAAAGCCCTAACGTCCCAGTGACAGGAGGCTGCCAGTGCCCTGCATAGCTGAGCAGTGATATAAGAGCCCTTTTTTACCAGGTCCTTGTCATCACTTTGTCCAAGATGCTTGAGAGGACAATACCCAGTGCATTAGAAACAGCCCTGAGCAAACACCATTCTGCCTAAGATTACAGCAAAGACATGGGATCATGAAAGAATATGGTCAGCCCCAGGCTGGACAAGAGAAGAACAGATAAGGCCAGTATTCCCCACTCCACACAGACCCCTGGTATCAAGAAGCAGGATGCAGCACATTCCTGACATGCTCTGGGCTGCCACTGTGTCCTGAAGGTCCCTTGGGTTCCCTGCTTTGGTGTGTCTTCTCTCTCATCACATTGCTCTTAAATGCCAGCTCACTGGGCCTAGACTCTTATGGTGGCAGAGTTAGGACTCAACACTGCACGTCCAGAGATGAGGCAAGCAGAACTGAAGTGCCAGAGGCTGAGAATTGGCACTGTGCTTCCTAAAACTCCTCCGTGCTGATTAAAACCCTCTTCTGCCCTTGGGAGCTTCACAGGCCCGCAAGTCCTCCTTGCCCAGTGTGATTATACCTTAGAGAGGATGCTCTCACTTTTCTTCAGACATGAGAGAAGTCGGTTTCTACCAGGTGGGAGACCACTCCCAGCAAGGGCCATACAGCTTTACATTTCCTCAGGGAAAGCCCAACCTAAGTATTATGTTTGACAGCAATTGTAGGAGAGAGGAGGCAGGCCCTATAGCTGGGCACCTCTGAGAAACCCCAGGCCTGGCAACCAGGAGGAGAGAGGAGCTCTACAGGACACAGTTACTCTCATATTCCCATGCCTGGATGCCCCAGAGTTGCCATGGGGAGAGTGTTATTGGGCCATTTGGGTTTCCCTACCAAGCAGACAGAGCAGGTACTCCTGAACACAAGGGTCCCTGAGGAGACTAGTGCTGGGATGGTACTGGTGACACCTGCAGAGTTCAGGATGAGGACAAGGATGAAAAGCCATACTGTGTTTGGATGCCAGTAACTGCTGGCTCTTCAGGATCTCCTCACAACACAACCTTGTGGGAGGTGAGCTTGCCATCCACAGTGGTCTAGCTCAAGGTGGCTGGGTAGCAGCTCACAGAGTGGGCATGGGGAGGGGAGCCAGGGCTTTCTGCTTCCTCAGGTGCCATCCTGGCACCATGAGCCAGAGTAAGTAGAGATAACCTCTATCTCTCAGATAGGAAGAGAGGTCAGAGCATAAGTGTATGTGTCAGTGAGAAGGTGCATATTGCTAAGCCAGCAGCACAAATGTGTGGAAGCTTGTCCCCAGGCCCTTCCTATTTCCCCATTTGTCACCTCGTTATCAGAGTGCCAAGTTGCCTGACAAACGCCAGATGTGAGCAGGAGGAGATTATGAGCACAGCTACGCTGTTCCTTCCTCCACCCCCACCTGCAGTCCTCCCAAAGTTCACATGAGCTTTTCTTTTTCAGCACTTTATTTATCAGTACAAGCCTGGGGTCAAGAGCTCTTGCCATCTGACTAGGAGATACTGTGCTGGCAGCCTTGCAGAGGGGAGAAGCAATGCCTGGGGCAGGCCTTACTGGCAGTTAGCAGATGATGGTAGTGATCTGAAACATTTTATGGGGGTGAAGCTTTTTGACAGACACAGGACCTGGAAAACTCTGTTTAGCTGCAGCCAGGTCCACTCAGACATTGTCTCCTCAGCCATGAAAGGATGGGTCACTCTCCATACGGATTTCAACCTCAATTCTTCTGCTAAGGACAGAGGCCTGTGAGTAGTGGAGTCTGTGACTGCAATGCTCAGCTGATGGGAGGATCCATTCTACTGTCACTCTTTCCACTTCTGTCCTGCAGGACAGGACAGCAGAGCTGCTCCTGCACTACTCTGATGTGTCTGAGAAATGTTTCCTACTCCTGATAGGCCAAGCACCTCAGACCTCTCTTTTCTCTGTTTCTTGAGTTAAATTGTCCAGAGCAAGGGCCAGGAGGTGATGCCTTCTCCTTTCTCCCACTGGCTTTGCTCATTCAGCCATGGGGGCATGCCACATGATGGCACGAACCACAGAAGTTCCACCTGAACATGAGGGGGAATTTCTTCACTGTGAGAGTGACAGAGCACTGGACCACGTTGCCCAGAGAAGTTGTGGAGTCTCCTTCTCTAGAGATATTCAAGGCCCGCATGGATGCAACCCTAACATGCTCTAGATGACCTTGCTTGAGCATGGAAGTTGGACTAGATGATCTCCAGAGGTCCTTTCCAACCTTACTGATTCTGTGATTCTATGATTCTGTGTTCCTCCTATGTCATACCGCACTGAGGCCATCCCCTGTGTGTGATCAGGCTTGGCTGAGGCATTTGAACCCTCATCCTGCACCAAGACATAGAGAAGCTAGACACCTAAGAAACAGAATTTGTTCTCAAGGCCCAGACCACAGCATAGACTGTGGTTTCCCTCTGATCTGAGCACTCTCCATGCTGCCTTCTGATCACCTCAACCCTCTTGCTGGGGATAGGCTAACTCCCAATGGGCTTGTTCCTGACAGTGAGTCCCAATACCCCTTCAGCTGGGGTAGCTGAGCCCCGCAGCTAGGAGGAAAGGATAGGTCATGCCCCTGGGAAATGCTGGCAGACAGGTACAGCTGGGGATGTCTCTGACAGGTCTACATCATCTTTGTCTTGCCTGTTAGGTACCCAGGTGAACTTCTCCAAGTCATCCGATGCATTTGCATTCGAGGAGGACAGCAGCAATGATGGCCTGTCCCCAGAGCAGGCTAGGAGTGAGGACTCTCAGGGCTCCACAGAATCATCAGCAGGCACCAAACCCTCAGAACAAGCTTCTTCTGCCACCTCGGGAACACCACAGGTAAGTGAAGCCAGCCTGACAAGGCATGGCAGGTCTCAGGTGGCTTGGGAGGCCCACTCCTCCTGTTCCAGGAATCAATGACATGCAAGGACGTACAGGCAGGAACCCTTAGCCCAAGCACACTCACCTCTGAGACCTGTTGGGGCCTCAGTACCCCCCAGTCCCCAACCTCCCCGAGATGTGTGCTTCACTTGGGGGCTGCAGAGGTTCTTCGTGTCCTGGAGGCTGGGGGACAATGCGTTTTCTCCCCCTCCACCACCATCCAGGCAAGTTTGCACCCTCAGAGAGAGCAGGGCCTGAGAGGCAGGGAGATGAACGCAGACTGAACAGTGTGGCAGCCACCCTCGGCATCAGGGCCGCGCCGCAGCACACCCGTGACCAGCGGCCCCTCTGCTGGCTGCTCCGTCCAGCCGGCAGACGCCTACCCGCGTCGTGCAGAATTTTGACCTATTTCCTGAATAAGTCCTGAATTTCCTGAAGGCCTTCAGACAGGGCCTGAGGCAGGCTCTGCTGCAAGCGGAGCTTCTCTGGGCGCAGGTGCTTCTACAGCCCTCCGCGCTCGCACCACAGGCTTCGGCGCCCACCCTCGCGCCGGCGGCGTTCACAGCCGCCGAGCACCGGCTCCTCGGCTCCTCGCTCTGGGGAACGCGGCGGAGTGCGCAGCTCCCCGCAGGGGGCCGGGGCGCCGCGGCGACAGGACGCCGGCGGGGCGGGCGGCGACAGGCCCAGGCCCAGGCCCAGGCCCGGGGCGCAGAGGCGTGGCTGGGTTCTCCCCGCCCGGCCCCGGCCCCGGCCCCAGCCCGGCCCGGCCCGGCCCGGCCCGGCCCGGCCCGGCCCGGCCCGGCCCGGCCCGGCCGCCGTCACGGCCCCCGCGGCGCCCCCTGCCGACCCGCGCGGGCGCTGCAGCCGCTGCGGGCACGGGCAGAGGGAGGGCGCCCGGCGGGGGGGGGGGGGGGCCGAGGCCTGGGGGTAAACTGGGGGATACTGGGGAGCCTGGGATGGCCTGGAAATGGGATGGACTGGGGGATACTGGGTGGGGGATGACCTAGAGGGTACCTGGGATGGACTGGGGCACTGCAATAGATTTACGGGACTGGGGAAGGACTGAGGGATTGGGGATACGGGATTAGGGGCACTGAGGTGGACTGGGGGAACTGGACTAGATGTGGGAGGGGGAATGGCATGCTGGGTGCCCCATTCGGGAAAACAGACACTTCCAGTAAGTTTGCAGTGAGCCAGGGGTGCCTGGGCAGTCCTTTCCCCCGGAACGGGACACGATTGCTCGCCGTCTCTGAGCTTGCCGTCTTTTGCTTTTTGCAAAGGGGTCTCTGCAGCAAGGGGCCAGGTGGGACACCCAGGGAGTTGCACCAGCTCTGGAAGAGCTGCAGACACGCATGCAACATTGCCCACAAGTGCAAGATAAGCTCACTGTGACGCTGATGGTGGCCAGGGCGTACCTGAGAAGGCCTCTTGGAGCGGGCAGTGTGTTCACTGTGCCCGTCCTCTCTCAGCCCCAACCTAGTGCTGTCGCTGCTCAGCCCCCTGTGGCTGCCAGAGTGGAGGCTGGGGCTGGAGAGACGCTGGCTCTGCAGAGACCATGTGCAAGGCTGGGAGGGGAGCGCAGCCGTGGGAGGGGGCTGCCCTGGCTGGCCTGCCTGCTGCTGCTGTCTATGTCCTGTCTCACATACCACAACTCACCTTTCCATTCCAGGATCACCACCACGGCCCTGACAGCAACACACCTGACCTGGCCTCCGGGCAGAGCAACCAGTGCGACAGCCCCAAGCAGGCACTGGGGCAGGACAGCCCACCACTCCCCGTGCCCTCCGTGGTGAAGGTAACATCTGTATGTCCAGGGTCTTTGAGAAGGGGAAGAAGCCCAGGGTATATGACTGGATCCAAGCCTGAACTACTAGCACATTACACCTCACACAACTGGCAGTTTTGGAGGTTGGGCCTTTAAAGCCTGGAAAGTAGGGAGACAAAGCTCACCATCACATGTTGCAAGTTGACCTCATTTTGTAATTGTATAAAGGTATAACATTGCACCCTATGAGAGAAAATTGTTCAGGTCCTGCATTAAAAACATCCCCTGGGCCTAGAAGCAGAAGGAGACAAAAGGCAATGGGGCTTAAAGCAAGGCACATCATTCTTGGTTTCTTGTTCTCATTCAGCACAGCTGGGATGAGATTGGGAAATTCTCCCAAGTACAGGCTCAGCTGTGCTTAGAGCTGCATTGTCAGGGTGCCTGCAGGAATCTGCCTGCGCTCTGTCCCAGGCCTCTGAGTTTCCAAAGGAGTGATGAGAGCTGTTCTCCTAGCTAATTCCTTTTCTACTTGGACCAACAGTCCAAATCGTCCAGCGACAGCAAGAACCGTCACAAAAAGCCCAAGGACACCAAGCCCAAGGTGAAGAAGCTGAAATATCACCAGTACATCCCTCCAGACCAGAAGGCAGAGAAGTCCCCTCCACCCATGGACTCTGCATATGCCAGACTCCTCCAGCAGCAGCAGCTCTTCCTGCAGCTCCAGATCCTCAGCCAGCAGCAGCAGCAGCAGCAACAGCAACAGCAGCAGCAGCACTTCAGCTACCCAGGGATGCACCAAGCCCAACTAAAGTGAGTGGCAGTGTGTCAATAGCAGGATTTAGTCTCCCTCCAGGTTTCCTTTCCACGTCTATGCCCATTTGTGCCAGGGCAAGGAGGACAGACACATACAAGTGAAACATGAAGACCTGGAAACACAATATAGCCTCTTGCAAAGCCATCTGCCTTTGAACTGTGATTGGGGTATCTGTGATCTGCTGGTAGATTCCCAATGATCTCCTCACAGTCCAGACTGGTACTTCTTGGGGTTGGCAGTCCTTCAGGTCTCATATAGGATGGTAGGCCCAGGGAAGCAGAGAGGTGGTATATGGCACTGTGTACAGAGACCTCAGGGGACAGACAAGTTACATCACATTTTCTTTCTTGTTTCAGGCAATCAAATGAGCAAATGGGCAAAAGTTCAAACTCTTCATCAACTTCCGTCAACAACACCCCTCTTTCTCCTGTAAAAACCACGTTTTCAGGCCAGACTTGTGTCTCATCTGTCAAGCCAGGCCCTCTGCCATCTAACCTGGACGATCTGAAAGTGAGTGCAAACTTTGTCACAACAAGAGCAGTGTCTTACGACCTGAATGTGCCTTGCTGTCTTCTAAGCATGTAGTGTAGTGCTGCAGGCTGAACTGGCTGGGAGTGATCACGTGTTATGGATCAGCAAACCAGAGCCACTGTACTGCATGCAGATCCAGGATTAAAGTAACACTGGGTCAAGAATCAGTCAATGTAGTGTTAATTGAAAACATGAGACTGCTTCTCTGCAGGTGTTGCATGGGTGCTTTGCTCCAAGGCAGATATCAGCAAATCCTAAAGCGTAACTCTTGAGAGGGCTACAGGCCAGGGCATGAGGTTGAGGCTGTAGAAAGATCTATGCTGCTGCTCTTGCAGTTCATGTTTCCATACCTGCTGTAGTTTTATGATGGCCATCATGGATGCTTCTAGCAGACCAGCCAGAAGCTAGGAGATCAGCATGGCCTAGACACTCAACAAATGACTCAGCTCCTCTGTGGCTGTTTTAAGCCCATGCTAAGTCTATGTTGCTTCAGCTGCTCTGCCAGCAGCAGCCAGGCCAGCTCAGCTCTCTGCAAAAGCAGATAGATACCCTATGAATCTGTAGCTATGTGTGCTGACTTGGATACTGTCTAAATCTTTCATATGGGAAGGACAAGCAGGGCACAAGGAAGAATCATTCATATCAACAATTCTTTTGTACTTTGTTAATAGAGCCTTAGCCATGAGGAAAGCCAAAGCTGGGCCCTTTTAGGAGCAGAGGCCTGGGTGAAATACTCATTGTTAGAGAAAATAGCATGAGGTAGAAATAATATGAACTTGGCCATGGTGATACCCTGGCTCAGATTTCTGAACCTGGTACAGATGCTTCAACCTGTAGTATCTAGGCTCCACAGGTATGAAGTGTTCGTGTTCTCTGAACTAAAAAATACCATCAGCTAGTTCCTGGACCGTATGAAATTCCTTGGCTTTCATTGAAGCTACTAGAAGGTGAGTCAAGGGTTACCTCCATGGCCTGAGGACTGCTGCTCATTCATGGAGTGCAGTCACAACTGCTGGAAGAAGAAATGTGGTTTTTCTGTTAGGAAAGCTCAGGATCCTGAAGGATGTCAGTGCTGTGCACAATGGCTCCGGCAACTGCAGGTGAGACAGTGAGCCTCTGTGGAATCAGAGTTTTAAAGCAGGAGGCTAGAAACCCCTGTGATCTGAGATTCCTTGTTAGAAATGTCTGGTAGCAACCTGTGGGCTCTTCTATGAGGGGAGGCATTAGGAATGATTATCGGTGACTTTCCTTCTAGGTGTCAGAACTGAGACAGCAGCTGCGAATAAGAGGCCTGCCTGTGTCTGGTACAAAAACAGCCTTAATGGAACGGCTGCGGCCCTTCCAAGAGTGCAGTAACAGTGCAGTGCCAAACTTCAGTGAGATAACAACTGTCACCTTCCCAGTCACTCCAACAAGCACCTTGTCAAATTACCAGTCGCAGTCCTCTACGAGCATGTTATCGAATGGTTTCTACCACTTTGGCAGCACCAGCTCCACCCCACCCATCTCCCCAGCCTCTTCTGACCTCTCTGTGAGCGGCTCTTTGCCAGACACATTCAACGATGGGCCCATGTCTTCCCCACAGTTTGGTCTGCAGCCATCACCAGTTCATGGCAGCACTGAAGAAAGCCTCATGAGCAGCATGAATGGAGGGAGCATCCAGCTGGAGCTGGAAGGGATTGACACAGAGAAAGACAAGATGCTAGTGGAGAAGCAGAAGGTTATCAATGAACTGACGTGGAAGCTGCAGCAAGAGCAGAGGCAGGTTGAAGAGCTACGGATGCAGCTCCAGAAACGGAAGAGAAGCAATGGCCTTGAGGAGAAACAACAGTCCACTCAGCATTTCTTTGGGGTCCCTATCAAGCAAGAAAACACAGTGTCCAGCTGCCCTTTTGCATCCAAACAAACTGCCTTGAAAGGCCAAGCTAGCAGCTCGGATAAGTTAAGTAACTGTGGGGTGCCGCAGCTGCCTCACATTGTAAATAACCACTGCTTAGAGCCTGCAGGCCAGAGCACCATCACCTCCTCGACATTCCTTAGCCCGCAGTGCTCTCCCCAGCACTCTCCGCTTGGGGCTGCAAAAAGCCCACAGCACATCAGCCTGCCTCCATCCCCTAACAGCCATTATCTCCTCTCAGTATCCCCCAGCTCACAGGCAGAAGGGCGCAGCGGGTCCCCGCAGACCAACAATTGCCTTCGCACAGCATCGGTAAGTGGAGAGTGTCTCAGCTGGCATCTCGGTGGTGAATGTGGTTGTGTTCGTGGGCATTTAGTCAAACCTCCCTGTCTGAGGTTTCCTATCAGACTGATACTGCTGGATTCCAGGATGGGCATCCAAGGGTTTGTGGAAGCATCTGGGGCTACCTGGAAAGGTAGAGAATAGCTGAAATGGACCATGCAGTGCCAATCCATTCTCCATCTCCAGGGCATCTCCTGGGAAACTCTGCTGCCACCACAGCCAGTTGCCCTGGGGGGTTGGGGGGAGCCACAATACAGCTCCTTCTGCCCCATAGAGCCTTGGCATTGCTTCCTCTTTCCCAAAGGATCCCAGGACAGCTCTCCGTACTCTGGGCAAGCATTAGCACAGCTCCCTGTGCCCTTGGGGGAACCCTGGCACAGTTTCTTTCTTCTCTGGGGGTCCTGGCACAGCTCTCCCTGCCCCTGGGCGAGCACTGGCACAGCTCTTTCTGCTCTGGGGGAGTCCTGGCACAGCTACCTCTGCCCTGGAGGGATCTGACACAGCTCTCTGTTCTGGGGAGAGCTGACATAGCTCCCTCTGCCCAAAAGAGTCCTAGCCCAGCTCCATTTCCTCTCAGGGGGAGGCCCTGGCACACCTCCCGCTATCCTGAGAAAGCCCTGGCATAACTTCCTCAGCCCTACAGTGCCCCGGCGCAGCTCCCTATGCCCCTGAAGAGCCCTTTCACAGTGGTATAGGGCTTTTCAGCATCTTGCTGAACCATTGCTGCTCCTGGCAGTGTTAGAGGGATTCTGACCACTGGATTGAAGGAGTGCTATTACCCTAGTCATTTAAGAAGCCTTTTATTGAGAAAACAGAGCAGACTTGCCATTGAGATGTGCAGTCATGGGAGAGCTTGTGGCACTACCGCACACCATCAACTTAGCAGCAGAGAGTTGTCCCTTCAGCATCCACCACTCCTTATTCAGCCCACTGGACTGTTATGAAAACTGGGAGGGGGCACACCTGGCAGATATGCAAAAGCAGCCTCAGGATGAGCAGCACAAGGTGCTGCTGTTGGAAGCCCCATTTCCTCCCAATGTCATGTATCCATCCTACCAGAGTTTCTCAGGCAGCAGGAGAACTCATCACACAACACGTAAAGCACACCACACTCTCAGTGGTGCAAGACATACAGTGCATTCACAGAGCATTCACACTGCATTCATAGGAGATGTGCAACAAGTATGCACTGAGTACACAGTAGCTGCGCAGCACCCTGCAAAACACCCAATACTCGAGCAAGACAGTTCATGAAATGCATTCCCACAGTTAAGATGTTGAGCAGTGTGCAGTGGTGTGCTGGGCAGTGGAGTACAGTGCCACAGGAGAGAGAGAGAAGGTGGGATGAACAGTTGCCTCTAAGTCATTCAGGGTATAGTGATATAGATGAGACAGGCAGCTGGGCACAATAATCTCAGTGGGCTAAACAGTGGGGTGCAGTGCTGTGGGGCTGATACTGAGAGAGGCAGTGAGGCAGCTCTGAAGAGCTGGACCATAATGAGAGGGCAGCAGCTGTGAGATGCAGCACTTCAAGGGGTCTGCTAGGTCCTTCCTTATTGCCGGAGTGAAAGGGGCATGCATAGGGGATTGGCTCTCTCTATCCTGCAGCACATCCTGACTGTGACAAGAACTATCTTGGGCTTTTCTCAGCTGCCCATGAGGGGCTCCCCAGAGTGAAGGTCACTTATGTGGGGGCTCAGGACCCCTCCTTTGGTGAAAGTTACTGGGCAGCAGTTTGCAGCTGGGAGAGCATTGTGTTGCTGACAAAGTGCAGCTGACTGTCACCAGGGGGTTTCTGCCCTCCATCTTACTCAGTATATTCACAGCTGAACTGAGCACCAGTCTACTGTGAGGGATCATGTCTATGGTCAGATCTCAGACAATGACCAGAGGTCAACCTGGCCCTGGACCTCACTAGTTTCCTCAGAACTAACCTAAAGACCCTAGTTTACCTACCTGTCTCCTGCCCAGAGGCCTGGCACATGCCCTATTTCATCTACTTTAACCTATAACATCAATCATTTCTCCTGAGTCACTCTGGTTTCAGTTGGTGTGAAAGAGAGAACTGGGCCTTTGACAGTGCCAAAAGGAACATAATCTTTTCCCTGTGCATTGATTCAATTTCCCTATATTTCCCCCACGCAGATGGCTACGCAGGCAGGTCAAAAGTTTTCTATTCCATCCCCAAGTTTTTGTAAGTCAAGCCCAGCCCTCTCAGAGGTAAAGCAGCCTCCACCCTATGAGGATGCAGTGAAGCAGGTAACTGCATGATTTTTTTTTCTATAGTGCTAGGACTCTGTAGAGTTCTTTAACAGTTAGCATAACTGTAGTAGAGAGCATAACAGTAGTGGCAGAGTTCTGTTCTTTTACAGTTATCAAAACCATCAACTCTAGGAGTTACAGCCCATTATGTGGTCTCTGGCTAGGACAGGCCTATTTCCATGGGTGAGAGGGGAGTCACCTGGGATGGGCTTTCCCTGAAGTGTTAGTTGCTAAATATAGCCTCCACAAAGCAGTCAGATACTATGCTGTGTATGATATTTGTGGTGTCTTCACTGCTAGTGAAAGGTGCCAGCCCACACTGGGGGCCTGACATCCCACACAAATGTCCAGAGACTTTGGGAGCTCCTCTTTGTGGTGCTGTTGTGAGAAACAGACCCTTAGGCATCTCAGATTGCTAGTAACTGGGAAACTTCACCTTCTCTCTTTAGCCCAGGAGCTATGTGCCCTGCTCTGCACCATCTGCCTCCCTTAGCCTTATCCTAGAGTGTTGCTCCCATGGGGAGGACTCTCTCCATCACTCAGGAACCCCTTACTTCTAGTGAAAGTCTGTCAACAGCCTCAGTGCCAGTTGTGATGGTGCCTTTAGGAAAGTGGAGTGATGCCATTGGCAGTGATTAAGATTGGCTTATGTTAGCTGACAGATAGGACTGTTGAAAGCCTTTGCAGTCTCAGGTCAGGAAGAGGATGATGCCACTGCATTGCCCCAGTGAGCTGCAGGGAGTGCAAGCAGGCATATGCCAAAGCTGGGTGCCAGGTCCAGAAATTCCGTGTGTCCAATTGCTCTGGGAAGAAACAGTCTAAGGTGGCTGGATCCTGCAAAAGAGCACAGACCCAGCTGCAGCAACGGGGAGAACACAGCAGAGTGCTCTCCACATCCACAGCCTTTGTCCCAGGGCCCTGTGGTGCTCATCTGAACACCACTGCTGGCCCTGTGTTGGCATGGCATCTTTCATGCATGGGAGGAAGCCATTTGTGAGCTCTAGAGCCACCCACCTGGTTCATGGCCAGACGGACCTTCCTCCTAACGCCCTCTACTCTCCTCTTTGCCGTTTGCTGCAGCAGATGACACGAAGTCAGCAGATGGACGAACTCCTGGACGTGCTGATTGAGAGTGGAGGTACGCACTGCTTCTCTGTTCCCCTCCAGCGCTTCCCCTCCAAGTGAGCTTAGGTCTGTGGGGCCCAGCAGCTATGTTTGCCCCAGTGGAAATGCCCAAGTTGAGTACAGCTTTCATTTGCCATCCCTATGCCAGGAGTTGCTGAGATCGAGTCCAAAAGCACAGAATTGCTGTGCTTGTGAGGAAGCCTGCCTAGGCCCACTCCTGCACATGCACTGTCTCAGTGGAGGGATCTGGTCTTGGGTGTACTGCCATTGCCAATTATTCAGAAAGAGCCACAAGGCCAGTGCCCTTCACCATGCAGAGCCACTAGTGTCCTTCTCCAGTGTCTTCTGCCATTCTCAATGCTGCCAGTGCCCTCCCCTGTGTGAAGTGGTGCCAGTGCCCTCTCCTATACACAATCCAAACCATGTCCATCACCATGTGAACAGCTGCCAGTGCTCATGCCCTGGGGACTGAGTCCAAACCTGGGGAAGTCAAGAGGACAGAAAAAGGGAATATGTCAGGCTTCCCACAGGGTAAGCAACATGAGAAGCATTGACTCAGGAGTGGGTTTCCATAGGCATGCCCTGTCCAAGAGTGATGCTCAGGGGCCTTGGCAGTGCCTCTGTGCCCAGGAATAATGAATACTGCCTGAGCACCTCAACCACCTTTTGTTTGTTGAACAGAAATGCCAGCCAATGCCAAGGAAGATCGTTCCTGCCTCCAGAAAGTACCTCAGATAACAGTGTCTACAGGGAACTCCAGCACTTCACTTTCAAAATCATCTGCCCCATTTGAACAGGTGTCCTCAGCCCAACTCTCATTTGAGCACTGTCCAGGCAGCAGCGACACTCACCTTGAAGTCTTACTGAACGCTCACAGCCCACTAGGGAGAGTCGGAGAAATTGCCCTGCTGAAGATGGGAGGAGAAGAGTCCCACTTCGAAGGGATGATAGAGGGGTTCTCTGGCAAAGCCACAGATGAACTGCTCACCTCCCAGGAGATTTTACAGACTCCCCTCTCACCCATGGAAACCCAGCTCTCCCCTTCCCCTGCTGACGGCTCTGGTTTACAAATGAGTTTCACTGAATCTCCATGGGAAACAATGGAATGGCTGGATCTAACTCCCCCCAGCTCTGCCACAGGCTTTGGCTCTCTTACGCCTGCAGGTCCCAGCATCTTCAACATTGATTTCTTAGATGTTACTGATCTTAATCTAAACACCAGCATGGACCTTCACCTGCAGCAGTGGTGAAAGGGAGGGTGGTGGAAGCAGGAAACTGTATGCCCACAGCAGCGAGCACAGTGTTTCCACAACACCAGAGAACCTACAGGACTAATGTGTCACATTCAGGAGAAACTGGAGTCATTTTCCCAGCACATAAACTTGTTCCAATTTCCAGGTACTGCAAATTGACAGCACAATAGCTCTGGTACTTTGGTTTTCCTCCATCTACACATCCTCACAAAGGATACAAGTGCCTTTAAAAACACTTTTCTAGACTGACAGTTTTCTAGAACTTCCATTTTGTTTCATCTGTCTTTTTCCCCCAGTTTTAGGAGTCACTCCCATGAGAACTGGAGCAGCTTATGACAAAACTGTAGAGTGAGGCGAACTCACCTGGGAAGCAGCAGAAATCATCCAGAGGAGGGCTCATTGCTACCCCATTCCTTACTTCCCTCCTGCCTTGCTAGCCCTTTAGACAATATTGCAAAGCACATCCTAGCCATGCTAACAGCAGGAGGTACAGGAGCAGGGAGGTCCAAGCACTCTGCCCAGCCCAGGGCAACAAGCACACTTTGTACTGGCAGACTCACCTTGCCTTGCTTCGTTCCTCCTATCCCAAAGGCCTTGAAGTCATGTTGCCCTAGTCCCTGCATAGCTGTGCTCCAGGTGGGTGAGAGATGGAGCCTGTCATGTTCATGGTGGCACTTAGTAATGTGCACACACTGCCCAGTGGGGTGAAAGCCAGAGAGCAGTCCCAGCTGCAGTCTGAACTGAATCAGGCTGAAGCCTGTGACCTTGAAGCAGAGAGGTCTGGATGCTGTAGGCAGCTGCTCACGCTGCAGATGCAGGTGTTGAAGGGAATGGCATTTAGATGGAGCTGCCATGTCTCCACAAGCGTGGTACAGATAAAAAGATGTGTAATGTGTTTTGACCCAAATTCAGGAGCAAGTCATATGGAAAATGATGCAAAGCTTTGTAGGGGCCATCCTCAGTGTGGCTAGAAGGAACAATGGATCGTCGCCACCCTGCATGACCTGGGAGCCAGGAGAGCCAGAAATAGCAACTCAGCTACCTGTATGTGGGACAGGGCCGAGCAGGTCTTTGTGTAGTCACAGTTTGTATGAGCATCTGCTTTTGTAGTCTCCACTCCTTTGCACCCATTCCTTCTTCCTCCCCCCCCCCCCCCCATTCTTCCTTATTTCCTAGTAGATTCTCCTCATTTCTGAATACACTTCCACGTCACTGTTCTCTCAGCTCAGAGCAAGGCCATCCAGAGAACAGCTGTGAATCACTGAGCCTAGAGGAGCTTGTTCTTCTGAAGCCAACGCAGATGGATGCTCTCCTACAGTGATGTTTTCAGTTTGAAGTCACCAGCATTTCTCCTACAAGTCTCTGTGCAATATACTTCCTCAGGCTCTAGTGAGAAGGAGCCTTTGCTTCACTTGGCTTCCACCAAAGAACTTGCTGCAGACTGTTTGACGGACACATCTACTTCTTTGCAATTCTGGTTTTGCCAAAGTAAATATTGTTGCTGACAAAGATTGTTAAACTATTTACAGACTGAGTGTATTTAATATTTGTGTTACTGGAAGGGCAGCACATTGGAGATGCAGCAGCTGGGGAAGAGGTCCAGCATGAGGGGCTTGCAGGCAGTCTGGTCAGCAGCTCCTGCAGGGTGCTGTGCTCAAAGGGCTGCTGGAGCCGTCAGAGGAGCTCTGCAGTCTTTGCTGTGTCTCTAGTTCATGGTGTTGTTGCATGCTGTATAAAGAACATGGCAGTAGTTTTTAAGTCACTATTTAAAGCACCACATTTCTATTGTACAAACAGTCACAATGCACTGCTAGGATAGATAATCACAGGTTGCTGTTTTTTTAAAGCAATTTCTTTTTGTAAGTGAGAGATTTTTAGAGCCATTTCATGGAGAATATTAATAGCACTTGATTCAAAGTAGTGTTAGCTGCTACACTGCATAATTGTACAGGGCTTTCCAGGTAATTTTCTCCTTTCAGCAAATGTATTTCCTTATTTAAAGGGATGCTGTCAGCTTCAAACTTGTAAGCAAGCACATTTTTTTAAACTATGTTACAAGCAACACCTTCATTATTAAAAACCCCTTTGTCTTGCCACTCCATCTGCTCGCGATTTGCTGTTTGATTTCACTTGGCTGCAACAGCAACAGCCATTCCAACTGCAGTCATTTGGTTTCAACTCCATTCCCTGAGGGAGTTACAATCCCTGCAAGAGCATGAGTCTTTCTTTCAAAGCAACAGTTTTTCCTGGACGATTTCTAAACAAGTTAGCTGGAGTCTCCTATTTCTAAAGACTTTCTCTTCTGTTAGTTTTAGTTTCACTTTGTTCTTTTTCAAATCCTGCTCTCTAGGTCAGCATCTTTTTCAAAGGAAGTGATCAGCAATATCTGGACTGTTGCCCAAACACTTTTACATTTTCCAGCAGCCAAGCTCCTGGCTGCGATAGGCCTGCCAGCCACGGGGCACATCTGGAGACTAACAGCAGAGCTCTCTCCAGAGCTGGACCTCTCTTTGCCTGCAAGGAGTGGCCGAGATATAGGCTGGAAAGCTTTGATGGGTGCATTGGTTTCCTTCTGTCCTGCAAGCACCAGTATCTAGCAAAGTTTTGGATGTGACTGGCCCTACAAAGGAAGCAGAGGGAAGGAGGGACACATTTCCAGCCACAGAGCAGACTATGATTTATTTTCAGTGAGATTCCCCTAATGTCTGCACTCTTTTGCTGTAACCATATGATATCTGCTCAAAAATCTTTTTGTTCTCATTACTGTCATTCCTGTAGGCTGACAGTGAAAAGTAAAAGATGCTCGTGAAGTTGCACATGCAACTTCTGAAAATCCTGGGTCTGTCTGATCTTCCTGAGTAAACAGAAATTTCTCAGCATTTTAGTGCCTAACGGCAAAGCAAGGGCCCTGCCCACCATGAGGGAGATCCAGAGTCCTTCTCCCCAGTATCCAGTACTGTAGGTTTCCAGATTCATCACATTGTGCCTTTGATTAAAAAAAAGATTCTCAGGACATTTGCACAACTATTTAGGGGTTAATGTCTTAACTACACAGTGCAACCAAGGACACTATGAAAACTGCCTGAACTGAGTCACATTATGATTACTCAAAGAATAAGAAGATAGGTTTCAGGCTAAGATCATTTCAGGTATACTAGCAGATAGGAATGTTCACCTGTCCTATCTCACCATTGAGGGCTGAGCTGTTTAACCTACAGAAGAAGAGCTGAGAGAACATGCTGCCAGTCCTCACCTATAAAAGGCAAGCAACAAGGGGAGTAGGATGGGGAGCCACAGATCTAAACTGCAAGGAAGATTCTTATAGGGTGCTAAGCAAATATTAGTGAATGTTTGGATAAGATCATCTGGGAGAGCTAGGTGCTTAGTCTTGATCTGATCAGTTCAGACAGAGGGCAGAGGGAGGGATGCAGGACCTCTCTTGAGGTCCTTTCAAGCCCCATTCTTGCTAAGGATACCTGCAGCAAAGCTCCTCCACGACCTGGAGAAGGTGAGAAGTCTGAACTATGCAGTACTCGGTCTGATGCACTGAGAGGAATTTTAGCATGATCCTACCTTTGCCATCATGTTACTTAATTAAAAGATGTCTGTAAACATCTAAATCCTAAAGAATGATTTAGTCTCTTCTCAGCCTCCTAGCAGAGGAACGTCAGGCAAGATCACATCCTCTTCCCATGCATCATCTAACTGAATATCATTGCTGCAACACTGGGAGGCTCCATCTCTAGCCACAGGCTGCTCTCTCTCCTGGCTATGGGAGAGACTGCCCTATGGTCAGCCATTAAAGCAAACTTTTTTTCTAGAAGCAGAGAAAGAACTGAGGCATCCAGATTCTGTTCACCCCTCATTTTCTAGTTGTCTTTCTGTCTGAGATGGCTACCTTGTGTCAAGGATGGACCAAATTTGAGAAAAGAAGGAATGGAGCAGAAACTGGCTGTGCACACAGTAGGCTACTGTTGCCAATGAGCCAGAGCAAGTGTTTGCTGTCTAACAAGAGGAATTTAGGCTCACACAAAACACTCTTTCAAATGGGTTTTCAGTATAGCTCTCATATCTGCACCCCTTTAAATTCAGAAGGCATCATGGGGTGTGCTGTACTGCTGTGAGCTTCTTGCCTCATTCATGCTCCTGCCCCATTGCTAGCCCAGCTGGGAAGGACAGTACTGCAGGGTAGATGCGGGGCTTGCCGCCACCCGCCTGCCTGTCAGCTCCCACCATGCACCTACTCTTGGTTAAGACAGCATTGTCCATTTGCCAACGAGCTAAACCAGTCTGCAAATGTGCCTCAAATTTACATGTGCAGCACCTGTGCTACATGCATGTGTGTACACTCAAAAGCATAAACGTGAAAGCACACAAAAACCATCTGCTCATTACATACAACCCTACAAGTAAATACATCTACTCAAGTTTGAGTAGATGGCCTTTCTGTATATGCTAAGGCCTTTTCCCCTTCCCACATTCAAAGCCTGCATGTGCTTTTGGGAAAGTTAGCACAGCTAAACTTCAGCCAAATAGTCAGCTCTCATTTTATTCTCCAATACAATAGTGTCACTGTCTACTTCCAGAAGAGGGAGTGTGTGCTTCAGCCTACTGCTGAAGTGCTTGCATAGCTTTAGACGTAATAGAACATTCGGGAGTTTCTTTATATTCTTATTCATCAGAACAGCCATTCCTTTTTTTCTTGATCCCCTTCACACATTCAAAGCAATGTCAAAATGTCAGCTTCTGTGATTCTTATGTGTCACAGTGAGGCCGGAGGTTTTTTTCTAAGCAGCATTTGTGAGGTGAACTCAGGCCTCAGTACTTCATTTACTTTTGTCTGGCAGTCAAAGGAAAGACAAGTATGAAGGCTAAAGGAAACCAAGCAAAAGATGAGTGGAAATATGGACAGCACAACTCAGTTTGCTCCATGTGGGAAGAGGTGATGGTGCACATGCCCTTTCATAGTGATTAGGTCCATTCAGTACCCAGACTCATCAAAACCTCAGAGTTGGTCTTGGAGCCTCACAGACAGATAATAATTATAACAGAACATAGTATATTTTCTGGATGTTATATGCTTGTTGGAGATTTGAAAAGCGCTTCATCCCTGCAGGTATGCATAAAGGGCAGCCTTCGGAGCCAGCAGAGCTCTGTGTTCAGGGCATGAAGTAGTACAGAGGGAAAATGGAGCCACACTTTCTGAGGTGTACCGCAGAAGCAGAGAGCGCCCAAATACTGGGAACACCTGGATAAAAGGAAAGAGATGAACCTAGGAATAAAAAAGAAATATGAAGACCTAGGGAGTAATAAAATAGAAATTTATACTTATTAGGTATCAAACAGCATCAAAGAGAGGGACTAATCTGGCTAAGAATGGCAATAGAGAGGAGCAGAGGCCTTATATGTGCCTAACAGAGGTGGGGAGTGAGGAGAAGATTGCACTCATGTCTTTAAGTTAGTGGAGGGAAAATAAAAAAACTCCCTATGGATGCTCATGGGTCTCAGACACTCAGACTGTGAGGTTGTGCGTGCACCTGAAGAAAGACTTTAAAACCCAGGTCTAAGCTTGCACAGATTTTCCTCTGTGTTCTGTATGTTTATATATATATATATATATTCTCAGTTATTGCTCTACAATAAAGAACAATAAAACAAACACACATGTACCTATACATGTAAAATGACTATAACAGCTGTATTAAAAACAAATTGTTGTTATGAGTTGAAGTCTTGCAGAGGGTACGGTTCTGAGGCCACTGGACCCATTCCCAAATGGTATCACAGTAAATGGTGGTATAATTGTAAATAGCTTTATAACACGGAAAAGATGATTTCAGATCTGTGTTTAGCTGTTCTGATTTATGGGACAGCTATGCTGAAATAGATTCTGTAACTTCCTGAGATGCTATTCACGGGAAAGCCTGGAGTCAGGCTACATGATTGCTCACATAAAATGCAATGATTTTGTAAATTCTTAAAAACTCTGAGGAAAGAGAAGTTAAAAATAAATGAAAGTATTATTACGAATTGAAGCTGTGCAGACCCGTAACAGGTGATGGGCATGTGATAGTACACCAAGGACAGAAAAAGCAGTAGTCTGTTGGGAAGTTACTTCTTTCTCCTGTGGTTTGATTGTGAAGCAAGGACAGATCCAAAGGAGAAAGCTGAGGTTCCTCCAGTTGACTCAATGAAAGAAGAGGGAAAAGAGGGACATGTCCCTGCCACTAACAACAATCACTAAGGCTGGAGAAGAGTATGACCAATCTGCAACAGATAGCTACCCATCAAGTGGGCTTGTGAGGCAAGTATCCCCTGGCAAGGGATGTCAGGGAAAACAACAAGAATTTCTGTAAGTACACAAGTAGCAAAAGGAAGACTAGTGGAAATGTGGGCCTGCTGCTGCATGGGACAGGGGCCCTCGTGACAAAGGACACAGAAAAGGCTGAAGTACTGAATGCCTTACTTGCCTCAGTCTATACTAGTAGGACTGACCTTCATAAATCCTAGGCCCCAGCAACCAGGGAGAAAATCTGGGGAGCGGAAGACTTTTCCTTGATGAAGGAGGATCATGTTAGGGATCACTTAAGCAAACTGGACATACCCAAGCCCATGGGCCCTGATGGGATGCACCCACGACTGCTGAGCAAGCTGGCTGAAGGCACTGCAAGACCACTCTCAATTACCTTTGAAAGGTCACGGCAATCAGGAGAGGTGCCTGATGGCTGGAAGAAAGCAAATGTCATTCTCATTCTTCAAAAAGGGCAAGGAGGAGGAGCTAGGATGGTGAGCTTCACCTCAGTCTCTGGGAAGACGATGGAACAGCTCATCCTGGATACCATTTCCAGACACATGAAGGACAAGAAGGTGATCAAGAAGAGTCAGCATGGGTTCACAAAGGGGCAATCATTTAAGTGCTGTGTGATGGAATGACTGGCTGGTTAGATGAGGGGAGGGCAGTGGATGTTGTCTATGTTGACTTCAGTATGGCTTTGGACACTGTCTCCCATAATATCCTCATAGGCAAGCTGAAGAAGTACAGCTAGATGAGCAGTGAGGTGGACTGAAAACTGGCCAGACTGCCAGGTTCAGAGGATTGTGATTAGTGGCACAAAGTCTGGTTGGAGGCCAGTAACTAGCAGGATACCCCCAGCAGTCACTACTGGGTCCAATACTGTTTAACATCTCCATCAATGACCTGGATGATGGAACAGAGTGCACCCTCACAAGTTTGCTGGTGATACAAAACTGGGAGGAGTGGCTGATACGCAAGAGGATTGCGCTGTCACTGACAGGGATCTCGACATGCTGAATAACTGGGGAAACAGGAACATCATGAAATTCATGAAAGTGAGGTGGAAAGACCTATGGAGGAGTAATCATCTCATGCACCAGTGTAGGCTGCCGGACAACTGGCTGGAAATCCACTTTGAAAGAAGGACCTGGGGGTCCTGGCAAATAACAAGCTGACTATGAGCCAGTAATGTCCCCTTTTGGAAAGAAGGCCAATGGTATCCTGGGCTGCATTAGGAGAAACATTGCCAGCAGGTTGCGGAAAGTTATTCTTCCCCTCTACTCAGTTCTGGTGAGGCCACACCTGGAGTCCTGTGTGCCGTCCAGAAATGTGGAACTACTAGAGCGAGTTCAGCAGGGGGCTACTAAGATGATTAAGGGCCTGGAGCATCTCTCACATATGTGATTCTGTGGGTGAGGCATCAAGACAAGCAAGAAGTCCTGAGGGGACTTGGAAAATGGCAAGTGATGCCTCAGCCTTGGCAAACCTCAGCTTCTCACAGAAAGGCATGAGGGAAGAGTTGGATTCCCTCCAAAGGATTCTCCTTTGATCCCATAGCAGTTTGGCCTGATTTCCTGGTCTCCACAGCCTAGTTCATGAAGAGAACAGATAGCTTTTCCCAAGACAAATAATAATACAATTCCTTGTGTTCACATCAGAAAAGCTGTTTCGATCACAGCTGAGGCACAGTAGAGAGCTGCAGGACCCAGCTCAACCCTGAAGAAGGAGAAAGAGGAAGAGGGGACTCTGCTTCAGAGCCCCCCAAGGACCCTAGGAGCAGCATGGTGGCACCACTGCATACTCCATCTGTCTTATGAGCCATGGGGTTCTCAGGCCTGATACTCCCAGGAGTAACAGGAATGGGGATGAAGCAGCAGATGGAGGCCTCAGACTAGGCCCTGATATTGGAGACTGGTGTAGTGCCAGTCATGACAAGATAACATTGAGGCAGATAATGTTACTGCTTGATGAACTGATGCTGACAGGGAGAACATGAACCTGTAGAGAGTAGTCTGTTTTAGCTTGGCCAGAAAGAGACAGGTCAGGGAGAATGAGTGAAGGGCCTGTCTCAGCAGACTCCACAGCAACCGGTTCTGTCAGAACTATCCAGAGAAAATGAGATAGAAGTGGTGTCTTGGTAGGGATCTGTTGGTCACCTTTCAATACTGAAAACCTTTAGATGAGCTGAGGTCAGACCCAAGCAATATGGACCTGGTCTTGTTGGCCACAGGAGGACTTTCCACTATGGGGTTGAAGAAAGCCATCTATGCTTATTCAAGCAAGGAATGTCAGAGTGGTCAAGGCAGAAGAAACAGTGGTATGGGTCCTATCGGAGACGGTACAGACACATGGGATGTAGGCCGGAAGATTGATATACCATCCTCGGCAGTGACACAATGACAACAGGAGGCCTCAGTGAAGGCTGTAAAAGTCCAAATGGGCAAGGAAAAAGAGCCTGCAGGAAGAAAAAATGAGTATCAGCTCAACAGGGCAGCTAAGAGGAACTGAAATAGCTACAAATAAAAGGAATCTTGGGTGGTGGTTGAAGAGTGGTCCAAAAAAGTCCGAAGAATTGTGCTTGGGACAGGAACTTTCCAAAGGAATCTTGATATGGTGGCAACACTGAATCTACACCAACTGACAGACTTCAACCACCTCTAATCTTTCACTCCGTGAACCTCTGCACAGCAATAGTTTCTTCAGCTCCATTTTCACCTTCCTTTCTCCTGACAAAATTCTCACCCTCAAAATGAAGAGACACTGCAAGTATCTTTAGGTTACTCCACTTATCCATAAGTACTTCTGGTCCTAAACTGTGGTATGACCAGTGCTGCCTGCCAGTATGCTCTGTCTGTCTTCCTCACTGAATCCTGCACTCCTGGTACAGTCTCATCAAGCCAGTTTGAGCATTACAGACATTCATGGCCGGACACTCTGTCCTGACATTGTCTTCTTTCCTTTTAAGATTTCTGGGGTCCACTTATGCCGAGCCATCCACCTGCCTGAACAGTGTCCAAGACCTCCATGCTTCCAGACAGGACAGACACTTGATCCAATACCAGGAGGCCTGGTGGTCGGATTTGCCTAGGATTAGGTCCTCTTAGATTGATTGTCTGGACTTTGCAGACAGTCATTGCTCTTGCAAAAAGAATGAGTGATGGGCCTGCCTCAGCAGACTCCACAGCAACCAGTTCTGTCAGAATCATCCACAGAAAATGAGATAGAAGTGGTGTCTTGGCAGGGATCTGTTGGTCACCTTTCAGCACTGAAATTGGGAGTATCAGCTTCTACCCGGCAAGAGGCCACAGCTGCCCTGTTCCCAGCACAGCCGCCTGCCCTCCTTACAGGGACGAGTGTCCTGAGCCACCAGATCGTATCAGAGCACTCTATGCAGCAAGTAGGGCAGATCTTAGAGGCACCCGAGAGCACAGAGCAGCTGTTGAATTCTCAGCAGTATTCCAGAGAAAGAAAATACATCCAGGTCTCCCTATATTTTTTTTTTTTTTAATTTAGCATAAACAGTTTCTAACTGAAGGCTACTTCTCTCCTGCCAAGCCACCTCCACCTGGAGGAAGGGCCTGTAAGTCAGGTATTTCAACAGTTTTTTAGTGAATCTTTTCATTTATGTCTGACCTTACAAAATGAAAATAACAAGGTCACAGTCGCATCCTAGTTTTATTACAACTGACCTGCAGGCAAAAGGATAGAACTATTACATAAACACTCTGATTCCATGTATAATATCTTATATAGAGGAGGAAGTCAAACCAGGATATCAGATAAAATATTCTGAAGCTCTTTGAAGCAGTTGTGTTCCTGAGCTCCACTTTACAGACAATAAGGCAACATCCCTGCACATCAGCTTTTTGATAATTTTTATACATTTTTCTATGGTACAAGAAAAAAATAACCAGAGTTCACAATGTACAGTTCTTACACTATTTTCACAGCTTCTGAACACTATATACCTTTTTTTTAATAAAGATACATTGTAATAAATGTTGCACCCTTAATAGTTTATAATAATCTATACTTAATATGCTAGACCTGCCTTTCCATATACCCATCCATGCCACAGCACATTCCAAACCTGACTTTGATACTGGGAGTACAAAGCTTCTGGTTTCCATTTTCCATCAGTTGAAAGCAAATTAATTGCCCTGCTAAAGATGAGCTAAAGGTGGGGCTGGCAGTGGAAAACAGACCCCAAAATGCACTTAATGAGCAGAGCAAGACTGTTGCTTGTGGTGGAGGAAACAGATTCTGGGGAGATTTCATCTCACTTAGTGTTAGGCCTCTAAAAGCTGTCTGATCTGCTGCTGTCATCAGAAAGAAGTTGTGAATCAATCAATCATCAATGTTTGAAAGGCGGGAACAAGGGCAGAGCACCTCTGAGTACATCTTTCTTTGTACAGTCTATCTTTCTTTATTCAGCCTAGCCAGCACCTTGTACAATTCACTAGTGCCTGGTTATCACATTATAGGTGGCTGGGGCTTGGTGAGATGAATCAATAGCTATTGGGATTTGCCAAACCAAGGAAAAGTTGAGTTTTCTGAGGCTAAAGGGCTCTAGGAAGAATTACTACTTTAGATATTAGCTGTATCTAAAGTAGATATAGCTTTAGATACCACAGTTTGTTTGACTGCTACTTCCATGTTGCTACGTGATTAATCAAGGCTGCTGAGAACGACTAGTTACTTCACAGAATTTTGCTTTGTCCATCTTGGGAACACTTCAGTGACTGTCTCATCTGGCAAACAGACCTTTAGGAACATAATCCATGAAGCTGTCAGGCACCACAAACTGCCTGGTGTCCAGCTGAGCAGAAGCAGAGGACACAGTATGTCCCACAGGATCATAACCACTGTTCCCTTCTGCCTGCAGTGTCAGACAGGAATGGCTCCAGACAGCCAAGCTGGAGATGACACATTACTGCTAAGCTGTATATGAGGGCATCACATCTGTGGCCAGAGAAATGCCAGGAATCCACATGAGCACTGCATTGGCTTTCTGCTTCCTCATCTGAGCAGCTAGAGCAGGGATGTGAGTGAGGTGCTGTTCTCTAGTGCTTTCACATCAGCTCTGCTTTTCATCTGGTAGCATTGTTTCAAAGTAGAAAGCACCTTCCACAGAAACCCTGCCAGTACACGTGTTTTCACTCCTATCACATCTCTAGTCCTTTGTGTCCTGCATCCAGTTTTGCTGCAGGGCTTTGACACTTAGCTGTTCTAATATTGATTAAGTCCTACCAAGTGCCCAAGCTAGTCAACTCAAAATGACATACTGGAAGCCAGAGAGTCCACAGGTCCCATTTCATCGCTGGTATGCTTCTAAATGTCTGGCAATATTTTGAAAAAAATCTATTTTCATGAAAAATTCAGCTTTGAAAAAGACGCCAAATTAAAAAAAAAGAAATTCTATCACCTTGCACCAAACAATCTTAGTGAGGTTCATTCTAAGGAAATAGTAAGAAGAGATACTCAAGGTCACAAAAGAGGGTAAATATACCCAGGAGAAGATGAACAAGGTCTCCAACAAGCAAAGCAGTATCTCATATTTGCAGTAATGCAATTAGCCACAGAGCCTCAAAGTGGTGTGGATGCGGGAACATCCCCACCATCCTGCTTGAAGTAGACAGATGGAAATGCTGAGATTTATCTTGTAAGGAATACCAGGCTGATAAGCAGCAGTGTTGCTGGGCTAGGCTTGGAGTCTGTGAAGAAGTGCTAGCATCAGGGCTCAGGACAGTGAAGAGTGATAAACATTGACTAGAAATCACAGACATTCATTTGTGGCTCATTAAAACAGCTGCAGACCTTGTGAACTGCACTTGTCGAAGTCAAAGCAAAGCCAGCCGGTGAACACTGTGGAGCTATAAATCAGGTCACAAGCAGGTTAAATTCAACTGAGTAGTTTAATAATTCTTCAGGTCAAAGGTCTTATCTTACCAGGTAACAATTTACAGGACACCTAGTTAGAGTGAAGAGTGGCTGGCTTGGTAAAAGGAGAGAAGAATACATTATTTCCCATCTCTGAATATTTTAATGTTAGCCTCTTTCAACGCAACATATTTTTGGTAAAGACATATTCACTATATTCAACATGATCTCTCTTTAACAAGAAGTTCAGCTGAGCACACTGTCCCCAGAAAGTACACTGCGACTGTAAAGCAACAGAATTTCATAGCAGTAAATCTATTGCACTTTGTGAAGAATAAAATTCTCCTTTGCCTTTCTAGCTCCAGAAGGCAAAGTATCTCGTTGGTTAAGCAAGTTCTTCTCCCTCCAGGCAAAGTCTCTTAATGTTCAGACAGACAACGCCTAACTTTTGTTTGTTTGCTTTTTATTATTACTTGAAACAACAATTGGAAGAGTTTGAGAGAAAAATCTTTCCAGTAGCTGCTGAGAAGTCTCCAAGTTTTGAGTCTAGAAATGAATTTTAGGTGCTATCCAATCACGGTCAACAAATAAATGTACTTATTTCCACATTTCATGAATATGTCCACAAAAGAGCAAGATGAGGTCTCTCTTTGACCAACACTAACACTGTGTGATCAGGTATTACAGGGATGCACTTTATATGTGACAACAGTATACAGACAGGATGGAAATAACACCAATATTATTGCACATGGTGTCTGGGCGAGCATTAAAAACACTGCAATATGTGATGAAAATTCTTTACAGCTTGTTTTCTCTCAGCCCTTTTTCTAGAGTTTGATGTAGCAGCAATATCAATCAACGTACATTGGAGAGCTGGGAGTTGCTGGCATTTGATCCAGGATTTTACAAACATAGCATGCAACATCCACTGTGCGTTCCTCATACATCAGAATGAAGGGATGTTTCTGGAATTAGATGAGAAACAACAAGGTTACTCCACCTTAGTGATACAGACTGGTTCCCTCAGTTAAAAGTTTAGCATGCAATTTGACTGACTCAAGAACATAGGACTCGGTGGGTCTGCATGATCCTAGGATATAGCCTTGCCCATAGCATTTACAAAAGGGGAATTAAATGTGCAATATAGAAAGCTGTATTTCCAGAGCTAGCTTTGGGCAGGCATCCATGGGCCTAAGAACCTGCTGAACTCGACACAGTAAAGATGCAGTATGGCTCTTTTGTAACATGGTTCATGGACATCTGCTGAATACTTTCAAGAGAGATTTCATCGTCAGTCTCTTCAGCAAAGGAGACAAAGGAGTGACAGGGAAATATGACCTGTGGAAGTCAAATAGCAGGTCAGGTCCCAAACCCCGTTGTCCTGAACCCTGAACCCCAGGAATAGCTTCCCGCTGTGCCCAGGAAGCTATCTATACAGGCTGGACCCAACTCAGAGCAACTAGGAAATGACATCGCAACTTTTCAGGCAGGTCCTTCAGGACCCCACCATCACAGGCTCTGCTGATTCCTTGTTCCAGCACACTGTGGTGTACTCTTTCAGGACGTAGTTTTGCCTGTACACTCACGTCCTTGCTGTGTGGCTGGTGCACTGGAAGCATTTACAGGTTTACATTTACACGTTTGCCTACAATTTGACAATGCTTTTGAGTGTAGGTGCCAGCATCTCAAGCAAAGGCAGAATTTATAGAGCAAACCTAGACTTTGCCTGAGCCTGTGCACTTCAGTGATCACACAGGCGAGCCAAGTCTAGTTAGCTAATCCACTGCAACATGGCATTTCTGTGTTTGCTGATCTCTTAAAATCAAGTGGATGTTTACGTACAGACACTAATAATCACAAACCACACAGGGTCAGGGACAATAGCATCAAGGCAGTGTTTTCGCTAAGGCTATGCAGATGGACACTCTGCCTTGATCATCTGAGGAAACACAGAGCTACCCTAGATGTGCAACCCAGCTCCACTGCACAATTTTAAGCGCTGGCACAGTCAGCCAGGCTTTGCACTCACCAGGAGCTCTTTGTACTTTGGCCTTTTGGACTCGTCCTTTGTAAGGCTAAAGAAAGCAGAAAGAGAATTAGGAAGAGGCAGACTTAGGAAGTCATTACAGACATTAAATGTTATTTTTTTACAGGATAAGAAATTGATTTCACTGCTGTCGCACTGGGATTCACAGCCGGCCAAGCCATTCAAGTCCAAGAATTTGGCTCCTGAAATAAACATACTTTTCATACTGTGAGTAACCACAAGGAGTCCTTTCCTCACCACATGACTGAAGGGGCTGGCAGAAGCCTAAATCCCATGACCATCACCAAATCCTTCTGGAGACAGAGAACTGCAAGCTAAAACCTCATCACTGCTGCTGCCTCCATATGGAAACAGGTTTGACTTCAGCGTAATTGGAGTTTTCAGAGAGCAGCAATTGGTGACTCTGGCCTGCTGTCCAGTCAGGAGGGCAGCATGGCACACATGCAGAGGAGACTGGAAACAGCCTGCCAGAGAGTATACACTCCTCTCAGTGAAACACACATAATGCATTCCTCTTGGTATGTGTGCAAGCAAGGATGGAGCTATAATACTCAGAAGACAGAAAAATCTGCAACGGTGCATCCAGGCTTCCAGGCCCCACACTGGCTCATCCAGAGCACTGGTGAACACCTGACACATCCAGAGCTGAGTGAGCCACAACCTCTAGGGAGAGACAGAGAAGGGCAGCTGGAAGAGGGAACCGTTGGTGTAACTGGGAAAGATTAGCAGACCAGCATGGCAATAGCTGATCAGTCCCTCCGGCTAAGAGAAGAAAAGCCTGTCATGCTGGCCTAGCTTCACTACATCTCCTCTTCATCCTTTCTCTGTCTCCCCTACACAAAGCTGCAGCTGCTGGTTGCCACCTTCCCATAGATCTGTAAAAGCAGCAGCTTTGGGTGGCTATCAGAATAGAACTCTGGGCCCTGCTTCTGTGAGTCTTGGAACACAGCCCCAGTGGCAACTCTTTAGGAACAGCAGGCTTGGTTAAGTCCTGCTCCCATTTAGATTCTGCCTTCATCAACCAGGCACCCAGAGCCAGGCTCTGTGTAATGTTTTAGATGTTCTCAGCACCACTGTGGAGTAGGTTCCTGTGCTATGGGAGACACAGCCTGCCTGCAGCATGGTAGGAATAGCTGGCCCTCAAGGCACAACGCAAAAGGCTCAGCCCAAAGTGAGACAGAGCATTTGCTCCTGAGCATTGCTCTGAAAGCAGCCCCACACCACTGCCATCGCTGCAGCGCACCTTCCCTGTAAGCAGGCAGAAGGTGCCTTGCAGGGTACCAGATAATGGGCCTTAAGAGATGGGTGTGAGGAAAAGGGATGCCAAGCTGAAGAACATTCCCTGCTGTATGAGGGGCTCGTCCAGGCAGACACAGCACCAGAGCACTGTGTCCCAAAAGCCACCAGCATTGGGATGATCCCATCTGCTGCCTGGTTCCTAGTGCAAGGAGACAGCTAAGGACAGCTAAACACTGGGCCAGCATGGGTTGGGTCATAAACCAAACCGTGGTGGGAACGGCAGGTGGCAGCAAAGGCCACAAAGAAAACCTGCAGCAGGTAAGGACAGAGATAGGGAGGGGCACCAGGAAGATGTCTGGGGTGACAGATATTGCCCCAGAATACCTGAGAAGATGGACACAGCCCCTCTGAAAGTCGATGCAGGCAACTGCCATGGAGACACATGATGGAGGTACAGAGGGGTACAGGAGATCAGGTCTCAGCAAGCCTAAACTGGTTTCTGCAGAGCTACTGGCCCTGGCACATGCCTGGTAGGCAGAGTAGGGCAAACTTAGGGTGCCAAGTCTTGCACGGTGCCTGGGCTAACCTGCTCTCCTCTCCTAAGTGGCAAGGCAGGCTCATCTGCAGTCCTGGGCCCTCACAGACCTCCTGGTGGAGTGACGAGAGCCAAGTGGATTCACAGGCTAACTGGAGACATCCTCCCTGGACTCCAAGGCCTTGAGCTCTTCTCTAGCCAAGGCCAAGGGAGCCCAAGGAATCATCCATTACTCCTTCCAGCCAATCACTGGAACACAGCTCACGCTCATTTCTCAGTATTTCTTCAGTGAGTTTGAGATGACCAGCTCAGAGGCAATGGTGCCATCTTCCTTGCTGTGGGATGAGCCCACAGCAAGGAAGGGCACAGATCTAACAGGTGTTTAGCATGTTAAGCATGGGATGCAGAGCTGGTTGCACATCCCTGCAGTCCCACAACGCCCTATGGCAAGGCTGCGAGCTGCAGCCCTGCTGTGCCCAGTGGAGTGGCTGGAGAAGAAGAGAGGGAGCAGGGTGGTGCTGTGGTAAGGCCTTGAGTGAGAACAGGCCTAGCAAGGCAACACACAATCACCTTGAGAGTTACAATCACAGGTAAGAGAGAGGACAGGGATGAAACTAAGGCTTGAGAGCATCTTTGGGGGAAACACACAGAAGGGATCATCTTCTGCTCTTATCTGAGAGTCTCAGACTGATATTATTTTCTTGTTCATCCCTCCTGGCAAAGACAGCCTAGCTGGACTGTTGCATTTAACGCTCAGCTTTTCCCTCTGTGTCACACTGGGCATGGAGTGCAAGCAATGGTGTTTGCAGAGGCACCCAGCTGCCTCCTAGCCATGGGGAACAGGAGGTGGGGAAAGAGATAGCTCAAGGAGGGGGCTCCTCATATGTTGTTGTGAGGACCCCCATTTCCAAGCCAGGAGGTATCTCTGCAGAGCTCTGAGGAAGTCACACTGAGAATGGCAGCGTTAGATGCGTGTGCGGTAGGATGTAGTAGGAGGTAGTGTCTTGCTTAAACTAGCAGAGTTAAACCGAATTCCCAACAGCAGCATTTCTATCTGTGGTAATTCTAGAGGGATCTCTTTCAAGCTAAAGCACAGTCACAATGTGGTCACTAATTATTCAGAGAAACAGAGGGAAACTACAGTACATGCTTGGGTCTTCTCTGTCCTGGGACCTGACTGCAGAGCTGCACAGACACAGAGAGAGCAGACGTTCCATTGCTGCTGTGCAAACATCCTCACTTCAAACTTTTGCAGTCCAGTAGCTATTCCTTTGCTGATCTCTGGGGGTTTAAAATGTGCTTCTCACAATGCCTTAAATGTAACTATTCAAAACTTCAGCTCATAGTCCAAGTTTTGTTCTGAAATTTCCATGTGTATGTTCATAAAACAGATCTAGAAATCTTTTTTTTTTCAAGCTTGATGTAAAGCTGTGGGTCTGGAATGGCCATTTGGAGCACCAAGTGCTGTACAACTCTTTTCATGGAACATCTAATCTCCTTCCCAGGCATTGTGGATCTCAGGACCTCGTGTCTCTTCCGGCAAGTACTAACTCTTCAGCTGCCAGCATGAAGCTCCAAATAGCCAGAAAAAGAGCTTTGATACTTTGCTAACTCTGGAGCAGTAAGCTTAATCCTGTAAACAGATCCAGGATGAACTTCACTTTAGACAGGCATCTAAAGAACACAGGGAGGTGGGTAAAAGGGGAAAAATGTTCCACTTTGGCTTCCACAGCTTTGTGGGGATCCAAAGTAAAATGTAAAAAAAAGAAAAAAAAAAGTTTTATCAGCAATATCATTTTCTCACTGATCTATCAGAGCGTACAGGCAGCAACATCAAAATTCAAACTGCCATGTGACTGCCAGTGTAGGACTCTGTTCTCTATTTTTCCTAACTCTTAAATGCACAAAAATAAAATGATTATTAGATTCAAGTTTGCAGAGTAATGCCCACAAGATTTATGTCTATCACCTAGAACCACAGCCTTTTGGAGATTCATCTGCTCAGGAAAATCAACATTTATTGTCTGTACTTAACTAAGGATTATAAGAAAAATATTTATTACAGTACTGCTATGGACACATGATAAATATTCTAGGCCAAAGTCAGATTATTTGCAAAATCAGATTAAAACAAAAACAATTAGACTGGGAACATGGTCTGCACACAGGGGTAGTCCCACAGCAGTATACCCTGGAAGAGGTAAATGAGCCGGAAGTGTGAATTGAGCCAATAAAATACACAGGCCAAAGATGCTGCTCTTCAGCAGAGATGTAATGTAGGTTCTTCCACTGGGTCCTCCTGAGCCAAACTCATGAGTGTGTAAGCAAGAGAGCAGTCTCTTAGCTTTGTGAACTCTGTAATGATATTTATTCTCTAAGGAGAACTACATGGGAAAGAAACTACTGCTTGTACTGTACATGAGAAAGCAACTTTGACTTTCTAATCAAACAGCACATAGTCTTCATACTAAGCAAGGGAAACTTCTTTTAAGCAGCAAGTCATTTTGATGTCCTATTTTCTGCATACAAAAGACAACGAGAAGGTCTTCCTTGCAGACAGATCAAAGTCAGAATGGGTGTTCCATAAAAATTCCTAATTCTGGAAGACAAAAAAACCCTCAAACCAACACCTTTTGCGTGTCAAATGGATGGAAAATCCCAAAAACAAAACCTCCACAAAGTTAAAAATTGTCTAGAGCTATGTCTTCCTGTGTCATAGAATTCTGAGATGGACACCCTTGCCCCAGGGCTGTCCATCAGCCTGAAAGGTCTTTCCCAGAGCAGAAGGACCCAAAAGAGGAATGCAGGTCACACTGACGGACTTCCTGTGTGTTTCACTAGTAAGTTAACAAAAGTAGTTTAGATCAACTGTCACATTCTGACGGTAAAGTGCTTAGTCAGAAAACTCTCAATCAGCCCTTAAATTAACTGGGACCACGAACATGTGGCAGGCAGACTGCTCTAAATAGTTGCTGTACAAACAACTTGACACTTCACATCCAAGGCTGACAAAACTGCAGAGGCCCTGTCCAGCCCTCTCAGAAAAGCATCTCTAGTTTTGATTTTGTCACAAGATTTGACAAAAGATACGAAGCCAACAACCAAGCAGGGCACGTGCTACAGGTCCTGACACTCACTATGTTGAACAGACCCTCTTCCTACCAGGAGGGAAAGCCTCCAGGCCTTGCTATGCAACAGAGAAGACTAACATAGACCTGCAGCACAACTATGAGACAGTACTGCCAGGAGTCAGAGGCTTCTGCCTGCAGAAGAAAAGGTAAAGAACAGGTCTGTCACAAAGCCGTTTCATACCAAAGAACAGGCAGCACGTGTCAGGCCCTCACCTGGTCATGCAATGGGTCTTATCATGTCTCTCCTGAGCACAGACTCTCAGAGGTTTTCTCCTTATTCCTATCCTGAAGAGCAGTATCCAAAGGTCTGCCACTCAGCCTCCTCTCATCACCCTCTAAAGAAGTGAAATGCAAGCAGTCTTCACCCTCATGTTGATGCAGCGATGTGAAACTAAGCTAGGAAGTACTTGGCATGTGACTCTCACCGAATACCTGACCATGACAGAACTAGCAATTTCCATGTACTTCAAGTAGTCAACACTTACCACAAGTTGACAAAGTTGATGAAGCTCGGGGAGAATTCCCTTTCCTCTGAGTTGCTCAGCTGTGGTGGGTCTCCTTTTACTACTTGTGTCAACTGGTCAAACACGCTGTTCCACTTCGGGTAGGGGAATCGCCCTGTAGCCAGTTCATACTGCAAAAAGACAGCAACCACACCAGACAGGTTACACAAAGGGAACTGCAATCAGGATAAGAAAATCTCTACAAGTACCCTAGAAACCCCCAATGGGGGACTTTTATTCTTTATCACATCCCCTATACAAAGCTCAACTGAGAGAGAGACAGGGGAAAGTTATACTCAATAGTTATTTTTGGTGCCTACATTGGGAACTTGGTCTCCCTATACAGTTAACCAAAAGAGACACCTCCAGATTTAACCTTGTTACGCCATACTTGCATGTTGCAAATGTTTTCTCTCTACTAATTTTACAAAGTGGACCAGTGTTTTTATCAAGCTGCTTAAAGGACAGAGGACAAAATCTTTCTCCAGTCCCTACCCAAACATCCTTCAATCACTAGAGAAAATGGACACTGATAGAATAATCATTTTACAACAACAATCAGGAAGAAAGCACATTCACAGAGGCTACTGACTCATACTCATTGCTCCCCTTTTTTCTTCAACGTCAACATCTTGGGAATGGATGTCTTTTTCACACTGCTAATGCACGTACCCACCAGTACTGTAGTTAGCCAGAGAGGAATCAGCAGCTGTGATCTAGGATTAGTGGCAGCTTTCTGCACAGCCAAAATACAGTACAAGCCAGGGCTGCTAGAAGCTTATTTTACATAGACCAAGTGCTCCATTCTGCAGCACCATACTCACTAGCCTTTCTGATCTGAGATTTTGAAGAAAAAAGCTCCTCTACCATCTTCCCTGTCCACTTTTCTTTTGCTGCAAAACATAGCAGCAGCTAAATGTATCCTCAAGGGTTCAGGGGAGCCATCTGCCTTGACAGGAATTCTATTCTTTATGAGCCAGGACGTGCCCACTTCAATCACTACATGCAAATGCTTCACAGCAGAGGGGCTGGGCTTTGCTTCAAGCATGCATTTGACACCAACCAACTCCATTACACTGCAAAGGGCATTAAGGCTACCCATTAGGAAAGTACCATGCAGCAGAGGTTTTAAATGCCACTCACTTACCAATGTAATTCCCAAACTCCAGACATCTGAGCGGACATCATAGCCTTGCCTCGATGCACTGGGATCTATCCTTTCAGGCTGAAACAGGAAGAAGAACCAGTCAAACAATGCATAGTGCGGGAAGGAATTACAAGCACCTGCAAACTTAGGAAAAAAACTCTAATGTGCTCCTGAGCAAAGCCTGGCATGTCCCTAGACGCAAACTTGTTGCTAGGGCATCCAACTCCAGCAGAGAAACGTCTTAAGGAATCAAATACTCATTTGATGATAGTGGTCTAGTCTAAAAGGTGATCTGCAAAGGCAATTCAGCATAGCCCATTCCTTTTCTTTTTCCTTTTTTGCAAGTGTCTCAATAATTATTTCTCTCTACTATTCGTTTAGTTTTGTTTAACCTCAAGACCCCTTTAACAAAGTCTTGTTCTCTCTGTTTTAGCAGCAGAGTTCTCCCTAGGGAACCAAATGAACTCAAATAAACATCATCTCATCCATCACTGCAGGGAACCGAGGTTTAGCAGCATCTATCAGAGCTCTTCTTCCCAACTGCTTTTTTGTTTGCTAAACCTCAAGAGGTATTAAAGATGCATTTTAAGAACCACTCTTCTCTGTGAGTTTTCAGGCATCCTTGTAAGGCAACTATGAGGTCATGATGTTACTAGGTCTTCAAACATTCAAAACATCTTCTCTAGACAGCAATATTGACCCAGATATGGATGATCTATACCAAAGAACAACATATCCAGAGAGAGGAACTGGCATGAGTGAGGGTCATCCTTGTGATAAACCTCATTCTGCCTCCTTTTATTAAAAACATAATCATAAAGATGCTAAAAGAAACATGGTCTCACTTACTTTGGACTATAACAGCAATAGAGATCTGAATTACAGTAAAATATTAAATTATCAGGTACCTGAAATACTATGGAAGCATTGTTCGATTTGTAAGTTACATGCATTTTTGCAGCGCTTAGCAATAGAGGGAGGCTAAAGAGCACCATGTAATGAAAAAGTCCCCTTAGTGCATTCAAAGTCTTTCACTGGACCACCACACGTATGAGGAAGGCCACCTCAATCCCTGGTAGGGGATCTCCCAGCTTGCTCTGGGCTCTCCTAGAACCTTCTTGTTTCCACTACCACTTGTCCAGTACATGGTGCATTCCCTTCCCAATGTCACTGATGTTTTATCATCCTTGCTTTCAGTTATAATGCCCACATTGAAACATGTAGGGTCCAAAGGTGATGCCCTGAACACTCTCTCCTTTCCTACCCTCCCAGGCCTATTACTTTGCTTCTCATTCTTACCCTCTGGCTATAGCTTCTATTTGATCTTAAGATCATGGCTTTGATTTTGCCAAACTGACTTACATGGCTTTTCAACAATCCTGGTGACAGGACATGTGAAATGATACACTATTAAAATTAACAGAATCACAGAATGGTTGAGGTCAGAAGGGACCTCTGGAGATCATCTAGTCCAACACCTCTGCTCAAGCAGGGTCACCTACAGAACATTAGACAGGATCGTGTCCAGGCGAGTTTTCATTATCTCCAGAGAAGGAGACTCCACAACCTCTCCGGGCAACTGCTTCCAGTGCTCCGTCACTCTCACAGTAAAGAAGTTTTTCCTTATATTCAGACAGAACTTCCTTTGTTTCAGTTTGTGCCTGTTGCCTCTTGTCCCGTCACTTGGCACCACTGAGGAGAGTCCAGCCCCATCCTCTTTGACGCCCTCCCTCCTGAAGATATTTGCAGACATTGATAAGATCCCCCCTCAGTCTTCTCCAGGCTAAGAGGCCCAACTCTCACAGCCATTCCTCATAGGGCAGATGCTCTAGTCCTCTGATCATCTTCATAGCCCTCCGCTGGGCTCTCGCCAGTAGCTCCATGTCTCTCTTGTACTGGGGAGCCCAGAATTGGACACAGAACTCCAAATGCGGCCTCCCCAGGGCTGAGCAGAGGGGCAGGATCACCTCCCTCGACCTGCTGGCAACACTTCCTAATGCATCCCAGGATACCATTGGCCTTCCTGGCCACAAGGGCACACTGCTGGCTCATTGTCAACTTGCTGTCCACCAGCACTCCCAGGTCCTGCTTTCCAGTAGGTCAGCCCCTAGCCTGTACTGATACATGAAGTAATCTCTCCCTAGATGCAGGACCCTGCACTTGTCCTTGTTGAACCTCATGAGGTTTCTCTCCACCCAACTCTCCAGCCTGTCCAGGTCTCTCTGAAGACAGATCTCACACTATGCTTCCCCTGTTTGTGCCCTGTCTGGAGAAAGAGGATGGAGAAGAGTAGAGAAGAAATCTCAAGAAGAAAGAGGAGAGACCTAGAAACAGCAGACAAACAAGTCAGGAGATGTGTGATGAAATGGAAGTAGGAGGATCAGCAGCCACCTGTATTCTGCTAAAATAATGAAAATGGCCACAAGAACTGCCCTTTTTGCCAGGGCTTCAGAGCTACAGTGCAGGGTGACTGCCAAGCTTGCCAAGAGTGCAGAACTTCCGTAAGTCCACACATAAACTTGCTGTAGGCCACCATAGTCAACTATCTGACCTGAAGGCAGCTCTGCAGCGGCATGGCAGCTATCTATCAGGCCATTTACTGCGGTAACAAAAGAGGGATTCTGTGGCCAGTATGTACCCTCACACCATAAAAAACAGAGTCACTTCACAGGAACCAGGACCATTTTGTGATTAAAGACAGCCTCTAATGCACCAATACAGTGCACTCAGCCAATACAACTGACATTAGCGTGGAGGTGACCTGGCTCTGCATGCTGGAGGAATTATAGTACTGACAGCTGGGGACACTGGAGAGGAATGCAGGCCCTTTCTGCAGCCCTGGCACAACAGGACATGCCATACCTCCTGAGTGCTGCCAGGATGTCTGCCTGTCAGAAAGCTGCCACTGAAGACTGGATGGCACAGAGCCATGACAATGCTACAGAGATTATGGCAATAGTGGCCTTGCCAGGGTCAGGGCTCCTATATGACAGATCTATAGCCAATGTGGTGCATTAGCAAGAAAGATAGCAAGAGAAGTTTACAGACTGAAGAAAGGATTGCTTTTGGTGCAGCACAATGAATTATGGGACTGTACAGATAACAGATATCTGGGGTAGGGGCTCAAGCACTAAAAGCCTGTGTGTACAATACAGGGATAAAGAGGTAAGCGGCATTTCAAAGAGCATCCCTGTCTCTCAGCAGGCTATGGTGTCTGGGGCACCACAGGGCATCCTTGAGGTCTATAATGAGGACAGAGCTGGCATGTTCTAGTCTGTAGCACCCAAGAGGGGCAGCCTTCAACTGTGACCAAGCAGAGGAGTGCAGACATAGCACCAGGCACTTGGCCCTAAATAGTGGTGCCACAGTTACAGGGAAGACAGAATGAACCAAAATAAATCCTTTCTAAATACAGAGCAGAAAGAATCCTGGGAATTTTCCATGTGGATGACATGGGAGCAATTAACACCAATGAAGGAAGAATCAGTGTTACACTCCAGGGATCTGGAATGAGAAATGCAGGCAAAACTCAGCTTTTACCAGATGTCCTTTTAATGCCAAGTGCAAGTGAGGAAAGGAAATGGCTGAGATGGAGATCGACCACTGGATCTGCTGATGATCTAAAGAGACAGGGTATGAAGGGGCTTCTCAGCATTTGAATATGCACCTGGGCACCAGCATCTTGACTGAAAAAAAAAGAGCAAGGCATGAAATACTAATCCTCCCTTCTCCTCCAAGCCCCCTAAGTAAACACATGCAAGTCAGGGTGTGACACAAGTATAGATGCACATACAGCTTCCTGCTCAGATTCTTTATGTTGCTAAAGAGCAAAGTTCATTTCTAGGAAAATGAATTCCTGAAGCTCAAATCCTGGATTTTTACTGCTTATTTAATTGAGGAATTTTATACTTCATGCACTGTAAATTCAATAGTTCTGCCTACATAGCATTAAAAGGTGTATAACAAATTCTTACTTGCATCTTAAGCCAGTGTGTCACTACAGTAAAAGAAATAAAAGGTTACTGGGAGTAAAGAAATACTAGAAAGAGCTAAAATTTAACAATATAAAAAGCAGAATGAAATCTCCAGCATATAAACTCCCCCTCTGCCTAGAACACAGGAACAGATGGATGTGAGACAGAGGCTGCCAGCTTCCCTTGGAGATGATCTTTTCAGACACACATCGCATGCAATTGAAGAGCTTCTGAAACAAAGTTAAGGGACTTCCTTGCCTTCAGTTGACAACAGGAGCAAGGTAAAGCACTGTACATCTGGAATCTGGTCATGCAAGCTTCAGCTGCAGAGTTGTCTGTGCCAAATTCAGCCACAAATCACAGAGTGAGTTACAAACAGGGTTGGCTAGAGTTAATAGACCTTCTACAGCTGACACAAACTGGATGTGTGTTTCGCAGGCAAGAACTGTGGCTCTTTGGTATGCCATTCTCCTGTTGTGTTAACCAGTATACCAAATATATATTTGGGAAAGCTCAAGACAAAAATGTCATCTCCCCCTTGGTGATGACCCCATCATGGCTTTGTCATTGTGCCCTGCAAGGGGCTCTGCAAGTGCTCTCAGAGATGCATTTGTCACTGTCCAAGCAACCCAGCTCTTGAGGCTAACTCCAAACTGACACAGAAAGGAGGGGAGTGACATTTCTGAACAGCTGCCTACAGAGTTTTGCAACAGCAATGGAAACCATCTTTAGGACCATAAATAACTAGTTTCGGAAATTCTTCTGCTGTTCAGTAAAGGAAAATTCTGTCACTCACTTTTCATGTTTCTGTATTTGTCAAGAATATTCCTATGGTGAAGAGCAAATTGTTCTTTCTTTGAGGCGCTCTCCCACACAGGCCTCTTGCACACTCACAACTGGAGCACAGAGTGATGGCCAGTGTCAGTGAAATAACAGATAGCTGTGGCCTAGCCGGGGACAAAAGCCATGTGCAGAAAGGAGAGCAGGAAAAAGGCACTGCCTAGCTGGGCTCTCAGTCCTACCTCCCCTTTTACCTCCTTCACCAAAGCATTAGGATGTCAAGTGCAGCTCCCTCTTGCCTGCTGAAAGCTCTGAATTTTTTTATTCCTGACTATACAACATCCTAGAAACAACAGGAGTGGAGGGAGCCCCTTCCCCGATTCCTCTACAGGGCTGTCCTGGGAGTTCAAACCCTGTCAGGCTAACTGTTTCACCACCAGCCCTGTGGACACAAGCATCATTACCAGTACCTCACAGAAAAGAGACAGTCCTGCTCTGTGAGGTGACCATCCTTGTGGGGACTTGCCATGCCACTTCTTGAACAGATCTTGGTGCCAAAGACACAGCCCTACAGTGAGTGTTATTGCTCCAGACAGGTATGGACATCTGGGCCACTCCTCCCTGGTGTAAATACTCTGCTCAACAGGAAGGTATGGGGGCTCTCACTCAGGTAACACCTAACTCTTCTACTAGCTGCTAGAGAGCTGAAGTGTCTGATTTAATTTGGTTCTCAATTTTTATGTGCAGTGATGTCTCATAAGCTTTCTGGTTCTCATCCTGGGCATGTAGAAGCTCACAGAAGGTGACCTCAGTGCTGGAAAAGCCTTGGTCTAAGACCGCAGATGTGAGTCATTCACAGAAGCAGCGAGAGCAATGCACAGTCACATTTTACTAGGAAGTCTTTTCTAAGGTTATACCCTTCTCTCCTGTACTAGGTGACTGATGAAAAAGCTATTAGCCCTTTATTTTCTCTGGGCCTGTTATCTCAGTCACTATAGGTAGGGAGTTCATGCAATATCCTACGCAGCAGCCTGTCCTGGCTGCAGGAGAAGACACGGCTCCTCAAGGAGGGTGTGATGAAGCACAGGAAAGGCAACATAGCATGATGGGTGGAACAGCTGATAGGGAAGCTGGGAACACAAATTCTTATTCTGTCTTTGTTGCTGAGCAATTGCGGACAAGCCACTTCCCTCTGCTCACCAGCTTATCATCTTTAAGATAGGAGCAGTAATACTTGTCTCTATGTAAAGCACTTTCATACCTACTGATGAAAAAACACTACATAAGAGATTAGAGCATTATGATTATCAAAAAACACATCAGCCAAAATATTCATCCATGTTTTGACTTTTTACTTCAGACATTCCTTCAAAAATCCTCTCTGTTCTTTGATTTCCTGTCCCTCCCCCTAACCCAGGTCAGCAATGAAGCTTGTGGCTGCAGAAAGATTATCAGCAGAGATCATATTTCTAGAGAATGGCCTTTCCTCCCCTCCTATTTCCTTTATATATTTACTCTGAGAAAATGTTTCATTTAAAAACTTCTCCAATGGCATTTTCCAGGTGGAGACATTGGTTTCCGTTTGCACAGGAATACCATCTCCTCCCAGTTTGTTTTCCTACCAGAATTTGAATTCCTTGGTCTGGATCTCAATAGCAGGGGGATCCCAAGAAAGTGACAGACTGTGACAGACTGGTGGATAGGGGACTCTGGCTAGGCATGTAGAGATGGCCAAGGACCATTAATGAAGGCAGCTCTGATATTTGCATTAGTAAATGATAAACTGCCAGAGTTCAAGAATGTAACTGTTCATGAAAGGTCACTAAGTAGTGAGAAAGAAAGAATTTATAATGGGTTCTCAAAGGAATCTTTCCTTTGCCTAAGGCCATTGATACCCACGAAAATATAAAACTAGTTCTGCTAAATTCTGTGCATCATCAAAAAGTTCACAGTATGCTAAATAAGGGTTCCTGATGAGCTAGTGTGATTTGAATCACTTGATTTAAGCTGGGCTCATTTAATATGGCTGGATGCTGACTCACATAACCAGAAACAGAAAAAGCAGCACTCTGTGATGAGGGACAGGGTCCTAGACAGGAGAGCATAAAAGCTGATAGGAGTAGCATGGTTAAAGGAGTATAACAGAGATTATGCACTAGGGGCAGATGTTCTTATTATATTCACCACAGGTGAGACAACTACTGGAAGCTTGTCCAATTTCAAGGTCTACTTTTGCAAAAAGATGCTGAAAAACTAGAAAGGGTTTATAGCAGAGCCATAAAATGCAATCCAATCTACCTTAAGGGCATAAGCTGCTCAGTCTATTAATCCTCTCAAAGAAAAGCTTAAGGGGTGACTTCATCACAGTCAGAAAGTATCTACTGGGGAAAGAGGCTGTGGCATGTAAGGAACTCCTTAACTCTGCAAACAAACTAGGACCAAAGAACTCATGGTCATCATAAAATAAGACTTACTCATATAAAAAAGATGGTAGTAGGAGGATAATTATGGATGAGGACAACTTCACAGATAGTATGGTAGATTCTCTGACATTTGAGGAGTCTAAAAGACAGAAGCCTTGAAGGGCATCTCAATCTGGTGATGTTCTGAAAGACCACACATCAAAATCCCAGAGCTCTATGCAGCCCTTCAGTGCCATCACCATCATCTCTTCTAAGAACTTCCTTGGAATAAGAGGGCCAAACTCTGAAGAGAAATCAATTCCGGAGGGCTGGAAGACATTATTTTAGCTCAGCTAAGCAGTATCAACATAGAACCTCACTGAAGGTCTCAAGTTTGGTAGGTTTGCTCTGAAGTCCTTGGATTAATTACAAAAGACTCAAGTGCAGCCCACAGTCTTCAGGCCTAAGCAGTATGCATATTTTCCAACACATACTGAAACAAGAGGAGTCCAAACGAAAGCAATGAAATGGGAAGATTTCTGATCCTATAGAATTCTGTGATGCAGCAGAGAAAGGAAAACAAGAGATGTCTAGAGATTAAATTTTACACATTCCAACTAGAAATGAAGTATGACGAAGTACAGATGGACAGCAGCAAAGGTGAATCATCATGAGGTAGCTCATACAGGACAGGAACAGGCTAGAATCACTGTCACTTTGAGTCGTAAAGTCTAGTTCCTCTTTGTAAAAATTAATTCCATTCAACCAGAAGCTCTTGGTCGAGGTAAAAGATCATAACCGAAGCTTCACCATCTGTGTGAGAGTTTCTGCTTGCGCTCTGCCCAGCATAGCTGTCGCGCCTACCTCTAACTCTGACCTCAATCTATTTCATATTAGGGGAAATCAGGAACCCTTGCACTCCACAAGCTCTTGAATATCTGGCCCTAAATAAACCTGGGTTAGTGGAACAGGCCCTGTTCCAATGTGGCAGAGTTGGCACTGGGGAGAAGGGTGGAAGTGAATTTAGTGGAAGTGATGGAGCAACAGATCACATTGCCCTATTCACCTCTGGCTGCTGCACACAGATTGACTCGTGTAGCTGGGCTCATAGACCACAGAGGACCTTGGAAGAGTTGAGCTACTGTTTCAGACTGCCTGCAAACTCAGAGGAATGTCCAAAAAAAAAAAATTACCACAAATGAGGCCCATGTACCCAAGTCCGTGAACACCAAGCTGACCTGCATAATCTGGGAAGGCAAACCAAGTAAAAGGATCTGTTTTCAGTCTGTTAAAGGCCTTGCTCCCCTTTCTATGTGCTGTTTGTCCAAAAAGACTGAGAAGAATGATTAATCTCCAAAGGGATTTTCAGTAGCACTTGAGAGGCTTCAAAAACCCAAGGTAGAGGATGGAGGCTGCACCTCCTGCTACATGTGTCCAGGCCTACAGGCTTCAGCAATAGATCACAGCTGGAGCTGCCTGCATGTCCTCCCTCCTGTATTGCTGAGGGTCACTGAGCAGCAAGGCATGGATGGACAAAGCAAAGGCTGGAGTCATCTGTGTGCAGATCTCAGTACCAGGCTAATTCAGAGGTGTGTGTGTGGGGGGGGGAAGGGGTAACACTGTTAAGTGGCACCAGCAGCCCCTTGGCCTGCTTTGTGTATGCAGCAGGTGTGCAGAGTGCTCCCACTCTCAATAGGAAAACACTCAGCTGTAGGTGGTCCTCCTACAAAATCCCCATCAGGGCTCCTGAAGCAGAATCCTTATCTACCCTCTACAGCATTAGCAGCAAGAGTCAAAAAGCCACACTATGAGTTGTCAGATAGCTCAGAAACAAGAGGAGACCCACACCTATGGGTCCTCAGACCTTCTGTGCAACCCTTCACCTTCATCCTTCACCTCCCTCTCTCCATACCTGACCCTGCCCTGTGAATGTCATCCATCTCTCTCTACAATTTCTTTGCTACAATGATCATGTCCCGCTATGTTTGGCTTTGAATCAGTCTTTTTATACTTAAATAAGATCAGCAGGGAGCTACCCTGGCCCACCCCAGCACAACCAGCTGTGCCTCATGCAGAGTAAACCTACGTCAAGCAGAAGCTGTCTGCTGTTTCCAGCTTGAACTCACAGAATAGGAATGCGAATCAGATCCGATCTACTTCCTCTTCATTTAAAGACACAAGCTCTGCTCAGCAACCTACTATGCCTCCCTAGAGCAACTATCTCCAAAATCTGATTTTTAGGCACTTCCCATATAAATGCCAGTGGTAAAAACAATTTAAGAGGAGACTTTTTTTCCCCCTTCTAATACTCTCCTCCACAAAACTCACATCCTTCCCAAAACACTTCTAGCTGAATGGTTTGCCTACACCGGTGGCTGGTAACAAGTTTCCTTATGTTTATACAAATTGTCTGTGCAGACAAGTTTCTAAATGGACTAGGTGAAAATCCCTTCTCATCTCTTCTCCACAAGGAGAGAAGTGGAAGTGCTGAAGCACAGACATGACCTCAGTGCCTGCAATGGAAGCTGTTCAGCACGGGCTATGCACTTAGTGATGTAAGAAGCTAAGTTTGGACAGGAGAAGTCCCACACTGGGTGAACCTCATCGACGATTTTAGCTCATGAATGAGTAAGCAGAGGTATGTTCTCAGCCAAAACCACTGAAGTATGCGAGTGACATCACCAGCATGCGAGTGATAGAAGGGGTGTGCTCAGAGCTCAGACGTCTCCTAAGTTATCTGCTACACCACTAGTGTCAGAAAGTAGAACCAATCCACACTACTCGGACAGGGACAGTTTTGCTCAAAACCTGTTTGTTTAAAAAATCATAAAACCATGGCTGTGTGCCAAGTTTCAGACCAAAAAAAGAAACCAAACCAAACCAATAATAAATCCAATACACAGAGTACAATTCAAAAACATCCCAGAGGATTTTTAACTGCCTGAAGTCAAACCTAGAAACAGTCTGACTGTTCAGTGAAATAACTGACTGAGCCCGATGAAAACCTGGGCATTGGGTCAGGAATGTGAAGCTGAAACATAGACTCTTGCTGCTGCTCTGCCTGGATAAAGGATTCACACAGCTCCCACATCCACACAGCCTCTCCCTCCATATGCACACGGGGAGCCGGGGAAAGCACAGCACAGAGCCGGCATTGTTCCTTGCCTTAGGAATTCTCTCTTTCCACACACGGCCTGAACTCGGTCTGTACCAGGCATCCAAATGCGGTGACGCAGCCTCCGCATGGCACTGGAGGCCAACTCCAGAAGCAAGTGCCTTTCTTCACCGAGGGAGAAATGAGGTGAGGGCAGTGAATCTTTGGTCCTCTTCATCATGCACACACAGGGAAACGCACCAGAAGGGCATTTGCTGGGACATGGGCAGTATGCTAGCACTAAGCTGCTGCCTTTGTGTCCCCTCATCACTCTACATCTCCTTGCACACCACCTGGCCTTCGCAATTTGGCTGGAAAGAGGACAGCACCTCAGTTCAGGTCTCACCACAACTGTGACAACTCCAATTTTATGTCACCATGAGGGAGATGCTCCCTAGTGGAATGCCTCCTCTAAGGGACTCCTTGCTCCCTGTTAGGGGTTTCTAACTATCAGTTGCAGTCCTTCTAGCCTGTCCAATACAGGATAGCAACAGAGGATACTGTCTTCACAGCTACCTTTCCGAGCTGCCGTGGAGCGAGGCAGGCATGCTCGGCGCAGCCACTCTGCCCCTACTGCCCACATTGCCGAGGCGAGACACTGCCTCTGCTGCTCTGTGCCCCAGCTCCTGTGCGATGGGAAGCACAAGAAGCTGAGGAAGCGCAAGACAAGAGCTGAAGGGGCAAACTGGAGGTGGATGAGGGAAGTGACACACAGTACCTATACTCAGGAATAGTCATAGCTTGCAGAGGGCAGTTTATGAAGTGGGCGTTTGTCATGCAGCTCCCCGGTGACCAGTAAAAAGGAACTGGGTGACAGAGGACAGTTATAACTCTGCCTTTAGAGAGATCTCAAAGGAGCAGGACAAGGTAGATCATCTTTCTACACACTGGCTGGTTCCTGACCTATATAAAACCAGATGCTTCTAATCAGGCCTGTTCACTTGCCTCTGACACAGAAATTGGGTTCATCTGAGCATTAAGAAGGCAAAAGGTAGTAATGCAACAATGCTTGTGGGCACCAGCATGTCACAGAAAGTCTCCAATTCAGCCCAAATCAGAACCACTCATTCCAGCAGGAGACGACTATATGGATCACCAAAGACGTAAGGCCACTTGTCAGACCCCTCAGGCTGCTGTTTCCCAGAAAACAAACAAACAAAAAAAACCCTTAAGGAATAAATACAGTGACCTTGATTTTACAGTGGAATTAAAAGTTGATCAAAAACTACCTGCCACTGAAAGAGGCTCTCCTTCACTCTTTTTTCTCAGATGTACTTTCCCCCTCTCTCCTCTGCACTACTATCCAGGCTTTTCTGAGCCTTAAGACCCAACTAAGCCATGTCCACTTGGCAAAATGCAGGAAAAATATCTCTTCTCCTTTTTGGTAGGATCAGCTTTCCATCACTCCTGTTCCTCAAACTGGCTCTCAGCAGGATCAGATGAACAATGAAGGTAGCAGAAGTGAAACAGGAACACATGGGGAGGACCAGGGGCTGGCAAGAACCAATCTCACCCCTTTTGGCAACAGCCTTTAAGACTGGCATGGCTGTATTGCAAAACTTCACCTAGTAATGCTGGCACCAACACAGGTACTGGAACAGCTCAGTGCGACATACTATCCATGCAGACAGACTGAACTATTCTGCAGGCAGGTGGTTGCTTGGGACGGTTGGGGAGAACCTCTAGTCTTTCCATTTCTTTCTTTCTTTCAAAAAACACACAGCACAAACTTCCTTCTTGTTGTAATGATCATAGTGAAATTAAAAGTCAAAAGCAAAATAACCTTTCCAGCACTTGGCGCTCCAAGGCTAATGCTCTGCTTTCTGTGACAGCTCTAACGATTTTGGTTAAAATATACAAGCACTTGCTTAGGCAGCTGGACATGGCTCCTGCTGCCAAATCGGACTGGCAGTCGAACTGGCAGACATCCAATGTTATTGTTATCAATGGTTATTTGGGGACTCAGCTCCAGTGAACATGGTGTTATCAGGTTCCTTTGATGGGCAAGTGCTCATGCAACAAGAATTACTGCAAGAGTCAAGGGTCAAGCGGGTCTTGCAGAGTAACGTGTTCCCATGGCCACAGAGCATCATTCAGCAGCCAACATCAGACTCACTCTTGTTATATGTAACACAGTGACAGTCTAGCAAGCCTTTAACCTTTTTGTATTAAAAAAATACTTTACTTTTGAGAGGAGTGTGACTGATTTGACTTCCTCCCAAGTATATTCAGGTTTGATTGCAGCACCACTTGCAGCCATGAGCCCGTGCAGGGTCAGAGGAAGAGCTGGCAGTTGTAGCTGGGATTCTGCATGCTGGAGACATCTCCCCATTTCCCAGGCTTTCCAGTACGTGGAAATGCACATGTACTCGGAGAGGAGTTACTGAGTCCAGAGAGCAAAAAGGGAAGAGGCCAGCAGTCTCCCACACCAGTTGCCAGCTGCTGGCTCACCCACAAACCATATACCATGCCAAAGCTCTTAAAAATAAAAACTGAATTGAAATACTTTTCTCATTTAAAAAATCCAACACAATCTGGAGCTTGTAACAGGGGCACCCAAAGAACACAGTGGATGCATTTTGTTCAGTATGCACAGACAATAAGGAAAACCAAAAGGTTAGCAGAAGCACCTACCCACTCAAGGGAAATAAAGCAGCTCAACTATTTACAAAGATACTAGTACCTGCAAAGCAGTAACTAAACCAACAGACTAAGCAATCCTAACCATCTACCTACAGTTTTAAGAAAAAGTGGAAACAATTTCTGCAGTCCTAGTCCACAGAACTGGTGGGGAAAAAACAGATGAGCAACAATTTACAGAACCCATACACACGTCAGAGGATAGGGAAAAGCCAACAAAGCTTACTTGGTAGAGTTACGACCATCAGAAGAACAACTGCAATCTGAGGTGACAAATGATCAGCCTTGGATTTGAACAGGTCAGTGACTCTGCACTAGCTCCTGCCCCCTTTTGGGGTACTTTCTCTTTGCTTTATGATCTTTGTTATTGCCCTTAGGATCTCATTCTCTACCAACACAACAAACAAGTACTGCAGCTCCTACTGATCCCCTTCCCTGTGGGGAGCTTCACACACTTGCTGAAAATACTCAGAGAGGAGACATATCCATGCCCTCTCTCCAGCCTCACAAAGTCTTTATTTAAATGAACTGCCTTGTTTCATTAAGTTATCCAGATCTGGAATTTGCAACACTGTTGTACCACAGCACTGGATTCCAGTAGCAGATCTCATCTGTATCTTCCTGTCCACCTAGAGGAGTGACTAGGAGGACAGTAAATAAACATACAGATGAGGCCAAATGCTCAGAAATTCAGACTCTGTGTATGCAGAGATTAGAATCATGGCAAATATGTTTTGCATTGACAACACAGTCAGATAAAAACCATGAGGGCAGTTATCAGGATCAGAAAGAGACTTAAAATTAAAAGGGAGAGATTTTCTTTTTTTTTTCCTTGAGCTTTGAGGAAACTAGATACGACAGTTAAAAAAAACACATTGTATTTTTCAGCATATTGAGGTGTAGGAATAAGCAGTAAGAATTAAACATAGCTGCTGGAATTCAAGTTGCTTTCATACCAGCAGAAAAATAACTACCTACACAAGCCTCTCCTCAAACCCTGAGCTCAGGTGAAATAAAGAAATACGTTTTCAAAGCAACCCTGATGTACAGAAGTGCTTAAACTCCTTAGAGTTAAAAATCACAATCACAGCTTTTATCTCTCAGAGAGGGAGGGAAGCAAACAAACAGAACAGACTCTCAGGAGCCACTGCTCACACTGAATGATTTCCATGCAGCTGCTATTCTAATGCTGTTCTCCAGAATTACATACTCCTGGAATAAGCCATGGCACAATTTGGAAATCAAGTGGTTTTCAAAAATCACTATAATTCTGAAAGACTTTGCTTTGCAATAACTACTGTGACATAATCTCACCATAACAAATGGATTTCTTGCAGACCAAGAAAATCTTGTTCACAGACTGCATTCCCTTCGCCATTGAACTGTACTGTTTATTTTGGAGCATGAATAGGTGCTGCTGGAAGATGCAGGAGAAGTTTTCCATTCCAAAGCAACTGCAGCACTGGCAGCAGCAGAGGAATCAGGCTAAAAAAAGGAGTTTGGTCACTTTGCTACAGCCTGAATGTCTCTGCTGACACTGCCAGCAACAGCGCTCATTCTAGAGTTCAGTTTCTTTTGGGAAGGGAGTGTTTACCCACATGAAACAGGCTGACATTTGAGTCAGCTGACAGATGACAGGGCCTGCAATGCTGAACCATGTCTGAAGAAGGTAGGTAAAAGCCTGAATACTCCATGCGTGTGCCAGCTCTCTGCTGGACTGCCTATCTCCACTTACCGCCATGTACGGTCGGCACCCTGCATCTCTTGTTTTGGCAATGGAGTCCACAAGTTGTCCGCTAATGCCAAAGTCACAGAGTTTAATATTTCCATTTCTGTCCAGAAGAATATTGGAAGGTTTGATGTCTGTAAGGGAAAGAAATTTAAACTGATAAGTCATGGCTAGAGATTTCTGTTTTGAAAACAGCAGCTGCAGATAATCAGCACCAGTAGTGATTACTACACGCTGCTGCCTCTTAGTGTGGGCTGGGTAGCAACTGGATGTATTCATCACAGGTGTCTAAGGTGTTTGCCCAGGAAAAAAAGGAGATGGAGCTAACCCCACACCACATAATCACAGAACAGTTGGAGTTGGACCTCTGGAGACCATTCCATTGAACTCCTCTGGTCAAATATGTCATATGCCTGTAGGTAGATACAGACATTCAATTCATCCTTGAAATCCCTCTGGAGTGTGCTACTCCACTTGTAATCAGAGGTCAGAATTTGGAAAAAATGGACAGCAATACTAGTCTGGACACCCCTACCATCTTCTCTTTTCTCTAACTGAAGAGGAAGTATATCTGTGCTACTTCATACCCCCCACTCTAATCAATGGTTAGTATGAAAAACCTCTGATCAAAGAGGAAATGAAACATCTGCCTAACCACTACGGTCACGTTTGTGCAAAATCGGTAATTCTCCCTTAGTGCTCACATTCATTGTACTACAGATGCTAATGACATTTTTGACTTGAAACAAAGGCCATTTAAAATTCTTGCAACTATTCTTGTAGGGGAAAAAAAAAAAAAAGACAAACCTACCTCTGTGAATGATTTTCAAGTTTTCTTTTAAGTGGTTTAGTGCTTTCACAGTCTAGGAAAAAAATACAAATGAAAAATAAGCTAAGGTAGTAAGATTACTATGATTATTAAACTTTTGGACCTCCAAGAACTGGGAGTAGGGGAAGAAAATTAAAGGTATTAAGTTATGAATCCTGTAATATATTAAAATATTTTTCTTGTAATTTTTCATACAAAAAGAGATATTTAAGTAAGACACATACCACTTGTCACAACCTGGAAAGATTAAATTTTGGAAAGGGAAAACAAGAGATAAAGTTGAACAATTCCTGATGTTAATCATCAAATTCAAGTCCTATGCTGTATTTTCAGTAGGTAATGAAGCACCTGTTCTGTCGTTCTCATTCTACTGGTCAAGTACCAGCTACTCGTTTCAGTGTTGTGAAGTGCAGCAGAGGAGCCTGTTCTGCATTACCTGTTTGCCATCAAATGAAAGAGACACCAGAGAACCTTATTTCACAGGACTATTCTAAAAAGACTGGAAGTTCATCATTTTCATTCATGAAAATGAAGGGTGAAGATTGGTTGCAACACTGTTGTACCACAGCACTGGATTCCAGTAGCAGATCTCATCTGTATCTTCCTGTCCACCTAGAGGAGTGACTTGGTTTTCTTCCAAGATCTGGCCCTGAGTAAAACTTACTCATATCCTTTCAAGAGGTCGAGGACTTACTGAGCACTTCCCAATCACTCTGATAACTTAGGACATCAATTTGTTGTGGTATTCACATTCTGCAGCCAACATAAAAACTGTTTGTGGCACTTGCCATCAACACAGTATGAGTACAGCACCCCCTCACATATTCCTCAGTTACTCCTGAATACTACTTCACTTCTGCAACCCTTCACCTTCCACAGCCTTTGTAAAACTAATTCTTTTGGTTTCATCTAGATTTTTTTATTGGACTAGAAAGGTATTTTCAGATGGGGTTCACCTCACCTAGCTATTACTGCCCAATCCCCTAGTTCCTGCTGTATGCATTTTAGACATCTTCCTCAGGATGAGATGGACTGTATTCACCTTCCAGTGATGTCATCTTTGTGATATATGAAGGAATCCTTGCTGAGGGAGCTGGTGTCTATCTCGCTGGTGCTTATGTGCAGTAGGAAGGTGGTTCTGGGCTCCATAAGGCTAACCAAATACTTACAGTGCCCTGGCCTCTCATCATCATTCTGAGAAAGTGCCACAGCCATTCCCACTCCCCAATTGCCATACTAACAGTTCTGCCAGAAAACTGTCCACTCTCTCTGAGTCAAACTGACCGACAGCACTGATTACAAGGGAAGTCTGAGAGATCAATCAGTGCCCGGTTCCTGCTACCTGTGGTCCTGCTAAGTAGCACCTAAGGCCTGACAAACTGACCATGTGCACATGGAGTCCTCTCTGATGCTGCCTCTGAGCTGCAAGGTTTACAGCTCGCTCTGCACATGGCTGGTTTTACTCACATCAGCATCCTAGCTTTACTGCTATTATAGGAAGGATTTTTTAAAAAGCAAGTCCTGCCACCTGCCAAGGTTCTCCTCAGGCCATGCCAGTGATACGAATTGTATGCCTGTGATACACTCACAAACAGCCCCCTGCAGGCCAGTTCTTCCATACGGTCAGCACAAATGCTCTAACCACCACAGAGGGCGGACAAAGACTGGAACACTGAGAAGTTTTCTTTCTCAGCTCAGTTTGATCACCCTCCAAAAATGACATGACATGGGAGTGTAGGGAGCAGCAGGGACAAAAAGTCCTCTCCAAGTTGTCAGGATTCTGGAAATGGGGAAAAATTCCCCTTATGGACAAGTTACAGTTCCAGCATCTGCTTCTTCATCATGCAATATATTATGGGACAGTTAGTTATTAGTATACTCATCATCATTAAAACTATGATGCAATATAATAACAGCAATTCTATCAAATGCAGGTTGGCCAGCTTTCTCACAAGCAAGTGAGAGAGATCTGAATGTTTTCAAGTTATCCTCAAAGAACGTACAAGGAAGGTTTAATAAAATACTCACAGCTAAAGTGATTTTGCCTAAGATTTCTTCTGGAATAACATCATCTAATACACTATATACATATTTGTAAAACTTATCAAACGAGGTAGACATGAGCTCCATACAGATCCAACAGTCACCCTAGAAAAAGAAAAGAATCTCTGTTACTGTCAAGTTAAAATAATAAACAAAAATCTGGAGAATATAAAGAGATTTCCTTGAATCCAGTCAAGCACATTAAACAAGCAATATACATCTGACACGAAGGATTCAATTAATCTTGATTAATTTTAGCAATCAGTTCTGCAGCTACTCTGAACTAGTCATCGAAGGCAATGGAAGAAATCGCCCTTACATGTACCTCTTCCCCATTCCAATTTCCCAATGGAGACATCTAGCCAATCAGCTTAGAGTTGACGTTTAATTTAAGACATCTGAAGTTAGATGAAATCAAGCCTCAAAAACTGTCTGGCTCTCAAGAAGATTGAAGGTACATTGAGAGACTACTATATACAATCAGACTAAAAAAAATTCCTTACAGTTTATGGTAACCCTACAGAGGATGTTTCATACAAGATTAAGAGATAGGATACGGGCAAAAGAAAATGAAAGCAAACACAAGTTTGAGCTGTCTTCATTTTTGATTCACATTTTACAATTAAAGAATTTAAAGACAGACAGTTATAAAATATACAAGTACTTTTGTTCAATCAAAACCTAAACTAAAGCAAACCATCAGAGGAGAATGACATGGCTTTTTTTCAAACTTTCTCCTGAGATCTGTGTATCTACCCACACACTCTGGATTTGCTCGGGATGAGAAACGTATCTCTTTAAAGGTGATCTGCAAAAGAATTTCATCTTTTGCTTTAATATGTATCTCACATATAGTAAAGACCAGCTTATCCAATGGATTAACCTGAATTATTTCTTTTTTTTTTTTTTTTTGAACATTTTATTTATAGCTAAGGACAACATACAGCTTTGTGTAAGCTATTCATGGTGGATTCTAAAGTACTTAAGGCAACTATTCATTGCCACAAATCCTAGAACAACAGAACCAGAACTGTTTTCAACGGAAACAACATATTCTTTTACGCATTGTATTATAAGGAGTGTTAAAACTGTATTAATTGTTAAATACTAAGTGTAGAACTGAGATGACTAATCTGGTTGTCTTACTCTGGGTAACCCACATCCAAAATACTTCTGTAAAGAGCAATGCCTAATGTAGGCAACACTGCCCTCATCTATGTGGGTGATGTGGAGTACAGGATGAAGAGTTTCTGGTTATGAGTACGCTCTACACTCTTGTGATAGAAGAAGCAATAAACACGTAAGAGATTTCCTTACTAATAATTATTCTATAGAAGGTAGATTTTTCCTGACTGGACAAAAAACAAACCAACCAAGTTATTTGTTAATATATGGAAAAGAAATTAGAAGAAAACTGGAATACACACAGTCTGAAGGTACAGCAAAGCCCAAAGCTCCCATCTAGTAGACCTGAAGTCACTTTTGTTTGAGGTAGTCTCCTGGTGTTTACAGTAGCCAGTAATCACTTGATTAAACAAGCTTGCACAGCCACAGGTTTTAAGACCAAAAAGGGAATTTGGGCTCACTGAGAACGACCTTCTGTGAAACATAAGCCAAGGAACTTAATACGCCAAGACCCTGTCTCCAGTCCAAATGCTTGATTTCGTGGGAACAGAACCGCCTACAAAAGGTGCTTTCAAATACCGTTTGCTTGCACACTGTAGTGCTAAGTATCAGTGGTAGCACCCAGCTCTGTGCTGGGTTACTTGCACATGTGGGAAACTGTTTTCAGCAATACAGAGGGCAAGCTGCTATGAAGCACTTCAAATGCCACTAGCATTATGCATGTCACTGTCTTCAGTGATAATGAATCCAATATAACCTCTTGTCAAAGGAGTTATATTACCTTTGAGAAGATACACTTACCTCTTTTGAGGTTACCAGCTTCTCTAGGAAGGGCTGAGCCTCTGCTGCGCTAGCTGGGGAAGAAAGCCCTAGGATCAGAGCCATGGGAGGCTCCATTTTACACTGTTCATTTGGTACCAGGCTTTTCATTTCAACACATGGTAGAGCACGATCTAATGTTACCTATCTAAGGGAAATGGCTGTTATAAGCCTGAGCCTAGAAAACATGCATTTTACCTGGAATAGCACAAAAGCAACTGCTTGAAGAGGCATCATGCTAGAACAGTGGTAGAGAAACCACAGAGAAAGAGACAGCATGGGGGGAAGAGGACATTTCAAATAACTGACATAGAACATGAAGAAAGGAGCATAGAAGGATCAAGCTGCTGGAGAAAGAAAACAAATTGGCTATGCACAAGTTTGGCTGAGAATCTGTTCAAATTTAAACTGCAGAAATGAAGTTAGACAATGAGTGCAGAACTCGGTTTCTTTCCAGCACTGGCAACAAATCCAAAGTGCAATTGCTGTATTTCTATTACCACTAGTGGCTCAGAGAAGGGGAAGTGGATTCAGTGTTGGTGATGTATATAAATCAAGTGAAATTAGAATCACAACTAACCCTTAGGAACAATCCACAACGAAAGCAAGCATGGAACTGTTCTATTGCAAAATCAGTTAAGATATTGTTACTGGTGTGATCAGGCTTACATGAAAATTTTACTGTGATATACTCCTGTGTTATTGTACTGAGACTATGGATGACTGGGTTCACATGAAAATGCCAGAATACTATTGACTGTCTGCAGTCTTGCACATATGTCCAGTGACACTAATATTCTGAGTGTCTTCAGTTACCCAGGTTTCAGCAGGTAAGCTCAGCAGCAAAAGCTGTAGAGCTGTTAAAGCAAAAGCTTCAGAAAATATTATGCAAGTCTCCAGGGGTGTGATACATGTGTTACTAAACAACCTAAAAATACATAAATTGCTGTCCAATGTTAATTCAAGTATTTAGAAAAAGAAAAAAAAACAATTTAATTGCACATGACAAAAAGCACGGGGGGGGGGGGGGGGGGGAGGACCAGACTTGCTTTACTCAGTCTCCTAAAATGGTACATGCCACCTAAAAGTCTTCGTGTGGAAATTTATTGATCTAGTAATAAAAAAACCAAAATCTACCTGATCAGCATGAATTCATGTCAGCAAGATCAACTGTAAGAAAGATGACAGATCTTTTCAATTTTGCAGCGTCACTAAAGCTGATCCTAGTACTCAAAATTCTACAGGTTCTGATCCCTTCTGGGGACTTGCAAAGGCTTACCTATTGGCAAACTTGCTAGATTTTACTGAGAAAAAAGAGGAAGACTGGCGGGGATGACTGAGTAGCAGTCACTCAGTCCCCTTTCTTATCAAATACAGAGTAGTGCTGGTGTTCATGGGAGCATGCTGGTTCACCTTGAAATATGAGGACAAAATTGTCTTAATGAAAGTTTCTCTTCAATTTATGCTTCTATAGCAGGTTGATTTCTGATTACAAAATGATGAAGGAGGCATCTGGATTTTTTTCTTCCAGTTATAGCTGTTCTTCCAAAGAATATATTTTAGTTCTCACTAGGCATTAAATTACCAGCCTCTAGTACTTGTCTTGTAAGCATTCCAAAAATATCTAGGAACACCCTGCACCCAGTTTTTCATTCAAAATATTGCTACATCAAGACACACACAAAAACTGTTTCTGAACCAGCAGCTGGGATGCTCTAACTTCCAAAAGCAGTATCCCAAGCTCCCAGTTAACAACTGGGCATGTCACGTAGATACAATGCTACAAATTTACTATGTTAGGGTACTACAGGGAACCTTTATGCAACCTTTTATGAAGAAGAAACTTCTTATTACATCTATACTAACAAGAGAGAATCAAGAATCTCATCGTTTATACTACACAGAGGACATATATTTAAGGGACCAGGGCATGCTCTCTGGGGCATATGCCTTGAGTTATGTCAACACAGTCAAAGTTTTCCATAGTAATGGAGATTACTGCCAGAGAAATGCTTCAGAGCAGCTCTATTACAAACCGTAAGTGGTCTTCATCAGATGGAAGACCGCTTTCTAAGGCAGTAAACGGAGACGAAGATTTTGAAATAATATCTACTGTAGATTTAAGAAGCTATTTGGATGGTGTGTCCTACACAGATACTTGGATGCAGTCCCTCCTCTTGAAAATCTTTGTAACTACTAGCGCTTATCCTGAATATCATACTTATTTCAGGTATGTGCCAGACATCTCAGAGACACAGGATAATCCTGTCTCTGACTGAAGAGGCAGGCTACAGAAAGTGTTTATTCTGCTACTGTTTCTTTTTCTAGTTGTGGTTCTGTTCTATCTCAGAAAATCTAGGCTGACTATCGTTCTGTCTTTTTTTGCAGGCATTTATGCAGTATGGAATTTCATGGAATATTTCATTCTTCATGGAATTTTAATATTTCACCAACCAAAAAAAAGTTTCTTATGAAATCTGCAAAGGATTCATAACTGTTGAAAACTCATGTACATCTTACAGTCTTGAACTAAATTTTAACTGGTCAAAACCCCAAGGTGGGATTTTAAACACTACTTATGGGAGCTGAGAATAGCATAACAAATATTTGAGGAAATTAACGTACATAACATGGAAATAGTTTTCAAGGCATTGCAAATGCTGTTCCAAACCACCCTCCTGTGGGTCACTCAAGATGAGTGGGCATAAGCAGTGAAGGGAGCAAAAGCACTGTATAATAATTCATAAAGGATACATCAATACTTCACAACAACATCATCCATATGTTACCAACACCGTGCTAGCTCTTCCTGGTACTAGTAGAAGCTCACCATAGGCTAGTATATCTGGCTTCCTGGGCAGATTTTGCAGTGTGTAATGAATTTTGCATCAATAAAATTCATCAGTCATTGAGCTGATCAGTTTAAACTTAGCTCAGCTATGCTCGTGCTATGTAGGAGTCACTGCTGAGGTCTCAAGTGAGACAAAGTTCAAGAAAAGCAATGGGTAGAGTTACTTTAAAAGAGTAATGAGTGTGGTTATAGTAACTGACCGCTCTCAATTCAAGTCTTAGAGATATTGTGTAAAATTGGATTAGCTATATAGCCTCCAGTAGGTACACAGAAAGAGATTCCCCCCCCCACTTCCGAGCTCTCAGCTCTCCAGTCTCCTGGTTCCCCAATGCAGAGGCATGGCTCAGAGACAGACAGTCCTGTATTCTCACTAAAAGAAAGTGACTCAGGTGAATTCTTCGCAAAAATCCTAGCAACCTTCTTTTTTCTAGGGAGTATTACTTAAAGAGGCAAGTATCTTTAATACTTGCAACTAGCATGCATTAATTCAGGAGGCAACAAACTGACAAGAGTAACCAGAATCTCTTCAAAATAGATCTCTCATGACTGATAACTTGTAGAGTTCTGTGTGCATTTACAAGAGTCAAAGGCCTCAGTGGCACAGTATGAAAACAGTGTCTGACTTCCTAAAGCACTGAATCCATTCATTCCTCTATAGCCACTTTAACGAGGAATAGCAGCATAATTGCCGCTTCTGTCTTCTATGCTTTCTTCTAGGTCTTTCTCCTCCTGATCTTTTCCTCCTCCTTTCTTTCTCTTCTGTTAAGAGACCAGGTTGTGGACATCAAAATGAGCCCCAGTGTCATGTATTAGGAAACTAATATCCAGGGATGCTTTCAATTACTAAAAAAATAAATTGATTTTTTTCTACCCAGGATCTTTGGAGAACCAAGAGTACAGAGCAATCCACTTAATAGCTATGTTAGCAAAACGAAGGGTGCTCTAACATCACCAAGAGATGCAACATGGTGAAATGAAGGACATAGCTTCCACAGCTCCAGCAACAAGAACAAGAGCAAGCAGAGGACCCTGTCATAGATAACCTTATTCTAGCATGTACACTATATGACATCAGTGCGATGAAGGCCCCCACTTCATGTAAAGGCTGCAACTCTGTTTCCTGGGACTTTTCCAATACTGTTCTTGTTTCAATAAACAGGCAATTAACCTCATCTAATGGATGTCTAAGAATTGAAGGAAAGTCAGACGTCAGTCAATTGAGTTACAGTTTTCCACATTGTTACATACTACATTATATACATATACATACATACAAAAGTAACAGAGGGAGGGCCCATGTGGTTGAAGAACAGGGAACAAAGAACATGGGTTAAGATGCTCCCTGATGACATACAAACAGCACTAGTTCACAGAGAAGACCCAGTTCCATGTCGGGTTCCCTTGAAGTACAGTGGTAATGACCAACTGTCAACTCTTCTGAATCAAAAGTATAGATACAGTTTACGTCATCTAGTTATTTTTCAAGAGAAGGTTTTCAGATTGCCAGAACTGTCAGAGAGAATGCAGCATTTTAAAACTTTCTGTATCAGAAAATGCTTGGTGAACAAATGAGACAGAATACAACAAGGGAAACATACCCATTCATATTCATGGACCAGATAATGTACAAAGAAAAAGACCAAGCTAGCAGGTCTCTTCCTCCTTCTCTTGGGTTGTGTCCCGAGATTAGGCTGAAGTGGTGGAAAATGGGCAAGTCTGCATGCCTGTTCCCCTACACCAGAGAGAGTACAGGAGGAGGAATAATCCACATCTACAGAAGAGCTACAAGAGCTGCTGTTCTCTGAAGGAAGAGGAGCAGTAACCACGTTTTGATATTCAACCTGAACATAATTTTTGCTCACTCTTGCTCTTGCAAATGGACCAAGGGTTTGCAATGCAGTGCTGCCTACCACTGCTATATTCCAATTCCTGTGCCTGTAATTCTTGTGCCTGAAAAGTCTCAGCTCAGCTTCAGGACTAGCCTCCAACCATGTCTTAACACTATCCAGGCTCTGTGGAGAAGGCCAACTTTCAATTGTTTTTCCCAGTCATTCAAAGCTAGATAACAACAGGAGTGGCTGGCAAAAGTGCAAGCAGGAGACACCATTATACCTTCTGTAGCCCTGCAGCATATTGCCTTAAAATATGGATATATAGTTAAATGCTAAAAGAGTTGCAGACGTGGTGATTAACACCATATTCTTGGCCATGAACATAGCTGAACTATGTTAGAATTAACTGTGATCAGCTTACATAGCTTTCAGTGCTGTAATCCTGGTCTTCACTGGGTATAATTCATGGAAGCATTATGCTGAGTAACTCTTTCTACAGCATATGCACGCGTATAAAAGGGCCAAGCAAAATTATAGTCCCTAGGCTTGCTATTGCAGATACTGCTTCTTTCAGTAACAGTCATGAAATTTGGTATCTGCTCCAAAAGGATAGAGCAGAACTGTAGGAGATGCCAAGAAAGGCAAAAAAGATGATCAAAGGTCTGGAATGGGTTCCATGTAAGACACAATAGGCTAGAGCTTGTCAGAGCAGAGAAGACATGACAGAGAGGAAACATGACAAAGGTCCATGAAACTGCCAGTGACCTAGAAAGAATGGGTAACAGTCAATTGTTCGCTGCCTCTTCATATACAAAAACTAGAGGTACCACTCAAAACTAGCACAACGTAAACTCAAAATAAATCAAGGTGGTGAGACAACTAATGATAGTATCTCTCAGAGAACACCATGGGTGTAAAAATGTCCATGTATTTAAGAGGAAACTGAAGGTTTTCATGGAAAAGAAATTCACTAAGAATCACAAAGTACACAGATACGACACCTAACTCTGAAGACAGCCATTGTATATGACCAAAGGCTTAGGGGAAATATCACATATGCTTCTGTAAGCAAACACTTTGGGCCACTGCCAGAGACAAGACATAAGGCTAGCAGCTCTGGTCTGAACCACTGTAGTTGCCCTTATATTTTAATGTAACTGCAGATACAAACCACTTTGAGGAAGAAGCATGTCAGTCAGAAGTCTCTTGACATAGCCTTGGTACAATATGTACATTAGATAAGCTTATTAGGAACTGTGGCTACTATCACTGCAGCACCCTTTGTTACAGGGGTGCTGAATTTGCACAAGGGCTTTCATAAAGTTGTATCTGGTAACAGCTCGCATAAAGCACATTTGTGTCCGAACACTGTGTCGCAGCAGCACCCACCCACTCAGCCAAAGCTCTGCTTAGGAGAGCCACAAACCCAGCAGCTCATCAAAAGGAGAGAATGGCAGAAAGGAAGGAGAGACTGACACATGCAGACAGATATGGCAGTGAGTGGGAACAGCACGCATTCAGCAGCAGTCAGGTATCTGTGTCACTTGGTTAAATAGGCTGGACTAAAAGTAGAGGCCTAAAAATACTAACACAAATTAATTTTCTCCTCCTCATTGCAAGCGGAAAACTGCAAAACAAACAAAAAAAAAAAAAAAAGCAAAAAACAAGGTCTGCTGTGAATGAAGCAAGTTTGGAGTGCCCACCTCTCTGAAGAGTGCGCCATAAAACTGAACAATATACGGGCAGTCACTGCTTCGCATTACTACATCGAGGTCCATCAGAAGTTGCTTCTGTTCTTTTTCATCCACTGTCGACCGAATTCTCTGAAAGAGGAAGATTAGCAGAGACTTTATCACTTACATGCCATTACTGTACTTCATAACAACTTCTGGAGATACACACCAAGGACCCCAAACACAAAGTTGAGCACACAATCCCCAAGGTATGTTCAAACACACTCTATAGAGAATTAAACCATGTTCTCAAATAAGAGAAGACCTGCAACTAAGTACCCCTAAGGCCATTTAATTCAGCCTATAAAATCTCTGATCAAATTTTACCCTAGTGAGCATTTTAACTATCACTTTCAGAGGAAATATCAAAATTAAACTGAAGCTCAGATTTCACTGAAACCTACAGCAAAACAATACTTTCAGACTTTCTTTTAAAAAATAAATTCTTACATAGTTGTTATCCATGTTAGATGGGACCTGAGGACGGTTTTCAAATCTAACCAAGAAATACTATGTTTAAATTACTAAGGAAAACACAGAAGCTAAAGAAGCTCCCTCCACTGTGCTTACACTACATTAGTGCATATGTTTGCTGCTAATCTCTGATCAGGTGGTCTTCACTGGGCAGAACGTGTATGGCAAGGTGAAAAGGGACCATCATGTAACCCAGAGAAGACATTGCTCTGGTAATTTCAAAGAGGGGGCAACAGTCCTACGAGCTCTTCTCATAAAGACTAACTTTGAATTCTTCACCTAGCATTGGCCTAGGTAACATTAACAATATATTAAGGCCTGTATTCAAATAATTTTATCTTCTTAAAACATTCTGAAGCATTAGACAAGACCACATCGTTAACACCCCAGTTTGAGAGGCAGGGGAAAACACACTTTCTCCCATCATAAAATAAATAAATAAATATCATAGGTTATTTACTTTTCAAAGGCTACAGTAACACTGAAATGGCTCAAATCTAAAAGACACAGTTGTCATGGAAATAATCTCTAAAGGAGGACATTTTAGCACCACATCCCAGAAAAGTCTGATTTGGGTTTGAAAGAAAAATGCAAGCTTGAAAATAGCAAACTGTAGATGTTTAACCACTCAGCTTATTAAACGAAGGCTAGAGTAGACCATCCACAGTTTTTTCTGTAATTTTACAGACATATTTAGCATCTTGCAGTAATTAATCCATTCCCTGAAATGCAGGTGAGGAAAACTGTGATCCTGAAAACGTGATTTATGTTGAGAAATCACTAAAAAAAACAAACAAAAAAAAATATTTGACAAGAAGTCTAGACCAACAGAAGTAGCCTGACCTCTCTTTCAAGAAAAACTGATTTACTATCCAAGAAAGAAAGATTATTCAAGATACTGTGCATGTGCTTTAGCTTGTGGGAAAAATCTGCATGATAGTAGCACCCATTCCCACCCACACTTCTTAGCAGAGAGCTCACTGCCCTGTGTGCAACCACTGCTGGCAGCAAGATCACACACATAGCAAGCATAAGGCTAAGTGTATGAAGGTACTTTCAAGGCTGGCCATTCGTATTGCGTCATTTGAGAATTAGCAATATAATTAAATACTTTAAAACTATTTTGTGACGACCCACACAAAATGATGACAGTATTGACACTGTATAATTTTCCTTACCTTTGGTGTATCCTGATATTTTGGCATTTCATCATTCATTCTTAGTGTTCTAGTAGCTTTAGTTTGGCCAAGAACAATCATTGTGTTTATACTGCCCTTTTCCCTCCCAATGAAGTCTAGAGAACTTGGGAAAACTGGCAAGAGACTTGTCCAGCACACCACAAATCTGTAACAACCACATCCTGCAATACAATTGAGTGGGTAGGATTTTATAGCTGCAAACAGAGCAAGAAGATGGCTTAAGGGACTACTAATGAAACTAAAACACTTCACCTCTAGGTCACTGGTTCAAATCTATTTCACAAAAGTTCAGTCATAGCAGTGAAGTCTGACAAGTTTGATCAATTCTTTGTCTTGTGCCTACATGATAAAACAGTACATATCCTGCCGAGATATCAAAGGCTGAGGGTACACCATTGGCACTGTGAGTACAAAACGATAATGCCACTGCTCTGACCTTGACAGAGAATGATAGATTCAAAAGTCACCATGGTGGGACCTATCAGAAACAGATGAGATCCTCATGGAGATGCCATCCATTACTGAAAAGTTCACAAAAAGGTGAGAAGGAATGCCAGAGAAGCTTCTCATCACATTGCAACTCAGAGATCCCTTCTGCACCTACTCTCTAACTCACGGACTTCTCAGAGCCTCTCCCAGCCTCTTTCCACATTCCCCTGCATGATCCTGTCACAGCCATCCTAACTTGCTTCTCAATCTCTACAGCTTCAGCTGAAAGCACCTTCTTCTACTTCTGACATTTCCTTCTCTGCTCTACCTTCTCCAGCTCTGGAAAGAGTGCAAGATACATGCCATGTGGAAGAAGTGATTTTAACAGCACCCCAGAACAACACTGAACCCAAAGATTCCTCCTTTTTCCAAACACATTATCTCCAGGGAGAAAGAATAGGCAGAGAGATGTCCCAGAGAAAGAGACAGAGGGCTGGTTGTAATGCAGAACATCCAGGCAGAATAGGGAGCTAAAGGATGCCTTGAAAAGCCAGCATGGACTCCTCAGCAAATACACTTCAGGGAGTGAAAGTAACTACATGTTGCAGGACTGGAGAGTCCCACACAAGAGTGCAGGAGACTGGAGATTTGCTAGTTCAAGAGGAGGGGGAAAAAAACTGAGGCAGCATGCAGCACAGCTGCAGAGCTGGGGAGCAGCCCAGGCCAAAAACGATGGCTTTGTTTAGTTAGAGTGCACTAGGGAGTTTGATGCATGCCAGCGGTCCCAGTTAACCAGCTACAGAACAAGCATTCACCAGTGAAACAAGAACAAAGGAGAAACAGCAAAAGGTGATTGAAGTGAACAGCAGTCACTACACAAATAGCATGTGAGGCCATAATGAAGATCTGCTACTAATTTCCAGGCAGAATGCAAGACTGCAGTAGCTCGCACAGGCAGAATCCCCTGAGGATGTGGGATATGGCAGAGGAAGCAAGACACAAGGCAAGTAAGACTGAGAATGCCAGTTAAGACAGGGATGGAAAGGTCTAACTTAGCTTCAGGTCTTTCATCTCTCAGCCTGGTTACTCTACTGCATAAAGTCACTGTCATGGCCAAAGAAGTCACGTACGGAAAAAGAATGTTTTTCAGTAGAGGCTTATGGAAAGTCTGCTTTTAACATTTCTTTGTTGGCTTCAAACAAACTGCATCAAACCTTCCAGGACAAAATTTCAGTATAAATCCAGGTGGGGACAAAGCCTCCTGATATCAGAAACAAGAACTCTCTGCTATGCCCTAGGTAGTATCAACAGGACCCAAAATATAAAAGACATCATCCAGTCCCAACATACACAAGAAAAGGTTCAGGTGCAGTGTGCAGTGCAAGAAAAAAAAAGGAAAAAAAAAGAAAAGAAAGAAAAGCTATAAACTCAGCCAAACTGAAAACAAACTTCTTGAGCTGACAGTAAGAACAGTGCTGTTCTGTTCACATGTCATAGGACTCACAGCTGTCCTCAGCTGTGTTCAGCAAAAAGCAACCACAGTAGTGCTTGCCAGTGTCACTGAAGGTTTGGATATTATCTGGGGAATGACAGCAACTTAAGGATATAAAATGATCAGGGAAGAGGGGATTTTAGCCCATTCACTGCTCATGGAGAGAAGGTTTACTTACCCATCTGAAACATTTTTACTGCTGACAGAAGCAGTAGGTCTTTCACTGATCCCAAATAGTTTCCCATCTCCTAAATAAGGCTTACTCTCTCTCCTGATTTCCTTTTAACCTCCTTCTCTCTCATCCTCTCCTTTCTCAGTGTAGTATCAGTAGTCCTTGGAGCACTGATTTCTCTCTCAGCTAGCTACCAATATGGATGAATGAAAAAAGGAAATTACAATATATAACAAAAAGATGTCAAGTTCAGAGAGGGTACCTAAAAGTGCCAAAAATGGAAATGAAAACAAAGCCATATCCCAGCCTGCAAAATCCCCAAACTTCTTTTCAGAAGTCATATGGGAAACAGGAAGGAGAGAGAAATTTGCCCCTTGGCTGAACTTAAAAAAACTAACATGTCATCTTGGTGGGTTTTTATGGACTATCTGGCTGAAGGATGTAGAGATTATGGAGGCAGAAATAACATTATATTTCTGCTCCCAGGGATATCTGATATTTAGCAACCTGTTTCAAAGTGGGAGGCTGCCATCAGAGAAAATAATCTCTGAAAGCCAAGCAAAGACTTGAACATCTGTTTTAAAGCTATGGATAAGAGTAAACAGTGAATACAAGGCAAAATGATGTGAAAGAAGCACTATGCTCTGAACAAGAAATGGCTCCATAGTTTACTAAGTCCTCTGGGAAGAACAGAGATCTTTTATGAACATTTTATAGGCTTCACATCCTATTGAATTTTACACATCTCCAAACAGCACCTTGGCCAGCTTCTCTGATTACTCAGCTGATCTTGATACTGCTTCTGATTTTAATCAGGACATGTTTATACAAGAAGAAATAGAAGACTGACTATAAAATGGTCAAAATACTGTTAGACCTAAGAGAAAACATGAAAATAGAAACAAAGGACACTGGCTGGAAATGAAACTGGACTAAGCAATATTGCAAAGAAAGATAACTAGGTTGATTTATATGGTAGATACTGGAAGATACAGAAAATCTTGGGGTATGACCAAAAAGCATTATATTTTCTGGGATAAGGGAAATCTGAAACACAAGGATTACAGACAAAAATGCCCCCTCCCCATTTTGCTTACATTCCTAGTCACAGCAATTTCTGACAGAAAAAAACATTCAACAAAAAAGAGATGTAAGACTTTTCCATGTGGTTATAACATTAAGTTTGAGGGTTAGCTGAAGCAGAAACATTCTACTAGGTTTTTTTACAGTTTATTTTTCAGACAGTTGAAAATAACAGTACTGGAAGAGGAAGGAATTCGCAGAAGCTCCTAATACTGAAACTCAAATATCAGAAGAGTTCCTCACTGCCAGATAGCAATGGTGGGTCTAGCAAAGAAAGTTTAAAGATGCTGATCTGATAAGAGAGAGGAATTTGAGTGCAGATGTCTGAACCGCCTATTTCTGCCAATCTTCTGAGTGCTCAAGGACATCACTGTCATACTCAGACTTCTGACTGGCATGCACACTCCTTTACAGAGTAAAGGTTGGCTATTTTAAATATGTGATTATTTACATTGTGAACTCTTCAAAGAAGTAACTTTCCTAGCCTCCAAGGGGCCTTTTTAAACACCCTGGATAATAAATCCACACTACATACAACATGTACTCTTTAAATAATAAGCAAAGCTTCCTGCTCCAGCAGTGGGAATACTTCCTAGCTTTCATTCAGTTCTGGGCTTTTGTTTTATTTACACACTTTTATATCAGTCCGGAAAAATCAAGTATGCCAAAGATTTTTTTAAAGTCCTTTTTTGTGACTACGATCAACAAGGCCAGAGAGAAATTTAAGAATTGGGGGTGGGGAAATCCTCAAATGCTTGGTGAGGTTGCTCCAAAATTTGACTTGAATGAAATAGGGCTTCTCTAAGCTTTCTTTGATATGCCAAAGACAGTCTGGTTCCTAGAATTTATAGTATCATCAAGGAACAAGGTGCATAACCGTCATGGAGCAGCTATGACCAAAACACACGGTGATACTGGATAGCAAATATCAAAGCAGGCTAGAAAATGGCACATGTTGTAAAGCCTCTGGACTTGAAATAGGAGTGAGTGCAATGGGCCAGATCCTGAGAAAGGCCCAGGGTTCTCCACAGAGCAGACCAAAGAGCCAGATAGATCCACAAGTCACTTATGAACAGCCATGGACTGGCCAAAAACACTGTTAGACTGAAGAGAAAATGCGAAACCGAAATAAAGTCAGAGGACACAAGGTAGAACTGGTAAATGGACTAGGCAAAGCTGCAGAGTACAAACAGTGCTGGTGTTGTCAGCAGATGCCTGTCAGGGGAGAGACTTCTTCATGGAAAACGTGGAGTCCAGAAGAAAAACCTGCCAAGGAGGTGAGGCAACCTACAGACTGGCCTTGTCATTGTGAATTTGCACAGACTGGGCAGGTATCGGACAAACTTGAGCTGCTCTCTTTTCCACCTGGGAAAGCCTTGACTTAGGATGGATGTCAAAAAATTCTCAGGAAAACAAACAGTTTCTTCTGGCAAGAGGAAGACTGAAATGCCAGCTGACTAACTGAGAGCAAAAAGGGACTATACAAGGGATTATATAAAAGGGACCAGCAAGGTCTGTGAGAGAGGATTCTCTTTTATTAGGATTTTGAAAACATACTATAACATTTTCCAAGGTTTGGACACAAATCCTCTGGTTGGGACTTCTCTTTCCGTTCCTTTGTTGTCTCCCCTTCTTTCTGACATCTCTAGGAACACGTTTTCTTCAGGAGAGAGGGTAAAGGATGCAAAAGTATCACAGCAAAGACTGTGATCATCCGCCTCTGAAACGGAGCCCGGCTCCCAGCCTGCTGCCCCAGGCAGCCTCGCAGGCGTGAGCTCTCTGCTTCTACAATGGCCATCTTGCTGCTCCAGCCTCTGGCCTGTCTCTCAAGAGGCATGGTAAAGCCTTTTTGTTACTTGAGTATATATTTATAGGGGCAAAGAATGATAAAAGGGGAGGAGAGAAAGGAGCAGGATCGGGCACAAGGGCTCATTACTGAACCCTCTTGCTCCCTCAGCAATACTCCGGGAGCCTGAAGGTTTTGCTGAAGTGGTTTCACACCAGTGCAGCAGAGGCACATCCTCCTCTTTTCCCACTGAGGTCTGAGTACCAGATGAGAGCTTTGTGACTCATCCAGCAGACTGGCAGGCTTGCTGCTGAGAGCAACCAGACACCCTCAGTGAAGGTGCTAGGATTAAAGCTGCCAGGATCCATAGATTGGCTGACTAGGTCAAACTGCATAAAGGAGTGGAAATTGGGAAGTGAAACAAAATTGTGTCTCTACCTGCAGATCTTAGTTCTTTAGGTCATCTTTTAGGACATGCAGGATGGCAACAGAGGCTGAATGCATTGCCTGCAGTAGTAAGAAATGTAGATGGCAAGGGAAGCAAAAAGGCTTTGATTAGAGACCTCAGGAACAACAGAAGTGAGGTACCAATGGCTAGAGGTAGGAACTTGAATGCTCTGCAGCATCTGTGTCATAGAAAAAATGAATTACACAAAGCAGAGATAAAATGGAAGGCTAAACTACATCAAATTTCAAGAAATCAAAGACTGCAAAGCACCATGAGAGGGGCATGACAGGCTAAAAAAGGGCAGAGGAAGGAGCTGGAAACAGCACCTGATGGCATGCTACAGAAGAGCCACATCTGCATAAGCTGAGAGGTGAGCAGGATACATGCTCAGAATCCCCTGTCTGCCTCCATGTAGCAAGAACTATAGTATCATTCTGAGAGAAAAAGAGCAACTTTTCATCTGTTTATTAAAATATAAATGTGACATGCTTGTAGAACAAGAAGAATTTTGATCTGTCCAAAGCAGAAGGAGGCTGACAAGTGACAAGGGGCAGCCCTCTGAAGATAGTACATACCAATTTTCTCTGCATCTAACTAGGAGCTTCTGGAGACATCTCTGTACTTCACTCATCAGTATAGAACAGCCAACAACATTTGGCTTGTGGCCTCCAAAAGCTATTTCCTACTGTTGAATGTCCTTCCAAGGATGATTTGCCTGCTGCACTGATGTTGCTGTAATCATCTCTTGGTGAGGCAAGGAAAAGAACAGCAGCACTACCAAATAAGCAGAGATGCTGGCTCTGAAATTCAGCAAGATTAAGGGCAGCCCCTCTGATGCTCTGCACATGGCACAGTGACGTGCCAGTGAGTTATGAGCAGGTATTGTTTAGATCTTAACTACAACCTGAAAGCACTATACTTGCATGATTTCCTCTCAAGCAGCTATTCCCCTTCTAAACTTCCCTCTCACACAGAAGGATGTGGAGTGGAAGAAAAGGTGGGAGTTAAAAAAAAAAAAAAAAAAAAAAAAAAAAAGAGAGAGAGAGAGAGAAAGAAAGAAAGCAATGTAATGAGGAAAGTTCCTGCCTATAGAGAGCAAGGAGAGACCATAGGCAGCAGCTGGCTTACTTGAATGCAGGTGAGCAACAAGGGCTTCAGAAAGCAACAGCTCTATTGGCTGCCAGGACATTGCAGACTTGAGTGATAGACACCAGAAGAAAAGGTAGGTCACCTGCAACATGTATGGTCTACAAGCTGAATTAACATATTGTACAGAGCACAGAGATAAATGTACAACCTAGACTGCCCCAAAAGCAACAGTTTAAGTAACCTGACGAAGAAAGACTAATAGTTTGGGATGAACTAATAGCTAGTCCAGGATCAACTCTGTCTTGAAAACTGATCTCAAATAACTGCATCATCCAAGATGTAAAGTAACTATTTCAGCCTGGGAGACCTCACATACTGTTCCACCCACAAATTTTGCTTTTCTCATTTTCATGCTTTATCTCCACCATCTTAGGCCATACAGAATAGCCCTTTGTTTTGCTGCTTACAGCTTAAAAATGGATGCTGCTTCCCCAGACTCTCCACCCTTCTTTCCCACCCCAGGGAGAAAAAAGTGCAGCAGGCTTAGCCATGCCCACCCAAGGGGAATGGGTTCAGAAGAAAGAAGATGGCTTTTTTTTTTTTTTTTTTTTTTTTTTTTTTTTTTTTTTTGATATCAACTCCTCAAGTCAAGTACCCCACTTGGGTGTAACCCATCTCTCTTCCCTTGGGAAAGCCAGTTTGGCAGGTTGCTCCTTCCACCTCCCAGGCTGTACTTGCATCATAGATCTTTGATGCTGGACACTGACAAGATTATTCTATGATCCTAAGAGTCCCTTATGCAAACACAGCTTGGGACAACAGAATTGCTGTGCCAGTGGAGCTGTCCCCTTCTCTGTGATGTTAGCTAAACAAAGCACTCTTCTCAACACAGCTGTACCCACTGCAGAGCTTTTGCTAACAAAGTCACTCAGCTATAGGTATGATTTTTTTCTACCCACAACTGACGTGATCAGGGTAGCAAAACTTGTCGTTCAGGCCATACACCCTGGGCCTGAGGCTGGGAGTACCAGAGCTGTACGCTTTGCCCAGGCCTCATTTCACCACATCAGCAGTTTACAACCTCTGATCTGCAAACTCCATCTAGAAGTTCCACCAAAGGCAACTAAGAGAAACAAGCCTTTAGCTACAATGACCCTCTAGCTCCACTGGAGATTTTTAGAGATTCAAAAGAAGGTTGAAATATCACTGCACTGGGATCCAAAAAGCTCAGAGAGACCTGGCCAATATCCCTCTACTGTGAGCAAGTCAACACTTACTGGAAGAAAAAAAAATCAGAGGATGGTGGTTACTCCAGGGGCCCTGACACACTTGAGACAAGTATCAATTATTTTTACAGTAGCCAGAGTTGGGGCTTAGATACGTCTACCTGGCACATGAAAACAGCAGGAATGAATGCTTCCAGATCAAATCAGAGAGTACTCCAAAGAAGGCAGAGAGAGCTGAAAAAGAGAGCGATGCAGTGCTGTATAGTTCACGCTCTGTTCTACTCTTTCATTAGAGCCACAGGAGCACTTACAGTTGATCTCATCAACAGAGCTAAAAGAATGATGTCATTAATCACTACCCAGCAAGCAAAGGGAAGGACAAGAGAAGGACGACAGATAGAGAGAAAGAGAGAATGAGAATACAGCTGCTCTCCACCTCACCCAGCATCACGGACAAGCAATTCCTCAAAAGTCCCCAGTAAGTAGCACCACTACAGTAAGACAAAGATTACTTCATATTGCCTAGCTAGGAAATGAGGTTGTATATTGGTTTTGTTTTTAAGGCGAGTTTCTGGGTAGCATAAGGAACAAAAGCGACAGTCTTGGAAACCGCTACTATCTGCATCTCCAGAGCAGGTTCAGCATGGTAAGCACAAAGTAAGGACACTCTATCATACACCAACAGCAGCAAAACACTCTCTAGAATGTGTTTACCCCATCCCAGCTTCTCCTGAAAAGCTTATCAACTACTACACCATGGGCACATATTTCCATAAAAAGCAAATTTTAAGTCACTACCTTATTTCACAAAAACACCAAGAGGCTATTCGATGTTAACTTGTGTCTACTACCAAACTAGACTGTATCTGAACCAGTGACCCAGAGGTGAAGGTCCATGTCACATTATCAGTCTCCAGAGACATGCAATCCCCTCAAAACAGTAGATTCCTGATAGGCATTTTCAAAAGGACACAAGCAATTATGAGAGCTTCACAAATCACTTGACAATATGCCCATTACACAATGTATTTTCAGCAAAAAGCAGCCTTTATACTGGAAATAAATAGAAAGGAGCAGCAGATGGGTGACAGATGGAAGAACATTAATTCTCCATCACATTTCAACCCTAAATGGACTGAAGTACAAACATAAGTATGGGCATCACCTACTTTAACTGCCATAATTTGCCCACTTGGTTTGTGGACCATTTTGTTGACAGAACCATAAGCGCCTCGTCCAATTTCTCCAAGGTCTTTCAAGTCCTCTGCTGTAAAATCCCAATGCTGTTCAGGGGAAATCTTCAATTTTCCTGATGATTCAATGCTGTGTGTTCTCAGTCTCTCTCTGTCAAAAATATTGGGAAGCAATTTTTCCACATTTTAAATAGTCTGCAAATTTCTCTTTTTCAGCACTTGATTAAACATTAGAAGAGAGGGGTTCACAAAGGCTACAGCAACAATCTGACTCCACGCAGGATTTTGGTTGGGGGGAAGGAGGGTGCAGGGGGTGGCAGGGGAGGAAGGATGTTATATCAAAAATGACATACGCTTGCTCACAGCTTCAATTAATGGTAAGTTTCTCCAGCTGTGGCATAAAATTCAATGCGTCTCATGTATTAGAGTCATTCTACTCACTCATTTACACAGTTCTTTCTGCTTTGCACAAAATACATCAGGCTTAAAGCAGGATCTGGTAACATGCAGAACCAAGAGTCTGAAGAGCACTCCCCAGTCCCAGAGCCCCAAAGCTTCTACAACTCTACACCGTTACGCTTCATATCAACTGTCTCATTTTTAGTTAGATTTTTATTCCACACAGGCAATATCTTCTGTTTTTATCAAGGGGACTTTAAAGAGAGCTTGCTCTTAATGGAAAACTGCAATTAATTTCAAAACATTTTAAACAATCATTTGATTTTTTTAAAACAAATGAAAAGCCAATAATTTATGTTATATTTATATATATATATACACACACATACACACACACACACACACACATATATATATATATATATATATATATAAACATACACATATATAAGTTGTGACACCCAAAACCCACAAATTGTCTATTCAAGTATATCTTTACAAACACCTAAACTAGTGTTCTTGGGCAGAAATTTCTTCTATTAAAGCCTAAAGGATTTCGTTCAGGTATGGAGCAGAATGATGCCCAAAGTCTGTGGGGGAAAAAAAGATTTCCACAGTTGTTTTAAGGTGCTTCTAATTACTCACTCAAATGCAGCAATGCTATCACTGATCAAGTAGGAAATGCACATGTATTTTCACAATTTTTCACCTTAAAATCCATACAAGTTTCCATTTTTTCATTAATTAATGAGCTGATTCACGCTTCTTTGGTCATAAAGTATGTCAAAAGTCTCAGCTTCCTACTTTAAAGTAGCAGTAATAGCATTAAAGATGGTTTTCACTGTAGGACATGTCAATCTCACACAGATATTAAAGCAAACAGGTATTTTTGATGACCTCATGTATAAGGGAGATTCTGTCAAACTAATCATTTGGACTCTGATCACTTCATCTGGGCATTTGATTGAGGAACCAGCTTTTCTAAGATCTGGTCAAATGAGCAGAACATACATGAGGTATTTGATCAAATGCATAAAACCAATAAAGTTAATCAGCCAAAGGAATAAATATATTATGTCTGAATCCACACTGATAAATACAACTGACTATTTGTCAACCAGCAGCTGCAAGCACTACCCAGTTTGATGCTATGGTGGACCCAAACCTGACCTCCACAAGGTTTTATTTGGAATCTGGGTTTTGTGAGGGCAATGAGGTCAGGTCCAAAGGTCAATTTATTGCAGCAACTAAGGTTCAAATGGCTTCATCTGCTGCACGCTGGCTTCTTCACAACACAGTGGTTTAGCGCTCTTTGGGCTTTGAACAGCTGCATTTTCTGAACCTTTGACCCATCTGATGAACTACGTCACTGAATTGCTCCCCCCACCAATGTTATGCTATGACTCTCCTGTTCTTTCCTCTTCTCTGATTCTCCTAGCTTGCCATTTCCAGCCTGCCATTTCCTAGAGCATCCCTCCAGCTTCATTGCCCTTAAGAATAATTCAGATGAAGACCTATTAATAGTGCTACAGATGTTAAGTACACAGAAGCCTGCATCCATTAGTGGCATCCAAGTGGCATCCATTAGTTAGCATTATTTACATTCTTTAGGTTTTTGTGCATTTGATTTCTCAAACAAAACACAGCATTTAGTTGGGTTCTCCACAGAATCTGATTACTAAAAAGCAAGGAATGAAAATAAGTAAATAAGTGACGAAAAAGGAAAGAAGAGCAGAGCAAAGGAAATGGAAAAACAGAAACATGGTCTTCAAACTTGACAGCTGTCTCTACAGGCAGCTTACATTGGAAGGAAGGCTATATGAATCAGCTACCATTTAATTGCTCAACCATCCTATTTTGTCAGTGCTATAAAAATAGTTCTTCTTTTGAGGGAAGAACTAAGGTGACAAGCGACATGCTGAGGCGGCACTGGCAAATGGACATTTCCTGCCTACCTCCTGTCAGCTGGAGGGAAGGAAGAAGCAAGACCATTCAAAAAGAGCAAAATCTTGTTCTGAAAGGCAGGAAAAAGAAAAGGCAAAAAGGTGTTTCCACAGGGTTGAAATGCACGCATTGATTTTCTGATCAAAACTTGTCCATCTTTTGTTTTCAGACAGCACTCCATATTTAGGTTTTCATAGCAGTAAAAAATTTAAATGTTGACATGGTTTACTCAAAAAAAGCAATTAAACTGATCTCAAGGCTTTGCTTTGTCTGCTCCTCTGCCCAGGAAACTTTGCTTCTCTCACCCTATGGCAGAACAGAAAGCACATCTGAATTCATTAATTTCTTGTTAAACAAGAAGCCTGTTTCTTCCCAGCTGTAGTGTGACAGCAAATCTATGCCATTGTTCCTGCAGCTGCAGGATGGTGCTTTCAAGCAGTAGGGATGAGGATGTGAGCTAGGAAATACTCCTCTCTTAGGGTTTTTATTACGTGCCCTTTGCAGCTATATTCTGACAGAAAGCAGTGTAGCTCCAGGAACTACAAAACCTGCCCCCTAGCCTATTTTGGTATATGGTTTGAAATGAGATGTACTGTCAACGTCCACCTACAAAATCTCATATGTTTTAGCTTGGCTTAATTTCCATTATTTATTTATGATGCCATCTGCCTTGCATTGTGATCAGAGTTCCTGTATTTTTTTTTCAAATACCCAGGGAAATGGTCATAAAACCAAATGACAAGTTTGACAGAGTGACAGACATTTTAATATAGATTTTGCTCATTTAGCTAGTTGTCAGATATAAGCACTGCAGTTTTCCTTTAAGCAGCACGGCCTAGCTTAAAAATCCTAACTGGAACACAATGACTACTTTTAGCATCAAAAAACTACGCTTTATACCAGGATTTTTCAATGTGAAGGAAAAAAAAGATCCAAAGGATTTCCAGCAAGGCAGCTCAAAAATGCAAATCCAGAACACAGACTCTCTGCATTGATATAAAATGGAAATACTCTAAAGCAAAACTGAGCTAAGCAATGCAAACAAATAAAACATCAATGCAGTACATCTATTACTAGATTTACAATGCTGCAGATATATGAGTGCATAAATTCACGAGGCAAACATGCTCAAAAATACAAGGCCCATCTAAAACCTACACTACAGCCTGGAGCTATACTACACTAGCTTGCTTTAGAGAACAGAAAAGTAACTGTACAGAATAGGGTCCAGTGAATGTAAAAAGTAATTAATGTCCAGTTCCTGCTTCTGCAATGGCTCAAATTTTAATCACCGTGTTTAATGCTCATTAGAGTTTGCACAGATATGATGTAAGTCTTCTCTTACCATTTCTTTTTAAAATTGTGCAATTCAAATCTCTCTAAAGCTAACAATGTTGGTGTGAAACTGGGTATACATTCTTCAAAAGAACGGGATGCCTAAAATGGACTTGCTGGGTTTCGTTTTATTGTTTAAACTATACATTAATACCTAGAGAAGAAGGCTAGACTCATATAATCTTCAAACAATTTTAGAAGTAGGATTTTCTAATGCACCTTTGGGACTGTCATTCTGGTTGACTTGTCCAGCGCTTGGGTTTGTAACTCTCTTTATTGCCCTTGAAAATTTTTAAAAGGCAAAAACTATCAAAGGCTTAGAAGGTGGTTGCGATTATTGCACTGGAAAGACACCAACGTATCGGTCTTATTGCAGATGGTTACTATGCTTGTCACAGCAGTTATCCCAGGGAGTAGGAACACCAAGCAAGACAACAACTCCTCCTAACAGTTGCCCTTTGTCAGAAATAAAAATGTTTGTGGATCCAGCTTGGCAGGAGGCACACAGACTGCTGGCGCCAGGCACCACAGCTGGGCCAAGGACAGTGTCACACACATTCAGGACATAAGTTTGCTCATTGCAAGCTTGGTGAGCTAGATCCACGCCGGAAAGTCTGCCACAGCTAAAAGGCCCACAAAATCTACTGGAAAAGAACCACAAAGACATTTTGAAGCTTTTGTACAGGCTGTGTTAGTTATTCAAGCCCTGCTATTAGCACCTAACTGCAGGGATGCCAAAACTTTTTGAAACAAGCATTTTTTTGGTATAAAAAAAGGAGGACTGTGGGAACAAGCAGAGCAAAGTTGGTGCATTTTTAGGTAAAACTGAAAAGTTATCAGACATGAAGCAAGGCCAGAAAGATGCTACAGGTAACTGTCACTTCATTAAGAAATATGTGGGATTCAGGGCAAAGAAACCCTAAAGTTATGGATTCAACATTACAGTTGACATCAATAAAACAAATCTGCATAGGCAAAAAGATCCAGACAGACCAGTTGTGCTTCACAAATCTGCCTAATGCCAGATTTTTCAAGGAATTCTTTCATTAAGGCTTTATTTATGCTTTGGTTAATAAGAATATATCACAATTCTAGTTCTCCACAAGTTTAGTAAAAAGTTGCTTGAAATGATGGAATTTTAGAAACTGTTCTGTGGTCTGCATGGTCAGTAACCCAAAGGAGTGCTAAAACTTAAATACAAATAAAAAAGCTTCCATGCAAACTACAAAGTTTTAACAACATTGTGCACTGTACACAACTTCAGAGAAAAAAAAATGAGGCTTATGACTCTGGCTAAAGCATTTCTATCAAGTCTTTCAAATAGCCTAGAGAAATTGTAACCCTCCTATCTAAATGCCTGAGTTACTCATAAAACAGTTTTTATAGACCTTGCAGGCTAATGTTAATAAAACAGCAGCCCTAACTTAACTTTCAATGAATAAAACCTCAAAAAGGAAACTTTCAGTTATTTCTGGAGGAGTGAAAATGTTAGCGGTCTTGTGAGATTTCAACAGATTCACAGGAAGAAATCTATGCTTACAAGCTAATGGAGATGCCTTCAAGAATGTCAAAAGTGTTTTTGCTTTGACTCATTTAAGCTGTCTCATCAGTTACACTAATAACTCCAGATTCCTAGACATGAAGGAGAGATACAGGAAACGTATCAAAGAAGAAAATAATTTAGTTTTGCATCTCTTACCTACTCAGATTAAAAGCAAAAGCACATTTGCTCTCTTTCATCATGAACAAGTGGCTGAAGTTCTCCTTAGCATTTCTCTGGCTTTCTATGCTTCTCCAAAAACTTTAAAACAAAGATAGCAACAAAGCATGGAAGATGCACAGATCCTTTCACAGCCCTTGAGACTCAGTCCAGTATACATTCAAGCTTGTTAAGACTCTTGCTGACTTTAATGGGGTTTGGCTGAGGCTTTAAAAATGTCAATATTTTATATTAAGCTCCCCTGGTAAACTACTGAGTTTTAGATTTTGATTAACCCTGCCCTTGACACAGAGGAAACCTCTTAGTTCATCATGGTGAAACCTGTCCTGAATTTAACTTAAACATATTAATCTCAATCTCATTTTTATTTGGACACGAGCCAGACCACAGCACATTCACTGAACCTTCCACAGCTGGGTATTCTAAGCCTATGCTGGATTTAAGCATGTTGGAATAACATTGAAAAATCTGAGCTAATTAATTTAAATAACCCTTCTGAGAATGCCGACTCTTTTTCTGAAACATTACATTTCCTGAGCCATGGTCAGCTATCCGCGAAAGAACAGGAAAGAGAGACATGAGCATATTAATCAGAATTAAAGGAATCAGAATATATATTTTAAATATTTTGAAAAATGATACTGAGGTACAATATCATTACCATTACACAGAAATCACTCATGGAATGACGCTATATCTGAGACAAATTCCATTACTTTATAGATGCCATTTTTGCGGATATGGAAAATATTTGACAATGGCTAACAGACAGTTAAGCTTACTGTAGCCTGCTGGAAAGTTTCTGGATGAGGTCCGCTTCTCTCCTTTTGAAACTGAACGGGACAATGTGATTACTACCCAGTGTTGCTTGTGTATCACTTCAGCCAGGAAAAGTTGTGAAAATGACAGGAAAACATGGTGCTGTTATCACATGACACAATAACACATAACACAATACTCATCTAGTCACACTACCTCTGGAGCGGTTAGCATAAGAAATTAGTGAGTTACATTTTTTTCTTCCAGATTTCACCTAATGAACCCTCCCTCATTGGGAGCAAACAACAGCATATATGATTTGAACTGTAATTTAACACAAGAGATTGCAAGCAATTTGTCTTCTTATAACAGTGGCAATTATTATTTCAAATTGTATCATTATTATGATTAAAACCATGACTAAATTGTATTCACCTTACTAAAAAAGCATCCATACACTAGTGACATATTACCTCAAGGCACATTGACCATAACTGCACAGCTTTTCTTGTGGTCCAAAAAGCAGAATTTACTTACTAACAAAAAATTATCCATACACTAGTGACATAAACGTCCATACACTAGTGACATATTACCTCAAGGCACATTGACCATAACTGCACAGCTTTTCTTGTGGTCCAAAAAGCAGAACTTATAAATAAACAAATAAATAAATAAATAAATAAGCTTCCATTTTGGATCCACCAATCTAGGACTGGAGTTCTCTTCCATGTGGACTTGTCATTCCTGGTAGGTCAAGACATGTCTTAGCGAGTAAGTTTGCATGCCTTGACTGCACTATGTAATTTCTTTTTATCTGCAGAGCTTCATAACTGACAGATGAACTACAGGTTAATTACCACTCTATATTATCAGTCTTCTTTAAGAACAAAAACCAGGTTCTGGATCTCTGGGTCTCTCAAGGTTTCCATCTGCAAAACCCTCCTTTCCCAATATGAAGACCCATTATCTCAGAATGATTCTAGCAGCTCAGACAAGATGGGTTCTCGCTAAGCACTTCATGGAGGACAAATAGAAAACAAACATACAAGCACTTTTACAAGTGAACAATGCATCTACCTCCAAAAGTTCAGAAATGCCTACTTACAGCTTTATTCAATTCCCTGTTGGAAACACTTGAGAAAGTTAAATAGTAAGTACTATGTTATTTCAACTGCATGAAATATTTTTGCTTCAATTATTCTAAAAGGAATTTTTCTAATCTAAGCTTTTGCATGGGAAGCTCTAACTCTAGTATCAGAAAGCTAGAAACTCTTCCAAGTATACTTCAGGATATTTTTTCTGTTTGGGATAGAAAAGTTTTCAGGCTTATCCTGGAAAAAATGTACCTGGAAATTTTGGGGGGGTCTTTTTTTGTTTGTTTGTTTTGTTTTGTTTTGTTTTTTCCTGTGGGTAGGAGACAAAGGAATCACCTAGCTGCAAGACAGATTGCTTTTTCAGAGATGCATCTACCAAATTCAGGGACCAGAAGAGAGCTCATAATAAGACAAAATGGATCAAAACTGACTTGTATTTTAAAAGTGCCCCTCTTATAAAACATAAGATTCCTATACGCCAGTGAAAATAACCACCTGCCCATGGTCCCCTTGCTCCACAGTTCAATAGTACTACTATAAGATTTTAAATCTTAAATGCTGTGGGGGCATAGTTTTCTTCACAGACTGTTAGGGTCTAAGGGGATCCTAATTCTGCTGGAGTTAGGCCAGTAGTTCAGAAGTCACCTTTCCCATCCTTCACTGGCATGAAATACCCACCTAGAATATCAGAGAGCTTGAATATAACCAACTGGATTAGGCAGAAGCCCCACACACTTCTCAAAGATGGCAATTGCTTTCACACTGCTCTAGCAGAAGGTATTTGAAACAATCACTTTCAACTAATGTAGACTTTTGACAGCAAATGCCTCAGTTACGTTGGGCAAAAGGTGCATTTGTCCATTCAGATCTATTCCAAACTTATTTTAGAAAGGAGAGAATTAAGATGAGCTCAAAGAAAAGACTCCTTGGGGTCACAAGGAGTGATCATATCCACTGTATACAGGCTTGTCCTTTCGGTCTCTTTTTTCAGAGGTTTCCCCAAATGCACCTTAATGATAGGAAGGAACAACATCCATCTGAATCTCAAAGAAAAGGTCTGTAATTTCTGCCCGAGCCCAGTTAATCTAAGTCCTTTTCAGAAGTCAGTTCCTCAAACCAGTGGAATAGCAAAACCAATTCAGCCCTGCAGGCCAAGTCCCACCTCCATCAAATCCATCCAATGCACAGGCAAGTTATTTGCATGAGCTCTTTTTGCACAGCAGCTGTTTTTCTTTGGTTGCATCCCATTCATTCAGCCTAGATGTCCTCCAGTTCTACAGACACACGTTGAAAGTCATTTATTTATGCAAGGGAAGAAAATAGAAGTTGATGATGACGACCTGCACGGTCGAAGCAGTCTCTGAATCTGCAGACTCTCCTCTAGTTTTTTTCTCCATTTCTTGATGTTTACAAAAGCCAAAAGGGATAACCAATTCCTTCAGTTCGAACTCAAAGCAGAAAACTCAGATCACGTCTCAGCAGCAGAGAAAAATGCAAGATATTTTACTATGAAGAGGTGATTAACATTTGAAGAGATTAATTATGTAGCTCCTGCTCTGATGAAATATAGTGACCCTTATTATACAGAATAGCAATGAGTAAAGTTTGTTTCTGCAACTAGTAGTTGCAGTCTGTTATGGTTTAAATTTCCTGCAGTTTCAAGGAATGCATTTCACAAGGTCCAAATCTGCAAACTTAAGAATCAAGTCCAGCTAAAATCACACACATCACAATTTTCTTTATCTGTATATAAACCCTTTCTCGTATTTCTCTGTGTCACACAACTATCAAAATACTTCTGTGATTGACCATTACATATTAAGTAGAGTCCATTAGTGACAATCAGTTAAGGTCACAAACTAGATAACCAATCCGTACAATACAGCAAAGATGATTCCTGTACACAGAGTTTAAACCGGTACCAATGTTTTACCAGTGTCCTAGTTTGATACCTGTAAGTAATTATTCAAACAATATATTAATCCAAAAAAAATATAGACCAAACCTATTTATGTCTATCTATCTATCTACATATATACGCACACACGTACAGATGCATATGCATATATACACACAGAGATTTTACATATCAACTGTAACAGAAGGTGGTATTGGTATCTGTACAGATAAATTGGGTTGGTTCCTAAAAGACAGAGAGATACTGAAGTGCAGCCCTGCAATATTGAAAAAGTAGCGTTCTGCTTTAGGAGCAGAATTCACAGAGCTGAATCAGACACCTACAAGCTTCTCTACACTGATCAGGAGACGCAGATCTGCAGACCTGGGATTCAGAGTAATGAGCAGGCTGAACACTAGGACACGTAAGCTAACTCATAGGAAATGGTGCAAAGTAGAGTGCATCTCAGGTTCTCACCTGAGCGTGGGTTCCTGTATTAAAACCTCCTAACTGCATGTATGCCATTCATTGAGACATACTCTGAAATTATTTCCTCTGCATTGGAGAATAAAACGTGCGTAGAAGCATGGACTGCTGGACCACCATTTTCCTCTCATTAGACTGGTCGGTTTTGTGTATTAAGCTAGTTGCTACTGTATTTGCCCAGGAATGGTTGAAACCTTGGATCTAGGCTCTCTTCAGTGTAAGGACTTAATCCACATCAAGAGGCTGATTTATAAGACATGCAGGATGGGACGCTTACTCCCCCTGCTCAATTTAGATCAGCCCACAGCTAAGAAAGCAAGATTCATCATTCTAGAAGAAAAGATGGTAAAATGAAAATGCTAAGAAAGTACTCCAGCCTCTGAGCTATTATGCAAAGATAAATAACAGCATCTCCTACCGCTCCAGCTATATTTAACTGAAATCAGTAGCATCTTAAGTGTTTTTAGAGCACACCTTGCAATCTATTGAATTCAGATATGTAGATGCTTAATTTCCCCTCTGCTCTTACACAGGATAGTAGCAATCCAGACAGCTCAACAGATCCCAGTGATACTTTGAGGCAAGGGATACAGGTAACATACAGGTGCCACAAGAAATTTTTATCAAAAAGCTCAAGTCCCCAAAACACATCCTTGCTTGAGGAAGGAAGGGAAAAATTTGGGGGTTACTCTCCAGTACTTCCAGTTCTCAACTGGAATTCTGGGTCTCAGCCATACTTCTTAATCATGAAAAAATTGCTGTTGAATACAGATAATTAGACCCTCTGAAGCTGATGAAACATTTATATATAAAGAAAAAAACTGAAAGTACCTCAACAATTTAAAAATTCATTTGAAAATTCAGTATGAATGGACCTATGCTCCCTCTTTTTTTTTAATCCTCCAGAGAAGACTAAGGTGTTTTGTGTTCTGAATGCTTTTAAAATCTCCACATGCCAGGCTTTTACAACCAGTTTACATACGAACATGTACACTGCTGTCCTTGCCAGGGGATGCAACACCTCGGAACAAAGGAAAGAAAGGAAAGAACAATGTGCTTGCATTATTAGAATTACATAAAAGGAACACAAGAGCTGATATTGATTCTGAAACTACTTACCTACTTCTACTTTTCTTAAATAAGCATCGCATAAGCATCTTCATGTGAATTATACCGCTATACTAGGACCAGATGCATTCTTCCTGATATGTGAATAGAAAGCTGTAACTCAGGAATCCCTGGGGTCTACTAAATACTAACGTTACATTTGCTGCTTCAACAAGACCTAGTACATTTGAACAAGCAGGATTCAAATAGTAGAAACAAATAAACTCAAATTTTTATACTACAGCAAGCTTTCAGTACTTCTGAAATCTTAAACTGCTTTCAAATAAAATCAGCACTATCCCTCACCCTAAATATATCAAGGATTCCACCCTTCCAAATCCTTAAAAGTTGGGAAGAAAATTTCTAAGTGGTGAAGAAGAAAGACAATTCTTACATCATCTTCCTTGTTAGACTGAAGTATTCACTTCATACTCAGGTTTATAAAGCTGGGCATTTAAACTGGGCTGATTAAGCAAGAATCACTGTCATCCCAGGGCTCTGCTCTGCAGGTACCTCCAGAAGAGGAGTTTGGTCCTGAGCAGGCTGCAAGCACCTGGCTTTTGCCATGAGCTTGGATGGACTCAACAACCACAACGCTCTTAGGAAAGGGGCTAACCTCCACAGGTCACACAGATATTCGTGTCATGAGATGAAAGGGAGGTGTTGCTTTTTGGAAAGCAGTCATTAGAAAGAAATTCTAAGACTGGGCTGGCAATGTCTCTGTGAAATATAAGTATCCCATAGTGTTCTGTATAGACTCTTCTGTGTGGATAGACAGCAGATTTGAGGATTAATAAAGTCAAGTTTCCTTTGAAAACAAGCACTTCCACCTCACTTCTCTACTTCATAATTTTCTTATTTCCACAGAAGTAAATGTTTCACTTCCCTCCCCATTTTGAATATAGGAAATATCATTCTACTCTGCAGACAAGAAATATGGTAATCGACCTTAAAACTATCAGTCTTCAGAGAACCTCTTTAGAAACCATCCAGATTTCCCTGGAGAAGAGAGACTGTGGAGAATAGCTCTAAAAACATCCTTACAGAAAACAAAAGGCAGCCATTCTGCCTCTACTGCTTCCAGAAAAGACTGCTCCCATGTTCCTACTCCCTGCATGCCAGTGAAAATAGGCTTAAGGAGGCAGTGTGAGGAACTGAAGCCTTGAATTAAAAAATGCTGTAAATTCACAGGATTTTCCTAGGTGTGCTTCGGACATCTAGTATCAACCATCAGGGCAGTACTCCTTCAGACCGCTGGAGAGACAGACTGCACGGGAACATCAGAAAGAGGGATCAGTTTTACACCCACAGCACAAAGACAGCTTGACAGCTGCAGAGTCAAATTCTGCTCCCAAATGAGCAGCTCTGGCTACTGTTACATGCATGCAAAGTGCCAGGAGAACAGCTCCTAACTACACAAGGGATGGGACAGGTAACTGGAAGTTAACCTCTGGACCACAGATTATTAGGAGATTCATACTGAATTCCTACCCTGTCACAAGCTTCTTGCTTAAGCTTTACATTTCCCAAACTATGTTACTCTTCAGTTTCCTATTTGCAAAATGAGGAACATAGATCTTTCTGCAACCACTTAGGCTTGCAAAGCTAAAGCAACAAACAAGTGTGAAGCACTCAAAACCCACGGTAACGGGAGCCAGATAAGCATTTAACATCAGGATCACCTAAACATAGGTGATTAGGTTTCCAGAAGTTCTGAGGACTTCAGGTCCCACTGGATTGGAAGGAAGCTGCAGATACTCAGCATCTTGAAAAAATTAGTATGAATTAGTTTAATGTAGATTTACAAGCTCCAAATTTTGGTCCCCAAAATGAAAGGCTCAAATTCAGAATCGGAGGGCTCAGGTACGAGCCCTCTGTGCAGACAGAAGTAAATAGTCCTACTAGGGCACTGGTGCTCTAAAGGACATGGAGTTTTCTACAGAAATTTATTTTGAGAAGCAGCAGACACCAAAAAGTTCCCCTGCAGAGAACAGAATTACCATGTTAGAGAAACTCTGAAACTTAGAGGGTAAGAAAGAAAGAACTTAAGGTAGCATGTTCAATCAAAATCTCACACTGGGGAGATTTTACTTCGGTAAAACTCTATCCAAAGAGGCATTCTACTTGAAATCTAAGATACTCAATACGTTTTACAAACCCTACCATCTCTTTGTCAATGAGGCCGACTAAAATTGCTGAAAAATTCTGGAAAGAAACACAAGTGTTAAATACTGACAAAATTCATCAGTTTTTCAAGAAAGCTCCTGAAAAAATGATGTGTAAAAAAAACATCGCTCTAGCACTTAAACTAGAGTGATGTTCCTATTAAAAGTGCAAACCTATTAAAATATTTCCTGTGGACTCCCTCAAACATTTAAATGCTTTAGCTGAGTCCTAGTATTCATTTTAGCTATACTTAATTTCAAATACAATCAAGTTTCCTGGTAACTACATTTAGATACTACATATTTTAGGAAATGTTGCAGAATGTTGGAGAAGCAAAAAAAAAAAAAAAAAAAAATCAAATTCTTAACTGATATTTTTTCCATCTTTTCCACTGAAACCTATCTCTAAGACTCCCAGTCATCCAATCATGTAATAGAAACATATCATGCAACAGAAAGGTATCAGAAATCTGTAATAGTAAAGATGCGGAATAACTGTGACAGAAATGGGGAACAGACACAGAGCTACTTATAGGTAATTTTACACAAATAATTGCAAATATGACAGGTTCAGGAACTTCCCCACTTCATGTTTTAATATTTTTCAGACAAACGTTAAAAACTCTTATAAATAATTTCCTATGGAACTCAGTCAGCTGTTGGTTAGGCAGCTAGACAGCAGCCTGAAACCAGGTGTCAAAAAGTTTGGAAAAGTGTAAGACAAGATTAAAAAAGAAACAGATACTTGGAGAGAGACTTTGGGACAATCAGAAAAAATCTTTTCCACATAATGACAGTGCTTAAACTATGCTGAAATAAAGGAACCAGCAGAGTCTGAAGTTCAACTAACTAGATCTCAATTGCTTCTGAGGAATCTAACCTCAAAGCCTGTTGAACAAATGTCTGACTGTGCATCTCTTCGGCACTTATCTAGAGAGCATGCGTGAATCTCTCAGATGTCACAAGAGAAGGAAGGTGCTCCATGCACCTCCAGAGTTCTAAGTGATGATGAACCCAGAAGAAAGACATCTAAATGCTACAGAGAGGCTACAGGCCAACAGACAGTTCAGAAGCCGGATTCACAATGATTAAAAGAGATCATTTCACCCTGACAGCTTTCCAAATCCGACTGCAATGCTCTGTGCTCAAGTTCTACGGAGGTGGTACTCCTAAAAGGCAACATATTTCCCAGCTAGCAGATAAGACGCTCAAGAAATAACATACTGTGAAAAAGATGCCAAACAAAATCCTTTGCGTATGCTCATTTCGCAGCAGGTTTATCTAGAATCCGTAGTCTAAAAATCCAGATCAAGACATCTGTACACCGGAAGAGTAAAATGCTTTCCAGAAAACCAATAAACACATCTATAGCACAACCCAACAGCTTAGTTCCACTGAGGCCAATGAGAGCCAGCACAGTACAGACTGCTGCCAGGCAAATTTCCCATGCCTAACTATATCAGGCAAATCTCACAGTATTGTTCCACTCTTAGTGTTGTTTGAGGTTCCTTTCAGCAAAGGCCACCAGTCATAAGTAGCTCTGTAGAGTTTACATATAGATAATTAAGTAATCTTATTTTGCTTGTGATCTAAATCCTATTTGGATGCAGAACAGAGGAGGTAAAAGGTACGATGGTTTCAATAAGCTGGAAGTAGTAATTAAAAAAACAGTGGGTTTGATATTTAAGGGATCACTCTAACCATAACTTATGATCTCTAGCCTCTGTAATATCTACTGCAGCAAAACAAAGTTAGTGGTTTTTAACCCTGCGTAAATTAGAAATGCAGTCTAAACTAATGTGGACATGCTGTGGTCTCAAGCAACACCTCTCCAGAACATCCACTGTTACTCAGTGTTTAGAGCACAGCAACCATTAACTAACTTGCCTGAGTCTGACCAGGCTTAAGCAGGCACAGATGCTTTCCTGGTTGGGGGCTTCAGCTGTCAGTAAAGTATTTACATCTTCTCTAGATTGCACCCTTTTAAGTAACAATTTTACTCCCCAAAGATGGTTTAACTAGATGAATAATCACACTGAACAGACACCATCCTGCTTAACGTGGCATGCAAAACACAGATTTTATTTTTGCAGACAAACTGCTTAAATACTTTTTTTAAATTAATCTCTGTAATAAAGGCTCTATTCTGCCTTTACTCTGCATAGATTGCATGCAAATTATGTACATTACCATGCTAGATGCTCTACAGACAGGCTGGGTAGCATATCATAACTAGAAAAAAAAAACCAGTCACTGCACTCATAACATAAATTTGGTAGTAACAGTCACAGTTGGACTGAAGAAGCTGCTCATTCTTTTTAGCTTCTCTTTTAAAGTGGACACGCTCATGCTTCATTAGTCACACGCAGCCACAGAACCAGAATTCATCTTTGTTTCAAAACTTTTGCTTTGGCTCCTGCTGCTGAACACTTCAACTTTGGGCCCAGCCCTCAAAGATGCCATCAAAGGAACCAAAACGATCTCATCTCTCATAAGATTAGTTATTAGCTCAAGTTCTCAGAAGCTCTGGATCTTAGCAGGCATCAGCCCTTTAAAGGTATGACTATTAGGGCACAGACCATGATGAAAACTCAGCTTTATTGCATAATATATTCTACCTGTGAAAGAAAATCACAGGCAATACAAGCTACATCAAGAGACTTTGAAAAGTCAGCTCAAGCTCTGTCCATCCACTCCACAGGGTCTGTGCAGAAAAGCCATTACAAGTGGCTTTTAGTTGCAAAAAGGCAACAGAACTCTCAGTATTGCCAGGAAGGGAGATTTCAGGGAACCACAGTCCAAATGGCAGTAACTAGAAATGTACCTCTAGTTCCTAATATCATTCAAAGCCTGTCTGAGTCAGTCTCCCACGTAAAGGTCACTTTAAAGCCCCATCACTTTAACAGATGTTCTAATTCAGAAAATATTTAGGGCAAAATCCTAGCTCTACTGAATATGCAGGGAGTTTTGCCACCGACTTTGGCTATAGTAGCACTCAGTTCCATCGTACAGTTTTGCACGGAGCACTATTAACCTCCTCCTTGCTCAGTTTCCCGGCCATCTGTAATGAAGCATTGCTCCTTCCGGCACTCCTAATGCAGCTGATAGCAGACTTCAGGAAAGGGGGAAGGAGGAGGGCTGGGCAGTGAGGTGTGCTGGCAGAGGCAAAAGCCTGGTGTGGTGCAGGCTGGAAGGAACAAAACAGGAGCAGCTGGGCCCCTGGCAGCCCCTCTCACTGCCACTCGGCCACTGCAGCCCTGGCCAACTCTCAGCTCCAAGGCCCATACCGAGATGTCACTGCTAAGCTCAGAGGTCTCCACAACTCACAGGTTCAGTCTGCTCCTGCACTCTGCACAACTACCCCACTCTCCCTCATACAGTCAGATTTTTCTTAGTGTGTTGCTCTGTAGCCTGGCCTAGTACCACTCTTCTTTGCTTTCTACAGATCCACAGCAGCACGTTGCTTTAAAATATTTCCCATGGGGATGTAGCTCCATCCTGAAAACTGAATGCTAAGACGTGGCTCAAAAACCAGTGCGGAAGGTCAGAAAGAAAAACGGGAGTGGGGAGTGAAGGCGAAATGATTTGGGTAAGAAAATGATTTGAGAACCTATGCTCCAACTTTCTCCATTAGGTAACAAGCGTGTGAGCTATGATCTCTCTTTCCCAGGAAAGGGTACACCTGGGCACACCCTACATATTAACAGAAAAAGTTTTTACCCATGTGAACAATGAAGTTCTAGAAACAGCTTGCTAATCATAGAATCATAGACTCAGTAAGGTTGGAAGGGACCTCTGGAGATCATCTAGTCCAACCTCCCTGCTCAAGCAGGGTCACCTATAGCATGTTTGGGAGGGTTGCATCCAGGTGGGCCTTGAATATCTGTCCTGATCCTATGCCAATACTCACTAGGTTATAGAAGGTATTCTGTAACACATGGTTTGCAACAACAGAGAAGTACAGCTAATAATCCAGGAGATTTCTAAGCTTCTAATAATGTCACATTTTGAAATTAGGATTTCATGATGTTTGCAATATTTATTCCAGATAACATGCCAATAAAAACAAGCAACTAATGTGAACGAATGGAGTCATATATCAAACACACCACTAGAGTAACATTTCATTGCCTTCTGTGGAAACCAGACCAAGTGCTGGGCTTCAGTTCACTTCAACCAACACTAGCATCACCTCTTCCTTGAAAAAGCTGAATTCTATCCCTGGCTTAGGGTTATTCCCCAAATTATTTCCTCTATGCTCTCCAACTTCTTTTCCAACACTCCTAAGACCTATCACATCAAGAAACAAACCCTAAAAACAAGATTAAACTCACACCTTGACAGGATGTGAGGGCCATACACATTTCACAAGTGTATAAAGCCAAGAAGCAGCTCCATCAGACCAGGAAGAGAGACCACAGACTGCAGACAATTTTGGTCTCTGGTGATTACACCTTTGCTTTGATGATGAGTATGGCCACAACTGATGATCTGAAATTTTAGAGGTCATGTCTGGCATGATATGCTTGCTTTTTTTCTTCTGCAGTGGTTTCTTTGCTCCAGTGATATAGTTTATATGGAGGCTTTCTCCTTTCTAACAAACACTGTACTAGTGCAAAGAATCCCATTTTGTTACTTTGCTCTCTATTTACATAATAAGAATCCACATTCTTACCTGAATATCCACCAATCCAGCCTGATCAGTTCCCCGATCAAAACCTGTTAATCAAGCAAAATACAGCTAATAGGCAATTTACATCTTGTGGCACCTGCAGGTCACTAAAACTGCCTCCTCTTGGCTCCCCATAGGTTATTTCCAGAGCTCAGAGAAGAATGAGGCAAAAGTATATCTGATGAGGGGAAACTCTGCCCTTTTGGAGGCAGATGCAACAGGACAGCCTCCGGATTGGTGGATCCAAGTCACAGAAACCAAAATTTCATGTGAGAAATTGACCTCTCTGTATCTTCAGATCCACCCATCTGGACCAATAGGATCTACACAGGGAAATCCACAAAAGGAAGCGTTGAGCCAGCACTTATGAAAAAAATCAAGCAGTACCAAGAAGCCCAAGTCCACTTAATTTCATCAGGCTAAGGACAAGGGAACAATTCAGTAAACAGAAGCACATCTTGAATTAAGAATGCAGCTGACCCAAGTACTCTGGAATATCCAAATTAAATTTAAAGTCTAGAAAGTTTTCTAGACAACAGAGTTAAAAACTTTCCAGCCTATCTGGGGAACCAGACAGAGAACGGAAATATATTGCTGTGATGCACTAACTGTGAGAGGAACAGCTCTTGGGAGAAGTGCATGCCCAAAGGATGTGACCATTGCCTTTGAAAAACAGAATCTACTAGGGACAACATAAAGAGTGTGAGGATATAATAGCCGTATTCACACAGCCTCCCTACAGAGAAAACAATCCAACCTGCAACATCCATCTCTTTCAACTAGGAATGGCTATTACAGCTTTCAGCCTCCCAAGAAAGTTTCAGTGCAGACACATGACCTTCGTCTTCATTTTTTAATCAGATATTATATCTGACCCAAAACATTTCCAAACCTTCAGAACCAGTTATACTATTAACCAGCCCAGAATCCAACCCCTGCCAACAACTTCAATCCCCACAAAGACAGAATAACATTATTCTTAATGGATAATGTTGACAATCACTTACACAAACATGGAATTTAAGATGTCACCAATTAACAATGGAAGTTCTTCCATTTCTAGACAGGAACCACTGTGACTGCCAATGAATCCAAGAGAGATCCATGTAGATAAACAAAGAAAAGTCAAATCTCGAGAGAAGGCTGATGGTGGAAACTCACTAGCTGAGACTCAGTCTCTTATATAATGAAGTCAGGGAGGCTTGAGATAGGACGGGGTCCAAGATGGGGCTCTACAGAAAATTATTACGAGGGTTTGATGATGTTGAGGGAGAGACATAGAAAGTGAAAATATAAAGCCTAGCCTTACAACCAATAAAAAAAACAAAAACAAAAACTTTGTTTTAAAGAGGAAAAGAGAGAGAAAGATAGAGGGAGGACTTGCTGGAAAACTCACTTGGGGTGGTAAGAGTAATCTTCTGAAGTACGTAAAACTCTTTAGATTTTTTAATTACCAGAAACATATTTCTAACACAGTAAAAGCTTGCTTGAAAATCTCCAGTGTGAAAGAAGCTACTAGAAATAGGAATAGACCATAGAGAGTCTATTCTGGGGAAGCATAAGGAACTCAGCTAAAGGAAAGAGGTAGCAACATGCACAGCAAAGCAGAAGCACACTATAACCAAGGACACCCCTGAAGAGTCCAAGTAGCAGGGAAAGCTTTACCTGCACTTTCTGAGACTTGCCATTGATAAAACTCTTGAGATCCAGTAGGGAACATAAAGAGAAAAAATTTGGGATATCTTTGCATGCTATCTGGGTTCTGCCAAATATACAGGCTGTGGGTGGGACTCCCATCAATCTAGATCGGTGGATCTGAGGATACAAAGCTAATATTTTCTGTGATGATGTATTATATTATTTATAAATGTCAGGAACAGCTCTGTGCCACACTTGCATTCACACTTTAGATAGGGATGTGCCATAACTATCTATCTTGCAAATTTGGTGAGGGCTAATCACTGCATAATTCCCTTGAATCTCCATTCTGGTAGAATTATATTCCTCAGTTCCTCATTGCTTATTTGAGTGCTAAAGATTCTATCACAGTTATGTCTTTCACAGGTAACACAGAAACAAGAACTTCTCTCTAATGAAAAGTAATAAGCACTGAATAAAGAGACAGGAAAATGACAGTGAATAGATGCAGAAATTAATTACAGGCATAATTTGCATTATTAGCTACAATTTAGCTAAAATTAAGCAATTCTGGAAGACAGAAGCTCCAGTGTAAAACAGGATGATCCCAAACTTAACCTTTTTTCATTCTGAAAAAAAGTAGGAGGGGAGGGAAATCACAAAAATTCTTCTACAGTGATTTAAACTCATAATTGAACAACCTACAGATAACTGAAGAAATCGGACTACTTTAAAAATAACACTGTGTTGGCTAAATAATTTCAAAGTTGTTCCACTAGTTGTGCCTTTGGCTTTATACTCACATGTGTGGATTTTGGAAAGGAACTCCAGAAGTATTTAGAGTAAATCTTGCTGTGGACTTGAAAGGTGGATTTGCAAAATTTAACTTCAGCGCTTTGCGTTTACCTGGGAGACAATGAACATAAAGTAAACTTTTTGTCAGCAGTAAAATATTATTTTGTAAGAGTACCTGGAAATAAACAAGAAAAAAACAAACACACTGTAAGAAAAGGAAAACGTGTTTTACCACAAGGTTAACAAATAATTTCTGTGAGAGAAAACAGGAATGAAGTGGAGTCAGTTCTCATCCCAAGGTCTTCCTTGGTCTCACTCTGCGAGGTTGGTAGGTCACTTAGCAGAGGTATTCAAAATATCGTTTTTGACACTGTGAACGCAGGGAGTATCAGGTGTTGGCTACCAGCCACCAAAAGCCTCGGTGCCCCTCCATCCCAGGGCCCAGCATCCCCTCTATGCACACTCACTCCTTTAAACATATTTCATGACTGGTAGGCTGAGCTTCAGCTACAGCACGAAAGGCATCCAACCTGTTCAGCATACCCTGGCCATCCTTTACAAATCCAGAAAGGATGGGAAGGGAAGCCACTGCACATCAAGCGTTGGCTTGATCCTCCTCAGCCAAACAGCAAATGGACACAATCAGGCTCAAGCTAGGACAGCAGAGATCTATCATGCCTTCCTTTTGCCAAAGTGGGTCACCAAGCTGAGCATGGTATGAAATGCAGTCTGTCAGAGAGGTGACCAGGGGATAAAAAGTTTTGCTTTCTAGTCCCATGAGAAAGACTTAAAATGGGGGTGGGAGGCACTAAAAACAAGGAATCCCCAAAACAATGCTGAACGTACATTTTTGACAGGCTACGTAAGGACCATACCTCCCAACCTTCCACTGGGCTACAAAAGACCTGTTCTTACCCCTGTTCAGCCAGAGCAAACTTGCATTCCTCCCCACAAAACGGCCCAGCTTCAACAGCCACAACGGAAACGGGCCTCTTCCACACAAACTGTTAAGGATGCCCAGAAAACAGGAACAGGAGACTGAAATCCCCTCAGGGTGAGTAGAGCTTAGCCCAGATTTCTTACTTCCTGAGTGGGTGCCTTAACTTTTTATTGTTAATCCAAAAGGTGGATCCTGCCACCTCTCACCCCAGGAGGCACCGGCCATCAGGGAATAGGCTTGATCCCCTGAATTGCAACATCCTTCTTCTACCCAGTCTTGTAAAACAGATGGCATAATTCTCCACTATCTCACAGGCCTCTTGGCCTGAACAGACAATGAAGAGCAAAAGGCCTGAGGAGAAGCAACCATCAACTTCTGCAGTAGTCTTCTACCTTGTATGTGTGTTTTTTAGTAGCTCTAAGACAGGAGAAGACAGAAAGAAAGAAAGACAGAAAGAAAGAAAGAAGAAAAAAGCTCATTACATGTCAAAGTGCTTAACAGCAATTTCAGGCCACAGGGTGTTACGCAGATGGTGACATTCATCTAAAAACAATATGATAAAGCTAGAAAACTCACAAATGAAGGATGCAGTCAAAAGAAATTTAAACATAGTGCAGTCTGAAATGTGCAGAAAAGCTTGTGAAACAAGCCAATGTCACTGTGATGCTGAGACAAAACACTGACACACATCATCTAAGGCTCCTAAACGTTTGCAGTTCTCAATTAAATTAATGAGATGTTAAATGAGAGTGTACAATGTATTTGGTTTAAACTGTGTCTTAAGGTACCACTGCAGGACATAGTTACAGCTGCTTGAATTTTTGCACTAAAGCACTTGAATTTTTGCAGTGCAACTCTGACCTTTCTGGGTGTGTAGTTTTCACTTAGAGCTGCTAACATATTTCTTCTATAATACCTTTTACTTTTAAATTACCGATATATGCTTTCAGCTTTAACCTCATTGTGATAAAAAAAAACTATATATATATATATATATATATATATGTATATATATGGAAATACCTGTATGCATGTTGTTAAAAAGAAATAAAGAAACAAACAAAAAAAAACCAAAAACACACTTCATTTGTCACCCATGAAAACCACAAAAAAAAACTGATGAAAATCTAACAGTGTGAAACCAATTAGCAAAAGCTTTGTATCAACCACCTAAAGTAAACTATCAATCATGACTTTTAGTTATTAATTCACTGACAGATTTACATAAGGCCACAGTCAGCGATACTGGGCCTTTCATCCATAATAAAGGTGGAGAAGAGGAGAAGCAAGAATGCCTCGCCTGAAAGTAAAGGGTACCTTGCTTGAAGCCCACAGCTGTTTGGGGTAAGGATTGCTGCAGAAGGAGCTCAGTGTTATGAAACGGAGCGTAAGGGGATCACCTCCATTCCCAGTGCCTTTTTCTTGGCCACATCGCCCCTAAAGAGATGATACAGTATGGCCTAGGCTGCAGAACTATAAGGAGACAAACAATAAAATACTCGTATTTAAAAATTCTGAGAATACTGCAAGAAGACAAGCAGTGAATGGCTCTCTCCTTTTCAAAGAAAAAAAATACAGATCTCTTCATCAGAATATGGAGAAATAACACTTTTGCTGCTGAAAGCTGGTCTGATTTGGTGTACTTCACCTTTCATAGCATCCTCTTATTTTGCCTCTTACTAAATTCACTGTAAAAAATGTCATTTCTCATGTAGCTCTTATGTTAGGAAGTGAAGGAATGCCCAAACTATCCATTTAACCATCTTACTTAAACTGATTAAACAGCTCCCTAGCATGAGATTCCACCTTTTAACAATGTTGCCATTTTCAAATCTTTTTCTCATTTTTTTCCTATAAATACAGTTATTTCCATATATGTATTACACATCCTTTATTCTACTGAAAAGCATCTAATTGGAGTCGTATGTTCCCTCTCCAGGCTTGGCTGGGTGGCCTGACGGACCTCCATCCCCGCCTTTCACTACAGCTGTCCAACATTCTGTAGCACAAAGAGTATCTGATCTATTACTGACAAAACCAACATAACCTCTCTTTGAGCAGAATAACACAGAGGAGGGCATTTATAGACTTAATATTGTCATGTTTCTAAGCAGAACAACCAAGCCTCTGCTACTACTAGGACTTTGTCACTCCAAAGCCTTCCAGAGCAGGCAATGCAACTGAAAGTCCTGTGTGGATAGAGAAAGGCAGATACCTCTAGATCGACAAAGCAGCAACATGACATTCCAAAGGAATGTCAAGTTTATTAACATTTCTTTCTCCTTTAAATACTTGCCTATCCACATACACCATGTCCTGATCTCCATTCCTTCTTCCCTGCATCCTTGGCATACTCCAGCTGAGAGGTTAGAGTAACGCCTTTGCTGCAAAACATGCAAGGAGCAAGATACATCTGTTGCGCAAATATCAGAAAGAAGAGTTTCAAAGCTCAGGCTCTTGTGGCATATATGAGCCCAATGAACTAGTGGAGAATCACTTAAAATTGTCAGAGCTCCCTCATAAATAATCCACAAATGAAGGAGCTGAACAAACCAGCAAGGTAGCAAAATCAAGATTATGGTCTATTATACCACGTGTAACAAAACTTTAGGACTCATTACCCTTCCACATCTTTGAGGCCAATCATCTAGGAATATTCTTAAAAATCAGACATTTGCACAAAAAACCAAGAATATTCAATTAATACTAACAGGATTTTGAGAGAAGCAGAATAATTTACATCTCACACCTGTCCTCTGACAAGTCCTGCCACCCTCCTCTGAAGCTCATAGAACTGGGCAGGTCTGACACTGTAGAGGAAATGGCAGTTTCCTGGCAGGGCCCTCTGCAGAGTACAAACCTGTCCAAAAGCCCCAACACCACACCACTGCCTAACTGATCCCAGAGATCTCTTTCGACTAAATCCTTGACAGCATCTCCCTTCTCAAACAGAGCAAAGCACACACACCAAATTCACTACTGCAAGGGGCTGCAGATACTTATTAGTCTGCATATGCATTCCTAAAACTTTCCCCTGCTCATTTATTCTTTCTAGGTCCTGCCCCTGCCATTGTGTGGACATGCGTGGGTGTTAGTTCTTGGCAGGTACTTGCAGATAATGGTTATACAATCCCTTAGTCATTTTTCCTGTTACGACTGCGTAAATTTTGCTCTCAGACTGGGTCCAATGATTTACAACTTTCATCATTCTTCTAGTTTTGCTTTATTCACATGTCTGAAACACTATCTCTCTCTTTGAAGGGCAATAGTACAGTGTCATAAGATTTTCCATTTCTAACTACAACACTTATACAACTTATTAGAACATTTGTCCTTGAAGCGGCACAATATTCTAAGTGATACTGACTCGTAACTCCTACCAGTAAAATCTCCTCTTCTCAAAAGCTTCTCCTATTCTTTATTCAGTTGAAAACTTCCAAAACTTTTTATACTAAGTCTCCCCCTGTTTTCAAATTGGGCCAGAACACTTTCTGTCCCAGTTAAACATCAAACTACTGATTTCTGCCTCAACAGTCTTCCAAGAATACTTTCAATAATGTAATTCCTCCACATAGGTCTAGATTTTGCATGAATATATAAATACAACCTATCCTTATGAAGAAAACAGAATACCTTCCTTTTGCTCAAGTGATGAACAACACATCAAGTACAGAAACAGATATCCTGAGGAATGCCGGGAATTTCCATTTAGCACAAGTCATGCAGAAAGACATACTGTAAATGAAATGGCACACGAAACATCACACTAAAATGAAGTAAAAGTCAGACAAGAATCAATGTTAGTTATCTTCTCTGGTAGCCTTTTGAAATCAAGGACTTCAGATATGAAGTTTAAGCTCAACCAAGAAACTCTGCTTTTAATAGTTTCATGCCCCTGCTCCTTGCAGAAACATTGCTAAAGCCTAAATGAAGGTAAAAACCCTAAATGAAGGCAAAAAACCTAAATGAGAATTTTACTGATGATTTTACTATCCACAGATTTCATTCAGATTACTCTGTTTCTCTATAACAAATTAAAAAGCCCTTGGAAATGTTGCTTCCAGATTTAGTTTATACACTATCATGATCTGGGTTGCATGTTCAAAATTGTCATAAAGCATGTTGCAAAAATACTCACTTTACATAAATTAAACTTCCTTCAAATGTTTTGCTAGTGTAATATTTAATTCTTATCACTTATTACTACAATATCCACTTATCTGAGAATTGTGGATGCACTGGAGAAGCAAGTGTTTGGAAGAAATCAAAACTTGTTTTGGAACATATTACCTCTTCATAAATAAGGTTAATCCTCAAAATCAGAACCAAAACTGTTAGTTTTCCTGACTTCTGGTCCTTAGAATGCTGGCTAATGGTTTTGTTAAGCAGTATCCTAATAGTCATACTAAATTCAGATTACATTTGAATGCAAGACTACCTTGGATTTGACTGAGATGAAGTGGTAACAGAAGACTGCATTTGTTCTGAGGGCATTTAAACACAATTATGCTGCCTTTGGGTAAGAATCACAGAATTGGTAAGGTTGGAAGGGACCTCTGGAGATCATCTAGTCCAGCCCTCAAACAAGTGGCCCACATGAGGATCAAACCCACAATCTTGGCATTATTAGCACCATGCTCTAACCAGCTGAGCTGTTACATGGCACAAAAGACAACCCAGATAGCTTTTTGATGGTAAATAATTTTTATCCATAAAATAATAGTCTTTCTTACTTCAAATCACTGTACCCATAAAATAATAGTATTCTGGTTTTCATATCCTACTCTAAAAAAGGGGTCATTTTAGCAACAGGCCACTGCATGACACTGAGGTAAAGGAGAACATTTTCACTTGTGTCCTACTATTCTACAAATACACATTTCGGCATTTTATCAACTATGGCCAACATGGACACAGGAAGAGGCAGTTGGGAAGCCTTGTCCAGCTGACATTTGAAGACCCAACTATACAATGGCCAGAAGCAGAAGAGAAGTCTTCTCTGCAGAGAGAGACCAGCGAAGCCTGAGCATTCTTTCTAGAAAGTCAATCCAGTCTCAACTACAAGGTAGTATTCCATGGCAAGCAAAGATGACCTTACTGAAACAGAAAAAAAAAAAAAAAAAAAAAAAAAAGAAAGAAAGAAAAGAAAAGAAAAACAATTTCACATAAATTCCCTGGGCTCGGCTATAGCCAGCAAGGTGTTGCTTGTCTCTCACCATGCTGGTACAAATGAGCTGCTTTGGCTCAGAAGCCCTTGAGAAGTCCATCTTCCTTCACTGCAAGAATGGGAAAGATAATAGGCCCTTTAAAGGCACTGAAAGATAGCAGAGGACAATACTGTCTCTGCAGGACACTTAGTTAATAAGGAAATACGCCCTCACACAGAAAAATTCTGATTAATACCATTCTCAAACAAGCACAGAGTCTGATCACAAAGGTACATACATATTTTAAGAGAAAGTTATCTTTCTGAATCCTTTATTAATTCCAGATATCAAGATTCCTAAGGAACTGCTCTAACTTGGCCTGTCTTCTCATTTCAGAAAATGCCATTCCTTTTCATATTTCTGCCTAATAACTGTGGCTTTTGCCAAGTATCTCTGAAACATTTGGAATTATACAATGAAGAAACAGCTTAAAGTAGGCCTCAGAACTTGATCTCCCAATTTTATTCCAGAAAAAGAACCAAGGCTCACAATATGCATTTGTTTCCTGCAGCACTGGCAAACTGAATGCAAGCTTAATTATATGATTATTTATGTGCTGCTATCCATCGCTAGGATTAATCCACGCGCTTGGCTCCACAACTAGGTTCTCATCACTCTTTGAGGCACTCTTACCACAACCACAGCCAACCTGTCTTCATACAAAAGGAAAAAGCTATCTAGTAGCTAATAAACAGTCCAAAATATTCCTCTAGAGTTGCATTCTTTATTATTATTTTTACTTTACCTGAGACATCTATGATTTCCGCAAGCATCTGAATCACCTCCTGTTGGACCAAGCCATCATATTTTCTTTGCAGAATTTCCTTACCCCCTTTCCTGCATGCTACATTTTTTCAATAACACTAGTAATGATGTTCAGATTATACATAAGAAAATTATCCTTTCTAGGCAATAAACTTTTCAAAATGACAACAGTTCAACAATTTTCTTCAAGGCTTCTGCCTTGCAGGGACACACTAACCTCTGCCAAAGTGTTACCCATTTAGTACCAAACAGCACCATCAAGTACTCGTTATTTGTCTTAGTGTGATCGTGACTATTCTCTCTGGTTGGATATTGAAGTCTCTCTGCTGCTACTGTTACAGGAATATGCCAGGAATCAATCCCACTTTCTTACTCTACTATAAACAGGAAAAAAATACATATAACAAAAAATGAATTGTGGCAACAAACAACGGAAAGGTGATGAAAGAATGTGAAATAAACTGTGTACCCCTTCCCAAGTAAAGTTAAACATGTCAAAAAGAGACATTAAAAAAGGAGGAGGAAGGGCATCAGGGCGCCAGACGGGTTGGTGATTTGCTTCAGTTTGAGAAGGAAGTTGAATGTTTTTCTTCTGTTTATACTCTCAACATTACAGAATTGCAAAATATCAGCTCTGATATCTTCCTGGTATTATTTGACAAATTCTTCCAGGGCATCTCAAAGCATGATACTGTGAACTCTCATTGAAGCTGGGGGGGGGGGGAGGAGGAAAAAAAAATGACCTACCACCAACTCTTATTGTCCAAATTGTTAGATCCTGTTTGCAAACAAAACATATGCTTTGATGTAGAGACATAAGAGGAACATTTATCCATGTTCAGAGCCACAGCCCTGCAATTGTTGATTTCCGGATACACGCGGAATTCACTGCTCTATCTCCATTGCTGCTAGCACAGTACTACCTTCCTATAAATCGTTCCAAACTACAGTCTTCCTGCTATATTTCCATCCTTTTCAATCTTGCTGATGGATGTACTCCAAAATCAGCACTACTGACTTCTGAATGAGGTAAGTTTCTAGCCTTACCCTCCAGACATATTGAATTACAATTTTTCAAGAAAACAACTAGTCCTATTTTGAAGCAAAAAGAAATGAAGAATTTCAGTACATAGAATAAATTATTTGGGAAGTCTGAATGAAAGAAGAGAAGTCAGAATGAAAGAAGAGGAGTTTCAGTTAATAGCTTTAGGAACTGTAACTAAACAAACTTACTTTCAAGAGTAATAGCACAAACATTTTCAGTATGTCTTCTCTGTTACTACTGCTGTATATTGCCCTTTAATGAATATGCTAGAGAAAGAGAACCTTTGATTTACAGTAATCCAAGAGTCAGAATTCAGACAAAGATCTACTCCAGAAACATACTAAGCACATTCATTTTTAGAAATCACTTCAACAGAAACAGCATTTACCCACAATTCACTTACAACACCAAGCTTGCTTCCACTTACAGAGTTCAAAAATGCATCAGCCAGAACTCTGGAATAGCTATTAGTCGTTACCTTCCTATGTCATGAAAACAATAAGCAATTCAACATTTCTCCTGAATAATGCTTTAGCAAAAACGCTTCAGTGATTTAACCACGGGAGATAGCCAAGAGTTGCACAGAGGCTCTCAGCACCAGCATTCACCTGTATAGCTTGCAATATATGTTTTATGCTGCATCCAACAGCACTTGCAACAGTTTCTATAAATATCTTCACTAGGAAGCCTGTCTAAATAAAGTAGGTTAGGCTTCCAGTGCAAGAAATTCCAATCAGATTAAGATTAGTTCTCTCAGACCAAAAATTCCCAGCAGTAAAGACCTGAGAGTGAAGTCCTTCAAATCTCTAAAAGCCACCATTAACCTTTAGCAGTTATTATCTCTGATGCTGCCCTACATGGAAATATCATTCATATGAATAACCATAAACAGGGTCAAAACTATTTGAGTCTTGAGAGCAGACAAACTGTGGTAAAAGAGCTTAAAGGTAGGACCTGGGCAAGCATTCTGGGTTGTTTGTACTAATGTGCACAACCGTGTCCATATCAGGCTGTGATGAGCAGCTCTCAGTTAGAAGTTATGTTAGAAGTCAGATTTCCACAGAAATTGGAATTCAGGAAATATCTAGCTGGAGAATATTATTTAACTTGTCGCTTAGTCTGGCAAGTCTGGCAAAACCCTGAAGGAGACAACCTGGAAGGTCCAGTTCAAACAGCCTGCATTTGTCAGGCATTGCCAGACCAGATGTCTGTGAAAATGGAGATGCTTTCAAAGAAGCATTTTGTTTCAGATGCAAATGTTGAAAAATTTTCATGAGGCAACTTCATATTTCCTCCTGCTACAGAATAATCCTGTAAAAATTGCACTGGGGAAGCTGTCAGAAGGAAATTGTGACTTTCTCCTGGGAAATTCATTGTGAGGCACCTGGAGACTTTCTGCAAAAGACCATGCCAGGTTCTTTTTCATCATAAAATGACACAGTAAGAACATATACCATGGAGAAGAGGACTGCAGATTTTTTAATTTTTTTTTTTTTTTTTTTAATTTTAGGAGTATGGAATTAGATTTAAAATTAATTATACATATATAAAAAAAAATCTGCCCTTGAGGCCTTTGGTTAAGGTCAACAGAAAGGATTTGGCTTCCTTTAGATAAAGCAACAAGTATGTTTCCCTCATCTCTCTAGTTACCTTATGCCAGAGAAGTGGTAGCGTCAATCACCATCTCCATCCTACCAACTCTGTTAGGCATCCTGGACCCAGGCAGTGAGAGTGCTGTAATCAACTATTAGGAAGAACAGCACGAATCAGGGGAATGTGTGGGCTCTTTCCATTTTAAAATACAATTATTTTGAGGGGAAACAACTGATTCTGTTTACCTTAGTGTTAGCATTTTTTAATTCTGAAAAAATAAAAGGATTAGAATAAGAAGAAATAAGAAGAATTTACTGTAAACAAAAATTACTATTAGAAGTTAGGAAACACTAATGTAAGTATCTCTAAAGCATGAAGAGACCCTTGGGCCATCAAGCAAGGAGGTATATCCTGACAAAGCAGTTTTGGTAATTAGTGATAACTCTCTAACACTGAACAAGTCTACAGGACAAGTGACTCACTGATGTCTAGGGTGGGATTAACAGAGAAAAACTGGACTAATTTAAGCTAAACATTCCCCAAAATGACAACAGAAGTTACAGAAGCTTCCAGTTCCTCCTTCTCTGCACATATCTCTATCTTGCCTCTTGCTTTTATCCAAACGATTCTCACATAGACACTCTGGGAAGGTTCCTGCCCTTTGCTTCTCAGGTTATCGTTTTTTACCTCTCAGGGAGGGACATGGGCAAGCTGTGAAAGGGAATCCAAGCATTCATGTCACAAAGTTCTCTGCTTTCCATGTCTCTCCTTTCCCAATGCTGCACTCTCCAATTTGAAACATATTAACCCACATCCCTACAGCATAAGAGGCTTTACTTCTTTTTCTCTCCATTAAGAAGCCTGTTACACAAACCAGATTTTTTTTGCTGAGCCTAGTATCATCTATGTGAAGAATACTGCCAAGCAAAGCACTGCTTTGAGACAAATGGTTTCAATGCAGCGTCTATTATGCAACATTGACCCTTGACAGTTACTTTCGCTGTGCAACTCTCATATTCTCAAATTATTCCCTTAAAACAAGCCCTTAGCAGCCAAACCACCTAAGTATTCCAAAACTGGAACCTCACCATCTTGTTTTACCTTTAAGCCCCGAGAGAGGTCCATTGTGCATGAACGTACATTTAAAGTAAATTTAAGAAATGGACTCACATTATTTGAAATAATAACAAGCTTCAGCTGGGCAATGGAAAGCTGAGGAAATATCTCTAGAACTCTTCACAGCTGAAGGAAAGTAGAGTAGTTAGCAGTATGTGTTATCTGCCACTGATTATTTGTAATAACTAAAAAGGTAAAGCAAAAAGAGCATCCACGTGAAAATGTTAGAGTTGCACAAATACAGTGGTGAAAACAACTTGTAGTAAAAGACTTGTACTGGAGGCAAGCTTTTAATATATTCTAGACTCCACTGTGTAACTGGTAATATTTTGACTTGGGGACTAGACTTCTTAATCACTAAAGCCTGTAATAAATAATCTTTTGTAAAATAAGGGCAGTACATCTCCATGTTGAGTTTGAATCAAAAACTTTGCAACTTAGACATATTTTTGCAAATACCTGATAGCTACGCATAGCTAAAAATACACTAAGTCAAATTTTCAAGTTAGGATCTGCTTCATGCTAAGCTTATTTTCTCCTTCAGGTCCTGAGTGTCCTATTCTTTTGTAAATCTAATCATTGCCTTTAAGGATGTTAAGAAGAGCTAAACATTTTGGAAAGTCTGGTCTCAGTTGCAGGGTTCTGCCTGCACTGGGAAAGATTTTGGTGTGGATCCTATAAACTCCTAGGGACTCATGGTCCCAAAAAGCGTTTTTGCTTAGTTCTGTTGAATTATAATGGAGTTCTGTACAACTGTTGAACAAGAGATAGAAATCTTTTAGTTACTTGACTCTGGGGGAAAAAGGCAAATCCACAAAACATAGAGGAGCTTTTACTTTTCTTTGAAAAAATAGTTTTAATTTTTAAATATCTAACTGCTTCAGAGAACAGTCAAATCCAGAAGATTTTATGCTAAGCTTCCAAAATAAATAATTGTATATATATATAGATACCATCTCTGTACTTCTCCAATTTGGAATTTCAGAAAAAGACATTTAATTCAAGAGGTAGGAACTATATCCAAAACCTGGAACATAAGAACAGCAGTAGTAGTTCATCTCAGTAATCTGTCCCCAGCCATGCCCGCAAGAAGATGCCAGATGAAGACAGTAAGATAAGAACAATCTCATAACATGCTTCCTTTTGATATCCTCTCAACCTTCAATCAGTTTCTGCTCAAAGACTTCTTCAGTCACATATTTAATAATCTTCAATGAGTTTCACTTGCACGAACACATCCAATCTTCTTGTTTTCATGGAAACTTTCAGAACCCATCATGCCATGAAGCTAGATCACAAAATGTGCAGTTCAACCATCAACAAACCAGTGAAGAAACACTGTGATGAAAGACTATCATTTTTTTTGACATCTAGGTAACACACTAAATCCTTTCAAAGAAATTCAGTTGTTCATGAGGCAGGACTTCTGATACAAAGAATATGCTGACTGTTTCCAGCTGTAACATAGTTATTCAGGGGTCCTGGAATTCTGTTCCTTATTGCAGTTTCTAACTATTTTCTCCATGTAGGTATGCTCATAGTTCCCTGAAACTCCCTTTCACTGTCTTTAAAAATTGGTTTCACATTTGGCACTCCAGCCCTCAGGTACCAAGGCAGTTTGAGCAAGAGCAAGTCAAACTCTGCAGTTCAGCTACGTGAAGTCTTTCAGAAAACCTAGGTAATGCCAAACAGTCCCAACAGCCTGTCACTGTTCACTCTGTCTGCTTGTCTCTCAGCTCTCCTGGCACATTTATTTGAGACACAGTGCGAATTTACCACATTTCAGCACCTCATCTAGTGTAACAACAACATGGACCTCAACATTGCCATGCAACAGGTCCAGCTCGCTCCAATGTCCTTTATTTGCTCACATTCTGTTTTTCTCAAGAAAGCAATGAATATATTGCAATGAACGTATGATGCACAATGCTAGCAGTTTACCACAGACAAGTATTCATCATAGCTATGAACTCTTCACTACTGAACCATAATTCATCACAGAGCACTGTAATTACTTCACTTTAAGAAATTGGAAATGGAAAAATAAAGGAAAATTCACAGAGCACGAAGGAAAAAAAAATGAAGGGAAAGTAAACCAAGGCTTGGAACCTCCACATACGTGAATTATGCCAAGCAAGATCAAAGTCATTCCTCTTTTCACAGTACGATAAAATTTTTGCACTCCTGGGAGGGGCAGGAGACTATCTGGAACTGCAGATCCAGCCTGCTATTCTTCCTCCTTTCATCTACCTATTAGACAACATAGCCATTCAAATGTCCAAAATGCTTTGAAATTTCACCAGGTCTCAGTTTATCTTTCTGAGTTATTTTTTCTACACTATAGCAGATGGCAATGTAAGCAGACTTTTTTTTTAATTATATTTTTAAAAATTGTATTACAGAAATTGTTCTATTTTACTTTTAAACACAGTCTCAACATTTAGTAAATTCAGTTTATCAAATTTAACAAAACTAGTTTTGTTAGAGCAGGCAGTTTCCCCCTCAAAGAATAAAACACAGGTCTACAGTTAAAAGAATATTTTATTCAAATGAGCCAGTTTTATTACTATTTATGAAGCTCATTAGGTAAGATTCTCCTTTGGTTTGAGCTGATCTTGATTTTTTTTTTTTTTTTTTGATTTCTTGATATCTGATAGTTCAACAGCTTCTATTTCTTATTTTGTCTAAGTTTACTCGATCTGTAAGAAATTATCAGTACAGAAATTTCACCACTAATTAACACATAAAGCAGAGATATTGTTCAGAGAACCATAGCCTTAGCTTTAATACTGGTTATGAAAGAAGAAACATCATTTGTACATTAATTTCTGGTGTCATACATATTAATATTCACAGTATAACAGAACTATTGATGAAAAAATACTTAATGTCAGTATCCTGAAAATCTGTTCTTATATATATAAATAATGAAACCATGTGCTAGAATATCTTAGAATATCTTCTAAAAAAAGTTTCTGTTAGAGCTGTATCTTTCTTCACTTACAGGCCATATGAAAACTAGGAGAATGGCCTTTTGCCCCTCAGATCATTAAATCCAAGTTTTGCTTTCCTGTCATCAGGGGGATTGATGGTGCAAATCTAACCTTTCTCTAAATTATTACTCAGATCAAACTGTTAAAATTAAGTGTCTGGATTTTTCTCTACAATCCAGGCACAAAAGCAAATTTCACCTGCACAAGGAAGAACTTGTGTATCTTTTCCTGCTCTGGAACACAGGTTTACCAGTCTGTCAGAGTCGATATTTACTATGTAAAGTATTTGATACAGAGTGTGCTTCAAGACTTAAATATGAAATAAGATATAATGTAGAAGGATGTGAATATGAAAAAAGAACTTAATGTAGAAGGATAAAGGAAAGAATTGTAGCTTATAACCAACCAATAAGTCAATGAGGACATATTTCCAAAATGACAAGTTGATTAATTATCAAAACAAAACCAGAGAAATAATCTAAGGTGAGATAATAATAAAAGCAGAAATTCTGCTGCTATTAAAAGTACAGCTGTCATTTCAAAAGTATGATCTGATACAAATGTAGTATTAAAACAAATACACACAGATGCATTTACCAAGCACTGAAAGAGCTAGCCTCGAAAAATGCACAGTATCCCTGCAATGCTACATGAACGTCATAGGTTTTTAGTAGGAGAAGTGAAATTACACCGGGAACCTTTTTAGTAGAAGTGAAATTACACTGGGAAGCTATCTTAATATCAAAGTCTGGAAAATGCAGTTCAAATTGTTTTAGCAACTGCAGCCACTAAAGAAACAGGAGGGAAAAAAAGAAAGACAGGCTCTGATTACTTTCTTTCCTATTGTAGGCAATGGTGTTTTTTCTTACAATATATAGACTTATCAACAAACAACAATAAATGATAAAGAAAAAAAAATGTAAAAATACTGTGTCTCCCTTCCTACTGACAGCACTTTCATAGGAGGACAGCAGAGGAAATTCACACGGGATCTGTAAAAGGTAGGAGTCTGTTCTGTCCATGAGCAGACTCCAGCTACGCAGTTACACACCTTTGCAAAAAGCACCATGGGAAATACAAATGGATTTAAACTAGCTACATGGGTTTTTTTGCTACGGGAGATTTAGTCTTGCATTCAATTACTTCCCGAAGCTAGGCCAAAGTGCATACAGGAGAAGCTAGGGGGAGGAGGGGGAAAGAGAAGTGCTTTCTTTTTATGGGAGCGGGAAGTAGATCACATTGCAAGCTCTTCCCTGCCCCCATTAAATACTTTGTTAATAAAATGACTATTTACTGCCTTGGTCTCTCTACTATGGGTCAACAGATATCAAATCAATATTCCAGGTGCCTCACTGGAAAATACGCAATTTTGTCAGATTATTTGGAAAGACAAACATGAAATTCTGAACAGAGATACTCACTATTATTCCATGATCAAATACTGGCACTTCTCAATAGCTTACAACTGAAATCTGGAAGTCTTTTATTTTCCTTTCATTTATAACAACAACAAAAAAAATCTGCAAAACAACTCCTTGTGTGGCACATCTTTGATATCTGTATATTAAGAACAGCAACAGCCTGTTCAATTCTCAGCACGAAAAAATATCTTCAGTAAAGAGGTTAGATTGTGCTTCCCTGGCAAAAAGTACACCTACAGTAGAAATCATCACTTCTCTGGAAAAAAAGCCAGTGAGAAGGAGAAGCAGATATATCTTATTTAGTATCAGGTCAAAATAGATAACTTCAGCACCCTGCAAGCTCTATCAGTTTAACTACTAACACTTACAGAGCATTGATTGCAGGCTGGGGAAAAAAAAAGAAGGCTCTTGTCATTCTCATTCGAAGCTGGTAAACATTTCCTAAAAATTTGCCTGTAAGACAAAAGGCCTTTAAGTAGGTAAGGGAATTCATAAATATATTAATGATTTCGTTACCCTTTCATTCCAAATAAATGTGACATTTACATATAACATGCATAAATGAGCTAATAGTCTTCTAACATTTTAAAATCCATGTTAAAGAGAAAAATACAAATAAAATATGCATCAGAGGCTAGTTCAAATGAACAAACTGTCACTATGTGACAATCAACAGTGTTTTTAATGGAAAACATTCAACATCAAAATCTGCATTTGCTGTAAATCTGCTTTTCCTTCTCTGACAAAAGAAATTAGACAGTATTTTCTCTGTCAAAATAATTTTCTTGATGTTGTACTTTTCTAATAATTCATTTCTTAATTAACTTACTCAAAATCTAAAGGAAAAAAAAGCCACTATCACACTAGCCTTTCAAATTCATCTCTCTGGATGAACATTCGTTGCCTTTTCTGCAGCGTGGATTCGCATGCCCTTCCAGCTACAGCTGGGCCAGTCACACTGGATCTAGCATGGCCCAACTGCTCAATACAAGCTCTTCCTAACCCATTTCAGGCAGATTAGGCAGGAACCACTGTTTAAACCCCTTGAACCTTGCCATACAATGGAAGGGGGAACAGAGCGTTCCTACAAGTGTTTGAGTCAGTAACTGAAGCAGTGATTTATTTTAAAGGAGACACTCACTCTCCCAGAACCTCACTGTACTAGGTTTAACTTGCTTCTAACAAAATTTAGTTTCTTCACCTTAAACTTTGGGGAACAACTGATTACCTGCATTTCATGCACATTTCCAAAAGCGGAGAGGGAACAAAGCAAACAACCTAAAGTCTACAGTGTGCACAGAAGCATCTCTCCTCCCTTTGCAGAGGTGAAACCTTCCCTAGTATAAAACTCGGGCAAGCTGCAACTTCTCTAGGTGCTCATACCAAAAGGACCTGTCCCAAGATGTCTAACAGCAACAGGTAGATGCGGAGGCATTTTCCATTTCAAAAACACAGGTGGGAAACCATCCACCTCATTGCTTCAGGCTGAAGCACATCCTTGTGAGGAAAGACCTCACTTTAGAAGCTGGTACACTAACAGGTTTGCACCTCAGAAATACAGATGTCAAAAATCTGCACCAATGTGTTCAGTCTCATCTTCTCATGCGGTCCTTAACAGCAGCCCTATCACCATGCTCATAGAAGACTGATGTTCTTGTGCCACTGGCAAAACACTTCTTTTCTTTCTTAAAAGCTGCTATCTAAGCTTTTAGACAGTCAGTGTATTTAACCAAATGTGTTGGTCAGAAATGATTCACTAGTTATTTGATGCTTAAGCTTCAGAAGCTGTCAACTTCTGCACTGGGCAAAATGACAAACTCCTTTACCTGAGATCCTGCTACCAGTTTGTTTCACGGCTATCTATCGCCAGATTCAGAGCTGCCAAGTCCTGGAGCACCTAAGCATTTTCCAAAACATTCTGCTGGCAAAGCTTATTTTGTGCTGAAAAGTCATCTATTGAGGATTGTTTTTTTTTTTTCCAGATTTCAGCTTCTCCAGGAAACAGGGACTACATACACCTAACATAAGATCCCAGCCTCAGGTGATAGGCACTACTAGGGAAAGAACTAAAATCCTGCTGAAGCATTTACAGTGTTTTTAACACACAGGACAACTGGGAATTTGTAGAAAGACTGACACAAAAACAAGATGGTGTCCTAAATAAATATTAATCCGCCTTTTTTATGTTGCCAAGATTTATATAAAAAACGGCATGCCAGCCGCTCGCAGCAGCAAATTCCATCCACATAATTTCACCTGCAGAGCCATTAACACATCTCCATCAAATAAACCTCAGCAGACAACTGTTACTTCTGGTTGGCTGATTTTCTTCCATCACTTTTCACATTTCAGGATCTGCCATCTTAGGAATTTACTAGAAAGGTCTAGAAGCCTAACTCAACTCTGTTGCACAGCTTGTAAAACAGATCTGAAATTGTTACTTCAGCCATCAACTTTTCTAAATATGTATATATTATATTAATAGAAAATTACTAAAGGATAAATATGTATTTCCCAATCTTGTCTTAGGGAAAAATTATGAGACATGGGAATCACTCTACACTGCAGTCCTGAAGCATATGTTCTTCCAACTCTTCCAAAATAGATAAATATTAGTCTGTGAATAGCTACTGACAACAAAAGGTTATCTCAGAAGAAATACATCTGAACATTGGTCATGTTAACCGTACCTGGATAAAAGCCCAAAACACCAACCATGAAAAAAACAGTAATAATTACATCCCTAGATATTACAAATGCCATAACAAATATGCATATTAAGTGCAAATTAAAAAAAAATCAAAATGTAAGTTGAAAGAAATGCAGTCAAAAATTTTTTATAATTCAGAAAAAAAAAATCCAAGCACAGAGAAGAATTGCTGTCCAAACTTTACTTTGTCTTCTAATAAAGCTATCGTTTTACTTTGACTGAAGATACTTTGACTGAAGGACAGAGTAACAGACAGCATGAAAAGTCAATGAAAGAAAAATGAAAAAAAATATATAATTCTAAAGAGCTTCCATTAGTCATCACAATTTGTTCTGCAAAATTTAGCGTTCTGCAGATTTTAGTGTTAGTTCCTGCTACATTTGCCTTAACTGAAATAGCCAGCCAACTTTTTATTGTTTTGAAAACTCTCTATCCTGTTCTTACCTCTCAAAGAGGAGCATGGACAGAAACAATTCATGACGGAATCTATTACCAATGCTGCCAGCTCTTAAGAAGGAAATTTTAGCTAATCATATATAAGCATATTATACTCCTCACTTCCATTTTCTTAAACAGAAAAGTACATAAAAGTCAGATGTTCATTCAGCAGATGGTTTAACAACTGCAAGTCAAACTGCCAGATCTCATTTAGCTCACATTTCGTAGAGATTTGGCAAGGAGCAAATTTCCAGTGTTTCCTACACCTGATATATGTTTAGCTTACCTGTGTATTTCCAGAGCATTGTTCATTTGTTACAGGCCACTTTTACAATTAGTGACCTTTGAAACATCTTAATTTAGCTTTTACTTTATCAGTACTGTGAAAAATGGAAGCTCTCTTAAGAGTAGGACTGCCACAGTGGGTTAGTTGGAACAAGAAGTGGACACATTCCCAGTACCAAGACTGATATAAAAAGCAGGATAATACTATAAAAATATGTAGCTTACTTTGTGCCTTTTCACAGAAGTTTATCTGAAAGCCTAAAGCAAAAGAGACAAGTTCTTGTTCATTCACTGAAAGTCAAAGAATTGCACAACTATTAAGAATCATATTTTATGTTTCAATATTAATTAATTAACTCTAAAATAATAAATAAAACTAGTTTATTAGATAAAATCTTAGCTTGTGCTGAATACAGAACAATCCCATCATTTCAGGTTCCCTCATTTATAACACAGTCTCAAGTAACCGCACTGTTCAACACACCAGGAAGCCAACCAGTGCTTGTACCCATCAGGTAAAAAGGACATCAATTTACTATAAAGAATGTTAGTTTTCTTAAGTTGTTAATAAAACCAGAATGGTAATTATTTGGGGATTTCTTCCCAATTATTATAAAAAATTACTTGACTACAACAGTTGGATTATGAAAATTCTGTGGCAACAGGTAACACTCTTTAAGACTAAAGAGGTTGTTTTGTACCCCAAAAGTCAAGGGTTTTCATTAGATCTGCTCAAAACAAGCAGTGTTTGAGCAGTGTTTGTTGATAATACTTTTTAATATCCCAGGATGGATGCTTTCACCTCTGGTTTCAACTATACAAAAGCAACCTGAACAGCTGGCATTCCCAGCATTCCTGATGGAACCCTTCTCTCCTCTCTTACCAAAGACTTCTTTTACATAGTTGTCACCTCTCTCCTCATATCTCACCGCAATGAACTAAGATTGACAATAGTAGTAACTATGCTTAAATCCTAGCTACAGGTGCAGTTATTTGGGGGTACAAATTGGAGTCATGGCAAAACTCCATCTCATTGAGCAATGAAGGTGTCCCAGCAACACTTGTACAAGTCACATGTGATGTAGCAGAAGAAGGTGGTACAGACACTAAAGTGTATGCACAAGGAATTCAGTACTGCAGCACACTAAAGTTGCAGGCTATCATTTCTGATCATTCTGCCTGTTAGGCTGACAACTTAAAGGATGGAAGAATCCAAACTTTGCTCATGGCTCACAGCATTTGCTCATTTTGACATCACATCAGGGATGAGTAGTACAAGGCAAATCCTGTAACAAAGTGCTGAGCACCTGATGTGAAGCCTGTGAAAGGTAGTTTCTGCCAAGCATAGCTGCTACTGCCCAAAGGATGCACAAGATATGCCCTGCCTGCAGAAGAGCCAAGCGCTATTATTAGATCAGCCCTGGCCCACTCCAGCACTGGCTGACCTAATGGATGGAGATGGATATTCCCTCTGACAGTCTCCATGCCTGTCTTCTCGGAAAATTAATTTCTATTAACTAAGGGATGTTTTAATAGTGAACTAGACCAGGGCATCCATTACGCAGGAAATTTATGTGTATGTTTGCAAAGGACCACTTAAGAAAGATCAAAAGTTTCAACAACAACAAAAAATTAGAAGCTGATATTTCAATGAAATTCAGGTCAGAAGAAACCATCTAAGTTGATTTTCCATATTTTACAGGTCATTAAAATATCCCAGCCAACCAATGCAGCCTGCCAAGACAACTGACCCTGTCTGGGACCCATCTGGGTCCCAGCTGAAGGTTCAGAGGACTAGCTGGGCAGTAACAAGTTCATCTCTTCAAATACCATCTTGTCTGGTGTCTCCACAGTCTCCCCTTATCGTATGACAAGGGAGGCACTAAAGGCACTCAGGAGAGGGGGGGAGCTCACAGGCGCATGCTTTCTTCCTAAGAGCTGCTCAATAGTGTATGAAGGCAAATCCCTGGGAAGCATTTGGCTCACTGAAAATGTGCATACTGACAGCACTATGCATGCATAAATGTCCAGGCGTGCAATAGAAAAAGAGGACTGGCATGTCACCATACATCAGCCATTAGAATAAGAAATATCAGCCACGTAACAGAAAAGTCTAGGTGCTCTTCGTCAAGCCTGAAGATTTTAGTCGAGCTACTATTTCAGCATGCAGAAAACTACAATATGTACCACATATGTGGCACATTTTAGTTCACACCATGGAAAATGTATTCTTTGATACAGAAAAATATAGGAAGCTTTGGACTCAGTTTGTGTAATAAGAGAAAAGCATACAACAGCATCATCCCAACATTAAGGAGTCAAAAAAAAAAAAAAAAAGAAAAATGAAAACCCTGTGCTTCTTTCTTTCACATCAGTAGCACTGATGGTGTAATGGTTCCATGCAACACTGCAGTTATCAGCTAACTGTGCTACACATTTTTTATGGACACAATAGTGCCAACTCTGGACTTCATCATGAGTCTTACCAGATTTGGTATCCCCTCCCACAAACAGTCTAACTTACAGAATCTTCTGAATAAGACTATACATATTTTTAATTCGTTTTTCCCTCTATAGTAGAATATAAAAAGAGAAAAATAACAAAAAAGCCTTCAGAAAATGCTAGCATTATGTTCAGAGGACAAGAAGCAAACAAGATCAGTCATTAAAGTTACCCATAGAAGTCTACTAATGTCAGTTTTAAGGTTCTGAAAAGAAATATTAGTAGTAATAATGATAGTAATAATAGTAATAAATTCATCAGTGAAGATCAAAAACACACCAGCTAAGCACCTGAAAGCTGAAAAACATGAAAATTTAAAAGAATATTTTCTATTTTTATCCATTCAGATTTCTTTTTTCCCTGTAAAAGCAACTTTCTGACTAGCTTAGAAGCTCATACGCCTGCTTTGCCTTAGAATTTCCTCCCATTCATTTGGCTCAGCTCTGCATCTATAACCTCTGCTTTATCCAAAGAATATTTCTTTCTTAGTTCCAGGTTTGGGGACAAGTATGAATATTAGAGTTGTTCAGTTGCATCATGGTTTTTATAAACAGCTTTTCTACTCCAAACAGATACTTTGAATTAATTTAGATTTTTGGTGAACATGAATTCCATTTTTATTTACTGATATTTTTCTTTCTCATCACATTACTTTCTGTTTCAATTGTGTTATTATAAGCCATAAAGCCAGACATGATTCCTTCTGGGGTTATATAAGATTTTTCATTCTTTCAATGTCCCAGGACTAGAAACAAACACAAAGCTTTTCTCTTAAAGAAACAAGCAGCAGAGATTCTCCCCAAAATTCAAGAAGTCAATTGGATTCTGAAGGCCCTTGGAAAAAAAGTTCTATCATTGTGCAGAGTGCAAGTTGGTCTTCAGTAAGGAACAAGTCTAAAAGTCTGCATGACTAATCTCCATGGTCTCAAATTGGGTAACAGAAGGCAACTATTGCAAAAATATCAGCCTGTAGCCCCAACTGTCCAGCTATCTTCTTTCCTCGTCCAGGTCCCTATTAACTCCTTCTGAGTCAACTCTGAGCTCTCTAAAAGAGAAACTCTTTCATCAGCTCCGCATATGAAACATGGCTCTTCCCTGCAAAAGTACAAATGAATCTGCATAGCTTTCAAAGGGCAAGTCCCACAAGGTGTCAGAGCACCACAAATAAAAAGTGTTCTCAACCTTCATAATACTCATACTTCATAACGTGTGGTCTTCAGGCCTGCAGCCAAAACTGATGCTGCTTATAGTCTATCTTCTGTTAAGTCTCAACCCAGAATGATGCCTCAGTTTAAGACATTTTCTTAACCATTACAGGATGCCTGATTGCTTGCCAAGAAAGATGGAAGCTATTTCAGGCTCCTTGAATCAACAACACTAACAGATCTCTGCTCAAATCTAATTCAAATTTTGGACAGCATAGTTCAGATCTAGTTCACGAACTGAGGCTACTGATGCTGGCCTGGGAAGCAAACAGAAACAGCAAAGTTGGGGGTATTCGTATCAAGAATTAAGCTCCCACATTCTAAGTTCATCTTGGGTCTGCTGTCTGTATTTTCTGCCACATTTAAAGTCAACAGGCAAATTAAGAGACAAACTTAATTACAACATAACTGCAAATAACCTCATATCAACAGGAACAGTGTATCTGTTTCCTGTAAAGGGTAACAGAAGCTGGTTCCTTTAGCCTAGCCAAAGACATGCCAAGATGGGAATATTGTAACACCTTGTACCATAATCAAATGATAGGGGTTAATGAGTGAGTAGCAGCATGTATGTTGAAGAATAATAATGATAGATCATCAACAGTTGTAAATTTGTCATGAAATCAACATGGACTGGAAACTAAAAAAAACATTTTTTATCTAATGACTAAAATTCTAGAATAGTGAATGGAGTATGGGGTCTAAATTGTTTTAAAGGGGAGTTTGATAAGCTGACAGAAAGAGTGTATGATAATATGTATGAGAGTATGACAGAAAGGGGGAATTACGGGAGACAAAACATTAAACTTGTGGTGGGAGTTCTTGTATATCTATCTTGTCAGCATCTCTAAGGGGTGACTGAAAGGATTATTGTATTAGCTTCACATTTTTGGGCTTCTGCTGATCCCAGCAGGCTGGGGCAGAGGAAGAGGAAGGGAGAGGGAGCCTCTCACTGCATTTCTATTGCATGATTCTTCTAGAGATTTCCAAGGATCTTTTTCTTTCTTTGAGTCCTAGCATGGATCAGCACGTCAAACTCATAGATAGTTAAAACGACCGCCAGATTTGGGACTAAGAGAACTTTTCATCCAGAGCATACTGTTTTTTTTTAATTTTTTTGAAGCACTGGGAAAAGTTTACTTCACAAGAGCACTTGCAAGTTCTGTTCACAACTCCCTAGTAGTCTGGATCTTGCAGGAATGGGAGAGATTTTTCCTCTGGCACATCCGTTGCAGCTTTAGGACTTTAACTGTGGGTAGAAATGTAGAATAAAGCACGGCTGTGAGATTGCTGGGAATACAAAGACTGCTGTAAACCACAGTAAACAGAGACATTTAATCATCCTGTGGACCTCTCTGGACTGAACATTTACCGACCAGTTGCTTGTTCTTATGCAATACGACTCAAGTGTTCCTACCAGGCAGTAGCTCTTGCCAGTTGCAAAGATGACCCAACCCTCACCTTTAGCAGCTCAGCTACCATGGAGCAACCAATATTGGTTGCTAAACCCAAATCTCTTGAGTATGATGTCCTAACAGACAGCAAGGTTTGATCCCAGCATTATTGCATCTGCAGTTTGGTGCACTGCTCCACAGCATGGGACAATCAAACAGCTGAAGAATGTTGCCACAGTGCATTCATTTTGTTCGCTTAGGGTCTCAAACACTAACGACACTCCAGCAGACGATTACTTAGAGGATATGAACACTAGGCAGTTATATTTTCACTGCCAAAGATTTCAGAGTATTAATCAGATTTCAGAGGGAGATCCAACATAAATTTTCTCAGAAAGCTGCTATTTACTAAAGGAAAAAAGACAATGTGGACAAGCAGCTCCTGGAATCTATCATGGGTGTTATGAGGGCAACACAGTGCCCTCAAAGGACACAGTATACACCTGAGTTTCAGCAGCTCAGTGATGAGATTGTTCCCTGTTGTACGTTATGTTACAGGGTCACATTCAAGTCAGTTCTTACTAAGATCTGCCCATATCAAAGCAAATGACATTGACCAAGCCTCACAGACAGCCTGTGTCTTAACTAAAATATGCTCTGTGTTCACACATTTATCATTTATTTTTGTAAGGTAGGAACAAAGCAACAGCACTAACAAATCAAATAGAACTTCCAGTTTAAAGCACAAATGATCCCAAATCACGTCCCTGCTAGTATGGACAGTGAAACCAGATGAGTCCTCCTGTGTAAGTGTATGGACAGGCACACCACGTGGGCCAGAGACACCAGCTCCAACAACATTTTTCTCAACTTTCCACCATATCCATCAGGCACAATGGCAAAGCTTAATGGATGTGAAGCTTATTTGGCCATGACTCTGGTATAACGAGCTAGGAAAATAAAGAGCTCCAGGATGCAAACTTCATTCATCTCAGAAAGAAATAAGTGAACTAGAAACATATTTTAAAATAGATTTTGCATTTCCAAGACAACACTGGCAAGCTTGTTCTTATATTTAAGAAGACATGTACCCTGAGTGCAGTAAGAATTCAACTGCCAAGTTGCTGCTTTAGGATCTCTAACCCTTTAGATCTGACCACTTCTTTCAACAGAAGTTAGAGCTCTCCCATAATTCCTTTGCATAAACTTGTATACACACTTCTTGTACCATGCAGTCATATTTTCTGGCTGTAACAGCTGGGCTACAGTAGAACAGTAGTTCTCAGAAAGGTAAGAATTGTCCCCGAGTCTTCTTTGTATCAGCAAGGAAACCAGATTTAAATTAGACTTCCAAAAGTCCAGAATGACTGTTCCTCAGGAAAAGTAGTACTTTGAAGAAAGAACAAAACTCCCATATCCTGAAGCAGCATATTCAATACTAAAGGGCATGACTACATTTAATTAGCCATCAAATTTTCCTGGGAAGTAATACCTTTTCAGTAATAAAAAATGTTTGGGACTATATAGTCTCTACAGCTACATCAGGTTGTCCAAAAGGATAAAGGCTACCCCATGCATGGCTCCGGGCTTCCAGCCTTGACCAGATCTATGAAACATTCAGGTCATCCCCCTACACAATCTTTCCCTCAAAGAACTCCTTCCTACTCTCCACTCAGCCACATTTTTGAGGGGAAAGGGAGGAGAGGAGAGAACATCAAAGGTAGGAAAAGGTTTCCAACTGTTTGGCATGAAACCAGGTTCTCCACTGACACTGATTCAGTAGGGGAACTGGTCATTACAGGAAAACTCAGACGTGGTTCCATCATTCCCCAGAAGGGATTTCCAAATGTGATGCTTTTATCTTAATCCATAACCCCTCCCAGGTCAAAGAAACATAGCCATGTGTTTTTAAAGGAAACTGTTTTATCTCTGTCCACAAACCTCTTCAAAGTACAAACACTTTGCTCTCTGGTCCAAAAGCAAAGTGATGGCTAGCTTAATTCAGAGAATCTTTTTCCAGAGAATTAGGTCCAAAGCAAACCCTAAAACCCTCTTGGTCCACAGGAAAAGCCTGGACATGAACTGATAAAAAAAAAAAAAAAAAAAAAAAAAAAAAAAAAAAAAAGCCAGCTCCTTTCCAGCTTAGCTGTATCTGCTCCCAACAGCTGTCATCTTTACACCAAAGCGCATCTCAGGAAGAACCTCAGAAAGAATACTGGATGAATTATTCAAAACACAGACTAATTCTTGGTGCATGGATTCTTTGTTCACTCTATGATCAGTGCAAGACGTGTGCCTTCAGAAGGGGTCACACACTGCCTTCAGTAAAGGGCAAAAGCTTTATTTGGAGAAGAGGAAATCAATTTAGCATAATAAATATGGAGTTTGTGCACTACACATGCTCTTTGTCTCCCTTGATGCTCATACAAAAGTTAATGTGTCCTACCCTGCTAAGCACAAAGTTATTGCCCACATTGACATGAGCTGCAATTTAGCTTCTTTCAAAGCAGAACTGAGCAGCAGACAGGGAGTAGAGCTGGGCAACATCACATTGTATTTCCTCACAAACAGTAATAGCAGAGTTCCATCCACAGAGAGACAAAGTTGAGAAAGTTACGGTCACACGTTTTGGAAGGTGCTCTGCAGCATCATATGTCTGTCCTGAGATATCCAGGCCAACGACATGCATGTCTTGTGTAGCGTCTATGCAAACATGGAGCAAGCATCCAATGGGCTTACTGATGTCTGGTCTTTTTTCAAAAATTCACAAGCTCTGTGCACAGAAACTTAATCAATTTTAGGACATCTGACAAAAGTCATACTTGCACCTTTCAACTTAAACATAGGGAGACATAAACACATGGCAGCTACACTAATAAAGGAATTTACATTGAAGCAACAAATCACCCAAGTAGGGGGTCACAACTCTACCAACAAAAGTATACTACAGAAATCTTTCAAGTCTAAAGTCTCTCCCCAACACCATAAGAGAGCTCAAACGAAGGGAAGCCTCTAACTTTCCAGGTGCCCATCAGATACAGCTTAAGCTAACTTAAAATAAAGCAAAGTGAAAACTTTAAAACTTAAGTAGGTATACGGCCTATTCAGAACACTTTTTCCAGAATCCAGATGCTCAAGAGTGACACGAAGCTTTGCTGCTTGATTAAATACTGAAACTGAGCAGGTTTTCAATTTTCCCCCCTTTACTAACATCTCCAAATGTAGCTGGTTGACTAAGTTTATTTGTATTACATCTACTTTGGGTTAAAATGGATCTCTCCTGTGCTCTGGGTACACAAAGTTTACAATATTAAAAAATTAATTTAAATCTCACCTTGATGCCAACCTTCCTTCACTCTACCCCCTTTTTTTCACTTTCAAGAAGTGTCTTGGAAAAAGAAAGAAAAAATCACAATCCAATCAGGGATAGAACTGAGAGGTAAAAGGTTTGGGATTAAAGGAAGGCAGGAAGTTATTTAGGTTTAACACTGCCCTCTTCTAATTCATAAGGCTATTGTAACCTAGAGTGCTGATTTCTTAACTTGTAGTTGTTTGCCAACGCAGTTCAACTGTGGTAATTTGTTTGCTCCCCCCATCAAAAAAAAAAAAAAAAAAAAAGAAAGAAAAAAGAAAAAAAAAACTGCCAGAACAACTAATTCAGCCCACAGTCCATACTATCCACTCCAAAGATGCACTGGAAAAAGAAAACAGCTGGGGAGGCCACATGAATTATTTTGGCAGTGGGGCAGCTGGGTAGCACAGAGCAGCTCACTTGTGAGTCAGAGGCATCAGCCTGTCTTGCAGGCACCACTGCATGCCTCTGCCCTCTCAGCAAAGCAAGTTGTGAGGTCTGTCTGGCCTCAGAAGTTGACGTAGCATCAACATCCAACACAAGCTCCTGTGGGGGTCTGTTTACAGATATGAACAACTCATTTTGGCTTAGATTAGTTTAGTAGGAATAGGATTTAGGATAAGCATATGCCCAGTGTTTTCGTGTAGAGGTGTGGTTTGACAACTGCGGCAGCCAAGCCAATCTAAAGCTAGCTGGCTACCTCTGAAAAGGTGTTTTTCCTCCTCTCTGCCACCTCCATCAGTACATTTAAGCCTGCACCCTCTTACTGGTGTTGGAGCTCATCAAAACCTGCAGCAGAGCAGTTTGGGAAGCTCTGTCACTTTTGAGGGGAAAGTCAGTTACTTACACGAGCAATATGGCCTGGACAAAGGGAGAAGGCAGAAACACACAACCATAGGCAGGACAAAGACCCTTCCCAGAGTAACTACCTATTGGATCACTGTAGGTGTATTGGACAGCACCAGGCATGGATGATTCATCTGCACTGTTATACCACCAACAGGAATCATATTGTCCTGACCATTTATTCTGGTGTCTTCCTTGTGCTGGCACTACTATTTGTTCACCAAGTTGCAGCAGGGAGCTGAGACAGCTACCAACTAACTTATTTTCATCAGCTTCACTTTCAGCTAGAACACTTTCCTGATCCAGCTCGATGCTCTGCCTGGAGGGGTAGCAGGGAAAGCAAAGAGAAACAAGCAGACTGAGGAGCCTGGTTAGTAGGGGAAGGGAGTCAGAAAGCAAATGAGTCAACTCATTCAGGGATAGGACAGATTTACGTGAGATTAAAGTGACCATGTAAGCTGTGTTGTTTTTTCTATATAAGCAGGCCATTATGTTAAATATTTGCTGGCTACAGTCTCTTTCTGTTTAAATCCAATTAAGACAAATCTGAAGTGAACTGAAATGGTCACAATCTCTAAGGCTAAGGCTGAGAAATAGGCAAGGTTGAAATGAGGATACCACTCACGTAAGACTGTCTATTTTAAAGGTATAACCTTATGAACACGTGCAGTCAATATGAAGCTCATAACACGGGAATCTTGTGCTTCTCGTAACACATATCCCTTACAGAGGCTGCCACATGTCATGTCACCTGCAGTGTCAGTTTTCCAAGCTTCTTATATACAGTTTATAAAACAAGTTCACCTAGCAAAAAAAAAAAAAAAAAAATCAGTATGAGATTAGGAACAGAACTAACTTTTCCAATGGTATAAGGAGGCGGGGCAGGGGCTACTGAGCATGCCAGAGTCGTAGCAAAAACCTCCAAAAGAACGCTGAGAAAAACTAAAGAGGATTTCAAGGCTGCACAAATCCTTCCTGCAACCCTGCCCTAGAAGAATGCAATCAAGTGCACCCTCCCTGCAATTTCATGCTTTGTGGGCAGCTGCTTAACCACTATGCACCTTCAAATTAAGTTAGAGCACATTCTTTCTTATAGATTTGATAATTAATCATTCTGACCTTCGAAAAATTACCCTAAATATTTAAATCAGTTGCCTATTGAAGAGGGTGAGACTCAGCAATTTTTTCAAGCACTCTGCAAACAGAGGTGTCAACATCACTGAAGACTGGCATGTAAATATGGATGGATAACTAACATGCATTAGCTACTACACTGTCAAAGCCTAGAAGAGACACAATATTCAAGCTTAACTACAAGTTGAACTGAAAAAAACAGAGGCAAAGTGTCTCTCTCACTAGGGATTTACCATGAGTTAACTACCACATATTAATTAAACCAGGTTCAGCAACACACCTTCTTAAAAGGAAGAGAGTTTTCAGGGCTCAGCAGGCATTGCACTGTCAGTTACCCACTGTTCACAAGTCTCTTCTGCAACCAGACAAGCCTGCAACATTAAAAACAGATCTGAGGATCTAGAAGACAAATAGAAACTCTCTGCAGGGAACAGCAACAGACTAGAATAATATGGTGTAGGATTTGCCTTATTGAAAATATAGTTGCCAGGCAGAGTAATAAGCAACTGCACAGAAGATTTCTGAAAGAGGGCTACCTGACTAGCAACGATATAGCCAGAATCAGTAACAGAAAGCAGAAATTTTCCAAAACAGAAGAGAAACCAACTTAGAAACATAGTAACTATTGGAACACCTTACTTAGGGAAGTAGAAGACTCTCTCACCTTGGCATCTTCACAGGAATTGGGTTTCTCTTTGTAAAAGAGATGCTACAATCCAATCACAAACAATCAGGCTCAACACAGGAATTACTGAAACATTTGTTCATTTCTCCTAATTAGAAGGCCAGACTGGATGATTCTGGATGATTATAATAATCCTTCTTGACTATAATATCCATGGAGGAACCCACATCCAAAAAGTCTAGGTGACTATCCCAGAACCATGACAAAGAAGGTTCAACTGACAAATTCAGCTTAGTTTTCTTCAAAATTTGTTGCAGCACGGTAACTACTGCCTCCCTGAAAAGGATGCAATAGTCGCAGTATGCTGGTGGAAGTGCAACAAAAATACACATATCTAACAAGGCATTTATCTTTAGTGAATAGTGTACTGCATTTTAAATAAGGCATGTGAGATCTGGGAACTTAGAGAGGATGCCAGAAGCATATGATCCATTCAGAGACTTTTTGGTACCTTCTTTATAACCATTACTTCAGTGAAACTCAGGTGGACATCTGCTGCTGGACAGAGCAGTACACAAACACCCTGAGTAATTTTTCTTTCTCTGGTGTAGGGATTTTTGGGGGGTGTTGGAGGGTTTTTTTTGTTTGTTTGTTTCTCCTTCCCCCCAGCCTCCTCAGGCTACAGTAGCTACTCTCCCACTGGAGGGTAGGCCTTCATTTTTCCTCCAACTCACATAAAACTTTATCAAACCTAAGCACAACAGAAGATGCCGGACTTCAAAAGCAGTGATGATGTCTCAACTAGAAGATATAAGCAAGATGTTTATATTTCTTTGAAGCACTCAGAGCTTGACATGGTTACACAAGACTTTCATTTAAACAGTCATATCCCATAATTAATGCTTCATTCTGTACACCAGGGACTATGAATAAGTTTAATTTTGGTAGCCCCTTTTCAACAGGCACAAGTTTAGGAAGTACACAATCTCTGCTGTTGTTTCCTCACATGCACTCATCTTTCTTTCACAGGATGGTCATTGTTTTGACAAGCAACACTGTGATTTTCAATCCGGTCAACTCAATCAAGTCAGCAGAGAATAACTGAAAAAAAATTCCTAGCACCTGATTAGATTAACCAGTATTTTTGGCCTCTCCCTTTGCTAGGAAAACAGGTATGTAGGAATGTTGGCTGATTACAAGTAAACCAAAATGTAAAGCTAAAATGCAAAAACCTACGCTTACATATAAATATGATACTGCATGCACAGGTGTAAACCAAGACACAAAGACACATAAAGCCGATCTGGTCAGCTACATCCTGGCAGATCTATTCCACATAAATAAACTGGTAGGTACAAATGGACTGAAATATGCTGATTTGCTCACCACACAAGTATCATTATCTACCATAATAAATGCAAACACATCCAAGATGACACACACATATCAATCTAACAAATCTACAAATGTCAGTTTGCATCAGCTGTGCATATTAACACATACTGATTTTATAATTCCATAGTGGGCAAGAGTAATTGCAGTCAGCATCAGATTTTATTCAATCAGTTCCCACATGCTAAAGATGTAACTCACTTTGCACCAGAGTAAGTGATTAATATGTATTTAAAGATAACATGTATTTCATCTACTGAGTACAAGCATTAATTTTCCCCTCCCTTCTTCTTTTTATCACGTTCTTCCCTATCTTCCTTTTTTTCTTTTCTAAATTGTATGTTTCATTTTCCCTGGCTATTCAAACATTACTTCCTACCTAATCTGCTCACTTGCTGCTCAATTTGCTTCATGACCTCTCCACATCCTGACAGTCTGTCTTCTTGTTCCTCAAATTCTGCCTTCTGAGCTTCCCTAAGCAAATTTCTGTTTACTGGGACTCATCGCTTCTTACCTTCTCCACACCTTCTGCCTTTCAGCTCACAGACCAAAGTCTATCCTCTAGCCTTTCGGCCTTTTATCTGCCTGCTGCACCCTAGAGACACTCAACTCTCAGGACATCTTTCTCTCACTTCTGTTGGGCTAGCAGAAATAATTGCTCTGCCTTCAGACTTGCAAGCCCACTCATTACTGGCACAACTTTTGCTTCAGGAACAGAAGCAGCGCCCGCATTGCATCCCTGCAGGTGCAACATCTCAGCACAGAGACATCAGTGTCTATGTTGCCTCTCTCCTCCCGCTAAGGACCTCTTCCAGGAGCACTGTTAGAGGGGAGAACAGCCCGTTCTTGGCACTCACAAAGGGAGCAGCATACAGAGAAGGAAGATACAAAAGTGATAGTGTCTCTTGGTAAACTCCTGCACCAAGGAGTGTACTCATCACATGATGTCCACAACTGGTTTCAGTAATACTCTGCTTTTTGCAGCGCTGCCTGAAGTAACTGTGATTACCCCCAAAACATCCTAAATCTCCTAAAGACAGTACAGGTAACATACAGGCAGTAAATCCATCAGACCATGGTGAATGACAGAGAAGTCAACCTCAGTGCTCATCAAGTCCATTATCTGTTGAATGTGAATGATACTTAGCCTGTCTAAAAACCTCCTGTAAGCTCCTTGTCAGCCAGGTAAAGAAAAGTGCAAGACAGAACTTCTTAGAACTTATGCAGAAGCAGATCTACCAACTCCACTACTTCACATGATGTTCTGAATGGCAGAAAAGGGCAAGAGCAGATTCAAATTAGTCACTTAGAGCATTCACACAACCTGCCCTTTCCCTGCTACTCTTCCACAAAAGGTTCTTTGCCTCATATTCACATGCAAGTTAACTAACTATCACACTTCTCTGATTTTCACTAAAGTCAAAAAGATTATGGCTGGAGTAGCAGTAAGAAAGCAGAGATGGAAAAGGTCTTGGTAGGTAGGTGTACAGACAGGATGATGTCTGAGAATTCCAACTTCCAGTGAATGTATTGGGAATTCCCAGCCCATCTAACATGCCTGATATATTCCTGCACATCCTGAAAAGACATATACAATATATATGTTTTGATTTTGAAATGAACCAGCATATTCCCAGTAACAAGTATTTTAAAAAGTCCCAGTTATCCTTCAATCATACTGAATACAGAATCTGATTCTGTAATAGCTGGTTATTTCTAACTTTTGCTTGGCTCTGAAGGTATAATGAGTGATTCCACAGGTTGCAATTACAGCCAAAATTCTTCCTCTGTCTTTGAATTAATAAAATTTCTAAATTTCACACAGTAATTTTTCTAAGGATAATTTTCCACATAACATCAGCAGTAAAGACTACTACTAATTTTGGCAGTGACAGAGATATAAAGTTGCTCCAATTATAGTTTTGTGGGGTTTTTTAATCACTTTTGAATTTGGATATCCTAGTTCCCACAGAATCTCAGTTTTCTCCGCAAAACATCTAGGACACAAAACATGCAAGACTATTCTTGCATTTTTAACTACACAGAACCAAGAGAGACAGTTCTTCACATCAACAGTCAGTGGTATCCAGACAGACTTCAGTTCGTACATGAAAAATGAAATTTGCAATTTCAAAAATGTTGAAATAGCAGCTATTTTCATTACTTAAAGTTCCAACTCTTCTGTGTTTCCAATCTGTCAACTAGACTTGCTGGGGAACCCTTTTGGAAGGAATAAAGCTCGGGTACATGGGCACGAAAGGCTAATACAGTTATCCAGGAGAAGATGCACAAGAATGAAGCTGGGACATGCAAACTGCTGCGGATGAAAAGATCTGAAGCAATGCCCTGCTTGACTGCAAGGCCTGAGGGTCATCACCATACAATAAGCCTAGTGTGAGGACAGGGAAGTGTCTCTTCATCTCAGTAGCACCATTTGAAGGGGCTCTTGCCTGTGTACAAAGACAGAAACAGTACAGAAAATCTAATTAAAAATAAAACAAAACAGGGTGATGACCTGTACAGAGACCCTCAGATGCCCTTGGTCTGCTGCCCCAGATCCAGACATCAACATGAAGGTCCCATGAAGTCTTCCATGGAAACTCTTCCCCTGCACTACCACTTCCTGGGTTACTCTTTATCCTCTCTGGCAGCAGATACCCATTACAAAACCGCCAGCTCCTGTACCAAAACAGAAAATGCCCAGCAAAAGGCTCTATCACAGGCCAGCCTTTTCAAGCATGTGTCCTATCAACACAATTATCTACAGAAGTAATCACAGTCTAAGGGAGTGGTTTTGTGGCCACTTTGAGGCTCACCTGCTCTGAAGCTGAGAGAGTTGTCCCACCCTTTCCCTCTCCGCACTCGCTCATCCCACTAATGCCTTTGCAACAGCAGTTGCACAAGCTGGGTCGGAGAATGTTTCTGGCTGAAAATTAACTAAAACAGTTTTGTTTTGTTTTGTTTTTAATACAGTTACTTTTTTCCAGCCTAATGACTTCCCTGATCCACCTTACCATACAATTTAAACCAATTAAGTCAACACTGACACAGCCCTACTTTATTTTCTCCCCACCCAGCAATGCATTCCCACCACTTCCTTGCACCAGTGCTCACCCAGCCCTATAATAAGCCAATGCCAGGCATCCACACTACAGAAAACTTTCCACTTCTTTTTGCTGGGTTCATTTTCTGATAGCTTAGCTCACTGAACCAGCTTGCCTTGGTATCAACATGGAATCAGAGTCAGTGAAAAGAGGGAGGTAGGAAACACACACCAAGAACAAGAGCATAGTACATCTACTATCAGCTTTACCTGCCATGGTACCACAGCTTCAACACACTGCTCAGCAAGCACTTTAAGCCTGATGAGGAAGCAGAGTCACCTAAAGAAATGTTCCTTCTCATCCCATTCATGTCCTCTCTTGATTTGCACAAGTATTTGTACGGAAGCACAGGAATCCTGATGGAGGATTATCCCCCTGAGAAAGAGTTTCTTGCCAGCTACAGGAGCCTTCTAAGCAACTTTCATTCACAACTGCTGTCACAGTAACATGCTCACCTCTGCCACAAGGTCTGGCTTTCTAGAGCCTACCTAAAATACATATACTCAGTTCCTCCAAGGGTGCCTTAATACACATCTGTTATCTTAAAATAAGTTACATATTTACCTAACACCATCTTTCACTGCAGATGCATGTGTATCGTGACACTACCCCTTGTCTTCCTGAATTCATACTTAAATACATGCTTTAAATGAACTGCAGAAGAAATAACTGCCCCTCCTCTAACTGAAGCAAGATGGGGATATTTCTGTCAACACATGCTTGCGTTGAATCACATGTTCTTCTGTCACATAAAGGCACAAAACCAAACAATCAGCCCTGAAGATGGATCAGATTTAGGGAAATGATTCATAAATATGAAAAGTATTGGCCAGGTAGAAAACAAGGGGTAATCCACGGAGTCATAAACCACAGTGCAGTCCCGCTATTTCTAGTTGTATTGATACTGCTTTTGCATTTCATGTCTTCAGTGAAGTTTTTAATTCATGCAGTTTATTTAGGAAGTTTGAGATTATAGTTTTAAAAGATATTATAAACGTGCATAGTATTAACCTCATAAGGCCTAATAGTTCCTAAATCTTTAAAGTAGCAAGTGTGAGATGTTCACATGGTGGAAGCTGCAAAGAGTGTAAAATCATCATCTTGTTCTAAGTATACTAAAATCTTAAGTTTATATAATAAGTTATCTTCACAAACAACTCCCCACACCAGTCTCCACTTTCAGTGAAATCTAATCTAACAGGATAGAACACTCCTGAGTATAGGAAACAATTGCAAACAGATTTGTTGCTGAGAACTCTTGTATCAATGTTATCATCAAGAAGAGAGCTATCTTTTCTTCTTTGTTGTCTTTAATTTTTTTAATGAGTTCCCCAAACAGAGCTTCTTTAGTATTACAATTCCCGTATTAAATTTTAAAAAAATAATTCCACACCGTGTGGCCACAGTCTAATGTCACTCAAGTACAGAAGTCTCAGTGGCCTAACTTTAAAGAAAAAATTCCAAAGGTTTTTGCTGTGGCTTTTCTGAAAACTAAATATCACTGTTTTTGCAAGAACAGTCAACTATCAAGAAGTGCAGATGGGAATTCCGGCAGTATTACCCTACCATAATACTCTGATTTTCCATCAAAATAAACCAAAGAATATTTTAACCAGAAGTTCACCATTACACCATTTTTACTTAAACATCAGCCTTGCAAAAAAAAAAATGTATAAACAAATGCAAAGGAATACAAAACATCAAGCAATAAAAACTGCTTGGTGTCTGAGGAACACACCAGGAGTCAAATTAGAGCTATTCTTCTACAGTTAGCAAGAGGCTAGCTACTGAACTGAAACATAGGCAGCAATGTTTTAAAAATATTAATCTGGTTGCCTCTGTGGTCACCCTACTCCCCATGAGTCTGCCACATCTTGTTAACACAAACACCAATGTGTCCCTAAAGAAAGGAAAAGACCATTACATGGTACCTAGCACACTTCTTTTGTCAGACTGGACTAGCCATCAGGAAGTTGTATGGGGGCAGAGGTGGCCAAATGCTGCTGTGCACCCATCTTCGGGATGTTGTAGCATGCTGTCTTCTAAAGCAGTTTATAACCAAGGGAATAGGGGAGGCCACAAAGGGCACAAAATAGATCGTGTCTGAAAAAAACTAGCGCAAAGTCCACTCAGCCTCTGTTTCTCTCCTGACCATTTTTCCTTCTCTCCTCTCAGACAAGCATGTGGAGGGTGCGACACCTGCTTTGAGCCAGGGAACGGGACACCGGTGGCCCAAAAGCCACAGTTAGGCCCTGTGCGTGTGGCAGCAGCACCCGGCCCCTCTCCCAGGCAGCAGGAGAGGCTGCCTGAGCAGCACGAGGTGCACCACCACCACCACGGGCAGAGCTGCACCTCCTCCTCCGAGAGCCCCCCAGGTACGGCCTGGCCGCCACGAGAGGCCATGCAGTCGGGGACAGCGATCTGCGCAGAGACTGGGGGCAGTAACGGGAAAAGACCCTGTGCCACGTACAGCGCAGGGGCACCGCGGAGGCGCAGAGAGCCCAGCGGAAAGCCGGGGGCCGGGAGAGGCCCGGAGCTGGCCCTGCTGCGGCTCAGGGTACGGCCTGCGGGCCACAGCTGGGGGTCGAGGGTGGGGAGGCCGCGGAGGGGCCCGGGGACTAACGGGGGTGCGGAGTGCGAGGCTCACAGCGGGCGTCCGACCCACCGGCGGCGAGAAGCACCACGCAGAAGCGCGCGGGCACCGACTCCGGCCAGGACACGTCGCGCCGCTCCGCACGAGCGGCACGTCTGCGCTCCCCCTGCCCCCTTCCCGGGGGCGCCTGCTCCCAAACCCGCCCCCAGCGAGCCCCAGCTCGGCCTGGCCGCGCCGCGGCCCCGGCGGCACCGCGTGGCGCGGCCGGGAGAGCTGCGGCCCGGCGGTCACTCGCCGAGCCGAGCCCCGACGGGCTGCCGGGGGTGGGGGGGGTGAGGGGGCCGCCCCCTGCGGCGGGCGCCTGCCCCGGGCGAGGACTCGCTTGCTTTACGCGCTGCAGAGCCCAAAAGGGCTCCCGCCAGGAAAACGCCTGTTTCACCCCAAAATAACCTGCAGCCGCACGGCCGGGCCAGGGCTCGGGCTCGCGGCAAAAGCGACGGCCCGAGGAGCCCAGCGGGCGGCCCGGCCCGGCGGGGAGGCGGCCGCGGCGCTCGGGGGTGCGGGCGGCGGGGCCGGGCCGCGCCGAGGCCTAGAGCGGGACGCGCTGCCCGGCCCGGAAGCGGCGGCGGCGGCGGGCGCGGCGCGGCCTAGCGCGGGGCTCGCTTACCCTGCATGCTGCTGACGGCCGTGTGCGCCGGCGGCCCGCCGGGGCCCGGCGTGCTGCTCCCGCTGCCGGAGCCGGAGCCGCTGCTGGGGCTCGGAGTCGCCATTGTGTGCGCCAGACGCGGAGCAGCGCGGAGGCTGCAATGCAGCAGGGACCCTCCCAGGCAGGACACCTAGAGCCCCGACTCCGTATAGCAGGCGCCGGAGCCTCCCCGTCCGTCTGTCCGCCCCCGGGCTGGGGCTCCCGCTTAACCCCTCCCAGGCAGGACACCTACAGCCCCGGCTCCGTATAGCAGGCGCCTCGGCTCCGCGCGGCGGCGGGCCGGCGGGCAGCAGCCTTCCAGCGGCAGGGCGGCAGCTGGTGGGCCGGGCCGGGCCGGGGCCTGACCCCATGGCCGGGCTCCCCCCTCCTCCTCCCCCCCCAGGCCTGCAGGCGCCCTCTCCCTAAGGCCGGGCCCCCAGCCCCCTCGCCGCCACCCCTTCGCTGTGCCCCCCAAGCAGGCCCGTTGCCCTCGTGCCCATGGCCGGGGCACCGAGGCGCTCCTGCTGCGGGAGGGAGCTCTGCCCTCCTGGGCGCCACTGGAGCGCCTCTGGCCACGCCGTGCTCTCTTTCGCCCTGGCTGGCAGTGCCCCCCACCCCAACCCCCCCAATGAGGCGGTAATCTGGGACTTGCACCCTGCTTTCTCCACTCCTGGCCCCCGCCGTGGCACCCTCTACCTTGCCTGCAGCACCGCCTTACCTTGGTGTCCACCTGCTTTCTCACACCGCGCTCCCGAGCACGGGCATGGCAGCACGAAGCAGCATCTCCCGCTCCCTCCGAGGCCAACCCCTTTTGGATCATCTCCTTCTACATCTCCCTTGTGTCGTGCTGAGGGCCCGGCAGGGCGATGACATGTCCCGTGTTTTGTCCTTGGCCTTGGGGGTGCTCAGTCCTCTCCTCCAGCTCCCAGCTTGGTGCTCAGTGGGGCCCTTTGAGGGCTGACAGTTTGTCCAAGCAGTTTTATCACGTTTCTCATCTTCACCCAGGATTTTTTCCTCTCACACAAGCAGCTACTTTCAAACTTGTTTTTTCATGGTTTATTGGAAGCCCTCTCCCTAACCGCCACAAAGCATCACTTAGCTCATTGTTTCTCCACGATACCCAAGGCATCATCCCCTTTCTGCTACCATCAGGCTCCTCATCCTTACCATTTTCTCCCACTGGACTCTGCTGTTCATTCCAGCACATTTTCTCTGCCTTGTTTCTGATGCTACCTCTAGCTCCAGCTAACCTGCAGCCTTAGTCTTAGGGGCAGTATATGCCAGCGATTAGAGCACTGAAATGGGGACCAAGAGATGTGGGCTCTCTTCCCAAGCCATTGCATGGCTTGGACAAGGCCATTCATTTACAGGAGTCCTTGTTTTCTCATTTGTCGAACAGAAATAATAATACCAGTCGCCTTTGTAAACTGAGATTCACTGATGAAAGAGCTGGATATCTGAGAGCTAGATAGCAGCATTTAAACTCTTTCTCTGTTCCTCTTTTGCCCAGACTTCGCAATGCCTCTTGTGAAGGTGATGATAGAGCAAAAATCCTCCAGTCCTTGACTTGTATCAGATGTACTTCTGAAAGTTGCCTGACTGGTTAGCCTTTGTACTCCTGCAAATGCGAAGAGGAAGAAAAAGAAAGGGAACGGTCAGAAAGGAAGCCAGGATTGAGAGAGACTAAGGACAAAACAGGAAGAAGGAATCACTGGAGGATAAGAAATGACTGCTGTTTGGAAGAGCAAAGAACTACCTGGGCGGAGGGGAGCTGTCTCTGCTCTTGAGCTTCATGTTTTTCTTTTTCCCCTGGCTCTTCCTGTTAAGGCGAGTGTTTTCCTTTTCTCATATGCTTAGAGCTTGGGAAAATAACTCCAGAGTAAGTCTGTCTCCCTTCCAGGAGTCTTCTGGTTTCCCTGCTCAGCCTGCATGCACAGGACTGTGCAGGAGATGCAGGGAGGCAGCCAAGCTGGGCCAACACACTTTTATTCAAGAGGGTGGGCCCACAGACACAGAAGGAGCCTGGCCTTCTGCCTGAACCTTGCTCTCCAGGGCATAGTGCCTGTTCTGCAGAGTGAGAGCGTACATAAAGCTCACCTTTATCAGGAGGTGCGAGAAGGAGACAGAGCTGGTCCTGACCATATCTGTCTTTTTGCTCCTTCCTCCTCACCCCTTCTAATACAGAGAGGTCAGCCGCCTCCTCCTCCTCACAGTCATGCCGGCTTCATTTCACCTTGGCCAAATACCATTCCCTCTCCTCACACACTTGGGCCAAAATCCTACGAACCTGTTTGCTGGATTTGATCTTAGATTGCTACCCTAGGCCATCCCACCCTGTCCTCTGCTTCCTTTAGGGACTTTGGCAACTCTTTCAAAGCTCTCTCTGTGTGTCCTCCACCTCTCCTGTTGGAGAGAACTCAGAAGCTCCCTTATACAGCGCTTTCCGCAAAAACAGGCCTTACCAAATGTGCTCTGCTTGAGTACCACTGTTGGTATCGGTCAGTGCTGCAAACCAACATCGCAGCCTGGCACAGTCTGCGATACAGGCCACAGACCCCACTGTATGCAGCCGTTCAAGCACGTATGTCCAGGAGGAGGCTATGCCTTTACCTTCTCCTCCCAAATTCCAATACAGGACACCTCATCCCCTTGCATAATGTAAGATGCCAACTCTAATGTTGCACAATGTAAGATGCCTCACCTACCTAATACCAGGGAGCAGCAAGGAAGGCTGCTTCTCAAGGAAGGAGATGCAGGAGCCTAACATGGTAACAAGGCAGACAGGGCAAGGGCCCAGTCCTGAGCAAGGCAAGCAGAGCACGTCCTATGGCAGTAACCAGATTCAGCTGAAACATGCCTCTAGCTCCACAACCTTTCTTTCTTTACCCTCTCTTACGCTTTCTCTTTTCCCCCAACCGAGAATGCTGGTCCAAAGCTGGGGTCATGCAGGCTACAATAGAGAAAGACCAATGACTGCTGTCAAATACCAACAGAAGCTGACAGCTGGCTTCCACCTCTACTTCATGCCACCTAGCTGTGGATTGCTTACAGTTTAGTACAAATTACACAGTTTATCCTTTCTACCCCTGCAGATCTGGGAGGATCAACAATATCTGTCCTGACAGGTGTTTGTGAAACATGTTCTCAAAGACCTCCAGTGATGGAGATTGTAACATCCCCTCAGAAATTGGTTCTGGTATTCCACTATCCTGACACTCAGAACAGTATCCTAAAGCCTAATGTAACCTGATGAAACCTATTAGATCCTGTCACGGTCACTATGGTCATGGAAGACATGTTTCCCTTCCTTGTAGTCACCTCTTGGGTACCTCATGACTGTTACGTTTCCCTTCAGTGCCTCACTCCAAACAACCCAATTCTTTCAGCCTTTCTTCATGTTCTCTAGGCCTCTCTGTAGTCTCACCAACCTCCTTTGGCTTTCTTCTGTTGATCTGCATTTTATGAAGTACAGTGTCCCTAACTGGACACACTACTCCGTCTACGCTCTCTTGTCTTGGAGGCAATGGTCTTGTTTATGTGCTCCAGAATGGTGTTTTCCTTTTCTATTGCTAGTGTCTAGCTTGCGGTCCAGTATAATTTGGACTCTTTTTTTGAAAACAAAACAAAACAGAACAAAACAAAACAAAAACACTTCATCCAGCTAGTTGTTGCCTCACTCGTACTTGTGTTGCTGACTGTTCCTAAAGGTAATGCTTGAAGTGGTACCTGTTGAACTTTGTGCTGTAGCTTTCATCCTGTTTCCTAGTCTGGTGCTGAATCCTGCTGTGTTAGCTCTCCCCCCTAGCTTTGAGTTATTTGAATCTTTAATAAGGCAATCATAATTGTTAATCATTCAGGTTGTTAACTGAAGGCATTAAACAAAATTGCACTCAGAATGGACCTCTACAGAAGGCCTATTGAATCCCTTCAGTATGCCCTTTCATTTTGACAAACACTCAGAGTTAGCACTTGAGGTACAATTATCATACCAGTTTCACACTCGTGGTGCAAAGTCATCTCTTCTTAAGAGGGCATCAGGTCAGCCAGTGTTAAAAACCTTCCTAAAGCCGGTATATATATAGTAGCTACCACTTTACACTTGATACACAAAACATTGTGCCATGCTAGGAAATTAGACTGATTTGACAACATTTGTTCCTTACAAGTTCATGATAACTGCTCTTCATACCCTTATTATACTCCAGGTGCATACAAGTGCCTTGTTTAACGATTTGTTCCAGAACTTTTCTGGGAACTGAGAAGGAGTTTAAATTAGGATTAAAGAAGGCAAGTGACAAAAGCATAAACAAGATCAATTTGATTGAGCTCTAAGAACTAATGAGTTGGGAAGAGGGTTGTTCATATAGGATTTTAACAAGGACAAAAAGGAGGTCGATCATATTAGATTGTATCTATAGCGAATTCCCTGAAGTTAGCAAATGAGTGAAGGTTCTTCCACTTCTCAGGCAGGCGGCCTGTGTTCTTCCCTCACTGCTTGTAGAACATCACCCTCTGGTTAAGGAAACTAAAGCCAAAGCCCCTTTGACAATGTCAACTGTGTCACCATGCATTTATCTGCAGAATTTCCCCACTTGAATTTCACTCAGGATCCTTGGAAAACAAAGAGACACAAAACCCCTTCACCTCTCCACTCATGGACTCTTAACCAGTTTTGATCCAGTTAAAACCGGTCTATGATTATTCATGGCAATGTCAGCAGTGTCAACAAGGATGAACACTATGAACATACGGAGTGGTCCTTGGGATGGTGTAACATCTCTGGTACAGATTCCTGGGGACCAGTGGGGCTCTCCCACCACTACAGCCTGCTGGTTGAGTCTGTCCCTCCAGCACTACCATTTGAAAATCTCTACATCTTTTAGAGATGGAGTCACTTGACTGAAGATAAGCTTGGGTTTCTAAGGGCGAAGTAGTGGATTCTAGAGAGGCATAAGGAGGGAAAATGTTTTATCTCATATTGAGGAACTAATTTTCAAGTAGCTTAAAATATACTCAAGGGTACTACATGTTCTTGGGCTCCCTCTAAAGTGGGAAAGTAGTATTGCTCTCAGAGAGAGAAATTCCCTGTTCACCTGCAGAAGGAAAGGTTATAGGAAGTGTTTGTGATGGGCCTAGGAGTTGATACAGCTTTGAAGTGAACAGCCTCAGCCTTTTTCCTTTCAGTAAGCACACAAAACACACTAGAAAGCCTTTGAATTTCTAAAACGAACTACAGAAAGATCACTTTGGAAATAGGGAAGCAAAGAATAAGATTCCAGTGGAACAGTTAGCAAACCAGTCCCTTTCCATCCCTTTCTTTCTCACTGTATCCTCAAAAGACGGATCTTTTGCCCTGTCTTCCTCTTGGGTCAGTGAATTTCGGTAGCTTACAGGGTTTCCAGACACTCCACACAGTCCCTTCCAAGCGCCCAGAAAATGTTACCTCCTGTCAGCTCAGCAGCCTTTTCCCTGTCTGCTCCCTCCCTCCTCTTCTCAGCAGAGCAGTGAGTGAGCTGATCTAAGACCTTGCTGCTACTTGATGGGAGGACAAGAAGTTATTCCCAATTCATCCCACCCCACTCCACTTATGGCTGTGACCAGCAACACTTCTTTTTTGTCCTGATACCTATTTAGCTATGTCTCTGCCGTTTTCTCTCTGTTGCCACAAGCTTCTCGCGAGTGCTCTCCAAAAAGTGCAATCACCTCTCCTAACCCAAAGCCCTTCACTCACAACATGGTAAACAACAGTCCTCCTCCCTGCAGCCCACAAAGAGCCTTTTTAACAAGGTAGGCTGTGCAGGGATTGTGAAATAAATTGTGTTTGGACAAATGAAACAGTCCATCAAAGCTGAATTTTCTTTTTCCAATTTGAGCAAACAGAGTTGCAAAAAATGGACGCTAATTCACACTTTTGTTTCCCACCCGAAAAAGAGCTGGTGTGCCTGAAAGCTTGTCCATTTTTCCTAATCTTATACATTAATAAAAGATGTAACTTCTCTCTTATTAACAACATCATTACTTTTCAGCCATCTAGAAGTCTCTGACATTTCAGTTTCTCAGCCTGAGATGCCTCCCCTCACTTAGCAAATGTATGCAGAAAGCCTAGCCTGGACCTGGAAATAAAGCATTACAACAAAAAAGCTCTCGTATTGTCTAGAAGGGTCTGCAGATGGATGCCTATCTCAAGCTACTACTTCATTTCCTGCTTGTACATTCAAATGTACAACCAGTTGGATTATTTCAGTCACACATCAGTACCTAGAACCCTGCACCGGAGTCATTACAACAGCACAGTTCCTTCTGAGCGGAGAGGACGTGACTGAAGATCAGCGGGGAGAGATTACATAGCGAAAAGAAACTTGGCAAATGCTCTCCAGTACAGCCCTGCCTGCCCAGCTGCTTAACAACACTGCACCGGGAATATGGTTTAGTTCATGGTGCCTCATGATGAGGCAGCTCTATGGGAACACACTGAGGAACTGTTGTTCTTGCTAATTCACCACTTCAAACTGGGTTTGATGAGAGAGAAGCAAGATGTATGTATCTCACGGTAGTGTAACCCCCCTCCCCGCCCCCTTTTCATTGAACTTAAGCATTCCTACTTCCTCCCAGAGCGCTTGTGAGTAGGGAAGTTGTACCTCTGAAGGGTACCTATAGAGAGGGATTTCATTTTTCTAGGCTTCAGGATGGAAGTATGAATCAATGTAAATGTCAGGAAGGATTTTGTTATACTGAGCATGGCCTCCTTCCCAGTACTCAGCAGTTTAATGTACGGAGCAACAAAATTACTATGAACCAATAAGCCCACTCAGCGGAGCTGCAAAAATGGCAGCCATTTGCAGAGAGGGCACTTCCCTGTGACATTCTTTGCAATAAATTCATTTCTCATAACCTGCTCCTAGAAAGACTCAGTTAAATATAACAGGAAGAGACGAGCATTAATCCTCTCCACAAATGCATTCACATGTATCCTCTGCATGACAGTTCAGGGAGTTTTTCGATTCTAGAGGAGATATGAACAGGTTGTTTTATGCTGTTACAGAAATTACTGGGTGAAATAAATAACCTAACAGACTCAGGTTTGGTGGATGGATATGGTAGGTATTACGTTTCCTAAACAGCCCACTTTTAATTCGTGACTGATTATCACAGATTTCCCGTTGCTGAGCCCCAGCACAGCTGCGATATATAGCGGCATCTGTTCATTGCCCTTGACCAAGAGTGACAAATTCACTGGAGGCCCTTGGAATTCATACGCTCCCTCTTGCTGCATATGGGGAAACCTTTCTGGAGGAAGTTCTATCTCTCTTGTCATACCAGCTCTCTAACAAGCTCGGCTGTTTGTACAGTAGACAAAACACCTGTTTCTGATACCTGTTGCCAAGCATAAATCTGGTTCCTATGTGAGCTAGGTGTACAGAGGAGCTCACAGTGCCCTTTGTGATTAAACAGAATGGCTCTGGCTTATAAGGGAAGGGTCGGAGAGAAACTGCTCAGAGATGTGAAAGTCAGGGGCAGCCCTGGTTGCAGCGACTGAAATGCTGGACCGTGCGGACAAGAAAAAAACAAAAAGCAGGATCACGACCCTGGACTTCAAGAGAGCAGACTTTGGCCTCTTCAGGGACCTTCCTGGAAGAATCCCATGGGATATGACCTTCGTGCAGAATGGGAGCAGTAGAGCTGGCTGATACTGCAGAATCAGCTCTTCGAGGCTCCTCTGGCATGGTCCATCCCAACAAGCAGCAAATCAAGCAAAGGCAGCAAAAGGCCTGCAAGGATGAACAAGGAGCTCCTGGCTAAACACAGTCCTAACAAGGAAGTGTACAAGAAGTGTGCAGGGACAGGGTACTGTTCAAGTATGCAGAAATGGGATTAGGAGAGCTAAAGACCACCTGGAGTTGAAGCTGGCAAGGAATGTGAAAGGCAACAAGGCTTCCACAAGGACAGGAGCAGCAAAAGGAAGACGAGGGGAAATTGCTGCTGAATGGGACAGGATATAGCTTTACTCAGTTGAGAAATATCTTTCTCAAGCTCTGTTTTTTCTGTTCTTTTACGGAACCTGCAGCACAGTCTCTCCCTGGCAGAGCTGCTGCAGTGGCGTGAGTCACCGCTCCTTTCCACGGACCCCGCGCTCTGGTTGCCACTCCACCGCAGCCGGGCAGTAGCTGCCTCCTCCCCCGACGCCTGGCGCTGCCAAAGCCCCCCGCGGAGCTGCCCACAGGCCGCCCACCCCTGCAGACAGCTCCAAGATGGCGGCCGGCGGTGGCAAGGCCACTCCGCGGTGGCAGTGCCTGACCACCCCCCGCGGTCCGCTCTGGCGGGAGAACTCCAAGGTTGCAAATGCCTGACCGACCACCTGTGGCCTCCTCCGGCGGGACAACTACAAGATGGCAGTGCCTGACCGCCCGCCTGTGGCCTGCTCTGGCAGGACAATTCCAAGGTGGCAGTGCCTGGCCGCCCGCCTGCGGCCTGCTCTGGCGGGACCGCTCCAAGATGGCGGTGCTTGGCCGCCTGCCTGCGGGCCGCTCTGATGGGACAACTCCAAGATGGCGGTGCCCGGCCGCCCGCCTGCGGCCTGCTCTGGCAGGACAATTCCAAGGTGGCAGTGCCTGGCCGCCCGCCTGCGGCCTGCTCTGGCGGGACCGCTGCAAGATGGCGGTGCCTGGCCACCCGCCTGCGGCCTGCTCTGGCAGGACCGCTGCAAGATGGCGGTGCTTGGCTGCCCACCCACGGCTCGCGGTGACGGGGCATTTCGCGGTGGCGGGGCCTGGCCGCCCGCCCGCGACTCGCGGCGGAGGCTAGAGTGGCGGGGCCACTTTTCGGGGACGGGGCGGGGCGCGTGTGCGCGGGGGCGGGGCCTGGCGACGCGGGGGCGGGGCCTGGCGACGCGGGGGCGGGGCCTGGCTCTGCCCGGGAGGCTGGCGGGGGCGGGGCCTGGCTCTGCCCGAGAGGCTGGCGGGGGCGGGGCGCGTGTGCGCGGGGGCGGGGCCTGGCTCTGCCCGGGAGGCTGGCGGGGGCGGGGCCTGGCGACGCGGGGACAGGGCCTGGCTCTGCCCGGGCGACGCGCGGGGGCGGGGCCTGGCGGGGAGACGCGCGGGGGCGGGGCGGGGCCTGGCGAGGCGGGGAGAGGGCCTGGCTCTGCCCGGGCGACTCGCGGGGGCGGGGCCTGGCGGGGAGACGCGCGGGGGCGGGGCGGGGCCTCTCCGCGGGGGCGGGGCCAGCCTGTGCAGAGGCGGTGCCCCGCCCACGGCGAACCGGCGGCAGCGGCAGCGAACCTGCGGCAGCAGCGTTCGGTGCGGCCATGGCGGGCGGCGGCTCCATGGGGCGGCTCTGGCGGCTCTGCAACCTGCTCATGGCCGCCTTCTTCGGGCTGGCGGGCGCCGTGCAGGTGAGACCCGTGGCAAGAGGGCCTGGCCCGGCCCGGCCCGGCCGGGGAGGCTGCGGGCAGGCTTGCCGGTGCCCCGCAGGGCCCAGGCTGCGGCTTGCCGGGCTCCGAGGGGCTCCTGTTCTCCCCGCGACGTGTCGCCAGGCCGGCCGCCTCCTGGAACACGGCTGAGCGCGCTCTGAGGGCTGCTTCCTCTCCGCAGGTGAATGACCCCGACGCCGGACTCTGGATGGTGAGTATGGCTCGGCGTCTTCCTCCTGGGAAACCTCGAGCAGGTCTCGGAGGCAGGGCGGCAGGAGGGCAGAAACGCGGGGGCTGCGCTGTGTGGGATGCTGTCACCCCGCAGGCTGTCGGAGGCCTCAGGGTGCTCCCCTCGAAACAGGCCTTGGAGGAGTGAAAACCCGCTCCCTGCTTGTAGCTGGAGAGCAGATAGATCCCTGGGAAATGGTCTCTTTTCTCCCCACGTCATCACTGAGGTGTTACTGTGGTGATGGCCGAGGTCTGACTGTACTTCCAGGCTTGCTTATTTCACCTCAGATTTGCACTTATCTCCGCGTTTTCCTGTGCTGATACCGCGTGTCTTGTTCTTCCTTCCTTGGGCCTGAGAGTGCCTCTCATCTTCACATCAGTTGTTGAAGCTGAGAAGAAGCCTAAGGAAAACTCCCTCTTCTCTTTCCGCTCTGCCGCTCCTCTCTTTCCGCAGGCATGCGGACAGCATGGTGGCTCTGATTCAGTATGGATCGGCTTTGGAGCTGGGGGTGCAAAGTAGGATCGTCTTTGCAAGTGGCAGGAGCAGCCGCGTTGTCGGGGCTGTCCCTTTGTGCCCTTTCCCTGTGTAGGTGATCCCAGCTATCTGGAGCTGGTTAGGTTGCATTAACTTTTCCAAGGAGAACCACCCAGCGCAGACAGGTGGGCACAGGGTACAGAGGGGAGTTTCTTAAGGGCTTTCCCTGGAGGATGAAACTGCAGCACAGAGACCAGCCTGAGCGAGGGGAAGGTGGGATGCAGAGCATCGCTGGAGACCTGTGGAGAGAACTGGTAGGCAGTGAGGACTCCGGTTCTCCTGAAGCTGAGGTGCAAGGTTTGGACCTCAGTTTGTCTTAAGACTGTACGGTGCAATGATACTGGGTGGGGAGTGGGGAAGCATTCAGGGTTGTTGCACATAAAAGAGCACTATTGGTTGAGAGGCATGCCAGGGAGAGAAGGACAGACAACTGTTTTGTGCATCTGACAAACTACTATGGAGAAGAACGGGAAGCTAGTCTAAAAGCAAAAGTATCCACCTGGATGAATGCTACTACTTTCTGATGTTGCTGAGGTTTGCTACAGAGTAAATGTATGTCTCGTTAACAGGTTGTCTACTTTGTACCGGCTACCCTTACGCTCCTTGTTGGCCTTAACCCCTCAATAACAGGTATGATATTGTGTGTGAAACAGAATTTCTGGTCAAGGTTCACCCACTGGAAGATTTGGTTTTATTGAGTCTGAGATCAAGATCAGGCTGCATGGAAACACTGCCTGCTGGTAACCTGTTTCTAGAAAAGATGGCCTTTGCTTAAGTATTTGTGGTTGGACATGTCTGAGAGAAATGTAACTCATAGGACCCCTGCAGAAGGCATACCACTGGGATAGTCTTATCATTGCACTCCAATTACAGTTCTCTAAGTGAAGCACAAGTCTGGCTCTGACATTGACATTAGCAGATTGTTTAATCCACATTGTAAAATTGTTATTTCGCTTATCTCCTATAAAAGCAGTTAAGCTCTGTACAGGACTTTGAAGAGCTGAAGCATTATTTAGTGTTAAGTATTATGACTACCACATAAAGCGCATTTACAGCAATGTAGACTTTTAGAGATTCATTGTTGTAGTTGAATTTCCAAGATGTGTGCTAAGAGGGCAAAATCAGGCTAAAGCCACTACATGTAGAGAGAGACCATGAGATCAGATTAGACCCAAGACTCACAAAAATAATTATTTTTTTTTAATTTTTCTAACTTTTTTAAAAATAGTTAAAATATTTTTGTATGCAAAAAGTGACTATCTCATCTGGATGAATATTACTCTGCATAAACTAAAACCACACTTAAGCCAAAAAGGAATGTGTTCAGAAGTGCATGTTCTTACCACAAATCATACCATTAAAGTCTCTCAGCAATTGGACCATGGTAAGCATGTAAGGTGGCAGCATTCGGGAAAAAAAATAAAATAAAAATAAAAGGGTTGTTGTCTGTGTTGTTAAATATTTCAAGGGAGGTTTATTTGTGTGATATGTAGCTTCAACATGTGGCATTTGCCTTGTAAAGAGAACCTGCATGTTAAACGTACAAATAGGTTTCTGTTGCTCACCCCAAGATCAATGGGAAATAAAGATTACAAATAGCAAAACTGGTGTGTAGCTGGATATTCATGTAAATTCACTAAAGGCCATTTGTCACTCAGGACCATAGAAGACCCAGACCTTGCCTCTCCACAGCTCTAGTGAGCTCAGCCAAATGATTAGTTTACCATGGAATTGATAACAAAGTTGGAAGACAGACTGAGTTCCTGAATTTTGGCAGCCCATCATCTTTAATGCTTGCCTGGCGGGGGTCAGTGCCTAGAAAAGACTTTTTAACTGCTGTTGACATTACTGAGGTCAGCTGGCAAACAGCCTATGTTGTTTGCTAACCTCTCTCCCATTAGAACCTGGGGACAGACATGAAAAACCAGCAGAATCCCTGGGTCTATTCAGCTTTCTCGTAACATCAGCACTTCCGTGTTTAAAACATCAGTGCCCAGCCCACAGCGATGTCATGAATGTTGCGAATAATCACAGACAAAACTTCAGCATTTTATCTGGGAGTGTAAAGGAAGGTGATGAATTTTCTTCAGTGTGGCAGTGTGGCAGTTGCTCGTTATCCTAGGTGACTGGCTGGCAGGAGCTGGTAATTGCTCCTCTAGAGTCCTGGTGTTTCTCTGGTATCACTGCTGAGAGTCTGGCTATTGCCATGAGCTCTCAGAAAGCCATTTCTTCTGCTTAAGGGAATTTCCGTTTGTAATCCTCCTCCTCATTTTCTGTGCATATTGAATCCTGGGGCCTGTTTTATTTTTAGGGAGAATCTGAAGCTGTTTTCATTGAGGTACTGCTGACAAGAAATTGCATTGCTGGGAAAACAAGCCTCACATCCGCTCTCTTTAATTTTCAACAGTATTTTTTAGCAGCTTTCCTTGGTCGTAAAGATGCTGGTATCATTTCCACCCTTGCTGCCTAAGGCATGTGTGTTTGCTGGAGGCTGGAGGTTTTGCAGCAACTCCAACGCTCTTCAATTTATAGGGTATCCCTCATGCTACGCTGCAGTTAGTGCCAGTCTGTTTTTCTTCCTCAGATAATCTTGTGTGGAGGACCCTCTGTGATTTTCATTCTGCTGGTTGTGTTGTTGGGACTATTCTCTTGGCTTGTTCTTTGCTTGCTTACACTCGAACAAACCTCTTACACGAAGAGGAAGGCAGGTGAGTGATGAGTTTTCTCTGCGTGAATTCAGTGCATCAGGCCATTTTTTGAGGTAGCTTTGACTTTCTGATAGGTCGTCTTTAGGCTGAGCTTTATTTGCTGAGCTGTTGCAGTGAGTAATGTTGGTCCAGAGGAGACAAGCCAAGGAGGATCAATCACTGTTACAGGCCAGCAATTTGCTGGACAAAAGAGCTAAACAGACAGTAAATCATCTTGCTTGAATTCCACCTGGTGGGGTCATTCAGATGTAATTAGGGGCAGTTCTGTCTTTCAAAAGCCACAAGGGTAGCACTGTCAAGTAGCCTTATGTTCTGTTACTAGAACTGTAGAGATGAGCATTATAAAGTGTTAAAAACTCTCTGAGATGATACCATAAGCATGCTTAGCTGGCAGGTTCTGCTGAGTCCTTGAACCAGCTGTACGGCTGGGTTACATGTTTGCAGGTTTGTGATGTGAGGCAAAGTTACTCAGTGCAAATGTCTTTAAAATTACAATCCTAATAAAATAAAATGACCTACGATATAGTGAGGGAGCGAGTATATTCTTGCCCTACTCTTTTGGAGGACCCTTTTATTTTTCATAAGCAAACAGCCGCATGCATTATATTCTGATTTAGTTTTTGCTTGGCTTTTCAGAGAGTTGTCTGGTCTGCTGATTATTACAATATGGATGATTCTTTGTCGCAGTTCAGCAAAGTAAGTTTGTTTTTGTTTTCTTAATCCACTCATATGTTCGTATTTAGTTAACCAGCTTCTTGACAACATGTAAGTACTCCATGCTGGGAGCATGAAAAAAACAATCTGCCAAACAGTACCTTTGTGCTGACAAAACATGTCCCAGATGCCACCATGCAGACAGGGGTGCCTTTTTTCACCTGGTTTATGTTGCCTGAGAAGGCAGCAGAAAAACGTGCTGCTGGCATGTGGTAACATCTTGAGCAAAGGATGCTGCTATAAAGCTACATGAGCTTCATTATATTGGCTAAGGATAGTAGAGAGCCTTTGCCACAATAGACTCTCACATCAACCACAGCCCTGTATGAAAGTGTGGTAAAGCAGTCTGGTTTGAAATAGCACTATTGTATTTGTTCTTTTGTAGGAATCCACTGGGTGGAATTCGTTTGATCACTGCAATCTTGGTCTCTTTCTTTCCCTTTATCATGTGGCTGTACATTTACATGAACAAAGAGATGCGAGCATCTTGGCCAACTCACTGTAAAACAGTGATTTAATCAGATGGGAGAATATACACAATAAATATTCTGATCTTACTTGCCTCTGCTGTTCAATTTTTAATGCAAGGTCAGTATCGGTATGATAGGACTCAAGAACGTCTGCCTGCTTGCCACAATGCAGTTTTGAGATTTGCTGGTGAGGACTGGAAGAAGAATGCTGTCGAACCTGAGTGGGTATTTTTTCTAAAGAAACTATCGTTCGAGCTGCTCCTTCGTACCTTTTCAAAGTACTGTTGACCGAGCATGTTCTGATGTTAGCTGTTCCAGATACACTGGCATTCCCGGTCTGTTCTCTTGTGACACCTGGCACCTTGCAAAATCTGCTATTCTGTGACTTGGGGGAAAAATAAGTTGCAAACTTCTTGTTTCAACAGGTAATTATTTGCAGCTCTAAAACCTATGGGTATCCGGTTGGATGGTCCATTAATGGGACTAACTGAAAAACTTAAATCTGTATTTCTATTTCTGTGCTATAATCACATGTAAAATATATCTGAAGAAATATTTCAAGATTGTTACTCATCTTTTTTGCTATTATCTTTAACTAAAAATTACTGTTTTTATAAAGTAATAAATATTATTTTTCTAAAGGAAATTCAAAGAAAACTTGTGTTATTTATTTTCTGTGAGATGCATGCTCAAGACTGCCACCAGCAGACACAGTCCCTATCACAACTCTGCTTTTCACAGAATGTCTGTTTCTAAAAAGCAGAACATATACAGCACTCCAGACAGAGGAAGCATGCTCTGTCATCACTAATCCTGGAAAAGGAAGCACAGGTGAATACACTAGACATGCAAGGTGGCTGGGGGAGGGCCAATATAGGGTCAGATGCAGCACAATAGCATGTATTTACTAAGTCTTCCCAAGTCAGGGTCTGTTAGCTTAATACTGCTGCAAGCTAATAGGGGTAGGTATGTGTAGATTACGGCCAAAACATCTGTGGCATCATATGATGCCACTGTCTTCCTGGCTTGATGTTTTTTAACTTAGGCCTCTCAGTACAGCACTGACGTAGCACAAACGGTCTCTGTTTTCCTTCAAGGCCGAAGGCCTTGCTTTAGACAACCAAAGTAATTTGGGGAAAAAAGCTATCTTGAGACAACTCTATTAGGCCACCGGATAAAATCTTCTGCCAGACTGGAGACATTGCTGAACTGATCTTTGGAAAGCTGAAATGCTGATGAGCAGGAACAGTTCCGCATGTCATGTATCTGAGCAGTATCAAAAAGAAAAAGGTGGATTTTAAAGATAACCTTGCTAATATGGTTTCTTTTCTCACAGTAAGTAACAATCCAGTCAGGATTGGGTGTTTTGAGTCCAAACTTCACAATCAAGTACATTTATTTCACAGTTACTGACCACCTCTCTTCTGCAAGAAGACACTAGATTTGGTTTCTTACAAGAACATAACTTACAAAATTTTGTATCCGCAAGAAAAAGGTTTGAGGAAAAACGTATAAGGATCATCTTAAGCAGATCTCTCTATAACCAAAGATATGCTCAATCCTATTGCTGCAGTAGATGCTATTATGTTTTAGGTGTGGGTAATTCCTAAAGAAGAGCATATTTGCATTCATCTGCTTACCCTCGTCAGTAATACATCACTCTGTCTGAAATTCTGCCCCTTCCTTTTAATATCATTTTATCATCATAAACATAAACAGTTCCAAAGGCATTGCTTTCTGGTGGAGTTTCAATAACCCCCTCCAAAGTCAGATGATGAACTCCATGAGAGTCTAAACAATAGCCTCCGTCGTGCAGGTGCCCTGCAAGGAAGCACACCACACACCGATGAGCATGTATGACAGAAAGGGCATCTTCATAATTCCAGGCTAGGCAAACTCTGTCTGAAGAATCTGGATGAATGGGCAGATGACCTGCAGTTGAGAGGGAATGAAAGAAAAGTATTACTTCAAGTACATAACAGACATGCTAACAATACTCAGTACAGATGCCTCTGTGTTTTGAATTTTCTATAAATGATAGAATCACTTTGGTGTAGAGCCCAGGAAAACTCTTTAGTGCATCTTTAAAATTCTGATTTCTCGTTTTAAGAAGTATCCTTCATCTGCTGCTTTATACGGCATTTTGGTATCTAAATATTGAGTCCTCTCTCAGTGGTACTCACTGATGCGTGTAAGATCGTTTCAGGTTTGTTGCTTTGAAGAATAATATGCTCTGCCTCTTGCTGGGAAGTTTAGCCTCCTATCTGGATTGGGAAAGCTCACTTTTAGTGTGAAACAGCATTGCTTTTCTCCTACTTTACAGGCTACATGCATAGCTCACTGCAACTATGAAGCTACTGCATGATACTCGATGTGCCTTCCCCAGCTGGCACACTTGGGCCACACAACTTTTTGGCATTTAACTTGCCGTCACCAGTACAGCCCTGTTCTGTGCCTGCTGCTGTTCTGTTATTTGTTGTCATTTAGGTATTTTTGGGGTGGGTAGTGATTTCCCTACGAGGTTCTCAGAACCACTTCCCTGTCGCCCAGTTGTTTCTCAAGTACCTAGCAGTCTTCAGTCTTGCCATTCTCTGTCCCTCCTATGTCAGCCCCGGAGCCTCACCAACAACTGTCTTTCTCAGTAACACTCTTCATACTTGCTGCATAACAGCAGCAGTGATTTTTCCCATACCCACAACTTTTATGAAGGTTCTGAATGTCCTCAAAATAGGGTAAAACACCGGAGAGAGTAAGTGTTTGCAGGTGAAAGGATGACTACAGGGTTCTCAACAGCTACAGCAATAACAAGACATGAGAATGACTGCAGGATCCAGTTCTAACACCTAGAGCACGTGAGTAGGTTGAGCAGACGAGATGCCCTTCCAAGGGCTCAACACACATCCATCCAGGCATAGGTATAAGAAACAGACCTACCCATAACTACAACTTTTTCTTGGTTTTCATCAGAGCACTTAAGGATTTCGTTGAACCAGTCCAGCTGGGCTTGGCTAAATCCCCCGTTAAACTCCACGAAGCGTGGTTCTTTGAGTCCTGCAGTGAAGAAAGAAGCTCAGGTATATGTGCATGCACCCAGCATAACCTCTCTATTTGCTTTCTTCAGTGGATTTCTATATATGATAAATTGTTTTCTTTATTAAAGCCCTTTTTGCATCTGTTGGATCAAAACTCCAGGCTGCCTGGATAAACAAGGGTAAATGACTCATTAGTGGGCTTTGGGGGTGTGAGGGGAGGAGCTGGCCATACCGCATGCACAAGAGCTTCACTCTTGAGCCCCTGTACTATGGGACTGGCTGTACTTCACTCGATACTGTCCGCAATAGTAGCTACACTAACAGGTCCCTTTTGTTTCGATACTGCCAGACATCTGGCACAGTATAAAACCATAGAGAAAGCATCTGAGCAGGAAGACAGCTATGTCGGGGCAGGTCCCATGTCCGCTTAGAAATCTGTTCTTGACTCAGCTCTTAGCAGACAGTAGCTGAGGGCAGGGGACCAGAGAAAGCAGATAGAAAGAAGAAAAGCGTGGTTTCCTGAGCAGCGCCTCTGGAAGCGCCGTTTAAGAACAAGGAGCCACTTTTGTCTCACACTGGGAAGCGGATCCTCGGGTACACGGGTTCCCCCGTCCGTCCGTCTCCTGCACATCGAGGCCAGCGGTACCTGCAGGGCTGTTGAGGTTCTCATTGGGGTTCTTCTCCTTCAGCAGCCGGAGGGCCTCCTGGTACCGGGGCGCAGCTGCATCCCTGCCCAGGACGCTCAGGTCGTAGGCGTCGAGCACCACGAAGCGGAAGCGCGGCGCCGGGCTGAAGTGGTAGGCCTGGCAGTCCCCGGCGGGGCCGGCGGCCGCCGCGGGCCGGCTGTTGAGGCCGCTGCGGGCCAGGCGGTCGCGGCTGAAGTTGTACAGCTCGTGGTTGCCCCAGGCGTGGTGGGCGGGCGCCGGGAGCCGCCGCAGCACCGCCAGCACCCGCTCCAGCGCGCTCTCCGCCGCGCCGCGCCGCGCGTTGATGCCGTCGATGGTGTCACCTAACTGCAGCACGAAGGCGGGCGGCGGCTGCTCGGCAGCCCACGCCTCCACGGCGGCCTGCAGCAGGCAGAGGCTGTGCCGGTAGTAGCGCCGCCGGCTCCCCCAGAAGTCGTAGCCGTCCTCCGCGTCGGCGTACTGGATGTCTGCGATAACGCCGAAGGAGAAGAGCGGCGCCGGCGCCGCCTTTTCCATAGCGGCCGCCGCAGCCGCAGCCCCGGGCAGAGGGGCGGGCCCGGCCCGGAAGGAAATGGCGGCGCCCGGAAGGGGCGGAGGGCGCGGCTACGGCAAGATGGCGGCGGCGGCGGCGGCGCTGCGGTGCGGGCGGCCGCCATGGGCCTGGCGCCTCCTGGGCAGCGCCGCTGCCCTCGCGTGGGGGCAGCCGCTTAGGGCCTGGGCGACGCTGCCGCCGGCAGGTGCCCGGCGTGCTGCCCTGCTGCGGCCGCCCGCCGCCGGCGCGCAGGCCCGCGGGGCGCTGTCCGGCCCGTCGCCGGGCGGCCGCGGCGGCGAGCGGGCGGGCGCGCAGAGGAGGGTAAGTGGGCGGCAGCTGCTGCCCGCCGCCCCGGGGGGGCCTTTCCCCGCGCTGCTCGGCCGTGTCGGCGTCCCCCCTGCCCCGCGCGTCGCCTCCCCGCGACCGCCCGCGAGGCCCGGGGGGCCGCCAGCCCTCGCGGCCCGGCAGCTGGGGCTCAGGCGGCCCCTCAGCGGGCTCCCCGCTGCTGCGGCGCCCGGCCGCGCCGTGCCCGGGGCTGAGGCCGGGCGTGCGGCGGCGCCGGCAGCTGCGCGGCGCCTCGGCCCGAGCAGCCTGGTCAAGGCATTAACGAGCTTCGTTTTCAGTAGCTGGTGTCTTGGCGGTCGCTGGTGGCAACCTTCGTGCTGTGCGGAGGATTGCTGGTGGCTATGAAGAAAATGAAGAAAACGAAAGAGGAAAGTGAGTGAGTGTTGGCAGTCTGGTAGCTGCTCCGCCGCCTCCCCGCGGCCGTTCCGGCGGGAGCCTTAGTCGAGCCGCGCCGCGGAGCGGGTGGCTGTACCGTGCTCTTCCTTGCGTTACTCTGTCCCTAAATGTGGGATTGTAATGCTTATTTATTTATTTAGTTATTTCAAACTGTTTGGCTAGGCAGAAAATCAAAGTAGAATATCACTTTTGTATTAAAAACATTCAGATTTTATTAAAAACATTCAATTTTGCTATTCTGTAGTTAAATCAGGAATAATTTGGATCATGATTTATATTGTGCAAGTGTGTGCGTAGAAATGCTTTTATGTCACAGAAAATGGAAGATAAAGTATTATAAAATTCTTAAATACACTCTCACCGTTGAAATGGTTACATTTACTTATACGTGTTGTTATGAGTAAACATGGCATGAATCAATGCAAAAGCTGGAAAAGAGAAGTGTGTTTGTTATCTGGGACACAGATGTGCAGTAGAACTTCCTGAGCACATTGATTTCTATATGTGTAACTTCTGTATGCATTTATCCGTTGCACAGTGACTGCTTACTGTTTTTATTTTTGTATTTGTAATACTGAAACTCAGAGATAGCATAGCTGCTAACATATGTTGAATTTATAAAGGATAGTGATGTTTCTGTTTAATATCAAACTGGGCCGCGTACCTGTGTGTCTCTAAAGAACAAAAAGTAGAAATGTGTGTTTGGATGACAATAAAAGAGTCTATTATGTTTCAAAGGAATTTAGTGATGTATTTGATACAGAAATTTGCTCAAAACCTTGTCTTGTTCATGTTGGACTTATTTTACAATGGTCATTGATAGTTCTTGGTGTTTTTGAGGTGTTGGACTGTGATTCAGCAGGGTCACCTTACTCTCAGACTTTAAGTGAGTCTGAAACTTGAGTGGGAAGGGGTGACTATGTGTTATGGAAGTTCATTATCTTCCTTTCTTTCCTATAGAGCTGGAGAAAGAACGGAACCGAGGCATTGGGAAACCACTACTGGGAGGGCCCTTCTCACTTGTCAGTCATGAGGGACAGCCCAAAACCAACAAGGACTACCTTGGGCAGTGGGTGCTGATCTACTTCGGCTTCACGCATTGTCCTGATATCTGTCCTGATGAACTGGAGAAAATGATTGAAGTAGTGGAAGAAATTGGTATGTGAATTCAATTACTATGGAGATTCTATTATTAAAGAGGTCAAAGTTTATTGTAAAATGTTAGATATGATGGTAAGTGATGATCTTGTGAGGAAAAAATACTGTTAATTACTATTCAATATCTGAATCAGAACCTGTCATATGAGGAAAGGCTGAGGGAGCTGGAGTTGTGTAGCCTAGACAGGAGGGCTCGGGGGGGGATCTTATCAATGCATAAAAATATCTGAAGGGAAAATATAAAGTAGATGGAGCCAGACTCTTCTTAGTGGTGCCTAGTGACAGGACAAGAGACAATAGTCACAAACTGAAACACAGGAAGTTCCATCTGAATATAAGAAAAAAGGGTTTTCACTGTGAAGGTGACTGAGTACTGGAGCAGGTTGTCCAGAGAGGTTGTAGAGTCTCCATCCTTGAAAAAACTTGAAAGGGCGCAGTCCTGGGCAACCTACTTGAGCCAGGGAGGTTGTACTTGATGATCTCCAGAGGTCCCTTCCAACCTCAGCAGTTCTGTGAATCAACTAATAGATGATAGGTGCATTCATCTGTCTCCAGTTGGTGGAACGTCACTGAGATCTGATATTTAAAGCATGATGAGGCTGACCTTTGTGGAACTGGGGACTTCTTGTTAACATAATGTGATAGTGGCAGCTTACAGCAGAAGAGAGAACAGTGCCCTTACAGGATAAATATTTTTGCCAAGAGGGGTGGTGTCTCTCGCTTGGTCACATTCATTCATTGAGTATGTGTTTATCTGCAAAAAATATTTACCTGTTCCTAGGAAAATGCAGTCTATCCAGTGTTGATTTAATAACAAGTAAAGGCTGTGGAGCAACAACACTGAATTTAGTTGGACTTAGCACAGTAATGTATTGTCAATCCGCATATTTCATTCTCCTGACAACCTTCTCTAGCTTTTTATATTTACTTCGAATCTCTGCATGAGACTGAAGTTTCCTCTTGGCCTCATTTGGGCATTTCCTCTTGTTTTTAGGAATACTCTGACTCTAATACACCTTTTGACTTCTGAGAATCACTGTATTTTGGTACAAATAGCTTTCTAAGACTGCAGCTTCTGATGAGTTACAGAACAGGAATAATAGTAACCAAGCAGTTTGAAAGATGAACTAAAATACAGAAAATGCGGCACAGGAAGCATGGGTGTGGAGGATATGAGTGGAACATGAGAAAAGATCCTGAACTGTGGCTTCACTTATCCAGCAATTCCACCATCACTGGCATGTTTTAGTTGTACCCACCATCATGTCTTGATCCCTGGATTGTGCCCTGGCATTTCTTGCATTGGAGCCAGTTTGTCACCTCTCATAAGTATGGCAGGGTGTCCAACTGAGACAGTGAGAAGTGTAGCAGCATGTGGCACAGTGTTGGATTTCATGGCCCTGACTTCCTTCAGAATTTGCATTATATAAATTAATCTGCACAAAATAGTCTCTTTTGGCATTTAGGATTGATGTAGATTCGTTTTACAGTGGCTTGATTATAACCTTAATTTGGAAGGAACTGAGAGATAGTTTTTAGTTTGCTGAGGAAAGTAACATATGTTAATATTTATTGTCACAGATGGAATTCCATCTTTGCCAAATCTGACCCCGCTCTTCATCACTATTGATCCTGAGAGGGACAATGAAGAAGCTATTGCCAGATATGTTAAAGGTATTATTTTTTTCTTCCTTGATGTCTTATAACATGAAATATAGAGCATTGAAAAGGAGGATCTTGATAAAGTTCTTTTCACTGAAATGTGTGAAATGTCTAAATGTCTCCTTTCCGTATTCCAGAATTTTCTCCTAAACTGATTGGATTGACTGGTACCAAAGAACAGATTGAGCAAGTGGCCAAAGCTTACCGTGTATATTACAGCGAAGGTCCCAAAGATGAAGACAGTGATTACATAGTGAGTAAAAGTAATTGCCTAATAGTAGTCTGTGGATAAAGCAGAATATAGACTTTTAAATCGGAAGACAACTGTTATAATCTGTGCTGAAGTCTTACATGACAGAGTTCTGTTATATCTACGTGTTAAGCTTTGTCTCAGAGATCTCAGTCAGAACATTGTTCTGTGCCCTTTTATGAGCTCAAACTCATTTAAAAGTGGTTCCGAACAAACAAACCAAAAAACCCCTAACAACAACAACAACAAAAAGCAGAGTCCAAAGACTGGATATAGAATAGCATACAAAGTGAAAGTAGAACTGGGCAATTAAGACAACAGGAAAAGAAAGAAATGAAAGTGAAGTGAGTAACAAATCATCCCCTGCCAAACTGAGACCAGGAAGCAGGGTTTTCCTGGCAAGAGACTTGGATGATGCAAACTTTGCCTACAGGTACTGTGGAGGTGTTCCTGCAGTGTAAAATGTTCCTGGAAGGGAGAGCATGGTAATGCTAAAGTGGGTGGGAATAAAATAGGTACAGAGCACTAGTGTGAAGGTGGAAACTAAGGCTGGATGGGATAGTCAAAAGCTTGTTCTCTGGAAGTGAATGGGACTGATTGTGGGGCTCAGAGCTGCTGCCAGGGCCTTCCTGACCTGCCATATTGTGAATGGGCTGGAAGAATGAGGCAAGTGTAAGTGATATGAGAACTGTGGGTATACACTATGTGATCTTTTTTTTTTTTATTTTGTTACAAGAACTAAAGGGCATCAGAAAACTAAAAATGGATTCAAAAAAAGATATTTTCTGATGTAATGGGTGGGTGAGAAGTGGAATTGTTGCTACAGATTTTGGGGATGGTAGAAGTTTACATGAGTTCACAGAGAGACTTGTAGAGTTCAGGAAGCCTGTGATCCAAACAAATGTTTGGAAACTGAGATAATAAAGGACAGTAGCACTTTTTTTTTTTTTTTTTTTTTTTTTTTTGCTGGTTTTATGCTCTCATTTAAAGCAACCATAGATGACCACTAATTAAGACAGGATACTGGAGTAGATTGTTCTTTGATCTAATACAGTATTGTCCGTTCTCACCCTGGTGATTATAATAACCTGACTGTCACAAATAATCCATGTGGACAAAGAGATAGATGCAACAAAAAACTAATACACAGAAAGAAACAGTGAGAGTAGCATGTGACCTCAATAAAGAGAAAACAGAATCACACTGGCACTATGTACCACTCTGAGTTACTGAAAGGGGTGTTATTTGGGAGATCAAGAACTTGTTTTTGCGTATATTGGCAACTTAATAGCTACAATAATTATGCCTGGGATATTATATTACATTTAAGTAGAGGAGAGGAGCTGGCTGGCTGGAGAAATTCAACACCAATTTAAATCAATCTAGCACCAAAATAAAGATATTTGCTAAAATCAAACTTGCAAAAGGGAGCTGGTGGAGATCCAAGAAGAGGTCACAGGAACAGGATTGGCAAAGGATGCCTGCTCAGGGTGAGGGAAGGAATCTGTAGAATCTGACGCTAAATGAGTACATTGAAGAGAAATGATGAAAAGAGGCCACAAAAGCTGAAGGAGGGTTGCCATTCATGATGTAAGATATGTCAGCAAACTGCTTATGGATTCTAACATGACCATGAAAGAAAAGTGCATGGATTTGGCCAAAAAAAAAAATTGTGTGGTTGATAGCAGCTTCAAGGGAAGCTGAAGAGTGAAACCAAACTGTAGGAAAAGAACAGCAGATCGTGACTATAGACAAGATGAAACAGGAAGATGGATTTAGGTTAGCAGGGAGAAGGGAGCTGGATTTTACTGAGATTGTTCTAAACACAAGGGAGCGTTTTGAGTGTGCGAGAGGGGAAGGTGAGTAGAGAGCAATGGGGAAGGAAAGCCAGTAGATTTGAGGCAGGAGAGCAGCCTGAGAGTTTGATATAGTACTATGGAAGAAGAATATATCTGAATCTCTTCAGGATTTGGCATTGGCTCTTGGTTTTGATAGATAATAAGCTCTATGTGTTTAGGGCAGGTAGGCCAGAGAATGCTTGGGTCCCTCTGAAACAAATTGGAAAGAGGATAACAGCAATAGCAGATCTAGGAGGGAAAGCTTGAGGCTGGTTTGCGTGCTGGCCTGAGATGTATCCAGGTAACTATTACTGTTACGTTCGTTTACTACCATGAGGATCTTCTCCCTTCTCCCTCACTGTTTTGCATGGACCTCTCAGGCCAGTCAATTATTAAGGCTGATGTTCATGCAGGAGCAGATTCTGTTTTCTTTGCAGGCAGCTGGGAGATAGGGAAGAGGTCCGGTATAGCTGGTTAGACTTCTCTGCTTGTTTTGACTGAAAGGAGTATTGAGTATTACATCATTCCTACGTATTTTTTTGCATTTTTAAATACAGTCCTTACTTATTAAATAGGAACTAATAATACATGAAAAATAGTTTAATCTTCCACAGGCGAGGGAGTTAAAGTACTCTGAGCAGGCTACTTTGTCTTTCAAATTGGAAACTATAGCAAAAAATAATAGAACCTGAATTATGATTCAGATTCTTTTAAAAATTGTAGCTCCTGGTAGTTTTGTGACCATATCTTGAACATTTAAAAATCTTGAGTAAAATACTTGACTTAATCATACTTCAATAAAAAAAAATTAAGAAACAAAGAATCCTTTGACTCAGAAATACCATTAATACATTTATTATGACTAATGATGCAAATGTTTATATGATTTCATAAATTCAAATGCAGACTTACTTTCACAAACAGCCTCTTTTTCTCCAGTGGGCCTAAGATTATGTACTCACTTGAGCACTTGCAGATTCATGGCTTCAGTTTTCAGTATATTGTATCTTTACTCATACCAAATGCCATCATAGTTAGGTGAAGACCATACCTGCAGTGGTGTTTAACCCCCCCCACCCAACCACCAACTACAGTGGAATTAGTTTCATATAAATCAGATAGAAATAGAAATATCTCAAGTTTTCAAAATATTGTTACTTGGAAAATTTATGTAGATTATTTCAAATTCTTTCCCACTATCTCCACTCTGACTCCGCTATGATTCCTGTAAATGCCAACATGAGTAGACAGTAGAGGGAGCCCCCTCCTAGGACACTGCATTTCCCTCTTCACTTAATCCTGTATGCACAGCTTCCCTCACCTAGTGATGTTCTTAGTCCTTTGTTTGCCCTTGGTTTAATGAAGTACTTCAATTTATATAGGATTTGCATCATACTAACAGTAGAAGCTTGAATGCTTTGGAATGGATTATGGAGCACAAGGAAAGGTAGAGGAAAACTGGAAAGAGTGAGGAGGGAAGTGCCTTAGCTTGTACCTCCTCACTTTGTCCTCAGTCCCATCTGTGCTGAGGAGAGTGGTGCCTGCAGTTTAGGGAAGACCCTTCCGCTTTAAGTATTTTCAGTATTCTTTTACCCATCCTGAATATATAACTAGTTTTTTTTCTCTCTCTCTTTCTTCTGTTGTTGTTGTTGAAGCAACAAAAGATCTGAGGTGATGCTAACTTATTCTGATCTGGCTTTAGTCTGTTGGTGAAAAGTCTTGTCAGGCATTTGAGCTAAAGGCTAAATGGGGCGCTATTGCTGCTGACTTTGAGAGATATGTGGGATCTGTTTTACCAAGCAGCTATGTGCTCTCTTGCAGGTGGATCACACAATAATAATGTATCTCCTTGGGCCAGATGGTGACTTTGTGGACTATTATGGCCAGAATAAGAGGAGCTCTGAGGTTTCTGCTTCTATTGCTGCTCACATGAGAAAATACAGATCCTAAACCAGAAGATTTCAAAGATTGATGCAAACATCTACTGTTGGTTTGGCTGTAATTGTGCATTGTATTCAGTGGAGTTACCATTATTAAAATCAGTAAACAGCCTTCCCAACGGATATTATTTGCAGCAAGATTTCAGCAATAAGATGAAGCTTGGGACTTCTGTGAAACATTTTGGGGAGCAAAAAAATGGAAGTCATTTGGAAGAGACCTCTGTATCACTGGTAGAATTACTTTGTATCTTTTGGACAGTCATTAGTGAAGGATGATCGCTCTAGGAAGGTGATTACTTGATGAAAAGCCACATGAGCCATGGCATCCTTGGAGGACCTCTGCTGTTGTTTTTATTCCTGCACTATTTTGCCTGCTGGCAGAGGCACTTCCAATATTGTAAGCAGAAAGCCTTAAGAGTACTTTTTTATTTAGGTTCAGACAATGAAAAGTACTGAAAGCATTAGCAGCTTGCACACATGGGACCAGCCCTGTAATCTACCTAATCTTCCTAATTAGAGCACAGAAGTGAAATGTTTTTTCTTGACAAATTTTCCTTTATCCTTTATGAACATTATTATTATAATTGAACATTAGCTGTGAAGGAAAATAGTACTGGGTTGCAAATACATTTTTCTTCAGGTCTAAATGGTTTGGTGCATACTCTCAGCCTGACTTGTGCTATGCTGAATAATGAAGTGGTGGGGATGAAGGGGGCCTGTTTCCATGCATAGGGCTGTTGATCAGATAAATTTTATGCAATGCTGCATTTGAGAATAAAAGACTGCTTTGTACAATTGCTTTATTCCTTTTTAAGTTTTGCAGGAATCACCTTCCAGTAGACAAAAGAGTGAATGTATTAATCTGCCAACAGCAACAATGTGCAGAGTAGAGAGTCTGGACTGTCATCTGTTTTTCAGTTGTACCGAGGTTCATGTAAAAATGGTCTCTATTTTAGAGTCATTATGGGGATGAATTTTGCTTTTTATTTCTTAGGTTGAGTTGACTGGTAATAGAATATTATTAGAGGTTTGCATACTCAACAAGCTTTATTTTCTTATCATGTTTTTATTCCTCTTCAGAAAGTAGTGCTGATCTATAGCATCACAAACCAACATAAGCTGATTTATTTATTATCTCACTGAAACCTAAAGAATGACTCACAGGACATAAAATAGAGCATTTTTTTTTGGTGCATGTTCCATAGTGTTTCAAACTGAATAATTGTGCTACTACACAATTTTATGAACTCCTTTGTGCATGAAATTACCTTATCTGGTAAGGTACTAGGTGGAAGAGGCATAGAATAAAATGCTGATACTAAAGACAGCATCAGCTGGAGTAAGGAAATGTTTCAGTAAAATCACTGCTGTGGCTTGAGTGGAAAATTGCAGATGTCACCAGGAATAAAGAAGCAAGTAGAGAGAAATACATGCAGATACTTCTAACATACGCTTTTGTAATGTTTCAGGTAGAATTGAATCATTGATATTCAGTACGGAAAAGAACCTTCTTTGTGGTAGATTTCATATTTAAGTCTCCGTTGCTCTTAGAAGTCCTTAGTTATGTTTTGCTTCCACGGTCTACTCCACCGCAAATAGAGACCAGTGTATTTCTGAGCTCTGCAGGCAAAGGTTTTTTACTATAGTGCAGAAATGTCTGATGTGTTCTTCATTGTGTGCTCCTTACCTCTGTCTCCTAATATGTACAAAATACCAGATAGTGCCACTTAATATAAACTTGCCTGTGTCAGTTAAGCTGTCATTAACACATCTCTGTTTCTGTAAAACTATTTCAGTTATGATCAATGATTATTGATGGTAGGATTCTTCTTTTTTTTTTTTTTTAGCCTTTTCCTGTGAGCAGCAAATAAGACTGAGCTTTTACCTTTTGAAATGAGATCATAGCAGGGCCCTCCTCTCTGACTGTGAGTGTAGGAGAGAAAATTCCTTTGCAGTATCTGCAGTACATTTCCATCTTCCCATAATCCTGAAAAACAGCAAACTTAATTTAGATCAGTTATAAAACATTACTAGTACAGGTGACAATACATGTCAGCTCTCTATATAATCCATACAAACTCTTCTATGATGAGCTCCTGAGGCTATCAGGAAAGTAACTGTGAAAGAGTGCGGCTAACACTTCACCCTGCTGATAAAGCTCTGGTAGTGAAAAAAGATTCCTAAAGATCCAAGCTATCTTGCCTTTCAAATACTAGGTAGAATAAGATAATGGTGGGTTTTGGTTTTTTTCCCTCCTTTTTTTTTATGGATCACCAAGACTCTTTCAGAGTCATTTTGCAGTGAAAGTTTTAGTGTTTTAGGAGACTTTAACATTCACTTGCAGTTGTTGAGGATTTTTTTTTCTTGTGCTGGCTGGTTTGATTGCAGTTAGTAGGTTCTAGACATCGGGCTTCTTAGTGTTTATATAAATGTGACAGCTAGGCAGCGCTATTTTGACATTTTGGGAGTAGGAGGCTGAGCAGCATCTTAGATTCTTAGATTTGTCAGTCTGTTTTGCGGGGGGAAATGAAAGAAAGATTTGAAAGGTTTAGTTCAGATCAAATAGAAATCAAATTGTTTCCAGAAATCTGCATTGCTGTTGGATTGTTCAGCCCTTGACTTCTGACCAGCTCTGTATCAGCTGTGCATGTTCCTGGGAGTATGAGGATTTGGAAACCTGGGCAAGCATGAATGCATCTTTGAGCAATAGCTAGCTCATTCCATGTTTTAAGCTGTGTGTTACTACTTTGATTAGCAGCTTTTCTTGCTGGAGGTGATCAGAGCCACCCATGTTAGAAAGTACGGGAAGCCACAAGAATTGCTTATTTTTGACTGCCTGTGCACTGCCCCATGCGCCTTGCAGTTCTGAAGCAAACAGGCGGTGTGCTAGGTTGAAGCTCATCTGGAGTCGCCCTCTGCACTTCAGAGCTGCCTGCAGCACCTTCACCTCTGTGCTTTATGGGCCCACAGCAACAATGATGATTCTCCTGACAGGCCTCAGCCAGCCCTGGGCATCCTTATGTTAAATATAGCCTTGTGTCAGTAAGAGAGTCTGCCTCATCCTTTGAGCTGTCCTTTTCTACTACATCATTTCTTAAGCTGAGATTTCTGTGTCTGTAGTGTCCTGTGGGAAAGTTTTATATGGTTTAAAACTGGATTATGTCAAAAGTGCTTCCTTTTCTCTGCAATGTGCAGCTTGACAATTTCAGTTTGTTTTGGCATTGGAAGAAATAATGTATGATTCTTCTGTGTTGTGGGAATGATTCTCTCTACAATTCACTCTCTCTACCATTTTACAGACTTAGAGCATCTCTCTTTTTCACCCCCCCCCCTTTTTTTTACCCTCAAATCCAAATCAGTTTATGCTCTACTTGCAGAAAAGCTATTTCATACTTGTGGCCATCTTTATTTCTCTTTTCTGGATCACTTCTTGTACAACTATATCCTTCCTAAGAGGTATGATCAGTAATTATGTGAGTGAACCTTGGATTGGTACATCCTGTGTGAGACTCTTTCTTTTTTTTTCTCCCTTTCTTTCCTAGTAATTAATAATATTCCAGTGTTTCCTACCTTCTGCTGAGCACTGAACTGATGTTTTCTCTTGTGAGTAGTAGTTAATATGCAATCCATCATTCTATATGGAGACTTTTAACAAATCCTAATTACTCAAGTGTTTGAACCCTTTAAAATGATGTTTAGGGACACATACCACAAAGTTGCTTTTGAAAACTGCATTCCTAATTCTTAATTTCTCCAAAGAAGCCCAGAATTATTCCACTATCAGTCAGAATCTGAGTTTGGAACCTGTATTAATTTTTTCAGAATAAAATAGGATTTCAGCAACACTATTTCCTTCTCCAGTTAGGCTAGTCAGCTTGGACCAGATTGTTGAAGCAACAATTACAGGCTATGCAGTTAAGACTGGTGTGTGAAAAGCTGGCTTTTTTTTTGCTTTCCCCCCCCCCCACCCCTTCCCCCTGTTGCAAGGTTTAGAGCTTGGGATAGGAGGATTCCCACTTACTGACAGTTTCTTTGGCATCCTCTAATAATATTGCGTGCAGGCATCACATGACCGCAGGTGGGATCACCAAAGTTGAGCTTCTCCTTACCTCCTGCCCTCAGTGACATCTTATCCTTTCTTGATTCCATTCTACAGGGCACTCATGATTTGTCATATTGCTGAGTTAGCAAGACTGTGCAAGCTTCCTACCTATGCAAAGAAATGTGACTGGTAAGCCTAGCCAGTCACAGCCTTTGTTATTTCATAAAAAAGACCATTTTACATTCCTGTGGAACATAGGTGGCCCTAACTGCCACATAATAGTAGCCAAACAAGTGAGCATACTGTCTTTCAGATGTGAAATGTAATTAGAAATATATGGAGGATTTCTGGAACAGTAAATACATTCAGCATTTTGAACAGTTTTGAGTGAGTCTCATCTATGAGTCTAGTGTAGGAGTGAGCTCTAATTTTGATACAAACATCCTCAAACTCAGATATTTCTCTGAATCACTGGGCAAATCATGGTTAATCCTTTGGTTCCTATTCTCACATCCTCACAACTGTTCATCACAAATGAGTCAAATGCCAGGCTGCTGTAAAACCTATTGCAGTTCTTTGCTTGTGTCCTCAGACCTGAGAGCTTGCAGACTGATTCTGCTGTCATCAGTTGTTCATTCTGTTCTGAGACGTGTGAAGCAGATCATCTGCAGACATAGTGCAGGAACTTTGTTTTGCTCAAATGATCAACTGTTTCCCTCAGGTTCTAGCACTATATAAGTAGAGGTTTTACCAGGATGAATAGTATTGAGGATTACCTGTTTCCCCTTTGACTTGGCCTTCCAGGGGTCTATGAACTGAGTCCCCAGGCTGAACATATGTGGAGGCTGTGATGGCTGCATAGGCATAAGATGTCTGTGTTTGTAGATGATGGACTGTCTGGCTGGGAGCTGAGGCTTCTGTAGCATATCAGCATCACTACAGACTTATGGCCTGCTGGTAGTAACAGGATAGTATGGAAGGCCTGCAGTCAGCATTGTGTACTGTCAGTTTTATGCAATAAGAATAAAACAGATTGAAAGAAATATGTGGCCAAGATCAGATGGCTTCATAGCCCCAGTTACACCAAGGAAACATAGCCCACTCTGCACAGAGTGATAGTTCAGTGTGGAGCCCCAGCTGCTAGCAGCACGAAGAGGAACAAATGGTTGCTGGAGAGCCTCTGAGGAAAATGTAGGAGAACTATAGCTGACATCTCTACTACACAGCCTGCTACCATACTACATCCAGAAAGAAGCTTTCAACAAATTTAAGATTCTGGCTGAGGCTCCACCTGGCAAGACTGTACTGTAGAAACCTGAGCCTCCTCGTATGGCAACAAGAGGCAGGGATCAGGCTTTCACCTTACAGTCAGCCTGATCTTTAGACAAGCTGTCCAGGAGGGGCTGTTCACTCCACCTACGCTCAGTTGCACTCTCTCATGAGAGCGCTGGGCTGGGCCAGCTAGCATGAGAGTGCCTTGCAAAGCCACACTTCTAGGGGTTATTGGAGGAGTCAGCTTAGTTCATTAGCCTGTTAGGGAGGAAAAAAAAAGAAAAAAAAGAAAACCTTCTATCAATGAATAATTGTGCCTCTGCTCTGTCAATTTAATCGAGTTACCAGCTGCAGTAGTGCTAGAAATGGCTAGTAACAGGTCAAGAAGCTGTGACTGTGCCAAGGGGCATTTTGACAGGCATCAGATCCATCCCCTAAGGCTGTGGCGTCACATTCAGTGGCGGCATCTTTTTGAGATACCTAATGCATATTCACCCTCTTGACCATTTGTTTCTGCCAGATACACCCTTGCGGTGCATTGGACCATGTGAGTGTGAAGCCCTGAGGAAGACTGACTCAGCCTGGTGATTGTATAGGCAGCAGAAAGACCCAAGCTCAGGGACTGGTGCATGCCCTACGTGAGGGCTTCGTAAGCCCAGTTAGGTAGTGTTTGCGGGACTGTGGCCTGGTCTTGTGTCCCCAGTAAATTCACAGCTCCCTCCTGGCCCCAGATTCCAGGCTGTGAGCTCCCAATCACTTAACAGCCTCCTGTAGCCCAAGCTTGGGAGGAATGAGCCCCTCCTGACACCCAGGGGTGCCTGTCCCAATCAATCTGGACTTTCAAGAAAAGAGTCTGTCCCCGGAAGGGGAGACAAGGCAGTGGGGGCTGCCCGCAGAGGCCTGGAGGTTAACCCTGCCAGGAGGATCAGTCAGTCACTCGTCTCCCTTTATCCTCAGAATCAAGAGGTAAAAATAGCCGCCTCTTACAAGACTCCTGAGCTGGGTCATGCCCATCTGTAGATGATACGCTTCCACTAATAGCTCTCGAAGACATTCCTCAGCGGGTAGGTTGCCTTCTATATCTCACCGCAATGTGTTGCCACGTCAGGGTAGGACAACTGTGTTGTGCCCTAAGATGGCAAATGCTATTCTTATCTCGGGAAGATTTGCTCAGGCACAGCTCCTTTCTCAGCCAAAATGTTAAAAATCAGCAGCAGGCCTGAGTGTGCTCTCACTTGCGAGAGCATAAATCAAGGGTGACCCCTCTGAAGTGACGCTGTGCAAACCCAGCACCTGGGCTCACACCATGCTCTCCTGGGACATGGCATGGTCATTTGATCCCAACATTGATTCCCAGTTGGGAATTGATTTGGGCTGGAGGGCATCACTTCTTTTGGACACTGGCAAATGAAAAAAAGGCCTCTGGCTCTGAAAGTGCCCCTTTTGCTGATCAGAAAGAAGACTGGTTCATGAGTCCTCCTCCTGGGTGAGAAAGAAGACAGCCCTAGGGGTTGCTCCAAGCTTCCTCCTGCCTCACTTGTGAGAAGAGTCAGCGGTGCTGTGGAAAGCCATGTCCCTTTGCTTATCCAGGCAGAGCAGGAGCAGCCCATGAGTATCTTCAGATCAAATACAGAATTGTGGCCCCATTACATTAGGTGTAATATAAGCAACTAAAAGTCACCTACAAGCGGCTTTTGTAGAAAGAATTAATTAGCTGAGAAGTGAGGAAGAGAGGAAGTAAGAGTAACCGTAGTGGTGAAGTAAGATTTATACTGTTCTTAGGAGTGCAGGGAGGTGCCTGAGATGATGAGGAGATGAATGTGTGTGAAGAAAAAGGATAAGTGATTAGATGGTGAGGGATGAAGGGCAGAAGAAATGACATCTCTGTTTCAGGTTTGGGGAAGGAGAGTCAGGAAAAATCTGAGGAGAAATTGTTGGGAAACTATAATAATAATCTGAAATTGACAATCTGACTTTAAACCCACCATGATAGAACTTTTTGAAGCTTAATTTTAGTTTTGAAGAAATGATTCATTATATTTAATCTGTAAAGTAAAACTATGTTATTTTGTTAACACTGCTCATAGGAGAAACTGTTGGGAAACTCTATATTAATAATCTGAAATTGACAATCTGACTTTAAACCCACCTTGATAGAACTTTTTGAAGCTTAATTTTAGTTTAGAAGAAATGATTCATTATATTTAATCTGTAAAGTAAAACTATGTTGTTTTGTTAACACTGCTCATGGGACAAAATTCACTCATGCCCATACACTGTGGTATGTGGTACTGCACTGCTGAAAAGAAAATATCCCCAAGCACTTTCTTAAATTCAGGAAGACAAAATATATTGGGAGGGGGATATGAAAAGCCAGGCTAATTCCATGCCTTCCCAGAGGAAACTGCCTGCTAAGTTTAATGATTACAGGGAATACTGTCCCCTGCTGGAGTGTGCAAGCCACTAGACACTGACAGACAGCTGTCCCTAGCCTACTCCTAGAGCAGGGACAGTAGCCTGGATTGTGGTCCATTGGCCATGAAAGCTACTGCTGTCTCTAGCAGGGGTTACGTGAATGTGGATGTGCAGAGTGGCCCAAGTTAGGTGCTGCTCCTGGTCCTGTGGCCCTCACTGCAGGCACCTGAACTTGTTAGTCTGTCTGAGCTCTGCTCCTGGTTATCACCCATGCATACATACATTTTCTGGAAGCTGAAGAAACTGCAAAGGAAAAAAAAAAAAAAAAAAAAAAAAAGGAACCCACAACTGGAGGAAGAGATGAGAGAGCAGGGACTGAGCAGCTCTGAGTGGCATTAGCTGCTCCTCCTCTGCTGGAGGCTGTAGATGTGTAACAGAGAAATGACTAAATTAGTGAGTCTGAGGTGGAGGAGGATGGTACACACACCACGTTCTGAGGAGACCAAGAGCAGAGGCCGGGAATAAAAATTCACTGATGGCCACCACTATAAAGCCTACTGGATTATCAGGATCAAAGTGGAACACTGATGCGAGGAAAATGGAACATGAATACTCATTGCTTTGTGGAGAACGAGAGTAATTTTGCATTGATACTCTATTTGTGGAAACAGGCTGCTTGTCACCTGATAGGTGCTGGTTCAAAGGTCTTGAGAAAAAACATCAGTCCATAATGGCCATAAACAAACATCTCCGAGAAAGTTTAAAATAGATGCAGCTGATGGGATCCTATACTGCTTCTGCTCTACATGGACTGCAGGGGATTTATTGAGCTCAAAAGCAGCAGTCCAAGAATAGCAGTACAAATGGTAGAAAACTTTTCCCTTCATACATTCTTAGTCAGTAAAGCCAAATTCAACAATTCACCCCTGAGCTCCTCTCACTCTATGGGAGGAGGATATCTAGCAATTGAGCCTTGTTGTTAGGATTTTAGGGCAGTGCCCTTATACCTTCTGGGGAGCAGGCAGCACCACACCACATGTGCCAGCAGCCCTCCTGAAGTCAGGACAGTACTCTTGGCAGAAAATGTGGTTCAGCATGCGTAGAGGCTTTGGAACTGGGGCACAAAGAGGCAAAGGCCAAGCTTAGCAAATGTATGAGGAAGACAGTAGTGCAGGGCCGTGAGACAGCTTTGCTCTGAGACCCAGAGGCATCCTGCTCCAGGAAGATACTGGCAAACTGAATGGAATTCTCAGGGAGCAGCGGGCAATTTGAGGGACCTAGAGGGGCTAATCTGGGAGGAAAGCAATATATACCTGTATTGCTTGACAAAGCAGTGACTTAGCAAAGCTGGCACTGCATCTCAAGCTGGAGAAGTTATGGGATATATTTTCTCAGAGCAGAATCCTTACTGAGATTTAAAGCGATGTTCCCTTCTCCTCCAGACTAAATGCAGACCCTCACAAATACTCTGTGATAAGTTACTTGGAGAGAAAGGTCTGTCCCTAGTAGCTTTTAAAAGAGAGAGTAGGGAATCTCCTCAGGACGTGGGGATACTAGTACTGTTAGACCCCCAAAGTGTTAGTCTCCTACATGAGACACAAGCATTCTGAGACCCTGGCTGCTGGTGATTTGGTGGCATGTCTCCATCACTGTCTCCTGCTGGAGCTGTTCTGTTTTGTACAACTAATTTTTCTCTTTAGGGGGGCAGGGGCTTGCACTCTTCCCTTTGCATCTCAGATGGATGCTCTGAAAGCAATTAAGGAAATATTTAGACTCATGACCAAGTAAATCTATCTGCCAACATAAAGTTATTGACAAATTTCCTGAGGATGCAAAAGGAACTTTTTTTTTTTTTTTTTTTTTTTTTTTTTTTTTTTTTGCAATATAAGCAGTTAGTTTGGAAAATACCACTAGAAAATCCTTCTATGTATCTTGTTGATAACTGCACTGCAGTGATTCTGGCACTCAGTGTGGTCATCCGACAGGAGTGTCTTAACCTTGAAAAGTCTAATGTGTACCATGAACTGGTTTATACAAATTCTGGTGTAATTATATTTCCACTTACAGCACTGAAATCGGCCCAGCAGTGGTGTTTCTGCTTCTGTCACAGATGAATGTCAGCAAATGAAGACATTTCTTGTTGCTCTCTTTTTTAAGATCCAGTTGCTGCTGGTGCTAATATTACGCATCTAATCCCGATTTTCCTTCCCTCCCCCTCCCTCCCCTTTTGCCACTTGCTCTTTTTTTCATTTGTCTTATCCTGAGGCCTTCCAGCCTGCCCACCCCACTCCCCTGCTTTGTAACAGGAGACCCTCAGCTGCTTTGGTGGGTGATGGAAAGGACATTCTGAATGTCACCTCCTCAGCCAGGACCCAGGCCTCTTCTGCTGATGTTTACTGGGAACATGAGGAGCCTGAGTAATGGTGCAACTTTGACAATCATTCAGGAGTTGCTCATCCTCCAATACTATGTTACTGGTTTACCTGTCTCTCTATTCTATTAGTCGCTTCTGTCTCTCTATTAGCTGGCCAGTCCTGAGTGCCACTAACTCTCACTCTGTTGAAAGCTTCTAAGATGTTAGCCTTGTAAAGCAGGCTATAAAATCAGCACTCATAAAAAAACCTTCATGTAGCTGAAACAGAGTATTGACTTCTCTGTCCATACAATGTCCCTGACCATACCTAGGCCAAACAGTACAGAAATTCAGTCTCTGAAAGGAGAACCAAGATGAGAAAACACAAAGGTCACCAGAATAGTAAATAGTTGCCTGCAAACATCAAGTCAGTGCTCACTGATGGCCACAAAAGGCAAATAGAATATTAGGAGTTACTAGGAAAATAAAAGAGAACAAAATAGATGTCATTTTACCAGGCCCACAAATCACCTGCTACCTGCAGTTCTGCCTTGTGCAACTAAGAAGAGTACAAAGAAAGTTGAGAAAATTCATAGGAGTATTGCAGGAACAGGTTGTCCAGGTTATGACCTTTCACTCTGGGGAAACATGAACTAGGAGGGAAGATGATACACTTACATAAAATCATGAATACTTTGGAAGAAGTGAAAATGGGGTTTTCATTAGTCAGTGAATATACACTCGTGCAAATTACCAGCTCTGGGTAGCCCCTTTGCTCTGGGCTGGTATGACTGCCTATATATTCTTAAACTTATGAGATAGTATCTCTGCATGATGTTGTCCTTCTGCTTTGATTTTCCCACAGTGGAGCAAGCCTTACAGAGATATTGTCTTCAGCTGGAAGATGGACAAAATGCCACACACAGCCGCTATTTTACATCCTATCAAATAGACTGATGATAAGTTTTGTAAAGCAGTCAGCAGAGCAAGTTATGTTGGAGTTAAATTCTCTAAAGCCTTAGGAAAATGGAGGGAGGGAAGAAAGAAAGTAAAACAAAAGCCTGTTGTTTAAGAAAAACCTGCTATAGTCAGCAGTTTTCTGAAGCAGTAGAGGAGCATAATTATCATAGCAAAATGGCTTTACCTGTGCCAGAGATTTGCAAAGCCAGATTTGTCACCATAGGAAGCCGTACAGGAATAGTGAGTAGTACTAAATAGCTGCTCCCAGAAACAACAGTCACAGTTCTTGCTTGTCTATCCCACTAGCTGCGACACAGATCCCCAGCAGCTAATTCTTCTGATAGTAAATAATATGCAACAGATGGATGGAAATCTCTGAGTTATTCAACACCTGGTCATGTTTGGTACTTATAAATGAGAGATGCATGTCCAAGAAAAGCTACTTGTCACCAAGTCTGTCACCTCTGTAATACAGAGTTTAGAGAGATTTGGTAATATATCAAACATAGTGTGTACATAAACATTGAGCAGGTGCATATAAATAATATCTCATGGACTATTTACTGTGCTTTATGAGGTCCTGGAAACTGGTCACCTAGCAAGCTGATTAGGTTGAAGCAGGGCAGAGTAACCAGCTCTAAATACCCAGCGCATGCAGGATTGACCTCATTTCACTTTACTTCAGATGTCTACATCACAGATATTAAGAATAGCATTTAGAGTCCTCTAGGTGTGACTCTCTCCCTAGGCTAAGCAGGTTGGTGGCAGCTGCAGATGGAAACATGCCAAGACTAATAGCTGTGTTGCCTGTGTTCTGGGATAGGGTAATGAGGCTTTTCCTGATCTTCTCTCCCCTAATGCTCCTGTATGGATGTGTATGCCAAACCATAGCCCTAATCACTGTCTCCTGTCCCCAGAATGAAAGGGGGACTATTGATATTGCTGCAGTGCAGAAAGGATAGTACACATCTGAGCATGGAGCATGGTGCTGATTGAATGGTACAATTCAGGAAATGTTTCCTGGTAGTTTTGATGAACTCATGCCTATTAAGACCGTGGCTATTGAACTGGGGGTTAGCAAGACTGCTGCAGCACTTTCTTGGTGATGACAATATTTTTTCCCAGCACATAAGTAATACTGATGCCATATATGAGATCTCTCTCCAGCTTATTCCATGGAAAGCAGATCTGAAGGGTGCGGGAGAAGGGAGCAGGGGAAGGGCCATTTCTAGCACCCCGCTCCTGCTGCACATTTAAGGAACTGTATTCTGGAGAATCTTCTATGATAGGCTGCATGGAATTAACTGTCTTCAGCAATGCAGTGAAATGACAGACTCATGCCCAATGTCGAGCATGTTTTCGAGGAGCCCAGGAAAATCTGTTTTTCTCAGTACAAGGCATGAAGCTGCAGGTATCTTCTCTGCCTAAGTCTGAGCAATTGCTCACTTTGGATGGATGGAAGGAACCCCTATATTAGAGCCATAGAGGTACTGGGATTTCTGGAGGTCTTTAGTTCAATTTCCCATTTCAAGCAAATATATTGCCAATGTTTGTCAGTTAAGTCAGGACTTTTTTTAGGCAAGCCTTTGGAAACTCTTAGGGACAGAGGCTCTACAACTTATGTGGTTAACCTGTGTCATCATTGCATTACCCACTAGTGAAGAATTTTCCTATGTCTAACTGGAACCTCTCAAGCCACAGTTTATGGTTATTGCCTGTTGTTACATTGTGTGCCACTAATGAGAAAAGTTTGGCACATTATTTTTGTAACTATTCCTCATGTAACACAGACTTTGTAACTACCCCTCATGTAATTTCATCAGACTAAACATGCCCAGCTCTCTCAACCTCTCTTCATTGGACTAGTTTTCTAGGCCTTTGACCATCTCGGTAGTCTTCTGCTGGACCCTATCCCATTAGTTCACATCCCTCTTGAACAGGGAAGCCCCAAACTGGACAAAATACTTCAGATGAGGATCACCTCATCTGAAGGTGATCTTTTACTTGCCAAAGTGACAAATAAAGGGGATAATAACTTCCCATATTCTGCTGACCATGCTTATCATAACATAGCCCACTACTCGCTTTGTCTTGTTTGTAGTGAGAGCTCTCTTAGCTCTTATTCTTCTGAGCATCCACCATAAATCCCAGGTCCTTTTCAGCAGCACTACTATTGAACTAGTTCCCAGCCTGTACTGACACTTGAGGTTATTCTTTCCCAGTTGTGAACTTTGCACTTATCCATGTTGCTCTTTGTAAGGTTTCTAGTGGTCCAGTCTCCTGTTTCTTTAATGTCCCTCTGGAGTGAAGTTCTGTGTTATTCACAAATTTGATGGTGAATTCTGTGCCATCTTCCAAACATACTTCTTGACTTCATGTCGATTGAATGTGTGTTCTGCAGGGAAAAAAAATATTCCCTAAAAATCGATGATCTTCTGTCTTGTTTTTGGAATGAGTGTATGGAAAAGTTGGTGGGAAAGAGGAAGCAAGCAAGACTGACAACAGCAGCCAAAAAGGCTGAAAAAGTTGTGAACAGGACAAGCACTGACTTTAAAGCATGTGACACTGCACAGCTTTAGAGATGGAAAAGGGGCATTTAGCAGTTCCTCTTCCATACTGGATTTTAGTAGTTGCCATTGGACAAAGTCTTAAATGCGAATTATGACCAAGAGAAGATATGGGGAATTTTGCAGCTGAAAGTAAAGGAAAAAAAAAAACTACCAAAAACCCCAGAAATGGTTGTCTCCAGTCACTGATGTAACAGTGCAAACAGATGTCAGATGTTTGTAAATATATCTTTCCTTCCTGCCCCTAGCAGGGCAGTCTATTTTGGTTAGGGGAGCAGAGGGCCTGAGACTAGTTCCCAAAGTGAAAGATTGGGAACTACTATACCAGGAGAAAAGATTCCTTATGCTACTCCAAAGCCTCCTTCCCTACAGCTGCATTCTGAAGTTTCCATTTCATGAGCTTGATGGCACTGAATATGCATGAGAGGGAGGTTCCTACTATCTTACCTACTGGCAGTCTGGAGGTACTTCCACTTTTACCTGTGCTGCCTTATTAAAATGTAGACCCTCACTCTTTAGGCTATCAGCTAACCACTGGGTCCAGGGGAAGAAAATACACATCTTAAGCGCTGGCAACAAGTGAAGCAGCTGGTTGATCTTCATCTCAAGACAGATCTATTTTCAGCCTGCCTGAATCCCCTCTCCTCCAGGGAAATGTCAATACTCCAGTGCCTTGCCCACACTGCATTGCTGCGCAGGACAGTCTGTATCCAGAGACAGCTTTCAATGAGCCTCCTCCCTCTTGACTGTGCTGGGTCTTGTTTCCATTACCAGTGATATGTCTGCAGAGATAGAAACAAGATTGACAGAAAATTAATGGTAGAGCCAATTTCATTCTTTTTGCATCATGACACTTGTTCTTTCAACAGATCTCTTCCTTCTCAAGGACAAGTTTTCTTTTGACTGCCCTGTTGTCTGGATACAGAACATAGGTCAGAGTTTTCCCTAATGCAACTCATTGGGACCTCTGGAGTTAAACTACAGTGGAATCCAAATCATCTACTTCAAATTACAGACTGCTCCTTTGTAGAGAGCTGGAAAGCCCACTATGCCAGTGTCACCTAATTTAATCACTTGGATGGAATAAATAAATCTTACATAAATACATACAAACACACACACAGGAAACATATATAAAGGAGCTTTTATATATATGGAAACTTATTTTTATACACACACACACACACGTACACATACATATATATATATATATATATATTTATAAATTAAAACAAGACCAAAGTAAATGTTGTATAGCCTAGAACACTTTTCAGAGATGCTTGTGTGAGTGGCCAGTTGACTTAACACTTCACTGATCTTTTCAGGAGCTTTATGTCATACTCTAAAATGCTGAAGGCTGGGTTTGCTTTCTTTTCCAGCCTCCAGAAATTTAGAATGAATGTCAGTGGTCTTTCCCCTGTAGACATTCACAGAGAGTTCATGCATTTCGTGTGTTCACAACATATGCTGTGTTAGCAGCTGTCGTTGCTCTTTGATATTTTTCCCTCAACAAGATAGTAAAAAAAATCCATTGAAAACACTGAATAAGAGGTTTAGCTTTTCCAGTTTTTGTGTAGTTAATGAGAAAAAGGACATGGATCTAAACTGAGTTTTCAAGTCAAAGGAATCAATGTTTTAACATCTTATCTTCTTGTTCTGACTGTCTAAAATAGTGTTTCAAATGCTAGTTCTTCCACCAAGAGTTACAAAAATAACCTTGATATTCAGTTTGACTTGTACTGGATTGCTGAACACTGTCATGTCCCTTCACCCTACCTGATTTAAGCTATATCAGGATTATTTTTGTATTGAAACACAGCTGACAGAAGAGTAATAAGGCACATCTGTTGTCACCTGTAAAATCCTGTTTAATTGCAGGGCAGAATTACCAATGTATGTAAGTTTTAGCTTAGCTCAATATGCAAATTGTTCTTGAGATGAGGGCTGCATCTCCATCTACGACAGCGTGAGAATTCTGCTAGCTTTCAGTAATCCTCCTGACTATTGATTGATTATTACCAATTCTCTTTCAGAGTAGTTTCAGTACATGATACCAAATGCCACATACCCATAATAGCATTATGCTATGCTAACTTTTGAGTTTATACTGGTACTGAGATATTAATGAAGAACTATAAATAGGAATAGGTCAATGTTTGTGATGGTCACAGAAATTCAAAGTGGAGTTCCACAATAACAATATTTTTTTCTCTGAACAGAAGCCAGGCCATACATTCACACTGTGGATTTGTATATGCTACTACCTCTTGCCCACAGACACCTTCTGCCAGATAAGAACCTCCTCCAAGACTTGATGCAGTGTTAGGTGAGACAATGTGTCCTGCAATCCTTTGACACTCTGACCAGTCAGCATTTGCAGTCTTCCTTTCAGGAGGCTACTGCCTGTAGTTTTCTGAGTTTCTCTTTTGAAGACCTCCTACTTTTTTTCTCACCTACCAGTGATCTTCTTCCCTTGGAATTATTTGCATTCTGTACTTGAATGGGAGTCAGTTTCCCTACCTCCCCTTGACTCCATGCCCATGGTCACTTGGTTCACATTATCTTCACCAGACCCGCAAGGTGATTCCCATGACCCATCAGTGAGTGATAGTTCAGTCTGCCTCTTGATGTTAATAACTTTCCAGTCCTCCTCATGAAAAGTAGCTCTCTGCCAATGTACTGTGGGTAGAGACACCCAAACCTTCCGAGTTCTTGGGTAAATCTTGCATCATTTCTCTGTAAGTAAGGTTGCTCTCCCTGCTTATGAGATGACCACAGATACAGAGTGCCTGCACTGGCAGCCTCCAAGGTCTGCGGCCTCAGAGTAAAGACAATGGTTTGGCAGCAGGTTGTGTCCTTGTTGAATCTGGGGACAGGGAACCTACTCCTTACCATTTCAGTGGGATAGCTTTATAGCAGCCATTTGTTTGCATCAAGGAACCTGGTGATTCATTCTGCCACAGGGAAGCTGCCAGAGTACAGGAGAAAGATGCTGGCACTAGTTCCTCTAGTCACTAGTTCCTCTACTGAATGGGGTCACTAGTTCCCACCTCTCAGCCTTCAGGATGCTGGTTTCCACATGGCCATTTTGGTCTCATACTGAAAACAGCTTCAGTCAAAGGTCTTTAAGTCATTCTATGCCTTCTTGCCTCCCTGGTCACTGTATTGAACATAGAGGTATTGCACCTTGTTTCTAGATAAAGCCTGGAGTTTATTGGGGGAATGCAGGGGTGCCTGTGGATTTCTATTACTTTTTTTAATGTTGTGATGGATCTTTAGATATAGCTAGAAGAGCAGTACACATGATTCAGTTAACTGGATAGGCGCTATTGAACATGGTAGTAATACGACAGAAGATACCCTACTCTGTAGTGCAATTACAGTGCTTGCAAACCATGCTAAGGACCAGGTACTCACCAGGGGAGCAGCCACATGGTAATGGTTCTCCCAGCTTTCATGTCCTCTCTGCATGAGTAAAGATATTAACTCTATATTTCATTCATATTATCTAGAATGTGTGTTCTCCATGACTCATATAAGCTACAGAAAATATTAGACTTCTGGTTCTATCAAGAAATTAAGCTTATTGTGTCTACCTTAAAGCTTCTCATTTCCATAGCTGAGTTTTCATTTAACTGTGTGAATGTTAATTTGACTTTGTTTTTCCATATGTACAGAAGCAAGTTCTGCTGATGATCTTCAGGACTGTGTGCAATGTCGTAAAACACTGAAAACTGCAGTAAACTTTACATAGAATCATAGAATCAGTAAGGTTGGAAGGGACCTCTAGAAATCATCTAGTCCAACCTCTCTGCTCAAGCAGGGTCACCTAGAGACTATGTAACTGGTTGGCAAAGTTAAAGAGCTATTGAGGGTCCACCTTTGTTAACTCACCTGCAGCAATTAGTGCATTCAGATGGAATGCAAACTATGCTAATAGCTTCACAAAAGAACAGCTTCGTTCTTGTTATTTTTGGATCATAAAACACAGGACTCCAAAAACAAAGTTGTGTTTGACAAAACTGTGCAGTACTTTGCTTGGAAGACCTATACCTACATGAATAGAGAATTAGAGGGGATACTGCTTGAAGATGTTTTAATATAACTGTGCAAACTGGCAGTCATTCAGAGATACGTTTCCTTGTCTTTGAGAACTGTTGTCCGCATGGCTGTTCACTTCTCTCTTCCTGTTCATTTCTGCTTTGGGGTCTCAGAGGAGTCTTGGAATCTGGGGAATTCTGTGCTTGCTGTGAACAATTTAATATAAAGTATCTTCCATATTAGGAAAGTATGATGCTTTTGATACACTTCTGGATATATTCTAGAGGAGTGAATGTGCACAATTGGATATTGCTTAGACAAAACTACTCTGAGTTCAAATACTGTTGCCGTCTACTATGTTTCATCCACTATGTGAATATGTATGTGGACATCTTCCCCGCAAAGAACACCAGTTTCCAGTTTCTGGCAAGTAATTCTACTTGTCTTAAACACAGACCAAACGACATCTAAATATACTGCGGAGTTCTATAAAATAAAACAAAAACAATTCTGGAATCTGCAGATAGAAGTGAAGAGAAGAAGTGAGGGGGGCAATTAAGGACATAGAGAAGTCGGGAAAGAATTCCTCATTGCTCTGGCCTGGTTCATGACCCTTTTCTGATGTTCAGACTATTTTTCAAAAGACTTTAGGTTTCTAAAACTGACTTATTTGAACCTACTGACACTTAATTCAATCCCCCAAAGCACTGGCCAGTGTTGACACTGGCCAGTTGGTGATAACACTCAGAGACACTTAGACTCACTTCCTTTTCAAACCAGACATTCTCTTAGTAGTTCCTGTTCTACACTGATTGCATGTCCAGAAATGCCTGGCCACGTGCCTCCCTCCTGCCTAAGACATAGCATAGTCCTGCACAAAAAAAACCAGCAAAACCCAGAGAAAGCTTACTGAGAAGGTACACAAGAGGTGGATTTATCACTGAAAACTGAAATGTCAAAGGTGTTCAATCCCCAAAGTCCCCAGGCATCCAGATCAAGAGACTCAACTAGAGCTCCGCTATTGTGCCTAGAAATGCAGTCACATCCTGATGGCATTTTGTCCCAGCTTCAGAGCTGTGCATAAGACAGGCTTGCTATCTATTGCTGAGAAAAAGGCCCCATAGAAATGAGCCAACAGCTAGTTAATACTTAACTAGCTGCCAGAGGATGGAGATGCTGCTACCTCTACAGTGTAGATGATACAGCTTCACTGGAAATGGGAGATCTAAATTCCCTCCTTAATCTAAGGGGAGCAAATCCCCAGTTCTCACATCCTGGTAGAGGACCTCAGCCATTCACTGCTCCTCCAGGCCTTGCTCTTCTTGCATGTTCCTGTGCTCTGAGCTGCCAAGGCCTTCCTGCCTCAATCTCCTTCTTGGCCAGCACCTGTAACCACCATGCTACTAGATACAACACAGCAACACTAGCACCCATGATGCCTCAGCTGGAAAAGGGTGAGTCTGGCTCAGCCCTTCAGAGCAACGCCTTTAAGCCCCATGCTGAGGAGTACTTTTGCACTCTGGATCCCACTGGAAGGGAGGTGTCCCTTATCAGCATTCCCTCAGAGAGGCAAGTCTTCAGATGCACCTTTGGGCTCATTAGATCATTTCCCAACTGCTTCAGGGACTCAGCCTTTGCCATACTGGACTATGTAGTTCATTGAATCAAGTCACTGCTTGATCATTGCAGGAAAGTCTGAATGATAGAACTAGCAATCAGTAGAACCAGTTATAACAGTAGTCTTGGCCCACTCTGACCGAAGCTGTTTTCAGTATGAGGCCAAAATGGCCATGTGGAAACCAGCATCCTGAAGGCTGAGAGGTGGGAACTAGTGACCTCATTCAGTAGAGGAACTAGTGACTAGAGGAACTAGTGCCAGCATCTTTCTCCTGTACTCTGGCAGCTTCCCTGTGGCGGAATGAATCACCAGGTTCCTTGATGCAAACAAATGGCTGCTATAAAGCTATCCCACTGAAACGGTAAGGAGTAGGTTCCCTGTCCCCAGATTCAACAAGGACACAACCTGCTGCCAAACCATTGTCTTTACTCTGAGGCCGCAGACCTTGGAGGCTGCCAGTGCAGGCACTCTGTATCTGTGGTCATCTCATAAGCAGGGAGAGCAACCTTACTTACAGGGAACCGTTTTTGGGTAGGGTCAATGGTATTTGCATTGGCCTCCCCATGCAGGGGAGGGACCCCAGGAGAGAATTCTGAGTTTAGACTCCAGGCTTGGGCCCACACACCCAAAACGTGGGTGCTACAGCGCTAGAGCCCTCCTTGGAATGGGCTCTACATGCACAGGGTATCACCTGATGCTCAATACTACCTTGGACTTTTCTCATATTATCCTTGTATTATTCATTGAGCTCTTTTTATAAGCAAAATGCCAATGACCAGGAGAAGAACATGTTTTGATTTGACAGGATTTAAAGCTGCTCACATGACAATGCCCTTTCCTAAAAATATATCTGTCATTCTCCAGGACAACCAGCAAATTCCCCCTTTCCCACACTGTCAGCATTGTACAGGCATGGCTGCCACTTCTAATGCTCTGGTATAGGTAGTACCATGTTTCTGTATTTTGGACTGTGTGAATGTGTAAGTGTACAAGATATTTGTGATGAGATGTCAGTGATGCACTGGGGATGTATTAGATGTAAAGCATCTGGAACCACGTATTTTGTGTGCACATGCCTTATTATGTGTACAGATATGGCTGGCTGCAGGGATTCTTTTAACAGTTGTAGGTAGAAGAAAAGTTATGAGGGCCTTTCCTAGATCAGAACCACCTTCGCCTGGGTTATAGGCATGAGAACATCTGGATGAATTTAAAACTTGTCAGCAAAAGAAGGGAGCATCTCTTGGTTGCTGGCACTGATTTGCAGATCAGTAGGGTGAACACTTTATGACCCCTCCCATAGCAAGAGTTGCTGCACAGTATTACAGCAACTTATCCTGGAGAATCTCTCACTTTTTGGCATTCTGAAGTGTATGCAGAGGGGCATACATGCACATGCCTGTGTGTACATAATGCTTGTGTGTGCCTGCATTTCCTCATACCTGAAGTTGTCTCATATCTCTGGGAGGTTCCAGCGTAAAAGCTCAGTTGGACCCCAGCCTCCTGGTACTTTGGCTCTTGTCTGACTGTCTTGCTCTTTCTGTGAGGCTTGTGAGCTGTTACACATGTTTGCACTTCTGCTTTCATCATTTTATCATGCAAAACTGCCAAAAGCTTTTAACAAGGTTAATTTATCTTTTAGTGTCCTGTTTTATCTATTGTACCACTGGGATAGTTGCAGCTCAGACATACCAAGCAATCCACCCTGGATCATACAGGGAGCCGGTGGGAAAGCCAGCAATAGAATCCATAAGTCCTGCATCCAAGTTCTCTAAGTGCCTTGACTAGTCCAGATTCCCCCCTTAACACCCTTGTCAAATTGTTTATAGGAGATGTATTCATACAGTCAGTAAGACATCAAAATTTTCTAATTATATCTAGACATGTCAAATGACAATTATGCCCTTAGTTCAGTTTGCCAGACAATGCTTTACCAAAGAAGGTTTGCCAAAAATGTTTTGACCGAAGAAAGAGTAGGCATCTGCAGCATCTGCAGCCTAGATCCTATAAAATGTCCCTGCGACAAGTCTGCCCTGTCTCCACGAAAGCTTCAAGGTAAGTGTATGGGGTGTGCAGGCTTGCAGAAAGGGAATGGTGCCCACTGTATTCCTTCCACTTCCAATACAGCTGGAGACTGAAGATTTCTCAGCTCAGGCTTTAAATCTGCTTTCAAGGCACCTACATATTTTCACTCTGGAAATCTGTAATAAATTCTGAGTTGCTATGTCTATTTTACAGTACTGATCAGCTGCCAGTGTGCAAGTTGCCCGCCTGGTATCACAAGAGGTAAGAATCTGATTTATTAAATCTGAGAGGACACAGAGAGACTGTGATTTCTGCATGGCTGAGTGAGCAGTCACTGTTTCACCCTATATTCAAACCCAGTGTTAGTACAGTAGATTGCTGGTGGTATGCCCATAGTTGAAAGGTTTTCAAGCGTCTGAGTTTGAAGCCTTTGGCCACTGATGGCAGACCAGAAAATCCTCATGGGGATATTCTTTTTCCTGCTTAACTGATTTAACAGAGTGAGGTATGCTGGCTTTAAGTCTTTGACATGGCAGAACTAGAACTGGACAGAGATTGGCAAAGGATGGAAAAGTAAAAAATTGTACATTTTATCTGAGAAAATATGAATTAATAAATTATTTGAGCATATGGACCTGTTAACCATCTTTGAAAGATGCCAAAACTCTCTTTGATACTCATTTTCTTACTCCAGACAAAAAGATTTATTAGCTGATGAACAGAAGGAATCTTTATTTAACTAACATAGCTAGAGAATTTTCAAGCCTAGTGGGCTAAACTTCACTACCTACATATTTATTAAAGCCTGTAAAGAAATATCCTTATTTTATTAAACTTCTGAGAACATATCTATTCCTATATTTTTAAAAAAGTCGGTGTTTCAACTGTTTATTTGGGAGCTTAATACAGGCATTGAAATTCCAGTTTCTATACTTGAATTTTATTTCAGCACAAATTGGAACTTTGGGCCTGAAATTATTTTAGACATTGTACTGAAGAATGACAGATGTATAAGCAAATTGAATTACGGTTATTAAAAAGTAGTACAAACTACCCTTTCCTATCCACTTAGAATTTCATTAGCATAATTCATTCATTTCCCAGTCACCACTGTGGATAATAAGTAAATGCTCCACAGAATGAATGTTTTCAAGACTTTGTAGTCTCCTGAACTCAAGTTTATCAGAAATATTTCTGTGCTGTCATTTTTTTTAACAAAAATGCTCCATCTGCATTTCCATTTCTAATGATCACGTGATGTGCTCAGCCACTTCATTCTCAACTTACACAGTATTCCTAAAAGAGCCAAACTAGCAGTCGTGAAATGTCATTAAAAGCTGCTTTCCTAAAAGTTTGAAAACATAGATCACTTCAATACAAAACTCTTACAACTTTCTAAACTGATATAAAAATTACGTTCTCCAGCTGGCTTACGTTAGCAGTTCCAAATATTAGACTCAGAGCAAGAAGAGAAACCACCACCCAGGATATAAAATGTTTCTAGATCTTATAAAATAGATTGAAATACTCAATGTCACCTTGCTCTTCCCCATTAGACACTTCTGCTGACGTACCTTCAGTAAAGTGCAGACATGGCCTCTGCAGACTCTGAGATGGCTGTCTTCGGGGAGGCGGCTCCCTACCTCCGAAAGTCAGAAAAGGAGAGAATCGAGGCCCAGAACAAGCCTTTTGATGCTAAGACATCAGTCTTTGTGGCTCATCCTAAGGAGTCCTTTGTGAAAGGGTCAATCCAGAGCAGGGAAGGAGGGAAGGTCACTGTCAAGACTGAAGCAGGAGAGGTGAGTGCAAAGCAAGCTTCAGAGCAGAATTTAATTCCCACTCTGAGCGCTTACCTGACACGCATGGCTCTTTCATTTCCTTGGCAGACTCTGACTGTGAAGGAAGATCAGATCTTCTCCATGAACCCTCCCAAATATGATAAAATTGAGGACATGGCCATGATGACCCACCTCCATGAACCTGCTGTGCTGTATAACCTCAAAGAGCGTTATGCAGCCTGGATGATCTACGTAAGTACCAGCAGCAGTCTTCCTGCAAGCAGCTGGGAAAAACTGCTGCAAGTGGAAGCCAATGTTCTGTCTCTTTTCCTCACAGACCTACTCGGGTCTCTTCTGTGTCACTGTCAACCCCTACAAGTGGCTGCCAGTGTACAACCCGGAGGTGGTGTTGGCCTACCGAGGCAAAAAGCGCCAGGAGGCCCCTCCCCACATCTTCTCCATCTCTGACAACGCCTATCAGTTCATGCTAACTGGTGAGGAATACTATGCAATCATAAAGTCTTGTGGAAAATATAAGGCTTGTTTTATAAAATATTGTGTATGTTCAGAAATGCAAACCTCATCACGAACCTTTATTTTAGCAGTTATCATTGCTGCTACTCTGAAAGAAACATAGCTCTGTTCTAAATATTTTTAAATATTTAGCTGATAGCATAAAGCTAAGGACACTGAAAAGTTCATGGTTAAGAATAATTAATGGGAAAACTTGTGTCAGATGAAACAAAAGTTCTCCTCTACTCATTACTTTGGTCTGAACACTCATCAAATTATCACAGGTATTGAAAATCACATATATTGAAAAATATAATTCAGTTCTCTAAATAGTGCACTGTAGCTTAAGTTCTTTGTGTCTTGGCTTCATGAAGACTTAGATTACGAAAACCAAATGATCTGATTTCAAGTGCTCTTCTGATATTTGCAACTTATTTGTAAAGAACAACAGCAGAATTCTTATACCACCAAGAAATCATGACAAATGTTTGCATTTCTAATTAGCTGTTGTTAATTATTATGGATTTATTTCTTCTTAGGTATGAAAGTCAGGGAACTGGAACAGAATAGGATTCTGTACACAGAATTTGCCATATGGGGAAGGGAATCAGTGATCTGATGTCCACGCATCTGCAGTTTCGTAACTGCATAGTGATCTAACTGAACATCACAGAGTGATAATGTTGACTCTATTAAAAAAAAAGCCTTAAAAATTAGGAAAATAGAATGATCATGTAAATGTTTTTTTTTCTCTTTCCGCATTTTTTTCTCTCAGCTGCTGAAGCAGGATTATTAATTACAAATAGGAATTTAGCATTTCATTTTCAATTTCCTTCGTTCTTCCTGTTCTTGATCACAAACTTTAAAAACAGATGTGCAAAGACAAAAATACACCAAAAATGAAATAAATTGCATCAAGAAAACAATTAAAACAGAAAATCCTGAAATAGCTAATATATTTACTCACTCTGGAAAGAATTCATTCTTTTGTATTCATTGGTGAGACGGAAAAAGAAGGAGAATAAGAGGCTTGTTCAAATATTTCCAGCATTGGTAAAATCTCTAGATTTCCAGGAACCAGAGGTTACCCAGAAAAGAACATTTATAAGAAAAGCTGGAGTGGAGGAGAAATAAGAATTTTATACACTGTCAAAATCAGTCTCAATTACTTTGTTACGTGCATTTACTTAATAAGAGAGAAACAGACTGCTTAATGAAAAAAGAATACCCTGAAAAGCTATTCTGAAGTGATACCTCCGTTGATCCAGCTGATATTACATGTGGTCCTAGTAGGAACATCAAAATCACCTGCCGGAATTTCCAGGGATTTTCACTACTTTCTGTCCTGCCCCTTCTGGAAGCCTCTGTTCATATTTCCCTCACAGTGTTTAAGTTCCTTATTATTCATGAGCACTGCCTATTGTCCCTTTGTTTCTGTCTCTTTCACAGATCGTGAGAATCAGTCAATCCTCATCACGTACGTACATTGCCTACTCGGGTTCCTGTTGGGTTGCTCCGTGCCAGGGGAGCTGCTGCCTGACCATACGCTCTCTGCTTCTCTGTCTGGCTTCACAGCGGAGAATCCGGTGCCGGGAAGACTGTGAACACAAAGCGTGTCATCCAGTACTTTGCAACAATTGCAGCTAGCGGGGAGAAGAAGAAGGAGGAGCAGGCGGGCAAAATGCAGGTAAATCAATAGGTACTGCCTTGAAGGAATGCTGTTTAATGTTCTTGATATGATTTTTGACAATGATAACCAGGAATCCTGATCATGTTGCAGGGAACGCTTGAGGATCAAATCATCAGCGCCAACCCCCTGCTGGAGGCCTTTGGAAATGCCAAGACCGTGAGGAATGACAACTCCTCACGCTTTGTGAGTTGTTGCTTTGGCCAAAATCTCTCCCTCTCTTTGCAAGAGTAACGATGGGCCTTGTGCTGTTCCCACCAAAGCAGACGGCAGTGGAATGCAGCTAGGCTGGAATGCCGCTTTTTTCCCTCAACAGGGCAAATTCATCAGAATCCACTTTGGGGCCACCGGGAAACTGGCTTCTGCTGACATTGAAACCTGTAAGAGACCTCCCTCATATCACCATGTTCCCTCCTGCCTTCCTGCTCTGTGCATGCTCCTGTGTGTAACTCTTTCTCTCTTCCTTGCCAGACCTGCTGGAAAAGTCCAGAGTCACTTTCCAGCTCAAGGCAGAAAGGAGCTACCACATATTTTATCAGATCACCTCCAACAAGAAGCCAGAGTTAATAGGTAGGAAGGATTAACAATTTTTTTTGGAGGAAGATCTCTGAGCAATGGTTAACTACATTGCATAGACAGTAAAATCCAATCCAAGATCATCTGTTCTTTTCCAGAAATGCTCCTCATTACCACCAATCCGTATGACTTCCCTTTTGTGAGTCAAGGTGAGATCACTGTTCCCAGTATTGATGACAAGGAGGAGCTGATGGCTACAGATGTAAGTAACACACCAAAAAGGCCATCTGGTGGATAGGTGACGTAGTATGCATACATTTTACTTTACTGATTCTGTTACCAGAGTGCCATTGACATCCTGGGCTTCACTCCTGATGAAAAGACCGCCATTTACAAGCTGACAGGGGCTGTCATGCACTACGGGAACTTGAAGTTCAAGCAGAAACAACGAGAGGAGCAGGCAGAGCCGGATGGCACAGAAGGTATTATTTAACTCAATAACTAACATTTCTGTAAGTTATCCTGTGGATCAAAGACATAGTGTTAATCACCAAAAGTTGGTCTTAGGTGGACATTGGGATCCCAAGGGAAACAATAAGCCAGAACACATGTTAACAAATTTCAATAAATATAATGCTGAACACTGCAGATTCTTAGAGAATAGCTGAGGATCGAAAATCTCTGATCACATAAATTCTTCGTTTTTCTTTTTGTTCCAATATTTAGTTGCTGACAAGGCTGCCTACCTGATGGGTCTGAACTCAGCTGACATGCTCAAGGCCCTGTGCTTCCCCCGAGTAAAGGTTGGAAATGAGTATGTGACCAAAGGTCAGACTGTGCAACAGGTAAGAAACATGTGGTAACCTAAAACTATGCTTTGAATTAACATCTCAGTGACTCACCTCCACTCTGCTTGGTAACTACAGACGTCTCCCTATGCTTTAGGTGCACAATGCTGTAGGTGCTCTTGCAAAGGCTGTCTATGAAAGGATGTTCTTGTGGATGGTTGTTCGCATCAACCAGCAGCTGGATACCAAACAACCCAGACAGTACTTCATTGGTGTCCTGGACATTGCTGGCTTTGAGATCTTTGATGTAAGGAACAAAAACTTAGTAGCAGTTACTTGGAAGTGATAGCTGGCTGTTATGACAATTCTGAAATATTTTTAATGAAGAATTAATATTATCTCATAATTGTTTGCCTTTTAAAAAAACTTTATAGTAAAGAATGACTTTTCAAAGGACTTGTCTTGCAGCAATAGACTCATTTTGTAGATGTGCACACTCAAAAGTACAGAATGGCCCAAGCAGAAGAATTATTTGGCTTAAATGATCAAAGACAAGATAGTATAAATACATATATATCACAATAGGCCTAACATGCTGTACTTTTTTTCTCCTATAATTTGATTTTAGATGATGCAGGAAATACATTTCATGTTCATACTTATTTCAAAGAGAAGAAATTCCTATGAACAATGAATTTGATGCATTTTTGTGTTTCGTTATGTAGACACAAAATACACTGAAGAAATGCAAAGACTTGACAGTGAAACTGAGATAACTGAAATCCTTATTTTTAAAGGAAAAAGAGTTACATCTTGCAAATATGAATCTTTCTCATTTTGTTTCACAGTTCAACAGCTTTGAACAGCTCTGCATCAACTTCACCAATGAGAAACTGCAACAGTTCTTCAACCACCACATGTTTGTGCTGGAGCAAGAGGAGTACAAGAAGGAGGGAATTGAATGGACGTTCATTGACTTTGGAATGGACCTGGCTGCCTGCATTGAGCTCATTGAGAAGGTATCCTTTCTTGTCATTAGGTGTGCAGGAATTCTATGATTCTATAATAGCTTTGCCTCATTTCTCAAAGGGCTTTCCCATGTTTCTGTCCAAACTTTCAGCTTTTGCTATTCAAGATACCTTGCCCTGTAGTTTATTTTATCTGTGAATGGAGACATAAGAAGGTTTCACACAGCTTTATAATAGCAGCTCTGTACTAATCGCTTTTCAAGGGCCAAAAGATTGTTAAACTCCAAATAACAGTATTCTTTCAAAACAGTTAGAATCAGTCACCAGTTTAGAGTCTCTTCCTCATCTTCCAGCTCTAACAGACTTATATAGCGGAACATCTGTAGCTTTGTAAAATAAACATAAAAAACGGATACGCATAACTGTCAGCTAACAATTATACATCCTTTGACTGTATCAATGAGAAGGTGGTCATATTGCACAAGGTATGCAATATGCAGAGGCTGGCAGGATGGTAAGAAATTAGAATCACAGAATCACAGAAGTTCAGAAGCACCTCTAGAGACTATCTAGGCCAACTCCCTTCCTCAGAGCAGGATTAGCTAGAGCAGGTTGCTCAGGACTGTGTCCAGTCAGGAGTTGAGCATCTTCAGTGACGGATTCTGAACAGACTCTGTGGGCAACCTGTTCCAAAGTATGACTGCCTTCTCAGAAAAACATTTTCTCTTATGTGTGAATGGAATTCCCTGTATTTTAATTTATGCCCATTGACTTTCCTCCTGATACTGGATATCATGGAGAAGAGTCTGACTACTCCTTCTTTACTCTCACTCATCAAATATTTATACATATTGACAAGATTCCACTGAGGCATCTCTTCTTGAGGCTAAATAATCCCAGCTCTCTCAGCCTCTCCTCATCTACCAAGATGTTCTTATCCTTTAGTGACCCTTCCCTGGGCTCACTCCAGCAGGTCTGTTTCCCACTTATACTGGGGAGCCTTGAACTGGACATAACACTACAGATGCGGCCTCACCATAGCTGATTAGAGGCAAAGGATCACCTTCCTCAACCTGCAAGCAATACTCTTCCTAACGCAGCCCAGGATGTGTAGGCCTTCTTTATCAGAAAGGTGCTTTGCTGGCTTATGCTCAACTTTTGATAAGACATCTGTGTGTGCTGTGAGGCCCAGATAAGAAGGTTTTGCCTACATTTTATGAAGAAGGTTCTTGAAAAAAACTAAATGAATTTCTATTAATCATTATGACTTATCTGGAGCTAAAACAGATAGATATCAACATGTTTAATCTCACTTATTAGCAGAAAACAGATAGAATAATAATATTTTCTGATGTGTATCTCAGCCTGCGCTCCTCCACTCTGCCTAAGTGATGGCCACATTGTCCTGAAGGCTAATTTGCAATTTGTCCCTCTTGTTCATTTCTTCCAGCCCATGGGCATCTTCTCCATCCTGGAAGAGGAGTGCATGTTCCCCAAGGCAACTGACACCTCTTTCAAGAACAAGCTCTATGACCAGCATCTGGGCAAGTCCAGCAACTTCCAGAAACCCAAGCCTACTAAAGGAAAGACTGAAGCTCATTTCTCCCTCATACACTATGCTGGCACAGTGGACTACAACATCACTGGTTGGCTTGAGAAGAACAAAGATCCTCTGAATGAAACTGTCATTGGGTTGTACCAGAAATCATCTCTGAAAACACTGGCCTTACTGTTTGCCAACTATGGTGGAGCAGAAGCAGGTCAATTCTATGCAGCATATATTTTACAAAAGGGAATCATTAAAGGCAAAAGCAAAAATATAAAACCTGTTTAATATGTTTTCAATTTTGCAGAGGCTAGTGCTGGTGGTGGCAAAAAGGGCGGTAAGAAGAAGGGTTCTTCTTTCCAGACTGTCTCCGCTCTTTTCCGGGTATAGTATCTCTTGCTAAGATAAGGAGTAACCACACCATTTAAAATGGCTAGTCTTTCTTTTTGCTTACTTGTGTAAAAAGACCCCACATTTCTTGGGTCATATTTTAATACAGAATAAAAGCATAGAAACTTATTTAAGCTCCATTATATTGAAAACAAAACCTATTCTTTTGTCCACTTCTCCTGGAACAATGTCATAAAGAAAATGTCTAAAATACTCTTAAAAGATACAGATTCCCTCATGATGCCTGTCTGTATTTCAGAGCCTTATATTGTCCTATAACAACATTGTTCCTGCCACTGATCTGGAGAATAAGCTGTTTGCTCCATGATTTTTTCTATTTTTTATCCATGACCCAGGGACCAATCTCATATGTCTGAAATACCCCCACATCTTAGGATACAGATTTTTAAGATGTCAGATACCTGGTGGTTCTTTCTTAAAACTAGGTCTTGCTACCTGGCTGTTACATACACTTCTTCCACGTGAATTATCTAATATCCCTTGAGGGTATTTATTAGCATATTTACCTTTTGCTTGGGGCTCCCTTCTTGATATAGACTAATTCTTCCTACTGGGCTGCTGTTATATGATCGTCGATCACCTGATCCAGCCCCTAGACAGTGCTCTGAAACAGAACATGGGCAAGTCTTTATATGTCCCAGGAAAAATAACCATAGCTGTAACAGCCTTTCCCATGCAAGTGGGAAATTATTGTCAGCATGTATCATTCAAAAAGAATGCAATAAGCCTGGGTTTAATATCATAAGACTTTCAGGAGTAATGTTATAGGAAAAAAGTTATTTGTTTTAATTAAGTTGCATTTTTGTTATGTTTTCAAACTTTCTTCCACTACTCCACTGATCTAGGCTTGATGTGAGATCTACTGACTGCTAATTTAGGTACCCTGAACTCTCCTCTGGAGGCACCTATGTGTCTCCATTAACTATAGAGACTAATTACTTTGAAATATATTTAATAGAGAATAATTATAATCCAAGACTGGATTATAATTTACTTACTTTAGATAGCCAAAATCTAGACATATAAACTAGACATATAAGACTCCGCTTGTCATTTGTGCTCCTTTTTCTCTCAGTGGGGGGAAATAGGAAGGCACTACATAGTGTGATCCATATGATGTACTTTAGGTGACTACCTTAGTATGCTTTGAACTGCCTCACAGAGGTACCTATTTATCTCCCTGGCTACATCTAGTGGAAGATGGATGTCATTTCTAATGAACATGTTCAGCTAGACTAAGCCAGCTCCTCAGTCTAATTCTACACAAAATATAGTGAAATGTCATATAAGTGTATGTTGAGAGTACAATATTTCCCACTGATTAAACATTAGAACTTTATTCTTTAATAATAATCATGTTCTGTGGAATGTAGGAAAAATGGGTGCAGGTGGCACCATTTCAGGATTTTGCAAACTAATTTTTATCTAGTTTCTCATTGAAGAGGGCTTGATGCTTACAGTGGAACTAACATTTGCTAATATAAACTTCTGTTAATGATTCTCCCAGGAGAATTTAAACAAGCTGATGACTAATCTGCGAAGCACTCACCCCCATTTTGTACGCTGCATCATCCCAAATGAAACAAAAACACCTGGTAAGAGACTCATGTACAGAAAGTTTTCAGTATGGTGGAGCTCTTCCTCTCTGTACTACAGCATATAGTATTCATGTGTGCTCTCAACTGTTAGGTGCCATGGAGCATGAACTGGTGCTGCACCAGCTGCGGTGCAATGGTGTGCTGGAAGGGATCAGAATTTGCAGGAAAGGATTTCCCAACAGAGTCCTGTATGCAGATTTTAAACAAAGGTCAGACTGCTCCCCCTTACTGGGTCATTTTGGCCATGTTAGTACCTTGCGGAATCTAAGCACATTCATCTATGATGATTAAAGCCATCTGTAAAGTTTAGATTTAGCAGCTGTTTATAATGTTCTCTAAAGTTCTTAGAACCTTCTTGTAGCGTATCAGCCAACTTGTTTTCATCAATAGATCTTTCTATATTCTGTTTTCTCCCCTCAGATACAAAGTATTAAATGCAAGTGCTATTCCAGAAGGACAGTTCATTGACAGCAAAAAAGCTTGTGAGAAACTTCTGGGATCAATTGATATAGACCACACTCAATATAAATTTGGCCACACCAAGGTACCAGAGCTGTTTGTTTAAAAAATCTCTGTTTTTGGTTTGTATAGCTTGAGAATGATACTCAAATTCTCAAGGCAGCCTGTGAAATGACCAAATAATATACTCACAACAAATAAAAATGAGTATATTTTTGACTCATACTTCATTAAAACTGTGGAATTCATTGCCCTGGAATCTTAGGATGATCCTGTTGTAGGATTCCTAGTTTAAGACAAAGTTGTAGAATAAAAGAACCAAGGGCTAATAAAAACAAAGGCATAAGGTCTGGCTCATATGGTTCATAAACTGCAGGTTACTGGAAGCATAGGGATATCACTACATGCTTTCTTACAACTTTTGCTCTATTTCTTAACTTCCCATATTATCTGCTTCCAGATAATATGGGACTGGCTACACAGAAGGATGATCTGATATACTGTATCTATTTTATGTTCCTATCTAAGGTGTTCTTCAAAGCTGGACTGGTAGGTCTCCTGGAGGAGATGAGAGATGAAAAGCTGGCACAGCTCATCACTCGCACACAGGCCAGATGCAGGGGTTTCCTGATGAGGGTGGAGTACCAGAAAATGGTGGAGAGGAGGTAGACATTTCTTCAAATTAGGCTCAGTGTACTTGGCTTACTGGGTCATCAGTGTCTAAATATTCCATATTCTTTTGAATTACCTTTCAGAGAGTCCATCTTCTGCATCCAGTACAACATTCGTGCATTCATGAATGTCAAGCACTGGCCCTGGATGAAGCTGTTCTTCAAAATCAAGCCCCTGCTGAAGAGTGCAGAATCTGAAAAGGAGATGGCCAATATGAAACAAGAGTTTGAGAAAACTAAGGAAGAGCTTGCAAAGTCTGAGGCAAAGAGGAAGGAGCTGGAGGAGAAAATGGTGAAGCTGGTGCAGGAAAAGAACGATCTGCAGCTGCAAGTGCAGGCTGTGAGTACTACCAGTGTGCCTGATCAGAAGTGAATTGTGATGATAAGGCTTCTATGTAGAACTACATTTTCAGAAGACACGTAGTAACTATGTTTTTAATTCAATTCTATAGTATTTCATGAAGTGGGGCTTTTAAAAATTTAATGAATTTGCAGTGAGGACTGTCAGGAGATTGTGGTCAAGGAATCACAAGAACATCTTTATCCAATGGGTTAGACTTTTCCAGGATGGTTCCTGAGAATTCTGTCGTTTACCTTCAGTAAAACTGCACCAGACAGAACAAGAAACTCTTTACTTTCAGGTACTATAAGTTTTGTTCTTCTAGGCTAGGTTTTCATCTCTCTCCAATACTGGCATTTCCCTTCTTATATGATTAGGAATCCTTAGGAAAAGATAGAAGGGCATATCTTTATTTCCTTTATTCTCTACTAAACATGACAATTTGCTTCTTTCCAGCAGAGGTGGCAGCCTACCTGTTAGGGACAGTATTGTGTTAGGATTCTGAACATAAAGCTAATTGAGAGGAAACAGAATTTAATCTTCTCACTCACCATCCTGAAACACTCAGGAGCATGAATCGAAATCATTGCATGATACAGGGTGTTGTAATGCTGTGATTTCTAAATTAAATCATTCGTAGACTCAACTACTTCCACAAAATAATACTGTGCAATCCATGTGACGTAGGTAAGGTTGAGCGGTCCCCTTATTAAAGCATCTGGACTGTAAATATATTAAAAAATGTGTTCACTGCTAAAATTGTCATTTTTCTGTCATAGTTTATCTACTAGACTTACTAGTCTACTGGTCTAGTAGACTACCAGACTACTGGTCTTTCTCGCCTTACTTTTTATTACAAAATTTCTATCCAGGATTCTAAAAGATAAAGCTAAGAATCGCAGCATCCCCTAGAAGACATATCCAGGAAAAAACATATTTTCCCAACAGGAAGCTGATGCTCTGGCTGATGCTGAGGAAAGATGTGACCAGCTGATCAAAACCAAAATCCAGCTGGAAGCCAAAGTTAAGGAAGTGACAGAAAGAGCAGAGGACGAGGAGGAAATCAATGCTGAGCTGACAGCCAAGAAGAGGAAACTGGAGGACGAATGCTCGGAGCTGAAGAAAGATATAGACGACCTGGAGTTAACGCTGGCCAAAGTTGAGAAGGAAAAACATGCCACCGAAAACAAGGTATAATGCACAAGATGTTGCTCTCATGCCAGAAAAGAATTCAGTGTTGTTACGTTAAAAGTTATAAACAATACTTTTCATCTACCCTTGCTCCCTGCTCACAGGTGAAAAACCTCACTGAGGAGATGGCAGCCCTGGACGAGACCATTGTAAAGCTGACAAAAGAGAAGAAAGCCCTCCAAGAGGCCCACCAGCAGACTCTGGATGACCTGCAGGCGGAAGAGGACAAAGTCAATACACTGACCAAAGCGAAAGCCAAGCTGGAGCAGCAAGTGGACGATGTAAGCACACACACATCAACTGAGACCAACACAGCTCTGGAGTTAGGGCTGGCTGGCAGAGCATTCACGGCCTGGTTCTGTTTAGCTCGAAGGGTCCCTGGAGCAAGAGAAGAAGCTGCGCATGGACCTTGAGAGAGCCAAGAGGAAACTCGAGGGTGACCTGAAGCTGGCTCACGATACCATAATGGATTTGGAAAATGATAAGCAGCAGCTGGATGAGAAACTGAAGAAGTAAGTGTTGTCGTGGGGCACCTTTGTGTTGTGCAAATGTGCCTGTGTTTTTCTTCAGGCTCTAACACGGTTTGCTTTGTGCAAAGGAAAGACTTTGAAATCAGCCAGATCCAGAGCAAAATTGAGGATGAGCAAGTTCTCGGCATGCAATTACAGAAGAAGATCAAGGAGTTGCAGGCAAGTCTTTGTTCCTTGCCTTCTCTCACACCGTCAGGGGTCAGGCAGGGGCAGAGCATGGGTGTGAATGGTGCCTGATGTTCCCCAGGCCCGAATTGAGGAACTGGAGGAGGAAATTGAGGCCGAGCGGACCTCTCGGGCCAAAGCAGAGAAGCATCGGGCTGACCTCTCCAGGGAGCTGGAGGAGATCAGTGAGCGCCTGGAAGAAGCAGGGGGAGCTACAGCAGCTCAGATTGAGGTGAACAAGAAGCGTGAGGCAGAATTTCAGAAGATGCGTCGGGACCTGGAGGAGGCCACTCTGCAGCATGAAGCCACAGCTGCTGCCCTGCGGAAGAAGCATGCGGACAGCACAGCCGAGCTTGGGGAGCAAATAGACAGCCTTCAGCGCGTCAAGCAGAAGCTGGAGAAGGAGAAGAGTGAGCTGAAGCTGGAGATTGACGACTTGGCCAGTAACATGGAGTCTGTCTCCAAAGCTAAGGTACAGATTTTTTTTTAATAGTAATGTGAAAACGATGTAATTTTTATGTTAAAGCTTATCATATTTAAATATGATTAGGTTATAATATAACTTTCTTTTTCCAAATCTATTATGTACAACTGTACTTGTATGCACGTTGTTCCAAGGAGAAATACATAGACTGCATCTACTGTCCACATTTTCCTGCTGAAAGAGTAAGGAAGAATCCAGATATTAATCTTCTTTTCTATTTAACACCTAGGCAAATCTGGAGAAGATGTGTCGCACCTTGGAAGACCAGCTGAGTGAATTTAAAACAAAGGAAGAGCAGAATCAGCGCATGATCAGTGATCTAAGTGCTCAAAGGGCTCGTCTACAGACAGAATCAGGTGAGACACCTGCATCTCTAGTTTGGAAATGGGAGAATTCTGTAAATTGCTTTATAACTATATGAATGTCTATTAAAATATTTTCTGACTATAAATTTTCCCAGGTGAATATGCACGTCAGGTGGAGGAAAAAGATGCTTTAATTTCTCAGCTTTCTAGAGGAAAACAGGCTTTTACTCAACAGATTGAGGAACTGAAGCGCCAACTAGAGGAAGAGATAAAGGTGTGTTTCATACTACACATGACATACATATTTTACATTGCATTTACCTAATGTAGATTTCAAGAGCTGAAAAGGTGATATAATTTAAAAAGATAACAACATATTAGGATGCTAGTGTAAAACTCCTCCCAACATTCTGCAACTATATCAGAGAATAACTTTCCTTGTTTCAGCTCTATATTTTTCATTCAGTGGCTTACTCCCTACTTCTCTGGGATAATATTCCAGTGTCTAAATGCCAGTATGAGGTGACTTCCTAGGATATGTCTATACCTTGTTGCAATCCTTGTCTGCCCAGGCCAAGAACGCCCTGGCCCACGCCTTGCAATCCGCTCGCCATGACTGTGACTTGCTCCGGGAGCAATATGAAGAGGAGCAGGAAGCCAAGGGTGAGCTGCAGCGTGCCCTGTCCAAGGCCAACAGTGAAGTGGCCCAGTGGAGAACCAAATATGAGACAGATGCCATTCAGCGCACAGAAGAACTGGAGGAGGCCAAGTATGTGGTAGTGGGGTGTGAAGAAGCCAGAGGTGACTGAAATTACAAAAGGGACTTTGAGCTACAGAAGGCGTGATTTGGGAAAGACAAAGGCAACTATGCTCATCGGGCTCAGAATACGAGAAATGAGGCCCTGCTCTGTGGAGCGCAGGGAGGCCAAGTACATGCGGAAGGTGGAGAAGGCTGGCAGACACTAATAAGGGAAATTTGAAAAGACCATTGAGGGAGTGACAGAAAGAAGCCAAGACTAGACAGGGGAGGGGTGACGGGTAGAGGAGAGTGTCTGCTATAGAGGGTGTGGTTATGAAAAGACCAAGGCCAATAGGCCATATGACAAAGAAAGCAAGAGAGAAGCAATGTGTGGAGTGTGCGGAGAGCAGAGGTGTTGCTAGTGCCCGGGGAAAGGAAAAGGGAACAAAATGACTTGCTGGGGTAAGCTGTATGCTGTGCGTGCATGGGGTCAAATACTGCAAAGTGGCTACGCGTGCCATTGTGAAAAGCACGCTGGCTGCACAAAAGTTGCTCTGCTTTGCTTCCTCACTGAGAGCTGCATTTACCACTTGCTAGGAAGAAGCTGGCACAGCGTCTGCAGGAAGCAGAGGAGCACGTTGAAGCTGTGAATGCCAAATGTGCTTCCCTGGAAAAGACAAAGCAGCGGCTGCAGAATGAAGTGGAGGACCTGATGATAGATGTGGAAAGAGCAAATGCTGCTTGCGCAGCTCTGGACAAGAAGCAGAAGAATTTTGACAAGGTAACCAGGCTCCAGCCTTGTGGTCTGGGGACAGAGCGTCTCCTCATGACTGCCACACTCATACTGCGGCCCTGTTGCTCTTCAGATCCTGGCAGAGTGGAAGCAGAAGTATGAGGAAACGCAGGCTGAGCTGGAAGCCTCCCAGAAGGAGTCTCGCTCTCTCAGCACGGAGCTGTTTAAGATGAAGAATGCCTACGAGGAGTCCTTGGACCAGCTGGAAACGCTGAAGCGGGAGAACAAGAACTTGCAGCGTAAGTCCTGGGTGCTCTGCTCCTGCCAGGGCTTTCTTGCAAGCTTCTCTGTCCACCACATCAAATGGCTCCATGCCCGCAGGATTGTGAGGGTGCCTGTCACCTTCCTGTGGTAGGACATTTCCCCCATGCCCAGTGCCTGACCCTGTCATTTGTCTCTGTCCCTACAGAGGAGATTGCTGACCTCACGGAGCAGATTGCAGAGGGAGGAAAGGCCATTCATGAGCTGGAGAAAGTGAGGAAACAGATTGAGCAGGAGAAATCTGAAATCCAGGCTGCTCTGGAGGAAGCTGAGGTAAGCGGCAGTAGTCACGGGTGTCTACACTAAAAATACGAGCAATAGGCACATTGGGCTACAAAACGTGGGATTCCCCTCTGCCCTGGCTGTGGAGCACAGCCAACTCAGATTTCACGAAGTACTGTGCAGGAGAGTACTTGGCAGGTAGGCAGCAGGTTAAGTCACGGGATTGCTCTCCCCATCCCCCTGTGCAGGCCTCCCTAGAACATGAGGAAGGGAAGATCCTGCGCCTCCAGCTGGAGCTCAACCAGGTCAAGTCTGAGATTGACAGGAAGATAGCAGAAAAAGATGAGGAAATTGACCAGCTGAAGAGAAACCATCTCCGAGTTGTGGAGTCCTTGCAGAGCAGCCTGGATGCAGAGATCAGGAGCCGGAACGAAGCCCTGAGGCTGAAGAAGAAGATGGAGGGAGACCTGAATGAAATGGAGATCCAACTGAGCCATGCCAACCGTGTGGCAGCAGAGGCGCAAAAGAACCTGAGAAACACACAGGCGGTGCTGAAGGTCTGTTAAGCAAAGACAGAGCTAGAGGAAGGGCTTCTCTGATGTTTTCAGTTCCCAAGAAGGCTGTGCCACGTTATAATTTCTCTTGCCTCTTTTGCAGGATACCCAGATACACTTGGACGATGCTCTCAGGACGCAGGAGGACCTGAAGGAGCAGGTGGCCATGGTGGAGCGCAGAGCAAACCTGTTGCAGGCTGAAATTGAGGAGCTACGGGCAGCCCTGGAGCAGACGGAGCGGTCGAGGAAAGTGGCCGAGCAGGAGCTGCTGGATGCAACGGAACGTGTGCAGCTCCTTCATACCCAGGTAAGGGTTTGGTATGGAAACCAGTTGTGCAGACACTTAATGCAGAAGACTGCTTTCGTGTCAGAGGACAGGTCATGACAAGTGGTCAAGAGTGTCCTCTAGATGGTCTAGAGCGTCCTCTAGACCGCTGTGCACAGGGAAGGCATGCTCACAGCCCATTGCTTTGAGTTGCCACTGATGTATTTCAGACCTAGGAATACAAATCATGCAATTTCTGTTTGCACAGAACACCAGCTTGATCAACACCAAGAAGAAGCTGGAGACGGACATTTCCCAAATCCAGAGTGAAATGGAGGAGACGATTCAGGAAGCCCGCAATGCTGAAGAGAAGGCCAAGAAGGCCATCACAGATGTGAGCCGGGGACTCCTTCCCTTGCTGGTGGTGGGTGGATTCTGCCCCAGTATGTCTCACATCCCGAACTGGGACTGTTCCTTTGCTCTCCAGGCGGCCATGATGGCAGAAGAGCTGAAGAAGGAGCAGGACACCAGCGCCCACCTGGAGAGGATGAAGAAGAACTTGGACCAGACAGTGAAGGACCTGCAGCACCGTCTGGATGAGGCTGAGCAGCTGGCACTGAAAGGAGGCAAGAAGCAAATCCAGAAGCTGGAGGCCAGGGTGTGTAGGGCTGCTGTTTGTGCATCAGGGGGAACGTCCCATGAGGCACCACCAGGGGAGCTCCAAGGCTGGGCTTCTCATTGCAGGTGAGAGAGCTGGAAGGGGAGGTTGATGCTGAGCAGAAGCGCAGCGCTGAAGCCGTGAAGGGTGTGCGCAAATACGAGAGGAGAGTGAAGGAGCTGACCTACCAGGTAAGGCCTCAGGAGGCCTCTTGTGCTGACACCCCCTCCTCCCAGGAAGCCAAAACTTTTTAATGTGATTCCCATGCGGAAATGTTAATTGTGGTGTGGGGAAAGCAATGTCCTCTCTTTCCTGCTTTCCAACTGCTCTAGTCTGAGGAAGACCGGAAGAATATTCTCAGGCTCCAGGACCTGGTGGACAAGCTGCAAATGAAGGTGAAATCGTACAAGAGACAATCTGAAGAGGCTGTAAGTATTGCCCTGAGTGGAGGAAGAGTCACTTTCCAAGGGGGGTAACATGCTCATGGAGGAGACGATTACGAGAAACGTGGGAACAGCCATGGGTCCATAATGGATGGCTTTAGTGCCTTTGACCTGCTGATAAATTACTCTGGTGCTTGGGCATCAAACAAGAGAGAGAAGAGAGCAAATGCAAGAGCAGAGGCAGATAACAAATTTAGGTATACAAGATCTGTGTCCAGAATACTATGAGAAGTACAACACACCAAGTAGTTTTTATAAGATGTTCTCTTGAAACTTCTCTTTTGATGAGATGTTCTCATCAAAAACATCTTGAATTTCACGTAGGTATCTCTTGGAAAGATTCCTGTGTACTCCCAAGACACACTGTGCCCAGAATTTAGAATTGTGTGAGGGGACCTTGCCTTCTTCTTGGCATTCTGCCATCAGGGAGGAGCTGAGGGAAGTCCTGCAGCCTCTGATTTTAGGACTCTCTGAGCATGGCTTCTTTGCTGCAGAGCCCAGTGCAGACAAGGGTTGCTGCGCTCAGCTGAGGGGACAATTGGCGAGATCTCACAGACTCACCATCTCTTACAAATTCCTCACCTTGCCTCAGCAACTAGGAAGGCCCAAGGGTCTTGCCTGAGAACTAGTTAAATGTTGAATAGCCAGACTAACGAATCCTCTCTTCAGTTAAAGCACTATCCACACTGTTTCCTCCTCAGCTTCCAGAGAGCAGAACGGTGATAAAAATTGCAGGGTTAATCCCATTCTGTGTTCAGAGCCTGTTTTGCTCAGTCTAGAAGGGATCTCCTAAGCAAGGGAGGATGAGGAGGCCCATGTGAGGCCTATGGGTAAGCAGTGGTGGGTGTGGGATGGAGCCTTCCCCTTCTCCCCAGGGAACAGCTGCAGCCCCTCAAGTCCCAGTGGCAGGAGGCCTGGAAACCCCTGCCCTGGGCTCTTCACCACCACCTGCCTCTCCCCTGCAGGAGGAGCTGTCCAATGTCAACCTCTCCAAATTCCGCAAGATCCAGCACGAGCTGGAGGAGGCCGAGGAGAGGGCTGACATTGCAGAGTCGCAGGTCAACAAGCTCCGAGCCAAGAGCCGGGAATTTCATAGGAAGATAGAAGAGGAAGAGTGAGGATGTCAGGGGGCAGCAAAGTGACATGGGTGGTGCACAAAATGTGAACCTCTCTGTCGCTCTCTTCTGTAACTAGTCTTTGCAACCGCCTCCCAGCCTAGAGAATAAAGACCATAGATTGGTTTGCATACACACCCTGAGCAGCAGGTTCTTTTCTTCCTCCCTGGCTCCCTCATTAAGTTCTGAGTAAGTTATCACCTGCTGTGGTGTTTTGCATTGTGAAGCACAGACAGTTCTGTAGGAGAGCCAATTTTGAGCAAACACTGCGCTGTTACAACACTTCCGTAGTGCCCCTAAATTGTGCAGTCTTTCCTACCCCAGATTCCCCCAGCTGCTGCCACCACTTGCTCATCCTTTCTCTGCAGGGGGCCACATGCTGCAAGAACGGCCCTCAATGGCCCATTTCCCAAACACTGCACAGCACCAGCACACCTCCTGAACACATCACCTCAAAGGTCAAGCCTTGCCACCTCTCACTCAACAGGCTGTTTGTGGCCTTGCCTCAGGCAAGAGGAAAGGAGAAGTCTAACAGGTGTATTCCTCCATTTTTACAAGATACTTGTACCTTCCTTTTGGCCTACGTACAGGCTAAGCTGACTCTACCGTTTTGTTGGGAGGAGGGGAAGAGAGATGGGGAAAATTGGCAAATACTTTTAAATTCACTCCAGCACTGCCCCTGTCTGAAGCGTTTCCTGCCGGTCACCCCCACTGTGACTCCAGAACGAAGGGGCCTGTGATGAGGGCTGATGAAAAGTGAACCAGAAACATGTTAGCAGCAGCTGAGGAGTGAAGTGCAGCTCGCATTACAGGGAAGCAAGAAGCACATTCAGGAGCAGAGGCCAGAGCACCTGTTGATGTTAGAAGTTGTGACAGTCTACAGCTTTCCACCTTTCCACCTCTGCCTACTCTACAAGTGCTGGTATTCAAAGGCAGAGATGGTTCCTTCACCAAGCACTGAGCTGAGCAAGGCAGCAAGGATGGCAGTGGGGACAGTGCTGTGGGCTGAAGGGATGTAGGTTGTGTGGACCACAGCTGTGTCCAAGCCTGAGGCAGGTGGTCTCTGAAAGCTGCTGAGCTTGATTTGCTTGCAATGTTTTCTATGGAGAGCTTGCCAGCGGAGCTCCTGGAGGCCACTGAGGACTGATGAGGACTGACAGTGACCTCTTGGTCTAAGCACATAGAAGCCACTGTAAGGGCACGAGCTTTGCTTCCAAAGGGGCACTCACACTGCTGTTGAACTGGGAAGTTCCCACCAACTGCTCCAAGGCTGTACGCTTAAGACAGAATTATCCACAGGGGTCTCAGCTTACCTGGCCCACAAATGCAGCCTCACCAACACACCAGCACTTGCAGAGAAGTCCAGCCTGCTTGCAGTGTCAGTGGTGAGGATGAGCAAGTAGAAACCCAAGACACTCTGCCATTGTGGCCCGGAAGAGAGCAATGGGAGATGGATCTGTAGGAGAAGGCCTCAGGTTTCCACCACAAGGACCTTAAAAAAGCCACCTGACACCTCGCAGAGATGCCAGCCTAGCCCTCTAGCAAAGTCACCTGTTTTGTCTTCTAGCTTCTTGTGTTTTTCACTAAGTTACGTGGCCTGTGGTGTCTCTCGAGCTCCCATAGATCTGGTGGAAAGGAAAATAGGCAACAGCATAGCCTAAGCTCAGGGACAGCCAATTGATTGGGGCTACACAAATAAAGAGCCTGTCCCTGGGAGGGGAGACAAGGCAGTGGGGGCTGCCCGCAGAGGCCTGGAGGTTAACCCTGCCAGGAGGATCACTCAGTCACTCGTCTCCCTTCATCCTCAGAATCAAGAGGTAAAAATAGCCGCCTCTTACAAGACTCCTGAGCTGGGTCATGCCCATCTCTGTAGATGATACGCTTCCACTAATAGCTCTCGAAGACATTCCTCAGCGGGTAGGTTGCCTTCTATATCTCACCGCAATGTGTTGCCACGTCAGGGTAGGACAACTGTGTTGTGCCCTAAGATGGCAAATGCTATTCTTATCTCGGGAAGATTTGCTAAGGCACAGCTCCTTTCTCAGCCAAAATGTTAAAAATCAGCAGCAGGCCTGAGTGTGCTCTCACTTGTAAGAGCATAAATCAAGGGTGACCCCTCTGAAGTCAGTGGAAGGACAGTGTGCAAACCCAGCACAGAGCTCCCCCAGGACGTGGCACGGTCATTAGGAACCTGGCAGCTGCTCAGGTACTTCCAGTGGTCAGCTGGGGGTCAATTTGGGGTGAGTGGCAGCATCACTTCTGTTGGAAGCCAGCAAATTAAAGAAAGGGCCTGTGGTGTGGTCCTGGCAGTGTATCACACTACATTCCCCACCCCATGCATGCCACTCTGGGTGAGAAAGAAGAGCCTGTAGGGGCTCCCCAAGCTTCCTCTCGCCCAACTTCTCAGGAGGGCCAGCAGTGCTGCAGAAAGCCATGCCCCTTTGCTCAGGCTGTGTCTTCCCAGCACTCCTTGAGGGAAGGAAATAGGGGTGTACACCACAGATCCCTCCAGGGCCACTGGAAGTATCAGAGCCACAGGACCACCTCTCGCCAAGCCAGTGGCTACCACACAGTGCTTAATCAAAACACAGCTAAGTCTGTAGGCTGCCTCCACTAGCCTTTCCTACCGCTTAGTAAGCCAGTTATCGCTGCGTGGTAATACGGACCACCGGCAATCAGGCAGAAGAGAACCAAAGCCCAGAGACATCAGTTGGAGGGGTGCCTGTGCCTACACCCTTGCCACTTGAACTGTTGCTCTGAAGACCTAGGCACTCATCAGCTTCTTCCTCAGCTGAGCTCTCTGAGCTCCTGAGGTCTCTCATCTGTCATAGGGAGGTCAGCCAGGCAGCAGCTGACGCCCGCCCCCCCCGCCATCATTCAGAGAACAAATTGCCAGCAGGTGGCAGCATGGAGCCACGCAGGTGGACCCTCTTCTGGGCAGCCTGTCTGCTACAGACCAGCAGCTAGGTCTCACTTCGAACGAGCTGCATTTAAAGCTGGCAGAGGTTCCTGGCCCAGATGTTACCACCAGAGACAACCAAATAGTTCGACCAACCTTATGCATTCACTGCAATGGAACAGAGATAAGTGGAGTGCACCAAAGGAAGTCTGGAAGTGAGATGGTCCTTTGATGCTGGAGGACCCTGAGCTAAGAGGAGCAGCTGCTGGTCACTGCATGGGGCCTCATTTACACTGAGCTCTCTGCTGAGAAAGGACAGCCTCGTAGCTGCTCAGAAGCATGTGACTATCTGAAGGCCCAGACGAGGGATCCAGAGGCAAGGGCTACAGAGAAAGCCCGCTGCAGGGTGAGCCCTAGAGAAGTGATTCCCAGAGTCTGCCTTTAGGCTGGCTCCCTGATTAAAACACACTGATCATCACGACACTCATACCAGTGACTAGGATGTGAAAATAACAGGTTCTGTAGCACGGTGAACCCAAGCAAAGCTCATCTAGTCGTCCTGTTCACACTGCTCCTCATCCCCTTCCGCTGCCTCTCCTGTGTTCAGGAGACTTCATCTTGAAGAGGAAAACTCAGGGCGAGAGCAGTGGTGCATTAGCTTCTACTTGCCCTCTGGGACCTGTGACCAGGACCGGGCCTTTGGGAGACAGAGCTGCTGTGAGAGGCAGGGTCAGTCACTATCAGCTACTCAAAGCAAAGGCTGTTTATCCCTTAGCAAGTGGTGTGGGGGAACAGCAGATCTGTGGGGCAAAATAGCAGGTGCTGAGGATCTGACACCCATACTAAACAGGTTTCACAGGGCAACAGTGTGGTCCCACAAGCTGAAATAGATGCACCTCTGGAGTACACCTGCTAGATGGGTCCAAGCGTGGGAAAGTGCATAGATTTGCTTCAAGACCTTCTGCAGTGCTGTTATGTAGTAAGCGAGCCACGACTGCAGAAGGTGAGGGCTTCAGAAGGCCAGGAAGAGCAGACACTTTTCTGGTTTAGCTGGGTAGTGCACCTTGCCTTTGGCTCTGCAGACCCCCTCTCCAAGGAGCAGTCTGTGTGCCCCTGGCTCAGAATGCTGCATTTCCTTCGTGATACAGCGCCTGAGATGGAAACAAGCTGCCCTAACACGAGCCTGTGAGGGACCTTTGCCTCCAGGGGCTGCAGGGGCTGAGATGAAATCCACAAATGCGATTAAAGAGCACTTGGGTGTCCCGTTCTCTTGGCTCATAGAATGCAAAACACAAAGCAGTGGTGTTCGGTGCTACACTGAGGACCCACACAATATCACTGCCACACCAGGTGCCATTTTCACCACATAACAGCTATCATGACCACCTGCTGCAATTAGCTGGGGTGACCATTACAGCACAGGCTTTGTGCAGAGCCTCAGTCCTGGGAGTCTGTGTGAGAGGACTATCCAGCACTTTGGCAGGACCAAGGGGATCAGACCTAAAAGGAGCTTTGGAAAATTGGAGAAATGGTCTCAGATTTTGAGGAGGAACTTCCATGAGGAGGAACAAAACACTTCTAGGTAGATGAAATAAGACAGAGAAATGCTTGGGGAGTGATAGTTGAGGTGAGGAGGAAGGGAAGTGGGAACTGTAACAGACCAGAAGTTAGCATTGTGTCATGGCTACATAAAAGGACTATTTTGGTATTTTTGAACATCTGTTGCTTTGAATTTTTTTGGTCTGGATTGGTGTTTGCATGTTGTTATTGCAAACCTAGAAAGCTTCCCTAGTAGGAAACAATTCACATTTAATTGCATTAGATTAGTAATTATGTAAATTAGAAGAGCACTTCATTTGTTTAGTCAAAAAAAGTGGGGAGATATTTTTAAAATAATTTTTTCATATGGAAACAAGTCTCGTTAATAGACATAGATGGTTCTATGGCCAAGAACGGACCTCTTTAATTTATAGTAAAGTTGTTCAGAGTAAAGATTAGGAAAATATTTGAATTAGAAAGCCCATGTACACTGGTATGGAGTACTTATAACCTTGCATGATCGCCTTTACTGAAGGCTTTTAAGGATATGCATTAGACAAGCATCTGTCAAGGACTGTCTAGATATGGATGGTATGATATGCACTTTTATAGAAAAATAACAAGTACTTTATCATCTTTCTTGCAACTGAAACCGTGATGATGTTCACATCTATTTTTATGTTCGTATTTCAAAGTCAGTTATTAATCCTCTCTGGAAAAGGCATATATGTCCCACTTTGCCTGATAATATCCAACACAGCTGTGTAGAAGTGGTAATATCTGAAAAATGGATTGATCTATGAAAAGCTTGTTTTTCCATTTGGAAAAGAGTTCCTGTTTCAAAGTTCTCTTTATTTGCTTATCTAATCAACAAGGTTATTTGGGGAAATATATTCTGAGGCATATAAAAATGTCAATTTTGGAAATAGTTAAAAAATCACCTGCCTTTAATTTAAGAAAGACTGTAAATACTCTAAAATGTGAATTCTTCTTGTTTTTATGGGAGTATTATGAACTTTTTTTTTTTTAAGAATTCTTTAATTTGTTTAGATACATCTCTGTAATGTTACAACATGAACTATATATTTGAATAAGCTAGTCTAAATAAGATATAGCACATACAGATAGAACACAAAATAAATCAGTTTTAAGCTTTGTTTTCTGCTTAACTAACAGTACTATTCCAGAGAGGTTCCCTTAAACTATGATAAACTATCAGAATCCAAATAACATACCAAAGGGAGGGAAATCAAAGATTCCTTCCTCTTGGTTATTTACTACCAAAATTGGATAACGATAGTCCTTTTGAACAAACGCACTATTTGTGGAGTTGGGTTGCCTGTCAGCTGACAAAAGCCGATGATGGGGAAAACACTGTTCCAAAATGGCCATAAAGAACTATCTCTGAGAGAAAGTTTAAAATAGATACAGCCCTTATGCTCCAACAGAGCTCCTGCTCCACTGAGGAGGATCTCAGATCTGTGATCTCCCGGACTAGGGAGCTTCTGAGCAAATAAGCACCATTCCAGTAGCAGCATTAGAAATTGTTGAAAATATTTCTGTATTAAAGGAAGAAACTTCTTGTCAAAGAGTTTAAGGAAATTAAATTAAAAAGCAGTGTTCTCCATGAACTTACAAACCAATCTGCATGTATCCCAAAAAATACCTACACAAAGAATTCCTTTCCTTCTACCATTTTGATATGCATCTTCAGTTCAGATCTATACTTGTGAGTGTAAAGAATTTCAACATAGATAGGACTGCAGACAGTGAATATACATTGTGGCACTAAGGAGTAAAGCCCAAGCTTAGCAAATGTGTAAGGAAGACAGCAGTGCTGGGCCATGAGACAGCTCAGCTCTGAGACTCTGTAAGGCATCCTGCTCCAGTAAGATACTGCCAAATTAAAGGGAATTCTCAGGGAGCAGCTGGCAATTTGAGGGACCCGGAAGGACTGGTTTGGAAGGAAAACAACATAACACATGTTGCTTGACTTGGTAAAGTAGTGACTGAGTGAAGTAGGCACTGCACCTCTAGCTGGAGAGGACATGGGATAAATTTTCTCGGAGTAGAGTCTTATTGAGATTTAAAACAGTGTCATCTTCTCCTTTGGGAACAAAGTTTTCTTCACCTTTGAGCTAAATTCTCTCCATGTGGCTTCTCAAAGTACTTGGGACAAGTCATATGGAGAGAAAAATATGTCCCTGGTAGTTTTTAGCATGGTGAGTAGAGACTCTCCTCAGGACAGGGGATGCAAGTGCTTATAGATCCTCTAGTTGCTAGTCTCCCACATGGGATATGAGCATCCTGATGCTGGTTATTTGGTGGTGTGTCTCCATCATTGTCTCCTGCAGGAGCTATTCTGCTTTGACTGCTTCGTTCTTCAGGGGAGCAAGGGCTTGTTCCCTTTGCATCTCAGAGAGATGCACTGAGAGCAATTAAGGAAACTTTTAGGCTGACCACTGAGGTCTTTCTGCTAATACTACATAGGAGGCTGAAGTGAAAGGAGACATGGTATTTGGAAGAAATTGAGCTAGGAAAATACTATGAGAAAAATATCCTGCTAAAGTATAAATATATACTGTAGACTATGGCATAGTTTACTATGGCATCTGTGAAATGTTCTTTGCAGGTATTTTGTAGGTATTTTTTCTTGCTCAGGTATACAACTTCATATGAAAAGGACGTATCAAATTTTGGATAGGGTGCAAAGAAGATACATATTTGCAGCATTCAAACAGTCAGAGATCATAACAAAATGAGTTGAACTGCATTGGTCCAAACTGCAAGTGTTTGGACCAATTCATTAAAAAAAAAATCTACCCTGAACTGCTAAATACTCAGGCATCACATCCTGCTCAGGGATTCCGTATGTACAAACAGCTCAGGGTTAGGAGAGTTTTAGAGAAGTGTTGCTCTTTATTGCGTTGGGAAAGATGCCTTTCCTTCCTGAGCATCTACAGCCCATCACTGTCAAAGACAGAAAAGTTGGGCTACACAGATTTTTGGTCTCAGAAAAGGACAGTTTAGTTTAGGTTCTGTTGCATAATGTCACTCTCTCTGCAGCAGCCATTTGCCTGCAGGGGCTAAGATCACGCTCCCTCTTGCTACTTTCCTTCTCCTTCCTTCTTCTTCTCTGATTCCTATCACATAAAGTTTGCGTTACCTTTTCTACCTGGAGGACTTCCAGGCTGCCCATCTCACTCACCTGTTCTGTAACAGGAGCCCCTCAGATGCTTTGATGGGTGATAGAAAGGACATTCTCAGGTCACGCTCTGAGTCAGCATCTACTGGCCAAACATCTTCCACTGATGTTAGCTATGAAGATAGGAGGAGTCTGAGTGATGGTGCACCTGTGGTGCACATCTGAAAACTGCCCATCCTCTAATCCCAGATTATGGGTCTTATGAGCATCTCATGTCCAGTTAACTTGTTCTGTGGACTTCCAAGAATGACACTCTATGGGAAGCTACTTTGCACCATCACAGTAAGAAAAATTCATCACCACAATGAAAATAAATCAATCAAATTCCTTCTAGGGCATATGTATTCACCTTCCTTTTCTTCCAGTGAAGGTAAATCACAACTATATTACGATCTGAGAATGTAGGTTCTGAACAGAGCAGCAGAGAGAGGACTAGAGAGGCCATCACATCATCTTTCCTGGTCTGCCTGTGACATTAACATGTCTTCACAAGTGCTTACATATAGACCTAGAAATTTTACCTTGCCTTTGCCATGGTAGAGAAAGGATGGCCCACATTGCTTCTCATTCTGTAGGTTTTAAGCCTCATTTATTATGGCCCCAGTAACTCTTCCTGGGAAGTCATTTATTACTTCCAGCAATTCCCTCACCCTGTTTTTTCGGGCATAGTTTATCAGGAATGTTAGTGTTATGGTATATTTCCTAACCAGACAAAACATCAAAAATATGGACTAAACACATTCTGCAGGGAACACTGAAAGCATGCATTGTAGCAGGTCTACACTGAATGGATAAAGAACCTTTAATATGGAAAATGTGTCCTTACCATCTCCGGGGTTCAGTGTCCAGCCACATCCTAGCAGAAGCATAGGGATGAGAAGTTTTGCTTCAGAGCAGCGTTCTAACATTTCTGCTTGTCCTGTGTTAATGTTCCTGCGAGCTCTCATTTTACACAGAGAGCAGCAGAAATGCTGCTACAGCAGAGGCTGGACATTTCTGTCAGACTGTTCATCATGGGGCTACATAGCAAACTGATCTCTCCAGGCATGCCCTATCTTAATGACAGTATGGCTAATACCAAACAGTATAGAAGAGACAGGGGAAATGTCTCAGTATCCTAAAGAGAGGAAGCTCCTATTGATATAGCAGCTACAAGGCAGCATAGAGAAATAAAATAAGTAAAAGAAATTAGTGGATAGGAAGCTGCCTGTGCTTCCAGAGCAACTGCTCCTCAGGCTGAATCATTTGTTTTCCACTGCCTGTACTCTCATAATTGGGAAGCTGTTGGGAAGTCAGTGCAGAAACGCTTGCTCCACCACCAGTCAACCAGGGCAAGTAAGCCTGATTGAAAATCAGCTTTGTATCTGCAATATCTATGGGGTAGATTATTTCTCCTGAGCAGCAGCCCACCTAGAAATTGGAAGCACTATTTAATGCATCCAGTTGCTAGGCTTGTGACCTCTGCAGAACAGGTACTTTGCTCATAACACAGACTGCACAGTGCTCCCCGGTAGCTTCTGCAGGACACAAATGATCTGAGCTGTTCCACCATCTGGGTTCCTTATTATGTCTAGTAAGAGAGAGATGATTACTCTTCTCACCAAAGGCTGCAGTGTAGAAAATATGGGAAAGGTCCCGTATTTTGAATATTTAGGTTCTCAGCTAACTTCTTCAGAGCGATGAAAGGAATCTGCAATGTGCTACTGGAGGTATGATTTATTAGAAAAGGCTGTTTAAGTACATCAGAGCTCTGATAACCCACTAGGAATTGTAAATGACCTAAGCCAAATGTAATAGAGCAGCCTAAGGAAAAAAGCATACTTCCACAAGTGTATCCTAGCAAACTAACTTTTCAACCATACGTTCTAAATCTACTATCTCTGTTAACAACATGTTAACCATGCTCTCTGCAGACAGATGGTGACACGACATGGGGACTGAACTTACTGGAGAATGTGTATATAATATATATGTGAATGAATGGCTTCAGGAGAAACTGGGAGACAATCCCAGATCAGCTCAGAACAGTTACACAAAGAACTGAGTAGGCTGAAACAAGAATAAGAAAACAGTTTTAAGATTCAAAGGTATCAAGTACCAGACAAAACAATTGACAGCATTTGCATGAGTACTCAGATCCTGAAGGCAACAGAGAAGGCTGTCATTGCACTGGATGAGAAGCAGAAACTCAAGTTTTGCAATAATCAGATTTTGGATTAAAAGACAAGGACAGGTGAGAGAGGAGGGGAAGAACTTGGAGGAAACACCACAAGAAGGTGGCCCTGTAGGGAGTGAAGTTACCAGCTTCCCAGAATAGATTTAGGTTCAGAACAAAAGGATAGAGTCAGAAGTCTTCCAGCTTTAATAGATACAACATGTCTGATGGATTAAGGGTGAGAAAGAGTAAGGCTTTGGAAATGCAGTCCATGTTCAAGCCCAGATAAGGACAGAATTTCATGCTGGTTTGAGCTGTATCATTTGTTTCCAGATTTGTAAGTAAAGAAACCTGGCTAACTCGAGCCTTTCCTGAATATAACTCACATGGGATAAACCATACAGCTTCACTCAACAGCAGACAGCAGGCTGATAACCTGTGTGTCATCTGTCTGGAAGACATGAATCTGAATAAAGTAGTGGGGGAAGGCATTGCCAAGGGACAGGTACCTCAGGATGCACTGACGGACCATGGTCAAGGAAATGTTTTCTGCCAAAAAAAAGGGGTTAGGCTGAGACCTCAGGCTGTCCAGGATTCAGTTCTGTGAGGAACGTCCTCAGGCAGGTATGAATCAGTACACCTCCTCCAGTGTGCATGGCTGTGAGACACTTTCCTGCCTTCCCTGAGAGTCACGGGCTTTACCGCTCCGAGCAAGTGCAGTACAATAGAAAGAACCAATGGGCAGGCCTGAAGCATTTGATTGGCGTCTTGTAGTTTACTGTACTGGACGTATGTCCTTTAAAACAGTAGGCATGCTAGAATGTGAATGAACTTTTGCTGCCATGTGCAGGGAAATCAATTTCTTTAAACCATGTCTGTTCAGCAGCACAGACTTTGTGCCATCTGATTACTTCGTGTGGTCTTGCTAAAGGCAGGAGACTGTGAAGAAGTGGCTCATCTTCAGTGCTAAAGGGATTAGCCAGAGCAGTGGGCTAGACCTGCTAGCAGGGCAGGAGTAGATAAAAGGAGGTGTTGGGATGGGGAGAAGCAGGAAGGCCTAGCTGCAGAGACTGGTGAAGGAAGAAATAAAAATCTAGCGGAGCTACTACAAAAGGAGAAACTATTAAGAATAACCAGTGCAGCTAGTGTGGCTAGCAAGAGCAGCTAGCTGGAAAAATGGGCAGCTCAGATGAGGCAACACCATCCAGCATGGCTGGTGACAGAGCTATGGGACTTCACCCCCACACGCACTCTGCAGAGAGGTGTTTTTTGGGGGAGGAGCAACCAGCTGACCAGTAGCTGACTTCATTAAAGCTTCAGAGAGGAGGGGGGCTTCAAATAGTGATCTGAGTCCCTCTGAGGAAAAGCAGAATGGCCTTTTGTATTATGCTCCCCTTCCCTTCTGTCCTCCTTTTCTTTCCTGTCTTCTGTTAAGGCTTTGATTTATCAGTTGCAATTAGATTTGATGCTCAGTCCATCTGTTCATTCAGGAAGTGTGTGTCAGGTTTCTGGGAGGCTCGTTGAGCTGATTTAAAGCCTGCAAAAAGTCTCCCATTAGACTTTCTAGGTCATTCCGAGACATAAGAACTTGACCTGCTAAAACCATGCATGTCATTCTGGTCTGAATTTATCTAGCTTCAGCTCCCTACCCCTTGGCTCTTGCCCTGCTGTTCTCACTGAGATTACAGGCATCGTTGCCCATGGAATCTTTCTCCTCCTGATGGCATTTTTGCACCCACACCCAAGCCCTGTCCTCCCCTGCTCCTGGATAGGCCTAAAGAGACTGAGCATGAGCCTGGTGACACTTCTCCTACACCAGATTTGTTTGGTTCCTCATCCGTGTGGACTCTCCTCTTTGGCACCTAGGCCCATGAATTAGGGCCAAGGGTGCAGCGTGCCCGGCTGCACAGTGGCCTAGCTTCAAGGTGCGGGCCACGGATGGGGCATCCACCCAGAACGCATGGTTACCTGCTCAGGGGCAGGCAGGGCCCCAGGAGCAAGCAAAGGGCACGGAGCGTACATACCCCTCCCGTGCTGAGGAGGGCGACAGACGCAGATGTCTCACTTCCTGGGCAAATGCTCTGTCCTGGAGGCTGCTAGGCAGCAGGTGGACAATGGTGGCACAGGCTTTGTTTTGGAGAGAAGGTAGCTGGGGCTTTTGTGCTCTACTCTGAACTCAGTGCTGTCTGTGCTGGGTCTCGCACTTGGCCAGCACAAATGTGCTGCGGGCGGCTGAGCCTGACCTCCAGAACGGCACGCGTTCCTGCGATGCAGGCAGCCCACCCTTTGCCTGGTCCTGGCACACTCAGAATCTCCACAGACAATCCAAGTAGTAAGTACTTTGCTTCCTTGCACCACACTGGATATAAAAGCTCAGTGCCTGCCCCTTGGACTTCTAGCTCTAGTTTGCTGACCCCACTGTTTTCTCCCACGGTTTTGGTCCCTTGCAGATCGCGCCTGCCTAGTATTTCGCTCATCCTCAAGCCATTGTCCGCCCCTCAGTCTCTCTCCTTCCTCTCCTCCACACTCAACTAATCTCTTCCCTTCTGTGCTAGGATATCCCTGTCATGGCACTCAGAGTGCTGCAGGCCAGCCTTTCTCGTGCACACCCCCTGGGTCTGCCTGGGCACGCACACACTGCAGTGCTCTGCTCCCCCACGTGCACCTGTGTTTAGTTAAAGGGGGCCATAGGTCTGTCAGAAGAGACACTGGTAGGTGAGTGAGCACCTGAGCCACTCGTCAGTTCCAGGGCCACCTGGAACTCCACAAGAGGGAGCTTCCAAAAGCTTCCAACCTGAGCAGAAGTCTAGCAGCTCTGAGCTCTCTGCAGCCTCCCATGGGACTGACTAGCGGGGGATGCAAAGGGATCTCTGTTAAAAGGAGCAGCACAGGCCTCACAGAGGAGGCTCCTGGGTCACCCGGAGGTGAGAAGGCCGTGAGTTTCATGCTGTGCACAAGAAAGAGCAGAGATGAGCTTACCTGATCACAGAATGCAGATGGCTGCCCCTAGGCACTCTTCAGCTCCCCTGCTTCTCCTCCATTGCACTCCACTTGGAAAACTTGCCCGTGGGAACTGCTGATGATGTGCCCTTGAAGGGACAGAGTGAGACCAGGCTCATCTTGAGATCTGCTACTTGTAGGTGATGTGAATGAGTTCTCTCCTGCTTTGCAGTTAGGCAAAAGCTTAATGCCCATACAGGCCAATCTTCAGGAACAGCTGCACGGAAGAGTTTGGGAGAGCACGGTGTCTTACAGTGCAAAGCAGGAAACCACTTAGTTTTTGGAAGGCATCCTCCATTTGGTGGGAAGAATGCACACCCAGAGATGTTCTGTTTTCCTGTCCGATGTGTGGATGTCTAGCTGAGCTGAATACACCTCTGCAAAATATCTCTGGATCCATGGTGCAGCCACTCTAAAAAAGCTGCGTGGTTAAAGGAATGTAATGGGAGTAGCGAAGGTACCCAGTGATGCTGTGAAATGAGCAGACTGAGCGATGGTGACCCTGATGCTTTCACTGCTGTGCTCTTTCAAAGGCTTAGATGGGGGCTCTCTAACAGCTACTTTTCAGTACTAGAATCCACTAGCTACCAAGCATAAGATCTTATACCCTGTACACTGACTCCCAAGAAGATGCCTTCCTGAGCATTCCTGGTTGATTCCCCGATGGTGCAGCTCTGTTCACCTTAGTTGCTTCTGCCTGGCAGAAGACCAGACAAGTGGCTTTGAGCTGCATGAAGGTGGTTTGCAGTCACTTCTCCTTTCTTGTGTTGCAGTTGGCCAGGAGTTCTGGGGTCAGAGGAGTGGAGGGCCTGAGCAGGAGGCCTGTAAGTAGTTCCATGAGAATGTCGTGGAGGCTACGGGCTGTGAAATTTCCTTCCAACTTGACGGACTACAAAGCTGATGTTCCAGCTCAAAGAAGCGGAGATGAGAGTGAGGTTCTCACTGGGCCGCAAACTCAAGAGTCTTTGGCAGTGCTCCACTTTCACATTTAAGCTGTGTCCAGGAGCGCCTCTTTCTCTCCTCAACTGTCTCATGGCTACAGAACACAGGGGAAGGGGAGTCCCATGGTACGGGCTGGCAGAAAGTGGGGCAGGATCTATTTTTAGCATGCTTGAATCCCCTGTCCTCTGGGGGAATGTCAGTGCTCCTGTGCTTTGCCCACATTGCGTTGCTGAGTGAGACAGTCTGTATCCAGGGGCTGCTCTCATTCTGCCTCTTCTCTGTTGGCTGTGCTGTGGTTTGCTTCTGGTGCCAGTGGAGTCCAGCCTGGTGCCAGTGGTGTCCAGCCCTGTAGATATGGAAACAGAATTGGCAGAAGGTTGATGGCTGGCGGGATCCATTTCACTCTTTGTTTTGCATCTGGGCCCTGTTGCCTCTTTCAACAGATCCCTCCCTTCCCAAGGAGAGGCCCCTTCTTGGTAGCACCATGTGTGGACAGAGGAAATGGGGAAAAGAGTTTCCTGTGGTGTAGCTCACTGAGAACTAGGCAGTTAAACCTGGAGTTTGAGTCCACCATTTCAGATTACAGAGTTCTTTTTTTGAAAGAAACTGGAAGGCCCAGTAGTCCTTCATCACAGGAGTTTATCATCTGCATGGGATATATTAACTTCATCAATTAAAATAAATTCAAAGCAGATGCTGCTTAGCCCAGAGGCTTTTACCAGATGGCTATCTGAGTGTCCATATGACTAAACACCCCAGTTTCTTTTGAAGGAGTTTTTAATCTGTGATAGGAAATTTTCTAACCTGTCAACAGTTATCATCCTTTGTATTTTCTTCATTTGAGCACAACTTTAGCTTTTTGAAGGAACTCCTTTTGCTTTAGTAGCCTTCTTTAACTTGATCAGCAAGGGCAAGTGCAGAGTCCTGCACCTAGGGAGAAATAACCGTAGGCACCAGTACAAGCTGTGGGCTGACCTTCTGGAGAGCAGCTCTGCAGAGAAGGACCTGGGAGTGCTGGTGGATGACAGACTGACCATAAGCCAGCAATGTGCCCTTGACGCCAGGAAGGCCAATGGTATCCTGGGGTGCATTAGGAAGAGTGTTGCCAACAGGCTGAGGGAGGTGATCCTGCCTCTCTACTCAGCCCTGGTGAGGCCGCATCTTGAGTACTGTGTCCAGTTCTGGGCTCCCCAGGACAAGAGAGACTTGGAGCTACTGGAAAGAGTCCAGCGTAGGGCTATGAAGATGATCAGAGGGCTGGAGCACCTGCCCTATGAGGAACGGCTGTGAGAGCTGGGCCTCTTCAGCCTGGGGAAGAGAAGACTGAGGGGGTATCTTATCAATGTGTATAAGTACCTGAAGGGGGGGGGTGTCAAGGGGATGGGCCTAAACTCTTTTCAGTTGTCCTATGCGACAGGACAAGAGGCAATGGGCAAAAACTGAACCACAGGAAGTTCCGCCTGAACGTGAGGGGGACTTTCTTCACTGTGAGAGTGACGGAGCACTGGAACAGGTTGCCCAGGGAGGTTGTGGAGTCTTCTTCTCTGGAGATATTCAAAGCCCACCTGGATGCAACCCTGTCTAACATGCTCTAGGTGACCCTGCTTGAGCAGGGGAGTTGGACTAGATGATCTCCAGAGGTCCCTTCCAACCTTACCCATTCTGTGATTCTATGATTCTATGTTTACCCATGCCGGATTTATTTTGCCCTTTCTCAGATCTTTTCTGATAATTAGCAGGTCTTTGTTCTGCCCTTCCACTATTGTACGATTAAGTGGTCTTCAGTCTACTTGCAAATACTAAAACTTAACTGCCTACCTTAGATTCGGTATTGCCATGTGCTTTATAAGCACAACGGTATTGGAATTGTTTGGATATTGTTGATTATGCAAGAGTGTTGCATCTAGTTACATCACAACTATTACCACAGAGCAGTTCTTAAGCAGCTCTGTTTTGAACCATGTCCACAACTATATTTTGCGCTATGCAAGTCAATATTGTTTTTCCTTCCCTCTAATCTGTAACTATGGTTTCATGGAGCACTCACTGTCACTGTCAGGGTCAGTGTATTGCCACAATATAGTTTTGTCACCACAACCTAATGTAACATTTGCCCATTCTATACAGGGTAGTTGTGGTCTCCTACCGGTGTTGCATTTACTCTTTAAATACTCCAGCAGTCTGTTTTTTTCTCTCTTTTTGTGGTTAGTGTTGCTGTCCTGAGGTCCTAATTGATAAGAAATGAGAAGAGACTAGAGGAGAGCCTGAAGGCAGGGAACTTGAACCTACTTATAAATTCCTTGACCAGCAGGAACATGGAGAAATGTTAACTCCAGACTTCAGTGCTAGAAATGGCAAGAGCTGGGAGGAATTAGGCTTCACAACTTCAGTCCCTTTTGAGCACAGTCTGGCGTGAATCTGCTGTTCAGCCAAAAAAGAAGAGAAGACCATTGTCAGTATATATTCCCACTAATCGAAATCATTTTTTTTTCTCCTAGGATCTGGCAACGATAGCTGTAGGTGTGGCAGCTAAACATACAATGAAATTAGGCAGACTGTTAGTCCTAGATGGAGAACTGTTTTTTGAAAGTTGAGTGATCAAATCAAATGTTAAATGCCCTCCACATTATTATACATCCACTATACAGGACTTCAAAGTACTACTCTACTCATCTGGTAATGGCTAGCTCTTCTCTTCTTCTTGGCCAGGGTGAAAACTGGTTAGAAGGGTTAGCTAACCCTTCTGAGATATCCTACTGTCCCAATGCCAGAGTAGCGAGCTCTGGGTTTGGATTCCATTCTCCAGCCCAGAAATGCAAAACATGGGTGTGGCAGTGCCAAAGCCCTCTTTGTAAGGAACTTGTATAGCATGGTGCATTGTCTGATGCTGGATGTTACACTGGGTCCCAGATACTGTTTTTCAATCCTTGTCCTTGTGTTATTCACTTAAGATATTTAATTGACTGAAATGTTAATGACCAGGAGAAGAATGTGTATAGATCTGAAAGATTTTTAGTGATGATGCTCTTTTCTTAAAACAGTTACTCTCTTGGACTTGTAGCAAATCCCCCTTTCCCATGCTGTCAGCATTGCGTAAGACTGCCTTCTACCTCTAATGGTCTGGTATAGGCAGAATTGTGTTACTAGGTTTTTCTGAGCCTATTTTAATGTGTAAGTATACAAGAAATTTTTCAGGGGATGGCGGTGCTGGATTAAGGATTTATTAGCATGCAGAGTATCTGGAACTATATGCTGATATATGATGTCTACAGGTATGGCTAAGTGAGAGTGTTGTTTTGGGGAGCTGTATGTAGGGAAAGGCTATGGAGGCCTATGGAATTTCTAATCTGACAGAGGGGACTGTGTAGGTAAGCCAATGATAATAAGAGCATGCATATGTCAAATGCAGGCGTAAGGTAAAAGAGACAGCAAACAGTGGGGAAGCAGAATTTCCTGGGGAATCATGCTTTTAGGAAATATACACACAAATATGTACTGTGTATGCATGCACAAGAATATATTCTAATTTGATACTTCAAAAGTCAGCTCGGGAATCCATTCAAGAACTCGGTTTCAGAACTAGTCTCCCATTACTTGGACCAACCACATGGATTCAGGCTTCCAACTCACTGTATTTTGAACCCTCTCAGGTATCAAGACTGTCCTATACAGAAACTGAGGCTTTAATGCATTTTGCCTTTCAATATTTAAGAACATGTCACTGCAAAGGGGCACTTAATAAAAACTATTCACATTTTTTTGGACATATTTTTGCTGTTGCTCTCAAGGCTTCAGTTCCTAAAGAATCATGGAAATTTTATCATCCTAACTCTATGACTGCAAGAGTTATGATATAAACATACTAAGCAAACTGCTATGGGCTGCAAGTCACAGAGAAAGCCAGCAATAAGAACCATAAGTCCTGCATCCAAGTTCTCTAAGTGCCTTGAGTAGTCCACATTCTCTCCTTAACACTCTTGACAAATTATTTATAGGAGATGTATTCACATAGTCAGTAAGACATAAAATGTTCTAATTATATCAGTCAAATCAAATGACAATTATGCCCGTAGTTCAGTTTGCCAGACAATGCTTTGCCAAAGAAGGTTTGCCAAAAATGTTTTGACCGAAGAAAGGGGGAGCATCTGCAGCATCTGCAGACGAGACACTATAAAATCCCGCAGGGATAAGTCTGGCCTGTCCCACGGAAGATTTCAAGGTAAGTGTAAGGGTTTTGTTAGTGTGAAGAAAGGGGGCAATGCCATCGCATTCCATATTTCCCATTCCATTCCTCCTGCCTCTGGCAATCATTTCAGTGGGAGATATGCACACATAAATGAAGATTTTCAGTATAATTTCAACACGTTTGTATCTTAAATCTACAATTTGTCTCCGAAATTCTGTGCACTGATAAAAACAACTGCCATTATTATTTTACAGAGCTGGCCAGTTTCCAGGATACAAGCCATTCTCTGGTGTCTGAAAAGGTAAGATCCCAACTAATTCACTCCTAGAGTACATGCAGGGACTGTCTAAGGTAGGATTTCTGTATAATTTTCTTTTTATTTTCTTTTATTTCTGCCCATTGCTGCTTAGGTTGTTGAAAATAGGGAAGAACTAAAAAATGAAGTAACTTTTCATTTATAGCACAGAAGGTAGCCCTCTTAACAAGGAAGTACTCTTTTGAAGATTCATCAGTCAAAACTGAGGACCAGAACAGATAGTGATTTTCTCTGGCTATAAATTCATTTATATGAAGACATCAAAACTGGTCAGGATTTGTCAAGGCAAGATGCTAAACTATAGTCAATATTTAGAAGATGTTTTATTCAATGTTACAAGGCCTAAGTGTTGTAGAAGGCTAAGCCTAACTCTCAAGTGGACTTAGGTACCCAGAAATTAAAATCAAATGAAAGCTCTTTTGGAAGAGTAGCTGGCAATTTCTTAGATGAAGAAGGGTTTGCTCACGGACATAGATATTGATGTGTACTTTTTTTCCTCATCAGAGTCTTTGTTTATGTGTCTTCAGTAAAGTGCAGACATGGCCTCTGCAGACTCTGAGATGGCTGTCTTCGGGGAGGCGGCTCCCTACCTCCGAAAGTCAGAAAAGGAGAGAATCGAGGCCCAGAACAAGCCTTTTGATGCCAAATCATCAGTCTTTGTGGCTCATCCTAAGGAGTCCTTTGTGAAAGGGACAATCCAGAGCAGGGAAGGAGGGAAGGTCACTGTCAAGACTGAAGCAGGAGAGGTGAGTGCAAAGCAAGCTTCAGAGCAGAATTTAATTCCCACTCCGAGCGCTTACCTGACACGCATGGCTCTCTCATTTCCTTGGCAGACTCTGACTGTGAAGGAAGATCAAGTCTTTTCCATGAACCCTCCCAAATATGATAAAATTGAGGACATGGCCATGATGACCCACCTCCATGAACCTGCTGTGCTGTATAACCTCAAAGAGCGTTATGCAGCCTGGATGATCTACGTAAGTACCAGCAGCAGTCTTCCTGCAAGCAGCTGGGAAGAACTGCTGCAAGTGGAAGCCAACGTTCTGTCTCTTTTCCTCACAGACCTACTCGGGTCTCTTCTGTGTCACTGTCAACCCCTACAAGTGGCTGCCAGTGTACAACCCGGAGGTGGTGTTGGCCTACCGAGGCAAAAAGCGCCAGGAGGCCCCTCCCCACATCTTCTCCATCTCTGACAACGCCTATCAGTTCATGTTAACTGGTGAGTTCTTGGTCTGTGAATTGCTCTTGCAATAAGTTGTCTGTAAAAGGAAATATAGGGTTCTTTTTGGAAATACAATGTAGCATTTTTAAAACACGGTGGGTGAAATTAATGCAAGATTAATGAACTTAAAGGTAGAGGTCTGTGAGAGCTGTGTCTGTGCTCCCATTATAATCAATAAAGAGCTTGTCAATGTAATCGGTAGAATCTAGAGTAAATCTACAAAAAGGAAGACACCCTTGTGTCTGGTCTTGGCTCCACTGACTGTAGTGGGATCTTACATACCGACACATAGATTTAGATATCTTAATCAATAACCTAGTATTTGTAAATAACATAACATATACCTCAGAAATAAGGTATTAAATAAATAAGCGTATGATGCCATTTCAGTGGTTCTATACTGATTCTACAGTCAATTCAAATGCAAGCATCAGTGCTAACAAATAAAACAAATTTTACTTTTTAAATGCAATTCAGAGCTTTCTGAATTGAAAAGGTAAATAAGCTTCACTTGATTGTTATGAAAATGGAAATTCATGACAGAAAAAATGACTGAATGATCTAAAGTACATGTGCACTTTCATGATTACATTGATCTTTTTAACCTTAAATCAACTGTGCATTATACTGAAAAGAGAACCTGAAAGAGGTAAATCTATTTTAGTAATCTATTGTAGTAATCTGTAATACTAATTATTTCATTTAATAGAAAAATACTGTCCTGAAAAATAAAAAAAAATCTAGTTTTGAAATTGAACGGCTTTTAAACTAGTCTTTTGCTTCATCCTCTTCCATCCCTCTCCTATTTTCTTTTCCCAGTGGATGCATTAGAGTCAGTGATGCACAGGATTTTAGATTTACTTTTTACCTACTCTATTTATAAAGTGGCAAATAGATTTAGAAAAGCAGAAAGGAAAATTAAAACTGTCTATTATCTAAGAAATATGTAATTTCTATATCTTTAAGGGTCAAAAAAGATGAAAAATAATAAAAGAGGTTGTTTAGACATTTTTGTTTCTGGTGAGATCTTCAAATTCTGTATTACTCCGGAAAATTTTAGCTGTAAAGGAATATAGGTGTTGTCAAAAAATAAAAGAAAAAGAGAATATCCTGTCTGGCATATAGATATAAAATCTACCCTAAAGTGATGCCTCTGTTGATCCAGCTGATATTACATATGGTCCTAGTAGGAACATCAGAATCACCTGCCGGAATTTCCAGGGATTTTCACTACTTTCTGTCCTGCCCCTTCTGGAAGCCTCTGTTCATATTTCCCTCACAGTGTTTAAGTTCCTTATTATTCATGAGCACTGCCTATTGTCCCTTTGTTTCTGTCTCTTTCACAGATCGTGAGAATCAGTCAATCCTCATCACGTACGTACATTGCCTACTCGGGTTCCTGTTGGGTTGCTCCGTGCCAGGGGAGCTGCTGCCTGACCATACGCTCTCTGCTTCTCTGTCTGGCTTCACAGCGGAGAATCCGGTGCCGGGAAGACTGTGAACACAAAGCGTGTCATCCAGTACTTTGCAACAATTGCAGCTAGCGGGGAGAAGAAGAAGGAGGAGCAGGCGGGCAAAATGCAGGTAAATCAATAGGTACTGCCTTGAAGGAATGCTGTTTAATGTTCTTGATATGATTTTTGACAATGATAACCAGGAATCCTGATCATGTTGCAGGGAACGCTTGAGGATCAAATCATCAGCGCCAACCCCCTGCTGGAGGCCTTTGGAAATGCCAAGACCGTGAGGAATGACAACTCCTCACGCTTTGTGAGTTGTTGCTTTGGCCAAAATCTCTCCCTCTCTTTGCAAGAGTAACGATGGGCCTTGTGCTGTTCCCACCAAAGCAGACGGCAGTGGAATGCAGCTAGGCTGGAATGCCGCTTTTTTCCCTCAACAGGGCAAATTCATCAGAATCCACTTTGGGGCCACCGGGAAACTGGCTTCTGCTGACATTGAAACCTGTAAGAGACCTCCCTCATATCACCATGTTCTGTCCTGCCTTCCTGCTCTGTGCATGCTCCTGTGTGTAACTCTTTCTCTCTTCCTTTGCCAGACCTGCTGGAGAAGTCCAGAGTCACTTTCCAGCTCAAGGCAGAAAGGAGCTACCACATATTTTATCAGATCATGTCCAACAAGAAGCCAGAGTTAATTGGTAGGAAGGATCACTAACTTTTTCAGAGAATCACTAAATAACAGGTCATTCAATGATCTGAATGGCTAAAGTAAGCTTGTTTGTTTCCTGTTCTTATGTTCAGACATGCTCCTCATTACCACCAACCCATATGATTACCACTTTGTGAGTCAAGGTGAGATCACTGTTCCCAGCATTAATGACCAGGAGGAGCTGATGGCTACAGATGTAAGTAACACACCAAAAAGGTTCCTAGTATCCCCATCTCGAGGGTAACATAGGTGCCCTACTAAATACACGTGTATGACTTAACTGATGCCATTACTAGAGTGCCATTGACATCCTGGGCTTCACTCCTGATGAAAAGACCGCCATTTACAAGCTGACAGGGGCTGTCATGCACTACGGGAACTTGAAGTTCAAGCAGAAACAACGAGAGGAGCAGGCAGAGCCAGATGGCACAGAAGGTATTGTCTTACTTAGTAAATACTCCCAAGATAACATCTTTGTCACCAAAAGAAGGCAGTAGGCAGATTTCAGGCTTTAAATACTAAATGGTGTAAAAAAAGAGTTCAATTTCTATATAATAGTTGAAGCACCTATCTCATCTAATGACGACTGCATTTTATCTTGATGCTTAATAAATGTTATTGCATATGCTGCCAAGATTGCAGGAGCTACTTCCTGTAATATGTTTAGATATACTCAAATTGGAATACATCTTGTAATCTTTGCCTCTACTGTGGAATAGTAATACTGTGTTGAAGTCCAATGGTAGGAGGAGACTGCATTCTCATTCATCCTCAACTCTGTTGGTTTTCTGGGGAACTCTGATGTGAAATGTGCATTTGATTCCTAACAGCTGAACAGCAGCTAGAACACTAATATCTCCAGGTTTCTGAGTGAGGGTTCCTCGTGCTAAGGACCGGGCAGAAGATGGGGAGTACCACAGTCAACCTGAAAAAGGATGAAATTTTCTTCTCTTGAAGAATAGGTGTAGAAGCTAATGCTCAGAAGACATTCTGGACTCTAGATTCTAAGGAACAGAGAGACTTTTGCTTTGTAGTTTTGATTCATATATTTTTGTGCAATATTGTAACTGTAGTGAACTTTTGAGACGTTCCCTCAAAGACCAAATCTTAGGCATTGTCCATTATTTAGTTCTTCTCTCACTCTCTTTTGGGGCTTAGTTGCTGACAAGGCTGCCTATTTGATGGGTCTAAACTCGGCTGATCTGCTCAAAGCGATGTGTTATCCTCGAGTCAAGGTTGGGAATGAATATGTGACCAAGGGTCAGACTGTGCAACAGGTAAGAAACATATGGTAACCTGCAACTATGTCTTGAGTTAAGATTCCTGTGATTTGCCTATGTTCTGTTTGGTAAATCCACATTCTTGCTTTAGGTGCACAATGCTGTAGGTGCCCTGGCAAAAGCTGTCTATGAGAAGATGTTCTTGTGGATGGTTGTTCGCATCAACCAGCAGCTGGATACCAAACAACCCAGACAGTACTTCATTGGTGTCCTGGACATTGCTGGCTTTGAGATCTTTGATGTAAGGAACAGAGCTTTTTCTAGCAGTTTCTCAGAAGGCTGATTAGGAATAAAGGGAATTCTGAGACATATTTTTATGAGGAGTTGCTATAATTGAACACTTACATGCAGGGTTGTGGGATTGCATTTCACTTCTCTCCCAACAAAGAATAATAATGGAATACTAACCTTATAATTACACTGAATTTGCAATCTTCCTTCTTTTCAAAATACAGGACCTATCCTAATGAGGGAGTATAGAGAAACATGAAGGAAGAGGCCCACACAGCAAAAATTAGGATTGTACAGGAAAGTTTTGTTCAGTTATTTCTGCACTTTGAGAACTTTTCATCTCTTTATGCTTGCCAGTTCAATAGCTTCGAGCAGCTCTGCATCAACTTCACGAACGAAAAACTGCAACAGTTCTTCAACCACCACATGTTCGTGCTGGAGCAGGAGGAGTACAAGAAGGAAGGAATTGAATGGACATTCATTGACTTTGGGATGGACCTGGCTGCCTGCATTGAGCTTATTGAGAAGGTATCCTTTCTGTTCATGTGTATTAATCATTTGATATTCCATTGCTGCTAAGGGACATACTTAAGAAGCATGGGAGAATATGCTGCCTCTTGTGAAAATGGCAATAGTATGGAAGTGGTCCTGGAGATCAGACTTGGAATTCAGGACTTCAGGTGAAAGTATGCAGTTCAAATGTACAAAGTAAACTTTCCTGAAAAGATGATCATTTTCTGTTAGCTCCCATCAGTTAAGAATTTGTCATGTTCCCAGTAATAAAGGCATTTATAGAAGTTAAAACGAAACATCAATGTTGAAAAAGTCCCAGTTAATTTTTTCTCACTTGTTTTCTAGAAATGTAGAGAAATAACATTCTCTTCTGATTTGATTTGCAGTTTCTTGTCTTGACTGTAGCCTCTTTCACACCAAAGGATGCATTATTTCTAATCTGTTTTTCCCTCTTGTTTATTGTCTATTACACTGTCTTGTCTTCCAGCCCATGGGCATCTTCTCCATCCTGGAAGAGGAGTGCATGTTCCCCAAGGCAACTGACACCTCTTTCAAGAACAAGCTCTATGACCAGCATCTGGGCAAATCCAGCAACTTCCAGAAGCCCAAGCCTGCCAAAGGCAAGGCTGAGGCCCACTTCTCCCTCATACACTATGCTGGCACAGTGGACTACAACATTTCTGGCTGGCTTGAGAAGAACAAGGACCCTCTGAATGAAACTGTCATTGGGCTGTACCAGAAATCATCTCTGAAGACACTGGCCTTACTCTTTGCCACCTATGGTGGAGCAGAAGCAGGTCAGCTCTGTAAATTCCGTATTTTCTGTGAGGCTTAGTGTTGAAGGGGCATGAAAACAGGAAACACAAAACATTTAATGTTGTTTGCTATTCTGTATGCAACATCAATATTTTAATATTGTTTTGATTTTGTTCTATTTGCAGAGGCTGGTGGTGGCAAAAAGGGTGGCAAGAAGAAGGGTTCTTCTTTCCAAACTGTCTCAGCTCTTTTTCGGGTACAGTACTGCATTCATTAAGTCTTTTTAATATGAAGAAATTGATTAAATTCATTTAAAATAGGAAAGGACTACCTTTGCATTTAATGCAATAGTGGTGAAGTCCTCTGGGAATCCTATGTCAGGTTTTTCAAGAAGAATTTCAATATTGCTAATATATACTGTTCAAAAATAAGGGTTCAGGCTTCAAATATCATGAAAATCTAATCCTAGAATTTTGTTTGTGGGGGATAATATTCGGATCTTTATGTTTCTAAATCTTTGCTATAACTGTGCTGTAATTTTAGCATTCATGCATTCCGCTGACATTAATATTTGGGGGAATTGAGCATATCCATAAATATTCTCTCAAAAAACACATTTATCTTATTTGAAAAGAAATAGCCCTGATTTTTAAACAAATATGTTGATTTTAGTAGGTGGAATTTAGAAAACCTGAAAGCTTATTATTTTGCATGAAAATATAGAACTGTACGTTATAGTTCCCACTGGAAAAACAACAGAATATTTCAGTCTTTAATAATGATGTTGAGTATATATAAGCAGAAGACACCTTAGGTTTGTGTGACTTTACTTACCTGTTCTGAAATCTAGTTAATTTTGATAAGTGATTAACTCATTCCAATGGGCTTGATGCATCAAGAAGCGCACATAAAAATAATTCACCTTACTTACTGGTCATTTAAGGAGAACTTAAACAAGCTGATGACGAACTTACGGAGCACTCACCCCCATTTTGTCCGTTGCATCATCCCAAATGAAACAAAAACACCTGGTAAGAAGCTCAGGAAGAGATTTTCTTGTAATAGAGCCATTCCCCTCTCTGCTAGAAATTATGGTATTCATTGTGCTCTGAATTGTTAGGTGCTATGGAGCATGAACTGGTTCTGCACCAACTGCGTTGTAATGGTGTGCTGGAAGGGATCAGAATCTGCAGGAAAGGTTTCCCCAGCAGAGTCCTCTATGCTGATTTTAAACAGAGGTAAGAGGGCTCCTCCTGCCTACCAATTTTATCTATGCTGAATAGCTTGTACATCCAGTTAAAACCCTTCTGTTTCCTACAATGTGTAGTATGAGTGACCTGTAATCTTTCTGAAATACCAGCATTTCAGTAATGATAAAGATATTAATGCAATGGACATACTTCCATAAATAATAGCACCAGGTTCAGTAATACTGAAATGTTGCATTTGACTCTGTTTCATCCAAATGATGGAGTGAAAGTCCCTTACTGGTTTCATCAAACTCTTCATTTCTTACCCAGAATAGTGAAGTATTCTACAAAAGCAGTGGTTTGGTGGCTGAATACATCCTAATGTTCTGTTTTTGTCTACAGGTACAAGGTGCTTAATGCAAGTGCTATCCCAGAGGGACAGTTCATTGACAGCAAGAAGGCTTCTGAGAAGCTCCTTAGCTCCATTGATGTGGACCATACCCAGTACAAATTTGGTCACACCAAGGTACAAACATTCCTTGATTCACATATAGTACACCTGTGTTTTGCACTACCTGAAAGATACGTGCTCCAATATTCCCTTTCTCAAGGTGTTCTTCAAAGCGGGGCTGCTGGGACTCCTGGAGGAGATGAGAGATGAAAAGCTGGCACAGCTCATCACTCGCACACAGGCCAGATGCAGGGGTTTCCTGATGAGGGTGGAGTACCAGAGAATGGTGGAGAGGAGGTAGACATTTCTTCAAATTAGGCTCAGTGTACTTGGCTTACTGGGTCATCAGTGTCTAAATATTTCATATTCTTTTGAATTACCTTTCAGAGAGTCCATCTTCTGTATCCAGTACAACATTCGTGCATTCATGAATGTCAAGCACTGGTCCTGGATGAAGCTGTTCTTCAAAATCAAGCCCCTGCTGAAGAGTGCAGAATCTGAAAAGGAGATGGCCAATATGAAACAAGAGTTTGAGAAAACTAAGGAAGAGCTTGCAAAGTCTGAGGCAAAGAGGAAGGAGCTGGAGGAGAAAATGGTGACACTGGTGCAGGAAAAGAACGATCTGCAGCTGCAAGTGCAGGCTGTGAGTACTACCAGTGTGCCTGATCGGAAGTGAATTGTGATGATAAGGCTTCTATGTAGAACTACATTTTCAGAAGACACGTAGTAACTATGTTTTTAATTCAATTCTATAGTATTTCATGAAGTGGGGCTTTTAAAAATTTAATGAATTTGCAGTGAGGACTGTCAGGAGATTGTGGTCAAGGCATCACAAGAACATCTTTATCCAATGGGTTAGACTTTTCCAGGATGGTTCCTGAGAATTCTGTCGTTTACCTTCAGTAAAACTGCACCAGACAGAACAAGAAACTCTTTACTTTCAGGTAGTATAAGTTTTGTTCTTCTAGGCTAGGTTTTCATCTCTCTCCAATACTGGTATTTCCCTTCTTATATGATTAGGAATCCTTAGGAAAAGATAGAAGGGCATATCTTTATTTCCTTTATTCTCTACTAAACATGACAATTTGCTTCTTTCCAGCAGAGGTGGCAGCCTACCTGTTAGGGACAGTATTGTGTTAGGATTCTGAACATAAAGCTAATTGAGAGGAAACAGAATTTAATCTTCTCACTCACCATCCTGAAACACTCAGGAGCATGAATCGAAATCATTGCATGATACAGGGTGTTGTAATGCTGTGATTTCTAAATTAAATCATTCGTAGACTCAACTACTTCCACAAAATAATACTGTGCAATCCATGTGACGTAGGTAAGGTTGAGCGGTCCCCTTATTAAAGCATCTGGACTGTAAATATATTAAAAAATGTGTTCACTGCTAAAATTGTCATTTTTCTGTCATAGTTTATCTACTAGACTTACTAGTCTACTGGTCTAGTAGACTACCAGACTACTGGTCTTTCTCGCCTTACTTTTTATTACAAAATTTCTATCCAGGATTCTAAAAGATAAAGCTAAGAATCGCAGCATCCCCTAGAAGACATATCCAGGAAAAAACATATTTTCCCAACAGGAAGCTGATGCTCTGGCTGATGCTGAGGAAAGATGTGACCAGCTGATCAAAACCAAAATCCAGCTGGAAGCCAAAGTTAAGGAAGTGACAGAAAGAGCAGAGGACGAGGAGGAAATCAATGCTGAGCTGACAGCCAAGAAGAGGAAACTGGAGGACGAATGCTCGGAGCTGAAGAAAGATATAGACGACCTGGAGTTAACGCTGGCCAAAGTTGAGAAGGAAAAACATGCCACCGAAAACAAGGTATAATGCACAAGATGTTGCTCTCATGCCAGAAAAGAATTCAGTGTTGTTACGTTAAAAGTTATAAACAATACTTTTCATCTACCCTTGCTCCCTGCTCACAGGTGAAAAACCTCACTGAGGAGATGGCAGCCCTGGACGAGACCATTGTAAAGCTGACAAAAGAGAAGAAAGCCCTCCAAGAGGCCCACCAGCAGACTCTGGATGACCTGCAGGCAGAAGAGGACAAAGTCAATACACTGACCAAAGCGAAAGCCAAGCTGGAGCAGCAAGTGGACGATGTAAGCACACACACATCAACTGAGACCAACACAGCTCTGGAGTTAGGGCTGGCTGGCAGAGCATTCACGGCCTGGTTCTGTTTAGCTCGAAGGGTCCCTGGAGCAAGAGAAGAAGCTGCGCATGGACCTTGAGAGAGCCAAGAGGAAACTCGAGGGTGACCTGAAGCTGGCTCACGATACCATAATGGATTTGGAAAATGATAAGCAGCAGCTGGATGAGAAACTGAAGAAGTAAGTGTTGTCGTGGGGCACCTTTGTGTTGTGCAAATGTGCCTGTGTTTTTCTTCAGGCTCTAACACGGTTTGCTTTGTGCAAAGGAAAGACTTTGAAATCAGCCAGATCCAGAGCAAAATTGAGGATGAGCAAGTTCTTGGCATGCAATTACAGAAGAAGATCAAGGAGCTGCAGGCAAGTCTTTGTTCCTTGCCTTCTCTCACACCATCAGAGGTCAGGCAGGGCAGGGCATGGGTGTGAATGGTGCCTAATGTTCCCCAGGCCCGAATTGAGGAACTGGAGGAGGAAATTGAGGCCGAGCGGACCTCTCGGGCCAAAGCAGAGAAGCATCGGGCTGACCTCTCCAGGGAGCTGGAGGAGATCAGTGAGCGCCTGGAAGAAGCAGGGGGAGCTACAGCAGCTCAGATTGAGGTGAACAAGAAGCGTGAGGCAGAATTTCAGAAGATGCGTCGGGACCTGGAGGAGGCCACTCTGCAGCATGAAGCCACAGCTGCTGCCCTGCGGAAGAAGCATGCGGACAGCACAGCGGAGTTCGGGGAGCAAATAGACAACCTTCAGCGCGTCAAGCAGAAGCTGGAGAAGGAGAAGAGTGAGCTGAAGCTGGAGATTGACGACTTGGCCAGTAACATGGAGTCTGTCTCCAAAGCTAAGGTATAGAATTTCTATAAGCTTACAGGCCTATGATGCAGTACATTTTGTGAACGTTCTGATTACAATTAGTTATTAGTATTTTTCTTCAGAAGAACAGGAAGCTACAATTTAGTGAGCCCTTCATCTTTTTGACACCTAGGCAAATCTGGAGAAGATGTGTAGGACTCTGGAAGACCAGCTGAGTGAGATTAAGACAAAGGAGGAGGAGCATCAACGCATGATCAATGACCTCAATACACAAAGAGCTCGTCTGCAGACAGAAGCAGGTGAGACACCTTCATGACTTGTGTGTATTGGGAGAGCCTGAACATGATGACATCAAACACTGTGGCTTTTTACTCAAATTGGCTTGTCCTCTGTGAACTCGTCTGAAGTGCATTATAAACACACTGTTCCAAAACTGTTTGTTACATTATAATCTTTCTGCAAAATTTCTCAGGTGAATATTCACGTCAGGTGGAAGAGAAAGATGCCTTGATATCCCAGTTATCCAGAGGCAAACAAGCATTTACTCAACAAATTGAAGAACTAAAGAGACATCTAGAGGAAGAAATAAAGGTACTTCCTCTAAAGGTCTCAATTTTTGATCCAAATCCTTCTTTTCAGAATGTTGCTTAAGCTAATGTACAATCAGAACATCTTAGCTGTACAATTTTAATTTTGGAGATTCCAGTATAGGTGGACAGTTTTGCCAAATCCATATTTGATATTGGAAGAAAGCTCAGGACAGCATCACCTCTAATCTGGACACTGAGACAGGGAAGGACATTGACAAGGGTTTTCTTTGATGATAATGATACTGCATAAGAAATTATTAAGAAATTATTGAGCTATATCAAAGAAAACTAAGGAAGAGTTTCTCCTCCTACTCTTCTCTAGCTAAGGCTAACATGTTAGAAGACATTTAGTAAGGAGTCATCAATAGCCAGCTGTACATTTGTCATTTAGAGTTTACCAGCCATCTCAGCTGGGTAACATTTTAGATTCTAAAAAAAAAAATGAAAAAAAGCTTCTCTGAATATATATTTAATGTACGTTATCCCCAAGGACTACATTTCCATTTCTGACTCAAAGGCATTTCTGTGATTTTCTGTGTGACGCCTTTCGAAGGTCTCAGACACTACTCATTTTATGAAACCAATTGTCTCCACAGGCCAAGAATGCCCTGGCCCATGCCTTGCAATCTGCTCGCCATGATTGTGACTTGCTCCGGGAGCAATATGAAGAGGAACAAGAAGCCAAGGGTGAGCTGCAGCGTGCCCTGTCCAAGGCCAACAGTGAAGTGGCCCAGTGGAGAACCAAATATGAGACAGATGCCATTCAGCGCACAGAAGAACTGGAGGAGGCCAAGTATGTGGTAGTGGGGTGTGAAGAAGCCAGAGGTGACTGAAAGTATGAAAGGGACTTTGAGCTACAGAAGGTGTGGTTTGGGAAAGGCAAAGGCAACTATGCTCATCGGGCTCAGAATACGAGAAATGAGGCCCTGCTCTGTGGAGCTCAGGGAGGCCAAGTACATGCGGAAGGTGGAGAAGGCTGGCAGGGAAATTTGAAAAGACCATTGAGGGAGTGACAGAAAGAAGCCAAGACTAGACAGGGGAGGGGTGATGGGTAGAGGAGAGTATCTGCTATAGAGGGTGTGGTTATGAAAAGACCAAGGCCAATAGGCCATATGACAAAGAAAGCAAGAGAGAAGCAATGTGTGGAGTGTGTGGAGAGCAGAGGTGTTGCTAGTGCCCGGGGAAAGGAAAAGGGAACAAAATGACTTGCTGGGGTAAGCTGTATGCTGTGCGTGCATGGGGTCAAATACTGCAAAGTGGCTACGCGTGCCATTGTGAAAAGCACGCTGGCTGCACAAAAGTTGCTCTGCTTTGCTTCCTCACTGAGAGCTGCATTTACCACTTGCTAGGAAGAAGCTGGCACAGCGTCTGCAGGAAGCAGAGGAGCACGTTGAAGCTGTGAATGCCAAATGTGCTTCCCTGGAAAAGACAAAGCAGCGGCTGCAGAATGAAGTGGAGGACCTGATGATAGATGTGGAAAGAGCAAATGCTGCTTGCGCAGCTCTGGACAAGAAGCAGAAGAATTTTGACAAGGTAACCAGGCTCCAGCCTTGTGGTCTGGGGACAGAGCATCTCCTCATGACTGCCACACTCATACTGCGGCCCTGTTGCTCTTCAGATCCTGGCAGAGTGGAAGCAGAAGTATGAGGAAACGCAGGCTGAGCTGGAAGCCTCCCAGAAGGAGTCTCGCTCTCTCAGCACGGAGCTGTTTAAGATGAAGAATGCCTACGAGGAGTCCTTGGACCAGCTGGAAACGCTGAAGCGGGAGAACAAGAACTTGCAGCGTAAGTCCCGGGTGCTCTGCTCCTGCCAGGGCTTTCTTGCAAGCTTCTCTGTCCACCACATCAAATGGCTCCATGCCCGCAGGATTGTGAGGGTGCCTGTCACCTTCCTGTGGTAGGACATTTCCCCCATGCCCAGTGCCTGACCCTGTCATTTGTCTCTGTCCCTGCAGAGGAGATTGCTGACCTCACGGAGCAGATTGCAGAGGGAGGAAAGGCCATTCATGAGCTGGAGAAAGTGAGGAAACAGATTGAGCAGGAGAAATCTGAAATCCAGGCTGCTCTGGAGGAAGCTGAGGTAAGCGGCAGTAGTCACGGGTGTCTACACTAAAAATACGAGCAATAGGCACATTGGGCTACAAAACGTGGGATTCCCCTCTGCCCTGGCTGTGGAGCACAGCCAACTCAGATTTCACGAAGTACTGTGCAGGAGAGTACTTGGCAGGTAAGCAGCAGGTTAAGTCACGGGATTGCTCTCCCCATCCCCCTGTGCAGGCCTCCCTAGAACATGAGGAAGGGAAGATCCTGCGCCTCCAGCTGGAGCTCAACCAGGTCAAGTCTGAGATTGACAGGAAGATAGCAGAAAAAGATGAGGAAATTGACCAGCTGAAGAGAAACCATCTCCGAGTTGTGGAGTCCTTGCAGAGCAGCCTGGATGCAGAGATCAGGAGCCGGAACGAAGCCCTGAGGCTGAAGAAGAAGATGGAGGGAGACCTGAATGAAATGGAGATCCAACTGAGCCATGCCAACCGTGTGGCGGCAGAGGCGCAAAAGAACCTGAGAAACACACAGGCGGTGCTGAAGGTCTGTTAAGCAAAGACAGAGCTAGAGGAAGGGCTTCTCTGATGTTTTCAGTTCCCAAGAAGGCTGTGCCACATTATAATTTCTCTTGCCTCTTTTGCAGGATACCCAGATACACTTGGACGATGCTCTCAGGACGCAGGAGGACCTGAAGGAGCAGGTGGCTATGGTGGAGCGCAGAGCAAACCTGTTGCAGGCTGAAGTTGAGGAGCTACGGGCAGCCCTGGAGCAGACGGAGCGGTCGAGGAAAGTGGCTGAGCAGGAGCTGCTGGATGCAACGGAACGTGTGCAGCTCCTTCATACCCAGGTAAGGGTTTGGTATGGAAACCAGTTGTGCAGACACTTAATGCAGAAGACTGCTTTCGTGTCAGAGGACAGGTCATGACAAGTGGTCAAGAGTGTCCTCTAGACGGTCTAGAGCGTCCTCTAGACCGCTGTGCACAGGGAAGGCATGCTCACAGCCCATTGCTTTGAGTTGCCACTGATGTATTTCAGACCTAGGAATACAAATCATGCAATTTCTGTTTGCACAGAACACCAGCTTGATCAACACCAAGAAGAAGCTGGAGACGGACATTTCCCAAATCCAGAGTGAAATGGAGGAGACGATTCAGGAAGCCCGCAATGCTGAAGAGAAGGCCAAGAAGGCCATCACAGATGTGAGCCGGGGACTCCTTCCCTTGCTGGTGGTGGGTGGATTCTGCCCCAGTATGTCTCGCATCCCAAACTGGGGCTGTTCCTTTGCTCTCCAGGCGGCCATGATGGCAGAAGAGCTGAAGAAGGAGCAGGACACCAGCGCCCACCTGGAGAGGATGAAGAAGAACTTGGACCAGACAGTGAAGGACCTGCAGCACCGTCTGGATGAGGCTGAGCAGCTGGCACTGAAAGGAGGCAAGAAGCAAATCCAGAAGCTGGAGGCCAGGGTGTGTAGGGCTGCTGTTTGTGCATGAGGGGGAACGTCCCATGAGGCACCACCAGGGGAGCTCCAAGGCTGGGCTTCTCATTGCAGGTGAGAGAGCTGGAAGGGGAGGTTGATGCTGAGCAGAAGCGCAGCACTGAAGCCGTGAAGGGTGTGCGCAAATACGAGAGGAGAGTGAAGGAGCTGACCTACCAGGTAAGGCCTCAGGAGGCCTCTTGTGCTGACACCCCCTCCTCCCAGGAAGCCAAAACTTTTTAATGTGATTCCCATGCGGAAATGTTAATTGTGGTGTGGGGAAAGCAATGTCCTCTCTTTCCTGCTTTCCAACTGCTCTAGTCTGAGGAAGACCGGAAGAATATTCTCAGGCTCCAGGACCTGGTGGACAAGCTGCAAATGAAGGTGAAATCGTACAAGAGACAATCTGAAGAGGCTGTAAGTATTGCCCTGAGTGGAGGAAGAGTCACTTTCCAAGGGGGGTAACATGCTCATGGAGGAGACGATTACGAGAAATGTGGGAACAGCCATGGGTCCATAATGGATGGCTTTAGCGCCTTTGACCTGCTGATAAATTACTCTGGTGCGTGGGCATCAAACAAGAGAGAGAAGAGAGCAAATGCAAGAGCAGAGGCAGATAACAAATTTAGGTATACAAGATCTGTGTCCAGAATACTATGAGAAGTACAACACACCAAGTAGTTTTTATAAGATGTTCTCTTGAAACTTCTCTTTTGATGAGATGTTCTCATCAAAAACATCTTGAATTTCACGTAGGTATCTCTTGGAAAGATTCCTGTGTACTCCCAAGACACACTGTGCCCAGAATTTAGAATTGTGTGAGGGGACTTTGCCTTCTTCTTGGCATTCTGCCATCAGGGAGGAGCTGAGGGAAGTCCTGCAGCCTCTGATTTTAGGACTCTCTGAGCATGGCTTCTTTGCTGCCGAGCCCAGTGCAGACAAGGGTTGCTGCGCTCAGCTGAGGGGACAATTGGCGAGATCTCACAGACTCACCATCTCTTACAAATTCCTCACCTTGCCTCAGCAACTAGGAAGGCCCAAGGGTCTTGCCTGAGAACTAGTTAAATGTTGAATAGCCAGACTAACGAATCCTCTCTTCAGTTAAAGCACTATCCACACTGTTTCCTCCTCAGCTTCCAGAGAGCAGAACGGTGATAAAAATTGCAGGGTTAATCCCATTCTGTGTTCAGAGCCTGTTTTGCTCAGTCTAGAAGGGATCTCCTAAGCAAGGGAGGATGAGGAGGCCCATGTGAGGCCTATGGGTAAGCAGTGGTGGGTGTGGGATGGAGCCTTCCCCTTCTCCCCAGGGAACAGCTGCAGCCCCTCAAGTCCCAGTGGCAGGAGGCCTGGAAACCCCTGCCCTGGGCTCTTCACCACCACCTGCCTCTCCCCTGCAGGAGGAGCTGTCCAATGTCAACCTCTCCAAATTCCGCAAGATCCAGCACGAGCTGGAGGAGGCCGAGGAGAGGGCTGACATTGCAGAGTCGCAGGTCAACAAGCTCCGAGCCAAGAGCCGGGAATTTCATAGGAAGATAGAAGAGGAAGAGTGAGGATGTCAGGGGGCAGCAAAGTGACATGGGTGGTGCACAAAATGTGAACCTCTCTGTCGCTCTCTTCTGTAACTAGTCTTTGCAACCGCCTCCCAGCCTAGAGAATAAAGACCATAGATTGGTTTGCATACACACCCTGAGCAGCAGGTTCTTTTCTTCCTCCCTGGCTCCCTCATTAAGTTCTGAGTAAGTTATCACCTGCTGTGGTGTTTTGCATTGTGAAGCACAGACAGTTCTGTAGGAGAGCCAATTTTGAGCAAACACTGCGCTGTTACAACACTTCCGTAGTGCCCCTAAATTGTGCAGTCTTTCCTACCCCAGATTCCCCCAGCTGCTGCCACCACTTGCTCATCCTTTCTCTGCAGGGGGCCACATGCTGCAAGAACGGCCCTCAATGGCCCATTTCCCAAACACTGCACAGCACCAGCACACCTCCTGAACACATCACCTCAAAGGTCAAGCCTTGCCACCTCTCACTCAACAGGCTGTTTGTGGCCTTGCCTCAGGCAAGAGGAAAGGAGAAGTCTAACAGGTGTATTCCTCCATTTTTACAAGATACTTGTACCTTCCTTTTGGCCTACGTACAGGCTAAGCTGACTCTACCGTTTTGTTGGGAGGAGGGGAAGAGAGATGGGGAAAATTGGCAAATACTTTTAAATTCACTCCAGCACTGCCCCTGTCTGAAGCGTTTCCTGCCGGTCACCCCCACTGTGACTCCAGAACGAAGGGGCCTGTGATGAGGGCTGATGAAAAGTGAACCAGAAACATGTTAGCAGCAGCTGAGGAGTGAAGTGCAGCTCGCATTACAGGGAAGCAAGAAGCACATTCAGGAGCAGAGGCCAGAGCACCTGTTGATGTTAGAAGTTGTGACAGTCTACAGCTTTCCACCTTTCCACCTCTGCCTACTCTACAAGTGCTGGTATTCAAAGACAGAGATGGTTCCTTCACCAAGCACTGAGCTGAGCAAGGCAGCAAGGATGGCAGTGGGGACAGTGCTGTGGGCTGAAGGAATGTAGGTTGTGTGGACCACAGCTGTGTCCAAGCCTGAGGCAGATGGTCTCTGAAAGCTGCTGAGCTTGATTTGCTTGCAATGTTTTCTATGGAGAGCTTGCCAGCGGAGCTCCTGGAGGCCACTGAGGACTGATGAGGACTGACAGTGACCTCTTGGTCTAAGCACATAGAAGCCACTGTAAGGGCACGAGCTTTGCTTCCAAAGGGGCACTCACACTGCTGTTGAACTGGGAAGTTCCCACCAACTGCTCCAAGGCTGTACGCTTAAGACAGAATTATCCACAGGGGTCTCAGCTTACCTGGCCCACAAATGCAGCCTCACCAACACACCAGCACTTGCAGAGAAGTCCAGCCTGCTTGCAGTGTCAGTGGTGAGGATGAGCAAGTAGAAACCCAAGACACTCTGCCATTGTGGCCCGGAAGAGAGCAATGGGAGATGGATCTGTAGGAGAAGGCCTCAGGTTTCCACCACAAGGACCTTAAAAAAGCCACCTGACACCTCGCAGAGATGCCAGCCTAGCCCTCTAGCAAAGTCACCTGTTTTGTCTTCTAGCTTCTTGTGTTTTTCACTAAGTTACGTGGCCTGTGGTGTCTCTCGAGCTCCCATAGATCTGGTGGAAAGGAAAATAGGCAACAGCATAGCCTAAGCTCAGGGACAGCCAATTGATTGGGGCTACACAAATAAAGAGCCTGTCCCTGGGAGGGGAGACAAGGCAGTGGGGGCTGCCCGCAGAGGCCTGGAGGTTAACCCTGCCAGGAGGATCACTCAGTCACTCGTCTCCCTTCATCCTCAGAATCAAGAGGTAAAAATAGCCACCTCTTACAAGACTCCTGAGCTGGGTCATGCCCATCTCTGTAGATGATACGCTTCCACTAATAGCTCTCGAAGACATTCCTCAGCGGGTAGGTTGCCTTCTATATCTCACCGCAATGTGTTGCCACGTCAGGGTAGGACAACTGTGTTGTGCCCTAAGATGGCAAATGCTATTCTTATCTCGGGAAGATTTGCTAAGGCACAGCTCCTTTCTCAGCCAAAATGTTAAAAATCAGCAGCAGGCCTGAGTGTGCTCTCACTTGTAAGAGCATAAATCAAGAGTGACCCCTCTGAAGTCAGTGGAAGGACAGTGTGCAAACCGAGCACAGAGCTCCCCCAGGACGTGGCACGGTCATTAGGAACCTGGCAGCTGCTCAGGTACTTCCAGTGGTCAGCTGGGGGTCAATTTGGGGTGAGTGGCAGCATCACTTCTGTTGGAAGCCAGCAAATTAAAGAAAGGGCCTGTGGTGTGGTCCTGGCAGTGTATCACACTACATTCCCCGCCCCATGCATGCCACTCTGGGTGAGAAAGAAGAGCCTGTAGGGGCTCCCCAAGCTTCCTCTCGCCCAACTTCTCAGGAGGGCCAGCAGTGCTGCAGAAAGCCATGCCCCTTTGCTCAGGCTGTGTCTTCCCAGCACTCCTTGAGGGAAGGAAATAGGGGTGTACACCACAGATCCCTCCAGGGCCACTGGAAGTATCAGAGCCCCAGGACCACCTCTTGCCAAGCCAGTGGCTACCACACAGTGCTTAATCAAAACACAGCTAAGTCTGTAGGCTGCCTCCACTAGCCTTTCCTACCGCTTAGTAAGCCAGTTATCGCTGCGTGGTAATACGGACCACCGGCAATCAGGCAGAAGAGAACCAAAGCCCAGAGACATCAGTTGGAGGGGTGCCTGTGCCTACACCCTTGCCACTTGAACTGTTGCTCTGAAGACCTAGGCACTCATCAGCTTCTTCCACAGCTGAGCTCTCTGAGCTCCTGAGGTCTCTCATCTGTCATAGGGAGGTCAGCCAGGCAGCAGCTGACCCCCCCCCGCCATCATTCAGAGAACAAATTGCCAGCAGGTGGCAGCATGGAGCCACGCAGGTGGACCCTCTTCTGGGCAGCCTGTCTGCTACAGACCAGCAGCTAGGTCTCACTTCGAACGAGCTGCATTTAAAGCTGGCAGAGGTTCCTGGCCCAGATGTTACCACCAGAGACAACCAAATAGTTCGACCAACCTTATGCATTCACTGCAATGGAACAGAGATAAGTGGAGTGCACCAAAGGAAGTCTGGAAGTGAGATGGTCCTTTGATGCTGGAGGACCCTGAGCTAAGAGGAGCAGCTGCTGGTCACTGCATGGGGCCTCATTTACACTGAGCTCTCTGCTGAGAAAGGACAGCCTCGTAGCTGCTCAGAAGCATGTGACTATCTGAAGGCCCAGACGAGGGATCCAGAGGCAAGGGCTACAGAGAAAGCCCGCTGCAGGGTGAGCCCTAGAGAAGTGATTCCCAGAGTCTGCCTTTAGGCTGGCTCCCTGATTAAAACACACTGATCATCACGACACTCATACCAGTGACTAGGATGTGAAAATAACAGGTTCTGTAGCACGGTGAACCCAAGCAAAGCTCATCTAGTCGTCCTGTTCACACTGCTCCTCATCCCCTTCCGCTGCCTCTCCTGTGTTCAGGAGACTTCATCTTGAAGAGGAAAACTCAGGGCGAGAGCAGTGGTGCATTAGCTTCTACTTGCCCTCTGGGACCTGTGACCAGGACCGGGCCTTTGGGAGACAGAGCTGCTGTGAGAGGCAGGGTCAGTCACTATCAGCTACTCAAAGCAAAGGCTGTTTATCCCTTAGCAAGTGGTGTGGGGGAACAGCAGATCTGTGGGGCAAAATAGCAGGTGCTGAGGATCTGACACCCATACTAAACAGGTTTCACAGGGCAACAGTGTGGTCCCACAAGCTGAAATAGATGCACCTCTGGAGTACACCTGCTAGATGGGTCCAAGCGTGGGAAAGTGCATAGATTTGCTTCAAGACCTTCTGCAGTGCTGTTATGTAGTAAGCGAGCCACGACTGCAGAAGGTGAGGGCTTCAGAAGGCCAGGAAGAGCAGACACTTTTCTGGTTTAGCTGGGTAGTGCACCTTGCCTTTGGCTCTGCAGACCCCCTCTCCAAGGAGCAGTCTGTGTGCCCCTGGCTCAGAATGCTGCATTTCCTTCGTGATACAGCGCCTGAGATGGAAACAAGCTGCCCTAACACGAGCCTGTGAGGGACCTTTGCCTCCAGGGGCTGCAGGGGCTGAGATGAAATCCACAAATGCGATTAAAGAGCACTTGGGTGTCCCGTTCTCTTGGCTCATAGAATGCAAAACACAAAGCAGTGGTGTTCGGTGCTACACTGAGGACCCACACAATATCACTGCCACACCAGGTGCCATTTTCACCACATAACAGCTATCATGACCACCTGCTGCAATTAGCTGGGGTGACCATTACAGCACAGGCTTTGTGCAGAGCCTCAGTCCTGGGAGTCTGTGTGAGAGGACTATCCAGCACTTTGGCAGGACCAAGGGGATCAGACCTAAAAGGAGCTTTGGAAAATTGGAGAAATGGTCTCAGATTTTGAGGAGGAACTTCCATGAGGAGGAACAAAACACTTCTAGGTAGATGAAATAAGACAGAGAAATGCTTGGGGAGTGATAGTTGAGGTGAGGAGGAAGGGAAGTGGGAACTGTAACAGACCAGAAGTTAGCATTGTGTCATGGCTACATAAAAGGACTATTTTGGTATTTTTGAACATCTGTTCCCTTGAATTTTTTTGGTCTGGATTGGTGTTTGCATGTTGTTATTGCAAACCTAGAAAGCTTCCGTAGTAGGAAACAATTCACATTTAATTGCATTAGATTGGTAATTATGTAAATTAGAAGAGCACAAATTATAATTTGGAAAATATATTTTAAACAAAATCATAAATATATTTACCACAAAGTATTAATATCTGAAATATATGATTTATATTGGGAATTATGATAGGATTTTAAGGGCTTATCATTCTTACAGGATCTATTATTGTTTTTTTAAGGATCCTTGCAACTTGAAATATAAATACTTAAATTTTTCATCTAACTCAGTATCTTAGTCAAGGTGTGCTATTCCTAAAAACATTTTTTGAAAGATTACTATAGTCTTGCATATTGTCCTATGCTTGCTTAACAATGCTGGGCAATTGAGAATCCCATTGATGTATTATTAGGATTTAGGTGAAACACTAGTAGGAAAGAAAAGATTTTTTTTTCTTGATTGTGATGTGCATAGAGGTAAGAGGTTACTTTCATTGACACATTATTTTTAGTTTGGCTGCCTATCACCTGATAATTGCTAGTGCAAAGGTCTTAAGAAAATAATCACTTCCTAATAGCTGTAAAGAAATATCTCAGAGAAAGTTTAAAATAGATTCAGCTGATTCTCTCAAATAGACCTTCTGTCCTATATGGACTGCAGGGCATCTACTGAGCAAAAAAGTATCATTCCAGTAATAGCAGTTCAAATGATTGAAAACATTTCCCTTCAGATATTCTTAGTCAAGAAAGCTAAATTCAGCTGTTCAGTTCTTCATGCGCTGATGAATCTGTCTGCTAGACCCCAGGAACACTGCCAGCTCCCTATCACAGAGCTTTGCTGTTAGGGTTTCGTTCCAGTGTCTTTACACCTTCTGAGGAGCAGGTACCACCATTCCACCCATGCCAGCAGCCCTTCTGAAGTCAGGATGGTGTTGTTGGCAGAAAATACAATTCAGTATGCATGAATATGGAACTGGGGCACAATGAGGCAAAGGCCAAGCCTAGCAAATGTGTGAGACAGAGATTAGCACAGGTTCATGAAATGGATCTTCTCGGAGACCTGATGAGGCATCCTGCTCCAGGAAGATATTGGCCTACTGGAGAAACTTCTCAGGGAACTGAAGAGAATAATTTGGAAGGAAAGCAATATACGCCCATGTTGGTTTACAAAGCTGTGACTGAGCGAAGTTTGACCTGCATATAGAGCTACAAAGGATATGCAATACATTTTCCCAAACCACAGTTCTTGCTGAGATCTAAATGTGACAGTCTGTCTCTGGTAGTCATTAGCATGGTGAATAGGAAATCTCAGGATAGGGGACGTAGGTTCTGTTCTTCAATTGCTAGCCTCTTGCATGAGGCACAAGCACCTTGAAACTTTGGCTGCTAGCTGTTTGGTAGCATGTCGCCATCATCTCCACCATGCCCCCACCATTGAGGCTGTTCTGTTTTGTTTTGTTTTTGATTTGTTTTTCAGGGGAGCAGCAACGTAAGCCTTCTCTCTGCACTGCAGTTGAGGGGGTTTTAGCCTATTTTTCTTGAACAGCAATACAATTTGTAGTCCACTGAGAGTTATTGTGCTGTAGATTAGTCTTCAAAATGAAAGTAAGTTTGGAGAACTCTCTTTTTTTAAAATGTAAATATTTGATATGGAAAATACCAGTAAAAATATCTTAAATTGCATGAGTACTGGAATGCTGCTGCACTTGAGAAGGCGTTTTGTAGTTTAAGTGGTTTTAATGTTCAAAACCCACTGTTTTTAATGAAGAAGGCATGTTAAAATTTTAGATATAATATCCTATTATAGAAACAGTAAGTTAGTCATAAAAATCTGAACAAATCTATCTGCACAGTGCATCTCTCTCTCTGTTTCTCTTATATTTGAGGGTTCAGCAGAGAAACAAACCAATTAGTCTATTTCTTTTTGTGTCTGGTAATTCTAATTTATACTGCTATCCTTATTTCCCATCCTTTCATGTCATTCTCCAACTTCTTTTGCTTTTTCCTTGGAAGCCTGTTGGAGCCTGTCCAACCCACTCACCTGCTCTGTAACTGGAGCTGTTCAGCTGCTTTGGCATGTGATCGAAAGGGCATTCTGAATGTCACCTCCTTGGCCATGACCCACCACAGGCATATCTTTCACTGACAGTTGCTGTGGAGAGATAGGGGAGATTTGAGTAACCATAGAAATCTGATGCACGCTCAAGAGATGTTCCTCTTCAAATCTCATTTCTGTGTGTTAATCTCTAGCTGATTTTGCCCTCCGTCTTTCCTTTCCTTCTCAAGCTTATGTTACTTTTACTCTGTGGGCACCTACTTAGATGTCATCAGAGAAAAGTAGAGACATTCCTGCTTTTAAAATCTACCATCCAAACTTCCGAAACAGAAGTTACATCTCTTTTACCTGTTGTATGGTCAAATAACAACTGTATTGAACATTTCAGAATTGGTGTCCAAACAGAGGAACAGGATTAGGATATAGCAAGGCCATCACAGTCCATTCAGAGATAGCCTGAGATACTAGGCTCTCAGAGGCAATAGACACGAAAGTTAGCTCACTTAGCTGCAGAAATGCATTTGCCTTTGCCACAGCCAAAACAGTAACTGGTCCAAGCTGCCTTCCACATGATTAGATTAGTTCAAGTCTTTCGTTTGTTAGGTTCATCATTTAGTTTTCCCTAGAAATCATTCCCAACATCTTTTCTGCTCCATCCATTCTAGCACTGCTCATCTAGAATGATAGTTTAAACCCCTGAAGGATATGTCTTACCCAGATAAGCCACGAACAACTACCCACACTGGTCAAAGTATGCTGGAAACAGAGAATGCACTGATCGTGTTCAATGTAATTTGACATAACACCCACCCATCAGGAGAACAAAGAGAGTTTTTATGTGGAAAGTGTTCTTACCATATCCAGGGTCCATGCACAGCCACATCTTAGTAGAAGTGTAAGGATGAGAAGCTTTGCACCAAGGAATTACGATTCCGGCATTTCTCTTTGTTTTATGCCAGCATTCCTGAGAGGTCTTATTTTACCCAGAGATCTTCAGCATGAGGCTACACATTCCTTGTCAGACTGTTCATTATGACTCCATGGGCACAAAGATCCTGCTTGGCATGTTCTATAAATATTGACAGCATAGCCGAGAACAGCATTTGCAAGCTGCAAATCCCACCCGGAATGTTTTTCAAGATTAATGTAAAAAATAACCCGAAGTAGTAAAAAAATGCTGTATGACTTTCATTTTTATCAGGAAATATGGGTGTTTTAGCCTTGTGCTCTGTGAGCACTTCAGCCTTTTAAAACAACCTATTATAGATTTATATTTTGATTCCTTTATCTGCCATGTCTTACCACATCCTAGCACTCTCATTCTCAAATTAATTATTCTAGTAATTCTATGAGTGTTAAATCTATTCCATCAATGCATATGTTAAATAACACATTTTGGCACCAAGGAGAAGAAATGTGTATGTTTTCCAGCTATATCATTTGTCTAAGTTTTATTGTGATGTTCAGTCTCCTGCAACAAAGCTTCTTCTATCACTAAATTGAGAGAATGCTTTGAAACATCCAAGTCTTGAGAGTTTTGCCCTAAATTAGAGAGAGGCATTAGATCTGAAAGTGCTAGGGGCACAAAGGATTTCTGTGGAAAGTCTGGAGAGAGCATATTTTGTGCTGTGAAGCAGAGATTTCTCAGGAACACACATATCAGTAGAAGGAATCTACTCATATATCACCTGGAATTGACTTGATTTTCTGAGTAGATGACCATATTTTGTCAAGACTCAGAGACAGAAACCTGTGTTTAACTTGCTTCACAGAGGAGAGTGAAACATTAGTTGATCCTATGCAGTACTCCTGGACTGTCCATCATCAGAGGAAGTGTTATCCAGAGTAACATAACAGGGACTTGAAAAAATTGACTCCAGACTCTCTTATCATAATGTAAGCAGATCATCTTTCTATGCAGGAAAGAGTATTACTCTATACTTTCATAATTATTCAAAGCTGGCTATACCTTCTGTGGATAATTTCTTACGGTGAATCCCGGGCTTGTTGCTTCCTTCAGTAGAAATTAAATAATTTTTTTATAAATGGCAAGTCCCATTTGAAATTGTTAGGAGCCAGGAAACTTCCTGAATGCCAAATATTATTGAGTCTAATTCTGCTGAAGTCTTGACAAGCTTGGGGAAAATGATGAGAAAAAACTTGCATGTCCTCACCCTTGTTTCAAGATCTCAAGAATCTAACTTAGGAAAGGCCTGGATATACTACTTGCAGCAGATCGGTCATTGGCACTTCACATGTTGCTTAACGCTGATTAAAACGGTTTGTTTATGAGATCTCATCTATGACTGGTATAACTTACTAAACACTAACTCATCCTAACACACAAAACTACAGTGTAAATGGGCCACTTTGAATTATACAAATAATCAGACGATACGATGACAAAAGAATAACAGGTAATGTTTCATTTAGATGTCTTTTTGAGGTCTCATGGTGAATGAATAACTTAAAGATATTAGTTATAAAGTCTGTCCACTTTTGTGTTTGATTTCTGGGGGGTAGAGGGTGTATTTGACTGTAATGTGTCACCAAAACTTAGAGCTGATGAACTATTATACTGCCTATGGAAAATCTGATAAATTCTTATCCTCAACTTTACAGAAGGTTTTTATTAGTTCCCTTCCACCCTGTCATCTGTGAAGCTGTCTGATTTTTTATAATATGTTCTCAGTCCATAATAGATGGCTTGCTGAATTTTGTTAAAAGACTATGGTTGGGAAACAGATGGGAAAGCCTTTTCCTATCTGCTGCACTCTGAGTTAGGTAAGGTCTTCTGAAGGAAAAACTGAACCTTATCTAAGAGCAGTTAAAGATGATAGGATAGGGAACTATCTTCCAGAGTAGAAGTGAGAATAGAGGTGAAAAAATTTTCTTTGATCTTTCAGAGATCAGCAAGACTAGAGAACAGGAGACTGCTCAGAATATCATGGAACAGGCACACAGCCAGGCCTCAAATGTGTGAGACAGGAAGACTTCCTAGATGCTGGAAAGGTTTGCATGTGGGAGAGTTCTACAGAGCTTGTTGAACTCAAATGATGACTAAAAATTTCTCAGCTGAAACCAATACTGAAGGAAAGAACTTGCTCTGCAAGGACACAAATGGCAGGGACAATTTTTTACTATATGCTTTCTTACTCTAGTATTTCTCTAACTTACATCCCTCTTTTGTTTTTGATGTACTGGTGAAAGGTCTAGGCCCCTCCACCACTAAGTATTGGCAAAGTTGGGTTCTTCTTCCAGGTCCTTTCTTGTCTGAGGATAGCAGAGGTTCTTTCTGAAGAACATTAAGAACAAGAAACTTTCAAGTACGCTGAAAACTCAGCAAAATTAAAAAGCTATTGTTCTGGTTATACTGTTCTGGTAAAAACAAAAAGAGACTAAGGCAATGGCATAGATTTATGCTGCCACCTCTAGAGAGAATGGCAGATAGTTTGTATAAACAGAAAACATCCTAATATGAAAGTTATGTGAGGATCACCTGTTACAACTTTTAGTCATAAACCTTCCAGCATTGTTTCTCATAAGCATATACTAGAAGATATTTTTGAGCACTCTGCTATTAATGGAGTTTAACAGTATTACAGACCTTATGTTTATTGTCTGCTTTTGCTGTGGAAATCTAGTTGTTTCCTGTGGTGAGCAGGTCTGAAAGGTATGGGCATGAGACACAGTTGTCCAGAGACACCATGAGGCCCTCCAGACACACTCTTTTCTCTAACATAGTTCTCCATATGGGAAATGGAGAAGAAATAAATCTGTGTCCACCTGTGAATTGCTAGTTGTATGTGCCCCATGTTATTTTGAAGGCAAGGCTATTCCTAGGATCTAGGATTGTTTCCTAAGATCTGTCACTCAGGCCTGCTATGGGAAGATGAAGGGATGCAGGATTTCCATTATGTGTCAGCAGGAACCAGGGACCAAATCAAATTGTTTGGAGTGAGAGGAAGTTACTACTCAGGAACAAAGAGACAGTTAGGCAAGAAAAGTGTTTCTTTTCCTTCATAGAATCACAGAATAGTTGAGGTTGGAAGGGACCTTCAGAAATCACCTAGTACAACCACCCTTTCAGCTTTTGTGCCCCTTCCCCTCAATGGGTCTGATGCCTGTCTGCCCAGCCAGGCAGGTCCATTAGAGTTGTCCCTAGTTGCGGCTGTCACTTGCAGTGAACATCTGCAGTACAAATGTTCTTTGGTACAAGTGCCTCAACCTGACACATGCAAAGACAGTACTCACAAGCAACTTGGAGCCTCAGAGTTGTGCCTGAGTAGCTGACTGCAGAGGCAGCAACCTGCACCTTCAGCAGGAAATTCTGGAAGCTCTCTTCTTCTGACAGTTGTGGCTTTTCTTGTTGAAACGTGGGATGAGAAAGAGGTGATTTCTTACTGAATTGTGGCTGAATAGAAGTTCCTAACCATGCAAACTGGATGACAGCCCTCCACATGCACTCTGTCCAAATACACTATTTTCTTAGGGGGTAAGCAGAAGGAAGAAGGTCTCATAGCTCCAGATTTCTGTTTATATATGCATAGGACAATGAATGTAGTTGTGATCCTATACAGAAGCATTATGGGCTACATTTGCTCTGTAGAAAGCTATTGGGGACAAGCATCTCAGAGAGAGAGTCAGAGAAGAGCATAAAATGAGAAAATGTTATGTAGAAAGCCAGTAGAGAAATGACATTTCATAGAAAAACAGTGAGCTTTGAGGCCAGGATTCCTCGTTTCTCCAAACTGCTTTTTGATTTCAGTGTAATAAAATCAAGTGCCAGGAGAAGTTCTCACCACTTGAGACTGCACAAACAGGTTGGACTGCACTCCCAAATGTCACTCATGTAACAAATGTTTGACTACAGCAATCATGAAAATTTCACGTGACAAGGGACAGGATTTCATCATCATTCCCAACTTTCACCTCCAAAGGACACAGCTCCTCTTGGTATTTTTAATCCTTGGGACTGAAGGGAAAATGTTAAAGAGAAAAGTCTTGGTTAACAACCACAAAAGTATAGACAATACCCACTCCACTCTGAAATAGATGATCTTGTAACCATTTGTGTCTTAGCTCCCTACAGATATTACAGCTGAGATTAGCTCAGGTATCTTCCATTCCATTCCCAACACCTTTGCTCTGTCATCCTCTTCTCTACAACACACCCATATTATTGCCTGTTCTCTATCACCTGCAGCTCCCTATAGGTCCCCTGCTCCTTTCTTCCTCCTCTCCCCACATCTCCTGCATTCACCTATCTCAGTTGTCCCGTGGATCTATCTCTCTCATTCTTCTCCCCTTCCTGACCATCCCCCAATCTCTTCCTTTCTTTGGTGGGATTTCCCTGTCACGGCAGTCACAGTGTTGCACGCACTCCAGGTCTCTCAGCATACACACAATGTAGTGCTCTGCTCTCCCAGGTGCATCTGTGCTTTGTTAATATAGGTCTGTCACAGGAGCAGCATATCCATGCAGGCATTGCTGGTCCCTCCTGTGACATTGGTGCACTTCACAATTCCTGCTCTGGGGAAATCAGGCCCCCCCAATCACCTGGGGAAGAGCAGGTGAAGTGACCTATCCACAAGCTAGTATATGAGTAGACACCTGAGCCCATTCTTCAGGTCTAGGGTCATCTACCCACAAGAGAAGACTTCCAACCTGAGCAGAAGTTTAGCAGCTCTGAGTTGTTTCTCTAGCCTCCTGCAGGGCTGACTAGCAGCAGATGTTTGCTGTATCCCCAGGCATCATGCTGGGATGGGGATGAATAGTTCTCTTGGAGTCATGAAGGCCAACATGTTTTTATGCTTCATCTAATGACAGTAGGAATGTATTCATCTACATTTAATTGTACTCTGCAATGCATCTTCTTGTTCCTCTGAAACTCTTTCTACCTACAGGTTTCCCCTGTCACTCCACTGTTTAAAGAGTGAAATGTTGCAAGGCAAAGATCAGATAGCATGTTCATGTAAGTATATTCAGCATTATGTTAGAATGTGTTATTGCTTATTGTCCTAAATGAATTTTCTCTAGAGAGTCTGTCAGGTAAGAGATAAGTGTCATAGTATTCAATCTTTAGGAACAGTTGCATGAAAGAATTCAGAAGAGTCACAATTTCTCAGTAGCAGGCATGATGCTACCTAACTTTTGGAAATTCCTTTATGACTAGGATGAATGTGCACTAAGACATGCTCATCTGCCCACTGAGTGGATGCTCTGTTGGATAGAAAAAATCTCCCCAAGATGTCTCTGAAATTATTGAGATCAGCTGTACTGGGAAACCTGGTGAAAGAGTGGGAGCTAAGGAGACTGCCAAAGGTATCTGATGAGGATGTGAATGTTATGAATTTCATAGCATTTCACTGCTGCACTGTTTTATAAGAATAAATGGCACTCACGATTTATTCTTTACAGTGCTGGCTGTAAACTGGCTATTCACTGGCTGCCACACGGCAACATGTTTATAGTAAGCTTTAGCCTAGAGAAGGTGTAAAGACTTTCTAGCTGAATATAACTTAGCAGCAGTGTTCCTCTTCAATCACTTCTTTCAACTTGTAAATTAGAATGCGTGAGTCCTACAGAAAGATCTGAGGTTTTCAATCACTCTTTTCCTATGTTTGATTTGGGCAGGAAGTTCTGTCACCTGACCAAAGGCTATGAAGTGTCTTCCAGTGTTGATAACATTGAAATTACTGGATTAGAGCAATGAAGCAAACATCTCAATTTCAGGGTGTGCAATTACCTTCTATGTTGGAGTATTATAAAACAAGTTTCCAGTTCACAATGTAAACCTTAAAGTGAACCATAAACTTTAAAGTAAAACTCAGTGTGATATTCTTGCCTTGCTGTAGGCTAGGAATCTGTCTGTCTGCATTTCAACTGCGATGTGTTGCTTAGTGTTCTCTCTTTTTCTATCTGCTAGCCACAGGGCCTGAGGGAAAAGAAGTTGTATCTTAAGGGCTGGCAGCAAGTGAGGCAGCTGTCTGACCCTTTTCTCAAGATGCATCTATTTTCAGCATGCCCGAATCTCCTCTCCTCTGTGGGGAATGTCAGCATTCCAGCACCTTGCCCACACCACATTGCATTCTATATCCAGGGACTGCTCTAATTCTGCGTCTTCTCTTTGGACTGTGCTGTGGTTTGCTTACACTTCTAGTGGAGTCCAGCCCTGAGAGACAGGAACAGGATTGAGAGAAAGTTAACAGCTGACAGGATCAATTTCATTTTCCTTTCTGCATTAACATATTGCTAACTCTTTCTGTAGATCTTTTCCCAAGAACTAGCACTCAACTAGGTGCCCTTCATTAGGCAACACGAAGTATTCCAGAAAGACAGTAAAACCAAAAGAAATGCTGTGTAGCCCACAAGCCTTTCACAAACACTTATATGAGTGACCAGATGATTAGACATTATACCTTTCTCTGCAGGAATTTTCTTTTCCATAGAATGAAACTTTCAAGGATAGCCTCCCTGCAAGCTATCATTAATATCTTTACTTTCTAGAAAGAACAGCTAGGAGATATGGTTACAAATGATTATCATAAAGTCATCCTCACTGACACAGAAGCAATGAACTTACAGAATCTTCCTCTTAGTCTTTTTTTTACATTTATTTTCTCTGACCTCTTTTCCTTTGCCAGCTTCTTCAAATCTAATTCAAATGAGAAAGATCTCTAAAACTGTACGGAGAACTCATGTTCATCTTGTGACCTACATCATGTGCTCTGTCACAGCTGCTATAGCTATCAACTGCTTTTTTTTGCTTAAAATACATGTATTTTAATATCATCTGTGGAAAAGCAGGGAATTTTCCCTTTCAATATTTCTGATTGATGAGAATTGGAAAAAGAAAATTATATGATATTATAGTTTTCATATGAAATTTTAAGTGCTTAACAAAATGTTTTAACTACTGTTTGTTCTAGCAGGACTTGCTGGAATTACACTGGCATTCGTTTGCATTGTATTGTTTAATGCTCAGCACTGTACAGTTTACTGTTTAATTCCTGAAAATTCCTGTCAAGCCTTAGATGAAATGGCTGAGCAACAGGTTGGTATGTGCTCATATTAAATCATTCAAGTAGATATCAAATGTCCTTATATCACCATATGTCTGATGTCTGGTTAATTCCTTAGTTTTATGCTGAAGTTATAGCCATTTCACTTAACACATACCACGTCTAGTGTTCTCCATAAACTAAAAACACAAATCAGATGGACTTGATTTTTTGAAACATCTAATTGCCAGATAGTTTTGATTAATATAGTATAAAGTTCCTACACTATGCAAGATAGCAACTGTGGTCCATGTAAACTCTGCTGAAAACTGAGGACTGCTCCAGGAAACACCCATTTATATGCTAGTGATTGTTCTAAACATGCTCAGGTTCCTCCTGAAGTGGCTAAAAACCACACTTTTTGCATGTAAAAGGACTGATAAAGATCCTTCTACATTCCTCCTTTCCTCCCCAGTAATACCCTTTGATATTTTAGAGTAAAAAGTCATATATTTTAATAAAGTTCATTTCAATCCAGATTTCTTTCTCTGGCACATATGTATCTGTTATCAATTACACTTCACAGAATCAGAGAATCACAGAATGGCTGAGGTTGGAAGGAATCTCTGGAGATCATCTAGCCCAAACTCCCTGCTCAAGCAGAGTCACTTAGAGCACACTGCTCAGGATTGTGAGCAGATGGCTTTTAAATTTTTTCAAGGAAGGAAGAAGACTTCACAGCCTCTCTCTGGGCAACCTGTCCCAGTGCTCAGTCACCCTCATAGTAAAGAAGTTTGTCCTCATCTTCAGATGGAACTTCCTATGTTTCAGTTTGTGCCCCTTATCTCTTGTCCTATCACTGGGCACCACTGAGAAGAGTCTAGTCCCATCCTCTTTACACTCTCCCTTCAGATACTTTTTTACGTTGATAAAATCCCCCTTCATTCTTCTCTTTCTCAGGCTAAAAATGCTCAGTTCTTTGAGCCTTTCCTCATATGAGAAATGCTCCAATCCCTTAATCGTATTAGCAGCCCTTTGCTGGACTTGCTCCAGTAGCTCCATGTCTCTCATATTGGGGAGCACAAAAAATGCACACAGCATCCAGATGTGGCCTCACCAGAGCTGAGCAGAGAGGGAGGGTCACCTCCCTCAACCTGCTGGCAACACTGTTCCTAATGCACCCCAGGGTACCATTGGCCTTCTTGGCTGCAAGGGCACATTGCTGGCTCATGGTCAACTTGTCTACCAGGACCCCAGCTCCTCTGCAGAGCTTCTTTCCAGCAGGTCAGGCTTCAGTCTGTCCTACTATAGGGGGTTTTTCCTCCCTAGGGGCATGACCGTGGACTTCCCTTTGTTGAATGTCATGAGATTTCTCTCTGCCCATCTCTTCAGCCTGTTAAGGTCTCTCTAAATGGCAGCACAGCCCTCTCGTGTATCAGCCACTCCTCCCAGTTTCATATCATCAGCAAACTTCTTTTGCTACTTATCTTCTAACTTGGCAGAAAATGGACAGTCTCAATCTCTTCATTCTATTTAAGCTGAAAGTGCAGAGTCATATCCACATAGCCAGATGTGACATGGAACAAGATTAAGCCCTCTGATGAAGGAGCTATGTTACTTTTTTTTTCAGGAAACTGTCAAAAAACAAGGTGGGGATTCTGATACATTACCTTAAGTCTATCCTTCTTGAATGTCTTTTGCAAGTTAATGAAATGACATTAATTGGTCCAGGCTGCAGCACTTTTAGTAAAACAATTTATGTTACCATGGAGACTATTGAAGGTTTTGGAGCTGTTTATGCAGAACTCCAAGACAGTGACCCATCCCAGCCCCATTACTTCCCATGTAGTAGCCTCAGTTTTAAAACATGTCTGTTCAATCTCTGTGGATTATTCTCCTTAACCAAGTAGACCATATTACTTGAACTGTGTTCGTTCCTTCCTTTTAGCCCATATCTTCGTGCTAGTGACCCTGGACTGCAAAGGTCTATCAGCTGTTCTAAGGTTAATCTTTAAAGAACTCATTTTGATAACCTATTGTGTTGTCCAGGCAGTGCAGGAAGCAATTATCTGGACCAGTGAGGAAGGACTTACTCTTTTACTTTATGGGCTGGCTTGCATATGAGAAGATACTCTTGCATCAAATTGGGACCACTTTCAAAAAAAGTTTCTAAAACTGTCTCTGAGTAGACAGAGTTCAAAGTACATCCAGGACTGCTCTCCCAAAAGCACTGCTGAGCACCTGTCAGCTCCCGGAAATACCTAGCCTCAATAACCACTTCATTTTCAAACTAAGTCTTCACTTGGTGGCTGCTGTTCTGTAGTGACTACATGCCCAGAACTTCCTGACCACACGCGTCTCTCCTGCCTATTATATAGTTTGTTCTACATCCTCTTTGACACAAAATGCACACAGCAGCTAGTTAATATTTAACTGTGGCTGCCAGAGGATGGAGGCTGCTGCTACCTCTACCGTGCAGATGATACAGCTTCCCCAGAAATGGGAGATCTGAATTCCCTCCTCAACTTGAGGGGAGAAAATCCTCAGATCTCTTGTCCTGGGAGAGAATCTCAACCATCTCCTGAGCCTCCAGGCCCAGCTATTCTTGCCTGTTCCTGTGCTCTGGGCTGCCAAGCTCACCTGCCTCCATCTCCTTCTTAGCCAGCACTTACAACCACCAGGCTACTAGACACAACATAGCACCACCATAGAGGGAAAAGGGTTAGTCTGGCTCAGCCCTTCAGAGTAATGCCTATAGGGCCCACTCTGAGGAGCACCTTTGTGTTCTGGATACCACTGGAAGGGAGGTGTCCCTTATCAGCATTCCTTCAGTGCCTGCTCCTCAGAGAGGCAGGACTTCAGATGCAACTTTGGGCTCACCTTTTCCTGGTGACTGGCTGGTTCTGGGCTCCTCTCTGGGTAGGGTCAAAGGTATTTTCATTAGCTCCTCTATGATTTGTGCAAGGACCCCAGGAGTGAACTCTGCATTTGAACTACAGGCTGGGGCCCACCCACCTGGAATGTGGGTGCTGCAGTGCCAGAGCCCTCTTTAGAATGGGGTTTTCAGGCATAGAGAATTGCCTGATACTGGATATTACCTTGGACCCAGACATAATTTTTCTCACTTTATCCCTGTTTGATTCACTGAGCTCTTTTTACAGCCAAAATGCCAATGACCAGGAAAGGCATGTTTTTAGATTTGACAGAATTTAAAGCAGGTTAAGTGACTATTGGTATATATTTCTTCTGGCTGAACTCTGTAAATCAAGTATTTAATCTGTTTTACTCAGCAGAAATCACTCTACAGACAGAGGCACTGTGAGTTTTAGCTGTTTCAAATCAGAAGGCACCTTTTGATCTTCTGTTTTGATATCTCATATAACAGATGCCAGAACAATTTGTAACTCCTTATTCATTATGAAGGACAAGTAGAATGTCTTTATGCTATCACTTTTCTGGGAAATAAAACATCTTTATGTGTCCATGTGCATCTATATTTATCTTGATACTTTGGAAATTGCTTCAAGTGCTCTATGCATGAACTGCATTTCAAAGATTGATATAATGCCCAGGAGCAAGCCCCTGCTCCCATACTTAAGATGTATTTTGAACTACTGCAGTGTAACATGCAGGAATCTTGGCTACAACATATTCTTCTCTTTTTTTCAACATTTCACTAATAGTAGCAATAAGTTGTAATTTTTGGCATAGGTATCTGTTACATTTCAGATATTTCTTTAAAACTCTCATAGCATCATGTGAAGAAGATAAATGCTATTATCTGCATTACATAGTTTGAGTTGTTACAACACTGTGTAGCAAACAATCTGCCTTGGATGGATCAACAAGTCTGTGGGAAATATGTCAGCAGAATCCATAAGTCCTGTATCCAAGTTCTCCAAGTGCCTCAACTGATCGAGATTCCCTCCTTAATTCTCTTGTCAAATTATTTATAGGAGATATAGCCACATAGCTGGTAAGATATAAAAAAAATCTAATTATATCTAGTCAAATCAAATGACAATTATGTCTTTAGGTAAGTTTGCCAAACAATGCTTTGCCAAAGAAGGTTGGCCAAAAATGCTTTGACCGAAGAAAGAGGAAGAATCCAGAGCATCTGCATATCAGACTCTATAAAATCTCCTTGGGACTACTTTGCCCTGCCCTCACTGAAAGCTTAAAGGTAAGTGTATGGGTTCTGTAGGACTGCTGAGACAGAACAATATATCTTTATCTTGCATGTCTCTCTGCATTCTGATTGCTTGCGATAACCGTTTCCAGGATGGCTTGCTTCTATCAGCTGGAATTTTCAATCTGCTGTCCAGGGATCTTTATGGTTTCAGTTTATAATTTCTCTCTTGAATACTGTGCAAGAAAAGAATAAAATTACCGTTTTTTAAATATACTAGTTACTGACTTCTAACCTCTGATGTCATGACGGGCGATATCCTAAGTTATTGTTACAGCAATTACCTTAAGGCAAGATTTCTGCACATTTCAGTGGGCAATTTCTTTACCGACTGGTTAATTTCCTTTTTACATTCATGCCTTATTGCCTTATATTCATGTCCATTGCTGAAAAGATCGGACTGAACATGATTAGCTGTATATACTATAAAAGTAAATAAAGTCACTTCCTACTGATGATGGGCAGGGAAAGGATCTCTCCGAGACTCACCACTGGTAATTATGGACAAGAAGAGGGAGTGATTTGCAGTGGGTTAAGTTTTTCAGTATATCAATACAAAATTGGCCAGAATCCCACCAGTATGATAAGACTGTAAAATTGTAAATTACAGATTGTAAAATCAGTATTAAAAAAAATCTGTTCCTGATAACAAGACTAAATTCTACATGGTATGTGTGTACTTAAGACTTCAAATCAAAACTAACTTCCAAAAGATGTTACTGAAAATTTAACATAAATTTCAATATTGGAAAGATAGAAACTGTAAGATATTTCCTCACTGGCACATAAAACTACTGTCTAATTGGTGATGAATGTCTTCTTTCCTCATCAGAGTCCTCTGCTGTCGTGCTTTCAATAAAGCGCAGACATGGCAAGTCCAGACTCTGAAATGGCCGCCTTCGGGGAGGCGGCTCCCTACCTCCGAAAGTCAGAAAAAGAGAGAATCGAGGCCCAGAACAAGCCTTTTGATGCCAAATCATCAGTCTTTGTGGTACATCCTAAGGAGTCCTTTGTGAAAGGGACAATCCAGAGCAGGGAAGGAGGGAAGGTCACTGTCAAGAGTGAAGCAGGAGAAGTGAGTAAAATACAAGGCTTCAGAGCAGCATTTAATTCCCACTCCGAGCTCTTACCTGACACGCATGGCTCTCTCATTTCCTTGGCAGACTCTGACTGTGAAGGAAGATCAAGTCTTTTCCATGAACCCTCCAAAGTATGACAAAGTCGAGGACATGGCCATGATGACCCACCTCCATGAACCTGCTGTGCTGTATAACCTCAAAGAGCGTTATGCAGCCTGGATGATCTACGTAAGTACCAGCAGCAGTCTTCCTGCAAGCAGCTGGGAAGAACTGCTGCAAATGGAAGCCAATGTTCTGTCTCTTTTCCTCACAGACCTACTCGGGTCTCTTCTGTGTCACTGTCAACCCCTACAAGTGGCTGCCAGTGTACAACCCGGAGGTGGTGTTGGCCTACCGAGGCAAAAAGCGCCAGGAGGCCCCTCCCCACATCTTCTCCATCTCTGACAATGCCTATCAGTTCATGTTAAATGGTGAGTGCTTGGCCTCCTTTCAGATGAAATTGCAGTGAGTAGCACAGGGAATTTTTTTTCTTTTTTTCTAGAGGTATGTTGTGAATTTTTTGAGAATTGGGAGTATGAGGTATGCAAGCTGAGGGAACAGGAATGTCTACCTTTAAATGAGATGAATGGTAAAGAAAGCTGAGAATGTAGTAGAAGGAATTCCAGAAATTCAGCTCTAATTCCAAAGTAAAATGTATGAAGTAAAGCAGAATAAGCAATGCTACAGAAGTATGGGTGCTCTATCTTAATAAAAAGCATAGACTAAAATATTACTAAAATGATATCAATTTCAAGAAGTATGAAAGAATCACTGTTTTGAAATTCTAAATCCAAAGAAGTGTACTACTAGAGCCTTTTTTACTGCCTTATAACCGGATGTGATAATAGCGATTGTCACAGGCAAAGGAAGCCGATGTAGCCAGCCTAAAGGGAAGGAGATATAACAGTAATAAAAGTTTTATACTCCTCCATGCAGGTTAACTAGGTGTGATGCCAAAAATAATTTCTTAATATATCTTTTATGAGGACTTCATGGATCAGTTAGTTGGGAAAGGTGTTTTCAGAGAAAATAAGCCCATAGCAGGAAAAAAAAAAGAAACAAGAAAAAAAAAACCCAGTGTTCATTATGGAGATATTTAGGGAAAATTCCCTTTCAGGAATTCGTTCTTGTCTCATTTTCTAATGAATATCATCAGAGTGTCCATCTCGGAAGTGCCTTTAGGAAGACAAAGTAGAGCAGAACACCAAAGGCAAGTCAAAAATCATCATGATCAGGTGGAATTCACCTGTGAGTCCTAACTGCTCATGGATGAGATAGCTGTAGTTTTAATGGTAGCGTGCAGCTCCATAAAACTGACTCGTTACAAGAGGCCTTAAGGATGATTAACATGATTTTAATTTGTAAAAAACATTTCACTGTAGATTCAGGGAACCCTTATCAATAATCCTGACAGCCATACTAGATAAATCAATAGGAGGTATAATAAAGTCTAGAATTATTAGACAAATCAATGAATATGATATTTGATGGAAAAGTTTAAATTTTATTACAATGAGAAGTCTTTCTTCATCAAGCTACTGCAGTTCTGTCAAGGAGTCAACATTTAAATAGGCAAGAGTAATCCAACTGCTACAGGTCATTTGATCTCTAAGAGGTATTCAGCAAAGGCTCTTATGAAAGGTTATTAAAGAAAGTAAGCTGAGATAGAGGGGAAGATACTAATACAAATAAATAATACTACAGAAATCAAAAGTTTTTACAGTGGAAGAATTTGTGATAGGACCTGTGTTATTTAACAGATCTATAAGCAAAGCAGAAAAATAAGATTTACTTTCTGAGAATGAAAGACTGCCAGAATATTTGGCCATGAAATGGATATTACCTCTCAAGAATGAAATCTCAGGCTTATAATAAGGAATTCTGTCTAAACATTGGTTCAGTGCTCAGTAGCACATGCATTTACTTAATAAGAGAGAAACAGACTGCTTAATGAAAAAAGAATACCCTGAAAAGCTATTCTGAAGTGATACCTCCATTGATCCAGCTGATATTACATGTGGTCCTAGTAGGAACATCAAAATCACCTGCCGGAATTTCCAGGGATTTTCACTACTTTCTGTCCTGCCCCTTCTGGAAGCCTCTGTTCATATTTCCCTCACAGTGTTTAAGTTCCTTATTATTCATGAGCACTGCCTATTGTCCCTTTGTTTCTGTCTCTTTCACAGATCGTGAGAATCAGTCAATCCTCATCACGTACGTACATTGCCTACTCGGGTTCCTGTTGGGTTGCTCCGTGCCAGGGGAGCTGCTGCCTGACCATACGCTCTCTGCTTCTCTGTCTGGCTTCACAGCGGAGAATCCGGTGCCGGGAAGACTGTGAACACAAAGCGTGTCATCCAGTACTTTGCAACAATTGCAGCTAGCGGGGAGAAGAAGAAGGAGGAGCAGGCGGGCAAAATGCAGGTAAATCAATAGGTACTGCCTTGAAGGAATGCTGTTTAATGTTCTTGATATGATTTTTGACAATGATAACCAGAAATCCTGATCATGTTGCAGGGAACGCTTGAGGATCAAATCATCAGCGCCAACCCCCTGCTGGAGGCCTTTGGAAATGCCAAGACCGTGAGGAATGACAACTCCTCACGCTTTGTGAGTTGTTGCTTTGGCCAAAATCTCTCCCTCTCTTTGCAAGAGTAACAATGGGCCTTGTGCTGTTCCCACCAAAGCAGACGGCAGTGGAATGCAGCTAGGCTGGAATGCCGCTTTTTTCCCTCAACAGGGCAAATTCATCAGAATCCACTTTGGGGCCACCGGGAAACTGGCTTCTGCTGACATTGAAACCTGTAAGAGACTTCCCTCTTATCACCATGTTCCCTCCTGCCTTCCTGCTCTGTGCATGCTCCTGTGTGTAACTCTTTCTCTCTTCCTTTGCCAGACCTGCTGGAGAAGTCCAGAGTCACTTTCCAGCTCAAGGCAGAAAGGAGCTACCACATATTTTATCAGATCACCTCCAACAAGAAGCCAGAGTTAATTGGTAGGCAGAATCACTAGGGTTTTTGGAGGAAGATCACTGAGCAACAGCTCACTCTACTACCTAGCTGACAAAACTAAGTCTCTTTCCCACCTGTTCCTGTGTTCAGACATGCTCCTCATTACCACCAACCCATATGACTATCATTATGTGAGTCAAGGTGAGGTCACTGTACCTAGCATTGACGACCAGGAGGAGCTGATGGCTACAGATGTAAGTATTACAAAGGAGAAGGTTTTTATTAGGGTTCTAGGCTTACTAGGCAGTATTTTTACTTCACTGTTTCTATTGCAGAGTGCCATTGACATCCTGGGCTTCACTCCTGATGAAAAGACCGCCATTTACAAGCTGACGGGTGCTGTCATGCACTACGGGAACTTGAAGTTCAAGCAGAAACAACGAGAGGAGCAGGCAGAGCCAGATGGCACAGAAGGTTCTTGGAACTAACATCTTAATAAAGAACTGAGTTTCTGGCAGATGATCTTTTAGTTAGGACAAAACCCTTAGCCTATAGAAGCATAAACTAAGAAATGGTTATTTTAGACTCCATGAAACTATGAAGTAGATTCTTTGATCTCTGACCTCTTTTAATGACACTCCTTCATTTAGCCTTTCTGTGGGCTTCTTACATGCAGTTTTTCCATTTAGTATGCACAGAGTATTGATATACCTCTTTAGGAATCACCCATTCCCCAAGCTCTCCCTCTGTGCATACACAGGCTCCAGAACCAGCTTTGAAATGTGTATACTTCTTCTATCGACACCACAAGTCAAGCCTTATTTAAATATAAGTGCTTTTTTAGACCTGGACTATATCTCCAATTTGGAATCTTCATGTATTTTTCAAGAAACAGTTTTAAAAGAATTATTTCCATTTATATATTGACTGAAAATATTCAAGGAAAGGTTCCTTGCTAACAGCTACTTTCAAAAACTATCAGCATTATCTTTTGCAACTTTCATGCCTTCAATATTTCCTCTGTGATAATAGACTAAATGATTTGTACTTCAAGAACTTCAAACATTGAAATTGCCTCTGAGAGACTTCCCTGTAGGTCACATTCCAGTCATTGTCTAACTATCTTCCCCCTGTCCTCCTCTCTTTTCATTCAGTTGCTGACAAGGCTGCATACTTGATGGGTCTGAACTCAGCTGACATGCTCAAAGCCATGTGTTACCCCCGAGTCAAGGTTGGAAATGAATTTGTGACGAAGGGTCAAACAGTGGAACAGGTAAAAGAACTGGTGTCTAGGAACACGCAGCTAAAATCTCAGAATTTCTCTTTAGTCTGTGACATAATTTCTGTGCGTTTCCCATTTGCTTTAGGTGCACAATGCTGTAGGTGCTCTTGCAAAAGCTGTCTATGAGAAGATGTTCTTGTGGATGGTCGTCCGCATCAACCAACAGCTGGATACCAAACAACCAAGACAGTACTTCATTGGTGTCCTGGACATTGCCGGCTTTGAGATTTTTGATGTAAGGAACAAGAATTTCATAGCAGCTTCATGGAAGGGACAATGGGGACTAGGAAAATTCCAGGACTTCTTTTTATGAAAACTCAGAGACTTCCTAAATTCATTTGTCTACCTTCTTTCCCTGAGCAAAAAGTACAATGATAAGAAGCTTCACTGTTGAACAAATTGGCCTTTTCAACAGTTAAACCCAAAAAGCTTTTAGATGTATCAGAACTTCCATACGAAAGCATGGAAATATCCAGAGCCAACATCTTAAGAACAGTTTTTTTAGTTTTTTGTTTTGTTTTGTTTTTTCAGTGGGGAATTAAGGCGCTTCTTGTGGCTGGAGAAGTCAGACTGCAGTAATAAACTTGCTCTGCTAGGTGTGCTGATGTGGTTTACCAAAAATTGTTTTAGAATTAAGGTATTCCAAAGTGATAAGAGGCAATTATCATTAAAGTGAGAATAATAACTAGAAGATATATATTACATTCATAAAAGAATATTAACAGAGAACAAGATCTCTAATGACACTGAATTAGAAATCTTTTCTCTCTTCAGAGTACAAGTGCAGCCCCACTAAAAATTTCCAGGAAAACATACAGAGAAGGAGCCATGTACTTAGCTGGACAGACTTAGGAATATTCAGAACAGCACAGGCAAAAGCCTGTTGGTCATTACTGTGCCTTGAAAACTCTGTATTTATATATATATTTTACATTTGGCAGTTCAATAGCTTCGAGCAGCTCTGCATCAACTTCACCAATGAGAAACTGCAACAGTTTTTCAACCACCACATGTTCGTGCTGGAGCAGGAGGAGTACAAGAAGGAAGGAATCGAATGGACATTCATTGACTTTGGGATGGACCTGGCTGCCTGCATTGAGCTTATTGAGAAGGTATCCTTCCTGTTCAGGTGCACTTATGTTGGGAACTATGTAGCTGTTGAAGGATACATAACACACTCATCTATATTTAGATTAAAATGTTAAACTTCAATTATTGAAATTTTCTGAACTACTGCAGTTGATAATGTACCAGCAATGATGACAAGCATTTACATGAGTTAAGATGAAACATCAAGTCTCAGTAAAGATGAATTAATCTTCTTCCACTTATTGTCTAGAAATACAGAGAGACAACATTCTCTTCTGATTTGATTTGTAGTTTCTTGTCTTGACTGTAGCCTCTTTCACACCAAAGGATGCATTATTTCTAATCTATTTTTCCCTCTTGTCTATTGTCTATTACACTATCTTGTCTTCCAGCCCATGGGCATCTTCTCCATCCTGGAAGAGGAGTGCATGTTCCCCAAGGCAACTGACATGTCTTTCAAAAACAAGCTCTATGACCAGCATCTGGGCAAGTCCAGCAACTTCCAGAAGCCCAAGCCTGTCAAAGGCAAGGCTGAGGCCCACTTCTCCCTCATACACTATGCTGGCACAGTGGACTACAACATCACTGGTTGGCTTGAGAAGAACAAGGACCCTCTGAACGAAACCGTCATTGGGCTGTACCAGAAATCATCTGTGAAGACACTGGCCTTACTCTTTGCCAACTATGGTGGAGCTGATGCAGGTCAGCTCTGAGAAAACTGTATTTTTAGGGTGGACAACACTGAAGGGGAAAAAAAAAGGAAACAGTAAACATTTAGAATAGTTTTCTATTCTGTAGTTTTCAGTATGCAATATCAATATTGTTTTACTTTTCTTCTATTTGCAGAAGGTGGTGGCAAAAAGGGTGGCAAGAAGAAGGGTTCTTCTTTCCAAACTGTCTCAGCTCTTTTCCGGGTAAATACAGGTTTCATAACTTTGTCTCTTTTTACTTGAATAAAAGGAATTTTAAATGTGAAAAATGATGTTATAATCTCTTGGAGCCCTATAGGCAGAGGCTGAAGAAAATCATGTGCTACAGCTCCAGTTACTTTACATTTAACCAATGGACTAGTCTGTTCTTTTTCCATATGGAATGAAATCCTCCTACTATAATAGCAAAAGAGAAACTCCTACAAATGAGTGAGGCTGTTGTCACAGAAGTATTTCTTCAGCCACCTCTAATTTGAACATAAATCTGATGTTGCAACAGATCAATCTCTTTCAGCTATTGTACAGAATATAGAATGTTTTCCCCAAACCAACATTGTGGGTTTTTTGAATATTTTCAATACTGATAACATGTACCATTCAGGAATAAAAGAGGAGCTCTGAAAAAAAGTGGGGCTTCCTTTAAGATCATAGCATATAAAAGCTGGATCATCATATTAAGTCAAGAGAGCAGGCATAGAGAATCGTTCATTGCTTTCAAAGTTATTAGTCACAGGATACCAAAAGAGTTATAAATCCCGGATCTTCTAAAAAGTAAATTATTATAACTCAAAAACCAAATTAGATGCTTTTTCATAGCAATGTACAGTATCGAAAGATTTTTTTCTTTTTTTTACCTTCAGATGGCTATTTTACATTCTAGTTTAAGTCTCACACATCATTAACTCTTCTCCAGGGATTATATATTTGTAGCTGCGGGGATGAAGGACTTTTCATTGGTTGAGCTAAACTTTACCTCATGACCTTACAGGAGAACCTAAACAAGCTGATGACAAATCTGCGAAGCACTCACCCCCATTTTGTGCGCTGCATCATCCCAAATGAAACAAAAACACCTGGTAAGGGGATAAAGCAGGCAGAAAATTGAGCTACAGGAGCTCTTCTGCAGAGTGCCCAGCAATGCGGTAGTCATTAATGGTGTTGCTTGTTAGGTGCCATGGAACATGAGCTGGTGCTGCACCAGCTGCGGTGCAATGGCGTGCTGGAAGGGATCAGAATTTGCAGGAAAGGATTCCCTAGCAGAGTCCTCTACGCAGACTTCAAACAGAGGTAAAAGTGCTCCACCTTTTGCCCATTCTGCCCAAGGTGAGCAGCCTGAGCATCCAAACCTACTGGAAACATTATACTCCAAACTGGAAATGAGCAGTAATACAAGAGTGTTTCACTATCGGTTTATGGTGATACAATATTGCTGAGGTGAAGATTGCCATGGATTCCGATTTAACAATATGAAAACTTTCTACACCCTACCCTGAAAGGATGGACTGTTCCCAGGCATGAGACGGTTTCTGTCAGAGAGTCTGAGAAGGTGGTGGGCTTTGGACAAGGTGGTAGTTGGGATGATGGGGATTTATTCATGTTCTGTTTTCTCCTACAGATATAGGGTGCTAAATGTCAGTGCTATCCCAGAGGGACAATTCATGGATAGCAAGAAGGCTTCGGAGAAGCTTCTTGGGTCCATTGATGTGGACCACACTCAGTACAAATTTGGTCACACCAAGGTACAAACAATTCCTGGGTTCAAAGACTCTGCCTCTGTTTCTTACACTACCTGAGGTTGATGTGCTTCAATGTTCCCTTTCTCAAGGTGTTCTTCAAAGCTGGGCTAATAGGTCTTCTGGAGGAGATGAGAGATGAGAAGCTAGCAGAGATTATGACCATGACACAAGCAAGGTGCAGGGGCTTCCTCATGCGAGTGGAGTATCAGAGAATGGTGGAGAGGAGGTACACATTCCTCACCTTTAATTTGTTCTCATGGTACTTGTCTAACTGTGTCTCAGTCATTTCCCCAAGGTATACAATAGGCATATCAATTGTATTTCAGGGAATCCATCTTCTGTATCCAATACAACGTTCGTGCATTCATGAATGTCAAGCACTGGTCCTGGATGAAGCTGTTCTTCAAAATCAAGCCCTTGCTGAAGAGTGCAGAGTCAGAGAAGGAGATGGCTAATATGAAACAGGAATTTGAGAAAACTAAGGAAGAGCTTGCAAAGTCTGAGTCAAAGAGGAAGGAGCTGGAGGAGAAAATGGTGACCTTGCTACAGGAGAAAAATGACCTACAGCTCCAAGTGCAGGCTGTGAGCATTGCCATTTATTGGTCCAGGGGATCAGGAGATTGCATGGTCACCTTATTCTCTGGCAAGCACAGACTGAAAAACAAAACACCATTTTGTCTGAGGACCGCACAGTTACCTAACTCTTGGAAAAGGGAAGGACTCTACAATGTGGTTCTCTCTACAGAGAGAAATCTGCTGTGATTTTATGGGAGAAATAATTTCTTTTTTCTCCAATAAATTATTAAATACCACCAACTACAGCATGACTTAAGAAATTTAAGCTAAACTACACTGTCTACAAAGAGAAAAGACGCTAATGCTTCTTTAAGGATAAATAATCAATTTCAGTGACCATCCTTATGAATATCCACGTGAATATCTAAGTATCTCAAAGAAAATTAAAGACTTCTTGAGCAGGTTTTAAAAATTAAAAAAAAAGAAAGGGTAGCCTGATCTTATTCTTATTTTTGACAGTAACATAGACAAAACAGATCAGAGAAAAATACTGTGGAATGTTCTTTTCAGTTGAGAGGTGATATAAAGCGTCACAGAAAAAGAATAAGCCACGCTTTTCAGTTGCTTGGACGGAAGGTCCATTTCAGGCTCATTCTCACGCATGCGTACTTAGTGACAGAGCTGAGAAATGTCCGAACCTTATAACCCCAGAAAGTCTCTTTTTGCCTCCAGGAAGCAGATAGTTTGGCTGATGCTGAGGAAAGATGTGACCAACTCATCAAAACCAAAATCCAGCTGGAAGCCAAAATTAAGGAGGTGACTGAAAGGGCCGAGGACGAGGAGGAAATCAATGCTGAGCTGACAGCCAAGAAGAGGAAACTAGAGGACGAATGTTCAGAGCTGAAGAAAGATATAGACGACCTGGAGTTAACGCTGGCCAAAGTTGAGAAGGAAAAACATGCCACCGAAAACAAGGTACAGACATGGGGATTAAAATTAAGGGTCGAAGGACAGATGTGTCTCCCACAGCCTGATATTTCTAGCACACTGCTGGTTCTGCAGTGGGGTGGGCAGCCCAAAGGGAAACCCAGCTCCTGACTGAGCATTCCACAGTGAAAAGGTGACTGCATCAGCAGTAGTGTTTTCTGCCCGGTTTTTGGACACTTGCTCATAATGTGCAGGTGAAAAACCTCACTGAGGAGATGGCAGCCCTGGACGAGAACATTGCCAAGCTGACAAAAGAGAAGAAAGCCCTCCAAGAGGCCCACCAGCAGACTCTGGATGACCTGCAGGCAGAAGAGGACAAAGTCAATACGCTGACCAAAGCCAAAACCAAGCTGGAGCAGCAAGTGGATGATGTAAGCACATGCACACAGAAGAAGAATAGGGCAGTTGTAGAGTTAGAGCTGGCCGGCAGAGCATTCACGGCCTTGTTCTGTTTAGCTCGAAGGGTCCCTGGAGCAAGAGAAGAAACTGCGCATGGACCTTGAGAGAGCCAAGAGGAAACTCGAGGGTGACCTGAAACTCGCCCAGGATACTATAATGGATTTGGAAAATGATAAGCAGCAGCTGGATGAGAAACTGAAGAAGTAAGTGTGGCTGTGGGGCACCTTTGTGTTGTGCAAATGTGCCTGTGTTTTCTTCAGGCTCTAACATGGTTTGCTTTGTGCAAAGGAAAGACTTTGAAATCAGCCAGATCCAGAGCAAAATTGAGGATGAGCAAGTTCTCGGCATGCAATTACAGAAGAAGATCAAGGAGCTGCAGGCAAGTCTTTGTTCCTTGCCTTCTCTCACACCGTCAGGGGTCAGGCAGGGGCAGGGCATGGGTGTGAATGGTGCCTAATGTTCCCCAGGCCCGAATTGAGGAACTGGAGGAGGAAATTGAGGCCGAGCGGACCTCTCGGGCCAAAGCAGAGAAGCATCGGGCTGACCTCTCCAGGGAGCTGGAGGAGATCAGTGAGCGCCTGGAAGAAGCAGGGGGAGCTACAGCAGCTCAGATTGAGGTGAACAAGAAGCGTGAGGCAGAATTTCAGAAGATGCGTCGGGACCTGGAGGAGGCCACTCTGCAGCATGAAGCCACAGCTGCTGCCCTGCGGAAGAAGCATGCGGACAGCACAGCCGAGCTTGGGGAGCAAATAGACAACCTTCAGCGCATCAAGCAGAAGCTGGAGAAGGAGAAGAGTGAGCTGAAGCTGGAGATTGACGACTTGGCCAGTAACATGGAGTCTGTCTCCAAAGCCAAGGTATAGAATTGCTCATACATTTTTACGCTCGCAGGCACGTAGTATGACATAAAGGCTGCATCTACTAACCACATGCTCATACAAGAGCCCTACTATAACAAGAGTCAACTTTCTTTCCTTCCATGTGTTGGATGCCTAGGCAAATCTGGAGAAGATGTGTCGGACTCTGGAAGACCAGCTGAGTGAGATTAAGTCAAAGGAGGAGCAGAATCAACGCATGATCAATGACCTCAATACACAAAGAGCTCGTCTACAAACAGAAACAGGTGAGACATTCCCATCCCTGATGCGCAGTCGGATAACCTGCAAGTCAGAAAGACACCACAGGGTTCAAAGTGATCAGTGGTTTGTCTTGTCTAAACCAGTCCAGCACCGACAGGTTTACAGGCACCAATTGTCATCCCATTGCTAGTATAATAAGAATTTTGCTTGTTTCTTTCACACTTCCCAGGTGAATATTCACGCCAGATAGAGGAAAAGGATGCATTGATTTCTCAGCTGTCCAGGGGCAAGCAGGGATTTACCCAACAGATTGAGGAACTGAAGAGACATCTAGAGGAAGAAATAAAGGTGACCATGTTTCCTGCAAATGGCTTCTTTCCCCTTAGAGGCAGAGTTCTGTTTTAGAGAGTCTGTCGTAAAGCCATGTAGTGCTGGAAGGAGTGTTGGGTAATCATAACCAACTGAGTTTTAACCTAGTTTCTATCCTACAAGAAATTGTCCACAAGGCTTTGATGTGATGTACTCTAATGCAGGATGTAGACACAACATTAGATGCATTTATATAAACAACAGATTAGTTTATCCTTTTGGTAACACATCCTGATTCCTTAGAACACATGTATGAGCGATTCATCCGCTCCTAGCTTTAAAATAGTGTGTGAGAATTTACCCACTTTTTTCCCTAGGGCAAATATCCCAGTGAGAATTGCACTGTCAAGAAGCATCTCAAAATACATTCTGAATTTACCAATCCTAATGTCTCCACAGGCCAAGAACGCCCTGGCCCACGCCTTGCAATCTGCTCGCCATGACTGTGACCTGCTCCGAGAGCAATATGAAGAGGAGCAGGAAGCCAAGGGTGAGCTGCAGCGCACCTTGTCCAAGGCCAACAGTGAAGTTGCCCAGTGGAGAACCAAATATGAGACAGACGCCATTCAGCGCACGGAGGAACTCGAGGAAGCCAAGTATGTGGGAACTGGGATGTGGTACAGCAGGAGGAGACTGGGGCGGTCAAAGAAAATTTGACGGAGTGCCTAAAAGTATAAGGAGAGGTTGAAGGTATAATTGAGAGGGATAGCCAAAAGATAAAAATGCTCAACTACCTGCTATAGGGTGGATGAGAGAGGCAAAGTGTGCTCTGGAGAAGGCAGGTTGGAAAGACAAATATACCCATCAAGATTAGAAAGGGTAAGACAGGCCTAATACTCAGTATAGAGTCAGGGCACAGAAGTGCTGGACTCTGTACGTCGCACCCAATCTTATGGAAAAAAAAGAAAAAAAAGCGTCTTCTGTGGAAAATACTGGGATCATCGACCATAACAATGGGAGAGTGCTCACTAGTGAATAACACAACACTGGCTCCTCAGTGATCTCTAAGTGGGTGCTTTGCTTACTCCTTCACAGGAAGAAGCTGGCACAGCGCCTGCAGGAAGCAGAGGAGCACGTTGAAGCCGTGAATGCGAAATGTGCCTCCCTGGAAAAGACAAAGCAGCGGCTGCAGAATGAAGTGGAGGACCTGATGATAGATGTGGAGAGGTCAAATGCTGCTTGCGCAGCTCTGGACAAGAAGCAGAAGAATTTTGACAAGGTAACCCAGGCTCCAGCCTCGTGGTCTGGGGACAGAGCATCTCCTCATGACTGCCACACTCATACTGCGGCCCTGTTGCTCTTCAGATCCTGGCAGAGTGGAAGCAGAAGTATGAGGAAACGCAGGCTGAGCTGGAAGCCTCCCAGAAGGAGTCTCGCTCTCTCAGCACGGAGCTGTTTAAGATGAAGAATGCCTACGAGGAGTCCTTGGACCAGCTGGAAACGCTGAAGCGGGAGAACAAGAACTTGCAGCGTAAGTCCCGGGTGCTCTGCTCCTGCCAGGGCTTTCTTGCAAGCTTCTCTGTCCACCACATCAAATGGCTCCATGCCTGCAGGATTGCGAGGGTGCCTGTCACCTTCCTGTGGCAGGGCCTTTCCCCTCCTGCCCCGTGCCTGACCCTGCTATTTGTCTCTGTCCCTGCAGAGGAGATTGGTGACCTCACGGAGCAGATTGCAGAGGGAGGAAAGGCCATTCATGAGCTGGAGAAAGTGAAGAAGCAGATTGAGCAGGAGAAATCTGAAATCCAGGCTGCTCTGGAGGAAGCTGAGGTACAAAGCATTAATAATTAGTCTCTACACAGACACAAGTAAAAGGGAAAGGAGGCTAAAGGACATGTAGTGTTCCTCTGACATGGCTGTTTGAAAAACAATCCTAGATTTCGTAAAGTATTGTGTAAGATGATATTTTGAAAAGAAGTGCTCTGTTTCTCTTTTCTACTAATGTATTTGTACTTTTTCAGGCCTCCCTAGAACATGAGGAGGGAAAGATCCTGCGCCTCCAGCTGGAGCTCAACCAGGTCAAGTCTGAGATTGACAGGAAGATAGCAGAAAAAGATGAGGAAATTGAGCAACTGAAGAGAAACCATCTCCGAGTTGTGGAGTCCATGCAGAGCAGCCTGGATGCAGAGATCAGGAGCAGGAATGAAGCCCTGAGGCTGAAGAAGAAGATGGAGGGAGACCTGAATGAAATGGAGATCCAACTGAGCCATGCCAACCGTGTGGCAGCAGAGGCGCAAAAGAACCTGAGAAACACACAGGCGGTGCTGAAGGTCTGTTAAGCAAAGACAGAGCTAGAGGAAGGGCTTCTCTGATGTTTTCAGTTCTCAAGAGGGCTGTGCCACGTTATAATTTCTCTTGCCTCTTTTACAGGATACCCAGATACACTTGGACGATGCTCTCAGGACGCAGGAGGACCTGAAGGAGCAGGTGGCCATGGTGGAGCGCAGAGCAAACCTGTTGCAGGCTGAAGTTGAGGAGCTACGGGCAGCCCTGGAGCAGACGGAGCGGTCGAGGAAAGTGGCCGAGCAGGAGCTGCTGGATGCAACGGAACGTGTGCAGCTCCTTCATACCCAGGTCAGGAACCCCCTACTGGAAATGACTCACATTGACAAAAGATAGCCCAGAACATCACACGTAAGGGATTACTCTGTAAAGACTTGAAGAGCAATGTTGTCACAAGACAAGCTCAGCCAGGCATTATGTCCAGTTTGTAAACATGGCTCTAAAGCAGATAAATAGTATGCTTTACCTTTCAGTTCTTGAGGCAGCAGAGTTAGGCCTAATGGTAGAAATGATGCTTCTTCTGTTGCACAGAACACCAGCTTGATCAACAGCAAGAAGAAGCTGGAAACAGACATCATGCAAATTCAGGGAGAAATGGAGGAGACGATTCAGGAAGCCCGCAATGCTGAAGAGAAGGCCAAGAAGGCCATCACAGATGTGAGCCGGGGACTCCTTCCCTTGCTGGTGGTGGGTGGATTCTGCCCCAGTATGTCTCGCATCCCAAACTGGGGCTGTTCCTTTGCTCTCCAGGCGGCCATGATGGCAGAAGAGCTGAAGAAGGAGCAGGACACCAGTGCCCACCTGGAGAGGATGAAGAAGAACTTGGACCAGACAGTGAAGGACCTGCAGCACCGTCTGGATGAGGCTGAGCAGCTGGCACTGAAAGGAGGCAAGAAGCAAATCCAGAAGCTGGAGGCCAGGGTGTGTAGAGCTGCTGTTTGTGCATCAGGGAGCACGTCCCATGAGGCACCACCAGGGGAGCTCCAAGGCTGGGCTTCTCATTGCAGGTGAGAGAGCTGGAAGGGGAGGTTGATGCTGAGCAGAAGCGCAGCGCTGAAGCCGTGAAGGGTGTGCGCAAATACGAGAGGAGAGTGAAGGAGCTGACCTACCAGGTAAGGCCTCAGGAGGCCCCCTCTTCCCTTGGAAGCCAAAACATTTTAATGTGATTCCCATGCGGAAATGTTAATTGTGGTGTGGGGAAAGCAATGCCCTCTCTTTCCTGCTTTCCTCTAGTCTGAGGAAGACCGGAAGAATATTCTCAGGCTCCAGGACCTGGTGGACAAGCTGCAAATGAAGGTGAAATCGTACAAGAGACAAGCTGAGGAGGCTGTAAGTACTGCACAAGTCGGGGCGAGAGTCACCTTCTGTGGTGCAGCAGTGTCACTGAGATCAGTATGAAGACCAGCACCACTGGTCAGCAGCTCAGGCTTTAGGGTCTTTGTGGTGCTGAGAAATCGCCCTGGCACACGGTCACCTGACCTGGAAGAAAGTCAGCAGGCAAATGGTAAGGGCAAGTGCAGGGTGCCGATACATGAGGGATACGACATCCATGTCAGTTGTCACAATCAAATCAACAACACAGGGGACACAACATGTAGAGTGTTGTCTCAACTAGAAGGCATCTGGAAAGCATAGCATTCCAATAGCCTTCTACAAGCCAACCTTTTCTCAAACAGCAGCCTCCAATTTTTGCCCACTCTGAAGTCCTTGCTTTCTCTTTCAACTCTGTGCTTTTGAAAGGAGAAGTTTTTTGAAAGTTAGCTGATGGAAAAGAAGCAAAGGGAAAGGAAACAGCAAGGGAAGACCTACCAACAGCCTAGATATTCCTTTCTTTTCACATTTAGCTGGAGAAAGTGAATGAACAGAGTGCCGTACAGGCAACATTTATAAAGGGCTTTGTGAAATGTGCAGCTTCTGCACAGCATCCTTTGGCAATGCTTCTGTGAGCGCTTGCACTTCAGAGGGGAAAAAGCGTCTCTCTGAGGGCAAAGAGGGAATAATTCCTGTCAGCTCTCTTGAAATCTTGGCCTGGGAACTGAGGTGCAGAAGCATGAGAAATCCTCCTGATTGACCTTGTGCTCTCCCACCACAAGGAACTCCTCCTTCGGGAGACTGTTAGGGAAATTTCGTCACAGCAAAGACAGGAGGGGCTGAAGGGGACTCGCAGGACATACAGTACTGGCCACAGGGTTTAGCCTGGTGTGGTGAGGCCTTGCTGCCTTCTGGGCGTGCTGCACTCAGGGGTGAACTGAGGCACGTTCTGCAGCCCATCTTGCACACGAGTTCAGACTGAAGAATGCCAATGGTCACCTCCACTGACTGAGAGGTTGATGAATCTCTGCCACTGGTCAGAAGCACGGGTCTTCGGGGCCTTTATCAACCTGATTTCTTGGGTACCAAGTAATGGGAGACTGAGCACAGAAGTGCCAGGGCCAAGTGAGGAACTACGTCCTTGGCTGTGACACACTGCCAGTGTGGTTTGTCACAGTGGGCTTCTGAGTAAGGGAGGATTGGGAAGTCTGTGTGAGGCTCATGGGTAAGCAGTGGTAGGTGGGGGGCAGAGGGTCGGGGCCTTCCCCTTCTCCTCTGGGAGCAACAGGCTGTTGGGACCCTGGAGCCTTCCCCCACCAGGGAACAGCTGCAGCCCCTCAAGTCCCAGTGGCAGAAGAGCCCTTCTGCCCTGGGCTCTTCACCACCACCTCCCTCTTCCCCTACAGGAGGAGCTGTCCAATGTCAACCTCTCCAAATTCCGCAAGATCCAGCACGAGCTGGAGGAAGCTGAGGAGCGGGCTGACATTGCAGAGTCGCAGGTCAACAAGCTCCGAGTCAAGAGCCGGGAGTTTCACAGCAAGAAGATAGAAGAGGAAGAATGAGGATGGGGCAGCAAAGTGACGGGGAGGGTGCACAAAATGTGAAACCCTCTGTCACCTTCTTTTGTAATTAGTCTTTGTAACCACCCCAGTGTCTAGAGAATAAAGGTCATAGATTCCTTTGCTTGCCTGCCATGAGTATCTACTGTGTTTTTCCTCTGTCTTTTTTCTTTCCTTCCCACCCTGCTTAGCTTTTAGATCTCATTTTGCATTGAATAGTGCTGAAAGGTTAGTTAATTGTCTCCGTTAGCTGTCAGTTATGTCATACATATTTTTTTATATGTATATAAATCAAGTAAATCGTGCTTAATCATGCAATAGGTGAAAGTATATGTTGTAATGTACTTTTCTTGCTATAGGAAAGGCTTAGAGGTTTAGATCCGGTTTAGAGGAGACACAGCACCGCTGTGGCATTTCCATGGTGCTACACAATCATTCAGTCTTTCTTACCCTGGACTGCCTGCTACTACTTTTAGCTACAGCTCATGGCTCCACCACTGCATAGAGGTGCTGTTCTCTTCATGAGGCCACATGCTGTAATGTTTTGGGGCAGAAGAGGAGAGAAAGTGAGGTATTGGCAAATAGTTTTTCCTTCATTCAGACTGCGTTCTGAACAGAAGAGGCTTGCTGAACTGTCCAGCTGCGAATTCTCTTGTGCTCGATTATCTATCTCAGCTGAAGTACTCTGACATTGCACTTTGTATCTGGTTCAGGTATAAGATACATAGCACCAAAGTCGGTTAAAACTTAGACATGCAGAGAGACATCTGCCTCAGCTGATACTTTCACAACACGAACAAGTGTATGCTTCCAAGTAACTTCTGTTCCTTATTTTCAGGAAGACCAGACAATCTTGCAGGATTTTCTCAGAAACCACAAACACTGAAGGAGCACTGGGTGAGGGCTGTGTTCAGAGTGAATCAGATACCAGCTCAGAAGAAACCATAGAGTGAAGAGCAGCTAGCACTGAAGGGAAATAAGAAGCACATCTGGAAGTGGAGGCCAGGGTATGTGTTCATGTTGAATGGTTGTGACAGTGTACCTTTTTTTACTCCTGCTGTGCAAATGAGTATGTGAAGGAGAAGCTGATTCCTGCACTAAGCACTGGGCATCACTGCATGGCAATGCCATGGGAGTGGCAATGGTATGGTAGGCTGGGGGGCACTGATTCATAGAATCAGTAAGATTGGAAGGGGCCTCTGGAGATCATCTAGTCCAACTCCCCTGCTCAGCAGGGTCACCTAGAGCATGTTAGACAGGGTTGCATCCAGGCGGACCTTGAATATCTCCAGAAAAGGAGACTCCACAACCTCTCTGGGCAACCTCTTCCAGTGCTCTGTCACTCTCACAGTGAAGAAATTCCTTGTCACGTTCAGGCCAAACTTCCTGTGGTTCAATTTCTGCCCATTGCCTCTTGTCCTGTCACATGGGACAACTGAAAAGAGTTTGTCCCTGTCCTCTTGACACCCCCCCCCTTCAGGTACTTATACACATTGATAAGATCCCCCCTCAGTCTTCTCTTCTCCAGGCTGAAGAGGCCCAGCTCTCACAGCCATTCCTCATAGGGCAGGTGCTCCAGCCTTCTGATCATCTTCATAGCCCTATGCTGGACTCTCTCCAGTAGCTCCATGTCTCTCTTGTCCTGGGGAGCCCAGAACTGGAGGCAGTACTCGAGATGAGACCTCACCAGGGCTGAGTAGAGGGGCAGGATCACCTCCCTCAACCTGCTGGCAACACTCTTCCTAATGCACCCCAGGATACCATTGGCCTTCCTGGCCACAAGGGCACACTGCTGGCTTATAGTCAATTTGTCATCCACCAGCACTCCCAGGTCCTCATCTATGAGCTCCTTGCTCATCTATGCCGATCTTCTGCAGAGCTGCTCTCCAGAAGGTCAGCCCCCAGCTTGTACTGATGCCTAGGGTTACTCCTCCCTAGGTGCAAGACCCTGCACTTGCCCTTGTTGAACCTCAGGAGGTTCCTCTCTGACCAACTCTCCAGCCTGTCCAGGTCTCTCTGAATGGCAGCACAGCCCTCAGGTGTATCAGCCACTCCTCCCAGCTTGAGCAAACTTGCTGAGGAGGCACCCTGCCCCCTCATCCAGGTCACTGATGAAGAAGTTGAAGAGAATGGGACCCAGTACTGAGCCCTGGGGGACTCTACTAGCTATAGGCCTCCAAAAACATCTGCCAGCTCCCTCAGTACCCGTGGGTGCATCCCATCCGGGCCCATGTATTTGTGGATGTGTAGCCTGCCCAAAAGATCTCTAATCCTATCCTCCTCAACCAAAGCAAAGTCTTCCCTTCTCCAGACTTTCTCCCTCATGTCCAGGCTACGGGATTCTTGAGGGCTGCCCTTAGCAGTGAAGACTGAAGCAAAGAAGGCATTCAGTAATTCTGCCTTCTCTGTATCCCTTGTCACCAGGGCCCCTGCCCCATTCAGTAGCAGGCCTACATTTTCCCTAGTCCTCCTCTTGCTGCTGATGTAGTTGGAGAAGCCCTTCCTATTGTCCTTAACATCCCTTGCAAGATTCAATTCCAGCTTGGGCCTTAGCCTTCCTTGTTGCATCTCTACATACTCTGACTGCATTCCTGTAATTCTCCCAAGTAGTCTGTCCCCTCTCCCAAGTTCTGTGTACTTTCTTCTTCTGTCTGAATTTGGCCAAGAGCTCCTTGCTAACCCATGCAGGTCTCCTGCCCTTTTTGCTGCACTTCTTACTCATAAGGAGGCACCGCTCTTGAGCTTGGAGGAAGTGATGTTCGTATACTAGCCAGCTCTCCTAGACCCCCCTTCCTTCTAGGGCCTTAACCCATAAGATTTCACCAATTAGGTCTCTGAAGAGCCCAAAGTCCCCTCTCCTGAAGTCCAGGGTTGCAATCCTGCTTGTTGCCTTACTTCTTTCCTGCAGGATCCTGAACTCCACCATCTCATGGTCACTGCAGCCAAGGCTGCCCCCAACCTTCACATCTCTAACCAATCCCTCTCTGTTGGTAAGGACAAGGTCCAGCAGGACACCCTTCCTCCTAGGCTCCTCCACCATTTGTGACAAGACATCAATGCATTGCAGGAGCCTCCTGGACTGTTTGTGCCTTGCTGTTTAGTCCTCCCAGCAGATGTCAAGGCAGTTGAAGTCCCCCATGAGAACCAGGGCCTGTGATCATGAGGCTACTTCCAGCTGCCTATTGAAGGCCTCATCAATTTTCTTTTCCTGGTCCGGTGGCCTGTAGTAGACACCCACAACAGTGTCCCCCATGCTAGCCTGCCCTTTGATCTTTACCCATAAGCTCTCAATTGCCTCCTCCTCCTCCACCCCTAGGCAGAGCTTGATGCATTCCAGTTGCTCTCTCACATAAAGAGCAACTCCACCACCTCGCCTTACTGGCTTGTCTTTCCTAAAAAGCACATAGCCATCCATGATAACATTCCAGTCATGTGAGCCATCCCACCATAGGCTCTGATCTGCTGAACTGAGAGCTACCTTAAATTCCAGCTCACCTTATACACAAACCCTTCTGTTCTAGCTTGGGAATCCTTTAAAAATACAAACTTGCTCAGTAGCAATCACTGCTACATTATTGTCTGAGATGAAAGTGCTCATGGCCAGTCACACCCATGCTGATCAGGAAGAGAAGTATGCTTCCATCCAACATCTATCTATATCACAATGCTATGCTTTGACTCATTTCACAGAGACAAGAGGTACTTGTGCAAAAATGAGCCAGGATCTAACAAGATCTTGAAAGACCCAGGCAAGCCAATATGAAATGAAGAAGTGCAGATAATCATCTGCCACAGCTCCTAGCTCTGTGGTGCCTCCTTTTAGAGCAACGAGCACATTTTCCTATTGCCAAGTCACAGGTTAACAAGGAGAAAATTGAGGCAGCAGGGAGTAGCAACTCAGGTTTCTTCCATGCCAAATGCTTGCATAAGCTGCCAACACAGCCCCGCTCCTGCCTCCATTCTTCAGAGATCCAGGCACCTTCCCAGGATGGGGAGCAGGCACACAACAGTACACTTCACTGACACTGAAGTTCAAACTACCCTACTAATGGGTGATGAGAAGGGGTTTTGGAAGGTCACTTCTCAGGTAAGACCCTACCTAGCAGTGAGCTCTTCCACTGATGTTAGCTGAGAACATAAGAGGAGTTTGCATAACTTTGCAACTTTGGCATTCATTCCAGCACAGCTCATCCTCAAATCACAGCTGATTTAAAGCCTGCAAAAAGTTTCCCATTAGACTTTCTAGGTCATTCCGAGACATAAGAACTTGACTTGCTAAAACCATGCATGTCATTCTGGTCTGAATTTATCTAGCTTCAGCTCCCTACCCCTTGGCTCTTGCCCTACTGTTCTCACTGAGATTATAGGCATCATTGCCCTTGGAATCTTTCTCCTCCTGATGGCATTTTTGCACCCACACCCAAGCCCTGTCCTCCCCTGCTCCTGGATAGGCCTAAAGAGACTGAGCATGAGCCTGGTGACACTTCTCCTACACCAGATTTGTTTGGGTTCCTCATCCGTGTGGACTCTCCTCTTTGGCACCTAGGCCCATGAGTTAGGGCCAAGGGTGCAGCGTGCCCGGCTGCACAGTGGCCTAGCTTCAAGGTGCGGGCCACGGATGGGGCATCCACCCAGAATGCATGGTTACCTGCTCAGGGGCAGGCAGGGCCCCAGGAGCAAGCAAAGGGCACGGAGCGTACATACCCCTCCCGTGCTGAGGAGGGCGACAGACGCAGATGTCTCACTTCCTGGGCAAATGCTCTGTCCTGGAGGCTGCTAGGCAGCAGGTGGACAATGGTGGCACAGGCTTTGTTTTGGAGAGAAGGTAGCTGGGGCGTTTGTGCTCTACTCTGAACTCAGTGCTGTCTGTGCTGGGTCTCACACTTGGCCAGCACGAATGTGCTGCGGGCAGCTGAGCCTGACCTCCAGAACGGCACGCGTTCCTGCGATGCAGGCAGCCCACCCTTTGCCTGGTCCTGGCACACTCAGAATCTCCACAGACAATCCAAGTAGTAAGTACTTTGCTTCCTTGCACCACACTGGATATAAAAGCTCAGTGCCTGCCCCTTGGACTTCTAGCTCTAGTTTGCTGACCCCACTGTTTTCTCCCACGGTTTTGGTCCCTTGCAGATCGCGCCTGCCTAGTATTTCGCTCATCCTCAAGCCATTGTCCGCCCCTCAGTCTCTCTCCTTCCTCTCCTCCACACTCAACTAATCTCTTCCCTTCTGTGCTAGGATATCCCTGTCATGGCACTCAGAGTGCTGCAGGCCAGCCTTTCTCTTGCACACCCCCTGGGTCTGCCTGGGCACGCACACACTGCAGTGCTCTGCTCCCCCACGTGCACCTGTGTTTAGTTAAAGGGGGCCATAGGTCTGTCAGAAGAGACACTGGTAGGTGAGTGAGCACCTGAGCCACTCGTCAGTTCCAGGGCCACCTGGAACTCCACAAGAGGGAGCTTCCAAAAGCTTCCAACCTGAGCAGAAGTCTAGCAGCTCTGAGCTCTCTGCAGCCTCCCATGGGACTGACTAGCGGGGGATGCAAAGGGATCTCTGTTAAAAGGAGCAGCACAGGCCTCACAGAGGAGGCTCCTGGGTCACCCGGAGGTGAGAAGGCCGTGAGTTTCATGCTGTGCACAAGAAAGAGCAGAGATGAGCTTACCTGATCACAGAATGCAGATGGCTGCCCCTAGGCACTCTTCAGCTCCCCTGCTTCTCCTCCATTGCACTCCACTTGGAAAACTTGCCCGTGGGAACTGCTGATGATGTGCCCTTGAAGGGACAGAGTGAGACCAGGCTCATCTTGAGATCTGCTACTTGTAGGTGAGGTGAATGAGTTCTCTCCTGCTTTGCAGTTAGGCAAAAGCTTAATGCCCATACAGGCCAATCTTCAGGAACAGCTGCACGGAAGAGTTTGGGAGAGCACGGTGTCTTACAGTGCAAAGCAGGAAACCACTTAGTTTTTGGAAGGCATCCTCCATTTGGTGGGAAGAATGCACACCCAGAGATGTTCTGTTTTCCTGTCCGATGTGTGGATGTCTAGCTGAGCTGAATACACCTCTGCAAACTATCTCTGGATCCATGGTGCAGCTACTCTAAAAAGGCTGCATGGTTAAAGGAATGTAATGGGAGTAGCGAAGGTACCCAGTGATGCTGTGAAATGAGCAGACTGAGCGATGGTGACCCTGATGCTTTCACTGCTGTGCTCTTTCAAAGGCTTAGATGGGGCTCTCTAACAGCTACTTTTCAGTACTAGAATCCACTAGCTACCAAGCATAAGATCTTATACCCTGTACACTGACTCCCAAGAAGATGCCTTCCTGAGCATTCCTGGTTGATTCCCCGATGGTGCAGCTCTGTTCACCTTAGTTGCTTCTGCCTGGCAGAAGACCAGACAAGTGGCTTTGAGCTGCATGAAGGTGGTTTGCAGTCACTTCTCCTTTCTTGTGTTGCAGTTGGCCAGGAGTTCTGGGGTCAGAGGAGTGGAGGGCCTGAGCAGGAGGCCTGTAAGTAGTTCCATGAGAATGTCGTGGAGGCTACGGGCTGTGAAATTTCCTTCCAACTTGACGGACTACAAAGCTGATGTTCCAGCTCAAAGAAGCGGAGATGAGAGTGAGGTTCTCACTGGGCCGCAAACTCAAGAGTCTTTGGCAGTGCTCCACTTTCACATTTAAGCTGTGTCCAGGAGCGCCTCTTTCTCTCCTCAACTGTCTCATGGCTACAGAACACAGGGGAAGGGGAGTCCCATGGTACGGGCTGGCAGAAAGTGGGGCAGGATCTATTTTTAGCATGCTTGAATCCCTGTCCTCTGGGGGAATGTCAGTGCTCCTGTGCTTTGCCCACATTGCGTTGCTGAGTGAGACAGTCTGTATCCAGGGGCTGCTCTCATTCTGCCTCTTCTCTGTTGGCTGTGCTGTGGTTTGCTTCTGGTGCCAGTGGAGTCCAGCCTGGTGCCAGTGGTGTCCAGCCCTGTAGATATGGAAACAGAATTGGCAGAAGGTTGATGGCTGGCGAGATCCATTTCACTCTTTGTTTTGCATCTGGGCCCTGTTGCCTCTTTCAACAGATCCCTCCCTTCCCAAGGAGAGGCCCCTTCTTGGTAGCACCATGTGTGGACAGAGGAAATGGGGAAAAGAGTTTCCTGTGGTGTAGCTCACTGAGAACTAGGCAGCTGAACCAGTGTGGAGTCTGGACCAACTAGCTCAGTCTATAGACTGCTAGTCTCTAGGAAGTCTTTAGGTTCTGCATGCCTGCAAAAATTAATCATTCAATGAAGGGAAAATCATTTCTGTGAGAGAAGATGAATTCAAACCCATGCTGGGAAACCCAGAAGCCTACTGAGAATGCCAGTATGAGTGACCAGATGACCAGTCACTTCACTTTCTTTTGCAAGAAGTTCCTGCCCTATGGAAGACAGACACTTGAGGATTAGGCTTTTTTTCAGGCTTTCAATACTGTTATCATTATTTTCCAAAAAGAAAAGTTACCATTTAGAGTTATGAATGGTCATTGTGCTGAATGACTAGCAGGACTGGGGATAGGGTTTCCCCAGTGTTTATTGTGGATTCTGTTCATTTTGTATTACATTGAAATGTTTAACACTAAGCCTGGAATAGTTTAGGTGAACACTGTCAGACCCAGTAGTCAGCATATCTGCTCATGCTGTGGATTTGTTTATGTTACTAGCACTTACTCAAGAAAACCTTCTGCTGAGGAAGGACTTCCAATACCTTCAAGCTTCATACAGGGTTAGGCAGGACTTTGTGTCCTGCAGTCTCTCTACACCCTGAGCAATCAGGCAACATTCCCAATCTTCCTTTTAAGAGGCTACTGCCTGCAACTTTCTGAATTCTCCTTTGAAAATCTCCTACTTTTTTTCTCACCTACTGGTGATGATCTTCCCTTGGAATTATTTTCATTCTGCATGTGAACAGGAGTTGGTTTCCCTACCTGCCTTGACTTCATGCCCACGGTCACTGGGGTTCACATTATCTACACTGGACCCCCAAGGCTGATTCCCATGTCCCATCAGTCAGGGATAGTGTCACCTGCTGCTTGATGTTAACAACTTTCCAGACCTCCTCATGATGGGTAGGCCTCTCTGTCAAGGTACAGTGGGTAGAGACACTCAAACTTTCCAAGTTCTTTTGTAAATCATGCATCATTCCTCTGTAGGCAAGGTTGTTTTCCCTCCTAATGAGGTGACCAGAGATAGAGTATCCCTGTACTGGCAGATACTGGAGCCTGCAGTCTCGAGCCTTACACTGAGCTCTACTCAGCCCTGGTGAGGTCTCGAGTACTGCGTCCAGTTCTGGGCTCCCCAGGACAAGAGAGACATGGAGCTACTGGAGAGAGTCCAGCGTAGGGCTATGAAGATGATCAGAGGGCTGGAGCACCTGCCCTATGAGGAACGGCTGTGAGAGCTGGGCCTCTTCAGCCTGGAGAAGAGAAGACTGAGGGGGGAGATCTTATCAATGTGTATAAGTACCTGAAGGGGGGGTGTCAAGGGGACAGGGACAAACTCTTTTCAGTTGTCCCACGTGACAGGACAAGAGGCAATGGGCAGAAATTGAACCACAGGAAGTTCTGCCTGAATGTGAGGAGGAACTTCTTCACTGTGAGAGTGACAGAGCACTGGAAGAGGTTGCCCAGGTTGGTTGTGAAGTCTCCTTCTCTGGAGATGTTCAAGGCCTGCCTGGATGCAACCCTGTCTAACATGTTCTAGGTGACCCTGCTTGAGCAGGGAGGTTGGACTAGATGATCTCAGAAGTCCTTCTAACCTTACCGATTCTGTGATTCTGTGAAAACAGCTCCAGTCTGAGAGGGCCAGGACCATCGCTAGAACCAGATTCTACCATTTGGATTTTCCACTGTCCTCCAAGGATTTAGGTGAAAGTGAGGGGCAAAGTGAAATCCTGACTTCTTTCCTCAAGGACTGGACATAGTTGTCCTTTTCCAGAATCCAGCTAAAGCCAGGCTCTCAATAAGCTTCCTGATTAAGTTTTTGAACATTCAGATAAATACTGTTCCTGCAGCCCTGCTTTAGCTGAACTTACAAGGAAAACTGGTCCAAATTGTGATGCTTGCTGTTCTAAGGTCTCCTCAGAACATCTATGGGAAAGCATCAAAGACTCACAAGGCTCCTGATTCACAGCCCTGTGGGATAGTGAGGCACCTCAGTCTCCAAACTCACCATCTCGTGGCCCGGATTCTAGAATGTGACTATAAAGCCCTGGGATCTTGTTTCTCTTCAGGAGGAGAGAGTTGAAACCACAGCTCCTGCCCTCTTCTGCTCCTCCCAGGAATTGTTATGTACTCTATACTGAAAAAATAATTGGATGAACAGGAAATAATTCTGGGAAGCTGACACTGTAGTATAGGTCTACCCTTCCAAGTACCTTAGCCACGTACACATTCAGACTTATTCTTCTTGCACATTCTTCTCCATCCAGTACTCTGAGCTGCAAAGGCTCTTCTGTCCTCTTTCCCTTCTTGGTCAGCACCTGGAACCACTAGGCTACAACACTATCTGCAGTTTTCTGAGTTCTCCTTTGAAGACCTTCTATTTTTCTCCTCACTGACAGGTGATCTTCTCTTCGAATTGCCTTCATTTGTGTGTGCATGGGGGTCAGAGACTGCCCAAAGAGCTGGGACTTCAGATGCAGCCCTGTTCTTACCATTTCCTAGTGACTGGCTCTGGGGTCTTTCCTGGGCAAGACCACAGGTGTTTCCATGAACTTCCATATGCTATCTGCAGGTATCCCAGGAGGGAGCTCTGGGTTTGTACTCCAGGCTGAGACCCACACGTCCCAAATGTGGATGCTGCAGTGTCAGAATGCGTGTTGGAACAGGCTATTCATGTGCAGGGCATCACCCAATGCTGGATATTACTTTGGATCCCACACATCATTTTCTGACCCTGTCCCTGTGATATTCACTGAGCTTTTAACAATCGAAGTGACAGTGACCAGGAGAAGAACATGTTTCAATCTGACAGGATTTAAAGCAGCTCAAGTGACAGTGACCTTTTCCTGAAACTAGATCAGTTACTCTCCAGGACTACCAGCAGATTCCCCCTTTCTCAGAGTACCAGCACTGTACTGCCTATCACCTTTAGTGCTCTGATATAAGCAACTCTCTGTTTTTAGGACTTTTTGCTGGGACCGTGAGAATGTGTAGGTGTACAAGATATTTTGCATGGGATGGGGCTATTGGACTCAGTCTGTATTGGAGGGCAAGGTATCTGGGACTGTATGCTCTGTGTGCGATTGTGTGTACAGTTATGGCTGGGTGGAGGGAATGTTGTGGAGAGCTGTAAGCAGGCAAGGGCTACAGGAGCCTCTCCTGTTCCCTGGCTTGACTGAGGACATTGATTGATGTATGATGTTGACAGTGGGCAAATGCATACATAAGACACAGACTTAAGCTGTTTAAGCTAGGTTAATACTACTTGTTTATTTCTGAGCAAATGGAGAGTATTGCTGTTCATTGTGGACTCTGTTTATTGTGAAGTGTGTATTTTTGTGTATTGGGAAGAACCACATATCTGGAGTAGAAGTTATTTCCTGGCTTCAGTCTGGCCTCATTTAAAAACAGAAATGTTTCCAAATAAGGCAGTGTCACTACCTTTTTTCAGGTATGGGCGCGATGAGTAATTTGCTTGAAACTAGGTGGGATTGAATATCAGTTATGACAGGTTGCAGCAACTGGAAACAAACATTCTTCTAGTATGTACCTGCTGAATTCATAATTTTTTGGAAAACATTAAATGTAGATATACTCTCACACAGGTTTATTTCTTTTGATAGCTAAGGAGATATAAAAAAGTTTTTTTCTGTGCTACGCAGCGGGAAGTGTTGCAGCAGAGATATGCCAAAAAAATCTGACCTGGATCAAAAAACAAATCACTGGAAAAGGCAGCAATAAAATCCATAAGTCCTACATCCAAGTTCTCTAAGTGCCTTGACTAACAGAGATTCTCTCCTTAAGTCTCTTGTCAAATTATTTATAGTAGATATTTTCACATCGTTGGTAAGATATAAAATATTTCTAAATATATCTGGTCAAATCAAATGACAATTATGCCCTTAGTTCAGTTTGCCAAACAATACTTTGCCAAAGAAGGTTTGCCAAAAAATGTTTTGACCAAAGGAAGAGGAGGAATCTTGAGCATCTGCATGCCAGACTCTATAAAAGTCTCTTTGGAGCGCTCTACCCTGTCTCAGAAAAAGTTTCAAGGTAAGTGTGTTGTGTCTGGAGATTTGTTAAATTCAGGCATCCCCCTTTATTGCATATTATGCAGTGTATTCTTACCACAGAAACTGATTTCTAAATCAATCTTTCTAACTTCTTTAAAAGTGCCTGTATATTTTTAATGTACAACTTCTTTTCAATTTTACATTGCAATAAGATGGCTTTTTTGTTTTTTTTTTTGAACTCCCAGCCACTGTACAATTTGTCCAATGCCACAAGACACACGTAAAAGCAAATTTTAAAAAAGATTCCTCCCTACTGTTCAGGGCTGAAAATAATATTTTTCTCTTTTGGCTTCCAGTCATTAAGTAGCAGGAAATTTATTTTTGCTGGACATTAAGCATTTTAGTATGTGCTTCATCTTTGAACTTTGTATGAGGTATTCTTGCTAGCACAGAATATTTTTGACCCACTGATGCAACATTTCTTTCTCCCACAGGGCCCTCTGCTGTCGTGCTTTCAATAAAGCGCAGACATGGCCTCTGCAGACTCTGAAATGGCCGCCTTCGGGGAGGCGGCTCCCTACCTCCGAAAGTCAGAAAAAGAGAGAATCGAGGCCCAGAACAAGCCTTTTGATGCCAAATCATCAGTCTTTGTGGTACATCCTAAGGAGTCCTTTGTGAAAGGGACAATCCAGAGCAGGGAAGGAGGGAAGGTCACTGTCAAGACTGAAGCAGGAGAAGTGAGTAAAATACAAGGCTTCAGAGCAGCATTTAATTCCCACTCCGAGCGCTTACCTGACACGCATGGCTCTCTCATTTCCTTGGCAGACTCTGACTGTGAAGGAAGATCAAGTCTTTTCCATGAACCCTCCAAAGTATGACAAAGTCGAGGACATGGCCATGATGACCCACCTCCATGAACCTGCTGTGCTGTATAACCTCAAAGAGCGTTATGCAGCCTGGATGATCTACGTAAGTACCAGCAGCAGTCTTCCTGCAATAGCTAGGAGGAACTGCTGCAAGTGGAAGCCAACGTTCTGTCTCTTTTCCTCCCAGACGTACTCAGGTCTCTTCTGTGTCACTGTCAACCCCTACAAGTGGCTGCCAGTGTACAACCCGGAGGTGGTGTTGGCCTACCGAGGCAAAAAGCGCCAGGAGGCCCCTCCCCACATCTTCTCCATCTCTGACAATGCCTATCAGTTCATGCTAACTGGTGAGTTACTTGGTTTTCTTCAAACTTATTTGGCCCCAAATACTCTCAGAGAACAAAAGTCTTTTCTCTGGAAAATGGTGCAAATTTTTGAAGATGTTGTGAGGGTGGATGTCCTCTCATTAGTGCATACATTTTCTTTACCGATACCATGTTTATAACAACCAAGACTATAACTTAGTGCCCAAGATATTTGGGAGGCTGTAGTTTAATGCTGAAAACATTATCAGTTTTTCTTTCAAAGAAACTGGAATTTGCTTTTAGACTTCTAGTTTGTTCTTAGCTGGTAGGATTGTACTGCTACTGATTTGCTTGGCAAGACTGAAAGTCACTCGGGTGGAGTTCTGTAAATAGGATTTGATATTAATAGAACGGAGATCCAATAAGGAAGACAATGCTTCTTCTGTGGTCCTATGAAACCACATGGACATGCTCAGATAGACTTTAGTGTCAAACCTGAACCTTAGAAAATTGGCACTTACTTTCCTCATCCCAGAGACCATTTGTTCTTCTCTATTTGGTGATACAAAAGGAAGCAAAGAAAGGATGATGAAGAGGTTATCTTTAATTTTTATAGGGTTGTCTAAATATCCAAACTTTCAAGAAAGGGCAGATTATTCAGAAAAACACTAATCAAATAGAAGTATATTTTCATTTGTTAATATAATTCTTTTTTGACAAGTGATTGCAGTTTATCCTTTAAACTTCAGAGTAATAAGCAGGTTAATTGGAAGAGAATACTGTGAAAATGAAACAATAATAAATGGATCTTTTATTAGTGTGTCTTACAATGAAAGTATTTGTCAGCTTACATGTATTCTTGCTGGAACATTCAAGAAATGTGCAGGAACTAGGAACTCAACCTCAGAGTTTCCCAGTTTGTTACCTAATGGTTTAGTTTTTTCAGACAGCTTGCAAGTTACTGAAACACACAATCCTAGAGGCACAGAACAAATGAAAGCCATCTGTCAAAAAGGACCTCCAAAAGAAATTCAGGCCAGCTACACAGCCTGTTAAGGGAGGTTGTTAAACACACGTAGGCTTTCTTCAAAAAAATCCCCAAACACTGTGTTATATTCAAATGAGTAAAATAGAAAAGATCATAAACTCTGGCAAGGTAAATGTGAAAACACAGGAAGGCAGGCAAAATGAAAGGTTTGCAAACCAAATTGCAGAAGGCATAAAAATTAATACTTAACTATTTTTCAAATAAATAAAAAGCAGAAAAGCTTTAAGCAGGTCTGTGAAGTCAGTACACAGTCCTGACTTAAAAACACATCTTAGAAAATATAACACCATATCAGAACAACTAAATTAGCTTTTACTCCTGTTTATCATTAATGAATGTGAAAAGTATTCACTTCTGGAACTCTTCCTTATAGAAGGATTCATCAAAGGCACTGCTTCTCATCGAAGTGATCTTAAAAGACATTACAGAACAAATTGTCAGGACAAAATTCACTCAAGCATTCTAATGGAATACTAAATATGAACTCGTTGAACTTTCCATTGAAAACTGCCTGGAAGATGGCTAATCCTACACAAATTTTTAAAAAGGGTCGAGAGTGGAGATCCAAGGTACAGCATACCAATAAGGCTTATGTTTGTGACAGCCAAACTGGTAGAAACTTCTAAACAAGGTGATTACTGGACATGTAAATATATTTTACTTACTGAAAAAAAAAAATGATGCCATTCTTTTAAAGGGAAGTCATGCCTTACAAATCTACTAAAGTTTTTTGAGCAAGGGAGGACCAGTCAAGGTAACCTATTTGAATTCAACAAAGATTCTCTGTACAGTCTATAAACCTTCTATTCCTAGCAAAAAAAAAAAAAAAAAAAAAAAAAAAAAAAAAAAAAAAAAAAGTATGTTTATGCTCATAAGCAGCTAAAGAATTTGATTTGATTTGGGAAAGTGCAAAAAGAACTAGTTAAGAGAAAGGAACATATGGCAAAAATAATTTTTCAGTTTTCATAGTGCAAAGTGTTCATCAGCAGAGTCCAACTCGGATCTAGTCTGGGACTTCTGCTGCTCAACATTTTTTTTAAATGATCTAATTTAAATGATTTACTCATTTAAATGATTTTTTTAAAATGAGTAAATTTCCAAGGTGTTGGATTTCAGGGCAGTGCAGGTGAAATCTAACAGTGAAGAGGACTTTATGAGATTAAATGGTTAGGTTATTATTCAATGATGTGATAGACAAAGTTCAGTCTAGAAGAATGTAAACAATGGACAAAGAAAAAAAGCCCCAATACTAATGATGGATTCATTGCTAAAAACTACTACTCCCATTATAGATACCCTTCAATAATACGGCTTTGAAAATTTTGGCTAAGTAGTCAATAATACACAACATAACAAGCAGAACGTTGAGCATTACTGATAGAGGAATAGAGAAAGGAATAGAAACCAGGATAGAAAATATCATTATGTCATGGTGGGTACCCAAGGAATGTCTGTACCTTTAGTAGTATATGTATTTCATCTCTTCCTTTTTCAATTAATACAGTAGAGATTGAGCAGACCAAGAAAAGGGATGAAAAAGTTTATCAAAGGCATAGCATGGAATGATATGACATCCACAGAGGTAAATATAGACTGATGATTGCTGAATATAAGGAGTACAGGAAAAAGCAAGCTCAGCACAAACCAAAAATTATTTCTTCACACAGTAAGTAGTTCCAAAACAGAATATCCAATACTGGATTCTAAAAGCTGAGGCAACACTGAAAGACCTGAGTATGGGTTATAGAAGTGACTAGAAAAAATCTGAAAAGCAAATTCAGTCCGAAGTATTGCACACAAAAACATCAACTCTAGCTCTAGAAGAGCCAAAATTTCAATATTTTAGCATAGGGAAGTATACTATAGGGAAGGGCTGTTACATGCTTATGGTTTCATAATTTTTTCTAGACAACAGTTAATTAGCCATAAACAGAATAATCACCTAGTAGGGGCCTTTGGTCTTACATGTGGTTCTTACTAGGTTACTCAGGTTGTGAGAAGCACTTATTCTAGGTCATTTTAGTTTACAGATAGTACAGTATTTACTATATAGATAGTTCAATAATAACTGGTAAATCAACTAAAACAATCTTTAGTTTGGACTGCTTTTCATATATACAAATAAGCACAGAAAATATCCTAGAAAAGAAGATAATATACTACACGTGACATATATGTCAATATTGATAAAAATAAAATGCCATGTATTACTGCTGAGAAATAACAGGGGAAAAGATTCCAGAGAGCTTAGAGGTGAATACCCAAGGGTTTTTAAAAGGAAAAGGCTGCCTAGCACTTGTGCAGCTTTTACAGCCCTCAACTAATATTTGGATATAAGGTGTTCATGTGCTTCTTTGTTTCTGTCTCTTTCACAGATCGTGAGAATCAGTCAATCCTCATCACGTACGTACATTGCCTACTCGGGTTCCCGTTGGGTTGCTCTATGCCAGGGAAGCTGCTGCCTGACCATACGCTCTCTGCTTCTCTGTCTGGCTTCACAGCGGAGAATCCGGTGCCGGGAAGACTGTGAACACAAAGCGTGTCATCCAGTACTTTGCAACAATTGCAGCTAGCGGGGAGAAGAAGAAGGAGGAGCAGGCGGGCAAAATGCAGGTAAATCAATAGGTACTGCCTTGAAGGAATGCTGTTTAATGTTCTTGATATGATTTTTGACAATGATAACCAGGAATCCTGATCATGTTGCAGGGAACGCTTGAGGATCAAATCATCAGCGCCAACCCCCTGCTGGAGGCCTTTGGAAATGCCAAGACCGTGAGGAATGACAACTCCTCACGCTTTGTGAGTTGTTGCTTTGGCCAAAATCTCTCCCTCTCTTTGCAAGAGTAACGATGGGCCTTGTGCTGTTCCCACCAAAGCAGACGGCAGTGGAATGCAGCTAGGCTGGAATGCCGCTTTTTTCCCTCAACAGGGCAAATTCATCAGAATCCACTTTGGGGCCACCGGGAAACTGGCTTCTGCTGACATTGAAACCTGTAAGAGACCTCCCTCATATCACCATGTTCCCTCCTGCCTTCCTGCTCTGTGCATGCTCCTGTGTGTAACTCTTTCTCTCTTCCTTTGCCAGACCTGCTGGAGAAGTCCAGAGTCACTTTCCAGCTCAAGGCAGAAAGGAGCTACCACATATTTTATCAGATCACCTCCAACAAGAAGCCAGAGTTAATTGGTAGGCAGAATCACTAGGGTTTTTGGAGGAAGATCACTGAGCAACAGCTCACTCTACTACCTAGCTGACAAAACTAAGTCTCTTTCCCACCTGTTCCTGTGTTCAGACATGCTCCTCATTACCACCAACCCATATGACTATCATTATGTGAGTCAAGGTGAGATCAGTGTACCTAGCATTGACGACCAGGAGGAGCTGATGGCTACAGATGTAAGTAACACACCAAAAAGGTTTCTACTATACCCATCTTTACTGATTTTATTATACGGACTTTACTATTTCTATTGCAGAGTGCCATTGACATCCTGGGCTTCACTCCTGATGAAAAGACTGCCATTTACAAGCTGACGGGTGCTGTCATGCACTATGGGAACTTGAAGTTCAAGCAGAAACAACGAGAGGAGCAGGCAGAGCCAGATGGCACAGAAGGTACTAGCGCACTCACTTGTTCAAAGAATTCTGTTGTTTGCAACGATGCTATCTTAGCCTCCAAAGGCAGACCTTAAAAGGTCTGAGTCACAAAGTAAAACTGAGGAAAAGCACTTCTGTGCATTGTCTGACTGTGGAGGCACTTTTCTTGTCACAGAAAATAAAAGTCTTTTATCCAATCATTTTATACCTCACAAAAACACATAACCTGAAGGGAGAATCCTCAACATAGCATATCTCTTTTCCAGTAAAACCCTAACCTATTAAATAAAAGTCATGCATACGCATATTTCTGGTGAAATGAACTCTGCATTCATTGCAACAAGCTCAGCATTATCTTTCATAATTTTCATTCCCTCCCAGATCTCCTATGTGAGACCAGACAAACACATTTGCTATTCAAGAAAATGGGCAGTAGAGCTGATTCTGAGAAACTCCACATTGACCAAATTCCAGTCATTGTGCAATGATCTGTTCTTCTCTCTCTCTCTCTCTCTTTCTTTCTCTCTCTTTGTTTAGTGGCTGACAAGGCTGCCTACCTGATGGGTCTGAACTCAGCTGACCTACTCAAAGCCATGTGTTATCCTCGAGTCAAGGTCGGGAATGAATTTGTGACCAAAGGTCAAACTGTGGAACAGGTAAAAATAAGTATAAAATACGTGGCTTGACTGAAGACTTGGTCATTCTTCTTTTGTCCTAAAAGGTAACTCCAGTCCTTTCTTCTTTGCTTTAGGTGCACAATGCTGTAGGTGCCCTGGCAAAAGCCGTCTATGAGAAGATGTTCTTATGGATGGTCCTTCGCATCAACCAACAACTGGATACGAAACAACCCAGACAGTACTTCATTGGTGTCCTGGACATTGCTGGCTTTGAAATCTTTGATGTAAGGAACAAGGATTTGGTATCACTTTCGTGGGAGGGGCAATGAGGGGTCATGAGAATTCAGAAATGTGTTTCTGTTAATGAGGATTCAAAAGCATATCCTCATCATTTACAGTTTTCTGGGACTCCCTGTCTCTTCTCCTCAGACACAGCATGACCCTCAAAGGGCTTCGCTTACAAACACATTGATCATAATGTTTTCAATAGATAGAAGAAAGCACTGTCTTCTGACAAAAGATTTCAGAGACCTTTGAGCATGCAAAGGTCTTGGGCTTTGCAAAAAAAGAGACAGAGCTAACACTAAGGCTCACATAGAGTGAACCAAAGGTATGGACATTCTTGGAAAAGCCAAGAAAAGAGTTATGATATGGGAAAAAGCACAGTGTATTTCCCATGTTGTGAATGCAGTGATGCTAGGACTTTTATGTCAGAGCAAAGAAAGCCCCAGATTGTTCATAAGAGGGCTAAGAAATTCTTGGGCAAGACGGTGAGGAAGTTTCTATTGTCCAAGTGGTAAGAGAGCTGCAACACCTCAATGTCATTGCAGCTAAGGTTACTGAACTGTTTAGCTTAGGAGTAGCACAGCAAAAAAGAAATTCTACTTTTAGGTTGATTTCAAAAAAAGTAACAATAACAAAAATCCCTTTAAAATGCTAAATTTTACAACAGAAATCCTGCTAAGGAAGCACACAATAAAATACAGTAAGGTGTGGATTTTCAGTTGGGGAACTTCAAACAGAATTAGGACATTACTGACAAAACTGTCATCCTTGCTGCACCTTGAGAACCTGTGCACCTCTCTTTGCATTGGACAGTTCAACAGCTTTGAGCAGCTGTGCATCAACTTCACCAATGAGAAACTGCAACAGTTCTTCAACCACCACATGTTCGTGCTGGAGCAGGAGGAGTACAAGAAGGAAGGAATTGAATGGGAGTTCATTGACTTTGGGATGGACCTGGCTGCTTGCATTGAACTCATTGAGAAGGTACCTATTCCGCCCAAGTGTATGATACACTCAGAATTTTGTGATGTTTCTCAGCCAAATTCAGCTGACAAAGAAGTCCTTCATGCTTACACCCAGACATTCAGTATCAGCTAAACAAAATATCTTGTCTTAAAGATGAGGTAGGGAAATTAGGAAAGCCAAACAAAATCCTGTGTTGTCAATCCTCTGTTACCCTGTCTTCAACCATGGAAAAGGAATCCTGAACACAAATAAGTTTGCTAAATCAGAACAAGTCCTGACAAACTTAGGCACTTAACCATTCTGAGATGCTACCAACAGTGCACAGGTACCTCTGTTGCTCATGGCATAGGTCTCACCATTGCAATCTTTCTCTGTCACTTCTTGTGATATCTTCCAGCCCATGGGCATCTTCTCCATCCTGGAAGAGGAGTGCATGTTCCCCAAGGCATCTGACATGTCTTTCAAAAACAAGCTCTATGACCAGCATCTGGGCAAGTCCAGCAACTTCCAGAAGCCCAAGCCTGCTAAAGGCAAGGCTGAGGCCCACTTCTCCCTAGTGCACTATGCTGGCACAGTGGACTACAACATCACTGGCTGGCTTGAGAAGAACAAGGACCCTCTGAATGAAACTGTCATTGGGCTGTACCAGAAATCATCTCTGAAGACACTGGCCTTACTCTTTGCCACTTACGGTGGAGAAGCAGGTAAGCTCTTTAAAATCCACGTAATATTCATAATATTCAAAGGGGGATCTCTAAGGCAACATTAAAAATATCTGTTCTGTTCCTTCACTTTTGCAGAAGGTGGTGGTGGCAAAAAGGGTGGCAAGAAGAAGGGTTCTTCTTTCCAGACTGTCTCAGCTCTTTTCCGGGTAAGTACAGAGTTCTCTATCATAAATGAGAATACCCAGTGAAAGAAGTAGAATAATACCTATGAAATGGAAGCGCTATAATTCTACTATGTCAACAGACTGAAAGACTCAATCTTATATATGCAATATTGAGAATGGAAGTGCATACAACTTGTAATTTAACTTTACCTCATGACCTTACAGGAGAATCTAAACAAGCTGATGACAAATCTGCGAAGCACTCACCCCCATTTTGTGCGCTGCATCATCCCAAATGAAACAAAAACACCTGGTAAGGGGATAAAGCAGGCAGAAAATTGAGCTACAGGAGCTCTTCTGCAGAGTGCCCAGCAATGCGGTAGTCATTAATGGTGTTGCTTGTTAGGTGCCATGGAACATGAGCTGGTGCTGCACCAGCTGCGGTGCAATGGCGTGCTGGAAGGGATCAGAATTTGCAGGAAAGGATTCCCTAGCAGAGTCCTCTACGCAGACTTCAAACAGAGGTAAAAGTGCTCCACCTTTTGCCCATTCTGCCCAAGGTGAGCAGCCTGAGCATCCAAACCTACTGGAAACATTATACTCCAAACTGGAAATGAGCAGTAATACAAGAGTGTTTCACTATCGGTTTATGGTGATACAATATTGCTGAGGTGAAGATTGCCATGGATTCTGATTTAACAATATGAAAACTTTCTACACCCTACCCTGAAAGGATGGACTGTTCCCAGGCATGAGACGGTTTCTGTCAGAGAGTCTGAGAAGGTGGTGGGCTTTGGACAAGGTGGTAGTTGGGATGATGGGGATTTATTCATGTTCTGTTTTCTCCTACAGATATAGGGTGCTAAATGCAAGTGCTATCCCAGAAGGACAATTCATGGATAGCAAGAAGGCTTCGGAGAAGCTTCTTGGGTCCATTGATGTGGACCACACTCAGTACAAATTTGGTCACACCAAGGTACAAACAATTCCTGGGTTCAAAGACTGTCAGAAAGAAGTGAGAGCTGACTTCTCCTTCTGCAACAGGGATCTGACATCTGATGTCACAGATGTCAGAGCATGGATCTCACTAGGCAGGGCTCAGTCCCATAGTACTCAAGCAAGGCAGACCCAGGGATCGTAGTCGGGTTCCACCAGAAACCCATGCTGTCAGGCAAATCTGTGTTGGTGAAGAATGTCTTAAGTGAAGCCAGAAAATCAGTCTATAGGTGAGGTGAGGATAATCAGGGTCAGGCATAGTTCAGTGATCACCAGGTAGGTCTGCAGTGATGAGGTCAAGCCAAGAAGTTAATCTGCAGGTCAGAGTCCAGTTCAATGGGGTCCATGGCAGGGTACAGCCACTGCTGTAGCTGAACTGGAGACCTGTATTTGTACAACATAGCTCAGGCAAAGACTGGAGAGTCAGGGCTGTAATTAAATGGTCTCCTGGCAGAGATCCTCATGAGCAGAGGATGTGGGTAAAGGACACAGGTGAGGCTGCTCAAGGCCATTAAGGCCTATTACTGCACTCATAGGGCTCAACAGACTCTGTCCACTCCCTGAGGTTGATGTGCTTCAATGTTCCCTTTCTCAAGGTGTTCTTCAAAGCTGGGCTAATAGGTCTTCTGGAGGAGATGAGAGATGAGAAGCTAGCGGAGATTATGACCATGACACAAGCAAGGTGCAGGGGCTTCCTCATGCGAGTGGAGTATCGGAGAATGGTGGAGAGGAGGTACACATTCCTCACCTTTAATTTGTTCTCATGGTACTTGTCTGTGTCTCAGTTAGTCATTTCCCCAAGGTATACAATAGGCATATCAATTGTATTTCAGGGAATCCATCTTCTGTATCCAATACAACGTTCGTGCATTCATGAATGTCAAGCACTGGCCCTGGATGAAGCTGTTCTTCAAAATCAAGCCCTTGCTGAAGAGTGCAGAGTCAGAGAAGGAGATGGCTAATATGAAACAGGAATTTGAGAAAACTAAGGAAGAGCTTGCAAAGTCTGAGTCAAAGAGGAAGGAGCTGGAGGAGAAAATGGTGACCTTGCTACAGGAGAAAAATGACCTACAGCTCCAAGTGCAGGCTGTGAGCATTGCCATTTATTGGTCCAGGGGATCAGGAGATTGCATGGTCACCTTATTCTCTGGCAAGCACAGACTGAAAAACAAAACACCATTTTGTCTGAGGACCGCACAGTTACCTAACTCTTGGAAAAGGGGAGGACTCTACAGTGTGGTTCTCTCTACAGAGAGAAATCTGCTGTGATTTTTTGAGAGAAATAATTTCTTTTTTCTCCAATAAATTATTAAATACCACCAACTACAGCATGACTTAAGAAATTTAAGCTAAACTACACTGTCTACAAAGAGAAAAGACGCTAATGCTTCTTTAAGGATAAATAATCAATTTCAGTGACCATCCTTATGAATATCCACGTGAATATCTAAGTATCTCAAAGAAAATTAAAGACTTCTTGAGCAGGTTTTAAAAATTAAAAAAAAGAAAGGGTAGCCTGATCTTATTCTTATTTTTGACAGTAACATAGACAAAACAGATCAGAGAAAAATACTGTGGAATGTTCTTTTCAGTTGAGAGGTGATATAAAGCGTCACAGAAAAAGAATAAGCCACGCTTTTCAGTTGCTTGGACGGAAGGTCCATTTCAGGCTCATTCTCACGCATGCGTACTTAGTGACAGAGCTGAGAAATGTCCGAACCTTATAACCCCAGAAAGTCTCTTTTTGCCTCCAGGAAGCAGATAGTTTGGCTGATGCTGAGGAAAGATGTGACCAACTCATCAAAACCAAAATCCAGCTGGAAGCCAAAATTAAGGAGGTGACTGAAAGGGCCGAGGACGAGGAGGAAATCAATGCTGAGCTGACAGCCAAGAAGAGGAAACTAGAGGACGAATGTTCAGAGCTGAAGAAAGATATAGACGACCTGGAGTTAACGCTGGCCAAAGTTGAGAAGGAAAAACATGCCACCGAAAACAAGGTACAGACATGGGGATTAAAATTAAGGGTCGAAGGACAGATGTGTCTCCCACAGCCTGATATTTCTAGCACACTGCTGGTTCTGCAATGGGTGGGCAGCCCAAAGGGAAACCCAGCTCCTGACTGAGCATTCCACAGTGAAAAGGTGACTGCATCAGCAGTAGTGTTTTCTGCCTGGTTTTTGGACACTTGCTCATAATGTGCAGGTGAAAAACCTCACTGAGGAGATGGCAGCCCTGGACGAGAACATTGCCAAGCTGACAAAAGAGAAGAAAGCCCTCCAAGAGGCCCACCAGCAGACTCTGGATGACCTGCAGGCAGAAGAGGACAAAGTGAATACGCTGACCAAAGCCAAAACCAAGCTGGAGCAGCAAGTGGATGATGTAAGCACATGCACACAGAAGAAGAATAGGGCAGTTGTAGAGTTAGAGCTGGCCGGCAGAGCATTCACGGCCTTGTTCTGTTTAGCTCGAAGGGTCCCTGGAGCAAGAGAAGAAACTGCGCATGGACCTTGAGAGAGCCAAGAGGAAACTCGAGGGTGACCTGAAGCTGGCTCACGACAGCATAATGGATTTGGAAAATGATAAGCAGCAGCTGGATGAGAAACTGAAGAAGTAAGTGTGGCTGTGGGGCACCTTTGTGTTGTGCAAATGTGCCTGTGTTTTTTGCTGGGCACTAACATGGTTTGCTTTGTGCAAAGGAAAGACTTTGAAATCAGCCAGATCCAGAGCAAAATTGAGGATGAGCAAGTTCTTGGCATGCAATTACAGAAGAAGATCAAGGAGTTGCAGGCAAGTCTTTGTTCCTTGCCTCCTCTCACACCGTCAGGGGTCAGGCAGGGGCAGGGCATGGGTGTGAATGGTGCCTGATGTTCCGCAGGCCCGAATTGAGGAACTGGAGGAGGAAATTGAGGCCGAGCGGACCTCTCGGGCCAAAGCAGAGAAGCATCGGGCTGACCTCTCCAGGGAGCTGGAGGAGATCAGTGAGCGCCTGGAAGAAGCAGGGGGAGCTACAGCAGCTCAGATTGAGGTGAACAAGAAGCGTGAGGCAGAATTTCAGAAGATGCGTCGGGACCTGGAGGAGGCCACTCTGCAGCATGAAGCCACAGCTGCTGCCCTGCGGAAGAAGCATGCGGACAGCACAGCTGAGCTTGGGGAGCAAATAGACAACCTTCAGCGCGTCAAGCAGAAGCTGGAGAAGGAAAAGAGTGAGCTGAAGCTGGAGATTGACGACTTGGCCAGTAACATGGAGTCTGTCTCCAAAGCCAAGGTATAGAATTGCTCATACATTTTTACGCTCGCAGGCACGTAGTATGACATAAAGGCTGCATCTACTAACCACATGCTCATACAAGAGCCCTACTATAACAAGAGTCAACTTTCTTTCCTTCCATGTGTTGGATGCCTAGGCAAATCTGGAGAAGATGTGTCGGACTCTGGAAGACCAGCTGAGTGAGATTAAGTCAAAGGAGGAGCAGAATCAACGCATGATCAATGACCTCAATACACAAAGAGCTCGTCTACAAACAGAAACAGGTGAGACATTCCCATCCCTGATGCGCAGTCGGATAACCTGCAAGTCAGAAAGACACCACAGGGTTCAAAGTGATCAGTGGTTTGTCTTGTCTAAACCAGTCCAGCACCGACAGGTTTACAGGCACCAATTGTCATCCCATTGCTAGTATAATAAGAATTTTGCTTGTTTCTTTCACACTTCCCAGGTGAATATTCACGCCAGATAGAGGAAAAGGATGCATTGATTTCTCAGCTGTCCAGGGGCAAGCAGGGATTTACCCAACAGATTGAGGAACTGAAGAGACATCTAGAGGAAGAAATAAAGGTGACCATGTTTCCTGCAAATGGCTTCTTTCCCCTTAGAGGCAGAGTTCTGTTTTAGAGAGTCTGTCGTAAAGCCATGTAGTGCTGGAAGGAGTGTTGGGTAATCATAACCAACTGAGTTTTAACCTAGTTTCTATCCTACAAGAAATTGTCCACAAGGCTTTGATGTGATGTACTCTAATGCAGGATGTAGACACAACATTAGATGCATTTATATAAACAACAGATTAGTTTATCCTTTTGGTAACACATCCTGATTCCTTAGAACACATGTATGAGCGATTCATCCGCTCCTAGCTTTAAAATAGTGTGTGAGAATTTACCCACTTTTTTCCCTAGGGCAAATATCCCAGTGAGAATTGCACTGTCAAGAAGCATCTCAAAATACATTCTGAATTTACCAATCCTAATGTCTCCACAGGCCAAGAACGCCCTGGCCCACGCCTTGCAATCTGCTCGCCATGACTGTGACCTGCTCCGAGAGCAATATGAAGAGGAGCAGGAAGCCAAGGGTGAGCTGCAGCGCACCTTGTCCAAGGCCAACAGTGAAGTTGCCCAGTGGAGAACCAAATATGAGACAGACGCCATTCAGCGCACGGAGGAACTCGAGGAAGCCAAGTATGTGGGAACTGGGATGTGGTACAGCAGGAGGAGACTGGGGCGGTCAAAGAAAATTTGACGGAGTGCCTAAAAGTATAAGGAGAGGTTGAAGGTATAATTGAGAGGGATAGCCAAAAGATAAAAATGCTCAACTACCTGCTATAGGGTGGATGAGAGAGGCAAAGTGTGCTCTGGAGAAAGCAGGTTGGAAAGACAAATATACCCATCAAGATTAGAAAGGGTAAGACAGGCCTAATACTCAGTATAGAGTCAGGGCACAGAAGTGCTGGACTCTGTACGTCGCACCCAATCTTATGGAAAAAAAAAAAAAAAAAAGCGTCTTCTGTGGAAAATACTGGGATCATCGACCATAACAATGGGAGAGTGCTCACTAGTGAATAACACAACACTGGCTCCTCAGTGATCTCTAAGTGGGTACTTTGCTTACTCCTTCACAGGAAGAAGCTGGCACAGCGCCTGCAGGAAGCAGAGGAGCACGTTGAAGCTGTGAATGCGAAATGTGCCTCCCTGGAAAAGACAAAGCAGCGGCTGCAGAATGAAGTGGAGGACCTGATGATAGATGTGGAGAGGTCAAATGCTGCTTGCGCAGCTCTGGACAAGAAGCAGAAGAATTTTGACAAGGTAACCCAGGCTCCAGCCTCGTGGTCTGGGGACAGAGCATCTCCTCATGACTGCCACACTCATACTGCGGCCCTGTTGCTCTTCAGATCCTGGCAGAGTGGAAGCAGAAGTATGAGGAAACGCAGGCTGAGCTGGAAGCCTCCCAGAAGGAGTCTCGCTCTCTCAGCACGGAGCTGTTTAAGATGAAGAATGCCTACGAGGAGTCCTTGGACCAGCTGGAAACCCTGAAGCGCGAGAACAAGAACTTGCAGCGTAAGTCCCGGGTGCTCTGCTCCTGCCAGGGCTTTCTTGCAAGCTTCTCTGTCCACCACATCAAATGGCTCCATGCCTGCAGGATTGCGAGGGTGCCTGTCACCTTCCTGTGGCAGGGCCTTTCCCCTCCTGCCCCGTGCCTGACCCTGCTATTTGTCTCTGTCCCTGCAGAGGAGATTGGTGACCTCACGGAGCAGATTGCAGAGGGAGGAAAGGCCATTCATGAGCTGGAGAAAGTGAAGAAGCAGATTGAGCAGGAGAAATCTGAAATCCAGGCTGCTCTGGAGGAAGCTGAGGTACAAAGCATTAATAATTAGTCTCTACACAGACACAAGTAAAAGGGAAAGGAGGCTAAAGGACATGTAGTGTTCCTCTGACATGGCTGTTTGAAAAACAATCCTAGATTTCGTAAAGTATTGTGTAAGATGATATTTTGAAAAGAAGTGCTCTGTTTCTCTTTTCTACTAATGTATTTGTACTTTTTCAGGCCTCCCTAGAACATGAGGAGGGAAAGATCCTGCGCCTCCAGCTGGAGCTCAACCAGGTCAAGTCTGAGATTGACAGGAAGATAGCAGAAAAAGATGAGGAAATTGACCAGCTGAAGAGAAACCATCTCCGAGTTGTGGAGTCCATGCAGAGCACGCTGGATGCAGAGATCAGGAGCAGAAATGAAGCCCTGAGGCTGAAGAAGAAGATGGAGGGAGACCTGAATGAAATGGAGATCCAACTGAGCCATGCCAACCGTGTGGCAGCAGAGGCGCAAAAGAACCTGAGAAACACACAGGCGGTGCTGAAGGTCTGTTAAGCAAAGACAGAGCTAGAGGAAGGGCTTCTCTGATGTTTTCAGTTCTCAAGAGGGCTGTGCCACGTTATAATTTCTCTTGCCTCTTTTACAGGATACCCAGATACACTTGGACGATGCTCTCAGGACGCAGGAGGACCTGAAGGAGCAGGTGGCCATGGTGGAGCGCAGAGCAAACCTGTTGCAGGCTGAAGTTGAGGAGCTACGGGCAGCCCTGGAGCAGACGGAGCGGTCGAGGAAAGTGGCCGAGCAGGAGCTGCTGGATGCAACGGAACGTGTGCAGCTCCTTCATACCCAGGTCAGGAACCCCCTACTGGAAATGACTCACATTGACAAAAGATAGCCCAGAACATCACAAGTAAGGGATTACTCTGTAAAGACTTGAAGAGCAATGTTGTCACAAGACAAGCTCAGCCAGGCATTATGTCCAGTTTGTAAACATGGCTCTAAAGCAGATAAATAGTATGCTTTACCTTTCAGTTCTTGAGGCAGCAGAGTTAGGCCTAATGGTAGAAATGATGCTTCTTCTGTTGCACAGAACACCAGCTTGATCAACAGCAAGAAGAAGCTGGAAACAGACATCATGCAAATTCAGGGAGAAATGGAGGAGACGATTCAGGAAGCCCGCAATGCTGAAGAGAAGGCCAAGAAGGCCATCACAGATGTGAGCCGGGGACTCCTTCCCTTGCTGGTGGTGGGTGGATTCTGCCCCAGTATGTCTCGCATCCCAAACTGGGGCTGTTCCTTTGCTCTCCAGGCGGCCATGATGGCAGAAGAGCTGAAGAAGGAGCAGGACACCAGTGCCCACCTGGAGAGGATGAAGAAGAACTTGGACCAGACAGTGAAGGACCTGCAGCACCGTCTGGATGAGGCTGAGCAGCTGGCACTGAAAGGAGGCAAGAAGCAAATCCAGAAGCTGGAGGCCAGGGTGTGTAGAGCTGCTGTTTGTGCATCAGGGAGCACGTCCCATGAGGCACCACCAGGGGAGCTCCAAGGCTGGGCTTCTCATTGCAGGTGAGAGAGCTGGAAGGGGAGGTTGATGCTGAGCAGAAGCGCAGCGCTGAAGCCGTGAAGGGTGTGCGCAAATACGAGAGGAGAGTGAAGGAGCTGACCTACCAGGTAAGGCCTCAGGAGGCCCCCTCTTCCCTTGGAAGCCAAAACATTTTAATGTGATTCCCATGCGGAAATGTTAATTGTGGTGTGGGGAAAGCAATGCCCTCTCTTTCCTGCTTTCCAACTGCTCTAGTCTGAGGAAGACCGGAAGAATATTCTCAGGCTCCAGGACCTGGTGGACAAGCTGCAAATGAAGGTGAAATCGTACAAGAGACAAGCTGAGGAGGCTGTAAGTACTGCACAGGTCGGGGCGAGAGTCACCTTCTGTGGTGCAGCAGTGTCACTGAGATCAGTATGAAGACCAGCACCACTGGTCAGCAGCTCAGGCTTTAGGGTCTTTGTGGTGCTGAGAAATCGCCCTGGCACATGGTCACCTGACCTGGAAGAAAGTCAGCAGGCAAATGGTAAGGGCAAGTGCAGGGTGCCGATACATGAGGGATACGACATCCATGTCAGTTGTCACAATCAAATCAACAACACAGGGGACACAACATGTAGAGTGTTGTCTCAACTAGAAGGCATCTGGAAAGCATAGCATTCCAATAGCCTTCTACAAGCCAACCTTTTCTCAAACAGCAGCCTCCAATTTTTGCCCACTCTGAAGTCCTTGCTTTCTCTTTCAACTCTGTGCTTTTGAAAGGAGAAGTTTTTTGAAAGTTTTTGAAAGTTAGCTGATGGAAAAGAAGCAAAGGGAAAGGAAACAGCAAGGGAAGACCTACCAACAGCCTAGATATTCCTTTCTTTTCACATTTAGCTGGAGAAAGTGAATGAACAGAGTGCCGTACAGGCAACATTTATAAAGGGCTTTGTGAAATGTGCAGCTTCTGCACAGCATCCTTTGGCAATGCTTCTGTGAGCGCTTGCACTTCAGAGGGGAAAAAGCGTCTCTCTGAGGGCAAAGAGGGAATAATTCCTGTCAGCTCTCTTGAAATCTTGGCCTGGGAACTGAGGTGCAGAAGCATGAGAAATCCTCCTGATTGACCTTGTGCTCTCCCACCACAAGGAACTCCTCCTTCGGGAGACTGTTAGGGAAATTTCGTCACAGCAAAGACAGGAGGGGCTGAAGGGGACTCGCAGGACATACAGTACTGGCCACAGGGTTTAGCCTGGTGTGGTGAGGCCTTGCTGCCTTCTGGGCGTGCTGCACTCAGGGGTGAACTGAGGCACGTTCTGCAGCCCATCTTGCACACGAGTTCAGACTGAAGAATGCCAATGGTCACCTCCACTGACTGAGGGGTTGATGAATCTCTGCCACTGGTCAGAAGCACGGGTCTTCAGGGCCTTTATCAACCTGATTTCTTGGGTACCAAGTAATGGGAGACTGAACACAGAAGTGCCAGGGCCAAGTGAGGAACTACGTCCTTGGCTGTGACACACTGCCAGTGTGGTTTGTCACAGTGGGCTTCTGAGTAAGGGAGGATTGGGAAGTCTGTGTGAGGCTCATGGGTAAGCAGTGGTAGGTGGGGGGCAGAGGGTCGGGGCCTTCCCCTTCTCCTCTGGGAGCAACAGGCTGTTGGGACCCTGGAGCCTTCCCCCACCAGGGAACAGCTGCAGCCCCTCAAGTCCCAGTGGCAGAAGAGCCCTTCTGCCCTGGGCTCTTCACCACCACCTCCCTCTTCCCCTACAGGAGGAGCTGTCCAATGTCAACCTCTCCAAATTCCGCAAGATCCAGCACGAGCTGGAGGAAGCTGAGGAGCGGGCTGACATTGCAGAGTCGCAGGTCAACAAGCTCCGAGTCAAGAGCCGGGAGTTTCACAGCAAGAAGATAGAAGAGGAAGAATGAGGATGTCAGGGGGCAGCAAAGTGACGGGGAGGGTGCACAAAATGTGAAACCCTCTGTCACCTTCTTTTGTAATTAGTCTTTGTAACCACCCCAGTGTCTAGAGAATAAAGGTCATAGATTCCTTTGCTTGCCTGCCATGAGTATCTACTGTGTTTTTCCTCTTTTTTCTTTCCTTCCCACCCTGCTTAGCTTTTAGATCTCATTTTGCATTGAATAGTGCTGAAAGGTTAGTTAATTGTCTCCGTTAGCTGTCAGTTATGTCATACATATTTTTTTATATGTATATAAATCAAGTAAATCGTGCTTAATCATGCAATAGGTGAAAGTATATGTTGTAATGTACTTTTCTTGCTATAGGAAAGGCTTAGAGGTTTAGATCCGGTTTAGAGGAGACACAGCACCGCTGTGGCATTTCCATGGTGCTACACAATCATTCAGTCTTTCTTACCCTGGACTGCCTGCTACTACTTTTAGCTACAGCTCATGGCTCCACCACTGCATAGAGGTGCTGTTCTCTTCATGAGGCCACATGCTGTAATGTTTTGGGGCAGAAGAGGAGAGAAAGTGAGGTATTGGCAAATAGTTTTTCCTTCATTCAGACTGTGTTCTGAACAGAAGAGGCTTGCTGAACTGTCCAGCTGCGAATTCTCTTGTGCTCTGTTATCTGTCTCAGCTGAAGTACTCTGACATTGCATGCTGTATCTGGTTCAGGTATAAGATACATAGACAGCACCAAAGTCGGTTAAAACTTAGACATGCAGAGAGACATCTGCCTCAGCTGATACTTTCACAACAGCAACAAGTGCATGCTTCCAAGTAACTTCTGTTCCTTATTTTCAGGAAGACCAGACAATCTTGCAGGATTTTCTGCTTTGGCTTACACACTGTGAGCACTAATTTACATCTTTCCCTTTTTACTGGTTAGATCTGAATCAACATTAGCTTTTGGGCAGAACTTCTGCTTATAGTTCTTGTATACCTACATTACAAAACTGCATTTTTCAGCTATCTCCTAAATACTTATGCTCTTTATATTACATTAGAAACAGGGCAAAGAATAGAAATGGAAATTAAAGAGAGAGAAATTCAGGAAGATAATGCCTGAGAGTGATTTGTTCCATTTCGGCCTACCTACTCTTCTTTCTCAAAACAGCATCTGGTATTTGCCCCTACTGCACCTCAGCACTTTCAAGTTGTGAGGAAGTGATACAGTTGTCAACATAGACACTGTGAGGTGTGAGATCTGATTTTTGGTGGCCTCTCTCCAAGGGAGATTTGTGGAGGGCTGGATACTGATAAGTTTATGTTTTGTATGCAGTTGAAAAAAAGCTGTTCTTCAGGCCAGTTTTAAGTTTGCTTTGGTAATTTTATTAGATAGGAGGATGGTGAAAAGATGTCCTCTTGTACTAAAAGTGGAGGAAATTGGTTGACAGTTCTGTGACAGTTACTGTAAATAAGATAACTCTCCCCCAAAGTTGAGTCTCCTGCCCCCAGAAGCTCTGCTACTCCTATGGGCATCTTTCTTTCTGATGTGGTCCTTTCCTTAGTGGTAGCTTAGATAGCTGAGCCTGGACCATGAGTTCTCTTTGTAGCCTATGATAAGATGGCTAAGTGAGCATATAAGAGGCATCTGCAGTAGCTCATTAGTGAAAGAGAAACACTGAAGGGTTTGTTAGCAGGTGGCATTTCAAGTCTAGCCTACTGGTTTTCCCTTCAAAGTATACAGACATAGCAATGAGGAAGCTGGGTAGCCGAACAGGTTGGTTCTGGGCCTGACCAGAGCTCAGAACGAACAAGCAACTTTGGACCTTGGCTAAAACACAACAATGTCCAGTCTCAACCTCTGCCTGTTGGGGCAAGGCTCTCAAGGCTGGGGCTCACTGTTGCAGCCGTGGCCACTGAATTCCCAGTGAGTACTGGGTCAGCTCAGCACCTGTAGCACTTTCTGGGAAAGGTGAATATGAATGGAGATGAGGACAGATAGTTTGTGTTAGTTCGAAGGGAGAGTTTGCTTAAATTCAAGCCAGCCTTATCTCTGAACCAACACAGACTTCGTTGAAAGGGTAAACAAGCATGTGGATGGGGAGATCCAGTTGATATAACCCACAGCGATTTCCAAAACCTTTCAGTGAAGTACTCCATCAAAGGCTTTTACAGAAACAATGCAGCCATGGGATAAGAAAGAATGTCCTCACTCAGATAAATAATTATCAAAAGGAGAAGCATTATCTCTGTTGGGGATGAGGACTTTTGTTGTTAAGCTATTGATAAAACAAGCTGAAAAGAAGTTGAACAGGAAGGTACAAAACGTTTCCCAGTGGAATACTACTATTCCAGACAGTAAGGACACTGATGGCAAACTGCTGAAGGATTTCCATGAGACTGAGTAAATGGACATTAAAATAGCATTAAAAATTCCATATAGATAAACACAAAATGATACACTCTCAGGAATATGATCCATATTCACATATAAAATGGTGGGCTCTGAGCTGACTGTTACCAGTAGGAGCAAGATCTTCCACCTGTGATGGATAATTGCATGAAAACATCAACACAGTTGTCAGCAGTGGTAGGAAAAGAGAAAAGAAAGAAGAAAATTGAACCTGCAAGGAAATATCATGAATGAACAAAACAGAGAGGACTATTGTTCCACTATATAGATTTAAGTTGTGATGACATTTTAATATTATGGGGAGCCAGATTCAGGAAATAAAAAACATTCCAAAGGCAATAAAGTTGATCAAAAATATAGAGCAGCTTCTTCATTAGGACCAATTCAACAAACCCTGAGAGTTAAGACAGGAAAAAAGACAGCTGAGTAGGGATACAAAAGAGATCTATAAAATTGGCAGCAGTACAGAGATGTTAACAGTTCTAACTGTCTTTTGCAATAAAAGAACAGGAAAGTGTGGAGGATGGAAGGCAGGGCGCGGTGCATATGTAAAAAGCAAATAAAACTACCTGAAGGCAAGTTCAAAAACACGTAGAGGTGTGGATTCTTCATACAGTAGGTGGCTAAGCTTCATTGCACATTGCTAAGGGATTACAGAGATTCAGAAGGAACCTGCACTTGTTCATGGTGAATTACCATGAATGAACTACTAGACATTATCAAGCACACAGAAATCCTGCCTGTAGCACAAAGGCCCAGAGCTATACAGAAAGACAGAGTGTACTTGAGGGAAGTATCATGCATGCTTTCTCTTTCATGTAGTTCAGATAAGGAATAAGCATTTGTTGAGAAAGGGAGGACAGCCCTCCGACCCCCACCCCAGTCCATTTTTGTGACAAAAAAAATGATGCTGCCAGTCAGAACGTGCCACCGAATCAAACCCTCTAGGAGGTAAATGCATGGTTTGGGAGGTGGAGGGAGGCCTCTATGTTGAGTTCACAAGCTTATGCTCTGCATAGTTGTCTCTTTGGATGCCCACCTCCTACTCAGATGCTGCTCAAAAGGCATTTGGGCACTTGGGCTGTAACTGTGACTGATTTGCCTTGAGGACGCATCCTGCAGCAGAAAGTTGTGCAGAAGTAGCAACCATCACCTGCTCAGAGGTAGCCATTTCCTAGCTATGGCATGCAAACTATGCCTATGATCAAGCCTCAGGCCGGTTGCCTGATAGCTTTGGAATATGATTCACCTACAAAGTTTTCAAAGGAAGGCTTACTACAGCTTTTGGATTTCCTTTAGAAGTGCTGAGGGTTGACAGTGCTCTCTTGATCTACATGTGCAGACACCTCTGCCACAGTACAAGCTTTGCTTCCAGAGAGATGCTCACACTGCTGGATGCTTCCAGCTGACAGCTCCATGGCTGTACACCTAGGACTGAATTATCAAAATGAATCTTACCTTATTTGGCTCAGGGTACAATGTCACCAATGCACCAGCACTTGTGAGGCTGTACTGCTGTCAGTAGTGAGTATGGGAAGCAGAAACCCAGGGTAGTCTGTGACTGCCATCTAAAAAGGGAATGAGAGAGCACTCTTCAGGAATAGATCTCAATTTTCAACCACAAACAGCTTAACAAAGCCAGCTGACACTTAGCGGTGATTCCAGCATACTTTTCTTCCCATGACATGTTAGAAGGCTCCCAATGCTTCCCTAATGTCTTTCATCCCTTTTGTCCTCTAAACTCACACTCCATGGTAGACACCATTTTTGATACTGTCTTTGGTGTTGGTTTGTCCTTTCTTTTACTGCTCCTACAGAACTCTTGAACATTCTCTGGTCACACTGAGATATTTAAGTTTGTTAAAATCTCCATTACTGTAATGCAGTCAATATGATGTTTGTCATTAATAGGAAAAGTAGTACACTTTGTACTGATCTGACAATGCAGGGTTTCAGGGCTTGCATGGATCTTAAGTGGTTTTAGCTTGTTTCACTAATATGTAGTCATCAAGCGACTTTTACTTAATCAGTTTTATCTTCAGCTTTGTGAATACCATGTGTCATAAGTGTCTGACAAGCCTTGGGAGTCGCTGCATAATGAAGGCTAGCCATTTGTGATAATTGAGGCTGGGGGAAGGTATTATGCACCTCCCAAACTTCAGCTGAGAACCAAAGAGAAGGAAGCAAACTTTAACAAGAAATTATCTAAAAACAAACCCAAGCAGACTGAAGACAAAGAAGGAAGAAACCCTCACTATGGACATCCTAGCAAAGCTATGAGGATGCTGATAATTCATTGCAAGCTCCCTTATACACCTCCACCACACTTGCTTAGAAAGAGTTAAGAGTCAGCCTTAGGACAGAGAGGAGAATTGGAAGTGTAAGCAAAATACTGGAGAAAAGATGTGGATACAAGGAAGTATTTTGTAGAAAGAACCCCCCCTCCAAAAAAAATAATGTGTTATTAATGAGGCTTTTCTGTATCATTTAGATAATTTATACTACTAGACTGTTAGAACATGAACACAGTTCCACATATATGATGTGCTTCAAACTACCTATAATAAGATTATGAGTGTAAGAATATAATGCAGGGAATATGTCCTGCATATTCCCACTGGCCACAATGTGCGGACTTCCAAAAAGAATAGATTTTAGAGACACTTTAAAATCGTAACCCATAGATAACACACAGGTTTTTGAAAAATCTTAAGGATGCATCAGCACCATCTGAGTACAAGGGACTCACTTTATGAGAAAGGATTTTAGGACAGGATGGTCTGGATCTCTGTTAAATGCAGTTTTTCTTTTTCGTGAGAATTTCTATGATAACCTTGTATAGAATAAAAAAAGACAAACTGCACTGCTGCAAGAGGATGTACTACTTACTGGAAGTGTGTAAAATGACTTAATAGATACTCCTTCATCTCAGTATCTAGATTTCACATCTTTTCTCTACTTCTACCCTGGCCAGTGGCAGTGAGCTGGCCATGATGGCAGAAGGTGAAGGCTTTAGAAGGCCAGGAAGAGCAGACACTTTCCTTATTTATTTGGGTTGTGCTTCATGCCCTTGGCTCTGCAGACCCCCTCTCCAAGGAGGAGTCTATGTGCCCATGGCTCAAAATGCTACATTTCCTTCACGATATAGCTACTGAGATGGAAACAAACTGCTCTCCATGAGCTGCAAGGGACCTTTAACTCCAGAGGCAAGAGGCTCTGGGTTAGAATAAATACAAACAAAATCCTCAGGTAGAGGCTAGGATCTCGATATATCACGCTGTAGGAGTGTAAAGGGCCAGAATACGTACCATCTGGCTAATGACACAAGCTATACAGATAGCCTGAGAAATGACTGGGGACAGAAGTAAAAACAGTTGTGTGGAAGAGGGGATGCAGGTGTGAGGTCTGAGATAAGGAGAGAATTAACAGAGTCTCAAATACCTGGTCATAAGCAGAAAGGGTATGAATAGATGTTGAAGAAAAGGACAGGAAGGAGAGCTGAGAACATTTGGGAATAAGGAAAAGATTGATGTCAACTTTAGATGAAGAAGGGTAAGAAAAACTGATAGGTGTTGGGTTGGGGGTGATGACACAGTTAAGAACGACAGGAAAGGAAAAGGAATGGGAATTACAGATTGGCGACAGTGATAGGATTTGCTGTATCTTTATTGCAAGAATTGATAGGCTTGTGGCAGATTTCAAATGAATAAAATGGTTACAATTATATGAGCAGCCTTAATGGTAATAACTACATCATTATAACTTTAATGACTCATTTGATTTATTAATAGAAGAAATTCTAGTAAATGGCATAAATAGTTTAACATAAAAAAGATTGTACTTTTGTTTTCCTTTCTAAACAACAGCTAAGGTCAGTGTAAGCATCTTGGATATAGGAAAATGTCTATATAGCAAAATACTGGCATGTGAATTTTCTTTTGTTGAGTGAACTTCCCTGGCTAACATTTTCTATGACGACATTTCTGAAGACATAAAGAAAATCCATTGTAAGATTACCATAATTTGGGGAGAAAGTATATGCTTTGTCAGTCCAAAATTTTTTTTCTAACTAAACCAAAACATTTTATTCAGAGCTTTTACAAAATTACTTATTTTCTATCTGCTTTCCATTTGTTCAGTGAGTAACTAGAAAAATATTCTCAGCAGAATCAGATAAGCAAACATGATAGCATTCTTACACAGAGCCATGGTATTATTTTACAAGGAAATTTCACACACTTTGCTGTCAAAGACTTTATATGTTTGCCTAGATTATTTCTTTGAATAGAAGGTGAGTAATCTATTAAAAATAGACGTTTTCTTACTGATTTCTTTTAAAAAGTAAAAATTAAACTATATCCGATATTAACATGCAGCACATGTATAGTGGCAATGGTGTTCAATAGCCATCCTGCACGTGCCACTGGGATGCATGTGTCCAGAATAACCCAATTAATGAGCACTATCTGTTAAGCACTTGTTTACTTCTTATGAATCTAAAAATATTCCTTATTTATATTACAAAAATGCCTCTCATTCAGGATTAATTTCATTTCTCATGTCTTTGTAGTTCAATACCACACACTGAAGATTAGAGTCAGTTTGTATAAATACCCAGTTTGTGGAATTAGACTCTCTATGAGCTGATAAGTGTTGGTACAAAAACTAATATTGAAAAGAGTGTTTGTCTATAATTACCATGAAACAACATATCTGAGAGAAAGTTTAAAGTAGATAGAGCTGATGTGCTCCAACAGAGCTGCATGGATGACAAAGTCTCTCAGATCACAACAATCTGAACATCAGAGTGATGTGCCTCCTATGTAAATAAGCATTGTTTTCATTAACAGAATAGGATTATCTGAAAATATCCTGTTCAGCAGAAATAAACTTCTAATTAGTGAATTCTGAGAAGCCAAATTCAACAATTCAGTTCTTCATGATTAACAAGCCTATTCCTACCCCCAAACTACCAGCTGAAAGAGATCATGTCTTTCTCACAAAAAAAAAAAAAAAAAAAAAAAAAAAGTCAGCTGAAACACCTTATTTTATTTATGTGGGTAGTCCTTCAGAAAACACAATACTGATCAGAATAAATAATTTGACATACATAAGGACCTCAGATTCTGGGCACGAATAGGCAAAGTCCAAGGTTAAGCCAATGTGCAAGGTAGAGCTGAACATACTCACTCAGTACACAGCTCTGCCTAGAGGCCCCTAGGGGTCACCCTGCCCCAGGATGATACAGGCTAACTGGAGAAATTCCTGAAGGGAACAGCAGGCCCTCAGTGAATTAACAGCACGGATGCAGAAGGGAAAGGTTACCTTTGTATACTTGGTAAAGCAGCGACTGAGTGAAGTGGTCTTTACAGTTTAAGATGGAGAGGAAATCTTTACACAAAGTTCATACAATGCCCAGTTAAGTTGTATTTTCCATTTATAGCATTTGAGAATCACACATCAGAGCTATTGCTAATCTGATTTCTATTTTGTCACAGTCAGCATGGCAACGAAGGAACATACCATCTAACTTCTTTTTCTGCTCGAGTTATTTGCATCCTGACCTTAAAATTATACTAGTAACCCTAATTTGCCTTCCATCCACCTCCTTGTCCTTCTCTGACTCTTTCTGCCACCTGTTGTCCCTTTGCTTTCTGCACTCACCCAAAGGCTTCTAAGCCTTTTCACCCCACTCACCTGTTCTGTAACTGGAGTCACTCGGCTGCTAGAATATGTGAAGGAAAGGGCATTCTGAACGTCACTCTCTTCAGCTAAGAGTTACTTAATGCTTGCTGTGGAAATAGGAGGTGTCTAAATAACTACGCCTTCAGAGCACATTCAGTACTGCCCATTTTCAACCATAGGTTGCACATTTACCCAGCTTTCTACTCTCAGTTGGTTGTTTCAGGAACTTTCATGAGATTAAGGTGCTTAGTTGACACTAAGCAAGTTGCTTTTAGTTGCTTTTTATCTACGGAATTGAGAGTTATTACTGGAAAGAGAAGCGTTAATCTGCATGAAAGTCCATTATCCAAATTTCATATGTAGAGACATTAAATGTTTGCTTTCCTTTTTACGCAGTAAGACTAAATTACAAACGCAGAAATTAGTTCCTGAAAGTAACAGTATCAGGATTAGGAAAGAACGTGGCTTCTCTGCTGCTGCCATGTCTAAACTGCAGTACAAGCTAGTCTTCATCAATAATGTTCTCAAAGTGCTTATATTTACTCCTAGTATTGTATCATTCATTGATATATGTAGACAAATTATTAGTCCAAACTGGCTTTCTTCCTTGAAGATTAGTTCACAGCTCACATTAATAATGGTCCTTACTTGGTTATCTCCAGATATCTGTTCAAGTTTCCATCTTTTTTCTCACCCTCTCTCCTCCTCAACATCTGAAGACTTTATCAGGAACATTCAAGTAGATTTTTAGAGGACATCTTAACTAGGCAACACAGTGAAGCTCCATATTTAACAAGCATGTTCTGCAGGGAATACAGAAAATATTCCCTGTAAAAATTAATCTGGTCCAGTATTTATCAAATCTAATAAAGAAAGTGTGTCCTTACCATCACCAGGTCCAGTTCACCGCAACATGTTAGTGGAAGTGTAGCAATGAGAAGATTTGCTCTGAAGGATTAGTGTTCTGGCATTTCTGCTTATCGTCTGCCAACATTCCTGGGACCTCTCCTTTTACCCAGGGAACAGCAGGATGGGACTACGTTTTCTCAATCATACTATGTTTTACAGGGCCGCATTGATCTCTCCAATCATGCCCTACAAATTCTAAAGCACGTCTGACATTCTAAAGCACGCAGCATGTCTGACAATAGCATTCACAAGCTATAGACCATACAAGTAATGCTTTTTGAAATGAGTGTGCCAATTAAACAGGGAAAATGCAGATTTGTCTCAGATATTTTCTTTTCTGGAGAAATAGCAGGCTCCATTTTGTAGATGAGCTACCAGAAGCAGGGAAAGTAACAGCACCCTACAAACAGTCTGGTGACTGATATCTGAAATGTAATTTCATTGCTTTATCCAGAATGAATTGTGTTAATGTCTTGTGTTAATTGTGTCATTGTCTCACTCTCAGTGATACTTTTTTTCTGAAATCTCTTTTTTTATAGGATTTTGTCAACAGTCTTAAAACCAGCATAGAGATATATTCTCTGCTAACTAGTGCAACACCTAAGTCTGTTCTGTCTATGAGATATACACTGGGCAGAACCACCTCATTAAGTTTTCTGCAGTCTACTCAAAGCTTAGTATCCCATGCTTCTTAGGTACAATAATTAATGAGGAAGCATAGAGTAGGTAGACACAATCCCAAGTTCCAATGTTCCTTATAGAGTTGCTCTCAAAATAACATCACTTGGATACACTTCACTGTATATTGGCTGTTAGTTTCTGGTGAGAATAGTGTGAATCAGTTGAACTTGACTTTAGAAAAAAACCTCTTTTGATCCTTCAGCAAAAAATTATGTATTTTTTTTCTATATAATTCTTTCTCAAATTATAGGTTTTGACAAAGTTTCTTTTGAATTGTCAGTAAATGGATCTAGCAATGTCTCTAGCTTGTGAAACCTCCTTAATGCCTATTATATTTGTCCCTGCCACAATAAGCTATTAACCTATTCAGACATAAAAGATTTAGTGTGACATAGCTCTGAGGATTTTTAATATTATAGATAACATTTTTAATCATTTAAACCTCCTAAAAATATCCTTTTCTCTGCCTTTTATAGTGAAGATTAATACTGTCTCTCATTTGAAATGGATGCATACACATTTTATAATACTTGTGTATTTTTTCATACAAAACGCTTTTGAAACTTACGTGTTTTGGACATGTAACTGCTGCACCAGATCCATTATGGAAATTAAATCATAATATAGCATTTGAACATATGAAACGACTTGATCCACACAAGATATAGACCCATCTTCCCATAAATTCCAGATGAGATTTGTGGGTCTCTCTGGCTTTTCATGTCTTTGAGCATATTGCTAGTCAAATGGCAGAAGCTCATTGGTGAATAAAAGTTTCCCATAACATCCCCATAGGTAGGCTAGAAGGGTGCGTTAGATGAGTATACAGTGAAGAGGATTGAGAACTAATTGAAAGACAGAGCTCAGGGTTGTGATCAGCAACACAGAGTCTAGTTGGAGGCCTGTAGCTAGCAATGTCCCTCAGCAGTGAATACTGGGTCCAGTCTTGTTCAATTTATGCACCAGTGACCTGGATGAAGGGACAGAGGGCTCCCCCAGCAAGTACGCTAATGGTACAAAAATGGGAGAGTGCCTGATACACCAGAAGGTTGTGCTACCATTCAGAGAGACCTTGACAGGCTGGAGAGATGGGCAGAGAGGAAATTCATGACATTCAACAAAGGGAAGTGCAGAGTCCTGCCCCTAGGGAGGAATAATCCTTGCACCACGACAGGCTGGGTCTGATCTGTTGGAAAGTAGCTCTGCAGAGAAGGACCTGTGAGTCCTGGTAGACAACAAGTTAGGGTGTGAGAGGTCACGAGTTCAAATCCTGGATGAGCCCTTTTCTCCTTCTCTGGAGATATTCAAAGCCTACCTGGATGCAACCCTGTCTAACATGCTCTAGGTGATCCTGCTTGAGCAGGGGGTTGGACTAGATGATCTCCAGAGGTCCCTTCCAAGCTTACAAATTCTCTGTATGTATTCAAGTTAACCATGAGCCAGCCACATGACCTTGTAACCAAGAAGGCCAGTGGTATCCTGGGGTGCATTAGGAAGAGTGTTCTAGCAGGTTGACAGAGATAATCCACCCTCTTTACTCAGCCATGGTAAGGTCACATCTGGAGTGCTGGGTCAAGTTCTGGCTTCTCCAATACAAGACATGGAGCTACTAGAGAGAGTCCAGCATACGGCTACAAAATTAGGGCACTGCAGCATCTCCTCTATGAGGAATGGCTCTGAGAGCTGGGAATGTTCATCCTGGAGAAGCAAAGACTGAGGAGGGATTTTTTCAATGTGTATAAATATCCAAAGGGAGGGTGTAAAGAGGATGTGACCAGACTCTTCTCAGTGGTGCCCTATGATAGGACAAGAGGCAATGGGCATAAAATGAAACACAGGAAGTTCCATCTGAAAATGAGGAAAACTTCTTTCTTGTGAGGGATCAAAAAGTAATAGTACTTTCACTTTCTTCTCAGTCCCCTCATGTTGTCCCAAACAAGCTAAGTCAACTGTCCAAGAAGCTAACTTGAATCAGCTGATTATACTGCCGCTACAAGCATTCTGGATATCCTTAGGGTTCAGGTCTTCCTCCCGCTGTCTTGCCACCCATGAAAGATTCACATTTTAAAAAGAAGCAGACCCAAGTCAGCTAACCATATTGTCTGTTCTTCTTCTGACAAACAAATCTTGAATATCTGACTGCACGTAAGGAGTAAAATGTTTTTTTACATTGAATGTCCTACATACTAATGATTACAACACGGTCAGAGCTAGTTGTTTGACAGCCCTTTGGGCTAATGAGGGTACAGAGAACAGCAATTTCACTATCTCAGGATGTGCTGTAATCACTAGGCATTCCTGCAGCATTTCATTACACACCCTGAACTGAATTGAAAGGAATTCTTAGATAACTCTCTGCCTAACCTAGATCCCCAAAGATTCAGGCAGCAGAATGGCACCTGTCCCTCCAGGCTGAGGCTGTGAGTGTATCACCTGATGCTGAACATCTAAGAATATTTCCAGTAGGCATTTTTTTAGGCATTGTGAAGTACAGGTAGCATTGCAGAAAAGGCAGTCAGTATTGCTCTATTTAATGAAATTTAGGCAGTTGGAGGTTCCTCTCATTTGTGAAGTTCATGCTTATAATAAGGGAGGTGATATTCACTGCTAGGAGCTCCTATGCTCCTCTCCCTGTAGGCTTGTTTCCTTATGGTAAAGGCAACTTTCTAACTGGCCTTAGCTGGACTAGAAGTGTGATAACCACTACTACAGATATTTTGGCAGTGTCTTAGGTAACAACTGAATGACAAGTATATTTGGAAAGCTCCACTGTATGACTGGCTTGTAAGACACAAACCTTAGTATTTCTTGTCTATTTTAAACACACTGATTAACTAGTTAGTGTTGACATGTAGGAAGCTTGTTGGAAAATAAATCAGTAGAAGGGAGAGCAACTCATCCAAATAGACTGGATTCAAGGAGGCACACTGTCTTGTCCAAAGTCCTCTGAATCTTATGGCTTGTTTTGGGGTGGAGTCTGAGTTATTAGGCCAAATTTGGACACATTTACATGCACATCATTGCCTCAGGTATCAGTGCAGATGGAGAAGGCACCTACAGAGCATTTGGCTTATAGAAGTTACAAATGTAGTCAAGAAGAACTCTTTTATATTCAAGACTTCATTTGAGTTACAGAAACAATAAACTCTCACGTATATTCTTTTTCAAGTAATAGAAATTCCTAGATGCCAGTATGGTAATACCTGGCTGATCATGAGTATACTCCATTTCCTTCTACAAATAGGATACAACATACCCCTTTGGACAATTATTGTGGCATAATTTTAATGACACAGTTAGTGGAGAACTTGCCCATTCCTTGTCTAAGTCCTCTAATACTTTGATGAGGAAGTGGGAGCTGAGAGGGTTGCTCTAGAAATATTCCTTCTGAATCCCTAACTTTCATGCCAGTTCCCAATCTTTAGTGATCTTATTTACTCATTCTTTTTGTTCAGTTTTGTGGCCTATTTGTTATTCAATACAGAATCACAGAATAGTTGAGGTTGGAGGACACCTCTAGAGATGTCTAGTCCAATCCTCTTGCTCAAAACAGGGTCAACTAAAGCAGGTTGTCAATGGGAATATTATGGGAAACAGTGTCGAATCTCTTGCTAAAGTCAAGATAAACAATATGGACTGCTCTCCCCTTGTCCATCAGGCTAGTTACTTCTTTGCAGGCTGCTATCAGTATTTCAGGCAGGAATTTTCCTTTGTAGATCCATGTTGATTACTCTTATCCACCTTCTTGTCCTTCACGTGTTTTGAAATGGTTTCTAGGATTATTGCTCCATGCCTTTCCCAGGGATGATGGTGAGGCTGACTGGCCTGTAGTTCCAAGCATCCTTGTTCCTTGCCAGATTCAACTCCAGGTAGGCCTTGGCTTTCCTTAGCCTCAACTCTGCAAACTCAGACAATGTCTCTATATTCATTCTAGGTCATCTAACCCTGCTTCCACCTCTTCTATGCCTCCTTTTCGTGTTTGAGTTTAGTCAGGAAAAAACTCATACCACTGTCAGGAGACTTTTAGATTCTCACCTAACTTTTTAGATATTTGCAATGTAAATTTCCACGTTTGAGTTAGTCATCCTACAATCTCTACAGTCAGTGAGGAGAAAAGTCAATTCTAATTTTAGAGTGGAACGCATCTGTGGCACTTTAGACATCTACTTTAAGATGAGATCAGGTGTCCTTGGAGTGGAGGAAATTAGTATAACAGATCTCCAGAAGTCCCTTCCAACCTTACCCATTCTGTGATTCTGTGATTCTGTGATTCTGTAACTCAGTAGGAGACTTTACAGAAAAGGAAGATATTTATTTACAAAATCTCTTAGTCCATTCTTTTACACCTCACACTCTCATTTGTTCACAAGTTACATTTATTCACACACTCACATCCATATATTTGCAAGCACTAAGATACATATCCCATGATGCATAGGATCACTTGAGTGGAAGACAGAGGATTAGGAAAACTGGCCTTCAAATTCTTATTTTGTCTCTGGATTTCTTCTTAACTGGTGACAAAGACTATTTTTTGATAGATCTTTCATAATATCTGGGAGTCAACAATTGTTACAGGCTGGTCCTTAACTTCAAAATTTTCTTACTTCAGTTCCAGTAAAACCTAGACATACTTACTGATTATTATTTATTCATCCTTCTTTGAAAAATATTTGTATACAGATCTTTATGGTTATAATCTATTTTCCTGGTGAGCTAAAAAGAAAAGGAATGACATATTGTATGCTATAACCTCACTCCCATGCTGATGAGTTTGGATTTATGCTGATGAGTCATTTGTGCTTATCAAGTCTTATCGAAGTGCAGGCCTTCAGGTCTTGACAGAAAGAACATATTCCTCAATGTTATTGCTGGGAATGATGCTCTTCATTATCAATACAGGCCATTTTTAACCCTGTTCTGCTGCTTCTTCCAGTACTTAAACATGCACATTTGCATTCCTACTTTATTCATAGTAATGCAAACATTTTTTTGTTATAAATCTCTACAATTGCATAGGTAATTTTGCTTATTGACCATAAACAGATTCTAGATGATGCGTAATATGTAGATGCTTTATACTGTTGAGATTTAAAGACAGATTAGATTAATTCTGTATTTTGCAATTAATAGCCTGAGGTGGATTTGGGTTCCATAAACTTGTCCAATAATTTTCGTATTTATGAATATTCATGTAAACTCCCTTGAAAGAGGTAATCAAGAAAGCACTGGAATTTTGATGGTCAACAAGCAAAAATCACTTCTGCAGCTGTATCAGTAATTCTTCACAAGACAACAGGGAGAGTTGTCAGAGATCAGCCCAAAGAAGCCTCAATCCAAAACAGAAAAATCATTTAGCTTTCCTTCATGTTTAGATTAAGAGGGAGAAGTAATAATTTTATTTTCAGAGACTATGTGGAATCAATGACTTCCCTTCTAAGTGGTTATGAGAAAATAGCAAACTAGCTCGGGTACAGGTTATATCAACATTTATAAAGAAAGTTTCAAGAGAAACAGTGAAATGAATATAAATCACCAACTTGAGCTGCTTGTTTATAAAATGTTTCTCGTAAAGGTTTTACTATTAGCTAATTGGAATTCCCTTTGCTCTATATTCTGAAAACATTCATGTCAACTTGCAAAACTGGCAACATTTCAGACCACTGTCAGACTTTTAAAATTGTGATAATGAGCTTCATAAGATAGGAGCCAGTTACTTCTTTTGCAGCAGTTTATGATTTCTAAGTCCATAATATATGTAGGGACAGGACATGAGCATGAGCACTGGAACAAGGTCATTTAGTGTTTATCAGCACATTCTCTGTCCTAACGCTATTCCAGAAAGTACTTGGGAACAGTTCAGGAAACGGTAAATAAAGTCTGGGGTTTGCTCCTGCTAAGCAGTGTGGAAAAGGCCACATTGCACTGGAGAGAGATCATGTGTGCCATGCTGTGCACCTTGCCTTTAGGGACAAGGAATGAGTCTGAGCCCATATTATTTACTAGTGAAGACATAGCCAGATAGTATATCTACTTTACCAAGCAGGTTTATTCCCTGTTCCATTCCAAAACCTTGATTTTCCCGATTGTATATTTAGACCGCATACAAGTCAGTTCCTGGTCTCCCATTTGATTTTCTTAGCAGGATATCTAGCACAAAATAGTAAATCATTCATATCTGGGTCCACATTATACAGATTGGAAAGTTGAAGGCCACTCCCTCTGCATATGACAGATCTTTAGGAGGCCTCATTCCCTGACATACTCTGACATATTATCTACAATTAATACTATAAGCACCTGCAATGACAGACTATAAAACCAGAAACTCGACACCATGCCAAAAAGTCTTTCCAGTTATTTGGCCATCTGCCTTAACTCTTTAAATAAAAAAGAATATTAATGGCAGAAGGCTAGTGAGAAGTCACATGAGGCTTGAGGAGACAAAAGGCCAGTATTCCAATCTGAAGGAACTGGCCCAGTGATTGGCCCCTTGTGATTTACCAGCAATTTCTCAGAATTGCTATAAGGAAGTGGCATTGTCAATGAATGCCAGCCAATGTAACCATAGTGCTATGCAGTGATCTCTTATTATAAAAAGTTAGAAATGACAAGACGATTATTAGCATCATCTTCCTAATACATTTGATGGTGATCGTTATGGCCAGAACCAGCCATACCATTCAAGGCAGCAGTTGCTAACAAGTGTTCTGATGAAGTACTTTAGCACTTGGGCTGGAGGGACAAGCAGTTCTTGGGTGGACACTGCATGTCCTTTGGGTAGCAAGAGGTAATGGGATAGAAGCAGAACTGACAGATCCTTCAGGATCTGTGCGGGTGCACACACGTGTACCTGAGTCTCACATCTGAGCAGCTCCTGCTGTATCTTTTGCAGGGGCAAGCTTCCTGCCCTTCTAGTCCATTTGATGGTGAATTTTTATACCTAATGCCTTTAGCTCTGTCAATCCTTGCTCCCCCAAGGTAGCCATAGACCAGGTGGCCTACCTTTCTAATCAAATGGCCTGCAACTCATTGATACGTCTCTGGTTGTTCTACATATTTTGTAATACTTTTTTATTTCTGTATTGTTTCTTTCAGAGGATTATGGAGCTCTTTGATATTCATTCCTTTTGTTGGGTTACTGCGATATGGACAAGTGGACAACTTTATGGGGGATGACACAAAAGCGCATTCTGTCCCAGGTCTCAGGTCTGGAATTGAGATAGCAGGAGGATAGTACAGAAAAACCAGTCTGGGGATGTTTACTATTCCTGCTTCTATATACCTTGTGCGTGAAGGAAAGACTTGGAATGAGAATCAAGTTCTTTCTTTTTCTTGTCCCATGTCAGCAGATATCTCTGTCTTGCTGATATTGAACATGTCTGGACATATAGAATTCTGCACATTTTTGTGCTACAGTGCAGATTAAGCACTCTTTGTTGGACTGTGTGGGGTTATTCTTGACTTCATGTGTAGGTAGACTTGTCTGCCATCCTGGAAGCAAAGTATGTGGTCCTTGGTGTTTGGTTATGATCACATAAGGTAACAGAGGATAAACAGTATTGTCCATTATGCAGACTGTCATGATGACTTCACAGAGCTTAGTGTATCTTGAGGGGAAGAGAATAGCAGCTTCCCCTGTTAGGAAGACTGACACTTGGTGGAAGGCACAGATACTAGAAAGCAGCTCTGCAGAGAAGGACCTGGGAGTGCTGGTGGATGAGAAGTTGACCATGAGTCAGCAATGTACCCCTGCTGTCAGGAAAGCCAGTGGTCTCCTGGGGTGCATTAGGAAGAGTGTTGCCAGTAGGTCGAGGGAGGTGATCCTGCCCCTCTACTCAGCCCTGGTGAGGCTTCATCTCAAGTACTGTGTCCAGTTCTGGGCTCCCCAGGACAAGAGAGACATGGAGCTACTGGAGAGAGTCCAGCATAGGGCTACAAGGATGATCAGAGGGCTGAAGCACCTGCCCTAGGAGGAACGGCTGCAAGAGCTGGGCCTGTTTAGCCTGGAGAAGAGAAGACTGAGGGGGGGATCTTAGCAATGTGTATAAGTACCTGAAGGCGGGGGGGGTGTCAAGGGGACAGGGACAAACTCTTTTCAGTTGTCACATGCAACAGGACAAGAGGCAATGGGCAGAAATTGAACCAGAGGAAGTTTGGCCTGAATGTGAGGAGGAATTTCTTGACTGTGAGAGTGACAGAGCACTGGAAGAGGTTGCCCAGAGAGGTTGTGGAGTCTCCTTCTCTGGAGATGTTCAAGGCCCGCCTGGATGCAACCCTGTCTAACATGTTCTAGGTGACCCTGCTTGAGCAGGGTGGCTGGACTAGATGATCTCCAGAGGTCCCTTCCAGCCTTACCGATTCTATGATTCTATGATACTGGGAACTCAGCCAATTAGCTGTCCTGACCATCCATAATGTTTCTGCCATGGACAATAACAGGGGCTTGTTCTTTCTCCTTTAATGCTCCTATAGGAATGGGTGGACCAAAACACAGATGTACTCAAATTATCATTTTCCCAAAACATCTGAGGACTGGTTGATAATTCTGCAATGGAGTGATGGCAGAACACACCTGAGCATGGACCATGCTGCTATGGAAATCTTCCATTATAAAATTCAGGAAACTTTCCCTGGTAGTTTTACTGAGTTAAGGCTTATAAGACCTTTGATACTGAAGACTAGAGGGACAGAGAAGTGGCTGTAGCCTTTAGTTAATGCCACCTGTGTTTTGCCTAACACATGTTGTTGCTGCTTCCCTAAGTAGTTCTAATGCCACATATAAAACCACCCTCTCGCAGTATTCCACTTCTCAGTGCAAAACCAGTGGTGGAGAAATCTCTCTCTGAAGAGCTCTTCTATCTGGTCAGCCAAGGGAATTTTTCAGAGTTTGCACACAAGAACCTCTCTTCTTAACAAAATTAGATTTAATTGTGATGAAATAGGGCAGAAGAGCATGCTTATGAGGGTTATGTTCAGCAAAGTTCGTGTTTCTTTGAGGAAACAGTAGCCAGTCTGTACACTAATGCAGAGATTTCTTCCCAGGAAGGCACCAGGCTCTGCACAGCAATGACAAGATCAACTCAGAAGAAAAATGTTAGAAAACTATTTATAAATAGTGTGTAGGTACATGCAGGTGTAAGTGAATATGTGTGTGTACATGCGTGCAGGGAGAATCATTTCTTAAAATGAAGTTATGATGTCTGAAACAAATGTATAAATCCCTGAGTTCTTATATTTGGCTCAGATCATATTCCCTGTGCAGCTGACAGAGCCAAATGCTTCACTTACTCCTCAGAGAGCTCTAAGCTCCCCCTCATATCTTAAGATGCCAGTGAAAGATTAGCTTCTTTTTACTGAAACCCAATCCTAAGGAGGAACGACACTAACATCCATAAAAATAAATGTCTGGGCTGGGGTCCTTAGAGATGTGTTTATTAGATTCCTAAGCTCAATATAGAACAGAGATTTTCATAACATGTCAGGCCCCCTGTAGGGTCTCTGTTCAAGTTCAGTCCATTTAAAGAAATCAGTAGACACTGCAGTGTGTCAGGGAGCAGAATAACTTTCTCTGACTGATATTTTTGTGTATTTCAAAGGGATGTCCTTCCCACCCTCCATCTACAGGAAGCACTGGTGACATGAACCACTGAGAAATTGCATTTTCTTTGCAAATGAGGTAACCCAAACTCAGGCCACCTCTGAGCAGAGAGCTGAGTCCAGGACTAACCTCAGAGGAGTCTTATGCAGAAAACAAGGTCCCAAGTCTGATCTCAGGGGATGCTGGAGCAAAGTGCTGAGGCAGGACCTGATCTCAGACGACTGTGCGCTGCACTAAGCTGGGGCAAGAGCAACATGAAAGAAGGAAGTTGGTGACTGAGTCTGGGTCACTTCTGAGCAGCCAGCTCTGGCGAGGGCTAGCCTGAGAGAAGCCCCCTTATGGGGCTCTGTGGACCTAGAATTATCACTGAGGAGACTATCAAGGCAGGATGGGCATGCAGCTTGCCTGTAAGCATCATGCTGGGCAAAGGTATTACCAAAGGTAACCAAGGGGCAGAGACCTCAAGCATTTTCAGTCAGGGAAGGAAGTTTCTACAAGACAACACTATGGGGAGACCTCTTTACTCCTTCTTGAAAATTAGCACACTGAAATGCCTCTCAGAAGTGCCTGTACCTAAATGCACACAGCATGGGGAATAAACCAGAGGAATTAGAGATCTGTGTGTAGTTGCAGGACTATGATCTCATTGCGATTACAGAGACGTAGTGGGATAGCTCATGACTGGCATGTTGCAGTCATGCAATGGATGGCTATGCACTCTTCAGGAAGGACAGGCCAGAAAGGTGTTACCTCTCACCCTTTATGTGAAAAAGCAGCTGGAATGTATGGAACTCTGCCTAGAGGTGGTCGATCGGCTGGCTGAAAGCTTATGGGTATGGATTAAAGGGCACACTAACATGGGTGACACTATTGTGGGTATTTGCTACAGGCCACCTGATCAGAAGTAGATGAGGCCTTCTACAGACAACTGAAAGTAGCCTCATGTTCACAGGCCCCAGTCCTCATGGGGAACTTTAACCACCTTGATATCTACTGGAGGGACAAAATAGCAAGGCACAAGCAATCCAGGAGGATTGAGAACATCGAAGACAACTTATCAACACAGGTGATAGAGGAGCCAAAGAGAAGAGATACTCATCCTTACAAAGAGAAGAGATACTCATCCTTACAAAGAAAGGGCTAGTTGGAGAAGTGAATGCTAGAGGAAACCTTGGCTGTGGTGATCATGAAATGGTGGAGCTCAGGATCCTGAGAGAAGGAAGCAGGACAAAGAGCAAGATCACAACTCTGGACTTCACAAGAGCAGACTCTAGCCTCATCAGAGACCTACTTGGAAGAATTCCATGGGATAGAGTCCTAGAAGGAAGAGGGATCCAAGAGAGCTAAGAGCTGGTTAATACTCAAGGATCACCTCCCCCAAGCTCAAGAACGGTCCATCCCAATGAGCAAGAAGTTAAAGGGGGCAGGAGACCTACATGGATGAACAAGGAGCTCCTGGCAAAACTAAGCAGGAATATGCAGAAGGTGGAAGCAGGGACTGGTAACCTGGGAGGAATATAGGCATGTTGTCCAAGCATGCAGGGATAGGGCTACAAAGGCCAAGACCCATCTGGAGTTTAATCTGGTGAAGGATGTCATGGACAAGAAGCGCTTCTATAAATATATCAGTTAGAAAAGGAAGACTAGTGGAAATGTGGGCCTGCTGTTGAATAGGACCCACATAATGTCTCCCATAACATTCTCATAGGCAATCTTAAGAAGTGTGGGCTAGATGAGCAGAGTGAAGTGGATTGAAAGCTGACCGAATGGCAGAGCTCAGAGGGTTGTGATCAGTGGCACAAAGTCAGTTGAAAGCCTAGAGCTAGCGGTGTCCCCTATGGGTGTGTCCAATATTGTTCAACTTAATCATCAGTGGATGGTCACCAGGATGACAGGACAGAGGGCACCCTCAGCAAGTTTGCTAATGATACAAAAATGGGAGGAGTGGCTGATACACCAGAGGACTGTGGTACCATTTAGAGGGACCTTGACATTCTGGAGAGATGGGCAGAGAGGAACCTCATGACATTCAACAAAGGAAAGTCCACGATCCTGCCTCTAGGAAGGAATAACCCCCTGCACCAGTACAGGCTGGGGGCAGACCTGCTGGAAAGCAGCTCTGCAGAGAAAGACATGGGAGTCCTGGTAGACAACAAGTTGACCATGAGCCAGCAATGTGACCTTGTGGCCTCAAACATTCTGTGTTTCTGTGAACTCTTACGACTTTCTGTAGGACGGCAAACACTGGTCAGTCCCACCAGACCACAGAAGGTTTCTTTCCAGCACTCCTGCGTCCAGCTGGTGGCTGTTCTCAGCCATTGCAGTCTCTGGAGAGCTGCAAGCTTCCAGCTCTGAGCACTTCCTCCCCTGCCTACCACACCCTGGAAGTTTCTAGAAGTCGCCCTGCTCACTAAGCAGGATGTTGCTTGAGGAACAACTTGCTCCTTTGACCCTGTTGCTCTACTTAAAGAAACATAACATATATACTGAGAACAAATAGATTAGTTTGTAGCAGAATGTTTTATGGAGATAGTAGTATCTTTTTGTAGTATCAGTTGACATAACTGGGAAATAGAAATAACTTGGAGGCACAGCAACTTCACACAGGTCCTTTAGTCTTTCTTCAGGAGACTGAAGAAGACTTCTTGTATGTATATTGAAGCCCAGCTATCATACAAGTTTTATGGATGCAGATAGTGTAAAGAAAAGTCATCAGCCCAAATTACGGGTAAAGATAATTACTTTAGAGGAGTAGAAAACTTTGGAATAAAGGTCAGAAAACACCTGTTTGTTATTGAGAAAATAATCTTTTATCTAGAAGTAATACCTACAGCTGAAATTCAGTTAAGGCAAAATTAGGTTAGTTGCTTTCCCAGATGATTCCTGTTAGCGCTGGGAGGTGAAACAAAGTATGAGACATCAAACTCGGATGATGCTATACTGTGAATGTAATCCTTGAACCAATGTACCGGAATCTGAACAATCCCCTTTGGTTTGTATGTGCTACCACTGTTTTGAAGGGTCCATGAGAAAATTTTAACTACAAAGAATCATTTTCCACTGATACCTGATTTATGAGTGCAGTAATGACTCTCTTAAGTGGATATTGTCAGTTTATTAAGAGAGTTGACTTTAAAGTATGGCATCTTAGATAACTGTCTTAGGATCAGATGAAATGCTGTTTTCTTTCCTTTGAGCTGCGTCAATGACAGACTCAGAAATCTGAATTTTAGATATTAGAGGTTCAACAAGATGAATCCAACTCTCAAACTCCCTCCAATTCCATCCAAAGAAGAGATTTTGGAATCTGATAATTTGCCAAAATCAGAATGTATTGACCTTACACAGTGTTTTCCCAGGAGTGCATCCCAAATCAGAACTGCTCAGTCTGTTGTATAATGTACACTTTTCAACTGATCTCAGTGCACAAAGAATGGAAGGCAGCCAAAGTAACACCAGTTTTAAAAAATCATCAAGAATAATTGTAAGGAAATCAGAACAAACTATAATAAGATTGAAATTACTGAGCACATAGTTAAATATCCATTAGAGGTCTTGAGAGGCAGCAGAAAGGACAGGTCTAAGGCACAGAGATTCTTTAAATTGTCTGTTATGGTTATTTTCACTGTAGAAGTGCTATTCTTACTTGCAGGTGCAAGTCCTACAGTTGCAGGATGGCAACTAAAATTTTTCTCTGATTAGGATTTGAATAGTTATACCATTTTTATGAGCCTTTGGTGTTTTTGGAATTCAGTTAAATTATTAAATCATATATTAAATTATTATTCAGTTAATAAATGTATTTGTCCCTGTGGTTTTGTTTGCATGCTCTTCCCAAATCTTGTGTTGAGTGAGAGTCTGGTGATTGCATAGAATTGCCTTTCATTGAAAATTTTGTTCTCTGGTGCCCCCAAATTTCTAGTGCTCATAGGTATCTTGTCCTATCTGAGTGGATGTGTCCTTCTTTCTCAGGAGAAAACATTACATAGTTTTGTGCCTCATTTTTCTGCTCAAGGTTGGAAAGAAGAAATCTCAGATTAGGATAGTTTAGATGGGAGCTTTGCCAGCCACTTTGTCTTAGTTCCCACTGTATGACCATTAGCACAACTAATAGTGTAACTACGGAGATAAATTTTTTTAGCCAAAATCTGACAGAGGAGAACTAAGCTATTGACCAATCTGAAAAATGCTCAATTGCTTGTTGTGTCATTTTCAATTAAACTCTCCTAGAGATGTACCAGAGACATTAGTGTGATGCACCTGTTCCCCTTTCACTGTCAAAAAAGGTGTCAGATTTCTTCTGTGATTTACTAACATGCTGTGTTGCATGGACATGTTCCAGCATGAACTCTTGCGATGGAATAAGAACTGTGCTATTAAAAATTAGCATTTGTAGGAAGTCCTTCTCCAACACGCACTTTTACACACACTTTAAATGGATCAGTTTGCAGGCTCCTTCTCTATGTCTTTATCTTTGCATTTCTTAACTATTCTAGCTAGATGGATCATTTTAACTCTCATAGTGTCTTGTGACTATATGAAAAAATGAAAAAAAAGTTTAGGACCACATTGCTATAGAGTTTGATCCAACTAATATCCCACCATTGTTACATGAGCAACAGAAATGGCTATAGATGAGTGATTATGGCAAAGAATCCCAAAGCCAGAGGAAGATACGTGTTTAGGAGAACATGATAAGGCATGAGCAAACCTCATGATGATATGAAACTGGGGAATTGTTGATAGATCACAAAGAGGACCAGCATGAGCCTGGACTACTTTGGGAAGAGCATTGTCAAAAAGGTTGAGGAAGGTGATCATTCTGCTCTACTCAGTAACGGTGAGACATGGAGTACTGCACCCAGGTCTGGGCTGCCCAATACAACAGAGACATAGACCAATTCTAATGAGTCCGGCAGAGGGTCACAAAGATTACTAAAGGATTGGAATATCTGACCTATGAGGAAAGGCTGAGAATTGAGATTGTTTAGCTTAGCAAAGAGACGGCTAAGAGGGGGATCTTATCAATGTGTATAAATGTCTTATGGGAGGGAGTAAAGAAGACAGAGACAGACTCTTCTCAGTTTCATCCAGTGACAAGATAAGAAGCAATGGACACAAACTGAAATACAGGAAATCTCATTTAAACATAATTAAAGACATTTTTACTGTGAGCGTGGTTGAACACAGGAACAGGTTGCCCAGAGAGGTTGTATAGTCTCCATCATTGGAGATACTCAAAACTCAACTGGACATGGTCCTGGGCAACCTGTTCTAGCCGACCCAGTTCTGAGCAGGGAGGTTGGACTAGGTGATCCTGAGATACTCCTTTCCAATCTCTGTGACTCTATGATTCTCTGATTCTATACAGACTTTTTCCACCTAAGGTAAGAGAGAGCAACAGGTTCAACTCTCTTAGGCGATACTGGACACTATTAATAGTATTTGATATCTAGACAGCAATCTTATGTAGCACCAGAAGTACTGTAGCTGTTGAAGCAGTCTCACTGTCATTGGTAATACGAAGTAACAGGAAGAAGAAAATGTGAAACTTTCAGCTTACATTTTGCTATTGTAAATACACAAAAATCTTGTGTTCATACTGTAGAAAAAACTGAGGTGTATTTCTATTTACTGAAGGGCAAAGATTCCAATCGTACAAGTGAAATAAAGTTTGGTTTACTTTGGATAATGTCACAAATATGGAACAGACAATATGGATTTATTTTGAAGTATCTGTAAAATGTTTTAAAAGTTAATGTTTATTTATTTATTAATATTTGCTTATTTTATATTGTTTTTCACAAAAATAATATTGTGGAATATTTTGCATAGGAAAACTTAGCAGGTTTTTCAAAACAAAAATCTCCATCAGGTTGTCTGCTGTAAGTGGTGCATTCAGGAAATGCACAGAATTCCCTCATGTTGTGTTGTGCAAACCTCATCTTTCCACTAGACATCCTATAAGGTGTATGGGGGATTATCAGGATCAAAACAGAACATTAATAAGTGTGAAATGGAAAGTTAATTTCTCCTCACTTCGTGATTTGCTGCCGTACATAGAAGACTGGAGTCACTTTGCACTGATGCACTATTTCTGGAGTCATGCTGTCTGTCAGCTGGTAAGTGCTGATGCAAAGGTAACTGATCGTAGGGAAAACATGCATCCATAAGAGGCATAAAGGAACATCTCTAAGAGAAAGTTTAAAATAGATGTAGCCGATACCTTTTTTGTATTGCATAGACTTTCAAGTTCATAATAATATTGATGTGAAAGTAGCGTGCATTTCCTAAAACATGTTAGTTTAATTCCCTTTCCTATCATCAGAGTTAGTTGAATATATCTCTATTTCATAAAACGCATTTTTCTTCATGGGGTTTTAGTTTTCTAAGACTAACTAATGAAATTGTTTTAACTTTAGTAATCTGACTCCCAGAACTCAGTCTTGCTCCTGAGATGTAAGTTAAGACTTGATATTGGTGCTTTTTTCCACTGTAGGGAATGTTCACCTTTTGCACATGCTTCTGATATCTTTTGAAATCAAGAGGATATTAGTATGAATGAATATTATTTAAACAATAACAAGTGCAGGTTTGTAAGCTTTATGAGCAAATGTATAACTGAAGAAGCCAGGAATGAAGGGAAATCTCTGAGGAATGTCTGCAAAAAGGAGATCTCCTTGCCTTGGTATATTCTGTATTTGTCCATCCACTCATTTCTTGCCTATCACCTGGCTGTTTGAATGCCTATCTGACTGGATAGAGAGAAACAGTGTCTTGGGAAACAGATTTGGTTTCTGAATCTCTGCTGTGCCCTAGCACTTTAGGAGGGACAGCCCAGCAGACTGTGTCTGGTGCTTCCTCACACTCTGTCGAGTGTGGTCACTGGACCAAAATAAATGGCTGAAAACAACAAAGGGAGATGCACTTTTGGAAAACTGAGCTACCAGTAAGGCCTGGAGGGGCAGATAATGTGTGGGAGACTCCTAGGAGACCTGAGAGAGTGAGGGCACAGTAGGCACAGTATGAGATACTATTTTACAGCCAGGTAACTCTTTGAGATACAGGTAGTCTGAAAGTGATCTTCATTCAAACAACTATGAAGTCATAGAGCAGTGAGGACACAGCCCTTCTCCTCACATCTCCACCCGGACCACAGAGAGAGCACACCCTGTCTGGAAGCAGAGAGAGTTTTGGGTGTCATGACATGGAAAACACTGTCAGATAACCATGAAGCTCTAACACACTGTCTGTCAGCACTATACAAGAAATTGTTCATTTTGAGACATAGTATTTCGTTATAAATCAATCCCTTTGGTTATCTGACAGTGTTTCCCCTCTTACTCAAAACTTCCCCTATTTCTGGACAAAGTGTGTTGAGGGAAGGTTATACTACTTGCTCTGCAAGACAGTTCATGATCTCATGGTAGGGGAAGTTCACAGTGGACTGATTTTGATCCCTTTACTCCTGTGATTTTATTTAGTATCCCCAGTGACGTCAGTGGGGTTTAGGCAGGACAGTACCTACAGGCACAGAAAGCTGCTACGCCTAGGCAGGACTTGTAGGGAATTCAAATGAGATGGTGGATCCTGAAGCTTCCCTTTAAGCTGCTGATGAGTATTTATTACACAGACAGCAAACACAGGCACACATGTCAGAATTACATGAAAGACACATGTGTGTGATTATACGAAGGGCAATCCCACTTTCCTTTCTTATGCTCCAAGGCGGAATCACAAAAGCAGGATGATGAAGGCCACTGGAAATCCAGAAACCCGCTGAAAGTGATTAATCTTTTCCTCTTTGTGACTGTTTTATGCATGTAATACGTTCATCCACTCTCATCATAGTCTTTAAGACTAATTTTCCTGATTCTTACAGTCATGTCACATAGACTGCATTATTTCGTTTTTGAATTACGACATTTATTCTTTTCTAGATCCACTCGTTAGTTCTTGACCTTTTCTGAGATATTTTGCCTAAAATCAGAACTGAGTTTACCAATGTCTAGCAGAACAACAGAGCAATCCTGGTGTGACAGCTCATCAGGAAAGTGTTTGGTTTTTATGCAGCATAATGCTACTGACTTACATTGAGGTTATGGTCTATAATGAGCTCTCATTCTTTGTTCTCCAGAACTGATATCTACTAAGCTGCTCTCTATCTTGTGCAAAGTATTATTTATTCTTATTTATTCTATTTATTCAGTTTATTCTTCCAGTGTCACCTTCTGGACACCAGCACTGCCCTCCAGCACGTTTGCAGTCTCTTGACATCTGGCACCATTTGAAAATTCACCACCCAAACTCTGTATTTTATCATCACCGTGTTAGTGACAGTACTTACCTTGAACTCATCACTGCAAAATTCGGTACGTTCTTCCATTTTGATACTGACCAGTTGATAACTACTCTTTCAGCAGAGATGGTATTTTTAGTGTTATTACCTATAACTTGTTTTCCCAACTTGTTCATAAAAATGTGCTTTTAAGAAAATGTCAGGACTTCTCAGAACCTTTACTAAAGTTATTTCCTGTTCTTCCTCTATCTTGAGAGCCTCTTGGTATGGCACAGAACATTTAGGAATGGTTTGTTTTTGGCAGATCAATGCTGGCTACTATTTGATAGACAGAAAGGCCAGCTTTGTCATTAGGCTGGTGAAATAAAGAATCATTATTATCAGATTCGGAACCCAAACTAACTGGATTCCCTAACTCCACTGATTAAAAAAAAGGGCCCATTCTCCAGCAAAAAAAATTTGACAATCAACAAAGAATGGATAAAAAAAAAGCAGAAGGACGAGATATTCTGCAGTTTGAATGATAATGGAACAGGATTACAATGATTATAATAGATTACAATGACTAAGAGAAGATTTCCCTAAAGATTTAGATATCAGATAATGTTATGAAAGCACTTCTTCAGGTTCTTGCAAACAGAAATATAATACTTGAGCTGGTAATAATGACTGATAAGAACTTAGACTTCTTCTTTCTGTGCTAATAAGTATGTCAGGAATCCTTCCCAAGAAGCAGTGGGAAAACAGGGGCCTTAAGGAGGTATGTTCTGTCAGGAACAATAGATTTAGCAGATGCAGAACACTGTTGTTACTTATCTAATAATCCTGTTTCACGTTTTCCTTAAACAAAGACATGATATCTGACAAAGCTGCCTGGGTCAGTGAAAAAACAAAAGAAGAACAAACGTAATTCAGATAATTTGCTCTCCAAAGGTCTGTAAAGCAGCATGTGGAGCAGATGATGCAAGCAGATCTGCAGAAAAAGTTGAAAAGGAATTGGAAGAAATCAGAACCTTTACTTCTGAGAAAGCATTGAGGGATAAAAATAGTTGAGGATATAAAGCTGAGATGACATTCTTCAGAATACCTTCCAATTTAAAAGTTGTGCTACATGTTATTTTCATGTGTTTCCACTATTGTTGTAGAGATAAAATGCATGAATATTTAAAAGAGCAGGAACTAAACCCTAGATCTGTCTTCTCCATTCTGAGCATCTCTGGCTCCTTATCTTGCCTGTGGCTCCTGCATTCCTGTTGCATGTGGCTCTACTCCAGCTGGAAGACAGTAGCTTCTACCACTATGGCAGTATTGCTGCCCACCCTGAAGGTAACTTCCTGGGAAGTAGGAAATGTTAGCATGATCACTTCCTGCCTGAGTGGCAGGATTAATGCAATTTGCCGTCATATGTTATTAGAAAATTATCAAACTTACTGTAATGCAACAAAAAATGAATGCAATAACTGTACTGAAAAATGTGTTCATTATCGAAACTAATCTCAATAAAACAAGTATAGATGAAACTGTTGAGAAAGAGTCATTTAACTGGAACAAGTGCAGCTCAGGATTATTAAAATGGTCATGGGTATAGAAAAACTAGTGTATGATGAGTGACTATAAAGGTTTGGCTTATTTAGTCTAGCAAGATCAAGTTGAGAAAAAAAGGACGAAACACTTTCTTTAAGCCCAAGGTAAAAGTTAATAGTAGAATGAATGACTGTAAAGAGACCATATGTTAAGTCATTCTGCAAATTAAAAGTACATTTCCAGTCCTCAGATAACTACATGCTGGATCCAACTTCTGAGAGACTTAGAGGTAAACAAATGAGTTATATAGGAATATAGAACTGGAAAGGTGCTATCAAATTCTGGCCACTGCCATTGTGAGCACTATACCATAAATGTTTTCATATTCTTTCATTGTTCAAGATGCAGCATTCTTGCTTCTAATTTTAAGCTCACTCTTCCCTTTTTTCCCACAAATGCACTGTCGGTTGTGCAGCCACCTGCTACTCAAGAACTTTTGGCAGTGTTAAGGACAACAAATGAGTGACAGGGATATTTGTGAAGTTTCTCTGGCCAGATTTGTAGATCGGAAGTTGTGTTATTTTGTAGACAGGTTAGTAAGCCAAAAGAGCCAGTCAACAGTAGGAATATGTAAATTGCAAAAATTATTTCAACATAAACTTTCATGACAAGCCAAATATTTCCCACCTCTTAAGGAGAGAATTGCTAAGGGCAAAACCACATTCTTCTAAATACTGAATTTATTTCCAGATGTATGGATATTGTACTCGTTGGCAGTGGTTTTTCACTTGCTCTTCTAAAATGACTGTTGTAATGGTGCCTTTCCACAATGACTGAAGCACATCATTACACTTAGAAACAGATTTGTTTTATAAGTCATTTGATAGAATTTGCCTTTCTCTGTTTATGATACTAGAAGGAAAGTTTCAGGTTCTTCTGCTCTCTGACATCCACCTGTGCTCTGCACTGGATGAACTGCTCTCTGGAATTTACACATCATGCTATGGAAAGGGTTCATTCATGCTGCGTTGTACTCACTGATTGTAAAACTAAAAGTAGAATCACATTCTGGCTGCACTTGACTTCCACTTTGATGGCCTATATCAGAAGCAGCCTGAATGCTTTGCATAAAGCAGAAGCCAAACGTCCTTGTTATGCAGATAATCCACTCTGTAGAAAATGCAACACCACTCAAACTATTCCCAAACAATCCAAGTAGCAATTCTATGTGTGGATTGTTTCCTAGGCATGTTAACAGAGCTCTTTTCCATAAGACTGCCTCTGGCAGAGCTGCCATGTGGGAATCTTCACTGATGACATGAGGCAATTGCAAATTTGGCAAGTGAACTGATAGAAGCCAACCACCTTCCCACAAGCTAAGTGCAAAGCACTATCAACAGTCCCTTCAGCTGTAGCATGACTCAGAGTAGAGTGGCAATATTATAGCAGATGATCAGAATTTTTCTGCAGGAGGGATGAGATTGTCAGAATGACACAGGCTCAGTGATGCTTTTATACTCAGGAGAAGGTGTGTTACATTAGCAGCACCATCGTAGAGAAGCTCCTGGCAGCAATGCAACTCCAATAGTCACATCTATCCCTCTTCCCTTCCCTCATGCCTTCTCCACCTTAGAGAAGCAGGTTGGTACTGATCTGCTCCAGCTGCACACAGAGACATGCCCAAACTGACTGAGCCGTGCTGCCTGTGACCTGATGTGGCAGTGAGATCTTAGTCTTTCCTACTCTTTCCTTGCTGTTGAATGGCCAAGGGGTGACACGAGAAGGGGGCAGAGCATTCCTGCCACACAGTCTGGAGAGACTGTAAATTCTGCAAAGGCTAGTTCTTCTTTTCTAAGCTCCTGTAGGGATGGCTTTCCCAAACTTAGCTCCTGATCACTGTGCCCTTTTCCCAAAAGCTCTGGGGAATGTTGGTAATGCTACAAAAGAGGCGTGTCAAAACATGTCTGAGCAAGGAGCACATTGCTAAGTGAAATCTTCTACAGTAAAATTCAGAAAACTTTCTGTGATAGCATTGCTGAGTTGGTGCCTACTAAGATCTTTGATATGGAAGACTACAGGAACAGAGAAGCTACTGCAGCCATTTCTGAGGGGTACCCATGTTGTGCCCAACACAGGATGGTTTCTTAAGGAACTCTGATGTTACATATAAGACTTCTCTCCAGGTGTACTCCACAGAGAGCAGATAAGGGCAGCATTTCTAAAACCTCACTCCTGCTGCCAAAGAAGGAAAGCAATTCACCTCCCAGTGCAAAACCAGCAGTGAAGAATCTATCTTCCAGGAGTTCTTTCATCATGTCAGCCTGGGGAGGTTTTCACTCTCTGACATGTGCGAATCTCTTTTAATAATAAAAAGAGTGGTGACTACTTGGACTGATTTACTTGGCAGTAAATTTACTTTTAAGTGAAACTGAGAAGATGAAACAAAGCAGAAAAGTGATCATGGGGCTCATGTTCAGAAATATCCATGCTACTTTGAGATGAAGTATCCAGTCTGTACGTTCATGCAGAGACTTCTTCCTAAGAAAACTCCAGGTTCTGCACAGCAATGGCAACACCACTGCAGAAGAAAAATTTTGCATACTGTAAAATGTGTACGGGCAGAGGTGAGTGTAGATTCATTTTTTCCATGTGTTTAAGTTCCTGAATGTAGACAAAATAATATTTTAGATGAGCTTATGATTTCTAAAACATGTATAACATCCTTATGTTCTTATTATAGGACCAGACCATATCTTCTGTGCAGCTGACAGACCCAAATACTACACTCAATCACTCACTCCTAGGAGAGCTCTAAGCTCCCCCTCCAATTTTAAGATGTCAGTGAAGAACAAGCTACTTTCTTCTGAAAACCAATCCCAAGGAGAAACAACACTAACATCCATAAAAATAACTATCTAGGCCAGTGTCCTTACAGATGTGTTTCTAATGGAATGGCTGAGGCCAAGACACAATGTCCATATAAAATCAGATGCCATTTGGCCCCGTATCAGCCAAATCCATTTGAAGAATATTCTTGCACACTTTATGCACAGTGGAATATCGACAACTCTATCTCATTTCAGCCTACTCCTCAATCACAATAACAGATGCTGTTCTGAGGATATTCTCAACCTCAGAGTGTGTCCCACCCATAAGAAGCAGCATCCTATGGAGACCATTCAGTGTCATACAGATTCTTCAGACCACTTGTAATTAATCTGCATGGTCCTTGCCACCAGTAAAATGGATGCTAAATGTTTCCACCCAATGAAAAAGCAACCACAGAAATTCATGGGAGGAGAACCAAGCGTAGACTCCTGACTGCACCACACAACAAACACACTGGGCTTGGGAAATGTCTAAACTATGAGTGGCTGGAAAACAGGGCACTGTTCAGGGAGAGTATCCGTGCATCTTGCTTGTTCTCGAGCTTTCTGTACTACATCTGCCTCAAATACGGGAGATGATATTCATAGCCACTGACAGGAAGACACTGGTCTAGGCAGGACTTTGACCTGACCTAGTAAGTGATCTCCATATCCTGAAATGATTTTCAGGACTAGGACCTGGCAAAGAGGCCCTGATGTGGAAAGCTTGGAGTCTCGTAGCTACTATTTCAGTGCCAGGAAAGGCTCTGTTCCCTTAGGAGTGACAGTCACAGAATAACAGAATGGCTGAGGTTGGAAGCGACCTCTGGAGATTATCTAGTTCAGCCTTCCTGTTCAAGCAGGGTCAGCTACAGAACACTGCCAAGGATCATATCCAGAAGGCTTTTGACTGTCTCCAAGGAAGGAGACTCCACAGCCTCTCTGGTCAACCTCTCCCAGTGCTCAGTCACCCTCACAGGAAAGAAGTTTTTCCACATCTTCAGATGGAACTTCCTGTGTTTCATTTTATGCCCATTGCCTCTTGTGCTGTCACTAGGCACCTCTGAGAAGAGTCTGGTCACATCCTCTTTACACCCTCCCTTTGGATATTTATACACACTGAAAAGATCACTCCTCAATCTTCTCTTCTCCAGGATGAACAGGCCCAGCTCTTGCAGTCTTTCCTCATACAAGAGATGCTCCAGGTCCTTAATCGTACTAGCAGCCCTCCACCAGACTTGCTCCAATAGCTCCATGTCTCTCTTGTATTGAGGAGCGCAGAACTGGACCCAGCACTCCAGATGTGGTCTCACCAGGGCTGAGTAGAGGGGGAGGATCACCTCCCTCGACCTGCTGGCAATACTCTTCCTAATGCACCCCAGGATACTATTGGCCTTCTTGACCACAATGGCACATGACTGGCTCACAGTCAACTTGTTGTCCACGGGGACTCCCAGGTCCTTCTCTGCAGAGCTGCTTTCCAGCAGGTCAGTCCCCAGTCTGTCATAGTGTAGGGGATTATTTCTCCCTAGGGGGCATAGCTTTCAGGATGTTATGGGAGACAGTGTCAAAAGTCTTCCTGAAGTCAAGGCTGACATGCACTTCTCTCTCCTTATCTATTCAGACATTCAATCATAGAAGGCTATTGGATTGCTAAGCATGATTTTTCCTTTGTGAATTCATGCTGACTCCTTCTGATCATTTTCTTATCCTTCAAATGCATGGAGACGACATCTAGTTCCATCACCTTTCTAGGGATGGAGATGAGGCTGACTAGCCTTTATTCCCTGGATCCTCCTTCTTGTCCTTTTTGAAGACTGGAGTGGCACTGGCTTTCTTCCAGTCTTGAGACACCTCTCCTGTTCTCCATGACCTTTCAAAGATGATGGAGAGTGGCCTAGCAATGATGTCCACCAACTCTGTCAGCCCTCATGGTTCATCCAATGAGGGCCCATGGACTTGTGGATATCAAACTTGCTTAAAGGATTCTTAATCCAATCCTCTTCCACATAGAGAAGTCTCCATTTTTCCAGACTTTCTCCCTGGTTTGGGGGGGGTCTGGCTCCAGTCTTTGCAAGGACCAGGCAGTCTAAGCACATGTAGTGTCAGAAGCAAAGCTGAGAGTGGCTCCAGGCAAAGCATGCACCTTGCAAGGTGAAACACTCAGTACACTGATCCCAAGGCCACAGCTTTCTGACAGTCACTAGAATCAGAATCTGAAGTGTGACTGCAGCAGTGGTGGAACAGCTCACAACTGAGTGAATCCCACACATGGGTCACTAAGTGGAGACACAATAGCAGGAATTACAGCAAAGCTTCTGGAGCCAGGGATAGCTGTTACATTTTCTTATCTGGGCAATACTGCCCATACTGAGCCCTGCAGTACTGGCTTCAGGCTGCTGCTGGTTTCTGATCTTGCAAGTATGAGAGAGAGACTGGGAAAGCAACACCCTATAGGTTTGCTTTTGCAAGAGACACATCCCATCTGAAAGCAAGTGGGTGGCTTGTCAGCCTTCATGACACCTCTCAGGAGGGTTTTTGCTTCTCAGTGGATATGCCACAAAGTGTTTAGCTTAATGGGTGCCTGGGAGCCCAGGCTCCCTGACACATGACAAGCCAGTAGCCAGGGCCTAGAAATGAGGAGCAGCTCCAGAAGAGGGAAGCTGTGCTGTCACATCATGGAGAAAGGAGAAGCTGAGTGACTGGGACTGATGACAGACCTAAAACATGTTCAACTTGCATTTTCTATATTGTCAGAAATGTTAGTCTGTAGGAAGAGCTACTTGGAAGATTTCCCAAAGACAGCTCCCTTTGTGGCTATTCCAAATCTTGCTACAGTAATGCTACACTTATATTAGTAAATTAAACATGTCCAAGAGTATTCCCAGGAACTTAGGCCAATTGGCAAGGGACCACTTGTGCTTACTTCAGTAAATTATCTCAGTATTAAGAATAGTGAGGCTCAGTGCAGACTTTGTATTGGGAACAGGCCCAGAAAATGCCAACTGTCTGGTTATGCCTTGAATTTGTTTAGGAGAGTGGTAGCTGGCACAAGTCAAAAGCTTACAGGGAATGTGTTAATATTTTACCACTATAAGTGATTACATTCTATTTCCTCCAAATGTTCCCTGGCACAGTTCAGTTTTGCTAAAAAGACATAGCATGAGCCAACATTTCCTCCAGTGTTACTCACTAATGTCTACGGAGTTACAGTAGAGCAGAATTAGAATGGACTACTTCTGATCATAGACTTTTTTGGAAGAAGCTGACCAACCCTAAATACCAGGAAATATAAAATAATCAATGGTAGGAGGAAGATCAGGTTTATAAAAGAAAATAAACCTAGAACCAAGCTCGAGTAGCTCATGGGATGCTCATACTACCCAACATGAGTCTTTTGCATTTTTACTTCTTTTAGAGTGTCTTTTAGAAGGACACTCCAAGATAGGTGGTCTACAAATTTTCATTAATATCACCATGACTTTTCAACTGCAAGAAATTGTAAGAAATGATAACTGTATTGATAGTTTTAGTGACACAGAAGTGCTAAATATATAATGTTTTTCCATGATGCTCACCCGTTGATCATCTCCACCTTCAGTCTCTAGAAGCATGGTCCAAATGACTTTTCTCTGGACACCTTGCCTTGAAAACCTAGGCCCTAATGTGTAGGCTACTTTCCTTCTAGTAATGATTGAGATTACTTCTTGAGTTCATTAATCCAAAAAAAAGATTGATGAACTGTTTTGCCTTTTTTGTTTGTTTGTTTGTTTGTTTGTTTGGAAAGCTGCAGAAAGCAGAAACTTTCCATGGTATTTTCACAAGGATTACCTAAGAATGTTTGAATGTTTCAGGCTATTTTCTCCAGATGCTTTAAGTCAAGCCTCCCAGTTGACTTATTCATCAGTATTTCTTGCTTATGTCTGATGTCCTTGTGTTAATCTATGTTCTCCCAAGTCAAGAGAATTACTGACAATACTAAAAAAGTTCCTGCTGAACAAGTGTTTGCTGTGGGCGCTGTTCTTATGTAGGACTATAAATAGCCAGCATATTCTCTGCAGGGAAGCTGCTGAAATAAATCTGCTCTCCCAAGATTCAGCTAATATTGTGATAATAGAGATTTCAAAGTTATGGTAAACTTTTGCCATATGTCCAAGTTTTTTTTTGTGAAGCTCTGATGGATTTTACCAATTAACTTGCAAGTAAGACATGTAAATAAGCTACATTTTTCACCTTACTTTCCTTCTTTCATACTTTTTATATTGTCTAATCAAAACCAAAATGTTGTAAATATTTCTCAATAACGTATAGTTTCTTCCTTCAAGCAATAAGAGTTTTACTACTCACTACAAAGATATCAAGTAAGGAATTTTCCTTTTTAACTATTTTATTCAGGATAAAAGATATTCAAGATAAAAGAAGAAGGGCAACAGATAAATTAAAAAAAAAGTATTAGCATTTTATTTTTACTTTCTCAGTGTGGCAAATTTAATGTTGTGCTATGGGATTCCTCTAAGATGGCAATGACCTTTGAGTTGTTACTGGGATAAGGGTGTCAGCTATCACCTGTGAGATGAAGGTGACTAGATCTGCAAGAACTAATGACAGTCCTTCTAAAGAAATAAGATATTACAATGTCTTTTTTATTGAATGTTCTTCCTACTAGGTTGGGATGTAATTAAATGAGTCTTAAAAACACTTGCAACAATGAGATATTTTTCCACTATTGTAGAATAGCCTAAATATAGATCAGTGAGTTTAGTTCCAAGTCCCAGCCATTTAATTATGTTGTTTCTTTGTTTTGACACTGAAAACATCATTATTTAAATATCATTCCAAAAGGAGGTTCTTGCAGCCTAAGAGGTTGTCAGAGTTTAATCTGTTCTTTAGTTCATCAGATAATTGGAAGTTTTCTCCAAGACATGAGCCTGATTTATTTTTAAGCTTGTAGCCAATCTACCTCTAATAAATCACCTGCCTTTAGAAGAAATATAGTTTCCCAGTTTCTGCCAAGATACTCAATACACTGTTGGAGCATGTGTACACCATTGCCTGTTAGGATGAGGCAGTTTCCTTTCCTTGTGTATGGTGAATATCTGAGAACAGATCCCAGGGGAGAGTGCAGCAAAATAGCTCTCCTTGCTACTCAGGAAGGCAGGTAGTTCTCTTAACATAATATTGTTGAATTATTTTTAACTGAACTGAATTTTCTCTGTAAACTATAACAAAGACACAATTCACTCAAATGTAAGACAGCATTCACCAATGCACTCAGTACTGGCCCAGTCATGCCCATTTGAGTGAACAAAAATTTACTGTCAAGTAGGACCAGCGTTTGGCCAAGAATAAACATACCAGAGAATTTCACTTATAAAGAATCCTTCAGTTTTATTAACACATCTCTCTGTGGCCATCTCCATCACCTTGGATCATTGTGTGGCAGAGACTGCTACAGTACAAGCTTCTGCAATGCTGTTTCAGTGTGGTGCTATTTCCCTGGGAAATGGTGCTTGTACACAGAAAAAGAGTTGAGAGGGAGAAGGAAAAGAGTTCTACTGTCACCCTGGGAGTGGAGTAAAGAGTAGGGAACATTGATAGCGGAGAGAGAACTTAAGAAGGAATGAATTTCTCCTGCCATCCCTGGCTGAGGTTCTATTAAGTCTTGGCAGCACTGGGAATCTACCACTATTTTTCTCAGCTGTTGCTGCAACCTGGAAAGAGCCCCTCTCCCCACCCCCCACCACTTCAAGGTCATACTGAAGGGGAGATCAGTTCTGCACTAGACCGTTTGAATGGAAAAGGCAGCAAGGCAGTTTTCTTTATGAGAAGGCTTCACATTTTAGATGAGCACAGTACATAGGCATTTTCCTAAACATTCCTGGCAGGACACAAATAATCTCATTCTTCTCTTTGTAAATTGAAAACAAACTGAATTTGCCATTCTGCCTGAGTGCACATTCATGTGATTGTCTTTAAATTGTTATTACTCTCTCCAAATTCATTTCTTGAAAGTGTATAAATCATATATAACTCTAGGAACTAGCTGCAAGTTCTTTGTCATTATATATTTCAACCTTTTTGCACTATTTTTGGGCAGTATAAGGTGACTATAGTGGGAAAAATTGTGTGTAGTTTGAATTTTCGACAACTCTTAATTCAGTAAAAGGATAGTTCTATAACATTGAACTTTTCAACAAGAAGACAACAATTGGAAAAAACTCCAGAGGATTTAGAGTATTTGAAGAGACAAAAATGCACTTTAACTTATTGGTAGCAACACAAAGTGACACCTGAATTTAGAACTGGGAAATATATTGATAGAAGGCATATTGCTCATGTACAGAGAAGACATAAAGCAATATATCAGTTGAGATCTAAATATCCATATAAAGAAATATAACTTATTGTAGGTCTGTGGTATAGGAGGCTTAACAATATATTTTCACTTATTTTGCAGACTTATTGTAAGTATTATTTAAATTCTCTTCCCTGATATTCATGCTATACTACAAAGAAATATACACAAGTAGGAGATTAGGCCTGGTTTTCACATCCCTTTTAATATCACTATTAATTCAATGCCATGACAAAGATACATATGGATGTTTTCTGCTATATAGTTGTGGAACAGCATACAACTTACAGTTACACCCTCCTGGTAACAGTGAGCAAACCTACAAGAATTTTAATTAAAAAAACATGATTTGCAGCTGGAGGAAATGTCACCTGTCTGCTGAAAAGAAGTTAGGGACATGGAGGTGTGAGGAAGGAATTCTTCTATTTTCTTTCTAGGCCTGGCTCACATATGAGAGGCTACCCTTGCATGAGATTGAGACCACTTTCAGAAAAGATTTTTGGTTTCTAAAACTGACTTGTGTGAGCCTACCCAACTTCCAGGCCTCCATTGCAAAAGCATTACTGAGTGACAACAAAAGCCAAAGAGACACTTAGACTTACTAACCACTTTCTTTTCAAAACAGACCTTCTCTTGGTGGCTGTTGTTCTGCACTGACTGTATGCCCAGGATGGCCTAGCCACATGCCTCTCTCCTGCTTATGAGATAGCTGGAACCACATCCTGCACAATATAATATTAAGAACCCAGAAAAGGCCTACCGAGAAGGTACACCAAGTGTGGAGTCATCACTGAGAATTGAAATGTTAAAGATTTTCATTCAACATCTAGACTAAGAGACTCAGCTAAACTCCTTGTATGTCCCTGGAGACACGGACACATCCTGAGGGCACCTTGTACCATCCTGACAGCAGAGCATAAAACAGGCTTACTATGTATCACTGAGAGGAGCCCAACAGAAATGAGATAGCAGCTAGTTCATACTTGATCTGTGGATGCCAGAGGATGAAGGATGCTGCTGCCTTTGCATCCTCTCTGAGGGCCCACTCTGAGGAGCATCTTTGTGCTCTGGATCCCACTGGAAGGGAGGTGTCCCTTACCAACAGTCTCTCAGTGCCTGCTCCTCAGAGAGGCAGGACTTCAGATGCACCCTCATGCTTACCATTTCCTGGTGACTGGCTGATTCTGGGCTCCTCCCTGGATAGGGTCAAAGGTGTTTGTATCAGCCTCCTCATATTTTATGTAGAGACCCCAGAAATGAGTTCTGGGTTTGGACTCCAGGCTGGGGTTCCTCCACCCAAAATGTGGATGCTGCAGTGCCTGAGTCCTTGGAACGGGCTCTATATGCACAGAGTATTGCTTGATGCTTGATATTATCCCAGACCCCACACACCATTTTTCTAACCTTGTGCCTGTGTTATTCACAGAGCTCTTTCAATAACTGAAATGCCAGTGACCAGGAGAAGAGTGTGTTTCAATCTGACGGGATTTAAAGCAGCTCAAGTGACAGTGCCCTTCTTCTAAAACTAGATCAGGCATTCTGCTGGACTACCAGCAAATTCCCCCTTTCTCAGAATATCAGCACTGTATAAGACTGCCTACCACATCTAATGCTCTGATACAGGCAGCACTAGGTTTCTATTTTTTTTGGAGCACATGTGAATATGCAAGTGTGCAAGGTAATTTTGATGCAATAGGAGTACTGGACTGAGGATGTATCAGAGTGGGACCGTATGCTGAAATGATGTGTATATAGGATCATGTGAACAGTTATGGCTGGGTGAAGGGGTATTTGGGGCAGTTGTAGGTAGGGAAGGTCTACTGCAGTCTCTACTGTTTCCTGGCTTGTGCATGTTGACAGTAGGCACATGCATACAGGAGACAGGCTTAAGCTGAGATTGCTTTTTCGCTTTTGTGAGGGGAAATGGAACGAACTGCTGTGTGTTGGTAGAGAAAGAAGGTATCTGAGAGCTGCAATTTTTTTAGCTAGGTTGTCTTCTGCATGTGCAAACTGAGCTCTAGAATGGCAACAGTCTAGGAGCAGAAATTCTTGTAAGAACAGTAATAAATTTGGCTGATATTTTGTCTCTATAACCACTCCCGGGTGAAAAGGCATATAAAGATTAGAATGGCATAGATTTCTACAGGCCCAGTTCTTTACCTGAGCTATTTGCTCTTTTCACTCTACAAACTGACAAGATTGACTTGAAAAAAGACATATGAAAAAAAGAGGTCATTTCTGAAATTGCCAGACTTGGTCACCTTAATGAATTAAAATGTTACCAAGAAATAAAGGGAGCATGTCTTGCTCGCTTGGACTGGCCTGCATATATATCTCACAGCATACATTATAAGCTCTTCCCTAGCACAATCTCATAATAAGATTTCTTAGTGAATCTCACACTTTTTTACAATTTAAAGAGTACTGATGTGCACATGTGAGAAATCCTCTGTATACATGAATGCATGCATGCTCTTCTTCCTGCATCAGAAGTGATCTCACATCTCTCTCTTAGGCTCCAGCCCAGAATTTCAGCTAGATTTCAGCCTCCCATTTCTGCAACTAAATCTTTGTCTCTTGGCTGACCATTTCTGTCGCCGTTTCTGTGAATTTCCTTTACCATCACTATCACACTGAGGAACCCAGATTACTCTCTAATTTCATGATTTTACCACTGCAATGGCCAGATGCTTTTAGTAATGTTTATTTCCCTTTTAGTGATCTGACTAATGTATTACTCTTAAGCATTTCTTACACACTTCACACCATCACATGGGGAAGATAAATGTTATCATCCCCATTGTACAGCTGAGAGAGTTGCTGCACAGACATACCAAGCAATCCACCCTGGGTCATACAGTGAGTCGGTGGGAAAGCCAGCAATAGAATCCATAAGTCCTTCATCCAAGTTCTCTAAGTGCCTTGACTAGTCCAGATTCCCCCCTTAACACCCTTGTCAAATTATTTATAGGAGATGTATTCATATAGTCAGTAAGACATCAAAATTTTCTAATTATATCTAGTCATGTCAAATGACAATTATGCCCTTAGTTCAGTTTGCCAGACAATGCTTTGCCAAAGAAGGTTTGCCAAAAATGTTTTGACCGAAGAAAGAGTAGGCATCTGCAGCATCTACAGCCTAGATCCTATAAAATGTCCCTGTGACAAGTCTGCCCTGTCTCCACGAAAGCTTCAAGGTAAGTGTATGGGGTGTGCAGGCTTGCAGAAAGGGAATGGTGCTCTTATGTTCTGTTGCATTCCTCCTGCCTCCAATACTTATTTGCAGGAGAGGACTCTTATTTCTCAGCACAGGTTTTAAATCTGCTTTCAAGATGCCTGCATATTTTCACTCTGGAATTCTGTGCAGCAATAAGTAGAGAGTTACCATTTTTATTTTACAGTACTGCCCAGCTGCCAGCCTGTAAGCCACCTGACTGGTATCACAAGAGGTAAGAATCTGATTTATTAAATCTGAGAGGACTGAGAAAGATTTTTTTTGGATGGGATTTTTGAATGGCTGAGTGAGCAGTCACTGTTTCATCCTATGTTCAAATCCAATGTGATTACAGTAGATTGATGGAGGCATGCCCATGGCTAGTAAGGTTTTCAAGTGGCTAGGTTTAAAGCTTCTGACGACTGATGGCAGATCGGAAAATCCTCATGGGGTTATTCCTTACTTCTGCCTAACAGATCTAACAGAGTGAGGTATGATGACTTTAGATCTTTGCTATGACAGCAAAATAACTGGACAGAGATAGGCAGAGGAAGGAAAAGTAAAAAATCATATATTTTATCTTGGAGCATGTGAATTAATGTATTATTTTGTCCAAAATTTACTTTTAAATTCCTAAGATGTTAGAGCAGACAGAGCTGTGATATGAGCAATCAAACTCTGGTGGTCTTCTCTGTAAAATGCGGCACTCCAGCTGAGTTCCCCTTGCTACTCTGCATAGTCTCTATTTCATAAAAAATGGAAGCCTCAGTCCTCCACCTTTCTGTAAGCCAATGCCTGGTCCTGCAGAGAGAAATGAAGAATTGTTATGTTGGTAACTCATTCAAGAATGGTTATGTTGGTACAATGTAGCATAATTGTAAAAGCTATTGTAAATTTTAGGTACCTAAATGAATACAAGGCATAGCAATAAGTAAATATTTTCCTGAGCTGCCCACTGCCATTTCTGAAAGTAGTCATTTCTTAGGGAGACTAATAATGGCTTTAGATTTCTTCATTTGAAATTCTGGAGTTGAGCTTTGAATCTTTGTGTTTAAATTCTTTTTATTATCATTGTATTCATTTAAAAAAGTAAAAGGAAATAACTGGAATGTTCAGAAACAACATTACTCCTCTTTTCACAGACACTCATTAGACCATGCAGTGTATATGTTTACACCTGGATTCAAGACTTCACTAAAATTAGCAAATAATATTATCATAATTGTAAAGTTTTAGAGATTGAAACTGTCAGTAAGGTGTGCAAATTATCTGTAAGTCACTCAAGACTGTAGTATACTAGCCTTCTGCTCCAGCTTCCTGAATTAGTATTACTTGGAAAGGCATTCATTTGTAGCCATGACATTATAACCATTTCAAGTGAAGTTTCAAAGGTTGTCTAGATAATTGGAAAGAATATTGGGGTTCTTTTTCTCTGCAGTACAGTGCCTAATTGCATTGAATGGCCACAGGTTATTTCAAAAATGATTTTAGCACAGGGGTCCCTCAACCCAACAAACCCCAAATAAACATTTTTCACATTTTCCCCAAAGGATAAAGCATACTAATGAAAAAGTATGCAGGAATTTCCAAAAAAGCTTTGAACAATATTAATATAGTATCGTTCTTTTCCCATATTGTCTTCTTCTAGAAAGCCCCTAATAAATTGCAGCCATGTCTTCAGACTCTGAGATGGCTGTTTTTGGGGAGGCAGCTCCTTACCTCCGAAAGTCTGAAAAGGAGAGAATTGAGGCCCAGAACAGACCTTTTGATGCCAAATCATCAGTCTTTGTGGTACATGCCAAGGAATCTTTTGTGAAAGGGACAATCCAGAGCAAAGAAGGAGGAAAGGTCACAGTCAAGACTGAAGCAGGAGAGGTGGGTGAAAAACAAGGCTTAAGGACAAAACCTATTTCCCATTCTGGGTTCTCAGCTAACATACAAGGATCTCTCATTTCCTTGGCAGACTCTGACTGTGAAGGAAGATCAGGTCTTCTCCATGAACCCTCCTAAGTATGACAAAATTGAGGACATGGCCATGATGACCCACCTCCATGAACCTGCTGTGCTGTATAACCTCAAAGAGCGTTATGCAGCCTGGATGATCTACGTAAGTACCAGCAGCAGTCTTCCTGCAAGCAGCTGGGAAGAACTGCTGCAAATGGAAGCCAATGTTCTGTCTCTTTTCCTCACAGACCTACTCGGGTCTCTTCTGTGTCACTGTCAACCCCTACAAGTGGCTGCCAGTGTACAACCCGGAGGTGGTGTTGGCCTACCGAGGCAAAAAGCGCCAGGAGGCCCCTCCCCACATCTTCTCCATCTCTGACAACGCCTATCAGTTCATGCTAACTGGTGAGTGACTTCACCTGTCTCCATAGGATTGTATCATGAAATTTTCTGAATGGACATCCTGTGCTAGGAATACAGTGTGACTTTTTCAAAGCTTTCATCAATCTGATATGTATATATTTTGAGCTTTATGATATTTACACCATTGTTTTTGCTATTTTAAATGAAATGTATCTCTATACTTTTTTTTTCTTTTTAATCAGGCTGAAAGCATACAGTTTTAACCAGCACAAGAGAAATTGATACATAGATAGAAATATACAGATAAATTGAATCAGAAGAACACATTCCACTCCCTGTGCCACATATGAATTTTTTGTTTGTTTTTGGAACTGATTAAAAGTAGTCCAAATCAGCTCTGGCATTCTCAGTATGTCATTTGCTCTTTATACTTGAGCCACCATAAAGTGTTTTTTTCCCTTTGGCTTCAAAGGTTGTTGTCCCAGTTTCCCAACAATCTTGGAAGCTGAAATACTGGAGTTTTTTTGAGATGTTTTTGAGGATTTGGGATAAACCTCTGGGCTTCTCATTTTTTGACCCTTCTATGTTAATTTGCTCTTGAGAAAGTGTTTTTTTTTTTCATATGTCTATACAGTAGAATTTGGTGAAAGAAAGTAAAAATTAGATATTTACAAGCCAAAGGCCTTTTTATAGTTTGGGAGAATCAGGTGACTATAACTCACTTATTTACTCTGTTGAAAACCTAATTGTCCTTGAAGTGATGCTGTGGAACATTTCCATTTTACTTTGAAAGAGTTTCTACTGTGATATGGAATGACTATTAAAACACTGATATTTGAATCTCTACCCTGACTTAACTTTGTTCTTCTCTTTGATCCTTGGAGGCAAGAGAGGAGAGGATGACTAAATGTATCATTTGTGTTTTGTTTCTTTTTCATTCTTTCTTAGATCTTTATGTCCAAAAAACTTCAGTTGCCTAGGAAAGTTACAATGAGGCTAAAGAGAAATAATCAAAAGACAGATGGAAAAAAAAAATTAAAACCCCTCACCTCAGTCTTTACTCTTCTGTACTCAGCAGAACAAAGGGATGAAAACAGGAATTACTTCTTATATTTGAATTAAGTTAAAAACAATCAACATTTTTCTAAAAATGGAAATAAATGTCAATTCTTTTGATTCACCTAAAGTTATCTGACTACTTTTCACTCTTTCTGTGTTGTTTACTGAATATTAAATAAGCCCTTTATTTGTGTCTCTTTCACAGATCGTGAGAATCAGTCAATCCTCATCACGTACGTACATATACATTGCCTGCTTGTGTTCTTCTTGGGTTGCTCTGTGCCAGGGGAGCTGCTGCCTGACCATACGCTCTCTGGTTCTCTCTCTGGCTTCACAGTGGAGAATCCGGTGCAGGGAAGACTGTGAACACAAAGCGTGTCATCCAGTACTTTGCAACAATTGCAGCTAGTGGAGATAAGAAGAAGGAGGAGCAGGCGGGCAAAATGCAGGTGAGGTAGGAGGGACAGACTAAACACTTGGCCTGTAATTGCCACATGGGTTAAACACTTAACAATGCTTACCATGTTGCAGGGAACGCTTGAGGATCAAATCATCAGCGCCAACCCCCTGCTGGAGGCCTTTGGAAATGCCAAGACCGTGAGGAATGACAACTCCTCACGCTTTGTGAGTTGCTCAGCCAAAGGGTTCCTGAACAATAATAAACAGAAACATGTGACAATCATAATTTCCTGTAGTTCAAGCTTAGGGCTTACAAGATCTTCAGATTTTGAAAACAATAATTCTATGAAAAATTTGATCTATATTATATTAGCACGCAAATTCTTTCTCCAATAATGCATTTCAATATGAAACTGTATTTTTAGTGATTAATATATGCTTATGTCCATTTATAAAAGAAATAATGGAATAAGGAAAGAAAGGGAGGGAGGGAGGGAGGAAGAAAAAGTAGGAAAGAAAAAGCTACGTGAACATTAAATCAGTCTTTGCTTGGTATGATATTTAATTAAGCAGAAGTAAAATTGCTTATTAGATACCAGGAGAGATTTAAGCATCTGAACTGGTTAAATGGATATTCTCACATCATTCAGATGAATACTTTCTGTATGCAGGATATAGTTAGAAGAGTATGGAATGAGATATAAATGGCCTAATGAAATCCACCCATTCCTTTCCATTTGTGCATTCAACATAAAGGAAATATACAGCTGTGGCTCTCCTGGCTATCTTCATGGTTAAAAATGTGTTTAAACCCCATTAAAATTAAGACTTTATCTTAATGGTGGAAATTTATCTGACTCTTAAGAAAATATCTCTAATATAAAATCTTCTGCCCAGTAGAGTAAATAGCAAAACCTGCCATTTCAGATACACTTTTTATGGAGGAAATTTTAAGACATTTTTTTTCCTTTAAAGGGCAAATTCATCAGAATTCACTTTGGTGCCACAGGAAAACTGGCTTCTGCTGACATTGAAACATGTAAGACACTTTTCTGAACTTTTCACAATCCGTCCATCCAATATCTTTTCACTCAGACATCTGTTCTGCCTTCCCTGCTTTTCTTTGTGCCTTCTCCCTACCTTCTCTTTTTCCAATTCATGTTTCTAATTATATTTTTCCCCTAGACCTGCTGGAGAAGTCCAGAGTCACTTTCCAGCTCAAGGCAGAAAGAAGCTACCACATATTTTATCAGATCATGTCCAACAAGAAGCCGGAGCTAATTGGTAGGGAACTAACTTTTTTGGAAGAAGATCACTGAGCACCAGCTCAAACTATTACCTGGTTGACTAAATTAAGCCTGCATGATTCCTCTTCTTGCTTTCAGATATGCTCCTAATTACGACCAACCCATATGACTATCACTTTGTGAGTCAAGGTGAGATCACTGTTCCCAGCATCAATGACCAGGAAGAACTGATGGCTACAGATGTAAGTAACATTCATATGTATATTGTATCTATTGTCATGTCTCCAGACAAAGCTTTTATTTTACTATTTCTATTGCAGAGTGCCATTGACATCCTGGGCTTCACTCCTGATGAAAAGACCGCCATTTACAAGCTGACAGGGGCTGTCATGCACTACGGGAACTTGAAGTTCAAGCAGAAACAACGAGAGGAGCAGGCAGAGCCAGATGGCACTGAAGGTATTAGTAAAGTCTGCTGTTCATCTCTTAGTAATAATATTGTCTTTGGAGATGAAGGGTGAGAAGACTTGAAATGTGTAAAGAGAGTTTAGGTGGAGCCAGCACAAAACCGCCACCCAAAATATCCCTTTTTTTCAAAGAGTACCTAATCCTTATTTGAAGTATAAATTGAACACGTGCCCATAAATCTATCCTGGGCATTTATCCAAAGCTTTGAATAATACAACAATCACCTGAATGTTACATAAAAAGTGAGCAGTGATGCATGATGTTTTAAAATGACTCACCTGGCCTACTTCTTTCAAATAATTCTCTTAGATGGTTAACTTTAGGACTTGATTTGGGGTTTTGATCCAGAATAAATGAATATTGGAGATGGTGGAGTTCAGGATCCTGCAGGAAAGAAGTAAGGCAACAAGCAGGATTGCAACCCTGGACTTCAGGAGAGCAGACTTTGGGCTCTTCGGAGACCGAATTGGAGGAATTTCATGGGTTAAGGCCCTAGAAGGAAGGGGGGGGGGGTCTAGGAGAGCTGTCTAGTATTCAAACATAATTTCCTCCAAGCTCAAGAGCAGTGCATCCCTATGAGTAAGAAGTTCAGCAAAGGGACAGGAGACCTGCATGGGTGAGCAAGGAGCTCTTGGCCAAGTTCGGACAGAATAAGAAAGTACACAGAATGTGGGAGAGGGGACAGGCTACTTGGGAGAATTACAGGAATGCAGTCAGAGTATGTAGAGATGCGGTGAGGAAGGCTAAGGCCCAGTTGGAATTGAGTCTTGCAAGGGATGTTAAGGACAATAGGAAGGGCTTCTCCAACTACATCAGCAGCAAGAGGAGGACTAGGGAAAATGTAGGCCTGCTACTGAATGGGGCAGGGGCCCTGGTGACAAGGGATACAGAGAAGGCAGAATTACTGAATGCCTTCTTTGCTTCAGTCTTCACTGCTAAGGGCAGCCCTCAAGAATCCCGTAGCCTGGACGTGAGGGAGAAAGTCTGGAGAAGGGAAGACTTTGCTTTGGTTGAGGAGGATAGGATTAGAGATCTTCTGGGCAGGCTAGACATCCACAAATCCATGGGCCTGGATGGGATGTACCCATGGGTACTGAGGGAGCTGGCGGATGTTGGTGCCATCGTCTTTGAAAGGTTGTGGAGAACTGGAGAGGTGCCTGAGGACTGGAAGAAAGCCAATGTCACTCCAGTCTTCAAAAAGGGCAAGAAGGAGGACCCAGGCAACTCTAGGACACAACTACTGTGTCCAGTTCTGGGCTCCCCAGGACAAGAGAGACATGGAGCTACTGGAGAGAGTCCTGCATAGGGCTACAAGGATGGTCAGAGGGCTGAAGCACCTGCCTTATGAGGAACGGCTGTGAGAGCTGGGCCTGTTTAGCCTGGAGAAGAGAAGACTGAGGGGGGGATCTTAGCAATGTGTATAAGTACCTGAAGGAAGGGTGTCAAGGGGACAGGGACAACCTCTTTTCAGTTGTCCCATGTGACAGGACAAGAGGCAATGGGCAGAAATTGAACCACAGGAAGTTCGGCCTGAATGTGAGGGGGAATTTCTTCACTGTGAGAGTGACAGAGCACGGGAAGAGGTTGCCCAGGGAGGTTGAGGAGTCTCCCTCTCTGGAGATATTCAAGGTCCGCCTGGGTGCAACCCTATCTAACATGCTCTAGGTGACCCTGCTTGAGCAGGGTGGCTGGACTAGATGATCTCCAGAGATCCCTTCCAACCTTACTGATTCTATGATTCTATGAATATGCTTATGATTTGTTTTGAGTATAACAATAACTCTCAACAGAGTGGCAAATTTCAGAGACGTATCTCTACTGAGCACTCACTATCAACCACGCTGTGGCAGTTCTAAATTCAGAAAGCCCTGCCTTTCAATGATATGCCTGCTCCCAAAGCAATGTACGGGGAGCCCAAGTATTTAAATATATGTTTTGGAATATACTCAGGCAATCTTCCTGCTATCATTTTAGTGTTTTGGTGCCTGGATACCAATTAGCTCCAGAATGAAGTGATGAACTTCAGCTTTCACGAGGAATTTTTAATAAATAATTTATTTACAGATACTTTGGTGAAGTTTTTCAAAGACAAAAATATCATTTAGGTGTCCTACTGTGAAAAATTTTCAAAACAAATATCAGTTTTATTTTCATTGCTGCCATACTTCCTCCAAGATTAGGTAAGCAGAATTTCATCACTAGGCATTCAATGTTGAAATTACTTTGGAAAGAGTTGCTCACTGAATATACTCCATGTATTCTTATCCTTGATTTTTTTATCTCATTGTCCCTGTATTTAGTTGCTGACAAGGCTGCCTACCTGATGGGTCTGAACTCAGCTGACCTGCTCAAGGCCCTGTGCTACCCACGAGTGAAAGTTGGGAATGAATATGTGACCAAAGGTCAAACTGTGCAGCAGGTAAGAAAACCCTTGTGTGATTGGGAACCTATGGCTTGTATTCCTTACTGTCTTATTACTCCTTTTTTTTTCTTCTTTCTTTTTTTTAGGTGAACAATGCTGTAGGTGCCCTGGCAAAAGCCGTCTATGAGAAGATGTTCTTGTGGATGGTTGTTCGTATCAACCAACAGCTGGATACCAAACAACCCAGACAGTACTTCATTGGTGTCCTGGACATTGCTGGCTTTGAGATCTTTGATGTAAGGAATATGTGTTTCAGAGTAGCTCTTGGAAAGGGAAATTAAAATATCAGAGGACTACCAAATGATATTTTTCTGAAGATAGAACAATTAATCATTTGCAATTTTCTGGAAAAAGAAATCCTTAATTTTCTTCTATAGCACAGAGCAAAACCCTCGGAGGCCTCATTAGCACAAAGATAAAGTTATGTTTTTCTGTGTAAAAGTATCTATTACAATTTTGCATGCTGTAATATTTGAACTTAATGATATTTATATTAAAAAATAATTACAATCAGCTGGTATAAGAGCTCTTGTATTTTAACTGGGACTTGGGCACCGAATGAAAAATACATAACAGTTTGAAGATATGGAAATTGTTTAATGGAACAAGAAATAAGTGAATAAATGCTTGATCAGGGAGGACAAGTAGGTCAAATGAAAATGAAGGTCAGGGCACCAAGTCATCATGTTAGCTGAACAAAGAAACATCAAAGTATCCGATGAACTTTAGGAAATTCACTGGGAATATCTTCTCTGGGAAAATTTTCTTCTTCTTTCAGGCAGGCACTTCATTGGGGAGCTGCATATAGGCCCTGCTATGGTGCAGTCCTGATAATACTATTGTTTTAAAGTAGGAAGTTCTATAGAAGATTAATAATGATCAAGAAAACTCATGATGCAACTGTGCATGTTGACAATGGATGTCTCTCTTTCTGCATTGGGAAGTTTAACAGCCTGGAGCAGCTCTGCATCAACTTCACGAACGAGAAACTGCAACAGTTCTTCAACCACCACATGTTCGTGCTAGAGCAGGAGGAGTACAAGAAGGAAGGAATCGAATGGACATTCATTGACTTTGGAATGGACCTGGCTGCCTGTATTGAGCTCATTGAGAAGGTAAATTTCTAATTCAAAATGTCCTATATTTCCAGGAACTCATTGCTGTTTATTACAGTCCACACATTACATGTATTATAAGTCCACTAATAACTATGGAAAAGATTCCTCAAAAAATACATCTGTATGAAAGATATTTGAGCCTGTTTTACTGAAGAACATTTTTCTCAGAAACATTCATGAGTTCCCAATATAAAACAAACATATTTTCTTAAGATGGTTCATATTAAAATAACTATAGGCCAATATAGTCTGTGCCTGTCCTTTGAATGCAAGATAGTGAAAGAGACTTTGTGTAGTGCAGTAGAATTTAGGGATCTGATTAAAAGTACTAAATTGTAGTAAATATACAATGACCACCTTTGTGAAAGATATATTAAAATACAATCACAGTTTTTCTCCCTGATTTTTTAATGTAACTTTTAGCTTAAAAAAAAAAAAGTCTGAATCACAGCACTGAAGTTATAGTCAAAGAATCTTATCTCCTTACAACTCACTTTTTTAGAAGGAAATGTTCTTCAGAACAAAGCTGCAGCTTTGTTTCTCAGCTTCCTATCTTTTACTATATTCCCGTTCTGATCAAGTGGTCAATGTATTATCTTAGAGGCACCATTTCTCTACTGTACTGTAATATATTCCAGCCTATGGGCATCTTCTCCATTCTGGAAGAGGAGTGCATGTTCCCCAAGGCAACTGACACCTCTTTCAAGAACAAGCTCTATGACCAGCATCTGGGCAAATCCAACAACTTCCAGAAGCCCAAGCCTGCCAAAGGCAAGGCTGAGGCCCACTTCTCTCTGGTGCACTATGCTGGCACAGTAGACTACAACATCACTGGCTGGCTTGAGAAGAACAAGGACCCCCTGAATGAAACTGTCATTGGGCTGTACCAGAAATCATCTGTGAAGACACTTGCCTTACTCTTTGCCACCTATGGAGGAGCAGAAGCAGGCTAGTTTTCTAAAATTCATACGTTCCCAAATTCATAATATAAAAAATGAACCAAAAAAGATAACACTATTTTTTTTCTTTTTACAGAGGCTAGTGGTGGTGGTGGTGGTGGTAAGAAGGGTGGTAAGAAGAAGGGTTCTTCTTTCCAGACAGTCTCAGCTCTCTTCCGGGTACAGTATGAATTTCAGTATCTCTAAAGTGCCATGAACATGATTGAGAATCTGAGCTATCTGAACTCTCATTATTCTCCTGACTTTGGTTTTATTGTGAATCAGTAAGAAGGATGAAATGAGCAGAGGATATCATATCAACCATTCTTTACCTAATCCCCTGAATTTCTTTCAAAAGAACACTTGTTCCATGTGACTTTTTTTTCAGAAGCTGGGACATAATGTAAATAATTATGTAAGTAATTTAGATTATGCTAAAATGTTGGTACGGTAGCATTTCACTTCCATATGAAGCTATAAAATTTTCAACTTTAATAAGAATACATAAAAAAACACAAAGAATCTTCGGTTAAATATAATTTTTGATTTGTTTGCTACTTTCTCCTAAAATTCTATCTGTGTATACTCATTTTATTAGTATCCTGACATCTAGAGGCTGAGTGTGCAGAAATAAAATTTGTAATCTGAACTGCTACACATGATTCCACAGGAGAACTTAAACAAGCTGATGACCAACCTACGGAGCACTCACCCCCATTTTGTCCGTTGCATCATCCCAAATGAAACAAAAACACCTGGTAAGAAGCTCATGCAGAAAGAGATGCAATACAGCTGTTGGCCTCTGCCCTGGAACCCATGGGTTTCATTTGTGTTCTCAAATGTTAGGTGCCATGGAGCATGAACTAGTGCTGCACCAACTGCGTTGTAATGGTGTGCTGGAAGGGATCAGAATCTGCAGGAAAGGATTCCCCAGCAGAGTCCTCTATGCTGATTTTAAACAGAGGTAAGAGGTCTCCACATTTTGGCAGCATTATAACCAATGTTAAGTACCTTCTAGGTTCAGTCAGGCTGGGCTCTATGGCAAAGAATAGACAGTAGCCACCATGCACTGGTTAGGAAGAACAACCTTTTCTTCCTCCTTCTCTTTTCACAGGTACAAGGTGCTTAATGCAAGTGCTATCCCAGAGGGACAGTTCATTGACAGCAAGAAAGCTTCTGAGAAGCTCCTTGGCTCCATTGATGTGGACCACACCCAGTACAAATTTGGTCACACCAAAGTACAAACACTCCTTGACTCATGTAGTGTGTGTCTGTGCTTTGCACAACCTGACAGTGATATGCTGCAATGCTCCCTTTCTCTAGGTGTTCTTCAAAGCGGGGCTGCTGGGACTCCTGGAGGAGATGAGAGATGACAAGCTGGCACAGCTCATCACTCGTACACAGGCCAGATGCAGGGGCTTTCTGATGAGAGTGGAGTACCAGAGAATGGTGGAGAGGAGGTAGACATTTCAGATACAAATAATCACTGGAATTTGGAGAAAATGTCTACACCATTCAAACCCAAAATATTTAATGTTTATCTTAATTGCATTCAGGGAATCCATCTTCTGCATTCAGTACAATGTTCGTGCATTCATGAATGTCAAGCACTGGCCATGGATGAAGCTGTTCTTCAAGATCAAACCCTTACTGAAAAGTGCAGAATCTGAGAAGGAAATGGCCACCATGAAGGAAGAATTTGAGAAGACGAAGGAAGAGCTTGCAAAGTCTGAGGCAAAGAGGAAGGAGCTGGAGGAGAAAATGGTAAAGCTGATGCAGGAGAAAAATGACTTGCAGCTCCAAGTGCAAGCTGTGAGTATCATGAGTTTATTTTTTTATAGAAGAAAATGAGTGAATAAGATCTAACTTTTCTTAGAAGTCTCAAACTGCACCCTAATCTGCCTTACAAAATATTCTAAGCTGAATTAAAGGTGACTAAAGGTAAAATTCAGGCCCCCTGCTTTGGGCCCTCAGTGTCACCATTGCAAAGTGGGTTCCAGCTTGAGAACGACTTTTAAGTCTTACTCTTAGTGCCTACAGGTACATGCGTCTATGTGAGCTTATAGTATAGGGTACCATTACAGTCATTGCAAAGTAAATACAGTTTATGAACTGTGGGCACTGATTCAGCTGACCATCCTATCTTAATTCAGTTGCCTACATAAAAAGCCTGCTGCCATTTCTTATGATGCAGAGTATCTCACTTGTTCTCCTGCAGCTACTAATCCAGGAGAGCACAGAGGCCCAATATGTCCCATGAAACAGGTGCTGGCCCTGTGTGTATGTCTCCAATGCCATTTGGCATTTCAAAAGTATCAGCAACATTTACGCAATGCTCTTGAGCTCTAAGTGTCTGTTCAGGGTTAGGTGAATTTTGAAAATGACTGTATTGACTAGGTATCCACTGACTAATGGAAGTTCAGATATCCAAATCTCACACAGGCACGCTCATTTACAGATGTAAAACTCAGTTGCATTCTCAGTATCTACAAAGAAAGCCACGTGTAACACATTAGAAAATCCCCCATTAAATTTCAAATATATTTTCTCAATGATGGATGACCAAAGCAAGATAATTCACCTTACAGAAAACACCAAATAATTTTGAAAATGGCACATGATTAAAATACAGTCATTTTCAAATGAACAGTATCAACTACATTCAAAAAAAAAATAATAAAACTTAGATAAACAAAGTGAAAAATAATGGCACTAAATCCAGTATCTGATGATGCAAAAAGTTCAAAAAATAAAACTGAATGAAAACTCCTAGTGAATTTGTAATGAGGTTGTGCAATAATCATTTCCCGAAAATAAATCCCAAGGGTCTTACTGTTCCACATTTATTCTTTCAGCATAAAATATCATTTTATATTCACCGCTAAATCTGTAATTTTTCAAGCAAAACTACATTTATCCAACAGGAAGCTGATGCATTAGCTGATGCAGAGGAAAGATGTGACCAGCTGATCAAAACCAAAATCCAACTCGAAGCCAAAGTTAAGGAGGTGACCGAAAGGGCCGAGGACGAGGAGGAAATCAATGCTGAGCTGACAGCCAAGAAGAGAAAACTGGAGGACGAATGCTCAGAGCTGAAGAAAGATATTGATGACCTGGAGTTAACGCTGGCCAAAGTTGAGAAGGAAAAACATGCCACCGAAAACAAGGTATAGCAGAGAACCCATCACTCTCGCTCCAGAAATCAGTGCTGTGCTGGTACAGCACGTTTGTAGCTACTTCCTTTAATTACCCCCTGCTCCCTTTTTCTCACAGGTCAAAAACCTCACTGAGGAGATGGCGGCCCTGGACGAGAACATTGCCAAGCTGACAAAAGAGAAGAAAGCCCTCCAAGAGGCCCACCAGCAGACTCTGGATGACCTGCAGGCAGAAGAGGACAAAGTCAATACGCTGACCAAAGCCAAAACCAAGCTGGAGCAGCAAGTGGACGATGTAAGCCCAAATATACACTCAGCAAGAACAGGACAGTTGTTTAGGTAGACCTGGCTGGCAGAGCACTCATGACCTTGTTCTGTTTAGCTCGAAGGGTCCCTGGAGCAAGAGAAGAAACTGCGCATGGACCTTGAGAGAGCCAAGAGGAAACTCGAGGGAGACCTGAAGCTGGCTCACGATACCATAATGGATTTGGAAAATGATAAGCAGCAGCTGGATGAGAAACTGAAGAAGTAAGTGTGGCTGTGGGGCACCTTTGTGTTGTGCAAATGTGCCTGTGTTTTTCGCTGGGCACTAACACGGTTTGCTTTGTGCAAAGGAAAGATTTTGAAATCAGCCAGATCCAGAGCAAAATTGAGGATGAGCAAGCCCTGGGCATGCAATTACAGAAGAAGATCAAGGAGCTGCAGGCAAGTCTTTGTTCCTTGCCTTCTCTCACACCATCAGAGGTCAGGCAGGGGCAGGGCATGGGTGTGAATGGTGCCTAATGTTCTCCAGGCCCGAATTGAGGAACTGGAGGAGGAAATTGAGGCCGAGCGGACCTCTCGGGCCAAAGCAGAGAAGCATCGGGCTGACCTCTCCAGGGAGCTGGAGGAGATCAGTGAGCGCCTGGAAGAAGCAGGGGGAGCTACAGCAGCTCAGATTGAGGTGAACAAGAAGCGTGAGGCAGAATTTCAGAAGATGCGTCGGGACCTGGAGGAGGCCACTCTGCAGCATGAAGCCACAGCTGCTGCCCTGCGGAAGAAGCATGCGGACAGCACAGCTGAGCTTGGGGAGCAAATAGACAGCCTTCAGCGCGTCAAGCAGAAGCTGGAGAAGGAGAAGAGTGAGCTGAAGATGGAGATTGACGACTTGACCAGTAACATGGAGTCTGTCTCCAAAGCTAAGGTACAAAAATACTAATTCAAATTAATTTGAAAAGAAAATGTTTTATCATATCTTTTTAAAATATAATCAGGTTACAGTATACAACTGCGTCCCTAAATCTAGTTCATCGAACTCTATTTCTAAGCATGTAAGCCCAACAAGCAGGATGTAGTGTGTACCTTATAGCCACAGTTTTTCTTATGAGAATCCTGCTGATAAGGAAAAGTCCCCGTATTAGTACTCTTTCATTTTTCTTATTATACATGTAGGGAAATTTAGAGAAGATGTGCCGTACTCTGGAAGACCAGCTGAGTGAGATTAAGACAAAGGAAGAGGAGCATCAGCGTATGATCAATGACCTCAATGCTCAAAGAGCTCGTTTACAGACAGAAGCTGGTAAGAGAGCATCTCTGATGAGGAATGGGGATAGCATCCAAAAAAAATTTAATTCTGGTCCTAAATGACAATTAACACATTTCTTTTCTATATACTTTCCCAGGTGAATATTCACGGCAGGTGGAGGAGAAAGACACTCTGATTTCTCAACTGTCTAGAGGAAAGCAGGCATTTACCCAACAGATTGAGGAACTGAAGAGACATCTAGAGGAAGAAATAAAGGTGATGACTTTCCTACAGCTTGCAACTGAAAGGATACTCAATTTCACACAGTCTATTTAGCACAAATCATACTGAGAGTCAATTATCATTGTTGCAGGGAGAGTATGTAGTGAATTGTGCCCTCCAGCTTTAAATTAGTCATTCACTGTACTTGAACCTTCCCAGTGGTGACATTCCATTGTTAAATGCATACACTGCCAGAGATTTCCTAGGATGTACCTACTCCTTGTTCCAATTCACCTGTCCTCCCAGGCCAAGAACGCCCTGGCCCATGCCTTGCAATCTGCTCGCCATGACTGTGACTTGCTCCGGGAGCAATATGAAGAGGAGCAGGAAGCCAAGGGTGAGCTGCAGCGTGCCTTGTCCAAGGCCAACAGTGAAGTGGCCCAGTGGAGAACCAAATATGAGACAGACGCCATTCAGCGCACGGAGGAGCTGGAGGAGGCCAAGTACATGGGGACTGTGGGGAAGGCTGCAAACAGCTAACAAGGGGAATCTACTGAACTACTGTCAGGAAAAAAAAATAAGGCAGTGCTTTGGGAGAAGGAAATTAAATCTTATGATGCATTTATTTTGGATATATCAAAAAATGGAATTACATTTAAACAGAGAAAGGAGACACCAGCCATATTTGGTGTACCCATGCATGTTAGAGCATGGACATTGGCCATGGGAATACAAGGAATGCCTGGGAGAGGCCTTGCACACCTAAGGCATAGCAATCATTGAGTGAAAAGAGATAAGCCTGCTGTTCTGACAAGTCCATTGGCTGCACAAAACTACCTTCTATTTGCTCCCTAACTGGGAGCTTTGCTTACTACTTCACAGGAAAAAGCTGGCACAACGTCTCCAGGAAGCAGAGGAACATGTTGAAGCAGTGAATGCGAAATGTGCCTCCCTGGAAAAGACAAAGCAGCGGCTGCAGAATGAAGTAGAGGACCTTATGATAGATGTGGAGAGGTCAAATGCTGCTTGCGCAGCTCTGGACAAGAAGCAGAAGAATTTTGACAAGGTAACCAGGCTCCAGCCTCATGGTCTGGGGACAGAGCGTCTCCTCATGACTGCCACACTCATACTGCGGCCCTGTTGCTCTTCAGATCCTGGCAGAGTGGAAGCAGAAGTATGAGGAAACGCAGGCTGAGCTGGAAGCCTCCCAGAAGGAGTCTCGCTCTCTCAGCACGGAGCTGTTTAAGATGAAGAATGCCTACGAGGAGTCCTTGGACCACCTGGAAACCCTGAAGCGGGAGAACAAGAACTTGCAGCGTAAGTCCCGGGTGCTCTGCTCCTGCCAGGGCTTTCTCACAAGCTCCTCTATCCCCACCACTCCACATGGGTCTGTACCTGCAGTGCTGTGAGGATGCCTGTCACCTTCCTGTGGTAGGACATTTCCCCCATGCCCCGTGCCTGACCCTGCCATTTGTCTCTGTCCTTACAGAGGAGATCAGTGACCTCACGGAGCAGATTGCAGAGGGAGGAAAGGCCATTCATGAGCTGGAGAAAGTGAAGAAGCAGATTGAGCAGGAGAAATCTGAAATCCAGGCTGCTCTGGAGGAAGCTGAGGTAAGTGGCCAAAATCACTGATTTCCAGTCCTAGAGTCCTGAGAAACAGTGTGAAAAATAATAGCTTGAAGCTATAAGGCATATGGTACTGCTCTTTCGCTGTTGAATTTGAAGCTGCAGCCTCTGTTTCCACATCATACAGAAAGAAAGAGTCACAGTTTATTGCACAAGAGAGAATAACATTAAGGAATACACTTTTATTAATGCAGTGCTTTTTGTTCTTTTTCAGGCCTCCCTGGAACATGAGGAGGGGAAGATCTTGCGCCTCCAGCTGGAGCTCAACCAGATCAAGTCTGAGATTGACAGGAAGATAGCAGAAAAAGATGAGGAAATTGAGCAACTGAAGAGAAACCATCTCCGAGTTGTGGAGTCCATGCAGAGCACACTGGATGCAGAGATCAGGAGCAGAAATGAAGCCCTGAGGCTGAAGAAGAAGATGGAGGGAGACCTGAATGAAATGGAGATCCAGCTGAGCCATGCCAACCGTGTGGCAGCAGAGGCGCAGAAGAACCTGAGAAACACACAGGGAGTGCTCAAGGTCTGTTAAGACAAATACGTGTGTGCAGGCATCTAGGTTGGGTAATATACTTGCATTATAACTACACGTATAATAGTGATTGTTACTGTCCAGCACTGATGCAAGACATTCATTTCTGCTGCCTCTTTTACAGGATACCCAGATACACTTGGACGATGCTCTCAGGACGCAGGAGGATCTGAAGGAACAGGTGGCCATGGTGGAGCGCAGAGCAAACCTGTTGCAGGCTGAAATTGAGGAGCTACGGGCAGCCCTGGAGCAGACAGAGCGGTCGAGAAAAGTGGCTGAGCAGGAATTGATGGATGCAAGCGAGAGAGTTCAACTTCTCCATACGCAGGTCAGACTCCTATGTGAGAATACCTTGAACAGGCACTGGTGGAGGTCATTACCGTGTAAATAACATACAAGGAGAGACTGTGGCTCTTCTGAAGTTTGTTGTCAAAGGCTATTCTTTGGGGTTAAATAGACTTCCTCCATGGATTAAAAAATAATAGTAATACTACCTTAATTTTGCTTCACATTTTCTCATGATCATGATGTGAAGGTTTAAATATCTTGATTTTAATGATGACTACCTCATTATGACTGCTTTCAAAATGTGTCCTGTGAGCTATAGCATTTTTCCTTTCCAGATTGTTCATCTATGTAAATTCTTTAGACTATCCTTTATGGTAAGAACTTTAACCTGAATTGAAATTGCTACCTCAGACCAGGAATCAGATTATAGCTCAATGAATATGATTTTATTCAGAGGAGAGAGAACTGCATTTTAAAATGTTTACAGCTCTCTGTTGACTACCTTTTTATAACATAACTAGGTGATTCACGTGAAGCATACTGATATTAGATATATTGATAAAAACCACAATTTTTAACAGTGGATTTCTTAATGTAAATGTTGTACCTTGGAGCCAAATGAGGGGAAAAAATGATATTTTTGTTCAACAGAATACTAGTTTGATCAACACCAAGAAGAAGCTGGAGACGGACATTTCCCAAATCCAGAGTGAAATGGAGGAGACAGTCCAGGAAGCCCGCAATGCTGAAGAGAAGGCCAAGAAGGCCATCACAGATGTGAGCTGGGGACTCCTTTCATTGCTGGTGGTGAGTGGATTCTGCCCCAGTATGTCTCGCATCCCAAACTGGGGCTGTTCCTTTGCTCTCCAGGCGGCCATGATGGCAGAAGAGCTGAAGAAGGAGCAGGACACCAGCGCCCACCTGGAGAGGATGAAGAAGAACTTGGACCAGACAGTGAAGGACCTGCAGCACCGTCTGGATGAGGCTGAGCAGCTGGCACTGAAAGGAGGCAAGAAGCAAATCCAGAAGCTGGAGGCCAGGGTGTGTAGAGCTGCTGTTTGTGCATCAGGGAGCACGTCCCATGAGGCACCACCAGGGGAGCTCCAAGGCTGGGCTTCTCATTGCAGGTGAGAGAGCTGGAAGGGGAGGTTGATTCTGAGCAGAAGCGCAGCGCTGAAGCCGTGAAGGGTGTGCGCAAATACGAGAGGAGAGTGAAGGAGCTGACCTACCAGGTAAGGCCTCAGGAGGCCTCTTTGTGCTGACACCCCCTCCTTCCAGGAAGGCAGAATGTTTGCACAGAATTCTCAAGGGGAATTGTTAACCATATGTGGTGGGGAAAGCAATGTCCTCTCTTTCCTGCTTTCCAACTGCTCTAGTCTGAGGAAGACCGGAAGAATATTCTCAGGCTCCAGGACCTGGTGGACAAGCTGCAAATGAAAGTGAAATCGTACAAGAGACAAGCTGAGGAGGCTGTAAGTACTGCTCAAGCTGAGGCAAGAGTCACTTTCGGTAGGTTCATCACAGGTGCTGAGGAGATGAGTGTGAGAAACCTGGAAACTGCCACTGGTCAGCAGAGGAGGGCTTCAGGGTCTTTGTTATCCTCATACCATGTTCCATAGGCATAAAACCAGTGAGAAAATAACTACAGGAATGTCAAGACCAAGTGAAAAAAATTACCCCTGCCAACGTGACACATTGCTGTATTGGGGTTCTAAGTAAGGGAGGACAAGGAGGTTTGTGTGAGGTCTCTTGCTAAGTGGTGGTAAGTGGGGAATGGAGAGTGTAAGCTGTGCCCTTTCTCTTAGGAACAAGTGCAGCTCCTTCAGTCTCAGTGGCAGGAGGACGGGAAACCCCTGCCCTGGACTCTTTGCCACCACCTGCCTCTCCCCCTACAGGAGGAGCTGTCCAATGTCAACCTCTCCAAATTCCGCAAGATCCAGCATGAGCTGGAGGAAGCTGAGGAGCGGGCTGACATTGCAGAGTCACAGGTCAACAAGCTCCGAGCCAAGAGCCGGGAGTTTCACAGCAAGAAGATAGAAGAGGAAGAATGAGGATGTCAGGGGGCAATGAAGTGACATGGGTCGTTCACAAAATGTGAAACCCTCTGTCACTTTCTTTTGTAATTAGTCTTTGTAACCACCTCAATGTCTAGATAATAAAGACTGTGAATTACTCTGCATACACAGATTTGCAATGGCTAGATTACTCTGTGTGCACAGGATGCACACAGTGGCTTTTTTTGCTATGCTTCAATTCCACAGTTACCTTAAGTTTGGGGCATTTTCAAATGAATAGCTTTATTTCATTTCTACACCTGGATAGTAATACAGCTTTCATTACTCCCTTCCCCAGTATTTCTCGATCATATCCTTTTCCACTGCTAAGTAAGGAATAACAGTAATTTAAATCCCATATTGGCAAGAGGAGAGGATCGTGTGAGAGGTAGACAGGGTACCTTGTCTGTCTAGGCACAGTGCAGTGGGTAAAATTGCTTCTGCCTTGGGGAGTCTTCTTTCCAAAAGGGTGCGGTACATAGAGGCCATTTGTTATCTGAAGGAAGTGATCCTTCCCTTCTACTCAGTCCTGGTGAGGCCACATCTGGAGTACTGTGACCAGTTCTGGGCTCCCCAGTACAAGAGAGACATGGATTTACTGGAATGAATCCAGCAAACTTAAGGCCGCTTAAGGGATGCAGCACCTCTCATATGAGGAGCCGTTGAGAGAGTTGAGATTGGTTAACCTGGAGAAGGGAAGGTTCAAAGAATCCTATCAGTGTTTAAAAGTACCTGAAGAGAGGGTGTCAAGAGGATGAGGCTAGACTCTTCTCAGTGGTGCCTAGTGACAGGACAAGAGTCAATGGGCACAAACTGAAACACAGGAAATTCCACTTGAACACAAGAAAACACTTCTTTATTGTGAGGGTGGTGAACACTGGGACAGGTTGCCCAGAGAGGTTGTGGAGTCTCCATCCTTGAAGATATTCGAATCCATCTGGACAGGGTCCTAGGCAGTGTGTTCAAGGTGACCCTGCTCGAGCAGAGGGGTTGGATCAGATTACCTCCAGAGGTTTCTTCCAAATCCAACTACCCTGTGATGTTCCCATTCTCACTTTTTCATGCTCAATTTGGAGGCCAGATGCTTCACAACAGCTCCAGAGCCACAGGGCTTCTGGATGGGTCTGAGTCCTCATAGTGCCCTTACAGTGAGGAGGGAGGTGCTATCACCTGTAGGTAGCCGAAGCCCATGCTTTCTGGAAGGCGGCCCTTTGTTAACAAGGAAAGTTAAAGACCACAGGCACATAGAAAACAGTAGGAAGCACTTCATGTTTTTTGTTATGGAAAAAAGTTGTTAACAGGTAGTTTTTAATCAAATTAAATACTGTATTTACATAAGAAAACATTGTTATTCCTTATTCTGTCTAACAGGGACAGAATAGCCAATATTAAGAGATTATACTGCTGTTGTAAATTAAATGGAATTTGAACAGATTGATACACTAAGTGTGAAAAAGAGGAGTCACTAAGAGATAAAGCCCTAACCACTGTAGCAGGTAGAGCCACCAGAAGAACCTAGGAATTTTGGCAGTACTGTGTAGTGCTTCCTAGTAAGGAAATATTTATTTAAGACTTTAACTAGTTTTTACTTCAAGGAAGAACGTAAATGCAAAAAAAATAACAGAAATTAGTTTTAGTCATGTAATATAAAACTTCAAGCGGCAATAATCTTGGGAACATACAGCATGAAAGAAGTCTCCAAGTCTAGTACTCTGGGCAAGAAAACACCACAAATGGTAACTCCACCTTATGTATACCTGTCTGGCTCCTACAGCAACAGATGAATTGTAATGTGGACACAAAGTGAATCACGGGTGAAAGGGAAAAGCCACTTCCAGGGAGTTCTTCAAACAGCTCTGAAATTGTTGGAGAGGAACTGGGGAGAAGAGAGCAGGAAGAGTGCTGATGTGCATTGACCGCAGTGGTCAGTGTGGCTGCAGTGCCACCATTCATCATTAATTTTCCTTCGCCCAAGAAAGCTGAGCTTAGCTGAGCTTAGCTGAGCTAAGGAATCTTTCCCTGTTATAATGGAACATGGAGGTACTTTGCTACGGAGTAGCTAAATATATTTAAGGAAAAGATGACACCCTATGTTGACTTCTGTGTCATTGTGGGATTGCTTTTTAGAGACGCTATTTTTATGTGTGAAGCTGAGAAAGGTGCATTAATGCCAGAGATAGCTGGGCACCAAAGAAGGGAAACAACCCTTCCTCTCTCTCCATTCCCCAACATGCTCCAGAGAAATAGGTGGGTTTCCTTCTCAAAGACAAAACTTTTGTTTCCACACCTTGCAAGGAAACAAAAGAATCTCTTTGGTTCTAAAATGAATATTTCTTTGCTCACTAGACAAATCTTTTTCATGGCACAAGTATAGTGGAAATATTCTCCTTCTAGTGTGGGTCGAAAGAATATTTCTGGCCTGGTCAGTTGTTCTCTTGTGAACTGCAAAAACTACCTAATGGCATAATGGAGAAAAAGACACACTGTCTAGCATTCAAGAATATCCTACTTCAATCTCTGTAATCCATTCTCCATGAGGAACATCAGACACCATGCTCTCTCATTCTCTGTCTTTCCTCTAGCTTAATTGATAAGCCAGTGTGTTGCAACTATGGATCAGTAAAAGCGTGGAGACGTATCTCTAGCTTCATGGGTACCTTTGTTTAATAAGTAGAGTAGCCAAGATCACAACAACTTTGGGGACCACATTTTGATGCCTAAGCCATTGTTCTCCATGGAAAATATTGCAGTGACCAAACAAAACAAATGACCTGGCATGAGTGTGAAAGAACCATGACGCACTTGGAAAATGTTAGGCTCTTTTTTTGCCTGTATGTAATTATGGCTTGAGAATTTATTCCTAAATGTTAAACTGATGAAAGGCAAAATGGCAGGTTCCTTGAATTACAAAATCTCACTCTATTGCCTGTTTCAAAATTCACATATGGAAGTCCCACAGATTGCACTGTGCTGACCTGGCAGGGTCCCTGAGCATTCCAGAAAACATGATCTTAGACTTACTGGTATCAGAGTACAGCATGGGTAGGGAAAGTTCATTTCTCCTCACTTTGTGACATGATGCACTACATGTAGGACAAGAGTCGTTTTGCACTGACGCACTATTTCTGGAGTCAGGCTGTCAGTCACCCTGATAAGTGCTGATGCAAAGGTAACTGATCTTTAGAAAAACATGGTCTATAATAGCCCTAAAGCAGCATCTAAAAGAAAGTTTTAAATACATGCAGCTGATGCCCTACATGGACCATGGAGGACCTCAGACCTGTGACAAGTTGGGCACTAAAGAGTGAGGTGTCTCTCCTGAGTACAAAAGCAATGGCCCTATAATATCACCAGGACTGTTTGAAGGTATTTCTGACCTGCAGAAGCAAGGTCCTTTTAGATGCTACTGGTCAATAACATCAAACCGAGCATTTCAAATCTGCAGGCACTTCCTAGCTGTCTGAAACAGTGCCTTGCTAGAAAAGTGCATTTCGATGAGGGAGAGGGAGAGGGAAAGCGAGCAAAAAAAAAAAAAAAAAAAAAAAAAAAAAAAAAAAAAAAAAAAAAAAAAGGAAGAAAAAGAAAGAGAGAGAGAGAGAAAGGGAGAGGAAGAGAAAAATATAGAAAGACAAGAAGGAAAGAAGGAAGAAAAAGGAAGGTAGAAAGAGAAAGGGAGAAGGAGAGAGAGAGAGAGAGAAAGAACGAAAAAGACAAAAAAAATAAAGAGAAAGAAAAAGAAATAAAAAGAAAGAAAAAAGAAAATGATTGATTGAAAGAATGATCAAACGAATGCCATATAGCTGTTGATGCCTAGCTTTTAGATTTTGAGTCTACTGCTTTTGACCACCTTTGGAAGCATTTTTACAACCTTGAGCTTCCTCAAGTGGTTGGATTATGTTGTAGGTAGATAGCTGCTATTCCTAGTTGCAGAATAGTGGCTTCAGTGGCCAAAGATGTAATAAGGCAGGGAGGGGATTCACTTGGTAGTGTCTGTAATGGCAGTACCTACACTTAGGAAGGGAGATCCACATTGCTCTTGTGAACTGATTGTTATTCATCCATTTATTTCACACCCATTGCCCAGCTATTTGTATACCTATCTCTCTGGGTAAATTTCATTGGGAAATAGATCAGGTTTCTGAACCTCTGCTGTGTCCTGGCACTTCAGGAGGGACAACCAGGCAGGCTGTGTCTGGCACCTCCTCACACTCTCAGTATGCTAACTATGAGTCTCAGGACCAAAAGAAATAGCTGAGGACAGCAAAAGGAGATACATCTTGGGAAAGCTGAGCTGCAGGTGGGGACTGGGAGGACAGACAGTATGGGACACTCCCGGGAGACCAAAAAGACTGGCAACATACTGGCCACTGTATGGCATACTACTTTACAAGTAGGTAACACTTTGAGGTACAGCTTCTCTGAACGTGATCTTCATTCAAACAACTATGAAGTCATAGAGCAGTGAGGCCACAGTCCTCCTTACATCTCCAGCTGGGCCACAGTAGTAGCATATGTATGTCCTGCAGGGTAACCACTATAATCCAGTCAAGACTCCAGTCATGCCACAGGTGAGGTAATAAGGAACTTAAAGTTCACCTTTCAGAGATTTGCCATAATGTTGTGTCAAAGTTTTAGATGAGGTGCAATGTCTGCAAAACTTCCATTTTTATTATCAAAAGAGAGAACTGGAAATGAAGCTGGTCTTCCTTTATGTTGAAGTCTCTAAGCATCTACAGCAGTTGAAGTATACCTCATTTTCTTATTTTCTTTCTCCCTAAAAGCCAGTTATTTGCTCTTCCTAATATTAAACTCTGCACACTTACATCTCCTCCCTTCTTTACTCTCCAACACCTCATACATCTCCAGACATCCTGTTCTGCCCATTTCCTTTTCAGTTTTTCCACCTCACTCAAGTTTGCTCTAACTCCAGCGTGCAGTGGAAAAGGTATTCTATGTATAACTCTCATCTTATTTAAAATACTGCTCAGATATCTTCTTCACAGGTTTGCTGTAGTGGTAGAAGTTTAAATAATCAGATAACTGTGATGCACTTTCCAGAGCAAGACTATCTTCATAAAACAGGACTTTTTTTTTTTTTAACCTTCCTGTCCTCTGCTCAGTGACTTGCTTCTTTCCCCTTCCCCTTCCCCTCCAACACAAGAGAAGGAATAACATTGCTTTCAATGAACTGAAGCGAAGTCCTGAGGATATCAAGGACTACAAAAGGAGGGAAAGGACTGAAAGAGAGAAAAGTCAGTCACTGATATCACGAAAACTTCACCAACAGCACTTTTTGGGGGCTTACACTCTAGCTCCAGGGATTTTAGCTTGCATCCATCATAGCCTAAGCAATGAACATCCTTAACTGCCTTTCATCCCAGAGGATGAGTTCAAGTTTCTCATTAGTTATGATCATTAACAACTTTTTTCCAGAGGTCAGTTCATGTTTCCAACTTCTTTCATCTGCACCAGAATGGAATTCTCTATTAGGAATGCCAGTGTAGATCCCTAAAGCACATTTTGTAACCAGACAAGACAGCATGCCAGCCACAGTATGGTGTACAAACAGCCAAAAGGAAATACAGAAAGGTTCCCTCACTTTAATTTAATCTGACCAATTCTCATTAATTTCCATGTAGAAAGAATGCCCTTACCATTGCCACGGTCCAGCGCTCAGCTGCATCTTAGCAGAAGGGTAGAGAAGTTTTGCTCCAAAGGATTATGCATTTCTGTTCAGCTTATGCTAACATTCCTGAGAGATCTCATTTTACACAGAGAGCAGCAGAAATACTGCTGCAGCAGAGGCTAGGAATTCTCTGTCAGATGGGGTCCACAAGGTGCACTGATCCCTCTAAGCATGCCCTACTCATCCTGAGATCATAGTCAACAACAGCACTTGCAATCTACAAATCCCACAGGGGATGTTTCTGAAATAAAGTGATGTACCAGACAATCTGGAACAGCACAAAAATTGATTTCACTGGAAATGTTGGTACATTTGTCTATGTTCTTTGTGACCTTCTTAGTAGCAAGCTGTCGCATAGCAGATATTCTCTGTGCCTCTGAGTATCTTAGTGTTTGATATGACATTTCTAACAGCTTTAGTATTTAATCTGGAAAACGACAAAACCTAACACTGCAGGGTGATCTCCTTAACTCTGTTGGGAATAATTGTGAGAATTCTCATGTGAGAAGAAGTTCTGAAACATTATCCAAATGATCTACTCCAAGCAATTAACATATACTTATATATGTCTATTATACACATTTTATGAGCAGAAAACCTGTATAAGAATTTCTATTAAGAATTAGTAATGATTAAGATATAAAAGAGTATTGAAGGAAAATAAGGATATTTCAGAAAAGTTAAACAATTTGTGCTGGTGTTTACTTCAGAAGGGAGGATGTTTCCAGAAAGAACATCCATTAACAGAAATGAATCAGAGAAAATCTCTCAGCTTAAGATCTCTGTTGAATATTTCAGTTTTTAGGAAATAACATTGTATTAAATAGTAGCATATCTGCTAAATTATATATACTCAAGGATATTCTAAAAAAATCAGAATTGTTGTAGAAGTGATCTGTTGATTAAATCACGCTCAGTATCAAGGGATTAAAATGTTGTAACTGTGATATTAGACTTTTAAACCTGTCCTAAATCTAGGGAAAATAGATCTGTCAAGCTGGCATCTGCATAAGATGAATTGATAGAAACCAAAATAAGAATAGTCAATATAGTATGATGAGATTTTTTTGAAAAGTATGTGCATGCTCCCACATTAAATGGTCAAAAGTTGCTACATGACCAGAAAAAATACTTACTTTGTGGATTAAAATATAGGGGACAAAGTATGGAAATAAATGCTCAGCTGACTAATAGAGGGAAGCCACCAGCACAGTCCCATGGCTGGAATGTGTATTAGGATCTGTGCAGTTCAACATATCCATAAATGGCATGGAAAAAAAAGATTAAAAAGATGACAAAATCATAGCAATTGCACAGGATTTTGGGACACAGAATGACTGGATGATTAACTAAGAGGTCAGATGAAATTTAGGTAAGTGGTATTTCACATTTCAAAAATAATTATTATGATAAACTCCTTAAAAATGGTTTTAAATTAGATATTAGCACTCAGAAAAGAGATCTTGTTATCTTTGGGTGGTTCTCTGAAATTGTCAACCCAAAGACAGGTTAATAAAAGAAATTTAAAGAATAGGATTTTTAATGGAAGAGACTGAGAACAAATCAGAAGATATAATTATGTCATGGCATAAATACATCATGCACTTATATCTTGAATGCTCCAGTTTTAGTTTTGGCAACCAGATCACAAAACGGTACAGAGGAGTGTCCCAAGTAATACCAGAGATAGAGAACTTCTCTCATACAAGGACATACAAGGTACTCAGATGACTGGGACTCTTCAACTGGAAAAAGAGATGACTGAGCTGGGATAGACAACTATAAAATCAACAGTTGTGTGGAGAAGGGGAAGATAAATGGGTTGTGTCACGTGTATACGTGAAGCAATCAGCAGCAAGTAAATTTATCTTTAACGCTAGTACAGACTGGCCATTCTGCATTTCTTTGTCAGCTGCTACATGAGGGAGCAACACATAAATCTTCCTCTGCTGTTTGGCATATGCAGAACAGTACCCCATGTGAAGGTTTACAGTGCCAGAACTGCAGTGTCTCTGGGAGACACAGTGGGATATATCCTGACAGCGGATAGGCCAACTAAGCACCCAGGAAATCATCCTTCAAGCGTATTGCTTCCTTCAGAGTGGTTATTCAATACCAACATCTACATTGTCTTTGTATGACGCCCAGGAAAACAAACCTTGTTCACAGGAGCATGTGGTACAGCCTTGATCACATCACTACTATGGTTCTTGAGTAGGGACCTCCGGGTATGGGCTTTGGCCTCCCTGCTGTGCACAGGCTGCAACACCCTGTGATGTGAGAACTGTTCCATAGCAATCTGTATTTCCTTTGCCTTGCCATGTATGCAGCATGCACACGGATTTTATGCCCTACACTCAGTACATATAAGCACATAGTAATCACTGTAAAAGGAGCACAGCAAACCAAGCAACCCTCTCCTCTGTTTGGCATTTATATCACCCTGCTGCCTGAGCATCTTAACTTTGAGCAGCTTGTGAAGCTAGCTTTAGATAATTTGACCCCCCGGGAGGTACTTTTGTTTTGGGGAGAGAGGGAGGTGGGCTCCAGTGGAGATTTCAGGAGCATTTAGAAAGTCAATAGATGATCAGAGTGTAAAAAGGGCACTGAAGAAAATGAAGCCTCTTCAGAAAATTTGATTTCCTTACATCAGAGAAACCAGGGATATTCCCACATGATTTTTGCTGAAGAGGTTTTGGAACATATGGAAGAGTAGCAGTGCAACAGGAATAGATGGCACTTGACTAATATTGTTAAAAGAATTAGAATCTGAAGTAGCTGAATTATTATCTGGGGCACATAACCACATTTAAAAAAAAAAAAAAGAAGAAGAAGAAGAAGAAGAAGAAGAAAGAAAAGTTAGACACTTGGATACAATATATTGTCTACATACCAGCATTCTTTTGTAGAATAAAAGGATGCCTCACAAACCTGCAAGTGTGTGCAAAAAGAGGTCTGACTCATGCTGAGGCAGTGCTAAGACTGCCCTGAAGCCCTGTTACTCTATTATCCTAGGTATTGATAGGGATGTGCATTTAGTGGGGGTGTGCCAATTTGATCTCACAGCAGGAAGCTCAAGTGGAGATCAGGAAACAGTACAGTTCACAGTGCAGTGCAATCTGGGTTGAACAGTCCTGAAAGTGCGTCTCTGTGAAGTAAAAACAAAGCTGTGCTCCTCTGGCTTACTTTTAAGCCCCCAAATAAATACAAGCTGGCCTTGTGGCTTGCCCACTCTTCAGCACTGTCACACCAGCTTTCAAGAGCCCCTTTCACATTGCTCGTTTTTCTGTTACCAAGGCAGGCATAAAGAGTCAAGTAATGCAAGGTGTGGAAGAAGGTCATTGCTAGTCCGTGTTTTCAGGGAACATGCCTCTGAGCACAATTCTTCTGCTGGAAAAATTTTACGGCAGCAACATGAGGCCACCATTCTGGTTGAGGTCAAATCTACTCCAGTGCAGAGCTATGACAGTTCAGATCTAAAAAATTTCAGAAAAGTTACCAAAGAGGTCAGAATGGTCCTTTGATGGGAGCTCATCATCCTTCTGTTTAGATGAGAAAGCTGGACCACTCCATTGTTACTTTCATCACAAGTTTAAGGTCCTTCTCTTTGCCTAGGACAGTGGGATTTGCTGTAAGCAGTTCAGCTGTGCAGAAAATTCAGAGAAGAGGCTATGAGAGATAGGCACCCTTTTTTTGGCAGGGTTACTTTTAACTTTGTCAATTCCTTTAATCAGTTCACATGCAGTACAAGAGACAGTTGTGTCTCTACAACTAGGAGAGCAGAACATCAAGGTAAGAACTCATTTAGCCGATGTTTCTAACAAAGATCCTCAGAATCATGGGCAGAGTTCATCAGTCTTGCGTGTAGATTAGCTAGGATACATTTAAATCAATGTTATAGCATTATCAGGGATTTCTATACAGATAGGCACATGGAAAAGAATAGCAGGAATGGGTTCACAGTCAAACAAAATCGGAAAGGAAGTAGGTGGAAGTAGAGAGCCCAGAAAGAAGGGAAAATAGAGAGAAGTCTTATACACTGCAATGTGTGGGGAAAGGGAAGAAATCCAAATGAATCACATCTTAAGAAAGGAATTGAGAAAAGAAAAAGCATATACATAAATAAATAGGAAACAAGAACGGAGAATTCGAACCTGTATGAAATGATCACAAGGTGGACATTATAGGTAAGTTAACAGACTCCATGCTGAATGTCAGTAAATGTCAGTATAAGTTTTACAGTGTCTAATGACTTTGAAGTAGTCCGTTATATAGCAAGGGATCTTCATTCCAATACCAGTGTCAAAATCTGCAGGTGCAGTGGGACCACAGCATATATTTCCTATACGATTCCTGCAGCCAGGACAAAAGACCTGGGAAATAAAACCCCATGGAGACACGAACAGAGCCTGTGGTTTACACCTGAAAGCTGAGTGAATGGAGCAGGACCAAGTGCTCCTCCTCGGTTCTTTTTCTCAACTGAGGAAAGGTGCCAAAAAGATGTACCTGCAACTCCTGCTCCAGGACATTCTCATCATTCTCTTGTTTCCTTCTGACTTTTCATACCTTTCTCAAGTACTGTACCCCACCAAAATGCTACAGTATTCTTGGGGACCACATACGGGATGGCTGCTAATGCACATGGGGGACCAACCCTCTCTCCAAGGGGCAGGAATAGGACTGATGTCCAGAACAAATGTACACACTGAGGCCAGTCCAACACAATAGAGGAATATTCAGGCTCAGTTCACTTTCCTCTCTGTGTAATCCAATCACCTAACCTTTACAGAATGAAGTGGAAATGTTCTACCCACATGTATGACAGTAACAGACCCCTCATGAGCTATTACCATAGCTTCATGTGATACGATCAAGCAACAGAATGCATACCTTTGCACTAGAAATGCAGTCCAAAAACAATGACAGCTCTAGTGATAACTGTAAAGAAGCTGCAGCCCTCAGAGATTTGGAGCCATGAGGACCCATGAATATAAAACAAAAAAATCACAGATGGCATGCTTCTGCAGATATCAGCAATTCAAAAAAGTTATGAAAGTCAACATTTTGAGCTGAGAAAAAAAAAGTAATAAATACTGTTAATAGGAGTATGACAGAAAATGTTGAACTAGAGCCTATAAATAATATACATACATAAAGTAGGAAAACACTGCTTTGTAGAAGGCAGAAAGAGGGTATCTAATAGTGGGCAGAACTTAGTATCAAATACAGGTTAGTTGCAGAAAAGAGTAAAAGCTTTCTGCTCCCTTCTGACATTAACACCCGGCACAGTCCCCCTTTAGGAAGCATTTCCAGATCAGCCTTCTTGCACATCATGGGAAACGCACCATGCAGGGGCTGGAACAGGGCCTGGGAACAATAGGGCCTGAGAAGGAATGACTCTCTGGAGGGTGGGGAGTCATTCAAGAGGTAACACTCTGCAAAACAGTTTATTAGACATCACACTACAAGGAAAACGGGATGAAAGGCAGTTTTCCAAAGAGGCTAAGACAGATTGACTGTCATCTGACTGTGATATTGCTGACCTACCTGGACTTTAGAAGCAGCTCTGGAAAAAAGCCAGCTGGGAAACTGCTGTTGAAGTGGGAAAAAGACACAGATTCAGATCTACATTTTAAGGTGGTAAAGGGACATTTCCCTCCTGGGAAGTGAGCTTTCAGGTTGACCTCTTTCAGCTAGCAAGATTTCAGGGACATGCTGTTCAAAATATTCTGGCAGTGTCTTGGGCAACAAGTGAAGGACAAGCATATTTGGAAAGCTCTTTCATCTAATCTGACTTGGAAGGCACAACCCTCAGTGTTTCTTGCCTGTATTAACTACATAGGTTACTCATTCAGCATTGACAAGGACGAAACTTGTTGGATAGTAAATTGATAAGAATAAAAGGAAGAGGAATCAACAGAGTGGACTGCTTGAGATCCAGCCATCTTGCCCAATATGCTTGGACATATTGGTAAATGCCTTTTGCCACAGGTCAATCAGCCTTAATCAGTAGTGACATTTCCCAGATCTGCTTGGAGAGATCAAGCACTCCAAGGGAAGGCCATGTGAGAGCCCTGTGTCTCCTCTATGGCAAAGTCTAAGTTCTTGGAAGAAATTCCCACACATTTCTACACAGAGCTCACTCTCAGGTGGCGCTGCAGGTAGAGGGCATGTGGCTCAAGGCAGTAAAAGGTATGTGTAGGCATAGACATCCACATACACACTCTCTCTCTCACACACATACATACACTGTCTTATACACACATACATATAGCCTAGAAAGGCTGGCTCTTGTCACCTGCTGATTGACAGACACAATTCAAAAAACATCTTTTCAGCATTTTCTCCTCTGAATAGAAGCAATCCTAGGGACAAAATCCTCCTCCTCTGAGAAAGCAAAGTTGTACTCGTATCAGAATCCAGTCTGTACCCTGCCTGGCTCTGAGGCTACCTGTTTCATGTATGCTGTGCTTCTACTGCACTGCGCAGTTGGCCTATGCTGGAAGCAGTCTGAATGCTTTGCATAATGTGGAAACCAAACTCTTAGGTGCCAAGCTTCCTTGTTATGCAGATAATCCACTCTGTAGAAGATGCAATGCCACTCAAACTATTCCCACCACACAATCCAAGTAGCAATTCTATGTGTGGATTGTTTCCTAGGCATGTTAACGGAGCCCTTTGCCACAGGACTGCCTCTCATGGAACTGTCAAATGGGCATCTCTGCTGAGGACATAAGGGAACCACGATTTGGCAAGAGTGAACTGATGGAAGCTCAGCACCTTCCTGTTAGCTAAGTTCAAAGCACTGTCAACAGCTCTGTTTACTCCAGTCCCTATGATACCTTGCCGAGTTCATGATAACTATGCATTTTTCTACACCAGTTCTGTGACCACTGAGCATGTGCTGCTTTCTCTTGTGCTGATGTAACTTTTTTTGTTGAACAGAAGGATGGGAGGACATATCTGAGTGGGGAGCACATTGTGAAGTCTTCCACTGTAGAATTCAGGAAACTTTTGCTGGTAGTTCTCCTGAGCCAGTGGCTGTAAAGACCTTTTATGTGGTAGACTGGGGGGTCAGAGAAGCTGCTGCAGCCATTTCTTGGGTAACTGTGTTGTGCTCAACACAAGAGGATACTGGTTCCCTAAAGAACTCTGATGACACATGTGATACCTCTCTCTAGCTCTCCTCCACAGAGTGTAGACCAAGGCATCATTTCCTCACTTCTGCTGCCCAAGAACGAAATGTATGCCCAAGAAAGAAATCTCTCTCCAGGAACTGCTTCATCAGTTCAGCCTGGGAAGATTTTCACTCCCTGACAAGCAGGAACTTCTTTTATTACTAAAGAGAGTTCTTAGTATTTGGACTGATTTACTTGGCAATAAATGATAACTGGGAAGATGAAACAGGGCAGAAAAGTTTTATCACAGAGGCTGTGTTCAGAAACATTCATATTTCTTTGATGAGGAAGTAGCCAGTCTCTACAATTAAGCAGAGCTTTCTTCCCAGAACGATTGCTTTTGTGTGTCTCTAAGTAGAGACGATCATTACATTCAATGTATTTTTGATATCTACAACAAACGCACACATTCTGAAATTCTTGTATTTTTTCCATATCACATACCTTCAGCAGTTAGCAGAGACAAATGTTGCACTTGCTCACTCCCTAGAGAGATGTAATTATTTGCAAATAAATATATATATATATTGCAAATAAATTTTCAAAAAAAAGTCTCTAATTATTTTAAGATGTCAGTGAAGAAAGAGCTTCTTTCTTCCAAAAGCAAGTCCAGAAATATTTTGACTACATGAAATTCCCAAAATGAAACTGCCTGGGGTTACAGATCTTCAGAGGTGTATTTCTAATGGAATTTCATAGGCCAAGACACAATTCAGATATCCATATCAAATCAGATGTCATTTACCTTCACATCAACCATGTCCATTTCAGCATTGTGGAATAAGGATAGCTCTCTGTCTCATATCAGTCTGCTCCCGGATCAAAACAGTGGAAGCTCTTGTGGGGGTCCTCTCAAACGCTGTGCATGGGAGTGTCTTTCCAATCAGAGAAACATTTCCTGGGAAAAAGCTCTCTATGGACACCATCTGTCATCCAGCACTGACAGCTATGACTTTCTTCGGAAATGCCCTATCAGCACCAAGCTACAGAAGAGATAGACAGCATTTGGTTAAGAAAATGTCTGCAAAATCACGAGAGGACAACAAAAAGGAATAGGGAGAGGATGAATCTCTGCATAAGAAGCAGTGGCATCAAGTGAAATTAGCAGGTGGCAGATTCAGAACACAGAAGGACGAGATTCTTCAAATCAGTCATAATTAAACTGCACAATTCCTCAGCACCAAAGGAGTGCATGATAAAAGTGTCCATCCAGCCAAAACACCACTGCACAAATTCATGGGAGGAGAATCCTGACTGCATCACACAACAAACACCTCTGATTTGGGAAGTGTCTGAGCCATGAGCTGATGGAAAATGGAGCACTGTTCAGGGAGAGCATCAGTGCATCTTGCCTGTTCTCAGGCTTTCTCTACTTTCTTTCCCTCAGACACTGAAGATGCTCTTAGCCACCAACAGGAAGATACTGGTCTAGGCAGGCCTTTGGCCTGACCCGGTAGATAACCTCTATGTCCTGACATGACTGTTACCACCAGCCTATACACAGCAGCAAGACGAGTAGGCCCCACTCAGGATTAGAAATACTACCATTAGAACCCACTTCTTGTCTGGGCAACACTGTCCATGCTAAGCCCTGCAATAGTGGCTCCAGGCTGCTGGTTTCTGAGCTAGCAAGTTCATCACTGTGAAACTCATGAGAGAGAGACTATGAAAGCAACACTCCATAGGGTTGCTTTTGCAATTTAATTTACTTTGTTATATGTGAGAATTGAAAAGATGAAACAGGGAAGTGGAAACATCTGAGTCATAGTCAACAGTGTTCATAGTTCTTTGAACGAAAACTCCTCTGTCTATACACTCATGCAGGGATTGCTCCTGCTGCACACATACACACATACACACACACACACACACACACACACACACACACACGTGCCAAAAGACTCCAGACTACACAGCAACAGAAAGACCTATCCAGAGAGGAAACACTACAACACCATAAATGGTGTGGGATAGGCATATGTGAGAGTATGCATGTAAGTAGAATCATTGCTTTGCATTAACTTCTAACATCTAAAACAAATGTATAAATCCCTGCATTTTTATATTTGTCCCTGATCATATTCCATTTCTCCACAGCTGGTGGAACCAAATGCTTCACTTACTCACCAGAGAGCCTGAGCCTTCCCCTCAAATTTTACAATGTCAGCGAAAAGTTAGATTCTTTCTTCTGACCCCCCGGGGGTAGTGATATAAATAACCATTAAAATAGGCACTTCGGTTAGAGTCCTCAGAGACATGCTTGTGTTAGAATTGCTGAGCCAGGCTCCATCAGGTTTTCCAGTATAGGCCAGCCCAATCTGAGGAGATCCTTATACACCTTATGTACGGTGGGGAGAAGGGCAAATTTTCAAGCACCCCACAGGGGTTGCTCCCACTGACTTGGGTTTCCCAGAAAGAACATTCAGTGTCATCTGGTATGGACATTTTAATTGTCTTTCCACACTTGGAATGGTCAAGTCAGCCTTGGACCCTTGGAGCTGGAGAAGAGGCAGCCAGCAGAGTTAAGAAAATGTCTGCAGAATCATAAAGAATAGATCATTGAATCTCCCTGCATAAGAAATAGTGGCATCAAGTGAAATTAGCAGGTGGCAGATTCAGAACACAGAAGGACGAGATTCTTCAAATCAGTTATAATTAAACTGCACAATTCCTCAGCACCAAAGGAGTGCATGATAAAAGTGTCCATCCAGCCAAAACACCACTGCACAAATTCATGGGAGGAGAATCAGGTGTAAACACTTGACTGCAGCATACAGCAAACATATTTGGCTTGGGAAGTGTCTGAGTCATGAGCTGATGGAAAATGGAGCACTGTTCAGGGAGAGCATCAGTGCATCTTGCCTGTTCTCAGGCTTTCTCTACTTTCTTTCCCTCAGACACTGAAGATGCTCTTAGCCACCAACAGGAAGATACTGGTCTAGGCAGGCCTTTGGCCTGACCCGGTAGATAACCTCTATGTCCTGACATGACTGTTACCACCAGCCAATACACAGCAGCAAGGGAAGTAATCCTCTCAGGATTAGAACCTTGCCAAGAGACCCTGCCACAGAGAGTCTGGAGTCTCATTGCTGCTGTTTCAGTTCCAGAATAGGCTCTGCTCCCTTGGGAGTGACAATGCCCCAGTGTTTGCACAGTCCAGGCAGTCCAAGTACATGCAGTGTCAGCAGCAGCTGCTGTAAGTGCCTCCAGGCAAAGTGGACACCCTGTGAGGGTGTCTTGGTAGACTGTAGGTCTACTTGGTAGGGCACTTGGTAGACTGATCCCAAGAGCCCTGAGCCACAGCCCTCAGATTCACTGGATTCAGAAGCTGACATGTGACTGCAGCACAGCTGGGCCTGCTCAGAGTTGAGCGAATCCCCCTTGTAGGATGCTAAGTGCAAAGAACACACAATCTCAAGGGCTATAGCAAAGCTCATGGAGCTTATCAAATATTATGCAATGTAGAGTTACATGAACTAGTGTATACTGTTTCTTGTATGGGTAGAACAGCTTATTCTTTGCTGCTCAGGCTGCTCTGTAGCTGGAATCATAGAATCAACTAAGGTTGGAAGGGACTTCCAGAGATCACCTTGTCCAATTCCCTGCTCATAGCAGGTTTAATCAGAACAGGTTGCTTAGGGACCTGAGGATCACTGCCGAACTCACTCCACTATTTCAATGTCTTTCATCACTGGGGAGCTCAAAATTGGATGCTATGCACCAGATGTGATCTCACAAGTGGCAAAGAGGGGGGAAGGAGAATTTTCCTGGATCTGCTGGCTACATTCTTACTAATACAGCCCTGAATGTGGTTGAACTTCTTTTCTACACTGCTGACTCCTGTTCATCTTGCTTCAAGAGGATCCCCAGATCCTTTTCTGCAGATTTGCTTCCTAAACTGTTGGCCATCAGCCTGTATTGCTGCAAGGGGATAGTCCACTCCAGATACAAGACTTTGTATTGGCCTTTTTTTTTTTTTTTTTTTTTTTTTGAACTACACATGGTTCTTGTCAGCTCATTTCTCCAGTTTGTCAAGATCTCTCTGAATGGCAGTCTTTCCCTGACCACTGACAGCTCTACCCAGTTTAGTGTCATCCACAAAGCTGCTTAGAGTGCACTCTAAGACATCAACCAATTCTTTATAGAATCACAGAATAGTTAAAGTTGGAAGGAACCTCTGGAGATAATCTGATCCAACCCCTCTGCTCAAGCAGGGTCACCTCGAGCACACTGCCCAGGACCCTGTCCAGATGGATTCGAATATCTTCAAGGATGGAGACTCCACAACCTCTCTGGATAACCTGTCCCAGTTTTCAGCCACCCTCACAATAAAGAAGTGTTTTCTTGTGTTCAGGTGGAATTTCTTGAGATTCAGTTTGTGCCTATTGCCTCTTGTCCTGTCACTGGGCACCACTGAGAAGAGTCTGGTCCCATCCTCTTTACACATTCCCTTCAGATATTTATACACATAAGATCCACCTGAGCCTTCTAGTCTCCAGGCTGAACCATCCCAACTTTTTCAGCATTTCCTTGTATGAGAGGTGTTGCATCCCTGAACCATCTTAGTGGCCATTCACTGGACTTGCTTCAGTAAATCCGTGTCTTTCTTGTGTTAGGGTGTCCAGAACTAGACACAGTACTCCAGATGTGGCCTCACCAGGACTGAGTAGAGGGAAAGTATCATCTCCCTTGAGGCAACACTCTTCCTAATGCAGTCCAGGGTATTGTTAGCCTTCTTAAGACTTTAGAAATATTGGCCCTAATTAATTGCCCTAATTAAACATTAGACACTAAACAGTATTGATCTCTGAGAGATCTCACAAATTACTGGGCACCAGCTGGACTTTGCACTGCTGATCACAACTGTCTGAGCCCAGCAGTCCAGCCAATATTCCATTCACTTTTTAGTTTTCATGTCCAGCCCTTATCTCAGTAGTTTGGTGATAAGCCAACATTAGTAGACTCTATCAGTGGTCTTGCTAAAGTCAAGGTATACAACATCCACTACCCTCATCACAGAAAGCAACAAGGTTGTTCAGTTATGTTTTGCTCTTGGCAGATCCATGCTGGCTGCTCCCAATCACCTTATTGCCCTTCATTTATATAGAAATGGCTTCTGAGAGGATTTCCTCCACAACTTTCCCAGGGACTGAGGTGAGGCTGTGAAGACTGCCATTCAGTTCCATTCAGAATTTGTCTGGTCGTCACCAGCAGCTCTTCAATTTCTGCCTGAACAGCTACAGGATAACTGTAGATCGTATGTCTGGCTATGTGAAACCTGACTGCTGTTTTCTGCCTGCTTCACTAACAAAATAAAGTATGCTACCTTAAAATCAATGGAGACTATTTGGTGAGGATAATAGCATAAAAATTGTATTACTTATGAGTAGAAGTTCCTTTCAGAACACTACATTGTTCAAATGAGTTTTTCCTACTTGAAGTGAAACCATCACATAGCATCATGAACAAGGGGAAGTTCTCATGGGACTCCTGCAGCAGGCAATCCACAAGAATTCTGAAACATTCCAATCTTATTTTATCCGTACTGAATTGCTGAAATTACCTGCCTTTCCCTTCTGGCCTTTCTCACAATCACAGAGAATGGGGGAGGGGAAGTTGTATCTTAAGGGCTGGCAGCAAGCGAGGCAGCTGGTTGATCTCTGTCTCAAGACGGATCTATTTTCAGCATGCCTGAATCCCCTCTCCTCCAGGGGAATGTCAGCACTCCAACTCCTTGCTCAGACAACATTGCTGTGCAAGATATTCTATATCCAGAGACAGCTTTCAATCCACCACTTCTTTTTGACTGTGCTGTGTTTTGCTTCCAGTGGCAGCGGAGTCCAGAAGGGATGGAAATAGGATAGGCAGAAAGTTAACAGTTGACAGGATCCTCTTTGTTTTTCTTTTTGCATCAAGACATTGCTGCCTCTTTCAGGACTGGCTCTCTGCATTGTCTAGCTGTATCTTGATTTGGTACAGCATAGAAATTCTCAGACTGAATACATCCCAGCTGTAAATTTCAAAAGCCTTATATTCTGTCTTTCTGTTCTTAACTGACACCACTTTTGTAGAAATACTTTTTGTGAATTTTTCTGTCAAAACACATACACATGCACAACACTTCCCACTCCCAGGACTCTTAACTTGTCTTGGATTTACCCATCTGATATTAACTTGTGCACATTTAATTGCATTTCTTTTTGTTGAACTACAGGGGATTCCCATCTTCCCATTTCTCTAGCCTGTTGAGGTCCTGTTGAATAGCAGTACAACCATCCTATACAATAAGACCTTTCAATAGCAACAATTTAAGCAATACCCTGGAAATTTACCTTTAAAAACTTTATTTAGCAAAGGGGAAATAATAATTATTAGAGTGATAAAGTGAACAAGCTGTTAAAATTAGTGATAATTGCTTTACCAAATTAACCTTCATTTTAGGTTTATTTAAAAAAAAAAGATTTTTGAGTATTGGCTATGATAGCAGAGCTAACAGGATCAAGTACATGTATAGTTTGAATAACACCCAGCATTTGGTGTAATGCTCCTCTGATGCTGAAGCACCATAATTATTTTGTAGTTTGTCAGCCCAGCTGCAGCTCACTCGAAGAGCATATGGATAGAATGATGAGGAAGGAATGTTTTGCATGTGTCAACATGATGTACTGACATCTGAATACAATGGCTGTTCTGATCCCCCATTTCAAAAAGGAAATAAAAGAACTGGATAGGGCCCAAAGAGAACAATAAAGCTAGTCAGTGGTTTAGGGACTTCAGCAGAATGCTCCACTTGGACCAATAAGATTAATTGCTTCTGATGGAACAATTCTCCAAAAATTACTTTAAATTTTAATGAATTTTTTGAAAGAAACTTTTAATCTCATTTACCTTTGACCTTGAATGTGTTCTGTGGAAATTAGTTGCAAGACTAAGGTATGCACTGTAAGATAAAGTACTTTAATAGCACTTGGTGTCCATTAGCTGTTTTTTCATGTTTACTTTTGCATGCTCGTCAAGGTTTGTTTTTGTTTTTGTTTTGGGGGGTTTTTTGGAGACCTATTTTGACTCAGCAACTTCAATTCCAAAAAAAGGAAGAAATCTGTCCTATATATGTCTTTTACATGCAGGCTACTCCAGATTCTTGATCACTCTGATCTTCTTTTTTTTTCTTTTTCTGGTTCTACTATAAAACTTTTTTAGTGGAGTAGTCATATGGACTCCCAAGGCAAGATGTGAGTGCTTCATCAATTTAAACACTAATATAATATTGTTTCCTATTTCTATTTTCTGTTTACTATTCTAATTATGTTTTGACTGCTGCTAAACTCTCAGTTCTGTTTTCGAGATTCTGATTTTTTTCTGAACCTTGAACTGACCACAGGTTTGTGGCTGTTCTGCAGAAATCTTTGCTTGTTTTTTTTTTTTTGTTTGTTTGTTTGTTTGTTTGTTTGTTTTTTGTTGAGATGAACAAGTCGACAGTGCTATAGGAATTTTATATATTCAAATCTTGTCCTACTTAAACAGAGACTATGAAGAACAGCTCATCAGAACACATAAAATTCAGAAACAGACAAATCAGAAACATAAAGATTTTATAAATAAAGCTCCTCTAAACTTTTATATCCTGGCAGGTTTCTTCTCTCTTCTATTCAGTGGTTTTTCAGATTTGCTATGAACTCTCTGCAGTTTGCTGTAAGAACCTCAGAAAAATATGCCTAGAGTGAATAGTCCTTTCATACAATGCAGTAAACTACAAGCTCAGGTGAAGGAATCCTGGACAGAAGTAGAAAATGGGAATATATTTAGGAAGTTTCTTTGCAATGACTACATTTAGTCCTACCAGAGAAGGGAAATCAGAGGCAGCTGGAGAACTCTTAAAGAGGAATAACTACTGAAGGAGCTGCAAGGACTATTAGTGGCAGGGAGCAGTTAAAAGAATGGCAAGGACAGTTAGAGAAAAACACTGGCCATCAAATGACTCACACTTCTGGGAATTCACGTGCTGGACTCTGACTCCAGGAAACACAGTCAGGCCAGTGAGTCTCATAAGAGATATCAGTGATTAAATGTGATCTTTTGCATATTATTCTATTTTTTTCTTTTTTGTAAGAGCTCTTAGAAATCAAGTCTTGTCTTTTTGCACCAGTCAAGTCATGGCGATAAGGTTATCTCTGTGCTTAGCTATTGCTGGAGTTGTAGCTGAGAAAGGAAGTTCAGCTAAAGATATTTTTCTGTAATTCTTACTGTCAGGGCATACCAGTTTTCTTGCCTGCCACCAAATACTACAAAGTCAAGAATTACTGTGCCAAAAATAAAAACTTACAGAGGAATTTTTTAACTAAAGATTGAGAGAATACAGAAGAGCATGTTATTTGGAGTGAAGTCCTGTTATCCTTTCTTATAGAAGGTCAGTAGGTTACAAGCTTTACAAGCATCTGTATTTAGATCAGACTAGGTACTTCATTAGAAGGCATCAGCAAAACAAGAAAAGGTACGATAGCAGACCCAAAAGCAATGCCTCCCACACAGTAGATACAGTAACTGTGCACCAAGGTTTTTCCAGATACTACATGTCACCTGACAGAGTATATACAGACCTCAAACAATTGCAGAGTGCTGAAAACTGAGAAAGGCTGGACAAGGTCTTCTCTTGATAGAATACATAAGCATGGCTATGAGGCAGTGAGATAAAGAAATGTTAATGATGGAGGTGGACAGAAGGGTGAGAACACACACCTGAATTTCCTGCTTTCCCAGAATAGCTGGGCCCCAGTAAATATGACTGGCTCAAGCAGTTAGTAGTGCTGGGCATATGAGTTTGAGGATCTACAAAAAAAAAAGAACCAAGTAATAGTATGAAAAGCAGAAGTCTGTGTCCTGCCCTTTCCACACAGCTAGAGGAAATCTCTGTGGTAGACAGAGAGGCCACAGTCCCTTCCCCTACACATAGCGCTTCCAGCTCTAAGGGGCAGCTAGGGAGTCAGGAGCTCCAACAAAGGTTTGACTCTGGGGAAACATGCTTCAAGTGCTTTTGGCAGAAATACAGCAGTACACAGTATGGCCATGTCTCCACGCACTACAGAGGGGCCCATCCAGACTGTGATATTCACTGTTTCTGTTTCTCATTCCTTTCCCCTTAGATCTACCCAGAGGTATAAAATGCTCACCAAAATTTTTCACCTTTCTTCATATGCTCATTATTTGTTTTTTTTTTTTTTTTTTTTTTGTATGCTACCTGGTTTTGTGAATTTACTTGCCAGCCCGTTATTCTGTAGATGTTCTGATGTATGACATCAGTCTTGTGGGCATTTAGGTACTAATATCTCAAAACAGCCTCAAGTCTGACAAGCCTGTAATAGTGGAAAAATAGAGTCACAGAGTGTAATCACAGTAAATAGCTGGCCTTAAAAAAACAAACAAGAAAGAAAAAAATAAACTTATAGAGTACTATCTTCCTGAATGCCATAGGAAGGCTTACCAACCACCTCACTACAGACAAGCCTCCCCTCTGTCATTCTCACCACTGCGGGAGAGACATCCCTACTACTTCACACAGCATCAAAAAGCAGACTTCTCTGCACCATATTCTAACACTGCACTTGATGCTATACAGCTGTTCCTACATCTGTGAAATCAGTTCTCCAGCATGACAGAATAAATAGACTTGGGAGGCTGTTCTGCAGACATGGACAGCAGAAGCACACAGTTGCATGCTCTTTCACCTCTCTACCATGCTAGTCTCCCAAGAATAGCATGGTAGAGATCTCTGGCTTCTCTGTGTCATTCTATGCAATGATAAGAAGGGATCTGCCATTTGTATTTTACAGTATTGACCAACTTTAGCCTGCAAACTATTAAGATTTAGTTGGCTCATCTTAGGCAAATTAAAATCATAACCTGACATCCAAGCGATCCATTAGTCTAAATTCCAAGGAACTCAGATATTCCCTGTTATTAAATATGCAGGGTTCCCTTGGGAACCTAGACCTGCATTTAGATTTTCAGCTTTGGTTTGGAACTTCTTGAATCCTCTTCTGAAGCTTTGCCCTTGCCTATTTTCACAAATAATTGGCATACACAAAAATAATTGGAAGTGCAGTGTGGCAGTACTTTAACTTACAGCATTATCCCCCTCTGTGTATTGTCTGTTCAGTTATTACTTTCTAGACTTAAGTGACTTGCCACCATATTTTACCTGAAGTAGATAAAAAGTCATAGAGTCAAGGAAATGAAGGAACCTTGGCTGCAGTGACTGTGAGGTGGTGAAGGTCAGGATTTAACCTTGGCTGCAGTGACTGTGAGGTGGTGAAGGTCAGGATTTTGAAACAAAAGAGCAAGGCAAATAGAAGGATCACTAGCCTAGACTTCAGGAGAGTGGATTTTGGCCTGTTTGCAGGTCTGCTTGGAAGAATCCCATGTCATATGGTCCTGGAGGTAAACAGGGTTCCAGAGAACCGGTTGATCACTTCCTCTAAGATCAAGAACTGTCCATCACAACATGCAGAAAGTCAGGGAAAAGTAACAGCAGGTCTGAGTAAAATGAAACAGAAAAAAAGGAAGCATACAAGAGATAGATAGAGGACTGGTGACCCAGGAGGATTACAGAGACACAGTCTAAGTGTGCAGGGATAGGGTTAGGAAAACTAAAACCCTCATTGAGTAGAATTTGGCAAAGGGGCATGAAGGGCAACAAGAAGGGCTTCTACAGGTATATCAACAGCAAAAGGAAGACTAGTGAAATTGTGGGCCTACTGCTGAATGGGGCAGGGGACCTGGTGACAGTGAATACAGGAAAGGTTGAAGTACAGAATTACTTTTTTGGGTTCATTTTTATGAATTTGTCTTCAGGAATCCCAGGCTCCTGAAATTAGTGAAAAGTCTGGAGCAATCAAGTCTTACTCTCAGTAGAGAAGGATTGAGTCCCTAAGCCCTTGGGACTTGATGGGACCTATCCATGAGTGCTGAGGGAGCTGGCCAATGTCATTGCAAAGCTACTCTCAACTGTCTTTGAAAGGTCATCATGATCAGGGAAGTTCCTGAGGACTGGAATGTGACTCCTGTGTTCAAGAAGGGCAAGAAGGAGCATACGGGAAAGTACAGACCAGTCAGTCTCGCCTTGATCCCCAGGAAAGTGATGGAGCAAATCCTCCCAGAAATGATTTCCAAATATCAAAGTTTTATCTGAGGATGGAAAAAGAGATGTGAATACAAAGAGGTGATAGTTCTACTTCTAATTAGGAGTAGTCAACAGAAGAAATAATGCCTTATCACCCTAATAGATTTCTACCATGAAAAAAACAGTTCAGTGGATGGGGAGAGAGAAGTGGATGTTATTTACTTTGGCATTAGTGAGGCTTTCAACACTACCTCTCATAACATCCTCATAGATAAACTGATGAAGTGTGGACTAGATAAGTGGACAATCCAATTCTATACATTGAACTGCTATGCTTAAAGAATTGTGATCAGCAGCATGAAGTCCAGCTGGAGGTCAGTCACAAGTGGTGTGCCCAGGGACTGATACTGGAGTCAATACTAATCATCTGAATATGGGACAGAGTGTACCCAGAGAGAGTTTGCAAATGACACAAAACTGTGAAGAGTGGTTGATACACCAGATGGCTGTAGTACCCTTCAAATGGACCATGGCAGGATGGAGAAAAGGGCTGACAAGAATTTCAACAAAGGGAAGTGCAAAATCCTGTACCTGTGGAGGAATAACCCTGTGTACCAGCATGGGCAGAGGACAGACAAGCTAGAAAGTAGGCTTACAAAAAAGAGCCTGACGCTTCTGGTGGACACCAATTTGAACAAGAGCCAGCACTGAGACTTTGCAGCAAAGACAGCCGAGAACATCTTGGGCTGCATTAGGAAAAGCATCACCAGCAGACTGAATAAGGTGATCCTTCCCCACTACTGAGCACTGGTGAGCCTACATCTGGAGCACTGTGTGCAGTCCTAGGCTCTTCAGTACAAGCAAAACATGGGCATACTGGAGCAAGTCCAATACAGGGCCACAAAGTTCATTAACAGATTGAAATGTTTGATCTTTGAGGGGAGACTGAAAGAGCTGGGATTGTTTACCAGGAAAAAAGAAGGCTTGGTAGGATCTTACCAACATGTATAAATAAATGATGGGAGGAAATAAAGAAGATGGAACCAAACTGCCAAACTCTTCTCAGTAGTATCCAGTGACTGGACAAGAGGTAATGGGCACAAAATGAAAGACAGCAAATCCCATTTAAACATAAGATTTTTTTCCTAAAAATGGTCAAACAACGGAATAGGTAGCCCAGAGAGGCAAAACTTGAAACATAGTGCAAAGTCCAGACTACTACTTATTTCCTGCTTCACTATAACCTGCAGCTGCAACTCTGAGAAAATATAACTTCTAGACTTTTTGCTGATTTCAATTATGACTCATTTTTTCTGAAAGATGAAAATCACTTAAATCAGATTTTTAGAAAATCTGACAGTGAATTAGAAAAATGATGAGATGAAATGATGAAAGAGAATGGAGAAAGAGTCTTTTATTCTTTTCTAAGTATATTCTTTTTTCTTTTTTTCCATTGCGTAGTATTTAAATACTTGACTCATCCTGCAAAAGTCATAGGATACCTAGTGAAGGGAAGAAGAGAAGGAAGGACTTTTGCTGGAGGGGATTTTTCTATGAAATAACTAGATTTAGGGATGAGGGAGAAGAAGTGGACTTTACTAGGATTTTGCCACTGTATTCTACAGAAATCTCATCTGGAAGTATGGACTGGATGAATAGATTATTAGGTGGGTTGAAAATTGGCTGGATCTCTGGGTTCAAGGAGTAGTGATGAACAGCTTGATACCCAGTTAGCCATCAAAAGTAAGCAGAGTGGTTCAACATCGTGGCCCCTATTTTTTAACATTTTCATCAATACTTGGAATGATGACATAGAGTGCATCCTTGGCAAATTTGCAGATAACAATGACAAAGCAAATGAACTTTAGTTTTGGGGAATCTTGAAAAATCCGAAGGTTGTGATTTCAGAAATCCCATCGAGTTCAGTGAGAAGAAGTACAAAGTGTTCTACTTGGGCAAAATAACTCCATGTAGGCTGTCTTTCTTAGCATCAGCTCTGCTGGAAAGAATGTGGGGGTTGCAGCGGGTGCTAGCTTGAATACAAGCCAGTAGGGCACTTTTATTGTGATGGAAAGAAACCATCTTTCTAGTCATGTAACCTAAAATGCAACCTAAGTTACATTAGGAAGAGTGTGGCCATCAAATTGAAGGAAGTTATTATTCTTCCTCCATTCAAGAAGGATGTGGAGAAACTGGCGGGTGTGTAATGGAGGGCAGCCTACAAGGAGAGACTGAGGGGGCTGGGCTTTAGTCTGAATAAAGATGCTATGGAGTGATATAGTAGCCTACAACTTCTTGAAGGGCAGTTAAAAGGATGACAGACAAACTCTTCTTGTTAGTATCAGATGATAAAACAACAGCAATGGCCACAAATAGTGGTTTGGAAGGTTCAGATTGAATCTTGTTTTTCACTGAGAGGGTAATGCAGCATTGCAACAGGTTATCCAGAGAGGTGAGAAGTTTACAAGATTTCACTAGACAAAGCCATAGCTTGATGAAGTGCTGGTAGCCTCAGGTGGGAAACTGGACTAGGGACCTCCAGAGGTCCTTTCTCACCAACAATTCTATGGTTCTACGAAGTCGTCATTTCTTTTTATGCTGCAGACAGCTGAATTGGGGGAGCAAATCAAAAACCTGCCAAGGGTAAAGCAGAAACTGGCAAAGGAGAAGAATGAGTTGAAGATTAAGATCAACAATTTTGCTAGTAGCATGAAGTCAATCTCTACAATCAATCACAGAGGTAGACTTATCATCTCTTTTTATTCTCAGATGAAACTTTTTATGTCACCTTGTCCGACATTTGGAAAGAGCAGGAAGAACAGGTTAACATTATACTGTTCTGGTTTAACAAATTCAGGAAAAAGCCTTCAGTTTAATGGGAGCATGACAATGCCACAAAGATATAAGATGATTCAGAAAATTCACAATACATGAAACTTTCACTTTTTAAAAAATAATAACTTTTTTCTTTATTCTTTTCTAAACACTGAAGATTACAGAGATTACTCCAAGCAATAAAACCCCAAACTTGAGGATTTGATATTTAGCTCTGTTATCTCACTTCAGCCCTTTCCAGATGTCTAGCTTTGACTTAGATATTCTGAATATTTCCATTATGATACTGTCTTCTATTGCCATCACATTTGGTAGTTTTCTATTACACCTTTATGTTGTTGGCTGTGGGAAAAGCATTAATGAAACATCAAGACTAGAAAGATGTTTGAGCTTAAGAAATTCCTGAAATGACTTTCAATAGGATGAATCCTCTTTCCACTGGGAAGGTTGGATAAAAAGACTGGTTGTGGTGTTCTCATTCTTACCTTTCCAGGCTGGATGGAAAGGCAAGGTGCTTCACAACAGCTCTGGAGCCACATGGCTGCTGGATGGGCCTGGAACCTGGCAGTACGCTCACTGGATGGAGAACATGTGCAAGGTGCTATCTCCTGAACCATATAGATGAAGGCCACACATTGTGGGAGGTTGTCCTTTATTACCAGGTTTCCAGCAAGGGCATTTAAAGACACAGAGAACAGAAAAATGACAAGTCATCTGTCATTCTCTCTTGAATTCATTGCCTTCCCAGAATATTCCCATTAGTCCTAAGAGGTGAAATAAAATACAAGATGTCAAACTGACAGAGTGGATGATATATTGTGAGTATGATCCTTGAACCGATGTACTGGAATCTGAGACATCCTCCTCAGTTAACATATGCCCAAGAAGGAAGCTGAAATGTAAAGAATCATTTTCAGCTAACACCAGATTTATAAACACAGTGATGACTGTATAAATGGGTATTGCCAGGGTCACAGAAAGCCATAATCACACTTAAAAGGATGAGAGGTTTCTTACAGCTCTGTGAATTTCCGCCGCTAAGCTTTTCAATTCCTGCACAACTTGGAAGCCATTATAATGAAAGTGAGAGACAAGTTTATCAAAGAACTACAGATCTCACTTGGAGTCAATATAATGTGCCATATAAAGAATAATCAAGTTCTCTTTTTTTGTTAAACAACTAAATAGTTCATTAGAATAAGGAGGAAAACTCTAGCTTGCCTTTTTCTCCCTTTTTCCTGCTTTTTTCATACTAGAGGAAGAATAAGAGCTTTCCACTTTCTTCAGTGACATTTCTACAAGAATTTAATATTATTTTTTAGAACAGAGACTTTAAAATCTGTGTACAAATATGCCCAATCACTGTTCATTTGCCACTTGATCTGTTCAGAAAGACACTGAGCTCGTCAGAAAAGAATATTTGAACTATGTTGTTTCTGGTGTACAGCCTATGTTGGAAACACCTGGAAGTTCTTTAACACAGTGAGTTGAGAAGACTAGTCATTCTCTGTGACCCCTCCTATAGTGCTCAGAGATAAGAGGAAAAATATGAATATAGTACAGAATCACAGCAGCTCATTCTTGCTCTGTGGAAGAACTTTGAACGGCATGTGGTACCTAACTCTTCAAAAAAGAAAAGACAGCTCTGCAGGACCCAGAAGGTGTTCCCAGTAACCTTCTGAGTCTCAGACTTTTATTACATGGAAGAGCTAGACTGTCCTACTTACATCTTTCTCCTCTACCTTCTTCCAACACAGTATGATAAAAATTCTATGCTGTCTGTTGCATATCTATGACATCTGAGGGAATTGCCACACCACTTCTCCTCCATTGTCCCATAAATTCCTAAAACCAGTGTAAGTTATATGCAAGTCTCTAATGCATCTATTCCCAGGCTTACCTAATGTTCACTTTCACTGAGTACTATCATGCTTAACTATCCATACAACTAGAATTATTTGTACAAGGACAAACAAGTTCCCTGTCTTCAGACACAATGCTTTGCCATCAATCTATCTGCACAAAGAAGCAGTCTACTTCCTCAGTATTGTAAACAGCATCTGAGAACTTTGTGAATTTTGCTCAAACTAATGACTCTTCTTTGTTTAGAAATGACAAATCATTTTACAATTAAGAAAAAAATCTTTTTTTTCTTGATCAAAATCTATATGCTTAATATACTCAGTTTTGTTGAATGAGGCAATAAATCATGCAGCAAAATAAATCTACCTAGACTACCTAGGAATTGGATTGATTTGCTCTGGGAACAAAAAAGGTCTATATCTACAGGTTACAGATGTCAAGACTCTGATCCTCCCAATAGGTTTCTGTATTTCAGTGGATTTTGTGTTTGTTCTTGGAAAGGCTGGAGGAGGTGTGTTTGTGATCTAAGCCTCATTCTTGCACTTGGTAACTATAGTCACTGTCCAAGGTCTCTAAAATAGCAGGGTGCTGGTGAGTTAAAACTACCAAATAAACCTAAATGATGAGGAAAGCAGAATGTCAATAATCACTGCTAATTTGATGTGACCGAAACTTCTTCTAGATATACGTCTGAAGAAACCACTGCAGCCAGATATGGAAGACAGCAAGCAAATGCCTTCAAAATCCAATTTCTAATTGTAGCCAACCTCCAATACTTCAGAAGAAGGTAAAAAAAAATGTAATTATGGATCAAGGAGGGAAAGCAGTTCCCTCTAATTTTCTGAAACTTGCCAGAAAAATCCCTGAAAGTCAACATAAAGGAATTAGAAATAGGTGCAATAACATAAATAGAATATGGTAGTCCAAATCTGGGGGATAAGATTATTCCAGATTGTTCCTGTTCCTTATCTGCAGAATATTACAAAATAAAATTACCCCAAATCTCTTTGTAATATTAATTCTTTTAATCTTACTGCTGAGTTCTGAGGCACACTGTCTTACAAGTCAAGCAGCAAGACAGAAGCAGAGAAGCCAACAGTTTCAAGTCCCACTATCCTGCTCTATTTGCTGGACAGCACTTCCTCCTTTCAGATTCCTTGTCAAAATATTTATAGGAGATTTATTCCATAGCTAGTAAGACATCAAATATTTCTAAATATATCCACGACTAACACGAATGGGAATCACGCAGTCAAGTTTGCCAAACAATGCTTTGCCAAAAATGTTTTGACCTAAAAAAGAGGAGGAGGGAGTTGTACGTGCCAACCGGAACCTATAAAAGCGCTGGTAGGACAAGTCTGCTCTGTCTCCACAGAAAGCTTCAAGGTAAGAATATGAAGGGCTGGGGGCTAGTGGAGTCCCATTGAATTCCTCCTCCCTGTGGAACTACTTTTCTCAAAGCACTGTCTGAATAAATAGTGATATTCTTTCTGCTTTCAAGCTATTTGCGTATTTTTGCACTGTGGTTTATCTCTTAAATTCTGAGCAGCAATAAGGAGGAAGTTGTCATTTGTGTTTTACAGTATTGACCAGATTCCAGCCTGCAAGCCACCCATCTGGTATCACAAGAGGTAAGATCCAGATTTACTCCTTCCTCAGGAACAGACAATCCACCATGGGGGCTTTGCCCACCTGTGTAGGCACTTCCTATGTCCATTTACATCTACGCAAATTAATGCAGTGCATTCCTACCTGGATTGTGTTGTCCAAAACAGTAAATTTCTCTTCATAACTGGGCTTGATCCGTTTGATACCTTCTAGGAGACAGTTAACATCTTGCCACATAGAACTATAAACAGGAAACCCTGTAAATGGACATCCAGAAAGAGAAGATGAATTAACTGAATACGTAAAGTTAAGATTTTCTCAAATCCCTCTGGGTTCTTTTTATTGAGAAGTTGTCTTACTTTGCTACAATTTAATTTTAAAGGATCATCTTGAACTGGAGGAGATGGAACAACGGGAGAAGCTAAAACTGCTTTTTCTAATTCAGGGAGTAGAGCGTAGAGCTGGAGTATAGGCAATTCACAGCTGTGCTTCTGCTTACTCCACACCTATTGCCTTATGTTGCTCCATTTCTTTAGTCAATGGAAATTACATGATCTAAAGTATTCCAGAGAAAGAAGATATAAAAGGTCTTTCATAATTTTAGTAAGCAGACTTCTTCTGGTATCTCTACTACTTAAAACAGAATGTTAATGGGACAATCAAGCCAACACTTCTCTGTAGCCCGCCAAAGGACTACTAGACCTAAAGGATAAATCATGTAAACAGAAAATAAGGGAAAGGAAATAAAAATAACAAATATCAACCCCCTATACTATCTTTAGCATCTAAATGTGTTAAAGGATATCTGTGCTGAAGAGCCAGTCAGATAGAGAGGGAGACCCTAAGAGCAGACAGAACAGAACTCTAAAGTCAGGTGTGTGAAACAAAAGCATTTCTTCCATCACTCAGCACTGTAGTATTTCTCTCCCTTTCAGCTCCCTACTGCGCTACATTCAATAAATTGCAGCCATGTCTTCAGACTCTGAGATGGCCATCTTTGGGGAGGCAGCTCCTTACCTCCGAAAGTCTGAAAAGGAGAGAATTGAGGCCCAGAACAAGCCTTTTGATGCCAAGACATCAGTCTTTGTGGTACATCCTAAGGAATCCTATGTGAAAAGCACAATCCAGAGTAAAGAAGGAGGAAAGATCACGGTCAAGACTGAAGCAGGAGAGGTGGGTGAAAAACAAGGCTTAAAAACAGCATTTGATTGACAGTATTTGATGGACATTCTTAGCCAACACACATCTATCTCCCTTTTCCTTGGCAGACTCTGACTGTGAAGGAAGATCAAGTCTTTTCCATGAACCCTCCCAAATATGATAAAATTGAGGACATGGCCATGATGACCCACCTCCATGAACCTGCTGTGCTGTATAACCTCAAAGAGCGTTATGCAGCCTGGATGATCTACGTAAGTACCAGCAGCAGTCTTCCTGCAATAGATAGGAAGAACTGCTATGCTAAGCCAAGTGGAAGCCAGCTTGCTTTCTCCTTCCCTCACAGACTTACTCGGGTCTCTTCTGTGTCACTGTCAACCCCTACAAGTGGCTGCCAGTGTACAACCCGGAGGTGGTGTTGGCCTACCGAGGCAAAAAGCGCCAGGAGGCCCCTCCCCACATCTTCTCCATCTCTGACAATGCCTATCAGTTCATGTTAACTGGTGAGTGGCCCTATGTCCGTCACATTGATTAGAACAAAAATCCCCACAGTGTACTTATTGAGGAATATAGCAATGTTGTTAAGGACACCACAGAGCTGTAGCACAGAAAACTGGAGTAAATTAAATAGCAATTCATTTCCGGCTAAACTGAACCTGAAGCATGCATGGAGTTAGTTCTCAGGAGAGACAGAATATTTCAATAGACATCCTCTTTTTTTTTTACAAGTCAGAAATAATAACTTATGAAAAATATTGCATATTCTTATTCATTTTTGCACCTCTTTGCTTTAGCTAGAGAAAGACTGTTAAAAATCAAATCCAATGCATCTCTATGAAATCTTATTCTACCTTTCTTTAAAACTTGGACATTAAGAACACTTTTCCAAAACTTTTGACTCCTTATATTGTGAAGATTTCACCTATATCTTTTATAAGCTTTTTGCATAGTGTGACAGAAGCTATCAAAAACTGAGGATTAATTTTATTCCATAATAATGGCAATTATTCCACAGAGACTTTGAAAAAAACTTTGGGATTAGATGACAAGCCTTCAGCTGGGAGTGATCTAATGTATTGTGACATATGGACATTTCTTTCAGCTGTTTAATAGCAGTTAAGTGTTACTCAGGAGAACTACTAACAGTCTCCTCACTTCTGTGTCTTTCACAGATCGTGAGAATCAGTCAATCCTGATCACGTACGTACATTGCCTGCTCAGGTTCCTAATGGATTGCTCTGTGCCAAGGAACTGTATACCTGATTATATATTCTCTGGTTTGACAGTGGAGAATCCGGTGCAGGGAAGACTGTGAACACAAAGCGTGTCATCCAGTACTTTGCAACAATTGCAGCTAGTGGGGATAAGAAGAAGGAGGAACAGCCACAGCAGGCAGGAAAAATGCAGGTGAGTTCATAAGGACAGCAGCCAACAGCTGTCAGCTTTATTTATGAGCTATATCATTACAGTAAGATTTTTATCTTAGGGGACACTTGAGGATCAAATCATCAGTGCCAACCCACTGCTGGAAGCTTTTGGAAATGCCAAGACTGTGAGGAATGACAACTCCTCACGCTTTGTAAGTTGTTGTCTTGAACAAAATAACTTTTCTCTTACCAGCAATGACTCAGTGCAATGACTGGAATGTTCTTGTAATCAGAATTGGTAAAACATACCTAGATTGGCTGTTTTTCTTCTTTCAGGGTAAATTCATCAGAATCCATTTTGGTGCTACAGGGAAACTTGCTTCTGCTGACATTGAAACATGTAAGAGACTCTACTGGCCTGACAACAATCCTTCCTACCTTCCTCAGTTCTTATGCTAACTCTATTCTACCTTCCTTGCCAGATCTGCTGGAGAAGTCCAGAGTCACTTTCCAGCTCAAGGCAGAAAGAAGTTACCACATATTTTATCAAATCATGTCCAACAAGAAGCCAGAGCTAATTGGTAGGAAGAATCACTAACTTATCTGGAGGAAGTTCACTGAGCAACATTTAATTCCATTACATACTAACTACTTCTGATCTGTATGTGTTTTGTACTTGTTTTCAGAAATGCTACTGATTACCACCAATCCATATGACTATCATTATGTGAGTCAAGGTGAAATCAGTGTTCCCAGCATTGATGATCAGGAAGAGCTAATGGCCACAGATGTAAGTAATGTATAGAAACTTTATTAGGCAGATTCCAACCTCTAATAGACATGGTACTTACTTCAGCAACTCTTTTGTTAGAGTGCCATTGACATCCTGGGCTTCACTTCAGATGAAAAAACAGCCATTTACAAGCTGACTGGAGCTGTCATGCACTATGGAAACTTGAAGTTTAAGCAGAAGCAGCGTGAGGAGCAGGCAGAACCAGATGGCACAGAAGGTATTAGCATACAGTACACTGGATCACTCGCTAATATAAACAATAATTCTAAGCCAGATTCATTGATCTTTCTAGACTTTTCCCTAAATACTAGTATCGTAGAATATAAGCATATTCTAACTACATAACTCTTCTGAAAGATGACAACTTGGCAGAAGAGCATAGAGGTTGTTAGAGAAGAATTTTCTACAGCATCTAAATTACTTAACCCAGTGGGTTAATTCACACCAGTGTCAATGGTCTGATAGAAAGACAGTATGCTGGAGGGAGGGGAAATTTGCTTCCATTTCTGTCAACAGTGAGAAAGAAGGTTGACAGCCACACTGAACATGTGGCCCATTCTTAATGCTTGTGCAGAGTAGGTGTTAATTTTTGTTTTAATGATGGATGATAGAATATTTTGAACTATGAAAAGCATAAAGTAGTAGAGAATAAGGTCCAGTGGACACTAAACCAGACTGAGAGATAACTCAGAGCCATTCTGCTCATTAATTTTAAGCCCAGACAGCTGCTATCAGTTATAATCAGTTGTAGTCATCTCCCAAGGGTATTATTTTCAGATGAACAAAGCTAGAATCCTGAAACTGTTCTACTATAAGGTCTTTATTATGGAGAAAACTCATAGTGCCTATACTGTGCTATTTTATTTCATATGGGAGGTAAAAAAGAAATCTCAGCTAATACTACAATTGTGTTTCCTATATTCCCTGTTTTCTGTTGAGTTCTCTCACGTTTCCATGAATTACAAAAATAGATAAAATACAATGTTTATCAAGTTTGTTCTGCCTGGGATTTTTCAAAGGTGTATTCCTTTACACTTCATGGAAATATTTTCATGAAAACAAAGTTACTTGCTTATATTATAAAAAGCTGTGTACCATAGAGTTTTTTCCTTTCTTCAGAAATATTAAGGTGTAAATGAAAATGAATTCAAGGAATATAATAGCATTGAATCTGATAATGAAAAATAGTAGTAGTAGAATACGCTACAAATTATATGAATTAACTTATTTGAGCGATGTCAGGCATGCCATTTTGCTGATCACAGCCTGAAAGCATTTGAAGCATTGTATGTAATAATGAATCCATTTAAATCAGCTGTGTTGTAGGGACTCAAGTCAACATAAAAATCACTGAACTCTTCTGAGAATTACTTTGTGAACAAATTTCTCAGTGTGGCAAAGTCATCTTTTATTTTATTAGCTTTGTTTGCTCATAAAACTGAGAAAGGACTGTGACAGTTCATCTTTTCCATTTCCTGTCTACTCCATTTACTGTGCAATCCATCTATTTCTTTACTTATTTTTGAAGACATCGAGTAACACAGGCAACCTGTTCTAATACTCCATTTAAAATGTGGAACTACAAATATATTACTTCTTAATATTAACTCTTTATCTTGACCAAATTTGCCTTTTTTACTTGTTTTAAAAGAACAATAATGCCTGTAAGTGCCTTAAAAATTAATTATTTTGGCATTCAGTTGCTGACAAGGCTGCTTACCTGATGGGTCTGAATTCAGCTGACCTGCTCAAGGCCCTGTGCTACCCCCGAGTCAAGGTTGGGAATGAATATGTGACCAAAGGTCAAACCGTCCAGCAGGTAAAAATCAATGTCTGACAACCTGTGGCTTAAACTAAATTACCTGGAATGCCTCTTTTTCTCTGAATGATTACTAAAAGCCTTTTATCTTTGATTTAGGTATACAATGCAGTAGGTGCCCTGGCAAAGGCTGTCTTTGAGAAGATGTTCTTGTGGATGGTCATTCGCATCAACCAACAGCTGGACACCAAACAGCCCAGACAGTACTTCATTGGTGTCCTGGACATTGCTGGCTTTGAGATCTTTGATGTAAGAGCAAAGTTCTATTAACACAACTTTACAAGTAACTTAATGGAGTGGTGAAAGATTTAAGAAGTAATAACACATTTTTTGCAGAAATTAGTTTAATCCTTTCAGGTTACACCTAAAGAATCATGATACCCACAGACTTTTCATTGAGAATAGATTAGTGCGGCACATATGCTAATGGAAATGCATAAGAAGTGGGTTTTGGCAGTTTGAGATGACATTTAGTACCTAATACAAATTGTGAGTATGGAAGTGTGTACTCAGAAGGTTTGGGACACAACTGAAATCAGAGTTTGGAAATGCTGGATATATTGATGACTGAGGTCCCTCCCATAGGAGGCCCACTGTAGTAGATATCAAAACTGATAATCCCAAAATATTAAAAGGCCTCAAATTCTAGGGCTTAGAAACATGTTGATAAAGCTTAGCTTGCCAGTCGAGATGAGCTGATAGAAATTCTAAATTCCTAGCTGGGCAGAGGACTCACAGATTCACCCATAACTTGCTAAATCAAAAAAAAAAAAAAAAAAGATAACATTGCTCTTTATTTTCTTGAAATTACATGTAATCTCTGTTTGTAATTGTGCAGTTCAACAGCTTTGAGCAGCTCTGCATCAACTTCACCAATGAGAAACTGCAACAGTTTTTCAACCACCACATGTTCGTGCTGGAGCAGGAGGAGTACAAGAAGGAAGGAATTGAATGGGAGTTCATAGACTTTGGGATGGACCTTGCTGCCTGCATTGAGCTCATTGAGAAGGTATCACTCTAATTCAAAATGTCTAATACTTTCAGGAATTCATTACTTTCATATATAATGTAAGTCAAAAGTTTATATATGACACTGTATAGTTCTAGATTCTTTTACAATTTGCTTTGCTGGTCATAAATTGACTCTAGAAGAATCCTGTTTTGAAAAAGACAGAGAGCATTTATATTTTCCCACTCGGAAAGCTTGTTCTTTATCTGTAATTTTTTTCTACCTTCTCACCTGTCCTTCCTCCTTTCTTCTCTTCTATGTGCTGCTATTTCTTCTAGCCCATGGGCATCTTCTCCATCCTGGAAGAGGAGTGCATGTTCCCCAAGGCAACTGACATGTCTTTCAAAAACAAGCTCTATGACCAGCATCTGGGCAAGTCCAGCAACTTCCAGAAGCCCAAGCCTGCCAAAGGCAAGGCTGAAGCTCACTTCTCCCTAGTGCACTATGCTGGCACAGTGGACTACAACATTTCTGGCTGGCTTGACAAGAACAAGGACCCCCTGAATGAAACTGTTGTGGGGCTGTACCAGAAATCATCTCTGAAGACACTCGCTTTACTCTTTGCCTCTGTTGGAGGAGAGGCAGGTCAGTTCTCTAAAATTCATATTTTCATCTTTTTTTTTTTTAATGACTCTTCCAGAGCCATGAATATCAGCTGGAGAAGGTGGTTTTTCAACATGTTCTTAAGAAACTGCATACTGTTAAGAGTCTCAAATAGTTTGAATTTATTTAAAAAAGGATGAGATCAAATGTATCTCAGACTTCCCATGAGCCCTAGAATTCCAGTTCAGTGCATACGTTTGGACCTCTGTCTCTGGAGAACAAGTTTCTCTTTCTTTAGAATGATTGTTGACTCTGTGTGCCACTGCATCTTAGTTTCTTTGCTTAGCATGACTAATACATATGAGCAAGCTTTTTACTGTCTCACAGACAGGAAGATTGCATCTCAAAGTTGTAATACCATCTGTTTTTTGGTATTCTTCAGAGAGTGGTGGTGGTGGCAAGAAAGGGGGCAAGAAGAAAGGTTCTTCTTTCCAAACTGTTTCAGCTCTTTTCAGGGTAAGTTAATATCCCTTTCTATTCTGTATCAAAAACATCTTTTCAGCTATTCATAAAAGGGATGACTCCAAGTCAGCTGAGACCAATGAGAAGATACTTGTTGACTTAACTGTTCTTTGAATGTTGAAAAAACCACTTGAGTCAGATTCTAGTTTCATTTACTCACAAATACATTGGTAAGACGAAGCTCTTTTCCTATTTCCATGTCCCCTAGGACAGTGGTGGATCTGCCTGCCTGCCTGAGGGAATATCTAGTCTGGATCTGCACATCAGCTTGGCTTTCTATATCAAATTTATATAGAAATGCAAAGGCCATCTACCTTCCCACCAGTATATGGGGCTTTAGGCAATGGAGAGGCATCTATTTGGATTTCTGTAGCATCTAGCTACTGCCTGGCATTCCAGACAGGTTTTAAATTGCATAGAAGGGCCACCTCTCTAAACAGCCCTGCCACTGCTCCAAACCAAGGCTAAACTGAGAGCAGTTAGGTCCTACCCAGTAAAAAGAACTGCTAAAGTCAGTGCCAGTTCCTGAATTTCCCACAGAATGTGCTCTAGGGCCTATCACTTGCGCCTTTTATCTAAGAGCAGTGACCCCCCTTTCTCACCCAGCAGTAGCTATTTCTCATCCTCCTCTGCTCAATCATTGTCATATTTATCTTCACAAGTTGCACCCTTCCCTGTAATTTTGATCCTTGCCCCTTCACCTTTTTGTTCTGCCTACAGTTTTGTTTGCATTCTCAACAAAATTAAGTATCTTGTGCAGAGCTAGAGAGAGTCTAGTGATTGCAGAGAATCTTCTTCCAATGAGCATTTTGTCGTTTGGTACCCCAAACCTCTGGTGACCATTCTTTCATGAGTGTTGTCCAAGTGTATAGGTCTCTCTGTCTCATGAGAACACATTACATATTTCTTTTTTTTTTTTTTTTTTTTTTTTTTTTTTAGTTTTTCTGGTTTGTTTTTGTTTTGTTTTTTCTGTGCTCATCTGGTACAGAGGTAACATTTGATACGAAAAATGTTTGCCTGTGCTCTCACAGGAGAACCTAAACAAGCTGATGACCAATCTACGGAGTACTCACCCCCATTTTGTGCGCTGCATTATCCCCAATGAAACAAAAACACCTGGTAAGAAGACTAAGGAGAGGGAGATCTTATTGTGATGTAGTCATTATTCTTTGTGCTTTATTATAAAATATCAAATAATTGTCATATTCTTTTAGGTGCCATGGAGCATGAACTGGTGCTTCACCAGCTGCGCTGTAATGGTGTGCTAGAAGGAATTAGAATTTGCAGGAAGGGATTCCCCAGTAGAATCCTTTATGCAGATTTTAAACAGAGGTCAGAGCCCTTTCTGCTCTCCATCCTATCTTTACTACATGAGTTACAAATCTTACCTATTTTAACATTTGTGCTTATTTTATAATTCCTTAATTTTGTAATTAAAACTTGGACCAAATTGCTGGAATGTATAACCAAAGACAGCATGTGTGGCTGACAAAGGAAACATTTTTGAGAAATGAAGGGATAACTCAGGTGCCCTCACTGATTTTTTGCTCACCAAACAACTGAACCTCGCCAGTGTCTCTAACTAGGGAAGCACACTGGAGCTACACAACATTCTAGCTATGTAATTTTTGTATGAGAATTTTTGTAGGTTCTTAGGTTTCTCAAGTTGCCCCCCCCCAATTTGTTTTTTAAAGCTTGGGAGCACTGGTTGGGTATCTGCTGCTAGTGTTAATGGAAGTTCATTTCTTGCGAGGTATATAATGTCATTGTTCCTGTCTAGCAATTTTCTGTTCAAGAATGAAAGCATGGCTTAATACAAAAGGATATCAGAATGGAATGCCTGGAGATCAGTATCTTCTTTCCATCTACAATTGTTCACTAAACGCAGTGAAAGCTTCCTTAATTTTGTCATTAGAATTCATTTCACTATGAATATCATGTTTAGACAAGGGATGGAAGTCTAAGTTCCTCAGCTTCATTCTACTGCGAAGAATGCCGCTAATTTAACTAGCTAGTATAAGCTTATGACTTCAGATTTAGTCAGTCTGTGTTAATTCATATTCCTTTTCATTCTGCAGGTACAAGGTGCTTAATGCAAGTGCTATCCCAGAGGGACAGTTCATTGACAGCAAGAAGGCTTCTGAGAAGCTCCTTGGCTCCATTGATGTGGACCACACCCAGTACAAATTTGGTCACACCAAAGTACAAACACTCCTTGACTCATGTAGTGTGTGCCTGTGCTTTGCACAACCTGACAGTGATATGCTGCAATGCTCCCTTTCTCTAGGTGTTCTTCAAAGCGGGGCTGCTGGGACTCCTGGAGGAGATGAGAGATGAAAAGCTGGCACAGCTCATCACTCGTACACAGGCCAGATGCAGGGGCTTTCTGATGAGAGTGGAGTATCAGAGAATGGTGGAGAGGAGGTAGACATTTCTCAACTTTCATTAAAGACACCATACTTCAAAGAAAGTGTCTACGCTAATCAGCACCCAAAATATTCAATGTACATTTTAATTATGCTTCAGGGAATCCATCTTCTGCATCCAGTACAATGTTCGTTCATTCATGAATGTCAAGCATTGGTCATGGATGAAGTTGTTCTTCAAGATCAAACCATTACTGAAAAGTGCAGAGTCTGAGAAGGAAATGGCCACCATGAAGGAAGAATTTGAGAAAACCAAGGAAGAGCTTGCAAAGTCTGAGGCAAAGAGGAAGGAGCTGGAGGAGAAAATGGTGTCCCTCCTGCAGGAGAAAAATGATCTGCAGCTCCAAGTGCAGTCTGTGAGTATTATTAGTATTTTTTTTTTGCCAGGTGAAAATAAGTAAGATCTAAGACAGAGGAGTTAGTCTCAAAGTCTCTCAAAGTCTCAAACTGCACCCTAACCTTCCTTACAAAATTTCTAAGCTGAATCTTGTGTGACTAAAGGTAAAATCCAGACCACCTGCTTTGGGCATTCAGTGTCACCATTGCAAGGTGGGGCTCCAGCTTGAGAATGACTTCTAAGTGTTAGAGAAATGTACATGTAAGCACAAAGACTATGTAAACGTATTCCATGAGATCACATTATACCATTGGCCATTTAGTGTATACAGTAAATGGAATATGGAGAGATACTCAATTGACTATCCACTCTCTCTTAGTTTATTTGCCTAAATAAAGGTCATTAGAGACACTTCTTATGACACATATCTCACCTGTCCTCCTGCAGCTTCTCCTCCAAGAAGACACACCCTGTACATCATGAAACACAACTGCCAATCCTGTGTGTGTCTCCAATGCCCTCTGGAATCTCAAAAGTTTCTGCAACATTAGGGCAATACTATTGTGCTTCTAGGTGTGCACTTCACAGTTTTAAAATCCAGCCAGATTAAAATGGACATTACCAATTACATTCAGATTATGTACTGACATGCCTGGATTAATTCTAATTTAGTATTACCAAGAAGAATTTTTAGGGAGACTTTATATATATACATATATGTGCCATTATATTCAGTTATTCACTTTCAAGAAAATGAATAAAAATGCTTAGTAAAAGAATTATTTTTACATATCTAGAAATATTACATATGAATGGAGCTAGACACAATATTTGATAATGAGAAGAATCTAAAAAACTGAAAAGAATAAAAATTGATTTAGAAGACACTGTACAGTAATACTGTCCGCAAAATAATAATAAATTATAATTCCATTTTTATTTTTCAGCTTTAAATAATATTTTCTATTCAGTGTCTGCCAAACCTAGAAGTTACCCAACAAAATTATGTTTACCCAACAGGAAGCTGATGCATTAGCTGATGCAGAGGAAAGATGTGACCAGCTGATCAAAACCAAAATCCAACTCGAAGCCAAAGTTAAGGAGGTGACCGAAAGGGCCGAGGACGAGGAGGAAATCAATGCTGAGCTGACAGCCAAGAAGAGGAAACTGGAGGACGAATGCTCAGAGCTGAAGAAAGATATTGATGACCTGGAGTTAACGCTGGCCAAAGTTGAGAAGGAAAAACATGCCACCGAAAACAAGGTATAGCAGAGAACCCATCACTCTCGCTCCAGAAATCAGTGCTGTGCTGGTACAGCACGCTTGTAGCTACTTCCTTTAATTACCCCCTGCTCCCTTTTTCTCACAGGTCAAAAACCTCACTGAGGAGATGGCGGCCCTGGACGAGAACATTGCCAAGCTGACAAAAGAGAAGAAAGCCCTCCAAGAGGCCCACCAGCAGACTCTGGATGACCTGCAGGCAGAAGAGGACAAAGTCAATACGCTGACCAAAGCCAAAACCAAGCTGGAGCAGCAAGTGGACGATGTAAGCCCAAATATACACTCAGCAAGAACAGGACAGTTGTTTAGGTAGACCTGGCTGGCAGAGCACTCATGACCTTGTTCTGTTTAGCTCGAAGGGTCCCTGGAGCAAGAGAAGAAACTGCGCATGGACCTTGAGAGAGCCAAGAGGAAACTCGAGGGAGACCTGAAGCTGGCTCACGATACCATAATGGATTTGGAAAATGATAAGCAGCAGCTGGATGAGAAACTGAAGAAGTAAGTGTGGCTGTGGGGCACCTTTGTACTGTTCAAGTGCATACATGTTTTTTGCTGGGCACTAACATGGTTTGCTTTGTGCAAAGGAAAGATTTTGAAATCAGCCAGATCCAGAGCAAAATTGAGGATGAGCAAGCCCTGGGCATGCAATTACAGAAGAAGATCAAGGAGCTGCAGGCAAGTCTTTGTTCCTTGCCTTCTCTCACACCATCAGAGGTCAGGCAGGGGCAGGGCATGGGTGTGAATGGTGCCTAATGTTCTCCAGGCCCGAATTGAGGAACTGGAGGAGGAAATTGAGGCCGAGCGGACCTCTCGGGCCAAAGCAGAGAAGCATCGGGCTGACCTCTCCAGGGAGCTAGAGGAGATCAGTGAGCGCCTGGAAGAAGCAGGGGGAGCTACAGCAGCTCAGATTGAGGTGAACAAGAAGCGTGAGGCAGAATTTCAGAAGATGCGCCGGGACCTGGAGGAGGCCACTCTGCAGCATGAAGCCACAGCTGCTGCCCTGCGGAAGAAGCATGCGGACAGCACAGCGGAGTTCGGGGAGCAAATAGACAACCTTCAGCGCGTCAAGCAGAAGCTGGAGAAGGAGAAGAGTGAGCTGAAGATGGAGATTGACGACTTGGCCAGTAACATGGAGTCTGTCTCCAAGGCCAAGGTATAGAGTACATTTTATAGGCACGTTGCCCCAAATGGCACTTCCTCTTTTGTGCATGTCACTATAGCTAGTGTGTAATAAATGTCCTAGCCTTCTGTTTGTTGACATATAGGCAAATTTAGAGAAGATGTGCCGTTCACTGGAAGACCAATTGAGTGAGGTTAAGACAAAAGAGGAGGAGCATCAGCGCATGATCAATGATGTCAATGCTCAAAGAGCTCGTTTGCAGACAGAAGCAGGTAAGATATCCACATCTCTGATGTGCAGATAGAACAATGGCAGAGGACAAATGAAGAAATAAGTCTTCTAGGCAAATGGACACTCCTCTCTACTGCAATGAGATAAGATCATAAGCTTCTGCAAGCTCCACTGAATATCTAGGTACATAGCTAGAAATGAATATATTACTGTCATCAACAGAAAAATTCTGTCTGCAAACTTTTCAGGTGAATATTCACGCCAGGTGGAGGAGAAAGATGCTCTGATTTCTCAGCTGTCAAGAGGCAAGCAGGCATTCACCCAACAAATTGAAGAACTCAAGAGGCATTTAGAGGAAGAAATAAAGGTGAGAGCACTTTCCAAAACCTGTCTTTAGAGTACTTTTCCTACTGTCTAAGTGATGCCTCAGCCACTGTAATATGGAATTACAGAACCATCATGATGAGACGGAGGAAAAGCCCCACTTAAGTAATCCCATGCAAGCCTTTTGATGGTGGCTTTGCTTCCTGCTCTCTCTAGTCTATCCATTAATTCTTTTGAAAGTTCCCAGCTCTTCCTTGCTCATCCAGTAGACTGTCACCATGCCCATAGAAGAATAGTCCAGTGCCTGATAACTTTTCCCTCGGGGGATTTCCCACAATACAGCTACTCCTTGTCTCAATCCCATTGTCCTCCCAGGCCAAGAATGCCCTGGCCCACGCCTTGCAGTCTGCACGCCATGACTGTGACTTGCTCCGGGAGCAATATGAGGAGGAGCAGGAAGCCAAGGGTGAGCTTCAGCGCACCTTGTCCAAGGCCAACAGTGAAGTGGCCCAGTGGAGAACCAAATACGAGACGGACGCCATTCAGCGCACGGAGGAACTAGAGGAGGCCAAGTATGTGGGGAAGATGGGGAAGGCTAGCAGAGGCTAACGGGGAAGCTGCAAGAGACCACGGAGATATTGCCAGGAAGAGGCCAATGCTGTGTTTTGGGGTGGTGTGGCAGCAAGTGGAAAAACATATCTTATAGATGATGTGGGTTGGCAAATGCAACAACGCTCATGAGATGGAGGATGGCAGAGGGAGGCCGTGTAGGTGTGCACAGAGGGCAGATATAATGATTGGCTGAGAGAGCTCCTGTGCTGTGCGCGAATGGGGATCTCTCATTGCCAAGTGTGCTGCTGTGAAAAACACACCAGCTGAGCTCCACAGGCTCCCCTACACTTCCTCACTGAGAGTTGTGCTTATCATCTCCCAGGAAGAAGCTGGCACAGCGCCTGCAGGAAGCAGAGGAGCACGTTGAAGCCGTGAATGCGAAATGTGCCTCCCTGGAAAAGACAAAGCAGCGGCTGCAGAATGAAGTGGAGGACCTGATGATAGATGTGGAGAGGTCAAATGCTGCTTGCGCAGCTCTGGACAAGAAGCAGAAGAATTTTGACAAGGTAACCCAGGCTCCAGCCTTGTGGTCTGGGGACAGAGCGTCTCCTCATGACTGCCACACTCATACTGCGGCCCTGTTGCTCTTCAGATCCTGGCAGAGTGGAAGCAGAAGTATGAGGAAACGCAGGCTGAGCTGGAAGCCTCCCAGAAGGAGTCTCGCTCTCTCAGCACGGAGCTGTTTAAGATGAAGAATGCCTACGAGGAGTCTTTGGACCACCTGGAAACCCTGAAGCGCGAGAACAAGAACTTGCAGCGTAAGTCCCGGGTGCTCTGCTCCTGCCAGGGCTTTCTCACAAGCTTCTCTATCCACCACATCAATGGCTCCATGCCCACAAGATTGTAAGGGTGCCTGTCACCTTCCTGTGGTAGGACATTTCCCCCATGCCCAGTGCCTGACCCTGCCATTTGTCTCTGTCCTTACAGAGGAGATTGGTGACCTCACAGAGCAGATTGCAGAGGGAGGAAAGGCCATTCATGAGCTGGAGAAAGTGAAGAAGCAGATTGAGCAGGAGAAATCTGAAATCCAGGCTGCTCTGGAGGAAGCTGAGGTACATCCATCCTTTCTTGCTTTTTCCCTTACTGCCCAGAAAGCTTAGAAATCATTTGTGAAACAATGACTGGGAGGATAATTTCCAGACCCAGAAAGCATGGAATTTCAAGAATCATTAAAGCCTTTGAATGCAGAAGAATCCTTTTCTTTTTCTGTGCTAGTGTCAGACCTGAAGCTATGCATTATTTTTCAAGAGATGAGTTAATGTACATGACCTCAGAATTTATGTTGTTAATTTAATTTTGTGGGGTGGTTTTGTTCCTTTTCAGGCCTCCCTAGAACATGAGGAGGGGAAGATCCTGCGCCTCCAGCTGGAGCTCAACCAGATCAAGTCTGAGATTGACAGGAAGATAGCAGAAAAAGATGAGGAAATTGAGCAGCTGAAGAGAAACCATCTCCGAGTTGTGGAGTCCATGCAGAGCACACTGGATGCAGAGATCAGGAGCAGGAATGAAGCCCTGCGGCTGAAGAAGAAGATGGAGGGAGACCTGAATGAAATGGAGATCCAGCTGAGCCATGCCAACCGTGTGGCAGCAGAGGCGCAGAAGAACCTGAGAAACACACAGGCGGTGCTCAAGGTCCATTTAAAAAAATGATACACATGGAACAATGGCTTAGCTTATGTTTATAATGCTCAGGATTGTTAAGAGTCCTTTTTAATCTCTCTTGCCTGTCTTACAGGATACTCAGATACACTTGGACGATGCTCTCAGGACGCAGGAGGATCTGAAGGAGCAGATGGCCATGGTGGAGCGCAGAGCAAACCTGTTGCAGGCTGAAGTTGAGGAGCTACGGGCAGCCCTGGAGCAGACGGAGCGGTCAAGGAAAGTGGCCGAGCAGGAGTTGTTGGATGCAAGTGAGCGTGTGCAACTACTTCATACTCAGGTCAGTGTATAAATATATATAATATTGAAACTTATGTTGATAATTACATTTAACATTGACAGTATTAGTGGGCTCATGTTTTGTTATTAATATCCTTTAGCAAGGTCATTATAAGTGATCCGTGGTACCATTTAAATTCTTTTACTGACCTTATTTGAAAATTATACATCTTTATAAGACTAAACGTCTTCTCTGTTTTCTCACAAACTACGGGAGGAAAGGTTATGTAGGACGTTCTTTAAGTATTGAAGTGCATCATAGCTGAGATAGTAATGACCTACAACGGCAACTGCTATAGAAGGGAATACTATGTGACCTGACGGAATTCTTTACACTAAAATACAGAATGTATGCAATGTTTTTGATCTGCTATTATGAGCTAATAAATATAAATATGTAATGCTGTTTGCACAGAACACCAGCTTGATCAACACCAAAAAGAAGCTGGAGATGGACATTGCCCAAATCCAGAGTGAAATGGAGGAGACAGTCCAGGAAGCCCGCAATGCTGAAGAGAAGGCCAAGAAGGCCATCACAGATGTGAGCTGGGGGTTCCTTCCCTTGCTGGTGGTGAGTGGATTCTGCCCCAGTATGTCTCGCATCCCAAACTGCGGCTGTTCCTTTGCTCTCCAGGCGGCCATGATGGCAGAAGAGCTGAAGAAGGAGCAGGACACCAGCGCCCACCTGGAGAGGATGAAGAAGAACTTGGAGCAGACAGTGAAGGACCTGCAGCACCGTCTGGATGAGGCTGAGCAGCTGGCACTGAAAGGAGGCAAGAAGCAAATCCAGAAGCTGGAGGCCAGGGTGTGTAGAGCTGCTGTTTGTGCATCAGGGACCACGTCCCATGAGGCACCACCAGGGGAGCTCCAAGGCTGGGCTTCTCATTGCAGGTGAGAGAGCTGGAAGGGGAGGTTGATTCTGAGCAGAAGCGCAGCGCTGAAGCCGTGAAGGGTGTGCGCAAATATGAGAGGAGAGTGAAGGAGCTGACCTACCAGGTAAGGCAGGAATCCTTATTGCACTGCCTTACCCTTTACCTAGGAAGTCAAAATGTTTGCACTTTGCCTTCTAGTGTTGTTTCTTTCTGTTCTTTTCAATCTTTTGAAAATCCAGCTAACAAAATTATCACCCCGTCTAGTCTAACTGGACAGCAATGTTCTATGAAGAACGTTACTCTGTTTCACAGAGAGTTTAGAGAGGTGTTTGTTTTGTTTTGTTTTGTTTTGTTTTGTTTTGTTTTGTTTTTCCCCAGTCTGAGGAAGACCGGAAGAATATTCTCAGACTCCAGGATCTGGTAGATAAACTGCAGATGAAGGTGAAATCCTACAAGAGGCAAGCTGAGGAGGCTGTAAGTATTGCTTTGTGCACAGTCAGCCTTCCTCGTGGTGGAGGTGAAATTCTCCATTGGCCTTTTCTCCTGTTCAGCTTTTTGAACCCTTGAATTTTCTTTGGTTGTTTTGTGGCTACGAGACAATGAGAACTGCTGCTTTTGAGAGGGATTTGCCTTGTTGTTCTTCTCAAATCCTCACTCACGTTCTCTTTCCTCCTTCCTTCCCTAACCTGGGTGTCAGAGGCAGCTGATAGTCTGCCTTTCCTGGTCTCTGTCATGGACAAGTATGTAAAGTTGTCATGGCCTTTTTGATAGCCTAGTACTGTCTTCTCTTCAGATACACTCAATATTCTGAGCAGCTTCCTACCTCACTGTCTGGAACCTGCTCTGCTTGCATAGCTGTAGATTTTGAATTTTTTTCTGGCCAAATCTCTGTTATTAAATTTCTTGATAAATCTTAAGCATCATTTGTCACTATTGTGCTTCTTATAACTCCCTCTTCCCCTACAGGAGGAGCTGTCCAATGTCAACCTCTCCAAATTCCGCAAGATCCAGCACGAGCTGGAGGAAGCTGAGGAGCGGGCTGACATTGCAGAGTCGCAGGTCAACAAGCTCCGAGCCAAGAGCCGAGAGTTTCATAAAAAGATAGAGGAGGAATGAAGATCCCATGAGGCTAAAACGGGACTTGAGAGATGCACAAAATGTGAACCTCTCTTTTCCTTTCTTCTGTAATTATTATTTATGTCTAGTTAATAAAGATAGTACAGTGCAGAATAAGCAAGTGGTTATCATGTTTCACTTATTTGTTCTAATACTTTATTATTGCTGAGTACATGTACACACTACATGTTCACAGTCAAGTGTAGCGAACAGCAATACATTTTTACCTTTACATTCAGAAAAAAAATCATATCAAGAACAATAATCATTAAATGTCTTTTCTACTCAACTTACAGGAAGAAAACACTTGTCTTTGATAAACTAAGACTATATTCTTTCAAGTTATTTTGACTAGGTCTTACTCAAAAAAAAAAAAAAAAAGTGAGAGGATTCCTGCAGCTAATCAATTTTTTTCAATTAATGCATTATTTTTTTGATAAAATGTTACTATCTCAAGGATCTGAGAAGCTCATATTCCTGCTTTGATTCAGGACACTGAACTTCAACTTTTCAACCATAAAGAAGCAATCAAACCAACCACATGAGATAGTCACAGATAGTCTCTTTCTCTGAAACTATTTTATTTCATTGCACAAACTGATTGCCAACTCACAGAGGAGGAGAGTGAGTAGAAGCCACAGTTCTAAAACTAGCTTATTCATGCCAAAAAAAAAGGGGGGGGGCTACAGCCTCCTGAGCACACTGTAGAACTAAGAATTCTGTGAACAACAGAAGTTCCACTTGAACTTACACTAACCAACCCCATAGATAAAGGTGATGGAGTTTTGTTCATTAGAGATGCAACTTTTAATATTAAGAAATAATGTTATTTCTTAATAGTGTCTATAGTGTTTACTGAGGGAAAGGGCAGCTGCAAGCCAGCATAATGCTGACTATTATGACTGGTTTTGTTTTAACGGGAATATGTGACTAGTAGAAGCCTCTTATCAATCCACTGTGTGTCCTGTCATAGTTATATAACCCCATATATCCTTTCCTTCCATCCTTTCCTCCCTATCCTTTCCTTTCCTTTCTTCTTTCCCTCCGATTTACCTTTCTAAAGTTTGTTGAAAATCTGCCTTCTCTCTACTCTTTTCATCCAGGCCTTTGTTCCTGATTTAATTCATTCTCTCCTTCTCCTCTTTCTCCCCCTTCTCCCTTCCATTTCTACTCACAGGCTAATTCTTTTGCCTGATCAATGTCATCTTCCATATACTAGGCTCTTCTAGTTTCCTAAGAATAGTTTGTTAGCCCCTAAGATAATATTTCATTTTGAGCTGAACTGAACGTTCAATATCTACAAGTTGAATGCAAATGTAAGATAAAGTATAACAATTTATTGTTTAAGATGGGTAACTGCTGAGCACAGTTTATTAAGGAAATGGGATGGCTTGGGGTGTGGGATTCAGTGTGTCTCAGGGCTTTGGTAAATTAGAAGTGAAGCTGGTTTTCTGTAGGGGGATTCCTGTTACTGGTAGATAAATTTGTTTTTGCCGAGCCCCAAAGAAAGAGTGAGAGATTGGCTTGGCTGGTATTTCTGGCATATGCAACAAGCTTTAACAGCTACCTCAAGCTTGCTGTTTATTTAAAGCAAGTGTTAAGCATCTTTGGCCATCCCATTAGAATTGTCAGCTCCTAACTGACCTTTGTGTGTCCTTTTTGCATATCTTTCTAGTCCTCCAAGTCCTAAGTACTGTAAAAAACATTTTCAAATGCTAAATCTTCTTAAAAAAAACATACAAATACGATTTTGGGAGCAGAAGACAACTGGAGGTAGGAACAGACACTTCTCAGACCATTTAAGTAGTGATAGTTCATGATCAACCATACCTTAGCATTTCTAGCTCTTTTCCAGGCTCGTTGAACCCCTTGGGTTGTTGTGGCAATCTGTACGTGAGTAACACTTGTTTTCCTTGTGACGCTGTAACGCTAAACACAACCCAAAACACAATGTGGAGTGTCTCCCACAGCGGGATTTGTAAGTGTACTAATTTGTGTCCTGTTATTCCACGAGTTCATCACAAACCCCTGCTAATACATTACACGGCATTTGGTATCAGCCACTCTTCAGAAAGGAGGGAATGAAATGAGGAAGATTTTCTGGTAATGAATTTATTCATTTGGCCTTACATAACAGAACTGATATATATGTATATATTTTTAGTTTCTTCTTGTAGCTGTCTATTATTTCCATCTCCTATACTATGAAAGTCACAGTAGATGCCAGAGGGAGGCCAGAAGCCAAGGGTCCCTCCCCTAAGCCTGCCAGAGTGCTGACCACAGCAGGAGGGGCAAGATGTTGGTCCCTTCAGCGGCAACATGATGGCCCCACATGCTCTTTTCCTTTTGGGAGCTGACCATCACCCTGGGTAGCTCTCAAGAACAGGGGACCCTGCCAGAGGAAGTGTGAAAGGAGGTAAACTAGCAAGTGCTAGCTATGAACTGGTTTTAAACTCCCTTTATTTGGTCTATTCAGCTCTTTTGGGGCTTCTGATAGTGCCTTTTCCTGTCTCAGTAATTTCTTAGGACCTTTCACCTCTGTGCTCTGCCCTGTCCGCAATATCTCACACCTGGAGTCTCCCTCCAGCTCTTGCCTAGTTCCAGGCGCTGCCTACTGCAATCCTCTGCAGAGTGCAGACCCCTCAGGGGTGAGGTTGCACAGTGGTGCAAAGAAAAGATATGAAAGCATCAGTGGCATAGAAATATTAGAATAGAAATCCAGATAACTTCTGGAGTATGCCTAAAAGGGGAAATAAAGTATTTTATTCTTTATATGCATTTATTAATTTCTTGGAATGTACAACAAAGATAGTCTTTTTGCCCTTTCAGTTTGCTGTACTTTGTTGAGTGAATGTTCACCAGTGATTGCCTGAAATTGCTCTCCTTCTGACATTCATCAGGGATTATAATCTTTCTTTGCTGACTTCTTGAAAAGCAGCCTTGCTAATCCAAGCCAAACCTGCTAGAAAGATAAAGTCTGAACTAGTTATAAATCAGAAGAAAAAAAATACGTTTTCATAGTTTCTGCAATTATTCTTAATGAGCAAAATTTGTCCTTTATGATGGCCTGAAATAGTTTCTTTTTCAGAAAGAAGCCACCATCTTTCAACAAGTTTGAGAGCTAGTGAGAGAGGCTGCTTAGGGTTCCCGTTTCACCATTGTCTCTCTAGAAGGATTTGTAGGTGCTGCTGTGCTTGGGCAACTTCTGCCTTCCCTTTCTTAAGTAGAAGTGTAACAATTCCAGCACCAGTGACTGTGACAGAGTGAATGCTCTCAGAATGAAGGAGGTGGCAGTATAAGCATGAATTGGCCACAGAAAAATGGAGATTTCAGTGGTGGATAGATGTATGGTACTAGGTTTTGAGTTGCGACTTGTGAGAGTGATTCAATTCCAGACTCAAATGTCTGTATTTAGGCATCTTTATGACTAAGCGAATATGCAGAGAAGTGGGCTGAGTGCCTAAACTCACAATACAGACAGCATTATTAGAAGGAAGGAAATGTTTTTTGGAACTCCATTGCCTGGAGCTCCATCAGCAATAAGGGGATCTTGGGCATCTAGCTCAGCGGTAGATGCTGCACATGTCTACATACAGTTTGTTGTGGAGTGAAGGGCTGCTTTTGATGAAGGATTTGAAAAAATGGGGAGTGCATGTATATGCTAGGAGGGCTATATCTCTAGAGGTAGTATGGAAGGAGGTTGAAGTGTATTTGGTGGAGATGGGGAGGCTCTAGAAGAATTCCTAGGAAAACGCAGAAAAATGCCAAACTGCCTTTTTTGAAAGGCTTTGGAAAGTCATAGCTGTTTTTGTTCTGCCTGGTTAAAATGAAACTGTTTTTCGTTTAAAGTGAAAGATTTCCTGACATTTTGGAGGAGGAAAAAAATGTTTTTTTAAAAACTGCCACAATTAAAATTCTTAAATTTTGACTTTTCCCTTTTTTTCCTTTTACCACCAAAGGTAACGAAATTAATCATATACAAGATTTAATTGCCTAGAAGCGCAAACATATACACATAGAAACACATACTTTTTCTTCTTGACCTCCAGCTTTCATTTGCCTGGATCTTTTCTAAAGTTTTCTAACCCAGAAAGTCATAGTTTCAGGCTTTCTTTGGCTACTACACAGTTTTCCAAAATTAGGAAAACTTGCTTCTCTTAGACTGGTAAAAAAGGAAACGCAGAATCAAGAGAAAATATAGATAGAAAACCAACAGTCATTTTGCATTCTGCTATACTGACTAGCAAAAAGAAATGCAAACAAAAGCAAGGAAAAAAAACAAAAGAATTTTGCAAGGTGTGAAAATTTTCAATTTCAATGTAATTTTTAAAAATATCTTGAAAAAGTATTCCTCATATGTCATTTTGAGGCTTGAAAAAGGTAGATATTTTTCTTTTTCTATTTGAAAAAGATATTACAAATGAACACTTTTAACAAGCTGTCAGCTTTATTCTCATCATATGCAGCTGTGAGAAACCCATGTGTGCTGAAACTTGTTTTTCTTTTGTTTGTAGCTAGTTTTAATCCAGGTCAAAAGTGCATGCACCAGGGAAATGAGGCAACATTCAGAGTCAATGAATTATCTGAACTTTCACAGCAGATTCTGATTCTCAGGCAGTGTAATTTCATTAAAGACAGGGAAGAAGTGGTGTTTTATACTCAGCTGAGAATTTGGCTGTTAGGGTTAAACTATAGGCTTCAGTCTTTTTTTCTGTAGTATAGATTTACGGCAAATGTGAGGCTGACCTCTGCAATTTCCTTCCCACCCCCAGGATTATTGTGCCATCACAGAGACACAATCAGCTGAGAGAAGAGGAGGAAGGAATTTCCTCACTTTCTATCCGGACCTCTGAGTAGGTGACACTAAGAGGGAGTGGGGCCCAGCAGATGGTGCTGGTGGGGGGGGAAGGGCGGAGGCGGACAGTGTGCTACATAGGAAAGAAACAAAATCAAGGTCTGCATAGGTGTGAAAGTGTTTCAAAATTAATTAGAGGGCTCCACTGCCCCCCTCTCCTCTCCCCTACCTGTGCTATTGCAGGAACTATGAGTAACTCCCTTGATAATCTCTGTGGTAGGGCATCCTAGGGATCAGCACAACAGAAATGGCCTTCTCTACATACTAGTGTGGGGTTCACCTTCTTGTTACAATGCTTGCCCCTCTCTTTTCCAGTTCAGAACAGGACAAGGCTGTTGCTTTCCTCTTATTCACTCTTTCCCCTATGTCAGCATCTAGCACACCTGTCCTGCACAAAGTAGTTCCGAACCACTTTGTTACGTTAGGACAGAACGTCTCTTGCATTCAGTGGCATGTGTGTCTAACTTTAGTACAGCAGCTCCACAGCTCTGTTCGTGCTGTTCTTAAAAAACCTTCAGCCCCAAACACAACGAGGGTGGCTTCCTGAGCCTTTCTTCCAGGATCTAACTGTGTGACTTCAGTCTTAAGGGCTTATATCTCCAACTCTGGACTCGTTTTTCTTACTTTACACTTTTCTTGGTCTTCTTGTCCATTGTGACCTGCTGTTACCCTTTGGAATCACAACCCTATTTACTTCCTCCTCCTTAATCCTAGTATCATATCTTGTCAGTGTCTATAGACTCACCCATCTTACTTCTCTTAATTTGTCCTCAATCCTTTCTGCTGCTTAGTCATTCAAATCATCCCTTGATTCTCATGACTGTAATTTCTGTTTCTGCTTGGATGCTTCCTCCTGTATTGGGATTCCCTTCCTCTGATAACAAACCTGCTCGTCAGTGGGACCCCTAATGCCTTCCTGCATTGCAGATTCAGAGCATTTGTAGCCACACAGTAGCTTCCTCTTTCACCTCTTTATTCCTACATATTCCTTGTGACAATACACTGGATTATCCTCTCTTTCTCTACCCAAGTCAGCATCCCATAGATTACAGTGTCCATGCAGCCCCTTTCATCACCTTTAGCACAACCTCCTGTTTTCCTCTCTTCCCATCCTCTCTTGTCAAATTATTTATAGGAGATTGATTCACAAACCTGTTACGTCTAATTATATCCAATTCACTTCTAATATGAATGGGAATTCTGCTAGGAGCTGAGATGGCCAAAAATGTTTTGACCTAAGAAGGAGGAGGCAACTGCTACGTATGCAGATCAGATCCTATAAAAATCTCCTGAGATCAGTGTGCCTTGTCCTTCCTCAGAATTCTCTAAGGTAAGAGTGTTAGAGGCTTTAGACTGGGTGGTGGGGGATGGAGGGCAACTGGCCCTGCATTCCACAAGTACCACTGCATTCATTCCATGGGGGACTGCCAGCACCAGCTGGGATTTTCAGTCTGCTTTCAAGGCATCTATGTTTTCAGTCTATGTTTTTTTCTATGGAATTCTGTGCAGCAGTAATAAGGAAGTTCCTAATTCTATCTTACAGTACAGAGCTTCCAGTCTGCAAGCTGTTCATCTGGTCTCACAAAAGGTAAGATCCCAATTTATTCATTTTATAGGGACAGAGAGAGATGCTCTACAGTAGGATTGCTACACAGGTGTGTTGGCAATTCCTATATCCCTTATATTTATGTCCACTGTATAAATGTAGTACAATATTTGGAATGGATTGCCCATCAGAGGCAAGATTCTCAAAGATTCTGATCTTAGAAGTACTGACTTCTACATTTTCCCCAGGATTCTCCCACCAGTATTTCCTACATTTCCAGATATTAAGTTATAAGCTTAGGAAGAATAGTCCTGAGAAGAAAATCTCAATTTCTAATTACTTGTCCATAGATGAAATCTATTCTTGAACCAAACAATTATCCATTTTTTCTTGTCCATATTTATTATCTGTTCATATTAATTTTGTCTAATATTTGGGCAATTAAATATTTCTCTCAAAATTATTAATTGTCAACAAGCTACCTTATTTAAGGAAGATAATATGCTTTGAAGAAGTGGATATGAGTTAGTGTGACACTGATTTCAGAAAAAAAAATCACATAAACTACTAACAGAATATAGTCATCAAATCCTTTAAAATGGCAATATCAAGAATCCAAATCAGTTTCCTTTTGTGAAATGCAGGGTTTTATACTTATTTTTTAAGAAAAAGGCAATGTAAGTTGACAGATAGCTTTGTTAATGTAAGACTTCTGTATATTTCTATAGGAATCTACTTTGCAAAAAGAATGTGAGAGCATAGGCAATGCTAAATCTGCTGAAGGAATATTAATTACATTTTAAAAACTTATCTAATCAGTTTGCAAAATGGTCTTATTCGACTAATACATTTTAACATAATTAAGTGAAAGATATTATAGATAGAAACAAAACCATCAGTCATGCTGATAGCAGGAGATTTCATCTAGCAAGCCTGTGACTTTTAAAATGAGCTAGAGCTGATAACACAAGAGTCTGTTATGAACTCAGACTTTGCTGGATAAGAGGACAAAACAAATTTTTCACATATAAATGGTGAAATAGTGTGGAACAAGCATTACCACAGAAGTATTGTGGTACTGTAATAGTATTTCTGTTAGGCTGGTCATACTTCAATAAGGAGGTTGATAAACAGGAATGGGTTCAGAAAAGACCTTAAAGAATTATTCAAAGTTAAAAATATCTTCTACTCAATGAAAGTGAAGAAGTCAGTTTCTCGAGGAAGAACTAACAAAATAGTTAAACTTCATCGAACTTTCCTCCATGGTTGCAAATATCTCATGCAAATGGCATTTTTAATATACTCAGAAATGCAACTCAAAATCCAAAAGATAGATGATGAATGTAGATAAAAATAGAAATTTGAAAAATTTTGAAACAGTGTTAACTTTGGAACAATATACCTGAATTATAGTGGTTTCACCTCTGCATGAAACTTTTCAACTAAGATTTTATAGACTGGAAATAATAAACAAAGTTTCTGCTTTGAAAAAGGAATGAATGAATGAAAAATTACCCAGTCTATGTTATGAAGCAATCAAAGCAGAGAATATCAATAATGTTTGTTAGCAGATGGGTCTATAGAATAATTGAAAAATTTGACAATTTGGACAATTTTATCCTGAGAAAATATCTTCAATGAGAAGTACTAACAGTTTTAAGTCTCTACATATCTAATGTACTGAGATATGTCTAGTGAAAGTCTAGTGAAAGTAGTGTTTGGAATCTTGGAAAGGATCTGCTTATCCTGTTAATTCAACAAATGAAAAAATTTGGAGAATATTCATCTGAAAATGCAATAGTCCAGTGCACCTAGAGACCTGAATATATTAAAAAGAAAAAAAAAGAATGAAAATTAAACAACAGAACTCTGAATTAGTATGCAGAAGAATGAAGGAAAGAATCACTTCAATCAATTTATACATATACCAGAGAACACTGGAAATCTACTGTTCTGTGTGAGTATATTTCTATCATGCACTACTGTAATATATTTTCTACCTTCACAGATACTTGCTGCATTACTCCCAGTTAAATTGCAGCCATGTCTACAGATGCTGAGATGGCCATCTTTGGGGAGGCAGCTCCTTACCTCCGAAAGTCTGAAAAGGAGAGAATTGAGGCCCAGAACAGACCTTTTGATGCCAAATCATCAGTCTTTGTGGTACATGCTAAGGAATCCTATGTGAAAAGCAAAATCCAGAGCAAAGAAGGAGGAAAGGTCACTGTCAAGACTGAAGGTGGAGAAGTGAGTACAAAAACCAAGACTTGACAATATAATTTAATCCTACTCAGGGCTTTTAGCTGACACTTTTGGATCTCCCTTTTCCTTGGCAGACTCTGACTGTGAAGGAAGATCAGGTCTTCTCCATGAACCCTCCCAAATATGATAAAATTGAGGACATGGCCATGATGACCCACCTCCATGAACCTGCTGTGCTGTATAACCTCAAAGAGCGTTATGCAGCCTGGATGATCTACGTAAGTACCAGCAGCAGTCTTCCTGCAATAGCTAGGAGGAGCTGCTGCAAGTGGAAGCCAACGTTCTGTCCCTTTTCCTTCCCTCACAGACCTACTCGGGTCTCTTCTGTGTCACTGTCAACCCCTACAAGTGGCTGCCAGTGTACAACCCGGAGGTGGTGTTGGCCTACCGAGGCAAAAAGCGCCAGGAGGCCCCTCCCCACATCTTCTCCATCTCTGACAACGCCTATCAGTTCATGTTAACTGGTGAGTGCTTGGTATCCTTCACTGCAACCAAAACAAAAAAGCCCAGACTCTTCTTACTGGGGGATGTGGCAAAGCTAAGGACACCATAGTTGTATGAGCCAAAATGAACCTGAAAGACACATGGACTCAGTATTGCACATTATTTACACTTTACTGTACTAAATTCTACACTCCTTCACTGAAGGAACAGTGTTTGAGTCACATAATTAACTGATGGGACTTTAATATTTCCATTTAACCCTATATTTTGCAGATGAGTAGGTAGTTCCATTAGATTTTCTGAAGAGAATTGGGTGAAGGACAACCGGATACAAACTTGGTCTGAGGACCATGTGCATCTGTACTTCTGTGCATCCATTTGAGCTTATGTTTATTATTGCTGGGACCTATAAGGGTGCAGCTGGAATTGGGTAACTTTTTCTGGGAGTCAGTGTTAAGACTTTCTGAAAAACACTCAACACTATTTTCAGTCAGCTCAGTGTTACTCAGGACAACTGCTAACAGTGTCTTTTGTTCTGTCTCTATCACAGATCGTGAGAATCAGTCAGTCCTGATCACGTATGTACATTGCCTGCTCAGATTTTTGATGGATTGCTCTGTGCCAGGGGAGCTGCTGCCTGACCATACGCTCTCTGCTTCTCTGTCTGGCTTCACAGCGGAGAATCCGGTGCAGGGAAGACTGTGAACACAAAGCGTGTCATCCAGTACTTTGCAACAATTGCAGCTAGCGGGGAGAAGAAGAAGGAGGAACAGCCACAGCAGGCAGGAAAAATGCAGGTGAGTTCCTAGGGACAGCAGCAATAACAGCTGTCAGCTTCATTTACAAGCTATATCATTACAATGGGATTTCTATCTTAGGGGACGCTTGAGGATCAAATCATCAGTGCCAACCCACTGCTGGAAGCTTTTGGAAATGCCAAGACTGTGAGGAATGACAACTCCTCACGCTTTGTGAGTTTTTTTTAGTAAGAATATATATGGTGGTTTTTTTACAGATGCAAAATTGCATTCCTGCAATGGAAGTTAACAAAATACACTACTGTGAATTTGAAAACCTGTTTGGAAATGCCCAGAGGTGTTTCTAAAACAGAAAACACAGCAAAATCAATTCTAGATATCATCATCATTTTTTCCCCCCTCTTAAAGGGTAAATTCATCAGAATCCATTTTGGTGCCACAGGAAAACTGGCTTCTGCTGATATTGAAACATGTAAGAGTTCTTTCTTGACTGCTTATATTCCTTCCCATATTCCTTCCCTGGTGCACTGTTGTACCTAACTATTCTCTCTTCCTTGCAAGATCTGCTGGAGAAGTCCAGAGTCACTTTCCAGCTCAAGGCGGAAAGAAGTTACCACATATTTTATCAAATCATGTCCAACAAGAAGCCAGAGCTGATTGGTAGGAAAAAAATTCATAATCCTGAATGTTGAGAAGCATATAAGAATGAATCCTTTCATATTCAGTTAAACAGAGCTCATGGATGTCCTTTCATTTGTTTTCAGAAATGCTTCTGATTACAACCAATCCATATGATTTCCCATATGTAAGTCAAGGTGAGATTACTGTTCCCAGTATTGATGACCAGGAGGAGCTGATGGCCACAGATGTAAGTAATATGAAGGAATTCACAGAAAGAGTAAAAATCACAAATGATGAATGGTTAAAATCATTATATTCATACCACAATATTTTATCACATGACTTTACTTTGTGGATTCCTTTGCCAGAGTGCCATCGACATCCTGGGCTTCACTCCTGATGAAAAGGTGGCCATTTACAAGCTGACAGGGGCTGTCATGCACTATGGAAACCTGAAATTTAAGCAGAAACAACGAGAGGAGCAGGCAGAGCCGGATGGCACTGAAGGTACTCGCAGAATATGCAGCTGAACTCACTATAGTATAAGGAAGAACTGTGGCCTGAATCCTCACTTCTGCCTAGTAGGAGCTTATGGGCTAGAGAAAAGTAATGGTAAAAGTGATCAGTATTATATTGACAGCTGTTGTATCCTATAGATCACTCTTCTGGTGAAGAAATGATGAAATACTGTGGGCTCTGATCCCTGATCCTTCCTCTCCTAGCCCTGAGCATACTCCTTCTCCATCTTAAATGAATCAGATAGTCATCCATTTTCTCCATGCATTTTCATGTTTGTATACTCTGAACGATATCATTGCATGAACACAGCCAAAGGAAAGAATTCTGGGAGAAGAGTATAGTAAATAGAATTAGTGGATAATTTAATTATTAAAAAACAAATAAATAAGCAAACTCTACACGAGTGAAACAAAGTAGAAGTTCCAATTCTATTCGTTTCATTCCTTGTTTTCTCTAGCAATAAATATATACAGACACACAGCACCTCAAAATCAGCATCTGTGTGTGTGTGTATATATATATATATATATATATGTACACATATATACCTTTTAATGAGATTTGGTTTTCTCACATAAAAGAGCTCTGTAAACAGTACTCTCCATGATCTGCTCTCCGTATCTTTGCTGTAAGAAGAGACAGGTGTCAAAACGGGAAGTGAGGACAGAGTGCAATCAGTAGTCTAGCAGTTGTACTTGCTCAGTACTAGAGATCCCCCTGTCAGCTATTCCTCTCTCTCCCCTTCCCTCTCTCACCTCACTTTCCCTTCCTCTTCTCCTTCCCTTTTTCACATTTCATAAAGTATATTTCTATCTTGTGCATGGCTCCTATTTCTGTGAACTTTACCCATACTGAGAACATGGTCCTAGTATGAAACTGATATGAGATAGCTTGTTCATACTTTTGCCATAATCTTCCTTTCACTCCAATGACAGTATGGTTTCACTGACTTCAATCAGCACAGTGTATTTTGCTACTAACAGTTTTCCTTTTCTGTTTGTTCAGAAATTGTGACTTGGCAAAGAGACATGAAAATGGCAAATCAAACTAGAGTTCTATTTTGTCTGTTTAACTACTTGTTTATTTTTCAAAATTTGCACGCTCATTTTGAAGACATTTTGGAAGAACTGTTACGTTTACAAATCATCTCAAATCAAATGAAAAAAATCAGTAAATCAAGAAGAAGTACTTAAATTTATTAGTATCTAACTTAAAGCGTATGTGGCTTCTAGAGCAACATTCTGAATTACTGCAAGATATTTCAATTGGGGAGCTAACACTTGATCCTGCTGTGTGTTTGTGAGCTTAGTTGCTGACAAGGCTGCTTACCTGATGGGTCTGAACTCAGCTGACCTGCTCAAGGCCCTGTGCTACCCACGAGTCAAGGTCGGGAACGAATATGTGACCAAAGGTCAAACTGTGCAGCAGGTAAGAGATAAGTGGTGACAGAAAACGCACACAGTTTGAATTAAACCCTTTGTACTTCCTTTTTTGCTCTATATGATAACTATTCCCTTTGGTTTAGGTATACAATTCAGTGGGTGCCCTGGCAAAATCTGTCTTTGAGAAGATGTTCTTGTGGATGGTTATTCGTATCAACCAACAGCTGGATACCAAGCAGCCCAGACAGTACTTCATTGGTGTTCTGGACATTGCTGGATTTGAAATCTTTGATGTAAGAGCAGGATCTTCACACAAGTTTCTTCAAAGGGGCACTAAAAGATTGAAATATTTATTGTTAGCATTATGGTTCTTATTATTTACTGAATAATCCTGACATTTCTGTAGTAATGGCACTGCTTCTTTTGATTCTCATATTTATTAAGCCACAAGTATGGCAGATTTTACAGATTTCTGTTGGGGCACACAGAAATGAAAATTCTGTTAAAAAGTGGTGACAGATTGTTTAACAACTAGTGTGTAAAAAAATTGATTTTGAAGAAATGAAAAAATGTCATCTTGAAGGAAGATTTCATTAATGCTGAGGCTAGATTTCATCCGAGTGTTAGGGACTAGATTGGTAGTGCACACAAATCCAAACAGACCAGCTGTCATAACTAACCTCTTGGACTAAGTTCTACAGCTGTTTCAAAGTTTAAAAATATGTTGGAGAGTCTTGATCTGAAAGTGTAGCTATATTAGAGGACAGAATATCCCAGTTTCCTGGACAGCACTATGACTAAAAATTCAGGATCTCAATCCCAGAGCACTTAACGAGTTGAAAGTAAAACCAACTAGAAGATGCAAAGTGTTAATGGAACAGAACTTTGCGGGTAAGTCTATCTCCTTGTATTCTGCAGTTCAACAGCCTGGAGCAGCTGTGCATCAACTTCACCAATGAGAAACTGCAACAGTTTTTCAACCACCACATGTTTGTACTGGAGCAGGAGGAGTACAAGAAGGAAGGAATTGATTGGGAGTTCATTGACTTTGGGATGGACCTGGCTGCCTGTATTGAGCTCATTGAGAAGGTTCCTGGGCCCTATACGCTTAATAACTCTTTAGTTTTAAAAGGATTTTTTTTTCCATGCTCAAAATTTGACCATTCTAATGTGTGGCACTAACACCTGATGCAGTACATTGCATGATTTTTTCTGGGCCTCTGGGCAGTTCATGTACATTTTCATGTGCCTCTTGTTAGGAGGAGGTCAGCCCTTTGACCTATATCACTGCCTATGGCATTCTAAAGAGTGCATCTGATTCATGGGGACAAAAATTTCAGTCTTAGTCCCAATAATAAATCTGTGTTAAAGTTCATACTGAAATGCATGGGTTTTATTAATGGATGCTGAGTGAACTAATGCACTGAGAAACTTCTGATTTAATGTTGTTTAAAGAATTGTTCTATCTTGTTTCCAAGAAGTAGCATTTCAGAACTCTGAACTGTTTCTTCTTTATATCTATATGCTACTGATTTCATTCACTTTATTTTCCAGCTTCAACTAGCTTATATGCAGTGAATATCTACATGCTGTATCTTTATTATATTAAAATGATGAAACTGATGCATGAGCTTAGTTTCATATAACTGATGGCATATTCACTAACAAAATGTCCTTTCTGGAAAAATAGAAGAGAGGACACATTTTGAAGAGCGTTTTTTGTAGTATCTTTATTTATCTTCCATATCTCTCACATATGCATTATCTTTCCCTCTCATTTCCTCTTTTTCTTCCTCTTCATTTCTGTGCTGCTATTTCTTCTAGCCCATGGGCATCTTCTCCATCCTGGAAGAGGAGTGCATGTTCCCCAAGGCAACTGACACCTCTTTCAAGAACAAGCTCTATGACCAGCATCTGGGCAAGTCCAACAACTTCCAGAAGCCCAAGCCTTCCAAAGGCAAGGTTGAAGCCCACTTCTCCCTGGTGCACTATGCTGGCACAGTGGACTACAACATCACTGGCTGGCTTGAGAAGAACAAGGACCCCCTGAATGAAACTGTTGTGGGGCTGTACCAGAAATCATCTCTGAAGACACTTGCCTTACTCTTTGCCTCTGTTGGTGGGGCAGAAACAGGTGATTTATTTGAAATCAGTTTTACTATAATTTACAGCAAAAAACTCTTGCAATAATACTGTAAACTGTAAGATGTATGTTCTCAAAAAATAATTTTCATGGTATTACTTAACCACAGTGATTTAAAAATATGTGGAAAACATGTTTTTTATACAGCAAAAATTTCTGAATATGCATAATGCAAGGTGTGTGAGCCCAGAACCATGTCTACTTTTTGAAACTCAGTCTCTCAGTCTAATAAAAGATATTACTTTTCTCTTGACATCTTTATAGATGTGTAGGTTTTGAAAATGGAATACAGTATTAACATAGGCTTCCTGGTGTCACCAAATGATTTTTACAATGAGGGGCTTTCCTACTAAATACACAAGGGAAGGCTATCAAACCCAGCAACATGCTGTTAAATTTACAAAACTAATGTGTAATACAATGATGTTGATGCATTGGCTTCACTCTTTAGTGAGTTATTTAATTTCTTAATTATCTTTAGTATGAAAAAGTTGCATTTTAATTCCTGTTTGCATTTTCTCAACTTCAGCTTAAAATCATAAGATTTTATCTTAAAAAACAAATCTCTCCCGTTTACTCCTGTTAGTAAATATGCAGGCATTTACAAATTTTTATCTTACCATTACATTTTTATAAGATGAATACACAAAGTTCTTCAAATTCTAACTCTGTATTTTTTCATTTCTTTTTAAAAAATTGTAATTGCTCAGAGAGTGGCGGCAGTGGCAAGAAGGGCAGCAAGAAGAAGGGTTCTTCTTTCCAGACTGTGTCAGCTCTTTTCCGGGTACTGTAGATTCATCTTTATAAATTGTACTAAATTGGGGGGGGGGGGAAGAGAGAAAACTCAGTACAGATCAATCAATTCTGCTTGATTTAGTATACAAAGCCACTATTTTGAGAAAGGACAAGGGGTTGTGCTTCTTAATAAAGAAGAATTCCCATCGAATCATTCAAAGTATTACTTTATCTGAATTTCAGAACTGGCCAGAAGTTTGCATGATCTTATTGCAGTGGTTTTACTCCATCTAATAATGAGATCACAAACATAATATTTTTAAACATAAATCTTTGCTCTTGCTCTTACAGGAAAATTTAAACAAGTTGATGAGCAATCTGCGAAGTACACACCCCCATTTTGTGCGATGCCTCATTCCCAATGAAACAAAAACACCTGGTAAGATGTTCAAGTTCAGAGATCTCTTACTGTGATGAATCTGTTCTTCTCTGTGCACTACAATGAAGTATCAGCTCATGGTGTCATTCATTAGGGGCCATGGAGCATGAACTGGTGCTGCACCAGCTGCGATGTAATGGTGTGCTGGAAGGGATCAGAATTTGCAGGAAAGGATTCCCCAGCAGAATCCTCTATGCAGACTTTAAACAAAGGTCAGATTCCACTTTTCCACCCTCCATCATAACCTTGCTGAATAATTTGCATTTCCTAATGATTTTAATTACTGTGGAAGGGGTTTATTGTACCTGTCCTTAGGTATGCAAAAGCCAGTTGTTCAAGTTAGTCTTCCAGCTTCTTCCTCTAGCTAATGAGAAGAACAGGTATTTTCAGAGGGCAATAAATTATTTCTGTTCTTGATTCATCATTTAGTATGATATAAGTCCTCTTTTAATTAACTATCCTGAAATACACTTGTCTAGCTTAAAATTAGTTATCTAACTTTGCCATCCAAAAGTTGACATCACCACAGGGATGACATAACCCTGTGCTTATCATAGAACTCAATCAGTGATGCTTCTGTCTGTGGAATTAAAGAAGTCTAAGTCAGCCTCTACTGGGGAAGGCTGGGAGTCCCAATGTTATGGAGAATGAATCTAGACCATAATGGAGAACTTATCATCATGAGAGGGACTAGAAAGTGGAAATCACAAAATTTGTTTATTCTTATATCTTGTATTATGAAAATCACCTGAAAAATGCTCCAGTGCTATACCCTGGCACTATTTTGGATGAAGAATTGCTTCTCATTCCCACTTTCTATTCTTGCTCATAGAGCTCTCATTCGAAGATAAGATATTAGCTAATGGGGTGTGCAAAATATACCAGCTATTATCCCTGGAGATCAGTCTCCATTCTGTGTCAAGAATTGCTGAACTAAGAAAGTGAAAAGCTTTTCCTAAAAATATGTTTACCCATGAAAATGTCATCTCTAAACAGTGGAAGAGAATTCAGGCTATGCACCTCTTCAGCTCTTGATCCTTCTGCAGAAAATGTTAAAAATGGCATCAGCTGGTTGCAGGTTTGATTGAGCTTTCAGAAATCTGTTCATATTCTACTTCTTCCCATAGGTACAAGGTGCTTAATGCAAGTGCTATCCCAGAGGGACAGTTCATTGACAGCAAGAAAGCTTCTGAGAAGCTCCTTGGCTCTATCGATGTGGACCACACCCAGTATAAATTTGGTCACACCAAGGTACAAACACTCCTTGACTGAAATACTCTGTATCTGCTGTGCTTTATGCCACCTGACAGTGGTGTGTTGCAATATTCTCTTTCTCAAGGTGTTCTTCAAAGCTGGGCTACTGGGACTCCTGGAGGAGATGAGAGATGACAAACTGGCACAGCTCATCACTCGTACTCAAGCCATTTGTAGGGGGTACCTGATGAGAGCGGAGTTCAAGAAGATGATGGAGAGAAGGTTGATATTTACAGTATTTGACCTGTTGAGACAATCCTCATCACTCACCAAAGACATGAACAAAAATGAAGCTGAGCCACTTCTCTCGAAACTTCCATTTATTTCTCATTAATTTAGTTTACCAGTTAGTTTATCAGTATATGTGTGTTTGGGAGTATAAACTGGCACTAGGAAAAGGAGTATAAAACCCTGTTTTAGGAAAAAATACGGCAATCTTCAATTTAGATCTCCTTTTGTGCTACTTTTTGCTATATTCCGTAAATGGCTAAATTTTTCATATATGTCCAAAAATCAGATACCTACTCTTAGTTAAACTGCCATTATAGTCAAAGGGGAGAAATATATACTTCTAAAACAGAAGTATATCCTTATTCTCTTGGATAACAGTCATGAAATGGACCAAATTGCCCTCTGGAGGTGTTCCTTTTCTTTAGCCATAAAAGTGAGATGAGACCATCTTTACATCATACTACGGAGTTTGGCTGAGATATTTCTTAATAAGTTTTGAAATGTTACGCTGTATTGCGCTTGTCACCCCTTTTGGGTGCTTCATGCTTTGCTAAAATAGCGGGACAACTTTTTAGAGCAGAGTTATTACATCCACTATGTGCATTTATTAGCTCTCTATCAGCTAACCTACATTCTTTGAGGGATCCTTCATTGTACCGTCTGTACTTGGCTGATAAAGGATCTGTTTCTGACGACGGTGTACAAAAGTGCTGAAAATTCAGTGTAGGAGTGAATTGCATGGAGTTTGATCTGCATACTGAGAAGGGTGAAAATGTACGTTGACTTGCTTTAAGCCCTCTTAGAACTGATTAGGTGTTGACTCAGTAACTCCTAGTTTTTATTTAGTATTTATTATATGAGTGAGCCTATTTCATCTCCTAGGGCTACCTAGATAATGAAATTCTGTTTGGAAATTGGTAAAGTTTATAGAACCTGCCATTTAGACTTATCTTTTTAAAAAAAATCACATAACTGCCTACACACACACACACATACACATGATATGTTCAACTATGTACAACTATTATATATAAAACTGTATATATATATTCATATATACAGTTAAACATATGTTATAATGTTTCAGGGAATCCATCTTCTGCATCCAGTACAATGTTCGTTCATTCATGAACGTCAAGCACTGGCCGTGGATGAAGCTGTTCTTCAAGATCAAACCCTTGCTGAAGAGTGCAGAATCTGAGAAGGAAATGGCCACCATGAAGGAAGAATTCGAGAAAACCAAGGAAGAGCTTGCAAAGTCTGAGGCAAAGAGGAAGGAGCTGGAGGAGAAAATGGTGTCCCTCCTGCAGGAGAAAAATGACCTGCAGCTCCAAGTGCAGGCTGTAAGTGTTGCTAATGTTTTTGACTCATAACCCCCTGTGTAAAACAGTCCCAAGTATCACAATAAGAAACATCTGATCCCAAAAGAGTATTTATTTAAATACAACAAATATAAATTATAAAATATGAAGGAAAATCACACCAAAAAGCCAATGTGAAAATAACAAATTTACAATGACAGCTAATCCCTTTGGCTTTTAAATCAAGCATGAATAATCAGTAAATTGTACAGCTTGCAGTATCATATTTTTAATCATACATGGCAAAAATCAAATGGACTGTACTTTAAAAACACATTTTTACTGATCATGAAGACAGCCTAAAGTGATCTGTTTGGCTGTAGATAGTGACCAGGTAGATATTTAAAGGTCGATAAGATGAATTGGAAACCAGCTGACTGTTCAGTCCATACAAAGTCTTCTGTCTGGGATGGTAAATACGTTCTTTGCCAAAATCATGAGGAAAAGAACTAACACTACATGGAGTATAATGGTTAGTTCTCCAAATTCAAAGTTTGCATTTTAGGATATTTGTAAATTCAGGCAATTGATATTTCACTGATAAAACACCAGTCTTTTTTCCAAACAGTTTTTAATTCACCACAAAGACTATAGAACTGCCTGGTCAACGGTTGCCTTTGAAACAGGATCTTAAGGCAATACATTGCAGTATAAACTAAAGACTTCGTTAAAGATGAGTTCATGCTCAATAAATCATCTTGTCATAGTTGCAATAAGCATTTCTCAGCAGAATATTGGAATATTTAGCTCTTAGGTTTTAGACTTTGGTTGTAAAAAATCTGCTTACAGGGATTTCCAAAAACTTCTATGTCAGTCTACAGTCCAGTGAAATTCAACATTAATAAAAAGATGAAAAAATACAAGGCAGATACTGCCATGTCTATTTTCAGGCACTATTTTCAAAGTAAATTTATTCTTGAGTTACATGTACAGCAAAAGAGCATAAAAAGAAACCTGCTCAGGGTCTGCATTTACAATGTGATACTTAAAAATACATATACCTTTAACCTAAGGATTAAAGGCATTCCAAGACATGTAGATACTCCTACGATAATGAGTTTTAACTAAAATTGTCATTGCAAAGATACCTTGAAAATAATAATTCCTTCTTTGAAAATCAAGAGGAAAAAAATATATGAGGCAAGTGTAAGAACAGAATTATGTAAAGTATTACATTAAATGTATCTTGTGTAGGAAGCTGATGGTTTGGCTGACGCAGAGGAAAGATGTGACCAGCTGATCAAAACCAAAATTCAGTTGGAAGCTAAAATCAAGGAGCTAACAGAGAGAGCAGAAGATGAAGAAGAGATGAATGCTGAGCTGACAGCCAAGAAGAGGAAACTGGAGGACGAATGCTCAGAGCTGAAGAAAGATATTGATGACCTGGAGTTAACGCTGGCCAAAGTTGAGAAGGAAAAACATGCCACCGAAAACAAGGTATAGCAGAGAACTCATCACTCTCGCTCCAGAAATCAGTGCTGTGCTGGTACAGCACGTTTGTAGCTACTTCCTTTAATTACCCCCTGCTCCCTTTTTCTCACAGGTCAAAAACCTCACTGAGGAGATGGCGGCCCTGGACGAGAACATTGCCAAGCTGACAAAAGAGAAGAAAGCCCTCCAAGAGGCCCACCAGCAGACTCTGGATGACCTGCAGGCAGAAGAGGACAAAGTCAATACGCTGACCAAAGCCAAAACCAAGCTGGAGCAGCAAGTGGACGATGTAAGCCCAAATATACACTCAGCAAGAACAGGACAGTTGTTTAGGTAGACCTGGCTGGCAGAGCACTCATGACCTTGTTCTGTTTAGCTCGAAGGGTCCCTGGAGCAAGAGAAGAAACTGCGCATGGACCTTGAGAGAGCCAAGAGGAAACTCGAGGGAGACCTGAAGCTGGCCCATGAATCCACAATGGATTTGGAAAATGATAAGCAGCAGCTGGATGAGAAACTGAAGAAGTAAGTGTGGCTGTGGGGCACCTTTGTACTGTTCAAGTGCATACATGTTTTTTGCTGGGCACTAACATGGTTTGCTTTGTGCAAAGGAAAGACTTTGAAATCAGCCAGATCCAGAGCAAAATTGAGGATGAGCAAGCCCTGGGCATGCAATTACAGAAGAAGATCAAGGAGCTGCAGGCAAGTCTTTGTTCCTTGCCTTCTCTCACACCATCAGAGGTCAGGCAGGGCAGGGCATGGGTGTGAATGGTGCCTAATGTTCTCCAGGCCCGAATTGAGGAACTGGAGGAGGAAATTGAGGCAGAACGTGCTTCTCGGGCCAAAGCAGAAAGACAGAGAGCGGACCTCTCCAGGGAGCTGGAGGAGATCAGTGAGCGCCTGGAAGAAGCAGGGGGAGCTACAGCAGCTCAGATTGAGGTGAACAAGAAGCGTGAGGCAGAATTTCAGAAGATGCGCCGGGACCTGGAGGAGGCCACTCTGCAGCATGAAGCCACAGCTGCTGCCCTGCGGAAGAAGCATGCGGACAGCACAGCGGAGTTCGGGGAGCAAATAGACAACCTTCAGCGCGTCAAGCAGAAGCTGGAGAAGGAGAAGAGTGAGCTGAAGATGGAGATTGATGACATGGCCAGTAACATGGAGTCTGTCTCCAAAGCCAAGGTACTGCAATGTTTCTTCAGAGCAATTTGAACATAGTGAAGTATTCATATTTTAAAATATTTAAATTAACCACATTTTAAAATAAAAAGTTACAGTTTACAACATTTTTACCTATTTCAATATTAGTACAATACTATGTGGATGTGTTTTGGTGAGAGCTATATCTGAAGCACCTAGCCTAAAGAACTCTAAGGCATGCATTGCTGGGATCAGAATGTTATACTATAATGAAAGATACTGAAGTTATCAATTTTTTAGTTTCTTATAAAGTATAAATTACTTCAGTTCTACCCATTTCTTTTTCCTTCCTATTGTTCTTTTCCTCCTTTAAACACTTTAATGACATAATCAGTAAGTGACAAATAGAAATTAAAAAAAGATCTCCATGATACAGCATGCTAGCATTCATTTTCTCTATTTCAAGAGCTAGATAGGCACATTAATTAATTATGCAAATATTAAAAATTGAGTTTGAAATTTTATAGTAAAACATATCAGTCTTCTGAGACTTTGACTTACATACTCCTAAATCATTGGCTTTTTCTTCTCGTTCACAGTAACTCTATGTGTTGAACAAACAGTCATTTAGTATTTTTCATTCTGTTCTTCACACACATAGGCCAATCTAGAGAAGATGTGTCGCACTCTGGAAGATCAGCTAAGTGAGATTAAGACAAAGGAGGAGGAGCATCAGTGCACAATTAATGACATGAGTGCTCAGAGAGCAAGGCTACAAACAGAGGCTGGTGAGATACTGATGTTTTTTAAGAGAACAATGTAAATGACAGGGGGCCAAAAAAAACCCTAGGATCAAAAAGATGACATGAAGACCTGGGAGTCCTAGAATGCAAGTTGAACATGAGCCAGCAGTGCCCTTGCAGCAATAAATAAATAAATTAATTAATAAATTAATTAATTAATTAATTAATAGAATCCCAGACTGCATTAGGAAGAGTGTTACCAGGAGGCTGAGAGAGGTCATCCTTCCCCTCTACTCACTGCTGGTGAGACCACACCTGGAGCGCTGTGTCCAGTACTGAATGCCCCAGTACAAAAGAGGTATAGATCTACTGCAGTGAGTACAGCACAGGGCCACAAAGATGATCAAGGGGTTAGAGCATCTATCCCAGTTCCAACAGAGAGACCTGGGATTGTTTAGCATAGAGAAAAGAAGACTCAGGGGAACTTTATCAATGTGTATAAACACACGATGGGAGGCAGTAAAGAATATGGAGTCAAACTCTTCTCAGTAGCATCCATAACAGGACAAGAGACACTGGGCACAAACTGAAATACAGAAAATCCTGCTTAAAAATAAGAAAAGAAAAATACAGTAAAGACGGTCAAAAACTGGAACAGGTAGCCCACAGAGGTTGTAGAGTCCCTATCCTTGTTGATATTCAAAACACAACTGGACACAGTCCAGGGCAACCTCCTCTACCTGACCCAGCTTTGAATAAGGAGGTTGTACTAGGTTATCTCCAGAGGTGACTTTCAACCTCAATAGTCCTGTGAGTCTATGAAATGCAATACCTCAGCACACGCACCATGCGGTATCCATACTGCAAGTTTGATGTTTCAGGAAAATACTGGACTTAGTGCAAATACACAGTATGATCGCTGAGGTATCAAAGAAGGGGGCATATTTGCAATTCCCTGCCTCTAATGAAATTCTCCAGAGTGCTTAGAGGATCTCAATGGGTATTACTGACAAAGATTCAATAAAAGAAAAATATCAAAATATTTTTCACATGCATTTAGTTAATAAGGTTATCACCTTTAAATCAGTCATAAAAAGGTTCTCTGACTTATTTGGACCTTTTCAGGTGAATATTCACGCCAGGTGGAGGAGAAAGATGCTCTGATTTCTCAGCTGTCAAGAGGCAAGCAGGCATTCACCCAACAAATTGAAGAACTCAAGAGGCATTTAGAGGAAGAAATAAAGGTGAGAGCACTTTCCAAAACCTGTCTTTGGAGTACTTTTTCTACTGTCTAAGCGATGCCTCAGCCACTGTAATATGGAATTACAGAACCACCATGATGAGACGGAGGAAAAGCCCCACTTAAGTAATCCCATGCAAGCCTTTTGATGGTGGCTTTGCTTCCTGCTCTCTCTAGTCTATCCATTCTTTTGAAAGTTCCCAGCTCTTCCTTGCTCATCCAGTAGACTGTCACCATGCCCATAGAAGAATAGTCCAGTGCCTGATAACTTTTCCCTCGGGGGATTTCCCACAATACAGCTACTCCTTGTCTCAATCCCATTGTCCTCCCAGGCCAAGAATGCCCTGGCCCACGCCTTGCAGTCTGCACGCCATGACTGTGACTTGCTCCGGGAGCAATATGAGGAGGAGCTGGAAGCCAAGGGTGAGCTTCAGCGCACCTTGTCCAAGGCCAACAGTGAAGTGGCCCAGTGGAGAACCAAATACGAGACGGACGCCATTCAGCGCACGGAGGAACTAGAGGAGGCCAAGTATGTGGGGGAAGGCTAGCAGAGGCTAGCAGATGGGGGAAGATCTAGCAGAGGCTAACGGGGAAGCTGCAAGAGACCACAGAGATATTGCCAGGAAGAGGCCAATGCTGTGTTTTGGGGTGGTGTGGCAGCAAGTGGAAAAACATATCTTATAGATGATGTGGGTTGGCAAATGCAACAACGCTCATGAGATGGAGCATGGCAGAGGGAGGCTGTGTAGGTGTGTGCAGAGGGCAGAGGCATTGCTAGAGCCTCCTGGGAATATGATGATTGGCTGAGAGAGCTCCTGTGCTGTGGGCGAATGGGGATCTCTCATTGCCAAGTGGCCGAGCGTGCTGCTGTGAAAAACACACCAGCTGAGCTCCACAGGCTCCCCTACACTTCCTCACTGAGAGTTGTGCTTATCATCTCCCAGGAAGAAGCTGGCACAGCGCCTGCAGGAAGCAGAGGAGCACGTTGAAGCCGTGAATGCGAAATGTGCCTCCCTGGAAAAGACAAAGCAGCGGCTGCAGAATGAAGTGGAGGACCTGATGATAGATGTGGAGAGGTCAAATGCTGCTTGCGCAGCTCTGGACAAGAAGCAGAAGAATTTTGACAAGGTAACCCAGGCTCCAGCCTTGTGGTCTGGGGACAGAGCATCTCCTCATGACTGCCACACTCATACTGCGGCCCTGTTGCTCTTCAGATCCTGGCAGAGTGGAAGCAGAAGTATGAGGAAACGCAGGCTGAGCTGGAAGCCTCCCAGAAGGAGTCTCGCTCTCTCAGCACAGAGCTGTTTAAGATGAAGAATGCCTACGAGGAGTCTTTGGACCACCTGGAAACCCTGAAGCGCGAGAACAAGAACTTGCAGCGTAAGTCCCGGGTGCTCTGCTCCTGCCAGGGCTTTCTCACAAACTTCTCTGTCCACCACATCAAATGGCTCCATGTCTGCAGGATTGTGAGGGTGCCTGTCACCTTCCTGTGGCAGGGTCTTTCCCCTCCTGCCCAATGCCTGACCCTGTCATTTGTCTCTGTTCCTGCAGAGGAGATTGGTGACCTCACGGAGCAGATTGCAGAGGGAGGAAAGGCCATTCACGAGCTGGAGAAAGTGAGGAAGCAGATTGAGCAGGAGAAATCTGAAATCCAGGCTGCTCTGGAGGAAACTGAGGTACATAGCATTATTTATTGATCTCTTAAAACTCTCAGACCTGTATCTCATACATACACTGTGAAATTGTTCCCACAGACAAGAGGAAAAGAGATAGTGTAGGCAAGCGTAAAGGAAGGATCTGAAACATGGCACTACTCTCTACTTGCTGTAATGAAGACTACTGTCTCAATTGCTATGATATTTAAAGTTTAAGGTTCAGCATCTGTCATGTAACAAATACTGAATTCTCATTTATTCTTGTTCAGGCCTCCCTGGAACATGAAGAGGGGAAGATAGTTCGCATCCAGCTGGAGCTCAACCAGGTGAAGTCTGAAGTTGACAGGAAGATAGCAGAAAAAGATGAGGAAATTGAGCAGCTGAAGAGAAATAATCTCCGAACTGTGGAGTCCATGCAAAGCACCTTGGATGCTGAGATAAGGAGCAGAAATGATGCCCTGCGGCTGAAGAAGAAGATGGAGGGAGATCTGAATGAAATAGAGATCCAGCTGAGCCATGCCAATCGCCAGGCAGCAGAGGCACAAAAGAACCTGAGAAACACACAGGCAGTGCTGAAGGTCCATTGAACAAAAGATGCACATGGAGGAATGGCTTAGCTGACATTTTCATCACCAAAGGGCTCTGAAATAGCTTATAATTTCTCTCACTTGCTCTACAGGATACCCAGATACATTTGGATGATGCTCTCAGGACACAGGAGGACCTGAAGGAGCAGGTGGCCATGGTGGAGCGCAGAGCAAGCATTATGCAGACTGAAATTGAGGAGCTACGGGCAGCCCTGGAACAGACAGAGAGGGGAAGAAAGGTGGCTGAGCAGGAATTAATGGATGCAAGTGAGCGTGTGCAGCTTCTCCATACCCAGGTGAGATGACTTGGTGAGAAATGTCAGTACTGATTTGTTGAAGAACATTCTATATGGTTTACTCCAGTCAGTGTAAGAGGCTCAGCTTGGAAGACAAGATTAACCTTTTCTGAAATAACCATTACAATTCTAAAAGAGATGTTTGTTGAAAAATGTTTGTATCCTGATTCTGTGCTGAATTTGAGCAGGATGATGATGACGAAAGTTGGTGACCATCCCAACTAGCAAACATAGGACTGCTTTTGAACTCTCAGGTCTGGGTGTGTGCACTGCCTGTGTTCCCAGGCTGTACTCAACACAACACAGACTTCTATCATCTTTGCATCCTAGCTTAGTTTCCACTGACAACACACCTAGTCAAGGACCACATTGATTAGTGGTATCCCTATAATAGTCTGCAGTCTGAGCACTGAGGGACTAAAACTCTGAAAGCACAGGAGCATTTGTTCCTTTCTCATTGCAGATGTAGCATCAGTGAATCCTCATATTCCTTTAAAAATGCGCTTCTTTAAAAATGTGCTCAAGAGAGTGGGGATGAATTCCTGGATTTGCAGTGCAGATTTTACACATGATAACAGTCACCTAAAAGTTAAGTGGCTAGATATATGGAAAGTGTCTGGTGTCACATAATAAAAATATTCTGGAAGCAATCCATCCCATCTACACTAGAAAATTTTTTCAGTCTATTAAGAGTGAATGCAGGTTTCCTTCTTATGCTAAAGAGAACATATTTAACTAATTTCCCTCATTATTTTTATTCCTTTACTTAGCCAGTCTCAGTTGATGAGATTTGTCACAGCTGAAGGGAAAAGTACTCCCACTCACATTAATGGTATTGTTGGATAAATGAAACATTGCTCCTCAATGATGATAAACTTTACAGAAAAAAATGCAGTATCATTTTTTCACAGAGTTATATCTGAAATAACTCAAATTCTTAATTTGATATTATGAGCTAACAAACACAAATATGTGATGCTTTTTACACAGAACACCAGCTTGATCAACACCAAGAAGAAGTTGGAAATGGATATTTCCCAAATCCAGAGTGAAATGGAGGAGACAGTCCAGGAAGCCCGCAATGCTGAAGAGAAGGCCAAGAAGGCCATCACAGATGTGAGCCGGGGACTCCTTTCATGGCTGATGGTGATGGATTCTGCCTCAATATGTCTCGCATCCCAAACTGCGGCTGTTCCTTTGCTCTCCAGGCGGCCATGATGGCAGAAGAGCTGAAGAAGGAGCAGGACACCAGCGCCCACCTGGAGAGGATGAAGAAGAACTTGGAGCAGACAGTGAAGGACCTGCAGCACCGTCTGGATGAGGCTGAGCAGCTGGCACTGAAAGGAGGCAAGAAGCAACTCCAGAAGCTGGAAGCCAGGGTGCGTAGGGCTGCTGTTTGTGCATCAGGGACCACGTCTCATGGGAGCTGCAGAAAGGCTCTAAGGCTGGGCTTCTCATCACAGGTGCGGGAACTGGAAGGGGAGGTTGATTCTGAGCAGAAGCGCAGCGCTGAAGCCGTGAAGGGTGTGCGCAAATACGAGAGGAGGGTGAAGGAGCTGACCTACCAGGTAAGGCAGGAGGCCTCTTTGTGCTGACACCCCCTGTGTAGGGCCAGGGTAAAGTGGAAATCCTCATCATACTGGTGCCCTTCACACAGAAAGCTAAAATGTAGCCCTGTGTTTACAGATTTTTTTCTGTCCTTCTCAGACACAAATAGCAAGTTGACGGTGAGGTATCAGAGAATATAAGAAGAAATTGCTTTTCTTGTCCTGTTAGGAGGATCCAACTTACTACCTCTGTTCTACTGGGTAGTAATACCCTACAATGAATGTTATTGTCTCTATTTCATGTAGAAAATATTTAAAGAGGAAAGGTTAAGAAGTGTTTCTCTTGCTTGTTCTTCTCTTTAGTCTGAGGAAGACAGGAAGAATGTTCTCAGACTGCAGGAGCTGGTGGACAAGCTGCAAATGAAAGTGAAATCCTACAAAAGACAAGCTGAGGAAGCTGTAGGTATCCCTGTGAGCCAGGCCAGCCTTCTTCTGGCAGAGGTGGAATTCTATGTTGGTGTTTTCCTCTGTCCGGTTCTGTTTGAACCCTTGACTTTTTTGTTGTCTTCTGGCTGTGCTTAACAAAACAGCTCCGTGATGTAGAGAATGCATTTTCTCTGACCATTACTGAATCACTGGGAAAAGTAGGGAGGGCTCAGAACAACATCCGTGGGAGTAGATCTCTCCTTTCTTTCTTTCACTTCCTCGGTTTCATATCTATTTTACTCCTAGAGAAAGAATATTGTCCTCAAATATTGTAAATCAATTTTATGGCAGTGAATAACTGGGAAGAGATTTAATGGAAATAACTGTAATTGTATATAATTACTGAATATTTTTAAAGAGATTTAGTACTTCATACTCAGGGGAAGATTCTTGTCAGGTATTGTTAACATCTCAACACTTGGCATCTATTTAAGCTATTTGTTTCGATTCCCTCTAGAAGTACTGGAGAGGAGTACCTGCTAACCCGTACTCTTTGATTTTTTTCACTATGCAAAGACAAAACACAGCAGCATGTCCAGTGTAGTGTTACAGTAAGAACAAATTACTCAAAGACACTCAAAAATCTATTTAAAATTAGTTTTAATGAACATTCTAAAGTAGAAACCATTAAGGATTTGATCATCTTCATTTAGTTCCCAGGTACACTGACCATTATAAGTGATATTCTGGATCTTCATGTTCTATTATTAAATCTCATGTACATCAACAAAGTTAAGCAAAATAGGAACTGATAGCTTTTTGGTTTTCATGAATCTCTTCCTGTCCCCAGGAGGAGCTGTCCAATGTCAATCTCACAAAGTTTCGCAAGATCCAACATGAACTGGAGGAAGCTGAGGAGCGGGCTGACATTGCAGAGTCGCAGGTCAACAAGCTCCGAGCAAAAAGCCGGGAAATGGGCAAGAAGACAGAAAGTGAAGAGTAAATGCTTCCAGTAATGCAAAGTGAATAAGAAATTGCACAAAATGTGAAATTTTATCACTTTGATTTGTAATTACTATTTAGTCCTTCATCAATCTCTAGATAATTAATGTCTCAATAATAAAAATTGTAGAGATCTTTCCATAGAAACAATGAGAAGTTGCTGCTGTATTTTTATCAATATCCTGAATTCTTATTAACATTTAAAATTTTTCCTCTTTATTTAAATTACTTAAAAATCTTTCTTCGGATATTTTCAAAATGTTTGGGCCAACGTTTGCCCTTCCATTTCTCTGTTTGGCAGATGCTAAGCTGTTGCCCAATGCAAGCCCAGTCTGTTTACAGCCACCATCTGAGTGGACTAGGTTTGCTGAACTGCTATCACAAGAGCACCCAGGGTGCTCTGTTTTCCTGAACTTCTTTGAATGTCCTTGGCTGGGAATAAGGAGAAGAAAGCTAAAAATAGTTGATGTAGAATCTTCCCTATCGGATAGCGGGAAAAGAAAGATTATAGAGAGGTTGTTTTTTCCGTTTTAAAATCTAGAGAAATACTGCACAACTGTCAAATATGCAGCTTCCTATAAGCATCCTCACAATTATTTTTATATCAAGGAAAGCAAGCAATATTTGAGGTAGTTGAATTCAACCTGTGAGCCAAAAGGAAGCCTTGGAGAGTAGCTTTGGACTAGATAACTGGCCACGGAGTGGTGAATAACTGCCAAAAGACCAGAGCCCTGTGGCTGGGCCTTGCGATCTGCTGTCAAGACTACAGGAGATAGCTTAGGCAGGTGTGGGCATGAGGAGGCAATCCTCTGTGGGGGTTGCAGAAGGTCGCTTCTCCATTCTGTCTTTGCTGCCTACTTTGAATGGGAGACAGTACAGCCCAATGCTGATGTCTCAGATATAAAACATGTTTTACAAGAAGCAGTGGAGTTCCTAGTACTTGGTAAGATCCCTGTAACACTGTGATATCATTCCTCACTGTGTAACTGCCTTAAACTAATGTCTCATAGCCTACTAGCATTTTTTTAAAACAGAGAATAATGGCAAGCATGCATAGGGCATGACCTAGGGAGTGGTATGAGGGTATATGAGGAGTGTGAAGCCACAAGGTCTGTTGACATAGTACTGGAGGACTATGCTGGGCCCTAAATGCAATTTCATCCATATAGCCTATAAACAGAAACTGCTGGAGTGATCTTTCCTCCAAACTGCTCCTGAGATTTGTTTCAGATTAAGCCAGTTCAACCACTCAGAGATCATTCCTAGTGACACTCATATATTTGCTGTGATGATTAATCCGGCTATCTACTTCCTGGGTCACTTCCAAGAACCATGAAGAAAATGCCAGCTGGTTCTCCCTCGTCCACATATTTTTTTAACAATTCAGAGAATTCTGCTATGTTAGTGGGATATGGCTTCTGTTTACAAAGGTGATTTTCTTCAGCATGTTATATTTATCTGTGTGTCCTTAAATTATATTCATTATTATGATTTTCCCTGTTTTTCCCAGTATAGACACCAAGTTTATTCATTCACAGTTCCATGAAACAGTCTTTAAAAACTGGCACTCTCTTGGCCAACTTCCAGACCTCCAATAGCAAGGAAGTTTTAGTAAGACCTCCACCATCAGTACTTCAGCTGTTTCATCCCTGCACCCTTTTGGAAATCTTGAGTAAATCCCATCTGGTTCTGGACACTTGTTACTGTTCATTTTATCTATTGGGCAACAAACCGGACTTAAAATCATCATAATTTTATTAGCTGAGCAATTCTGGCTTGGAAATAAGCCAGTTTGTCCCAACACCCTTTTGTTTGTCTGCTGCTGCTAGATAACATCCCAAGTGAGCAATGTAATTTGCTCACATACAAGGAGATTGTGAGGCCAGCTGTAAGCATAACCAAGGAAGGATCTCTTTGTTTCAACTGCTTCTACTTCTGCTTCTGCTTTTGCTGCCAGAGTTGCCCAGGAAAAAGGCTAAAGGAGTTTGTTACCTTCATAACACCAAGGTACAAATGACAGCCAGGTGATGAGGGAAGTAGAAGACCAGGCGTTCTAGGGGAAGCAGCCCCGCCGCCCACAGGATGGTAAATAGTTCTTGTCAGTAACTTTAATAGAATATCAGTGTCAACCTTGTGACCATTTAAACAACCTGAAGATATGATTTTATCACAGCTTTATATTGGAAAAAGGCAGAGTGATAAATTTAGATTAGAGATTGTATTTTCCCCAAAATGTGCAAAATACATCAACCATTTTGCAATGCTCAACCGTTAGCTGAAAGAAATCTTTAGTTCCTATGCTGCACTATTCCAACAGCAGCTCTTCTAGGCTTGGTATAGTTAAGACAGCTGCAAAAAAAGCTTGAAGGCATATTTTTAGAAAGGAATCCTTGAAAGATTATCATTAATTCCATTTGGCCTTGATACAGTGTCAAACTCAAGCCCAGTAATACAGAAATTCAGCATGAGTTGTCATACATTTTTGACAGGTTTAGATTAACTTTCTTTTCCCTTTGCATAAATTAACTTTATATTTCATTAAAAAAGAGTTCTATTTAAAGTCAGATTGATGAAGCGAACTGTTAGCAACACATTTTCAAAGCTCAATACATTTGTTTCTGTTAAATGCAGGGATCCTTGATGTGTTCCAAAAAACCATAATTTACAGATACATCTTTCCAGGAATTTGCATTTATTCCACCATCACTGATCATCTGAGCCTAAACATAATTCTGTCTAATATGTGAAAAGTCTGAGAAGAGCTATAGAGAAATTCTCATTCTTTTGCCAATGGACTGGGAGACTGAGTGAAAAAGCCTTCAATAAACAAGACATTATCAAATGAAACTGTGGGGTTACCATGGCATTAAACTTACAGTGAGAGGCATATCATGGTTCTGCATCCTGGGGATGGTGTTCCTTTTGCACCTTTTCCCCAGAACCAGTCACACAGAACTTAGCAACACATGCTTTACAGCACACAGGGCAAGGTTTACCCCATAATGAACAATAATAATGGATATTATGAAGTATCTTCTCTGTGGCTTTCAGAGCCCTGCATAAATAATTACTGATACAATCAATATTTATATTATTACTAGTGCAGATGAATTATTTTAAAGGCCAGGCAAGTTTGCATCACTGAAGATGTAATGGAAGAATTCTACATGAAGGCCAAAGTCATGGAAAAAATATATATTCAGAAGCTGTTTAAATTGTTGGAGGACAATGACTAGTTACTTGCCTCTCATCTGTTTGCATTCTTTTGGGTGTACCGCAATAACAGCAATACAACAATCTGTTACAATGCATTGATGAAACATCTGAAATGTGGTTAGTATGAGAAGTAAATATGTATCAGCATAAAAAACTAAGAAAAGGGAGTTGAATAGGAAAGGTAAGAATAGCTACACTGAGTCAGACCAAAATGCCCATTGGTATCAGACAATTGTAGATATATATCCACCCATTAATCAGTGTTTTGGGACTTAGCATAGGTAGTCTTACTACACAGAGCAACTTGTGGTAGGACAATTACCTCCATAAGCATTCAATGGAAAAGTTACTGAGTGGCTCATATGATCAAAGCTGTTTAGTGCTATGAACAGGTGAATCCTGCACTAGTTACAAGGAACTGAGGAGTCCTGCTGGAAGCACAGAGAAGGAGGAAACAAACAATTACTCTTTTGTCTACAAAGAGCAAAAAATTCCTAAGATAATCAAATTCACAAATGGTACAGGTACCGTCTGTTGCACAGTATCTAACCTGTCAGCTACCAAAACAGCCTTGCATTTACATTTTACTTATTGCTTGAAAAAGACAGAATTATGTGAATTCATAATGATGTCATCTGCATGGTGATGCCTTGATTGATCAATTCATGTAAATAGCAAACCATGCAGATGAAGCTGGTACAACAGAAGTTCAGGAACTGGTGCAATAAATGTGTGTGGCACTTTCCTTGACAGAGAAGTCGCTGTAACAGACTCCCGCCCTACTGATGCTTCCAATGACTTCCACTCAGCATATATCACATGCGAACATAAATACTATGCACCACAACCCACTGGTCAAGATGAACTATAGATTTATCACATCAATATCTTCCTCCTCATGGTGATGCAACTGCTTATGTAATGCTGCATAACCGTACTTAGAGAATGTACCTGGTATGTTTACTTGATTTGACTTAAAATGTGTTTTTAAGAAATCTTCCTGTTACATCATGTCTTCCGAATCTTTAAATGCAACCCATTAGGTTAAAATACTCGATTTGTAGTACTGCTTGGCCTTTTCAATCCAATCCAAAATATCTCCTAGCAACACAAGCATTAGAAACAACCTCTTTCCTAGTTCATCAGTGGCAGTGGCAGCAAGGGAAGCATTATTATGTAAGGATGACTTCCTAATCCCCTGGTTAGGAAACCCATTTGAAGTGGGAAGCTCTACATTCTAAACCATTCAAAGGCCTATTTTTATACTTTATTACAGAAAGTCATTGATTAAATAGCATAAATGGCTTTTGGAAAAGGGACTCAGATGCCTCCTCCCTGGTGATCCTGCAGATCTGTGCTCGCTCTGGCTCTCTTATTTGTTCTCATCCAGAATACTTTGAATCTTTTTTCAAAGCAGAACAGCTACAAAAGAAGGGCATGAGAGGTTCATCTATGTTTTCCTCATAGTAACTGAGTAGATGAAATTAATGTTAATAAATGTGAAATGATGCACTTGAAGAAAAATAATCCCATTTTTACTTATGAAAATGGGCTCTAAGATGACCATCATCACTCAGGAGAGATCTTGCAGACACAATGACTATTTCTCTGAAAATATTAGCTCTGTTCTTCATAATGGTCCAGAAAAGGAAATCAATTGTTCAGTATTATTAGGAAAGGAACAGAGCACAAGAAGACAGTATTGTTATGGATCTGTAAAAAAACATGGTTCGCCCACATCTTGAATATTGCATGCAGTTTTAGCTACATGCATCCCCAAGGGAGATGACTGAATTGGAAAAGGCTTAGAGATAGGCAATAATAATGAACAAAGGAATGCAACAGCTTTGGAATTAGGAATTACTAAATAAAGCTCTTCAGCATGGAAAAAAGAAATAGCTGAGGGAAGGTGTAAAAGTATGGGGGGGAAAAGATGAGAAATAACTACTAACTGCATTTCACTGTAGGAGACCTCAATTAATTTTTCAGATGGGTGGCTCAGAATAAAAGAGGTTGCTCTTCACATATGTAATTAGCTCCTTGACAGACGATGTTGTGAATATTAAATGCTAGTAACAGTAGAAAAATGACTGAATAAATTTATAGAAGAAATCCATTAAGTACTACTAAATGCAAAGGCAAGGAATCAGGATCAGAGATTCCTTGAACCACAAAATTTTGGAGGTTGGGAATGTGCTCTTGGTAAGCAGAACTGCATACGTATCTTATTCTTACATCCTTCCCTGGATCTCTGCCCTAGCATGACTGGGAATAGAAGAGGTTTGATGGGTGAAGGATGGATGTAACTATGTTTTTGTGTAAGTATTTTATAGGATGAAATGTCTCAAGGCAGAGGAAAGAATTATATTGAAGTCTCCCACTGAAGAAGAGGGAGGTGGGAGGAAGGAAGCAGCTGATTTTAAAAAGAGGTTTCAGTCCCACCTTTTGTGTGTAGGCTAATTTTGTGCTTGTGCTGATAATGGCTAATATACTGAGCAAAGGAACAGAGAAGGGGAAAATGGGATGTAACATCCATGTATTTGACAACAATTCTGTAAATGGCAGATAGATTCAATCTGACTTTGTCTTCCTCCACTATTAGTGTTTGTGTATAGATAGACAGGATTGGCTGTAAAGAAATTGTGGAAAGTTAGGAAAAAGAATTCTGCTGGTTAAAGCAAGCCCATGCAGTCAGGAGCCAACTATTGCTGGATTGAGCATTATCAGAGAAACAAAAAAAATAAGCCAGGTCAGTACAGCTGACTGTACAATCTTCAACAGCCATGTCTCTGAGTAATTAGCAGAGGGATAGATCAGAGCTTCAACACATTTACAGCTAAAGTGTAAATTATTATTGACCAAAAATAGAAGGCTTGAATGCTATGTGGACAGGAGGTAATGTATAAAGAACTAGGGCTGAAGGCAAACTTATTCCTTGTTACCTCAGCATCTCATGGTAAGTCCCATCTGCTTACTTCACACTCTGACATTTCCACAGCTCAGCAAAGAGTAGAAACATGTAGAAGCATGTTCTTCTGATTCCCTACTTGTAACACTCTAGCTTATGTTTAAATGTATTGCCAAAGTTATATGACCCAACCTACCCTAATGTGGTAGCAAAAACAGAAGCATGTTAACTTTTGGGCTGCTCTATTCCTCTGTGTGTACAAAACTCTTCACAGACTAATGCAATTTCCTTTGATCTGGTTATAAAATTAATAAATACAGTTTCAATACAGTTCTTTTCCTCAAAGTCTGTTAGTTAAGTCTGAGGAAAAAAAGCTCTCCACATCTCTTTTAAATAGTTCTTTATGTGGTTTTGCTTTCAGATTGTTTCAATCAGTCAATCCTTATCATATGATTAGATTTGGATATCTGTGACAAAGTTGACAGAGAAGCAAAAATTTTCTTTGTTTTTTGTAACTGACATTTTAATTCCAACAGTAGAGAATCCGATGCAGGGAAAACTGAACACAAAGTGAGTCACCCAGCACTTCACAACAATTGCAGTTACTAGTGAGAGGAAGAAAGACCAACAGCCTGGTAAAACACAGGTAGATCAGTGGCAACCCCTCATAGCATTTGCCCAAGAATATCCTTGTTGGGCAGAAAACTTCAATTTATATTTCTGCATTGCAAAGGCTATCAAAATGCAGAAAGGGTAGCACAGCTGACTGAGGAGGCAGGATGCACGCCTACATTTGAATACCCCTGTTACTCAGCTTCCTTTTCTCTTAACATTGGTGGAACTCCACTTAAGATGCAATTTCTTAATACAAAGAAGGCCTGAGCCTCAGTTTCTCTCCAGTTCCTATTTACGTAAGAGAAGTTTTTACCAGAAAGAGGAAATTAATATAAGATAGAAGAAGTTTTCTCAGTTACGACTGTCCTGCCTATCTATCTCATTAGTATTCTGTGAGGTCTGCAATCCTCACAGCATCTGAGTGGCTGCTAAGTGTAAAGAGATGGTCAGTTCCCAGTGGAACGTGCTTGTATCACAACTCCTAATTTGACACCTGTTGATAGGGGAAGTGCAGTGGCTCTGGACTCTAGAGTGGTTATGTTCCTTGCTAACTGTGCTGAAATTAGAGTCATTCTAATTGCATCAGGCAGTGATTTCTACAGACTTATTCTCTTGTCTGTGGTCCTTATAACCCCCTTCAGGGGCAGCATAAGAAAACAGATAGACTTGGGACAGCTGGGACCACTTGCATGAGGACAACAAAAGTGATCTCAGAAGGGATTCTTTAAGGGAAGAAAGTACATATCCTGATACCCTTTCTGCTGAGCGGACCAGCTGCTGCAAACTGAACCCACTGGTGCATTTGCAAGGTGTGGACTTCATTCTGCAGCACAGAACAAACATGCTCATTGCACAAGTGTCTGTCACCACAGTCTGTGAAAAGGTATGTAAATCAAAGAGGGCACTTTTGTCAGCATGTTATTTGAGTATCCAAGGGCACAGCAGAACCTAAGGAGATTCCAAGGCTGAAGATTTTTTCACACTCTGAGGCAGCTGTCTTTGATTGATCGGTTGTTATGGGGGAAGGCAAGTTCATCACAAGCACCCTTATCTTTCCATCAGCACCATTTCATAATCTGCCAAGCTCAGCTTTCACCAGCTGCTCACTGTGCTAGGTCTGATGTCAGCAAGATTTTGAGACAGCTGAGAGATGTACTGACCATGTTTGATATAAGGAAAATCACCAGACTCTTAGATGAACAACAACCTATTTCATTTTTTTCTGAGTTTATTCATAGAATACTTATTCTATTTATTCTATAACAAATAAATACTTATTCTTTAGTATTTACAATCTCTATAGTAGTGTTATTTGTTTTTTTTATAAGAGCACAACATAAAACATCTCAGGTTACAGTTCTATCTAGCCCAGCATCCTATCTCAGACACAGGCTGAAAGGAGATGCCAGACAAGAATATAGGAATAAAGGAAGTGTGTTACAGTATGTACCCAAAACACTTTCCCAGGCTCCAGCAATTTGGGGCTCAGGACTTCACAATTCATAGGTGATACATCTGTATTCTCTGCTTCATCTGTTGAGATTCTGTTTGATTCTCTCCCATTTTTCTTCCCATCAGTCTTTCTAGACCACTACTTATTCTTGGTGTTTGAATTGTTCTTGTTTCTTCTATGTCATCTACTAAATGAGGTAACCCAGCCTGCAGACAGGACTCCAGATATAACAGATGTGTAAAACTGCTGTATCTTCCAGGTTGTTCTCCATTCATAGTGCTTCCCTCAGTGCTTGACCTGTGCACTGAAAATAAGTTTGGTGGAATCAGCTGCGCTGATACACACATCTCTTCTTAAATGAGGAATTTCATTTAGAAAACCGAAAAATACAGGTGAGAGGGCATTACTCTGTGTTTCTTGGTTGTTTTTTTTTTTCAAATTTTATATTGAACTTCATATCCTACTATGCAGTATTTATTTCATAGAGTTCAGCATTCCTCTCTAGACTAATTTAAACCTTTTGCACAACTTGCAGACAGTGTAGGAAATGGTTCTCCCTTTCCATTTCAGGATATTAAAGGATACACTGAATAGCATGAATAATGATGCAATAACTTTGAGTCTGCTGCTGACCTTTCATGTGGATAAAAACTGATCATCTTTCTCTTGTTCTTTCTTTTCCATCTCTAGCTTAGAAATTATCCCTGTCAATATCCTCATGTTCTAACTACTTAGGGCTCAGTCATGACTTTGCTAGGAGGTTTTAAAAAAGGTTCACTTTATCATTCCAAAAAAAGCACACTGTGACTCTGCCTTGTGTAGCCTTCGTGGACTGCACTGCACAGAGGAAAAAAAATGTGGAAGCTGCTTTCCTCTCATATTTTTTTCAGTTAACAAAGATGATGCAACACAGGTTTGAGGAACTTTGTATGTCTATCTTTCTTTCTGCAGCCATGTATCCAAAAAACTCCAAGTGTTGCTGCTCTTTGCTTTTTTTCATGTTTGTGGTTTGATTCTGAGACTTCATCCACGCCCCAGTCTTCTTTATAAAACCTGTCCGGGGTTGACTTGTACTATTTAATAGGGAAAATTCATCCAGATTCACTTTGGAACAACAGATAAACTGGCTTCCACGGACATTGAAACCCGTGAGTTGGAGCAAATCAGTGCATGTGCTTTAATGCAAGTCAGTGCATGTGCTCTGTGCTTTAATGACCTCAGGTTCCCCAGAGGACTAATGCCATTTCTCTTTTCATTAGACCTTCTGTAGAAATCCAGAGTGACCTTTCAGCTAGCCAGTGAAAGGAGCTATCACATTTTTTACCGGATAATGTCCAAAAAGAAGCCTGAGCTCACTGATCAGTGGCACCAGCGCAGGGTGCTTTCTGTTTGCGCCGTGCCCCGTGGCTACACCGGCACTAGAAAAGCGCACTGTCTACTTGCAGATCTGCTGCTTAAACCGACCCTCAGCCGGGGCACGGCAGCCCGCAGCCCCCGCGCTGCTCCGCGCCGCGCTGCCACGCGCGGCCTCGGGCGCCCCGCAGCGGCCGCGGCCGCTCGCTGCCGGCACCGCTCCAGCCGCGACCCGCTCGGACAGAGGCGCAGTCTGCCGGGAACGAGCCTCATCTTGCCATCACCGCACGCGCCGGTCCTGCTATAACTCACTGTTTCAGACCTTGCACTACACAACCTGCCCTGAGGTCTCTTTCACTGTTACAGCGTGCTGTGGACATCCTGGGCTTCAGCCCCCGTGAGAAGTTGGGGTGTACAAGCTGACAGAGCCCCTCATGCGCTATGGGAACATGAAGCTCAAGCAGAAGCAGCAGGAGGAGCCGGCAGAGCTGGACAGCACAGAAGGTAATGATGCCAGCTGAGTATGCTGGCTGGACAGGACCAAGAGACAAGCTAAGAGTTCACTTCAGGCTAGGAACCTGGTGTAGAACCTGGCCCAATACCTTGGGAACGATTTTGCATTCCAGAAACTACATTTTTTCAAGTTCATTGCAAGCTTGACAAAGTCATCTGTTTAATTTATGCTCCCCATGGGAACAAAGTGAGGGAAACATTAAGCACTACTGCTGCTGCCCTCTAGGCCTGGAACAGGAGTTTGGTGCAGTCTGAACCTGCCTTGAGGGGGAATACATTTTCCATGGGATTGCTGAGAAGCTTCCCTTCACAGCAGGTGCATCTGAGTAGGGACTAAAGTAGGCTGTTCATAATAGAAACATCCTAGGGGACTAGAATACCTTTTTTTTTTTTTTTTTTTTTTTTTTTTTGCCTTTGTTGAAGGAATTTGCTGTCTCTCTTCCTAGTGGCTGACAAAGCTGGCTACCTGATGGGTCTGAATTCTGCTGTTTTGCTCAAAGCTTTATACTACACCAGGGTGAAAGTTAAAGTGAAGTCTGTTGGATTACTATAGTGACAGGTGACCTATGAAGAACCTGCGCAGTACAGACTACAGTCATTGATACAAACCACAAACAGGCACAGTGACATTATATTCACTTTCTCACTCCCCACCACTTCCTTTCTTCATGTATTCTTTTTTCTTCTAGCCTATGGCCATCTTCTCCATCCTGAAAGAGGAGTGCATGTTCCCTAAAGCAACTGACACCTCTTTCAAGAACAAGCTCTGTGACCAACATCTGAGCAAGTCCAACAACTTCCAGAGGCACAAGCCTGCCAAAGGCAAGGTTGAGGCTCACTTCTACCTGGTGCACTGTGCTGGCACAGTGGACTACACCATCACTGGTTGGCTTGAGAAGAACAAGGACCCCCTGAATTAAACCCATGTGGGACTGTACCAGAAATCATCCTTGAAGTTACTGTCTTTCCTTCCCTTTCAGGGATGATCCATCAGGCAAGGATGAACTAAAGTCTATTTCTGTTTTTCCTCTCTGTTGCATTCCCGGGGCTTTCTATCAGACTATAACCTGACTCTGTTCTTGCAAGCACAGATGTGTCATTGGAGGTGAGTCGTCCAAACTGAGGTGGGAGCCAAAGTGCATAACTACAGAGAGCACTACATTCAAGTGGTAAAGAGAAGCAAAACACTGCAAATCCATGACAAAGTGGCAGGGAATGAGTCTTTCTTAACTTACTGTGTAGTGAATCATGTGCATGCTTACCTGTCTTCTAGACAGGTGTCAAGTATATATGCAAAGTGCAAGCAGTTTATAGTCTTTGGAGACATCTCTGTTTCTTGAGATGAACTGGAAGCACTAAGAGATGGAGAGGTTCACAGCCAACACCTTCAAGGAGATCACTCAACAGTTTCATATCCAGTTGAGCAGCAGAGGAGGATGACACGAGACAAAAATTAGTTCAGATGTCCTTCAAGGGCATCAGATGGTATTCCAATTTCTTGCCTTTTTTCACGGCTGAATACCAATAAGTTGGACAGACGATGGGCCCATCTTACCCAAAAATGGCCACACAGATTTCTACAATAAACCAATATTCTAGAAGCCTGGATACCAGGCAAAAAGAAGAGCCAGTATACAGCAGTAGTCAACTCGGCCATTATACGTATGGACAAAAGGGTTTGAAGCACAAGAGGGAATTGCATGGTGACTTGCCTACAGTTCAGTTTGGCTGACATAACAATATGCCTCTATAAGCTCCTAGGAAATTCTAGGAATGAATCAGATGTGATTCTTGCAGGTTCATCAACATAAGGAAGGAGAAAAGGTTATGGGGACAAAATTTTGGATAATGAATGAAATTTAGGGCAGAAAGACTCCATTTAAGTCTTGACTTAACTGGCTTCAACACTGCAGCAATTCTGAGAAGGCATTGAGCATCCTGGGTTTGCATGCCAGAGACTTTAAATTGTTTCATGCCTTAGGGATGCTAAAATCTCTAGTAGATCCCTATTCTTCATTTGGAACACAAGATTAGCAGATTTTTCTAAGGAACACTTTGCTTCATTGATAAAGGAGTGTCCTCTGCTGTGCCTCAGTCTTGTGGCCTTTTACCCTGAGTACAGAAAGATTTATAGCTATATCTAAGTGTAAAATATTGTGTCTAGTAGCACAGAATACACTGTTACGAAACTTACATATGTCAGGCCACAATGTTCTGTACCACCAAATCTGTATAGATTATAACACAATTTAAGTCATGGATCTGAGACAAAAATATACTGTACAGTAGTCAACAACCAACCAGCTGCAGTTTACATAAAACTCTGCAGCAGTGGGTCATTATTTCACATTAAAACGTAATGTTTATGTTGCTCTGAGGCCACAGAAATGAAGGTGGGACCTACAAAACATAACGCTTACTCTAATTATTCAGCTCTTATTTGCTTCTTCCAAGGTGATAGTGGTGGTGACAAGAAGGGCACCAAGAAGAAGGGGGGTTCTTTCCAGACAGTCTCTGCCGTGTTCAGGGTGTGTGAGTTTCCTCTTAAAACTTAGCCACACTTCCATGACACTGGAATGAAAACACAAAAGCTGTATAACTCTGAGCTCAAAACTCCACGTTTTGCTCTATCACAGGAAAATCTAAAAAAGCTGATGACTAGTACCTGAGAAGCACCTATCCTCACTTTGTGTACTGTCTGATTGTTAACACGACCAAAACACCTGGGAAGTCTGTCATTATACTCTGGAGACAGGAGGCGGACGAGAAATGGGCTGTTTAGCTTCTGCACCAATCTCTTCCAAAACGGCTCCCTTTGACAATCCCAGGGTTTGGCCTGCGGGACAGTGAACTTAATGAACCTTCTTGTGCTGTTCATCATGGCTGTAAAATTTTGGAACATTACAGAGTTCACAGCACTCACATATCGTACCCAGGCCTGCAGTGTGTGTGCAGAGCTGAAGCAGATAAAGATGCTATTGGTTAGAGCTGATTGAAAAATCTGTTTAGAGGTAATTGAAAAATCTGTTGTGAGTAATGATCTCATTAAGCTCTTTAGCCTGCTTGTGAATTGCTAATAAGAACCTATTTTAAGGACCACTGTGCCATTCAGAACTGCTGGGTTCAACAATTTCTATGTATTTGTTGTTAGGCTCTGACTCACTGAGATGGATGATTGTCACAGAAATGATGTTGTATTGTTTGTAACATTCCTTTTATAAGCTGCTGGGTGCTGCTTGAACCTGAAAGGCATTTTGATATGAAGTTAATTTTGTTCCTTTATTTAATTAAACATTAAGCTCTCATGAAGATTTCTGTCTCCAAGGACAGTCAAGTTTCAGAGGACTTTCATGTGGCTGGTAAGTTACACTACCTGGGGAGAGATTTGTCTGTGTGGGTTTTAGGTGTCTGTTACAAGGTCTGATATTGGTAGAATGGTAAGGTATAACAAAAGTAATAGAAGGACAAGTAAACTAGAGTTTAACACTTATTTAATCTGCTGAGGAAAGAAAAGACCTATTTCAAAATGTTTTCTTACTTTCTCTCTTCTGTGTCCCTGTGTAACCTTGAAGACCACAGGCAGGATTTAAACAACGTATGTGTCACATTCACATCTCAGCTATTCATCTAAACTCATTTTATATTCAATAGAGAGAAGCAGGCATTTTAAAGTATGACTCATCTGGCCCCTTTTACACATCTTTCTTAGGATGAGATGAATCACATCCTAGAAGAAAGTGCTTCACTCTGGCTGTAAATAAAACTCAGATGGAAATGTCCACTTTGCATATCCCTAAAGTGAAAAGAGAGGAATCCCGGTGAGTTCTTGATATTGAAAAGATGTAAGAGAAGAATTAAGGAAACCTCCTGAAATAGACATTTGAATGGATGATTTCACCAGATATCGCTGTCATTTTAACGTTCAGTTGACTGTTTTGACAGAGATGACTCAGAGGAATCTGACTTTTGTCTTTTTTAACAGAAAGTGAAGTTAGCAGTGTGTGAGCAAAGTTAAGGATTGTGAAGTGAAGGCACAGAACCTGGACTTTTTTTTTAAGCTGGCTTTAGGCTGTTCATGTTCAGCTTTTCCAAAAATTCCTTCATGTATGCATTTGCTAAATAAGCTGAAAAGGTAAAGTTAATGATAGGGACCATTCTGCATAAATTAATATCTCTAGCAGCTGATGGAAATCTCTGCATGATAAATTGATTCCAAGGATATTATATTCTACCAATTTTACTTTGTTCACAATACATTACAAATACAGTTATTTTATCCCATGGATATTTCAGAAGGAGAAAGACAATTGTTCCATTTTAATCATCAGTCTTTTACATGAAGTTAAAACGAGAGCTTAAAGCAGACATCATCCCGCTCATCCACTCCTGTGTCAAAAACCTATCTAGCTATCAAAAGCTAATAAAAGTTGAGGCTAGCCAATAAACTCAAAGATAAAATTTTAGATACCATGAACAGTCAATTGTCTAGATACTATATCCTACACTACATTGTGCCTCTTCTGCCTACAACCAATAAGGACACTGAAACTGTCCAGAATTTTTCAGTTTGTCTCCTAGAGCACTTGCTTTTGAGTTAATGTGGCCCTTTGCCTTTGGACACTGGATATTTACAAGTTCTACTAGTCCAGCATTCTGAGTGGTAAAGCTCAACTGGTTGTAGCAGGTCTCTGCAACATCTTTGAGTAGAAGACATGTCCTGTCTTCACTTCCTATATCATCTCCAGACAAAATGTTCCATCTTTAATCAAGAACTGCTGATGAAATTCAGCAAAGAGGAGATGATTCTTGAATGCCAATATATTTGAGGAATATTGGGCCAAAAAAAGAAAGGGGTGAGTTACGATGAGAATTATGATGAATATATCTTGTTTTTAAGGCGAAATGAACCATTTCTTGGTGATCCATCAGCTGTGGTTCGATGGGAATCTAGAAGGCATTAGGATTTGTAGGAAGGGATTTCCGAGTAGAATCCTATACGCAGACTTTAAGCAACAGTGAGTATTTAATTATTATTTTCTGTTACCTTAAGGTAAGGTCTCAGGCCACAACTTAAGACTTTTCTGGTGAAATGGTGGACAGACACCCCCTGAATCAGATTGGTTTAGTGATGTTTGAGGGAACCAGGTCATAAAAACCATCTTAGTTCACTTCAGTCTTTTTCCTTTTGGGTCAGACCAGAGGTCCTGTTTCATCAAAACCCGTATAACTTCTAAATGGTAGTCAAATCATGATGATTCAGAGGGATGCAAAATGCTTCTAATGCAATGTATAAAGTGTCATTATAGATTGTTCTTTGTAATCTTCAGAGTATAGATATGAAAATCATACACATTCCAACAGCGCCACCTTACAGTGCACTAAGCATGCCAAAATCCAAGGCTTTGCTAGTGTTGTGACACTGGCCTGCATCCTGTGCCTTGCTTTCCTTATCTGTAAAATGGAGGTGATGAAAGTGGCTAATGAGCTCCTTTGCTGTAAAATGCTCTGTCAGAACAATAGCATCTTCCACGCTGACCTGACATGAAAAGCTCTTCCCCAGCAAGGAAACATAGCCTACCTGCTTTATCCATTCCTTTTTATTTTAGCAAAATATGACATATATACATACATCTGTCATTTTGTGACAAGAGTACTCAGACTTTGAGGAAGGAGATTCTTGGACCCAGGACCTCCCTGAAAAATTCCCACCACTTGATGTTTAATTCAGCAAGGCATTAGCTGGTCTCAATTGTTTTATTGTAATTAGATGTGAGAGGTGAAGGGATATCTCCATAACGACCATGCGACAGAACCAAGAAATAATTTACAATTCAAAGTAAATGTGCTGAAGTTCAATAGGAACTTCAATAGAAATCTATTATACAGAATAAATTCATTGTGTCATTACAAGTACCTAGATTTTACATATTCTTTCAATGTAGGTTTAAGGAGAGTAAGAACTGCTTCAATATAAAAAGTCACCCATGCTCATTGCTATATCTAACGAACCCCCTTGAGAAGGATTAGATGGTTCTGTCCATGAAACTAGATTAACTTAATCATTATATTACCTTGCAAAATGCTAAGATTACTGTTAATAGTTACAGATTAATACTGTGCCATTTTTAGCTTTAGCTCAAGGATTCAGCTGTAGGACTTGTGGGCTTGGAGTTCTGCATGCAGGTGGAATACAGCTGATTTCTGCTGGTTGTTTTAATTACTCTTCTACTTTAATCAGAAGAAGGTCACTCAGGTTAGTGAAACTAGATCAGAAGAAAAGGCTGACATGTTCTCACTATGTTCTTCCTAATTCCTGGACCTGCAAACACTCTTAAGTATGCATATTAAGTTTGTGTGTAACAATATACTGAGTTATTGCACAGCCAACAGATTCCACTAGAGAGTATATATGTCCCCTTGTCGTCAAATTCTGTTCGGCCGTGACAGTATTTCAGGAGGCATTCAGTTGCTTTCGGACAGCTCAGCTTCCCATAACACTGTGTTATGATAATATGCTGGCTGCCATTCCCCTACCCTGTTTGCAACTAGTGCCTTGCAACCTGTCTTACCACAGGTACAAGATTCTTAATGCCTTGGCCATTCCAGAAGGCCAATTCACTGACAGCAAAAAGGCTTTGGAGAAGCTTTTTTCCTCCATTGATGTTGGCCACAACCAGTACAGATTTGGCCATACACCTTTTGGAAGAGTGGATATAATTAATGGCAAAAAATACTGTTTGCTGAAAGTATTTCTTGCACATGAAATCAGCCTTCATGATGATTAGGAAACAAAGAAAGAGTATAGAAAAATTTTTTGCAGTTGGGGGTATGTGTGAGGGGTAGGTCTGTCAGTCCTGAGGACACTACACCACCAGAATGATCAGTGTGGCTGTCTGCTACTAGAACTAGTGCTGTCCATTTCTCACCACCACAAAGTGAACTCACTGACATCACTTCATGTTAGGCATGCTCTGACAGGTTTAGACAGTTAGACCCTTAGACACATACACATCTTGCTCCCACATCAAAAGTAATGTTTGATGGGATATTGATCCTTTGATTAGCACAGCCAAGGCAGTGATATCTCTGGACACAAAGCCCAAGCACCAAGAAGCAAGCAGTACCATAACGGACATCACCATGTATGGTTCTCAAGTCATCTATAATTCAGTTTGCAGAGTAAATTCTGAGACTGAGTATTGAGACACAGAACGGTAGAGCACATCAAAGGGACAGTAGGATTATCATATTATATGGAAAGTTAGCTATTTGTTTTAATAACTATTGGTGAGACAGAGCTTCCACAACCTACTTTGGAGAAGTTCTTAAACAACATTGCAGTGGCAACTTGCCTGAATCAAAGGAAAACTGAGGATATGAACAGCAAACTGAAATGTCTCCAGCTGTTAAATCTTGATTCTCTAGGGACTTCCATGACTGCCTTGTACTACCCTGCATCAGCTTTCACTGGCTATATATCTGGCTAGCTGTCAAACTAATTAACCCTCTTTCATGTTCCAGGTTTTCTTCAAAGCAAGTCTTCTAGGACTCCTAGAACAGATGAGATGAGATGCTCATACGTAAGCTATGTGCAGAGGGTATCTCATGAGAATTGAATTTAAAAAGATGAATGAAAGAAGGTAATATAGGAACATACTAACAGCTGTATAGTGTCATAGCAAGACAAAAATGACCTGCAGCTTCTGATTCCGTCTCTGAGTAACCTCCATTTTCAAATTGTACTTCCTATTCTGTTGCTGCTCATTCCCTTCTCTTTTCAACTCTCCCATGTGAACAAACATGTAATGGGGTCAGATTCTCCACTGCTTTCTATCCAGTCTTGTCATTTACACCTAAGCAAAGCAAATACAAAGTAGATATAAAACAATACTACTGGTGTGAACAAAGGAAATTCTCCCTGGGCTACGCTGTAAACCCACATCACAGTTAAGCAATCACCAGTGGAACAATCAAAAGTGCCACAGTAAATACAATGTGCTCCTAACTGTACTCTCTGAATTTGGATAAAATATAGGCTGTTTTCACATCTGCTGACCATTATAATACGGAGCCAGGAGTAGGGCTGTTTTTCTGTCAGCACATCAGCCTAGTATTTCATGTCTTTTTCTCCAGAGCCCACTTAGTCAAGGATTATTTCAGGCTTCTTTAATCCATTCATGGATGGTAAGCCAGAAAACCAAGAATCAGGTTTAACTAAATTAACTAACTTCTGGGTTAGCATACTTTTAACAGTACCTGTTAATTTCAGATTTTGATTTATAAAAAAACTCCTGAGATGATCACTGCCTTCAAAGTGTTGACTGACTCTTCTCTGACTCCCCAGTTTCTCACTGTTTCACTGCTGGCAGAGTCCTTCCTGTTGTCTGTCTTTCTTAAAAGTCACATTTTGCTATGGAATTTTCTATCCGCTCTGCTGAAGAGTTACTCCTATCTTCTATGTGTTTTCCTCAGATAATGCACACCCATCAACCATGGTTTTCACAGCTCTAAAGGCTTCATTCAGCACTTGAGAGAGAATTAAACAGATGGGCCTACATTACTGCAGTGATGGCTTTGAGCCACTACTCCTCTGGGAGGCAACAGATACCTTTTCTGGTATTCTGCCTAGAATACATAACAGTAATGTTACTCTGGGCAAAATTTTTGTGTGTTGATCACGTTGCTCAAAATATTAGTTACAGTGGAAGTTGCAGGCTAAATCTAGGTTGTGCAATGATGCTTTGCCACTAGGCTATCTTGGCTGAGAGAGAGGTTAGAAAATGATGGAGCAAGGTTAGTTCAATGTGAATGAAGTGGAAGAAAGTCTGACCTGTCTCAGCAGAGCTAGGGGAGCTTGTTAAAGACACAGTCATCCAGCACTCCAAAAGATGACTTAGAAATGCTATTAGTGTTACAAACCTACCTCTAAGCTTATGCATCCATGAAGTCTGTTGCTCTGCCCACCCACTATTAAGCTTACAGATTCTCTGCAGGCTCCTTATTATGACTTAACACTGATTTTTCTACTGCATACTATTATAGTCAACCTATCTAAACAGTTGAAGCATGGGCTTATTGCCCACTTTCTAAACCATGACCCAGCAGGGCAGTTCTCCCATGAGCACCTCCCATGCATTACCATGATTTGCCTAGAAACTGTGCCCTTAGTTGTGCCATCCATTTCCTGGAGATGATGCTTTAACAGCATATGTTGCCTTTTATCATTTTTTGATAAATATAATATGCCTTCTATATGCTCTGACAGGAGAGTAAAAATCTAGCTGATGTTGAAGAGATGTGAAAGACTCATTAGTTTCCAGCTGGATTTTACTTTTAAAATTAAAGAATAAGTGAAAGAGTTTGAAGAAGAGATGAATGCTGAACTGACAGCAAAGAGGAAACTGGAGGATGGATGCTCTATACTGAAGAAAGATATTGATGATCTTGAACTGACTCTGGCCACAGTGGAAAAGGAGAAACATGCAGCAGAAAATAAGGCGACAGAGGAATCAGAAGTATTGCTCTGATTGGGTTCCCCAGACACCTTTCAGTTCTGTGAAAAGTTCTGGGACTCCTAAGCACTCTGAAAGGAAGTGCCCAAAGCATAGGAGAGGCTGCTTAATTACCTGGGTTTTTTTTGTTTTTTTTTTTTGTTTTTTGTTTTTTTTTTTTTTTTTTTTTTTTTGTTTGGTTTTTTTGTTAAAATTATAGCTTTCTGATAGGAAAAATATATTTCCTGTTACAGATGGTTCAAAAAGAGTTAACAGATTGTTAAGGTGCATGATAGAATTTGCATATTTGACTATTTGCAGCCAAAAGGAATCAGTATATTTGTGTATCCTGTGGATAATGGAGGACTAGTGTGGTTGTGAGTTACTCAGTGCAGAACGGCTGTGTATTTTCTTCCTCGTTTGCATTAAAGAAAACTGATTTTGTAGCTGTCAAACAGTTTCTTACGGTTATTTTGTATTTAAGAAGTCCAGGTCTCAACTAGAATGGACATCCTCTCCTCCCATTGATTTGACTATTTGATGGAAGTTCTTTCTCACTTCTCAGGCTCACTCTTAAGTGTAGGTAGGAGAGTCTAAACCATGTGATCACTAACTCATTTATCTCCCAGCAAAAGCATAGATCTCTTCTTTAGATATATCTAAACAATCAATGTGAAGAGACAGAATTCAAATATATGTGTTAGAATTCAAAACCCCAGGTCTGTGATGACAGTGTCCAGTCCTGTCATGGAAACAGCATTAGAAGACATGTAATTATTTCTTGAAGTTCCCTTCATTACCATCACTGGGAAAAATACTGAACCCTAAGTTTGTGATCATGGGTATGTTGGGTATTTCTCCACTAATGTTTACAGGAAACCTACTTGGTGCTAGGTGTTAGGATGAGGGAGTATCTTTTTAGCTATAAAGGTCATATGGCTAAAGCATGTAATAGGGTGGACTTCCCTTATTCATAGTTTCAGGCATTCCTATCCAAACAATACAAGCAGGAAGCAAGTGTCAGGCAGACTAATGCAGAGAACCTGATGTGTTTGAGATAAGGCTGCTAGTGTACAATGCTCCATGAAGTACAAGGAATAAGTTCTCAAGACAGATGCTATGTCCTGCAGTCCAGTTAAGAGCTCTACATTTGTGATTAGCTGTTCCAAGGGCAGAGGCTTCTTTGGCATGCTATCATGTTCGTTCCACTTTTACAGAAACCTTAACATGGATACGACTATGTTTGGCAGTTGGTAATATTTTCTGAAACAATCTCACTTGCACAGAGCTCACAGCTGTGTACCTAGCAAATATATCACATGCAGAAAATGCATTTTTTTTTGAGTAAGAGCAACTCAGGGGGCTTTAGTGAATCCCACTGTGGAAGAGCTTGCAGGGGTAGGTGCAGATATAGCACACTTTCCACTACAGCATCCAGCAGGAAAGGGTTAGGAGTCAAGAACATCTAAAGCAAGAATTTCTACTATTGCAGGACCAAAGAGGTATGACTGTCAGACATGACACTAGTTGCTACCCTCATGATGAACGATACAGACCTTCTGGAGAAAGTGTTTTGGCAACACCCGTGCAAAATTTTTCATGGGTGCACTCACTGTGTTCTCAGTTTGTCATTTCTCAAAGCACCCCATTCTCTGCACTTATCATAGCATGAATGCTGCCTATTATAGTAAGAATCTTACTGAAGAGATGGCAGCTCTGGATGAGAATATTTCTAAACTCATTAAGGAGAATGGCCCTTCAAGGGGCTCACCAGCAGATATTCGATGACCTGCAAGCTGAGGAGGACAAAGTCACCATGCTCACCAAAATCAAGACCAAACTGGAGCAGCAAGTGGATGATGTCAGATAAAGTTTTGGGGTTGCACAAGTGGATGCTCTGACATATTAGGAGAGACTAGAAATCTGTGATTGGAAGTGTAAACAATACTGAAAGCAGCTAAGCCAGCTCTTAACAATTTCATCCAATAAATCATTTCCATTTGACTGCATATTGGGGAATACAGTATATCTTTCATCTTTCCCTGGCTATTCAGACTATGACTATGCTTGTTCATCAATGGGTATGCTAACTTTGGTGCCCAGTTCAAACCAATTAGTTGGAGCAGTATGTCTGTGGCAGTTTGAAGCCTGCTGTAGACTGATTCATGGTCTCTTACTCTGCAAAGTGGATATACACTTGGAAGGTAGAGACATTCAGGATTTGTCAGCATTTTGCAGTCTGTATGCTATGAACTGCAGCCACTGAAAAATGTTAACTTCTGTATATTGCAAAAACTTGCACTTTGACTGCACACTGCCAAGCAGTGACCAGTTTCATATCCAAAACCAAACTACAATAGCATCTCTGATCCTGCAGCAAGAGGTTAGTGCAGTGGGCTGAGAAGCACCTACACACTCTGATTATTTTCCCTGTTTATACATTTCCAAATCTAGTTAGTGTTTTTTTTTTGTTGTTTGTTTTTTTAAGATCAAGAAGAATTACTTTCAACGTGTATTTTATGTGGTTTAGCTTAAAGTCTCTGGAACAATAGAAGACACTGCAAATGGACCTCGAAAGATCAAATAAAAACCCTGGAGAGGCATCTGAAAATGTCTCATGGATTTGGAAAATGATAAGCAACAGATGGATGACAGGCTGAAGAAGTATAGCACTGACTTTATGTTCTGAATTCTGAAATTCAGATTTTGTCTTAAATATTGAATTTGCTTTCTTGTTCTTCATCAGAAATGATTTTGAAATTGGTCAGTTGCAAAGTAGAATTGAGGATGAACAGGCTTACAGTTCACAGCTGCAAAAAAATTAAGGAGCTTCAAGTAAAGTCTAAGACTTCTTGGAATTTAGGAAACAGGCAAATATTTCTTGGTATTAATGGATATTTACTGTTCTACAAAAATATTTTGTTACAATGAATGAAACAATTAACATGGACTCTAGGTGTAATTCCCATCTCAGGGTACTTTTCCAGAGGCTCTGGCCTGTGCTGGTTGCTTACTCTACAAGAGATTTCTTAAACTAAGCTCATATCAAGCTTTGAAAATGGATCAGATACTAAGTTATAACAGTAGTGAAGACTGAGAATTACCTTTCTAAGAAAATAACAGAATGTGACATAATTTGTCATGATCAGAGTGGATATTATCTTTTAAGTGCAGAGATAGGACAGTTCCCTTAAGTGCTAAATATTCCATAATTGCTTATTACAAGGTTCCTTCCACCTTGTTTACTGATGAAGACAGAACACTGTTTGATTTTGGCCTGACTTTTTGCATATTTCTAAGGAATTCACATTACCTTACATTTTCCAGTGCCATATGCCTTTAGCAATGTGCAATACTACAGCCTTCATAAAATAATACATTAATTCTGAGCCATAACATAAAATGAAATATCAGATCATAAATTTCTGTTGCTCCAAAACGGAATATTGCCTGTCCTAAGACACAGTTCAGTGAAATTTTTCATGGTGCTTCATTCTGTATGCTAATATAAACAGAAGTGAATATTTTCCTCTCTATTCCTTAATGCTGATTTCAAATTGTTTATTTGGAAGTCCTTGTTTAACCAAATAACATTCATAGGCTCATATAGAAGAATTGGAGGAAGAAATTGAAGTTGAATGTGCAGTCTGTGCAAAAACTAAAAAGGAGCAAGTTGACATCTCCAGGGAGCTAGAGGAGATCAGTGAGTGCCTGGAAGAAGCAGGGGGAGCTACAGCAGCTCAGACTGAGATGAACAAGAAGCGTGAGGCAGAATTCCTGAAGATGCGTCGGGACCTGGAGGAGGCCACTCTGCAGCATGGAGCCACAGCTGCTGCCCTGCAGAAGAAGCATGCGGACAGCACAGCCGAGCTTGGGGAGCAAATAGACAACCTTCAGCGCGTCAAGCAGAAGCTGGAGAAGGAGAAGAGTGAGTTGAAGCTGGAGACTGACAACTTGGTCAGTAACATGGTGTCCATCTCCATAGCCAAGGTAGAAGGAAGGAAGCACTTCTGATTACTGTTGTTCTTTAGAACATAAAAAAAAAAAAAAAAAAAAAAAAAAAAAAAAAAAAAAGCTAAAATATATGCCTCCTGTGCCTTCACAGAGCAATCTGGAAAAGATGTGCTGAGCTCTCAAAGACCAGTTCAGTGAAATCAGAACGAAAAATGATGAACATATGCAACTAATTAATGATTTGAGCACGCAGAAAATTCATCTACAGATTCAGAATGGTGTGTCCTTAGACTAAATGTTATTAATTGTATTGTGCCAAGTTCTTAAATGTGCTGCCTGAATGCCTGTGTATTTTCTAATACATTCATCACTGGGTGATCTGAACAAAACTCAGACTGTGGAATTTCCTCCTGATGGCAGTTATGGAAATTCTACCCACTGAAACACAAAAACCAAACTGAAGAAAGCACTGGTAACCAAACTAATGAGTGGGTTCATGATCAGTTTATCCCCTTTCCTTTGAGGCCAGCACAGCCTTTCTTTGATAGCTCTTTTTTTTTTTGTACCTGGTGGGAATGAAATTGTTTCTTTCCCTTCATTTTACCACACTAAACTCCAACTCCTTTAATCTCTTCCCATATGGCCTGCTCTTCTCATTCATATGTTATGTCTAGTGTCCCTGTCTTAAAAAAATAAATAAAAAAAATAAAAAAGGCATTTTCTCATTAGGTGAACTTAATTGGCAGCTGGAGGAAAAGGAGTGCTCAATTTCTCAGTTGACAAGAGGCAAACATGCTTTCATTCAATGGATAGAGGAGCTGATGGGGCAACTGGAGGAAGAAAACAAAGTGATTTATTTTAATTGATCAGTTGGCCCAGAAAATTTTAAAATAAATCAATGACCTACAACAATAAATGACAGTTCTCCAAGAAAAATTAAGATAGTGAAAATTTTCAACTTTGCCTTGGAGTATAATACACAGAAGGCTCACTAGAAACAAAATAAGGAAGCAGTTTAAGCTTGTCTTGCCATCCTTTCTGAAGTTCAAACACAAGATAGAGGAAGCAAATGAAAATAGCTCTGTATGTATACTTTACTGCTACAGGAAATCCCTGAGACAAAGAATACAGTAGAAACCAAAGAGGAAAAAAAATAAAGAAAAAATAGGAGTACAGGAATGCCCAGGATTAGATATGACAACAGAGTTTAAAGTGTCTTCCACCTTCAGATAAACACCACATTCTACAGGAAAAGCTTACACGGAAGCTTCCTCTGGAGAGATTACTCTCACTCTGTTCTTTGCTGTATTTCTTGCTTCTTTGCCTGAAGCACTTGGTGCTGCTCTGTTTGAGAGGCAATATCTCCGACAAGCTGAACAAGCACCTGATCTTTATTGACAATATCAACTCTGACACAGAGTCCCAAATTTTAGTTGCTCTGCTCACCAGTCTTCACTTGCTCTAGCAATTGTTGTGCATGAGCAATGAGATGTGGAGTTTGTATCAAAATGCCGCAACTCTTAAAGACCTATGGCTGTATTTATGCTGGAATTGTTACACTTTTGGAGCTATACTAGCTAGTTTTCCCAGCTAGAATTGAGCAGGACTAATTGTTCTGTCTCCAGTAGAGTGCTCGTGTTGTTGATTGTACTATACGGGAACGCACTGAGTGCTGGCAATGCAGGCTATAGTTGTGTGGCTGATGGGTATGTGATGTTATTGTGCTGCATACGTGTTTGGTTAACAGTAACATGGCAATGTATGTGAGTTGTGTGCTTGCCTCTGATGGCACTGCATGACTTTCAGGAAGAACAGGTGCATACTAGTATCTCACAGTGCCGCAAGACCCAGCATGAGCTGGATGAGGCTGAATGAGCTGATGTTGCTGAATGCCAGGTCAACAAATTGCGAGCCAGAAGTCGTGACACTGAAGGACAAGTGAGTTGGGGATCTCCAGAGAAGAACCCTTCCTATGCTGCAGGTAACACAAAAATCACTACCTCAAACACCCAGCTGGCAGCCACAGTGGTATTCTTCCTATTTTTGCATTTCATCATAAACCAAGGCCAGAAGTTGGAGCATATTTAAAATCAGTGGTTTCTGAAAGTCCTTTTGATGCCTCCTGGGTGAGATACCAGATATGATCTCCCCTCAGGTTCTGTGTGTTTCAGCAGGATTAGGAGATACTCTTTCTTGTCATTGCATAGCATATGCTATAGCTGCACACCTGAAGTAATCCCACAGATAATTCTATTACCTTAGTAACATCCACATTATCTTCCATTTTGATATTTAAAACACAGTAGAATGAGGTCTCTGACAACAGCAGTAGAAGGCACCCTTACACTATAGATCTCTGTGCATCTAAGCAAGATATTCATTACCTGCTTCAAATAAACAGATATGCATGTAACTTTGCGCTTTGACTTGGTCATAGTAAGCCCCAGGTAGAAGCTGTGAGAAATAAAAATAAATCTGGGTGTCTGTGAACGGATGTAGGGGGGGGTATAGTAGCAATTCACTAAGTGTGGGTTATGCCTACTTAGGAAGAAAAAAGGTTTCCCAGAGGAATGGTAATAGATGCCTCATTTGTTCTCCAGGGTTTTGGGATCTGCACTGAAACGTTTGTTGGTGGGCAAGCTGCTATGCACGAGTAAGGGCGGGGAGGGAAGGGATCCGCTCCGGGGAGAGCGGCGAGGGGAAGGAAGCAGCAAGGCTGGCGGATTCCCCGAGGAGGCCGGCAGCAACCGCGGCCGAGGACGAAGGCGCGCAGCCCCGCAGTCCGGCGGCCCGAGCTGCGCGGCGGCCGTGGGAGAGACCCCGGCGGCCGCTCGGAGCTGCGCCGGCGCCGGCCGGAGCGCCGCGGCCGCCGCAGCAGGGGGCGCCGTCGCGCCGCGCCGCGGGGCCCCGCGCCGGGCGGGCGGCGGCCCGGGGCAGCTGGTGCGGCGCGGCCGGGGGGCGCCCGCGGCGGGGGCTGGGGGCGGCCCGAAGCAGCCCCCGAGGCGGCCCCCGCGGCTCGGGGTCAGCAGGCCTGCAGCAGAGGGCAGGGACAGCCGCACAGGCTCTGTCGGCTCTGCGCTGTGGCTGTGGAGCAGCTCTAGCTGCTCTGTCGGTGGGAGACGTGTGTCCTCTTGAGAGCCGCAGCCCCTCGACCCTGGTGTCCGAGTTTGAAAACTTAAGCGAGAAGCTTTGTTGCAGAGCAGTGCAGGGAAACCCGATCACTTCTTGTCCCTGAGAACCCACTGAAACTGTCGACTCTATCACCGTGGTTTTCTTTGCTAGGTTCACATTTATCTTTAATTTAGGTTTATCCCATCTTCCCTTATACTGTGGGTTTTCTGCTCTTACCTTCAAAAACCTTTCAGATAGTCCATGTTTCTCTATCCTCTACAGTCACCAGGATCCACATGTTAGGACAGGATATTCTGCACCTGCATTATCCAGCACAGGTCTTTATTGAGCTGCCCATTGTTTTCTATATAGAGAGACTGAGTGAAAAAAAAGACATCATTTCTCAAAAGCAAAAAAGTGCAGGAGCCAATTTACATCTTTGGCTTTCTCATTTTAAAATGTCTTCATGTTCACTCTAAATAGGAACCAGATTTTGCTGGGTGGTCATGATCAGCTGGCTGGTGATGGCTCAGTGAGTGTCAGAGGTTCCGATCATTGTCGGTTGTTTCTTTTTGGTCTTCAGAAACAAATGTTGCTATCATCATGCATCAGCTGGTCTCCACTGTTGTGGTTCCTGCTTTCTCTTATTTAGGTTCAGTACTTAGCAGTCTGCTGCTCTCTTCTCCTTTATGGCTTCTTCCTTTCATTGTCTTTTCTTTTGTGTATTCATCATTGGCAATTGTTTTGATTTCTTTCATTCTTCTGCTGTGTTTTATACCTGTCATCACTGTTGGCTGTAGCCCATTTACCTCCTGACTGGTCATTCTTCCAGTTGCCTTCAGGATCCTCTGTGCCAGTCATAACTCTCTGATGTGTTGTCTACTAATGCCTCATCAGATGACCATCTGAGATCACTGCCTGTCAGACTGACCAAAATGATCTTATTGTTTCCTTTCCCTTGCTCCATGGCTACCTGCCATCGTTGGCTCTAGTTTCGAAGTTTGTTGGTGTGGTATTTTCTATTGTTGGAGAGAGAAATAGACAGTCCAGTCACAAACACAACAGTCTATGACTTGGATTGTCATCATGTCCAACCCCCCCCCCCAAACTGACTGGTCCTGCCCACACTCACACATGACATGATACAGTTGTCATTGCACAGCTGTGTGCATTAAAACACCGTCTGCCCCAGCCAGCAGTGCCGTGATAAGCACAATGCTGGCAGACAAATCAGTAGATAAGCAAGGTTTGTCCTTTTGTTAGGTACAAACCTCTATTCATACTTCATATTTGTAGAGGAAGGGAAACACAGAGAAAGAGAAACAGACTCTGAACAGGAGTTTTATTTGGCAGGAGTGATTTTCAAGACTAGTTTTTCTTTAACAAGGATGAAGGCTACAGACATATAAAGCTGAAAGAAAAGTTTATTTGAAAATTTCTTTGCATCCCCAGAAGCTTCTAGATGAACTCTGTAGTTTGCCATGAGATCTATAGAGCATCATGAGTTCTTTGCTTTTCCCAGTATGCCAGGAAAATAGACTTAATGGAATGATCAGACATGGGCATTACCTATGAGCCAGCACTGGCTTGCTTACAGTTGGCATGCCAAGAATAAGTAGATTATTTTGTGTGTTCAGCAGTCTCTATGCAGCCCTCAGTATTTCAGCAAAATAGCCAGTTATGTGTTTAGGCCATATATTAGCATCAGCAATCAGAAGAACTTCACCGATTTCCTTTGTAACCACTGAATATGTCACCTTGCTCACCTCAGCTTTCAGAGAGAGGCAGAAGGGACAAGATGAAGTTGGTTAAAGACTCGATCGAAATCTATACTACTTGTCGCCTCTGCAAAGAGTGCACTGTTCAAGCTGATGGTTTGGACAATGCTCAGGGCAAGGTCTTGAAATGCTCTTAGACTGATGAAAAAAACCTAAGTCACATCTTTAACTTAGCTAGAAATGCAAAAAAAAAAAAAAAAAAAATAGAAAACACACAAGCCACCTATTCTTCAAAAGTTGTTCACTATTCAGCTAAGTACCTCCACACAGAGGAGGACTGAGAAAAGACAGAGGCACTGAGCCCCCAGAGACTGGCAAGAATTTGAACGTAGATCTGTGCCTAGCAATTCCAGTGAGCAACTTTAAGCTATTCCTAGCTTAGAGTTTTCTACATTTCTGTGTCTCTGTACTTAGCTGTTGCCACTAAATTTATAAATGTGGGTTTATATTAGTATTCTGAATAGATGCAGACAGTTTCTGGAAAACAGGAGAGGGAATAACGAGGACAAAACCCAGGAAGCTAGAGGGAATTTTAAAATTGTCCCTAGATTTTCAAAATAAACTTTATTCATTTAAGAACAAGAAACATACTACTGTTATTTAGTTGAACCAGACATAGTAGGAGATAGGAAGTAAATAAGAACAGACTGTTTTAGAATAGCAATAGATACGCGTAGTAAGAGAACTGGAGCTGTGTCATACCTCAAGATGTACTAAATATAATTCTCACTTGTTTGTTTATCTGTAAAGTAAGGGAGAAAGAATTAAAAAGCTGATTTAAAAAACACCCCATGCACTTAAGAAGCCCATCGCTTCATGCTTCTTTTCATGTATTAGCACCTCTGTCCCTTGCTTATCACTTAAAGCTTATCACCCTAGGGATAAATTTAAAATTGGAGATTAAAATTCTAGTCCAGCTGAAAATTTGAATTTATCCTATGTGCGTTTCTTAGGTATGATCTGCCTTTCTGGAATGCTATCATGATTACATTATTAAGAAAGGCCACTATTTGTTTTAAACCTTCTTATCATCTTAATCTGGGGATCATGACAACCCTGTAACCTGTAATCACAGTGTTTGATGAGGTGCCACTAAGCACCAGAGAAATTGCCCAGAGAAACTCACTCAATTTTCAAAAACTTCTGTCCTCACTCATTTAGGCACTGGAGACTTTCTAAGAAAATTTTCTGAATATTTCCTTTCTTTCAGCTATTTCCTAAGTCCCCAAACTTGGCTATATATGTGAAATGAACACTTACATGTTCTTATTGTACTTGTACTTTATTGATACCAGTATGAATCACTGCCCCAGACAGTCTGTATGACCACGTTCCCAATCTTCTGGGCAGTGCCAGGTCCAGATGTAGCCTACAGGGAACAGGGACCCTACTTTTCATCACCCCCTTACTACTGTGGTGAGAAAAATGAAGGGGGTGGAGAAGTTAATAGGTGGCTCCTCACTGGCAAACAGAGTGAAGAAAAGGTTGGGCCCAGTGAGCAGTGCTGCACTGCATCTTTGTCAGAAGGCTGCATTAGGAGGGTAAAGGGTGGACTTGCAGGGGCAATTTGCAGTTTACTTTTTATTTCCAGTTTAAGAGGCAATTTACTGCCAATCTGTTGTTTGTAAATGTGTATCAGCAACAGCAGATTTTAAAGATTAAAGTTGTCAAGGGAAAACTAATGCTGAGTTTCCAAGAGTGTATGAGATTGAAGCCTCATCTTCAATATTACTCAGGATGAACATAGTTTTTGCCTAGTTCTTAGAGACTTTCCTGTATGAGTCATTGTTCGTGAGAGAATAGCAGCTTTATACACAGATGGTTGCAGAACAGAGACACCATTGAGAGGAAAACACTGAGACATCTATGTCCTGCAGATACAGGCACACACATATACACAGATCAACAACTTCATCCACAAAAAGCAGACAGAGAGTCCTGCTTAGTGTGTTTAAGCAGAATCTCTGCTCCTTCATGACATAAGAAATCCCTTATGGAATTCAAGTAATGAGCAATTCATGCTGAAAAGGGACGTTTAGTGTCAGTGAAATATGAATGTCCGATCTAGCACAGCCAGGGGAGTTTGGCTGGAGGACTGCCTAGCTGGATTGCTCTTCTTAGCTGGCCAGAAGCCCAGTTCTCTGTAGGATCAAAAGAAAAGATCAGATGATCTGAGACCCGGCAAGCAGTTGTAGGTGATCTGGCAAGTCCAGATCACTCAACTAAGGCTGATACTAAACCAGAAAGAAGGAGGGTTGAAAGAAAGTTTAGATGCTGTCTTTGATTACAGACTTTTGGGGATGGGTCCCTGCTTTTCCAGAACTTCTCCATGTGGTCTTGGACAAGTCTCTCTAGACCCTTAAAGTAGGTAACTGCAGCTCATGTCCACAGCTCATGGATGCCAAAAGTTTTCATGCGCTCAAAAAAGAACTGCCTAAAATAATGGAAAGAAGCTATTAAATACAGGATACCACCTCCAACTGGGGAAGACCTGAGGTGCCATTTGCTGGAAACCAAGAGAATATTCTGCAAAAATATCTCTCTGCACCTATTCTGTTTTTATACTCTTTCCTAGATATCTACTATTAAGCATTGCTGAAAACAGGATACTAAGTCAAACTCACCTTTGATCAGACCCAGATCTTCTCATCTATGTTCTCATATAATGCTCACAAGCTGAAACCCAAATGGCCACAGCTTGCCTGTTAGTGATACTGAAGCAGTCTGGTTTATAAATAATACCTGTCTTCCTTTCTATAGCCTTTCCATTTTATGTGAACTAGTTAAACATTCAATAAATAAATGCTTATTTTTTGATCTGGTTGTTACAGAACTCATATGGAGGAAAGGAAGACAAGGTTATATTATCTGCTTTAATGAATATAAATGCTTAGGAATCCCTGAGGTGGTCTAGACTCAGGTCTGTCTTCTTTGTGAGTATCTTGACCACAATCTTGCCCAAAACATATTTAGTTTGCACTGAGAGGGACAGCAGTAAGAAGAAAGACTGATAGAAACTCTCCTGAAACTGCATAGCCAGCTGATTAGAGTGCTTTTTTTGTAACTTAAGCTTTCCAATGCCCCAGGAAAAGAGAGATGAACCGGACAGAAGGCATGACATCACCATTTCAAGCGAAGGGTTTTGAGACAACAGGCTGCTGTTGACATCTATATCTAAGGCAAAGAGTCAGAGTTATGAGTCACATTCATATGACCAGATATGTGCCTACCATGTAACAGGGTGGGACCTGCCCTGTGTCTCCACAGGCAGTATGTTGACTGGAAGCAGGCTGATGTTATCGGAACAATTTGTTATTCTCAGCTTGCTTCCAAGAAAGGAAGTGAATGGAAACAGTCAGCTCTCCAGGTAAATTATGCTGGCAAGCAAGTCCAGCTTAGTGTCAGGTGAATCACCACAAGCTGTTCATTCATGTAATATCAAATTCATGTAATATCCCTGTCCTTTTATAGACACTGACTGTGTTTGTTTATGTCTGACTCTAACACAGTTGGTACAGCTCTGCACTCTGCAATGTCAAAATGACTAAACCTGTCCTGGAACACCACTAAGCTTTACAGTGGCCAGAAACTGGTAGGGCACCGAAGGACCATCAACTTCTAATCTTACTTTCAGATTTGACCTTGCACAAGGGGAGCTGCAAAGTCAGCAGAACTACAAGAAAGGGGGCTGAAGACAGAAATGCAAAGGTAAAGCCATCCTGTATCACTAAATGCATTTTTTTGTGTGTTTACATTGCATATTTGGTCATATGAACATGACTCATAACTCTGAATTCTCTCCTTGGAATGTTTGAATTCCTGGATGCCTAAATTTCCGAGTGTAATACTCCAGAATATCTGGCTTAGGAAGTCCAAAAACTGCAGTTTGGTAGTTGATAGAAGAGTATTTGAGGGAAAAAATATATTCAAGAACTGCAATATGTTGTCCTGCTGTTTCACTCCAAACTATGCACCTATATATGATTTGCTCTCAGAAAGAAGACTGTACATTAGACAGCTTCTTGTTCTGAGCTTATGTATTTGTTCATGTGCCTTGGCTACTCAAGGCATTGGGAATGGTCTCTTCTCATCCAAAACAATAGCATTTAAGCATTTTAACAACTATCAGCATCTTTTTATGAACAGACCTAGGCTCCTCTGCCAGCCCTTTGTCATTTCTGAGTTTTGCAAGTTGTTTTCAGTGAGGACAGCAGGGATAATTTAGTTCTTTTCCATGGGTTAGACAGATTTTCAGGTTTTGCTTTAAACAAACAAAATTCTGACCATGCTGCTTCTACAGCTGTCAGATGTGAACATTCTTTCCCTTACACCCAAGATTTTCTTAGGTCCTCCTTCACAGGATTTGCCCATTGGTACAGAGCTTGTTTTAGGGGTGTCATTTTAAACTCGCCTTCCATTTTATATTCTTCGGGTAAAATCTGTAAAGTCATCCCAATAATGATTCAGTTCTGTCTGACTATACAGCCATGGCTGAGGCTGTCTGCAGTGTTACACAATGCTGTCTTCCTCATTCATAGATACTTCCAATTCAGTGATAGCAAGGTTTGTTATGAAGTTAGATATCTAAGTCAGAGGTGTTTGCTCTAGACTCTCTGACAGTAGGTGAGGAGAAACAGGTACTTCCAGAGTGAGATTCATCTCATCCTAATACAGAATGTCTTCATGTGACACTAATTTTAAAATGGGCTTCTCAGTGCTAAATAGGAGATCCTCACAGATGAGATGACAGTGTGACAGTTGTGATGGTTCAGCAAAGAAATTCAGAGACCTCTTACAATCAGAGAATTTGTTTGGCCATTTAGTAGAGCTGCTGAGCATTGGCCAGAGCACACCTCCATCCATGCAAAACGCTTTAGCATCTGAGCATCAGGGGCAGCTAAACTGGACCAAATGTTAAAAAAAAAAGCTTGAAATTAAAAGCTAACTGATTTGTTCCAATGCTTTGTTATCCTTGCTGTTCTGGTCTGGCTCCTTCCATCCTGTGACTCAATCTCTGGTAACTTATGCCAGGTGAAAATGCTTTCTATGTTCAGAAATCATTTCCTTTATAGACAGTGGTAAGGAAGTCACCTTTTAACATCCTCCCTAATAAAGACAGCACATGATGCAGAAGCAAACATAGACCTAAGCCTATGGCAAGAACTGCTGTCTGTGCAAGAAGTAAAGCCATGCTGCAAGCTGTAGAGAAGAACCAGACATATCTACAGAGAAAATAACTGTAGGATTATCTACACAATGATAAGAGAATTACCTTGGGTAATTCTTAGGGATGGGACCTGTTGGGACCTGTTCAAGGGATATGTAACTCCGATGATTGAAATTGGACTTCTGACATGAATGGAGCCCTTTTGTTTATAAACTGGAGATTTTGTACACTAGTCAAAGTGCTATCTGAAGTTGTAGTAACAGGGCTAGTGAGAAAATGTAAGAGAAGTGCAAAGTTAGCATTTACATTTGGGCTTGTCTGCTACTGGATATAAAATCCTGAAGATTTGAAATCTGAGACTGTTTCAGGAAATGGACAGTTATTTCTAGGACTAAAAACCTATTAGGGGCTTTCTCATTGAGAATTTTTACTCGGAAATGAACAAGTGCCCCTAAAAATATCAGGGAGACAAAGCAGAACAAGCTGGAAGCACAGTAATAGCAAAGGAAAAAAGAAAACTCAGAAATTAAACAACTCAGAAATTTGAGTATTCTAGCAGCATTAAACATGAGAAAGAAAAGTAGAAATAAACATGAAAAGAAAAATCCAATGTGCATGAAGGCTCTAAACTATTTAGATCTGTGGTCCAAGGTGGGCAACGGTTGGTTTGTTTATGCTGAAGAACAATGTTTTCAGCTCTTGTCATCCAGAAATGTCATCGTTAGAGAATACCACTGATAGATGTAAATGGATATATGCCACGCTATCAGGTCTTTTTTGTCTTTTTGCAAGATACAACACAGCAGCTGTAATGATAACACCTAATGGATCACAGTTCAATAGTTACAAGCTTATACGCTTTTCTGAAAAAAGGGCTTATTTTAAGAAATTTATTGCAAATTCAGGGAATCCATAATAGAATTGTGGAAAGTAGTCTCAAACTGGTTGAAAGAATGTGAATAAAAAAATGAAGATCTCAGCTCAGATCCCTGCTTAGCCCTTCTAAATCAGAGGACAGGTACACAAAAAGTCACCTTCTGCAATGTTCAGGAGAAAGGCTAAGGTCAAGTTATCTGATTACTCACTTTAAAGAATAGGTATTGCAAATCTTAAAACTTCAGGAAAGGGAAGATGGAAAAATGCTATTGTAAAGTGTCACATAAATTAAAGCAAGTGCAGCTTCAGAACAGAGGACATGCAGATGACAGTACATGACCACACACAAGGCAGTAGTTTGTTGTGAAGTTGCTCCTCACTCTTATGTATTGATTAGAAAGCAAGACCAGATCAAAAGGAGAAATGAGGAGGCTCTTCCAACTGTGCCAATGAAAGATGGGAAAGAATGGAATTAGAATCTTAGAAACAAAGCAGGCCATAGAGGAGCTAGTGATCAGATGGGATCAGTGGAAAGGACTGAGCCCACAGTAAATTACCAGAAATTCTGAAAAACCTACCATAATTTACAGAAACACCTGTGTCCATTCCACTAGAGCAAAGTTAATGCATGCATCTTAAATTTACAGTAGGCTATTTCATTGGAATGAATGACGCATACACACATAGAGAGCACAGTCTTACACTTGTACTTGAGTGTGCATTCTGGAGTCAGTCTCTCACACATGCGCACACCGAGTTCAACACTCATACTTACAGACACCTAAGAATTTCACGAATGCTCTGGAAGTAGTCACATGTTTTGCTCTTCTTACACAGGCACACAGTGCCTGGGAGGCAAACAACAGAGTGAGCATCTAACGAGACAAGGATGTGAACTAGATACCTCTGGCTCCCATTGTGGAGAGTGGAGAGAAGGACTCCAGGACTCCTAGCATCTCATCTCATTGGCATCCAATACAGGAGAAGGATTGTGCCCTCCTCTCTCCTCTCCACTAACTACAAAAGGATGATGGGTAGCAGGCTCAGATATGGCTGTGTGAAGTTTGTGAAGTAGATCCTATTCTTTTCTTTGCTTCCCACCTTCATACATACATGCTTGAATGAATCTTGCACATACAGAAGTGAGACTCTCCTTCTCATCCACGTGCCACATATGCTAGCTGGATATCACACACACATGACAATGCAGGGAGTTGTACAGATGAGGCAGCCTCGTACACTGAACTGTGCACACACACGGAGTCACAGGTGCACACTCTGCAGCTAGTCTTGCATGCATGTATCCGAGTGAGTTTCTCGCCCATGCTTTTACACGCCTGTGGTGCAGTAAGTCACAGCAGTCATTGATGCTTACAGGCACTCTGGAGTGAGTCTCTCTCATGCACAGGTGTACTGTCACACACACAGAGGCAACTCACACACTAACACAGAGTCACACATCCGAAGTTGAGACTCACACTGTTGCCTCAAACACAGAGGTCATTCTCATACATGAGTCTCACACACTCACAAGTGAGTCATACACACAAATGCACAGATGAGACTCATGCACATACAGCTTAGCCCGAGATACATGCTTCCATAAATGCGTGAGTTGCACTCACAAGTGAGTCTCTTGCATGCAAGTGTCTCCTACACACACATACATACACCTTCATACGAGGTTGAGTTTTTCGTACACAGTTGCAGGACAGTCTCATACACAATCACATGCATGCTAGTGTCTCATGAACACACACACACAAGACATATTGTACAGTGACTAGCCATGCATACCTTGAAATTTTGGATACACACAAATACACGTGGGAGATCTCGTGCACACGTGGTGCATGCCATACACGGGTGTGCACATACAGACAGACACACAGAGGGTCAGAAAACATAGCCTGGGACAAGTTGTACATATGTGTACCCATGGGTTTCATACACCTACATCCACACAAGTGTTCAAGCACATACATATTACACATGTCAGTCGTACATATTGCCGAGTGTGTCAGGTGTGCATACCCGGAAGGAGCTGCACACACAAATGTCTGTACACAGACGGGGCGTGCTTGCACGTGCACGTTTGGGTGTCTCATATGCACACGCAGCGTTTATGCACACACAGATGTCTCGCACGACGTCTCGCACACGAGTGTCCCTCATGACACACGGGGTCGCACGGCGCTTCTCGCACACATATGACATCTCACACACGCGCGGTCTCACGCGCGGGTGGCTCACGCCGCGCGGGGTCTCGCAGCGCGGGCGCGGGCGCGGGCGCGGGCGCGGGCGAGGGCGCGGGCGCGGGCGCGGCGCGCTCGGGCGGGCGGGGCGGGGCGGGCGCGGGGCGCGGCCAGCGCGGGCCCTCCCGCAGCCCGGCGCGCCGCGGGGCGGGCAGCGGCGCCCCGGGCGGGCGCGGAGCGGCTCAGAGCGCCCCGCGCCCCGCCGCAGCATGTCGGGCGCGCGCTGCCAGACGCTGTACCCCTTCTCCGGGGAGCGGCACCGCCAGGGGCTGCGCTTCGCCGCGGGGGAGCTGATCACGGTGCTGCAGGTGCCGGACGGCGGCTGGTGGGAAGGGCAGAAGGAGGACGGGCTGCGCGGCTGGTTCCCGGCGAGCTACGTGCAGCTGCTGGAGGTAGAAGCGGGGCGGCGCGGGCCGGGCCGGGCCGGGCCGGGCCGGGCGGGCGGCGCTGGGTCGGCCGCGCCCGCCGCTCCCCTGGCTCTGCTCAGGGCTCTCCGCGAGCCGGAGCGCAGGGCTGAGCCCAAGCTCCGCTCTCCTCCGCGCTGAGCGCCGGCCCTGCGCCGGGCCAGCTTGCGCAGCTGCGCGCCGCGGCGGCCGCGCTGCTGCCCGTGGCTCGCGGGCGCATCGGCGAGCGCTGTAGCCGGGGCAGGACTCGTGCGTCGCCGCGCTAGGGAGACGCGCGCCTGGGCGCTGGCGGAGGGTGTGCAGCACTCGGAGAAGGAGCAGCCCACGGGGCTCTGCTCTGGCAGGAGAGCCTCTGGGAGCCGCAGCCCCGGAATGGCTGAGTTCAGGCTGCATGTCGAGCTGTGGACTCTTGTGTTTGTTTACAATTGTTAAATGGCAGCAGAAGACAGTGGTTGATGTGATACACCTCTCATCATCCTCTGCCTCTCCTCTCCGATTTATGGTGTGGAAGAAGTGAATCTGATACATTTATTTTGCTGCAACTCTTCCCCACCTGGCTGGAGATACCTTGCTCTCCATATGTATGGCAGTATCCCACAGTGGCCCGGACTCTAAGGCTGGTCTTTCCACGAGGATGCTGAAAGGCTTTCTGCTAGTCTCAGCTGCCTTCACAGCCCTGGCAGCTAGAGCAACAGTTGTATTCCCACATAAGGAGTGCTTGCACCTGAGCCTGTTTATTCCTTTCTCTCTGATGCAAACAAGACCCTAAAAAGACCATGAAATATATGTCTATGAAGAGCATCTTTCACAATCTTTACATTTCTAAAACTGAGACCTGAAACTTCTTGCACCAAAGCAAGAATCTGTCATGAACCCCTAGGTCCTTCCCTTGCTGACCATACGCTGTTGTCATCTGGAACTTAATCTTGTATGTAGGCATGGAAATGATCTCCTAAAACATAGTGTCCCTGTAGTGACCGCGCTGAAGTGGTTAGCAAGCACAAGGCTTATCAGGTCAGCTTCTGTTTGTCCTCCAAGTTTCTACAGGAAATCAGACAGCCTACCTTGCTTTCGTCCAAGGAAAGCACTATTCCCCAGGCTTTTAGTGCACACCCTCTGGGAAATTCAGAGTAGCAGGAAGCATTGTGTGCCACCCTGAGCAGAACCAGGTTCACCCAGCAAATGCTGATCGTTGTGAGCAAAAGACTGAGCAAAAGGGCAATGTTTTGCCTGTAGACCTGCATTGCTTTCGGTTTCTCCCATCTCAATGAATAAAAAATTCTGGGGAGTTTACATGGAGTTTTCTGCTATTCATTCTTACCAGAAAAACAGGAAGGTAGAAGCAGCAGGGCTTTTCTATGCCCCTGAAATACCTGGGATTTTTTTGTAGTTCAGAAGTGTGGGAGTCCTGGTATCTCTCAGTTTTGCCACCTACAAGATCACTTAGTGAGATATGCGCATGCTTGTGGTTTTATACATTGCTAAATATTTATACGCTTGACTAGGACTTTAGGAATTGTTTGAGGGAAAATATATCATGAGATGAGACAAACTGTTCGGCGGTGGGAAACTACTTCTGCAAACACAATAACTTTGTTTTTATATCATTTCCACCTTGCAAACTCCTCTCTTCCTTTTTAAGTTTGAACATACCTGTGCTGTGCTCACAGAGGCAACTGCAGCCCCCGTGGATGTACCCTTCTGACTCCTAAACAAACAGGCTCATGTGCCACTGAAAACATTACTGCAGGACAATGCTATAAACAGCCCAGTGTCCTGTTTCTTGAGTGAACCTTAAGGAGGTTGAGAAAGATGGCAAGGATGGAGTGGTGTTCACCCTGAAGTGTTTTCTTTTTGTTTGGAGGTAGTTCTCTGATGTCAAGTAAGTCATATAAATCATTAAATATGTCAGATAAGAGCTAATTAGGTGAATTTATGGGACCATAGGTAGCTAGCACACATTGCACTAGAGCGGATGTGAAAGAATGAGAAAGATCTGTGTGCATGCAGGTAATCTCTCCGTTGTGCTGTGGGTATAGCAGGGCTGTTCGTGTGCTCAGGGACCTATTCTAGCTGAAAGACACCATGACAGAAATATACTCCTTTTCCATTCCCTAATCCGAGTCCTTGTGCAACCACATAGACACTGGAGCTGGCATCAAGGAGATGTTGAAAATATATAACCAGATGGGACCAAGAACACAATCTGTCTTTCAGAATCAACCTGTACTCATTTTCGTTTAAAGTAGCCCTGGCCCTGCAGCTTTAGGTAAGGTTCAGTGAGATGTTGAGAGCTGAACATAACCACCCACCGTCACTGGAAGAGGAAGTTCGTATTCCCCCTCCTCCCCTTACTTCCCTGTTCCCTGCTGTTTGCTCCAACAGTCACCTGTGATCATGCTTTTCAGATGTCTGTGGAGCCACCTAACTCATCCTAGAAGACAACAGCCTACGTTTTCTGTCACAGCAGTGAGTGAAAGTGGCCCGTGGAATTGTCCGAGGCATGTCAGCATGGGCAAGGCTTCCCCTGCACAGCGTGCACCCTTTCTCCTCACAGCAAAGTCCCTCAGGTGGTTAGGTGCTATCAAAAGCAGGGGTCCTGCTTCTGAGGCGTTTGTCATTTTGAATCTGACTGTATAGACAGTCAGGCTGGAATTTCTCACTTACAGTACTTCATGTTTACCAACACTGAATTTCTCTGATAGTGCTGCTCAAAAGTCTGCTCTGAGTTTTGTTCCTGCAGTGAAAGAGGAAAGTGAGCAAGGTATGATGAACAGCAGTTGAGAGGAGGGGGTCCTTTCTACCCTTTACTGATTAGTTCAGCAGCCAGTCCACAGTGTACAGGTTCCTTCTGGACAGAAGCATGGTTGTTTCAGATATTACCTCTAACTGTGAAGAACTGTGCTGCACAAGCAACACGTGCATTTCTTTGTGGGCAGCTGTGTTATGGAGCTGCTAATGCAGCTCCCACTCCCTTGCAGATCCCCAGGAGTGTCTGCATGGTCCTGCTTAGCTCTGGCTGTCTTAGCCAGGATCTGAGGAAAGCGTATGCACTTCTTTCTCATATGTTTACTAGAACAAGCTGATAGCTTTGACTATTGTAAAGAAAAATAGATATCCTTAGCTGTTGGTTAGGCAGAGCAAGTTTTAATGGTAGATATGGAGTTTAACATCTCTGAGAAAACCATGAAGGTGGCCTGTGGAAAAATGAACTTCAATGCTGGAGATGGATGTTTCTGAGGGATTGTTGCCTTTGCCTCCTGAGTTCTCTTGCCAGCAAAAATGTGTTTTCATTGTATTCATCACAGATCAAGGAAAGGACTAAAAATGTGTTTTCATTGTATTCATCACAGATCAAGGAAAGGACTAAAGCTGTATCAAATGTGGGGCAACAGAGACACATGGAGGTTAAGATGTCTGATGTTTTTTGGTTACTGCTCCCATGATTGCTGCAAGCCTGACGTGGTGGGCTAGAAGGAAACAGTGATGGCTAAAAAGAGCTGGAGGATAGTGGAAGAAGTGTTGGGGGGGGGTGTCCTGGAAAGAAGATGTCTCTGTGCGTTCTGGAGAGGATACAGTTGTCAGGAGCAAAGGGGATCACAGAACCCGAGACTAGCAGAAGAAGCAAGTAGAGTGAGCAAGGGAAAGTACCAGCTGCATAATGGGACTTCAGGTGAAATCCCATAGGGCCAGGCTGGATAGCAGCGGACATGAGGCTGCTGCAGTTCTGTTCACAGAGTCCTTGAAGTTGAAAGGGACCTCTGGAGAGGTCTAGTCTGACCTCCCTCACCATATCCAGTTGTGTTATAAATAGCTCCAAGAATAGAGACTCCACAGTTTCTCTGAGCAACCTGTTCCCATATTTGACCATCCTCACAGTGCAAAAGCTCTTTCTTATGTTTAAAAGGTATTTCCTGCATTTCAGTCTGTGCCTATTGCTTCTTGTCCTTTCACTGGATACCACTGAGAAGAGTCTGTCTTCTTTACTCTCGTCCACAGGTGTTTATACACATTGGTAAGATCTGCCCTGAGCTTTGTTATCTTGAGGCTAAACTGTCTCAGCTCTCTCCTCTCCTCATATGTCAACTGCTCCAACCCCTAATCATTTTTGTGGCCATTTGTTAGATGTGCTCCAGTATATCCATGCCTTTCTTGTACTGGAGAGCCCAGTATCCGTGTATTTCTTGTACTGTCAGGCTCTCGGACATAACTGGTTAATGGAGAAACAGGGCTCAGCTGTATTGCCTGAGAATTAGAATTCATTGACACCAGAAGAACCTGACAAGGTGCTGCCAAATTCATATGTAGTTGCTTTGACTGAGCTTTGATCTGTGAACAGGCAACACCCTTCTTCTCACAGCTGCAAACTCAGGAGGCTTGGGAAGGAGAGATTTTGTCCCTGATCCATATCCTGTGGAGTAGGGTAAATTACACCATCTGCTTCAATCTTCATCTTTCCTGTGGTGACTTATAGCTATGTCAGCCATGAGACCTGACAGTTGAGGGACTAGCAGCTGCATTTTCTGACCATTCCCTCTTCATGGATACCTTTTTTTCTATCTGACTTTTAACCATTTGAGCAGAGCTATGTTGGATCCCTCTATACAGTGCAGTCACAGAGTGATTATGCTTCCTAGCCTGGTGGAAAGAGAAATATGTGCAGCTATGTACAAAGACAGGAGAGTGCTTTAAGCCTGCACCGTCACAGTGAACACAGGTTTGAGGCACTGAAATGTGGTGTGTAATATGGTGAGTGAGGATTCTGGTGATTTCTTAACAGCTGAAGGCAACAAAATGTTTCTTGCTAAGAGGCTGACTGCCTCTGCATCCCATGTACATCAGAGGTGTTTGGGATGATGTGTTTAGACAAATTTCTGAACAACCCTGGAACTGAAACTGAACAAGAACAAGTCTCAAACATGTCCTGCTTAATGTCATGGCCTATATTGGGGCAGGACAGCAAAGTGAAGGTGATGTTAGATCTCTTGGGCATATATTTCAGGAGATGCTTTACATGATGGTCCTTTGGGGAGATACTGGCTGTTGCATGTGCCTTTTCTGGAGACACCTAGAGAGGTGGAAAGATGTGTCATTCAGTCGCATTTGTACAGTAGCAAGCAGCTTGTTTTAAAATCTATTTCAGGCATTGCTTTTTGTATTTGCAGTTAGCTAGAAATCACTTATATAAGCAGCAGCAGCAGCAACATATGCAGATTTGCTGGAAATTGTCAGCACTTTTTATAGCTTCAGTCATCCCACAGATGCAAGACTTTGTACGAAGTACAGTGTGTGCTTCCAGCATGGATGGAGGTGGCACTGGAATCTGACTCTTGACTGACTTTGACTTACTGAGCACTGTAGAGGACTGAGAGGTGCCTTCTCCCTGTTGCATGGTGCCTGTGCAGGCATCACAGCATCACACTTCGTTGCTGTGTAGTTATGGGAGATGAGGGGAAGGAGCTTGTATCTCACCTAACCTGTGACATCTGCTACAGAGGCAATGAAAAGTGGAAAAAAAAAAAAAAAAAAAAAAAAAAAAAGAGCCTGGAAGTTGTGGCACATTCAGGTACAGGAGGAATGGCATGGTAGAAAGTGGCTTGTTCTTTGCATCCAAATGATCATAGAGAAAAAGGATGGAGGGAATTTATAGAAATGGTAATACCTCTAATTTCTTTTATAAAGGCAAAGAATATGCAGAGGATTTCTGTGCCAAGCTGTATCTTTGTCGTAAGCTAATATGATCCAAGGAGACAGTGTGCTTAAGGAGAAACTAGAATCTGCAAGCTGATTAGCAAGAATTCTATTTCATAACAAAATTCAAGATTTTTGCCCTGAAAGAGAAATCACGACTTCCAAATATTTCCATGAAACAGAATTCTGATGAAATGTTTATTTTCAGAGAGAAAAGGTTAAGCTTTTTATTTCTTTGTCTCTCTTTCTTCACTTTGATAATAGAGCATATTTTGACCAATAAACCCCCAAAGCATTTTATCAGAAAATATCCACCCAGTCCTAGAAATGAGCAGTACAGCAGCTAGTGCTACAGTATGAAGGCTCTGTCATGTGTTGTAACAGTGAAGGCTGGCTTTAACAGCTGCTCTCTGCTGTAATGGAAGTTATATAATTTTTGTCTTACATTTAGAAGAAAGGAGATGTTGACACCTATTGCAAAGGAATTTGCTTGATTACTGTAGAGATAAGAATAAGGTTGTGTATGGAAGGCACTTGACTGGCTCTGAGTATCCAACTGTGCCTGGCTCTTTATTATGTATGATGTTCATATCTCCTGCCTGCAGCAGTGGTGCTTTTCTCTTTTAACAGGTCCTTCTAAATTCTGGGAGTTAGTTACTTTACGCTCTCTCATTCTTCCATCCCCCCACTCAAAAATCAAGTCAGCCTACAAAGTCATGCCAATCGACAAGGACAGAGGGGGGTTATGTGACAATGTCAGTTATATTGGACAAATGTGGCTGCTACCACTATTTTTTTCTAAGGATACCCCATGAAACACGCGGTGCTTCGGTATGTGCAGTCTTGTGCAATCATAGAGGAAGAGTGATCTGTGCTGCAGCAAGATGAGGGTGTAAGTGCTGAGCCTTACAGTGGTTATTAAGTAGCTAGAAGGTGAGCAAGGTACAGCTCTCAGGAGATCACCAGTGTTTAGCTTCTGATGCTGAAAACTTAACAGTTAATTGGTTGAGCAATGGTCGGATACTTCTTCCATGCTTATATGCATACTCATTCCTTTTCCCTATTCTGAGAACACAGAAGGATGATTTTTGTTCTTCTGAGGAAGGGATGACTCTAGGGGGGACTGAGAGGGGAGAAAGGGAAGGAGGAGTTTCATAAGGTTGTAGATCAAGGCTTCTGCAGGCATTGTGGGAGGGTTTTGAAAATCCATATCCCCTCAGCTGTTGAGGCTGGTTTTCTTTGTGTGACTCAACAGCAAAACTTTATCTGAAGTAGGGTCTTAAAAATATTTGTAAGATAGCGGTGTTAATGAGAATCATGTGAGAATACTTCAAATTTTGAGAGGGCGGTTGTAACAGACAGATATAGAGCACCCAAACTCCTCTGAAATGCACAGCAATTTAGACAGTATGTTTCTGTAGTTAGTGATGCCTACAGCTGTGATTGCACAGGCTGTTTAGTTTCAAAATGTCATTTTTGCTCTCTGTAACTGTAACTTTTCAGACTTGAAACTTCTGGCCATCTGACCACCGACATCAGAAAAATGTGAACATAACTAAATTATCTATTTTCTCATATAAAAAGAGAGAGGAAATAATGTTTTTCTCCCAGAAGAATTCTTTTTAATCAAGATTTTTGAGGAATTTTAAAGCCCTGTGAAAAAGATGTGACATTGCAGAGTCAGGATCTCCTGCTGACAGGAGTGTCTACTATGCATCTAGTGAAAATAGTCTTCGATTGTGGAAGTTATATGCAGGATTTTAAAAATAATTAGTACCATAAATATCTAATAGCGTATAAAAGGAGAAGTCTTCATCATGGGAGAGGGCTTCTTTGTAAGCTCTTCTGCCCTTTTCACAAGTTAGGGTGTTGCAAAAGCGAGATTCATGCATGCTGTGCCTGTTAGCAGGTAACAATAGTCAAATTTGTTGCCTTGCTGTAATCTCATAGGAGATTAAAAAAAAAAAAAGAAAGAAAAAAGTCTAGCTAGGAGATAAAAGCAGGTCATAGGAGGCTTATTCTGGAAGGACCTCTTTCTGCCTGTGGACAACAAAGGGAGTCTGAAAACTATTTCACTGCAGGGATCTGCCTTGTAGATGGCTACGATTAAATGATTTGCCATTCATCTGCACTGTAAGCAGGCTGATATGAAGTGAAGACGAAAAATGTAGATACTTATTTAAAGATTGCTTAATTCCTTAAAGAATTCCCAGTTTATTCTGGACTCTGAATGCAGCACGGACCCTGCAGGAAAAACACAGTTTCTTTAGTAATAGGCACAGGGTTGCTAAGGTACTCTGAATATTCTCATTTTCTAATTTGGGCGCGATTGCACTTTCAATATCTCAGTGTTCCACTGCAAGTAAGATTCACTGAATGTATTACGTGTAATTTTTTTACCATTAAGTGTGATGAGAAGATTCTGCATTCTAAAACTTGCTTTATTGTGATGTCCAAGCTGGAAAATTTGACCCTGAACCCAGAACTGGAAGATTCTGTCTTCCAGATTTGGTGAGTGTTTTTTTTTTTGTTTGTTTGTTTGTTTTGTTTTGTTTGGTTGGGGTTTTTTTGCCTTTTTTTTCCCTCCCCTACTTGTTCCACATTTAATTGTGTGATAATAAATGACCGAGTAGAATTAACTGGGCTTTTAAATAACAGATTAAATCTTTGTTTTATATTCCATGGTTGCTTATCTCATGGAGCACATTATTACCATTATTGCATCCTGATCCTGTGTTACCAGAGTCTTAAATGCCTAGGTATGCTCTCAGGACTTTTTCATTACTTCACTAACTACTGTTACGAAGTATAATCACAAAGATATAGTGATTTTTTATTTGAGAGAAGTCCCAGAATAGTGGTAGCAAGTAGATGTTACTGCAGCATGACATAATACCTGTTGTAGTTGTTTTCACTGTGACCACATAGTAACTGAAGGCAGCAAGAGTGATGACTCTCAAGTTAAACATGACCATCCTGTTTGCTGCCATCAGTGGAGCATAGAGAGCCAGACTGCTAAGGGTGACAGTCAGTCAGCATTGCTAATTTGTGTCTTAGAATATTTGACATAAGGCAGGGATATTTCTATCCTCAAATTCTAGCGCTTCCAGGAAGCACTTGTTCTGTACAGCTTTTTCAGAATCCAGCACTTCTGGGATGTGTCACATTTACTGTGGCACATGGTACATTTTCTGAAAGCCTCCCAAAACCTTGGGCCTTGTTGCTGTGGCTGTTCACTTCCATGCACATTTCTAGCAATGGTGTGAGGCTCAGTATACATCTGAACAGAATTTACTGATGGGAAAAGATGATTTGTTGTGAAAATCTGAAAGGTAGCATAATGGACTTGATGGTCCTCCTCCTCTGTTCTGCACACAGTCATTGGCTTACATCAGTTTAAAGTGTCTTGGGCCATATTTGGTTACATATTACCCTCCCTTTTATTGGTATGATCCACTTAGAGTGCAGAGCAATGTAAAATCAGAGCCAATGGTCTGTTCAGTTGCTGTTGTTTCAGGGCACAGTGCTTCAACAAGTGCTTGTCTTGAAAAAATATATGTATGATTTAATGCAGCTGGAATTTTTATGTCCCGCTACTATGTAAAGTATTATTGATTAAGAAGATCTCATGTAAAGAGCTGGTATGTGGCAGGAGACCTGGGATATTAGTTAACAGGCTGTACAGATTTGCACTTTATCTGCAGTGCAGGCAGATACGCAGCATGCCACTGCAGGCAGAACATGGTGGTTAAGGAAAGAAGGACTGTCCCAGCAAGAGCCCCTCACGCACCTGCAGTGGTAACATCAAAAGTGCATTTTTGGCTGGTAAAGCCAAAAGTAGGGGGACAGGACAGTCTATGCTCCATGCATGGGATGCAGGCTTGTTGGTGATACTATCCACATTAAATAATTTTTCTCTGTATATATTGAAGTAACTATCCTGGTGAAGTATTCTTTGTATAGATGACAGAAGGGAAAGTTTTTGCTTGTGCTAGTAAGCCAGTTTTCCAAATTATGTTTGGAAAGCTATCAAAATAGTTTTTATACTCATTTAGTATATTTGAGGTTAGCCTTTTTGCTGGCAAATTATGTGCATTTTGAATGAGGATGCCATGGATTACTCAGGAACTACTGCTCTGTATCTCGTAGAAAAGCATATATAGCACAGGAATATGCCAGTAAATTTTAACATAACTTCTGTGAACAGACCCACTTGCTAGTATGGACCACCTTAGAGTGAATTTAGACTGGCTGCCAGGTGACTTTAACAGACCGTTGGTCACTCACCTTTGGACTGCAAGTCAGGTATAGTGCTAAAGGTTGAAAATCCTTCTTTGACACAGTGTGAGCAGCTTTCTAGAGCTTCTTCCTAGCTTCATAATTGATAAGAGTAAATGTGTGGACTATTCTTGAAACACAGATATTTGCTGGCAACAAAAGCAGATTGGTTTTTGAGCATTGATCTGAGCAAAAGTTTGTTTACTGCACAGATCTCTCAGGGCTTTCATAGTTCCTTGGCCTTTACAAGACCTTATTTCAATAGCAAAGGCAAGAGCAATTTGCTGTTGAAATGACCTGGTTATATGTTAGAAATGAGAAAAAAAAATCAACATGTACTGGTTTTGTCTTGTATCATTTTGTGTACTCCAGTTCTGGGCTTCTCTCTTCTGCCCTGTCCTGTGGTTTTCCATGGAGGAAAACAATCACACAATCACAGAATAGTTGGGAGTTGGAAGGGACCTCTGGAGGTTATCTGGTCCATCTCACCTGTGTAAGCACGGCCGGTTAGAGCAGGCTGCCCAGGATGATGAAAGAAGGAATACTCAGTAAGAGGTAATTAAAAAGTATTGTGTAGACCTGGACTGATTATATCACAAGATGGATTGAGTCAAGATTGTATGTAAGGAAGACAGGTGCATGGGCTATCAACAGCTGTCCCACAGAATGTCCCAGTGCAAGGAGAACATGATAGCCTAAGAGGGACTTCAGTCTAGAAGCAACTTCACTTGGCAGCTGTGACTTCAATTACAGAGCTGGGCAGCACTGCTGATAAAGTGATGCCTGAACATGGGTAATGCTGGACAGTGTTGAGATATTAACTGGAGAGAAAGCAGAAGCTGTCTCTTGGGCTGAATATATAGCATGCAATTGTCAGGAAAGCTGTCCCATTAGCACAACATCTTAGTCTTTGAAATGTTCTCTCACACTCAGCAAGTCCAGGAATGGGTAAAAGGGAGGATAGATGAAGAGTGAGGAGAAATCAAAAGAACATTACGACGTAATTAAGAGTCTCAAGCTCCTCTTACCTTCGCATTTTTTTCCTCAATCCTTTATTTGAAACCCTTGTAAAACTTCATGCAGTACAGTTCAGATACAGATCTGTTAGCCTAGAGTTAAATCTGATCTGTAAACTGAACCTGTGCATTTGATTTACCTGATCTGTAAACTGAACCTGGCATTTCAGCATTGCTTCATCCATATTGTGGGGAATTTTTTGTTTTGTTTTCTTGACTGCGGCCATAGTCAGCAGAAGTCTTCAGGATGCTCTACACCAATTTATATCAAATGGAAGGAGTGAGAAAGGAAAAGAAATGGGACTGATTGGCTCAGAGACATAGTTAAGCAGCTTTATAGCTCCTGAGGAGAAAAGAGTAGTTGAATATTAAGCAAGGAAAAGGCCAAAACGAGGCCTTCCCTCTCACCTAAGGGTTCTCTCTGATGCCAAAAGACCAGAATTTGTGGAAGAGAGAGGGAAAGAGCAAGGATTTGAGCTTATGGACGTTTTCTGGGACATGAAAGATACGTGTAAGATTCCAGTTATCCCTCCTCCCTTCTTCTTACCCCTGCCCAGTATTTACTACTTTGCATTTATCACTAGTGTAATTTGCTGTGATGTTACCTGTTCACTGAAGACTTATTGAAGTTCTTCATGAAATTAACTGGATTTGCCCCATGTAAATAGTTACCTATATCACTCTCAAATATTTACAAACATTTCTCACCCTCCTTTTCAGCTACTTAAGAAACGAGCTGCTGCCTGTACTCTGTGCTGTCCAGTGTGCACCAAGCAGGATGTTGCATGCTTTGTCACTGTAGGAGGTAGGAGAGAACATGGCTTCTTCTGACATATCTCTGATTTATGCTCTCCTGTTCTGTCATCTTGCTAGCTCTGAGGTGGAAACGGCCAATCTCAGAGGTAGGAATCTCGGCTGAAGCAGGACAGGAAATCTTTTGGCCCTATCGGAGCCCAAAAAATGGGACATACAGCAAAAAATAGCATCATCAGGCTTTTGTGGTTGCATTGCTAGCCTTTTGATTTGATAAAGGCTAACTCTTTCTGTTTCTGCTCTCAGTTTTGATTCTGCAATGCTTTTCTCACTCCTTGACCATTTCTTCTGAAAGTCTGTGCAAAAAGGAGTTTATGTGCTCAAAAGGACACTTGTGGCTGTTGATCTATCAGAGGATATCAGGTCCCCCAAGAGTACCTCACTTAGATCCTTATCCCATCAGAGCTATTGCACTACTACTGAGTGTATTCCATTATTCTGCTCTTCTGGTAACATATTGACATTTTCAGAATGTTCTTTCAAATTGGATAGTTTGAGCTGCTTTGTCTCCCTGATCCTTTATAATTCACCTTTTCAGCACTTTATTCAGATTGCCAAAACAAAACCCTGTAGGTTCTGTGTGCCATGATAGCTCCTCTTTGAGCTATGTGCCACAGAGCTAGATAATCTACAATGACAAGCTGGTGCATAACAAGAACAGTTTCACAGTGAACTTCCTTCAGTTTCTACAGAAGTGAGGCTGGGCTATAGAGAAGGCAGCAGCAAAATCTGGCAAGATTCTGGTAGTGGGTGATAAGGAATGGGGGAATTTTGGGGGGGTGGAGATGGATATTTAGGGTAATAGAGATTGCAAGGGGTGGTAGAGAAAGAAGGAATAAACTAATTTGAATTTAACAGTGATTTTTCAAAGTGCAAAGTATCACAGAATGGGTAAGGTTGGAAGTGACCTCTGAAGAGCATCTAGGCCAACCTCCCTACTCAAGCAGGGTCACCAAGAACATTTTAGACAGCGTTGCATCCAGGCAGGTTTTGAATATCTCCAGTTTTGAATATCTCCAGAGATAGGAGACTCCAAAGCCTCTCTGGGCAACCTGTTCCACCAGTGTGCTGTCAAATGAGGGCTCATCCGGGATTTGAACCCGGGACCTCTCGCACCCTAAGCGAGAATCATACCCCTAGACCAATGAGCCACATGCTATGCAGTACAGTTTGCACAGAAGAGGAGTTTTATTTCTAGGGAGTGAGCAAATGTTTAACTCTGAATGGAATGACCACAAACTGGTTTGGTACATGTAGTGTATTTTGCAGTCCAAGTGAAATCTATGTAGTGTCTCCAGAATTCAGTTTAAAAACCCTGCTGAAGGCTGTGTAAGTAGCACATGGCTGAGTGTGCTACTCACATCCCCACCATTGCAATGTGCTGCCTGAAAAGCAGATTTGCTTTCCCTGTGCCAACTACTGTATAATAGGACTAATTCATTACCCAAGGCCAAGTAATCACTCTAAATAGCAAGATTTAGAGGACAGCCTATGACTTGTTTCACTGCACTGTGATCTGTTGATTATCGCAGTGATAACTAGCACCAAGTGAAGATTGGAATTCAACCTCAGTGTTTTATGGGATGAAGAATGGAACTTTGGGTATTTCCAAAACGAAGTGATGTTTAAATTATCTATAGGTCTTTGATGGGCTGCCTTACTTCTGCTGCCTCTTGTGCTCTTGGCCAGCACAGTTTAACAAGTCTGAAAGTGAATCTATGGTGAGGGACAAAGCCCTCCCTCAGTGCTGGCCACAGGCATGTTCATAGACTCTAATTCTGTGCAGGGATGGGGTTATGGTAAACTGGGTTCTTCTGAAGTACATCTGGCTGGCTGTGTTAGTAGTGGAGGGGAGCAGGGCTGGTGCAAGTTACCACTCGCACTTCTGCTTTGATCACTGAGGCCTGTACTCTGTGCTGTCCAGTGTGCACCAAGCAGGATGCTGCATGCTTTGTTATTGTAGGAAGTAGGAGAGAACATGGCTTCTTCTGACATATCTCAGAAGTAGGAATCTCTGCTGAAATAGAACAGAAAATCTTCTGGCCATATCAGAGCCCAGCGAACAGGGAACCTATAGCCGAATACAACCCTCCAGACCCAAGCAGGCCATGAAAGGGGAAAGCAAAAGAAGCTGAGACCCAAAAGGCAGCTTCAGTCTGCCCTCACTATTGATCAGCAAAACATTTGTAAAATGAGTACCAAATTGAATGCTGCAACTCTTAGCTACACTGCTTCAGCTACACTGCTTCCTCTAGTAGACTAGAGACCTTGATCCACTTCGTGAATACTCAGCAAGTTCTTTATATGACAGGCCTTATGGGCCCATTCCTGTGCACACCTCCTTCTGAGTGTCCAAGGTACGACCCTTCCAATCTGATTTTGGAAGCCTGGAGATGGCCTGGGATTGTGACCCATTGGCACAGTATTCTCCAGTCTCTCTTTTACAAGACAAGAACTGCTCCACACATATCATCTGGGCTGAGAGCATGGGAGTTTGTAAGCAAGTGCAGATCATTTCAGATATGCAGATCACCTCACCAAATAATTTGCATGGATGTCACACAGGAAGCTGCCCACATCCTGGCATTCCTGGGCAGGCAGGCTGCTGGTTTGCCTGGAGACTAGGGCTGTGTGCTGAGCTGGGCTGGCCAAGGCAAGCAGCACAGATGCTGCCACAGACTGAATTCCACAGGGCTCATCTTGCGGAAGGCTCTTCAGCTTCACCCTTTTTCTTTCTCTGGGTTGACCTCAGTGGACTTTGCATTAGGCTCAGAGTCTCAGAAGCCACTGGATCTTATTCCTGCCTCCAAGCTGACTATGAATAGGCTGGTTCTTGCCCGCTCTCGGTCTCAAAGAGCATTGTTCAGACAGGGGTGGGGGAGGGTGCCTGGGCGGACAAGCAGGGCTGGTTAGTGGGGGCCAGCTAAGTGCCATACACTGTGTCCTGTGCGAAGCAGCAGCGCTGTGGACCCTGCTCTTACAGCTGAAAGGCAATGATTTTTGTAACACAGGGAACGAAACTGGCTGCACTGAATGAAGTGGCTTTTTGCTGGACAAGACGCGGAGCTCTGAAAATGGCTCTTTTGTGACTCTCGGATCAGAAATACGCAAACAGGAATGCCTGCAGTCTCCCGTGTTAGCACTGATTAGTGCAGTGTGTGTGTGTGTGTGTGTGTGTGTGTGTGTGTGTCCCTGAATTACGCAATTCTGTTCCAGCCACATGGCTGAGCCTCCTCCTCCCTTCCCCCTTCTGCTGCCTTCTGGGGGCATGGCTGTGTCTGAGCTCCACAGCCCTGATGTTACTGCTGGATGCAAGGTATGTGCCCCGGCAGCCTGTTGAAGAACCAGTTCCAGGGATTCCAGTCTGTTTCAGCCCCAAGTGTCAGCCCCTGGAGGGAACAAAGCTCAGGCATCTCTGCCATGGTAGAGAAATTGTTTTGCTTTCAGTGGTGCAGGACACAATGTTTGTGACTAGAGGAGAGGGAGCCTGAAAGCCCCTTTTCCCTCCCCATGGGAGGGAAGTGCATGGAGCAGCTGATTTTAATTGCTGTGCTCAGGTCCTTCCCTGTCTTGTGTACTGGGACAGGCTTCCTCCTCACCACTGGAGTGAGACTCATTTCTTTTCCTGATATTTTTTTTCTCCTCTTAGAGACCACATGCCTTCAATGCAGCTTCATCCTCCAGCTGGAAAAGATTCAGGAGAAGTGGTTCACAGAGTCTAAAGCCCTCAGCCTCAAAGATGGCTATGTGTAGTTCCTGGTGTGCGCCCTCTGAAGCCAATTTCCCTAGCCACTTGTTAGTACTCGCAGCAGCTACAAAATGCTGCTGCGTCTTGCAATGTTTTCAAAACCTGCATCTTCTTTGCTATTTAGGTGAGCCAGCCAGTTCTAGTGCAGGTGGTATTGGCAGAAAACCGTCTTCCGTCAGGTAGAGGCCAGTGAGTAGTGGAGGGTGTGTAGCTGAGGCCACTGCATCCCAAGGGCAGATTTCTGCATAGGAAGTTAAATGGGCTAATCTTGCCCCATTCCCATACATCAGCACAAAGTTACGCACACTGTATCTGCTTTGCTGCCTGCCATGGTCTGGCAGGGTTTTTGTTTGCTGCTTTTGGATGTTAAAAGTAAACAATTTGCAAGTCCTGAGTCAGTGTAAATGTTCCAGCAGCAGCACTACATCTGTCCGCTAGTCCTTTTAGATCTCTGATAATCCAGACCATTGTATCTCTTGTGTGTTATCTGAATAGGATAGTGATCATCCTATTGTCCTCAGACCTATTGAATATGGAGCCATTCACCACCACAACCTTATTATGTGGCACGTAGAGCTACTGGTGAAAAAGTTTAACTCAGGAGAGATTCCCAGTCCAAATAGGTTTCTTCTCTTTCATTCTGCAGAGGCAAATACGCAATTTTATTTTTGTGATAGCATGCTGTTGTCCAAAGCGGTAACATTCTGTCTGGATAGCTTCATCCCACCCTGTACTCAGAATATGTGTGCATTTCATTCCCACAACAAATCACATTTGTAAAATCAATTCAAGTCATTAGTCTTTTTCTGGGAAATAGAGATGATGCTGGCTAGTAACCTTCCCTTGTTCTGTGTGATGGATGCCTTTTGGGGTTCTTGCATTGCTTACTGTAGTAGTGCTGCTCCCTCTTCCCCTTGGTGATAATGTCCACGGGGTACACAGCACCCTCCATGGAGTGGTGGAGCGTAAGTACCATCAGGACTGTTTGGCTTGTATGTGACAGATAAAAATGGCCTTTAGCAGCTCTGCCTGCCAGGTGGGGCTCCTAAACAATGTATTTTAGGTCATGGTTTGTCATTGTCATCTCCTCTTTGTTCAAATGGCATACAATTTGAAGGGCAGACTTCTTCCAGCTTCTTATGGCTTGAAATGCTGTGCAGCAAAAATTCTTGAAACATCTCCTTTTATTTTAATAAATAAGATTACAGCATAAGCAATGGGGGACTCTGACAGAGCCTGGATATCCAAGCTGTGTTACTCTGCTCCTTTGGAACCAGCAGTTTTCTCTCTATGCCATGTAACTTATTACTGCCTCTGTTGTGCTGATCAAGTTCTTTGCAAGGAGTAGAATTAAATCACTGGTCACTACAAAGTATCCTTACAGTATAATTTTCCTTCTGCTGTAAGCTTTTTCCTTTTTTTTATGACTTTGTCTTCTTAGGCAGCTTCCTCAATTTAGTCTTAAGGTGAGAAATGTATTTATCAATGTGCAAGTCCCCTTTTTCTGTAATGAACATTTGCTTATTTTCTCTGCTGTCTGCTAATCTCTAGCTCCAGCAGTAGGAAGGCAACTCCTTCAATGGTAGGAGTTAAATATATCACCCCAGAAAAGAGCAAGCCAGATCTGAGAGCTGCTCTTGTAAAAGTAATTTTGATCCCAGCCTTGTTTCCTGTCTAAATACTTTTCTCTTTCAGTGGAGATCATGAAATGTCACAGTCATTATTTTTGTTCAGAACATACTGAGAAATCAGCTTTCAGTTCTAGAGATTCCCTCTTTAAGGAGCACAGTTTGAGGAATGAGAATTACAAGTTACAGGGAAGTTGCAGTTCTCTGTATTTTTAAACAATATTATTTTGGAGAACAATAATATTAAGTGTGTTGCTATGGTGTTAGAAGGGTGTGATTAATTAGACACAGATTCAGTATGTTTAAGTGTGCAAGACAACTGCTAGAGTCAGGCCAAAAACAGGATAACCTCCCAGATTGCCCTCATATAATGCATCTTTTGTTTTTCTTCGCACGGTGAGATTCTGCAGCTGTGCAGGATTCACCAGGGGAAACCTTTCTATAATCAGGCTAACTTTTCTCCCTTAGTCCAGTCAGTTACAGAAACTTGGGACAGATAACACATGACTACGTGCTAAGAGCACCACTGCACTACTTGACTCTCTGAAACACTGGTGAAGGTGAGGAGAGATGGAGACTTATTTATGGGGGCTGCACAGGAAAGTGGCATGTATAGAAATGTACCCAAGGAACACCGATGCTGCTGAACCTTGTCCATAAGGTTTTACCGTTTCAGTTCAGCAACAGGCCCTAGAATATCTGGGTCAGTCCAATACTGAGGATGTTAAGGTTAAGATATTCAGTCTCCTGTTGACCCCTGGTTTCCTAGTTCACAAATGGCAAAAGTGGAGAGGTGACCTAGTCTGGCCTTCCCTTTGTTCCTTTTCTGTTTCTTTAACTCCGATCTTGCAGTTCTGCATGACTCCTTATACAGCTCTGGATAGATTCCCCCTGCACAAACTAATCCAGCGCTCTCAGCAGAATGTGGTTCACTTTTTTTCCCCAGGGATACTCTTTTACTGGGTTAGCTCATGGAAACACTGAGCACCAAAGGCAGTTTAAAGTAAATGTTGAGAGTGGATATGGGAGCATAACAAGATACTGCTGTGAGACAGCTCAAGGCCTCCCCTGGCATTTTAGTGTTAACTATGACTGCAGCAGCATGGTTTCCAAGGATGCTGAGCAACTCCATTGCCCCCTTAGAATGGGGATGCTCAGGCATGAATCCATTTGAACACACAACTTGCAAGACATTGTAGATAGCACGAGAGTCAGACCACCTGCTTTAGTCTCATACCTGATCATGTGAAATGTAGGTGTGCTGCCCTAGCAGATTAATCTAGATTGTCCAAGGAGGCATCTAGCCTTTCTGTGTAGAGGGTACAAAAAGACTTTGGTTCCTTTAAAGGGTATTGAGCATTGATTTGTGCTTAGCAGGAAACTACCTAAAATTGATCAGCAGGAAATGCCAAGTCCTGGGATGGTCTGAACTAGTGTCACTCCTTGAAACTGTACTGCCTGATGCATGGCTTCAAAAGACAGCTATTTTCATTTAATATTCACTGCTGAGGAGGCCCCACTGTTTGTTAACAACTGCAGGATGGTTGTTATCATCACCTTCTGCAGAACACTAGCAGTTAGAACATAGGAAGTGAGACGTGGCTTCAGTTTCCTCTTGTTCTGAGCAGATTCAAACTTGCACTTCTCAGTTCCCAGGGCAGTATTTTAGCTGCCGGGCTGTAGAGTAACGCAGCCTTTTGACCTTTAGGGTAAAGGCCTGTGCAGCTAGCAGCGCAGGAGCTGGGGAGCCACAAGGAGATCAAGCAAGGGAAATCAAGAGGGAAGGCAGATTTCTTATCTGCTTCAAGAATTGCTTCTGCTGTAATGATCAGATCTGGATGCCTGCACAGTCTTGGAGCAGAGACTTTGCAGTCCAAAGTGAAGACAGTGAAGAAGAAAATCATCTTACTTTACTTCAGACTGATACAACAGAGTCACCCAGATGCCTTTATAGCTAACTGTCAAAAAGATGTACTTCTGAGGCCAAACTCTCCTGATGTTTTTCCAGACATGCAGTCTAGAAGGAGCTGAATGTTCTGCCTCTCTCTATTGATTGAAGGGCACCAGCCTGACTAGCTCAGCTATGAGCACCTGCGTTCACTCATGTGAACTCTGCAATGCTAAACTGAGGCAGGGATTTTGAATGGCTCTGAATATTGATGTGCCTGCACTCAAAAGAGGTTCTCTAACTCTCTCCACTAGCAGCTACATTAAAGTGTAGTTTTCAGTGTCTTGCCAAACTCTTCTTTCTATTGCAAACACAGAGAGCAGGAGCCTTGGGGAGTTGTTACCCATCTGTAGTTTGAATTTGGCATCTGTTCTGTGTCTTCCTGCTTCTTTCCTTGGCATGGGGCCAAGATTGGAGCTTGGTGTCCAGAAAGAAGTGGAACCTGCCTTTAAATGCATGCCTATATTAGTGTTCCTGATTCCTTTCTCCATATACAAGGCTGTTGCAGGAGAACACAAAAGGAAATGTTCAGGAGAGAAGACTTTGGTGATAGAGACACCAAAGTACTCAAGCAGGGCAATCTGCCGAATGAGGCAAACTCCTGTTAGAAGTTTGTTTTTCAGATGTTTTCAAGAGGGTATTTCCTTGACTCTTGGATTAACTGTAGTTGTACTGGAAGACTCCTCTGTATCCTGTTTTCCACAGGATAGGGTGCTTCTTTCCAACAAACATCTGACACTCTATTTTACATTACTTCTAGATTTTAATTCAAAACATAAGTTTTATCTTTTTCACCCAAAACACACAAATTCAGGCCTAAACAAGACCCTGTAAAGAGTGTATAGTCTTAGAATGATTTCTGTGCGTCTCTTTGAGGTAATGATATCCGGATAATTATATATGAGAACAGAGATAGGGTCGTATGCTGAGAGGAGAATAAGGTGACGTGAAAGAGCAGGGCTGGACGGTTGGAGTCCTTTGCAGGGGTGTTGAGCTGGAAGAGGAAACAGTCAACCCTGTGTTTCAGCCTCTTGCAGAAACCCTCAGATGTTGCAAGCATGTGTGTGCTGCAGTGCCTATGGGATTTGGCAGCGACCACTCTGCCCAATGTACTTTTTGCAAATCCAAGGTCATTGATCTGCAAAATCCTTTGACTAATACAGCACAGGGTTGGATCTGGGGCCATATCAATCTCATTCGGAGTTTTTACCAGGTCTCTTTGAGAACAAGGACTCTGTATCTATGTCATTTAAGTGCAGTAATTTTTTACTGACATTTTGTAAAGCCTTTACCTAGGTGGACTGGGAAGGGTCCCCTTGGTCACTCCAGAAGCTTTTCTGCCTCATGACTCAAAGTAGTTTGAAAAAGTCCTCCTGTGTTTGGCTTATGGATGGAGCATTTTCTGAATGCAAGTGAAACATGACTGATCTCAGAAGTGACTGATTAATAAACATGAACCTAGGCCTTCCACATCTGTCTATTTTGATTGTTAACAGGGAGGTATTACTGGCTTGACTGGTGTGAGTTAATTCATTCATGTTTGTTCTTAAATATCAGGATCAAGGAGAGGTAAAACCCATGTACTGTGGTCTCCAGAGCCTTATTCCCAATTCCTGGCAGTCTAAATGGCTGTTCTTGCAGCTGAGTTCATTATCCTCCTAATAAATTAAAACCCAGAGGATGGAAATGTGGTACAGTTAAGCAGTTTCTTAGTAACCATGTAACTCAAGCATCAGAAGCCTATGGAAGAAAATTATTTTGGGATAATGTTATTAAAGATTGCACTATACACATAGTAAAAAAAAAAGATTACATAGCCCCCCACATTAATTTTTCTTAACTTTCAGCTCCAAGTGTTGTCCTTTTCCAGGTAGTATTTTCTTCCATTAGATTTTGCTTTCTTTTTAATGCATCTTTTTAATGATGTCATACTTTGAGTATTTCCACTTTCATAGCAAGTCCATCTATTACAAGCTGCTTCAGGGAACATCAGCATAGTTTGAACTTTACAAAGAACTGCCCAAGGTACATGTGAGTAGCTCATATTATACTTGTAGGCCATCTCCTCTGCTCCAAGGAAAGCTCAAAAATACACTGATAAACAGTTGTCTAGTCTTTTCTTGAGGAAGCCCAAGCTATGGCATTACTTCACTGTCCTATCCAGAGGGAACCACTTATCCTGCAATTTCAACACATTTTTGTCCCACTTATAATGGCTGAGAAAATAAACCATCCTTTTTTCAGTAGCTTTTGATGTATCTGAAGACACACCCCTCTCACTGCTTTCTTCTCTGTATTAAACAGTCTTTGGCCTCTCCTTTCATGCAGTTTTTCCAGATCTCTGATTCTTACTCTCTTCTGGACTCTCCAGTTTGTTCTTGTCTTAAAGCATGAAGCTCAAAACTTGACACACAGCTCCAAGTGAGGTTTTACCAGTTCTGTGTTTCTCAGGCTGTTCTATTGTTTTCTCTCCCAGTAAGGTTTTTGTCTCTCAAGCAGAGCCTACTGTTGCTGACACCTCTAAGACCTCTCTTCTACCTTGGTGGTGGTGTTCTGTCACAGCCAGAAAATAACCAATTTAAAAGATTTATCCGTGACAAAATGGTGCAGGCTTTCAATTATATCCTTGTTTTCTCTTTCTGTATGCTTTATTTTTTTTTTAATTGATCTATTCAGTTATTTTTTTTCAGGAATTGGAGTTAAATTGACTATTCTGTAATTCCATTTCTTCCTTTTGCCACTTCGCTAAGCTAGACACCACCATGTTTTGTCTTTCCTGCTTTGCCAGAACTCTCCCTCTCTGATCTCGCATGAATTCTCAGAAACAGTTAGTAATGGCTTTGAGATTTATGAACCATTTTTTTAAAAGCCTTGGGATGAATTTATCGATCACAGTATTCTCTAACTCCTTCCTTCCTCGTTGTAGGCCGAGATGGTACCCCTTTGTTGCTAGTATTAATTTTGAGAACCCCTTGATCACAGATAACTTTTTTTATTAACAAATGACTTTTTCTTGAAGAGACTGAACATGATCAGCACTGGGTAACTCTCCCTAACTGCTGAGCAGTAAATGGTTCCTTTACTTGGTCTTCCTCTTAATACTAATATATTTATAGAATATTTCCTGTTACTGTTAATGCTTTTTGCTGATTGTATCTAGTTTTGCGCCTACACTTCTGTACTTGTCATAAGGCTAACTAGTGGCTTTTTTTTTTTTTTTTCATTTGAGTGCTGTGAAAAAGGTTCTACTGCTTATATGTACAGCACCAGGCACAAAAAGTTCCTAATCTCTGTAGCTTCTGATGCTAACATATAATAATTATTAAAATTCATTGCAGTAGTAAGAAGCAATTATATCCCAACAAAGAGGAAGATGTGTTTTGAAATACTGAATTCCTTAAACAAGATTAACTTGCTGGATGTAGCACAATTGCTAGTTTGCTGTATCTGTTTGGCAAGAGACAGTGTGGCTCAGTGATGGATCTTGTGTAAGCAGCAAGTCATAGTGTCTGGGCCCAGCTGGAAATGTATCCTTCTTGCAGGATAGTCCCAGGGTAGGAGGCCAGTCTTCCTCCAAAGGAGGACATTCAGTTCTCAGCCCTTCAATGAGCTTTATGTATAACGGCAAGTCAGTCATACAGGCTTGGTGCCTTGGGCTTTCTCTGTACAGTTAGAGTAACACAAAGCTCAAAATAAATTTAAGCTTTGATACTGTGGTAATAATGGACAATTTCTGTGCTTGGTTATTCTGCATGTAAGATGGTGGGCTGAAGCTTACTTCTCTTGGAATAGCAAAAGCTGTTATTTGCACAGAATGAATCATATTAGGAGGTGAGTTCAGACACAAGCTCCTGTACTGCTCTGTCTCATCCCCCCATGTAGTAGGGGTGGTCACATATTTCATCAATGGTGCTTCTCACTGACTAGTAGTCCAAGTTCACCAACAGAATAGCTGGACTCAAGAAAGAAAGGGAATTTCTAATGATATGTGCCTTTTTTTCTAAGAAGTTCCTCCATCATTTTTGCTGCATAAAGGAACTTGAGATCAAGCCAAAATGCAGCCTCACAGACTTCAGATTTGAGGATCAAAATCTGGTAATATCTAGAATAGAAGAGAAAGGAGAATCTAGAAGGAGAATATGTCAGTTTTAAAATGTGGTGGCATGCAGCCAGTCCCTTATACTTCAGGGGCCAAGGTAGAAACATGGTAATGCAGGTCTGTAGGATCCGATGAGCACCCAAAGACAGCAAAGAGGTTTGTGCCTGTGGTGCCAGGGAGTGTTGGGGGATTGAATGGAGCTCAAAAGAGAAGAGAAATCACAGGCTTGTGCTAGTACCCTCCATCACTAGCCAGCTGTGCTTTCCTCCTTTTTCACCCACCAGATAACCACTCAGGAGCGGAGTCTAGAAAGCAGAATTTGTTAATGCAACTCAGGCCATCAAGGTTCACTGAGCACAAGATTGTGGGAGCTCTTAGGAGAGCGCATGGTGTCTGATCGCTTTAGCTGTGAGGCCAGGCTTATCACTGTGCTCTATATCTGCTGTTCTTTGCCTCAGCTCAGCAGGGCCATGGTGCAGAGCTTGTCTGTTGCTCTGGGTGTGCTCCTGTCCATTGGTGTCTCTGGTGTGGATTCAGTGACACTCATTGTTTTGTTCTGAGAATGCTCTCAGCTACAGGGTAGGGCTGAATTAAAATTCATCAATGATTATTTCAAATGATTTCCCTCCTACTAGCTATTTTTTTTGAGCTGTTTTCTCATACTTGCATTTTTTCTAAGCTGAATCTTACCTTGTTGTTTCCTGTCCATTTTTCTGCTCCTTCACTTTGCTGCATGGAATGTCTGCCCTGGCAGGAATTAATGATCCTCAAACTGAATGGTCTCCCCATTCTGAATCTTCTTTGCTGTGTACTTTCCTGTAGGTCTACCTTTATCATGCCTTCTATCTGCAGTCTTCCAGGCAGTTTGCATTGTGCTGGGTTAAATGTTATTCTTGTATATGGGCCATATCAGGACTAAATGAGTTTGTCAGTACAAGTATGGTGACCTGGATGTTCTTCTCAGATGAAATGCTTGTACTGCTGAATTTCATTAAAAAGAAATAAACTTGCAAACGAGATCTGAGCTCCCTTTAGTGAGCAGAGAGCCTGCAGCAGTAGCTCTAAGGACAAAAAGCTTCCAGATTTCTCATATGCTCAAAGGGGCACTGATTAGAAAGTAAACATGAACAAACTCTTTCATGTCAGTAGCGGTATGTCAGAGATGAGAAACTTCCATATTACTAAGGACCGCCCAGTCTATTGAAGTAATGGCTCATTTTACAGCCCTGAGTAGGTGACATGTAAAGGAGAGACCGTAGTGTCCTTTTTAGTGTCCTTTTCCAAATCAGAAAGGCCAAAGAGATGAGTGGAGCCTGTGTGCATGAGAAGCAGAGAAGGAGAAGCCAGCTACAGAGAACAATTCAAGCTGCCAAAATCTCTGTGCATCAGCTCAGTCTTTCCTGGGAACAGTGAAAGCTGAGTCTACTCTCCAAAGGGTGGGAGGCCACATGGCTCTTGTCCGACTGTTAAGATTCCTGTGTAGCTCTTTGCACAAAAGAAGCAGTCTTCAGAATCGGCTGATGTTGCTGCATTACTTCAACATTGTATTTTTACTCTTTCCATGACTGTGATGGGAAGAAGCTTTTAAATGAGTAAAGTATATTTTGGTACCAGCAGGTGACTCTGAGAGCCCACCACACGTTAATGAGCTGAGCCCTGACTGAGGCCTATCTAGATCTCTCTGTGGAAGCCGTGTCAGGGCACCAAGCAGAGTGCGATCGTGCTCAGCACATCTTGCTGTGAGTGACCTCTGAAGCTGTCAGAGTCTGGCAGAGAAGGAGGGCTTTGTTTAAATGATATCTAAGTCATTTGTTTGGATAGAAAGAAAGTTTCAAACTTTCCATTTTTAGAGAAGAGACTCTTGGAAAAATACTGCAAACACTGGCAGCTCTCATGTCAGCAGGGTCTCCTGCAGGAAGCTGCCCTCTCAGGTTCTGGCCAGATACCTGTGTTCCAGCTGCAAGAGAGAATCAGGTGTTTACCACCTCACTACAAAACCCCAGAATCACCTAGTCCTCTCTTTACTGCCATTGCTTTCCCCACACCAGGTAGGGATGGGCGCTTTTAGGGGCTTGTGACTGTTGAAATTGTGGACAGAGATGTAGGTGGAGACTATTGGCTGCATTTGCAGTATCTGCGAAATAACACAGCCTTTTGAAGGCCTGTCACACCAACACTGATCTCTGACCAGCTCCCCACTGAAAATAGCACAGCTTTGGTGAGGTTTTCACTTTTGAGTGGTTACTGCCTGTCCATCTGCCTTATAGCAGCCTCTCAGGTGGCATGCACGGGGTTAACAGAGAGCCGCAGCTCTCTCCCTCGGCTGTTTGAACAGGGTGTTCTGGTTTAGAGCTGCTGCAGCCTCACTTTGCCATTGGCAAGTTCTGGAAATGGCCTTCTCCTCATATTTGCTGTTTGCTTGCTTATTTTTAAGAATTGTACCGTTTGATAGCAGCAAAAATAAAAACTAAATATCATGTTTTTGTTCGAATGAGCTTTACTTGTAGTGTTACAGGCAACAACAGTTACATTCCCTGTTCCTGAGAGAGATTATGAGGGAGTGAGTAGGAATGTGCATCTGGCAGCACTTTGTATCTTGGCCATTACATTGTTTTCTCTACATCAGAGGTTCCCGAAGTTTTGGTCATGGAGAGCCATTTAATATGAGGAATATCAGGTCAGGGCTGCATAACAGATTTCCTCTGCAGGAAAGCACCATTCAGGAAAAGTTGAGGATGATTGTAAATAAAACCTCCCTACCCAGGCTGTTTGCAAAGATAGCTGGAGGCTGTACTTGGGAATCCTGACTTACCACAGCAACAGAGGAAAGCAAATTTCATTTTAAAGTGCAGGAAAATGTAGTTGCAATAGGCCAAAATGTTAGTAACCTTGCTTAAGGCTTAGGACCAGGAATGGAAAACTTGAAATAACTATTGCAATTTTATTTTAATTGCACTGATTTCAAGATAATATTTATAATAAAGAGTATCGTATTAGAAATGCAAATCATCAACATATGGTTCTCTGGGGCTGCTTCTTAGCATTCTTTCTAAAAGAGAGGGGATATTTAAAGTCTTTAAAAACTAATTCAAGAAAAATATAGGCAATTGACTCGCTTTATCCTTTGGATGATTTCCAAATATCTTTTCATTAACTACTTGTGAGAAAGAAAACACACCAGCTCTCGAGCTGACTCTAGAAACTATTTTTGTAAATAGCCATTTTTGACAGATGACTGCAGCAGAAATGGATGATACAATGCCTGTATTTTGGTGTGCATTCTGTGTATGCATCATGGGAGAGAGAAATGCATGTAAAATTTTAAAGAGAATTCATTCCTTCCTAAAAGAATAGATACTAATTAATAGTAGCTGTAAAGTAGTTTTATTGTGGTTAGGACTCTGCAAAGCACAGCAGTAGAGTGATGTTTGTTAAAAAATATAGTAATGTATGAGAAATTAAGCAGGTAAAGGCATGCAAATCCTTTGTTGCAGCCCCCTGGTAAGTGGTGTATAGTTATGAGGTACATTGTGCCCTTCAGAACAATTTTCCTGTATAGTGATTTGTAGCTTTTTTCAGACTGAATCATTATTATTTTATTTTTACTCATAAGTACTTTGCCAAGTGCATTGCTGGAGTGGAACAGTAGAGTGTCCCAGCTTTGTGCAAACAATGAAAGCAAATGATTCTTTATCACTAGTAGCTCCTTCAGTGGCACCACTTTAATTTCTAAGTCCAATAAAATCCTGGATGACTGTAATCGGAATGGCATGTGTGACTTGGAACGTGAATATTTTGTTGCTAGGAGAAATTCTTTTCTTGAATTAGTGTGAAGGTTGATACCTGTTTTTGTGTGCCAGGCTGCAGTGCTCTGGGTCAGGTAGCGCTCTGGAAGAAGGGTGGTTGTTGTTCTAATTCTTGGGAGCTGCAGAGCACACTTGAGGAAAGTGGGCTTCCTGGCTGCTGGTGTGGCAGAGCTGATAGAGAAAGGGATCAGCAAACAGCCAGCCACCTAGCTAGGAGCCTGCTGAAAGGAAAGGGGGAAGTCTTCCAGTTAGGCCTCTGGTGAAAAAAGAGAGACTTTTCCCAAGAACCCAATAGGATAGTACAAGTTTGGTGCTATGCAGAAAGTCACTATGCTAGATTAAGAGCAAACCTGAAGAAACAGCACAGAGTTAAGGCAGAGATTTGTTTATAACCTCTTCTGTTCAAGTTTTCTCACATTTAAAATGTTATTTCTTCTCATTTATGTTCAGGTAAAACCTGGCCTCTGTTTTCAAAAGCCCTGTAGGTTTGTTTGGGCATGGCCTTTGGAAGGAGAAGGTATGGGCATATCTCTATCAAGGCCTGCATGGTTTGGTGTCCCCTTCCAGTTTTTGTGCCCATATTTTGCAGCTCACCACAAAGTCTTGTGAAATAGCCAACCCTGAAACTGCATGTAATCCCATGAAGCATGTCAGGGTTTCTTGGCATTGGCTGGGGCAGACTGGGGCACATTCCTGTGCTCAGGTGAGCATGTGTAGGCTTGGGAGTTCCGGCCTGACATCTGTTACAGGGTTGTTAAGAGGGTGTTACGTTAATGCATATAGAAGATACAGATTCTTAGTCAGGCTGAACTTTACTGTAACATAAGGATTGGAGGCCCTGCATAAAAATATTTGGCATTATTCCCAGATGTTTCATTTCTTCAAAACCAGCTGTACTCATAGAGTTGTAGGAGCACAGAAAATGGTCATGCTGCCCAGCTCTTTGCTTTTTGTCCAGCCTCCCATTAATTTATTTCTCTGCCCACTTTTCCATGCTGTAGCTATAAGTATTGTTGATGCTAGAACTTTGCAGTGCTATGATAGTCACTGCTGGTGGCCCAGCTGTCTGCATCCTGGCACACTGAGTTAAACAGCACAAGGAGAGGGGACAGATCTTGAATGTAGATGGTTGGAGGAAGTTTCAATTCTTACCTGCATTTAGACCAAGCAGTATGGAGCAGTTCCCTGGCTGCCTATTTGACATCTGAGTATCTTCCAGGTGTGCCAGGTACTACAAATGTCACTCAGAGGGGAGATCTGTCCCTGGCAGCATGTCATTTGAAACCAGAGAAAAGCAGTAACTCTGCAGCTGGCCTGACCAGGCCTTGTGACTCTCTGGGCATATGAGGCCTGACTCTTACAGTACAAGGTTTGCTCAACAATAGGTCTATTATCCTTGGCTGCTCAGGACAACAAAACCCCTCAGAGAACTGTGGCTGTAGTGCTCTGCCTTGTACCACATGATGATGTCAGAGATGGAGCTGGAACATCTTTCTTGAGTTGAGTAAGTGGTGGAGAGCCCAGCGATGCTGGGCTCCTGTCTCCTCCCAGGCAGTCCTAGCCCAGGTCCTATCAGCTCTGAGCTCATGAAATGATGGTGAGTCCAGTGAGTGCGTATCCCCAGGCTTTATGTTTTCCTGTCCATTTTCACCCTATCAAGCTGTGGTCTGATAATTCCTTCCCAAGAAGGTCCCAGAGCAGTCTTAGGATCTGGCTGAGCCAGTACATACAACTGTCCAAGGACAAGGCTATGGTAGATCTCAGGGTCTAAACTTCTGTTGAAGATCTGGCATGTCTTAGCTCTCTCCCTAACTGGAGGAGATGAGGCTGCATCTCAATTAGCTGATATCAAACCTTGTCCTATCATAGTGAGCCAGTGGTACGAGGTAGTGTGCAGAGCTTGAGCACAGAGACATCAAACTATGCTACTGTCAGCTCAGAATCTGTTGGTCAATCAGCTTTGTCCCAGCACGCTACATCCTGTTATTTTGAAACAGCACGATGAGAAGAGACTATGGCTTCACTTCCTAATAACAGGAAGGTAACAGTGCAGTGCACTCAGTGTGGTGCTTGTTGCTGACCCGAGCTGGCTGTATACCAACAGATGGACTGTTCACAGACCTCTGCAGTCTGCATCAGCTCTGCTAGTGTACAAATTAGGTGCTAAATACTGACTTTCTAAACAGCAAGAAACAACAGTGCTGAAAGGAAGACATGAGGAATGGGAGACTTAGCTTTTTTGTTTCTCTTTGGGAAGGAAAGAAACAGGAATACAAATATTTCAAAGAAACTCCTTCACTACTACAGGAAAAACAGACTGCTAGGAGGAATTGCTCTGTGTTTGAGCGAGGAAGTTAGACACTGTTGTGTCTTGGAAGGAGTGAGTTATAGACCAGCTTTTTCTTCCTGGCATCCTTGCGCTTGCCCATACAGTGCCTTTTGTCTTCTGTATGGTATACGTGTGCTATCTTCCCATGATTGCAAGGCCGCATGGAGATGCTGAGATCCATCTGCTTTCTCTTCAGTACCTGGTGCCCTCCAGTTCAGCTGATCAACATAAAGTGTAAAGAGTTTTTAAAAAATGATGCTTCAGAGCTCAGCTTTGGCACTACTGGGTGAATACAGGCTGATGTTGTCGTGCTCTTCCATTTCCCCTGGTGATATAATAACGGGCAGGCACATATGTGAGCTATCTCTTGTCTTCATTGCTCAGCTGTTTTTTTTTTTTTTTTTTTTTTTTTTGTTTTGGACTGGCATTATTATACCTCAACTAACTGCCCATTACAACAGCAGCAGGAAAGATGAATGCTATGGGGTGGAAAGCATATGTGATCTATATTAGGGATTGCCGAATCCAGTAGCTCAATAGAGGCAGGACTTCTACAGCTCTATGTCACCAGTTCCAGCCGATAGTGAGGCTGAGCATGCATCTCCAGTAGGCACATGCACAAATACACATATATAGTGAAAATATAAATATGTGTGTGTGTATATATATATATATATGTATATGTGTATATACATATATATATCTATATATAAACACACTGCTGACCACACAGATCAGTGCAAACAGAAACACTCAGTACTCGCACAAAGACAAACAGCACCCACAGCTTCATTCTGTTCTACTTTCTGGCTGAACACATTTAAAGTCTGTTAGTAGGAAATAGAGACCCACATACAAAGTGGGGCCCTCCAGTAACCGACTTTAGATGCTCAGTTTATCCAGGAACTGGTCCTAGATCCATGGTTTCCCTAGTTGCTGACACCTGGACATATGAGCGCCTGAGGCCCACAGTCCCACCCCAATTGTACATCAGTCCCCTTGAACGTACCAGTGCACACACGGACATTAGAAATGGAGTTTAATAGGAAAACAGGACAGACTGCATCAGACACAGAGCATGACCAGACAATCCTGCTGACTAGCTACCTATTTACATGAGACTGGTCCTTTTTATCCCCATATCTGTCTATTTTCCTGTGCTGTTTCTCCCCAAACCACTTTGATTCCTTCTCTTCCTCCACCTTTGTTTCCTCCCTTACGTAACCTGTATCTCATAATAAATTAATTGTATACCCTCTCACAGTCCCTGTTTGCAGTAAGGCCCCTCGGTCTGTAAGATGATCCAGAGAGCCTTTCCATTGACTCATCCTGATGAGTTCCATCCCAGACAATGGGACTGATGGCTCTCCTGAGACAGCCCTGGGAGGAGCTGGGGCAGGGTGCCTTGTTTCTCTGATTAGGTTATTGGGGTTCCCGCCTGCCTTTGTTCCTCTGTGGTGTCGTCATTGTTCTTCTGTGCCCCTTTCTGTATGCGGAACAAAGGAGCCTTTTATCACGTAACAGTACCAATCTGCTTGTGTTGACCTGTGTTGACCGTTCTTGGTGTCTATGTGTGTACAGCGCTGCCTTTGTCCTCCCTGTGTCCCACTCAAGAAGTTCCATGTAGCAGTGCCAGCTCCCTGCTGCTACCTGGTATGACCACCCTGAAGATCCTCCCCATTCTATACTTACGTTCCAAAGTGGCCATCATCTTTCCATGCATAGCTCAGCTCTAGCTAGCCTGGAGGGAAGAAGACTTATTCCTAAGCTGTTCAGAAGAAACGGGGACAGATTTGGCCATAAAATGAGTTTATCTGTTAGTGCAGGAAGGAAAAACAAAGGGCCATGTATTTTCCTAGGGGGTGATTCTTGAGCTTTCCGTGGATATTTTTGGCATACTTACAGGAATATGTCGTAGCCATAGCTACCATATTCTAGACAACCTTTCTTCAGAGCAGATAGCACTCCCTTCTGCCTGATCATGGTCTTTGATGCCTGCTATGAGGTTGATATTTTTTTCCCTTTCTTAGTTGCTAATTCAATGCCAGGACTCTACACCTTTGTCACACAGTGCTAAATACAGTCACAGGATAGAAGATTGGTTGTGAGCAAACTGAAAAGGGAGCATAGGAAAGTGATAAATGTGCTTGGGAGCATGCTGAGAGCTCAGGCAGATCAAGAAATAAGAAAGCTAGCAGCCAAGCTTCTTTCTTTGTGCACTGCACTTGCACTTCTGCCACAGTGGCTGCTCCCCAGATCAGCCACAAGCCTGTTGTCCTCCTGCTAACCATTCTCCCAAAATCGGGGCCCCATTCTCATGCTCTTCCCAAAACAGTCTCCCCAACACCCCATCTTTCTTATCTGCCCTACTTCTCACACCTGCCAGCTTCCCTGTCCTTAGTTAAGATCTATAGCCACTGCCAAGTACATCCTGGAACTGCTGCTTTGCCTGGAGAGAGGCTGCGGTGCCTCTCCAGAGCCACGTCCTCCCGGGTTGCATGGGTCCCTTCAGACCTACTGCAGAGCACAGGCATCAGGTGCAGGCATTGCTGTTGCATCTCCCTCCACATGATCAATTTGGCCCCCTCATGTGGCCTCATGCACCAGACATGTTGGGAAGGAAGAGAGAGGATGGAGCAGCACTTGAGTTACTTGGATTTGTAAGCAGCAGCAGGAAGTGCTGTGCTGGGCATACCTCAGCCCATGGCTCCAGCTGGCTGGGGCAAGTAGGACTTGGAGATGCTCAAACATTTGGCACAGGTGCAAGACTGTTTCCAGTATCCACAGGGCCACCCAGGGAGGGCAGCTTAGCCAGAACAGCCATGTGCCATCACATTCAGCTGAACCAGGAGTTGTGTTGGTTGCCATAACAACTGGGAGAGGTCATATGACTCGTTCCACTTTCTAAATATAAATCTGTTTCACACAGTGTATGTGACACCATGGAAACCAAATGTTGAGCAAGAAAGATTGCATAAAAAAAGCAGAAAATACAGAATGACTTAAAGTACTAGAGAGAGAGACTGCTGGAGAGGTTCAGAAACTGTTGGGCATTCCCCTTTGCCACGGTCCAGATACTGGACTCCAGGGTACATAAGGGTATGAGATAATACTAGGATGCCAGTGCTCAGCTCAGGGAGGATGTGTGGGGTGCTGCTCGGTGCTGGGATCTTCATGCCGAGCTCAGGATGGATGCAGGAGTCAGTGCTAACATCCCTGTCTCCTAGGGTTTTCTGCAGACCTCTGTCACTAGCAAATCCAGTTTCCTGCCTCTGCTGCAATCAGACACAGACCCTGGTTTTCTGACTGCATCATTTCTGTCTTATTTCTGTTTCACACCCCTGCATAACCACATACCCAGTTCCGCAAACTCTGGGTAGCCTTTGCCAAGTTATGTATTTATTTATGAAAACTCTAGATAGGGGGAAAACCTCAACCCACTAATGTCAGTACAGAGCAGACTTTTCCCTTCAGGACAGGGTTGTTCCAGTGCTGGTTCACTTCACGGCATTTTTTTCCTTCTGTGTCCTCACATTGCCTCTTGCAGGGATTTTCCCCTGCTCTTTTTGTCTAATTTTCACTGTTACTGGTGATGCTCTTGTGCTGGGCAGGATACTGCAGGGGGGGCCACTTAGATGGACTTTGCAGCCTTTCTTTGTGCTGTTAGGTCTGCTGTGGTAGTCCACATGTGACTCTAAGCAAGTGGCAACAGCAGGTAAGTGTTTTTAAATCAGATCTTCCTCACAGCTAGACACATCCCATTAATTTGCTCCACGCTGGGTGCTTTGTTGAAATAGGCTCACAAAATCATAAAACAATTTAAACTGAAAGGGTTTTTTGGAGGTCTCTGATCCAAACTCCTGCTCAAGGTTAGATCAGGTTGCTCATGGCCTGTATTTGTAGTTTGATGATTGTTTTGCTTTATCTTGGGTTGTGTATCTGGGACAGCTCCTGGGCTGCGCACTGCCAGAGTGTGATGTGAGCTAACATTTTCAGGGAGCTCAGGCTTTTAAGTGTGCAGATGTTTCCTCCTCAGAATCTCTCTTTGAAGGAGGAGGGGGATTTCCTGCAGTTTGGAAATGAGAAGTGATTTTCCTCTATTGAGCAAGGCTGAACTCATCTCACTGGGTCAGCAAGCATGGGATGGACTGATGTCTGCGGGCTCTTCACTCTTGTTGCCCTTTGCTGCACAAAACCTCTTTTGGCTTTCTTTTCCTCTCATGTTGGGAAGAGATCAAATTGCAAGGTAGTCTGCAAAGAAACAGAGTGAGCTGGGCTGCTGCTAACTTGATCAAGAAGAGAAAAGAAAAACAAAATAAGAAAAGAGAGAAAAACAACATAGAAAGTCATAAGAGCTAGGGTGAGAGAGAGCGTCAATGCCAATGTGCTAATGTCTTGACATGCATGCCTTACTCTGAAGTGGCTCAACTTAACAGAAAGTGGCCAGCACTGTGGCATGCAAGCCACTGCTTTTTTGCATGGAGTTGAGTGTCTGGCCATGTTGTCATTCTCTTTAGAAATGTTTCTAGATAATCTGTGTATAACAGCTGAGAAGAGGCTGATCTCTGGTCAGGAGCATGGCCTCTGGATAAGTTATGATGCTGGGCAGTCATTGTCAGCTGCCCTGACAAGGATTCCTGTTCCTGACATCCCTAATCTGACTCTGGATGCTGGGGTAATGGATCACAAACAGTGGTCAGGTTCATGTATGCTGCCCTAAACAGCACATCCTTTTGTTTCTGTTAGAGCTGGAGTCCTGGGCAAGGTGGGTTGACACCAGCACTGCTGAGGTTTTGTTTGTTTGTTTCTCATCATAGCTAGCTTTCTCCTGTGTGGTTGGGTGTCCAAGAACTCCAGTATCCATTCCTCTTTGAGATTCCTTATACTTTTGCTGCTTGTTTGTGGTTCCTTTCTGCTGTGCATATATGGGGAAACTCCTGCCTGTATCTCTCTACAGACAGCAAAGTAAAACCATTGCTTGGTATGGAGAATGAGGCCTGTAAGGCTGTGGGCTCTTGCATATCCCTTTATGTACTCTTGCTACATGGACTTTTGATCTCAGGAAATCTCATAGAAAGGAGGTGCTAGTGTTCTTCATTTTGGAAGTTTTGAGAGAGATTTTTTTGTCCCTTTTCCAGGCAGCAAATACAGATGTAGGCACAAGGGTCTCACATTTTCTTCTCTGCTTACATTGTTCAAATTTCCTGTTTCCTCAACAGTGAGTTGCAGATGTCCCTTTCAGGTCCACATTTTGTCTGCCTAGCATTCTGCAGAGCCTGGTGACACTCCCAGAAATCACAGTAGGGGGAGTGGCATGTTTCTCCCAGCTCAAAGGCACTACCAGTGTTTCAAGATTTGAAAACCAGAAAGGATTACTAGCCCACCCAGTCTGAGATTCTGGGCAGTGCAGGTCAAGGAATTTTAGGGTCTCATCTTTTTATCTGATTGGAATATAGCAGATCTTTTAGAAGAAGGACTTAATATTGATGGAGAAACTCCAAGAAGTAAAGAGTCCCTTGGTAAGCCATTACAGTCATTAATTATCCTCATGATTAACAGATGAGACTTTCTTTTCAATCTGAGGCTCTCTATTTTCAGCTTCCAGTCATTGTCTGCTGTTCTGTCTTTGTCTACTGGTCTGTAAGACTCTCTGCTAATAATGAAACCTCCTTTCCATGTAGAGGATCCTCAGTTGTGATTTAGTTTCCTATTCTGGCAATTATTCTTCTAAAAATAGGAACAAGAGATCAAAGTAATAATGCAGTCTTATCAAGCTATCCAAGGAAGATGTGTTTAAGCAGAAGTGCCTCTCTTTTCTTGTGACATGCAGCAGGGGAACAGGGTGTATCCTGATAGGGGCTGGGTGTAGGGAGAGAATTTGAAGCCTGTTTGAGCTGTGCAGTGCCAGCTTTGGAGCTGTGCTCTTACATACCATCTGCCAGTTGCTTCCTATCTTTGTGCTGTCTCCTGGCCTCCTATTTCTGTCTTGTCTTTTTGGACTGTGAGCAAGATTGCCTCTCACTGAATGCCTGGTTAGCCTGAATTCTTCCCATATGGGCGTCCAGATACGGTTCAAGTTTAACTTGGCTGATGCAAAGAAGTGATTGCAGTGTCTAGCTAGAACAAGATTGTATCTGCCTAGCAAAACGGAGCAAGAAACTGTCTCCAGACCGCTATGCTTCAGAATCTCCTGTTTTGGCAGGGCAGAGATGATGTGGTGTTCCCCCTGGCCTGCATGGCAGTCTCGTTTCTGAAAGGATGTGCTACTGTATTTTCCAAAACTATAAGACACTTAATCTGTGATGTGTTGTAGCCCAGTCCCATATGCCACTGCTCACATCATCTCCTACCCCAGAGTCTCATGGTATCTCCGCTTCAGTTTGCGTGGGGAAGATGAGTAGAGAATGAAGCCAAGCTTTGTTTCCTCCTTGATTCCTCCTCTGGGCCATTCCTAGTTCCTCTTTCTCCCCACAGAGTGCCAGACTGGAGCAGAGCTGCTATGAAAGCAGAAGTACAAATGCACATGGAAATGGATTGCATTGGGAACAATGAGAGTCTATATCCCATAGGAGTAGTCCCAGCATCCAGAGAATCTTTCTATGCAGTCCTCATGGTAGGGTGAAGTCTTGCGCAATAGGGAGCTGCTGTTCAGGATCAGATTCCTCTCTAAAACAGAGATCTACATGTTCACAGCCCATGGAGATCCAAGCAAACCTCTGTCCCATTGTTCACAAAAATTGTTGCATTTGGCAGTGGTGTGGTTTTCTTTATGATCAGTCCTCTTGACTATCATTCATGGGAGCTGTTGTGCTCTCCACACTGCATTATTGGCAGAATCAGAAGCAAAAGTAGAAATATTAACTCCAAAATAAAGTCCTTGCATGCTAAACATAAGCATGCAATGCCTAGCTAAATACTGATTTAAATTTGGCCTTTATGCTTTTTCCCATCCAACTCTTGCTGGTGTGCACAGTAATGTCTACCGTATATTAGCGTAGCCTTTGCATGAGTGTACATCTCCAGAACCTATCTGTAACAGACCTCTGCTTTTCTTGTGGTCCATCAGGGAAACCTGAAGCAACGCTGAAAAGGTGACTCAAAAGATATTTGAGCATTTGCAGAGCTTCTCTTAAGCAAACCAGTTGATATCTGTCCTGTAGAGTATTGATGCTGACAGTGTGAAATGAAGTAATATGGGTCCCCAAAATCAGCTAAACTTAGTATTGACTGAAATACATTATATACATGCTACATGGGATCACTATAGGGCCATATAAAGAATGATGGTGAGTAGGGATAGATGCTCTGGAAGGAAAGAAGGTATTAAAGACAGAACAGGTGATTGTGTAGTAAGTATGTGAAATTCTGTAACTTTTAGATTTTGGAACAGAACCCAAGATTTGAAAATCCAGATTCCCCTTTATGGGGCCTGCTGTAACTATCAGTTACTTTGTTACTTTCAAGACCAGAGATGTATGTAATGGATCTAAAAATCCCAACCTACTGCTGAATGCTTTAGGAGTTGGTATACCCCTGCATGGTGGAATTTTTATTTTCTTCAGTATGCTTTTGCGAACAATAGTGGGGGTCAGTAACTGTGCTAGAAGTGGCATTACACAATGAAACAAGACACTTCTGTAAATACCATCATGTTGGGCAAGAACTCAAGTAATCCAGAGAGAAAACTGTGATAACTCAATTTCCCTGTCATATTCTATGAGACTTTAATTTTCATTAGTAGGAATTAGATCTTTCAGGGAAAGTTGCACTAGACAGAGAGGTGATTTAATGGCATGTATAGGAGGATCCTGGTCCTGTGATCACAGAAAAATAGGTGAGGTTGTGCCGGCTTCAGTAAGACAAAAATTTGATTTAGTACATTTCTAAGCAGTAGCAATGATGGGAAAATTTGCCTTGGGGCAGACTACTGTGTAAGAGAAGTTTTCCCTTGTATCCTAACACAAGATCAGCAAAAATTAAAATGTTGAGTAGCAACATAAACTGTGAAAGTTTCTGAGGTCTCACGTGGCTGTGACTATAAACCAATCTGATTAAACCTTAGAGAGCAGAAGCACAGCGGAAATTAATAGACTGGGAAGAGCCTACTGAGTAGTTCTGCATACCACGCTGCTAGCCATCGGCAAGCAAAACATATTTAACTCATACACCCTGTGGTATTTCATATACAGTACTTGAGTTTCTCCCTAACTTGTCAAATTCATATTGGGCCAGCTGAGTTTCCCAGACTCTATGTCTCTGCGCAAGGAGAGGAGCTAAAATCTGAATCAGAACAGGCTTTATCTGTTCTACACTAGTGAGGCAGCATTCATCTCCCATTGGCCCTGGGTATGCATGGCTGCCTTGCAGATAGCCTGTTACTTCTCTTTGCAACCATGCCAGATAAGGCACTAATGCAAGATCATTTTTTAGTTCACTGCCTCTTCAGAGTCACTATGATCAACGTTTTCTGAAACCAGAAAAATGTAAAATAGAGTTGTGGCTCCAAAACCATTAAATGATCCATTTATTCAAGGAACACAAGGAACAGAGATTTCGAATCTAACTTGGAGAAGGATACATCAAAGGTAGATATCTGACAGTATTATACAATGCTAATCTACATTGCACTACTAAATCATTGCTAATGATTTGGATCATTACTAATAATTTGGATCCTAATGATGTCAATGATATCCAGATACAGATATTGTCCTAAATCTGGATGATATGGATCCAGATTGCATCTGGATCAGTAAGGTGTGTACTGATGGTTACAAACACTGTAATCAGCGTGCTGATACATTTAATACAGCATGGTTCCTATAAGCAATGTGGCTCTTTAGTGTTTCTTCTTGACAATGTCTGAAGGTGATAGTGCCCCCATAAAGTAAATTAGGGCAGCACCTCCATGGCCAGTGTTGGACTCCTCAGTATGTCAACATGAAAGTAAATGAGTACCACATGCATATCGGTCCTCATATACTTGACAATTGTGTACATGGAACATTAAATACAGAAGGGTTTCTTTTCTCTCCCAGAGGATGTTCTGTGTACCCAGTCCTTCAAGGTAGGATGCTAGGAGATAAATGCTGCATGAAGGCAGAACACTCATTGTAGTGGGAAGATGGAGAAATGAACTGAAAGTCATTGGTTTGTTACAGCCTCTAGAATGCCAAACCACATGGTCCTTTTCCAGATACGTGTCTTGCTAGACTTTACATTATCTGGATACTGATCTAATAGATCTCTCTTATTTTTTCACAGCAGAAACCCAGAAAGGCAACTCCTCAGCCAGGAGAAGATGCTTTGAACTGCCATCTTCCCCCTGGCTGGCAGAGCTATATGTCTCCCCAGGGCCGCAGGTACTATGTGAACACCTTCACGAATGGTAAGTGTGAGTGGGGGTTCAGTAAATGCACCTTCCTAGCAGTCCAAATATATCGTCTCTCAATTTTGATGGTAAGGGTACCCAAAGAGTCAAAGGAGATGATACTGCCATCACATAAAAGAAAATAATTGTAATAAGATTTAGTCTTCAGATTCTCTACTCTCTTAATCGTGACCATTAAAAGACATTTGTTGCTTTTATAAAAGATAAGGAATAAAAAGAGAAAACAACCCTTCCCACAAAGCATTTCCAGTATAAGACACTATAAGGATTTATTTTTAATTACTTTATTTCGTTTTCCTTCAGCTGGAGTTACTTATAAGTACATATATGTAAAGTTGCTTGATAGACTGTCAGGTATTACTAATGCATCTTTAGGGGCAAACAAAACCAGATAATTGTAAAGGATCAAATTTGTTGAACAAGTCAAAGTTAGCTTGTTCCTGGAGGAAAAAAATAAGAAAAGCATGTGTAATAGGACATCAAAGGTACTGTATATTTCTGTCTTTTATTCACTGTCTTGCTAGCAGAGGAGGAGGCCTAACTCTGTCTTACAGTTGCTCAAAACCTGCCAAACTTGTATCATTTTCCTCTTACTTAAGACAGTGTGTCTACCTGCTTTTCTGGTCATGAGATCACCACAATGTTGCAAAACAGACTTGTGACCGGCAAAACCAGATTCTTTAAGCAGAAAGAATGACAGAAATGGGGAAAAGGGAGGAAAGGACTGCAAGAACTCACTGTATTCACACTGTGGTCAAAGCTATCAGAAATTACCACTAGCAATCCTCTTTCTGACTCACTATGAGGGCGAGGAGAGCCATGGAATGTAACTATGGAGCTCACAGAATACTCAGGAAGTATTTTTCTTTGGGATCCTTTGGCCAAGAACCTCTCCCCATGAATTCTGCCAAGTAAATATTTACCTGATTTTTATGCACTGAGGTCTCATAGGACTCTTCAGAAGGCACACTGTCATTAAACACAGCCTTATTTTGAAGCACAGTGTACCCTGGCTCATTGGCAGCATCGGCTGTGCTGGCTGAGAAGATCAGTAAGAGTTAGATACCTTATCCCCATTGCAATTCAGAGATGGAAGAGGAGGTGGTTAAACTCAGTCCTGGGCCAGCATGGTGATGGGCCTTTACTTACATATATTACTTACATCTCAAGAGCAGTTACAAACACTGATTTTTGTGTGACAAAAGCTCTAGTTAATGAAGTCCTAATCTATAAAGGGAGATGACCTGGACATAGTTTCTCCATAATCTCAGGCGGTTTACTACCATCCTCACAACAGTGGCAGACAATATGACAAGGAGCAGTAGCCACATATTGCAGGTGAGGAGGTTCTGGTCCAGCAACAAGGAAACATTTTTTTACTAGGAAGGAAGGCTAGCATTAGAACAAATTCCCACAGAGGTGGTGAGATCTCCATCCTTGAAGGTTTTCAGGACTTAGCTAGACAAAGCTGTGGCTGACCTGATCTGCTGTGAGCAGTGATGCTGCTTGGAGTAAGCAGTTAGATTAGAGACTCCCAGAAATCATTTCCAACTAACCCTTCTCAGGAGAATGCCTAAACCACCTCTTGTTTACCATCTCACCTACTGCAACTAGATTGCTGTGCAGCAAGGAATGTAGTTCTCAGAGTAATGGATAATATAAGAGGGAGTGAAAAGGAAATTTCTGGGTTCTGGTCCTTGCTCTAGGGACTACTTACTCTTATTAAGTTTAGATCATTGGATAAAAGACATAAATGACTTTGAAGTCTAAAGCTCCTCACCAGAGGGAGGCATCTCTAGGCCAACTGGCATTAAAGTTAGCCTTTTTCTTGTTCCTTGTGCTAGACTCAGGAATCATGCATTTTTGAGCCCCCTGCCAAACCTCCTAAAAGGTCTGTAGTCTTTTGCGTGACTACAGGCTTCTCTTACAGCATCTGTAGAGGCACTCTGGCCCCTCCATGCCTCCAGTTTAGCTTTTGTTCCCAGAGAGCTCAAATTTTCTCAGTCTGATCAGTTAGAATACCCTGCTGCTTGGAAGTTTTCCAGCTGCGGTTATTGGTTTTTTTTGCTAGTCTGTTGGCTTGCTGATTTTGTTTAGGAGTTTTGCTCCTGTATTATACCGTCAGAGGCACATCTCAAATGGCTCTGCTTCCTCAAAGTGAGTTATGTGCAAAGGAAGTGTCACCTGTGGGTGTCATTTAGACCTCAGACAAAGCAGAAGCTGTATGCAACCTCCAGACCTTTCTGTTGAAGTGTATGTTGAAGCCTCATTCAGCCCTGGAGTGAGCAGCTATCTGGACACTGTTTTGATTAAATCTAACTAATTGACTCTGACCTTTGTCCCTAAAAAAAAAAAAAAAAAAAAGCCTGCTAGTATGGGGTTATCCATAGGCAGTTTGTCCAGTCTGTTGTTGGATATGCACTTTGCTCCCTGATTGTGCTGCAAGGTTGGGCCTTCTGGGCCATACGATCACCATAAAGTCACATTTGGCACATGGGTCTTGCTTTAATAGTGGGCTTTCACCTCAATACTTGACAAGAATTCTTTGCCTCCAAGCCAAAGGATAAGAAGCCAAAAACAATATGCTATAGATCTGCAATCCTCGTCTTTCCATGGTAAAGCTGTATTGGCATGGGTAATGTTTAGCATGTTTCATAGGCTGGACAGCTCACTGACTGCACTTGCTGATTTAACTGCTTATTTGTCCTGTCATTGCTGCAACTGCTTCTGAGAGTATTGAGATAAGCACTGACAGTGTTTGTCACTAGGACGAGGTACCAGCATAAATCTCTATCACAGTGTTTCATGTGCCTCCTTCCTGCTTTGCCTCCTCAGCACTAATGTTTCAGTAGCAAGAGCAGAGATCTCTTTTCTGTCAAGGTCTTTCCCATACAGGTGCACTACTAAGAAGCTCTCTTTTTATCCAAGTTATCATCAGATCATGAATGTGCACTAAAGTGTTTGAGAAAGACATCAGTGTTCAGGTGTTGATCATAAGCACTGAACCTTAGAGGTCAGTGGAGAGTAGAGATGTTCCTGGCTGGCCCTCAGTTTGATCCCTGTAGTTAAAGGTCTTTCACTCACTTTTATCCATCAACAGCAGTTAATGCAAAACTCTTGGCTTGTAAAGTCATAACCATTTCTCAAATCTCCCAGGAATCAGTCAACTCTGTACTAAAAAGGATGACCAGAAAGTGTTTCAAGCCTCTTTCAGACCCTTCACAAATTCTCTCAGATTTTCCGTTCCACCACAGGGAAGTCCAGGTGTTCAGCAGCTTCCACAAACAGTAACTCACAAAGTGGCTGGCTGACTGCAAATGAACTTGCTGTAAAAACACAGTAAGTAGGACAGCCATTGCTAGAATGTACGCCTGGACTCAGCTGAAAGAGAAGGAGCATTACTAATCTAATCAGGAGATAATGTTGTCATTGTGCAGATTGGTTTCCCCAGTCTTTGCCTTCTAATTTCAGAGCTGAGAGGGTCTGAAATGATGCTTTGTAACATCCTCCACACATGGAGCAGAAGACTGGTTGGGGTCAGAGAATACTGTTTCGGGTGTGCATGATTGGAATAATGGGAATAATGTCTCCCAGGAAGCGCATGAGTTCGCCTCTTGATAAAATGTGCATGTAAGCTGCACATCCTGACAAACAGTACTAGTAATTTTTCTTTTCTGTGCTGCACAGAGGTACACCCTCAGTAGGAGAGATGAAATGTGAGGCCGTTTCAGGATATAGTATGACATGGAAGGTAACAGCTTTGGGTTCTACCCATGCAGCCCAGCAAAAGCTGCGTGTTAAGTGTGCCTACAGGAGAAAAATGTAAGACATTATTCACCCAATTACTGTTGTGTCTGATCTCAGCCAAATGCCAGCAGTGATTTATGCATATGAATCCAATTAAAATGGGGGCAACAAGTATATTTGTTAATGTAAAAACAGTTACAAAATATAAGGCTCTATGTAAGATGTATTTGATAGTTAAACATGCCAGTGAGTCACTGGAGGGAAGAATGAGGAGCTTCTTGAGGCAACAAAGCATTAACCAGTCAGTCAAATAGAGGAGTTCCCACTCATATAAGGAAGAAACACTTGCATCTCCAAGGGACAAAACCAGTCCTTACTTAAATGAAAACAAATGGCCAGACTGCCTCCTGGACAAGGAAGGAGTACAGTGGGATTCAGGGTGGAAGATTAAATCTGTCTGAAGCCCTTTCAGAGGCCTTGGGAAGAGACATGTGAGAGCCAAAGAGCTTCCAAAAGCCAAGAAGTGCATGTTTTGCTAGAAGCCTTCTATAGGAAACTCTAATGGATGTGCTTTGTGATGTAGGCTTTCTCATGGAGAGCTCTCCATACTAGATGCAACAAGGTATAGGGTATGTTCAGAGAAAGAAGTTCTGACTACCACCTTGCCAGGAGAGAATAGCATTTCAGAGTGAGGAGGGAGCTAGACAGAACTTTCTGTTTTATTTTTGGCCTAAGTGGTTTAATTGCCTTTTTTTTTTTCCTACTTCTGTATCTTACAAACATCTGCAACTGCTTTGCTGGAACTGGATGCTGTCAGTAAAGTATTTTAGTTGAATTGTACACTTACATAGCTGCACTGGGAGGTGAATTTAAGGCACCTACATAGCAACAAAGCATTCTTCACTGAAGGTTATTCTCCTACCTTACAGCAGGTCTCTCTATGGCTACTAACAAGACTATTTTTTATTCATTTTTTCTTTCAAATAACTTTTTACTTTAAATAGATTATTCATCTTATCAAAACCCTTCAATATTAGTTCTGTGCCTCTCCTACCCACTGAGGCTGAACCAGGCAAAGCACCTGAAGTAGAGGGAAGAAGTTATCTAATTCTATTCAAATGTGCAGAAATTTGAGAGGAGAAGCTAACAAGAATTACAGAAAGCTGTTCTGATATTTCTAATTCTACTATGCAGTAGACAGTGTAGTGTTCTTCTTCACAGGTAGTGATTAGGGGGAATAAGCAGCTAGAAAGTGAGTGGAAGGAAGGAAGTGCTTCCACACAGAGCTATCCAGGTGTCAGCTTGAGCTGTTTCCTTCTAGGTGTGCCTTGCCCATTGGCCATTTGGACTCCAGGGAGCCTATCTCACTTTTTCCATCCTAGGATGCAGCTGCTAACCCTCTGGCTACAGCTGGCTACTGCAAAGCTGTCCCTAATCCCATCTTGTCCAGAGGTACCAGCCCTGGCCTGCCATTAAACTCAGCTAAATGCTGGAATGTCACACAGTTTTTTGGTTTGTTTGTTTGTTTGTTTGTTTTGTTTTGTTTTTCAGGGCTGGATGTTAGGTAGCACATGTAATGCTGCATTTTCAGCTGAACAGTGCTCTGCAGGGTTTCTTGTAGGCTGAAGCCCTCAAATCCATTGTATCGCTTCATTTTTACACCTGTAACACATCTCATGCTATCAAGCATTCACCCTTCAGTTGTCCCTTTCTACCGTGTCTCTCTCAAGCATGAGGTAGAAACTACTTATTTCAGTTGTATGCTAGGTGTATATGCAAGCTTCAGGCACTGGATTCGTTGTCTATTCCTTTAAATGCTATATTTGGACATTCCCTGAGTGGCAGGCCCTTCCCTTGCAGTATTCCAGCCATCCTATGTGGACTTTCATTAGTTCTTTGATGTGTGATATTCTTCATGTTAGTCTGTTAGCTACAGGACAACCATGCGCTCAAGCTCCCATTCATAGTGTTGCAAAGCTTCTGTAATTAGGCTTTTGAAGCCTAATTTTTAGGCTAATGAAATGATTACTCTCTTAGCAGTGCCTTTCTCCTTACACTAGAGAAAGGCACAGAGCTGATCTGGTCTCGTTACTTCTGAGAGGCTGTTTCCATTGTCTGTCACGGCTTCCACAGCGATGACAGTGGTTCTGTCAGAGGGTCTTTTTTGCTTAGAACATGTTTCTCACTGTGTTCTACCATCTATCCTGTCTGTCAGTGGGAGGTACATGTTAATGTCCCAGAATGGGGACATTAAGCTCTGGACTGTGGCTAAGCTGTTGAATGGGTGAGAACCCAACAAAGCTTCCTCTCTCCTGTGACAGGAGGATGTAGAGGGAAAGACTAGCTCACTGAAGGTGGGCACTGGTGAGAGCTGGCTTCCTGGAGAAGGTTAGGGCAGTTTTCACACTTCCATCATTGACGAGCAATGGTCTGACGAGGTGTGCTCCCTCTCAGATGGCAGGATTGTGACTAAACATTTATGCAGCCTCTAGTCAGACCAGGGCTGTGAACAAAGACCTCACGTGAAGGAAGCCAGCTCTTTCACAGGAAAGCAGGCCTCAGAAAGCAGCAAAGGTGACCTGAAAGCTGGCTAGCAGGAAGGCAAACTGGAGGGAAAAGGGCAATAATTAAATTACTGTAAAGACGATGCAAAACTACTGGGAGATTGTACTCAGAGTCGTTATCAATGGTCCATTGTCAAATGGAAGTTTACACTGAAGGAAATTCTGCAGGGATCTGCCCTAGGCTTGGTTCTATTCAGTATTTCCAGTAATGAATGGCATGTTGAACTTGAGAGTACTTATTTAAATGTTAACTCTAAATGAAACTGGGAGAGAACGTAATGTACTTCATAAAACAAGCTTAGAATTCAAAATCATCTAAAAACTGAAGAAACATCCTGAAAAAAATAGGATACTATTCAGTAAAGCTGTGCTTAAAATTGGAAATTTCGTCAGAAATAATTAAGGGACAAAGAGAGGCAATGGAGCAGTTTACAGAAAAAAGATGTAGGGGCTCCAGAGCATTTGAAACTGAGTGTAAGCCAGCAGCGTTGTGCTGTTACAAAAACAGACAGCATTTTCCGTTGTATAAATAGGAGTGTTGTCTGTGAGGCATGAAGTAATCCTTCAACTTTACAAGGAAATTATAAAGCCTCAGCTGGAATATTTTATCTTGTTTGGGCTCTGTACTTCAGGAAAGATGTGAGCCAGTTGGAGGCAGCCCAGAAATGAGGAGCAAGAATTATGGGAGATGTGGACAACATGGCCTGTGGGGAAAGGTTAGGAGATTGAGGTTGTCTGCCCTAAGAAGGAGAAGACTTGAGTAGGGATGTAGTCTTCAGGTACATAAAATGCTGTTGCAGAGAAGACTGTTTGCAATGCCAGCCATGAACGAAAGACACAGTAACATACATACTTCAATTGCACCTAGGAGAATTCTAATCTTTTTTAACTTTCTAAGATAAAAATAGTGAAGTGCAGGAATAGATTGCCAGGGATGACAAATGCCAGGGACTCACATGAGAGTTGTTCTTTATTCAGTATTTTAGACTGTCATTAGTCAACTGCTGTTTTGCTTTTCCTGCTTCTCTAAGTCAACAAGAACATGAAGTAATCTTAATGTGATTTCAGAAGAGCATTTACCATCCTTCATTTCACGTATGTGCACATGCATCTGTGTAGACTATTCTCGCTTATGCACACACATGTATGTACACACACATGCATTTTGAGGCAAGCACATACCATTAACAACCCCCCTGAAAGAAATCAGTGACTTATGACAGATTGTATTCTTTCATGGGCATTCCTGCTGTGACAGATTCTGTTCTTTCATGGGCATTCCTGCCTTCCTGCTCTGTCTTCCTCAGACTGTGAGGAAGGTAGGATGCTGAGAGCAAAAGGATCAGCCAGCAGTGCCCTCCAGTGTGGGGGACAGAAGCAACTTAAGAGGCACCACACAACCCAGTAGATATGCATGCTGGAAGCAGGTGCACAGGCAGGAGCATGAAGGGGGCACGACCGTCGAAGGTCAGCAGATCCACACAAGTTTTCATCTAATGCCATTCAGTGCTACTTTTCAGCCTTAACTCTTCTTCCACCTGAAAAGAGAAGGTATTTGGTGGCCAGTCCAGTCTGGCAAATTGCCTTTGTGAACATGCCTGCACCACTTCTGCTGTTAGTGATCTGCTGCACTAAGCAGCGTTCACCAGTTGCTTGTCTCCTCACAGTATGGAGACTTTTTTTAGATTAAATGAGCTCTTTGCTCTTGGTGTTTGAGCTTGTCAGAAATGGGAACTCAGTATATTTTCACATTCATGGGGAGGGAAACTGTGATTTTAGGAGCAAATAACAGTGTGATTCTTCTGAGCCTTCAAAACACAGCAAAACCCGCCACTTGTGAGACATCAGTTTTATTCTGGCAGCTGTTTCCAATGCTTAGTGTCCTGCCCACACTGTGATTGTGATGTGCCTACCTGTGCTATCTATATGTCTTATCAGACCATATTAGTAATTCCACTGTGCATTTTGCTGTGGGATCTAATTTTCTTTGTCTTTGCATGATAAACACAAGGAAATGGTGCTTAACCAGGAATAAATAAAATTTATGAGACAATGTTCATAGTTGGAAAAAGCTGTTAGAAAAATCTCTATTTATATGAAAGAATTGGGGTGACTGTATGAAGTAAGCAGATCTGCACGTGTAAATAAGCCAGCCAACAAAGCACATTCTTGTCTATCTCCACTTGATGACCAAATCAGATGAACACTCCACATCTACAATTGTTTGAAAGTGGTTGGGCTTAATCCTGTAGCCATATTTAAGACTTTTCTCCTGTAAAAGGTCTAGAAAATTAGGCCCAAGAGAATTTCAGTATAGCTAAAATTTTGGATAGTATGACCTGTTCTAGAAAGGTTGATTCTATACTAACTACATTACACTCAGGACACTTGCATCTCTCTTGTACAACATCTAGACACATCATGGTTTCTTATGTTGAAACATAAGGAAGGGGAAGAGAGATGGCTAGCTACTCTAAAGCTCCTGTAAGGCCTTTTCTGTGGCAAAGATGGCCTTTCTTTTGCATCATTGACTCTACAAGGAGTCTTATGCTTTCTGGAAGAATGGTCCAGATAAGTTTACTGGGATTTGGAAGGTTAGGCCCATATTCCAGCTCTACATTTAGAACCAGGACACAGGTGAGCAAGAATGATAAACTGAACAGAACTATATGCAAAGGTATGTGTTTCTGGCAGGCTGCCGAACTTCAAAGTCCACAGCATTGACTGGGCTCAAAGAGTGCTCACTTCTGTTGTCTTAGATAGGCTTCACCATCCGCTGAGCAGGTCAGAGGTTTGATTTGCTTAACCAAATATACCTTATGCAGTGTGGACACCTCCTTTTGAACCAGATGCTCGGGTATCCCCACTTATCAATGGAAAGAAACAACTACTTTCACCTCACAATTCTCTTCCTGATATAGATACTTAAAATAAATAACATGAGCTGCACCCTAAAAGGCCAGTCTTTCTTCATTGATTCCACAAACAATTAGCTTAGATGACAATACCTTCTCTGCAGACATCTGAAGTTGGCTATGAAGAATCCCACCTAAAAGCTGAGTTGAGAGCCTGGAAGTGAAGAGGAATTTTAAAAATGTCCTCAGTTTCCCTACATGGGATTGCTACCTCTTATCATTTCCTGAGCAGAACACAGGTAACAGTAGGAAGAGAGTGGCTGCCTATTGATGGAGTCTCATCCCATCAAGTTATGTGGTACGTACACCTTTCTCCACACCCAAAATATTTTTCTCACAGTGCATAGGATGCATAGGACATACGGAAAATGCTACACCCCATTTCTACACTTTGATACTACAGCTGTTGTAAATACTTAAGCTTGTTTTTACATGCACGCACACACACAGACATCTACATGTGCACTCACATTTCAGTTGGAAAGCACTTTGGGAAGACTCAGTGACTGAAAAACAGCAGTATTCCTGGGGGTTAATTGAATATTATGAGCTGGAAGGACAAATAGGTCTGCAAATCAGACCAGAACAAAAAATATTTATCTGAGGGCAGTAAGCCTTGACAGGTTTAGGGGATTAACGCAGCTAAGTGTGACCAGTTGGTATAAACAATTGTTCAGGAAAGAACTCTCTCTGTGTATTTTCATTGTGTAAGTACTAAGAAGAAGGCCATATAGAGACTGGATGGAAGGCAGCGGAAAGAAAATGCAGGCTGGACAAGTACAGGTTCAGGGCTATCACAAGGAAATGAACACCTTCCCCATTCAGTAGCAGATATAGGAGAGGTAGTTTTCTCTTCTACTGTAGGAGCAATGAATGAGAAAGCAGTAATTACTCTGAGGAGTAACTCACTCTAAGGGTGAGAAGGTCCTTCCCAGATCTAATGTAGTGACTGTTCCTCACCTCTCTGTCCTTTTGCCCTTGAAGAATGCTACTCAACCTTGGGTTTTTACCCATCAAGCTTTTTCCTTTCAAATCTTCTTCTTGCTAGAGCTCGACTATCCGCATGCTCGTGGTTCTCCAGTTTTTCCAGCCTTAGACTTACTACCCACAGCCACACAGACAGCTCACTCCTTTTGCCCTCACTGTAAGCCCTCTGTGACTTGCTCAGTCAGTGTTGTCCAACACTCACTTTGCCTATGCCAAGGTAAGAGGAATTGGATGTTTGAATTGTGTAAGCAGGCCAAGCATCTCATCCCTGTCTCTAGAAGTTTCTGCTGTCTTGAAGGGAGAGTCTGGGTTGTGTCAATGGTGCTCCTGACTGAATAGGGAGGGCAGGGTATATACATCCCTCAAAAGTAGCTGGTCTAGCCCTTCCCAGTGGGTTTGTAGGGTTTGTACTAGGGTTTGTAGGCACTGCTTCCAGGCAAGAGGGAGGGGCTGCCAGCTGGGAGAGAGGTTGGTGGCACCTGATGTGCTGAGGGAGAAGGGAGTCTGTACATCCCAGAAGGGTGCGTTTAGGGGACCTGTTTGCAGTCAAGGAGAGGAAAAAAAAAGTAAGAAGACAAGGAGACAGGAGAAAAAGCCCCTTCTGCACAGCTCCCAAACTCTTCTTGAACCAGACTGCCTTCCCCCATCCAGTTCCCTTATTGGCTTTTAAAAAAAATTGGAAAGCAGGTTTGTCATTTCTTCCTCACTAGTATGGAAAACACAAGTGCTGCCCTTTGCATTGGTTTAACTTTACCAAACAGTGGTGAGCTCTGTTGCAGGGAGCCCAGCTGTCCATTTATACTTCCCTTGAACTCAAAGCTGAGTTCCAGAGTTGACCTACTTGGACAAACATGAAATAAGGCCTCCAGAAACTACCAGTTATCTTATGAGCTTCATATTTTAAATAAGCTGACTCAACTCACAGCTTGATAAAGATCCCAGCACTTTATGCACACTGTTTGATCTCTGTTTGTCACTCAGGTGGTGAGGTGTTGTGTGTGGTCCTACTGAAGAAAACCCAGTAGGCATTTAACTGATGTGTTATAGGAACCTGCTGGGTCCTCAGTGCCTGCATCCATTTTACTATTTAGCTGAGATTCACTAATTGCTCCTGTCCCATCTGTTCTCTTCCTAAGTCAACCAGAAGCTCTGTGGTTCTGCTGGAATTTCAGGAAATAAATGTCCCCAGGCTAGTCTGGGTTGCAAAATCACTGTGTTGTGATGCTTTCAAAATCTTTCATGTATATGAATTGATGGGAGGACTGTGCATAGAGAAGTAACTCCTCTGTCTGGGCCAGAGGGCAGATAGACAGGGTGCTGACATTTGTGACTCTGGGTACATCTCAGCATCCTGTGGCTCTTTTGGAGACAGGTGCAGGTAAGATGAAATCATTTATGCCCTGGGTATCTCCTACTTGATAGCTGCTGGGAAATAACAAGCTTTATTTACTGCTGCTCTCTCTGAGGAACTGGCAGCAGCCTTCTAGCTGGCAGTGTTAGAGCTCAAACTGAGGAAAAAGCGCTGCTCTCCCCTGGCTGCATTTATTTACAGTGCTCAGAATTTTGTCCTTGTTTCAGGCAATGTCAAGACTATTGGCACATCCACTCAGCTTACTAGGTCTGAGTTCTCCCTCTTTTCTGGGCTACATAAATATCATCTGAAATGAACACATACTTCTGAAGTAATTCCTTGCTATCATTGCTATGAAAATTTACTATAGCTGTGTGTTGTGATTGCAAATGAGAGGAGATAGGGGTCCAGGCGAGAAGCAATGATTTCCTTAAACAGATAAATGAATGAGCAGGGAAGGTGAACAGCAGTCAGGGTGGAAAGGCGATGTTATCCAGTCTCTGAAAGGTGTAAGGAATTGTGTGCTTTACGTAGCCCCTTAAAACTTTATTTGTATAGACAGTATGTATCTGTCTTCTGAGAAAACTGGAGAGAGCAGCTCCTCTGCTTTGATATCAATTAATTTTTCCTTTCGCGTATGAGGCTGTTGTAAGCAAGTGACTGTATGGTACTATCAGAGCAGAAAATAACACTGCACGTAACATGAACAGTAAGAGAAAGTTGAAAAGTTTCCTGTCTGCATGGCAGTGGTGGCCTTGGTGTTTTTATGAATGGGGAGCCCTAGAATTATACAACCATATCAAGTTCAAATGTACCCTGTGCCCAGAATGCACAGCTACTATGTGGTTAATCATGTGGTTGCTCAGTGTCTTTGGGAGTGGTTTACAATTGTGTGGGTGGTAGATTCAACTGGAAAATATTTTGGAGTGCTGAAGGACTTCTTGATGTGCCACAGCTGTGATACTTCCTGTATTAGTCAAACAACAGCACTCCAGCTACCCTGTCTATCGCAGAAAAGATGACTTATATTCTTATGACACAAGTGTGAACGTGGCTTGCTACCACCTTGTATTCTGGACTGAGGTCAGACTTGCATGATGTGTCCTTGTTTCCAGGCTTTTCTTGTTTGTGGCATTATGTCTTTCCCATTTACTAAATAGCTTTCTCTGGAAAAGGAATTCTGCTTTCACATTGTCTTAATCCTAATTAAGGTCCATATATTGTCATCATTACAAACATCATTGCTAAAATGCTACCTACAACACCAAGATCTGGGGAATGGACTTTAAGGCAGTCCTGAAATATGTAGTTAGAAGTGTCCTTTCCTTGAAAGAATTTCTGGAAGTCCAGCACTTAAGAATCTTAAGAAAATTGTCTTGATCTGCCTGAAAAAATATTTATTACTTAGTATAACCCTGGTGCCACCAGCTAAGTTTCCTGCCTCTGTGTTTCTGGGCACCCTTTCCTGTTCATCTTGATTTACCATTGACCTTCCTTTCACTCAAGTCCGTTATTCCCAGCCAGTCTCTGATTCAGCTGTGCAACCACTGCCATCTGTAGTCTACCTGCTCACCTCAGAAAGAGCAGACACGATAGATTTTGTCTTGTCAGTTCCCAAACATGATATAAAAAGTCAATGTTATAAACGCATCTACTGCTTCAGGACTTTAAACATCCCACCATAAGTGAACAGGTGTGTGTGTGTGTGTGTGTGTGTGTGTGTGTGTGTGTGTGTGTGTGTTCAAGATTTAAATTTTGGGCAATGATGCATAAATATCACTGGACTATATCCTCAGATGCTCGAATCTGAAAGTCAGGTACTCCAACAAGTCCAGTACATCCAGCATGGTGGTGTCTTTGTCTTGCAAGTCAGCTCCCAGAGCACCAGACCTATATCTGCATAAAACATCTCAGTCTGAATGGTTGAGCGCTGACATTTCTAAGCCCCACTGGCATCCACTGCTGGAATCTATACTATCTTCTGTCTTCTTGGACCCTCTCCATAGGTTGTCATCATGAACAATTCTTTGGCATAATACCCTCAGATAAGAGATAATAACAGTGGTTGTGGTCATCCATCCTTTCATCCTTTGTCATAAGGAAACTCGTTCAGGTTAGGGAATATCCATGGAAACTAAAAGGAACTTTTGTTTATTTTGGGTTCCTCCATTCTAAAATATATCATTCATTACATTTATGGGTCATGCTTATTTTTTACACAAAGTCAGAGATGACAGCACTATAACATTAGTATATCACAAGCAGAACTATTCTTTCCTAAGATACTAAAGTATTGTAAGTATCTAAAAAATATTAAATTAACAAGAACTATGTGTGAAGAAAATTTCTCTACTGCATTGTCATAAGATAGACCTTAATCAAAAAGCAGTTTTAATAACTCTACATTTCACTGGGTAATCGGAGGATGACGACTAAGTAGAATTTTCCACCCTGCAGTCACAAAGTAGTATTTGCATTTTCATTGATGCTGTTGTGAAAGGGGAAGAGAGCTGGGTAAATACAGAAAGTGGTCAATTCTCCAAAGGGAATGCATGCTAGATCTATCCTGATGGCCTGAGCACAGCTTGGAGAGAATCTGAATATGGGTAGCAGTGAGACTGTTGCTAATACAGTTTGTCATTTTGTAATTTTATCTCTAACCTTTATCAATCTTAAATCCTGTATTTGGAGAGAATAAACAAGACTTATTTATCCTTGTTTTGGTTACAAAGTATCCTCAAAGTAAGCTGAAAGCACAGTGTGCACCATTTCTTTGAAAGAGATGACCTAGTAATTTAGCTAGACTGGGATGTTCTTCGAGTTCCTGCCCAACATACTTTGTAGTGTTCCTGAGAGCCAAGGTGTGCACATCAGACTGGAACCCAGTGAAGCCAGATGCCATGAATCAGACAGGTCCATGGTGGAGAGCTACCTCACAGCCCAGTGAGAGGAGACTGTGTAGAGGACTGTGCTGCAGCTGGAATCTTACACTCCAGATGCTCATGCACAGGCTGGGCTTCTTGGGCTGGTGTTACTAGAACTATGTAGAGTTTAGCAGTGCAAGGCTCACCAGGCCAATGCCTTGGAGCACAAATTAAAAACAGCTGCTGTGCTGAGTCAGGCAACTCCTTATACTCTGTTGTCTTCAAGAGGTCACAAGCAGAGAGCGTGAATGGCTCTTGCTGATCTGGAGTCAGTTCTCTGAACTGACTCATAGGTTATACCTTCTCATTCAAACTAAATAAGATCTCCCAATGTTATATTTTCTCTATAGAATAGGAAGAAAATATTTTTATTTTACTCTCATTCCCGCACTTCTGTTTCTACAGCTTTGAATGTTTTAATCTAATCTTAGGGCACTGCAAGTGATTTCTCTTGTAACTTCTCCTCCTTACATACACATACCCACACACTCCTCCTGCCTTTCCTTGGGGCCGTTTTCTCCCACCCACAGTCTCAAGGTATGAAGTGCCCTGAAGTCCTTTCTGGTTCGTCACAAATGTAGGACATATCTTAGCAAGAAACAGGAGTGAAGATGAGAGAGAATAGACAGCGCCTTGTTTCCATTAAGTTAGATAAGGTGTGTTCAAATGAAGCTGACTGGAGCGTGGCATCTTCAACAGCTTGGAGGTCTGGAATAAGGAGTGTATTGTTGTACTGTTAAAATCTTTTTTTAGCAGAAGTAGGTTTGATTGTGCTCCCTTTGACTCAGAGGTCCAACCGGACTCTGCTGTTTGGGGAAGCCATGGACAGGCAGCATGCTTTGCTACAAGTCCAGGAAGATGCAATGGAGCAACAAAAGAAGGGTAGTAAGTTTGCAAATTGTGTCTGCATATATGAGCAATTCCTGCATGCCACTGGCAAGAACACAGTGAATCCAAAACAGATGGGTAGTGCTGTGTCGTGTACTCTACCTTATTGCAAATATCACTTCTAATTCTATATGTTATCAAGTGCAGTTCGGAGAACCTTGCAGGATCTCTTCCTGTGGCATTCAGAAGGGATAGGAGAGAATTTCAGTTGCTGTTCTTCATCCATGTCAAAGTGACCTGTGCAGCCCGCATGGCTTCTTATTATCCAGAAGCTGGATTTGGAGCTACTTGCTCGGCATGACACATTTTGTAAAAAACAAAAGAAACTCCAAACCTATTTGTAAAAATGTGAGCTAGCATTAGAAGTGAGTGACACCTTGTAGCTGCAACAGATCCTTAAGACTGGGAGAAAGGGGAAGGTTTCTGCACAGTAAACAAACTTGGAGCGCAAGTTCTATTCTCATAGTTTGGCCAATGAAATAATGGAGCATGTAGCTCAGAACACTAAATAAAACAATGCATTATGCAGACGTACTAACTAATTTTGAGAAAGCAAAATAAATGTACTCAGATTATGCTAGACCTTAAATCCCTGATATTCAGCTGATGTTATATTTTCAAAATGTAAAGCAGCTGTTTTGGAACCTCAGAACAGTGCTACTGGATTCATGCAGTGGTGACACAAAATTCCTTCTTCGAGTGCTACATGTTGATCGCTAAAATAATCTACACTGGGACCTCTGTCTTTCTTGAGTAGCATGGAGTCCCAGAAAGTGTGGCTTTGTGAAGGCCTGATGCATCATTTCATTTCCTATTCTGCCAAACAGATGCACGGTGAACTTTCTGCCTCTAAACACCACAGGTTTCCGCTTTCCTTTGGGAGGAAATGTTCAACCACAACTGTGAAAACCCCCTTTCGTTTTGCTGGCGTGTATACCTTGGCTCTTGAGAGTATTTTTCCTCTCGTTGCTTTGCTTCAAACTGAACAAGTGCCTTTCTGCTGCCTTGCTGGTTAGTAACTAATTTCCAAACATCTCCCGTGCTTGATTCCTAGAGCTCTAGTTCTTTCTGTTCACAGCTCTCTCCTTCATAGTCCAGAGGATGACAGGGAATTATTCCTTCCACTAGTTGCTAAATAGAATAATTAATACATGACCAGTGAAGGAGGACATAACTCTGTCAGGGTTCGTCTGCCAGTACTAAATTACAGTTTGTGATAGAGTAAGAGGTTTTAGCTTGTAGCTAACATCTTGTTTGTAAAATTGGATAAGATATAAAATCTTTTCTGATATTTAATCTGTTCCTAATAGCAATGATCATTGTTTTATCATAGCAGCATCGCTGCTTTTAAAGATTTTCCAAGCATCAGTATCAAAAGCTGCATTTTGTACTCAAAGATGAGTGGCTGCCTTGGCTATATCAAACATGATGTTATCTCTCACCACACCTTTTTGTACAGTTGCAGTAAAAAAATCATTTTTCCCCCAGCCATTCATTCCTAATCATGACTAAGCTGCAGAAAAATTTGTAATGTTACGGTATTCTCTTGCTACATTTAGTTGCTTCCAGTAGATGGCCTTATAACTGTACAGTCTTGCTTAAGGTTAGTTTCCATCTTTGATTAGGCTGCCTGAGTAATTAGTCTATTACTCTGTGGACAAAGTGATTTTTTTTTCTCTCTCTCAGCATGCAAAACAAATGAAGTTTAAAACATTCGTCATGTTCTGTTCACTTCCTAGCCAATAAAAGATGTTATTTCTTTCCATTTAATGTATTTTTGTAGCTTTTTCCTTTTGCATATCTATTATTCCACAGTTACTTCATTTCTGTGTTTTTGAATGTCTGTCAAGACACAGAGCGTTTTGGGCTGTACTCACAAATAAGCTAACCAGTGGATGCTGCTCTTGTGTACCTGAGATTTCTACGCTCATGTTAGATATCTAGACGTTTCGTGCGTCAGAGGGGAAGAATCAGGCACTTCAGACTAGCTCCACAGGGGCTAGCAGGCAAAGTAGAGAACCAGTCACAGGCAGAAGCTGAGAATTTTAACTGTTCAGTTACATTTCAGATGTATTTGTTAGTTTTGTTAGGTCCTTCCCTCTGAACAGTTTCAAAAATGCAAAAACACTATAGGGAGCTATGCTTGTAATGAAAAGAAACAAACAAAAAAAATGAAGATAATTGTTTTTACTGCTAGTATCAGTCAGTTCTAACAGCATGTTGTCCCACTGACTGCACTTGCGTGTAGTGGAAGTGGATATCACAACCCCTTCTCATAGAACAACTCCAAAAGCCATTCTTTAAAGCATGTATCTTAAAGACAACTAATTTGCATATTCATTAATCACCTACCTACATTATAAACAAAGCCACTGTAAACTTAGACAGCATATTCTTTTGTTTCACTTTGCATCGCAATATCATTAAATCAGAATTTATTTAATCATGCACACATGTATTTTAAGCCAAGACAAGCTGACTCATAAAAGACAACTCTTATCAGTTGTTTTCTCTTCTGTTTATTTAGAACACATTCCAATTCCGCTTCATTAACAACGTATGGAATTTATTAACTTACTACCCAATTCACAAAAAGCTGTCCATAAAATTTAAATGTCTCCGTATCATTCGTCAAAGCTCCTAGTCCACCAGGGCTTTACCCTTTATTTCTTTCTTTTTTTTCTTTTTTTTCTTTTTTTTCTTTTTTTTTTAAAGAAAAAGAAAAAGAAAGCTCAAACAAAGTCTTTTTCTTTGCAGTCAACAGAGTGCTGAAGTTTGGGAACAAGGGGAGGGAGAGAGAAGCAGGGAGCGTGTCTTAAACCCAACTGCCTGCAAGGATTTAGACATGACAGTGTTGTGGCATGGCACCTTACCCTATTTGTGATCCCCAGTTCGGTGCCCTTTCCTGAAAGGAGAAACCAAGAGCAACCCATGTGTATCCAAATGTAATGCAGAGATAAACCAGTACCTCCATCTTTATCCAATAGCCCTATTAGAGATCTTGAAAAATAATACTACCATCATCATTTTTGTTACTCGGACAATCACTTACTCAGGGTAGGGAGGCCTCATGTGTCCCACGTGGGAATTCTTACTACCAGTCCCTAAACTATTATTAATGAGGGCTCTGTTAATCTCTCCTGCTCCATTACAACTAGCCCCCTTTCATCTAGAGTATTTAGACTTATGTAGGATTTCAGGTTTTGACAGGGATAGATGTCTACAGGTTGAGGATTTTGAGAAACAGTTTTGAAAAGAAGTGGTCCTTTGATTTTATTACACTAATGGGCTTATTTTCTTATTTGATATTGAAAACTAGTCAGTATTATTTATTTGGCTTGCTACTAATACATTTAATCTAAAGGAATGCTGGCTTGGCTTTCTAGCTGGACTTTTACAAAAATTATGGTTTTAATTGCAGTGTTTCTGCCCATTGTAATTTTTTAGGAAGTTTTGCAGTTAAATCTCTGTTTACCATATGGTCAAAGATAACTTACTATTTGCTGAGAAAATAAGCAGAATGATTAACTACACATAAAAATGAAGGGAAAAGAACCAGCAGCAGTTTTTTTAGTGTTAAAACTGGTGTGACATACATTTGCATATCCTTGTGGAAAAAAAAGAGGAAATTTGCCAGGGAAATAGCCTTTCTTGGGGAAAAAGTGCTATGTTCCATGTATATGTCACTAAAACCATGTTCTTGAGTCCTTTGCAGCTGCATTTCATTGCAGTATCGAGAAGCTCCCAAATTTCACCATGCATAGCCTCTTTACACTGTTTATATGACCCCCAGACAGAAGAAAGACCAACTAGGAAAAGCCCTGTTCCATGCTAGTCTCTGCTGTCCCATTCCAATTTCCCACTTCACAGAAATTCAACATTCAGAATTTATGGAATTTACTGGGCTTAGTCTGCAGAACTCACTAAATTACTCGGTCATTTGTCTGGATGGAGGGCAGGGGTAAAAGTACTGCCAACATCCCCGATCCTTGTGCCTGCAGTAAGGACGGTGGCTGACCATGCTGTGGCTGGTATGGCATGATGTTTCTTCTGGTGAGCAGTGGTCTGCTGGGCTGAGGCTAATTTAACTACATCTGGAAATGCTGTCTGCACAGATCATGGCAGCAGCTCACAGAGAGTCATTTCTGCATAGAGCTGTACCACTTGTTTTCTTGTTTTCTTTTTTTTCTTTTTTCTTTTTTTTTTTTTTTCTTTTTTTTTTTTTGCCAAGCAAAGCCTTGGGGCAGACCTGAACTGGAAGAACTAGTGATGCAACTCTGAATCTATTGTATTCTCAGGCAGAGCAGAGACAGATGACTGATCCCATGCTGGCTGGGAAGGGAGTGAGGGCGGGTAAAGGACTAGCTCCTGATGGCTCGGAAGCAGAGGCAGGAAGATGTGGGAGGATATGGGGAATGTAAGGAGGTGCAGGTGCCTGCCTCACTGGGTGAGAACCTGGAGTCAGAGATCGTTCAGGATCATAACTTGAATGGCACAGGCGTGTAACTCTGATGTGCGCACAAGGCCTTGATTACACTTAATTGCTGTTTCCCTTGAACAGAGACAACTTGGGAGCGGCCAAGCAGCGTGCCTGGGACTCCAAAGAGCCCTGGGACACAGAAGAGCCCTGCAGGTATTGTTTGCTTGCTGTGTCTGATCACTTCATTGGGTAAATCTTCTTTTATGCAGTCAGCAGAGCAAAGGGAAATTCTCTGATTTTGTGGGATTTACAGTTAACGTACAGTCCTGTGAGTGCAGCAACCCAAATGTGGTAGGACTGTCCTTCCTGATACATCTCGCCCCTTGTTTCCCTGCTGATACATCTCCTGGTCTCTTGCCTGGTCTACTTAAGAGTTGATGTAGTGGATTTTTGGGAGTGTGTAGGCCGACTGTGGCCCTGTGAGTCAGCTGGCCAGACAGCTTAGGGAGGAAAAGATGAGGTTGTCTTTCCCCATCTTTCTTTCTTCTGGGGCAGGGGAAACAACAAGGGCAAAAGAATGTGGGCTGACTTAACTCACATATGCAAAAGAAAGTGCTTTAACATGTGGTAGTTACAGGGCTGGCCACTTCACGTCTGACCTGACCTGAAGTTGCTGGGAATCAAGTAACAGAGAATTAGCAGCATAGGCATATTGAAAATTTTCAGGTATTACAGGAAGACAAAGCAAAGCAGAAATTACTGTGCAATAACAGGTGCTAAACTTAAAAGCCATTGCTGTAAATAATGAAACCTAGATGAATGTTTCTGCAGAATTTTTTAGCACTGATACTTGTCTATACTGACAGAGCTGAGCGGGAAGTATGCTTGGAGGTTGTGCATTTTGATATGACCGAAAGATTTGTAACATAGTACAGTATCTTTTTCTAACCCAAATTTGGGCATTATGCTTTACTCAATAGATTCCAAAAAGAAAGTACCTTATAGCTGTGTACATGATTGGTTCTCTTTCTGAACCATAAACTTCTTATAAGGCTAGTTTTCTTGACAAAAAGAGCCAATCTCCATTAAACTAGTGCTTTTTTTTTAATGTGTATACATATGGAGAGAGACATTAGTTCTTCAAACACTTCGTTTTACCAAATAGGGTTATAGGAGTTATTTTGAGTTTTGGAGCTTCTTTTTGTTTGCTCTTCTAGCTGTATAATTCCTGCCATAACTTCTGAAAACAGTCTGCTTCAGGATGCAGAGGAGAGAATGGGCCTGTGAGCTAAGTTTCAGCAATGAGCATTTCTGGGTTCTTTCGAGGTTGGCACTAAAACACATCAGTTTGGAGATTCAGCTACAAATCTGTTGGGATGGGGAGAAGCATCCATACATTTCTTAGGTTAGAAGCAACAGGAATGCAGAAAAGGTGCCCTGATTTATACCTTTCTGTTCAATTATGTGATCAGTTTTTAGAAGGTCTATTTTTGTGTTTGCTACCTAGAGTAAGCCTGCTAACTCTCCATGTGTTCTTACAGTGAATGGCTACCACATCTCTGGGACCCCAGTACATCAGCTAGATTCCAGTCATATGAGCCTCCGAAAAACCAGTGGAGACCCCCAGGTAAGTTCTGGGGAACAATCCAAATGATAGTATGCAAGAAGAAATGTTTGTCCTTTTAAATAGTTTAGGAATTTTCTTGGAGCAGGAGATCAGGATGCATTTTGTTTTAGAAACTGTCAGATCCAACAGATTCTTTGCATCCAGAAAAGTTAATTGGTAAACTAGTACAAAATTCTAAGATGTTTTGGAGATTTTTGTCATCTCTCTCTTTTGTGAAAAATCTACTAGGCCAAAAAAAAAAAAAAAAAAAAAAAAAAAAAACTCAAAAACAAACCAAGATGAAGAGGCTTCACAATTGTTTCATAGTCATTCAATTACCCCATGTACCAGAACATCATAGATAATCATATACTAAACTCCCAAATGTTCAATACCATTTCCTATGATACACAGCTAGAATTTCACCCACAGGATCTATGTAGAGAATAAATATTCTCTAGAAAGCTAGAGAAGAGAGAGAGAAGAGAAGAGAGATGAGAGAAAGAAGAAATACTGAGACTACATGGCCTCAGTATTTTGAAATGGGGAATGGTCCCGTGGCACCATGCAGTATGTATATAACTGTGAAATCAGTCCCCTTCCACTTTAGCCACCATGAATAACCCTGCAAATTTTTCTGCCACTCAAGCAGAGTGGCAGAAAGTGGCAGAAGTGACTCCTTTCTTGGTCAGTCCTGCCCCCCTGGACCTGTCTCCAGGTCAGTTCTCTCTCTAGACCTCAACATCTACTCATGTCTACATCTTATTTATGTTTTCTTAACATCTCATTATGTTTTCCAGCATTCTTTCCCAACACAAAGAACTTTTCTGAAGCTTTTTATCAATTACTTCATCCATTTCTGTGTGTCCTTTTACTGGCCTCTCTCTGTGCCTTACACAGTCTGTGCCTCACCCACTTCATCATCCCTGGCCATCTTTCAAATCACTGACTCCTGCTTCATTTGACAGCTGATTTCTCCAGCCTGTTTTCCCAACTTTTTAGTAAATATCCCTGCACTTTTTCTTGCCCCACCTCTTGTCTCCGAGAAGATCTTCCATGCAGGTCTCCGAATGCAACACAGTGCCCTCTTCCTCCCTCCCTGAAAATGCTTTGTTGTCCTGCTGCCTGTCAAAACAGCAATAGTTGAATAGCTGATGGGGCTAGTTTTCCACTGAGTTGTGTTTCCTTGCCTGCCAACTATTTTGTTTTGCTTTATTTTTTTGACTCAAGTGTTAAATGACCTGTGTTCTCTATTTTATTTCTGTGCATTAACTGGTAAGTTCTTCTGCATTGCAACTCGTAAAATACATATTTGATTTGTGTGCAGTTACTATGCTGAGCTGTGTTGCCTGGCATTCCATACTTCTTGGTGTAAATCATTCTGTGTTGTCTGCAAAATTTCCTTTCTTTGCTTTGACCCTCTTTCTCACCCATTGCCTCCTACGTACTTGCTTTCACCATTGCCTTGCCATACCATGTATGCTGTTTCAGCTTAGCCAATATTTCTTGTTTTACTTCACCAGTTGCTTCACAGCATTTCTCCTGATACAGTTTGCTGCTTCAGCCTCCCTCCTCCTTTAGCATCCTTGTCAAATATTAGGCACTTAAATCTTTTGCACTAGTTCTTCTTTGAGTAGTTTACACAGTCTTCTTTAGACAGAACATGTGGGCAGCTGAACTAGGTTAAAAAGCTTTTTAGAAACTGAAGTATAGTGCGTTACCAGATCACCCCTATCTACATGTTTGACTCCCTTAAAGAACCTGAATAAATTTACAAGTTGTGACTTTTCTTAAAAAAAGGAGTGTTAAACTTTGTGCAAAATAGCTTGTTTCTTAATGTATCTGCTTTATAATGTTTTAGCAGTTGGCTTGGCATACCAGTCAGATTTACTGAATCCCCAGAACTATTTTGGTAACAACATTTGCCACTTTCCATTTTTTATGGCATTGAATCTAATTCAAGTTTACAACTACAGTTTTGGTCAAATTCACATAAGAGATACAATAGGAGTCCATCTCCTGCACTGGTTTGTTCACTCAACCACATCAGACTGACAAAAATCCCTTTCATAATTTCTCGCTTTCAAGGTACTTTAGCTGTCTCCTTTGCACTACTTTCCATTACTCCTTCCATATGGGGTTTTCCAAATTAAAGTCCTGGCTTCATTCCTGCTTTGAATTATAACTAGGTCTATTACTAGTTGCTGGTGCCATTAATTTTAAGAGTAACTTGTGTTCACACCCATTTGGGAGCCTCCTTTTCCTGCGAGCTGTGGATGCTTTTGCAGAAGCGTCCTTAGGAAAGAACACACTTGACCATATACTGTTAATTTCAAGTTGGTGTTTGCTGGAGCTGTTCTCAGTATGGCCTCCTACAGTTTGCCAGTCCCTCTCCTAACTCTGCCATGGGCCATCTCAAGCTGCTTTGCCTTGACAGCCTTATTATCTCTTCATGGCACAGACTTTCTGCTGCTGGAGAATAGCTTCCAGGTGCTCTCCAGGATGCATTCTTAGACCTGGGTAGCAGCCATCAAGCAAACAAACGCTGGCTAGATACTTTGGGCAAGCAAAGCCACATTTCTTGGAAACAGGTCAAGGGGGAAAAAGCCACAACTGTGAATAAAACAGAATTGCACTGTGCTGGGCACAGGGCCAGGCCTTGTTTACTGCTTCCTAGAGAGCAGCTCAATGCTGCTTGTTGAAGTTGTCACAACTGCCACGAACAGAGCAGCAGCACAGCCATGCCAGCTGGCAGCAGGCCAGCAACGTGCCAGCGTGAAACCTGACTACGTTTCACCCTGGTCACTTTGCAGTTGATGTGACTTTAACTGGACATTCAGGTTGTAACTTGCAAGGAAATCTTGCCATTCTGGATCTCGGCAGTTGCAGCTGCGACTTGGTGCAGGCCTGCGTGGGGTGAATTCCCCCGTGCTCCCACAGGTGTTGGCCAGGTTCCCCTGCACACTTCCCAGAGTGGATGCTGATCTCATGAGCACAAGGGTGGGGTGGGGGGGGCAGAGTAGCCCGTGCGGTGTCAGAGCAGGTTGGTGGCCGTGGGGGAACCCCGCGCACCCAAACGCACGGCCTGGAACAGCTGCTGCTGCTGCTGCCGCTGCCCGTAAGCGCCCGGCCCGGCGTGCCGTGCCGTGCCGTGCCGCATCGCGAGTTCGCTCCCGCGAGCGAAGCCGGGCCAGGGGCCGCGCGGCGCGGCGGAGGCGAGAGGCGGAGCGCGGCCGCGGCGGCGCCGCCCCGAGGGCTGGGCCGGGGGGCGGTGGGGCGCGGCGAGCCGCCCCGCGCCGCTGGCAGCAGGCTCCGCGGCGCGGCGCGGCGCGGCTCGGCTCGGCTCGGCTCGGCTCGGCTCGCCACTGGCCGCGCGGACTGGCAGCCTCCAGCCGCCGTCGAGCCGCGGCGCCGGGCTATGGGGGCCGCGTAGCGGCGGGTGCCACGGCTCGCTCCCGCCATGCTGGGCTCCGAGAGCGCCCTTGACGATGCGCCCCGCCTGTGTCCACAGAGCCCCGGGTCCCCGGCCGCGCCGCGGAGGCAGAGCAAGGAGAGCAGCCTGACGGTGAGTCCCGACGGGGCGGGGCGGGATGGGGCGGGACAGGCGGGGTCGGCCCGAGCGGCGGTGCCGTCGGGGGAGCGTGGGGAGGCACGCCGCTGCCCCCGCCCGGGCCCCCGGGGCCGTGGGGAGTGCGGGCAGGGGGCTCTGCGAGGAGCGTAGCCGTTGTCGGGGGCAGAGCACGGAACTGGCTGGCGCTCGGCGCTGAGGGGCGGTGAGCCGGCGACGACCACCCAGCCCTGTGCCGGGGACCGAGTGCTGCGGCTGGTTGGGGGGCGGCAAGCTGGGTGGGGAGGTGGGCGATGGGCCCCGACGGCACCCTGGGCTGCATGCGCGGGATCAGAGATTGCACGTCGAGGGAGCAGTGGCGCTCCACTTGGCACGTGCAAAGCTGCGTCTGGAGGGCTGCATCCCGACTGACGTTCCCCAGCACGCAGGAGACGTTGATGCAAAGGAGAGAGGCTGGCGGAGGCCTGCCAGGATGAGTGCGAGTGATGTGTGAGGGGAGGCTGAGGGAGCTGGGTGTGTGCAGCCCGCAGGGGACAGGCTGAAGGAGGGTCTCCTTGCAGACATCTGGCACGTAGAAGGAGCTTACAGAGAAGCTAGAACCAGACTCTTGCCGGAGGCGCACAGTAGGAAGACAGGAGCGAGGGTCCTGTTGTCACAAGGGAAGTTCCAGTTAGATGTAAGGAACAAATTCTTCACCATGAGTAATTTTGTTCTGGATAAGCACTAAGTCAGAGTCCCAGAGAGGCTCTAGGATTTCTGTCCTTAGAGATTTTCAAAGTGTAATTCCAACATTTTTCTTATGATTCTGGGATGAACAGGAATTAAGGAAGTAGCTGAAACTGGGAATGTACATTCTCCAAAGCTGCTGGCTCTGGATGAAGCATCCTGAACACCTACTAGCCTGTTATCTAATTTCTTTTCACCCTTGCCCCAAAATGTCCTGAATACTTGGAGAAGTATTGAAATGTTGGAGAAACAAAAGTTAAGGAGACCAATCATTACTCTTCCAGACTAGAATTTTTCTCTTTTCTTCAAAGAGGTGTCAAAAGGTATTTTTCTGTGCTAAAGTGTCCAGTCAGAGATTTGTGATAGAAAGTGTAGGCAAAGATTTCAGGTGTCAGTATGCAGTTAATCTTGCATTTACTTATTGATAATTAAATATAGCTGATTCAATTAAGGTGTTAAGGTGTTCTCAGTGTCATGTTTAAAGACGTATCTTCTGTATGACTAGGGACCTCATCTGGAACGTAGTTTGCAATTCTAGACTCCTCAGTACAGGAAAGATGTTTTTAAAAAAAAGGATGGAAATCAAAAGAGATTAACAAATATAACTGGAAATAGAATGATGTATTTAAAAGGAAATGATAGAGAAGATAAATGAGCAAACAGTGATAAAGGAAAGAGAACAAACATGCTTACAGCCTGTAAGCATTGGAAGGGTGTAAAATCCAAGGAAACAGAAGGAATAATTTGATGTTATGCATTGTTACTTAATTGCATAACTGTTATTACAAGAAGGACATTATTGCCTTACCTACATTATCAAGTGTAACTTCTTGCTTTAACCATTAGTGTGCATAATTCCCTGATCTTTTGATGACAACAGGTGAGATATCAAAAGGAATATGCATAGATGTCTCGGATGGGGCTGGAGTGTAAGCCATGTAGCTAGTGTTTAGTGTCATTAGCAATGAAAAATGTGTTGTTACTAAGTTAATGTATAGGTAGTTTGGTGTGGTTATGAAATAATTCTAACACAATAGGTTTTGACAGATTTGCAAATGTCCTGGGGAGTAAGTTACAGGATCTACAGGGACGTGGTGGCTGGGATTGGAAAACTGAACCATTTAACTGGTTCACAGCCTTCTCCCTATCTGGATCTGAGAGGCAGGAGACCACAGTTTGAAAGTCTTGTCCTGATGGACTGGACATGGCCTCTGGGTAGAATATTCTGTGTTTCAGAGCACCTTACAAGTGTGAAAACACTTGTATTTCTGCAGTACTCGCTGTTTCCAGGGGTGAGGACTCAGGTTGTTCACTGAGGGTAGTTTTCTACTGTTTTATCTGCTGGCCTGTGTGCCATCTGGTAGCGTCTGCAAATCAAGGAAGTGTTGAATGTTATGTAAGGATCACCACACATGCATTTCTCTAGCAGAAGTCCTACGCTTTAAAATATGGTGCATCAGACAGACAAAAGCAAGCTAAATTTAACAGCTATTTGCCCCAAGCCATTGCTTGCATCAAGGAAGTATTGTGAAGAGGTTATTCTGATACTTAGTGTAAATGGCAAAGCAGTGTAACTTTTACCTCCAGCAGGAGATTATATTTGTTCAGCACTGCTCAAGCTGATGCTGAGCTATTCTGGTTAACAGAGCGGTGAGCATGCCCCTGACTTGTGGTTTTTGAGTGGTTAGGCTTTTGGGGTCTTTGAGTGGTTAGGAAGTAGCTGCTCTTCTTGCAAAGGCGAATTAGGTGATTGATGTGAGGGTTCAAAATCCAGCAAACCTCCTTCCAAACAGCAGTCCTGGGCTGTGCAAGCTGCTGAAGTCTGTTAATGCCACCACAACCACCAGCTGCAGTCCGACTGCTCTCTGTCTCAGTGCATTCAGCAGAGGAGTAAGAATTTGTTACCACCTTCCTGGGAATGTAGTTGCCTTTTATAAGTTCGAAGAGTAGGTTGGGAGCATGGGTTACTCTAACTTTTGGCAGTCCTGAAAGCAGTTGTAGGCTAGAGTATTTTTTGTCCGAATGCACCCTGCAAGAAGAGGAAAGTGTTTTCACCTTGGTAAACAGATGTTTCCAAAGCTGTTCATTTCCCTTCCTCCTTTGGAAAGAAACTCTCTTACTGGGATTAGATCATAGAACCGTTACGAAATTGCCATTTATACAAATTATTGATGCTCACTTGGGAAATAGAGTTGCCGGCACTGATTTTTCACAAAGTTTTGAGGTGCACATTGCTAGTTTTAACCTGTATCGTTTGTCGTCTGATATCTGTCATCTCTCAGCTCTGTGATGCAGTCCAAATTTTGATTGGGAAACCTGTACAAGCTGGAACTCCTGGACCATAGATCAAAGAGATTTTGTTGACTGATAGGCTCCTAGGTACTGAATTCATTTTCTGTCCCTGTCCTGGAGATATCAGGATCTGCTGTTTCTGACCATGCTGCAGAGTACCCTCTTATTCCTCTAAGGCTAAGAAAGGAGGAAAGATGTTCAGGAATTATTCTTGCTCTAGTTCTGAGCTTAATTTATTGAATGGGCTCCCATGGTGATTTCTGTTGTTATTCATAGCAACACAGTGAAGATGATCTTCTTTCTGTAAGAAACAAAATTGCTTTCTTGGGTAAACTTGCTAATAAAAATGAAAACAATTGTAAATGATCATTTAGAAACAAAGAAATCTCCAAGTGTTTTTCCTCTGATGCTGGAGGAGAACTCCTTTTCCTAGCAACTGAGATGGTGGTGGTGGTGAGGAGCTCTGAGCATTGTACACAGGAGGAGGTGGGTGCAGGAGAGTGGGAAATTGTGTTTTTTTCACAGTATATCAGGCACTTATTCATCCCCAAGCTCCATTCCCTCTGGCTTCCTCCCTCTGTGCTAGGGGTGGTGGATCAGGATCCTTGTTAACATTCATAACTTGTAGGTTAAATAAGAGGTACCTTGCAAGGTGGGCATGAGGCACATCCACAGGTTTGTGTGAACCACTACATTTTTCTGTGGTGGGCAAGGTTCAGGCTGTAATTTTGGTATCAGAGTTCACATTTATAATTCATATGCCTCATTTGTGAGGCACTGTGTTTCATCTGAAGAGCAGGAAACCTTCCAAATGTATCTGATAGTGTTGTATTTCTGCATGATAATTTTCTCATGTGTGGGTTTCTTTCTGAAAAACACTTTAATGTCTTAACAAGGAAAGGCATGGTATGGAAAATGCCAACATTTATATTTCTTATGTTGGACGCATAAATGAATGCATGCTGCAGATGGGAAGACAGGGTAGCCTACATGTAATAGCTTAGTATATTCTGTGGCTGTGCTCTGCATCTATGATTACCAAAATATGAGGTTCCTAGTAATTCAGTTCCATTCTCCATTCTACCCTGGCACTGATAATATGGCTGAAGCTGTCAAAAATTCCTTGCTTTGGTTGGTTGTTTTCCATTTCTGTTCTACCTCAGTTGCAGTAGTACTTTGCAGACACCCAGACCATTTGTAAAATCTTGGTATTAAAGTTGCCTAGACACTCAAGATTCAGTATAAGCATGCCTGACCTTCCCTGTCATGATAGAGTTAAAACTGCTCAAGACTTAGTTTATGCTTAAGCGTTCCTGAGATCTGTAGCCTTTGCATTTGCCTATTTTGCTGGCATGGTTCCATTTTGGTAGGTGACTTTAGAGCATGCTTACTGGGATGAGCTGCTGTACTTCTGTTTTCAGGTCTCGGTTGAAGTTGTAAAGCAAATGCTAGAGGTAAATCAAACACAGCTTGGCCAGGTTGCTGAAGGTGCTGAGATTGCACAGAGGCCAGGAAAAAGAACTTGCATTTCTAAGTTGAAGAAATGAATAAATAGTTGCCCCTCTTTAGTGTCTTTGCTTCAGCATGACAAAGTAAGCTTGCCTGATCTCTGCAAATTTATTTATATAGTGCTTTATGTAATAAATACATAAGGCTTATCTAAGCCTTCATCAAATTATCCTGGTTTTATTCATGTTACTGAGCATTATCTCGTTTACTGGCGAGTGCTGATAATTCTTAAAAGCCTCCAGTGTACTTGAATCTATTAAATGCATGTGCATGTTCAACACATCAGCATTTATTGTTGCCAAGCATACTGTTTTGGTACAAATCTTGTACAACCGTCCGAGTCCATGCGACTTTTCTTCTTTTATCACCCTCTTACAACTCAAACATAAGCAAGAGACACCTATGAAGTAAATTACTTGTTTACCATCACTGCCAGTAATATACTCATGTGAAGTATGAGTTGGAATATTTTTGTAGCTGCAAAATGAAGAATTGCTTTTTCTCTTTATTGGTATAGAGGCAAAAGTATTTATATCTATTTCTTGAGTTTGGTACACAACGGAGAAATGCATCAGATAGTGTTGCTCATCTCCTTCCCTCCCCACCCCCAGCTATGTTGTCAGCACATTTTTCGCAGCATATCTTCTCTGCCTGTGTAAATTTTTCTAATCTTTGCAATTCAGTGGCTTTAACAAACACATTATTAGTGTTCGTTGGCAGCTGAAGGTACGAGTTGCTTTCCTTTTGTCAGTTTTCTTAGCTTATGCTTGGAGTACTCCTTGCTGTTGTCTTTGAACTGAGGTTGAGTTGTTGCAAGCTGACAACATAATTATTTTTATTAGTGAACAGGTTGGTGGGGTCTTAATACCATAATGAGGTTGACTGTCATCTGAGCTGGTCCAAGTGAAATCTGCCTGAACGTAATGCAACTCACAGTGCTTTGTTTTCTCTCAAAGTTCTGTAGCCCTGTCATTAGGTCAAGGTACATTTTTTAAATTTGATTGGTTTCTTGCTAGCAGTCACAGCTGTAAAAATCACTTCCTGCATGATTTTTATTCAGACCTGGTAGGGTAGTCACCATTATTGCAAGAGATCAGCACTTTTACTGTGTGAATTTGGATTTTGCTCTTAACTTCATCCACTGTCGGGTATGTAATTAAAGAGATCAGAGGTCAGTAGAGTAGGGAGTGGATATCACTCTTGATAGAATTGATAAAACTGCTTAATAATGTGACTGATAAAAATGTGACTGATAAAGGTCAGGACTTCAGGAGTATTTTGAAAGGAGTATTTTGGTTCTCTTTGGCATCAGTCAAAAAAAAAAAAAAAAAAAAAAAAAAAAAAAAAGAAAAAGAAAAACACCCAAAACAATAGTGGGACTGACCTGGTAAAACCAAAAAAGCTCCTCCTCAAAGCTCAACTGCTAGTCGTACATAAAACAACTTATTGCTAACCATACTCTTATTTCCTTTGTCTTTGCTGTCAGAAAATGGCCTAAATTGTTCATCACTTACACTAAGCAGTTGGCTTTTATGCTAAATGACAAAGCACTTGTATGCAGGTTCTGAGGCCATTTTTTTAAAGGCAAAAATACAATATATTGTATTATTTGCAAAATAGCATGTGACCATGTCAGTGAAGAAGCACAGTAAGGAACAAGAGCGACTTGAGATCAGCCATTGTTTTAGTCTTGGTAACTGATGCAATAAAGTACAACCTGTTCTTTATCTAAAAGGTATATTTTTGTTGTGTGTTGTTTCAACTGTCTTCTGAGTCAGTGCTTGTTGGAGGCTGTCTGGTTGTCTGTGCCCTGAAAATAGCAATTTGACGTGAAGTTTCTAGCTAGTATTTTTAAAGCATCTGAAGTCACTCAGTTCTAAAACTCGCTGCAGGGGGGGAAAAGAGTTAAGCTTTTTTTCAACAGGATGTTGAACTAACACATGTCGCTTGATAAATTACTGAGAAACACTGACAAAAATTTTAGATGTCCCTAGAAAAAATTCTGTTCTTGGTTTTTTGAACATTTTTTTCCCTGCTCTTTCTTGTTTTGAAATCACTAATGTAAAATGTGTATTTGATAAAACTAACAAGTACTAGTCCACACCAAAACACCTGTAATGCATGTGATTTGGATGGGCATAGATAAATTTTACTTGTAAAGATTTTTAGAGGGAGGGCAGGTGGGAGGGAATAGTGGGTGCTTCTGTTTCCTGATTGTGAATTGTGGATGGTGCTTTTAAAATTACAGGCAGACTGTGAAACTAGATTTGTTCATGCTCACAAGCCTGAAATAATGCTGAGATGAGTATCAGCAGAAAATTCCACGAGAAATTTAGGATTCTAGATATTAGATCACAGGCAATAAATAAACACAGATACATCCACTAAATAGTGAAACTAAAACAGAAAGAGTTGTGAATGCATTTTCTGGAGATTTCATGTTCTTCATATAGATCTTGTGTCCAGGAGACCCTTTCTCAGCTGGATGATGTAGCAGAGAAGGTATTTTCCACAATTTCCTCCTTAGATATTGATTAAGGGTTTACGGTTGAAATGTAGTTTGTGTTACTTTCATTCTAAGCACTGGTGTCAGAGTAGCGTGTGTTTTTTATTGGATCTTCTCTATCAGATAGAACAGGCAGGAGCCAGCTCAAGCACTGAGTAGCCATTCACGTAAAAAATAGACACTCCAAAAATAGCAAAATCACACGATAATGCTTTTACAGGTATGTGTGTGTGTCCCATAGTATTGCAGGTTACAGTGTGACTGGACGGAAGACATAATGAAAGAACATCTGGCTGGGACCTGTTGTTGTCAAAGTGGTTTTCATTTGTTTGTTATCGGGTGATGTTTTGAGGTGCATGAGCATTATGGCAACTGTTGCAGTGTATTTCTGATCCGTACTTGCCATATGCTGCTCCTTTGGCTTTGGGACCATGTGGTCAAGTTTTTGAGCACTGTCGTTGTTGCAGTGATGTCTCGTGCTAATGTAGCTTAGCTGTCCTCTCATTTAAGTACATCTCTGGGCTTGGCTTGGCACAAGATTCTTTCTGCATCTAGACAAAGAAGTGGCACACACTCATAGCTGTTTAGACACACCTATTGCTGGCTTTTCTCCTGTGTGTGGGCTTATTCTAGAAGACAGTAGGCTCTGTTTGCAGGCTTTAGGTCTGGTGGTCCCTGAATTGGGAAGGGAAGATTACCTAACCTACTTAACCAGAAAACCAGGGCAAAGATGGGCTTTCAGTGCCATCCTGAGATAATTAGGATGACAAGGAAGAGGCAGGAGAGAAGAAGGTTAGCAGAGATGGAAGGCAGCCCCTGCAAAACCTCTGTCATAAATGGCCTTTGTGCTTGACATTGTGATAGTGATTCAGGTCTGCTTAGGACAGTGGAGGTGCCTCTTCACCAAAGTCTAAGCAAGCCCAGCTGAGTATGATTCTGCTTTTCCCATCATGCCATAGGAAACCTTGAATGCCTGGACAAGAAGTGCTCTGTGGAAGTGTTAGCAGAAGAGTTTGCTGTCCTGCAATTGTCTCACGCATGTTTGACTCTGAACTGTGTCGAAGTTTTGTAATTCCTGATATGTTCTGATACAGGATCATGCAAGAGGTGGGAGGTGTTTTCACCAGTGCTCCGTGTCCAGAATGAACAACTTTTTGCAATGGGTGCCCTGTTAGAGGCTAGGCTTTGGGTAGGAGACCCTGTCTTATTTTTGCACAACTGCTGAATGCAAAAGTGTTTAGGAAGTTGGGATCACAGTCTCTAAACTTCTCCTGGTCAGATGAAACTAAGGTGAGAGATGGAAAGGAAGTTCGGAGGGAAGCTTAGAAAGAATCTAGCTAGGGTGATTGCCAGAGAAACCACAAAGACAGGGTCCTGAGCCTGCTGTTAAATGGAGTTGGTAAGCTCTAGAAACAGTGATCTTTCTGGGCAAGGGGAATGAAGAGTCGGTCAGAAAGCTCTTGCATTACATACAGGACAGCCACTGAAACTTTGGCCTGGGCAGACAATAGGGATCCAAAGCGAGATTGTTCGAACAGTGCTGTATCAACTGATGGTTTTATGTGCATTGATCTGGCATTGTTAGTTTATACGGGATCAGCACTTTGCAGCATATTGCTGTGTTTTTTTTGATCCTCTCTGAATAGCCTAAAGGCAGATTTACTGCATGTAAGCAGTACTGCCTGAGGTCTGTCTGTGGAAGCCCATCCATAACTTTGTTCTTGGATTTGCCCTGAACATTTAATTAAGAAAAAAAAACCATACATTTGTGAGTCTCTTCCATGCCTAACTTCTGTTAATCCTTTGATTAATATACAAGTACCCATTGTGCCTAATGAACCCATTGGTTTGATTAGAGGGACTGCTTTTAATGTGCCTGCTCAACAGGGACTTTAGGACACATTATTTACTGAACACTGATTCTTGCTGATGATTCCCCTGAAGGGCTTAAGTAAGTCTGGAGTTACTCTGCAGTAGTTGCAACACTCTTCATTTGCCCTCCGCTTTTATCAGGCTACATTTTGTAGTGAGCTATTTACTGAGAACTTGAATGTTTTTAAGCCTTTGTTTAATAACTGCGTAATGGATTCTCACAAGGTGTTACGCTTTTTTTGCAAACTGAAGATTAGCTGACTTTAAAGAGTTTCTGTCCCTTTTTTGCAGGGGTATCACCTTCATCTGAAAAAGTCTTTGAGATAGATTGAAGGGCTGTGCACTGAAGAAATAATACCTTTTTTGTAATTCTGTGGGGAACTAAAGTAATCAAGATTTTCTGATGAGATTTGCCATTAGCAGTGGCTTCAGTGCTGTTTGCTGCTCATGGAACTATTAGGTGTTTCTTTAAAAGTTTGCATTTCTTATGTTCCTTTTTTTTCTACTACAGGTTTGTTAGGGATCTAGGAGAGCAGCTTGTATGGTATCTTTCAGAACCAAGCAAGTTTTCCTCATGTGAAACCAGTAGTTTATTTTCCTTGAAGCTGACTCTACAGCTTGCTCTGAGGAGCTTTCTGAGAACGCTTACCTTCTGTTTCCATGCAACAACTAATTCGTCTTTCCTGACGTGCATGCACGGTAGATTTTCTGGTTGAAGTGTGTGTATTTAACCTTTTATTTGCATATTTCTCAACAATAGTTTTAACTACTTTCTAACTGTCCTTTTCTGTTTCTTTTTTTTTCCTTTTTTTTTTTTAAAAAAGATAAACTGTGTGACCTTCCCCCACCCTGACATAATGCCTGAGCAGCAATTGCTGAAACCTTCAGAATGGAGCTACTGCGATTATTTCTGGGTAAGTAGGCAGCCACATGCTACATGCCATATTGCAGCTTTTGAGCTTTAGCAAAAGTGGAACAAATAACTTGACTTGTACTAAAAGGTACATAAGAATTTGGGCTGAACTTCAGTGGATTAGGGCAGTGTGAGGGAGAGTGAGGGAAGCCCAGTGACGATCACATAGAAACCATCTAGTCAGTCTCAGAATATGGAAAATTATTAACAGAGTGCCCAGAAAGGCAGATTTAGCTTGTCCGGCTGGAGGCTTTAGTCACAAAATGAAAAGGATGTGGGAAAACCTAAATATCTCAATATCTCAGCTGAAAAGGCAGTGCAACTGGGGAGAGAGGAGGATAGAGAGGTGGATGACAAACAGGGAATTTGTGAAGGACAGGCTCATTAAACTCAGTAAGTCAGCTCTTAAATCAGTAAGTTCAATGAAGCCTTCAGCAGAAGGAATCTGCAGTAGCTGTGTATTCTGTGTGTGCCCTCTTATTCTTAGCTCCACTGCTAGAGGCAGGATCCCGAATTAACCTTTCGTTTGTTATGATACAGTTGTCCTTAAATGTGAAGTTGACAGAAAAATTTCTCCACTGGAGAACGTACTTTTTTTGAGGAAATAATGCCTCAACAATGGAAATTTTATGAATTACACTTGTGTTTTCAGTTAATGACTGTTTCAATTTTTTAAAAAGTCAGTTTCACTTTAAAAAAAAATTGTTCAGTTGTTATAACTTCAACAACACTTCCAGTCTTGGATACTTAAATGTTTCTGTTTTAGGCGTGCACAGGAGATTATGGTGAATTGCAGTAACTTACTAAAATACACTAACACGATTGTAAATGGTTATGTTACTATGTCAAAGTTGATAGTTTCTTCAGTTGCTGCCAGTCTTATTATCCTAGTGAGCCATACAATCAGAAATGATTTGTAGGCTTATTTCTTGCATATGTGTCCTTTAGAAAACACTGCTATGCTTGGTTCTTTCTATGTAAAGTAAAACACTGCTTGGCTTCTTGACTGTTTTTGGTCATGTCCTACTGTCAGTGAATCGCCTTGCTTTGCAAGCTTTTATCCTTCCATAGCTCTGCTCCCAGGACTTCCTTCTCTTCAGCCCTATAATCTATGATCTGTCTCTGACTCACTCTCCTTCCTTGATCAACTCATCTAGTCGTCTCAGGCTTGTAATGTATTGCTGCACAGTATCTAGCATGTGGCCTGCATGTGGCCAAACATGTTAGAAATGTCATGTGTTGATTAAAGTGGCTTTTTATATATGTGTATATATATATAAAATATATAATATATATCACTCAAGATACTGGAGCAAAAACTGTACTCCTTAGAGAAACATTCTCTGAACCTGTACATTAGAAGAGGTTGGTAAATGGAGTTGTGAATTAATGAAAAGCAGAGAGAGAAAAGAATGAGCAGAGGGAAAGATTATTATTGTTCCTTTTTGTAGCAGTCCTGAAGTCAGGTGAAACAAGGGTGAAACAAGGCATAAAAAGGACTGTGTAGTGAACAAATAGTGAAAGACTGAATGAATTGCAATAAAGGAAGCTATTGAATAAGTTGCTGTTTTAGTCTGGCAGTAAAGCTGTGTGATCTGGCTATATTTCTTCGGGTGCAGATCAGTTAGGGTAGAATTTTACAGTTTGTTGACGCTCATTTAAAATTGTGCTGCCACTGGATGGGGCTGTAGAGTCCTCTCCGCTCCTCCAGCTGTGTATTCCCATAAGTTCCCTTGTGTTAGCTCCAGGATCCATTTTTTTTTGCAGGGTTGAGTTTTCAGGGCTCATGCTTGCTGGATTCAGCCCATGGGAGTTATCAGGTATGAAAGGCCATGGGCAGAAGGGAAGGCAAGAATGCTGTTTTGGCTGCAGCACAGTCTTATGCCAGCTTAAGATATCTATAAAACTTTGTTAAAAAAAAAATTGGGAATAAGAGGAGGGGGAAGGAGAAATTGTTGATATGTTCCTCTGAGAGGGGTTGAGATGTTGCAGTTAGCAGCTTGTATCACAGGAGGTGCTTCCTGCAAAATGCTGTTTTGACACTGTTGTTGTGTGTTGCTCTGTGGAGGGCTCAGACTGCTTTGAGAACTGCTTCTGTATGTTTTTGATCCTCATATCTTTTCGTTGAACTTCCGTTTCCTTCCAGGCTGATAAGAAGGATTCACAAGGGAACAATACAGTATCAGGATTTGAAATTCTTCTTCAAAAGCAACTTAAAGGGAAACAAATGCAGAAAGAAATGGCAGAATTTATTCGAGAAAGGTAATTAGCACTTTGCTATCAAATTAAGTATTTTTGACAATATATATTTTTTTCTGACTTTGTTATTCCTTATGTATGTTAATCACTTAGCTTAAATTATGTAAAAGATATGCTACCATTCTTAAAGCACATTTCATATTTCTTTAATAGCCGTCCAAACTCTCCAGTTTTCCCTAAGTACAGTTCTCTCTCCTATTTCTTGCTGTGCCCAACCTCAGTTAGCCTTTTTATATGGGGGTAACCAAGGAGATTCTGAATTATAGATTCAAGGGAAAAGCATGGGCATGGGAAATAAAGTAGAAATGACATTTAGAAAAGAATCTTTTTATCTGGGAAATAGAGAAGTGGTTTGCTGACATGGAGCATAGATGCAGTTTCTAGAAGAAGATATAAAAAGCTATCACCTGGTACTAACATGGGTTACGAAGGTGAATACCAATATTTAGAGTGAAGCTGGACTGCTATTCATGGTCTGTTGCTCTGCTGAAATGGTAAGTGTACTGTGCACTAAACAAGCAGTTTATAGATGCACAGTTGAACCTATGTAGAGGAGATGATATGACATTACTCATAAGAAGTGTCATCAGTATTTGAAATGACTTGTCATGTGTCCAAGCAAGTATGAATCATCTTAAGAATGACTCTCAAAACTTGAGAACAACCCATAGGAAACAAACTGTGTTTACTCCTAAGAGAGTGGCAGAGCAATTTGCATTTTCCCTTCTGGAGGTATCTACAACAGTTGATGAAACTACTGTCCTCAGCTACCGCCTCACTGTTGGTGCTTGCTTGTATTACTTTCCTGCTCAGCTGCTGCAGTCGTAACTTGGCTATGTTGATCTAAATCGGTAGTGGTGGGAGCAATGAACAGGCCAACAAACAGGAATCTGCACGGCATTTATGGGGCAGTTTAATCAGGCAGAACTTATAGGTAGGTACTTTGTGGTTTGTTTTCTGCCTTCCTCAACTCTCTTTTCTACTAAGATGGATGTGGGAACAGGGGAGAAATATAGCACAGCCAATAAAGATTGGTACAGGAGCTGCAGAATGCCAAACATCCACATTTGGTTCCTTATGTCTTTGACATAAGAGGATCCAAAGGACAGATGCCTGTATGATTCATGAAAACCTGTGACCAGAAAAGACCGGGAGAAGAAAGGTCCAGCTAGCAAAGGAAAAGTAGAAATGAGAAGTAGTCTTGCTAAGCTATAAGATGAGGAGAAAGCAAGCAGAATTGTGTTATAGGAATGGCCAGGAAAAGAGGGGGAGAGCTGCTCTGAAGAGAGGTTTATGTAAAGAAATTTGACAGAAACTAAAGAAAGGAGCGTTCAAGAGGGAGGCAAAGCTGGCGTGACATGCATATAGGCTAGCTACAGAAAGAAGAAAGCTATTCTGACACTAGGAAGAGGCATGTCTGTGTTGTTGCTAGAGGAGTATGTTATGAAAGAAAAGACAGATAAGAGTTCAGTGTCTGTTGGGAATAGAGAAGGTTTGGAATTGAGGTTGAAGAGGATCTAGATAGGAGTTATAAAAAGAAATATTTTTTTTATTCCAGTTGGAACAAATGATTCACAGATGCTCTGTTTGTAAAAGAAGGATGATGGTATCAGGCTACAGAGATTGCTTAAGGAAATAAGAACTCAGGCCTTTAGTGGCAGCATTTGCATCTTTTAACTAAGAGGGAATCAAGCAATGCTAATTAGGTTTGTATGATGATCATCAAGTAGCTCAGGGAATACTGCTATCAAGAATGTTTAACTTGTAGGAATCATTCATGTTCAGAAAACTTCTCTCCATCTATACATTAGCCTTCTGGAATCAAGGCTCAGACAGCTAAGAAAAAAGGCTTTATATAGGAAGCTGGAAGACATTGAGTGACTTGCATTTTTTTCCACCTGACACACACATTCAGGAAAGATAGAAACAAGATAAATAAAGATACAGCAATCAGAAAAGGAAAAGTAGAGGATAGCAAGTAAAATGATATATCTGGCCAATATTTTGATTTTTCCAACTGTTAATTTTCATATGACTGTAAATAAAAAACAGTGTTTCTACTCAAAGATAAGGTGACTGGATGATAAAATGGGATGGATGATAAAAAAGGAATTAAAACTCTTGGTACCAGGTCATGTAACTGGACATAAGTAGCTATAGCAGACGCATGATAGAGTAGCAATCATTTTGGACTTACAGTGACTAAAGAGAGAGGTAAAGATAGAAGAAGGGTTAGAGGAGAGAAGAAGAAAATAATTGCAGACATAGTAATGAAGATCTGTTAGAAGTCTCCAAGTCTGACTTGAGTAAGAGAGAGAACAATAATCTTTAAAAAACTATGGTAAAAATAGTCATGCTATTTCCTTTATACTTACAGACAATCTGTTTTTTTGTTTTTTCTGGATTAGAATAAAAGTGCCAACAGTAGTGGCAGGACCTAGGTATTCTCAGACATGATAATCAGATTTCTTTATCAAACGAGGAACAAGAGGCAATACTAAATTAAAATTAGTTTCCTGAGTAGATGCTTTTAGAGAAGTGGCTTGTAAATAGTAATATTAAACTGAGCAATTCTGTGTTCATTCAGTTCTTGTTGAATTCCAAGGTAGAAAAAGATAGGATATAATAAAGGCTTTGAATTTTAATAAGACAGACCTCAAAAAAGGGAGGAAAATAATTAGGAAGTTGGATAAATGAAAAGTTCAAGGGTGTGAGTGTAAAAGATAAAAAGAATTACTTAAGTCAAAAGTGAAAATATGATCCAACGTTTGTATTCAAACAAACATTCAAAAACCTGCAGACCTCCCCAAATACCATGAGTCTATTAGGATATTAGGAGTGAACTACATATATATCTTTTTTTTGCAAAGGAACATTTTCTTGGACTTCTGGCCATTCACACCTTTTAGTTGAGCTGGGCTGTGTTTAGAAAACTGAAAATATATAGCAGAAGATTATGTAGCCATCTGAAATAAAAACATAAGCTGGAGAACAGCTTTATTGAGTTTGATGAAGATCTGTCTAGCCTGGTGATTTTTATCTGACCATGACAGTACTGAGTGTGTAGGAGGACAAGAGTGTGAGAGCCTTTATCCTCCCAGCTTCTAATGGTTGGAGGTTTGGGGAGTTCCACAGCCAGACTCTGCATTAAGTCTGTCATGTTCAGCAAGTGCTTGTAAACCTATCTTCCACTGTTTGTCTAATCCTTTTGAGTCTATTTGTATTTTTGACCGCTGCAACATTTTATAGCAAAGACTTCTGCAGTGCAGTTATTCATTATAGAAAGAAGTACTTCTGCTTTCATTGTCTGATAATTTCATAGTTGCCTTCTGATTTGGAGAAACAGTGTAAAAAGTTTCGTAGTGGCACAACTGACAGGACTGTAGATGTCTGTCAGATCTCCTCTGCCACCTTTTCTCCATGTTCCCCGTGTTGTCTTAATCTATTTAGCTTCTTCTTGCATGACAGTCACATCAGATCATCTTTACCTCCCTTTTCTGTATCTCTCTAGTTTTGCTAAATCCATTGTAGGATCGCGTGACTGAAAAGAATGATTTAGGTATGGGCACACTATGTACTCTATTAAAACAAAACCCCCCAAAATAGCAGGGAATAAACATCTGAAGAGCAGCTAGAACTAATAAGGGATAACAGTGTCACCAAATCTAATGGACAGTGTTGGTCAAAACACACCTAGAAATGCTTTTAACGACACGAGTGACATTCTGGATGTTTTCAAGCAAGTAAGTAGAAACAAGAAACAGTCTTTTTAATGTGAAGCTGCATATATTTACAGGGTAACAGCATGAATAACAGGGAAATTTCTAGAGGTACACTCACTAAGCTTATGAGTCTATATATCTGGTGTTTCACAGTAATTACAATCCAGTGTTTGCAGGATGTTATATCTGCCAGGGTGAGGAGGGATTTTTTTTTCCTCTTTTGAGTATACCTTCATTTCACTTTTTAGCTTCTAGTGATATGTTCAAGATGGTTTAGCCATAGGATGTGACAAGATACAAGACTGGGGTAGGGGCCATATGTGTCTTAAAGTTGGAGCTCTGAAACAGGAACTAGTTTACCTTTTTATTATTATTTGGTGAAAGTTTGACTGCAACCACTTGTTCCTTACACCTTGCCACAGCAAGGGTCTGCAGTCTTAGTAGTGCCAAATGACAAATTATGTATTTGTTTCTGCCCTGAGGTTTTGGTCCTGCATTTAGTTGACCGCACAATCAGATTTTTTGTTTTCGTACAAATGATTTGCTGTTTGTGCTTGGAAGTAGAATGAATAATTTACAGTTTAAGTAATTTAGATGCTTGTTAAGTATGCCTCTTGTTCACATATTCAATGCTAAATAATTTCCAGGCTTGAGGTTCAGAAGGTATTCAAGTTAGATTGATGGGACTTCTAAACTCTTTTACTTCTCTCTCTCATGGCCTATAATCCTTTTCTAAGCTCCTCTGGTGATACTGCCTCGAAACTCTCTGGTTTTGCAGGGAGCTAGATATAGGTGAAGCCATTGATCTCTCTTGCTGTTTTTCTCTGGCCCATTATAACTGTAGTGTTGGTTTTGTTATAGCAGGCATGGGAAGCAGCATTTGTGGTTTGGGAGTGAGGAGCAAAGGTGAGCTGCAGGCTGTGAATGTGGGCAGCTGGAGACCAGGCATGGCCTCAGGGATCAGCTAGAGAGTTGGCTTGGGAACAGAGAAAGTCATTCCTAGAGAGAGGAACTATTTGATTAGAAATTAGTCAAAATCAGCAGTATGTTTTCTTTTGTGAGATGCTCTGAATGGATGAATTTGTGAGAAAAGTACTGTGAGGTAGTGGTGTAGATATTAAAAAACAAGTAATGTTGGTAGGAAGCCTGGTTAGACATAGTGCTGCTGGTGGACCCTGGTCACTCTGCCAGTTCTGTGACCAGGGTGATGAGGTGGCAAATGTGGAGTAAGGTGTTGGCAGTCAACTCCTTGTCATGGCCAGAGACTGTAAATTGGAGCCTTTGGGTAACAGAGGTAATTTTTGAGTTGTGTTGCTGTAGATTTAGTATTGCGCCTTCTGTTTACGTTCTCATAGGAGCGGGAGGAGGATCCCATGTGCTGGGTAAGGTTCTCTAGTTCTGCAACTTACCTCTGCAGACAGCTGAGTATAGCCATGGGGCTCAACCAGCTGCATCTCATAGAGTGGCATGCTGTTCAGCTACACTAGGCTTTCTGCAGCCCAGAGTGCTAGACCAGTCTTAGCTGGCTGGAGGGACCTCTTTAGTCCTGAATATGCCATACTTAGCAGCATGTGTCTATACAGCTACAGCAAACTGGTATGCTGAAAATTTCCCTAGTCTTCTTGCTAGAGGAAATAGGTTTGAAAACAGCCTCTTCTGCCTGTGCATAGCTCAGCACAAGATCAGGATATAGCCTGTTGCATCACGTCTCTTTTTCCAAGATGCTGTACTGAGCAAGCTCGTTGGAAAATCTGCAGATAGCCTAGATGAGTCCTCTCTAGGAACTGCCATGTACACTTCGCAAATGTTTGACTTTGCAAAGAACCTGTGGGGGCTGATTTAGCCTGGAGAAGAGAAGACTGAAAAGGGATCTTATCAGTGTGTACAAATACCTTAAGGGGGAATGCCGAGGGGATGGGGCCAAACTCTTTTCAGTGGTGCCGTGAGACAGGACAAGAGGCAATGGGCACAAACTGAAATACGGGAAGTTCCACCTAAACATAAGGAAGAAATTCTTTCCTGTGAGAGTGACAGAGCACTGGAACAGGTTGCCCAGAGAGGTTGTGAAATCTCCTTCTCTAGAAATACTCAAAAAAGCCATTTGGACGCGATCCTGGGCAACGTGTCCTAGGTGACTCTAGTGGGCAGGGGAGTTGGACTAGATGATCTCTAGAGGTCCCTTCCAACCTCAATCATTCTGTTAGGTTTTAGGAATACTGCATATAACCTCTGAACCTTTTCTTTCCACTGCTGTGCAATAAAACTTAGTCTTGTCACCTTGCTCAACAGCTACTCTCATTCTTCTCCCTGTAGCCGTTCCTAGAGTACCAACAACTCTTCTGTTGTACCAACAGCTTTCCTCTTCCCCTCACCCCCCTCCAAAGGCACCTCAGCTTCTGTTATTGACATAGTGCTGCTGAATGAATGGACATAGTGCTGCTGAATGAATGGAGGAGAAGCACGGGGGTCCTACTGCTACTATAGGTGGGATAGGTAAAATGCAGGGACTGCAGTCCTACACATCTGTCACAGCAGCCTCTACCATGTCTTTGCCAACTCTGCAATCTGTAAGGGAGCAGGAAGCATTTAATGTCCTTCGGAAAGGTGCAGACTAATACCCCCAGATACAGGGAACAAGGGGAACATGTAGTAGCTATTTAAGTTTTTGGTGTTGCCACTTTTCCACTCAGTTTCCTCTTCCTTAATCAGATGGAGCTGATCTATCTCACTTCCTGCTGAGTTATTTTCTAAACATTTAGTCATCCTCATTTTCCTTGGGCCGTCTCTTTCTTTCTGTGAGCGACTTTAGTGACTGATGGTAGCTCTATTAACAATGATGTGTTATTGCTTACTTTCATTCAGATTTTTTCTGTATCGCTGCATTTCTTCATCTTTGCTTCAAGGATGTATGACCTCACATTTAGCAGCATACTGAAACACATGGTTTTCAAATGAGAGCAGTTTTATAGATAACCCATATTGTACACTAAAAAGAATTTGTCCTCATTTTTTATACTCCAGAACTCTAGCTTTTTCTTCTGATTTTATCACACGTGCTCTCTTGCATGTATTCCTGCTCTTGCCACTGCATTGTTAGCATATGGAAGTGAGAGATGGATCCTAAAGTGAGTGTCAAGCACTGAAGACTGAAAGGAAGATTCCTGTGGCAGGATCCCTTAAAATGCAGAAATTTTCTTTAAATTGTGTGTTTGGGGGGGATTCTGCTTTAATGCTTACTTATTGCTCTTTTTATTTTCTGTATGTGTGTGTATGTGTGTGTGTAGAATAAGGATTGAGGAAGAGTATGCCAAGAACCTGTCCAAACTTTCTCAAAACTCCCTGGCTGCTCAAGAAGAAGGGTAAGTTTGTCTCTATGCATCTTGTAGAACACAAGCATTTCAACACCAAAGACATTCCTGCTTGTATTTTTCCTCAGATCTCCCATTCAGAACTACTCTGAATGTGGAAAAATATATATTCAACATCTATACTGCTGAAAGTAGATCCATAAGGTCAGGCCAGTAGAATTGGAGCAGCATATGCAAAAGGATGAAACAACAGTCTCTTCTCATCTTGGGTCTGGACCTTCAAGAAAAGCAGCAGGCTGTCCATGGTTTGCAGCATATTCACTGCAGAACAGGAAAGGATGAAAGAGACTTTCTTGAGGAACGCAGTGGATGTTCTTAGTCTTCCCAGCAGTAGGACATCTCTGACTCCTTTGCTTCTTCCACTAACAAAGGCTGTAGGACATACCAAAGTAGAAATGCTTTGTAAGTTACTAAGATTATAGGCAAAGGGCTTCAGACTAGATCTTCATAGTTCTTCAGTAATAGTTTAATGAAGACACCAATACAGAAGGATTACAGATAGTTAGTTGTAGCTGTTCCAGTGTAAACCCTCTAAGCAACAAAAGCCAGTGTTTGAAGTGACTATCTTCACCCTGATTCTCACACAGTATATTTCTACTGGAAACTGTGGACTGAAACTCCACAGTTTAGATGTTTCCTATGCAATGAGGGACTTAAATTGCAAGAAGGCAAGCAGACTGTTGCCTATGTTGTTCTGTAGACATTTTCTTTGACAATGGCTTTTGTTGTTCTTTCCCTGTTAGGTATAGGCATCAGCCTTCTCCTAACAAAACTAAAAGTCACTTTCTTCCATGTCCTCCTCTGACTTTCTCCAGTCCCTAATAGAAAGAGGAGAGAAAGCCTGAAAAAACAAACAGGCAGGAAACTGGGGAAGCGTCGATGAAGTAGGGAGGGAGTAAGGACTGAAGCATTAAAAATGTTAAAAATAGGGAACTGAAGGGGACACTTAGCAAAGTACTGCAGCAGTGCTCAGAGGTTGTCTTTAGATGTCCAAGGAGCCAGGGACACTTCACAGTGGTGCTCAGCATAGAGACATGGCAAGATGAGGTAATGGAAAGAAGTCCTGGAGGCCCTGTAATTTCTTGTCCTCCTGGTGCTGTGGTGGCCAACCTATCCAGGATGAGGAAGAGGCTGATGAGAAGGTCTTGTGAATTGATGAGGCCCAGGAAGAAGAAAGTTTCCATTTTAAAAAAGTGAGGGGGGAAGGGCAGCCAGCAGGACAGCTTGAAGCCAGAAGTGGGACTGGCACATTTGAAGTACGCATTGGAATGAGAAAGTGTGACAGGGCCCATGACTTGCACTGTGAATATACTAGTTGCCACTGCTGGTAAGACTCCATGGAGGATTTTCCAGCTTTGCTGCCCAATGGGCTGTGGAACTGACTTAAAGCATGAGCTCTTCCTCTAGAGTCCTTTGCCCTCTTCTGGTGAACAGGACCCACTAGTGTGTATGTAAATGGGATGTGAGGGCGAGGAGATGGAGCTGATTTGTGATACTGGGATTCTAGGCACATTGCTGTCGTTATGGTGCTGTTGCATGTGTATGGAAGATGATATATAATCCATAATTTTTTAAGTCGTAGTAGTGAATAAAATATGTATAAGATATTTAGGAGGCTGAAATGCCTTTTTCACTGAAAAGGTCAGCTACAATCATGTGACTAAAAGAACCAGTACCAGTGAGAAATGGACAGTGGGAGAGGACCTCAGGTGGGATTAGGGAAGGAAAGGAGCTGGGAGCATTTACATAGACTAATCATTCTCAGGTTGTGTAGCTGTAAGGAACACTGTACTTGAGGACTTCTCTTACTGGAGCAATATTGGAGATTACAGGTTATTTTTTTGAAATCGCAGGTGTTTCAGCTACTAGGAAGGGGCAAATGTGACTATCTTTGAAAGTGTGGGATGGCAGGAGAAAGGAGTCAGGAAATTGTAGAGCTTTATATAGCCTACTGAATAAGTGGTGGAATAAACAATCAAACTTTCTAGAAGCACTTAGCAGAAAACAAGATGATGAGTAATTGTTATGGATGTATACAGAACAAGTTATGTCGATGGAATAACAGGCCATGTGGAAGAAGGAGTCAGCATCATACCTCTTAATTTAGTGTAGCCATTGGCAATGGGAGATTCTTGTAGGCAGGCAAGATAAACGTGGCCTAAATAAAAACTGAGGTGCAAAACTATTTGAGAAGGCATACTATTTACTAACAGAAAGTAACTATGGAGTGGGATTCCGTAAGATTTGTCCATAGGGCAATGAACTGAAAAAAATTAAGATGACTCTCAGTAAGGAAAAGGACAAGATTTTATACTTTCACAGGATGGGATAGTTATATAACAGTTTGTGGGAGAAGGATCTGGTTATAGTGAATCACAAGCTTATTCATCAGTAACTTTACACTGGTGTCTTAAAAAAGCAATCATACTGAAATATGTAGAAGAAGGAGTCTCTGGCACGATTTAATCCTCGTCGATTTAAGAACTGGAAGGCCTCAGTTAGAAGACTGTGTAGTTTTGGTTATGACATTTAAGAAGAATCTAGGCTATTAGAGAGGGTCTGGAGGAGTGTACCTAAACTGATCTGAGTCTGGAAAACAACATCTCTAGAGAAGGTGGAGAGAAAACCTGATAATTTTCAAATACTGACGGACTTCTCCAAGGAGAAACAGAATAATCTGTTTATTAAACGTAAGGTGTGGAGTAGAAGAGTCAGTGGAAAAAAAATGTGTTAAGTGGAGATTTATTTTAAATATTAAAATTAACTTTTTAACAGTGAGGATAAGATGCTGCTTAAGGAGAGTGTAGCATCTCAATAACTGGAAGCCTTTAGAAGAACAGCATGGTCAAAGGTCTGTTACATATAATGTAACTACAATTCTGCCTTAGTTTAGAGAGATGGGTTATCAGCTATTTGCTGTCTTTTTTCTGTGATTCTGCTCTGCATGATACGGTACAAAGCATTGGTATGTCATATGGAGCTGTCTTACGAATCTTACTGAGATGATGCCCAGAGAATAGGGTCATTGATCATTGTTGCGTTGTTTTTTTAGAACACTGGGAGAGGCTTGGGCTCAACTAAAGAAGAGTCTAGCTGATGAAGCAGAGGTTCATCTCAAATTTTCTTCTAAGGTAAATACTTAGTTCCTCCTTTTTGAAAGATCTTGTCATGCAGTTGATGAGAGTCACTCCTTCAGTGGTTATTAATGGGGAAAATACTCGTGTGTATGGTACATATTTTGAAGAATGAAGAAGTTGGTGAATGAGCCTCTGAAACTGGTGAATGAAACTGTTTTTCCTGCCAGCATCATAATTGGTTTAATCTACCTGATAAGTAGGTTAAAACATACCTAGCCTTATTTTTTTTTTTTCATAAAAGAAGGAATCTAGTTCTAGCTATTGTTTACCTAGGGGTCCAAATTCAGGTAAATCTACCTATAGCTTGTAGAGATTACTTCTGTAGAAGAAGAAACAACAAAAAAATATAATGGCTTCTTGAAAAGAATCTACCAAATCTGTCTGCAAGGAAGAGAACCCAGGGCTCTTTCTTCTTAGTATTGTTAAGCTTTGTGAAAAGTGCAATGGGAACTTACTTGGTGTTATTTTTGGAACTTCTGTCAAGTGATGCCCAAGGAGATTTCATCTAAAAATTATTGTATTTATCTGTTCTTTTCCAGCACATATGACCTAATCTTGCATCCTGTTACATTATGTTAACCTCTGTGGGTGGTCACGTTCAATATAATTCCAGATATCTAAGCACAACAGTTATGTTCTGGGGGAAAATTATAGCTCTGAACTGTTTATGAGTGATTATGCACAGGTTACTAAGGCAGCCAGCAGTTGCCTTGGTAACCCACTGTTCTTTTTCAAACTTGTACTACTTCAGGGTTCTAATTAGTAAAATACTTTTTGCTCCCTGTTGGCCTCACAAATTGATTTCCAAGAGGGAAAAATGCACCCTGGAGTGGAGCTTGCAAGTAGAAGAACCTCCTGTAGCATCCTCTGACTTCCTTCCACACTGCTACTTTACTTGCTTTGGAAGATAAGCAGCTGCTAGTTCCAGGTTTATTTTATTAACAGGACACTTTAAATTTATCAGTTATTGCCATTATTCTCAGAGAAGTTATTCTTAAATGTAATAGTTGAATTTCTTATTGATAGTTAAATGAAACCAGAAAGTTCTGTACACAAAGCAAGCAGTACAGCACAGAATACACCAAGAATATTCAAAGTAAACGCTACCTGTGAAGATAACTGAGCAACTTTCATGTAACTTCAAAGCACTGTTATATGGGGAATTACGAAGACATCATAGAAGCACTCTCAGAACAATTAGGAAATGTGTTACTATGCTACTGATGCCTGTGCAGACTGGAATGATAGTTGTGGACAAGATATGTGCACACAAAGAATCCTTCAAGGAGGCCATCATCATACTGAACCTCTTCTCCAGCCGTCTAATCATCCATTGCCTAACTCCAGTAGGGAGATTCTGTTCTGGAAGAGAAGATATACATACATTATAGTAATAGAAGTCATGGTGGGCTGGACTGGACTGAATGTTACCAGCCATTCTGGAAATGATGCTGATAGGGCAAAGAAGATAAGTATTTGTGTGATCAGAAGAATTTTTGAAGAGTGGTTTCTGATAATTCAGCTGCATAGGTTCTCTGGTGTCTAGTAATATGGTTAATTCTATGCCTCTATCTTTCTGCCTAAGCCTCTCCTGTACTGGTAGAGATATACACAGAGAAACAGGACCTCTGTTATATACCTGATAATAACTGATTTTAACAAACTTTTTGCGATCTCAAATCCTCTATAACGTCTGGTTGAAACTCAGTCATGGGTAAGTGTCAGTGTTCATATCCACTCATGTTTTAAATCTCAGCATCTTAGGAAACTAGTCTACTAGTTTCTACTAGTCCACTACTAGTAGTAGACTAGTCTCCTAGTAGTTTCCACCTACTGCATGCATTAGAAAGTCCTTTTGAAAGATCTTTTTTTAAAAAAAGAATAAAAACTGTCAATTACAATGCAGTGCAGCCCTGAGTCATTTGCATTTGAATTGTATGTAAGGTCTATTTTGATAGCTTATGGTATGTCTTGCAAGATGGAAGTTCAAGCAGGATAATGATGCTAGAAGGAAGGTGACTGTCTTCACTGAGAAATCTGCCTCTTGATTCCCAGCACATGAGACTTGGAGAAAGTAACTACCTTGTTAGTATTTCAAGCCTTCTGGTGATGCATTTGCCACCTTTATGAAAATCTCAGAATTTCTGGTCCCATTATAAACTGTGTGAAATAAGTGAATAACTTTACTTTTGTTTTGGACAAGTAAAAATACCACTGAAACGTCCTCCTGTTCTGTTTCCTCCTAGCCCTAGTGATTTTTATGATTTTTTTCAGCAATGCCTGGTTATGTCCAATGCGTCAGGTTGCCATCTCTCCCAGTGAGAGCAGTTGATTCATGTTGGGTCATTCACCCGGCCTTGGTGGTGGAGGGATCTGAAGGACACTCGACGCATTTGACTGTTTACAACTCTGCTCAACAGAGAGATTTGTATCAATTATAATATATTGCCTCTTGAGTTCACTGAACCCATCTGAACTTCTCTCTGTGCCAGTTCTTCATCTCTGAATCTGCTTCTGTCACAGCTGCAGGTTGTACCTCTGTTCTTGAGAGAGCTTGTTTAACCATGTTGGACCACAAAGTTGTGAAAAGCCTTTATTATCTTATCTCATCTTTTCTTTATTATCTTTTCTGGGGCCATCCTCATGAGACTGTCGTAGAAATATTGTTTAGAGATTTCTAGTCCAACCTCCCACTCAGAGAAGGACTGTTACCAGTACCAGATCAACTCAACTACATCTTTGTCAAGCCAACTTGTCCTGAATGCCTCTAAGGACAGAGATTTCATAACCTCTCTGTTCAACTTGTTCCAGTGCTCCACTACCATGCTTATGTTATTTCTTTTAATGATACTCACCCTGAACCTTACAACACTCAATTTATGGCCATTGTCTGTTATGATATTGCCTGGCCCTACTAAGAAGAATTTGGATTCTTCAGCTTTGCAGCTGACCTTCAGATAGTTCAGGCTGCTATTGGAAAATCCAGTATCTCACTCTTCACCTACCTAAACAGGCTCAGCTCTATTAACCTTTCTAGAACATGTGCTCTAGGCCCTGGAATGTATTTGTAGTCTCTCTACATTAAAAATCTAGACTTAACTTTAAATCTTGACATGTACCCTCAGTGTGCCAAATGACCCTACTGGAGTCAGAGTCAGGTGCTTTTATTTATATACTTCTTTTTTTTTTGGTAAGTGTCATCAGACTGAAGTCAGAATATGTAAATCAGTGCTTTGCACATTGCCTACAGTGTGTGTCAGAAAAGATAAATGTCTTAATGGGAGAGAGGAAGATAAGATTTATCTTTCTGCTTCCCTCGGTAAATTTTCTCTTTACTAAGCTATCTTATAGAGGTAAGGATTGAGGTAACTTTACACAGAGTTGTTTTGGGGAAAGAAAATGCCTCTATAGCAATGTCCCTTGGCTGAGTGTATGTATTGTTGCTTCTTTGTCCTGAGCTCAGAAGAGCAAAGTGGTGCTAACTGGCTCCTCACTGTTAGCATTTCTTCTTTTTTGTTTTCATTATCAGCTTCAGAGCGAGGTAGAGAAACCCCTGCTCAACTTTAGAGAGAACTTTAAGAAAGACATGAAAAAGTGTGACCATCATATTGCAGACTTACGGAAGCATCTGGCTAGCCGCTACGCAGCAGTTGAAAAGGTGGGAGCAGAGAACAAAATTGAGATTTTTATAGGATATTGCCTGGGACAGAAAACAGCTGCTTCTTGAAAAGGTTCTGTTCTACCAAAAAGAAGCACGAAGGTTTCTTCTGAGGGCTTTCTGCTGTAACTTATGCATATCTAGGCTCCAAAAATGGTTTTCTTCTTAGCTGAGTTTTGGGAAACTGGGAGCTACAGCCAATGCTGAGACATTATTACTGAAAGCCTTTCTGTTGCATCTCCCATGTCCCACTTCAGGTTGAAGTGTTTTGAATATATTTGATTAAAATATTCCTAGCTCATGTAGCTTAGAAGTCACATATATTGCCCTCAAAATTTATTCAACACTGCACTGGAATGGCAACGCTAGGTCAGACCAAAGGTTCATTTAGCTCAGTATCATATCTCTTACGATGGCCAAAAGCAGGTAGCCAAGGAAGGCGGCTCAAGTGTATCATGAGAATTTGCAAAAAATTCTCCCAGACTCTAGTTTTCCATTCCTCATAGCAAACCTTATTACTTCAAAAATCTAAACAGTAACAGCACCCTAAAATCAGGTGCTATTTCAATGTAAACATCTAGTAAGCAGCTGAGATCATGCTTTACAGGGTGTTAGGTCTATGAAAGGTAGTCTCTTACTAGTAAGTGGCAGGAAGCTGAATACCTCTGCCTCTGTGATGCTGCCCATACAATTATGTCAGATGATTTGGCTGTTTGCTGTTGTATCCTCATTCAGTATGATCTGCAAATGCAAATATCTCACCCAGCAAACCATGAGGTTGTTGGAGCTTTCATTAAAGATTTGAATACTCATAAGAAAATTCTCCCAGGGACAGAGTTTGTGGTAGGGTACACAAAATAATTGGACTGTGTGTGTGCAGGGAAGGCATTTTTCTCCAACATAATAAGTTCTTGACAGTCATATCTGCAAAGAAACACAGTCATCAGTACAGATGTTGGAAAGAATGAATCAAAAGAAATAGCCGTATTTACAGTTATGACCGATGAAGGATACAACTTCTCTCCGGGTTCTTTTACTGCAGCTCCCTCTTGTGACCTGCCAAGCTAAGCCCATGTTCCTTAAAACTGCAGGTTGAAAAGCATAAAATAATTTGTAACTTAAAAACAAGTATGGCTGTAGAAAACTGCTAAGTGCTAACAAAATATCAGCATCCAAATTAGCTTTAAATGCGCTAAGTGGGGAAAGAAAAATGTGACCTATTTTATAACAAATGAAATGGCCTGTGCAAAACAAGTGATTTTTAATTTATGTATTTTAGGCAACCTCAGCAAGTGAGTTGACAACAAGCGTGTGTGGTAATTAAGATTGTTTGTTCAGACACTTCACTCATTTTCCTGTATAATTTCAATAATTATACAGACAAATCTGAATTTAAAAGCCTGAAGAACTTAAAAGGAAAGCAATTTAAATAATCAGTTGTATCTAGGTCTTAGATTCTTGATTTCTAAAATATGAACTACTGTTGTCTAACCAAAATCAATCTTTCATAAATAAGACCAAAACATCATGCTATTAGATCCTGATAAATTTATACTGAAATCCAGAAGCTACTTAAAGAGATATGCTGTAAGATATTTGAAATTCTTTCAACAATTCAGATCCTAAGAAAAGAAGCAAGCAAAAGACTTTATCTGGTCTGATACTAGTTTATGTATTTGGAAGAAATTTCAGCTCCCCTTGATTGTTCAAGAAAAAGGGAGAAAGTTGCTATGAATGTCTGATGTTGCATTTTGTACTCTGCCATTGTAAGGGTAGATAGTTAAGAGATCCAGGAAGAATGCAGATGCTTTCCTAATTTTTCGACAATAACATTTTTATGGTGTGGTGGGCCACTTTAACACCATGTAGTGTCCTAGGAGCTTGAATCACCGCACTCTGAAATAGGATTCAGTTTTATGTAAAATCCCTGACTTCTTACTGACAGATATTTTGTATGGAAGAATCATAGATGACTGAAAGCAGTTGGACACTTTTTTTCCTGTAAAACATATGACTTTTCTTTTAATTACTCCAAGGCCCGGAAGGCTTTGACAGAGAGACAGAAGGATCTGGAAATGAAAACTCAGCAACTAGAGGTGAAGCTCAGCAACAAGACAGAAGAAGAAATTAAAAAGGCCAGACGGAAGTCTACCCAGGCAGGTGAGTACATGCATCTGTGAGCCAGCAGGATGTAAATGTAGCGCCGATAAGACAACAAGAGGGATGAGACAGGAACGAGATGAGATATAATCAGCCATCTATTCTCTTGGTCATTTTTTTATACTTTTTTTTTATTATTACTATATTTAAGATTGCAAACATAACATCAAAGTGAACCAGACTACTAGTATGTTTGATGTTAAGTACTGTGACGAAACAAACTCAAGTTTTTCCAAGTCAGGCATGAGAAAATAGTGAATGATTTTGACAATTGGGATGAAAATACTAAAAGGAGAGTGAATTCTCCTTTTGTTTTGTAAAGGCATGCTGAGATAACAGAATGTTTGTGAAACTTTCAGAGGCAGATTTGAAGAAGTCTGAAGTGATTTTTCGTTAAAATTTAGGTTTGATTCTATTAAACTTACCTAGCCTGCTTAAATGCTGCAGTTTTCAGGCAGAAGCATCAGTAATGCTCCTTGTTCTTGTCTTTGCTGAGTTAGTGAGATGCTTGTGTCCAGTCTGAGGCCTCTAAGTGCCTTTGGAATCCCACTTTCTCAAATACATTTGTAATTTACTCAGGTTGCATTTAATTCAGATAAAAATCTGCCCGTTGAAGACTATTACCTCTACCACAGTAGACTAGTACCTCTACCACACTAGACTAGTACTTGCCCAGGATGTAGCAGATCTATGGTTTTGGCCCTTCTTGACTTGAGGGATTTGAACAGTTCCCCAATCCCATAGAAATATCAGCAAGTGAAGGGCTGTTCTGAGGTAAGAATGCTTTGCATCTCTCCTGTTGAAGTGAGGTTATTGTGCAACCAGGAAGGCAAGTATGGGACTAGAGGAAGAGCAAGCAACCAGGAGCCAGATCTCAGCCTGGCAGCTAGGGTATTCACATGGCCACAGAGTCCAGGACTTTTCTTGGTGTGATGGTAGATCTGCAAATTCACATTTTCAGATACGCTCAAATATTCTACCAGAGATCTTTTAGCCCCAGAAGCTCTCAGAGGGGCACCCTATGATCTTCCTCTCTGCAGGTGCCTTCCAGTATATGTTCCCTCCAGTTATTACTGAAAGTGAGTTGAGCCTGTGAGTGTCTGCCTCTGTTCTCCCAGAGAAAGGTTCTCGGCATTTTCTGATTCACCTGCAGCTCAATTTCTGGAGGAATTGGAGCTTCTTAGTGGCATTTGGTTCTTAATTCCCTCATGGGAGAGTTCTTATCAATCCTTAATATCATGTTCATAGACCTTTCCTCTCTGTAGAAGTCCATCAGGTATCCATTGCATCAGCCACAATTATTAGCCAAATAAATACAGCTGGTCTTCCTTATACAGTGTTTTAGGGGCAGCATTTGAAATCTAGACCTATCTGAAGTTCATGACAAGAGTGGTTATTGAGTTTTGCTCAGCTGAGAACATTTCTCTTCCTTTCTTCTTCCCAAAATCATAGTCACTCAAAACAGAGCAGAATTACATATGCTACCCATTACTGTCTTTTTACTTGAACATGATATTTTTGCCATTTTTCCTCTGTTACTTAATGATTAAAATGATTTCTGTTCAAGGGACACTGACGAGTGTGTATTACACTGTAGTTAAGATGAAACTACTTGATGCAACTTAAATATGTTTTGCAGAGGCTCAAATCACTTCTATAGGGTCCATATAAAACAGTCTTTCTTCAGATCTGTAAAGCTGATACATACAGGTTTTTAGTACCTTTGCTAAAAATATCTTGTAACCAAAGCTTCCACGTTTCATTCCTTTTTAGGTCCATCCCTTGGCAGAGTGGTCCTTCCCTCTGTATTTTTAACTCTGAGGCTTTCTCCTAGGTAACCTGTGTGGGTTTTGAGGGCATTGAAGAAAAAAAGTCATTCGGTGTGACTGTGTGTGTAGACAACCATTTGAAGAAGCTACATAAAAAGGGCTCTGTATTAGTGACAAGAGGTTGAAAGGTGCTCTTTCAGATGCGTCTGCATCTTTGGCACTTGATTGGCCGGTGTAGTCCTATTTTTAAGCTTGATTCTTCCCCAGTTTATGAGTAAAGATCTTTTTGTACGTAAAAGAACACTATGCAATTGAGCCCTGAACCTAGGTATGACAGCCATTAGGGAAGGTTAACTAAGCATTATTTAAAGAAGAATGAGAAATTCTTAACCAGTAAGCAGCCATCTCTGAAAAATGCAATCCAGCTTTGCCATCTCTCTTCCCCTGTCTGTCAAAGGTGTAGTTCTACAACTGAGAATAAACTTACTGTGTTACTGTCCTGAGCATGAAAGGAAGCCAGAGAGTTAGACTGGAATCCATGCATCTTCAGAAGTTGGAGATTGCATGCATTTACAGCTGGATTGAGCTTGCAGATAAGCTTCCTTTGATCTCATGTAGCTTGAGCCTGTTTTAAATCCATCTACTGGATTTGTGCAATCTGAACTACAAAGTTGCTGTGACTTGGATGCATAATTTATTACTGTTGACTGTGCTTTAATTACTTTTTTCTGATATAATTTTCTGTGTATGATAGGTTTTATTTTAACTGAAGTAACTTTTTTTCAGAATTCAAGGTGTTTTGTGAAATGTTTCTTTGTCTTTCCTTCTCATTCCTTTTCCACCCAATCACTTGATCTTTTATCAAACATCAAGTGCATTCATTTTGTTGAAATTTTTTTTTGTTGCCCCCAACAAATACCGCTTAGCAGAACTGCATTCGGCTCCACCAGGACTGAACTTCAAAAATTCTGGATCTGTATACAAAAGATGAACTGCAACTTCTTTCTAAGCTCCATAATATATGGCTATGGAAGACTAATGTGTTGCTGTTGTGAACTTTTCAGGGGATGACCTGATGCGCTGTGTGGATCTTTACAATCAAGCCCAGTCCAAGTGGTTTGAGGAAATGGTGACCACCACTCTGGTATGTAACTCTGTCTACCATCTTACATTTAAACCATTGTGAAGCTGTAATAGCTTATAACTCTTAGCTAGTCACAGCGCAAAGCAATGGGAAAAATTAGACAATAAATCTCCTACTGTGTTTCCTGTTTTTAGTTCTAAGGAAAAGTCATGTCTTTTGGGGAAAGAAGGAAAAGCTTTTCTTTGCAGAATGTATTAAATCTAGCAGTCATTTAGAACTACTCAGGAGACAGAATGCTGGAATTAACCTCAGGAAGAATTAAGTGATGAGCAGGGAAGACAAGGAAAGAGATATGATTAATCATTGAATCTATTTATATATTAATGATTTTTTTAATCCCATAATTTTATTTCTTCTCTAGTATTGCCAGCTCATAAGAGGCATGATTTAATTGCCAAGTTTTCTGCGTCTCTGAAGACAGCACAGTTCACAGTATTCTGCTTATGGGCTTGTACCTCCAGGGTTAGTTACCCAAGATGCCATCATACTCTTCTGCCTTTGATGTGGTCTCATTCTCTGAAGTACCTGTACTTTGATTTCATGGCATCTGCCTCACGTCATTCCTTAGAGTCCTTTTGGATGGCAGCCAGTTGCTACCAAAAGTGGGGAATAAAAATGTCTTTTGCATGCATTTCTTTCACTGAACAAACACAAAATAGAAAACTGCTCCAAATAAGAAGCAGAGTAGAACAGCACTGAGCATTTTGAAGTGTGTATCAGTGCAATAGTTAAGCCCTCCTAACTAAATAAAAGCAGATGGGTGAGGAAATCCAGGAGATAAATCTCTTTTGAGAAGCAGAATGAGAGAGAAAAAGTTGACTGTCCCTAGGCATAAGGAATCTGATTCTCCTGTCACCTGCATTGGTGTTTTCTCACTGGCACAAATGATAGAGACCATCAGTGCCACTGATTTATAGGTGGAATTAGTCCAGATATGGACTGGTATAAGTTAACTGTATATTTGTTCTTGAAGACTTAGTAAGATTCAGAAGTGCTACAGTAAATAGCTCAAGAGGTATTTATCATGGCCTGCAGACTGTATAGTGGATTTGTTTGAAATGGGATGCAGGCTGAGAAACGTTGGAACATAAATCAGTACAAGTGAATATGCCTAAATCTGATAAGCTCAGGTACAGGTCAGTTCAGATGAAACACAAACTTTAGAGAATTAGCATTTAAAGCTTTGTATTTCCTTTGCTTATCTATCTCCAGGAAGTTTCTATCACCAATATAATGCACATTCTTCCTATGGAGTATTTATTAGTGTTAGGACCGAATTCTGTATCCTGGTTGTACAGATCTTGTGCCCTACGTAAGGCAGTCTCAGTTCAAAGTGATCCCTTTTTCAGGAAAGGCACTATATCAACCAGCAACCTGCCTTTTCAACTAAAGCATTGCTGTGGTCCACTGACTGCTAGCAGAACTAGGAGGAGGCTTGTCCCATTTTCTCGTCTAGTGAACAATTAAAGCTGCTCTTATGGTATCTGATTAGACTTAGTGTAGTCAGGCCTGAGCTGTGCACTACGATGCTATATTCTCCTTCCCCACTACAACTGTTGGAATTGGCAACGAAACATATAAAGCTTCCATCGGGAAATGGGTTCCCTCTTGCTTGCTATATGCCTTAAGGCACCAGACCCTGTCCCTTGGCGGTCTCAATTTTAGCAAGCTTTAGACATTTTTTTTCTATCGTTTGGCTCAGGTTGAAATGACTTCTCTTGTTTGCTGCCCTCTCTTCTCTGCAAATTAGAGATATGTAAGTGCAGAGTTCAACTGCAAAGTGTGACCCTAGGGCAGCATCATACTAGCGGACAAATTTTTCTTTGTCAGCCTTCCTCTAGGCCTTCAAACTCAGCTCTCAAGAAAAATGTGGATTTTTTTTTTTCTTTTCAGGAACTTGAGAGACTAGAAGTAGAAAGGGTGGAGATGATTCGACAGCACCTTTGCCAGTATACACAGCTGCGGCATGAGACAGACATGTTCAACCAAAGTGTAAGTCTGTTCTCTACTTACATACCTCACTGTACTGCACCTCAGCTGAGTAGAACAGTGCATGTTCTAATCTGTCTGGCTTTGTAACAAAAGGGAAGTGAAGATAGTAAATAAGTAGTTTTACTGTTGGGGGTAGAAATATAATCCTTTTTTTAAAAAAGGGATACTTTTCAAATATTTAAAAACAGAGGATATATGCTGACCTGTAATACATGGTTGGGTTTGATGTAAGGTATATTTTGCAGTACAGGAGTCAAAGGCTGACTGGCCAATGCCTGGTATAAGAACCCTGTCTCTGCTTAATGTTATAAACCTGCTTACCACTGCTAGGCTTCCCATTCAGACCTGGGTTTTGTGCACCCACGTTTGCATACATGCAGTGCTTGTTCATCTGCAGATGCAATGTAGGTGTAACCATAGCTGCTTAAGACTTCAGAAGAATGACCATCTCTGCTTGAAATGTCTTTGACATTTTGATTCTTGTTTTGTTCGTTTTAGACAGTAGAGCTTGTGGATCAGTTGCTTCGGAAAGTGGATCCTGCCAAAGACAGAGAACTGTGGGTAAAAGAACACAAAACTGGAGATATCCGACCTGTGGACATGGAAATATAGACTGATCTATAGTTATATATGATGGGTCCACTGAATTAACCAGGCTAATTTTTTTTTAAAAGAGTCAGAAGAGCACAGAGAGACGTTTTTTCCACTACCAGACACCTTGTAATTTATGCCTTCACAGGCTATCTCTGTTACACTTAGTCATTAAAATGGTCCTCATTGTGCTAAGCCTTAAAGCACCAAACATTCCAGGGTTAAGAAACCAGATGTGTACTTCCCACCAGAGGTTCCCAATTGCACGCAGCTTCTAGAAGAAATCTGCTTTCTGGTACAGAGAGCTCTGTTCTTCAGTGACTTTGTGCTACAATCCTTGCATGACACTCTTTATATAGTATGTTAAAACAACCATGCAATGAGCCTCTGGCTAGCAAGTAGATAACTATTTGAACATGATGCAAGAAGCAAGGAAGTCATGAATCTCAGGTCTGTCACTGACTGCTTACATGGCCATCAGCACATCAATTAACTTTTCTGGCTCCCCATCTATAATAAACACACTTCTCACATCAGTGTTGTGAGGATACATATATTTCATATAACAGAATTTCCCACTGAGACAGTGAGAGGATGGCCCTTTTCCCAAAATAGGAAATAAGGCAAAAGGCAGCAGAGAAGACTCATGTCCTTCCAGTTTTATACTCCCTCTCAGGGATACATAAACCCATTAGCTTCTTCATTTCTGTTCTTGGCCAATAGGTAGTAAGGTTGAAAGTGTTATCACCATTATTTATGAGGAAAGACTTGGTTGTGCTATACCTACCTCATTAGCTGTCTGAGTGCCCTCAGTGGCAGGAAGAGGTTATTTACCATGGAATAAATGAGATGTTCAAAACCTTTCTTGCATATGCAGGATATTTTCCTACAGTATCTCCTTAAAAACAGTTTTTTTGCATCTTGTTTGGGATCAGGGTTTAAATTGGCCTCTGTTGGTTCCTTCAGGTGAATAATTGCAACCTTTAGATGCCCTTAATTATAAGGTCACTGCTGGGTTCTTGTCTAGCTAGACTATGAGTTTTAATCTTTTTAGAGCTTGATTTTCAAAGGTGTCGTGTATCCTAGATTGCTATTCTAGATTGCTTCAAATGTAGATACAGGTGCCTTTTGCACAATCACATTCTTAACCTCAGAGTTTTCCTTTGTCACCCTTACTACACACTGCCACATTATTACCATTGCTCTTGGTACTCTCTAATGTTCCAAATCATTCCCTTCCTGCAAATGTCTCCTCAGCCTTCTTCTCTGCTGTGATGCAAACCTTTATCAGACGTTGGCTGGTTTAGTGTCATGATAATTGCATGTTTAGAACTGTGTCACTATGCCATGGTGTTCCTGACTTTTTTGACCTGATACCTACCATATTGCACTTCAGTTACATATTTTTGAATTTGTGACTATAATTTTATTCTCTATCTGGGAAGCATCCAGCACACTAGAACCTGAATCTCCCCTGCAGGACTCCTGAAAAGACATTTGCAGTACAAATAAAATACGATTTGTCTAATTGCCTCTGAGTCTTTGAGCTCCGTTAGACTAAAAAAGTTTCCTAGATTATTCTTCTGCTTTTCAAACAGGGAAATTTTGTGCTGATCTCCCTTTTTCAATCTTATTATTCAGTCACTGTCTGTCCTCAACACAAGAAATAAATGTTTTGGCATACTGATGTGTATTTTTGCTCTCTGTACCTTGCACTTTGGAGGACAGGCGCTCTTTCCCAACCTCACCTCAGCCAAAAAAACCCCCAAACCTTCAACATCAAAAAGCTACTGGGGTTCTTAAGAACTGAAATCTCATGTGAGCCCTGTATTCTCAGATGTATTGTAATTGAAATGAGCAATCTTGAGAACATCTCACCACATTTTTGAACTCTTGATAGCAGAACCAAGCCAGTTATGCACTTTATACAGTATTCTGCTTAATAGGTATCTTAAACCATCTGCTATCTATTACATTTTTTCCCTCTTTTTCATAGATATATGTTATTTTACTTATTTTCAACTGGAAGTATAGTCCATTAGCAGAGATATCTCTCAGGACTGTTTTTAAGCTGCTCTCAGTTCTCATTTGTAGTTTCTGATGATTTGTAATTTCTCTACGTATTTCCAGAGAGTTTTTCTCCAACTACTTCTAGTTTTTGGTCTATTTGAAATGTTACAGGAATGCGTGAGTTGTATAGGACCACAATTATCTTGACGGAAGCTGTATCTTTTTTTCATATCAATAATCTAAGGAGATCACTTGTAGCTAACGTTTGTTTACTGATGGCTAATCTTTACCAGACAGAGCGAACTGTCCCATGGAACTACTGTATGACAGGTGAAATACTTCTTATATTACAAGACTTTGATCTGTAATTGGTGGAAGTGTTAGAAGTTTTGTTGTTATTATACGGTTTCCAGTTTATTTCTGGCAAAGGGAAACCCCTTGCGATATCACACTACGGTTACTTGGGATCAGTGTTATTTGGCCTATTCCCTTCTCTAATGGATCCTCTAATGTACTGTAAACACTATGATGTCTTGTAAGTTAGGGAATGCTCAGGACCCTGTGCTTCTGAATGAACAGCAAGTATAAAGTAGATAGTGACATCTTTGAAGTGGAGCATGGACCCCTAACTCTTTTTATTCATTCTTAAGAAAGTGATGCTAAGAATTTTAACATTCATACATTCATTTTCCATTGAGTTGCAAAAATACAGTCATATCCAGTTTTTCCTTATACGTTAATTCATCCTAAATAGCTTTTCTTCTGGACCAAGATCAAGCTTCATATTGTTACAGTAGCATCTAAAAAGCATGATGATGTTTTAATGTAAATGATTAATAGGAATTACAAAATAAATGACTGAATACATATTGATCTCAGGGATCACCTTATTTGTCCACATACCTGGTGGTGGTTTTTAATGTTTTAGACATCTACTAGTATCAGGCTTTCTTTGTTGGTTGACATACCTACCTTAAATCTTCATATGGCTCTATGATCAGAGACCAGAAAGCAACCTTTGGATGATGCTAATCTTTGATTTAAAATTGGAGGAAAAAAAAAAAAAAAACGTAAAAAAGTCAAAACAGCAATGAAAAGATAAATGAAAATCCCTGTTCTCTTTCTGGGATACTTTTCCCTGTCTGCAGCCCTGCTTGAGCTGCTGAGGGGTAGCTGTACTCCCATCTGTTGCACAGTTTCTGTAAGCATTGAAATTGTTCTTCCTTCCATGCATAAGAGGTAGCATGCAAGCTTGCTCTTGAGTTCCCTTTGTGCTTTATTCATCTGTACAATTTGATGCTGCAGAATTAGCTGCTTTTCATTTACCTCACAGCCACACACTAATGCCGGTTTGGTTTGTGTTCCTGTTTCTTGACAGTGAGCTGCTACATTTTTTTGTTGTTTGTTTGTTTGTGTGTTTGTTTGATTTTCCCTAGCAGGATTTTTTTGTAAAGCCTTCACAGGAGTCTGGTAAATGCTCATTAGCAGTTGTTATTGCTCAGACCTTCTCAGAGGATCTTTAAACTCATCCCTGTCATTTAAGGCATTATTTAAATAGTTGCTGCAAGTTAATCTCCTTAGTCTTTTAAGTAGGAACTTACACTGTTCTTTTGACCTGCTCTCTAGAAGTGCTCAGCATTCAGATTTTGAGGAAGTCAACAGGGAGTGTATCGGTGATAAGACACTTTGAAAATCAAGCTACATGACGGCACGGACTTCTTTTTTTCCTTAGGCTTCAAATATTTGTAAAAAATAAACCTTAAGAAACAAAAATCTCGCTCACTTGAATGTGTAAGAGCTAGCTGCTATACATACAATTTCCAGCAGCTCCGTGATAGGCACTGTGTCAGGCTACATCAGGAGCGCAGTTGTATAGCAGGGGCCTGCTGGTCTCATGGTTCTGATGCCAGCCATCAGAATCCACATCCCAAGGCAAGTGAAAAAGTAACTCTGCCTATCTGTTTATTCAGTTGCACACAGGGAGAAAAAGAGCACTGCTTACCCAGCTGGGTCTTTGTCTATCAAGCACCTTGGAAATACAAACCAGCACCTTTAAGGGCCCCCCTGGAGTGAGTTGATATAACTTCGTGCTGTGATCAGTCTATTGCTCCATTCTGAACAGAAGAAAAAAAAATGTATTTTGCACTAGCACAGCCTATTGGGTCTGTTCCCAGAGAAGAGAGTAAGAGTTGTCTTAGAGGCAATATTGTGTGTACTCAGATTTTCATTTTATAAGAATGCTTCTTCAAAGGACAACATTATAAGAGAAGCTTTCAAGATAATAAGCTTCCCTGATCGCTGAGCTTTCAGGAATGTATACAGGTGTCTTGCTTCACAGCATGTGTTTAAATAAATGAAGGAAAAGGTCCCAGAGGTAGCGTTATCCGAAGCATTGCTACAAATAATTCTTGCTATATGGGCATTCTTTCTGTACTAATACAGTGAGAGGGAATGGCTGACCGGTGTCCCAGCTCCTCTGCACTGTGGAGTCATATGAGGCTTTGCATAGGAGCCTGCTGGGCCCATTTAATATAACTAGGCAGATAATGCTCATAGGTAAATTCGAATAGAAAACAAGCGCATAAGGCAGTAAATGTTTAACTGTCCCAATCAGGTCTGAGCTTCTTGACAACATACTTGCCTTCCTTAGAGCCCTAGCACATCCCAGTAACATGAAAAATCAGTGACAAAATGACCCCTTGTGTCCATTCCTTAATTCAGGGCTTGCTGGTTAGCACCTGGTCGTGACAGCTGGTCTGAGGCAACACCACGTTGATACCTGAAGAATGTTTTTTGGCACTGGGTGTTGGTGTGATGTCCTGTAGCATTTCACTGATCTGACCCTACGTTAGGGAGCGATATGTATCAAGCTTGGCTTACAGGCGTTTTCCAAGAGTTCAGAGCACACAATCTTTCTGTTACATAATGGTGATGTATTCTTTCACATCATTAAGTCCTTGTCTTTTCTGGAGGACTATTATATAAATAATATTCATCACTTTGTTTTATAGTAGAACTTATTCATATAAATATGCAGCATTCAATTCTGATTTTTATTCATTGTTAGTGTGGCCACACCTCCACCGTGGACCTCCACCAGTTTTCAGGACCTTTTCCTTAATTTTGAATTTCAGTAGAACATCTCTGTTGCTTACAAAATTTCATGCTTTTGGATATTTTCTGAGCATGATGAGTGCTTGTTTTTTTAGAGAATTTCTTTTTCTATTTTCTTTTTATATTCTTTTCTTGTCAGCCACTGGGTTTGAAATTGCAATGACTCCTTTTTGTGCTATTCGCTGTTCATTCTTTCTTCCTGGAGATTTTTTTTCTGAAGGGACCAACACATAGCACAATTTGACTTAAAGTTCTAATTCCATGCATTCCTCAGGCAGAAAGTATTTGTGTCTTACTAAGCATCTGATTCTAGCAATCATGCACTAATAAAAACATTCAGAGACTGATAAAAGTTACATTTTAGGTCAATAGCGTAATAATTGCAGGAAAAAATATTTACATAAATTTGAAACATTCCAATTTAATCCCTTCAACTTACATTAAGTTGAACTATTTCTAGGTATAACGTAAGAGACAAACTCAGTGGAATTTCGGAACAAAAGCAGTTCAGCTGCTACATTCAGGTTCGGTGACTGGATAACACTATAATTTTGAATAAATATAGTCTTTCAGGGCCATTATTTCACAAATACCTGAATAACAGCTTGAACTGCAACTCTGCTAAAATTCAGCTAGCAGTTCCCCCCAAAGTGCCTCTTTAAATTGTACCTCATAAAATCATATAAAAGACATTGATTCACCCTATAAATTTCCAAAACTCAGGAGCAGCCAGTATGCACAGATCTTGCAGGATTCTCAGCACTCCTTCCTTGCTCTGCACTGTGAAGTCTTTTAGGGTAATCACACATCAAGTAAACCTGCCTTTATTTCACTGATCATTTACTGTCAAGCACAAACATCATAAATTCTCAGTGCTGAAAATGGAGTAGGAAGTGTTAAGAATATTAGATTTAAAAGCAACTCCGTTACAGGACGGTTGCTAACTTAATCTTCACATCTTTAAATACAGGGATCTCTGCAGAATAAGCAAGGAATCCACATAAAAAAGGTAAAGGGTATCTTGGATGTAAGTAGGGCTGTTTTTTTTAAAAAAAAAAACGCACCTTGACTCTTCTCTTTGAAGTGGTTGCTTAAAACAAATTTTCTGGTACTGGAAGTGTAAAGCTGATCAGTGCTTCTGGGGATCTCATATCTGCATGATATGACAATCTTGTCATTCAAATTTGGGAATGTTTGGCTTGAAATCTCATGTTCCTTCAGTTTTTGAGATGATGACTGAGTCTAAGAAATTTTCGTGTCTATTTACCATTCTATCACTCCACTGAGGAAGAACACTCTTTAGGGACAGCAACGTCTATCATTATGAAAAAAAAAGCAGGTACTAGTACTGGACAAATGGCTTCTCATCCTCCTTAAATATTATCCATTCTTTCAGCAGTCCAAGACAGAGTGAAAAATCCAATTCTAAAAGCAGAGATTCGAAGGCAGGCCTGATCAGTAGTCATATACTAAAGAGTTTTCTACTAAAATAAAGTTGCCTATTTGGTCCTTTTTGTGTAACTTATACTAAATGCTTTCCAAGTTTTTAGGAAAGTTGTCTTTTGCCAGTACTAATGACTTCTTTATAAAATTGTTTAACCAAAATTTTATATCTTTCCATAAATTTTGGCTGAGTAGACCCCTTAAATAGTTCATGTATCCTGCAACCTCTGTCTGGGTAACTAGTAACTATTGGATCAGTGTTTAGATGATGATGTGGCCTTTGTTCAGTAAAGATACATGAAGGAATCACTTACTGAAGAAGTTGAATGCAGAGAAGATTTAAGGGGGCAGATCTTCAGCTAGGGTAAACTGGCCGTTTCATGGAAGCTAATTTATGTCAGCTGTGGATCTTGTCCTTCAATGTTGAAGGCATTGGCTATAAATAATTTTTCTGTCTTAGTGTAAAACAATTTCATACGGTTAAACTGTATTTTCCTATATTGTTCTTCAAATTCCTGTGCACCACAGTGCTCATCTCATCTCCTGTAAAATAAACTGTACAGAGACATATTGAGAATGGTGTTGTCTTTACCCAGTAGTTTTTACTTCTGCCTAAGCCGCACACCTTTTCACTGCAGCATCATCAAAGTACACTGAGGGTGCCAAATGCACGTTTACTGTTTCATTGAGATCAGTGTAATGCTGTTTGAATGTGCAATTGCGTCACTCAGGTGTAATCTACTTGTTCTTATCTATTTTAGATCTCTGCATGATATTTAGACGAGTACAGTTCCTCTAATGTCATTTGTATCACAGATCAACTGAAAAAAACACATGTACTTAAATGATTTTGTTTCTTGAACAAGCAGGTAAGCTGATCGTGATCAGTTGCAAAGCGGTTGTAGTGAAATGGGCATAGTTTCAATGATCTCTAAGTCTTCTACAGTTCGTTCTTTACCTGGCAGTTCCATGTGCTCCATGATGCAGAGAGAGCCCTGAAGACTGTTGTAAAATATTGCTGTTAATTTTCCATTTTGGATATTTGAACTAAAAGACATGTTAGCAAGGATTTTGGCAGAAGTCAAAATCAGCCTTACCAAAATCCTATCTAGTTCAACAGCTGTCTGCGAAAGTGGCCAGTGTGAGATACTTCTGGAAAAACAGAAAAGAGAACAAGCATGTATTGCCGTTGAGGGATCTTGGAAGTAAAGGTATCGTCTGCATATCTCATAGCCCTTAGTGGAGTTTTCTTCTAATAATTTATTCAGTTTTGAACTCATAAAAGTTTAGTTATTGCAACTGCTTGCAGAATGGCATTCCACAGCTCTTGCATGTAGGGCTTTTCATTTTGTTTTGTTTTTAAGATAAAGGAATACAGGAGTTGTTACTATAGGAAATTTCTTACGAATTGATGAGGTAAGTAATTAGAGAGGTGTGTATACTCTTTCTAGAGAAGCAAAAGAAAGGTAGGACCTTGAACAAGTTCCAGGTGAAAGCTTAGTTTTCAGAGCAGAGTGTTTACACTTTGCCTAAAGTAGCCTAAATCTGTTTAAAAATACTCCACATGCTTTTTTTCAGATGCTGATGCATGGTACAGACCAATTTGATGAATACCGAGCAATTCTCCAAATACCGTGGCATATTTACCATGGCATATTTAACTGCACCTTACCAGCAATAAGCATTTTCAGTGATAGAGCGCTTCCATAGAACTTTGAAACCCAAGATGGGGAGATACTTTCACACCCACAATACTTACTGGCACACTAATGTGGAGCCAGTGCTTACAAAGATGTAATGGTGAAATGACCAGAGTGAACTACTGAAATGTTTCTTTGGAAGCCGCACAGCCTGTGACATTTAGCTATAATGGAGTTGGAAGAAGATTAGCAACAGGATATTTTACTCCACTGTACACAGGAGAGCCTGTGCTAGAGTTTGTGTCTAAAGTAATAAAAGATCAGGCTTGATTTCCCAGTGCAGAGAGAGCCTTTGGCTCTCTCAGGTTCCTCAGAAATTAATGTAATGAAATAAATCTGGAACAGCATCAGTGAAGAGTTTTGATTTCAGATTTCTGAGGTTAAGAAGTAGACATGCTTTGTGCCTCAAGCTTGCTACCTGATGGTTCAAATATTCCTGTTAATTATGAATAAAATTATGACAATATCTAGTCTGCATCTTCTGATGTTTCCCTGATCAGCAAAATGATCCTGAAATCTTCAGATAAATACTTAAGAGATTTTCTATATGGTGATATAGGCAATGTGTTAGGAGTGTATTTAAGTTCTACTTTATTGTAAATATTAAGTATAAGCTAAAATCACAAGGTGCATGCACACTGGTGTTTTGGATTGCCTACCGTTCTGCTCTAGATCCCGTTGCTCACACTACCCACACTGTATTTATGCCAAGTATACAGTGTTTGTGCTATTCCCCGCCGGAGCGGAGTAACTTTAGCCTCTCTGAAGGCAGAATTTGAGTGGGAGTCAGTGGTTAAATTATCCCAAGAACTGCTATGAGATGCAGAATGGAAAGGATCTCAACAGATCTTTTTCCCACACTGCAAACCAGTGCTGCAAGTCTGCTGTGACAAGCCTTGGCCCCTCATGCACTTTCACCCTGTTGCTTGTGTACTGAGATGGCTGCAGCTTCATGCTGTCAATGAGAAGAAGCAATAGACTGCCAGTGAGCATTAATGATATTAATTCCTAAAAAAACATAACAAATTGTTAAAATGTCTTATGGCTATATGGAGGCCATATAGCTTCAGATGGAATGTGTTGGGTGGGTTTGCATGAGTTGTTTGGGGGCAATTCTGTGCAATACCACTTAAAAAAAACTAGTTGAAAGACCTCTGTTAAGGTCTGTGGTGCCTTGAATAGTAAGCTGACAAGGGTCAGTTGTTCAGAGGAACAGGGATTTCTTCCTCAAGCATGTTGCAGAGACACTGTACACATGGTCTTTGAACACCATGGGACAGTTGTTTCTCAGTATCCTTATTATCTCGTGATTTCATGTGTGGAAAGAATGAGTAGTATGGTTTGTCATATATGGCAAGAGTCTTGGTAAATAAGAACGCTGCTGACATGATAAATAACTGCAGCAGAAACACCACGTTCCACTTACTGAGGTGCTCAGCAAGCTGCATTTACCTACCCAAGAACCGTAAGCATTTTCCAAAGCAAACAGTTTGAACATTGCAGTAAATGATTGCTTTGCTTTTCAAGGCGAAACTATTACAGAGCCCCAGTAGGATGCAGCCTCCCCAGCCATCAGGATGTATGAGACATTGTTCAATTTTTTGTTTAAAATGTGTGTTTAAATCTCCCAAAATTGTTTACATCTAGACTACTTTGAAATGTTGGACTTTTTTAAGAAGGGAACTGGAAATCGATAAACCCAGCTCAAAAAGAATCTTTCAGAGAGTTCAGATTTTGGAGAAGGTGCAGCTCAGAAAATGCTTAGGGTAAGCTTCAGCTGTGAAGAATGGTTCAGGTCTGACATAGACTTAAAAAGATCCTATAGTGTGTGTTTCTGGCTATGTGTTACAGGTTTGACACATGACATAGCCCCATCTCCATGTCACTTAAAACAAAAGCTGTGAGATGATGGTCCTGTTGGCAAGAAAAAGACCTAACAGGAAGCTGGGGAAAAGATGAGTTGACATCCTGCTAGTAAAAGGAAAATGCTTTAACCAACATGGGTTTTGTTCGTGACAGTCCTGCAATTGCAGCAAATGCAAACTGAGCTGGTTTCAACTAGTACTGACCCAGACTCATATCAAGGAAGCCTCTATGAAAAGGTCTTCTCTTTTCTGACATTAGGCAGCATGAGAAGGTTTTTAGACGAGTTCCCCGAAGATTTACGCCCTAGATAACTGTTGTGGCAAAGGCATCTGAATTTAGTAATCAAATTATTCAGGCACATAGTGAATGCTGAATGCACTTTAGACAAAATTACTTTACACAGAATATTTCAGGACTAGGCCATGACTTGTTTGCTTGCAGATACCATTGCGTATTTGTCCTATGCTGTTGATGCTGTGTTAACTTCTGAGGAGAGACTAATTTTTTCATTACTAATTTTGAACAGTCATAAAATTTGTAAAAATGCAACTTTTCTGACACATCTGATTAATTTCAAAGCATGTTTCAAGAATCTGATTATGTATTTTTTGCAATGATTTCCCTGCAATAAAAGCCTTATTGATCTATTTAAAGAAAATTTTGTCTTTTCAGTTCATTTTATTTCAGCCAGGGTCTGTATGCAGCTATCGTAGGTGCATGTTTAATGCAAACAAATAAGCCTAGAAGGCCTGGCAGAATAAACTGGATTTTGGAGCCATTAACAGCTAATTCTTTTGACAAAAAAAACAATACCTTTGTCACCTAAGATAAAACATTTTTGTACATCTCCCTTATAAAATGGGTTTCTGCTTTACTGTCCCATATTCTTATTCATACCATTCTATAGTTCCCAAACAGTTTGTCTGACTTCATTTTTGTTCAAAGCCCAATAGTCCATAGGTTAGTGAAACTTAATAAAACAGTGCTACGCAGAACATTTCATTAACTGTTTCCTAGTTGTAAGAGAAAAGCTTTTCATAAGGCATGTTCTGTACAAATGAATACCTCTTTTAGGCCTCCACTTTGGAGTTTTGCACAAGGGCTTAAGTGCAAGAAGCTAAGGGTTAGTTTTAAATGGCCATTTCTTAATCATCTTAAGTTTGGGAGCATATAGCCTTCCTTTCTCAAGAGCACTGTATTTCTCTTTTCACACTGTATTAGGTTTCAAAAAAGGATTTGCTAGTATTGCCTCTCTCTTTTGTGTGTGGCAGTTGTGGGTCTCTCTCCCCGACACAAAGTTTAAACAAGCCAGGAAAGCTCTTAACACAAATCTCTCTTGTGAGAGACTTTTAAATTCTACAAAAATATCAAAACAGGTGAAAGACACCAATTGCTCTTAAACTGCATGGTTAAATTGCAGAACCTTATGCTATAGGATGCTGAAGATGTCAGAAGCTTGCATTATTCTGAAATGGATTAGGCTGTTTGAAGAAAGTACCTGCCAAACACTGCTTAGTCCCAAGATGTTGCCTCCGGTTGCAGAAGGTTCTTAACTGCAGCTTTATGGAATATGGGCAGGTATTGGAGGGAAGAAGCACTACTCATGTGCCCAGTAATGCACTCTTCCTTGGCTGTTTATCGTTTTCCACTGCTGGAGACAGAATGCCGAACACCAAAAAAAATCCGGGTTTCAAGGGTGTGTCAAGGGGGCTCATAGGTTAGAGTTTGCTCGGATTTTGTGGTTAAAACAAGCTATCTCATGGACTCACAGCCCAGCACCTCCCCTCAAATCCTTCTGTGTCTGCCTCAAGGATGAAAACTGTAAGGCCTAGTTGCAAGAGCACGTATTTATTACATGATCCTTGCTAACACATTCCATGTTCCTGTCCTGTTTTTGCTATAGTCAAGAAACACCCTAGATGCTTGACAGAAAAGTAGTTAAAAGACTCATCATAAAAACCAGAACAGAAGTAAGCAATCTTATCTACCAGGTGACTACATTTGTTTACAACAATTAAAATATCTGCTAAAAATATCACTGAAAATGAAGCTGCAAATTCTCATGAACACAGGAGAAACTGAGTTAAGTTGTTTATTTTTTAATATAAGGGGGGGTGTTATGTCTGGCATAGTTTTTCTATGTATATTTCTTTACAACCAACTCTCTTCCCTTGAGGAACCCCAGGAATATTTTTGGGTGCCCTTTCACCCTCCCTCGGAGGTCAGAGCCATTTCTGCCTCTCACAACGCAGGTTTTAGCTTTTGGCGTGTATATGTCAGTCTCTTACACCAGGTGTCAGTGTGCCTCACTTTTTGCTTTACAGAGCTTCAGGCTGGTTGTCTTCAGAAAACTACAGCTGTGTCAACTGAAAATTGCAAGATATGTTACCAAGATAGGAGGTGGATCCTGTGCATGCACAGAGCCAACAGCATAGAAAACAACCACCTTACCCACAGTTGCTTAGTTTTTTAAAAAAAAATCTTGCTTTATTGCCAGAATTGCCTCACCCTTACCCATTTTTAGAGTCTACCCTCCTGCAACGTATCCTGATTTGGAATGGAGAAATGAAAGAGGAGGTGACAGGCAATTTCCTGTGACAGGACACGTCCGTGTGACATCTAACTGCACGATTTTTTTTGTATATGATCCTGATAGTCAATACAATCAGTCAAGGACAGCATCGCATCTGCAGCTTCATTACATGCAGCCGCAGTACACTGCTCAACCCTGAACTGCAGTCCTTGCCAGGGTAGTATCTTTTCAGGGAAAGGCTTTGCTATTAATTGTAGTTACAGGGCAGAGCAGTGGTGGTGCAGCACTGGATTTCTTGAGCAAGGGGTAGGGCATAATTTTCCAGCTAAGGGCAGAAATAGTGCTGAACCTTTGTATCACTGAGATGTACAACCTTAGAAGCATGCTGCTGGAAAAGGAACCGCACAATCCTCTCCTGCACAGTCTTCCTCCCTAGGATCACCCTAGTGGAGTTACTTCTTATGTCTTTTAATGTTTCACCGCTGCCCATCATAAACAGTCATGTTTCCATTAAAAAAAATAAAAAGTGTGATCAAGAATAATGGTGTCCGGGAATAGCAAATGCAAGGCATACTCCTTGAAGAGGGAACAAGCCGTGAACTGAGGATGACCACAGCACAGGCAGTGCCCTTCCTGAGCAGGACACAACCCCACAGGCTCTGAACGTTGTGGATAGAGCAGGGCACTGGTAATGGGCTCCATTAACACCGTCAGATAAGGTGAGGTCATGAACCAAGTCCAAGATGCTTCCGGGGGTTCAGTCAGAAGCAGTGGGAAATGAGGCCAGACAGGACTAGGAGACAAGGCTACAACACAGGACCAAGGTCCACCTAGGAGACAGGACTGGAGAGAGCAGCACCTACAGCATAGCTTTGACAAGGACTAAGCCTAGGCCTAAATTAAGATGGAGCTCCTGGCACCCATTGGCAGAAGATGTGGGTTGAGGCCCCACATGAGTCTGGTCAGGGCAATCAAGGTCTGCAAGTGTCCTCAAGGCCCTAAGGACCTGTTTGTCCTGTCTCCATCTATCTGTGCTGGTCACTGTACAAGTACAAGAAGGAATGATTCTGCCTTTTAATTTAGGACAGGAGGAGAAACACACCAGGGTGTAGAAGGGCAGAGATGCTCAAAGTGTTTTGCACTGTTTGTGGAGAGAGTCTCATGGGATTGTTGAATAGAAGAGGTCATTACTACTGCTCTGAGTCAAATGTAAAAAGTTAAACCTTGCCTCACACTAAAAGCAAAATGGGCTGAAAATGTTTGTGGAAATCTCACAGTATTATTTTGACATACGTCTTCCATGAGGTCTTCAAAAGCAAAGCTATGTGCAAAATTGCTGCAGTCGTTTTAAATTTTGTTCTATGAATCTTTCCTGGTTTGCTACATTGGTGCAAACTACCTTTTTGCCTACATGGTTTCACTGAATACAGTGGCAATTTCTATGTTCATCAGTACTGATGGTCAAGACAAGATGGCTAAAGGAAGGCTGTTTGCGTGCTTCCGTTGAATCTGACCGCAAAATGCAATGAAGTTTTGGCAGTCAGGAGTTTCTATCCTGAGTCAAACCACAAAAATATTGATTTCACATTTCTTAGAAATGTGAAAAATCTGACTTGTCTGAAGAATCTTGCTTGTCCAAATTACTGTCTCTGCCCTTATACAAATGAAAAAAAATTACAAACATTCACTAGTGAAGTATTTATTGTAGGGACAAACAGTACAGCCTCACGGGCTAATGCCTTGTGCTCTGTTTGCACTGTTTTTTCACAAGTCCCTGAAGGTAGAGGATAAGAACTTTTAACTCCAACTAGTTTTCACTTCCTGTTGTATAAAGCAAAAACCAAACACTTTTAGTCTCCTGCAGCTACAGCATAAATTACAGACTTTTTATTTACAAAGCTAGACTTTTTGTACACTTGGCAAATGCTTTAACACTATATGATTTGCCTCTGTTTGCTTAAAGAGACCAGAAATCTCCTTTTATTTCAGCTGCTTATATGTATTTAAGCTGACCTTGCCAATGTGGTGATATTCATCATTCTCCACTCACAGATTCAGGCTTCTGGAGTCATCGTGAAGTCTTCCTACTGTCTTTTCACTTTATGGCAAGTCTATTTAAAGGACAGAAAAAGGAGAAAGGGTGTGGGATGGTGCTGTAGTTAAGGTAAAAGTGTGAGAGCAGAGTCTAGTGCTGCTAAAGTTTTTAACACTACTGATAAGTCTCAGAAATCTTTCCTGTCGGCTCACATTGTCATGAAGATACCTGCAGATTTTAGCAAACAAAGCATGAAATGTGTTCCAGTTGTATATTTTGTAATATAATTAACTGCCTAGGTGTTGTTGTGCTTACACATCTTGAAGGAATGTGTGCAGCCAACACCTTTTATTGCTCTTGCTCTATGCTTTTTCTCAGTTTTCTCTGTTGCTGAAACAAACTCACTACTTGCCTCTCAAGTGTATGAAGAGTAAAAATTTAGATTACACCGAAGGTCCACATAGTACGGTATCCTGGCTTGGACAGTACCCATTAATTATCAGTTCCTTAAAGAAAGGGTGAAAAGCAAGCTATATATTGTGATACTTCATGATACCACTGTAGAATATCCTTTGAGACTCTGGTAACCCGTGTTCAGGGACTCTCTTCCCCAGGAATGACAGTCTTGTATTTAATAGCCATTGACAGATTTTTTTTTCTCCCATGAATTCCTTTCTGAGCTCATATAAACTTGCCGTAATATTCTGTAGAAAACAGTTGCACTGTATGATGCTGATGAACTGATACAGTGATTTTCTTATAGTGATATGCTATATGAAATCCCACTTGCTGCTAGACTGCACCTACCCAGCTTGAGTTGTTTAGCTCTTGTGCTAGAAGAGACAGCTATTTGCCTTCTCTATTCCTCCCACGATCTGACAGATTACTATCATATTCCTTCCCTCCTACCCCACTCATTTGTTTTTCAGTGTGAGCAGTTCTGGTCCCAAACGCCATTCTTTATCCTTCTCCTCTGTGCCTGTCTCTAGGTAGGAAGTCCAAAACTACACAAGATATTTAAGGTGAATGTCAACTCATCACAACATAATCTCGGGTGTCTAATTCTTTCCTAATAACACCTAACACTATTTTGGGGTTATTTTTCTCCTGACTGTTCCTGTGTTCTGTAATTCCTTATCCTAGAGTTAATAGGAACTTCAGTTAACAAGTATAGGAAAATTTGATTTGATGTCCTTGAATTTACTTTCATAGAAATTATTCTGAAATTATTATAGATGCTATTATCTAAAACAGTTACACTGAGATTTGAATAAAGCTCAATTATCAAATATAAGACAAGTATAACCTCTATGGATATGCTACAAAAAAGAAGGCCTAGAGAATAGTTTTGGCACAGACTAGCAGTAAAGGTATGATGGTTGCAGTATAGAAGTAAGGTATGAAATCCTCTCCACCAGCCATGTGTGAAGCTACTGGAGAAGAAACCACCAAAGTGTTGGCTATAGGCAATGGCTCCAGCACAAGGATGCTCTTGTCTAAGTAAATTCTTTCCTTACATTGATGCTCCTTCTCCTACTTTTGGTCTTCACATTTTGTATGCATTAGACCCACCCTTCACTTCCAAGGACTCTGAAGGATTCGAGTTGCCCCAGTGTTAGCTTCCCCGAACGTGTTAACAATAGCTGTCCTACTTTAGTACTTTGCTCAGCCTTTGCCAAAGTTCTTGTTTTCCCTTGACGACTCCACATAACTACGGATATTAGATCAGCACAGCTGGTTGTAAGCATGCAGCCCACTGCTCCCAGCAAACAATATACAAGGTGTGTGGGTGGACAAACTTCCTAGGAAAAGACAGATAACTGAATAGCATCTAGTGTTGTTCACCCAGCAAAGTCATCACTCCACCTAACCATAGGCAATCATCATCTCTTCACCCTTTCTTTAGGACCCTCAGCTTTGCCCCCAAAACTGTTTGTTCTGTTTGGCTTCATCTCCCTGGACCATATGCACTCCTCTGCCTCGTACCTGCCACATACGTAAAAAACAAAACAAAATCTGCCTTACACAAGAAGGTACATTATTCCCCAGATGGAGATCCAACCTCTTCTTCCTCCCAGGTGCAAATTAAACATAATAATATTTATCAGTACCAGAATCTTCTTACCTCCTGCTCATATCTGGACCTCTCTCTGCTCCAAGGATTTTATTTGGACTTCATCTTTGCTCTGTACTGGTTTTATTTTCTAGCCAGAAGCTGCTGACTGCCTTTTAGTCACAACTGTTCCTGTTTTTTAGTGGCTTTGTCTCTGATAGTCTTGCATTTGGCCTTTCTTGTCTAGTGCATCCCTATTTTCCTCTCAGCCATCATGGGCTCCTCTTCCCACCATCTCTCCCTCTTTGTACAATTTCTTCTGCTCAGGCAGATTCAACTCCGCATTTTAATAGTGGCTCGTTCCTATGAGCTGTCCAGTGAAGGATCAGGCCTCTCCTTGAGGCACATACTACTTCTCTGAAGTGCTTGTACACAAATGCACACAGCATGGGGAACAAACAGGATGCATTAGAGACCTGTGGGCCGTTACAGGGCTGTTATGTCATTACATGCGCAGAGACATGATAGGATAGCTCACATGACTGGAACGCTGCACTGGCTGGCTACATGCTCTTTAGGAAGGACAGGTGAGGAGGGGGGAGTCACCCTTTGTGCGACAGAGCAGCTGGAATGTATGGAGCTCTGCCTAGGGATGGATAATGAGCAGGTCAAGAGCTAACGGGAAAAGATGACAGGAAAGGTGAGTGACACTGTTGTGGATTTACTACAGCCCATTTGATGAGGAAGAGGTATCTCACCTGCAGTGCTGGGTCCAGTTCTAGGCTCTCCAATACACAACAGACGTGGAGCTACTGAAGTGAGTCCAGTAAAGGGGTACTAAGATGATTAAGAGCCTGGAGCATCTCTCATATGAGGAAAGGCTATGAGAGCTGGGCCTGTTTAGCGTGGAGAAGAGAAGACACAGGGGGATCTTGTCAATGCATATAAATATCCAAAGGGAGGATGTCAAGAGGATGAGGCCAGACTCTTTTCAGTAGTGCCCAGTGATAGGACAAGAGACCATGGGCATAAACTGAAACATAGGAAGTTCTGTTTGAAGATGAGGAAAATTTTCTTTACTGTTAGAGTGACAGAACACTTGCATAGGTTGCCCAGAGAAGTTGTAGTCTCCATCCATGGAGATATTCAAAAGTCACCTGGACACGATCCTGTCTAATGTGTTCTAGATGACCATGCTTGAGTAGGGGTTTTGGACTAGATAATCTCGAGATCCCTTACAGCCTCAATCATTCTGTGATTCCAGAATGTACAAGAGCCTGCACACCTTTGCAAATCCCCAAAGTTTAAGAGTTTAGTGTTTGTAAGACCTCCAGGTGCAAAAAACAAGACTTGCATCTCCATCCTTCCTGTTGCTTTATTGTTCCCCACAGATGACAACCCTGACTCATTAACAACCTACCTTCCCTTTCCAGTCTTTAGGGATGCTCCCAGAAGGATGATAATACAAATGTATCAACTACCCCAATGAAGAGGATTCTCTGGAAACAAAAGATTTAAAACAAAATTTAAAAATCAAAGTGTTATGTTTTAGGCTGCCTTTAGACTTTTATAATTCTTGTCTGAATCTTTAATATTATTTAACTAAACAACAAATAATAGTGATAAACTTGTTAACCTTGATCTTCTGTAGTGTTTGAACAGGCAGTCATTAGCATCATCTTTGTTTAACAGAAGTGAAGCTGAAGGGCAGGGAGCTGACCTAACTTTTCCACAGCTACCCCAGTAAGCTAGAAATCATTAAACACAAATCTAAACATCCTGAACTCCAATCATCTGCTCATTGTGTCCCTGAAATTCAAACACGAATGAGTTTAAACCATACACTGTCAGCGTTAGGCAGAAATACCACTTGCACCCTCTGTCTCTTAAGCACTGTCCGCATGTCAGAGGTGGGGTTGTACAGAAGGGAGACAGGGAAAAGCTGAACACTCAGATCTGGAGCAATTTTTTCTTGCTTTCTTCTGTCGTGCAATGTGATATTCAGCACCCTCTTCGCTATGCTTCAGTTTTTGTCTGAAGGTAGGGCTCTGCAGTAGGGCAGACTGTACTGGTTCTTAAATACAAAGGATGAGAGGAGGCAACAAGTGGAACTGTGCAAACAAAAGGAAGCAAGAAGCCAGAAGCACTTTGTCAGCCTTTGTCACCTCTACTGTTAATATGGCACATGTGGTTTCTGTAGCTATTGGTACAAGCCATGTAAAGTCAGACTTAAGCAGATCCAAACTTCCTGCAAATTGTGTCATTTTTCTGGCACTAAGCTGGTCTCTGTACATGGTGGCCATGTCACTATGAGGAACTGACTCTGACAAACTCCAGCCTTCAGGTATGGTAGGTGCAAGGGACTCAGGGATCACCTGACCTTGCAAATGTGAATTGGAACAAGCTCAGCTCTCAAACACAGTATAAAATCAGCCTCTGAAGATCTGAGGATATGCTGTAGAATGCAGAATTTCACCAGAAACATGCGGAACAATCAAACAGGATTTTAAAATGCGTACTGAGAAGATCAGAGTTCCAGGTGGACTTGGGTACCTCCAGTACCAAATGGAAGAGAGTAGACACTGGGAGAGTGTTAAACAGCCCAGGACTTGCTGCTTGGCAGTGTCTGCGGAAATGCTGAGGAATGGACCAAGAGACAGCAGGTTGCAAAATGCAGATGTAGTCAGGCTGAAAGGAGCTTGATCTGCCTTCACCATGCAGATGAAGGAGCTGACATCAACTAGGGTGGGGAGGGAGATTATGCCCAGACGGGTGTGACCTACAAGCTCCAGAGAATGTAAGTCCTGTTTTGACATTTCTCTGTCCTGCAGCTATCCCCCATATCCAGGATTGTCTTAAAATTTCCAGCTGGGACTGAGCACTTAAAAAAATCAGTACTGCCGAGGAATGCACACTTTGCCGGTAGGCCTTTACTCCCTCCAACTCTGATTTCAGGGACAGTGATTTGAAAGGCTGGGAACTCAGAGGTGAAGGTTTGTGATCTCCTGTGCTTGAGCCTAGAGGTCTAGGGAGACCATTTTGCAACCCTGTCAGAGCTTGGTGAGCAGCTGAGGTGGACCTCATTACCCCATCCCACCCTCAGTGTGCTGGAGGAAAGAAGGCTAGTTAATACTGTTATAACTGTAGCTTAAGGAGAAGCTATGATTAAGGTCCTTTGTTTATCTATTTTATTAAAGTTGTATTTTCTCCCTTTAGAAATAAGTAGTTTTAATATTAACTCATGTTTGTACTAGAATAAAACACAATACTAGTGCTGGGGTTTTTTCCTAGGCATTCAACTCTGCCGATCTTAGATTTTTCATAAGATATAATGAGACGATACTTGGAAGACTTCTTCATTTCACTTCTTTTTGATGCTTCAGGAAGTGAATACATCAAGCATGCTACAATGGGTACATCTCAATTTATTCAGTATTATAAAAAGTACAAATCAGTATTACCAATTCCCAGGCACAGCTGACAGAGGGCTCTCCTTACCAGGATAAGCTAGAGGATTCACTGTCTGAGCCCTTGAGACACATATATTTCTTAATACAAGAAATATATTGAAATGAAGAACATCTATAGTCAGTATATAATTGACATCTCAGAGCATTAAAGGAACCTTTCTGTCTGGAAGATTGTTTTATGTGTAGGAAAATATAAAAATTGATAACATGCCTTACAACAAAATATTTAGATTAAATAAACCTTACTCATATAAATCAGACCAGTCAGCATGATATATCTAATAGGGTAGGTCAGATGAATCCCACAAGCTATTTTGAGCTTGAGATTCAACTTCTAGTCTTATAAGTTCTAATGGAAAACAAATCCTTCAGAAAAAGCACTTTCAAACTTTGTGACTCAGACTTTTGCATGCATTGTCTCTGATGCCTAAGAGGGAAGAAGCCTTCAGATCACATCAGTCTTTTTGAGATAAGGTGATTTGTAGAGTAATGGTAACCAACTGACTGATAACAAGAAGAATCCATGGGAACATTATAGACAAAAATTATGTTGTCTGACAATTAATCTGTTTGTACATTGGTAAGTAATTTACAGAAAATGTTGCTCATGAAGGAGCATCACTATAGCTCAATCTGTCTCCTTCACTACTTGATTTCATCAGAGCAAGAACTTATTTCTTTTCCTTTCTTCTAAGGTATTTTCCAGCTATTTTTATTGTCTCTAATCTATGATCTTGTAGAAACCCTGGAAGCAGTCTAGCTTCTGTCTCCTGGGCCAGAGTTGTGCTGCGGCTCCTCTTAGGAGCTCCTCTGGCTGCAATGTGCCTCCGGAAGACCTGGGACTCCACAAAGGACTGCAGGTGGATCGCAGGAAAGTACCTAACTATACACCTTCTGCTCCCTAGGACGAAAATAGTTGACTCTCTTAACACATTTGAATTGTTGAATCTGTTGCTGTCTTCTAGACAGTTTTATATTTTATTTAGCTCTGAAGATTTTGTAATACTGTTGCAAAGATACATCATCTGTGTGGTCATCCAGATATAACAACTTCTATAATTTAGTGATACAATAAATAATGCTCTATTTTGATAATAAAAGTAAGTTCGTGATTTATCTACTTACAGGTATGTCTTCTGAATGGATCCATGCAATGATTGTTTTCACCAGGCCTCCTGGGTCTGCTTATATGAAAACATTGATTTTTATAAACTGAAAGAGGTCAAAAGATTATACACATAATAGAGAGGAGAAAACACAGCTCATCAGGGACTGCTGCTCACAGAACTGGAAACTATTTTCTTTACCACTAGAAATATTTTAACATGCAATTAAAAAGTAAACTATATAAAAACATTTTAAAAGTACAATTCTCACATTTCTAGCAGTCAAATAAAATGCACTTAAAGCCTTCTACTATCTTAAAAATATCTCTAGAGACAAAAATATCTCTAGAGGAACTCAGTCTTTATTAAATCGGAGAAGACACTGTCAGCAGACAGTGCCTAGTGTTGCTGAAGGGCTAAGTAATGATGGAGTGATGGAGTAAAATGTTTTGTAAGCAATGCATGCATTCTCATAAAAGACCTTTAAAAACTTTAGATACATTCTAAAATGAATCAATTATTCAAAATTAGTAATATTTCATTTAAATATCCACCCTGTATGGATTAAATAGATTAAATTCTTAACATTGAGAAAATCCTACAAGAAATAAGAGTCTTTTAGTCTCATATCTTTATTTGCGAAATAAAGCTGCAAAATAAACAGATAACTTTATTACATGAATAGAATGGTGGACATGTGTGGATGAAGCTACTGGGACAAAAATATGCGTATCCAGAGTCCTATTCATGTCCAGATTACATCCTGCCTCACTGAGTACATCCCTTCAGCATCACTTTTCTTCTAGACCGGTCAACACAAAGGGTTCTTCAACCCAGCAAACCTGTCTCCCCTTGGCCTTCACAGGTTAGGAACATTCACTTTCTTCAAAGACTTCTTCAGTTGTCTCTCCAGTAGTGACTTCTTCGCTGCTGTCTGATATGCTTGCTCGTGGACAAGATGGCAGAGTACATCCTAACCTTGGGCAGATATCTGTCCTGTTCTTCACCATCACCTGCTGGAGCTGCACATTCCAGGGCTCAATTTCTTTCCGGCACAAGGTGTTGCTGCCAAGGTGCTGGGTTTTTTGCTTCTGTGAGCATTTCCTAAGGTATTTGATGTTTTCTCCAAGGAAGCAGAACTTACAGCCAAAAGGATCTGCTAGCAGGAAGCGGGACCATTGCTTTTGGAGTTCTGCTTTCACCTGTGAGAGCAAAAGAATAGTCAGTTCACGATCACTTAGCCAGCTCGCTTGACTACCCTGCAGTCTGCTTATCCAAACGCTAGTTACAAAATGAGTAGGATTGTGGAGGTGCTGAGCTTTCTGGTCCTTGTGGTGTTTGTCACAACTGCTGAGGTCCTTGTAGGATAGAAACAGAATGCTTGTTTGCCAAGTCAGCCCTTTGAAGTTGGTCTTATAATCCCCTCCCCTCTTCACTATAAGGTAGTAAAGTCATTTACAGCCTCTTAATCTCTGTAATTTTATATACTCATCATAATGTTGAGACCATAATGTTGAGGTTTTGGAAGAGCTCAAGTTCTTCATGAACTTCAATGTTTATAGCCTGATGAAGTGAGGAGGAGGAAAGTCTACACACTGGGGAAGTGAGGGCCATTCTACTTTCCCCGAGTGTTATGCTTGGATATCTGATTTGTTTTGTTAAAGCTTTTTACTTGGCAGCCTGCTTGAAATCTGCAGCACTGAGTAGCCTGCTATGTGCATGTCGCCAGCACTGCAGAAGGAGGGCAGGCTTGGGAGCCAGCACAGAGGAACAGGACATGCCCCTGCTTTGAACAGGAGCAGTATTCCCTTCAGCCTGAGAAAGCTCACTGGAACAAGGAGCTAAAGGGCTGAAAGAGCAACTTTTAACTGTTGATAAGACATTAGTAATTCTGTGTCATTCATAAATGACAGAGAATTACTCCCGTACTGCAGGCAGTTGCCAGTTCTCTGTTTTGTTTAAGTAGTTCAAATATTGCCTTAGGTTTCTTTGTTAAGTGGTAGGAGCTTCTGCCCTGCCTCTAATACAGAGCCCATCTCATTTGTTTCCCTGATGCCTTTAACAAGAAAGAGTCCAAATTAATGTATTTGTTAGTGAAGTATTTCTGTACATGTGCACTGTGTATCTTGTCAACAGGCTGTGCCAGGATGTTGAATAGTACTGATGTACCATGTCTGCTTATGGCAAGCAGTGAAGATCTGCACTGTGAATGTGCACAGACAGGGGCTGAACCTTGCCGCAGGAAACAGGGTGGCTTCTGTATGTAACACAAGGTCTGTTCACGGGGAAGCAGTGCATTTACATGGAACACGCATTAAAATTATTATTATGTTTTTTCACTCATGTTCTTTGTTAGAGGAGAAATGGTAAGCTATTGGGAAAATAATTTCTTGATGTAATTATAAATACAGATATATACTGTTGGTATATAGGTATGCTTGGGTTATCTCTCCTAGCCTTCAGATATTAGTCTAGGAGAGTATTGCAGATCTACTATTGTTGAAGGCAAAACAATTACTCTGAGAAAGTTACACCAGAGTAATTAAAACCACAATGCTACCTGTACCACCCTCTGGAAGTGCCCTTTTCTTCCCGCTGGGTATAAGGGAAGTACGGACAACAGGCTTTAACTTAGAAAGCTATTAGACATTTGACATTAAATGAGATGAAACTCACACAACAAACTCATTTCTTCAGATGGGTCTGTGGCAAGTCAGTCCAATAATGCAGAGATTGCCTGCAGCTGTGACACTGGTGAAGGCTAATAGTACACTTGGCTGTAGTAACAGAGCAGAGCCAGCAGATCAAGGAAAACGGTTATTCTCCTTTAGTCAGCAATTGTTAGACCACATCTGAATTCTGCATCTAGTTTTGGGCCCCCATTACAATAATGATTTTGATAAACTTGAGTAAGTTCAGCAGAGATCAGGGCTGGAGAACATGCCCTTTGAGGAGACGCTGAGAGAACAGGGTTTGTTCAGCCTGGAGAAGACAAACTTTCAAAGAGAGCCTAACGCACCTGTCTATTACCTGCAAGGGGGTAATGGAGCAGATAGAGCCAGATTCTCTACAGAGGTTTGTGGTAGAAACACAAGAGACAAGGGATCATAGATTGAAATATGGAAAGTTCTAACTGGATGTATGGAAAACATGTTTCCTTATAAGAATGGTGAAGCACTGGAGCGGGGAACTGGAGAGGTGATGGAATCTCTGTCCTTGGACTGTGTCTAAATTCAGATTTCGCCCTACTTTGAGCAGGAGGTTGAACCTCCTGAGGTCCCTTCCTTCCTGAATTATTCTTTGATTTCTCTGCCACTGTTTCCTTGCATAGCAACCATGAACGATCTGATTAAGTGCTGAGAAACTGAACCTCTGCTTGATGCTTGAAGCTGAGCAGGAGACAACCTCCAGCAAAGAAACCCCCTCACATCAAGTTTTGGGATGCTCTGAGGAGTATACGTATGAAATTATTTTTTCAACTTGTTGCTTTCTAAGATATTGAAGTACCCCAAATTTCACAGCTTCACATGGATTTTAGGGTTAAGGGAAAAAAAAAAAAAAAAAAAGGTTTATCCAAGCCAGACATGAAGTCTGGGATTCCATCTGATGATAGAAAAGTGATATTTAGGCAGCTGAGTATAAGCATATATGGGTGTTTATACACCTCTGGATATCCAAGGCATCCACAATGCCAAGCAACAATTGGGCTGCAGTGGAAATAATTTGCATTTGAATCCAGACCTGTAAGAGATAGATCTTGCTGCTCTCTTTGTACAAAACGATTACATCAGTTTAAAAGAATGCAAGTATGCTCTCAAATAACCAGTGCGAGTTGGCATTTTCATCATGTTTGATGTCATAATATATTTCACTAATTAACTAAAAACTTTTTTCATCGAGTCTCTTACCTCTCCGTTAGCAAAGCAATATAAAATTGCTACGAAAAATCCCTGTAAGAGAAAGAGAAGACAAGGAAGAATGTCAGTTCATACAGGAAAAACCAGTTTCTGAAGTCTTAATTTAAAGATCACATTAATATTAAAACCATAAATATAAGAAAAGCATTGCTTCCTTGATTTTCAAGGAGAAAACTAATCGCCTGTCTTCATCGGTTACTGAAATACCCATTAGCTTGTTCTTTTTATGTTTTCTTAGCAAATGTGGGGAACATTTGCAGGTATTTTGGTGCAGATGCTCAAGAATGGAGACTCTCTAGCCCACTTGATCTTTATTTTGCTACTACATAAATATTTTTTCAAACAACTTCTGTTGCACAGCAAATGTTGCTATTTCTAGGTCTGGTAAAACATCCAAAAATGCAGCTTGGTGTATGGTATTAGTCATGCTTTTGTTTGAATTTGGTAATGCAACTACCCAAAGGAATATCATTTTGATAATTCAAAAAAAAAAAAAAAAAAAAAAAGTTAATTTATTTTTGCAGCTCTATAAAAGGTGTTTTGACTGTTTTCATATATAATTTCTCTTTTTAAATTGATTTAAGCAAAGACAGGATAATAACAAATAGGCCTTGAAAATCTAGAAATAAAACTTGTTTTAAGTGAACATAAACATTACCCTTCCCATTTTTCTCCTTTCTGGGTTTGATCTCAAACCAAAACAGCTTAATGTGTAAATCTTAACCTAACAGTCTGGCACAGATTCATGAATTAATTGCAGATGCTTCAGGAAATACATTTCCTTCAGGATATCTAAACACATTTAAGACACAGAGTCTGGTGAAGAGAATAAACACTGTAGAATGTCAATCTCAAGGATATATGTTTGTATCACAGGGAAAAAGGGTATCATAATCGGATGAAATAACATTGACATCATTCAGCTGTATTCACACTCTCACTTTTCCAGAATTGTTCCTGTTTTTCTTGGAGAAAAGATTCAGGTAGACAGCAGCTTCAGTATTTTTCTATTATAGCTAATGTTAACCTATAGCATTTAGAACATAGAGTTAGTTTTTTAGTAATTCTGGAAAAGTCAGAACCATTATTTTGTTAAGCAGAAGTGAAGTAAGCATGAAAAAGAACAGTTCCTCTATATACAACTGGAAATCGGGACAGGAGAAATAGCAATTACTTTTTTTTTTTATTATTATATTTCATGTATTACAGGTAAATATACTGTTTTCCACTGTTAGGGAATCTTCTGGATCAGATGTTTCTAAAATGTTCAGAAGGATTTCTAGGAAAATAGAAGAGTCAGGTTCTGATCCCTAGGTTGGACTCCTGTGTTACTGGGCAGCAACATCTTCATAAATCAGAGCACCACTTACTTAAATACTACAGCAAGAAGTGCAAGTGGGATTGCCAATTTCTACATAACTCTTTCCATGAAGAACTAAGGTATACAGGGAAGGTAAATATAAAACAGCAATGTAGAAGGCACGCTCCCATTCTGAAGCTGCTTCTTGCCCTTAACAAAATAATTACTGGGAAAAGACAGGACTATTCTGAGACTAACGAGGATCCCGCAGAAGTCTAGTCTATCAAAATAATCAGTGGTCTGGAGTGCGTGCCCTATAAGAAGACACTGATGGAGCTGGGCTTCTTTAATCTAATGGAAAGAAGACTAAAAATGGGTGAAAAAAATTTAAAGCATCCTACAGCTATTTAAAGGTCAGCTACAAAATGATGGCAACAGCTCTCCGTGGCAGTGCTAAAGGACAATAGCCACAAGCTGTGGCCTGAGAAGGGCTTACCAGATATCAGGAAAAGCTTTTTCACCCGGAGTGTAGTGCAGAACTGTAATAGGTCGTGCAGAGAGGTTGTGAACTCACCATTCTCAGAGGTTTTCAAGAATAAGGTAGATAAAGTCATGCCTGACCTGATCTAGTGGTAGGTACAGTCCTGTTTGAGTGGGAAGTTATGGCAGAGATTTCTAGAGGTCCCTTCCTATCAATGGCTTTATGATTCTGTGAAACTGTACTACTTTCATAGAAAGAAGTAGAAAAAAACAAGAAGAAAAAAACAGATTCTGAATTTCAAGTTTTTGACAGAGGACAGACCATAAAAACCCTTTTTTATCTGAAATTGCCCACCGGTTAGACTGAACAAGGAAACAGATCAGTCCCCAAGAGCATTTGCAGGCCTGTGAAACCACTGCAGTTTGATTGAAAACTATTGATACATTAGTTACAAATATTTTGTATTTTTCATTCAGGTCAGTGAGATAAGGTGACTTATCAGGCTTGGACTGAAAGTAATGTTCTCATAAACATGTTTCTATTTAGTTAATGAGCAATAGCTTATTTAGTGCTTTTATAGCATAATAATATTTTAGCAACAATTTGATCTCTAATAGTTATAATCTCCCTAGATGAGGTCTCCCATAGGTATTTACTATCCTGGGTTTTCCAGGTACTCACATAGCCTGGGAGCACTGTGGTTTTCTAGCTGCAATCTTAAGGTCCACGTAATTTGCCTTGTGAGCTGCAGGACTCTGCAGTTCAGACACTGAAATTAATGCAAACTTTCTCAGCATCTAGTTTTTGTCTGCATAGTCCCCAGGCTCTCTCAGAGTTGACCTTCTTCCTTTTCCTGGGATTTCATGGCAAAGAACAGAGAACATTCTGGTTCTGTTGAGGGATTTCAGACTAGTCTATGCTTTATTCACTAGGAAAGGATGAAAGTGGTAAAACATGATGGAAAATAATGGAAGTCCACACTGAAATCCTATGGTAAAAACTTTAGGTCAAGGTGTTTGCAGGGCTCTCTTCTCTGCTGCAAAGATACAAAAAGTATCTTAAGCGACCTCAAGTACATCTGGTTCATTACACTGTTAGTCTCACCTAGGAGACATGTGAGATCTTCTATGTGAACAACTTTGATTGTTCTGCTTTCTTCTGACAGGCTTACTTTATTTCAGTATTGATGGTCCTTAAAGACAAGGCACTCCTTCCACCTGACATAAAAGGCAGGAGGAAGAACACCTGGAAATAGTATATAATCATAAAAACTTAGAGAAACATTATAAAATCAAACTCACTTTTACAAGTTTCTACAAGCAAAGCTAATAGAATACTTTCTAAAATACTTTAAAAACTTATATTCTCAATGGAGTAAGTAGACAATGAGCCAATTCTCTTTTGGATGATGTCATTAAGAAGTAACACTTAGACTTTTCATAAACCTCAAAGTCATGACATAGCCTGTTCAGTTCAGATTAATGATGTGGCTGTCCAGAACTGACAAAAAAAAAAAAAAAAAAAAAAAAAAAAAAAACTCACTTCCACAAAATCACAACTTCAAAGTTTTCTTGTTTCCTTTGTTTTCCCAATTTTATTCACATTTAATTGTAGAAATCTGAAAAAGTTTATGTCCTCACTGGAAAAAACAAAGACACTCATGGCAAAAAGAAGTCTTTGGAAGTTAGGCTTTTTTCCCATTTGTTTAGGAACAACTCTTGAGAGGCCCTACTCCAGCTGCAAGACACATCTCTGTATCTCTAGGAACTCATCCAAATGCTATGACACCCTTTTTATGCAGAACTACTTTTACCTCTGGAGATTGTTCTCTCCTTAGGTAGAGAGTCCCTGAAAATCTTGTTCTCTGCTATTTCTTCTGTGTTCTGAGCATTAGCTCTGAATTTGGACTCACAGGCAGAAGCAGGAACTGAACTACTTGGTTCTTCCCAGTCACAGGAATGGTGACACTCGCTGCAAGAAATGCAGCTCACTGGATTAGGAGAGGGCTTTGTGAATGCTAGACTACTACCAGCACCTTTATGTTGAATGTAGGTTTTTAAGTCCCTTCGTGAATTTAATCTACTACTTCTGTGAGAGCAGAACATGTAAGTGGCAGGCAGAAACACTGTGAAATCACAGCAGAAGGTGGCAAATTTGGTTGATTATTCATGCTTGCTGTTCATTTTATATCCAGTTTTCTTTAATGCTTCCTCACGTTTAATAATTTTGCAGTGTACAGAACTTCATACTTTAAAATCTTTCTACAATGACTATGAGTTTCAAGGCATACATTTTTAAAATGATCACAGTGTCAGGGAAAAAGAAGGATTAGAAATGCAAAAGAAATGTGCATTAGCCTAGTATCCTTTAGGAAAGGACAGATGCTTGTTTAGTCCTTATCATTGTCCTTCAGTTCTAGTGAGAATGGCAACATGACAAGTTACTCATCAAATAACTGTTTTTAATCCATCATAAATCAATATTTATTTTCCTGGAGGTATTAGTCCACACAGATCAGTAAACCAAGATGATTAGATTACTCCTTCTTCTAAAGCAAAGAAGTGTCATAGCTAAACAGGAATTGATGTTTAGAATTTAATTTTGTGCTCCTTGATAATATTTGAGTTAAAACCTCCAGATGAGATCCCAGAGGTAACAGTTTTTCTTTAACAAAACAATTCAAATATTTTAAAACTGCTGAGAAGATCTACAGACTAAACAAATGTAATTGGGTCCAGTTTATATGTGTTTTTGCTAATCCTCTTACAAATAATGTTGTAGTTAAAAAAGAGAACGTGCAATAAACATTGTCTAAAATATCTGGGTATTTTGAAAATAAGATTTGCTTCTGAAGCTTGCTCTGTAGCAGAAATAGTGTAAGTTCCTCTAAATGGAATGAAGTTTGTGCTTTCTACTAGGGATGAGTAAGTTATCTTCTGTATCAGATTACTTTGCACAAGCCTGTAAATAAAATTTTCATTTAAAATGATTTAGTGTTGCTTAGAAATAACATCTAGTCACTGCAACCTTTCCAAGTAAGGAAATGTCTAACTGAGGAACACATTTCACCACCATATCAGCAGTTCCCCTTAGAGTGATGACTCCACATGAACTCCCTTCTGTCTGACTGGGCAGATGAACTTTTTTCCCTTATGCTGTAGTGTAAATTTTTGATTGCAGACTCAGCAACAATGGCAAATATCCAGCACTGGCGCACACACACAGGTTAAATGCAAAGACCTCTACGAATTGTGGGACAAATGCAATAATGTTTTGATGACCTCATGTCTCAGACTGCAGAAGAGGATAGATGAATGCTCAAGTGCTGAATTAGTGAGCGATAAGGACTTCTGATGACCAGAGCTGCACCTCATTAAAGAAAGGAGACCTCATAATTTCTGTTCTATACCACTAAGAAGGGTAAGGCAGAAAGATACGGCAAAACCAGAATGCTGTATGTGTCATCTTTCATGGGTAAAGGACAAGTCTGCTAAGGAGATAAATGGGAGTACTATATGAAAAAACCTCATTACTTGAGAACTCTGTATAAAACAGTTTTAAGGCTGACAGCAATGCCTCATAACTGCAAAATGTCCAGCACGTCCATTGCTCAACCTTTGAAAACTGGGAAATAAATAGCTAAGGAGAAACATACGTATAGGTGTGAAAAAGATTATTCAAGAACCATTGTTCACGATTTCAACCACAGCTAGTGAGCTGGGGGTGGAATTTGGGCTGTTTTTCATTGACAACCATAATAGAGCATGACTCCTTCACATCTTCGTTTCTGCAGCTCAAGATAAGTGGGTGCAGAGCTGCCAGAACTACACTCTCATTCTTTCATGACTTCAGGCTTCTCTTTCTCAACAACTTATGAGGAAACAGGTCAGGTGACTGAGGGGAAATCAAATGTATGAACATCTTTAAAATACTCTGCTGACTGTATAGATACTATAGGTACTTCCACGTACTAGTTCATCTATGTGTTTCACTCTCATGAGTGTTCTGACAAATTTCCCTTAGCTCTAGGAGTTAGTTCATCAAGTATAGTACTTTGTGAGTGTACATGTCAGAGGCCACGTTATCACTTTACAGATAGCCTGAATTAATGCATCCTTTAGAGAAGTGGACCCTACACTTTGGATGAGCACACATATTCTCATATTTATGATTTTTTTTTCAGTAAAATGGTTTGATGCACAGGCGTCACAGTATGGCAGAGATTTACTCCTTTATCTAAGAAATTGTTGGTACTTCCTGAATTGCCTAGTTCTCTCAGGAGACAGCAAAAAAAACTATTTATTTGCTCAGAAGAGTTAAATCACTACCTATTTTACATTTTGTGCCTTCTGAAAGAACTGGCTATATGGCTAACTGCATCAAAAAGGCATTCTAATAAGATCTTTGTTAGCGGTTACGAATGGCATGCCATGAGGACTCAAACTTTACAGAGTTTACTTTTACAGTTACTTGTAACCAAAACTCAAGAGTTCTCCTGTTATTCAAGCTGAAATGATTGCCAGGAGGAGAAACAGCTCATATAGAGATATGTGAGAAGATAAGAGACACAGATTTATAGATGTCAACCATGACAGACTTAAACCTCAGGATTCTTGAGAGAGATGCTTTACATTTTACCTAAAGTCCTTTAACGTGGCAAATGTAGGCATTTATAGATTAGGAACCACATTCAGAGGCAAATTAAATGCTGTGACCCAGGATTGAAGTCTCAGGCCTTCACAAGTGAAATTTTACATCCGTTTTCAAGTTAAGTGCCAAACTTCTGTGTATACTGAATAGATTGGAAGAGAGAGACTTAAGCACCTAGACTGGAACTCACAACAGCCCAATAACTGGAAGCTGGGATGCAAGGCCAGCCAAGAAAGAAATGATGAAGCAGACAATGTGACTGAAATTGTTTCTTGCATGCACTTCTCTTAAATATTTAGGTGTAGTTGAGGGATCAGTATATTTTTCTTCAAATTAAGCAGAAGTTGGCTGTTGCAATATTACTCATCTTTTACCCAATAACCTAGAAGTACCAGAAATACCTAGTGTCTCACCACAGGTTCAGTCACATCCTCGAATAGTAACCTAGCTGCCAGCCTCGCTGGGTAGAAGTACATCTGAATAAAGAGGTACATCTTGAATAAATGCAGGTTAATATTCAATACTGCCGTGAACTCAAGTGGAAGTAAATGATGATTAATGCAAGTGCTGAGACATTCTGCTTCTTCATCCTTCAATTGTTTTCATTTTCTCTTTCCTTTCTAAATCTATAATTAATGTAAATACTTTTAACACTCGGTGGCAGCTATTGAGGCTTCAAACCATTCCCTTCCCAGCCAGATGCTAAGCCAAAGCTTCAGGTTCTCTTTTATTCCCCCTCCTCTCAATACATTTCACATCTTTGGTTTCTGGGTTACACAGATTGCTTTGGGCAGGTGGAAACTGTGCTGCATAAATGCTGTTGGGGCACTTTTCTGGAGCAGACTGAGCCACCCTCTCAGATGAGAGTATTAATCAGGGGGTCTGGTGTGAAAAGTGGACTTCTTTGTTGGTATCTGTCCAGTGAATTCATGATGGATTTCTCCGTTTTTCTTCTGGTACCTTAAGTGCTTTGTTGTTCTTTGTTGTAGTATTTATAATTAATCACACAAAAAGACTAGATACTAAAAAAGAGACAGAATTCCCAAATGAAGGTTCTCTGAATTCCAGCTCAGATGATTTATATGTACTATGGAGAGGAACAAAGTATGTAGGTACTGATGTTTTGACACAAAAATTCTCCAAATTTTGTATTTTTCTCTAGGTTTACACAGGAGTGCCTTTGTCATGACTGCTGAGCAACAGAGGACCCAGATGACTTGGGCCACTGCAGGGTTCATATGCTAGATCTGTTTTCAACCCTCTTGTCTCGGTGCCTCAGTCTGGTAGGTGCACTCAGAGCATGTCCTCTAGATTGAAACCACACAAAACCTGCACAAGCAGGAGTGAGACTGTTCTTTGCACATCCAGGTACAAAGAGGCTCTCAATTTCTTTTTTTGTACAGTGGCACAACTACAAGTTCACTGTAGTGTATACGTATGTGTAATATGCACTGAAAAAAGATGAATCCAGAACCAAAACTCTCCTCGCTGTGATGGCAAAGTAAACAGACCATCAGTATCTTTTGGTCCTGAAAGTCATATTAAAATTCCGTCCAGTGTCTTTTAGAAAAAGTCTTATGTGACATGCTATTTAAAATAGACCTATTCAGTCTTATTTTCAGAACTGTCACCCATTATCAGAGAATACGTGAAATGTCAGATTTCATGAGAACTCTGAAAATGTCAGATTCCTTTTTTGGTCCTTGATACTGCCATGTTTTGAATACTTGATGTTGTTATTTTTTTATTCTGTTATTGCAATAGCATATTTAAAAACATTATAGATTGTAGCATAATATTAAATAAAAAAAGTGTATCTCTATGATATGTACACACTGTGTAGTATGTCCAACAAATATATGTGGATATCAGTTCTTAAAGAAATATATTCAATATGGTACTCACATGAAACGAGCTCATTGTCAGTTGAATGAAAAGTCTTATATGCCTTGAAAGACCTTCCACTTGTTCATCAGTGATGAAGGTAAATACAAATTCATGGATCCCCAACAGTGGAATCAGTACAAGCGTAGATCTTGCCAATCTTAAAAATAAAATGATTGATCATGGTATTTCTGAACATCCTTAGTGCAATACAGAAAATTTAGCCACATGGAAATATTTCTGGAATCATTTCCTCAAAACCACCTGTGGAATGATTCACCTTAGTATTTTGAAGACAAAACTCCAAATTTGGGGCTATCAGAAAAGTGTACAGAAGGGCATTTTCACTTTGGGTTTAGAAAAGAAAGATAGGAAGAAGAAATTGGACACAGAAGCCAGTGGTATCAAAATTTTGCTGCTAGGTAACAGCATAAATATTTGTACAGCTAAATATGTGTGTTCTGTTGCCAGGGTTCTCAGACCTTTCTATCCCTTCTGAAAACTGGAGAACCTCTGTGTGGCTGCACAAAAAGTGTCTGTGATTCTGTTGGAAATATTCTATTTTTCAAAAATGCAACCAGAATAATTTTCACAGAAGCAAACCTTCTTTAACGAGGAACATGTTTGCATGAATGAAAGAAGAGGTATCTAAAGAGAGTGGGTTCTGAGAAAGACTTACAACATGAAGAACTTTAGTTTGATTCTTTGAAAGTTTAGCAAAGTTTTAAGCAATATAAAATAGAATATAATACAAAACATCAGGCAATGTTAAATACTTGTACTGCCACACATAATTACCATCTCAACAATCTTTCTGTAGTGATCTTGAGAATATAGCTGAGATCTTTAGGGCTTTGTATTTAGGAGGAAAATTGAAATAGGCTCCCTGCTCACATAATGAAATTAACACTGTAATGTCCATTCCCCACCCTGCCACCCAGCCTGCCCTTGCCGCTGCCACACAGTGGGAAAACATTTGTACAGAACCCAGCCCTAGATATTCAACAAAGATATGATGGTCCATTGAAACTCTGGCCAAAAGAGTCATACCAGGGACTTGCAAGAGTGCAGATTAAGGGTGATGATATGATTTGCATTTACAAGGCAACCAGGGACACTCTTCAGTCAAGACTGTGTATCTATGAGCAAAAGGTAGCTCAGATATTCTAATGTCATCCAGGAATGTCCCAGAGATTTCCTAAACCTCTCTTTCTTTTGAAAGCACTTTGTCACACTCAAAGAAAACCAGAGCAGTGACCCCTTTGTTGTGGCAGTAGAGGCTGTTTGTGTACAGCAAGGATTCCCAAGAACAGGGATCTTCTTGCATTGCAGACTGTTTGAGAAAACGCCCACAACAGTCGGGACACAGGCTGTCTATTCCAGTCAAATATGAAAATACTGCTTATGGAGCCTGGTTCCCCAGATGGCTTTCGTATGTCCTACTCTGAACATCTGTACATACTTTGTCCTTTTGTTGGTGGCACGTAAACATAGAATCTACAAAGCGCACGTATTTATTACATACCTGTATTTGTAATCATGAAAGCTCATTTGCTGGGCTTTTAGTTTGGAAATCAGCAATCTGAGAATTTTTAAGAAGATCCCAAAATTAACCTTGAAAGAAAATACATACTGGTTATTTATCTTCCATTACATGTTTATATTGTAACACAGAATTGTGCTTCGTTTGAGGGGTGGACACTTATTCAGAGCCATTTTTCTTGTCTTCATTTGATTTGATGAGATATTACTGATCAAAATCTAGTTCTTACTCTGTGTAAAGAGTCACACACTTTTCAGGAACATTCTTATGCTATTTTATACAAAAGCCAAATCTTTAAAATATCTCAGGGAGATAAGGCGATACTATTCCCTCTAAAAAAATGGAAGGCTTGAGCATAAATAGGTGCAAGCCTGACGTGCAAAAGCTCACCAATTCAAGGTGCTTTGGTTTGATTTTTTTCAGAGTATTTAGCATAATTATGTCACAGAATTAAAGTATCATGCTCGTTACTCTAGCTGCAGCTGCAAGTGCTTGGCATTCGCCTTTGTCTGGGCTCTCTGGACATTTGGAAAGCAAAAACTTGAATTTAGTAGCCAGTTGTGATGTTTTGCTTAATGACTTGCCCAGCATTGCGTATGAACTTGGGGACAGAGAGAGAAGTGGCAAGCAGTTTCCTGAGGCAGGACCATCCTTTTTCTTCATGAAGTCCTTTCCTGTAAGTCCCATATCTCCTTCATTAAGGGATATGTCTTGCAGACAGTGTTTTCTTGTGTTACTCTGTAGCAACAGTCTATCCTGTGGGCAATTCTTTTGGCAAGTTGGAGAAGACAAAGCTGTGCACATGCACAAGGGGGCTGAGTTACGTTTAAATAGATAACTTTCCTTCTGGCTTTTTCTAAATTTGAGAATTGGAATTCTCCTTGTAGTATAATTTTTGTGCTTACAAATACGAAGTATTCATTGTAACCAACACCTGAAGGTTTTCCAAAAGTAGAACTAGGGAACATTTTCGATCCAAACTTATTTTTGTCAGAAAATATGGTTTATTTTAAAGATTTTTTTTTCCACAATGAATCTCTGCTTTCCACAGAAAATATTGATACTTCATTGAAGCTGACTGCCATATACTAGAAATATTTTAAGTCTTGATGCTTTAAGGAAATGTTGGAATTTTCCTTAGAACACAGAAGCAATGTCAAGGAAGAGTAAATATGAACCTTACATTTAAGGTTTGGATGAGTGATTTCTCCCCACCACCATCAGTATTTCTGGTCTTATTTCCCTGCATCCTTAATTCATAAGAACTCCCTATGTGCAGAATTCGGAACTTTCTAGTGGTGCTCACTGTATTATATCACTCTCCCCAAGTAACCTGCTCATTGAAGAAAATGAGATTTAAAATATTTTACGCAAAAGGTTCTGTGCTGATGTACGCAGATTTGTGCAGAATTCACTGTACATACAAACATCAGTGTTTTGAGAGGCTGACACTGAAAACTTTGTTACTTGGAGATAGGAAGATAGGAAGTTATGTTTGTCCACAAGAAATCTCATTTACATTCTTTTCTGTCTCAGCTGCTCTAGTTCAAGAACTGGATTACACTTGGAGAAAAGGTGGCAACAGAGAGGCAATCACATTTATGTAAGATGCTGGGAACAGATAATTTAATTCTTACTGCAATGGAAAACAACATTGGTCCCCGGATGATCCACCAGATTCCCATGTGTTCATTTGTTCCCCAGCACCTGAAGAATAATTTAAGGTATGGTTACATTATGTTCATATTTATAAATTACAAAGCTTAAATTAAATATATAAATGTTTCAAAAGAAACACGACAGTTTCACTTTTCTTAGTTGGCTTTCAGGAGAAATGCCAGCTTCCTAAAATTAGGAAGAGAGTCTTGTCAATAACTGTAGCTGTAGCTTTTTTAAGATCGTTTATTGTGCATTCAAAGTCTTGGGAGAGGTTGTCCTAGACTGCAAATTTCAGAACCAAACTTAAGTCTTTGGATCCACATCACTGTAAGATTGGCCATGTAATCTTTAAACTGTAATTGGGTAAACTTTGAATTGTGGCCATCGTTCTTGACTGGCTAAATAGAATGCATACTGTCTCCTTGAAGCTGTCTCTTTTTCTCTGACTACAACTTTTGAATTTGTCTCAAGCACTTCTTCTGCTTTACTAATTAGCCTGAAACCTTGTAGGACTGTGCTTTGCCATTTACGGTATGCCTGTATAACATCTAGCTGTATGGGAGCATAATTGTGATCCTGACGTGTCAACGTAAATCCAAATATCTATGTTGCTATTTCTAACAAACCTGAGGAGCAATCATGAATAAAATATGGAAATAAAACAAAGAAATTATACGTAGGTAATAGGTAATCTATGTGACGCCATTAATAACAGCATCATTGAAGGCCAGCAGAATGGAAAGCTGATGCTTACTCATGTAAGATACTTTTACTGGTTCATTCACTGACTACTGACTATATTCAGTTTTTGTCATTATTCTTCATGATTAATCCTTTTTTCCAAAATGACAGTCCTTGCCAACTGAGTTCAAAACATAGATCGTCTCCAAGCGCTAATCTCCTTTTCTTACAGGATTTTCTCAGTGAAGATGTTTGTGCTGACACTTTTTCTTCATATAAGCGAACAATCGATATGTTGATTTATATGAACTGTCCTATCACAAGAAAATTATAATAGAGTCCTGATTTACTTGCTAGGATAAGAGAGACACAATATGTTTATTAATTTGAATGTTCAGGTTGTTTGCCACTCCAGAAGAGTGCTTCTTTCACAGATTCTCTTTCGTAGATTCTGCGTCATACCTGCAAGTCCTGTGTGGTTGTCTCTGTTATGCCTGCACATCTATAATTGTACTAGGTGCCTATGTTCAGGCTCGTAAATACCTCTTCACTTTCTGCAGGACTATGCAAAGATAAATAGTTTTCATTTGAGGAACTGTGAATATCAATTCTACTTCCTGATTTATGCATGAATAAACCTGAAAATTCCTGGAAGTAGTTTAATGCAAAAGGACTAAATTAAATCTAGAAAGTATACCAAGTATTAATGGATGCTGCATAATCTTAATATAATCAATAATTAACATAATAATGATAATTAATATAATCAATATAATAAAGTCAATGTTTCTGTTGGCTATTGTAAGGTTTCCAGAAGGGTTCTAGAAAAAAATAAATAGACCCAAACCCAGTATTCTAAGATAGTTTTTGCTTTGTAACCTACCCTGTATTTTCCAGTTTTGATCTGCTTATCCCCCAAGGGCCCACAAACAAAATAGGAACAACTGAAAAGAAGAGGAGGTGTCAATTAGAGCCACACTTGCAGAATGGTTTCTACAAAATACTGATGTTACAGTAGTCTGCAGTGCAAAGACATACATTTTTCAGTTTGCTATTTAGATGTTGTACAAAAATCAACCTTGTCCTATCTTTCAGTTTTTGTAGCTCAAAGACAAAATGAATCTCACAGTATAATTGCATCTCTTGTTTTCAAACATAAAAAGCTTCACTATTGATATATGTATACACACATGCACTGCTGATGAGACTAAGTCTTGTAAGTTGCTGACGTTGAGAATTCAAAATAATTGGTGCTAGAGGCCTCACAGACTACCTAAAACAGTGGTTATTAACATTTTTGATTTGTCAAGCACTGCACAATTTTCAGCGGAGGAGCAGAGCTCTGCCTGGTTAGTTAAAACAACTGACAGAAGGCTTGCTTTCCTGACTTGCATTTCCTGGACCCCTTTAAAATAACCCATGGCTCGTGTCTGCCTATTGTTGCTACCTCTTGCACAGATTGAAAAAAATGCTGAATTGAAGTGTTACTACATTATTCCAGTGCCTACAAACGTGCAAACACAAGCTTCAAGCACAAGGCCATACAGGCTACTAAAGGCAGGTGTTCAGTTTGATTCCTAATCCGGTAATACAGAGACAAGTCTCTAGAGGATGGAGCAGAAAGGTAAGATGTGGGTCCCTGCGGTCAGACAAGGCCCATTTCAGAATACTGGGGCACTAGGAATGCTCATGGAGAAAACTGGGTGTGCAGCAATGCGAGGAAAGGGCAGGAAGCAAAATACTCTCAGGTGATAGACCTCTGAGTTGGGGAGGTGGGCAAAGATATAGAAGGAGTCTCACTTGGGTGGAAGATAGCTTTGGTGCAACAAATGGGTCTGAGAGGCCACTCATGAAGAAGCAATGAGACAGTACTAATCAGTGCAAGGCAGTGACCTTCTTGTGTCAGCAGCCTGCATGCTATCACAGGAAATATTAAAAGAACAGTGTGGGAGGAAATAGGGAACTCATGTTGTGGATGATTGAAGGAGCCTCCAAAGTGTCAAGCACAGCACAGAGGTCTGACCACGGACAATGAAGACTGATGGAATTATTTGACAGAAACTTTTAATGTCTGATGAGAAAGAAGTGGAAGAGCAAAAGGAGAGATGGAAAACATGGGATCTCATGGTTAAAACTGCAAGCCTGAAAAATAATCCTCACAGGAACATTCTGCATGGATGCAAATGAGGCAAGAAAAAAAAGATGTTTTAGGAAATAAGTTACAATGAGAGATGTATGGAGGATTAAGGGAATAAGCCATTTATTTCTCTTGGACACTGAGATAGTTCATTCTTTGACGGGACTTATCTCCTTCCTTTGGTTCTAGAGAGAGTCTAGGTTTTAGCTGCATAATCCTAATCTTGTAACTATCAGATAAAACGAACCCTCCCTTTTGTTTTGTAGAAACAGAAAAGATTTAAGCACTACCTGAGTAAAACAACTCACAGTCTGAGATGTAAATAACAATCGGAGCCTGGGCATGAATACCTATGTACTCCCTGGAAACATAAGGAAGCCCATTTGGGATACCTGGGACTTTGACTACATAGAGAAGAAGGGAAAATGAACTTTTTAATCTTCTTTTTAACAGGACCCTTTACTGCAAGAAACTGGACTTATTATGGAAAGAAGACTGATTATCTGACACAATTCTGACAGAATTTCTATCCAGGTACCAAAATATAATATTTGCATGTTTCTGTTTCTGCTTTGCTTCTGTCCTGTGAACTTTTGAAAAAAAAAAAAAACAGGTTATCCATAATGATGTCTCAATATACGCCTGGGCTTAGTCACCAAATCTGAGCTGCAATGTACTAGAATACATCTATATACATGTTCATCTCCGCTCAAACCTGTGAGTGGATTTAGTGCACAAGGGTTCCACATGTAGCATTTCATATCTGCCTTGGGACCTGGGTCAACTGCATTTGAACATCTAGAACTGGCTTTGGTGTACTGTGCTTCAAATGATCTTATTTAGTTTATTTAACATTTCCTTATCTCCTCGTCATAGCTATTAGCTACCTATTTCTGTCAAATTGTTTACTCTGTTAACATGGTGGATTTAAACTTCGGCTTAGCCTGAAGGTTAGTATTTCCCTTTCAAGTGTGAGAAGAAACCTTTTTTTTTCTAATTATGCTGTAAGACATGCCTTTCCCCTTTGTGCATGCTTCCCTAATTAAAAAACAATATTTTTCTTTCCAAAACTTTTCTCTTTTGTTGTCAAAATGTAAAGTTATGTCTTACAATGAAATAGCTTTGACTGAAACAACAAATCAACCTTTTTAAAAAAAAAATGTGAGAAACATAATTTTCTAAGGTCACAGTGCATAGATTGATAAATGTTTCTGTTTAATCATCATTCTGTAGGTTGAGCAATAACTGTGTTTTAAAATTGTTGTAGTGTGGGTTAACAGAGAAGGATCTTCACTTATCAGAAGGTCCCCAGAAATCCTCAATATCTCATAAGCCTGGATCAAAATAACCTGGATTTCCTAATTTCCAGAGATAAGCCAATTTTTATCCGGTCCTTAAAGAACTCAGAGGTGCAAGGTGCTGACTACTATATTGGAGTACCGCTATTGGTACTATATAGCTATTAGTGAAATTGGAAGCTAGATAAAATCTTATTTTGGCTTTAAAATTGCAAATCAAGAAGAAAATAACATGGATGTTCTTATTATTAAGAACTGAAAAGGTTCCACAGTTGCAGTCAAGGCCAGCTCAGAGTTTTGCATTCATATCGTGGAACTATCTGATCTAATACTTCAGAATAAAGTGTGTCATTGCCAAAATTACTGACTCTGAGTATTTTTTAATAATTTTGGATAGCATGATTACACAATACACAAAGTGAAGTAATCAGTGGTACTGACATCTTTAGAATAAATCACAGAATACCACAGAATGTTCTCTTAACGTGCTTTCAAAATCTAGTCCAATGCTGCAAAAGACAAAAACCAGATATTCTTTAACCAGGTCAGTATTAGTGCAAGCCATGTCTATAAAAGGCAGTTAAGATTTATTGGTTTTAATGAATCTTTGTTTTTTCAGACTTAACAGGTTTGCCTGAAATTAAGTTACCTTTTGTATTTCAATGGAGTTTTATATTACACTTTGATTCTTTTTTGCTCAGGTTTCCCCTATGCAATATTTTAGATGCTTAAGTCCTAGTTTGGATCTTGCTTTAAGTGTCTATTTTTTTTTCCTAACACTGATTCTTAGCTAATAAGTTAATATAGTCACATTATGAAAGCAGGAAAATATGCTTTATCTGAAATTCACTTAATTCGAGGAATTTCTCTAGTAGGCTATTTTTTTTTATGTCATCCAATTCCCTTTTAAAAATTCAAAAGAGAAGTTAGATGTCCAAGTAAAGTGAACTACTTTCATTCTCTGTGATGGTTACACAGAGAGCCTGGTATAACCTCTTTATCCAGAATAAATAATTCTAACAGAGAGTATAGCAGAGCAAATATGGAATAATTTATTTACAACTAGGTAACCATCCACTACACAAATCCTTTTAAGAACCAGTTTCTTAGTACAGAATCTTTCTTTCTTTAAGAGTGGCCTGTGCTACAGTCCTACAGTTGTAGATAAACATTTTTACCTTTGAAAATACAGGGTGAGTGGTGTTACTGTGCTAGCTTGCAAACCCATTAACTGACACAGGTCATATAAGTAGAAGATCTTATTATGGCCATATGTCCCACCTTCCTCAACTCAGGCCAATGAATTTGAATCAGTAATTCTTGCACCAAACCCACATATTGACTTATTTTTTCTTCTTTTTTTTTCTTCTTATAAAACCTTCAAGAGCTCATAGACTGTATGAGTAGATTTTAGACCTACTATTGGGATTTCTATTACTGGGAATTAGAAAACCTTGGCTTTCTCTTCCCCTCTGTACAGGCAAGATACAGAGTTATGTCCTTTGACTGAGCTACAAATATAATCGTCAGATTTCACATTACTTTGATATTAAAAAGAAAAGAAATATGGTTATTTGTGCGAGAAATTTCAAATGCTTGTAACTAACTTTACATAGTTTTTATTTCATGAAAAATGCCTGAAACAAGACTTTAATCATGTAGCATTTCAGATTGTCTTCCAGCTTTAGACACACTACAGAGATTACAGAAACTTAACTGTTAATTGTGTTACAGATGTGAAGGTGAATATATAAAAAACCAAAATGTTACTGTTCAAACATCTTTACCATGTAGATGTTCTATTATGAAGGCAGAAAATGAAGCTGATGATAATGCTGCAATATTCAGTGATGACACAGGAAGCACAACAGTCAAATTCCTGTTCTGTCTACTAGGATATTGCTTAAATATAAAACAATTTACTCATTTCCAGCGTCTGCAGGTCAAACTGAACTGCAACAAAAGGATAATTTCTAGGTATATCTTTACTGACAACAGTTGACTTCTAAATAAGCAAACACAAGTGTGAGTTTTCTGTCTTCTTATAAAGTATTTGTCACTGACTTTAAAAACAGTACAATATCAAGAACTTCGAAATTGTTATGCACTTACCCCACCCGATCACAATATATGTCTGCAGCAGTCGTCTTTCAGAGAGTACAGCATTTACCAATAACGTATGGAGATAAATTCCTTCTACTAATAACCAAAAATAATTTGCCCCAACGAAGTAATGCATGAAAAACTGGGCAGTCCTGCAAATGATTAATATCTGCAGAAAAGAGAGATTAGGAATCATTGTTATATATAAAGGCTCTGACAATATTTTTTCTCTTTGTTTCCTTAGCAACCCTTCTAAAACTACCACATGGTTGTGATTTATTATCTCAGTGATGTATCATGCAACATACTATGTTGCTGTTATTTGGAAGGATTTGGGCTCTTTCGAGACTAGGAGTAAACCTGCAACGCCATCAGGCTGGCTAATTCAAAGATGCTTTGATCTTCACAATGTTTGAAGAACTCGTACTCATGCAGAGGAGAGAAAGCATCTACAAATTTATCAACGTCTGCCTCAGCTTACATTTTAATGCCTCTGTTCAACTGACAGCTCTGTCTTTTCTACAGAATCACAAGGAAATTCCCTTTTCCTGCTTTAGCATTAGTAGAGTTGTGTTGTTTCCATGGTAGGCAAATAAACCTTTTAAAGGTGCTTGTGAAATGTATCTGTAAAAGTGAAGATTGTCCTCTAGTTCTGAAGCTGGGAAAGGACAAAGATCAGAGAATTTATCTTTACAGTATAAAAACACATTGTTAGCTTAGTGCTTAGGTGCTCTTTACAGCCAGTGAAGGAACAGACATTTCCAGGATTTGAGTCACCTCTTCTTGAGTAGAAATCTCAAATATTTCTTTCTTGACTATAGAGGACATCTCAACACCGAGAGATATCTACCTTGCCAGTGTTTTCAAGGAAGGAAAATCAGTGCCTACATGAAGCAGATTACATAGCTCATTTAGGGAGCAAGCCTTCTACTCATTTCTGTCTAAAGGAAGTAAGAAAGAATAATTTTTCTGCAGGGCACCATAGTGCAAAGAGTAGGAGGAAATGGACCAGCCTGCAATATATACACTTGATCAGCAATATGTTGACTTTTAGTTGTGGAGCTTTGCTTTAACTTGTCTGAAGTGAACATAAGAATTTGTAGGAGATGTATAAAATCAATGTATAATAATTGGGTTTGCATGTAGTAGAATTGTAGGTATGCATAATTGTAATTATAATTGTATATACACATGCATTATAATTTATCAAATCAGATAGTTTTTCTTTATTATCCTAAGGTTTATCAGCAAAATGTCACTGCTCAAAGTTCAGCTAACAGCTGAACATCTGAAAACTTCCTTCCATATAGCAAACTGTTCTGAAACTTTAACTGTCACAGCCACCAGCAGCAACAGTACTCTATTAGCAAAGAACTAACAAGTTACTTCAGAACTGAAGTAGGACATCCATCCAGTTTCATCGTTTGGTCTTTTCGAGTAAGTATTGTAGAATATAGTGTCTTTTATAAGAACTGCTGTGGCACGCAAGATAAAAGACGCAAATAAATTCATATGGATGTAGTTTCTTGTGCAGTGAAGTTTTCTGTGGGAGAAAAAACAATGCATGAATGCTTTAGAATACATTTATTTCACAGAAATAAAAAAAAACCTATTATATTCATATTGCTGTCATCAATGGATTTGGCTTAGGAATTGCCTTTGCAAGGATTATTCCTAAAATATATGTATTTATGTCTGAAGTTAAACAATTAACTCAATTGCATGAAAAGAAGACTGTACATGTTGCAGCCTGTAATTTAAAAATGTATGTAAATTTGTACTAACCTCAGTAAAGAAAGTATAAGGAGAGCTAATACAAGGGAGATGAGAGAGAAATAATATCCTATGGTGTACAACAACTGTAGTGTGGTAAGTAATGTATGTTCTTCTTCCTAAAAGAAAAAAAAAGAAAAATAATCAAGATATATGTGCAGGCAGATAGGGCATGAACACTAAATCAGAAAATTTATATCCAATTTCTTTTATGTTGCAACACAGCTATGGAAGGTTTGTGATGTCCACTCCCTCCTCTTTTTCTCTTGAAACCAGTGTATGAAAGAGGCACCTAGAGAAGAGTCTTAGTTTCTTCATAAAATCTGAAGGCATTTAAGGCTTCATTTCCAGAGTGCTGCCACACAAATGCAATTCTGATTGCTCATTATAGCTAATCATTGTCATGATTATAAGCACCAAATTGATGCTGGTCATTTAATAACTGCAGAGATCAACTCATTCAACCTGTACACACACACGCAATTCCTGCTTGTGCATCGTGAGGACACACCTGCACATCAATCTTGTATGTACAATTTTGAGATTTTGCTCTGTCCATAGAGTCATTGAAATAGACTGACTTCCTTCAAGAGTTCAGAGGGAAAAAAAATAAAGTTAGAATTAAATTAGAATATATTTAGAATGTCTTTGAATGATATAAACAAGACAGCAGAGGAAAAGAGGGCACACTCACATTCTTTCTTTCCAACTTGCTTCAGTTTGCATTTCTTATTGCTAAGCTTTGTTTAGACTTTTATGTCTACTTTCCATATGTCCATATTATTTTTTCTAGCTCAAGAAAAGCTTCTCTGCGGAGGAGACACAGAAATACAGTATACATGATGCTTGTTATCCATATTTGGTCTCCAGAGTTTCTCTTGGAATTTGTGTCTTTTCTTCAGTGATTTCATTGTTTCCTTAGTTAATTATCCTATCGCTCACTGCCAGGGATTGTAGCACTTTCTCCTTGCAATGATCTGTCTCTAACAAGCTTATGCTATTTAACACTATCTGGAGAGAATAAGGAGTTGTACTTGCGAATAAAAGCTTTCTTGGAGAGGGTGAAAGTATATAGGGACTGCAGTGTGGGTGCAGGAGATCCCCATAGTACAGCCCTTAGTCACTCAGCTTCACGCAAACAAAAAATTCAGGAATGAACATAATAAGAAGCATGAGTTATCGTCCTGTCTGTGGCAATTTTGCAACACCAAGGCAGATGAACCCGAGCTGATTCTTTTGACGTGGGTGGATGCCAAGCATTTTGGAATTTTTGAACTGAATATAATGAACGGGTACAAAACCACACTTAGCACGGGAAAGAAAGCTCGTTAAAGGTTTCAGAGAAGCTGTCTGCTGTCACATAAGATGAATTTGTGTGTTACTCTCCCACCCAGAAGTTTACAATCCAGGATAATCAATAGATCATGAACACCCCTCAGCATACGTGAATATTTATCACACTTGAATAAATAACTGCAATTTTGGAAATCCATATGTTCACTATATAAAGAGCTTATTAAGATCATAGTAATATATGAGGATGCCGAACTAATAGTGTTTAATAAAGTACTCAATAGATTAATTCCTTTCAATAAAATAATAAACAATACTATAAACAGTATTATTAACTCTAAGTAACAAATAGCAAATAACAAAGAATTAACAGTAATAATATTTAACCAAAGAAACTTAATTTTGACATTAGCTAAGCTGAACTTTGTGGCAATAGAATACACAAGAAGCCTGAAACCGGATGAACTGCGTGAAACCAAATAAACTGCACACTTTACTGTTATCTGAAATGCTATAGTTTAAATTGCAACTCACCCTGCTCCGTTGTACAAGCCGGCAGCAGGATTAGATCCCTTGTTCGCTGCCTGAAGCTTTGTTCTTTACTGAAAAGGTAACCTGAATGTTGGAATTGAGCATACGTAGTGGCAGATTTCTTATGCAGAGGATGCAGTCAGGCTTCTTGCAAACGAAGCAGGAGACTGACATACAGCTTCGCAAACCAGAGTCAATTAGTAATTGCTTTCATTTTATCGTCAGTGCAAAAAGGGGAGCATTATCAATGTGAGTAATTTCGTTTTGCTCTTTATTAAGTTCTGTAGAACTGTTCCCTGTGCTGCCAAAGCCCAACACCTGGGCTGCGCGCTAAGTCAGGCAGGGAAGAAGGGTGATGCTCACACTATGGTAGTCCTCCTGTTTGCTACTAGCTAAACTCTAAGGTGAAATTCAGTACAGGTAGAAGGTAAGGGTTTGCTCTTCACTCTCTTTTTCATTTGAAAGGACCAATTAATGGCTCGTTAAAGGCTAGAAGGAAGTGAAAGGAATTAAGTCTTTGGCAAACTATGGCTATTTGTGATAGACTGTGAGATCCTCTGAATTTTAGTTACTTAATAGCCAAATTGCTGTATTTTCAATTTTATTAGGAAGAAGCCAGCACACGTGAACATTGGATTCTGAAGAGAAAATAATTTGTGGCATCTGAAGCAGGAATCCCCATCCTTAATATTTCCTCTTTCTCCTCTTCTAAATAAAAGTGTAGGTTTCCATTTGGGAATCTAAATGAAATCTGAAAAATCTGAAAAGCCTTTTCAGATATTCAATGTACACATTTTATCTGTTACTCCAGAAGAGATTAAGATGATTAAATATTAAAAGCATAATATAAAACATCATACTTACATTTTTCTTGAAATGATTTTTCTCAGAACACTCTGAACTATCACGCCAAATGTCTGTGGAGTTTTCTCTCGTTTGCCAAATTCCCTGGTCCAAGCAGATTCTGTATACATTTCCTACACTTCCTGAAAGTAAACAGAGATTAAGTCTGAAAGGTCAAAATAAAGATTTCATTTTTCATATACACTTTACAGATTTCTCCCTTTCTTCATAGCATTAGAACCTCCCTCCCCCACCCAAAAAAAGGAACAGGAATGTCTTGTCTTTATCATCAAAAGATATTTTAATTTTTGATATCTTTTTGATATTTGAAAATTTCTTTTGCATATTTCCTTAGGAGAAAGCAGGAATGTAATCTAGCAGAAATCAGTTCTCATATGCACCTAGTATTTACAATAAGTACATGGTTATTACACCCAGAAGAAAAGCTCACATTTAATATTATTTCTTTTTTCTCCTTAAGCTCGTACATATGCACATCAAGCATGCCCAAGTTGTGTAGCTAAAATTGTAAGAGGAAGAGGACAGTCTGATCAGGGAACAGTCATTCTCTTGAGCTTCAAAATACCTGTGGCTGGTGTTTTGTTTGTGTATTTTGGGGCCAGATTAGCAAGTGGTGTGAACTGGTGAAGCTTCCTTGGCTTGAACTGTGCTGTTTTCATTTGTGCTAATTAAGAATTTGCCTATAACAGCAGAGGAACAGTATGGAGATGCTGGCTGATGTTTGTTTTTCAGCAGTGCCCCCTTATTTTCTTCATGAAGGATGGGATTTTCTTTAGCTCCTTGACCTCATCTTAAAGCTGTTCTCAACAGCTGCCTTCCATTTATATCTAATTAAACTTGAGGATTTTTAATTCATTTTTGAATTAGTGTTTAAGGATGGCAAGAGCAATGAGAATATCTTATTTCACTTAGGATAACTGGAACTGAGAGAACTGTTTCTGGAGTGTAGTTTGTTACGATGGAGCAGGAGCTTTGTTTGGGGAGTGCATGTCCGTGCTTATTGCACCTCTTCCAGTCTGACAAATAGTAGAGTTGTAATAGACCCCAGCTGCCGAAGGGATCAACTTTGATGCTTTTACTGGCACTTCCACATGCCTCAGAGGGGTAGAGGCTGCCTTTAAGGATCTGTTCTGTACAAAATGCCAAACAAAGAAATTGCAAAACATGAATAACTGAGGAATCCCAGAAGCCCAGATCAGGTCAGGTTAGGAGGGAACTTAGGATTTGTGTTAGTTTCCAAGAACCAACTTTCACAGTTGGTTTCTCACAGTCATTCAGCAACTGCTCTTCTCTGCTGTAGTCCTGCTTTATTACCAGGTTAGCTCCAAAGCTGTTAAACTGACCAATCCCCAATACAAAGAGGTAGAGTGAAGAAAAACACTTTGGGAGACCTTAGGCACCAGTACCAGGGGGAAGTCTGGTCACACACCATAAACTGTAAATTTCACAAGGGCCAATGAGGAGGATCGTAGAATCATAGAATTGGTAATGTTGGAAGGGACCTCTGGAGGTCATCTAGTCCAACCTCCCCACTCAGCAGGGTCACCTAGAGCATGTTAGACAGGGTTGCATCCAGGCGGGCTTTGAATATTTCCAGAGAAGGAGACTCCTCAGCCTCTCTGGGCAACGTGTTCCAGTGCTCCATCACTCTCACAGTGAAGAAATTCCCCCTCATGTTCAGGTGGAACTTCCTGTGGTTCCATTCTGTTTAACAAATCATATGGGGGGGGGGGGACTGGAGAAAGCTAGGATAAGCAGCCCACAGTAGTCTCCCATAAACTTAAGTGTTTAAGTATACTGGTACTTGCAGGTGATTTTAGAAAGGTCGCTAAGAAAGTAGGTTATGTAGTGGGAAGCAGAATCTCTACCCACTGCTGGTAGGAACATCCATCCTTTTATTTTGGAGAAAGGGAAGGTTGTTTGCTCTTAAATATCTTTACTCCTTTAATTCTTTTTCCCTTTCTTAACACCTTCTTGCTTCACTCTGTTCAAGAAAACATTGTTTGGAAAGCTCATTTGTTCAATCCACCACTTGCTGGTGGTGCAGTATGACCTACTGGAGGGCTGGCTGTTCAGACACCTTTGTTTGACTATTGAACTTTTCTGGCTGAAACCTTCATTTCTGATTTCAGTGGAGATCCCAGAAGCTGAACCCCATATCTGGTGCTGCCATTCAAGGCCTGGCAGTATATTTACACATTCTTGGAAATACTCATTTGTAGCAGACAATAATGGAGTTGTAATAAGCACAGATGGAGAGAAAAGGATAAATTACATCACAACAAAACATTGACAGCAGATCTGTGCCTCATGTCAGGAAAGCTGTGAGATAGGAAAACCTTCGGATAGTGGGACACTGAGACAGCAGAGAACAGCACCTTAGCTGGATTCCCAGCAACTCCAGGAAAAGTTACCACTTTCACATTACCATTTTCCAACCATGGCAAATATGAAGGACACGGAACAGAGACATTTCCTGGTGGTGAGTAAGGCCAGCAAACAAACTGATCAAATGTCCCATTACAGTGTATTCCTGGGGAGAGAAGCAAATAGATGTTGTTTTACAAAAAAACATTCAAACAATGGATAACAATGAAAACCGCTGTGCGCTGTTCCAGGTAACCTGCAATTGCACAGGTTCGTTCTGTGTGGAGTGGCTATGACTCCCGTCGCATGGAGAGCTGTGTAAGAATGTCACATGACATTCTTACAATGAAATTGGATCTCATTGTTTTCAGAGGTCTCAAAAGGATGCGCAAAAAGGATGCATCAGCATTGTCTAGGCTCTTCCATGTCAGCTTTCTAACTTGAGGTGTACTGCTTTTCTAAAAAAATTATTTATTTTTTTTGACCTGAGATATCACCTTGGACAAATCCAGCTGCAATGACATGAAGTAAATGCAACAGGAGAAATCATGGAAGCCAAAGATGAAGTTTGTAGGATCCTTTAAGATTTTTGAGGACTAGGAGGAAGTTTCTTCCAATGAAATGCAGACAAAGATAGGCAGGAGGGAAACTTCTAGAGAAAAAATAAATAGAAAATAAGGGAGGACAGGGTTGCAAGAAGAGGACAACTAATAGGACTGAATATAGCTCAAAAACTGAGGCAGGTTAAGTGAGAGTTTCAGTTCTAAACTTTGTCCAGCATCTGGCCTTTAGAAATATAGCAGGATGAAGTCAATGAACACGAGTCAGCTAAGAGACTAGGACAGAAGTAGAGAAAAGAAGCCATAAATGGTATTTGTTTGCAATAGTTGCTGAGAAGAAGAAATCAAAAGAAATCAGTGCAGCTGAAAATACAAGTATGATGAGCAAAATATATGATAGGCCCAGCTTGCATACATGTTCTCATTGACTAATCACTTGTTGATAGGGAGGCTGCCTCCCATCTATGTTCATGCCCCTCCACCTCTTTTGAAATGTAATTGAAATGTTTGTAACATGTAACATGTTTCAGGACAAAAAGATACCGCAACTTCATGATTGCATCTGTTTGAGGATCAAGTTATAGTTGACCGTACTACATTTAGAACTTAAAAATAGATACACACTTCCACAAATCAAGGTAAAGAATTTGAACATTTGGATATTCAGTGATGTTACTTCTAACACTCCGCTTTATTGTGCTGTTTGTTTGCTTACCAGTAACTACAGTTGGTTCCTGTAGCATTTTCAAGCATTCTTTTTTGTAGTTGAGCCATCTAGATGTGGTTTTTTCCAGTAGAGATCCTTTGGCCTGTGGGTGAAAATACTGGATGTAAAGAAAATCATTTAGAGCCTTGTGGGTTTTAAAGGCTTCCTTCAGTTATACAAATTTATGAGCAGAAGAGAGGAGAAGAGAGCAGAAGAGAGGAGAGGAAGGAGAGGACAGGAGAGGAGAGGTTAAAAAGGAGGAAATCCCCCTTTTTCTCTAGGAAGCTATTAATGAAATTTCACCAGTGGCTGTTTTTGTCTAAGCAAGAAATCTATTGCCACAGTTTTTTCCAACATGTGCCTGAGTCCCTTCTAAAATCTACATAGATATTTAATTGCTGGGTTCTGGGGGAGTGCACCAAACACATTGGAATTTCGTTCCAACACTGCAGAAAATGTGTGCTGATCTTCGCAAATCTTTCAGCCTTTCCAAGCCTTTTAGAGTCAGATTATTCCAAGGTCAGCTAATCATTCCTGTGTTTCTTCTGGATTAATCTATGAATCCAACTGATGATAATTTTCTGGGCTGTTTATATTTTAGAGTATTTTTAAAGATAATCAATTGTACTCAGTTGAGAAGTTCAGTAGAAATTTGAATAAATGAGTAATGAATAAACAATACTATTTTTCTAGTAACACTTTTCCTCTAGTGCATTCTGTGCTCCCCTTCTCTGCACTTCAAATGCCATTTCATCCTCCAACAGCTGCAACCTTGCCATCAACAGCTTTCTTTTCTTATTAAAGAAAAAAAAAAAAGTGCAACTGTTCATCTCAGTTTTATTTGCCCACCTGCACCTTTTACGTTGCCTTTTTGGCCTGGACAGGGAACAGTCTTACTGTTGGAGGTTGTCGTGTGCCCAGAGGGGAAAAGAGACTGTTCTCAAGATTTCTGGCTTAATGAAATAGGGCATAAATTTTTACTTTTGTCCATGTCAAGGTTTTCTCCACATAAAACGCCATACAAGTGGGGTTTTTTTTTATGTTCAAGCCTTTGTAGGTATATTTTGGATTTTTTTTTCATTGTAGATATTTTCAAGATTTGTTCTGCCTACACCTTGTTCTTATAGATCTCTCCAGAGAAGATCAAGAAAGTGTTTAGTTAAAAGAAAAGCTAGATTTCAGGAGAGTAAGATCTGAAATAGTTGCTTTGAAGTGATCCAAGTAGAGAGAACAGAAGTACAAAAATTGCAAGAACATTTTCCTCCTTATCTCTGTAGCCTTGAAAACAGGTTCAACTTTGTGTCCAGTCAGTTTAATGGCAGCAAATTCCTCAGAGTCCCCTCTGGCCCTTAGAAAATCAACCTCTCCACTACAAAAGCCTGGCTGCTTCTCACACCTGCTGCTCAATCGCAGTCTCCTATCGCATTGCTCTCCTGTCTTCTGTCTCTTTGCCTGCTCACCTCATTCTGTTCTCTGGAAGCTTCTGTCCCTTGCAACATGATCAGCTGCAAGAACATCCCTCCATCCACAGGGTCCTGTCTGACCCATCACACAGTCTCTCCTTTTCTGGATAGAGATAATACTGAGAACACTGGTCTATCAGAGCCTAAATGGAGGGCTTACTCTGCCGTAAACATGCTACAGGTTGTATGAGACTGCATTGCTGCAGTTACAAGAATTGGAGTGTCCTGCAGTCGTGGGAACACACAGAAGAGATGCAGAGGTTGAGGAGTTTGTCAATGGTGTTTGGAAAGAGAGTGAGAAGAGAGGTTTAGAAGGTCTCTGTTGGATATGCTGACTCTGTGTTGCTCCCTTGTGACCAGAAGCTGTATACGGAGATATGAAAGAGACTTAGGTTTTATCAGGAAAGGGTGAGAACGTGGATGTAGATCTACAATTGTGGTACATGCCTTATCAGTTTAACTGTAACCATTGTCCCAAAGGGATTCTTACATTTTTGGCTTGCTCTCTCTTATTATCAGCCTTTCTGACACATCTTTATCACATGACAGTCTTACCGAAGAGGGCTTTAGAGGGCCATAGCTGATAAATACTGTTTAGGAAAGGAATGGCTAAAAAGTGAAGAATTAAATACAAAATTGGTTTATGATATATTAGAGTTGAGCTGTTGAAGAAATGCCCTCCTAAGAGCAAAGCAGTAAAGAAAAGACAGTGCTAGATACTGCTTACAGATCAACATCAACATGATGACTTGAACATTATTTATCTAGGGAAAAAATCATCAGCCAAAGCAGTCTCTGTGTAATATCTCAGCTGGTCTCCTGAAACCAGGACTTTGAGTTGCCAGAGACAGGCAGATAGTCCAAGAACTATTGGACTATAGAACTGCCATTACTATAAGTCACAAAAAATGAATAATTCAATGCTGGTTGAAAACATTACAGATTGTCATGACCATTTTGGAGAGCAGACTATGAATTTCCAAAACACAACAACTCTCATGATAAAGTACGCTTTCAGTTTTCTAAGGAAGATCCCCTTTTCTGGACCAGAATCTTTTTGGAAACTGCCTTTCACACATGCAATTTACTGAGATTCTACGAGCTTGATGAGATACCAAGGGCTGAAAGTCATCACTGAACACACATCCACGTCAAAGGACTAACAGCATTACTCTTGCTTGGGCACAATATTCTTGTATGGATACAGAAGATCTATTAAGCTCAATCCCTTTCTTTCTTTCCATCAGAAAAGGTCTTTAACCAGAACTGGAAATCAAAAAAAGCCTAAGATCTCTTAGGAAGTCATTATATTCTGTAGCATTTCTCAGTTCAGTTCCTCCTTCCATTCTTTTCCCTAGGAGAGAATTAAATTTCCCCCCTCCTTTTAATTTTTTGTTATTGTTGTTATTGATAAAATAACCAGATTACTATATGGCTGCAAAATTCACCTGTGTCTTATCTTCGGATCTAAGTTTGTTGGAAAAATTAAGAAAAGTCTGTGTTTGTTTGCTTTTGAAACAAGAACAGTGGTGAAAATTATCTAGCTGTTATATGGGATTGTTCATTCATATGTGTTTTTGCTGTATAAAATGCTGTTTGTACAAAGTTCTGCTTTGAGACTCTTAGCTAATTTCCAGACACCCTGTTTGAAATTCCAGGGAGTAGAAAGTCTATAATTATTCTTCATTTGATGGACTTGCAAGATAAGGAGAGAATATTTACAACAGGCATGAGAAAGGAATGTATGTTTCCAAAATAAAAAATATCTTGACATTTCCCTGGTGCAGGCCCCAAAATGCTGAGAGGCAGGGGAGATTGTTGAGAAACTCCCAGGTCAGTGAACCTCATTTGAAGAGGCCGAGAGATGGAGATGACGCAGTTGTAGAAAAGATTACTTGATATAAAGGATAGCCCTTCAGTTTCTAATAAACAAACACATTAAACAGCAAAGGAAGTACAGGGAAAGCCTCATAACTGCTACCTGGCTGTTTGTTTGGTTCTATTTCTGGAGATAGAACTTAGAAGAATTGATAAAAGAAACTCATTTAACAAGCGGGATGAGCAGCTTAGGCATAAAGGACAGGTTCACTTCACTTTGTTGTGTATTCATCAGTCCCTGCAAAGCCAGAAACAGAATCAGAAATCTAGTACCTGGTCACTATTGATGTAAACATCTGATATGTTTAGTTTTCCACCTGAAGACATTCTGATGAAAAAAACCAAAAGAATCAACTTTGTATAAAATTAGGTCAGCACTAGACATAATTAAGCATTGAATCAGCTGACCTCAAATGTTAATATTAAATGCAGAGCTAGAAGAATAAATATATCATTGAAATAGTTAATGAGAAAAATAGCAAATGTTGGAAATCAGCAGAGGAGCAGCCAATGATGGCACAGGTGAGTTAATAGGGTCATTTGAATCACACAGAAGCATGAACTCACTTGAAGAGCATATGCTGAATAGACATAATGCAAAATTTACTCCTATAAGCCACAGCTGGAAGATGTATTTGAGGGCTGCAGTGATTCTGAGAAGGATTAAAACAAGTGATAGAAATCCTCTGTATGCAATGCTGCAGTAAAAGAGATTGTTGAAACTCCTGCATTTGTGCATGCAAGTGGGAATAATGAAAAGAACTATGAGATTGTGCAGTATTTTTCTGCTTTGTCAGGATATTATGATTAACTCTGATGGCCATGCTTCAGAAGAGATGGTGATAAATTTGCAGTTTGTTAGGAAAGTGTTGGTGGCCTCAAGCATTAGAATAAAAAGCTAAGAAATCCCCATAGATTTATCTTATCAAAGCGATGGCTACACAGAGATTCAACAGCAGCCCACAAGGACTTAAATGATAGCATGTTGGGAATTGCTCATAGGCTATTTATACAGCACCTACCAAAAAAAAGCTAAAAAAAAGCAAGCATGCATCTCATATGTTATCTTTTGGTAGGCAGTGGTCTCCACTCCTACTGAGGCGAATCTTTAAGGATCTGTATATTTGAGAAAGGCTGAAGAATGCTGGCAGTGCTTTGTGATGAGGAAGATAGCTTTCTTTCCCTTCTTAGTTTGACAGAGATTGAGGAAGGTGCCATAGAGAGAGAAGACTGCAATGTGTTCTGCGCTGGGATGTTCTCAGTCCTTCCTACCAAGCTCTTCAGTGTTAAGTAAATTACAGAGATATTCACTGGCCAGGCTTAAATGGGAAGGAGGATCTTAGCAGGTGGGACACATCAATGTCCAATATCTGTCTAACCAAATGAAAAGAATTCATAGAGAAGTCAATGAGACAGGCTTGCATCTATATCTTTTATCTGTGTGGTTAGTATTCTTCAGAGAAGGCTTCAGGTTCTCTCAGGAAAATGAAGAAGTGTAGTTTACCTGGTGAGTATAGCAATCACTACCGAGAACTTGGGAGCTTTTTCTCCTTTGGCCATGTTTGGGAGAAAGTCCTGTTCTCTAGGTATGTTCTGAAAACTGCTGTAAATCACTCCTGCATGTGAAATAGGCCTGTGATTATTTTTACAAATCCCCGTGAGGTTTTACTATGACCTAAGCCCTGAGCTACCCAGTGCTATTATAACTGGGATGCTCTGTATGCTCAGCAGTAGAAATACAAGCTTTCAGGAAAATTTGCCGTGATCTCACAATCACGGCAATATTGTCATATTGCAGCTGAGCATGAGTTTTGATCTCAGTTTTAGATTTTGATCAAGATTTAGCCAATCTAGCATTTAAACAGAAATTTAGCAGAATTTAGGATCCAAAATCCAAGAAAAAAATTCAGAAAGCCTGTAACCTTTGCCTTGCACTGAAAGTTTCTTCATTTCAGAGTGTTTGAAGATTCATCGGTAACATACAAACCACTTCAGCTTGAGAATCTGAGCAGTGAATTCACAACCAAATTCAGCGTCATTAAAATTTAATCAAAGTTACCTGGAAGGATCTTTCGGTTCATTTTGGTTACTCAGAGCACTCAAATTGCATCAGGGTGATAACATTAGTCACTGCTCTTTAAGAGTATTCTGGATGCAGCGGATACTGCTACTGGAAGCTCTCACCTAAGTGAATTATAAAAAAAAATCTCTACAGCTGCCAACAGCCTAGTTTAAATCTATTCTCTTCATGACTGACTGTACCATAGACAGTATTTTGCCATTTAATTTCTGAGTTATATTAAGCTAATGGTGAAAGGAAGTGGTAACTGCATATTTGGAATACGATAAAAAAGAACTTTCTATATAAAATAAGACTTTAAATATTTACTGATTCTTTCAGCCCTGATCCTGATGTATCCTGACTGATGATTTTTATAGCTGTGTTGGTGTTTGTCTAGGAAATGTGGATAGAGAGATTTATGATTGTTATTTCTTTACTATGGTTTCTTTACTATGGTTTAAACTACCTAATGTAAACAAGTTCCAGGAGTCACTGTAACAAAGTAATTCACTGTGGATAAATTCATATTCTTTCAAAATTTTGACTTCACTGAGGTTATTGGGAATTTTTCTCTTAACTTCGATGGCACCAGCACTTTGCTCAAGGTATGCCATATATTGAATGTGGCTTACAAACACAAGAGTCCTTTCATTTCTGTATTCATTTATGGTAGAGAAGCTCAAACACAAGCAATTGGAATATCTTCTACTAAAAAAATTCAGAATATGTGTCTCCCAATAAATTGTTATTCCTAAAAAAGCTACAAGCAAAATTACGACCCAGCCTGTAATGTGCACAATAAGCATGCTTTCCTGGCTAAGTGGAGGACAAGTGGATAGAAATATATTATCAGTGGATAGAAAAATATATATATATATATATATAAAATATTACTACTTTCAGGTTAAGACAAACCTGTCAGTTACATTAATTCTCATGTCCGCTTATTTCATAGAAATTTATCCTAGATTTATACATGAGTTTTCTTCAGATAATTTAAAATTTACTACAACACCTAAGTAAACTACAGTTTAAAATTTACTGAGCTGAAGTTAAGCATGGTGATTAAAAACACATATGAAAATTTCCAAGAAATGAGTTTTACTGAGATATTTTGTTATTACATACCTAAAGCTGTCCCAAATTTTAAGACTATATAGATGAAGAAGCAATTATTAAAATTTTGGTTTAGATATAGTAGAAAAACAAGATGACTGTTTACTAGAGCTCTACAGGTAACAATTCAAAAATTGTACATATTTTTGCTAGGCTTCTGTAAAAAGCTGAGATGCAAAACGATACCAATAATATCAGCTTGCAGAAACACAAAACGGAATGCCTAACACTTGCATATGTCTAAAAGGTTAAACAACAGTGTCATAAATTAAGCAAAGCTCTTTTTACAAGGTAAGAAAACTGGGAAAATGGTAGAAAATAAGCATGATTCATGATTGTATTGCTATCTGACAGGTAAATTGAAAAATAATTTATTATTAATCAATATTGTTATGAAAAGAGATTGCATAAAACAAACGGAAATAGTATATAGCCACTGTATTAATCAGCATTAATGGAAGAAAACTGTTAATGACTTAGAATGAGGTGTAATATAAAATTCTGTAGCTTCTCAGTCAACATTTCTAATGACTAATTTTCAACAAGCGGAAATTCTTACATCAGAACTATTTGTGAAACAAACTTTGCTGTTTGTGTAGATTCAAACGCTATGTGAGAGGAATCTTCTTTCGTATCGTCGATAGGTAATTATTGAATTAACTTACCTCTTTCACTAGAAACAGCATCATGACAGAGCTGGCAGGTCCAGGAGATATTTTGGACCAGAACCCCATACTGGAGCAGAGACTAAAAAGTGTGGCCATGCCCATTCTAATAAATTTATTCTTGATAGGCTGCTGTCTCACTCTACTACAAAGAAACTGTCCTGTGAAAAAAAATTAAAAGTCTCTTCTTTTATAGATGCAACTGTTTCAGAATCTTCTTATAAATAAGCCAGGAAATCTGCTAAAATGTCTAGGTTTGCTAGACTCCAACTACGTTTTGTTTTTCTGATAAAAGGCAGAGAGAATGTAGTCTAAACGTCACCGAAAGACTGCGTTCTGTAGCTCGTCCTTTAGCCAATGAGAAGTCACAAAACTATTAAAACATTAACGGGCTAATCCTGTTCCCTTGGAACTTCATGGGAATTTTGCCAGTGACTTTCTGAGAGTGGAATACAGCTCCATAAATACATACATGTATTTATACACATTTCATGAAACTATTAAAACATATGCCTAGAATAGAGAAAACCTCTATGTAATAACTTTGCTAAATAATAGCGTTTTTTTTATCCCTTCTGACCACACTTTGTCAAATATGTACAATCAGTGAAGAGTTGGCGATCTGCATGCACAAAAAATGGTGTTATCAGAGATTAAAGTTTTACCACAATTGTTATAAATTTCCATGTTCTTCTTGCATCAATTGAAAAATTTCTCAAGCATTTCAGCTTTAATTTTCCAAAATTTGTTTGCAGCTTTTTTAGTTGCTGAGAAAAGCCTGAAAAGCTGACAACCTTATGTGATATACAGAAAATTAAACACATTTATAGTATTATAGTTTTAGAGCCAAGTTTATGATTTTTGTGCTCTGAGTTGACAGTCTGGACAGTCAGGAAGATGTCGCCTCATGTGTTTGCAAGAGAAATGAAGTTTACCGCTATGCATACAGAAGAAGGCCTTGTGTCTTTCTCAGGGTTTGCAGGTGAACCAAACTCACCTGCTGGGGTGAGCTGAGCAGGGGTGGGGGGCAGAGGCCACACAATTAGGGCTGTAGAGCCAGCAATAACCCAGTTTTCCACGCCAGATAGAGACTGTGAGGCAGATAGACTTTGAAGCACACCCCATCAACCTGACTGGCATCAAGTAGGCCATGACTTTCTCCCTACTTAATATAGCCCACCTTTCCTCTAGAGGAATCCAAGAGGTGGAAGGACATGTTTTATACTCATCTCTCATCTTCATATGCAGGTGCCAGACCTCCTGATCAGATGTTCTGTGGCTCTTCACTACTTCCTATATAGAAAGTAGTTATTGCTTTACATATCTTCCATTTCTCTGGCACTGGGATGTATATGATAGCTTACACGTGACCGAGTCTGTAGATGTGTTCCTTTGGAATGCTGTTTAACACCTTTATGGTTCACCATCTAAAGGAGGTGACAAGCACATTCATCAGCTTTACAGGTGAGACCAAATTGGAAGAGAAAGATTAATAACAGGTCCCATAATGGTCATACTAGCTTAGCTATTGTATCTGAATTGATTTTTCAGAATAACAAATACAGGACTAAACAGGTAGGCATAATGCTACCACAAGCAATGTTAGAGGCTCTCACTGTCCCCCTTGACAAACACCAAGACTTAAAGGAGTAAAGGTGGGTAAGACAGAGGCATATTGTTGGGTAGGGGCAGACTAGGAGGCTCTGAGTTGTCTCTGTTATTGTAAATGGAAAGTGTCTGACCTTTCTGGTAATGAAGTAGAAGCTGAGATTAAACTGAATAAGCAGATGGAGTTTGTGTTATTCTAATAATCTAATTCTGTTATTCTGTACTCTGCTATTGCTACTGTACAATAAAAACAGGTAAATCAATTAGAAATTAACATATTTATCTTCATGAAAATTAGGATGAGAGGTTGAAAACAAAAAAATATTTCATCTGGAAAATTTAAGAAAATAGCTTCAGAAATAGACAGACAATCTGCTTGGCAATTTTGATTGAGAAAAAAGAGATACTTTGGAACAAAATTTTTTGATTTGGTGTGTTAAACCAACAGAACATTTCCATGATTGAGAGAGAGAGAGATCTGTGTCCAATTATTCCTTCCATTTTGGTTTGCGGTTTTGAATGCAGTGAGTGCTTGTTCCATTCACTGTGAATGGAACACAATGAAAGGGCTAAATAAGGGCTTGGGGCTAAAACCTCACTTCATTCATGCAATAGATTCAGATATACAATATTGAGTGCTCCTTCATCAATTCCACGTTTCACTTCTTCAGGTGAGAACAGCACACAGGAAATAAGAGACACAGGAAATTGCTATGCACTATTCCATTTCCCCATTACCCTGTCCATTGGAGCCAGGGCAAGGTTCATCCTTGAGCACGAGAAGGATGGTGATGACTGATTCCTTGATATGCCAACTAACTTGGACTGCCCATGAAGTCATGACACTTGCATTTTACTAGAACATAAACTAGTGTAGCTTTTCAAAAGAGTGGCACCTCAGAAGGACACATTGAATATTGAATAAGTACGAATATTCATAAACAATTCCTTTCCACTCTTGCTCTCAGTCATGCAATTCAGTAGCCTGCAATAAACTTTAGAGAGCCTTCTCTGGATCTCTGTATCGCTGTGCAGGATCTCTTTCCTGCAGTCATGCTGAGGTCAAGCTATGTGTCTGCCCTGCTCTCCTCAGCAGTGTCATCTTGTGTACCCCTACTTGGTGACTATCACCATCAGTTACTGTCTCTGTAGAGTGCTCTATCCAACTGCAAAAGAATCATCTGGAATGTGGAGAACAAGCATCTTCCTCTCTCCTGCCCAGCCTGTCCGTTGAGCCTTTTACCTGGCACTGTAACATCCTCTTGCTGCTAGGATCAATAACTATAGGAATTTTACACAATGCTTATGTCTGCAGTGAAACACATGCAGTTGTTGTGTAAAGAAAATTTGCCTTAGGGATAGGAAGGCTGGAGCAGCTGGAAGGGTTGGAGAAGTTACACACTAAACTCCAACAACTTTTATTGAGAACACATTAACTAAGATATCCATTATCAGCTAGTGAGTTTTCATTGCCATGGAAGGAGATAGAAGTGATATGAGTCTTAGCTCCAAGCTCATGCATTAAAGCAAAACACGCTTAATGAACCAGTTTTAAAAAAATTGATCACCAAAAAACAGCATCTTTTCCCCCTTAGCCAATTCTCTGCACTGGGAAAACTATGCTTAGTGAAACTTTGATAAGTGTTAGCCTAAGTTTTAAATAATGAACTCAAAGTTAACCTTTTCAACCTCAGCAGCTAAATTTGTCTGACTTTTGTACACGGAATATTTTCATTATGATGTGGGATTTTGCTGTTCATGAATGTTCTCCTTGGGGCACAGGGTAAGCCATAGCATGCGCACATGCTTACAGGCTGACTCTGTAAGTTCTTGGTAGTTGTCTTTGACTTGTCTTCCTGTTCTGGCATTCAGCCTAGTTATGCTGTCTTCTCCAATGGCTGCAGCAGTAGTATGAAATATTTGCCTCTATTTATGTTGATCTCAAGTCTTTTTCATTTGTATATAGTAGTGACCCACATCATTTAGGAGAGGATTTCAGCTTGTATGGCTTCCAGGTATTCTTCCTGTGTAAGCTATGGACTATAATAAAATCTGCTGGTACCTTCTCTAATATCCTCTTCTCTCCTCCATGACAGATAATGAGATGTTAGGACATGTTCAATACAAGGAAAGGAGAGTAGCACTACAACAATAAAACCTGTTTGTCCCATAATATTATCAGTGGGTATCCAGAATGCAGCACTGCTGAATTGTTTAAACTTTCAGATATAGCACTGTAAAAGAATCTGTAAACCGGTTTCACGGAAGAGAATGGAAATGATAACAGCTTCACATGGAACAACAGTGTTAGAACACCAGCTCCTGCACTCACTCCAGATGTACTTCTACAACTTACCTAAAGGAAAGCTTTATTTGGAAATGTAGCTAAATACCGAATCATAAATTGCTGCTGTTCAGGAGAGGATGCTACCTGGCTAGTAAACTTGTCCACAACTCCAGACTTAGTATTTCCTCAGTGACAATAGGAATTCTGTAAGCGAGGGAGTGGAAATGTGCCCTCTGATTTCTTTAGGCTTTAGCTGGTGCTACAGAGCAGCTAAGGAGATCCTCAAGGTGCTCTCCTGAGCATGCAACAACCATCAATAAGGTGGAATTCCCATGATAAGAGGATTAAGCAAGTGTAAGGAGAGGCCACACTTTCAGCTCTGCCTGCAAACCTAAGCAGAACTAAGCACAGATGTTTTATGAACTTCTTTTCTTGACAGTCTCTTGCTTTAGAAAGCGGAGCAGGATTCATTAAAGGATACACACGTGACTTCAGTGTCAGTCCTGCAGTATCAGTCTCCCTTAGGGTAAGTGTTTTGACCTCAGACTTGTAAAACAAAACAGCCATTTTAATAACATATCTGCTCCTTCTGGTTGTTTCTCTCACTTAGTTTTATTGAAAGATTCAAACACTGACAGAGCTGAGGCAAACAGACTTGACTTTCTACTGTATGTGTAGCTCATGGACTATTCTTGCAGGGGCTGGGTACAACAGATTCTTTATTATTCCATGGGAACTGTTTCACACAAGGTTTCACAAAATTTCTTGCTCATCTCCTAGGAAAAAAATTAGAATCCTGTGCCTTATCAGGCAGGCAGAAAAAGCAACATCTTTAACATGTCAAAATGTTTTTTTAGAAGAACAAAAAAATTGCTGTTTCACAGAGGGAATGGAAAGGCAGACAGAACACAGACAATTCAGCTTTCGCTCTATTCTTCTAACTTGAGTTCAAATTCTATTCTACAGATTCAGGGAGGCAGACTGAAGAGTGCCAAGAGTCCCATAAATAGCAAGGACATGAAACATATGACTTTAATTTGTAACTGCTGGAACTTGGAGCTAGTACAGACAGCTTCCCAGTGTTCTTGGGAAATGCTCTAACACTATAAAATGCTATAATTTAGGAACTGGTCTCATCTCCTTAAGTATTTCTTTAAAGTAAGATTCAGCACTTATTCAGTTTAATTAGTGTTCAATGTAACAGGAGCATTTAGAACTGCAAGATGCAGTGACATTGCAGTACTTTCTGTGTTAAATACCTTTACTCTTGTCATTCACTGGCGAAAGTATAATTTATTGTCCCTCCTCCTTGTATTTCTTTCACAAGATTTACTGCCAAACACTGTCTTATAGCCTTAATCTCTCCTGCCACATCATTTCTGCTCATGCCCATATATCTCTGCCATCTGTCTTAACTACAAAGCCGGTACAATTTGTTGAGAGGAATGTAGAATGGGATGGTAAATACAAGCAGGTGCTTCACCAGGCAGATAGAAACACAACTTTGTAAGCGCTGCTTCTAGCATATTTGGCAATGCAGTCCTGGAGGATGCCAGCTTCAGTTCCAGCTGCAGGCAGGCGGCAGAGAGCCTCAGCTGCATTTTCGCTCAGTTTTCTCTCTTTAGTCTTCTCTATTACGGCACTGAGTAGCAGCTATTGGTGCGAGGGGACGAGAAAAGTTGCCAAACCTTTCTGTACAGGACAAAGCAGAGGGGAGCACTGCATCCGCTTCAACAACCCTGATGTCAACAACAGCAATGCTGTGCAATATATCTGGGAGATGGGAGATGACAAGTTCATTGACCGAAAGTTTCATGCCGGGATCTGGTATTCCTGCGAGGAGATTATAAATGGGGAAGGTGAGTGAAAGCACATAAATTAACTTTAGAAAGCATTCATTTTCTCCCTGTGTATTTAGTGTCGTTTCCTTGTTTGTTGCAATGCTGTGTATGTATTTCATAGGGAAAAGTATTTTTCAGAAATTTCCTCTTCTGTGGAAAGGAAGAACTCAGAGGGTACTTTCTAATCAATTCTTAAAAAAAAAAAAAAATCCCAATAAATTCCAGTAAGAATTTTAAAGCAATATGTTGTAGTACAGATAAAGAATTTTTAAAAATTCTAGTCATAGCAGCAAGTTAAATGAGTTTAACAGGAAAGTGTTTTATTTTTCTGATGTTAGGATTTGACCCAAAAATGAGCACTTTTTATATATTTTTTTTGAATCATTGCTTATGATGACCTAGACAGCTTTGAAAGCAAAATGTGATATTTTATTTTGTAAATCTTGAGGATTTTTTTCAGCAATTAAATATATGAGAGTTGTTTCATGGATTTCCTATTACAAATAAGTATTTTTACTTTCTTACTGAGACCTTGCCTTCAATAAACAATAGCAGAAGATCATTTTCAGCCTTTCACGTGTTTTAAAAAACATAACTTGGACCCTGACTAATCATGAGTTGTGGCATTTAATTGAGTTTCACTCTGAATGTGTAAACATTGTTAAAATGAAATTAATCCGCTAATAAAGAAAGTTTCTCAGTAATAATCTTTGTACATTGAAACATTGAAGTTGTTTAGCTAGTCCAACAAATAGGGTGTATGTTGTAAATCTAGATTTCCAGTGTTTTTTCCAGTTACTATTCTCATCAGTTTAGAGATCACAAGAATCAGAACAAAACATCAGAGATCCAATAAGCTATCATCTGTCTTTTCAAATGCAAATATTTTAGCAGTCACCTGTTCCGAAATGCCAGTTCTACTGGAAAATGTTCTATATTAAGACATTTAAGGAAGTAAATGGCAAGGATCAGAGGAAAACACATCACTCACTCAAGAGAAAACAAAAACTAAGACATCTCTTAGGTGGTGACTGCTATAGCTACCACAGGCCAGGGAATCTGTGTATCATTTCCTATGCCTGTTATTATTTTCTTACTTGGTTCAGTTAGCAGCTGAAAAAAAAAAGAAAAGAAAAAAGAAAGCTCTGCATTTTCAAAGCAGAGCAGAATTAATTCCAAGAGCTTTGTTCAGAGAATATCCGTGGGGATCAGGAGGCTAAATGGGCTTGAAAATCAGAGCTTACAGCAAAAAGGCAGAAGAAATCTGAGCAGCACCCTTGGTGCCGTAGAGGGAGCAGGTCTTCCTTTATAAGCAGGATGGTGGACAAGCTGCCAATCTTTCAAAGGAACTACTCTTTCCCCCATTCTGGCTTTCACAGCCACTGCTTTTTGGAAACCAATTCGTAGCCTTTCCCTAGGTCTCCCGCAAACATTTGACTCTGGCTATATCTTGAAAAAGTCAGAGTGGATTCTCTAACTGAGCTCCAGGAGTAGGTCCAGCTCCCAGGGACACTTTATGTACACAGACCTGAAGTGGGGGTTTTTTGGTCTTCTCACTGGTTCCTTTCCTTGACCGACACAATTTACAATGATCCGAAATCAAATGTTTTAGAGGGATCCTCCTTCAGATTCCAGAGTACTGAGGATGAAATAAATTGCTTCAAGGTATCCTGCTGGCAAATGTTTTGTTGGGTTAGTAGATGGAAGTGATGCACTGCAGATTTAAAGTTTTTAGGTTTCTAAAAACTAGGTTTCTTAGATTTCATCCTAAGGATGCAAGGAAGACATGACTTGTGAGAGGTATTTTCTGAAAATCAAACCAGTTGATACATTTAGAAAAAATGGTCAAGCCTTTGAAAACACAAAGTCTTTGTGCTTCCATCTTTCATAATATAATGACCTTATCTCACTCCATCCTGTCCGCTGTTCTTCTGTTACTGCTAGCATCTAAATGGCTAAAATTATTCAAATCAACTCCTTATTTCTTTCAGTGTATCACTGTTTCCTCACGTAATCTCTGGACTCAACACTGTTGCACAATACTTGAATCTGAATGTCCAGGGGGTCAGAGGGATCTGTATGCATCAGTGATGTAGCCAAATGTTTGGACAGTCATTGAGAATAGCACCATAAAAGTCATGACTTTTACACATTGCCTGCCTAAAATTTTAACTTGCTTAGTTTAATCATTATATATGCATAGTTTACTCTAAATCAAATTTTTATATTTGTTTTGCTGCTATAAAATCAAGTTTATGCTCTATGCTATATTTTGCATTTTTTTCATTTTAATAGTCTGTTCTTGTAGGTAATACAGAATACTGTATTACATAATACAAAATAATCCAGAATTTTATTTTAAAATTAATTATACGCCTTTCTTAGGTGAGAAATGTAGAAGTTTCATCAGCCTGACTTCACCTGCTGATCAAGGTAAATATTCATATTTTGTTTATACAAATAAAACTTTCCAGACTGAATTTACCAATATACATATTTTGATTTGAATACTTGCTTTAATCCCATAAAGGCTTTTGTCCTTTATTTCTTTTTTATAATTCAGAGTCCACATCAGTCAAAATATGAATACATGACTTTCAAAAACTCTGCAATCGTTTGAAAACAAACATTTTTTTAATTGTAAATATGAGTACTGAAAATCAAAATTTGTTAGTTTTTGTCAATCTTTCCCTATACCTCTGAATTCATATGTCAAGGAGTTTTGTGGCTGGTGCTACGTTGCCTGGAGAGGGCAGAGAGACAGGCTCCATGTAACCAAGGCCAGCCAGTACTCTGAGGGGGCCTGGGGGAAACACATCCTGGACCAAAGCAGTCTGAATGACAGTGCTAATCCACTCCTCAGTACTTTCCTCAGAGCTGTACGGAAACATCTCCATGCATCAAGGATTTGTAGCACAAAGATCTCTCCTGCAGGTATGGTGTTGCCAACTCTCCTTCAAAGAACAGTTCATGTTCCTGCAAAAAGTGCCCACAGATGCTGCTAAAGACCCTTCAGCATCAATCCTATCACCTATATGGTTAGGTCAATGCTTTGGAACTGGCCAATCCAGAAACAATTCTGCCTTCTTCCCCAGGGAGTTTGCCTTGCATATCCCAGAAAGTGCTTGAGTTACCAGGTCACTGTGTAGCCGAAGGCTAGTCCTCTCTCCTTCTATTGCAGCCAAATCACTGCGCACAAATAATTCAAGCTTTTTATAGTGTGGGAAAAAAATGTAAGTGAAGTGTTGTTCTTAATCATGCAGACACAGCCCTCAGAAAGGAGGAGTGAATGCTGGGCCCTGCCCTGAGAACTCCTCGGAGATGAAACATCTGTTGGCCACAATGCTGAAATAATCTCTGTGAACAGGAGCTCAGCAAAGGCCAGAGATGACTACAGGTCAAGGCACCTGTGCATCTTACAGTCACACTGCGAGGCTACCCCTGAGCCGTGAAATCCTGTATGGAAAGACAGGCTCCCGCCTTGCACAGCAAACGGGAGAGTGTGTGTTCTGCTGGTGTGCATATAAAAATCTGGTGTGTGCCCTTACAGTTTGTCAGCTAACATAGTCTTCTTTCGGCACACTTTTCCATGAGCCCAACTGCTGTGATGTCAAGACATGGGTAAATGGATGTTAATTCTTTTTCAAAAGTAATTTTAGTGTAACTACTGAGTATAACAAAGGTATTGCCCTATCTTGCACTGTATGCTTCTCAACAGGGTGGAAGGAAGGTGCAAATGCTTTGCCACTAAATGTTTGCATCAGTAGAGAAGCTAATAATTTAGGGTTTCCATGAACCCTGAGATCTTCTAAAAACTGTGTCCTCACAGTTTTTAAAGTTTTGTTCAAAGATGTAAATGATAAAAATGAAGAATGAAGAAATGGTGAAAATACTAAATGATTGCTTATAATATCAGTGCTGTTAATTTGACTTTCCAGGGGTTTTATGGCTGTCTATTGTAGCAGAGCTACTGTACATCATTTTGCTTCTGACTGGAGCCATTCTTATGTCAATAGAAGTGTGCTACTACACTACTGCCATTGATGGGCTAAAGATCAACGCCTTTTCTGCAGTAGTCACCGTACTAGCAGGTATCGTGCAGGACTGCAATTTATATACCTCCAGAAAATGTAACATTGCTAGACTTTCAAATGAAAATTAGTGACAGTGCTCAGGTTTAAGAACTATTACAATGCCTGATGAGACACAGGCAACAAAATAGATGCAGGAAAATTTTATGGAATATATTCAAGTCAACTAATTATTCCTTAATAAGATTTTTATATTTTATATTTGTAAGTTTTATTATTTTGACTTTATTATTCTAATTTTATTATTTTTAATTTGAATGTCAGAGTGCTTGTCAAAGATAAAGTGATCGATTCTTCTTACAGCTTGACTTTTTATTTTTGACATGCAGAGTATAAAATTAGCAATAGGTAGAAATAAAATGGTATTTATAAAATGGAATAAATCTGATTAAATAATTGTTAACGGAGGATCATCCTAAACAATGTGCTTCATTTTCTGCATATTTATGCTTAATCCAGTGCTAAACAATGCTATTCAACATAGGAGCCTGGGAAAATTCAGTTTGGAAGGGGCTTCAGGAGGTCCCTACCCCAACCTCCTGCCAGAGTCAGCTGTGAAATCAGATCAGGTTGCTCAAGGCTTTACCCAGCCGGGTCTTGAAAAGTTGCAAGAATGGAACCAACACAACCTCTCTGGGCAACCTGTTCTACAAGCTGTCCTGATGGTGAAAATGTTACTGTATCAGTCTCTGAGCAATATGGTCTGAATTTAGTGCTAACCCTGCTTTGAGCCAGAAGTTGGACCAGAGACCTCCTGGTCTGAAGTATTCCATGATTCTACATGTGTTATACAATCGGTACTGAGGAAAGCTGCAGTAATTGCTGGTGACATGCACAACCTTCCATAGAGGCATTAATTTTAAATCAAGAAGCAATACACGCTACTGGCTTTCATACTGTCATTTCTGTATAGTGTCTAAAGTAATTTATATTTGGCGAAAGCATGTGTTTTAGAGAGGCATCTAATTGTGAGTTAAACACACTGCCAGATGGCAAAGCCAATATCTCTTTTGTCGGAATAATCTCTACATTCTCTTTCTCTGCCAAAATTTTGGGCTTTGATTCTAATTTTAATGTTTATAGATTTAGTGTTCATGCATTTGCGATTGCTGTGCCTTCCTCTGCAAATTACAGATTTTTTTAGTACATCATTTCCTCTTAAACATAATCACATATTTATCTTATCTACCGTTTGCATTACTGTTGGCTAAATAAATCAAGTTTCTTAAAAGTCCCACTGTGATCATGAGGAATATATCATTTTATTCCTTTCTGCAGAAGCCTTTGCATCTCTGAAAGCATCTGTCATGGCTTTCCTTTACCTTCTCTTCTCTGAAAGAAAGAATTGATAAACATTTCACATGACTTCCCATATACTTGCCAAACTCAGATCATTCTTACTACTTTTGTTTTTGTCCAGCTCAGTTTTTATAGTTTTCCTAGAGAGCAGCACTAAGTGCAGGTACTAGTCCTCTAGTGAATCCTGGCCAGTGCTGAGTCTCCAAGGACCACAGTTTACATTCCAGATGGTCATTTCTGAGATGCTTTAGTTTTACTTAATTTTATGGATTAGTCAACTCTCTACCCTAAGTTAGGCTCAGCTCTACCTAGATCTTTCCTGACAGATGTGACCTTCCTAAGAAATATAAGCTAATTCTTGCTTTTCAAAAGGTTTCATTCAATCTAAATTTAATCAAATTTAATGTAAACCTCTGCTACTGTAATTTTATCCACCTCTTTTTAGGATTCCCATCTGAAATAGAGACCAGATGATCCCTTTTACATATTTGAGGATTGCTATCTCAGTACCCAATAGTCTAGAGAATTGTCTCCAAACTTTGCTGTTAATGTATTCTCGTAACTTGGACTATCTCCTTACTGTTGAAAGACTTTCCAGAAAGTTATTCAGCTGGTTAAAAAATTTTTATCAACGCTAACTCTACTTACTGTTCACAAAAAGCCCTATCCTCCTTCCATTTCTTGACTAATGGTTTATGAGCGGATGCCATGGATAAGTTTTAAAAAAATTTTCCACTTACTATTGCTCAAATATTTTCATCATATCTATGTTCTTCTCTATGCTGGACCTCAGCTATAGGCTCACCCAAGCAGTCTGCTTTGTTAACGTGGCTAAATGAGCCTACATTTCTATCTGTATCTTAATAACACTTTTGTTCCACCATTGTGTCTATTTCCAGAGAAAGAATAAGGAATTTTATTCAAATCTTCAGCCAGTCTTGCCTATTACTAGCAACCTTTCCTTTTCCAAATAATAGTAAATATTGAGCATTATTAATATTCCTTTTGGTTTTGGCATGTACAGTACAGAGGCTCACATTGCAAGCTTTTGCTGGACATTTTGGTTCAGTTAGTCCCTGTTTTTAAGCATTTATTGAAATAGTAAAAGGGTTGAAGAGTATATGTCTTAGATATAAAACTTACATATACATTTGTTTTCAATATAAACTAAATCTAGTCATCTCATTAAAGAAAAGCTTTAAAATTTCCTTCACCTTAACCTGTAATGATAATACAATTTCTCATGTCAACAAGATCTTGATTCTAGAAGGCAAATGCAAATGAAAATTCAATTTCTGGGAAGTGTAGCTGTGTAATTCTAGCTATATTGAAAACATAGTTTTTTAAAAAAACTATTATATTAATTAACAATTGGAAAAAAACATACTGAAGCTCGTGTTTGATTTCTCAGTACCCTAAATCCCCAAGTATGTGCTCTAACTTATGCAAACCGTATTGACTTGCAGTAAGAATCACAACGTCAATTTTTCTGGCCAAGTTTATGTAGAATGTGGTTATAACAGCCCCCATGCAGGTTTAAATGCTACAAACAATATTGTTCTGTTTTGTGAGTGTATTCTCTTAAATACCAAGCACGTATTCTGCTAATTAATTCCATTGCTATGAATATTCTTTATCAGCATTGCTCTCCTGTAACCCATGTATGCCAGCGGCTTTTCATGAAAATTAACATTGTCAGACACCCATGTTTGACTATTCTTGTTGCTTGTATCAACATTTCAGTTAAATTTTCACCATTTTCCTGGCCCCAAACTGCCCTGATGCCAGTGCTGAAGTATTGAGTCAGTCTGACTTGGAATTTTATCTTTGCACAAGAGCTAAATGGAGAGACTTCCAGGCCCACCACAGGAGTTCATATACACACCCCAATTTTACCTATCAGGGTACAGGCAAGGGCAGCCAGGGTGGAGAAATCAGGACTGGCATTTGTGTAACACGAAAATGACTATGACGTGCCACTTCTCTGGGAAGAGATGGGCAGCTGGCCTCAGTCCTCTAATCCCCACAGCAACAACTTCCTATTTTCTCCTAATGATTTTTAATGATTTTTTTAGAATATTGCATATCCCATGACTGGTCTCAAAGATCCTTGTGTGCTTCCAGGTAGCACTCTTTCTTTCTTTCAGCAGAAACATTCGTTGTCTGTCTTAATCCTTACACACAGGCAGAAAAATATTCTCAAAACAACTCTCTCCATAGATTTTAAGGAACGTGCTATCAAAGTGCCAGCTAGTGATCAAATAACGTCTTCCACAGCATCAAGCAGCTTGTTTCTATGCTACATAAAAGGAATGTTCTAATTATCGGTTGATGGTGTTTCAAGGAATAACCAATATTTCAGGGGAGACATTTTGCCAGTATCTACTGAAGCCACATTATTGTGTAGGTGACAATGGAAAAACCCCAGACAGCCCTGACTTGTGCAGAGCCTGTCCCAGACGGAAAGCTACTGTGTGCTAGCAGCTGCTTTTATTTTGTGAGAAGTTAAGAAGCAGACCTGCTTTGTGAACACCCAGTGAATTGGGTCTTGTAAAAGCATTTGCCCGTGGACCACTACTCTGAGAAGTGAATGTGTTTTAGACATTGAGATACTTGATGTTGCCAGGATTTTTATGGATTTGTACATGTAATTGGTAAAGGTTACCTTTACCATTAGATAACAGCTAAATAGGAATTTGGAAGATTAAATTGTTAAATAAAGCCAGTGGTTAAAGAAATGGTTAAGCAAATAGTTAAACAAGTTGCTTCCAAAATCTAGTCTTTCATGCCTTTTAATAGTAATTAGCTGCTTATTCACTTTTTTATTCATTCAAGACAACTATGATAAATCTGGCCTCATTTCCAGCACTGAGAAATGATATATAACTAATGTTTCTACTTCTGAAAAATCTTTCCACTCTCTTCTGTATTTCAAGCTTCTGCTGGCTTACTAGGGGACACTATGCCCTGTGTAATGAATTTAAGTGAGACCTTGGGTTTTTTAATCCCTGCTCAGAGAATTACTGAGGAGTAGGTTTTCAGAGGGATGGAGCCAAGCAGCTACTTACCTTTCAAGGTCTATGGACTGCATGTCCCATTGTTCCCTTAGGTCCGTCTAGTAGGTTCCAAGTGTCAAGGAGCTGTAGTAGTGACTGTATTGGCAAAATCCATGACATATAAATACACTTAAATTACAATATCCATTTTTTCTGTGATATATAGAATTTAGATTCTTTATAAAATATTCTTCATGAGCTCAAGGGAGAATTGCCATAATTTGACAAAGAGGAATGTCCTCAATATATATTTTCTAATATTCTTACGAAATTATACTTTTTAGGTCTTCTGGGCATGGTTGCTCACATGATGTACACTACTGTATTTCAAATGACTGTCAACCTTGGTCCTGAAGACTGGAGACCTCACACATGGGATTATGGCTGGTCCTATTGGTACCTATTGATTTATATTTGGCTCTTCCATTACATTACAGTCACTTCATCCTGTAGTCAAAGAATGTATGTCTAGTTGATGAGAAATGGTTTCACTCCTGGGGATGTAATTCAGTATTCCATTTTTTTTTCTACCAAATTCACTAGTCTTAGATTATTGTATGGAGCATAACAGCTGGAGCTCAGAGCAACTGCGAACACAGTTCTGACCATATAAGCTTGTGAGTTTTCTGTTTACCATTCCCTGAACCATGCAGAGATCTCCCACTGCTCTGCATGAGGCAGAGGTTCTTTTCCCTACACATCAGACTACCAGGTCTATTAGACCCAAAGTTGGTAGCTTTGTCTCCAAGGAAGGCTGCCTAGCATAAATTGCTTATAACTCTTCCAGATTCAACCATTTAGGCTGAATGTTTCCTTACCAGATATGTGTTTCAGATTGCTATTTGGGGGAAATTTCAGACAAAATGGTTCAAATTTTTGAGACTAGTGTTAGATCTCTTTCCATGAACCTAAGTTCATTTAGAAGCTGTTGTTACATAATGTACATAAACAGAGGCCTGGTCAGTACTGTTTTGTTGCAGACCATCTAGAGCATGACAAACAGTTGACACTGTCCTGTTTGTCCAGAACATGAGGTGGTTCAGCTGCCATATGTCCCCTACTTGTTCAAGGAGGAAAGAATGCGTTTGCATACTCTCCTATCTAGAAGAATGGCTTTGAAAAGAAGCCTGATGTTAAATATCCAAATGCCATCTTGGACAACATCTAGTGGCTATTTGGATACCCTCAACAGGCATCATGGGCACTATGCAGGATTCCCCAATAGTGTCTTTTTGTCTCCTTTCATATTTTGATACTTTTTGCTTCTTTGACTCCTGATGGTTCCCTTCTTTCATGTTTTTGTTCTCTCAACAATCATTTGGTTTCCCTAATTTTGGGCCCTGATCCCTTTTCTGGGAGAGCTCTCCATTTCTTTGATGAATTGGCTTACGCTTGTTTTCACTATAACCTGGGTAACAAGAGTGGCCAGTAGGAAAAGGAAAAATGTTCCTTCCTTCCTTCCTTCCTTCCACTTTTCTCTGTGAGTGGGAAGAGAAAACTGCAGACTGGTACAGACGAGCCTATTCTTCCTTTTCCATCCTACTGGGAAGGGAAAAAAACTGTCAGCATCACCACCACTATTACTGCTATCAACAGAGCTTAGCTGCTGCCACTGTCACCTCCATCGCTGTGCACACCACCATGTACACCACTGATGCTGCCACCGTTGCAGCTACAGCCAGCCTTCTCTTCATGGGCACGAGGACTTGTGACCTTTGCCATGTGCCACGTGGTCAGACTTCATGGCTGCCTTCTAACTCTGTGCAGCTTTGGCCACTGAATGCCTCAAAGAAACATTCCTATCATCCCTGGATACCTGCCTATGGAAAGGCTTAAGGGTAGGAGAGGCTGTGTGAAGGACCTTGGTTTCTTTCCTCTTATCTCCTTCTGTCTGTACCATTATCTCCTTTCTGATAGCATATATTTGCACCCCTCACCAGCTTCCTGTTGTATGAACCATCATTTCCAGTCTCTCACAATCGCTTTCCCATTGATTGTGTGAGAGAACATGAAGGATGCTGACACTACCGTTGCCTTATAAGAGGACAGATGCCAGAAGAGTGGGATTCATGATTATAACTGATACTCTCTTTCTAATTACTGCAGCAGCCACTGTAGCCAACAATATCACCAAGCTGATGACAGAACATAGGCAGGCAGCAGCACAGGAAATTCTTTCCTGCTTTGTTTTTGGGACTTATCACCACCTTCCTAGCATGGAAAAACAAATAATTGGACCCATGGTAGCAGTTATTTCATCCCAACCACCAGCTCCAGTGGAACAGACATGCCTGCAAGAACACCTGAACCTTTGCCATGGATCTTCCATCTGTCACAGTTCTACTCAAATCCTCACATCCAGCTACCCTAACCAGAGATTTTTTCTCACCTTGACTAGGGGGCAAGATAATCTTTCCTTTTCCTCTATGGTGCTGGGATTGTTAGTAATGAGTAGGCTTATTCTGTGGCATCTCTGGATGTCTCCTCAGTAAGCCTCTCCATATTTCTTTTTTCTCTTCAGTAGCTTGCCAGGAAGTTGACAATGTATTTCCATTATTGATTAATCTCTCACTCTCCTTGCCTTTCAAAGGCTGAGGAATCCTTACATCAAGAGGCAGCATTTTGTCTCTAAAGATCATAATCTTCTATGCAATAATTAGCAAAGTAAGACTCACAATCCAGCCAAGCTTCCACCTACATTTCTCTTATCCAGAGGAATGACTTGTCACTTATGTTTGCTTCCTTGTCCAGTTGACCTATTTGATTTCCCCTTCTTCACTTCGCCTCTGGGTATGGTTCCCATGACCTTACTCCTTCTTGAAGCTGAATTTCCACTATAGTCAAGCTCCCCTTTACCCTCTGGCTGTCTCAATGACAAGACTTTGCTTACTTCTTTCTTTAGTTCTCATGGGTCAGACATCATTTCCAAATCACTTATGGGAAGGCAGAAAATTAAGCAAAAATCTTAAAGAATTCCACTGATATTCTCTTTGTATTGTCAGAATAAATCATTTATTTCTGTCCTTGGTGTTGTATCTCTCAATACAGAATTTATCTGTATGATCATCTTCTAATAAGAAATTATTTTTTTTTCAATCTTTGGTAAAAGGTCTTCTTAAAAGACTGTATGAAGCTAATTTGTTGTCTTTAACTTACTGAGCCCTTCAAACGGCTTTGACAGATTAAGAATAACATCCTTCAACAAGAACTGTGATCCAGAATATCATTTTTATCAATTTGTCTACTAATGCCCTTATCCTTCAGTTATTCAGCCAATACACCCACAACATTAGTCAGGACTACTGCAGGCCTGCCTCCTTTATCTCACCTCAGAGGCTAAAACCTGCCACCTTCAATTCTTCTCTACCATGGGTAGAGAACTTAAACCATAGGTTACATACCACCATCAGCAGGTCTGCTGTCCCATCTCTGAGTTCCTTTAGCATGGCAATATAAATCCACCTGCTTCTGGTGATTTGTCCTAATTCACGTTATCTTGTTGTTGTAAGAGCTCCTCTGATGATCCCCACATGGGGGAAGTTAGGGTGTAGTCTGTCTAACAAAGATAGCTTAAGCTGCTCCCTCTTGTTCTTGCTCCTAGCAACCTGTGTGTATTTATGTGCTGTACAGGACTGCCCTAAATTCTGGCAGCACATCCGGTTATATGATTACCCTGAAAACCAGTCCTGGCTAAAAGCATCCCCCCCCCCCCCTTACCTCTGCACCACCAAAAGAGAAAGTGTTATTTTAAACCTAGATCAGTTCCTTTAATTGCAGGGCGGATATGGGAATGAACAGCTCTGAGTGAGAGGAAAGTTAAGCAGAAGTTTCTTTAAGTGGTTTCTCCAACAAAAGCACATTTCATTAGATTATCTTGACCTTGACAAGTTAAGAAAGGTTTGGATGAGTAACTTCCTTCACTGTGAACTCTAATTCACTTCACTGTGTCCTTAGTTTTACGTGCTACTTTTATATCTCCATCATGCATCGGCTATTCAATAGTCCAGAAATGTCCTGCACCTTTAGTAAATTGTCTCTCAACATCATTTTTTATTTCTGTTTTGTTATGATTTTATATTAACATTTCAGAGTTTATATCCTTTCTTCAGTTTGGCCATGACCTGTACTTTCTCAGCTATTTAGACATGTCTTCTCTTTTCTTTTTAATCCTTTTGAATAAGTGGTACAAATTTTTCTGAATGGCATTTGAAGTTTTTAAATCTCTTCAACAATATCTTTTAATGTTTTGAGCATCCCCAATTTTTATACAGTTCCTGATTCTGAATTTAATCTTTAAGTAGAGTAAGTAGAGGAACTGGAGGTGGGTCTAGGGTTTCACTCAAACAAAGATACTAAATGTGAATGTAACAATCTATATGCAGATATCAACTACATAAGTCAGATACTTGGATTAACCAAGAATATTTCTCCTTCTCCCACTGTGTTGTCCTTTCCATAACATACACTCATATAAGCACTAGTGTGTAATATTTTCAAAAATAAAATTGAAGTATGTGGATATGAATCTGTTCTGCTAATTTCTAATTAGTCTTTTTGTTTATAGCCTCGCATGGGGTTCCTTCGCCTGCTGTATGGCTGCAGCTGTCACCACTATTAACAAATATACAAAAACTATTTTGGAATTCAAGCACAAAAGAAAAAAGCTGGAGAGGAGTTTAAAGATTAAATACAAGTTTCCTGATCCTACAGCTCCAGAGAAAGCTTGCAATGTGTATGTGAACTCTTTTCACAAAACTACAGAGGACCCTGCACTCCCAATAAAAGGTTTGCATCACCTGGCAAATATTTCAATTCTGTAAATTTGAAGCACACCTCAACGCATCCTGTGGATCATAAGGCAGATCACAATGAAATAGTATTAATTAATAAAAATGTATCTTTGTGTAGCATTAGTTATTTTTCTTAATAAAGAAATATTTTCATGGATGTTTCAGGGAAGTCTTAATATTGAAAAGGCTGATATAGGTACCTCAGTTCAGCAAAAGACAGTGACACAGATTCTGCATTGCTCTGAATTTTAAGTATTCTCTAATGTTCATATAGATAATGTGAGTTTGTTAGGATTTCAGAGCATTATGGATTTTCACCCTTAATTCTTTATTCAAAAGACTTCAAAAAAAAAAATTGAAGCACAAAACCCATAAATAACAGGGCAGCAAAAAAGATAGCCCATAGGTGGTATGTGGATTGAATAAAATGCTTGTTATTAGAAGTACATCCTCTCCAGGAATATCAATATATTCTGTGGTAGATTGATAAGTTTAACCATAAGTATAGTGATAGGATTTGCTGCGACAGAAAGGTAAATGGGAGGAGAGTTTTTTAATACAAAAATTGCATATAAAGCCATGTTTTACAATGGCTAGAAAGGCAAAAATAAAACTGGAAGGTATGTGGGTTTAGACATCACACAACTCAGCTATGAAACTCTCTGGGTATCAACATGACAATAGTACCAGAAAAAGACAAAATTTTATTTGCAATTATTATAGATAAAGAATAATCTAAAATCACATTAAGGATGGAAAAGCAGAAATTATCATGATCCTGATGCATCAGGAATGCCTAGGTACTTAACTCCTGGATCAAGCTAAAGCTTTCCCCATGGAACTGAGCCATGTGCACCTACCTTACCGGATAGCAGATTTTTTTTTGTTATTGTTGTATAACTTTTGCTCCTAATGAGTTCCTCCTAGGAAATTCACCTGTGAACACTGAGTCACAGAGTGGGCTGTCATGATTCTGTTTCCAAGGCCTGACACAGTACAACCACAAGCTCTAAGCCTTAGGAGAAAATCACTAGATTTTTCTTTCAGTCAAATCAACCATAACATAAATACAGTAGGAACTTGATGTCAGCAGGATCCATATCCAGTCAGTGATGCCACAGATAAGACTGCAGAAGTAAGAGTAGCACAGCTGCACCCAATTAGCTCAGAAGGAAACCCTGGGCCATTACTGGCAAGAGGTGAAAATTATGAGACAATAAAAGGAGGCAACAAAGCTATAAAGACCTGAAACAAGCTTCTAGGAGAGGATGCAGTTTTCCAGGTCTGGGGCTGCAGGGAATGCCTGGGGTCTCCTGCTGAGACTGTGGTAGGTGAAAGCAGTGGCCTTGCTTGCAGACAGTGCGTTTCAGTTGAGAAGTTGAGTGCCCAAGCTAAGTTGCTGTGGGAGGAGGTGAACAGACTGCATAGGATAAAGGACAACAGGAAAGAGATTGACAGGATCTTCACAGAGACTTGGCAAAGATGAGAGCCTGGACCATCATCTGAGCAGAAGGAGGGTCATCCAGAGACTGTACTTGCTGAACTGGCAACTGAGGACTCCCATAATGGTGAAGGATGGCACTTGTGACTCCTGGTAAGAGGAGGAAAACTCCTTCTCCACCTGCAGGTTTGCAGCTGCAGAAGCAGTTCTTTCCCTGGTAAGAGCTAAGGGGCTGGAAGCTCTGCCTTTGGAGTCATCAGAGCCAGCTGAGCCTGATTCATGCTGCAGCAACAACTAGGTGGCATCATAAGTGACAATAGAAGGAGACACTCCTTTGGTGGTTGTGTTATTGCTTGCTGTCTAAGGATGTCTGCTGATTGATGGGGGCTTGGATTGTGAGTGTTGCAGAGAGACTGCTGAAACTTTTCTAGCCCTCAAGCTTTGATTCCCTGCTGCTCATCCAAGTGATCATCAGTGATACTACTTGGGGGAGCCCTTTAACATACCAAGAGTGACTACATGGCTCTGGGGGCAAAGGTGAAGGACATGAAGGCCTGGGTGGCACTCTCCTTGATCCCCCTGGTCCAGGAAAAAGGCTTGAAGGGAGTTGGTGGATCCTGTGGGTCAAAGTTTGCACACAGCTGGTAGTAGTAACATGAGATTAGCCATGGGACCTCTCTGAGCATCAGGGACTGCTGGGGAAAGACAAGGTCCAGCTGGCAAAGTGGAACAAAAGTATCTCTGTGATCAGGCTGGCCAACACATTGGGGAGAGCTTAAACTAGGAATGATGGAGAAGGGAGATTATATCAAATAAGGTAGTGGTAGACAGGATTGGAAAGCAAAAAGTGTGAGGTGACAGAAAAGAGATGCTTCAAGAATGATAAAGCATGATGAAGGGAAATGCCCCAGGGGTATATACACAAATACAAGCAGCCTGGGAAACAAGCAGGAGGAACTAGAGTTCCACATGTGGTCAAAGAACTGCAACATTACTGGAATAACTGAGATGTAGTGGGACAGTTCGTACTACTGAAGCTACAATGACTAGAGATCAGCTCTGGGGCAAGAGACACGGAGATCATCTTAGACAGAAAACTGAACGTTGGCCAGTAACGTGCTTGGCAGCAAAGAAAGCCAACAAAATCCTGTAGTGTATTAGCAGAAGCATACTCAGTGGATCCAGGGAAGTGATTATCCCACACTACTTAACACGCACTAGCTCACATCCCATTTTGGTCTCCTTGGTACAGGAAAGGTGTGAACAAAGTGGAGTGAGTTCAGTTGGAGGGCCATCAGGATGGTCAGGCCACTGAAGCACATGTGGTATGAGGAGAGGCTGAGGTAAAAGCCTTGCTCCACCTGCAGAAGAGAAGGCTTCATGAGGACTTAATAGCAGCCTTCCAATATCTACAAGGAAGTTATTGATTAATAGAGCCAGACTATTCACCCCAGTGCGTGGTGGGAGGACACAACACAGGTTAAAACGTGGCATAGGTTGAAAGCAGAGAGGGTATAAAACTGGATAGAAAGAGAAATGTTTTCACCATGAGGACAGTCAAACAGTAGAATGGGTTATCCAGAGACATTCTGCAGTCTACCTCCTTAGAGGTTTTCAGTGTCTGATGGGATAAAACCCTGAGCAACCTGTCTGACCTCGGACCTAACTCTGCTTTGAGCAGGAGGTTGGACTAGAGACTTCTTAATGTCCCTTTCCACCCAAACTACCCTGTGATCCTACCCCTGTCACCACAGAAAATCATATCTGATGTGAAATAATTAAACTCTTTTTCAAAAGCCAGTCTTTCTGTTCTTAATACTGACTGCTTCTTTCCATATGCCTCAGATATCTAATCAGCCATAATTTTCAAGGTTCAAGTTTTGTCTTTTTACTCAACAGCATGAATTAATGGCATGAATGAATAGGAGCAATGTAAATTTAAAACAGCACAACTGCAGCTCACATGAGGTGAAAAGTCATGTGTCCTGGCCCATAGACATAATAGACGCTTGGACAGATAAGATGTGATAGAATATCTTTCTCCTATGTCTTCTGCAACTAAATCTCATCTAATGAATCATAGAATGGTAATGTTGGAAGGGACCTCTGGAGCTCATCTAGTCCAATCCTCAGCATAGCCCCTCTATGGGCATTGAACCCATCACCTTGGCATTAGCAGCACCAGTCTCTAACCAACTGAGCTAAACCTGCCCTGATCTTAAGTTCCACTTTTGTCTTCCTCTATAAAAGTTAGTCTTATTCTATGAATAAGATATAAGAAATGAATTTATATAGATTAAACTATGCCTGAATGAGGCTCACAGAAAACAATTTTTTGATAAACTCATCTCTTCATATTTCTCTTTACCATCCTATTTTTTTTTTATGTATATGCAACACACACTTAGGCAGTGGGGCAAGGATGGAGAAATGGAAAAGAAAATTTTAGATTAAATAATAGATTTCCCTGGAGAAAACAAGAAAGCATTATTGGAAAAAATACAGATGGAGAAATCTTGTTCTCAAAATCAGAAAAAAAAAGCCATGAGATTATAGAAAAGTGTGACCCGTTTAAAAGGTCATCTAATCCTTCTTTTCTTCAAGGCAGGATAAACTAAACCTACATTGCTTTCTCTTTTTTACAGATGTTTCATTAATCTGTTCTTTAAAGCCTCCAGGGACAAGTATTCTAAAATTTCTGTGGCAACTTATCTTTTGTGCTTAACTATCCTTACAAGAAAAAATTCTTACCCTGATATACTCTAAATCTCCTTTGCAACAATTTTAGTGCATTGTCCTACCACAACAGAAATGGAGAACAGGTTGTTTTTAACCTCTTTTTGTAGTGCATTTTAGATATTTGAAACCTATTTAGATATAACTTCCTTCTGCTTTCTAGATTAAGATTTTTGTTCTTTCAAAATTTCCTGATAGATCACAGGTGTGTTGATAGCCTTTTTCATTATCATTATTTTCACTATTGTCTCTTACACTGTTCCACGTTTTTGAAGTATAGAGTTCAAAATCAAAGAATTTCTGCTGATATAAAAATGCAAAATGGAGCAGAAGGACTGTTCTAATTATCAACAGGCAATCCACCTGTGTTTACAGAGAAGTAACTGCCAAAGCAGGATAATTCTGATTCATGTTTAGCTGTGATGTCCTATGATTCCCTGATCTTTTTCTGGAGAAATTATGCAATTGTTCCATATCTTGTTTTCCTAGAACTGGAAGGATTGGCTGATGCTGAGGCGCAGAGACATGGAGACCACAGCATAAGCTGTGGGGTTTTTTTTTTTGTTTTTGTTTTTTTAAGACTGAAGTGCATGAAACTTTGGATGAAATGTATGTTTGACTTCACAGTTAAGGTATTCATTCAAAGAGAAAGCAGATAGAGGGCCAGCAGCAATTGCAGGAACTGGTTGCTGCTCACCTAACTGTCACCTACTTTCATCAGTGTGGTAGATGCACTCGCATCTCTTGAAAATATTCTGTTTCTAGAGGACAGAGCAGCTGAACTGGACATAAAAGGTTAGCCTCCTTGCCATATGATGACCATGTATTTCCTTGCACTGAGAATCTCCCTTCATATTTGGATATGGTTACCAAGAGTAAGAAATAGGTTAGCATAGTGGGTGTCAAGAATCAGTTATATGAGTGAGTAGACTTGTAGTGGCAAATGCAGTTTGGGGCCCTGCTTTTTGATTGTAAAGGTAGCAGACTTCACAAGGCATTTTGACAGTCTCTACAGAAGAGCAGGTGGTCACGATCTATGTGAGTGTTTAGAACATGAGGAAGTCCAGGGAAGGGCTTAAGGGGGAAAAATGAAGCTTTTATATGTGGAGCTGAAGAGCAGGATACACCTGCCTTAACATTGTTTGTATTCTGGCTCAGCACACAAGATGACACAAAGATGGGGAAAGTCTCAGCTCGAAAATGAGCTTGAAAAATGTCATAGCAAAGAAGCTTTGAATGACTAGGAATGAGAGAAATTGGTTTCTATTGTCAGCGGAGAAAACACGACTACTGGAAATTCGAAGTAAAAACAAAACCCAGAGGCAACTGAAAAAAAAAAAAAAAAAAAAGGACTTTCAGAAAGGTTCTTCACAAAATTATACATCTTCATATAAAGGAAAAGATGAAACTTGAAAACTTCATGTTAGTAATGTGAGTAACATCCACACTCATTTTGGACATGTTGCATAAATACAACACACAGCATAGTGGACAAGGGAACTCAATGCTCAATAGGAGTTAGAAAAAGTCTCAAAGCTAGGACATGGAGAAGTACAGGAGTAAAAACCCAGGAAGCGCCTCGAAGCCATTCTGTGAATCAAAGTGTTTAGCTTGAATGCTGCATGCAGCTGTGTCCCCTTCATCTTAAAAGCAGAGAGGTAAGCCAAAAAAGACAAAGATGACCAAGAAGTATAATCAGGGCTTCCATACAAAGAGAAAGTGAATAGAGATCAGGGCTCTGACCTTGAAAACAGGTAATTGTAGGGGAAATATGATGAGATGAACATGAATAACAGGGATAGAAGGGATTGAGAATGATTATTACCGTCTCTCACAGTTTTTAAAAGAAAAAGTTTTCAAAGTATATTATCTGTCAGCAAGTTTAAAATAAATATTTTTTAAGTGCAGTTCCTTTCCCAATATTTCAAAAAAGAAAATCAAAAAAATGTGAAGAATTTACAGCACGGATAGTTAAATGATAAGATGCAGAGACAGATGCTCTCTCAGAATGTCCCTGTGTAGCAGATTGCCAGAAACTGTGAGAATATAATGGAGGGAGTATCTCCATATGGTTTGCCCCGTTCTTATATTCCAGTGTATATGATCCTCGGTCCTGTCGCAGATGAGATATTGGGCTAGATAAGCCCTTGTTTGGGCTCCGCACGCTCATGTTCTGAAACGTTGCTCTGGGCAGCTCTGGGCTCTGATCTCACTGTTTGACTGATTTTTACTCTTCTGTCTCCCATGTCCCTCTCCTTCCCCATCCGTTTATTCCTATAAATCCCCATCAGTCTTAACACTAAGATACTATACTGAAAATTTGTTGCAGGGTCCGTAGTTGCAGTGTACATGTCTATTTAGCTTATTGCAACTCTCTCTGGGTGTGGGTAGCTCCTAGTAGAGTTTTTCCTCATAGTATTGTAATGCAAACAATATCTTATCATATTCACTGAATTCAGAAGAGTAGAAGTTCCTCAGAAGAATGTATGCCAATGGCAGCAAATTGTTAAGTGAGACACTGGCTGTTTTATGGAAGCAGCCTCCTGTTTTATTCTACGTGAAGTAGTGGGAAGCAGAAAGCACTGACATCTGAAACTTTATTCAGGTCATTTTCAGAGAAAAGAATTGAATAAAATCAGTTTTCCTCTTCTGTCTTCAGATTTTCCCTAATACCTGAGGCAACAATGGCAAAGAACAGCTCTGGGAAGAAGGTCCGAATGTAAACTGCTGCTCTGGGAATAGGATTGGCCATAAGAACCTCCTGCTTCTTTCTGCTCACTGTGCGTAAGACTTCCTCTGCCACTTCCACTGGGTGCACACCATATGCCACCTTTCTGAAAAAGACTATAAATCAAACCAGAGAGGAATGAAAGATACAGACAGACACATCTGGTGAAAAGATATACCTGCAGTTAAGTTCCTACCCCCCTTCAAAGCCCTTATCCCTTTCCATCCCTTCTTCTCGTGACCATCCCCTCTAAGGTCTTTTTGTGAAGTTGAGGTTTTCTCTAGTAAAATTCTCACAATCCCTAAGAGAAGAAGCAACTTGAGTGCAGCTGAACTCTCACTTGGGAAAGATGTTTGAGGGCTCCAGATTCTGGACATATCAGCTTTTCTCTAGCCTGTCAGTGAGTATACAAGGATAAAGCAAGATTGCTTCAGTATGATGATAGCACCAAGGCAGAGCACTTAGGAGTGAATGAAAAGGTGGTTATAACTGACCCACTCAAGAGTGAGGGGCAGTGAAGCACATATTGTACTCAGCTCTGAAGGTTATTTTCCTGGACGTTTCCAGAGGTGCCTTCCAAATTGAACTGTCCTGTGATTCTATGAAATCCTACTGCATTCCTAAAGGCTGACTTGGCACTGTAAAATAAAAAAGCCTTTGGAGATGGCAAAATTGATTTTGACATATTAGCTTATTTTGGACAAACCAACAAATTAGCAGTCGCTGTAGATTTTTACTTTTCATAGGAGAAAAAATTAGTGGCACTTCCCCAAGAAAGTCAATACGGTCTGTTAATAATTCCCCCAATATGCACAGAACATTTTCAGTACTTAGAGAAGAACTGGGAAGAGAATGCTTGTGTGACGGTACTTCACCACAGAAAACTAGGTAGAACAGAGGTGAACCAGGAGGTGAAATTTCTGATAGATCTGAGACCTCTCGGTATACCATGCTGCCGCAACCTCAGTGCTTCTTAAAGGGAGGGGATACAAGAGTCAAGAGTAAAGTTGGATTTTCAGTAAAATATTTCTCTAGTATTCAGTTTTGAGTTAAAGGAATATTCATAAATTCAAATTTATGGGAATGGCCAGGGCACATATAATTCTGACAATTTTATTGGTGCAGTTATGAGCATCATATTATTCAGTGTTATCTCAGTGCCTCAGTTCCTGAAACAAAAGACCCTATCTAATATAGAAAATGAGTCTCTTCCCCACCACTCCAACAGCCCCAGCCTGAGGCAGAACAAATCCTCTGGCTGATGCATTTTCTATTTAGTATCTGTAGTAAAACAGAATAGAGGCGGTATTCTTTAGTTTTACTGAGCATGTACTCTGCTTCTTCTCTGTTCTCTCTTACTCAGCTACCTGTCTCTCACTGACCTTTGCTCATGGCCTTCCTTCTTCTCGCCTTTTGTGTCATGATCTGCCCCCATTTCCCATGGCCTGGTGTATTTATTTTCTCACATAATGTTGTCCCCTTCCACATTCCTCCTCTTATCACCAGACTCATCTGATTTCTCTAATTTCTCTCCCTCTGTTTTTTTTTTTTTTTTTTTTTTTGTGCTTCCTTAACCTGATCATGCTTTCTATCATTTCCATTCTTTTCCCAATGTTCCTTCCCTCTGTCTTGCAACAGCCTCCATACTGCTATATGGGCTTCTGCTACAGTCTCTTTTGATGCGTCAAACCTTACATTTCCAAATTGATGCCTCCCAATTGCCAGGTGCTGCTTGACGATGGTATGAACAGATGAAGGTTGGACACACAGTGCTCACAGAAATATCAAATTCTTCCATTTCAGCCCTAAGACAATCAAAAAAGCCTACAGCAGCATGCTTAGAAGCAGCATCTAAAAGAAAAAAAGAAAATACATGGGTGCATGGATGTATGATAGAGGAGTTCATAAAACATGAATGTTTGGAAAACTGAGCAAGGAATGACTAGCAAAAAGGCAAAGAACAGAAGGCACCTAGCAAAACTATCAAATGAAAAATTTCTCTACAGTGAAAAAGTATCTTTGGTAGATGGACAGTTGCCCTTGATATGAGTCTCCACTTTCTCCCATCTCACAGTTTGTGAGACATTAATAAGATGCAATGAAATGCATATTCATTGAAGAAATAGCAGGACATCTCATGTTTTGTAAACAAATTATATCTTTGCTCTGCAGACGCAATTTCTCATTTGAGATGCTTTTACTATTAATTTTAAACTAACTGTATGGCATGTATTTTTTAGCTACAGCCAGTGAATTTTTATTGAGATGTTATCAAAGAAAGATAATAGTATGTGAATCTAGGCCAAGAACCAGAACTTTGTGTTAACAAGACCAGAGCTGCAAAGCACACATCCATTCCATATTTGACTCTGTACTAGAAACCTATCTGTGCATAATATAATCTAAAAAATTACATTTCACAGCTAGGTTCAAGAGAGAGCTTTCTGTCTTTTGGATCCTTTTTATCTGACTGCCTCAAGTTACAATCTTCTTAGGTTCTTTGCTGCTCCATTTGAAGTCCTTGCTGCTCCCAGGCAGTTTTGCTAGTTTGCAAACTCAGCACATACTTGCTCAAATGGCAGGAACTTGCCATCAAGTTCCAGGGAAAAAAAAAAGACTTTTCAGACATTATCTGCTTTTTCATCATTTCCTTCCTCTCTGCAGGTCAACTTCTGGAACAGGAAGAACCTTCTCCTTTGACTTCTTTTGAAATTCCTTCTTCTGGCTTCATGTCAGGCAACATAGACATCAACTGTAAAAACTGTCTCTCTTAGCTGTCCTGCCACTCACGATTTTATACAGATCCAGCGTACCCTGAAGCAGTTGTCTGTTTCCTAGAGGCACTCCAGGTGTATCATCAATGTGTTGCTTTTTTTCTGAGCCTTTTGAGATAGGAGGACCAGAGCTGCACACAACATTCAAGATATAGGCACAGCACAGATTTATAGAAAAGCATAATGACAGAATTTGTTTTTCTTCTCTGCTCCTTTTCCAATCGTTTTTCCCACTTGATTTTGCTTTCATGACCACCACTGCAGTCACAACCCTGAGGTCTTGCAGACCTTTAGTTCAGAGCCCATAATCTACTTCTGCCCATAATCTACTTCTGACCTCACATCACAGTGAAAACTGTATGTTTACATCTATCCTATATTTCCTGCCTATTAACTTTGCATTTTATGAACTCAAAGACCTTTCACCATAACCCAAAGCAGCTTTAGTTTTATTAGGAGCTTTGGGTGAAGGACTTTCCTGAAAGACTCTTGGAAATAAAAGCAGATTACATCATCTACATGTCCTTTCAAACACTTACAGAAAACTTTATTAAGCTCATGAGGCATGACCTCCCTTTACAAAAGCAGCATCCAGTCTCTACAAATATGTTATATTTGTACATCTCTTCACTAACTTCATTATAGTTTATACTAACATGCTCAGTGCAGACACCAGACTTACTGACGTCTGTTTGTTGTTCCCTGAATCCCTGCCAGAAATTTATAAGAAACTTGCTGTTGCATTTGGTAGTTTTTTGTTCTCTAGTATTTTAGGCAGAGGTAATACATCACAGTTAGTATTTAAAGTATTTCTTCCTGAGTTTCACTTCTTTGAAAATATTTCGGCCTAATACCATACCATATCCAAGTTTACTAGGCCACAAATCAGTACCTGTAATAGCTTAATATCAGAATCATGGAATACTTACAATTCATACATTGGAATGTACTTTTTTTTTTTCCTGTTTAACTTACAAGCTGCACGAAATGGGACTCCTATTTTTCCTTGGATACTATTAATTAGAACAATTTGGCCAGTTTTTCTTGAGATCATGTTGGGAAGAAGGGCTGTAAAGGGAAGAGAAGAGAAGAGCTAGGTAAGGTAAATAAAGACCTCAATCTATTTAACTAAAAGAAGTGAAAGCTGAAGTGTCTTCTTAAGCACATATACATGCACAAAAACTTTAATGAAGGCTGTCTCAATACTGCAGTCAGAAGTATCATAAAATCCTGTAGCTGGAACCTGAAATGAGTCAAATGCAGACTAGACATGAGGCACGTATTCATTACGGTAGCAGTAACTGAACACTGAAACAGATTATGAAGACAATCAGGTATTCTTTGTTATTGGAAATATTTAATTGGCTAGTTTTGGGGGTTTATTCATAGTTATTTGTTTCTATTTATTTTATTCTATATTTTTGGTTTTATTGACCTGTTCCCATTTAAGCAGAAACATCTCCAGGAATTAGATGAAGCTATTTTTTTCCGGCCTTAAAATCTCTTAACAATTTTTACATCTACTTTCTATTGCCATTACTTCAAGTTTTCCATTTCTTTGATTTACAATATTATGGCTCAATCTCTCTTCCTCGGAAAACTACAGACACTACTTAGCTGCCAAGGTTTACCTTCCTGGACTTTATTGCAGTTACAGCTCCATTATTCTCTTAAGAGTGAAAAAAAATCCTTTCTTGCAGTGATTTTCTGAGACGTGGGCACTGTGTGCAGTGATCATGGCTTAAAAGTCGGCTCAGATAGGACTTGGAGAATAGGAAAAGAGCACATCTACCATCTTTTAAAGAGTTATGTAAGTTGAGTAGAGGGAGAAAGACAGTGGAAAACTGGCCTACAGTTTAGAAAAGGAACAGATATTTGAAGTGCTAACGCTTCAGCTTGAAAACCTCCTTACAGTCTGATTCTTAAGCAATCTACCACTACACAGCTCTAGAGGAGGATCTTCACAACAAGTGCTTTTTCAAAGGGATTTATTTATACACTTATTAGAAAAGACCCCAGGGAGTAAAAGAAGACATAAAAGGGAAAGAGAACAGTCAAAAGCCCTTGGAGAGCTAAAACTGATTGTCTCACCCCAGGAAACGATCTACCTACAGCATAGGTCCAAGGTCCATCTGGGAGTCAGGCCCAGAGACAGAAAGACCTGTAACGTATCTCAGGCATCTGAGAGTTCAGGTCTGAACTGAAATGGGACTTCTGAGCCCATGGGCGTGATGTGGGGCCCACGGGCCCCAGATGAAGCTGGTCAGGACCATTAAGACTACTGGTGTGCTTTTGAAAATACTTGTCTTTGTAACAGGCAGCAGGCACGTGACTAAGGAATCATTCTTAGCAAAGTGTTGCTATTTTAAAGAACGCTCATCTATCAAACAACTGCTTATCTGATTGCTTAGCCATTCCCTGTTCTCAAACTCAGGAAGTCTAATTTTGATCATCTTCAGCTGAATTCAGCCCACTGATTTTCACAAAATTGTTTTTGATTATAGTGAAGAAGACAAAATTAGATGAAAATGAAACAGAATAATACCAATGACTTTGATCTCAAGCTTTATGTAGTAACAGCAAATTGTGAAAAAAATAAAATACCTTTGGTTAATGTGATAGGTCCAAAATAGTTGGCATCCATTATCTTTTTATCAAGTTCCAATGAAATGCTCTGCACTGCTCCTTTCACCTTCATACTTGCATTGTTGATCAGTATATCCACACAGCCATAGCAATTTAGGATCTCTTTAGCTACATCTTGGATGCAGTTTATGTCTGAGATATCCAGAAGTACGAGCTTTGGTGTATATGTCTAATAAAGAAAATAGTTGTTTCAAGGATTCCTGTTATATAAAAATGTATTACTCTTTTTTTTTAATTAATTTACCATGATATACAAAGAAAGAATTTTTACCACTCTCACAAAAGCTTGCTTTACTCTTGTAACCCACTCTAGGAAGAGGATAGCTCAGTAGTGGGTATTTCTGTACCCAGGACATTAAGTATTTAGGTGCATAAAGTAGGAACACCTTTGGAAGATTAACTTATACAAACTCTACCCTGACAAGCTTTACATCTCTCAATTCTGTCTGTAATCAGGAGACATAGACAACTACAAAGGGTGAGACTTAGCACTTCAAGCTACTGTCCTTTTGTAAGCAGTTCTCTAGAGAAACTTGCTGACTGCAGAGCCTAGCATACAGTGCTTTCATAGAAAATTTATATGAATACAGAGAGACTGAATTCAGAGGAGGAAATTGCCAGGTAGGAATGGTTTATTCAGCTGTAGATTATCCAAGCGGAGGTCACATTTGAATGGTCTCTGTAAAGGTTATAGGTTTTTATCAGCAGTAACACATGCCATGAGACAGAGGAACGAACTCTGAGGCTCCTCTCTTGCCATATTACTATGACAATGTAATGCAGATCTCTTAGTTATACTAAACACATTTTTTCCTGATTAAATCAACACAAAGTAACATGAACACACTACTTTATAGTTATTTACACAAATGAATGAAGCTCACTGCAGAAAAAGGGTCAAATGCAAATTTTCTTTGGTCTGATCAGCAATGGCTGTAGAATTTCTGTGATGCCTTCAAGGGCACCTTCAGCCTGAAATGAGTCATAGTTGCCTGTTGACCACAGAAGAAAAGCTTTCCTATGTCCATCAAAGAAACACCTTCCAAACAACTACTTCTTAAAGCATGGTCAGCCTTTACAGACCTTTTAAAGTGTAGTAGCAATTTTTAGAAATTAGAATTAGAATTTTTAAGCTCTCTGAACAACCTAAGCATACCTCAGGACTGCCCATATGCCTCATTTTTTACCAATTCACTTCTTTTAGAGGCAAGAGCAGCAGGAAGACTCGGTCTGAGGATACTTATTCAGCTCCCAGGTCTCCTGAGACTGTCCATTTTGCATCACAATTTGGGTGGTGATGCAGTGGTAATGAGAAAAGGATACTCTTTTTCACTTGACCTGATAGCCAGGTAGTTGGGACTCTGTGCTCTCAAACTGAATTTCGTCTTTAGGCACACCTCCTACTTCTTGGGTTCTAATTACGTGGAAAATGAATGATAGTGCTTCTGATTCAATGAAGAGCTTTGAATCCCTCACACTTGATTTAAATCAAATCTTTCTGTTTAGCGTTTTCAATTGGGTGGCTTGAGGCAGTAGCTTGTTCAAAATGCAGGGCCACCCAGTAGTTTTACATCAATTGCCTTGAATTAGCTCAAAAAAGCAGGATTTCTGACTTTCAGCATCATGCTCTGAAAACCTTCAAAGGTACTCCTCTCTCTCTCTGCGGACAGTGTCGGGTAAGAGTCAACTGGCTTAAAAGCACTTTATGTACCTGAGCAAGTTGGTTACTCAACCTGTTAATTTTCAAAGCAGAACAAGGAAATACTTACTACACTGGGGTCAGCCACACTAATTAAAGCATCATACAAGGCTTCTAACTTCTCCCATGTCCTGCCACACAACACAAGCCTCGCTCCTCTTGCATGAAACACCCGAGAACATTCTAGAAGAGAAATAGGTTTAAAATAAATAATAACAAAAGTAAGTTACTTGTGCTCATTTTGATTGAAATGAGTGGCTGTTCTTTTGCTAATGAAGTTGAATCTTTCCTTTAAAATTAATTATTTTTTGAAAGAATAAAAATATATATGAGAAAAGAGATAGCCCAAAATGGCACAATAATGTATATGGGAGCAATAAATTAAAAATCATGAATGTTTTAGCTGTATTAATAATTCTCACAGTGGTGCTGTTTAGTCATAGGATGTAATCAAAATTTAATTAGGAAAAGAGCAATATGCCAGTTAATGGATGATAGTCTGAGTTAGAAGAATTATTGAAAAATTTTGATTATCTTTCTTTGTTAATACCCTTCCCCTACAAACACAGTTATTATTAAAAAAAATACAGAAAAATGCATGCTTAAGGTTGTTACAGTACCAACTATGGCTTTTGCAAACCTTCATGTTGTCTACTGTAGTATAAGTAAAGACAACAACAGACCCCAGTAAAGAGCAAAACCTGCTCTGTATGCTATCTTCATGAAACTTTTGGATACTTGAAACTCATATACAACTTTGACAAGAGTGATACATAAACTCATCACCTGCTGCATCACATTGCTTCTTATGCAAATGAACTATGATTTCCCTTTTCTGAAAGTGGAAATTCCTACAACAAGAAGACTTAGCATAGAGTATTACACATTATAACTCTCATTGGCTAAAAGACTGCAACCAGCTCATTAGTTTGGGTCATCATGGGGATTTGTGATTATCTCAGTCCAGATTATAAAATACTAGGCTGGAGCATCTTGACAGCTTGCATCTGATATGTTTTCTTCTCCTGCTAGAGCTGAGGGAGAATATATCTCTCTCTGTCCTGTCACTTTGACTGGAGGAAGGCAATTAACAACATACACCATAGAGATTTCATGGACTACTTGTGTTTGCCTTATGATGTGCTTGTATCTACCGCCCCACCAAGTAACACCTAGAGCTGGAGCGTGCACAAACTGTATATGACCCAAAACCTTTGATCTGATGGGATGGTGTGGGAAGGAAATTTGGGCCAAGAGGAAGTACATGGTAGGTGGCTGGCCACTCAGGCAGTTAGCTTATATAAACATATAAATTATCACATACCCTTCACCTCTTTCCATTGATCCTACTCGTACACACAGACCAGTTTGTGGTACTGCAGATTATCAAGGGAAGAGGAAGAGCTAAGTGCTAGACAGCTAGAGGTAAGAACAAGGAGGTGTGATGGGGAGGGTGATTGCTGTTGTATACACAGAGCAGGAATGGTAGAAGAAGCCTTTAAGGAATAGAGAGAAACATGCAAAAGAGTAATGGGACACCTATTTATACTGATTTGCTGCTACCTTGTAGTGACAGTCAATGTAATAAGAGCTCAGATTAGCAATGTGCTAAAAATAGCTCTCTTGATTTGCTTCTCAGGCTTCCTATTCTGTTGAATTAAATGAATACAAAGGTCTGCAGTTCCTGAAAGTGCAGCAACAATTCCTGTGGCTGAGACCAAAAATGTACATTTAAAAATCATCAGATTTGTTTATGACTATATTCTTAGTCTCTGATTCAGCCAAACAGTCAAGATATACGCAAGATGGTGGATGCACATTTAATTACCTCGCGGGTCAGTCTCAGGCTGTTTGTTTTCTGTGAAACTGTGAAGAAAAGAAACAACTCACCCTTGCCCAGCCCAGAGATGGCATCAGTGATGACCACCACCTTGTTTTGCACAACTGACTTGGACACTAGCCGCATGACTGATTGGTAAATATGAATAACTCCACTGATCCCTAGAAGGAGTAATGGTAGGGCAAATATAGCAAGAATATCCATCTCTGTGGGGGGAAAAAAAGACTATCTCAGAATAATGGTAATCATAATACACATTCTTCATTTTCGAAATTTTTCTTTTCTGAAAGATCAGTGTTTCCATATACAGAAAAGCCAGTTTTCACTGCACACTCAATAGCTTAAAGCATGTGGATTTTGCCTTCCAATCAATGGTTTAATACTACTGTATTTTTATAAAGATTTTTATTTGACTGTTTTCCTTATTATTGTATGTTCTAAGCAAATCTTGATTCACTTTATTCAAAATAACTCTGTGTTGGCAAAAACATAATAGATTTTTTGCAGAAATATTGACTTGAGGCAAAACATAGACTAAAACATAGCACTAATCTTTTAATTATATTGTTATTATTGTAAAACATAAAAAGTTTTTTATTCATAATTTCAGATGAAACATCTAATAGAATTGTTTTCTGTTTAAAAAGACAAAAAAAAAATAGAACGACTTACTATCACTGTGAAGACTCCAAGTAGGGATAACTATCCTTTTGATCTGATTTTTGTATTAGAAGTCCTTTAGAATTTTCAGAGTATTGCATTTGCTGAGGCTGCTTGCCCTGAAAGAGAACGGCTATGTATAGCCTGCAGCTGTGATAAAGATATTTTAGAAGTAAATATAGTATCTACAGTGTGATCCACATGCCTGACCTATCTAGTCTGGCAGGCTGGACAGTCATGTAAAAGCTCTTAGTACAGTACCAGTTCAACTATACAAAGAAGCATCTATTTTTGTTTTTTGCCTTTAGTAACAGTGGTTCATTGAACTGTCCCAGTTTGCTGCCATTGTATTAGTTCTATAACAACAATCAATCTTAAAAACAAGCAAGCACAAAAATAATGGCAAGGATTGGGCATTTGAAACAATCACCGTTCTGCAAATGAAATGATGTATGTACGTGCTGGGATAAGGTCTACGAGCAAGGTGGCTTGGGACCTGCTGTATCCCATGGAGATAAAAACTGCTGCTGAGCAGTAGCTTGCTGGAATGCTGAGCAGGCTGCTGCATGCACTTCCAGGTGCCACAGGCTGCTTTCCACTGTCAGTATTTGGAAACCAGACGTGCCTCCACTCAGCCTTTTCAGAATCTTATCAACTTTACCTATGTGATCGACCTTTACAGTCCTGCAGAGAGACAATATCTGCTAAGCTGTCACTCACATTTATGGTTTGCTGTTTGGGATCCCAGGGAGAAGAATGATTTACCATGAACCATTCTCGTTTTGCCTTTTAAGAAAATTGTATCGCTGTCTCCTAATTGTAAGTTTTGAATTTGGGGTAAATGACTACAGACCTAAATTGTAGCCTCTGCTTCTGCTTTTTAACCTCCAGTGAGAGAAAGATATATTTATAAATCATAGCTTGTAGTTGATATTGAAATGTAGTAACAGAGAACAAAGAGTGGGAAAGGAAGGGCAATTATTCAAGAGGGGAGGCTTCTAGACCTGGTTTGTAATTTCACCTTGCTCTAGAAGCTAAAGACACTGGGAATCAAGGTGCATTGGCCTGTCTGCCAAAGTTAAAGTGGCTTGGCAAAGAACACATTACTTTAATATTTCCAAACCAGAGAATTTTCTAATATGTCTGTGTCTGAAACATTCATATCTGCTATTCTAGCTAAAGAGACTTCACAGTGAGTGACAGATAAAGTGTGTTTTCCAATGCAAACTGGTCACTGTGTTCTTAAAGTTATATCAGTTTCCACAGAAGAATGTAAAGACATTAAATTATACAATCTGAGAAGTTATTCCAACTACCTGCAGATGGATGGAGACAATTCAGCCTTTCATCACCCAAAACCTAGTCTATCTCGAACTTCCTTCCAAAGTGTCAACTTTAAAAAAGGAGATATATGTTTCCGTCTAAGTAAGCAAGCTGGTTTATTCTTTTTATGGAACAAGATGTGTTATTCACTGAATTTATTCAGTCTATGCAACATTTTTCAGTGAAGGTGAAATGCTGAAAGCAAATGATCAAAAGGAAAAAAGCACCAAGTTATTTGTTTGTTTTCTTCCCAAATGAACATTGCAAGAGACTAGGTATAACTAGTATAAGAGCAAGAATAGGAAGAAGAAAATTGAAAGAACTATAGAGCTAATGAATGTGTAAGATTGCAATGATATCATGTTAGCATGTCTATTAATGCTAATGAACAATTGTAAAAAATAAGAAGCCTAAATGATCTAGAGGAACACAGAAATACAGTGAACGCAAAAAAAACAAAAACAAAAACAAAAAACCACCCTGAAGCAAATAAACAACAACAAAAAAAAAACTTTTCAAAACACCCATATCTCAACTGGGAGGACCAGAGAAATGTGTTATGCATTGCCACCTACAGAGGACTATTGGAAGTACCAGAAAAGCACGAATAATTACAAATTGTTTCAGAAGGGAGATCCTGTAAAAGAGGGAAGGCACATACAGTGAAAATTGGACAGAAATTAGGCACCAAGTCTAACATTACAATCCTCAACCCAGAAGGGACCTAAATGGCTGGTTACTTTCTCCATAGTTGAGCTCAAGGATCTGGTCCAGATGACACCACAGCACAGCAGCTTGTGTGTCCAAACCTGAAACTGGACCTAGATCCAGGGCGTAGTTCCCTGAAGGGTTTGAGCCAAGAAGCACTCTGAGAGATGAACATGTGTCTACATAGTGGGCATGTCAGGACTGTCATTCAGGACTGATGGACACAGCATTTTTAAGTGAGATGAGATTTTTAATGATTTTTTTGTTGTTTTGTTTTAGTTTTTTGGTAGAAAAAAGAATTCAGCATATTGCAGGGGCACTGGTGATTAAAGCTTTCATCCAGGAAGAAGAACCAAGATTTCAAATCCATGTTTCCCCAAAAAAAGATCATCCTAGTTTTACAGCAGTAGGAGTTTTTTGGGGATTGAGAACTCCCTAAGCAGTCTCCTCAGTGGTTACTTAAGGCCAAATCTTGCTTCAGCCCCTGCTCTGGGTCTCCTGAGGTCTTTTCCTCAGCTTTTTTTCAACTCTAGGGCAAACTGCTACCAAATCCTGCCTTTGACATCCTACAGTTGTTTTGCAAGATCGGTATATTGCAGCATTTTTAAAAATAAAAGTTAAAAAAAAGACTCAATAGAGCCTTTAAACCTTTTACAAGTGTCCTCAAAATCACATAAGGACTGCAACTAAAATGTGCCTGAGATTATTCTGAAAATCATAAGATCTTAAAAACGTTGAGTATTTTATTATAAAAAATAGCCTCCATTTGCAGAGTGTGAAAAACAAGACTTTGTTAGAGAACAGCAACCTTCAAATGGCCAACAAATATCTATGTTGTTAAATAACATTAATACAACTATAAAAACTCAATGAAAATGGACAGAAATCTTCATCTGACAAAAGCAGAAAAATTCTGCAGGACACCTTTAATAATTGCTCAGCAGTTCAAACAAAAATTAACCTTTGAGAGCCCACTCATTTCAGCAAAGCAGAATTTATTCTCATAACACCGTGTGTATGACAGTCCACAATACACATAATATCCAAAAGAATATTGCACTTCACCGACTTTATTGCGCCTTAGCAAATCTTTTCAGCAAACCTGCATTCAGGTAGAGCATCATGGGACACTTCTAATTCTAACGGTGATATACTAATGAATCAATCGCTCTTTACTTTCAGCAGTACACATCACAGTGTATTGTAACTGCTAGGTGTTGGTGAGAAAGGCTCACCAGCCTTCCTTTCCTATCAGCCATCCCCATGAAGATTCAATGTATTCCTAGAAAGGCCAGACGTATCTGACCCAAACGTTTAAAACAGACACCAAAATGATATTTGAAATAACTCCAGCAAACCAGAAGTTTTTATTGATTTGGAAGTTGGGGAGCACTGTATCGTGTAATTAAATACAAAGCTGAGAAGCAACATATCCTTCTGAACAAAAGGCAGTACTTTCCAAAGTAGGTCTGATCCTAACTGAATCAACAGGGCAGTGTTATCACAGCGGGATGAAAACAACTTCTAAAACTCTGCCCTTTTTTCATTCATATGTAGAAGAAGAACTAAAAATGTGAGCAAATTATAGTATTTGTGTTATTTGAATCCTTATGGGCTTTGCATCATTACTATTTATTTTCCTTGCCTTTCTCACAGTTTGTTCTAACAAATGCTAGGCTATGCTACATATAAATAAAATACCTACCCTTCTTCTACCCAAACATTTTATAAACACTGCACAGAGCTGTCCCACAGCAAACCAACTGATTGCTGAGAGAGAAAATAGGCACCAATCTGGGGAATTTCAATATGATAACCTTTTGCTCCCACTCTACTCAGCTGTTGACAAGATAAAAGAGATGATTATTTTTAAAATTAGATCAAGACAAAGGATTATCCTTACGGCAATTCTCTTTCCCCCTGCAAATACAGTTTTCAAGTCCTCCTCTAAAAGGCAGACACAGCTATGCTAACAGTTACCCGGGCAAGTAAATGACAATGTTAACACAAAACTACATTTGCAATTGAGAAGAGAGATTTAGTAATACACTGGATACTTATGCACCGGTATGTGTAAATGTAGTCTATATGCATGCCCTGGAGGCATGCACTTCTGTGGGGGTGCAGCCCACATAACGCTGTGTGTGATCCCAGAACGAGGATTGTTGCTCACCCCCATCAGCCTGCAGAGCCTGATCCCTCTGGCATCCTGTCATGCGGAGGGCACAGAGAGGATGGGATACAGCACTTGGGGACAGGGCCAAGTCCATGCTCACAGGCAAGGGCAGGTCTTGTTCCAGGAACCCTGTCCTGTTTCCCTCAAGCTGGACAGTGGCTGCAGGAGCGGGGATGTTTGGAGGCCCACAAGCAAAAGCTGTGGCCAATTTGTATGGCTATGGAGCCGTGGCTGAAGCTGAAGTCATGGTGGGTGAGGCTGGAGCCCCTGGAAGAACTATCTTCATGCCAACAGTGGGAAGTTCAGCAGCAGGAGGTGATCACCTAGACGTGGGGCATCTGGGGACAACAGGACATTGAAGGCAGGCATGCTGAGGATCCAGAGAGCTGAAGGTGCCAGTTTCGGGCATTCAGATTCCAGGAGGCAGAGGGGCTGCTTGAGGTTGCGAGCTAGGTGCAGCAACTGTGCAAGCACTGGCTGGGACCACAGAGCTGCTCCAAGGAGGAGATGCCGGAGCTGGTGGTGATGGAGCAGTTCTGGAGCATCCTGCCCCCAGAGACATAATGCTGCATGTATGCATGCAGCCCCCAGATCTGTGCCAAAGCAGCAGTTCTGGTCAAGGGCTTCCAGCATGGGCAGCTGCAGATGCAAGGGTTGGCTCCATCACCACCTCATTGCCTGCCAGCCTCTGGGGCTAGTACCATGAGGCATGACCCATGTACCTCCCCACAGTGTCCTCACATGCCATGAATTAGGTAAAGGTGGAAGATACGATCTCTGCTGAGAGAATGATGTTTTGCAATTCCGTGGACAAGGTAAGCTGGAGCTGGTGCTCCAAGTATACTGTTAGGCTGCCTCCAAGAAGGACCTTGGGTTGCTGTAGTGAGGAGGTGATCAGGACATGGGGGCTGTGATATGTTTCCCTGATCCAGGCATCCCCAGTGGCCTCCTTCACATTATTGAAGGATGGTTGACCCCTGGCCAGTGTCCCACCAGTGTCCCCAACATGGAGGTGGCCCAGAACTCATTGGTGGATGAAAACTCCTCAGTTTGCTTCCCTAGGCAGACTCTATTGTTGGGAGAAGGTAGGAGAGACTTATTTTCCCTTGGTAGGGACATCCCTACAAGGCCCATGATACAGCCTAATATTTACAAGAAACAGCTATTTAGACATTATATGTTGGAAAATAGTATTTTGGGGCTGTTCAGTGTGTCTGTGAATGACCCCATAGCTTTGTCCTACATGCCCAGTCTGCCATGGGCCATCTCTGGCATGGAGATACAGAAGTACCCAAACACTCACAGACTCTGTAACCATTTAAGTTTCATCAAATAAAAACCTCTGGAAACTCATTGGAGATCATGATGAGTTGTAGCTCAAACAAGAAAGAGTTATTGTCCATTTAGTCGGTTTCCAGCCCTAAACAACAAATTATTCCTCTCTTAATGTGGTCTTGATAACAAACAGTCAGGGCAGCTCCTTTCTTGAACAACATTGCCCCCATGTGCTGCCCATGGTGTGGCACAGCTGAAGCAGACAAAGATCTTAGGAGGGCTAGGAAGGCTGGAGTTTATGCTCCCCACCTTAGGAGCTGGAGCTGAGTGGATATTTTTCTCCTTCGGTCTCTGCAAGTGGTGACCTTAGCAGAGTTAAGGAGGGGTCTAGAGCTATGGAAGTTGGGGGGGAGTGATGGAGAGTCCTGAGAGCGGAAGAGAGCACGGCTACACACACCCAACCCACTTCGCTGGTCATCAGTGGATCCACACTGGAAAGCAGCCATATGCATGTGGGGACTGCAGCAAACACTGCAACCACAGCTCCATCCTCAGCATGTAGCATCGTGCCCACACCAGTGAGTGGCTGTATGCTTAGCCTGCAGCCAGGTATTCAGCAGCGCAGCTGTCCTGGCCATGCACTGCTGTGGCCTCACTGAGGGAAAAACATATGGCTGCAAGCCATGCAGCAAATTGGTGCCTCTACACAGAGCAAACACAGCCTGGTCAGCACCAGGGACCTACAGCACACCAGGGTTCACTGCCTCCCTGTGCACACTCCCCCCCTCAAACACTGCCCTCATGCCACATGCACCCTTCCTGCCACACACACAGTTCATTGCTGCCCCTTCTCTGTGCACGGACATTGCACCCCTCCTTCTCAGCTACATATGCGCACACTGTCCCTCAACCTCCAAAGGCAGGGTGGAGGGGTGTGGGTCAAGCTGGCAAGCACAGGCTAGTGCTCTGGGCAGCTCCGTGCCAGTGCTGGATATGGTGTCTCTGGCAGACTAAGGACTTGGGGCAGGGATACCCCATCTCTTGCCTGTTCAGGAGTTTGAGTGTGCAGCCCTAGAGAGCAGCTACCTGTACCCCAGCTGCAGAATTGGACACAGCACTCCAGATGTGGCCTCGCCAGGGCTGAGTAGAAGAGGAGGATCACCTCCCTCGACCTGCTGATGGCACTCTTCCTAATGCACCCCAGGATACAATTGGCCTTCTTGGCTACAAGGGTACATTGCTGGCTCACGGTCAACGTGTCCACCAGAACTCCCAGGTGGTTCTCTACAGAGCTGCTTTCCAACAGAGCTGCTTTCCAGCAGGTCAGCACCCAGCCTGTTGCAGGTCAGCACCCAGCCTGTCCCGGTGCAGAGGATTATTCCTCCCTAGGCGCATGACCGTGGACTTTCCTTTGTTGAACTTCTTGAGGTTCCTCTCCACCCAATTCTCCAGGTCTCTCTGGACGGCAGCATAGCCTTCTGGTGTATCAGCCACTCCTCCCAGTTTGATATCATTAGAAAACTTGCTTAGGGTGCACTCTGTCTCTTCATCCAGGTCATCGATGAATAAATTGAACAAGAATGGACCTAGTACTGACCCCTGGGGGACACCGCTAGCTACAGGCCTCTAACCAGACTGCACCACTGATCACAACCCTCTTAGCTTAGTCTTGCCACCAGTTCTCCATCCACCTCACTGTCTACTCATCTAGCCTGCACTTCCTCAGCTTACCTACGAGGATGTTATGGGAGATAATGTCGAAAGCCTTGCTGAAGTCAAGGTAGATGACATCCACTGTTCTCCCTTCATCTACCCAACCAGTCCTTCCATCATAGAAGGCTATCAGATTGGTTAAGCTTGATTTCCCCTTGGTGAATCCATGCTCACTCAATGCTGAGTCCATGCAGTTTAGCAGGCTAGTTGTATGACCTAGTGGAGGGACCTACTTTATAGTGAGAAAAATGTCTTTTTTAACTCCACTGTCTTCACTGACTAGATTTCCTCTAAGCACACAAAGAACCTGGATACCTAGTGTTCATATTGCCAATTAACAGTTATCAATGTGAATGCAAGTACTCCTTTGTATCAAAGAACCCATCCCAGGCGGGTTGTTAGATTGTCTCGTGTATGCTCATTTCCTGCCCATCATTCTGATATGCTGCTCTGCGCAAGGATTTCCCAGGAAAATTCCACCATGGATGAGTGTCCAACAAGTGTATGAGAATAGTTTTGTTTCCCCCCCCCATGGGAAATCAGTTCATATTTGGGGCTGTGAAATCCAGGCTCAGAGAGCACTCTTCCAGCTGGCTGATCCCTACCTGGGATTCACATCCATTGGGAGGGAATAAAGGAGGCAGAAGGCCTCCCAGGAGATGCCTGCCTGGACCTGCCTAGTAAGGTGTGCCTGGAGACACATGAAGGAAAGCGTGCTGCTGCGGAAAGGGCAGGAGGGAGCTACAAGGCTGTGAGTTCAGCCCTGCAGCAGCCATGTGCAGGCATCCTAGTCTCTCTCTCTCTCTTTCGCTCTCTCTCTCTCTCTCTCTCTTTCTTGCTGAAAACATACAGGAGAAAACATGCTCTTTCTGGCTACTACCTGGAAACCCAGGCCACTTCCAGCTCAGATTCCCTGAGCCCTTCCCTCCCAGCTTCACCTCCGCCTGTCCTAGGCACAGGGAGCTCTGTTGAACAGACTGGCCAGGGACATACTTCATGAAAGGCTCTGTGTTTGATGGGACTGTGCAAACTCTGGAGGTAGGGGGAGAGCTGGGGGGGCATCCCTTCTTGAGAGGTGTCACCTACCCTGCTTGGTAGACTGCCTGACAAGGGGGAAGAGCTGCCTCTGCTCCAAAAGGCCAGCTCCTCCTTCTGGGCTAGTCCCTGGGCTTCGACGAGGATGGGATTTGAACCCATGCGTGCAGAGCACAATGGATTAGCAGTCCATCGCCTTCACCACTCGGCCACCTCGTCAGCCTCCTGGGGTTGCAGCCGTGGCTGCCACCTCCACCATGGCCACCGCCACTGAGACTTGTGAACAAAGAAAATTGGCAGATCCAGTACGGCTGGTGCAAACAGGCAAATAAGGAAGATCAGGGACAGACTGATCATTCCTGGGGAACCCAGGAGCTGTCTCATGGAGGCAGGGTGCAATAATGTGTGGGTGGGGCAGGCATAAAGCAGAAAACTGCAGAGAGGACCCACATGGAAGCAGGAGCAGGCAGCAGCCAGCCAGGCCTCTGAGGGATGATCTGACAGGTGGGCAGCCGGGACTTCGCAGGAGTCAAAAGGGATAAGTTTGAGCACGCTTCTGTTATGAAAGGCACAGTGTAAGTGGGAGTTTCTGCATCCTCAGCCCTTTTCCTGTCCCCTTACATGCATTTGCACTTCTGTCTCTCCAGTCACCTCCCTCTATTACCCTCTGGACCTTCTCACCGTATCTGTCTTCCCCACAGTGTTGGGCCTCTTCCTCTCCCCACCTTGTTGTCCTCCAGCAGTCCATACACAGCTGCCATGAGCCACTCACAACCATACCAATGATGACTGGTGCAACTTGAATGCAAGAGCATGTGGCAGAGGTTTAGTCCTTAACTGGCAGTTATCCTCTTCCCTTTCCTGTCTCCAGTTCCAGCATAAGCCTCCCTGGGTTCCATTGCCAATGACTTCAACCCCAACCTAGTGGGCTCCAGCTAGACATCATGACCAGGAGGACCCTTTTGTGTCTTGCCTTTATTCCCTTGAGTCTCTGGTTTTATTGTCAGGCTGAATAATCAGCTTGGTGGTGGAAGCTGATGTTAAGACAGCACAGGTTCCTTCTAACTTCTCTTTGTCTCCCTGAGTGAATGAGAATGGGAACCGGCCAGTCAAAGAAAGTCCCATTACCCCCCCAAAGGGGCTCCAGCATAGTATACACATGCGTGTAACTTTCCCCAAACCTCCAATTATTTAGATAATTGGAGTTTCTGCAGGAAGGATGATCCCTCTAAGCATTGATAGTGCATTTAAGGGGCACCTTGGAGTTCAGTGGACCTAAGGTATCCATCCCAGGGTCAGGGGGATGAATTTTTTTGTTTGGCAGAAAGAGCCCTCAAAAGAAAATATAGAATCTCAAACTAGTAGTTTGAAAGACTCTCAGGAAAAAATAGAAGATTAAGTGAACCGTCTTAAGGGGCAGTTAGAATAACACCAAATACCCATTAACCCTAGTGCTCCTTTATACACTTTGCTCCACAAACAATCATCCCAGGAAGGAGGGTATTTTAGAATTTTTTACCCTCCCTCTATAATACTGGAGATGCCTCAAGCACTTCCAGGTTTTCAGGATATGCTTGATTTTTCTCCATTGCTAGTAGAACTCACTGTCAGATGGGAACACTAATACAGGCACCTTTCTGGGAAATGCCACAGCAGAAGGTATGGTCATTGTTCACACTCTTTGGATCCCTAGAGACTTGAGAAACACATTTCCAAACATAAGAGAAGAACAGAAAAATTTTAGAGAAGAATTAGAGACTGTCATTAGTTGTTACAATCTGAATTGGGCTGATATGAACCAACTCTTGTGTGTTATTATTAGACAGTGATTAACAGCCAAGGCTGATAGGCCTCTCCATGCTCTAGTTAAAGATAAGGGACTTGTGGTAGCCTAAGATTGCCTCCTTGAGGCTATTCAGCGAGTCTATCCAAGAGAAATGAACCGGGGTAAAAGAAATAATTGCAAGCAGAATAAAGGAGAATTCCCTGCAGATTCCAGGGACCTCCTTAAGGCAGCCTCTAACAGGCATTCTGGCATAGACCATGCTGCTGAAAATGCTCCAGAAGTAGTGGCAGCTGCCTTAGTTCAAGGTTTAACACTCAAAGATTCAAGAGCAATTACGATATATTACCATTGGATGGCAGACTAAGCCTCTTGTTGAATTAGTTACCATTGCTAATAACTACAATACACATCAGGAGAGGAAAAAGACATTGAGATTAAACTCCTGGCATTGCAAATGCAGTATTTTGTTCTTGGAAATATTGATACAAATGGAGGAGCTATAAGACACTGGGGCAGGAGAAGTGGAGGAATGGCAAAAGGCTACAATCAAAGATTTGGGAGACCTTTTAGTTCTCCTAAGGGTTTATGTCACTATCGTAAAGAGCAGGGATATTGGAAGCCAGAATGTCCTTGCAGACCTAATCCTTAGCTCTTCTCTACAACAGGATACAGTAACCCTGATCTTCAACCCAACTGCGCAGGGAGCCATGGGAACCACGTGGATGAGTCACTGATGGGAGGCTGCTGGATGCACAAGTTGGACATCTTGGATACCCAGGTGATCCAGCCCTTGCCAGTGCTAGTGACCCTGGAGGCTCAATCCTCAGCTCTTTCCCACAGCCCACAGCTGTGGGCTCCACCATGTCAGCTGCCATGGGGAGCGCTCTCAGCACTGGCAGCCTCCCTATTGCTTCTGAGGGATCCCTGGAGCTGGGGGACTTTGAGTGGTCTTGGATGGGGCAATCTCTTCTGCTAAAGCCCATGGATTGCCTGCTTGGGAGTGAGCCCCAGCAGCCTCAGAAAAAAGCCTGGAGCCAGCCTGGAGAGCACTGCCATGGTCTCCAGAGGAGCCAAGCTCCCACCTCTCTGCCTGGAAGGAAGTGCCTAGGCCAGCTTCCTATCTGCTCCCATGAGGCCTCCTTCTGTCTCTCTCTTACTTTGCTTTACCTCATGCTGCCCCTGAAAACCTCTGCCTTCCCTGTGTTGGATTTGATACAGACAACACCAATGGCAACAAGCAGTACATTATCAAGGGCAACAAGAGGTACATGAATGCCTGAGAATTCAGGAAGAAGTGGAAGGAAGCAGCCACTCCATGCCCAGCTTCCCAGGGGCGGGAGGAATTCTCAGGGCTTTTCTGAACCCTGGCAATGTAGCACTTGGATCTCCTATGCTCTCTCCTGGGTTTTTGATTCTCATTAAAGGCATTCTGCAAGAGAGACTGTGTCAGTAGAATGGCATGTCAGCCCCAGAGCCTGGCTTTTGGAGGTAGCAGAGAAGGGGCCCTGCTCCCTGGTCAGCAAGAAGTCACAGCGGGGATTTCTAGGCAGGCAGCTCAAAGCCACAGACACTCTGCTTGGCTCCTGCCCAGTGTTCATACCAATCAGGGCCCTGCAGACTCACATGTGCTGCCCAAGTTCTTTAACTAACACACCTCTGCCAGCCAGGCCTTGCTGGGAAATGCTGCCGCAGTGCTGAGCATCGCCCGCCAAGGCTCTTCCCTTGTCACTCCCTTTCCCCACTTACCCTGAGAACTCCTGCTGTAAGCAAAAGCATAAGTGAGAGAGTGAACAAAGTCCTTCAAGTCCCCTTCCTAGACCCTGCCTCCAGACGCCCTGTCCACCTGGCTGAGAACATGGCCATTGCTCCCAAAAAGCATGGGCAAACAGAAAGGTTTCCCCCTCAGCCCTGAGGGCCAGCACTATGCTTCAGGTCTTGTAACTCCCTCCTGCCCTTTCCACAGCAACACACTTTCCTTTGTGTGTCTCCAGGCACACCTTACCTAGGCAGGTCCAGGCAGGTTGAGGCATACTGATGTGGGCACAAAGTGTGAAAAGAGTGACAAACCCAGGGCATGGTCTTCAGTTACTAGCGCCCCCTTAAGTCCCTGTGTGGTCTGTTCTTCAGGACCAGGTACGGCAGAGCTCAGGCAAGCTGTAGCAGTGTGATGCTTCTGAGAGAGTCGGGCACCATGCCAAGCTCTCTGAGCTGGGGCAAAGAAAAGGGAAGAGCAAGGGAAGCGCTGGAGCTGCTGATGAGGTGATCTTCCTTCCACCATGAGCCTTAAAACTATAGGAAGAAGCAGACCTCATTGGATGTGGATGTGGACCCCTTTGCCAGAAAGACCAGGGCCTGCCAAGTAGCAGCTCGCTTCCAAGCATCTGGCCATGTGTCCGTCCTCCCAGCCATGATTTGTGTTGAAGAAATATTTCAACATCATCTGCCCTGAGGATGGAGCCGAGTCCCAGGACCACTGACAAAGGGAAGCTCCCCCTTCTGAGGGTCTCTGCAGGCCAATGGCTAGCACCATCCAGCGCCATTCCAAGGCTACTGCCTCTGCCCGGTGCTGTGGCACACAGCTTGGTCAGAAAAGCAGACTTCCCAGGCCCTGCCTAGGTTTGGGATGGCAACTTTGCTCTCTTTAGTCTGTGTTCCAGAAGCCTTCAGGAGTGGGAAGGTAATAAGTCCACTGTGTTGTCATCCTTAGGTTGCTGTTGCACAAAGTGTCTTCCAGAGTGAGGCTTTTTAAAAGACAAAGCAGTTTTTCTGAGTTCCACTTAAGCATATCGTTTACCAGTCTCCTCAGCTTTCCCAGACCCTGGTCGCCTCTTTTTTATCTACCCTCTTCTCAAAGAAAAGTTCTTTCTTCAGTTCCCACACCTGCTCACACACTCATAAATTCTGCCTCTTTAAGTCTATGAGTCTGGTGAACAGCTGGAACACAGTCTAGCACTTACCTTTCTGCAGGCAGTGTGGACCATGGAAGGAAGCATTTTAAAGAAGTATTTCAAGAAGTCACTGAATTGTTGAGCATGATGCTAAGAACTTAAGCAGTACCATTTAAAAAAAATGCATTTCTGTAGGCACGAGGTCATGAAGTAGAATCTTTGGCTCTCCACACATCAGAGTCCATTTCTCTCAGCACCAGTCATGCTGTTGTGTGGATGTTTCACATTGAGAACATAGGATGTTTCATACGTTTCTCGCTGACATGGAGTTGAGGTTTCTCATAGTGCCCCAGCACTTTGGTGACTCAGGTGAACTGGTGCCACCTTGCAATTAAAAGGCACACTGGAATGGGCCCTCCCTCCCTGACCACAGGAAAACAAGTAAGACCCTCTGTGTCAGTGACACAAACAACCCCTAGCAGCCAGATGCAAAGGCATGTGTTCTTTGGGAAGAATTCATTAAGGCAAATGAACATCTTCAGAATTGTCTCACTTTCAGGCATGACTCAGCAGTTTTTCTTGCTGAAAACATACAGGAGAACAGGGGACAATGTGCTCTTTCTGGCTACTGCCTGGAAACCCAGGCCACTTCCAGCTCAGATTCCCTGAGCCCTTCCCTCCCAGCTTCACCTCCGCCTGTCCTAGGCACAGGGAGCTCTGTTGAACAGACTGGCCAGGGACATACTTCATGAAAGACTCTGTGTTTGATGGGACTGTGCAAACTCTGGAGGTAGGGGGAGAGCTGGGGGGCATCCCTTCTTGAGAGGTGTCACCTACCCTGCTTGGTAGACTGCCTGACAAGGGGGAAGAGCTGCCTCTGCTCCAAAAGGCCAGCTCCTCCTTCTGGGCTAGTCCCTGGGCTTCGACGAGGATGGGATTTGAACCCATGCGTGCAGAGCACAATGGATTAGCAGTCCATCGCCTTCACCACTCGGCCACCTCGTCAGCCTCCTGGGGTTGCAGCTGCAGCTCTGCCTGTGGCTGCCACTTCCACCACGGCTATCTCCACCAAGACTTGTGAACAAGGAAGACTAGCAAGTCCAGAACGGTTGGTGCAAACAGGTGAATAAGGAAGATCAGGGACAGACTGATCCTTCTTGGGGAACCCAGGAGCTGTCTCAAGGAGGCAGGGTACAATAATGAGTGGGTGGGCAGGCAAGCAGAGCCCAGCACAAAGCAGGAACCTGTGGTGGCCTTTGTCATCACCATTGTCTGCCCTCTCTGCTCCCTAGTCTTACCAATCAGGCTCATGGTTGTAACCTGCTACATCTGAAGATCTCTCACCCACTAGGGTTTCCCACTTACATGGACCTTGAATGTCTGAGAGGACCTGTTGCACACAAGGAGGCTGTCATTTGGAGTGCTGGGAGCCCAGAACACAGTCCTGCTTTCCAGCAAGAGCTTTTTAGAGCCCAAGACAGCACTCTGTCTTGCCATCTCCCAGCACATCCAAAAGTGTCACCTCACAACCCACAACTCTCTTCTTGAAAGCTGCTGCGGAAGCCTTGGTTTGAAAAGGAGTCCCAAAGAGAGTACACAGTCCTTTACTTCCCTGTATGAGGAATCAGGTGAAAATGTTTGCAGCACAGATGGGATGCATTTCAGCTGAAGTCATGGCAACATCTTTCCAAAAGCTGCTTTAAATGTACAGACCCAAGCCTCAGTTACACAGAGTGCACTCTTCATCTCTGAAGAATGTATATGATTTTTCTTCTTTTATCAGGGAAAGTTTCTTTTCTCTGTGATCCAAAGATCTCTAGCGTCAAACTGTGTATTGCCTGCTAATACCCTGTGTTCTCAGCAGAGGTTTGCTAGCTCCTCTAGTATCAGCGTCTGAAATATTTTACTCAAAATTTTTTGCCCTCCCTGATGTCTATCCTGCTGCTGTGGAGCAAACTTAGCCTGTTCAGTTCAGTTTCATTGTTCCTTTTCCCCAGTTCCTTCAGTGGGACACTTCCAAGTAAAACAAAGCAGTAACAGTGAAGATACCCACTTTGGAAGAAGACATCTAAGATAAGATCCGTTCTCATAGGAAAACATCATTATGCTAACACTGTAAAAGGGACACTCCCGCACTCCAGATAGCTGAGGAACCACGGGGATAGTTGATTAGAGAATATGAGCCTTATATTCCGTCTTGCACTGAGCCACGGCTGAAGAATTACAGAATCACAGAATTACAGAACAGTTAAGGTTGGAAGGGACATCTGGCGATCATCTAGTCCAACACCCCTGCACAAGCATCATCTAGAGCTCGTTGGACAGGATTGTGTCGAGACGGCTTTTGAATATCCTCAAAGAAGGAGACTCCACAACCTCTCCGGGCAACCTGTTCCAGTACTCAGTCATCCTCACGGAAAAGAAGTTTCTTCTCATGTTCAGATGGAACTTCTTGTGTTTCAGTTTCTGCCGATTGCCTCTTATGCTATTGCTAGGCACCACTGACAAGAGTCTGGCCCCATCCTCTCTTTGGAGCTTTATACATATTGATAAGATCCCTCCTAAGTCTCTTTTTCTCCAGGCTAAACAGGCTCAGCTCTTACAGCCTTTCCTCATGTAAGAGATGCTCCAGTCCCTTAATGAACTTAGTTGCCCTACACTGGACTCTCTCCAGCAGCTCCCTGTCTCTCTTGTATTGGGGAGCCCAGAATTGGACGCAGTACTCCAGACATGACCTTACTAGGGCTGAGTAGAGGGGAAGGATTACCTCTTTTGACCTACTAGCAATGCTCTTCCTAATGCAGCCCAAGATACCATTGGCCTTCTTGGCCACAAGGGCAAATTACTGGCTCATGGTCAACTTGTTGTCCACCAGGACCCCCAGGTCCTTCTCTACAGAGCTGCTTTCCAGCATGTCAGCCCCCAGCCTGTACTGATGCAAAAAAAAAAAAAAAAAAAAAAAAAAAAAAAAAACTACCAACCCTCTCTTTCAGCTGAATGAGCCTTTCCTTCCCTAGCTCCCAGGGTCAGTATAAACACTTTGAATATATAGTGGGGAATATAAGCTAAAGCACAAGAAGAGAGCAAAAGAATGAGTCTTGACCAGAAGCCACAACAGGATGGCTTGTGCCCCTTTATACCAAGTTTGGTTCTTCAGGAAATCATGGCCATGCTCTGAGGGCTGGCTGCAAGGCTTAGTGGTGTTCTCTTTGAAGAAGATGAACTAGAAGTCATGGACCAAGATTCTTCATTATTTCCCATGTTGCCAGTCCTCCCTAGAGGAGAGATTTAATCTGCATTCTCTCATTTCTTTGATATGTTAAGAAAAGCAGCCAAAGGCCTTATTTCTATTTGGTAACATGGCTGTCCAAAATTTGTAGAAGAGCTCTCAGATTTTACCTTTTGCACCCTACTCTGGTGCCTGCTCACACTTTCTTGATTACTTGGTACTGTAAATGACTGTAAATGCGTGAATTTAAGCTTGGATGTGAGATCCATCCTCCTTAATGCCCAGAGTCACAGACACTGTGATTCTTTCAGAATGCACTGGAGTCAAGGAAGGTGATCCCCTTTGAGGAGGCTGAAGGACAAGAGGAGCAGAGCTCTGTGCGCCTGTGAGGTATGTGCTTTGATGTTCACTGGAAAGGTTGTGTTTTCCCTGGATGCTCAAGTCAAGTTTAGCACTGGAATTATTACATACAAAGGAGAGGAAGGAAATGTTTTCCTGTCTCTTCTGAATGTTTCATTTCACAATGAAAAGGAAAACATCCCCAGAGGTTCTGCTGAGATTTGAACTCAGATCACTGGATTCAAAGTCCAGAGTGCTGCCCATTACACCACAGAACCACTTCTCCATGGCTAGGGCCAGCAGATAGAAAGAAAGAGAAAGAGGAACCAAATGAGCTGAAGGCTGGGATGAGCCATGCTGGAGAAGTGGCCAGGGCTAAGGTGTCCTTGAAAAGAAAGAAAATTCTCCATTCCTCATGGGCAGCCATGAAGGACTCCATGAAGAATGTATGCCACCATCTGAAAGGGCATGGCCAGAAGGTCTGACATTCAGTGTCTATCATGTCCCAAACACCAAGCATATCTGTTCATGAGAAAAATGAGGCTGTGCAAGTGAGTTTAGGGTGCTGATGAAGAAGCTGGCCTACTTCCCCCACCCTACTTTTCCTCCCTACAGGAGATACTAGACTCAAAAGCCAGGTACAGCAGCTTTTGTTGGCTTTGTTATTTTTGTTTTTCCTCAAACTGTTCCATGTCAAAGGGAACTGGACTTGTGGGTTTCTTAGAAGGCAATATCTGATGCTGGACTGGCACATGAAAATCTACCCTTCCTTTGATTTGCTGGTATCTGTTTGAGACAACTTTTAGTCCCCCATATAAATCCTTGACACTCCTAACCAAACACACCCTGATCCTATCCTTTGAACCCTTTCTACTGCACACAGCCCCTCCCTCCTCTCCCACTGACAAGAATCCTTCTTGATTCAGATCAAACCAGGCTGCCAGGAAGGACAAGGATGGTCCCCTTCTACCCAGCCCCAGGCACTTATGATGCAAGGGGCATATTTGCAGAATGGCATATGAGCTCAGAGCCCTTCAGCCAATCCTCAGTCTCTCCTCCCACATTGTGTCCATCCTGTTGCGTCCAGGGATGCTGCTCAGCCCTATGCCTTCCAACTACTGCAAGTCCCTGCTGCCCACCTGTCAGACCATCCCTCAGAGGCCTGGTTGGCTGCTGCCTGCTCCTGCTTTCATGTGGGTCCTCTCTGCAGTTTCCTTCTTTGAGCTGGGCTCTTCTTGCCTGCCCCACCCACACATTATTGCACCCTGCCTCCATGAGACAGCTCCCAGGTTCCCCAGGAAGGACCTACCTGTCCCTGATCCTCCTTATTCGCCTGTTTGCACCAACTGTTCTGGCCTGGGAAAGGAGCTCAGCAGAGGGCTATGCTTCTCAGTCCTATCCTCCCTCCTGGCAGGGACTCTTGACCAACAGAGAGCCATGAACTTGGCAGTCGTCCTTGTTCACAAGTCTCGATGGTGGTGGCCATGGTGGAGGAGGCAGCCATAGACACAGCTGCAGCTGTAGCCCTGGGAGGCTGACGAGGTGGCCGAGTGGTGAAGGCGATGGACTGCTAATCCATTGTGCTCTGCACGCATGGGTTCAAATCCCATCCTCGTCGAAGCCCAGGGACTAGCCCAGAAGGAGGAGCTGGCCTTTTGGAGCAGAGGCAGCTCTTCCCTTGCTGCTGCTGACAAGTGTCATGGAAAGGAAGGGGAGGGAGGAAAGGGAGGAAAATTGGGTAGACCTTGGAAATAGACTAATCAGCCTCGTATTATCTGGCCCCTTGGAGGTTAATGCTGCACACCTCATGGAAGCCATACCCAAGCACATGGAGAACAAGTAAGAGGCTGGGAAGAGCCAGCACAGATTCACCAGGGATATGTGACACAGCCTCTCACAACTCCTGGGCCATCTTGTGAGAGGTGAACTCGCTGTGTGGACAAGAGGATATTTGAAAATATCCAGAGGGTAGCAGTCCACATTTTACTGCCAAGCTGGTGGGTAGTTAGCAGTGGTGAGTGTGAAGGAAAGCAACTGGAAGTATATGGGGCTGGTGGCAGCCTTCACAGGTGACAAGTAGCTGAGGAAACTAGGCTTTCTTATCCTGAGGAAGAGAAGGCCAAGGCGGGCATTCATTGACATCATTCTCCACTTGAAGAATGCTTTAGATAGGCTAGTGCCTGGCTCTCCCTGGAGGGGCACCACCAACAGACGAGAGGAAAAAGCTTTCACCACGAGAGTGGTACAGCACAGGGCAGTTGCCCAGAAAGGCTAGGGTTGCCGGCCTTAGAGGTGTTCAAAGTGCAACAGAGCTGCTTGCTCTGAAGTCTTTTACAACCTAAAGCAGCCTCTATCCCTATGTATAATCTATAAAAAAGATGAACTGGCTGGCCAGCAGAAAGTATGTGAGGAAGTAGTTGGACAGTGGGAACAGCCTTTGATCCAGGGCTGAGATGAAGGGGATGATGGCAAACAGGGCAGATAGGGTGTAGCAGTGGGGAGCAGCTGACACTACTGGGATGATCTGCAGCTCCGCTAGTTCTCTATTCACCGCAAGGACTCACATGCACATTTGCACAGGAGCATGACTGCAGGTGGGTAGCAGCAGCTGCCATAGCAGTGGCCTCCAAGCCATCAGAGTGCATGGCTGGGAATAAGGAGAGATTGATTTCAGCAAGACTACCTAGATCCTGTAGATTATCTTACTTCTCAAGAGGTGGCATGAAAGACCCTCATGGGGACACTGCCAGGGCTGAGAGAGCTCCCCACGAATTGCTCCTGCACCATTTCTGATTCTCCTGCCTGCCCTGCCTTGTAGGGTAGAGCAAAAGAATGGTGCTGCTTGTTGTCCCAGGGCTGTATGGGGGACTTTAGCTGCCCCTATGGGCGGCTCTCTGGGGTGGCCACCTGGCTCCTTCCCTTTTCGGACGATTTGGGCCAAAGCAGGTCTTGGTCCTGTGGCTCCTGCACAACTGCAGCTCTGTCCTGGGGCAGGAAGCTGATGAGGGCTGCCAGCGCTCAAAGGTGGCCATCCTTCCCACTCCCTGTTTGCTGCACCTTGCCAGCTGAGACGTGTCTGGTAAGAGCCTGCAGAGACCTCTGTGCTAGCTTTGCTCTATTGAAATCACTTCAGTGAGAGGAAGAACCAGCATTAATAACCTGGATTCTGCCAGCAACTAATTTTAAGAGTATTTAGAGATTTTAAGAGCCTGACTGAAGAGATTTTAAGAGCTTGATCGGTTGCCCTCTGAGCGTCTCCAGATTAGAGGAACAGGCATGAGAAGAGTGACTAGCGAACAACACCAGAATGATGCTGCAAGCACAAACCTGGGGCCCTTCTCGAGGGAACACCCACTCACATGGCTGCAGAGATGCTTTTGAGGACCTGGGTAAGTAGATCCAGAAACGATCATTCCAACCCTGTTTCCCTCTTACCTCTCTACTGAGCTTTTTTTGTGTCCCCCTTGGAGTTTAGCACCCCATTAGCCACCTAACTGGGGTGTTCATACTAAACCAGCTCCAGCTCCCTTTCTGCATCCGGCTGGGCCATGCTGCTGGGCCAGCTAACAGTTAACCTAATTATCAGCGCTTCCGTATCAAGGGGTTTTGTTACACATTTATCCAGTGCTTGTAAACTGGGGCAGTGACTCAGAGCTTGAGACTGCGGGTGCTATTGTACTCCAGGAATATGCAATTTACTTGAAAGAGCCCATATTACAAGAAATACAGATCTGTATCCTACAGCAGTGGCAGCTGTGACTCCATATGGCTCTGACCTCTGATGTGAGTTCCTATGAGTTAGACTCAACTTTGCCAAGGATTTAAGAGGTTAAACCATGAATGAAATCACTGTGTTACTCAGCAGAATAGAATATTATTACAAGAAATAATTGCTCTGCAAGTGTGAAAGGGTACAGCTTTGATCACCCTGAAAAAGCTTTGAGAAGGCATTCGCTTTTGTTGTTTCTGACTTGTGGCATGGTTTCTGGATGGTGAGAAAAGCACCTCCTGCAGGCAGCTCTGGAGTTGAGCTCCGGCTGTTTTCCAGCCCCACTGTAGATGCTACCTTGGCACACAGGCCCTCTTAGCAGTTTTCTTTTGAGCCGTGGTTCAGCAATGTCCAGAAATGACACCTGGTTCTACATTTCTCGGGGCCTGGGATACATCAGTCTGGGGCTGTACTACCTACAGATTTAGCTGTACTGTCCATCCATTGCTCAAGAATCCAGGGACAATTATACCAGAAGGAAGGCTCTGCAGAGCAGGGCTCCCTTTGCTTTCGTGCAGGCAAAGCCTGGCTCCAGCTATGTCTGGCTCCCTCCTCTGCAGTGGAGGTGGGGTTTTTCTGCCCAGCTTCACAGCCTCAGCACCACTGACCAGCCTGCATCTGTGGTTTCCTCCTCTCATTCCTACAGCAAATACTAAGCTCTTAATTCATGAGCAAATACATTGTTCCTGGCTTTTCATAAAAATCAAGCGCGGCTTACTAAAATGACAGAGTAATGGCAGCTGTGTGACCTAGATTCAACAAATTGCATTCTCTCATGTATTTTCAGGGACCTTGTCATATTAAAAATATTTTTTCTCATTGCTTTATCACGTCAAAATTTTTGTTTTTCTCACTGCTTTTATTATTTTAGAATAAACTGAAAAAACAAGCTGTGTTTATACTGAAGTTACTGTATTATCTATTCTGTTAGGTGCAGGCGGACAAAGTATAAAGGCACTTGCTAGTCTGCTCTCCAGAGCTTCCCATTGGCTTTTTCTAGGCTGAGACCAAGCGCTTTGCAATTGCAGCTGGTTGCTTTACTGTTGGATTTCTGTCTCATTTCCAGAACTCAAGTAACCAGGCCCTGCAGCCATTTATTCTCACCCATGCCCTGAAATCTTCATGCCTAGACCTGGCTGGTCCAGCACCGTGGTGAAACTGCCAGCACCTGTGTCATGCTTGGAGAAGTGATGCCAGCAAGACTACAGAAACAGGAGTCCTGCAACTGATTGGCACAAGGTAGGCATGCAGAGAATTGTACTTACATATAACCCCCTTGAGAAATGACAAATACTGAGCTGGATTGATCCCAGCGCCATGCTGAGCCTGCTGTGTGCACAGGATCACAGCTGCAGGGGTAGGATCAGCTGAACCTGCCATACCACCAGACTGCTCGGATCTGTCCCAGCCAGTCTGTGTTTGAGGTGGCTGAAAGATGAACCTGAGCAAGGTGGTTTTCCACTTACTCATCTGAATGCCAGCGGAAGGCAGCTGTAGAGACTTGTATCCAAAGACTTCTGCCCTTTCCAGGTCCTCTCACAGCACAGCTTCCCTTTGTTTGACAAAGCAAAGCAAATAATATGGTATAATTGTGAAAAAAGTGCTCAGGTTTAAGAACGATGTTGGCATTAAAACAAAATACATTAAAAACACTAATGTTCTGCCTGCTCTCTCTATTCCTGTGCTGTAGAGAGTGGTTGTGAGCAAGGGCTCTTAGCTGGGGCTTTTCTCTCCTTTGCAGTGACTATTGGGAGTACCCAGTTTTGTGACGGTGGTCTCTAGATCAGTTCTCACTCCTGTAGCTGAGAGAGGCTCCTTCACGTTCACCTGAAGGCAGTGCTGAGCACCACTGTGTGTCCTTGGCCTCCAAATTTTCCTGAGTTCACTTACCTTTGTGAGGACAGTAGCGGAAGGAGTCATGCGTTTTTCCATTATCTCTAGATGAATGACTTCATTTGCGTGTTTGGTTTCACAGATGGGGAGAAAAAGCCTGTGTTAGGAGCCGAGTGGTTTATTTCTGGATAATGTTGGGGACATTGAGCATAGACAAGGATCCCTTTTGATATGAAATTATTTCCTGGATCTTCCCTTTTAAGATGCTTCCATGGAAAAGCAGCTCTTACCTAGGTAATGTCCACAGAAGGTGGGATCTGAGTTGTGTGAGTGGAATAGAGAGATCAACAAAGAGGCCTTAAGAACTGAACGTAGTCCAATAGAAACGTGCACAGGATTTTCAGGAATGGAACAAAAGAAAATGGGAACTTTAGTGTCCTGGCTCAGTTCCTGGTTGAATATATATGTTGCTCGTGTTGCACTGCAGTTTCATGGTGTGTCTGAGTTGGGTTCAGACCCAGAAATTGTTGAAATTCAGCATCGAAATAAGTGAATCTTGCATATAGTTAGCCTGTTTTTAATTATGCTCTAATTATGTGGTATTAAATTATGTAATTATTTGTCTGGTTTTACATATGAAAACTCTAAATACAATGCCTTTTGGCTAACACCCTTTGCCCCTCTTCTTTGTCCTTCAAAACTGTGGGACTGTTCAGATTCAGTATTTGCCTGGGTCAGCTGTTTAACCAAATTTTTTCCTGTGCTATTCTTACCAGTATAAAAGGCCAAATCTAGTTACATTTTTATTTACTTTTACATAATGTCATACAAATGACCAACCACTAGGTTTTATATGACGGGCTGTCCCGTTTTCCCTTCAGCATGAGTGGTCTAGGCCCTTGTCCCTTGCCCAGGAGAGCCCTCTTAGACCAAGAGCATCTTGACTTGATGTCTGGAGAGAACCTGACTCGCTCTGCTGGCTCTGGCTGAATCCCTGCATCCTGGCTATGAACAACCACCTGCAAATGTCTCTGGAAATTGTATGCGTGTCTGGGACCTCCCTTTTTGGCAGAGAGCGGTCTAGATACCTCTGAGCTGTTTTTTTCATCAGACCTATAAAGTTTAAGAGCCCCTATGGGGCCTTTCCTCCATGAGTCTATCTAATCACAAATTAACTGATGGTTTCTGAGTTGTCACTTTGTGCTGTAGTGAAGGTTTTTCTTTTGATTGCTTTCAGCAAGCAGCATAAGAATGGCTCTGTGAACGCCACTTTCCTGCACTGCAGGGACGGGTGCGGTGACATTCCCTAGATGGTTTCTCAGCACCGTTCAGCATTTCAAGGAGATCTGGAAGATGTCTGTTGCTTTTCCAAGCTCTTCCTCCTGCAGCTCATGTTTCATCTTTGTTGCTTCTCTTTGCATCTTTTCAAGTACTACTCTGTCTGAAATGTGAGACAAACTGTGGATTTGCACAGCAATATAATGTTATTATTTTGTTCTCTATTTCCTTCCTAGTAATTCCTGACGTTTGGTTTAATTTTGTGACCTGTGACCGCAGATAGCACTGAGCTAAGTTTTTGGCATGTGCACCTTAATCACAACATCTCCATCTCAAAGGGGTAATAGTTGATTTAGACCTCATTGCTATGCTAAGGGATGGTCAGATATTGTGTCAAGAGTCCTTACTTCCTCCCTTCAGCTTTCATTAGCCAAAAGTCATCTTCTCCTACTCGCATCACACATGTTCATCTGGAAAATGGGTATCTTGCCATATTAACTGCTACTAATAAAAAGGCAGTAATGGCTGTTATAGGTGTATGTCTATTTTTAGAGCAAGAAGGGAAAGCTGAACAGCTTCAAATCATCTTTTTCATTTGTTCGGCTCCTGCTTGGCAAGCAGTCTTTTGGAATAATGAGGCTGTGAATTGCTAGGCTTGTGCTGCCCAAAATTACCAACTTGCTATATTTTCCCCCTGAAACTCACATCTCTTCAGTGTTGCACAGTCTGCAAGATTTCAACTAAAAGATGTTAGCAGAAATTATAGCAAAATGAAAACATGTGATGTGCCAAAAAATGAACATCCCATGGTATTCAGGCTGTAACATACTCGAATCGGCCTGTGCTTTATGGAAGAACAATCATCTCTACAGACAGGCGAGGTCGTCGGAAAGCTGAAAGTCAATGCTCGAGGAAGCAATGTGAGTCTTCAGGCAGCCCCCAGATATAGCAAAGAGAGGGGGAAAAAATCTTGCTGAGGGCACAGAGTCAGACTTTGGAATGAAAAAGTTAACTGAGAACAAGTGGAGATTATTTAAATAAATAGGCCAAAGTCAACTTTAAACAGGGCAAGAAAGAGAAGCCGCGCAGTAATGAGTAAGCCTTTGGCTGCAAAAATGGGATTAAATCAACAATAGTATCTGTTGATTTTGCACAAGAGGTTACAGTCTATTGCAAGCTACTAAACTACAGGCAGTAGGCCTGTGGCAGTATGCCTCATGTCGCAGGACGCACACATGCGGTAAGTAAAAGCTCAGACCTCTCACACGTTGCAAGCTCTCGCTATCTCTTCCTCTCCATGATCCTATCTACTTCACGCCAGTGGGCTCTGGAACATGGCATCTCCAAGCTGGCTGGCTTGCAGCCAGGAAATTCTGGCATTTAAATGTCTCCTTTTATAGCAGACAGGGAAGCTTGATTCAAAGGTGATTCTCTGCTGTATTTTCACTACTGGGTGTACTCATTGGCACTTGTACAGAGCAATCATCCACGGAAGAAGCACAACTAAATTTCACTATGTGTCACTTGACAAAGATGATATTGTGATGTAGCCGGTTGTCTTAAAACAAGATGAGAGAACCAAAGTCCTTAAATCATATAGACTGCCATTTACAAGCTGTTTCTAGTATTTTCACTTGCCAGTTTATTAGTAAATAGGCACCAGATTCCCCTCCCTGGGTGGAAGAACACACCTGTTAATTCCCTTGTATCACCAACAATCACCACATTTTACTACCCCTATCTCATCAATGCACAGTAAATGTAACAATACAGACTTATGATTGCACATCCCTTTCAAACAAAGAAAAAAGGTTAAAAATCTCCAGAGAGGGAGGCAGAGGCCAGGCCTAGCAGCATCAGAAGATCAGACACACAGGTCATTAAATCTGTTTGTATTTGTCCTCTGGAACATAGATGTGAGAAGTAAAATGTTAGCTCATCCTCTGCTTCTCAAGGGAAGTAATAAAAATTTCACAAGGAAGTATAACAGGTTTTCAGCTTGTTGAAATTTGCTGTGAGGTGGGAAGTAAATGGAGTAGCACAAAATTCCCTATCTTTTTTACCAGAGCTGAAATATTTTCCTCTCTGAGAACAGAATTCACATCACAAATAAACTTGCTTTTTATAATGGGCTGAATTAAAAGCAATGGAGTCAGATGTGGAGTGTGAGTCATCCAAGGAAGAGATATAAAGAATGCAGCAGAGGCCCAGCTGGCCCTTGCTGGTGGTGATGTTAGTGCTGTTTCCAGGGGTCCCTGGAGAGATTCCCCCAGAGCAGGGAATGATACTGGGGGGGCAACAGCCCCTCTCGCACCCCAGGGTTCCCCCAAGACAGCTGCACAACCAGCAACCTTTAATCCCTGGTCTGAGTTGGTGGAACACACAGCTGAGCTGGTAAGTGAGAATTGGAAGTTATGGCTTGTTTATGGGAAGTTGGTTTGTTTGGGTTTGCCTTTTTAATTAGTCACATTTGGTATGCTTCCATGTTTTTTTTTTCACTGTTACTAATTTAATTTCTTTTCCTGGAACATTGGCCCACCCATGTGCTCTTGTTTCTGGTTTTTGCTTGTGAGAGCAAGAGGTAGTATGCAAGCAGCATATTCCAGGCTTTATGAAATCAGAAAAGTATCTCATAGGCTCTCTCTTTGAGGTGTGCGATGCCAGTGGTTGCCTGCTGCTGCCCTGGCTTGCTTCTGCAGATGGTGACTCCTGCTGGCAGGTCCAGCTGGTGCTGCTGAGCAGCATGTACAGCTTTGATCTCCTGGGATTCATGTTGAATCATGTTTTGAGAAAAAGTCTCACTTTGTGCTGCCATACTGAGCTCATAGCCTTCCTGAGGTCATGGCTTATGGTTGCAAGCTGTTGCCTGAACTGGCCCGAGAGGTCAGCAGTGCTAGGACGAGGACTGGTCTAAAATCTCTTTGGTTCTTGGAGTGTTTTCTTAGCTCTCCTTTTTGATAGTGCTACATAAGCTCATGCTGGGCTAAGATTTGGGAACTGTTGGAGTGGAAAGCAGGAACTGGGGCTAGGGTATTACCTACTTCTGCTGCAGAAAAGCTGCTCCTGAAGATACACCTTTAGTAGAGATTTCTATGGTAATTGTTAGATAAGTGTTGTGAATTGCATAAAACCTACATATCGGCTTTAAAAGGTAGCTTTTGAATCTGTAAAAAGAGTTTTTTTTTTCTCTTAAATTCCTTCTTGAATCATTATTTTTAGCAATTTCAGAGGGATATATGTTTTTGAATTGGTTATGCACTGTGGAGCCAGAAGTCATTGCAGGAATAACTGCATGTGAAAAGAAGATAGAAACTGTTCTGCATAATCTTTATTCCCTAAATAAAATTTCGTAGAGAACAATCTGCTTCTCAGTGTAGTTTGTATCAGATAAATCTAATGGTGAAAGCTTTGCTTGCAATTTTTGAAGCCTCTTGGTTTTTGCTATTCCCTAGGCCCTATCTAGATTTAAATTTCTCAGAAGGCACATGAGAGCCACTCTGAGACACCAAGGAATGTGTCAGCAAGGTCACTGTCTTTTAAATAATCAGCTGTACTTTATAGTAGTATATTTTTTATGTTTGCCTAAGTATAATTGTTACACAATTTTTTCATTATAGGTATGATAGGGATCTATCAAAAGATATGGACTCAGCATTTTATAAATGCAGACAGAAAGTGGTGACCTTACTGAGCACATGCGTCTGGAAGTGAGCTGTGGCATTCAGTAACCATCTCAGGCCGGTCTTTATCCACCTCTCCTCCAGCCAGGAACATTCTCAAGAAAATCTGTAGCTATGCCCTGTATATTTCTGTGTGCTCCACTGGCCAGACAGAGCCATAACAAAGCACATAGCCAAAGCCAGAGAGGCCACAGCACCATAAGCCTTTTCACCTCCTTTAGAAATGATGTTTTTCCAGTGGGGTAACTGTAGGTAGGAAACACTGGATCCAAGTACTAGCAAAGAACTAGTGGATATTTTCAGCCTCCTGACACTTTCTATTGATAGCAAGCGCCAAGAGCCAATGCTTGCCACTGCCCAGCTGAGCACTGCTCAGAGGAAAGCAGAGCTGTTGGCCCTCTGGAGATAAACCAGGCTGAATTTGGAACCAGCTACAACAGCACTAAGGTGGTTGCCAAGCCTGAAGTGGACCTGACTTTCTCTTAGTGGAAGTGCTCTTTGTATGCCAGAAAACAGATGGGGAATGCTTAACAGCGATATAAAGAAAATCCTGCTCTATACAAGCATTTCCCCTTCTGGGACAGAAATTTCTGCTTGCTTCTTCAGGCCATATTGTGTTTGCTTGGCCTTTGGCAGGACCGGATGACATGCAGATTATCGGCGATACTAGACAACAAATCCCATTGTCCTAGAGAAGGAAAAGATTGCATCACTGTTTTTCCAATGTGGAAATCAGCTGCTGAGACCTGGTTTCCCATGGATACCAGCTCAAGCTAATTCATAATGGGATGACAAGTGCTCTTTAGATGCATATGAGATGGCTTTTGTTGCATGGCTCCTTGACAAGAAAAAAAAAAAGGTTGGAGTAATCGCTAATTCTCTTACTTGGCATTGCCCCCTTCATTCAGAAGAAAAATGAGGTCTCTAGTCCTAACAGAAGATCCTATGCATGCAGACTGCTTCAGAAATACAGATCTAACGAGATGTCTTTGCAGACTGGAATCTAGCATCAGTCTTGGGCAGGTAAACTTTGTCGTGGCTTATAAAATATTGCTGTCGATCATTACACATTTATACTTTGTGTTACTCCCTTCCTCTTGGTGGATGAAATGTGCGTGCTGTGCAAAGAGGTTGCTAGACTAGCAGCTTGCCCATACTGCTGATCTACTACCAAAAGTTAACCAGTAAGACATGCAAAAAATGGAAGAAGGGTACCAGCAGTTGGGAGCTGACCTCTCCTGCATTTTTGTCCTGTTTCACACAGTATAATTTTTTGCTTTTGAGAACTTAAATCATTTGCTTGTTCCTTAATGAAAGCCCCTTTCTTCAGACTGCAGATGGATCATGCAAAACAACTGCTTGGTGACTAGTATTTCTTTCTAGTGCATCTAGGGTAAATCTTATTCCCTTGTCATCCTTTGCGAAAGGCTGGAAGTGGCTTCAGTTATGGTCCAAAATGCATGATTGGAGAATGAAAAATGATCCCTCAACAGCTTTTTGTGTGTGATAGAGCAGTTAGCTGGGATTCAACTTGATTTGAACTGCAGCACCTAAATCGAATTTGCAACTGCAAATAACTTGCTGGTGGATTGGTTTCTAGTAGTTACTTTCAACTTCCCTGAAGCAGGAGCTTTGATTTGTGGCACTAAATGTTTCAGATGTCTGCCCTGAGGTTTCCAGGAAGTACTCCTGGGTTTCTCCTGACCCTGCCTTTAGCAATCAAGTCATGTTCTACACCTGCACCATGCTTTGCCAAGTTTTATGCAGCTCTTTAGGGGCGGGTGTTATTCAAAACAGAACTTGGAACTTCCAAGTTGCTGCCATATATAATAATTGCTGTAGCGATCCCCAGGTGAGAATGCACAATAACATTACAGAAATATGACGTAATTCAGATTGCCTTAATGCTTTTATTGTAATGTTTACCAAAGCAATGTACTTTGCTTTGCTTTGCTGCAGGCAATTACTGTAAAAGCTTACAAGCACCAATGGCTGCCCTGAGCACAAGAGGAGAGTTGGCCCTCTTCTACCCCTCATCCAAAGGCTGTGCCAACAACCAGATGCTGCTACTGCTGTTAACTTGCAGGTGTTTCTGCATTGTTTTACCTTTACAGGACTGTGCCAGGACCTCTGCTTGCAGGTGCAGCTCCTGAGAGGTCCAGCTGTGCTCTAGCTGGGTAATAGGGCTGGTGGAAAAGCCTGTCCTGGACAGGAGGAGCTCTTTCAAAAGGGTCTGAAGCCATTCATGATACTTGTGTTGTTCGCGCAGTAAGGACTGTGTCTTCAACTGGACTATGTGGATAGACTAATCGTTCCCATAATCCTCATGAGAACAGGCAAATAGACTTGCAGCTAATGATGTGTAGCTTGCTACTTGCGGGGAAGGTATTCCCTTGCAGCTGCAGGAGGGGAGTCTCCTCTCAGCAGATGTTTAGAGCTAGTTTGACTTTATTGTGTTTGTACCTACAGATCATAGATGATCTGCTTGCACCCATTTGCCTAACCCTGTAATGCTGCATCCTCTTATTGAGGAACAGTAAGTCTACCCTTATTGCACATAACAGACCAAATAATTCCCTTTGTGTAAATACTGCAGTGACTTTTCCAGCCTTGAAACTGAAATAGTCTTACTTTCATTCAGTAAGTTTGGGCAGAAATCAAAGCCTTGGTCTTTAAAAACTCCATTTGGTGTTGCACAAGCTGTGGTAAACAGCAGAAACTAGCACAAAGTCTGGTATTTGGGAAAGAAGGCAAGAACTGGAAGAGTGGTAATTATTTTACATAAATTTGCAAGCAGTAGAACCATAGTAGAGTGCCTAGTGCCTGTTAGCACTAGTTCAGAAGAATTCCTCACTTGGATGAGGATGACCCTGGGAAAGAAAAAAGAGAAAAATAAAATGCATGCTGGGGAAAGGAATTATTCTATTGAGTTTGAAAAGGGCTGGATCCTGGTCTCACAGTGTGGATGCATTTTCTGACTGGCTGATAGCTAAAATATGGAGAGAGGCTTAAAGTTTCCTTCCAAAGGATAGGTGGTCTCTGACTACAGAGCATAGCCAAAACAGCCTTGTCCATCCCAGATATTGCATCTGCCTCACACCAGAAATTCCTGCTGGAGGGAGCTGCCACTGACAAGGAATAGCTTTTACTCTTTAGAGAGAGGGCTGATGCCCTTAAACTGTTCGATCTTTTAAAAACCCACTTGCAGAAGGTACTGTTTCCTTAGACTGTCTGTCAGGTCACGTTCCACTTATTTTTGGTGTCTCAGTGAAACTATCTTTTGGTAGGAGTTAAAATATATATGTGTATATATATATATATAGTCTAAGCAGAAGCATCTAGGAGCTTTGGAAAGCACAAGGCAACATGGACTAAAGCTAAAAAATAGTTTGTTTTTTTTGAAAAAAAATAAAGTGGATGTAAGAATGTACTGAAAAGAGAAAGAGAAGTTGTATATAACCTTGTGTGTACAGTTTCAGCCAGGACCAGTGTGCTTGCCAGAGGAAGCAGGGGAATTTGAGCTTTTAGAAAATATCCCTAATTCAATGCCTTGAGCTGGGAACATGAGAATGTAACTGTAGACAAATCAGTGTTGGAATATTTTTCTAATAAATTTCCCTGAACTGTGGCTGTAAGAGCAAACTGCGCTGTGCACGGATACGCTAAAGGGAGAGCAGCACCATAGTGGTCTTGCAGTGCTATGATTAAACTGAAGACTGCTGGTTTCAGTATGATGTCTGCTAACAGAACTTGGAATCGTGCGTTCTTAGGCTCACGGTCCACCTCTTTGACTACTGCAATTTAGCATTCAGTGGCAGCAAAAGGCTGAAGGCAGAGAGCCTCCCAGGAGCGGTGCTTCCTCTCTAGGAGGAATTTGCAAATGAAATCAAAACTCAGTAGGACGTGGCAGGTTGTGGGCCAGGCAGTGAATACAGGGACAAAGCGCGAACAAAAATGTCCCAGCTTCTGTGCTAACAAGTACATCCCAGCTTTCTGGCTTGAGCTAATATGTGGACTAGGAACAGGTATTGATCCTGCTAGATGTAGTCAAAGATTTTACTGAAGGGGAGCTGGGGCAGAGGTTCGTGAGTGGCTGCAAGGAGTCCTTCGCACTGCATAGAGTGCTGTCACGAGCACAAGGAGAGCTTAAAGATACATCTGGGGCTGAAAAATCGGATAGAGGCCAGAAATGCTTCATAGTGATTAAAAGGGAAAAGAAAAGGTCATTGCATGTGTCAAAAGGTATGGACAAGTCAAGCAAAAGAGCTTATGGCAGTGTGGAGCTGCATAGGCTTATAGGAAAGAAGCAAAGGAGTGGGGTCAGCCTCTCCTCAGATCTCTTTCCTCCTGCAGTCTTGTGCTGCACTCACTGACAGCTAAAACTTTGATAGTATAATTCTCATCCTTTCCTTACAAAGACTGAGAAAGAAAGGAAAAATGTTATCTTCATCCCTACCTTGTGCCCTTATTGGGTGTGAAGTCATCCTCCCCCCATTTCCTTGCTGCAAGTGCCAGTGGGAATTGCAATGGAAAGCACTCATTTATTAGCAAGCTGCACTGCAATCCATCATTTATGCAAGGAGTCATAAAGGTTAAAAAAAAAAAAAGAACAAAAACAAATGAAAAATAGCAAGTGAAACTGAAGTTTTTAACTTTTCCCATCTAAGAATAGACAAGTCTCCAAGCTGTGTTTCTCAGAAATGAGTTTTTTCCTAAAAGCCAGGTCCTTAGGAAGGGAACAGGCTGGTAAGGAAACAACAAAGACAGCCAACAAGGGAGGTGGATTGCACTAGGAGTTGTCAAGGAAAGCTTTGGTGCATGTGTTACCCCCCCCCCCCACCACCACCAAATCTTTCTAGCAGGTAAAGAATCTCTGTGAAAACAAAAAGCAGTTGCTGCTTGGGAAAACAGGGAGAAAAAAAATAAAGATGCAGTAACTTCTGCTTGTTTCCAAAATGACACCTCATTATTTCATCAAAGGAACATCATAAAAAGGATGGGAGGTTGCATCGCTGTGAGCCTATTTATGTTCCTTCTCTTCTGCACATGCCCTGCTGACTGCGTTATCTTTCCTGGCTGCCCATGAGACCCACCAGACAGCATGAGCCTGTGCTAGAGAAACCGTGGCTGTCCTGGGGGGAAGACAAGCTCCTCTTATTGTCGTGTCAGGAAGCATAATACAAATGGTCTGAGTTGGTGTACACAAGCCACGACAAAGTTGATATTACTGCATAAAGGTTGTATGGCAGGAACATAAATCAGTCTGAGTGCACTCTAGAATAAATTGACCTGTGAACCACAAATAGTTGGGGTAGTACCTTATTTTATTTAGACACACACAGAGATTTCCTATGAGTTCTGTTTTTGTGTTTGCAGAACAGGGATCATGATGTGCCTGTACTGCTCAACACTACCTCAGAAGTTCTGAAATCTTTTATGAAAGCCAGAGTATGTGCAGGCATTGCCCTGTGAGAAGTCTTTGTCACTGGAATTTTATCAGTGAGGCTTAGTATTATGAAATCTTTTATTAAATCTTTTCACTTCTGATTTCACAATAATTAGATCCATGCTCCAAAGGGACGAGCCTGAATTTCAATAAACAATGGAAAATTCTTGATCCTGTGACAAGCAAGATGAGACTGGAGAACCTTGTGTGTCCTAGTTCTGTTTGTGGGACATTAATGTTCCCTCCTATTTTCTTTTTTTTTTTAACTATGTGAAAAGGTGTGTTTCTGGTATACCTAAAAATCTGAAATGAAGGACAATGGACTTGCTTATGGTTTGAAAAATCTGATTTTCAGGATGTTCTATTGGGGGGGGGAGGGAGGAGTAGTTAGGGCTACCCTACTGCTTTTCTCAGGGAGAAATCAAATTAATCAGATTAAATCCTAGATTTTATTTACAAAGTTCCAACAAGGGCAAGTGCAGGGTTCTGTACCCGGAGAGGAATAACCCTAGACACCACTACAGGCTGGGGGCTGACCTGCTGGAAAGCAGCTCTGCAGAGAAGGACCTGGGAGTGCTGGTGGATGACAAGTTGACCATAAGCCAGCAATGTGCCCTTGTGGTCAGGAAGCCCAATGGTCCCCTGGGCTGTATTAGGAAGACTGTTGCCAGCAGGTCGAGGGAGGTGATCCTGCCCCTCTACTCAGCCTGGTGAGGCCTCATCTCGAGTACTGTGTCCAGTTCTGGGCTCCCCAGGACAAGAGAGACATGGAGCTACTGGAGAGAGTCCAGCGTAGGGCTACGAGGATGATCAGAGGGCTGGAGCACCTGCCCTGTGAGGAACGGCTGCGAGAGCTGGGCCTCTTCAGCCTGGGGAAGACTGAGAGGGGATCTTATCAGTGTCTACAAATACCTTAGAGGGGAGTGTCAAGACGATGGGGAAAAACTTTTTTTGTGGTGCCATGTAACAGGAAAAGAGGCAATGGGTGCAAACTGAACCACGGGAAGTTCTGCCTGAATATGAGGAAAAACTTCTTTACTGTGAGAGTGACAGAGCACTGGAACAGGACAGAGAGGTTGTGGAGTCTCCTTCTCTGGAGATATTAAAAACTTGCCTGGATGCAATCCTGTCTAACATGCTCTAGGTGTTAGAGCAAGGAGGTTGGACTAGATGATCTCCAGAGGTCCTTTCTGACCTCAACAGTTCTGTGATTTGCAATTTTTTTATGGTCCTTGGACTCTATTATAGAAGGGGAAACTGTAATAATCTAGCTTCAGTGTTAAACAATAATTCTGCTAAATTCTTTGGTTTTACTTCTTGGAAATCTTTGGTTCCTGTTTTGTTTCATTAATTGGCAACCACACTGCTTTTTCTGTAGTGTTGTGGTTTGTGAGTGACTAGCATACACCTATAAGCTGGAGCTACTTTGAATTTAGGCACTTTTATTCCAATATATGAGATGCTTCAGGATAGTAAGGGCATGATAGCTGTCTCTCTAGTCCAAACTGGCTCATTTGTACTGTTAGAGTGCACAGATGCTCAGTAAAGGATGGTGTTTGTCCTGAACAGCAAACAACCTGCCTCTAGATTGAGAATTCACAGTTGGAGATGTGGTTCCCACTTGGTACTGTCTGGGGAACACAGCACTGTTTTGGTAACAACATACCTTTTTGAAGAAACTCAGCTGTGGTGGTGGCTGAGCTTTGTTGACACGGTTAGGAGCTCTGGAGCTTCCTAGTAGTCATTTCTTTCAAGAGAAGAACTATTTTATTCCTGTTACGGGAATTTTCCAAATGCTATCAGACAGTGCAAATAAAACCAAGCCAAAGATAACGATCTTGCATGCACTGCTTTATTTTTATTATTGATATGGCCGCACAGATGAGAATTTTATTGTTCCAGTCTGATTCACCTTATGTTTAAAGCTCTAAACGGGCTGGCAGTGAAATAAAGTGAAAATTTGAGCAGCATGTGACCCTGGTATATAGAGGGCTGGTTTTATGCACACTTCAAAATAACTTTTGTTAAAATGGACAAAAAAAAACATAAGAGAAGCTGTCTGACCCTTGATAAGGCACAAAAGCCAATTGCATCATTGCTCAGTAAAACTGAGTGTTGGTTTAAAATAATAATTAAAAAAAAAATCCAGATCTGTAAAAATGTGTGGAAAAACTGGAACGTTTCCCAGACGCTGGGAAAACTACTGCTGATCGGTGCAGTTTTCTTAAGGCTCAGGGTGGAGGTAGCCTCGTACAGACTTGCAAGGACAATCTGACAGCTTTCCTCCATGCCACTGTGTACATGCAGGGTCCAGTGTGAGGTGGTGGCACCAACAGATGTTTCAGCGTGCCTGGATAGGGCATGTGCCTAGCATGCAACCACTGGCTAGTATTCACTGGGTGATGCCTTATGCTGTACAGTTTCACTTTGCTTTCTATGCTCCAGCTGCTCCTTAATGTTTGATAATTTTGCTGAAGGTTTGATAGTATCAAGGTGAAGTGGGAGGCAGGAGGAGTGGGATGTTCTCTATTCCTCAAAGTAGATTCAGTAGCCAGTTGGAGCATTGTGGTACTAGTCACTCTAAAAAGAGGCCCAGTGGCTTGCTATCTCTTACTCAGTGTGTGCTCTGCCCCACTGAATCACCTAGTGCTCCAGGCTTTTCCTGAGAATACATAACTACATGATCTCTGGGCTTGTTTAAACTGTGCTGCATCTAAAAACTGCAAAACTGGTGAAGTGTCTGGGTCTTCTGGCAGCTTCCTGCACTGTCAGAGTGCAGCTTCCCTGCTTGTCCCACCAGCACAAGGGAGCTGGGGAGAAAAATGAGGCTGAGAGTCATAAATAGCATTGCTGGTATGAGCAGGGGGATCTCTTGGCCATGTGGTAGGGGATGTAGCACTGGTCTGTAGAGGAGGTCCACTCTGGTTGCTATGCACACCTCGATTGCTGATGTGGCTCCCAGCGTGCCCTTGAAGTCAAAGGAAATTAGGCATTATCATTGCTGCAACTGGTCTGTTAGGCTGCAGACCCTATCACTTGGATTAAGATCACATCCTTAGTCCCACTCTATCTTTCCTGCTTCAGGGGAAGCTTCCCTAGGGTAAGTAGAGCCTGACAGGGTGCTGCAGTGGGCTTAGTGCAAGAGAGGAGTCTCACGTCCTGCTGAGGCTCCAAGCACAGATGCAGGGCAAGCACTGAATAATGCAGCAGCGGTGGGATGTGGGGTGGAACTGCTAGTATGGTGACAGGGAGAACACAGGAACTGCATTCAGTGACTGTTGGCTCCACTGTCTGCTTTCTCTTTGTGAGGAATCAAATGCTGTAAGGGCATGAAGAATCTAGCTGGACCAAGACTAAGGACCTAATATTTCACATGAGAAAGAGTAATTAAGTGAAGATGTTAAGCAAACTCACTGAGTACTTGTCATTGCAATTGCAGTAGTGTGAGAACTCCAGTGAAGGCTTTCATAAAACTAAATTATAGTAAATATCATCATTGATATTAACAGCCAAGTCAGTAAAAAGACAAACACCACCTCTCAGAAAGGAGAAAAATCAGTCTGTGTGTAATAGTGTTCATGCGGGAACCAGTGTAATTACATGTCTTTAGAGTTTGGAGGAGGCACATAAATGCTATTAACTATACGACACCAGCCTGAACGTGGGTTGCTGTGGATGTGCTGATAGAGTAGGGACTATTTCAGTACAGATGCTGAGCTATGAACTGCTCCCTTGCATCTTGTCACTAATAGTCATGCCTTATTGCATTTTATCTTTGATATAGCCAATTGCAGTACTTTTAATGAACTTCTTATAAAGTCTATAAAGTATATCTTTTATAGCTTCAATAGTTAACTTCTAGACAATTAATGTAGATAAGTGTTTCATTTCAGTGAGTTTACAGAAGCTTTTTGCGCTAAGTCTGATCTTAAACAAAAAAACACGAGAAGACAGTTTGCAGTCAGATTCATAGGCAAGAAAAGTTTTAGCTACCTTGTAAAGGCACAATATTGTTTCTGTACAAAGCACTATAGAAAACTTGTAGCAGCCAAGATTTTAGGGAAAGTGGAACAATTTCGGATATGTGTAATTGACTGTGTTTGCCATGGCTCTTGCATGATGGTGAGCTAAGTCCTTGGAAAGTTAAGTAACATGGTAAACCTGTGTAGGCATGTTTGGATGACATGCCTGAGAGTGTCCTTTCTGATTAGATTTATTTATAAGAAGAAATGGCTCAGGATGGTACCCTAGCCCAAGGAAAGGTTCCCTGCTACTTGCACCTCATAGTTAACTGGAGTAGATAGGGAAAAAGATTGCTTTGGCTGAGACAATGGAGATCATGGGCCTGGAGTGTGAGCTGATGCCCTCTAACTGAGAGGACAAGGGCATCTGAGGCAGTGGGAAGCTGGACTGACCAGAAAAATTCAAAGGAGCTCAGGGTTTTGAAAAAAATGCCTTTGAGACTAAGCTGATGGTAGGCACAGCCTTGGGCTGAAGAGTACATCCTTCTCATCTGGGTGAGTAAAGCATACATGCTGTAGGAGAAGTTGTCTCACCTTTTTCTCTAACATTGCAATTTGGATAACAGTATAGGGAAATGCCTTGTTAAAAGGTCTGAGGTCTCTTTTTTTAAAAAAAAAAAAAAAAAAAAAAAAATCCAGCTGGAATTCCTGGTAAGACTTTGAATTTTATTTTGATCTAATTATCTCTTAAACTATTAGGAAACATTCCTTTCTTCTCTCATTTTTGATTTTGTAATATTGCTTTCTAATCGCCCTGATTTACCTTTCTGGTATTTCTTCACAGCTTCTTTGTAGAAGAATAAAGCTCAAACATGGCAACATACCTTTCCAGTTGATATGTAAGCAAACAATTAGAGAGTTCAGGAATAGTGAAAACAAAGTTAGTTTTTCTGATCAGATAATTTGTTTTCTATTTTGATAACAGTTCTTTGCATAGGAATCATGGACAGGTATTTTAAAGGATGATGTAAAAAAAATCTAGTAATGGAATAAACTGCTTTTTGGTGAAATTTCTTTCTAACTCCTAGTTTTTTGTTTTTTTTTTTCCCAGATGTGTAAGTTTATATCCACTAGAAAAAGCTATTCAGTCTAATTACTGTCTCTTATCAGTTTTGAATGTTTCTTGACTACATCAAAAGTTCTCATGTTCTTGTATTGTAAAGTAAGAAAGAACATCCGAGCCTTTTAATATACCCCCTATAACTTTGCATACCTGTATTGCATCCTGTGTGTGACCACTTCACCTTTTAATAAAGGCCTAAATATCTCGGTACGTAACTAAAACTTACAGCTGTCTGAAGCTCACAATATAGTTCTTATGCTAACCTATAAAACCTGTTTCTGCCAGCAATACTACTGGCAGCCTGATTGGTTTCTGTTCCAGTAAGTCACCACTGCCAAGAGATATTTGTGACCACCGTTTTTTTTTATAGTAGTGTGTCTTACAGTTGTTCCAAGTAAAGTTTAGCGTATATACTAAATTTTGTAAGGCACATTTGCCAGGAGAAAAACAAAACCAGGCAGACTTCATCTGGTATTCACAGCTGATGTGTTGAAGCCTGACTGGTGAGTTACTTAGCAATGAAGATCACTTTTATGATACTATGTAGACTGGTTGTAGACAATAACGTCTGTCATTTGTGTTTTCTTCTAGCCATAAATGACTTCATGCGCTATTTTCCTGACATTCTGGGTTAGCAAAGCAGCTCCTGATAGACATAAAAGGATAGGCTGAGGATAGGTTATGTAGGTAATGGAGCTTTGGAGAGAAAAAACATGGGGACCAAGGCTGTATTGGGACTATGACTACCAACGCACAGATTTGGGACAGGTCCCCGGGCCTTATTAAAACAGCTCTTTGCCTCCTTGATTTTCCAGCACATAGAAACTGGTAACAGCCCTTTGAAGAGCAAAGGGACAGGAACCCAGAACACTACTTGTGGTCATAGATATGCTTAAGGTATTTTAGCTTCCTCTGTGTGCATAGTATTTGTCTTCTGGTCCATTTCTTACATGGAGGTTCTGGGTAAGTTTGTGGCCATGGTTAATATTCTGGGCTGGGCTTTCCCCCCACCACCACCCCTGGATTAAAAAAAGAATCAGAGTACATAATGCAAAGCAGAAGTGGAGTTTTTTATTGGCCAAAGGAGAAAATTTTTGCTGGAGGTTATATCTTTTGGAAATTAATACGAAGCTAGATGAAGAGCAGAGTTTCTAGGATTATGGAAGTATAAACAATCTAACAAGGACCCTGATAGTGACATTGGTAAAATATAATATGACTGTTCTTCAGGTTGGTTCTCTGCAAGTTGGGTGGGCTTTGAGGACAAAAGTGTGTAAACAAAGAGCTTTTCTAAACAATTTAGAAGCCATGCAATATCTTGCTTGTGATCTTACTTCCAGAAGCTCTTTTGCTATGGAACACAAGACAAAAGGGTCCGGCAGCCTACAAAGACAAATTCCTAAGGTCTCTTTCTGTGCTATAAGAGGAGGGGAAATTCCCCACTGAGGGTGTAAATTATTAACTTATCAAGCACTGATGAAGGATGCAATGCAAGCTATGCTTGTAGGAAGCTGAGTGTGAAAGTGTCAGCATGGACATTAAGATTTTAAATTCTCAAAACACTTCATGAATACTGAAGTTCTTTGCCTGTTGTTGAAAATTGCAGTGTAAGCAGCATGTGCTTCCTCCAGATTTCCATTCCATGCTGGTAGAAGACAGGCATTTGGGGAAGTGGGTAATCCCTCACAAGGAACACTGAGAATGAAAGACCATATGAGAATGGGGCAAGAGGAACTCAATACTGTAAGTCTTAAAAGACTGGTCTGAAGCATCTTGTGGTTGGGTATTACCAAATTTTTATACTTGGAAAATGACTACTATGAAAAATTAATCCTCTTATTCTGTATTTGTTTGAACCAATCATGAAGCTACCAATGCAGAAGGAAGCACCAACTGACGACTCCTCTAACAAAACTAACAAGGAAAGAAGTCAACATCTCTCCTCCCTTGCTGGCACCCAGATCTGCTTGTCTCATCTCATTTGTGTAAGTGTAGTTATTTTGTAGGTTTATTCTCATTTTAAAATAAATGAACCTTTTGGTTTATGGCTAGTTCTTGAGATGCTTGTTTCAATGTTATGCATTAAGCCTCTTGGAACTTCATACTGCATTGGAGTGCTTTGTTTTGCTCATTCCAATTGCAAAATTTAAAGAAGCTGGATGGATAGTCTTTACGCATGAGTATATCATCCTCTTCCCTTTTCTTCAGTCTACTATATTATTTCTCAGAAGGCAGAATGAAAATCTAATAAGAAAATTGATGCCTGCAGTGAGTAAAATTGCATTTTTCTCCCTTCCTGGAGTTAGTTGTGGAATGAGACATTGTAGTATTTCTCCTTATTTCTCTTTGCGGGGACTTTAGCAGGAGAGGCATAGGGATCTTAATGGAGGCAATGCCCTTCCACTTCTTCAAAATATAGCAGATTTATTTGACTTATTCATAAGCTGTGAACAGATTATTATACATTCAGTGATAAATTGCTCAGAGATGGATGGCTATAATAACTGAAATCCTTCCCTTTTTCTCAAAAAATCCCATGTTTGGACTCCAACTTCTCTCCTATCTTTTAATGTGTACGAAAACAGTTCATATTTTGCCATGTGCCTTAGTAGATGACATAAAAGCACCAATGAGCTGGCCTGGTGTAAATGCCTATCATGTCAGAACTGAGACCTTATGGAAAATCTGAATCCTGTCTGCCCAGACTGAATATGCAAGGACAAGCTTGTGACACGTTTCCCTGAGACAGGAAACCTATGAAGAATTAGGTGTCCAGGAGCCTGGACAAGCCCAAGCAAGATACTTGTCCTGAAATATGAGCAGGTAGGTGAAAGGGAATGGGAAAAGGAAATCCTGCAGCTGCCACAATAGCACTGCTGTGAATGCTCTCGGGTTGCAGATGTATTGCAGCACAGCCCCATGGGACTGTCCCTGCCTTTTTTTTTCCCCTCTCTTTTTTTTTTTTTTTTTTTTTTTTTTGGGGGGGGGGGGGGAGGGGAAGGGAAGGGAGCCTGTATTAGATTGTATGTTCCCAGCTGGAGTCTCCAAGCAGACCGCCGGCAGCCTGTCTGCCCTCTCTTATCAACGTTGTCACCACTGCAAAAAGAACGTTTCCTGCTGAACTTAAGCAGATATCTTTCAGGATTGCAACAAAATCACAGATTAGGAAGAGAGGCCACATGGATGAGACTAGCTTCAGCTTTCAGATTTCTTTAAAATTATTATTTTTATTTTCCTATTTTAATAAATGCAAGTTTGGCAGCATGGACTACTTGTGAATGGGACAAACATTTGTCTTATATTTAAGCTTGCAGTAAAGTTACTGTTAAACAGAGTATCCTAGAGCGAGAGGAGCAAACTATAATGAAAAAACTGCAGTTCCAGGACCTCCTGAGAGGGTGGCTGCACCATTTTGTTTCATTTCTGGAAGCTGATGCATTTGTCTCTTTGCTCACCAATGTCAATATTTGTTTTTTTTCCTCCAGAGATACAAATGCATTTTACACACACTGGAGGTGATCCTTCTAGACCAGAGTGAGCTCTGCCTAAAGAAAGCATACAAGGTAAGGGAAATAACTGGCATTCTTAATATTTGCCTTCTAGCAGTCCTGTGAGTCACTGGAGAGAAGAGAAGCCGAGGCATATCAGAGCACTCAGTGTGCGAGACACTGCTGAACACAACCTGGAAGTCCTTATTCCATGATCAGAGTTAATAAGTAATAGTTGCTCTACTGAAGAGAAACTACAGAGTAATTTTAAAAGTGATCCATTGAAAAATTAGTACAGATAGCACTGATCTCCAGGTGTTCTGCTAAGGCCGATGAGCGTTATTTGCCATGAGTTGCAAAGAGGCTTGGGGAATTAGAGGGGTTTCCCTGACTTTCTGAGGGGTGGGCAGGCTGTCTCCCCTGCCTCCAGTCTGGACAGGCACAACTGCTCATGGCGGGGTGCGTGAGGGACACGGGCTCAGTCGCACGTCAGAAGTGCAAGCTGAGCCATGCTTCTTTTGGTAGGCCTTCCTTCAACAGTAATCCCGATTGGGCATTGAGCCAAATCGTCTGGTTGCCTCCTGCTCTGGGATAACTCTTGCAGCTGGCCGGTTGGTAAAAGACCCAGGAGCAGATCTCAAATCCAGCCCGTTTTATGTGCCTGTTACAATACCTAGAGCATTAATACCCAGTCACCTGTGAAGGTGGCATTCTTGCGGTGCAGCAGGCAGGTGCGATTTTTTTCCATGGTTTACAGCTGGGAGTGGCAGGGAGCAGTGCTCAGTCACCTTCCCTCACCCCCAGGCACCACAGCCCTGAGTTTTGCCAGAAATGAAAGTGAAAATCCAGTTGCTTTTTAAAGGAGAAAATCTGTTGCTGTTCCTTTTCTTTTTAGTGATCCCAACAGCTTCTGCATCTGATGTGCAAGGCTCTGAGAGGGAGCGAATGCTTGGCCGCTGGACAGCCTGCTCGTCTGCGTGGAGTCTCCTGCTGCAGGACTTGCGTCCTGGGAGAGAGTACTTAAAGGCTTCTTTGGAAACATGTCACTGCATAGGTACTTGTATTGCATTATTCTCTGTGAGGTGTTACAGCTGGTCTTTTCTATTACAAAGTGTTCCTGTTTCTTCTTTTCAGGCAAGCATTTAAGAATGTGCAGAAAGATGTTTTGGGGAGAAGGGAAATGAATGTGTTCTATGTTTTCTTCACGAGGACAAGTGTCTGTTACTTAGTGTATGTGATCTTTCTAAATAAGGAAGAGTTCTTTACAATCTTGATTCTTTTTCCAAATATTTGAGTAGAATCTATCTTTACACGTGGCTTTTCACTCTTGTGGCTGCTCAAGCAATTGTCAGGTTTCTTCCTGAATTTACAGTCTCTTTTGCAAACATGAGCCAGTTTTTAGCTTTTGCATGCTTTTAGGAATGTAAACTCTGAGCTTCATCAGTATGTTTTATTCATGGGTAAATTGGTGGGGAAACTGCATCTGGTTTGCAGGGAAGACTTAGGGTTACAGGTAGTGAGTGGAAAATTTTGTAGTTCTCAGTGCTGGGCTGCCAGCTTTCCTGTGGCTCTGCACTGCTTTCACAGTGTTCACGTGAAATGCAAACCAAGCAGTGCAGTTCTGTACAACTGTAAACAACCACAAAAGTTGTGAAACACATCTGTTATTTTCATGTAATTCTCAAATAATTTTCCCCATAGCCAATTTAACCATTATTTTTCTTATCTTTACTTTTCATTATTTTAACTTTACTTTTTTTTTTTACTTAACATGTTTTGTTAATACCCTCTTTTTCTAAATTGCCCTTCTGCTCTACTTGAAGACAAAGGATAATTTGCCAGGAGGGTTGCAGTAAAAATCTTTCCTTTTACATAAGAAGCTATCATCAAACCTGTCACTGATTGTATGTTGTATTCCCTGTGGCTAGGGCTAAGCTTCCAAATAGGATTGGTGGGGACTTCCACATGTCCAGATTCAAAGGCAAACAAAACCAAAAACGAAACAGAAAGCATCAGAAAGAAAGAATATTGGTTTTAAAATAAAAGAAAGAAAACTAGTGAAGGAGTTAATTCTGCTTACCTTAATATACTGCAAACTGGAAACAAATACCTCAGCAGTGTTTTTGAATGGTTGTGGGGAAAGAGGTTTAGAAGAACCTCTCTATGGAAGTGCTGTAGTTTGCCCATTGGAGTTTTGCTGGTTTTTCATAGCTCAAGGACAGTGTCTTGCTGGTTGCTGTCTTCACTGGCTTGTTAAAAATGGGAAAGCAAAGTTTGCTCACGGGCTCAAGGTGGAAATGACTATTTTGTCTTTTTCCATCACTTTTGTACATTTTTCTTTATCGCAAAAGCTTCATGAAAGCTATTTTCAAAACCAGTTTCACCTTGCTGATCTGCTGAATACGATACTAAAACTCTTTTATAAATTGTACTCCATTTCCAGGAAAGAACTTACCCTGAAAAAGAAAATCTGTAGGATCTTTTGAAGCTCCTCTTATTTCATTTTGCTACTTCCTTCCTTCATTTGATAGCATCATTTCCTTCAAACTGCTTGAGACTTAAGTCCTGCCCATAAGCTACTTGGAGTATCGGATAAGCCTTTTCTGAAAGTTTACTGCATTATTCCACAAATACAGTTTTGCCTCATCGTGTAAGCCATATATGAAAAAGCTCATAAAGCTGCAAAGCCCTGGAGTGTGCTTAGGAGACACAGCTGCCCCTCCTGAGCTGTGCCGTGGTCAGTGTCGGGAGGCTGGGTAGAACGCACGGAAGTTGTTGTTGACTGGCTTAATTTGTACTGATGTTAAAAGATCAAAGTGGCTAACCAAAATACTGCATCCTGTTGCCTTTGTTTTTGAGATAGGAATTGAATTAGCTTGGGCCCTTCCTTCTGGAGGAAATAGTGCCATTGCCTGAATGATGTTCCTTTGTGCCTGGATAAATGCTGGAGCTATTTGAGTGTCACATTGCGTTCGCTGTGAAGTTACAAGAAAATGAAAAGGAGTTTTAGATTTGTACTTCAAAATTCCCTTTCAAGGAGAAAAAAAAAAAAAGAAAAGAAATGCATTATAGGGCTCTACAATCTTCCCTTTTGGTTAAATTCCCTTCCTTTCTACCAGTTATCGTAGGTGGGCCAGTTTGTGGCATCAGGTCTGACCTGGATGAAAGCTCATCAGCTGCTTAAGAATGATGCGTCTTTGGTGAAGGAGGTCCAGATCCTTGCGGCTGTTACTTTACTTGCCTTTTGTTGGCAGCCAGTCCCCTGGTAGGGTCTGGCATAGTTTCATTACAACTGTGTAGGTAACTTGCTTCAGTAGCTCTGCAAACTGAAAGTTTGTATTGCGTTGAAATGAAAGACAAACACGCAAAAATCTTTATGGAAAGGTTTTCCGTAAAGTGAGTGTTTTCATTTTGGATTTGAGTGGTCTATTTTTAAAGTAGTCTTAAAACTGATGGGAGAAGGTGGCCGGGACAACTTAAGACTTGCAGGAACCTGCCAACCCTGTAGAAGCCTGTAAGACAGGCCAGGGGAAGAGAAAATATGAGATCACGGGGCAGGGCAGAGGAAGACAGGGATTTAGCAAACAGGGCTGTGGCTTTTGAAAAAGAAGACAAGACGACTAGCAGCACAGGAAAGAAGGGAGATGTCCTGTGAGCAGAATTGAAGTAGAGCAAGGATGATGCAGTGGTATTTGGAAGAGAAGGTAGAATGAACAAGGACAGAAGATAGGGATTTGGGGCTGAAAGCTGCTGGGAAAAGTCCATTTTTTGTCCTTAACCTGTGAACGCTACTAAATGCACTGACAGTGGACTGTGAGGACTGTATCTAGCCAGCAAATGTAGTCCAAGAAGGACGAGGTTGGTGACACTCCTTTGGCTGGCCTGCAGCAGAGGAGTGCAGATATAACTAACCACATTTTTGGAGAACAAAGAGCAGAAGACTAAAGGGAGCGGTATGAAATGGCACTGATTGAGCTAGTTTTGCAAGAAAAAAAGAAAATCAACCCCAAAAGTTAGGAAATATCCTTAGATATATAGAAAGAGGACAGAAGCACCAGCTCAGCTTATTTGAAAGTCTGGCTGTTGTTAAGACACTGCAGGGACAGAATAAAAACTTGACTTGCGAGGCTGTGCAGACGAGGATGAAAATGTGTAAAATGGAAAAACTAGTCCCCCGTGTGGTGCAAAGTGGAATTGGACAGATTGCACTGCTGGGGTGCCCCCTGAATCAGAAAAGCAGATCTCAGTGGTGCTGCCAGGCTTGCACTGGCAAGGGCGAGAGACTTTATTTCAGAGGAAATTTTGCAACCAGTCTCTACCATTCCTGTGCTTCAGAAGCCAGAAGGGTCTGTGTTTGCTGGTGTTGGTCCTCCTGCCTAATCTGCTTCTGGGCATCAGGGTGGGATTTGCCTGCATTAGCACAGCCCAGCACAGATAAGCAGTTATTAACTCTTGCTGAGGAATGCATAATGTTATCTTTAAAACTCACTCGATGTGCTTCTCAGGCAATGATAAATCCAGTTATTTTAGTGAAAACTTTTTTAATGAGAAGCTCTACAGAACAAAGCAGTATGGTTTGTTTTGTTTTGCAGCAGTAGGCTAGTGATGAAAGCTAAATGAGTTTTCCCATTTTCCCCTTTTTTTGAGGAAAACAACTTTTTTTTTTCCTAAAACACGCTTCACTAATTCATGATAATTTCATTGATATGACCCTGGACACCTTTTTTTTGACTAACCTCGAAATATTCTTTTTAAAAATTCTTTTTAAAGTTTTTTTTTCTTTTTAATTTGAAGGTCTATTTCACATCATTTTAATTGAAAGTAAGATTTAATTTGAAACTTAATGTTTTGTGTTGGGTCAAATGAAACATTCATTCAGTACAAGGTATCTTTCTTATTTAGTTTATTTATGGGTTCTGGAGGTGTCAGAAGTTATTTATTTGCATGTGCTTCTAATTAGAGAGTGTGTATGTGTGGGGAGGTGCACTACTTAGAACAACTTGGATGACTTGGACCTGGAGCCTCCTGCCTGCTGGGCTAGGGAGAGATTTCCCATTCTCTACAGAAAGAATGTGGTTTCTACTGCAGGGGTGCATGCATGCTTGGAAAGAGGGGTTGGTTTGGCATTTGGAAGGCATCTGTTGGCCCCCAAAAATCAGATTTTTGTCTTCTGAACCCCCAGCCCCAACTCAGGGTGCAAAAGCAGCTGAGCACCATGAGATTTTCTTTGTCTTTATTCTGAATTTCTTGAATTGGAGAATCTTTGCAGCACTTGGCCTGGGAATTTTTTTTCTTGACTGGAGAAAAACAAAGAAAAAAGGAATGAATGCTAAACATCACATTTAGTGTCTCAGCAGAGATGTGACTCTAATGAGAGCCTGGTGAGCCTGCCCAGGGATTGCGGAGGATCGAGGAGTGTGTCCGACCCCGGCGGAGCCAAGCAGCTGGGACAGCCTGATGGATTCTCTCCTCTTCATGCATTTATGTTTCCTGCTTCTGACCCTTTCATTCCCCCTTTTAAGTGAGTCTCCTTGTTTGATTGCGTGAGTGTCCTCCCCCAGCCCGCCCCCCGAACCCTGAGCTCTTCTGGGCGCTTCAGCCAGGCTGATGGTGCGTTTTGGCTTGTCTGGAAAATTGTTGCCTGTGGGAATGCTGAACTGACACAGCAGCAGTGACCTGGGGGCTTCCCTTGTCCTGGGATCTGGATATCTGCTGGAGATATACCTGGTAGGATTGTGCCGAGGATTTCTGGAAGGATCGAAGATGAGGAAGGGTGGTTCCTTTGGGCCCAGCTGGGTATACAATCTCTTAGCTCAACCAAGGCTCCCTTCCCAAGCTTCCTAGTGCAGACCCCAGCGACAGTGGTGGTGGGGGTATTTCTACCTCCAGAATTCTTTTGGGGACTAGGCACAGTACCTTATAAAAATTGCCCATGGGCCTACTCTCTGCTAAGCTGGGACTGGATTTGTACTCCTAAACTAGTTCTATTCTCTAACACTAAAATGCAATGAGTAAAAATGCTAGGAAATATTTTTTTTCTTTGTTTTCTCGTGCAGCTACTGCCATGCCCAGTGGTAACCCCGCTGAGGAGACAAAAGGCAGCATAAAAGTGACAGCCTATGACTGCAAGCACTGTGATATCAGCGTATGCGAGTTTTCCAATTTCAGTTGCTGTGCTGTAATTGGTGAAACACAAAACAAGATATTTTCAAATGAAGTAATTCAGCTGGTGACCGATGAAACATATGTCACTATGTGCTTTCAGCAAGCATATACTTTCCCAGAAGGAATTTATGCCATCATCTGGGCAAAAGCTGAGGGAATAGGAGATTCATGTGGCATCTTGAAAGCTGAAGGTATGCTTAGCTGGGAAACTAGCTCTGAACAGATGAAAAAATACATTTCTGATTATGAAACAAAACTATTACATACTTGGCCAGATAGTGAGGTTAATGAGGTAACTAACTTAAGAGCAGTTTTTTTATGAAGAAAAGACAGTCATTTGTAAAAATAAATGAAACTCTTTCAAATGAAACTCTACTTAAAAGTATGCCAGTAGAGATCCAGATAATACACAAGTTACCCTGATATAATGTGGTTAGCCTAACTACCTCTTGTGTGTTTTCATTTCTGACCGCTCTAAAACTTCTCTTTCTGGCATTTATGCTTCCTGCTGTAGAATACCTACATGAGAGCAATCCATAAGTTAAAGTATTGCAGTATACTCTTTATTTTGAGAAGTAAACTCCAGCCCTGTCTCTTCCTCTCCTTTAAGTTAAAGGACAAAGACGCATCTATTTTCCACATCTTAGGCCAAGAATAAGCTATATCTCAGAGGCATGCAGGCTGGGAGCGAGATGCACCCTGTGAGACGTATATGCCACAGCTGCTCGTTTGCTTGCAGAGCTTGGTTCCTGTGGGTAAAGGGAGTGTACAAAAACATTGTCATAATTATTAATTATTTCAACAGAGTTCTAATTATAGAGTGGTAATGAAAAGCTTTTTACAAATCTTCTGGTGTTCTTAATTAAGTGTAAAAACACTTTTTGCCTCCTAATTTGAAGATTTTCATTATGGGCTGCTAGATCAATTCATCAGCTGGGGTAAATATTTGAACAGTCCAACTTATATGAACATTTATTGAACAAAGTACAGTTGTAGCCATTTCAACGTTTTTTTGCTGAAACAAAAATCCACCCTTTTAAGCTATAATCCTTGGTTATAAATATCGACCATTCATAAGATATTTAGTTAACGCTTGTCTTTCAGCTTTCCCAGAGAATAGGGAGGATATCATTGCAGGGTGGAGGACTTGCTGTGCAGCACAGATCCAGCTCACGGTGCCCAGCAGCTCCTTGCATTGCTACACTGAGTTGCCAGGTGAAAAGGATAAAGGCTCATTGCTCCGCATCTTTACCGGTTAGTCCTGCGTTTTCATTTGACGTTAGCTCTGAGACGGTTTTGCTCAGACAGCTTGCTGTGAACGTGGCTTACAGGTTTTGGGGAGTGTACTCTATGTTCCCACCGTGGATCCACATGTGCCCTATCAATCCAGGCTCAGAGAGGTCACCTCAGCCTGTATACGTGCTGAGTCCTGGCCTGGGCACAAGTATAGGCTGTGGTTTATATTTCCCTTGCATCCTATAAGGCTCAAGGACATTGAGAGAAGGGGCAATGAAGGCACTTAGTGGGTGTGCAACAAGTTTCATAAGTGATAAATGTGGCTTTTTTTTGCATGCGTGCTGGACAATTCTATTAATGTGTTCCAAATTAGACCATATTTCTAGTTATTAATATATTTAAATTCTTTTTATTTAAGGCTTTGAAAAATTGGTCAAACCTGATTTCTTTAGTGGTCTTTGAACACATCAGGAAGGATATATTGCCTTGCTGAATGTCTGGACTTTCAGATCCCTGTTCCTGGCATGTACACTATCCAGACACTATCCAGAAAAATGGCATCCTCAAGAGTGGGTTTTTTTCCAGCCTTTCTTTTCTACAGATTGCATTTTTTTGTTTGTTTTAGCAAAACAGTGGCTTCCAATAAAGTCGCTAAAAGTCTTCTGTAGAACTCTTTACCTTTTTCCATTTTCAGGACATAAGCACCTTTTGTTTTTGATTAATTCAGGTAAGAGTTGAATTCAAAGGTGTCTGTTGTGTTGGAAAGTCAGGAATTAGCCCTGAATGTGAATAGTGTCATTATCTTGTTACAGGTATCTCCCATTAAGGCATCTTAAACCAGAGACTATTCTCTACTCTCATTTGTCAGTTATTCATATCAGCTTTTGAGAGGTACATTTGCAGAAGTATCAGGCCCAGTTCTTCCTAGCTGATGTTTACGGAGCAGGCTCTTGTCTTGGCACACCTGCTTGATTCACTTGGATTCTTTATTTTCTTCTACCCTGCAGATTCCTCGTCATCTTCACTCAGCAAACAAGACACCTTTGGCATCATTACCATGTTTGTGGTTTTTGTGGGTTGTGCTGTAGTGCTGGTAATGTATCATGTTCTAAAAAAATGAAATTGTAAAGGTATAAAGTGACAAAATGTCTATTTCTTATGGTAACTTGGCTTAGGCGCAACACTTTTCATGAAAAGGGGAGTATACGCAGTTTTCTTGCTGGATCTCATTTCCATTGAATTGTTTTTGCAGTTACTAAATGATGTTGCTTGGGAAGGGAAGCTGGGCTAATAGCTGGTCTGGACCTCACCTCTGCATCTGGCACCATGGCACAGTGCCCAGTCATCTGGCTTCATCGGGAAAAAGACACACAATAAGAAAAAGACACACACAATAAATTTCCTCCTTGCTAAAATAGTAGAGCCAAGTGGTTGCACCTCTCAGCCTTACCTCAACATTGCCTAGCTCCTTAGAGTAGTCTCAGATTGCAACACTGCAACCCAGAAAGCAGTGCACAGGCTATGGCAAAGATCAGAAGTGAGGTGTGCTGTGCGGCTTTCCCAGTAAAAACGTACCACTGCCCAGGAGGGTGTTCTACAAACTAGTATGCATGGAAGAGGCTGGGATAAGCTCTATGGAGTAAAAGGAGTTGTGTGGATAACATGTTCTAGAAATAACTGCTTTCCTCCACTGTGCCTTCCTCCACTCCTTCTTCCATGAAGCAGACTGCAGTATTACTAAACTGAGTTAATGTTAAACCATCTCTCTGGAAGTTGCGCAGCACCAGAGTACAGAACTTGCGATGCACTCATAGTGTCATTTGGCAAGGTATTATTCCTTCCAAAATGTACCATTTCAGTTATATCATATTCGGTGTGGAGCTGGAGAAAAAGCACAAGGGCTGTGAATCTATTGAATTCCTGGGCAACTCACTGGTATCCATTTTAAGATAAATATAAATTGGAAAAAAAAATGGCTGCAAGTTTTTAATATTAGTTTTGATTCTTCCAAGTAAATCCTCGCTAATGCTAGTACTTTCTTGGTATTTTTTCCCTAGGACTGCTCGTAGTGCATAATCACATCTTTACAAGTAAGAGAAGACTTTTGAATATCTGGCTTAGTTATGGTAAACGATGAAGTTGCGTTACTATGGTGTAATGGGATTGTTAAAAGAAAGACTAGGGGTGTTTACTAAGACTGTTTAGTGTAAGTCCATTTCCACACTGCAACAAGGCTATGCCAATACATTTTAATCCCACAGCTCCAGTCCTGTGCCCATGCATGACCCTACAGTGGTTCTCATACTCACGTGTTAATCATTTGCATGCTCAGACACACCTTGACCTGGACCTGCAGTTTTCTTCCCTACATTCTGGAGCCAGCTTCTGAGTTTCTGGGACCCTCTGTAATGCTAGGAGCTGAGATATTTCATCTCAGTTACTAAAATACCCAATCTTTCATCAGAAACTCTTTGTTGCCTTTCCTCTGGTGGTTGCTTGCATCTTTCTAGGGGTGTAGTTCACCCATTCAAATCTGAAAGTCTAATACTTAATATTCTGAGTTATACATTAACTAACTTCTAACCAACTAGTTAAGCTTTTTATCTTCAGCTTCCTTTCTAGTGAATAGAGAGCAAGAAATATCTTGAAGGCAATTAATCTCATCTTAAAATAGGTTTTAGGAGGGACAAATGAATTACCCTGTGAAGGTGCCTGTTTCTCTCTTGTTCCTACGAAGGAAGCCAGTAATAATGAGCTGAGGCTTTTAAATATCTACAGCTAGATGAAACAGCCATTCATGAAAAATACGATTTGCACACATCCTTGCAGAAACCACTGAAGACAACACAACTGTAGTCTCAGTGCAGTTGCACTATTAAGACATACTGCGTTGGAACAGTTTGGATAACTTTGAGTTGTGGTGAAATAGCTCAATTACAGTTACAGTTAGTGACTTTGCTGCAGTCTTGCCCTGAGGTGTAACACCAAGTGATGTTCTCAGACCTGTTCTGCAACCCTTCTAATGCAAAGACTTGTCACAGGAAACCAAGGGAGTTTCAGCAGAGACACTGGGAGCTTCCTTGGGCCTAAGAGACTGAAAGTCTTCCAGCTTTCAGAGCAATGCTTGGTCCAGGAGCACATGGACCTGGACACAGACTGGACAGATCTCCAAGCACGAGCACAACCTCTTACTGAAATCAAAAGCTGTGTCTTTGGTAGCCGGATATTTTTCCTTCAGTTCTGCAGGTGGTGATACTGGTGATACAGTGGATCCTGAAATGGAAAAGATCGATGTTATTTAAAAGCCATCTGTAATTGAGGGGAAAAAAACAAGCCTTTATACCAACAGCATATTCTTCAGTGATGAAGTGCAGCCCTCAGCTGAAGAAATAGACATTCATTTTATACAAAATTTCATAGTGATTTTTTACAAATACAGTGCTTTCGGGGCCAGATTATTTTCAGCAGTGCCCAACGACAGGACAAGAGGCAACAGACACAGCCTGAAGCACAGGAAGTTCCATCTGAATATGAGGAAAAACCTCTTTACTATGAGAGTGACGGAGCACTGGAACAGGTTGCCCTGAGAGATTGAGAGTCTCCTTCTCTGGAGCTATTCAAAAATCCACCTGGACGTGATCCTGTGCAACATGCTTTAGGTGACCCTGCTTGTGCAGGGGGATTGGACTAAATCATCACAGGTCCCTTCCAACCTTAACTGTTCTGTGATTCTATCCATTCACAGAGAACTGTGGTTGTCACTGTTACCAGCTTCCAGGCCTTTGTGAATAACATGAGAGCTCCGGAGAGCTTCTGCAACTTCATTGAAGACAGCAGTGACTGATGTGTGAAACTATCAGTTCATCTGCAATTCTTCGTAACAACCTATCTATACTCAGGAAGGATGTTTTGAACCTTGAGGCAGATGCTCTGTGCCTGTTTTCTATATCATAACACAATAGCACTGGCATGGTATTAATCTTCTACTCGCTAGGGGGTCTGTAGATTTCCACAAGAAGACAGTTTGTACAGGTGACTGGGTTTATTTAATTCTTGCAGAGTACTTTAGCCTTTTGAGTAAACATTTGCTACTGATGGCAGTTGCTCTGTGCACTTGGTCCTGCACAGGAGGGATGAGAGGGTCGTACCCAGCTCCCTCAGAAAGGCACTAGGTTGTGGAGGCCGTTGCCCCCTCCCAGGATGGACAAAGATATACTGTCAATCATCCTGGCAAATCAGATCATAAGACTGGCAATCTTTGTGTTGGACATTTTCAATAGTACCTCAAGCGAATAGGAAAGGTGTGCATGTTGATAAACCATCTGTATTCCAGTGTCAGAAAAGAGCACGGTATTTCTGCATTTGAAGACAGGTTTGAGTATGCTGCATGCAGACACCGATTGACAAGTTCAGAGATCCCCATTTGGTAGTTCACAGGCAGTATGTGATCTTTAGAAGATTATTCAAATCAAACATGAGTGACAAAATCCTCAGAAGCTTGCATTATCCATAAACTATCAGACTTCTGAGCAAAAATGAGCAGCATCACAATTGTAAAAGCAGATCTGTGAAACTGAGATGAATATTTGCCTTTTCTTTTTTTTTTTTTTTTTTTTTTGGCATGGTTCAGCCTAGCCATCAACCTGTGACTGCAGCTTTCAGCAGTAAATCTCAATTTCTGTGGGATGTTGTGAGACTCTTGAGCTTTGCCACAATTAAACCTAACTTGAAAAGCTCATAATAGAAGACAAACATATTTTTTATTAATTTTTAGAAATACAGAAAAGTCTCTGGGCTTGAAGTTGGCTGTCTGGCACTGGAGAGTGGTTTTCGATCATTGTTTTTCCCCTAGAGTGATTTGCACTTATGCTGATCTAAGATAATCTTGGGTATGTCATGTGGACTGATTCAGCTGTGAAATCTTGTATCATGATGCATGTTTTAATGTGTTTACTCAATAAACCAAAGCTAAGGTTGCCTGAAAAGGGCCCAGATTATGCAAGGAGTTAGAGAAGAACAGAGCTTTTACCTCTTTATACAGCTCCTTGGCACAACTGCAATTACTGTTTTTCTCTAGAACAGGATTGCTGTTAGCTCTCAGCAGAGTAGGACTGTGTTCAAAAGGGACGATAAAGAGGCTGGTTTGTGTCTCTGTCCCAAGGAACGAGCAGGGCTACAGCTATAACCTGGGAAAGGAGCATGCAAATCAGGTATGGGCCAGCCTTTTACTGTGTTTTAACCTCAACAATTTGGAAGATTTTTCATAGGTAGAAAATTTCTGTTGAGATTTGTTTTGTAACAGTGCCCTTTCTCCAGTGTGTATTTTCCACTCTAACTACTGTGCATTTAGTTTTGTTTTTTTCTGCTATATATCATCGCTGGGGGTGCTCTCAGGAAGTGCCTGATTCTTGTTGTTACACCTTCAAGCTGTGTACTGTGTTCCAGGAGAGTTAGTGATGTATGTTGGGTTTTTTTTCCATACTTACAAAAATACTATCTTAAATTTGAAAGCCATGGGCATTCTTTCATGTGATATTTTAACAGGGACAATAAGTGTGTGTGTCTATATAGATGATTACACTATTTTTATTCATATAAATGAATTTGCATCCTTCGAAAAGGGGATAAAGTGCTAGCTGAGAACTCACATTGTATTAACTTGAAAGATCCAGGTTTAATGATGTACAGATTTAAATCTACTTGCTTCATACCAATTGAGGCCAAAGAGCTGGTCATGTCTTGGAAACAAACATTATGGACATCTGTGCCCTAGTGATGGTATGTCAAATAAATCAGTCCCAAGCTGGCAAGTCGTCTTGTGTGGCTCTCACAGGCACACCTGCCTTAATGTCTGTTGTATCATTCTACTACTGATCACGCAGATCCAGTCATGCTACGGCATTGCTAACAACTGTTTCACTCTGTCCTTCTCCTGAATTGTGTTCTGCAGGTGGAAACAATTCATCCCACATCTCAAGGAAAATCTGCCATAAATAGCTTTAAAGATTTACACTATTTACACTTAGCAATTGAATTGTGTTGTTTTATATAAATTTTTATGAATAAATATATCCAGTCAAATATTTGCTTATGGAACAAAAATTAATTGAAGATGTCAAGTAGTGTGACTCACTAAATGATACATGATAGTTATTTCAATTCAGTGATTTTTGTTTTGTAGTACTATACCAATCAAAACCGCAGAGCATCACCATCATGTGATTCTAAAACAAAAATCCAGGATTAGTGTCATGATTCATTTCTGTAATATTGCAAAAACGAAGACCATGAATAAGAGGGGGTCTTCTGGCATCTCCTTTCTTCATTCAATAGTAAGCCTTTGCAGGTCTAGTTCAAAGCTAATTTCAAAAGTTGACTGAATGCAGGCCTCTTTTCAGGTTTTTAACAATATTCGATGAATTTTCTAAGCTTTCAAGCATGCAAGAAACTCTTTGGGAACACTCTCCTGTATACCCAGAAGAGTTGCTGAAAGAAGAGCTATTGCATCGAGGAGAGACTAAGAACCCTATGTGAGATTCCCTTTTACTAGTGGTGTGTAGCTCTTGTGCTACTGCAGGCACTACAGAATATGTTATTAAGCATGAAGCTTTTGGACGTGCTGAAGCATATATGCCATGCTGTTGCTTGGAAAAACAAGTAGGTTGTTATTGCCAAAATGCAGATCGGCGAGCAGCTTTGGATGATAGTTTAAGATTTGTCTGAAGCAAGGGAGTACCTCTCATCCATCTGTTCCCTATAGAGCATGCCATCCGCAAACCCAGGTTTTAGTAATGCCGGCCCATATTGTGTATCAAATGGGGAGGCTCCTCAGCCTCTGGCTTCTTTAAAATGTCCCATGGCTTCTCCTCTTTGCTGTGCCTGCACAGACAAGGCAGCCTACTTTCTGGTAAAATCGTCGACATCCTTTGCTAAGCTGTTGAGAGGCTTTCTGAGTTCACCGAATCACAGAATGGGTAAGGTTGGAAGGGACCTCTGGAGATCATCTAGTCCAACTCCCCTGCTCAAGCAGTGTCACTTAGAGCATGTTAGACAGGGTTGCATCCAGGCGGGCCTTGAATATCTCCAGAGAAGGAGACTCCACAACCTCTCTGGGCAACCTGTCCCAGTGCTCCGTCATTCTCACAGTGAAGAAATTCCTCCTCACATTCAGGTTGAATTTCCTGTGGTTCAGTTTTCGCCTGTTACCTCTAACCCTTTCATGTGGGACAGCTGAAAAGAGTTTGTCCCCATCCCCGTGACACCCTCCCTTTGGGTACTTACAGACATTGATAAGATCTTCCCCTCAGTCTTCTCTTCTCCAGGCTAAGCAGGCCCAGCTCTTGCAGCTGTCTCTCCGCGTTGCGCTGCCCTGCACTCGGCTCCAAGAAAGTCCTTCTGTTCCAGTACCAGCACTAATCCAAGCTGTCTCCTCAGCCAGTGTCTATGTAATGACCCTGTGCTAAGCCTTGCCTGTTTGCAGCCTGCTAAGCCTGCAGGAGCACTGTCCTGGGAAGTCTGCTGGGAGCCTGGATTTCCCACATGGTCACAACGCAGAGGTGATTACCTGACTCGGGCACCAGGAAGGGCAGCTTTGAGCCTACCTTTCCTCAGCTGACTGTAAAGAGAACTTGAGTGCTCTGAGTTGACTTTTTAGTTCTGCCTCCAGGGTTCAGTATTAGGAAACTGTGGGCTTTTGAAGTGTGAAGTCAAAGGCAAAATATACCTTTTGAGAGAGTGCTACCTTTCCTCTGTCTTTCACATCTGCTGTGATAGTAAGACAAGAGCAGTGAGTTGCTGGGGAGAAGGAGCTAATATGTTCTAGCAGAGCAGCTCATGCAGCTGGAAGAAAACAGGCCAGTTCTTGGCACCAAACTCTTTCTTCATGTCTTTAATCCGTCAGTGAGGTAATAGAGAAGAAGAACTAAAAAGACCTTCGAAAATGCTGTGGATATCACTTCTCCCAACTACAGCTCTCTTTTTTCTGCATCTCCTGTGCTTCCCAGGCCTGAATGGTACGTACAGCAGAGCTGCTATTCTGTTTCACAAGTTTTTTTTTTTTTCTTTCTTTTGTAGTTTACTGTCTCAAACAGGTTTCCAGTAAAATCACTGCTAGGAAAACCAGATGGAGCTTTGAAAAACATTCTTTGAAATTTTAGATCATAATTTTTAGAAAAAAATATGAAAAATTCTTATGCTCAGAAGCACTCTTTCAGCTCAGAAATTGTTCTCTGTGGAAATAGTAGGAGTTGTTTTCCTGGTAATTCAATAGGAATCACATCTGTATTGTTAAGACTGACAATACAATGTGGAGGCTACTGCAGCAATACAATACGGTGTGGAGCCTACTACTGGAAAAAATGAACGTTGGTATTTACTAGGACAGGATCTTTAAAGGCACACTAAAACCTTACTATAAATACCTATCAGTTGTAGCTATTGATAGAGGACAAGCTGGGAACTTGCTTGGAGGAAGCAATGTGAATCTCTGAGGAGAACAATCTGAGGAAAATATATCTCCAAACAATCAGTCTTTTTTTCCCCGTTGGCTTCCAGTCTGTGTTTGCCTTGATAATACCTGGAAAGGATGGTGACTTGAAAAACAAGTATTATTTACAAATCAGCATGCCTCAGAAGAAGATGCTGGAGAAAACATTGGGAATGTTTATTATTAAAGGGGTTTTTTCCATTCTTTTGTTAGTGGTTGTTCAGGATTCATTACTGATTTCTTCAAATACAGCCTAACTCTTGAACTTCGACCCCGCTCTTTTGGAGGAGAGAGAGGAAAAAAAAAAGAAAAGAAAGAAAAAAGACCGGCTCCAGTTAACAGCAAGCAGCCTGCAAATAGTATAGTCAGTTATTTAGATCACCTAAATGTGGGTCACCTTGGAAGTACTAATTTGAGGCCGGCAGGGCTCAATTTCCTGGATTTTCCTTGCTTGCTTGTTAAGGCTGAGCGTGCTCTGCTTCCCCAGCCACCTTCTCCTTTCTCCTCTGCTCCTTTGGGAGGCAATTGCTGCTCGATCTGGAGTCACTTTAGCTCCTTCTCCAATGATACGGGAGGAATGTCCTCACAGCTGGTCAAGTTGGACTGCCTTGCCGTTTGTTGATGTCTGTGACCTGATATTTCTGTGTCTGTCGTCCATGTTTGTTCCCCTGTTAAAATAAGCTGGTAAGTAAGGATGCGGGGATCGTTAATCTGCTTTGTGAACACTGAATTATTCAACCCTTTCTATGCTATTTTCTTTCAAGATATGCAATGCTCTGCATTTCCTTTTTATTTTCTTGATTATACTGCAATTTCTTTTAGATATTTCCCATTTAATTCTGCTGTTCCTTAATATTCGTTCCATAAATACTTTCTATTCAGTTTCTTCTAATTCTCAGATCATTAAAGAACTTGGAGGGTCTCACTAAACTTTTTTATACCTTTGTGTCTTAATACAGACTGAATGTTTATACCTTCTGCAACTTGTTTCCTAACAGACTGCATTTTCCAGTTTCCTGATGTTGCTAAAAGCTACTTTATTCAAATCTGTATTTTTCTTCCATTCTCTGTCATTTGTGATCGCTTTGAACTCCAGATTTAGATCCTCAAGCAGTTCCAATTATTGGACTCAGTTCAATAAAGCCTTTATTTTGAGAACTAATAGGATCATCCTGGGAAACTATAGAACAGACTAAATTTTTTGCTTGACTGACAGAAACATCTTTTCTGTGTGGACTTTTTAAGCTCTGGGGAGATGCTGAGTTGCACAGGTCAATGGGAATGAAAGCAAAAGCACTGCAGGATTCAGGATAGCCAGGAAACTATATATACAGGATAGCAAGACTAGGTTCCAGGCTCACAGGGCTGTTCTGACTGAGAAGTAGGTAATTTGCAAGCTACTTTGATATTTATAGATCAAGAAAAATTCTGATACTACAATTGTATTTGCATTTTTTACTTTTAGGTGAAGAAAATGAATTTCTTGAACATTCACCGGACTTTATCAGTGCCCGTGAAGGAGATTCTATCAGTATAATTTGCTCTATGAAAAAATCAGAAAATGAAGTGGGGACATACTTGAGGACTAGTATACAGCCGACCAACATAGTATATCTTTCCAGCCAGAACACTTCATTTATCCTTCCTGCTTTAGCTGATCGCACCAGTTATTCAAACGAAGGAAAAAATCTGAGGGTAACTCTGCGCAATATACAGGAAAATGATTCCAATATCTACCTTTGCAGCAATTTTATAAAAGAAAGCAATTATGTAAAGCTAAATGGAAAGACAACCATGTTAGTGGTGAGAGGTATTGCAGTTCTACTTTTTATATCATGAATGAATAAATAGAGGTAGATATTTTAAAACAAAGATGGATAAAAATATGGTAGGAGGGAGAGTTTTACAGAACTTTACGTATGTTGATTCAGATAATGTTCTTATTTATAAGAAAGTGTGGGTTTATTCCCTGAATAGATGAAGAAATCACTTTAAGTAGAAGAGTACCAAGAAAACCCAGAGAATACATGACTAATTTGATCCTAGCTACAGATTTTCAGATGAGTCATAAGTTATGATATCAGTCTGGAAACTGTGAGAACCCACAGATGTTTTCATAGCAATCAGCTAAATCTTTATGAATAACAAGCAAAGCAATAAGCCTTTTTTGGTGGCAGTTTTGGCAGATCTCTCTTGTTTTTAGTATTCTATCTGGAATGACAAATTGATAATACTTGGGAAGCTGGTGCTAGGCAGGGTTTGTGAATTAGGCATCAGTAGATACAAGTGATTTTATTTTAAAAGATATTTTTTAACAGTTAGTGTTTAATGGTGTTTAGTGTTTTTTATTTATTTTTTTTAACAAATAGTTGAAGGATAGGCCAAAAAAAAAAGTCTTGATTTTTTTTCTCTCTCTCTCCCCCTCCCTTTTTTTTTCCTTAGAAGAAGGTTGAGTTCACAACATCCTTTGACATTTTACTGCCAGACATACGTATCCTTCTCGTGAGACTGTCTAATCTGAAACCTCTTTACTAAAAATTACAGGTTTTTCTTCCTGTCCCCAAGGCATACACAAACTGTCTGATTGCTGGGTCAGTAATGGTCTAGGAAGGCTGTGATCATGTCCTCCCTTAGGTTTCTCTTTTTCAAACTTCTTGATTATGTTTTCTCAACTTCTCATCATCCTTCTCTCCTTACTGTGAATTTGTTCCAGTTTGCCTTTATCTTCTCAAAGTGTGTTGCCAAATGGGGCTCAGTCATCCTGCTGAAGACAGTTTGCCATGGTTAGAAGCATCCCTTCTCATGTCTCAGAGATTGCTCTCCTACTGTTCAGCCCAAAAATAGATTTTCTTGTTTTGCCTCACTGAGTTAGATTCAGTAGCTTCAGTAAGCATCGTGTTACAGACTTCAAACAATTTTTCTGTTTCTTTCAGTTTATTTAAGTCTCCTTTACAATATTTGGGCATTTGATTTCTTTCTTTGAAGCTAGTATTTTACACACATTTTTATTTTTCATCTTATTGATTTCAGAGTGTATCTCCATGGGTTTTTTAAAATTATCACATATCTATATTTGATTCTGATCCTTTTCTCTGAAATGCTTGCAGTTTTCCCAGAATTGTATTTTGTACAAAGGTGATAAATCCTGTCTTTATTCCCTCATCCATATGTTAGTGATAATGTCAGATAGAACAGGGCATGCCCTCAGAAGAACTTAGTGAAATGGCTTGTTGGATATCAAGTCAGTAATAACTACTTTTGAAGATATAATTTCATCCAGATCAGTAATTCCCAGGTCTTTCTGTAGCTTAATCTCACTTGGGAAAGCAAGCAATGATGCATATCTCACAGGCAAGCTGATAAAATTGTGTTGCTTTAAAAGCATTCAGCACTTTTAAGTATGTGAAGCCCCTTCGTTATAGCCAGGCGAGCTTGTTCAGTGAGCCCTCCTTTCAGTTCTTGGGGCATCAAGGTATTCCAGCGTGCACTGACATAGGCTTGTCTTCTTGAGACCTGCCTAAAAGCTGCCTTCAACTTCTTTACACAGTGACTAGGAAGCGAGGGGAGAAACTAGAGGCTGGGGGGGGACACACACACAATAAAGCTAAAGACTACAGAGTGGGGTTTTTTTGAGTGGGGGGAGGAAGGGAATGAGTAGACCATGGGATGAAAGCTATGCTTGCTCTCAACTCTTCGATGTCTGTTGTCTGTGCTGGAAACACAGCAGAGCCCTCTCAGCCCCCAGCTCCCCAGGACACCTCCTCACTCCTACAGCTTTTTCCATCTTTCTTCAGTTCCTCCTGCTCTGGCCTTTCTGCACTGTTTCAATAACAGCTGCCGCGCTCTGGTTGCATCTTGTAGCCCCTCCACTAATGAGCTACCATCTCATGAGTAGAGAGCCCGTGACCTAGCACATATTTTCCTGTTTTGCTCATGATAAAATGTAATGCAGCTACTGCAGGTCCGTGAAAACGGTTTGTCTTCTGTATCCTTTCCTAGTTCACAGAAATCACAGAATCAGTAAGGTTGGAAGGGACCTCTGAAGATCATCTAGTTGAACCTCCCACAGATTTCCTGTCACTGGGGCTTGAACCCAGGACCTTCAGCATGTAAAGCAGATGTATATCCCTTCAGACTTTCAGGGAAAGGATCAAAATCACTTGGATATGGCATGTTGTTGTTATACTTGTTTTGGCTATTTTTAACCACAGTTAAAGTATTTAACCAAAGTAAAGTTTAAATGTTTGGATGTTCTGAACCCTTTGCAAGTATTCAGGTTTGCCTGTATTCTTTGAGCTTCCCTTGTCCTGATTAATAATGCTTAATGATTAATAAAAATTGATGTCCCTTGGGACGTCAACCTCTTTAAGTACACTCGGAGAAATATCCTCAGACTTACATTGACTCACTATATCTGAATTTCTGTGGTCTGGTATTTCTGTCTGACTTTTGTATATATTCTCTTGTTAAACACACTGTTATGTATGTGGTAACCATTAATCTTTCTCGATTTTAGCTAAAAATAATGGAGTTGTTGAACAGTCACCGCTTTCACACAGTGTTCAGCAAGGCCAGTCTCTCAGCATTACTTGTTCACTGAAAAGCTCGCATGAAGAAGAAGGGATCTTCTTGCTCAAGACTCACGTGAAACCTGAAAGAGTGTTATATGTTTCAAGGCAGAATATTTCAACTATCTTTCCTGCTTTTGCAAATCGCTTGGACTATACAAAGCGAGAGAAGACATTAGTGATAATTCTGCACAACCTACAGAAAAGCGACAGTGACGTATACGTGTGTGTTGGAGTGTTTAAAAATTCCGCTGTCCTCTCACTGAATGGAAGTGGCACCATGGTGCTGGTTAACGGTACTGTACTTTTGCTTGTTTAATCGTAGGCATGCTATAAATGAAAAGGTGGACAAAAGGCTTAACAGAACTTTAATACAGCCACATGGAGCACTAATCTATGGCTAGACTTGTTTCAGTACTTGAGAAAGTCTGGCGAGAGGGCTCGGTCTCCTCTGCGCTCTGTTGTACTAGGCACTTTGTGTGTTGCACGCACAAAGAGGCCCTACGTTTCTACCTACCTTGTACTACTGGAGGAGAAATTAAAAAGGAAAAACTTACTGTAATCTAACATCTTAAAAAAAAAAAAAAAACACAGACAACAAACATTGTAGCGTGTCTGTGAATAATCTGTCTGTTTCAGGAAATGAATCAGTATTTCTGGTATCAGTTCTGTGACCCTAATGTGACATAAATGTCTTCTAGAAAACTGTAGCAAGGCTTTGTCTATGTTTGAAAACAGATCATGTTAGGGAGCATAGATCAAGTCCTCAGGTGTTTATTTGAAGTGCTGGAGATGATAGCACAGATGAAGTCACATACCCTCCTTCAGTGAGCACGCTGAACTCTTTTCCAGAGACAGAAGGGGTTTTCTGTTGTGTGAGGTTTTTTTGTTGTTGTTGTTTTTTTGGGGTTTTTTTTGTTTGGTTGGTTGGTTGGTTTTTTGTATAAGATAGTGTTGTAACCATTTGCTAAGATGAGGACAAAAACAGCAACATAGCTCTTGATTTTGATCTCACTGGTGCAGCTTAAACTTGTGCAGTGGGCTTTCGTGAGATTTTTCAGCAATTAGACAAATGTTTTGTAGGGCCTAAGAGTTCCAAAGGATTTATTTGCAGCCTGCCAGACTATGGTCTCATTCTATGCTACTAGCCTTAACTGGTGCAATAACTCAGCAATGTGAGTCACAGAAAAGAATACCTATAGATCAAAGCAGTGGCGTGATTACCAGATTTTATGTTATTCAGGTATGGATTAATTGTGGTTTTAGAGAATTGTAACCCTTTCCATTAGCACTATTCTGTGCAGTATATGTGCCTCAGATCATAATAGCCTCCTACTTCTGACTGCATTGCTTGCAGCCCTCCAAACCCAGCTGTCATATAATTCCTAAATATTCCTGTCAGAGCACTTGGTATTACTATAGTACTGCAGTAAAACATTTTTTGTGGTCCTATCCCTGATGGTAGTATGTGGTACCCCAGACCTAGCATACAGAAGCTATTACCCTCGTAGCATGCCCCTCGCTGCCACTCACACTCATCCCCTGCCTCCCAGAGGTCAGTGAGAATACTGATGGGATGACAAAAGTGGTTGTGTAGCATGCTGTCGGAGCCTGATTTCTTGTTGACCAGAGCCCCCTGCAGACCTAAATAATTTTTTTCATAATAAAAATATAATTCTATCTCTCTTCATAACTTGTAATAATAATAATATAATTCCACATGCAGAAATGGAGCAGACATGGTGTAGCAATAATTCCTGGAGCTTCTATGGTCTTATCACTGCGGTGGTGCTGCTCATTTCTGCACTGGTATGCTGCGTCTTCTACCACATCAATGTAAGTATGCTTCTCTATGCCAAAGCAAAACAGAATCTGCATTCAGTGGACAGGAGCGCCTTCAATCATAGCCAAGATATTGTTTGTAAATAATGATTGACACAAGGAAACACCTGAAAAATCTAAGGAATCATGGCTTTGTCTTGTTTCCACTTAGCCACATATTTCACGTAAAATTTTGGAGGTAAGGACTGTGCCTTTTTATGCCTTTGTAACATTTAGTAAATGATGAAATTGTCTTTTCGACAATAAACTTCAAGTAAGGTTTGCAGCCAGTTTCCATTCCTGCATGTATTTCTCTAAAGAGGCAACTCACCACTCTGTTAGCATTTTTTTTTTCAATTGGATGGAGCTGTCTCTAGTCATCTTGTAATAGATGTAAGAGAATGCTTTGTGGGGAACTCAAGGACAACATAAAGTCGTGAAACAGCCTTGTGTCTGGTGGTAGCACCAGGAGTACATCACTACCCCTTTCTAGAGAAAAAAGGTGATCAAGAAATTTTTCTTTTACTGGGATGCAAGAAATCCATTTTCCTCAGAAAACACCCATAATTATTTGTCTCTGATAGATCTTTTTCTCCGTAAAGATCACTCAGATTCACAGAGTGGGATGTGACTGGTCAGGCTTCTATGCTATCCCTCTACTGTGGTTTCAGTACTGCTAAAAAGCAGTAGTATAACGTCATTCTACAAAGCCAAGGGTCCTTGTAGGACTTGGTCCCTTACCTTTATCAGTAACGGAGTATAGTTTAAGGTTAAACATTATTCGTGTTGCAGATACTTCCAAACCTTGAAGGAACTTCAATATGTAGAATTACATATGATTGACAGGTACAAAGTTCAGTGATCAGGTCATCAATTCCCACGCAGATATCTAAGAACTCATTGGGAATTTAAAAAGAATATTTCTATCTCCAATATCTGGAATCCTAAAATGTAAATTGGCTTCTTGGTAGGGGTCCTTTCAAGCTTGATTCTGAATGGCTGCTTGCTTTGTTTTTGCAGATAAAGAAATATTTCCAGAAAAGAAAACCAAATGCAGTATATGAAGATATGTCTTATGGTTCTAGACGTAACACATTGGTTGGAACTAAGACTTCTGGCATTAAAAATTAACCTCTTGCTAGCAGGAACCATGCATGGATCAACAGTTCCTTTCCAGTCTCTCTGAGAGCTACCTTAGCAACTTGGTGCAGCGGTTGAATTGAAAATGCTATCTAACTTTGTTTCTGAAAAGAAATATCTACTTCATTGCCAAAGCTCTGTTTCCATTTCTTTTGGTTACTTGTGAAATACAATTTGTTTCTTTTATCTACAGGAAATAAAGAGATGCAGTTACTCTATAGATGTATTTGCAATGCAGTATGGAAAGCAGTACTGTTGAACTGTAAATTTGGCTAGATGCGATGTATAGACTTGTTTCTTTAATTGATAGATAACCTTTCCAGGGAAGGTGGGATAGATGAAGAGCTCTGGTGATGAGCTTTAGGAAGTGTTCAGGAAGACCGTGACAGGCCTGTTTAATAACATGCAGTGGATCTACAAATGAATGGGTTGCAGTTCTTTCAAGAATCCATGTGAATTTGCTAAAGGGGTCAAACAGCAAATTAAAGCAAAGATATCTCTTCAGAAGAGAATTCAGAACCTTTGTGACAGAATGCGTATTACAGATGAAGTGCTAGATGTGTGCAGATTCAATTATTTTTAGTTCATAAGGGCCCCACAAAAATTATTGGAATTACTGCCTTTGTCAGAGAAATAGGCATAGTTGGTGGAGGTCTTGACCTGGCTGATTTGCAAAGTGATCAGATCTGGGGGCCTGAGACAAAATGGTTTTGTGGAAAAGCAGAAATGTTCACGACATGCTGGTGTTGTTTCAAATTCAAGATATCTTAAAACTACACAGCAGAATGCATTTCTCCAGCTCAGTGACCTTACACTCTGTACAATACAGGGTGAACTAGTCTGGAACAAAATCAGTGCCCGATTTCCAGCCTGAGGCATGGGTGAGCCTGATCCAAAAATCACTCTTAACAAAGGAATTTATCAAAAATTCACATAAGCAAAACCAAACAAAAACAAACAAACAAAAAAAAAACCCTACATTTTATTTGATAATGGCCTAGAACAGTTTGCTAGGAAGAGCTTTGCTCTCCTCTAGCTAAACGAAAGGCTACAGCTTCCTCCAGGGGTGTATGGTTTTGCACAGGCTGGGTCAGCTGTGGGAAGTCAACAGCTTGCAGTCTTGCAGGCCCAGAAAAGTATAAAATTGGGTTGTTCTGAGGCCTTACTGTAGGACTGACTGAGTGGTTTATGGTTTCTGGGGCAAGGCTGATAGTAGAATTGTCTTTATTGATGTTTATTAAGTTTTTAAAGAGAGCAGGGCTGTTTTACAGCTTATGAGAGTGCAGCTGGACTGCATCCAGGCACAGGGGAGACTCAGGCTTTTGAAGGTGGCACAGCCTGTTCTGCTGAGTGGTTTAAAGGCTTCTTTCAAATACCCTGTAACTTGCTGCTGAACAACACCTCAATAGGCAATACAGTTTTCTCTTTATTTACATAACCTAATTTTTTTCATTTTAAAATTAATCTCTGATGAAAATACTTTCTTGAAGTCTTTTGATAAAAACTGCAATAAAATTTCTTGAAGAGCGAACAACGTGAAAGGACGATGGAAAAATAGACAGTGCTGTGCAGGCTGGCACATCCTTTCGGCAGCATCTTATACCAAGTCAGTAGGACGGAGGATTACTGGGTTTTGCTGGATCTAAAATAGGAGATGGTACCTCACTGTTATGGACTCTGAAACGCTGGGCACCGCCGTGGGTGAGAGGCTGTGCTGGCTCCCTCCTCTGGGATGGAGTTTGCTCACTTTGCTTGCTGTACACAGTCAATAAAATATTCGGAAAAGCAGTGCCGTAGTTTGTGGCTTGCCTCGACGCCCTGTGTAACGGCCAGCACGCCTTTAACCCCACGCAGCTTGTCTCACGCGGCTGCAGCGAGCGCCCGTGCCTCGCCGCAGAGTGCAACGGAGGGGTTTTCACAGCCAAGAGCCAGACGTGGGAAAAGAGGCCACTAAGACAGAGGTTTTGGAATGAACTTCCTATAAATACTCCTACAGTCACAAGCTTACGCTCGTGACAATTTTGTGAGCCAAAAATTGCTGCAGACGGGGAAAAAGCGACTACTGCTGCTAGCAGCGTTCACAAGCAGGCGAGCACGGCTCATCCCCATGTTTGGGAGTTGGTTGCTATTTAAAGGCCAGACACCTCTCCAAATAATGACATTGCCCCCCACCATAAGGGAGTTCTGAGGTGATCCTGGTCTCCTGCAACTGAAGTATTCATCTTTGCAAAAAAGTGTAGGTTTAGTAAAACAGGGCTATACTCCCAGAGAGCGAGTGAGAGTATGTGAAGATTGAAGACCAAGCAAACTGGCAGGTAACGTCAGCTTTCTATAGCAATGCTGCCATGCAGGCATGACCACAACTGTGAAAAAAAGCAAGCTGTGAAAGGAAGCAGTAGTGAAGGTTTCTCTGTTTTCTTTTTTAAATATAAAGCCTAGATGAGGAAAATGACATTTAATGAGCTATCTCTGAGTTGTATCTGCGCGGAGGGGCAGAATGCCAAAACCAAAGACATTAACACAAACAGCAGTAAATAATCTCCTTGAAGAGGACTGTCAGGGGAATAAGCTCGACTCAGATATGCTGGGATTTCAGCAGAGTGGTCTCAGCAGCATTGTCACGATCAGGGAGAGGGTAAATACTAGGATATTTAAATGGGGGTCTCAAGATACAGCGTGTCTCAGAGCTTCTCTGGAAGGTAGATAAACTGAGCTTTTCTTGTCCAAAGTTGAGGACTGAATTACTCTGGGGTTATATTGCTGCCTTCACTATTTGTCTGTCTCTTGTCCCTGCACTGGGAAGGGATATGGTTATCTGGGAGAGGCAGTAAGTGCTGTACAGGGCTCTGAGAGGGAGCCAGTACCCTCAGCAGCATGAGTGATATGAGGATGTTGGCGAGAGCATCTTCCCCAACGCAAGGGCTAAATGGCTGCAACTGCAACTGGCAGCAAAGAAGATGCAGGTGGCAGAGCCGAAGCTGTGGCTCTAGTGTTACAGTTTGCTAAGCAGGGAGGGAGAAAGCTGAGGGAGCTGAACAAGCACAATACATGAGATGTAGGGAAAACACGACAGGGGAATAACAGGCCATGTTGGATATGACTCACTGCTAGGTCTATACAGACTGGCCGAGGCAGAGCTCTTGGGGGGTGGGGAGCATGGTGGAGGAGGTGTCAGAGGTTCATGAAGAATAATTTTTGGTGATATTCAAAACTGGAGAGAGCAGTCAACCCATGCAGACTACCACAGAGGGAGCCCACAGACCCAGTACAATTTAACTCTGAGGAAGGCGTTTTGATGCATTGACTAAGGCATGTCTGACAAGTATGTGCTTGACATTGGGTACCGAGGAAGAGTGCAAAGAGGCTGATGTGCAGAATCAAGTGCCTGTGATGGGAAAAAGAGTTGAATATCTGTACGGCAGAGTCCCATAGCCCTGGTCTAGGCATTGATAGTGCCAACCACTAGCCAGAGCCACTAACACGCAAGGGCCAGTACAGCGCTGCCAGATTGCAGGTCCCATGACAAAGCCGAGCAGGCAAGAGTCTGTCTAGAATGGTGGGACTTTGGGTTTGGCAACAACACGTGTTGTTTTCCAGGAGGACTATGTAAGGCATGGAGGTAGGTTCTCCTCTTGCTGTGGACAGTGACAGACTGTAGGACAGTAGTCAGTTTCCATTGACTATCCTGCAAGCAAATGCTCATAAGCTTCTAGCAGCTTAGGTGCTACATGACGTATTTTTAAAGCGTAAATTGCTAGAGTGGCCTGAAATTAACTTCTTCTACCCATCTGTCACTGGTTGCTGCTTGTGAATATTTTTCATCCAGTAACTCTTGTAGGAGTCTTTCTGTTGGTGTTTGGAGTGTATGCCCAAAACATGTCCAACATTGCTGACCGTGGGAAAGACAAGCTTCTGACTGGTGATTCCCCAAGATCTCCAAGTTAGTGACAAAATATGTTCACTCGTGGCATTAAATCTTTCATAAATGTTTATTTTTCAAGACCTTTAGCTTCTTTTTGAATGTTTTGTTAACACTCAAACTATTCCAGACATGTATGAGCAGTAGGCTTACAATCAAGTTGGAAATTTGAAGCTTTTTCTGGTAGTTCACAAGTTAATTTTCACAATGTATAGAGCTCAGAAAATACTGACAATGCCTTCATCATGTCATTTTTTTACCTGATGTCTTTCTTTGATTAATATGCTTCTGTTCTACTTGGCATACAATTTTAAGAGTATTTGAGTTGTCGTACATTGTTTTTAACACTATTTTGAATGCTTAAGCATAACCAAACATTTGTGCAAGCCAACATATGTGCATTATGTAAAGAGTTTTTCAAATTCGCTTTGAAATCTCAAGGGATTTTAATTTACTTTTTTAGGAAATCAGTGTAGTACATTGTTGATCTCACTTCTCTTACAGCCAGGCCATCCTAGCTTGTGTAGAATATCCTAACATGCAGAAGAGTGGCTTGGTATTAAGCTTTCATGATTTTTTCACGTGAAGAAGTGAAATAAAGCAACTAGCCTAAACAGAACACTTTTCCTTTTTGAAAATTTTTGAAATTTTACAGTGGTGTCATTGTCTATGTAGTACAAGTGTCAATCTGTCCAGCTTGAGGATGGGAGGTGACTTCATTATATATAAGTAAAGTGATAGTGGGCATGGATGAACTCACTGGATGGTGCTAATTTCTCCTGGGGCCCAGGCAACTATTTCATAAGAACAACTATTTTTGCTTTTGGATGGTATTTGATTGCAATGACCAGCTGGTATATTTCTGACAGTCTCCCCAGAGAACATGTTCATGTCCCCGGAGAAGATATCTGCCTGAGTGATTAGAAAGGGTAAGCTATACTGTAGTGCTTCTGACTATAATGAAAATAATATCTAAGCATTGCAGATGCCATATAAAAGATGCTCTGTGAATTAGTAGCAGTTTTATCTTGCTGGGAAAGCCTCTAAATTCATTCTCTCAGCAATTCATGCCACCTTGAGACATTTAGTCCATCTCCTCTCAACAGAGTGGAAAATGGGAGGGAAGCTACTTCAAGTACATGTTTGTTTCTTCAGAGAACCTACCTGAGATGTGGTGATCAGGAGCCAGTATTGCATCCACAAATTTGTTATGACGTAGTGGGCTAAATTATGCAGCCTTTTCTCATGTAAAGTGTGAAAGCTTACCTGGAACTACTTATACAAGTAATGCTTTATCAGTGGGAGTAATCATTTCATCCACAGATAGAATTTATTACTCTGCTCTGATGGAACAGAAAGAAGTTTGTTTTTTTGAGCACTCTTTCTCTACACATACTGCCTTACAACTCTTACACAACTCTCAGTCTTCTGAAAAACCACGAAGGCTAGTTTGGGAGTGCAGTTGCAGTATATTATCTTTAATCAGAGACAGTTGATGGTCAGGTTGTGGGTAAATGACATTTACAAGTACACAGCTATTTTCTCAGTTAGCTTTTAAGAGTGGATAGTGAAATCACATTATGCCAAAATGTCCTTAATTTCTGAGAAAGAGACTCATTTAAGAAACATTTTGTAAGCTTCTCTACTGCTCTGAGTCTCACACTCTGTAAGGCTCATAATGTGATTTCTTGCAGAGAGTCTTCTGGACATGATGACATCCAGTGACTAAATTCTACTAACTTTTTGACTCAGAACTCTATCAATAAAGAAAATCAGTTCAAGTTTTCAAAAGAGACATTATCAAGAAGCTGTGCACGTATGTGTGTACATACTGCAGGAGAAGAAACTTCAGTTCCTAATTCCTATCAAGGCTAAAGTTAAAAATAAGGGTCTTCCTAAGATATTCATATTTTCCTCTGTTGCAGAGGCTGTCTTAGAAATTAAGGTATTGCATACTGAAATAGAAAGTTACACTTCAGTCTTAGCTGAAACAGGATATAGAAGAGAGTGCCTAGGAGATTTTCACATAAGAGTGCTTCAATTAAACAGTCCAAAATGGTTCTTTGCCACTTTTAGACTTGCTCAGAACCAGGCAAACCAGGTAGGATCCATGCATGAAAGCAGTAATTTAAAGAGCTTTCTTATTGCTCTTGTCCTCATGGATCTTTTACTGGTAAACCTCACCATTATGATCATGACAAGTTACCAAATAGTCTCAGTTCATTTGCCTGGGTGCAAATGAGATGTTCTTCCTTTCTCTCACTGCTATTAATCAATGGCAAGCTCTAACGCTTTGATCTGAGGGCAGAGTTTTGATGGAATAAAAAGAAGGGCAGAAGTAGTCATAATAAAAGTAATTGTATTCAGTAATAACATGTCTTCTTCAGATAGTTTCTCTTAGGCTGCTCTTACACTTCAAGAAAAAATTTGTGGTCTCTGTGGTAAAGATGCAGATATTTGGATGCCACAAGCATGTCTAAGGCGTTACGTTTCTATTTGTTGCTCAGCACTGCTATGGAGTGGGCTGCCCAGATGTGTGGTTTATCATCCTGTGGTGTTGAGAGATAGAATCATGATAACGCTCTGGCAAAACATCACAGTTCTGTGCTACAGAGGAGGCTGCCATGCTGCTGCTGCAGAGCAGAAAAGCTCAGGTGCGCAGCCTTGCAAGTCCTTCTCCGAGCCACGCTTACAGCAGCAGATGGCCTGGCCCATGGTGCCTTATCGTTGCTCTCTGATGTTATCCTCTCTGTATTACAGCTGGCTGTGGCCATTTGGCTAAGCAGTGGAAACAGACCTCTCTGGTTGGTGAGCCAAGATATAGTAGATCAACCTGGGGCAAAGATTTCCTCCTTCTAGTTTACTAACAAGTTTATGTCAAGCACACAGTTCAGATCTTAAAAAAGATCCGTGTGAACACACCAGTGTGCCTCACAGACAGTTTAGCACACCCATGGTCAGCCGTGATAGGTCCTGTGGCTTGGGTGCAGCTGCAGTCCTCTTGGCAAAGGCCAAAAAGGCTCTAGACGGTTGGGCTTAGACTGACACTAGATGCAACTGGACCAAGGCCATGCAGTCAGGCAGTAAATCAGTTTTCATTCCTACATATCATACAAACCCACCAACATAAATAGGTTCTTCATATTTCTTTTTTTTTTGTGTGTGTGGAATAATGTAGGGGAGGTTAATGTGAAAAACAAACCTGCTCAGCTGTAAGTTGGCATCACCTTAATTGCTTCACATTTAGGAGTTTTGGTTTTTTCAACTTTGAGCTAGAGATGTCATCTACCTCCTAGCACAAAGACCTCAGAGAGAGCACCCTCTGATTTTATTTCATGCCTGCTCTTCTTGCCACAGTACTTCTTGCGTGTACGACTGGCACGTTGTGAGCGGCTGGTCTCTGTGGCTGGTGACTTGAATGTCTCTGTAGTTGAAATTTATTTCTAAGGGGGACCTTACTCAGTCAGTCACAGATGACTTGATCAGAGGCTTCCCCCCCCCCCTTCTACTGAGGTTTATTTATCTCATAGTAGGATCTCTGACATTTAGAGCAGAGATTTACCATATGACATTTATCACTAATTACACACTTCAGTGAGAGGAACAGCAGTTCAGCTCACCGGTTGTATCACTTTGAGTATTTCTACCTATGTTATACCTGTTTATGTCTCCTCTGCATATTGCTAGCTTAAATATTAGCAGCAGTCTGGCTGTGGCAAACCAAATTTCCACTTGGGACTGTGTACTCTGCCCACAGTTAGGCCACTTCTGATACGTTATCATGCTCAGGTCTTGCCTGAGTACGTTAGTGTTGCAATCTGCTGTGCACATAGGCATACCAGTTAGCTTTGCTCAGATACTGCTACAGTCTCAGGTACAGCAGTGTTGCCTTTCACAGGGCTTGGCATCTGTATGGATCCTGAATAAATACATTGTCAGCCAGCATGCATGGAGTTCCTGCATGCCCCAGCTATGTTGTTATCAGTGCCTGAGCTTGCTGGGTTAAAGCTAGCTTGGATGTGCCTCAGCTGCAGTTGAGGTGCACCTCAAGGAATCATGAGCTCCCTGGTCTGACAGTGACAAGAGTGCAGAGAGGGACCCACTACAGTGTGTTTAAACAGAAGGTCCCAGTATGGAGTATTTAAACAGAAGCTGTTTATGAGACAGAGACTGAACATGAAGGATTTTTTTTATGCAGAGGTATTTTAATGATTGAAAACGGGTTGTTGTAAAATCAACCAAAAACCATTCATTTCTTACAGGCTACACTTAATATTGAAGCTTGATTGTGAACAAACTTTATCTACAAAATCAAGTTTTCATCTGTGGATGTGGAAAATCTTGTGCCTGCATCTATTGTTATCTATCTGCCAGGTTCAATGAGTATCTACTGTTGTACGCACTGGTGTCTAGAAAATGTAGGGATGTTCATTGCAGTACTAGATGTTTTCAGGTGAAAGCCCAAGACTCAATAGGTCAATAATCTAAGAGAGAAAATATTATCAAATGCTCAGCTCATCTGAAAGGTGTGCAATTACTTTTCTGCAGCCACACTTGTGCATTGGTCTGCTGTTCCTCCTGTCTGTCAGTCCTGAGCTGTGATACGTGATGGTCATGCTCTGCTGTTGAATTCTGATGGCAGTTAGGCAGCCCAGCTGGCTGAGTATCCCAAGGTGCATTCTAACATGCATTAAATTCCTATGATGGAAGTTTTTGAAAAAATATCTGGAAATACTTTTGAACCTGAGTCACATGTGGACCAACCTACAGATTACCTACATCTGCTTAGGCAAAAAATTATCAGCTCTGAAAGATCCTGGTTGACATTGCCTTTCCAGTGTATATTTCAAGTGTGCTTGTGTATACATATATCCTATTTAAGAGACTCTAATTCACTTATATTACACAACTGGGTGTAGAGATAATTTTAGACCAGCAACAGGTGGGAAACTAATTTTCCACTTTCAGTTTAAAGGATTAGGTAAGGAGATTCAGCTGATGCTTCATTAGGTGCACAAAACAAAGTAGAGGAGCAGAAGGAAAAAAAGCTGCTTTGTCTGAGCTAGTAGCCAGGATTTTTAGGTAAGTACTATGTTTTTCTTGTTGGTTTTAAAGCTGCATTGTAAAAGAGGTAGAAAAGCACCTTCTTGGTCATGAATATTGTTACAGTTTAGTAGAGTTGGCTTGTATGTACCTGAGAATGATTCAGTCCTAGGCTTTTTTTGTAATCATACCTTGTTGTCTTACTGCTGTATATGTGTGTCTAACACTAGGTGTAAAAGCAACGTTACCATTTCCAGATGAGGTATAGAAGTTGTTCTGTAACACTTTGTCTTTAGTTGGATTGTAGAGCATTGATTTATGCTCTAGCAGAGCAGAAGTTTCTGATGCTGTGTATGGTGGGAGGATTTGTAGAAGGAAACAAAGTCTTATGAAGTTAAGTTAATCTTTGCTTGAGGAAAAGGCAGGGATGGTTAAAAAGTAATGGTTCTTCATATGATTGGTTCTTTTGGTCTAACTTTTACACTGGTTGTCCCTGAGTCAAGCTTCTCCCTCTTCCAAAGCAGATATTATTCCTTCTCAGCTCTGCTAAAGAAGCTCACTGAGCTCTTTAGTGGGTGTAGTCAGAGGATGCTACCAAATTTGTTGTTTTGAAACCAGAAATTGAACATGATGTGCTTTAGGTTTCATGGTTAGCTGGGTTTACCATAGTAGTATTTTTTTTCTTTCTTTCTTTAAACTATCACCTTTGTAGGGTGATAGTTTCTTGATGAGCAACATGCAGAAAGAGCTCTAACTGTTGCAAGATGTACTTGTTGTTTGTGGCAATATGTGCTTTTTGCCAAATCTCTGCTTAGGCAGGTTGGGCCACTGTGTGTCTTTAAAAGTGGTAGGTGAACATGCAAGTGAGGTGACAGAGGCTGCTGAAAGTATGTGAATTGTTTATGCAGATCAAGTTACTGGCTCCAGCATTGCTTGTAATATTATTATCAAAATTATAGTGAAGTTCAAGAGCTGCCTAAGCTAGGGCTAGGTCTCCTCGTGCTAGGTGGACAAACATACTGTGGGTCATGCTCATAAGCCAGGTAGCCAAGAGAAGCAGAATGAGGGGTAGGAGGGTGAGGAAGAAACAGAAATGGGGAATGCAGTGATTTGAATGCAGTGATTTGAATACAGTCATATCTTAGGTCACTGACAAGCCAGAATCCAGATTATACATATCTTGCTTCAGTACTTTAGCTTGTAACAAGTTTTCTTTGTGCAGGATATTTTGCTGTCCCTGCAAGGAACTGGGACATCATGGTCCCAGTGTCCTGATGCCCCAGGATTAAGTGTGACTGCTAGCATTGCTCAGGAGGTTATGCACCCTAATGAAGAAATCTGAATGTGTACGTGCATGAAGTGCAACACAACACGCAATACTACAACTGGCTATAGACCAGGGTCCCTGTTCCTTCCAAAGCCAAGAGAAATGCTCAGTGGAGCATAGTAGTGAATTCCTCATATGTTTCTCTGGTACTGCTCTATTGCTTTTTATGGATATAAGTCAGGACCTACTGGGATTGCTGGGGTTCTTGTGCAGCTCTGAACACCATAGTTCTTCCTTCACTGCTATGACTGTCTGCTGTGTGTGATTTGTTTCACTTTGGCTGATGTCGCCATTAGTCTTTGCCCCTTTCAAAAGCATGTTTTCCTTGCTGTCTCCTGTCCCAACTTCCTCCTTTAGTTTTGCAAGTCTTTCCATCAACCTCAAGTCTTGCAAATTGTAGGTCAGAAATACTGATAGAAAATAGCTGCCTCCCTGCCTTCTTGTGGTGGCTCTGTGGCAGAACCTGATTAGAAATTCATGGAACTCCATTGCTATATTCCAGCAGAAGCCTGCTGTCACTCTGATGAAGTCAGTCCAGCTCTGTATGCTGACTTGCCATGTTAAATGATTTGTGATATAAGAATGCAAATGGGCCAGTGTAAAACAGGTTTTTTAAAGCTGAAGTAATTGTGGTACTTTGTTAGCACAAAGAACCAAAAGATCCCAAAATGGGGAGAGAAGGTCATAGCTGCAGTCCCTGAAATGTTTTGAACAGGTAGTGAATAAAGGTGCTGTTTTGTCCTAAGTGATGTTTATCAGCGTGGTGCGGAGTGGAAGGTGCTGCACTTGCCTGCTGTCTCCAGCAAACCCAGCAGTGAGCCAGACTCCAAGCCTGCATCCTGCTTACCCAGAAAGTGGTCTCAGCCAGATGAGAAAGAGAAAGAAACGACTCTATCACCTTCTGCAGCTCTGCTAGATCTTACACAAAGCCCAACGACTTGTAGGTTGAGTGTCAGCTTTCACCCCATCCTTGGTACAGTACTTTCTTTTCCTGGGCTGTCCTTTGTCTAAGATTACTCAATTAGCTGCTAAGACCATTTTCACCTTTTCAACTGCGCTGCAAGCCTGGGATAAAAAAGGCAGGTAAATGCAGCACCTTAGCAGTTAGAAGCAGTGTTATGAAGTTTTCCATAAAGTCTGTGCTGGAAACGTTTTGTCAGCAGCAAGATTAGTTCATGAGGATTAGAAGCTGAAATTTTACTCTTGGTTGTTCTTGCCCTCCCTGCTTTTGCGTGTTTCTCTTACGTCCTGTTTTGTTGTAAAGGAAATGCCTTTAAGAACCACAGGAACAAGTGTCATCTGAGGTGCCTGAATTTGCTACACTAAACTGCAGTTAAAATTGCCTTCAACAGTATCAAAAATCCTGGCTAGTGAGGGAGAAAGGAGAAGTGAGGTTGTTACTACAAATTTTTTCCTACAGCTGGAGGAAAAGGAAATACTAGAGGCTATTCAGAGGAAATCCATACTTAATCTTACTCTCTGGTCTCAAATGGTTTAGCTTTTTGGTTTTTTGTATCTGTGAAAGAATGTTTAAAGATTTTAAACTGTAGATATTGTAGTAAGAGTTGGTATCAATACTTCATGGGAAACCCTTGACCACATATCAGTGCTTAGTGTTGTAACCCTATAAAGGATTTTTATTATCTGTTCCCATGCTTAGCTTGAGACACCATTTGCCATTCATCTGAACATTGTCCTTCATGAGGGAGAGAATTCTCTGGCTAGTTTAAAAAAAATGGCAGAATAGAATGGCAGAGCTAGGAGGAACTCTGAGAAATCATTTGGTCTGTGTTTGCTATGAAATTACAGCCAGGTGTATCTAGGTTTAGGCCATCCCAAGAGTTAAATGTACCCTAACCTATTCCTAAAGGTTTCTACTGATGGCATCATCCAGATAGCCTCTTCTGGAGTTTATTTTTTTTCTTGTAATTTATTTGACCTGACATTGCTGTCCATAAAAGAGCAATGCCCAAACGACAGCATAAACACATGTAATGAGGAGTGATGGGCAAATGCACTGGCTCTGCTCTTTGAGGAATATCAAATGGTAGGGTTTGGCCCAGAACACAGATCCCTGGAGATACCACCATCTGAGAAGAGAAAAACTGGTAACGAGTCACACACAGTCAGTAGCAACATGAAAAAGCAGTTTTGAGAAATAAATTATTGATACCAAATTTGCACTTAATGAGCAAACTTTCCTAAAATAATCCAATACAAAGCAGGTAAATGCATCATGTTAAGGGACTTGGTACACAGACAGGATCAAGGGGTGGATGGTTTTACCTACCAGTGAATATCATAGTGAAAAGATGGATATGCTCCCTGGCTGGGCAGTGAAAACAGAAGCTGACACTTGTGTTCTTGCATGTCAGCTGTAGTGTCTGAATCTCTAGAGCTTTCTGCACGTTCATATATACACATGTGGGTGTGAATATACACTCTCCATCTTCTGTCTTGAGCCTATTTCTATCAAATATTCATCAGAGGAAGATTTTCATCTGCCCATTTTGCATTATTCAGGCTTAGAAGAATTTCAGTGACTTTCATGTTGCCTACAGGATTTAGATACCAGGGATAAAACAGAAGCCTCTTTAATTTCCTACGTTTAGGATTTCTATTTCATTAAAATTCTTTTGAAGATTTGTCTTAATGATAGATCTTTAACTGGAGTCTTCGTCCTCAGGGGGGAGGGGAAGGAGAAGGAGGGGGGGACTCGGAACTTAAAATAGATGAGCCTACTCCAGAGAAATCTCTCCAATTTGACCATCAACCACGGACGGATAATGTAGCAAACTGTATTTCTTTTCAGTATTTGCCTTACCCCAATAGACCTATATTTAACCCCAATGTGTAAAAGATTTCTGTTGCTTTCCCATACAGCCACAAGAGGAGAATAATGTTCTCCTTTGAGCAATTATTTCTGATGCACTGTAACAAAACAGAGAATACCGAGCTAGCTAAAACTGAGTTTCAAGCAATTAGTATTTGATATTTGTTTTCACATGCAAAGTCTTGGTCTGGCCCAACTTGGTGTCTGTGTGTTTTTGAGAGTGCTAAGCACCAGACTTTTTCTGTAAAAAGGCAAAGGATGCAGCCCACCTTCTGAGGTGTGCTATTCACTGCCATAAAATTTGAATGTGAGGTCAGACAACGGAGGGTCCCAGATTTGCTGCACATGTGGGTTGTTACTTTGTTTTTTGAGAGGGGGGAGTGGCACCTTATAAAGAGGCATACAGAGTACCTAAGCAGGTTAACTTGGCTATCGTGCTTGTTTAATGTATTGGCAAACAAACCAGGATATCTGGCATATAGGGAAACTGAGTGACAGCATCACCGTAACTCAGATCTTGTTATATCTCAGGTGTTCCTCTTTGGGGCACAAAGGAGGAAAAGAGCTTCCAGTGTAGCCAAAACAGAGTCACTGGGTGAGTGATGTATAAACTTCTGCAGAGCGTCCTCTGTGTTGAAGCCGGGATAAGAGCAGACCGTGTCAGGATGCTACTGCCTGCTTGTTACCTGTATTACCAAATAAGAGAAATTGGGCCTCGGCTCTAAATACAGCCTGGGCAGGCTGGTTCCACAGGGCTGAGGCAGGTTTGGCTGAGACTGGAGATGACAGTTGATGTCCTCTTTGACTTGTGTGTATTTGGTTTTGTTTGTTTGTTTTTGTTGTTTTTCCCTCTCTTCCTAAGAATTTGTTATTCCCAGCTTTTAGAGAAAAACCTGAAACACATTATTCTCTGATGGGAAATAGATGGATAATTAAACTGCTGTATTTTCAAAGATTGCTTGCTATGAGGAACCCTCCTGGGAAGAGACAGGCAGACTTGCTTTGCAGACTGCTCTGAGAAGCTCTTGGTTGTGTCCTTAGTTCTTCATGAAATTTTTCTAACTTTATCTGCTTATTCTGGAGTCTGCTGTGATTATGACCCACTGTTTTTGCATTAGCGAATCTTACTTCAGTTTAGCAAAAGTATTAAAAAGTAATGAGCTAGTCAAGTGTTTTAAGTAGGGTAGTTGGAGCAGGTTGAATGTTTTGATTTGAGGAAACTGGAAACTATTGGAGCAATGTTTATTTTAAACCACAAAAAGACAGCAACTTAGTAGACTAAACTACAAGTCTTGCAGACATGTGCCATAGTCAAAGAAATTGCTGGGTCTCAGCAGCTACCATTAGAATTTTGTTCATAATGTACCTACCCTGTGTGTGTATTTGCCTGCAGTTGGGGAAACTGGTGTTGCAAGTACATGTGCCTATGCAATAAAAGTTTGTCTAGATGTTTTTCTCTCCATTTTCTGCAACTGTCTATGGGGTAGCTTTCCTAATCTTCAGCAAGGAGGAAAAGTTAAATCCTCATAGCTGGAGGAAGACAGGCAATTCCTGAGCACACTTCTGAAGTCTGCATTTTTGAGCGATGTTTAAAGCTGAGGACTGAGGAGCTGACATCTGACACTAGTATTGGGACAACTGATGCGATGACATCCAAGAGCTGATGCAAGAGCTGTCAAAGTTTATACAGGCACACAAAGGCTCCTGCCTTGAAACAGCCTTGCTTTTTTTTTTTTTTTTTTTTTTTTTTCTTGACCTATGCTAACTGAAGTTGGGGACCACCACACAGCTGTATATCATGCTGCAGGCTAATCAGCGGTAGGAAACATTTTGATCTATGATGTTTTGTCAGCCTTCAAGAAAATGGGTGAGAAACCACAAATTTAAACAAGCATGGTTAAACAGACAATTTAAAAATATTCTAGGTAGAGGTCATCTTGCTTAACTTCTCAGAACTACAGAGAGGAGTACATCTGAGGTGGTCGGCTAGATAGCTTTTTGAGTCTGCAAAAAGAGCTGGATGCTTGCAGCAAGGGATCCCTGGGAGCCAGATGTCTTCAGAAGAATACACACTGTCCCCCGCTATGCTGCTCCTCTCCATGGACCGTAATGGAAGAACAAGCAGTTGAGGTGTAAAGTTTGCATTGTAGATAACAGTTTGGACGGGTAAATCCCAGCCTACGCAGCAGCACCTATTTTTCAAAGCGTTGCTAATGGAACTGGAAGCATCTCAGCAACACTGGCTTGCGTGGAGAAGGGGTGACAACAGTGAAGCAGCTATCAGTGGTTTCATTACTGCTAGAGCTTTCATGAAAGGATTTCATTGGGCTTTACACTGAGATTGGAGGAGACTGTTGTTAATTAAATAATCAACTATTTAAAATGTATTTATTAGGGCTTAACAGCCAGGCCAGAGATATGCATCAATTACAGAGCCACAGTATCTGCCATAAATGTTTTTCACCTCATAATCAAATATGGCTTAATTAGGCAATGCTGGGAGAACAGTCATAATAAATTGAGAGAAAGACTTGCTTCTGTAATTGAGATTTAATCATCCAGCTCTTGTATATTCATTGAATAATTGATTATTCTACATATATTTATCAAGGATTAAAAACTCAGTGGGTAGATATGCAAATCCCCACATATTAAATACATCTGAAATTCTCAAATATCATTTAATGCATATTAACATTCTGATTAAATCTAAACGACATACATGTGGAAGACTTCACTTCTGCAGTAGGGTATTTTATTGCAGTTTATTGCTTTTTCCAAGCTAAATTGCTTGTTTTTATTGCTCTGTAAGTAGTTGTAGGAGATGGACACAAAAAGGAATGAGAAGCTATCTTCTCTTCAGCCAGGTAGGTATAAGATCCTACTCTGGATGTGACACCAAGAAATATTTTTATATTGGCTGCTAGTGAGCAGTGCACTGGCTGGATGAGATGAATCCAACTTGCTGGGAAAGATGTTGCTGGAGGGACCAGCTGCAAAGCCCTGCAGAAACAAGCCTGAACCTGCTAGGGGGAACATTTTTTCCACAGGTTATCAGATTTAACTCATGTCTATAAGCAGTTTTCTTTTCTTTTCTTTTTTTTTTTTCCCTAAAGGTTAAGCAAGAGTAAGAATGAATGTGAAACTGAGGTTAGTATTGACAGCTCATACTTGAAGCAAGAGCTGGGAATTACACGTCTTGAAGGTGTTGTGCGACAGTCCTTAGGTTTCTGCATCCTGCTTTCAAGAAGGCAGACAAATCATGTCCAGTGCCCTTAAAATAAGGGAAAGATGACCCCTGCCCTCATACCCTCCTGCTAAAAACCCCAAACTCTGGAGGTCAGAGATAAGGACTGGGAAGCTGGCTGATGGATCAGGGCCACGCGGCTAATTTTGTGGCAGGTATGCCCTGCTGCAGCGGGGGGAACTGCCATCTGTGGGGCCTAGACAGGCTATCCACAGGGGATGTGACTCCTGTTCCACCTGTACTGCTTATGCTGGCCTCTCAAACCTGACCCTGAAGTTCTTGGTGTCTTTAAAGTTGCGAGCCATGTATGTCGAGACAAGAACAGGACCTGACAGGTCCTTTGGCTTTGGCTATTCCGGAGGAGTGCGATACAAAGCTGTTCTCACTGACGTTTGCTCTTCTCAAAGCTCGAAGAGACTTTTTCCTTCAGTAGACCACATTTTCCCCCTCTTCCCCCTACCCCCGGAAATCTTTCCATTGGTAGGACCTGGGTGATAAATGTAACTGTGTGGATGAGGGGATGACAGTGGATCTGATTCTCTAGGGGCCACCCAGCAGGTACTGAGGAAAGACCCTTGATCCTTTTCTGGACTGTGAGGTTCCCTTGGTCTCCACGCAGGAGCAAGGGTATGCTGGGCAATCTGATAGCAACAAGGGTCAAGTCAAAAGCTCTCCAGTGCTAGGCTAATTTACAGTTTCTTGTCTTTCCTCTCAAGCATATTGCAGCCTGGACGTGCAGCACTGCAGGGAAGGAAAATGAGCAGAATCTTATTTACACTGAAGTTTTGTCTTCCCTGCTTTCGGCTTCCTCCCCCCTCCCCAAAATTTTCATGTTATCTGACTTGTGCATTTTTGGAATGAGTGCTTTCCACCTTTTACAACTTGCTCCTAAACTTTTTCAAGTCAGGGTGAGACCCTTGATTAGTGAATTTTAGACTGATAATAGTTTATGTTCCTTCAGTATCTTTTGCAGACTGTCTAGAAACAGTCCTTTACCCCTGCCTATGAAGCTCATTGACCACAGCCTGAAAAATGCATCTCTAAACTCAAGACTAATCAGGATTAAATAGAGAATTTACCACTATTCACTAGTTCTGGGCAGATATGCTAGTTTTTTTCTTAATAAGAAACAGTCTTATTTCTTTGCCACCTGGCTAGAGATTCAACTGGCTCCTGCTTGCAAGATGGGCTCCTCAGTGAAACCAAAAGTCTCCCTTAGAGCAGAAAGGGCACGGTGCAGCTTTTGCAATGCAGACTGTGCACTTTTTCCTCTTTTTGAAGATTTTCCTGCCAGTTTCAAGTTGGACACAAGAGGGTGATGTTTCCTCAGGAACTTGCCTGTCAGAGTACTAAATGGTGAACAGGCTTGTAGGCTTAAGTTCTAGAGAGAAAATAACTCTTCATTTTCTTCTATACTAGTAGAGCTAGACTCGCTCCAACTTCAACCTTATCTAGGACGGGGCCCAGTCCAGTAGGGTGCTCTGGGACCTCACAGGCATGAAGACACGCTGCGTCTGAGTGACCGTGTCCATTTCTGAGCAGACATTCTACCTGGGAATGCAGCAGAACCATTTGATCTGACTAACAACAATTATTCCTGGGTTTTCTCATGTAGCCCATGGCCTGGGTTCTCATGAAGACTTCTCCTCATGTATTTTCAGAGGTGTAAGCTGTGACATCTCTGTGGGTTCTAGCCATTACCACAGTGCCTACATCTCTTGCTGGTGTTGCAGACACCCAGTCGTTGCATCCTCTCTAAGTACTGTAGAAGTACAGAGCAAAAGAAACTGCTTCTGCCCCTAGCAGGGATAATGGTCGCAATATATTAGCTGGTTGCTGGAAGACTGCGAACACTGTGCCTTGAACAGCACAGACATGGGCAGCTCTTGAGGGCTGGGGGGGGGCGGGGGGATAGCCTGCACTGACATGGTTGTGCATGTCTGGACATGGCTTTGTCAGGAGAAGCCACATTAGATGCGTTCACTTCTCTCTAGCTGTTCTTATGCCTTCTGTGAAGCCTTGGATGTATGTTTGCTCCATGTTGGGTCATTGCAGGTGATCTTTTGAGACTGTTGATCTGCAGCAGACCATCACATCTACTTCTGTGCTTAGACTGGAGGACCCAGTTGGACAAGAAGCAGAGTTAAGAGTCTTTTTGGATTAACTGTCAGATGCCCAGTTTACAGCCCTGTCCTAACCTCCTTTTTTTCTAAGCAGATGAAAGGGACTGGGTTCCTTAGGGGGAATAATGGGATTTATGTCTCCAACCCAATCCTGCTTTTCCTTGTAAACTAAAGACAAATAAAGAGCCTGACTTGAAAATCTTTTTTTTTTTCTTCTCCCCCATTGTCAGGATTCTACAATGACTCTCTCATGTCTCAGATCTAATGCTATAAAGTACACAGGATGGTGCTGCAATGAGGAGGTTAATTTTGGAAAATAACAAGCAGGTCTACCAAAATCCCACACGGTGCTCTCAGCATTTGTTCCCTCCATGAGAAAGGTTAATGTTTTGTCCTATTCTGTACACTCTACCGTTGAAGGTAGACACAGGTATTCTCTCCCTGAGTTGTCATTTGGCTCTTTCATCTCACTGTTTCCTGGACCAGGTGGTCCCTCAGCCTCTGGCAGCAGCAACTTGATGACTTGAGCCTCTGAAATTACAGGCTTCCACAGAGACTGTCAGATGCCTTGCTGGATACGTAATCCCTTTGCTTGGAGCCCGCATGAGACAATGCAATATAAATTACTGCAGACTAAATATATGTTCAGGATGTGTTGGAAGTTGGCAGTGAAGCTGGCTGGATAGCCAGTGAGGAAGGAGGAAAATGGTCAGATTTCTTTCCTTTCATGTTATGCTAGAAAAAAAATGTTTGAGGTCTGCTGAAAGACCTTGACGTGGCTTTGGAGAGGAAAAACTAGGGGAGATTCAGCCACAAAAAGCTGGACGGAGACTCCAGAATGCAACAGGCCTTCGAACTAAGAAATGGGATCAACAGCCAGCTGGGAGCAGATTCCTTCACAGTAGCTCAGAAGAGCTTTTACACCTCCCTGTGAATCATGAGTAGATGGAATTTTTCTGTGATCTATTCTATTAAGCATAGCTCTTTTTTGATTCTTTGTATGAATTTTTGCTGCATGTTGGCAGCAGTCTGTCTGAGGCACAGTTTGTATCCCTTCTTAAAAGAACACAGCTAGAAGTTCAGTTGTCTTGAGCTTTGTATTTTAATTGGCTTATTTTGCATTTCCCCTGGTTTGCTCAGTGAAATTAGATTGGACTTTGCTTGCCTTTTCTATTCAGAATCATTTTCTGGCCCTTTGCCCAGATCTGAAGAGCCCCATATTTTCCAATACTGAATGTTGATTAGAAGTGGGGCCAAACTCTGATATAAAGCATTCTTTTTTGAATAAGCAAACTGCTGTGCCCATGACTGACTCTTGCTTCATCTCTCTTTTGAGCTGAGAAATCCAACCTGACAGTGCTTGGAAATCCTAGATTTTTGTCACTGGCCAGTGCTTTGTATTGAGCCATTGGAGAAAGAAAGGGGGAGGGGAGTGGAATTAATTTGAAACTTCAAGGAATTTCCTGATAGTATTCCGAAGGCTAATGGCCACAGGAATATCTTTGTACTTCAGCACTTGAGAATAGGAGCATGGTTTGTTTGGACTGATTTAAAGGTTGAAAGAGCATCCCTAGCTGACCATTTTGCCTTTTGGCAGTGCATTCAGCAAATCAGCTCTGCATGATTTTTTTTTTTTTTAAAGTCCTGCCAAAGGTATTTGTCTCCTTTCTTTTTTTTTTTCTTCCTGTAGAGAGAATGCTTCAACTCAGAGGTGTGTGTGTCTTTTTAAGAACAAACTGTACTTGATCATCTTCTCATCTTTTTTCTCATCCTGCAGGCTGAGATTTCTCAATAGATCTTAATTTTATTCCCAAAGGTAACGTGCAGTCTTGGGAGTGCTGCTCTGACTCTGTTAAGTGCTCCTCATAAAGATCACTTTGTGGCTGGGCTTTGTTAGATGCTCATCCTTCTATAAGAGGCACATGGGACACCCACCTCCCCCAAATCATGGATCACCCACGGGCACAAAAATTCCCCTGATAACCACTTTATGGGAGTAGGTGGGTAGGTCATCCTCTTTGTAGCACAGCAAGGCCAAGGACATGAAAATAGCTGTGTATGCCCAACAGACAGACCTTAGTGACAGGCTTATATTCTGATATATATATATATATATATATATATATATATATATATATATATATATATATAATTTTTTTTCCAATGACACTAGAGCTGTGCAGGTTCCCTTTACCTGGGACTGGTTTTGTGTTTATCTGAAATGTTCCTCAAGGTAACCCGGCTCTGCTTCCAGTTGACTGATATTTTTTCTTAGGAAACTGTGCTATCTCAAAGTCCATAGATATGCACTCTTCCTTCTGTTTTTATTAACAGGCACAGTCACCTTCTGTGCCTTCAGCTGACTTAAAGCCCTAGAGTTGATCTGCCTTTGCAGAGGTGCAGATGGGATTTGGAGCATGGAAGAACTTGCATGCCAGCCAGCAATGAGGGTGATATGCCCTTTGCTGGAAGGGGCATGGCTCAGCAAACAGGCAGCCTGGTAGGAGGTCAGGTGAAGTGTGCTGTAGGTGTGGTGGAATAGCCTGATGAAAGCTCTAACATCAGGAACATCACATTCTCTGTGCTATCAGCCCATTTATCTACAGCTCAATGTATGTGCTTGCAAGAACACATCGAGTAACCTATAAATGATGGTCTTTGCAAATGTTGGCATTTCTGGTGTTAATCTTATGCAAGTGCTAATATTTTGCTCAAGTTCATGCATGCTCACACATGTGGTTTGATCTCATGTTAAAGTTAAGGAGGGACACCTCCTGTGTAAATATGCACTGTGCTGAAAATGAATGTGGTGTCACTAGGTTATTTCCCTTTCATAAGTCAACAGGTTCATGCTTGCAGCCCTAAGTTTTACTCCTTATTTGCAGCCTCCCCCTGCTGCCCATTTGTGTAAAACAGCTGCACATGAATGCTGAGTGTGCAAATAATTGTTTGTCCGCACATTATTCTGAAAACAAAACTGGAGGCCCTTGCAAACCCTTGTCCCTGCCACACCCTCTGACAGCAGGACCTGCTGTTGTCCTCTCTGCATCTCCTTGCCACCCCTGGCATCAAGTGCCACCTTGCTGCTGCAGTGCGTCCTTTCTCTTCCATTGCAGACTGGTCCCTTCTCCACTCTGCCTACTTCCTTAGGTTTTGGTCCCTCACGTGGACAGAGAACTGGAAAAGGGAAGAAGTTTGCTGGCAAGACAGTGTGGGATAGAAATAGTGAACAGATGTCAGGTAGTATCTGCCTAATGGGTAAGGGTTGGGGGGCAACAAGAAGGCTTCAAAACCATTAAAAAAAAAAAAAAAAAAAAAGTTCTGTTCCTATGGTTTACAAAATTTAATTTTGCCTAACGAGAGAGGGCATTGCCATGGGACTGAATACCCGGAAGAAAACTCATAGCTGCCCAGTGCTAGGAGAAAAAAAAATCATAGAATCAGTAAGGTTGGAAGGGACCTCTGGAGGCCATCTAGTCCAGCCTCTCCCAGGATGAGACACCTATGGTGTGAATTTGCAGCCTTCAGCAGTTCTTAACACTGGCCTTACAAGAGCTGCTAAATAGCAGCAGTTCCCCCCCCCCCCACTGATGTAGTGCTTGGACACAACCATAAAGCAATTTTAGCTTCAGTTAGTGGTTTAGGGTGTAAAATAGTTTATTAATTTTTTTTGTTTATTCAGCTGATTGTGATGAATCAAGTCAGGAAAAAGAGGGGGCAGAGAGAGGGGGGATTAAGATCTTGGACTCGGCAGCACCCCACAGGTTTTGTTCCCCCAAGCAAGTTCTGATGAGTGTTCCCCATTTTTCTTTGCTGATTAAACTAAGAAACTAGACCAAAGAATACAGGAGAAAAGGGTTAAAGGATTAGGAGATGGTCTTTGAACTGCCATGTGGCAAGGTAATGAGGCATGAATTATTAAAATGATTTCAATTACAACTGGCAGCCACATGCACAGCTTTTGCATTGGCTTTCTTCTTATGCATGAAGACAGGTTTGCAAGTGTTTACAATTTCTTAGAATACAGATGCTCTTCCAGAAGTGTTGGGCTGTGTGTGTGTGTATGTGTATATATATATATATATATGTGTGTGTGTGTGTATAAAATGGAATATGTCATTGGCTTGGCTGCTCCTGTGGTCAGGTAAGGTGACGTGTCAGTGAAACAGGCGTGATTTAGCAGCAAAGCAGGTTTTGCTGCTTGAAAACTTATTGGCATGGATTATCATGTTGAAAGGACATAGGTATTATTGGCCTCTAATACTTGGATCAGAACTGTTAGCTGTGTGGCACTGGTCATACATTGCTAATGCCAAAAACTGCTCTGGCTTTAATGGAAAAAAATCAGTATTTTCCTACCATGTATTATTCTCCTTGCTTGTGAATAGCTTGAAAGTAGTGGCTCAACACCTGAGAATGATTCTGTTCAGAGATTTGTAGGCAATGATCAGACTGATTTATGTGAAGCCTGGCACCAAACTGCTAGCTGACTTTCCCATATTTCTTGATGATCTAAGTGCTGATAGAGAAATGGAAATATTAGGAACAGCTCCATCTGTTCCCTGCTAATAATTTTACACTAAAGCCTGTATCTTGGATCAGAAGGAATACTTTCAGATCTAGCCCCTTGAATACCCAAGTGGCCATGAAGACCAGCACAGGTAAGACTTGTGCTGTTTACTACAGAGATGCTTCAGTGAGATCAGAACTGAATGAATGTTTTGTGCAGAATGATTTACTTAAGTTTCTTCCCCCACCCCCCTGCCCCATGAATTGCCTGAAGAGGGGAAAAAAACAGAACTGAATCCATCTGGGCTCAGACCAATGAGTAAATATTGAAATGTGTGGTATCCTGAAGCTGTACCTCTGAGCAGTTTAGCATTCCCTACAGCTTGTTTTTTCCATACCACCTATTTGTAATTCTGGGTACTGTAATAGGTTAAAATTCTTTACCCTGTCAAGTTTGCTCTCCACACCTGTGTATTTACCACAGCAAAAGCCTGAAGAATTTCAGGTCCCATTTTAGTGCTGTCGGCTGAATCATGTTTAAGCAGCCTGGGAAAAAAGTCATGACCGTACTGGGGACCCCTTCCCGGAAATAATTCTATTCTTTCTCAAGGCTCTAGAGTACCCAACCCAGAGTAGCGATTGTTAAAAGCTGTTGCAAGGGAGAAGTATTTCTCTAGTTACTTTCTATACGTTTTTATCTCAATAGGGAAAGAAAAGAAAAGGTTTTTTTTAAAAAAAAAAAAAAAAAAAAAGTAGCATTTGTGGTTCACTTAGATGCACACAGAATGCCCTTAACAGGAAACGAGAACTGTAACACTGTATACAAAGTTAGACTGATTAAAGCTCTTACTGGATTGCTAACAGTAACCACAACACTTAGCAGCGACTGTGTTCAACACTCAAGGCATCTGTCTACAGGACAGCATCTAATCTACGGGCCAGCCACGAGGGGGCAAGGCAGCTACGAAAACCTGCGCAAAAATTAATCCTTCAGGCAGGGAAACAACTGCAAGAAGTCGGCAGCCGTGCCAGACCGCTGAGCCGGGAACGAGAGCGGGGAGCTCGCAGCGAACCAGCAGCCTTCACGGGCTCTGGCTAGCGCCGTCGTTCGCCGTCGCGGCAGGCAGCGTCCAGGCCCGAGCCTCTCGGAAATAGGAGTTATCAAACGCAACAACACCAGGAAAGCTTTTGCACTAGAGCTTATACAATATTCTTTTTATAGTTTATGATTTTGCCTTCTTGCAACAGAGCTGGTTTTCTTTGGCAGTGGGAGGGAGGGTGAGGATTTGCTTGAGCCGCGACCTCGCCAGCGGGTGACCGTTTCTGCCGCTACTCTCCCGAGTTTCCTCTCGCAGCCAGTGTGGAAATGGAGGCCAGGTTCCTCCTGGGGTTTCTGGATGACAACTGACTTTTTTCCTATTGCTTCAGCATAGCCTCAGCTCCAAAGCAGATGAAAAGAGCGTGGGGGATGAGGGGGGAGAAGGAATTCCTTGCTGCTACATTCACATAGTTCCTGGCACCAGCCAGCTCAGCAAGCTCCTCCTGAAACCACTCCAGATTCTGAAATCATTTCTATTAAGAAACCATTCATGCTCTAGCTAGAGCCCTAGGTGACTCTTGAAAGCCCACAAAACACTAAAACACTGACAACAGTCAGGAGTCTCTGATGCTCCTTGGTTTATTTTGGCAGGGCCGAGATCCTGGGCTGCAATGAGAGATCAGAGTCCTCTGTTTGCATGTAGTGGTTTCCATGAGCTATTTTTTTAATGTCCTGTCAGAGTTGTACAGATTTTGACTCAAACTCCAGATCCCTCTATTCTTGGTTGCCCTTGTTACAATCTTTGTCCCTTTCTCAGTAAGAAGAAAGATGATACTGCACAGTGTGACCTTGTTTACTTGCTTCATCAGCATTCCCATTGCAGATCTGAAAGATAGGAACTACCTGCTAACTGTGAATGCAAATGCTAAAAATTGCCACAGTTTATATATAAGGCTTATGATTATTTTCAAGAAATGTATAAAGTAAAAATACAAATTCAGGCTCTGAGATGATTGCTCAGCAACAAGACTGGGAATGTAACTTCTAATTCACCAAATTCTGAGTCCCCACAAGCCTCTTGCTAATCATGCTCTCCAGTATCTGCCTCTCTCTCTCTCTCATCTGTTTTTAAGTCCCTTTTTGAGCTGGATGCATCAGCCAAATCATGCTGTTACCTGTTGAACTGCAGCAGGCTTGTTTCAGTATTCAAATGACCTCTTTGCTCATCTCTTTCAAATGATGATTCATTTTGATTGATCAGCTTTCTGAGCTGGGTGTGAAGGCAGGCAGACCTTACTGCTTTGGTACTGGCACTGCCAGGTTTTGGGTGAAGCTAACTTATGCCCTTTAAAGCCACTGCCTACTCCAGCTCCCCTGGTAGTAAGACTTGCTCCTTTCAATTGAAAAGGAAAATCCACTGGACCTCTGAAATTTTCCAAAGATACCTGTACTCAACTAATTTTGGAAGTCTGGGACTCTACAGGAGCTAAGTTCGTGTAGGAGCTGATTGGAAAAGATTGGTTTAGAAGTTTGTCTGCTGTCCTGAGTCTTGTGCAGGTATTGTAGTTGCTGCAACGTGAGGGCAAAATAATCCTTTTTAATTCTGGAGTAAATTATAGCTGTGTAAGATAAAGAGTAATAGAGAAGCAAGCTAGATTGAACTATGCCAGTATAAGAACAGAGAAGAGACTGTGGAACTATGTCCTTAGTAAGCAAAAAAGAGACCTGAGTGACAGTATCCAACAGATATCCTCAGTATCTCTGGTAACTTGTGTGGGTTTAATGTGTAATGTAACTCTAGATCTGGGATAAACTAGTTGCTATGCTGTTTGGGGAACAGTTTTCCCACCTGTGAAGTTGGATAATAGTACTTTCCTCCCAGAAAAGCTGTAAATGCTGACTGTAAGCTGCATCATGTTATAGCATTGAAGAAACAGTGGCTGTTATTATTCACTCTTTATATTATTTCTATGTTCTCCAGAAATACATTTGATTTGTTTTGGTTTTTAAAACTTGGAATTGATGGCTGGACCAAATTATAGCTTGGAAGCTGATAAGTACAAGAAAAGACATCCAAGATGTTGCTCAGTTTGCTCAGCGTAGGACAGAATTGCTGAGGCTGCATCACTTGCGGCTCTCGAGTCCAGTGCCAGCATACAGAATTCCCTCCTTACAGCTTTTCCATTTCACATGCCAAGTATCCAGCTCCTCAGTTTGTTATAAATCTTCCCTAATTCTGTAATTACTTTGGTAGTGATTATAGGCAGACTCTTGTTGATCCTTCTGTGGTTTTCCTTTATCCACATTTTTTGTGGGCTTTTTTTTTAATTGTTGTTGATTCTTTTTCCAGCTCCTTGCTCCCCTCTTCCAGTTCTAGTAGGCCCAGGCCTCTAGTCCAGTATCTCCAAGCAACAGGCCAAAACAAGGCTACCTCTGGGCTCACCTTTCCATTAAGAGTTTTTGGGGAAAGGGGCATCTTGCATGCCTCTTACAATATTTGCATGCATGTATATTACGAACAAGATCTGAGTCAAGTTTGCAGGATTGAGTTGTGTTCAGGGATGGATTTGGGAATCACGGCAAGCAGACAGTTAAGCACACCTTTATGTATGGCTGAGCCATTCTTTAAAGACCCAGGGATGGCACTGAGGATAAGCAGTTCCAACAGCAGCAGAATGACCTTGCCTGGGTCTCTGCTTGGCACATGCGGAAGTCTTGGAATTAGGTTGGCTGCTACTAGTGAAGAGGGGTCAGGTGTGGTCCCTCTCCTGTGCAGCAGTGATTAGTGCCACACAGTTTGTGCACTCCCTCTGGCAGGAGAGCCCAGCTCTTCAGAGCTCCAGCACTGCCTCTGTTCCACCTCTTATACTTCACAAGGGATGTAAGGTCTCTTCTGCAAGCTGCGATTTTTTTTTTTTTTTTTTTTTTTTTTTTTTCCCCAAGCATAACTGATAGTCTATCTCAACCGGGTGCAGACACTGTGGAGCAAACCTCTGCCTTGGCTTATATATTGATGCTTGGATAAAGCCCAGTACTTATTGACAAGTGAGACCCAGATCTCATCTATACCACTGCAGTATTGTAGAAGGACAAGACTGACAAAGTTATGGTTTCTGCTTCATTCCTGTAGGTCCAGTTCAAATCCCAGACCACAAGAGCCACAAATCAATGGAGTTTCCCATTTGTGAAAAATAGGTTAAGCTTTGAGGGGTCCAAGCGTTTGATTTTTTTTTTTTTTTTTTTTTGACTCATTTTGTGTTTTGTCAAACTTCCAGCTAGTTTTAGAAAAGCTCAGCTGCCATTTTTGAAAGCAGCCTGGGCATTTTAATGATTAAGAGGAACATTCCCATAGTGCAGCTCATAAAGCACCTCAATGAGTTTTTATTTTCGGAGGTTAAGTGCTATGGAGAATGGAAAATTCTTACCACCTTTTGTTCATGCTACCTGGGATTTTCCTCCTCCTCCTTGGGCATTGACTACTGCCTTCTTTTTTTTGGTATGTTAATACAATTTTCAGCTTTAATTTCAGGCTGAAATAGTCTTTTCTTTAAGCATGGGAGAGGCTGTTCTGTGAAAATGGCCATCTGATGTACCTTGTGGCTGAGCAGATGTTATCTTGCTTGGTAATGAAATTCTACCTTGAGTAATTGGACACTCTTCCTGGTTCCTCATAATTAAGGCAGGAGAAGAGAACAAAACCTGCTGATTTGATATGAATAATTGCTTCCTCACCATATCCATTAGCCCAAAGTAGCAAACAGTGTTCATCAGATGGAATCACAGGAAAAAAAAATGGGAAATGCACTGATAAATTATTTACCTTTTAACCATATATGTTTGAAACTGCAGAGAGCGCCTGGCTGTTGCTAGCTATGCTTCATTCTAATCAAGTGAATCAGTGTCTGGAAAAAGCAGATAGTGTGAGGCTTTAGATTAAGACTGCTGCCTTGCCTCCTGCATCTGAGCGCTATGAATTGATGTTTAGAGGCTGAACATCCATATTGTTCCACTCTGGAGCGAGCAGGAAACAGGAGAGCTGCTTTAAAGCTTGGCCTCTGGCAAGAAGAAAGTGGTTCAGAAGTGTAACGGAGCAAATCTTGTCTGTGGTCCTTTGAGGCGGCTTTTATCACTGCTCTTTGCTTTAGTCATCTTGGATTTGGCAAGCAAGTTTTCATGTGCATTTGGGTACACATGCGCTCATCAGTGAACATGTGACACTTGGGACTTATCTCCATTTGTTCAGTTACACGGAGCAGCAGTCTTGACTGAGATCTCAGTCATGTTTTTTAAGCAGAAGATTCTCCATCAGATCTGAGCTCCTTTGCATATCTGACCGCCTCACATCTGTGTTTCAGTGGTTTGGTTAGTCATGAATAACTAGTCATCTCAAATGCACTTGACAAGCCTATACCATATTTCCTCATTGCAAGCATAAGAGCCAGGCTGCCTAGTGGGAGCAGCTATAGAATTTATACATGCCTACGTATGAAGTCAGGGGTCAGAGGCCCCTTGGATACAAATTCCGTTAAACTACCCCTTAGCACTGGATGACGCAGTTATGCAGTCTTCCAGAAGCATAGTTTCTCCTTGTACCACAGGTTTCATCTTTCTCTTTGAGACAAATTCACTGTCTAAATTATTGTCTTCCATTTCACTTCCACATGTTGCAGTTTGCTCAGAATCCTATTTTGTGTGAAAATCCCACACCATTATATGAACTGACAGCCTTAAAATTGACTTCAGATCAATGTCAGTCAGTCCTTGAGACCTTTGTGATGTCCTCTGAGTAGAGCAAAGCTCATATTTTACATGAATGCTATCAGAAACTTAGATCATGAATATGATTTCTATCTCCCTCTCTCAGATCTGAGAAGGTATGTTTTTGTAAGAAATCTACTCCACTGAGCTCAGAGAACTGACAGACCAAACATTTCTGGAGCTGGCAAGTTATATAGCTATGAGTTAGACAACACTGGGTTTTAATCCTGCTGGGTAACTCCTTTTCCAGAGCTATAAAAACCAAGAATTTGTTTTTTGATTTAACTAAATGAGGGTGGTAATGATCTTGAGTAACCAGGGCATTGTAAGGATTAAGTAGCAGCTGCACAACCATACTTTGTATGACTGCACACACCATCAGGTCCATGGAGAAAAAAGCAGAGCAATCAGAGATGCTGGAATACTTTGATTTTTCTTGAGAAGGTGTCAGGAGAGGAGGCAGCTTCTGCTGGCTGGGAGAGCCACTGCTGCAAGTGTCCAGTGCTGGTCATCTTTAATTCTTGTCCTTTCCCACAACCACTAACAACGTGAGAGATCGGAGCAGGGACTGAACTTTGGCTCATGGGTCAATCTCCTAGCAGCTGGCAAGCAGGTTTAGTCATCCTCCTAGCCTGCAATGAATAGGCCCTTCAGCTGCCTCGGTCTTGTTTTGCTGACTTGGTGCATCCAAGCTGTTGGACTTGCCGAAGTGCAGAGGGTGAGTCAGTGCCTTGCTGTGCATGCATCAGCAACAAAGCCGCACTTCATGCTGGCCACGATGATCACAGATGCTCAGCTGCTAGAGGTGCCCTCTTTTTTGCCAAAAGCCACACGGCCTCTTCTGTGTGGTCCCCTTTCTTAGGCATTCAGAGGCTCTCCTTGACTTAAGCTTCTCTAGGCTTTGGTGTGACTTTCCTACTGAGGCAGTGTTGCAGCTGCTGCCTTGTGCTGGGGAAGATGAGGTGCTGAGGAAGTGAGCTGGATGGAAAACTTTGCGTGCTCACTCCAGTCTCACAGCCACGACAGTGGTCACCAGAAAGGAGCTCAGAGAATAAGATATAAAACAAACACAGAGCTGGAGAGGGAGGTGTGTGATTTATAGCTCTGACACCTGAGTTTCCACCTCTAAGTCAGTTGGAGATGCACTGCTCCCCAAAGAGGAGGATGAGGCCTGCTCTGATGTTGACTGGTAGATCTCTGCAGTCTTGCACTTGGCTCAGGGCCTTCTCTCCTGGTTCCCCCCAGTTCATACCTAGAGAACCAGGCCCTCTCATTTTCTGGTGCCAGGGCCCAAGATCTGAAGGAGCAAGCCCTGATTCTTGAGGAGCATTTTCTAGGCTCAGTCCACCTTTGAGGGTAAATTCCTGCTTCCTCTCCTCACTGTTTGTTACCCAGGGAACCTCCTCTGTACCATAAGTGACTTTTGTCTACCAGGCAATGCCTTCAAGCACCATGGCAGCACTGACTAATGCAGTCTCCCCACACCTGCACCTGGGAAAAGTCAACTTTCCTCCCCTTTTGCAATGTGAAAAACTGGGTCTCAGAGAGGTTAAATGAGTCAGTTGTAGACACACAGTTACAGCAGTTCAGCTTATTCTAATGTCTAGCTTTGTTGCTAGTCCATGAGACTGATTTTTTTTTTTTTCTTCTCCCTACCAGTCCTGGAAGATCAACCTTTCCTTCTTTCTGTACTTTCCTCCTTACTATAGTATGCTTTACTTAGTGCTGTTGCCTCCTCCAGTCTCTCCCTCACCTTGACCCTTTCCTGAGGCTCTGGCTCCTTGCCCCAGCTCACCATATGTAGCTGGCAGTGCTTGTCTCTCCCTCCCTCCTCTGATCACTGTACTCTGTTTAGTTTGGGAGATTCTGTATCTTGCAGCAGGACCCCCACATGCTGGGGAACGTGCTTGCCTGGAGGATGCCACTGGGGAGAGACAGCAAATACCACTTGCAGAAAATGCCTTTCATGCCTGCCTCAAAAACAACTCCTATAGACTTAATGAATTAGTTTATAATATGTAATAGTGGCTGAGGGCATGTGTAGCTGGGGTCTGGCTCAAACTGCTGCAGGAGGAGGATGTCACCCACAGGCTAGGTGCGTGCAGCACCATTTGGGATCTGTCCATGCTTCCCCCTCTAAAAAGACCATTCCCCTGCACATAAGGCTGGACATCACATGACTGAGGCTACTAAGATCAGTGTGGTCTTGTGACCTCTTGGACATTCAGCTCCACCTCTGCACCCCTCCTGGTGACTCATTCATGTATGAGCCCCTTGGAGAGGGCTGTGTCCAGCAGAGCAGGGCTGCACGGTGCGTGCAGGGGGATTGCCCGAGGAAGGATATTGGAGCAAGAGCAAGGGACGCTGGCTGAGCCACATGGGGCCTGGGATGGGAAGTGCAGGGGGCTGCAGGTCAGACGGGAGCTGCTTTGGCAGGGCTGCGTGTGTGCGAGGCTTGCACAGTGCCTGCCTGTGCTGCGCCAGGATAGAGCCAGCGTCCTGAATCCCTCACTTCCACGAACAATAAATTCCCTCACTAATCTTACAAAATGGGGGGAGGAAAAAAAAAAAGCTATAAATGACTTACCTATCTGAAGCTTGTGGGCTCTGCATCGTATTAAACATTAACCTGCCCTTCTAAGCCAAACTACTGACTCTCTTGATAATTCTGAGGCTTAGTCAGCCAAAGAAAAGGATTCTTTGTCAGACAATATTTCAGGAAAAATCCCTTCAGCCATTTTCTGTCTCTTCATGTTTGTTTGGCCCTGCGATCTAAAGCCTGCTCTACAATTTGCTGTTTGTATTTGTGCAGTCAAGCTGATTTGATGACTGCACCCTTAGCTGTGGCTCTGAAAATACTGATCATCAATGGTTCCACAAAGGCACATGCACACTTTGCACATGTAATCATGCACACATGCATAACCATAAACTTAATCACACACGTGCACATGTAGGCAAACATTTGATCAGGCACACATGTGCATGCACCAATATGTGAAAAGAACTGAAAACTGTCTTTTGATCTTCTGCAAAATGTATCTCCATGAGTGTTATCATATTAAAAGTAGTTGTGCTCATGTCCATAATCACAGATGCAAAGGCAAGAATAGGCCGGAGTATTTAGCATTTGGGAGTGTGTTTTGTTCCTGATTGCCACTTCCTGGAGTAGGAGGTGGGGCAAATCACATTGCTACTGTTTCTCCTCCATAAATTGTGAGTAGAAAAAAACAGTGTAAGAGTAATACATTGCTACTATGGGTTTAGGCGCATCTTTAAACCATCCCAGCTTTGTTGAGTAAAACTTTGCCTGATGCCAGAGATCTTTGTTCGAATCCTCCTGCTGAAGGTCACAGTCTAACAGTAATATAGCATAATTATGCTATAGGTAGGTAGAGTTGTTACTACTGTGAATGAGGATTGTATGAGTGCTCCTGAGCTGTTTCAGTGTGCAGTCTGGCTGCTTAGCACCGACTGCTCCAGCAGTTTCAGCTAGGTCGCTGGGCTTCACGCTAAATGCTCAGGAGAGGTTCAGGTAGTCCTTTTGCTGAATCTGCTGCAGGGGCATGAATCCACGGCAGAGGAATGATAAGAAATACCTGTGGGACTGCACCAGTTTAATCCAGCTCGCGTACTTGTTAAGTGAACATGTGCTTAAGCTCCAGTGAAGGTTAGGACTACTCTGTCTCCATGCAATGCCAGAGTTAAGGCTGTTGGGACAAAATGACTTTCTGGTATTGTGAGGAAGTCTTAAAACTTTTTTTTTTTTTTTTTAAAAAAAAAAAAAAAAAAGAACAAAATGCCCTTTCATACTGAAATCATGCCTTTAAGCTGGCGGAAGTTCCTCACGCAGCCCAGGCTTGTGCCCTGCACCTTAGTGTGGGTGAGTCATCCAGTCAGTGGAAATCTTCCCGCTTAGTCCACTCCTTCCTCCACAAGTGAGACTCCTGCGTTTCAGCATGCCTTTAGTCATAGCTGTTCTTAATTTGCTTTTTCTTCCTGTCTGTTGTTAATGCCTCCAGCTCATTGCATTTGCCTAATTGCGCAGCGTACGTTGCACAAAGGAGTAACGAGGAGCACCTCTAGTCTCCTGATAGCGCTATGTGCTCAGGTACCCAAGTGGTGCCCAAGCGGAGCCTCCCCCTCCCCAGGTCATAGTTAAGGCAGCCTGGGGGAACGTGGCAAATCTCCGTGCCTTGCTGTTCGACGCGCGGCTTGCGCACGCTCGGCCGGCGTCCCGACGCTGCCCCAACGCCTCTCCCGACCCGCAGCCTTGCCGGAGTCCTTCCCGTGTGGCAGCAAAGGAGGAAAGAGGTGTTTACGCTGCAGGGGGCCGACGGGCCGATTACGCACTTTGAACTAGAAACCGACTCCGGAGCCCGGCTGACCGGAGCGGTGGGACAGCGTCCAAGCACGGGGCGCACCGGGCTGCCAGCGCAACCCCCCCCCCCCCCCCCTTTGCCGAACTGGCCCAATTTACGGCGTTTTCCAGGGCTGGGAGTCGGCGGGAGCCATCTGCAGAGATCGTTTCCTTTTCCAAGGCGTGGGGGGGGGGGGGGGGGCGTGGGGGTGGAATAGCTCGGTGCCAGCTGGGGCTCTGCTCTACCCCTGCCGGTACGGGGCGAGTTGGAACAGTCCATAACGAGGGATGAGATTAGGCAAGGTGTGCGCTAATTAGCGGGCGCGCGGGGCTGGCGGCGCGCGTGGGAGGCGCGCGCCGCCCCTCCCCTCCCCTCCCCGGCCCGGCCCGGCCCGGCCCGGCCCGCGCGCGCGGAAGGCTCGAGCCCGTCGCCCCGCGGGGTCATTCGCCGCCGCGGCTCGGTTTTGCTCCCATGTAACGTCTTGAAAGAGCAGCATGAGGAAATCGTCGTATTCAGGTGAGGCAGCTGTGGCCCCGCGGGGGGGGGTCTCTCCGCTCTCTGCTCGCTCCCCTTTTGGGCTGTATTTGGAAAAGAACAAAGTTTGGGAGGAAAAACAAAACGAGCCCCTCTCCCTCCGAGTGCCTCTGCGGTGGAGGAAAGCGACTGTTTCCTCGTGCATAAACAAAATCCGTCGACCGGTGGAAAAGGCTTAAAAAGCAAAACAACTCCAGGGAGGCAGGTTGTGCCAGCCGCAGGGCGGCTTGCGTGGCGTGGAGCTTGTTATTCGGAGGACACCTGCGACGGCGCGTGGGGGCCGCGGCGCTGAGCGGCAGCGTACAGCCCCCCGGCTGCGTCCGAGGCTGTGAGGGGCTTTCAAAGCCTTGGTGGTGGGGAGCCGGGATCCTCTCGTGCCCCACAGCTTTCTCCTCCTCTCCCTTCCCCTCGCCCCACCTTTTCCTGGCTCCTGCCGTGCTGTGAGCGATCTCTGGGCCCTCAGCCTGATACGAGCTCGTTCCTCCTCAGCTGAAGGACAACTCATCAGGGTTATCTTTTGCCTTGTGGAGTGTGAATCCTTAAGACACACGGAGTCTGAAGGTCTCCTGCTCTCTCCTCCTGTCCCTTCCTTCCTTCCTGCAGAGCTCTGGCTGGCAGTGAGGGTTTTTTTTTGAAATAAAGCAGTTGTGGTTTGCAGGTGGGAGCAAGCAACCACAGTTGATGTTTATTCTCTAAGCTTCTCCTTGGAGTCGCTGGTGGGATTTCAGGAAGTGACCGGTGTGCAGACAAGTCCCCCATGAAAGGTCCATCCGCTTCCTGCATCCTGCTCCCTGGCAGCTGGCACGTGGGCAGCTCCTTCAGGTGCCAGGCTTTACTCCACAGCTGATTTCTCTTCTGCACTGGTTCCTCTATGCTCTGTAAGCCAAGTTCTGCCCTTGCCTTCGCCCTGACTGCTCTTGAGATATGGTGTCATCGTGCTGGCCTCTTCCAGGCGTCCCAAGGCCTGTGTCTCACCACACCACAGGCCCATTGGGGTCATCCAGCCTGCAGTGATTCACTCTGCCACGTATCGGCCAACTGGTCTCCTCATGATCTCATAAACCACAGGAGCTCGTGGTTTGTCCTCACTTTGAAAATTCCCTGGGTGATGCTAATGCCTGTTTATTTTTAAAATTAGTAATATTCCTCTTTGGTACATTTCTCTTAGTGGTGCTAAACAAACTGACAGGGAGGTTTTATTAGGGCTTGGATGCTAGGAACCAGAGGAAGTCTAAGCACGATTATTAGCATATGTTTATGTAATAAAATAGGTACAATGGTTGTGCATTACACTTAAGGAAACCTGTTATTTGGCCAGGCCTTCTGAGGTGCATGCAGTAGTTGTCAGTCTTGAACAGACAGAGGAGGTGCAAGAACAGGGCCGGAGATAACTATTGCTTGTAAAAAAAAGAACCGTTAAGTGTTGCGTGACCTGAAATTAGAACTTTTTGCAGATGAAGCTGAGTGGCTGTTAATGACTGCTTCGGACTGGTGTGTGCTGGAGTGAAACTGTAGCATTGGCAAAGCCCTTGCAACAGTGACTCTCTTGTCTCTCTTATCAGAGTGCCTAAGCTAGTATTGTCCCAAATCCACCCATTAGAGTTCAGCATTGCTATGAAGGTCAATTTGACATCTAGTTAGTACTTTTAGTTCAAAAAGGACTGTAGTTATACTTTGGGAAAGCTTTGCTTGCCTTGATTTTTTGCTTTGGTATGTGGCAGCTGTTTCGGGAAAAAGAGTGGAAGAGTTGTCTTAGCCACCTGAAACAACAGGATAATTGCTCTATTACCAACATTAATTTTGCAGAAAGCACAGGCAACTTTTTTTAAGCAGCTCTCCTTTGTACGTTGCAAAAGCTGCAATTATGCAGCTCCTCATAATGCGGTGCTAGGGCCATACCTCTCTACTGATTCATCAGGAAGAAAAGCACACTATGAATCACCTACCGCAGTTCGGAGGTCGTCTTCGGAGGCTTGCCATCTATGCTTTGAGAAGAGCCAGCCCTCATTTTCTTATAAATCTGATGGTTTTACAAATTGGGGAACGGCGATGGTGACTTACTTTGAGGAATTTGACTTGGAATCCAAATCCTTCCTCAAAGAAAGGAGGAAGGCATACTGAGTGCTGCCACTCCCTTGATGTGCAGACCCTCTAAACTTTTTACTGATAGGAAAAAAACTAGTGAGATGAATGACAAGTGACTTGGCTACAAACCTGGTGCTTCTCAAGCACTGTACTGACAATCCTTGATAGGCTGGAAACAGAGGGATTTGGTGAGAAACTCTGTAGAGCTATGACAAAAGGAAATAATAAGCATCTTCCAAACGCTTTGAGGTTAGCGAGGAACGCTGAGCACCTGGCACTTTTTGCTTTTCTTCAGCATATTCTCACTCTGCACTGTGGATCGAGTCTCACTGAACCCAACTGGAAGATCCCAACTGGAAGATTTCAACGGATTACATGGGGATGAGGCTCCAGCGCCATCCTCCTCTGTTAATGCCGCAACACTGTTGTAGGTGTTCCTGTTATCAGCCTGTTCCCCACCCCAGACAAGACTTACCTTTTCTAAAGTACTTCAGGGGAAATCGTTACGCATCTGTTATGACTTTTGAGCATATGCCATGTAGGTGTGGTTGGGATAAAGAGTTTGCCTTGAGATGCTTTACCTCTTACCGATAAACAGACATTAGACCTTTGTGCTGTAGCTGCCGGCACATGCAGCTCAACCTGGCAGGGCTTTTTTCCTGGAACATACTGGCAGTAGCAATAGGTGGAGGGAAGAAGGGCTAAAAGGGGATTTTATAAGGCAAGTTAAAAACAAGCAGTAGCCATTGTGAAGCCATCTCTAGCATATTTGCTTTAGAGATGTCTATTTTTTTCAGATCCTTACAGAAAGGACAGTTTTCCTGAGATGTCCTTTTTTTAATTTTAGATTCTTGTTTTCTATTACTTAAGTACAATTGCATTGCCAAAAAAGCAATAGAAGGTCAGGATGCGTGATAAATGACAAAATGATTTACAGGTATTTTCAAGCATGGTGCGAGCTGTTTTGGCCAAGGAGCGTTTACAGGTTAAAATTTACGTAAGGAGTCAGCATATGCTAACATAAGGATTGCACTAATTACAGTACCTCCAGAATTATCTGTAGGGGCTCTGGGTGACTGACCATTACCCAAATTATGGACACCTAATTTATTAGTAAGATGCATGAAGAAGGCTTAACTCTTCATGTATGATCTAAGGGCACAAAAAAAATGCAGGAATAACTGAGAACTCTTCTCTGACCATGGTATTAGGGTTTGAGAGATTAAAAAAAAAAAAGCCCCCTGTATCTGAGGCCCTGTGTAGCAAGCCGCATGATGGTCTGTGTGGATACCGAACACTGCTGTAGTCCAAATCAGCAGCAGTTATGAGTGTTAGGAGTAAGGGTAAGGTTTATGCTCAATCAAAAGGTTCCTGTTGTTGCTGCAGTATGTGAAACCATTGGTAAATAAAGGCAAGTAAGAGACCAGAGATCAGATGCTGATAAATTTGCTCCATGTGGTTGAAGTTTTGATAGCGATCAGCTGAAACGGCCTTCCTCAGGGATATGCGACAGTGACCTTGAACTCAAAGTGGCAAATTCAGGTGCTCAGCTTCTGCAGTCAAAGCTGCATCTTTGAATTAGCTAACCACTTTTCAGACATTTAAAGGCAGCAAACATTGAGGAAGTCCAGCTCTTGGTGGGAGTGAGTGACAGCTGTTTAACAGTGCACATCAGTAGTATGTGTATGTGTATCACAGCATGATAGCTGCGAGAAGACCATAGGCAAATGCATTACAGCAAGCTGTCATCTGGCAGTAGATGAAGGAGTTGGTCAAAGCAGTGAAGAAAGGGTGAGTAGTCTTGGCTGCCCTAAATAAGCATCAAGGGTTGTGGCAGGCTCAGTCTGCTCCAAGGGATCTTGATACATCAGTTTTGGCTGCGGCCGGTCTCCCGAGATTGTCTGGAGAATCTGAGGCTGATGATTGTGTTCCTTTTCAGGCTGATCTTGCATGAGAGAGGCACAACGTAATTCCTTCAGTGGCTTTTAACCTCTCTCATAAAAGTTCCTAGGTGTGTCGGAGATGACACATGAGTTGGAGAACCCCATTGTTCTCTCTTGAACCAGACCCAGCGGCCTGTGATCTGCCTGGCATTTTGTTTGTATAAGCCATGGAAAAATGAGCAGGATTGTACAGACTTTTTTTTTTCCTCTTTTAGCTTGCTGGATAAACTACAATATCAAGGAAAAAAATATAGTTGGGAGCCAACAAAAATATTCATTTATTTTTTAGGCTGTCGTTTTGAACTGAAATTTGAAATACTTTGTTTTGAAATATGTAAAAATAAAAAAAGATTTGTTTCTGCCTAGAGTGATTTGCCAAATTCAGCTCAAACTCGGAGAGTTCTTACTCTCTCCAAACCTGTATTGCTGGGCCAACAAGCTTTATTTAAAAAAAAAAAAAAAAAAAAAAAAAAAAAAAGTGAAGATTTGCAATCAAACACAGGAAGTCAGATGCTCCTCAATCTGGCTATACAAACCTACTGCTCAAAACCTGAATTTGGTGCAAGCAATGCCTCTGCCAGGTCAGATTAATGAACTGTCCCATTGCATCATTTCCACTTGTTATCTCTCTGTGAAACAGCCCTGCCTGTGCCTGATGCACGTCAGCAGCCCATGGTGTCTCTATTTTAAGCAGTGTGGTCCTTAGCAAGGTGCATTGCTGGACTTTCAGTGAAATCAAACAAATTAATTGTTTGCTCTGACTATTCTGTATTTTATACAAACAGATTGCTTTTTTTTTAGCTACTTAATTTAATGCCTGTATTGTCCGTGTGCCCTGATGCGTCTAGGCTATGCTTGTCCCTGTGTTGGCTAAACACACGAGAAAGCAAGAGGTGCAATTCTATGTAATTTTGTCCTATGCTCGTCCCCAGTTCTGCAAAATGATCTGCTATCAGATGCCACATCTTGTGGAGAGTCTCCTGTGGTTAATGTAGAGTTCACAGGCACTGGCAATTACTATACAGTTGCTTTCGAGGGCAGGCCTTGTGCTGGGTTACACACAGTACAGTGTTACTGCAGGGTTGTTACTAACAACTGGTATTTATTTTGTTGTAACGCATAGGAGCGCTAAAGCCTGTCCGGGATCGCATTGTGCTAAGTGCTGCATCAATGCAGAATAGACATTCTCTGCCCTCCAAAGAGCACATGATCTAAAATAGAGATATTCAGGCATTATAAATATTTCACATAAGACTCTGCCAAGTGTTATCTGTTGGTTGGATCCAGACAGCTCCCTGGTCAGCCACTCTGGAGCTAGCGTTCTCCCTTGTTTAGGCACAAGGAATTAGATAGAGTTTAGACTCTGAATAGACTGAAGTACTTAACTCTGCAATTTTGCAGTAACAAGCTGGTTAACAGGCGCTGCAGACGCTGGCACAGCTGCATGGTGGTTATGCAGATAGATAATGCAGTAAGGGTGATGTGTTGACCTTCAGTCCAGGGCCTCTGCAGGACATCAGGAATACAAGACATCCCCCAGAAGTGCCAGGACTTCAGTATCACCCTGTTGTGTTTGCCATGTGGTAGAAGAGAGTAACCAGCAGAGCCACAAAATGTGTTAACAGCTCCCTGCGTACCTTAGCACTTTGGTTATCGGGCTAATGGTTTGTGTCCTTGCAAGTGTTGCGGGCAGAAAGTTCTACACAAGGTGGTTTAGTTACAACCAGCTCCTTACAGCTTTGCTCAGATCCTGTCACTTAAAGTCGTTTTCTGCTTCCCTGCTTTTCCCTCTTGCATACCTCTGTGCTGCTGCAGAGCCGCGAGGGAACGCACCCCTCTGCAGAGGTCTGGCCACCCCTGCAGACTGGCTGCTTGCTTTTGCCATCAGTGACAGAGCAGAACTGAGGCATTTGTAACGTCAGTGGGAGTGCGGGGGAACTGACGGGAAGGGAAAAGCTGGATTAGGAGGAGGTTTTGCAACCCGAGAACAGGGAGGAAGGGATCCTGGTACCTGCCGTGCCATCCTGGAGTGAACTGCCTTGGGAATACTGATCCCTTACCCAAAGCTTTGGAAGTGCTGCACTGCTTGGTATTGTGCAGGCACTGGGATATCTTGCATTATTGAAGTTACAGGCAGGAAAAACAACAAGGACTACAAAATGAGCTTGTTTCTTGATAATCTAAGAATGGCAGGAGGTTGGTGCACAAAGGGCTTTGTGTCTTATTTTCAGGAGGCTGAAAGTTCTGCAGGTTGGCTTGGTCAGCTCTACGGACTTAGAAGAAGCTATAATTCAGGTCTGTGTGAAAGCCTGTTGATATCAAATGTCTGCAACCCCCTCCATCCTCGCTTTAAACCCCAGAACAAAAGAGAAAACAAATATGATCCAGTTCCTGCATGGCGAACACTTGCTCATTGTTTCAGCAACTGCATCTCTGATTAGTCTATGCTTTAAACTCACATTTTCCAACAGCAAACAAAAGCCATGATGCCCTGTCACATTTACACACTCTGCTTAGTGGGTTCTCTCTCTCTCTCTCTCTCTCTCCTTTTTTTCCCCCCTGCCTCTTATGTTTTTTTTGCCAGTCAATCTAACACATTAAACTGTTCACTGTTCTGTCGCTGCCTGAGTCACTTCCCCTTCTCTGAGTGCGCTATTGGATTTGGCCTTTGACATTCGTGCTGGCTGCTGCCGTCAGTATTGTTGTTTGTATTGTAGTAGCATTTAGAGACGCCCAGAAAGAACGGGTACCATTGCCATAGGCACTGTGGAAATGTAGGGTAAAACGTGTGTGCCCTCCCTTCCCCCATGCCTCCAATTTTCTAGATAAGACTGGACAGACAGTGCATGAAAGGGAAGTAGAGACAAAGTCCAGTGTCACGGTCCCAGGCTGAGGTCACGGCTGGAGGTGCAGCATGGCTTACGTTTGCAATTTGTGGCCTACATCTAATAACCATTAAACTAGTAGGTATTTTGATTACCTTTAAAATTTTCTGGCACACTTAACTCTGTGCTTCCTTGCTGCAAAGAGTGAAGTGCGAGTGTGGCATGTTCCATCAAAAAACACAGTCGTTATTTTTTCACTCTCACGCTGACAGAACGCGTTGCCTTGTGCAAGCGGTGTGTATTGCAATCACGTGTTTCTGGCGGCTCGTGATGATTGATACAGTGTCGGCAGGCTAAGCGCTTCTGTTGCGGTGCCGTGCTCTGCTGGCCGGCAGTATCAGTGGGACAGGTTACGCTGGGTGCTGTCTCTCGGCACTGGGTGTCTGGCAGACTAGCCAGATTTGGTTGGTCTGCGCAGCCAGTGGTAGAGCTTTGCTTCGGATAGCATAACATCCCAACGTCTGTTAGGAATAGTTCAGAGAAACGGGGGTATCCAGCTGCAGAGAAAGCCAAATGAAAAACCGCAACACACGCACACACAGAGGGTAACAAAAAGCAGCGTGGGGCCTGACTGGATGACTAACCCCTTTCTCAAAGAGCTGTTCATCTTCCTATCCCTGCGCGAGGGGAGCAAGGACAAGAAGCCTCATGTGGAACGAGGAAGTGTTGCTGCAGCGAGTGATTCCCCGGTGAGCTCACGGCAAGCAGGTACCTGAGCGGTGAGAAAGGGTGAAGTTAAGACGTTCCCTTCTTCTTTTGCTCCCTTCTGCTGTGCCTGCTCACGTCTGGTCTTGCCCAGTCTCCAGTTGGCCTGTGACGCAGGACTCTGCTCGCGTCCTTTTGAAGACAAGTGTACGAGTGTCACCAACCACACCTCAAACTGACAGTGCTTCAGTGCCGGCGACCCTTCATCAGGTGTCCGTTTGCTGTTTGGTGGGAAAGTCTTCCCCAAAAGCAGTGCTGCTTCTCCAGATAGTATATAGATCTTTTTGCATAAGGCTCATCTGTCCCCTTCTAAAACAGGCAAGAAATGTGATGATTCAGTGTATTCAGTGATATAATTCAGTATTCAGTGATATAATGATTTCAGTGTAAGGTAGGTTCCAAATCTGGGGTAAAGTCTATGGAAGAGGAGAGGACTTTGTACCCTCTTGAAAGCAAAGAGGAATCTGTGAAGATTTAACCAGTCGCATATGCATGCAAACTCATTTTTTTTTCTTTTTGTAAGCTCCCTGGGGGTGTGTGAGGGCTGGTGGGATCCAATCCAATCCAATCTCCTAGGCAAGAGGCAGGCCCTGCCTAAGAAGCTACCAAGGGGCTAGGCCAAGAGAACTGAGGCCTCTTTTCCTCCCTATGGAGACTTGAGTATTATGGGTGAAATTATCCAGCCAAATTATGGGTGAAATTTTGGGTGAAGATAGCTGTCCATGCCCCATTGCAGCCATGCCTTGTCTCTTTGACTACACTAACACCATGCCTTGTGCCGAGTGCTTAGATACCTTTTTCACTAGTATGAAGTCCCATTTAAGTAAACAAAAGGGAGTTTCCCTTTTTGCCTGTTGCCAGTATCCTCCAGAAGACCCTATACTCATGCTCCCATACTCATGCAGCCCCTGAGTTTGTAGAGGTCTCATACTGTATGGAAATCTGATCCTGGAAGCAGGGGTAGGGGTTGGAGAGAGTCCGCGCAGTCGCTGGTGAGTCAGCCGTTTCCCACACTGGCGTGCAGTGACCTACCAGGGACAGAGATGACCAGAAGCACCCTTGGAAGTGTTTACATTTAGGAGGGAGATTCATCACTGCCTGGGAATCTGCTTCCTCCTGTGTGACTCATTGTCCAGGCGACAGCTGGTGGCAGGACCCTGTGGTCTTGAAAAGGCCTTTCCAGCAGCTGCTTTGAGATATGGCATCCAATCTATCTCTATGGCAGCCCAAAAGGGAATCCCAGCTTCGTGCTTATAAGGCAACTTTCACTGTCATGTATACAGAACAGCCTCTCGTAGAGCTGAGTTCAGACATCTCTGGATCAGAGGCCAGTGTTAGTGTGGAACAGCTCAAGAAAGAGGGCAAAGGAAATTTCTATCCAGTGGTGGTGCTGTGTTTCTGAAAGTATCTGGCCATGCTGGGCAGATAGCAACTCATTTTTAAGTTTTTGCTCAAGCATTAGAACTGATGATTGCACATCTGCAGTATGAAGCGCAAAGTATGTTTTTTTCATGAGATGAACCTGTGAAGCTGGGGAGGGCAGGTACCAATCTGATGCCCAGAGCATGTAATGGCCCCACTCCATTCCCCTCAGAAACACAGTGCTGATGCTAGGCTGACCCAGAGGCTCCCAGACAGAGCAGATAGGAAAAAAACTGGAGGGACCCTTGCAAGCTAGAACTAGAAGCAAAAGTGTTTTTTTTTTTTTTTTGTTTTTTTTTTTTTTTTTCGTCCACTATTTACAGAGTATTATTTACAGGAAATGCTTTGTGCAGCTCAGATTTGTTTAGAGAAGGCGTATAGAGGGAGGGGACAGTTAAAAGCATAATGGAAATTAAAAATGTCATGGTTATGCTCAAGAAAATCCATAATTTTCTAGTGTGAGAGTATTGCTAGTCTGGCGACCAAGGGAATAACAGAGTGCAGGCTCTGATTCCCAGTGGGAGAAAGCCTTCACAGAACAGGCAGACGTGCCAAGAAACTCAGCCACCACTTAGGCTCCCTGATGACACACTTAGCACCCAACAACTCTTCCTGAGGCCTTGCAGGGCTGAGCCCCTATCAGCTGGCATGGAGACAGAGATGATCTCTGGCAAAGGGTTGTTGGCTCAGCTTGGCAGGAGTTGTGTCCTACAGCAGGCGGTCACGGTGATGCCAGAGAAACCGGCCAAGCCAAGCCCTACTGACCTACCCGGGGAGCGAGCCAGTGTGTGTGTGTGTGTGTGTGTGTGTCTGGTAATCTAAGAGCAGCCCCTGGGTGTAAGTTTACTTTAGTTTTGATGTTATCAAGGGAAATGGGGATGGACTGTAGCTTGCTATATAATCAGAATAAACAAAGGAAACGAGTACAAGATGCCCTCAGCAATTGCTGCCAAGAACTGTTGTTGAATGACTCGCTTGCGGAGTTGCAAGTGCCAGGACACGTACAAAAAAAAAAGGCTTAAAAGAATAATAGATCTTGACAAGTCAGGACACAGGGTTTGCACATGCTAGACCATGGGAGGGTGGTGGGGATTTATGCAAGAGAATTTCAGGTTGATGAATAGCTATGAATTAACATTACTGGGGACTGGAAGCTTTAGTTTGCTTGCAGGAAAGGTAAAGTCTGGGCTGCAGAAAAGTGAGTGTCCGACTTGGCTGGTGGTGAGCTCCCTGCCGGCCCAAGCGTGTGGTGGGGGGAGGTGTCGGGCACCCATACTTCACAACTGCTTTGCCTTCCTAATATTCAAATTTCTGTCTGAGATGACTGTCAAATAACTTTTTAAGTTAGAATGAATATAAGATACCCCAAATCAGTAGCAATGAGGATGAAACAATTCACTGCCTTCAAGGAATTCAGTTAAAACTTCTGAAAATTGATGTTGCCAGTCCAATCCCGAAATGTAAATGGCTGGGAAGAGGAGGATGCTGGCTTTGGGGAAGCTTTCCTACCTCACTGATTTTTCGGTTTTCTAGTGATAAAAACAAAATGTCACGGATCACTCCTTTTATCTAAGGTCTCTTGTTAGAAGCTCCAGGAAATCGTTAAAATCAAGTCTGTAACGTCATATTACAACTCTGCCTGACAACTGAAGGATTTCTTTCCCTTTTGGTGTCCTGCCTGCAGACATTTAAGAGAGCGTGTTTTTACTGAGTTGGGCGTAATGCTAAGAAAATGCGAGTTTCCAAGCTGTCGTGAACACCACATCCTAACCTTTTGATTTCTCATGCCTCAGTTTCTAGTGCATGGATTGCAACCCTCAGAGCAGGTGGGTATTTTCTGCACGCAGTTCAGACTTGCACAGCCTGAGGAAATGACTCTGCTGCAGTTAATTGTCCCTCGGCGTTAATTGTCGTTCAGCGAAGTCTGCATCTGTAAACACTTTCTCAAATTGCTGTAGTGACAAGTGAGATGCTTTGGTTGGCTGCCCCCGTGTCTGAACACGGAAAAGGTTGTTGGTGCTGTGCGGCTGTAAGAGGATGTCATGGCTTGGGTGGTCTTTCCCTTCTGCTTTGGCAGCTGCAGTACAAGGCTCTGATTTATTTCCTGTAGTGGATTTTTGTCAGATAAACTTCCTAACAGTGATGTAAAATAACGTGACAGCTGATTTCTGCAGTTCGTATTGTGAGTGATGAGCTCAGCCGTTGAGAGTTTGATCCATCTGTGTGCTAAGGTTTCCGGCATTCCTACACGGCAAAGCTTTCTGTCCCTCCTAGCTGTGCAGTCCCGCGATAGATGCTCTTTCACACACCAGTCACTGTCTAGGAAACCAGCATCAGGAACAGATGTTTCAAAATAAATATCATGATTTTTCGACAGTATGTATATGGTGGAGGGAGGTGAGGCTGGATGAAGCGTTTTTTTCTTTTTTGGCTTTGCAAGTTTAAATATCCTGGAAAAGTAAAAGCTGTGCTTGGGCTGATGTGGAGAAGGGTTGCTAAGAAGTTTTGTATAAAACACTCCCTAGGCCTCTTGTTTTTTATCCAGTTAACCCAGGTCATTCATACTTACTATTCAAACAAAGTATTCTGAGTGACGCCCTCTTGGAGATGCCAAAGTAATGTGGTTTACAACCTTCTCCTGGGCACACATTTCAGCTCAAGCTCAGTGCCTCCTCTTGCAGCAGGAGTCTGGCTTAATGTTCAGATCTTACTGAGCCTTTCATGCCCTTTGGGCCACTGCTGTAAGTACTGGAGCCAACAGGAATGACTATATGCCAGAAAAGCCTCTGGTGTAACTGTACTGGGTCCTTATGATTGCAGGCATCTGTGTTAGACCCTTCTGTAAGCTGCTTGTGTTCCTTGGCGGAAAGACTGTGGGCTGCAGTTGGCACTGTTTATAATACAGGAGAAGGGTTAGTGGCTGCATGTGCTGGAGGGCATGCCCAGGGCATGGTCACACAAGCCCTTGGAGAGCTGGGAGCAAAACTTAAACTTAGTCTTAAATAAAAATAAAAAATAAACAAATCATCTTCATTCCTAGCCCTGTGGAAATATTGCTGTGTCTGAAGCCTCCTTCATCTGCCCCAATAGACAGGCTCTATTATCAAGAAGCTTATTGTGGAGAACAAGAAATGTTTCTGGTAGGGCAGGTGTGCAGTAGCATGGGATCAATGGGTGGAAAAATAGGAGCAGGGCTGTGGTGGAGCTGTGAACATTGCAGCAAGGTGATGTGTGCTGCCACTCCAGATGCTGTTGTCACTGCTTGCTACTGTAGACGTAATGGTTGTCCATACATCCTGGGAGAGAAACGACTTTACTGATAGCCTGAATGTGCTTTCTCCTTAGACACCCTAGGAGCAGATGTGTAAGCCTGTTGCTCTTTGCTGTGGGGTTTGAATGTGTGGGATTTATTAATATTTTGAGCATATCTGTAGCTAAAGGTTGGGAAGAGAGAGATGGGAGGAGAGCTGGGTTCCATGTGTTTCTAGGACAAATCTGGTCACCTCTGGGAGAGGAAGAAGGGAAAGCATGACATCTTGTACAAAGGCAAAGGAAACCATGAAGACAGCAAGGGCAAACAACTGCTTCAAAAGGATGCATGTTTGAATGAATTAAAATAGCCAGCAATTACTGGGGCATACTGGGAGGGAAGCACAAAGAGGAAGCTGTACTAGCACTCTGAGAAGGTAAGAGCTATGTATGTAAAACAATTACATTACAATTGCAATTCTTGTTTGGTATATATGTTACTGTAAGTAGCTTGGTGAGGTAGTTTCTATTGATGACTTTACGCTGTGAATGTGCTTCTCAGTGAAGTTAGACATCTGTGTGGGAATTCACCTTTCCTGTAAATAGCAGCGTAGCCATAAACAGTTCGTAGCTTTGATTTCAGAGGTTTCCTTATATAATAACATCATAGGTACAGGCACAAGACACTCCTTGTCAGACAGACCCCAGGCCCTGAAGTATGAGGCTAATGCCTTGTTCAAGATGCCTTAGTACATGCAGATTAGTCGTCTCAGCTATATAGCAGAAAGGACAACCACAGCAGGGAGCGAAAAAACAGGTTTCTTAGAAGGTCAGGAACATTCAGGAACAGGAGCAACTTACTTGTTTAAGATTTTTTTTTTTTTTTTTTTTAATAAAGTTATGTTGTAAAAGATGGTTTCACTGGGCAGAGAACAAAGTCTGAGGAGACGTGGTTTTAAAATACTCATCTTTTGCTCAGCATGGTAGTCGTGTGACTGCATATGAAGTGTAAACTGTTCAGATACCATGCTGATGGTTTGTGGCTGTTCTCCTTCCTCGTTCTCATCTCCTGTTCTGACTATGGACTGATGAGGCTCCGGGCACGGGGACAGATGCCTTATCTGGATTTGTTCTACCCTCCCTTGCTTTCAATGTTGAGATGACCTTGTTTGAATATCTAGGAGAATATTGAAACTTGCAGGGGTGGGTTTGTGTTTCTCTGTAATCAAATACTTGGCTGTTGCATGGTGCTAGAGCAGATGATGTGCAGGACGTTGTCTAATTCCAAGATAGTCAAAGTTTCAAGGCAAAATCATGGTTTATTAACAAATCCTGTGGGAGTCCCTTTTAGTCCTGCTCAGTCAGGGATGTTTGGGCCCTGAACCACTGCAAGGGCCTAGATGAACAGAGGACTTTAAGGACAATTTCCTAACCCTGCTGCTATAGAAAAACAGGATGTATAAGATGCAAGCCTGCAGAAGAACCCCAATGGGGATGAAGGGTGCAACTTGGCTTCCTTTGTTGGGGGTGGTTGTGGGCCAAATATCTGTATACAAAGTAAGGAGACAAAAAGATACTATACTGACAGGCCTGCAGCGCTTGGGAAGGGTGTGGTGACACTGAGGGTGAAATGAATGATTCTGGAGACAGTCACCTCCTAAAGTGTTTGAGGTTTGTAGTAATTGTAATGAGTCTAGCACCCACAGAAGTTGTAGGCCACAGCGAGCACTCTGTGCTTGATCATGGGAGCTGCTTGTGCTAATAAAGGAAATGCAGTATCTAGGTGTCTGACAGAAGAAGCCAGGAAAAGGAATTTCACAAGCTTTAATTCTACTGACATCCATGAGTGCTTTTACAGAGGCCTCTCGGTGCATTTCTGTATCCACAGATAGTTGAGTCCCATCAAAGCCTAGTTTCAAAACAGGACACATGACAATAAAAATGTCATGAAAGCAAAAATGTCCCTCCTGAAATAATACAGTGCATTTCTGTGATGCAAACTTCTGAAGAAGAGCTACTCTGGCACTTGGCAGCTTTCGAAACTGAGGGATCCCCTTTGCAAAGGGACTTGCTCTAATTCTTGTATTCGGCAAGGTGAATTTCACATCCCTGGGAGTGAGAGAACCCAGCCTGGATGCAACAAGCCCCCTCCTTTACAGTGCTCTGAAAGTCTCCCTTCCACACTTCAATCGGCAGTTGGTTTGAAAACCAGTCCCACCTTCCTGTAAACACCTACCTTGAGTCCTTGTTCCCTGAAGCCTCTTCTATAGTTGATGATAAAATCTGTCAATTTGGCGCACGTAGGATGTGAATTTTCTGTAGGATTCTCCTGTAACTACTGACTTGAGGGAGCGCAAGACAGATTGGACCTTTGCACTGGTCCTTGCTAAACTGATCCTGTTCCTGGTTTTTGGCTTTCTTTTTTATTTCCCCCCCCCCCCCTTTTTTTTTCCTTTGGATAATTTTCAATGCATCATGATGAATTTTGAGTTCTTATATTCTCTAACATATTGGAACTTATGCCAGCATGGGATGATCTTTAACTTTTATAACATACTCTATTTCATGTTTCAGATGGTTAATGAATGACACATCCTTAGGTAAAAAGCATAGCTCAGACAGTGATGTTTAACCTATAAATGACAAGACTTGGACAGATGCCACTGCTGAGGCTCGTGGCTATCTGTGACAGTGTGGGGAGCTGAATCTAGACCTCCTGAGATCTCTGGTTATCATCCTAAATAGTGGGCTATCTATCTTTCATAGAGACTCCCTAGGCTTCCCCAGAACGCACGGCCACTCCTTTGTAGCTGGAAGTTAGCAGTCTTCTCCTGCTACATCTGTGCAGCAAATAACTGCTTTTGGTACTTCAAGCTTTCAAAAGAAGGGACAGCATCTGTCCATGGCACTGTGGCTGCATGGGTGGCTGCCAAGGCTGCTTTCCTGGTCCCAGTCCTAACAGAGAGAAGGATACAGCTGTGTCGTGTTAAGGATAGGCACTGTTACAGATCTGATGCCTCAGAAACTCTAAATATATTTAGTCTGTACCAGTGAACATTCTTCTCTGACTCCAAACATACTGTTCGCAGAGAGGTGCTCTCCTGGAGAGAAAAAGGGATACCAGCAGGAAACTTGCTGAGACAAAGCAGAAACATTTTCTACCCATGAACTCAGCTCCCAGAGATAAGGTTGGAATTTTAACACCCCTCGAAGCATCCTCCCTTGGCCCCCTGTCCAGCCCTGCAGTCATGTCTGGGTGAGGGGAGATTCCCTCCTTCGCAGAGGTTTGGCTTGGGAAGCAAAGGGTTGGGGCAGGTTTGGCCTGGACAATATGGCAGTGTCACAGGTCCCCTCCGGACAGGAGCTCCTGGAGTCCCCTCTGACTGGAAAAGGCACATTTCATGGAAGGTCAGTTGGTTTATTGGCCATCAGTAATAACCTGAGTTTCCAAACCAGGTCCGGGGGAGACAGCTTTAGCTTGGTCAGCAGCAGCCTGCGCATAAGCCATTCCTGATGGGCCTCCTGCTGAGCGTCGTGGCCATGCTGGTCTGCCCCAGGCAGCACTTGGAGCCGAACAGGACATACCACCCAGCTGAGGATGACTGCAAACAGCAGTGCATGCTAAGCCGCATGCAAATTATTAACCACCTTCCTTTTCGTGTCTTCTCATCCAGTTAATCCCATTGATGGTTAAACACAGGAGAGGAGAATGAAGTAGACTTGCTGTCCTTAGAGAGCAAAGGGGTTCAGACTGGATCACTGTTAACTCATCTCCTTTCGGATTAACAAACTGTATCTTCTCTCCTGCTCTACACAGGTTTTGAAAAAGATACCACCTAACACCTGTCTCTGAATCATTGCCTTAAGCAGGCCATAGACTGTGTCTTTTATTACTTACGGCGCATGGGTCAGGCCCATAAATTTGACCATATCAGGAATCTGCTCTCTTGCTGCCAGTTAACATGGTGCAAGGTCTCGGTGTTTCTGGGAATTACTGTGTATTGAGGGGAAACATAGCAGTGCTGACATGCACACTGTAACTCGCGGGGCAGATGCTATGAAGTCATTTTGGTTTCGGTTACTCAATAGTTTCAGACAGGGCTTTCTGGGGAGAATCAACACTAGCACAAAGCAGATCTCAGTTCTGTGTATATGCATATATTTGTTCTGTAGAAACAGCTGTAAATGCTTTTTTTTTTTTTTTTTTTTGGTGAGGATTTTCATACTAGAGGCTGAAAATCTGTAACTTTTTGAGGATCTGTTAAGTACTTGGGAGATAGGAGTTTTGGATTCTGCTTTGACTTTATTAGTAGGTCACCCCACGCTGCTCTGTTGCACCAAGTATGCCACATTCAATGTACAATGCTGCCTTTCAGTGAGGCCTAAAGACTAGGTTCTGTGCCTCCTCGTGTGAGCTGTTCTTTAACAAGGAAAAGCTTCCTTAGATATTGCAGACTGTGCCCCATGCTCTGAAACAGTTTTCATCTGTGCCAGGAGGAATTTCATTTTGGCTTTTGCCAGAGCTGACCTGTTTCTGCACATGCCAGGTACCTTATTCTTTCCCTAACAGATCTCACTCTAAACTGGCAGCTGGAGAAACCTATTAGAGTAGAGGGTTGGGTTTTGACCACTTGGCATCTGTGAAGAAAAAAAATGTAGTTGCAGAGTAATATCAAGCAGTGGTTCCTACAGCTGGGCTTTATTTAAATGAAATTATTCTGACCCTCTGCAGAGATCACTGTTGGAGAGCATGGGTTAGCAGAATGATCTCTGTTGGGTCTCGAATTATTTTGTACTTTGCAAAACTTTAAAAGGATAAACCAATAAGGTATTTATATATTGTTTCTGTCTCTCATTTTTAAGTGGCACTAGCACTTTCATCCTAGCTGGGTGCCAGCATGTGTGTGCCTTACTCCTCTGATGTGCAGGAGTTGGACACAACAGATGAGGGATTCTGGGGCTTAGCATATATTGGGTGATAAGTACTTCTGAAAATCTGGTACCTCTTTAAATGCCTAGATGAGAGAGGGGAGCTCACAGGGAATTTAACCCTAATGTTGACTGCTGGGCCCTCAGATCCAGCCTTGAGCTCCTTGTGTCACTGACATTGAGACTGTAGTCTCTTTCTGCCAGTGTCTGTCTATCTTGGAGAGGGAAGAAAAGAGATGTGAATGTGGCATTGATGTTTTTAAGAACATTTAGGTCCTCTCAAGATGCAAACAGAGCTGTAGCACAGTTTGTAAATGCACTTTTGCAAGCAGTAGTGTAAGCTGATCTATGACATTAGGCACTTGAATACTCCCTAAGATTGGCTAAAGTTCTCTTTTATTTCAGTTTCCCCACTTACAGTTACTATTAAATATAATTGTAAGATACAAGGGAAAACATCCAAGGAATGTTACTGGCTTATGAAATTGAATTGCCTTGGATACTTCTGGGGCATATTTTGTAGGGAAAAGACTCCATTATATAGATTCACTGCTTCCTAGTGGTCTCAAAATGAAATGTCTCTTCTCCGGTGCCTAAGGATAATGGGCATGGAAACCTATAGATCATGCACGAGTCATTCTTTACAGTACAGATAAAATGTAAAAACACTAAGTAACATATCCTCCCTGCTCCCATAAGCAGAGGAAGTGTTTGACACTTAATTTTACAGACAGAGAAACCACTATGCGGAAGTGGAAGGTTATGTACAGTGTGCACAGATGTGGAGGAGGAAGGTTGTGTGCAAGGTGGTAGAGCTGTGACTGTAATTGAGTAACTTCTGGCTCTTCTTTCCATCGAGGGCTTTGCATCAACAGCTGAAGTGGTATTTCCCTGGCCAGCTACTTCAGGTATCTTCCTATGGGACGTCATTTTCAAATGAGCAGAACATCAAGATGCAACGTGGGTGGGGGTGTCAAAGAAGACCCTAGGTCTTAAATGAAACAATGTGGATGTTCAATGTCCCAAGGGGCAGCTGTAGTCTAAGCTGAAATTATCTGCGTAAGGCTACCAAGGGAGCTAGCTTCTAAACTGCAACTTGGCTTTAGAAATTTTGATTTCTCTGTAGTATCAGAAGATCATAGGGCTCTTACACAAGTGTTTCAAACTCATGACTGCATGGCTGCAAAGTGGGACTGTGTAGGCTGCCGCTCTGCTAGGGATGCTCAGGTGAATCAGCTGTGGTTTGTGTTTATAACTTGAGATATGTTTGAGGTAGAAAAGTGAGCATAGTTTGCTTGACCTTGATGCTTTTCCAGAACTATCTATTTTCAATCAAGTGGCTGTACAGTTTATTAATCTTGGCTCCATATATCTGTTTGAGTTCCTGAAACTCTCCTGAGTGTCCTCGTGAATGGACCCTGATGGCCTATAGCCCTCAGACTATTTGTGACCTGTGATTGTCCTAAGGAGGGAATGGGGTTTAGCAAACATGATAGCTTGGCCGCTTCATCACCTGCCCACGATTCCTTGATCTGTATGTTGCACGACTGCAGCAAAGCACAGCTCGTACAGCATGAATGCTTGGACTTGCATGTTTGCATCTAAGCAAAAACCCTAGCTCTGTTCCCCTGCCTCCGCTCCCCTTTGCAGTGAGTCAGATATGGGTCTCAAAGCCTGACCCTTATCTCATCCAGCTGGGAACAAGCAGCTGGTCACTGAGGCTGGGCAGCCTGAAGTAGTTGTGTCTGCTCCGAGTATCCCATTAGCTACAGGCGCTGCTATGCCTTGGCAGGAAAGCCTGGTGGGTCATCCAGGCTCAGGAGAGCCCTTCGCCTGTGCCGTTTTCTGCAGCAGAACTTTGGGTAGAGAGCAGCTGCCTCACTCTCGTTATTGTCTTTTCTCCTTTATGCAACCCCATCACTCTCTGGGAAAAATCAACATTTGCTTTTCAGAGCCTGGCAAACAGAAGGGGTCTGTGCTACATCCTGGTGGCAGCCTCAGGCAGGCAGGGCTCTGGGGATAAATTCAGTGATGTCCGTTGGTGGGGGGACCCTTTACAACAGAAGTTCAGGAGTTCTATGCATCTAAAACAAGAGCAGGAGAGCAGTCAATGGTCAGTGCAAACCAAATCTTATTTCTTCACTGACATTACTGGAAGAAGGCAAAAAAAATAATTTAAAATAATATAAATAAGGGTGTGTTTGGTGTTTTCTTTTTTTTTTTCTTTTCCTCCCTAAAGCAACGCATTGCTGATGATTATGATAAAGCAGCCCAGAGTGTCAGGGTGCAGCAGAAGGCCAGATGCTGATGCTGGGAAGTTTTTCTTGCATGGTCAGAGCTGGAGTGTTATGGGCTTGCAGGGACTGGGCAGGAGAGGGGTGGGGGAGTCTTGGGGCTGTTTGATCCATGTGAAGCTGCCAGATTGCAGTTTAAAAGTTGTCTGTCTTCGTTCAAATCTGTCAGTGATTTTCTCCAATTAATCCATAGCAATTCCTAGATGAACCTGAGAGAATTTGGTGCACACTTAAGTCTGGATGCTGTAAACGTTTGGGGTTTTTTTGGAAGGCAAGGGGAAGGGTCATTTGTGCTGTGTTTGTATAGTGCTCTGCACACTAAGCCCTGTCCCTAGTCCATTCAGGCTCCTGGATACAGTTGTACTATTAATGCTAATCATTAACCAAAGTGTTTTCAGCTGCTGAAACTCTTGTGGCAGCTGGTTAACGTAAAAGTTTGATAATTTCCTCCTTTGAGCAAGGCCACAGCTTGGAAATGAACTGAAGCCAGCACTATTAGTTTAAATGCTTTCTCTCTTTGCCATCTCTGCAAGGATGCTGCAGGTTCTGCAGAAAGGAACCGGTTTGGTTCCAAGCTTTCACGATGACTTTGCAGACTCTGAGATATCCTTGCAACACCTACCTGTACTCTTGGAGGTTTCTCTGTGCCTGATGAGAAGGCCATGAGGACACAGTCTCTTGTAGTTCTTAGATCCTATTTCTTACTCTCTTGGATTTCAGAAGCTATGCGTGAATGAGCAGAGTGGTGAAGATGAGGCAGATTTAGTGGGACACCATCTCTTTGGAAATCTGGTTAACTTCAGAAGTGAACTGGAAGTAATTTAAGACTTGATGGTGGTTACTATTCCTAGTCAGTATGCCTTCACAAGACCAATCTCCTGTTCCTTTATAAATCTTTTCTGCTCCCCTCCTGCTGTTCTATAAAAGAATCACATAAAACAGCAAAACTGACAGTACACATAAGACCCACTTTTTTCCAGTCCCTTTCAATTTACGTGAATACTTGCATTATGAATACGCATTTGTACAAATCATCTGATTTGTCAGTGTGGTGACGTGGCATCATTCCTGCTGCCCAGTCAGATTACTGAAACATCCTAACCAGAACGATCATAGATGATGACTAATGCACTTTTTCACGTGAAGAATTGCTTGTGCTAAATTTTTGCTGCTTTCACGATTGTCCACTGTATCTCTGAATAGCAGCTATCAGCTGTCTAGGAATCTGTGGACAGTAAAGAACACCCCATCACAAACAGTAGGGAAATGATTTTGCTGTTTCCATCGAGAGAATATCTGAGGACCCTGTTTTGTATGATGCAGCTTACTCATCTCAGAGTAAATATAAGAGAAAGAGACCAACCTGAAGCTTAATTTAGCTGTTGAGCAACTTGCCAAAGTACTTGGAGTTGTACCAACGTTTTAATCTTGACATTGAGATTGAATGTCTCTGAAAAGCCAAGACTTAGTTCCAGTCCTAGTTACTGGGCATGATTCAGGGATGAATGGATAAAAATGTGTACTGTAGGTTTTGCAGATCTGTTGAGACAATTTTAAATGTTCTCTTCTAGCCTTAAACTCTGTGGCTGCATTTACTGCTTTCCTGAGAATTACTGCAACTTAATTAGAATTAAAATCTTGGATCAAAGCTTGAACTTGAGCAAAGATTAAGGTGTTTAGTCTCCTGTCTTCTTTTACCACCATGTCCAAGTCTGGTCCTGCTACCTAACTTAGCCCTTCACTGTGGCCAGGAGCATTGAGTCTGCACTGGTTGGCTTGGAGAAACCATTCTAATTTTGGAAAAATTAAAGCTTAACTATTTTTGTCTCTTAACATTAGCACAAGCTTTTGGAGCATTTTTTTAGCATTAGAGTGTGTTTGGCACCTGCAGAAATAAAATGTTGTGGTAGGAATGTATGCATCTTGCTAATGCCAGTTTTCCTGTGGTTTCCTTGAGGGTTATCTGTAGTCTAGCCTTGGGCCAGATTCTTTCTATACATAAACTCCTAGCTCCACTTGTGTTAATGGTGCTGTACTGATTCATAGTGCTGTGCTCGGCCCCAGTCTAATCACATCCAACTACTATGCAGGTGAAATTGGTGACATTTTAGGCCTTACAGTCTGTACTTAGCTTTAAACCTGGACACACAGAGCCTGTATGATAGGAGCTGTGTTGGAGAAGGGAGCTGGAGAAGTTACCCGTGGAGTCTGAAACCATATCACTTGGGAATAGTGGATGCACTCACGCCTCCATACACATGAAAGCTCAGGTTGCTGTCAGAAATATCTGATCCAGGAGGAAACACACAGAAAAGAATGTGTATGGCTTATAGTTTTCGTCTAGCTGCACTCAGCTTACTTGGAAAGAGTTTCCATTACAAAGAATCTGGAAAAGTGTCTTTTATTCTTCAGTGCATGTTTCCGATTAGTGTTGGAAATGGGCATGTTTTTTCCCTTTTTAACATTAAGTTATTAGAAGTAAAGTTGTAATTGGGTGGTTCATTGGAGTCAGATTTGAAGCAATATTCTTCCTCCTCTTCCTGGGATACTCTATAAGCAAGCATCTCTCCTTTACAGTCCTCAGCTGCCTTGGTACCCTTCTGTCCTGACCTGACTTCAGTAATCGCTGCTGCCTGGGGTCATATGCTCCATGCACTCCATTACACACCTCTACCTGTGTAATGTGATGTCCTATGTCAGCATTAAAACTCTGCAGCTCGGTCTCTAGTACCTAGTCTGGTATATTGGAGAAGCCACTGAAGCAGTGGTTATGCAGTGTAGTTGAAACCACATGTGGATTATGCTCTTCCTGGTAACAACTTCAGTCCCCATTATTGATGAAGTCTTCTCCAGATGTTTTATTTAAAGAACTTTAGAACCCATCCGTGTGGAGCCGGGTGAAATTCAACTGCAAGTGAAGACAATTCTATTGCCTGCTGTCTGGATAGTATTTATGAAGTAGAAAAAATGAGATAGAGTTCACATTCTTTATGGTCTTTAAGAGCATTGAAATGCATATACAAATCCTAAGGAGAGGAAAACTTTATTCCAGTAGTCTGTACTGATACCTCTGCCAGCTTTGAATCCACTGGAGGGTAATGAGGTGACATCCTTGCTGTCATTCTTGTATCTTCCCTAGTAGGCAGCAGTGAAGCCTGATAGCTGAGGAAGTGATGGGTTAGACTATAGAGACCTGGATGTCTTCTAGTATATAGGCTGATGCAGACCCTCCCTGGAGAAAGCCAAGTCTGAAATGCCTGCCTTTGCTTTAAAAACTACCTGTGATGTTGAGGTGCAGTAGAAACCTATGAAGAGGTCCTTTGACAGGGGTGGTCTCCCACCATCCTGATCCCTATCTTGGTGAATTCGAGGGATAGTTGCAGAGTTTGACCCAGACCTGAATGTCTTAGGAGAGAGTTCAGGGATGCTGGAGGTGCCTGCATGTCTGTAGGAGGAAACTGGTCTTGGCTGAAGACATCTCTCGACTCTGTTCTCTGAACACTCTGCTGCCTTCATGCTGAGTGAAGGAGGAAGCTGAATTATCTGATCTCAGACCCACAAGTAAACACATTTGACACAAGCAAGGGTGTCTCATTTGCTACTTGGATGAGCTGGTGCCATGTTGCTAACTCCAGCAGTGTGTGGGATGTCTCCTGCTGGTCCTGGCCCATTCCTTTCAGACATGGCCTGTGTTTGTTTTGGGTTCATTCATTTGTTTGTTGTTTATTTTTACTGGACTGTGTAGAGAGAGCAAGTTCCTAGGTTACATCTTCCCTTATTTGTCCTCGTCCTATGGTTTCTCTTGATAGTGTACATTACCCATTTGTTCTTTGATTTATATATGCAATGAGTATAGTGGCATAGATCGCTTACTGTGAGGACAAAATAACTCCCTATTGGGCTGTCTTGTTACTCTTTATGTATACTTAGAAAGTTGGGGGTGTATCATGTAAAAATTCTGATTTGTTTTGGAGAAGGTGTATGCTGACTATACTGGAGTTGAACGTATCTGTTCCCATATTAGTCCTAGATTTAAGTTTGGTTACAGTCAACTGAAAAAGTCACATTCTAGTAAAGAATGGTTCTCCAGACACCCTGGATTCAGCTTCCCTCCTGCCCTGCACCATGTCTGCATGATCTGCATCATGGTCAGTACCCATACAATGCTCCCATTCCAATGCTGGCACACTTTGTATCCATGGCGTGTTGTATCAGCAGCTGCAAGAAGCACAAAACAGCAGAATATGTGGCCCTGTATTGTTTGGGGGAGTGATTTATATCTGAGCCTGACTGAGATCTCACTTGCACTGACACAGCCCTGTTGGAGTGATTCTTGGTTTTGGCAGCTGTAAAAGAGACCCCAGTCAAGCTCCGAGTGCCACTGCATTTTGTGTGTGCGTGTGTGTCATATAGTCCTAACCTATGGATCTGGAAGGAATTAATTTAATTAAATTAATTTCGTGTTTTATAATTAATTTATAATTAAAAAATATTGCAGTCAGCCAAGGTGAGGCTAAGCATTGGGAATGTTATACTTCTGTATTGCTGCAGTGCATCCTCTGTGTTGAATGAACTGTTTTTGGCTTGACCTATTCTAACTGCTGGGCAGTCCTATTTTGAAGCCATACTGATGGGGGATATGAGGAAACATTCCTGATTCCAACCAAATAAAACATATTTCATTATGTTGCCTAGTCCAGTGCTCTACAATAAACTTATAGCATGACCTGTGGGCACTTGAACTATGTTAAGACTCCCAGACAGTATGTCTGGGGTGGAAACCTTTGATTTTCATTCCATGGTCTCACAATTCAAAATCAGGGCTCAGCCTGCTACTCTGTGCTATAAATAGTGGTAACCCCAGAATGCCGTCAACACGCCGATGCTCTCCCTCGGTCCTGCCGCATTGCAGGCTTCCTGGCAGCGTGTTCAGAGCAATGTATTTTTAGCTGTTGCTTTCTCATTTTTGACGGATCTTCTCTTCTGCCTTACCAGACTGCTAGCTTTCCCCACTGTTTATCCGCTTTCCAGCCCTGTGGCCGGATCCCCCCTCAGCAGAGGGGGAGCATGGCATCACGGACAGCAAACTTGGCTTGGACTCAGTAGAGCTCCCTTCTCCCAGATTTGCTGCTATGGTGTTGGATGGCTTGTGCCATCCAACACTTATTGCATGTTGCTGCTTTTCCTTTCTGCTGAGAGGGGCTTAGTGGGGTTATTCCCCATATAAAGACTTGATGATGAGACTTGCTATTTTTCATGATTCTGCCTTAATGTGTTGTGAGCCACTGGTTAGAGCAAGAGCTGTCAGAAGATCTCGCTTCTGATTCTGGCCAGGTTACTGTCTGGCTGTAAGAACTTGGGCAAATCAATTTAGCTTGCCCACATTTTGGGTTAGCTAATTGAAAAGGGGGTGAGTAGTACTTTCAGATCCCCAGAGAAAAATCTACGAGACAGGGCAGAAAAGCAAAACTCTCCAAAATGTTTGCATGAAAAGCACACACTCGGATATTGGTGTCTGGCTGTTCAGAAGACTGTGGCGCTCTGGCACGATGCAGTCAGGGCTGATTGTTTGTTTGTTCTTGCACTGGAATCATTGCTAAAGGGAACGAAGCCTATTTCCGATGTAGGGTCCTGCCCAGGCTTGTAAGCTCCTCGCTCTGCTTCTATCCTGATTTGCCACAGACTGAACTCTTTGAACGTGAAAAGATATATTTAACGAGCTCGGCATGGCTGCATATCTGAGTTCTTCAGTGTGCTACCCAAAAGGGACGCTTTTCTCTAGGTTTCCAGCAATTGCGAAAGCCAGATTTCAACACCATGCCTTGCCCTTAGGGCAGGCAAGGTGGAGGTGTTCATCCTCAGCCAGGACTCGAGTGCTCTTGCTGTTTCTCTGAAGAAGTGTTATTAAAATGCTCTTGAACAGAAGAAGCGTGCCTTTTCATCCTTGTCAGAGTCCAAAGGAGCAAAGGACATTTAGAGAGAGAAAATAATTAAGAAAAAAATCACAGATTGGATTTTAAGAAAAAACACAATATTGGTTATTGTGCATAAACTCCTAGAAACTCTAGCCCTGATGAGGCCCTTTACTAGGTGCTGCTGAAGCGCTGGTTGCAAGAGAATCCTTGTGCAAAAGAGTTTGCTGTCAAAATAGATGTTTTCCAACTGTTGCACAAAAGGTCAGTAGAGTGGAGATGCCCGCAATCCCGGCCTGCAGATCCCAAGGCGATATTCCTGCCCTGTGCTCTCCTTTCTCTTGCTGCCGTTAATGGGAATTGCAGAGTGATTTGTATAGGAGCAAACTGCCTATTACAGTGTAGATAAAGCTCTTGAAAGACAGAGCTGTGTTCAGGCATGCGTAGGGACAGTCCCTGCTCTGTTTTTGTATGTTTGGGTGGAAGGGCTAGAACCTGGCAGCCCTTGCTCCTTGGAAGGCGAAGCTTTGAGAGAAGCCTGTGACGGGTGATCCCGGCTAAGGAGCTCGTCCTGCCCCTCCATAGTCAGGGAGCAGTGCGAAAGAGGAGTGTGCTCCTTGGAGCCGGCCCTGGGTTCAGCCGCAACTTCTTAGGCACAGAGACTCCTTATATTAAAAAAGGAAAGGGGGGAAAAATACACACACATATGCATATATGTATAAATATATATATAGATGTGTGTGTGTGTATATACACACACAAGCAGAGGCTTCTGAGCATGAGACACTTTTTCCATGTTGAGTTGCCAGACAGCACTTTTCCCGTTCCTCCCTCCATCCTAAGGTCATTAGTATGAAAGTTTTCCTGCTCTTTTTTTTTCTCTTTCCTTTTTGTGTATGATGCAAACTCTTCCAGCTGTCAAGGCTTTTAAGGTTTGGACAATGTTACAAATCAGTGTGGGGATTTTCTGTGGCTTAGATTGGTGCCATTTTAATCTCTTTGGTTATTGTCCAACAGATCTGGTAGAGGATAAAATGAGACTTGCTTTAAGTCTGTCACTTATAGTTAAGTAACAGCATCACCTAAAATATATGGGAGTCTGTTTGCACAGTAGAAATCCCTATTCAAGATATTTCAGTGGTGCAGCAGGGTTTCTGTGGAGGTAATGAGCCTACCTGGTTACTGCATTTTGGAGCTTAACAGCTCTGGTAAGTGGTATCTGAGAGATGGTGCATTAGAGCTGCTGTTGCCTGAGCAGAATCCAGTAGAGACTAAGGAGCGTAGTGGATCTTCCGCAAACACCCGTATCAGGAAATCATAGAACTTGGGATGTTTTCAGAATGTAGCACTCCACTTGAGTTGGTTCACTGTGTTTGTTCCTTCCTTGTCCGTGTTTTTGATGCTTAAAAAATGAGAAACTGAGGCAGTATTCATCTTACAATTTCTGCATATTGCTACATTTTAACCAGAAACTTATTTAGGTGAACTTTTGTTCCTGCTGAGTCTCACAGCATACCTGGGAAATGAAGGTTGTGGTAATCACTGCTTTACAAACAGACAGCTAGGAGTGCAGAGCAATTAAATAAGTTGCTGATGGATTAGAAGCAGCACTAGAAACGCAACTCAGCATTCAGGTTGTTGCCTTCTAGCCAGCAAACCATACTGTCCTGTGTGGTGTTTGGGAGACAGGCACCTTAGAGTTACCAGTTACAGATGGATGTGGGAATGTCTACCATACTCTAGGTGACCCTGCTGAGCGGGGAGGTTGAACTAGATGATCTCCAGAGGTCCCTTCCAACCTTACTGATTCTGTGATTGAATGGTGGAGATAGACGTGTCAGGGTTTTGTCTTTCAAAGTAATGTATGTTCTAGGGTAGGCTAAGCTTTCCACATACCTTTCTCCACCACAGCCTAGGTGAAATAACTGTGTACAATGCTAGCGAATCTGAAAAGACCTTCTGAGCTGAAAAAGATGGTACAAAATTAACCCAATATCTGGATCTCTGTGTTCTGGTTCAGCATCTGCCTATAACAAGTAACGCGCCTGGTGTTTCAGCCAGTCCAGTCCCCCAACAGGGTTCCTGTATGCGATGTGTTCCTGGAATGTGGGGGAAATCCAGTTGGAAAGCTGTTACTCACTTTGCCTTCATGCAATACTGAACGCAGGACCTATTGCAGTCCTTGAGACTGAACTATAACTAGCTGTAGAGGCCAAGTGTTTCTTCTCTTAGTCCCCTTGCTGCGCTCCCTGCCACTGCAGGGCCTGTTCTAGAACTTATATTCCTGTGCTTTCCTGTCTTAGCAAGAAACCCCTTTTCTTTGGAAGTGCTATGCTTGTCTCCGGGAAAAAAATATCCTGGAGTGAGAGGTGAGCCTGCAGATCCCACTGAGGCACTTCAGGAATTCCCACTCATGTTTCTGGAAATCCTAAATACATTCATGCTTCTGATACATTTGAATAATATTATTTGACATCTTCAGGGGAAGGTGGAGGCTTCTCCTCAGGTGCTTTTCTGCTAAAAATAACAAGTAACATTCCTTTAGTTGCACAGGTGACAGTGCAGAGCAGATCTGCGATGGAACACCTGCCTTGCCAGATGTAGGATCATAGCACGGAGATTGTTCCACATAGCGCATTCACATGAATTCACTTAGCCCATTCAAACCTTCTTCTTGCTTTAGGCATCACCCGGACGTCGAGTGGGCGACTTCGGAGGCTCAGCGACCAGATGAGTCCAAGTAAGCTGCGTGAATCTGTCCCTTCGAAACTTTCGCCTCCGATAACAAACCCAGACTGTGAGGCTGCAAGAGGTAACTCTCAGCAAACATCTCTCCTGCTGCCAGTCCAGTGACTCTGCAGTTTGGAAGGCAAAGCTGGCTGCTAAAAAGTGCAGAAATCTCTGTGCTGTAGAAAGACAGCAGCTATGAAAAGAAAGCATATGAAATTTAAAAAAAAAAAAAGAATTACTTCTCGAATAATGGACCATAGAGAATAATTAGAAAGCCTCATCTCAATTCAAGGAGTCTGCTGGGCAACAGGAAGCAGCAATGCCTTGAGGTTGAAATACAGCTTTAGTAATTGATGGCTCTTTCTCACTCTCCTTAGCTATTACTTTTTATTGGATGTGGAGATTTATGGATTGCGCGTGCTTGTGACTAAAATTACACTCTTAATTGCAGTTTGATGTTTGTGAATCTGTTCCTATTCAGAAGGAAGCAAGCAGGAGGGTTTATTTCTCGAAATAAGTGTTTTCCAGCCTTGTGACAGCAGAAGCCTCAGTGCTTTTGACTGCCTGAGCCCTCTGGCGCCGTTGTGCTTCTGCGTGATGCTGATTGGGACTGCCTAGGAATTATAGACAAGTCCCTGGTGTTTACCTGCAGAGCATGACCCACTTTATCCTGTGTAGCTAGAAAGCTTCCCTCTTCATGTCTAAATTATGTGACTGGAAGCTCAGACAGAGCCCATTTCTGAGCTTTTGCGTTGATGGCCCTTTTTGCTAGCACTGCTTGTCCCTCTGATGGACGGACAAATGTTGCCTCACGGTCCGAACTCCCGCGAGAAGCTTCTGTTGCTGAAACCCAGACCCTCGTATGATGCCGATATTCATCTTAGCAGGTGCTTCTGTGTCGCCTCCTCTGAGACGTGTGGCCTCTCCTTGGACTCTGCCTCCTCATCTTCTCCGGGATGCTGACAGTTGTCTTTCCTGTGTATTTTAGGCTCGCTTATCTTATTGCAACCAGCTAGTCCCTCAGAGGACTCCACTCACCTCCTTGGCATGTTGTTCTGTCCATTTTCTGCTCACTCAGGCCTTTCATCTGGCTCTCATTCCCTCGGTCTATCTGTCATTCACAGTTGCTGCCTTTTGGCTTTCTTTGCTATTCCTATTCATTTTCTCAGCCCTCATATCCTGTCTCAGCTCCCAGATGGACTTATCAAAACAGTCATTTTCAGCTTTTCCCTCTGTGTGTGTGTGGGAGGAGAAAGCCACCCTTGGGATGTCTTCCTGGAGCAGTGACTTCAGGGTTTTGCTGTATCAAGGCCTAAGCCTGTGTGGTTGGAGATTAGTCACATATTTTCAGTTAAGCACGCACTTAAATGCCTTGGAAGCTGTGACGCTGGCTGGCTGATCCTTGTCAAATGCTAGTGAAAAGGACAGAAACAGGTATTTAAGTCAAGGGTTCCTCCAGCATGACAGCTCATCCCACTGCTGCGATGCTGCACCTGGCTGCTGGAACGCTGACTGGTATGTCTGGAGCTCCTCAGCTGTGCCGTGTTTGGTCTCCTACCCCAATGCTGTGATGTAGGGGTGTGAAGGTATAAACATAATAGAGGGGACCACTGGGCCACAAAATGTCAAATGGCTGGAAAATTTTAGTAGGGAATAGCAGTACTGTTCTGGATGGTGAGGCTTTAGTGCAGTGATGATTGCGCCTAGAAGAAACTGAGCTCAGAAGCAGCTCAGTTCCTGAGAATCTCAAAACTAAAACTTCAAATTTCAGCCACCAGCACAGTAGCTGGTAGTTTTGAACTGAAGTGCAGGTTTGTCTTCTGCATGTGCAAAAACAAGGTTGCAGTCTCAGCCCTGGTTACACATGTTTTCACATACCTATGTCCAAAGACAGAAAGGGGATTTGGTAGAGCTCCAAGGGTAACTGGAGTGCAGTGACTCCAGATTGAAAGACATAGCACACTTGTTCAAACTTGTTTTCCTTAGGCTCGAAGTATATACTTCTCCACTTTTCTGCTGAGAGGCCTTTTAACTTGAAAAAAATTTATTAAAATGTAAAAATCAAATGAGCAGCTCAGTGCCCCAGTTTACATTGCAGTAAATATTTATGACTCCATATAACTGCAGCTCAATTTCCCCTTGTTTCAGGTCCAATTTTTCTCTTCTGCACATCTGGCCCTGCACCCAGAAGCATTTATTCCTGTAAAGCATAAATTGAGATTGGAATGACTGAGCAGCAGTTGTAAATGAAGCATCACATAGGGGGGTTGCTTTGGGCTCCTTGCCACCCTAAGCAAAGAAAGGGATGACATGCATTTCCGTAACCACCGAGTCTTGGGAGTTATGGAGTTGCACATTCATCCACAGACCCATAACATACTGGGGCAAGTGGTGTTAGTAAGAACCTGAAGATCTAACTTTGACCTCATTTGGAAATTTATTCTATGATATCTTCTGTTTTTCTTGTCTGTTTGCAAATAGCTATGTGGCATTGGTGTTAAGCATAGCCCAACAAGCAGCAAAGCCATTCTGGGACCTTGAAACTTCAGGTTTTTGTCTTACAAGCCTGCTTCATAGTTCCAATGAAGCCATTGAGGTGTAATTCATCTAGGCTTCCTTTTAGGCCGTGGAGAGATCTGGATACTAACAAAGTGTCTGCAAAGACCACCCTTAGGATGAGAAGAAAAAGTTTCTTGAGGAAACCATCTCTCTCCACAGGATAATAGGGGAACATAGCTTCTTTAGTAGCTGGGTTTAGGGGCAATAACTCCTGTGCTTTGTCTCAGTCTGTTTTCTTGGGGAGGGCTAAAAAAGTGGAGTTAAATATATGCATACCTCTGGGAAGGGAGAAGCACCAAGTGAAGGTTGTGTTCATGTCCTGCAGTAATGAACTATACTGGCTATACTAAAAGGAGCCAGAATTACTGATACAAAAGGTGCTGAGCTAAACCTGACCAGGGCCCATTCAGCGGAAAACACGTGTGGAGCTGGGATCACTTCTGACCCCCTCTTTCCGCAGCCTTGCTCTCAGTGCCAATTCTCACCCCCGCGCCAGCTTTGCGACAGAATGGGCGGGTTGCAGTTGGCCTCGAGGTGAGCTTCAGTTCCGTGGACAGCAGTGGTCTGTCAGAGGATATGGGGTACCAGCAGCAGTTGGAAGGACCTCTGCTCAACAGCCTGAGGAACGTATAAAACGTTTGGAGTTTGGCACTGTCGCCCCTCAATTAGGATATGGGACTCTGCGTATGAGGTTGAGTTTTGTGAATGGTTTGTAGTATCTGTTCAACATTCATTTGGAAATGGGCAGACACCCTGGAAAGAGCAGGGGAAAGGAGGGAGAAACCCTTTGTAAAAGCTTCCATCAGAGCTAAGGATTTTGTACATTAAAATGCTACCTTCTTCCTGATTTTGGTAGCCAGGGCTAATATTTTTGCAGTGTTAAGAATGGTGTGTTAGGGAAGTTATTCCAGCTTCACTTTCCCTGGGATTATACCTGATGAATTTGAAAAAAAGAGAAATATTTGCTGACATGTGCCATCCGGAGCAGAGTGCGGTGCCTTGCAGGCTAGAAAATAGCCCCAAAGCGGTCCAAGTGGAAGAAATCGGCATCGTATTCCTCCTGGGCAGCCAGCTGTGTTCTGCACTTTGATTTGCTTCCAGGCTTCAATTTGGTTTTTGCTAAGAGGAAGGAATGGGAGTGATGCAGAAGTGTCCATAAAAAGGTATAGTTTACTGATTTAGCTAAAATAGCATGTCTCTTCTGTGCAGGCAAATGTGCTTTGCAAGTGGGAGGAGAATGCCTTCCAGTTGCTCCATAGCAAAATCATTCCTGGGCCAGCTCTATTTCTGGGTCAGGTGCTTTGTTCATGAGAAGTCCCAAAGGGATGGGAGGGGAACAGGTGCCTCTGCTTTCCTATTTCAGCCTTTGTCTTGTTGCAGGGCTGCTTGGAGCCAGCCAGACCGGAGCAGAGGCAGGCTGCCAGAGCCAGCTGCGGTCCAGGGCAGGCGCAGCTATTCTATCCAAGAAAGACAGGGCGCTAACGGCCCTAGTTCTGCATAATCAGCAATTGGCTGAAGATCAACCACAACTTGTCTTGGTGCTTCTTGGAAGCACAGGGCATAATTTAGAGAGGCACACAGCTCGAGGCCAGCTCTCTGGGTTGCATTACAAAGGGGCACTCACTGATGTCATTAAACCCTTCTGCAGAGCAGCTTGTCTCGTGCTCTCTAAATACTTCTGTTAGATATGAAGAAGTGTGGAGGGAGACACATGCTAGGCCTTTTGCTCTTTGAGTCAGCTTGAGCCCCTTGTCCACCTTTCAGGTCGACTGTGTCGGATAAAGGGACCAAAAACCACAGTGGATGGGCATCCTGGGATGGAACCACAGGCACACGGGACAGCGTTAGACAGTGCTGGTGATGGAGCGAGCCTGAGTGCTCTTACTCAGGGCGTGAATTCGAGGATCTCGTTGACCACAAGGACACTGTATTGGTAGGGCTACAGAGGGCAACCAGGGTGTTTCTGTAGGAGCTATTAGCTTCTGTTTACAGGTAGTGGTGTAAAGACCCTGCCCAAATGCAACTCTGTCCTTGGGGCTTGTTATTCAAACATCCAGTTGCTGCAGGGCTCCTTGCTCCTTGTTGTCTTCATCCTCTGCTCCTTCAGGGCTCTGACAATCTTAGAAGAAAGAAATGTTTCATTAGTTGTCACTAAATTGGGGACAGTGTCTCATGCATACTGACTTCTTACTAGAGCTGCATTGCTCTGCTGTTTAGTGGCAGCCCTCAAGATTAATAAAAGTGGGGAGAATCTAGTCTTCTGTGAAATTTTCAAAAAAAAAAAAAAAAAAAGACGACATTTACAGGTAGCTGGCTTAAGTCTTACATTTTGCTTTTCTCTGATTAAGCCCTTTAGTCACTGTTGAAGATCCCCTTTCATAGATCAGGGAAATAGAGCAGCAGAGAAGCTGAAAGCAGCTTTTTGTTTGCATTGCCCCTGAATGTGGGGATCCTTCCCCACGTGCCTTGAAATGGAAACGTGTGGCCTGATAGGTGGAAGAACTGAACAAATATGGCTGCAGGCATAGTTTAAATTGGACAGCCCCAAATTAGTGAACCCTGCTATGATCAGATGTTCAAGTCATGATCCCAAATTCATGCAGTAAATTAAGGGTAAATACGGAAATAGGTCTTGCTGTTTCTGTATTTCAGTTTAGTAGCTTACCCCAAGGACCATCTCCTCTCTTTCTGCAGTCTGTAAGAGAATTGTTTTAGAAATGGGTTTATATTAGGTGACAGGTGAATCAGAATAGTGGAAATAAAAGAAATCTCTAAACCCAGGGGCTCCCTATTAGTGCGTAAATGATTAGTTATGTAAGCTAATCCAGAGTAGTATAAAAACCATTAGGTCTTCTAGTTTCCCCCCAGGGAAATGCTGCCTAAACTGCCAAATGCCTCCTGCAGCTTGGACACAGACAACCTCACTACACATTATATCGCAGTCTCTGTATAGTGATGGTATCTGAGCAAACTGAGTTTGGGAACCTCTCCTGTAAACCTCCATCCAAACCTTCAGATTAATCTAGCTTGCACAGGATCCTTTTCAATCATCTATTGATGTTTTGGGATCCAAGAGATAAGTGCAGTACTTCTAGCTAGAAACTGAGGTAATGCACAACATCTCTTTGCAGTGTGAGATTTTTAGCATCAGCTGTGGCCTTCACTTTGATAGAGCAACAGAAGGGTTAACTAGAGACATGTGGCTGCATCTAGTTGCTTTGGATGTGTCCCTAGATGAAGTCATATGAACTTCTTTGGGCAATTCTATTCCCCTTTGTTGTAAGCACCGCGCTGGTCATACCAGCTGCATGCATCTCTGTGCCAAATAGTATCTTCATGCACATGCATTGCTTGCTCTCCTTGACTCCCTGGTGACAAGCCCTTGTTTGAAATGTGTCCTGTTTGTCTGTCTGTTCACAAGAGGAAAGTAGGAAAGGGTGAAGCTTGGTCACTAGCTAGTTTGGAAGGTCCCTGAACAGCAGTGCAAGCTCCCCGAATGTAGTCATGCAAAACATCTGGATTCCAAGCACCAAAGAGTTAAACTGAAAAAGCTGCTTATGATTCAAGTTCTTGGTTTCCTGCATGGACAAAAGTCCTGTGCTTGCATAACACTGACACGTGGAATCACAGCTGACTGGGAGACTGTTGTGGGGATCCCATGTGCTTAAAACAGAGATGTGCATTAGTTACAGTGAATGAGGGAGCATCGTTTAGGAATGACTGGAGACTTGATGCTCTGTGATGCTTGGGGGTTTCAGCTGCTGGCTGTGTGTTAAGATTGTGATCTTTGCCACTGGAGTGTGATGTGGATTTGTTGATGAGTGCTGACAAGGTCCACAGAGTTTCCCCGACAGTAAGAGATGCAGAAGTGCAGAGTGCAACTTCTCATGGACAGGCCTTGAATGAGGTTATTTATAGCCTTGTACCAGATGTCATTGGAGCAAAGTCCTGGCACTAGAATCCTTTCAAGAGAGCCTTGCATCAGTTGCAGCAGGAAGAGGGTGGGAAAGCAGAGAAGGGGAGTGATAGTGAAATTTAGTTTTCTCCAATTTGCTCTGTTAGTCTCATCCTATTGCAAACGAGGTGGGGGGAGGAACCCACTAGAGCAGAACACAGTGCACCCAGAGAGAAAAAAATGTGTTCATTATCAACTCTCCCAGCCCCAGCAAGCCTTCTCTGAGGAGGTGGAGGAGGATGGCACTGGAAGGGACGCAGCCATGAGTGATTTGCCACATGCATGCTCCTGATGGAGCAGGCTGTGAAGGGCTCTGGTTCTTGCGGGAGTGAAAGGGAACGTTTTGAGACAAAGTGTTAACAGGTACCGCAGGAGTAGGTTAGCTATTGAAGGGTGCATGCGTGGGGTGCTGAGCATGACATCCCTTTTCCTAGGAGTAGGCAAAAAATGTACCAAATGAGGAGGCAAGGAGCAAGGAAGGCTCGTGTGTCTTGACTATTTTTTATGTGCTAAATCATGCAGTGCTGGTTACCTAAGTAGCTGCGTGTGGTCAGACCTCTCTCGGTTGGAATACGTGCATCTCTCCATGGTGTTTATTTTCCTTCATCTTTTTGTTGCTGAAATATCAGTTTGCAAATTGCTTTTGGGCATGTTGGCAAACCAGCTCATGGCTGCTGAACTTTCTCTCTTCCCCTCAAAGTCTGGTGTCCTTCGTCACGTGTGCATAAAAGGCAAATTCCCGAGCTTTGGCTGCCCACCACAGTTATGTTCTGAGCCTCCAAGGCAGGCACATCCGGTGGTGTCTACTGTTTACCAAAACCCCTAATTGTACCTTAGGCAGAGTGCACCGATTTACTCCCTGCTATATTTATCTTGTGTCCGCGGCTGCAAAAGAGACGGGAACTCAGCCTCTTTTATGTCTGCAGTTAGAAGGTTGTTGTTTGTTAGGCAACGCTGCAGCTGAGCTAGCAGAGAAACTACTGTAGATGCATAGGGCTGACTTGCAAAGCACAAATTTTCTCTGCTGAAGTTCTGATAGCTGTGAAAGCAATGCATGTTTTTTAGTAAAGCTCTGGCAGCAGAAGTTTTCCTGATTTACTGATTCAATAGGGCAGTCTCTCCTTGGCTTGATATTTTTGCGGTTTAATTTCTGATCCAAAGTGTGGTGTGATGATCTGTAAGTTGTTTAGGCCTGAATGATTCTGCTACACAAGTAAAATAGGGTCTACTGCCTAATTCTGGAGCATTTTCTGTGCTTCACTGGATTGGCCCTTCAGCAATCAAGGCAAGTCTGTAAGAGGCCAGTTGTGTTGTCTTGTTGCTGCATCACACCATGGCAATATCTCTCCGTTGTGCTGCAGTGTGGTAGAACAGCAAAGTGTGCTGAGAATGCCTCTCACCTCAGCTTGCCCCACAGGCAGCAATATTTTGAGAGTTCCTGTGCTTAGAAGCTGCTTTCATGAAGAACATGAATCAAAGATCTAAGCAAGTCCAGGGTGAGATCTGCAGTTGGTGTCAGAGGGTAGCCCTGACATCAGAGGAGCTGCTTTAATACACGCTAGCAGAGCATTGCTCTACACTAGACCATACTACCCACATCTAATGCAGATGGAAAATGTGCAGCTTGTCAGACAGGCTTTTGCTGCTGCAGAGATAAAGCTGCATGGTGAGCTGTGCTCAGTGGTTGTGGTTGGGGTGGCTCAAGGGTCTCCTGGGGCCAGCTACTCTGAGGAACAGTGGAGGGGGAGCAGTGGGTAATGTAACCTGTCCTCTAGCTTATTAAATAGGACCAGAAAAAAAAGACAGCTCCCAGAGATGTATACAAGACTTGGGGCAATCTTGTTTCATTTAATCTGCCTGCCAAAGAGACAGAGTTGGTAACTGTCCTGAAAACTTTGCTACTTGATGCCTTCTCCTCCTGCCAGGTAGGATCTATTGGAGGGAGCTGCTGGGGAGGTAGGGGAGCAGAGAGCAAACAGCCATTATTCAAAAGAAGAGCAAATACAACCAGACTGGAGACCCTGTTTTACCCCTGCAACTGCTCAGTAGGGGATTGCCCCAGACCATCAGGTATGGGATAACTCCACCCTGTTTAGGGGGGTAGAGGAGGAAAAGGGAGGAAGAGTTTGTGTTGAAAGGGCTCTTCAGGAGTAAGACTGATGGTAGGGATGAATCTGGAAAGGAAAGCCTAAGCAGAAGGTCTTGGAAAAGTAAGCATTTATTTGAGAATCCATGCAATGTCCCGAGAGGGTGCAAGTCCAGTCATTCTGCCTTGCTTTTCATTCTGCACCGCCAGCTGCTATTAATACTTGAGCATATGAGCGTTAAAGTGCGAGCAGAAAGCCTGGGGAGGATACGCTAGGGATTTCCGGCAATATGAAGCTTTCAGGCAGAGAGTCAGTGTGGAGTAGAGCCCTAGCAGGGGCTGCTCGTAAAGACTCATCTCTCCCCCTGGCAAAAATCAGAGCAGAGGGAGAAATCTGTATGCTTCCAGTCAGGGTGTTGTATGGGTTCAGGGATGGGAGGGGATGTTCTGCTGACGTTTTAGTAAGCTTCTACTGTACTTCCGTGCACTGTTCTGGGTTGTGATGAACCCTGTGTCCTGGGCACGATCTTTGGCATAGGAAAAATAATAACTTCAGAAGGGAGGATCAGTGTTTGCCTGTGTCAGATGAATATGGTTTCTCATCAAACTGTTCAGGGAGGGGAAAAATAGTACTTGGCAAGCAAATGTGGACTAAGAGGAGTCCTATTCTGGGACTGCTTGTGGCCATGGTCTGGGATAGGGCAGCTTGGTGCCTGGCCAGATAGGCGAGGGCAAAGGAGGAGTGGCAAGGCAAGGAGCAGGCCACAGTGTTCAAAGAATAAGTACCTCCTTTAAAAAGAGGAGCATCTTTTTTAAGCTGGCATTTTCTTTCCTCCCTGTCCCTAGGGCTCCTAAACGTAAGTGACGGGTTCCTGGAGCAAATACTCAGGGGAGTCATCTTCTGATCCAGCCTGGAGGTAGATAGCATAGAGTTGATATAATCGACTGTTTGAGATTGGACCTGTGTTTTCTCATCTTAAAATGCTTCACCAAACATAATTTGGCTTAGATGTGTTTCCCGCTGCCTTCCCTCTCTGTACTTTTGTTGCTAGCATTACAGATAACTGAGCTTGTAAGAGAACCTGTTGAATCACTGTGTATTCCCTGCCTCGCCAGACCCTCAAGGTCTCCGGCTGCTCTAGCCATTTTCCAGCACCAGTCAATGCAGTCTGAACCTTTGATCCATGTGCTGACTTGCAGCATTTGTCCTTTCCAGCTCGCTCAACACCAGAGCATGGTGGAAGGCTTTGTCAACTGTAGGCTGTAGCTCTAGGGCTGTGCAGGTGAACCAGGTAGAAGAGAAAATACTTTTGAGAGTATGCATGTATCCATAGTTGTGGGTGAGATTTTGCTGTCTCCACAGTGGCTTCCACCTTTATCTACTTGTTCATGTCCGACGGGCAGTTTGTGGCTTAGTGAAGAGCTCTGGTGTTGCTGGGCTAGCATATGAAATGTGTGAGAGAGAAGATCCAAACTGAGCCTCTAACAGGGTTTGGTTCGCTTTCTTTCTAGCAATTTCCTTCCTAGTTTTCTCTACACCTGGCAGAACTTCCTGCTGGCTGCCAGGCATTGTAATTTCTGAACCTGCTAGGTGGGGTGAAGGGAAGCAACCATGTACAGCCCACATCACCGTCTGCCTCAGCAAGCCCTGGGTAGGGGCAGAGCAAGGCTCCTGCTTTGCTTCATCTGCTCTTTTGCAAAAGGAAATTGATTTTATTTTTATGGAAGATGGCAATTGCTTCCTAAAATTCGCTCCTAACTCTTCCCTGCCCTGCTGGCTCTGCCAAAGGAGAGTCCTAATGGGCCTTGAGCTCTGAGAAAACTGACTGAGCCAGGAAAGGTTCTTCTCTGCCCTTTCCCTAACCTTTGATGTTTGCCTGGCTCCCTGCCCTGGCCTTTTAAAGGTGATGCTAGAAAATGTAATATAATTTATCTTACTTTATTTAGACTTATACAATACATAGATCACCAAATGCCTATCTGAGCAGGAATTTGGCAAGCTCCTCAAAAACTGAGGAGGACAGGAGGACCCTACTCCTCCGACTTGCAGCCCTGAGTACCAGCTCCAGTCCTGGTGCCCCGCAGGTCACTGGACACAAGGGTTGGATGGGAGCAAACCCCAGCCTTGGAGTTGTGGGCATGGCATGTAAGTCCAGCACCCATCGCTTTTAACCGATGTTACCTGAATGCCTCTGCCACTTGCAGTGTAGCAACACTGCTTTGCAAGGGCTTCTTTAGAGGAGGACACAAAATTGTACTTTTAAAATGAATCCATAAAAACTTGCTTGATGAGTTGAATTATCAGTAAATGCATGTCTTGAGGCTTTGTGAATTGAAAGTTCAACTGCATTAATCTTAATTTGGATTTATTTCCCTGAGCGTCTCATGTTGATCTACCCTCAGCGAAATGATGCCTTTGCTTGGTCCACTCCCAATCACCTGGATCTTGATGAGTTAAAATCTACAGGCTGAATCGTGTGTGCTGCCTTCATCTCTTTCTTTGTCCTTTCTTGATAATTCCCCTGAGCTTTTCCCCTTCCTCTTCAGCCTGAGACTGGTTAAGGCGTAAGAGGCATGGCAGTAAAGACTGCTTGGTGAAAGCAATGGGTTGAATTTTTCAGCTGCGTGTAGCAGTGTGGCTCCCCTGGGTTCTTTCTTTGTGTATGGCACCTTCTAAATATCAGGCAGGAAATACATGGCTTTTGATTGTGCATGGGAAACTGTTGCTTATTGTCCCCTCTTTAATGCCTTGCGCACTGGCAGCAGGAGCATGCAAAGCTGTAATAGCAAATAGAGAATGGATGGGAATTTGAGAAGGAATCAAAAGCTGCCTGCCTAGGGACTAATCCAACCTCTAACTGCTGAAGACCAGAGTGAAACTTTCCCAAGGAATGGAGTGTTTTGGAACTACCTTCTACCAACTTTCTTGTGTCTGTTGCTGCAGTGGCTGCTGCTGGCTCCAGGATGCTGGGCTGACCGCACCATTCGTCTGAGCCTATGTGATGTTTTCCTTGTTCCTCCCTCTGGTTTGATGACAGTGATATTCCATCAGCTGGTGTATGGGGAAAACATACCAGTTTGCTGCTTGCTCGCGCTCTCACCCCCCCCCCCCTTTTTTTTTCAATATTCACCCTGAAAAGCAATGCAAGATAGAACCAGGTTATAAAATCCAAGGCATTTGGCCCAGCAGCTCCTTTAATGCATGAATTTCTTCGTTGGAAGCTTATTCATCCAGCCAGGAAACAATCTGTACTTCTGCCCATGTTATGGGGGAAAGTGCCAGGCTCTGTCTAGGCTGCAGTGCATGCAACTTTCCACATGAACTGTAAACATTTTAGTGCGAGGAGTGTCACGTGTACAGCGCCGAGCACGCGAGGGTGCCGCCGGCATGCCCGCTCTGCACAGCAGCGATAGCATTTCTTCCCGGCATCGTCCATCCCTGGCCGCGGCTGCCTTGTTTGCCCGCTCCGAGGGGAGCGCCGGTGCCCTCGCATCTGGCTTGTTGACTCACAGCTCTAGACTATCAATGGGACTCGGCTGCGAGTGATACAGGAGGTTGGCAGCTGGCCGCCCGCTTTGCCGCGTAGCGTTGCCACCCGCCGCGCGAGATCGGCACGGGGCTTCCAGGGACGACGTCCGGCAGCTCTGCGCCGAGCCGGCGGCCTCGGCACCGTGCTGAGGAAATGCGGCGCTCCCCGAAGCCGGCAGCGCAGCCTGGCCCCCCCCCCCCCCCCCCCCGGCCTGTGCCCGAGAGCTGAGGTCGCATCAGGTCCGGGCTACGGGCAGCGCTGAGCCCGCGGGCGCCGTGTCAGAGGAGGTGCTGAGCCAAAGCCTCCGCCGCCCGTCTCTGGCCGCTGGCCAGGTGGAAGTTTCCACGAAGAGCAGCCCGTCGCAGCCGCGGGCGTGCCAGCGCATCCCGGACGTCCAGCCGCCCGGTGGGGCTGCTCCGCTCGCTCCGCGCCCCGGCAGCCTCCCGGCGCTTTGCGGCACGCGAGCGGCGCTCTCAAAGCCCAGCCCCGCTCCGCCGACTGCGAGGCCGGTGGCTTCTGGCGCGCCGGCTCCAGCCGTCCTCGCCTTATCGCTGCCTCGCCGAGGGGAGGGCGCAGCCGGCGGCCGTGCGACGGCGAAGCGGGGGGACTCCTTGCCAGGATCCGGTAGTAAAACTCGCCGGCAGGCTCGCAGCGGGGAGAGTAAACACGCGCGGCGCTCGGGCGCTGCCTGGTAGCCGCAGCCCGCGATGCTGTGCCTGCGAATGAAGTCAGCCTTCATCAGCCGAATAGTTTATGCATGAACCGAAACTTCAGACCTGGCTGGGTGGGGAAACAAGCAGGATCTTTGCTCTTTTAAAATGCTCTAGCCAAGGAAGGAGGAGGGGAAGAGAGGAAATAGCAGCAGAATAAGACCGGGGAAGCAAGGAGAGATTTGAGAAGCTGGATGAGTTGTTCGCTCTGTTATTGCAAGGAGCCAACTTCCTTAAGCATCTCCTGGTGGATATTAAGAGAGAACTGTGGAGACTGGAGCGTTCCCCTGGACACTCGCACGCTGTAGCTTTAAGACCGTTTTACGGAGGACTTGGGATTTTCAGTTTTCCTGTGCCTGGTGGAGTATTTCAGGGAGCTACAGAATTTTCGGGTCATGCACCCCCTTTTTCTGTTTTTTTCTTCCTTTCTCTTTCTCTCTCACTCTTTTTCATTTCAAAGAGACAAAGCTACTTCAGTTTGGAGCACAAACATATGATCAGCACATGGAAATGTGGTAATTTGGATGCGTTCGTGATTGCAACAGATTGAAGAAATTAGACCAGACAAAGAGCTTTTTTTGGAAGAGGAGGAGGAGGCGAGGCAAGGAGGAAGGGAGAGTGGGTGAAAGAAGGGGACGCCACCGAAAAAAGGGACGGCCGTGACACGCGGATGCTAAATATATCCCGTAGTAATGGAGAGGGACCGGATTTCAGGTAGGCTATTGATCTTTTAATGTTTTATCTTGCTTCTGCTCTCCTACCTTTCCAGTAGCTTCTGCACTTTAAGAAGAGAAACAGCCACACTCTGGTTTGATTTCAGTGAATTCTTTTATTTATTTATTTTTTGCAATGCTGCCTTTTTACTTTTCTTTTTCTTTTTTTTTCCCATCCTCCTGAGTCCTCTAGACAGAATGTGGTTCCAGGAGAAGCCCAGGGGGCACTGGGGGAAAAAGTAAAAAAAAAAAAAAAAAAAAAAAAAAAGGAGGGAAAAAAAAAGAAACTGCTAGGTCTGGATTTCATTTGAGTCTCGCTCTCCCCCTCTCCGCTCCCATTTGCCGCGCGGCGCGAGGGGGATGAATGCTGAGCCTGTTAGCTCAGCGCTCCGAGCTGGGAAGAGAGAGGAAAATAGCCGAGCTCTTGGCATGGAGATGCATTTCTCTTCTGAAGGTTGGCTCCTCAGTTTGTGTGATTGCGTGTTGTGGCTGCGCTTTCTCTGCCTGCCAAAGTCTCTTCCCCTTCTTTTGCCCTCCCAAAACACCTCTTTTGCCGGGCAGAAGCTGCGGGACGGGGCCTCGCGGCTGCGTGCGCGGCTGTAGGTTGTGTAACGCTGGAGCTCGCGCAGGCAGCGCAACTTGTGCTTTACCTTGCCGGCCAAGCGTGTGGGTGTAGGGGTGGCGGGGAGGGGACCGAGGGCGATAAAAAGAGCGATGAATAACTCCCTTTAATTCCCCTGCTTCCCTGCAAATCCTGGCTAATGGTGCATGGCTGTGCGGTTCCAAAAACGGCTCCCGGGTGCGTTGGCTGGTCGGATGTCGAGGCTTCGGAGAGCGGCTCTCGTAGCATTTGCCGGATGGCCGTAATGGTAACAGTTTACTCCCCAAACCAGGGAGGTGAGAAAGGCAGTGTGGCTTTTTCCGAGGAGGGGGGGAGTGTCTCGATCTCGGCATGCTCGAAGAGGACAGAGGATGCCAAAGAGAGCGTGAAGCAGCGGGGAGCAAAACCACTTTGCAAGCACCCTGGTCTAATGCAGTGGTTGTTGCCCCTTCCCACCTCCACGCTGGTCCAGCGTGGGCACGAGGCCCTCCGCTTCCCGGGCATTCCCCACTGGGCATCGGCGCTGGACGGAAAACGATCAGGAGGATAGGAAACGCTCAAGCCAGGGTGGAGTGAAACTGTGGTTGGAGAAGGCTGCTCCCGTTGTCGGCCCAAACTGGACCCGCAGGGCCCCATCTGAGCGAGGCTTCGAGCTCCCGGTTCGGTCTGGGAGGACGCTTACCTGCAAGAGCATCCTCAGCTTCCCACCGCCTTTGAGGAACGCAGATGATAACTTCTCCCTCTCACTCCATCCCTCTTGCTCGTGTTTTCTCCTCTGGTTTGAGCCACTACAAAGCATCCCTGTGTGCCGCTCGTAGCTGGATGGTGCACGTTTCAGCACCGCAGTGCTCTGCCCTGGGCAGCCTGGTCCTGCTGCGTGCAGGCCTCTGCTGGAGGAGCACACAAGCTGCCTGTGGCCGCAGAAGCAGAGGAGGGGGCAGCACAGCCTGAGCTGGCCTTTTAAATCCCCTGTTACATCCTCTGCGCAGCACTAGTTTCCCTTTCTCTGCTAAGAGAAGTGGTGGGGTTTGCAAAAGATTGCTGGTGAGCAAGCGCGCTCCAATTTTGGGCTCTAGCGCCATGATCTGAGGCGCGCGCCCTGTCCCAGGAAAGTGTCTGAGATGGGTTTCTGCATACTCAGCGTGTTCAACCGCTGCAGCAAGCAAAGAGCCCTCTGGCCTCAGGCTGGCTCTCAACCGCTTGCATGGCGCAGAGCATCCCGTGGGCAGGAAGACCCTGGTGGAGAGTGTGTGTGTGAAGATGCAAGAGCTCTTGCTAGCCCCAGGGATCACTAGCAACATTCGCAAACTCGCATGTGTGCTAACTTCTTATTATGTGTATGTATTTCACTGACCCCTGCTGGAACCTGATTTTTCATGGGTATTTCAAATCCAGCTGAGTCACAGGTTGCCGGGAGGGGAGCCAGGTAATCCGGCATCGATGCAACCCGGCTGACGAACACGGCAGGCAGGTGTGTGCGGCAGCATGTGCCAAGCCGTAGGTAAACGCAAACGTGCCTTAACTGAAGGCAGTTGTGCCTGTGGGCTTGGCAAAGGATGCTGAACGCTCGCTGTCATGCTCCAGCCTGGACGAGGAAGCAGGAACAGCCACGGGAAACACCGGGAGAGTGCTGCTGCCAGTGAGCAGGCCCGTGTCGGGGAGAGCCGTACTGGCCGTCTCGGCAGAGCTTCTGAAACGGAGCTCAGGCATGAAATACAGGATGGAGAAACAGATGGGAAGAAGGGTTGGTATTAGGCCTTATCCATGATGCCTGGTTTGGAGGAGTTAATCTAGGCAGGGAAAGCAGCCTAAAATAATGGCAATAATGGAAAGGTTAAAGGGAAAGTGAAATCTGTGCATGGAGCCACAGGAAAATCTCGTTGAGTGAGATTCTGGAAACACAACTGAGAACATCATTTAGTTACGCTGTTTGCTTCCCAGGTCTATGGTGCAGTGCTGATTCCCAGGGCAAGTGACTTGGCAAATCTCATTCTGGCCGACTGCCAGGCGTGAGACTGGCATTTGCTAGCTGATGGTCCAGCTACATCCTGGGGCTGGACTCTTGCTTGCAGCTGGCTGTGGTACCGCTGGCTGTTAGGTCTAAGACGTTCCTGGGTACGTGAGAGATGGACTTGCCTCAGTGGCACAGTCTGCCCTGTGCCTGGATGCGGTTTGGGAATTGCTTCCTCGATGGCACAAGGGAGCTGGCAATGCTGCTGCTCGTGCTGGTGGCAGGGGGGAGCTGCTCACTCTGGCCTACTGCACTGACGCTGAGCTGGCCACGTTCCAGCAGCACTGCTTTGGCCCTCAACATGCTTTTAATTAATATTTTGCTGTGGGTAGGAATAAATAACTCCTGATCTGAATGTACTGCTGCCAGACTGGTGTTAGGGTACCGCAGAGACTGGGAATTGGGCCTCTTTTCTTCTCCTTGAGGGCTGGTTTTCCACAGCTGCTGGAGCAGAGCATGGCCCCCAGAGCTTTCTCTGGCTTAGGCAAGCTCAGGCGTTTCTGCAGTTGAGTGATGTCCCTAATGCGGGATCCTGGCCCTGGTGATGGCGAGTGCCCAGTGCTGCAGGAGAAAGGAATCAGATGTGTGAGGTAACACTGTAACCGTGTGCCAGGAGCACTGGTAATACCCTCCGAGTCCTGCTGCATGCAAAGGCCTGTTCAGATTGTGTTGTCTGTACGCATCCTGCCCAGCTGCTCCCTGAGGGCCTTGTAGGCACCTATCACCATTGCATCTGGGCACCTCAGCAGCGTATGGAGGAGGTTGTCACCTGCCTCATCCCTTGCTCCCTTGTAGGGGCAGAGCTGTGCACAGTGCTGAGTTTAAGAGGTTTTTCTCAGCCTTTCTACAGGCAGGTTGATGCTGGAGCAGGTGGACATCAGGAGGGGGCACGAGGGAGACGTTGGGGTATACCTGCCTTGAAAGATTCATCTCCAGGCTTAGGCCAACCCTGAGAAGTCCTTGCCTGCTCGAGGACAGTGAACATCTCTGTCAGTCTCTATAACAAGGTACTTAATCTCAGGTGGTGTCATTAGGTGCCAGTATAAATGTAATAATAATAATTGTATAACCTGCTAGTTGCTTTTCATCTGGATTAAACCATCTCCCCCATCACGTGGAACAAAGTCCACAAGCTAATTCAACATGGAGAGCCTTAGCTCTGCGGTGATTTGTTTCCAGGTATCCCTCTCCAGGGTTTTGGGGCCTGGGAGCCGTGCTCTGGAGTTGTTTTCTCGGTCACATCTGCCCTTCTTCTCTGCCTTTAGTTTGTTTTAGGGGCAGCAGGGGTGTTTCTCAGGTGGAGCTGGCTGTCCTTCCTTTCCCTAGGAGACAGCTATTTTGATTAGTCTATATCTTTCTACAAAGCATTTAATGATAAAGCTGTGGGGCCCTTGATCTCTTAAAAAAGAAAAGAAAGGGTCACTAGCAACCCCAGAAGGTAGGGGATCATTTACTGTGGTGATGGGGTGCAACCATCACCGGAAAGGAAGTCTGATCTCCCAGGTAAATCAAGGTCACTTTTTAAAAGATCCCTTTGAAAACCTAGTGCAAGAGTTAACAAATGATCAGTAGGTGAACGTAATTCCTGATTGCAAGGAGTGGCATGTTACACAAGGCCCAGGAGGTCCCTGCTGGAAGTGCTGGAGGTGCTTATAAGCAATCTGTTGAGCTCCAGAATGAATGATGAACTGTTTATTAACCTATCTGGTGATTGTCTATTAATCTTTCAGTCATATATATACATATATATGTGTGTGTGTGTATCCACAGGTACTTACATGTGTAAGTCTGTGTGTACATATGTATATAAAATTTAATTTGAGGCTTTATATTTAATTTTATGAACTTAAAGGATCAGAGCACCAAGGAGACTGCCACTGTTTGAAGTGAGTGTAGCTTTCAACAGCTGTGTAGGCAGCATCTTTCAGGACTAAATGTGTTAAGGCAGAGTATCTTCATTGGTCCTCAGAGCCATGTAGGAAACCCCTACAGTCCTGGACATGAGCAGTAGGAAAGAATGTAGTGATCTTTTCTGAACACTGGAAGTGTGAAGGATTGTTGAGAGGAAATGTGCTGTCTCTCTGTTACAAATGGCAATTTTTAAAATGCAGGTAGTGGAGCAGAAAGGTTGGGTTTTTTTCTGATCCCTCTAGCTGTCCTTTGTCTCTGGTATTTTTGGTGTTCTACTGTTTCTGAGAAATAGGAATTAAAGCAGTTGCTTGGAGTCTGACATGTTTCTTTCTAATGCTCCTCTCCCAGCTACACACCCTTTTTTACCAAATCACTGTCTTTTTCCCTTGCCTTGCAACACATTACACTGATGGCGTGCCAGGCCAGTCATTTGGAGTCTAGATTCTTCTCCCTTCTGTTAGACATCACTGCATTCATCCAGGACAGCACCTAGAGGTGCCTTTCTATGCCTTTGTGCCATCCTTAATGTTCCTTTCTGTTGCTTCTGTTGGTGTCCTGTTGCATGGCCTACACTGTGCTAATCACCTGCAGTTTGCTGAAGCCTGTGGTGGCCTGCCCCAAGGTTGTAGGCCTATGTCCTAGGCACTGTAAAAGTACTTTCAGTTCTTTCATCACAGTTCTTGTTCAAGTGTCTACTTTCCAGGTAGATTCAGAGTGGTAACCTGTTGTGACCGTGTGTTTTAGTTCATCTAATAATCGAATAGGTTCATCCTGACCTCCTCTCGGGGCTGGACATGGGTTTCATGAGGCTGCAGTGTTTTCAGCATGCTCTGCACTGCTCCCAGTGTGTTCTGGGATATACGTTCTTGCTTGGCCAGCGGATACACCTCCTCCGTTGCCTGAGGCATGTTGAGGTATGAAGCATTATCCATTTCCTGATGTCTGCTCTTAAATCTGCTGGAATTTATGCTCATCACCATTAAATACAATCCCAGTATGGCGCACAACTCATCTTTTGCCTGACAACGTAGGTAATGCTTTTTGACACTTCTCAGTTGAACTTGGCTAACCCCAGCATAGGAGCTCCTTTCCTGCCTGCCCTCCTGCTTTGTGCTTTGCTGAATGACTTGGAGCTTCCCAGCAGAGTGATTCCCATGCTGCTAGGGATGAGGGAGGACATTTCTCATGCAAGTCAGAGCGATTCCAAGGTCCAGCATACCATAATGCTGAGTAGGAGCAAGTACGTAGTTAGGGAAGTATGTCTGGGTCAACACATGTCTTCTGTTGCCTTAGTGATCTCAGAAGCACAGTATCTGTGTCCTCTTGGCTTCTCCATGCAGTAGTACTTGCAGCTGTAACTAATGCTGGCAGGACAGAATAAGATGTTAGAGAGCAACAATGCTTCATGCTGCAAGGTCTGCTGTCATGCTAAGTGTGGGTGCTGCCTGCTGCCAGGTCTCCTCTGCCATTGTATAGGGGAAGGTCTGATGGGGAGGGAATCTCATCTTAGGGATGGTCTGAGACTTGAGGGAATTTAGGTTAAATTTCTTCCTCTGTTCCAGATTTTCTGTTAATCCTTAGGAAAAGGCTTTTTTACTCCCATTACACATTGATTTGGTGTAAGAATCTGGCCTTTGGGTCTCTGAACTGAAGTTCTCGGTAGGTGAGGTGAGGATAACAGTGGTGCTGGACTGTACATGGGAGTGGAGAAGTACATTCAGAAACCTGGAGGTTTCTAAACATGCATGCATGCAGCATGGGGAGTTGTGGGTCTCTGGCTGGCACATGTCTGAACTTCTGAAGCTATTCAACCCAGACTATTTGTGCTTGATGGATACTTGCTGAGAACAGTTGAAAATGACAGTATACTGTCCTTTACATGTGTGCTTAACCAGTGTCCCTTGAATGCTTTAAACTTGAGTTTCTAGGGAGACTGGCTGTGCCCACTGCCTTCTCATCAAAGGCTTTTACTTGCAAGTACAGCTTCCTTTCCAAACACCAACACAGAAAACTAACTCCCCCATGCCCCTCTTTGAGCTTGCATGGAGTATAGCATTTCCTCTTTTTCTGTCCTCTCTAATGCTTCAGGCTGCTGCTGTTGTATTTATTTGTGCTGTGCTAGCAGCTGGGTACCCCACACATGGCTACGGGATGAAGCTGCTATTGAAGTGAAGGAAAATGTTCCCTCAACATAACGTTTGGCAGAGCTATGGTATTGCTGATGCTACGAGTGTTGTTGGAGGCTTCTAAATAGCTCTCTCCTGTGGCTTGGGGAAGAATAAGAATGATTTTACAGGTGAACAAAATACATTAGTTTTACAGATAATAATCATGTAAGAGACTAGAAAGTGGATATTTTGGCTTGACGTGGTTCATACCAATGTGAAATTGATACTACCTAAACAGCTTCGTGTTAATTTTGTGATTCTGTTACCAGGTACCTTATAAACTAAAGCAGTAGGTCTTGGAGCAAATTACGGGTTCCAGGGAAACTAATTTTCAAAATCATAAATGTGATTACTTGGATGTAGGATTCATGAGCGAGCCTGCCGTTAGTTCTGCAAAATCTACAGATTGCAGTTTTGACCATGAACCGTCAGGAAGTTTGTGGCTCGAGGCTGTGCAAAAAAGGTTTGTTAGCGTCTCGTCTTGGCGCTCTCATCTAGAAAATTAAACCATGGTGCAAGGCACAGATTCTCCGAATCAGTCACAGCCAGACTCCTGAGGCTCTTGCTGTATTGTCATTCTCAGTGTAAAGCCAAGACCAGATGTGAAACCCCTGGACTGTCCTGGTTTTCTTCTCCAGAAGAGCAGCAGGGCACAGTATAAGGCAGCTATGTAGGTACATGAGTGCTCATGTGGAAGTTTTCCAGGACAGAACTGAAGCTTGGAAATTCTTACACTTTGGTTATTTTGTTGTCTGAAATGTTGATTCCTTAAAATCTCATTAGATTTGGAAAAGTGGGCTCAAGGCCCAAAGGTTTGGGCACCCTCTGTGGTTGCTAATTAAGATATTAGCCCATATATCTATGAACTGCTGTCTTAAGAGTGACTTCTTGTTTCATTAACCCCAAGCTGTGCTCTCCTTCCTTGTCTCCAGAACTTCTGGGAATATCTGTATATGCCCTGGAGCTGCCTGCAGCATCCCCCTTGCTGGCAGCTCGTCCTCTGCCATCTGGTGCTGCTTGCCGGCATGTAATGGTCTTTCCTTTGCTTTCTGATGAGTGCAGGACATGCATTTTTATTAGTTTCAGATGTTCCTTCTCTCCAGGGCTGCATGTTTCAAGTTCTCAGTCATGGTACTGAACAGTGGCTTTGGTGACGTATGCAAACCCTTGCTACCGGGGGGAGAAGCTGACATGTGGGAAGTGTCAGGACCTATGGGCATGTGCTTAGTCCATGCTAGGCTTTGTCAGAGTGCTTGATCCTTTTTGGTGTGGGAGAGTATCTAGCCTGCCTGGCATATGTGGGATGCAGTGACTCACCGTGGGTGAGCCGCTCGGATAAAGCACTGTGGGGCCTCTGGTATCAGGACTCGGCAGTGAAGGAGGCTTGCTAGGGCCTTTGTTCTGGACAAGTCTGTTGACGTAGTTTAGGGGAACGAGAGGAAAGAGAAAATTCTAAATGGGTGGTGAAGATGCTTGCTTTGAAGGACACCTAAGAAGCTAGAGGGCAGCTTTGGGGGACTCTGTCCTGGTGTGAAACTGTAGACTGGGAAATGTGAATCTGGACTCAAATCCAGGCGTCAAGTCCAGAGTTCATTTCTAGTTTATTGTCAGGCTGATGAGAACCATCACTTTGTGTAGACTACATTACACACTACACCAGTTAGAATTGCTCTGGTCACGTAGGCCTTGGATTTTGTCCCTCTGCCCCTGATTTTTGTGAACTACAGCAAGGCATGTGTTCCCTCTGTTTCTCTGGCTCCGAGATGTTCAGTTGCACTTTGAGGTTTCCACAAGCCTTTATTCAAGATAGGGGAGGGAAGGAGAATAGCCTAGTTAGATGTGAGGCTATGCATCTCAGCACCTTCCTCTAAAATATCTGAGGCTGGTCAGTTTAGAAAACAAGCTGTTGTGGCAGCTAGTCCTTGGCTCTACCTAGTCCGTAAGTGAAGGACATGGAGATCTTCCAATTTATAGAGTGCTTGAAATACAGAGCGTTATCCTGCTGGCTGTTGGTACAACCTACTGCCCGATCTGGAACAAATGCTCATTTTGGATGTCCATTTCACAAAGTGTTTTCTTTTGCCCAGTAGCGTTTCGTGTGAACCTCCCTCGCTCTGTTACTTTGGATAATTATCTGTGCTGACTGTAGATGCATCTAGAGACAAAGTCTATATGACTTGTGCAGAGATGGAGCAAATTGCCTGCGTCTGCACAACTGATCAGTGTAGGATCTCCAACTTTCCAGTCCAGAGACCTGTTACCCTGACTACACTGTCTATAAAGGAGAGAGAGGAGGCTATTTTAACCACTTCAGTTAGTCTCTGCAAACCTCTACCTTATATGTAATGCTCCGGGAACCAATAGCTGTTCTTTTTTAGTATATATGTGGAGGGGATCCTTGTATAAGAGGTGTTAGCTATGGGTAATCACTAACAATACTTAGTTGGCTTCATTAACTACTTGAATGCCTCTGAAAAGTAGGTGACTCCTGGGGTCAGAAGACTGATGTCCCTGAACTGGCTTTGCAAGATCAGAGAGAGGGTCTTTCAGTATTTCAAGTGAGGTTATCAGTGACTATAGCCCAGCGATCTGAATTACTGGTTTCCAGAGGACTAAGGGAGGATATATTTATCCCCTGAGGCATCACTCTAATTCTCTTTTTTTGACTCATGTGTCTTTCAGTCCCAGTGACTCATTCCCATTCCCAGGGGTGGGATATGCCTGGGAATAACCGGGTGGCAAGGGCTTGGGAGTGGAGGAACAGGGAGCAGCTGTAGGCTGGGGCTACATGCAGTGGGGCTGGCCTCATTCCACCTGGAACGAGGTGGGCAGAACATCCCTGCGCAGACCACTGACCTGCCACATCCCTGAGATGCAAGTCTCTGTCTGCTAGCAAGGCTGGTGACATGCAGCCTCAAGAGACAGCAAAAGACGCACAACAGGCTACTTGTATGTAAAAGGCTGCTGCAAAGAGCTAGCTGGGTAGGGGCTATGGGGGAGGCAATGTTTGTGTGCTGCCTCCTCTTCTATAAAATCTGAAGTCTGCAAGAGATTTTGAGGCCACTTTACTGAGCGGGGTTGGTGCCATTAGATGGCAGTGTTAACTTCCCAATAGGGTCCTCAGTCTGCTCTGAAAATCAGAGCTTTGGGAAGATGCTTTAAGGCTTGGTGTTTGCTCGTAATTCGTGGAAGAAGAGATGGTTCTTGCAGCCATTATAGCCCAGGAGGGCTCCGACGTGCTGCACGTGTGTGTACGTGCCTGCGTGCACCATGCTGCACACCCAGGAGACTGCATAGGAGGGAAAAAGAGGAGAAGGCTCAGTGACACGTAGGACAACTGGCTGAGGAGATGTGCCCCGCACTTCCAAGCACATAACTCACTTGTATGTCGATGCCATCAAATCTCTGCAACTAGCAAAGTGTCAACTTTTCTCTCCTGTGTTTGAGTCCCTCAGGAAGCTCTCTTGGCCATTCAGCTGCAGGTTTGAATTCACATCTGAAAGAAGTAGACATAGGACTACAGTTTGATTATGAAAAAGGCAAATAATCAGTGAGGATTACAGCAGAATAAATTCCTATGTGTGTATACATGGATCCATTTTATTCAGTAAAAGTAGTCATTTTTCCCTACATTACTTAAAGCATCTGGGTCCCTCTCTCCTAAACAGATCATGGTATTTTTGGCACAGCTTTTATTTATCAGTGAGCCAGATTTTAAACTCTAGCAGGAGGGAATAATCTTGTGGCAATTAGAAGAAGTTGGACTTTTGGAGTCTCTTTCCTGCTCTTCCACTAAATTGCTCTGTATCCTTGCATAAATCATTTAACACATGTGGTCTAACTTCCTATATGGAAAATAAGGTAGATATTTTCTGCTTTTCATAGATGAGAACTTCATGATCCTCTGCTAGGCAGCTGCAAGGGAGTTGTCATTATAAAGGTGGGAATTCGGCCAACACCCCATGCAGAGCAGAGAGGAGGCTCTCTAGGAGGTGAAGGCAACTGCTGGTACTAATCTGAGGAGTGAAGTTGAGGAGTAGCTGAACATTTAGGTGTAGACATAATTAGTTCTGACTGGATCTATCTTTCACTGTGCTGGGGAGCAAGAGTATGAGATTTATTCCTGGGGTGCTATGCCTGTCCCTCTGTCACCACAGGCACAAGACTACATGTCTCTTCTCTGCTCCTCTCATCATCAAAATCTATCCAGCTCTTCTCTAATTGCTAGGGAGATGGGAGGAGACATAAACTCACTCATCCTTTCCTGCTGCCTTCAAGTGATGGTGTCCCACCAGCCTGGGGAGGTGGTTGGCTGGCAGTTCCTTCAACACTTTCCCTTGCCCCCTCTCCCGCAGTAGATGATCATCATCTCTTGATGTGGCCATTTCTGTGCCACTTCCCTTGTGATTTGTCACCTGGAGTCCCCTCTCTCTGATGCTGAAGCATTTAGCAGTTTTGCTCTTTCTTGCTTTCCTTTTTCCTATGGCATCTTTTGGCTCTGTGGGGTCAGTATGAGACTTTGAGCAAGGAAGGCTTGAGATGCCGCTGCAGAAATGCTCACAGGGAGGGCTGTGTTTGTATTCAGTGATTTATCTGGATAGAAGAGGAAAAGCAGGCAACCTTGAGAGCAGATGAACTGCTGTGCCAGGAAACAGAAGGTCTTCAGCACCTAAAATATTTACCATTTTTTTCCTTTCTTGCATTCCAAGCAGTTCAAGTGGAGAACTGGTCAAACCCAACTTCAACCACCTAAAAAGGGTGTGTTGACATCAATATTGACAGCTGCCCTCCAGGAAAGGGGGCCCCTTTTGAAAACTGCCATGGTTGGTGAGCAATTAGTTGTTTGGGGATTTTTCTTTTTTCCAGGGAACTTGAAAATTTTCCAATGGCTGGAGAAGGAAAGTGAACGGTGGAAATTAATTGTGTCTCATGCTTCAACTGAAACACACCCTGGTGAAGGCAATATCCTCCATAAGAGGAACAGCGGTATTGGCCACAAACCAGGAAACCCTTCCCTCTCCATTCCCTAGCTCCCTGTATAGCGAGAATTAAGTGCCACGGGCAGTATTTTCCATGCTGAAGGTCTAGTGGTACCTGTTCTTGGGCGTCTTCACCCTGGAGGATGCCCACTAGAATAGCTGGTTCAGTTCAGGTTGAGCTCAGGGACTGACACTGCTTTAGCCATCAGTTTTTCCAGCAAACTGGTATTACCAGCAGTGCTGGGCTACATATGTAGGCTATTTACTGGTTGTGCTACTAGAATGTTGAAGACATTGCTATATCTTAAGAAGTCCCCCCTACCCTTTGATTCTGGTGTCTGGTGCTTGATTTGGATGTCTCCTTCCAGTCTACTATTCCCAAATGATGTGACAATGATATATGGCCCAGGAATTCATAACTGCCACAATTCCATGAATGTTAAATCCCCCTCAGATAGCTGCATATGGAGTCACTATCCTGCTTTTGCTGGAGCTGGTGCTAAATGGGTGCAGGCAAACTACAGTAGCCTGCATAGGGCTAAACATTGAATCATAAAGTGCCCTAAAACTTCCTGAATGAGGAAGAAACGAGTGGGCTGGAAAAGCTGAAAACTACAGGAATTATGGGAATGGCAGTGGAGGACTGTCTTCAAACCCTATACTTTGCAACTATTATGTACACTGCAAAAAGGAGGTAGGTCACAGGACTGATCTTAGCTTGGCTCAGATATACGTCGGTACCAGGACTGTTGAAAAGTTGAGTTTCTAAAATGAGCCTTTAAACTCACAGCTGGTTCCCAGATTGGTGGAGACCCACCTCTGATTTCCTCTGCTCACTTTTGTTGCAGCCTACTTATCCAGCAGCCATACGGCATGTCAGTGGCTGCTGCTGTGGCTGTGTTCCTGCTGCTGAATATGCTCATGTGCCTGCACACGTTGTTCCTAGTGAGAGCAGAAGTCAGCCAAACGCCCTACAAACAGGCCAGATCCCTACTGAAGGGGGCTGTGGTTGCATTTAAGAGAAAAGGAAACTTTCTGGATTGCCCTAACGGTGAGCTCCCAGGTTGGGACGTTCACGAGTGGCTCTGCAAGCTCTTGGCCCTCTCGCCATCTCAGCCAGCAGGGAAGCAGCTCAGAAATGGGGCCCTTCATGTGCAGCTGGAGAGGAAACTTCATCTTGTTCTGCACAAAGGCAAGAAGCTGACGGCCAGCAGCGCAAGGGTCACAGAGGAGCAGAGGAAGGGGATGTGCAAAAGCATGTGATGCAGAAAGTTTGCAGCAGTAGCGGCTGACGGGGAGTGAGGTAGCTGGAGGAATGAGAGTGCTGGCAGGCTGTTCTGACCTATAGGGAGAAAAGATAGAGCATTTTGTGGAAGAGGCCACGAAAGGCAGAAGGAAGAGTATCAGGAGCACTTTGCAGCAGGGAGTGGGAACCCAGTCTGACCTCTCCCTTTCTTGGCTTCATGTTGTCCTGCCTCTCCTCTTGCTTTCTGCAGTTTCCTCTCTCCGGGCCAGCAGAGACCTAGACTATCTCTTGATCACAGGCTGCAGCATTTGCCTGAGTTCTGTAGGCAGCAGCATGCCTTAAGCTTTTGCTGGGCCCTAGGCTTACCAAGAGAAGGGTTTTTTGCTGCTCATCGCAAGCAGAGTGAGGCCAATCCCTCTGTGAATCTTAACAAGGGCAGAAATTATGGGGCCTCCTCCTCTTCTCTGAAACAATTCATTATACAGTACCAAGAAAACGTAAGAGTTGAGCAAGTGATTTCTTTTGTTTAATAGACTTTTTCTTGTATCATATAGTATGTTCTCTAGGTAGCCACTAGTCCCTTTCTAGTCTGAGGCACTCTGCCCTGACAGCAGCAAGTAATAAACATTGCACAACATAAATAATGGGAAATCCGGTTCTGTGCCTGAAGTACTGTTCAAAGGCACCTTGGTGTTACACAGTTGTGCTCAGGACCTTTGGCTGACAGATTTTCCCATGAAATAAAAAGTGCCTGCTGTTGACATACAAATGTATCTGAAGTGTACGCTTTTACCGTCAAATTTCCCTTCTTCTGGCTTAAAATTCTTAGTGCATGGAAGTGTAAAAGCAAGGATACCTTAGGGGAAAGAAGCTGTCTGCACTTTTAACGGAAGCTCATTTTATGTTTTGTCTTGAAATTCAGGTTGCTGCTTCTCTGGTCAAAAATGATTCCTCAGCCAGTTCAGGAGGTGATGTATGGTCCTACATGGAGCAGAGAAGTAGCGTGGTTTAGGGTAGTTGTAGCAGGACTGTTCCCTGGTTTGCTTCTGGCCACCTGGGAGAAGCTACTTATATTAATTGAACTGTGTTTCATAGTTTCTTCTCCATTTAAACAGCAAATAGGAATGAGATGAAAGCAGGCAAGTTGGCGTCTGCTGCATATGGGATGTATGGAGTACAGTGATACACATGACAATCACGAAGATTGTGAATGAGACTTGGAGGCAACACCCTCATCTAAAGCCCGTGTGCATCTACTGGAATTAGTTGCATTTGGTAGGGCCTTGAGGGAAGTCTTAGCAGTGGAGTGTTTTAAAGGGGGGACTTCCAAGTCTGTGTTCTTGCAGTGTGATCCAAACCCTATCTCAGGTATTTTAATAAATAAGAATTTAACATCTCTCTACCTAGATGCAAAAATGATGAGAAACACAAGTTGTAGCTATTGTTATTAGGAATTTTTATTCCTATATTGTTGTCTGTAGTAGGGATATCACTGGTAAGAAGTGCAGGCAGTCATTTCTTTGACTTATGCTCTTAAAGCCCAATACTCAAGCGAACAACACCTGGGAATGTATAAATTAGCTTAAATTAATCAGAATTGATACTTGCCCTAAGCAGTGATGAGCACTGGCCCACATTTTGAGTTGTTTACCATCAAGAGTCTGACTTGGAAGTGTCTGAAGGGTGCATTGACGTCCATCCTAGTCCTTGGACTGTGCACGGGCGTAGATGTCGGGGCAGAGGAAATGGCACACCCGTAGGGGTTACACATTAGGACTTTCAGCCCTCAGCACATCCATTTCTGCGATCAAGCCCATGACTAAAGGCAGAACAGGATGGGCTGAGCTTTTAGTTATGCTGGGGGAATCTGGAGTTGTTCCAGGGAAATCACAAAGTGAGGTTAACTCCAGCCCAACTCTGCAGTTAATGACAGCAAAATGTATTTTGGCCCCTGTGCTGCGCAAATGTTCTTGGAGAAATGGACCCTATTTATCCTGAGCTCTTGGTGGCTTTCACACATTTCACTCTGATCATTTTAGGTCTTAGCTAATGGGTCTTAGGTCGTTCTTAGATGATTAAGTATTTTAAGTATTTTTCCTGTGTTTGGGAGAGTGAATTAATGTTAAGGATTTCCAATATTTGTTCAACTGCTCTCAGAGGCAAACTATTGCTCTCAGGTGGCTATGAGATTTTTGGGGTGGATGTGTCAAATCTATCAAAAAAATATACCCTTCATTGCCCCTTCATTCTTACTTCATGGACATAACGCCAGGCTGCTTTTCAGTCTTTTGGTCTTCAGGTTCCGATCTCAGATAAACAGCAGAGTAGTAATTTATCAGCCCTGCAGGTTCCCAGTGTCATGGGCTTGAAAAACAAATAACTTTAATAATAATAAAAATAAATAACAGCAAGCCCACCTCTTTTCTTTTTTTCTCCCCTCCCCCCCCCCCCCCACACACTTTTTTTCTTCTTCTTCCAGCATGGAGTTGCAGAAGTCACTCTGTAGGGAGCTGGTCTCTCTCAGGAAGCCTGGGAAGTGGTGTTTTGGAACTAATATATTGCTCATCAGCTGTAGCTTTTGTTGTGAACAGGAACCATCTCATATCACAAGGGCTTTGTTGTTTTCTATTAAATAGGAAGTTGCCCTTTTAATATTAAGGGCAGGCGTGGACTGTCAGAGCTCCATTGACTCTGCCAGCTGAAAGAATATTCCAATGCTGCTGTGCTTAGTGTTTTCCTCATGTTATATCAACATCCCTGTTTTATAGGTGGGGCCAGGATGTGCAATCTGCAGATTGCAGCCTGTCCCTTCCAGAGGCAGAGCTGTGCAAGGAACTGTGGGAGGTCCTCAGCACCAGGGAGGAACAGGAGTGACCTCTGGCAGAGCCAGTGGATCGAAGAGGTCAGCACTCGTGCCAACACTGAGGTCCTGCTGCTACATGGGCATGTTGGCTTCAGGTGCTAAAGAAGTTACTGGGAGCTGAAAACGGAGCACTTGCATATGGTCCCCAAAATGTGCTTCAATGCTTACATGAAGGTACCACACAAACTTGGGCTCATGATAGCAGAAGTCACCAAGACAGTTTGTGATGTTGATACTAGATCACAAATATTCTAGACTTTTACATCTGGGGGGAAAAAAGGAAAAAAATAATTAAAAAAAACAACAAAAAAATGGGAAAGCTGCCAAGAAAGCCTGGTTATGCAGCACAGCCTTTCCTAAGGATTAATGGAGAACATAACAATCATCTCAGGCCAGCCGGCTTGGGTGCCTGCACATCAAAGTTCATACTCAAAAGTCTTAACTTGCTTTTGTGGCTCTGCTTGAGTTCTCTTGCCTTCTATTGACGACTCTTGTGTCTTCCTGAATCCCAATTGCAGATGTGACTTTCAGTCAGTTTGGATGTTGCAGGAGCTGGACCTGCACATTCACAGCAGCAAAGACACCGTGATCGCTTCATTTTTCGCTGTATGCATAGGAGTCACGTTTATCTCCACACTGACAGGCAAAAGGGGTTGCCACACCTCTGGGAGCTTCTGGGGATAGGTGGTGTGGGGAAGTGGAGAAGCAAAACACAGGCTTTGGGGAATGCAAGGGCTGCTTTTCGTGGATTTGCTTCTGATCCCATGGCATTTTGAGACTTGGAACATGTTTCTAGGGGCCCTGGGGGAGGAGGGTGACAATAAATCTAGGTCATAAATAACAGCCTGTTGCTTTTCTAGTGATTTTTGACACACTCTGCTTTTCCAACAACAAATGGAGCAACAGACTGTAATCCATGGGGCTTTCCTTGGCGCTCAGGCTGAGAAGGCACTCACTCCAAGTGGGTTTGGCTGCAGGGAACTCCCAGCTCTGGGGGTGAAGGTCAGAGGGGAGGGAAAGCGAAAGCGTAGATAATGCTGTGTGTGGCTCTTTCCTTGCCAGACTTGGAGATTTTGTTCTCCTCAAAATTTGTGTCTTGCCCTCTGCTCAGAAAAGCTTGATTGGTGATGCTGTGGCTGTTCCTAGAGGAACAGCCATTGTCGCAGCTCCAAGAGCTTGTGTACATCTCCATCAGGAGCAAGCACCTGAAGAAAATGCAGACCAAGAATGTCCTGTAAATGTCTAACAGGTCTAACGACTGGGGCTGGAAATTCATCCTCTAGTGTCTGGTGTGGGCTGGGGGAACCCTTGTGACAGAAGGGAGATAGACATTTGGTGTCTCTGTGAGTGTGGCTGAAAGATAGAGTTACTGCCTTGTAAAAAGATCAGGAGTGGTAATGAGAGATTCAAAAAAGCCCCAGGTCTCCATTTTTGTGATGGAAAACTTTGCAGGATACCTCAGAGTGTGTGGGACATATTGAACTGTGTCTGGCTTGGGATGTTTTTCCCTGGAAGATGCCCAGTTCATCCCCTGGTAACCATCCTTCTGCTGCATAATGTGATAAACTGGCTAGTGTGTCTATTCCACTTGGGTTCAGCCCTTCCCACACCTCTCTGTGCAGAGGCTACAGCCAATTCCAATTACATTTGCTCTGGTAAATGGGATTTTTGATCCTGCTTATAGGCCTTGTCACCCTTCTTAGAGTTTTGCCAGCTCTCCTCTGTGTTAGCTGGAAGATTGTTATGTGTAGAAGGAAAGCAAAAGCACAGCATTCAGTGTGCCTTTTTATGCTTGATTCAGGAAGATAAAGAGAATTGTTTGCAAGTGCAACGTTGCCTCTGAGTAACATCCATTAGAAGGCGATGTATTGAGGGAGGCTCTGTCACTTTCTAGTTCTCGCGATGGGGATGAGTTGTCTTCTCTTTCTTACAGTCAGTAGATATTCAGCACATCTGACATGCAAGGACTGGGCTGGACTACTTGCCTTCTTTTGACAGCAATCCAGCCTGCCAGTTCCTGAAAGCTCATCCTGTGGTTTAATGGCTAATACTGCGTCCTTGTTCAACTCCCACGCTTCTGTGCCTTGCGAGCGGGTAGGAAAGACTTTGCAGAGCCTGCACTGTGCAGAGATGCCAACTGACCTTTGTGGAAAGCAGTATGAATATTCATTATGCTTTGCAAGTGCTTGCTCCATAGTTTTAATAAAATGTTTATTATTGCACAGGAATGATCATGAAGATCATGACAGGTGGTAGCTGGTCAGCATGTCTAAATGATGTAGAATGGAAGCAATAACTATGGGGAAATTGTTCTTCTTATTTTGAACTCAGTGAGATTATCTTCCCCTGGTGCATTTAACTTCTGCTGGTATCATCGTCCTCTCTGACAGGATGAGTGTTTGGTATCTGTGGCAGCTTCCTGTGCTGTTGTGATGCTGACTGAAGTCAACAGAGGATTGATGGAGCTCAGAGGCTAGGAGCTAAGCAATCTTGGACCAAGGGCTGTTGCAGGGAAAAGTTAGGTAACCCTGCATTTTTCTCAAGAAATCAGCAAAGCTGCTGGGCAATGCAAATCAGTTTGACAGTGAAGTCGAGACCAATCCTTTAGAGATCAGCAGGCTTTATTATGCATCTGCAACAACATGACTATAAAGGAATCCAAGTGTCACAAAACTAATGTTGTTTTTGACAGCCTGAGGAATCAGGTGCTGTTGCTGGTGTTTTCTTACCTCAACAGCCAGCTAAAACTGTGGTAATCTGTCTTTCACTTTCCCAGATCTTTTGCAGGTTTGGAAGGTAACACACTGCATGGTAGAGATGTGGTTGATGCTCTAAGTAGGAAGTCAAACTGAAATGGATTGAGGGATTGGCATCTGTTAGCAACCCATGTCTGAATGAAGCAAATACTTTTTTGTTTGTTTGTTTTGCTTTTTAGGAATTAGGAAAAGCATGAAGCAGCACTCATGTGGCTAGCATAAGAGGAGAGATCTTGTGTACTTTGTAAGCTCAGTAGAAACCTTCTGAGCTACTATTGCAGTGAAAATGCTGAATTCAGTTCATTTTCTTCTCCAAGGCTCTAGATTAAGACAGCCTGAGCAGTAAACAAAAAGAGTAAATGTGATGTCTATTCAGACCTCTGAAAGATTTAATTTTGCCATATCCATGTGGATTTATGGTGTCAATTTTGTTGTTTGATACTTACAAAACTGAAAATTCTCTGTGTAAAAATTCCAAACACTGAATACATTCAGCTGCCACATACAACTGTCAACTGATTCCCTCCAGCTTTCTTAAACAGCACAGAAGGTTATGCCAGTCAGCCTGCAGCAATACCTGCTTTTCTGGTCTGTGCTGTTTACCTTGTTAAATATCTGCAGTATGTCTATCTTCAGTGCTGTGTTTTGGTACTCACCAGATGTCACACCAGAAGAAGGGCAATCTAGGAGATACAGCCTTTACCAGCGTTGAGCAGTGATCTTGAGAGCCATGCAGGTGCTAGAGATTGAAAACCTGGCTGCGAGCTCAGTGGAAAATTGGGAAGGTTTTGATGGCGCTTGAGCGACAGCAGGGCACAGATGACAGCATCTTTGCAAAGACATGTAGAAAAGGGTCTGCAGGAACTGGCTGAATGTCCAGGAGTTTATCTCATATGAGTTTGGGCAAAGCTGTGAAATACTAGAGGTTTTAGCCACATCTGACGTGAGGGTGCTGTAACACTACTGGCCTTGGTCTATATATTATTAAACTCCAATGAAGGTGTTTAAGTGAAGACAGGATAGATGTTTCTGCAAAGAGCATGACAGCACAGAACACAATGGAATTTGCTAGCGAGCCATACAATATTTCCTGCACTCCTGCTTCACCTAGGTCTGTGGATGTGTTGAAGATATATGAGGTGAGCACGTTTTGGTATGAATGTAGCTGGCAGCAGACACAGATCATGGCTTGAACATGTGCATTGCAAGAAAGAGGCTTTCTTGAAGCAGACAGAGAGGTCTGCTGTTGCCGTGCAGCCGTATTCATCTCCAGTGCTGATGCTAACATCATTATCAACATGTTTATATGAAGCTTGGCTGCAAAATGGCTCATCGTCCTCAAGTTTTTTCAAGAGAGCCTGTAGCTTTACTAAATGCTTCTTTTATTGTGCTGCCAGAGGCTCTCCCAGAGGCCAGTAAAGGAGGTGGCCTGTTTGGCCATGGTGATGTTTGAACCGGAGGTTCAACTCCCATGTGTCTTAAATCTGTCTGCAGACTGGCAGGAGACCAAGTGGGCACCTATTTCTCAAAAAAAATTGACTGCTTTTGTGCAAATCAGCCTTTAACTGCTTCCATGATACCTGGCTTATCAAAGCAGAGGGAAAGTTTGTCTCTTCACCACCAGACTTGACTAGAAAACCTCACCCATCTCATGCTGGTCGATGCAGGGAATTGCAAAGGCAGGAACAAGTCAGCCTGCCTCTCCTTCTGCATGTGGTCACTGTCTGTCGCTCTGAGGGAGTATACAATGCTGCTCTTGGCATCCTATCTTACTTTGTGGTATAGGAAAGAGTTCTCCAGCTGGTCTCCGAAGTTATGAGCAAGCTTTGTGGAAAAGACTACTGTTTGGAAACTACCTGAACAGGTGAATCTGTATCTGCAGACTCTGGAAATTGAATGGCGCTGGCATCTGTAGCTCAGGTGTCTGAGGCTAGCAGCTGTCGCTCCAGGCCTTAAAAGCAATGGCTTGTACCTACTGGTTGATTCAAGACCCTTCCTGTGGGAGGATGTTGCAGATAATTTCAAGGTTTGTGTTTCTGTAGAAAAGTAGTTGCCAGTGACCCAAATAGTGGATGTAGCCAGTAGGCAGTTTTATTTGACTCGCAGGAATGTTGACTGCTCTTTAAACCAACCCGACTTGGAGATGTTATGGTGCACAGGGCATTTCTAGAGGTTTGGGAGAGCGGAGGAGAAAGGAGTATGTAAAGACAGATCTCAGGTCTGGTTGCACTTTCTCACTTATGTTAGTCTGCCCCTTGATTATTTGTCTGGGAATAACTGCATTCCTTGAGCTAACAGGCACTGACCATCCCTGCTGAAGTGGGAAAGGCTAATATTTAATACCTGCAACTCTTTCTTCCTTTTACTCCTTTATAAGTAAAGTCACTTCAGGTTTTGTTTCTAGCTTATTTTAACTTCTCCTGAACAATGGTGGTTTAATTCTGTTGGTAGAGCATCTAGTACCGTGATGCCATGACCTGTTGTGGGCATCCTAGGTGCTAGTGGTGCAAATTAAAATGAAGTATTAGCAGAAAATCACAGGGTGAAGTTAAATTTATTGGCTTCTAATGTGGAGTGCTGAGCAGAGACAGCCTGCCAGGCATGTCTGGAGATTGCAGAAACAGTACAGCAGCTAAGCACCTTATGAACTTCTCATTGCTCCATGGTCTGATTCATTTCTGAGTGCAGTGATGGTGGCCACATATCATCGGAAGAGGAAACTGGCCTGTTCCCTTTTCCCTGCTGGGCTTCGCTACAGGGGTTATGGGTATGAACAGAGCATGGGTTGTGTGCAGGTAGAGATAAAACAAATCGTGTTTTGTCACTGCGAGGGCACAGGTCCAGCTCTGCTCACTTAGGAAATTTTGACTCTGCAGTCTTCATTTCAAAACAAAAGCAGCAGAGCTAATTAGCCCAGAGCCTCCAGCAAGATGTGAGATTCTGTGCAATACCCAGTGAGTGGTTTTGTCTCCCAGCTGATGGCCGGCTCCATTTCCTGTCCAGAGTGCACTGGTGGAGAGATTAGCTTTTCGCAGAGCCAAATGCAACTTTTAAACCCACAGTTAGCCCCACACCAAGCTTTCCTCTTCATCCTACCCAGGTGTGTGTGGGGTCGGACAGCCGCAGCACACGTTGCTTAAGTGTGTCTGAATTTTACCTGATTCCAGGACTCCAAAACTCATCTCATCTCCTGTGTTTTATTGTCCGTACTTGATGAGGGGGTGGTCTCCTTCCTCTTCTTGTTGCTTCCCACTGCAGCATTGGGAATCTCCCCTCCTCCCTCCTGGCTTGGTGCCTTGTCCCCCTCTGGTGCTTGTGCTCTGCACATGCACACAGGCGCAGGCCCCTTTCCATTTAGGGCAAATGCTGTTGTAAGGCCCCCGGGTTTGGCCTGCCTGCTGCGTATCTCTAACAGCCTTTGGATCCTCTTTTGTTTGTGGAGGCTGAAATCCCCTGCATCTCTTGCGCGCACATGCCAAGTGCGGCTGGTGCCAAGAGATGGGTCTTGGAAAGCATCACTCAGGCGAGCTGTGAATGGAGGTAGCCCAGAGCGGTGCCTTGCCCTGGAGGAGGCTTGGTGTTGATGGTCTCTCTGCCCCGGCAGAAGAGGGTGAGCCTGCGAGCTGTAGTGACAGCGCACGAGTTCCTCATGTAAAGGAGTTGTGTGTGGGTAGGCAGGGGTTGCTGGGCATGCGAAAGGGACAGAGGGACCTCAAAATAAATTTCCCTAAAACCTTTCGTGTTGGATCCACTCTGCAGTGACTCTATTTTTTAAAACTGCTGCATGACTCCTGCCTCTGTAGGAGAGGGCAAGTCGGTGTTAGGAGTACCTGATATCCAAGACATCGGAGCAGAGAGCAGTCTTGCATGCCAGTGGGATATCTGGTGAGGGGCATCTTTGCAGTCAGCCCCTTTGCCCTGGCCCTGTTTTTCTAGCAGGAGAGGTAAGCAGGCCCTGAGTACATGGGCTCCTGCTGGGTCTAGTGCGCTTCCCTTGAAGGTGCAGCTGGGATGACTGCTTTAGTGCTGCCCAGCGAGCCTCTGCTAGGAGGGAAGTGTGGAGTCAACATGATTATAAAGGGATCCGGTTAGTGTGGGAGCACCTCGGTTTTGTATGTCTGATAGCGTTTGCAGAGAGCTTTTAGAGAGGATGCTAAGATTTAAACACAAAGACAGACTTGTCTTGCCTATGTGACTGGTTTCCCCGAGGGGAGCTGGTTTCATCCTCTTCCGTGAGCCAGGCCTGGCTGGATTCTTTGTTTCCCATTTGGATTTATCCAGCCTGAGAGTTCATTATGGGATCGATCTTGCCTAATTTTATAGCTGCCATGCATATGCCTGCATGTGGCCTAGTCATGCTGAGGTGGAGCTGCGGGTAAGGTCCATCTGACCAGACGTAGCCATCTGCCTTAGGATGACGCAAAGGGCAAAATCCGTTAGAACCACCTGCGCCGCTGCTGGCCCGGGGGGAGCCGAGCAGGATTCTCCCAGCGTAGACATCGGAAGCGTTTGCTCTCTCCCAGCGAACAGCTCTCCCATAAGCTTGCTGCAGGCGCTTGCACGTTGCACAGAGCTGGTGGACATTTCCTGCGCACCGGTACACGCGAGATCCATGTACATGTCCTGGGAGTGCCTGTGCCCTGTTGCCAACCCCTGTCCACGTGCTTTGGCCCTGCGGGAGGTGACCGGTTGTCTGAGCTGAGAGCTCGACTTTGCTGTACCTGGGCGCTGAGGCACGGCTTGGCTGCGGGCGCGCATCCTCCCCGCTGCCGCCGCAGGGGACTTCAGCGGGTGGCCCGCTGCTGCGTCCCAGCTGTCCCAGGCAGCCCGTACGTACCTGGCGTGGGGGAGAGCTGCTCCTCGGCGCCCCGCTCGCGCGGGAGGAAGCGGAGAGCCACGCCGCGAGCGTCTCTCACGGCTGGCGGGGTGCCGAGAGGAAGCTGCTGCGCCGGCGGTAGACATCCTTTCCCCACCCGCCGCAGAGAGGATGATTCAGGGGCCTTCATCGTGCCGGAAGGCGTCTCCATCCTTCCACCTAGGCTGGCAGGGGAGGCCGTGGGCACCTCTTCCCACCCTTGCGCTGGCGCCTCAGAGGGCGAGGGGAGGCCGGGGCCGCGCCAGGCGCTGTACGAAGGCGGGCCGGCGCGCCTCGGCCTGTTCTCGGCAGCTGGGCTTTCCCTGGCGTTTCCGAAGGCTTGCGAATGGAGAGGAAACTTGGGCTCGTTCCTCCTCCCCTTTCTCTTCGCCTGCCCTTGTTTCCTTCTCCTCAGCGCAGCGGACTCGCGGCGCTTTGTCCGGGCTGCGCGGAGGAAGCCGAGTGGGTGTGGGACTGGGGCTCGCTGTGGGAATCGCTCTTATCGATCTTTCTGTGGCTGGAAAAGAACAATTCTAATAAAAACTTGGCTGGTAAGAAAGGAGATCAGGAGGCACAGCCGGCCCGGAGGCCCAGTCTGCGGCGCGCTGCCCTTCCTGCCCCTCGGCATGTGCTTTTCGGGTGCCTGCAGACTTGGTTGCGAGCCTGAAATATCTGTGGAGCGGGGAGAAACTACCGGGGGCTGGCGTGGGGAGAAAGAGCTGCCGAAAGCGGCCTCTCCAAGAAGCCGGGGAGAAGCATAAGAGAAGCGAGTTTCCTACTATTAACTGGTATATTTATGACTGGAAAATTTGGGGGTTGAAAAGGTCATGTACAGGCAGCTGAAAAGAGCAGCAGAGGCAGTATCTATAAAAGCTGCTTTCGCAGCTCTCTGGCATGACGTACCCAGCTGCGCGGAGCGAGAGGGAGGCTTGGAGAGCTGCGTCTAGTGGCCCGGCGTAACTTGAGAAGCAGGGGGAGGAAGGGATGGACGGATGGAGAAGGAGGGTGCCTGAGGAAGCTGGGATGTGCGTGGGGGAGGAGGGCCGGGCTTTGCATCTGCCAGCCGTGATCTCTGCGCTACCTCCGTATAGAAAGCCCGTCCTGTGCCTGCGTCTTCTCTTGGTTGGGAAGGGATGAAATTTCCAGCCCTGCCTTGGACGCCACATGAAAACAAGAGTGAGACGCATCTGGAAGCCGAGTGCAGGGGCCAGTGTGTCTTTTCCTGCAAACTCTCCCTAATTAGGCTCTGCTGGGAACTTCTCAGTAATGGGAATGGCTTCCCCCCCCCTTCAACTACCATAGGGCGCGCACATGGTGGCAATCGGGGGAGGTCTTCTGCACCTCAAGATAAAGGCGCTGCAATTTTGTTTGGAGTCAAATGCACCCCTCAGCTGCTGGGAAAGGCTTTGCAAATGGAAACATGCTGTGCTCTGTGTGCATGTGTGCTAAAGTCGTTAGAGGATGAGCAAGGTTTCTGAATCCTCACGTTTCCATTAAAATAACTGCGCTGTCATGCAACACTAGGTTTTTTCTGCCTGTGTTTGGTTTTAACAGTAAAATGTGCTATTTAATACTTTCATCGAGTAATTAAAATAAATATAATTTCTGCTAATCTGTTCATGGGCCTTAACCTACTGCACCTCACATTGTCTTAAGAAAATTGCCCAAAGTGTAAATAAGAAAAATAAGGGGGTTTGACTGCATGAGGCTCAGCCAGATGCAGTTCCTTCTGTCCCCTTTGCATTTCCCTCTATGAAAGCCTCTTCTGCCATTTAATTGATACCAGTGAATTGTGCTTGCCCTTCCTTCCCAGGCATCGCACTCACAACCCACCCCACGGACACGTTGGGAAGGCTGCAGGACCTGTTCGTTGAACAACAACCGTGTGCTGCGCAAATGCTCTGTTTCTCCCCCTTCGCGCATCCCGTTCCCTCCTTTTGGTATTGATCCTGCCAGCTGGCTCTCTGGCTCGCGCTGCGCCGCTCGCTGTGCATCGCGGCAGCGGGTTTTCCTTTCCAGGTTCTCAGCACGCACAATAGGAGGAATTGCTGGCTCCGCGCGGTGTGCGTCAAGCTGGGCTCTGACACCGATGCCACGAGCGGCTCGGGGGTTTGCAGCATGAGGTCAGCATAGTCAACAGCCTGCTCATTGAGCACATACAGGTCACTGTGTAAATGGACAAATTGCTCATTCAAGTCAATAAGGCTTTGAGGGCTGCTGGAAGCGTAGCCGGGAGGGAAGGGGGCACGTCCTTGCCAGCTACAGCCCTGCAGCTGAGGACAGCAGCACAAGGAGAACAACATGGAGGCTGCCTAGAGACCAGGGCCCTCTGCCTGCATCCCCCCGGCTGCTTCTTATCCCTTCGCATGTCCTGCCCTATTCAGCAAGTTTGGTCCCTTGTTCCTGAGCACATTTCCCTGCCTCTTCTGTGCTGCATCTGCCAGCGTTCTTGCCACAAGAGTGCAGAGCTGCGGAAACAGGGAAATTGAGGAAGAGCATGTTCTCCTGAAAGAGTTGTGTGTTCAGAGCCCAGCGGTACCATCAGGCTCTAAACAGAGCTGTCACTAATCCATGGTTGTCCTTTCTGCTCACTGGCAGTGGGCTAATGTGCCTGGTTTGAATTCCAGCCTCTGATCCTAGCACCTGCATAAACCCAGGGCAATCATTGATCCCAACTGAGGCAAGGGAAGATACGATCTCTGGATGCTATTGGGAACTGAAGAAAGTTTGTGCATGTATGGCACAGGAAAGGCTCTAATCAGTTCTCAGATGAATGGAGTGAAAGGATGAAACATCCATCCTATAGTGACCCTGCTCACTGGTCCTTTGTCCTGTTTGAGGACAAACTTATCTCTGCTCTTAGCGCTGACATAATGGGGTTAAACTCAAAATGAAGTTAAGCCTTTATCTCCATAGCTATCTCCCTCCTGGAGGTGGAAGAGAAGAGGAAGCAGAGATCTTGGACCTACAGTTGTTCCTCCACCTGCCCAACTGCCCAGCTCTGATGGGGTCTCTCAGGCTCTGGAGCTGTCCCATGACATCGTGCTTTCTATTTCACCAATTTGTCCGGTGAATGTCTGAGAAGCTGTAGGGTGGAAGGTCACCTTGTTCCTTGTGCTCTGGCTGTCACAGCCACCACATTGTGTTCTCTTTACTACAAGCAGCCATGCGCCACCTTGAAACTTCTTTGTTTTTTGTCACCTTGATTTCATGGCAGCCCCTGTATTGCTCCCATCGCTGGCTATCTTCTAATTCTCAGCCTACGGTAATTATTGGTAATACCTTATTATTAGTATAATTAATTATTAATTATGCTTATACCATAACAGTGTTTTGTCTGGTTTTGGGCTTTTTTAAATTCTCTTGGGAATGGTGATCTTTGCCTGCAGTACCTTTCCACCATGGTGTATCTCATTGCAATATTCATACCATATCCCCTCTCAGCCTTCGTTTTTTGCTAGCTTTTACTTATGCTAACCAGGATGAGACTAGACAGAGCACTAATGATTTCTACTTTGCTACTGAAAGTATCTTCTTTAATACATTTTTAGGAAGGCACTCACTTTTTTTTTTCTTTTTTTAAACTGCATCACACTGCTGGCTTGAAGTCAAGCTGTAACCTACCAGTGCATCGAGGTCTGATGATTAGCTCTCTGTTCAGTGCTGAAGACTTCGTTAAAAGCCCTTGAGGAACTGACCTTGCATTCATTCTGCTGGTTGTCATCCTGCTTCTGTTATCCAGCCTTCAACTCTATCCAGTTCATTTTGTGCAGGACACTGACTCTCTGTTTGTAGATGTCACTTCGAAGTTTTGTGGCACAAGGCAGATAAGATCTAGCTGTGTTTCCTTTTTCTGCAGAATCAATGAATCATCTAACAGTCTTAAATCAGTAAATCTATTTTGCATTTTTTAACCTTTTCCATGATCTTAGTTTCCTTTCAAATGTGCATCTTTTCATGGTACAATACCCTTAATTAGAGACCTTCCCTTGCCCAACTTCTGTGTTTTTTCAGAACTAGAGTCGACCAAAGACTTTCTCATTAGGATTTGAGTTTTTGAACTGGAACAGAACTTGACTGGGAGCTTCAGGATACTGCAGTGAACTTTTGGACTCCTCTTCCTTTTAGCTTCCTGGTTAAGCCAGAATGGGAAGTGTGAGTATCATTGAAATAAGGCTATCCACAGTGTATTTCCTACTCCCTTGGAAGCAGGAAGAGTCTGAAGTCTTGTGAAAGAGCCTTCTCTCGTGAGAATTCCTGCATAATCAGTAGGGCTGGATTTGTGGTGTCATCTACGTAAAAGCACAGGTGGTGTTGGGAACTGAGTATTTTTTCTTTTTTCAGAGTTTTTCACATCCCCTGCCAATCACACTGACAATTTCTAAAGAGCTTGGAGCCAAATTCTGCAGTGCCCAGCACCACATCTAGGGTCTGGTCTTCCTAAAAGTTTATTACTTGCCAGATCCCTATTTCTGAGTGATTGGTGTTATATATCTCAGTTTCCTAGCTGTAAAATGGAGATTGTAATACCTATTCCTGCTGGATTTGGGAGCAGAAATGTTTTGGGGCAGAAGCATAAGGACTTGCAAGGTGCAGGGAGCACATGAGTGGAAGGCAAGGGCATTTTGGTAGTTGTAAAACGGCTTTTACAACTTATGCTTATAAGGCTTTTACTTATAAAGAAGAGATGTTAGTTGCCTTTCCTTCACCTTCAGAATCTACCTTTTTTTTTGGCTGTTATACTTGTGTTTTTACATGTTGCCTGATGTTGGTGCTACCCTTCAGACAAAAGCCAAATGGATGGTCCTACTGGCGCTGCACTATGATTAGCCGTGAAGCGAAGCTACGGGGATGCAGGCCACCTCCATGGATGGCAGAGGGGTTAGTGCTGCATGGTGCCAGATCCTCTACCTGCACTGTGCACCTACTCTGAAAGGCTGAGAGGGATGTTTCATCTGTGATCAGCAGCCAATTCAGCTCAGCAGTGAAAAGACTTGAATTTCCAGTGGAGACATTAGGCTGTTAATAGGGATACTTAGGTGCTCCTATGCAGTGTTTTTGATGAGTAAGTCTCAAAGTATTTTATAGAGGATGTTAGAATCCACAAAGGGTTCTGTTTCCTAGTTAAAATAGGAGGAGGAAAAGGAAGGTAATGTGGACTAATTTACCTGCTTTCGTGTGCTGGATAATTTAAGATTCATTTAGCCACAGTGACTCATACCATGTAGTCTAAGTGAGCCTCTCCTTATGACTGCAGCAGATTGAGAGTCCGATAAGAGAACTGCAAGGGTTCAAAAAAACCTTAACTTGTTGGAGGAAGAAAAATCTGTCTGAAAACTGTATTCTTGGCAGCCTACAAACAAATTGGAATGCTGTTTAAAAAATGTATGGATAGAAAAGTCTCTTGTCTACCATAGCCTAACTTGAAAAAGTATCTCCCAATGCTGATACCTTCCAAGTCCTTAGCTTTTTTTTTCCCCTCTCTTGCTGTTTTTTCTTCTTGAAGTGGCTTTCTGTCTTCTCTTCATCTACAGGGAGTTAATAGTCCACCAAGCCTAGCCGTAGGGCAGAAGCAGTGACCAGTATTTGCTGCTTCTGAGGAAGGCTGTACTGTGGTTTTGAGAAGCTCATGAGGTCCACCATTGTCTGGAGGGACCAGCAAGCCACTTTAGCTCCTGAGCATAGAGCTAACACTACTGTTTACTTAACCTGGTTATTGATGTTGTGTACCTTGACTTCAGCAATGCTTTTGACACTGTCTCCCACAACATCCTCCTAGATAAGCTCAGGAAGTGTGGGTTAGATGAGTGGACAGTGAGGTGGATTGAGAACTGGCTGAAAGGCAGAGCTCAGAGGGTTGTCGTCAGTGGCGTGGAATCCAGTTGGAGGCCTATGGCTCGTGGCATCCCCCAGGGCTCAGTACTGGGTCCCATCCTGTTCAACTTCATCAATGACCTGGATGAAGGGACAGAGTGCCTGCTCAGCAAGTTTGCTGATGATACCAAGCTGGGAGGAATGGCTGATACACCAGAGGGCTGTGCTGCCGTTCAGAGAGACCTGGACAGGCTGGAGAGCTGGGTGGAGAGGAACCTCATGAGGTTCAACAAGGGCAAGTGCAGGGTTCTGCACTTAGGAAGGAATAACCCTAGGCATCAGTACAAGCTGGGGGCTGACCTTCTGGAGAGCAGCTCTGCAGAGAAGGACCTGGGAGTCCTGTGGATGACAAGTTGACCATAAGCCAGCAATGTGCCCTTGTGGCCAGCAAGGCCAATGGTCTCCTGGGGTGCATTAGGAAGAGTGTTGCCAGTAGGTCGAGGGAGGTGATCCTGCCCCTCTACTCAGCCCTGGGGAGGCCTCATCTCGAGTGCTGTGTCCAGTTCTGGGCTCCCCAGTACAAGAGAGACATGGAGCTACTGGAGAGAGTCCAGCGTAGGGCTACGAGGATGATCAGAGGGCTGGAGCACCTGCCCTCTGAGGAACGGCTGCGAGAGCTGGGCCTCTTCAGCCTGGGGAAGAGAAGACTGAGGGGGGGATCTTATCAATGTGTATAAGTACCTGAAGGGAGGGTGTCAAGGGGACAGGGACAAACTCTTTTCAGTTGTCCCATGTGACAGGACAAGAGGCAATGGGCAGAAATTAAACCACAGGAAGTTCTGCCTGAACGTGAGGAGGAATTTCTTCACTGTGAGAGTGACAGAGCACTGGGACAGGTTGCCCGGAGAGGTTGTGGAGTCTCCTTCTCCGGAGATATTCAAGGCCCGTCTGGATGCAACCCTGCCTAACATGTTCTAGGCGACCCTGCTTGAGCAGGGGAGTTGGACTAGATGATCTCCAGAGGTCCCTTTACCGAATCTATGATTCTAAATGCTTTGGACGGTGGGATGCCCTTGCCAAAATCTGCACTAGTAAGTGTGGTTGTCCTTGTAAGGTGTGCAGGTTTCGGTAGGACATGTGCACAACATCTGTGAGTATGAAGTGGCGGGAATGGAGAGCAGCCCAGTGTCAGCTTCTGGGGGAAGGTGGAGGTTGCAACAGCTAGTTTAGCTGCTGGGATTTGACCAACTGCTTTATGGGGCCCGAGAGAAGCAGATCACAGAAGACACACAAGTTTAGAGAATATGTTTTAAAAAGTCAGGACCACACCATTCAAGATATTAGTGACAGCCTAAGAGAAGAATACTCAAGGAACAAGAGTCAAGGTTACTTGCAGGTGCCAGATATCATCAGATCATGCTAGTTTGAAGTTGGTGATCTCCTGTTTTACTGGCTGCTTTCTCAGAGACCGGAAATCGCTTCTAAGCCAACATCATCACAGGAAGTTTACTATTCATATAAAGAGCAGAGTGATGGGGAATGAAAAAGGGCTGAGCAGTCAATGTGCTGAGTGGTCTGGATTGCTTAGGGAACTGTTGTAATACAGCTAGAAATGCCAGCCATTTAAAACCCTAGTACAGCTTATTATTTCCAGAATAAGGATTGTATATTGGATAGTAGTTACCCAAAAAAGGCTTCTGAAGCTAACAGGAAACTTGAGGCAAGTCCTCTGATACAGTGAAAAGTTAGTGAGACCCTTGATTGTAGAAGCAAGGAAGTAGTAAGCAACAGAAGAGATGTAATTTTTATGCAGTATATGGCACTGAGGAGAATGACAAGTATACAGTACTCTGTTCTCGTTATTAAAAAAAAAAAAAAAAAAAAAGTAAAAAAAAGTTCTCCCTATTAAAAACAAACAACCAAAACCAAACACTTGTGGAAAATGGGGAAAAAGGAGTAAAACAATCACACAAATGACTAAAGGAGTGGAGAAAATACCTGATACAAGGCCCAAAGGAGCAAAACCTGATTAGTTCATCAAAAGGAAGATAGCTGACTTGATTAGTGTGGTAGAGCTTTCACCAGGAGAAGATTCAGGGTCCTAATCTCCTTAGTCTGCTAGACAAGGGCGAAAGAAGGCCTGTACGAAGATTGAATTTAGATGAGCGGTGCGGTATGTGTTTTTGATATGCTGGTGACGAACCTCAAAGAAATTTCAGGGGAAATGGTAGATTCTCCTTCCCTTTGGACTGGGTTCTCCACCTTCATCTGCAAAGTTGCCCACCTTTCTAGAAGAAAAGTTTTAGCCAAACATAAATTTGGGTGCTCAGAATATGGGTGACATTTCATCTGGTTTGGTACCTAGCCTGCTATATGCAGACTAGATGACTGAATGATTCTTGTGGTCTTACCCGTGGTAAAGCCATGCCTCTAAGAGAGGCTAAATCAGATAAAGGTGCAAGAAAGTCTCCAAGAGAGAGAATTATGGGCTTATCTCCTGTCAAGAAAAGCATGTTCCTTCTTCAAGTAGCAGAGCTTGGGTTATGCACTGTGGAGTGTGTTATTTACATACCTTCCTGTTTTAAATATTTACTATTATAACCCTGCATATCCTTGTTATTCATTAGTTTGCTGTAATTTTCCATCTTCCTCCTGCCTTTTCGGAGCCCTTAGGTGCACATGGGTGCAATATTTGCTGTCCTGGCAGCTGATTTAATGAGAATAAACAATTACTTATACCCAAGACATTTTATTTTATACTTCTTGAGGGTGGCCTCTAGGCTTGTCGATTTGCTGAATCTTTATTAGCAGAAGATATTAGATCCAAGAGGATAAGACGTTATCTTTGCTTAGAAAATGCAAAGTGACAGAGAGTAGCGAGGCTATATGAAACTATCTTAAACTGTCCTGCTAAAAAGCTTTGAGCATCCTTGCTGGCTGTATAAGACAAGCTCATTTCATTATGATAGGCTGTAATCAAAATAAATCAAGTAACAGTTTCTTCTAGTGGTTTACTTATTATTGCCTCCAGTGGACGTCAAAACCAGAGTCCCGATCACACTGCAACAGTCTTTCCTGTGTGACTCTGACCATTAAAAAATGTGCTTAGTCCTTCCTAAGACTGAGCCTATCACTTTATTTTTTTCTTTCTTACAATGTTGATTTTTAATTTGTCTTACTTAGTTCATTTTTTCCCTTTGAAAACCAATCTGCAACCTTGTGATGACAGTGTGCCAGGGATTTATGATTCTTAGCAGCCTTCATAGAAATCTAATCCAGGTTTTGCAGCTCCAGCAAAGGAATCATCACCAGCTTTTAACAAAGCAGCTTTTTCTCTCTTACTAATTAGGGATAAATATCAGCATTTTACCCCCTTGAAATGGATTGCGGACGTGACCTGCACATTAGCACTCAACGTGAGAAATGAAACTGTTTTCTTTCAAAGTCCGTGCCGCTGGTACGGGTCAGCCTGCGTGTTGTGTTGGGCAACGCAGCAACAGCCACTGCTCCTCGAAGGCTGCGGCTGGACATGAGAACGGCAAGGACCCGACCGAGGCACTGAAACCAGCAGCCCTGGCTGTAAATCCAACTTCCTTCTTGATCTGGTTCAAAAAATTTGGAACAGGTAACAGGGACATTCGGGTAACAGGGACATTCGGGAAGGCTTGTGCCTTTCTAAACAACAGGTTTACATGGTGACACATTTAAGTGTCTAACCTTGTGATTGCACAGAGGTGCAAAGTATCCTCCGCTCTGCACTGTTGTGGTATGTTGGTTTCTGATATCACTAAGAATTTAAATGTAAGAGATCAGCATTAATTCTTGTGAGAGGATGAGGAAAACCACACTGTCTATGCCTTATAACAACATGCATCTGTTTTAAGAGTATGTTATTTAGGTTGTTTAAATAGTTTTTGTGTTTTAAAATAATACCTTTCCTTGGATTAAAACCTTAAGCTATTAACAGTAGGTAAAGCCTAGCTCAACTTTGCTTTCTGTTCTGTGTGTTTTTTTTTTTTTTTTCTTAACTTGGAATTTCTTGAGATTGTGAAATTGTTGCAGTTGATTTTGTTTTCTGGTTCACATGCACTATTGAAAGTCTGTGGTGTTTGTAGACTTTGGAAGTGGGAAGGCTATAAAATTAAAAGTGTAGAATAAGTGATGAAATACCTTTTGCAGTAGCAGAGAGCCAGATTTGTTCTCCTGTTTTGCAGAATTTCTCTTGGGGTGAACTGAAATGTGGATTAAAACCTGAGTCCCTTTAACTTTACTTTTCCCGTTGATGTGTCCAGACACATTCAGTGGGTAGGAGTAGCGCTTAAATGTTGCTACTAAAGCATGCGATGGGGCAGATAAAAAGGCAGAGGGTCAGTGAGGCAGAATTTGAGTCAACCTGGGAAGGCAGAAACACTGTATAGACTGCATAAATGGAGAGACGAGGAGGTAAGTCTGTGCAGCAGAGACCGTGGCTCGCACAGCTGTGCAGAGCTCCTGTTCAGCTTGCTGGCTCCGGATGAAGATGAGCAAGGCTGCAGCAGCGGAGCTCAGCCCAGCTTGCTACCTGGGTGTTAGCTCAGGCTTGGGGCAGAGTTTGCAGTCTCTCCTGTTGCTTTGTGCAGATCATCTATGTTTGGCTGCAGAAATGGCTTGGGTTTGGTAGTGATGGGTACCCTTCTGCTAGGGACTCGGTTTGATTTGCAGACCTTGTGGAAGGGGCAGTTGTTGGAAGAAAAGAGGATGGTTGAGCCGCTGTTTCCCCCAGAAAAAGCAGAGGGAGTGTGGAACTGGAAACCGAATGGGCGCTTGAAAGCGTCACGGGTGTAACCCCCAGTTTCGCGCGGTGCCGTCCCTTTTCCAGGACGTCGCTAGGTCTGTGCCTGTTTAACCCTGGTCTCATGTTAACTAGGGGGAGATCTAAACAGGCGCCTGCAGGCGCGGGTTTCAGCGCGCGGTCCCCTCTCCGCTAGCGCCCGGTCCGGGGGTGCCGGACGAGCTCGCGGCCGCTGCGGCGCCGCTCGGAGAAGCCGCAGCAAGGCGAGAGACTCCGAGCGAGGCGGCTCGGCGCGGGCCCTCGCTGGGGGTCGGCGCGGGCGGCGGGGGGCGGCGTGACGGCGCGGGGAGCAGCCAGTGCGCGCCGAGGAGGCCGGGCCGGGCCGGGCCGGGCTGGGCTGGGCCGGGCCGGCGGCATGGCAGGGTGCCCCGCGTGTGCGCGGGGAGGCGGCCGCTGCCGCTCGCCCTCCTCCATTCATTCGGCCGCGGCGGCGGCGGCTGCGCGCACCCGCCCCAGGCACCGCGCAGCCGGGCGGCAGCGCCCCGGCCATGGCCGACCCGGCCGTGAACGCCCACCTGGAGGGCATCATCTCGGACTTCGAAGGTGGGTGGCTCCGGCACGGCTCTGCCCGGGGGCCCCTCTGCCCCCCAGCCCGGGCGAGGAGCGGACGCGGCTCCGGCGGCAGCCCGCGGCGCTGGGGCCGGGGCCGGGGGGAGCTGCCTGTTGCTCTCCGGCACGTCGAGCCGAAGCGCTGCGGGGAAGGGGCAGGAGCTGCCGCTGCGCGGAGCGGGGCCGGGCGCTGCCTGCCGGCCGCCGCGGGGCGAAAGCCGCAGCCCCGCTGCGGGGTGACGGCGGGGGCGGAGGGGGGGGGGCACCGCGCTCCTGCGGGGGTCCCGACGCCCGCCGGGCTGCGGGGACCTGGCGGCGCCCTGCGCGTGGGGCGGGGGAGCCGCTGCGCTCGGGGCCGCGGGGAAGCAGCTGCGGTGAGTCACCGGCCCCGGCGGAGGCCCCGCCGCCGGCGAGGGCAGCGGACAGACGCGCAGGCTGCGCGACCTCTTTCTTCCTCAGCCGCACGAAAAACCTGCTGGGCACAGGCGCTCCGAGGTAGGGTCCGGAGCGCTGGAAACGCTGAGGTGTCCGCAGCTGGCCAGCGGCCACCTCGCGTCCTCCGGCAGCCGCTGGAGTTTGGAGAAGATCATTTCCAGCGTTGCCCGTGTGCCCTGGTGCCTTTTGTTTGGAGCAGCGTTGCACCCTGTTGTTATCTGCGGAGGCAGGATCTTATGGGATATTTTTCTTTCCTGCTTTTCCAAGTTACGTAGTTTTTATTTATTTATTTATTTAGCTGAAAATGCATAGCTGACACAATTAAAAGTTTGTGAATCCCCAGGCGCAGGTCTTTCTGTTGGTTCCCAGATCTTGGATGCAAGCGTAGCTATAAAGTAGCTGTGAGATGGATAATGAGTCCAAGTTTCAAAAATGTCCATAGCAGGAGCCGCCTGCTTTAGAAAGCTTTTCGTTTGTCCTGTGGCAGAGCTCCAGTTGCCTGATAGCGCTGCAGAGCTCTGCTGCACAGTGTCTCCTTGCAATCCCCTTGGCACGCTGGAGGGGATGCCTTCTTGCTGGGCGTCCGTGGCTGTGCTCAACCGCTGACTTTTCAGGGAAGGACGAGAAAGCAGCCTAGCTGAGCGTGTGCTGCTGCCAGAAAAGTGCATAAGTTAAAGGCAGGCAGAAGATGAGTGTGGAGATTCCTCTGAAGCAGCCGTGGAAAAAAGCAGCCTGGGGAGCTCGTCTTCCTAAGCAGAGCAAAGTTTTGGAAAAGCAGCTCTGTCCCTGCGCACATGCATTCTCACTTCTTGGCTTTTATCCAAACTGAGCTTCTTACACTGGCCTTTAGAAAAAATAAGAAAGAGTAGAGAGCTGTGGTGAAAACTTATTCAGGGGCTGCATGGCTAGCTGTGGGCTGAGACAACTTCACTGCCTCCTGGTGAATTCAATCCTTGCATTCTGTGAAGGAGAAAAGTGTTGTTTTTCTTGCTTTGTAGATGAGGAAGCTGAAAGCACAATAGTTCCTCTTCCAGGTCATACAGGAAACGTGTGGCAGAGCTGGGAACTCCACACACTTCTGAGTCTGGTGCCGTCACTGTAACATGTAGCCACATCCTTTTTCTCCTTTTTCAAGCCCCTGGGATTTACTTTGCATGGCTCAAGTTGTGGCAGAGCACTGTGGGTGGAGGGCTTAGAGGGAGACCAGGGGAAATCACGACCTGTAAGTGGCTAACGAGAGCCTGAGTGCAGAGACCAGCTGGAATGGGTGATCAGTTTTGCACTCTTGGCTTCATCATGTGTTTGTAACTGCCCTTTGGGGACTGGAGATGCTTCCCCCGCTGCAGGGCTCTCACTCAAATGCTGATGTAATTACAGCCCTTTCTTTTGCCTGCCCCAATTGCATTTAAATCTCTGAAGAGTGAGTAATTCTCTACTTGACTATGATGAAGGCTCTGCTATAAGCCCTTGGGCTGTTTGTTCCGGGATGTGTATGTTCCTCCATGGCATGAAGCTGCTCCGTAGTGAGATTTTCAGCCCATGGAGTGCTTTGTAGTTGCTGCCTGTGTAGAGAGAGAGAGGCTGAGGAAAAGCCCTGTGTACCTACAGCCAAAAGGTCTGGCCTTGCCCTTGAGCAGGGATCCAGGCTACTGTTTCACAATTTAATTAGTTCTCTCAGCTGCACAGCAGCTTCCCAAGAACAGGGCAATTAATTTCTAGCCTGCAGGGTGGTAGATGCAGTATTCACATCTGCTGGGTGGGTATCTCAGCCTGAGTCAGCCCACGGCCAAGCAGGAAGGATCAGCCAAAAATAACCACGAGGCAGAAACACCAGATCATCCAGCAGCCAGCGCCCTCTTTTTTCTTGCCAGTCACAAGCAGACTGCCTTTCCAAACCACCTTGGTGGTTCCTGCCCAGCTTCCTCTTAATGTCTCTTCCAGACACAGGACCAACAAGTTTCTTGTAACAGCTGGAGCACGGAAGGCAGAGAGGTACAGACTTGACTGGACCAGCTGGACCATGGGAACTGTCACCCTTAGTGAGCCTGTGGAGGATGCAAGGGCCCTTTCGGAGGAGGAAGGAGTGCAAAGTATTTAACGACAGTTAAATTTCCAAATCATGGCAACGTGTGAAGGGGCAGCACAGCACAGCAGATTGCATGCACTCTTCCTTATGCCCGGTGATGTGATGGGGTGATGCTTTGAGCCAGGTGGCTGTATTTCCACTTCTTACTGAGCTAACAGGTACAGTGGTGAAGGCCCTAAACTCGCTGACTTGCCTGACAAGAGCTTCCTCCTTCTTTAATAAGAGGAGAGTGTTATTAGGTTTGTGGTTTGTCAACATTTGCAGATCAGAATAGTAACTCTTCTGGGTTTATAGATTTTGGCAGGTCTTCTGAAGTGTCACTGGTGCAGTCTTGATTGTGCCGGTACTTCCCAAGCTCGTGTCTGCCATCAGACTGTTGAGGCTGATCCAAAATGGAGCGGTGCTCTGGGGCAGCCAGCCTGGCCATGCAGCAGAGTGAGGACTGCCGCCAACTCTGCTTGCACACTGGGAGCAGTGTGGAAGGGAGCCCGCTGCAGTACTCAAAGCAGGTGGTGGGACTCTTGTGCAGTGTGTTAACTTTGTGTGTAGACCCCGACTGCCCTGATCTGTTCAGGCTGAGTGATCCTATAATGCCAGCATCTTAGATATTCAACTATAGGCATAATGGGATACTGAAGATTAAGAAACTTGCATCTTTGGTGGCTTGTGATGATGCCCAAAGATAACTGCATAGTGGGGTACTGATGCTCTTTATCAAGGGTTTCAAAGCACTGGGCACACATGCTGTAATGTGCATTTCTTAAAGAGAGGGAGAAGAGATCTGTGGCTCTGGCCCTCTCTCCAGGGGAACATGCCTGTTACTAAACGCAATTGCAGGGGTAATTGAGGCTCATTTTTGCTGGGAATTGCTGATGGTGAGTTGGCAGCCACGATGCTGAATGCTCTTTGCCAATGCTGTCAGTTAACACCAGATTCGATTCCTCGTAATCATGCCGGAGCACAGAATTTCATAGCAGATGCAAATGACAGTAAATGCTGCGTGGTGCTGTAATCTCATGAAATTGCAGGGTAGCATAGTGGGGTAGAACATAATTGGCAGAACTAGAGGCTGGGTAGGACATGGAGGCTTGCAGCTTCACTGTGGCAGAAACTGCAAGGCAGCCTTTATTGACAGTGGTTAGTCCTCCGGAGAGCTTTCCTTGACTTATTTTTTTGCCTTAGCCCAAGCCCAGACATGGATCTTGTGAAATCTGGGGATAACATCACAAAGTTGAGCTGCCCCAGGCAGCCAGTGTGGGACATGCATCGCTCATGGAGCATGCGGTTGTCAACGTGCAAGCCTCGGCTGTGTCGCAGTTGCGGTAGCTGTACGCCGCCGAGGAGCTGGGCGTTGCGAGGGCTGGGAGCCTCCCAGGCCTGTCGGCAGCCATCACTCCTGATGGGAAGGGTTGTCCAACCTTTCTGGTGTAGGATACCCCACTGCCACTTGCTTTTTGCACTGCCCACTGCTTGCCACTTACAGTATTTCAGCACAGGCTGTGTCTCAGTGAGGTCTTGAGTTGTGCTGTGGTTTTAAGGTTCATTAAAGACTGAAACAGAAAGCCAGGTTGTTTTCCTAAGGGGATTGTATTAAAAATCCACATTTCTCTGTGTGCGAATCTCATGAGTTCATCCCCACAGTCCTTAAAATCTCCTTCAGCAAATGTGTGGGCTCTCTTTGGGCCGCGTGGCTGCAGTTCGTCCCCAGGGCTGCCCGGGGCTCGCGTTCCTGCTGCATGCTGCAAGGGGAGCAGCTGCTGCCTGCATGCTGCAGATGCTGAGATCCAACCGTGGTGCTAATATTAGCAGTAACACGCCAGAGGGATAGTCACAATGTTATGTGGGTGATGTGACTTGAATTCAATATGGTGAGAAGCCCAGGAGAAGGGATGTGCCGCCAGTGTTTCCATAATAGTCTCCTTTAGGTTCAGGCTTCTCCCTCTGTCCTTTAAGCCCTGCTGTGGGCTGGCAGGGTGAGCTATCAGCTGTGCTTCTGTGCTCACATGCATGGGACCAGGGTGGGAGACTGGGTGTGTGACTAACCATGCTGTGCGTGTGGAAGTTCAATGCCTGGGAAAAAGGAAATGCAAAAAGATCTTTCAAATTACCTCTAGAATTGAAGCAAAGCTCCTGAACGCTCCAGTGGTTGGATTTCCTTGACTGTCTCCAAAAATTAGGTTGTAACTAGTCTCTTCTGATACTTCTATCATCAGGCTTGTGTGGGTAGAGTCAGCTTCTGCTCTCGCAGCTGATGGGACATGTGTGCTGCTCCAAGACAGGCTGCCACCTCTAATATTCTCAGAAAGCATTATGGAGCTCTCTGAGAGTTTTTTCTCACTCTTTCTCCCATCCTTAGCTACATTTCCGAATTGGAGATAAAAGGCTGGAGTAGTTGGAAGTATTCTGCCAAATCAACACATGGTATGAAAGGGTAAATAGTCCAAGGAAAGTGTCTGTGGGAAGGCATGAGTTATCTTTTCCCAACAGAGCTGGTGTTCCATGCTCAGAGTGGAAAAATTATATCTGTCTGTTAACAGCAATGGAGACCTGCATGAGTAGGTTGTTTTTTCCCCGTGTATATTTAGTTTCTTGGGAATAAAGAGGTTGTGAGGGGGTGGGAAAGGGAAGAATAGGACAGGGATCTCTTTGTGCACATGAGCTGGGCTCTGGGGATAGCCTTTGGCCCTAGTTAGGATGTAGGATCATGCAAAGGTCATTGCTAACAGTCATGTTATGCAACAAGGGCTGGGCTGCCTCTCGTTGGGGGTGGGCAAGCACTCCAGCGTGGAGCAACGTGTCCTTGGCTCTGTGTCAGGATGGCGAGCATCCAGCGTTGGCTGGTATGGATGAGCTCTCGTGGTCCCTTTGAGATCAGTCTTGGACAAACTGAGCACAGTGTTGTGCTAATAATAGAAACTTGTCAGAAGTGGTTAGATGGGAAGAGACGGGGCATGGGTGAGGGTTTTACACCTGGGCCAGGTTGGCTACTTTGGCTGTATAAGCCTGCTGCTGGTGCTTGGAGGTAATTCAAGCTTTTCATGTGTGCGCCATACTGGCACGTCCAAATATTCACCAGTTTCTGGGATCCTGGTAAGCCCTTCCTGAATTTTAGGCTCAACTGAAATGTAATCATTCTCCTACTTTACTGTTTATTAATTGCAGATTGGTGGTTATGACAGCAGAGTGAGTAGGAAGCACTTCTTGTGCACTTTTGGGTTACACTAATGCGTCGTAGGGACCATGCCTACATCTCTAGGCCAATAAATGCTGGCAAACCTGCTGCTGAGTGAGGGTCCTGGCACATCAGAGGTGCTCGTCCATTGCTGCATTGCCAGGGATCTAATTTCTGTTTTTCAACCCCGCTTCCTCTCTCCTTTCAAGGAGCCGAATGGACCGTTTTCCCAGGAGCCAAAACCCAGGCAGCAGCAGTATAACCCGGACTGGGACTTGTCATAAATCCAAAGACAATAATGGAGTCTTCAGAGCCCACAATCACTCTAGATATTCATGTTTCTAGCTCTGATATTTGATATTTAAGGCAATGTATTTCTGCAGTCCCATTATACAGGCTCTTTCCCTTTTCTGACCTTTCTCCCTCTCCTTTCCTCATGTTGCATTGAGCTCTGGAGGGCACTTCTGTAGTCATGAGAAGTGGGGCACTGAGGCAACAGGCCCAGCAGCCCTAAGTCACTGCCCCATTGAGGCAGCTTGGTATCTGTAAAATGAGTTGATGGATCCAAGTTTGTTTTCTGGTGGGGAAATGCTTATTTCCTGAGGATCAGCCACCATCATGGAAACTCTTCAAGGGACAGGGGTGGGCTGGCTGCTCGCTGGGCCACCCTGTTGTGCCCTTCAGTACAGGCCAGGATTGTGTCCCAGCCACCTTTCATTTCACACATACAAAGTCCCATTTGGTTCTGGCATCCTTCTGCTCTGCCCGTGGAGCAGGCAGCAGTTTTGAATCTGCCAGCTCTGCTGCCATCTTCAGTGGCTTCACCCTGAAACCACTGAGACCTTGCTTCTTCCCCTGTCCCATGGAGGATGCTGGGGAGGAGCAGGCCTCAGGCAATGAAGAGGTTTATTATTCATTCCTGACTTGTTCTGAAAAGCTGCCCCTAGATTAATGAAAGCTCTTATCTCCTGACAGCTGTGACTCAGGCTTTTACTGTGATTGCGTCTCCAAAGTTGCTGGACAGAGCTCAGCACTTGGAGCTCCTGGGGACACTTAGGCTGCTCTCCGGAGCGCTGACTCCAGGGTGCGTGGCCTGTCTAAGCTGGCTTTTGGCTGGTTTGCATGCCAAGAAGGCGAGACATCATAGGTGCCAGTGCAGCCTGTTCCCATGTCTCCCTCAGCGTTGCTGCAGATGTCCTGTTTTTGGTACCCAAGTAGCTAGGTTCACTTGGTACGAGAATGTCTGTGTGGCTGTTGCACCTCTAACTGCTCTGTGGGCATGCCCTGTTCTTCAGGTGGTCCAGGTGCAGATGCTGTGAATACTAGGGTATTTTTAGCTCTCATTTGACTGAAGCTCCAGTGAATCGTTAGTTATGGCTGCTAGCAGGACTTTTATCTTTGAAACATGAAGAGGACCTCCTGCCTTTTCTCTTTTTGAGTGTGTGTGTCTCCACTGGAACTTGAAATCTGTCTCTATCCACCTCCTGTCTCTGTCTTCTTTGCCTTTCCAACCATGGGTTGCAGAGTGCTTCAAGGCTGTTTACTGGTCTCTTGGGGAGTTGGACTGGTGCTTGGATGCTGCAGCTGGTGACAGAAGCGAAGCTTGTCCTGTCACTGCTGCCAATGAAATTGTCCCTTGCAGCTCACTTGCTATTCTCTTCCTTTCTTTATTTCCCTGTATGCTCTTGGCTAGATGAATAACTCAGATGTACAAGCTCAGGCTAACTTTTATAGTGAGATTGAGTCTCAGGTAACCTAGGCTAGTGCTGGGAAGTGGCATCATGACAGGGTTATCTGCACTCACAAAGTTGGTACAACAGGGTCAGTGAGAAATGAGTCTTTCCCCACTGCCGGTGTATTTGCAATTGCCGTTTTCTGCAGTGAGCTGGAAGAGAGCCTGAACTTGAGCTGTGACTGCAGAGTCCACTTTTGGACTGTTCTATCAAAGGAGCCAACACTCTGGGTCCAGCCTTTCCCCAGAGGGGGACTCGGGATCTGCAGCCAGCACTTTGCAGCTTGTGACATGAAAAGGGTGTGAAATGCCCCAGCTGAGTCCTCCAGGGAAAATCAAAAGCACCTCCAGAGATTTCAGGATCACATCGGTTGCAGAACAAGGAATACTGAGAGAGCACCATGGCTGTCTGCACGGCCATCCTGCCTTTGAGTGGCGGTGGCTGTTGAGTAGCCATCAGCACTTACACAGCCCTTGGCTCCTGATGAGTTGGATGTCCTCCAGCATGAGTTAGGACTCACGGCCAGGGTTAATGGTGGAGGTAACGGCACCTGGCAAGAAATGGTGCTGGTTACATATGACTTGTTCTGGAGAGGAGTGTGACAAGGCTGGGAGATGCCTCCTGGAAGCCAGAGACTTTGCTGTTTCTTCATATTGTCATTGGAAATGCAGATATAGGGGAAATGCAAGAGGGATGGCTTTCTGTTTTGTTTTCAGGCAGTTTTAGTTTAAGGAAGAGGATTCCAGTTCCTCCTCGGAGGCAGCTGCTGGTCATCCAGATGTGTGCTCCCGGAGCAGAACTATGTTTCCCCTCGCCGCTGGCCACAGCAATACCAGTGACCACTGTCGCTCCCACTTCTGCTCCTACCCTCCCTCCTCCCCATGTCCGTCCATTGCAATGTCCTCGAGGTCAGTGGGAGCCCGTTTGGTTTCCTGGACCGTTGAGAACAAGTGACATGACGGCGTGTTTATACTGCTGTCAGGCCCTGCGAGGCTTGTGTGTATTTTGCTCCTGCTATGAACAAGCTGTCCCAGGGGACAACGGCGGCGCCGGCATCTGTCGGGAGCAGCCAGCGGCTGCTTGGGATGCTGTTGGCTCGGTTTGCAATTCTCCCGTTCTTGTAGCGGTTGTTGAGGCCGTCCCCACTCTTGAGACGGAGGTGAAGCGCTGAGATGGGTTTGGGGAAGGGCAAGAGCATTGATAGCGTGGGCCAGGTTGGGGATGGGCGCCCGGGGGAGCTGCGAGGCACACCGCAGCCTCTACTCTGCTGTCCGCACCATGCAGGGGAGCCATTCGTACCAAATCACCCTTCTCTTAATATTTTAAGCACTGTTGATTCCTTCCAGCCATGGGAGCGTATTATTGAGCAGAGATTTGATCACCTTATGGTTTATTCAGTTTAATCACTGCTCTTCCACAAGCAGACAAGTGGCTGTGGCCTCCAAGTCACACATGACATGGCCCTTTGGGCACCTCTGCTTTGGGACTCATGACTCACCAGTGACAGTGGCTCGCATTGGCCTCTGACATGTCCATGATATGGTGCTTGTGGCTTTCTAAAACTGAGAACATGGGATTTTTTTTGTCCCCCCCCTCCCACCTTGACCCTTCTGGGCTTTGGTGCCCTGTGAGTTGGTAGCGCAGTGATACCTGGGGGCTATGATACCATCTGCATCCTAATTTTGCCTACTGGGTAATAGGAACTTTAGAAATATTAGTTAACCAAACAAAATCTGCAGCCCTCTGGGGCTGGAGGAAGGTTATTTCCCTCTTCTCTCCTCCCTTTAGGAAACTGGAGCATGGACCAGAGGCGAAAGCTGCACAGAAAGCCAGCGGCAGGGCCAGTAATACAGGGCTGGATACTCTATACTTTATGTAATTTTCTGTACTGATATGAAACGAATATAATAGATGTAAAATACACTGTTCTGATCTGGAAGCATTTTGCTGAGGGTTAATGATTATATAAACTGCAGTGTAGCAGAGAATTGGAGCTAAAACCTTTCTAGAACTCCATTATAGGGACTGGAAATCTGGGGTTTTGGCTTAATCTGAGTTTGGATTTTTTTTTCTTTTTCTTCCTGTTCTTAGTTCCAAGTTTGCTTTTGCATGCTCAGTTCTGGTAAATGACTGGATTTACTTCATGGTTCCTACAGGCTATCTTTATAACTCACTGAGTGCATGTGAATTGCAGCTCGAAAATCTTTGTTTAAGCCAGAGCCCTGAACTTGCACGTAATTTCCTCTGTAATTCAATTCTTGTTGCTATTTGCACAGTTCATGAAGATGTGCTGCATGTTGACAGCACATCGCCAGTGTTATCTTCTATATGCAATTTATACGTTAGGCTGTGAAATCTATGGAAACCTTTTTTTTTTCCTAATGCTGTTTGAAAAGTCAGCAGAAGTGTGTTTGTGTGTGCCCCTAATTGCTCGTGAGAGTTGTGCTGCAGCAGCAAATCATTGCATCTATCTATCAGTCATTGCATCATACATCATCTCAGACATATCTCTCTATATGTATCTCTGAGATGCATATATAAAATATATGCGTGTCTTGCAGCAAGTTCGATTGTTTGGCAAAAGAAAGACACGAAAGCTCCTGGTGCAAGAACAGGGGCATGATCCAGCATTACTAGTTTTCCATCTTCCACTGAGTGAGCAGTAGCTTTTGGAAAGTTGCTAAACTCTGCCTTCGTTTCCCCAGATGTGAGAGAGGAATCTGAATTTCTTGTGCTGCTTGGAGGCTGTTAATATACAAAGCGCTCTGGAGAGGGGGAACGCCGATGTGTGTGGTGCGGCCGGCTGCCCGGCACTGTTGGCAGCTCTGCCCTGCGGGCTGCGTGTAGCTGGTTTTGGCACCCCGGAGAGCCCCGCAAGGGGCTTTGGGCATCACGAGGACCGTGTCGGTTAGGATAAGTTGACGATTTTCTGCTCTGGCCCTGCCGCAGGTGTGCAGCTCCTCAGCCCTTCTCCGGAGGGGCTTGAATCCCTGCTGCAGAGGGAGGCCGCGCGTCTCTGGCCTGCGGCAAGGTGGTAACGTCCCATTCGCCCTTCCTGCGCTCGGTCCTTCAGCTCGTGAAAACGCGTCCGCCTTTTTATGGGTCGTGGCGTCTATTCGGCAGCATCACAGACAGCGGTTTTGGATAAGCGGCTCCAAATCCCAAACCCAAATGACCCCAGAGGCACAGTAATGCGGAGACCATGCTATTTAAACTAGGATTTGGCCAGAGAGCAGAGGCGATCGCCCTGCTGTCTGGCGATAAGGATCTGGGAATCTTTGACGGCCATGAACGGTTAATGTTGTGGGGTTTCGAAAGGGCTCCTTGAAAGATGACACCTGCGGTACACAGCCTCCCCCTTTTCCCTCCCCGGGAACAGGAGGTCGCCATCTGGTAGCAGTTTAAAGAAAGTCCGCGCTCTGAAACGATACCATTGTATCGTGTGAAATAACAGGGCGACCGCCTGGCCTATTCCCGTAAGGCTCTTGTGTGTCTGAAAATGCAAGAAAAGCTTTCAGTGCTTAAGCAAGCAAGCAAATGTAACCCCTGGGTTACAGAAACCATGCAAGGGGCGAAGGATGTTTGATGGGAAGCAGTTTAGTGCTGCAGTCTCTGCAGAGCCCGAGGCTCGGGTTGCAGAGCAGTTAGCACAGGTCCTGAAGGAAACAGCATCCCTGGCTGTTTATTTTGGTCTCTCCAGAGCTCTGAGCATAGAGATTTCCTTATGTAAAGCATCCCCTTGACTGCTATTTGGTGCATTCTGTTTTTTTGGTTTTTTTTTTCCTTAGGAAAAAAAAGCAAACGTTCCCTTGTTGATCACCTCCCTTCCCATGTGGACCGGGAGCCCTGGGGTGGTGGTGTGCTGTGTAGCTCGGTGGTTTGCGTCGCGTGCAAGGAAATGCAGAACCTTTGGGCAGGAGCCAGCGAGCCCTCTAATGTCAGCTGGGAGACTTTGCCTTGGCTTTGGGTCTCGGCCGAAGCTTTGACACGTCCTGGGAGAGAGGAAGGTTCAGATACAAGTCTCCAGCCGTGCTGCTTGCCACTAACTTCTCGAGAAAATCTTGGCTGTTGTATAAGCTGCTGGGATTTGGACCAGACCTCTGCCCCCTCTTCCCTGTTTGCACGATCCTCGAAGAGCAGCTGTAGCCGCTGGTTCGTGACCTGCCAATGCCTGCGCGGGACGGCTTGGCACGAGCGACGCGGAGGCATCGGCAGCGCAGTAGCAAGGGGCAGCACGAGGAGGAAGAAACTCAAAAAGAGTTTGCTCCTTCTCTGACCATGTGAGTTCCTATATACTTTAGGGTCAGGAGCTCATGTTTTTGTCCCGAGGAGCTTGGAAAGCAGGCCCCAGGCCTCCAAGCACACCTTGCTGGGCTTAGGGCTTCATCCCTGGTCTATTCCCGCTGGGGAGGCAAGCGGAGCATGGGCCAGGCTACACGGGACGCCGGGCAGCATCAGCCCAAAGGGCGGTGAGAAAATCTTAGACGACCGCTGCATCGAGACAGGATGTGGCTGTGCTGGGAAGGGTTCATTGGGGAAGCAGTTGCGTCAAGGAGGGGGAAAGCATTGGTAAGCAGTGGAGACGGCCGCGGTCCCAGCTGTCCCTGCAGAGCTGGCCCACGGCTGGGGGAGGCTGCGCGAGCTGCGGCTCCCTGGGGGGCTTTGCCAAGGAGCCGGCCGGTGGCTGGTCCCGGAGGGGACGCCGGCCAGTCCCGGGCCATCCTCGGAGGAGGATGCCTTGGCCCTGGGAACGTTTCAGTGCAAATGCTGGGAAAGGGCAGCCTGGAGGCTGGCAGGGCCGCGGGGTTTGGCTGCGGCTGGCTGCGCCTCTGCGTGACCCTCGGTGCCGCGCGGCGTGCGGAGCCTGCCTTGGGCCGCCACGGCAGCGCTGGCCTTCTCTCGGCTGCTGCTGTTGGAGTTAATAAGCCGAGTTCCCCGCAGGAAGGCGGGAGGCGGGTCGTTTGGAGCAGAGGCTGTTTACTTTCCTTTCTTGGCTCTGGCCAGGACAGGCTATTTTTAAGATTTTTTTTTTTTTTTTTTTTGAGAGTTGTTTTGCTTCCTGAGGTCTTTTGCAAAGAACCAGAGAGAAGCGATGCCAAGCAGGGAAGCCGGAGCAGCGGTGGGTTGGTTGGGCCAAAGGTGACCCTCAGGATGGTGTCCTTGAGCGAGCTTCATGGGTGTTGAGGAGCACGCTTGACACAGCAGGTCTCTGCCTGCGAGGTGGAAACATAAGCCTTGGTTGTCGCAGTCTCTCCCCTTTTCTGAAGCATGGGACACCTGACTCTCCAGGCCCAGCTGGAGTTGGGGCAGGACCCTCTGAGGGAAACATGGCTTTGCTGCCCAGTTCCAGGCTACTTCAGATGCTCTCCAGACCTGGATCAGCAAGTTCTCCTCCACTTTCTTGCTCCAGTTGCCTCTTCCACAGTTTAATTGGGACAAAGCTGTGGAGCTTCCAAAGTGTTTTCTCTGAAAGCCTCTGAATTTGGGAGATGCTTTTTGTGGAGCTGGTTGGCAGGTCAGTGTCGTTTCTGAGGAGTTTTGCCCCTCATTGCACGGGCTTCAAATCTGATCCTTCAGGACAGAAGTGGCCAAATATGCTGGCGTGATTAGCTGGGTACCAAAATCCTTGCACAACCAGAGCCGTAAGGTGGATGTCCTATACTTGAGAAAGCCAAGGATGGACAAAGTTCTGGGAGCTGCTCACAGGCAGATCAGTGACACCATTGCGGGGATAGGGAATACCACTGAGACCCAGGGGTCCTGGTGCTTTTGCTCTCAGAAATTGGGTAAAGCTTTTTCCAGGCCTTATTTGGGGATAAAGGTTACTTGTTCAGCCCCCTCCCCCTTGCTGCCAGCTGGAGTGTATAGTGCTGGCATGGAAGTGGTGCTTGGGCCACTTGAGTCTTCTGCAGCTGAAGTCATGGTTTTGCAGCTCTCCCTTAAACTTTTTGAACACCTCCACCCCCCCCTTTAAAAAAAAAAAAAGAAAAGCCACACGTATATCCCACATTGCCATTAACCACATGGTCGCTGACACCATCATTTCTTTTGCAAATAGCAAATTGCATGGGGGCTAAAAGGAGCTAAAGTGATAAAGTCAGTTTATCCAATGAACCCTGGAGGTCACTTGGGCTGTTTGTATCAAAAGCTTATTATCAGGTCAAAAAGAAATTCCTGCATCACTTGGCTCAGAGAAATTTCCAGAGGAATATTCACTGAGCAAAGAGACTTGCCAGTGCTTCTCAAAGTGTTAGTGTTGCCTTTGCTGTCGCTTTCCTTGAGAGCATTTACTTTACGTCCATTCCTCCAGACACATCTGTCATTAGATTATTAGGTGTCTTTGTTGAAGGCAATAAAATAAGACTGAATTGGCTGGATGGAGGAGTGACGAGCGGATTTTAAAAGCCTGACATGGACAAAATTGTGATCACATCCATCAGAGAGGTGGCAATGCATGGTAGCACTGTGTTCTCCGCTGTGCCTTTGCTTCAAGACACAAGCGGCTTTGCTTTAAAACAGCAGAGGGGCTCCTGGTCAGGTTATCCCTTCTGCACCCTTTCTTTCCTTGCAAAGTGGAAACTGGGCTTGACTTTTGCATATTTTTTCAAAATCCTTGACTTGGGAAAAAATTCTCTCTCTCTCTCTCTCTCTTTTTTTTTTTTTTTTTTTTTTTTTTTGCTCAAGGCATGATGGAGAAGGAAAATGGCAAAAAACTCAGTGTCTGCGGTGGCAGCAGAGCCAGGTCAGGGCCTACCTGTGCCCCTCGAAGCCTTCGGACCTCTGCAGAGGCTTCAGGAGTTTAAACTGGAGACTCTCGTGAGACCTTTCAGTTTATTCAGAAAACAGGACAGATAAAATGGAGGAAAACTGTTTCCATAAAAGCTTTTGTCTTCTTCTCCTTTGCCCCTCCGGAGTGATACTGGCAGCTCAATAGGTGGCACTCCAGGCCCACGCCCACCAGGCCACCTGGAGCTCTGCAACCCATCCTGCAAAGGTGAATGTTAGCCAAACACTGGCCTAGGCCGTGGATCTTCATCCTCCGACTTCTCCCCTCCTGCTGCAGGCTGGCCTGGATAAATCACCTTTCCAGTGTTCCCCAGAGCGTGTGACCATCCTCTGCGGTGGCTGCGTCCACCCTGGCGGTGGCTGCGTTTCTGCAGAGGATGAAGCTAGTCTCATCCTCTGCTTGTGGGTTATTTTTTTTACTGCCTCCTCTTCCTCCTTGCCCCTCAGTATAAACACCTGACACGTGGGATAGGCCATTTTGTCATTGTTAATTGGCCTTGGTGGGACCTTTACTGGGTTTTATGTGCCAGGTATTAGGTCCTGTGCTTCAGCGCTTGCCTCTCTTAATAGTAATAAAGCCTGCATGGTTTCTGAGCGGTCCGTTCAACAGCACGGATACTTAACCTCTCCTGATCGAGAGTCTTATTACCTGGAAAGTGCTGTCTATAAATAGGTGTTTGTCTTAATTTTGGGGAAGGGATAAATGAGGGAGGTTAAGTATAATACCCTAGCAGCAATGCTCGATTCCCAGGCTCCAATGGCATTTCGTACGGGTCATGCCTCAAGCAGGGTGACACTAACTGGCTCGTGAGGGCAGGGACCGGCCAGGCACCACAGCTGCCTGATGATGCTGATCCTCAGGAACTGCTATAATAATTCACCAGATGCTTTTCTAGTGCTATATCCATCAGATTAATATGCAGGGTAAATGACATTTAATTGCACTACATATACTTCCCTGCCCTCCTTGGCTTGTGCCTGCCTCTGGGGCTGTCCGGCTGTGCACCCCTGGCAGCCCCTTCCTCTCCGCAGCAGCTTTGGGGTGCAATGGCAGTGGAGCTGGAGTGAGGTTGCTGTCCCCTGCGAGACCAAGGAAGCAGCCGTACAGGGCCTGAATGGTGTCCTTGGGCTCAGGATGCTCCTGAACCTGCCGGCGTGGGTGCCTCCAGGCTTTTTGAGCTGCTCCCAGCTTTGGCAGCATCCCTGCGTTCGGCACTGGAGCCCATTTCTGGGTCTGCAGTTGCTTCCCAGCAGGGAAGTGCTCTGAACCGTGGCTGGGAGGGAGCCTGGTCCCGGTCTGCGTGTCTGTGTGTCCCTGTTTGCAGCTGAGCATGGAGAGCTTCCACAGAGCTGCTTTCACAGGGTTACTAATATTGAGCACCCAAGAGAGACTCCTAGTGCCAGCCTTCTGGGATGATTTTTGAAGCCTGATGTTCGTATCCAATAGTTCTTAGGAACCACTGCCAAAAAAGGAAAAAGCTGCCCAAAGTCTGGATGTTATGTAGACATTTTAACCCCGGCGTGCTTCCCCTTTGTGTAGCCTGTGTCTGACGTGTGAGCCCCTGGCTCTGGGGGTGGGTCCTCGCTACCCGGGGAGGAGGGTTGAGAAGGCAGAAGGTCTAAGGTTTGTCACCCTCTCTTTCGGGATGCCTTTGAGTTTGGCCGTGCATCTCTCAAGAGCTTCGTGGCTGCCTCTTTCCGTAGCTCATGGGAGCGTGCGGGTGCCTGCTTGGCCCGTGCTGGCACTGGACAGGGCGATGCCTGCTGCAGCGCAGAGCTGCCGCACCGAGCTAGCACCGTCCAACCCCAAATCCCTGGTACAGCTCTGCCGCGGCTCGCCGCCTGCCCCTGCGTGGAGCTCCTGCTCGCGGTGGCGGGAGGAGAGACCCGCCGCTTTGTGCGCGGCAGCGGCTGTGTTTGCAATCTGCTGGCGAAGCAGTGCTGGAGCTGCTGCCACGTGGACTGCTTTCCTGCCCCGGGCTGCCGAAGGGGCCTGCAGCAGCTGGTTCCCATTGCCGAGCAGGAAAGCCGCGCTCTGACAAATAGACGTATCGGAGGGACTGATGGTTCCCAGGCCTCCCAGGGCGGCCCGGTGCCCCGGCAAGGTCGGAGTGGCCCTCACCAGCCCCACCAAGCAGAGGAGGTGCATCCCGTGGAGGGCAGCTCTTTGCAAGCTCTCCGCAGGCGGCTGGAAGAGATAGGCTAGCCAGAGGGTGAGGGAAGTCTGTGCCCTGCCCCACGCCTCGCGTCCTGTGTGATCTCAGGCCAGGATTTTGAAAGGCTAAGTCACTCTGATTTGATCCTGTTAATATAATGCATAAGTGGAGCCTTTGCATTAGTCGTTAATGCAAGGCCAATGCGGGGCCGCTGCTGCGGCGGTTCAGCTTTGCGAGGGCCCTGCCACGGTCCTGTGTGCGGCTGAAGGCGAAGGCTCTGCCTCATCCTCGCCCACTCAACACCCGCCTGGGGCTTGGCGCCTGGGCTTGAGCAGGGCTGGAGACAGCTCCTTCTGGCAGCTCGTGGTGTTCGGATGGGATCTGACAGCAGTTCCTGCATTTCTCCCCTCCTACTCCCTAAGTTTAGTCTTTTGTTTCTGCCGGGATGTTTTCTATACAGAGCAAGATGTGTGTTAGACTTAAAGGCATCTATTCCTTTAACGAGGTCTAGCTGGAAAGGGGAAAGGAGGCTGCATGAGTCATACTTGGCCATTCAGGTCTGAGCCAGGACATGATCTAACAGCTGCTGGCCCTCAACTGTTAATCTGGGATGGGAACATCCATCAGTAGCCTGGGTGCTTCCTTCGGGGATGCGTTGTGTCCCTTCTGACAGACTGCAGCTCAGAGCCAGCAAGAGGAAGGTCTGACACCATAATTCATCAGGTTTCCTTAGAAAGATTCCTGGCTTAGGAGATTTTGAGGTTTTTATTCTTATCCGTCGTACTGGGGGAACTCTGTGTGCTGAAGGGACCAAACAGAGCTGTGGGACCTCTGTGATGAAGAGCTGGAGCAACTTCGAATCTCATTTGACTTCATCTGAATATTTCTGCGCTGTACAGTGGTGACCTGTGCTTCCAGGTTGCTCACTGCAGCATGTGGTGCAAGTGATTGAGAGAGGTGGTGTCGGATCCTGCATGATGCTGGATCTTGATGAAAGCAGAGGTCTCCGCTGTCTCTTTCTAAGCGTAAATTGGAAAATCTGTTCTCTGGAATTTCAGTGCTAACTCGGTGATGTTGCATATATCAGTCAATCTCTTTGCCTCTTAACTCTATGGGGGGGATGATATTTGAATTTTAGGATGTTCCTAAGGCTTCCCAGGTGTCCCTTTGTGTGTATTGGGGGTATTGTGTTTTTAAAGCACATTAATCTTTGGCTAAGAAGTTCCCTAGGATTGTTTTTAAGGATATGAGCTTCTGTGTCTGCCACCTTGGGCTTTTTTTGGTGTTGCGTTTATATGGATTTGCTATTCTTCTGAGGTTATTTTCACGTTTTGGACTTGGACTTTGCTGGCAGCTTGTGTTTATCTGTGCGTCCTTTTAGATTCGAGACGGAAAGTTAGGCGCTCTGAGTAAGATGGTGTTATAGGCAGCGGGCTTGCTCTGAGTCCCGGTGCTGCACTGCTCCGCTCTGCTGTGCTGACATGGGGAGAGTCTGATGCGGTTTTGAACACATATGAGGTATGAGTGATATGAAGGGCAGGACAGAGAAGTTTGTACTCTGGGTTACATTTCTGTGATTGAAGTTTCTGGGCTACGGGGGTTATAACTTCTCTGAAGAGACAGCGCCTGACCTCTTGGTTCCCACATGCATTAGATTATTAATCCTTGTGTGATGTGTTGTTAATCCTTGTGTGATGGAGGGGAGGAGCAGAAATGGGGTTATAAGGCTCAGGGAATATCTGTGTCTTTTGAGAAGCTCGGATGAGTGAGAACTAAATTCAAAATCCTATTTGCTGTCTTTCAGCTCTGAAAAGATCTTTTGAGGTCGAGGAGGTAGATCAGTCTTCAAATTCCTCCACCCCACAAAGACGGACCCCAAACCCCCTCCTCAGATCTACTGTGTCCAGCTCCACACAGAAGTTTCAGGAACTTGGTGCCCGGAATTCGGAGTCATCTGCCAGGCATGCAGACCCAACAAGCCAAAGATCACCCAAGTCCTCTCTGAGGAGAGTGGAGCTGTCTGGACCCAAACTGCCTGAGCCGGTGTCCAGAAGAACAGAAATCTCCATTGACATCTCATCCAAGCAGGTGGAGAACTCCACTTCAGGGTTATCAAGGTTTGGCCTCAAAAGAGCAGATGTGCTGGGGCATAAGCCTCCTGAGCCCACCCCAAGAAGGACTGAAATCACTCTAGGCAAGCCGCAGGAGCCAGGTCTCCGGAGAGTGGAAGCACCGGTGTCGAAGATTCCAGAGATGCCCCAGCGGAGAGCTGATGCAGCTAGTGCTCCTGTGCCCGATCTGGCCACAAAACGAGTGGAAATTCAGGTAGCGAAGGCTGCTGAGGTCCCAGCCCCGCCAATTCGACAGATGGAGAATTTGGAGCCTTCTCTAACCAGCCAGCCTCCCCCACCAGAATCAAAGCCACAACCCGTGGTGATCGAAAGTCCACCAAAGACAGAAGAAGGTGAGTACATTTCCGGGTAACTGCTTGGATAACACGCTGGCTAATGCACCTGCCGTTGTTCCTTACTGGTTGATAAGAGCTTTTGCAAGGACTTTGAGAGGCGTGTGCCACTAATGGTTACTCTTTCAGCTTAAGAGGTGATGTCTTACAGTGCTGGCACTGCAGGATCTTGAATATGTGCTCGGGGGCATCTAAATACATGTCTGTTATGCTTGGTTTTATGCTGGATGAAAGAGCTGCCAATTTGAATAAAAGTGGTACCAGTCCTGTAAGAAACAGAATGAGAAAATGGCAAAAGCCTGAGTGCTTACAGAAAAAGACATTTCTGACATTTCTATTCACGTGTTCAGACTCATCTGCCTATATAGTATCTCCTGAAAAGCTTCTGACCTGCTGGGAAACGTGGTGGTTGTAGAAATGATGTTAGGAGTGTTTGTTAGTTTATATTGTTACTTACAGTTGGGGGGCAGAAGCAGCCTCTTCATAAACAAGAGTCAGGATTTTTTTTTCCTTCTGGCCCCAGAGACAAAGACTAGAAACATCGTGGACTAGAGCCACTATTAAACCGGAGCCCTGGCTTATGTTAGCTCTATCTTGTTTTTGATTAATCCTGTATTAGACGTTAAAGCTAGCTTCCCTCCCCCACAAACCATCATTTATTTTCCCTAACGTTTTAGAGATTTTTCTCTTCTAGCTCTTTAATTATTTTTCCATTCCCCATCACAGAATAGCGCTCTCCTCTACAAGGCATAATGTTAATTTAGAGGCCACGACCTCCATACTCCATCCTGCACCTCTCCATGCACACACCAGTGTATTAATTAGGGGATAGAGGGCTGTTGCTGAGACATGACCTTGGGAGGTCTTTGCCTGGCCAAGGAGTTACAGCCCTCCCTTCCCTCTCCACCACACAGATCTCTGGTCCAGACCAGAGTTAACCAGACTTCCTTACAAGGCACTGTTGGATCTTTGCAGCTCTTCTATCCAGTTACTGTGTTTGGTTTGGATAGTAGTTGAAGGTGGCTGAAGCTAAAAGCAGCTCTTTCTATACTACCATCAGTCTTTTTGGCCCCAAAGCTTGCTCTGTGCAAGAAGCATCTCATCTCTGCTGTATCTCAAAGAGTTCCCTGCTCAGAGCTGTTAGATGGAGCTGTTTGTGAGAGGAAGAGCTGCCAGTGGTGGCTACTCAAAGCTCTGCTTTGGAACTGGCTTGTACCCATGCTCAGTCTGGTAGGCAGCTGCTCCTCCTCCCCAGGTCTGGTTCTTGCCGTGGCTGGTTTGTCAGTACCAGCACCCTGACCATCTTGTTGCTGTTATACCTATCTGTGGAGACAGGCACTGACCCCAAGGACTGGTCTCAGTTTGGTCTTCCATGGAAATCAGCTACCACTATGCAGTGCAGATGTTTGACTAGCCATGAGTCTGCCCATCAGCAGTAAGTTAGGCTGGTGCTCTGCTCTATCTGATCTTCACTGGGAGAGCAGTGGCACAGCATCTGCAGTCATAGAGCTCTGTGACCTGCAGTCATAGAGATATGAAGCCCCCAAGGAGGCTGTGTTTTGGTTTATGTATTCTGGTAGAATCAAATCAAGTGTCAGTGGTGGAACTGATATTAGACCCATAAGACATGAGTAGGTTTCTCTAACCACAAGCAGATGTGGCCTAGATATTGCTTTTCTGAGCTGCATTTTAAAGCATGGAGAAAAGTCTCCACAAGGTAGCAGATTGGTTTAACTCTATTTGGGCATGGCTGAAGTGTAAGGGCCAGTACAATAAGTATGAGGGATTCAGCCTGTACATCCTTTGCAGGCTCCCTGTCCCCAAATGAAATGTGGATAATGTTCAGGGGGCCGATTTTCTGTCTTGGGTGTGTGCTTGGCCTTGTGCTGCTGGGTTGGGGCTGCTGTGCAAAGCTCTGAGCCACAGATGGTTGGGCACTCTATGGAGAACAGAAGACCATCTAAGCTGCTGAATCCCAGGACAGCTGCCCATGGGGATAAGGGAGGGGGTCTTTGAATCAAAAAGGGCTCCAGAATTCTAGGACAGCTGCCAGGGATGAGTTTTACCAAACAGCCCAGCTGTCCAGGGTCTGAATTACAAAGCAAGACAGCTGTGCTCCTTGGTACTGGTACAAAGGGCACTTTCAGTTGAAATGCATCCAAGAAGAGCCAGGAAACAGAACTGAAAGGATAGGAAGGCCTCAGGCTCTCTATTTCTCCTCCTCAACACACGTGAACAGCCCAGAGTTGTTACAAGAGCCTGTTCCCCCTTTTCCTGGACATCTCAAACCTCCTCCATCACTACTCTTGCATGGGACCCCATTTTGTGGTGTTCCTCCTCATGGTCCACAACTGTTCAAGCCCTGCCAAGCACTTGAAGGGTGTCTCAGCTCCTGGCTGGTCTTAGCGTGGGCAGGAGTTCAGGGAGAACAGATCTCGATTCAGCCTGTTTCTGCAGGTCCTGACCCTGGCAAGCGGAGCTGCTGGAGTGGGAAGCTGTGGGCTGCCCAGCATGACAGGGGACACAGCTGCAGCAAGGTGCCCTGGGGCCTGCAAGTTCTTGGTGGTGTGAGAGCAAGGTGGAGAAAGGCTGGCCTTTCTTCTGCACTCTTCAGTTTTAAAACCCCCTGCCAGGGCTGGGCAAGTGTGAGTGGGGAGAGTGCCAATTTGGCCACATCACGGCAAGATGATTAGCAGGGGCTGCACACGCATGGAGACAGAAGGACCTGTGATTCTCCGTATCAGGAACTCGTGTTAAAGAGCTAGATGCCCTTCAGCAGGGGTCACAGGACTTAGGGAAGAGTGCTCAGCGCTTGTGGAAACAAAGGAAAGAAGATCCTCAAGATCCCCAATGAAAAGCTAGTGAGGACCTCTTCCCTGGGAAAAGGGTGAAGGCAGGCAGGGAGGTCTTCTCTCATCTGTGTTTGAGGAGAAATCCTCAAGCTGGAGTTTTACTTGCAATAGGAGGAAGTAGTTGTAAAGCTGCACATGGCCCTTACCATGTACGGCGCAAAATAGCCGATGGGAAAAACAAACTTTTCCCATCCCTTCAGGAACTGTAGAATGGGAGGATTTACGCCAGAGGTGAACCTCTCTGTGGCTTTGAGGAACTTTGATTTGGAGGCTGATGACAGCTCAGTGATTCAGCTCCTTCCAGCCCCCAGGAGGCGAGGAGAGCTCAGTTCATGGAAGGCAGCATGGGGCAGATGCCTGGGAGCACTGTGCAGTCTCCTTTGGGCTTTAGGCAGCTGCTGCAGGCAACTTGGCATCACTCTCTGGCTGTGCTGCAGTTCTGGCCTCATGGCAACCCCAAAAGTGAAAACTTTTGCTCCCTAAGTCATGTAACAGAAGCAACATGCAGCCTGAAGTCCTGCTTCCTCTTGCTGCCAAGTGCTTCTAGGGCTTGGGTCACACCATGGATGCTCAAGTGATGCTGGAAACTCCTTGCTCCTATGGCCCCTACTGCTCTCCAGCAGAAACAGATGAGTAGAGGAAGCAATTACCAGTTCCTCACTGCCTCCAGCTCCTCATAGCATCTAGTCCCTGCTGGGACTTGCCTTTATTTCCCCAGAGCTCCAGTTGCCAGTGGCTCTGCAGTGCTCCCTTGCTGTTAACCCTTTGTCCCAGCCTGGCTGCCATTGCTGAAGGTATGCAGGAAAACTTTACTGAAAGTATGCAGGAAAGCGTGTTGTGCAGGAAGAGGCCAGTTGGAGGAGAAGAGCAATCACTGCGAGCTCAGCAGTTCAGAGCAAAATACGAGGGAAAGGAGTAATCACAGTACTTGGCTTCATTAGGGTTGCCGTGGCCAGTTGCTCAGGCTGAGATCACTCCAGAGCAGTGGTTCTGAAGGTGGGAAGAGTGCAGAAGGTATCCTAGTGGGGCACGATAATTAAAAATACAAAACAAAACAAAACTTGTTACCTTCGTTTTCCCTCTTCATCTCTTTCCTACACTGCTGCACATCTCAGAGGACATTCTCTGCACTCCTGCAGCTGTGTAAAAGAGTTTAACACTGAGTTAGACCACTGGAGTTAAGGAGATGGGAGACAAAGTAAGTGCTAGTGACCTCTTTGCCAGGTAAATGGAGCTGAACCTGAACGAGGGGTGAGATGTGCTGTAGCACTGTACCATCATCCTGGGCAAAGTAGGGCTTCCTTCCCCCAAGGACATCCAGGCTCTGCAGCTAGGTCAAGGTAGTGCAGAGCTGGACTTTGGACATGAGAGAGTGAGGAAACAAACAAAAAAAATTTTCCAGGAGAGGCTATGTAGACAGGGGATACGTGGTCTTGGATAAGAAAGGTAGGACTTGGTGGCATCTGGTATTCAAGGCCATGGCACAGGGAGCCAGCTAGAAGTTGAGATGGAAGCTGTGGGGCTGGAGGTAGATTGGCTGTGGCTGAAACTGGCTTTGCTAGACAAGTACTGGGATGGGGAGCAGGCTAATATGGTTTATTATATAGGTAGGTGTGGAACAGATAAATTTGGAGCAGGAATATGTAATGGCTGTATGCAGGCAGACAACAGGCAAAGAGGAACAAGAATCTCAAGCAATTAAAAAAAAGAAAGAAAGAAAAAAAGAAGGTAAGGGGAAATGCTGTCTGAGAACCTACTGCTTCAGAGACCCAGGGTGGTGCCAGTTGTGGGCAGAGTGACCTCATGCTGCAGGACTTCACTCAAATACAACTATACACAGCATAGTTACCTGTATCTTCCTTTTATTCCCCTTCCACATTTTTTTTATGTTGATTTACTGCTTTGATAGCCATGCAGCATGAGGTTGGCTAGGCTTGGCTTCCCAGAATAGGTAGCAAGGATACAGAGTTTTTCTTCCTGTTTTTCTAAAGTCCTGCCAACATGATGCTACCTTAGCCTAAGGGGATCATCCCAGGGGAGGAGAGAGGAGTTACTTCTCAGGAGCTTTTCATTTTCTGAATTTTGTGTTTTGTCAATGCATAATGAAAACAGCAGCAGCCAGCTCTTGGATGGCAGTAACCTCGCTGGAGCTGATGGTGTGGGTAGCAGGCAACTCCCAGGCTCTAGGGTGCTGGCCAGGGAGGAGCTGAGGCTGTGTTCCTCCTGGGGACAAATCTCCTGTGACCTCTTGGCCTCTCTGGGGCAGGTCTGAGCATGGTGTGGAGATGCCCACACTAGCTTGGCTGAATCTGATTCCTCCAAATAGCACTGAGCAGCACCCTGTAGAGCCGGTAACTTGCGTCTGGAGGGTGATAGAGCAGCGTTAGCATGGCTGAGTGCCTGAGCTGTCTGGACTTGCATCCCAGCAGGCATTACACACTGATACAGCACACGGCTTGGTGTGGGGACTGGAAACACATATTTTTCCATCATCCTTAAAGACCTTGCAGCAGGTGGGCTCCTGCCTTGTTCAGACTCCACCTTCTCCTGCTCCTACCCCTCTTCCTCTGTGGTCCAGTCTGGAGCAGCATCTCTGCCTGAGATGTCCTCTACCACTCTGAGGAACTAGGGCAACTACATGAGCCTCCTTTGCTTCTTCCTAATTCCCTTGGGAGAAGTGTATAACCACCCTTAGCCTGGAGGTACCAAACCTCCTGGGAGTAGGGACCCTGCAGCTTTCCATTGCAGGTCTTTCCTATCTACTTTGGGGCTGAATGGCTGAGTAGCTTTTGCTCTTTGGATGACATTTGCATCTGAGTTGCTTTGGCAGACTTTACAGAGGGAGCTGGGCTAGCTGCTGCTCTCGAATTCACTTTTCTGTCATCTCTGGGACACAGGAATGGAGACTGAAAGAGGGGGGCGGAGAGGAAAGGGGACTTGGTCTGTGAGTACGAACTACAATACTTCATCCAGGGACATCTGCCATCCTTTCACAAAGGAGGGATTTTGAGGGCTTCCCCCTGGTCTGGATGCATGACAGGCTCTTTGGGAAGAGCCATGCAGAGGCCACTAAGGCTTATTCTGCAGAGCCCTCTCGCCTGGGGGGCGATGTGCCAGCTGCCGCTGAGAGCTGTGTATGTTGTCACTAAAGCTGGAATTTTGCATACTCTAAAAATACCCGTGTAAATTCATGTGTGTGTATGTATATTCCCCATAGCATACATGGATTTGCAGGCACAGATCTGTGCCTACGCTTGGTGGGAGAACTGCAGAAATATCTAGAGCCATGTTTCTCCTTGGAGTGACACCAAGTAATGAGCTATGCCCAAGAAGGGCTCCGCGTTTCTCAACCACCATGTTGCCGCCTTCTGCACAGTGCATGGACCTCACAGGGCGCTATTGCACAGAGAAGAGAATTTTGAAGCACTGGCTGGTACGTTACTTGTGGAATAAACATCATGCTTAGAAATGTGTTTAAGCACGTGGAAAAATTGCAAGTTTAGGAGTGTTCCTTGAGGGCTTATGAATGCAGTAAAGCATCGCTATTGACAGCGGCTCATCCATGTGGAAGAAGGTCTCGTGGCCCTGTTGTTTCTCAAGCCCACGAAGGTCTGAGTTGAGGAGGTATTCTAGGGCCCCTGGCCCCTTCTCAGTTTTACCCCAGTTCCCCCAAATATGAACTTGTTTGTATTGGCAGTTGAGGCTCAGTCCTAGGATCTCAGGTGGCAGGTTAGAAGTGATCCCAGATGAACAAAAGCTCTTTTGATCTGATGGTCCTGTTGCCTCCAACGTAAGCTCCTGTGCTCATGGCGGGAGCCAGGCGCGTCCCACCTCTCCAACATCGCGGCTGCATTCCTGCCTAGACCCATTCTCCTGCTCTTGGCAAGTGCTAGGACCACAGTTCTCCTTCCTTGTGATATTCTCCTCTCAGGGATGCTCTTTAGCGTGGTTAGATAAATCAAGGCAGATGATATATTGAATAATGGGAACCTTCACCTAAAATGGGGATATGACCTTCCTCTGCAACAGCCTTGTCTGGCCTGGCAGCCTGGACGAAGTGTGTCTCTGCACTGCTTGACTGAGCCCTGTCTGAGTTTCCAGATTTTTTGGACGTCTGTTTGTCCTATCGCTTCCTCATTTGAGATAGCTGTGCAGAGAGCCAGGGATCTCTCAAAAAGCAACGAGGTCTCCACTCCTGTTTCATGGAAAAAGCAGAAGAGCAGCAGCAGAGTGAAGCAATTAAACTTTTTTCTTTTTTTGGGGGGGGGGGGCCCCAGATCTGCAAACTTTTATTTTAGAGCTTTTCTGTTTTTTGCTCAGAAGGTCCTTTAGAGCTGTGTAAAAGAAGCAAAGCAGAGCAAGCTTTCTGGTCTGCAGGAGTCCCTGCAAAGGATCCCCTGCAACTTAGGGACCGGCTGTGCTAAGGTGCGGTGTGCTCCAGCCTCCGTGTAGCACAAGCAGCTTGGACATGGAGAAATGAAGGAGGCTGCTTGATCACCGGGAGGTCTCTCTCTCTCTCTCTCTCTCTCTCTCTCTCTCTCTCTCTCTCTCTCTCTCTCTCTCTCTCCCCCCCCCCCCCTTTTTTTTTTTTAGAGGGGTTTGTTTTTTTCTTTTTTTCATTCTGCAAGGGCGAAGCCGTCTAGGGAATTGGGATGCCTCCGTGTAGCTAGGGGTTTAGAGAGATTTGGAAGACAATTAACACAGCAACTCTACCCGCAATAAAACGGGCCAGGCCTGTGCGGATAAACAGTGAGTAATCATTTCCAGCTCCCTGAGCTGCACAGCAATTTAACTGCACAGAGAGATTAAAGCTGTAGGGAGACATTTCCTTAAAACCAGCTGACACATTTGGGCTAGATTATGGGTAGTCTTTTTTTGTTGTTGTTGTTATTTTTAACAGGAAAGTGCATACAGCCTGAAATACCAAACAGAGAGACTGAGCCTGAACGAGAAGCGCAGAGAGTCCAAATTCTTGCACTCAGGGCAGGTGCCAAATGTGAGATAATCTGGAAAAATGGAAACCTCCAGTGACTTGGAACGAAAAAGCGAGGGTGAGCCTGCGTGCGCGGGAGAGACGAGCGCGTCCCCGTGCCGTGGCTGTGCCTGCGCCAGGACGCCGGCTAAGCCTGCCTGCCAAGGGGGCCCCGGGCACAGCCGCACAGCGAGGGTAGCTGAGGGGTACAGAAACTTTCTGCTTTTCCCCACCACGCTCTCTGTGCCTGGCTGTGCAGGGAATGGTAGGGGTAGCGCATATATTTTTGGATATTGGGAATGGCTGCAGAGGGATGAGGTGATATAGGTGTAGAGTATTATGGATATGACCCAGACCGGGGTGTCTTTGAGTCTGCCTGCCCCCAAATCTCTAAAGCAGGCTGCGTTTTCAGTAGCCAAGTGCTCAGCACAGGCAGCAAAACTCACTTGAGATATAACGTAAATTAATTTGTCTGGTCACATTGCTCTTTATAGCTAAGTTAGGTAGCCCAGAGTCACTCCTGAGGTTGCATTTTGTTATGGGTTCAAGATACTTGATGTTACTGACATTGCAGAGTTGCACTGTTTTTATCCTCCCCTCTGTTTTTGAGTAGGAGCCTGGGCCAAAACTCCAGCTTTTGTACTTCTCTAGCAAATTCACTTCTTGTTCTCTCTTTACTTCATGAGACAAATGCAAATGAATGGAGAGTTTGTTTGCCCTGTTGGAAGTCCCTGAGGGCCTGTAGTGAAAGTGGTGATCTCACCAATGGAGATTCATTATACTAAGTACTAGTTTCCCATAGGAAATGTTCAGGTTCCCCCCTTCTCTCCCTTTCCTTGCATCATCTGAAACCGGAAGGGGGCTAATCCATGGATGCTAGACTGTAGGGGCCTTCTGGCACTGGATTTAATGACCTAACAGATCTCTTCCATATCTAGTGTGGGTCTGTGGACCAGATTGTGAATCAATGTAATTGCTTCCAGAAAACTGCAGGAAGCATGTATGGCTGAATGCATCTCTGGAAAAGTCAAAGCCTGCTGTTCCCAGGCAGAAGGTAACAACATTGTACATCATGGCATCGTGCTGGAGCGTTGGCTCTTTGCAGGCTTGCAGGGCCTGTGCTCACTGTGCCGAGGTGCTGCGCTCTGCTCAGGTACAGGGACCTGCTCTTTGGCATTGTGCATCTCCACCGACCCTTAGGCTCATGCAAAACTTTGGCCTCCAAGGAGGCCCCAGTCTACGAAGACCCTTTGCTGCTTTGGGGAGTGTAGCAATGAACATCTCTGCCTGTCGTTCAATTTGCTTGTGTGTGAGTGGCAGTGGAAGGCGGTGGGACATGTAGCGCTGTGGGAGGGTAAGTGGTGTCGGGTACAAACCAGACCGAAGATTTTCTCTGCTTATCTTGTGATAAACACGTCTGGAGCCCTGGACAGGAGTGTTCTGGAACACAATCCCGCCTGCTAACTCCTCTGGCATCTTCAAGCTTTCTCACGTTGAGGTTAATCATCCTGCAGGCTGATAAGACCAAATCCGTTATCTTGGCTAAGATAAAGCAGCAAGTTTGCTTTGATCTCTTACAGTAAGGCCTGGCCATTCATTTTGCGACTTCTTTGCTGTCTGCCGGGGGGAGGGAAGCAATGGCAATGGTGGTGAACCTTCTGCAGTTAAGAAGTAGTTTTCTTCTGAACTATTTCTAGATCTCTGCCCCTGCCTAAGATGTTTCTGTTGGCCAGTAGTTGAGGGGACACCATAGGTTGGGTACAGTGCCAACTCTATAAACTGTGTGAGAAGACTTGAACTGAAGTGAGATTATACAGAGATAACTTTGTTTTGAGAAGATCAAACATTGTTGTGACCAAAAAAAGATAGCTTGACAGCAGGCCAGTTGTGTTCTTTACTCCTCCAGCAAACAAACAGACACTTTTGTATTGTCCAAGATGTTGCAATGAAGTTGAAGTGAATGTGGCTATAAATGGAAGAAGCAGCTCTTCTTGGATTAGAGCCTGTGCTCAGACTGCCCTGGGCCCAGTTTTTCTTACATCTGCTATAGTTTCTAAAGAAGAGACTTGGGGAGAGGGCTGCCTCTTTTTAGGTTAGTTGAACTTGGGGCATTTGTTTTGTGGATCTTCTGTAATGAGTCTGAGTAGGAGTTCCCCAGATTTCTGTAGAGTCGCAAAGAGTAATATTTCACTCCCTTGAATTATTTCATTTTACTTTGGCATGAAGATAGCTCAGGACATATCAGAGACAAAGCTGGACCAAGGAGTATGGTCCAGAGCATTTTGCAAACAACAGTTTGCACATGTTTATGTGTATATGAAAAGCAAAGAACATAAGCCATACAAAGTTGCTGTGACTGCTCAGGCGTGACAGCATGATTTTTTCCATTTGCTTAGGCCCTCCTTCACTTCGTTCTGTCTGCAGTTTCTTCTGAAGAAGTGGGTTGATTTTTGCCCAGCAAAGGCAGTTCTTATTACAGGAATGAGAAATGACTGAAATGAAGTATCTGTCAACATCTTCACATTCGAAGAGTGCTGATACTCTAGCAAATATGAATATAACCTTGGATTTATGTTTCAACTTTTCAACCCAAGCGATTGTGTCCAGGCCACATGGAAGTGAGCTGGGTGATCCTAGCAGCCCCTGTATGTTCTGTGAATTCTGCATGTGCAAAGGCTGACTGTGCTGCACCTCTATCATGCGTTCCTTGGCCAGTGTTTCCAAGCGGTCTGAGAAGTATTTAGTGGGAGCTGGGTACCTACTCCCTTTTTGCCTCTTTGAAAATTCAGCCTTTGTCTGCATATGAGCAAGACAGACCTGCGCAGGGAATGTTTCTAACGTATCCTCAGCAAACCCGTTCTCTTTATGTCAAGTTGTTCTGCAGTCCATTCACTGTGGACAATTATTTGCTTAAGTGCATGGATCAGGCTCGCTTTGATGCTTATCGATAGCACTTTATTTATTTATTTTATTTTACAATGGCTATATCTTCTCCCCTTTCCTCCTCCTCTCTTGCCATGCATTGAGTGGAACAGACATTCCTTCCCTCTCTCAAAGAAAAACTTAGTTTGAGGAGATTTCAGGCAAATAAGATTAGATGGGAATCCAAAAGGGTACAGTGCCTAGGAGGAGAGGGCAACGATAAAAGTTAATGATTCATAACCTGTTTAAAGAAGAAAGCTTTCTCAGTTACAATGGTGTCATAGCTTAGAACGGGTAAATGTGAAGGCGTTGCTTTTAACTCCAGCATGAGTGCACTTGGGTGTATTTCATGTATGGCTGGTGCATCTGGAGGGATACCATTGGTATTGCTTTACTCTACTTGCACTGGAACCTCTGTCTGTTTGCTTTCCCTGAACATTTTGCCTCTGGAAGGAGGTTTGCATTTACTGTGCTTGCATTTGCTCGTATTTGGGAGTCTGTGCTGCTTTTTACTAATGTAAAGTGATGGGATCCTCTGAACCCTTCTCTGCAGCTCTGCTACATGGAAGTGTAGGATAAGTCTATCATTACAGTCTTGGAAGCTAAAACTGTGCAGGTTCACGTTCTTACGATGTGTAAGTTACTATCTCCCGTTGTATGCATGATTTAGTGAGTTCATTGGCAACTCATGTGCGTTTGTAGTGCAAATAGGTTCAGGGACTGTGAGCCTAAAATCCAGCATCTTCTGAAAAGACAACAAAAGATTGGATGACAGTATCCCAGTCAGGATCCTGGCCTCACTGTTCCCTTCCTAACCACCCTGGGCAAATCCCCATACCTATTCCAGTTTCCCCTGCTGTAAAAATGAGTTGGAGGATGTGGTGAGAGGACTAAGGTTCAGCGTTGCAGTGAGTCTTTTCTCCTTCACGATTCTGCTGGTATTAAAGAAATTGTTTTGGGGCAGAGTCCTGGTCATTGCATCACGGCTGGGTCACTAAGGATGAGAGAAGCTGGTCCGCACAGCTTCCTGAAGTGGTGTTAAGAAGAGAGAGGTCCTGAAGCCATCCAGGAGGAAATGGAGGATGTCAAACGCTTGCTCTATCAAAGCCCTTTCCAGTTTGCTCTGCAGTTCTGCTCCTCAGTCTGCTTTCTCCAAACTTGAAAACCAACTAGTAGTCTCTAGAAGGCCATGTGTTTAGCCATTTATTTTCTTTTTTCTTGGGTTGTCTTGGACTGTTAGGTCACAAGGATCTATCCAGGGCTAAGGTTAAATCGTTTGTGGTTTCCAGCATGCATCGTCGTGTGCAGCCTAGACTTAGCGGCCTGCCACGCTTGGACAAGAGAAGCAGATGCAAGAGTGATGCATGTGCAGTCACCAACTGAGTGGCTGCTCAGGAGGGGGTGAGAGGCAAGGGGCATGCGGGGCCTTTGGCGTGTCTAGACTGTGTTCGCTGTGAGCAGCACTTCCCTTTGACAGGATCCCTGTTCACCCTGGAGAGCTGCCCACTCAGCCCTGCTTTCTTCCATACGCAGCTTCCTAAGTCGAAGACTGTTCCTGTGGGTGTGCAGGGCAGCTCGTTAACTGCCTGTGCGCCAAAAGAGAGGAGTCTCCATACTGAGCTTAAAGATGAGGTCGTGTTCTTTGTGCCCTTCCTGAGGCTGAGGAGGTGCTGAGTGCACAGTTACCTTCACAGTGCCCTCCCTAGAGATGGATCAAGGTGCTACCATCACCCATACAGGGAAGAAACTTTCAGAGGAGATCTTGGCTGTGTTAAGAGCAGAACATCCCTGAGGCTGCTCATGGCAAAAGTTGTGATCTGACAACTAATGTCAGTGGGACCAGGTCTTCACTTCACTTAACAACATCGCTGGCTGCTATTGCCGCATGCTATTGCTGCCTGTCAGAAGGGTTTACTAGTTCCTCAGAGCCCCCAGCTTTTTTTTCTTTTTTTTTCGATTTTATTTCTTCCTTCAGTGCTCAGAGAGAAACATGATTAGTGAAAGTTTCTAGTGAAGGGAAGGAGAACATTGTAAATCCTCAATCTTACAGTGAGAAGCTTGGAAAAAGTAACCTCAGTGACCCAAAGGGTTGCAAATGCAGAGTCAGGAGAAAATACCTGAAGTTAGGAGCGGGGGGAATGAGGATTGTGGAGGTAACCTGTGGGTCGATGGGGAGTGGAGGAGGGATGTGGATGCTGCCTCCTAATTTCTGAATGATGAAGATTGCTGCAACTGAGATAGGTGGAGTAGATACTAGTGGGGAGTTTGGGATACTGTTTGCCTAATGTCCTCCTCTATTTCCATCTTGTACAGATAGGAAGGAGAACAGAGATTACCTTGCAGTTGTCAAGATTTCTCCTGGGAAAAAAGAAGTAGATCTGAGCAGTTTTGCAGATAAAACATAATTGTTTAGACAAACTCTGGCTGAACTCACTTCCTCCTGCAGCCCAGTGTGCTGATAAAATGGGAATGGGAGTGGGAGAATGAGTTCACAGGCTCCTAAGGCCTTCCCTGTGGGTTGCACCTACCCTGAGATCCGGTGCCCACCCCTTTTTTGTGGCCTTGAAGAAGAAGACAAGGTCATGGCTTAGCACTGAGAGTGGTGCTTATGCCAGTGATGGTCCCTGGGTTCTTTCTTGCTCTGAAATGCAAGTGGTACCTCAGCAATAAAGCATGTTAGCGCTGTAGGGTGGAAACATGAGTGGTCTTGGTGGGTGTTGGTAGATCAGTTGTAGTTAATTTTGTGGCTTGACCTTGTGTGCGATTTGCTAGGCATTCAGTGAATTTTTTATGTGATGTCAGGGTGCCACTGTCGTTCAAGCGGCTGCACCGGCCATGCTCTCTCCAAAAGCCCTGGCTGTATCTGGTTGCCATGCATCTGGGCAGATCCATGCCCTGCAGCGGTTCCTGTTTAAATGCATGAGAACGATAAGACAAGCAGAGAGCACGTCTGATACAGCCACTGGAGAGGGAATGGCAGTGCTCTGTATGGCTCCTGCTTTTGGAGCTGCGTTTTGGAGACCGATTAAATCCAAGCCTGCCATAATGCTGATGTTCCTCCTGACATCCCTTGGGGAATCACTCATCCTTGTCCTACTTCACGTAGTAAATAAAAGTTTATTTACATCTTAGGAACACATGTCCTGAGGTTTGGAGGTGAAAGTTTCCTATGCAGCCCTCTGGGATTTCCTCATTGCTACATGGCTTTATTTCTCAGGCAGGAAAATCTTGCAGAGGGAGCTCAGCAAAGCAGAGACCTTTTGCACGGACCCTGAGCCTTTGCTTTGTTCTGCCGTAGTAAGGTGATGTGTCTGTGCCAGTCACCTGGAGAACAGGAGCTGAGAAGAGATTACCAGTGCTTAAAAGCAACATGCAGGCTGGAGGAGCCATATGAGAGAGGGTAGGTGAGGGGCTGCCATCCATCTGCCTTTACCCCTCGGTCAAGGGGATCCAGCAGCTGCCCAGAGCCCATGTTTGCGTTAGGTTCTGGGGGATTTGTATTCTTTTTTTGTCTTTTCTTTTTTGGGGGCTGAATCTAGTCCTGGTGCCAGGTAGCTCCCTGGCTGTACTCCAGTAGGCTCTTGCCAGAAAGCCCTGCTAATCCCAGAATTTTGAGCAGCAGCATACCCTGATATTCCTGCCCCGGAGCTTTCCTCCTCTGGCTGCAGCACCCCAACTCTATCAGTAGCACTGTGGGTTCCCTTCATGGCTCTTCTTCTGCAGGTCTCTGAAGTTCAGACATTACAGAGAACCAGCTCCTTATTTAAATTCCTGTTTGAGTAGAGAAGAAAGAGATAAGGAGCACAGAATAAAAAGGAGAGGAACAAAGTCAGAACAGAAAAAAGCCCTTTGATTCCTTTCCCCTGTGCTCCTTTGGTGGTAGGTGAGTGAGCTGAGCCCAGCAGGGAGCCACGCTCCAGCAGCCAAAGAGACCTGGGGGTTTAGATGCTTCTTCAGGGACTATTGAGTAGTCCACAGTGTGGCCTATAGTAACAGCCAATCTGGTAGTCTAATGGGTCGATTTGTGCTTTTCTGATGCTTTGGCCTTTCTGTATTTTAGCAGCACTGGTGAGGGAGATGAGACCTTTTGGTGCCTGAGTTTTCAGTTGGGGTCTGCTTACCCTCCTGATGTTCTTCACCTTGCACTCGAATGGGGTGCTGGAGAAAAAAAGCACCAAGCAGGTCTTTGTTCCCACTGGAAAGGATGCTTGTGAAGGCAGGATGGGACTGTAAACCCCAGAAAGCTCAACTCAGTTACCCAGTAAGCCAGCTCCTTCTCCCCACAGAAGCCTCTTGTCAGAGCTGCAACATTCATTGAGAAGCTGTGGAGCTGCCAACCTGCCAGCCCCTGGGCTGCAAGCTCTGGGAAGAACTGCAGAGCTGCCATTCAAGGGGAGGAGAGCTGGTGGAGGGACAGGAGTGTGATAATGTTTAAAACTGCATCTAGGTGTTGTCGGGCTGCTGTTCTCCACGCAGAATGGTTCTTGCACTGATGTTAGTGCTGTATCTCCTCTGCTTGGGAGTGCAGATCTAAAGCAGTTGCAATAGCAGAGGTGATCCTTTGGCTTGTACTGTAGACTGCATTTCTCCTTAAATACAGAGTAGGCGGAAAGAAGATAGATAGTTCCTTTTTGTTTATCACTGCTGTGTAACAGCCTGCGTTCAGCACAATCTCCTGCTGGCAGCCGTTCTTTTGGCCTGTTCTGTCAGAAAGTCTCTAAGCAGTGATCTGCAAATTCCTCCTCTCCGGAAAAGGAGCTTTCTGAGACGATGAGCAGGGCTGGACTCTCCTTCTGCATATATATGACCTTGGGCAATGGGAGAAAGGATGGGGCTGAGCTGTGACCTCCTCCTTGCTAAAAGGGTAACTCAGAGATGGAGCCGAGCTCGAGTCAGCCCAGAAATGTGGTATCTGCAGGATCAGAAGCAGTGATGAGTTCCCATCTCTGTCCTGGCAAAGACAGAAACCACTTTTCAGAGCTTCAGGGCCCGTGCATTTGGCCTTCCTTCAGCTTGGAAGACCGGGAAGAGTCATTCTGGGGTTATCTCAGCCACTTGACTGCTTTGTAGGACAGACAGTCTATGGGATAGTCCTTAGAAGAGCAGGAGAACCAAAGCCATCATTTGGACTTCACTGAAAGAGCAAAGTTGAGGAAGCCTCAAATTATGGGCTGCAGAGACAAAAGAAATATTGCTGTGAGTTTCTGCTGGGACCATTGCTGCATTCCCAGGGGGACAGAGAGCACTTTTTTGAGTCTCTTTTTTTCTTTCTCATTTTCAGGCATACAAAATTTATTTATCTCTCCTATTGCCCACTGCTGTTGCTGCTTCATTCTCGCCCTGGGGCAGTGGGGACTGGATAGGTTTCAGATACTGAATTTTCTCTCGAAGGGTTCCTCCTCTGTTGCAGTTCCAGCTGCCAGGCTTGGTTTTAAAGCAATTCGTACCGAGGCTAAAATATTTGAAGGGCAAGCAGTGCTGTGCAGGAAATGGCTTAAGCTTCCGGCTCCCGAGATGGTGTGAGTGTTAAAACAGAACTAGAGAAATATTAGACATCATACATCCGGTGTAGCAAAGGAAAGTGACCCCAGGGTGATCTGATGGAAAGTCCATACCCACCCAGCTGCCTGCGCAAGACTGTTTCCTGCAGGCTGGAGGCAGGACGAGGGGTTGTGCTGGTTCCCTTTGGAGTGAGAGACCCCTGGGGTTTTCCTCCGGCTGCTTCCAGCTTTGTAGGGGAAAAAATGGGCAAATTGTTTCCTGCTCCGCTCAATTTTGCTGTGTTTTTATTTTGCATGAAGTGTGTCGGGCGAAGTAATCAAAAGTAGAGGCAAAACATCAATAGAATGATCTTTCATCTGAAAATGAGATTTTTGTGTCAGATTTGAAACAGTGAACAGAAATGTGTTGTTTTTTTGATGAAATGTTTGCTACTACTTCATCTGTAACCAAAAGGGAGGGCTTCTAGCATCCCCAAGTGAAAGGTGGAGGTACAAAATAGATAGAAGATCAGGGTCCGGGTCAGTCCAGTTAGTTTGGGGCTGGAGCAGTACCTTCTGCATCTGTCAGTGGAAAGCAGCACTGAATTATTGGGTTAATGAAAGGCAAGTAAGTTCTTCCACCCCTTTTCCAGCAGGAGTGGTTTCCTACTTCGTGCTGGCTGAGCACCATCTACCTGGCCAGGCAGGGAATAGCAACTTACTGTCTGTCCATCCAAGGCTAAGATGCACTGAAAGTAGAAGGGAGAGTAGAGTATTTGTTTTAATTGAGTGTGGGGATCAGAGACCTTAGAGGGGAAGGTAGGAGTTGTTGCAGAGCAGGATAGTTCATGCTGGTAGTTGGGGGACAAATGTTAAATCTCCAGAGAAGGCACCATGCCATAATTCAGCTAACTGGGTATTACTACACCATTATGGAAAACTTCTCCAACTCCCAGCTCGTTAGACAGAGCACAGGGATTGAGCTAATTTCATTCAAAATGCTATTAATAGGTTAAAAGTGTCCTTGAAAGCATTGTTATGTGGCTGAGAACACCCAATTGCAGCAGAAGAATGAGTCTGGAGCTGCAAAGCTGGAGGGAGGGCACACAGGGTATGACCGCGGTGCCTTCAGGGTTTTTCTCTACCTCATCCTGAGCCAGAGTCTGATCTCGCTTGCGCTGGCTTTACCTTAATAGCCATTGATGGTCATGAAATGGCTGATAATGGAAGAAAAGTTAGGCCTATTATGCCTGTACTGCAGACCTGAGTCACTTTGGGGTGCGTCATTCCAGCTACAAGAGTAGAAGCAGAACGTGTGGGTGTCCTTGGGCAGCTTTAGCATGAATGGAGCATTATGCTGCACTCAGAACATCCTCTTTTTTTGGCTTTCGTACTTGACCCCTTCTCTTCCTGCACTGGACTATTTCACATGGTGTATAGAGAGCTTTGACTGCTCCACGGGAGAGGAGAGCAGGAGAAAGGAAGTAAGTAACATCCTTAGCAAGACGTTTGATGCCTGGGAAAATCAGTAATGCAGACTGCTGACCTTTCCCCGTGGCATACATCTCCCTTCAAAGCACGAGCAGCACCACCCTTGGGGCGAGGGGGTTTGCTAGGCATATGCTGTTAGTTTTCACAGGGGTTTCCACAGGGCACTTTTCCCCGGGGAAGCCTGCGTTTTAGCGGAAAAGCTTGGGGGAGGGGAAGGCGAGGCTGATTGAAGTCCTGAAAACGGTGACAGATGGCTGCAAGCTCTGTGCACAGCCCTGTGCTGCTTGGGGCAGCCCGTCGGCGGTGTTCGAAGGCGCGACACCCGTTGCCCTTTGCCAAAACGATGCAACTGGTTAAAGCTTATGGGGTGGGATGGGGGTTGGGGACAGCTTGGTGCTGGGGAGGTCGCACGGGAGCAGGAGCGGACGGGGCGCAGCAAGCGACGTGCCGGAGCTGATGCCACTGCCGTTCCAGCGGGACTCGAGTTACTTACCCCAGTGCGTGGGGGTGACGAGCCATCCCCACGCTCTGTGCGCCCAGGAGGGGGGGACGCGGCTGCTCATCCGGGACGGTGCCGCGTCGCAGCCAGGCGGCCCTGAGCCCCGCTCGCCCCCATCACACGGCAGAGCCGCTAGCGAGGCAAGTCATCGAAGCAGTTAGGAGCACCCCGGCGTGCGGGGCTCTGCGCTCCCTTGGAGCGACCGCGCGCGAGAGATCCTCCCGCGGGAGCACCTCCGGCCGGTCCGGCGATTTGGCGTCTCCGTTTTGTGCTGAGCAGCAGCAGCTAAAAGGCGGCTCTCCAGGAAGGAGAGAGCTCTGCTGCATGCACTGCTATGCAGCAGGTTTTTTTTTTCCTTTTCTTTCCAGCCGACCTCTGCCGGCACCTTCCGAGGTGCAGCACCGACCAGCCCCTCTACCTGCCTTCCCCCAGCTCGCCCTGGGGGCCGCTGAGGTCTGCTGGAGCAGTTGGAGATCTGGGGAACCATTTGGAAAGAGGTTTAAGAAGGAGGCCTGCACACCAGCGGTGCTCCGACACTGGCCTGCACAGCTGCAGCTGGGGCTGAGGTCCACCAAACGCAACTTAAATCTGAAATGAGTGGGTTTGCATGACCCCACGCGTGGCTGCATGAGGTGGCCTGCAGACCTTCCCAGGGCAGTCGCGACTGGGCCAGGGACTCAGGGACCTGCTCGCAGGGGCAGTGGGGAGCATGCTGCGACCCAGCCTTTGTCCTCAAAGGATACCTTTTTGCTGCAGGCCTTCCTGAGCTTTCGGGAGGTAGCACTCCTTGATCCTCAAACTCAACCCCTGTGAGATTCAAAGAGAAGAAACACGTTATTTTGGTGCCTTTAATTTGCATTCTTGTTTCTCCTCCCCGAGGCTGTACTTATTTCCTCTTTCTGGCAGGCCAGAGGTCTGTGAGAGTAGTAATAACTATTTAATGATGCCATCCAGAGCCACTGGGCCCATGCTCTAAGAAGAACGCTTGTGAGAAGAGGTCAGCAGCAAGCAGCCACTGTCTTTTTGACTCTTCTGGTAGCAATAGCAATGCCTAGTGCTTAACCCCTCTTGTATGTGCTGGAGCCTAGAGTTTAGGTACTTTGGACATCTCTCATTGGGGTTTGGGGAGCCAACCTCATTCAGGAGGTCTGTAATATGGACCTGAACACTGCTACGGCACAGATCTGCTGGGCTTTTGACGCTTAAGACCAATGTCCCCTCTTCATATCTGTGTTCATTGTAAATGGCTGTTAGGGGAAAAAAGTTACTGGTAAGTGGCTGGATTTCAAAAGGACAGCACCTCCTCCTTCCTTGAGCTTTGGTGATTGATCAGGCTGTGTTGTTGCTCTTCGTGGCTATGAAACGCTCCCTCCTCCCAGGCAAGACCCTTGGAATGTCTCAACAGCAGTTGTAGCAGCCAAAGGGCTCATGCGGCATCAGCAGTCGGCTCTGCTGCCTGAATGGGGACAGGCAGTCCCAGTTCCCTAGAACTGCCATCAGGCCTTTTTCAGCAGACTTTCATTGTGTTGGGGGGACATTAGGACTTTTGGTGAGAGGCCTTTCCAGCAAATGAGTTATCAGGGCCACAGGAGCATTGCATTGGCTTTTTTTCCCAGCCTTTCTCCCTGCCAGGACTGCCTCCTAAAAATCCCTTTCCTCATGTGGTGTAGCTAATATATAACCATGGCTAGAGCAGCTTAACGTGTTCAATATCCAGGCGGAATATGTTTTTTTTTTTTTGTGGGTAGCAGATTTCCCTGTGGTTAGGCCAGAGGCACAGCTGAGGTATGACCATTGCTGTTTTCTTTTTCTAGAAAGGAAGTTTCCACCTTTGCCAGTGCTCAGATGCTCCTACACTCCAGCTCAGCTCTTGGAGCCTGCCGAGATTCTGCTCCATCAGCACCGAAATCACTGAATTCCCCTCTTGCATGCAACTAGTAACAAGTGTCCCGCTTGCTGGCACTGACAGGGTGATAGGGGAAGAGGTAGGTCTGGGCCCCTGGTGAAATGCTGAGGTCAGCAGTGCTCCCTGCCCTTGGCTGTGTGAGACCTGTACCCTGCAGAACTGAAAACCTCAAACCCAGCAGCGGCTGTGACCTTTAAACGCCCACGAGCGTTGCAGACTGAAGCGTTGCCTCTGCCTTTATCAGCAGATCGGGTCTCGGAGCCAAGCTGCTTCCTGGAGTGAGATGCAGTTTTGAAATGCTTTTGGGTTGTATTGGCCATTCTTGTTTGACTGCTGGAGTGCTGGAGTAATGTTCAGCTGCTGCTTTGAGCCAGCCTTGTTGGAGTGAGGATTTGAGGGGCTTGCAGGGACTTGGTGCCAGCCCTGGGCCTGCCGGGGGTACCCATTGCTGTGGGCCAGCGGGTACTGCCTCCCCTTCTCAGGTGCTCACGGGGGTTCCTGCAGGGCTTCCAGTGTGGAGCATCCCCAGACCCATTCCTGCAGCAAGCTTCAAGGCCTTTCACTGAGAGAAACCACGCTGGCTGCCCTGTGGGTTTGCATCTGGGAGATTTGCTCTGAATATGTACTGCTGAAAGAGTCTCCTTCCAGTGGATCCAGACAGATGTGTCAAGCAGGATATGCCATTCCGATAATAGGTTTGTGGGTGCTGTAAAGCTGAGAATTAGATTCAGCAGAGTCAAAGAAGTACAAGAGATCCCCAAGGTCAAAACATGAAGCAGGCATGCATAGTAAGTCTGAAGTCTAGCTCCACTTTCTTCTCAGAGGCAACTGTCTCCCCAACAACTTGTGATCATTCCTGAAAATCCAGAGAGAACTACTGGTTTGAGTACCTCAGCTTTCCCCTGCAAATGCAACCACCTGCTTCCCTGGCCTCCACTGCGTGCACATTGGCACGGTGCTCTTGACGCTGAGCACCAGTTTTGCACTACATATGGAGGGTGGTGGTAGCGATGAGGAGCCGTAGGTTTCATTTCCCTGCTCTGCTCCAAACTACACACCAGATCATGGTACAGGTCTGTCCCTAAACATCTCTAAACTATTGATGCTTCTAAGTACATACTGAAATCACTCAAAGAGAGTTATGTCTACCAAAATTGGAATCAGGTGTCTAAATAACTTTTTGGATATATGTCTTCACCCCCTGTGTCTCATCAAAGCACTGCCCTATATACAACAACACTGAATGAACAAAAGCATAAAAAGCTATCGCAGGCTGTCATGGTGAGTGGCGTAGGTGGAGCAAGTGTGGATAAGGCGAATGCCCTGCTGGAGACGATGGTCCTGGGGAGCACAGCTTCCTGATCCAAGCATGCCTGGCCTGTTTTGGTGCTCTATGCTGAGGCTGCTCAGGAGAAGACAGTTTGGAAGAAGTCAAACCACTCATTTCAGAGAGAATATCAAATAGCCTGATAATGGTTGTAATTTGCAGCACCTTTCAGTCTATGGTGGGTGCAAGCCAATAAACAAGAGACGGAAGGACCTTCATGTCTAGGTCTTAGTTTTTCCATTCTCATGCATGGAGCTAGGCTGAGAGTTGAGGTGTTTTGAATTGCTCTGTAGTAACTTGTTTCTGAGCATTAGGCATGATGTTTGTGTGGCAGCAGGAAATTATTTCTGCTCCCCTCTTGCCCTTTTATTCCTTCTCCATTTATACTGGTTCTGAAGCAAAAACAAACAAACAAACAAACAAACAAACAAACAAAAAAAAAAAAACGCTTTGTAGGATAGAGAATCAGATCTCCTATATCCTTAAGCCCCTGAGCTGAAGCTGGAGCTACCACGCCTATCCTCATTGGCCCAAGCAGTGTGGGTATCTATGGTTAGAAGGGTTTTCCCCAGCCCATGAGATTCTGTGTGTTAAGTGGCATTGCTATTCTTTAGAGAGTTTTAGAGCCTGGCTTGGTGTCAAGGTAGTGCTGGATGCAGGTAGTGAGCACAAGCATTTTGGACCTGGGAGGGAGGCTTCGACTACACATCCCAGTTGCTGCAGCCTGAATCCAGCTTTCCTTCAGCGCTTCCTTCATGGTGGGGCTTAATGGTGCTGGCTGTGTTACTTGTCTGCTGTAAACACCTGTAGCTGGTAGAAAGAGAGGCGTTTCTCCAAACAGCAAGTTAGCACATCTCAGAGCCAACTGTGTCTCTGCTAACTGACTGTCCTCTCTCATACTAGCAGTTAGGCAGTTTAAATCAGTCCTGCCTTTCTTCCAAGCCCTTTCTTGAGCTAATGGATGTCCCATGAGATTACTAAGATCTCTGTACCTGACTGAGGGGCTTTCTTAGCACGGGCTGCTTGAGCAGACCTCGGACATTTCATGTGCAGAAAGAGGAACAGATCACCAAAGCATGGGAAGAATTCCGATGTCCTTGTTCCTTCCAATTGGCTATTAAATACACCTTTCTTGCCTCAAAAGCTGATGTATTTGGTTGGATTTAATCTTTGCTTAAACAAGTAAATTAGAAGGCTCTTGCACTTTTGGTTTCTAGGTCATGCCCTAGACTAGAGGATGTAAATTTATGATTCTATCATGGTTTTGTACACACAACAAAATTCTGTTGTCAGAAAAGCTGGAGGAAAGACAGATGCTGCATCACTGGAGCAGGGGCTCTTTTATGAACAGAGCAGTTTCCTGTAGTGAAAAGAGACATTATTTTCCCTTCCTGCTCAGACAAATTCAGCCAAACCAGGCTTTATGTATCAGTCAAATCTTACAATTTCATTAGAAACAAAAGGGTGTTGGCCTTGGGATTTCTCGTGTTCGGGGTTGCTGTGGTTCCTGGCCAGAAGCACAGACACACATGCTCCTGTACTTTCCCTGACTGCAGTAAATGCACATCAGACTTTCCAGCAGCAAGAGTGGTGAATGGAGGGAGTTCCAGGGAGGGGAAATGCTCTTTTTCATTACTGATTTCCACTGCTGAATGATACAAATACAATTAAAGTTTCCATGGGATTTCCAGATTTGTGGTTTTCAAAATATGGAGAATGTAGCTAGCGTGTTGTGCTTTAGGGGAACAGAAGAGAAAAGGGATAAGTAGAACTGTATTTTTCTGCCCTGGATCTGCTTTTTATTCTGAGATTTGTCTCTTATCGTATGAGCCTGGTGACAGCAGTGCTAATGCTTGTCACCAGTCATATTATCAGCAGCACCTAGCTCTGTCAAAGTGCTTTAAAGTGGCACGTGAGCCACAGCCTGGGAACTTCTATGGGGTTAAATGTTAAGTATGAGAAGTGACCTGGCTTGGAGAACTCTGAAATAACCCAAACCTTACTTCCAAGCTCCTAATTCTGGACAAAGAATAAAAGAGACAACTAGAAGAAGAACCTGGTCCAGAGACTCAGAGAGCCAGTGGTCTGAATTCATTTTTCTGAGGACACTGCAATCATCAGCCATGGTCCCATGTGTAGTGCAAAGCATGCAGGGTGAAAACAGGGGCTCAAAGAAGAAAGAAGCTATACAAAGAAGAGAGGGTTTACTGAAAGCACATGGTGAGGTTTGTAGGTATTGTATAATTATGACTGCTGAACACACCTCTCTTAAAAATCCCTCTGGACTTTGACCTCAGTAGTTGCCTTGTGTTTGTTCAGCTTGACAGCTCAGCAAAATGCTTAACTTTAGCTATTTCTCAGTTGTACAACAGTGCTCTGCATGCTCATGTGCTTTGCTAATTCAGGACCAACACCCTTACGCATCCACTGTTGTGAGGTGAGAAGAAGCTAGTAAGCTGGGAAGAGACGTGGCTCCGACCAGCAGCCAGGAAACTGAGTTACCGCTGGTATTACAAAGCCCTGAAGGATTTCAGGACTCCGTCACAAGTCCTGTTCCTGCTCTAATGACGCTAGGTAGGAAGTCCTTCCCTTGCTGACACGTGGCCTGTTCTGGGGGGATGTGGTCAAACTGTGCTGCAATTTTCCCGCTGCTCAGGGAAGATCTTAGATTGCGTTTCCCTGGGGTGACACTGGACTTCGGTGAGATGAGCCAGGTCTCCGCACCGCTCTTCTTCAGCTCACTGTAACCAGGCAGATGCAGTGTTTAATTTTTCCCCAAAAAGGCAAGTAAAAGTAGCTCTGAATGAGTTCAGTTGTGTGTTAGCTTGTAAAGAGTTGAAATGACTCTTTTTCAATGCTGTGTAATTTGACTCTTGGTTTATTTCAAAGGCCAAAACCCAATGGCACTAACTGATGGAGTCCAGGTGGACTCCTCGGTGCTCCTCTGCAGCAGACAGCCCCAGCAGGGTAGGACATTTACTTCAAGAGGGAGGTGCAGACAGAAAGACACTGATGTAGCAGGTGCATCGGGACATCAAGCAGCGGCCAGACCTCGGTGAGCTGCCTGGTGAAGCTGCAGGGGCAGGTCACACCGTGCAGGTGCCTGCTTGACCAGGTTTGCAGGTCGTCCAGCGGGGAGGAAGCAGGGCCACCCAGCGTTGCTGCACACAAACAGACTTTCAGAAACACTCGCTGTGAAAACGGAAAGCGATACTGCAGCGATAACCTGTGGCTGCTTCCTGTTTACAGGGGAATAACCGTATCTTGGGCTGGCTGCTCTCCCAGGAGGGAGGAGCGCTTGGTCAGCAGCTCAAGGACACCCCTCTTCACCCTTCGTGCTCTTTCCATCCAAGCGCTCCAATCCAGTCCACTGCTCCCTCCAAACTCCTGCTCCCGATGCTCACAGCAGACACTTCTGACACCCTCCTCACCTGGCTCGCTACAGCTTGTCGCCCTCTTCCCTGTGCACCTAGCGCGCCTTCCCATGCCTCCAGCTTTCCTACACAAGCAATGCCGCTCTCGACGGGCTGAACCCCTGGGGGAAAGGCAGGGTCAGACCTGCAGGCCTGCTATTTTTCTGTGGCCATGGAAATCAGAGAGTCGTGACCAACTGAAGAATGGGAATTTGAGCAATTGCTAAAGAAATAAGTCATTGATTATAAAGAGTGTAGCCCATGGGCCCATTGAAGGGGGCCAAAGGCTCAGTTATGAACTTATCCTTGGGACATGCCAGCATTGCAACTGGCTATGGGGCTCTGTCCCATATAAGAACCCCACAGGCTTTTTTTTTCTCATAACCATGCAAGTAGCTATGTAAATCTCTGCACTCCCTTTAGCTCCTTCCCTCAGCACTCCCTGAAAGTTGCCCAAAAATTCCATTGCAGTGTAATTTAGGATACGCTCCAGCCTGCCCAGAGAACATCTGGTATCTGTGCATTGGATGATATTAATCATAGCATAAACTCAGCCAAGTGTTAAGCAGTATGGCCCTCCCACCTCCCTGCTTTTAAATGAAGGTTATTTTCGATGTTCCAACAATAAAATCGACCTAGCAGCCTGGGTAAGGGTGATCTGGCAAGAACAACCTCTGTGTGGGCTGAAGGGATGAACAGCACTCTCAGTTGGGCCAAGAAAGCATGTGGTCCTGTGACTTTTTAAAATCCCTGCAGTGTTTGAGCTAATTCCTAATATTCCTAGTCATCTAAATCCACTAAGATTTCTCCTTCACAGAAGCTGCATGGGCAACTGCCTGCTCTTCCTGAGTATTTTGTGTTGAGTGGAGTCTGTTGTTATTTAGGGTTCAAATTCTGCTCTGTGTTTCCAAGAAGGTAACAAGAATCCTCCCTCGCCTTTCTTAGCTGTAGACATCAAAGTGCTTCACAAAGGGGGAGAGATGTTATTTCTGTTTTGCAGATGAAGAAACAGAATTGGAAAGCAGGTTACTGCAGTGTTGAGCTGTTGAGATGAATGTGAATCTTCTCTGCTCGCTCTGAGGGTGCTGGAGTTACCAGTCGCTGGACTCTTAATCCCCTTAGTGGCTTCCTTAAGAGTTAGGGCCAACAAAAACTTAGTGTCTAAATAGGATGGGCATAGGCAATATTATTATTCCCATTTTCCTGGGGACTTGAAGCAGCGTACAGGTCAGACAGTGGGCAAACATGCATCAGCATCTGATGGGTATTAAAGTTTTGTCCCAAATGACAAATTGGCTTTAACTGATTTACCCAAAGTTACCCAGGAAGTTTGTGGCTGAGTTAAAAAAAAAATCAAAACTGTGTTTCAAGCGCAAGTGCAATCAGCTCCTTAACTACTAAGCGTGCTGTGCTTTCAGGGAGAGCAGCCCCAGCAAACGACTGTGCAGGAGGGAACAGGAGGCTCTTTCCCTGCTCTGCCCTGGGAGACACCCCAGTGCTTTTCATTGAGGTTAGGAGGGAGGCAAAGAGCCGGGGGGCTTTGCCGAGGAACACGTTGTTAACCTTTATAAGAAGAATTGAAGATGAATTTGCAGAAGTCTGGGGAGACTCTAACAGGGCTGTGGCTGCCCAGGAGCCCTGGACGCCAGCCGGCACGGCAGGTGGGACAGGACACAAACTCGCGTGTTTTCTGTGTGAGCAGGCAGCTGGCAAGTAAATGCTGAAGCACCTCTGGCTGGGTTTGGCACTGATCAACATGCATCATCCTGCATGTAATCCTTGGCTGAGCGAGCGTCTCTGCTGGGGCTCTCCCCAGGCGTGGTGGGTAAGGAACTGTGGAAAGGGTCGTGCTTGGTCTCTGCAGCCATGCACGTGGGAATTGCAGCGTGGGAGATGAGATGACCAAGTGCAAAGGAAGTTGAAGGATGGGGAGGAAAAACTAGAGCAGTGGTTTAATATGGAGGAGGAACCAAAGGGAAAATATCATGGACATGATGCAGGCATTAGCACAGGAAAATGCTTTGTCAGGGCCAGGGCCCTCGTGCCTGCTCGCTTCTGCTGGGCAGCAAACCTGAGACTGCAGCCTCCCACTCGCTCTCGGGGGGCAAGGGGAAGCCCTTGGATGTGTTTCAGTGCTTGGACCCAGAGCAGCTAGGGAGTTGGAGTCACAGCAGCTGGCATGCTGAGCGAGTCCTGGCCAAAATGACATGCCCATGTGTCTTCTGCTCAGTGGGGTCTGGAGCTGGCTGCAGCAGATGCAGTTGTACATGGACTGGTCTCTGCCTGGGCTGAGATTTGGCCCAGGCAAAGCATATGGAGGATGTGGCACTTGCACACCCTTAATTCCTATCACTTAGCTGGCTTTCACTGTGACAAACTTTATCTCATGTCTCTGCCAATCTCTGTTTTCTCTTTTGGTGGAGCAGGACAGTGACAAGGGGCTGAGCAGCTCCTGAGGGGGAAGGGGAGTACCGGTCCTCCAGAGCTTTTCCGAATCAGGCTGCAGACAACCAACCCATCTCCTCTCATCTCATGGCACTGCTGCAAGCCACACCGTGGAGCCATGCAGGAGGTGCGAGGGTGGCTGGTGGTATTTCTGCTGATCTACTTGTAGCAATTGCTAGCAGAGTTCCACGGTGAAGAGGGGCTGGAGCTTCTCCCCTGTGTGTGTAGGAGGAGAGGTTCAGTTGACAAGAGGCTGTTCGTGCTGGGGTTTTGGCCTGTCAGTGAGTCACGCAGTGCTTTGGTGCTTTCTTCCCCTGCCCCATGCTGACATGCTCCATGCTTGGAGGTGAAGGTACTCCAGGAGAATGGAACCATATGGTTGTTTGGAGTGAATTTTGGACCAGGTAGCTTGAAGGTGTCTGTTTAGAAGGGGAGGAAGACCCAGATGCCAGTACCTGCTTTGTCCCTGCTTAAATGAGCTGTCTTGCCCTGCAGATAGATGCCTGGAGAGGTGGAGAGGAACCCAGGATCCTCTGCTGACAGGGTTTCTTCCTAGTCCCATGGTTCCCTAGCCTGGAGCAATGTGCAACATGTCAGCACTCAACCAGCTATAAGGATGGAAATGGGTTTCCTGCTTTCCCACCTCACCATAACCACTGCCATGGCCCCAGCAGAGGCATTGCCTGCATCCTGTAAGCCTAGCCCCTGAGACCCGAGTCTGTGGCTGTAGCAACTCTGATGCACCCCCACCATGCCATCCTGCTTAGCAGAGGGTGCTCTTCCTGCAGTGGTTTGTGGGACGCTTCCAAGTCACTTGGAGCCACCTGCAAAGAGGCTGCCTTTGAGCAGCTCCCGCGCTGCTGCGTCCCACAGCACATCAGCCACCACCGAGAAGGGATCCTGGTGGTCCTAACTGAGTGTGAAGGTGCTGTCTGCAAAGGGCCCATCTGCAGAGGTGCTTGATGAATTTGTGAGCCCTGCACCAGGTGGAGGTGCCAGGCATGGCGGTGAGCATGCCGCACAGGTAGTGTGAATGGCATGAAGTAGCTGCTACAGCCTAAGCCTGCCTTGCAGATGCTTGTCCATACCCACCAGCTCCATTGGCTATATTAGAGCCTCTCTTGCATTTATTGTGTTGGGGAACACATTTCTGTAGCATCATGGGGAACTCACATGCCTGTAGAAAGGGTAGTACGACAGGAAGCCTGACAGCCCATGGTTGTCTCCCTCATTGGGCTTTGTTGTAGGAGCTGGCTGCTCAGAAGTCATTATTGTGAGAAGTGGTTGAGAAGGAGCCTCCTGGCATTTAATGGCCTCTCTTGTCCTGATAATGAGAACTGGAAAACTCATCTCCTGAGTAGCTCTGTGAGCACTGATGGTTGGCGTATGGCATCAGATAAACAAGGTGGGGGGAAAGCCTCTCCCCTGCCATTTTCAAGTATTTTTTGCCTTGGTGTGGGAAGCCTCCCCCAAAGGCAGCCTCCTCCTTTTACCCAATAGCTTTGAAATAAAAGCTGTGACTGAGCCGTCAGTGTTGAGCTGAGAGACCCTGAGCTCTCCTGAGCCAGTAGGTCAGGACAAAGAACAGGTGACAACCGCAGTAGGGACAGTTGGAGAAGGAAGAGGTGGTGGGGCTGCTGTGATTCATAGGATCTTTGTGGTTTAGGGAAGGCTCCTTGTCTTATCCAGCTTTGCACTTCTGCATACGCTGGATGCCCTGAAGATACTGTGACTCAGCCCTACTGTTTATAGTGAAGGGAATTCAGTCCTTCACTGCCCTGATCTTTGGATAGCAGAAGGGTAGGATGATTTCCTGGCTAAGCTGCAAGGCTACGTGGGATGGGTAGCTTCTAGTCCGCATGCTGCCCTGCGTGACCTGGAGAAATCACTGAGCCTCTTTGCGCCTGGGATCCCCACCCCCGCCAAAAAAAAAAAAAAAAAAAAAAAAAAAAAAAAAAGAGAGAGAGAGAGAAAGAAAAGAAAAAAAAGGAGAAAGGGGAAAAAAGAAAGGAAAAAAAAAGGGGGGGTTATAATGCTTAGGTTTAGGGGCCTGGCGAGGGAGGTGCGCATCCAGCTCCCGCTCAGCGCAGCGTGCCCGGAGCACGCGGCACGGGCTGGTGGGCGCTGCGCGTCCCCACGGCGCTGCGGGCGGCGGCACGCGTGGGGAGGGCGCGCGAGCGGCCGCCGGAGCTCCGCGGGCGGCGCGGCGCAGCGCAGCCCGCGCCTCCCCCCGCGCCGCCGGAGCCTCTCCGCGGAATTACGCTGCTATTCTTTTTAATTGGCTCTTTTGAACCAGTCCCCGGCCAACCCCTTCGCTCCTCTCAGCCAGTTCCGCTTCGCTATCTGCACCCCGGGCAGCGATTATCCCTCTGCGCGCCCCGCACCTCCGCCCGCCGGCGATGCTGCCCGCGCCGGCAGCCGTCGGGGCCCGCTGAGCGAGCGCGCGCCGCGGCCGGGCCGAGCGGAGCCGAGCCGGGGTGAGCGGGGCCGGGGCCGGGCCGAGCGGAGCCGGGCCGGGGTGAGCGGGGCCGGGCCGGGGTGGGCGCGGGGAGCGGGCGCAGCCGGCGCGCTGCGAGGCGCCGGGCGCGGCGGCGGCGGCGGCGTTGCAGAGCCCCGAGGTGATTCCGGCGGCGGGCAGGAGCGGAGCGCTCTGTGCTCCGCAGTTTTCTCTTTGTAAATATTTGGCCGGCTGAGCCAAGCTCTGCTCGCTTTCTCTGCTGTCTCGGGCATGTTTCACGGGAAGTTTTGCATTCGGTTAAGATGGGGCATGAGGCTTGAGCGGAGCTTGCGTTCACCTTTATCTGTCAATCTCGCTTGAAAAGGTTCAGAGCAAGTGGCTGTGTTTCCTGGAGGCTGGCGGGGGGGGGGGGGGGGGGGGGAGGCAGCCAGTTCGTGCATTGCTTTAAACTTGTATGAGTGTTTTATCTTTAAACTGTCGTCTTATATTTCAGTTTTATACCGTGTCTCTGCTGCTGCGTTGCCATTTCAGAGCATTAAAACCATGAAAGCTCTCAAAGCGGAGGGAGCTGGGGAGTAGGAAGTTTGCTCCCCCCCCCTTTTTTTTATTTTTTATTTTAACAACAGCGCCTTATTCTTCCCTTGCCACTTGGGACAGCTGATTGCAGAACGATCGTGGACGCCTGGGAACTTGCATGCTGAAGTGACACAATGGGAAACCTCTTGACTTGCTGAGTGCACAGTTTTTCTCAGCTTTCTTAGGAAGGCAGAAAAGGAAGGGGGGGTGTCCCTGACAGGCACGGAGACAGCCTTGCAGTGAAAAGCAGCGTGTGGTGTGTGCTTGCAGGAGATGCTCTTTTCCTTTTGTACTGCAGCGATGTTGCACCTGGCACCTTTACACCCGAACCGAAGCAGCTGTGGGTTTGCAAATCATGCTGCTCCCCGAGCTGCAGTGCGTTTGTCCTGCTCGGAGGCAGCATCTGCACTGAGGAGGCTTTGTGCCAGAAAATTTCCGACCTTTCTTTTTAAATCTGTCCCTTGTGCAACCGCACTGCATTCAGGGAAGAAGCATCCGGGATGGATCTGGCCTGATGGATTCAGTGCCATACTCATCCTCCAAGACTGACTTTGCTTTGTGAAGGATGCTGCCTTCCTCCTCACAGGCTGAGCCAGCAGCTGAGCTTTTAACTGGGCCATTGTAGCTGCCAGGGTGACATAGTTTCCAGCTATGCACTAAACTGTCTATATAAGGTTTTTCAGAGATTAGGGCCAGAGGGCACTGACAGATCATCTTATCTGACCTTCCATAAATCACAGACCATTGCATCTCACCCACAAACCCCTCTTTTGAGCCTAGTGACATACAAACAAAACATTCATTCCTCTGTAAACTAAACAGCTTTGTGCCGTGGGTGCAGAGTTGGGCTCGTTGTCACTAGTTTCTAGGGTGGATTTGCATGAGTGCAAAGGCAGGAAGTACAGGAACATCCTACTGCAGCAGCAGGCAAGTTTCAAGTTAAATATCCCTTGTGTTAAGCGAGTTGCCTGACTTTGTTTAGCTCTCCACTGTTGCATTGCTGCAGATGCTGCGCGAGGCAGAGGAAGCAAGCTGAGGGCTGATGGTGTAGTTCTAGCACTTGAAGACAGATTTTATGCAGCTGTTGGAGACTTACCAGCTGGGCGTCTTGTGCCTCCACTGGGCTAATGACTTTTGGGTTGCTTCACTCAGTTTTCCGGTGAGATATGTGAGCTTAGATCGGGCGATGAGAGATTTGCATATGCAGGCACTGCTTGATCGAGCTGGTGGTTTTGAGAGAAACGACGGCTCAGGCACTGCCTTGTAAAAGCAGGAGTTGCCATCTTTGGGCTTTGCCTCTCAAGTGGTTATGTGTGACTCCAGAAGTGTCCTTGCACAGTCCAAGTGTGTTTTTCCATATAGGGGGTTTATTAAAATGCAACATGTATGAGGAGTACGAGCATTCAGGTTGTGTCTGCCCCGCTTACAGCCTTATTGTAATGACATCTTAAGTACCGTTAAGGACGTGCTCCAGACATCTTTTGCTATCCCTGACATGAAGATTCTGGGAAGTTATGCAGCAGACAGCCCAGGCAGTTGTGAGCCCTTTAATGCTTATATAGCGACATTTCATGTTGTCCTGTGTTGAGGACAAAATACTTGTGTGGCTGTGGGGCTCGTGGGTAGCTTGGAGGTGATGTATTGAACATTTTTGACTCCACAGCCATTAAACATAATAGCTCAAGCCCAGCTATATCCTGGCCATAGCTCATGGCATGTAGATGAAGCCAGGTCTAATTGCTTGGTGTCTAATAACTCAGTGCAGCGGTTCCTGGACTCCTCTCCGAGGGGAATCCAGACTTCCCCTCTCAGAGCACAATGGAATTTTTATAGGCTGTGGTTTTAAATACTGTGATTTCCTTATGGCCGTGACGCCACATCCAGCCCTGTCAAAGATACTCTGGGGCCAGGTGAAGCACGTGTTGGAGGTTTTGATTCCTGTGTAATGCGTCCGAGCTTCATTCTGGTACGCTTGCAGCCTTTCAAGGGAGGCTGAGCTGGGAAAGTGAAAGGCAGCACTCCTGGATGTTGTTATGCTGGCTGAATGTTGCGATTTATACAAGTTGCTTAATATATCTGTGCTTTAATTCATTATTATGAATTCATTATTATTATTTAATTCATTATTCTCTAAAATTTGGTAGGTGCTCTGCTGAGAGGTGCGTGGTTAGTCTGACTCATTAATTGAAAAATAATAACAAAAACTTAGTGGAAAGAGTGAATGTTGGAAATATGGCTCATTGGAGCTCCTCCAAAAATCCCATTTGGAGTGGACATGTGGCTAGTGACATTTCGAGGTAATTGGACTACACGGAGCAAGGGGTGGTGGGGAATGAGCAATTGCAGAGGGGCCGGGCTTGCAAATCAGATTTGTCGCAGGGGCATAGTGGTACTAGGTCGCACTGAATGCCGCTCCGTAATGCGTGCGGATAAGTAGAGCACTTGGACATGTGCCCGGATACCGGTTGTGAGATGAATGCAAAGATGGTTTGTCCACATCCGTAGCGCATGTGAATGCCATCTGCTTCCCAGCAGCATCTCCGGCTTGCAGGTAGGTTGGTGGTGCTGGGAGAGGCGCTTTGCTGATGCTGTCGTGCCCAGTGCATGTCTTGGTTTCTACTGGAAATTCTCAAACATGCTCCAAAGTCGGCGAGTCTTTCGCCACCCCCGCACAAGCGGCCTCCCACGTGCCGTGGGAACTGTGAAGGCTCGCGAGCAGGATCCGTATTTCTCACAATTCGGAGGCTCTTGGGAGCAGCTGCACGGGAAGTTGCTTTCCCCATGGCCCGCTGTTGCGCGAGGGCTCAGGATCCTGCAGCGCAGTAATACGTCTCCTGCTGAAACCCCCACCTGTAATCCCCATCCTGTTTGTAGAACAGGACAGGGCCGCGAAGCTCACCCACTCTTCCAGCCCGTGTGACCTTTATTATCAGCCCCAAAACGCCCGGCAGTGTCGCTGGGGCTCCTTGCCATCTCCACGTGCTGGAAGGGAGGCTGATTCCTTCCTGCGGTCCTTCACAGCAAGTCAGAGATTTCTGTGGCCGGCGGCGGAGTCCCTTGGACACGCGGTAAGGGAGAAGCATTGCCTGGGATGAAGTTTGGTAGTGACTCTTTCTCCAATCAGTGATAATTAAGGTCAATGATGCTGAGGTCTGGCTGCTCTGGAGGTACTCCAGGACCATCAACCGTTGCCACGCTGAGGTGGCCAAGTCCCACCTGCTTGTCGCACCGCATGCAGAAGTGCTACTGTGAGTCTGCTGCCTTTATCCAGTTGTCTGTTTTCACAAACTCATGAAGCAGTGATTTATATTTCTGTTTTTGGGTCCTCTCCCAAGCTTGGTTAACGCTTCCCATTAGGCTCACGGCTTGCTAGAGCGGCTCCCCACAGACTGGGATTGCACAAGCCACATTTTCTTAGGCAAGCGGATTAAGCCCTGTTCTCTTGCATTGGCTAGGACTGAGAGTCGCATGAAGCCTCTCTTTGTCCTCCACGTTATTTCTGGCCCAGCTGCAACAGGTTAACCCTTTCTAATCCCGGCGTAACCCAATCCTGCTGATGAATGGCCTTTTGCTAGGCAACGGGGGCCTTTCCTAGCCACCGCTGCTGGTTCGCCTGCTCGCGATAGCAGGAGACTCTGGCCGACAGCCGTGCTCACAAGCCGCGTGGGACAAGGACAAGGCTCCGATGCCTGTTGCTTTCTGCTGAGCTTCCTTGGCTTTCTCTGCGCCTCTGTTCCCCCACTGCTGTTCTCCGCTGCGGGTCGGAGGCGTTTGCCATTGCTTTCCTGGAAGAGAGGCCCCCATCCCCTGCTGCCAGCCGCTGACCCTGGCTCATCCCCGCTTATGTGGCCGCCACTGGTTTCCTACCAGCGCAGCCTCTGCCCGGAGACCTTCTCCCCAGGGGCAGCCCTGTCTTCCCACCGGCGCGGGGAGTCGGCGCCTGGACTGTTTTGCTAGGGAGCTGTGGCGAAGCGGTTTTCCCGCGACGCGGGAGCTGGCGTGCCCACTTCGGGCCATCCGTCCACGGGCTCCACTCCCCCATGGGACGCAGGGACGCGTCTGGCACAGCCAAGATGAGCCAAAGCCGACCGATGCGATTTGGTAGTTCGTAGCTCTTGCTCTCACGCTTCACCCCCCCTTCCCCATCCTCCTGACCTTTCGCCGTGAAAACACAGCGCTGTCATTAGCGGACGAGCACCTCCGTTGGAGGAGGCAGCTGGCTCTGCAGCCAGCGTGCCGGTGGTGGCTTGCTATTAGTGAAGCTCCAGGAGACAGCCCAGCATCTCGGCAAGCTGAGCAGAGCTGGAGCAAAGCAGTTTTCCTTCTTTTCAAGGTTAGGGTGTCCTAATTTTTTTTTTTTTTTTAACCTCCTAAAGCAATTTATAGCTTTAAAAAGGGAAGCGCAAAAAGGACAGAGAAAGGCTCTTTGCACATAGCTTACACAGCTACGTACCCGTTGCACGGCTAGCCACGTGCGTGCCGGCGGGCTGCGCGGGAGCGACAGCGGCGAGCAGCGTGCCGGGCCGTAACGAACTCGCCGCGCCGCGGCGGAAGGGCTGCGTGCGAAGCGCTGGCGCGGCGGTAGCGTTTGGAGAGGAAGCGGCCGTCATACCTTGAAAATAAGTAGCTACGAACGTGCTAGCGACGAGCCTCTGGCTTTTCTGTCGCGGCAAAGCTGCGGCTCGGCCAGCTGGCGTTTGGCTGCCGCTGTGCAACTTGCTGGGCACGAGCTGGCTGCCCAGCAGAGGGGAAATTTTGAGCTTTCCCAGACAGCTATTTTAGCTGGCGTTTCTACATGCTCCTCAAACTTGCCTCCTCCTGGCCACGCTTATGAGAGCTGAGAGCAGCTTGGGGTTGCTGCGCTCTCTGCAGAGGCATCAGCAGCCCCTGCTGTGGAAGGGCTGCCACGTGCTGGGGGCTTCCTAGAAGATGCTGAGCGCCCTTTGCTTCTGTCCAAATCAGCGTGTCGGTGGCCAAACGGGTGCCCCCTGCGTGGAGTGGGTGCTGGGAGAATTTTGTTTTCGATGCCTTCTCCAAATACACGTGACCCCAGAGTGGTTTCCTAGCGAAGCCCCTTCCCCTCTGGGGACGATGCATTGCTTAAACGCAGTGAGGACGCTGCCGCCTGCCCTGCCCGAGCGAGCGGCCGCGGGAGCGAGGCGGCTGCGGGGGGCTGCGCGGCTCCAGGCGGGTGACTCCAGGATGCGGTGCCGGCTGGGCGTGCTGGCTGATGGCAAAACGGGAAATAATTCCTTCCGCCCGTCTGTCCGTCTGTCCGGGGCTGGCTCGTGGGCGGGAGCAAGGTGGAGGCGTCGGGCTGGAGGAGCCGCTTTCCCCCTCCGCAGCAAGGATGCAGCCGGGCTCCCCTCGCCTAACCCTGTCTCCGCTTCCCGGAGTCGTTGCAGGACCGCCTGGAAGGTTAAATGACGTCCCGCTTGGTTTTCAAGTCTGCAGGGCTGAGCAGTCACAGGAGGGAGACCGCAGCAGGATGGGGGGCATCAGCCCAGCTCTCCTGCGGCGCTGACACGAGTGTCCGGGCACGGCGCAGTCCGGGCAGCACGTTTTTGCAGCGTGCCTTGCAGGCTGGAGTGGGTGTGGATGGGTCTGTACCCGACTGTCAGCGGGAATGGTGCCCAACACTGCTCCCGACAGCATATATAATACACGTTTATCAAACTGGCCAGGATTCAGGGAAGTGGTCAGCTTCTGTCGCCTGCACCCAGCCAACACGCAGCAGTGCTTGATGCTCACCATTGCTGCACTACCTCGGGGCACATTTGGACCGTGCGGTGGAGCGCAGCCTGGAGGGCCCCAGCCCATACCAGCGTCAGCCCCGTCTTGACTGTCACTGTTTAGCGAGGTGTAAGTCACTGAGTAAATTCCTTTTCTGAAGGAAGGGAGGTGGTACCTGCACCTTGCCTGGGCTGCTCCAAGAGGCCACTCTCTGCAAAGAGTCAGGTGGCTTGAAAGAGGAAAAATGGCGTTGTATGTAGATCTGGGAGTCTAGTCAGAAAGGAGAAAATATCTTTCCATAGGTCTTATGATACCAAACTTTCTGGTGATTTGTTTCTCAGTGGATCATGCACTGTTCTGCCAGGAAGGCAGATGTCATTGTCCCTTTTGGGGGACATCGCAGGCACAGAGCTGGGAAGGTTCACGGGACGCTCGTGCAAGATGGAGTGGTTGGCCCTGTGCAGTGGATTTGTATACTTGAGGAGGAAGGGACCATGGTGGTCCCCATGCAGACCTCCTGGGTGGACTTCCCTGGTGGTCACTCAGATGCAATTACAGCAGGGCTAGAAGAATGTTGGGGCTTGTTTTCAGTGTCGCCAGCCATAGGGAATCCGTTTCTACTCTTGCTAGGAGCGATGTGGTGGTGGCCGATCATTTGCAGCGTTAAAAAATTTTGGTCTAGTCTGCAAAGCAATGTCCTGTTTCCTCAGTCATGCTGCCTTCCACTGAGTTTACTGGTGCTTTACCAAGGTCTCTGGATGTACTTGTTCTTCTGCTATTGATCCGAGGTTATAAATGTAACTGGCAGGACGGCCAGGGAGGCTGCGTGCCTGCTGCGTCTATTGAAGTCACTGGGGACTTTGCAGGTCATCGCCGTTGCTCCTCCATTAAAACAGTAAAAATGATTTAGTAAGCTCTAATACTGCAGTTCATACTGGTGATCAGCAGATTGAAAACTGCTTTTCAGCATTCCTACAAGCAAAGATGTCCTGCTAGTTCTCCCTGCGGGCCTGAGACTTGGTATTTTCTTAGAGGGACTCCCAGCGAGATGGGCAGCCTGGGATGAAACACTTTTGTTCACAACCATGCAGGTCTCCTCGGCAGGCTGATTAGTCCTGATGAAGCTGTCTTCATTTGCAGATCTAAGCTATTACTCAGAGTTGGGGAAATATGGTTGCAATTAGTGTGTGCTTGCTAAGAGACAGTATTGCCCAGCATAGAGAGGCGGCTGTGCTGCTGAGCTCTGGCAATCCTGCCGTAGCTGGTGGCCAGCCCCACGACCAGGCAGTTTTTTGGTGCAAGATAAAGAAAAATGGTTGTGATTTCCTCAGAAAATCTAATTCTTGTGTAATGGGCTAATAACAGTCACTGATCATCTTGTAGCTGTTTCTGAGCCTTTCTCGAGGATCAGCATGGAACCAGCTTCTCCATCGGATCCTGCACGAGCTTTGAGCTGATGCTGGGGCTGGTTCCCAGCACCTTCCATCCAGCCTGTGCAGTGTGGTAGTGAAATACAGACCCATTTTTACTCGTGAAGATGTCAAATGAGAACCGGACTTGTAATTGGTTAAAATCCCTTGGTACTACTTCCAACAACAAGAGGGCCTTACCAGAATTGCTCCTAACCCTGTTTTTTTGTTTGTTGTTTCGTTTTTTGTTTTTAAGAGAAGAACAATGCCTTTGTGTTTAAAACTCTTAACTGAGGATTTGGATGCAGTTCTTGGCTCTGTTGTGAGTTTTCTGTGTGACCCTGGGCAAGTCACTTAACCCTTCCGTTGTTCATCTGCAAAATAGGGATAAGGCGGCTTCCTTCCTCCAGTAATCTGTCCTGCCTGTTTGGACACCGAGCTCTACAAGTCAGAAATAGGCGTTTACAGAAGCAAGCACAACTGGGCCCTGCTTGTGTTTCAGGAATAGAAAGGTGCTCCTGTAATAACAAATCCCGGAGGTGGCTATTGTCACTGTGCAAGGAGCTCTTCTGTCTAAGCAGCCTGGAAACCACTAGGAGATCCTTCAGCACGAAAGGCAGTGCTGTGAAAACCTTATATCTTTAATTTTCTGAGTCAAAGGATGTCATTTTGTTGTCTTTCCGAACTGTTCATCCACATCTCTCCCTTCCCCTCTTCCACCTTGTACCATTTCTCTAGGTGGGAAGGTTGAGATGGGTGAAGTCAAAGCACTGAGATGACATGAAGTATTTTCTAGGAGTTTATATGAAAAACCACTTCCACAGCCCATGAGCTCCCATCTGCAAAACACTGCTTCAGATGTCTTTGCAGAACTTCAGTAAGTGGGGAGGGAGGAGACTTTTCTGCAGTTCCTGCCCTGCGCGCCTGCACAGGGTCGGCCTGTCCATGAGGTCGCTGCGTTAGTTCGGGTATTGAGCCCTGTGCTGGATGCGTCCCCGTTCCCCTCCTGCAGCACCCGGCAGCTTTACTGTCTGCGAGAAGTGACAGAGAAACTTGTGCATGTGCTTAGTTGGCAGCGTGGACCTGAAAACGAACCAGGTCTGCAGTGCTAGTGCGCGTTCCCGATACCTCCCTTATTTCCTGATCAAATCTTAAGACAGAGAGCGTGGCAGACCTGCTTGCTGACTGCTGGGCCCTGCTCCTGCTTTTTACAAGCTATTGCAAGGCTGAAGGAACTTGCGTTGAAACACAACGGACCCAGCTGCTACTTGGGCAAGCCCAGTTTGGCATCCGGCGTTGGATTTTCGTGCAGATTAAGGAGATTAAAACACTAATGCCCATTGATAGGGGTTAAAGCTTTATTAAGTCCTAAAAAGTGGTGTAATCCACGCAGCTGCAGTGTAAGCAGATTGAGGCTGGATTTCCTGTCTCAGTGTGATGGTGGAGGATTCCAAAAATTGTTACTTGCAGCACTTGTTGAAGTGAGGGCACCGGAGCCTCTCCCAACCGGTCCATTTAAGGGCCCTAATTTTCCGGGCAATCCACAGTCATGTCAGGGGCTGTGGGCAGCTCAAGGGCCAGGCAGTCGAGCAGCATTAAAGTTGTGCCCAGCAAGAAGCGTAGGGTAAAAGAAATGCAGCAGCTAGTGTCAGTCCTAAAGGAGAAGATGAAGGCAGCACCCATGGGAGAGCTGCGAGAGCCTGCCACAGCCAACAGCACAAAACTGGCATGCCAAATCCGCTGGGTTCATGAGGTTTGGGCTGCTGAGTTGGCTTTTGTGTGAGCTTTCTTGCTGGAGAGTTTCCTGCGCTCTGCTGGGCTCCCCGCTGCGAGCAGGGAGGATGCAGCCCCAGCGTCTCCGCGTCCCATCATCGAAATCTGCCTGAGGGCTGGGTTACCAAGGGGGCCTGCCTGCTGATCCTGATAACTGTGATGCTGATAACAGGTCTCTGGGTTTCCCTGATCTCTATCTGCTTTTACCGGCCCCCTTTCCGCCTGGTTTCTAAGCCTGGAGGATGTTCTAGCGCTGCAAACTTTTTCTGAGAAAAGGACAGCGGTCAGCAAGTCCTAGCCAAGTACTGGTGGGTAGTAGATTGCCCACTGGAGGCTGCGCATGTGGAATGGAGCCCCTTGTGTATTGAGGACTGAAAATGCAATCCTGCTTAACCCTTGCATTGCCCTCAGGCCTTCCTCTAGTGATGTGCTGAGCTTCCCAAAACTGCGGTTATCTTTGGGGTGGGGGCAGGGTGGAAAAAAAGCCCTGACATTGTCGAATGGGTCAAAGTAACGTGACAGGACCAAAGTTGCAAAGAGGCAGCCTGGCTTTGCACAGTGGATTCGAAACGAGGGATCGCCCCTTCCCGCGCTGTCGACACCCGCTGCGGCCGTAGCAAGCCGCGGCGGTGCTTGCGGTCACGCGAGGGACGGAGGCGCTTTCCTCCGTTCTCTGTGCGTGGCTTTCGTCGAGGAGTCCCGAGCGGTGCCGAGGACGGCTGCACCAGAAGTGAGCTCAGAGCCACCCACCCCAGGCCTGGCAGGGTCCTCGCAGGAGCTTTCCAGCTCAGCCTGCGCGTTGGCGCGAGAGCCCGACCCTGCGCCGGTCCCTCCTTCCTGGGGATGGGGCTGGCTTTGGGCTCGCTGCGTGCCCTCCTCTCGGGGTAAGAGGGGGATGGCTGTGAAGTTCTGCTCCTTTCAGGATACGAGACAGGGTTTGCAGAGACATAATATCTTTCTTCAAATCAATTGACATAACTGAAAAAAGCGCACAAGCCCTTGGGTGTAGGCCTTGGGTCTGCGTCTCGCAAGGAGCTCCGAACCCCCAGAGCAGCGGTTTTCAGCACTCTTGGCTTATCCCCTGGGGCAGCGAGATCCATCCCTCTAAGTGGTCTTCAAGCAACTGCAAAGAAAAATCCACAGCTGGCAAAATTGGCACTTGCTGGAGGCAGGCTTGCGACTTCACTGAGAGCATTTTAGGAAGCCTGAAAGCAAAAAGTTGGTGAGCATCAGCCTAGAGCTCTCACCCCGAGGCCGAGTGCCTGCATCTTGCATCTGCTGCTACGTCTCTGAAGCAGCCTCTGTCCCCCGTGGTGGGCCGTGCCTGCAGGACTGCAGCACCCGTTCGAGCCCTGACTGTGGCTGTGCTGCGGCAGTGATGCTTGGAGCTCGGCTCTTTCTTGGTGGAAATCGCCACCAACTGCGTTGACACCCACCCAGCAGGCCACATGTGGCCCACGCGAAGGCGGCTCTGGCTGCGCTCTCCGTGGGGCAGAACGCAGCTCGGCATCTCGGAGATGGGCATGGGCCGAGAAGGTCAAAGGACCGGCTGGGATGCGCTTCCAAGCTGCTTCGCATCCCAGACCCTTTCATCCCCCCTCCAGAGACAAACCGGCAGCAGATGGGACTATGGAGGTCGCCCTGGACTGAACCTGGCTTCCTGGTGCAAAAAGGGCCCCTCTGCGAGTGGGAGAGGCTGGGGGCAGCCCGGCGGCCGGGCTCCGGGGCTCGGCGGGGCCGGGGTCTGGGCAGGGGGCAGGGGGGGGGCGCCGGCTCCGGGTGCCCCGCGGGGAGCGGAGCGGCACGGCGAGGGCGGCTGCAGCGGGGCCCCTTTAAGGAGATGTTTGCAGCCCGGCTGAGGCTAATCACCAGCAGCTCCGGCGCCGGGCGAGTGGAAGGAGTTGGCTGCGCAGGGGGGAGGAGGCAACCGGGGCAAGTGGCGGCGAGGAGGCGACGGGGAGGCCGCCGCAGCCGCCGCGGGTGAGTTGCCGCTGCCGGGGGCTTGCGGGGGGGCGGCACCGGTCGTGCTGCCTTGCTCCTGCCGGAAAGGAGGGGAGGAAAAAAGGGAAAAAAATATATATATTTTTGGAGTGGCTCCTGTGCTGCGGCGCTGCCCGCGCTGCTCCCGCGTCTGCGGGGGCCGCTGAGCCCGGGGGGGCGCCCGGCTTTGGGCGGCGGGAGCCCGCGGCGGGGCAGGGGCAGGGGCGGGGGGTGTCGCCGCCCGGAGCGGGCTGCCTCGCTGTAAGGTGGCGTTGTCAGGGTGTGATCGTCCTTTATTTAAATAAATAATAATAATTAAAAAAATCTCCAGTTGGAAGCACTGGATATAGACTCGCTGGCTCGTTCCTGTTGCATCTCCTGAGCCTGGTTTCGCAGCGGAGCGGGTCTTTGCATTCGGTGCGTCTGCTGCTGTCTGGGTGCTCGGATCGCCTGTGGGTGGGGCTGGGGGTGCCTGGAGCTGGATGCAGTCGCTTGCCCTCAGAAATACCGGTGCCACAGCTCTTTTTGTCAACCAGCTTACTTCGAGCATCTCGCATTTCTCTTTGTTTTCGAAGTCTGAGGCTTGGCAGATGGGCGGTAGCAAGACATTACCTTCTATGACTGGGCTTTTCCGCTGCATGGGGGTTGGGAAGGGCTTTTATGTCCCTCTGGTGAACACAATGATGTGGGGCAGAGGGTGCTGGGAGGGAACCTTCTCCCTGGAGTCCCAAGGAAATCGGTTTCTAAGTTGTTGAACTAACTTAGATAAAGCTACATCTGTCTGGGGGGAGCAAGGGCTTTACTGGCCACAGATGTTTTTCTACATGACCATTTGATGAAATGGCTTTTCTCTGCTACTCTTGTACAGCAGGGTTCACCTGAGACATGTTTTCTTTTTTTTCCCCTCAAGCCAGGGATGATGTCAGGGTAGTCTCGTGCTTCACCTCTGGTGGCATCCTAGTAGAGGTAGCAGTTAGCCTGAGTCCTGTGCAGAGACCCTGTGTGCCCAAGGCTTGACCTTCAGCATGTAGGACTGGAGGAGGCAAATCTCCGTGTTGTTTCTGATCTCGTCTTTCCTTTTAAATTTCCCCGGCAAACGGAAAGGGTGATCTGTACAATAGCTCCTCCTTGAAGGTCTCTGTAAATAGTTCCCTGCACTGTTGTTTGTCAATGGAGCTGTTGCCTCTCGTGGTTACAGAAACACAGCCATACAGCTCCTCCCTGTACAGAAAAGGGCTAGCACGTGTCCAGGCCCAGGAAAGAGGGCTCGTCGTCTTCTCGTGATACCTGATGTGTGCTGAGGGTTGCAGGGCTCATGCGTAAGGTCTGTGGTTTGTGGATGCTTCGGGTGCTGCTGGTACTGCTGCTTGATTTGGCCTCCCCTCTTGCCTCCGTGAGTTGGACTGGGGTTAGAGATGCGACGAGGAAACTAGCCCTACACGTGTGAAAAGAAATCCTTTAATTGAAATGCAGCTCAGGTTCATGCCTTGTTGCTGCGTGTCCATCCAAATGCTTCTACTCGGGCAAGGGGGGTGTGGGACTTCCACTAGCAAGTGCTGGCTTATTCTGGCCTTAGGTTGCACTGAAACCTGGTCTGAGCCCGCCTTTTTGGTGCGGTCGGCTCAGCGCTGTGGCTCCTAGTGAAAAACAGCCTCTTGCTGCTTGCCTGTCTGGTGATGCATGATGTTTTACCTGCTGTTACTAACTGAGAGAGGAGATAGGCTGAAGGCAGAAATGAAGCTCAGCCTTGGAGCACTAGTGCTTGGGTCTGCATCAACAGGCTGGCAGCGATCTGGAGAAGCGGCAAGGTCTCTGCTTTTCTCCAAACCCCCTTGCTTGATCAGAGTAGCTGCAGCAGTGCAAGGGTTAAGCCGCGAGGGGAAGTGGGAATGGAGCCTGGGAAGCAAAACTTCTGTCTCTTGTAAATGAAAGAGGGAGTGAGAGGTGAACTCCAAATGAGCATTTCCGGACCCGGGAGGGGGAAGCACATGCAGAGAGTTGGGGCCATTCAGCCCCAACTATTACTCTCTGTGCGTGCTCAGACTCGGTGCTCTGTCCATGTTGGGTATTGTATTGAAGCCTTTAGTCTAGAGCAAAACTGGCTTGTTCCTCTTCTGCCAGAATCACTCTGAAAATGGATTTACTCCTAGTGAATGAAAGGCTTTGCACTAGATGCTACTCCAGAGCAGTCAGTTCACTTTAAATGCTTTGTCTTAATCTATGCTAATTGCCAAGTGTCAGCAAGCCCCAGAGCACAGCGGAGGAGGGCTCCTGGGACTTGCATCAAGTCAGCTTACCCTCCTTCCAGGCCTGCTCCTCCAAGAAGGCCTTTGTAAGGTCTGCTTTGAAGGAAGGCTGCCTGCAGAGATGCAAAATGAAGCTTTTTCGCTCTATTCTTGCATAGTCAGGAGCCTTCTGGCCACCTCTCTGACAATTCTTGGGTTGATTTGTCTTACTGAAGTGTAGTTCGGGGTCCTCTGCTGTTTCAAGGTCATGCCTGCTATTGCCCTGGTGAAAATCTGTAAGACGAGAAGGAAAGGTAGCTAGTGGCTAGATGGTCCTGAGCTGGCAACGAGCCCAAAATGGTAGCCAGGAGCAGAAAGGCTCCAGTTCGGAGCTTCGCTTTACCAGCTCTAAGTCGGAGGGCTGCAACCAAATAATAGAAATGTTTCTTAGTTACCGCTTGTTACTTCTGCATTGGCAGTGGCTTCAGAAAGCCAACATGCCAGCTAAGCCCTCTTCTCAAGCCCTGGCCACACTGACCCCCCCCCTCGAGTTTCCCAGGGCCCCAGGGTCATACCCAGCCTTGCTCCAGCATCCCCTGGTGCCCCCCACCTCCCCATCAGCGCTGGGAGGGATCCGCTGTGTTCCGCCCTGCAATGTCCACCTGGGGAGCCAAGCGTGGGCTGCTCACACCTCAACCCTTGGCTTTCTGCTTTACTGAAGAAGGTGGCAGTCATGGCTGGGCCACGCTTGGGTGTTCATGCAGCCCCAGCTTTGCTGCCTCCCTCTCGGCTCCTGGTGTCCCCCTGTGAGCTGCTCCAGGATTGGCTCCATCGCGGTAACTCACATCTGGGAGGCAGAAAGACTTGAGTTGTGTACAGGGCAGGATTCATGACGTCCATATCCAAAAGGGCTCTGGGACGTGAGTGCTGGACGTGTGCTCCAAGCCTTCTCTCTCGTCCCTGTCACAGTGCCTGGGGCATGGTGGAGCGGTGCTGTAGCCTCTCGGAGAGCTCGGGAGGATTTGGTGCCTGCCCTGATGGTCAAGGGAAGCTAGGTGCCTCCCTGGGGTTGCTGCAAATCACCCCAGGGTGCCCCTGTGCTTGGAAGATACCTAAAGCCTTGATTGCAGACTGCAAGTCTGGCATGTAGAAAGGACCTGGAATCTGCATCTGCTGTAGTCTTGCCAGTCTGCTGTAGCTAGCTGGGAGCTATAAATTCTCTCTCTGGTTCTAAAAACATCTCTGTTACGCCCAATGGTCATAATTTTGTAGGATTGTTGCTCCCAGTAATTGAAAGGTTAGTTGGTCTACATTGCTCTCTTGAAAACATCTGTGGATGCTCGACTGTCTGGGAAGCTGTTATGTTTTCACGCCCTCGACTGACTGATACTGTTGTTTGCCGCTATGAATCTTCCCTCCGCCATAGCATGAACCCATCCAACAAATCTGGAAGCCGATGGTGTTTTCAGTCTAGCACAAAGCGCAGCTTGGAGGGAAAGGGGGAAATGTGCCCACGTCGGTAATCTGTGCAGCATGTTTATCTTCTAGACACTTATAGCTCAGCAGAACTGAATGCAAAATCTCTGAAGAGTAACTAAGGGCTTAAATATGGGGAGAGGTAGTGGCAGCTTTTGGAGGAAAGTCCCTGTCCCTGCTCACTTGCAGGGAGAAGGGAGCAGGTCTGATCTGGTGTGTTCAGCAACAGCACGGTGCTCGGTGCTGCACCACCAGAGCTGGCTCTGAGAATCCCTTTGCTTTCCTGCTTGGGGCCGTTGTTTCTCTGAAGCATTTGTACCCGCCTGTCCATCTCAGGTGCAAGCCTTTGGGGTTGCTGCTTGGTGGATCACGGTTTTACTAGTCGGGACTGGGAAATGTTGGTAACCTGGGAGCAAAAGGGCTTGGGCACCTACAGCAAAGCGAGGCTGAAGGCCATGAATGTCGCAGCAGATGCTGCTGCCAGCCACGAAAGTGCATCGTAATTCCTCAGGCTGCTTGGCAAGCAGTAGCTGCTCCCTGGACCTGAAGGAAGTTCCTTTATGATTTACCGTGCAAGCGTTAGCATTTCTCTGGCAATGTACGTGCACCCACACAGTGTGCAAATGGATACGGTCTGGTAGCGGGCAGTAGCAAAGCTGGGAGGGTGCAGCATGCTTCAGTAGCAAAGGTGCTGCCTCCTGGCTGTCTCGGTTTCTCTGCACAGCTGCCGAGTGACGGTTATCTGCGGAGCCCCGCGCTTGGGCGAGCTCTGCCCTCCCCGACAGCTAGCACCCGACTCGCAGCTGCTTTGCTGGAGCCGAGCATGCGGATTGCGTGCTGCGGTCTGGCAGCGAGTGGGGATACCTGGGACATTCCCAGCTCTGTCTCTGAAAAGGTCATTTAACTTTTATGCCTCTGAATTGGAGATCCTGGTATCTTATAATCCACTTTCTCAAATCTTTGAAGAGGCCACCAGCCCAGTGTGAGCCGTTCCGGGTATCGGACGAGCGTACGCTCGCGGAAGCCCTCGGCACGCAGCCTGCCTTCGCTTTCCCCGGTCAGCTCGCGGGCTGTGAACAGTGCACCATCTGTCCAGCTTTTCCAGGCCCTCGATTCTCCAGCTGCGTCTCCCGGGAGGCTTTTCGCAAAGCCCAGCCCTGTGCGTGGGGACGGGCTCGCAGGCTCCAGCTCTGCCCCGCGGGGGCCGGTGGCGCAGGTGGGCTCTCCCGGGCGGGCTCCCCGAGGTGAGCCTTTCGTCGGGGGATCAGCAGATGTTGGCTTTGGCTCGCGTCTGATGTGCATTAATTACAGCGCCGCATCCCAGAGTCTTTGGCAGAATAAACTCTGGAGCAGCTGTCCTAATTCATCCTGGAGCCCGTGCTGCAGCTTTTGGTTTGTGCATGCTCGGTGCAGTGCTGCCTGATGCTGTCTGCATCTCCAGGGTCAACGCGGAGAAGTTCAACCTGGCAGAGGACAGAGCAGGTTTCTCAAACACCACGTGAGCACACGTTGCCCCGTGCATCGTGTTTATCCACAGACACCCGTGGGGGTGGAAGCTGAGGAGCCCGTGCGAGGCTGTGGTCTCTGGCATCTCCGTCCCTGTTTTGCAAAGCGAGTGGCCTCCGTCTTACCAGCGCGTTGGTGCGACTGTCCCAAGGGATCCCCAGCCATCCTCGACGTGGGGAAGCACGAAGCAGCTGCATTAGGGCAGCACTGTGGTTTGCTGCCGTTTGCTAATAGGGACTGGCGCCGCTCACAGCTATGCGGTGGCCCTTGTGCAAAGATCAAGCAGTGGCATTTGAGGTCTGATCCTGCTGTTACTGGGGCATTAGTGGCAGTGGTCCAGCCACATCCTGCCACTGCTGGTGCAAACCCATCGGATAGCCCTGGGATGCTCGAGTCCTTCCCAGCTAACAAAAATCCGTTTCTGCCTGGGCTGCTGTCTCAATGCTGCTTGTAGTACTGGGAAGCTAAAAAGGAAGACGGTGAATATTTTGGTAAATATATGAGTTTGCTATGTAAAGGGCGGTAGACTTCTCCGCATCCCTGTTGTGCAGATTCCCCTAGTTACAACATGTGGATTTTTCTTTTTTCTATTTTTTTTTCCTCTCCAAGCGAGCCAGCACTGAGAGAAATGCTGGAAGAACTTGTCCCTTTATATCACTTTTTCCTATCGGCTAGCCGAAGCCGCGTGGGCTGTGCTGCTGGCCGCGCTGCGTCCCCGCTGGCAGCGCGCCGCCGTGGCGAACCCGCGTCCCGCGGCCTCTGCTCTGTCGCAAACCGAGAGCAGCTTTCTGCTCCGGTTGTTTTTTTCTGCGCACGCTGCTGGACCTTAGCTGAGCCAAATTTCCCGGGCTGCTGTCTTGTCCCACGGGCTTTGGGCTCTCTTCCAACCGGCGCGAGCGGTTCCCGTGCTCTGCCCCGTCCCGATTGCTGAGGTCGGTCCCACCTGCTACAAGGTGTACGTAGATTTTGGTGTTCTCCATTCGCGCCTGTGCTAGTTAAACCGTTGCATAACCTGATGCTTCTGCTGGTAGTAGCATACTTTCCATGTGAATTATTTTTTCTGGTGGCACGCAGGAATTTTTTCCACTTTTGGCCTTGCCGTTTTGGAACGGCACTAATTCGGGATGTCTGGAAAGAGCTCTGGCCTGTAATCTTTTCAAGGAGCAAGGCCAGCAGCGTGTTGCCGGCTGTGCAAAAGCCTGAACTCGTGTGTGTCTGGTACAGAGCTCGGGAGGAGCGCGTTGCTACTGTGCGTGTCAGATACGGCTTGTTTGCTCGCTAGTGCATCGCTGCGTAATGCTGCTCTGCAGAGCCCAGGAGCAGGGGCTTGGAAAGAAGTATTCAAAGCGACCCAGCAGCCTGTATGGTGAAATCTGGTTGGGATTTTGGGGGGATGTTTTTTGTTCTTGGCCTGTGTTTGAGGGTGTTAGTGTGTTGTGCTCGCAGGAAGCGAGTGCGTCCTGCTTGCAGAGCCTTGCAGGCTCCAGTCTGACATGGCTCCCGTGGCTCTTGCCGATCACCAGTGGAGAAGGGATGACGTGTTTGTGCTTGGAGGTAGCCCCTTTAGACCAGCTGCACTCCTACACACAAATCCCTTTGGAGGGAAGGAGAAGAAAACATGTAGCACCTCGTAAAAGGCCAAAAATAACAGCAGAGTTAGGCAAACAAGCAAGGAGCTAAGATCTGTGTTCCTGCTTTCAGGATTGGAAATGAGGACCTATGAAGCTTTGCAAAAAGAAATTAAAATAGTTTACTCGGGCTGATGGATCCAAGGACTTGGGCATTGATCAGCAAGCAGCTTGCAGGAGTAAGGATTTATGAGTGCATTTTCCTACAATCTCAGTTGCTTCTCTCTCTGTGCCTACATTAGAGGAGCTCAGTTCTTCTGCATGTTTCGTGGTTCCAGTAAGGAACTGGCTGGGACCTGTGGCTGAGTTTGTGCTCTGCGTTGAGATGTCTCCTGTGTGTCTCCATACCTGCAGAGCGGAAGCAGCCTGAGCAGGGAGGCGCTGTGCCTAGGTGTGATCAGGTGGCACTGCTCGGTAGGAGCTGCAGGTCTTCCTTCCGGGCAGCAGATGCTTCCACATCTGTTGCTTGTGCGAGTGGATGGTCTTTTTTTAAGAAGGTGCTAAATGAGGCAGGTAGCTCCACAGATACCTGTCTTAAGAGTAGCAGTGCCCAAGCGCTGTGTGAACCTGCAAACTCTGTAGCCACCTTGCACATAGGTCAAGTGCTCCGGCCCTTTGGAAGGTCAAAGGGCTTGGTTTGCCCTGATGGGTATCAGCAGTATCACAAAAGGTTCGTTACTGCATAGGCATCAAATGACGTAGCCCCTTCTGTGGTTGTGGATGTGTCGTCTTTTCAGTTTTCAGCAGGCTTATGTACAACAGTAGGAGCTGGAGGTGAGCTGGGGACAGCAGCCTCCACATTGTTTCAGCTGAAGCTAGAAGGGGACGTGTGTCAGTAGATGCAGAAAACTTCTGTGTCTGACAGAAAGCCACCCAGTTCCCTGAAACGTGGCTGCAAGGCATTTATACTGGCAATCAGTGTAGCGTTGTAATTATAGAATCCTTTTGATGTGTTCTGCTCGAGCAGACTTCGCAACGCATGCAGAGAGCAGGAAAAATTAAGATGCGGAATCCCAAATTTGAAGTAATTGCAGGCAAAGAAAGCTCTTGCGTGCCTGTCCCCTCTTGGCCTTCCGGTGCACATTTGCTGTTGTTATTAGCAGTGATACAGCATGTGCTTTATTCCCGCTTCGGATGTGACAGGCAGCTCCTTTCATTGCCTGCCAGGGGGAGCGTCGTTGCCCTGCGCTCGGCAGTCACGCCGTGCTGCGTGCCGCCCCTGACTGCTCTGTTTGCCTTTGCAGGTCCCGAGGCAGTTCCCAGCTACGCGCCCAGCATGACGGACGCTCCCAGAGATGCCGGCCTCAAGCAGGCAGCGCCGACGCGGCCGGAGAAGCCTGCTGCAGACTTCGGCTACGTGGGGATAGATGCCATCCTGGAGCAGATGAGGAGGAAAGCGATGAAGCAGGGGTTTGAGTTCAACATCATGGTTGTCGGTGAGTTCTTCCTCACATGTCCTGAGCTGGCTACTCACGAACATGCTCAACAAGTTGTTTATTTTTTTTGTGTGACAATGTTTGTCCCCGTTGGGAACAGCTGTTAAGCTTCAATGCTGGAGCCTTTGCCCTAGGAATCAGCAAATCCTGCTTCCAGGGAGCTGCGTTGAATTCAGTTATCGCTAAAGCTCAGCAGCTGGGAAAAGCCTGTTGCACAGGGTGGTTGCACGCACCTTCCCACGCGCGTGTTAGGACTATCGGCGCGTGCTGCCGTTGGCATGGTGGAGCACTGATCTCTGCCGGTATTTCCACCGGTTTGACGGACACCACTGCTCACGCGTTTACAGGGCGCCTGGCGCAGCGCTGGGTAGTGCGAACGCTCGCTGCCGGCCGCAGCGTCCTCGGTGTGCAGCTGCGGAGGGGTTCGAGCCGATAGCCAGCTCCCGGTTCCCGTTCCTGCTCTCCACGTTGTGTGGCAACGCGTGAAACGCTTGCTAATAGCTGTTGGATTTGAGGGGTGACAAGGTAGAGGGAGCAAAGATCTTTCTAAGCAAGTGAAGAAAAGCCACGTGTGATTTACTGGTGCAAATAAACACCTAGAGGGGTCTGGCTGGGCTGTTCAGCTTGGCTGGCTTTTGCGTAGCAACGGTGCCTTTGGGGACCCAAAACAGCGCAGGGGGGAAGCAGGGCATCCTGCAGGTTTGCTACGTGTTAGGAAGGAGGGGTGGAAGACGGGCTCGTTTCAAGTTAAAAGTGACCGTATGAACAAGTCACCAGCGAAACGCGTTCTTGTGTATGCCCGTGTGCATGGAGATACGCTGCGGGAGGCTGCGCAAGAGAGGGAAATTTGGAATAACAGCAGTTGAGAAAACAAACGAGCCTCTTCTGCTTCTCTCCCGCTATCAGTGCATCTGTTGAGAGACGTCCCTGGCGTGCGTTTGGCCTGCAGAGTCTCTCCCGGGTCTGCTTGAGCTGCTTTGTGCTCCCCGGCGGGGCGGCCGCGCAGAGCAGCGGCTCTCCCTGATGTTCTGCAGGCCTTCGCCGGCCCTTGCGCGAGGGAGCTGCGGAGGGAAGAGAGGTGTAAAACCCGCGCCGTGACCTGCAGCCTAGTTGGGGGGGTCCTTCCACCTCGCTTGCTCGTGTCATGGGTTGTGTAGGGTTGCTGCTGCCCCGGAGTCACGGCTGCCTCCGCAAAAAAACTCTGGGGAGCTGGAGCTAGAGGAGGGCATCGTGCAAAGAATTTGCTAATTCTGCTTTAAAAGAAAAAGAAAATCACTGCGCTGTAGCTTCCCATTGGGCTCTGCTGATGCCCTGCGCTTTCCTTTTCTGTTTTCTTATACACAAACTGGTCCCTGATAAAAGGTTAAGTCTCCACAGGACTCAAGCGAGGGGATTACTGTAAACCAGGTCATGGCAAAACCAGTTCCTGCAAGTCCCTGTGGCTTTTTCTCTTTTTACGGATCCAGCTTTTTGCAGCCAGTTCAGCTGCCCTCCCTGGGGAGGAGGGTTACAGCGTTGCTCTTAAAAGCCTGCAGCTGAAACTGCGTGAACTAAACCCCGCCATTGCCGTTGCAGAAGAGGCGTCCAGCTGCCTCCCCCCGGGCACGGCGTGGGCTCGCAGCTCTGGGGTTACCCTGGGCATCCCCCCCCCTTCCCTCCGCGAGCCGTTTGCGCCGAGAAGAAGGCTCCTCTGCTTTCTCGCTTCGCAGATGAGGGCCGTTCGGAAAGCGCCCGGCTTGGCCCCGGCGGCGCACGCGCGCGGTTAGACGAGCCCCCCGCTTCGGAGCGGCTGGAAAACGGTGTCCTCCCCTTGGCAGGCTCCGGGCTGGCCGCTCGCCGGCTGGGGAATTCGTGGCAGCGTTGGGGGCCCCGCGGCGGGCAGGCAGCGGGGTTTTCCTCCAGGGTCGGCTTTGAGGGCGTCCAGGGGCTCCAGGCTTTCTACGCAGGGTTCGTTTGGCTCCTTTATTCCCGTGCGGCCTGAGCTCGAAGCCCGCGCGTTAAAACGCCCGTCCGTGCAGTGCCTTAGGTCGTGAGCGGCGAGGAGGGGATCGGACCCCGCCGCAGCGGAGTCGCCCGGCGAGCCGGAGGCCGGGTCCGCCGCCGCCCGCGGCCCTCGTTTCTGTTCCCTTTCCAGGCCCCAGCGGTTTGGGCAGGCAGAGACGCAGCGGCTGCCGCGGATTTTAGCCGTGCGTCCCCCCTGTTCCCCCCGGGCCCCACGCGGGACTCCTAATTGCTAGCAGAGCGGCGAGGGCTTTGTGCTGACCGTGTGCAGCTCTCAGGCCCGTTTCTGCTTTGCCCTGCATTTCTTGAGGCAGCTGAAGACCAGGAGTGTTTGACCCCAGCCTGATCCATGAGTTCCTCTTCTCACGCAGCTGTGGTCGTTGCTGACGAAGAGGGTTTTCCTGCGCTGGGTTGCAGAGATGGGGAGCCAAGTTGTAAGCTCGGCTTTTAATTGCTGCATAATCACCGAAATGGGAGCAGACTGATTTAATCTCCCATGTTACAACAGCGCTGGGAGTTGGTGCCAAAAATTGATGCCTAGTGCTAAAGCGCTGGCCGACCCCACGCTTGGAGGCCACGAGTTTAACTCTTGGCGCCTTTGGCAACCTGGCCGGTGCGTCGGAGGCCGTAAGACCTCCGGCCGGGTGCCGGAGCCGGCTCGTCTCGTGCGCTCAAAGGCTCTGCTCACGGGGACGGCGTTGCGGTGGCTGTCCTGCTGGCTGGAGCGGACCAGTCCGGCGGCCCGGCGGAGGCTCCCGCAGGAGCTCCACGCTGATGGCAGAGCGCGCGGGACGTCTGCTCTGGGGCCGAGCATCTACTCCCCGGCTTTGGAGGAATTGCTCTGTTCTCTTTGCAAAGATTGCTCTCTGAGGTCGTGGGACAGCTTCTCTGGAGACTTGGGAGCTGACCGTGTCCTTTCTGCTCTGATCTGTCTCAGCTCTGGGGTATAAAAGTGTGAAAATGTTTCTCCCCAAATGCTATTTTTTTCAGAAGTCGTAGAACGGGGTAGGGTTTCTTTTGACTCAAAGATGCTGCCAGTCTAGAGCTGTCTAAGAGGGTCTGTGCATCCCAGGGTCTTGTCTGATTGCAAAAGCAAATGAGGCGACGAGTGACAGCAATGGGTAACAAATGGCCGCGGCTTCTGTCACCTGCTTTCAAGCCTTGAAGGCCTTGCAAAGCTGCTCGTTTCCCGAGCTGCCCCACGCTGAGTGTCCTCCCTGGGTGCCTGCAGCGCCGGCGACACAGTTCCCTGCCCACAGGCTGGGCTAGCGCCTCTCCCAGGGCTTTGTTGGGCTCCCGTCCGCTCCTCCTCCTGAAACGCTGATTTGCACAGGCTTTGCCGGTGCAGTTGCGTTCTTAAGAGGCTCTTTGCCTGGTGACCCATTAAATCAGGCCTTCTGCTTGAGTCGGACAGCTGCTTTGTGTCTTTGCTGAAAGAGCCAGTCAATCCTGGGGTTAATTTATGCTCTCTTTGTGATACTGCTGTAAGTTTGAGGGTTGTTTCATTAACCCCATCCTGACTTGTCGGTGTTTCCCAAAGAGCCTGCAGGAGGGCACAGATACAGATGTGCTGGGTGTATCCAGCTGCAGATTCTGGCCAGAGCCCTCCAGGCCCTACTTCCACGTGTCTGTCCAGCAGCAAGAGCCTTAAGCCAAATGATGCTCCTTCCCTGGAGCTTCTTCATGCTATCCTGTCCTTCAGGGTTGTATATGTAACCGCAGCCTTGGAGCACCAGCTGTTAAAGCAAATGTGAGCTCTGCAGCCCCTGAGGGTGTCCATAGCCTGCCCAGCCTCCAAGCTGCTGTGGTTTGTGCTTGATGCTAAAATACGGCCCTTGTTCTGCTTTCCCAGGTGCAGCTGCATGGGGAGGTGCTTGCCCTGCGTAACATGGCCCTGGCACGATGCTTAGGGAGCCACCCTGCCCACACCCCCAAAGCGAGCTGTGGTTGTCCTCGCTGTCCTCATACAGCTGTGGTTAACAAGTCTCTTACTGCAGTTGCACTTTTTACCTCCCTTGTGCAGAGCCGGTGCAGGCTGAATCTGTCCCAGTGTGGGTGGCATCAGCCGTTCCCTAAAAGGGTGATCTGTAAATGGGTTAGGGCTGACTGTTATTTGTCTTGCTGTTTTCCAGGTCAGAGTGGCTTGGGGAAGTCCACATTAATCAACACCCTCTTTAAATCCAAAATCAGCCGGAAATCTGTACAGCCAACTTCTGAAGAGCGGATCCCCAAGACCATTGAAATAAAATCCATCACTCATGGTGAGTCTCTGCAGATCCCGCTTGGTGGTTTGATGTTTGGTCACTGCATCTTGTTTCTTCAGAGGCTTTCTGCGATTGGAAACCTTCACTCTTGTCATCTGTCTGAAGGGATTTGACCATCCAGAGGTGCTTGCTGGACCAAGCAAACTCATCATCTTTTCCCTTTATTCACTAGCATTGATTTAATTATGATGGAAGCGGCCAACTAAGGTGGTCATGGGTGTTGTGCTTCAGGGCTGATGTGGTGTTATATCCATCACCAGATTTCAGGAGGGCAGGCTTGGCCTGAGTGCTCATCAGTACTTGCCTCACACAGCCGCTGCCTGCTTTTCTGTTTCAGAGATTGAAGAGAAGGGAGTTCGCATGAAGCTGACAGTCATTGACACCCCGGGCTTTGGAGACCACATCAACAACGAGAACTGGTGAGAAGGCTGAGCGGGAGCACTGCAGGCCTCAGCTCGGGCTATGAGGACACCACCATTCCTCTCTCTCCTGAGGAGATAAGGAGTGCTGTTAGGATAGAGCAGGCTAGGCTAGTCTTCTCTGTAGAGGCTGGAGAAGCAAAGAGAGGTTGGTGTGGATGGCGTGAAGAGAGCTGGGAGAAAAGCGTATCTCCCTGTGACAACGTATCCTCCCATCCAGCCTGTCATCTCAGAGACAGTGCTGTGCTCTCAGGGGCTCAGTGGAGCCCTACAACAGCCCTGTTAGAATCCACAAACATCCTGCTGTTTCTGGCATGAGACAACCTTTGTTCTCGGCTGGGATCAGCTGCTGTGCTGGGCTGACCGGTCCCGTGACCTTGTTCACGGGTCCTAAAGGCTGAACTCTGCAACGAGTCCCTGGGACAGCGGCTTTCTCTGTGCTTAATGTATTCCTCCTTGGAGCTAGGCAGGGCTGTCCTCTGCGACTGCTCGCAGTTGGGTTGCTCACATGGACGTGGTGAATGCTTGACCACACATGTATGTGTGTTTCTACTACTGGAAAGAAAGGGAAGTCTCTTTCTGTAACTGTGTGCCTTCACATCTCCTCTGCTTTCTACGATCCCTTTTCCTATAGTTGGGTTCTTCAGAAACCCGTAGATACTCTGTCATCTCACAGTAGACTTTGTGGATCATCCAAAGGTGTCCTATGCTCTGGGCGGGCAATTGCTAACTGCTCTGCTGCATTTTCCCAGAAGTAAAAAAAAAAAAAAAAAAGAAAAAGAGGTTCCTTACCAGGACTTTGAGATCCGCTTTGGATGGTGAGAGCAGGGGTCTGGCAGTGTCAGGCTGGCAGTGTCTCCTCCACCATCTTAATCCTTCAGTACTGGAACAGACTGGGCAATCATAGCTCCCTTTTTTACTGTGAGATGGGATGGGTGGACTCATGAGATTTGATGCTTCGGAACTCCTCTTGCTCTTGGAGGAGGCAGTGCAAAAGTAGAGGGAAAGGAAAAAGAGAGAGGAAGGATTCTGTTTTTAGGCAGCCATCCCCTGGAGTAGAGAAGGGAGGAATTTCTAGGCACTTGCTCTTTAAAAGAGACAGTAAACAAGATCTACTACTCCCGCAGTGTAAGGAGTATAAGGAGTTGCCAAGTGGTGAACACGTGAGGTTTGTGATTCCTGTTTCCTGCAGTTGCTGAATGAATGGGAGCTGACGGGAACTGAAAGGTTCCTTGTGTGTTTAAATGGGATTCGATGAGATTCACTTCTGAGGACTCCGCTTTGCAGAGTCAGGCTAGCTGGGAGGATGAGGGTGGTCCAGATTGCTCACGTAAAACCCATGTCGTGTGTTTGTCTCTCTGTAGCTGGCAGCCCATCATGAAGTTCATCAATGACCAGTACGAGAAGTATCTGCAGGAGGAAATCAACATTAACCGGAAGAAACGGATCCCAGACACCAGGGTGCACTGCTGTATATACTTCATCCCAGCCACTGGCCACTCGTACGTACCCTCTCTATTTGGAGCATGCCTTTCCTCCAGGGTGGCAATGGGGACCTGTCCCCACTCAAATTGTGTGTGCTTCAGTCTCCTACTCTCAGTCTCACCTAACTTAGTTGCTCTGAGTCATCATCTGCATCCACTTGTCTCTCTGTAAAGACTTGAAGGAACTCAGATGCCCTTCAAAAACCCCTAGCTGAAGCGCGTAAAGTCTGGCGATGTCTTGTATGCTCTTGTGAATCATCAGGAGCAGCATCGTAGCTGGGCTTGGAGTCCCCCACAAACGACACGTGTGAAGCCTGTCGTTCCTAAAGCCATAGCCAGCCTCCTTCTGCATCTAAAGCCTTTGCAAGAACGTGGCAAAGCTGCTTTAGCCATGCAGAACAACTGAGTTGCTTGCTTGGCCAGTGATGGACACCAGTCAGTGAGCTCTGGAATTTGGTGGGAAGGCCACCTTTGCAGTGACTGCTGGAAAAACGTTTTTTTGGCTGCGACCCTGCCTTTGTAAGGAGAGAAGCCAGTTGTCCTAGGGCAATTGTACCGAGCAAGAGAACACCCAAACCCTTTAAGAGCATTTGGTAGATTTTTTGATTAGTCTGCAAGTGAGATGCAGGTTATTCCACGCAAAGCTTTCCTGTCTCTGGCACTTCTCAAATGACAGCATCAAAGAGCCGGATCTCTAACTTTTTTTTCAGACTTGTAGCCCTCAGTGAATATCTTGGGCACTTAAAATATCTTGCAAAATCTGACTTGAAGTATCATAACCTAAAATGAGGCCTGAGTTTCCTTTTGATTCGTGTCAGTTCCTTCCACTTCTGGCTTTGTCTGTGTGGGGATTTCTTTCTCTGTTTTTAAAAGTAAACTTAAACTGCCAGAATTGTATTAAGTGCAGCTTTTTCCACTTCCCCGTGCAGAACTTCATTCCAGTAGAAAAGATTTTGTTTTGCTTGTGTCAGTGGCTAGACCAAAAATGCATTCCTCGCTGGAATAAGATGACTGCATGGGTCAGTTATGCTGTTCTATAACAAGCAAAGCTTACTTGGGTGAATGAGGCCTTAAAACCTCCTCTCGAAGGAGAGAGCAGGATGCTCAGCAGCATCTTCATCGGGTGGAGCAGATACAGCACCACCACTATGGTCTGCAAGGGACTCTGTCCTCAGACTTTCCAGTACGAGCATGGCTTTATCTTTACACCCTGGCCTCCCTCTGCTTGTGGCCTTTGCTCCTCGTGGGACGTTCTGTCATGGGACAATCTGATAAAGTAGAACATTTTTAAAAGGGAGATGATGTTTTTAGACCCGTTCGGCTTGTTGATCCTGCTCATCTACGAGAACTGTGTCTGCAAACCCTGCCTTGGTGGGTTTGGAGTATTGCAGCACTAGCTACGCTCTCGCTTTGTTTCCACCGCTTCAGGCATTTAACGCTCGCAGGCCACGCGCTTGCTGTGGAGGGCAGTGCTTGAACCCTTGCGTGCAGCAGCGGGGGGCTGCAAACGTTGAGGCAGAGTGCAGGCTTCGCTCCCCGGGCAGCTCCCCCTCCCTGGGAAACCCAGCTCTCCCCCCGGCTCTCGTTGCATGTGTGGCCGTCACGTGTGGGGGAGGCACCGATGTCAAGCGGCTGGCCCCGGCCCCTGCCTGAGCCTCTCGAGCGGTGCATTCTGGTTTCTCTCACCCACCAGCTCTCTGGCTAACAGTAATTGCGTGGAAGTTCAGCTGCTTTTTTTCTTTCTCTCCGAAGAACATGTGTTTCCAATATCAGAACTAGCCCTGCCGTTGGAGGGACTTTGTTGCTGAGCCGTACATGGATACTCCTTTCCCTGAAACAGCCTTGGGCCATGCGTAGCCTGATACCCCAGCTGGGGGCTGCAGCTTGGGTTGCTCTCAGGGCTGTGGTTTCCTGCCCAGGTGCCAGAGTGGACATCTGGCTCCTGAGCCCCTCTTGCAGGGGGGTTAGAGATAAAATGAAGAACAGGAGGCTTTAGAGAAGCTGGGGAGCCCCGAGGGGGGAACCTCACTGGGAGGGAGAAATCTGTGGGAAATGCTGTTTCTCTGAGAGCTCAAGCAAGGACTGGGGTTCCTGTCTGTCCACTTGCAAAGCCCGGGTGGTGTTTCTCATCGCCACGGACATGCTTTCCCTAATGTTGTCCTCGGTCCGTGGATGTTAATGTCAATGCCCCTGTTGAAGGACGTAGCTGATACTGCAGTGTAGTCGCCGAGGTTCGTGCTCTTTTTGGAAAACAGAGGTTTGGGAGGCAGTTTCACATGAGTTTCTTGTAGCGTTTAATGTAGGCTTTGTGCCTTTGCTGCCTCCCTGTGCGGGACAGGCTTTATAACCAATCTAGTTTGCACACACGCTGTCCTTCTTGTAACACTGCTGTAAAACCATGTTTGCAAAGGCTAAGTAATGTGCTGGCAAGAGCTTCTGGCTGCAGCAGCAAAGCCCTCGTTCTTTGCCACCCAATAAATTCCACCGCAGCGACCCATGTGAAGTGACTCTGAAATCCTGCCTCATCTTTCTCAGCAGCCCTGTTCTCTGGGTATACCAAAACTGATGCTTGATGTCCTGATGCCTTGCTGGTCCTTTCCCTTCTTGTTGTCGCCTGGCAAAGCCAGCGGTGCTGCAGCAGAGAGGGCTAGATTCCCACCTGGCTCGTGGCCCTGCAGCGCTGCTGCCAGCTAGATTCATGCAGCAGACAGACAGGTCCTGGTGTTGGGGCTTGGGTGACTGCTAGATGCTTGCTGGTATTTGTTTAATGCACAGCCCAAATTCTTGCTACTAGTTGGATCTTGGACTTAACCAAAAGGAAATAACTCTGAAGCTCACAGTGGATTTTTATTCCTATAATGGCATTTCAAGGCAACCAGCAGGAATGAGCCTCCACTCGGAGGCTGTCTGTGCTGTGCGCAATGGCTGGTGGTATGCAGAAATAACGTGTGCTAACCCAGGTTGGATTCCCTAAGCTAGAGGGAATGGGGAGCACCTGGCACCAACTGGAGCTCTTGCTGCCTGCAGCAGCTCCTGCTGCAGCTCATCCACCCTCCTTTAGAAGTCTTTCAGTCCTCCCCCCCCAAGCAAGTCTGAAGCGTGTGTGCCTAGTTAGGCGTGTACAGTTCTGGTGATTGTCTTCAGTAGGGGAAGAAAAACACGCTTTTTATTTTTGAACTACAGCCCTTCTTTGGGGATGTGCTTGTGAAAAAGCTGTTTGCATAGATGCCTTGCACTGTGGATAAAACAACTCATTTTCTCTTGCTGCATTGCTTATTCATATATATAATGATTTAATTGCTAATCCTCCTCAGGTTCTGGCATCAGCACCTTGTAGAGGTGAATTTGGTTCAAATACCCAGCTGAGTGCAGTGCTGTTGGGCCTGCGGCTTGTGACAGTAGTCATTAAGCACCAAAACTGGTCCCTGCAGGTACCAGTCACTGCTATCTTGGGCTGCGCCTTGCAGAAGGAGTCTGAGATGAATTAGGTCCGTGCTTGCCCTGTTGTGACCTTGACTGTGCCTGCCTGTGACTGCACAAAGCTATTAGTGAATGTGCAAATTAAGTTCTGCACGCCTGTGATTTCCTTAAAGCCATTCAGTGTCCTTTGGCATCTACAGACGAATGGCCATGACTTCTAGCTAAGGGTCTCATGCCAGAGTGAGTCTTAGTGAAAAGTATCTTTTCCAAAAATCTAAAATGTTTAAAAGGCGGCTTTGCAGCAGCAATTAGTGGAATATCTAGAAACCTGTACAGTAGTCTAAGCCATACAGTTTGCCTCTCAGTAGAGTCCTTTGCTTTCCCTCCTGTTGACCAGGACTGTTCAGGCTTTTTCAAGGAGAGTGATGTTGCTCGAGAGAGCGCTCGGGTTCAGCGCATGGATTCCGGTGTCAGCCCCGCTCGCGGCTGCGTGGGACGTGATCCCTGCTGTAAGATGAGGGGAGCCAGGTCAGGGGCTGGGATTTCTCCAAGGTCCACAGCAAGAACAGCCTTGTGCGGTGACTCCCAAGCTCGGCATCCTGTGCTTGGCCCCGCTGCTTCCTGCCTCTGATGCTGCCCACAGGCTTTGGAGGAGAATTGATGGACTGAGCGTTAAGCTCGCTGGAGTAAGCCTTCCCTACTGGGGTAAAAAGCACATACAGGCCAGGGAGAAAAGGCTGTTTACTTTGATTACTGAGAATTGCTTTTCAAGTAATTTGGCTAGGACTGCAACTGCTAATTTATTTATTTTTTTCCTCTGAAATATCCTGAAGATCTGTCTGTTGGTGGTGTCTACTTAATGGTGTTTGTAAGACAGTCCCTTACTCTTTCTTGTAGCCTCACTGCTATTTGTGTGAGTTGTGTCGCAGGTTTTCTGGTACTTCATCACCTTCAAATCCTCACTGGCAGTTCTGTTTGCCTGAGTGCCCCTCTTGGGAGGTGCTGAGGTTACCCCTATAGACCAGGTACTTGCAGAGCACCAGGGAGGTGGTGGGTGCTTGTGGACCCGGAGCTCAGAGGCTGCTTGCAGGATGTGGGCTGGGTATGGCTTTGCGTGCTGCTGTTAGACTTGCAGGATGCTTCTGGCATCCTCCACGTATCAATGAGAGCTTGGTAGCGGGGTTCTTACGCAGCAGTCTGAGCTGAAACGCAAATGCCTGGTTGATTTTTGAGTCCATCTGCATGGGCTGCCTATGCATCCTGGTCTTCTCTTTAAAAGAAAAGCTGATGAAAGAGTCAGGAACATAGTCTCAGTGGGGAAGAGGCTTTTAAGGGGGAAAAATTGTTTGAAAATAGCAAAGAGAAAGGAGGAGAAAGAAATCTGCTGGGAAGGGAATATAAGTGCATTGCTTTCTTGGAGGTCTGGGAAATACATTATACAGAGCTCCAAACAATGTTTGCCAGCAGCAGTCTGCTTAGATGTGTCCATGGAGGTTCCCCTGTGTGCTTTATTCCCTTTATTTATTTATTTAAATAGCCAAACTCTTTTGTTCCTGAAGCCCAGGGTGATCCGTGACTGCTGAGCTCATGCCAGCGGCTTGTTTGCCCTCGTGCTAGCGATGCGCTCTCCGGGCTGCGCGTGCCGCTCGCCCGGCTCTCCAGCGGCTTGCGGAGAAGGTTACGGGTCAGTCCGCCGGGAGCGGTGGGTGCGGAGCTAGCGCCCGATGCCTGAGAGGGGAGTGGATTTGGCCAGGGATGGACGCGGATGAGTCACGCGCCGCAGTCTGCGGGAGAGCAGCCTGGGGTGCTGCGCAGGAGGCCGAGCAGGGCAGCGCGGCTTCGTGTTCCTCTGCGCAGTGCTCTGCCGGAGCCTGGTTACACCTGAGCATTTTAATTTACCACCCTGTTTATTTCTGCTTCTTCCTTAGTTACGCAGGCTTCTGGTTTGCAAGTGGGGCTGACCTAGAAATGGGGGAACGTGGTTCTTGGCCCCAGCTCTGCCGTTTCAGTTTATAGCTTTGAAAGGTGACTTTGCCTCCCTCTGCCCCAGCTCCCTAAGGATAAATCAGGTCATGTCCTGCTGGCACCCGTCACCAGATCTGTTGTGGGCCGAAGTTGTGCGCTTGGCACCTTGGTGTTTCCCTTTTTACGCTGGCTCGCTAGCTTTTTACGTTCAGCTCGCTGCTGGGGGATGTGTCCCCCATCACCTCCAGAGCCATCATGGGGAGACTGCAGCATGTGAAGACATCTCCAGGCAGGCTTTCATCTAGCTAGTTTGGGAACTATCAGCAATAAAAATACCTTCAGGGAGGACTGAGGGCCTAAGTACCGAGGCAGGGTCGTGGGCAGGCCCCTCGAGCCCTCGTTGCTGTGTGTAGCTGGATTGCAGCCCGGAGATGCAGCGAGGAGAGTGGCACTGGAGGTCGCATACAGGCTGTCAGCAGGAGCATTTAACAGGGAGGCATTTCCTGAGCAGCTGATTATTTAGGTTATGCAATCTCTGCAGCTTTGGTCTGCTGAGACTTTTGTTGTAGAAATTTTCTGACTTTTTTGCCCTCTGGAACGAGCAGAGTCTCTTCTGTGCCATGTGATCAGCTTGAGAATTAACAGAGCCTCTTTGAATCTGAACCAGCGGACACAAGTCGAAATCCTGGCTTGTGCACGACAGCAGGTTGGTGCCCGGTGTGGGAATGTGCTTGACCAGGAACAGCGACCCGTAGCCAGGTCATGCCAACCTGGCATGTCCTCGGGCAGCGTGTGCATGCGTGTGGCCTCCTGGGCAAGCCTGGAGAGGGCTTTGCACTGTGGTCGCTCTTCACCTTCTTGATTTGTGTTGTATGTCACGGGCAGCCTGTCCTGCAGCTGCCAGCGCCCGTGCTCTGCTCCCTGCTTTGCCAAGGACTCGCGTAGCTCTGGGCGAGTTCCTCCGGTCCTCGGTGGCGGAGCATCCGGTCGGGGCCCTCTGCCGCTCTGGGGGTTTTGTGGGGGCTCACGGATGAGTGTGGCGCTTTGAAACGAGGACAGGAAACGTTTTAAGTGTTTGTCTGCGAACCGCTTGTGCGAGGCAGCTGCGTGCTGTCGTGCTTTTAGGAAAACGCCTTTGCTTTTCCTCTCTGAAAGAAAATTACTCCTCCTCTGCATCTAGCCTTTGAACGCCCCCTCTCCGCTGAGGATCGCGGCAGCCCCCGGGTCCTCGCTTGCCGCCCGCGAGCCCCTTTCTTCTGTCTTCCGCAGGCTGCGACCGCTGGACATCGAGTTCATGAAGCGCCTGAGCAAAGTGGTCAACATTGTCCCGGTGATTGCAAAAGCCGACACGCTAACGCTGGAGGAGAGGGACTACTTCAAACAAAGGGTAAGGGCTGCACGTCTTCCCCCGGCCCGCTCTCCCCCCGCCTTCGCCCCGCAGGTCTGCGGAGCCGAGCGCCTGGCCGGGAGCCCGGCGCATTCCTCCGGCTGCAGCTCTGAGTGATCCCAGGTGGCAGCAGGAAAGGCCTTCGCTCCAAACAGTTCCTTGTGTTTCTCTTGGATCGTTGTCAGTGCAGGATAAATTTTGCACTCTTAGTCTTGGGGCCTGTTCCTCCTGCTTCCTTTAATGTTGTTGTTGTTGTGATTATGTTGAGGCAGTTTTTTATTATTCTGAAAGGTGGAGAGTGCTGCATATAGAGCCTGGAAAATCCTTCCTTCGCACCAATACAGTAACCAGGCAAAAATATGTGTGTCTGAGCTTAGCCGGGCAAGATTTGTGGGAAGAGCAAACTATGAAGCTCCCCTGATTGCATTGGTGGGGAGCTGAGAAGGGTCAGTTCAAATTCACAGCAAGGCATGTGGTTTCCTCCACGCATGCATGTCTGGTGCTGCAGAGAGGCTTTGCTCTGGGTTTCGGCAGAGGACTGTAAATCCGTTACCATAGCTGCTGATGTGGCTGCAGGCGTGATGGCCTCAGTGTTTGCTGCAAAAATAAGCAAGCCATCAATCACCTCTTGTCTTGTTCTAAGAGTCTGAATTGCATTTTTGAGCATGAATAGACCGAGTTTTGCCAAAACCAGTCACTCAGCCAGGGCTCCCTACATATCCGTGTGCAATGCAATGAGTTCTGAGCAGAACAGAGACGAATTGGGTAGTGGCAGAGAAGATTGCCAGGATTGTGGTCTACTGCCCTGGAACTGAGCTCCAAAAGGAGCGAGGTTGTGGCTGTGGGTAGCTCATTGCCCTGAAGTGGAGAGAGTTAACTTCTGCAGGCTCTTATTTCTTGCGTTTCAGACAGCAAAAGAAGATAAGCGTGGGGTGGGCCTCTTGGGCTCTGGAGTCCTGGACTCCACTGTCCCTTTGAGCTCCCAGAGGTCAGGAGTTTGCTTCCTGCACGTCCCTGCTTCAAGCAGGGATGTGAGGCAAGGGGAAAGGGTGGAGTGGGCTTTGCCAAAGGGGTGGTTTTGAGGAGCCATCTTTGTTAGGGATGGGGGGTGCAAGTGTCTGGAGGAGACAGCATGCTAGCTAGGGTGTTATTCACCGCATCCATGCAGAAGAGCATGAGTGCTGTTGCCATGCTGAGTTTGAGCTCATTTTAGTGTCTTCCCAGTTTGTGAAGAGCAGGGTCAGGAACTGAAATATTCAGTCTAGTCTTGGGGGCTGAAACCCAAATCTGCAAGCGGTTCCCTCTGCAATGAGCTAAGGGATTTCTGGAAATGGAGCTATGCCTTAATCCAGACTGGACTTGATGAGCATGTCAGCCAGCTCATGGAGAGTTGTGTTCAGAGCTGGTGCTGGAGGATGAGAGGAAGGAGGGCTGGGGGGCTGAAGAGGTGTGAGAGGTGTCAGTCCAAGGTGCTGCTAGTCTCTCCAATGGCCTTTCCAGATTGCTTGCTTCATTCAGAGGCCGCAAGCACGTGCATATACATGCATGCCTGTGTGTCTGTCATTGACTGCCTGACTGCTGGAACTATGGAGTCAGTCTGGAATCTGAAACTCCATCTGGGCACGCTTTGCCTCTGATATCATCCGTGTAACAGAAGATCGTGCTGTGGGAATGGTGCTGACAGTGTTGCCAGTGCTGTGGGAGAATCCATCTGGCTTGTCGGCTCTGCCGCTAATGAACTAAAGTAGCAAAAGCGGGTCTCGTTCGCAGCGGGGCCCAGAGCCAAGCTGGGCTTGCGCGGATCTGCCAAGTGGGTGCAAGTGGCGAGGAAGAGCGGCCTGTGGCCCAGAGAGCAGGCGGGATAAACTCGCCCCATCTCTGGTTACACTTCTGACTGTAACCAGACCTCTGAAATCCTTCACAGATGGAGAGGGGAACACAGCCTTGCTGGCTCGTCTGCCATGCCCATTCTCCGAGGGGCTCATCCTTGGTAAATTAGTCTCCAGATCAACTCCTGGTGCAGAGGAGCAAGTAATCAATCCAGTTTTGCACCAGCTAAGATGTGGATTGGGATTTTTAACATGGCTCCAACGTGCATGCATGCACACTTCCAAAAGGCAATGGCCCTGCCTGCACTTGGAGGGGTTGAACTGGTTAGGAGGAGGTGTTTAATTTCTGGGTTTGTTTCAGGCTGGACAGGTCATGATGGAGCATTAATCTGCCTGCTTCCTCCCTTTGGTTCATGTGGCCTGGTTTCTGGCTTATGTGAGCATTGCACTGAGCTACTCAAATGGAGTCCTCTGCCCTGTGGAGTTGGCTTATGTTGGGTTGTTCCCCTAAAATGGTATGTGGGCTTGGCTTGGGGTGGGATCAGAGGCCTGGCTCAGGGGTTTTCTTTGGCTTGGATGTATCTCCTTTGCCAACTGAGAATGTAGGGCTTATGTAGAGGAGTTCACCACCCTAGGATGTGATAGGAGCTGGCACTCAGGTATGAATTCAGGTTTGGCAGCTTCTTCGGGAAGGCTGATCCACTGTGTTCCTGGTGCTGTATTAGCCAAGTCTCCGTATAGGAATTGGATTTCAGTGTGGTGGGTTTTTTTTCCCCTTTTCACAGAGGCAATATCCTTAGAGCTGGTTACGCTCTGAGCTGTCTGTGCGCCTGTCCCCTCTCAGATTGTACTCTGCAGTAACTTCTTTTGCAAGGAGCTTAAGCAAACACTAGAAAACAACCTCTTAATTTTGGGTCCAGCACCACATGTCTTGACAACTATGTTCCCCATTGTTTGGTGCAACTTGTAATTTCCTACGGTCTTCTCAATGAAAAAGCAGAGCCTGGCTCTTGTAAGCTCATCTCTCTCTGTGAGACCCTCTCCTCAGACTGAACAGGAACCATATCTTGGCATAAGGCTCTCCTAGAGCTTCCAGGGCGAGCACTTGATAGGTGGTTAGCAGTTAAACAGGAGTCCCTATTCTCCAGGTGGGCAGTGTTAAGGAAGGAAAGGGAAGATAATACTGCTTGGCTGTCTAGTCTTCTAGTACTGAGTGGACCCTGACAGGTTTGTTCCTACATGCCTCTTGGGCTGGCTGGGAGCAGCCACTGTAGTGGGGGTGCTGCTGTTCTTCCTTCTTGCACATCTCATTCATGTGTTTCTCTGCTTCTCTTCTCCTAGATCACAGCTGATCTTCTTGCCAATGGGATTGACGTGTATCCTCAGAAGGAATTTGATGAAGACTCTGAAGATCGGCTAGTAAATGAGAAATTCAGGGTTAGTGTGTGGTGTTGTGGCTTGAATGTGCTTGGATGGGGGCTTGCAGCTCCTGATAGCTGATGTCTTGGGAGCCTCTTGCAAAGTTCCTGTATTTTCTTTCTGAAGGTACTGTGCCTTATCCCCGTCTGACCAAAGATGGGGCCAGAGCTCAAAGCAGGGACAGAAAGAGGGTGAGAAATGCATTTGGGGAGGATTGCTTCTCCTGTCTATGTCATGGCTCCTTTCTTCTAGGTCTGTTCTTCGAATGTGCCCTCAGTAACAACTAGATGAGGAAGTCCCTTAGCCTCTTGCCCTTTCATAGGAGCGGTGAATGCTGATGTCTGCCTGTTGCTAGCAAAGGGAGCAACCTCCCTGCTGGCTGCAGAGATTTTGCCCGGTGGCTGGTCTGATTTCATCAACCTGAATTACTTGCTGCAGGGAGTAGCTAATGACTTATTGGCTAGAAAAAGTGGATTGGATAAATTCAAGGAAGAAGAAAAATGTAAATAAAAAGATACTACCTTGGATCAGGAAGTAACTGAGCCGCCACTGGCTGGTTGCTGGATGCTGGGGGAGGTTCCTAGGGAAGTATCAGTGTTTCCCCTAGGCTTGCTGGCTATATGCTAGCCCCTGCCAGAGCGAAGTGCAAGGCTTGGACAGGCTTTGTTCTGGTCTTACATGAAGGCTTGAAATATTGAAGCACAGCAGACTTTGAGGAGGGGAGCAGACAGGACTGAGGCTCCTGTACTGACCCACGGTTGAGAGAGCTAGAGATGCAAGGTTGAGAGAGTGTGGGGCAGGCAGCCCATGGGTGGTAGCAGCCGTTCATTTCTGTCAGAGCCCCATGCTCCTGGAATCTGGTCTGAGCTCAGCTGAAAGCTTCACAGAGCTAGGAGCAGTCGCTAAGGGGAAATCAAAAGTGAGAGACATGCCTAGGTTGGTCAGATGTATGAGAGGTACTGCAGCTGGGTTCCTGGGATCCTGTGGTTTCCAGCAAGCAACATTGCTCAGGAGCCTTGGACACTGGCTGGCTGTCTGGTTGCATGAAACTGCCGTGAAAACCACTTGAGACGTAGGAGGAGGGGCCCAGGACCAGTCGGGAGCTGGATCCATTGCAGACTTGAGTCCTTGCTGTAATAGCTGGCTGGAGACTGCCTCACCTGAGATTTTACTCACCAGCTTGGTTTCCTCATTGGTTTTCAGAGGGAAAAATTAACCTATGACTTTTCTTTGCTCAGGAAATGATCCCATTTGCAGTGGTGGGTAGTGACCAGGAGTACCAGGTTAATGGAAGAAGAATCCTTGGAAGGAAGACCAAATGGGGCACCATTGAAGGTATCTTGTCCTTGTTTTCTTACCTCCCGAGCCCATCCCATTGCCCTGGCAGAAGATGATGAGACCCAAAACTAGCAGTAGAAATCTAGATGTACCTACTGCTTCCCTGGCCCTCCAAAGAGAATTACTTCCTCAGTATTTGGGGGACTGGAAATGATTTGGCCAATACTCCTGCACTGAGTTTCTGAGCCTTTGTGCAGTTCAGGGTGGCTGTTGAGTGGAGAGAGAAGATGATGCTTCTGTGTTTCTCATCTCTGCTTTCTTCCGGGCCTTCTACTTTGATGTTTCTGTTGCATTGCTTGTCACATAATTAAACGTCTGATGGCTGGATTTGAGGGCCGATGAGTTCAGTGCTGACGTCTCTATGTCTCAAGTTCAGAACAGAGCCTTTCCCTGGCATCTGTAATTCTCTGCACGCTTCACCATGCACTCAACTGGTGCCCTTGTGGGGTCTGTTCCCTCTTCTTCATCACATTAGTATCTTCCCTTTTCTCCCCTCCATTTTAAATCACAGTTTAAAGGCTAGATGAAGGTTCATGGCTCCAGCGCTTCAACACATTTTCCCCCATCCCTGACTTTTAGCAGCTTACAGACACATCTTCAACACCATTCTTCTATCTTCTTCCCCTTCATTTCTTACAGATTTCTCTCATTTATGATTCTCTATAGGAATCCTGTTTTGAATGAGTGCTTATGATGCCAGGAAAAATCAGTGTATTTTAAAGCTCTGCTGCCCTCTTGTGCTCTATCCTTGGAAGCTCTGAGTTTGGTGGGCTTTGGAGTAGCTTAAGAAAAGCTACTCACCTTTAGAGTATGTGGCATCTTCAGCACAGGGAGACCCACAGACCCAGCAGTGGTCGCTGGCAGTCTTGCTGGCAAAATAATGTTTTTGTCATGTTATTTCTGCATTAGGTTCAAGCCTGGGGTAGGGGAACGGACACAACAAAGGGAGCTGACCCTCTAAATGCAAATGCCTGGCAAACAAAAAGCTGCGATACTGATTGTGGTGGAGCAATTTTTGCTTTTTTCGCCCCATCCTCTTACAAACACTCTTTTCCTCCTCCTAAGCCCTGTTGAGACAGCAGTCATACTTCTGTCAGTGGGAGATCACATTATTCCTCTGCAGTAAGCAACATGGGGAAGTAAAGTCAGAGATATGCTTGAGATATCAGAGGACATTCATGGTGAAGCTAAAAATGAAACTTTGTTCTTTTGAGTCATGCCTGGTGCCTGCTGCAGAGCTCACCCTTCCCCTTTTCCTTCAAAATCTCTCTGAAAATGGTTCACTGTTTCTCACCTACTCAAACTTACAGTGGTGAGATGGGGGAAACCATGCTGTAGGCTGGGGGATGCTGCAGAGAGCTCCTTCGTTGTGTGCAGGACAGCAGGGGAAGTGTGACCCTCCGTAGGGCCCTTCCTTCCTCAACGCTGCTGCTGCACTTCTGCCGTTGGTGTGTGCGGTGAATGCTGATGGTTTTCTTTCTCTTCCCCACCAGTGGAGAATACGACACACTGTGAGTTTGCCTACCTGCGGGACCTCCTCATCAGGTCAGTGGGACTGTTGCCATGTTTGTGTAACCTTTGGTCACCAGGTGGCATCAAAACGAAGGCGAGAGCCCAGCGTGAAACAGGTGGCTGCTTCGCTCGCCCTCCACGACCGCAGCAGCCCCTGTGCAAGGAGTAGCCCCATTCAAGGGTGCTTTTCTCAGCTGTGTTGCTGAGCAAGAGAGGAGAAAAGCAGTGGGAGCATGTGGGAGAGCTGAACTTGACAGTAGGACGCAGGGTATAGTGTGACTGCAGCTCACCTACCAAGATCAGCTGGAGGTCTTGGCTTTAGTGACCCCGCACAAGCTCTGTGTCCTCCTCGATGCATTACCCCAATTCCGAGTCATCACCCTCCTGGGCCCTTCCCTCTGCAGATGAGGACAGTATTGTTGTAGGGTCCATGCTGAACCCCGTGGCCTGCTCAGGGAGAGCATGGGCTCCTCCTAGACCTGCTGCAAGAAAAGCTCTGGTAAACAGCTGTGCAGGGCTTCAGGCACAGTCCTATGCCCTCTTGGGACTGGGGCCTTCCCAAAAGGGCCCTTAGGCAGCAAGGGATCCCCTTGTGCCAAACACACAGGCTGCTGATGCCACTGAGAGTTTCTGTTCTAGGCTGTCTGTAATTGCCTCCACTTCCCTCCCACTCTCTAAAGAAGTTTCATTAACTAGTAAAGCTGGAGAGGAAATTCAGGCTGGGGAGGGTGGTTGCAAGCAGATGTTACGGGGTGCAGGCTTGCAGTTGGGTTGGAGTAGCAGAGATGGTGCTGGATGGACCTGCCCTGTGCACGCAGGGGGACATAACTGGCCCCGATGTCTTCTGTTTCCCTCAGGACACACATGCAGAACATAAAGGATATTACCAGCAACATCCACTTTGAAGCCTACAGGGTCAAGAGGTTGAACGAAGGCCAGAGCTCGCTCTCCAATGGGGTGACCGACAAAGAGCTGGTGGCTAACGAAATATAACCCGTCTCGCTCTGTAGCCAGGACCTTGCTCGCTCACGCTCGCTATTCCCCCTTCGTTTATTTTTATATGAACCCTCTGCCACTGTCCCTCTTCTCCAACCCCCTCCCCCCCCCCACTGCCAATGTTAACTGACCAAATAACCAGGTGCCATATCTCGTCGGGCAGAGCGTGGCAGCCTCCCGTCCCCCTGCGCTGCCCGCTTTGTGGCATGACTTTCTTCCTCAGCCTCTGCCGAGTGTTGCCTGGGGCTGGGGGAGCTGTCAGGGCTGGGGAACGGCGGAAGGCAGCAACCGCCCCACGCGGAGGTTGGCCTCTCTCCGTTCTCCACCGTGGCTCTCGGGACCAGGTAGAGCCTCTCCCCACTAACTGTCCGCTCCAGCTTCTGCTGCCCATGGGGAGCCTGCTGAGAGCCCGGCAGCGGAGGGAAGGTCTCGGGTAAGCTCCTACCTGCTGCCTTTCCTGCCATGCTGAGGCCACGGGAAGCAGGTGAATTTGCTGAAGGCCGAGTCCCTCTTTGTCCCGTGGCTTTGCTGTTTTCTTCTCCGTCCATTGAAGGCAAGAGTTGCGCCGAGTGAATGTAGCCTTCAGAAGCAAGGTACGGTGAGATGAAGAGAGCAAGATGGTGACATACTTGTCTCCTGCCTCCTCCTCCTCCCAAGCCCTCTCCAGCCCTCCAGGACCAGCCAGCCCCTCACCCCGGCCCCTGTACCTTTCCTTCATGCAATAAACTGGGAGTGTTTAGGCGTTAACTCGCCTATCACCAAATCATGGCCAGGCAGAGCTACCTGCTTTGGGAGAAGTGCCTTTCAAGACTGTTACCCATGCAATAGTTGGGAAAGGCTGGGGAGAGGGAGGGCTTATGCTGTCTGTCTTTGCAGCCTGGAAAAATGCTTATCCAGACAACGACTCCTTATAGAGACTCCTCTTCCTTGTCACTCGCGGCTTGGACCATAGATATGGCTGGTTTCCTGGGAACGCTTGTATATTTATTTTTAATTCAGTAAGGTTTGTTTTCTGTCGAAGGCTCAGAGTATGTTTGTCTGAAGGGGGCTGAGAAAGGAACGTCTCTGCAAAGCGGTGGTAGGAAGCTGGAGTTTTTTGTCCTGCCCAACCCTTGTGATTATTGGGCTTTTCAGTAAGTCAGAGGAGGGCGTTTTTTGGTTTAATCTTTTTGATCCCTCATGTGATGTGTACGTATGTAACAAGCTCCCTAATTTGGCTAGTCCTCCTGCGAGGGGACCGTGTGCGTGTGCAGACCGAGCCCTGCATGTTAGCCCCTGGCCGTAGGAAGGGCTGGGGCGGCGTTTTGTAGCGTAGGACCTCCTCTTCTTTACATGCTCCTTTTGACCAGCTCTGACACCATCTGCCTCGTGGTTTTTAAAAAAATAAATAAAATAACAAAACATCTGTAGGAAAAGCTCGTGCACGAGGCTAATTAAACAACTGCTGCATGACGCACGAGCGAGTGGTCTTGGAGCAGAGCCTCTACCTGCCCCCAACTGTGCTTGCATGGCTCTTTGGGAAATAATGTCCGCTCCATCCATCAGTGGTATCCCGTCTAATGGATGAACCGACATGCAGGTCACCCGTCTTTCAGCACGTGCTTAAAATAGCAGCACATCCCATCTTCCAGCCGCTGGCAGATGCCTGCCGAGCTCACCAGACGGTCTCCACTTGGGGCACAGCGCGTTTACGGGTGACGAGAAGGAAAGAGGGTGCTCAAACTCCCAGCGCCGGCAGCGGCTTTGCAGGCTGCCGTTGCCGCGTCGCTCCTTGCGCGGGTGGCCCGGCCCGGGCCGGGAACGGGGCAGCACGGCAGCTCCGGCGGGACCCAGCTCGGCACCCGCGCAGGAGGAAGCCTCGGGAAGGACCCCGGGATTCGGGACCGACCGTGCGCGGGCGCCTTTGCGTTGCAAGGAGAATCCGTTCGCCCCCTTAACTCTGGTGGTTTTTTTTTCCCTCCTCAACATCGCGTAGGAATTGTTACTGAGCTGTTGAGGAAGAACAGTTATTTACTTGCTGACTTGCTATATTTTAGCAAAAATGAAAAAAAAAAGTGTATTAACGGAAAAAAATATATATTTCAAGTGTTTTTTTTAAAAAAAGACTATTAAAGGGGAGAAAATCTTTTGTGTGAGGCACTTCTGCAAATGTCATCTTAAACTTTTTTTTCTTTACCCCTAGTCAGTATCTCAAGCTGGGCCAAGCAAGACATGCCGCTTTCACCTTTATAACCTGATTTTTTTTTTTTGAAGAAAAAAATAATACAATAAAAAAAAAGTCATCCAGATCTGTTAAAATGGCCTTTTGGGGGTTACAAGCATTATGACAAATTTAGTCCATTTTTGTATAAATAATAGTGTTTAATATGTATTTCCCAAAATAAATGTTTCAAATGCAAATAGAAAGAGGCTTGTTTGGAAATGTGTGATTATTATTTTTTTTTTGGAGGGGGGGGAAATCTGGAAATCTTTTTTAAAATCTGTGGGGTTTTGGTGTGATTGACGCCACCCAAGTCCTGCATGGGTGGACAGGGAGAGGAGAGCAGCCCAAAGAGGGTGGCCGTGTCCCCAGCAGCGCTGTGCTCAGCCCTTTTTGGGGCAAAGCCAGGGTGAGGGGGGGCTGCTTTTTGCTAATCCCCTTGATTTTTCTGCCCTGAGGTACCTGGCCCCGTTCATCTACGAAGTGATGATGCTGAGCGCGCTGGGGAGCCGAACCAGCGGGCCTCTGCGACCTTGTAAGTGCCCAGGGAGGGCAGCTGGGCCCCGGTGTCTCGGATGAAGTGCCCAGTAATCTGAAATAATAGGAAATATGGGCTCTGCTATTTACTGGCCTGCTGGAGAGTTGAGAGCAGAACTGAACTCTGTGTGTCTCATCTGTGCTAATTCTGCAGTTGTTTTTAACTTAAGCCAAATGTTTGTTGGACCGTATGTGTAACAGCTGATGCTCTAGCAACTTCACTGTGCAAAGAAATGCAATCAAATATGCATGGAAGGTGGCTGGCTTTGGTTCACCAATCTGTAGGATTAGTCTTTTTTTTTTCTTCTTTTTTTTTTTTTTTCTGAGCCTGTTGGACTGTACAGAAACAAACACAGTAGGAGAGAAGGTGACTTTATTCAAGGTGGGTTACCTGCAGGTAAGTAGAGGACAGGACAAGTTAGGCTTATGTAATGTGTTTTCTTTTTTTTTTTAACCCTTTGCTTCACCTGGGATTGCAGTGGAGTAAATAAGACTTTCCAGTGTGCAGTAATGTTTGCCCATAAGCCTACTTCACCCTAATGCTAAATCCATCCTTAGTGATTTTTTTTTTTTTTTTTTTTTGGTACTGCAAAGCCAGGTATGGTGCTTGCTTTAGTTCGTGCACTCACATCTGCTCTTCTTGCCCATGTAGCGCCAATAATTATGAATATGGACCACAGGCTGTGCTTCTGGACAAGTCCACAGCAGCTTTCCCCTGCGTGGTGGTTTTTCCCTTCACTAGTGTCAGCTTTGGTAATTTTCCTTAGCTGCTGGCTAACGCCTGGACATGCTGCAGCAGGGGAGGGTGGGAGCTGGGGCTGCTGGGCTGTATCTTTGGCCAGGCAGGTGCTCTGCTGGTGTTAGCTTGAGAAATCATTTCTTGTTTGGGAGAAAGGAAGTAGGCCAAATTCCCATGCTGAGAAATAATTATTTAGCCCAAAGGAAGAGCTTTTCCAAGTCAAAGACCTGTTCATGAGACTGGTACAGTGAACGGCTTCCAGATGTTGAGAAGCCACGGAGAAGTGGGTTTGACGGAGGGGGAGCGATAACACCAGATGCTCTGACGGAGCTCGGAAATGTCAGATATGGTCTCCCCGTCTGGCTGCAGCTCCGCTTTCTCAAGCAGCAGAGCGCAGGGCAGGTAAGGGGCCTCCCAAGCTTGGACATGCAGCTCGGTCCTGAGCTGCGCTCAGCTGTCTCCCTTTCTCTGCTAACATCCAAACGCCCGGAAAAGGCTGGGCCAACATGCAGCGTCGCCCAGTAGCCACCATAGCCAGGATGCTCAGCAGTCAAGCGGGAGCCCTGTCCCTGGGGCTGAGCCTTCCCTGAGCCGACTCCGAGGGGAATTTGCCTAAGGATGCTGTGGCTGACTGAAAAGGCCTTGCACTAATGGCTTACTGAGTGGCCTCACTTTAACAAATGAGGGAAATGAAGACAAGTGAGAGTTCAATTAGCGAGCGGCGTGGGGCACTCTGCAGCGGCTGGTGGGAAGGCTGCGTTCGGTCCGGTTTGTCTTGCCACCCAAAAGGGAAGGGAATCCCTCCTGGGCAGCTTGGCTTTGGGGGTGGGCAGCTCATTTCTTTCCGCGACTGGTAGCAGGGCTTGCTCCGGAGAAGATGTCGTGCAGCCAGGCCAGGCTCGAGGAGGGTTTCAGGTCAGCCTGAATAGCCCGACCCAGAAAGCATCTCCCTTTCAAAGAGGATGACTGTAAATAATAAGAATAAAAGGGAGTATAAATAATTAAGCTGCTCATAGTGAGTAGTTCCTGAAATGTCTGCCTGATTTAAAAACTAATTACTTTGAGGGTAATCGTCACCAGAAGCACATATATTTACCCACAATGCTGCTCTTTCCTCGCCTTCCTTTTGCTCACCCGCTCTCCTGATTGCTATCCAAGGCATCAGTATTCAGACTTATCATTCATCCACAGCACACAATAAACTGTGTTGTACTCTTCCATCTCGCTGATTAATATCTTCATTGGAAATCTATTCAGGGATAAATAAATCCTCTCCTGATGCCAGCAGCAGGAGAAGCCCTGGATCTAAGGCACTGCTGGAGAGCAGCGCTTCTGCCTCTGATGGGGAAGGGAGCAAAGCTGCAAGTGGGCTTTGCCATCAAGGGCCAGTCCATCCTCATGAGGCTGCTTTGCTACCTGAAGGGCAAAATGCCTCGTTCTTGCAGCTTCTGAGACCAGTATTTGGTGCCCAAAGCTGTGAGTGACCTGCTGAGTCTGAGTAGGCTGCAGAACAAAGCTGCTAAAATAGCCGCGGTGATGTTCTCGGGCAGTTTGCTAGCACAGACTCTGTGAGCAGTTCTGTGTCCCTGCCCATGGCTGCTTATTCACGGCTGGTTATTCAGCAGGACCAGGCCAGGAGGAGGAAATGGATGAAAATATCAATATCAAACTTGTAGTCCATGTCTCCAAATATCTGCACGCTAGGCCAGCGGGAAGAACAATGTGGTGCTTCCTGCTGTATGGTGACTACCTGCTAGCCGTGATTTGCTGATAGTTGGGCACTTCTGCTAGAGGGGAGATCAAAGATTTGCTGGAATGATAACAGTTATAAAATCCACTTATTTTTCCTGAAATTAGCAGTGAGGTGCATGATTTGAGGTAGAATTTTGTACACTTTTCTCCAGCTCAGTCTCTGACTTTGGGAGTAAACAACCATGCTTAGAGACTTTTCTGGCTCTGAACTCTTCCGCACCAACCATAGCTCTCATCAAAAAATGAACTCAGTGGTGTGGGGCCTGTTCTCATGGGAAACTCTGTTTGATGTGAAAACTGATCCACAGCAGGCATATGCAGAGTTGGATTTCTCAAGCTTTAACTACTGTGAAGCTGCTGTGCTGCAGTTGAAAGCCTGTTTTTTGATCATCTGCATTGTGGCTTCAGCAGAAGTAGAGTCAGTCCATCTGTCTTTGTCCATACCATCCAGCTTGGATCAGCTCCATCGCACAGCACTTTAACCCCAGCCTGCTGGCTCCCTTTAAAAACCCAAGCAAAGACTTTGCTTGCCCACAGCAGATCAAAGATTGTGACTCTGCTACATTTTGGGTTGTATTTATCTAGCAGAGTTTGTACATGGTCCTCTACAAATTAATAAATGATTATCACCATCAGCCTGATTTAAGAGCAGCATTACACTGCATTGCTTCATTTAGGAAAACAGAATAATTTATTTCTAACTTATGGGATTCAGGAGAATTCCACCCACAAACCATAATATTTTCCTCATTAACATTACCCAGCTAAGTTAAAACTGCAATTTCATAAGTTATACTGTCTTCCAAGGCACATTACAAGCTTCCCAGGGATTCCAAAAATTTACTGAAGCTTAAAGAGATATCTCATAGCAGGCAGTGATGTACCAAATTCCCTCTTCTTGATACTACTGAAACCATCTTTTCTATGCGTCTTCCATCCCAAACTGTTCCCGTGTGAAACGACTCCCCTGCGAGGATGGTGCTGAGAGCGAAGCCCCACACTGGACTGTGCAGCCCTTGCGATGATGGACCGAGGCTCGCGAAGCAGCTGCATGACACAAAGCCCTGCATGAGTTACAGCCAACCTCGTGATAACATACCCAAACGCAGAGCCAGTGGCAGCTCTAGTGCTTTTCAGTCAGTGGGATTCTCAGCAGAAAAAATTGTAGTAGACTTGTGTATGTAATGCAAAGCAGGCTTAGCAGACCAATGTTGTACCAAATAAGAATAGTACGAGGTATTCCGTATCAAGGTTTAAAAAAAAATAGTTGGAGAATAGAAGAAATAGCCATTACGCAGCAGCTTCCCCCTCCATGTGCCCTTCTTGGTGCTCAGTCTGAGCCACCACGTGCCCATCCCTTGGTGAGCTTGGGGACAGCCAGGCAGGTCACTGCTGTGGGCTTCCATGCGGCCACTGCTGCTGTCCCTGTGCTACCCGTGCTTAATGCAGAGATTTTTTACGAGGGGTTACGAAGGCCTGATGGTGGAGGATCCCACTGTTCCCAGGGTAAGATCCACCCTGGCACAGTGCCCTCAAACAGACCATAAAAACAAGCTGGTATTCAAGGCCAATATGCTTACTTCAACGCGCCAAGGCAGCAGATGCTGTCTCTCTCAGGCTGCGTTACAGCAATGCGGGGACGGGAAATGAATGTCACAGCGTCAGCATCAGGCAAGAAAGAAGCTGATTTCGAGACGAGGCTTTTGTGGTTCAACGCAAGCAGCTGAAAAGCTAAAATGGAGTTGAAAACGCTGCATTCTCCTCCCGTCGGCAGGCTCTGCTTGCCTTCTCCCTGGCTTGATGCTGGTATCTCCCACTTAACTGAAGACAGGGTGGCAGCAAGCCTGAGGGGCGTCCAGTGGCACAGCCCTCACAACGGCCACCAGCTCTGCGTGTGCCCAGGTAGGGAGCAGAGCATGAAGGCCACAGCAGTACAGGTGCCTAGAGCAGCCCACAGCCAGCACAAGGGGATGGATGGCCCAGACTGGTGTCCTCATGCCCCTAAGCATCTGCTGGGTTGCTGGCCCTGGTTCTTGGCCTGACTTTACAGAGAGGGAGCAGTTGGTGCCACCAGGAGAAGCCATGCATCTGTAGCCTTGAGCATACCATGCATGTTCCAGGCTAAGCGTTGCCTTCCCAGGGCTAGACCCTCATCGAATTTCTCCTCGGAGCCACATTGAGTCCTGGCTTGGTCTTGGAAGGGAATAAAAATAAGAATTGCTTTTAGGGGAAGGAGGCACACCATAGGAAAATTAATACCTTTTTGTCCATTATCCTCCTCTCTGAGGTTTCTCTGAAAATCATAAAAACTGAAGTAATTTTGTTTTCTGTTTTTTGATGCTGGGAGCCACCTATAGAGGCAGTATGGGGCCATTACCTACAAGCTCCTTGTCACAAGGAGTCATTAGCTGAGTTTACCAGGTCCCTTTCTGACTAGTATTCAAACATCACTTCCTCCAAGCTCAAGAGCAGTACATCCCTGTGAGTAAGAAGTGCAGCATAAGGGGCAGGAGACCTGCATGGATGAGCAAGGAGCTCCTGGTCAAACTCAGACAGAAGAAGAAAATACACAGAATGTGAAAGAAGGGACAGGCTACTTGGGAGAATTACAGGAATGCAGTCAGAGTATGTAGGAATAACCCTAGGCACCAGTACAAGCTGGGGGCTGACCTTCTGGAGAGTGGCTTTGCAGAGAAGGACCTGGGAGTCCTGTGGATGACAAATTGGCCAAGAGCCAGCAATGTGCCCTTGTGGCCAAGAAAGCCAATGGTGTCCTGGGGTGCATTAGGAAGAGTGTTGCCAGCAGGTCGAGGGAGGTGATCCTGCCCCTCTACTCAGCCCTGGGGAGGCCTCATCTCAAGTCCTGTGTCCAGTTCTGGGCTCCCCAGGACAAGAGAGACGTGGAGCTACTGGAGAGAGTCCAGCGTAGGGCTACGAGGATGATCAGAGGGCTGGAGCACCTGCCCTCTGAGGAACGGCTGCGAGAGCTGGGCCTCTTCAGCCTGGGGGAGAGAAGACTGAGGGGGGATCTTATCAATGTGTACAAGTACCTGAAGGGAGGGTGTCAAGGGGACAGGGACAAACTCTTTTCAGTTGTCCCATGTGATGGGACAAGAGGCAATGGGCAGAAATTGAAGCACAGGAAGTTCCTCCTGAACGTGAGGAGGAATTTCTTCACTGTGAGAGTGACAGAGCACTGGAACGGGTTGCCCAGAGAGGTTGTGGAGTCTCCTTCTCTGGAGATATTCAAGGTCTGCCTGGATGCAACCCTGTCTAACATGCTCTAGGTGACTCTGCTGAGCAGGAAGGTTGGACTAGATGATCTCCAGAGGTCTCTTCCAACCTTACTGATTCTATGATTCTATGATTTAATCCATATACCATTTTTAAAATGTGTGGGTTTTTTTGTTCTTGTTTTTGTTTCATAAATCACACCTGAAAGTATGTCTAACAAAGTTTACAGACCTAGTTTTAAAACTAAAAATTGTAGCTTTTTAAGACCCATGTCCTGAAGTAGCTTTGCAGAGGACAATGACAGGGAAATAGAAAGACGTTCAGTCTCCTTGTGTACATCTACCCAGTTTTATACCACTGCCCTAGGCTTAAATTGATGGAGGAGCAGAGGGGAGTGATCTGAGAGCTAGCTTCAGGAAACCCCTTCCCGGCCCTACTCCTCGCCTGCCACCATCCTCAGAAGCAAGTCAAGATTAAAATCATTTTCCTAAAGCAAAATTACACATTGGAGACTCCATGGTCCTCTCTGGAGGATCTGGGCATTCCTCTATAAATATCTGTCTCGCTATGTTTAATTTGCAGATGAAATTAAGCCTGTGAAGAAAGGGAAGTCTGCCTTTTCATGTGTGGGCTGTCCAGCGCTGCCTCGGATATCAAAGTGAAATGAGTTACAAAGCACTGACTCTCCGGGATTATCTAAGAAACCTTGTAGGTCCCAAGTGACGGTGGTTATGGGATCAAAAGGTGTGGTACTTATGCAGAAAGCCAGAAAAAGCCAGTGTGAGTCTTAGATCAGCCTCAAACAGCCAAATCTCAGGTCAGTTTACAGAGTTCAGAGATTTCTAGGGAAACAAGGAGGTAGATGAGGCGCTAGGAGAGGTTGGGGTTTCATGTGGATTTTGGATTAAATATTAACTTGCTACAGTGAGTTACAAGGATAAACATTTTCATTAATCATGCACGTGCTCGTTATTATGGCGAGAACAGACTGGTAGTGTTTTGGCTGCATAAGCGTTTCCACGCTATGCTCCATTTTCAGCTCATAACTTTCTGAAATCCGCTTCTTTTATTTTTTTTGTCTCATCGGAAAACTTTTTCACTCAAATAATTTTATTGGTTTGGTTTCAAAAGCATCAGCTGAAAAGATTTAGTATGAGGATGAAGAGACTGGAGAAAGTGCACCTTCAACCACTTAAAGAAAGAAAAGAAGGATCCATCGATGTTTCCACGGCAGCTGGCAAGGTGGGAAGCTCATCTCCGTCAAGAAAAAGGCTCTCACCAAGGGGATGCTATTTCATGAACCAGTGAAAACTCATGTGGGTGTATTAAGAATTGCATAATATGACAACTTGGGCACACTTGCTGAATTTTTGAATGGGGTTTGCTTGCAAAGTTCGCAAGGCACTTTTAGTTAAGCAGAATTGCAGGACTGGGCAGCAATGCCAGTTTATCTGCATAAATGAGAAGTAGCGCAAGACTGTGTAACAGGCCTGCATCATAGTTAGAGCCTGTAGACATTTTTACATTAAAAATACTTGGCTGATACAGACCTTTTCTATAATACATTTTATTAAAAATTCAGATTTTTTTTCCCCCTTTCTCCCCGAGTTTTATTGAACTTTTCAATCATGGTAGATTTTTTTCAGTTTTCCTTCCTTTCAGTTTTAAGCTGCTCCTTTCAATTATTTTGTGCTTTCTTTCTTATTCTAGTAATTTTCTTTTTTAAGACTTGAATAGATGGAAGAAGGAAGACAGATTACAATTTATACTATAACAGAAAGTGGATGTATGGCAGAGAGTCTGATATGTACCATTAGTAATATTTAATAAGGAACAAAATTATTGAGAAAGCTGAGACGTCTGCAAATGACTTCTGAAACTCTTCAAAATGGAAAAAAGCTTATCTAACAGAGGAACAAGCTCTCTGATGGATTAAGATACAAAGTATTTGAAAGGAGATTGAACTAACATCTCTTATGACCATCTTTCCCACTGTAGAGATTTATGGACACCAAATAGAGCTCCTTTCAAGCAATTCTTTACACTTGGGAGGATAACCTGAAGCTTGCTGGACCATACAAGACTTTTCTGGAGAGAAAGCACAAAAATAATATCTATGCTACAGCAAGGAGCCCAGGGACTCTTCATCCAACCACAGCATTGAAGAGCAGGTCCTCTGCGAGGCCCATGTGCAAGCCCACGCCGCTGCTGCTGCTCTGTTCCCAGTGTGAGGCTCAGCTGGGCAGCCAGAGACAGTTCTGGGTGCTCAACAGCAAGTACTAGTGTGCACCTAGCTCTTATAACATAAGGACTAAGGAACAGGAGGTGGCCAGAGGAGCATTGGCATCGTTATTTCTCCACCTGGTGCAAAATGAACAAAAGTGAAGAGCAACAGCTGCTGGTGCAGGTGCACTGAAAAATGGTCCTGAGGGCTTAAAAGCAGCAGCAGCAGCAGCAGCTGTTTGCTATCAGAGGTGATGTGGTTGAGAGCATGTTGGTTGAGGAGGCTGAGTATCCTGCTGGTAACTTCTAGCAGAGCTGAGGTTGCAGTTGGGAGCTGCCATGGATGAAGAAGTAGGCCTAGTGAGTTTTTATTTTGTTTTAAATATAAATGTAATTTTTTCCTGGTTGGGCCAGCGTTCTGCAAAGGCCCAGGGCTATGCAGGCAGCTTGCTGCATGTTTTGCATCTTGAGGAGGAATGAAACTGTTCTTTAGCATTTGGTTTTGATTATGCAGTGAGATTTTTGGAGGGAAGGGGAAATAGGTATTTGTTTTAAAACTTGTTGAATATTCTTTATTTGCTACCTGAGATCAGATTAAGAGCTAACTAGAGTGCAGATTCAGAGCACCTCAGGGGTAAGAGAGTTTGAGCATTGGCTGCAAAAGTACAGTTTAGATCTCTGCAGCTTTTCAGGGGCTGAGGTGTGCCAAAGTTGTGTGTCCCAAGTTTGCTAACAATTTAAGTTTAGTCTTGGGGGGAAAATGGGTGATGGCTAGCTGTGGTGGTGCCTGCTAGCTGTGATAATGAAGCCGGTTCTTATACCAGGAAATGCAACCCTAAATCTGAGCACAAGATGAAAATGGAAAGATGTTAGAGATGGAGCTCTCTAAAATCTAATCTCCTACAGGGCTATGTAGGGAAATCCCCTATGACAGTTGAAGGTCCCACTCCCTAAAATACGTGCTTGGAGGGCTCTTTGATGTTGGTTTGCTCTGCTGCTGCTCCTACCTGGCATGTGTGTGATTTTGCTTGGGACAGAGGTGTACAGTTGCTTGGTAGTGCTCCCTGCAGCATTCCCGGCATAAGGTAGCCGCCACCACCTCCACCCCAGAGGGAGATACTGCTTTTCCTGCCAGTTGTTTAGAGTTAGAGCTCTGATAGCCTGGCAATATAGGAACGGTTATGTATTTTGGAAGAGGGGCTCAATTTGAGTGGTTGCACTGAAATTAAATGTGCCCCACCGAAGCAAAGCTCACCTCGGCAGGGAGGGCAGGCAAGGATTTAGGGGACTCTCGGGGGACCGGCTGGTGCAGTGCCCAGCCCCTGGGGGCCCTCGGGACAGTGGATTTATTACTTGCCATGCTTCTATTTCCAGTCAAAATAAAAACATGACTGAGCTTAAAACACGAGCTCTGGAGTCGGTGATGCTAAATTCTCTCATGAGCTTCCACAAAGTGAGGCTTTGAATGTAAGAAAGTAAGGAACGGCTGCAGTTGTCCTCCTGTCTCCAGAGAGGTCTCTTCCCTCAGGTGCGGGCAGGAAAGATTGTTACTAAGTGGCTCTCTGGGAGGATGAAAACCTACCCATCTCTCTGAATCCTTTGCTCATGATAAGTGATCAAAGCCCAGCCATTCGATTTCATAACCCTAGTAAGTGCTTAAAAAAAAAAAAAAATCACTCCCTAAATATTATGGGGGAAGATATTCAGAGTCTTGGCTGCTTCGCGAGGGAAACAGTCTCTTCTGATTCAGCCTGTTCAAATCATCTTAACAGTTCTCAGTGAGGGAAAAAAAAAATCTGTATCCTCAAGGCAAGTATATTTGGGCAAAGCAATAAGAGAGACTTTAAGAGGTTTGGAGGTTACAGTGGGAAATAGCAGTTATTCCCAATAAGCAATGTTAAATGAAGTGCCGCTGACAGTAGCCTGAGGCAGGTTCAAGAGTTTCAAGATTTGCAACTAAGAGATTAACCAAAATAGATGTCTTATTATAGGCAAGTTTGTATCTAAATCATTTAAAGAGCCTTTAGATGCTGTAATGTTTTTCCTCCTAAGTGCTCACAGTGTATCTGCAGCTTCTTCTTGGCTTTCATGAACGACTAACGAAAGGGACCTTGATCTAAGTGAGTTTAAGCCCCTTTCTGATGAAGGAGTAAGGACCTCAGTGGATCTGCAGATTCCTCTCTGAAGAGAGGCTGTTTTAGCACTGCTCATACTTTCTGTGGTGATACCAGCCCAAACCCTCCCTCGATTTCTCGGTTGGTTGCAGCATTGCCAGTGGGTTAATGAGCACCCTGGAAAAGAGGTGGTGACATGCTGGGATGTGTGCCCTGAGCCTGGCTGCAGCTGCAAGCGGGCAGCGGGGTGACTTACAGTTTCTGTGTCTGCTTTCTTGTTCTACGCCAGACAGAATGGCAACAACAAAACCAGGACTTCAGTGGGAGTGAAAGCACATTGGGGGACTCTATAAGAATAGTAGCAGTATGGACCTGAGTGGAACAATCCTGTCTTCTAAAGGCTACAGCATCCCTAGGAGAGAAAGAGCTGTTTGGAAATGTAAATGAGAATCTCTATCTCTAGTCAAAGTGAATACAAAGAACATTATATATACATATGTGTGTATAATGTGTGTATATATACATATATATATATATATATATATTCCTCTGGGTTGCATCATCCATGCTAACTCTCAAATTTCATTACTATTATTGATTTCTTTTGATCTTCAGGGACTTCTTATGTAACCCTGTTATCCAGCAAACTCTGTTCTGTGGGACAGATAATGTGGGACTTTGCTTCCTCTATCTTTTTACTTCTATGGTGAACTGACATTTCAAGGGAATTTGATGTATGGCTGGCAATAAAGGTTTACTAAAACATGAATGATCTGTCCATCAGTATGGACACTCACTGGTGCTAAGCCTCGGCTACAGCTTGGAAGAATGTAAATTTTAAAGCCCAGCTACAGTGAGGAATCAACAGCAGCTAGCAAAGACTAATGTGAGTCGCACATCTAATGGTGCTTGGCCTTAAGAAAGGGAGTGTCTCACACTGACCACTTCTGAGAAAGCTTAAGAAATTGTATGTAAAAGAGAGAGAAATTCTATATGCTAAAAGAGAAAGAAGAGTAAAGATGTCTGTTTGCTTTGGCAATTCTATATCCCTGTGGAGGTGATCTGTACATCCAGAGCGACTGTAGAACTGGGGCCCTGGAAAAGGATGTGCTTTTCCTGTTGAGATGCTCAGGGTATCTTTCTGTTTGTGCCATGGATGCAGTGCAGCTGGACCAAAAGGTCTGTGAGGGAATGGTATGGACTATGCTTAACAAAGGAGTACACCAGCAGAGCTGAAGCCAGAGAATTTACTGGAGATCCAAAGAGGTTTACAAGTATGAGGGTTCAGGTCTGCTGATTGGGGTCTAGCAGAGGCTGGGTGACATGGCAATAACTGGCTGCGTATCATCGGAGTGAGGTGGTAGAGTCGCCTTTCTTGCTAAGGGTAAGATGTGACTTTGCATCCTGTCCAGCATTGCTGCTTTCTTTCAGTGTTGCCAATACACATCACAAATATCACTGAAGAATTACAGTGCTTCTGTGAGTTGAGAAAGGTGTTGAGGGTGTTCTTTTTATAATAGGTAAAGTAATTGAATCACAGAGAGGTATTAGGATAGCATCAGCAGTCTGTTTTTCCTCTTAGCAAAATGGAGAAACATCGGATTTTGTGAGTACTTGTCAGGGTTCTTCCATAGTATTTGTAATAAATACTTGGGCAACAGGTATGGACTATTATCCCATACGCTTGACTTAAATGTAATGGTCAATGCTGTGTAAAAGGGGAAGAAGCAGACAAAGGTGAAGTGTGTGAAGAGTGCTCTGCTTTTATGGGATTCAACACACTAGCCAGGTTGCTTCAGGCTTTCATTTCCTGCAGTGAAAGCACACGCTCCAACAGTAACCGGCAACAGACAAAAATTAGCTTTCCTGGAGGCCATAATTGCTGCAGATCCATTACCAGGTGCTCCCTTTTCCTCTCATCGCTCAAGAGAACCTGCATGTTTGCCTTATGGATAGATCTGAGAACAGAAACGCTCTATGTAGCTGAAATTATCTAGTCCCTAAAGCCTCTGAGGAAAGCATGGGAGCCCGCCTTCCTCACCACATTGGAGTGCACAGGTCTGTACTGTGCAGTGGAATTGATGTGAGGTGAATCTGAACTTAGATCAGGTCTAACTGCACCTGGCCATGGGCAAGCTCTGTGTCATCCTCATTCTTCCTAGGTTTTCTCAGGAGTTTTGTGACTCTGACATTTTTCTTAAAGCCCCAATCTTCCAAGGTCTGGTGATCTAATAGCGTTCCTGAGTAAGCTCATCTAGTCCTTGGGTTGACTGAGTAATGTCAGAAGGTGAGCCCTAGGGTCTGCAAATACTGCAGAAAGCAAATACAAGGAGCCCAGGCTGGTTTTTAAACTGGTATTATAGATCAGTATTATAGTATCAAAATATCATGAAATACAGTGGTATGATCACGTATTTGGAGGTTCTGGCTTATTGTTTTGGAGTGTTTCAAATGGCAGGCAGAGCCTGGCACTGCTCTGCTGAGGCCTCTTCATCGCTGTGGGGAGGGTCTGTTGTTCACCTGTTGCAAACAACAGCTTTGATGCTTCTTGGGCAAGCAGGGCTGTGAGGGATCATCCTAGGCAAGCTAGTTACAGCAGGCTGTCTCCTACAGCCCTGCAAGGGTGTTTCAGATGTGGACCTTTCTGAGTGCTCATGCCTGAGCCTTTTGTGCCAAGCACTGCAATGATCTCAAGCAGGAGCTATACATGTAAGACATTTGAGTGTGAGCAATGGCAGATGATTAGGGTGTGCAGAGCAATACACTGGATGTCTGGAAATGTGCTGTCAATACTACAGCTAGCTTCCTTCAAAGAGTATCTTCAAAACATTTAGAATTTATGATATTATGACTTACTGAGAGAGGGGTAGCCTGGGGACTGTGACAGCTCATAGTGTCTCTGAAAAGTTTCATGAAGTCTGTGCCTCTCACTGGATTTTTGGCAAAAGATACCTTGGTTTAACATGGAAGTTTAGAAGCAGGAAGATCTTACAACCATAGCAGCTGTTTTGCAAGCCAGAAACTGAGAAGAGGGCAAGGCCTGTGGGTGTTACACTTGGACAGTGGCAAATAGAGAAGGAAAACAGAACAAAAAAGTCTCCTATCTTTTTGAGCTAGTATCAGGAAGGAGATCTTAGGACCCAGAACACAAGTCAGGAGAGCTGAAGAGGTCTCAGTGGGAAAGGTGCTTCTGCAAAGGGAAACTTTGGAGGCAACATTAAGCCATGGAAAGAGCAAATGAGATGGTAGGGCTTTGAAAGGGCTGCAGGAGAGGTTAGAAATCAGAGAGGATGAGACCTTTGCACATCCTCATCCAGACTTGTAAAGGCATAAAAATCCCCAAAGCTTTAATGTCAATCTGGAACTAGGCATCTCAAGAGGATAGTTCAATCCTATTTATGGTAGGATAAATCATCCCCTGAAAGGGCCTGTTGTCTCAACCGACTGTGAAGGCAGCCCTGGGTAGCTAATGCAGACCTTTACCTGCGGATGCCCACAGTAGAGTGGATAAACTCCTCTTGGGACCTGATCCTGCATAGAAAGCCCCAGAGAGAAGCTTGTCCAGCCTGGAGTGCTCCTTTGATTGTCACGGTGTCAAATACTTTTGAGGAAGATGCAAGAAACCTCCCTGCTGGGGAAGCTCTCACTAGCCAGAACACAGCAGGTTGTACAGTTTTCATTAGGTGAGTATTCAAATAATTTAACAGTGGATGTTCTCATTCTTCATATAATGATGTAGCTGTTTTTGTGGCTCTAATGCTCTCATGACCTCAATATGTTCTGTGACTGAGTTTCTCAGGTTAATTATGCATTAAGTTTACATAAGGCTTTTCCTTTTTTAATCAGTTTTAAACCTGCTGCCTTCAGATATGCTGAATGCCCTGACACTCTGTGCTAGGAGGGGAGTCCACAGGAGCGTTGTATCCACCTTTCCACCTTCTCAGTTCTTTTGTAAGCTAATATCATGTCTCCTTTGTTTGTGACCCTGCTGAATAAACAATTCAGAGCTTTCTGGCATTGTTTTGCCTTATGAGCGGTCCTCTGATGTGCCTCCTTCTGTAACATAAGGAGTATACTAAGTGATGTGACCAATGTGTATTGTGTATCTCGTTTTCCTTCTGTCTGGGATGGAGAAGTGTGTGAGCTTGTTTAGGGGTTGCTTGGAGGTGGTTTTCTTAAGCAGATGCAAGCTGTCCTGTGTGGGGTGGGTGTGAGTGTATCAAGGGAAGTGGGAGGAAGGGCACCTTGCACTTAATAGTGCTTTTCTTTCTTTCGGAGATCCTTCTTTCTATATTTTTTTCTCCTTCTCTTTGCTTTTCACTGGACTTTTTCTATTTCTTTATAACCTCTTTTGAGGTGGACAAGCTGCGGCTTTCGTTTGCAGAAGTCTTAAGACCTTGAAAATAAGGGTTTCTGTAAGATTGCATAGTAGGGAACTGGATAATGTCATTCTTTCTTCAAGGCAAGCTTCTATTGTTTGCAAAGTAACTTGGCAGGCTTGTGTATTTTGGATTTAGGCATCGCAGTGTATAAGCCAAAGCTAACACACATTAATTAGCAAGAGGCCTAGAATTGTTATGAGGTCAGTCACTCACATAGGTTGGCGTTTTTATTCTAAATGCAAGTAATTAAAAAATAAAAAAGGAAAGAGTGTGTTGAAAAAGTCAATGTTTAAAAGATGTTATACAAATAACACCCCTCTGGGTGAGAGTTAGAGAGGGAGTTGGGGAAAGAATAACAACTAGGTTGCTGGTGTAACGGCAGCTGTGATGCTTGGCTGCAGGGGGCTTATTCTCCAAGCAGGTGAAATGGAGTAAAGGAGAAGTGCGTGTGTGCGCGTGTTTGGAAACAAGCACTGGGGAGTTGTCTTTGGAAAATTCCCAAAAGCTGGTGCTATGAGGCAGCGACGTGCTCAAGCCAACAGGGAAGTTAGGTCAGCGGAGCAGTGAGGAAAGGCCAGCTTGGGAGACTCCATGTTGAAGGGGATCCTATAAAACACCACCTTCCTGCGAGCTCAGTGGCTCCCAAATGAGGTCCTTCGCGTGGAGGCTTGCACGGAGGGGAAATGCTGAGCGAAGCATGCTCGTCTGCTGGGTAAGCGCAGCATGGTGCTGCCGTGGGGGCGCTGGGAGCCCGACGCCCAAAGCTGAGGTGGATCTGGGCTTTGCGCAGGGCTGTGCTTTGGGGATGGCCCATTCCCCCTGGCTGCCCCGTGTGCCAGCAGCTCCCTGTGGCCTGGAGCCAGGCAGCGAGGTGAGGTCTCAGCCAGGTTTGCGTGCAGGCCCCGAAACCTCTCCTCGGAGTGGGCAGGGGTGGTCGCATGGTGGCAGTGTGACCTGCCCATCTCCTGCCGCAGGCTGGATGCGCTGAGCAGCCCTGGGCAGTGCTATCATTTACACGCTTTCAACTGTTTTTCTCCTTCTCCAAGACCCTGCTATGTGTCGTGATGGACAAATCCTTCCCTTCACTGGGAGGTTTACAGTGAAGGAGACGTTGGGTGGGAAGTGTAAGACAGCTGGCTCTAAATCTTTCTCTGCCGCTGCATCTCGCGCCGGCAGGTGAGTCACACCGGCTGAGCCCGCGAGTTCCTCTTGGCTCCTTCTGGGGAGGAAAAACAGTAAGAGACAAATTTGCAGCTGCCTCTCCTCAGGTAACTTTCGCAGTGCAAAGACCCCCTGCCTCCCGCCCGCTCCACATGCAGCATCTTTTATTAATACCGCGTTCATCAGCGCTTAATTCACGTTTCCGTAGCGGACAGTGGGGAAGGAGGCCCGCTCCGAGGTGGCCCAGATCCATCGTCCTCGCGGCGGATCTTGATTAGCCCCCGCAGCGACGCTCGATCGCCTCCCGTGCCGCGCGGCCTCGAAGGCGTTCAGCTGCGCCGGAGCGCGCAGCCCGCTCCCGGCCGGCGCCGCAGCGCGCGCCCTCGCCCGGCCCCGCGCGCTCCGGGGACGTGGGGCTGGAAACGGGCAGGTCTGTCACGTGCAGGAGCTAAAACCGGGTCGGGCGGTGAAGAGCGCAGTATACTCCGCTTTGCTCGTACGTGTTATCGCGATGGCAGGGCTCCTATCGTCTTTTTTTTTTTTTAATTATTATTATTTTTTTTAACTTGACCTGCTCGCGGTGCCGCCTCCACCGCGACCCCGGCTCCCGCCCGCACCTTTCCCCGCGGGAGGCCGAGGCCTGGAGCCGGGCAGGCCCGCGGCAGCTGCGGGGGCGACGTGCCCCGCGGCGGCGAGCGCAGCTTCTCGGGGGCCTGCGGAGGCAACGGCAGCCCGCGGGGCGATTTCCTGCCGCTGCCCCAGCATCGCTCGGTGGCGCGCGTGTGAGCTCGGGCACGCGCACCTCCGTTTTGTCCCCCTTTTATTTATTTATTTATTTATTTATTTACATTTTTATTTCCCCCCTTCCCAGCGCGTGTCGGCGGCAGGCGAGCGCGGACGCCGTGCCGCGGCGGCTCAGACCCCGTCCACGCTGCAGGCCCCGCGGCCTCTCGCCTCTCCCAGCTCCGTCCGTCCGGTCACCACCGGGTGTCGAATTGGCCTGAATCGGCGCTGGATCGCGTTAGCGCCGGTGGGGTCCGGGGGGAAGGAAAGCTGCGGCGGCGGCAGGCCGGGCTCGGTGCCAAGGGCGCGCACAAAGAGCGGCGGCCCCGAGGCAGCAGCTGTGAAACGCCGGGGCCGGGCTGGGGGGTGGCCGGCAGCGGCGGAGACCCCTCGTGCCCTGCCAGCCAGCGTGGCTCCCCGCCGCCGCCGCCGCCTCCCCCCGGCGCTTCCCGCAGGCGCTCTCCCTCGCTCCCGTCCCCGCGTCGAGGCTCGAGGCGCGGGCTGCGCGCTGCCGAGGTGCCACCTCGCTCGCGTCCTTCCCGCCGCGAGACGGGACCGAGGCGTCACCGGCGCCGCGGCAGCCCGGCGCGCCCTGCTCGAGCTGGATTTGCGTGTGCGATGCAGCCATACTTAATGAGCGTGAGTAATTATGCCAGGCGGAGGGTTGGTTCGCGTGGGGCGAGCGGGGCTGGGTTTTGCGTCTCAGTATTTGTTATGTTTTTCCCCCCTTCCCCTGCGCGATGCCCGTGCCCCCGCCGGCCCACGCCGCCGCCGCCGCCTCGGCCCCTCCTGGGCGGCGGGCTCGGGGAGGGGGGACGCGGGCGGCGGGCACAGCGGCCCCCGCGTTAGGGGACAAAAGGAGCCGGCGGCGGCGGCTGCCCGGCGGAACAGCAAACGCGAGAGGCTTTGGCACCGCTCCAGCTTCCGCGAGGGCTGCGGAGGGAGGGTGTGTTTGAGGGTAAGACTAGCTAATTAATCTTCCGGCAGGGAACAATGTAATATCAGACAATTACAAAGACGGAATGAAATTACTGTAGTGGGAAGGCTGGCACACGGATTTCTCAAAGGGCCGATCCCTCCGCCCCGCCGCCCTGTTACTTCACATGCAGGAAAAGCGCCGACTGTACATGTGCTTTTTTTTTTCTTCTTTTTTTTTTGGTGTGTTTTTTGTTTTGATTGGATTGAATTATATCTGTTTGGAGGGGGTGGGATCTGGGCTTGGCTGCCGAGCAAGCTTCTCGGGGGAGACAGACGGGGAAGGGTTCTCTGCAGAAAGGCTCCCCGTCAACCTGCCGCACCGAGACGGCGGAGATTAGGTCATCGGTGAGGCAATAGCCTTACGGGCTTGGAAGTGTGGGGGTTTTTTTGTTGTTGTTTTGTTTTGTTTTCCTTCCCTCCTCCCCTTGTGATCCTGCCGTGGTGCCTGATGGAAACGTCTTTTGGGCTGAGGGTCTGGCTGCCAGTAGATCTCCTTCAGCCTTTCTGCAGGGAGAAGCCCACAAAGAGCTTTGTAGCTGCTGAAAGTTACGGAGGAAACACCTACAAGCTCAGTCGTGGTAATTGGCAATAATTAGCTGTAATCGCTGGTGCCTACAGTTGAGATGCTGCGATGAATAGGGCCGTGCGAGCCATGTGGTGCAGGCTCCCTGTCTGTTTATTTGCAGTGGGGAAAGATTTAGCAAAGTCTCATTTATCCTGGAGCATAGCAAAACATCAGTGGGAGTTCAGTCTCTGCAGTATTAGCATAGGAAACCACTCCTCCTTCCCTCCTATTTTCAGGGCTTTAGGGCTAAGCTAATGACTCTCCTCCCTCTGCGTGTAGCTTCCCTGGATGCAACTTAACGTGATGGGATCTCTCTAAGTGTCATTAAAAACCAATGTGAAACAGTAGTGGTCAAATTCTCTTTGTAATGCTGTGTGCGCACCTCTGTGGGAGGCTGGTGCAAGGCTGCAAAGGCCTGGCCGTGATCCTCTTTGAGTCAGAACAGAATTTGGAGCTGTTCCAGCCCAGTTGCTCTTTCTCCTAAGCAATTGGAGCAGGGTTTTTGTTTGGTGCCTAAGTAGAACAGATCAGATGGTGCAGAGATGATTTTTAAAAAACATTACAAATCTCCTACCTTTCTTGGCTGCTCTACTTGACTGTTTGTGGTCACTGAAGCTACAAAGCAAAAACTCAGGCTGAATGTGTTTTTTGTGTGCAATTGTTTTTGGGGGGATAACAATAATGGCAAGAGTTGGCTTGGCAAACTGGAGCCCCTTTCCCAAGGTGCAGATTAGCAGGAGCTCCCTGCAGTAGCAGGAAAGTCTCTGGAAGCAGTAGTTCACTACCTACCCATGGAGATGGGAAGTACGCAGCAGAGAGGCAAGGATTTCTCCATGTCTGGACATCTATTTTTCCAGCATGTGGCTGGAGGCAGGTAAAAGGGCCGTAATGGCCCCAAGAGGTCCTGAGAGCTGACAGGGAGATCCTGGCCTATGCTGAGCACTGCCCGGTTCTTGCCCTGTGCCCTGAAAGGCATCCTGGGGGTTATCAGTCTATCTGTATTGATTAGGATATTTTACATGGTTCACTGGATACTAGAAACATTTGCCACTGAGGCGAAGGCTTTGTTTCCTCCACAGGTCTCTGTGCACTTGTATATGTGGCAGCTCTTTGCTCCCCTTGACTGGAGGAAGAAGAAGGCTTGATACAGTAAGTGCCTCCTTACCCCTGGAGGCTGGGTTCTTCCCGGTGTTTGCAATGTTCCCACCACCCTGAGATCAGAGCTTGCCTCCTGGCTCTGCAGTCTGCTTGGTTTCTATCTTTGTTTGCCTAACTGCAGCCCAGCCAGACCCTGGGGACTGGTTTGAGGGGAAGCTCCTGTCAGATCTGCCTTTGCTGTGGAATGGGCAGGTTTGCAACCTGGTTTCTATGCTTCCGGGAACACGTCTTGGATCTTTTTCCTCAAGGTGTTGATGGCTTTGATCTTGGACCATGGCAACTGAGAGAGAGCGAGGAAACTGAAATTAACCCAATCATTTCGTAAGTGACAACTCAGTAGGGTTCAAGTTTGAATGTTGGTCCTAATTAGAAATAGTCAACTTCTGCCCTTGTTTAGGGCTATTCACTTATGAAGTCCTGCACACCGATGGACTTCTGCTGTTCAGGTCTCTTCTTTAGGCCCAGCCCTGATTCCATCTAGGTGCATGTAAGTCCCTCTGATCCAGGAGGGCTTCTTGTGCGAGGAAGTGGAAGACAAGATTTGAATTGTGATTGACACTGTGGACATGTCTTCTGTCTTCTTGGGTACACTTTATTTAAAAAAAAAAATCATAAACTGTGGAGTTCTTCTTGTGTGGGGGGAGGGGGAACTGTGGTGTTAACATTTTATCTTTAAAACCATACAATTAAAAAAGTTTCATAAGCAGCTGACTGAATGAAGGTCACGCCAAGTGGTCCTGGTCTCCTTTGCCACAGTTCACATTGTGATGCTGAGTCTACTGGCAGAGGTGGTCGTATCTGACCTAGTTTGTGTGGTGGAGACTGCCCTGGAAAGCAACTGTGCTGGTGCTTGTAGAAAGTAAGTTACGCGGGTTAGAAGGTTAGAGCGGGATATAGGGCCAGCTGTGTCTGCATAGTGTTATCTACCACAAGATAGATACACATTCAGCCTGAGTTTTTGCTTTGTAGCTTCAGTGACCACTCTTTAAATACCTTTAGGCTGTAAGGCAGTAGTTCTTAATATCCATGTTCACATACTGGTTTTGTCCACTAGGCTCTCAAATCCTGATCCTCCAGGGAGAGGGGGAGTGTGCCTGTAACCTGCTCACAGTTTCCAGACTGCGCATTTGGATGTCAGGGGTTCACTGTGAGAAAGGAAAGGAGGACTTCCTCCTCTGTTTTCCACTAAAACAGTAGAAGAACTCTTTCTACAAATGAGCTGATCTGGGGAGGGTATGGAGACTGGGATATGGGTTGGTAACGCCTGGACAGGCTTTGATCTGAAGGAGGTGTGCCTTGACTCTGAAATTCTCTTTACAACAGGGTGTCTCCCCTCAAATCCTGCAGATCCTTTCCAAGTCAACCACTTGAGTTAGAAAATTTAATTTGTAATAAATCTCTATTACAGTTACAAGTAAATCTGCTTCAGTGGCTATAAAAATTAATTCCTTATCCTAAACATTATTTTATAGCTTTTAAAATGAATTGACTGTGGTTCATACCCTAGTATGTGCCATTATTGGTAATTAGTTTAACAAAATAACATTGCTGTAATATTTCCTGTCTACCCCTCCCCCAGCTGGGAGCCACTTCCTATTAGAAAATCAGAATTGCAAATGTAATGCTTGTATGCAAACCACTTGCTTTGATTTTTCTGCATGTGTGTTGAAGGACAATCTGTTTTCTTCCATGTCTTGGGCTGTGGTTTTACTGGGAGCTTTTGCTTCTGGAAAAGTGTTGGAGTTGCATAGTGCATGCTGAAGACAGATAATGGAAGGTGCTGATGGCTACCTGGAAAGTGCCTGAGGCTCTTGGGCCTCTCCCGCAAGCTTTAGCTTGTATTCAGTTGATGCTAAGGCTGTGAACCAACTCCTAGGGTCATGTCACGTCATGCATCTCAGTGGGCTTTTTGGTGAACTCCCATATCTTTGTCTTCCTGGTGATCTTCTCACTTTCAACAGCCCAGCTTGTTTTAGAAGAAACTCGAGAGTATCCTGGCATGAAGGATCTGCCCCAGGGTGCCCAGATGGCCAGGTGGCCAACTGCACAGGTCCCAGTCTGCCAAGAGCTCTGGGAACAGGGACCCAACTGCTCTGCTGCCTTGCAACTTGTAGTATTTCTACTTGTTTCACTTCTTATTGCTTTTGCTTGAACCTTCCCGCAGTCTGGACCAAGATCTTGCACTGAACTTTTTGGCACTGTAGCCTCACCACATTCAAAAAGGGGAAGGAGTTGGAGATAGGTAATTAAAATTGCAGGCCACTGTTTAAAAGAGCTGTACCTTGGGTGCTATTTGTGTTTATTGAAGTGTGTACAGAGGAGCTATGCGCTTTTCCAGGAAATGGTTTCCCTGGCATTGTTTGGATCTTCTATCAAAACATAAGAAACTTTTGTCAAATTGCAACTAGCTAGCAGCACAAATAATTCTGTAAGAGACAGGCAGGATCATTCCTCCATTGTGTGTTGTAGTTATGAGCTGAAAGATTTTCTAGTCCAGCCCATGGTTTTGGGAGATACAAGCTGAATGCAGAACTAGGTAAAGTATCATTTTAAAAAGAGAAATGCAAAGTGAATAAACTACCTGCAACAAGGTAGTTATGTTCATTAGGGGCTTAGTTTTCCTTCTCTTCAAAGAAAACTAAGAGAAGAGCTTGGAGGAAGAAGTTTCAAACAAAAGAGATGGAAGGAGGTGGAGGCTCCCTTTTTTGAGCAAGATAAGTAAAGGAGTAAGACCACAGCAGTCGCTCCTAGGCAGCTGAAAGGATATACAATAAGAATGTATCTAACTACATATATGTCTATAGAGAGATACCTATACTGTGGGGAAAATTTCAGCCTTAGGGACAGGAAATCTTTACGTGCTTTTACAGGCTGGACAAAGCAAGTGTCTGCACTGACACTTTCCTCTGGCTTAACTAAGAAACCTGAACAACACTTAAAAGGGTATGAAAACACACAAATAGCAAGCTAGATTTAGCTCGTGTATTTCTGTTGCTGTATGCAAGACAAAATTGCGCCACCGGTCAGTTACGCTCCGCAATCCCTTTTTGACCTGTCAAATGCCATCTTAAATTGGATTGCTCTAACTGCTCCTTTCCTGCTACGTGGCTAAGTGTTAGCAAACCGCAGCGTTCACAGCGAGTGTATAGAAATATTCTCTGATGAACATCCATGCTAAACGGTTCAATGATGCTGACTAAAAGAACTTTTTTTGAGGTTTTACTATTAGGTCTCTAACCATCTCAAGATTATTCTTTCTAGATTTGAGGCTTTCAGTGTTTCCTTAACCCCCCACCCCAAATATTTCTCTGCAGCCATGAATCCTAGAAATCTATTTTTAGGGAATGGCAATTTAGCTTCTCTAGGAATCTTCTGACTCCAGGAGCTGAGACATAAAACACCAATTTTTATAAGTTAACAATCCCATAAGAAGATAACGGGACCAGAGAAATGGAAAGCCAAGGGGGAGACCTTATTTTCCTGCTGTCCTGAGCATGGCATTATTATTTCTTGAGTTTTGATGACAAGACAGTTTCAGAAGTCTGGATATATGCCCTCAGCTCAGTCACCCCAGACATTACATAGCTGAAAAAATGCAGAAACTAAGTAGTAAAACTGAGTTGGAGACTGAGAACTGGGCCTGTTTAGCCTAGAGAAGACTGAGAGAGGATCTTATCAATGTATACAAATACCTTAAGGGAGGATGCCAAGAGGATGGGGCCAGACTCTTTTCAGTGGTGCCAGGCGACAGGACAAGAGGCAGCAGGCACAAACTGAAGCACAGGAAGCTCCATCTAAATACGAGGGAAAATGGCAAAGTACTGGAACTGGTTGCCTAGAGAGATTATGGAGTCTCCTCCCTTGAAGATACTCAAAATCCACCTGGACATGATCCTGCAGAATGTTTTCTATGTGACTCCCTTGAGCAAGCAGGTTGGACTAGATGATCTCCACAGGTCCCTTCCAACCTCAACCATTCTGTGATTCTGTACAAAAGCAGTTAGTTTAAGCTTGAGGATATAAAGTTAATCCAAGATGGGGGGAAAAAATTACATGTTGAAAGATGATATATTGATGATTTCAGAACTTTCTCCATTTTTTTTTCCCCATTAGGTCAAAAGATGTTGAAGTAAGTTCAAATGAGGTTTTGCTAGGAATAAAGGAACACAATTTTTTTTTTTTTTTTTTTTTTTTCCAACAGGGCCATTGCATTTTTTTTTCACTCTGTTCTGTCACTCCTTGCTGCTTGTGTTTCCTTGTAAGCACCTTGCAGATGGCTGCCTGCTCAAGGCAGGGAACAGCCTGTGAGCACTGGCCAGGAAAACCACTACATTTTCTTATCCTTCTTGTCTCCCTACCTTAAAGGGACTCAGGAGTCTGCCTGGAATTAAACTTTTTTTTTTCTTTTTTTTTTTTTTTAATTTCTTTGAGTAAGGTCGCCTTTTGAGAAAAACATGACTTTTCTGTGGTGCCAAACATACTGTTCTAACTGGAAGTTTGTTTTTATTTTCTTTACTGCTTTTCATGTAACTGGCAGCAAATTTTGACAAGGTCTTTGTATATAGACTGGATCTCCCATTTGCATGAGCAGCTCTTCAATTTTGGATTGAAAAAAAATCCACCACTCTAAACTTAAGATGAAATAAATTCTTTAAAAAAGGATCAAATTAAATATTTTATTTCAATGAAATCAAAGTAGTTCAATCACTTTCTTTATTATTTTTCATTTTAATATTTTATGAGAAGAGCCTAAAATTAAACACACAGTTGTTTCTCAGTGGAAAAATCCAGAGGCTGTTTTGTGAACAATTGTTTCCATCTCTCTCTTGCTCTCTCTCTTTTTTTTTTTTTAAGAAAATGAAAATTTTCTCAGCCTGAAAATATTTTTTTTATAACATATTGCTAGTCATGACTTGATCTTTGCCACCAGAATATCTTTTGCACAAGAGAATTTTTAGGGCAGCGTTTGCCCTCTTATTTTACATACCGAGTCTTGCCTCCCTTCGTTCTTTTTGTACGTCCACCTACTCCGTGGCAGCAACTGCTGCTGCCAAACTGTGGGCCTCCAGGCCAGCACGGCGGGGGCAATGCTGGGAGGCGTTGGCACGCTCCAGGCTCCGTCTGTTTTAGAGCTCTGTTCACCTAGTTTCTGTTCGCCTAGTTTTGGGTCGCAGGCTCAAAGATGGGTTGCTTGTGTGGGGGGTGGTGGATGGCACTTTCAGGGAGGTGGTTCATCTCTGAGTACGAGGTCTCTCAGTCCTCAAGGGATGAAGATGAGCTCTGAGTTCCTGTTCGCTGTTGCACCAAAGTCTAGAGAAATAGGTCTCTCGTATTTTTTCATGTGCTGTTGCTGCAGTCGATCTTGATTCTCTGGTAAAACAGGTGCAAGATGGTCACTGTGGAGCTTCCTTGTGTTTGAGTGGAGGACCTGGGGTTGTACTGCAGTCTTTGAGCGGTGAGGGTTTTCTGTTTTATTTTAAATCATTGGTTGGGGACTGAGCATAACTCGCTGCACACATTACTCTTTAAGAAAGAAGCCTCATAGATTTCTCTAATCTTCAGTCGTGCAAATGTTTTCCTTTATTCTCTTTTTTGTGCTTACATGAAAAGACAGACTTCTTATGAACTCTGAAAGACAGTAAGGCAAGGATGGGGGGATAATGTCGGAATTTCTGTGTGTACTTCCAAGGCAGAGCTCTAACGCCTGGCCTGCCTTTATGTATGCAAGGATTTGTCTACTTGAATTTTTAAAACGAAGTGAAGCTTTGTTGTTATTACTGTTATGTAGATTGCTTCCTAAAATCATGATTCACTTGTGGCACAATTCCTGATCTCTTGTCTAGGCTTTCATTGTGGCAACTAAAAGGCATAGCTTTTTGGAGAAGGAATAATAGGACGATGCAATGAAATACAGGACAGATACAACATAGATCAGTTCTCTTTAATGTGGGTCATTTATGCATGTACTTGTCTGGCTGTATTTCTTCTCTGATGTTTGGCTTATGTGCTGTTTATCTATTTTCTCTGATTGACCCTAAATCACTTTCCTTCTGCAGCTGGCTTCTACTTCTGTTAGGAGATTTGCAGAGGGAAACTAGCTGTGGTTAACCTTTCTTTTTTTCTTTTTTATTTCTTTTTTTTTTTTTTTTTTTAATACATCAAACTCTGACAGTATAAACAGTTTGCTAGTCACACTGGTAAAAATAATCTTGCTGATACAGGTTATGTGTCCTCAAGCTTTTTTGTTGATCTTTTTCCCCTTGATAGCTGCTAAAATGGGTGCAGACCTTCCAGTGAGTCAGCAGCGGCCTTAGCAGAGACAGGAGTCTGTAAAACTGCCTGCGTTACAAATTCAAGCCTAATCACAACAGATACATGCAATTCAGCATGAAAATAATGTTACTGCAGACCAATGCCTCATTAGCACTATGTACCCAATTTCTGCTGCAGCTGCACTGGCACTGTCAGTGCTGGAAATTCAGAGAGGAAGGCAAGTCAGGGGTAGCGTCTGTGCCTGCTTACATTAATATTGCACCTTAATTCCCATCACCATGACCCTGTTCATGAAGTGCATGGTAGATGCACTCTTAACTCTTGTGTGTTGGGTGGCAGAGATGGTCAGGTGCAAGAAGACGAGCAGAAGTAGCTTAGTTTGAAGGATTATTTTGGCCGCCCTGCCTCAGATCGTGCAAGAATTGGCGATTGGTTTTCAGCTGTCTTCCAAAAATATTAAGGCTCGCTTTGCAAAGTCTGGTAGGTTTTAGCCAAAAGGAAAGATGAGAGAATGGGAGAATATTTGCTGAGAAAGGGTGGCTCTATGGGTGGCAGCTGACAGACCTGTTTCCCTGTATGTGTGATTTATTAACACAACAGGGAAAAGTGTGGGACCAGCTCTGGCTTTGTGTCGTGGCCCTGCTACTGGCTTCCAGGATGACTTTGGACATGCCACTTGATGTGTGCTGGAGCATTAGCTCTGATTTTCAGCATCTCATCTCTGCTCAGTGACTAGCTGTAAGCTACCAAAGGGAAGCAATTTCCCAGTGTTTCCTGCTGATGTGGAGTAACGTGCTGTTACCTTGGGCCGTTGCAGAGCAGTTAGAGGCACTGCCTGAATGCGAGCAGGAGTAATCCAAACAATTTACTGTCCTCTTGCAAGGTTGCTACAACAAGGCCCATAAACAGCCACATAAAGGGAATCTGGGTGGGAGCTGGGAATACACGGACAAACACAATTTTCCCTTAATTTAATAGAGCAGTCCATTCAGCAGAGAATATATTGTAAAGCGCTCTCAGGTTGGATGGCCTCCTATTGTGTCTGGCCTTTGAAGTGCTGATTAGCTGGGCTGGGAACATGCTGATAAAAAGTTAATTTCTATTTGCTGTTGCTTTGTAATTGGATGAACACGAAAGCAATTAAATATTAAAACATACAAACAAATAACGAAGTCACTGTAATTAGCCAAAGTTTGATCACTGTCATATTTATTTAGGAGGAGATGATACGTCTCAGCAGGTGACATTTTAAATACCCTTGGCTGCTTTGGTGTTGTCTTTGGAGAATGCTGAATAATGTACGGAGGATTTAATTAAACCCCATTGTAAATCAGCTGTGGTGACAGGGAAGTGACAGCCACATGTTGAAAAGAGAATTAGGCCACAGCAAGAGAGATTAATTAACTATTTTCTATGGAGTTCAACCTAGGCGTTGGGCAACGGACCTTAAGTTTGTCTGAGGAGGGCAATGTGCTTTTTAAAATGGTGCCCCTCAGATTAAAGCCTGAGGTTAAGAGCACTGCTGGCAACCAGAGGTTTTGCAGCCTTTTGAAGGGGCAGCAAAGATCAGCCACGTAGCTCATGAGAGGGAAACCGAGGTGCTGGGAGATGCCTCCTTAGCAGTGGTGGGTGCCTGTCATGGAGGAAAGGGCCTCTGTTTCCCTGGAGAGTTGAGGAATCTTGAAAAGCCAGTGTGCTTCTTCATGCCTTGAAGTAAGAGGGAAAGAGAAGCTGCTGGATATTTTCTCAGCTTTGGTTGCATGAGAAAAAGAAACAAAGTTTGTCAGGCGGAGTTGTCCAAGCTTGCTAGGTTAGTGCTTTCAGAGAACAGATCCCCTTGAGGTCCCTTTGTCACTGGCCAAAGCTAGAGAGTTCAATATATTAGTAGCTATAAGAAATGAAGTTAACTGAACCATTGGGAATCTCCAGAATCCACCTTGGGATTTTGCATAAATGGTTTTTGGTGATCCCTGCCCTTGTCAGCTTCCCCCCAGAATTACTGCTTGGCAAGTGCACTTCAGCAGGCTGCGTTTGGCGGTAAAAGCTTCCTGGGCTCAGGAAAGTGTGGGAAGGAGGGTGTTAAAGGCTCTACCGAGGGGCAGCATGTAGGGGTGAGCCCCATCAGGTGGGAAGGATGAGAAGCACCGGCAGAAGTTAGGAGAGAGCCTTCAACGTCTTCCCTGGTGCTACTGCGAAAGGAGGTCAGTGGAGAACGTGGGAGAGCGGCTTGAGATGGGAACGATAAAGAGCATAGGAGCAAGGGCGCAAAAGGAACTTGACTGGCAAGAAAAAAACAAATGACTCTGTGCGATTAATTAGCAGAATTCATATTTTTAAGCTTATCAAGCCTGTTAGTTCGGTAATATTCTTTAAATAAAGTTTCTGAAAGCACTGTTAGCTTCCTTGTGTACGAGCTGTAGAGAGGAATGTTCTCAACCCTCGCGCCTTGAGACAAAACCTGATTTCTGTCTGGATCTGGAAAACATTTCATCTTAAGCACTTATAAGTAGCATTTTAGGGGAAGAAACAGCACTGGTTACCACCTAAGGAGGATACTAGACTATACCAGGCTCTTCCTCCTCTCCTATGGAAAGAGATTATATTTCCAATGTTATGTGAGAATAAAGACATTTCCAGCTACTTGCTTACTTGCTGGGCCTTCACTAACTGAATGTATTCTTGCAAAGGTTGATATTCATTGTGTAACATGTAGCCAGCAAGGAATAGATTTCCTCCCTTCCCCCCACCCCCACCATGGTTAACAGTCAAGGGGAAAAAAACATAGTGAGTCTGAATGCTGTAATGACACAGGAGGACACTGGGGCTTCAGGACCTCAATTTGGAAAAATACAGAATTCCAAAGTCCACGTGCTGGATTTTTCCTGCTGTTGTGCTTTGCCTCGGAGATGTGGTTTAGAACCTTGCAGAATCAAAATTTGAGAGGAAAGTTTAAAAAATAAAAGGTTGGAGGATGTGGAAAAGAAGTAGGTTGGCTAATACAAGGCTAATTGGAGAGACTTGTGTGGGGAAAGCGAGTGATGTGGCTGCATTTGTGGGACGTACGGAGCAATGGAACAGGTTGCCCAGAGAGGTTGTGGAGTCTCCTCTGGAGATATTCAAGGCCCACCTGGATGCAGCCCTGTCTAACATGCTGTAGGTGACCCTGCTGAGCACGGAGGTTGGACTAGCTGATCTCCAGAGGTCCCTTCCAACCTTACCCATTCTGTGATTCTATGTGGCTGCTAACATGCTTTTAGTTTAGTCTCCCATTGAACTAACCCTGTGCCCCTCTCCTCTGACAGGGCCGTTGCTGACCTGCAGGGGCCTGGTGAGAGGATGAGTCTGAATGGCTCAGTGTGGGCAGATCAGCGCAGAAGAGGCTACGGTCCTTCCCGCACAGGTAAGATGCTGTGTAACCTGGGATTGTTGCGTTCTGATGTAGCTTTCACCGCTGTATATTATGATTTGCGCATATGACTTTGCATTTCAAAGCCTGATTCTCCCCCTCACCCTCTTTCAGATGAAGACTAGGAGTAATTGTACACATTGCAGGAAAAAAAAATCATTTTATTCCCAGAGGTGTAAATTAATTGATTCAGCCCAGGAAAAAGACCTGGACACTGTTACAGCCAGCTCCCTGAAGGCATCTCCTCAGTGTACTGGTCTGATCAAAAATGCAAATAAGATCTTAGGAGGAATGGGAAAGGATGGAAAGTAATAAGAAAATGTAATATTTATCATGTTACAAACTGGTAGTAGAAGGTACTACCTTCTCCAAGTACAACATAAAAAGTGTTTTCTGCTCCCCCGAAAGGGTCTTGCAATTCTGTTGGGAGAGCAGAGCAAAGTGAAAATAGTGATGAGGGCTGTGGGAAATTCTCTTATAAGGGCAGAATTAAAGGCAGCTTTTTCAGAGCACCAGCCGGGTGGTGTGATACAGCAGCCCAAGAGGAGGGGATTTAAAGCTGTACCTCTATCAAAAAGGCTGTGGTGATGTAAGGTCACTCTGACCTATATATTCATGGGCGGTTGCTGTGTTCCTCCTTTCTTAGGTGGCTGTCTCAAGACTATAGCCTTGTGTTGGGCTCCTGGGCAGCTGTTGGTGTCAAGAAGGATTTCATTCTTTTCCTTGTCCTAGTCCATGACTTGTTTTTTGTTTCATTTTTCTTTCCCTTCTTCTGAAGGTTCAAATTTAGTTGCTGTGACAGAGAAGCAGCACTAGTGCACGCGGTGGCATTGTGCTATCAGGCTGTCTCCTGCTCATATGCTCTGGGCTAGGCTGCCTGCTAGATTTGGGGGTGACGCTTTTCCTGTGTCAGTTTGACAGGGGATGCAGGTGGATTTTTGCTCTCTTCCTTAGTGCTGTGTTTATGGGCTTCAAATCAGCAAGAACTTTCATTCAATGATTGCAGAACCCCAGTATGCTCACGCTACTCTTGTTCTCTCCTCCTTCAGCATAGTTTTGTCATGACTTCTGGTCACTACTGCAAACCTTCAGCTTGCCAGAGGTGTATTACCAAGTGTTTTGTGGCTTGCGGTATGTTGTGCTATGAGGAAGAGAAAGTCTTTGGGGTGATCCACAGGCAATGTGTAATTGTAGCTGCCTAAATTTTGTCTCATTGAACCAGTTATCTAGGCTACCACTGTAGGCAGCAGTAAGAGATGAATGTCTCTGAGGGTGCCATGCTTTGGGAAGGTCTGGGATGGGTGGCACAGCCTCTGTGCATGCCCCTCTTTGGGGACAAGCCTGGAGGCTTGCAGCAGGCTCTCTAGCCTAGATCCAAATGCAGAGGAAGTTTATATGAAATGAATGCCACCATGATGGGGCTCCTCGCTGCTGTGGCAGGTGGAGCTTGGTAGGCTACAGGACTTGAAAAAACCAAAGGATCAGCGCTGCGAGGGGAGGCTGTAAGACCTATGCTCTCAAACTGAGCGCTCGACCACAGTGTACCCTTCTGATTTTAATATATCTATGCCTCAGTTCCCCATCTGTATGAGGAGAATAATTCCATTCTTCCTCCCAGGGCTGCTGTAAGGCAAATTAATGTTTGCAAACCACTCGGATACTATGATAATAAATGCTGTGAAAGCCCAGGAGAAAATTAATAGCTCGTTATTTAGAGCAGGACTTGAATAATGTACCATACACAGGACACGGAGCTACATATTGAATGATGAGGATAAAGAAAAATATTGAATAGCTGCTCATTAAGAGAGCACTATCCATCTGGTGCACAAATAGAGGCTTTTTCCTGCAGAAAAAATAGTGCACAATAATATGATTGCAGTGTGTTGTGATGAATCTATGTGGGGGGACTGGATTTAGGTTGTGTGTGCAGTCTGGATTTTGGCATTTCTCTGCTTTCATGTGCTTGACTCTGCAACCCGACTGCTCTTTTAACATTGGGTTTGGATTTTATATATAGCAAAGAAATAAAAATGCCAGTAGATGGCACTCAAGAATATGGAGCACCATTCCCGAGTGCGTGAGGCCAATAAAATGCGTTGTTATGTACCACAAATGGCTTCCTCTGCACAGCTCTTTAGATCGACTTTTTTTTTTTTTCTTTTTGTGGCCTGCAAGTTCAGTGCACAGAGCAGAGGAAAAACACGCATCTAAAGCAGCAGCAGTTTTTAGGTGGTCTTTGCTCTTCTCTGATGATCTGAATTTTGTTTTTACCCTGTGGGTTTAAATTACTTAACAGTTTAAAAATCCTGGTTTGTGCTCTCCTCAGCTGACCCTTTTTTATGCTTTGCTTACAGCTTGTCTGTAAAATGAGATGAGAACTTAATTTGAAAGCTGAAGTTAATTGACCTAAATAAACTAAGAGCCTTCTGTTGGCTTTATGAAAAAAAGCGGTGTAACCCTAGCTCTCCTCCTTAAACAGGCTATGAAGCAGAATGTTTTTTCTGATGCAGTTTTAAGCTGCTGCTGTTTACCAATAGTTACTTGTGGTGTAGTACTGTCTACAAAGCCCTAGGATCAGGAAGATGTTGTGCTCAGTACTTTGATGCAGACAAGGATGCAGCGCCAACCTGAACAAGCTTGGTTTAAGTAGGAAAAGCAGACAAGGCTGGGAAGAACCAAAATCAGAAACAGACCTGGCTTCAGACCCCTGTAGCTATACAGAAAGCAAGCCCCAGAGCTGCAGAAAGGTCTCCTCACTTCTGTGGCTGACTAGAGCATTAAAAGTAGAACAGAGGCTTTTGCTGCTAGGTTTCCTCACTTAACGTGCCTTGATGGAGGCTTGAGAAAGGCAGGTTTAAAACAGGGCTACCACAAAAGTGAGGGACATCTAGTCTGGAGAATACCTGCATTCCAGCTGGGGCAGGTGTTGCAAAAGCAACTGTTTTTTCTAATGCCTTGCAAGCTTGACCTTGAAGATCAGGGATAACCTTTATGCTCAGTGATACTATCTCCCTGCTCCCTCCTTCCACATGTGAGGATGCTCATTGACCTGTCCCACTGTGTGCTCTTTCGACCCCAGGTGGTTGCAGATCTTTCCCATTACATTTCACTGGCTTGCTGTCAGCTCTGCTTTGAGAAGATCACTCCTGGTATACCTACCTAACTCTGATTACCCAGGCAAGCCAAAGAGCACATGCTCTTGTACCAGTTTAGCTTGATTCAGTACTAGCCAAATTAGCTGAAACCAGAATGAGTAGGGTTGTGTCCATACTCATATCTGTATAGTGATTTTTAAAAACTTTTTTTGGTGCATTTGTGCCATTTTTCTAATCTAGACAAGTCCCTGGGATAAGCTGGGGGGGTGTTATTCTGGCAACTGCAGAGAAAAGGATGAAAAGAAAAAGGGTCTAGTGTTAGCCTTTCAGTTAAGCCTCTTGAAAAGTGTTTTCTGTGAAGCTGGGCCTGCAAGAGGAGCAGAGGCAACGTGATGCAGAGGACTAGGCATCCATGGGAGTCTGGAGGTCTTGGTTTTCCTTTTGAGTCTGCTTGTAACCTGTCGTATGAACTTGGTCAGACAGAGTTTAGCCACTTCCCTTCTATGTACTGCAGTTTTCCTCTTGTAAAATGGTTTTGGTGATAGACTGTTTCCTTGTCAAGCCCTTGGAGCTCTGTAAATGCAATTTTCCTATTCCGTACTTTTTTAGGTAATGTAATGGAGGGGTGGAATTCAAAATGAGAAAAGGCCAGATCACAAATTCAGATCCAAAATATAAAAATGCTTGGTATGAGATTATTTATTTATTTATTTAAGTAAAACCTCTAGTCTTCAGACAATTTACAAGAACAAGAGATCCAAGGGGAAGGATATGATGCTGCGTTGTTCACTGGGCTGATGGGGAGAGCAGTGCAGCTTCCTGCCTCCTCGAGTCTTATGATGGGAGCCCTCTTGTGGCAAATGTTTAATATGCCTGAGATCTTCATAAAATACTTGCTTGGACGTATAGTCAGAAAACATGCATAGATTTACGAAAGTATATGTGTGTTTCTGGGAATAACCATTTCAACATCTTATTGCTGTTTTAAGAGTCTTCCTCTAATGCACTGCAGCCGCAGCAAGTGATGCTGCTTCATTTTGGGGAAGTTAAATACTGTAAAGAATTGACAGCGCACCTCCTTTAAACTTGATGGGAAAAGTGATTTGAGGTGACCTCACTGGCAGTTTAATGCACTCTCAGATCTCCAAAATCTGCATGGGCAGGATCAGGAGGGGCCTGACCCTGTAGTGCAGCATGTGCTTCTTTTATAACCACTGTGCGTATTGATTTGTGATCATACCTAGCATGGGTGAATTGACATATTTTACCTCCTGGCATCCTGAAAACTGGGGGCATCATTGAGAGCAGGGGGAGGAAAGGTCCATGTGCACTGACCATCTGAGTGAGATGCATCTAAGATGCCTTGCAGAGAATTGTGTGCTCGTGTTAGAGCCAGGGGATATTGGGAACCTTTGAAATTGCTTTTGCTTCAGCTTTGGCTTGCGCAATAAACACACCTCAAATCTATTTGCACAAGCCAAAAGAGTGGCATGAGAGCAATGAGCTGGGCTGCAAGGACCTCCAACTAGGTGACAGAAAGCCATTTCAGTATCCTAGTTGGTGTTATTTTATATATTTATTTATTTATACTCTTTTAAGAATACTGAGGAGGAGGGCGATGCCAGCAGAGGTTGTCTGGGACACAGGTCAACTCCAGGTTTTGTTCAAATGTGGTTCTGGGCTATTTTTCAGGTGGGGACTCACGGCTGGAGGATGGGGAGCTTGGCTTGAGGTGAGATTTGCTTAATAGTCTGTGACCTCCGTACAAGAGTCAGTCTGAGAATAATCAGGGCAAAGGAGGACAAGCAGAGGCTTCATGGGATTTAAGAAATGATCAGTTGTGGAGCTTATCAGAACCCCTTGCGATGTGGCCTGGAAACCTCATGGCAATCTCCTCTCTCGGGGGGCCCTCAGGTCCTGGAGAGGCTTTTCAGGAAAGCAGGAGAAAAGCTGGGCAATATGTTGGCTGAACCTTGCCCAGGATCCAGCCTTCCAGTGCATGAACCCTGCTCAGGTGCAAGTAACTTTTACCTAGGAGGTCGGAAGGTGAAAGAGGACGTTTCTGTATTTCCTTCTGTTTTGGCCAAAGTCTGTGACAGGTTTCTGAACAGATCTTATTTGTTAGTGAAGCTGACAGACCCCTCGGGGCTGCTGTCCTTTCGCAAGGAGCCGTCGTCTCCCCTTGTGCTTTCTGTTGTCAGTTGGGATGAGACCTTGATTGTGGCCCCCCTCTCTCCCGTCTGGTGTCTCTTCCCCGGCTGGCTGATGGCTGCTTGTCTGTGCAAAGTGGAGATGACATCTGCACTGGGAGCTCTTTATTTCTTCCACATGTTATTGTAATGAGTGAAATAAAAATGAACAGCATTAGGTAATGTCATCTGCTCAAAAAGCTGGGCCATGACTTAAACCTGTTGCTGCAGAGAGATGGCCCTGCTACGGTGATTGAAATAATTAAAGCCCACTGTAACAGAGGGGAAATCACTGGCCGGGGAATGTCGTATTAGATAGTGGTAGAAAACAGATGTTTCCCACTACATTTATTCTCTAAGTGGAAGTATAACAGATGCAAAACAGCATTAAAATGGTATCAAGGCTGTAAATACAGCTTCTAATTACTGCACCAGGTAATGTCAATTGCAACCGTCCAGATTTCCCTGAAGGATGCTCTGCAGGTAGATCAGCTTTCTAAAGTCTTTAAAAGATGTCAGTGCTGAACAGTTTGGGTTTTCACAGAGCCTAGGTGTGAGGTATGGTGCCAGGGCTGCCCACCACAGTGCATCCGTGCTGCCCTTGCAGTCTCATGTGGACCATTTGAGCAGGGACACAGCCCCAGGGTCCTTCCTGCAAGGTCTTGATACTGATGCAGTAGGACATATTGGTGGAGATGTCAATAGCTGGTGGGCCAAGAGTGATGCAGGGATTTACTCTGTGCCTGATTTTGTTGCCAAGGCGTAGTATAGATGAGGTTAATTTAGATGCTTGAGAATAACCAAGGACATGGGAAGGGAGTATTAAATGTAGAGATCTGAGACTGGGGAGAGGCAGGCAGAGGAAGCTGACTAGTATGGGAATAGTGTGAGTAGAAAGAGAAAGGAGGGAGAAGAAAAAAAGAGCTACAAGGGACTGTGAGTGACAAGGAAGAGAAAATAGCTCTGAGGAGGGTGTCCCCATCTGCCCCCTTAGACGTTAGTTTGATACGAGGGGAAGGATTCAGGATCCCCTTGTCCGTGGCCATGCCTGAGCCATATCTGTGGTGCTACAGCAAAGGACATTGAATGGAAATATCCCACCCTGGCTCTCTGCCAACCTCTCTGTTTCTTTCAGTCTGATTTGGGACTTATGCTTTTGCCTACCATAGAAGCAGCTCAGTATCTTTTATATGAAATTAGTAGTGCCAGCACAATTTCTAATGAGTGTTTTGGAGTCCCCCTCTCTCCAATTTGGGGCATACAAGTCTATAGGAGATTGGTTTGACTTCTAATATAGGAAGTACAATTTTTTTTTAATTATTTTTAGGTGATTGGCAAAAGAGGTAGGAGAACATACATTGTGTCAAGATTGACTCATATCTGAGATAAAAAGGCCTTTTCAAAGGGGGAGAAAAAAAAAAGAAAAAAAGAGGAGAGGGTTCCTAAAGGTAGGAGAGCCTGTGGATCTTCCCAGGTCATAGTAATCCTTAGCTCTTCTGGATGTCTTCATGGCTGTGGCATTTGCCATGTCTCTGGGAGTCCCAGCTGGGAAGCACCCAGGCAGATGCTTCATGCTTTATGTTGGGTCTGTTGTGGCTGTGGTGGGATCTGTCAGATACTCAAGTGTTAACATCATTCAACTGGGACTTGGGACTAGAGGGGGCTTGTGAAGGGACCCAAGCTGTGGAATTAAAATATAACGCAACTTGGTCTGGAGTATCAGCAAGGACATGTTCTACCCTGGAAAGGAGATGCTCATAACTTAGCACAGGCGTGCAAATGTCTGTACTAACAACTTGCCTGGGCTGACCAACTGCTCTCCTGACAGCTGCTCGGTGCTTTCTGCATGACTTTAGCAGGCTTGGGATGTCTCACGGAAAAATCTGGATTATAAAGAGATATTTGGAGTCAGAGTTTATCATGAGAGAGAAAGAGGTGTGCTGTATTTCTTTTTTCTTTCTTTTTTTCTTTTTGCTCTGTTGTGGTATCTGCTATTGATGGCTGTTGGGAATAGTGTGTATGTACTGAAGTGAGAACCTTCAGGAAAGTAAAATATTACCCTGCAAGTGTGAAGATCGGTGGAGGGTTTTTACCTGCTAAGAGCTTATTTCAGACGTTATTGCATACTACAGATATTTCAGAAGCTGACATTCAGCTTTTCTTCATGCTCCAGAGCTAGCCTGACTGCTCAACTGACTGCAGCCCTTCATGCAAAGCAGCAGAAGGCGCTGGCCAGCCCCTCGCCCTGGTCCGTGGGGTGCATGGGGAAAGGGTGGCTGCCTTTGGTGGCCCCAGGAGAGCTCGTAGCACTCAGCAGCGGGTCTGCACAGGGCCGTGTGGGGCCTCGCGTAGCACCGCAGACCTGCTGGGCCACGGCAGCCTGGCGTAGCAGCCCGGGGACCAGGGAACAGCAGGAGCATGTTGGCCAGGCACATGTGCTGCAGGAGCTGCAGAGCAGTTACAGGTCAGAACAGCCCCCTCCCCCTTTCCAATCAAATTATGAGGAGAGATCAGCAGAAAGTGCATTAGCTAATCAAACTGTGATTTCAAATTGATTATTGCAGACTGCCAACTATAACAGAATTCTCCTACTGGCAATATATATATATATATATTTTTAAAGGCACTTTTATTAAGCACTTTGCAACTTGTCCATAGCTGCTGGCTAGGATTGAAGGTACTTCACCTCTCTTGCAGCAAAGCACTCTTTTAGCTGGGTGACCTTGGATTAGCCCCGAACTTAGGCACCCCTCTCGGCGGCGCAGGAGCTGACGCTCGGCACGCTGGCTGCTTTGGTCCCCGGTGGCATGGTGGCCTGGCACCGTCCTGCCGGCGGCGCGGCGAGGCTGCCGCAATTGGCAGCCTTCCCGCGGGGAGCGCCGGCTGGCTGATTGCCGGCGTCGCTGGCGCTCCGCGATGTGGGCAGCAGCCCTGTGCACCTTCGCAGCCGTTTCCTTGGCAACCGAGTCATCTGCCAAAAGTCTGCAATGTCAAAAAATAAAACAAAATGACACCATGGCTCCTCAGAAAAACCTCTCTGCTTCTTTCCACTCACCCCAGACCGTTGGCCCCCTTCTTCCCAGCTCGAGCCCTGTGCTTTTGAAGCTATCTGGGCATGCTTTTATACAGGGAGAAGGGGAAAACATCTTTCTTTGAAGGCTGTGTGCTGACACTTTCAGTTCAGCTGGATGCTTGAAGGCTGCTAAACTGGCAAATGGCTCCTGTGCAAGCTTCAGCAGCTGTTTGCTGCTGAAGATCGGGTACTTCAAAAGGGCTTGGGCTGCCTGTGCTGGTGCCCCCGCTGTGCGGCTGCATGCAGGCGATGGATGACCAGCATTGGAGCTGGGTGCTCTGGCACGATCCTAGCTCTGTGGAGCTCTGACCCTCAGATGAGTTTCCCTCTGATTTTCCTCTCCTGGTGGCTGTCCAGTTTGTCTATGCACCTTGTGCCATGGGGCAGAGGTTGGCAGCATCTGGCTGCCTCGAGTCCTGATTTTGGCACCAAGTGTGAATAACAGCAAGGTCCCCTGCTGCACCCCCTCGCTCCCCAAGTATGGCAAAGGGGCCAATCATTGCTTGAGCTTTTTGCTCCCCTCTAACTGGTGTCATAGTCATCCCTGTGGCACCCTTGCGCGACTTTCAGTAATGTCTGTGGACCTGAGGCCTTCTCACCTGAAGAGCTCAGCTGAAAGTTGGTCCTTTGCTGGAGAGCACACTAGCTGTGTGTTTTGTAGAGTTATGTGGTCTTATTTTGTGGTTGCACAATTAATAAGACCTTGGAAGGTGTGTAAGACGGGTAGGCATAGCAGTGATCCACTGCTGATTTACCCTGCTTATTGCCCATAACAGTTGGTTCAGATTCTTCCCCCCCTGCCCCTCATGGCAACGAGTGGATCTCATTGAATAGACTTCTCACTTAACTTCCATCTCTGTTTCTCTACCTCTTCTTCCTTCCAGCAGGACCACCGCAGTTCTCACCTGGGAACTGTATTTTCCTCCAAGCATGCTGATAAAAAAAATCCAGAGCGGTCATTCACAAGCCTGCATTTCTTTCCTACTCTGTGATAGTTCCTCCTTGCATATGAACTACTAGAGGTCTGGAAAGGTAGCTCTGGAGACCAAGCATGGCTGATAATAAAGCATCAAACCATTTAAAGCTGTTCAGCTACTGAGAACAGTATGGAGATGCTTTCTCTGAATAAGGTTTAGGGTGGCCTTCCTTCTTTGGGCAATACAAAATGAAAGCGGGAGTAGTTTTTGGATCTATATGATTGCTCTTCAGCTTCTCGCTGATAAAACTGAACTGGATTAGAAAGCTTAATAAATGGGCTAAAGAGCTCTGTAATGGAATCCCCCACCTTCAGGACCACTTGCATGTGGACACTTGCGGAGATGCTCTTTACAGGTTAAACAGTAATGTTGAGGAGTCTTATTTCTTAGACCATATTGCCCATTTTGTCTATTAATATGAAACTTCAGTCTGCAGGCCTATTTGTCTGGTGACTTTGACCAGCCATAAATTACTTTTCTGAAATCCATGGATGATTCCTGCAGATTTTACAAGGTATCTTGCTCACATCTCTGGTTGCCTAGTGAAGGAAGACACTGTATCGGACCAGGGCCTTCTGTGTGTTATAAAGATCCCATCCCATTACTTCTTCGTGATGTACAAATCTAACTTCTAATCACCATAGGGAGGTCCTGCATGGAAGTTGCCTCCCAAAGCTACCTTTACAGTAAAAAAGACACAACTTCTCCTTTCCATGGGCTGCATAGAGTAAAACTAGAGGTCTTTTCAGATGCACGTGTTGAGTAAACCATGTGTTTGTCAAGGGTATCCATCAAACGCATTTGTCTGCTTAAAGCAGTTTTGCTGTACACTGATACCTGCTTCTCCCAGCCTTTAGATCTGATTCACTCAACTAGTAGAGTTGTGTTTGAGAACAGAGGTCCTAGTTTCATTTGCCACTGATGCCTCTGTTTATATCTAATCTGCTTTATTAAGCCAGGAGCTCATAATCATGAGTACTTGTGCCTATGTTGCCTGATATTCAAGCTAACCTGTTGGGGTTGAATATAATCACCTCTTCTTTTGATTACCATAAACACTCGATAACCCAGCCATTCCTGGCTGTTGGAGAGGTCTTATCATTGTTCTCAAGGGAACTTGTTCTTCTGGCTCAGGAATTACCTATCTAATGTGAAGAAGATAATTTCTATGGTGAGGCTTATCCTGTTTGTGCAGGACAAGTCTTGGGACTATAGAATTACTGAGTAGGTACCGTTGTTTGTCCCTGTGCAAGTAAAATAATTTCTTAGATGGCAAAAATATTACTGCCGCCTTTATGTGCTTGTGTTGAGTGGCATTAGGAGTGCACTGTTTTCCCCTTTCCTGGGGCCCGTCAGCAGTCATAGAGGCTTAAAGATCCTCCTCTCTTGTAGTCCCCCTTAACAGGGGAGGCAAAATGGCATCTCTCGAGGGAAGGCAAATGAACCAGTTTTGCTGATCTGCCTCTAGTAATACATGTCCTGCTTCTATTTCTTGCTTTAGAAAGACCACAAGAGTCTTCCATTCATATCCTATCACGTGTATTATTTATCTGTCACATAGCTCATGAACTGCGCCCTGTGCTTTGCCTGGGGCTTGTGCATGCTGCCTCCTAAAGCTCTTTGCCCTCTTCAGTTAGAGAGCAAGAAGACAGACTTGTGAGGACTAGTCACTGCTGGGAGAATGGCTAATGGGGTCATCTTCCTTTTTCTATTCTTTTTTTTTTCTCTTTTATAACAGGAGAAAGAAGGAAAGATCATTAAGGAGAAAAAAGATTGATGGAAATTTTGAAACAGTAAATATAAACTTCTGTGGAATCGAAGGAAAGTATAGAAAATATTGAGGAAAAATTCCGGAGTAGTTTGTTTTGACTACAGATAGCCAGACCCGCCTTCTTGATTTTGAGTATGCTACTTTTTCTGTTTTTCTATCAGCTCCATTAAAATCTCAATAATATACAGAAGTCTATTAAAGGTTTTCTAAGATGAAGCCAAGTTTGGTCATTATCGTGAAATGGCTCTTTGGTGGGCTGTATAAAAAGAGTGAATGGTCTCACTGTGGTTCTTAGGGGAAACGCAAATTGCAAAAGCAGGATTTCTGCTAGCCCCACATCAGGACTAACAGGTGCAGCAGAGACTGAGGGTGAATTTTTAACTCTTCCGGTTGCTGAGCTAACGCTCCGTTTTTGAGACTAGTCCTGCTGCAAGCACTGAGGAGCAAGCAGCAGCTCTGGAGTCCTTTCCTGGGGTGATTTTTCCAATTTAAAGTTTGGAGGCCTTTAGGGGAGCTTGCATTACTGCTGCTTTTGCTGCTACTGCAGAGCACTCCCAGGAGTAGGAGTCCAGAGGCTTTCATCAGTGCTTAAGTTGGACTATTACTATATATATATATATATATATATATATGTATTTTTCAACCTGCATATCTCTTCTATGAATAGAGAAAGGATGATGAACAGTGTTTCTGGCAGTCTTTTGTCTCCTATCTCTCTTAGGACTCTCTCGCCTGTGAAGTACTTCAGGTACTAAAGTCTTCTTTTCAAGCTGGGCACAGTAAGCAGGACTCCCACGCGGCGAGGGAGGACCTATGACTGAACCTGACGAATCCTCAGCTGCACTCTGTGGGCTGCAAAGCCTGTTTGTCTTTTTATGGATCGAGGAGACTCGAAACTGGTACAGAGGATTGACTGGCTCTTAGAAAGGTTGTGTGTGTGTGTGTTTTCTTTTACAGTGTTGTATCAGACTAATTCCTCCCTTACTTTGCCTATTAAGAAAACAAGGGAGTCGGTTTTAGACTTGAGAATGATGCCCACTCTACGGGATAACAGCAGAGTCTGCTTCCAAAAGATAGAGTTGGCATCAGGGGCAGTAAAAGAGATTTACTGGGCTCTGGCAGGTTGTTATTGTCCTTTTTTCCCTTGGTCTGTCTCTAAACAGTTATAGTTCGTGCTGGGGAAAACCGTAGAGATGCATAGTCTCCTCAGCTGAGGTTATTGCAGGTGCCTCTTGCAGGCTCTAATTTGTCTCTCTAGTAGAGAAAAGTCCTGGCTGAAAATGTCCTACTGTTCAAGGAAAGACAGGTCTTCTGACATCGAGTCTGGCCATCTTAACGTAGCCCAAGGCAACTCCAGTCCATTAGAGGCTTGATGGAGAAGGGCAATTAAAATCTTCCTCAGCTGATGTCTAGGAGAACTGTCTGTCTTTGAGTCTAAGGCAGCCAAATTCCTGATACTAGAGACCTTTGCTCTCAGAAGGAATTTGACATTGGGTTAGTAACTGAGGGATATCATGTAGCAAAGTGTTTTTCGCTTGAGCCAAGCTTGGCTCTGTGCACAAGGAGCGTTAGGGAAAAGGGTGCATGCGGGGAGCTCTGCAGGCCTGTTTGCTGTCCCAGCTGCTTCCAGTGGCACTGCAAGTCAGCTGTCCAGCATTGCAAACAGATTTGTTTTGCAGGCAGATGGGGCCACTGTGGTGCAGTGATCTGCATTAGATACTGTCTAATGTGGTAGATGACCCTTTTCAGAAGAACATCAAGAGTGGTATAATCCAGTGAGGGATTTCTTAGGGATTTTTGTGCAAGCTGGTAAGTCAACAAGACTGCTGCTGCCTGTCTCATAGATTGCTGAAGAAATGTGACCGCTCAGCTGAGGCATGTTGCTGTATTCAGGCTATGTTGTAGACAGCTGTTGTTCTTCTGGATCGTCACCCTGATGGACTCTAGAGAGGTCAGTGCTTGTGTCCTCATGGAGAGGAAAGTAGTAGTCCATTGTAAACAAAGGAATCAAACTTGAGGCTTGATCTGTATGGGAACTTTTATAACTTTTTAAGCTATTGCTCTTCAAGTTTTGAGGAATATGTCATGGTCCAGAGAGTTACAGTTTTTCCGTATCATGTAGTAAGTCAACAGAATAAGAACTAAGTTTCCAACTGGCCAACTTGTTCAGAAAATGGACCCTTTTAAGAAATGTATGTGACTTCTTTGTGCTTTCCATGTGTACAATTTTAGTTACTTATGGATGAAGAAAGGAAACTTGACCATATAGTGTAGTGTCTGACTAAAAGATAAAAGATTGCACTTGTCTGTTCCCAGCAGAGAACTGGAAGCTTTGTATTGCATATTGAATTGTAAAAACAAAATCCAATAGAGTTATGAGAAATAATTTTCTGGATGTATTTTGTGCTAAAAAGCAAGTCTGAATATGAATTGATGTTCCAAGTGGCTAGTTTGTTTGTAATCAATTCTACGTAGCAGGAACAAAAGTTGCTAAATCTGTGTTATAACCTTGAAAACACTAGGAAAAAAATGTCTCAATAACCAGACAAAAGATTTTCCAAAAAACCACTCATGTCCAAAGCTAATTTGAACATTAGATCTGAAAGATTTTAGAGCTTTTTAGATGTTATACTCCTGTTTGGACACTTGGGCTGTTTACCTACCTGTTTGTTATTTGGCTGAGTTAAATGCTGCAGCATACGTTAGCTCAGTAATACGATCAGGCACTAATGCATTCATTTTCTACCTGACTGCTCATTCTTTGAGATGTTAGTACATAGCAAGAATATGCTCGGGGTGACTGTGAGATGCACTAATCAATTCATAATGAATAATCTGAAAATACAGATGTTGAAGGGAGATAGTCTCAACACAGAATGAATACAGCAGAACAGAGGGAGAAAAGCTAGAGACTAGCAAGATGGAGTGTTCAGCCTTGGGCTGAGATGCAGCTATTTCGTTTCCCCGGGAGAACTCGGACAGAGCTTGCAGGAGCCAATCGAAAGTTTTTAGCTGATCAGAGGAAATGGAGGGCCAGGTTATAGCACAGCCTCATGCACAGAGGCCACTGCCTGGCACTCTCTGAAGTTCCCTCTAGGAGCTCCCAAGCTGAATGCTGTTGGGGTCTGCCAGACTTTGTTATGGTGCCTTTTGTGTGCTGCATCAAGGCAGGCTTGTCCTGTGCGTGATGCATGAAGCAGAGGGAAACCCTTCCTGGGTTCCCTTGGGGCAGGGCAGCTTTACCCAAGAGGTGCACCTGAGATCCTGGGAATACATACGTGCAGTATGATGAGACATGAGTTATAAATTGGGTATATCTGGAGCAGCTTTCTGCTAAATATGAAACCTGGTGGCCTTTGAAGCTGCTGAGATCTTTGAGAGGGCTATGCTGCAGCATTGGCAAGAGGTAGACTGGGTGGATTCCATAAAGACAACAGTTCCCTTCTGTTTGCCTTTCCACATCCCAGACCCTGCTAGGATTTTGTAATTTTTTTTGTTCGGTTCTGAGCAGCTTCCTCTTATTGGTTTTATTTTAGCTACTCTCTTGGGAGTTAATTGTGACAGATCTGCGTAATCTTTCTGACTGCAAATAGGAAAGCTGAGCTGAGATATGGAACTGTAGCTGGAATCTGTTTTAAGCCAGAGCGGGCTTCAGAAGTGCGTAAAAATGTACAGTGATGTGTGCAGGTGTGCCTACATCTGTGAATCTCGAATGAGAGCGGTAGTTTTGAAAGCCACCTTTTCTACTCTTGTAGCAACTTTTGTCCAACTATCTGAAAATACTCTAGTGGTAGGAACTGAGTATTGTCCTTTTACGTCCACTTTTCAGCAGAAGGCATGGAGAGCCATAAGAAGTGAATAGTTTCCTGAAGGTTGCTTACCTGTATGCTATGTCTCAAAAAGCAGTCCATGCTTCTGTCCCTGCCCTAAACACTTTAATTCAGTGCCCCTCGATGCTGGCCTGTTCTTGCAGGACCATCCTGCTCTCCCTAAGTGGGAATGCAAGATTTACTGTACGGTTGGATAGGTTATTTGCTATGCAAATTTTCATCCCTTTGCTTTGTAAACCTTAACATCCTATCCCCACCCAGCCTTATTAGTACTGATGATGTATGTTTTCTTACGCTTCAACTAGGAAATGTTCCTTTTCTTTTCCTTTTGGCACAGCACCCTGTTACCTTTCTGGTTCATGTGGACAAGAATTTCAACTGAGTTGCTCTGATTTAAAAGTAGACATGACTGGAACCATTTGTATTCTTAAGTCTTGGCATCTCCTGGATTTCTTGCAAGATTCAAGCAAGATCAGGACTTTGCTGCCTTACAGACAACTCTTATTTCTTCAAAATAGCAGTGATGCCTTCCAATCTATTGTTTCAGTTGCAATGAAGGGATATGGCAATGCATGACCTTCTACCTTCGTTTCAAAATAAAATAGAAGTCAGTCTGAGAATGGGTCTTCAGATGTCTGGGTGCAGTTCAGTGATTCTGTTGTGCGGAATGATTCCCAGTGGCAGAGATCAGTGTGCGTGATGGTGAGGTGATTAATGTGTCTTTGTGGTTAACTCTGAAGCGGAGTGTGCATGTGTGATGAACGCTGAGGTCCACCCTGCCCATCTCCTTGCGCCTTATGCATGCGGTAGTGTACAGGCCTGGCTTGCTTCTCGAGAGGTTTCGGTGTTGTGTGATAGGATTATTCCCTTTGGGAGTGAATGAGGGGATTGCAAAGACTGCAAGGAAAAAGGGAAGCATCCACCTTCCTATGCTATGTTTCTTCCATATTAAGACTGAAGATTTGTAAGTAAATTCTTAGAAATTTGAAACTGGAGCAGATGCTTGACAGGAGTATTTTGTCCTGCAGAGATGTAGGCTGCATGGTGCAGGAGAGACAAGGGCTCAAGGGGGAAGAGTTCAGAGAGAGGGAGAGATTTAGTAAAGATACGCAAAGTTTGTCTCGACCTGCGTGTGTGTTTGTGTGTGCCTGTACACATGTGCATCTCCATGTGTGGGATTTTTCTTCCCCTTTCTTTTCACCGCCCAGCGTTCTTTATTGCCTCTCACAGGTAGATCACTCATTGCTATAAATTTTCTTATCTCCAGTGCTTTTCCAATTATGGATAACAACAGGAAAGCAGTCATTGGTTTCTAAAAGGTCATCAAGATATAGGGCCCGATTGGGAAGGGGATGACTTACAGAGTTAGCCTGTATAAATCTGAGGAAGTTTTATGTACAAGTCAGGCACGAAATGTAAGTGAGATTCATTTAAAAAAAAAAAAAAAAAAAAAAAAGATTTACATCAGCTTCAGTTAGTAGAAATCAAAACGGTTATGAAAATTTCCCCTTTTCTCTATGCCTGTACATATAAAGAATAAGCAATTCCTTCCCCTGCAATGCTGGGGAAGGGAGTGCCCTGGCAGTATTGGACCTTTGCCTGTCCAGAGGACACGTACAGTGTGAAGCAGTGGTAAATACAAGCTTTGCTCAGGCCTTGTTCTGCCAGTGACCTAGAGGAGACCTTTTCTGTGGGTTAGAGGGTGATGCAGTCCTTTTTGAGTGCTGCCAGTGTCCAGTGGGGGTGAGGGCTGGGACAGAGCTGCTTGTCTGGTGACGTCAGGGTTAGTGTCACCGGCTCTCTTTGCACCCTGAGGTCACTGCAGATTGGTGGTGCTGCAAGCACTGAATTTCGGTCAGATTTGCGTCCCCAAGTCACTGCTAAAGGTATCTGGTTCTGCATCACCTGCCGTTGGCTGTGCCTGCTGTCGGCGAGTGGAGCATGTTGGAAAGCAGTAAAGGCTTCAGTCATGGAGGCCAGTGAGCAGCCTCCATGGTGCTCCTGAGCTGGGATAGGGCCAGTGGTTTCATCCCAAAGGGTTGCTTGGTCTTACCTAATGTGGTGAAAGTGTCAGTCAGCATCTGTAACACTGCCACGTCCTAGTCTGCCCACAGTATCCAAAGCTCTCAGGTTCCCCTCTGATTCCCTGCACTGCCCATATGCCTCTTCTTGGGCTTTCCTTCCAAACAAGGGCGAAGCATTGACACATGCATATACTGGATTTCCAGTCCATAAAATTGTGTTCCGTGTACAATGTGTAACTAGGAATGGTGGAGTTCTGGGAGCGGGGCATGGGTATGCAGGACCTCTGGGCAGGCTTTTTGAGGTCTTCCAGCATGGCCAAACTGAGATGCAGCTGTGGTGGGTGGGATAAAGACACAGCAGAAACACCAGCTTGCATGGCAGGGTTGTTTTCTCTTTCCAGACCCATGGTTGCCCCCCCCCCCCCCTCTTTTTTAATCCAGGTAGATAGTTTTCAATGCACTTGACATGGCAAATGGCTGAGAGCTTGCCAGGCTCAACTGCCAGATATAACTGCGCTTCTAACCGTGCTGCTGCTTCATGCTGGGCCATGATGCACACCATAGCAGATCTGCCCTCCAAATCTGCTCCAAAACACAATGATTCAGAATCAGTACAGAGATATCTGGCAGCAAAAAAGGTGCTGGGGGCTGCCATGAGCTACTTAACCTTCTGACTAATGCATGAAGTCATTTCTGTCACAGCTATCTGAACAATACATTTGCCAATTAAGTTAATTCGATCAAATCCCTTGTATCCAGCAGAAAGGGCAGAGCAAATCCAGGTGAGGGAGAGAGAACAGAGCTTAAATTCTCATGTATGTCACAGAAGAGGAGAACAAAGGATATGTGTGTGTGTGTGTGCACGCGTGCATGTGTATAAATATTTATGAATAATTGCACTGTGCAGCCACAGAATAATTGGCAACTAGAAATCCGATTCTTAGGATATGTCCTCTGCCCCTGTGCAGTGACTGAATGACTCGGAGAATTGGTGGCTGCTGTGTTAAGGGCTTTACTCTCAATTCGTAAGTTCAAATGTAAGAAGAAGGTGGCCGTAAGAAGCCTGTTGGCTTGTGTAAGGTCAGCGAAAGGTTCACCTCCTTGGAGATGCACAGTCACTATCTCTCACCCTCAGCTGAGAGATATGAAGTCACTCTCTACTTGCTGAGTTCCCAAACCAAAAACACATGGCATTTCCAGTGCCTACCTCCAATGTACCAGCTCAGGGTGGATCTCCATGGTGCACTTCTACCCGCTCTTGTGTATCTTATATTGGCAGGGCTTATGTTCCTGCCCGTTTTCACTGAGAATTAGTCTAAAATTCTCAATTCCTGCTCTGGTGAACTATTTCCCTTTCTCTTGCCCTCTGCTCACAGTGCTGAGTGTAACTAACCCTGGACTTGTTTGAAGCCTCCAGAGAGTGTGCCTCAGCCCAAAGATGCCATTATGTTTCTTGACATAAGTGCAACTTTATAAAGTTTTCTCCACCTACTTAAAATAGTTGTGTAATCAGGTTGTTGCAGCAAAAGTATGTGTTGTGGCAAGATAACACATATGACTTGCCTGATGAATGACAGTAATATCTCATTCAACCAGACAACAGTCTAGGAAGCCATGTGCTTTGGACAAGGCCTGTGACCCACTCAGGCCTTTTGTATTATCATCTGTCCGATGATACAGTGTAACCAAACCCTTGGAAAATGGCCATGTTAGCTGTTCGTGCTGTTAAACGCAGACTGCTGTACCGTTCTGCCATGAAATGGGAGCATCACCTCTGAGAAGTCAAAATATTTTTACCTTTAGCTTATGAAGCATCCTCTGCACTTTTTCCCACTAGCTGCCTTCTGTAATTGTATTGCCATAATTGAATTTGAACTAAGTGTGCACTTTGCTTCTCCTCAAAGAGTGGTTTTTGATGCAGACTGGCACGCTATAGCCTGTACATGATAAATGGTTTCCTTTTAGCTACCACCTACATTGCCTCTGGGCTGAGGACCCATCCCTGTGGAGCAAAGTTGCTATATCTTTTCTTGTTTCTTCTCTGTTCCTAAGCATGCCTTTCCTGACGAAGGATCTGACACAGCTTTCCTGTGATCAGACCGGCTCAGGCCGGGAATGTGGCTTTTCATTTGGGTTTCCTCCGCAGCCTGCAAGAATTGAGCTCCTAGAGCTGCATCTGTACAGTGGCTTTTCACTTGCTACCTTGGGATTAGAGATGATAATATGCTAGATAGAGATGAGCTTTATTGACAACGACTGCAGGGTATCCTTGCTTCGAGTGAGGCTCACAGAAAACATCTAGATATGATTGCAAAATACTTCATGTTTTAAGGCTGCAGATAACTTGCAGGTTAGGGTCCATGGACTGTAGCCTCTACTTCAATAAGCATTGATGGAATGGAGCACAGAAAGGAGTGCAGGCAGCAAAAGGAGGAAGTAACGTCTATGGTGAGACCGGAAAGGAGAGAATATCTGAGCTCTGTGCTGGCCAGGGCTGCATCTGTTGCCCTCCACAATGCGGGTGTCCCTTTTCTTGGGAGCTGCTGTCCCAACGTTAGCTTCCCTGCACTCCTCCCAAAGGCCAAGCATTGAGGGTTATAGCCCCCTCCTTGCAACAGCTCCCTTGACCTCTTTGGCCTCGCCAAATGGCTGTGCAGGCTGTGGGACTTGGCCCATTTGCACATCCTCATCGTCTGATCCCTTACCCCGTGCGCTCCGCTTCAGATGGATAAGTTTTCTCATTTAAAGACAAAAGAGAGTCACGAGACAGAAATAGTGGGTAGCTGTACAGCCCTTTGCAGTACTAGGCCCTGATGTGACTGAGCAGGAGAAGGCCAAACCAGATTCTTTCTTGATCTGTTTGACCCAGCTGGGGTGGCCCAAGGTCTGCCTAAATGAGAAGATGATATAGCCCTACTGCAGCAAAGGTCAATCAATCAGAGGGCTGCCCACTTGCTGGTGCACCAGTGATTAAACTGGGCTTTGCCACGTTATGCTGCAATTTGGCTTGCTACCCATCTATCTTGCCACTTCATATGTATCAGTAGCCACTTGGAGGTCACAGCCAAATCCAGGAGATCCCAGGTCATGTAAATTCACCTCCTTATCCTTCCCTCCTAAGAGCTTGTAAGAGTGCTCATAGCTGCTGTATCCCTGTTTGACATGGGGCGCTAATGACATCTGGGCTGACACTGGCTTTCTGGGGTGACGGGAGAAAGAGAGAAATTCCTGTTGTCAGTTCCTTTGCTTCTTTTTTTATTACTATTTTTCTCCTTTTTGCCCCGTTGGCAGGACAAAGAATGGCAACGGAGTGAATGTGCTGGTTTCCAGATTGACACAGAGCGAATACAGCCGCTCGTAATCACTGCCTACGAGCATTTATCACTTCCGCAGATTATAAAGTGGGGAGCAGGTGTCCGACCTGCAATGACAAAAACATGGAGTGGTGGTAGGGAGAAAGGAAATAGATAAGATGTCACTTTTCAGCACAATTTTTCTCTCTTTAATGTTCTCCTAGATTATGGGAAACAATCACGGGATGTGGAACATTGATGTTTTATGGTGTCAGTAGGGTTTAAGGTTTTAGGCACAAAAAACAGTGATGCTGGATTCTGTATATTATGGGGCGTTTATAGGACACATGAAGTTTTTTTTATTATTTATTTACTTGAGGCAAGAAAGATAAATGATTCTTCATCCAAGTACTTGTATCTAAAGGAAATTAAAAGGAACACAGTCCTTTTGAACTTGGCCTCCACTTAGGGCAGAAACTGGCAGAGAAATGACCCTTATTAGAGTAGAGCTGTGCATGCCTCAAAGGAGATTTTAGGAATTAGTAGTAAAAATCTTTCCTTCTCATCTTACACATTTTTAGCATTTCCTCATCTTTACTTTTCTCAAATACTAGGAGAAGTGCAATTAAAAAAAAAAAGAAAGATCACAACAAAGTTGTTCTTTTATCTTCTGCTCCTTTTTGTAAATACTCCTCTATGTGACCTATGAATATTGCTTCAAATTTGGCTGCAGTTTTTCATTGATGAACATATTTCAAGATGGAAGCTGAAAGCAGCTATGACTTTTCTGATCTGCTGTTGTGGATATGAAACTTCACCTCTCCTTTTAATAATAACAGTTCTACTCTGAACTGTATTCATGCTTTCATCAGAAGATGACAAATGTCCTACAGGTTTAAGGATCACAACATCCTAGGACTGAAGAAGGCTAACTGTGAAATTAAGATCCAGTTCATAAATACTGCAAAACTCAGAGCAATCTGTATTTGAAACCTTGTTATAGAGTCGTGATTGGAAGTTACAGGTGGGAAAGAAGGAACTGAGAGGCGATGGGGTCTTGCAGCATTAAATATTAAATACACATTAAATATTGTCAGATCCAGGAACAACACAAATCTCTATCTTCAGGTTCTCTGTTCTATCTGCTAGTCAATGCTCCATTTGTTAAAGCAGCAGACAGACACTTCATTTTCTCTTTCAAATACTCCTAATGTTGAAGAAACTTGATAGAAACCAGAAACTATTCTGTCCACACAACCTAGCAACTGAACACAAACAACTTTAAGACCTGGCATGTCCCATGGACTGATATGCAGGTACTATCCAGGAAATACACATGATAATGAGTCCTCTGCAGAGAGTATTACTGCCACACCTTAGTACTGGCACAGCATCATCCTGGGCAGGAAGAGCTGGTTGTAGTTCAACCTGACAGATGTCATGCTGTCTGGCTCACTGGAGATGTTGAAAAGATGATGAGCTTAGTGTTGCCAGAAGATGCATCATAGTCAGTTCAGGAGGATTTTGGATTTGTTGCTGCTGTTGAGCACCAAGATAACAGCTTCTGTAAGTAATGTGTTCTTTCCTCTTCAGTTGATTTGGAGGCTGTTAACTAATGCTGGTGATGATCTGGGGCTGGAGGTTGCAGAGCACATACAATGGCTCTTCCTCTTCTCTTTGTTAAATGGGAGCAAACCAGATTTTTCCCCTCTGCCAATTTACAAGTAGTGAGGACTCTGTGCAGCAGTCATGCATCTTACCTATTTTCCTGTCACTGATATTTCCAGTGAAACAGATCTCCATAAGAGCATGACCCCCTTCCTTGCTTGCTCTGCTCCACGCATCCTTTCCATGCAAAAGCGTTCCTTATGTGAGGTGCCAGGGGAAGCTGCACAAGTGACAGGACAAGAACAGTCTCGAAGAGGGAGGCAGTCATAGGACACTGGTTATTTTCACAGAGTAATGCAGAGGGATGTAGAAGAAGAATCCAGCAGGCCCCTATGAATAAACTGGAGATAAAGAAGAGGAAAGAAAGGAGGGCTAAATATGTGAAAGAAATACTGAACTGCACCAGTGTGTATGGGGTTGTCTCTGTGTGCACCTGAAGAACTTCTCTCCAGTAGAAGCAGAGACAGCCTGTGCACATCAGCACAGCCCATCTAGCAGCTGTTGGGGCCTTATTGTACTGTATTGTCCTTTGGTACTGCAAGATCATAAGAGGATCTCTCCACATTCAGATCAACCTCCAAAGCAGAGCTCCAGATCCTCAAAGGCCAACACATCAATAACAGTGGGGGAAAAATTTTAGAAAGGCACCTCTTTTCGTCTTTGCTGATGTGTTCCTATGCTATAAGAGGCATTTCATATTGTGCTACCAAAAATAAATAAAACTAAGAATAACGTTTTGGAGACGGTGGTGGTGAAATTAAGGTTTTGGCTTGTCTCTATCTATAACCACCTTCTGGCTAGTAATCTGAACAGAAATCATAATTTGAAAGGACAGATAATTTAATTAAACAGGCAACCAAACTGGAGAAATAAGACTTTTGATGAAGGAGAGTGGCTGGGGAAAAGTAGAGGAGGTGGCGAGGAAAAGAAGCACATCTCTTTAAATTGTCAATCTCTCAGGGCAAGGTTGCTGCAGACATAATGAGTGTCCTAGTGAATTATCTCCCACTTTTATTGTCTGTTGCTACCATGGAAAGATGAGGAGGTGGGGAAACTAACTTTTTTTTTTTCCTGAATTTGGACAGACTTAAAGAAGTGGCATCAAATTTGAAGGGCACCCAATCAATCTGTTGTCCTAGCTGCATGAAATTGTATTTCCCTGCCACTTCATATCTTATTTGCAGCAGCTGGGCTGTAAGTCATTGGTGATAACATTCTTTATTATGCAGCCGTGTTTATGAACTGTGCCTGGAAAGAGATGATAGAAATATGCAGCAATATGCAAAGGGGGGGATGTTGGGGGAAGGGGGAATAAATGCTGGTTGCCAGGGCAACTGTGGGGCTATTTTGGGCATCAAATTTTGCAGATGATGAAAAGCATTTTCATGTGATGGTTGGTCTCTCTGGGAAGAGAAGGGGAGAGAGGACACACAATAAACAGGGAAGATAATATTCAAGAAGGCAGTCATTTAATTTTTTCATATATAAATACATATATAGTTTCAGCTGTATTGAAAATGCATTAAAACCAAAGGAGTTAGTGCATCCTTCTAAAGGGAAAGGAGAGATGCCTTAAATAACTAAATAGGAAATGGCATGCTAGTAATTTGGGAGTCTTTACTACATCACTTGCTCTGGTTTAATAGCTAGTGCTTTCAGAAAAGTGCTGTGTGAATCATGCTGGTACCTGCAGATACCTCTGTTTGCACCTGGTTTGTCTCTAAACAGATACCCAGCAACTCTTATTACCCCAAAAGACTGTCTTCATCTACATCAGAGCAGCTGTTGGGCCATTTAATCTACAACCCTATGTGCCACAGGTTAGGAAACTAAGTAACTGAAGGCTGGTCTTGACTCTTGCAAGGATCAGAGGAACCTCTGATGGGAACTGAGAATGGGCTGGGTTCTCCTGGACCAACAGCTGTAGCCAGGCTGAGGAGGATTGTGAATAGTAGCCACAGGCAGGGTGTCCCACTTACAGATGAAGGCCTTTTGCACTAGTCGGGGGGTAGGCAGGGGGCTCAATGTGCAGGAAGGGTGAAGCAGGAGCATTAGCAGGTGAGCAGTCTTCTGGTCGCTTGGCTTCTGACCTCCCTCAATGCAAAGTTTGCCTAGGCTCTAGTCAGTAGTGATGCTTCTTGAAATTTTATTTTACTGAAATGGTGTTGAATGTAAAGGAAGAAAAGCTTTTGAATGTTGTTCACAGCCTCTTGATTATTGCTGTTGCTCTAGCCGTTCCTAAAGTCCTCGGACTTCTAAATATATTGGTACATTAAGCCAGTTAAAATGAACTGCGTGTGTTTTTGGCAAGAAATACCTCTCACATACAATGTAATGTGTCTCTCTCATTGCTCTAAAGTTGTGTTTTTAATTAAGTAGTTATCAGTGGTGGTGAAATTCTTCTTCAATAATTAAATCAAGGTAGTTTAGTGAGTAATTGTAAAGTGAATTGTTGAGACAATCAGGCTGCTGTTGAGGCAGTCTGTTTTCTTTCAGAAAATTAATCCAAGTGATGCATGTTGCTAAGAAAATAGTAGACCATTGTATTAGATAATGGGCATTCATCTTGGTAGACTTTCTTTTTTAGGGCTGCTTCTTTCTAATTCTACCTTCTCATCTCTCTGTTTTCTTCTCCAGAAACAAATGTTGATGGCTTCACTTTGCATGTTCTCCTTCCCTTAATCTGCTGCTCTGGGTAATTCAGCACTGAAGGCTGAAAAGGGAGAATATGATAATTTGGTTACTAAATGATGTGAGCACAGACCTGATTTTACTAGTTCCTACGTGCAGTTGGCTGTGACGCAAGGTTCAGATGAGTCTGTATGTGAAACAGGTCTTTCTGATCTGGATTTCCAAGCCAGATGTGAGCCAGCCCTGTCTTGCCCAGCATCAGATTCAGTTTTTGTTGCTCGTGCGTTAATCTGGTGTTTAAGTTGTCTCACTTTACATGCAACAACACTCTTGTTGTTGAGTCTTCCCGATATAAACGGTCAATGGATGTCTTCAATCTTATTAAACTTTGTTTGCTAGGAGTGCAGAAAGGAATCATTTGCATGAATCTTGAGCCCAGACAGGTGCCTTGTGCTGCGTCTGTACTGACTAGCTGCAAGACAGACGTCCATCTGCAAGCAGCAGCACCAGCACTAGGTGAATACGTGCGTACAGGATAAGCTCTTTTTCAACGGACTTGTGTTACTTTTGAAAACCTACCTCTGTTCTCCCAGCAGCTTTCCTTTCTGTGGCTGAGGAATACGTCCAAGAAATATGAGCACTCCACAAATTTTATAAAAGTTAAGCTGACTCCAGAGCGTTCATGTTGATATTTTGAAAGGCAAAATGAAGAATTGAGTGAGGAAAACCTGGCCACCCTTCTGAAGTTATCCTCAGGATCAGCATTTCACAGAATAATTTACAAGCTGGTATTTTGTTAGGAAGTTTATTCCCTAACCACAATGTCTGCAGAGACTGACATGGATACTGATATCTTGTGGATTTACTTCTATGAAGTGGGATTTTCAAAAGTGCCTCAATAATTTAATTCAGCCTTATCAAAAAGCATTTGGGTACCTGGAGGAATCCCCTTCATGACTCTCAGTTATGCTTTATGAGCCTGCAGTTCTCAGTGGGGACATTATTTTGTGCTCTAGGTAACAATGTAAAACTCAGTGATTTTTAGCACTATGCTGGCTTTTTACCCAGAGAACGCTTTACGGAGATATTGTTAGTACAGCAAACTTAATTCTCTTTACCTTTTCTGGAGCCTTTCTGCTGTCACTTTCCATCCTCTGCAGGCTCTTAGAGGTTTTCATAGCGGGGAAATGCCCTGTGCATGGATGTAGACTCATGGGCAACACCAGGGCAGCTGTTCCCCCTTCCCTGGGCTCTGCCTTCAAGCCAGGTGCTCCTCTGGGGCAACCACGTGCTCTAGCACTGCTTGCTGCTCCGGAAAACAGAAATAGTGGCAGGAACTCTTCCTGGGAGGAGGAGGCAGAGGATAAAGTGAGGTGAAGGTCTAGGGAGAAGAGGAGCTGTAGAACCACTGAATGTTCCCAGCTGCTAAAGGTCACTGCAGTTTTCATGAAGTTTCAGAATTTGAAAGTTTTTCAGAAAAAATTGTCTCTGTTCTTGCAACAGTATCTCTCTAATTTTTCCTTTTTTTCTCTCTTAAAGAGATAATTAGACGGGAAAATAATTCTTTTAGGCTTTTTCTTGTTTCCAATAACTTTGACTCATAACAAGTTGATTCTCTTTTCCAGTTCCTCAGCGCTGATAGATACACTGTAAACCTTTTTTCTTTGTTTCTGGTCTCCTGCGCTTGAGCTATTAGAAATACTGAGCACAGAGCCAAGGCATCTTGCTGTGCCGTGTAAACACTGTTACTACAAACATGGATAGAAAAGTTGAGTAACGAAACCTCAATCCATATGTTTTTTTTTCTAGGGCATGAAAGCTTCTGACTGTGAATTTAAAACCAAAGACAATCAAAATCTTGGTGAGAGACAGGAGGTCAGTCTCTTAGCTTTGTTTAATCAAAACAACATCATGAATCAGATTCTCAGTGCTTACTGTGTGGGGAGGGGGGAAAAAGTTTGATATCTTCTGGGTGATGAATGAAAACTGTGCATACTGGTTTGAAGAAATTAGTTCTTATTGTTGCTTATATGAACTACGAAAGAGAAAGAAGGAGGCTGGAGTGATATTTCTGGTATCAGTCCTAAATCTGAGACCCAAATTCAGGGTTACTTGAAATTCGGGTTCAGAGTTGGTCTCTGTTACCTACTCTCTGTGTAACAGTTTGGTGCAAGATATAAAAATGGGTATAGGCATCTTTGATGCCTCAATCTAAGACTTTAATCCTCAAAATAGGTAAATCTCAACTATATACCTGATTTTTTTCTGCATTTATCCAAATCTTTTTTAGTAGTAGAGGTTTTGCTATTCCTTTTTTGGAAGGGAACAAAGAAGAGGTATTTTATGAAACTGTGTGTGGTCTGTGGATTCCTTCTGGAGCAGAAAAAATGTTCAAAAACAAACAAAACCCCCTGAAAATATTTGTTTGAATGTTCTGTTTTCATCATTTATATTTCATTTGCATGTAATATGTGAAAAGATGCATTTTAATCCAAGCACTGACAAAGGTGGTGGCTTTGCCATCCAAGATTCCAGCATAATGAGATATATATATTTCTATCAAGTTGTTTTTTTCCTCAACAACCATTTTTACAACAAAGAGTGTAAACGAGAATAAGAAAAAAATACATTTGTGTGCCAGTCTCTATCACCTAACCTCTAGATTTAAAGTTAGCAGAAATAATCAACTCTGTTTCCCCAGAAGGCACTTTTGTTGATCTGGTAGTTTGTTTCTACAGATGCACTAGTGTTTGACCAACCTTTGATTAAAATAGGCTGCCATACTAGAATTATCCATAGCACCACTGGATGAGATTCTATTTTTTAAAAAAAAAAACTGTGTGTGTGTGTGTGTGTGTGTGTGTATGTATGTATATCTGTGTGTATATATATATATATACACACACACACACACATGAATATATTGAACTTATATAATTCAGAATAGAGGGTAGACTCTACTTTCCCTTCAGGTTATGTACTTTGTGGTAGCATAAATAGATCTGCCGCCTCTGCAGCCTGGCTGTTTTGTTCCTGACTTGGGCAATCCCTGGGCAGGGACTCTCTTAATTATTGGTACTAAAATCCGTTGGAGTTTGTAAAGTTTGGATATGCTATTTAGATGTGATAATTGATGAAGTAGAAAAAGCAAAGAAAATATTTGAAGGCTGTCCCTAGGCAATAGCCACATAGCAGGAGCATCTGTTGTTCTCTGCAGCAACAAGGCATGTAAAAAGAGAAAGCTCTGAACAGCAGAAATCCTTGCTGAAGTAAGGGCTGATCCACAGCCCCAGGGTTGGGGAAGAGTTGCTCAGATGAGGTTTCCTTCGTGACAGTTACAAGACCCATCTGTAGCCAGCAGCCTCTACTGGGTAGGTGACTTCACTGCTGTTCACTGCCTTTGCTGTCATGGATTGAGTCAACACTATCTGGTCCACTGGTGCAAGCAAAAAATGATGGTTTTGTGACTACTAATGTTGCCTTTGTCTAGAGGCAGAGCTGAGGTGAGTCTGTGCTATTAAAGGACTGTTTTCTCTTCCTAAGGCCCTGAAGAAGTTTTTCAGTGAAGCTCTTATGTCTATGCCCCTGAATGTAAAACCTCAGCATTTTTTATTAAGATTATTTTGTAAAGTGTACCACTTCTGTGAACTGATACAGGTTGAGTTGGTTGTTCCAAGCAGAAAAATGGCCATGCACTTAAAAGAGACCTTCAGAGACAAGAATTGCTGAAAGCCATGCAGTCTGCCTTATTAGCATGAGGGAAACCTCAGGTCGTAGGGCCTCTCAGTGAAACTGGAGGGTGCACTCTCCGAGACGGAGAGCAGCCATACGAAGTGGGAAGCCAAGCCTGGGAGGCTATACACAAGCAGCTAGCAGTATGTCTTTGGGGTACTCAAACCTGCTGAGAGTTGCAGTGTGCACTTGATTTTGCTAGATTGTAGATTGTAGGGCTGGAAGGAGCTCCTACAGCTCACCTTGCTGCACTCGTGAGGGGCTTACCGTGCCTTGAGTGACAGCACTGGAACAGGTTGCCCAGAGACGTTGTGGAATCTCCTCCTCCAGAGATATTCAAAGCCTGGCTGGACGCACTTCTATGCAGTGTGCTCTAGGTGACCCTGCTTGAGCAGAGGGGTTGGACTAGATGATCTCCAGTGGTCCCTTCCAGCTTCAACCATTCTGTGATTTTGTGATACCTTTTGTGGTAAATTTGGCTCATGGGGCTCCATGCAGACTCCAGTGAGCAGAAACTTCTGCCTCTGTTTTGTCCAAAACTGGAACTATGCCTGAACTACCTGCTTTTCTTTAGGATGAAGGAGGTAACCTTCCTCCTGACAGTGTCCTCGTGAATAATTTCTTTGCTTATCCGCTCAGTTTCAGGTTTCCCCAAATAACAGAGCCCCACCATCTTGAGAGAGGTCTGAGTGAATGAACTAGTGATTTTTAAAAAAAGTGGCAGTGGTTCTGTAGGAAATTCTAGGAACTATGCTGATGCAAAACCACCACACTCTCTTTGTTCTCCCACTTAGAGTGAAAATCTGCCTCTGTTACTTACTTCTTTGGGGACATTTCTCTCTTCTGCCTATGAATTCATGTTGCTGGGAGTTGAAATCCCTTCTTGGGGAAGACAGAAAGAAATGATATTGGCAATACTCACGATACCAATTGATCTGTCAGTCGGATTTGTCCTGCCTGCCTGGACAGCCTTTTCCCTTCAGAGAACTCGGAATTTTCTTTCTGAATTTCTGACTCCCTGCTTCAGATGTGCTGTACAATGTCTCTCCACTGGATACCAAGTGAATGTCTAATTTTTAACCACTCTGTCTGTCAGATCCACAAAAGCTGTTACTGGAGGTGTTTGCATAAAAGAGCTCCACTATAGGTATCTGAGAGCAGCTGGCAATGCTTTAGACAGTATCCAGCAGTGCTGATCGAGGCAGGATGCTTTAGTCTCCCTGGCTTAATGACTATGTACATTTTCTTAATGTACCCTCCCCCTCAATTGCATGCTAAATTAGCATTCAGGATGTGTCCAGCCTGGCAAAGAAAAGAAGTTTGGAACCTCTTCATTTCAGACAAGACAGGTTTTGATATTATTGAAAATAAAATGCAAATCCTGCATCGACAGAGAGATGAGAGAAGAGAGTGGGCTCAGTCTGAGGCTCCAGCTGAGCTTGTTGAGCGCAGACCAGAGCCTGTGAGGAAGATGATGGCTCTGCCTCACAGACCCCCTGCCCAACATCATAGGCCCAGCTTGGATTCAGCTTTGCCTCTGGCATGAGGTGAAGCCGCAGCATTTTTGTCTTGCTGGTGCTCCCTGATAAGGGTCCCTAGAGACTGTTTAACCAGCTGGGTATTGCCAGTGTGTAGCAGGATTCCTGTCATACCCCCGATGGCAAAGGCTGTGAAGTGGTGATGAACTCACTGATGCGCAATTAGTTTTTAGAGCTGGACACTGAGTGGTTTAGTTAAAAACATCAAACGTTTGGATTGACTTGTGTGGATAATAAAATCAGTGGTGATCAGTGACGGCTGCTTCTTAAAGGGTTTCTAGGTGCCTGCTGTGAATTGTAGTCTGTTCTGAATGAATAAGCCTCTCTGAGACACTCAACCATGGCTAAAGTCCTTTATTTGAAAACAAAACAAAACAAGCTCTCTAAAGGTAGACCAAGAGATATGAATCTCCTGAGTATCTTGCAGCTTTTTGAGAGAGAGGCACACTACTGTGAGGAGAAGAGACTGCACATCCTGCTTCAGTCTCTGTTGGGCATCTTTGGTAGTTAATGTGTTTCCCACTTATGCGAGCATTTAAGGAGTTGGATGGTTTCTCTGTAAGATTTCAATGTCTTCTCTGCGTGCTTAACAGCCGAGCTATAGAAGTGCAGCACTTGTGGCATTTGCTTTGCCCTTACTGTTCAGCTTCTGTCCTCCATCTCTCCCTCCATTTGTCAATGCTGTGCTTTTAAATCTAAAATGGATTTGATTTTAGGTTAAGGAAGAGCAATACCAAACAAGAGCAAAAGTATCAGAGGAGATGGTGCACCAGGCAAGAGGGCCCCAACCTGCTGCTGGTCTCTCTCTCCTGTGGTCTCCATCTCTGGCTCTCTCCTCTCCTTCCTTGGTTTGTCACGCTTCCCTGGGATGCTTGCCTGTAAAAAATGTGCCTTGAGCTAAACATGTGACTGTTCTTCAAGAATTTGCACCTGAAATCACAGGTATTTAAATGTGTGTTTGCCTTCAGGAGCTGGGGTTGCTAGGCAGGAACTGCATTTTCCTGCAAGCACTTGGGTGCGCAGTGTTCAGTGCAGACCGTTTCCTTGCTTTGGTGGCAACCTCTGGTGTTGCTGGAAACTTCAAGATGAAATGCTGATCATGTTAATAACAGCAAAATACACTGTAGAATGCTTTAATGCGTAGAGATGTATAGGGAAATAGGTATTGTTTTGCTACTGTGGCTTTCTGAAAACTAACCACACGACTAGATGTTAGTGTGTGCAGGGCTCGTGGTGTGGTCAGGTGCAAGTAAGCAATCTGAAAGTCAACATAAAGAGTAAAGGAAGATGGGATGTTATAGATTAAGCTGTTGTAAATTAAAGTAGCTCTGCTGAGCTCATTGCAGTTGAGCGGAGTTTTGGAAAAGTAACAGAGGGCTTGGCTCTGTCTCCTCAGCTGAGGATTGGTCGGAAAATCCCATTTTTGAGTATGTAAGTCAAAGTGAGTGGAGCAACTTGCTCTTTGTAACACAGAAAGATTGTATCAGGAAATGCTGTGTGTAGCGTAAGCCAGGCCGACCTGTTGTCCCCTTACAAGCTCCAAATTACCCAGGCAAATGTAATTATCCATTCTCTTTGTTATTAGTGTGCGGCTAGGAAGCTTCAAGCAATTGTCCCTTTCTTGGTATTTCAAAGCTTACTCACAAGATGCATCCTTGATATTGAACACAATGAGATGTCCTTTTTTAAAAAAAATTCAATTAAACATTTGCCTACTGTGACTCTTTATTCACTGGAAATTGTCTCTGTAAATAATCTTCATCAAAAGTCAGAACCAATCCCCATTAGTTGTTTAGATTAATTAATGAGTCCCCCTGGAGCCACATAAATGAATTCAATTTAAACGTCAACAACTTGGCTATGGAGTTTCCCAGGTTGGCATTAAGACAATATTAAACCTGCAATAAGTCACATTTAAAATGTTAATTCAAAGAAGCTCTCCATTTAGAGCATTTAATTAAATCCTTAAATAAACTGCATGGGCTCAAAACCAGATGGTTCTGCATTTTCATTGCAGCAGAGAGCCTTGAAGTCATTGAGGGAAGTAATATTGGAGGCATGGTGAAGATAACCAGGATATATAGTGTAATAAAATCTAATCTTGTTTCCAGCAGGGAGATTCAGTGTATGTACACAACCTAGGCTAAAATTGTAAGTTAATTACATTAACCCCAGTGTACTCTGGTATCTGAGCAGCCAGAGATGAAATTAGTCTTTTTCCTATCATAAGATTCTTTTCAACTTCACTATATTAATTTTTAGCCAAATACTTACTCATAAGGAAAATTGAAGTTAATGTAACCAAAGACAAAGTAATGCAGTCTTAATATTCTGAAGGGATTATGGAAGGCCGTGAAAATACACTTTGCAAATGTCACTCACTTTGAATGGATTTGTGGTGGGAAGGTGGGAGAAAAAGAATTATGTCTGTGATCCGCACCATGCTGGGGTTTAATCAAAGTCATGATTTAAGAAATTTGGGCCTCAGGAAAAAATAAAAAATAAAATCAAAGATAAAGACCTCTGTCTGGGGGCCTTGTTTTCTTGATAAGACTGGGTGGGTTTCGCCTTCTGCCAGATAGCAGAGGTGTGAGATCTTTGAAATCAAGGTGATATTCTGGAAGGTGATTTGAGTTGGGATATTTCATTCAAATAAATTGCTCTGTTGTTGTTGCAGGAGATGCCCTTTCGCACTGCAAGCCTAACACACGAGCAGCAGTGTGCTCAGTGACTATTTTTGCATAAAGGCAAAAATCCTTTCCCTTGGGCAAGACCCTGAAATTGCGGTGGGAAGGTTGAGGTTTTTTATTTGTTTGTTAAGAAGCTGACTCTGACCGGGTGTATGTGGAACATATTCCTACTGTCATTGGTTCAAAGGATGGTTGCCACTTTGTCTTGTCTCTGTCTTCTAAAAGTATAACATGTCTCAAAGTGCCTTGGATGCTTGTTGGGATGCTTAGGGGATCAAATGTAAGCTCCTCCAGCAACTCACTTTGGCTGGGAGTAGAGGATCAAAACTTTGAGTCTTGAGAAGTGGAAGTCACCACTAGCATTAGAACATTTGGTTTATTCCCTCCTTGCAAGCTGTAAAACATGGGTGTTTTTAATACAGCTCAGCGAGGGGAATTACTTTTTTCTCTTAATATTCAAGAAAGTGTAATTCAAGTTCCAAAAACATGCGTTTCCTTCTGTTGTGTAATAAAATACATCAGAGAGGGAAATTACGTTCCTGTCTTGAAAGTGCAGATTTGTACCTTTAGGATTTTGCTAGAACAAAATCAGGAGCCTGAACCAGGGGGCTTGAGTCAAGTCAACGGGATCCAATTAATGGCCCGTGCGCAAAGTGAGCTGCGCTGCGGGACCTTGCCGAGGGAAGCGGGCAGCGCTTTCCTCCTTCCACCACCCTCGCTCAGCTGCATCCCCTGGCCGCCACTCTCGCCGCAGCCCTTCCCGTCCTGGTGCTTTGGTTGCTCAGACGCCAGGGTTTCGCACAGGCTGCGCCAGGATGTGGTCGGCCTCCGTGCGCCGGGGCGTGCTGAGCGGCTCCTGCCCAGGAGGCCTTGCAGCGAGCTCTTTGTGGTGTGCCAGGAGGAAGAGACACCCCAGACCTTGTTACTGTGGTTACCACGAGCTCCTGAGCTCCCCAGAAATTGGAGGAGCAGCTGTAACAGTGCATTCAGCATGGTTCCTAGTGACTTGAGCCACTCCAGTGGAGGAACTTACTGCATCTAAATTAGCTTTGGCGAAGGCAGAGAGGAGATGATTTTTACATAATTTAGATGTAGCAAGAAAGCTCAAAACTTTTTCCTGCTCTTCCATCAGACGAAACGAATCGCTCAGTGGCATGCAAGCAACTGAGTGCAGGCCGAGAGCTGTGCTGGTGACCACGGCTCTAAGGAAGCCTCAGAAGGCCAGAGATGGGGCAGGCTGTGGCAGCTCGGCACTGAGTTAGCCGAGGTTTGCTTATGAGTTCTTGTCACTCCTACACATATAAGTCTTTTCATCTCCTATTTGCTTAGTGACGTCTCAGCTGAAACGCTGTGCTGGAAACCCCCCAGATCTTGACCCACGTGAAAAATAACGCCCGTTTAAACAACGCTGCATTCTGAAAAATTCAAAATCCCTCAAATAAAGTTTTTGGTCGCAATAGTCTCCTCCCCTGCAGCGCGTGCCGGGAGCGGGAGTCCAGCAGCATGCGCTGTGGTCTGAGGGCTTGCTTTCGGAGGGATCCGCTATAGGATCAGCTTTACTGTTAGGGCAGATCATGTTAATTGGGAGATTTTCTTTACCAAGCAAGATATTAGAAAGCATAAGTGAATTTTACCTGTTCCCTTGGCTTCTCTGATGTGTTTTCTCAGGATTGGTGCTTGATTAGTTGCAGGCCTGGAAGGTTTGAAATGCTCAGACCATTGAGGGATGGTTGGTGTCTTCAATATCTTACCTGGTCAGTGCTGAGCGTCCCTGCAAAGAGCTCCTTACGGCCCCATCGATGGGAAACTTTAGAGGAGCCAGAAAGAAGGGGAGAAGTGCAGAAATCACTGTCTTGGGCTGAGCTGGCAGAATAAGTTCAGCCCGCTCAGGTCATTAAGATGAAGGTGCTGTTTGTCTTCCTATGCTCATACTTGGCTGCATAATTGCAGGCTCAGGTAACTGCCCGCAGAGGACTCCTTGTGCTCACTTGTCCCTTGCTGAGGCTCAGTGCTGAGTTCCTTTCACTCCGTGCTATTTGCAATGAACTAAGAAGAGATGTGGCATGTTTCTCAGACGCTGCCCCAGGTTGCATCCACAGGAGCTCATGCTGAATTGCTCAGATCTGTGCAGATTTCTTCCTACACCACATGGCACCCCTGGGCATCTGATTAAATACCTGCCTGAGATGGCTGGCTCTGGTTGCCCCCTTCACTTGAGCACTGCAATATGGTGCTGTACTGGTTGTGCTCCCAGTCTTGATGTGTAACTATATTTTGCAGCTATAACAGTTCGTAGCATCACGAATAAATACAAGAAGTGCATTCAGAGTGGTGTGAGCGTGAAAGTGCCTCTATTAGTGTGAGGCAACAGGGGTGGGAGGTGCTGTGAAGAGGCCTGAAGGCCTCTCCCGTCCTGCAGATGGATTAGCAGAGAACAGGGCATGGGATTTCTTTGGCAGTAGGGAGCTGGATTTGAGAGCTGGAAAGGTGAATGCTTGGGAAACTGGATGCTTTTTGGGGGAGGAGGGCTTAACGAGGATTGATTTGCTAGCAGGGTTTTTTCTTGAATACGTGGAGCCCTGCCAAACACTGCTGTCTCTGCCTGCGTGCCTCTAGCCCTCGGTGCACCCTCACATTTTTTCTTGCTTTGTGCTGGGCTTTCCTGCATGTTGCTTTGTATCCTGTGGCTGGCGCTCTGTTGTCTGTGGCTTGATTAGGTTAGCTGATGCTATGGGGATACAAAAACGAGGAAAAAATAAGAACGATACTTCCATTGCAAAGTAAACTGTTTCCCTGGTAACATAAAGTTCTCGTGTAGAGACTGCTCTTTGAATGCCCTTCCCTGCCCTGATATACCCCCTTCCACGCTGCAGAGGCAGGAGCGTTGACCTGAGGGAGTGGAGGCTGCCAGCGTGGCTATAAAGCTGGTCTGGGAAGCAAAAGGGTGGGTAACGCTGCTGCAGGTGTTTCTGGATTTTTTATTTATTTTTTTTTTAAATCTATCTCTGCTAGATTTCTTCCTTGTCCCTCCCCCCACCAGATCTGGCATTTTGATCTCCCCCAGGTTTCTGCCAGCGCGTCTCTGCCGCGGGATTCACGTGCGAACGCACGGCAAAACGTTGTGCCAGCAAGTTGGAAGAGGTACTACAAATGCCATTCACTGTGCTGGCTTAAGTCCTAAAGAGCTGGCAAGCTCTTCATTTCCTAACACCATTTTTAAGTGTCAGAGCTGTATAAAAGCTTATCCAGCACTGGAGTCGTAATGGCAAGGCTCCGATTAACAAGCTCTCATGCATTTAGCTATGCCTTTTACAGCTCTGCTTGACCTACGCGTCAGCAGTTCTCCTCACTCGCTGCGCGGAGAGCGGCATGTTCCTCCGCGCCCGCGTGCCTGCGGTTGGAGTGAGCTGGGTGTTAACCACTGAGCCATCTCAGGCCTTTGGGGAAGTTTTTGGAATTGTGGCTAGCTGCTATTTACCTGCGATTTTCTCTGTTTGACTCCCGCAATTATGTTTGTCCTTTCGTTTGCTGATCTCTACTTACTCTCGGTTCCTTTGCTCCCCTTGCTATGTGAAGTGGTAGGCCAGATTATATTTAAAGCCTCTTTTATTTCTCCAGGGCTTGCTGGGCAACGACTTATGAGTGTCTTAATTCAGCAGAGCTTGGGGCGGGGGGAGTTCTGCTTGTCTCCTGGTGACTGCAATAACTCCCACTATTTGGATGTGTTTTTTAAAGTCTTCTCTGCTATCAGTGTTGGTACATTATTTAGGCTTTAAAAATACAATTGTTTGATAGGAACAATGACTTGCACCCAGCGCGTTACCCAAATTGTCAGATGCAGAGGGCCCAGGTAAATGAACACCTATATCCACAGAATAGCTGTGTGCATCTTGCCCACTTCCAACAAGCATCTTGATATGTAAAATATGCTTTTAAACCTGGCAGGAGCTTTGTCATCAAGTTTGTGCTGGACAGAGGGTAGGGATACAGCTACCTCTGCAAAATAAGTTTAATCGTCAAGCAAATCTGTGTATTTCTGGTCACCCATTTTACCATTTAGTTTGTTGCAGCAGAGTTCCCAGGGTTTGCTACTATTTTTCCATGCTTCCTAAATAAAACTCCCTGATACAGGTGATTAAGGAATGCTGCAGGTCTGTTATAGCCACATAATTTCCTTTTCTTTTCCAAACTCATTTGGAATCAAGAAAAAGATGTAGTAAATCTTGCCTGTTAAACACTCTGATGTCCAGTGGTCTCTGTTATTAGTAGGGAGGATTATTGAAAGTGCTCAGTTTGCTGAGATCTTTTCATGGTGAAGCTGGTGGCAAACTTCTGCTTACCTTCGAGGGTAAGAATACGCCGCTGTTGTGTCTATCTGAAAATCCTACCCATTGCATGTAAAGTCTCACTAGTGTGTTGTGGCTGTTGCCTAAATAAAACAGATCCTGAAGTATTGATACGATATAAATATTTTAGCAAAGACATTTGTGTTGCTTTGATGACATTCTTTCCTGTCCCAGCTGCGTTCCTCTGAAAGGATGTAGCGGTAAAATGGTAGAGAGATTTATATTCAGCTAATTTTTCCCCTGGTGTGCTTGTAAGGTGCAATTTTGTTTACCCTGTTCAACAAGAGGTCCCACAGCATATGGAAGGAGCACTGTGGGGACTGTCCAAAGGCAAGCAGAAGAGTGGGAAGAATAACATGATTTTTTTGTTTTGGAGGGAGGGATCGTTTAGTACTCTGCATGCTCAATTTCAAATGAGATGTAAAACCAAGATTCTCCTCACCTGTGGTCATTAAAAATCTTATGGCTTTTTTTTATAAGACCCAGAGATCTTAGTGAAATCCCAACTTGTTTGATTATATACTGCTTCCCTGAAGTTCCTTCTGTAGTTGCAAGTAGATACAGCATTTTTCCTCCTTTCTGTGTTGCCAATTAGAGTGTAGGCTCGATAGCTGATTTTTATCACTTTCTTTTTTAAAGAGGCTCAGAGTTGGCTCTATGTCAGTGCTGAAGGAAGTCTACAGTAAACAGGCTGCATACTAGAATATTGTGCTTAGGAAAGAATTTGGGAAATCTGTGGATGATAATTTGTGCACTTGTGTGTTTTAACAAGCGCAAGTGGAGCAAATGTATCAAAAGAATCAGTCACCAAGCACTGAGTCCGCTTGTGGCTGGAAAGTAGCTGAGGAACTTATCTGCAAGACTTGACTGACTCAATAACCTAGCGGACTTTCCTTTTGTCCTTCCGTCCTTGCATCTTCCCTTATCTGTGTGTGATGGCAGGTAACACCTGGCTCCAAGTAACAACAAATTTCAAAGGGTTTTGCTCAGCATGGTTTAAATGAAGCACTGGGCCTGCAGCAATCACAAAGACCTCTTGCTGTAGACCAAATAAGATTCAATTGAAAGTCACCACACGCAGTTTCTGGGACTTTCCAGAAAGTTTAGCTAGTAATTCCATTAAAGATTTTCTTTTTCATTCCTGAATTTGAAGATAGGAATGTGCAATGATCACTGCCACAGTGCTGTGACAGATGTAGCCTCTCCCTGTCCTGTGTACTGAGCAAACGCAGTTCCTGCATTCTTTGAATGGGGAGCTGCAAGCACAGGAGATCTTCATCTTTGATTCACTGCCATGTGTGCTCTCGCTCTTATAATGCCCTGGTTCACCTGCAGTCTACTGGCAAACACGATGCAATGAACACAGCTCTGTATAGTGGGCTTCCCTCCGAACCGTGGTTTAGATATAAGTCCATGAAACACATACGCATCTGTGGGTACCTTCTTTTGAGCCATCAAATGCTTGTGTGGATGTGCACCTTCCCCCTGAAGAAGCACAATTTCAGTCCACTGCGTCTATCACTCTCTGTCATGCAAGGCTTTACTGCTGTTGCTTCATGAGCCAAAATTAAAGTGAGGTTATTAGCTTATTGAGAGGGAGAAAACACCTTACTAAGAGTGTTTTGCTACGCGAACAGTAAGTGTTCCTCCCCACAGGCATTAGTGCCAGTGGTGACCACGCTAGTTCACAACACTGAAATCGGTGTTGTTCCCTTGGATGTAAAGCTCCGTTCTCTTTGCATTGATTTCATCCTTCTCGCTTTCACCTGTGCCCTGCCAGACCACCAGGCTGCCGGGTGCTGCCGGGGCCCTGCTCGCCCAGGGTGGCAGCGTGGCTCCAGTTTTATCCTTTGTCCCAACCTGAAGTCTGTGGCACCGGTTTGGCAGGTGGATTTGTCAGTCCTGGTACAAGTTGGGTGTGCAACAGCAGGACGGTACCGTGCATGTGTGCCGTTAGGGTCCTGCCACTGACCTGTTCATCCAAGTGATGCTGGACATGACGTCGTCTTGACACGTTTGTGGCACGTCAAGCACAGCTCGGTTCTGGTAGCTTCTCCTACCTTTGACTAATTGCTGACCTGACATCTTTCTGATAGTGACCTTGTTTCGGCTAGTAATTCAAATATCTTTCAGTGTCAGAAATAATAAGTGCCACAGTGAGATGAACAAGCAGAGCTTAAGTTGAGCACAGATTAATGGGGTTTTAATATTCCTAATTTAATCACTCCTTTCTGTCTGAATGTGTGCAACATGATGTAGCAGCTAATTATTTTTTTAACCATGATGAGGATCTTTCCTAATCATTTTTATATTTAACATGAATGAAGGGAGGGCAGTGATTAATGAGGGAATAAATCTTATGAAACAGAAGCAAGCACATGATCAGTTAAAAATACAGCTGTCTGATTTTTTTTCTCCTTTCCCTGTACTGCAAATACTTAACCAGCTGCACCTTCTCCACTCGATAGCAAGCTGTCTTCAGCCCTGAAGAAGGAGCTGAAACTTTGCTTATCCCTCTGGTGGTTCTGTTGGCATCTCTGTGCATGAACATCTCTGTGATGAACGCAGAATTATTTTTCTTCTTTTTTTTTCCCCTAAAAAAATGCCCCACTAGATACATTAATGGTTGGATAGATGTCTTTTCAAATATTTGTTCCTGACAGGGTGTTTGGAATTGCAGATGAGAAGCAAACCAGCTCTCAGCATCTGTCTGTTGCTACTGTATGTTTCCATTGTGTGAAACAGAGACAAAGCCAGGCAATTCAAAGCTTAAGTGGATACTCTTGAGATTTTTTTTTCTTCCTCTTAAATCTTTTTTCCCCACATTCAGCTTTTTCCTTTCTCTCTAACCTCATTTTTTCCTCTCCTCCTTCCTCCCATTCCCCCCCCCCCCACACCCCGTCCCTTGGTTTGGGAGTTTGTCTTCTGCCTACAGTTCCTTTCCTCCCTCCAAGTCCCTTTCTGCATCCTCACTGACTGGTAATTTTAGGTTTTTTTCCTGAGCTCTCAGGTTGGTGGCTCATGGGTTGCAGGCTGTGGTCGTCAGCGGTGCGGTATTGGGCTTTTCCCCGCAGCTGACTGCAGCTCCATGGTCCGTCGTTAGTGTCGGTCGATAGCGTGAGCCCTATGTGCCTAGTCTGCATTCGCGATTTTGTTTTTATAGGGCTACTTGTAAGCACAGTTGTGCATGCACCGTTTCCAAACAGTTGCTTTGGGAATGCTTATTTGAGCGTGTGCTGCTGCTGCTGAAGTCCTCGTCCGAGCAGTGGCAGCTCACTATAAACTTGAGGGGTTTTTTTTCTTGGAAAGCTGGAACTGTGAACCAAAGACTGCCCCTCCATTAACTGCAGCCTTGGGTAATCTGTAGTATAATCCAGAAGAGAGGTTTTTTTGATGGGGAGATTATGTGCAAAAGGCCTATTCAGTCACTGGAGATGAGTCAGTGGGCTGCTTGGCAATGAGATGTCATTTTGGATGTCTCTCTTCTCACCAGCTAACAAGCTAATAATGATCAGGACGAGCAGTGCCCCAGCAGTGCTGACAGGTACCCTCTAACCTCTACATCTTCTATGGATTGTAAAATGAATATAATTGTCCGAGAAAGAAAGAGAGGCTTAAATACAACTTCTGTTGCTTAACACCTTGTCATTCTTCACTTGCTTAGTAAAGAGCACCAGACTCAGGAATTCAGTAGTGTTTTGGGCACTGGTGACACGTTCCAGTGGCTTCGGTAACGTTTTGATGGATGTGGTTGGGGGAGTTTGAGGTCCTGTTGTGTGCGATCGGAACAAGCAGGCAGAGTCCTGAGGAGCTGTGGGCAAGGAAGTAGGAGACTGCATTCACTTTGTTTCCTAAAATTAGAGGAGTTAGTCTTGTGAGGCCCTCGGTTAAAATTTTGCTCTTGTAGATCAGGTCTAGTTCTTACAGCGCAGGGATTATTCAGACAAAAGAAAGACAGGGAAATGGTTGTTTTCTAATCTGAGGTAGGTAATGTGCATCAGGAACAGATGGGAGACGTTAGCTTGCAAGATCCTGTTTACATGAGTGTGTAGCTAGCAGCAAAAAAGCCTCATTAAGAGAAGGGGGAGACTCAAATCAGGACAAAATTGCTTCCAAATAGTGTTTTTTCTCCAAGATTCTTCCAAGAGGTTTCCTCAGTTGCTTTCTGTAGCATTGCAAATGGCAGTGGTATAATTGCATTTGTCTTCCAAACTGTCTTTCCTTGAGGGCAAGCTCCACTTTGGCCTTGATTTGATTATGTATTTTTAATCTCGAAGAAAAGCTAGTGCATAAGTATTCATTACAAAATTGCATTTTGTATGGTCAGCATCCCCTCTTATAATTACCGGTTCCAGCTGAATGTCACTTCTTTATTTCTATATGTTCAGCTCTCTTGCAGCATAGGAGTCTAGCACTCCTGAAGCTTCTACACATTCATGTAATAAATAAGTAATCACACTTTTTCTGCTGTCAAAGCTGAAAACATGCACAGCTGTTTGCCACAAGATACACTGGGACTGCAAGGTACAACATTTCTTAATTAGACTGACCTGAGGTGGTTGGGCTTACTTTTTTTTTCTTCCTTTTTAAAGCAGCTTCATTAGCTCAGGAGCTTAATTGCAAGTGACTAGACAAGTTCTGCTCTTGGTTACTGGGAGAGGTTAGAGTACTTCTCACTGGGGGGTTGATCCTGAGAAACATTTTGCAGCTCGACATTACTTATTTATTTATTTTTTGTGGGGAAGGTTTTAGGTGTTCTCAGAGCATCTTAATGCCAGGCTCAGAATTAGCAGGATAATTAGGAGTTCAAAGCAGACATAGAGGTTAAGTCCAAGCCCAGCCAACCGTTTTGATCTTACAAGCCACACTGCAAAATCTTGACAGAGCTGGGAAAAACAGGATGTGAAATGGGAGCTCTGGGAGCAGAACTGGGGCAAACAGCAGTTTCCGCGTGGCTCTGCTGGAGGATGGAGGCGCTGTCTGTGCAGCTAGGTTGTGGGGCTGGCTGCACATAGGCCTCCACCCTGACCGTGTTTGCCTTCCTCCTGCGGCGAGGCGTTCACGTTACCTGGCAGCCTTCACACCAGCATGTTCCTCTCTCAATGTGTATGGGGAAATCCTAAACCCAGAGCTGTAACTGATCTGTCTGGGGTCCAGGAGTTTGGACCTGTGGTCCAACAGTTTGGCCTCCTGTTACTTGGTCTGTGCCACAGCATTAATCTGGTGGTAACAAACTGGGTGGGATATCAGTGTTAGCCTCATTAATGCAGAACAGATGCAGCAGCTGGGATTCTTTGGATTCTCTTTTTTGGCGTTTTGTCGTACATCCACACTGCTGAGCCACACTATTGATCTTTGAGCATTCACCCCTCTGACACTGCACAGCTCTCCTGCATCTCCAGCTTTTACAAACTTCTCGAAAGCATCCAGAATCCATAGGAATCATGCAAGAATACTCTCAACATTGTTGAGGAAAGCATAAAAGGTTTGCAGCATTTCAATTCTTATCTCAGAAATGGAGGCCTGAAATAAAGCTGGAGGGTGGAGGTCGGCGTGGCCGCAGGGTTTCCGTGGCAGAGCTGTGAAGACAGCAGGGAAAATAGCAGGAGGAGCTCGGTGTGAGCTGGCCAGCGTCTGCATTTGCCAGTGCCCAGTGCCTTGTTCTGAGTGATAATTAAGGATGGCAAAAGGATATAGATTGCCAGGACTACGCTCTTCTCAAAAGACTACTCAGAAGTGTGTTTCTACAGGGAACTTTTTTCAGTGAACACTTCTGGGTCAGATCTGTAAAGGAGCTTGTATCAGTTCCCCTGTGGTGTTGCCTGCTCACTAGATTTCTAGTCATAAAATTATAGTATTACCAGCTTACAGTTGTGAAGTCCCTTGTAGGTATTGTCAGAGGTGTGCCTGATCATGGCAGGCAGTGCCTGACCGGCAGATGTGCTGCTTTATGCAGAAATATCGATAGGACTTATCTGTCTCCAGTGTGACCTTCCCCAGTGATCTCAGGATGACATTAACTTGAAACAGGTCTCTCCCAAGGCTATGCAGGACTTGGTGAATCACTCTAGAAGGTTTACGTATTCCTGTTTGGTGTAAGGAGGCAAGAAAAGGTAGGTTACCTGCCTTGGAGGAGTCCTGAGGGTCTGAAATTTTTGAAAGAGACTTACTCTGTGTTGACCAATATTTCTGGCCTTTTTGTGCTCTCTGCCTACTATTGATATAGCAAATGACCCAGAGACCTGGATTAAACTGGGTGTTGATTTTTGCTACTGTACTTTGCCCATAAAAACTGAAGTACCAACGTCTGCTGATCTTCAGAGCATCTCCCTATCTGTGTGCTGCATTTGTATGTGAAAGCCAAGATGATGTCTTTGCCTGGTGGAGCTTTGTGCTGGTGATCTCTGCTTCCTACAATGAGGTAGAAGTTGTGACCGGAGACTTTGGATCTCATTGTTTTATAAAATATGTTGAAAATGATAGAGCAAATGCAGCAAAAACACCAGGTTCCCTTTCACTGTGCAGCTCCATGCCCTGCTTGCCTAGGTTGACCCCGTCTAACCTCCTACAAATAGCTATAGACAGTGGTGTGGCTGTATGCACTGGTCCTTGCCCTTGGCAGGATGCCTTGACAAGAAGATGCCCTGCTGGGGTGGCAGATGTTATGGTTGTGTTAAGATGGTCTTTGGATCTCCCTTTGCAAAACAGCACAGAACTGTAGGCAAATTTTGATCTCTAGCAACCGGAGAGGGATCCATGTTTGTCTAGAGGCAAGGAGATCTGTGACACTGGTTACCTCCCTAAGTCTTTTGGCCCTCTGGACTGTAAGAAATGTGAGTAATTCGTGTCCTTTATTGGAGTCTGTGCCAAGAAGAAGAGAGGGTTTTGAGACAAAAGGCTTTGTCGTATATAAGTAAGTCGCTCGAAGCGAGAGCATTCAGGTAAGGAAATGAAGGGCTGCAGGGCTCAGCTGTGCAAGATGAAAATAATCAGGGCGTGTTTATCTCATGCTCAAACCTACAGAGGTGAAAAGGAAGGGATGAGAAGACTAGTTCAGAGGGAGCTGGGGGTGGGCAGCACAGGAAGGAAGGAAAGGGCCCAACCAGAGAATGAATTAAACCTCTCTGAAAGGTTTGTATCATTTGAATAAATCCCCCCTTCCTCCCTGTCCCTGCTCTAATGGAGGGTGGTCTCCGCCTTACTGGCTTTTCCTTTCCAGGTCTTGGGACCTGTTGTTTTCAAAAGCTTAAAGCCGAGAGCTGCTGAGGAGAAGGGGGGGCACCCTTTGAAAAGTACCCAGTGTCCCTGCAGGGTGGCTCCCACCAGGCAGGCACTGCACCTGGACCTCCTGGGGCCCTGCTATGCGGGACATGGTTGGAGCTAACTGGGAGCAAAGAGGGGAGGCAAAATGCAGCTGGGAGGACCAGCAGCGCCAGAGTCGCTTGATGCACGGAGCTGCTGTATGTTCAATGGGAGTGAGGAAGAAGGCAAAGCTCAGCTGTTGGAGGAAGGCAGAAGGAGGGAGAACGGGAATATTTTAGATTTCCAAAGGTTTCAGGTTTGCTAGCGTAGAAGGAAGAAAAAAAATCTTCAAAATGTGAAAGAAGCCTCTGGTCTTGTAGTAGCTTTTTTTAGAAGCAGCTGACTTCTGACTCATCTCAGACTCTTTTATTTCTACTTGGGTCTGACATTTTTTCATAGTCCTTCCCTCCCCACTATACAGATCTGAGCGCACATGATCATAGCCAGGGTGAAAACCACGCTGCCAAGCTGTAGTTTCTTCTTTCACCATCCTGTCACAGGACCAGATAATAAAAAATACACCAGAGTAAAGAGGAGTGAGAAATGCCACGGGTAGCTCCAGCTCTTCTAAATCCCCTTCTCTCTCCATGGAGCGGAGAGGCACGTGGCCTTTGCAGCGGTCCTTGCAGACTTCCTGGAATCAAAACACTGAGGTTCTTCCTTTGCCTGTTCGGTGCCTTTTGTTCTTGAGCCTCCTGTTGTTTCCCAGTTTCAGACCTGACTTTTGCGATTTGCACAGGTTTATATTGGAGCAAATATACCTCCTGCCAGTCTGCAGGTCCAAGTCAGTGGCAGAATCCAAGAGTTTTTTCATTTCACTGCATCCTCTGGAGCCTCTTTAACAGCCCTGGGTGAAAACTCTAGAAACTAATATTGTAAGTGCTTGGAAACGTGCTTGCTTCTAGCTTTGGATAAAAGTGATAAGGTAAAGAGGAAGGTTGAAAGTGGTTTTTATCGAGAGGGATTCTGCCCTGGCTCTAGAGACTTTATCTCATCCCAGTGACGTGGATTTCCATGTGCGGTTCTGAAGTTCTGCTGCTTCCCCTGCCTCCTCCCATGCAATGAAAGGGAAACTGGGTGTCTCTTCATTTGCATAGCTCACCTTTATTTTTGGCCCAAAAGATAAAATGTTTAATCCTTCTATATCCTCCATGAGATGCAGCTTCCTACGTCAGTTCTGTGCCCCTGAGGGTAAAAAATTATTCAAGGCATCAAGCCTGACCTGGATTTTGCGTGATGTGATCGCATCCAGAGCATGGAAATCCGTGCGATCAAATGGCAAATCTCTGAGCCTTGGCAGATATGCCTCCTGCTCTGCAAAAGCATGTTGCCATGGCTACATCTCTGTGCGAGTGTCTCTCTCCTTATCCGAATGCTGTTTCTTCTGCCAGGGTCGTTGCCTGTGGTCAGAAGTGAACCTGGTCCTGAGACAGGGTTTGGCTGAGACTCTGCAGAAGCACGACGGCAGCAAGCAATAGGTAGCAAACAAGCTTGTTGTTTGAATTAGAGGTGGGTGTGAGTTGTTGCCAAAGATGTCTTAAATACAAAAAGCGAACCCCTCAAAAGCTTGAAACGTCTGTCAAAAATGCAGCCTCTGTTTATGGCTTAGGAGCAGGGAAACTGAAAAGCAAACTGGAGCTGATTGCACGGAGAGTTGTGAAACCAGGGCTCTGTCCCTGCCATTGGTGACAGGCAGCAATTCACTCTGTCTCTGTGTGCTTCAATCCCTCGCTGTCAAGGGGGTGATATTTACCTGGCTTCTTAAGGTAGCTCGTGATTTATAGATGAAAGTTGCTGAAACTACATTTTAGGTTGAGTTATACTTGCTTTGAAAGCAGCTCCTCCATCAAGCAGCAAGAGTTGTGGTTTTGTGTCGCACAAAAGCCCATTCTGTTTATTGTATATAAAACAGAAAGGGAGGGAAGCTCCCAATTTAGTGGTGTGTGTTTGCAGGGGAGCATTACTGGTGGCATGTCAAAATTCCCTGACTGCATCAGCCATGCGTAGAAACCCCTCATATGGCCACACAGCCCACATCATGTATGTCAGGGCCAGGGAGCCCAGGGGAGCTCTTGGGTGGGAATGGGAGAGCACCCGTAGGCTGGGTGGGGAGGAAGGCGTGGGGGATCCTGCTGTTCCACTGGAAGATGGATCTGACTGGAAACAAAACTTGGCATCTTCAAAGATTGTTTATAGTGTCAGTTGGGTTTGCTCCCTATTTAATTCCAGGACCCTTCTTCTCCCAGCCATCATGCTGAACATGTGCTATCTTGCTTCGAGGCATTCATCTGGAACAAGCCAACTAGTTTTGTTGGCTGAAGGAACCGGACATAAAAGAAAGAGTAGGTCGTCCCAGCCAGACCGTGCTGGCTGTGCTTTGGGCAATGAGTATCTCACGGAGGTGGGTAAGGCACACACCATCAGATGTGTGTATCTAGCTTGCTAATGTCTGGATCCCTCTGGTACATCATTAGTGCTTGCAGTGACTAAATTAGCAGGGTCCTTGTCCTGTGCTCACTATCTCTAGTCAGTGGAGGAGGGTGGACATTGCCAGAAGGTGAAACAGATGGAAAATGGGTGCAGCTGCTCATTCCCATGTCATGCAAACCTCATGTTAACTGCTGGATGCTCCCAACTGCCTACCTGCTTGTGGCCCGGCTGCTCATGATACAGAGTAAAATGACTTTGATTCTGCACAGCTCAGTACCTATCAAGCCTCTAATCCATTTCCTGCTTTTGCCTGTATTGCAGAAGGAAGGGAAGAGAGGAAGTATTGCAGCTGAGGATGCTTTGTGTGCACTCCCAGCAGCTGCCTTGTGGATTAACTTTATCTCCCAGAAAGGTATACGTGATGCTGGTCTTTCTGAGTCTAGAGAACAAGAGATTGCTTCTCTCTCCTGTCTGTGTTGTTCGGTAAAAGCGATGGTTGAGCAGGCTGGTGAGGAAGCACTGCGAAGGACATGAGGGCTGTGCTTCTGGTGCCACTGGTGAGCTTGCACCTCCTCGTCCCCCTCTCCCTGAGATAGGGAGTGCTGGAGGAGTCTTTTGGGACTGGGAATGAAATTTCCCCTGCAGCAAGGACAAAATAAATGCAAGAGGAGACTTATAGGGTGGTTGGGAGAGATGTTTTTCCCTCAGATTGCTGGAGCTTCTCCTGAAGGGAGACTGAGATTGTGTGTGTTTTTCTCCTCTGGTTTTAATTGTGTATTCTAATACAAAACTGCAATAGATATGCTTATTGAAGTGGCCTTCTACTGCCAGAGTTGCTGTGTTTGATAGAAACCCCAGAAAATCCCCTGAGCCGCAATGTGGGAATCCAATTCTTTTCAGCTGATGAGTCTGTAAACACATTTCCTTGGATTTGCAGGAACCATAGCAAGAGTCTCGATCACTTGAATAAAGCAAAAGCATATCTGATGGTGAATATTCCTGCTTTGCATATTCAAAACTGGCAGCATTATTCTTAGGCAACATCTTTTTTAAAGGAATGGACCATAAAGAGGCAAAGAAGCATTGCCCAGGGGATTTAGGCAAAGATCTCCCAAAATTATTAACGCTATGGGGAGTATTCACTCCATCAAATTTAAGTCACTGAAGTTAGATGCCTAAATTGGGAACCAGGCTCCTGCTGTAGTTGAGACAGCATCCACAAGACAGTGCATACTCCCAGTTCGAGAGCTCTATCTCTGTCCAGTGACTCCAGGGAACATAAAAATTTGGCCTAAAGACACTATGAGTTTGGGCAAATGTCCTGCCACATGAACCTGTGTGCCTTCCCATACAATGCCAGGTTGTTCTGGTTACCTCAGAGGTAACCATGCCACTTGTTTTGGCTTTAACTGAGCTCCCAAATTCAAATACTTGCCACTTCACTGTAAAAGAGTGTTTTATTTAGCCTAGTGGCTTCAATAGGAATAGACAGCTATAAATACAGAGATAATCTGACCCACGAAGTTTGCTATATTGAGTGAGAAAATTTGTAATACCAGGTAACTGATACTTTCCTTTTTTTTTTTTTTTTTTTTTTTTTTTTTTTTTTTCCGTTTGGTACCTTAAAAACAATTCAGAACAGCTGATTTTAAAAATGAATCCTATTTTGGAGAAATGGTACTCTTTCTCTAGCAAGCTAATTCTACTGGCTCTTGTGTATAAGTTTCTTCAAAAGCTGGACTGTATTAGAAGTTAAAGTCGCCGTGTGACTGGCTGCAAAATGTGAATTGTTGTACTTCCCTTCTTTATACTCTCTGGGGTTGTCGGAAATCCATTTTCCAAATCGTTAAAAGTCTTCTTGGCCACAACCAACACATCACCCAGCTCTCATCTTCATTTTTAGAACTCCATCTTTTCTTTTTTTTAATCAACTTTTAATTTATCTGCATGTTGAAATCATTGTTTACCAATGGTTGCTGGTGGGAGGTTTTGATAAGAGTTATTTTTCCTCTATGAAGGCAATGCAATGTTAGAGCACTGAACAGCACGAGGAAGTCTTGCTGCTGCAGTGATAACTCCTTTTCAGATGAAGCCTGTCTTATATCTCAGTTTGGCACTAAAACGATGACTTCAAGAACTGTTGGCATCATTTCCCCAGTCCTTCAGAGTACAAACTAGTTAATGTGTAAAAAATTGTACATATGCAAATAAGTGGCTGATAAGCAGTCAGACTGGTGCAGCACTGATCCCCTGGCATTTTGGCTGCTTCTCACTTCCACCAGATCTGCCCGTGCCACTTTTCTGGAATCCGCTTGATCGGAGCATCTTACAAAGCCTTAACTGGAAGATAGTAGCATTTCTGATCTCATTTTCCAGTATTTCAGCTGTGCCATAATCTATTTACCACACAATTTGTGTCACTTTGATAAGCGGCTGCTTCAAGACTGCATTTATTAAAATCAAGAGCTGGGAGAGCTTTCAAGTCTCTCAAGTGTTGTAATAAATGTTTGAAATTAGTCATTACAGTGTTTGCCATGGTTCATATCATAGACTCTATCTAAATGACAAATGATCACAGCCTGGACATGCACTTTTTTTTTTTTTTTTTTTTGGGGGGGGGGGTGGATTTGATGTGTTTGCAGTGGGATGGGGATGATGTTGCAGTCGTCCAACCTGGAACAGCGGGAGCTGCACTGAGGTTACGAAGGGAGGAGTGGAGAAGAGGGGAGGTTTTGGTGGAAACCTTACCAGAGTCTGTGGGCAGTGACTCAGAAAAGAAATGCGGCCTCCGCTCTTGCTTTCTTGGCTAAATGTGAAATAAATCTGCGAAACGGCAAAGCATCCAAAGAACCCGTCGTTTACTTTGTGTAACGTGGAGCAATTGATTGTTGCGACAGCTGGATTTTGCGAAAGTGTGACTCCTCTCCATCAAACAGCTCCGCTATGGGAAATTCACCTTGTTATCCTGTTGCAGATGGCTTCTTAATGTGCTTGCCTGCCCATGGGTTCATTCCTATGTGGCTACTTAAAAAACAAAACAAACTCGTTAAATATAGTTATACATATAAGTATGTGGTTATGTATGTATATATATTCACATATATACACATATAGACATATTAAACACATACGCCATAGAAAAGAGACAATTATTAAGACAAATATTCTGTCTCAATTCATTTTGTTCTTCATTTTCCCATCAGGAGCATAATAGCTAAATTTATAGTGTTGAGTCTGGGCTATAAATTCTATTATTTTCAGTGACTGTATCAATTACATCCCTTGAAAAGGGGCCCTAAGGCAAGGGGAGAAAATTGAAGACAAAATTTTCAGAAGGGAGGATACAGGAGGTGGAGGGACAAGCATCCCCTTCTGTTTTTCTTTCTCTTTACCAATGATCAGCATTTTATCCCTAGTAAATATCTGCTTAGTTCCTTGGATATCCAGCTGGCATCCCAACCCAGTACACAGCACAACTAAGATCACAACTCTGTCTCTATGGAAATAATTGTAGTGCTACAAACACAGGTGCTGACTCGAAAGGGGAGCAGGAAATGGTCTCGTTTGAATATAAATAGTATTTATTTTTAAAATTTGAATTATTGGAAAGAAAAACAATACATCCGATTGAAAAGACATTGACTGAACAAGGTATTCATCTGCTATCCTTGAACTGAAGATTTTTTTTTTTTTTTTTTTTTAAGGGGCATTTTATGCTGGGGCAAACCTGAAAAGAGAGAGCATAATATCAAAGAGCAGTGTACTGAGATAAGTTCTTTCTCTGGTAATTCCTACAACATTTATGCAGTTTTCTCCTTCTCCCACAGTGCAAATGACTGGATAACGTTGGCCCCAGGAGGCTGTGTGCATGGATGTGGCTGTTGAAGACACGCTGTCTACTGCAGGACTAGGGGGTTTTCTCCTTGCCTCCCTTCTCAGGCTGCAGCGTTAGGCCGTGAAAGGGAGAGAGGATATTACAGGGATGCTAAAGGAGAAGCGTGTCCTTGTAATAACGAGGGTAGGAAAGGAAAAGGATTCAACATGGGTTTCTAAAGGAGTTGGAAGGTGATGTGTACGCAAAACAGTTTCAAAGCTTTGTCCCAGACACATGCCAAACTCAGCTCTCTAAATGCTCAAAAAAGAAGAAAAAGAAAAATCCTACTAATATTTCAAAATGGCACAGGCTGCAGGACTTCCCAGTAACAGCACAGGAGAGCTGCCGAGAGAGTCTGTTTGCATAATTTTTTAGATCTATTCAGCACTGGAACTGCGTTTACAGAAGTTCATACCCATTTGATTGTATGCCAGCGTTGTATGTTAGCTTGGATAGTTTTTTCCTTACCCAGATGTTCATGCTCTTGATATAGTTAAAAGCAGCAATCATTTCCTTTTCTCTTGGCCTCCGCTTTGATAGGCTACGTACTCCTAACTGTTTTAATCTCCTGTAAGATAACCTTTGTGCTTTCCCAGGCACCTTCGTAGCCTATCCTTTCCAGTTTAAGGCTAATGTGACGTTCTTGAACACAAATGACCAGAGTTGCAGGGATATTCCCCACATACAGGGTGTCACAGGTCCTCGTCTCTATTGGAAATGCTTTGCCTGATTTCCCACTCATCCCATGCCATTTCCAGTTCTCTGCCCTTTTGGCAAGGCCCCCACCTTGGGGTCATCACTGCATCCTCGGTGCATGTTTGCTTGTGCTATAGTCAGTCCTGAAAACGCATTAAGTAAGATGAGTCTTGCAGGATCTTTGTCAACAATTTCCTTCCTCTCAGTGCTGTTCCCTTCAACGTCCCACCCTTGCTAGCATCTGTAGAGACTTTCTCCCACGTGATAACTTCCGTTCAATCTTGTCTTCTCAAGTTTAGCTAATGACAAATGCTGTATGGAAATCTGGATGAAACCTGCTGCATCTCATTTGTTTAGAAAATCTTTCACTGAAAGATAGCAAGTTGTGCTTTGTAAAAAGAGATGGGCTATGGAGGAGGATGTTGTCCTTGTGGTAAATATTGCACTTAATGAAGAACGCTGATAGACATCACTGTGTACTGGATTCCTTTGTTTCCCCAGGATCGCCAGATGGATGGTGATATTCAATTTTCCTTCATATTTTCAGTATGCCTCCTGTTTTGTGGGAATTGTCCACCCTGCCATTCAGCCTTTGGCTTCTGAGCAGATGCTGCCAGTCTGTGCCAATGGCAATTTCAGCCCCCTGCCCCCATTCCTGCTTTGAGAGAGTTCATCTTTTGATTTTTAATTATAAACTAATATATTTTTTAAAAAGGATAATGTATTGGAAGCATTAACATATGACTTGCCTTACCTCCATAAATACATTTTTTTCTTACTTGCTCAGAAGGCTTTAAAAACATCCTCTTGGAAATTCATGCAGATGATATTTAGACATGCAGATATGCACTCCTGTTTTGCATGAATGTTTGACCTTGGGCAGAGCTGTTCAATGCAGGATGGATGTGTTGTGGCTGCATTTAATCATCTGAAGCAGAGATGAAGCCTTGAAAAACCACATAGACCCAATTCCCAATTCCCAGCCTCTGGATGGTAATGAACTTCTGAGAAATAGCTAATCAATAAATTGAACAAAAGACTCAGGCAGCTAAACCACTTTGTCAGGGCCTTAATTACAATTGCAGAAATAAATCGGGAGGGGGGTTGTGGTTGGGAGCTTTTGCCAGACAAAACTAACCCTTTATTCTCATGAACTAACCCTTTACAAACAGAGCACCGTGCGCTTGCTGGAACGCTGTGGTCTCTTTGTGTGTGTTAAGGGGGCTTTCTGGATAGACAAAGAACCTTAAACAGGCTGCTGTCTCGTGCCCAGCAGACTTCCCCTGGGCGATAATTTGGGATGTCCCTGACCTCTGAAGCATCTGGAAGAGCTAGGAGTGACAGTGCACTTAACAGGAGGGAGGTGGAACGGGGAGGAAGGTTTGGGATCTTTCCACATGGATGGTCCAGAACAGGAGGTTGTTGGCTGCCTTCCAGGGTGAACAGGGCTGTTTCTTGGGAAGAAAGTTGAAGATTTAGGACTAGAGGCAGACAGAAGGAGTCAGGATATCTGAAGCTGGATGTGAGGGATGGGAGCCAAGGCAGTGGCCTGTCTTCCCCTTTTATCACTCAGGCAAATTTCCTATTGGTCTCAACCCCTTGTTGGTAGCAGGAGGTTATGGAGCCAGGAAAGACAGCATGGAAAGCTCAATCAACTGAGCCCTCGGAGGCTTGTTCTCGGTGCAGTTACAACAGCAGGCATTCCACGTGCATGTCTCCTGGCAGAGAGTGCTAGAAAGCAAAGGGATATATCCCTGGGGATTGTCTGGTAGATGTGTTTTTGCCCCAAGAAATATTATAAAATAACAACACGTCCAGGTTAGTGCAAGCGTGCTGAGTCTGGATCACAGGCAGAAGGGTGGATGTGCATGACGGAGGCTAGAACGGCACATTGCGGAAAGGTAGAACAAACACCTTGAGGAGCTTTTGACTTCTTCGGAGACACTTGTGTCTGGGCACCATGCTGACAAATCACTTGCCCCTTGGAGATCCAGGCAAGTGGTAGTGATTTAAAAGACTAAGTACTAGTGTGTGTAAAGTAGTTAAAACTGGGCAGAACAGAACCGTTCTATGTGATTTTTAAGGATGTCTGGAGAAAGTTACTCTGCATCCAGACCAAAAGTACAAAGTAGTTGCAGAAGCCCTTTGCAAAATCTCCAAATCTCACTGGTGAAGAGCCCCTCTGGAAGCCGCTATGCTGTCCTGCTAGGATATAGGCGAGTTGGCATCAGGCTCAGATGATGCAACTGGACCTCCAAAGCACCATTTCTTAGTGGCAGGCACCGAAGAGGAGAATTGCAGCTTAATAGCGTGCCTGGAAACCTAGAGCCAAGGCAGGGCCTACACTTGGCAGCCTCAGGAGCCCAAGCATAATCCCCCGCGGGGTGTCTGGTAAGGAGCACAGCACTGAGGCTCATGGTTCTGCTCATGCAAGGCCACCATGACCAAGGGAATCTGTGAGCACTTCCTTTTGCTGAGCCAAGAAAGACAGTGGGAAAGGCTGTAGCTATTGTATATACAGGATATAGATTCCCACCAAAGTAGGGTAAGGGCAGCATCATTTGGCAGTATGGAGTTGGCTTGTACTTGTCAGTAACAGTGAGAAAATTGGTTAAGTATGAATACTCTTAAATTTGTAAGAGATCTATAAGGCTGAAGGGAAAAGTGAATTAAATATAACCTCAGAACCCTCCCCACAAACCTTAATTTCAGAGGCAGTGAAGGAACAACCCCAGGTCTTATAAACCCCACGGCAGCAGGGAGAAAATCGCGTTGTTAAACTGCAGCACATTTTAGTGCTTTGCAGGATCAGGGCCTCACTGAAGTAGTCGTGAGCACCTCTGCTTTCAGGCCAGCCTGACTCCCATCCTCTTGCCTTTCTGGAAAAGCTGGAGAATTGCTCTGTAATGAGGCAGCAGCCATTGCTGGTGACATGAAACGGCTGCTCGTTAGGCAGCTTTCTCTGTGAGCTGCTCTGCCTTTGTGCCCGGCTTCCTCTTGAAGCAGCAGATAAATCTCCATCTCAGTGCCGTGGCAACGTTCACGGAGCGGTCCCTGGGACGTGAGTAAGTTGCTGCTGTCGGCACTGTGTTTACTACACAGATAAAATATTTACAGCTCCATCTTTGGTTGGAGATGTGACTCTTACAGGCCTTGTGAAGGTCACTGGAAAGTCAGTTAAAATTTATTGATGGTTTATAGCACTTTTGTGCCAGAAAGCAAGGTTACAGTATAATATACCTGTACATGGCAGGCACAAAGGACTACAGGAGGACAGGAGAGGGAAAGAAGAACAGATTGGTGTACACTGTTGGCTTGCTTCCCCAAACCTATGTGTTATTTTTAATTAAATGATAAGCTCCAAATAGCAGAGCATGTGCAGGGCTCCTAACAGGCTCCATCCCCATCGCTAGTGGAGCGAGTGAAATGTTTGCTGTGCTAACACATATTCCTTGAGAGGGAGCTGGGGTTTTGTTGTTTTTCTGGCTGTGGGCACACCGATGTTTGTGTAGTGAATTCATATTCTGTCATGAAAAGAGCAGATACTCCATGCCTGCTTCTCATTCATTACGATTTTTTTTTATGACCTAAAATTAAGATGACATTGTACCAAGCATATTAGGAATACCAGGCCTTCTCTAGGCTTCCAGGGTCCTTTTACAGTCTGAGAGCTGGGGCTGAGTAGTTCTGGCATCTCTGAACCCTGCTGTGGACTTAGCTCAGCCCCCTTCAGAAATGCTCTCTCCATCCTCAGGAATTGCCCTTCCCTCTCGGCCGATCCTGCAAGCCAGGAGGAGCATTCTGCTGCTTTAGTTTTCTCTGGCTTTTGGAGGTTATCAAAAATGGCTTTGTCGTCGTCATTCTGCTGTTCACTGCTTCAAACCTCATTCTTAAGTGCTCGGGCAGGACAAGGAGCCAGCCATGTCACAGCCTTTCCATTGCCTTGGTATCAGAGGGAAGCAATGCTGATTCCAGGGGGTGTGAGGAGATATAACAGTATCGGTAGCTCAGCTGGGATTGGCACATTGTGCACAGGCCAGTTCTGCGGTTTGCCCGTGCCCAGTACCTTGCTGATATGGAGGTGCTGCTGTGAAAAGACAGGAGCAGACGGATGGACGTTTGTGACTCCTGATACGTGAACCTGCGCATGTGAAGGGCACTGAGCAACTATCCAAGTTATCAGGCTGGCTTCTGGAAACCTCCTTGAGAATATGTTTTCCAAGACCTCATGGAAATGATTTGGCAGCACGCAGAGGATATTCCACCAGTTTCACCAGATGTCACTGGCCAGCCCACAGAAAAATGGTTTTAGTGTATCTGTCTGCAGAGGTGAAGAAGTAGGATCAGCTTTGCATTCACTACATTCCCATCAGGAATCTTCAGTTCACCAGGCAAAACCGTAGATGGGCAAGGTGAAATGCTCCATGTGCTTTCTCTTTCAAGCAAACCAAGAGGGATCAGTGACGTCGACTGTTGTAAAAAAAACTATATATGGGAGAGGATGCTTTGTTCCAAATCTCTGCAAAAACAGAGCCAATCCCCGCTTGTTTTTGTTGCAAGATAGTTTGGATTTCAATGAACCATGATAAAAGCTTGGTATTTGGGGCTCTTAGTACCTTTTCTCATCAGGTATTTTGAAATACCAGCCACGAGCAGAGAATACCTTGAACTGCTGGAGCAAACTTGGAGGTGGCTCCAGAGAAGAGAGCAGGCAGTGGTGGGCCAGGGCGGTGCAGCTAACTGGAGCGACGTGCACAGGGACTGCCCCTTCTGGGAGCAGAGCGTACTGTGCTCTGAGGCAAAGCTTCCGAACGCTCCAGTAGTTCAGCTGTGTGGTGGTGTCTCTGGACTGTGCCATGGCCTTCTTCCCTGGAGGAGTACGAAGTGTTTAGTTTTGAGCCACAGCTTTTCATTTAACAAGGAAGGCTGGGAGTCAGGCAAATGAGAAATAACAGGAAGAAGCTGGGAATTAACTGCTGCCTATTTCTATCAGCTCCTGGTCCTGTTTAAAGCCTGATAATAGAAAGGCTTCTCTGTGATCTTATTACTAAGAAGGTTTGAGTCTGAACATGTCATAAAACCCAACCAGCTTGGCAGTTAATAATACCCATATGAACAGTAATGCGCTGTAGGAAAGTTAAGACTGGCCACGAGTTCCCACTGGGACATGTGCATCTTACTGCAGATTCCCTGTCTTTTCTGCCCTCACCCTAAAATATGATCTATTTAGAAACTGAAGGCGTCTGTCTGATCTGCTAGCAGGGAAAGGAAATCTTACGAACATTTGACAAAGAACGCAGAGTTGAAATTAAATATTGTAATGATATAAAACAGTAAGCAGATCTGCTTGACAGCCTTGACAGCTATTTGTTATAGAAAACAGCGTTTATGATGTCAGTCCTATAAGGGAATGTGTTTGAATTAAAATAATTACAGCAGATAGTACAACAAAGACTCCCTGTAGTCAATCATCCTTCACAAATACACTGTATAAAATCTTCCCAATGACTGAAGGAAGCATAGGGACAAGACGCTGGCAAATAAATTCCAATAGGAAGCTGCACTGTGAAGTCAAGTGGCCCCATCCGTAGTAGGAAATTTCCTTCTCTTTTTGCTCCTAGGAGAGACGAATGGGGATTTCATTTTTAGTTTCTTAATATTTCAGCCCATGTAATTCCAGACTGGGATTTGGAAATCTTTCAGAAGAGGTATAGAGAGGCATCTCCAGGTGATGGCTTGTGTTACGTTGAGTTATTTCCTGTGGTGTTGCTCTCCACACATCCATTGCCATTGCTTGTATCTGTATATCAAAGAGAATGTAGTGGCGAACTCTCCACTAAAAATGATGCCTGATATCTTATCCTTAGTATTAGTACCCTGCATGACTCACGTGTTGTGGGCAGGTCTGGTAAGCAAGCTCTCATTAAGGTTGCCTGACAGTTCCCCTATTTTCAGCATAAAATTTTGGGCTGTGGTCCTACAGCATCTATTTCAGCTCCTATCAGACAGGTGGATTTGTTTTAGTCTTGGGCAAAACGGTCCAACTGCCTCGCAAGGGACTTGGAGAAAAATTCTTTGCTTCACCCATTAAAAAAAAAAAAAGAGGAAAGAAATAGAAAAGAAAAGAAAAAAAAGAGCAAACTGTGGAGACTGATTTATCTGAAAACCCCCGTGTCTGTCCGTGCCACGCAGCAGAGCCCTGCGACTCGCCACGGGAGGGGTGACTGCTGTAGGGAAGTGCCTTTCGTCTCCCTTTAGAAATCCGCTTGTAATCGCACTTTTTTGGCTTAAAAACCCTTGCAAACTTAGCGGAGGCATGCTATCGTTGAACGCCTGGAGCCAGCCAAGATACTGTCCTTGCTAAGCTTGCCTGAGTTTTGCATGTTTGTAATTTTTAACGTAGTTTTGGGGGTGTTGGGAGTGTTCATGAGTGTCTAATCCTGACAGTAATGAGAGTAGCTCTGGCACTGATAAGCTGAGTCTAGCTTTCTATGTGAAGTACTGTATTTTTACCCTTCCACCTTTTGACTGCATGTAAATTGCTTTAGAAGTTGTAAAAATTCCTGTGCTGACTCATTTTATTCTTGGGAATTTCAGATGTTTGGTAGGCTTGCAATGACAGTACGTTTCTCAGCGTTTTTGGACCTCTTGCCTAAAAGCAACGACTAACATTTCGTTCTTTCATTTGTTTGGTCTTGGTCAGCCTTTCCTACCAGTCCATTTGTTGCAAATACATGCTCTTGGCTGCTCAGCTGCTGTTTTCACAGGTGTACTACGCAGGCATGCGGAGTCACAGAGGAAAAACAGCAGAGACCAGATGAAAGGAGCAGAGATAACATTTCCTTGTTTTCCTTTTACATTCCAAGCTGTTTCCATTCTTCCCAAGAAATTCTGTCCCTGCATCTCATGCCTCTGCCTGTATCATGCCAAATACCCTCTTTATAGCTTAATCCTGCTATGGAGGTTTGACAAACACAAGGAGACCCAGAAATAAAATCAATAGCTCCGTTTTCTTAAGCTGCTGAAGGCAAAATAAGAGTGCTTCAAAGAGTGGCCTGGTGAGCTTCTGTGGCTTCTGAATCCCCTCATAGTCCTGGTGAAAATGTGTCATATCCTGCCTTTTATACCCCAGCACCAGCTAGCATGTCAAGATCAAAAAGAAGCTCTATTCTGTTCTCCTGGGTTCTGATTCGTGACCTGACACTACGCACTCGACAGCAAAACCGCAGTCGCACGGATTAGCTGTCTCCATGTGTTAGAACCCAAAGGCACTGAGAGCTTCATTGCAATTTTTAATTTACTGAGATTTGAACAAGTTTGGATGAGCAACTCTTGAGTTCCCCAGTCTTGTGCAATTTGGTGTCACCTCAGCTCGTTGTTGCACTGGGCTGTGCTGGACCTCCTGGTATAGGTGAAGTCATAGAATCATAGAATCGATATGGTTGGAAGGGACCTCTGGAGATCATCTAGTCCAACCCTCCTCTCAAGCAGGGTCACCTAGAGCATGTTAGACAGGGTTGCATCCAGGCGGGCTTTGAATATCTCCAGAGAAGGAGACTCCACAACCTTTCTGGGCAACCTGTTAAGTCCTTGGGCATTCATGGCTCAAGGACATTAGGTTGGTATCCAGGGAGAGTCTCTCTTTCTGACTGCAAGGGGAGGAGGGAGGTTGTGCCTGGTAGTGATGATCAGTTGGACTCTTGCACCTAAGCAGCTCTGGACAGAGGCAAAGAAGAATATTCTTGGCTTCTTGGCCAGAGCAAGCCTGGAAGAATGATTGTCGAGGCCACCAAAGCAATCTGTACGTGTGCGTGCCTGGGTGGTACTGATCCCACCAAGGCAGAGCGGTCCTTCCTTTGTGCGTGCCTCTGTAATTAGCAGCTTAAGAAATTCCTGTGCTGGAGTTTGCCTCAGGAATGTCCAAGCCACCAATGGATTCAAACAATATGAATTTGCCCATTTAGGTTATACTTGTGGTCTCCACAGCCTCTTGTGGCAGCAAGTTCCCAAACTTATTATGTGCCCAGGGCTGAGGTGTTTCTTTAATTGAAACGAAGGACCTTGTCCCTACTTCAGCCTGGAATTTACATGTGTGACACCTGCAGTAAGAGAGTTTTATTTAATCCCCTGGAAGGGGATTAAAGGCAGGAAGAGGCAGGAAATCTGCATACCATCTCAACTATGCAATAACCAGCAAACAGCTCAGTAACTAAGAAAGCTGTTCTGCCTGCCTCTACGTTTTTTGGCTCCAAGTAGTTTCAGCGAAACCCTTGATGCTATTTGAACACTGGGTGGGTTGAGACTTTTTTTTCTTGGTGCATAGTTTAATTACAGTGAGGCTGTGCACTGACTCTCCATTAATAATACAGTGAATTTCAGCAGCAGATTAAATTTCTCTAAAGTAGTAAATTGCAGGGGAAAGTGGAGGAAAGTCATGGTCGGGGAAAATAAGTACATTATAGGTCCTTTATTAGATAGAAGCCCATGGCATCAGGCAGACGGGTTCTTACAAACACACACATATGAGAAAAACAGGGACTGCATCAATCAGCTTATCAAAATCACTTAAAAGAAATGGGCTTCTGCTGAATGTGTGGAGCGCAATAAAACATCAGTGTAACGCTGGACGTATATTAACTGGCACGGAAAGATTATGACATGTCCATTACTGAGCTTGCTTCTCCTGCTGGCTGCAGAGAGGTCCAGATTCCTGCATAATGTGTTCCCTAACCTCCTTCCTCCCCTCCCAACTTTATTTTATTACCCTTGTTATAAGCAGGCACACTATAAAATGACATTAGAGGCAGAACAGCCACATGAGAGATGCTGAGTCTGCCTTGAACATCAAATGTACTTCATAAGGGGTATGTAAATAGTCTGCTAATCTAGTACCATCTGAGAACACAAAAGAACTGAAGAGTGCGTGAAAGCCCTGTGCAAGCAGCTCTTATCTCCTGCTGGTCCTGTTCCCACAGTGCCTTCCCACTCCGGCCTTACTGTGCCTTGGAGGGGGTCTGTGGGTCCCTTTTTTGCATTAGCCCTGGTCTGGCCAACAGTTAACACCTAAACATGTGCTAACTAATGTGGTGGCAACCTTTAGCCCAGGCAGGGGAAAGTTTGTCTGCGAGTCACGGGCTCTGAAGGCATTAAAGCATAGGCAAATGTGAGATGGTTCGCAGGAGCAGTCAGAGGGCCAAGCGGCGTGGTGGGATGAAGGTTGGCAAGTGCAAGGGGTTGCAGTGACCCTGGGGAAAGCGGGGGGACTGCTGGGAGCAGGGACTTTCCGAGCTATAGCATTTGGTGATATATCAAGACAGACATTTTAAAATTTTACTTTTGGGATCTTCTGCCTTCTCAGTTCCCACTGAAAGCCTCAGCGTGCCATAGGTTACTTGTCTCTTCCGAGCTCAGTTTCCCCTTCTGCAGTGCCTGCTGTTCCCAGTTTAGGTGCACGGTGGACAGGAACGTGCCAGCCCAAGGAGCCACAGGGCGGAAAAGCAGCTCAAGCTTTTAGCTCTGTTTCTCTGTTTCAGTTTTACCTAGGGGTTACCAGCACTCAGCTATGCATAATATAAACCTTAAAACTTCACTTAGCAGCTTTAGCCATTTATGCATGTACTGAAATGGAGAACAGTTTGCCCAACTGTAGCTAAATGGCCTGTGCGCATAGGACTATGGAGACAAACAGCTCCAAGAGGATTTTGAACAGGCAGATGCACACACACGACAGATATATGAGGTGCCAGAAGACCATTTTTAAAGCCATTTTTTGGTCCTAACAACTGCACTTAAAAGCAAATGAGAGATGAAGGAATTTTTCAACCCAAACCATAAGAGACCCTGGGGGGGACACAGGATTATGGACACTTATAACTAATGCAAAATAAACAAGGCAAAATTATATGTAATTACTCCTAAAGTCATTTGCTTGTTTCAGTAATTGACCTGTGCATTCTTTAATCTTTAATGCTCTTTTAAAATTCAGCCTCAGGGACTCATAACATTTATTGACGTTTGTCATGGTTAAGGCTCTGGAAGAACTGGGCTTTATTAGAAGTCTTCAAAGAAATATCAATTTAGGGATAAGCAGCATTAATATTTTGTACACAACATCATCTGCTTAGAATGCTTAGCTGGATTTCTTTACACATAAAAAGAAAGTGATGGCAATAAAGGGCAGTTCTGGGAGGGGCCATGCTGCTGCAGTTTCAATAAATTTTCTTAATAAAAATGCGAGGTTATGTTTAAAGTAAAAATAAAAAGGCTAATACAAGAGACACTGATATATCTGTCTGCGGTGGCGAGGTGGTTTTGTCTTAGACCAGGTGGAGAGGCTATTGACAGTGCACTTGGAGGGAGCTGTATCTCTGCTACAGACCTGTTAGATGACCGTGTCAATTCACATCACCAAGCTATGCTCACTCTTTCCAGTCTCCACAATCTCTGTCCTCCTATCTGTAAAAAGGGGGTGAAGTTGATTAACCAACTTCAAGTGTTTTGGAAGCAGCAGGTTGGATGCACTGCATGTGTTTAAGGACCATCAAAGCTTGTGGGAATTCTTTCATTATTTTCCACTAGTGCCTGTAGAAGTCTCGTTTTCAGAGAAGTTTGTATGAAAAAACAAACTGGAAAGCAGACAGTTGGGGCAAAAACCTGTTTGTTTTGCCCCCCATAAAGGAGGACAAATATGGTGGGAGATTCCTGAAATTCCTTGAGTTTGGGAAGCTGGGAGGATCTTAGAGATGATCTGACAGTTGCTGTGGTACTGGGTGCCCGTACAGATTAACTGCGTATCTTCGTCTCGTTGTACAAGGCTGTCTCCTGAGAGACTGGGTAGTGCTGCCGTGCTGGAAAGCTTAGGGGTGAGAAGAAAGCCGTTTTGTCCTGGCAGCTGTGAGATTTCACTTGAACATCAAGAGGAGGGAGTTTCATAGCTGTGAGTCTGCTGTAAAGGCCTGATGGTTTCTGCTTCATTAGTTAACGTGAGGTCCCATATGAAGGCAGCCAATTGACGTGCGTGTGGATGTGGTACTTGGCTGAAGCTTTGCAATGCATTAATGTTTCCTGTCTGCCTGTGAGTATGGCTGAAGCTGCCCAGATGGGACCTGTAAAACCGATTCCTTGTGAGCCTCAGAGTCTGAACCGAGCGCCCTGTTGGTGCTGCAGGATGGGACGTCACTGCAGAGCGGAGCTAGCTTAGGAAATGCCAAAGACGAGGTGGAGCCCGACAGGTATACACATTAGGAGATGTTGTGTAGGGCCTAGCTATTACTGCAGCAGCAAATGTAACTAGCTGGAAGGTCCATATCCAGGAAGAGATTCTTCAGCGTAGCTCTGTTGTTCTTGCTTTCTTGGCCCTTGGGGCTCTACTTAAAAAGGATGTTGCAACATCTGCCTTCTTGCAACCTTTTTTCTTCCTCTTCCTTTTCATCCAGTGCAAGCAATCCAGATTGGAGATGACTGCTCCTTCAGCAGTTCACCAAGCTGTTAGCAGCAATTGACATTCGTACATCTTTGGATGGATAAGGGAGGCATGGGATGCTTTTGAAGAGGTCGCTCAAACTTTTTCCATTGGGATAACATGCTCCCTTCTGCATAGGTTCCTGTGGAGGTTCCAGGTAGAGAGCTGCTTTCTCACTCCCAGGCGCTATTCAAACAACGACTGTGGGGAAATACAAGTGTCCCACCTTGCTAAGGCTCCCAGTCTAGTCAAGGACTTTTATTAGAAAGAGGACTGTTTGTTTCTGGCCCTCAGATTCTTGCAATATTGGTTAAGCTTTTGTCCAGCTTCAGTACAAAGAATTATTTTTCCTTTTCCTCTCTATGGTGAGTCAGGCCACTCTCAGTGTGTTGAGCTTCTTGTTGATTTGTCATCTCTTCTTCCGCTTTCTCTATGTTCATTCCATATTAAACCGATGAAATCACCATCGGGTCAACTGGAAACCACTCTTATACTGGAAGCAGGGCTCAACAAAGGGCATTTTTCAGGGATTTGTCCTGCTTTATTTCAATGTAAAAGAAACCAAGTATTTATGTTAGAGATATGACAAAAACGAGTGCTTTAATGACTGGTGTAGCAATGGAGCTGTTAGAGTAATGGACTTGTGTTTAAATATTAGGACCAGATTAGAAACCCTCGTGACTGAGCAGTCATTTTCAGAAACATTCAGATTGCTGCCAGCGAGTCTCTTTGTGGGTGTAAGGGTTGGACATGTAAGCGCTGTTCTTGGGAAGCTTAAATGTGGCCTTTTTATAGTTATCCATGCCTTTTCACCTGATGTGGCAGCCAAGAACCTGGTTTCAGCTGATGTTTTTGCGCTGAGATATTCCTCCTGTCTTTAACGGGACGCGGGTTTTCCCTGCGCGCGCCTCAGCAATGCCGTTGTTGCGCTAGAACAAGGTTTCCAGCAGAGTGGCAGAGTTGAGCTGCCTCTCGCATTAAGCACCAGAGATTTCATTAAATGGCAGAGGAGGGAGCTTGTGTGGAGGGGAGGTTCACCCCAGAGACATTACAGATTGTCTCATGCTATTTAAGTGGGCTAAAATTAGAGGGAAAGAATCTGCAGCTAATTGGACTTGTGCATTAATCATAGTCTGCTGCTGGAGTACTTCACCCATTAGAATGTGTTAATTTGGTAATTACAAGGTGGGGGGGGGGGAGTCTCTCTTTGTAATCCAGAGCCCTTCTTCATGCTTATTGCACATATCAGAAGCAGGTACAGTGAGAGGTTCCAGGCAGGATGGCTGCAGAAGGAGCGAGCTGCTTATTACCACCTCCTACCACACATGAACACCCAGTGTCCCCAGCTCCAGACACCTATAATTAAACTAGGTTAGATATTGGGAGCAGAAGGTCTTTCATTTTCAGTTAACAGGTAATTAATTGTATCTCAGTTTCCACTGTAACTCTCCCCCACCACACACACGCTCTTGTTATGGGAAATAATGCAAACGTTCGGTGGCCTCCTGTGCTTGGGAAAGGAGGAGTTTCTGCTTGCTGCTCTTTTTCTAAGGTGCCTCTGAAATGTGTGCTGGGGAACTCAGAGTGGACCCTGGGGAATCCCCCTGCCATTTCCTCAGCTGCCCGCATTCCCTTTCCCCGTTGCTGAAGGTCCCAACTTGCAGGTGCAGATCCTTCCACTGGGGTGAAATAAGCCTTTTCCTCCCTTCTGCCATTGATAAACTGCAGGAGATGGAGAAATAATGTGAAGAAACTTAACAAGACAGGAAACAGGCAGAAAGCTTGGAAAGGCAAACATAACACACTAAATACTGAGACAACCAGAGTAAAATACGGATTTCCACTGGGGTGTAAAATGCTAATGAATAAAAACACTGAGCCATGTGTGTACTAATGAGAGGCAAATCAGACTGGAGTTTGCAAAGCAATGCTGCCTCCAGTGCCTTTGTTGCAGGAGGATTCCAGCTCTCCCCTTGGAGACAGTCATTGAGAAGAAGGCCCTCGATTGAAGCTCCCGCTGTTTGCCTAATCCTGCACGTTATGTACATTTGTTGGTTTACCTGCCAGCCAGGGGAAGTAACCTTTGAGGGTGGACGACATCCATGCCACCTTGAACGTGGACACGTTCGTGTTTGACGGAAGGGTCCCGCCGTGCCGAGGCTGTACAAACTTCACACGCCATTCCCCAGCCTATTTCCCTGTAATTTCAGCTGCTCCGCAATCTTTGCAAAGGTTGCACCCGCTTGCTATGAATGACTTCAGCTCTGATATATTTGTGGGAAGTCTTTGCTCTCGCAGGCAGCCCTCACAAACACTGACCTGAAATACTGACCTCAACAAACCACATCATTTTCCACTTGGGCACCTCCAGATTGGTTCTTTGAATCTGAAGAACTAGAAGGCTAGTTTTGACACTATCACAATAATTTGCTGGCTCATTAGCACTAACTCCTTAAAGGGGCACCTTTAATGTTAGTAAGCCTAAAATGTGACCCATATTCCCCTCATCTATTAGATCTCCTTGCAAATTCTGTGCTGTTAATGTGCGTACGCTCTCATCCCTCCACAGCTCCCTGAAGATCAATCACCTTATGAGCAAAATAAGAAAGCTGCTCTAAACCAGGCCCAAGTACTGCATGATGCCCAAACAAAACCCTTTCAGGGCTTTACTGATGAAGAAATTAGTGATAGAGGAGTGTGAAGGTCAGTTCAGCCGCCTTCTCAGATCTGCTCCTCTTTGGTGTCATGGTTTGGGACCGTCAGCTCTTACCTTGGGCCCACTCTGCTATCAGAGAACCTCTTCTCCAGTCCTGTGAAAAAATCGACTATAAGCCAACAACAGATACAAAAGGTAGAGAATGAGTTTGTAGAAAAACAGATTTTGGTTTTAAATTTGCAGAGAGTTGCAATAAACTGTAAGGAAAGCAAAGGGTGTTTAAAAAGCCAGGCCTTTCTAAGAAGCGAGTGGCTTTTCACTGAGCTCGTTAAACCAGCCTGGAAGTTAGAACTGAGCTTATAGCGAGAATGATCCTTTTAGTACTATAAAGTGTGTATGTGGGCTTCCAACTGTACCCATTGGAATAAAGCGATTACCACCCTCGTTAAATGGATAAAGACCGTTCACTGACTTCTATTTTGGGGATGACTAATGTGAAACCTTGTTCATCAGAAGGATGATTAAGGGATAATTTTGTTAGAACAAATTTATAATGCACAGTGACTAGGTGTGAAAGACACTTCCTCTGCGCAAGCCACTTTGCACATCCAGACGGTGCTTCTGGACTTAATTAGCGACACCGCATCCATCCTGTTACGAGTCGCGCTTTGCCAGGCCTTCAATTCTCTGGTTGGCAGGTGATAATCAAGTACTTTCAGCTATGTAATACTAGCCCCCGTCTTTGCCAGGAAAAGTGACAGTCGGCTCTTTCAAGACTGCTGTGAAAAAAGTTTGTCTTTCACAGTTGCAAAGTAAAACTTAGGTAGCTTTCAAGACTGATTCTGCTATTTCTGAAACTACAGCTTTGCATTTCACTAGAAATGGAGAATTTCTGAAAGTCGGTTTCATTCTTTCGTTAGTTTATTCTCAGGAAACATTTTATTTTTCATAATTCCTCGTGAAATTTAAGTGCTGAAAAAGCTCTTTTTCAAATTTTGAAGTGAAATTTTGGAATTCTGAATATTTATTTTGATTGAGATACAGCCACTCCTGTATCTCTTCATTTTATTTTCACTCGTTCCTTGTCAAAGTGGCTGATGTCTATTATAGAAGACACTCTTTATGGATGACAACAAGATGTTTTTGGTCAGTAGCAATTAGCGGGTACTATTAATTTAAAAAGAGTGAATAAAAACAGGTTTTGGGGAACTAATCTGGTATGTTAGCACTAATCACAATAGACAAAGTAATGCACAATTAGCAAAACTATGAGAATGGAATAATTTTTTTGCTATTTCAGAATGTTCTTAAACAGAAGTTTTTACAATGGCATATTTTCATGGAAAATTCAAGTAATGTTTTCCAATTATTTTGTTTTTTTCTTACTGTTTTTGCTGATCTTGGAAGCCTGGAGGAAGTTTGCTATGCAAGTGAGCTTGCGGGTTGCTGCAGGGCTGATCGTGACTTCTTGTATTGCAGAGGTTGATGGCAGCCATGGAGCTGTTGATTAGTGCAGGGTTATGGATATTTCATGTACTAGAACTGTTTATTTTTAGCAGAAGGGATGCTAAAATGCCACTGATCCATTTACGTTGCAGGTCCTGCTCCTAACCTAAGTCCATCAGGGGCCCAGCTGAGTAGACTGCAGCTCTAGCGTTTCCCCAGATCCATCCTTGACGTAACTCAGCAGTTTCTCTAGCTTTGGGTCAGGCGCACACAGAGTGGCATCAGCCATGCTGACCAGGTGTGCCTTGAGCAAATAAATCCTTAGTGCACCAAGGCACAGGGGCCTCTGAATTTCTCACAACCCTTCTCCAGCCTTTTTATCAAAGATAATAGAAGCTTGTGTATTGCATGCCATGGCTTCATGGAGGAGCAGCGGTCCACTAACCACAGGTTAGGAAACTCTTTCATGGTGTGTTGATGTAGTCTTCCCTACTGCCTTAGTCATATTACATCAGTTCTTCCTGCTGTGGGTGGAAGGGACAGTGTTTTCCAAAACAACAAGTGGAGACCTCCACTGGGCTGGTGCTGTAAAAGCCGCATCTTTGTAAGAAGCCTGTCAGCGGCTCCAGCGTGATGAGCATTTGCTGTCGCTGTCATGATGTATACAGAGCTAGCTCAAGGTAGGCAGACTTCAGAAAGCATGTAGGGTCTATGGTCACCCAAGGTATCATATGCCTCTCCAAGCCCTCAGGTGGCGCATGCTGGAAGATTTCCTGTTTTTCTGCTGTTTTGGGCATACAGCCTAACTGGCTGTATTTTTGCATCTGGGTAGTTCGGATCATACATCTCAAACTCGTAGCGTTGTGTGTTGCTTTCTCCTCATCAGACCTCTTCCTGGAATTCTCTAACCTAGTAAGGTGAAGTCCGACTGGATTAACGATGACGGTCTTCGTATTTACGTGACAGTTTTCATGAGAGCGAGTCGAGTGGTTCCTACAGAAGTGTTCTTAGGACTGCACAGGGCAGGCAGATGGCAGACCAAGTCTTCAGTAAGTGCACCTGTGGGGAGAAGAAGCTTGTGCCAGTTCACGCAGCTTCGCCTCTTCTCTTCTTTTTGTTTTTTGGGGTTTTTTTTTTAATAGATAAAATGAAGCCTAAAGAAGTTATTTGCTCTAAGTGTAGAGGAAGTCTGTGCTGGTGCTGGAAATGCACTGCAGAGCTGTGATTCTTAGTTCTTTTCCTTAATTGTGTCCTTCGAAAGCGGAGTCCTCTAGTGCTAAAAGATGATGATGACAAACTGCCTTGTTAACCTATTTTAAGTAAATCTGTATTGAGTTTCCTGCTGTGCCTAAGAGCTGCAAGTCCCAGTGCAGTTTTATATTCTATCCCTGCACTAGCTTTCTCTGGACTTTAATTCCCCACTTCCTTTCTTTCCTACCCCAAAAGAAATGCAAATTTAATTTCACAGGAAATAAGAATATACTTGAATAAAATGATTTTTTTTTGCCAATATCTCAGTGTCTCCCACTGGTTAGTAACTAGTTTTGAGAGATCTAACATCCTGCCTTTCTTAAAACAAATTCTTTGCACACAGAAGCCTCCCACAGGCTCCTCTAGCACAGAAAGGCAAAGCGTTTTAGCAAGGAAAAGAATTTGTATAGAAGATGAGCAGCGTATGCCACCTGTAAGATATTGTTAGCAGATGAGGGAAAAGAATATTGCTGATTTTTATTAATAGTTAGTTTCATTTTCTATAGTTCTCTTGTAGTAAAAGTTTCTCAACAAATTTGTAGCGTGTATAATACAGGTATCATTAAATGGTAGCTATTTCTGGAGTACTTCGTCTGTTCCATTGTAGACACAGTGATATTATTTAATAGTTTAGGTCAGTAAGTGACTGTGAAAGCCTCCATTGAAGTAATACCCTTGAAATATAATTTTGAGTGTGGACCATATTGTGTAGATTATCTTTTGGGAATCTGTGCTCCTCTTCATCATGGTCTCCTATTTTCTTTCTGTTGTGATATATGACATACAAGTTGAAGCAATGATCATTGCACCCATAAGGAAAATGTAATGCATACTTAGCTCTCTCTAAAAGGCATCTAACATGTGAAACTAAAACAGAAGTATAGCATTGGACTCCTAAAAAGTGCTTCGGTCCATGTGACCTACCAAATAAAAATATGCAAATAGAGCTTTATGGTGGATATCTATTACTCACCGTAAGATTTGACCTAAACACATGGGCATTGACACCGCTCTTCAAATCGACAGCAGACAAATTGCGGTTATTTACTTGCCGTCATTGATCTCGATCGTATGTTTTATCTGAAAGATCAGAGTTGCAAGAACAGAAGTCTTACAGCCCCTCGCGACTCCTGTCAGAGCTTGTTAAAGCCCACTTTGGAAAGCCTCTCTGCGTCTGAATTCTGCTTTTGAACGTGGGTTAGTCTAGCCCTGAAGTGCCACTGAAGTCAGTCCTTACAGTTCGGTACGTGTTCAAGCGATTCGCTAATTCAGGGCCTGAGCTATCTCCACGTCCTGTAGCAATCAGTGCCTGTTACGTGACCCAGCTTCCGACCTGGGTCAGCGCAAGGGATGCGGCGAAACTCTCAGTCCGCGGTGGAACGGCCGGGAAAGAGGCCCGGGCAGTGGGATGCGGCTGGGAAATAAAGTCTAATCTGCAAGCGCGGCAGCTCGGGGTGATTTGACTGTGGCTAGGCAACGGGATCGGGAGCGGAGGAATGATCTCTCTTTGTCAGACAGCCGAGCTGTTAGAGGTTATGAGATTCTTTTATTGCACTAATTTGCAGTGCGATGTGCTGACATTCTCTCCCTGTTGCACAGAGAATATATAAATTATGCCTGCAGGACGATTAACTGTTTGTCCAGGCTAATTGTCAGTATTAAATCTTGCTCAGTCACAGTTTTAAAGCTTAATTTAAACTCTCTATCTTTAAGGAATCTGTACTCCCACTCCCCCTCCCACCGTGGGAAAAAAAATAATAAAGATTTAATGGTTAAGTCAGTTCCTTTGTAACAGCTAAGTTATAACTGGGTATGTGTATAGTGGAAGCATCTGCACGCGATGAGCCTGTGGAGTTTCCCTTTTGCTTTGGCCGATAATGTTCATTTCCAATCCCGTTGTCTTTGCTACCCTGTATTAATTCCTGAATTATGTATTATTGTTCTGAGACCCTGGAGCCAGAGCTATTCCCCACATCTATTACTGCATAAATCTTGGCCGTGTGCTTAAAACGGCAACGATCCGTCCTGAAGGATGGCGAGGAACGCAAGCGCCGATGCAAAATTTCACCCGCCGTGAGAAGGTCTGCGGCCGGCGTAGGGCGGCCGGGCGCCAAAGGGCCCTTGGACCCCGCCGGAGAGCGCTGCGGGTCGGCGCTGAAGCTCTCCTGCGGCAGCACGGGTTAGTCGAGGGTTACCCTGCCCTGGTTTGGGACTAGCACTTGGCAGCCAGAAATAAGCTGCCAGTGAGGTATCGCTGGGTGCGCAGACACCCCGTGGCACCCTGATAACCTGCTGCCCGTGATGCACCTCCAGCGAGCGAACGGCTCAGGTCCGGACCTGGACTTTAACGCGTGTCCTCCCTCGGCTACGCGTCCAGCCGTCCTCACCCCCGAAAAGCCCTCCCGGCCCCAGGGCTGGGCACGGCCAGGGCGGCGGTGAAGGGGTTCGGCCTGCTGTGGCTTGAGCAAGGTGCGACGCTGAGGGAGGAGGCGAGTGAGGGCTCCCCGGGGCTGGAGCCCCTGTGCGTGTTTGCTTGACCCTTCGCAAGATTTTTTTTTTTTTTTTGCTGGGACTTGGCTTCTCGCGCCGCATGCGCCACCGGCACCAGCGTGCCGTCGTGGTTCGACCCCACGCTTTATCCGCGGAGCCGTGCCCGGCCTTGGCCGCCGCGAGGGAGGTGGCGAATGAAGACGGTGAGAAAGCAAAGGCAACCACCAGCACGGGCGCCGGAGGAGGAATAGGGCAACGAGAGCTCTCCGCGTGCTGTTAATGCTAAGGACCTGTTAATCTGACGTGGGCCAAAGCCGAGCGTATTCCCGCTCGGTGGAGGAGGTCAAGCTTCTCCTGACCTGGGGCAGGCGGTAATTGAAAAGAACGAGGCTGTAGGTAGCAACGAGCACAGCGGAGTAAACACACCGGTCCCTCCGCTGCCGGCAAATTACCGTCGTGACAGCCAGGAGGGAGGAAGTCTTCTGCACTGAACAGCACCTCGCAGCCCTCTGTTTTATAGCCTGTTTTATTAAGAGACAATATTGGTAGCAGAGGACCAGGGTAGAGAGCGGAGGGGCCTCAACTCCGCATCTGATACCTCGCCCCGCTCATCACCCCCTCATGTTACGCTGCGGCGTCCACCCAGGCGCCGGGGGGGGGTTTGGACCGAGCGACGGGCACGCGATGGCCGCGCGGGGCTCTCGGCTCCGGCGGCTCTAACTGAGATTAGAGTGAGCAAGAGAGGAGCGAGCGAGTTCGCGTAGAGGAGAAGCACCGGAGAAATAGAGGCCTTAGAGGTAGAGGAGAATCAGGAGATGAGGAAGCAAGAGGGATGATAGTTGGCCAGCCAGGCTGCTCGATGGCGAGGTATTGCCTGCACGAGAAGAGAACGTGAAACCTCGGGCCAGGCTGCCTGGAAGGACGTGGAGGAGGTTTTGCGGAGATGCGTGGAGGGAAGTGCAGCCAATATCTCCCCCTGCCAGCGCTCCGGGACCCCGGAGAAGCTGCCGGGGTTGGGGGGAGCTGAGAGGGGCAGAGCTCCAGGGGCTCTAACGCTTGCCACCATCCTCAGGGGTCGGCAGGACACGTGTTTGAGGATCCTCGCGTGGGTTTTTCTTTCATGGATAGGTATTATTATTTTTATTTCCTTTACTCCAGCTGTGCATGCTCTGCTACCAGGGCTGACCACCCCCCCCAAGTATTTAAATGCACCAGTGATTATTTTGTGCAAATAACCTCTTTTCCTCCAAACAGATGGGCGCGTGTTTTGCATGTGAATTTGAGTGGCTAGCTGTAAATTTAAGCGTTTCTATTAAAACAGCAGAATGTGAAACCCCATGCTGGAGGCGGTTCTGGGGTCTTTACCCCAATGTAACACAATTCTGCTGCCCCTGAGTGCTTCGGGGAAGGGACAAGGCTCCTGGTAAGGAGCAGCGGCAGCAGATCCTGACAATAACAGGTTTCTGCCTGGCACTTGGTAGCTGGCTTACACCCTACAACAGATTATTCTTATTTCTTGTTTTTATCCCAGTGAATATTGGAGTGAAACTTCCCCATCTCTATTAGAAATATCTTATTCTCTTTTTTTGCGACTCAAATCTTCTGTCAGCTGAGTTTGACTGTTCAGGTGTAAAAAAAAAAAAAAAAAAAAAAGAGAGAGAGAGAAAGAAAGAAAAGAAAAGAGAAAGAAAGAGAGAGAGAGAGAGCAGGCAAGGCAATGTCAATGGTGATGGCAGGGCTTTCTGTTCTTCTGAAATCTGCTGATCCTCTCCCCTTGATTGCCTCCTCAAACCTGTGTAATGAGAGAGGGTGACCGTGGGGAAAGCCGGTCCCGTGCCTGGCTGGTTTGTTATTTCACGCGCCTTTACCATGATCTCTCTTAATTCTCGCCCCGTAGTTCTCTCTCCGTGCCCCACCGCAGCTCCTCCAGACCTTTCCCCAGTGGCCACCCAAGCCTCGTCTCTGAGCCCTTTTGCTCCTGTGCCTTTTAACACTGGTGGTGAGCGGTACCGTTGGTTCATGCTGTGGCATTGCAGTGTGCTGCAGGTAATTTTCTTTAGCCTCAAGGCGCATCGCTCCGGACCGCTGTTTGGCGCTTCTGCATGCTTGCACTGGCCCTCCGAGACCCTCAGAGGCACCTTTGCAGGGCTCAGGGAGGGCTTCACCACACGTGCTGTGGCGCTGGGGTCCACGTGGGCAGGCACTGACGGAGCCGGTTCCCGGGGTGCGTGTGACCCACGCGCCGTGACGGTTCAAGGGACGCTGAGAGCCGAGGCTCTGGCCGGGCACGGGTCCTGCTGCCCATGCTGCAAGTAAAGATCAGTCTGGGGTTCAGCTAGAAGCCCCTTTCTATGGAATTAGGTTGGAGAGGAGAGTTGGAGTATAGCTATAACTACAATTAATTTGTAAGCAAGCAGTTACAGTGAAGCTTTTAAAACCACAGGGGAAAAAATACCTCTCCTAGACAAAGCACAAAGGACGAGGGCTAAAATACCTGGGATGAGCAGCCCGTGGCGGGGTGAGCGTGCGGGGAGGGGGCTGCTCTGGTTGAGCACAGAAGATGCTTTCCTTAGCATATGCTCTGCATATTTTACTGCCAGAGAAGATGTGGCAATGATTTAATATGCAAAGGTAGATATGGCATTGATATGCACCCACACTGCATAACATGTGCATACATATTTCAAAGGTGGTACAGAAAAGTGCCTAGCTGAAGGCAAGCATTTATCAGGCTTGCGGTCAGACGTTTGAGACCTTCGCCGCTGTAGGAGAGCCTGCAGGAGGGGAAACAATAACATGTCTTGATTATTATTAGCAGTATTTTAAATAAAGAATTGGTAAGATGCTGGGGAGCAGGGAGAACAGAGGAAGCGTAAGCAGGGCTGAGTGATGCAGTGGGGGATGCGCAGCTCGGGTAAACGAAGGCTGCACGACGCGACACCGAGCCAGGTGAGTGGGGAACCTGAAAGAGGAGATCACTCACCTGCAGTCTGTGCTTTTTGCTCCATAGTGAATTTGTGCTAGAGCCCCAGTAAATGAAGCAAGCCTGTCTAAGAGCTCTACTGTTGTTTTTCTTTCTTTCATTCTTTCTTTTTTGTTTGTTTGTTTGTTTGTTTTGTTTTAATCTGGGAACACAGCTCAGCTGCACAGGAAAAAGAAGATTTGACATACAGAGGCGACAAGTGAACAGGGACACTACCGTACAACCCACACAACTCGCATGAAGCTGCCTGCCCCAGTTAGTTATGTGTTTACTTGCATTTTCTCTTTCTTTGTGAATACAAGGGCAAGGGGAATGGCAATTCTGCAAAGACCTGGAGCAGAGACCTGTAAAGGTTTTCACCCACTGAAAACGAGGCCGTTGCCTTCCTGTTGCAAGATCAAACTAGGAAACACCTGGCTGTTGAGGACTGCCCTGAATGCTACCCTAACACGTGTCTGGGTCGGGTCCCTCCTCCCTCCCTTCGTCCTCTGCGCCTGGCACAGGGCCCCTTGCAGCGGTGGGATGCGGGTCGGAAGCCCTTGGGGGCAGTAGGGGCTCTTCAGCAGGAGCATTTCTGCAGGGCATGCTGCAGCGTGCTGTGCCGATGAAAGAGCAGACAGTTTGTGTTTGAAAGACCAGACAGTTTGTGTTTGTTTTGCTCAGTGACAGCTCTAGATTTTAATGTTTGATCACAGCAGGCAGGGAGGTCCTGCAGGGATTTCAGAAGATCCTCCGAGCCCATGCACCAAAATGCACTTTCTTTACATTAAACGGACACATCTCACCTACCCCATTGGTAAAACTAGTTTTAGCTTCATGCAAATATGGCTGTACGCAAGCATGAGATGCACGTTGCTGCTGATGGGAATCTGCCTTGTTCTGCTGCGTCTTTAAAGCTTCGGTCCGCCAGTCACTACGGAAATGCTCTTCCGTTTTCATCCTGGCGTGCAGGGCCCTGCAGTCCTGGCTATTGCAGGGACCGTACGGGAGGAGACCAGGGCTCTCTTCCAGACCTAGGCACCCTGCCGATGGCTCTACCAGCGCACCGCAGCCCTGCCCTGCTGGTTATTCTCTTTCTGCAACTTTGCATGCCTTTGTAGCATTATACCGCTTCCTCTTGCTCTGGCGGGCTTGCGTAGCCCCACGGGTTGGTATTGCTGCTATTCCTAAGCCCTCGAATAGAAACAGTGCGGTGAGCATGTGAGCCCTCACGCAGCTCGATGGTTTAACCAGCCTCCTTGGAGGGGCTCGTGGGCTGGCCGCGTGCTCGAGCCAGGCGGTGCGAGGGGCCCAGGGAGGATCTGCACGGCGGAAAGGCCGGCGGGTGCCCCGGGCTGCGTGGCTCGCCGGTCTCTGGGGAGCCAGCGAGGAGTGTGGTTTGCAGCGAGGTGTGAAGAGGAGAGGGGGCTTCTCCAGTGTTAATGACAGCGGGCAGCACTCCCACAGCAGTGGGAGCTACCATAACTCGATCACTCTTTAATTATCTGGAATTATAGCACCGTTCTCACCCCTTTTATGTTATAGTGAAAGAAATCAGGACATACATTAATTATCTGATCCGTATGTAAAGTGTCACATATAATTTTCCCAGAGCAAAAGGTTCTAGCTTAAAGACCTGCATCGTCTCTTTATAACCATTTGTGAGGGAAGAAAATAATATCCAAATATGTGATTATTACAGTGGTCATTGCCTGCTGTTGCTCCTTTTCCTGCGTCTGGGCCAGCATTCCTGCTAGAAAGCCTTATGTGGGGACACTTGCAGTGTGACCTTCAAATATCCCCCAAATGCAACCTGTGACCTGGCCAGATCCCTGCCAGCTGCTGCCAGCAGCCTAGAGCCCAAAGCCAAGGCTTTTGGTTGTTGTGGCAGAAGTCCAGCCTGGATCAGAAATGCCTTGGGGGTATCTCAGTTTTGTACTCATCTGCGTTCAGAAAAGAGGGGAAAGACCCCACAGCTTCCCTTTGACTAAGACACACGGCAGCTGGAGAAGTCAATTGAGAAAATCAATATTGCATTTATGAGCCTCCATCTATGATGCATGGTGTTATGCTAATATGCATGAATTAATTACTATTATTAATTCAATTGAATTAATTTGATATTATGGATGTACACAGTGACAATTTATTGGGAAGGAGCGAGAAGCACTTTTAAAAGGTGGAGCAAATGAGAGATGAGTTCATCTGAGCCGAGGGAGGCGCGGGGCTCTGCAGCAGTGCCGGCACATCTGGGAGCACCACCTGACGCGGTGCCAGAGCACGGAGCCGGGTTTATCTCCGGTCTTCTTCCCCCCGCCACTGCGGTCTGAGCACGACCTCAGCCGCTTCTGCAATTAGTGGTTCAAAACAGGAAGCAATTCCCTCTGCCCGGATCTGCGCCTCTCTGGGGTGTCACCAAATTTGTTTGACGGTGGGTCAGAAGATTTTCTTGGATGCTTCAGGCAGGCTGTGGTGAGGGAGTGATAAGGTCCGATCACAAGCGGCGGCCCCAGAAGCCAGAGCCACTGTGCTTTGCACAGAAACCTCGCAGGACCTCTGCACACAGTCAGAAGAGATGGAAATCCGGGTCCGTGCAGCAAATAGTTTATAAACTAGTGAAAGCCTGGGGAGCATTTGCAGAAATTATTAGGGGAAAATTTCAGCTTGAGAAAACTTGCAAACAAAAAAGAAGTGAAATTCCGTGTAGGAATTACTTGTTTACAGGGGTTTGCTCTCAGAATGTGCCACAGGAGCCATCTGCATAGTTACAGAAAAGGGGCCTCTGCACACGATCAGCAAAGCAAGCCCCAAGCACTATTCGTCCCGTAAAGCCCCGGTGAGGCTAGCACTGGCCAGGGGGCTAGCGTCATGTCAGGTGCCCGTAGCATGGTGTGGCAGGACAGCTGCACTCGGAGGGCCAGGCGGCCGCCTGAGCGGAGGGATCCAGCTATGTCACGAAACTGCCCTAACACCTCCTCTGTAAAGTGACTTTGTAAGCCATAAAACTAATTAAAAGGGAAAAAAAAAAGTATTAAAAAAATAATTTAGCTCCATAGTGTGCAGGCTGGGTGTTTGGGGGACAGGCAAGCTGGCAGGTCCAGGGAGCCGGTGCCTGATGTACCCTTGAGCTGGCAGGGCTGTGTCATGTTTTGAAAATGACTGTAATTGGTATTCCACAAGACAAACTACAGGATCCACAAAGGCCATCACTCCTCAAGATCGTTCAATCATGTTGAAGACCAAACTTGCAATTGCTCTTAATGGAAACGCGGAGCCTGGGAGTTTTTCCTTCGGTAGGGTAGAGCCCGCAGTTTCCCGTGACCTCTTTTGGGGAGCGTAGTGCCAGCTAATTGCAGCTCATGGAGCTGACAGATATCCCTGCGTTGTGCAGCGAATCGGTCACATCTCTTGATAAATATGAGATCTTCTGCTGTTATATATGAGTCTCATGCTTTAACACCCTCCTAATTCATTTCGTTTCAGTTCTCAGATAGGTTAGTGATGTTTTACTGAAATTCCTCCCCCCTCCATGTTGGATGTGTTTTGTCCTCATTATTTACTGTATCTTGTTCCTACTTGAGTCACCCATCAGCCACTGACAGTCTTTATTGAGTGTTCTGCCTGTGGCTCAGAAAAGAGGAGAGCAGAAAGGATTTCACCCCACGGATGCCCCTAAATGAGGGAACTGGCGCCTTGTCCACGTCCATGCCATTGGCGCGGAGTGGGTCACCAGGGACTGGGAGCCAGCCCTTTTCTTCCCCCAGTGCCACCAGGCCTGGACCATCACTCCAGTGGGTCCATTTGGACCCAGGAGGTGGGCTTGCTCCAGCCTATGGGAACCTGATTTATCAAGATCTGTTGATGCTCACCCTGGGTCACTTCTTCTTTACCCTTTAATCCGAGGTGGGTGCAGAACTACCTGTTTGGTGTGTGTTAGGTTTTGGAGAAGGGGTTGAAACTGAGCCTGAAGACCTATCATCCACTGTTGGTTCACATAAACAGAAATCTCAGAGGAGTCTAAGGATCCTCGAGTGACACTCCTCAGCTCTTAGGAAGAGGAGCTACCAAGGCAGATGTTTGTCTGACTGTTCTTTAAAGCCTTCCTTAAAAGCGAGTCCCGCAGCTGCCCCACACAGCAGGGTCTGGGACTTGACCAGTATCATTAAATAGAGTGAGATTTCCTTCATATGTGTACATGTGCATGTGAGGATGCATTAATTATACATTTATTAAATATATTTACACTTCATAGAGTTATTAAAGTATTTTATATTATACAGTTAGTATACAGGTAAAAGGACATTATGCATATTTTTAATGGGCAGGTAAAAATCTGCACTGTATATACATGTTCATCTCTAAGTCTTCCCTGTAAATTAAGCTGATGGCTTTGTGATGCCTCTAAGGACACGGGAAACAATTGTCTGCTTGCTTCATTATGGAGCCTGGATTATCCCATCCCCTCTTGGTCTTTTGTAGACTAAAACCCAGCTCTATCAATCTCTCGTTGCAGGTGGTCATCTTTGCCATAACTCTCGCTTGTTTTTGCTGCTCTTCTCCAGTCCCTCCCCAATTTGTCTGCGTTTTTCTGAAGTTTTCTGTCTGTGGTTGGTGTCTGAAGTAGCGTGTGTCACCTCGGCCAAGGCACGAGAGGGGAATAGGTACCTCCTGTGAAATGCTCCAGTAGGACATCCCTGTGGAGATGCAACTGCACCCCTTCTGCAGTATTAAGCAAAATCAGTAATGTTATAGTTGTGAGGTTACAGGGTAGGCTGGTTCAGGGAACTGTTTTAATGGAAAGTCAAAGAAGGGAAAAGAATTAACACTATTTTCCCATACTGTTAGGTTGGGTGGGGGAGCAGTGTGGGACTGGGCAGAGGCTGAAGATCGTGCTTGGCGGGACCTAATTCCTAAGTCTGGCTAGGGCCTTCTCAGCATAGGCAAAACTGATTTGCCCCAGGAATAAGATGGAGAATCTGGACTGGAGCCCCAGCTGGGGGTTACCACTTCTTCTGTCAGTGGGAAGAGGGAGCAGAGCTGGTGACTCCAGCTGCCAGGAGAGAGCCCTGCTGCAGCCGTGCAAAGGACATGCTGATGTCCTGCCATGCTGGTTTTTGTGATGGTGCTAGTGACAGGCTTGATGCATTGCTGGGGCATGTGCTGTGGCTGTCCAGGTGGTCCCCTGAGGGACTCCTAGTCGAGGCAGGACCCTGCCTCTGGTACTTAGCAAGTAGATCACAGACAGTCTGGTTTCTGTATGTTTCCTTTTTTGTGAGGAATGAGCAAAATCTTCTCTTGCCACTTCCAATTCCCCAGGCACAAAAGCTGTGGAGTTTCCAGCCAGGGCTGCAGATAAATCTGGTTTTAAGAGATGTGGTTTTATTGTGACACTAATGGCAAGAAGTGAGCAGTTAGCAAAATGAAAGGAGCCTGAGAGATTTGTGGTGATGACTTGGAAATAACCTGTCGTTGGCAGCTATGGCTCAATATAAAGTCTTAGCCTTGATTCCTGATCTCCCTGTAGGCTTTGGTTGTGTTCCAGCAACAGCAAGGAAATGTCAGGACAACTGGTTTTGCTTTCTGTAGGGCATGAGAAGGCCCTGTCCCTGCTGGTGCAGGGCAGATGACTTGAAGTCTTGGGAAAGGCTCGATTCGTGCATGGGAGCACGTGGCTGAAAGCTCTTCTTTTGATGATGCTGGGATGTCCCTCGGAGCAAATCCAGAAGGAAGCTGCTTCCTTCACTAGAGGGCTAGTAGGAAAGCTAGCTGCTCTCTGCCAAAATTAGCATTGATGAATACTCTAATTCAGCCCCAAAGACACTCGGGAACAGTGGATCTTCTTGGGTGGTCTTCTTCTCTGAGCAGATCTCAATTTTTTCTGGAGGTTAGCCCAATGTGCCTAACTATAGGAGTATTTTGGAGTGTTGGAACTGGTCTCTCTCTCCTATTCTTGATGTGTTCCAGTTGAGTTCCTTGAGAGGGGATAGATACACTGAGGACTATTTCAGCTCTGCTTTGGAATAAGATTCTGAAGGATACTTCTGTTGTATATAATTTCTCTTAAGCAGCAGCTTCTATACCTAAAGGTGGCTCTATATTTGCCGTACTTACTATGCTTGTATTCAGCGTCCTCCGCAGCTACCACACTGCTGCTACGCTCCTGCACCGTAGAGCTCAGCTCAGTGTACAGGAAGCCCTTCAGTAGGTCTAAACAGGTCTGCAGGTGGACTTTAACTGCACCTAGTCCAAAATAACCTCATAGCAGATCAGTGTCCAAAAGCACGTGACAGACCGGCAGATTGTGCACCCATTCCTATACATGTTCCTATCACTGCCCTCCTTGCAGAGCTGCAGACCAAGGTATAAATGAGGCCCTTAATATCTCACAGTAATTAATAGTGGATTTCACTGTTTTTCTCATATTTTTTTTCTTTTCCTTTGTTCTTCTGCCACATGACACGCAGGAGACTTGTAAGATTCCGCTCTCCTTTCACCTGGATTTGCTCTGCCCTTTCTGGTGAAGACGGGGGATTTGACTGTATTAACTTAATTGGCAAATGTATTGTTCAGACAGCTGTGACAGAGATGACTGTGTGTGTTAGTCGTCAGGTTAAGTAGCTCATGGAAGCTTTCGACACCTATTGCAGCTGCCAGGCTCCCCTCTACCGATTCAGGATCATCCAGCTTTGAAGTGGTCTTTGAGGTAATGCACTGTGGGGCTGAGGAAAATATGCCTGCTTTGGGAAAGAATAAGAATAAATAAAAAAAAAAAAAAAGAAAAACAGGGAGACAAGGGAGCCACATTGCTCCTGCTTGTGTTTGAAATGCATTGAGAGGTTGATGTGTAGCATAAAGAATTTAGCCTGAGCTTTGCAGAGCTGTCCTCCGGATTCCTGTTGACATTAATGAGTATCAGCCGCCCAAATCCAATAAATAGCTTCCTAAATCTCAGCTTGTTGCCATTTTGTGCTTAGAAAAATGAGCCATAAATGACCTTTCATGCCCCGGGTCCCTTCAGTGCACTTGAGACTCTTCATGTCAACCATGGAGAGATTCGATTATAGGGCTGGCTGGTCCCAAAGATGGCAAAAAAAGATTATTGATCCACTGTTTTGGTGCAGACCTGGTAACTCGATACAGGTTATGCTCCCTTTCTGGCCCCAGATTTTCTCCAGCAGGTGGTTATTTCAACAGCAGTCACCCAACTGAGTGGCAGGGCTACCCACCGGAGGAGGTCTGCTGGTGCCACGGGCTGATGAACAGGGCTTTCCCTGCACTGGCGGCTCTGGGTCACTGCGGCCGGGTCTGGCCACCAGAAACGGCACGTTGCAGGGGTCCCCGCTGGATGTAGAAGTGAAAGTTGACACACGTTTCTCAGCTGTGAGGAGGGAAAGAAATACCTCCGCTCCAATACCTTGGCCATGTAAGAGGCTTGAGCACGTGCAACGCTGTTGGTGTTTCTTTGTAAGGAAGCAGATTTCCAGCAGACAGCAAGCTGTGACAAGAAAAACAGCTATGTCTCTGCGACAGTATTGATGGCCTCCCAAAGAAACACTGTCAATCCGGAAGGAACCATCCCCTTCAGTCAAATGTGTCTTTAATGAAAAATATATACCCGCAGACTTTCTTTCAGGCTGTATTATTAATGTGACCTTTACTCAACTGCTTCCCTCTCCTTTTGATTTCCGTGAATAAACGTAATTAGGAAGGTGTGTGTTTCGCACGCTGCAGCTGAGTTGCAGCATGGGGCTCTGATGCTGGGGAGGAGAAGGAGACATTTCCCAATTAACTCCTGCAGTAATACAGAGGCTGGGGCAAGCGGAGGCTTAAAAATGCCGCGAGGAGGTGGAAGGGCTCTTGCTGGGGTGGAGCTGGCGGCACGACCCAGCGTAGACCTGGGGAGCAGAAAAGCTTCGTGGCACTGAAAGAGCCCAGCGTTCGAGCTAGGGCGAGAACTGCACAGCTAAAGGTGAAAGCTTTCGCACTGAAATAGTTTGGTTTTGGTGCTGTAAAGGGGATTTAGCAGAAAGCGGCATGTGACTTTCCATTAGAAACACGGAGGTCTCAACCGGCTGCTCGGTTCAAGTGCTGTCAGCAAAACAAGCTGGCTGGAACAAACCCATTTGTCATTTAAAAAGCTTGAACAGCCTAAAAGCAAATGTCCCAAAACTGGAATGGCTGGAGAGTTTGGAACAGAAGGAGAAGTGTGTGGGCAGCCAGGCCAAACCTCCCCCAGATGCACCAAGTGGCACTGCACCATGCCCGGCAGGACGCAGCAGCCCTGCTGAGCAGGCTCTGCGCTGAGCTTGTCTTTAAAACACTTTTTTTTTTTTCCTACTGTGGTGCCAAGAACATGCATTTCTGGATGCATGGGGCAATGTTCAGCAGCTCTTCCTAGCTATGCTGAAGCCAGCCTACGTCCCAAAAAGCTGTGTTAGGGACAGAAAAATGTGGATCAATGACAAATAGGTGTAGTTGAAAAGCTTGCTAGAAAAAAAGCAGGAATTTATGGTACTCCGGAAACTTCAGATAACTCCCAGAAAATGGATGTTCCAGTGCCCTCTGGAGAACAAGTGCCCTTGCCCTGTAGATGGAAGACTTGCTTAGGTTTCAGAGCAACACTGGAAAGAGGTCCTCTGGACTGACCCCAGGGCAACTCCCTGTCCTTTTCTCCTCTTGTTTTGGTTTCAGCCTTTCTAGTGGCTCCACTGACTAATCTGGCCATAATCATTCCCAGTTCTTCCTGTAGTTTTCTTTAATTTCTTTCAGAAAAAAATCTTTTAGTAAATTAGGCCCTTCCTTTGCAAGCTACTTCACTGGAGCTCAGTCACATCCAGCAGTCCCTGAGGTCATTGTGCATAAACGTATCCAATGTTTTTGAAAAGTGCTCCTGAAATTTGGCAGGAGCTGGCTTTTGTGGAAGAGCGATGACTTTTGCTAACTGAAGTTTAAAGCCTTCAAAAAAAAAAAAAAAATCACAGTTCGTGTGACTTTAAAAGGCCCAAAGCCTTTTAAACAGTAGAGCTAAAACCTGAACGATTCTGCCCAAACCAGGCATGTTGCAGCCACGGGCTGAGCAGGGGTTTCTCTGAAGCGGTGGCTCTGGTTGGGCCCAGCAGAATATGAGGTCACCCGGAGCATCCCACCCTGTTCCCGGCCAGGAAGGGTATGAGATGAAGTTGCAGGGAGAAACAGGATCTCACGGTTAAGTCGTTTGAAAGCTCTGAAAATGGATTCTGTCTTTGCTTTTCTTTCCTGTGCAAACCTGTAGAAGTCCCTTGGCCAGACTTTTGACTGATGGTCACTAATCCTGCGTTGTTGTTGTTCTGCATGTCTGGCTTAGGTTCCTGGGCTCTGATTTGCAGATGAAGCCAGCAAGAGATGTGCTTTGAGCATATTCATGGTTACCTAGTGCTGATAGATATCTGGGAAAAATAAATGCATCAAACATCTCAAGTCTTTGATGCTTTCCTCAAATCTTTTTTCCTTTTCTGTAAAATAGGGGCTGCTGTATCGATATTGCGTGTTGTGTCGTGTAATGCGTTCATTCGTGTTTCTGAAGCACTAGGTACTGTAGTTACAGCACTTAGGCTTGTGAGAAGGGAATAATTCTGTCTTCAGGGCTGATTCGTGCAAAGGCTCGAGTCTGCCCATTAATGGGAAGCAAAAAAAAAATACTGAATTGCTGCTCGTTAAGGGAGCATCCTCCTTCCGTGCACTGGCAAGGGCTGGGCTCCTTCGTGGTCGTGGAGTTAACTGTAACACACATCTGTGAGGCAGCCAGCCCCAGACCGGAGTACTCCAAAGTCTCATTTCTGAACGCTTGCCTTTGCATCCCTGCGTTTTTATCTTAACTTTGCTTATCGTTTGCAACCCCCAAGGGCAAAAGATGCAATTAAAATAGGTTGTTGGTGCCACTTTTAACACCTGGGCGCGTTTTCTGGGGCTGTGCAGAGCTCATTTCCTGCAGGCTTTGGAGCAACAGCAAACTGCCGGCAGGGGAGATGTGGAAGCGGTGTATTTTCGGACTCCTCTCGTGCCGGCCGAAGCTAACTTGGGCAGACGGATCCCCGCGCCCGGAGCGCCGTGGGAGCGAGCCGCTGGGACTGCTCACAGCGGAGTTGTCTCCTCGAGTCCTTCACCTGCTTGATGTCATCCATTAGAGTATTTTTCTTCCCTTCCAGATTTAATCGCAGGCAGCAATGCAGGTTGAAGCACTGCAAGGGTTTTTTGCCGGCTTCTCTGGCTGCCCTTTTACCGCTGCTCGTGAACGCCGGGCGCGTGTGGATTTGCATGCCGTTTTGCTTTTGATCTCTATGGCAACCGCTACCAAAATGGCCTGAGAATAACAGAGGTGTTTTTTGGAGTTGCGAGCAGGCTCTGCACGGAGTGCTGATGTGGGACGTTTTCTCAAAAATAAGTAAACACAAATCCAAGCCCTGGTAGCTCTTGTGGCAAGGACCCCACACCAACGGCGCAGCGCCGTCCCCTGCTCCCTATCTAGTCGCTCCCTCTGACGGGTGTTTTTGATGGCCGCTTAAGAGGAGCAAATCCACCGGGGAAAGGGTGCGGGGAGCGGTGAACCAGCCGGGCGGCAGCTCCCGGCCCAGGGCGGCAGAGGCGGCCGCGGCTCCGATGTGCGCGTGATTGGTGGCAGCTGAGCTGTGGATCGCGCCGGCGCTCGGCTGTTTGCAGGCTGGTTCCTTCTTTTTTAACTTGCTTTAGCAAGTTACGGAGGTTGCAGATCCAGGATGGTCTCGCAGTTGTCTTCCAGGCCTTGCCTAATGTCTGCAAGCATAAAATACTTCTCTTCCTTAGACCCGAGCCAGCACGGAGCAGCAAAGCGCAAGCGCTGCGTATCAGTGTGCAATTTCCTCTTCTGCTCTCGGTTGCAGCCCCGTTTTAAGGATGCCAACCAGCGCCTTTGCTCCTGTCCTGCCTCCTTTCCAACCCTGTTAGTGTCCCTAGGTCACGTTGCATCGGCGCGCGTGGGGATTTGTGCGGTTTCTGTAGGCTCTTGGACGCGCGCCAGCATCAACAAACCTCAGGGCAGGAACTCGGTGAGAAGCAGGAAATGAGGGAGCTGTCTGGCTTAGTGGCTACTTCAGATCACTCCAAAACACGACTTAAATTCAGGTTTGCAATTTCCTCCTTCCCACCTCCTCTACCGTCAACCCTGTTGCCTGCTTCAGTCTCTTCATTTGAACTGGAGATGAGCCCAGTTCACAAGCCCTGGGTTGGCCACAGCACCCAGTTTGTTGGTGACACGGGGCAACACGGGTGTAGCTGCGAGGGTCTGTGTGATGAGAGCTGGGGACTTTTGCTTAAAAACTGCTCCAGCCTCCTCCTCTTGCTGCTTTCAAACAGCTTCCCTTAACGGTAAAAAACTGGTGGTGGCCAAGAGGAGGAGAAGCTGCTCGGGAGCCTGTTTGCAGGAAGGGTGCTGGAGGACAAGCATCCTCGCGGAGCAGCGTCCGGCTCCTGCCAGCCAGCCCACGGGCCTCTCCTGCACGCTGCTGGGGTTTGATGTGGTAGGAGATGGCAGAGGCCCCTTTCCTTCAAAGACGGTGATTTTGCACGGCAAAGTACAGCCAGGGGCGCCCAGGTTGCTGAAAGCAACGTCGCTCCCGCGGGGTGGCCCGGGAGGTGCCTGCCGTGCCAGCCGAGGAGCGCCGGCACGTCCCCCCGCTGCCGCCCGCCTCGATTAACGCAGCAACCACAACTTTGTTATCCTGGGCATGAAATAAGGCTAATGAATCATGTCGTGCTTTGAAGCCACATTAGATCTGGAATTGACACAAGCTTTTACATCTATGTCTCTCCGCCCCCTCGCTTTTTTTTTCTTTTTTCTTTCCTGCCCCCCCCCCCCCAGTTGCCCCCCTCCATTCCCCTCAAACCGAGGCAGGCCATCTCGCTGTTTACCTGTCATTCAGCTCAGGAATTTGCATGTTAGTTAAGCTGTTAGCATGAGTAATTACCGAGTGGGTCAGTGACTCCTCCCAGCAAGCCGGTATGAAATGCTTTGCCTAGCAAGCAACGTCTCTATCGCGGGAGGACTGGCAGCTTGCAGTTGGGGAAATGAATGCAAACTATGACTCAGGGCTAATTGCGCTCTTTCACTACCGCTCGGGTGTACACTGTGGGCTTAATTAGAAAACAGATTGGTCCCTCAAAGCGTGAACGAAAAGCTGCAAAAGCAGAGTGGTTGGGACAGAGGTGGGGCGAGAGGGCAAAGGGGCTCCTCTGCTCTGCAGCTGCCTGACCCCTTGCACCGGGGAGCGGGGCCTTTTCCTGCAGAAATCGAGATGGTAGATTTGGAAAAAGAGACATAGACTCGGCGTTTAAGATTTTGTTCTCCACTGACACAAGGCAAAAGAAAGAAAATGGTTCTTCAGCCACAGCTCAGGTAGGAAGTGCTGTCCCTGCTAGACCAGGAAGCTGCAGAAGCGGGTTTAGGGCTGTTAAGTTGGATCTTGCCTGTGCTGGCATGAACTCCAGCAGCCTTTCTGAGGATTTAACCCATCCCCAAACTATCTCACACCCTTTAGTGTATTAATCTGCTCTGTATCTCTGTGGGAAGGGGAGATGCTCTGCCTAGAAGTGACCCTGCCTCAGCCACGATGTAGTTGTTGGAATATTTTTTCTCAATGAGTGGCCAGACCCAGATGCTGTTGCGCTGGTGAAACCCCCAAGTTCGGTAGATGAATCCATGACCTGTTCTAGAGGATCTCGTTCAGTGTCAAGGTGCTTCTGTGTCCAATCGTCCACTGATCAAAATTGCAGATTTGCTAGTCTTGTTCCCAGGTAACATCAGCCCACATGTCCCCAGAGTTCGTATTAGCAGAGAGAGCGGCGAAACTCTGGAGTCCCGACACCGTCTCCCACCGCTGATGTACAGAGGAAGCATCTCAGAAGCAGAATAAATTCTTAGGTCATCAAAAGATCAAAAGGAATGATAAAAACTAATTGGGTAGGAAAGTTCCCTGGGGACTGCCGGGAGGGGACCGGTGGTCAGGACTCTGGAAGTGGAAATCTTTTGTGGAAGCTTATGACCCTGAGCGATTTCTGAAAGTTCACGCTGTGGCTGGGCTAGAGCAAAGAACGACTGCTTTATTTCTATATCGGGGTCTCCACGTAGAAATACCAAGTGCTTCGTATGCATGGAAATAATAATGAGTAAAAGCAGGCCAACACACTAGAGATTCCCCCCCACAGCCAGACCTTTCTTAGCACTCATCATCTGGACAACGGTGCCCCAAGACAGAGCAGGGAGAAACCCAGCTCCAGGCAGTTAAAGAAGAGCTGCTCCACGTATCGGGGTCGGCTGCTTGGAGGGGCTGAGCTGCTGGCCTTTGGTAGCAGCAGGGAAGCCTCCTGCTAGAGCCACGTTTCCCAGCTCCCCCGTGGGAAGCATTGCAGGAGTTTGGAGTTTGCTCTCTGCCACAAGCGGGAGCCGCATACCCTTCTGAGTCCTTCTCACTCGTGGTTTAGCAGAACCGTGGCATGGCTGAAAGCTGGATCTAGAACAACGGAGGAGACCAGAGCTTTTTCCTGAAAAACGGACCCAAAGCACTCAGAGCCTGTAGTGAGATGCGCTGAGCGTGTCTGCTCTGCCCCGTCCCACCCTGCATGGGTGCAACGGAGAGTGTGAACCGTGTCCCGGACCCAAGACATGGCCATGGGGAACAAAATTCCAAGAGCAACCTCCCTTGGTGCCGCACGGCACATTTTGGAGGAGCTTTGCATAACCTCTGCAACGAGGCTCTGGGAAGCGTTCAGTTCCTTTGCTCATCGGTCTGTGTTGTTTTCACATAGTTGGAACTTGTAGTTAAAATACATTTTTATGCTGGGAAACATCAGTACCATTTTCCAGTGCAAATTTGTTTGCAAAAGTAGTATGAAACACAACGTTATTTGAGAAAATTGCGACCTTCTGGAATTTTTAAATTCGTGCAGAATTGTTGAATTTTTATGTTGTTTCGTATTGGGACAGTACACTACACAACGCCTGAGATGCCATAATATGTCATAAAACTAGATACTTTAATGCTGTAGTGTAATCATTGTTATGGAATCCTGATATCTACTATTATTTGGAATTCATGCTTTTCTAGATCAGTTTTTCTTGGTTGCGCTGTGCCAAAAGTTTGGCACATTCTTTTTCGTTTTTTTTTCTTTCACTTACAGGTTTTCAATACAATACAAGTAGGAAATGCTGTGAATTTGATGAGATAATATGTTTCAATGAGGGCTATGTAACAGTTGATCTGAATATATAATGCTGAATAGAGCATTTTAGCTTTCATGTTGTAATATGTCATTAAAGTGTGCTGTTCATTGCTGTGACTAATATATAACACAAAACTTATAATAGAAGAGTAAAATAAATTCTAAAAAATCACCTCTTAAAATGTAAACATTTTGAAATTTTTGTCAAACTAATTTTTTTTTTTTTCCGGAGGAAACGGTTTGTGGGAATTTTTCAAATATCGAATGGGTTCTGAGTCCAATTTTTTGTCAAACACCAGAGCTTGCTCTAAAACATAAATTCTGTGTTTTGACTGGCTTTGGTGTTTGCTGTCCTTACCAGAAACCCATGCAGCAAAGTCCATTTCTTTTATAATTCATGAAGACTACAGAATAAATCTTTTTAAGGTAATGTTTGTTCTGAGAATATATCGCAGTTGTTTGAAATGCTTAAACTTTCAATAGGACCTGCTCTAAAAGCCCAATTTTTAAACAATTGGATCGTGAGCGTAGTATGAATGTAGTTAAGATGATAAATGCAGCTAATTTTCTCCCTCTATTAGCCCCTTTCACATGCTACTTACAAATGCCAGTCAAACTCGGCAATCCTTTCATTTTATTATGCAGTGACGAGGTGGCTGGATTAAAAATACATGATGGCATTTTCTAACTTGGATTTACAAGTACCACTACTGTATCTAATTTTGGCCTGACATTTGCAACGCACCGAGGGAAGGGCGGTTTGTTGGTGAAAGCCTGGGAGAGCCGGGCTCCCCCGGCGGAGCTGCCGCAGAGCCGCTCCGCGTGAGCTCCGGCCAGCGCCCGCGTCCCCCTGTTCCCGGTGTTCCTGGCGAGACGAGGACCGGGAGGCCTTGTCCCTGGAGAGGTGTCACGGGAGTGCTCTCATCGTTGTCTGCAGAGCAATTAACGCCGCTGCTGTAGAAAGCGCGTCGTGTTGCGTGGCTCTGCCCGTCGTTCCTTGATCCGAACGCTTGCAATTAATCCTGCTCAGCCCGTCCCGCTTCGGTCTGAAGCAGCCAGCCTCAGCAGTGGTCTGTGCTCAGATATTACCCTAATATTGCGAGAAGCTGAATTTATATCACTTCCTATCTAATAAGTATTCTCGGCCTTATCTTAGGACAGTAGTTCCCATCTGCTCATTTAATCTCTGAGGACAGCTCTTTTGGCCAGTCCTTCCATCTGGAGGTTTTTGGTCTTTCTCCTTTGATGCTGAAGTGGTGTCTGGGACAGCATGGGTTTGTGTATCCAAATTTACTTGTGGTGCTCGCAGCCATCATTGTACTCAGAAGCTCCAGCTCCAGGCTAGCTCTTCTTTAACTGCCTGGAGCTGGGTTTCTCCCTGCTCTGTCTTGGGGCACCGTTGTCCAGATGATGAGTGCTAAGAAAGGTCTGGCTGTGGGGGGGAATCTCTAGTGTGTTGGCCTGCTTTTACTCATTATTATTATTATTTCCATGCATACGAAGCACTTGGTATTCTGAGTTCATCCAATTATGGTTAGGTCTGTGACTCGGGTCCCAGAGGTGAAAAGCCCTGTGTCCAAGTGATCAGCTCTCCAGATCAGCTATTGTTTCTTTAAATGAAAGGGACACTAAAGTCCAATTATTGCAATAGAATGGGCTGCTTCTTTAAACTGAAAGAATTTGACTCAGCTCAAGGGATATTTGTGATTGCCTCTGGCTTCCCTGGAGCTAAAAAATTATATGCTTTCCCTCTTCACTAAATTAAAATGTAGTTGGATTGGTAGTGGGACTGAAGGAAGTCCCTGCCTGAAACCCCAAGTGTCATCCTGCTTTGCAAACTGTAAGCTAGTAATTGGTTTGGAAATACTGAGTGAATAGGTAAAAAGGCATCTGAGCAATTTGTGATGGATAATACAGACTGCCTGTAATGGAGGGTTTAGTTTTCTTGCAACATTTTGCAGCATGAGTAGTTAATTCAAGTTCTGATAGATAAATAGAATTAGCATTTGTACTCTGTAAACACTAGATACAATTTCTGTTTCCATTGCACCTTATCCTCATTTAAGTTCTCATCAACCAAGTCCTTTGTTTCCCAAACATCAAACTCGAGGCAGACCCATGGCTACCGTTCTCTCAGCTTACAACAGCCAAATGTCCAGTTCTGGCATCTGGGATGTACCAGATACTTGAAGAGAGAGAAAGCATGGTAGCAGAGAGGAGTAGAAATGCTCTCACATGACTGTTGTATGCTGGATTATCAAACTGTGGCCTGGGAAGCCCTCATTAGGGTCTGCAGAGAACCTGTGACTGTGTGATCCTGCCATTCTCTTTGTCAGTGTGCTCCCATGGTCTTGCAATTCTATTGTAGCATTGCCACTGTGATGATGAGCTCGTGGTCCTTTGAGCAACCTCTATTATATTAAAAAAAAAAAAAAAAAAAAAGAAAGAAAAGAAAAGAAAAGTTTTATTCCTGGTTTAAAGAGATAGGTAGAAAAGTTGAGTTCCTGCAGCTGCATGCCTGTTTGCAGCCAGGAACAGAGGCATCTGGAAAAAGAGTGAGTTCCCTGGGTGACCTCCTCCAGCTGCACTCCTGTGAAGCCCCAGCCATAATGAAAGCTTCTTTGTCACCAGAGGTGATGATACCATCTTGTCTTCCAGGGAGTGCTCTGATGTAGGGCCTTTGAGATGCATACTGAAAAACTCTGGATGAATCAAATTCATAGGGCCTCTGTTTTGGGAATACGATAAGAGACTGTAGGAAAAGTATTAAAGTGATGCTAAAGCAGGTTTGGGGGGGTCACTTTTGGGAAAGCTACTCGTTTGACTTAATGAATATGTGAAAATATTTATCACTTCTGAAGAACTTTCCCTTTCTAAGGTCCTAGCACAGCCATACAGAATTGCTGTATGGGCTGAGACCTGTGTGGCCTCAGCCATTCCCTGCTTTGTGGTGAAACTTCTAGTGAATTTTTGGGGATCCATCAGCCCTGTGCGCAAGTGGCTGGATGTTGTTGGGTCTGCAGAGATGCTTCTGTATTCCAGGTCAGCTTTGAACACTGGACCAGTGTCCAGTTAGGATAGAGGACTCCACTACAATCAGGATTTGGGAATATAAGAGCGGGATTGAATCTCCCCTGCTGCCAATGTTCTCTGCCTCATCCCCTAAGTGGAGCAGTCATCCTAAAAGAGAGAGGAGGATGGTCCAGGTGTCCATCCATGCGAGACAGTGCTGCGAGGCTAGAGCGTCACTCCAGCAGCAGGGCATCCGATGGATCTGAGACACTTTATTCAGGCCATAGCTCTGGGCTGATCGCTGAGCCGATTCGTGAAGATGCTGGAGAGCAGATGCAGCACCGAAGGCAAAGGCGCAGCCCGCTGGACCAAACCCAGACATGATGTTGTGTTGAGTGAGCGTGTGCCTACTTGTACGCGACCAGCGCTCGGCCTCCATGCCTCCAGCTCATTTACTGAGGTTACAGCATAATAGCTATGCAAAATAGTCTTTTTTTTTTTAGTAAGTGAAAGTAAGTCTTCTAAGCCAAGGTTAACAATATATATTTATGAGTTGTAGCCAGCTGCTTCTATGTTTGCACATGTGTTTGTTAATGAACAGTAACCTAAGGGTCAGGTTATTATGTAAATAACCATTGTCAAGGGTAAAGGTGAAGAACCCAGTAATGAGTTGTGTCTCTCTGTCTCTCTCACAAGCCACTAATGAATATTGGATATTGCCATTTGCAGGGCTTTTTACCCTCGTTTTATCCAGGGGGGAAGGGGATAGGGGTGGGAAGAGAAGAAAGAGACAGAAATAAATTTGTAATTAACTTGAAATGAGTTCTTTTTCCCTCCCCAAAAGCAGCTAAAGGGAGTTATTCCTTCTGTAGGAATTAAATATGGTTAATCGGCCTGTCCCGAGTTTGGGCCAAGAGCACCTTCCCTCCCCTGCTCTGTGTGACATCTCTCCGTTTCTTCTGAGCCTTGGGAGCTCTCGCTTGAGAAGATGTGCACAAATCAACAGTCTGCATCTTTGCAGATAATGCTGAACCGAGGCAAAGCCAGCAAGCCGTCTCACGGACTTCCCATTAGGAAGGTTAACAGCAAACCTGCCTGCCCAGGATTACTGACAGAGTGTGAACAGAAGGTGCAGTCTCATTGCATATGCTTTTAATATCATGCCACAGACAGGGAAGCCTTTCGATCCCAGGCACCTGACACCCCGCGCTGTTGTTAAGGTAATCGTGCAAAGAGGAGCGGAGCGTCTTTCTCGCCTGCGTGTGAAACCGCAGATGCCGGGGGGTAGGCGTAACACTGATTTTATTACGTCCTGGGCAGGCGGTGGCCAAATAGACTCGCTCCCTGAGGTTAATAAGAGCCTTACCCAAAAGAACTGCATCCCTGCAAGCCTCAGTTTCGCAGTCTTTAAGCCACAGGGGCAGCTTGGGTTTGAGGGCTGAGAGTTTGGGGAGTTGGGCAGCGTGGGCAGCGTGCAGATCCCAGGCAGCTCCTCCAGCACCCTCTGCTGCCTGACTGCATGGGCCAGCCTGGCCCTTTCGAGCCCGTTCGTGGGGGAAAGGCGTCTATAATTCAGGCATGGAGAGAGCCCGCGGTGCCTTGTAGTGCCGTTCCTGATGGATGTCAGCAGTGCAGAACCCCAGGGGGCACCTGTCAAAACTAAATAGTAAAAATAATAATAATAAGATGCAACAGTCAATAATTACCCACTAGACAGCGACAGGGTTTGTTTTTGAAATGAAGCTTTGCTCAGCCTCCCCAAATGTCAGCGGCGGGAGTCAGCAGCCATGGGGGAGGTTGGGGTGAGGGGAGGACACAGGAGCCCCAGGTTGCATGGTGAGATCCATAAATGGCTCAAGGTGCGGGAGGAGAAGTCTGCGTTGCTGCACGAGCTTCATTTGGTGGTTTGAGTAATGTCATGTTGCCACTAGGGTGTCTCTGCAAACAAGATATTGCCTCTCCAAAGAGTTCCTAGCACAAATAAAAAGCTAAATAGAAATAATGGGCTGACTAGCTGAGCCTGTGCTTTTTACTTTTATGATTGAGAAATAGTTGTTGAAACTGTCAATAAAAATAAATAAAATTAAGTTCCCCTAGTTAGGTGAGGAAAGGCAAGCCTACCTTTCTTTGCTGACAGGCCTTTTTGTTTTGTGTTGGCTTTTATATATGTGGAAAAAAACACCATTGAGAGCTTCCAGGGAGCAGCACTGGGGCGGTTATAGCCATTTTTACATCCTTTATATGGGCTTAAATCCATTTACAGATGCGCTGTAGACAGAGAGACATTTTTTACAAGTAATTGTCATGTATACAAGGGTCCTTATGTGTCACAAAAAGATCTCACTTAAGAGAAATAAATGTGCTTTTCATCTTTTGTTGGCAGGAGCAGCGGTGGTTGGGAAGAGGGTAATTGGTGATCTTTTCCAGTCTGATAACCAGGACAAATAGGGGGGAGCCAGCGTGGCTGTGCCATTTCTCTCCTCCCCACTTCCTCCCTTGTGGAGGGGTATGCGCGCTTCGAAGGCACTTTTCCGGCTTTCCTTTCAATAAAAGCAATAGGTAGGATAAATATCATCAGCCGAACCGCAGGGGTGGGTTACGGGAGACGAGCGCTGCCCCGGAGTGACCCCGGCGCCGCGGGAGGGCCTCGCCGGGACGCTCGCCGTTCCCGCTGGCTGCCCGCAACGTTCGCCTGTGGCCGGGCTTGCTGGCGTTGCCGTCGCCCGCTTGGCAGCTAACCAGGACATTTCTGCTTGTTCAGAGGCTGCTGGATGTGCTCTGGATGCAGAGGTCTGTCTCTATTGCTTTTCTTTGTAGGCTAGAACTTCCCTTCTGTAAGAAGGCTCGTGTTTTTTCGGAAGATTATTGCTCTTCTCAGGGGCTCTGATTTAAAAGGCTCCCCAGGGGCAGATGCAGCTTTGATAACCTCCTGCGTCACCTGTACCCCAACGCGTTGGAGATCTTTTAAGCCTGTAGTTATATCCAGCAGTGGCAGGCCTGACACGCAGAGGACTCGTCCTGTCAAGGTGCTGGTGTCCCAGAGCGGAGGCGTGATGAGCATTACTGTATTTGCAGCAGGCATTTTGCAGTATCTATGTGTTTTCCCCTAGAGATGCTATTCAGTGATACTGCTCCTGAGGAAGATAGTCAATAATTTAATCGGGCTGCACGTAGGATACCCTGGTGGAGACTTGACAACTGGTTAGGCTGAAGAAATAACAGATGCAGGCTGCCTTCATGATGGAGGGTTAGAGCAGGCCACAATTCAGGCCAAATAGGAAAAGGCAGGTCATTCATTGCATAAATTTACTTATAAATAGTTGCTCCGTCAATAGAAGGCAAGACAGGAGTGGGCCCAGGGGGCCTGGGGTTCAGAAATGCAGGTTGTTTAAAAAGATACAAAATCCCTGTGTGTCATACAACAAGGTTCATTTCTGCAATTCATCATTTCTGGTTAGTAAATGCTTTATGCCAATAGGTGCTTCATACTACAAGTCTGGGCTTGGAGGTGCGTGTTAAGTTTGAGATGTGGGATGGAGTGTGGCCTTGAAATCAGGGACAGGTGAACAGTAAACTGGGCTTGATACATAATGGATGAATCACGCTTGATTTTGCTGATGATGTAGTGACCTTTTGGGAGGCAACAAACAAAGAAACAGCAAATGACCAGCAATACTGATGAACAGGCTAAGTGAACCGGACACATCATTAGCACCAGTGTGCCAAAATAATTACATGCAAAGGGGAGTCACGCGGTCAGCAAAAACAGAAAAGAGGGAACAGTTCTGTGTAAATTCAAGCTTTCCATTTTTCTCCGTAGGCAAGAAGGTTTCAAGGGGAGATGGTTTCGTGGTGGTTGCTGAAGGCACGACTGGCTGCTTTGTGTTTGCAGGCTGGAGCAGAGCACAGGCGTGGTGAGGCCCACAGGCTTTGCTGCTATGGCATTCCCGTAGACCAAACCTCTTCTATAGGACATGGTTTTATAGAAGAGTCCCCATGGGAGCAGGGGTTATCTTAGCCTGTAGGGAGAACTGCCAATGCCCAGGAGAGACCACCTGATAAACCGTGTGGGGCAAACCAAAGTGCCGTGTGTTGGTAGGTACACCTTCTTTTGGGGAGGATGTTCATTTTTTTGCTGTCTCATCTTTGTAGAGATGGTGACTCAGCTACAGACTGGCCACCTCTGTATTTCCAGCTGTCTGGTAGGTAGTTCTGAGAAGACAGTGCGACTGGAGTTTGTGAATGGCCAGGTGTTTGGCTGAGTCGGGGGCCTGCCTGCTTTTCCCTGTCAGAGAACATCGTCACGAACGGGGAGCTCTTGGCAAGAACGTGGGGAGAGCCAGTGCTTGTCACATGCTCATCTGTTTTCACATGGAAACAAGAGTATTCATTATAGGTTATTCATTATTTTCCCATCTAATAAACTTTCTGCCATTCAGTCAGGGGAGGGAAACAATAATTTGCTGACTTATGTAGCCCATCACACATCCGGAGTAACAGATAATGAATAGGCAAATTAAACACTTTTCCCCAAAACTCGGTCTGAAAATTATTCAAACAAGCAAATGCTCTTGAATAGCAAATACATCTGCAGAAATTAAGCTTGGTTACGATGGACTTATAAACAGAAGAAAGACCTGAATTTGCAATGAATAACTGAACTAGCTTTGCTTAGCAGTTTCGCTTACCCAAAGCAATGATATTTTTTACTTTGTTTAGCACCTTCCATCCGAAGATCTCAAAATGCTTTACAAACTCCATTAATCAGTTCTGGTAAGACCCCCCCTCCCCTGCTAATTTTTGGCAGGATGTGCCCCTATTTAATGCTAAGGAGTAGAGTGGATTTCCTAAAGTTGCACACAGCAAACCACTGCCAGAGCGGCAGGTAGAGCCCAGCTGTCCTCCCTTCCCAGTCCTCGCAGACCATATTTCTTCTGTTGTTTGAACTAAACAGCAGAGCTTGGAATGAGTTTCCAGGTAATGTTAGAATGGTATCAAGTGCACACTTGTTACCACCACTTTAAGCCTACTATAAAAGAATGTAAAGTAATCTTTATTATTTTTGCAAAATGGGTGTAAGTGGTGGGGAAAATATGTCAACTATTTAAAAAATAATCTCTTTCGTATGAAAGCAGCAACAATTTTGGGTTTTCCCCTTTGATGTTTCAGAAGTAAAAAGAAGTCAAAGTATTAATGTTGCTGGTTAAAAAACACCCCCCAATGTTTTGTGGAAAATCCACTGAAATGTCATCTGAGTTTTCTCCATACTTAACAAAACAAAACATCAGAATTAGTATTTATTGCTCAGCTCTGCTATCCAGGCTGAACCAAATCTCTCTGTTTCATGTTGTGACGGATCCCCCTCGTACCTAACGCTGACTCTCCAAAGAAGGAGCAATTGCTTGTTGGCTGCCGTGGGGCTGGGCTGCTGCGAGGCTGGCTGTATTTCAGTGGGGAAGAGTGCGGTTGTACAACCAGTAATGGCTGCATTGCAAGAAGACTTAATCCGCTGCCATCTGTCTTTATTATGCGTCTATTGTTGGACACCGCAGCCTGGAAAGCTAGCAATGAAACCCAGTTGTTCCTTGCCATTCATCATAGTTATTGCTGGAGTTGTGTAATGAAGAGGGGAAGTACTGTTTATTGCTCTACCCTCTTTAGAAACTATCCTTGGGGGTAGTTATGGATGGTTATTGCATTTGAGCGCAGGACTCTGAGAGGTTCTCTCTTCATTCTGGTTATGTGTTGAACCACAAGGTTTAATGTGTTGTTATATCTGAACCTGCTTTTGTTCTCAGCGATGTGAAGTTTGGCCTGCTCGCTTCTGACATAAGATAAACCAAAGCAGGCTAGAATTAGTACAGCAAAAAGCTGTAGGTGCCTGCACGCAGGGTAAGGTATGATTCTGCCCTGCATAAAAGTAATGACTGGACCCCAGTCACAGTTTAGTCAGTAGTATGGTCAGGAATGGTTCTCTTCAAGCCTTTGAAAATAGCTAATAATAAATATAGGTGCTTCCGGTTACAGCTTGCACCCTCAGTGATTTCTGAAATCTGAGATTTCAGCTGAGGACTCGAGCAATGCGATCTGCACACGTGAAGGGTGATGGAGGAGTAGGGATCAGTGGGGATGTGGAAGACCCAAGCAATGGGGCAGTGCGAAATGTGGATGGGTCACTTCCAGGTCTCATTGGGGTTACAGGGAGAAATATTCAGAGGCATTCAAATAATTCTGTAATTCAGTTCTTATTAATAAATTGGATAGACATCATAGGTGCTGGACTAAGACTAAGATTTTGGAGAATTTGGGGGGAATATACTCACTTTGGGTCTTATGAGATAGTTTCTAGATTAGTGGATGGTTGATCCAGTTGAGATAAAGTAACAAAGGACCTGAACATTCATCCAAAATTTAAGATTACCTTTATGCAAAGTAAACCATGCCTAGCTCTTCTATTTTAATAATTAAAAAATCCTCTAGCAATTGCTCTCAGAATCACAGAAGAGTCGTGCGTGCCGCTGAACCTCGGAAAGGCACAACTTCCCCAAGCTACTTCAGTTCTTTCAAGCACCAGTGCAGCTTCACTGGATGCACTCAGCAGACCTTTGATGGTGCAAGGAGTGATGCCATCTGTGCAAGTGACTGCTTGCTCTAGGTAACAACAGAAGCAGATGTCAGGAAGCTTTGCAGAGCCTCAAAGACTAAACGGTGTGAACATAAATGTGGTTCTGTGCAACAAGAAGAAACACATTCAGGAGGTTATTTGGGAGACTCATCTTATACAGATAGGTAACTGTAAGACTGAATCATCAGCAACATATTTGTGCCAGCAACAAGGGAAGTATTTAAGGATCCTCCGAAATGATGTGATAAACAGTTGCCTATCTGGGTATCTGAGCTCATAACCTGACAGTGCTTCCAGGCATGCTATGTAATAGGTATGAGACAGACTTCAAGTAAAGGGGTAAAGGCCTGGAAAGAGTTAGAGATCACAGTCCTGTTTTCTGATAACATACCGGCTAGGCCTCGCAAAGCTACTGCTGATAAGGGGATTCTGCAGAAAGTAATTAAAGTTCAAGCCCTTGGTTTTCATTTAAAGGGAAAACTCTTGGGATTCAATAGCTTTCTTTTTTTTCTTTTTTCTTTTTTTATTTCTATTTTTTGAAATGGACCAGAAAGCTGGTACTTAATGCACTACGGCAAAGCGAAGAGAATTAAATCTAAAAGAGAGGGCAGATGAGTTTCACAGTGGCCTCATGCAAACAGTAACACTGCAGAAGCTGTTAAGGTCTCTTGTTATGTGCCAAAAATACAGGCTGAGTCAAGTGAAAGAACCCCTGCTGGTGACACAGAAAAAAAACATGTTCCTGGAGGAAAGTAGGGATAGATTTGTGCATGTTGACTTGGAAAAAAACTTGTGTAGTTATTTGGGACTGTAGTTCTCTTTCCCCTGAAGCTGCTTTCCTGGAAGACAAATAGATCTAAACCAACAATTTTGCGTATTAAGTACATTTTTACTAGACACTGATTGTCCGAGAAACTAATTTGTGACAGTGGACTGTTCAGTAGGCATTACCTTAAACACTTTGCACTACCTGTTGGGTTCAGCAGTATAACCTCGCAGCCTATTAAGTCTCATCCGGTGGGGTGATAGAAAATTATGCCCAAGTAATAGAGAGCTTATTGATGAGATTGGCAGACTCTGAGTCTGATACATCACCGGCTCTTTCAGTTATGGGACAGCACAAGTGAAGTATGGATTGTTATCTGCTGACATCTTGTACAGCAGAAGCATGAGAAGAAGGAATTCCTGTGCGTTACAGCCTGATGTCAAAGTCACTGGGAACATGGAGAAATATAAAGAGGCAGAGAAAGCAAAACAAAAAGCAACATAGTGTAGGTTCCAAGAGCTGCCATCATTTCAACGAAAAGGTTTTGGGAGGCCTGGAACAGGAGGAAAAAAGTTTGCAAAGAGTAGTGCTATCGTAGGAAGTTTCCCACAGTCACGTGGGTTTGCCCCTCTTGCAGATTTATTCAAGGAGTGTTAGGTGATGCTCTCACCAGATCCCAGGTGGGAAGAGGAGTGAGTGACTCAACTAGAACAAGTGGACCACAGCTGCTCTCTGGCCACAGTATTGCTTGTGTTAGGAAGAAGCACACAAGGCCAAGTAACAGTACCGGACACATTGAAAGTTAATTGATGAGTGTTACATGAGTATTTTCTTCTTAAGTGCTTGTGCTGTTAAATTTTGGAATGGAAGGTATTATTCCTGAGCAATGAGTGGCCGTGCTCAGGAGTAGCTGCATAGATAGATAGAGCAGCATAAAGTGCTTTCAGAGCTTCCACATCAATTTGATGTGGGCAAAAATGAAGTATGCCCTTGGTAGGAGCTCCTTAAGCACTCAGAAGTTGCTGAAGAGCATGGAAAATGCTGTTTTGAAGGACAATACCTGTATGAAGGTGAGACATCATAGATCCAGCTCAGTTCCAAGCTAGGGACTTTTCCATTTTATTCCTCTTGCACTCTAATACCTCATAATTTAATTTTAAATATTGACTTCCTAAGGTCTTCCTAAGTAAAGCTGCATTCTTGCAGAGGTTTAGGTGCCTGTTCATCTTCAAGCACATGATACCCCCTTTAAACTTGATGAGACAACTCATGCTTCAAGTCTCAGTGAGGCCCAGGCCCCAGATGCTTTTGATTCTGAGTCATTCCTCTAGTTCCCTTAGGAGGAGTTTGTTAGGAGGTATTCAGACAATTTTAGGGTGGTTTGGGTATAGTTGAGAGGATTATTATAAATTCAGAATATTTATTTAAAAGAAGTCTCTGGACTGTAGCTCCTCTCGTATTGATATCCTCCTTAATTGATAGTCAGATTCATGCATATGCACAGCTGGTCTTGATACCTTCAAAAGCGTTCCGCTGTGGCTTCCTGGAGATGCCAGTTGTACCTTGACACTTTCTTGTCAAAAGAAGCTGCATTTTCTGGTCAAGACAATGGTCTGTACTAGCCTTTTCAGGAAAAATAATGACATAATAAACTACAGATGTGGGAAGGGAAAGGCAGTATTTCTTATAACACAGCAGAGATGGGACAGAGTAGGTCCTGTGACCTATTTTACCATTGAATATCTTTTCCTCCGTTGTTCTGCTATTTTATCTCACCTTTCCTCAGCTTATTCATCTGGAAGATTCATTTAATTATATTTGTCAACTTCATGGAGGTGTCTTGAAGCTTAATTAAAAATTTGGAAAGCTCTTCAAGAGCTGCTGACAGAATACTCTGAAGAAGTGGTTGATTGCAGATATGAATGTGAGGAAGGATAATATATCGTGATCGGTTTGAATATACAAATCTGTTGATTCACTGGGGCTATGCTGGATGGTGTTTTCAGGGTGCTACCATGATCTTTCGGGAAATCCAGAGGATCTTGATGAGTTACCAGTGTAGACATTCATTTTTCTGTTTTATGGTATATGAGTGAGTGTTAGCCCTTGCTTTTCCATATAGTTAATTTTGAGAAGGGAATGTAAACATGAATGCTGTGCATGGAAATGCAACAAACACAGCTTCATTTTTCCTCACTCTTAGCAGAATCGGTCAAAGCTTGAAAGTTCAGCAGGGCACCTGTGGCCAGTCGCTGTCAGTTCTCGTTTCACCCTCTGGAGGATTTTCACATGACGCACCCCAAGGGGTGAATTGACATTCATCGCTCCTCCAGGGGAAGAAACATATGGAGGCTCCACCGGGACAAACTCCATGATCTGAATTGCCAATCAGTGTCTGAGCCTCAGCTGGGGAAACCTTGCCGCTAACAAGCCTTCATGCTCCCCCAGTTCTCATTGCAATCTGTCAGCTGCTAAATATGGTTTCAGCATCACTCGAGTCAGAGAGAAACCTACAGCACCAGCTTATTACAGTGAAGTGGTAGCCTTTGCATATTTTAGATGCAGCCAGTTTCTATTATAAAAAACTATTAGGTCTTCTCTGTAACTTAGTAGAATTGAGTTAACCTTAAAAATGCAATATTTAGTTTGAAGGTAAAGGAGAATGTTTCTGCTTAGCTTGAAGAAAATGTGTTGAATTGTTTGCATTTGGGTAATATAAATACACAATCTCTTTTGAAGTTCTGATTTTTTTTCTGTTTGTTTATGCTCCTTTCACTCCAGAAATGGAGTGCTATTGTTTCCTTGTAGTTTCCACAGAGCTTGAAATTGCTGGCTACGCAGGAGGAAATTAGTTTGTAATTAAAGCCAAGTTAATAATGTTTCCCATGGAGTCTGCTGGTCCTATTGCTCAGAGCAAGGCATTTTGCCTTTGTCCTTGCTGTGAGCATGGTTGGGCCCCCCAGCCCAGCCATCAGGCGGCTGGGCAGAGACGTGTCAGAGGAACGGTTATCACGCCACGGTAACTGCTCCAGCACATGCACAGGCAGGACTTAATGTCTTTCAAGCCCTCATGCCCTCCCATTTAGAGTTGATGGTGTTATATCAAAACAAGACGACAAGTCAGAGAGCAGTTTTCAACGTGCAGCCAGCAGATTATTTTTGAGGAGTTCAGAAAAGGTGAGTGAAGGAGGCAAAATTCAGGTTCAAACTTGCCATGTTGTGATCTGAGACTTTTCTAGGGGACTTGAAAAGTGGAAACGCGTGGATACTCGTTCCTGGTAAATGTACTGCCCTGTCAGTGCGGACAGAGATACTGCAGTGCTGATCTCTGCGTTGGCGATGAGGACCGAGGGGCTGCACGTCCCACCGTGCAGAGGTTGCACTCGCCTGTGAGTGGGTTGCCTCTTGCGTTGCTCCGCTGCAGAGGAGCGCGGCCCCTCACGCGATCTGTCCGTGAGCGTGGCACTGCCACTGCCCGGTTTGCACCCAGCAGGGCCTGGAGGAGTCTGCACACAGGGAACCCGTACCCTGACTCCCGCTAGCAAGTTCACCAGGAGTCACACTGGATCAGAAAGAGCTGAGCAGTCCTTAATGCCTGGACTGCAGTGGGAGTTAGACAGCTCCTACCTTTGAGATTCTGGGCTTTGACTTCATAGCTCAAAAGAAATCAAAAAGTCATTTGCCAGAATGTTCCCCGTACAACAAATGGACAGAAAGAAATGGTGATTGCCTGAATCAAAAATTAAATTAAGGCTCTCAGCTTCTCCTCTAGTATCCAGGGCACAGGGTTGGCTGGATGCAAACAGAACCTCTTCGGCGAGTTGAATGCTGTTTGAAGGAATAGGAATGTATTGAGTTTTAGATAGCTGGAGACCCTCCTGAGTGCTTGCTGAACGTAGCCCTCTGAATTTCCAGTGTGGCTTGATCTAATTTTTGCGGCTGATTTTAAAAATTAAAAATTTTCCTACTTTCAGATGTTGTAGATGAAGTCACAAGGGCAACTGGAAAATTTTCTGAATATTTTGATTGAGCAGAGATCCACTTTGTTTCTTAAGGCAACAAGCCTTATTCGGTCATATTCCCTATGTGTCTATTTATCTGAAGAACTTCAAAGTCTGTTGGCAATTTCTGGAAGATTTGGCACTGACAAGGTGGGCATCAAATATGTGAATCTCCTGCATAAAGACTACCAGCAAACTACCTGCCCATGATCTGGGTGCCATAGAAAAACCTAAGTGTAATGGGAGGACAGGAAGGCTTGCATATAGCTGAAAGTACTGCAGAAAAAAATTAAAAATTCAACATAAACCCCTCTTTTAAAAGTGGCCTCACTATTTGGCCAGAATCACATGGGGCTTGATTCCAGCTCTGATATAAGCATTTAATCTTATTTCGTAATCAGGGTATATTGCGCACCCAAGGTAGTATTACCTACATGAGTGCTTTTGCATATCTGGGCCTGAAAGCCTGTATCTGAGTGGTATTTAGTTTCTGATGTGTCTAAGTCATTTCTGAAAAAGAGATGTAGGCCCTAAGTGATGTAGGCCTAAGGTCCTAAGCCCTTTAGTGCTAGATTCAATTGGGGTTTAGAATTTGAACATAAATTATGATACTGAAGACTTTCACCCAGCTCCTGCCGTACCCTAAGGTCACCCACGCTCCATAGGTGCCGAAGCCCCATCCTGAAGGGCTGGGTGTTACCCTCCTGCCAAGGCTGTCCTGGTGCAGGAACAAAGCATGTCCCCATCTAGCCCTCAGGGGTTCAAGCATGCTGCCGCCCCATCACTAGTGTGGGGATCTCTACGCCAGGTGTGAACATGTTCCCCTGGAGAGCTTTTCCTTTTGGACCTGGCATGGCTTCTGTTCTTCTCTGTGCAATGGTACAGCTTCGTCTGGAGGACAGGAATATTTTCTCAGTCCTGGAAGAGCTTGCAGCCAGGTAGTGGGAGGGAAGGGAGAGGAGGGTTTGGTCACCATTGAGCCTCTGCCTGGGAGAGCCCTCTGAGGTTCTAAGGATCTAAGATGAAATTCTCTTTCCAGCTGAATTGCAAGAGGAAACCCTGAGACCTGCTCTGTTGTGTGGAAAGAAAGGCATGGTGCCTTCTGTCACCATCACCTTTATCTCTTACTAATTTGGCTGCCATACCTGGAGGATTGTCTGAAAACATGGGGCAAAAGACCAAAAGTTTCTGGACAGAAGTGAAAAACTTTGGAAATTCCCCAAATGATTAAAATAAACTCCCTGGCAATACAGTGAGAGTCCTTCTGAAAGGTTACAGTTAGGCTGGATAAAAATCATCTCACCTGATTTGAGAGGAGGAGCACAGGTCTCAGTATCTGGGCTGATCGCTCAGACCTCATTTACAGTTCATGGAGAGGAATGGGCACTTTCAGCAGGCAAGTGCTCTCGTCTTAAGGTGGGCGCTTATCATAGGTCAGACAAATTGCTCCTATTTCTTTCCACTTAAGCATTTAAGAGACTAACTCAAGTACAGACACTTACCTTGTGGACCTCTCACACTAGGCGAGATGAATCCCTCCTGAAGTGACCATAGTGCAATTCATTGCTCCAGTCTCGCTAAAACCTATCCTCTTTAAGGAAGTGAATGACTGAGGATGTCCCAAATCCTACGTCACCAGCGGAATGAGCCAATGCTTATGAAGAAACGAATGTTTCACTGGAACACCTTGGCCTCAACTCTGACTGGCTGCAGGATTTGGGAACATTTGAAGAGACGATTAGGATTAATCCATTTACCTGGGTAAATCACTTTGAGAGCCTTAGGTGTAAAACAATATTAGTTACCAGCATCATCATGCAATGATACGGCGTTCTGTGAGTTTTGAGAAAGAGATTTTCCTCTGAAACAGCCTCTTCACACTTTCTCTGAGTGAAGTATTTTGCTACTCAGATTTGTGATTTAATAATCATAAATAATAGAGCCCTTAGTGCTATATTTTTAAATGACTGAATGGTGAGAATCTACTTTAAGAAAGTGTATGAATGCCTATCACTTGTGTGCATATAAATGTATTCAATTAGCACTCAAATCTTGAGTTATCTCCTGATGGAAAGCAAAACCTTTTTGAATTCAGCCCCATGCAAGAAATACTGTGTCATTTAACTCACAAAAGGATGCTATGCACTTAACAGATAATGACTGAAGAGGATTTTGCTGTGTTGCCTGCTCAGCTGCTTGTGAGGACAAAGAAAATAATTCCCCTTTTAGGATCCTATGGGGTAATGAGGAAACCCTCTCTGCACTGATCTCAAATAACACCGAGTAGGGGAAAGGAAATAGCCCAATAGGCTAAACTGGCTGGAATTTCATTGTCATGGTCTTCCATGTACTTTCCATGTTTTGTCTGTGATGCTAAGCCACTGGCTAACCTGTCTCTGAACCTACCACCAGCACATAGAGATTACTCACCCTGGATACTGCACTTCAGCAAATGCAGAATTAGCCCTGGCTAAGTAATCTTGTTAGCGTGATTCAGTGTTAAATGGATCTCGATTAAATGGGCCTTTATATTGTCCCAGCTGGAGATGATAAGCCTCCACAAGGAAATGGCAGGAGACCGAAGGAAATTGCTTTAGTTCAGACTGGGACATTTAACCCCATAAAACACTTTGTGCTCCCCTTCTTCGCTTGCTTGTGCTCCTTTGCATGGGCCTGGCTTGCCGTTGCCCTTTGCAGCTACAAGCGGGAGACCCGGAGCGTGGGCTGAGGCATCTCCCTGCCCGTTTGCCAGGCGGAGAGCAAGGTGTCAGACGCTCATTTAAAAGAGCAGGACATCTCTGATGTGTGAGGTGATGATGATGGTCTCTCTCTGTGGTTCTCTTATGAAGCTAATAACTTATTCATTAGCGCCATGTTTCTGTCAAGCTATCGCTCCATTTGCTTTGCCTGCTTCTCCAGATGTTGGTTCTGGGGTGTCTGAGCATCTTAGAGTCAGTGCAACTGTTGCCACCAATAGTTTGTTAGGCTCCAAACGCTGCGAGGTAAAAAATCTCGAGTCTCATCTGAAGAGAAATAGATTGCTTAAATGTGCCACTGGGATTTCTTGGGGATGGCTTGGGGTTTATCTGTGTGAGATAGAAATCAGCAGCACATATTGGTGTATCAGAACCTGACACTTCATTTCTCCTTGCTATTAGATGTGGCAGCCTGTACGTGGTCTGGATAAGAGGGAAATGGCATTAAAATCCCCTGAGGACTTCACAAGAGGAGGCAAACCATGGGGGCACTGGTGCGAGAGCGATGGAGGGGGACAGGGGAGGGCTCTTCTGTGCCAAAGTTTGCTGGCTTGAGGTCCTGTTCAGGCCTGGCCAGTCTGCAAGGCGCGGGGGGTCGTTCGTGCGAGGGAAGCGGGCAGCCAAGGTGCCCCAGAGGTGGCCGTCTGTCTGTCCACAAGTTTCAGCCTGCCACCACGGTGTGCAAGCTGCAGCTGCCTCTTGGCAAGGCTTGGGACTGTGTCCAGCTGAGCGCTTTAGGGACACTGAGCCAGGTCACAGGGCAGTAGCCCAAGGGTTTGCCCCATGCCACCAACCTGTGCTAGGTGGGACGGCTTGTCACCCCTTTGGGACTGACCCTGCCCTCCAAGGGCTGCTGGCAGTCGGGGTCAAGGATTAGGGGGATGCAACATTGCAGGTGAAAGCAGGCACGGTCAGAGAAGAAAGTCAGATAAAGCACCTCGTGTCTGGCCCCTGCTCACGGGCAGGGTTAGGAAGAGGCTTGCTGGCACCGATAGCAAGGTGGACACCAAAACGCCTCTCCTACCCGTACACGTTCTCCTTTAACATCTCTGTGCTTGTCCTGCCACACATGATTCCAACAAATTTTCTCAATCTATTTCTGATGTGACTCCAAAATACAGATTATCTGCATAGAGTGAGAGGCCCTGACAGGACACGTGTAAAACGTCCATTTTACTGGAAGTCAGATGATGTAGTATCTTTTTTCCAGACCTTTGACAGAAAGATGATAAACATGCGGTTACTTGAATTTTTCCATAAATTTTGCGTTTGAGGCAGATTTACACGCTTACGAAATTTTCCAGACATGAATCCCAGTACTGCAAAAGCAGCCAGTTTGGGAATGGCTGCAGTCAGACTAGAAATGGTATAATCTATTAGAGATTTCCTTCATTATCCCTCTAATCAAGGCTTCTATCAGTCTCTTTGATGCGCTGCTGTAAAAAAAGATCTTCAAGTAAACTGATGCTGGAGATAATTAATTAACTTGCCATCCTCCTGCCTTACAGACAGAGACCGTATAAGAAAGAAGTGTCCTTTGCAATTACTGACTGCAGTTTTCCATCCTAGTGCTGACAGCTTGTAGGACATGAAGGAGAAAAGCATTTTACCGAATTTTCAGGCTTTGGCCATCAGTTCCTTCAGTTCAGAATATTTTCTGCTGCTTGTATTTCTCATGCTGTTGGATAACAGTCTTTCTGGTGAAAAATGTCTTTAATCCATGAGTAGTTTAATTTGTGTGTAGTTTAGACAGGTAAAGTTATCTTCCTTATGCTTTCTTTCAGCAAACACCCCCAACTCTGCCATCTTCAGATTCTTGTGTATGAAATTCACCTTTATTAGGATAGAATAGAAAATCCAGAATAGAAACTGGTTCTGTGGAGTAATATTGACATCGCACATTGCTATAGCATTTTGCTGAGTAGAACCCAACATTTTTCCTCAGGGCTTGGCAGTAGGTGAGGGGAATGATTGCTGTCCTGGGAACCCATTTTTTTCATGCAACCAAACTTCTGTTTCCAAACATCTGTGACATCTTGAGACATTATTTGTCCTTATAATGAATTAATGTAAGATTTAAATTACACTGTCATCTCAAACCGAACCTGGGAAAGTAAGAGGAGACCCAGTTTACCCAGCTCAGACTTCTTTTCCCTTTACAAAGTATGCCCCTCTCACTTAGGATTTCCTTTGTTTCCAGCTCTTTAAGCCCTTTAAAAACATTTCTAACTATAAACAAGTCTCTCTTTCCTTAAATTTCCCATTTTTGGTACTGCCTGAGCCACGAGACTTGTGAGTGCGTGGGCAGACTGTCAGGACTCTAAACTCTGGTCCGTTCAACATTGCTCAGAACTGATCCAAAAATATCAGTAAAAAACCAACAAATACCCCCTTTCCAAAGGAAATTTTCCCAGGAATCCCAGGAGTGGGAAGACTGAGGAGAAATGTGCATAATATAGACAAGACTGTTGAGATTAGAAAGTTTTATAGCAAAATCAGGGATTTCAGTCGTTGTCAGTGGCCAGCAGTTTGTACAGGCACATGGATTTATGCCATGGCATGCTGTTTTAATTCGGTTCAGATCTAGCAATTTGTCACCAGAGATTTGCAAGTAAATCAATTAATACTTGTAAGAGTTATTAAAAATTGTGAAGAAGTCAAGGATAGTATTGCTAGAGCAGCAGAAACTCGTACTTCCCTTTCTGGAAAAAATGCTGTTGCCAGTGCAATGAAACAGCCTGACAACCCCAGCCTTCCCCAGTGAACTCTTACAAAAGAGGAAGACCACGAACTGTACACCCTTCACCATTCCTTATTGCTCACTCATATTTTTTAATACCACTCCTCCTCTTCCACATGTTTATGGGATGTCCTATTGTTCCAAGCTCCTAGAGAAGGTACCACGGCTCTGCAGATGGTAAATAATATCTACAAGTGTCATACTGCTTTGCTTGCAGCAACTGAGGGATCTTAGCTCATTCTCCAGAGTTGCTGGAAAAATTGTAACTGCTGAATGTGTCCTCTCAGTTTAGCACTTTATCTGTGTTTTTTCCAAGTTATTAAGAAATTAGTGGTTTAGTGAATTGTTTGTGGCCTCTTGTTGGCTCCTGATGAGGTTAGAATGAGGATTAGAAACCTCAAATACGAACTTTGTTGGCTGGCTTTTGATGAGATGCAGACATCTCACATGGGATTGTTTCCATGCAGAGAAAGCACGGTTCCTAGAAACTAGATTGCGGGGTAGGTAGTCGTGTGTCCACGTTAAAGTCCTGCTCCCTCTGAAGGCTCTGCAACATTCATTCCTTTGGAAAACAGTTCTGCAAATGTGAACAAATGATTCAATAGGGTAGCAAATGTTTAAAGAACATTTACTTTAGGTAAATAGTTAGCAATAGGGTTAGCATTTTTCCCTGCCCATGTTTTTAATTAAAAGCATGCAGAAGGGGGAAGAAAAGAAAAAGGGGGTAGCAAATGTTTAAAGAATATTTTTGAGGTATTTGCTTGATGAGACCTTTTTTTTTAACATCTAACCATGTTTTTAGAGGCAGCTAAGATGGCTGCTATTACAGATCAAACAAGTGTTTGTGTAGGCATCCTGTTCCCCAGCGCACTGTGTCGACTTAGTGCTGCTGGGTGATGGACTGAATGGAAACAGAGGCCAAAGGGGACAGATGCTTTTTGGTAAATGTAGTTACCTTTAGAAAATCAAGGACTTCCCCCTTCTTGACTAACTTACTGGGAAAACAGAGAATATTTTCCTCTTCAGAAGCCTACTGAAGTGTCTGCTTCCAACCCTTAACAATTTGAAATTGCCTATTATAAAAACAACTCTCTCACAAATGGTAATTCCTTATCCTGGCCTATAAGTACTGAAAAGCTCCTAATAAACACCCTTTCTCACACACTCCTTGCACACAGAACTCTTAAAAAAAATGCTAATTAATTTTAAGCCTCTTTGTGGCAAAGCCTAAGAACAGGATTTACCAAGATACCAGGGGGTCCATCTGGTGCAAAAAGCTCACTCCCTTGCCAAGGTATTTCTGTTTCAGTGAGAGGGGCAGCGTGTTTTGGGCCTAGAAATTTCACATTGGCAGTTGTGTCAGTTGTACTAACCATTGACATATTTCTTAATGTGTCAGAGGGATGGCAAAAAGAGTCCTCTACCAGAAGCCAAAGTGGGTTTTTCTGTACTGCTTCCATATGCGGAACATGTGCAAGATGTCTTCTCCTTACGTTATTGTTTCCAAATAATGGTATCAAATTGGATGGTAGTGCCAGCTTTTAGAAGTGGGGCGAATAAAGTCATAAAGTGTAGTGGGAACCAGTAGAGCTTTGGGAGATTTTTTTTTTTTTTTTTTTTTTTTGGGTCCAGATTCCCTAGAAGCTCTTTTAAATAAAGGTGGCTGGATGCAGCATTGAGTTATATCACTGTGAAGTCTACTAAGCATATCTGCATTGCACAAACGCCCACTAGATATCTCTGTAGTTGGGAAGAAGTAAAGACAGGATCCCTATTATCTTTGCCCTTCCCAAGCCAAGCCAGGTTTGGCCAGGAAATGCAAAAAAAACTACCATTTTTACCGTGCGACAAATTCAGACATAGGAACTTTATGGCGACAAAGGACAAGGATTCAAGTCACACTGCTCCCAGAGGAAAGGCTCCTGTTTTTCAACGGAGGAAAAATGAACCAAACAAAATAGTATCTGCAAGACTCCCTTCCTTGCACAACTTCTAATTCTAATACCTCTTTTCAAGGAGCTTATTTTATCCTTGTTAGTACAAACTTTGTTTCAACTCCCCAAAAGCTTTTGGGGTTTGGAGAGACAGGGGAAGCAATTTCTCCAACAAGCAGAGCTACTTATTTTAACTGAACCTATTCCCTTGTGCTGATTAGCAATACACTTGCTCATGGCAAAAGAAGAGTCTGCTGAATTAAAAAATAATATAAAGTGGGTAGAGAGAATTATTCAGGCTTTTAAGTGTGTGCTGCTTGCAATGGAGAGTTAAAAATGTAAACATGAAATGCACTGTTTCTCCCCATGTAGGAACATCACACCCTTCTTAGCTTAACTGCTGTTTGAGACACTTTTGTTCTTTGTTTTCTTTGTCTTTCAGCAAAGAATAAACCATCAAGTAAGCCTGTTCGAGAAAGCAGCCTTTGAAGGAGTAAAGAGCAGGTAGGGATTTCACTTTGGACAAAATCCATGAGAAATGTTTGCTTGTGTTTTTGACGATGAGCTGTGCAGCTGTGTGGGACCTGATCAGGAGGAGAGAGACTAGCATGGCATGGTGGTTGCTCGGCTAGAAATAAGCTCGAAGCAGACCTCTCGGCCTCCCCAGTGTTGGCATGAGCACTTGTGCTCAGGGCTGCGCGTCCAGGTGAGTGCTGGCATGGCAGGTTGCACACCAGACGCATGTGGGATGGTGAAACAAGCTCGTTACAGTACTCAACTGTAGCCCACGTAGGGGACCTGCAAATGCATCAGCACCATGTTCCTCTTGTGTCATACGTGCGAGTGCTCAGAGTCCGGGAAATGCTGAGCCCTGGCGAGGAGTGAGATGCTGGCACTGCAGCAAGGGGCTCTGAGGCTGGGGCAGTTTGTGAGCCTTGAAAGCCATCCATGAGACTGACAGGTCTGAAGAGCTGGAGATATAAATAGAGCTTAAGTGACCCTCTTTTTCTTTTCTTCCCCTTTTTGCATGCTTTTAATGAAAAAATGGGCAGGGAAAAATGCTCCTTCCCAAGTCTGTGTATATGCTGGATGTGTAGAGGTAATGTAGTTGCAAACAATGTAGGAGTATCATGTTTCTGTGTGGCACCCTTGAAGGGTTTAGCGTGAATACCTGGATTTTGAGAAACTGAATGTGGTAGCACGTGTCATTTAAATGGTTATTCCAAACGTTTGAAATCTTGACAAGGCTTTTTTGCAAAGATGATATGAAGTAATTTTTGTTTTGTGCCTCCCTGCCAAGTCTGTAGAGGAGTTGAAATTGTTCAAAAACTGGACATATTGTTAATATTTAAGTGATGAAGCTATATTTTGTTTGAGTTTTTAATCCAGCTGTTTTGCCTTGGTCAAGTCTAATTTTACCTTGAACTTCAGTCTTGCGAGACACATTTAGCTTGTGGCTGATTACGTGAAATGGGGGAGAAAGGACTTTTACTGGAATCTTGCTTTAATCTTAATGACAAACTAGGGCTCTGTGGATCACGGCAAGGGTGACTGCTCGCCTGTTATATGATGCAGAGTGAGCACCACACCAAAAGGTACTAACGAGGAAGAAAGGGCCTGCTTGCCCTCCTAGGGGGCTCGACCCCTGCAAACTGAGGAGGACTCCTGGGAAAAGCTCGGGCAGCTCACGGTCACTCAAGAGACCAGAGTCATTAGTCACCTGGATTTCAGAACCAGTTAAAACTTCAGTTTTGCTTTTCCTTCTGGGACAAAGTTAAGAGAACAAAAATCAGTCACGTAGTGGGTTTGCTTAAGGCAGAGGCTGACTTGCTCTGCCTATACTCCATGTCTTCCAAAAATGATGCAAACACGCTTTGGGCTATGCTGAGCTAATCAGCCTGTTGAAAGACAGAGCTTCAGCTTGGTGCCAGGTTATCATGTTCTCATTTCCTCAGGAGGCAGCAAAGCAAGCACATGTCTGCCTGCGGAGGGCTGTGTGTCCTGGGGTGATGGGCGCAGTGCTAGAGTCTCCAGGGAATAAACACAGACCACGGAGACTGTAATAGAGAGGTGACAACTCTGCCTCCTTTTTCTCAGCATCCTGTGTCGTACTCCTCTGGTTTTTGAGTCAAAATTCTGTTGTCTTTTGGATAGGACCTGCTGTTAAAATGAAGGTGCTGGGGTTTTATGCCTGTGGCTTACTGAAGGGGCAGTTCTTCATTTCATTAGCCAGAAGCTTGGTGCAGTAACATGCTGCAAGCACAGGCTTAAGTTCTGCTCTTCTCAGTGAGACAAACGCCTATGTCTGAGTTTCTGGCTGAAGAAGAATGCAGTTGCTGATGCGTTTACACTTAAGTGCATATGTAATTGCTTTGCCAATTTAGTTGTAGATGCAGTTGTGGTCTCCTGATATAACTGAAAGGAAACAAAGGTTCCTTTTTCTTCAAATAGCGCCAGGGCCTTTGCACTTCTCTGCACTCTGTTAGTTACGGGAGCTGACATTAGAAGCTGCCAAAGATGGATCAGAGCTGAAGCCCAAGAGCAGTGCAGAGCTTTGCAGAGCTTTCTAAGTGGCTGAGCAGATGCTTGCACAGATAGTGGCATTTTGGAGTGTGTTTTAGAATGTGCATTTATGTACTGTTTTCAGCTCTGGCTTGCTGAGGTCTGACACAGCACTTACCTGTGCTCCTCTTCTTCCAGAGCTCCAAGGGGCAGCAGTTTCCCAGCACAAGCTGTTGTCTGGGTTCGGATGCCTCTAAACGAGCAGTAAATGTGCTATAATGAGGCTCCTGCTTATTCCTGCCCTCCCTCTCCTACAGTCCCCTGGAGTGACACGGTGGGCAGACTTGGCAACAGGTCGCTTAAGGACAGAGGTCCGAGAGGATGGCCAGATTGCCTTGGCTGTCTTTAAAGGGTTTATCCAAAGAGGCAGCTGTCCTGTTTGAAATCCAACCAAGAGCCAGGTAGGACGCAGTCTTTCCCTGCTGTACTCAGACACTCACAGGCCACGATCTGGCACCTGCTGAGACTTTTGCATTAGCTCTTGGGAACGACAGTGGGTTTCAGACAGGCTCTCGACTGGCATCTGTTCGCTGAGCCCCTGCCTTCCCCCACTGCAAGGCAGGAGCCAAGAGCAGGTCAGGAACCTTATACAGACCAGAGAAGCGATGGCAAAGCAAGGCAGGGAAAGAGAGCCTGTTCCCCAATATTTTACTGCTGGAGCATAGCCGGGGAGACCATGACTTGGTAGCACCCCAAGCACCTCGCTGCCCGGAATGTGCATTCGCTCCTTGGTCCTCCCTGCCCCACAGCCCTGTTGCACAGAGGTGCCGGGAGTACAAGAGGACTTTCCTTCCTGAAGGGCAGCGCTGAGCTCGAGAGAGCTATTCCTTCTGTAACAGATTAGAAGATGCTGAACTATGAAGACTTGTCTTAATTAATGCTTTAAATAAGGTTACAGCTAGAGCCAAGGAAATAATCAATAGTGAATCATCTACCCCGCAAATTCAGCTGTTTTTTGTTGGTGAGTTATCTGTAAACAGCTTGCAGTTTTCTCCATTCATTCATTATTTAGAATTATTTCCCAAATAATTCCTTCAAATTGCTTTTGGTCTGCAGATTGTTTGCAAGTAGTGTGTTGAGAGCATTTGATATTCACTAGTCAAGCTGTGATCATTAGTTTTCAGTGGGACAAGTAGGTCACGTGGCCTCGTGTCTGGTCTCTGAGTGGAGCAGCCCAGCGCTTGCCGTTCTACTTAATGAATTCAGAATAGCTTTGGGCAGATGTTCTCAGCTCTTCGCGCAGCGTTCCTGCTTTCCACAAACAGCCTCGTTAGCTGTCCTTCACTACGAGGTTTGTCAGGGTAGGAGCTGCAGGAAGGATTTGGAGTCCATCTCTCTCGCTCTCCTTTTTTTTTTTTTTTTCTTCTGAGTAAGTCCCCATTTACACTGTTGGTAATATCGATTTGCTCTGTCAGTGATATCAGTAGCAAGAGCTTCAAGGTAAGCGAGCCTGAGCAGCCACTGGCATTTTCACCGTAACGGGTCTGCTCGGGCCACAATTAGAAACCTAGCAGTAAAAATGCCGGAGGACATCTGGAGCCCTATATACCCTAGCTTTACCTTTACAGCCTGAATTAAAGTTTGCCAACGTCCAAGTCTGCAGTGGACTGTGCTTGGACTGTGCTCTGCAGCCAAAGACCAACCCCTCATCTAAACTTATTGCTGTTTCCAAAGTGGCTGTGACCCCGCAAGAAAATCCCAGGGCTCCCTCTGCAGCCCCAGCTTTTGCAATATGCCGTTCCCTGTTATAATCACCAGGCCATCGCAGCTCCAAGAAGGTTGTGGCAGTTTTGATGATTGAAAGGATTTCTGCTTGATAAGAACTGGAGTGAAACTCATTTCAGGTAGCAGCCAAACAGCTGCTGGATGGTACACGGTTTCATTTACTGCTGACATGAACTGGATTGTTTTAAGCAGAGGACATAAATAGGCTCTGACATAAATCAAAGAAACCACCAGCTGCAGGTCAGCCTCACTGTGGGGATTCATTCCTGGGTATCCACCGCGAAGCTGGGAAGGAGGAGTCTGCTACTGTACTGAATCACGCGGGCCGACTTTACTCTGGGCAGTGGGAGGTAGGATTGCCCCGTGCTGGTGGAATTTGATGAGTTCCTTCCCTCTGCAGCATGGTTATAATCCACTGTAAGCCAGATCTTCAGTGCATGCCAACAGTCCTTACCCCTTTGGCTGGAAAAACGAGCTCTGGCAATTCGACCAACACGTCACTTGACAGCCGTGTGCTGGGAACAGTCAGCCACAGCCCAGGAGCCAGGTTGGAGGCCTGAACACCTCTGCTCCTCACCAGTGCTGGCAGCAGTTGGCACGTCCCCGCCGGCGATGGCTCTGCCCCACCACGGCAATGCCCTGGGCACCTGGTATGCCATGGGAATGGGGGCAGATGCTACCCACAGAGGCTTTGCAGAGATGTTCACCCGTGACCTGGCAGAGCTGCAGGCAGGATTAACAGAAACCCTACGTAGCCTGGGAATATCAGGAATAATTCTGGAGTCTTATCACAGCCTCAGTCCCCCCTTCCCTGTGCTGGGAGTGAATGAGAGCTTTTACCACCTCACAGCTTAATCAATGGAGAATTGTCATCTCTTGCTCAGTAGGATGTATCTGTGTCACCACCCTAGGATTTCCACTCAGAAGACTGCTTTGTTTCTCTGAGGTGGCCACACCACCTGCTCACGACCTCCCCACTGCCAAGACTAACAGCTTGCTGTGCTGCTGGTGTCACCGCTATGGGATGTGGAAACACAGAGAATTAGAGGTAGTAACAGTGGAGTCTTAGGTGTCTGAAGTGACATAGTCTAAAGCTAGATAGAGATCACTCTAGATGCCTTTTCTCTGGAAGAAAGAAGGAGAAAAGAGCGTTACCTAAAAATTAACAGATCTTTAGTGGGAAGAGCCCAGCACAAAACATAACAGCTACCAAGCACCCTGAGGAGTGCTGCCAGCTAGCAGGCAGGATGTTTCCACAGCCAGTTCCTGTGAATGCCGACTGTGGCGGACAGGCCACGGTGTCCAGGGGCTGCGGACCTGTTGTCCATTTGGTATGGCAGACATTCCCAGCACGCTTCCTCTGTGTCTCCACAGCTGAGACGAGAGGATGCAAAGCAAGAGCAACCCCTTGGCCTGCCTCTTGCCTGCTCTGGCTCCCCTCTGCAGCTGTGCTTCACTAACATGGAGCTGCGTGAGCATGGGGAAGAGAGATTTTTTTTCCCCCTTAAGTCAAAATCAATGATGATGACAGAGCTATAAGGTGAGTGATGGGAAAGGAGAAGAAAGCACCCGGTGTCAAATTTGATGCAGGAGGCAGTTAGAGGAACCTATTACGAGTTCTGTTGCCTTAGGGTATGTTGGTGGGTACATAGGAGAGTGTAATGTCAGCGAAACAGGAGAGCAGTCTCTTTCCCCTTGAACCCTAATCATTAATGTGGAAGGCATACATTGTCAGCTATTAGTCTGGAGGGGAGGGAGAACAGCACACGAGATGTCTTAGTTTGGAGATGGAGTCTGACTCGTCATCCTCTGGTGTGTGAAGGATGGAGGGTTATAGTAACTATTGTTATCATTACTACTATTACAATATTAGGTAAAAGATGGGCCTCCGACGGCCATACTCCCTGTCACTTCAGCATCTGATGAGTAAAGACTGCAAAATACAATGGTGTTTGGGAGGGAAATTCACTCATTTGCTGCTTCTGCAGCCTTTGTATGCTTCGTATGTGTGATACCAGCTTGCTTTCCAAGAGAAATTAAACTTTTGGGAGCATGTCCGTCAGAGGGGCTGTCCCATACACTCCTCTTCCTTGCTTTTCTCCAGTAGCTCTTGAATACTTTGGGCAATTTGAGCCAGATTGGAAAGGCTGGTGGAGAACTCAATGATAGTGGAAGTTTTACAAGTTTTAGGTAATGGGCAGTGAGGTGAAGGAGAAAGATGCCTATTTCGTGCCCTCATGAGAGAGGGGAAGGCACCCGTTGGACGCTGCCTATTCTGTTTGACAGCTGAGTGCCAGGGAAGAGCAGGTGTGTATCTACAACTAGTGATCAGGTTTCCCCTCGTTTGGTAACGGTATCAGGGGGTTGCAGTGGGGGCATGGGTTGTTGAAGGAGAAATTTTGAAAATAAATAAATAAAGACATGAGAAGCCATTCTTAATTAGTCCTACTGCTCAGAGAATCATTTGTGGAGAATGATGAGTTGCACCCTGCAATCTAGCCTGTGCAGAAATTCTGTGGGCACGGGTTCAGCGTCCAAAGTTTGTATTACTCCCTCCTTGGAAATGAGCCCAAGGATGGCTTTAGTCAGTATGCTTTGCACCTCAGCAGGAACTTTTGTCCAGGGATACCAAATGCCTTGCACAACCTCTGATGAACCTCACTTTAAGAAGGCAAATCACAGCAGTGCCTGTACTCCTGAGGAAAGAGAGGTAGAGAGTCATGGTCCAGCACCTTGACTCCCTGTCTTTGACTTACTCACTTGACACAATTTCCTTCGTTTAGGAAATGTAAATAATTCCTAGGGCTCTGTTAATCCCAGGATTACATGAGTAATTCCTGTTTGCATTAATGGGAGGTTCTTTCTCAAATTCTGTGCATGTGAATGAGTGTCACACGCTCTCGCTCACTAAGCCTAAGCAAATCGGTTGAACAGAAACTTCCCCTCCTCCAGTGGCGAGCACATTTGGAGGATGTTCTGGGAGGAAACACAAAATTAGATCCTTTGCCTCAGGACGTTCATTTTTTGGAGGTACATCGCAAATGATGTCTATTATTAATTCTGTCTGTTAGTCCTTTCCTTCTCTGTCTTGCTTTGACATTGTGGCTTTCGGTGACAAAGGCACAGAGGACTGACCTCAGGTGCTGCTTCAGTAGTTCGGGGGAATAGAAAATGCAGTCCTGCTCTGAGAGGTGCGTGCTAGGGAGGAAAAAATGGGTTGCAAGCAAGTGAGACTTCATGTCTCCTCTGTGCCTTTGCCTGTCTGTGCAGGTTGCTTGCATTTTGGGAAGGATGAGCACATTGAGCTCTGATGTGTGGTTCACAGACAGGCAGCGTCCAGCTGCGTATTCGGAAGCGCCCAGAGATGTCCCATGTCTGCTGCCGGCTCCTCGCACACGAGCTACCTCCAGGAGGCCCTTTGGTTCCCAGTGCCCACCTGGGACATTGCACTGTAGTGTGAGCAGGCAAGCTGTGAGGGTGGCGGGGGCTCCCCTGAACCCAGGGCTCCTCTCAGGCTGGGATCTCGAGGCTGAGATCCTCTCTCTAGAGGACATACCAGGAGGAGCCCTGCAGCGCGGAGGTGGCTCAGCAGGCGACAGAGGCAGAGCAGCAGACCTAGTGTGCTGCTTTGAACTTGCTCACTGATGATAGCGACCAAATTTCCCACTGCTGCTCACAGGGGAAAATAATTAATTAATCCAATTAATGAAGATAAATTGCAGTAACAACTTTAGAAAAATACCATCGGTCAACAGTGAGCTGTTCCCCGAGGCGGTGTCACCAGGGCGAGTGATGGAGGTGGTGGTTTCCCAGCGGTGCTGGGGCTGGACCAGGCTCTCTCCTTCCCTCGTCTGGCAGCTGCTCTCCCCATTCGAGGTCGTGGTTTGGCTGAGGTGGCGACGACTGCCTGACCGTGGAAGAATAACCCTGGTTATCTGCATGTGTGTGTACTGCGGTTGTGGCCAGGAGCCCAGGTTAGGGATGTGGTTGTGTTAGGAGCTGTACATACTTATTATTATTATTTTGAAGACAAAAAGACAGTTCCTGTCAAGCGTCAGTCAGTGCTCCCAGTCTGGTCCCTTCAGCTGAGCACCGAGCCGGGTTGGCACGCGTGTGTGGTGGGGATGCTGCTGAGGCTGCTTCAGACCCGCTCCAGCCTCAGGGGCTGTCAGTCAGCTCCTTCATTAGGAGGGGAAAAAAGTATTTGAGACCCTTTGCTTCCCACAGAGATTTTATTTCAAAGGTCTCGCAAATCAGGATATCGATGATACATGGTTCGTTTTTGCATTTGCTTTGCCAAATGAGAATTAATTCTGTATTTAGGGAATGGTTCAGTAGTATAGAAGGGTGGGAATCCAGTTGGACATGGGGGGATTTGGGGCGCTTCGTGGGTTTTGAGTGAAAAGAAGGTGGAAAAGCCAGAAAAATCTTTATGCTGCAGAGCTGTGAAGCTTGTGTAGCATCAGTATCCACTGCAAAAAAAGCTGTTAGCTGAGCAGCAAGATTGCTTTTCTTTTATTATTCCAAAAACATAGGGCTGATATTTATTTCATTAGAGTAAACCTTTCTGTAGCTGGTAAATGAATCCCAAGAGGTAAAAGGAACCCTAGGATCAGGGACTTTACTTCATTTGGGATTGTGTGCAGCTAATATTCTGGTTAAATAAATACATTTTACTAATTGGATTACTCAGATAGTCTAATACACTGCTGGATTTCCAACCTGATGCTAATAAATTGTGTGAAGAACTTAATCATGTTAGCTTCCAAAAAGCTTGTAAGAGATGAAATTAAAAAATAAGTAGAAGTCGACGTCTATTGCATTTCACAGTGTCTTCGTTTTCCTCATCCTCCTTAGAGTTCTCTTTACCATAGCGTGGCTGATGTGGATTTTTTTCTTTTTTTAATCTGCCTGTGATTAGGGAGGACAGGGAGTTAGAACAGGGCCCTGCAGGGTGGTGGCATTAGGCTGGCGTTTGTCTTGTCGTCTTACACTGATTCATATCGCGGCAGAGCGGCTGAGACCTTATCGTCTTTCAGAGGCAAGGAGGGATGCAGCTTATTTTCGCGGACGCACGGGGAGGGAAATAAGGCTGAGCAGAGCGCAGGGGCGCCAGTTGCTCCCGAAAGCCGGTGAGATTAATGCTGGGGGAGGCACAGCGAGCCTGCGGTGAGGCTCGACACCTCCGGGGGAACGGGCAGTCACCGCAGGCTGGGGCACTGCACAAAGCACCTGGCGCAGGTCGGCACGACGGGCAGCCCCGCTCGATACGAGGGGAGGTGCGTAACGGCACCCCAGTTAGGCTGCGGCAGCAAAATGAGGGAGCGAGCGGTGTTACCACCAGAATTCACTGCTGCAGAAACATCACTTCGTTCACCCTGGTGCTAAATTTGCCTGCGTGTTTCCAGTGTTTCCCCTAGAAAAAGAAAACGGAGGGTTTTTTTGCTTTCTTCTCTCTTTTTATTTATTTTTTTTTCCTTTGAAAAGTACAGCGCGAGAGAATGGCTCTCCGTCGCCAGGAATCAGTGACGAATGGTCTGTTAAAAACAGATAGCTTGTAGCCCCGTCAGTAGAATAACACTATGGGTTATATACAGAGCTCCAGATGTGTTACTTAAGCCTCAGCCAGCTGCCAACAGGGTCTGCGCCTTACTGAGACACAAATGCCAGGCAAAGGGAATTTTGTGACTTGAGCGCAGCGGCTGGGCAGTCCCGCTGACTGAGGACGTCTGCTGTGAGTATCTGGGTTCCAGCCGGCATGGACTTCAGGCCGTTCGCCTGTTAACAGCACCTTATTCCGCCTGTGTACCGAGTACGGTGTTATCTTGGGGTGCCCGCCACGCCAAATATACCCCCACGCTGCCTGCCCCGGGGGCTTCCCTCTGCCGGGCGCAGACCCGTCGCAAGCTCCCCGCGCTGCGAGAGGCTTGCGTTGAAACCGGTTCATGTGCACGCGATACCCGCAGCTCTGTATGACAGAAATCATTTGTTGTGTGCACCTTCACGCAAGCTTTCCCAAAATACTGCAGTACTCGGAGCGTGGGGGTCAAAGCGCTGCCCCTTAACTTGCTCACAAGCTGCCTCTTTGAACTCCCCGATTTTTTTTGTATGTATTTGATGCATCAAATGGTGATAATCACTGTATCAGAGGGCACGTGGGGGAATGATTCGCCATTGAGAAGAGTTGTGAGACCTTCACGTGAAACACGTGACTGCTGTGACCGGCGCTAGAGAGAAGGAACTGCTGGTCCTTATAACAGAGTTCTTTCTCATCGAAGGTTTAGATGTGTATCTTAGTTGCCTGTTGGTAACCAGCAAAAATGCTGATGTTCAGTGGCCACTGCTTGAAGGGTAAGACGTTACGATGAGGTGTTACCTGGAGGCTCTGGGCTGGATGAATACTACCTGCAGTCAGGCTGCGTGGTCCTCGGCTCCCCCCAGGGCCCCCTTCGCTCCAGTGAGACTCCCTTGTTTCTAGCGTGATGCCTAAGGTAGAAGTGGAGGCAGAACCTGAATCAGTGATTTCCATGGAGCTAACGATTCTCGTAGGAGTGCAGGAGCCAAAATGCAGGGCAACTCTTGTCCCCACCCGTGGTCTGAGTCTCCTGGGTGAGCTCTAATGGCAGCCGGTGTGACTGCAAGAGCCCAGCAGGAAAGAGCTGGCATGTGTAAGAGAGAAGGAGCTTTACAGCTTCCCTCTCTTCATCCAGGTTCACAAAGCTAAGTGAGGGGAATGATGCATGTGACTGCTGTGGCCAGCTTGGAAAAGCAGGTTCACTGATTTGGAGCCCTCAGCTTGTAGAGTCAAATTCGATACAGCCACATCCAAGTAAAGCGCTTGGGACTGGAAGGGATGCTGAAATCCTAAAAGCAAAGTCCAGGCTGGCCTCCACAGCTGGTGCTTATAGTCTCTGAACTCATCAACTGAGAAGTGCTACACAAAGAAATAACAAAATCTCCATACTGATGTGCTCCCTCCTTCCCTCCCACCCCTATTTATTATCTGCTCCTGATCAAAGTCTCCTTATTTTTTTATTCTGTATTTAAGAGAAGCGTTGTCTGCATGAGACCTCACCCTGCATTTATTTGTATTTTTGTTCACAGCAGGACTTAAAAACAACAAACCAACCCTTGAAATGGAAGCAGCTTCCCCATACCCTGAACCTCCTTGAAATACTAATAACTAGGTTTTGATGCAGCTTTGTGGGTATTAATGCAAATGTTTTTCTGACTCTCCAGGTTTAAATAGCAACAGCTTATAGAACTCTAATTAGCATAACAAAATTCAGTGATGAGGAGTAAAATGCTTGTCTTGTTTGATGTTTCCTGGTAATTAGCAAGAATAATGATTTATGCAGCATTCCAAGTTCTCGACTCAGGAAAGATGGCAGAGAGCACTTAGAGCAGTTAACTCGCCATTCTCGTGGAGAGGCTGTAGCTGAGGGAAAATACACGCGTGTGCGTGTGCCTGTGCCCTGAAACCCAGACACCAAACCTGTTCATGCAGTTGCGTGCACTAGCGTACACCTGAGCCATAGAGATACCGCGGAACGACTCGGGGATGCTTGTCCGCGCGCACCCGTGTGCTTTGGTGCGTGCAAAGTTGTATGCTTATGTGTGCGCACACACGTGCACATGTGTTCTCGCTGAGTCCTAAATATTTGCCCTGCTTTTTAGATATGAGTAGACTGCAAACATGGAGCCAAGGCATGGCTTTCGTTTAGGGACTGAATCTGTGTGTGTTCCAGTTGCTAAATTTTGCCGTGGACATACAAATGGGAAGGTCTCCTTCTCTTTCAGCAAGTACTGGAGAGCAGGATCCCCATGCGGTAGCTCTGCCGCGGAGGTGGAAGGTTTCTGCCCTGCAATGCCCTCCCTGTCTGTGCAGCACTCGTGCGTGCTCTGGCCAGACGCCGCGGCACGGAGCGGGAACAAGCAGCGGGACTGGGAGCTGCCTCCCGGGCTGGGGAGGAGGCCAAGCCCCGGTGCTGGCAGCCAGCATCTGCTTATCCTGCAAACAGCACATGGCATTCGTCCCTGAAGAAATCTTTTCTTTGTGCCTTTGGTTAGATGTTTGACCTGATGCTTTGTAAAACACAGCAACGAGGCTTGTGAGCTCTGTTTTGGGCCAGGAGGAGTAAAAGATCAAAAGAAAAGAGAGGCTGTTGCTGGAGGGGCAGACCGTGGCTGCTCCCAGGCTGGCTGGCTCTGTCTGGTTTCCCTGCATCTGCACACACAGGGCTTTGCATCTGCCTTCAATATTTCTTTCCAGCTAAGAACTCTTCTCCTTGGGTCCGTGGGGAATCACGAGCTTCGCCCAGCCATGAGCCGCCTTCATCCCCCCATCGTGATTTGCATAAAAGGGAAGGGATTAAAAGCCACCCCCGCCTCCCCTGCCGAGGTGCGTCCCCCAGGGAGCACCTGCAGCGCTCCATCATCTGCCGCAGCAGAGTCAACGGGGACGGTCTGCACTGCGCACCCCTTTGGGGAACGCTCCTGGCCATCCTCTCCTCACCCGTGCCATTAAATGTGTTATGAGTTATGGCCTTCCCGTCAGCCCGCTCGCAGGAGGGCCTTGCATTAGCCACAGACTGTTATCTTTGTCTCCTGCTAGCTTCTACTCTACCAGTCCCCCAGCACCATCCTCTCCTTACAAAAGCTTTCATTGTGTTAACAGCCATAAAGTAAACCGTCCAGGGCAGTAAATTTTGAACTAGTAAAAAGAAACTCTCCTTTTATGTGGTCTGTAGTTGACTTTATGGAGGGCAGTGCTGAAGGCGCTTATTGAGATAAACGCTCTGGCCGAGTTTTTAAAAGGACTAAATAATGTTGGCCATTTGTGGTTATGTAAGATGACAAAATTAGGAGAGAAGTTAAACTACCTGCTATTCAGCATGAGATGAATTTCTGTGGCAATCTGGAAGCGATCTCCGAATGTGCACAGAGCTCCCCGGGCAGGGGCTTGGCCGGCACAGCACAGAAAGGAAAGCTGCCTTGTTTCCTAAGTACTAGAGCTTGGGTACAGCAGCAGACATGTCAGTTGCCTTATCCAATACAGCAAATCTTTTGTTTCCTTGCTAAGAAAGCTAATTTTGCAGAGGAAAAGATTCGGTGATGTATAATCTGTAAGTGCCTGTGGTCTGTGGCATTCCTGGGAGACGGAAATTGTCATTTGAGGAATAGGAGAGGTGCAACCAAGACTGCTCAGTTGAATTTCCTCATTCCCTCCACCCTCCCAGTGTTTCAGAAACGGCTCCTACCATAAGAGACATCCTGAGACAAGATGCATTCATTCATATTAATAACATTTGAGTATTTGCATGGGTAAGGTGGCTCAGAGAGAGGCATTCATGATGAGAAGAATAATTTGGTCCAGCCAGTCTTTGCAAACCACTCTGGGGAAAAGCTTTCCCACCCTGAACGAAGTGAGAAGCTTTTGCTGTGCGGTTCACACAAGAAAGCACAAGCCGATCTGACAAGCTGAGAATGTCAGCTTGGAAATCTCCACTTAATGCAGTCGGTTCCTCATGGCACAGCGGTGCCTCTGCGATTCTCCGGGCTGTTTACAGTGAAGGCAGGGTGAGGGGCTGGCCCGCTCGCTGCCTGCTGGAGCGGCGTGGGACTCCTAGGGAGAGCTGGGGTCACCCCCAAGTAACCTTTCTTGCAGGACCTTAGCATTTGATCTTCTTCCCTTCGTGCAAGACCCAACAAGCAACCCTTTAGGAAAAAGCAAAGGCAGGGGAGATTGCACCCCTGGGGTTACTCTCTCCTTGTACTCTGCAACTCCTTTGCAAAATGGAATTGTGGAATGGTTACATTCTGCAGTCTTAATTAACACTTTTCCAAGATACAATGGCAACCATTCCCAGTGAGGTGTGTTACTCAGCGCTGCTCTTACCCTTAACCTCTGTGCAGCCAGCTCTGGTGTGCTCCCACCTCCATCCCTCAGCAGGGCAGGGGCAAGCCTCCTTGCTCAGCTTCTCTGCCCAAGCAGGTGGAAGAGGGGAGGTGGTGGCATGGAACTGAGCTCCCATGTCCTCCTGTAGCATTTTACACTGTCTAAGAGTAAATTTTTCTAGGGTAAAAGCATGTTTTCTTCCCCTATGGAGATCAGATCTGCTAGGGAGCCAGCTGGGAATTGGTGACGGGGGAGAGCGATCCCCACCTTCAGCCTCTGAACTCCTCCTGACCCACTTCCTACAAGGTGTAATAGCATCTCTGTGCTTTTTATAGTAAAACCTTTTTGTTATTAAAGATTCAGATGCTATTGCCTGCCCTCCAGAGTATGCAGCCGTGTGACCACAGCTGATGAACTGCATTGATGCTTATCCTGTCACAGCGGCTGGTTGCTGGGACAAGCATCGTTAGATGCTTTGGAGGTGTTTGATGTTTGCGACCTGCTACAGGATAACAACTCCATTCAGTGAGCACAGCCTCTGCCCTTGTACACAACTCCTGCTCAAGACGAGGCATCACAGAGATGCTCAAAATAGAGTCTAACCTGATACAATGAACCTTGCAGTGGATTTTACTGCCCGTTTGTTTCATGCAGAGTTTTTATTTGCTGCAGAAATAATTAAATTTTAGTACAACACCTTCAAATCATCTGCTGGGCTCGTTAGCGTGGAGTGTAACCCTGCAGGCAGACCCCGAATTAATCAGAGTATCTCAGTACCGACAGGAAAAGGACCGTGAAAGACAGAAAGCCAGAACATAATATGGTTAAACAGTGGGTACTCATGCAAATGTGGGTAGAAGTGTAGCTGGATATAAAAATATTGCCCTGCTATTGCATGTCAGTCAGTGCACAGAATGACATAGTTAAAGTTTATTGCCACTTTCTGTGGAGTTTCCAGAGACTCAGATAATCTGCTGCAAAATGCACTCCAAAGCTTGTGGCTTTTCCAGATTTCAGCCAAAATACCCAATCCTCCACCAGCTGCAAAACAGAGTTGTGGTGTGGCTCACAGCATCAGTGTTCATGCATCTCGGCAAGTCCAAAAGGCCCTGAGCATGCAACAGTAAAAGGTTATGGCAAGCCATGTGGACTTGAGAAGTGCATGGGGTCTGAGCTGCTGGCAAAGACTGGATTGAGTTTTAGTCTGAAATGGCTTACCTGGTGCCCAGAGCTATCTCTTTTCTTGGGCTAAGCAGACTCTTTGGAAGAGATTTGTGTGTCTGAAATATACTTCATAAAAAAGTAAATGTTTAGTCTGTGAACTCATCTAGGCTTTGTCTGTGGACCATCTCGGAGACAGTCATCCTTGGATAGGATGAGACTGCTCTGCATTCTCTGCAGATGGCAGCTGGTTAGCTAGCTCCCACCTTCTTACTGTTAAATGCCTCCAGGTAGGAGAGACGAGCTCCACAGTTGTGTATAGACCCACTCTGGTGGGAGCAACCTGTAGGCAGAGGGTGCCAAACAGGCTCCTCAAGGAGATTTTAGAGTCTCTATGCAGGTTAACTGGCTTTCCAGAATACCCCAGCAAGAAGCTCAGCATAAGCCTTGTGCAAGGTGACAGCCTGACAAGGGTAGAGAGAGGAGAACCCAGAGCTGGTATTGCTGTAAAACATTTCCATCCATTCCTTTTTGGTTTGAAAGGCACACAGGTTTCCAGAGCGTGCGTGCATGTGCGTGTGTGTGTTATATAAATGTAAAATTGGCCTTCTCAGGTTCTGAAGAGCGCAGTTTGCAGCTGGAGATGGATCACCAATCTTCCAGGGAATTGTGCTCTACAAGGTTAAGCATGTTTGCAGAAGAAATACGGATAATGCTCTTATCATGTATGACCTTTACTATATGTGTAACATTGTCAGTGACAAAAATGCCATTTTTAAATGGTTTTCACACTATGGTATCCAGTCATTAATCATGATGTATGTGAGTGACTCTATATTGTTTCTCTGAAATTGCAGCATTAGATTATTTTCCATCCCGACTGCTCATATGAATTGTATTCCCTGTTACCATGCGCAAGGTTCCTATTTTCTGTGCCTAATGTCATTCTGGCCCTGCGTTTACCCAGAGAACTGGAGAAAAACTTCCAGTGCACAAAGCCTGCTGCTCTCCTCTCCTTCCTCAGCAGACTATTTGTGCATATGTGCGTATAAACGGTGCACTTACTTTAAGATGTCTCTCTAATCCAAGAGTTGATAAATGACTCTTTCAGATGCCTCTGCTGATATTGCATTTTTAATGTAGACAAACTGTAGCTTTGGCTCTGGTCTCTGCATCCTCGATACTGCCATCTTCTCTCTGCATGTGTTGATGTTTTATCTTGCTTGGTGTAATTTGGAAGTTTTTATCTCCAGAATGTATTTTGATTTACAGAAGGTAGAAGGCAATTTGGTGGTTATTTTTATATTTTTTTTGTTTGTTTGTTTTAAGTGCAATTAGCTTCCAGGTTTAAGTGCTGTTCCCAGCAATACCTAACTAAGCTTGATCCTACCTGCCTGAAAAAAGGTACTGCTCAACAGGGATGTTAAGCAAAACCCGTCGCATTCTGTGTGAACTATGGTGTTGGGATCACTGTGCGAGTTGAAGACTATCTGCTCCCTGCAATGCACTGTGGCATATGACACCTGTCTGTACAAGACTTGTGCAGAGATTGAGGGAAAATGTGGCTTGCAGGAAGGAACTAAAAAAATAGTCGTTACTTGTAACCCTAACAAACAAGCTCGGACTGTTTCCTTTAGCCCATTACTACTGGTATTAAAGCAGCCACTTGAGCGCTGAGCTGGCTTTAGCAGAAGGGCAGGGACGGGCAGTCCCTTCCCAGCCCCGTGCCCAGCACTGCTGTGCGTGTGATGCGTTTAGACTGAATGTGCACGCTCAGTGCAGACAGCCTCTGCGCCTCCGCACACTGCGTGCAATGCTTCCTCGGGAGTGCCAGACCTGCTGCACGAGGCCAGTAATTCTGCTGGCAGCTGGAAGATGGCATCATGGGCCACGTAAATGTAGCCTTAGCAGCATCCCTTACGGCTGTGTTGGAAAGCAGTCAGCGTTATTCTCGGTGCCACCATGGGCTTGCTGGGAGATGATCTCCCTTTCCTGCTGAAGAGGGAGTGAATGAAAAGAGTTAAAGGGAGCTGAAGACTTCCTGATGGAAATAACGTGGACGTGCTCCATCAATGCAGAGCCACGTATATCCATGGGGGAAGAAGAGTTCCCAGTGTTTCAGTTCTTGAGTTTGACTCCTTAAGGTCTAATCCTGCTCACTCTCATCAGTGTCAAACAGGAGTGATTCCAGTGAAATCACTGGGCGTCGCAGCCGGGGTGGATGAGAGAAGCAGTAGTCTGTTGGGGTGAAATTTATTTTAGAATAACAGAAAAGGTCTGGTTTGTTTGGTAGCCCATTGCTGGGCTACCTGTTACGCGTGGATAAGACTAGACCTCATTAGACTATTGTCTAGTCCCTGGCTTTGCCAGAGACTTCCTGAGTGACCCTGGCTAAACCATGGGTGCCCTCTGTCTCTGCGGAGGAGTAATACTCCCTTCCTCCTACTTCTGTGTAGAGCTCTGCTTCGGAAAGCTTTCGGACTTACACTAATGCAGATGTTATGCCCAGCACAGTAAGGACTGGCTTCTGTTACATCACTTTCATAAGGTTCAATAGTCTCTTCATTCTGCTTTCTTCCATGATCATTCAATAACCCAGAATGATAAATGCTGGAGAAGCAGCAGCTCCCCAGGCATACGATGCTGGCTGCTCCCGTACGAACAATTCTACACCCAGCTATCCAAGAACCTCCTCTGCTCCCCAGAGACCCACACAGGCTTTGCTTCTGCCCTCGAATATTCCTGTTATTTACAGATAACTTTCCGGTGCTTGTGGCCGTAGCAGCCTTTGCTCAGCTGGATTTATAGGGTGTGAGCTCCCACCTGTGGGTCTCAGGCAGGCAGCTGATATCCTCCTCACTGAAACCAGTTCTGTTGTTCACGGTGCAGTGTTGGGCACAACTGAATACTGCGCGTCCAGGGATGAAAAATGGGAAAGGCGACCACTGGGTTTGGTCTGCGTTGCTCTGAGGCTACACAAGCTTGTTTAGCCCCACTGGCAGACCGTGGGCTTGCTCACCATGACTGAGTGTTTCTCACCAGGCTGCACGGGAGCATCTTGAGATGAATAAATTATGTGTGTGTGGGAGCAAATGCAAAACAAATTGCAGATGCACGTGAGATCTGGCGTGTCTCTTTGTCTCTATATCACTGTATGCTTTTGTTTCAAACTCCTGCTTTTCTCATGAGCTTCTCCTTTCCACATGCACTAAACATTTAGACCGGTGATGCTGTGAGAGCTTCCCATTTGTTCATACAGTCTAGCCTTAATGTGCCTTTCAGTGTGTCTGCCCTCAAACATGCCTCTTAGACTGATCTCAAGCCTTGTTTTCTCTGTTTACTCTGACTTACACTTTCTCTCTGCTTATTTTACTTGAATGATAAACCCTGGAGAAAGGTTTGGGATCTTGACACATATACCCAGTCCTGCTGAGTGGGTGTGCAGAGGGCATATTGTGCAGACAAACTTTCTTCTCTCTGCTTCATCTCTGTAGAAAGGGTGATGTTAGAGGGATTACTTCATGTTCCACGCCACACGCGGTGTGAAACTCTGCTAAGTAACTAAATAAAGATGTAATTTTAATGATGATTAAATTGAAGCACCTCATTAATTTCATGCGAGAGGTGGGGAAGTACACGGCAGCTCTTTCCCTAAATTCATTGTTTGTCTGGCCGCAAGACGTCCCCTCTCAACGTCTGGTTGAGTCTAATTTAAGTATGTAAATTTAATGGTTCAGTAAGTAAAATTGCCTTTATTGTTTGGAATGGTTTGCGCAGTAATTTACGAGCTAGCAAGGCTCATTTGATGGGAATGTATGATGGAGTAGGTGACTACAGTGAAGGACATGTTTATCTTAAGGATACAGAGGAAGAACACCGATACCTAGCATTCATAATCAGAGAGCTGGGATAATAGCACAGCCAGGAGACTCAGGCATGTGCCGGGTTCGCAGGACAAAGGAGTCCTGCTTTGAAAGCTCAGCTCTTATGCACAACATGGCATGGGCTGGGGTCCCTCACCCTACTGGGCTGCTGTCACTGGAGATGACACCTGACGCGAGAGTTCACAGTGCACTGGTTCGGCTCACTGCTCTCTGCAGGAGGAATTTCACCTTACGGCCCTCTATGGAGATTTTTACCATCAGAAGAAAGGAAAAGAGACATGCTAGTCTTCAGGAGTGGCGGGAGGAATGTGGCCCTGGTTGCTTTGTTGCATTCAGCTGTGCTCAGGTCGTTTCTTTCCCTGGTGCTGCCCGGGATGCCTTTTGCTGGGATGCACAGAGGGCTCAGTCAGTCCCAGTCTGGAAGGGGCTGCTCTGCGTTTAGGGATGGTTTTCCTGAGAAGCACCAGGAACATAATGTTCCTCCTAAGGTTAGGTTCCCTGTGAATGAAGTGAGGTCCCTGTGACCTCCCTTAGCCTTCCTGCCACTCCTAGCTGTGCACAACAGTGTGTCTTCAAGGCTCCTTCACGCTATAACCAGCTTGCTGTTATAGTGTTTCTTATTTAAAGTAGCTTGCGCTGAGGATCTTGTAGTGCTTTTCAACATTAATTAAGCCACGCTATGCTCTCGTATTCTGGGAAATTGTTATTACTCTTATGCTGTCGATTGGTAAATTGTTGCAGAGGAGGTTGCTGGGCTCTGCCCAGGGTCACAGAGCTGGGGCGGTGACAGGCAGGGGAGAGGTTCAAGCAGCCAGCCTCCCCCTCCAGCTCTCTTGGCTCTTGACAACGTCCTTGCTATCGAACACTGCTTCCTGAAGCTGTCTTTGAAACAAACTCATTTCCTAGAGCCAAAGTGCTTTGGCTTGCTTTCACGGTATGCAGTGTGACACTTGACATTATCCCGTTGTAGGGGACTCCCATGTCCCGTGCGGAAGGAGTATTAGGAAAGCAACCCAGATAGCCTCTCCATAGAGGCCCATCTGATTGAAGTGTTTCCTTTATTTTCCTATCTTTTTCCCCTTTCTTTTTTTTTTTTTTTTTTGATAACCCCATTATCCATGCATCCAGATGAGAAATAAAGCTAGCAAAGTCTAATTTGCTTGACTATGGTCTGACTTCCAGAAAATCTATGTAGGGCATGCTGCAACCGTGGAGGGGAAAAGGGGAAAATGAACATGTCTAAACAGGCAACCTCTCTTTATAAAATGTGGTGATACAGGGATAGATATGGAAACCTAATTCTTGGAAAGGATAGAGACTTAGAGTTTGATTGAGAAGGGGAGATGAGGGAGGTTGTTCTGCACCTCCCCTGCTGCCTGGCAGTGTCCTTCTGACAGCCACTGCATGTCGGGAAAACGTCAGCGGGCTGTTCTCTGGCTTTTACTTATGATCACCCAGCAAACTTTCAACCGAAACAGGCCACAGAGATGTGCTTTTCCCATTACCCTGAGATTGCCGGAGAGCTGGAGAGATACTGTAAGAGCAGCAGCATTTGCTTCTGGTTGCTACAGCTGGCAAGAGCAGTGCTCTCGCTTCCAGTACTGTTCAACCTAGCATCTAAAATCAGTGGAGAGATACTAAGGATGTACAGGGAGTATTTGTGGTCCTACTTATTCCAAAGGTGAGATATAAGAAGGCAAAGACCTTGACATGCTTTGGCCCTTTGAGAATCTTTTAGATGGGGCCAGTGTATAAAAAAGATCACTGCCTGCCACTTAAGCTTTGTAAGTCAGAGATATCCTTGCTGTTCCTGCCTGCACCCTGTCTGCTGTTGCTTGGGCATGACTCCTGGAGCTGGCTAGATATAATTAACCCTGTGGCTGCTACTACTGAAACAGCAGAGCATTAACAAGCACCGCAGCCATTACGTTCCTCTGTGCCAAGAGAGTGGCCATTTATTTTGCTAAGTAGACAGTGTGTAGTGAAGAGTGTGATGAGAAAGGAGGGAGGACTGGGCAATGTGCAAAAACGCATAATTAAAAAATGAAAGGGAAATCTAGCAAATTGTATGGAATATTTTCAGTGGGTTTTACTCCTCAGGCTACACGCTGAGCAGGTACAAGCTGTGGAGTCCTTTCTGAACTGTGCAGCCTGTCTTGTTGCTGAGTCTGGGGAGGGAGGGATGGGACAACTTAAGCCAAAGATGCATTTGCCAGGAAGGATAGGAAATGGTTTTCCTCCTGCTCTGGCTTCTGGTGGCTAACTGGTGAGTAGGACTTCTGAATTGTGATGATGGTGTAAAAGGCAGCAATAGACCTTTCTTTATTGTCTTCCATTGATGTCAGCTGGTGTTTTGGGCTTCAGAGTTTGAAGGCCGAGTTTCAGCAGTTGTTGCTTCTTATTCTCCTTTACCTAATGACCCATTGGCCAAAAAAACCCTACAACCGTGGGTCATTTTGAGCCATGCTGCCACCAGGGTTTCCCTTTGCCGAAATAGAAACCAGGCTAAACTATAATGCTTGTCCGTTATTGTGGTTTCCTCTTGTTTTATTTGCTTCCATGCTTCATGTATGGGAATGCACATATCTGTGTCTTAAATGTTCTTTCTTTGCAGCTGTTTCTTGAGTTGCTTTCTGATGTCTTGCAGACCACAGCTGGGAGATACTGCTGCAGACACGGACCCTCCTTGCTTGTGCTTTTGCTGGGGGGACGTGGTATGTGACAGCAGAAATGCAGGAAAAAGGACAACACTGGGAAGGGGAAAGTAACATATCCTCTTTGTACAACTGGGGTCAGAAATGCACAGCTAATGCAAAAATCAGCCAAGTTTATTGCTAACCTACTCTTACAAACTTCTGCTGTGTGCAGCAATGAGAAAATGGTGAATGTTAAGGTACATGGGGCTGTGTCTGCACAAATTGTGGCTATCGACTAATTTAATCAGTAAAACACAGTAATCGTTCACCCAGTCATATCAGAGCGGACAGGCCGATTTTCGGAGCACAGAAGGAGCTCCATCTTTGGAGCACAGAGGAAGGCCTCTGATGGAGCTAGTCCTTCTGTAAGGTCAGTGCAAAGCAAAGGGACATCCAGAGTTTGCCCAGCTCTGTAAACACTGTGCTGTCGGTATTTTTTGCCACCTAAGGCAAACCTTAGGGAAAACCCAGGCGGGGCCCCAGCACCCCTGTGCTGGGATATCCCACAGACAGTGCAGGGATTTGATGCTCCTGCTGAGATTCGAGGGGTCGTGTCGATGTTGTCTTTCTGCAGCGGCTTCCCGGTAAATACTGTCACGCGAATTTGCAGCGAAGTGCCTTTTGTCTCCTCCGCTGTCTGCAGTGACAGGCGATGCCGTGCTCCTAGTACCTGCCACCTACCCAAACACCGGGAACGTGCGGCTCACTGGTACCTGAATGGTAATCTCAGCAGAACAGAGAAAAAGTACACACACTGAAGACTGCATACAGAGCTGCTACCAAGGGCCTTGAGACCAATTAGACTATATTAATTACCTTTTGAGCTAGCCTGCAGCTTTTTGAAATTCTAGCATCATCCCCACCATGAACACCTTTTAGATCCTTCAAAGGAACAGACCTGACTGGTACCCCGGGCAGGCTGAAATCTCCTGAGCTACACAGGCTCAATTATATCTTTCAACACAGCTCGTCACCTCTAATCCTGAGGCCCAAATGTGAGGGCACTGACCTTTTCAAGTCGCAGAAAGGTTGCTCAAATGAGGATGACAACCCAAAAGGAAAAAAGGAAAAAGAAAAAAAAAAGGGAGGGGGAACAGGAAACTCCATGTGACATGAAAATAATTTCTCATGTCTGTGAAAGGTTTTACTCTGCCTTCACTTACATAATTTATCAATTTAGAGATTAGTAAAATTGTACTGTCTGCAAGAAGAGGAAAATTGGTGCATTATAAAGCTTTACAAAAGATCTGTCCTAACTGCGAAGAGAAGATAGGAGGGAGAATGAACTGCCACCTCTGGACAAAGCGTTTTTAGTGCTTAAAATGATAATGTCAATTTTGGCTTTGCCTAAAATCTATGTTTTCCACAATGAAAGGAAAAAAGATTTCTGCCAAAGTCTTGGGAACGATAACAGACATTTTCAGGTAGGGAGCTGTGTATGTCAGGGGAAGATCTTTTTCAAAGGAGATGTTGTTTTTATTTATATTACAATAATAAGGTCCTGAGAGTACTAGTAGTTTGGCTGTTTTTGTATGGGGATGGTCTAAAACTTTATTGATAGAAAACAGATGTGAAAAACAACAACAAATTATCTGCCTGAGTTGCTCAGCTTTTTCCTGGGCAAAATACAGGTAGAGAAAGTGCATAAATGATAAAGAACTAAGTCGTTTTATGGTGCCTAAAACGTCAATAATTGAAGCTCTTAATCACATGGGTAGGGAAACTTCTATATTAATTATCTGAGTTCTGGTCTGGCAGTGTCTCCTTCAGGTACGCAGAAGCTTTAGCTACCCGAACTGTTTCGTGATCACTCCAACACCCATTGAAATAAATTCATTTTCCTTCTGTGCTTTTCAGCTCTTTTCCATAGCCTTGGGATGTGACCGTCTTTATATTAATAGGAACTGCTGCCCGACAACCATTAAATGTGCGTTTAAGCCTTTTGCATACATTGAAGCCGCTATAGCTGTTCCATGTCATGACTGCTGACGAGCGGGGTCAGGCCCTTTCCCCAGCAGATATCGCTGAGCCTATTAGGCTCTAACGGGGTTAGAACAATTGATATTTACAGCCCTGCCGCAGCCGCCCGGATTTTGGCGATTAGCGTAAGGGCTCGCAGCCCTAGGGCTGCTTCACGGGGGCCGGTGCTGGAGCAAGCCCTGGGTTGGAAGGGGACTGATGAAGGATGCAGAGTCGGTGTTCATGCAGGCCACTGAAAGGGGGGTGGGATTGGGGGGGAAAGATTGGTGGCTGGATGGGAGAAATGTTGCCACCTTAGGGTTCATTGGCAGCGTAATCTTTTTCGGAAAATTTCTAGAGAAAGCCTTGAAATGCTCCTTGTGGGAAGCCAAGCCCAGGGGCTCGTGTGGCTGCCGGTCAGAAAGGCAGGGTTCTGCTTGCCATTCCTCCACGGGGTCCAAACGTGCCCCTGGCTGCTCTCTTCGTCCCATGTTCTGCTCTGGTCCCACCTGAAACAGGCAGTGACCGGGGTGGGGGGGGATCAGCGGGTGACGTGTGCTAGGTAAACACACAACGGTGTTCACCGCTTGCAGAACACGCACCCACGGCACCCCTTGTGCCGGGCCCTGACTGTGGTGGGGTTGTAGCACAAAAGGCAAGTTTTGGTTGATGAATACCTTGGGATAAGCTCAGAAAAAGGTCAGCGTGTGCAGAAGTGGTGCTCCCTCCTGCCTCTGGAGCCTGGTCTCGCCCTTCCGGCAGTGGTTAGGATTTGAGACCAGCTGCGCATGAAGGAGGGCTGTTACTGCCCTTGCTGCTCTTGCTGCGTAGATCCTTCTGGGGTGCCAGAAGCTGGAGATTTACACATCCAAATGCTGTGGAGCTAGGGTGACACCTAAGAAGGCAATTAGGTGGAAATTTGCTGGGTTTCTCCCCCCTCCCCCCCTTTGGATTCAGACAAAAGTGCAAATCAGAGCAGAGCTTGACTTGGTTGCATAAGACAATGTGTAAAAATAACCGGTGAGCCTCAGGATGGAAAGTGCAAGAGAAGAGGGACCCGTGTGACACGTCCTTGAGCTTTGTGGCACTGTTTCAGCAGAGCAGATACGCATGTCCCCAGTCTCCTCCTGTTCTTTGGAGTACTGATACGGAGTGATGAATTCAGCTCGTGAAAGCCTCTTGTTGCAATTAAACAGTCTCACAGAGAGTAGAAAGCAGAAGAGAATAGAGTGAATAGAAAAGTTAAACAATCAGGCAAAAGCTACTATACATCAGGCCAACGAGAGCCGTGTTGCATTGGTATTATGTAAGAAATGACATTCGGCTCTAAAATCGTCTTGGGTGGATAAAGCAGGTGGATAATGAACTTTGCTTGAAGCTGGGATTTTGAAAGACAAAAATAACAGCTTAGCAAAATAGGGTCCAAATTGGTGTTGGTTGAGGGACATGGAGTTAGCAGGAGAATAGCAGATGCCGAAACCACAGCCAAGTGTGGACAATGTGCAGAGCACTCCAGCAGCCTCGGTCTCCACATTGCTCCCATCCTGGAGCATTTTTAATCTGTTACGCAAACCAGATGATGGCTTCAGTGGCTTTGAGTCGTAGCTTTTCCCACTCGCTTGGACAACATGGGAGAAGGGATGGGGAAAAAGAAGAAAGGGTTGATATTTCCTTTAACCTGGGGATATCTCTGGGCTTTATAGAGATGAGTCTTTGCCATCTTACAAAGGGAGAACTTCAGTACAGAGCAGATGAAGTGACCAGCAAGATGAGTCTGAGCTGCTGACTCCTGGGCTTCATGAACCGTGCAACCAATCAGCAAAACATACAGAAGAAAGCCGAATAAAACTCATTCTTTTAGCTAACGGTGGGTGATTGCTACGGCAAGAGCTGTTTGTGTGCAGATCGGGGCTGGGGCCGGCTCCTCCGGGCCGCAGCGACGGGGGCCGCCTGGCAAAGCTGCCGCTGCGAGAGCGTTGTAATGGATCCAGCAGTCCCTGTCTGCCGCTGAATATTATCAGTGTAATCCGTTTGTCAGGATAGCGCTGCGGCGGCCGCACCGCCACGGCCGCCCCTGGGCCCGGGCGCCGCGCGCCTCGGCGCCGTGCGGCAGCTCTCCTCGCCAGCTCCGCTATAATTGACATTTTCCATCTGACAGGTTCCGTTTTCCCTTCCCACCGTTGCTAAGGAAACGGGAGAAGAGGGCCCGGGAGCCATTAGCTGCCGTCATCGCCTGCCCGTCCGCAGAAATGTCACTTCTGCTAACGAATGCTGGGCCAAAAATAAAAAAAAAATAAGAAAAAATAATTTAGGCAGGCCACGGGGCCGTTCTGCAAAGCCAAAGGTTGGTTGGTCTAGCAGAAGGGCCGCAGCACTCAGAGACCTGCAAAGAGCCGCTCCGTGTCCATTGCCAGTAAACCCCGCCAGCCGGCGATGTCCCAAGCAGCCCTGGCACCTTTACACCCAGAAAGAGGACCCCAGGTCTCCTCGCACACCCCTGCCCTTTTCCTAGAGAAAATCTTTCAGACTACTGTTGTCCTTTTAGCCTGTGATATGTGTGGGTATTTTCTGCGCGAGCTTTCATTGCTTCTTAACAGCTTGCAAGCACTTGCGGTGAAGTGTTTCTTTCTTTCTTACAACTCCCTGTGGAATTGAAATTGTAAAAAGTAAACATCCGATGACCAAGCCCCTGCGGTTTGACTTCCCGCCGTGCCATGGTTACTCAATGGCATGGAAGTGAAGTGAAGGCTTTGCTCCCTCTTCGTAAACTCTTGCAGTGTTCTTTCCATGTCTGTCTGGAAACCAAAATCCCCCATCATCATCATATCTGTATTCTTCTCCCCTCTTACTTAGAGAAAATGTCCGTATCCACATTCTGCTAAGTGGAATATAAAATACAGGGCAATCCAGTGGCTTGTTGGAAGTCGCTCATGCAAACTGGGGTGGAGCTGAGGAGCAAGCTAAAATATCCTGCTTCCCATTTTGGAGCATCTTCCACAGTGCTGTATTTCTTCAGTCCCTTATCCAGGCATCAATCCAAAGGAGACCGCGGCTCCTTTGAGATATCACTAACTTCCATGCACACCTCAGATTGACCTCCACAACCTACTACAAGTGAACACAGAAATCCTTCTTTATTCTGTCAAGTCTGCATGACCCATACAATTACCGTAGATTCAGTGGAGATTTCTGTTGCCTGTAGAAGTGCTTACATGCACCAAAACCTTCGGAGGCTTTGGACTTAGTATTTGACATAACTCAATGCTCATTCAGAAAATGCATTTTCAAATATTTATCAAAACCATGTCTTGTTTTGATAAGACTGTTCTACACTGCCTCTTGGATTAAGAACTGTATCTTTTGGCAAATCTCAAGTTTTAAGAAAGAGTTGAATTATTTGGAGGTTCAGATGACCTCTGAGAAATTTGAGTTTCTAGTGTTAGAGAAGGTTATCGTTTGACTTCTATACTGTGTTAAGCATCCTTTCTGCTCAAAGTCCTTTGTCAGTCGTAGAGGAAGAAATGCTACCTTGGGCAAAGAAAGGCACAACATCCCACTTTGGTGCCTTCTGAAGACTTTCTCTTTAGAAGGCTGGAGAAATCTATGTCAATATAAAATACAGACTACAGCTTTTCATGGGGTTTCCTGAAGCAAGACTGTGCCATGGCTTTGCCCAGTTTCCAGATGCTCCGAGCTCTCTCACGTTTGTCGCAGGTGCTTGAGGAGCAAAAGACGTGGTTAAGTTCTCTAGGACCAGCATGGCAGACAGCAAAGGAGGCCAGAAAAGGCAGCGTGTTGTTTAGTGAGGGGAAAAAATGTGTCGGGGGGTTTCCTCCGCTCTTTGCCACAACCAGACGCCTCCTTCCCCTAAGCACCACGTGCCATCAGCACAGGCTCCCCTGCAGGGTCCTAGCTTGTCTCAGGACTGTGGAGCACCAACCACTACTTGTCCGTTGTCCGATCTTGGTCACAGTCACCTCTATGGAATAGTTCCCTGACTTTAGAGCAAGAAATGACAACCTAAAGCCAAGCGAAAACTCTTCACTGGGTAAATGAAGCAGGTCCTGGCTGGCTGCGAGGACAGTGAGGTGATGTATAGGAGGAAGAGGAGAGACAGATACGTGCTGAGTTCTGTCTGCCTGGCTGGCTGAAGAGGAAGGGGATCTCTGGAGACTCATTGACCAGTGCTTTTGCCGCTTGGTCTTCTAATTTTATTTATTTTTCTTTGTGGATAGAGAGCAAGCTCCAAGGAGAGGGCTGATGTATAGAGCTTTATGTCCGACTCCTGCCTGCTTTATGGAATTCTTCCTTACCTCTGCGGGTAAATGTTGGCTCTTTAGTGGCAATGACTGCATCTATTATGCGAGGCTGAGGAAGTGGTGAAATAACAGCATGAGAAATGTGCTTGAATGAGTATTCAAATGCGAACATAACGAGTGCAGTCAGTGTAGCGCTGAGTCCTGAGGGACGTGGGAGCTTTGGTTCGACTTTTATTTCTTTAAAAAAGAAAGCCTTAACCCTCCCACCCCCTGGGTATTATTTTCAAATTAATTACTCTCATTACATTAATTGTGTGAGTGCCTGTTCCATTTTACCCCCTTTTAGTGGGTTAGACTGTAACAGGGTTGCTAAAAATATAAAACCTAGGAATCACACAGCAACAATTAATTCAGAGAAAGGAATTCTATTGCTGCACACACTGTCCTTGTTTAACAGCTAATAAATAACAATTAATAAATGATCCTCTGTTAGAATACTCCCTCCCCCCAGATGTAATGCAGATAAATTTCTCCTTCGCTTGGGGGTTAGGGAACGCTGGCTGTTTAAAGACAACTACAAATCTAAAATGAAAATTGAGTTCTGCCTTGTCATATGGCTCAAATGCCCTTCCATCTAGGCTGGGGTGGGCATTCATCGCAGCTGTGATGTATGTTTTAATTTACCTAGTATATGTTATTAGATTATAAGCCCCTAAGGGCAGGGATCTCATGTTTTATACCTCTAAAGCACTGCACACACCTATTGAACTATATAAATACCTTTTACAAAATGAATTTGTCCTCCTGCTGTGAAATCCTGCCATGCCTTCTGGTTTGCATAAATATCCTAGGACATGTCATTCTGTGGCTATTTTGACACTGGGGCTTATGTGGAAATTCTGGTGGCACCGATGTCCCAAACACCATGACAAATCTGACCGTGCCAGAGGGGAGGGGAAGGAGAAAGGGCCATGAGATTTTTCCTTTTTCTTTCCCCTAGAAAGTAAAATCTTCTCCAATGTATTTTATAGTTTTTTTCCTGAAAACCTGACAAATTGGGGTGTTCAGTGAGCATTTTATGGCTCGGCTCCATTTCCGCTTTGGAGTTGGGTTTTGCAGGGCTCTCAGGGCAGGCCTCCGCGCACTCCGCGCACTGGTGCGCCCTCCCCGCTTGACCCTCACTGTGAACTGGTGATGCTGGCAACGGGCTCCCCTCCTGGAGACGGCCAACCATGCACCCCACCCCAGTGGATTTGCACTTCTCTCTAGTCTGCCTTCTCCTTGGTTTTATCCTGTTGCTTACATTTCTGGTGTAATACTGAAGCATCCCTGTCTCCCTCTTGTGCTGTAGTGCAGCATCTTTGCAGTGAGGATATTCAAAGGGCCTAAGGGAGTGATGTAGCAGCGCTCTCTGAAATGTAGTGGGAGATGAACACATTCCTCCCAGCACCTTCAATAATTCCTGCTTAAATTCTGAGTTTTTTCAGCAGTGATGAGAGGTTTAAGTCTCCTGTGTTCTGCACAGTGAAAGCTGTGACGTGCACCGTGGCCGGTGGTGGGAAGCTAGGAAATCAAAGCAGAAAATGATTGCACATGCTACCACCTATCTGTATAGGTACCACTCTGTGGTGCCTCTGGAGTCATCTTCCCTGGCCCAGTCCTCAACTCAGAGATCTCCATCAGCCAGTTCCTCTGTTGAGCTCAGAGCTTCTGCTGGAGTAACAAAATATCTTAAAGAAAAATACCCAGGTTGCAAACACTTGAGAATCTGCTATATATCATGATAAGATGATTTTAATTAAACTTTAGGCTTTGAGGGTTCTTTTTTTTTACATTAGTATGCATGTCTACTCTGTTCTTGGCTATCAGACTGCCTGTTTTGTCTATTTATTTGTATTGATTTATTAAGAGGAATAGGTAGATTAATCTATCTAGACTTTCTTCTCTGGTCAGTGTTGGGCACAGGCTTTGTATCCATGGTGTAGAAGTGCTAACTCAAAGTTCATTAGTTCCATCTCATCAAGTCAAAATATTTATTTTTAGACCGGAGGAGTCTGGAGTTGATCTCTGACTTGAGTGGAGGTGCTTGCAATGTACACCATTTAAATGTCATCAAAAACGGTACCCCGTGTTTGTATTTCTGGCTTCCCAGCTAAACAGCGTGATGAGAAATAATTGATTGCCTGAAATACTTAAAGAATATGTAGAATTTCTTACTGTGTGAGAAAGGCAGAACAAATTGTGAGACAAGAATTAAATGTGATTAGATGGTAAAATATTTTTACTTGTCCTGCTTCTACAGCTCGCGTGGCTAGGATATTTTGGGAGGGTTGGCCTCCGCTGTGCGAAACTCATGCCTGTTTTCAGTGGGTGGATCTCCAAGAAGAGTAACTTCAGGGTTCCTGGTAACGCTTGGGTTGAATGCAACCCTATTTGTATGCAGGCATCGGAAGAAAAGTTCTCTGCTTTCTCAGAAATGCTTCTCCAGGTACAGCCTGTAATCTGTGGGAGCCTCTGTATTAGGATTAGAGGGGAGGGAGGCCTCCAGAAGTGTAACTGTCAGTAGGTCTCAGCAGTTCAATTGCGTAATTAAGTAATCCTTTGGATATTTTAAGAGGATTTTCACAGCAGTGTTTATTATCTAAATTTGAGTCTGCTCTCCATGTGCTGGCTGCTGTCTGAAACGGAGCGAGAGGGAGCAACAGCTTGTTCTTTAAATCTGCCCAGATTTTTAAAAGTAAATGAGAGTTGTTTGAAGCACACAACAAAGCAAGTGTGATCAAAATCTGGCAGGTGACATCACCATGCTATAGGAAATTAAACAAAGAGGGGCCCATTCTCTTCTTTCTTAGCACTGCTGCACTGGAAGGACCTGGGTCAATGCAAGACTAGTGTAAAATGTGAGAGTGAATCAAAGTATCCTGCTTACTCCCTGATTTGTGCAGGTTTAGATTGCCACGCTATGATATCAGTGCACTTTCTCATCAGCTCGTGTGAGATCAGGATCTCTGTTGCTAATATTGAAGAAAAGATGTTTCCTTAGGCCTACATGAAGGACAGAGCTGCGTGAAGCTTTGCATGTCATCCCACAGCCATTTCTAGCAATTCAAGCCATGTGAATTGCCATGCTCCGCGCTGGGCTTGGAGTGCTGCCTCTGGATAACACAGTTCATATGCCATTGGCTTAAACTTCGTGTACCCAAGGAAATCTTGAGTAACCGCCAAGATTCGTGGTGGGGAGGTTGGAGAGAGCAGACTGTCATGGCTTGTGCCTGCCAGTTACACATGGAGGCCCCATTGACATCCTGGTCGGCTGTTCAAGTTGCATCATCTGGGTGGAAAATGATGAATTAGTTTTCACTTGGCTCAAACTCACCAGTAGATGTATGTGTGCCTTGGAAAGATTTGGACAGACCTGGCCTAAAACCAGCAAGCTCAGAGACAAATAAGGAAAATGGAGATACACAAAACAAGATATCCAGTAAAGTAATATCCTAGCTTCAGATTGTTAGAAAGATACATTTAGGATTTGGTTTGGATGGAGTAAGGGTCAATTCTCGTTTGAGATAAACCAGTTCCTACCTAGCTTTAGGTGATGGAGGGATGTTTTCTTCTGGGTCCAGCTGTTCTCACTGGGCCTACTACACCTCTGCTGTCGGGAATCTCTGTGTGTGCACCTTTGCTGGTGGAAGACATCGTGGGAAGATGCATTTCAGTCCCTCTGAGGCAAAGTCCTCCAGGTAGCCTATGCACCATCGCTTCCAGCACAGAAGGGGTAACAAACAACAAGGGAGCCAGGCACGGAGATGCCCTCAGCAGCCCAGCAGTTAGCTATGGGGGTGTCTGTCCATGGCTCAGCCTCTCCAGTCATGGGACAATCTGGGAGAGAGCAGAGGAAAGAAGGTGAGCTCACCCTGGGATGATGTGGCAAGTCTCTTAAAGTCACTCATAAAAGTGCTACATACTGAGCTCACTCCTATCTCAGGTGCATTTGAGGGAGGGCTAGCAATGCTACTGGATGCGTGACCATTTCAAAATGATTTGCTCATGTTGACAGTTGCTTGGAGAGAGTGGTAGGAAAGGAGAAGCCTTGATAAGCTTTTTTTTTTCCTGTTTTCTGTGCTTGCGTTTTGATTCATTCATGTATGGCTTGGCTGCTTCCCCCATAGAGGAAACATCAGTCAGGTTTTATGCCTCAGACAAGTTGCAGCACAGGCCAGGGCTGTGAAAAGACTCCTTTGGCAGTGGGGTGGTCCCTGCAGCAGCCTCCATCCAGGCTGGCTTTGGCCCAAGTGCTGCCCCTTCAGTGTGGGAAGATGCAGGTGGGCTTGGCAGCACTTTCATTCGTGCTGGTGCTGGTGCTTCCAGCAGCAAGCCACCACCTCCTGTTGGGTCTGCAAGAGGGTCAGCCACCAGGTAGGACAGATGCTTTGTTCAGTGTCAGAGCCTGGGCCTCACTGAGGACCTGTCAAGACACCCTGCAATGGCAAAGGGGAGACTGCTGCAGCCCAGGAAGATGTGTGCCTCTCTGGGGCCCTCCATGCCCCATTTTTGCTGGGCTGAGGCCTGAACTAGCTGCAGTTGCAAATCACCCTTCTCCTCATGTACTCCCCTAGCATCCTTCTGCTTGATATTCAGTTCCATCTGGACTTCTCTTGCCATCCTCCAACACCACATCATTTCCTGGGTCTTTCTCTTTTTCCATGTCTTGCTCTGGGAGGGAAGGAAATGTCCTTGCAAGTCCCTCAAGAGGGTCATTTCCTGTTCGGTGGAATGACTCTTTGCTATTACACTTTTTGGGTTGCAAACACTTGGAGCTTATAGCATCAGTGCAGCTGCAGGGAGCAGTGCTAAGAGTGAAGTCTCTCTTGAGTGTGCACCCAGGCTGGCTTTCCGTGCTGTAGGGCTGCCTGCTGTTTGTCTAGTGCTAACCAGGCCACCAGCTTGTGCTCCAGGTGTCTCAGCAAATTAGATCCCCTGTGAAGCCTCCTCTGCGAGCAGCACATACATGGCAGCGTCATCTAGATGACACCTGGAGCTGCGCTCAGAGGAAGCTCCTGTGGATCTGCAAAGGCAGGGTCTGGAGCTGCGCGGATGAGCGCAGGCCCAGCCCAGCCTTGCTGAGCTGCTTTCGTTCTCCACGAACTGGCCACGAGACTCTGGCTTTGCTTATGTCTGTTGGAGGGCTCTTCTGGCCACCTCCCACCACCTCTGCAGGAGGGTTGAAGGTCAGACCTTCATTTCAACAAGTGGGAAAACAGTGAAATTCAGCTGCAACATGTAGCAAAGAAGTAGAAGAAAGGGGAGGATGTGTCCCTGTCCTCCATGCACTGTCCGGCCCCTCTGGGTCTGCGGAGCGGTGGTGCTTGCAAAGGGCTGTTCCTCAGCTTCTGCTGCCTGTGCGAGTTGGTGCCTGCTAGGCAGAGGGAAGGGGCTGTGTTTCTCCTGGCACAGCGTCGGTCTGGGGTCAGACTGGAGGCCAGGTCCACGGGGGTGGTTGCCCAGCCGGACTGTGAGTTTAAGTGCAAACGAGGGGAAGAAAGAAGCAGTTGCAAACCAGGGCCCTACTCCGTCTGCTTGCGCGGGCACAAGTGACCGCTGCAGAATTCAGTGGGAGTCGTTACTGGAGGTAACTGGGCTGGCTGCAGTGCTTCCAGACATGCTGGTGTGGTTTGATTCCTCCTCCGCGGGAGGAACACGCACCTGATTTGTTTCATGTCTGGCCCATCGGCAGACCCCAGCGATGTCGCTGTGACTCGCGCTCTAATCTTGGCACGGCTTTGAAGCCACGCTGAGGCTGGTCTTAAGGGGGAGAGCTGTTAGCTAACAAGGGCAGCTAGGACGGAGGCTGCGGGAGGATTTGAGTGCCGTTTCCTTCTTTACAAGGGGAGAAATTTGGGAAAGGCAGGTTTCTAAGCCTCTCCGCATCCCACGCTTGCTTTGTGCTTGCCCGCAAAGATTTGAGGAGGCTCCTGGAAGGCAGGGAGGTCTTTTTTTTCTTTCTTTTTTTTTTTTCGCTATCTTCTGGGGAACTGCTGTTTAATTCGGTGGCATGGGTGTGCAGCGTGGGATTTAATGTCGCTGAGAATGAGCGTCCGGCACAGCATTGTTCCCGCAGCCCGAGCCGCGCGATCACAAGCCTGCTGCAGGCTGTACTAAAAATAGGAGGCAAACATCATCCCTCCGCCAGCATCCAATCAGTGCCACGGGCTCGGGGGCCGCTCGTCCTGCCCGCGTGTGTCAGCTGGCTCCTTCCCTTCAGCTTGCCGGCTGTTGACAACTCCTGCCTGACTGGAGAGGGGGATGGTTTCCTTCTAGGAGAAAACAAGAGCTTCTCATTAGGAATCGGGGGAGAGCTGCGCATTTGAAAGTGTGGGGCAGCACGGGAGACAGTGCAGCAGAATGACTCCCACCAACTCTCGCAGCCCTTTTTTTTGCCCCAAAACTGTACCTCTGTGGCCATTCCAGCAGGAAAAGGGATCACAAAAAGGCTACAAGCAAAGCTGGAGAGTGAGATCATTTGCAGTGGTATAACCAGAGGTCTTAGCCGCAGTGTGGGCACGTGGATTTGCTTATGATCAAGCAGGGGGAGGTTTTCCAAACGGCTGCTCTCGTCGGCTGGACAGGCAGTTTTTCCGACAGGCTCTGCACCCAGCTCCTGTCCCCCAGAGTCTCTGGGAACCTGTCCGCTTTCTCAGGAACTGAAGCTCTTTGGAAAAATTAGCCAGTGGGTTTTAATCTGATAGTATCTTTCCCATGCATACTGTCAAGGATGACTGCGCTGCAGGTCATTTGCAGTAGCAATGGGCAAAATCCCTGTCTTCTAACAAGAGCTGACTCCGAACTCTTATGCCTTTTCCTGCACCATAAGTGTTCTGGAGATAGGGCTTTACAGAATATTTGCAAGATGCAGTAACTGCCAAAAAGTACTTATAATCTTAGGCAAATACAATAGACAAGGCATTGCTTCAAATGCAAGCACCCATGCCAGAAATGTAAATCAAGCCTTTCCTGAGCCTCAAAACATGTAAGATAATATTTAGGTTTTATTAGATTTCATTTACTTATCTTCTGCACTTTCCAAGGCTGGGTTAGGAGCAGACATGCCAAAATCCTAAGGGGGAACCTGTGATTACAAGATTCACAGCCTGTTTTTACAGACTAATGAAACCTGAATAGCTGACAAGCATCGCCTTCATTTCCAAACTTACAACTGCATCTCCTGTCCTTGGAGCGCGGGGAGTTTCATGTGTCGTTCATCGCGGGGTGATGCTGCGCTGGCTGTCTTTGCAAGGCAGCCCCTGCGAGGCTTTTTCCCAACCATCCTGTTAGTGGGGTTAGGAAAGAGCCACCTGCCTTTTGCCACTGCGGTGGCTGGGGCGATGCGGTTTGTTCTCGTTTGCATTTGTTGTCTGGAAAGCCGTGCGCTAATGGTCGGATTTTCTGGAGCGCTCCGTGGATGCAGACCTTTGGTCGCTCCCTAATCCTGTGTGTCATTTCCCTGAAACCCCAGTGGAAATGAAATAACCACCACAGATATAATCGCTAAAAACAGCCAAAGGCAAGAGAGGTCAGATGCAGGATCCCAGACCACCTGATGAAGGTGCTCAGGGAAGGGTCTTTCCCTGGGCCTCTTGGTTTTGTTTTAGGTGTTTCTAAGCCTTCAATCTGCGTTAAGATTTTATCATCTCAGAAGATGTGGTGGGAACGGCAAACACAAGGGACTCTCCCTGACCTGTCTCCGGACAGGAATTACAGTACATTTTAAAAGTCACTAAAAGCAAAGCTGCTCATTTCTGCTGACCCCATCCATCATGTCCCATATCAGGCTGCAGCTGCAAGGGCTCTCTGCCTAGATTTTGACTAGATTGGGGATTTGAAGTCTTTCAGATGTCAAGCTGCAGCTGAGAGCTCAGTCCTGCTCTTTCCTCCTGCTGTTTCGCCCTTGGCCGTAGTTCTTATTGCAAGGATTGTGTTCCTGCTCCAGCTGTCGTCAGCATATCCCAAAGCCTGCAAGATCTGCTTGGAGATGAAGGGACAAAATACCTCAGCAAAAGCTCCAGAGAGCTACCAGATTTGACCATTTTGAGGCTCTGGTGAGAGAGGGAGAGGGAGGAGACATACAGCTTCATGGCTAGTGATTTGAGCAGCTGAGGAGAGAGACAGTTCCCCAACCCTTCCTCATAGAAAGTCTGCAGACCCAAACCCACATTTGGCCAGGCTCTGACTGACCCAGGTTTCCTCACACACCTTGTTGTGATCCTCCCCAGGGTTTGCCCCAAAGCGAGCAAGATGCCGTCCAACTCCGCATCGGCTGCTTGTAGGAGATCTGTGCAGGAAACTCAGTCACCTCAGCTCCACCTCTCACCTTACTATTTACAAATAAAGCTTTAAGATAAGAGACCTCATTCACTATGAAGTGGCTCTCTCAAATACAGGAAAGGATTTTTTTTCTCCTCATTCCCAGGACTTTTTCCCCACACCAGTCTGGTCCTGGGGGCCTTCCTCCCAGAAACCTGCACTGCCACCATCAGTGCTACCCCATCTGCAGCCAGCAAACGCAGGCTCCATCTCCTCCTCCTCCTCCCCCGGTGCTTCTGTCCGTGTCCCAGGATGGCTCGTAGTGACCAGCAGGCCTTCATGCAGCTGATGGAGGTTACTGCATGGCTGTGCATGGGTTTTATTTCCCTCCAAGATATAGGTAAAATAGTATTAGCTCACTGCACTACATAATATTCTCCACCATGTGAGGGGGTCTGTGGCTTTTTGTAATGTCAAAGCAAGAGCCGGGGAAGGTCTCTGTGCTAAGAATCTCTCTGAGAGGAGAACAATAGGCATTTAAAAAAATCACCATTTCTTTTGTGCCAACTGCATACTTTAACAGGATCGTTCTTATCCTTTTTTATCTAAGTTTCTTATTGTGCAATTAACATTTCCCCAAATGACAATAGCTGCAAGTTGTATCTGTGGAAATAGATGCTGGTAGAAAGACACATTATGCTAAAAGGTTGGCTTGGTTGTTGTTTTTTTAAAGGGAGGATGTTTTCTATTAATTATCTTTTATATACTCAAACACTGCCTCCCATTACTCTTCCAAGTCAGGGACAGTGAGAGATGTGTCAGGACTGGGGAACAACACACAAGCAGTAAGATTAATTGACACTTAGAAATCAGATTGTGATGAATAGATCTCGGCCTCCCGAGGAGATCCATCTTCTTTAGGGTGCATTTAGGGCTCAGGCTGCCTTTAATATATGCAGTGAAGCATCTTTACCTTGCATATGATACTGCTGCTAACCCCACGGCATGACATCCTTGCTGCGTATGGCTGGCTGGTGATAGGATTTTTTACAGTCCGCTGGTTAGTGGTTTCTTGCTTTTTTAGGCAGTTCGATTTGAAAGTGATAAAGCGCGGTGTACATGAATCCAGTGGCCAACAGCCTAAGGGCTTCTGAACCTCCAGAGGGGCCAAAGTTTTTCTCTTTTCTTTCCCACTCTTCAACACAGACACATTTCATTTCAAGTGTAAGAGACATTGTCACCCTCAGGCAAACTGCCCCCTTCCCAAACTCTGCTTTTTAATCAGGCTATTTTCTGATGGTCTAGCTCTCAGCTCAGTGTTCAAACACCACTGATGCTACCGTGGAAGTGATTGCAATTTCATTAGCTGTATGAGTCAGGCAGGAGGGAAAGAGATGTGGGAGGTGTTTGCCTCCTGTATTGGAAAACAGGGTGCCCAGTATGACTATCACGGAGAAGACAGACAGATTCAAGGCAGTTCATGGTAGCTGGACGAGTATAGGGAAGTGCCTCCGTCAGGTTTAAGCTCTGTGATTCACCTTGTGCAGTTCACGAGGGCAAGCACCTTGCTGAAACAGATACCCTACTCTGGGGATTCATCACAAGCTGAGGTGAGGTCCGCACGTGTGGAGGAATAACCTTAGGCTCTTGGATGCCCTTTACGTGATAGAGATAAGGCAAGGCTCCTTCTTGGAGCTGTGCGCACGCAACCCAGCAGATGGGCCCTGGCGACAACTTGGTCTCCTGTGCCTTGCAGACAGGACACCTAAGGAGAAATAGTCAGTCTGGCCTTCATTTGGCAGAGGAGCTGTGCAGCCTGCTCATCTTCCCCACTGCATGGAATGGCTTCAGTGCATTATTTCTTCTTTTCTGTTCCATCAGCCTTGGGAACGTGGCATTTAAAGCACTGTTTTCCGTGTGGACCCCTCTACTTCGTTTCCTGTGAACTTCTAGCCCTTGGGAGAATTAAACAGTGAGGAGATTTCCTGTTGTCTCCAAGTGGGTGAATCTCCATTTTAACTGAAGTGTGTTTACAGCCACATTTAAAAGAGCAATCTGATAGGTGAAGCTGCAGGAGTAAATCCACCATGGGAGCCAAATAGAAGGACATACGGGGCATGGCTGCACACCTAACTGATCTGCCCTGGCACCCAGCGCCGTGGGGCATTTACTTGCCTGGGTAACAGCTGTGGCTATGTGTTTGGCATCACCCCCAGCCCTTCCTGAAGGCAAAAGCAAGGAGAAAGGTGAGAAAGGTCTTACTGGTGGTGTATCTGCCTTTTGCCAAGGTACATCGTGGCCCTGCTGCCTCGGCTGCCTGCAGCAGAGCCCTTATATTCCTGCTGCCTCCCCTACCTGTGCCACTTCAGCTATTCTCTGCATGCCCAATTACTTATTCAGCTGTGTACTTTCCTGTAACTACCCCTTTGAAAAACAAATAAGCAGTTGAAAACAAACACGTTTAGCTAGCCATTTACATGGCACTTGGCAAACATAGATTACAGCATGCTCCTGCCCCCAAAGGCTTTACAGTCTAAGTAAGGCAGCATAAACATAAGACAACAGATCCTGGGAAGAGAAGTTGAGTGAGTTACTGATGATATGGTTGCCCGCAGCAGAGAGGATGGGAACAGAGAGGTTCTTCCTGGCTTTTGGGAAACTCCAGGAAGGAGGCTGCGTGTAGCTCTGCCGGCCCAATCTTTGCTGCGTGAACCACCCGGGCTCCCTCAGCTGTATCAGTTGAACAATGTTAAGCTTGGCTGGGGTTGCAACATGTGCCTCAAGCTCTGAATAGTCTTAAAGCACTTCACTTTTGAGAATTTTTTAATTGTTTGTTTGGATATTTTCCAGCAGGCAAAATGGTTTCCCTTGGTCTCCCTGGAGCATCGTCCCTGTCCTCCGAAGGGCTCCCTCGCACACCTCCTGGTCCCCATCCCCACTTTGATCCCTCTGCTCAGAGAGCAGACAAAGGCAGCAGGGACAACAGAAACCTGATGGTTTTAAGAGACAGGGAGAGGGCAGGACGTGTCAAGGAGCAGCAACAAAGACCAGGCTGGAAGCAGTAACCGCTCAGCACCGGCTGCACAAGAGCGGAGGGTCTGCTCCAAACACAGTGCTCGCTGCTGAAAGCGAATGTGGCATTTCTCAGCTGCATTTTCTTTTTAATAATGCCCTGCTTTAAAATCCAGCAGTGACAAGGAGGGAGGAGAAGAGGATAGAACATTTCAGCATTAACATTGCTCTCCCGTTTATAATAACATGCCGGTACTTTTAGGAGTATCTCGGAGCTTAAGGGGTGAAAGGTGAAGTTATCTTTCAAGAGCAGTGCTAACACTACAGAGCTACTTAATGCAAGCTAGGAATAATACAGGGCCATGAGTTTAACCGGACAATGTTGTACTGGGTTGGTTTCATCCTGTCTGCATTGGATTGTAGAGTTTTCCTATTGATTCAAGGGCTTTAGTCTCTCTCTTTTCTCCCCCCGCCCCTTTCTTCTCTTCCCTCCTTCTCCCTCCTTAGCTTGGCAGACCCAATTAAAATAGCGGCTGCTTTGCTGATGCTGCGATGTTTCCTCCTGCTGCCAGGAGAAGTGCTAGGCTGCTCCTGACAGCAGTGGCTTAGGCTGCACTGCTCTTCTCTGAGCCCCTGGAGCGCTAGTGTGAATTCATGAAGCACAGTGCTTGCTTTTGTGTGCGTGTGCGTGCGTGCGTGTGTGTGTGCGCGTGCATTCACGAGACCGCCTGCATGCTAAATCTTCTCATTTCCCAGCAAGCTGTGCTGTGCACAGGAGAGTGGAGGCTATTGCTTATGCAAGGACTTTTATACAGGAAAAGGAAACTGCAAATCCTTCTGTATTTACCATTTTACCCCATTTAATAGGGCATTTTGCTTTTGAGCCACGCAGGTCTCTCCTCCTCTCCCCCTGCCTCAGGTAAGGCTGGTATCCGTGAGCAGCCTCTCCCAAAGGCATCTGGGAGAGCTGTTGTGTGCGGGCAGTGGAGATGTTGCTCCACTCCTTCATTCCAGGAGGCTCATTTGCATCGTCCATCACTGCCTGGCAGATTGAATTGGTGCTTTGGTAAGCAACCTCATGTTTTTCAGGGCTGGGGCAAGTGAAAATCTTGGGAGTGCCTATGGCTAGGATTTGAGAGCAAACCTGACAGCAGTGCTGCCTCCCTCTGCAATACTCCTTTTTTTCATTTCGGTTAGGACTTAGGCTGTGCAGAGGCAGTTGCTTGGAAGCATCAAGCTGTATCACAACCCAGCTGGAGTTGGTATGTTTGCTAAGGTGCATGGAGCTTCCCTCTTTTATTTTTCCAAATAAAAAGAGCCCTGATTTCCAACTTATGGCCATATTTAAATCTGCAGGCTCTGAGCAACAGAAAGCAATCCTTCAGCAGTAGGTTGCCACAGGCAGTGAAGCATCCCTAGTCTGTGGCAGAGCCCTGCAAAGCCAGACTGGCTGTGGATACCACCACAAGAATGGCGAGAGCATGTGGAACAACATGAGCCACAGCCCCTGTCCCAGGTCACCTACTCCATGCAGAGCAACGAGGCCAGTTCTCTGGGACTCTCCCACCTACCTAGCGCTGTCCCTTCCAAGGACAGCAGTGGTCTAGCCCTGATGCCCCAGCTTTAGGGCAACACAGTTCAATTTTTTTCTACTGCTGAAGAAGCCTTGCACTGTCTCTGCTTCCATGCATGAAAAGTCGAGAAGGCACAAAGAGGTTCAGTCCCTGTTCCCTGTACAGCCAGTGACACTTGCAAACACATCCAATAGGTACTTTGAATTCAGCATCTCCCTTATCTCCTGGCTGTTCAGGAAAACAGATAGTAAAGAACACAAATCACTCACTGCTCTCTTCGTTTTTGACACTGCAATGTGTTGGCACAAAGGCCCTGTCCTGATTATGCTGCTCGCAAGCCGGAGAAGGTTTCTCGACATGGAGGCTCCGGCAGGAGAGCCAGGGGATCTGCCAGCCAGGGATGCAGCTCCGGCTCCAACACCAGCTGCTTTTTCCCAAAGTTGCCGGCTTCTCTAGGGAAGAACATGAACAAGGATTCATATCAGACCTTTACACTTGCTTTATTCTAGAATAAGATCCAATTTCTGTAGCTATTTCTGTGTTATTTTTAATCTGGCTCCTAAAGAAATGTGGCTTGGGTGATTGCACTCCCTGTATTTGTCTGAGACTCTTTATAGGGCCTAATCTACCAGCTTCTGAGCTCAGTGCTTGATTTCAGTGGCATATGATTGAAGGAGTAAAATCTCATGATTTTAACTGCCATTTCATAAAAGTTGGTGGGCATGGGAAAGGAAAGAGACTTAAATAAGAGAAAGACACAGTAAAAGACTCCAGAAGAAAAAAGGTGCTGTGTGGGACCCACATGGGTAAAGATCTTAAATATAGAAAAAAATTCCAATCACTTTATGAAATCTTTGGCACCACTGAATACGATTTGTCTAAATGTTTGTCTGATGACTGTAACAGCAGTCTCTGAAGTCTTCCTATGCTCAGGACATCGTAACATCTTTCTCCCTTCTGGATTCTTGAGTGTCTCGCAGGGGGCTGAACCCACAATCTAGTCTTAGTTTTAGTTGATCAGAATGTCAAGCAAGGAGACACAGTGTGTAGGAAATTGGTTGTCATTAGTCCTGCTATTCACAGACTTAACTTTCTTATGCCAGTGGGATAAATTTTAAGCTGGAGGTGCTAAAAGCTTTACTGCCCTTTCTGCTTAAAATACAGCAGGAAGTGAAGAGTGAAGGCTAGGGAAGAAAACCTTTTAACAAATCCTGGCGACTGAGATTTCAGAATGTCGTGACTGTCCAAGCTGGCCTATTGACATAGACTTTACATGTCAGGTGAGTTTTTAGGAGGACACCAGCTCCACGAGTTTCGAATTACCGGAGCGCCAAGGGAATGCAGCAGTGCTGGACACAGGCATTCAGCAAGCGGTGGTTAGCCTGGTGCCCTCTCTGTCAGTCTTCTTTAAGTGTAGCCCTCCAACTTGCGATCTGAACACAACATGACGTGATACAGCACAGTGCAATGGGCCCCAGGACGTCTGGAGCGGTTATAAAGGCAACAGTGCCAAGCACAAAGAAAATGGCACCGGTTTTAGTATGCAGGAGCGGCAGGGAAGGTGTCATATGATCTTCTGCTAAGTAGCTCGGGTTTGTGTGGTTTGAAACCTCTTCTTTCCTGCTTGTTCTGTTGGTTTCTTCAAAAGAAAAGAAAATTGGACCAAACATCAGGATGTTACTGAACTGCAGGGATTTCAGAGTGTCAGGAGTGTCAGTGGATTGGGTTTTACTGAGAAGCTGGTTTTTTTTCTTTCTCAAATTTTCTGTGCTAGAAAGCGGGGTAGCCAGGCAAATATTTGTTCACTGACTCTGTTCCTCCTCTTCTCAGTGCAGCAGGGATCCTGCAGTTCTGATTTCAGTGTATTTTGGGAATGTGCCTTTCCCATAGGCGCCCTACGGTGTGATCCCTAAGACAGAGGAGTTGCAAAAAGTAGCACTGCTTTCTCTCAGATAGCTAAAAACAAGTGCTGGAACAAAAATCACTGCAGTTAGCTGGAAAGGAGCCCCTGGAACATCTAGTCTGAAAATGCAGGATGTTCCTTCCAGATGGAAGAGACAATGGATAAAAATATCTTACAGCTTTAAAGACTTGAGCCTAAAAATCATGCTCTCACTGCAAGATAAGCATTCCTATTGCTCCAAATCTGGACCTGTCCCCAGGACACAGGGTAAGTTATAGCACTGCTGCTATAGCTAGACTTTTCAGCCCACGTACACTGCAGGCATACAGCAGAATGGCCCAAAAATGCAACAGGAGAGGAGGTTGATGCTGCCTCAAGAAGCTGGTACAAGACAAGAAACAGGGTGTTGGCCTTAGAGCCTTGTCCAGCAGAAGCCCATCTGTTTAACCCTTCATCTTTCCTGGGCTGGTGACCTGTGTGAGGCTCCGCAAGGCATTCGATATAAGTTTCCAGGTGCAGAGAAGGGAGAAAGAACTGAGATAACGTTCAAAGCTGATGCTCATTTAAGCAGGAGGCTAAGGGCAAGCCCACACTGCAAAGCCATGGTGTGAGATTGCTCTTCTAATCATCTTCAGAAGTTATTTTGCTGGAAATACTTATCCGGTAAGCTGTGGTAGGAAAGACTCTCGTTTCTGTATTGACTGTGTCTCTCTGTGAGACACACATTTTGTAAGTGGATGAAGGGAATGAGAGTTTCCTGACGTGGCAGTGTCAGTGAGAAGTGTGGTTTCTACCCTCCAGCTCTTAACCCAAGTAATTACGGTGCTCAGAATTTGCAGTCCGATATTTCACACGTGTTGCACAGCCCAGTACAAAGATGACACTCCTGCTGCACAAGAGAGCAGCTGAAAAGACAGGACTACCAAGGGGAGCTACAGTTTTTCACTCTGAGAGAGAGACTATGCAGGTGACAGGGCACAGGGGAGTTCAAATTCCCAGCAGAGGTGAATTTTCCTTTTTTTTTCCAGTAGTAGCGTTCTTATTCCATCATCATCTTTTTCTTTTGCCCAAATTATATAAGTTCCCTTCTTGTGCAATGCCCAGAGCAAATTTTTGTAGTGATAGCTCATGAATTGAGTCCATGGCATTTACTGTCATCTGTTTAGAATAGAGCTGCCCTGAATGATATAAAATCCACACGGCATCCAGCCTACCAGCCATTCCACTTGGTGCAGATGTTCAGTGTGGCCTCCTGTGGCACCAGTGGTTCACTGCTGGCGTCCTTGTCCCTTAGGGTCAGTATGGAAAGAGTACCTCTATTCCTGACCTAGATACCTTTGTCAGCATCAGGGTGATTAGTCAGAGGTTCCTGGCCAAACTCGTTTCACCCTTGTCTTCTTGCACTTTAGCATTTTCAAATTTACTATAACATTCTTGTTTTTCCCCTTTCCTATGGGGGTGTTGCAAGCTGTTAAGAGGCTCCAGTTGTCCTGGTGTGAGCCAGCAGTCAGGAGTGGGTAAAGTGCAGTCCTGATTAACGGGTGAGCAGATCCCCATTGTGCCCTATACGTGAGTCCCATGTACGCACGCCTCTTTATAGGCACCCAGGCGTGGGGTAGCATATGCCACAAGGAGAAAGAGAACTTAAAAAGCTCCAGGGCTAAACCTTCCTGTGGGCTGTGGAATCTTTTTAGTGTGATAAAAGAGAAGAAAAGCATGTCTGGAGAAAGGCTCTGCCTGCTTGTGCTCTCTAGGCAATGCTGTAAATGCAGCAGGCTGCTTTACGTCTTCACAGCACTCCACAGTACAGGCAACCTTTTGCAAATAGGAGGAAGAGACTTTGATTCTCTGTGCCTGATGATGCCAAGAGATACCAAGACTCCTCACACAGCTGAGGTTTGTATAATCTCTCTGATGCTTCCTCCTACCTATAGCTTCTTTCCACTGGCTTTTAATGAGTGTAGGCAACAGTAAACTTGCATGATAAAGGGTAAAATCTAACTGAATTTTGATCATTTCTTTGCAAGACCCTGTTTTGTAGTTCTGAACCCCATGCCAGGCTATGTCTCACTATCCCTCACCTGCATGTCCTTGACAATGAGATGCTACCTCAGGAGGGCCTGTCTTGATGCTTAGCAGCTTAAGGCAGATTAGGATCTTAATTCTCCAGAGAATGATTGTCTGATCATCTTCCCTCCCTGCCAGCCAGCAACTGCTTCTCAGCCCTGCACCTCTCAAGAAGGCAATGCTTTCTGCCTGTGAGTGGAGACGACAGCTGAGTTGCACTGGCAGGAGGACTGAGAAATCCATGTTTTGAGATGCCCATGAGGAATAAGAAGTCTTCTTCGCAAAATCTGAAGATCTTAGAAGGCCACGTGATGGTGTTACCCACAGACAGGAGTTGGAGGTAGAGGATAGCGTGATTTCTCTACCATCCTGGCAGGATGCCAGCCTGGTTGAGGTACATACAAAGTATGTTAAAGCATAACCACATACACCCCTTCAGCAGCCTGGTGATTAACCCGTCTCCTTCCTGCGCCTCCTTTTTTTCGGAGGTGCTTTACGTAGTGAGACCAGCAGAAGGATCAAACCATCAGCCAAGAAACCATAGAGGCTGAGATTGCAGGCACGACCTGGGAGGTGACTCCTTCCCTTGTTCATTGGTATGTGGCTCTGTCTAGTGGGATCCAAAACCTGCAAAGTTCAAAGGGACAAAATTGCTGCACAGAAAGTAAGAAGATGGTAGATCTTACAGAGAATGCAAATAAAGGTATCTGGAAGAACCCATAATGAGTAAATGCAATATGAAATGCTCTGTAGGAAGGCTGTACTCCTATCCTTAGCTTAGCACGTGGCTGGGACACTGCTGTTCATTTCCCTGGAAATGTGCTAGCTGGCTTTGGACAGTGGGTCTCCTCAGCACTTTCTGTGAAAAATACTTATGTCTTTCCATTTCCTATTTTGCAGATGTTAAGCAATGACTGTAAAAGACCTTATTTTAACATCTTGTATCTGTGCGGGAATGAGGAAAAATGATATAGGCAGTCCTACTAAACAGGTAACACATTCCAGATGATGTTTTCATGCTCAGCTCATCACAGTGCGGATGAGACTAGCATCCAAACCCTGCTCTCTCCTGAGCTAAGAATAGCAATGCTGATAGTGGAGTGGCAAGCCTGTCTCCAGGTAGTTTTTCCGTCTTGTTTTTGAGCTGCAGACAAGCATACCAGTATCTACATAATCCTGCCATGGGCTCAGAGAGTTTTGGGGTTGAAAGGGCAGATGATGTTTAAAGCTGCCCCCAGCTGCTCTGAGGATTTGGCCATCATTCTTGTGTATTGTCAGCTTACTGGGTCCTCGCCATGAACCCAAAGCAAATAAATAGGCTGCTTATCCCATCCTTTTCCTCCCTGGATCACAACTTTTGATTTTGTCATAAACCTGTTTGACTTGATTGAGAGTGCCATAATAATGATACTTACTGAGGAGGTTTCATCCAGCAATCTGAAATTGAGGTCCAACGATCCCCATGAGCCTTTTATTGTGCCCATCTGGCCGATGTGCGAGGCAGAACTAGAGCCCGTATACAAGGGCCAACTGAGGTTTGTCTTCTACCTCGGTGGTGTGTTATTGCACCATATGGTTACTGCTGATTCACCCCGGCATGACAGACACAAGGAGCGTGCACTGAGACTCTGCAGGGCCTTAGACATCTCAAACATCTGAAGTTGCGGGTGTACATGACTTGGGTGGACAGCTATGGAACAGAACTAAAAACCAGGAGTAGAGACTTCCCATTCGCTCCACTGGCCCATCCTACCCCCTTTCTTTCCTGCTTCAGAGGTAGCTTGATGCACAGTGTCTCCATCTTTCCGGCAGTTTTTGTTTTGAGTTTAAATCCATCTGGCTTGTCTATGTCTCCCTTAGTGGACCTCCTCATAGGAGGAAGAGTTACGAGGTGAAAATTAGTCCCAGAAGTTACCGAGAGAAGGACACGGTGAGTGTTACTGCCATTTGTGCTGGCTAGATTAATAACTGCATTTATAAAAGAAATGGAAAGAAAAAAGTCTTGTGACTCCTGGTAACTTGCAGAAGTCCGTATTCTCTTTGCAAGCCAGCAACCCTTTTGGCAGCAGCAAGACTGAAGTTTAATTTGGCTACTTCTTCCCTAGATTTTGAGACCCTTATAAATCTCCTTTGTTTTGTAAACTATCCAGGGCTTTTAAGTATTACTGCTGCTAGTCCTCTGAACTCTCCAGGGATTATGTGCAGGGAAAGTATGTCCTGTTCAGCAAATTTGTATTTATTCCTTTAATCCTCCTCCACCACAGTGGGGTGGTGTCTTAGCGTGCGTCACCTCGCTTGAGACGCAAGTGCTTTCCTGGCTGTGGCTTGGTCCCTCCAGTGCACAGGGGCGCTGAGGCTTGTGCCTTTAGTGACTGAGTATGTAATATATGTATATATTTATGTGCAACATATATATATGCAATATATAAGTAAAGGGAGTTGCTGCTCTCACAGAAGCAAGAAGAATGATGAAGTAGAAGGTCCGTGCTGCTGTGTGATAGCAGGGGGTGTTGCTATTGGCAGTCGAGCTAATAGACCTGTGAGGGCTGCTGAGATAAAAGAGTAGAGAAAGAAAGCGAAAAGGCAAAGGGGAAAAGGAGTATATTTCCTTTGCTGGATGTGTTGTTTTACTGGAGGCTGAAGAAGGGTTGTGGCCATGGTTTGTGTTGCCTTGGGTGCTCTGTGCTGCAGTGTGCAGTCCATCGGGTAACGGCGGGAACGGGGGTTGTGGCTGAGTTTCCCTGTTTGGGCACGGCAGCTGCAGCTAACACTGGGATGAATTTTACACTTCCCGCGGTGGCTGCTGCCCAGGCTGATGTGGCTGCCCTGCATGTCTGGGCATCTGGGCCGTATCTGAGCTCCTCACTGTGGCACTGGAGTTCCTGTAGTACCTGGGCGAGGGCACAGCTTTTAAGCTTTTCATTATCCTTCATGTTTCATTGATTGTGAGTCATTTTCAGAAAAAAAAAAAAAAAAAAAAAAAGAATAAATATCTTGCCCTGTGAGTGGTTTTCTAGGATCACAAGGCTCCTCAGGCCCTGCTGAGCACTGCCCTCTCAGTTCTCTATTTGTCCTATGGACACTGGGCCTAAACCAAAGCCCAGGGAAGTCTGTGGAAAAACTCCTTGTCCAACAGGTCTCGATCAAGAGACTCTGCAAGGAGAACTCTGGGTTGTGCTAAGGCATCACTGCTATTGCTTGACTGGCAACTGCTGGGCTCTTGTGCAGGGTCAGACATCCACAGCGACCGCTTCGGTAACTACCCACTGTTACTTCTCTGTACGGCATTTGTGTTTCTTTCCCCTGCTCTGTCCTCCAGCGATTGCACAGTAGACCCAAACTTGCATTCTTTAAGAGGAGGCTGTTCCTCCGTCCCAGGCTGCAGCCAGCAAGGAGGACATCATGGTACAGAGCATAACACTACAGGCTTTATCTGGCAGCTGCCAATACACATGAAAGCTTCCCGTTCCCCACCGAACCCAGGACACACCAGATATAATGTGCAGCATCTCTCAGATGACCATGCTTCTGGTTGGCATCTCTGCTCAGATGCACAATGTACCTGCCACTGTGACAGCCTGATGGCCATGTGGCATCATAATAGGATTTGCTCCATGTCTATAAACTGTTATCCTAAATATCATCCCAAATCCTTTGATGCCCAGTGACAACCTGTCTCTTTAAATATTCCTTCCTCCCCTGAATAAAGCAGCATGCTCTCAAATCATTGGGAATTCCATGTAACCACCATATAATTGGATTATATTTTATATGTCTCCTAAAATAATGATATAGTTGCATCTTATTCTAACAATGAACTGACTCAGAACAGAGTAGAGACTTACCATGGCTGTATTATAAATAATGCTGCCAAGCTGGTTGGGATTATCAGCAAAAGAACTTGTTAGCCTCTTGGAGAACAGATGCTTAATTAGAGCTGGGTAACACAGATGGGTGCCTAATAAGGGGAAAACACCTGTTTGGGTCTTGGAAGAATAGCTGGGACCAGTTGGTATGGCTTTTACCACCTTATATTTGACTATTTGCCAGAATACTTCTCTTCCCTACCCTCTAGTCAGGAGCCCTGGATCTAATTCCATCATCATCTTTGATGGCATAAATCACAAACAATTAGATATTAAGTAACATAAATGTCAAGCTGAGATCTGATTTAGATGCTGTATTTTGCGTTTCCTGAGGCCTGCTAATGTTTTGGGAATCACCTTCCCCAAACCATGTCCTTCAGCAGCAACTCAGTGCCGAGCCAAGCTGTGGACATGCAAGGGGTTCATTTCGGGCATGAAGAAGTTGAAGATCCCTTTGGGAATGGGAAGCAGACACATTTGCAGACTAAATGGCAGGGGCATTTTCTTCAATATGGTTTGGCTTTTATTATAGAGAATAGCTACAAGAGGCAAAGCAATAATCCTGCCAAAATTTGAGGTGTTTAGAGACACAACTAGGGTGTTAAAGTGATGGTGGGAGATGGGACTTGTGAAGTTTTGGATGTATAGTCAGTATTTCAGCTGAGGTTCAGAAACGTCTGCATCTGGGGTTGCATTCCCAGAAAGCAGACTCCTTCTGGGATGGCCACCACAAAATGGAGATAGTCAAAATTCGAGGTTTACAAATGGAAGAGCTGGTCAGAGAGCACCTTCCAGGCACGTGCTTGGGATGCTGACATTACAGAGGCTTTCTCCTGGCCCTGCTCATGCGGAAGTGCAGGGTGGCTTTTGTGACTGAGCTGGGTAAGCGAGAGAGGCCGAGGTGCAAATGGGGGGTACTCACCCATCTGCTTTCAGTCCTGCATTTGGGTTCAGAGGACCCATGCTGGAAACTGAAGTTCCATGTGTGTTCAGCAGTGAAAGGCGGTGAGAGTCCCAGGGGAAACTCAAACCGCCTAAATTAGATGTCTTAAGTATGTGGCATGAACAAATAACTGCAGAGAGAGTCCCTCTCCCAGGACATCTATCATCTCAGTTTATGTCAGGATGCAACAGATGGGTGAAGTAGACAAATGAAGACTGGTGGGATGAGAGGTGTGAAGTGACAAGAGGGTGACAAAGCGTTACGCGGGGGCAGCCAGCCACTCGCCCAGCCATGATGGAGGGTAACCACGGTAGCTTCGTGCTGGCCGGCACAGCTCAGGTCAGGACCTCCTTCGACAATCTGATTGCTCTTTTACCCATCTGCCTTGTTACAAACCATGTAACACTAGCTACTCTTTTTCTGTATGTGTGCAGTAAATACCGTGATCAGTGGTGGGGGTATGTTTTCAGGAGTACTTAAATCCTTCAAAAAAGCCTGCATAAAGCCTATAATGTCTGCGTTTTGGAAAAATTCAGCTAGGTCTTCCTGCCATTTATGAAATAACATGACAAGCCTAATTACCCATTCAAGTGTCTAGATTTTACTCAGACCTTGATTGAGAGGCAAGCAATGACTCTTGGCTCTCTAGTGAGCAATCTGGAAATAAAGAAATAAAAACGTCAAAGTCCTTTTATCTGCGTGTGTTTCAGAACTAGGGCTTTAGGAACTACAAAAAATAAAATCAAAACATGTTTTCAGGAGTTTGTAGTACAAATTACCCTATTAAAAAGTACTCTGTTTATAAAAAGAAAAAAACGTAACTGGTTAACTGAGAAAAGAAGTACGGAAAGTATTCAGTAGTGAGTGATCTTCAGAATACATTTTCTCTGGGCCATTGTAATTGATGGAACTTATCAAAAGAAATGGTTGTTTAGATCATAATAGTAGTGGGTGGCATGATTTTCTTAGCGTTTATTTGACTTTAAAATGAACACATCTTTCTCTTAAAAAATAACAAAACAAGTAGATAATTAATGTGCAATAGTTAGTGGGTAATTTCAAAGTAAATGAGCAGAGCTCATAACTTCATTCCGAAAGATATTTGTGTTATCCAAATATATTTTCCCCTCTAAAAATGAATTTTCACTTTGATGGTACGATCTTCCTAATGAATCTTATAGATGATACCTGACTTTTGGCTGACTTTTGTCTTCTTTGGGTGGTCCTTTCTAGAGTCATTTTACAGAATGAAGTTCCTGTTAACAGCTAGCCAGACTCAATAGGGGTTGCTCACCTGGCACGGATGCTGATGCTTTACTAGCTTCACATAGTTCTTGCTGCTCCAACCTAAATGAGGTGGCTTTTCCCACCAAAATTTTAATATGAAATGTTTACTTATTAAGTCAGGGCCTTTTTGCAAAGATAGCTTTGGCAGATGAGTTTTGTCTCCTGTGGCTAATGCAGGACATGGAGGAAGTCCAGTTTTTATCTTATCTTATAGGCTTTAGGCCTGGGAAGACTGCGGTTTCTTTGATGGCCTTTGGATGAGGGTTGCCTTACATCTGTATTCAGCACCATCTGTTTCTCTGTTTCTTTGACAAGTACTAGAAGATGGGGATTTTAAATTCATCTTCAAACTGTAGACCTGTACTCAGGAGCTGATAGCCAGGTCCTCTTCTCAAATACACCTAACAAACAAACAGTGATGCCACCTAATGTTATGGGGTGACTTGCCATAGGAAACACAAAGGGTCAAATGGGGCACTTTACCCTGCAAGCTACATGCTGATCTGCCATTTGGGCTTTTGAAAAGCTTCTTTATCTTCACGCAGCCTGATTTCCTCTGCTCCATTGCCCAGTGCTGCTCCCCCACACATGGCACCCACAAGACATCAACTCCAGCACAGCCCAAGGGCTGGTAACCTTTATGCTGTTGACTTTTCGGTGTATAAATAGCAGAACAATTGAGTCCGAGTTATTTTTATCCATCCCCTTCAGCCAACACAAGAGAGTCCTAGAGAACAATAGGGTTTAGTCTGATTGCAGAAGTGGGAATTTCAGTAGCTGCTTCCTGTGCAAGCGCATGGGGCTGTTCAGATGCGCTGCTTGGCTTTTTGTCCAGGCTTGTGACAGGAAAAGGTGGACTTTTGAATATCTGTACCAAGGAGTACCATAGAATCAGAACAGTAATCGGCATTAGAAAATCTTCTCCGCCAAGGTGATAATGCTGGGCACTAAAATATTGTGTATTCCATGGAAATGATTAAATCTTTACTATTTTGTGTTTATTCCTGGATATCTTGGGTGGAGAAAGAGAAATTTGTGTAGGAAACACTGAATGCTCTGGCAGATGAGACCTACCCATTTCCTATATTTTCTGTCAGATATGACTGCTTAAAACTATAGTTTTTCTTATCTGCCAAAACCAAAACCATGTAATTATTATCACCAAGATACATATTATGAACTCTGGCTTCTGTCTTGAAAATTCTTCTTCCTCACCTTGATGATGCTGGGTTCTGCAAAGGATCAACCTGAGCTGAAATAAAATCACCAGAAATGAAACCGAACCACCGCCACACAAAATGAGGAGTCACTCATGTAACAGGACCACCCTGGGCACACTCTGTCTGACATCTGCCTTCTTTGACACACCTCACTCCACCTGAGAACAACTCCTCCATCAACCTGAGACCCTCCACCCAGAATCCTCTCCTGGGAATGAGCATAGGGAAACTGCCTTTGAAAAAGTACAGCTGGGGCCATCCACCTTCCCTTGATCATTTAGGGCAGCTTTCCTTTTAACAGGATGAGAGAGACTGAATTGTTTCGTTTTTGCCTGAGGGGTTGAACTCCACCTTATGGTAATGTCCTGTGTTTTACTGAGCAACCGTTTTAATGGAAAATACATGAATGATCCCAAGAGAAGAGACCAGCAACCCAGGATTATTGCTCCTGTTGTAGCAATAGGTCTGCAAGGTGGTGCCCCCTCCTGCTCCATCATCAGCACAGTGACTCTGGCCATAATGATCAGACACTGTTCCGGGAGGGGTTTTGTACCTCACCCATAGGCTAAGGAGGGAAATGAACCCAAGTATCTACTTTCTGGCTGAATAATCTAACCACCAGGATACCATATTAGAGGCACCATTACTCCTCCTGCCCTATATCGAAAGTACAATGCTTAAGAGCTTAATCCTTTTGGTCTCACGATGCATTTCTCCATCAGGGACACTCACCATTTTGGATTCTCCTTCTGACATTGGGTGGATGGCAGCCTCGCTGCTAGCAATAGCAAGACTGGCTTTCCTCTTCTGCTTCTCTGTGCAGGAGTCTTGTCTCTCTTAGGGTTTGGAAAGGAGCCTGAGTTGCTGCTGTGATGCTGCGTGGAGAAGAAGAAGGCAGCATAACAAGCATGACACAGGGCTGGTGTAGACTGATTTTTATTTCCTGATCTTGGTCACCAGACATGGGTTGAGTTCCTCTGCCCACAGTGCCATAAATGCTGTCAGGAGACTGTTTTGTTCCTTCAAATAAGGGCATAGAGGGAGCACGAATTAGGTTTGAGAGGGCAGAAAGCCGGGGGTGGGGGGGTGGGGGGTAGGAAGAGGTTGCCAGGGTGGGTCTGGGAAAATGTTTCTGCAGTCCTGGTGTTACCAAAAACGCCCCAGCGGCCGCGCATCTGCGCCAAGTGCAGGCGGAGCAGAAGCAGAGCGCCAAGGCTGCGCGACGAGCTTTGAACAGAGAAGATCTCATCCCACTTTGCCCCAGCTGGGCTGCCCTGACGGCCCCAAAAATCCTCTTTCTCTTGGCAGGCTCATAAGGCCCAGAAGAAACAGGGACTCTATGGAAGGCCAGTCTTGCAGAGAGCTGAGAGATTTTTTGTTGAAACAGTTTCCAATGGAAAAGGTTGTTTCAATTCACACAGTTGCACTGAGTTCAAGGAAATCTTGTTTGAAAAAAGTTGGTAAAATCTTTCTCCAAAGGGAGGAAGAACAACAACTGTTCCAACATTGTTTGCCCTTCCCAAAAATGTTCTTTTTTCCTTTCAAATCAATTTAAATTTGATGTTATTGTCATATTTTAAAAACTTATAAATAAACTAGCTTACAAAATATCTATTGCTCTCTCCCCTACAGTTTTGTATTTTTTTTAACACACAAAATCCTAACTCTAGCTTTTGACTCATTTTGAACAATTTTGATGGCGTAGAAAATCAACTTTCTGACCGGTTCTGCAATCTGGTTTCATCAGACAGTGGGCTGCATCTCTTCTTCCTTATACTGAGCCATGCTAGAGGAGTCGAGCTGACACTGTTGGATTACTCCTGCTTTAGTGGGAATAAATAAGAGAAAAATATCTGCTGACCTTTAAAATATTTCCGTGTTGTCAGAGAATATTGACAGCAGCAGCTTTCAATCATGGGCTACAGAAGGGAGATTCCCTTAAGCCATTGAATCCCTGGGGCAAGAAGACTGTGGCAGGGGCAGATGTTGGTGGTGTGCAGTGGGGTGGTTGCCAGTCCCTTGTCCCCTCCAGTTGTGCCATTCCCTGGGACAAAAACAAAGAGCCCAGCTGTTTTTACAGGTTGGAGGGAATTGCAAAAAGGCACCTGACTCAACACAAATGGAAATAAAGGTACTGTGGTGTTCTTTCTCTCTCTCTGTGCCTTCTCAGGTTCTTGCAGCCTGTGAGTAGCAATCCAAGACTAACAGGCGTGATTTTATATCAGGAGGCTGTAAAAAATGAGCTGGCTTTCTCATGCTGTGAAACTTTTCCAGAAGATCACCCTCTTTACAAATGGTCGCAATTGTCTCCATGTTGCAATAGCATCTGTGCCAACCAGATTTCTGCTTATGCTGTCAAAGACATTTTAATTTTTATCATCTCTGGGCTCCACCAACCGAACTTCTGCTAATGTTTTTGATTGCCAGATGAACATTACCCAGCACTTTCATTGCTCTTAGAGAATAACTTTGTAAACCACATTGTGCTGAAGTTGCCCTTCAATGGCTTCTCAAATGCCACCAAGCTGGTCCTCTCTGAAGCAACTTGGTGATGACATACAGCCTGTGCCCCTCTTGCATGTGTACCTTAGCGCTCAAAGGCAGACTTGGCTGGGGGATCCCAGCTTCCAGGTTACGAGGGTGAGATCCACCCTGATAGATGAGGCTTTCTTGATGAAGTGAATGTCCCTGTGAGGTTCTTGGCTCTGTGCGTCCAAGGCAAAGAGGTTCAGGAATAAGTTGCATCCTACTGAGGTGTTAGTCTTGCATGGGACAAGGTAATTGATGGGAAGCTGAATGGTGTCAGTACGCCTAGATCAGAGTTCCTGGATAACCCTGGTGAGATTAGATTATTTTATACTGTTATGGGATTAGTGAAGGGAAAACAAGGAAGACAGCAGGACTTTATCAGTAAAATAGCAGCTTTGGCCTTCTGCATTAGAACAGGGGTGTTAGTATAAGCCCTGTTCTCTACAAAGGGAAAAGTATTGAATCATGTATCCAACGCATGCATTCATGGGTAGTTATAAGTATTTCTATACATTGCTTTCTTTGGTGGGGAATGAAGGAGAGAAAGCTGTTGGTGGCCCCCACATTGATACTCTTATTTAGCTACTGGTTTGAAACTTCCCAAGTGGAGTAACAGAGAAAATGCAGCTTTCCAAGCGGACATTATCTTGCCAGCTCTTGTGACCTCAGTGTTTGGATTCCCATAGATTGCACTAAATGCTGGCAAGGACTGGGGAAGCTGCACTTTTCAGCTCATGGGACTGGGATGCCCAGAGCAGGTAGGATCCCCAGTGTGGTGGTTGACATCCAAGACACCTTCCACAGCACCATGGCAGGATGGGCGTGGAGACCAGAGCGTGGGGCAGGGCACCCCAGGGGACCATCCTTACTGCTCTTCTCCTTCCTCCTATAGTCTGCGAATTCCCTTTGAAGAGGCTCGTTCATTCAGAAACCTTATTACAAGTGTTTGAGCAGTATTCAGGTTAACTTGCAAGGAGTGTCCAGGCAGGGCAAAGGTCTGGAGAGACATAAAGTTAACATATAACCAAACCAACAAGGTTAAGCTTACTGCATACACTTTCTTGCATCATTCTCTGCAGTAGTTTTGAGATTTAATTACCAGCTTTAAAGCACTTGGAGATTTTCAGGTGGAAACTACTACATAGAGGAAGGGGAAAGTACAAAAACAGCCTACATAATTAAGTGCTGCTTGTTTAATTTAATTTTCTCCTTCATTTGATCCTCTCCTAGATTCTTGAGAGTAACGGTCTTGTTAATACCAGCTGGGTCCTTTTACACTTGCATTACATTCAAATGATGATCCTAACAACAGGAGAAAACAATAGTTTAGGAAAATCTGCCTGATACTGTCCTTGAAAAACAGGGTTTGGGCTAGGATGCCAATGGTGTGTGTTGTGACAGTGTAAAAGGAAAAATGCCTGCTGCCTTGAAGTGATGTTCGCCTTTTGAAATAGAGGACTCGAGAGGGACATAGCCTTTTAGCTACAAAACTGGGCTTCTGGAAGATATCAGAAATTTCACTTTCATATGCCAGTGCATTAAAAGGGTTTGCCAATAAAATATGATAAATAATTTGCATTTGGTAATCCTGATGAGAACTGTAAAGAGCAAATATGAATGGATTAAGTTGTAAATTGCTGCTGTTACTCACTTCCCCCTCTCCCTATTCCCTTGGAAATTAGCCAATTGCTCTCTGGAATTACTAATCCTTACAATCCTCCCTTGACGGTCTTAACATCAGTAAAACAATGAGATTTATTTAATTTTTTTCTTTGTTTGTTTAACGGCTATTTCTTTCCAAATATTTTTAAATGAAATATTCTTATGAAAAGTTTAAGAGACAGCTTAATTTCTTGCAGGGCGTTTCTTTAACAACCCAAAACCTACTTGTATGGAAAAAAATAAAGTCATTATAGATTAGTGTATCATGATTATTTGTCAGCAACGCTTATGGTGCAAGACAAAGGAGCTGCGGTAATGTGTAAGTTCTTGCAAACATGCTCAGTGGTATTTCTGGAAGAGTGCATTAGGACTCCAAGTATTCTGCCTGGTACCTGTGTCCTCTCATCCCCTCTTTTGAGAGACACCAAGGAGTCTAGCAGCAGTGCAGAGTTTCATTCTGGTTTGAAGATTTATATGCCTGGGATTTTTTGTTTGTTTGTTTGTTTGTTTGAACATATATCCTGGAGTACAAGTGTAATTTTGAAATACCTGTGCATGCTGCATTGAACAGATATACTTGCAAGCTGGGTTTTTTAATATTATGTTAAAATCAGCAGGCTGGTCAGAAATAGGGATGTCGTAGAAGAGCTAGTGGAAGTATTGAAATGGTCTTAAGTATTTGTTAGTCCCATTTTTATACCTCTCCTAGGTACGATGGTTTTTGATGGGAAAAGAACTGGAAGTAACTAAGTACCAAGAAAGCATCTATTCTCTTCCCATTTCCCGATGGAATAAAAAAATAACAGAGCTCAAAAGAGAGAAGCTGGTTCAGAGGGATCTCCCTAGTTCTGAATCCTTTGAGGATTCCTATCTCATCCTTCTAAGGGTAGAGAGATTTGAATACATGAAAGTTATCATATATTGGTTTCTCAGGGGTATGAGACCATTAGTGTTGAATGCAGAGAATTAGTATTAATTAAGAGTAATAAGAGAGAAAAATGGGTGGAAGAAAGGCGGGGAACAGATTTGATTTTCTGCTAAATCTATTTGTAGCGACCAGCTCCGCCACAGGTTTCGCATCAGAACTGTTTCTCCAGATACACCAGTATGCTGGGTTCAGACCTGTGTTAGGTCAAACCAGTCAGGTATCCTGAGCCCATTCCGTGCAGTCGGGTTCCACATCGCTTCGTAAGTGTAATACTGGACGTGTCACCGTTAAATAAGATAACATAACACTTTGTTTCTTACCCCATAGGTATTGCAACCCATGGAGAGGGTTCAGGTTCAAGGACATTGCAAGTCAGTGGGATATGTTGGGTTTGGGTTAGAACTGGGTAGTCTAAGAGGAAACTGTGCATGGGCTTCAAAATGCCCTTCATCCTGCCAAAGTCCCTTCTTACCCCTCTTAAAGGCACTTCTTAAGCTGAGACTCACAATACCTGAACACTACGTGGAGAAGGAGACACATGCTCCTGATTTCCCCTGGAAGTGCTTCGGGGGTTGGAAAGATGCTGCCTGGCAGAGAGATAAAAAAGCTTGTTCTTTGAGGCTGCACAACCTGAAGCTTAATGTCACATTTTCACAGGCACCAAAAGGCTCGGGGAGGAGACTTGCGCAGCTGCAAACATTACCCACCAGACGATTCAACATTTCGTAGGGCCAAACTTACGAGCGCAGCTACGGAGTGGCGCATTGTGTCCCTATGATCATTCTTGAGAGGACATAAAATGATTCTGAAGAGGTTTTCTTTCCCCTCCTTTCCTTATTTTTTTTTTTTTTTTTTTTTTTTTTTTTTTTTTTTTTTTTGCCTTTTGCAGTGAAGCGCGGGGATCTGGGGATGCATCCATATGGAATTGAAATATGCCGCGGGTTCGAGGGAGGGGGAGCAGAGTCCCGCGCTAACCCGAAGCTCGAGCGTTGGCAGCCTTCGGCTGGCTCCCAGCACCGGAGCCGGTCGCTGGCTCGGGGGCCAGTCCCGGCAGTCGGCTCGCAAAAACCTCCCCCCTCCAGCCCTCCTCTGCCATGTTTGTCCTGCTACGAGCTGAGGAGGAGCCGTTCCTCCCCCATTTCATTCATTTGTGCGTTTTTAAAGCTGAGATCTATAGAAGCGAGAAAATGGCTCTCCTTTCCTGTTTGCCTCCTTCTGCTTTTTGCAAATCACCGAGCCATCTGCGGCAATGCCACAATTCAAGCCGTCTCGAGACAGAATCCAGCTCTCTGCCTTGTGATCTGCATGTCAAGGTGAAACTGCAATAAGATAATAATGTCAGTATCCCCAGAAGGCAGGCGGTAAAAGATACTAATTGCATTTCACTGAAGACTTCAGAAACACTCAGCAGCTGGAAAGCTGAGGAGAATTTTGATGCTATTCTTATAAGGGAAGATTTTTTTTTTTATACTGTTTGTAAATCTATTACAGAACATGGGGAGTGGAAGCGGGGGAAGGGAATGTATAAAACCAGTTAAAGGCTTAATGTTTCCCATTATATTTTGTGAGCTGTAGGTGGTCTAGAGCTTATAAAAATGGAGCACATTCCCTTGTAATCAACCATAATAATTTATTATTATTATTTATTATGATTTGCTGTTATTTTGCACATATAAAGGCCCCTGCCAAGGCACTCAGAGCTCTGCACAAATAGTTAACGTTTATTATAGCAGTAGTAATGTTTAAAAATATTAACTAAATAAAATAAAAATACCAGCCCTAAAGAGCTGAGGACAGCTTTGTTATTGTAAAATAAATGCAAGAAGGCAGGTATCTTGCTGAATGGCTGATACTGATTTGAATAGAAACATGCTTGGTGATGGGGAAACATATTTTCAGTTCCTATAAAAATTAGGAGGGTTTGGCTTGGAGATGTCTCTCAGGTGGCCAGTTCGGCACCTATTACTTTGCCTAGCAAAAAAGGGGAAATCCTGGCTGGCCAAAATACCTTTCAGGAATGGAGATTTTGAATGTAATCAGTTATGCAGGTAGAGGAGGTGAGAAGAAAATAAGCCTCTTTGTAAAACAGCGAGTGATGGTAAAATGGCCGGTCTCGTTTGAGCAGCTGTCCAAGCGCGCTTGAGATATGGATATGCATCTGCTGCACATGTCCGGGTTCAGAGATGCTCTTGCTAGTTGCAGTGAAGCTCTCTCTCTCTCTCAAATGAGCAGATTTCTTTAGCCCCTAGATGGCTGAGCTCCTTGCTACCCCAAAGGACTGCTGGTCCATCCTGTTTCCTGGCTGTTTACACTGTTGCGCCTTATTGCTGTGGTCTTCCTCTCCAGGGAACCCTGAGCCTGAGTCCAGGATCCCTATTTAGTGTTTCCCAACCTCTTTCCCATTTCTTGCCTTTGTTCTGCTCTCAGATCTTTTGTGCCAGGGAGAAAGGAAAATCCTCAGCCTCTGCTTCAGGGACCGTATGATGGGTAGTCCCCAACCATGGCACAATGTGTTAGCCAAAGCAGGGAAATATTATTGCACTTTTTGAAACCTGGGCTCCAGCCCGCTGGCGTTGAACCTCTGAGTTCACTGAAGGGCTGAACGAGGCAGGCTGTGATCTTTATGTCCTTGGTCTGAGGCTGGAGAGGCAGTTGGCACAGCCATGGGTACTGCTAATCGTAAAGAGCTCCCAAGCTCAAGTTAAAAAACTTAAATTTTGAGTCCATGTCATGGCTCATGACCAGCATGTTTGGAGGAAGTCCAGTTATGGCAAGATGAGCAGCTTGTCTATATAGTTCCTTGGACTTTGTAAAAGTCCTTCAGCAAAGGCTAATTAAAGGAAAGCTAAGTGAATATTGGGTGAAAGGCAGAATCCTGCCATGGTGAGGAACCAGCTAAGACACAACAGGAGAAAGAATTATGCTAAATATTTAACAGCAGGACACAATGACGTTGTATACCAGACCTAGTATTGTGTCACATACTTAATAATGAACTGGGAGAAAACATGAACAGGAAAATTGTAAGTGCCTCAGATTTATTTTGCTTAGTCAAGATAAGAATGTGGAGGACTTCACATGGGCCTGATAAAGCTAGAAGGCTGGGCAGTGTGCAGTGGGTGGAGCTGGGGAAACACAAAGCGTCTGCACATCGGAAGGAGCGGTGGAGCATGATGTTGAGTTCCAAATTAGCTGTAACCATTTGGGAGGAGGACAGCAGCATCAACAGAGACATCTGTGCAAAAATCTCTACCTTCAGCGTGCAGCAGCTGCCAGATAAGCAAAGAAAATTTGAGGAAGAATGAGATTAAAAATATTGCTGAGAGTATTATAATGCCAGCACATAAATCAGTGACCTGCAGTACTGTGTTGATTTCTAGTCAATATGTCTAAAAAAGATATAGCGGAAATAGAAGAGGTCAAGAGATAGGCATCAAAAGTTATTGGAGACATTGATAGACTTCCACGTGGGGAGAGACTGAAGGATGAGGGCGAACATTTATTTTACAGATGAGATAAGTATGAGGGGATATGATCCATGCACATAAAAAAGTAGATGGTAGATAGGCCCAGAGGAGGTAAATCAGGCACTTGTAGTCCCCGTTTCTTGTGAAACAGAAATCAGGAAGCACCTGAGGAGACTGAAAGGCAGTAAGTATAGAACTGACCAAAGGACCTATTTTTGCATACTGATAGCTACTGGGACTCGCCTGCAGCTCCAGGGTGACTAGGGAGACTAACAGGATTCAGAAAGAGCTAAAAGTGGATATCGATACCCAGGACATCCACAACTGCATGAAAGGAGTTATAAAAGCGTGGGAGATGCGAACACTTTGTGCTTCAGGGCATGAACCAGCTGCTGGCTGATAGGAAGTAGGACAAGGCCGATGGGCCACAAGTCCTGCCAGCCCTGTTAGAAATGAGATGATGGTTTGAACTGGCATGGGATTAGCTTCCATCTGTGAATGACTTCACCCATCTCCTGGAAGAGTTTTGCAGCATTTGTAAAAACAAACACAAGTCTCTTCTCAGTGCTCTGCGAGAGCAGTGTGCGTGGAATGAGTAGCATTGTACCAGTGCAATACCGGGAAACGGAGGCACAGCAAAGTCATATGATTAGGCCAGGACCACTCAGCATGTTCCTGTAAAGCCGGGGGTAGATCCCATTGAGTTCCCCAGCTGCTAGGAAGCACCATCTCTCCCTGGCTTTAGGATGGGGTGTGAGCTGTAGGCATTGCTGCTACGCAGCCCTCCTTGTGGCAGGAAGGGACCAAGCAAAGCCCCTACTGCTCCTTTGCTGGAGAGGGAGCCAAAGGCGTTTGTTTGTGCACCACATTGACAGGCTGGATCTAAGGCAAAGGGAAAGCCTAGCTCCTATAGCTGTGTCCATGCAGGGAGACATCCGCACACCCCGAGGTGCCTTTGCCCGGCTGGGGCAGGAGGGGTGCGCGGGGTGATCTGAAGATGCCAGTGCTGGTGGTAATTTTGACCATCGTGGCTCCAAAGGAGCTTGTGGGGAGATGGGGGCAGGCAGGACGTGCCGGTCGTTAGCCTTCTCGGGGAGGAGCGGGGGCACACGTGCGTGCACGCACCCGCTAAGTCGTCGCGGCGCTTGACCCCACGTCACGTGCTGCCCGTGGGGCTCGGGGGCTGCCCTCCGCGTTGGCTGAGCGATTGCGTCGGTGAGGAACGCGCCACGAAACGGGTCGGTCGCTGCTCGCACGTTTAAATGGGCACAGGGGGTTAAATTAAATTAAATTCTTAAATTGTTTTTTCCTGCTGTAGTGGAAGAAGGAGGGGGACCAAGGCCACCTCCTGGCCGCCGCGCGGGAGGGGCGAGGAGGGGACCCCGCCGCGGAGCGGGGGGCAGCTGCGCGGCTGCAGGACTAAGCCCCTTTGGCTAAGTGCCGTCGCCCAGCTCGCGTGGCTTTGCTAAATGGCTTGCAGACTGGCTGATATTTTTCCCCCCCCCCTTCTCTCCATGAGATTAAGCAGGAAACTCGCACGAGAGGCCCTGGCGCTGGCTGCCCAGGGGGCTCAGCGGAGAGGACTTTGCAGGAACCCGCCCCGGTTCATCGCCGCCGCCTCGGGGCGCGCCGAGCCGCCGGCGGCTGATCCGGGCAGCCCTGCGGCGCCTGCCCGCACCGTCCTGCGGAGCATCGTGGAGGATCCACGAGGGCGACGCGTTCGCCCGAGCGCTGCCTAGGGAACGGGCCGGGACCGCCCCAGCCGGCCGGCGGGAGGCGAGGAGCAGGAGGGAAGGGAGGCGATGCGAAGGGCTTCACAGGCTGGGCATAAATCGGTTTGCATCAAAACGCTGGCTGTGAGCCTCCTCCACGTTTCAGGAAGGAAGGGCTACCAGAAGACCATCAGATAAGGGCCTGGTCCTGCCGAGGCGTGTAGGTGGAGCCCATAAAATACCAGCCAGGTGCTGAGCAAATGTAAATATCTCCAGGTATTCTGGCTATCAGTAAGGTTAGGATCTTATTCATAAAATCATGGAGTTGCTAAACTGCAACAAAATGATAAGGTACAAATAGGTTATACTATAAAAGTGTGCATTTATATGTGTGTGTATATATATATATATATATATATTATATGTACAACTGTGCATGTGTGTACATACAAGCACTGTACAAACTCCTGATGCACTGAATCAAAGTGAGAAGCGCCCCTCTCGTCTCTGTAGGATCCGAGCCCGCGTTCGTAAGGAGGACCAGAGCCCCTGCCCGCAACGCACCGAGCAACGTGACTAGCATCTCTCACGTGTTCTTGCTGTTCTTCCATCGTCTCCCCAGGGGCAGAAGTGTGTGCAGTGGAGTGTCTTGTTTTGGTAGGGGTTATTTAAAAATAAACAAAATATGCTTTAAATATGTTGGTTGCTATGTACTTCTGCTGGGGAAAGCCAGGTCAAAGATGTGCGTGTAGCATTTGAAGCAGAAGTGATGGGTTTTCAGTGTCTCTCAGTTTCTGGTTTGCTCTAGATTTTACCTCTCCCAAGTTGTTTCTCATGCTGATGAACTGTATTTCTAGTGTCAAGAATTTTGTTCTGGAGGGGAAAAATTGTCAAACTCAGTGGACTGGGTAGTCTTTAGGTTTTCCTCCTAGGAGACCTTTGTCAATAAGGGCCAAAATTGGGTGCGCCTATAATTGTGTACCACGCCAGTGTAGCAAGCAGAGATACAGAGTGGAGAGGAGTGATGGATGTCAGCGGAGATGAGATACTGTGTTCTCCTAAGCCCAAAGCTTTTGTGCACAATTATATCAGAATACTGCAGAGCGGAAGAGCTGTGGCAAAGTCATGGGTAACTGCAACAACGTCAGTGTGTAAGCCAAGGGGAAGAGTGCCCAAACATGGGGCTAATAGAAGAAGCTGCCAAAGGGTGATGCTTTCTGAAAACAAGTCTCGGCAAGGATCCCAGAGCAGTCCTATGCCCTGAACTGAGTGGGACCTTCAGCTGGTATTTTTGGTTCACTGGAAATGATCTGTTGCTCAGAACCGAAAATACTTTCCTCCATCTTGCTGGAGTTCAGTCCACCCATTCTTCATCCTCCACTGAAGCAAGCACTGGAGCATTCAGGCAGCAGCAGAGCGGTTGCAGGTGGGAGGCTGCAGGTCCTCTGCGCATCATGCATGAGCTTGTGCCACCCGGTGAGTTCCCCATTGCCTGTACAAGGCCACTGGAAGGATGAGGCAGAGAACTGGCAGAGCAGCGAGCTGTCCCGTGGTGGAGGTTTGTTCCCACCACTGCAGACAGGCGTCTGAGAAACTGAATTTCATAAAGAATATATAAAGATATTGAAAACTTGCCAAACATCTGGGATTCAGCTTTTAGGGGCAGAATAGCTTAGTGGAGATCCCATTGTCCACCTAAAGAACAACAGAGGCCACTGAAGGGATCCCCATAAAGGCTGCTTGTCCAGAAGATGACTGCTCTAAAAACACTTTCTTGACTTACTTCAAGCTGAAACTGATATCCCTTTTAAACACCTTAACCTGCCCTGACTTAGCAGCTTTGCCATTTAATGGTGAGCTGGTTACTGTAGTGTCCTGCCTTTTAGTCAATGGGAGGAATAGGGCAATTCATCCCATTCTGAGATAAACCAAAATGATTACTCTTTGGGGATTCTTATCAGTCTGTATTGACTTTAAAAGAAGCCTCTCAAGTTTATCCCCCCAAAAGACATCTAACCTTTAAAGCTCATGACATGAATCTCACCCTGAACGTAAATACCATTTTAGGTGTTTATCCACTGTGCAGTTGACTGCAAAATCCCTACAGGAAAATAGTCATTAGAGAGTAAGGCATTGTATTCATTTCAGCAGAAAGCATAGGGGAAAATTATGGAGGCGAGAAAGTTCTAGCAAGGCTGCAAAGGACATTTCTTGCTGAAATATTCAGGGTCAGATTGGCTGTATCCACATTGGGTTTATTTGACCAAGAAGGGCCAGAGAGTTAGTGCATGGCATCCACATTGCCCCTGTAGGCAAAGAGGCCCCAAGCCAGCTTGCCTGATGTCTGCCTGTATCTCTGCGAGCCAGCACACCTCCACACGTGGGTTTTCAGTTATAGCTGATTGCATGTATGGACTGATTTTCAAAGGTATTTATGTGCCTAAAGATGCAAAATGGCATTTATTATATGAGCTTTGGAAGAATTTATGGGAGTGCCTCATCTCCCTGATTTTGGTGCCTAGCTTAGGTGCATGGCAATCTTCTGTAGCAGCCCATTTGTAGCTTTAGGTATGGTGGAGAACTTTCTTCTGAACGTCAAGTTGTTATTGCCCTGATAGGAGTGTTAGGATTTGTTTTAATGGTAGATAGTCTTCTGTGGTCTGAATTACAACAAATTCACTTGCAGTTTTCATTATTTGGAAGTGAAAGTTTAGGAGAAGGAATTATCTTACTAGGGAGTGCTGCTTAATTCTGAGTAGCCATTTTCTTGTTCCAATATAAATTTTGTTGTAATGACAGGTAATTGTGGCAATAGTGTAACAACCATAAACCATTGTGGCAAGAGCAGTGTTTTCAGGGCAACTTTGTGAAAATCTTGGAGAATGTAAACTAAATTAGAAACCAACGAATATGTACTTTTTTTTCTTTTTTTTTTATACTGTGTTTGGTTTATATTTAGTTCATTTTTTACTAAACAATGCCTAAGATAAAATAGAAGAGACGTTGATTCTAGGTTGGGCCTATTGCAGTATTTGGCCTCATCCTTCCCTTCTGTTCAAGTCATTTTAATCCACTTTGAGACTATATAGAGATCTTAAAATGTCACAAATTGCCTCTTTATATGCATGGCAGTTCCAGAGTTGGGCAAGAAAATGTTGATGAGGGCTGGGTCCAGTGAAACTCTTCACAGTTCTGAGTCTTACCTGTGGCCTATACTTTTCAGACATGCTTGTGTTGTTGTGATAGACCCAACAAGCAAAGATTTTTTGACTCTGGAGTTAAAAAACTCCAGAGCCCTTGAGGCCTTGAATTCCTGATTTTCATCCTTCTTTTGCTCTAGAATGGGCCAAGTGGTTTGGATCTGGTTTGATCTCATTCATCCAAAGACCTGGGCCATATACAGATCAATGTATTTTATTTAGACCAAGTGAATGCTTCACCTATCCCCTTCTTTTATCTAGGGCTTTGCAGAATCATTTCCACTAACTGATCCCTTGTTGTGCTCTGAGAACACTACAACTGAGGGTGTTTAAATTACGTATCCATCTAAACGTCCATGGCTAAGTTCTAGCATGCAGAATCAAACTTGTGTTCACATCTTTGCCTTAGCAGATAGTGAAAATGAGCAAATGTCTCTTCTCTAGGGAAATATTCTGAGTCTGTTCAGTACAACAGCTCTGGATACTAGGTTGCTACTGTAATAACAGAACCTTAGCTGAGGCTTCTGCAGCGTGTGAAAGATGAACGTTGCATCATCAGTTCAGGACTGTTTACCAGGGCAAGAGGAATAAGCTCAGCATCTTATTCCCCTGGGCGTGCGACATGCTGATGTTTGCAGTCAGTCCAAATCTAATCTCCGAAGGAAACAATGCAAAAAGCCAGACCCCTCTCTGACTCTCTCCCCTTGCTTCTCATTTTCAGTGGGGTATTTCTGTTTTTCTAGTTCAGACTATGAATGGGGAAAACGCAGCTTTTACAGAAAGTGGTGCAGAGCACGATGTGAACTGCTTTCCCTAGCTCCCCTTCTTGGACTTGCTCATGTGTTAGCGTGCAGGCGCAGGCGCGCACTTACAAAACATACAGCACCTGGCTGACTAGTTGAGTAGGGAATTTTTTTTTGCCCCTCTGCTAACGTGGCTTTCTCAGTGGCAGCTCACCAAGCTGGAAAAGCAGATCAGCAAAACAGGGCACATAAATTGTGTGCACTTTGTCAGCCTATACAAGTAGTTGGCCAGGCCCCTTCTGCATCCGTTGTGCTATGTTATGTAAATGTCATTGTTCTTTTGTTACTGCTCTTGGTAGGATCCTGTATCTTAGGAACGGAGCCTCGTTGCATCACGAGTGTGTGGTGTTCCCTACTGTACATCTTCCAGGGCAGCTCAATAAAACAAGAAGGGCTAGAAGAGACGATGCAGATTGCAAAAGCAGGAAATCTCTGTTAGAGCCTTGGGCTCTGGCTTAGAACGGAGAGCTGGAAAAACATGGATTTGTGGAGAGAGGATGGGATATCCAAGGCATGAGCAATTGTCAGAAAATTATCTGATGAACCTATTTGAAGGGATCAAATAACAAAGCATAAAATAAATGCTTTTCCCCATGTTTCTTTGTCACTTTTGCTAAAATATTGAAGTTTAAACAAGGAAGCTTTTAATGGAGGGTTGTCTAACAGGGTGTATTGTATTCACTGGAGTTTGCTCTCTCCTTGGCTAATTATATATATTTATCCATCTTATTGAAAGCTTTTCCAGGGCAAAGAGATACTGGTTTATTTCTTTATTTAATAAAGAAAAAGAATGAAGGAGAGATATCTGTTAAGTATCAAGATAGTGCAGTCTCTGATACTCTGGCTTCAGATAGGTAACTGGAAGGTGCTGTGGAAGAGGAGTCAATAGGAGGGAGCAACAAGTTCCCACCTCCAGTGTGTGCATGCAGGCAGGAGGTGGGAAATCCAGGGAGAAAGACAGGGCAGGAGATCTTCTCAGCAGTGCTTTGGGCTAGGACTTTCAGATGGTTTTGGAGGGGACAACAAATTTACTTAGGGTCTATCGAAGAGTCAGGTCTAGCCCAGTTCCTGCTAACAGTATTTGCTAGAAGATACCTGTGTAGCTGTAGTGTTATGTTCCTCATCCCCCCACTTAATCTGCTGGACTTATCTTTGTGTGTTTAGACATCATTATCTGTCCTCTCTTTTATTAAGCCAGAGTAAACTTTTAGCATCTGCAGCATCTTTTGGCAAAGAGCTCCACAGTTTGACTACCTGTTGTATGGAGAAGCAGCTCCTTTTGTTTCTTCTCCACTAGCTCCATTTCATACCCTTTAGTTCTGATGTTGAAAGAGACCATGAACAGCCTCTCTCCATATAAAGTCTCCCCTTTCCATGCTGAAGAGGCCTGGTTTACTCACAGGCTCTTCACCCTCCTCATTTGGTGTCAGTTCATGTATGCAGGGGGAATCCTATACTTGAGTGATGTGTTCATCACTACCCTACCACAGACAGGAAGAAGCTGGACCTGTGAATTCATAGGCAGGTCCTATTATCCAGCAAACATCTATCTGGCCATCAGACAGACAGCCTGTGGCCCACCTTGTGTGACGGGCTGTGTTCAGGCAAGTGACACGACAAGCCCATGCTCGTGGGTGACCAGATGTGCCACAGTCATGTTGTGTGAGGTGTGTGTTTGGGTTGAATAAGGATTTGCTCCCAGCTCTGCCTAGCAGGGATTACGAAGTCCTCAGGATACATTGTCCAGTCCACAGGGCTCCTTCCCAGCCCTGCTGGTGTCCTGGGCACCCTGGAGAAGGAGAGGGGTCAGGGTGAAGCCTGAGACTAGAGACGCTGCTGTGATGGACCCAATCTCACGCTGCAGTGGCCTCAACTTCCGTCTATTTGATAAGTGCGTTTTAGATATTTACCTGTTCTACTACATGTACAATCTTTGAATTAGTGGCCATTTTAATCACTGAAAGGCTCATAACTCTGGGATGAAAATCATGCCCCTGTATCCAAAGGGACTGGCATATGCCAAAAAGCACTGATACAGCACAGACATGTAAGGTTTCATTATGGCCTATTACGGAACAGCGCTTATTTTCCTGTGCTATGTTACTGGCAGGAAGGGTTGTTTCTCTGCTTGTAACTGTCAAACTACTGAATCCTTGGAAATGGCACAAATATAAGGGTTTATTTTATTTCTTTGTTCTTTCTTATCAATTTTGTTTTGCAGCTTGGTGAAAAATATGAGATCTTCATCTGAAGCTGCTGCTAGACAGCTATGTGCTGACTCCTTCGACTTATTTATATCCTAATGATGTTGCTTTATTTATTTCTTTTTTTTCACTTAGCTACCCAGTTGAGCACCATGTGTTTTCTTGTGCGTGAAGATGAGCTCTCTGGAGTATCTCCTGCTTTATGTCTTCGCACAGATTCTGCAGCTTTCGTTTGTCACTTACTGTCACTTATTCATTTGCCTTTTGAATCAAAGAGGGTGAGGTCTTCCTACTTGGAGCATTTATTTGAGAATAACTGCCAAAGATCAGCTAAATGCTGATTGCTCTTTGGATTCACATTCTGAATTATCGCAATATCTGCCCCATGCTCTGCCTTTTGCTCCCTCATCAGTTCTGACAAATCTGTTTGCTCTTACTGTTATTTTAAAGCAAAATGGTGCTTCTGTGTTGTCACAAGACGACACGTGGCCTAACCCCACCTGCAACATGGCAGCTAGCGTTACGTGAACACACAGGGATAAAGTCACAGGGGTGGTTACTGCAGCAGGTTCTGTCTTGCACACCATGATTTATTCCTCCACTCTTTCTCTATTTTTTATCTTAGCCAAGCATGTCTACATGGGTGCTTTGTCTTTAGAGTATTACCTTCTTCTCACATGAGAAGCAACGCTACAACGGGGTGGTCCAGGCGTCGAGCCTGAGCCTTAGGCCTTCTGCTGCCCCTCATGCCACCAGTAACATTGTCTACAAGAGCAAATCATCATTGCCTTTTTCGTGACCTTTCATAGGGCTGTGAATAGGAAGTGCAGATTCCACCTTGTGCCCCCGTCACTCGCCTCCAGCGCTCTTGTTTGCATGACAGCTGCGGTTTTGAGCACCTCCAGGGCCCCGTGTCACTGGATGCGAGGGCGGGAAGAGCGAGAGTGGGCACTGTGCCCGGGACGGGTGGAAAAAATGCTTCACCTCTGCCGCTGCAGCCAGGTTGGCTGGTGTCAAACATTGTTCAAGTAGCTGCAAAGAAGGGGGAAGGAAGAAGAGGGAGGGAGGAAGGGCAGTAAACAGCCGGGGAAGCAGCAGGCTGTTGGCACGTTGCACGCGGTGTTGCCCAACACCCGGGGAACCAGCAGCACAGGGCTTTCTTCGCTGCAAGGTCGAGGTGCTGCAGCCTCGCCTCGCACACGGGGCCGGGCTTTGTGCATCGACCCCCAGGCACACGTGACGCACGGAGCCGTCCAGGGGCTCTGCCTGCTTTATGAGAAGGGGGAAAAATCTCTCTCTTAGGGGACATGGAAGCACTAAAGTAGCCCTGCATAGTCCCTTTCCAGCAGTTTGAAATTTAATGTGGAAGGGAAATGTGTATGTGTGCATGTGGGTACACATTGCTTAGGCATTTACTTACTTTTAATAATAATAATAATGTTAGATTAGATTGCTATCTGATCAGGGCAGGATCTAGCCCTTTTTGTGCAGCAGTTGTCACATCATTGGCTGTATGAGCAATAAATAACGCTAACATGATGAGAATACCCAAGACAATGTAGGATACGAGAGGTATGCATCATTTTCAACAGGTGCCCTAGGTGCTGACCTGCAGCGATGGCATTTTAGTGGTGTTTGCAGGCACATTACGGACATTTGAAGGTCTTGCAAGACTGTAGTGGAACCAAGTGTTGGTTATAGCTGGGTTTGGCAAGGCTGTGCCCCCACTGAGGGTGGCACCCATCATGCTCACATAGCCTGGAGCAGGAAGGACACACATAGGGAAAAAAAAAATTATGAAAAATAATTTTCACCCGTGTTGTTCAAGAAACTGGCATCAAGGGGCTTCAGCAGCCAGCAGCCACCTGGCCTGTTTGTGGTTGCATGGGGCGATGGTGCTCCAGCAGCCTTAGGCTGGAAATGAAGTCCTGACTGCTGCGAATGGGGGAGCACAGGAAACACGAATATGTGGGGGAAAAAACAACCTCAAGCCAAAAAATATCTGCAGCTGTTTTTAGATCTCAGCCTAAGTTGCGGTGTTCTCTTCGCTCAGGTGCATGCCAAGAGACGTGCACAAATGAGATTGCAAATAAGTGCGAGTGTCCAAACTGCTTGTGTCCAAACGAGCGTGCGCGAGTGTGTGCGTACAGCTCTGCCGCGGCACCTGTGTGCACTGCAGCGCGTGCACGTGCGTTCGATGCCTACACGCCCGGAGCGCCCACGTGCCATCGAGGACGAGAGCGTTTGCTCGAGATTTTTACAGCCAAGCTGGAAAGAGCTACAAAGACGGGAGTTTGGGGAGACAGGGAGCAGAGGGAGGCACGGCAGCCGAGTGGAAACCCCGACAGCGCCTTAGCTGCGTCGGCGCGACCCGGCTGGCATCACGCTAATGATCCGGCGCCTTGATAGGAAGTGGCAAGCAAAGCCGATGCATTTAACAGCACCGGATTAGGAAAGGGGCAGGCAGCTGAAGGCGACAGGCTATTGTCTGAAAGATGAAATTTATTACAGGGCACCGTACAAAGCCCAAATTAGGCTATCCGGGAAAAGGGGGGGAGGGGGGCATGTGTGGTGTGTGTTATATATATGCAGAGCTTGTCATATCAAGTAATGTAGTGCAATAAGGCTGAACCAGGCAGTAATGGGCTGCGTGGCTGCTTTTTTGCTTTTCTCTCTCTCCTTTTTTTTTTTTTTTTTTTTTTTTTTTTTTTTTGCCGTGGGACCTTAATGGGGTTCTTTAAGCGAATGCTTCAAGAGTCGCACTCCAGCAACCAGCAATTAAAAAAAAAAGAAAAAGAAAAAGAAAGAAAATTAAAAAAAAAAGGGGGGGGGGAAATGTAAAAGCACAAGATTGGCAGAAATCATTTTTCAAAAGAAAAGAGCTTGGGGGTGGGGAAGAGCTGAGAGAAGACTGTCAGGCTGTGGAAAAGTTTAATAAATTCCATGTCACTCTAAAGACCGTCGTGTGCAGAGTTGCCCAAGGCCAATAAAACCCGATAAACCTCTGATAGGCTGGCTCTGCTGCACTGGCACACGTTATTGCTTTGATACTTTACACAAAAATAAGGTGTTTTTTGGGGTTTTTTTTGATCTGGTAAGAGGCAGTGTGCTGTTCTTTATAGGAAATATATATATATATATTGTATATATATAAAAAATCCATGATAAAAACACCAAAGAATTTAAGTGTGTAGCTGTCATCAGTTACTATTTAACTGAGCGAAACATGTTAAAAGCAGCAACAATACAATACAGCAGTGAACGCATGAAAGCTCAAGCAATCTTCCTCCCACATTTAGGAGAAAGTGCTTTTTAAAACTGTAATCTTGGTAGGATTTGTGGGGAGGGAGGAGAGGGGAAGATGGAGTTGTTCTTCTGCAAAGTGGAGCGCAATATCTTTTATTTTTGTTTAACTTAAGCGAGTAATTTGCCTGACGTGGCAAACCCTGGAGCATTTGCTTAATTTTTCTCCCAGGAATGGCTTGACTGAACTAACGTGTTTACAGCTCTGCTGCCGGTGCAGAGACCGTGGCCGCTACCTGCCTGGTTGGGATTGCAAGGCTGGGGTCTTACGTGCTGGTTTTCAAACCAACTGCAGGGTCTAGCACCAGCTCGGTCAGGGCTCGGGAGCGACATGTTACGCACGTGCCCCTGGCCAGTTCAGCCGAGCTCTGCAAGCCCCTGGTTCCCCCTGCGACCCCTTTCCTGGAGGCGTAGGTTTGCCTCTCGCCGCGTGTTTGCCCAGCCTCCCTGGCTCCTCCTTGCCTTCCCAGTGCCGTGCCTCGGTCGCAGCCTCCCTCCTCTTCCTCGGCGGCCAGCCCCTTGCCCGTGCCAGCACAGGCGGAAGAGGAGGCCCACGGAGCCCCTTCCCGGGCTGCAGGAGAGGCAGGGCAGAGCTCAGCCTGGAGGAACGGGGCTTGCTGGCTGGCTGTGAAGCAGCAGCAGGGGCACGTGGGCAGCTCTCACGTTCTTCTTGCATCTGTTTTGCCTCATCTTCTAGAAGAGGGAGCACCTTCGGCTGCAGGTGCACAGCACCCAGAACAGCCGGGCCTTGTCTCTAGCCCGCGGGCCCGTGCAAGCAGTTAGCAGGCATGCCAAGTTACTAGAATTTTTACTGTTTGTGCCTTGTTTCTAAAGCAGTATCTGCCGCTGTGGAGCACCGATCTAGGTGACCCTGAAGTGATCTCAGGGAATCAGTGCCGAGGTATTGCCTGTTCCACCAAGCTTTTAGGCATGCTGGTTAATAAATACATTCAACTTCAAATTCTGGATTTTCGAGCAAGGCTGTTACATCTTTCAAAATGTGCTGCTCCCTTTTCTCCCCCCTTGAGGCAGTAAAAATATCAGATTTTACGGTAAACAGGCTTCAGAAATGGGCCATCTCTTTGCGAGGCTCCGCATGGCTCCACGTTTTGCCTTCCACTCCCCAAAGTCGGCAGCGTCTAGAGCGTGTGCAAAGGGCACTAACACTGCTGGGTTTTACACATCTGGGAGAGGCAAACGTAGGGCACCAAGGCAGCGAGGAGCCCTGATCAGTCACCTCAGAAATGTGCCACAAGCGGGGAAACCAGAAGCATGTGATTAATATATTTTAAAGGACCTTGACTGTTGGAGCTATGGGAAATCTGGCAGTTTCATTTTGCTAGAAATTGTGCCAATGTTTTCATCAGCTTTGGTGTGGTTTGAGGTCCCTGCCTCAGAGCTCTGCCCTGAGTGTCAGCTTAAAATGGCCTGGGAATTGCCACTGAAAAAGAAGCAAAACTGTTGCTTCATGGCACTGCAGTGCAGAAATTCCGCCTGCTTATGTAAGGCTGTAAATTGGTCCCAGGCTGGCTTGGAGCTGAGCCCAATTTGGCTGGGATCACTTGCCTCTCGGCTTTCCTCCTCCGCATGCCGTGGTGTCAGGGACAGGGTGTTTCTCGTGGAGGACACACCAGCAGAGCCAGGGAAGACCAACTTGAACTCCTTCGGTTGATGTCTTGGTTGATGATCCCCAAATCCTGCCTTAGCCCCTTGATGGCATGTTCTCAGGAGCTCAGCATGTGGGTCCTGGGGAATGTAGCTCGGAGGACTTTACGTGGCCCTTGAGATTGCTAAGACACCTGCTTTCCTTCAGAGAAAGCAGTTGCTCCTTCCCCATGCTCCAATTTGCACTCAAGGAGCTTTTAATTTGTTCTCACTTTGCTTTTCCTTAACCCAGTGTAAGTCACATCAAGCTAGAAACACATGTGTCTTGGGGTAGGAAAATCGAGGTAGGAAAATAACGCTGGCTTGTTAAGCTGGGCTCACTCCTTTGTCAGGAAGTATGCGCAGGAGACTGGGAGCACATTTGCAATTTAAATACCTTTTCAGCTCTGGGCAGCTCAGGAATTCCCAGCTGGTGCTGGAAAGGGCTGAACAAAGCCTGGCGGAGCCCGCTCCCAGGGAGACTCTCATTCCCCCGGCGCTTCCTGCGCTCCTGTTTGGAAAGGGCTGCCGGCAGCCACCATCAAAATCCAGCTGCAGTTTGGACCTCAGCACCCACGGAGCCGCGACCCTGTGCTGGCACAAACCAACCCCAGGACATGAACTGTCGGAGCAGGACACGGGCACTGGGACTGCCTGGGTCCCTCCACAGGGACCCGTCACTGGTGGGAGCAATTGCTGTGAAGCTGGCAGAAGCCATGTCTTCCCTTGCTGGTGCTAGCAGTGACCTGGGGGGGTAACTAAGGGCAAGTCATTGCTCCTTCTCAAGAAGGTCTCCTCCACTTTGCCTTGTCTCCCTGGACTGTGGTTCTTCAAGGCAGGGACTGTGTGCCATCAAAGACTAGTTATAGCAAGGCCCCGGGTACTTGCAAGGTCGTTACAAGACTGGAGAAGCTGGATTTAATCTGCACAGGTCAAGTGCCACTGTCAGGTGTTTGCCGTGATTTGCTGTGTGCATGTGAGGAGAAGCGTATTAAAACTAATGCGTGGAGGTGTTCCTCAGCCAGAGCAAGAAGAGCGTCACTCAACCTTCCCCATGCACAGATATTTTTTTACCCATTCTGAGAGCCTGAGCCCTGAAGCAGCTGGGCAGGAGGAGCTGGAGCTCAGCCTGGGGTGCTCCATCACCTCCCAGTCCCCTCCTGGCCGTGGGAAGCCCCTTCTCCTTTCAGCTGCCCTCCACGCTCTGCGGCACAGCTGCTCTTGATGGTCTTGGATCCATCCGTGTCTGCTGCACACATGCAAGCACCTACTCACACACGTACACACACCGCCATGCACAGAGCGTAACTGGGAGGCTGGGAAGGGGCAAGTGGCAGAGCAAGTCGTGGGCACTGGCTTTGCGGTTGCACAGCGTGGAAACACAGGGAGGACCTTAGGAGGTGTTTTCCAAAACATTTTATTGCACTGAAACCGAGAAACTGAGAAAGAAGGATAGTAGGAGCAGAGCAGGAGCTGGAGAGCAGCCAACCTCTGCTGCTTTCCTGCCACGCACTCCTGAGCAACGCAATGCAGACAGAGGTTTAACTGTGCTGGCCCTCCGTTTCGCTATTTATTACCCAGTTTCTCTATTTGTTCCTATTTGTTGTGCTAGTATCTAGAGAGCAAACAGGTCAAGATTCAAGTGTGCTCAGCACTGAGCAGATGTATACCATTTTTCTGTAGTTCCCTCTCAAAAGAGCTGGCAGTCTAAATCAGCCAGAAAAGGTGTGCAAGACTGCACAGAGTGGGGACAGCGCTGCCTTCTAACCGCGTGTTCAGATTCGCACCTAAATCTTCCACACCTCTTCCATACCTTTAGCTCTTGGGCAAGCTGAAGTTTTCCAGGTGTGGGTCTCAACATAAAGGTGAATAGTTGGAATATTTGGGCAAGAGCAGCTTGGTTGGTTGAAACATGAAGGCAGTAGAAGTCCTTTTATTGTTGTTATTATTATACAGGCAGTACTTACAGCATGTTATTTCTGAAAGATGAAATTTGGCCTGAGAAGAGCTTTCATTGAGAAGTGTGTCTCATTGTTCTGAAAGAAATTGGTTTTGATTCGACTGAGTTATGAACCTTTGATAATCACATGCTTAGCATATTCAATACATTTTTTTCCTCTGAACTGCCAGCTGTTTTCTACTCCCCTCCCCTTTCTAGACACACATTTCATAGGGGAATGGAGGACTCCAGAAAAATCTGCTCTTCATCTCTCAAAGTTGATTGTAGTCAGCAGGAAGATGCTTACTTCCAGGGTTTGCAAAATACATAAAAATACAGACTCATTAAATGAGAATTTTTGCCCATTTTCCCCCTCTGAAAAGTATTGATTTTCTTTCCAAAGTGTCTTTGACTTGCAGCAAAAGTTGCATGGCGTGAAATTTAGCTCAAAGCCTGCAGAGCGAGTTGTTGCCTCTGCCTGGGCCATGCAGCTGAGCACTTTGCTGGGCCTGGAAGGACTAAGGTTGGAGTCAGGGCTTGGTAACTGGTGTGGTGTGGTTGAATCAGGAGAAGGGTGGGATATTCAAGAACAGCAATTGAATTCCCATTTCTGCTGGGTAATTTTGGGCAAGTCACTAGTCTCACTGGCTGAACAGAGACATACTTTTTCTTTTCTTTCACCACATGCTGCATTTCTCTATCAAAATATCAAACCATGCTCGTCTGGAGCATACAGTCCTGGAAGGTCCCTCTCTCTTCCATGCTTTTGCAGTGTCTGGCACAGTGGAGCTCTAATCCCAGCTGGGACCCAGGCCTGCCTCAAACCCAACAGCAAATTTCTGTAATAGCAACACTGCATTGGTAAGGCTGTAAAGGTTGAGTTCATCTCTACACTGGCAGAAGTTTGAAGTCGTGAATTTTGGGGAAAAACCCACCTATTTCATATGTATATGCTGTGAAGGCATGTGATCTGTCAAATGATTCCTGGATAAAGCTGTCAGTATACTAGCAAAATTTTGTAGAGGGAAAAAAGATGTAACTTTCCTGAAGGTCCCTGGTTCCCTGAAGGTCCCTGGTTCCCTGAAGGTCCCTGTTGCCTGTGCTTATCCTGCTCTTGCAGGATGCTGTTCACCTCCAAGCAACCCAGCCTGAGCACTCTCTGCTCCAACATTGGGCTGCTGCTTTCTCATCAGATAAATAAAGATTCACTGACTGACTGCTTCAGCCAGTCATGAACCAAAAGCATCTTTGCATGCAGTTGTTTGATATCACTCTTGTCTCTCCCAATGCAAATAATACTATTAACAGTGAAGCCACATATACACTACAACCCTCTGATATCCCAGTGACCTCTGATGCTTTCCCAACTGCCATCTCAGAGCCCGTTCAGCCTCCAGCATCTGTACTGAATTTTGCTGTTGCCACCATCAAGGACAAAATCCATTTCCATCTGTTTCATCTTTGGGGTGGCAAAATTTCTGTGTGGCTGAGGTGCTGGCAAGTGTTGTGTTGTCTCTCCTGGCTCCCTGTATGAGCTCACCAAGCTGCAGCCTCCATGTAAGGAGCATGAAATGCACTTTTCCAGATACCTGCAGAAGGGAAAGGCAAAGAAAAGAGGCTGCATATATTTCATGTTGTCCACATATCATCAGTGTTCACTCTGTTCATCATAATCCCATTTTCTGCCTCAGACGTGTCATTACTGCCCACTGGATTTAGGGAGATAGCAGCAGGAAATGAGCTGGAAAAACATCAGACAATTTGGATCTTTTTTTAAAAAAAAATCATTAACACCTTTAAGATATTTAATGAACTGCAGGCAGGTCTCAGAGTGGAGAAGTATAAATCTGATGTGGGTATGACAGTGAAGCGAGGCTCTGCAAAAAGGCAAGAGAAAAGGTGTTGAGTTTCACTTGGGTTGGGATGGAAGGCAAGGAGAGCTGAAGGTAAAATTCTGATCAGATATCAAAAAGAAATCAAAAAGACAGAACTATGATGTTTCTGCTCCTCAGGCTCCCTTCCTGGGAAAGCAGAGATGTGGGGTGGGAGCACCCTACATGTGCCCTCCCCAACCTGTCAACATTGTAGTACATCTGAAGAAGTTTTAAGATCCTACTCGAAAGCATGAAGAATTTTTCCAAGAATTTCTTACCACAGCAAAACCAATATATTTTTCCCTATTTCCCTCCAGCAAAACATGTCTGTACTGAATAGGCTGAAGATTTTGATGGGAAAATTCAAGAGGTACACCCTCAGTGTAGAAAATTTCAAACCAAACAGTTAAATCTCTCTCTGAAGGAATTTTTGAAGGAGCCTAAGAAAGTTTGATGCCTAATTCTCAGAGCGCAATGGGACTTGGATATCTAATCTTCTTAGCTGCTTTCAAAAAATCTTGCTAGGTGCCTATTTGCATCTTTAGGTACTTAAAAACTTTTACAAATCTGACCTGCAGAAAGTGAGTCAGAGCAGGATTGCAGTAAATTCCATCTGGAGACTGTTATTGAGGCTTCAGTCTGAACGGGGGGACCACTCGGGTCTCCTAGTGCTGCTAAGGGACATCACGGGTGGTTCTTCTTTAGACCACGTTGCGTTATCCTACTTGCAGATAGCCTGGCGAAGGCAGAAGAGCAGGCCGTTCCTGTATCTTCCCGTTCCCAGAAGAACATCGCCTCTTTAGAAACCACAAGAACTGACTCGACTTTCAAAAGCACTTGCTGTGCTGAGCCTTTTTGGCAATCTGAGCCGTAATGACCATTGCTTTATAGGACTAGAGCTCCAAGCCAGGAAGAGCAAAGGAAAAGCCTCCAAGCAAGGACACACGGTGGTGCCTGCTCGCCAGCACACCAGAATGTGGGTGCCCTCCCTGCAGCAGCAACGCTTTCCTTCCAGGGGCATTCAAAATCAGATGCTTCCTGCGCAGTGATTCCACTGACTGAAGCAGAGACATTGATTTTTGATGCTTCAGAAAATCAGGCCACAGGTTTTGATATCTGAAGAAGGACCTACGTGAAAATCCTTGGGAAACTCTTGGTTGTAGGACACCAAGACCACCACAAATAGTCCACAATAGTCCACCACCACTCGCTGCCACAGGCCAGAGATGGACACTCCCGGCGAGAGTGTGGAAAGGGCAGCGCTCTCAGCAGCAGCTCGTCTCGTGCTCCTAAGTCACTTAAAACCCTTCTCTTCTTTTCAGAAGAAAGGCTGTAGCGCACTGAAGTCCAGCAGAAGCCAATTTAGCTTCGTCTATCATCCCAGGAGCCCCTAGGCCTTCCCCCCTGCTGGGACACTAACAAGCCCCCTTATCTAACCCTACCCCACCCCACCCCCAGAAGGTGACCCCATTTTCTGAAACGTTATTACCAGGGTTGTAATTGCACACTGGAAATTAGCCCCTCGTCTTCAAAGAGCGGGTTCTGAAGTGCACATTAGCTCGCTAACAGGATGAGCCATCTTGCCAGTCCCTGCTCGTTTCCTGCCTGAAATTATGTTTGACTACAGGGCATGAAATGTTATTCATCCTTCCCCATCTCCCTCCCATCCGTTTCTATTCAGATTCGGCACCGAGCGGTAGCAGCAGCAGGTACATGAAAAAGATTTTCAGGTGCTCGTGTGTCTTTCTCTTTTCTTTCTTCCCCCCCCCCCCCGCCCCGGTTCCCCTTTTATACATGAGAAAGCAGCGTGAAAGGCAAAGCAAATGAGAATCGGAAAGAAAGTGCTGGATTTAAAGCGCAATCTGTTAACACGGCGGAGTTCATTGTAGGCTAACGCGGGGCTGCGGCGTGTCAGGCGGCGCGCGGGGCGGAAAGCGCCTGCCGGCGAGGGGGGCCGCGCTCAAGGCCGGCTCGGGAAGGGTGCCGCCGAGGCTGCTGACGGGCACTAGGCTGAATTTTCATTTCCCTCCCCGGCAGCAGCAGTTTCACGGATCTCGTCATCTGTGGACAGTTGCAGAAAGGGTGGTGGTGGCGGGCATCGGAAATGACAAATATCTACGTTACCTTCGGAGGTTAAAATGCCACCAAATGTCCTTTTCATATGAAACTGCTGGTGGTTCTGTGATCTGGTTTGTACAAGAGAGAGAGTTTTCCTTTTTTTTTTTTAAAAAAAAAAGAACAAAACCCACAGAAAAAGAGACAAAAATGCAAAGGTAGTTTGAATCTGGAGGCGGCTGCAAAAAGCAGGCCAGATATCGAAGCTGGACGTCTCCCGTTTGCATGGATAATTGATAATCATCTATTTTTCCCACCAGAAAAACAAATAAGTTTTAAATAGACAGGGCCAGCTCTTGCCGTTTTCTTGTCAGTGTTATCTCACTCGATTCAATACTTCTTTTTTGCCTTTCTATAAGCCGGGGAAAATCAGGGGGATGGATTTCCTCTAGCAGGGTAAAATCCTTGGGAAGTGCTTTGGAGAGGTGAGATAAGAAATTAGCATTATGAAACGCGATTGCTATCACGTGCCAAGGTTTCGCTGCGGAAACGCACCCGAAACCTGTTGCCTGGGCCGTTTACCTTTTGAGCAAGCACGGGTTCGTCTCGATCTAAAGCTCCAGGAGATGAGGAGATGGCTGAGGAGATGTGGGTGCTGACGTCGCAGGAGCAAACGAGACATGACAGAAAGGGGGGAGATAATTTAACGGGCTCAGCCTGATACTGTCCTTCGTAGTCACGTCTTGATTTTCTCTGGCTTTAGATTTGTCAGATCTGATTTTGCACAGGAGATGTGGGGCGGTGGGAAACGCCCTGTGCTGCGCGTACTGCGCAGAGGTGTCTGCAAAGCCTCCTGCTGCTCTTCCAAACAGCAAGCGTTAAAGACACATTTGTTTTTAAGTGGCTGCAAACATTTTAATGCTTCGGTATTGACTTATCCTTTATCGGTTGCTTTCTTAACAGCAACTACAGTATTTTCGCTCAGAATTTCAAAACAAATCCCCTTCTCCTCCCCCCCCGCCAAGGGCAGAAGCTGAGTGCAGGAAGCCTCGGGAACTGTCAGTCTCACTGAAGGAACCTGAAGCTGAACAAAAGCGTTTGGCAAGCTTGACTTCAGATGTCACCAAGGCCTGGCCTGGGACAGAGTTTCTCCACCCTTTGGAAAACGCAATCCCTGTTTTGGCAGGGTTCCTCCAAGGCAGAGTATGCTCATAATTGCTCTCTGCGATGTTTACCAGCCTTCAAGGGTTTCTAGCAGCTCCTGGACGAGTGTAAAATCTTGCAGGCATTAATTATGAGCTGTTTCCCTTCGCTGGCCTCCGAGGATGGAGCTGCTGATGTCTCGGAGGGATTGGACCTGTTGAGGACTGCTGGTGTTTACCTCTAAGCAATTGCCTTTGAATTGCTGCAGCCCTCTCAGCTCCCCAGCTCCCCGCCTGGCCTGCAGAAGATACTCGTGGTGGAGCGAGGGGGAGGCACTGGGGTGTTTTGCATTTTGCTGGAGCCTTGGCTGCTGGGTACCAACTTCTCCAGCTGGTGGGACATCTCAGGAGCTCGCCTCCAGGAAAGCACAAGAGCTGTCCTGCCCTGCTGTGGTCCCTGGGCTCAGCCCCGCTGCATTTTTCCCCCCTGCGGCAGGAGAAAGCCGGGTGTCTTTAATTGCAAGCGGCGAGGGCTGCGGCGGGGGACGAGCCCGGGGTGTGCTGGGCTGCGGTGATAAACAGCCTGCCTTCCGGCCTGGGTGACTCACAGCCCTCGGCCCGCGCGCCGCGCCGCGCTCGGCTCCTATGCGAGGGCATGCAAGCATCTGCTCAGCGTTAGGCAGCCACGGAAAGACTGTGCTCAGCGGAGGCCCGGTACGGACGGCGCCTGGGAAGCACCCGTGGGTCGTCCCCTCCCTGTCCGCACGCGGCTCCACACTGCGGCCAAACTTCTCCTTTTTTTTAAGCAAAGCGGACACCCAAAATAATTTCTAAAGCATTTTGCCTGCGGCAAAGGGCTTGGAAAGACGGAAAAGACAAGCTGTAATTTTTCCTCTCTAACTCCGCTGTCCTTTTTTGCGGCTATTGCCTGGCACGGCTGCTAAGTCCCAGGTCCTCTTAGATTTGGAGGATGAGGTTGGGGAGGGCAGAGGAGGTGGGCAGCTCCTGAAAAGCCAAAAGGCACAAGCCCTGCGGCCAGCCAGGACCTCTCGGGAAAGGGGTGGTGCTGGTGGGAGAGGTTATAATTGCACATTCCCGGGAAATGTTTGCTTCAGCCTCTTCTGGCTGGGTTCTTCCAAGCCTTGGGTGAAGATCAATGTTGCTGGTCCTGGGGAGTCCCGCGGGAAGAGCTGGTGCTGTTTCCTCCCTCGCTGAATCCCGCTGGGAGTCGACAACCTGCACTGGCAGAGCTGGAGCGCTGCAGGTTTATGGCTGCATCTGCAGCAGCTCTGATGTGGTCCTCAGCTGTCTCAGCAGCAGTTCAAAAGGAATTCCCCAAATCCCGGCCTGGTGGCCAGAGCCAGGCTGGGGTAAGAAGGGATTTGTCACAAAAAAAGAAACAAAACCATGTTCTGGTGGTGAATGCAGTGATTGCACACGTTGCTCACTGCAGGGAGGTGGTCAGGTCTGCTCGCTCGCTGCACCACAACATGGTGGCACCGTGGGATGGGTCATTCCTGGCCCATCTTCATCCTCACTTTTCAAGAAGGTCCCTCACAGTGCTCTAGGCAGGCACCAACGTTTGCAACGCTGAGGGCCCGTGTGCAGAGAGCTGGTTTCTGGGCAGTGCTGGACATCGCGCTTGTTTGCTTGGTGATGGGGGTTTGCAGTGGCGAATCCTCAGCACCTGGCTGCACGCTGCCGACCAGCTCGTGCACGCCGGAGCCGTGGGCTGCGTGGCAGTGGCAGGAAGCAGTGGGTGCACCCAACCCACCCCCCTTTGTTGCACTCTCCTTGGAAAGCGTCCTCTGCAAGGATGTGGTCCCAGCATCCGATGTAGCAATTTGCTCATGAGCCTGGGAAAGCTGCAGCCTTTCTGCCTCTCTCCTTCCCCCTCCCAACAACACTTGTGAGAGCTTAACTGCCCTTGAGCTGTCCCCATCTGCCCCCGTGTCCCTGTGGTTTCAAAGCTACTGAGAGAAGGCAGAGAAAGGCAGCTTGGTCGGTGCAGGCTAAAAACCCCGTGCTGCAGCGCGAGCCGTTTGCTTCCCCTGAGCTCGACCCAGCCCTGCGCTCTCCAGCACATGTAAAGGGAAGCTGTTGCTTGGCTATTCCCATGTTTGCTATTTATAACGGGCTAATGCTGATAATGTGAAAGCTCCTTGTGCAAGGCGCTGTACAAACTCATCCAACTTTACCTGGAGGCCACAAGAGCCTCAGTTGGAGGGGAGCAGCAACCTGTAGGCACAGCCGCTGGGACGAACGCAAGGTTAGACTTGGGATGAAGCTGCTCTGTTATAAACCTTTCAGCAGACGCAGCGCTCAGAAGAGGGGGTGGCAGGAACATGTGGGGACAGGATTAAGCAGAACCGGCGTGCTGAAGGCATAACCCAGAAATTTGAGGGAGCAAGGAACAAATTCTCCGGAGGAAGGAGGAGCAGTGACAAATTTACCTAGTGATAAGGAAATGGCAGTGAGATACTGTGGATGGAGGCTGATTCAGTGGAGACTTGGTGGAAGGTCAGAGGAAAGAACAGAGACATGTCCCGGCTCCTTCTCCTCCTAAAATCTCTCCCGTTGGCTGCGTTGCTGCTGCCAGGGCTCTTTGATGTGTCGGGGGCTGCATTGCCCTCCGTCCGCGCGCACGGCGTGCTCGCTCTTCAAGTGAAGGGCGAGATCTTCAGTGAGACGGTGCCGCTAATGAGCTGTCCTGGGAGCCGGGGAGATGGCGCTGGATTGATGAACTCTGGGGCTCGTTTCCAGGTCTGTCTACATCACAGCACGGAGAGAGCGCTGCGTGTTTTAGTAAGGACTGCTCTACAGTGCCACCGAGGAAAAGCAAACCGTGATGTGCTGCACAGGTTTGGAAGCTTACTGCCAGCAGGAGCTGGGTTTTCAGGCCATCTCCGGCAGCTGGTGCAGAAGGTGTGGAAAGTGTGGGCTTTCCTTCCCTGGTGTAAATCCCACCCTGTGTCTCCTGAGCTATGGACGGGGTGACACCCTCTGCCCCGGCTTTGAGACACTCGCAGTCCCAACGCAGTAGCTGCCCGTCCCGGGGCAGGGCATGGGGTGGTTCTGGATTTCTGGGTCACAGAGGGGCCTCTTCCCACGTGCAGGGTGTTGAGGCCGTACACAGGACCTTGTATCAGTTTAACTGCAGGTGAAACTTCCACACCGCTGGAACCTGACCATCGCACCTCCAGGCCAGATGCTCTGCATATGTTTAATGAGAAAAAAAATGATAGGTTTGGTGAAAGTGTTTGCACCACTGTAACATTTCTACTGGCAGGTGACAGCAGAAGATACCAGATGGTGTCTTCCCAACAGAGTGACCCATCAGGATTAGTGCAGGCCAAAAGCAGGAGACTGGGGCTGGTGGGGCAGCCGGGGCTGTGCTGATCTGGAGCTTCTTCCCAGCAGCTGCAGCCCGCAAGCCCAGAGGGAAGGCAAGCAGGACAACCAGAGAAGATACCTGGCCAGGGGTACAAGTCCACGGCAGAATAAACCCTGTTTGCTTTGCCTGCTTTTGAGTGAGGCCTCTCTCACGCAGACGAGCGGAGGAGATGCTGAGGCTCTGGCTCTTCCCCGTGTGCTGCTCGCTGCGGCTCGGTGGCAGGTCCCCAGGAGCAGCTCTGTGGAAGCAGCACAGCCAGAGGGACGGACCTGAGCACGGAGCCACCATGGGGCTGACGGGTCTCGGGGTGGTTTGGTTTATTAACATCCTGGTCTGTATTACATTTTAATTGTACGTTTCTCTCCAGTGCCCACTTAAACAGACTTGATGGGCTGCACTAAAATCTAGCACGTAAGAAAGGCAAGATCTTTACTTGAAAAGACATTGCCTAGTGATTTTTTACAATTCTTTGAACATTTTTGCTTAGCCTTGTATTTTTAATTGGTTCCCCTTGGAAAACTCGCACTGAAATCTGTGTCCTTTCATCGTTTTGTGCCTCTTCTAAGAGCAGCAGTGTGCTCGGCACTGTACAGAGCATATGAAGACTTATGGTCTCCTCGTATTTCCTGTCCATAAAATAGGCCAGCGTTTCCCGAAGAGGTTTTAGCCGGTGGTGGGTGTGGTGCTGACAGAGCCGTCACGTTTTGTGCGATGCAGTCAGGAGTGGTGATGGGGAAGTTTTACTTGTCATCCTGAAGAAGAGCACGGAAAGTTTTTCTTTAATCTTGCATTGGAGCTGCAAGTAGCTGCAATGTAAAAAATGATCATTTAAAAAAACAGCATGAATTTGCAGCAAAGCAGTCTGAACACTATCCCGCACATCTATGTGAAGGAAAGGGGATTGCTGGGTGGTGGATAGAGACTATGGCATTTTCACTGGACGAAAGCCTGTCTCTGAATGGCCATGCAGGTCTGCTGCTTGGTGGGAGATGGTAAACCAGAAAGGGTCAGCTTCAAGGGTGCTGTGATTTCTATCAGGATCGACCTGACCTGCTGTGAGCGCTGTGGTCGGGACGGTAGTGTAATGCGTAGGGCCTTTTCTTGGCACATTCTGCAAGGTTCCTCCTCTTAATTACCCTTAAACTCTTTACACTTTCAGCTCTGCAGCTCTTCCTATTTTCTGGGCTGTATGGGTTCTCTGGGTTCATTGCAACCTATCTTATCTCAGATACCACAGCTTTAAGGACTTAGAGAATGAAAGATGACACCAGAGTTTCTGATGAAACTTTGAAAACCATGGTGGGGAAGCAGGCAGGATTCCCACAGGTTTGTCAAGAGAATGCAAGCAGAGTGCAGCAGAAAGTGTTGCCTCCAGCCTGTGCAGGGGCAAGAGTGTCCGAAAGCCCTGCTGCGGGACAGCGGCGATGCAGGAATCCAGTGCGCCGCTGCAGGTGCACATGAAAGCAGAAACTGAATGTGCTTATCATATCCTGCTCGACTTCAGAGCAAACTCCAGATGCATCCGTGCTCAGAATCAGCACAAGCTACCAATGCAAGGCTGCAAAAACACAGCAGCGGTTTGGTCTCCTTCCGGCATTTCAGCACTGTATATATGACAAATTGTGCACTAAGTGCAGAGGCTGCCAATTACTGTCTTCTGTTGTGGTCATGTTTACCCTTCATCCCGTCCTCTGTAGAGGAGCTGAGACGTGCTTGAAACGTGCTTGGGTACTAATATTGTCACCACCTTTTGAAAACTGTTTGAGACTCTGAATTTCTAAAAAACTTATTTTGTGGATTTTCCGAGACAACTCCAGTGTATGTGAAAGTTGCAAAGGCTTTTCGTTGCGAGGCAGCTTTTGATGCATCCTTTGGTAAAGGTATTAGTGCCTGGAGCAGAGACTGTAGCTAGGCAGCATCTGCTTTAAACAAGAACTCCAGCTCTGCAGAAATGGAAGGAGATGGCACTTGCACAGGAGAGAGGAATTAGCTGGTGGATTGCAGTGACTGGAGATGCAGGGACATGGGATTGGGCAGCTGGGAATGCCCGTGGCAAGGAGATCACAGGAAGAACAGGGCTGGCTGGGGTTCACATGGAGTTGGGGCTGACACAGAAAGAAGGATGCACCAGTGGGTATGCAGGATCGGCAAAACCTGCCTTCAAATTCCTCATCCACAAACTGGGTGGAGGTGCACTGGTATCCCCCCAGTTTAAATTGGCAGTGGCTCTCATGTCATATAGCACAAGGACTCTGCGGGTGCCTGGAGACCTCGGCAGTGCCTCTCTGTCAGGGTGACATTCTGGAGCTAGCTCCACACGGGATAGCCAGGGTGAAGATGGGGTGCAGTAGGGGACTGTGTGGCTCAGAGGGGTCACTACTCATGTGTGTACCTGCGATGCGTGCTCCAGCACCTACTGAGCCAGCGGCTGGCTTAGGTGTGTTTGTATGAGCTGCTATCGCCACCATGGAGCTCAGTGAAACACTATCTGCATCAGCCGTCCTCTGCTTGAGCACAGAGGTAGTCTTTGGTGCCTGATGTGGAAACACACTTACCTTGGTAAGTCGATGTAGTGGGGACACGATACAGACCAAGCCAAACTGACCAAAAAGAGCTGCTCCCAGCTGATGTTTTCTGGCCAACCCACCTGAAGATAATGTGAAACAATGCTCAAGGGGCCATGGCGGGAGGCCTCTTCCACCCAACTGCGTGCACCAACAGGGCTGCACATCCCGTCCTTTACAGGGGCCATGGGGTGAGCAAAGGAAGGTCTTCCTTTGAGGAGAAGCGAGTGGCAACTAGTTATTACTTCTTGACCTGAATTGCTGTGGACATGTCCTGCAAAAGGTCTTGTGCATCTTTTTGGGATGCCAACCAAATGACTGCCCCCCAGCTCTGCACCCAGGGCGGGAGGGGAAAATGCCCCCAGGGTTACACATTTGTTTCCTGTTTTAGTTCAGTTCCTCTCTTGGGGACTCTGTTCTTCCACCAAATCTGGGTTGGAGAGACTCCTTTCAGTATGGCCTAATCTATGTTGTGGCTGATCTGCAGAGGGTTGAGTGGGTTACTGGCTTGCACCAAGACCATCTGCTGCAAACACCACAGCACAATAACAGTCTGCAAGTGTGGGAAGAGATGAGGAAGCACTCGGAAGATGCCGGGAGCCTGAATTCCTGGAGAGGCGGGGAAGAGGGGACAGGCCGGCGGTGAGAGCGGGGGAGCTGTGCTGGGTGCTGCCAACCCTGGGGTGCTGCCAGTGAGTGGCACCCACCCCCTGAGCAAGGCACCAGCTGTGTCCCAGTGGCACATCTGTGTGTCCCCCCCCCCATCCCCAGGATCGGGGGAGCCCTGCAAGTCCCTTAGCCCAAGGAGGGTGCTTGTGCCAGGGTGTTGCCACCGGAGAGCAAGAGAGGCCGGCGTGGCTTGCGGCAGCACCCGGGACGCTGCCGGGGAGGAGGCTGGCACCTGGGCTCGGCAGCACCCCGGGGCGGCGGGGCGCTGGCGCTGCCGAGCATCGCAGCTGGCGGCGAGCGAGGGCCGGGGCTGGAGCAGCTGAGGACAGGAAGCGAAGCAAAAAGCAACGTTTGCACGGTTAACTGCCCCCACTTCCTCTCCCGTTGCACTCCTGCTCCTCTCTCCGCAGCCCCCATTCGAGTTAAATGCTCCGGAGGTGATGGTACCTGTTGCTTTTTCGACTGCTGGGCCCACAAACGCGCCTGCTTTCCTCCAAGCTGATGGGGTGGTTCAGCAGCAGATCTGCAGCTGGTTCGGGATGGACCAGAGGGCTGGAAATGTCTCCATCCTCCTCTGCCTCCCCCAGCAGGGCGCTTGCCTGCCTGCATTTTGCCCGCCGTTGGAGCCGTGCTTTTAACTCATCTTTAAAGATAATAAAAGGACTTAAAATGCCTAGTATGAGTCAAAGTGTTTGCAAGAAATGTCAACTGCCACGTGTCCTTATTTAAATAGGAAAGCCTTGTTGGTTTTTTTTTCTTTTCCTTAGCCTGTGCCTGTGAAGCACACTGCTGTGTTAATTCGTGAAAATGGCATGGAAAGTGGCAGTGAGAGGTGGAAAGGGAAAAGGAAAAATGACCAGGTCAGCTCCTCTGTGAAGGCTGAGCGAAGCACAGAATGGCTGAGCAGAAAACGGGGGGTTTGAAGAGATCCAACGCCGGATTTAACGCCTTTCTTCACTCTGTAGCTCCTGTGGCATTGTGCTGCGCAACAAGTTTCTCTGCTTGTGTTTCTGATCTTCCATCAGGACCCTGCGTGGCTTCAGTGCGATTCCTGCTGGAGAGGCCAGACGTGCAAAGCTCCCTCCAGCACAAGCCGTGGGTCTCTTGTGGCACATAAAAAAGGGACTTTGCGCTGGCCAGGGCCCTGCATTGAGGCTCAGATGAGAAGGTGCTTCCTTCCTACCAGTGCCTGGGTCTAACTCCCACTGTCCTCCGTGAGCATCCCAAGGAGACGAGCGCTCTGAAACTCCAGCAGATTTAGCCCGTGGCTCTTGAACGCCTGGCTGCACACCCGTTTGGGAAAGCTGCTCTATAAAGGACCCTCCAGGCCGCCCATCCGCTGGGCAGCTCTGCTGCCGGAGTTGCTCGGCAGACGCTCTTGGGTTCGCTGTGCCCATGCTGTGCCCATGCTGCGTCAGGAGCTCTAAGCCCCAATGGCCATTTTCACAGTGCAAAGCTATTAGCTGAGTTACTGTCATAATTTCATAATGGGATGGGGAATGCTCAGAAAATGATAGAACTATATAATTAAACCAAGTCTATCTGAGGATCTTCCATTATGGCATGGTAATTTCTAGATCTTGACATCTTTCTTTTTCTTTTTCAGAAGTCAGAGAGAAGGGAAATGTGAGTACTTTTCTCTTGAAGCCTTCGGTAGCACACCTTCATGGTCATAAATCCCTGCATATTTATGATCCAGGGCAGTTAACCTTGAAATCAGATTACACAGATGATTATATTCCTTGCCTTTACCTGACTAGCAGGAAGGAGAGCTGCTAGGAAAGTAAAGCACATAGTGCAGCAGTGGCATCCATTGAGTATAGGAATTTAGCAACATCTTTCTGAATAAATGGAGAGCCCTCCTTTGGGACCCGCTGTTTTTTATTGCAGATGCTATTAAAACTCTATCAGAGCTGCAGGGTTCAGAGTAGCAGGTTTTGTGTATTTGTAGACAGTGCTAAACCTGGTTATTTAGAGTCCAGCTGTACAGACTTCCTCCATATTCTCAAACTGTGAAGCATCCAAACACACTCCTTCCATGCTCCACTTCCAAAATTTGCTGTTCTCTGACCATTGCCCAGGGGTCTTTTCCTGAAACTTGCTGTAGATTTGCCAATAGTACAATCCAATGCTGTGAGAACTAGCAAAACATAAAAGCAGATATGCAGTATTTCCCCTGTCTGGCTCAAACAGATGGGAGCCAACATTTTAAACACAAGATCACCCCCTCTTCACTGGGCCTTGCTTTCTAAAACCCAGTCCGTCCCTCCTAGCAAGGCATGCTCTGTGTGCGTGCTGGTTTTGCCCAGCCATGCAGCTCAGAATAAAGCCCTGGTCACAAAGCACCAAAGAAAACGCATCTGCATTGAAAAAAAACCTCTGCGTAGTCTTCATAGTTAGACTAATTTCCAAATTCCCATTCAAATACAGTCCCATCCTCACTCATGGGGTTCAGCTTTTGCTTGATCCAGTTCCAACTCACAGCTTTATTGCAGGAACCACGTCAACAGTTATTTAGTGCAACCTGATATGTCATCACAAGGAAGGACCTAAGCTGCAAAATTTTGGCTCACATTAGAACAAAGCATCGCCAGAGTTTTGTGGAACTTGGTTCAAGGCTATCAGGATTATAATGAGGCAAGGAGTAGACTGGTAGATTTGCATGACCCTTCTTTCCTTTCAATCAAATCTCTTGTCATTTTGATGCAAATCAGTGACCCATGACAGTGCGACTGCCCAGAGTGCAAATCACGGCTTGTTGAGGTCTGTGCGACTGCTCTGAAATCTCACTTTTAGCTGGCAGCATCTTTTATTGTCCCCTATCTTCTCCACCAAGTTCCCAGATCCTTTTCTTCTGCTTCTTGGGGAGCTTTGGCTCTCCTTACTAATTAAATGGCACTCTACTAACACCAGTGATTGCATCACTCAGTACTATCAGATCACACCACTCACAAAACAGGTGAAAGCTGGAGCTTTCTGATTGCAGAGGGTTCAGTGCTGGAGATGGTGATCAGATAAACAGAGGGTAATGTTAACGATGTAATTAGGAACTGCACCAGGGGAAAGGCAGCATGAAAGGCCAAGACTGATGAAAAAACTTGAGCTTAGTGTCAAAAAGCATCAGTCCATTTGTCTTTTTAATCAAGAACACAGGGGTGCTTTTTATTCACCTGCTGCTTTTTTACCTCCTTTTTTCTATGGCACCTGGGTCATGTTTCTCCATTTGTTTTTGCAGCAGAAGAGGAGGGCTAGATCCCCCCTTCCTGACTCCTTTTATTAATATTTCTTTTATCAGTGAAAACAACATCTCTTGCGGCATCCTGTAACTCCAGGAATTGGGGCTTGTTGAGGGAATACTGAGAACACCCCCGGTCTGGGTTGAATTTCCTCTCTCCCTGCCCTTTGTTGAGACACGGTGCAGGAGTGGAAATGAAGTACGTGTGCCCTCCGCCTCAAGAGGTGGACTTACAGAGCAACTACTCAGTGACTGAGACGTGCAAAAATGAACCTAGAGTCTTCACTACACCTAACAACATCAGGTAAGGGTAGTAGGTAGGAGACTTCTTCACGCAGCCTGTACCAGTAGTTTCTGAAAAAAAAGAACAGGTAGTAATGTCCTGGGATTTCTTGGGCAGAGGCTGCAGGCCACCAGGTTTTACGATGGAGTCAATCCAAGCAGCAGGAACTGGTTTAAATCCAACAAATTAGTTCCTCTAGTGACTGAAGAGCTGTGGGCACGTGGATCTCCAGGGAATCTATGTAAGGAGAGGTCTTGAGGCCAAGGCTTCTGTGTACAGCTACAGCCAGCTACAGGTTTTTGGCAGTTTGTGCAAAATGGCCTTAGCTGGAGGTTTTTTAGACACAGGACGCTTGCAACAGGCCACTTTCTCCACTCTTCAGGCTCCTATGGTGAGGGCTGGCCTGATTCATCTGCTGCTAGTTTCTTAGAGATGTGCTGTGGAGCCTCCAAGAAGACTTCTAGATTTGTGTACCTGTTCATGGTTGCTATTAAAAGATAGCACAAGTGCCTACAGTCTTTGAGTAAAATCCCATCCTCCCCATATTTTTAAAATTTTTGGTACTTCTGAGGAAGTAATGAGTGAAATCACTGTTGCAATCTGCTCCTTCCATCAAGAGTATCTATTGCACAGACTTTACTACCCTACCCAACAGAAATGAGGTTAAGGAGTGTGGTCAACAGTTGATGCAACACTTTATTTATAAATACCCATAGAAGTATGTCCTGGGAAGGGTACAGCTGCTCTGCGGTTGCTCAAAGGACATGAGAGGTAGAAACGAACAAATCAGCTATGAAAATTATACCCTTGCCTTTCCACTTAAGCAAACATTATCTGTTCACCCTGGTAGAGGTCTAGATAATGATAAATTGGTACTAATGGAAAAGAGCAAGTAGATCTGCCAGTCATCGTTACGTATTTCCCATTTCCTACCAAGCCGGCATCCTGAGCGTTGGGTTATGGGCTGAATCTTCAAGCTCTCGATCGCTTGTGGAAAGAATTAGAGAGGCAAATCGGGGCGTGCAGACTCGTCTCTGAAGAGCCACTGAGCAAAGGCCGCCCCTCTTCCCCGGGGAGCTCCGGACACGGCGGCGTGAGGCTGTATTGTGGATACAGCTCACCTAACTGCAATTAAACTTTTTAATAAGTAAAAGCGTATAACTAGCAGTGCAGAAAGAGTGGCTTTGGCATTTGCTCTCACTGTGGTGCACGTGTCTTCACTTTGCAGTAGAGCCTTGCTTGAGTTTTGCTTCCCTTTTTTAGCATGACTGTAGCAATTAGATTTACCGTGAAATGACAATGCACAAGGTTCTTTTTCTTTTTTTTTTTTCTTTTTGCAAATTATTCTATTTTAATGCTTTATTTCTTCCTGGAGAAATTCTCAACATCAAAACAAAGCTGGTGTGTGGGTAAGAGAGAGCAATGAAGAGTGAATTGTTCTCAGTGCTGAACACAGTGAGCAGAAGTAGGGCTGCGACAGAAAGTTTCTGAATTTGGGTGCGGTTTTGATCCAGATCTGACCCTCTTTATGGATGGGATTAACCAAACCGGTCACTCCAATTATCAGGGCAGTTTGTAGCTCATTGAAAAAGCCAGAGCACTTTCCTTTTTCCTTTCTCCTTCGCTAAATATGCAGAACTCATTCTTTTAACAATTAGTCTCAAACATGTTCACTCTCTTCATATCTATTATTGCTTACCTTAGTAATCTCACTCTATTGTATGGTGCTTCTTATATCAGGCATTAATGTATTTCTCTAAGGTTATCTTTAAATACCAAGGCTGGTTTTAGGAAGGGGAAAATATGGTTGGTCTTTTCTAAATCATTTTTTTTTTGAGAGAGTCTTGGAGGAAGGTTTATATCTATTTATTATGAAAATGCAGTAGTATTTTAATGAGAAAATACTATGTAAATATACATCTCCTGTATTTATTTCTGAGAAAATTCATATTGCTCAATCTTTGGGTGAAAGCCAAGCACTTGTAATAGTTACCTGACATGATGTGGCCCTGTGACAGAAAGTCTAATGAAGACTTTCTTGATAGGAATGTAATTGTAAAGAAAAAAAATGATTAAAAAATTGGTTCCAGTGCTCTGCAATCCAAGAGTTCATTTGTTTCCTCATTCATGCACTAAACAAGTCCCTAATTAATCTTGAACCTTGGAGAAAGGAGACTAGATTGGCATCTTCTGAATACGAATGTACTTCACATTTTGGAAAGTTTGAAGAGGCTCTTAAGCATTCTCTTTTAATGGTATTTTTGCAAGGGTTTAAAGTGGCTTCATTAGCCTGCCAAAGCCGCTAATTGCATTACCATATTTTTAAACTTCGGAGGTTCAGCCTTTTCCAAAAAAAAAAAAAAAAAAGAGAGAGAGAGAGAAGAAAAATTAGATTAATTTGCTGGTTTGAAGCGACTGATGTGTTAAGTGAATTCCAGAGTCGTAAACGGGCAACGGTGCCGTGCTGGGTGGCATGGGCGCCCGCGCCGCAGCATCCTTTCGAAGCCGGCACAGGTGTAAAGCAGCCCGGACGTGGCTACGCTGATTTACGCGTGCTTGAAGCTTATTCCTGCCAGGGAATGAGCAATACAGAAACGAGCAGTTTTGCAGAGGCAAAGGTACCCTTAGGCGAGATGTTGCGCTGGTTTTAGGTATTTTGATTAAAAGAAAAAAAGGGGGGGGGGGGACCAAGAGAACAGTTCCAACATGAGCTTTGGTCGCGTTGCTCCGGGTGCCACCTCCGCTCGCTCCGGGCAGCGCTGGCGCCGGAGCAGCCCCGAGGGCCGGGAAGGGCCGGAGCGGCTGTGCACCCACCGGGTTTTTCCAAAGCGCTCGAAGCCTTTGGAAAGCACAGATCTTCCGGAGGCAAAGCAGCGCCGCTGATCAACTGCGGCTCCTGTGCGCCGCCGAGCGTGGAGCGTGAAAGGGATCAAGGGAAAGGCTCGGTGGGAAGTGCCAGCCAAGTTCAAAGTATTATTGGGTTAGTCCAGCTGTTCCTATTATAGTAAATAGTCGTCTGAACTTTAATGAGGTCACTTGCTTGCAACTTGCTCGCGCGCTGCCCCAGGTGGCTTATCGGAGGTAATATGAATAATACGAACAAGATAAGATAAGGTTGTTAGCCCCAAACAATATTATCAGTCTGTGATTTTAGCTGCCTACCTACTCCATCCTGACATGGAGGGATGAAAGAAAACCTAAAACTCCAGCCTTGGAGACTTATAAAAGCCGCGTTGAAACCCGTGCAAGAGCTCCGAGGAGAAATATTATCCTGGCTGGGGGAAGGGGGTGGAGGAGAATCAAGGGCAATAAGAACAAAACAGAGCTCACGGTTGAGGGAGGGTTTTCTTTTTTTTCTTTTTTCCCTCCCTTCTTTGCAAATGCATTCGTGCTCATTTCATTGTGAGCAGCGCGATATATTATCCACTTTCACGGAAGTGAAGAGTCGCTGGGCTTTCATTAGTTATGTTTACGCCAATAGAAATAAATCTTAGCAGTCACCAGAACAGGTTTGTTCATACTCCCGGCCCCAGCTGGGGAATTTGACTGGCCACATCCCTGTTGTGCTGGTGGAGCAGATACAGTTTGAGATATACTTTGGCCTTATTGATTTGAAGGCTTCTTCATTACTTCTGCAGCCCTGCAGATCAATAGCCAAGCCTAGAGCAGCATAATAGATTCTTTTTTTAAAAGAATCAATTAGAATATTTTTAACAGAGCCTGGTGCAAAATTCTGTTGCATTTTGATGTGCAATGTTTAAGCTTTACTGAATTTACCTGCCATCCTGTGTGCTGTATTAGGGGCTGCAAGCCTTTGTTTTAGCATCCACGTACGGTGATATTCATGCTTAACCTCTAAAGGAGGAGGAATGATTCAAGATTAGAAACAAGAACCACCCAGCTTTTCTCCTTTGAAACCCGTATTCATCACTGCAGCCTCGCTAGAAAGTGAAATAATGTTTGTGGTCTTAGCTCAATCCCCAGTGGACTATAATTCAGTTAAAATATACCAAAATCTGTCATACTTTTTCCTTGCTCTGTGTCTCTGAACGCAAGGAGATGAGCTCCTTTTAAATTAGCTTTCATGCTTGAAGAGTTTCCTTGTGCACCGGGAGCCTGATCCTGTTCCCGCTCAGGCCACAGACAAATTCCCTATTGATTTTGGTGGGCCCAGGGTTGGGGTCAGGAAGCCGCGTGGCCATAGGGCAGCCCCGGGGCCGGCTGCGGTTCTGGAGCCGGGAAACGCGCTCCACAGCCGCCCTCGCCAGCGGGAGAGCGGGAGGGAGGGATGAGGAAGGAACGCCTGTGGGGTTTATCGAGGATGTGCTCGGCAGACAAGATGGGAGGATGGGAAGGAGCTGACACCATTACTTGGAGCCCTAAGCTTTTGTCAGAAAATACGCAGCACTAGAAGAAATTAGGTCTTCAACCCACAAAAGCTCCCCTGTGTGCCTGCTGCTGTCCTGGAGACCCGTCCTGTAAGGTGGAGGTACGCTGGCAGGCAGCAGTCCCTCACGCAAAGCGGGTGGTGAGAACCTGGGTGGTTTCCTCCGCGGTGCAGGAGGTCAGCGTGGTACAGCAGAGGTGGGTATGCCCTTATGGCAAAGAAGTCACTTGTTTCTCAAAAGCTTTTCCCCCTGGAAGGGACATAATGAAGGATCCTGGTGATGTTCTGAATGGTGACACTCGTTAAGGAGACCTTTCTGCAGTCCTCAGGCCCCCCAGCTGGGGTAACTTCAGATCTGTAACTTCAGATCTGTGTGGTTTGCCATTTAATCTTACAGGAAGCTAAAAAATTCTCTGCTACACCTTGTTCCCCTTCCTCTTTCTTCCTTCTCCCTTGTTCCTAATCTCAGCTCAATCCCAGCTGTTCTGGGGCAAGCCACTCTTCCACCATTTCTCCTTGAGAGATAAATCAGATTATTTCCTTGGAATATTTGTATGCCAAATGACAAATCTTCAGAACCTGTGTTTTCAGGTCCAAGCATAGCAGCTGCAGCAACATTGGGTTTGTTAGATCAGGGTGTTTGTTCTTTCTTTTCTTTCTCTCTCTCTCTCTTTTTTTTTTTTTGGGGGGGGGGGGAAGGAAATGTTGGTGGTCAAGATTAGAACTGTACTTAGGCCTGATTCAGGGAGCTGCCAAGTTGTCAGGGATTCTCACTGACCCAAACTAGGTCTGCACGTTGCGTCCACAAAACCGGTCATCGTTAACAGCAGAGCCATAAGGCCATGGCACAGTCGTGACTGCAAAGACAGCAAATCCAAAGAGTTGACCTATTAAACATTTAAAAAAAAAAATCTGGCATGAGAAAAGGAGAGAGGCAGAGCCCTGCCTTGCCACCTAAGCCTCGGCAACGCTTGAATTTGAGCTCGCCCATCCCATCGTACCCCAGTCACCTCAAGCTGGAAGCCAAGTGGGAGAGCTTTCTGGGTTAATGCCAGCTGGGAAACAAACTTCACTGGAGGGCCGACAGGCACGCAGAGAGGGGAGCCCAGCACCCGCGGGCTGCGCTCGCGCCGGCGGCCGCGGCGGACTGCCTTGCCGCCGGCGTGCGGGCTGTGCTGGTGGGGCAGGTCGGGAAGTCGGAGCTCGCGCCCGCGCTCCGTTCGTTCACTTTGCATGCCTCGTTTTCAGGCCTGCCTGATTTATGAACCTCATTCTTCCTTCCCCTTGTTTTAAATTTATCTTCTGAAAACAAAGCTGGGGTTTAAAGTAGACTCTCCCTTCCCTTGAGACAGAGAAGCCTGAGTTAATTTAAGGCCATCGGCTTTAACAAGGACACAAGCGGCGTCTTGGGGGACGGTTTGACAAGACAGCGGAGCCTCTCGGGTGATAGCTGCCACCAAAAGTGATGGCCTCGCTCCTCTGGCTCCTGAGTTTTCCCCGACACTCGTCCAACCCCACTTCTAGGAGCTAAACCAGCAGGTCCCCACACCGAGAGGAAAGCAGAGCGGTTCCCCCAGCTCAGCTCCCTGGATGCTCGGAGCAGCGGGAACATGCGATCTCAGGAGCACATGACATTTGCAGAAGCAGCAGATCTGAGGGAAAGCTGAAATCTGCGATGGGTTTGGAAACCAGGGGAAGAAAGGCTGTGAAATGTGGGAAATGCAAAGGGGAACAGCTTGAAATTGTAGGGACTGAAGGAAAAACAGGAGAGCCTCAAGCTCTCCTGGAGCCTGCAGCGAGAAGCAGCAGAGGGAAAGCTGTCCCTCCAGGGCCAGCAGGCAAACAGGACTCTTATTTACTCCTTGAAGATATGCATACTTAAAACGCTGTCTTTTCTGGCAAGTGGCATGTGGACAAATTTACATAAATCATATTTACATTATTTACTTTTGCTGCTCATCCAAGGCATCCCGGCACGCTGCACAGACTCCATCTTGTTAGGGTTTAAGCACATCCACCCTTGCATTGCCTCCCCCTCTCCTCCCCGCAGACCCGCTTAGTGGAGGGAGGCTGATGGAGGCCTGCTGATGATGCTCCCGCATCCTGGGACTGATGTCCCCAAAAGACTAGCTTCAGGCCGGCCCAACTGTCCCAGCTAATGTTTCAGGGATTATTGCAGGAATTGAAACGGCAGCGATGGTGTTGTACGAGCTCTTCTGTTCCTGCAGCCAGTGGTGGAGCTGCAATTTCTAGTCTATAGCAGCAGACCGCATTGAAGTTCTGCACAGATGCAGCTCCTCCAGAATCACTTCTTCCCTCTCTGGATGAAGATTAGGCACAAATAGCCATTAGCCACCTTCAGCTCTTGTGAGCTCCTTGTAGACAACAGAGTGGCAGAGTCATGAGTTGCAATGCTCATTTGCAGAGGGAGGAACAGTCCATGGACCCCACATGGGAATTACAGTCCATTCTGCTGGCTTCACTGAAGCTAGTCAGTCAACGGTGAGTTGTCTTCTAGCAGTTATCTATGTGGCCTTTGCCCAGTTCATTTTGTGATAGCTCAAGGCTAGGTGGGTTTTTCCTTTTTCATGGTATAGGACTGAGGCAAGATTCAGGCCCCTCTGGAATCATGAACCAGCAATAACCTCTTCCACCGCAAGTGCATGGCCCAAGGGAGTAAACGTTGGGGGACAGGTGAGAAGGTCCCATCCAGAGCTCCCTATCACTTGCAAACCCAGAGCAAAGGAGGTTATTCCCTGCCCAACACCTCCATCTATGCCAGTGAGGAGTATGCAGGAGGGAGGTGGCTCCTTCCCGCACATGACTCTGCCTCTGGCGGGGTGCCCAGGGGCTGGCTCTGTCCGCATAGCTTCAGCTGGACAGCTCTGACCTTCTGACGGTGTTGGCAGAGCCTTCACTGTGCAATGATTAGTCAGGCTGCTAAGGAGAGACTTCGTTATTAGGAAGGTTTTTCTGGTTGTTTTTTAGCTAATTTTTTCCCCGTTCTTAATTTCAGCCTCCTTCCTCCGAGTCGTTTCAGATCTGTCAAACGCTAGTGAAATGCTTGTTTTTGTTTGACTAACACGTTCTGGGGGAGGGGGACGTGCAGTCCTTTGGAAGAGCTGTTCTGTTTGCTTTGGTGATAGCAGTGATATTTGGGAGAGACAGATGGAAGGCACTTTTTATTTTCTGCAGACACTTCATGATCCAAGCTGCTCATATTGTATAAGAGAGGCCAGATGCCTTGTTAATTCATAGACATGTTTACAGCATGGAGCTTCTAATAGGTGAATATGAATACTAAATAGTGATTAGTGCTTGTCTGACAGACGTCTCCCTCCTGACTGAAATTGGATCTAAGTTTGACCTTTGGTAAGGGAGGAAGGTATTCTGGTATATAATAAGCTTTTTTTTTTTTTTTCCCTTGTCTTCTTTGCAATCCTTTTCCTCGCTGTTGAAGGATATATTTGCCCTAAAGACACGCAAGCTTTCTAAGCCAGGCTGTGCCTACCTGTCCATGTGCCGCTGCTGAAAAAGAGGGGGGAGATGCCCAGCTGGGTGTTAGGAAACCGCACGTTAAGCTCTGAGTATGCGACTGACGGGGATTTAGCGTCCATGAAAACGATGACATTTGGGCTTTCTGGAGAGGTAACAAGGAGCACCTTGGCTTTCATCTGAGCGGGCTGGCTTTTCTGGGACGCTCCTGGGTCTGACGAGAGGCTGTGCAGCCCACGGCTGTCTGTGTATCTAGGGCAAAGAGAGTAAAGGAGTTGGAGGGGTGGAAATTCGGGCTGCCAGTCATTGCTGGATTGGATGCCTCAGAGTCCTGAAACCAAACCAAATACATAGGATTAAAGGATTACAAATAGGAGAAGGAAGAGGCAGCAGGGAGAGAAAAAACTTAGCAAACGATCTCCAGCACTGCTGGTAAAAGGGGCTACCAGCTCTTTAAGAGGGTAGACCACAGTGCAGCAGCGAGACCCCCCCCCGAGCCCTTTCCTTCATCCCTCTCCCTGCTTGTCCCGTCCACGGGAGGGTTGCATCACCTCCCTGCAGGACCCGAAGCAGTCTTGTACATGAAAAAGCCATCTAGGAGAACCACTCAATCTATTTTTAATTGTCCTTGATGTGCTATAACCACTGAAAGCAAGAAGGGAACTAGCACCGTGGAGGAGAGGCACTGTTCTGACTCCTGGCTCTGCAGCTCTGGAGGTGAGGGGAGGTGAGAGGGAGACAGCAAGGCTGAGGCCCCGCACAAGCATTGGCTTGAGCACACCATATCCACTGGGTGTGCTGCATGTTTCTGAACACGCTCTTGGTTCCACGGGCTGTTCAGAAGAGTTTAATTTTGCTCAAAAGTCCAGCGGGGTTTCCAGAAGAAGACACCGAGGAAACCCAGACGTGCAATAGTCCCACTTAAAGCCTTCATAGCAGCGCTAAGTGGCCGCGGTGAGGGGCACTCTTGGATTAGATGCTGTGCAAATCCAGGCTGGGAGATGTTCCTAAACCAGGAGACAAGTGAGCTCAAGTAATGTGATGGCACCTCGAAATGTCTGCACGTTACTTGAGCGTCTTTTTATGCACCGAAAATCCTCCGTCTCGGGCATTTTTAGGGCTATTTTGGGGCAGAGGGACAGCATGGGCAGGCATCAACTAGGAATCATTGCATTCAACTCAGCACAGTCGTACCACTGTGACGCCAAGCTGCGGGAGCGGCGGCTCCGCTCCGCTCCCCGGGGCTGCCGCGCTCTGACCTTTCCCCGCACGCTGCATTTTCCAGTCGAGGCTACTGAGCATTTCTCAAGCGCCTGGGTTTGAAGATTGCTCATCGTGGCAGGCAGCCAGTTTGCACCGCCGGTGTAGGAGAGCTAAGTGCCTGCCTCAGCCCCAGCCGCTGAGAGCCTGAAAAACGGAGCTGCCGACTCGGAGGTAGCAGCGCGGTCGGCCGCTTGTGATCCCCGCGGGGTGCAGCTCTCGCCTCGACGTGCTTTTATCCTTTCCATTTCCACTTTGTCCTTAAAATTAGTTGTTAAGTTTATTCCCCAACTAGACCGGGCTAGGGTAAAGTGTTTGGTTTGGGGGATTTTTTTTTTTTTTTTAAGGCTCGCTCTTGCTGTGAATTTATTGGGTATTGCTGACTGCAGAGGAAACCTTGCGGTTTCTCTTTCCCCGCTTGTTGTTCAGATGTAAAGGTGCAGAGAACATCTCAACCTTGAGCGAGCTCGGCTCTCAAACGGCAAAGAGAGCAGAACCGGTCAAGCAAAATCAGCCCACAACTCTTGTTTCTGATCTTGGCCTCTGCTCTGTTTGGAATGGAAGCTGAAGTAGGAATGTGGTTTTGGCAAACAACCTCAAAAAGTAAATTGCTTGCTCCATGGACCGAAAAAACACACTCTTTCTCCTCTAAGCACTGCCTCTCTGCAGGGAAACAAGCCGATAAATGAACAAGAAAAGAAACCTTGCCTAGAGAGCTTAGCAAAGCCAAAAGAAGGCGGCTCGCGCTGGGAGCGCTCCCGCCGGTCGGCGGGGCCAGCGCTGTGCCGGAGCTCTCGCCCTGGGGCCAGCCTGTCCCGCTGCTGGCGAGAGCCGGGGAAGGGAGCTGCTGTGTAAAACACCAGCAGCTGGTGCCACACGGGTGCAGGTAGAGCCAGGCTGGTGCCCGGGGGCTCATGTCCCCCCTGCTTGGGTTGCCAGCAATCGGTTTTGTCCCTGGTGCAGGCCAGCGTCTCCTCTGCGCCCAGCCCCACTGCTCAGCTGGCAGAGGGCTGGCAGGATGGGTGGGATGGCAGCGGGGCCCGGGGTGCTGGGCATGCCAGGCAGGGCTGGCTCGGGGTGCTGTGGCACCCAGGGCGGAGGTGGCTGCGGGGCTCTAAGGTCTTGCCCGGAGGGGAGCAGAAGGGCTCCCCGCCCTGGCTCGCGCAGTCCCTGCCCTGCACCCTGCCCATGCGCTTTCAAAATCCCGCAGGTCCCTGGCTATGGAAAATATCTGCTTTTAAAAGCACAAAATGCCTCCTTGCTTCTCCGCATCCGCAGCGTCTGCACGGGGGCCCCAGCTGCAGCGCTCAGCTCCAGGTCTGAACTTGGCCAAAAAAACGATGGTGTTTGGAGCCGGGATTTTGGCTCGGACCCATCTTGAGTAATATTGTTTCTCTTGCTTTTGAAACCGTGATGCATTGCACTGGGCGGTGATGTCAGGTACTTGGGGACCGTAATTGCTGTGTAACGCAGCAGCCTGGAGAGAGCTGCCTCAGGAGGGGCAGCCTGAGGGGAAGGAAGGAAAGTTCTTTATGAAATGCAGATGTTTCCAAATAGCTGTAATTAACTGGAATGGATGGAGAGCATTACGGATATAAAAGCTAAATAGACTTTTGTTTTTAAATGCTTGCCCGTGTACTCGGAGGGGTCACTCAGTTGAGCAGCACAGGATTTCAGGGCTGCTTGCCTCCAACATCGCCCTCTTGGTTTGGCTTCAGATTTTGTTGCGTTGCTTTTTTCTTCCCCCGCCGAACGCTTAAGACCACCTAAACGGCACGCGTCGGGCTCCATCGTCCCTCCGCGCAGCGCCTGTGGGAAAGCCATTTCGGGAGGAAGCGGGAAGGAGCCGCACGCTGCAGCCCGCAGCAGGCTGGCGGGCATGCCCCAGCTCGCTGCCAGCTTGCATCCGTGCACGCGCTTAAGGCCGCCGCAGGGGCGAGGAGACACGGCTTGGTGCAAAACCGCCTCCATGCGCGGTGTGGGCTTTTGCACAAGCAAACAGCACAGGTGGGTTTTTGTGGGAGTAGCTGCTGTTTCCAAACAAATAACTCCGTTCTTCCGAGCAAACAGGGGTAGCTCTTTGGGTGCAGACGCCGCTCGCTCTTGCTGCGGACGCAAAGGCTGAGGATGCTGCCCTAACCCAGGTGGCATTTGTGCAGCGTTCCTGCTCGGCTCCAGTCCTGCCTTCCTGGACGCGTGCAAGCAGCCTCCCACCTCCCCGGCCCCCCGAGCACGCGGGGTTGCCCCCCGGGCGCTCTGCCACGCTGTGATGGTTTCTAACAGCCGTGACTTGTCTCTGGAGGCGGTCGCCAGCTGGGGTAGATTTGGGCGCTTCTAGATCGATTTGAAGTTGCTGCTGGGGAGTGTTTGGGGGAGCATGGACACAGTCTTCGCAGCACCCCGAAGGCAGCACAGAGCCTGGCCCTTGGGCATTTTGCCCCGTTCCTGCGCTTTCTGCAAAGACCCATTTTTTGCCCAAGGTTGGACATCAGGTCAGGTAGCCTTTCCTAAACTGGGATCAAGCAAAACAGAGAGGCACCAGAAACGTTTCTGGATCACATGTCATTTGGGGGAAATTTTAATAATTTGTCATAATCTTTTAAAATCTAGGTTAAACCCAGAAACAACACGACAGGGGTAACCACAAAGGGTATCTAACAAAACGGTAACATCTCCTCTTCCCGGCTTTGAGAGGCCATGTCGTGACCAAAGTAATACTCCTTTCTGCTCACATCACCTTTCTGGATTTATCATTTTAATGTTCTCTGGGCCACCGAGCCCCACAGCTGTAAATTAATTTTTAAAGTAATACAGGTTTTAAAACTTCCATCTGTTTTAATGAGCTTGGGGGAATCCTGTTGTATTAAAAAACATGCATGCAATTATTTTTCCATCTTGGGTTTCGCCAGTTCCCAGTACCGTTCCGCAATGACATCTTCTTCCCCTCTCAAAAGTGTTTTCTAGTGATAATGTGGCATTGTATCCTGATGGTGTGTGTTTTGTCTCACACGGGCAAGGCTAGAGAGGACTTCTCTAAGGACGGAGCGGTATCATTAGCAGGTCCCTCAGTGGCTTCCCAGTCACCTTTCCATTAATCCAGTTCTGCATCACAGAATTACGGAGCGGCTAATGAACAGCTCCAGTGCTGGGAGCCTGGAGGTACCGTATTAACCGGACGTCTCTTTGAACTGCGTGATTTCTGGTGGGAAAACTTCATGGAAAAAACGAGATTGTGTTTGTTTTCACAGCCTTCTGCGTCTGTTTTTAAATATTTGCTCACAGTAGTTCTGTTTTTTTTTTTATTAGCAATTAGCCTAATAAGCCACCTTTTCATTGCTCCGCATGTAGATTAACCACTTCAGAGAGTACGAAATAAACATTTTGCAATGCATGCATGTATCTTCTGGAAAAGATGAGTAACCTGCTTCCACAGAGACTAAGTCCTCCTAACATCAGGGTTTTGCTCTAATCATTAGTGCCCATTTTTCTTTCTTTCTTTTTTTTTATTTCCCTTAAGACGACTTCTTACAGCATTCGTTAACCCGAATTTTTAACACAATTAATTCTTATTTAGCCAGTGCATTCAAAATGATGTTCTTTATAAGTAGCAAATAAATAGCCTGGGAACAAGCAACTTCCTTATTGTACTTGAATGCTTAGAAGATTCATCTCTGCTGAGATCAGAGTTGATCAACTCGAACAGATTTCAGCTGCCACATTTGAAAATGAGCGTTTGAAAAAGTCTGTCCTTGTGCCCCATGGATGAACTGGGCCTTCTGGAAGGGGAGGAGGTGCAGCATCTGAAAAATCACAGGACTAAAGTACTTTTGTTCCTGAAGGTCCCCTGAACTCCAACAGCAGAGCACCCCGCAGGGCGTTCATCCCTTCATGCCCATGTGCTCATGGCTGCAACCCAGGTCTGAGGGGAAAAACGCTTCCAAGATGCTCAAAGGCCACAGGATCAGCAAGGAGTGAAGAAGCCCCATGACTGAGACACCCTCAAAGAAGGCAGCCTTCCAGTTTAGGGCTGAAATCTTTTACTGGGCTGGATGGAGAAGATTTGTCCATGACAGTAGGGGATGAAAGAACCTCATCCAAAGGGTGACATCAATTCAATTTTCCTGAGCTTTCAGTTCATTTCAGAGTAAGTTGTTCCATGACGAGGGAAGGAAATGGAGCCTTTCTCCCAAATCTGAGATGACCAGTATCTCTTTCCTGCTGGAATGACTCTAGCACCCACACGTCCTCTGCGATCTCTTGACCATCAGCTGGGCCAGCAGTGACATGGATGTGACTGCTCCGAGCAGTGCGAGTGTTGCCTGGCCAGCCGTCAGTCAAACAAGGAGGCTAACAACAAGTCACCACAGCCTGCATCTCAGTGGGAACGCTCATCTGAAGTCTTGTTTTCCTCTACATACCAAATTTGTGGGAACTTAAGCTCTTTCGTAACCTTGCATCTCTGTCAAACGTGATCAGTGCTGGTCAGTGGGTTCCCATGTGAGTGGGGGGCAACGGGAGGAAACAGGCAGTGTGATTGCAGGAGCTTGATTTCTTTAGAAAATCAGATTAAAACCAACCAAGTAGATTATGCTTATTGCTTGTCATCGCCGTGTCGCCGCTCTTGCTATAGTACCATCTCCATCATAAAGCGGGTCCTTAGATGCAGCAGTCTAAGTTTTCAGACTGATTTTTGTTGTTTGACTCGAGATAGCTGGCACTTGCTTCTGAAGGAACTGAGCACAAGCGATGAGCTCAAACAGCAAGTGATGGACACTTCCAAAAATCAGGTCCTGGCTGATGTCAAGGGTCCAAAGTCATCCCAGCAAGCCTGGGCATGGACACGCTTGGCCAGCTAAGGCAGGACCAGCCCGACACGGCATCTCCTGAGCCGCATAGACAACGGGGCTCTGTCCCGTGTGCTGTCGCAGGGAGAGTGAGAGCCAAACTGAAAAGAAAAGGATGGGAAAGGAGAAAGATCTTCAGCTTTCAGCCAAGCTACTCTTGTATTGCCCTCTGTGTTACCAACGCTTAAACACTGCTCTTGGTGCCTATGTCTACTGACACTTTCAGTTATCAGTGCAGGGAAGGACAATGTTTTGGCAGTGCAAACACTTAGAAACTACCCCCTCCCCAGGGCCCCTGAGCTGTCTCTCATGCCCACACAGCACATTTCCAGGGCCACCAACAAATTCCACATCACGACAAAGGAATTTGCTTTCCCTCCTGAGAGAAGAGGCCAGGGGAGGCAGGACATCACTTCCCTCCCACCCAGGACAGCATGATCCCTAATTACAGTCTCCGGTCTTCCTGCCCTGCCCCAGCTGCTTGCCTTGGGCTCGCTCAGCCCAAAGGAGAGACTTGCAGAGCTCTGCTGGGGCAGGTGACAGCCTTCCCCATTTAACGGACGAGGTAAGTTGTCCAAAGGTGGAGAAGCAGCAGCCCGCAAAATGGAGATGAGGAAATGGCCGGACACTAGACCTTCTCCAAAATCTTCTTTTACTGCTGATTAAACCCTTGGCCTAAATGATGATCTTAGTTGCAGAGGCAAATGGCATTAACGAGAGAGCAATGACCTTGGGCCAACCATGTTGAGTCGTTCTCCTTTCTGAAAGGTTGTAGAAGGAGCTCTTTCAGAAGAAAGTCCTTAGTGTGGCAGAAATTGTGCTTTTCCGCTGTTGCTTTTTTGCCTAAAGCTTTCCCATGGGCCAAGTTATTAGTTTGTGTGACTCAGTAGCTTTGATGGAGCAATGCTGATTTACACCATTTGATGAGCAGCTCTGATTTTCTCATAGAAATTCACTGTTAGGCTGTTATACTTAACCTGTACTAAACTGTGCATGAATGATTTATTGTGTACTTTTCATGCAAATGACATTAATAGACTCTGTCATACATAGTAGAAGATGCTGGAAGATTACTAAAAGCTGCTGCACTTAAAATGTTTCAGAAAAAAAATAATGACTTATATTGTATTATCTAAGAAATATATCTGACTATCCTTGAAGGCAAGTACATGGGAGAGCCGTGTGAAGGTTATGTTGCAGCGCACTGTGCATGAAGCACCTTGTAGTGTTAACAAAAAGCTACAAGAAATATTTTAAAGGAATATATACTGATGACTAGAGCTATATTGCAGGCAAGGAGAGAACTGTTTTCCTCACCAGTCTCATTCAATGGAAATCATGATCTGGGAGCGTTTGATGACTTCAAGATCAGACTGCAGAGAAGACACATACTAAAACCAGTCCTGTCTAATTAACTGAACATATTTACATGTGTAAAACTCTCCTGTAGTCTGCATAATGACTAATGCATAATTATGCACAGACAAATCCCCACAGTAAACACAAATATTTTTGTTTGTGATTATTTATCTCGGGAGAGTTTAGTAATTTGTCGGGGCTTTCTGAGCCTCTTGGTTGAGGCGAGCACAGCGTGGGGCACGGCAAGACTTGCCCGTGGTCGTGCTGGGGCCACTGGAGCTGCACTGTGCTGGCAGAGGGCAGCCTCCTGGTCACCAACCACCTTAGCACAGAGAAATGTAGTTGTGAGTCAAAGAATAGGTTTATGCCGATTTCACATAAATATGGTGGTTGCCCCTAAGTTAAAAAAGAAAACGTTCACCGCCTTGTTGTACTGGAATCCTCTTTCTTATGCACTGCCTCCCCCAGACTGCCAGGATGGGAATGTGCTTATGGTGCCCAGGGGCACTGCTGAATGTTGCTTCTCCACCAAGAAAAGCCATTTGTCAGTGGCTATCTTCCCCTGCCCACGTGCAGTTATCAAAACCGCGTGGCTGCTGTGCAGGAGTGGAGCTCCAGGAGGTGGAGAGCAGGGGATTAAGTCCTCAAGAGGAATGGGGCATCTTCCAGAGGCCGGTTCGCTTGGGTCCCTTCACCGTGAGAGGACCAGCACACATAGAGCAGCTTCCTGGAGGGAAATACTGTATTCTCCCTGTACCCACAGGAGAGGCAATAAGAAACAGATGATTAAAAAAAAAAAAGAAGAAAAGAAAAGAAAAAAAAATTTGTAGCCAATCTGGAATGAAGATTTTAGCTGGGGCTAAGGGAGTCTATTGGCATGTTAATCCAGGTATCATGCGGGCTGAGAGGCCAAGTGAGTGCTGCATCGAGCGGAAAGCAAGAATGTTAGAGGATATAAAACATTTTTTTTTTTAAGTCTTCCCAGTGGACCCAGTGAATCCTAGATTCTCATGCTTTTGTTGTCCATTGGTTTGCCCCAGGGCGTTTAACAGCACAGAAGCAGATATGGACAAATCTCCCCTTCCACCTCCTTATAGAGGCTGATTGATGTGTGTTTTACATCTGCTCTGATGTCCCACGGTTTCAGCGGGCCATCTTCATCGGGAAATCCATGGTGCCCTTCTTTTATACAGCAAGTTAAGGTTGCTTGAAAATATTTTTTTGGGGGGAAGCAGGAGACAGAATTCCCAAGCAAACATCATATTACTATGTTGGCATGTACAGGCAGATTTGAACCCGTCTGCCTTGTGCCTCAAGCTGGTGGACACGTGGTAGCGCTGATCCGTCACCTGGATATTCCCGTTAGGGTCACACCTCCTCCCTGACCACCCAGCCACCGGACGGGGGGGCCGCCTTGCATGGGCGTAGCATGGGGCTGGGGGGCTTCGGTGCACTTTCTTTTGCCCCACGTTGATGTTTTCGCCCCGCAGGGATGCGTTTGCCGGGCAGTGTCTCCCTGAACCTCTCAGGAGTTAGCCGGCTATCTCACTCCGTACTCTGAATCCTCTACACCGCGCCGTCTTAATCCATGGAGCCCTGCAACCCCTGGTGATAAATTCATCACTTAGTCTGTAGCTTTCCTCCTAAAATCCTCTTCAGGGAACAATTCTCCTATGTCTGATACAGTGACTAATTGATAACTTTCTTTAAGGGGACTGCACAATAACTTTCTTTAAAGCAGTTTATTATGATCAGTGGGTTTTCAAAGGAGCATGCTGCTTCCTTAATTCTCACCTTCATTATTTTAATACCTCTGTAAAATGGATTTCTAATAGATCTATATTGCCATAAAACTTTAGGGATGGTGGGTGGGTGTCAATAAATTCTTCACAATCTGAGTGACCTCACTAGCCAGTTAAGGAGCAGAGTGAGAGGCTCCAAAGGGAAGCCAGGTCTTGGCTCAGGGCTGCAGCTTCCAGCTTGGTAACCTTTCCTTCCTCTCCTGGTATGACCCCAGCCTGCTGTCTCTGAACACCTTGCAAAACTTCATTAAGCAATGTGACTAGTATCTGTCACAAGCAATTCTTTCTCTCCCACCTCCTCACTCCAGGGACAAGACGTATCAGCTCTGTCAGGAATACAGATGCTGCCGTGGGTACAATCCAACCTGAAATATTGATAAGTCTTTGCAGAGTAATTGTCACCGTGACATTAGAGCATTTTCACCCAAATATCCTAATGCATTCAGTAAATGTACAGTAGTATATTGAGATTATCCATCTTCAAAATATTCTTTGCCACTAATGGGATGGAGGGCAGCAGCCACTAGCCATGGTATAATCAAAGAAAGAAAAGTGGATATTACGGCCAGATGAAAACGCAGGGAGATTTTAGGGAGGTCAAGTTATTCCTCTGATGGTTAGCCAGAATATTGGGACGAACTCTTTTAGCATAGCACTCGTCACCTGCTCTCCTGAAAAATGTTCAATAATCTTTTTTTTTTAATCATCCAAATTATTTGGCTATAATAACTAATTTTGGATTGGATGTTGAAGTCGAAGGCTTAGCGATTGCTTAGAAACGAGCTGCAGTTGTAAGCCTTTGCCGTTCTGTTCTGTAGAGCTCACACGAACGTGAGGTGCTGGACTGACGGTTGCATACGGCGGTATAAAGAAGTCTCCCCTACCAGAAGTGTAGGAGACTGAAGTCAGATGTGTGCTGACATGTTGCATTGCTAGCATTTGAGATCAGATATGTCATTTATAGAGCTCCGCTAAACCCCACTAAGGGCTGTTGCTTGTCGTAATCAAAAGGTGTTTGGCTGACGCTGGCTTGCAGGGGAAGTAAGGGGGTAGGGTCTGGCCTGAGGACTTGGGTCTCTTTTTTTGCTTATAAGTATTTGCAAGTTTTTCGCTGGTGCTTTGATACTTGATGGGATGCTGGAAGATGTGCATTTCACTACCGCTTGTTTCAGAAGAAATATTGTCCTTTGGGAGTCTTGTTCTGGTGCAGCTGCTGGAATTATCCATGTCAAAAAGGCCAGACTGGTATTTACAGCAAATTCAGCTTTTTGTGGACTGACTCCAACTCTGCTATCTTCAGTCAGGATAAGACACCTGCAAACAGATAGGAAAATCAAAAACATCTGAGTTCTGAGAATGCTGTGAAAATAATTTCTAAGTGCTTTACATGCATGCATGAGGCTCCACGTGGGATGAAGATAAAAATCAAGAGTCTGAAGGAGACTGAAAAATCGCCTTTTCAACAAAGAAGCCCTGGCACCTTTTCTTCCCCCAAACATTTTACCATCTCCAAAGAAACGTTAAACAGTTCATCAGAATGAGCAAGCACAAGCTCATCACCAACAAAACCAGAAGATAAACCTCCACCATAAGAATTCTTTTCATGTATGGAAAAAGTTAGACAAAAATTTTACATTGAAGACTCCGAAAGGTAGCTACAGTGACATGTAAATGACTTTCCCTTAGACAGAAAGAATATCATAATGCTCATCTTAAAACAGGGCCCAAGAAGGCACAGAAAATGACATGCCCAGCTTGAGTATCAGAAATGGATCCCGTATTGTTAGGGATGTCATATACCAAAAGTCCTTCGTTTCTAAAGTGAGCCAAATGAGTTAAATCTACCAGTGCTCTTGTACGTTCGACAGATGAAAGGCAACTCATCCTAACATTGAAAGGTTGAGTGAACTTTTTTTTCCCTTTCTGCTGCAGGTTTTTATTACAGAGACTTGGCTTGGCATTCCCCATGTCAGCTTGCCAGCAGCAGATTTAGCAACTTCAGTATTTCACTGGTGTTCTGCACATTTCTGGTGGATTTTCTGTAACATCTATAGACTTGCATGGGTTCTTGGTGTTCATACCTACCTTGCTCTGCCTGGCTAAAGATTTCTACTGGCCTTTCCCACCCTTCGGGCCCAAGTACTTAGGTGAAGCTAGATGCTACCAGGATAGTCCGTGTGTTACCTCCGCTAGCTCAAAGTCTCTCAGGTGCTAAGAAGCAGCTCTAAATTCCTTGGCTTAATTTTACTTCCCTTTACCTATAATTGACGACAGTGAAGGGAAAAACCTGAGCAAGAAAGACCTATTCTTGGAATCAATGTCACCATCAGGAGCACGATGGGAAACGTAGGGCCCTACCTGTGTGTTTTTTCCTGCCTGTAGACCCAACTCAGAGTGCCGGATTCACGTATTACGGAGCAAGCTATAAGCTCAGGTCCTGGGCTCTACCCCTCTGTTTGGGGCAGATTATGCATTTAATGTTAAACAGCTATTGATAACAAGCGTAACATGCTATCGCAGCTGTTGTGTGCTGTGGCGAGTAGAGTACATAGTCACGTGCTTCTCGCTTGCTTTTTGGCCTCAGGACACTTGTGTTCTTGTTTGTACAGTAGCTCTGCTTTGACAGCAAGGATAGAAAATACCTCGTTTTTCTCCCTTACCAGATTGCTTTTTAGCATGATGCTACTGCTCTGTCATGGGAAATACAGGTTTGAGTCTTCCTGAGGTGGGGAAGGAACTGAATCCAGAGGTTACGTTTTCTGGGCAGGTGTTCTAAGTAATCAGTTATTATACAAAACCGGGAACCACTTCACCCAACTAGGGTCAGCTAATGGATGGTCTTTCAGAGTCCCGCAGATGATACCTGCTGCAATGGGTTTGTTCGTGCAGAACATCTGTGTTTTCAGAAGGCCTTTCTGCTTCAGGGCCAACATGGAGCCCCAGGAGTGCTGCTGGTCCAGGTCCTAATACAAGGCCAGGGAAAGGACATTTGATAGCTGGAAATAACAGTCACAGTGTTAGTTTCTCACATCTGGATGGTCCCACCAAGTGATCAAAGAACATCTATTCTTTGTTGCATTAAAAAGCAGGGAGAGAAACACAACTTATTAAAAACGGATTTTCCATAAAAAGATCAGTAAATTTGTTTAAATATTCATCCTAAAGATGCTTTCTGTTGATAGGTTGGGAAGCAATTTGACTGGATCATAGGAAAACATCTAAGGAGCGTAAGGCCTACAGTGGAAGAATACTTTGCCATGCAGTGGTTAAACTTTCCCAACAGAGTCCTGAACGGGCAAAGACCTCTAGTTAGCTCAGCAAAGCAAATGATGGGTCTGCATCAGCATGTGGTTCCTCACACTCATATCCATCTCATCGCCATCCCTAGGAACATTTTTGTCTCCAAGGCATGGAGGGACAAAAGGGGACGTTGGGACACTTGAAGTTCACAAGGCGGCAAAGTAGTCGTGGGAATTCCTCCTGCTGCAGGAACAAAACACCAGCATCGTATGTCCCCTCTCCTTCTCTTCGTGCTAGATCATGTCTGGTCTTACTCATGTGTGACCGAAAACAGTACTTGTGAGGTTGGAGGAGAGGAGGGAGTTTGACGGCAGCTGTGGAGGCCCTAAGCGCAGGCCACCCTGCAGGAGCAGCTCTGGAAAAAAGTGAAGCTTTTTCAGGGGTTGCCACAAAAGATGGTAGATACTGGGCAGCTGGTAAGTAGGTGGTCTCCTGGGTGGCAGGAGAAGGCAAAAGCTAATGCCTGTGTACTTGAGGTGTCTTGCAAAGGAGAAGAACCTGGCTGATTCTGGATCGAGATGTCTGTGAGCCTTGCAGCGGCATTGCGTGCCGGGCAGAGAAACCCCTGGCCCTCACCAAATAGCAGGAGGTCAAAAATGAAGGAAAAAAAGCACGGGAGGAAGTCCGAGGCAGAAAACGAAACCAAACTTAGACTGAATAAAGCCCTGTGTTTAGCAGCAAAAGTGCTCAAGTAAAAAGGACCGATCATTTTACCAGAATAAATTTTTACCCGTCGCAGTATTTTGCAATACGGCATTGAAAACAAGGGGCGTTCTGTGTGCGCGTGGCGGAGGTTGCGTCATGCTTTTTATGCTAATTCTGCCAGGGCCAAGCGAGCATATTAGCACACCAACCACCTTCCGTTTTACCCCGTTTTGACATTTCAGGGTCTCTGGCACTTGGCACCGCTCGGCCGAACCAGCCACTCTTGGAGACATCTGCGTGTTAAAAATGCATTTGGAATTACTAATATTTGCAAATTGGCAACCCCAAATTTAGAGGCAAATCAGCCCAAGCAATATCCTTTCCCAATAGCCAAGCGGGCTTATTTTGGTCTCGGGCGGCCGTCGGCGTCTCCCGCGTGTCCCGTATGCCGGCGTTACGCGACATACGTGTTTGCTCGGGGTTGCCGCCTTATCGGAAGAGCAGAACGGCTCTGGGGAGCCGTTGTGGGACGGAGTTTGTAGGTGCTGACCTACATTCAAGGGAGGCGAGGAAAGGAGGGGAGCTGGGCTGCGTCCTCCCGCCAGCGGCACCCGCGGCCGCCCTTGGTGCTGGATTGCAAAAGCTGGGGAGCCCACGAGCGTTTTCCGCGCGGCGCCGCGTCACGGACGGGCGCGTTTACTCCTGGGGAAAGGCGCTGGCTTGGCGTTCAAAGTGTGTGTGCACGCAGGGGAAACACGTTCTTTAACCGATTTTTCCCCCTTTCTTTGTTCTGACGAAGCAGAAGGGGACGTTTAAAGCTCCTTTTTGTAACACTTTGCATATATAGAGCTCGTGCTCTGACCTAGAGAAGACACTTTGTTCTGACTACAATGATCTGATATTTCATGTTTTTTTTTTTTTTTTTTGTCTTTCCGCACTCTTTCTGCAGCGCTCTGGCACAATATGGGCTCCCTCCAGCGGCCAAGGGACACGCGCCGGCGCTGCCGCCCGCCACGGGCGCTGCAGCCGGCACGGCTGCTTTGGCGCACGGTCTCGCAATCTGAATCGAGATCGCGTTCGGGCTGCGCTGCCTTTATTTTCCCCCATCCCCTGCTATGTGAGCCATCCCGCTTGCAGCGGCAAACGCCATGCTCTGTAATAATTCAATTAATACCGAAGTAGAAAGGCCTGCGCGAGTAACGAGGCAGGCGTTATATTTACTCGCAGTTTCTGAAGCGTTGAGTGCAGAAGGGGGAGAGGGAGGCGAGAGAGCAGAGGCAGTCCAGAGGGGGCACCTGATGAAGGACCCGGACACAGCAGTATTTTGCATTGCATTTTTTTTCCCCCGTGGTAATTTGGGAGTGGGCCTGGCACCGCTGGGGTCAGCCCCACCGCCTGGCACGGGCACACACACCCCCCCGAAGCCCCGTTATAGGTATCTGCGTGCATGTATGTATGTATGCACACGCACGTGCACACACATGCATGTTGTCTGTATTCTAAAGCAGCTGCACGCGTTAGGTACACGCGTGTGCATCGGTGCGGCTCGTCGGGGCGAGCCGTGTGCCTGCGCCCGGGTGCGTGTGTTTATGTGCCGATACAAACGCAGCCGTGCGCGCTGATGCCGCATCCCGCAGCGGGCGGGCCCCGCTCAGGGCGGCGGGGGCTCCGCAGCAGCGGGCTCGCGCGTGCCGCGCGGCAGCCGCGGGGACCCTCGCCGCCCGCCGTGGGCGCCCATTTGCAGCGGGGTGCATTTCGGGGGGGGGGGGCGGGGGCGCGGCGGGCCGTGCGCCGGGCTGCGGGGCGGCGGTGAGCGCAGGAAGGCAGCGGCGCTGGGCTGCGGGGTGCGCGCGGGAACGCGCCAGCGCCAGCGTGCAGGGGCGCGCGTGGCGCCGCCCGCGTGTCCGCGCGTCCGCCGCGCCGCGGGGTGCGCGGGCGGCGGGGGGGCGGGGGGGGGGGGGGGGAACCGCGGCGGGCGGGGCCGCGGCGGGAGCGCGCGCGCCGCCGCCGCCAGCGGGGCGGAGCCGGGAGCGCGCGACCTCGCCGCTCTTTGGCTCCCGCCGCCGCGCTCATTTGCATGTGGCGGGGGCTCCCCCGTCACGTGGGCGCGCGGGGCGGGGGCAGGCTTCCTGTCTGAGGTCAGCGGCGGGGGGGGCGCGCGGCGCGGCGCGGCCTCGCGCTGCCTGGCGGCGTTCTTGTCAGTTAGCAACAAAATGGCCGCGGTGGCAGCAGCTCTGCTCCCGAGCGCGGCGGCGGCGTCCGTGGCGGCGGCGGCGGCGAGGCGGCGAGGGGGACCGGCCCGGCAGCACTGAGCCTGGCACCGCCTGCCTGCGAGCGGACGAGCCGAGAGCGAGCGGGAGAGACGGAGAGAGGCGCTGCGGCCCCCCCCTCCCCCCGCCGCCCCCGCGCCCTACCCCAGCGAGACCGACCGAGCGACCGACTCTGCCCGCGACGCTGCTGCTGCGGCCCCCTGGGGAGACGCTGCTGCCTCAGCCTCCCGCCTCCCCCCGGGGGCGCGGGCGCCCGGCCCCCCGCTGCTGCGGCCCCCCGAGAGGCTCCGCCGGCTCCCTGGGAGGAGACGGCGGGAGCCCGCGGGATCTCTCCTCCGGCCCCTGGATCCCCCCCGAGGGCGAGGCGGACGGACAGACAGACCGTTGGGTTTCCCCACTCCCCCTTTCGGGTTCCGTCCCCCCTCCCCACCACCACCACCACCCCCTTCTTCCCCGTGAAAGACTTTGCTGGATCCTCCTCCTCGGATCCCCTCCCCGCGCTCGCTCCTTCCTGCGGGAGAGACTGCTGGATCCTCCTCCTGCGAGAGAGGCCGCCGGATCGCCGCGCCCGGGTCCCTGCCGGAGAGGCCGCCGGATCCTCCTCCTGCGAGGGGCTGCTGCGGGTCCCCCCCCCCCCCGCGGATCTCCCCGTGAGAGAGACTCGCTGGGATCCTCCTCCCGCCCGGATCCCCATGAGACTCCGGATCCCCCCCGCGGCTCCGCTGTTCTGGAGGGGGGAGTCCCACTTAAACTGTTTTCTGGGGCCTCATTTCTCTTCTTAATTTGCACTTTCTGAAACCCTCAGATGCTCCTCCATGTGGACTGAGAATCCATCCAGGCACACACACGAGAACTCATCCCGGTCAACTCCAGATCCTGGCTTTCGTGGGCTTTGCTGCAACACATAAAGCAAACTTGTATTTAAGACACACAGTCGTGCAAAAATTTAGCTGGGGACTTAACGTGTATTTTGTCTTGGTTTCTTGATCATCTTGGTTTTTTTGTTTTTTGTTTTTTTTTTTGTTTTTGTTTTTTTTTTTGCTTCACTGGAAATCAAAAGCTTGTTTTGGAATTGGACCTGCCTTTGCTGCACTTCTCCTCTGGGCTGGATAACACTGAAGCTCTTTGCTTTTCCACTTGGATAGTGTTTTCCTGTTGATCTGTTGTTTTTATCCTGTGTGGCAGACCTTTTTTTTTTATTTTATTTTTGAGGGGGGTAAACAAACGACAACAAAAAAAAACTAATTTTTTGGCCGTGTGAGATTTTTTTCGTATTCAGATTTGTGAAATTACGGGTACACTTAAAAAAAAAAAAAAAAAAAAAGCATTAAATAAAAAAGGAACACGTCAGAGAGACCCCTACACGGTAGACAAAATACTCACTTGTTTCCTTACAGCAAGACTGAATCGAAAGCTGCCAAAGAGCCCCATAAAGAAAAGACTAAAAGGTAAGAAGGGGTAATAGTCTCTCTAAATCTGGGAGTAGCAGAAGTTAGAAGTGAAAAAAACCTGCTAAGCCAGTGCATACCATCTTTTCTCACAAATCTAAAGCAGGATTTTTTTTTTTAACTGCTTATTAGGTCAGTGAAGCAAATAACACCACACAGTATTTCAAAATCCATTTATTTTCATCATATATTATTTTTTGCTTTAAATAACTTGTAAAATATGTTAGAATTAATATTTTTATATGTATTTTTTCCACTTCTAATAGCTGTTGTGTGCAAAACAACTAGCAGAAGTTCTATTTATGAATAAAATGTATCACTTAAATGTAGATATTAAAATTGCTTCTATTACAGAAATGAGTGTGTGCACTTGCTTTGTAACTTACGTGTGGGAAAACTGCTACATAGTGTGTTGAAAACGGTCGTAATTCTGGAAAACTAGCCTTCTGAAAAAGGTCAGAAGTACTGCTCTGATCAGTGAGCAGATGAGAGGCCAGCTTTGTCCTTCATAGTTGCTTTCTGTTAAAAGTTAAGATCTCTAGATCCGTTTTCTTTTTCTCCCCCCACGTAATGAGCTTATGGGGAACTACTGTAATTTTCTCTTAAGTATTTAGAGAGTGATCTTCGTATAAAGCTGAAATGCCATCCAATGGGAAGCAAAATATTGATCAGAATTTATGCTCTTAGCTGCAACACTGGAAGGGAAGAAAATGGGGAGTGTTTGGCTGTTAACCTTAGAAATCTTGAAACACTGGAAGTTTATTAATTGTTTGAATCTTCTTTGTTTATATCACAAGTTTGTGTCAAAGGTTAATCTTCTTAATATGTAATTAGTTGAAGGTCCAATTATGGGATTTATTGAATGATATGAATGCATAGATTAATGGATGCCTCAATTGTTTTTCCCATTTTCCATTAAATACACGTTATAATACTACTGATCATACTTTGTGGCTACCGTATTTTCTGATAAAACTTAAATGTTTTGGTGGGAAGACATTTGTTCAGTAAATAGCTGCTGTAAATTTAGAAATAGCCTTTAGTACATCCTGCCCATTTTTGTTGCATATTTTCTCCTCATATACCTATGTGACAGATTTACAGTAATTTATATATAAAAATCTGTTTTTAAGGTTGGATTGGTTAAGGTAGTTAAAAATGCAATAATTATAGCTCGTAGTGGGCTGCTGGATGATGCATAGCTTTAAATCAGGTGGATGTGGGTAGAGGTGTGTGGACTTCAGGACAATGCAAATGTGAGATGCATGGACAGTAATGGGCTATTGAATTTTCAACTTTTTTTTAAAAAAAAAGTCATTTACTTAAAATCTTGCCTTCATTAGTAAGTGGTTTTGGATTCACCCAAGCCTGGGATTTAAAATGTAGTTTCCTGTTGTGTATCACTTCGTATTGTTTTAAGAAAATGCTGGAAAGGTAGACTCTGGTGAATCTCACAGCTTCGCCCGTGTGTTTTCCATCGAAGTAAGGAGGTGACTTGCAGTGAGTGCAACCTATGCTTAGCAAATCACGTAGCTTTCCATATCCGAGATTCCTTAAACTTGGAAAGGTTTCAGATTGCTGTCAAGCTACTTCAGTGTTTTACTTGTGAGCTCGAAATGGTGTGCTGACAAACCTGTAAATGCTGCACTCAGATGTACTGTTGTTTCTTCTCTGTCTTCAGAAGTATTCCCAGAGTGTTAAAGCATGAAGGTCAGACTCCTGTATAGCTAGTTTGAAAAACTGCTTTAACCCATAGGAGACTTCTGCTTTAATTTGTAGGACTAAAGTTTTTTTTTTTTTTTTTTTTTTTTTTTTTGGGGGGGGGTGAAATTAAAGAGAATGTGCCATGGACTGGTATGGGACTGGCAAACCCTCTCTCTTATGGTATAGGACTACTGAGCCTCTGAAGAAAGCTATAGTAAATCACTTTAATTTGAACTCTTGGAGTGGACCTGAGTGTTTTGGGGGCCGGTAGTAGGACAGCAATGCCTTGTACCTCTTTGCCGTTATCTTTAAGTCATTGCAAGATATGTTATCCTTTGCGGTTATCTGACTGGCACACAGCAAGTGAAATGAAAATGGTCTCAGTTCAGCTCTTGGGGAACAGGTGCTGCTATCAAAAATACTGTTTGGGATTTAGCTGAGGAGCTGGACTTAGAGGGCAGTAAATATATCCTTCATGTTTAAGGACAAGGCTAATGCAAGCTGTATTTTAGGCAATATTGTGTACTTCGGACAAAACATTTTTTCCAATTAAAAAAAAAAAGCACCAAACAGTGCAGACGAATGTCTTTATTTAGTACTCTTCTGGATTACAGTATGAAACACTTAAGAATTTATTGATGGTTTTTATTCTGTGTGCATGTGGAATCTTGTATTGATGAACTTAAGTGGTGGTATGCATCCACTAAGACTAAAAGTTGACTTGACCTGATTAGTGAATTGTCACATATATTTGGTTTGTGCGTGCAGTTATGTCCATTACAGTATATGTTATTTTGCAATTAGTCTGTCATGGATGCAGAGTGTTACTCCCGCTTACTGGGAATGTTCTAGTGGGTAGCTGTGCTCTGTACCAGTTCAGTGCTGGTACAAAGAGCCACAGAATTTCTTCTGGGATACTGTCCTAGAGTTGTTTTAGTGTTAAGAAGCATTTGGTGACTTAAAGGTTCACCTTCTTGACCTGGCAGGGAAGTCCTTTCATCTTTCAAAACCTGTCTCTGATCACTTATGAATAGACTGGCATTCACCTTATCTCTATTCCAAAGCCTGGTGAAGGTTGCAAGGATGAATGAAAAATCTACCTCTCTAGCTCTTTTTTTTTCCCAGCATTTTTCTTTCCAACTAAAAAAGCTGTGCTGTGGATATCATTTGTCATTTTGAATGCTTATGTTTGTAGGAAAGAAGCTAATGCTATCCTTTATTTTTGAAAGTCTTAAAAAGTTCCTTTAAGTAATAATCAGATGGAATTTCTTTAATATGAGAAATAATTGTTTGATCATAACAGTTCTTTTAATCTGAAGACTCTGTGTTGAAATACTCTAAGGTTCCATACCTTGTCAAAGTAGAGGAACAGTAAGACCAGAATAAGGTCAAAAATTTTGTCAAGTGGAAGCTATACATTTTGGGGGTCTGGAAGTAAACTGTTCTTGAATATGAACCTTATAGAAAAGATAGCTTTAGATTAGTATAGAAATGAAATCTTGTTTTTCTGCATTTCATTCAGAGATCCCAGGAAATAGTATTCATTGTGTAAGAGAATTGCTGCCTACTGTTAGCTCAAAATGACCTACAGTTTTACAGTCAGTTCAGATGCTGTATGTAATGTAGACACCTCTGTAATGGGAAGTCCGTTCTGAAAATCCTGATAGAAGTGTTTTACTTTCAGTTTTAGTGCAAAGACTTATCCAAGACTGGTGTGTGGGGGAACGGGTAATATGTTAACTTACATTTATTCCCTCTAAGCAGCTGGCCTTGCTGAGATAAACATGCGCTTTTCCAAATGCTGTCATCTGGCCCCTTTCCAAAACAAGCTGAAGGAGGAGGTCAGGGGTGGAGCCATCCTTTGTAAAAAGAGGCTTTCATTTGGAAAGAATTGCTAGATAGTATCGACTACGAGAAGTGCATATTTAAAAATAAAACAGCCAAACCCTTCCTAAGTAAATGAAATAGTCTGTGCTGATTATTTGTATTTTAAAGCCTGTTACTGTACTACTTCTGCTTAAAGGTAGAGCAATTTAAATGTAGAATTGGATATTGCTTGTTTAAAAAAAATCAGTGCTCTCTATAGGACTTTGAATGTGAGAACTGATTAAAAATTCATCATCTTTGGTTACAGTAGAGATGTGTAACACAGAAGTGCTATTGTTTTAATTGTTTAAAATTCAGATTACAAGATAATAGTAATACCATTAGGTGGTTTCCCTTTGGCCTAGAAGCAGCAGGTAGGAGCCTGTCAATCCCTTAGTATTAAAGATGAATGATAAGGAAACCTTAAATGCCTGTGATGCTGCAGTCTAGCCAATTTAGGATCAGCTGATGCCTTCTAGTGATAATGGCTGGAGGTTTTCAGCTGTATTATGAAGATATCAGCCAGGGCAAGTAGTATTTAGAAGAGAAGTATACTTTATTGAGTGGGGAGATGATCTAGAAGTGACAGCAAATTGCATTACTAAATGATCTATGTGCTTTGCACAGTCTCTTCACTGGTAGATGCTAGTGGTAGAATGAAAAATGATTTTTCTTAATGTATGAAAGCAGAGGAATCGAAGTATTATTTGATCTTACTTTAGGAATTTGAGCTACTTAAGAAATTTTTGTCTACCAAAAGCATGACTTAGTTTTACATCTTCATTAACAGGTGGGGTCATAGGTATGCTTATTTCATCATTATTTATACATGATTAATCTGCACTGTGGATGCCAATGCACACTTGCAACCATATTTTCTGAAACTTTCTTTTCACAGTGTCTACTTTGGCACTAATATGTTTTGAAATTTCCTACTCGTGTCTAAATTTGATCATAAGAAGCTGTCTATTCTTGTACAGAATAGAGTGCTTTTTAAGACTGCATCAATGGGCACTACTTGCAAAAAACGAAGCAGTACTTTAAAATATGCAGCTGATTTTTTTTTAATGTAACATCTGTCTCTTGTCATCCATATGAAGAGGCCTCTTTGTGGAGGCACACTGAATTTCACTGAAGATCTGTAAAATAACTAGCTGTTCTTAAGTCTTATGGTTCAGAGTACCAAGCGTCAAAATTTGACTTAGTTCTGGTCTTAGCCCTGGATGTGAATCAGCACTGTAATTTTTCAGCGTTAAAGTCCTGAATGTAGTTGTAATTCAAGCTCATAAAATACTAGAAGCCTTGGCGGTAGTGAGGTTTGCTTTCTGGAGCTCTTCCCTGTGGGTTTGCAGCCAAGGATGGCTCAAGAGTGAGAACGGTTATCTGTGCTGCAGCAGTGATGTTTTATGGCTGGGTGCCCAGATTGTCTAGCTTTGCACACAGCTTTATAGTTTGCCTTTGAGGGCTATGGAGGTGGAAGTCATTTGTAATAAACAGCTATCTGCAGCTTGCTTTTTCTGTGTTTTGAAATGTACGTCCATTTAAAAAAATTGGAAACCAGATTCACATTTACTTAGATTTCAATCAGGAAACTGTACTTTCAGAAGCTCATTTATGAGGAATGTTAACACTTGCTTATTTCTTTGCAATACAAATAGCTAATATTTATTTCATGGCTGTTTATTTGGGTTTTTTTTTTTTTAGTAGCAAGTACTGAATTGCTAGAGAATGAGATATTTTACTTGGGAGAAAAATTGACTTGTCAAGTCAATTGGCATCCTTTGTGGTAATTAAGCCCCAGAGAAAAATGTGTTTATAGGTCTCAAAGTAGTTATCATGCAACTACCAGCTACAGGCTCTTTTATTAAAATAAATATATTCCCCTCCCGCCCCCCCCCCCCCCCCCCCCCCAAAAAAAAAAAACCTACAAAAACCAAACCCACCCTGGGCTGTGAAGTGTTTAGTGTCTGCCCATGGGCATTTTCCTGAGGCAGATCCATTCCACTCTTTGCCTAGCTCCTGGTTAATGGGATCTGTGCATATTTTCCCATAATGACTTTCTGAAGGGATAATGGGAGGTGCCTTTGTTTTAATCTTGGTCAGGAAAGATCTCCCAGAATGTCATTTCTGTTTCCTTTTAGCTGTTCTATTTGTCCTTCTATTCCTTTTTCTTTCCTGTGCTCTGTCTGTATGTTTTCTACTTGTTTTCTCCCTCATGCTGTTTGCAAGAATTCCTAATGGGAAGAGCAGCCTTTTATTTGTTTTGTTTGAAGGGTGTTCGTTACTTACGCTGCTTTGGATACTGTTTTAGGTAGTCAGTATGTGTACATATTGATTAAACTTTTACTTTAAAGTGACTTCCACTTAGTCTATTTTAAGCTCTGCTTGGTATTTTGTGTTGTGTCGGTTTGCTTTTCAGCTGTTCTCTAATCTTAGGCAGTCAGATCTTTTAGATCTTCAAAATTCCCAACTGTTTTTATGGCTAATGCTACCTTTACTGACACTGGAGGTGCATGTTTTTAAACAGTAGCTAGTTACAGGTAAAGAAAAAAGTACCAGTTCAGTATTTTAACACAAACTATTCCAGCAAAATGACTACTTTATAAAATGCAAAAATATAAACTGCACAGATATGTAATATGCTGACTGCCGTTTTACTAAAAAAAAAAAAAAAAAAAGAAAAAAAAAAGTCAGTCATTTATAGAAAACCAGAGAAGATCATTTCTTCCTTACTGAAAAGACACTGCAGTCTTGTAACAAAAATCGCTGGTAACTCCAGAGAATAAATATTCATTAAATCAGACAGGCTTATTTCCTACTGAAGTTGCAGATAAATAAACTGTGGGTTTTGACTCATCTGACTTCAGCTATACGGAGTTCTCTGAGGTAAAGAGCATATATTTTTAATGAGATAAATATACAAAGGAAAAAATCATAAACAGAAGTACCGCAGGAGGTTTGGATTAGTGCAGGTGCATTGCTGTGTAATTTAAGGTTAGCATAAGACTGGGAAGATAACTGGTCAGACTTCAGGGAGAATTGTTATCTGTGGTTTTGTGGCAATGTCTTCTTTAGGCTAACCTAAGATGTGCTTAAGCATGAGTATCTTAATTAAAAGTGATGGTAAAGCATTCATTTTAATTTAAGAATTGAATTGTTTTTACAAGAGATTAAAGTATTTGCTCTTTACCTAACGGATCTGTTTGTTTGTTTTCGCAGCTGAGAGCTTACATGATGAGTAATAGCTTTGACATTGCTTGTAATGTTTTTGTCTGAACTGTATATATATTCAGAAAACAACCCAGGAGATGATATTTCATATGAAATTTAAAGTTAAACTTTTTTTAAATCTGCAGGCATAGCCCGGGAGGGTGTGTGTAAATCAATGAAGACACTTTACATAATGTATTACTGAAAATAGTCTGCAGTGCAGTTCCTGATTATCCCTCTGCTAACATCTTTCTCTCTTCCCCTGCTACTCTTTCTCTCTACACCTCTATCTCAGCTTTCCTTTTCTCTCATTGTTCTGAGTTGGTTGAACAAACTTTACTTAACCTTGAGAATCGCACTCCACCTGTGTGTACTCTGAATTTTGTCACACCTTCAGGCTTGAAACTAAGGCTCCACCTTAAGGTTTGTCTCTGACTCCCTGACTGTGTAATAGAGCATTTCATCTCTGCAAACCTTCCCTTTTGTCTCTTTAGGATGTTGTGGCTGCAATTCTGTAAGCAGAGAATGTTACAACGCATTCTTGTTTTATGATGCTGCAAAAAGTTGCTGTTAGAAATAACCTATTGGCGTAAAAGTGCTGATCACATCTCTTCCTAATGCACCCGTTCATTTACCTGCTTATGAAGCTATTTGATTTCTTTGTTTATTATTAACAGGTATAAAATACAAAGAGGTATGCACTTACCTTTTAAAGACTTTTTAAAATAAATACAAAAAAGGCAACATCTTGTTCCTATATGGAAGGAGAAAAGCCTGATTGTAGCAGTCTAAACACTGCTTAATGTTTTCTAATATGATCATCATAAAACTTGTCTGCCTGGTTGATCCAAGTGTGGAACTAAAATTCAGCCTGTCATAGATTTGCTGCTGTGTGTGTGTGTGTGTGTATATACATATATATATATATATATATAATGTGTATATATATATATATATATATATATATATATATAAAATATATGTGAGGGAGAAAGAGCCTAAATAGCGTATTTCACATTTAACTGCTGCTATACGGGACTTACAGGAGCTTGATGAATGTGTCAGTTTTACTATGTAATGTTTTTTCTAATCAAGCTTTTTGAAATCCTTCACTTCTGAAAAGAATAATCCATATTAAGTAAGTCTCTTTGGGCACCAGCAGTGCATTATCTAGTGATGTCAGTCTTTATACTGTGTTATCACATTTCTGCATGGTAATTAAATCAGTGGTTTTATTATTAGATCGTTACATAATGTTCCGTTAAAAACAAACTCAACTTTAATTTTGTCTTACATTCATGGAAATGAAGTGTTCTTCACGAATTTTAGATGAAATATTACAGTAACAAAACCATGCTTTTGAAGCAAATAACAGACTGTCAGATACCATCTATTGTAACTGAATGATACTGGGACATTCTGATAGTCCAGCTGCATTGAAGCTGCAATTCCCCTGTCCCTCCGTCAGCATCCAGGCGAGCAAGAACGGCTCTTTGTGGAATTCTGTCTGCATCTACTGATCAGATAACACACTGAAAGACATTTTGAATATACTCTGAGAATTTTTGTCCCCCCCTTAGGCTTTTCACGGAATAACTGGAAGCGTAACGTAGTTATTACTAAGATCATGGTTGACCATAAATTGATTTCCAGTGTGGTGTTTGCTGCAACTGGTTTTCCTGTCCTGGAAGGTCATTTATGACCATCTCCTTCCCCCATCTTCCCCACGCACACACCCTCTCCCCACCATTCCCATGGAGAAGCTCTGCATTTGCAAAGTTGAAAAACTGGGTGGTAGCCCATTTTGATGGTGATTCTAGTACTATTAGGTATAATAATACTCAATTCAGCTGTTAGAGTTCAGCTTTCAGCTGGTTGCTAGGTTTATTATTGGCAATCCAACTGGTATCCGTGCTTTTTTCCTACACAAAGTGAGGCAGAGTAGAGAAGTTTGAAACTTACTGTACTTAATGGAAATAAGATTACCCCTTCAGGTATACAGGGGTCACCTTTTATATTCCAGTAGACTTGTGGAGGGCAAAGTGCTATTTTTGTTTCCTTGAATTTGTAGACAATGAAATAAGCGTTGTTCTCAACTTTGTGAATTCAGTTTTCAGCTTGTTGGGGATAAGTACAGAGTAGTGAGATTTTTTTTATATAATTTGAATTGTATTGCTATATTAATTTTCAAAACAGCATTGCAGCTGAAGATGCAGTGGACCAAAAACTAAATTGCTTCAAAAATTGTTATTTTTTCTTTTGAGTTGAAACAGATGTGGCGCACTATGTTTTGATTTTTTTTGTACTAGGGTTGTATAAAATAATGTACATAATCAGACAGATTATCTTCTTGGTTTGTTACCTTTAAACTTGCATATATTTGCAGTGCATATTTTAGAGTACACTTTATTAGTCTATAGTATGTTTTGTCATGAACAAGTATTCTTCCTTTTCTCAGATTAGATTTGGTGTTAACCTCCTGTTGAGAATTCCAGGACCCCTGACACTTTATTGTGACTCTTGATTAGCTCATCAGGGTTCCTGCTAAGAATTCTTTCATTCATTTGATAAATTGAATTCCCTATAAATAGAGGGAATTTAAATAGAATGATATTTGGAAAGCTTTAAGACAACTCGAACATTCAGTGAGCTCACGCAACAAATTAAAAAAGGCAGAAGGAGAGTATTACAGATTTTACATTCTAAAATAAAAAAATCAAAGACATAAAGCTCTGTCTTCATATTCCCTTTAAATTTACTTCTCTTCTGACTTCTATGAGAAAGAGATATCTTGACGTCTTTCCCTGCCCCCTCTCTTGCCTTGTTGCCTCTGGAGCTAGCATCTGCTTAAGTTTTATGTCTGTATTTGGGAATACCTATAAAAAGATCATGTATTTCCTTATTAGTTGAACTTAAGCTTTTCAAAGCAACCTGTGTGTAATGTAGGAAGTGTCTTATCCATTACACTCGGTATACATTACTGTAGCTTATGTGTACCTTGTAGATTCCGTATGCCATTCACTGATTGCATTACACTACCTATCCCCTTGCTCTTGCTGGTGGGACTTGGGAGTGGAGTATAATTTTGAGCTCTACAGCATTAGGGATAGCATAGTTATTTTTCTAATTCTAGATCTTGAGGCACTTTCTTCCTGTGGAGCCAGTGTCTTTTCACTCGCTCTTCCAGGTCTCTCTCTGCTAGCATCTGGTCATCTGAAGGCTGCAGCTGTGTTCTGGGTCTCCCTGTCACTTGAGTGTTCTCAGGTGCCTCAAGGACTACATCTGGAGCTCTCCAGTGAGACAGGGGCCTGTTCCCTGTATGGCATGCTATCTCCCTAGAGACTGACTTCTGCAGGCTCCTACCACACATTTGTGAGACAGTTTTACAATCCTAAGAAAATTCAGGTTGGCAGAGACTTCAGGAGGTCATCTAAGATGGGCAGAGCTGTATTTAAATAAGTCAAGTGGCATGTGCAAGGCCGGTAATGTGTCTGCTCCTGCTCGTTGTGTTGCTGTTGTAGCCAGACTTATTTGGCACCATTTCCCTGGCTATGGGGTAAAAGTGAGGGAAATATATGTGCCTTTTTCTACAGTGCCTGTGGCAGGGAGTCTTACCTAAACAAGAGTGTTTTCTTTTTTCTTTTTTTTTTTTTCCAAACCTCGTCTTCCAAGGTCTTTTTAATCACACTCAAACTGATTCATGGATTTGGCAATGGGTGTGAGTACATGTGGCTGTGGTAGCTAAAGCTGGGTATCTTCCGTTGCAGATGGGTTGGCACGACCTTTCTTGTCCACAGCATAGTCTGTGGTTTACCTTTTGATCCTGTAGGTCATGTCACTTATCTTAACAGTCATGACCTGTGGGAGAGTGTCAGCCTGGTCTTCAGCTCCTTCAATAAATAAGTCGAATATGCTTTCACCTGCTGATAGCAAAATGATAGACCTCAGTGCTAGCAAGTGACTGAGATGGGAAGGAGGAAAGGAAAACTTAAGGTGGTGGAAATTCCTACAGGCAAAACAGTACATCATTTTGGCTCTGCAAGCTTATCTTACATGGCTTTTAACAAAGAAGCAGAAATGTCTAGCAGTGCTGACTTGAAGGATATGGAGGAATCCTGTGTGGAAGCTGCTGTTCCTATCTATCTACTTTGCAGCATGTGCTGTTCCTGCTACCCCCATTGGGGACTGGCAGGGCCAGCAGGCTCCTCCAGCCTCTGTCCCTGGGAGTGGCCTGCTTTCAGAGTGCCTAAGGCTTATGGTGTGGTGCGTGGCAAACAGCCTGTGGAGCTGTTGCTCCTGTTCCTATTTCCTGGCCTCCTCCTCTGCGGTATTACTGTGCAGCTGCTCCAGGAAGCAGTGTTTCTCATAAAGTCATATTCTTCAAGCACAGCTTAATTTGAGCCAGAAACTTGTCCTTAGGCTGCGTCTGCTTGTAGGTTGGTTCGTGAATGCTCTTTAGTTGAGCAGTTTGCTATGGGGGCTTTGCCTATGTTGGCACAGCTCTCATGTTCTCAAGTACTTGTGGATACCAGAATGGCAAACATCAGTCCTTAGTAGTACCTGGAGAGAGACAATATGCTGAACTCTTGTTGAGATACTGCATTCCAAAGCTGAAGTTGAAACGTGTACGTGGATACCTAGGCCAAATGTTTTCCTTTGCATATTATGTCCCAGGGAGACTGGAGAAAAGCTCTGGACTGGATGCTACATGAACAGCTAGTAAATATCATCAGGCTTGGGAGGGAAGCAAGGCAAGGCCAGGGGCCTAAATTTAGTTATCTTCACTGCAGTATGGCTTAATTTTCCTTATTTGCTGCAGGACTGGAGGCACTATTCGTAACTTTTTTTTCTTGCTCTTTCTAGTCTACTTTGAGTGGTGAATAGAATGCATTGGAAAAAAAAAAAAAAAAAAAAAAAAGCTTAGGCCTTATATAACCTGAGTTGTGTGCATGGTGCAGTACTTGAGATCTGTTGGGGTGTTCGCAGCAGGCCAAGGGAACAAATTCTGATACGGTTTGTGCTTGTAGTGTATATATGATAAGGTTCTTGTGTGCAGTGCTCTAACCCATGTTTGGATTTCCCTGCTGACTACGTAGGTTGTCCTGGAGTGGAGTTTGGGTGTGTATATCTAGATAGGTAGGTATGCAGTATGGAGAGCAACACTTTAATAGTAGAAGTAGCATACCTGTGTGATAGTGGGTTCAAACCTGTGGGTTCATCTACATTAGAGCATTAATTAGGATCTGGAGTTCATGTTTAAGCAGACCTTCTGATTGTCCTCCATTCAAAGCATCATCAGATGCTTTGATTCACACCATGGAGGGGATCTGGAGTGTGTCAACTGTTTTCCTTTTGGGTAAAACTTAACTGGATGATGCACTCCAAGAGTGCAGTTAATGCTTTCCTGCTGCGAGTGGGCATTCAGTACGTGGGAGCAGACTAGAGCTAGTCTCAAGTAATAAAATCTCCTGAAATGTGGATAGTGTAGCTACCAAGTCCTTCGCACTGACTGTTTTGCTCTACAAATCCACTTGCACTACTCCACCTTAGACATAACATATGTCTAGTGAAACATTCTCATTGCCATAAATCATAGTACTGTAACTCTCTCTCTGTCTCATAATAATCCAGGAGAAAGTGAACAAAAGGAAGTCTGTAGACGAAAAACAAAAACAACAAACCCCCTACAAACATACTGAGATTGGGGCAGTGCTTAAATACAGTTTCTTATGAAACTTCAGAATTTTGCTCTACTGCTTATAGTTACTGTGTATCCTTCATTTGTAAAGGCTTTTTCTATTCATTATTTTGTCCTGGTTCTAGTGACTATTTAATTATTAGAGACTAAATCAAGTTCTCATCTCCTTGCTTTAAAAAAAAAAAAAAAAAAAAAAAAACTCAAACTGAATAATAGTTACTATTTAGTCTGCTTTATTTTCATTCTAGAACTCTAAAAAGTTATTTACTTAATATGTGGATGTATAGTAACGTCACAGTAAGTTAACACTGGGTAGATTAGAAACCTCCAGTGAGAGCCTCGTTCTTGAAGTAAATAGTATTTGGCACTCTCCTTTCAGTACTTAATTGGTATTTAGCCAATAATCCAAAGCATCACTGTTAGAGGTACCATCTACTGTGGGAGAGATGGCCTTTAGATGGAGTATGTAAAACAGGATTTTTCTTCTTCTTATCGTGAAATTTCTATTTTACAGATTGTAAGAGTGGATTATTAATTTAGTCCCTTGGGCAACCTAAAGTCTCTCTGTAGTTTCAATAAAAATTACAACTGAATATGGTCTTTTTTCACAGCTTTGTTATCAGCTAATGCTGTAGTTTCTTGTGCGTCTTTAAACAGCAACTAATATTTTGCTCCTGTGCAGTCAAATTTCAGTAGTGAATTAAGTTGTCTGTGCTGCGATTTAGAGGAGGCCTGGAAAGGAGTATATAGTTCAAATCTAATCTTTCACAATTACAGGCAACTGTGGAGAAGGGTCCACAGAGCATCATAGACCTGAAGACCTCAGTACCCTGTAATAAATCATGGAAAAAAAAAAAGACAGAAAAAAGAAAGGCTACGTTGTGCAGTAGAAGATCAAGAGCTGTATTAGTATTCTGTTTTTCTGAAGAGAATGGTGGAATTTCTTTAAGCACGTAAGACAAACCAACAAGCTACAAAGAACGTTTTAAGTTTCAGTCCTGTAATTGCTAGTGGTAGATGATATTTTGATGCTTCAAAGGAAGGGAGAAATCCCTTGTCAAGGTAAAGTATGTATCAGTGATGAGACACGCAGGAAAGGGTCGTAATTTGACAGTTAGGAACCCCAAAGCATAGATTTTTACATTATAAATTGTGGTCAAACAAAAATAATTAAGAGCGGTTATCGAGCTTCATTCATGGCCTGCTACAGGGACAAATTTTGCACTTCAAATTACAGGTCAATTTTCAAGCTACACGATCTTCTTTGTTCGTATAGTCCTTTCATAAATGTATCTTGTCCACAATAAAATAGTTGAGTTTTTCCCTATTAATTTATTTGAGAGAATATTGTAGGATTTTACTTCCTAAATAGGTAGAGGCCTCCTATTTCCAGTCTAGTTATCTTTGTGTCCAGGAATCAATTTGAACTTGTCCACAATAAAATAGTTGAGTTTTTCCCTATTAATTTATTTGAGAGAATATTGTAGGATTTTACTTCCTAAATAGGTAGAGGCCTCCTATTTCCAGTCTAGTTATCTTTGTGTCCAGGAATCAGTTTGAACGTGTATCAGTATTACTTTGTAATAAAATTCCTTTCTTCAGCTGTCTGTCCTCTTCTCTCCCACATTATTCTCAGGTGCATAGAATCAAAGAATGGGTAAGGTTGGAAGGGACCTCTGGAGGTCATCTAGTCCAACCTCCCCACTCAGCAGGATCACCTAGAGCATGTTAGACAGGGTTGCATCCAGGCAGGCCTTGAAGATCTCCAGAGAAGGAGACTCCACAACCTCTCTGGGCAACCTGTTCCAGTGCTCCGTCACTCTCACAGTGAAGAATATGTGCATAGAGACTTATTACATCCCTGAATGTCCCTTTTTAATGTTTAGGTGTGAAAGACTTTTTTCTTTATGCCTAATCCAAATCTCCTTTGCAATTTAAACTCGGTACTACTTTCCGTAGCTAGAGTAAGAACAAAGAATTTACTCTGTTCTTCTCTACCTTTAACGTACATTTGAAAAAATGCCTGCTTTCTCTTTAGATTGGCTGAATTCAAACCTCTTGAGTTTTTTTCCAATAGCTCGTGCTGGTTTGACCTCTGATCATTCTTGTTGCTGTGTTCTGAAGTCTTTTCGGTTGATCTGCTTCTTTGTTGAAATACATAGTCCAAAACTGGGCACAGTACCCCCATCTGACCATTTGTGACGCTGTTGCCTTGCGCTTGTGATCTGCAGTGACAGCTTTTTTGCCCTGCAAACTGGTGTTTAGCCAGTTGGTCCCTGTGCTGTGTTGATGCATACGATTATTCCTGCCGAAACGTGGTACCCTGCATTCTTCCTTACTGAATTATAAGCTACTTCTTTCATACTACCTCCTGAGTTTATCAGATTTAAGAATGGTCAGAATTCAGAATAATGTTTTGCAGCCCAATAACTTGATGTTTTTTGGAAACTTAAGTGCACACATTTTTCCAGCAGTGAAGTTATTAATAAAAGTACTGAATACTGCTGGACATGTGGCATACTGCAACAAAATCCACTGGTTCGCCCTTTCTTGTTGGAAAGAGAATTGCTGAGTATGCTTGTTTTGCAGCCATCTTACTGTTATTTCGCTTAGGTTATGTTCCGTACCTTGCTCTTAGAAAACAGAGCGACCGTGTTCTTAACAAAGTGTTGCACATTGCCTGGAAAGTCAACAAATATCTTCTATTACCTCCTCTCTCTCCTTTTTTTAAAATGTCTGTAACTGTGCTATAGGAATAAAATAGGCTAATTTGATAGGTTTTCTTGACAATTCCTTGTTAGCTGTTACTCATGTTCTTACCTTCCTCCGTTTTTTTTTTTGTTTGTTTGTTTTTGTTTTGTTTTTTTTTTAGCTAAATATGATGTTTGCCATTTGCTAGTCTACTGGAGCACCAGCCATCATTCGTAGATTCCTAAAAGTAATATGCGGTGACTTGGACACAGTTGTTCTTACAGTAAACTCCATCTAGCCCAGCTATTAGGACATTTGACTTCTCTAAAGACTTTTAAAGTTGTTTTTACTGTTCTTTTTTAATTCAGAGTGATAGCAAAATGTTTAATTCATTATCTTTCCCCTCCCATCTCCCCCCAATAATTCATGGAGTTTTCCCTCAAAAGTTGGATTGGCCCTTCTTTCCAAATGTGGTGAAAAGGCACTTAGATGCATCTTGGAGACTCCTTTGAGTTGCACTTGCCAGGCTCTTGGGAGAGGAAGCAAGGATTGAGCGTTCAGTGGTCCTCCTTTCCCCATGAGTATCAAAGCAACGTCTTCCTCATACGTATTTCTGAAGTACTTGTAACAGGTTTTAGACTTATTCTTTATATACCCCTTGTTAATTGATTCTTTGTGGTCTTTGCTGACCTTTGTGATGTTTGTGCTGCTCTTTTTTCTTACTTACTTAACCTAGTTTTTTCTGCTGCTTTCTTGTTGGAGGCGATTGGAGAGACTGTGATTAGGGACCAGTCTGACTCTTTTTGATTAATGACTGAGCCCGGATATTTAAGGACTTTCTGAAGTCACTCAGACTCTGCCTTCTACCAGGATTTATTCTGAAAAGGTCATAGAGAACTTGGCAGAACTGAGGATCAAGCAGGAAACAAAATTAGCAATAAATAGACAGATGCGGGGTTTTGGTTTGTCCGTTCTAGGAGTTGTGAAATGAAGGACTGCTAGGTGGTGATCTCTTGCTTTACTTATTATTCCTCCTCTATGTTAGGGAATTTTCATTCACATTTGGTTTCTTGGCGATTCCCAAGAAACAACGTCTTTTTTCTTCTGTTTCCTGTGTGACTGTTTTTTCCAGTTGTCTTGAGTAAATTGAAGCCTGCCTTTCCAGCATTCATTGCTCTTTATTTTTCCCCTTCTACTTTCCAAAGAACTGCAAATGCTATGGATTTATGGTGACTGTCCTTCAGGCTGCTCTCCACCTTTGTGCCTTCAACCATGTCTTCCTTACCATTTTGAATCAGATCTTGAAGCATCTTCTGAATGGTAATTTTCTTCATTTCTATTTAAGAAATACTGCCAGATTTTGACAACTTGGTGAAAGGTCTGTTTTCTGTTCCTTGCCTGTGGCTGTCTAAACCCTGCCTCATCACAAGCAGCAGTAGGTGGTTCTGTTAGCCGCTTGCAGAAAGCCTGGTCAGCATGCTTTGGTCGCCTGCCTTTGGGCATTTACTGTCAATTCCTTACAACCCTAGTTCATCTTTGTGACAAAAAACACGTGTGTTCAGCAGTACAGCGTGCACTGTTGGGTGGTGGTGGGAAGTCAGACCTCGAGTACTACTTAAGCTGGTATATGTAATGTGTAGGATTTATGTCAGTAACACCAACTTTTACAACTATCTAGGGAGGTTTTGCCAACCCAGAATAGGATGTGAAAATTTAAGGTATAAGAGCTATTCCAGAATGAATTTCTCATTGGGCTAAAGTGGCCAAAGACATCCATAGACCAAGTCTGAGAATGCTATTCTTCAAGAGGCATTCCAGACAATTTCCATATGTAAATAAACCCTTGGCATCTTAAATATACACAAATGAAATTCATTAGGCTGCTAGGTTTGGAACCGTGCCGCGTGGAGGGGTGAGAGAGAGACACGTCTCTCTGTGTCTGGTCCTCAACTACTGCAGGAACCTACGAGCTAAAACACAGTATGGATAATAACCTTGCATGTAGTAACACCGATAGACCGTACTTGAAGTTTGTTTAAGAATACGATATTCCCAAAAGGCTTATTGAAATATTCTGGATAGAATGTCACTTTGGTGCACGTTCAAAATACCAGCTGTGGTTTCAAGCGTGGAAGTAATCAGATGTCTGATATCAACTAGAAAACTGATGTTTTTACTTAGTGTAAAAAATAAAATAGACTTAGATTTTGTTCCTTTTCAGGGGGAATAATAAGCCTTTGTGTAATAGGCATCTGCTTACTATAGAGTTCTCGAGGTGCCCTGAGCCTGACCTGTATTTCTTCTTGCTTTTCTGTTCACGGAGAGTCTCCTAAGCGTGTGTACCTTACAGATTGTGTTGGTTTAGACTTGGATTTAATAAACTAATTCCAAATTTTTAAAGACAATATCTGATGCTATAGTAAAACTCTCTGTTCTCCAGTTGTAAAAAATCTCCCCCATGATTTTGATGCTTCAAATCTATATATATGGAAAAAGCAAACTTGAACAAATGCATTTGAGACATCTCTGCCTTTAAAGCATGAGCTTTGTATTCATAATTTTTTTAGCATATATCCTGTAAGAAAGATTAAATTGTCTCTAAAGAAGCAAAACTACAACACATACCTTTGACAGCTTAAACTTAATATAAAAATATTTTTATTGTTTGCCTTTTGTTTTGCACTTAAATGACTAATTTTGCCTAAAAGTGACAGTAAAGAGTTGCCATCTGAGAGGCCACTCGGAGCTTTTATTTCTATTTTAAGCATATTTAAAGCATATGTAGTCAGAAATGTCATTATGTAAATCAGTTTTGAGAATTGAATGCCATTAAAAATTATAGTATCATTTCCTGAGTTAATTTGAGGCTATTTTAAACTCAGAAATGAAATAAAAAACAGGTTTTCTACTAGGAGTGGTGCTTCTACCTCTTATGTTGTAATTGATATGATAATATGGTAATAAAATACATTGTATTTTTAATGGAGCAAAATGTTTGCTGTTCTTTGATTTTAGGAAAACCTTTGATATGGTTTATTACCTGCATAAGGGATAAAATAACATACAGAATGCTTTGAAACTTCGAAAGAGTAGAGGATAGAAAGGCTGGAAATAGAGAAGTTTGCAGTGGAGTCCAGACTAAGGAACAAGACGTTGGCAGTGATGAAGGGCCCTGGTATCAAAAATAAGCCCTAACAAGAAAGCTGAAAGTCTGCACATTCCTGTTTTATAGAAAACTCTGCAAATTAAGCAAAGTTGTTATTGTTTTTTAAATTCAATATTTTTAAAAATAATTAATAAAAATTATTTTTTATTGTTTTAAAATTCTGACTATTAACAGATTTAAATGTAACTTGTATTCTGGGATGCCTGTAATCTCATGACTTCTTTCTTAAGTACTAGCAAGAGGAAACTCAAGAAATTTCTCATTTTGCACTGACTTTAATCAGTCACTTTTTTTAAAGAACAAAAAAGCAAGAACTTCCCTTACTAATAGTCTGGCAGGTTAGAATAGGTTGCCAGAGCTCCAGCTGCTATTCTAGACTGTGGGGTTTCCCATAGGTATTGTGTCATACTTACCAATTCTGTAAATTGAATGCTGTAAAATGTCTTAAAATAGCACGAGTATCTATGTTTGGATTTCTCAATTGCTTACTATAATGTTTACTATTTTGAGTAACCTAAGGATCCAAGGAAAGTGAAACTGCTCTTGGTTTAGTCTGCAGTGGCATGCAGGATCTCTGTAAGTGTTAAAGGGACTACAGTGGTCAAATTCAGGATTTTCAGACAAGTGAAAAAGCCAGACAGCTCAACAACTAAAATCTCATACTTTTATCATAGCATCACGTTCTCTAAAGAAGGGAAACTATTTAAGAATTAGGAAACTTGTAAAAGGAAAATGAGAGAAATAGCTAAAGGGCAGAATATTTGCATGGAGAATATTTAAAGACATGATGGCCGAATTGTGGAATATTTGTTTCCCCTTTACATAAAGACCCCACCACACATGCACATAGAACTATTCTGCTACACCAGTTGAGCAAAAAGTATTTTAAGTAGAAAGACCTTCTTTAACAGAACAATCCAAAGGATGGAAACTCTGGTGAGTTCAATATAAAGCAATAATAAGGTAGACCAAAAGTGGTCTCGATTAATAATTTGAAGGCATGGAGTCTAGTAATAATAGGAATGGCTTCAGCCTGTCAGAAGCAGAATGTTCTCCAGAAGGTCTCTAAGCCTGATGAATGGTCAAGATTTAAAGAGCTATCAAGGAATATAACAAGATTATTTAAATAAGTAAATTAATAGGCATTGGTAATTATTGGTATTAGTAATTATTGGCATTGGTATTTACTTGGAAGGATATTAGGGAGGTTTCTACACTGCAGAGGAATACCAGGTGAGTCTGACGAACCATATTTAACTTGAAGAGTAGAGAAGGGTTTAGAACAAATCAGAGTGAACAGTGACACTTTCCCAGGGCTTAGTTGTACTCTGTCAATATTTTCAGAGAATTTGTTAATATGAAATAATCGGCATAAAATTGTGGATTGTAATTTACTGTTTCAAGCATACCCGAGCACTGGAAGCTCCCTTCTGTTCAAGGCAGCAGAGAGGTGTTAGAAGATATGGATTGGGCGTTCGTTGCTACCTGTGCTCTTGCAGTAGTTGCAGAAATGCCCTGCTATCTTGGAAATGTGGAATTCTGGAAGCAGTGTTCTGTTGCTAAATTCTTGCAAAAGGAAAATGGTGTAAACCAGAAATAATGTAAACTGAAATGAATATACTGCCTGTGCTGTATCTGCATTGGATTCTCCTGAATGCTTTAGTGTTTTTATAGTTATTTTTCCAATCGAAAAAAAATTCCGTTCAGTCTGTAGTCAAATTAAAGGCTTCAAAAAGAATTACAAATGATGCTGACTAAAGAAATGGTGTTACTTTTTTAGTTATAGTAATCATTTATTATAGTGATGGACAAAGAAAGCATACATAGTGTGATTTCAAACTTACTTTTTTGTTTATTTTAGGACAACTTCTTTATTTCGCTGCTTAAATTTTAACCAAGATTCCATTGAAACACCTACCTTGTAAAACATACCAGTTTCAAACAGTACTTCTGAGTGACTGGGGAAAGAGGTTCTCTGTAAAAATCTATCATTTCTGAATTTGTATTTCCTACTGTTTTATTTGTTACTGGTTTACATTTTGGAACACCTTTTTTGTAATACTCTTTACAGCACTAGAAAACACCTTTTTAATACATGAGAGTTAGAAAGCTTAGTGATATTTGTATGGATTATTTGCCTTCCTGGATAAGCTCGATCATGCTGAAAAGCTCTTCCAAACCTTTATTTTTATCAGGGAGAAAGAACAAGAAACACAAGAAGAGGAACATTTGATGGAAGAAAAGAAAAAGAAAAAGCAGGAAGAAAAGAAAAAGAAGGAAGGTGCTCAGAAAAAGGTTTGCCCATGTTACTGCTTTTAATGATGTGTTCACCCGTGTGCGCGCCGTACAGAGACTGCTTCGGCAGCCTTTACCCTTGTGAGTAATTCTCACGCAGGTGAGCAGACCCATTGACTTTGAGTAAGGCTGTGGTCAGAAAATCTCTGCAAAATCAGTTGTGACAGTTCATTAGCGCTTCTCAAGCTACTTACCATCCACTGATGGTAAGTTACTGCTTCCACAGCTGTATCACGTGAATATTGTTCATCCACTTCACCGCAAAATGACCTGCGTAGACTAAACTGATACTGAAGTGACTGTGGATTCTGTGGCCATTGCATATTTTCTGTCGTTTGGGATTTCTTGCTTCTTTCTGTGTTCTGGATTTATACAAAGTTAGTTTTAATCAAAAGTGGCCTTGAGGATGTGGATAGCCATTGATTGCTGTCGTTCCCACTCTAAAAATTGGACATTGAATAAAAAGGAAAGTTGGTAGGTTTGAAACAAATAAAAAAAAGGTAAGTCTTTGGAAACTGTGTTGTTAAAGTTGGCAAGCTAATAGTGTGTATGTGTTCAAAGGGATACTGAAAAAAATAATGGAGATGAAAAGTTTATAAGTTAGTAGAAGACTGACTTGGTTCAGGAGTCTCTGAGCCTCTGCTGGTTAGAGGCTGGAGGGCTACGAGGGGGTAGGATCGTATGGCTCACCATGTTCTGTGCCATCTCCTAGGCATCTGCTCTTGGCTTTTGTCCGACAGGGATAGCTATTCTTACGTTCCTCATACATGGGGTTAAACTAATGTTCTCGGATGCTTAACAGAAACTAATACCCAATTTATATGCATTTTTTGCAAAAATGTTTAGGATGGTAGCCCCATAATTATAGCTATCACTTTGAATTTTGACAAGTAATTGATTGGGTTTTTTTGTTTCTTTTTTCAGGCTGCTGAACAAAAAACCAAAGGTAAATTAAATTTATTCTTTTGTGAACCATCTGATATTTTTGTAAGTCTGTTCAAAGATATATTCTTACTCTTTATGCTCTTTTTGTAACAGAGAGAGAATATCTTGTTGCTATAGTTTTTTTCCTTAAACTTTGTTGGAGGAGCTGACATTATGCGTTGGAATTCTCAGTGTAAACTTGTTATTTTCTGATCTTACTGGATATCGTACAGCACCTTTTTGACGTGAATATATACGAAACGACACAGTGTATGTCATCCTTTTTGTCTGATGTCAACACAAATCTTGTTTCCCATTTGGTCGTTGGTAGTTATGTAGCTAACTCAATTGACAGCTAGTTGCTCCCTAAAAGGGGAACTCTCTCCCCCGGCATGCACATGCTCCTGTCTGCACACTTCAGCTCCATTTAGTGAGTAAATTCAGTTAATCAAATCCACGAAAAAGCTGTTTCCCCCTCCTTTTCTTCTTTCTGTGCGTGCTTACTGCTTGATTAGTGAGTTGAATCCGCTTGCAGAGTGGTCCAGGGAGCACCAGAGATAAGCAAGGCATTCCTCTTTTCGGGACAGTGAATTGTTAGATATGTGCTCTAGAAGAAATGTTGGTGAAGCTACAGTCTTAAAGTTGAGGAAGAGAGTACTAGTAATGCCTCTTTCCTGCAGCTTTTGGCCTTTATTTTTTATCATCTAGCCTGTCCTTTGATTTACCTGTTGCCACACAGAGCTGAGGGTTGTAGAACAGGTCTGAATTAGTTAATAAGCACTGTTATTCATTGCTGGGTAATTAGGTGACAGGCAAGTAGTTTCCCAGATTCCCAAGACTGGGAGTTAAGGAAGAGCCAAGCTTAACATATGGGGTTGACAAAACAACTTATGTTTCAAATAGTTTTTTATGTATTTATACAGCAGAAATTAAGTGTTGCTTCATTAATACGGAATTCAGAACTAGTTTACTGAAAATGGCTCCATTTCCTTAGAAATTTTTTCCCATGAAGAAAGCGTGAAATTTAATTTCTTTTTATCTGAATTATGCTGCTTCTGCCCCGTTTACATATTACGTAGTTTATATCAGTGGACTTTGCTTTCAGGAGAGAAGGTAGCAAAAGGAGTTAAACTCAAAATTTTGAGTACATGAAAAAAACTTCTTGATTAAGTTATATAAGACTGATTTCTATTTAAATGAAATATTTCTGTTTCCACAACATTGTTTTGCTTTTTTATTAGCTCATTTCTGTGTCAAAAGTTCTCACTATTCTATAATGAATTGTAATGACTTTTTAATACCATAATTCAGTGGCAGATGTTTTTGTCATCAACATAACTAAGTTAATGAATGTTGATTTCTGTTAATACTGAAACACAGGACCTTCTGCATTCCTGTGTGGGACATTATTTCTGTCTTTGTGATGTCTATTTTTTAATTGCTTTAAAATGTCAAATTTAATGCAAGTTTCATAAGTAGCTTGAGAATTAATTTGGTTTCTCAGCTTGGCTTGCATATTCATTTCTTTCAAATTTAGGGCCTGCACTTCTCCACTGGCTTGATTTTTGTCTGTTATCTTTGTATTTAAGTGTCCTGTACTACCATGGTAAAGTATGAGGAACTGAGAGGAACAGGATAGTAAACAGAGTTACGTTAAGGAACCAGTACTCCTCACTTTTACTGTGTACTCTTGAGAAAGCAATAATGTACCTTTTTGTAGTTCAGCTTCCGGAATAAATAGCTTGGCTGTATAGTGTCCAAACTTTTCCTATCCATAGTCATGCAAGGATTAGTGACTATTTAGAGCCACATGGATGACCCTTGTTTTAAAATTTCCTTTGATGGGCAATTAGTGAATGCTTTTTAGGATGGCATGTGGGAACTTTTAACTTCTACTTAATGATACCACTCTCTTATATTCATCATTAGGAGAGTGTATGCATGCTTGTGAGAAAGTAGCAGGATTATCTTAAAATGTAAAAAGGAAAAAAAAAAAAAAAAGCTCTAAATTAATGAGAGGCAAAAAATGGCCAAACTCTTTAAATAGAACATTCAGTGTTGCCTATAAACTTTAACGCAGTCCTGTGTAGAGTGTTTTATTTTGCTACACTATTAAGGTTGAATGACAAATGCTACTATATTTAAAAGGCAATACAGGGATTATCATGAATTAAGGAGGTAAATTTTTTTGTTGTTGTTGTAAAGAGAGGATTACACAATAAAACAGGATGAATTGACTGCAGCAGATACTGCATGCTGATGTACAGGATGTGTTAAGTCAAAGGTTAAAACCATCCCGGAACTGAACGTTTTACAAAATGTTACTATATCCAGATTTTGGGAGGTAAGGTGTTTATAAATGTGACCTAATGTAGTTGCTTGCAGTATGGACATGACTTTTTGTGTGTGACCTCTGCCGTAAGCTGGAAATAGCCTAGATATGCAAGGGAAGCTGTATCCTGCTTCAGAATGTGGTAACTTTGAAAAAAATTGCCTAATTTCATGCGTGTGCTGTTCAGTTCTGTCACTGGCTTACTTCCACCATTTGGATCATATTTGGAGAATAATAAAGAAAATTATACAACTAGAGACAGGATGTGGAACAATTTTCCAGTTGCTGTTTCTCAGCTGATTTGAGACCCTTGTGTATCTACTGTCTCTTATTTGACATCGGTTGCCTTTCTTGAAGGAGAAGGTACTGTTCAGAAGTAGCTGTAGAACAGGGCAAACTGGAACTTGGGGAGCAATGCCAGAGGTTAATCCTTTTGGGTTGCCTTATTGTATATTAAAAACCTACCATGTGAGCAAGACGCTTTCAAAAATTTTTTCATCGATATTAAACTTTTTCTCTAGCACGGTGGGAAGCGTGCAGATACTGTGCTGTCTGGTGATTGAGTGGCACGTTTTGTTTGCGTGGTTGTAATTTGCTGTAAAACGACACCCGGCTGTTGTACGCTCCGGCGACTGCTGAGGCCTCAGGAAAGAGAAACTGGTAAGGAGGAAAGAGGTTTCCTGTGGGTGGGTGTAGACGGCGTGTTGTCAGTTAAATACTGCTCGGAGACCTCAAACGTAGCTGAATGTTTTCATTTGTGATGTGGAGCCCCAAACTTGTCCAAAATAAACACACGTTTCCACCAATAGAGGAGAGGTGTGTGCCGCCTCTGAAGTCACTGGCGCAGGGGTAGGAAGTGCTCCCTTGCATGACTCCGGCTTCTATTTAAACAGCTCAAATTCTTTGGGATTTTTTCTGTTTAAACAAGGATCCAACTCTTTGAGCCTCCTCTGCGTTATCTCTCTTTAATTTTTTTTTCCCTTAAGGCATTTATTGCTAGAGTATTTTTATTAGGGTGCATCTTTAATAAATATACCGTTGGCAGCAGTTCTAGGCAACGTGTGAAAGGGAAAAAAGATTTGGAGAACTGAAACATAAGCAATAAAAAGGGTTAAATCTTGTACCATTTTTAGCTGAACATAGAAAATATTTTAGTAAATACTTGATTAGAAGTGTTAGCCTAGAAAATCTTTCTTCCTTTCGGCTGAAGCGGAGATGGCCAGTCTCTGCCTGTTTTGAACCTCCGGCCGGTCTGTAGGTCTGGCCTTACCGGGCCTGTGGCGTGTGCCCAGGAAGGGGATTTCAGTGCTCTGCGTGTGGCACGATGCGAGGTTGCAGCCGCTGGCGTAGCTGCGACGATTCTGGGACTTAACAGCCCGTCCGGCACTGCCCATCCTGTAAAGGGGTGATACGACGGATCCTGCGCTGAGCAGTCATCCGCTTCTGCTTGTGACCTGTTTCTGGAGCCTTCCCCTCCCCTCGGCTGTCTGTGCCATGTGCCTTGCGACTCTTCACCATATGATGATTTTAATATGCAACTTGGAGGGTCAGGAAGGTGTATAGATGAGAGATTAGCCTACCTACCAAGGCGGATGCTTAATCTAGTAAGTTTTTTTTGAAGGAGGGGCTTAAAAGAACAGAAAGCATTTCCTACTACGCAATTGCTTGTGATCAGCTATTTGTGGTGTTGCAAATGTTGATCGCTTTTTCAGATACTTCTTAGAATTAGCATTGCATTTTTTTATGCCACAAGCAATAGTTCATCTGGAGGAATGTGGTCAACTGTGTTATAAATGGGCATTAAAAAAGGGCGGGTAGAAAGCTCTGAGATCTAATTGTCTGCTTTGGCATTTCTGTTCTGATGACAAAAGTCATAACGCACCTTCCTTCAGATGTTTTCATTTCCAAATCAAATGTATAAATTCTTTACTTTAAAGGGATTCTTTCCATATTGTGCCCAAATGTTCTCTGTTTTAATGTTCTCTGCTTATGTTGGCTTAGATGTGAATTATTTTCCTTCAATCGACACTCAGTCCTGCTCGTGGTACTGGTAGAAATGTGGCTGTATGTGTATCCCACTGATAACCCTGGTCTTTCTGACCATGGTTGCAGTTTCTGCTGTTTAACTGTAGTTTTCCATCAGAAAACGAGAAAGAGTAGACTTCTTAGAGAATCTCATCATTATTCTTTAGTAGAATTATGACAGTGTGCAACATGGTTAAGTCTGTGGGGAAAAAAGTAAAACCAAAACAGCCCCAAAGTTTTGAGGCTTTTAGTGTGTGTCACATGATTGCAGGGGCCAGCAGAGGTTTTTATCCAAGATTGGAAAATGTGTTTCAGCCTACAAATCAGGTGTGATTTACAACAGACTTGTGACCTCTGACTCATTTGAGTATTTATAGCTTATGCTTGAATATCTGCCTCTGCCATCTTGTTAGTTCAGTGCTATGTTTGTGCTGAACTGCTTAACATTGTAGTGACAAAATGTGCCATAAATCATCGTCGCAGAAGGAAGGGTGCGTTGTAATAAGTTCTTCAGTTAGATCTTAATATGTGGTCATTTGATAACGTAATGATAACTTTGTGCCATATGTTAAGGGCTTTATAACACAAAAATGTTATTCTCTGTTAAGTACTACCATTGTGTTTTGCTGTTTTAAAAATCTTCTAACGCACACAGATTTGGGTTTCTTTGACAACCAACTTATTGATACAGACAAACTCTCAAAAAAAAAAACAAAAAAAGGATAATTCGTAGAGTCCTTGCCATAATATTGGGTGGAAAAGAGCAGAAAATACTAAAAGGTGGGAAAGCACACTGGAGGAGACATTTGCATATTCAAGAAGAATGAGCTGGAAGGTTTGGAGCTAATTAATACAGAGAAAAGCTTTATTTTCTTGCTTATTTTTTCAGGCAGAATGGCTCTGGTGTTCTTGACATTTTGGTGACAATAGTTCAGTGATATTTAACATGCTTTTTGCTTTCGTTAGTATAAGTCACATCATAAGTATCTTGGTTCAAGTTAGCATTGCTATTGAAAGCCAATAATCTGAATTTAAAGTAACACATGAGTGTGTGGATAGTCTTTACCAAGCTGAAAGCTCTATTTTACTTCGTGAGCACTTTTCTTGTCAGTCATGCTACTTCTCTATTCAAAGGTGTCCAACTAGAGACTGATTGTGGTGTTAAGCACCGGTGTCCTTTTGCAGGAGAGAGGGTATGTCAAGATGTGACACCCTAAGCCCTGCAGTCAAGGATGGAGAATGCTGAAGATTGGTGTCTACTCTAGCTCTTGAGAAATGTTAGACTCTGCAACTGCAGCTTAAAAAAAAAATAAAAAAAGCTTCAATTTTTTTTTTAATAAAATATATATTCTTCACAATGTGCTCCTGTTCTCAGCAGGATGTCAGCTGCCCTCTTGAAGCGATGCAAAGTGCTCTGACTTGTTTGCATAAAATTACTTCTTTCTCTTAAGGCCTAAGTGAGCACCACTAATTCCCTTCAATGGTGGTTACCTTGAAGACTTCATAGATTCCTCGTTTGGGGATAGAGAAGTAATTAGGAGCTCAAGTCAAAGGCCCTAGATAGTTTTAGTACTCACTCCTCAGTATTAGTGTATGTACTTCACTGTGAAAATCTTCTGTAGTTTATCATCATGCAAATGTAGGCAAGTGCTCATAACGTAATTACAGACAGCTCTAATCTTCCGAGTGGTTTGTCTTTTCTGTCAATTAGGAAATGGTCTGGGTTTGTCAAATCCAAGAATGGTGACAATCTTACCTGTGTTTTTTCTCCCTTCTCTCCCCTCCCTTTCTCAACTGTTTGAAAATTGGAGCTTTCAAACACTAGATCTAGTTAATTACAAGTATTTTTCAAATGATCAAAATGTTGCAAGTCTTGATACCCTGTTTGAAGGCAGTAGGATTACATATTTCATCAAATTTCTCTTTGTGTTGGCCCTTACATAATGAATTTCAAGTCTGGGACATTATCCCTGCAAGAGTGCTCTGTGAAAAGAGAATTAGAACAAGCTAGGCAACACTAGTTTGGCTTTTCTAATCTAGACCTGATTCTAGATCAGGTCTACGTGGCAGTGCCTCTCAGACAGATCCCTCGCTGGCTTTCTAAAAAGCAAAACAACTGCCAATACACTTGCTGACAACTGTATATTCTAGAATATACATTTTAACAGCTACACAATGATAATAACAGAAGTTATGATCAAGCTGCATGCTGTTTTATGGTAATTTATCTACCCACGGTGTCTACTTTTGTACACAGTGATAGGCCTCCTTTTCAGTAATGATCATTGTGTAATGCAATATATTTAAGCATGTGCACTATGAAATGGTCAAAACTTACACTTCTGGCATTACAACAGTTTAGACAATAGCTCGCTTTCTTCAATCAGTCTGCTTAGAAAATAATTATTTTTCCCATAGAATATTGTTTGATACTTCTTTTCCATCAGAGCATATATACCCAGCTGCTTGATCAGATACGTTTTTCTGTTTTAACATATTGCCACATGCTGTATCTACCAAGAATAATGGACCACTGCATTTCTCTGTTTTTCTTACCCACTCGTTAGTCTGAGATTTGGTTACTTGCGAATGGCGCTGTAGCACTGCTCGCCTATTTTACCAGGTCAATCCTTTCCTTTCTGAACTAGAATCTGTTATTAGCTTTTACGCTTATTTTAAACAGACAGGTATATCAAGGCAGTTTCTTCTCTGCCTTGAGGCCTACCTCACTTAGCTCATTCTTTCATGAGAAATTCTCTCTGCAGCTGCCATGAAGCCATCTCCATGAAAACCTATCTGCTTTATGTTTTACCTGCAGTGATTGTCATCTTACTACCTGGAGGACGGTTGTGTCCCATCTAAATGTAATATCTATAAGATCTGCAAGCTATAAGCTTGGAGAGGTGCATCAGGAGAGGGGAAATACACTAACTCGATTTTGTACACAAGGGGGTCAGCTGTTTGGAGTTGTATACTAACTCTCTAATTTCACTTTTCTTGATCTCTTCCTCAAGAGGCAGGAAATCTGCTTTTTTGACACTAGTCTGCATTCTTGAGATGGTTGCTACAAATCCTCTAAAAGATTATTGTGGCAAAATGAAGGAAGTAAAAAGTGTTTTGCCTCTCTTATGCTGTATGTGGAGTCTTTGGGCTGAGGGACCTTGTATTCTGTTGACTATCTGGTGTTGACATTCCTCTACTCTGAAAACTTAGTTTGCCTCCTGACATCCTTGTTTTGCAAGATAATTTGAATTCTTCTCCCGAGTTGTTAAAGATGGTAGTCCGTACTTTACAAATCCTGCAAGACTACTTAAAATGTCCATCTAACTAGCGAACACTCTGTCAAATACTCTGGAGCGTTCTGTCGGTTCGGCATTGAGCACTTGATCATTCACATTATTCTTGATCTGGTCTAGGCAGTGTGGCATGCTTTAGCTTCCTAAGAGGTGATTTCTCATGAGGTTGATTGTAGGTCCAAGATGACCACAAGAGGAGGTGATTGCCTTTCTAAGTATCCTTCCCTAGCCTTTCTGGCGTGGCAGCATTGGCACCTGTTAAGCAGTCTTGTGGAATCTGCATCTAATGGCAATACCAAATGCTTGGGGAACTCCTTATCTGCCCAGAACATGTCAGCAACTATGATTCCTGTTTGTCCAAGAGGAAAAGCTGAACTTGAGGTATGGTTCAGGCTCTTGTTTGCTTCTTTCCATATCAGCAGAAGTGATTCTCCCCAGTCATATCGTAGAGTTCCCTGAAGATCCATCCTCCTGTTTTTGGGATGCCTTTAGCACTTCTGACATAACTTCTAATTTGGCTGCTTTTGCTGTCTTTGTTCACCAGTGTTTACAGATCCCTAATTCACATCTGAAGCTCTTCTCTTTTGTGTCTAACATCTCTGAGGAGCAGCGACTCTCCTCAACAAGAGAAAGTCTTGAAAATGGAATAAGGAACATAATATGTTTGATGTTGTATGTCTGACATAGCAAGCCAGGAATTCTGATGGATCCCATTTGCCATCTTTCAGGAGTAACATTCTTCTTCCTTTGTGATATATTTCTAATAATGTGCAACAGTCGCTGTAGGCCTTCAGTTGCTTCAGTTAGCTCAGACACATTTTCTTGCCTTCAAGCAAAAATTAACTGGATTATGGGTCTGTATTCTTTACCTTCTCCCACACCAAACAGCAAAACCCAGAACCTGTGTCTCTGCCTCACTGCTCCTTGAATATAACCTTCAGAAACCTTTGGTACAATGTATTCATTACTGGCCAGAGCCTGCTTGTAGCTCTGCCCAATGCTTTTCTCTTTGGGAGGTTTCCCCTGCCTTGTAAGAGAGATACAAAACCCACTAAATTTTCCAGGGTGACCCTTTCGTGCGTGACAGCTGCTGCAGTCTGCAGGTTCCCAGGACAAGAGTAGAGGCAAACTCAGGTAGTGAGATGAATTGATAACCGACTGAAAGGCAGAGCTGAGAGGATTGTGCTCAGTGGTGCAAAGTCTAGTTGGAGGCCTGTTGGTAATGGTGTATCTAGGATCCAGCATTGTTCTTATTCATCAATAATCTGCACAAAGGGACAGAGGATACTGTCAGCAAGTTTGCTGATGATACAGAACTAGGAGGAGAGGCTGTTATATCAGAGAACTGTTCTGCTATTCAGAGGGACCTTGAGAGGCAAGGGAGATGGCCAGAGGGGAACCTCATGATGTTCAACAAAGAGAAGTGCAGAGTCCTGCACCTAGGGAGGAATAATACCATGCTGCAGTACAGGCTGGGGTCTGACCTGCAGAGAGTAGCTCTGCGGAGAAGGACCTGTGGATCCTGGTGTACAAGAAGTTGACCATGAGGCAGCGTGTGCCCTGGTGACTAAGAAGGCCAATGGTATCCTAGGTTGAATTAGGAAGAGCGCTGCCAGCAGGCCAAGGGAAGTTATCCTTCCCCTCTATTCAGCCCTGGTAAGGTCACATCTGGAGTACTACGTCCAGTTCTGGACTCCCCAGTACAAGACAATCATGGAGCTGCTGGAGCAAGTCCCACATAGGGCTCCTTGAGAGATGCTCCAGTTCCTTCATCATCTTATATGAGGAAAGGCTGAGAGCAGATCTTATCAATGTGTACAAGTATATGAAGGAAGGGTGCAAAGAGGATGGGGCCAGATTCTCTTCAGAGGTACCCAGCAATAGGATCAGAGGCAGTGGGCACAAACTGAGACACAGGAAGTTTCATCTGAACATAAGGAAAAACTTCTTTACTGTGTGGACAACGGAGCCCTGGAACAGGTTGCCCAGAGAGATTGTAGAGCTTCCTTCCTTGGAGATGTTCAAAAGCTGGCTGGACAGGGTCTTGGACAACGTGCTGTAGGTGACTCTGCTTGAGCAGGAGGAGAGTTGGACTAGATGATCTCCAGAGGTCCCTTGCAACCTCAACCCTTCTGTGATTCTGTGATCTCTCAGCCAGATCGGATTTCTGTTCTTTTATTGTAGGCGAGTGAGGCTTTGCATCGGAAAATGCCTTGTCTCACTGCGGTTTTTTGGGGAACACTTTCTGGCTTGCTTGGAATAGATTTTGCAAAAAGCTTGCTTTTGGGCCTCTAATATTACAATTCTGGACACATTTTCCTTGGAATTTGGGACAAGATGTACCTCTGATATTCACGTCTGGTATTTATGCCTGTTTTTTTTTAATTGAGATTCAGAAAATGTTTTAAAATATTATTTACCATACTTTACACAGTATTTTATGGAAGTATTGAATTTCCTATGCGTGTTTAATGGAACGTGAACTGAACCTGATGTTTGGATTCTTACAGAATTGACATCACTGTTGTCATTGCCAGTGGCAGATACAGAAATACCTTGTGCTCCCCCTGCTGTTAATAGCTGTCTCTTCTTAGAGCTCATGCATGGAGCGTTTCCTTTTTTAAAGCTAAAGTAATAATACTTAAATGGCAGTTTGTAATTCCATAGGATCATTAGGGTTAAATAAGGCCCACATTTGCCTGAAGTATTTCAATGACTCTTTAATATGCATTAACAATAAAGTCAGGGTCATCTGCTACAGCATTAATACCATCAGTTTACAATTACAACCTGTCCATTATTTACACTGGGAAATTGAGGTGTCTTAAATTTTCCTCCTAGCAGATTATCCTTCCTTAATGTGCAAGAAACAGTATTTTAAAAAGGTAAGATGATAATATATTGTTCAATAGATCTGTAAAGCCATTAGAGAATGGTTATTTTTTTGACCTCCCTAGACAAGCAGGGTCTTTTTGTCCTTCTTTGCAGTATCACTTACTGCAAAAGATTTTTAGTAGAAATAAAACTCTTAGGAAAGTGAACACTGTTTTAGAAGGCTTGGGAAATCACCAAAAACTTAGGTGTCGGGGGGGAAGTCTTTGAGTTTCATGTGTTAAACCAAGATACATTTCACGGGTGAATAGGTCTTACATTACTAGTGCTGTTTCCTCTGGATAAGTCTAAGTACAGCTATATGAAATACATGTGAGTAGTGTGTGTGTGGGGGGGATAATTGCGTATTCCTTCCTAGTAAGGAGAAGACATGTGTCTAAAATAAACTGAGCAGAATTTTTGAATTAAACTGAAGTAATAATATTAAGTTATTATTAGTAATCTTTATTAAAACATCTTTAATTTCTTTTAACATTCACGTAATAGAATCTGATTTACTGGGAGTGGCATTTAATTAATTCAATTTAGAGAGTTAACTCTATTACATATTAGTACAGAAAATTACCTCTGAACAGTCATTTCTCACTGGTGACATGCAATAAGTTAATTTAGCTCCGAGTTCGTTTGGGCGCGTTGTGAGTTCCTCCCGGAAAGTTGCTATGGTGACAGTCCAATCAACCAGGAACTGTCAACCCCAACAACAAATACAGCCGCCTGCCTTCGCACGGGGACACCGCCGCTCGTGCTGCAGAAACGCTGACAGCCGGAGAGGCTGTGCTCTGTGCATGTGTGGGTTTTTTTCCTTTTCTTTTCTTTCCCCCCCCCCCTTCCCTATTCATGGTGGTTTTAGTGAGCTCACTTGTTTAAGTCTTTAGAGATGCCAAAGTTGCTTTGCAAGGAGTAGTGAAAAGCTTCCTGAGGAATGCTGGGGCTGTAATGGACCTGCTGTGCAGCAACGCTCTCACAAAAGGGAGTTTTCTGCGAATCCGCGTTCGACAAATTGAACGGAGCTGCTTTGGCTTCGTCTTAGCTGCAGTAAAACGATTGCAAAATAGCAGGCAGAATTTAGTTTGCTTTTATCTCGGAAAATTTTATGAGGGATTTGAAAAGAAGAAAGTCTGAAAACCGCTAGAACTGTTTTCTTTTATGTTTCTGAATAATTTAAATCCTATTTTTCGTATATCGCGTGAATTCCCGATGGCCCTGGAGACATAAAAAAATGTATTTGGCTTAAGCTGAATTAATGAAGAGTTTGCTTCTGATTCTGCATGAACCCAGGCTCTGCTATCAGGTAGCTGAACTCTTCGTTCAAACCTAAAACTTCCAGTGAAGAGGCTGTATTTGGAAGCTTGCTGAGAAAAACATCATCTGCATATTAAAAGTCATGCTTAGATTTAAAGTGAGGTATTAGGAGAGCTGAAATGTAAATTTAAAGTTCAATATGTTTTCTTTTTTCTTCTAAATCAGTATGCAGGAAATCAGACTTAACTAGTGGTATTTTTTTTCTTTTCTACAGTATGACTTTAATCGAGTTTATCTGAGCAAGGAATCGTTTGCTCTGATTTTTGGGGTCCAGATTTTTCTCATCTGCTCATTTCTGAAGACAAAAGATTGCCATTTCTGTGGGACTGGTTGTATTTCCACTATTATGAATTGCATCCAAAAGAGGATGTGGAACTTTAAATATTTTTCTAGTAATGAAATTTATGGAAGTTTGTAAACTGCGGTCTCTTAAAGTGGCCACCGTGTCCTTTTTTTTTTTAATGTTTGTAAGAACATAATTCCTCAAAGCATCCATCTTCAAAATAATTATGTTTTCTACATAAATGAATAGTTTTTAGTTCCATACTATCTTCAGTTAACCCAATAAAGGTTCAGATCTTGAAATCTAAGGCCAAAAATATTTCAGTTTTTGTGTGAGATAGCTACATACATCAATCTTCTGGGTGATGCTGCCTGACCTTTGGAATATATCTGGGCAGCTGACCAGGTGGGGAAGCTGGTCCGTGCTGAAATCTGTGTTGGCGCTACTTCAGTTACTGATTTTGGCTGATTTAAAATGATGGCCCAGATATCTCTACGCTGTCTTTAGGACAGTAGTATAAGCATACGTTCTTAAACCTTCTCTTTTGGTAGAATGTGAATTTGCAGAATTATGCCAAAATTTCGGAGGTTTTTTATTGGTTTATTTAAAACATTGTTCTTATCCACAAAATTCTCACTATTTTAATATTGCACTTAAAAGTATTCCTTTGGTACCATAACTGTATGTGACGGTAGGGCCAAAGCTTTGTGTTTACACAGAGCTGTAGTCAACTTGACGAATGTGCAGAAGCACTGCCAGTGTTAGTGAAGAATATACTTAATTCCTCCTTATCATATAAGGTATGTTATCTGCTGGCATGTATTCCTCAAGCAGTTGACTATGATGTTTTAATAGAGATGTCTAAAAGGAGTAAAATAACTGTGCAGTCTGCTTCTCCCCAAGATCCAAATAATCGGCAAAACCATGTTTTTGGTTTCCTGAACAAAACTGCATGCAGATGTATAGTGAATCTGATGTTTCTAGGCAATGTTAGAGCCAGTATTGATCTGATACAGATTGGTGGGCGCACATGCATGTTAGGCCTGGGACATCTCTTGTATTGGTCCACAGCACATGTACATGCCCAGTAGGCCTGAGGGGTCCTGGGCATATTGATCTCACTGTGTACCTGTTAAAAAATTGATCCATAACTACACGCTGGCAATTTCCAGACATGCTAGAAAAATAGCTAGAGTTCTTGCTTTTTGTTTTCCTCTTCAAAATTTAAGCTGGAAAGGAGGTCATATCTAACATAATGTGGATGCTTAGTACTTCCAGTTTTTCTGCAGCATGGATGGGGCAGGTACTGACTGTACCCTGAGACACCCTGAAGCTCTAGGTATGTGCACCTTGCACATACAGCCCATCGGGGCTGCGCATACGCTGTAGGTGCGGTGTAATCCGTGTGCCTCTGCGGAGCACCTGCATTACGGTCCGCACTCAACTGTATTGAGTTTTAAACAAGGCTCAAGGCTTGATGTGAGGGGTAGCCTGTAGATGTGTCACTGTCCAAGGTGCAAATGAAATTTTAAGCTTTTGTTGTATACAGTGAGTTAATGAATATTTCAGATTATTTTAATTATTAATTGCTTTATGAACACCACAATTAGTGTGAACTGAATTTTCGTATTTACCTGTTTGCACAAATGTTTTAACAATAAGCAGATTTCTACTTTAATTTACTATTAAATCTGTACTGGGAGTGGCCGTATTGAAATGAGAAGAGGAAATGTTTTCAATGTGGTGGCTTAGCACCATTTGTAAATATATTTTTAAAAAATTGTCAAATTTGAAAAGTGTATGTAAAACATTGTGCTGTGATATTAAATGTGCACGGTCAACTTGAAATTCAAGCATTCGATTCCTGGTCTGCCAGACTTCCTATGTGACTCTGTATCAAGTTATTTAATCTGTTAAGTTGTTACGTGCTTGGATTTTCCTACTAGTACTTGAGGTGATGATAGTGTTAGCATTGTATAATTTAAAGCTCTAAGTTGTTCCTTGACTCAATTGTATAGTTACTGTTGGGGCTGCTGTAGCAATGTTTAGGAGAGGTTCAGAGGGCAGGAGGAAAGGTGAGCGAGGGAACCTCATCTAAAGCCTGTGACTCGTTCCTGAAAGCTGAAATGGTATAATACTTCACTGTTTTACTGAATTGCTGTTGAGATTGAATGCTTGTGAAACTCTGAGCTTCTAGATGAGCTAAAGCTAACCTAATAGCTGGGGTTTAATTGTTTTTAAGTGTGTGTTTTTTTTTTTTTTTTTTTTTTTTTTTTTTTACTCTACTGTGAGGAAGTATATGAGAAACATGAATTTTCTAGCTGCCAAGAAGGCTGAACTTGCTTTGTATGAATCCCTTATCAGAAGCCTGCAAATGCTCCTATATTCTAGCTAAACTCTGCTCTTCTTAACTCTTAACTCAGAGCGCCGTCCTCTCACTTTGTCATCCAGTAGAGTTTCTTGTACAAGCTGATTCACTCCCAGCAGTGACTCTTATCTCCCTTCTGCCCTTTTTAGACCATTCTTAATGTTATTGTTTCTTAACGTTATTAGTGTGAGAGATAAAAGCTTTTAATAGCTTTGTTATTTTCTGTTTTTTTTTTTTTTTAATAGGCCAGTGGACTTGCAAATGCCAATGTGCTGTTTAGGGAGAAGAGTCTGTGTATGCAGTGTCCTTCTCTAGAAGTGAGAATTGACTTTGCAGGAAACTGAATTCAAAGTTAAACGTATTATATGTCAGAAAGATGAACTATGTCAATGCTGAAATGTCAGAGGCTTACTCGTCAGGATAGACGATAGTCTGGAGACCAGTTTCTAGCAAGAGATATTTATTTATTTGTCCTTACAATGGGTGTGTATTTGGAAAAGCCAGCGGGTCAAGAGATGTAGATGATTAATACTGGAATTTGAGTTGCATGAATTCATAAACACTGTGTCACATCATTTGTGAATTGGAGTACTATAACTTGAAAGAAAGCAGACAAATTGTTAAGCCCTGAAAGTTACCCTGTTATCGGTTCATGTCCCGAAGGAACAGCCATAACTTAACTGTTGCTATTATCCAGAATTTTGATTCAGAGCTTGGACTTTCCAGCTGGAGGCCAGATATATATGGCCCAATTTCCATCCATCAGCCAGGCCGTAGTAACCACGTGGGTGTGCTCATAGCCTGCAATAACCACGACATAGTCTGACTTGCAGTAGAAGAGTATGGTGCAAAAAAGCATTATATTTGCTTTGGATTCTCAGTCTATTGTTGATAGCAACCTATCAGACTAATTAGCTGTTTTAATGCCCATTAGGATTAAAAATGGCCCAGCTAATTAATTGTGAATTTAAAGTTATAATCAGTGCCAGCATAGCAGAAAAGCAGTATGGAAAATACTGGAAGTATACTTCACAAGTGTGCTGTATGCTAAACCAAACTAGAATAATGTAGCACATGATTGAGCAAAACTTAAAAATGTATGTATATTTGCTCTGATAATCAACCTGAGAGGGAAAAAAGATTCCCATGTAATGACTGAGGGAAAATGGGCAGAGTAAATGAAATGGCTTAGGCGCTCCAGTTTAGTTGTAGGATTGTGGAAAATAAGGCTAAAAAGGATCTTGAGAGGTCATCTGTTCTGTCCTCTTGCCCCCGAGACAAGCGCGCCAAACCTGTATCATGTCTGCAAGTAATCCTTAATCATCCTTATTGTTAGAAATGTAAATCTTAATCTCCCTGGCTGCTATTTAAAGCCAGTAAGTCTTGCCCTGTTCCCTGTGGGTATGGAACAAATTATTTCCTCCTCTTTCTTTGTGTTTTAGGGGACGAGGGCTTTTTTGTTTGTTTGTTTCTTCGTTTTTTCCCCCCTTTTTTGCTGTGTGTATCCTGAGTCTCTAGATCGAGCTCCTCTTCCCTTGCGTCTGCCCCGCCGTTCACGTTTCCAGCTCGCTGAGCGTCTCCTTTGTGCTCCTTCCAGGTGGTCCCTATCTCCCTGCGAGCGAAGCCGCCTGCAATGGGAACGATGTTTTAGTTAAGACTTTAAGATGCCTGGCTGAAGTAGAAGGGTTGCTTTATAAGCCTCGGAGCTGCTTATTTATTCCATTACAATGCTTGTCTTCTTTCGACAGCCTGACCTTTTTGCCTCTGTTCAGTTTATGAGCTGCTACAAACATTGCATCTTTTTCTGCAAAACTGCTGTGGGGTCACTCATTCGCTATTTTGCATTTCCTTCTTCCAGCCTAATAGCTTGACTCCTTATTGAATTGCAGTGCTGTTTTTTTTTCAGACCGCTTCTCCAGGTGATCGCGGTTGATTTCTGATCCTATCCCACAGCAAACTTGTCACCCCCGGCTTGTTCCTCCGCAGCTCGGTGTCGTTTGCGGATTTAATAAGGAGATTCTCCAGTCCCTCCGCCAGCTGCTAATGAAAATGTTGAGCGGCGTCGGCTCAGATCAAACCTCCGTGGAATCTTTTTGAAATACACTTCCATTTTGACAGCAAGCCATTGATTCTTCCTGAGAATATTCCAACCAATTTTACATTTAGTTCTCATTTCCCCCATTTGCTTGTGACAATATCAGCCAAGAATTTCATGTCAGAAACCCTTATGAAGTTAAGATACGTAGAGAGAGGTTTGGCTGACGGTGGGATGCCAAAAGGAAATGTGGGAAAACAGGCAGAGTTTCAGTTTGAATGAAGCAGATTGACGGGGTCTGAGTAGAGAAGAGAACCGAACGAGTTGTCAGGGTCGCGGCGGTGGTTCGGCTGTCTTTCTGGATCCACGGTTCTAGGGACAAAATAGAGGGAGTTAGGCAGTGGATGAAGTCCTGAATGTTTCTGCATTTCAGGCTTTTGCATAAAGCCAACAGTTGAGGGGGTAACACCTGTAACTAAATGAATTAGCAAAGCAGCAGATGACGAGAAAAAAAATTACAGAAGCCAACAAATGACGGATGCAAGAAGGGCATGGCCTATGTCGAATGTTTCTGATAAGGGAAGGTGAATGAAAATACCAAGTTCTAGCCCAGAAATACAATTAGAGATCTCCAAAGCTCTTACAGCTTAGTCTGCAAGGATGGAGGTTAGTTTGAGAGGTTGTTTGGAGAGGGGCAGAGTTGTGAAGGCAAGTGAGGACACGAGTGGGTTTATGAAGACAAGGTTGAAACGTTCATACTGTCAGGAGGACCCAAAAGAGGAACCCAGGGGAGAGGAAGGGAAGGAACCGTGCGAGTGTGGCTAGGGAAGGATGTTGAAAGAATGTGGAATTACCTGAAAAGGAACAACTACTAGAAGAAAACAGGTCATAAATCTTGGTGCTGGTGATTTAGAGAGGTTTTGTTTGCACAGCCTCCTGGTTTGTGCAGAAATTTATAAAGTTCTTCTGTTGCAGAGATATTGTGCTTTGTTTTTCCATCGGTAGCTGAGGATATATCCATTTAAAATGAACTAATTCAAGCACTTATACTCCCTCATTAGTCCGCGATTTGTGACGCTGTCGTTTTTTAATTTATAGTTTTTTTTCTGAAAGTTTTTTTTAGATAATTTAGTAACGGTGCAGACAGTTAATAGTTTTACAGACACTTTACATGAGACCATGGAAGAATACTCTTAAATAAATAAGTTGTGCTGTGTATGTATTTGGCCTAGTTTCCTGAGGAAATGAGGTTTATGAGATTGGGCTACATTCTTGTCTCTGTTTCCCCATTTACCTTTCACAGTTTTTGTCCGATTTTGAATAAATTTGTAGGTAATTCAGCGCTACTGGATTTTGGCAGATTTCATTGAGAGGTGCAACCGGGTGCAGGACAGAGACTTAATTTAGTGCCATTATTTCCCTTTCCCACCTATCTGCTGAGGTCTTGAGGCAAGTCCGTAATGTGAACTTAATGGTTCTCTATTCCAATTAGTTTGCCACCTGGCCAGTCAACCGACATGGAGCTTTGAGGAAGCCCCAGTACAGTTAATACCAATGTATGTTTAAGAAAAGAATGTTTAGTACTTCAAAAATTGCAAAGTACAACCAAATTGAATACTATTTTCAGCTTGCTTTATTATTTATATGGTTCTAGCAGCATTGGGAAGAAAGATTAAAATAAAACCTTTACTTTGGAAGGAGTAATATGGAAGTCTCGCTCTTGGGAAGATGATTTGTAACTGACTTGTCACTGAGGGGCCCATAAGTTATTATGATTTCCTCATAAAATATTGGTTTCCCACAGATGGTTGTAAAAATCTTTCTGGATGACATATTTTCAAAGGAGGTTTTCCAGCATCAAAATTAGGAATTAATTTTTGACTGAATTGAAATCCACTCAATAGATAACAAATAAATTTCAGCATTTAATATAGATCAATTTATGATAGGTAGTTATCTGCTAACTTTGTGCAATGATCATATATCTGAATATGGTTTTAGAATAAATTATGCTTATATCTTGATGAAGCCTGTGAAATGTGTTCAGATGAACGGATCAGACTGCTACATTTGTCTGCAGAAAATAGCTGCAGAGTGGATTTTGAATTCATTTGTAGTGAAGGTAGCTCATCATGCAAAACCCAAAGCATTTAATTGTGGCTGGAGAGCTCCGTCAGCCAGTGATTTAAACACAATTTAAAAACTACTGCCAAACAAGCAAGAAGGCCTGGCCCTGCAGCAGGTAGGTATATTTGCCGGAAAAAAATAAGTCTGTCTTTTGGGGAATCAAAATTTTAAAAGTGTTTTTTCTCCTGTTGCCATTGCAATGGCAAATATTATACAACCAAAACTGCTTTCTGGAGGAGTGGGACCGGCTAAATGGCTGGATCATACGTAGACTGTCGTTACTCCAAAAGCAGAGACGTCTGGCACAGGGATGAAGGAATAGGTGACACTTCTTTGCGTGGGACTTTCTTGCTCATCTCCTCTCTCTAGGTCGCAGAGTTGAGTTGCGGAAGACGGTAGAGAAATCTGAACAGTTGATACAGTGTTTTTCCATGAAATTTGCAGCTTCCTTTTAATTTCTATTCTGACTTTGAATTTCCTGAGGAAAAAAAAAAAAGAAAATCAAGTTTTGTATTGAAGGCGTAAGTTGGTAAAAGTGAGAGAAAACTGCAGGGTAAATAGAAAAAGGTAGGTTATGGGAGAGGTTTTAGAAGTTGGATGTTGAAAGAAAAGAAAAGGAGGCAGGAAACATTGCAAAATGCAAGAGAAGGGAAGTAGAGAGGGAGCGAGCGGAAGGCAAAGCAGGAGGAGGAACACCACACTCAGCTATGAGATGCAGTGGAGGGAGAAAATAAAGTTAAACCAGGAAAAGGTTTTACGTAGTCTCAGAATTTAATAAATTGTATGTTCAAGGAATAGTACGAAATTCTATTTTTTAAAATAAGTGGTGTTAAAGCCGTAATAATGCATATGTTTTTACTTTTAACTCTGTCTTTTAGGCTTTATTGAACTGCAACTACTGGTTTTATGTTAAAGCCCCGTCGTGAGGGCTGTTACAAATTAATTTTGCAATTTGTTTCAGCTTTAGACTATAACTTTTTCTGCAGTACATATTTTGTGGGTTTTTTTCTTTTCAGGAGAAGTTTATGTACTTGGGGAAAGAGCAGGGAGAGGAAATACACCCACTTTTGTATGGAAGTGTTGAGAAGTATTAGGTTTTTATGTAATAGTTTAGTGAAACACCTTTACTTTTGCCAGTAGATGTCACTGTGGATAAAAAATATCAGCGCTTAGTAGACAAAGGAGGTAATTTCCTAAATGAAAATTCATCCTTTGAAAGTGGGTTGGGGGACAACACTTTTTTTGCTAAAAGAAGATTTTTTCCAGCAAATAAAAATGAATTTCTTACTAATCAGGATATCTATTTTTGCCATCTGCAATCCCGTGTATTTTCTCTTCACCCGAGTTGGGTAAGTTCCTGTCTTTCAATCCGACTTCAAAGGGGGTGCCAGTGCTCCGCTGTTTTAAAAGCATTTGCTATTTCGAGGTTGCTTTAATAAGCATCGTTTCTCTTTTACAGCGTACATACGCGAGGAACTGGGCATGGAGGAAGTGTCTTCGTTAAGGTTGATTTGGAGGGGGGAGCAAGACGGGGGAAAAAAAATTGCCCCTATGATTGGTTGGGAGAATAGCTCTGAATTATGGGATCCATCTGCTTCCTGTAATGAATTCATAAACCCATCAAACAATGACCTGAATGAATTGCTGCAGGAAAAAAAAAATAATAATAATACGCAGGCATGATATGTTTAACGCAGTGAGGCATTGGCATTGTATAATCAAAAATTCTTCTCACATCCAGCACTTTGCAATGGAGCTGCTGGGTTTAATAGAAGCTGTAAATAAATCCTGTCACACAGCGGCCAAGAATGCGTTTGTGGGTTTTAACCGTTTCTCCTCTGGAGCCTCTGTTTCTTCCCGGCTTTAGGAATGCAACTTTTATATAACTGGGTATTTGGGAAAATCGAGAAATGTTAATGAGGTGAAGGAAAGGAAAAAAGCTGCCATAAATCAGTATTATGTGGCTGAGGCAGTTTCTTTCATTTATGCCTGTTCTTTCCTTCTGTCATAGAAATGTACTTAAACGCTATTGTTGTAATTGAAATCTGGTAGACTGATCCTATTCATTATATTAATAAAATCCACCTACAATTGCTCATAACACTTTCTATGCAGTTGGGATTCCCGAGATTGTAATCATCAAAAAGCATATGGAGTAATTACTGGATTTGTTTGGGTAAAATTGGATTAAGAAGTTTAGATACCATTAAGTACTGATAATTATTACAAGCAAGCTCATTGTTTAGTGTATGTACAGCACTGAGAATATAGAATAAGCAGATACCCATCACAAACATCTTAAGAGCAAGCAATATCGAGGCTTTTATTTTCAAGTGCCTTTAATTGTATTTTTGCAAGATTCTGTTTAAAGATTTTTGCTTTAGCTCTTTAACCATGTGTTTGTGGTAGTTATGAAAATCATATTGTATTAAATGTTAATTAAAATATATGGGGGGGGAAGTATTTCCAGCTTGTAAAATATTGCAATAAAGGCTGAATTTTGATTTGGCGGTTTTGAATGGCTGCTGCCCAAATAACGTTAGCCGTGGCCGTGCTTTACTTTCTGGTGAGAGGCTAGAGGAGCTGCTCCTTCGGGGACTGGCAGGTCCTCGGGGCTGATGAAACGTATAGCACACGTACAGTCTCCTGGTCCGCAGGCGCTGCTGCGCTATCCGCAAAAGCCTGCGGTCCGGTCTGCTTTTAGCCTCCAGTTTGCTAAAATAGTCGCTCTTTGTAGCTCATGCCCTTTTGCAGAGGGCAGCCAGCACCTCGGGGCGCGTCTGCCGCGCGGCGGGCGACGTCCCCGAGGCGCAGGGAGAAGGTGCCAGAGTGGGTGGCATGTGACAGCCAGCGACCCCCAAATTCAACGCGGATGCTTTGAGCAGTAAGCGTTTCTCGCAGCGCGTACCGGATCAAAGCTGCTGCTCGGACGTTGCCGAAGACAACTTTAATAAACAGGTGGTGAGGGTTTTATTGGAGAATAAGGTACATACTGCCTTGCTTTTGTAACAAATATACTCCGAATATCACGAGCGTGCTTGAATGCTAGATTATAGCCTGATACAAAGCTAATCTGGGAATTAAATCCATTGCCGTGTTGTTGATGCTTTTTGCCTGTTTCCCCTGTCAAAAGCAAATCATTCTCTAGCTGCCCCGAACGTGTACATGGCATTCGTGCAAGAGCTTCTCCTGTTCTACTAGTCTCAAAGAGGTTTTGGTGTACAAAAAGGAAAAACACTTGGATATATTGATTAGAAAACAGTCAGTATTCTTAATGTGCAGAAATATTTTAATTCTGCAGTGCAGCATGTTTGATCTTCTTTGTTCAATTTTCTCGTGTGTGGTTCAGATATTTACAAGAAAACACTGTATCTAGGACTAAAATCAGCTTTCTTTAGTCACACCTTTGTGGTAAAACTGCTTTGCCTTTTACATTAAAACAAAAATTGACACGTGTTTTATGGCTTAGATTAGTGGCGATATATATTGATGTATGTGTATATACATGGGGGTATTTGGAAGCATCATCTGTGATTGTTTTATATATAATACTGAGAACACAATGCTTTTAAAATGCTAGCTTGCTATTTCAAATTACATTTCCAACAATTACGTTTCAAATATGTTCCAGAAACTCAAAGCCAGAGAAATACTTGATCTCTGTTGGTATTATGCCGGTTAATGGCTTTAATTTTCATACTTCTTTTCAATTCCATGGCCAAATCTTTTTTTTTTTTTTTTTTTTTTTTTAGTTTAAGGATGTCCTCTTCCAAGTCACTTCCAGCTTTTTCTTTTCTTTTTTTTTTTCTTTTCCTCCTCATCAAGGGAAGATGATCAAGTCTGTGCCGTGGTTTCACCAGCTGCCTCTTTCTACCTGTCTCCTTTCCTTCCTTCGTGCTCTTCCCAGAACTCTTTCTGGACCTTGTGGCCACAGGCAGACCACAGAGAGTTTGAATTTTTTTCAGAAGTACTTAATAATTGAAATTTCAGAGTAGGTAAATGTTTACAACTCTGTCTTTTTTAAAAGGGTCAAGTTCCCTTCATTTTCCTATTTCTGCTTTGGATCGCCCAAATGAAATGGGAACATTTAAATTTACTTGATTCAGAAAGATAAAACAAAATGATGCTACAGCAACTGATCTGACAAAAGGTGCAAAACGTAGTAGGAGTTGGCTTTTGACACCAAATTAAGTTTAGAAAATAGCCATTTCGGTGTGAATCCTGAGCTCTCCCAAGTATAAGGTGATTCAGACTTCTCAAAATGGGAATGACAGGTGGGTATAGCCGAAGTCTGTGTTTTCTGCATAGTGTATTTGATACTTGCCTGCACATCCTATATTGCCACCAAGAGCAGCTATGCATTTCCCGATCGCGGTGTGTCCAGAAAGAACTTGACAGAGATTCGTTTCCTGAGAGATTGCTATTTAATGAGAGGATCAGTTTAATTTATAGGGTAAGCTATAATTTTTAAAGGCCAAGTGAAAGGGTAAAATCAACAGCACTGTGAAAAAAACTCCATTAAAACCAAATCATATTTTGGATTGTGTGATGATAGAATTATTTATATTGTGGAAATGAAATAATTTTCAGTCACACGTTGTATTCTGCATTTTGTAAAGTTTTTAATCTATATTTTAGTTGTGAGAATTAGAATAAGCTGCTGATGTTTCCAAGGCTGGTACTGTATTTTGCAAAGGCAAAGGACGTTTTATTCTCTGCTCTCAGGATGTTACTGGTACTTTTTAGAGTTTTATATTCCAAGTTAGTTTTTATTACGGAAATAAACATAGGTAAAATTGTGCAGGCTTCCAAGATAAGAGTTAAATTTATTGCTCCAAGTATTGGAGAAGCTGATGCTTGCCGTCGAACTCAAAGAACCTGTTTGCTTTGAAACCATCCTCAGGACTACGTGGCCCCCTTTGCCATTTCCGTTGCGGGAGTGGATTAGTTTTCGAGCGTGCCAAAGCCTGCGGAGAGGCCATGAGTGCTGTCTCCAGGTAGTGCCCACAGCCATCTGAGACACGATTTGGTCAAGGCTGACCGCTCGTGATGTTCCTCCAGGAAGCCCCTCCTGGGACAGGGTAGGCGCCTCCAGCAGGATGACATGAGGAACTGGGTGCGTTTCATGGCCAACGTCTCTGTGCCAGGCTGCGCCGGCGAAGTCTGCTACGCACCGGGTGACTTTGGCCTGGATGTTTCAGACAAGATTAATTTGTGGCATACCACGTATCTGGAGTGCGTCTGTGAAGATTTAGTGATCTTGAAATGCTTGATATAAAAGTTTAGGTGAAGACCACAAGAGGACAGAAGCCTCAAGTGGTGGCTGCACAAGCTAGTGGAGCAGGAACTTGTTTTCTGAGAGGTCATTGGAAACCTGAAAATTGAGTTAGGATTTTATGGTTTCATGCATTTTGTCCAGGTAAAGAATAACCAGAATTTATCTTATTTTAAAACTTAATGCCGTATGAACTTAGCTGATGTTTATTGGATGTAGTATTTCATCCTGGTAGTAAAGAGGAGACTAAAACTATGGAAAGGAGCAATTAGGGACAGTATTTAATGTGTTTAAAGAGTTTTAGACTTGGAAGATTTAAGAAACACAAATTGGGCTTGTGTTAAAATGCTGATGTACAAATAACTGTATAATTTATTCCTGTGCAGTGTAAACTCTAGTCTATCCTATAGACCATTCAATATATTTATTAAATAGGAGAAAAAGTAAGATTTATTGAAGTTCTTTCTGTGATACTGTAAACTAGTTGGTTTGGTACCTGGAAAATACATGCTCTGCATATACTGGGGATTTAAAACCTCTCTTTCAAAGAGCAAATCTTTCTTAATAATAAAAAATAGTGTTGACAATGGTTAAAACAAAGTTCGTGTGGTACACATTTGAATCCATTTCGCAGCTTAAATTGAGTGCTGCTTATTGCAGAAGAGAAAGTTTTCCTTTAGTCATTTCTGATGCATGGAAAAATAAGTATGTAGCCTGTTTTTTTGACCTCATGCCCATTCCTTCGTGTTCTTGCAAATATGTAGTTTTAACACAAAACCGAAATGTGGTTTGCTTTTTTTGGTTACTACATCTCAGTACCTGTTTAGAAAGGAGAAGTGTTTTGCAGAGAAACAGTATTATGTAACTTTTCAAAAATACTATAATGATTCTTATGATTAAAAAGAACTTGACATTTTTGTAAGACACTGGATTTTTAAAAATCCTTTAATAATAGACGTGTCCTGGTAAGAGTTGTAAGATCATTCACTCTTTCCAGTCAAAGGAACTAATTGTGATCACAATTTTAATTGCAACTTCTTAAAACATATCTATATCGTCCTTTAAAATTGCGTGTTGAATAAATTACCTGCAAGGATAATTCGGTTTTTTAAACCCAATATATGGAACGTACTTGGGCATCAATATATGTACAAAGTATTTGCATAGATATCTGAAGCTACAGATGGGGTAAAGCAGGACTAAAGAAAGCTAATCTAGATTTGAAATCTTTCCTTATAACTTTTCATTATCTAATTTTTTTTCCTAATACATGCTCCTTTTCAATTTAAATCATTTTTCTGAAGTTCTTACTTTCTCAGTGCCTTGCTCTAAACTCTTAAGGTTTTAAAAATGTTCTCTGTGCCACTGTTTGCTATTTAGTAATTAATTTCTCTACACATGATTTGAAAATAGCAGAAATTCTTTCCCCTTTATTTGTGGGTTTTTTTGCCTATTGCTTTAGGATAAAGGTTGTTAGACACCTTGCTTTGGCTGCAACCTGAGAAGTCTTGGGAACGCTGGGACTGAAAACATCCAACGAGTGTTTTCATGCGATCTATTTTGAGAGTTAATAGGAGATTGGTGTTTTACCGTTCTTCTTAAGGCCGTGCTTTCCTAAATCGCATCCGATACAAACACACAGACATGTGTATGCTTGTATGGAGAAGCTGCAGTTTTATGAGTTTGAAGTCCAAGTTTTATACACTCGGTATGGGAAAAAAACCTTTTAACTTATTTCTAACACAAAAACTTTTTTTTTTCTTTTTTTTCTTGGTTTTGCCTTCCGCAGTGCCAGAACCTATTAAGACCAGTTTAAGCCAGCCCCAACCTGCCGGTAGCGGTACCAGTACTTCCACCAGCACTATCACCAACAGCAGCAATGGCAAGCGGGCACCCGCGAGCGGGCAGCAGCCGGCTGCCTCCCGCTACCTGCCTCGAGAGGTGCCTCCGCGCTTCCGCCAGCAAGAACAGAAGCAGCTCTTAAAGCGGGGCCAGCCGCTGCCCACGGGGACGCTCGCTGGCACCAGCCCAGCCCAAGGGGCCGGGCAAGCAGGGGCGAGCCCTCCTCCGCAGCCGGGAGCCGCCGGACAGCATCATCCCGGTAAGACCCAACCAGGTAAGAACCGCAGCCCGCCGGCGTTCTCGGGGCGCTTCGCCGCGCGCGCCCTCTCGCCCGCAGCGCTGCCCTTGCGAAAGCTTACGGGGACGCTGAGGGTCGCCGTCATCGGGCGGGATTTGAAGTGGAGCGTTGGCTGCTGCCCTGTTTGTTTTATAGTGTAAAAAATAATATAATGGATCATTCCTACGCTACGGTTAAAGGTCTTCCTGTTCATCTAGATACTTAGGTCCATGGGGTCTACTAGCAAACTTTTCTTGTATTTCTCGGTAGCAATAATGGTTATTATCTTCAAGTAATACAAATATTCCTTCACTCGTCGTTCTTTCAGAAATGACACTGATTTGGGTATTTCCAAATGTTTGCCTGTCTGTCTTTGCAATGTTAATGTTCTTTAAAGAGCAGTTTGCATAAAACAGTATGTAAGCAAAGTTCACATTTTTGATTTATGTTGTGCTGTGACACTTTTGTACATACGCTCACAGTTGTTCTCAGATTAGGAAAATAATATTTTGGGAAAAGTAGTTCAGTATATTAGGTCTTTCTGCCACTTCATTCTGTCCATTGCTGATGGAAGCAGGAACTCATCTATCAGCTTTTGGGAATAGCATACAAAGGAATAGGTGTCTCAACAGCTACAGGAGAGAGGCAGCTAATGAGCAGACAAGAATCAGCTCTTTTCTCGTTTGCCCTTCTGTGCTAGAGATCTTGTAATTTATACTTTCAGAGTGGAGATAAATCTAGTCAGTAACTGGTATATATCACCTTGTTCATCACTGGCTGGAGATATATATATATATATATATATATATATATATATGTATATATATAAATAAATATGCATGTGCATGTATATTTATATGTGTATATATATGTATGTATGTACCATGTTAGGCAAAGAAAGGAGCATTCTCAGGTGATACAGGACTGCATTTGTGTGACACAGAAATAGTTATCAGAAGTAAGCCAGGGGTGGTTTTTGATATTTTGAATGTTATTAATGTCTGCATGATTTCCAGGGTTGCTCATTATCACTTATTAGCACTGTCACACATCACAAAACTTTGATCTGAACTGTCTGCAGTTTTTCCCCTTTGGACATAAGTGAATCTTTTGCTAATTTTGCTATAGTTGCTGCTTGTGACGCTAAATTTCAACAGGAAAAACTCCAGAATAAGCACAGAAGAGAGTCACTGCAGAATTGGTGAATTTATTGCAGGTAGTGAATTATTTGGCATTGTCCTTAAAAGTGTTAGTTACATAAGAAAATCAGCTGTCTTTCAGAAATGACAGCTTTTACGGATATCAGGGCACATTTGGAAATGCAATTGAAGTACTCCCTGAAAATACAAATCCAAAAAGGCAAAATAAAACAATTGTATATTTATTTGTTAGGAATTTTATTTGAGGACAGGAAGTGTTTCTTATGCTGTGTTTTCAAGCACTCAGCTTTGGTGGCATCGGAAGCAGTCTGTTCCTTTCAATTAGAGCAGCGTTCACATCCCCTTCTTTACAAATCACAGCTCAGCAGGGAAGGCAACTGGCATTTACAGGTTCTTTTTGATACAGAGATATATTTGTTAACTATCAGACTAATATCCTATATGAGATATTGATATTTAAATTTTTATTTTTAGTGTGTTTTCAGAAATATTGTATCTAATTATATGTTTGAGACAGGATGTCCAACTCAGGTGGCTCAGGCTGGCTGTTACTCTAAGCAGCAGTGCAGGCATATCCTAAACATCTTTGTCTGATCTTGAAGAAATATACTGTAAATCATAAAGCAAAGTTCAGCATAAGTCACAGCATAATCCATAAAAGAACTTAACTTGGAAGAATGTGATACTGGCTGTCTGACTTTATCTTATTCTCAGATGCATAAATACCTTGAGGTTTTAGACTTCTCTTTTCCTGCTTCCCTTTTTAACTTGCTACGTCAAAGAAGCATTTGTTTCTATGGTCTTTCAGTTTGGCAGCTATCATCAGATGTTTTTCACTGCTAAATTAGTTTGCTTTCTTATTCTTTTACTACTTTTCTGCTACTGTTGGAAAAACTTAGAATATGGTAGAAACTAGTAAAAATGAGAGGAGCGTAGCAGCTTTTTGGCTTCATATTATGGTCCATTCTGTGCCAAACAAGTTAACTCACATCTAATTTGTTATAAAAGTATTTATGGAAAGCACTGGTTTGTTTTTATCAGGTTGCAAATACTGCACAAAGTCAAAATTATCAGATTCTTGCTTGTGCAAGGTCAAAATGAAAGCTGTAAAGGGGCACCTGAAGATCTGTATAGCGGTTCTTGGAGTATGGAAGAGATTCTTGGACAAGCTAAAGGCTTGGCTGCTTTTCTTCATTTGCTAACAGCAAGAGACTGTGTTTTGAGACTTCCATAGCTGTATCTTCCTCAGAGAAAGAATTTGCTGAATGGTAGAGCTCATTTGTTTCTCTTTCCAGCAGGTGGAGCAGCAGCTCCTTTGCTAGCTAAGAACAGTGAAAGGAGAAAAACGTATCGAGCTCAGTTTATAACCCCAGCAGCTGTGCAGATATCTAGCTGCTTTGTGCAGCTCGGAGAGGAGTATGGCGTATCTCGCTCCTGAGAGACCTCTGCAGCCGTGAAAAACATATGTTGTCAATCTCACTCTTCAAAATTGATCTCTCATTCTGGCTTCCTCTTCACCTCAGTGAGCATATAGATCAAGGAAGTAAGAAGAGTATCCAGGGAAGGCCGAAACCTTTTCAGCTGTTATGATTTAACTAACTGTTAATCTCAGAGAGTGTCTGTCTTCCAAGGGCACCTAAGAGCTGCCTTTTTTTTTTTTTTTCCCCTCTTCTTTTTTTAGACACCTCTGTAGTGATAGGAGCAGATGTGACTTGCAGGCACATAGCGTTCTCACCCCGCACCTCACTCTCTTTCCTCGGAGCAGTACGCTGTCTCTTCCGGGATGTCTAGATTCAAAATCCTGAAACCCCCCAGCGCTTAACCTATGATTTTTTAATGAAATTCAGTTCAAACTAGTTCATGTTTTTGTAACCATGAAAATAAGGATTTTTTTTTTTCAAATGAGTATTCTGAGTGAGCGACACTTTGCCAGAAGGAAGCTTTTCTGCTTCCTCATTTTGTTGCCATTAAGGGCTGTATTCCTTTCAATATGCGTCTCTGGCTCTGCATGTTTTCTTTGCTAAAAAGCTCTTGGAGGTAAAAGTTCTCCAGGAAAGTGGACTGAAGAGAAGGAACAATATAATTGAACAATTTGATCCATATGTGAACCTTGAAAGGTGACTCGAGAGTAAATTGGAGGCTCACTAGATACCATACAATTTTAAACATGTTCTGAACCCTCCATTTTAAGAAGCAATGTGGCTGCATATGTCTCTGAAATGTATTGTAATTCTGGTCTGTTCATGTACATTCACGTAAAATCATGTATTGTTGTGTATGTAGTGCAGTATTAAGCAAGCAACCACCCATGAATGTTGTCTGTGACCTAGCAAACCTCAACGTTAAGAAAGGCGTTTTTATTAGTTGTCCAGAAGATTGAGTATGGGGACCAGATGCACGTACAAACAGGTATTGTGTCTGCCTGAGCAGCACCTGCAGTGTCGCGGAGCAATCACTCCGTGAATGTTACTCCCATTAGAACTCTTTGGGGTTTAGACACAGTGAATAATACATCGTTTTGGGGGGCTTTCTCACTCTCTGATAACCTGATTGCTTAACCAGAGTTTGTCCATCCTGAATTCTGTCCAAGGAAGTTTCCATATGTGAATCCTGTGCAAGCATGATGAGCAGCAGTAACTTTGATTCGATGGATAACTCGGTGTGAATTAAACAGCCAAGATCATTGCAAATGAGCATCTAACATCCAGAAGTTACTTAATCAGTTTGGTTTTTAAGTGTCATAACTTCAGGTCTTACAACCACCTTGCACCCAGGACCTGTGTATAACCATCCAACCAAGGAAGGCTGTTAGAAAGGCATCGCCAGCCTCTTCTCTGTAAAAATCTCACTACTGTATCTCTTTATTCTCTTATCATCTGTCTTTGTTATCTACTGCCTTGGCCTATCCAAAACACTTACCAGAACTCTAAATGCAGTGTCATGAATTAAAAGGATGGTCTGTCAATGTAAGGAAAGTAAGAATTAATGACTCCTAATGTATTCTTTCTCAGGCTTTATCATTTTTAAATATCTGTGAAGTGGATTAGAGTAGTGATTTTCTTTTTATTGTTGTTTCTGACTTAAGGTAATCTATAAAACATGAACTAGAGTAACAGGAGTAGACAATAAAATTTTTCAAATTGCATAAAATAGAAATCTTTTAGAAATCTTATCCTTTGAAGCAATCTTTTATTTATTGGTAGCTATTACGAAATTAATTTCTGTAATACCTTAGAGCATTTTCTGTTGAATTGTCATGTGTCCGGCACTTCAGTCTTGAACTGCGTAGCCTCTTCTTGACGCACAAAGCCTTTCTGTATTCCTTTTCATTCTCCATTTTCTCAAGAAACGCCGATGTATGCGGCAAACAGCTAACTTGCACTTTTTTGGTAGAGCAAGTAGAATATTTTGTGGAACTCATCAGTAATGTATGTTTCTAAAGCCTAAGAAGAGATGAAGGCAACTAATTCATACAGTAGTCCAAGTAATGTAGAACATGCAATCATTGTGGAAGCTGAAGAGTTATAATCTGCTGTATCTGTTGTTTTCTGGGAAGTGAGAATTTTACAGCAGTTAAAGAGACATGTTGTTTTCCCACTGTGGGCTGATGCTAGATTGTGTGCTGAACTTTTTTCTCTTTTTCTATCAAGCTGGAAGTTTTATTTTGTGTTTCAAAATTTGGCTGCGGTTTGTATATTCAAGGTTGTGGCATGTTATGTTCATTTCGAAGCAAGTGCTGTGGGCAGCTAAAAGTTGCAGAGTGCCATTGTGTAGCATGTTCGCTCTTACTATGAGTTCATTAGAATTAACTTTGTTTTGGAGCATCTTCTGGGAAGCAAGATAAAAAGCTTTACTGTTAAAAACTGTCCTGTAATATGTTTCCTCCTGCTATACTTCAACTTCCCACCCTTCGACTGCGTTCTACTTCCGAGTTCCTTCTAATACGATGGTTTTATACACTTGTGAAGACAAACTGGGGGAAAGGTTTCCAGGAGAGAGAATATCTCTTCTAAAACCAGTTAATATAGTTGGAAAATGCAGAAAAAAATCTTTGACAAACAGATATTTCATTGGGTCTAACAAACTGGTAGTGACCTTTAAGCGAAACGCGTGTTTGAACAATTGCTCGCGGTTTAGGTTATTGTGCCTAGTGATGGCTGTAGGGAAGGCGTGCAGATGCAGACGTGCTTTGAGGCATGTGGATAGAGTCTCGTTTCAAGAGCTGGAGATAAGATTTAACCTGGTTTTCTGGAAAATTGGCCAACAGGTTGATTTTTAACAGATAAAGCGCATGGAAGCTGCCGCTATCGAACGTTTTAGCTGAATTTTATCTGTTTATGTTCATATTCTGTAATTCCATTGTCAGAATATTTTTGTCCTAGTCAAAAAGTTGCAGACTTAAAAAGAAAAACCCTGCAAAACTTGCAACTCACTTTTCTTTTGGGTCCTTCATAAACATTCTGTTTTATCTGTAATTATTAAAATGTTAAGCACTATTTAAGTATAAATTAGAGATTACAAAGATAGTTTACTTGTTCATGTTGTTTACATGCTTTCTATATATAACATTTTCCCACTGCACTGTAGTCAGGTTTTTTATGTCCGTTTTATGCATATGGCAGTACTATTTTGTTTATTTCCAATATGAGAATCACTTCTAAATCTAAATCTTTATTCCAAATCACTTCTAATATCTTGAATTCTTTTAGAAAGGTGAAAAAACTGAAACGAGAGATGTAAAGCAGTATTCAGAAGAAGCAGTAATACAATAGAGAAGCATTCTGGATTTTAAAATATTTTATAAACCTGGGCTTTCAGTAGTAGTTACATAGCTGTGCTGCAAGGCTACCCTCTTGTATGCACCAAGTTGAATGCATTTATATTCTTCTTTGGAAATCGGCTTTGCATGAATTAATGTTTAGGTGAAGAAAGAGTTTTTAAGAGAAATAATATAGCTGTGTTCTGTAGGTATTAAATTTTAAAATAAGTTTTCTCTCTGCTAATAATGAAATACTGCCTTCTATTGGTTACTTCTACAGTAAATAGTTTAATTGGATGGGGGGGAAGAATACTTTATTGACCATGAACTTGGAATAGCAACCATATAGCTTGATCCTGATGTAAATTAAATATGAAACTGGAGAATATAAATAAGCAATTTTCAGAAAGGTGGTGGAAGTAAGGTTGTAGTAAGACACAGGTATTCTTTTATATATCTTGCTCTGTTATTTTATGGAGGAAAACGAATATTTAAAAATGTCCTTTCTATTTGCTATATAAACACTAAATTAAGTATGTTTGTATTTAAGTAACATGAGGATTCTTAAAAACATCTGTGTAGCCTAAAATACTTATCTGGTTATGCTTGGTTATATCTTAGGTTTAGTTTTAGGCAAGCTAATGAGTAACATGAATAAAATATAGGAGGAAAATTTTTCTGCAGTTTCTCTGATGGTAACACAAATTTAATAGATTGTTGAGATCCACCTATGATTTTTATATGAACAGTGTTTTCTTAAAAAAAAAATTTTTTTAATCATTACTATCAATGTCATCTTTTTATGATTGTGTCTTGGTAAAGAAGCAATAATATACTCAGAAACATGTAAATATTGTGCTGTTTATAAGCTGATATTCTCTTCTAATACTAGCTATATTATACATAATGAAGAGTTTCTAAAACTGATCTCCTGCAGAAATCAAATAAAAATTTATCTATTGGTTAACCAAATGACCAAATGCCAGTTATATAGGACAGGATCTAGATACAGAGACTGGTACATTTTTTCCCATTTTGTTTTTCTAAGTGTATTACATAATGCCTTGAAGACGTGCGTTATTATATAATGGCTGTAGATCCTGAATGAAGGAATTCACATGTTAGTGGGTTAAATACCAGAACTGGTTATTTCTGCTACTTCTGCAGAAGTCAGATAACCAGATACAACAAATATATGGTGCTTAGCTGCAATAAAAGTCCCAATAGTTTTCTCTTTTTACATTGCTTGACAAGATGTGGGCCACATTTGCACAGCAGAGCAGTTCAATCTACATCTTATCGCTATACACAAGTTTTCTGCAGTGCTGCTAAGCAAAAGTTCTCCTGTTAGCAGGATCAAATTTGATGTTATGACATTAGTTAAAAAAAAAAAAGAAGTTTTTGCTTCATTAACCTTTTTGCCGGTAGTCTCATTGAGTTACCATTGTACGAGGATGTTCAGGTACCACCAGAGGTTAGAGGAATGGTGATTAGGTATATTTGTTCTGTTTTTTTTTTTCTTTTTTCTTTTTTTCTCCCCCCCCCCCCCTTTTTTCTCATGGGGCTTTTTAGAGTTTGGTAGTAATTGTTCAAAATCCATACCCCTGGAAAACAGGCGGTGTTATCAAAGTCACTAGGGACAGATATGTGTTTAGACAAAAGGATATTAGAAGGCTTGATTGCAAGGAAGAAAATACAACAGTTAACATGAAGATAAGAGCTAGCCAGTTGATACTGTCCAGAATGTACTCCAAAGCGATCAACATTTTCTGAAATACATTGTAATGAGAGAAGTCTTTGGGGAGTAAGTCTTGACTACTAACGGTGTTTTTCTCCTCTGTAAATTCTCAAAAATTTCACACAATGTTTTGAATATACATAGAGGAGTGGCAACCTCTGTGTTGCAAAAATATGGGCATTATGAATGAAAAATGATAGTTTTAAAAAAAACTCATCAGCAAACTAATCTTTGGAATGAATTTCTCTGTATTGTGTGTGTTATCTGACATCAGGCAGCAGAGCGTGAAAAATAAATCTGCTGCTCTAAATCTATTTGACGATTAGAATTTTTCACCAGTAGGTGGAAAAAGAAATTGTGAAAGGATAAATAACTGAGTCTCCTTCCTATTCTTGCTATCTCCATTTTCAAAGAGGATGACTGTGCAAAAGTGACAGACTTAATGGCAGTGGCATTTGCTTTGGAATCAGTAGTGTCTGTGGTTCTACTGTAGATGGCTGTGATTTAGTGGTAGCCAGATTAAAAAAAAAAATAATGGCCCAGGTGTCTACTGAGAAAAAAGATCAGGAGACGAGGAATCCAGCAAGTTTTTGGAGGGTGCAAATGGCAGTTTCCTGACAAAGGACGTGAAGAGACCAAGTAGCAGGACCTGTTTCTGCTAGTGGAGAAGAGAAAGATTGACAGCTAAGATCAACGTGACCAGGAATGAAAGTGTCGTCCTAGGCAGGAGGAGAAAGGGAAGAATTTCATACAACTCAAGAAATTGATAGGTATGATACTGTAAGAAACAATTCTTAAAGAAGTTCCAGCTATTAAGAAAAAATAAAGAACAGAAAAACAACTTTTTCTCCACTCCATTAATAGTAATGAGGAAGGCCTAGGGAACTGGCCTGATCAACAGGGAGATCCATTGCTAGATGGCATCAGCAGGGCCTTAAATGCATTTTCCCTTGGTCTGTGAACCAATGAATTATGTAAAATTAAGACTAGAGTGAGCTAAAATACTTAAGGAAATAAAATGTTTTGAAATTAACTGGATCTGATGAAATTCATAGTACTAAGGATGGGTTGCAGCAGTATGGCCGATTTGCATTCTTTCATAGCGTCAGGAGTAGAAAAGAGAAAATATAACACCTAGTTTTAAAAGAGGAGAAAGGAGAAACTGGGGATTGATGAGTCAGTTTAACCTTCTAGACTGATAGGAGGACAAATAAGCAGAACAGCTATTTCTATGAATGTAGAATTTTGCAAAGAGATGAATACAGAGACGATACGGCTTTGTTGTGAGCAAATCATGTCAACTGAGAGCAGTTCCCTGTTTGCACAGTGCGACAACCTTTGCGAAATAGGAGGGGAAATAATGTCATGAAGTCAACTTTACATAGCTTTTGACCCTGCCTCAGAAGACATTCTTATGAGTAAACTGTGGAAATAAGTGTTGCAAATAAGGGGAGACTTCAGGAGGAAACGGTGGTAATGTGGGTCATAGCTGTTCAGAAGACTGCAGATAGAGAGTAGGTGTTAGTTGTTCGCTGGCAAAATGAGAAAATTTCAAGTGAGATTGCAGATTTGTCCACTTCGATATTAGCATCAGCCATTTGACTGTAAACAGCATCCTTCATTAAGTTTTTGAATGATACTAAGCTAGAAAAGATTGCAAGGCAACTGAAAGACAGAATTGCGATGTGGAATATTGGTAATAAAATTGGATAATTGTTCAAATAAAAAAAAAAGACAAGGTAAAAGTCCTTTACTTTGGCAGAAATGATTGAGTAGACAAATGTGATTACCTGAGTATCGTGCTGCAGAAATGGATCTGGACTTGGTCACAGGTTAAACCTGATCAACAGTGTCATACTGTTGAAAAGAAGACAGGCATACTGAGGCTTATAAAAACACTATTTCCCATGAAGCATTTATGCTGTTCATTTCTGATAAGGCCTCAAAACAGAATATTGAGTCCAGTTATAGGTACTGTGCTTTCAGAAGGAAATGAATTAACTAGAAAAAGAGCAGGGGAATGTAACAGGAATGAGTAGGGATCTTGAAAACAAGACTTGCAAGGAGTGAAGAAATTGGGGCTGCTAAGTCTAGAGATGACTGTGTGGAGTAATAAATGCAGAAATGCGTAAAAGGCTGCTACAAAGAAGAAAATGCTGTGTTCTGTATGCCTGTGATGTATCCAAAAAAAAAAAAAAAATACTGGGCTTAAATTTCAGCAGGCAAGATTAAAACTAGACTTTAGGAAAATCTTCCCCATACTGGAAGCATCTAAGAAGTAAGAGGGAATGCTCTGGGAGCCTGTGAAATCTCTTGTCATGGGAGGGCTTTCCTGGCAGGTTGGACAAACATCCCTTAGCATGTGTGAGGACTGGTGGCTTAGATCAGGTGAATGGTCTGCATAACCTCTTTAATGCCCGTTTTAAGGCTCTCGTTATCTGTAAGGAGGTAGGCTGGTTGGAGACCCATCAGCTCCTGGAAGAAGAGATCTTTGCTTTCTTCTGTAGCTTTTGAAAATGACATTTTCAGATTTCATCAGACACGTGCTCTGTAGAGGTTGTTAGAAGATGGAGTGCACGAAAGGGTCTGCTAGGCATTGCAGCAGCTGCTGGAGCGGACGCTGTTTTTGTTATGCCCCCGGACTTTGGTGTCTGTTCTGCATTTTCTTCTTGCATATCCTGGTCTGGTAACCGTAGGCCCTTGCTTAGGTACCGTTCATGAGCACCTGCCTCTGTATATTGAAATAGATTTCAGGAAAAGCTTACCATGTTTGCAACAAAGCTGCAAGAAACGTGGGATTGTCATAGGCTCTCTTAGAGTTGTGACATAGAATTTTAAATAATGAAAATTTCGGTTGTGTGTAGCTGATATTAATTGAATATAATAATTCATAACAGTATTCCGACTTTAAAATTTCTGCAGAATTGAATGTCAAACTTGAATTAGAGCTACCTTTGAAGTAATTTTCTGAATGGAACAAAAACAAGCAAAAGGTTTGATATTTTTTTTTCGTTCTTCTGTTGTTCTGAAAATGAGATTGTAGCCATCCAATATTGAGAGGTTATTGCAAAGAAGCAGAAAATAAATGTCTGTGGAGAGAAACGCACCGTTCCCGAGCGCGCTTCGGTGGAGCCGCTGCCGAGCCCGGAGCGGCCGCGGGGCCGGGAGCGCAGGCAGAGCCCGAGAGCCGCCTCGGCGAGGCGCGATCCCGCGGAGGAGGACAAACGCGCTCCGGTGAACGCCTGCCCGGAACCCAAAGAGCAAATTTAAAACATGCTCCATTTCCTATGTAATTAGTATGTATTTGGGACAGAGAGGAGGAGGAAAAAAGGAAATGCGGTGTAATTGTAAGGGAGCGTGTTAGAAATCCTGGAGCGGTGGGTGTAAGCTATCCCTGGAGGTTTTGTTAGTGCGGGGATGCAAGTTCTCCATGTCAGCTGCCTCCTGAAAACGCGAAGCTTGCTCCTTCCCCCTTCCGTTGGCGCCGCTCGTACCCAGTCTCCCAGAGCTTGTCCCCTCCGGGGCGCGGGCGGACAGCGGCCCCGAGCCGCGGCGGCGCCTCCCCGGGGGCAGCTCTCCCCCGCTGCCCCGCGCGCGCCCGCGGCTCGGCCCCCTTCGAGGCGCGGGCAGGGAAGCCGGGCGGCGCGCCAGCGCGCGTACGGCGCCGCCCGGGAGCGCGGCCGCCCCCGGCTCGGCCGCGGAGCGGGGCCAGGCCGGGCGCCCCGAGGGGGCCGGAGCCCCCGCGCCGGGCGGCCGAGCGCTGCTCGGTCCTTTTGGCTGACTTTCAAAACGCGGAGGCAAAGCAGCCGCGCTGCTAATTGCAGCTCGGTCCGGCGGCGAAAATGTTTTGTGACAGTCGAAAGAATTTAAAGAGGAAGGAAGATCGGTTTAGTGTCAGCTGCAATTAGATAATCAAAGCTTAAAAATCCTGCTCCGTTGATACCTTAACCTGGCGTTGGGGCACGCGGCGAGGGGAAGGGGGAGGAGGGCTGCGCGCGGGAAGGGCATTTCCATAGCCGGCGCGGCCGAGGCCCGACCGAGCTCGCAGGTTGTCTGGGCGCGCGCTTGCACGGAGCGATTTTCTTGGCAGCTCGACAGGATGAGGCTCGCGCCGTACACAGCCGACATATTGCAGCGGAGAGCCCTGGAGAGCGCAGAGGCAGCAGTAGCGACAGCTCTGCACGCAATGTAGCGTCTCCTAGGATGGTTGGGCGGCTCCTTTCTGCAGGTATTTTGTTACCGTCAGCCTTTTTTTTTTTTTTTTTTTTTTTTAAGAGCCAAAAAGGAGGAGAGGAGGAAAAAAAGAAAAGAAAGCAAGCAACCCTAACCCTGAGAAAATAGCATCTGCTTCTGTTAAATCAATTTATTACATAACATTTCAGAGACAGAGCAGCAGCAGCGCAGCGTCCTGAGCTTTTGGCTGCGTTTCAGGTTTGATAAAATGGCGTCTTCGCTGCGAGCTGCTTGCTAAAGAAATGCTGCACTGAGCAGAAAAATGAAATTATTTGGCATTTTCTCCTGCTGTTTCTGCTTTGAAGGGGTAGCGTTTAGTGGAATCCCTGCTAATCATGAGAACTGTTGTTTATTTGTGCTTGTTTTGCTAATGCATTTAAAGGCTTCCAGCATCAGAGGAAATGAGCTACGTTTTAATGTCGTAGTGCAGAAAATTAAAATGCGATAACAGGCTTTCCCACTTGTGCACTTAACAGCGGTTTAGTTTTTAAATAAATAAAGCTGTTCTCTTCAATGCTTCCATCTCTGTTTTCCCACATTATGAATGTTTTTCAAGATTTTCATAAAATGAGACTTGTTGTCAGTTAGCTTCATAAGTTACTTCAAATAGATGGCAACTTTCAAATTTGTCCTGAGCCTCAGACAGTATATGCGTATAGCTAAATGTACCAGGTAGTCTTAAATGTTAGCACTACGGTTCACAGGTTTGCTACTTCATTGTATTTCATTCTTCACGCCGGATGTTTGTATCATCTTTTTCTTTCACAAGGTTAACCTATATTTGCTCCAACACTTTAAAAATTTTTGAGAATTAAAAAAAAAATCACGTGTAGTCTTTTTTAAAGCTTGGCTCGTGTTGACTTGAATTGAAAATTAAACTGTTTTCTTGTGCAAGGGTGGGGGGAAGGTAGTAACTTGCCTGCTTGGAGTCTTTAAACTTTGTAGGACTAATAAAAACCCCGGTGGGCTGTCACTAGCCTGCAGGATATTTATCTTGTGCATGTCAAAGTAAAGGACAACATGGTCTGCAGTGTGTCATTTGGGCAGGACAAAATGAGCCAATGAATCTGGTTGCTGTTAAGCTGACGAAAACGAATTGAAAAATAAAGCTAGTAATAAGGCGGGGGGGAGGGAGAGTCTCTGTTAGATTTGATTTAAAAAGGGATAAACAAACCTTGATTAATAATGTGGTTCTCATTAAATATTTATGCCAGGCTTTGCCTTCACACCCTTTCCATGCTTTGGTTCGTAAATCAGCTGAATGTTGCATTATAGCTGAGGAGGCCTAATTTCACTGTGCACAGTTCAAACTAATTACAGTAATTGGAGTTGGGAAGATGCACTTATTTTTAACTCAGCTGAATAAAAATGAGAAGAAATATTACTGTAAACCACATTTTCAGAGGTGGATCTACACTTCAGATAAACGGCTTGTACAGGCAAAGTATTATTGCAATAATTACTTCAAAGAAACCCGTACAACAGTTTCTTGCATTTCACTCTTGTAGCTTATGCATGTGATCTATGTAAACATTAAACTGCTTTTACAACTAATTATTCATACTAATTACAGAACACAGGCAAAAATGGTTTCTATTTTTAGGAAGTACTGAATTAAAGTTTGTAAAGCGTATTGAGTACAATACCTAGTAATACTAATAATCTTCCCTCTCCGTATTAAGGATATTTTAAATAACTCTTTATTGCTAACACTGATCAAAGCTGTGCATTTTTCAGGTATCCAGTATGGCTGCAATTTGACAAAAGTTGGGTGTTTGTTTTAAATTTTAGTATTAGATTAATTTTTCCTTCCCGACTGCTGAAGAGATTTTGCTAATTAAGGGAGCAGTATTTTTTTTTTTTGAAAGATGCATATTTAAGCTTTTCAAACACAAAATGCTGCTTTCAGAGTCGGTTTTCACTTTTGTGGTGTACCAGTACTAAGAGCTGCTAACGTAAAATACCGGCGGTTCCTGATGCTTTGTTCAAAATCTTCATTCGGATCACAGAGGAAAGGTAGAAATGCTCCTGATGGACTGCAGTGCTTTACTTCTGGTCCTCGCAGGTAAACAAAAGGGAAACCAGTTCTTGGGAACTAACATTGTTAATGGCTTCCCCGTTTCAGTCAAACAGCTTTGAAAATAAAGCAGAAGAAATATTGGCAATTCTTACAAAGAATTGGTTTCTTAAAGAGTTGGAGGGAATTCTTGTTTAAAAAAAAAGAAGGGGGAATCCCTAGATTCAGTCATAAAAAATATTTTTTCTTTCATTATTTTGCTGATATATTTTAAAACCTCGTGGATTAAGTAGGACTCTGTGCTACTGCTTGGTTATTTATTCTCTAGGAACAGAGAAATCTAGAGAAAATGGAAAAATGCCTTTTGTTTATTTGCTTCTAGAGGCAAGAATATAAAAGTTACTCTCTTGAGCAGGGTCTGTAGTCAAACTATTACTTTTCTCCAGGACTGAAGCCACAGATTTTGTAAGTTGTGTGTTTATTTTGTGATTTTTTTTTCCATTCTCTTCATTTGACTCTCGTCTGTCCTGTCACTTCTGGTTTTATAGCGGCAGCGTTCTGCTGTTGGAGCTAGTCGTGCCGGCAAGGTTCAAACACTACAGAGTAGTTGTGTCTCTCTGGAAAAAAGACAAAACAGAACAAAAAATCTTTCAGGCCGAGACTAGAAGAAAGTTGCTACTTGGAAAGAGCTCTTGCAAGTCCTCTGCTCCGGCAGGGCGTCAGATACGTGCGAAGCACCATCAGGTTTTCCAAGCCACTTTTGAGACTCATTGGTCCAGAAGCTGAAGCCAGATATTTTAAAAAGCTGGTAACTGAAGTAGCTTTTGGAACAGCTTCTGTCTTAAATCTTCAAGAAACCATCTTTGGGTACATTTCTTTCATTTTTTAAAATTATTATTATTTTATTTTTTTTAATAGATAATCCTGTGGCTGTTCGTGTTATACGGAAGGGTTTGGATTTAGATTTGGCCAGATTCTGTTTTTTGAATGTATTACTTGTGCGAGCTGCCAGCCTGATGGCGCTGAGCAGGCACCGCAGAACAGGGAACGTACCCGACAGGTACAATATTATTAAAAGAAATTCTTCCTTATCTTATGCCATCTAACAGATTTGTGTTAACCCTTCTCAAGACAGCCACTTGGAGATTAGTTGGTGGTTATTGATGGGGGATGTATATGAATCTCAGTAAGAGCAACTCTACCAATGACAACTGAAGGGGAATATCTTTTGATCTGCAGTCCTTCCAAAAGCATCCCCCTCATGCTTTTTCCTTTTTTCTTGCTTCTCTCTGTCCTTCAGAATCCTAGTGTCTTACTTAATGAATCATTTTGCTTCCTGTTCTCAGGAACCTTCCAGAGCTCTGTTTAGTCACAGACTTTTTCCATTCCCTCCCCTTCTCTTTACTTTCTATGTTTTATTGCTTTCATCCTTGAGCAGAACTTTAACAGTCATCTTTGGTGGGGGGGGGGGGAAGATTAAACAAGGAATTTCTGATCATCTCATCTTGTTGGTCTTCATCTTGTTGGTCTTCATGTCTTCTTTGTCACCTTTCGCTGTGCTCTTGATCTTTGTTCGCAAGCCTGCCCTTGACAGATGCTCTTGCTTGCCTTGGGCAGCACCATCCTTCTCCCGGGCACTCGCATGCGTCGCTTGGGTTGCAGCTCTGCTGAGACCTTTTTATTGAAACCGTGTATTTCCAGCCACTTTGAAATCTTTCTGGCATGTCTGAAATGTAGTGCTGAATCTCACCACTCACAGTGTTGAAAAAAATCTCACATAACTCCTCTTATCTGATTCCTTGGTTACCTCAACTTCTTATCTTCTGGCCTTGACTACTGCTACTTTCTTCCTTTGTTATTGCTACTCTGCAGAGAATGCTGCTTGCCTCATTTTTCTGACCTTGTTGACCCATTTTAAGTCATTTCACTGGTTTTCTTTCACCTTCTCTGTCCTATCTAAGATTCTGGTCTCTGTTTAACACCTACATAGCAAACCTGGAGTATTAGGTAAATTTTCAGCCCTTAGCTCTGGCAACATTGCAGACATGCGATGTCCTCGGTCAGCCTTGTCCAGGGATAACACGATATTTTATTTCTAGCCATTGCGTATAGGAGAAAGAAGCCAGGTAAATCTGAGTGGCTACTTTCTTATTATAATCTCTTTTGGATCTGTCATAAAAATCTTGGTTGTTTTGTTCTTTCTGTGGAACACTAGTTTTTTCCTAGGATCATGAGCAGACAGGTGAGGAGCTAGCTCTGTGCTGCCTGGCTATCTTTAATGTTCCTACTTTTGCTTCAATTTCTTTAAATAAATTAATTTAAAAGATGCAGTTTGGGAAGTCCTACTGATTCTTCCCCATATTTGTCTGAGTATTCTGTTTGTATCTCCCATCACTTCTTACCTCTGATCATAAATCTTCAGATTTGACTTTAGTACTTAACTGAAATTCAGTTTAATTTTCGGAACTCCATTATAAAAATACTTGAAAATTAATATATGAGTTTTCAATTTCTTCCTGGCTTATATGACATGCAGGTTGGAATCGTGGCATTCTTGTGTGTGTTACGAGCTTTTAAATGCAAATTCCACTCTACAGTAATTTTTATCTTCCAAGAGTATCATTTAATACATGGCCAAAAGTTGTATTTATGAAGGTTAGACAGAGGTTCAAGCTCCACCTGAACAGAGGAGTTCTGGAGCTCTCAAATCTGGGATACTGGAAAGTCTCTCTCATGGAAAAACCTCTGGTGTCCACTTCTGGCCCAACTCATCCTAAGCTAGCTAGCACCTGTCTTAGATTGTTATGCTGACAGTTCTTCAAAAATAAAAGTTAAAGGAAAATACTGAAATTGAAGATTTTTGAATAACCACAGCACCTAACAATTTTTTTTGTTTCAAAAAAAAGAAAAGAAAAGAAAAAATTGGAGACGCAGAGATACTGTTCTGGTTTGCAGTGTTCTTTCTTCATCATACAGTGTTCATCAAGCAACTGAGTAATCACTCCCCTCAACTAAATTCTTGAAAAGCTACAGGTGAAATTTGTGAATAATTAGACTCGGTTTAAGAAAAGGATCTCTTTTTATTCTTGGAAGAATTTTTTCCCAGTATTGGAATACTTTTAAATGGAGGCAATTAAAGAAGAGCCAGTCACACCAAAATATTTGTGATTTAAATTAATGTATTTTAGGCATCCGCTATTAACAGCTCATTGAGGAGGCTTGTATATGTCTTCTCCACAAAATATTTCTCGCTTCTCTTACTTAAATCTAATCTAGAATAACTGAGCATTAAAAAAAAAGTTGTGTTCTGCAGAGTTACACAAAGTAAAAATAATAGATATTCAAAATTCATGATATACATGTATGCACAGTTTTCTCCCTTATTCAGACAATCAGAAGAACTGTGCTGCAGGTTGCCCCTAGTCAGTATCCCTAAGATCAGATAGAATTATTTGCAATAAAATTTCTATCAGAAGAAAATTAAAGGCGTAGTTTGTACTAACAGAGCTATCAGCATATAAATAAAAGCTGCAACTTCATAACCTGAAGTAAGCTTGAATTGCCTTAGCAGGAGAAGTGTTACGTCTTTCAGTTTAATAAATTTTGTACTTCAGAAAGCAACTAGATGTTCAAGAGCTTGTGGTTAAATTTTTGGATTAGCATAGATGTTTAAAAATGTGAGAGGTACTATGAAAAAACTGTGTTCTGAGTATCTGCGTTCTGAGCACAAAGTAAGTTATTTTCTTTGGTTTGGAGGAAAAATTGGACTGTATGTACAAGTTAAAAAGAATGTTTATACCCCATGCAAATAATTTAAGAGCTCAGTTCCCTGGCAAAAATGGCTGCTATTTAGAAAAGTCTATGTTCTCTGCCAAAAAGTAAGTTAGACTAATGATGTTTAAATGTATAATTAACACAGAATACTGAAGACAGCTGTCAATATTTGGTTTTGTACGTACAGGTAGGATTGAGAAAAACCTAAAGAAAGCATGAACTAGTTGTGGTGATGTGATTGTGTATGGAATAAGTAATGGCAGGTGGACATTTTAAATTTTTTATTGGATAATGTTTTATGGTAGTTTTCTGAAGAATGAGAATTGATTGAGTCAAAATAAATGATAAGAGTCTCCTTTCCTAAAGATCTCCTAAAGCATTTTTTCAGTTTTGTTTTTTAGATTTTTTTCCTGTCGATTACTGTATTTGCTATCTATATTTATTACCTGTTTATTGTTTTTACTGGTGTTTCAAGGAATGCAAAATACTTTTGTTGCTCTGTCCTAAACCAGAATGCTTTCATTATTTTAATTGAGAGTTTGGTCAGATTAAAAAACATAAATATGAAAACAGAGCTTTACTGTTGTGAAGAAAGCTACTGTATTGCTTCAAAAAAGGTACTCCACATTTTTTGAGCATAATTCAGAGTTGAACTTTGAGTGCAGTGTTAGAATGTACAGTAGGACTTCATAGGGTACTTTCATACTGCTTGGAACAGTGGACTCATTTTTAACCTTGTTGCATCCTTTCAGATCTCAGTCACAGTGGATTGGGAGACCATTATGAGAATTCCCACTGGGGACAGCAGCCCACTTTCCGGAGTGACGGCAACTGCAGCTGGGATAAAGTGATAATAGACAGGACTGACAAGGAAGCGTGGCCTTCCATTACAGGAGCTGAGACTGAATCTGCCTCAGAATGTACTACAGACACTGACTCTGCCTCCAACTGTGGCTCAGAGAACAGTAGCATGGCTACAGGGAGTGCCCAAGGCAACTTCACTGGACATACAAAGAAAACTAATGGCAATAATGGCGCCAATGGAGCACTCGTCCAAAGCACTTCTAACCAGAGTGCCCTTGGAGCTGGTGGAGCAAATGGTAATGGAAACTCAGCCAGAGTGTGGGGTGTGGCTGCAGGCTCTAGCTCTGGCCTAGCTCACTGCTCTGCCAGCGGTGGGGATGGAAAGATGGACAACATGATTGGAGATGGTAGAAGTCAAAACTGCTGGGGTGCTTCCAACTCAAATGCTGGCATTAATCTTAACCTTAACCCTAATGCCAATCCAGCTGCCTGGCCTGTACTTGGACATGAAGGAACTGTGGGAGCAGGCAACCCTTCCAGTATTTGCAGTCCAGTCAGTGCCATAGGTCAGAACATGGGCAACCAGAATGGGAACCCGACAGGCACCTTAGGTGCCTGGGGAAACTTGCTGCCGCAAGAGAGCACAGAACCACAAACGTCCACTTCTCAGAATGTGTCTTTCAGCGTACAACCTCAGAACCTTAACACTGATGGACCAAATAACACTAACCCCATGAACTCTTCACCAAACCCTATCAATGCAATGCAGACAAATGGACTGCCGAACTGGGGCATGGCTGTTGGTATGGGGGCCATCATCCCGCCCCACCTGCAAGGCCTTCCTGGTGCTAATGGAACATCAGTTTCTCAAGTCAGTGGGGGCAATGGTGAAGGAATGGGCAGTTCAGTGTGGGGGATGTCCCCAGGTAATCCTGCCACAGGAAACAGCAATTCTGGGTTCAGTCAGGGGAATGGAGACACTGTGAACTCAGCATTAAGTGCTAAACAAAATGGATCCAGCAGTGCTGTGCAAAAGGAAGGAAACGGAGCAAGTGCATGGGATTCGGGGCCTCCCTCTGGTCCTGGGGTACTAGCATGGGGCAGGGGCAGTGGCAACAGTGGTGTTGGTAGTATGCATTCTGGAGCTTGGGGCCACCCCAACCGTAACACTAGCAATGGTGTAAATGGTGAATGGGGCAAGCCCTCAAACCAGCATTCCAATAATGACATCAATGGGAAAGGATCAACAGGGTGGGATAGCTCTAGTGTTACCAGTCCGAATCCTGCCATGCAGCAGGGCAATGAACAAATGAACTCTTGGGCCAAAGCTGCAGCATCTGGCACCACAGCTAGCGAAGGAAGTAATGACAGCGGTGGAAGTCAAAATGAAGGCAGTACCGGGAGGGAGGGGGCTGGAGAAGGCAGGAGGAGAGACAAAGGGATGATAGACCAAGGGCAAGTTCAGTTGCCAAGAAATGACCTTGACCCCAGGGTCCTGTCCAATACAGGGTGGGGACAGACCCCTGTAAAGCAAAACACTGCCTGGGAATTTGAAGAGTCCCCAAGGTCTGAACGAAAGAATGACAATGGAACAGAGGCCTGGGGTTGTGCAGCTACTCAATCTTCAAACTCAGGGGGGAAGAACGATGGGTCCATCATGAACAGTACAAATACCTCTTCAGTATCTGGGTGGGTCAACTCTCCACCTGCAGCTGTTCCAACAAATACAGGTTGGGGAGACAGTAACAACAAAGCACCAAATGGCCCAGGGGGATGGGGAGAGTCAGCAAGCTCTACTACTGTTAATAATGCTGCTGCTGCCAAAAGCGGCCACGCTTGGAGTGGGACCGCAAATCAGGAGGACAAATCACCTACCTGGGGTGAACCTCAGAAACCCAAATCTCAAAACTGGGGAGATGGACAGAAATCAAATCCAAGCTGGACTTCGGGAGGTGGAGATTGGGCAGATTCATCATCTGTTCCTGGACACTTGGGTGATGGGAAGAAGAATGGATCTGGATGGGATTCTGACAGTAGATCAGGATCTGGTTGGAATGATTCCACAAGGTCTGGGACCAGTGGGTGGGGAAATGGCACAAACAACAAGGCTAATACAGGTACAAGTTGGGGCGAATCTTTAAAACCAGGCCCCCAACAAAATTGGGCTAATAAACCCCAGGACAGCAATGTGAGTAACTGGGGAGGAGCTGCTTCTGTCAAACAGACGGGGTCGGGGTGGGTTGGTGGGCCAGTGCCAGCCAAACAAAAAGAGAACTGTGAGGCAACTGGCTGGGAAGAGCCATCTCCACCGTCCATTCGCCGCAAGATGGAAATCGATGATGGTACCTCAGCTTGGGGCGACCCAAATTACAACAACAACAAGACTGTAAACATGTGGGATAGAAATAATCCTATAATTCAGAGCAGTACCACAACCAATACCACCACCACTAGCACCATTATCAACACAAATATGGTTGAATCTCAGCCATCACACCAGTCAAGTGCCCAGCCGAACCGGTCCCCGCTGCTTGGTCCAGGTATGAAAATCATTTTATTTGCCTTTTAAGCAGAGGTAAAATGCAAAGAATTTAAGTCTAGTTTTCACGTTGCCCATCTTTTTTTTGAGGAATAAGCATGTAGCTTTTTAATAGGGAAGAGCAACTTTTGAATACGTGAAGAGAATTATTAACAGTGGTTAAAAAAATGTCAGATCTGCTTGGTATTTTCCCTTCATTCACTTTTGAATGTAGCTTAACAATTTACTCAAGTTTTCAAACGGATATAGAACCTGGGAACTTAAATTATTTGATCAATTGTGTTACAGAGCACCTATAAAGCAGCTAATTTGTTCTTCCTCCAGAAGTCCTCACTTGGTCTGTTTACCAGTTGAACTCTTGCTGGTCTGGAGGACATGCTGTGAAATCCCCAGAGAAGCTAATGGCATTCTGATACAAAAAAGGGACATTTAACGTTTAAGGGAGGTTTTAGGAGATTGGTAAGGCAAGATCTCCTCTTAAAACAGAAGTCAGCATTGCTCAAGCTCAGCAAGCCAAGTGGGGCCACCTGGGGCACTGAACTTATAGAGGGAAATCTTCACATCTGTATCTTTGAATACGCTGTCCTCCATTTGTCAAGTTCTCACCTGAGAATAAGTTTCAAGGTAGAGCAGGTAGGCCTTTTAATTTCATTTCGTTAACTAAGGCAGTATACTTGAAGGTGTACAAATTAGGACATATTAGGCCAATACCAATAATGCTGAATGTTAACTAACTTCATCAGTTGCACGTGAAAGATGCAGATTCATTATTCATTAATGAATAATTCATTAATTATTCATCACATTAAGTCATTAATTCATTATTTAAGAGATTTATTCATTTACCTTGAAGTAGGATTAACTTCTTGTCTTGACGAGACCTGTAGAACCTGACATATAAACTTCCATATTTATTCTCCTGAATTCTAAGCAATAAAAATAAAATAAAATAAAAATCCAGAAAGAATTACAAGGAAGGCGTTTGGCCCTTGTACGGGCATGGTGTTATTTTCTCCTGTACTCTCTTGGCCTGCATGAGCCTTTCATCAGTGCTGAAGTGATGTATCTGAGAATAACTCAGACATGCTTGCACAGGTCTAGGAAACTGCTCACCCAAAGTGAGATCAGCTGACTGCACTTGCATGCAGTTTTTGCAATAGATTTTAAAAATAGTAGTAGTAGTAAGGCTCGAAAGGAATTTTGCTGGCTGCACAATGAATGCAGAAAAAGCTTTTAAAAAAATCCGATTAAGAAAATGCAAGATTCTTGGATTCTTGGTCTGTGTTTTTTTCTTCAGGTCTTCTGCAGTAAGACGATACCTTGTTTTAGCAGCAGCTTTTCATTAAAGGATTGGAGGGTTGGGGTTTTTTGCTAACCTTTTTTCCTTACTTTGTTTTCTGTTTCTATTTTTCAGTCTTTGTTCTTGTTTAGACACTGCACATCTGTTTCTTTTCTACAAACTGTATCTCTTGGCAACAGACACTTCTTTTTTTTTTTTTTTTTTTTTTTAACAGTTGCGTGAGTCTAGGCTGTTGCTGTTTCTGTGTCTTCTGTTTGTCATCTTTTATAGAAATGGTTTTTATCCATGCTTCAGGTCTCAAACATGGATAGTATCCTGGACTTCTGTGTGATTCTCATAAAATTGGATTGGTTAAATATGTCAGTGTTCAGGGTGACTCGGAAAATGTATTCTGACATGACTTGAGTTCTAATTACAGGCTTTTAGGCATTATGTGTCTGAAAAAAAATAGTTTTTTTTTTAATTTAAAGATAAGGTACTGTTGTAGGCAAGCTAGAAGGAATAAAAATGAGGGGGAAGGAGAAAAACACTTTGAGAGAATGGAGGTGGTTAAACAGTAGTTACTGGAAGCCCTGTTTTATAGAACGACCCACAGGCTTCTCGAAGGAAATCTAATCTTGCAGTTTTGTTTGCAATTCCTCCATCTGATGTTTTCTCCCAAGTTTTGGGGTTGTCTTGGTCATGGCCAAATACTGACTTTTTCGCTGTGCTTATCTCCAGGTGAGATGTGTTTTGACGTCTTCATTTCTGTCATTTCTTCTCCTTCTGAGAAAATTTTTGAAATAATTTTTGAAATAATTCAGACTTAATGTAATATCTTTATAAAAATAGTCTTATGGTGCCTGCTTTGGTTCTGTAGTTTAACAGTTGAGGGTATCCATTTTAATACAATAACGTGTGATCTAGAAGGAGAACTCTTTACAGAAGTTCCAAAGTGGTCAGTCCAACATATTTGACAGTAATTCTTAGTTAGCCTTAAACTTACTTCACTTCTGTTTAAAACTTCGCCCATTAAATACATGATTGAAATTTCTTCTGAAATATATTGAAGATGGCTGTTACTGAAGAATTTGGGGTTTTTTTCTTTTTCTTTTTTTTACGTTAAGCTGATTTTTGGATGATTACGTCTATGCTTGTAAAACTGTTCACCTACAATGATGTATTGTTAATGATATCCAAATAACCTTAACACCTTGCAGAGGAAATTTTAGTGTTTGGAATCCTTCAGATTTTGAAAATGGCATTTAAAAATTGGTCTTAATCTACACTATGCCTCTGGAAATAGACCACAGCACAGCTGGGAAGGCAGGGTTCCTTCGTAGTAATCTACTGGTACAGTCAGAGAGCTGCTTAGTAATTTGCAGTGACCTACCCAAGATGTCCCATGACCATGCTAAAATGACAGTATTATCTTGCAAAAAAGTTCATTAGGAAGATTCTAAGGAATTAAAACGAAAACAACCCCAAAGTAAACTTAGGATAACAGGCAAGAAAGAGGATAAATTGAACAATAATAATAATGAGGACAAATTAAAGTACTATTTGATACTAGTCTTAAAATCTATTGCAATCAAGCCTGCGTAAGTTAGGCTATCTGTGCGTATTCTTGCTTACATACACTCATAGATGTGCACATATGTACAACTATAAAGGCCACACATGTAGAAATGTTTTAAAGAACTGTCATTTGATCTGCAAATTGATGAAAGCTAGGGCTTGTCCTCCATGCCTTTATGTATTATGGCAGTCTTTACTTTTGACTATACCTGGTAAGGACTAGTCTTAATGCTTACCTTACACATGGAGAGCAGAAAATGTAATTGATCCTGTTAATTTCTCAACTCAAAGTGTGTAAGATTTGATTTTAATATTGTATATAGCACATAGCAGCTTTACAACAATATATGTTGTAAGTATGTTTACCTTTTTTCAGAATTTACACAGACTTAAAAGCATTTATAAATAATATCTCATCTGGGACACCTAAAAATGAAGCTGAAGTAATCAATCAGAGGCATTTCTATGATGCAAACTTACGATATGTTGGAGTACCATTTAACCCTGTTTTTTCCTACTGCAATTCCCTGTTCCATCAGCTACACATTTCCAACTTGTACAGTAAGTGAGACAAGGATCCTGTAGCCAGCACGCTCCTGTAATCCACAACCAAATTTCATCCAACAGTTCATTTTCATGCACAATTAATTTTGTGGAAAATGTACAGTTACGTATAATTAAAGGTTGAGCAGTACGGCACTGCTAAGTGCTCGTGTAAAATCTTCCAGCTGTTGAACTAAGGTGTTAACATTGGCAGATTAACTTCTTGCATGGATCACGATGTGCCTTGCAATCGTTTATCGTTATTCAGGGAACATCCAGAATAGCAAATGCTGGATTCTCTCCCTGGGCCTAGTAGGGAAGCCTGTGGTGCGGTTGTAAGATGGCACATGCATGCTCGAAGCAAAGCGATGGATTTTCATGTTGCTATGCATCACTAGTTAACTATTCACCAAGGAGCAGCAATCCCCTTTTGAGTTTTAAGTTTATACTACGTTAATTTAGAAATGAAGGGCAAGTTATGGTCATGCTATTTGAGTATATGGTCATGTCACCCATCCCCAGAAGTTCTCAAAATTCCTTGAATACAGAATTTAAAACCTAGTGATGGAAAACAGATGTTGGTACACGCTTGATGAAAATGCTCCAAAGATTTTGTGTTGTAAAAAAACCAGCGTGTGGTAGCTAATGTGATAGATGTACTCCTTTCTGGTTTTGGAGACTTCCTCCCAAACCACTGCTGAGTTATTTGGAAAGACAAGCAAAGAGCTAGTGGTATTGGTTTAGATTAGATTTTAACCGAAATTACTCATGCATAATTCTTACTAGCACTCCTGACTCCAAATTTCATACGAGGAGAATGAGGACCAGGAAGAGGTTTTTCAAACAAGGGGATGAGCAGGAGAGAGACTGTTAAATCCTGAAGAGCCACAGAGCTTTTTTCCAGATGCTCAGAAGTGGGCATGTTATTCTTCCTCTCATATGGGATAGGTGGAGACCAGCAGGATTCCAGTAGTCGGGTTTGCCTCTGAAAGATAATACAAAAGTAACAAAAGATAATGGAGATTTTATATTAAGAATTAAAGTCTCTGGAGTTCCTAGAGAGTAAACAATTGAAATTTTAAAACTCTGAGCCAGTTCTGAATTCTGAAAGCTCTGAAGTCCTCTTCTTGCTTTATCTTTTAACATCTTACACCATTGTCTTGGTGGCAACTGATATATCATTCATAATGTGTCATATGCATGAAGCAGAGAAGGCAGGAGTGATGCATTTTTCCATACCTTGAGTTTGCATTAGAGTAGATTTGAAACCAGATCAATTTGCAGCTCCTTTAGGATACGCATGGGAAAACCTAAGAGGCCGTAGAGTGTACTCAGCCCTCAAACGAGTGAGTGATGCAAGGTGATTCTGCGAAACCTCTCCTCTACTTCGGCTGCAGGGTGGTGTCACTGCTGAAAGCCAGATCCGTAAGAACGGACTGTGCAGACCTGCCGGCTCTCCTGGTGCTGAGCAGCGTGAGAAGGTCCTGAGCTCCACTGCATGGAGACGAAACCCTTTCAGAAAATTAAGACATGAAAGATCAAGGCTCATGGGTGACACTTGAAAACATAAAACTTCCCCCCTCCATACACACTCCTACAGCTTATTTCTTTTCCATTATTCTTAGACTAAGTAGTGAATATTCAGTTATCTCATTTTACTGCAGAATCTCTTCCTTTTTCATCTACACAAAGTTCTAATATTTTGGATTGCCTGTACTGTAGTCTGGTGTTTATCACAGACCAAACAACTTCAAGGAAAACAATTTCTGTCATCCAAATGGCTATAGAGTTATTTTGAGGGAAAACAACTGTATCCTGCCATAGCTTAGTTAACATTTCACTTTCCTTTGAGGATTTCCTGTTGGCTGGGGCCCAATGTTAATTATGTATTTTTTTTTCTATAAAACAAACTGCCAATGTGTCCATATTTGTTACTCACTGTGATCTTTTTGTTTCTTGCAATTCTGACTGTTTGAACATTTCAGTATTAAAACCTTGCGCTCCTGCCACAGAACCCTTTAACAGAGCTTACTCTGTTTAAAAGCAACATTCATCCAGATCTGTTGGGTTTTTTTAAAGCATGGAGCTTTTTCTCAGGAAAGTCCGGATACATTTTTTTTTCATACAGAAAATCACAAATTTTCTCTGAGCAGAATTTTCAAAAAACAATGACTCTTTCAGATTTCAGGCTGCTCTGAAGCTGTTTTCCTTCCAAACAGCTGCACAAAGAAACTTTAAAAGTGGTTCCTTGCATTCATTCGACTGTAACGTAGTTTGCAAGCTGCCTTTATCGCGAGCATTGGAAAGCATCACACTGCCAGAGGCACGCTGTTTGCACTGGGCTGACATCCACCTGTGTCTGAAAGACAGATCTTCCTAGGTCATGTTAAAAATCAAGGACAAGGCTTTAAAAAAAAAAAAAAAAAAAAAAAAAAAAAAAAAAAAAAAAAAAACAAACAAAAAAAAAACTCTTCTGGAGATTGCAAAGCAAATATATTTCCTGCTACCTGCAGCATTTGCAAGTGTAACCTTATCTGCCTTTTAAGTTCCTAAAATGGAGCTAGTCCTGTGGAGTCATAAAAAGGTGGCACAGAAGTAATAACATTAAGAAAGCAGGTGCTTATCCAGAAGGAGAAAATCAGATTCATAATTGATAAATACTGTAGAGTTTGGAGGTTAGATTTTGCAGTATATAAACTATTTCTGCAGTAGCCTTCTGTTTTTAGTAACTAATTTCCTGGATTTAATTTCATCTGTCAAGATTCTTTTGAAAATGTTTATTTTAATGCATTATGTACTTACAAGTATTATCTTAGCAAAAGCTATCTCACTGTTTGTAATCCCTTAATATTTACTGTTCAGCACACTTAAGGCAAAAATAACTATTGAATTTACAGTAACAAGTGGTCCAATTCCTTGGATTTTTTTATTCCATAGACTAGTACACTTTGCCACTTCAGCATATGAAGGATGTTTTAAGGTTGATTTTATGAGTACTTAACAGTTGCCAGTATATCTTGCATGAATGCAGAGAAATACTACTATTCTGCCCTCTCTGCTTTTGCATTCTGGTCGGTACTTCAGAGATGCTTTGGTTTTTTGTTTCATTTGTGTGCAGTTAATCTCCTTCAGATGCCAGTATAATTAAAATAAATACGGACAGTTGTCTGACAAGGTTGCCTCCTGAATAGTGAGAAAGAAATTAAAATAGCATCACTTAAATGAGTTAACATAAAAGATGCAAGCAGCAAACTTCAGTGAGGATTTTAGGCAAAACACCATGAAAATTATTGTGTTAAGCAGTGGTGCAGTTATGTATATACATATACACACACGCACACACATATACACATAAACATATATATACACGTGTGTGCATGTATATGGCTATCTTTTGTATACACCTTAAAATTAACCAGAAATTCAAGTTTGGTTGATAAAGCTTGGAACACAGCATTTTTGTTTCAAATTTGAAAGTATTTACAAATTCGTAGGGAAGTGGGGTTTATTATTATTATTACCATAACTCAGATTGAGAGGTGCATTGCCTGAGAGACAATGAATCTTTTTTTTTTTTTTTTTTTTTTTTTTTTTATCAGGAGTATTTACTGGAAAGCTTGCTGGTAGTAAAGGAGCTTTATATGTGTTCTTGAACATGTAGGCTTAATTTGACTGCATTTTGTCATGCACAGTTTTACTGTTACCTAAGAGAACTGCAGTTGCTTTAAGAAATGGAACCTGAAATAAATATATAATACAGTAACGTTAAAGTGGTGAACGGATATCAATCCCTCTCTTTGAAAGGAATTTTTTCTACTGTTTGCTAACTAGTGTTCAAAATGGTGGTGGTGGTGTACATTGCCTGCAGCTTCTAGTAGCAGAATTTTTGTTGAAATCAGTAAGTCCTGCAGTGACTTAAACATAAACATGTTGCTTGATGACGCGCTATTGCTTAGTCCATTTACTTAAATGATTTCCTTGTTGTTATCCACCTTTTTTTGGATATCTGTTGGTGCAGAAATGAGGTGAATGCAAGAACTTTGTTTTCTTGCCTGTTATGGATGACTTATTTGTGTATTTTTAGAAGTAGTTTGAAATCCATGTATGATCAAAATCTGTCTTTCTGGAAAATGTGCTAAAACAAACTGATCTTCCATGAAAGTAGGAAGCTGTTCTGTCTATGTATTGTTTGGGGGAGAAGCTTTTTCTGAAGTGCTGACATTCGACAAAAATGCTGAACTTCTATGTGTAAAAAAAAAAAAGAAAGAAAAGAAAAGAAAAGAAAGAAAAAAGCAAGTAACTTCAAAAGAAACTTTTTTAGAAGTAATTTTAATTTAAAATGCAATTTAAGCTTTTTCTGTATCACTCCATGTTGCTCTTTAGGGCTCAAAAACTACATGACAGGTCTTGGTATATTCAACTTCAGGAATAAAATCAGTGCCGTATGGATTTAAGCACATTAGATTCAAGCCCGGCTAACGGCATTTCTTTATGGTAGCTTACATCTTTCAACGAGTTAAAATAATACTCTGTTGGAAAACGGTGGCTTCTCTCCGCCATTCCTCGTGTTTGTGCTGTGGGTCTTGATTGCGCTCACGTCTAATTGGGCTGTAAAACCATATGGACAGTAATGTAGATGAAGGGGTATGTAGGGAACACTCAACCATGAACCTTTAATAAAAAGTTTAAAGACGAATTTCAACGTATGTAATTAAGGAATGCTTAAGGTGGTAACATAGATATCTAACTTACTCATAGGGCATGAGAAAAGAGATTTGGTAATTTGTAAATGGTTAAAGAGGCATTAAAATTGCTTAAAGTCCTTCGTTTAAGCAAGGTCCAACTCAAGTACGGCTCTTGGTCTCATCGGTGCTCGCATTGCTGGCTGTGTGGTCCTAGCAGAGTGGTGGCTGGCACAGGTCATCCCTGTTTGGTCTGCTCTGAGAAGTGACTTTTGAAACAACTGCTCCCTTCAGACGAGATCTGGTACTTACACTACAGCGTGCTTACAACCATGTTGAAATATGATCTGTATCTTAACAACCATGCACCAATATTTGATTAAGAAAAAGACTTTCGAGTCCAAATCTAGAGTTTTTCTTTGTTTGTTTTAATAAGCTTAATTAGAGTCACTGGGTCTACTTCCTGCTCTTCCCTGACTAATAAACCATCTGTCTTCAAAATGATCAAGAAAAGAAACCTTTCCTTCTTCCTTGCTTCAGCAGGCTGGGGCGAAATGCCTACTGTCCACACGAAGACCGAAGCTTCTTGGGGAGAGCCGTCCTCCCCTTCTGCTGCAGTTGATAATGGCACTTCGGCGTGGGGGAAGCCCCCCAGCAGTGGTACGGGGTGGGGAGATAATCCTGCCGAGCCGGCAGGGACGTACGGAAGAACAGCCGCTCCAGCTGCTGCCCCAGCACTGTGCAAACCAGGTACCTGCGCGCATGTCGCTATGATGAGTAGTCACGGAAATAAGGGGGAATGTGTTTGCTTCTACCGGTAGTTTTAAACAGCACTTCTTTCTTCTGATTTTCTGTGCAGTTAAATCAGAAGGCTGTCTTAATCGGTCCGTTTGCAAAAAAGTCCAGAAACTGTCTCAAAACTTGAAGACTCTAGATACTCTCTTATAGTAACACATTTAAAAATATGAGTGCAGTGCATTTGAAAGCAGTACCTTATAAATTGCAAAGGTATGGGAAACCACGAAACTACAGAAAATGTGAACAGCGTTTTATCCCTAGGTTCTTAAAAGAAACCACTATCAGGATGAGAAGTAACTGAACTCAGCAGGATAGGACAGATTTTGGTAGGAGAAGAAACATCAGGATGAGAAGTAACTGAACTCAGCAGGATAGGACAGATTTTGGTAGGAAAAGAAACACTTCAGAATGACTAGTCAAAACTTCACTGTTCTGTGAAACTGAGGGAAGTGGATGTTTTCTTCAGCTATTAAAATTGTTTTCAGATTGAGGAACATCCCAAACTACTTACTGCTTTAAGACTCCTTACGAGTACCGCTCAGTGAAAACCTTCCACCTCCCAATACCCTGGAGGCTACGGTGCTTTTTGGAAGTCTGTTTTGGCTGTGGTGATCTTTAAGCTCTACTTTTGCAAAATACGATAATGAGAGAGAACTATGTAGTCCCCGAAAACGCGAAAAGAGGAGTGAGAGGTCTTAAAAGGTGTTGTGCAGCCTTTGAACAGGACAGAATGAGGCGACAAAACCTCTTCGGTTAATGTTAGCCCACTTACGCCCTTCAGAGCCCCTCCTTCTGAGGTCTGAACAAGTTTGCTTCTGACTGCTAGTAGCCTTGAAATTCAGGTTTGCTCATCAGGAACAATATGGCAGCTAAAATGGTGAGATACAGTGAAAGCAGAAATGAATGTCATCAGTGTGTGGTCGTACTGCTGGTGGCTCGCTCCTCAGGAGGCTTGAATGGCCACAGAACTTATTCCTGCAGGAGAAGGAAGACCTGCTGTTGCTGGATTTTTTCTTCTGTGACAGTTTTTTAGAGTACTTTTCTTTTTTGCTAGCTTCAAAGTAGGAGTCCTTACAGTTTAATGCCAAATAAGCTGCTTTGATGAACTTTTCTATCTCTTAAAAATATCCAAATGTTAACCTACCGGATATGGCATAAATGGATGCTACTGTAAGATTTGCCGCAGGTGGAGTGATCTGGTTTTCTTCTCCCTCTTTCCTCTCCCTCCAGCTTCAAAATCTATGCAAGAAGGCTGGGGCAGTGGTGGGGATGAAGTGAATCTCAGTACTAGTCAGTGGGAAGATGAAGAAGGAGATATGTGGAATAATACTGCTTCTCAAGAGAGCAGCTCCTCCTGCAATTCCTGGGGGAATGCCCCAAAGAAAGGACTTCAAAAGGTAGGACAAAAATAAGTCTCTAGAAATCAGTAGAGTTACAGTGCAGCATTTCTAGCATCAGCTGTTACAGATTTTCCTGCTAGTGTTACTACTTTGGACTCGATGAAATTCCGTTCCCTTATGAATGGTGAAAATGAACCTGGTGATAGTGGGAAGTGGATTTATGTACCATTTTGCCAGCAAGTCAAGTAAAAGCTGCTTCTTATTAGGCCCAACATAGACATTATGCCTGAAGTCTTAAATTAGGCCTCTGACACCTGAACACAAACATCACCAGGCGGTTCCAGTAACAGATGATTCAAGCGTAGCCTGCCACGTTTCCAGGTGAAAGAGGAAGCAGATGACTTCAGCATGTCAGATGCTTTAGGGGGTTTCTTGTTGTTTTGGCTTTCTTTAAGTTTTATAAGCTTCCATGTATTCTGAAGAAATAATAACATATTAACAGAAGCAAACAGAAGAAGCATAGGGAGGGCTTTCGGACACTTTCTGTGGGGACAGAAAAGCAAACTAGTCTGTGATGAAGTGGTCAGCAAGTGGGTAATTCTAAGGTGTGCACTGTTCTGAGAACAAGGTAAATTTGTATTAATGCCACACTGGATCAAGAACAAGTGCAATTGTGTTAGGGTGTTTCCTGTTGAACAGAGTCTTTATTTCAGGAAAAGACCAGCCCGTAGTTTAAAGGAGTTAGGATTACATTTAGCCAGTTAGTTTGTTATTCCATTAGCTGTCGTAATTAGGCCAGTGATTTGATCAAGTAAGTCTGCTTTTCCGTACTGTCAGCACCCGAAAACAAATGCGCACTTGTCTCTTGGTTATTTCTGAGTACTTTTTTAAGGATTTTGCAAGAGAAAAGCTATACAAAGCTCTTCTAAAGATGTTCGTCTAGGCATTCCAGTTTGTTTTTAAGAAAATATACTGGATAACGTAACATTCTTACCTTTCAGGTTGCAAGTCATTTTTGGGGAATGCTTTTCAGGAATTGTAGAATTTTTGTATTTAATCATGTTTTTCTTCCAAGAGTAAAGATGCAAATATTAAAAGGTAGCTTTAATTCATTGGTCAGCGAATCAAATAGCGAATAGTGCATTCAACAGCTGTTCAACCAAGACCAAATTTTTATGCTCTGTGGGGGAAGAGAATCTCAGATATTTTGTTTGTATTGTTCCTGTATACATTATAAATATCTGTACTAACAGAGCTTATAGTAGTGTGTATTATTAAGAGGAAAAACGGGTCATGTATTTGATTTACATGTCAGCAGTTTGCTTATAGAAATGAGTTAATTTGCTTATAGAAACGAGTTAATGGAGTTTCCCACTTACTTTCTCAGGGCATGAAGACATCTAGCAAGCAAGATGAGGCCTGGATCATGAACCGTCTGATAAAACAGCTCACAGACATGGGCTTCCCTGTGAGTAGTGTTGGCATTTTAGCATATATGTGGCTTTGCTTCTGTAGCTTGTAGTTCTGTTTCTGATGTTTCAGACTGTAGCTACAAAAAAAAAAAAAAAATTAGTCTTCCTCTTTTCAGGTAATTAGTTCTGTTATCTGCATGTAGACGTTTTCCCTAATTTCAGAAACCTACCATAAGTTAATGCAAAGCTCTTTGAGATTACTTGCTAGTATACTCAACTTGATGACATTCGTAGAACTTCTGAAGTTTTGAATTTTACAACAACAGGTATTACTTTGAACTTCAGTACTAATTTTTCTGTACCCCATTTCCTTATTAAACAGATGGAATTAAAGTATAGCTGTGTGATGGATTTTTTTAAATTTATTTGTTTATTTGCTAAGAGAGGCATATAGTAGTGATACTTAATTTAACTGCAGAAAATAGGAAGTAATTTAATAAGAGATGCGTATGACTTGACCTCTCATGACTGTTACTTATTTGACAAACTGAAACAACTGGGTCTTTGTAGGAATTGATAAAAGCAGAAAAAACATGTATAAACAAGATTTGCGCCACTTAGTCAATATTAAATCCAGTATTTAAAGAGAGGTAGCTGTTTTCTCAATTTGCTTTGGAGTCATATAAGTGTGGTTACTTTTTCTTTTAACATAATCCATATTGTTAACAGAGAGAGCCAGCGGAAGAGGCCTTGAAGAGCAACAATATGAATCTCGATCAGGCCATGAGTAAGTAGCTGTGTAACTAAATGTTTTTCTCTTTAATGTAGCTCAGAAAACATTCATGATTCTGGAGTTTGATCTTACCCAGTTTAATTGGATAACTTTATTTTTCAAGTAGTTTTTTGTTGTTTTTGCATCTCTGTATGGAAGACACTTCTGTGGGTTACTATCAAGACCAGCAAGGGTGTGTAGGTTTTAGTACTTTCAGAGGCAAAATGTGTAGTTTTCTGTTTAAGCAGGAGTGACTTGTAACAAATCTAGAAATGGTTTCCAGTGTATTTTGGTTTTCAGAGTTTTGGCAAATCCTCTCTCTTTGCATCAGTTCTGTTTTTCAGTGTATTTTCCCTTGCTTTCTGTGAAGGTGCTCTGCTGGAAAAGAAGGTGGAAATGGACAAGCGTGGAATGGGAGTGACCGACTACAATGGAATGGTCACCAAACCCCTTGGCTGCCGCCCACCACCAATCTCCAAAGAGTCTTCCATGGACCGCCCCACCTTCCTCGACAAGGTAAGCTCAGAAACATGGTATCATTGACAAGTCAGAACGTACATGATGTAGAGGTACTGATGATTTCCACTGTCTGTTTAGAAAGCTCTGCAAAGAAATGTGATATATAATTACATACTAGTTTATTACTTTAATTCTCTTCCTTTATCTTGTGAGAATTTAGTCCTTGTAGGAAAGAGACACTAATTTGGTTTCTACATGGAAATAAATAATGATCACCCCCAATGTTGTGTTTTTGGGGAAAAAAACACTGAGGAATCAGTAATGCAACAGAATTTAGTAATGGGGCAAAAATGTGCAGTGGAGTTAGTAAGAGGGAGAAAAAAGAAACAGGGTGAACAGAAAGCTTCACTGTCTAAGAATCTAGGGAGTCAGTAAGCATTGCCCAGGCTAATGAGCAAGTAGGGACCAAGGCCAAAATCTTCAAAAGAGCTAGGCTTCTCATACATGTTTTGGTTCTGAGCTCCTTGTAGATTCTTGTGGAAGTTCACTACTTAAATAGGAATGAGGAGCTGATTTATGTATGTTAACTCAAAGAGCAGACATGCACAGTGATAAATAGTTTCTCTGATAAACATGTATGGTCATGTATGATCAGTTTTTCAGGACCAAGTAATGCCTGAGTATAAGGCTATAGAAGTTAGTGTGTCCAAGAAACAAAGTGCCTAAAAAAAGAAAGACATAGGGAACAGTGCAGCCAGGTCTTCAAAAGGAAATGCAATTTACAGCCTGAGGTAAAGCCCTATGCACTGACCCACTAAAGCACCTCACAGTCCCCCAGAAAATTATTGAGGAAGTCTGCAATCCCATTCTTTTTTCATCAGTTATTTGAAGCGATAATAGTGAGTGATTTTTGACTTTTGTATTTGGGTTTTTTTCTGAGTATGGAAATCAGTACCTTTTACAAACTGTACTGAAACCAATTCATTTTATGTGGGCTGCTCATCAGATGTGAGGTAGTAAAGACATCTAGTCTTGTTAGAACGGACTATATTAAAAACTTCTTGGACCCTGAATAATGATTGTTTTCCTGGTCCTTCACCCAGTGTTTTCTTGTAGTCTTAACTATAGTGCTATGTTTAAAATTAGAATCCTAAGTGTGATAGGTTCCCAGGTGGGAGAATTAGTGGGAAATTAGTGTGGTTTTTCAGATCCGGATGCTATGCTAGAACAGCTGGTGAACACTGACCTTTTAATGGCAACTGTTACTATTTCTGCTGTATTGTAGTCCTAATCCAAAAAGGTGGAGAGGAACCTCATGAGGTTCAACAAGGGCAAGTGCAGAGTCCTGCACCTAGTGAGGAATAACCCTAGGCACCAGTATAAGCTGGGGATTGACCTTCTGGAGAGCAGTCCTGCAGAGAAGGACCTGGGAGTGCTGGTGGATGACAAGATGACCATGAGCCAGCAATGTGCCCTTGTGGCCAAGAAAGCCAATGGTCTCCTGGGGTGCATTAGGAAGACTGTTGCCAGCAGGTCGAAGGAGGTGATCCTGCCCCTCTGCTCAGCCTGGTGAGGCCTCATCTCGAGTACTGTGTCCAGTTCTGGGCTCCCCAGTACAAGAGAGACAGGGAGCTACTGGAGAGAGTCCAGCATAGGGCTACAAAGATGATCAGAGAGCTGGAGCACCTGCCCTGTGAGGAACGGCTGTGAGAGCTGGGCCTCTTCAGCCTGGGGAAGAGGAGACTATGGGGGGATCTTATCAATGTGGATAAGTACCTGAAGGGAGGGTGTCAAGTGGAAAGGGACAAACTCTTTTCAGTTGTCCCATGTGACAGGACAAGAGGCAATGGGCAGAAATTGAAGCACAGGAAGTTCTGCCTGAAGGTGAGGGGGAATTTCTTCACTGTGAGAGTGACAGAGCACTGGAACAGGTTGCCCAGAGAGGTTGTGGAGTCTCCTCTGGAGATCTTCAAGGCCCGCCTGGATGTAACCCTGTCTAACATGCTCTAGGTGACCCCGCTGAGCAGGGAGGTTGGACTAGATGATCTCCAGAGGTCCCTTCCAACCTTACTGATTTTATGATTCTTGTACATTGCAGACTGTAAACAAGTTGATTTGATTTTTCTATGATACACTTGCAACTTATGTTAACAAGAAAAATGAGTACATGTATAAGATTTGCTTTAGAGAGTCCTTAAATAGGAAAAGTTGTGATAGTTCAAACGCTGTCAGAGTGCTTCTTAGTGTAGTATCATGGCAGTTTCCTCCATATATGAATATATTAGAAACACACTTTTCTACCTGTGAGGAACTAACACTGTTCTCTCAGGGCTCATGTTATAGTGGTGTGGTGTCTTTAATGTTGTCCTTCCTTAAACTAGATTGGGCTGATACTGTATATTTTCAGCATATGAGACTCAACCTAGCTCTTCTTTCCTCTTTTTCTCTTCTTGCCGTTGTAAAGTTCATCATTTATTCTTAACTAGGGCCAATCTATTTCTTTGTGGCAAACCTCAATGAATATGTTAATTGAAGGATCCCTCTCTTGATGAAGGACACAAAATTAGTGCATGTATGCCCATTAACCTTTTCTTTTCTAGTATAACAGTATCTTGAATAGTAATATTATTGCCAAAGAGAGAGGTTCATTAAATGCAGCATAACACATAATTATGGAAACATATGTTGAACGCAAGTATTGAAAGGGGAGCACTAAAATCATTCATATTCAAACAGCTAGTAAAATCTGTTAGTCTAGGCATAGTCTGTCATGATGGCTTTCTTATAACGGAGGAAGTAAGTGTGATTCCAAACTATATTTGTTAGCTATCACAGTGCTGAGCAGCCTGCTAAGTGGATTAAAGAATTGTAGTCTCTACTCTAAGAACAGGGGATTTTTCCAGAGTTACTCTTTCCATATTTGTATCTCATACTACTAGAGCAGCTTTTCTTCTTCAAAACTTTTTTGCCCTTTTGAGGTACTATTTCAGAGCATGAAGTGGGAGCTGCCTCACTACCAATTAGGTCATCCTTCTCTGTGGTTGCTGAATAAGCTGTCTGCCACAGCTGCACAAAGCATCCAAGCCAGCATCCCTGACTTTACCTATTGTCTTATGAAGTCACTACCCTTTTGTTTGGCTTTGCTGAGTCTTCAGTAAGTTATGTAAAATTCTTGTTGTTGGTGAACTTGAAAGCTGGGCTGGTGGGCTCATTGCTGCTGCTCTCTCAGCTGGTCCTTTCGGCTCGCTTGAGTTGAGTCTCAGTGCTGTTTCTGTTGCATTTTCTTTGAAAGGTAAAGTCAGCATTCATTTATGCAGTTAAAAAGGTTGCACAGATTGGTCTGTGCAACTAAACATCTTTGAATTTCTGTGTTGACTTGTTCCTCACCACTTACCATAGTAACTACTTATAGTTTTTGCTCTATGTTAATCTTTGAGTTAATCTTTGGCACACCGTCCTTTGTTAATTGTATTATTTTTCAGGATCTTGCCCTTTAGCACTATAAAAGGAGAAGGGAGAAAATCCAATGGCTTCAAGAAAATACAGATCCAACCTAGCAGTACCCTGATACGTGATCTCAGCCACGTTATTTTATACTTGGAGTCAAGCATGTTGTTCTTAGGTATCAGGTTTGCTTGAAGATGCTACCTGATGTCTTCTGGTGCCATCAAATTTGTAAAAACAAACAAACAGGAAAAAAGGGAAATGTAAGATTTTCCTGGTAGCCCAGAGTGCTTCAAACGATCTTTTCTTGATGCGTAGGTGTTTGGGTTGGGTACCACTCATGAGTATTAGGACTCAAGTTTAGTGTATATTCTCATTGCACCTGTGTATTGCACCCCTCTATTGAAAATTCTGAACCATAAAGAGGTTTCATTTAACTTTCTAGCACAATTAGATGCTAACATTGAATTCTGGACCACTGAGAAAATGTCATAGATATATCAAAGTGCCTAAAACAGAGCAGAGAGAGAATATCAGCTCCCCTTCTTGCTCTCCTCTATCTTTGCTTTTTTTTTATGTTTTCTCCTATATTGCCAACTTCAAGTCCTGTCTTACCTTTGCCCTGATGCTACTTACAGACCATCTTCCAAATTCTGGAGTGTGTAGGAATGTATGAAATTCTCCTCTTACAAATTAAGCCTCTTTTTCAATATTATCTTATTCATTGACCTGCTCATCTTTCGTGTCAGTGAGAAATCCAGGGCTGCAAGTCTTCGTGTATGTTGGCTGCCATCAGGTTCTTCCACAAAAGTACTTTCTACCTGACTGGACTGTTTGCTCTTTTTAATACAAATATTGTGGGGAATTTTTCAGATCTTTCAAATCAAACCTTATTCTTCATATTCTGATCTCAGTCGTCCCTACTGAGTGTGATAGCTTCTTGTCTTTGGGATAATGACTGGGATATTTTGTCATTATGCAGAAGCACTTTTTGAGGCTTTGCACATATATGATGATCACTAGATCTTTAAGTTAGATTTTTATTTTTTCTTTGTTCCTCCATCTCTGCTTCTTCCTATGATCCCATGACTGTTTTTATTTTATCCTATTAAATTTTGAAACTTCTTTTGAATTCTTCTGTTTCCAAAAACACTGGAGAAAACACATCTCCAAATATGATACCTCTTGCAAGTTGCTTATGCCTGTTCTAAACTTCTGTCAGGTTTGAAGGAATCCTGTTTTGCAATGAAATTTTATTTCCTGAGCTTCCTTCTTTGAAAGAGGATTCTTTTTTTCTGTTTTGAAAAACTATTTGTGTTTTCTTCTGCTTTTGTAACTGACTTTGTGTAAAGACCTTTGGCACCTTCTGCAGTCTGGCATCCATCTGTTAGGCTGTTTTGATCCATTAAGTGGCAGTTGTTGGCAAGTGATTGCCAAAGTGTTCAGGAATCCTGTGATAAATTGTCCATATCTCAAAAAGATAAAAAAAAATTAAGTAATGCAGCTTGCATTCTATAATATTTGATACGAAACTCTTGTAAGATACTTTCTAAAGCCTTAAAAATAATATATCATTAAGCACCATTATTGTGCTTTGCCCTGGATAAGTATAGAAGGAAACACTGCCCCTGTAGTGATGCAGCTCCATCAGATCCTTTCAAAAAATTAAATTCTCTTCTGAAGTTAGCATGATTTTGGCAATTTCAATGTTAGGGGTTTGTTTACTTGCTTAACCTGAGGGGGGAATATGGCATTGATTTGTAGCAAAATCACTGGAAAGGTTTGGACTGGAAAGGTTAGGTAGAACAGGTTATTCTTCAGATAGTCGATACTACATAAAGAAGCTGAAAAAAAATGGATTGCAGATGATTTTAAGTAGTGAAGATTTCACCTGTTCTGCATTGAGGCTGATGAGTCCTTCATGTTGGCCAGCTAAAATACTGCATGTGAAATGATTTCAGTTTAATTTGTAAGAGCACAGATTTGTGCAGTGCAGTTGGCACCCTTATGAGAAGTTCAAATTAAAAATTTAGAACCAAGTGAATGGTGGCAATTATAAGCTCGCTGTATTATAAACTGGCTGGAAAAGATGTCTGCTGGAGTTCAGCTCAGGAGCGTGCTTTTGAGCAAGCTGGCCTTGCAGCCAAACAGAGTGCTGCTGTTCTGGAAATTGGAAACCTGAATCTCCAGTGCGGCTTGTCTTTCATCTTCCCAAGCACTAAATAATTCTAAATGAAAAAAATAAAAGGAATGACATGGGAATAGCAATATTTGACTCAATTGGGAGATTACGTTAGACTTTCATGGGCATTACTTTTGCTGGCATAGGAACCAATGGCACCTGAAAGACAGAGCACACAAGAAATTATTTTCACTTTAGAGGGGGAAGGATTGAATTGTAAACATATGTCCGTGATGTAAGGAGAAATCCTTGAACCTGTTACTGTCATGCAAGCTGCGGTTGTTTGTAGAGTGTGACTGATGTCCAGTAGCATGTAAAATATCTTGAGCTGAAAGGCCTTGGGGATATCATTAGAAAATGTCAGTGTCCCCCTCAGGATAGCTGGATGCCATGCCAAGTGTCGCAGTGCCTGATCGTAAAGAAACTTCTCCTTGGCATCAAAGGATGGCCGTTGAGAACATATTTTTACAGGGTTAACTTAGCACGCAGCATTGACAGGGAGTGCTTAGTGCGTTAGGTCATTTGTTTGGGTATCTGGTTAGAGGACTGATCTGGTTTGGGGTTTGTTTTTTTTTTTTAAGCAAAACATTTTTCAGTATCTCGTAGTCTTCAGGAAGGCTGGGTTTATCAGTTGAAATAACATAGCTCGTCAGCTACAAAGAAGCCTTTCTTTGGCAGTGAAGATACTACCTTAAAAATATCTTTTCGGCATGAGGCAAATTAAAGATTTTTTTTCCCCTGCATGGTTTTGGAGTTGTACTCAGCGCACAGTGTTATTTGATCATGCTTGCTGCAGGCTTCTCAGACATCAAAGCCGAGGCTGACACAGAAGTCAGTACCCCAGTGTAATAATGGTTAGATTTATACCTCTTCAACTGGGGATTATGTGATTTATTTTATTTTCTGACTCACTATTTGCCCCCCACAGGGGCTGCCTCCTGTGCCTCGTGTCCATGTTCGACCGAGGGTCCTTCTAGCTGGTTGATAAAAGATGGGGGATCCTCATCTATTGCTGTAATTCAGGCTCTTCCTGGGGAGAGCAGGCTGGGGGAGGATGAGGCAGTGTCTTAACCACCTTCTTAAAAAGGCTAGATAAAGACTTAAAAAGACAACATAATAATTACTGCTTTTAAATTGTTTTGTGCTCTATGGATGCATTGGAGAGTAACATTTCATAGTGGATATTAGTCAGTGCTATATGAATATTCAAACAGGCTCATGTGTCTGGTTTGGAAAAGGGGAGTCATGCAAAAAGGCTTTTTTAAGAGCGGAGCTATGATTTGGAACCAAATACAGACTAGCGTCAAATAAGCTTATCTATCCTTTACCAAGTTTGGCGTTAGCAAAAGTGGTTTGCCACGTGTTCATGCTCCGCTTCGGAGCATATGCCGAAGTAACAGCAGGCTTCCAGGAGAAGTGCTGGACCTCTTCCCTTTCCACCTTTTAATCTGGTGGTGAAGAGGAAATACAAGGGCGGAGGAGATGGCTGCGTGGTAGCTCTGCAATACAGTGCTTTTGCTTGCTGTACTTGCTTTACATTACTGAGCCCAAATTTGAGGCATAGAGTCCCTCCCCGCCTTCTGGAGAGATGGCTGAGGGGAAACGTGTGTTTGTGGATTAAGTGTGACAATGTAACAGAAAACAGTACCTTAATCCTGTTTCTCTTTTTCTTCTTCCTTCATCCCATACTTTTCATTCCCTATTATTCATACTTTCTTTTTTCTTTTTTTTTTCTTTTTTTTTCTTTTTGCATTTTTTTTTTTTTGTCTTTTTGCTCATCCATGCCCTTTTATATTTTCATGGGAAACTGTTTTGTGCGCTGTCCGCTCCTGGGCGCCGCACACAGCTCACCCTTTGTTTCTCCAATCAGGATGGCGGCCTAGTGGAAGAGCCCACTACTTCACCATTTTTGCCTTCACCAAGCCTGAAGCTCCCCCTTTCAAACAGTGCACTCCCTAATCAGACCCTGGGCGGGATTGCCTCAGGGCTGGGCATGCAAAACTTGAATTCTTCTAGACAGGTAAGGCTGCTTGGAGCGACCGCAACTTGCCTTTCAGCTCTCGGGGGCTCACGGCCGGCACCAGCCGCTTCCCCCTTTGGAAGCGGTGGCTCCGAGTGCAGATGAGTACGCAATCTTTGTTCACGGGGAAAAAACAGTGGAGAAACGACCTGCTGTGGAAATGTTTCACTTTATAGAATGTAAAACAAGTGCTCAGGTGTAATCGGCCTCCTAATTACATGCATCCATTGAGAAGAGACCGGAGTGTTACGGATTTGTACGACTGAGCTCTGTAGAGCCCGGCCGTGATTGATGTGAGCTTTCTTGTTCGGAGGCACTGCTGCTTGTCACAGAGTTGGTTTCAGTCAGAGGCACTGCTCTGATCCATCTCTCCCGGCTGGCGTGATCGTTCAGCGATGAGATGGCTGAGAAGCGATGGGTCGTCTTGTTCCCATCGTAACTGCCAAGGCAGCTTAGAGCTTTGACAGGTGGAAGAAAGAAATTTTGCTTCTAGAACCTCTGGTCACCTAAAACGTTGCGACAGGAGGGATGGTCTGTCCCTGCATTGGAGCGCACTAGAAGGGAATGAAAGGGAAAGGAGATGGAAGGAAAAATTCCTAAATACTAAGAGACAGACTGATTCATAAGCACTAAGAGGTCATATACTCCTATTGATTATGAAAAGGTTAGTTTTGTCATAAAATCAAAATACCAGCAAAGATAGGAAAAAGCAGCACAGAACTCTATGTATCATTCTGCTGTGGCTTTGATTACCTACCTTCTTTTTAGGTTAACTTAAATGTTAGTGAAGTTCTTAGAGCCACTTTTCTCAAGGCTATACTTGTCCAACGCTTGCAGCCCGTTAAGCATATCTTTGAGAAGCTGAGACAGTGCTAATGTTATGCCCGTTATCAGTGGCTATGTAAAATGACTGTGTACAAGAGTGGCCTAGATAAATCAACGTCTAGGATGCTGTGAGTTTAATGATTTCATTCTCCTACCCCTTTCCACGCCAGTACAAAGACATTTGGCAAGTGCTTCTCATTGTTTATCTCGTGACTCTCCAGGGTTGTGCGTGCTCACAGTGGAAATCCTCAGCTTCAGCTGCCTTCTGCACAGACATCTGTACAGAGTTTTGGCAGGTTTGGGATGCTGTGGGTACGCGGTGATATTTGGCATGCCGGATTCTAAACCTGATAGTCAGTAAAGCTTCCCGCAGAACAGTCTGCATATACTGCTTTGTTTATTCATGCCTGTCAAAGGCGTTGAGGATGAAGACCGCACAGATAAGTAACATCCAGGCTGTATGTTGGATGGTGCATTTATCTGCCAATGTCTGTCTTGTCCCCCTGTAGATACCGAGTGGCAATCTGGGTATGTTTGGCAATAGCGGAGCAGCACAAGCCAGGACCATGCAACAGCCGCAGCAACCGCCAGTGCAACCTCTTAATTCATCCCAGCCTAGTCTTCGTGCTCAAGTGCCTCAGTTTCTATCCCCTCAGGTTGGATGAAACTTCCTTTTTTGTGTTTTCCCCTTTCCTGGAGATTCCCCCATGCGTTCTCTTCTTGTCCGTATTCTGTCATGCTCTTTACTCTTCACAGCCACTGTTTCCTTGCTGTTTCTGAGCTGATGTATTAGCTCACAAGCATGTTACATGAGTAGGATTTTCTCATACGCTGTCTGTGTATGCAGATCCTCTCCTTTTTTGCAACAAGCAGTATTTTTAGAGAGCTGAGGAGTTTGTTCCCTGCTTTTTTCTGTAGTGAACATTTGGCTATAGTTACTAAGATGTGCATTACAGCTTCTGTTAATTTTTTGATAGTTCATGTACAGACTCTGAGAATAGTAATGTTATTCAGCTGATATCTTGTGACTCTTATTTATGGTTTGCATAGTTGTCAGTGTTAACAGTGAATATACAGTATTTAATACACCTCACTTTTCCAGGTTCAAGCACAGCTTTTGCAGTTTGCAGCAAAAAACATTGGTCTCAACCCTGCACTATTAACCTCGCCAATTAATCCTCAGCATATGACGATGTTGAACCAGCTCTATCAGCTGCAGCTGGTAAGTTAAAAGACGTGGTAAATAAGCTCTAAATCAGAACTGAAGGCATGAAGATAACATAGGAGAGCTGCTAACTAAATTCATAAACGGAAGTGACAGATCTTTAAAACAAGTCAGATGGTGTTTGTATGATAGAGTTTCTTTTTAAAGAAACAAAGTCAAGTTTTTTACCTCAGGCTTTATAAATAGACATTTGTAGAATAATTATCCTTTACAACTAGTCAGTGAAATCCAAAAGTCAATTTTAGTCACGCTGGTGTTAGTAAGACAGTATATCCTCAAGCAGCACTAATTTGTGCATTAAATGCCAACGTATCTAACTGACTGGCCAATTGTGAAGTTTCTGCGTATCTGGCACAACATAAGAAGAGAGAAATCTTGGCAGCCTTAGTCACCTGAGTTACCTGAAGAACTTCATTCTAGTGCCTTAACAAATAATAAATCTTGGGATAAATTTCTTGTAATAATGGAATCACAGCATGTGCTAAGAACTACTTGGTTTTGAAATGCTATGTACTTCTGCTAGATTTAAAAGTAAAATAATTGTTAAATGTGTAATCAGGTTTTATGATATTTTTTAATCAAAACTGATACAGCTTGCTAACAATATAAGATTACTGTGGATGACGAACTACTGTAGTTGCTAATGTCACCATGATAGTTGTTGAAGCCTTCTGTTAGTGCTTGTTACCACTATTCATTTCTGAACTGCTTTCCCAGTTTTGAGGAGAACCATGCTGGTCTCATACAATGGTGATAATTAGGCAGTAAACAGCTACTTGAGAAGTACCAGTGTAGAACTCAATTTTCTTTTTAAATTGAAGTGATCTAGAGAGAGAATACCTTGAAAAAAAGACTTTACTGCCCAATTAACCACATTACAATTGTGGAATTTTTCAGGACTAAGGCAACATTTAATGTAAATAAGCTTGTTATTGCTACTGTATGTTTTAGTTTTGATTTTTGAACTGATTAAATTTAATGTTTTGCCAGAATTCAACATGACCAAAACAAAACAACATAATACTATAGAAATACAATGAATACTAATAGTTGTAACCTTGTTCTTTGTTTTGCTTCATATCTTACAAACTATTTGTAAAAAAATCCGGTTCCTGTCTTTAATGAGCAGTCAGTACTGACAAACATAATCTTCAGTAGTTTCATTTTCCCGTTTGGTTTTATAAAAAAAAACTCTGGACTTGAATACATTTTATAATACCTTTGTTACAAGATTATTACTTTTGCTTCATTAATAGCTTTCAGAAAACTCAAGAGCTGGGTCTTTTCTATTTTATGGTTTACAAGAGCAAGTTCAAGCAAGCATGTTAGGCTTGTTGTATATGGTTGAAGTTTTGACCTCTCATTCCCTCTTGTAGGCGTACCAACGTTTACAAATCCAGCAGCAGATGTTACAGGCTCAGCGTAATGTTTCCGGACCCATGAGACAACAGGAGCAGCAAGTAGGTGTAACTGCTAACTCAATTTCCCCGTTAGAGTTTGATTTCAGTAGCAGTAAGAGATTGTACAATGTTGCACCGAAACAACTGAAATATCCTTAGAAATAATAAAATAGTGCATAGTTTGAATAATGAAAAGGAAAGACTATTAGAATAATAACACTTCCACAGCATTCAGTTATTGGAAGAAAGCTGTTCAACTCTCTTAATTTAGTCAATTTTTATTTGTAAAGAGAGATCTGTTGCGTTATTTCAGTGTAGAAAGTGGCACAAGAAGTCTAGTGTCCTTTTGTTCCACTGTACATTTATTCATTCTTTTTCTTTTGTTGCCAGGTTGCACGTACAATCAATAACATGCAGCAGCAGATCCAGCAGCACCAGCGCCAGCTGGCCCAGGCCCTGCTTATGAAGCAGCAGCCTCCCCCTCCACATCTATCTTTGCACCCCTCTGCAGGCAAATCAGCCATGGATAGCTTTTCACCCCATCCCCAGGCTCCCGGCCTACCTGACCTGCAGACCAAAGAGCAACAGTCTTCACCGAACACCTTTGCTCCTTACCCTCTTGGTAAGTGTCCTTCATTAAAGCCATTTGGTATTGAAAAGGCAGAGAGAATGCCTTTCTTTCAGTGTCTAACTACTTTGCTCTACAGTGTAGTAAATTAAGAAATGCAAAAGTTATGTTTGTTAAATAAACATGACTGGTGAAGAAAAATGAAGTTCTTTGGTCGTTGTAGTTTAAAGAGGAGACATGCAGCAGTCTACAGAAATTTAAATAGCTTCAACGAAATCTTGCATGTCTGCTGTTCCCAGTGCAAGAGGTAATAAACTTTTGTTGCTTCAAAGGGGATCTAACTGAAGTGTAAGGACACTTATTTACTCTAACAAAAGAGTACTGGAGTAAATTGCCTGGGAAGGCTCTGAAATCTTCATCACTGGTCATTTGTGGTAGGTTAGGTAGAGATCTGTCAGGTATGATTTCAAAATAATGGATCCAACTTTAAGAGACGTTGAACAGAAAAGCTTATTTTCTAGGATTGTTTAGCGTATGCCATAGACTTCACTTACGACATAGGGGAATTCATGTGATCTCCTTGTGCCATTCTGTTTGCTCTGTACAATAGAATTGCCAAGCTTTATTTGCCGTGTGGCTGTTAAAAAGGTAACTCTAGCTGCTGTGGGTAACTATTACAGCAGGAGTGTCAGAAGGCGAAAGAATTTATGAATTAAGGGCCAAGACTAAGAATTTTTTTATCATATTTCGGCTATCTGTGATCTACTAATGCTCATGATTATGTATCTAAAAGGATTCGGGTTCATATTATGGAAGCCTGTCAAAATTCTTCCCTAAATATCATATATATATATTGAATTAAAGTATAGTCTGAGTGATTTTATTCTCTATATTCAAGTATATACTCAATTAGTGTAATATCTCCTCTAATGAATTAATAGCTGATTTGCTATATGACTGATTAGTCAATCACTTTTTTTTTTATGTTGCTAGCAAAATAAAATGATCTGCAAGATAAAGATGTGCCAGTAAGACTTGAGGAATACTTTAGTTTAGCAATGAAATGCTGCAAATTCTTCACTAGTTTAAACATTGCATTCCAATGCATTCTTACAGAATGCCTTTTCTGGAACAACTGAAGAGACTGGCGTCATAAAAATACATTTGTATGTGTTCGGTTTTGGATTTTTTTTTCTTTTTAGCAACATCTTAATATTTTCTGAATTCATTGGAGTTGTATTGTAGATTGGTTTTCCCACAGAAGCAAAACATTCTGACAGCAGACTGAAAATGTAAATTACTACACATATATAAAAATATTTGAAACCATTAGCTAGGTTTTTAAGTCAAACTTTCTTTTTTAATCTGCTGGTATATTATTTATGTCTAATGACTTACTTCACCTTAGCTGGACTGAACCCGAACATGAATGTAAATAACATGGACATTACTGGTGGTTTGTCAGTGAAGGACACTTCTCAGTCCCAGTCTCGCCTTCCTCAGTGGACACACCCCAACTCAATGGATAATCTGTCTAGTGCTGCTTCTTCGCTTGACCAGAACTCCAGCAAGCACGGTATGTCACATGTAACCTCTGTGTCCGTTTGGCTTTTTAAGATTTGAATCACATTGGAATTGTAATTTTATTTCCTTTTCTTTTTTCCTTTAAGATATAAGTATATATACATTGAGAGGTAGGAGCACAGACTTCATAGTTTTCCAGAAGTGTTGAGCTGTTAATCCTTTTTTTTCTCTCCTGGCCAGGATGAGCTGCTTTTAAAAAACAAAACAAAACAAAAAAACACCCCCTACACACACATACACCTTCTTTCCAAAGAGTTTCCTGACATTAGTTTAGAAAAGCTTTAAAAAATGTGCTTTTAAATGCATTTAACACCTTTATCCCTATCAGCATCCAATATCCTGAGTCATTTTTTTTCCTAGTTCTCTTAGAACAGGATGCTCCGTGAACTTTACAGTATCCTGTTTTTTATTATTAGCAGCATGAAGTATTTTACTTAACAACGTTTTCTTCTCCTGCAAATAGTTGTACTACTTATGCCTGACTGCTATTTAATAATTTGTGAGAACATAAGAATGGCCATTCCAAGTCAGCCACCCAGCTAGTAATGAATATATAAGGAAGGACGAGAGCAGGGCATGCCTACAATGATATTTCTTAGTATGCTGTCTCAGCAAATTCCTGTTTACAGTCATAGTAACAATTTGAATTACTTACTGTCTTTTGGGGAGTGAACTAATCTGAATTTCTTTAGCTAACTTGAAAGCCTAGATTAATGTACCAGTGGTATACTCCACAGTTGTAATTACTAGTAAGGTGTACAGCTGCTAAGCCTTACGTGCTGGGTTTACGTTTTAATTTTATCTTTTTTAAGCTTTGAAATAAAGAAAAAAACATAATAATAAATATAGGTTCAGAGAAAATTGGATACTGAAAATCAATCCCATTCCTAAACAAAGATTTTTCCATTTCATTCATTTCAGGTGCTATCCCTGGAGGTTTAAGTATTGGTCCTCCGGGAAAGTCCTCCATTGATGACTCTTATGGCCGGTATGATCTGATCCAAAACAGTGAGTCGCCAGCCAGTCCACCTGTAGCTGTTCCACACAGCTGGTCACGTGCCAAAACTGATAGTGATAAAATTTCCAATGGCTCCAGCATAAACTGGCCACCAGGTAACAAAACACAAAGCTTTCATGTTAAACTCACATCCTTAAAAACTATTGCTGATTTTATTTATTGAACCCAATTATCTTTTGACACACAAGAAGAAATTAGAATGAAAAATTATGACCTTAGGTACTGTTGATTTTATTATTTTTGCAACAGAATTTCATCCAGGAGTGCCATGGAAAGGACTGCAGAACATTGATCCTGAAAATGACCCTGATGTTACTCCTGGAAGTGTTCCGACTGGGCCCACCATAAACACCACCATACAGGATGTTAATCGCTATCTTCTCAAGAGTGGAGGTAAACACACGTACTGCTTTCACGTCTGTTTATTTCTTTTTTCTTCTTTTCAAAGAAATTGACTTCATATATTATGGTTGTAGTATATTTTTGCATGTAATCCAGATCTGATAATGCTTCTGCCAATGAACATTCACTGAAAATCCAGAAATAGGGGACTACGAAGGCCCTGCTTTCTCCACAGGAATATGAATATTTTTATATTGGGAAAAGTTGTGAGGTTTAATATAAGCTTTCGTGATCACTGGAAGTTTTCCTACCCTGTATAATTCCTGACATTTTGTTTTGCACAAGATTTTGCTCCATATACTGACCAATCTCTTATCCTATATGAAATATTCATCAAGTCATAATACTTAAATTCCACAGTTGTTGCTGAGGCAGCAAGCTGCTGTCATACGCAATTGTTGCTTCATTAAAAGCTCAAACAGGAAAAGGAATTGGACCTGTGTTAACCCAAAAATCCTCAAAGAAAAGAAAACGAGAATTAACTTGTAAACTAGTATTTCCCCAAACCATTTCCATTTCTTTTGTCCCGGTAGTGTTTAGTCCAGAATGAAAAGGATATTCCATAAAATGATAAAGCAGCAGGGCAATGCTACTTGCCAACTAGATACACTGAGAGTGGATCAAAGGAAGGATGGCTTGATTTAATTGTGGTCAGTATGCCACAAGAGGCAAGTTATCTGAAAAGTCTGCTAGAGCACTGTAGCACGCACAGGAATTTTCTAATCAGGTTGTCAGAAGGACTTGTCAAGATTCAAATTGTGGATTTTGTTACAGTAGTTACATGAGTGGTAACAGCACAACTTAAAAATCAGAATTGTCCTTGAAACTGGTTTCCAGCTCTGCACTTGTTAACTTGGGGGAAAGTATATGGAATCTGAGGGAAAGGAGGCATGGATTTTCATTGCCTGAAATAACATTGAGTTGCATCTCTCACCAGCTTTGAAACTGCCAGAAAGCAGTCTTTATTGCTGAAACATCAAGTGTTTATGTGCAGGGGTAATGATGAATTAACTTGTAATGACCCCAGTGTACTTTAAGGAGCAGGCAACATGAAATGTTTGAAGTAATCTTTGCAGTGCTAAATAGAAAAGTACAAAAATATAATTCAGCCAAAGTTGAGATCAGATGCATCCAAGAAATGTTCCCTTTAAACCAGAAACATAGTATTGCAGGGCTGCACCTGTATGTTAGATGACAACTACTGCAGGTCTTATTTCTTTGTAGAAGGAAAATGCACATTAGCTCTATTGGTATGTAATCTACCTATGGAGAGAAGAAATAATTAAATTCTCTACAGAATGTCAGTATAGATGACCTTTGCAGTAGTAGAGGCCTCCAAAAGACAAAACCCTGTGACAAACAGTGGTTTTCGGGGTCCATAATATGCTACCTTTCCTCATCAGCTTTTTTTTTAATCTTTTTAATGTAAATAATATAATTTTAATTAAAGTATCATTGCTGAATCAGTTTCTTGATGCGTGTATAGTCTAGGTATTTGCTTTGCATAAAATCCTCTGCGTTCTTGCAAGCGCTCCTTCATATGAGATGGGGGCTTTCATGGCACGCTGCTGGGGAGAGACCATCTTCGAACACTGCACATGCTGCAGTGCAAAAATTGTATTAATGGAGCTCAGATCCACCCACAGGGCTAGGCAGCAGCTTATGCTGTCCTTGCACTGTACACTTAGAAATACACAAAACCTAAGCTTGCGTTTGGGTTTGGTTTGCCCTGATGGCTGACAAAGCTTTACAGGATCATCTGCTATGAGCTAAAAGTCTTAGTCAAATGAAATCAGAATCCTTTTCAGCGCTCTGAGCATATGATCCTCTGAATCTGGTACAATTCCCTTACCCCCAGGCTTCCAGAGAAGTATCTGCACAGGGAATAGATTATGGCCAGAGAAGACCTTGATACTTAGTTATTTTGCTTGAGACTGATGTTTTGGTGTGTCCTGTGGGGCCCAGTAAGTCTGGATAAGGTAAAGTTTGGCTGATTTCTGTTGCAGCTGAACATGTAGCCCACTTTGTTTGTTGAGCTCTCAGGGATGAGACTGTCCTATTAAGTCCTGCCTTCTACCTCAGTACATCACTCTATGTCTTTTTTCCAAAGAACCTGTCTATTTTTATTAGTTGATTAAAGATGTTTCAGTATCACTATATGTCTAAGCATGTCAGTAATGAGAAGTCACCTGAGATACACACTTAATTTTTGTTGGTGGCTAGAGAGAATGCTTCCAGCTCTTCTGATCTTTATAACAAAGATATTTTATTTTATGTTCAGCTTCTTTCATTTGCTGCCAGTAAGGAAATTGTATGTATGCTTAGATAGATCCTCAGATTGTAAACGATTTACCAAGATGGTTTCAGACTATTTCCTTTAATGTTACTAGTTTGGGAAAAGATTGCTAAAATATATCCTTGCTTTATCATAAGTCTGCAAAAAAATAAAGATCTTTGTGGGCATTAGAATGTAGAAGTGCTTACCTCCAGTAATTTAGGACAAGTCACCCGGGTAAGAGATTAGTTTATCATATACATATATGCTCATCTGCAGTTACCGTTGCTCAAGTCAGCTGGTAAAACATCTTTGTAAATAATGCCTATTCCTTGAGACTAAACAGTTTAATTCTGATATTTTAGTCATGCATATTAAAGGAAATTCAGGATTTGTCTTCTGCACAGGCACTAATACGTTTGCCACTGTGGCAGCTTTCTTTTCTTTTCCACTAAAGACTTCTGCTTCACTTTATCATGCTTTCTATAACATTTCATTCCTAGACTTCAGAGACCAGGCTGGTTAAGGAAAATAACTTGCGTGGTTTGTATTTGCACATAATAGATTTGCTTATGTCACACCAAACATCATTATGCCCATCTTTCTTAGTTGCTTCTTTGCTGGTTCTGCAGGGTCATCCCCAACATCATCTCAGAATGCCACGCTGCCTTCATCGAGTGCCTGGCCGCTTAGTGCCTCCGGCTACAGTAGCTCTTTCAGCAGCATTGCATCCGCACCTAGCATTGCAGGTACGAAAAATGGCCTTTCTACTTTCCATTTCTCTGCATTCTGAGAAAAGGCCCTAGAAAGCGCTCCTTTCCAGTTACTACGTTGGTGCTGCTATAGGCACAAGTTTTTTTTTTTTCTAAGTCCTGTGGTCGGTAGGCAGCTCATCGGTGGTGAGCATTGTATGGTATGCTTGGAATTGTGCTAAGGAAAAATGTGTTTATTCCACGTGGTGCCACATGCTGTCACTGTGGGTTGGCATGTAGATCTCTTAACGACCGTTTCCAATGCAACTTTGAGGGGATGTGTTCTGTTCTGTAGGACCTCGGCAATAACACTATTATTAGACCCTTCCAGTAAGAGCTGATCTGAAATCATTGTTATTAAATTCACTTTTAAAAGCAAACCATCTTTGACTTGGGAAAAAGTTCAGTAGTACCTCAAGGAGGTACTCTGTAGAGGAGGTATGTTTGCTTGCTTTTTTGTTTTAGAAGGCTTCCTAAAGAACGGGTTTATTTTGTTGGTGTGTCTTCTTAGTTAAGTAGATTAAACACATGTTTAAATGTCTTTAAATAGTCAATCCAAAGCCTCGTGCATTCTTATACGCCTGAGCTTGCAGATGGTCTAGATAATGTGACTTGTCGCAGTCTTTTTAGTGAGCTGTTAATTCTGAAGCTTCTTTCTGTAAGTCACAAAAACTTTGGTTGCTAACTGGCTACCTGAATACCTAATTTGTCCCATTATAAAATTGTGCAGAGGCTGTTGTATGGATTGTATTATCATTTTTGTATTTAATCAAAGAAAACCCTCCACTTTGAATAGATGAAGCTGCAACCTTCAGGTTGAACTGCAGAATGCACTTCATTCTCTCAGAAAACAAAAAGCTTTTGTTTGAAATGTTTTACTCCAGTGAAAGCAAAGAAAATGAAAGCGGTGGCTTGCTTTTCTTCTAACTGCTATGCATTTCTGCTTTATTTGCTATTATTTTTTGCACTCTCATCTAATCTTTGTGTTAACCCCGTGAGAAGTAGTGGCATAGCAACATTTAATCTATGGTAATGTGCACATATCATGCATTGAATTGCAAGCTGAGCTGCTCTATGAGTTGTAAAAATTAGGCTTCCTCCTTCCCTTGCCTTCCATTTTTTTCTCCTGTTAATACCTCAGTCATCATTGTTAAATGCTTTTTGCTGCTACAGTCTGCAGAAAGACAGAGGACTGGTTACCCTCTCTCTCAAATTATTATAATTCAATATAAAATCATTGAGTTTAGATTATATAAATAGATAAGCAGATGCAATTTTTGAGTTTGTACATGTATAACTGAGGCCATGATTTGGATTGGTAAATCAGGCTCTAGGGCTGCTAACAAAAACTCTTTGGCTAACTTGCAAAGCAGTTAATTGAAGCTTACTCTGCCGATTCAGATCTGATTTTAAAAAATTTCACAAGTCAGTTTTGCATCTTGAGCTTGGGCAGACCAAGTCCTTCCTGCAGCCGACAGAAAAGCATTGAGCCAGCGTAAACACAGCAGCAGAATATCTGCTGTCCCTGCCGGCTGCACGTGTGATGCTGCTGTAGTGACAGTGGGAATGTGCTATGACAAGGCAACTGGACTCTCCGAACATGTGTTGTTACAAGGAAGAAAGGCAGGGATGTGCAAGTCCAAAGGTGAAGTATTTCAAAGGATTTTGTTTCAGGATCTAGATACTGACTCAATTTTATGCGCGGCTCCGGATGCTGAATTGTACTTTTTATTCTCATGTTTGTCTCATGTTGTTTTTTAAAGCTCTGATTTGACAGGAAGAGTAGTAAAAGGATTAAAATATTGATTGGAGAAATTACAAACTGAACAGTAAAACTTCACAAAGGTTGGCAGATTGGGATGTGATCTACTCTTCTGAAGATTTCAGTTTTACAGAGAAAACTTGAAAAAAGTGCATCTGTCACTTTCAATATTCAGAAATATTTTGTTACATATAGAATTTTAATATTGTATCAGAAGAGCAGTCACATGTGCTGGTTTCTTTATATTAGATGAAATAAGTTGTGTACAAGAAGTGATTAAATGCTATTCAACCTGTGAGAGAGAGAATTTTGAAGTTTCATTTTAATTTTGATGAAATTAGAGTTCAAATACTTAAGTCTCTCCTCAGATCTTTTTTCTGGTATCCAGTCTTTTATGAGAAAGAGAAATAGTAGGAGGTAGAAAAGGGCAACTGTATAATAAATGGAGCAGGTATTATTAGATTGCTTAAATACTAAATTATTTGAAAATGTAAATACTAATATAAGTAAGTTCAATGTGAATAGGATAAACATCACTGATCCGCTGCAGAGTGCTATTCCATTTCTCTCCTACAAAGATGGAGAAACATTTGATGCTGAAGCTTGACGATTACCCATTCCATTCAGTTTAACTCTTGTTGCTAATTAACAATACACACTTTTTTTTCTGTTGCAGGTAAATTGTCAGACATCAAGTCGACGTGGTCCTCTGGCCCAATCTCCCACACACAAGCCTCCTTATCCCATGAACTATGGAAGGTACCCAGAAACACTACTGCTCCGACAAGACCTCCTCCAGGCTTAACAAACACCAAGCCGTCGTCTACTTGGGGTGCCAGTCCACTGGGTTGGACCAGCTCTTACTCCTCCGGTACTTGTGACTTCTGTATTTTTTGCGAATGCCATGCCTTCATTTTGTAGTTCACTTCTATTCTTTGTGTTACAGTGGGGAGGTGCCCCATAGTTTTGTATTAGGCTGCAAGTACTTGAAGTTCAATACAAGCAGAGTGTATCTGTTTCCAGGATGGAGCATGCATTTGTTTATTTTACCTAGGATAAGTTGTAAACGAAAGTGTCTTCAGTCATGTGATTGTATTAGTAATTTTACCAATGAATTACCAAATAATTTCACTCCAGCTAGGATTTTTTTTTTCCATTTTCTGAATTTTAAAAAATTTCTTTTGGATACGTTTTGTGTCTGCTTTTCCTCATCAAAGCCCCACCTGGTGGGCAGACAGTGCTGGTGCCAGGATTCTCTCTGGAGCCCAAGTGTGGTCGCCCACGTGACTAAAGAAGTACTGCGGTTTTTCAAAGGCCGCTAATAAATGTCAAGCCTGTTCAGTTTCTCGTTGTAAAACCCCAGGCTGAAGTAGGAAAAGCAGGTTTCACCGCTTGTATCCTAGTGTCTTTAATCAGAACATTGTCAGTGCAGAAATAACTATTTTGAAAATGTCATACACAGTAATGTATCGTTGGCAGGACAGCAGAGTGCTGCAGTGCTGTAAAAAATCTTTAATAACAAGCGGCAATCTGAGCTTAGGCATCTGAATAGCTTTTAAAATGTTTCTTCTTGTTTAATTCTACTGTAACCTGACATAGCTGCATCCACCATTTTCTAATAGCTATTATGGGAATGTGAAAAATGCCACAGATCTTTTAAGTGTAGCAGAAGTAGTAGCTTTTTATTCCCCAACCTTTCATTCCAGAGAAGACAGTAAATGAAGGTGTGGACAAACTGTTGTTAAATTTGTTTTCAGTAGCAATTGCTCTTGCTAAAATGTGGCAATTCCAGGTAAGTTTCCTTGTTGCAAAGTGCTCTCCATACCCATGGCAAAATGTTTTGTTTGCAATTCTGTAGGTTCTGCATGGAGTACTGACAGCTCAGGAAGAACAAGCAGCTGGCTGGTTCTTCGAAACCTCACACCCCAGGTAAGCACAGTTACACTTAGCTAGTTATGAAAAGAAACCTGTCATATTTAAGAAATGGCGAGAGGAATGCTTATCAATACTTGTCAATCTTGGTCATTTAGTTTGTTCGAAAGGAAAACGCATTATTCTGCATTTGTTTTGGATGTCTGCTACAGGGAATCTGTAAAGCTTTTACAGAATGAATGAAATATGAAGTTTATGATTACGTAATTAGTCATTCATTGTACAGTATATGTGTGTGTAAGTTTGGAAGTGAATGATATCTTAAGGCAGATTCAGGAAATCTGCATTTCCTGTGGGTTTTTTATTTTTGTCTTTAAGTCTGTCAAAGCCTCTAGTCCTCCCCATGGTGAGGAACATAAGCCCAAAAGCATTGAATGTAAACATCTAAAATGATTTAGAAGAAAAATAAGTTCTATTTATGAACAATTTGTTTCTCCTTTGACTTATCTGTAGACTTTTAATGATAAATATAATTAATATCACCTAAACTGGGAAAATTTGTGCACTGGACTATAGAGGAATCTTGAAAAGACAGGATGTCTCACCTCTGTGAGGACAGTGATCAGTCTGTAACTAAAATGATCTTGTAGAAAGATATTTTTTCTCTTTTTTTTTTGTGTACTACTTTTAGAGTTGTTCGGTTAGCAAGTGTGGCAAGTAAAATCACAAAAATGCAAATAACCATTTTTCCTCCCTCTCTTACCAGATCGATGGTTCCACACTGCGGACACTGTGTTTGCAACATGGCCCTCTAATAACATTCCACCTGAACCTGACACAAGGGAACGCTGTGGTCCGATACAGTTCCAAGGAAGAGGCAGCCAAGGCCCAGAAATCTCTGCATATGTACGTTTCTGCCCTGTCTTTCCTTTGTTATGAGGCCAGTTTTATCTCAGAACCTGTTTTCTTAAGAATTTGTTTGCTGGGATTCACAGCTGATCCCTAGGTAGTTCAATCTGAATTTTGAAATTACCTGATGTGAGAGGTGCACAGAGGAATAAAGTAATGGCAAGCTGAATATATGTACACTACCGAGTGAGAGGTCATTACAATAATAGGTATTCACCGTTAATACTGTGCTCGGTAAGGGTCTGTCACCTCTAAGACTTCTGCAGCAAGGATCTTCAGTTCTTTAGCAATCTAGACATTCCAAGCCAGCAAAATAGGGAAATTTAACTTAATTTTATATGAAAAGGAATAGAACAATTGGTAATTACAGAGCCAGAGCCCCTTCAAACATCATTGGTGCTTGCTTATAAACAAGGTTTTATTCCAACAAAAATGTAGTTGTTAGTATTTATGTTCTGAGTTTCATGCCATGCAGTGGTGAGACTGAACTAGAAAATCTGGTGGATAGTCCTAGGTGGCTTTATCTTCCTTCCCCCTCTAGGTTGCAAAATTAAGAGTAGAAGAAAAGCCTGGAACAATACTGCACCCATTCCATAGTCATGTAGGTGCTCTTGTGATACAAACGCAGAGAAATTAATTTTAAATATACTATTAGAGAAAAGTGAAGTTTCAAGAAATAAAAAAGTGAAAAAACATTCAACTTTGCAGGATGAGGGGTGAGTTGCATTGAAGCATGAGTCAGTTTTCAGAGAACAGCTATTAGAAAGATCAGCCAGTTGGTTTTGAGTGTACCTTCAAATAAAAATGAGAATAAAGATTACAAAAGAGCAAGAAAACGCAGAGAAGAGTAATATAACTGTATCTTGAAAAGTTAAACATTCTTTGTGATGGGATAAGAAAAAAAGCTTATTCTTCTGGCTTGTTGGTTTTAACACACACAGCAAATGCTTGAATCACTTGCAGGATTTAAATACTAAAATATATTCAGGGAGGGCAGGTTAAGGTGAAGAGAAGAGCCGAGGCTCATTTTGGAACGGAAGTGCCACGAATTGGTCGGCACTCGTTACCGATAACGACGGTCCTCTTGCAGCTCTGCGCCCGGAGAGCCTCCCGCGGACGGGTGCGGTTAGCAAACAGCTCAGAGAGCTGCAGGTGTTGCCGGAAGCGGCGGCGCCCGCTCAAATTTTGTTGTTTTTCCCACCCCGCTAGGTGCGTCCTGGGAAACACTACCATCCTGGCCGAGTTCGCCGGCGAAGAGGAGGTGAACCGCTTCCTGGCGCAAGGGCAGCCGCTGCCGCCCACCTCGAGCTGGCAGTCGGGCGGCGGCGGCCAGGGGCGCCTGGGCTCCGGCGGCGGCGGCGGCGGCGGCCACGGGCTGGTGCGGGGCGACGGCGGCGGCGGTCACTGGCCGGCGCCCTGCCTGGGCGGCAAGGGCAGCAGCGACCTGCTGTGGGGCGGCGTGCCCCAGTACTCCAGCAGCCTCTGGGGCCCCCCCAGCGCCGACGACGGCCGCGTCATCGGGAGCCCCACGCCGCTGAACACGCTGCTCCCCGGGGACCTGCTCAGCGGCGAGTCCATCTAGGAGAGCAGACGCCACGCCACGGCAGATACAATCATCAGCACTAAAGGAGAAAACAAAACAGAGCAACAACAACAAAAATAAATAAAAAAAATTAAAAAAATCGGAACCCTTTCCAGTCCCGGGCTTGGCGAAGAATCCAGCTTTAACAGATCGGACTGGCAGCCCTTTTTTTCGTACCTCTGTCCAATATCGAAGATGAGACTGCAGAAGCCCTTGTGAACTGTTAAGGCAACAGTATGGGCAACTTTTGGTCAGTGTCCCATGCTAATGACAGGTTTTAATTTTTTTTTTCATGGCTTTTTTTTTTTGGTTTTGTTTTGTTTCACATTGTCTTTTTATGTTCGTACGGTGATATTTTACAAACCAAGTATAAAAGCTGCTTAGAATAGGTCTATCATGAAGGGCACTTTTGAGAAGTTGGGCTGGAAAGGGTTATCTTGTCGACGCGGGATGGGGAGGGAAGGGGGGAGAGAAAAAGCCTATTTAAAAATGAGCCTGTGACTATTATGCACATTACCAGGGGCGAACCCAGTAATCAGAGAGAGTGAAGTGTGATATTTAGCGCTGGTACAGCAGAGGAAGGAATCCGAATGGTAACTATTGACTGTACAGGTTGAACAGGGGGGAGGGAAGGGGGGGGGGTCAGGGTATCTATCTCTGTGTCCACTACTCCCATGGATCTGCCTATGCACATTACCCTTGTTTCATTACTTTTTTTTCCATGCCATTTTTTTTAATCCCAAAAATCTAAAAAGTTAAAAAAAAAAAAAAACAAAAAAAAAAAAAACAAAAAAAAAAAACATATCAAACATGCAAATACTTGAATCCAGCAGGCCAATAACAAAATGTGAACACTTTCTAAGTCTAATTATTACACTTCCAGGTTGGCATCAGTACACAAAAAACAGGCTCTAAGATTTTTTTTTTTTTTTTTTTTCAATTCAGACTATATGTTTTGTTGGGACAGACGTGTGTATGTGCGTGTGCTTGTGTGGGCGTTTGTACGTGTGTGTGCGCGCACCCATGCGTGATTCAACTAAAAGTGTGAGTTTTTTCCTTTTATTCAGTATATGCTTTTTATTTGCTCATTGGTCAAATGTTTAATTGTTATTAGCTTCTAACTTTGCACTGAGTGTCCGCAGCCCTTCTTGTAGCTAATCCTGTAATGTTAAAAAGAAAAAAAGGAAAAAAAAAAAGAAAAAAAAAAAGAAACAAACTGATAGAAGGGGCCGGCGACAATTCACGTGTAAATGTTTACTCAAGGACTCTTATCGCATTTTAAAAATTACAGTGTGTATCTCTGGAGAATAATATGTATATCTACCTTTAGCGGCTTTTTATTGTGGACTAATGCAAGAAAATTATTACCGGAGTATTGCACCGTTTTTTCCATTCGGAATATAAAGTTTAAAAAAAAAATACTCTTGTTGAACTGTGGCCATAGATAAATGTAAAGAGTGGATAGTTCCCTTGCAAGCAGGAACAGAAACAAGCACTTGGACATAGGTTTTGACTGCTTTTGGAGGAGCCAGGAGTTTTGGCTCCCACCTGTTTACAGACCTTTTTTTCTCCTTCAAACTTTAAAATAAAAAAAAGGAATTAAAAAAGAAAAAAAAAGACAAAAAAAAAAAGACTTCCATCGTAAAGAAAACTATTTTCAGAATGAAGATATGCTACTTCAGAGCTCTGGGATTGAACAGTGTTGTTGTATTATTCTTTTCTTTGCCCATTGCTGTGTACTATTTTTGTTGTTGTTTTCCTCCTCTTCGTCAAAGTGGCGAAAACTTTGTGATCACTATCTTGCACATGGTGGAAGATGTCTCAGGAAAGCCGGGTTTCCCGAGGAGCAACTCCACACCATTTCATGTATTTTTAAAACCCAACTCCTAGCACTGAAGATATTATTAAAAAAACAAAATAAAATAAAAAAAGACAGTAAGAAAGAAGAAAATACCTAATCTAATGTGTAGCAGTTACATATTTACCAAATAATGGACTCAAAAGAAATAGATGTTTGAAGAGTGCTTTATATATTAAAAAATTGCTTTATGTTTAAAAAAAAAAAAAGATCAATGTTTTGATTGTTTTGAAAGGAAGAAAGACAATGGAATAACATACACTTCAAGTATGTTTTAAAAAATTATATGAACATTGTGCTCCCTGCCTGCTTGGATCAGGAAACTTGTGCATTACATTTTTTTTTTTTTTTTTTTTGGAAAATTAGCTTTTTAATGGTTTTATCAGATTTAAAGGGTCCTGCAAGATTGCAAATTAACAAAAGCTGGTTTTATAGAGGATCATGAACTATGCACAAACTGGGTTCAAGACTTGTTTTCTTTTTCTCAAGTTTTAGTAGTGTATTTAGCTGAATAACCTTTCCTCAGAGTAATTGCATCTCATTGCCATTACACGCCTCCTACATATATATTTTATATATATATATATATACACACACACACTCTTATATAAAATATGTATGTGTGTATGTGCGTGTTTACATACAGTTTTCCATGCTGAAGTTTAGCATTGAGTTGTAGAAAAACTCCTGATATATTAAAATTGGAGGTGAAAGTTGAAATTTCTGTTTAAGGGTTTACGGGGGGTTGGGTTTGGGGCTTTTTTTTTTTTTTTTTTTTTTTTTTTGCCTTTCCTTTTGGATTAAACATGTCTGTAACTCTGAGATTTAAAAAAAATGTGGCTTTTAATGTTATTTCTCCTCATAGAATGTGATTGTTAACATGCACCGAACGTTGCTTTCAAGAGTACGAAGATTCTTTGAAACTTAATAAATTGCAGTTTTTTCTTGGCTGTTCAAATAATGTGTATTTTTCTTTTCTACAGGGAATACTAAAAATTTTTGTTAAATCTGATGAGATATGTCACGGAGAAAGTTTAACTCTTGTAATATTAATACGAGTTTAGTGTACAGCCAGGCAAATCCCTGCTGTAAGTGTAGCCGCGCACTTCGAATATGTGCTTGGTGTTGCTGCCTCCTCGTGAGCTTGTACCGTTAATGCTTTGCATATCACGCCCAACAGCACGATGCATAAAAAGCAGTAATCATTTCTTTTTTGTTGGTGTTGGAACGATGTTTTTCTCATTTATTCGTGTCTTTCTCTAACGATATAGCAGACGAATTGTTAACGCTTCGAATATTGAGAGCCCGGAGGCTGAAGGTGGTGGGTCAGTCTCCCACTCGGTCACCTTGTGTCCCCTCTCGTTTTCTGGACCTAGATGTCTCTGGATCTAAACTGCCATACCAGTTAGACCAAATTTTTGTGAAGTGGGCAAATAGCCCCTAAATAGGGTAGAAACACAAAAATACTCAGATGTTTGGCCTTTCAGGTTTTGAAGTTGAGGGAGATGCTTACAACTAGCCTTAGGCGCAGGGCTGAGGCACAGCGAGTCGTGGAGGGACCCAAGCTTGCTCCGTCTTGTCTAAAGATGAACTTGGTTGTCTTCCTCTCACCTCCATGAAACCAGTTCTGTATCTCTTACTGGCATTATGGCGATGTCTACTAGAAGCGTGCGATTTGTACCTGCTCTGATCCCAGGTTTTTTGATGATTAACAGTTTGTACAGTGTAACTCGTTCCACCTCGTTTGAGAAGGAAAAAAACCTCGCATCAAGACCTGGATTAATAAGGAAGTGGTTTGCAGCAGTGGCTGCTCTCCTAGCAGCGTGGCTTCAGCCCGGCTCTCCGGCACTGGCCCATCCTTTCCGTCACCGGGATCAGTGCCTTATTAAACTCTGATAAGACCAATCCTTAGGAGGAGGGAAGAAATGAACTGCAGAGTTTGTGGTTTGCCAGTGTATATGATACAGATGCAAGTAAATCTAGATTTTGGGGTAACGTCTATAGCTAAAATGTCCAATCGGAAGCCCAGTCTGTTGATTTGACAACCCCCTCAAAATTACCAAGCTGAACGGTATTAAAACAGTTGTGTGTGTGGTTTTTTGGTTCTTCTGTTTTGTTTTACTGTGAACTACTTCTCTTTCCCTCCCTGTACCTCATTTTTTTTTCTCTTTCATTTGTTTGTATTGAAATTCTTGCAAGAGAGATTGCCTTCTTTTTTTCTTTTCCTTCTTGGGGTTTGCTTTGGCTCATCTCTGTTTGAACAGGGAAGCCGTTCGGTTTCAGCGTCCTTGGGTTGTTGGTTTTTTAACTAGGCATCCAAGTCCTTTGCAGAGTTTCAGCCAACGAGAGCTTTTGTCTTCCATGAGGTTGGCAGAGGTGGCAGATGCACTCTCAAAATTTAGCATCCCCTCTCTACCCTGGTGAATTAAAGAAATAACAGCTTTGGGGCAAAACTGATCTTCAAGTGTTTGCATTGATTTTATTTTCCATGTCATATTCTTTTCTGCTTTAACGATAGCAAGCATTTCTTAAATTGTAAAGATAGCTCCTAATGATAAGGATTATCCTTCTATCTAAAGAATCTTTACAAGGAAACTTTTTTTTTTTTTTTTTTTTTTTGAGAACAGTTTGTGGGGTTTTTATGTATATTGCATTTACTGTACCTTCCATAGCACTTTCACTGCATGGCTCCCCTGTCTTCTAGGCCAGGAGAAGTTCTCTTTCCTAAGCGGTGTGAAGCTGTCAAACTCCTCCTTAGTTACTTGTCTAGTTTGTGGGTGGCACTGGCAGAGCAGATGATTGTTTCTGCTCCAAAAATATATTACTGTTCTTGATAATTCAATATATGATTGTATATGTGAAGGAGCATTTTAATTAAACAAAAATTGTATATGGATATCTGTATATGTTAAGAATTATTGGAGTTGGACGAGTCTGGAAATTGAATTGGAAACGTCACAGTTTGGGTTATGGGCAGCTGTATCATGGTGTGGCAGATCGAGCGAGCCGCGGCGACCCGTCGGGACCGTCCCGTGACCCTGTGTACGAACCACCGCTCCGCGTCCCATCAGCGTCCGCGCGCCGGGCGCCCTGACCGCGCCGCTGCGTCGGTGCCGGCCGCGCGCCGAGGCCTGCGCGGCCGCGGCCGGAGAAGGGGAGCTCTGGAAAGCGGGAGCATGGCGAGCGACCGGACTCCGCGCGCCGACCGCACGGCCGCCGGCGGCCGCAGCGCAGGGCGACCTTCGCTCCTGCGGGTCCCTCCAGCTGTTTTCACCCCCCAGCTCCTGGTGTCGCTTCAGGGGCAGCAACATGCCCGCGAGATGGCCGCGTCCCCCCGCCCCACTCTGGGCGTCTCTTCCAGGAGCGCTCCGGGGATTCGGGAGCTTTCCCGAGGGAGCACGGCCGGCCAAACCTCCCCCCCCAACCCTCCGGCTGTAGTGGGGCCATGTGTCCTCCTCGGTGGATGGGCCCGGTGTCCTCCTCGGTGGATGCGCCTGGTGTCTTCCTCAACGGATGCACCCACTGTCCTCAGCGGATGCGCCCAGTGCCCTCCTCGGCGGATGCGCCCAGTGTCCTTCTCGGCAGATGCACCCGGTGTCCTTCTTGGCAGATGGGCCCGGTGTCCCCCTCGGCAGATGGGCCTGGTGTCTTCCCCGGTGGATGGGCCCGGTGTCCCCCTCGGCAGATGCGCCTGGTGTCTTCCTCGACGGATGCGCCCAGTGTCCTCCTTGGCGGATGGACCTGGTGTCCTCCTCAGCAGATGGGCCTGGTGTCCTCCTCGGCAGACGCAACCGGTGTCCTCCTCAGCGGATGCGCCCATTTCCTCCGGTTGACTGCGAGTGGTCAGACTGCAGCTTGAGTGGCCCGGCCAGCCCGTGCCCGGGCCGTACAGTTGACCCATCAAACGTAACGCGCTCTCCTAGCGTTGTCCTCACTCGGGTGAGAGGGTTTCCTCAGCCCCCGATACAACGCTTGGTCCTACCTGTGCCCCGGTGTTTGTTTTTTACTGTCCGATGCTTTGGAAACAAGTTGCTTGTACATTTTCTCTGACGAAAACGTGGTGCCAGCACAGTTGTGATTTCAGGGTTATTAAAATGTTACAATAAAACACAGTAAACTGCAAGGTTGCTTTGCTTTCGATGACTGGTATTGGTAGTAGAGGCGGCTTGCCTTGAGACGTGGGGCCGCTGGCTGATGGGAAACCTTTTCTCCCCTGCCACCATCCCGCCCACTGGTGCCTGTAACCTTTAGATGCAATCCTCAATTACAATTAAATATAAATTAAATAGGTTATTGTTTAACATGTTCTTTTCAGGGGGATGAACTTGATAATTCACAACTCTGCCAGATTCCGTTAGAATTTCTCCGCAGCACTGACCACTTTCCCTCATCCCTTTGCTCACTAATTATATTGGAAAAGTGCATTCAAGAAGAGGAGAACTATTCATGGACTTTGTTGGAGAGGAGAAGACTCTGCTTCTGGTTTTGCAGCAGGTCTCATTTCGGTTACAGTACTAAAAAGTTGTGTTCAACTCTCTGTACAGGAGAGGAGCAGGAAAAATCCTTCCAGTGCCAAAGACGAGCAGTGGCAGGGGAGTAAGGCAAGGCGGTGGCGAGGGCTGGGAAGCCAGGGACGAGAAATAGGTGCGAGGAGCTGGTTGCCTCAGTTCGGCTGGCTGTAGGTGAATTACATTTTTGCAAGAGCAAGAAAATGATAGGGGTTTTTTTATGACTTTCTTAGTAACGTCAATATGAAAACACTGAGCATGTAATAAGATCATTCTAAAACTGTTCAATATAGAATTTTTTCTAATATCCTTTATTTCTTGCTCTTCTGTATGGTTGCTGCAGGTTTTGGAAAAATCCCACTGGGTTCAAGTCCTGCTTCTGAGTGAATATGGGTGCAACATTGATTGCTACATTGCGGGGAGAGCATCAAAACAGACCTACGTAAAGAAGCCATTTGTGGGTGCTGTCTCCCTGAGCTACCTTTTAAGTTTTTGTAACCTGTTAGTTTGTGAACTGTGAGTCACACGGTAACCTGGATGGCCTGGTAGTTGGAGACAGTTTCAAAAACACATCCTTGTCCGGTGGAGATTAAGAATAAAGCACTGCACCATTGTAAGATAAAATACAAGGTATAGAGTGACCATAAGTAAGGAAGTTCTGCTTGTGCTACTGATGAGAGAGGGCAAGGAGGATGGGGAAGAGGGGAGGGAAGAGAAAGTACCCAGAAATAGTGGGATCTGCTACATGGGTCAATGTCAATGTCTTTTTCTAACAGAGATACCAGTGAGCACAGATAGTGATCTTCATCACCTTCCAGTTCAAACAGTCTTTTGAGCCAATTAATCAGTTTTATAGAATCTAACTTCTCCAAGACATCACAGAAATACCAAGTTCACGTTTATCTGATCTTCTACTGTGCACCATGCTAGAGGCCACAGATTCAGAGTGTGTGAAACAAAGGTATTTATGAGCATCTTGGATTCTCTCCACTGGTTACAAAGGTGTAATGCAAGGATTGAGTTAGGCATAGGCAAAAATCAAAATTTGCTGCTCTATGATGAGGGGCCAAAGCTTTGAAAGACGTGGACAGTTTGTGTCATGGGAAGACCAAGCAGAGCCATAATGGAAAGCTGGGAAGACACTAGAGAGAGATTCCTGCGTTTTTGGCCCTTCTTTGGCTGCAGCAGCCACCTGCTCCCCAACTTCTTTGGCAGCAGAAGAAAGTCCAGCTTTCTGAGCTTCTGATGTTGGGTGGGGAAAGCACTGCCATTTTTCTGCTTCTGATAATTCACATCTCAACACAACTGCTCGCTTCCTACATCCCTACATCCAGCTCTGTGAGCCAGATTCACGGACTCCTCTTGCAGTGCTCAGGTACCACCCACAAAAGAGACTGGAGATTGGAATCTGCTCCTTGCTGAGCTGCTCTTTGTAGGGGCTGTCACTGAAAGCTAGACTTGACCTATTTCAGTCATGAATGTAGACTCAGTATTTGAACGTTATGGTCCTTCTCCAGCTTCTATCATCTCTCTGCTGCCCAGATTGCACAGTGGAGAGACTTGAAAAGGCTACTTCTGCCCTGTACTTGGCTTTTAACCCGTTTTACTCCAAGAAGCATTAAAAGAACAGACAGTATAAACTTGAGTTCATCAGTAATCTCACAGATCATGGAGTCTGCTCTTTAGTGTCCAGAGCTAGCAGGTCAGTCTGCTGTGTTTCAGACAGGTTCTGGTGAACTATGTGTCTCTGGAGCCTTCAGTTGCACCCATACAGTTATTTCACTAGGGCTGCGCCTGTGACTATGCCTTTCAGACACCTGCAAGATGCTGACCACAATTCTGCTCTGCATCTATTGCCGGCATTTCAGTTTCACCTCTCGCTTCAGTTTGTCCTAGTCCTTCCTGCCTCTTGCAGTCTCCTTAGAAATCCATAGGTACAACTGTGACCAAATAAATTCCCCATGCAATGAAATGCTTTCAAAGGCTCCGCAGCATGGAAATGAAGGAATTTTGTCTTTTTCTTCAGAAGTCTAGAAATGAACAAATGAGCAAAACGTCTGTATCCAGATCTTTTGAGCTTGGTAGGGTTTGAGTGGCTAGTGTGGGGGAGTGTATCCAAGAGGAGCTATGCAGGAGAGTGGCAGACAAAGGACCAGTTTTTCTCCTGGGGAAAGAGGCACCTGGAAGGAGATTATCTGTTCATACGAGCAAGCCTGGAAAGAGGAAGGCTTGTGCAGTAGAAGTTTCACTTTGGTCACTAGGAAAGCACCCGCAGCTCAGAGGGAGCTAATGAAGTGCTCTGGAGTCCAGCTAGTAACAGTCCTGGTTCAATGCTGACCCTAGATCTGAGTGCCGAGGCTGCTGAGGTGAGTGGACTCGCCATGCTGAAAAGCTTGGAGTTGGACACTGGTTGTACAGTGTTAGACCACCATGGCCAAGTGAGTTGGGCCTCCCAGCAGGTTTCAAGAGAAAAATAAAACCCTCTTTTCCTACATTATGCAAGAGTTGAGCTTCCCCTTGCTGAGAGACCTTCTGCAGTTGACACTGCCAGACTTGGTGGCCAACCAAGACGTGAATTTTTCTAGTTGTACTTTCTCGTTCTCTGTGAAGTTTTGGGAGAAGAGGAGGAAATAAATAAACTCCAACTGCAGAGGAAGGTAGAAGAACACTGCTGCATGTGAGAGCAGGGAGGACATTAACTGAAGAGCGGCAGAGTGCAGGAGTCCTGAAGCTTAATGACAAATAGAGGATGAACTCCAGGGGCAGATCAGGCAACAAGCGCTGCAGGATGGGTGGTGAGATGGGTGAAGACCCTTCTTTGCCAACGGCTTTCCACAGTCTACCCTTGCAGCAAGCACCCACTACTTGGACAAGCAGCCTCTTCAGGGTACAAGCTTGCAGTAACTCGTGTTGTCTGTCCTGAAGGCTGCTTGGATACTCAGCCCTTGAAAGGGACAGGGCACAAATTGAGGTGTTTGTGTGTTAATATAAGCTCCTAAATGTAGGGATTTGGTTTTGAAAAACTTTTTTTTCAAGCAATTTTCTGCATGTTTTTCCCTTGTTCTTTATCACTTGAAAGGTCGTTCACAAGCAAAGTGCTGTAAATCTCTTTGCAAATGCTGCTTCTTTGCCGTTTCCCTGGCTCCCGCACCATGCAGATCCATGCGATCTTGCAATCCAGGAGATCAGATTTTGAAGCCAGGTTGGTGCTCTGTTTCCTGTTTTATCTCGGAAAGAAACCCACATCACATCTGCAAATCCCGCACAGTAGGCCAGTGGCTGTCACTGTGAAGTCTGCAGGGCACCCAGTGTTGGTTTGCATAGGAAGAATAATATTTATGCCAACCAACTGTACATATTGCAATTTTTACAATCTAAAATTTTGCTTGCATATACATGACTTCGTATTCTGAATTTTCTTTTCAGAGAAAGCTGGAGACTCACCCTAAAAACCATGCAAGTCCTCTTTTTGGAACTATTTACATGAGCATGTCCTATTTGGTGCCCTCTTAAATTGCCGCCTTCCTTGCAGCATGAAATGGGAGAAAGCAGCCCATTTTTACGAAATGTCCTCAGCTGTAATTCGCAATTTCTGCCACGAGATGGTGTGAAGAAATGGCTGTGCTCACGTCTGGAGCGAGCGAGGGACAGGGGTGGCCAGACGCAGACGGCGACGTGGCCCCGCGGGCCCCACGTTCGAGCGTCGCTGGGGTTTGCGCCCGGCTTTGCCGGCTCGCTGGGCGATGCGGGCGAGATTTCATCAGCGCTCTTGGCCTCTCTGGCCTGCAGATCGGTTCAGCAGTGGATCAGGCACGGCTGCCTGCAGATGGCCTTGCGGTGGCCCTGCTGCTCGGCCGCGTGTGTAGCGCAGTAGGGGTGTCGCAGCGACAGCCCGGGCTGCGTCCCAGTTACCTGTGAGGCTGGGTGGACCTCCCAAAAGTGGTTCAAAAGATTGCATACTTTCTAAAAAAGTTCCTTGCTCGTAAACCGTTCCAAAGTGAGGTTTGCATGCTGGCGAAGGAGGTTTTCCTCATTGCTGGGGTCAGTTATCTGGTGCAAAATACAAACCGCAGGAGCAAGCGCTGTCTGAAAGGCTCTGGGCTGGACCGAACTTGCTCCGTAGTGTTTCTTAAATTCAACAGCCAGCCTTAGGCGATTGAGAACCGCAAGCAATCTGCGTTAGCAATAATCTATTTATTAGACAGAAAAGCACCGCGCCGCACCGCTGGGGCGCGGGGAGGCCCTGCCGGCAGCCCGCCAGTCCCGGCTCCCAGACGAAGCAGCTGTGCCTGCCCGCAGCCGACGGGCACCGCGCGGCTGTGTCTCTCCCGCAGCACCGTGAAGCCACTGAACTGGAAAAGCAACAGGAAAAAAGGGGTTGTAAGGAGGGCGCAGGAGTTACCCAGCTGTCGGCTTTGGGAAGTACCTCCCCGTGTCGCCGGAGCTTTCCTGTCCCTGTCGCCCCTCCGGCCCCCCTCGCCCGGGAGTCCCCCCTTCCCGCAGCCCCTTCAGCGGCTGTGGACGGGGGCCGGAGGGGGCTCTGGCAGGCTCCGGCAGGGCCAGGAGAGGGCATCCTCACCTTGCTTTTATAAACTGCTCGGTTTAATCCTGCAGCGGCACCTTGCACCTTTGGTATCGGAGCGAGCAAACCCGAGGCAACGGGGCAGCAGCTGTCGCCTTTGGTGGGGGTCTTGGGCACGGGCCCATGCACCGCCTGGGAACCTGGTGGCTAAAGGCACTTTGGTTTTTTACGTGCCTGGGCACGGCGCACCGGCTGCCGGCGGCTGCAGGGATGCGGGTGCCCTGGGCTTGCTCAGGCAAGCCAAGCGCCAGGCGCCTTCGGGGGCTCCGCAGGCCCCGGAGAGGTTCGAGCCGATACTTTGCCCGAAAGAAGCCGCTCGCGCTGCGCATCGCTGCTTCGGGCCGCCGTGACCCTTCCCGCCGCCGGCCTTGCGCCGGCAGCGCGCTGTGCTGCGTCCGGGCTCTCCGGCCGCGTCTCCTGGCTGCTGCGGAAAAGAGAGCCGGGGGCAGCGGGGAAGGACCCTGCGCTTTGGGGAACGGCCGCTGCTCACTGCCCGCTGCATTTTCGACAGCCGCCGCCTGTGCTTATCCGGCCACCTCGAGCCCGCTGCGGTCCCCGGCAGCCCGAGCGGGCCCGCGTCTGCCCTGGGAGCCCCGGGGGGCCCGCGCGCCCCAGCTGGGCTCCTTCCCCCCGGCAGCGGGCACGCGGGCGAGCAGAGCGGCTACGGGGGCTGCCGGGACGGGACCGTGGAGGAGGGTCACCGGTCCTGTCCTGCGTGGCCTTGGCTCTTTACAGCAAGGGCGTTAATCCTGGAAACGACTCCTGCCTGCAGACCGGAGCGATGCCACGGTGAGGGGCTGGCTGTGTTGCCCCAGGGAGCAGACAGGAGCCAGCAGTACATTAGGGTCAACTTTTTGAACAGCAAGGACCCAAAGCTGCCCAACTCTTGTGGTGCTACCACAGGGTACGGAGCAGGCTGGGGGGCTCTTTGCTAGGTCTTAGTATCTTTACAGTGCCCGCGTGGCTGCTGAGCATGGTCAGCGCCTGGTTACAGCGAGGACGGGCGGTGCAAGCGGGAGAGCAGATCAGTGCCGTGCATGCTGAAGCACGGTAAACACTGCCCTTGTGTGCTGTCTCCCGCTCCTTTTATTGTCTTTTCTTAATGTGTTTGTGGTTTTAATTCAGTGCATCGGCTGTCTTTTAATGGCTGGGTTTTTTTTTTTTTTTTTTTTTTTTTTGTGTGTGTGTTTTTTTTTTTTTTTCTTTGTACTTGGATGTCAGAAGGGCTGATTTATTTTTATTTCCTCACTGCTTGGTAAAATTTTAGTGGATAAATTATCAGGGAAATCATAATAGCAAAGGTACTGACACTGCGGAGTGAGGCTGGAGAGCGAGGGGGAGCGTCCTGCAGTGCCAGGATGCTCCAGATAAGGACAGCGCATGGAGGAGGGAGAGCAAATGCAAGTGATAAGGGGTCTGGGCATAAAACAATCTTATCAGGCTCTGCAGCACTTGAAATGTGGAAGAAAGAAACCCACACGGTTTCCAGCTCCGCTTTGCAACAACATCTTTATTAGGTATGCTTTAAAAAAAAATGTAGAAAACAGAAAACCGAGGAGAGGCAGAGACTGCCCTATCGCATGCTCTACACATCTGCCTAAAGTACAACATCAAAACTACTTTGGACACTGGTTCTGTTGCTGTAAACGGAGCTGGCACCAGAATGTTGCTTGGGGCAAGGTGGACGCGGGACCCAAACGAGGCCCGGGAGGCTGGAGCCGGTGGGGTGCAATGCAGCTGCACAGATGCCTGCATCTGCTTCCTGATGCACGCAGCAGAAGACCGTTGTTTGCCCCCTTGCTAGCACGCGAGGTCCCTCCTGCATCCCTGCAAGCTCGCCGATGCGCGAGCGCAACGTGCTGTCCGGCAGAGTTTCGAGCCCCCTCTCCCGTGACGCGGCTACGCCTGCCGGCTTGGCGCAGCCCCCGGGAGCGGCGTGCAGGCGCACCGCGGTTTCTCAGGTGCGCATCGTGCCCTTTGGGAACCCGTCCTCTCCCCACGCCACTCCGGTGCCGGCCAAATCAAAGCGACCTGCATCCCTTCCAAGTCCCTCCTCCTTTTGATCTACAAATCTTACCAGTCCAAACAGGTAGGGTGGGAAAGAGGAGGAAAAGGGTGGGAGGGAGCAGGGTTGGTTTTGGCCAAGGCAGCGCCTCTCTCCATCCAGCCCACCTGAGTTTCCTGCCACTGCGGCTGCTGCCAGCACCTTCCTCCCAGCCCCGCGCGGCCCGGCTCAGCACATGGTGCAGCTGTTGGTCTTGTTCATGGGAGGCCTCAGCATGGGCTCCTTGGGGAACGTCTCTCTCCTCTTGCAGAGAGCTGGGCTGAGCCGGCTGGGTAGGTTGGCTTGCTGCAGGAGCTCCCTGAAGACCTCCAGGACGTTCTCGTTCTCCTTGGCTGACGTCTCCACAAAGCGGCTGTTCCAGTCCAACTCCACCAGCGACAGGGCATCCTCTGCCAGGACCTGCCTCTCCCCACCACTCTCCGCTTTGTTGCCCACCACCACGATAGGAGGGAACTTGTCTTCCTTCACCTCCAAGATCTCCTCCCGCAAGCTCTTGACACTCTCAAAGGACTCGGCATCATCTACAGCATAGACCAGTGCGAAGGCATCACTGTTCTGGATTGAGAGCTTCCTCATAGCTGGGAAGGAGTAGCTACCGCTGGTGTCCAGGATTTCCACCTTGACCGTGGCCCCGCTCACCTCATACTCCTTGCTGTGTAGCTCCTCCACTGTGCGCCGGTGCTTGGGTTCAAAGGTGTCCAGCAGGAAGCGGCGGATCAGGGCTGTCTTGCCCACACCAGCAGCACCCAAGAAGACCAACCGCACGTGGTTCTTCTCCTTCACCACCAGTGACATGGCTGCACACAGAGGCTCTCCGGGGGATGGGATGCACCGCAGCTTGCACTCAGGCTGTGGTTGTTTCTGGATGGTTGTAGGTCCAGCGTCCTTCCTCCCCTGCAGCCCAATGCCTGGTGTCTCCCGTGGCTTGAATTGTCCAGCTCTGCGTGCCCAGCAAACTTTGTTGCCACCTTCCTGCAAACTTCTCCCGGCTGTTGTGCTACAGACTCTACAGTCCCCCAGACCAGCTCATCTTTTATCCTGGCTCCTCTCTGCCATGTGGCACCCGGCTGTCCAATCTCTGTGGGTTGAGGGTGCTGAAGGAGGGAGGGCAGGGAGGGAGGAGAGCTGGGTGCTCCGGGCCAATCCGCGGAGCGCTGTCCTGGAAAGCCACTCCAGCCCTGGAGAGCACCGCGCTACATTGCACATTGCACTTGCGTCTCTCACCGCTGCCGGGAGCTCTGGGGAGCTGGCAGCCTTGCAGCTAGAGCTCTGCGCAAGCCGTCCTGCCCTTTTGTCCTCCGTGAAGATTAACTTGTGTCTCTTGGCATGGGTTTGATCTCAGCAAGGGAGCTAACTTGTGCTCCCCCTCCTGTTGGGTTGCTCATGGACGGACATGGCAGGGGGCTGCTTGATGTCGTTTCTGGCACTTGTGTGTGTTTGAGGATGTGTTTGCACACTAGGTAGCTGCAAATATACTCAACTGTTCTCTGATTCTGTGAATATTTGACCTGAGGGCAAAATAGGATCTCCATGAAAAATGTGCATCATAATCTCTAAGTTCAACTGTCAATCATTCTACAATTCTATGAAATATTTGTCCTGAGGGAAAAACAGGATCCCCCTGAAAGCTGTGCACCGTAACCTCCAAGTTCAACTGTCAAAGAGTCCAAGGCAGGAGCGCCTGGCCTGTCTCAGATTCAGCGAAATTTTGACCCAACACTCCCAAGTTCTTCACTGTGTCCAGAACATTTTGGAGTCTGAAACAGATGCTGCAAACCCATGGAGCCAGCTAACCTGGGGCAACTCCTTGCAGAAATGATGTGTGGTACTGATTGTGCACCAGCATGGCTAAATCTGGGTCAAACCGAGTGAAACTTAAGAAACCCATCGCTGCTCCTATTCCCATGCAAAACCCTGGTGCCTTTGGTACTGGGGAGAAGACCTTCAGCACGGGGAAATGAGTGTGAGCTGCAGACCCACATAAAGGGGCAGAGAAGGGAAAGGGCGGAACTGGTGTTTAATCCGTGGGCTCAGACTAGCCACACGAAATGTCGAGAGGGGAATAGTTGGCTGATTTATGGTGCAGAAAAGCAGGATGTATGTTATTGCCTTTCTCTGAGTGGATAGATGTTTCTTTTGAGAAGCAGTTTTCTGGCAAACGTGCGGGTTGCCTTGTCTGGATGTGTCTCCTTATCATTCACCTTTTTCTTGCTAGACTGGTTTTAGAAGATGATTTATGAAAAGTGCAAACACAGAAGGAATTTGTTCAAAAGTTGAAGATAAGCCTGTGTCCTAAATTATATTATGTTTCCTTTTAGCGTTGGACCAGTTTTTGTAATTTTAATGCAGGTGGTTTTCTTCTCATAGCAAAGTATCAGTTTTAGCATTTAGTTCTGGCTCAATTTATTCAGCTGATTTTGAAAGCTTTTTTCATGAGAATTATTCCTGCCATTCAATTCCCCAATTAGGATCATATTTTAGCAGTATTAAGAGCTATTCCTATCTGATCCTATTACAAGATGAGCCAACAGATTTCATCAGTGTAAGCAGAGTCATCCCCTTGCTGAGTCTGCATTAGCAGAAGAGGAAAGTTGGGCTCCCTGATAGCATTAGCAATGGGACAGTTTTTCAAGAAAACATCAAATAAATCATGGCACCCTGTGGCTCAGCTGGGGAGTCAATTAAAAATATTAATTAAAGCCGTATCCATGAAAAAATTAGTTGTTTTTCAGGGAATTCTGGGGCAGTGAGACTGCAGAAGCGGCGGTCGCCTGCCCCAGGACCTTGGTAGACCAAAGACGAGGGAGGAGGGCTGGATCGGCCGGCAGTGTCTGGGGAACGCCAGCTTCAGGCTTGCGAACAGAAGAGGCAGGAAGGGCTTACGGTTGAAGCACGACTGCGTTTTGGGGCTGGGCGCGCCGTCGGTTTCGGTGGGGATGAAGAACCGAAGGCGCTGCCAGAAGGAAGAACGAACATGGCAGCACGGGATGACAAATTGTCTTAGACAACTTTGGAAACCGAAGCTGTCTAAAGCCATAAATTGTTTACTAAGAAGCTTTATTAATGCTTCTGTGTTCTTAGACTGACAAAGATAGAGGGGTGGGGGGAGGTTTTTCAAGAGAGAGCAAATGTATTTTCTGCAGTTCCTCCAAGGTGAATAAGGGCCGTGATTCGGCATGTCCCAGCCAGCAGTAGCTCTCTGGAGACGTTTGGTGAAGCTAGTTTATACTCTCACCACTGCTTGCTTTCTGGGTGATTTTCTTCCAAAGACCATCGTGACTTTGTTCAACCTCACGGCACTCAACCAGAGTCTCTCTCTCACTTGCAGGTGGAGAAATGGTTTGTCCATGGGAAAGGAGGAACCTGTGGCAGAGAGGAACCATCTCCAATACCCTGTCTTGGCTCTAAACCCATCCCGTTACCCTGGTAGCCCAAAAGGGAAGGAGCTGCAAGCTCACAGACATGCTGGGAAACGTTGAGCAGCTCCGCTGGCCCTGGCGGGTTTTCCAAAGCCCGCCTTGAGGAAGGAGAGGTGGGTACCTGCCTTGTGAGCCGTGACACAGGTCGCTGCACTCCGATCTAGCTGGTCTGTGTGGCTGGCAACAACCACGTGTGCGGAGGAGACGCCCTGGCAGAGCAAATGGGTCTTTTGTTGTACGTGTGCAGAAAAATAATAGTATCACCGTTGCTGCCAGTAGTTCAACTGATTTCTGCAAAGGTGCATATGTTATTGAAGGCCTTAACAGAGGCAAATAGGCTGCTCCTATTTGAAGTCAATTTTTTTTAAAGGTTACACAGAGTTAAGCGAGGACATTTGTTGCCGATAAGAAATTCCCCTGCCTTTGTGTGGCACTCGCAAACAGTGTGTGTCTATGTCCCCGGTGATTTTTCACATCAGTTGTCTCCCTTTAGTTTTCACATCTGTGCTGCTATGGTTACGGAGAGCCTGAAAGGTTTTAAATCTCCCTTAGAGCAATGGAGGATTTCAGAGGTAATCTTGTTAAGAGATGAGCAATGAATATTTCCAAAGGCCTTTTGCATTAATATCTCATTCCATATTAGCTTATGTCCACTGACAGAATGGAAGGCAAAACTGCGAGCAAGGAAAAAGAAGAAACCAGAAAAGGGTGAATGCAGAACTGTGTTTTCTGTTGCAGCCTTTTGTGCTCAGAACAACATTCTTGAATCCCGTATTTTTCAAGGAGGACCTGGTAGGCCAACCTGAGTCAGATATGACCGAAAAGAAAAGAAAAGAAAAGAAAAGAAAAGAAAAGAAAAGAAAAGAAAAGAAAGAGAAAAACAGCCTGTGCTCCCCGGCCTTGCCAGTGCAGTTTAGGCTGCTCTGGGCCGTATCACCACCTCCCCTTGCCCGAGGGTCAGTGTAGGCAGTGGGGTTGTCTGACTGGCCTGGACGCAGCGTTACAAAGTGGAGCAACCCCTTTGACTTCAGCGTAGACCCGTTCCCAGAGGTTCCTACAATGGCCAGCTGCCCCTCAGGGCAGCTGCAAGGAGAGCTGCATGCACCCAGCAATCGCTGAAAATCAGGACTATAGAGAAAAGGAGCTGTCTTTCCTCCCCCCCGGAGCTCACAGGACCTTTATGGGCGCTCAGGGCCTGGATTGGCATCCTCTGTGCTGCAGGGTTGATGCTCTCTTCAGGAAAGTCCCACCAGCCAAGCGCCATGTGCTGTGGCTTTGGACCACAGGGAGACCATTAGGTGCTTTGCTCGAGCAGCAGAGATGATGTCTGCCTGCGGGGAGGAGGCATCCCTGGAGCTCGCCCTTGCAAACTCTGCCGCAACCCAGGCTCTCGCCGCGCGGGAGGAAGCCTGCGCTGCGCTCTGAGCCACGTCTGAACTTTCAGCCCTTGGTCGGCTGAGGCATTCAGGAGCCAGTGACTCTGGCAGGCTGAATCAGCGCTCAGCTGCGTAGGCGAGCGCGCCTCTTGGGCAAGCGGGAGAAAAATTAATGTTGTTTCTGCTGCGCCGCCGTGGGGTGAGGCCATGGGGAGTCCAGCATAGCTCATTCTGAGCTAAATCATGCCTGAAGCTCCCCAGGCCTGGGAGCACTCTGCCATGCCAGCATTGCCCTCAGTAGTGCTACTGGACAGAGGAGAGTGGACAGGATCAAGCCTCTGTGGTGCTGGGTTTAATAAATCAGGTAGAGAGGGACCATTTGGTCTCGTCCTGTAAGTAAAGGTAGAACATGGACTGCACGCTGCGGGGCTGGTGCACAGAGAAGGCAAAACCTCTCCCAGCTGCAGGCCTCAAGCCCGACCCTGTTCCTGTGCTGGTCTTGGCAAGGAGGTGTCTGCTGCTGCTCCTGGCAGCAGAAGGGACCATGTCACCCCAAAAGGTGTAGGTAGCAACCTCAGGGTAACAGGTTTCCAGGCCAAGGGCAGTGCAGGAGAGAGCAGGGAAGGGAAAATAGCCTTGAGCTGCTGGCCAGGGGAAGGGGCAAGGAAAAGGACAAAAAGAAAGAAAATAATGACAAAATAATGATGGGAGGTGGGATGGAGCGTGAACGATCTGGTGAGCAGGTCTGGGGAACATAGAGGTCCCACCCTACTCTTGCAAAGGCAGGTCGGGAACAAGGGCACTTGGAGGAGAGCTGCTGCAACAGAGCTGCTTGGTTATCCTCACTCTCAAGCCACAGGCCAAACCTCCGTTGGCCGAGAGCCACAGCACGATGGCGGCAGCATCAGGCAGCCAAGAGCCCTGGGGCGGGAGGTGAGGGCTGCCTCCCTGAGGTCCACACAGGAGCCGGCATCGGGGTCCAGGAGACTCTGTACAGCAGCACAGCTGGCAGTGAACCATGCTTGAAATGCTGGCTGACCCTGCTGGAGCAGAGAGCCACCACTGGCCTGGACAGCCCTCACAAATGGTCAGGACAGGGCAGTTTGAGGAAGAATCCTGGAAAATTAAGCATACACATTTTCTTTGCAGCTGTGGGATAGTGTTGATATGGCGCAAGGCTGGCATGGATGCTCTCACTGCAATTTGGTGTGTTGGAAGAGAATGGACACAGTGGTGAGAAGAGCTGCTGTCCAGCGAAGATCATGATGTGAGTGAAAGCTCAGCATGTGTTGAGCTCACTGCGTGCTCAGGGCATGCAAAGCCTGGGGCCGTACGAGCATGGCCACTGAGGCCAGCAGAGCACCCACAGGGGCACCCACCCCCAAAGCTGTGTTAGCACAGTGGGACCCTTCATTGCCAACAGACCCAGTCTCCTACCACTGGCCTTGCCAGGCAGTGCCGAACACCCAAACTGGAGCTACCCTGGTGCCCTGCTTCACGGGAGCCATGAGACCTGCAAACACATCGAGCTACTTCCCGGCTGTCGGTTGCTTTTTGGAGCAGGACTTCGCCGCCTCCGCGAGATGCAGAAAGCACCGAGCAGGGCTGCGATGCAGCAGGGCAGCTGGCGCGGTGCAGCCGGATTGCACAGCCGCTGGCCGGTTGCCCCTGCACGAACAGGCAGTTCCTAGAATTGCACTGCCGAGAAGCGGCAGGTGACTGTGCCGAGGCTAATGCAGGAGGCCCCTGTGATTAGCAGTCCTAGGGGAAGCGCAGGGACGAGGACACGGGAGGGAGCTGGACCCGTGCTCATGGAAAAAGCTGACAGCACTTTAGTAAAGGAGAAAATCACTGGGTCCTGCACAAATGAACACACTCTGTGCACATTACTCTCGGCAGTACAGGGCGTATGATACAAAGGTACCTTCTCTGCATGGTTCATATGCTCAAACTAGCATATGCGATGGTACAGCAGGAACGTAGTTCCTTTGTCAGAGGGATTTGAGCTGAGCTTTCTCCCAAAAGGTCTTAGTGTTCTGCCAAGTTTTGCAGCCTCTTTTGTAACTGTTCCTTTTATTTCAGGAGACCGTAAGTTCACAGCTTCATACTGACCCTGAGTGGGAACCTAGAGGAGCACTCGACCCTTTCCCACTCGCCGAGTGCTCCCAAACTCCCCTCCCAGGACGCACAATTCCCGTGGAGCACTGAAACGTGCTTTGTTAGAGCAACTCGCAGAATTCAGGAGGGAACGGCCTGTGCTGCACCCAGACGTGCTTTGTGCGAGGCTGCGTGCAGATGTCAGCGGTCACGGTTCAGGGGGGACAGTGAATGCAGAAGAGCCGGGAAGTGATGTTGTCCAGGTGCAGGACGTGGGCGCTGGCAGGGCACGGGCGGCACCAGCGCCACCGTGGCGTGGAGTCCTGGCTGCGATGACCCAGCACCCTGGCAGTGCCATGGCTGTTGATTTAGGGCAGACAAGCAGTTTGGACACATACACTAGATGAAGTGTTTCCCTAGCTCAAGGGAACGGCTTTGCTTGCCTGTTGCTAGAAATAAGAATCATCTTAAACTGCTCTGATGGATAGTTTGCAGCACCGTGATGCATTTCCGTGAGCTGAGACAGGGCTGGGACTGCGTTCCTCCACCTCCAGCATGGGCTGGTTTCTGGGAGATGATGGTGGGGCTGAGAGCAGACGGGATTTCTGCTCTTGGCAGCCCCTTTCTGCCAGCAGGGCTTCACTCCTGAGCATGCCAAGCTGCAGGTGGGTCTCTGGGCTGGAGCCAGGCTTGCAGATCACCTCCTTGAAGGGGAAGCAGGCCATGAATCGTAACGCAAAGTGTGTCCTCCTCCCTTGCAGCACTGTTAATGCTACATAACATCGACCCACCAACTGCCAGGGGCTCGCTCATCCCTTAACCTGGCTGAAGAACAGTTGGGCTGACCCACAATGAAGAAGAGTTTGCAGATGCACGCTGCTTTGATGCCCTCCATGCCAGTGGCTCCTCTGACTCCCCCTACGCTGAGCACTGCCGGTGGAATTGCTGAGGAACCAGCTGGCACCAGCCCAGGGACCCCAGGGCTTCACATGCCCCACGACGGGACACAGATGCAGGTAAGGCAGCCCACGTCAGCAGGGTGCTCTTCACCCTGCACAGACTGTTTTCTGCTCCTACCTCCTCTTTCTGCCCATGGTTATATTCATGGTGTACGTGAGAGCGGTGGCGTTTGCAGGAGGGCTTTCTGGTTTTAATTTTACCTTGAGGAGGAAGCGGTCAGTAATGAGAAACCAAAGCGAGAACGTCCCTTGGGGGCAACGTGTCCCCAGTTGTTTCCCATTGCTGCAGAAAGCGCTGGGCAAACGCCTGCTGGGGACCCAGGGGATGAATCATCATGTCCCCCTGGCCTGAGCCATGAACAGGAAACCAGGAAAAATGGGAGAGGAGAGGGGCTGCCACTGGTCCTCCCTCTCACCCCGTGAATTTGGTGAGGCTGGTCCTCACCCAGGAGCTGGGACACTAGGTCTCAATTTCCTCCTGCACACCAGAGGGTTAAAACTGCCTCCCCCCCCTCCCCCCAGCAGGAGATTAAATCCAAATGGCCTTTGATTTCCCGACAGGTGAGAGGAGAAATCCGAAACTTTATATAGCTTCCACCCCCACTTTAAACGCGAGTCGCAGACCTCCCTGATACATAGATTTATGAGCTATACGTGGCGCGGTGTGTCACCTCTGTCTGGAACAGCATGTAGTCTGGGCGCGCTCAAGGATCCTGTTCCCCGGTGCGAGCCGAGACCGCGGCAGAGCGCGTGCTGCCCGGAGCGAGGAGAGCCTGCAGCTCAGCCTGGCCAAGGTGGGCATCTTCCTGGGGGGCCCCTTAGGGCAAATGTCCCCAGAGAGGTGTCACATCAGCCCCAACTCCTCCACAGCAGTCTCCCTGCCACCTGGTGACCCCTCAGGGCCACATGTAGTTAATGGGGTCGTTAAAGGCTCTAATTGCCAGGTGGCATGAGATGGGAGCTGGCTGCGGGAGGTGAGGGCTGCGGTTCACCATCGCGACTGCTCGTTTGATAGTGAGTGCAGGGAGAGAGGTGGCCTGTGAGCAGCAAGCTGTGTTGATGGCACATGCCCATCTCAGCTCATGCTCCCGTTTGAACTGGGAGTGAATTGCATAGCAAAACCTCAACTTGGCTGGGCACCATGGCTGCTCCCCAAGGAACCAGCATGCTAGGAAGAAATGTCTGACCTCTCACAGGTCGGGAGGAGACCTCTCAGGTTGGAGATGTTGGCAATGTCCCTCTTAACTTGCTCACAGGCTACTTGGACCCAAATCCACCTCATCTCTTCACTGGAGAGCCCCTCCTCCAGGAACCAGCTCTGCTCTCTTCCCCATCTCCTGACCCTCAGGGTTTGATCCTGACCATTTTCCAAGTAATCTCTGATTTTTCTCCCACCCTTTCTCAGAAAGATTTTACTGCTGAGGCCTCATAATAATTGTGGGGAGTTTGGGGCATCCTGGCTACCAGCTCCCCCTCTCCTTTAGGTCCGCTTGCTCCTGCAGGGACGTTTTGCTTCCTGCCGAGGGCCCTGACATGCTCTCTGTGCACCTCTCCACCACTGAAATCCTTTAAGCAAAGAGGCGATCTTGGTGTTGAAAATCCGCCTTGACCAAACCCTCAATTTCCTGCCACAGACCTAATAAATAAACCCTTCAGATAAGGTTGTTTGATGTGCGGCAGCGCTCGCCCGGCCGAAGGGGGCGGCGCGAGGCTGCGTACAGGCTGTACTAGACAACTGCGGGTAATAAAATCCAGTCTCCCTGTAAACAAATGTCTTGCTTAGGACTAAAGGGATTTAGCGCAGCTGTTCTGAGGCTCGGAGGAGTTTCTATAGCATCTCTGACCGTGCCGTGCCCAGGATTATTAGCGGGAGCTGAGCGCTCACCTCCGTTTGGGTGCTGACAGGGCTTTTTGGCCAATGACGTTGCGCGAGATGCTCTGTGGCAGGGCTCTCGCTTCATCAGCGGCTGAAATCGGGGCTGCTTTGACTGCAGGTCCTTGTCCGTGTGGGCTCGGAGACCATGTGCCGGAGCAGGGCACGAACCTAAGCCCATCTCTGTGCCCTCTTCGCAAAGAGCAACCCCAAATTTGACACCCACCACATGGAAGCACAAGTCCCACATGGGGTCCTCTCCACCAGCAGGGACAGCTTCCCCCTGGATTGCTCCCTGCACCTGAGAGCCCCGTGCGGGCACCAGGTTCACTCGCAGCCTCTCTCCTCTCTGCTTGCTCTCCCCACTGCTGTCGTGGCGCAAGTCAAGCAGAACCTCTCCAGACAAAAGCATATGGCTTCAAATTAGAGCTGATCAGTGTTTAGGGCCAATAAAGCTGGTAGCCGGTCACCTGATCCAGCATTGCAAGGTACATTAAGCAGCCTATTTCCTCCAGACCACTCGCAGGCGTTTCTGGCTGCAGCTGCATTAGCAGGGTTAAACATCTTCCAAGTGGAGCCGCAGCAGCAGAAACAGCAAGAGGTGGGACAGAGAGGACTCTGCAAATGTCCCCATTCACCTTCTCTGCCCATCACTTGTCCCTCCTGCAAGTAAAACACACCTGGCAATGGTGAGAGGGCCCTTGCTGCATGGTTGACATTACCGCAGGCATTACAGCCCCAAATCCAGGCTGACCGCTCTGTCCTGGGTGCTGTAAGGGCAGGTACACCTTTGCTGTAGGGACATGAAGCAACCCCTGTGCTGAAGAGCTCACGTGAACCGTAGCAAACGATGCAGGAAAAGAGGAGGATTAAGCCCAAAGTGACTCCCTTTTTTCAAGCAATGATCTAGCCACACTCATTTGTCACACCGGTCAAGCCCCCTGCCCCCTTTTTGGCATGGGTGGTGTTTGAAGGTCAAGCAGAGGCTGGGGCACAGAGAGGCACGCCGAGGAGCTCAGCAGTGTGGCATGTGGCCAAAGTGCCTGGACAAAGGCAGTAGTAAGGAGCTTTGAGGTGCCCTGTCCTCTCGATCAAAAGGAGAGAAATGGGCAGAAATTGAAGCACAGGAAGTTGCACCTGAACGTGAGGGGGAATTTCTTCACTGTGAGAGTGACGGAGCACTGGAACAGGTTGCCCAGAGAGGTTGTGGAGTCTCCTTCTCTGGAGATCTTCAAGGCCTGCCTGGATGCAACCCTGTCTAACATGCTCTAGGTGACCCCGCTGAGCAGGGAGGTTGGACTAGATGATCTCCAGAGGTCCCTTCCAATCTTACTGATTCTATGATTCTATGAGAGGTGTGTGGGTCTGAACCCAAAAGAGGGAAATGAGATGAAATGAAATTGTGCAAAGTTTAATATCATTCACAGAGATGAGACTTTCTGCTGGAACCTGGGGAATACCTGGTAGTACATCTCTGGATGACTGCAACATTTCCTAGTATGCATAGGGCAAGGTATTTCCAGTAGAAAATGTCAGGAATAGAAATGTCTGGAATACTAGAGTTCTAATGTTGTTCAGAAAAGAGGAATTTAAATGGAAAGAAATGCAGAGAAGAGCTGCTCTGAAGTTTGGAGGAGAACTGACACCCTCAAGGGATGAAGAGAGGGCTTTGGGAAGCTTAACCTGGCAAAACGAAAGCTGGGAGTGGACTTACTGGTGTCAGAAGGGTAAACAGAGGCAGAAGGATCTTCAGTCCCCAAAACAATGTTAGCACAATATCAAGGTGCATAACCTCTTCCTCCCCGCAGCAGCAGGTGCCCCTGCTCATTGGACACTGGCAATGCAGTCACTAAGAAGGTGACTGAGGACCACCCCCTCCCCCCAGAAAAAAATCAGAAGGCCAAAGCCCTGAGCAGGACACTGTGGGGAACCAGACGACTTGGCGTGGACCTGGACTGGGGGAGCCTGTCTCTCCTGACAAGTTCAGGCTGATCTTTCAGCTGAGATTTGGGGTTATGGCCCTTCACTCCAGACTGAAGCTTTCTGTCAGCCTGTCATTGAAACTGTCTGGGATGCTGCAATGAATTTTATGTCTTGCCTATGTTCCCCTGCAGTCAGGCTGTAGCACAGCTCGTGTCCCTGAGCAGCGTTTGCAGCAGTATCTTCCCTGACCCATGTCTTAATGAAAACAGAGATCTGCATCATGCCCCATTTCAAAGGCAGGGAGATGTGACAGTCTCTCCCTGAAAACCAACTAATTTTTTTCATAGTGCATGAAAATGTCATGTTGTAAACATCCTTCTCTGATGATGCTGCCTGCCTGGAGGAGACTGGTTGTCATTTGCAATGAAGGCCAGTTCCTCTCTCATTAGATGGCTTTGATTCCCAGGGCTTTCGTGACACCATCCTCTGCTCCCCTACCCCAATGACCCTTCTCTCTGTGTCCTTAGGTAGCAGAACATATCTTTAGATCATGTGGAAAACCAACTTTAGTGTTGTCCCAAACCTGCATTGTCTTGTTGCAGGGAGAACTGATATTTCAGTATTGCCTGTTTAGCTCTTTTTCTGGTCAAATTTCTCCTCCATGTTTAGAGAATGTGCAAAGATGGATTTATTAAAAAGCAAGGCTGAAAAACTGAGGTTTTCAATTTTTTCACAAGTGAACTTCATGTTCTTCCTGATTGTGTCAAGTATCCCAGTAGCCTGGGGGATTCATGTCCCCTGGCTACAGGAACCTGGTAGGACGTCATGGGGTCTGTGAACTAAGCAAGGGCAGTAGCTCCTTGGCCTGGGCACTGCAACTGTTGCTCTTCAAAAGCAGCAGTAGATTCTCAATATTTTGGTACAACTTCCCTAAAACATCCCCTCTTGCCTGTGCTGCCAGCCCATCACACCAATACCTGGACCCCTTCCAAGGAGAGGTTCCTGTTTGCTGCTGACACTAAATGTGACAGTGCATGGAAACTTGCCTCACAGCTCAGTGAAGAGGAAACTGCTGCCCATGTTCAGCATCCATCCTGGCCCCAGCTGCTTGAGTTCACGGCAGCATTCCTTGTCCTTGGCCATCCTGCTCACTGAATCCTAATTCTTCGAGTCAAAAGCAGCTAGGTCCTGATATATCACCTTAAGTGCTCCTGACAGCCCTGGCTGAGCAACTGCCGTCTCTGCTTTGCAGACTGTGCCAGGGGCTATGGAGCAACCATAGGGCACTTGCAGGCCTGTCAGGACATCTCATTTTTAAAACATATTTTTTATTAGTGAGTATCAGAAGCAGCCATCCTACCATGCTACTGTTCATCTCTAGGGTCACCATCCTGCCTGAAACACTTGCATCTCCTGCTCAGTGTTAATCTTTGCACTTCTGGCTTCCATCCAGCCCACGACCACTCTTGGTTTCCCCAAGTTGTATTTGTTTTGAAGGAAGCAAACCAGTGTCTAGCGAGCTGTACATGGCATCTTCCCCTCGCTGCCATCCTTGGAAGCACTGGTGGGTGACTACGTGCTCAGGTTTCTGGACAGGTCTGTGTTTGGCATGTGCTGCTGTGGGATTCTACCATGTCTCAAAGCATGGAGTCTAACTTTTAGCTCTTTCTCTGGTTTCCAGAACACCTTGGAGGTCTATGAACCATCTAGAAGCAAGAAGACGACCCTCTCGTGGTTGTTAATAGGGGCTGCTGCATCGCTGTGTGAGCAAAGGGGTGGGAAGCCCCAGCAGGGTCAGAGGCCTCAGTGGGGCAAAGGCTGCCAGCCAAAACAGGAGGAATAAAGGACAAAGCACCTGAAAAGTGCATTTTTAAGAGGAGAGAAACCTAGGAACAGGCAAAACCAGTGTGAGCTAAATGGAGACGGAGGCAGAATTGGGAGGACGTGAAGAAGACCCAAAGCAATTTCCTCCTTCCTCTCTGAAGCAGCTGCCGTGGGTGGATGGATGCTCGCTGCGCACCTTCAGCCTTACGGCTGCCACAGCGCCCGTGCATGAATGGCAGGTGGGGACGGAGGCAGGAGGGCAGTAATGTCTACATGGCGGTGGAGGAGGCCACTACACACAATGACCCGGGGAGATGCATCTGTCCAGGCCCTGGGACAGGCCAAACCCCTGGCTCCCCTTCCTCGTGCGGAGGAGGTGGATGCCAAGCAGCAGAACAGCAGGAAGAGATAGGACCTTGGGGAATCTGACTGAGGGCTGGGGCCGGCCAGACCAGAGGGGGCTGCCGGAGCCAGTAGCGTGGGCTGTCCCCTCTGCTTCCCTTCCCCGCACGGCGAGAGCAAATTGCACAGAGCCGCAGGGAGCCTTGGTGTCTCCTGGCATCAGCCGCTTCCAAGTGCGTGAGTAGAGCTCTGCAGCCTCTTCTGTGGCTTCGGAGATGGGGGACAACTTGCACTTCACTTCCCGAGCTTCCTTTGGCATCAGCTTGAAACAGAGGCGAGCTGGCAGTGCTAAGATACCTCATGCAGCTGCTTTATGCTCAAAATCAGCTCTCATTCTTGTCAATGCATGGGGAGAGGAGGGGATACTAACGTAGCACTGGATGTTGGAGATGTCTTTACAAATCCCAGCCCAGTCTCGGCAGTGGGGCCACACTCACCATATGGGCCAGGCAGGAGCTTCTCTAACAATGTCATTGGTTTTGTTTTCTTTGTGCAGCATTGTGATCTGTGTGCGTGCGTGCTCATGCGTTTCTCTCATCTCCTTCCTAATAACTTTGAAAAAATTGTCCAGTTAAGTTGATGGATTTGACTTGAGGTTTTGCTACTGATCAAGTTCCTTCCCATTATAGCAGAGACATGGGAAGGAAGAAAGTCCCAGACTTCAGCCTGCGGCTCTAGGTCCTTGGACCCTGCCTGTCTGCTCCTATAGCTGAATGCTGCAAGCCATAGTTGTTAACATCTCTGGGCTCAGATGTGTCTCACTTGCACCAGAAAAAAACAAGAATGGAGCTGACAGTTACACGGACACAGACAAGTGAGTCTGGGCAATTAGCTGATCTGCCGCATTTGCATCCCTTCTCTGCCCTCTAGCAACCTCCTCCACCAGGGCCGATTTCCATGAAGAGGCCAGCAAACTAACTTAGTTTCATGACAGTTTTTTATTTCTTCTTCAAGCACTGATGATTGCAAAGAAAACATGATGCTACACCCAGAGCTGAGGTGGAAAAATAAAGTGCCAGAAAAGCAAAGCTGCAGGCAACCGTGTAACAAATGTCTTCCAGGATTGCACAGGACCAGGGAAGAACACACAGCGTTCGGCATTTGGGGAGGAACATGTTAAACCTAAAAGCTATTTAAAGGAGTGGTTGAGGCGGAAACGAGGCCCGAGTTTGCCGCTCCTGTGGCCGTAAGGGCGGCTGGTGACCAAGCTCGTCCCGTCCAGCCGATGCTGGTGCTCCTGCCTTTTAGCAGCTCAGCAGCTTAGCGCAGCAGGTCCACACTGCCAGGTGCACGAGGGAAGACCCCCACTACGGGGGTCCTTGCAGAAGAGCTTCCTGCAGGCTCTGCCCTGGGCAGTTTTCCTGCATTTTCAGGCTCTTGCCTTTCAGAAGTAAGGTTGCGGCTGCTGCGGTTTAGCCTCCGCTCCTGCCACCACCTGGTCTCGGGGGTGGAAGTGGGAGGACATCCACCCCCGGGGGTGGCCTTGACCAGCACAGACCCTGTGACAACTTTCTGGTCTAAAGTTGTTCACCCTCAGAGGGGAAAAGAAGCCCCAGCGCATCACGGCAGATTTACATGGCTTGTTGGTGCTGCCCAATGGCAGACACCGGCCCTCCCTCGTCGCTTGGGCTTCCCGGGCCCTGGCAGCACCTCTGCCCTGCATGGTCTAGCCGGGCCGGTGGAAGAAACCTCACAACTCTGAACCCATCTTATGCAGCCCCCTTTTCTTTTTGGCAATATGTTTCTTGCTCTGCGGGACACTCGGCAAGCGTGAGAGGACTCTGGCTGAAGGAAGCCAGCACGGACTGCCGGGAGCGAGGCACATGAGCCGAACGCTGCATGTGTCAGAGAGCACCGGGATCCCCACGTGGCCACCACAGATGCACCGACCCACTGGAGGGTCGCAGCAGGGCGCCCAGAGGGACCCATCGGCCGCCACTCTGCGGGTCCCTGGCTCTAGGGGCGCAGGAGATGCTTGGCCCTTTTCTGGGGTCAGAGGTGGGGTGGGAGGGATGCCCAGCTAAAACTTTCCTTGCAAGCAATGAGGCTGGGACAAATCCTGCCATGGATGAACCCCATGTTAGAGCCTCTCCTTTGCCTGCAGCTTGCTCTCTTGGATCTATCTGAGACCATTGCCTGGTCCTCAGGCCAGTGGAGGTCTTTCTCTTGGACTGTGGGCAGCGTGGAGCACTCGCTGATGGAGGCCGTGGCTGTTTGAGGACAGCTCGTGGCAGACCCTCCCCACCGTGGCCGCCTCCGCGGGCGTCTTTGGCCCGTCGGAGCCATCCAGGAGGAGCCAGCTCGGCACAGCCGCGCTCGCCCGCGAGCAGCCGTCCGGACTGAGCCGTTCCTTCGAGAAGGCGATTTCTCGTCACTCTGTCACGTTCGCAGAGGGCCAAGCCGGCCTCGTGAAGCATAAACGACGCGTTCTGGCAGCTGACATCTCCAGGAGGAATTTAGCATGAAGACAAACCAGCCCTGCGGAGCCTTTGCGTTCCCGAGCTGCCGTCCGTCCTCCGGAGCCCAGGACTCTGGCGATGCCCAAGTAAGCAAAAACAAAGGCGCCCGTTCACGCTCGATCGGCAGCGCGCGCCAGCGGCGCGGGGCGACCTGCACGAGCGCCAGCACGAGCGCCGCACCTCCGCGCGCCTCCGAGGACGCCGCGAGAGCACCCGCGGGCCCGCGGGAACGCCCCAAAAGCGCGTTTGTGGTCAGCAGGTTTCACGTGCTCCCGCGGCTCCTGCCTGGCGCCGTTCGGGGGTCAGGGCTGGCGCTGGGGCCGGGCGCCCCAGGCAATCGTCCTTCTGTTTTAAGAGGCAACGATCCGGCGTCCTGGGGGGCGGGAGGAAGCCACCCTGGGCACACGCCTGCCCGAGAGAGCAGAGCTCCTGCGAGCGCCGGGGGAGCAGCAGCGGGTTAGAGGCGCGAGCCCCAACCCCGATCAGTGCGTGCACACACACGCACGTGCACGCACGCGCACACTGGCTGGCCCTGCAAGACCACCACCCCCCCCCCCCCCCAGCTCAAAAACGCCAGATGACTCTTGCCTAGCCAGGATGAAGGTGGTCTGGGGGAGGCTGAGGGTGCCCGGGGTGCTGCTGCCCACGGGGATGGGATGGATGGGTTACGGTGTGAGAGGATGCAAGGCTGTCGGGAAATGCAGGGTGCCAGGTTTGGTGTTTGGTTTGGTTTGGTTTTTCTGCCTCCTGCTGGCCCCAATGGCACAAGGGCGGTTGCGTGAGGTCCCACGGGCCCCGAGAGCCAAGAGTGTCCTCAGGGAGACCCATTCCCACCGGAGAGCCCGAAGCTGCACCAGACACCTCCTCTGCTCCAGCCTTTTTAGCGGGCAGATATGCTGCGGGAGGAGGCTGTGGCCCCCTGCTCTTCCTCCCCAGCCTCCTGCTCCCTCACTCCCAGAAGGAGACCAAGCAACTATCTTTTCCTTCCTCTTCCTCTTCCTCTTCCTCTTCCTCTTCCTCTTCCTCTTCCTCCTCCTCCTCCTCCTCCTCCTCCTCCTCCTCCTCCTCCTCTTCCTCCTCTTCTTTCTCCTCCTCCTCTTCTTTTTCTTCTTCTTTTTTTTCTTTTTCTTCTTCTTCTTCTTCCTTTTTTAACTCTCATGAAGGCCAAACAAGCACAGGCAGCTGTGGCTATCGTGCCACCAGGGCTCTCCCGCCAGCGGGTCCTGTTTGAGCTGCCCGGACAGCAGTGAGAGGCAGCCAGCTCCTTAAGGAGGTTAGTGCCGAGGGGCTGACGAAAGGCGCTGCTGGACCGCAAGGGCCTTTCCTCGCTCGAGAAAGCCGTGGCTTTGCTCGGGGAGAAGGCCCGCGGAGGAGGCTGCTCCCGCGGGATGCCCTCTGCAGCGGGCCCCTCGCGGGAGCGGGACTGGCCGAGGAGCCGCCACGGCACGTGGGGTGGGCGCAGGGGCCGGGAGAGGGGGTCCCCGGGCCCTGCCAGCACCCACGGGGCTGGGAACGAGCCCAGAGGAGCTCTCCCGGCGTGGGCTGTGATGGGGAAAGGTTTCTGCAAGCTGTTATGAACCCGTCCCCGCCTGCCAAGCAAGTCTGGGGAAACCCGCGGGAGCAGGAGCAATCGCTCAACCAGCCGCGTGTACAGCAGCGCCCGCGGCCGGCGCGAGTCCTCCGCAGCGGGTTTGGCGGGTCAGCCGGCACTTTTTTTGCAGGGAGTTTCTGCGTGTGTGCGCACATACACCTAAAACCATTAGCTTCACGTGCTAACGCTGTCCCGCTAATTGCCGTCTGTCTGTCTGCCTGCCGCTGCGCTGTGGCTGAGCAGCCCCGCGAGGCGGCCGCTGCTGCCCGTAATCACGTGTGCTCGTGCCTGACTTGCAGCATCAGCAGCAGAGCACGCGCTCGCCGGTATTAATGGGCACGACCCGGTCTTCCTCCACTGAGCCGTTCGGCTCGCTATAGCACGTAGAAATTCATTGGCGTGAAGCAGCACTAATCAACCAGAGCTGAACCTGGAGGAGCCAGTGCCACCAGCCGAGGGATGGCGGTGGGATGGGGAGGATGTCCCTTTCCCAGTGCAGGCACGCCACGGGGCAGGGGATTTAACCAATGCATACGTGGGCCTGAAGGTACGAAACAGCATCTGCATGAGCAGCCCGCAGGCCAGGCCCTTCAGCCCGAGCAAAGCCATCCTAGCGGGGACGTGCCGGAGGCAGAGCTGCGTGGGCTGGTGCGTGGGACCGCTCGACAGAGGGGCCGTAGAGCGATGCTCCCGGGACCAGGGCCGTGCCAGGAGCGCTGGAGCTCTTTGCCAAAGGATGTTACTGATGGTTCATGCTTAGATGAGCTTGATGGGCAAGTACTTGAGGTTTATTACAGGCTAACTAATGAAATGCATCAGACCCAAGAAATCCCCTGAACTGAGACTATTTGGAGAGCAGGACAGCATTGGGGAGGAGGGGGGGTCTTATAAATTTAGTTTGTTCTTCCTTTTTTTCAGGGCTTTTGCTCATGGTCACTGCTGGACACAGACTAGGAGGCCCCCGAGTCTAAACCAGAAGGGTCATTAGCTTCAGCCTGGTGGCTTGGCACCAAAATAAACCTGATGCAATTTTGCACAACACATGGAAACAAGGCCGATCTGCAAGACCCCAGTGTGGAGCTTGCCACTGAGCAAGCAAGGGAAGGGAGGGAGTCTGGCAGCCCCACAGGCCTTCTCCTCGCCTCGCCTCGCCTCACCTCGCCTCGCCTCACCTCTCCTCCCATCTTCTTCTTCTCTTCTTTCTCTCTTTCTTCTCTTCTTTTTCTCTTTCTTTCTTCCTCTCTCCTTAATTGCAACTTTTTATTTTTTCTTTTTTTCTCACCCTCTTTCTTCTTTCCTTTCTTTTTCTCTCTCTTCCTTCCACCCTTCTTTCCTTCCTTCTTTCTTTCTTTTTGTTTCTTTTTCTCTCTCTTTCTTCCTTCTTTCATTTTTCTCTCTTCTTTCTCCTTCTCTCTCCCTCTTTCCCTCCCTCCCTCCCCAGGAAAATTGTGGGCAACACTGGGAACACTTCTATTGTGAAGGTAGAAATTTCTCCAAGCAAATTTCCAGCTGAAGGAATCTGAAATGAGAAATGTCAGTATAGTTTGTGCTGGACTTTTTATTTTTAAAGGAATCTTTCCTAAAATCTCAGCTTCTGCAACAAGCGAAAGTACAAAAACATGATGCTGAAGCAGTTTGATATTGGACCTATTTCCTAACGCCCATGGGTCATTCTTTTATTACCCCTTTTATTAACTTCCCAGTGCTCGGCACCGGCCAGCCGGTCTCATGCCGGGCTCCGGCGGCTGCAGGAAGGGCCGGCAAGGCGCTGCGCGGCGCCCGGTGGCTCTGCCCTGGCTGCGGGCCCACGGCCTCGGGTGCCGCGCATGCAGAGCCCGGCCTCTCTCCTGGCCCTGTCCCACTGCAGGGCAATGCCCAATGGTGTAGGTCAGTGTCAGGTGCTGTAGGGTCATGTTTGATGCTGTAGGTCAGTGTTGGACACTGTAGGTCAGTGTCAGGTGCTGTAGAGTCATGCCAGACACTGTAGGTCAGTGTCGGGTGCTGTAGGTCCATGTTTGATGCTGTAGGTCAGTGTCAGATGCTATAAATCAGTATTAGATGCCATAGGTCCATACTGGATGTTGTAGGTCTGTGTCGGACACCGTAGGTCAGTGTCAAACGCTGTAGGTCAGTGTTGAATGCTGTAGGTCACTGTCAGGTGCTGTGGGTCCGTGTTTGACGCTGTAGGTCAGTGTCGGGTGCTGTAGGTCAGTGTCAGGTGCTGTGGTCCGTGTTTGACGCTGTAGGTCAGTGCTGGATGCTGTAGGTCAGTGTGAGGTGCTGTAGGTTAGTCCCCAGCTGGGGCCTCGGGGCTGCCCCAGTTGCCATACTGGGGGTCGTCCCCTCCGCCTGTGGGATGCTCCACGCCTGGGGCAGCTTGTCGCCCCCTCCCCGAAGCCCCACAGTTTTGGGGAGGCTTCGGCCACCCAGGCAGAGCCGGCGCCCCAGGGCCCTGCGTGGGCTGCTGGCACCATCTAGTGGGATCTGCCACCAGCTCGGCGCCACCTCCACCGCCCGCCCGGGACGCGGTGGGCATAACGCCCCGCGGGCGCTCGCCGAGTCCCTGCTCCGCAGCGAAAAGGACGGCTCTACCAGAACTAAGAGAGTGGGGGGTTTAAAATTCATTATTATTACTAATAAGTGATTGTTTTTAGTTTTAGCCGGGGGGGGGGGGGGAAGGCTCGGCGCTGCCCTGCGTCAGGGGTGCGCAGCGGCACAAGTGCAGTTTTTAAGTTCCCGCGGGGAACTTTTGCGGTCTGCAGAAGCGGGGCAGGGTTTCAGGAGCCGCAGCGCGCGCAGATTAAAAGGATAAATCTAACGCGACAACAACTGCAAAACCAGGAAAGCAAAAAAAAAAACAAAAAAAAAAGAAAAAAAGAAAAAAAGAAAAAAAAATAATTATTTCTTTTTTTTTTAATTATTTTTGTGTGCTTACCTACGCGAAGCACCGCAATGGGCTTGTCCCACGGGAAGGCCGTTCCCGCGCAGGGATTGCTCGCGCGGTGCCGCTATCGGGGCAGCGAGGCAGCCTCAGCCCCGGCTGCAGCACGATGCCGGGAGCCGGGCCGGGGTTGGGGGGGGATCAACATCCTCCCCCATTCCCGGGGAAGGCAAGGAGGCAGCTGGGCTCTGCCCCATCAGGATTCCCGGGAAAGGCAGACGTCAAGAAGACATAGGTTGGCAGCGGGTTGTAGCTCAGTCCTTTTTTCTTTTTTTTTTCTTTTTTTGGGGGGGGGGGGGGAAATGCCGTTCAAAACCCTTTACCCTGGGCAATTAAGAATTTACGGGCTCTTTGGCAAGCGCAGGGCACTCTGAATGCTCCAAGCTGCCTTGTACAATGTCTTTTCAAGGTCTTTTATATTTAGTAATGTCCAGAGCAAGACGGTCCAATATAATTATGCGCTGGCATAAAAATCTTGGCCACGTGTTAAAACTTTTAAGTAGGTCAGACAGCCTGCTGGTCCTGCTGACAGCCCTTCGTAGCCACAGTTAAAGGTTCTCATTTTTAGAAACTTTACAGCTTGGACGAGAGCAGAAAGCCCAACTATAAATGGCTGCTCCAGCCACTGCTCCAGCTGCAGCGGTTATAAAACCCACAGGCCGAAGTCTATTGGCTCCTGCTTTAAAAATAACTAAGGCTCTGCGTACCAAGAAAAAAAGAAATCTTGATTCCCCAGACGCAAGTGGCTCAGCCTCGCGCCCAAAACGGCAGCGGCCGGGCGATGCGCGGGCCCCCAGCGCGCCCCTCGTGGGTGCGGGCAGTACCCAGCCCCTCCACGGAGGGCTCTGCCCCGCAGCGTACTTACTCGAGAGCAAGAGGTGTTTTACCATTACGCCGCTCGCTCACGTTTCGCCCCAGGACAGGGCACGCTCAGCACAGGGGCACGTTTGTGCTGCTCATATTTCCGTGGCAGCGCCCCAGGTGAAGGGAACGGGCAGGCTGAAGCAAGGACAGAGCCGTGGCACTTGTCAGCTCAGGCAGCTAGGCACATACGAGCTGGCACGGGGACAGAGGGGACACGCTTGGGTATTTCTACCCATGCCCCGCTAAGCTCTCCATTCCTGGTGAAAGCCTCTTACATGATGCACAAAATATACTCCGCAGCAGCTGCTGCTGCAACATGCTGAATTGCTGAGCAGAATCTGCCCTTCCAGCTGTGTAGAGGACTATGAAGTGACTGCACACCCACAAAAGCATCAAAACCACTTTCTTTTCAGGGTTACCACAATACTTTTTCAGCACACCCTTCAGTTGTCTGTGCATGCCCAAGAGGAACAAGACGACACACGTGTGCACGTGCGGTGAGAGACACGATTTTGTTACAAGGTCCCAGGGGAACTTGCTCCTTCTAAACCCCCCCCCATTTCCTCACACCTTGTACATGCTCTGCTATCTATCCCCCCCAAAAAAGTCTGTTTTGCCAAAAGCGCTCCAGAGCGGCAGAGTGCTGAACGGCCGCCCGGTTTCTCAGCACTCTCAAAGCCTTCAGCTCTAGCTGACTCGCTTTCAGCACATTCAATGACCTGGAAATTTCAAACTTTGCATCCAGATGAATGAAATAAAGAATCCAACTTTTCTTTTTTTTTTTCCAAACAGTTCACATTTATTATTGATAACAATAAAAAAAAAAATCTTTTAAAGACTATTTGTATTTTATTACCAAGAATGAGGTATTATGTATACAAAACATTTACAGAATTTGATATGCAATTCATGAGTACAGACAGGGAAGTGCAGAAAGACACCGATAATGGGGGAGGGGAAGCCAACAGAATGGCCATTGGAAGAAAGAATTAAGAATAGCAATAATCTCACACAGAAAAAAAAAAAAAAAAAAAAAAAAAAAAAAAAAAAAAAAAAAAAAAAGACCAGGCTATGGGAAATGAGTCAGACTGCAATGATCAAGTCATATTGCACAGCACTTCACTGAGAGGAGAATTAAGTCTTGTTTTTCTGGAATTTTATCTCCCCAGCTGTTTGTGCTGTCATGTGCTTTGAGCTCTGAAAGATGTGTTAAATTTACAGGAGGAAAAACCCAAAGTGCCACTTTTGAGCCAGCTCAAGTGAAAAACGAAACTGATCTTCAGACTTGAAAAGCGACTGCAACTCAAAAGGTCTAAAAAAGCCAGACACCTCTGGACAGATGTGGAGTGTCAAATGAAGCAGTTGCTTACATCTGTCAGCAAAATTCACCATCTGAGAAGGAGAGGGAGAAAGACAGACAGACGGACAACCGTCTTCAAGGTAGACCCCTCAGAGCCCAGGGAACAGAAGTGGCATTTGGAAAGAGCCGCAAGCGACATCAAGTTAAACCTCGTCGTTTCTTCTGCTGCACTAGCTCCCCTGTGCCCGGGAATACCAGCTCCCGCACGTCAGGAATCAAACCGCCTCTTCAGCGAGCTGGCTTCCTGCTAGGCAGGCACAGGCAGCACATCTGCAGCACGTGCCCCTGCCCGCTGGGCAGACACTGCCGTGGGAGCTGTTTAACCCCTAAGCTGTGGTCTGCCTCCCACAACAGCAGGTTTTGGCAGCCAAGGGGACACTCTAACCTCCATCTCCAAGTTTCAAAGGGGAAAAAAAAAAAAAAAAAAAAAGACAGACACACACAAAATTGACCACTCTGGTAGGTTTATGGAGTCTGCTTCCCAGCACTGTTACTCAATCAGTTACTAAAATAAAGCTTTGTCAGCTTTATCTGCCATGCTCCATGGCCAGAACTGGTCTGCAGGAGAGGTGCTTCTAATTAAGAGGTTAGTAATCTGCCTCTCAGAAGCTTCGCAGTTAAATATATATATATATATATATATACACATATATATATATACACACACACACACTGAGTTCAGGGCCAGCTTTCCTCAGGCAGAGCATCCAGTATCGTGAGTTCTGCTTTGAAAGTGCGATACCTCAGTAAGCTCCTCTCCCAATTACTGACAACAGTACTGTCTCCTCCAGACTACTGCAAGACTTCAAAGAGCCTATCCAGCTTTCTAGCAAGGTCTGCAGCAGCAGGTTTCTTTTTTTTTTTTTTTTTTTTTTTTTGGCCTAGAGAAAGAGTTTAGCTCTTTAAGAGGGTAAGGACATAGCAGTGGTCTAACTAGGCAACTCCTGCTGTGCTCCACACAGAAGAAACCTTTACAGCTCCACTGCCAGATTATGGTCTGTACTTGTGTGATAACATCCTTTTGCTCAGCACTTAAGTCTTGTGTGTCTTGGAGATTTAGTAACTCATTACTGTGCATGGGAGAGGGGGCCCAGAGTGGAAGAATACCTGAACTAACTTTACAAAGAGTTCAAGTAGGATTGCTTGGGCCTGGGTATAGTAAGGACAGAAATCCACAATGGCAATTCACTACTGGCAGTAGCAACAGTGAAACTGGTAGAATAGGCACTGCTGAGAGTTTCTTTTTCTGTATCACTTACAATGAAGATCCCTGTGCTGTCTATGTAAAGCTCTGCTTTTTTTCTGACAGACACAGGGAAGGATAGGAGGCAACAGGGACTGAGACGTGTGCAGGAAGGATGGAAGCCATACCTCCTCTGGACTGATCTAAAAAACAAGCTTAGATTCTGCTAATATTCCTGATAACAGCAGAGTCTCACTAAAATGAATCTATGTGGAGTGTACTGGGTAAGTGGAGTGAAGTCCAGCACAAAACTAGGAACAAATCCCCAGACCAAGTCTGGACCAGTCCAGTGTGACACAGCGAGGGAGAGCCTGCTCTCTGCCTCTCTCTCCACAGTGCTTCAAGTGCAAATCCAAGGAAAGAATGTGAATTGCTTAACCCATCAATACCCAGAGCTGAAATTCCCCAACAACATGCTCATACAAAAGGTATTAGTGTTAACAGCCTGCCCACGGCTCTGTGGGCATGCCTTGAAAAAAATGGACTCAAAAATCAAGTATCCAACAACTGCTCTTTGTCTTGGACATCACTTAGTGGCAATGGGAGGACAGTTTGCAGCACTGGAAGATCACAAGGGATTTCATAAGGTGGCAAGGAATGTCCTGACAGGAGGCCTGCAGTTGATTTCTAATGCACTACGGAGCATTTTTGGTAGGGTTTCTCTTTTTTGCTTTTTAACATTTACACAATTTAAAAAATAATTCTTAACTGATGCACTGATTATTTTTCCTTCCACGAGAGCCCTTGTGTTCAAAGTCAGAATCTGTGCAAGCACACTTGCAAAAATATCTATGGCTGAGTTAGGATAAAGGGTTAAAGTTACAAGACAAGCTGTTGGATCTAACAAGGACCAAAACCACTAAGTTTAAAATTCAAACAGCTACTTTACTATCTATAAAAAGCTTTTGATTTTGTGTTTGTGGGGCTTTTTTCTTTTTTCTTTTTTTTTTTTTTTTTTGTGTTTGTTTTTGCAGTTGCCAGTTGAATATGCTGTATTACAGTCAGCTGCCACAGGTGAGGGTCCAGCCATCTCATCCGTTTGTTTTTCTTCTGTTGTGGCACTACCTGGAAATCATGGAGCTGGAATGGGACTGGCTGGAAGAGGTTGTGGCAGCACTGAGCTGAGAGAATCCACTGTGGCTTGATTCAAGGCTGGTCATAGATCCTCTGCAACAAAAGCAAAGTTTTAAGCTTCAGAACATACAGAGATTTTGGTTTCTGTTACATATCTATATTCTGTTCACACATTGAATAAAGCGTGTAACAATGATTTTGGTGCAGATGCTCAAAAGCTTTCCTGTGCCATCATGTCAGATAATACCTTCCTGTGAAAACCAGATGCTGTTCAGAGAGCCTGAGGAGTAGCTTCAGCCAAATATATCACTGGCAGGCAACTGTAGTGACTCAATTCCATTTTGAGTTGCATCAGTTTCTGCATGACAACCTGCCAAGCCCTACAGCTTGCACAGTGCTTTTAAAACTGACTATTCGGTACTGATTAGAATGAAAAAAAAAAACTAATCCATTTTGACATCAGTTGTCCCCAAAGCCAATACTAGTTGTTTTTTTCTTTGAGGCCTATTAAAGATTATCTAGTTTTATTTATAGATCTAATGATATTCCATCAGAAAATGCAAGACGTCACAAACTATCCGTATTTCTTTTAAGTGGACTGAGTACTGGCTTATTTCTCTAAGTACTGCAAGGGTTGCATCAGAAAAATCTGAACCTCGGCTGACCTTCATCAGCCTTACCCAGACATACCTGAAATCTTCTGATCCTATTACTTCTGTGTAATACATCACTTTACATTTATGAGAGGAGACCTGTAGAGATGCTAGTACATCATCCACACGAGGCAGGCTGGTTGTAGCACAGGCAGGCATGTTGTGAAATTTCCACTGGAGAATATAGAAGCCAGGCCATCTGGTCACATGTGATCCCTGGAAACAGCCGCAGCAAAAATTGAAAATTAACTTGTTTAATACAGTCAAAGGTTTGTGGGCTTTAAACACCTTTCCCAAGCTTAGGCAAGTTGCCTACGTGCCCATAATCTTTTTCCAGTGCTAATATTTCAGCTCTTCAGCCAACTGGCAGTGCCAGTCCTCTGGGCTCTCCTCATATAACATGCTTAAAAAAGTTATGACAAAACCAGAGCTTCTTTCTGCTCCACACATTGTCAAGGGGTTAGAATTTAAATACATTAAAACTATAAAACCCATGTTTAAAACAATATCCTGTTTTCCCATTTATTTTCTTTAATGACTGTCTCTTGAGAATGTGAAAATAACAGTTAAGGTTACCACCTCACAGAAAGAGAGGGCACAGTTCAGCAGGCCCACATTGCCAAAGTTTAATACCTTCAATTAGATAACTTTAGGAGCTCCTTTGTCAAACACTGTTGAACTCATTTCAAGTCAAGAGGAACAGCAGTTGCAGTGTATGATCACAAGTGTGCTGCACTAAGTGTGAAATTCGGTAATTAAAAGAGAGGTTGCAACTGCCATAAAAACTTTAGGAGCTTTGGCCATAGAGACTGCCTAATTTGCTAATATGAGTTAAACACACAGAAAGTTAGTCTTAATTTCCAAGCTTCTCTCATTATTGAGGTAAGAGACCTTACTTCAATAGGTATGGTATTCTTCAAACACAGCCTGGTTTCTTCAGAAAGTAACAGTGAATATTGCAGTGTTAAGCATGTGTCTTACTACTTTCTGCATGTGCTCTATGTTCTAGGTGGCTTTCCTACATTCCTTGCTTACTGATCAATCTCAATCACTATCAGACTAACACAACCTTCCCCTCACAGCAGATCTCACACAATTACTAGCCCCCTTCTTTGCAGCATTCTGCTAGGAACATAAGCTGAAACGTTGACCAAAAGGAAACAGATAGCCCAGAGCTGAATCATCACTGCAAGTCATCAATAATACTGGTCAATCAGAACATCTGGTTTTGGGACAAGCCTACATCTGTTCCCACACCAGGATTAAGCAATCTTACCTGCACACTCTCCCCTTCTTTGCAGATAAGGGCAGTCTCCACCATACTGTAATCACGTCCCAGTTGCCAGACTTTGTCTATTAACTGGACATTGTTTCCACCAGGAGATGTAATACTGTGAGCTCCCAGAGAGTCCTTTTTAGGAGGCTGTGGGGCTCTCTTGGAATGAAAAATGTTAAAAACAATGTCACCTTTACACACATCAAAATCCCATGTGATCACCGATGAGGCATCCACAATCTGAATGAGAACCTGGGACACAGGAAAAGTCAGATCAGAAAGTAGCAATTTACTTCGTAAAGGCAGAAGCTCTTACCAGAGAAAAAACAAGATGGAAGAACAGAGCTTTGTGATGCTGGGCTTAATTTAGACTATTAAAAGGCATTCTAGACACAAGTTCTCTCTCTTTGGAGTGTCCTTATTTAACACATGACCTTCCAAAGCTCCCAATTAGTTTCTTAATATATCATTTGTCTTTGTCATCCATTCTATTCAAAGCAGTGTCCTTCTAAGCAATGATATTCTCCAAATGGCAACAAGATGATACCAGAAATGGTCACAAACTTTAGGTGCTAAAGCTACATTATGATGTATCAGTACTCTCTTACGTGAAAACTCCTAAGAAACTCTCTTAGGACATCCTAACATTAAGATTAGATAAAACAGTGTGAAGCAATAATTATTATTCAGACAACTGGCCTTCTGTGCAGGGTTTCTGTTAATAGCAACAGCTGAACAACATCCCCCACCCCCACATGCATTTACCTAAATAGTCCCTTAGCCAAAAGCTATGGAGCTTAACTTCTGCTGCAGTGCATGCAGCCCACAGTTTATCAAGTGCTGCATAGCCCTGGACTTGCATTCAGACTACACTTGTCTCAATTTTGACCACAGAGTTCCATCATGTTTTAATGTACCTATCAGTACATGCTTAAAAACACCACTGCGCCAATAATTCCATATAATTCTTAAGCTAGATGAGGCCTGGGGAAGCATGATATGGGAAGTATGCCCAGTATACTGGGCATTCTCAGTCACATCACGAGAGCGAGCAGCACCAAGTTCATAAATGAACAGGAGCCTAGCAGCACTGCCTAGCCTTGAAGTTGGACTAAACACTCAAGGGAGGGAGACCCCTTGATTTAAAGAACTTATCTGTTTAGGAGGGCTTGAATCCCTGCTTCCCCATCAGAACTACCAGGCTTTGGCCAGAGCAGAGCAGAGGACTCAGCTGAAAGAAAAGAACAGTAGATTGCAACCATACCTCATGTGGAGCTCCTTTGAAGACACTTGCAGATTGGTATATTGTTTCAGTCCAAAGCTTTATGTCTTCATTTTCCAACTCTTCTGCTGTCCGGTAGAGGGACTTGGGAACCAGCCCACCCTCTGGAACTTCACACTAGAAACATGAGCAGAGCCATTAGTAAGTATGCCCTCCATATATCCTCACACTGTCATAATCTCTGCCTACTAGTCTCAGAAATGAAAACTCACATTCAGACAACGTTCTGAAAAAATGAGATACTGACAACTTGAAAATAATTTTATGACTTCTACATTATATTTACAGATACACTTATCTTATATATTCCAATAAAATAGCTGCTATGATCTGTTTTTGTGAGTCTGCAGAACCAGGCACCAGGATTAATGAATTTCATCTATATACATAACAATAGCCATTACAGAAAGCAGCTGTGCAAATGCTACAGTCATCGCTTATACTGCCCTGTATTGAGGAAAGATACAAACCACTTAAGAATACTGAGGAAAAGCAGCAATAATGACACAAAGTTTTTTAAAAAATAATATATAGCCTACAAAGATCTTGTAGAACTAGGGCTGCTAAATATAAGGAGTAAAGATGGAGTAGAGGTACATTAACAATTTCCAAGTAGGTAGAAGGATATTGCAGAGAGGAAGGTAATAGTTTTTCAAGTTACAAGTCATGGTAACTGAGTACTGGAACTGATGACACAACTTCCCTAAGCAGTTTTCTTTTTAAAATGAATTCTCTAGTGATCTACTCAGGAACAGGTTGCACAGAATTGTTTGGGGCAGCAGAAGCATTAGATAAATGAACTACAAAAGAGAGGGTTAAAAGAGCCTTTGAGAAGTCATTTTTGTTCAAATATCCAGAAGTAAAGAAGAAAGGAAAGAGGCTATTATTGTCCATGACTGGCAGGAAGTATTGTGGCAATTTGCTTTCTGGTAACATTCACTTTTGCTTACTTAAGCAGTGGATTTTGCCAGTTTCTCAAGTTTCAAATTAGATAGCACAGACTCTTTTCACTGAAAGCTACTGCTGCTGTAAAAAGCAGCCCACTGAAGATAAACACATGCTTTGCTCCAAAATGCTTGCACAGGAGCACCACGTTATAATTTGAGACTGCATTTTGATATAACAGAACTGTATGAATTTTCATGAAAGATACAGAAATTAATCTACAAAATATAACAGGGGCACAAAAAGCAAGCAAGCATAAAATCATCATGTTTTAACACAGCTGAGTTTAAGAAAAGGGGGAAGGGGGAACGAAAGCAAGTGTTACTGTGATGGAGGCTCCAGAAAACATCTGCACTGCATTCCTGCACCTTGATCCCACCCATGCATTTGCATTGTCAAAAACATCACAAGGAAAAAGAAAAACCTACGGTATCACCGAGGTGTTAGAATAATGCATTCAATTGACTCCCACATCTAGGCAAGAAGAAACTTTTCAAGTCATAAGATGAGGGACTGATACTCTGCAGTAAGACAAATTTTCAATGTGTCATGGTCAGCATGGACCCCAGTATATGTGCAAACCATACCTACAAGACCAGACTCTTTGTGGCGCCCTGCTAGCAGATGTGCCACATATTTCCTTGAGCTCCTTATGTTATCAGTTAGTTCTCTTAGGTTACACAGCCTCTTCTGATTAGGTGGCAGTGACACTGGCCAAAGTGTGGTAGTTAGCATGAGTTCCTTTCAAATGAGCCCAAGCATATGGGAATCATACGCCTCAAAATAATCTTCTTTAATCATGAGCTTTTCTTGGACAGTTAAGACTACAGCACATACATAGTCAGAACGGAAGTAAAAACAATCATCTCCCTTAAGAACATAACAGTACCGTTTTGACCTGTTTAACCAGTGGTATTACATGGCCGCCAGCTGCGACAAAAGAGTTTTTTTGGTTGTAGTAGACTGTTTAAGGTAATCTGAACACTGGTGCTTCTGAACATCCAAAACATTTGAAATTGGAGAGGCAGACTGTAAAATACTAGAGTCTAACGTTGGATACTGCTAACCTCTTATCTTGCTGCCATGGAGAAAGAATACAAAATGCATGTTATGCTGCCATCCTATGCCTTCACACAGATGCAAGCAACAAAACAGAGTGCAGTTCTAGGTACCTCTAGCCAAAAAAACAATTCATCTCACATACACAAACAGAAACCATGGGCTGGCAATGTGCCCTTGTGGCAAAAATGGCCAATGGTGTCCTGGGCTGCATTAGGAAAAGCACTGCCAGCAGGTTGAAGGAGGTGATCTTTCCCCCTTACTCAGCCCTGGTGAGGCCACACCTAGAGTACAGTGTCCAGTTCTGGGCTCCCCAGTATAGGAGAGAGAATGCAGCTACTGGAAATTCTGACCAACATTGACAAAAACTAAATCCAAGCATTAAAGAGCTTAAAAGATACATGCTTTTATCGATTACTCAAGATTCTTTTTAAAAAAATATAAAGATTTAAAAATATTCAGGTAAGTCATAGAGTACCTGCATTTAATATTTCTGCTTGACTTGTATTAAAGCTTTTAGAAAGCAGTTTACTTTAAGTCTGTCTCTAAGACCTTCCTGCACCTTGAGACTGTTGAAAACAATCAAACAGCATATACAAAACTTTGACTGGGATCATGCAGAACCTCAGCTGCATGGTCACCATGATACATCAAGGAATGTAATACTCTTCTTGCTCAGTGCTGTGCCAGCATGTCTGCTTGAACTTGAGTTGATAGACAACAGTGAGGACTGTTTTTTAACCACACCCAGGTATTTTGCTAGTCATTTGAGAATTGTTGTGAAGAAATACTGTATTTCCCTTTTTGAAGTGGATCTAGAATAAAACTCTTAACCCAGGAATCCTACATCTTAGTCATGTGCCCCCTTCCCAAAAAAAATGATTTGTAGCAGACTGAACACTACGCTCTAAATTACACTGGCAATTATTCTGTGCTTTTAGATTTGTTTGCTTAAAGGAGTGTATGTTGGGGTGGGAGTGGAGGGTGGAGGGGAGGGGGGTATGAAACAAAACACACACATACCATGCACTCTCCACCAAGGAAATCAGGGATAATTTCTTTATCAATGTAATCCAGCAGTCCCCCAGGACCCTGGTAGTCATTTCCAGCATATATAAGAAATTTCTTTCTAGTATTGTCATCAATGAATGGACTAACCTATAAGCAATGGAAAACAGAACAGATCAGGTTACCAGATTTTTCTTGAGTAAATTCAGATGGAATCAGTTTAATCACATTAAGCATTACTGCTATTATTATGCAATGTTCACGTTAAGAAACTAAGTTATTTGACTACATAAGCAATTTCTCAAGTGGTGCTTTTACATTCATTCCAAGAATCAGCAATCCTATAGATGTGGTAACATTTCCTGATTATATCTGTTTCTAAAGCCTGACCTTAAAAGTGCTTATACGAACTGAAAGCATGGAGCAGTGTATTGAGGGCACTGTGGAAAACCTGGAATTGCAGACATACCAGTGTCCAAAGAACCGGGAATACTCGTGGTGCTCTCAGGATAAGAAGACGGCCCAGAGTCTCAGGGTAATTGGCTTCAACCACCTCAATGATTCTGAGCAATGCTTTGACTCCAGGTCTCCATAAATGCCTCATGTTCAAGCCTTCTAGATCTACTAGACAGGTCCAAGAGCTGAATTTGAGAGAGGAAAAATAAAATAAAATAAAATGACGGAGGAGGGAGAGAAAAAACAGTGGCATCATAACACACACTTTTACTCAAATATCTAGTGTCCTGAAATGTGTGGACTCCAATGCATGTGTGTATTTCTGTTCCTTCCATCTTATCTTCTTGTTTTGTGCTGGGCACACTGCAGTTTAAGATCCTTAGAACAGGAGTGTCTTACAGCATGCCAAGCATGCTTACAGAGTACATACAAGGATCACCTTGCACACCATTCACATCTCCCCATGGACATTCTAGACTCCAGTCAACACAATATGCTGTCATCTTTCTGCCCAAATGCTAAATCATTGCTTTTACTGGGAAATCAATTAAGTGGCCACGCTGCTAAGAAACAACTTAACATTCAAGGTGCAGATTTCCTATACTAAGACAGTACCTTTCAAGAGTGCCATTGCACTTCAAAGTTAATTATGTTGTCAGATCTCACCGAAGGGTACTTGTTCTACAAGAGATAGATTCTTAATACTAAATGCTGAGCTTCAAGCACATGCTTTAGTTACTTTCCAAGTTCAGGTCTCGCCCCAAGCACGGATTCAAGATTCAAAGCTGTGCTACGCCAACTATCAACATGAAACTATGCCCAAGTATTCTATGAAGCAGCAAACACTTATCTGTTTCACTTATTAAATATTTAATAGGTACATATTCTAAAGCTCAGAGGGCCATTTCTACAAACAAAGGTCCAGTGGGCAATGTAAGTTCACAGTTGCACACATGAAACCCATCTTTTGGGTTTGATTTTCCATTGAGAACTGAGATAACAAACCTTCTAACAGTGAAAAGACAAGCAGACACATGCATCCCTGAACCTTCACAAATTAAGGGAAGGAGTCAGAAATTGAAGAGAGTCCCAGAAACACTGATTCATTACAGGACCAAGTCCTCCATTCATGCCACTCCCTTCCACTCCTGGCTATAAAAGCTCCTAGAAATAGAGAGGGAAAGAGGAGTGCATTGCTTTGCAGATATCCAACACTGCACAGCAGCAGACCCAGGTGCAACTGTTATGAGCACAAAACAGACTGTTGGAGCACATGTTGCATTTCCCCCAGGGCTTGGCTGTGCCAGCTCACTGAAGTGGTAATTGGGGTGGGTTCCAGATAAGTATAACTGTACACATGTCTGCACGCAAGACACAGCCTACCCGTCGCTTGGTTCGCTTAATAAATTGAGCTCAGCAGTGTCACACTGCCTGATATTTCTTTCTCCTTCCCCCTCCCCCCAATTTTTTTATTTTACCTTATTGGTCTGCCAAATACTTTTGTGTTCTCCTCGCATCGCCTCAGTCCTTCTTCATTTATAGAAAGGACCTGTACAAAAAAAACATACAAGCTCAAAACTACAAGCTCAGGCCACCATAAACTATATTAGGTGAAAAAAAATATATGTAAGGGATTTAGAAGTAGTAATTTCTAGAAGGATTACAAAGATTAAAAAAACACTAAGGTCCCGAACATTACTTGAATATTACAGTAGAGTCTCCTACTTGGTAAGTTCAAACCAAACCTCTTCCAGAGGATAAACTAGAAATTACTATGTTTATCCCATTTGTTTAGCTTGTTGTAAAATAAGCATGCCTTTCTATAAAAGTGATAACATGTAAACAATGTCCTCTAGAAAGCTGAGACCCCAGAGAGATACAGACAAGAAGCCTGCCACTCTACACTTTTGCTCCTTTAAGCTTTGATTTCCCACTTGGTCAGAAATTAAAGCCGCCTTTCAAATCAGAGGAAGTAACCTTGAAACACAACTAGGGCAGGCAAGGAAGATTTAGTAGGTGCTGGAAACGCCACTGGCAGAAAGTGTACAATTCAGCCCCTGCTTTTACTGGTTGCTACGGCCATGACTGTCAGTACTTGGAGTCAAAAAATTCTTCAGAACTTGGAACGCTGCCACCTTTCTGCTTAGAAACTGAGCAGATCCACAGTAAGTCTGTCTGGGCAATGCCTTTAAAGAAGCTAATATTACAGGCAAGAACTTTTTCTTTAAAAATAAACTATTCTTATCATTGGAATACAAATTTGAAAAAAATCTTAGCATTGCATTTCTCTCTTCTGTGGAAATACAGAGACTTAACTTCGAAGTACTGCACGAACTGTGGAAGAATCTGTGAGAATGCTAACCAATAACTATAGAAGCTGCCAAGAACTACGCCTTTCCGCCATCAGTTTGCAGTTGGAAAGAATGCAGAAGACCAGCTACCAGGAGCTTTCAGATCTACTCAAACCAAAAACAGACAGTCAGACAGTACATCAAAATATCCAGTGTGATGAACGCTCTGGCAGAACAGGAAATTTCTAAATGAAAATATCACATTGTTAGCAACTTGCTGGCTCCAAAAAATACTTACGTATCGAAGCAAGGCCTCTTCCCCAAGAGCTCGCACTAAGCCTTTGGTATCCATCTGTCCCAATCTCAGTACATACAGTGGGCGACCATCTGAATAACAAGAACAAATATATAAGCATAGCCCTTAGTGCAAATTACTTATTTTCACAATAATATATAAATTGAACGAACTAGCTTTATGATAAAATCTAAACAGAAACAAGTCATAGCTCATTCAAACCTTGAGATATGGCTTGAAGGAGCTCCTGGAACAGGCAGCAATATAAAATTTACCCTGTCTGGTTACATGAAAGGATTACCTGTAGCTAAACTGTAAGGCTTAATGGAGATGTCTTGATGCAAAAATACTCCCCCTACCTACAAGGAAAGTCCAAAGGACTTCAGCAGGTACTTTTATAGCTCAGAGGACTACAATTAGTTTGCAGTGTAGCTAAGATACAGGAAAAAAATTTAGTCCACTAGACTAACAAGCAGCTTGCAATGGAGGAGGTAAGCTTTCTACGACACATCCCATAACATTGCTCCAGACAGCCTACAGCAACCTCTTTGGAAAGACAATTGCATTGAGTTCTGTGAGTTAACGGCAACAAAGCGTTAATCCAGAGACCTGCTTTCTCCAGTATTTGCTGAAGTTGCACACCTTTTAGCTATGCCATTAAATATGCGGAACTGGCGAACAGTCTCACTCATGCAGGTTAAGCCTGGCGAGAACAGAATCTATTCCAGAGATCAGCTTCAGACAGACCGTCTGCATTCAAAGGCTTGTCTTTTCACAGTCATCTTGCTGCACACCAGGGCACCCTGATACTGTCAAGGATAAAGGCCTTAACAACTGCATTGGCTGAATTTGAGAAAAATTTGCGCATTTCTGTCTCTTTGTAATATTCAAGGAGCAAGTTACATGAAACATCTTCTATCCTCACCGAAGCTATGATTTATTTGTAAGCTTCATTCCATTTAATCTAGTACATAAGCTTAATCATCACCAACTTATAAAATAGGCTAGGGCACATACAAAAGTTTTCTACATAAAACAATCTGCTCTAAGTCCTGTTGTCTGCGTTTAGCTTCATTTCCCTCCAGCAACTGCAAGAGGAGAAGTATCAAATTATTGTTAAGTCCTTTGGGACACAGGGAAAGAAACTGTCAAGACACACTCTAGAAAAAAATATTTGCAGAGTTAAACTAAGTTATTTATTCAGCTACAACACTACCACCATGAAAGTTCACCAAGTCTCTTATATTTTATTAGGTGGACTAAAAGAAAATGTTATTTTAACATTAAAACACACGTTTATCTTGGAAGGTACTGTTTAGCTTTTGGAACAGTGAACAAAAAGCGCTCTTAAGGTCCATAGCAGGTCTCCCCCCTTCTCAGATGCACACGCATGCAGAAACAAACTAATAGTTTACTAATCCTGCTCCACCCAAATGATGCGTGAAAGAATGTCTTTTAACCGACAATGTTGTATTATCACTGTATATTTTATAATTCATTAGAGATTTCTGATTTAAAGTTTGACTGAAGTGCTCTAACCAAAATAAAAGCCACTAAGATATACAAAAAACTGTACTAATTACAAGCACAAATAATTTCATTCTTTAGCATTAATAGCTCAGTCAAGACACTATGCTTTATAACTGCTGTCTTCTTTGCTTTAGTGCTAAAAGCTACTAGGAATTCAGCTGTCTTAAGTTTGGCACATTTTGCATGTGTGGGAGAAAAGGAGAAAGAATAGAAAAGAGGGTTAAGAAAAACCTACCCACTATAAAATTACAAATTATAGAAAATTCTTCAGCTTGAAGTTCTCTACTGCTTCAACTATTCACAAACCCTGCTTTACCTGTGGGTGTGCTACAAGAGACAAAAAGAACCAAGAGGTAGAACGAAGATGTGGCAACAAGACTGAAGAACTCAGAAAATACTGAACAGATTAAACAGCCTTCTGAAGCATTCTGTGCCTTTCTCCTTGCTGGCTGGCCCCAATTTCATGCTATAGATGGAAGAACATTTTGGGGGAACAAGGACAAGGAACTGACAGAAAGGAAGGGCACATTCAGAATTCTTTTTCCTAGTATCTACAAGCACATTCTTATTTTCCTTTTTCTCAGTCTGAGGCTTATCAAACTCAAAGCAGCAGGGGAGAGTCATTCAGACTCTTCAGCCTGCAGTGATTAAACTTCTCCTTGGCCCTTCCTGGCTCTTGGCCACTACTGCTGACAGCTTCCTGTCCTGTTTCATAACGTTTCTTGTAACAGGAAGAGCTAGCAGAAACAATGGTGCCTAGTGGGGAAAAGACTAAATGAGAACACAGATAACTCACAGTAAGAGATCATTTCCTTTTCCAAAGAGTCCACCCTCAAGCAACAAATTCCAAAAAGTTTTTCGGGTATGTGCGTGTGGTAGCAACAAGATTTGTGCACGATAAAACAGGCTGAAGGATTCTGGAGGGTGAGGAGGGGCTATATTTTGAAGAACTGGCCACACACCCCAGCAGAGAGAGTGAAATCACCCAAAGCCTTTTGCCTTCTTAAATAAACCTGCTCCACTTGGCATTTTTGTAAAACTACACTTACCATTAAACTGTCTGATGCCAAATAAGCATTCATTTATGCCATCAGCAGGCATATCCAACATCAGGAATAAGTTGATTAGAAAGATAAACTTATTTACAAACATCCTTTAATTACTGAAAGAGAATACTCATCATCTGCATAATATCCTTCTTCTAAGCATCTCAGAGCACTGCAGAAATGCAATTAATAACCTTTTTATGCTACTGATAAAGCAGAGCTCTTTAGAGAGTTCCATGTCATGCCTGGTATTGGTCAGATAAAGATTAGGACCTGCCAGTCTGGCTCAGCCAACTAAGGAGCTAGCAATATCAGTTTAGATACATTTAATATATAATACCTTAAAAGTTCCACCAATCTTTCCAGCCATCTTTAATTAGTTCAGTTTTCTTTGTATATCTCTAGGTGATAGCAACTATCACCTCTAATTCAGAGCATATAAACTTTTTTTGCTATCTACATATAGAGCATACCTTTGTCATGGTGATGCCAGCCTCCTGCATAGTAATCTTGGAGTACTTGAGGAGGGTTCCAGGTGTCCAGAATATAGTCTACCTGATGCTGTTTACGCCACGTTAGTGACTGGCAAAGAATTTCTCTTGCTTTATCAATGTTGAAGTCCCGGGCACGCAAAAATCGTAAAATATGCTCGTCCTTTGGAATCTATTAAAAAATATTTCAGATTCAATGTTTGCAATGAGGACAAATGAGAAAACAACAGAAGCTGAAGAAGGTATGTAACATTGGAAGTTACTCAAGCAAATCATTCTTTGTTTCCAACAAAAACACAAGTGCCATCAAGTATTGCAGCTACCTCGGTTTGAGCGATATAACTTCAGATGCACCTTTAACTTAAGCATTTACAGTTTCATGAGCATACTAAGTTAGTCCAATTTATATGAATCTAGGGGCAAAACAGATTGCATTTCATTGCTGAGTAAAAGGAAAGCCTGGAAACCACGACACATATGTGAATCACAAGCTATAGGAAAATCTGAGAACATACTCCCCAAAACTTGCTTTCAGCGCCTTGACGGGTCATATTATCTCCCTTTCAATTTTGCATTTAGGGACATAGATTTAAGAATGTTTGGCCAACAACACAAAAAGGATGTTATTCTAGAACCAGGCAGACTTGTAAAATTGACATCATTTGCCTGTGCTGGACTATTAACATTCTGGGAAGCAGTCATGCTAATCATTTAAGCACCTCAGTCAGCAAAATCAGCTGGACAGTTGCAACAAATTCCATTTATTGCCAGTGTGAAGACTTAACGTAGCTGTTCCGCTTCTGCGGGAACCTCCCTCTCTTGGCCAGAGGCACTCACTCAGACTAGTTGGCTAGATGAGGTGTGGCACGATGTTTCATCAAGCCCACCTTGCATTTCACACATTCTGGAATAATGAGACTAACAAAAAACTTACTTTGCCCTTGTGCGTCTCCTGAAGCCATTTCCTAAGTCGAATGAGGCAGCTTTCTTGCATTGGTGTCAAGTCACCCAGATAACGCTTGATGTAGTCTGCATCTAGCTTGTCTGAAAGAAAACGTACATATGATTAGAGTGGTCATGAACTGGTCCAGTCCAATAGCAAACGATTTTATAGGCTGATACTTAAGGTAGCAAACCAGCTGCTCCTATCTGCAGCCTCAGTCAAGTCTGGCTGCATGGAAGTGAGAATTTCTGAACTTTGGTTTAAGATTTTCTGCTTAAGGGGGAAAAAAAAAAAAAAAAAAAAAACTTTGCTCATCTTTCAGCTGCTACAACACACCTTGACACATTCTGTACAGGTAAAATTTGAATAAAGTCTCTATCAGTCGATGAAAAGAAGCACAAGCCAAAACACAGTCACCTGAGAGCTGCGAAAGGAAAATTCATCTAAGGACTAAAATCAGACATTTACAAGCGCATTTTGCTAGTACATTCAGATTTGTCAATTCTCAGTATCATATGACCTGTTTCTTCTGGGAATACATACAGAAGCTTTGATCTTAGATACTAAATCTCTCAGTGCAAGAATTGTCCCAAATTCCCTTATCAATAGGCAAAAGAAGATGTAACAGAAGGCTGAATTCAGGGAAGCTTCAGTCCTTTCTTCCCCCATTAGCACTAAAGTTACACCTATCCCCAAATTCTAGGGCAAGAAGTAGGCCATTTGTTTGCAAGCTAATGAACAGCACAGAGAAGAGCTTTTCCACTAATATCTGATCTTCATTCACTACTAAGATCAGCTGGTAACAGGTATCCAGCTCCTACACAGATTATTGCTCTGCAAGCCTGCCCTTTAACATTAAATGTTACCAGAAAAGGAGTTAATGTGAATGTTTTCAGCAGCACATCAAAAGTGCAGTGCTGAGAGCCTCTACAGGACAAAGAACCTTGCTAAAAGAAGTCAGACAACCGTACCATCAGGTGTTCCTGCTGTAGGCTCTGCAGGGCTGCTTGAGGTGTTGAGGATCTCCTTGTTGTTCAAGCCCTCCTTTGTGGCAGAGTCTGGTATATTAATGGCAGGGGAAACTGGTCGTCTTGTGTGGGATGTGCTGCTCTCCAATTTACATGCAATGGGAGGAGTCCAACGAGGAACAAAAGTTATTCCTTCTTCCTCCAGCTGCTTCAGGTAGTATTCTATTATTTCTTTTCCCTTCAAAAAGGAAACTTTACTTTAGCTAATAAAAATCCCCACTTAGACACAAAAAGAATTCGGCTGGAAACCCATTAAATGTCCAGATCTTTCTAAAGATTCCACTTCCAAATACAGACACGCACATTGCCCCTAGGCTAAAGGGCAAGCAGCCCAGCTTTTCCAGGGCAGCAATCTGCTACTTCATGGCAGCTACTTTGTCTTTATGAGTTAGAGCCAGGCATCTACTCCATGAGTTTCAGCTCACCTTTTTAATATTGCTGGTGTACTGCTTCATGGCAATCTTTTCCACTGTGCTTTCAAAACCAAAGAAAGATTTTATGTCCAGACTTGCTGACTGTTCAAAACAGGTCCAATCTTCATTATCAGGATGAACCTATTAGTTAAAAGGAGGCCATACACTTTAGTTACCCTTATGGTATTTTTCTTTTCTTATAATATTTTAAATGATTGTCTCATGTTTTTCAGGTTTGCATAGTCAAAACATTAAGTGGAATTTTCAGTCTTTTGCTCCCTTTACAAAACACAGAGAGAAAAAGGCAACACTTAAGAACAAAAAGCTGAAAAGCCTTCCTACAGTCACATGGCTAGCACAGCACATTTTCTCCCTAAAACGGAAGGGAAGGGAGGAAAAAAAACAAGTGCACCAGCCAAGAATCAGTAGACTAAGAAATATGTACAATTTACAGTATTTCATTCTGGAGATAGGTCCACACTACAGTCACAGCCCATCTGTGAAACACAGCAGCGTAGCCCACAGTGACCTCCATGCTGCTGCAGGTTAGGCTGATAGACAGTAGCAAGTACAGCGTAAGCATGCCAAGCTCTGCAGTCCAGACATGTCTGCAACAGACATACGGCAATAGAACCTTCCCTCACTGACCTACAAAGTACCTTAATATTTTGTAGATGGAGAAGTATTTTACTTTGTTCTTTTACAAAAACACTAAAGAAAAAAAGCATAACCTTTTCATTCGGTTCACAGCTGAACAAGCTGGATATTGTAGCTACTAAGGAGGCCTTTTCCACCTTCTCGTCTTTTTAGGTTTAAAGCATCCCCAGCTTTCTTCTTCTTAGCTTATATCATAATTAGCTGAGAAATGACAGCTAGATTTAGTCTACGCTACTACACTGAAGGAAAGAGGTTTTCTAAGCTCCCTTGAACTGAAAGAGATTTTTCTAAGGATGTTCCAATCTGGCTCTGAAATCATGGTTACATAAAAACCTCACGGCAGGCTGAATTTCTGAGTCTGCCATTGTCCTGATGTCTTAGATCCCCCCCAGTATCCCTCACGACATGCTAAAATTGATTGGGAACAGTGGTCACACACTGAGGCAACAATATCAACTTGAAATGGAAGACATTTGATTCTACTGTCAGTGAGGGACTGTACCTCACAATATATTGCTGCATATAGCTTCAACTAATGTGTACAGTTTCACAGAACAGGACTTCAACCATTTCCTTTGCCTGTTTAAGGCATTTTACAGATAAGGACTACAGAATAAAGAAGCACTTTCCTTTGCATCTTTCTGCCCTTGAAGGGAAGGGGGTTGCATACAAGAGCCTGTACCACCAAAACAAGTACAAGCCATGAAAACAGCCTATAAGAATGTTTCTATTCTATCATAAATTCAGTTATACAATAAGTTAACTAAACTAAAAAGGCATTTTTAAAAACAATTTCTTCTTGAACTGTGTTTCTGATTCTGCATTTACCAATCGTTGCTAATTACTTGACTACATAGAGTAAGGGCAGGGAGAAGTATCATGTTTTGAATGTATTTCCCCTTTTTAAAGGTCTCTTTCATGGAAAGAAAATCCAGTAGAAACGCACTTTTAAATGGGAATTGGAAATAAGTGCAATAATTTTTTTTTAAATCAATTAACGGTGTCAAGTGGGTTAGATTTCCACTGACCTTTTAAGCATGCTTCTGTACACAATACAAAACATTTAAGTTATTACCCACACTTAAAGATTGCTCCAATGCAAATAAGTGGTTTACATTTGCCAGCTAGGATTGACCTTTAACATCCATTCCAAGTATTACTTCTATAAATGTATATCATATCAGCCTATGGGTGTTTGATAAGCCATAAAGAAAAAGTATGACCACAGCAGGAAGCACACCACCACACTCCTATCAGAAAGTGTCTGCACTGAAGTCCAGGAACAGCCACAAAAGAAAGAATTAAGTTAAAATATAGCTGATTTGATGTATATTTGTCTGGAATTGAGCAGAAGGCAAATAAGCTATGTTCAACTTCCCTTTAACAGCTCTGTCAGGTTATCATCAGCTTCAACATGGCCCTCTCTGCTACTACAGACCACAGACTTGCCTAAACACAGCTGTCAAACACAGCAAATTATGTCGAGTTCTTCTACAATATAAGAAGGTACTCAACAAGGAAGGTGCCAAACTTGCTTCATTTCTTAACTAAGTGTGTTACATTTAGCACTAACAACAATTATCACTCGCAGTGCTGTGTTATTTTTTCTCGTAAGGCAAAAGCCAAGAACAATCCAACTTCTGTTTGAGTCTTGAAATCTAAACACTGACTAAATTCCATCTGTAGCCCCATGAAGAGCCTGTTACTCACTGTGTAACAGCAGTGTTCATTAATAATGACTCTGTTAGAGAAGGTTTCATTGTAGGCCTCGATATGCAAAGTCCGCTCTCGTCTGTTCAAAGAATTCTTCTGAACAAAGTAGACATAGTCCACTCCTGCAATCTGAGGAAGACGTCACAGACTCTGTTAAGGTATAATATTAATGTGAAGTGATTTACAAAAGTATGAGACATCCCCTTCAAACCTAAATACCTTTTTCAATAGCCGTGGTGCATCTATATCCAGCTTACAGCGCCTTTCAATCACATGGATAGCTTCATCCTCGCTCTTGTATTCATTTACAGTGTCACTAGCTACAAACATGGGTATTAGAGGACATGTAGGAAACCTTCTTTCATATGCCTGTAAAGATGGAAAGAGAATAAAACAAGTTATCACTACAATTTATGCTGGGGGGTGCCATTCATCGACATTACCAGCATTTTTAAGTATGATACCTCTCGTCCTTTTCATAGAAACAGTTGAGCCCTACACCTTTTTTTTTTTTTTCCTGGAGTCCTAGCTATGGCTGAAAATAACAGCAAGTTCCAAACAGACCGTTTATTAAGGTGTTCCTCACACAGCCCTTTCTAGGCAAAGCATTTTTTAAAACTATACAGGAAACACCTCATTTTTCCCCTTTCCCCTGCCCCACAAAGGAAACTGTTTGTTATGTACAGCGACAATCCTGTCAGCAATAACAGTAAAATAAGATCTTAAGACCTTCTATTTCTAAAATGCTACAGGAGAGAACAATGATGTCTTGGATTAAAAAAACCCTCTTGCTAATTATCAGTGTTCCACACAGCTCCCAAAGGTCTAATAAAAACATTTCAAAGTCTATTTCTTAAGTTAATCGAGCTCTCCAGCTCTCTATGTGCAGGGTATTCCTAATGATTTCACTGCACATTTTATCAACTTATAATTTCAACAATATATTGTAAAGTTTTCCAACAAAATGAGTCAGTTTAAGTTTTTTGTAACCATGCAGAGATACCAATCTCTCTGATTCTAGTTAAATATGGTCATATTAACGAGTTGATCTCATAAAAGACAAAAAACCAACAGTACTAATCAGACACACTCGAACAGATAGGTCATGAAGAATCCGGGACCAGGAAAACAGGAATTATCCCTATCAGTAAGCCTCTACCTCCTTCAGTTTGGTTTCTCCCCCTTTCCCTCTTTCCCCCCACCCAGCAGCGTGGCAGTAAAATAATTAGCTTGCTTTTCAAACCCTGAACTCTTCTTGCTATTAGTATCAAAAACTTGTTAGCTTTGGGGAAGAGGCAGGACTTGTAAGCTCTACGGACACAGAAGAAAAAAATCCAGTAACATAAATAAAGTAAATCTGAGAGCAAAATATGTAACATGAAATTATTTAAAGAGGTAAAATACACATTTAGCCCTTCTAAATAGTCTTAACTGCTCTTTATATAGCTCAGTCACAGCAGAAAACATCAACAGGGAGAGGGTGTGGAAGAAAACAAGCAGCAGCTGCAGAAAGTATTCAACAGTGGCAATGAAAAAGATAACGTCTCTTAATTTTTCCTTTATAAGATGACAAATATTTAATTTGCTAAATGTGTTCAAAAGCAGCAGTGTTACTGTGGTGATGGTGCAATGCACGAAAACAGCACCAGCCTTTTTTCTCCTCCATGTATCTTTCTAAACCATTTTTCATAGTATGATTATCCCAAGTGCATAAAGCTCTTCTATAACATACCAGAAGTACAACCAGTGAGTACACATGCTCTTTTTTTTAAAAAAAAGTGGATCTGTACACAACCGGTTTTGTTTAAATTAATAGAAATGATTTCTGCGTTCAGAGACCTACACATAAAATGCATGTGACAAAGCGTAAGTATTGTAACACAGTAATAAGCAATAGAAGAAACTTCTACAGCTCCAAGAGAAAGGGAGGATGAATCCTATTAATATTATGGTATAAGAAGCTGTACTTCAAATTTATTTATGAGGCTCGTTTCTTTGGACAGAAGGCTACACATTTTCCAGTCACTTGTGAATCTCAGCCCTCTCTCCCAAGTGTCAATGTTCTTTCTAAATTAATCACTATTGCAACTATATTAAGACTGAGGTTAAATGCTGCCCTAAACTAGGAAAGCAGCACGTTTTTTCCCTTTCCCCCTTTTTTTTTCCTGGAGGTGAGGGGTGAAGAAGGAGAAAAACTACCAGAAGAAGCAGTTTTAAGTATTTGTTTTTTTAAAACTACTCTAAGACAACTTTTTGTTTGAGACTCTTACACTAAAATAATTATTTAGTCTTCCTTCTCCTCGGTTTATAAAACACGTATAACATTTTGCAAAGTATTTTTACAAGAACTTTCCCCATTCAAGTAACCCCCTTTACACAATTCCTTGCAAGTGTCTTCCCCTGCACATATTGAAGAGTTTCCCATCTTATTCCTCAAATGCTTCTCATTTAAGTTATATACAATTGCCAATGTACTCTTGTAACGCATCACTTCTCAGCACAGCCTTGTCTGAAGAAAAAGTGATTATAGTAAACATTAGCCACACAAAAGTATTGCATCCGATTTAAACTTGTGCCCTAGTGACTTTCCACGGAGCAGTAAATATAGCTGTCTTCCATATGTGGTAAACAGTTCTCTTCCACCCTGCAGAGCAGGCAGGAAAAAGCTGCTAGAGACTATAGGCCCCTTGTAGATCTTGCTTCACCATGGATGAACACTACCAAAAAAAAGCCCCAGAATTTAAGAGTAGTACAGAAACACCAACTCACAGCAGTTAGAAAGAACCTCCAGAGATCATCTGGTTGCCCAAGACTGTGACCAGTCTGGTTTTGAGCATCCCCAAGGATGGAGACTCCACAGCCTCTCTGGGCAACCTGTTCCAACGTTTGGTCACCCTCACAGTGAGTGAGGATTTTCTTGTGTTCAAGTGCAATTTCCTGTGTATTAGTTTGTACCTGCTGTCTCTCATTCTGTCCCTGGGAGCCACCAAGAAGAGTCTGGCCCCATCCTCTTGACACCACCCTAATAGATGTTTTTACACATTGGTAAGATTTCCTTCCCGTTCCCAAGCCTTCTCTTCTCCAAGCTGCCTAGTCCCAGCTCTCTCAGCCTCTCCTCATTCGAGATGCTCCTCCAGTCCCTTAATCATCTTCTGGTGGTCCTTCACTGGACTTGTTCCACTAGGTCCATGTCTTTCTTGCACTGGAGAGCGCAGGCTGGGCACAGTGCAATACTACACAATCACTATAAGATACTGGATCAAAGCAGTATGCGACACCAAGACTGGAGCTATTAAAGGAGAACGTGAGAAGACAAAAGACTGTCAAGTGCTTTTTATTTTATAATGATAGAATTTGAAGGATTCCCCCTCCCCCAACATTTGTGTGCTTTGAACCAGAAATTTTGTCTCAGATTCAGCTTTGCATACAGGAAATAACTGAACTACATTATCCAATATTCCTTCAGGAATTTAATAACATAGTATAATGCAAATGCTACATACATTTTTCCCCTCTGTGACAGAGGTCTCTCTTTACAAATAAGATTAAATGCTACACATTTTTCCCCTCAAAATTTCAGTTTTACTGCATAAATACAACCACAAAAAAAATAGTTCCTCAAAAGCAAAGCATATGCAGCAATACTGCTAGACTTAGTTTTGACACAGCAAGAATGAAATGCTGCTGCCCGAGAAGTAACTTTGCAAGACTGGGAAGGATGTTGTAATGACATTTCTTAATTTTACACCAATTACTCAGCTGCATTTAAAAAACACTGTGGAGAATCTGACATTACAAAAGTAAGAGCAGGTATGCACATCCTTAAAACCTCAAACAGTACTGGGCTTGACACGGAAGAAGTCACAACACCTCTTCAGCAAAGAGAAACGTACACATGGACCTTTCAAAAAAGAATAAGCTGCAATTCTGCTGTTCCCTAATAATGCACTTCTAATTTTTCTCACTAGCCTCTGGAACATTTGTGTACTCTGATACATCAAAAGCTGGCATTGTACTTCAAGAAAAACACAGTATGGCTAAGCAGCTTGAACTTCAAATTTAATGGGCTCATTATATAAACCCATAACTTCAATGCATGTTAGCAGTAAGAACATTGACAAGCATGATTTCAACCAAAATAGTACTGTATCAAAGCTTCTCTCCCAACCACTTTGCTTAGCAACTCATGTTCAGAGTACAGTTAAAATAACAGGATTTATTTTACTTTTGTTAGTATTCCAGCTGTGTTTAAAGACATGAAAGCAATTCAGAAATGAGACTATTTTAAACTCTTTGCAGTGGTTTCTCATATCTGAGGGAATTATACTTGCTGCTGGTGCTCTTCGAGTTTTTTGAATTGTAGCACTAGCAATAATAGGACTCTTTCAAAATACAAAGGTTAGAGCACCATTTAGGAACAATCCCAATTCAACTTTCAAGAGGACCAAAGATGTCGATTCAGCTTTTCGCTTCTCAAACCACACTCAAGGCTAATAAAATGCTGACAATTTCAGATTAGGCATTTACTCAAGCTTAGGTGGAAAACAATACTAACTTGTTCAGAGACACTGAATAATTTATTTGCACAAATTATATTCAGCTTCTCTGAACAGATCAGTATGTTCACTAGGTAGAATATTCTTCCTATGCCAAGGTCCCAGGATCCTGCCTTAAAGGATAGGGACTGTAAGTATTTACATTAGATCATTCAAAGGTAACTTGTACACTAAGAAAAAATAAATCTGACAAAACTTGCAAGCGATCTTATACTGTGCCATTACTTCCACAGTAGTTGAATGCTTGAATTATACTTTTAGTCTGGTGAAACACACACAAAGAATGTAGTTACCATTCAGAAAATTCATGTCAAGTGCTTTCTCAATAGCTTAATTGCATAAAACAGGCTGCCAGGAGATTGTATTTATTTTTAATGTTTTCTGATCAAAACTGCAAAAACAGTATCCTTGTAAGAGTAGCATCACATTCTCCCAGTGCAGCCTGAAGGAACATATGAAGAGGTTCGTGGTGCCAATCAAATCAGTCCTCTGTTATGTATCCACATATGAACTTTTAATTTACGCTCACAACACCAGACCATGTTTGGTTGCTAATCTGCAAGTGCATACCAACATTCATCATGCTTTCCTATCCATTGCAAGTATGTGCAATTTCTGGATTATTCATAAACATATAGATAAACAGAAATGGTCACTTGAGCAGAACACCACAGGAGCCCAGACTGCATTACACCAACTTGATGATTCCTGCATGTCACTCTCTTCACATCCCCCTTCTCCTCCTCATCAGGCAGCTATAGATCAATAGGAAAAATACTAACTCATGGGAGATCAACTAAGATGTTTCAGAACAGCAGCTGCATTTAAAAGAAAATTTTGGACTAACTCTCATAAATCAGCAATTATCTTCCCATCTCTCATACACTCCATGTTCACATCCTTCGCTCTCTTTACTATTATTTTAAAAATTATACTTCTACAAAGAACAAATTTGTATCTCTGAGCAAAATCCTATTAGTTCACACATTAATAACCAATTTTGGTGGGGGAAGTACTAAGAATTCTTTGGAGAAGACCAAGAAGGCTTCAGTAACACAAGTGAGATTTATTTAGGACTATAGATAACCCATCGAGCATGGAAGAAGCAGATTCAGATCTACGAATAAATTACTGTCTATCATCTGAAACAAAAATCACGTACATGCACCTCCTTAGTCCATCACAAATATGTAGTTTAATCAACCTTATTTTTCCCTCTTGGAAAATTCTGGTCCACTATGCTGTCAATACATGACTAGTCAGGCTTTCAAAGTATTGGGGATGATACTGCACAATTGGTATTTGTAAAAACTGCATATTAGATGCAAGAGACCATCCCTACTCCTTCTCAAAGGTGTAGAGAAGAAATATTGGCTTGCTTTACAAAGAAAAAATACAGATTTTAAACTTCTACTGTAATTTCTAAAGTAAGGGTTTTTTTCTTGACTAGAAAAGGTTAAACCAGGACTAAAGGATGATATGCTTTCTCCAGAGCTTTACCACTGGTGATTTTTGCTGGCAAAGCTGCTGGCTATCACAGCAAGATCAGCAAACAAGATGCTTGCATAACAACTTATCGCCTAACTACACTTAAGCAATGAGAAACTACATCAGAAAATATCTTGTGTAGCCCTTTGTCTGAATTAAGAACGGTAATCCTTCACCTCAATGAAGTCTACTTCAAAGATTATAGGAATCAAGAGCGAGAGGAAGGTCCTGTGTTATATTTTGTTTTGTTTAAAAAAAGAAACCAAATCCCAATACCTCACACTTGAATACACATTAACTTTAATATATTCATTTTCACAGAAAAAAAATTTCCACTCCAAAAACTTCACTGAACAGTTAGAGGAAAATCCAGCCTTTACAAACTGAGCTATGCTTGCAAAGGGTGTGAATAGCTGAAAAGAACTGGCAGAACATTCAGTTTGACAGCCATGCAGATGGCTCCGTGGGGACAGCTGTATCACATGGTGGGATGCATTCTGGTGGCTTTCTTAGAGAGAGCTGACTGACGTTCACCTAGCAAATTCAACTAACTGAGTAACCTCTTATCCCAAGCTACAGGGAAAAATAATTTCTGCAAAACAATTCTCCTTCCCACCACACTCTGCTACGCCGGCAACTACATCCCATTTTACCTCAAGTAACTCAGAAATGAGCTCTGTTCACTCACCATTCCCAGATACAAGACAAAATTAGGTCTCTAAGTATTGGCAAGAAAAATGTATCCAAGAGAAAATAACCAACCTTTCCATAAGTTACACAGAAAGACAAGATTATCGATAAGACAGGCATTTTGCTTCTTCTTAGAGGTTAAAAATTGCTTTTTTTACTACTTCCTTGTACAAAATGTTATTGATCTAAACTCATTAGCGTATTTAGAGTGTAAGCACACAGGTCAGGGAACAAGCAGTACCTGTACTTTTCATGTGCTATGCAAAACATCCCAAGTAATTCAAACAGCCCAACTATATGCTACAGAAATAAACTCCAGTTTAAAGTTTCAAAAAATGGTGTTTGCAGTCTATAATTTCAATAAAAGGGGTTGTTAAAGGTTTATATAAGTATGCAGCAAATCTATGAACTGCTATCAGTTCTTCATTCTTGAAGTTTTAATTTGGTTGGGGGGGGAGGGAGAGTAATACAGACTACACAAAATATAATCCTAATAATAATGAGAGCTAATATTAACAAGAGCCTACTGTGCAGAAATTCTGTTCAGGAACTCTAATTAAAGGCTAACTCATTTCTCAAACAGTGACAGTAGCTTGAAAAATAGTCTCAGATGCTCTCCAATCTGGTGAGCAGAACTCTCAGGTAAAGAGTATCTGGGAAGAAAAACTGGTAATGGTTTAAGAAATTATTGCAGCATATTACTCTGATTCTTTCTAAGATTATACGCACAACTTATTTTACTATGCTGTTTAACAGATGCCCTTAAAACCTTTAGAACATTTCTGCTTCAAGATATTACACGGAAGCAGCACTCAGAACTCTAGCCAAGATCTGTGCATCTCATCTTCAAAACTTCAAGGGCCCAACTGATTCAAAAGCGAATAATACACTGAGTCAATAATAACCATCACAGGCTATTTAGTCCTACACAGTTCTCTAACTATGCAGTATGTTTCAATGGTCCACTGAATTGGTTTATTGCTTATTTGTTCTGCCAGGTAGGTTAACAGGCCGTGCCACACGCAAAGCGGACAGAACTACTGCCTGAATCCTAGAAACACAGCAAGGAAGTATTCTGTCCTTGGCACCCGTTCCGCAAGTTCTTGAAGCAGAAAGTTGAAAATGCAACCAAGTATGCCTGAAAGCAATGAAGACCTCACCCACCAACACCACAAAGTAAGCTGGTGTACAGACAAAACTCAGATTCAATAATCTGCTCAGTAATGTTGTATGAAGCGCTTTGACACAGCTGGAAATGACAATAAACTCAAAACTACCACAGAGTCTGGAAAGAGTACCAAAGTTACCCTGTGCTTTAGTTCAAACAATTTACTCTATTTGAGACTATGAAATCTTAGTAACAATTTTATGTTTGCTTCTGCATCACTAGCATTTCAAGTAACACTTGTTTACATATACTAAGTATACTACCAGTCACCCAAAACATGTATGGGTGGTATACAGGGCAAATCAAAACAGCCTTTCAGAACAGAGGCTCTGTGCCTTTTTACAAGGAAAAAAAGCACACAAAAGATTATGCATAACAAGGAAGTACCAACACTTAACACAGCTACTTCCCACCTATTCAATCTCTTCCAAGTCTTTTGTAGTGTGAAAGGAACAGCTTCATGTTAAATTTCAGACATAACAACAGATTACACATACAGCCAGCCATGAAAAGCATGAAACACCACTGGAACGGGATTATAAATGGAACTGTCTTCTCAGTAGTTTGCAGTCAGAGTGCTGACTATATGAACACATCACACCACCACCATTCATTTCTGACAACACGACCTTTCATGTGTTTACACGGCTACAAAGCGCTTTCAAGTGAATAGAATAGTCTCCATAACACATGAATACTGGCATGACATCTCCTTAGTTCAAGCAGCGTTTCTATGGTTACAGTGTTGATGATTATTGGCTTTAAATACATTCCAAATATAGATAAAATGCATAACTTGGCATTTCAAGCAGCCCAAATAACTACCAAGCAGGCCAGTTCTTGTAAATTAGCTCCAAATCCCTCAAAGGTGTAATGCACTCAAATACCGTGTTATAGTACCACCTGAAAACTTAATAATTGAACTGTTTATTAATATCATCCAGGCCATTCATAGAAGCAGTAACTAGAACTGGCCGGACCTCTATGGAACCTTATCACAGCATTTGTATAGTATTCCAAAATTTTTGTACTCATCTTAAAAATAGGTTCCTTTAGCTTGTGCTTAAGCTTGCTTGCTTGGAAAACACCATGCAGGGATAGCATTAAGAGCCCTCCTGAAATCAAAATATAGTTCTTACTGCAAATCATCCTAGCACGTGCACAGTACAGGACTTTGGGATAATATCTTAGCTGTTAATCACAATATACCGTTTGCAGTAAAGAACACCCCTAGGTGCTTAATAAATTCCGAGTATATCAAAGGAAATATTGGATACTATATACTCACAAAACATTCTTCAAAGATTTGAGTTAAAGTAAAAAGACATTAGCCTATTTACTTATGACTGCCCCAACACAGAAGCAAGGCAGGAGAAAAGCAGAAGCAAGGAGTTACTGGGGAACAGGAAGCTCTGGGGAAGCTTCCCTTGTATTATGATATAAAGGCTACAGAGCAAGTGAATCACTGCTACAGAGTTACAGTCCAGCATTTTCAAGCCAGAGTATAAAGCTATTTTCATATTTCATATTTAAATAATTTAGGATGTAGATTAAAGTAGGAGATTCAAAACCATCTACAAAGCAATCATCCATCTAAGTGCCATTAATTCTCAGAATTGTGTTGGTAATTTGCTGTTGAGTCATGCAACTGTGGTAACCACCTTACAGGACAGAACGAGGAGCCTCGGACTTCTGCTTTCCTACACCAGAAATAGACAGCCACAGAAACCTCTATTCTGAAGAGATATGTCAGCAGTCATGCCACACACATAGGTTCTTTCTATATGGATCACCATTTTATCCCATTACCATACCCGTCTTGCATGGATACTACTCAGTAGTAATCATTTTCATTTCAGGAAAGTGCTCACATTGGGAAATTTTACTAGCAAAATTATAGCAGTATTAGTTGCTCCATACAGCTGTATATAATGCAACTGAAGGGGGACTAGCTCTTAAACACCTAAGAATCACTTTGCCCACAGGGAAAGAGCAATCACCTCCCAAATAAAAACAAACTCTCCAGGGATTTAATGCAACTTTATTGGGGCTTTCAGTGGTAAGGGTATACCAATTCAGCAGGCAAGGCAATTTGGGGATACAGAATCTGACCTGAAGACACGGGCTAACATTCCAATTATTCCAATTATCTACAAAAGATGATCCTTAACAACCACAGGCATGTCTCAACAATACTTCAACTGGAAGAGTGGTTTCTTTAAAACAGATAGGAGTCATTTGTGGTTTGCTGAAATAAATCTGCATAGCTGCACCGTGCAATACTTGCTTCTCTGTATGGGAAGCTGAATGTCTATCTTCAGAGAATGAATGAATGACTGGAGTGTGATTTGGAGGAAAGGAGACAGAGCCACTACCAGAATTTAAGAACTACACTCACTTGCCTCACAGATACGCACAAAAGGATCATTCATTCTCCTCCCTTCAAGAAGTCTAGAAAGCCTTAAAGAGCACAGGGCATAGAACCACTCCACTAAAGTGAGCCTAGCAGCTTACAACTTCAGTCGCAACCTGTGCACATTCTTGAGACATGAATCTCTAAAACGAGAAGCTGAATAAAGAGAAGTTGGGCAAATACCACTCCTTTCCTCCTCAATGAAAGAAAGGAGGATAGGAAAACACAACATGAACCTAAACAGAGTAATTTCATTCTTCCTTCGCTTTGGAAGAAGTTGGGAAAGCCTGATCATTCAGATTAGGCTAGGTTGTGACTGGGAAACCAGCATCAAATTGATGGATGGAAAAAACTGGCATTGCTGTGGTCCAGGTTGGAAGCAGAACATCAAGGACAGACTTCACAATCATGTTGGCAGTACTTTTCACCATACAAAGACTTAACATGGGTTATAGCAACATCAGATTGACCTGCAATTTCACTTTGTGTATATTAAGTGTATGTACACATCCAGAAGGGAGCATTTGCTCTGCCCATGTTCCAAGCAAGTCAGACACAAATCAGTTCTGGCCTAGAAGCTGTGTAGTCGTGTGAGCATAACACTTCATTTGACAGAATGTGCTGTGCAATCGGAATCAGCCTCAATAGTTTCTAGGATAGGAAGCTTGGCTTGTGACCCTAGCTGCACAGGACACAACTGCTTTGGTTCAAGGTTAAAGTACTATGGAGAAGAGTCTGACCTCTAAAAGAACATCACAGAAGAGCTGGCAACAGCCTAGTGAAAACTTAAATGCTTGGAGACTAGCATGTGATTACTGGGTAATGTTAGTAGATTTGGAGGACTTCCTATTTCCCTGGAATAATTGTAATGTACAAGCCTTCACACAACACAGGAACATATCTTTCTTTGAAATTTTAAAATATACATATTGTATTCAACTATTAAGCTTGTCATACTATGAGCTGCAAGGAACCATTTCTAGCCTTAAAGCAGCTGAACAATGACAACTATGCTCAGCACAGCAGCAGTTACGTTGCAAATACAGAGTACACTGTCACAGTCTTACACTGAAAGCAAATTTTGGCATTTAATTTCCCCACTCTTTTTCAGTTAACAGGATTGCAGGTCTGGATACTCTGCAGTCACCAATTTTTACTTTAAAATTCAACTGCAATCCTAGTGTATCCACCAAGGTTCTACTTTTGGAAAGTCAAATATTCCTTATTCATCTATTGTTCTAGGCTTAAAACTCATTTTTAGAAGTCTTTCATGACTTACAATCACAGACACTTTCAAAAAGCAGGACTGTTAAAATTTTATTAGTCCGACATGCTTTGGAATATATTAGCTTTTTTAATTAAAATTATTATTGTCCATGCACATCATCAGACATGAGTTGGGGAGGAAAAGATGGCTACATATTCTATTACTACAGTATAGGCTCAGAATTCCTTATTAAGTCACTGTCTGAAAGGTTAAGAGACTTGTACTACTACAAAGAACAAAGTCTCCATGATCTCCATTCCAATCAGTTCCCCCCCTACCCCCAACCACCATGTTAAGGCCCCACGAAACAGGTTTGACTTCATTGTCTCAGACTGCACCCACCAGATTTCATTTGGCCCAGAGGCAACCAGCCGCTAAGTATTGCAACAGTGATTTTACTCTACCAGGAATGTAATCAGCACAGTGCAGAAATCTTTCCCAAGAGGGCAAATTCAACACAAGTGGTATGGCTTAACTGTAAAGAGGGCCAATTTCAGCTTTTGGAACCAGTGAAATATCAACTTCCAGGCAGAAAGCATCTATTAAATAAACCAATTAAAAATCTGTTAAGTACATCAGTCAAAATTTGGCCATTCACTGATACCAATCCAATGTCATCAAAATATGCTGCATGCTGGGTCTAGAGGCCTGCAGACAAGTTACTTCTTAAGCTCTTAATGTAATGTTTTAAAAATATCTTAACCAAAAAAAAAAAATCCATTACATCTGTCATATCAGGAAAGAGCTCAAAAGAGCTGGGGTGGGAGGATCAACAGTATGGAACAAAAGTGGTCCCTCATACAGAACCTTAAACTAGGACTCTCCAGCATGAAAAAGAAGAATTTAAAACTTGAGGGAGATATGATAGAGATCTATAAAGCAGCATGAAGGCTGAATGGTGTTTTACTTCCAACAGAAGGAGCAGGTGGTGTGAATTTGAGCTAAAAGCCAGATTCCAGATAAAAGAGGTACCTCTTGGTACAGCCTGTCATGAAGCACAAACTCCTGCAAGAGGGCGGCATGACAGACTTCACAGAGCTCCAGAAAGCAATTGGGCAAACACAAGAAATGCAGTGTTGTTATATGCAGCAGGCACTTCCTGGTACATACATGCTGTCAAGACACACCACTGTAGATTGAAAGCGTATTCTGAGGCAGTATTTCCTTATGTTTCTCATTCTTGCCCTGGAGGCAAGTACTGCCACTGGCCACTGCCAGACACACAGCACACCAGCTAGATAAGCCTTCTGCTACAATTCAGTACTATGGCTCTCATTAAGAAATCGCACGAAATCCTTCTCCAGACACCCCAATACATCATTACAATATCAATAACTAACATCAACACTAGATGCATGATTGACATATTAACATGGTGCCCCTGAATTAGCTTCCCAATAAAATACAAACGACGATACCACGCAGCTTCAAATGATGACCCAATTAAAAAGAATAGGCAAGATTCCTTTGATTCTGTTCTAAAAAGCAATTAAAATAAAGTTTACATAAACATCGGTTCTGTTCTTTACCCTCTGTTAAAATAAAGAAATGCAAACAAAAGCAAGAATCAATTTAGTCAACACATAACAAACAAGTTCAAATGAAACTGCATTAAATTCTGTTCATTACAATATCAAATGTCTGCCACATGTAGACCATGAAACACTTCAAAAGAAATAGGTAATTTCATAGAGCCATGAATTCAGTAATAAAGAACTTATCCACAGCCCAGTGAATTGCACAGCAAAAGAGACAGTTTCGCAAATTAAGAAGTACAATTTATATACTGGAGAAAATAGCCAAATGTCCTCTAAAAAGGATTCCAGTGACTGATGTTCCTGAACTGGACTTAATGTTTATGACATTCACATTTTGCACTAAATGAAGAAGCACAACACGCTTAAAGGAAGTGTTCTCATCAGGAAGCTAATTGTTCCCCTCCTGTTGTGGCATAAACAAATGGCAACGCAGCACTCCACCATCCTGTAAGATACCATCACCACAGAAACACTCATTCTCACAAAATGAGATCTATGATTACCAAAGCAATACGATCCGATCATTACAGCAGCAGCAGGCGAGGCAGAAAGTTACCAGTCACTGAGGTCAAGATCTTAGGATAATTCTGCAATATGTAGTCTTCAAACTGTTATGCAAACTGGTCTGTATATATTAAAAACCACTACACTCAAGCTTTGAGAACACAAATCAATAGCATCAGAATGAAATAGTGCTATAATTATCCAACAGAAACATCCAGATCCTACATAACCCTACAGATTTAGGTTTTTAACTAAATAAACCCAACCATGACAAAGCCTTGCTATGCAAATTTCAGAGAGCCCAAACATATATAATTTAGAATTAAAATATTTTGATTTAACATTCATTTTTAATACAAAAGGGTAGATTCTCTTTACTCACTCCCACGATCCCTCTGTTTTCACCAGAGGGAATTAAAGCTGTTAGGTACCAACAGCCCTGTGACATTTTTAGTTTTAAATTTACAGATACATATTCTCTAAATCTAATTATCATAAAAGAAAACCCAAGAGGAATCCGAGACAGAAAGTGCTCGGGAATTCTGAAGTTTCATACAGGAATACAAAAAACAAGACAACTGGTCTGCTCCCATGCTATCCCAAATTGATCATACTTTATCTTTTACTTTGTAAAATAAGGACAGATTCTCCTTTACACCAAATCAGCTCAGAATCCACACTCTAAACCATTAAGCTCAGTCTGCAAATACTCTACAGTGCTAAATAATTCCATGGCTGATGAAGCAAATTTCTCACAGGCCCTCGATGTACTGTTACAGCAAAGGCATTCAACATTTTTCAAATTGCAGATCTCTATCTCCATGTGGAAGCAAGGGTTCCAGTAGTGTGACGTGTACTGATTAAGGCCTTGCTGACTTGCTTGCTTTCTTGTGGTGAGATGCCACCATCTCACTAATACTGCAGAGTATGGGATGAGCACCTGCTCCCACAGCAGTACTCACCAGCCTGAAGTGAGCCTGTTGATGAAATCAAGCTGGCAAAACAATTTATTTTCTTCTTTCTGAGATAATTTTTTGCCAGCCTATCTCCATGAACTGGCTCACTGATTAACTTCAGTACAAGTCCTTCAACAAGTCCGTCAAACAACAAGAGCAAGCTGGTACACCAACTTAGCTATAATGGCAAGCCACGTATTTGGTTATCTTCCTCTGATCCTTAGAAAAGACAGCCCACGAACCACAGACTGAAAACCTCTACGGACTGTGCTGAAATCAGTATTACTCGAAAGAAAGAAATGTAGAGAAAAGCCAAGACCTTGGAAACTAATCTTGAATTTTTATGGCTCATTGCTTGCTTCTACTCTTTTGGCAGTACAGTCTTACACTGCAGCAGAGGCTAGGTCATGTTACATGGATGTTGCAACATAGGCTTTCAAGCTATGTTGCCACTGTATCTTCCACCAGTGTGAATTCTTGGCATGAATCTCACCTCTAAAACACCACTGATTCATTACAACTGAGAAAAGTTGCATGCAAATCAGCTGTGAGAAAGTAGAGATGAATTAAGTTACCTGTAATAGACCCTACTTAACATTTACCTGAGCTGCCAACCTGACCCTGTCTTAACTATGTCATAAAATGAGACAAAAATTGTTAAAAATTCAGCTTAACAGCCTAAATTCTTTATTTAGAATATATGCACAATTAATTTTAAACTAGGTGGAAAAAAATCTGAGAAGATCAACTTGAGAGAAAAGAAAATAGACCACTTAGACTAACCTGTAATTAATTTTATCATAAGCTAATTGAGACATCTAATTGTAAATTCTCAGCAGATTCACTCTATATTCAGAGTTCAAGCGCTATAAGAATGCATCAGCCTCCTCCTTCCAGAAACATGGTGAGTTCAAACCGAAGGCAAAGCAAAACCCTGAATCCTGCTCACAAAACCACGGTGAGCAACCCTCCATTCTGAGTTCCAAAAACCAGATTCCGATTAAAGAGTGCTTTGTGGAAGTCCTCAGGGGTTGCCTCCAATCCCTCAGGTTCTCCTTCTGGCTCCTCTTTCAATATGTGCTCATTTCCTAAAAGAGTATCAGCTAAAATATTCCGCCGTAGCAGCTCCTTTAGTTCACAGCAGTAGGATCTCCACAGAAATAGGAAGTGCAGATTACTCAAGCTGGAGGTACAAATAACTGGCCATACCATGGGGAAGTATCTCATTCTCTATCGACAGTCAACGTCTGGAACCTCTTAATAGCCCCTGGTTGTGCATATGGGGGAGAGGGGGGGCTTCTGTTTTAGAAACAAGAACAAACAGAAAATTCCAATCTCTTTCCACAAGTTTTTAAAGCCTTTTAAATGTGCTTCATAACAGCTAACCACATATTGCAGTGCAGGTATGAAGTTACACCTTTTCAGATCACAACTGTAGTATCACAGGTGTCTAAGACTGCAGAACATGTTAATCACTTCCTTTCTGCCTGTTTCCCATCCGTTTAACTCTCGGATTTTTCACTCAAAGACAATGCCACTTGGCTTCATCAACACATCCTACAGCAGCACTTCACACCAGTCTCATAGCTAAAACACACTTGCAAAGGGTGAAAATACTTGCAGTACTTTCAGAACAACGCAACAGGAAGACTTTTGATGCATATTTTTTCTTCTACTGACACCTTTAAAAGCTAAGAAAAAAAACTGTCAAACTCTGAAAGTGTAAAAGACTTGTTAAAAAAAAGAAAGGACTGACTAAAAGCATTTGGCGAACAAGGGAACTGCAGCTGTCAGCTACAGTCAGGTCATGCGTTTGCCCACAAAAACAGGAAACAGCTAGCCATGGAAATAGCTAAGTATGCCATGAAATAACATGTAAATTGCACCATAAGCAGGCTGCAAAATCAATTTTTCCCTAGCGCTTACCTCAGTCATGTTTATTAACTACTGCTCACTCAAAACAAGGGGCCAAAATTCATTTGTTCTTACAACACGTGGCAATACAAGAGACCACCAACGATAACATAAAACAGCAGTTAAACTACAAGCACTCACTCCAAAATATGAATATTCATACACAGAATTATTTCACAGCTGTTCTACCAATCTATTTCCAACAGTAAGCAAGCCTGAGCTTTCAACAAAGAAAGGAAGCAAGGTAGGTGAGTGTTTGGGAGTCAAACAACTAAATCAGAAAAAAAAACGCAGTAGATTCAGGAGTAGACACTAAGTTTGCTCCTTCCCGTTGCCCTCAGTCTGTAAGCAACTAAAAAAAATTCTCCAGAAGGTACACTTCATTAAGGGAATTACTTCTCTGTACTTTTAGTCAACTTCATGCTTTCAAAAGCACTTTGAGAATGGCTGGCTTCCCAGCTTCCTTTTGCTGACCGGCTTGTCAGCCCCTTTTCACATGATAAATGGAATGCATTTTTTTCAAGAAAATGAGACTAAGAGGAAGAAAAATTGCATGGATTTATGAGCAGGTGTAGCACTTACAGTGTTGTTTTTTTTTTAATGGTAGTTTAAAATAATATCCTTTAAAATAAAAAGATGATATACAGCCTGATCAAGAAACTCATTACAATCCAGATCAAGGGATTATACTTTGATTTGCCTGTTTGAAGACAGATACATTTTCCTAATCCACTCTATCTCTGAAGTGTATTTATGCTATCTACAATCTTATTACTTCCCTGTAATTTGGAGATAGTTAAATTCATATAGATTTACCTAAAATACGTATTTCTTCAGATCCATAAAACCAAAGGCAGGCAGGCAGTCTGCTTTCCATGAGTAGTATCTTTTCTTCTAAGAAGACACTATTCATTACATTAAACTCATTAAGCAAAAGAGACTTGTGTTTTAGGTATTTTAAATATTCTATAACAAAGATTGATTTTTTTAAAAAAAATATGAGAACATAGATTGGCAGTAAAAATATTTCAGCCCCAAGGCAGTGCAGGCTAATTGCTATTTTTTATTTTAAAATAAAAACAAAGATATTCCTGTAACTACAAACTCCTGACACTGATCACTAGTTTAACTAGACTGTTCTTCATCACTTAGCACGAGTGCAAGCTGACAGATGCCTGACACTTTAAGAAAGTGGAAACATTCTTTTATGTATTCACAAAAGAGCAGAATACCTTTGAAAGTCTGTCTCCTGCCCAAAGCACATTCGAAAACTATTAGCTTTCACGAAGCTACAAACTCTTAAAAGAAATACACATTAATTTTGACTAAATTTAATGAGAAGTTTAGAGCACGCTCACCATGTTCAGTCATATTACTAGTTGCAATTATTCCTGAAATTCAGTGATTTGTCGCTTTAAATAAGACCTATTTTCTAAAGAGGCTGGAAGAGCGGTATGTTTCCCCCAGTTTTCGGAAACTTGAAGAAAACCTCTAGTCCCCAGACAAACAAGGTTCTTCTCTCAAAAATCTCATTTATCTTCTATTTGCATAAATGCCATCCTTGGAATGCCACAATAGCTGATCACTCATTATTTCATTTTACTTTAGAAATTAAATTCAAGAGGAATTGTCTAATGCATGTCAGACTGAAAATATGAGCTGTGAAACTCCAAAGTTCATTCCAGCATCATGTATGTTAAGGTTTCCAACTTCACAACTACATTTTAATATTAAGAACTATGCATCCAGCAAGATCGCCACATTACTTTAAAAGTAAACTTCTTTAAGCTAATGCTAAAAACAATTTATAGCCTCTAAGTATAAAAAACAGTTTCTCAGTTCTTCACAGATACATTTAACATTGGTAATTTAACAAGAAGAATCTAAGTAAACAGTCATTTTCCACATTTCTGCTGCTTCTAACATTAAGTAAACTTCAACACAAACAGGAGGAAAAATAGGTAAGATTTTATTCAGTCTGATGAACAGCTGTAGTTTTTTAATATATATTATATATAAACATACATTATATATAAACTGTACAACTATGTACAGTGGCATATATACACACACACAGATACACTGCTTTCAAGTTGATTATGACAAATACATAACAGAGCAGCCAGAAGTCATTGTGTCAGATTCAGAAACCATTTCGTGAAATCCTATTGCCTGCATCAGTACTGTCAGACTAAAATATGACAATTTCTAGAGTCTGATTCTAGAACCTCTTCAGGTTCAGGAGATAGATAGAACTGGGTGCAAATCTTTTAATAAAAATGCTTTCAAAGCAATTCAGATATTATCTAAAACCATACATTTTTTCCATTAAAAATAAAACTTCAAGGGAAGTAGCCTATGCTAGATTTCATGTAGCTGCAAGAAACATGCAGCAATGGATCTCCTAATTTGCTTCCTACACGAGTACTTCGTCAGCTCTCTTGCAGACCAGAAAAACGAGGAATCTGCCTTTAAGGATACAGTCATAAAAATGCTTTGGGGTCAAAAATGGATGATACTGGGGTTTCAGTGGAAGGACACAGAGAAACTGGTTCTCAATACCAGTTCTGATCAGAAGAAAAAAAGCTTTCACTGCATCTATTTGAAAAGTCTTTTTTATTAGTCATCTACAAAAACACTTGTCTCACCAATCTTTTAGATCAAAAACAAGTTCAGCTACATTGTCTTAATATAGCCATGCTCACTCTTTACTAGAGAGAACTTCATTCTCTCAAAACACACTACAGCAGCACAAATGGGATGCCAATTGTATTTTATTCTCTCTGAAGTACCTCTTTGAAATCCAGGAAGGGAAAAGTGGGCAAATAAGGAGTTTGTAGTCTAAGCAACCCTTCCTGCATAAGGTATTCATTCAGTTGTCTATAGAAGAAAAGAGGAATTGCAAACTGATTTTTCTGAAAGCTTAGTAATAGTTTGACATGATCAGTTCCAAACCCTAAGAGTGACTCAAGCCTTCACATATCATCCTAGGAAATCTTTAAGATCCAAATGGGCTTCACTAACTTCAGTGATCTTAATTATCAACAATTCTTTACTGAATAAATTGTTTTTTTGGTTTCATGGAAGTCTCAGAGAAGGGAGGAATTTATAAAGAAAATTTTAAAACTACTCAGCCTTTTGAGACCAAAACAAGATCCTCTGCAACAAGAGCGAAACTAGAAACAGTGATCTTTGTAAGATACCTTAGCGTAAAGAACACTGCTGCCTATTGACCAAATGTTACTTGTAGAGGCTTTTCACTGACAGCTGAGCTTTTGTGGTGCAGGTTTAAGACTCTTTTTGAGGGCACATTTTCTTCAAAGGCTGGGGAAGGGTAACAGAGGAGGACAGAGAAAGAAATCGAACAAAAAACCATACTGTTGAAGTCTTATTTGCTGGGTGCTTTAAATTCAGGCTTGGTACATACACAACTTTGTTCTTCATTTCAGAAGAGCTATTGATACATTTAAAATGGCACAACACTTTGTTCTTGAGAACATGCAACAATACTTCCACTTTAGCAAGCACTGAGGTTGCTATGAAAATCTCTTCCAGCAAAATTGACCATTTACAAACTCAGTATTTACCCAAGTGAAAACAGTAACAAAAAATATCAACCTACTGTACTGCTCATACTCTTTAAAGAATTTGCCTCAGGGAGACACTCTTCTGCTTATTTCAGAAAATGCATGAACAATGTGGGTAGATCATCACCAGTAATTTTATGTCATACAACACAATAACATACCAGAAGTGACATGACAGGATAAGGATGTTTATCCAGTGATCACATTCTGAACAAGTTCTAGTGAGAACTCAACACCCTAACATAGATGAAAATCGTATGCATTATCACCAATCTAACCTCTAGTCTCAGAAAGTATCATGTTCAGCTGTTTCTTTTTACAAACATTCTTATCCTCTTAGCTTGCAGTTGTAATTTTTCATTTACGTTTTTTTTCCTAGCTACATATATAGTGCAGACTTTCTTTTTTAAAAAGCTTTCATGGCAGAGAAAGCTCAATATTCGTTAAAAATCACTCTTGAAATGTAGTTATCCCCAAGATATAGAAGAGTTTGAGAACCAAAGTTTCTATTAATATATATAGTCAGAAGTTTTTCTAACTATAGTCAATAAAGCATTGTAAAAAATCCTACCATCATTTTTTTGATTCAAAGAATTCTTTTAAGATATTTTTCAAGAATAATTTTTGCCATCAACCCAACAGCAAGCTGAAGATTCCTCAATTCGGAAAACAGGATAATTTTGTCTGAGAAATTCATTTCTGTGCACCAGTCTAAGAACCAGAACCAGTATGCCTTCCTGAAGGTAAACAGTTAAATATGTGTCTGAATTTAAAAACATCTGAAAACCTAGCTGTAACAACATAGCAAGGTACTAAAAGACCTTCAACTTATCATCACAGTCAGACTCTTCACCACTCGTGAGAACAACCACTCTCTGCCTTTAAGTGTTTGCCAGAGCAAAACCGGCATGTGTAATACTGGAAGCAGTTTCAGGAATATGATACAAAGAAAATGAAGTATTCCATGCAAAGTGATTTAATCCTTATTTGCCCTGTGACAGCAAAAAAGGATTGCTTCTCTAAGGAACTCTACACTTCAAGCCATGTGATCTATCTAAATATTTATACTATGAACACAATCAAAACTGCTCTCTGAAGCCATTAAACATAATACTTTCAGTAAATGAAACATAAAATGATTTTTATATTTTAACTGTTCCTCACTGGGAATAAGCTGACCTGACTGTTCCTCCTAACTCATGAGAGTCATACAGCTGTGGTTTTGGCTAAACATATTTAATGTCAAAGATCTACTTCCCTTTTTTTTTTTTTTTTTAAGAAAACAGAAAAAACAAATATATAATTTTTATATATATATACAAAATAGAAAGAAAAAAAGAGAGCATCTAATAGGATTTTCATTCTTTTTTAATTACCAATTGTTACATCAGCACACAGTTATCAATCATGCACCCAAAAGAATTTTTCTGTGGCCTCCTTAGCAATCTTCCCCACAGTAATATTTGGGGGGGGGGGAGGGGAATATTACTGTTGCTCTGAATGCTTTCTCTTCTTTCATTCAGGCTTCTTGTTTTTATGGCTCTCTCTCTCTCTCTCTCTGCTGTCTACTCCTGCAAATTCTACACTGGTGAAGACATAGCCATAACAATCTCTTAATCAACAAACTTGACAATTTCTCCCAGGCCAAAATGCTCCCCAAAAATCAACACAGAAGCACACTTCAAGTCCATTTTTGCTCCAACTTTAAAATGGCCCTGCCCATGAACTGTATCTAAACACTGGAGGGATGCGGGGGGGGGGGGGGGGGCATGCAGCAGGAGAATACATTACATAAAAAATCCTCTAGGGAAAGAGGAAACTGTCAAAACATTTCTCTCTCATTTTTTCTGTATCTTCAGATGCTCTATAGCACCTGTCAAACTGGACTAAGTACTTAGCGATGCAAGGAACCATCAAGAAAAAAACTATAGCAGAAGTTAATACTTACAGCCATAATTAACTCAAAAGGGTGTTTATACACCCGTACCGGGGATTGATACTTCTGCACCATAGCTGTAGTTAAGTATGATCAACTCAGATCTGAAAAAGAAATGTTTAAAATCATCTGTCAAATGCAGGAAGCCAGTTTTCATCTTATGGTACAGACAATTATTCCATATGTGATACTATACTAGCAGTTCTACAGGAAAACCTCCACAATTCCTTGAAATTTTTTCTTGGAACAAACAGTGGAGGTTGGTTAGGCTATCTGAGTTGGGCCTGAACAATTCCATACATTTCTGTCAGAAGTGACTTCTTATGATTTCTTCCAAAACCAGACACAAAAATAGCACATTTTCAGTCTGCACTTCAGCAGCACAGTTTTAACACACTTTACAGTCATTCACCTGGGCAATGAGACTTCCTGGACGGCTGCTAAGTATCAAACATACATACTAGCTACAGGCAAAACAGCACTGCCCAGGTTAGCAACACAACCTGTAAGGAAAATATATCCAAATTTGTGGAAGATTTCTCCAGTCAGGAAAAGCAGATAAAAAAAAATCCCAGACGTCATCACATTTTTTTCAGAAAAAAATATTGCATCATTACAGATATTGTGTTCTTTCACCATTTCCAAATTTTCAAAATATGACTTTTGAGAGAGAAACTTAACTTCCTGAGGAGGAAGTGAATTTCAGTTCAAGTTCAGTTCCAAGTTCAGTTGGAATTACATTCCAACATATAGATCAAAAAAAAAAAAAATCCCTAGAAAAAAATGAGCAGCAGCTGCCTCAATATCATTTTATCTGCCTACTCCAGCAAAGAGTTTGACCCAAACTCTCTCGAATGCAAATTAAGTTCATTGAAAAAATGCTGGCACTAGCAGTTGCAGATGAAAATACTGGCCGCTAGCCAGAGAGATCTTAGAGAGAAACAGCTTTATTAAAAGAAGTTAATTTTAATTTTGTTCTTTAACACGCTCCTACATTACCTACAGCACTTCGGGAAAGTCCTCTCGACTCCAGCTAGAGAGCACAGCGGACACGCATCGCAGGCGCTTCGAAACGCGAGTCTTAAGAAAGTTCACCTAACATCCTAGTCAAGGCAGGAAGGTACCCGCGACTGCTCTGTATTGAAAAAAAAAAAAAGAAAAAAAAACTGAATCAGCAACAAAGCTGTAGACAATTTCTAACCCTCGGAAAAAAGAACAGCTACCCAGCAAGGCAGCCCAGCGATCCTTCCCGCCGCCCGGCTCCACGGCAGCCGGGGGCCGGGGAGGCGCCGGCCCGGCGGCCACCTGCTCGGAGCCGGCAGCCCCGGGCGCCCGCTCACGCCCCGGCGGCCGCCGGCTCCCTCGGAAGCATCGCCCGCAAGCGCCGCCGGGGCTGAGCCGGGCGCCGCTGCCGCGAGCCGGAGGCGCCTCGGTGGGGGGGGGGGGGGGGGGGGCGGGCGGCCGTTAACGGTCGCGGGAAGGAGCCCCCGCGGGCGGATGCCACCGCCTCACGGAGCGGGGAAGCGCGCAGGCGGCGCGGTGCGGGGCGGCGCGGCGCGGCGCCTCTTACCGGCTCCCGTCAGCGCGGCCGGCCCGGCTCTGGCCTCATGTCGGCGCGGGGCCGCGCGCCGGTTCCGGCGGGGCGGGGGGGAGGGGCGCTACCGCCGCCACCGCCTGTTGTTACTAGTGACAGGGCGGGGGCGGGGCCTGGCCGCCCGCCAGGCGCTGCGCGTGCGCAGTCGCCGCGCGGGGTTGGGGCGGGGGGGGAGCAGCGGGCTCCCTCTGCCCGCGCCGCCGTCGCGCCTGCGCGCTGGCGCCCGGCGGCTCCGCGTGGCGGAGTGGGAGGGCGCATGCGCAGTGCGGGGCTGGGTGCGCGCGCGGCGCGAGGGGCTGCGTGTGGCGCCCCTGAGCGCTCCTCAGCGCCCGCCCTCAGCCGCTCCGCGGGCCTCGCTCCCCGCCGCCGTCCCGCCCGCTCCCCTCGGGCCGCCTTGCGCTGGGCCAGCGGAGGGGAGGCCGAGGCGGACCGGCGGCGCCCCTCGCGTCGGGGCCGCGGTCTCGCAGCGAGCGGCCCTCGGGGGCGGTGAGAGGGGCCCGGCCGGGCGGCGGTGCTGGGTTTAAGGCCTGGTCGCTCTGGGTGGGTGCGAGGGCCTGGAGGAGCTGCTCGGGACGCACTGTCTTGCCAACGTCGTGCCGGCATCTGGGAGAAGCTGCCCCTGGGGACGTTGCCGGGACTTGGTGCAATGTACCAAAAGCAAAAAAAACTACTTTTTTTTCTATAGCCCTAATATATCGCAAACTGTCTTAAAATAGGGACTTGAAAACTAGAGGCGCCTTCATTTCCTTCATTGATTCTGTTAAATGCGCTCTACATTTTTTTTTTCCTATTGAGCATATTTCATTACTGGTATATTCCCTCAGAAAACAAATCCCTTTACTAAAACCAAGGATCATGCTACTGTGCCTTTGGTACTATTCTTTCTCTAGGAAGGTTGAACTTGCAGTTGCTATTAATTAGTGATTCAGCTACAGCTCTTCCTTACACCAACCATGCATCTTTTAAAGTTAGTCAAGAATAGTCTTGTCTGATCTGAAATTCGCTGTTACAAGTTGTTTAATGTGTTGAGAAACTGTTTCTCTGAATCTTGATTCTGCTGTGCTGTTTGGCCAGCTGTGTTCACATAGCTGCATTTAACTGGTTAATCTAGTAACTTTGTAATTAGGTTTAGTTATCTGATTGATATTCCCTGCCGTTATGCCTGCAACATCCTTTTCCTGCTCTGAAAGCCTGAGATATAATCCTACTAGCACAGCAGGCTGAGGAATTTACGCCCACTCAGATTCTCCTTTCTTCATAACATTTCTCTCTTTAGATTCTGAGGAATCTATAAACTCTTACAAAGTGCCATTATTCTCTATTTTACCGAATGGCCATGTAACCAGAAAAACCTCATTAGGACTTTTTAAGGTATTTGAACTTTATTGACAAAGTAAAGGAATTATTAATGCATAATTCAAAGGCTGAATTGTGGCAAGTGTCTATTCTATCTTCTACAGAACCAGTAATCTTAACAAAAGAGACATAGCTAAGGAAATGACTGTTTTAAAATACCTCTATTATTGTTTATAATCCCGTTGACTCTTCTCTTATGAAAGCCCCGGCAAGAGCTGTTAGAAGGAATATAAATGAATAAATGAGTGGGTGAAATGTTTAAGGAATGCTGTGAGGTATGCTGTGGATTGCAGCCCAGAGGGCAGAGGCTGAAAGTACAAAACAGTCCACATTTCCAGAAAATAAGGAATGCAGCTTGTTAGATACGAAGTTGAGGCCTATGGAGGTGAGCTAAGGTCGGTCAGTCTCCACCATGTGAATATGTTTCCTGGACTGTGTTCCCTCACATTGTGATTCCTGATTACACAACTCAGAGTTCAGTTATTTATTCTATTTCAGGCAATACTCTCACGGAAATTAATGAGAACTGTTGGTAGTCAATCCCTTATTAATACTGGTAACTAACTTAAAGTGCAATTGACTGCGAGCAGCGTGGGGCTGATGTTCTGGGCATGCATACAGGAAAAGACCCAAAATGCCTCCAGGCCTTGCTATAATTCAGTATAAGCCTGTGCAATTTCAGCACGCAGAAACTTGCTCTGTTTTCTTTTGTTTGCATGGAGAATCTGAATAAGAGTGAAGTGGTCCTTGCTTCTTATTGTCCAGTAGATCTCATCATCACATGTGCTTAAGAAAAGAGATCGGTAGGAGTATTCAACAAGATAGGACATGCATTCATTCAACTTCTTGCTGCTAAACACTAAGTACATTAAGAGTATGTGAAACAAAGGATCAGATTTTGAGTTCAGCTATACTAAAGTTCTTCAAGGGTAATCCCCTATAAACCTGTTCCATCCGAATCCCTGGAGTTTCTTATGTACCACTTGCTCACATGAAATAAATCCCTAGTTTCTAAGCCTTTAAAACCACAAAAAAGGTCCCAAGTAACAATGGTTTTAAAAAAAAAAAAAAAAAAAAAAAAAGGAAAAGAAAAAGAAAAAGAAAAAAGAAAAAGAAAGCATGATGACTGTCACAACAGCTAATAGGACAGAACTGTGCCCTGGGGACATACAATTCTAATTTGCACATAGTTCATACTGAACACATTGTAGATTCTAAATAAGGTGTCACAATTTTTTCTTTCCTTTGTCAGTCTAAGGAGCCAGCATCTGGGGATGCTGCATGCTATGTAGTCTGAATTACTTTACTCCTTTGCTCTTAGAAAAATAGTAATTGTGACATCCAGGTTAGGTACTCCAGGGATGTGTCAGAATATGCTGTCTGTAACAACTATGTATTTTTGAAAACTCCCTGTAAAATGCACTGCAGAACTGATGCACAAGAGGAGAAGTATTTCCACATATTTTTGGAGATCTTAAAGCACTTTGTAATGACAGAGAAGATATTAATAATCCCAATATGCAGATGTAAATATTGAGGCTCAGAAAATGCTATAGAAGTGTAAAGTCAGTATTAGAGAAAGACCACAGCTCTTGGCTTTCAGGGTGATCACTTCCTTGTTTCCAAATGCTGCTGCCTTTGGCTTTTCAGTAGTTTTCCACCACTGACAAGATTGGAAACTGGGGAAAATATGTCCAGACCTGCCTGAAATCATGGAGATGAGCTTAGTGTATGAAAGCTAAAGGGCATTAAACTCTCAAGTAGAGATTTTCTTTCAGGAGTAAACTGACCCTAGTTTACTGTAGTTTAGTGTGGTATAAATGAAGATGTATTAACTTCATACTGTTATTCGAGTTATCTGAACTTTCTCATGTATCACTGTTTAGAAAATCCTTGAATGAACTTGTACCCTAGAGCCTTTTGCGTTTTGATACCACAAATAGTCAGAAACATGTTTTTTCCTGTGTTCTCAAGTGACCGATAGGAGAATTGAATCGGAGGCTGGGAGATGACCAGAGACATTCAGCTGCCAGTGTTCAGACTCCAACAGCTGACATCAGAGCACGGATGCCAACGACATGTTGAGTTATGCAAACGAGCATTAGCAAATAGGACTAACTTCTGATACATAAAATATATGAATCAGGTTGAGCATGTGACCATGGAAAGCATTCCTTGTTCACATCCTCTCATTGCAATTTGTACAATGCTTCCTACATGAAATTCAGTGTCACTGCTTGTAAGCAATGCAGTGTTAATGCAGCAGCAAGTAGGTGGGAAAGGGGGAGGTTGCCAGCACATAAGTAATTAAAGTGTGATGAAAACCAGCATAGTGTAGATCCTGGATGAAGCATCAAGCCCAACACCTATTCCTGTATCCACCCTGGATATTCATAACACTCAGAAGGTTGACAGTGCAGATGTCAGAAGCAAGGAATCTGGAAACATCTGGGGCACCCGCAACATGACTTTATCCCTCAGACCTAGGAGATGGCACAGGGGGAGCCAAACTGTGAAAGCGAAGATTTCAAAGGGAATGTATTTTGCATTATAGAGGGGAAAATGTTTGGAGAATAACTTCTTTGTTAGGATACCATATTGTTGGTGGAAGATGCCATATTCATAATACAAGAAGCTAGAGTTCCAAGCAAGTACGGGTCTACTGAACTTTTGGCAATGCCCAGGGCTGTGAGATGCCTCGTTTTACCAAATGCCTTTGGTGATACCACTTGAACCCAACTGGCACTGTCTGGAAGCTTTCTGATGAAAGCTTCCTGATGGTGAAAATGCAGTTACCAGTTGCCTCTCTAAAAAGGAGACTCAGAGGACTGCCTGGGTGTGATCAGTTATCAGTGACACTTTTCCATCCTTAGAAAAATATTGATCTCAGCCAAGAAGGATAGCATATGCAAGGATGAGTAAATTTCCTATAAAAACAAATACAAAGGTTGTTTAATATGTTGTGGTTTTTGGTTTGGGGGTTGGGTTTTTTTGTAATAGCAGAGGAGTAACGAAGAACAATTGCTTATTATTAAATGTATTCCACAAATCCAGCTCCTTTTAAAGTACACCTGGACTCCTCCAGCACTTGGACTGTACCCTGCAGGCAAAGACTGTGCCCCTTTCACAGCAGCTCAGTTGGGACAAGCCTTCTTTGTGGCTGCTGCTCTGCTAGTAGGAAAAATGCTTATATCTGTTCAGCTTATTCCCATGCATGAAGGAAAATGAGACATATCATTATGAGGCACTCACATGCTGAAATAACTACCAGTATAGCTATTTCAGGGTTTACTTTTTAAATCACACTCCTAAGTGTAATAGTTAAAGCAGCACAATCTGTTTGTGGATCAGGCCTGTGCTGGCAGCCTTCGTGCAAGGATCTCTTAGAAAACATTTGGGAAACATAACTCTCATGATGCTACTTGCAAGCCACAGAAATGACTGCTTATCTCCTGTGATCAGCAGAATTCTGCATGAATTCCGGCCCCGTATCCAAGGCAATCTCATTATTTGCTATCCACACTCAATCTGCTTGCTAATTTCTTTCTCCTTGTGGAGGGGGAGGAACCTTTCTGTGCTCCGCAGGAGGGCCTGTGTTTTGGAGATTAAAGAAAGCAAGCAAGACATAAAAAAAAATGTCACCCGCCTGCAGCAGAGAGAGCCTGGATGGAGAGTGCAATTGGGAGACAGATGTTCTTTCCAGTTGAATCCTCTGTGGCAGATTCCAGGGAGTTCAGCGCTCCGGAAATGTGTTAGACAGAGGGCATGGTGAAGCAGAAGGCTGCCTGCATCCGGGGAGCTGGCACGCTGCAGGCAGCAGCTCTGCTAATTCTGACACGGCTGCAACGCTAATGTGCCTCAGCCTTGAGAACCCACTGGCTCTCTCCATCCTGGAATTAATTTGGCTAATGTATTGCGTGATGGAAGGCCACGTTTGCCATCTCTTTACTAGACAAGATTAAACAGAGATTGATAGTGTCCTCTGTCCCTGGTTAAGGGATCTTTTAACAGAGCTCCGCTGAAATGACCCACAGAGACTTTGGCCCATTTGTCTAGGGATGAGAGACGATATATTTAACTCCTAATGGCTCTTGTAGCTGTCTGCGTTGGGCAAGCAGAGCCTGAGGAGAGAAGGAAGAGGCGAAGTTGCCATTTGAGCCAAGCTCTGACTCTGCAATGCCTGTTTTCTGGGGAGTTTTCTGAGGGCAGCTTCTAAATAGCAGTTTCTAAGTAATTTGCTTGAAATGAACTGAACGGTCCAGCACAGCAAGTCTATTTGCAGTCGTGGTTTTAAGCTAGTAGCTACAGACTAATGCCTGACCACTAAATATTCAAATTAGCTAATGAACAGCTGTTCTGTTTTATTTGCTTTTGGTCATAAGCAGCCTGAGTCTGAATTAAGGAGGAGCCCAACAGCAACAAGAACCTGTGTGTCCCACTAGAATTGTCTAAAGGGGTTTATAAGCGGTAATAGCTTGTGTAAGACCAGTTGAGCGATCCCGTCCTCCTCCTGTAGATTCAGTGAATTGAATGTTTTGTTTCCAGCTTCATACAGGACGTGCTCCTTCTCCCTTATCATTGCCTGGACAGACGCAGGGAGCAGCTAGCAGGCCGTAACGGCCAGAATCCAAACCCTCCAGGCTACTGGGCTGTACAAGAACTGACAGAGCTCTGTCTGACTTTGAGCTTGTTTTTCTGACAGAAGACTTCCTGCTATAAAGAGCAGAATATTCTTGAATTTGCCTCAGAACATGGGGAAAGTATAAATTAAGAAATTTTGCTTTTTCCTGGCTTTGATCAGAAGACTCCCCTCCAGATATATTTATTCTGTGCTCACCTGTAGCTCAGAAGAAACATTCATCAGTGCCAGGATCCTTAAGAGCAGGGGCATCAGCAGGCTCAGCCCTCCAAAACCACAAAGTGAGAGGCCAAGAGAACACAGAGAGCTGGGACCAACACCACCACGGGCACTGAGACCAGCTGGGTGGCTGAGGGGGTTTCTAATGTGTGATGGAGAACACTTGGTTGCACTGTTTCTGTTGTGAGCAAGAAAGGAGGGAGGAAGAAAGGAGGGAGGAAGAAAGGAGGGAGATCTTAAACACTCAGCAGGTAGCAAGAGGGTGGGAGAGGTCATTGGTGGACATCCAGGCAGAACTATTTAAGCCCTTCTTTCTCCAAATAGAGTTGTACTTTAATGTATAAGGCAACAGACTCAAGTAAGCTGTTGTGAATCTGTTGCCAGCTACTTCTGCTGGCCCTGAGCCAGCCAGCAGGAGATCTTGTGCACAAGGATGTGCCCTGAAGTCAGGCCAGCTGAAGCTGGTTTAGCTCATTCAGCTCCCACAGAAGGTGCAGATCCTACAAGGTCTCCTAGAGGTCCTAGTGTTGCCCGTTATGATCTTACAGGGAAGCTGGGGCATCCCCTTGATTTTTCCATTAGCACTGGTGGCCCATGTTGGGATGGCTCCACATAGCTCGTTCTCCCCAGAGGCAGTGCAAGCTAAAAGCTCAGCAGGGGCCTGCCCTGAAACATGGGCTGGTAAGTTCCCAGCCTGCCCAAACAGCAGGGACAACATCTGCCCAGCATGTTCACTAAAAGATGACAGCCACTTAGGGAAGCAGGAGGATGCAAGATAAACAGGATGACGTGGGAGGGACAGCAGAATAAGGTCTTTGCACCTCCACCAGAGCTCAAGATAAATACATTTTATGTCTCTCTCAACAGAAAAGGCCTTTCTGAAGGGGACTGGGCCAGCAGTTTACCATCTCCCTGTGAGATGCAAGCTCCATGTTCAGTAAGCAACCGCAGTACTGTGGGCCTTCCCTCTCCATCACAGTTGTGGCCACATCCAGCCCTGTCACATTTAGCAGCACACAGAGAACTACAGGTGATTTCAACAAAACATTTGCACAGGGATGTAAGCCACTTCAACACAGCACTGCTCAAACTAACCCAGAAGGAGGTTTTTAAATGTAGGCAAGCCTAATTGCCCCAAAAAAGAAGAAGAAGAAGAAGAAGACAAGGCTGTGCTATGGGAACAATATTGTGTATATGATCAGATTTAGCAGGACACAAGCAGCCTAAGGGTCTTTTTACATTTGGCTTGAAAAGGCTGAAAATAGCACCTCAAACCACATTCCTTTTTTACTTTGCCATCTCCTCCGCCTGTTCTGTTCACTGGCACTTTTACATGCAAAGCAGGGACTGGGTTGCAGGGCCCTGTAATTAGACTCCAGCCCAGCAGCTGCAAAGAGAACAGCTGGAGGTGTTATTTTTGTGGGTTATTAATTGACTCCAGGAAAAAAAAAAAAAAAAAAAAAAAAAAAAAGCCCAGCAAACACAGAGAACCGGCAAGCTGCAGCACACAGCCACATGACAAGGTCTTAACGACAAAAAAAGATAAAAGAGCGAGCCCAGTATCCTAAAGCCGATTAGTTACAGCAATTTCTCCAAAGCTAAATTTAGAGAAAAAATCCTCCCCCATCTTCAGCTCCGTTGGCGGAGATCAGAACACACAGGGAAGGAGATAGTGAGAAGCTGCGTTTTTTTTTCACTTAACCCCCTCGTCGGCTGCAGGAGGAAAGCGCTGCTTTGGTGAGGCTCCCCGCGCTTCAAAGCAGATATCCTGCCGGCTGCAACCGTGCCGCCTCTCGCACAGGGCGCGGACAAGCGCAGCCGCCCTCGCTGCCGGCGAGCGCGGCGCTGGGGTCGCAAGGAGCCTGGCCCTGCTCTGCCGCTCGGCTCGCCGGTGGGCCAAGCTGCCGTGCCTGGAGCAGAGCCGCGCGTCCTTGGACCCTATTTGCTGAAACGGAGGCAGAAGGGAGCCAGGAAACCTCCCCCCCTCCGCAACCCCTTCCTTCCTCCCCTGCTCGCTGTGCGGTCCCCAGCGGTCGGGATGGAGGGGGGAAGAGTCTCGCCGCGAAACGTCCGAACGCGCGAGAACGCTCGGCCCCCACCCGACTCGCTTCGCGGCGTGGGCGCGGGCGCCCAGGAGTCAGCGACGCCGTCTCGGCGTCCTCGCGCCTGGATGCCTTCGGCAGGAAAACGAAAAATAAATAGATATATAAAAGAGTCCTTTTGATAGGGCAGCAGGCAAGGCAAAGCCACCTGCGGCCCGGTGAAACCCCGAGTCAGTAAGGAAAAGCTCTGCTGCGGTGGTGGGAGCCAACCTCATGCAAATGCCCAAGCTGTTGCCTCGACAAAATCCACAACCATCTCTTTAAGCCACAGGCAAATAAATAACCAGTGATTCGAGCAGAGTCCAGGGAACCAATGAAGCGTCTCAGATTCATGGGAAATTCACTCAGCCCTTGCCTGGATCCTGCCATCCAGGATGGCCCTGTCTCCAGGACAGCCAGTAACACCAGCCCAGGTAATGCTGGGCCTCCTCCTTGGTCAAGCCCTGGCTTTAACTTCTGAAAATAAATCACCGTTGCACAGATGAGGTGGAGTAGCACCTCTCACAGCTCACGCTGAGCCTTGGTTAGCTGCCCGGCAAGGGGAGCAGGCACCCCGGCGGCTCGCATCTCTCCCAGGGCCGGGAGAGCAGAGCTAGGCTCCCTGCGCTCAAGCATCCTTTCTGCCGGCCGCCAGCACGGAGACGGGGGGAGGCAGCAGAGAGGCTGCTGCTTGGGATCTGCCTTGCAAACGTCTTGCCAAAACTCAGCCCAAGGACGCACCTCCCTCCCCTGCACCGCTGCAGCCGTTCGCCGTTAAGCGCCCGATGGGATGAGGGATGGTGCTGTGCTCCGTGGCACCGGCACAGGAATTTCTTCACACATTCTTTAAGCTTAACAGCAAGTGGATCACAAGGGGCCGCCTAGACACAAAGAGCTCTTGTGCCTCTGCTCCTGGCAGGGCTTCACGGTGACCATGTCTCCAGCGACTGCAAAATCACCCAGCAAGATCCACTCGCCCCTTGCTGCCACCCAGTCACAAGGTGCTCCCCAATGCTTGGAAGCTGTAAGCAAGACAGACATCTTTAGAAGAGGGGTATGTTTCTTTCTGACCTCAAGCCTTGCTGGTAGCCACCCCATCTGCTTGGCTTTGGGGTGTTTTTAGGCACTCAAACACATGGGTTGGCCATGATCTCTGGCTGGCAACGTGCTGCAGGCAGAACCAGCCCCAGACTCCCAGGCTCAACATAGGCCACGGATGGGCACCCAGCACCTGGGGGGGCTTCGAATCGACGCTGCGCCGGCCTTCGCTGCGATGGCCGGAAGGCTGCTCTGTGCCTGATCCCGTCCTCTTGCAACAGGAGCGGCAGCAGCTGGCAGAAGAGGGTGGAGGCAGCTGGTGATGCTCCTCTGGAGTTACCCAGCGCTGAAGGACCCACTAACTGCCTGCGGCAACTGGCGAGGAGGGCTGGTGGGAGGCAGCGCGGAGGGACGTCAGCCTCCCACGGCGGGGCAGGAAGCTCCCTCTGGCTCAGCTCCATCCCCACGTGTGTAACAGCCCATCACTGCTCCCAGCTGGGAGGCTCCAGCCAGCTCCCGGGCCACAGTCCCCATCTGAGGGTCTCTGGCGGTAGGACAGACCCTGTACCGCAGCCCTCCTCTGCTTCCCAGTGGACAGGTTTCTTCGCTAGAGGCTGCTGCCTTCCTAGGAAAGTCCACGTTTTCTACTCTCCCCTTTAGAGACTGTATTTTAGGTGCAACCAATTTATTCTTTAAGACAGTCCTTTTGAAGAAGCAGTAAACTCTCAAACTCCCTGCGCCCCTCTGCTTGGGCCTAGCTCCCAAGAGCAGCTGCTTTCTTCACCCCCGGCAGCACTGGGACTGTCCTCGAGGACAAAAGCTCCTCTGCTGAAGCCAGCTCTGCCCGCTCTCCTGCCACGCGCTACGACCCGGGAAGAGACGTCGCAGCTCCCGCTGGGTGACAGCACGGCATTCCCGTACGCGAGGGCTGCCAGGCGGTCCTGCGTTTCCTCAGCCATAATGCGCCCGCTCCGTATGCAGTGTCCAACACCTGCAGCCCACCCTGAGCCCCAGCGAAGCCGAGTGCAGGGTTCACGCTGGCCTGTCCCCTCGCTGGAGAAACCCAGAGTTCTTCAGCTTCGGTGCTAAAAACAGGTAAAACTGCAGGGGACACAAGCGTGTCGTGTCCCCTCCAGCCCCAGGACTGCGGGTCTCTTTGGGAGGGCAAGGCTGGGTACCCACCTTTCCCCTCTCCCATTAACGCCACCAGCACGGCAATTGCTCCACGGCCAACCCCAGCGGAGCGGCTGTGGTTTTGCGCAGACCCTGTATCCCTGCAGCGCCTGCACTGATCCCTCCTACGCTACCTTTAAGCTCGGCAAGCGAGCTGCAAACATGCTGCAACGGAGTTCGGCGTGGGCTGCGCAACCCGGCTCAGGTCTGGGGACGCGCGTGTTGCCAGCTCATGCAAAACGCTGGCGGTACCAGGTCTCTCCTGTGATTTTTGCCTAGTAAGACACAAGATGTGCCATCTGCACTACCAACACATCTCTCCCCGAGGTCCAAGGTGGTGCACGCAGATCGCCAGTACTTTGGGGACAGAGGAAGAAAAGGAAGCTTCTTCGAGGGATGCCTGAACCACAGGTGACTTCCCGCAGAGCTATCTGCGGCGAGCTGCAGGCAGCCTCCGCGGTCGCACCAGGCATCTCTGCAAGCACGTATCGTGCGGGACATGGATTTGAGCGCAAAGTACGTCAGGCTGGCTGAAGGAGAGGATCAGGAGTGACGTTCTTCCTGGCCGCTCCATCCTTGCCCACACAGCTGGTGGGATGACTCCATGCAGCTGACGGTGCGACGTGATTAGCAAACAAATGATGTATTTGCACCAGGAGCAAAGAAAAGGGAGGAAGGGAGGGGAAAGCCAGAGAAACGAGCCACATATACGGATGGTAGCACGCAGCGGTGAGCTCTTTAAAAATCTGCTGAGGAAGGCACTTGTACAGCACATGGTTGGGTCAGATCAATGAAGCTGCAAAGTACCTCGCTCCTGGCAGCCACACAAATCCACTTTCTAATGAAATTTACTGCAAGTGGAATTTAGGTCACTACTCGGAAGCATTTAGTTTATTCCAGGCAGCTTTTAAAATATTTAAGAAATAGCTGTCAAATTAAGCCTGATCGTATCTGACTCCAAGGCCCAACTTGGAGGCGCAGCAGATTTTGTAGCTAGAGCGTAGAAATTTTTTGAAGCTTTTTTGATTTCTCCCCCTGCCCCCATCATCACAGCACGGTGAGTGAAAGCAGACCATCCCCGGCCGTGCTATCCCGGCATGGCAGGGAAGGCGGATTAAGGGTCCAAGGGATGCTCAGGCAGTACCTACACCTCACACAAGCCTCCTCTCTCCCACGGGACCGGAGCGGTGAGAAACCCGGGCACGACCTCCCTCTGGCCTGTGTCTCTCTCCAGCTGTAAACTGCAGGATTTTATTTGCTGCTGAAAGGTAGCCGATACCCGTTATGGGATCTGGAGGGAGACAGCCCGAACACCAGCCCCAGGGAGCAGATCCTCTTGCATCGCTCACTGCGGAAGCTCATTTTGCTGTAGCCCCTGCTGCTGCTGGTGGTGGTGATGGGGGGAACATTCACATCTTGGAACGTTTGAGGTAACTACATTAAATCCAGGAAAGGGTCTGGCCTGGTGTAGCAGTTGCTAACAGTGTTCCCAGATGTTAGGCTCTACGAGTGCTGCCAAAGCCTCTTCAGCGGGTAGCGGGGAGGGAGGAAAGGTGGAAACCAGGCAGTTCCTTGGCTGTTTACACAGCAGAAACGTCCACAGCCCCAACTCTCCGTGCTGTCAATTCCTGTACAAATCAGAGCAAAAGCACACGTTTCCTCTTCTGACAATGCAAAGTTCAACAGTTTGCATAAGACATTGATAGGATTAACTAATTCCTGACCCAGCTCAAGGTCCACCCAACAGACATGGACCCGTGATTTTCTGACCTAAGCAGAAACCAGGAGCAGGTGAGGTGAGAGCGAGAGGAGGCTGGGGAGCACCGTCTGGCTCCGCCAGCGCCATCCCAGCAGAGAAGCACCCAGAGGAGGGCAACGAGGGAGCCTCAGGGCTAGCGGGAGCTGTCGGCTCGGCGCAAGAGGAGAAAACGTCTCCAGAGAAAGGTGCTCGCTGGAAAACGCTCTGGAGGCCAAAGCAGCTTTCACTGCTGCTGCATGCACCAGCCTCTTCTCGCTGCATCCCCTCGTCGCGGGGCCCCGCTTGCCTCCGGCCAGGCCCCCAAGCGATGAAGCAAAACCTGTGTGCGACATGCAAACGCTTCTGCCTCCTCCTCCACTTGGTTGCATGTAAATACGCACTTCATGCTCTACCGATGGAGGATTTGCTTTGCACTGAGCTGCTCGCTGGCCCTGGCCACCAGTCCGGCTTTGCACCAGCACCAGCGACCCAGGAGCTCCCTTCCTCCATCGTTCCCTGGCACGCTGAGCCGAGGCCGGAGGGGCCCACGGGATGCACTGCCACCGCGCAAGCGCCATGCCTCCCTGCTCGACCCGTCGGGTGCCGCAAAGCCTGTCCACAGCCACGAACAACAGGGACGGGCCGCTCGTCTTCCTTCAGAGAAAATATCCTCCCTCCACAGCTCCACAAGCCTATCTTAAAATCAAGAAGTACTAAGCGCCCTGTCAGGGGGATATGGCCTTCTTTCCCCCCACCCTGTGGACAAGGGTCCCCCACCCCTGGGGCCAGGGAGCTCTGCACGGTTTCATGCTCTGCACCCATCCCTGCTGCCACTGGCTGCACGAAGCAGCAATTCCTTTCCCAGTCCCAAGGGATTCAGAGAACAGGCCCCATATTTTAAGTTTTGAGCATTCCACATGAACCAGTTGAGAAGGGAGGCAAGCAGGACATCCTGCTGCAGGTTATGTTTTCCCACATCTTTATGGCACCTTAGCCAGGCCCAATTTTCCTATCCCACAGGAAATTCCAACACTGACATCTCCAGATCAGGCCAAATTCAGAGGGAAAATACTTTCTTTTGCAGAAAACTTAAAAAAGAAGTTGCAATTCTAGAGCACTGGAATGAGGATCACTTTAAAAAGAAACATTCATAGCATCATGACGCCCCAGCCTGGCTGGAGTACACGAGCAGCATCCTTCAGCCCGGGGATAGTTAGGATGAGCAACACCTTCCTAAGAGACCATGGCTGGGCCAAACGCCACCTTTCCTCCTGGGAACGCTCCGTGATCCTTCAGCACGATCATCTGCAAACCTGTGGGAATACGTAAGAGCCAAATGGTGACTGCATTCTCCAGAGCTTAGAAATGGGGCTCCTGGAGGAAGATGGTCAGACCAGGGCTTCAAGACCTGGATTCTTGTGTAGGAGCAAACCCCTGACCCAATCAATAAAAATAACCTCCTCAAAGAGTGCCTGGAAGGGAGAATCATCCCTGAACCTGTAGGACTACCTTAGTCTACAACACAAACGCGCAGGTTCCTGCAAAGGGGTCGGCTATTGCTTGTACCTCGTGCCTTGGGTTGGCAGATGAGCAGGGACCGGTTCACCACCTAGTTACTGCTGCTCGTCTCACTGACAGGGTGTACAGAAAAAGGTGACAGTCTATAATATCCAGGGGGTGAAGAGGGGCAGCTCTCAGAGTCTCCAGTCCTGGTGGCATTTCCAAGCCCAGCATATGGAAAGCACGGAGGACACGCAGCGCCTGCTCAAGCCAAGCAAAAACCTCACACGCAGCATTGGTGAGAAACCTGACAGCCTCACTCTACCTTCACCAAGACTGAGTTTCCTCTTCTTCCATTTAGCAGATCCTGATTAGCTCCTGCTAGTCAGAAAGATGATGAGAGTGGCTGCCCTGCCTTAGTGGGTCGTACAGACTTTTATCAGGCATGAACCTCCTCATCGCATGGCATTGCGGGTGGCAGAGCTGCGGGTGGCACTACCACTTACCACGGGTGCCTGCAAGCACAGCAGAGAGGGCACCGACCCTCTTTACTCCACCTGCAACCAGACCTCTCTGGTCGAGGGGGATCTTTTTTCCCCTGTGTTACGAAAGAAAGAATAGTTATTGCAGAAAATTTGCGTCCTAATCCAAGAATGTTGACCAGAAGTTTTTATGGTCTCTAAAGAAGTTTGCTGCCCAAACTGGCTGAAAAATCAAGTGTGAAGGTCCCCAGGGAAGTCCCCTGGCAAGGGCTGACCCTCGGGTATGGTGACAGAATCACAGCCCTATTCTGGCATGTTTTCAGGCATCTTCCTAGCAGGGAAAGGAATCAGCTGTGTATCAGAAAAAGCAGTGTTTCCTGAAACCCAAACACAACCCAAATACAAGGTACTGCTCAGCAGTGTGCGTGACGCTACCTTACTGCACACACTCATTTTTGCAGTGAAGATCTGGCTGTTACCCCACACACCAGCCGGCTCTCCCGGGGTAGTGCTGCCGTCTGGCGGGGCAGTTTCTGTGGAGACCAGATGTTGGCCGCTAGCTAGCAGAGTTTGAGACTGACCTCACCTGCAGCACTGAGATCTCCAGGACCTTCAGTCCAGCAGGATTTTATTTGCAATAAGAACACCTGCTAGAGACATTAAAAAAGAAAAGTTATGTTGTCAGAAGTATGAGAAAAGCTTGCAAACCGTTTGTGTTTGCTATCGTAGGTTCACATTACAGCAAAGCTGATGACTGATCTCTTTCCCATCCAAAAAGCACAAAGAGTAGAACTTTTTCCCTGAAAGCCATGGGACCAGGAAAGCATGACCTCCTTGTTGAGAATCAAGAAAAGAGCATCAGCTAGACTAAGCAGTGCCAGTGAGGCTGCAACTCCACAACCAGCAGAGCTGATCTAACAGCTCGATGGTGCCAAAAGGCAGAGGTCTGGCTCCTCACCACGTCCCGCTCCTGGCTGCCCTGCCCCCAGCATCCACCAGGACGTTCTGTGGGTCAGCTCAGCTCATTAATCCAGCAAAAACCAATAAAGTGCTTTCAGCAAAACACAATAAAATGCTTTTCTGCCAGGCTGGTGAGCTTCCAGCAAGGGGCAAGAAATTGCGGACCAAGAGCACAGTAAGCAGCGCGGCTCTCCTGCTGCACCAGCTCCCGTCTCGCGCGCTCGGACCGACTGGAGGAACCGTGGCAGGGCACAGGGCTGAAACGGCAGAGAAAAGCCATGCACTGGCAAATGCCCCAGGATTCAAGAGTGCATGAGAAGAGCAGAGGGGAGATCCAGGCCTGCAGGAACTGGGATGCACATGTGTAATGATTTAACGCTACTTCAGTCCATTGAGCAATTTTCAAGCAGGCTGACAGCATCAGAGAAAGGTCAAAAGCTATAGAAATCCACGGGCAGTGTAGGGGCTCTCCTGCTTTAGGAGCATAAGCACAGTGCAAGGGCAGGGCTTGGAGGGCAACCAGGACTATAACCTGCCAAAGAGCAGTATTCCCTCCAGCAAGCAAAGGCCTTGCTCCAGCAAAGCGTGCTTCCTCTCAAGCTCGCAGTCAGCACGTGGAATTTGTCCAAGCAGATAACTCATTGCTCTGGAGACTCATGTACTCATGAGATGAACTATTCTTACCCACTCAGGAAGGAATGTCTTTCAAACAGCAAAAACAAGTGCATAGCTCAACCTTATCACAGCACACAGGACGCAAACTACAGAGAAAGGTCCTCCAAACAATTACTCATGCTTCAATGGTAAGGTTTTATTTACAAAAAACACAGAACCACAGTAGTGGCCAAAGCACTTTGCTCACAACCTCCTTCCCAGCAGGGGAAGGAAAACAAATGGAGCATGCTTCGAGAGCTGGGGTAAATCACAGCATCGAGGGCCCAGGAACGAGGGAGTAAAGGCTTGATAGCTGCATTGGAGGGCTCTCGCCAAAGAGCTCCTGCCACTGACTCATGTAGCACCCAATGGGAAGCTCAGCCTAACCTGAGCAGAAGGATTTGGTCAAGAACCAAAAGGCTCATCTAGGCTGAAATATAGATGGCTTTGAAATACCCCTGCTCACCCTGGAAACAGCAAAGCTGGGCCAACATCCAATCAAGGCAACTGCAGCTTCTTTAAAATAAGAGTAGCAAGATCATGAACTGGTGAGCATCTTGGCTTAGAAAGAAACTATCAGCTACAGAGACCCTCAGGCAAATGTAACACAAGCTGACCTTAGGACTGCAGGAATTCAGTGGTCCATCTGGCAGTAACTCGATGCAAATCTCTTCTGACTCAAGCTGCAGGATCTCAGCCTGCCTCACTAGGGCACGATATACATCCCTGGCTTTTGCTTCTGTGTGCGCTCCCTCCATCTCCTTGAGTATTTTCTAAGCACGCGCAGGTCCCATAGATGCAGGCACCAACCATGCCCTCCAGCTCCCTCTGCACCCATCCTGGGTGCACTAAGTTCTCAGCTGCCATTTAAAAGGCTCACAGCAGCTTTAAGTGGTAGGAAAAAAAAAATCAAATGGGCAATTGATAAAGCAAACCTGGGCACACCCATCTTCCTGGGGTAAAGAGACACTACAGAACAGGCAACAGGGAAAGAGGAAAGAAATCAGGGGATACATCACTCACTGCTCCAAACAGGCATAAGCTGCTTTTACAATGCAATCTGAGAATCACTTCAGCTGATAAATAAGATACTTAAGTATGATTTGCAATTTACACAGCTCAAAATACACAGCTGACCCATTTTTCCACAAGTCAGTTCTGCTTTTCTAGAAATTAAGTATGTTTACAATCTCTAATCCACTTTACATGTCAGTAAACAGAGACCTCAGTGCACTGAGTCTACAGAAGCTGCGTCCTGACTACGCATCAGCCCGAAGAGGCTTTTACCATAACTGTGCTTCTAGCATAACTAATCAACTTCAGATGCTGGACTGTTTTTTGCAGCAAGAACCCAAGAGATCAGCTGGGATGAGCTGGGAACTATGCTTGGCAGTCACGTGCTTATGACCATAACGAGACAGAGTATCTGCCAGAAAACGCCAGGGAAAAAGTATGGTTTCTTAAAGGAACATGGCGGCCAACCTCTCATTGATCTACTCTGAATTCAAAATCTTTGAAAATAAACATTATTTTTTCTACAAGGTCAAGGTCCACAAGCCACAAGGTCAAAAAGATATGTTTCCTTGAAAATAAAACAAATGCAGAAAAGCTACTACATATTTCTTACAGTATTTGAGTGTATAGAAATGTTACTGTCTCTCAGTCTTAGGCTCATCTAATGCTCAGTCTTAGGCCCATAATTCCCTGTGTCCAGGACCCTTAAGGGCCATGTCCAGACCTGGCCCTTAAAAATCAAGGGAGGTATTCAGGAGCCACACCACTACTATCAGGATTACTCTTCATCTAGACACTGCTTCTTTTGCTCATTTATTAGCACTCTGACTCCTCTCAGGCTACAAGCGCCAACCCGTTTCAGCTGCCTCACCAAGGCAATCCAAGGAGCCTCCATCCCAACACAAAAAACCACATTAGGTGAGGAAACCAGCTCAACACTGGCCCTCAAACCAAGAACTGCTCCCCCCTCAGATGTAAAAGGCTTCAAAATGTCTGCTGAACCCCCACAGTACCAGCAGCTAGTGATCATCCCAAGCTGCACCATCAACTACTCACAAAGGTGCCCATCACTCCTTTAGATACTTCTTTTTAAGGGCTGCGAGTGCTGTAGCACAACCAGCAGTGCTCAGGACTGGTGCTGGGTTCTGTCCTGCTTGAAATTCTGAACACAGAGCTTTTATGGGCAAACATTACTGAGAAATCCTGCACTCAAGCCAAGGAGCCAGTATGGCCACTATGAGCTTTAACAGCTTCTGCAGCACTTCACACAAGCATTAAACACAGGGAAAACACACAGCTTGTACTGAACCCAGCAACTAGCACGGGTCCCGCCACATTTCACATGTGAAGGGGAATTAGAATGTGAGAACTGCAGATTCAGTGGAAATTCCTTCTTACTATGAAAGGAAATCTAGGAGCCAAGCTCTTCACTGTCCAAATTAAGAGTTACAGTACTAGCTGCCATCAGCAGCGATACATTTTACTACTCAAGCAAGACTTGGTATGTGCAAATTCAGCTGTCCAAGCAATCTCTTCCAGTACTGGAGGTAGTCATTAACTGTATCAAACACCCAGCAGACCTGCCTCCCCTCCAGACACAGACAAATTGCTTAAGAGAAATTCCTGGATGTTCAACAGCCAGTGCTGGAGATCACATGGACTTCACTGCTAGTGCAGCAGATCAGTTATATAATCCACATGCAAGCTGGACAGCTGCCAGTTTGAATAACCAAATTCTTGAACTGGAATGTAATCCCACTGTGGCCTTGCTGCATGCATATCTGATTAAAGGAAGAAAGTCTCCGGGTTCTCGAGTTTCAGTGAAATTCGACCATTCCATGGAGCCTAACACCCTCTAGTGGACAACAAAGCTTGTCACACCGAGGAGATAGTCTCAAATTCTTCAGGGCTGCTCTAGTGACTGCCAAGGCTGAATTACTCCTATAGATCCTCAAAGCACCACATCTAGGGAGCACCATATGTCACTGGACTGTGACTGCCCTGGACAAAGGCCACAAGTGTCAGCACACAAGAAGTAATTTTATTTGCCTATGGGAACTTGCAGCGTGTTAAAAATTGTTTTGTTGACACTCTATAGCAAGTGTTAAATAAGGAGAATGGAACAAGAGTCAGCTTTGAGAAGTGGATTTTATTCATGCTTACCATCTTATTATCTAAAAGGACCAAACATGGGAAAACTGAACTGAAGGGCAGGAACAGGTTTTCATCATCATGCAGAAAGATCTTCCAGTCCAGCCACCTGGAAAGAAACGATCAGGACATTCAGTTAGAGCAAGCATACTGCACGGAAAACTGGGCAGATGACAGGGCTGTTCAAAGTGTATGCCAGATAGTTAAACGGAGCAAATCTGTCAAGAACCACTAGTGATCCAGAGCCCTTTTGCAAATAATTACATTGCATGTTAACTGAAATAAGAAAATATTTTATCATTTAAGTTTGTTGACAGAAAATCCCTCAAACAAATTAACATTGTTTTTAAAACAAAGACTCTTCAAGCTTAGAGATTTTTTTCTAACTTAGGTCCAACCCTTCCATCTTATGCAAAAGTCTGACAAGTTTTAAATATAGCTGTGTATTTACAGATTTTGGATTTAAAGGATATACTCAGCTCATTTTCCTGTTGCAGCTAAGGTCAGGCTATACACAATCACCCTACCCAAGGCTTCGTAAATGCTTTGTTCTGATAGCTCATGTGGTAGAAAATATCAATTTTTAACCCAGGAAAGAGTGACATTAGTTAAAGTGAAAGGAAACGCTCATTCAAACAAAACTGGAAAAAGATGCCTGTCTGAAGAAACACAAAGATGAAGTGTTTTCTAATTGCAGCCTGAGTCTGTTAGATGGCTCTGACAAGATTAATCCAACATTAGAAGACAAATCAGAAAGAAAGGATCAGTTACAGCTTCAAAGCATGCAATTACTCATCAGAGAGCAGAGAGTCAGCAAGTTCAACTCTGTCACCTAGGAGGAGGCGTAGACTAAGCAGCCACTTGTGGTCAGCAGGAACATCTAAACAGAAGAGCAGAAAGTATTAAGCACAGCACATTTTGACATGTGTAGACTGAAAAGCTGCTTAAGAGGTTTCTAAGCTTTAAAATACCATGTAGTTTTAACAAACACCTGGCACAAGAGCCCAGCCTGCAGCCCAGAAGTGAACTTCCCTCTCCCTAAGCACTTCAGGAAACTCCATCATCTTTCAGCCACTGCACTTCAATCACACATGACAATTTTGCTTTGATTCAAAAGTCATCCAAATGGCGGGATATTCACCTTAAAACAGTCCGCAAAGGACCAGAAAGGAGATGTTAAATTGCATCACAGTTACAATCACACCTCAGGTACAGTACTTGCTTAGGCAGGATCTTTAGGAAGAAGCAATACCCTTTGCTTCTTGAAACATTAGATACCTATGAGGAAAGAAATAAGCTTTCATATCCATCTGCAGAGCACTGCACTAAAGTGTGCTCCACATTGCCTGTTAGCTTTGCAAGCTTAAAGCCAGCTGCAGGTAACTCTACAGATTCTTTCACCAATGTAAGATAATAATGCATTTTCAGAATAATCTTGTGTAAAAGATGGATTGAACCACTCTGCCACAGGTGCTTGTCATTTAAAATAGCAGTTGCTTTGTTATCTCATCTAATAAAGCAACCTAGTTTTACTATCCTCAAATAATCTCTCAACTGAGTGTTTTTTTTTTTTTTAATGAAAATACAAGGTGTAAAACTAATTATCTGGCAGTAGCAGGCTCATCATAACAAGAGAAGACCACAAGATTATTGTGAAAAAGCTCTCCTAATGCAACACTACCTAGAAAGGAGCCACTGATATGCCTCTACTTGGAAACTGGAGAGCTCCCAATTCTTCACGTGGTGGCATATGACTAGAAGCATTGCCAGCTTTTCTGAGGGCAAACTACCACTGCACTGCCTGGAACAAAGCCAGTTTTGGAGTAGCCAGTTGCTGATAATTCAGACTAAGAAACCTGCATCTTACAGCCCAACATGGGCTTCCTTCCTAATCCTGTTGTGCAAGAGGCCCAGAAAACCTAACGCCAACTACACCGCAGAACGCCAACAAGACTCTGCCCTGGGAACTGCCAGTGAGGCTCATTGCTGATACCCGTGGGGCTCTTCGTAGTAAGGGAGGATTTTAACAGGAAGTGTCCCCAGCCCACAGACACCCTTTAACTTGTGCTACTGGGTTTCTTTGCCTCTTCCTGGGCTTTGCTAACCATATGTGGCATCTCTGTTTGTGGACACAGAGAATTTTACTTGCCCAGGCTTTTAGTTGGAAATCTAGCTAAAGCTAGAGACTGTTGTCCTATACAGACATGTCTTCTCTGGATCAGCATCATCTAGAAGCATCTAGGACAAGCAGCACATCACTACCCAGCTCTCTAAAGTCCTTTCCCATAGCATTCCTGCCATGAAAATTTCCAGTAGCACACCAGCATCAGTTACTGCTTTTGGCCATCACCTTCTTTCCAGCATGTAGGAAGCTACTCTCAGACTGTGGGTGTTATGGTAAAATGACACTATCAGATTAAGCACACAGCTGACCAGATCACAGATGGAAACGCAACTGCTTTTCTGTGCGAAGAGCGAGAGCGCACAACACTCAAGTTGGTTTGTACTGAGAGTGGAAGGTCAGGTGTGTGGCCAGCAGAAAGCCTGCTAGCACAGCATTAACCTCTCAGATGGGTCTGAGCAAACTAGAGCCAGCAAAGTGAGCTTCTACTGGCTCGGTGTCACAGGGATGCAGCACTCTGATATGGCACTAGGAAGCCCAGAGGCAGAAGTACTATTTCATTTCTACCAACATAGATAAAGTACAAACTGTGTTTCTTCAAAAATGCATTGCCTGGAGGACAAGCAGATGGGACACACAGAATTAACACAGAGCTTGTTAAACCAGCATGATGCAGAACCACAGTGTGCTGGAGCACCTGTGATAGCACCTTGTTCAGGTACTGCTACTTAGTGTCTGATTTGTAAGACTTGTTTAGAAATGCAAACTTTGTTTCTACAAGAAATACAACATTTTGGCAGCTATTGCACGGACGCAGTTCACACTGCGGTCTCTACAGAACAGCGTAGATCCTTAACAGAAAAAAAGCGAAGTATGGCAGGGAGAAAAGGGGGGCAGGAAAGCCAACTTCTCCCTCTCCTGCTTCCAGCTACACAGTCTGTCCTCTCCCGCATGTCACCTCTGATACTGTTGCTCTTCCCATAAGCATCTTTACTCCACTAAATGTAGTATAAAGCTACCCACTTTTCCCCACCTTGGCTTGTTTTTACTGTTTTACTGGGTTAAATCAGCTCACAGAGGCCTAACAAATCCTAGAGCCAGCTCAAGATATGCAAAGGGGGAATTGAGCAGGGATCGGGGGAGCAGGGATCCCATTCCAGCAGCAATGATATGTTAAAGTCAGTTTGTCCTGAACTGCACTTAGAGCTCAGTTATTGCTAGCACATCAGCTGCAGCCACTCGCAAAGCATCGTCTGAGGGCAAAGCTGGTTAAAGGAGTGCCTTCCAGCTTTTCAGTTGTACTGGAGCAACCATCTGGGGTGACCTCCCTATGAACCAGATCACCCAGCCGATAAGAACAACAAGCAAAAAAAGTGCTTTTGCGAAGCCTTTTTTTTTCCAGAAGTCTAGATCACTCTGGAGTTGTGTTCACAGTGCAGGCCTTCCTCACCCTCCCCCTTCCCCTACTTGTGGAAACATGTGTTCTCCTTAGCTGTGACCTCTTCAGCTGAGCTAGTCAGATGTAGGAGGAAAAGAAAAAAAAAAAGAAAGAGGAACACTACAGAAAGTAACAATTGTAACAGGAGAACAAAAACACACAACCTCAGACAAACTTTTACAAATTTCTCAAGTAAAGAATCCTAACACTGAGTATACCCCACTACATGGAAAATAGAAGTTTGGGAATTCAGATAGCATCAGTGATAAATTAAGTGAGAACATATCAGCTATGTACCTACAGTCTAACTCCAATGTCTGTAAAACCAGCTTGTAAAGGAAGGGCAGTACCAGATTCCTTTTCATAGATGCTTTCCAAAAGAAGATGTGGTATACATTAAGGAAACCAATGTACAAGCCATGAAGTATACCTTTTCTTGCCTTAAAATAGGAATTGCTTGTATGCAGTATCATACATGACCATCAAAATGCTCCATGAATGCTCACACCTGTTACTGCATAGGACAAACTCAAGCACAGAGTCTGTGTGGGAATTAATCTCGGGCACGGGTGAGGCTCGCCGGTACGAGGCCGAAACCACCTGGCTCCAACCACACAGCAGCCGCTCCCCAAGCCCTGGGCTCTCTGCAGCACCCACGGGTCTCCAGTGCTTCTGCACAGCTGCACCCTACACACGAGGGGACGCAAGAGGAGGACTTGCATTTATTCTCACTTACCTGATGAGCAGAACCGTTAAATGCAAACTTAATGACTTTCCCTCCTGATTCCAAGTTGTGGCATCTTCAGAGCTAAATTCTGGCAGGAAATTCTGGGAAAACCAAGTTCAGAGAAACCCCAGACCGAAGGCCCAAGGCAGACATCAGCCCCGGGGCCCGCTGACGCGCTGCGCCCGCCCAGCGAGCGTGTTCAGCCCGCCCTCCCAGGCCCTGCACCCTGCACCCACAAGCGCTCGCCCTCCTCCAGCCTCGGCCCCACACCGCAGCTCTCCCACTGCCCCACACCCCGCACCCCCATCACCCTCCTGCACTGTGCACCCCACACCCGCACACCCCAGCGCAGGTCCACAGGCTCCCAACACCTCCCCCCCAAAGCACAGTCCAAGACAGGCTTGTTGCCTGTGGGACACCCCAGCTCCCCCCTGCCCTGCGCCCCGCACACTGCACCCCCAGCTCCCCCACACCCTGCACCCCCAGCTTCCCCTGCCCTGCACCCCACACACTGCACCCCCAGCTCCCCCCCACCCTGCACCCCGCACACTGCGCCCCCAGCTCCCCCCCACCCTGCACCCCGCACACTGCGCCCCCAGCTCCCCCACACCCTGCACCCCCAGCTCCCCCTGCCCTGCACCCCCAGCTCCCCCTGCCCTGCACCCCCAGCTCCCCCTGCCCTGCACCCCACACACTGCGCCCCCAGCTCCCCCACACCCTGCACCCCGCACACTGCGCCCCCAGCTCCCCCACACCCTGCACCCCGCACACTGCGCCCCCAGCTCCCCCCTGCCCTGCGCCCCACACACTGCACCACCAGCTACCCCCGCCCTGCGCCCCACACACTGCGCCCCCAGCTCCCCCCCGCCCTGCGCTCCACACACTGCGCCCCCAGCTCCCCCCCGCCCTGCGCCCCACACACTGCGCCCCCAGCTCCCCCCACCCTGCGCCCTGCAGGCTGCGCCCCCAGCTCCCCACACTCCCTGCCCCCCACAGGCTTCACCTCCACTACACGAGCTCCCCAGATCTCCCCCCGCACACTGCACCCCCAGCCCCTACCGCCGCCCCCCGTACACGACCTCCACACCCCTCCCGCCCTCCACGCGGACCCACCACCGGATAAAGAAAGACAGGAAGCCCACCGAGACCCAAGCGCGGCTAGAGCGCCACTCAGCACTTCCGGCCCCGTGAAGGCCTCCGGGCCCCGCTTTAAAGGGCCAGCGACTCACCCGAGGTTCCCCCCGCCCCCGCCGGCGTTACTATGGCAACCAGCCCCCGGCGTGCTGAGGGGACAGGCCGCTGCCGTGGGGATGGGCCCGCACTGCCGTGGGGAAGGGTCCCACACTGCAGTGGGGATGGCCCAACACTACCGTGGGGAAGGATCCCACAGTGCCGTGGGGAAGGGCCCACACTGCCGTGGGGAAGGATCCCACAGTGCTGTGGGGAAGGGCCCACACTGCCGTGAGGATGGGCCCCACACTGCCATGGGGATGGGCCCACACTACCATGGGGAAGGATCCCACAGTGCCGTGGGGAAGGGCCCACACTGCCGTGAGGATGGGCCCCACACTGCCATGGGGATGGCCCCACACTGCCGTGGGGATGGGCCCACACTACCATGGGGAAGGATCCCACAGTGCCGTGGGGAAGGGCCCACACTGCAGTGGGGATGGCCCCACACTGCCGTGAGGCCACGTCCCAAGCGCAGCATGGCTCCGCGTCCACGACGGGCCGCCACGGCGCACGGAGCTCCCTCCGCTCCGTCCGCGCGCGCAGCGGCAGCTCCCCAAGCAGCGGTCGCCCTGTGCTGGGCACCTGCCCGCTCCCGGCCGAGCGCTACCGCCTCCGCTCCGAAGCGGCGCTGCGCCCTTCCCGCCGGCTCGCGGAAGCCCGCGCTGCCCCGCCACGTCCTGCCGCGGGGACGGGCGCGGTGGAGGCGCGAGGGAGGCGCCGCTGCCCACCTGCCCTCTCCTCCTGGCTTGGAAACGAGCACGGCACGGTTCCCGCCGGCTGCACCGAACGCGGTCCTCCTCCCACCGCCCTTCCTTACGCACGCCCTGCGGGAGAGGGACCCCGAGCTGCTTGAACCAAAACACCGAGCCTCGGCGCTGCGACGCGTAAATATGGAGTGCAGAAAGACCCTGAGGTCTCTTACACGCGTCCAGGGACCTCTGCAAACACAGCGGGAGCAGAAACCTGGCCCGTTACAACCGGCAGCAGCCCCAAGCTGCAGCACTGATACGCAGCCTGCAGAAATGGCAGGGCGGCTCAGCCCGCGCTTCTGGGGGCTTCGTCCGCTGGAAAATAGGAGCCGTTTGCAGTAATCAGAGGTTTAAGCACCCCCAAAATGCAGCTGCCCTCCAGTCGGTGCTTTGATGCCAGGCTTCTTGCTGAAAAAGCCTAGGTAGAAAGGGGTGTTGGTAGACTTTGGATTGGAAGGACCTTATGAAGTGTGCGAAACAGCTGGAATAACTGAAGCGCGCAGTTTCATCCCGTTGTGGGGATCGTTGCTCTAACAGTGTCTCTAGCTTAGGCTTAAATGTCTTGGCGAAGAGACCTCCGCATGTCCAAAGCCAAGTGCACAGCCCGGCTCCCCCAGGACAGGCTGCCCTTGTACGCAGCCTCCTTGCTTCTCCGGACGAATTGCAAGAGGAATGACTTTTATCCCCCTCCACAAAAACGTGGGGGCATCAGCGGGTGCCCCCACACTGTATTTTTAAAGGGAGCAATGCCTCCTCGCAGGTGCATGTCACGCTTTAACGAAGACGGCGGGACTCCCCCTCCCGCCCTCCAGTCTCTAATTGATCCAAATTATATCACAAGCCGCGCCGCGGCCACGTTATAATTGTCCTGCGTGTGATTTATGTGAATAATATTCTCCCCACTGCTGGTAAGTGAATTTGCTCCCTTTGCAATTCTGTGCAGAGCCGTAAACACTGTTAGGAAACATTTCTCTGAGGCAAAACGTGCTTGGACGAGGAGCACGTGACGGGAGATCCGGGTTCCTGCCTGCGCTGGGAACAGGAATCGGCTCAGTTTATTACCTCGGGGGCTGAGGTGGCCCCCAGAAAAAGTGGGGGTGGTGCAGTTCTCCATTAGGACGGAAACTATATGATCCAGTTCCAGCAAAAATCATCTGCCTCCTAAGAAAGTGCTGGCTTTTAGTTTTCTATTTAGTTTCTATTTCAGAAGAAGACACGCAAACATGCAGTCTTTATATATGGAGAACCCTGAGGTTGATTTTGCTAGAAGCTGACACTGGCTCTGCATTAATACAGTGTAAATCAATATTTAGATCTGATTTTCTGTTTATGGGTTTTGAGGCCCCTGGTTTATGCTGAATTGTGCTTTGCTCTCAGCGGCTCTGACAGCTCCACTCACGGATAAGTGAGAGAGCCTTTTCAGCATGAATAAAGGTATCTCAATCATGTAATTTAATCATAAACTTCCCTTTGAGACATTTCAATATAAATAACCCTGCAGAAGGGAAACACTACAGGACACAGGCCTGAGCTTTCCCATTCACGGCCGCAGAAAAAAGAACGAGCACTTATTTTTCTGGCTGCAGTAACACATTTTAGCAGACCTTCTATAAAAATACAGCTACAGATCTAAATCGTGTGTGCAAAACCTGGCCTGAAAGAGCAGTCCCAGGCTTGCAAAGCCCCGCGCCGCAGAGCAAACGCTGCCTGTGCAACCTTAGCACGGTGCAACGGGCCGAAACGACGTGATTACGGCCCCGCTTTCCTGCCGGCGCGGCCTCCCGCAGCGCAGAGGGCGGCTCGACCACGCCGCCTGAGCAGGTAATTCAATATTCTGGTTTTCCATTAGTCAGTGTGCAGCCTGGGCCTGGCTGCTGGCGTGCCGCTCGAGCCTGCTCCGAACACTAAACCCTTCGTTTGCTCAGCACCCCTCTTCGGGCGCTTGTAAACACACCATTTGAGTGCTTTACACATACCGAGGAATTTCTTTGCAGCCCCTGTGAAAGCGGAGGCTGCGATCCCCATTTTGCAAAGGGAGACCCGAGATGCAACGGGATGAGCGGGGATGCGAGGGGGTGAACGCAAACACAAGCACCCGCTGGCTTGGGGAGCGCGGTTTGCAGAGCACCGAGCCCTTCGCTCCTGCCCGCCGTCCCTGTCCCAGCCTAGCCCGGCTCTCCTCGGCGGTGCGCGTATTGCTGTTTTTAGTGTTTGATGTGGTGACACTGAGTGGGGTATTTTTCTTATGCTTTAGAAAGGAAATGTGTTTTCTGCAGAACTGGCCATGTTAGGATATAGCTGTGGTCGTGTTGCGAGAGACGGAGAAGGAAGAAAGGATCCATTTGGCTCATTTCCCGTTAACTTAATTGCAAAACGCAGCCTAGCCTTGCAGAAGGGGAAGAGGGGGAACAAGCCTGAGCGCGAGGGAGCCACGCCGCAGCCGTGACCGTCGGCGGCTCTTTCCCGGGGGACAACCCAGGGCTGTTGGCGCCGTGGCGGGGCCGCCAAGAGCCCGCAAGCCAGTGGGGAAATCGGCACAAGTCTCGCAGCTTCTATCGCCACCCGCGTGGCATCAAACCACCCTCCTCCTGGATGACCCTCCCCACCCCAGGAGCACCCTCGGGCGGCAGCAGGAGCAGCCGCGCTCCCTGCTGGGGCCAGACGCCCCCTCGCCGGGAGCGGGATGCGTGTGCAGAGCCCAAAAGCGAAGGCGTAGTACAACGGATGTTGCAAACGGAGCGGCCCGCGGCGTCCCTCTGCCGTCGCCCCCTCCCCGCGCGCCCAGCCTCTTTTGTCTCTTTTCTTCCTCGAGGTGCTGGTGGCAGAGATGCTTCTGAAAACAAACTAATTCTTTCTCTTTTTTTGATAAAAAGAAAACATTACCTCTCTGAGATTTACACACTAGGTCAAGTGTAAACCTGAATTATCTCTCTGCTTTTTTTTTTACGGGGAGCAGATAATAGGTAGATCTATCCATCCATCCGGTTGGTTGCACAGCGCCCAGCTTGGCAGCATCTCTGTTGCTGTTAAACCGTGTTCATCCTCCTTGACGTTTAAAGGGCCGTTATATGATTACTGTCACAGCCTCGTACGCGGCGCCTTAAACCAATTCTCCCCTCCTCTCCCCTCTGATGATGGATTTGCTCGTTTACGCCATCGTAATTTGTTTTTCTCATGCTGTGCTCCAGCAAAATGCTTTTGCTGTCAAATGTGGTTTCCTCTACAGACCCTCCCAGCAGTGCTGTGTTGTAACATAGGAGCTCTGGGCAAATCGGAGCTGCCCTGTCTCTCAACAGCATTAGCAAATGCAATATCGTAGGCCTGCGGGAGCCTGATTGCTCCTGGGTTGTGTTGGTCCCGCTCAGTCACTGCTGCAGCAAGGAGTTAAACGTGACACCGCGGCGCGGCGGTTCCCGGTGACAGGGTCTGCACAGGTTGCCAGCAGCCGCTGCGGCCCCATCACCCCGATGCAGAAAACACGTTGGGAGCGTGAGCGCGGGCCCCGCGGAGAGGAGCGCTTCGCGCTGGGGAGGAGGTGGTCGACTCTTCCGGCCCCTCTGCGGGCAGAGGGTGGAAGGCACCGCGAACACGAGTGCTTGCAGCTCGCCAGCACGGACGTCAGTGAAGGGAGCAGACCAGAGGGTTTGCTGCCATCCGAGCAAATCCGAACAAATACGCTGTATAAATGTCAAAACCAGCCACATCCGTATTTTATTTCCTCTTCAGGCTCTAATTGCATCATTTTGACTCTAACTTTCCTTTGCAAATAGCTGGAGCCTGGCACTGCAGGGACGTCGCCCTTCCGGATCCCGGGGGCCCGCGCTCCGCCGGCCGAACATCCATCTCGCTTACGGGTGCCTCTCCTCCGGACGCAATTAGCAGCTCTGCCATCCTGCTCCGCCGCCCGTTACGGAGGAATCCCGGAGAGGAGAGAGAAAAACAGGGCTGGAGCCAGCAGAGGGAAGAGCCGAGAGCCGGGCGGAGGAGGGAAGGGGCAGGGGGCCGGCCGCCCCGGTTCGCCCCGCGCCCCGCTCCGCTTTGCCGCGGGCACGGCCCCGCGCGCGGCAGTTTTGCCCCCGCCGCTTTGCAGACGGGGCACCTCCAGCTTGCGGTCTCGAAGATCAGCGACTCACTCCGGCGAGTTAAAACAGATCCACTTGCTCCGAAGGGGCAGATTTGGGGCTTTACGATCAAACGTTTTCGAATCCCTAACGCTCCACTGTTCATTTAATTCTGCAACTGCAAATGCTAATTTGCAGGAAACCATTTGATTCACCGGTTCATCCTGTGTTTTGGCAGCTACCATCAGTTAAACGCCTGCTTACTTCTGCTTTGCAAGAACAATATAAAACACTTAAGTACACATACCAGATAGACCAATCCATAAGTGTTTATGAGCTGTTTGATTTACCGGGGCATCTTTATCTTTGCTGAGTATCTTACAATGTCATTTATTATTTAGCAGTAAATTAAAGCAGAGGGTCCGTGATTTTCAACAACAGAAATTAATATCCCAGCACTCCTTTGTACCATATATATCTATAATTTACAGCCCTGAAATCAGCCAGATAGAGCTACTAGATAATCCCTTTCCCCTTCTCCCTTGTTACTGTCTGATTACTGCTGCGCAGGGGGAAATAAAAAACAGATTCACAGGAGAGGCACTCGAGTCAATGAAGGATAGTTTTAAATTAAAAGTCCCGCTTTTGCGGCTCTCGGGAGAAACCCCCTCTCCGCGCTCTGCCCGCCCGCACCCCTCACTTACAGATAACATACTGAACGTGCTGCAACCTCGCTCTGAGCCCTCCGAGTTTTCAGCTTGCTGATTCTATGCGCAGGGTTAATAATAATAATAATAACAATAGCAATAGCGAGCTCTCTCCAAAGAAGGGGCGAGCGGCACCGCGCGGGGCGCCCGGGCGGCTCTCCGGCGTAGCTACCCCGACACACGTTTCCAGCCACGAGCCCCCCGCTTCGCCCACCCGGTCGCCCCCGAGCCGCGAGCGGGGCTGGAGCAAGCAGTGATTGATTGATATTAGCTTGCAAACGAGCATGCGTAGGGGTCACACGGGAGTAAACCATATCCTTTGGGCTGGAAACGTCTTCCTTTGGGCCTCGGCCAGCTCACTGCCGGCACGCTGGGGCCGTGTTCTAGTGCAGCAACGCAGCTAGAAAGTTTTATGGGCCGAGTCAGGCTCTGGTTGACACAAAGAAGCTAATAATTTACCGCAATCTTGTGTAATACAAAGGCAAAAGCATGTCCCCTTCGGCTATAGCTGCGCGGGCGACGGGGATAAATCAGCTCCGGCAGGGAGCAACCGCGAGAAGCAGAAAAATGATCCCAAACTCGCCCCTTCGGTTCGCCGGCAGAAGGAGGAGGAAGAGACCCTGCAAACAGCCCCCGGCGCCTCCCGGCACGGCTCGCGCCCGAGCCGACCCCGCGAGCACCTCGGCGGGCAGCAGCGCGGAGGGCAGAGGGCCGTTTGCCTTCCGGGCCGCCTCGCCGGAGCCGCTCCGGCACGTTGCACCGCGCTTTCCCCATGCAGCACAAACGCGGGTCCTGGCGGCGGCTGCAAGGTTTCGTGGCGTTGGCGTTCATGTTGCATGAGCGGAAAGGAGCTTTTCTCATCTTTCTTTTCGCTCGCTCCCACGCCAGCTCCTCCATCTTCAAGCCAGCCAGGCGAGGGCCACCCAGGCTGCACCTCCAGGAGCAACTGGGTGCCAGCGAGGAAGGGCCCCACATGCACGAGTTTCGTCGCAACAACCTCCAAAACGGAGCCGCTTTGGGGGCGAAACGGGCCAGGTCTCCCGGCCGCGCTGAGCAACGCCCTGGCCCGGGAGCCGGACGCAGCGTACCGGACGCGACACCCCATCGCCTGATGCTCCCTGGACTCACCTGCGATTGCCCAGGCTTGTGGCTGTCTGTAGCGTGGCCAAATTACACGTGCGCCCATCAGTGTCTCAGCTAAATTAAGGGAGTCGTTTGTCTTGCATCAAATCAGAAGAAAAGAGGAGAGACATCAAGAAATTCAGCCTTTAACAAGTCATGCTTTCAACCTCTCTTCCTCCATATGTGGAGAAGTTTCCAAGGAGAAAGCATTGCAATGTTATTTGTCTTTGTTTTGGGGAAGAAAAGCAAGCTGATTAAAAGGAAACCTAAAGCAATAGCTGTTGGGTCCCAGAGGTGCTTTACAGGAGTTCAAAAGAAAAGGGAATAAAAATCTGGAAGTCTTAGATCAAGACATTCTTAAGCTTTGAAGATTGTATCAGTCACAGATGAATTAAAACACACAACAATTAGCACCGAGAGCTACAACAGTACCTGAAGAGATGGGCAAAACTGTGTTGCTAATCAAGCTGCGAGGTGGACGTGACCTGAAGGAGAAGATAAGATGGAAGAACAAAATCTTCCACGAGATTTTGGGAGGCACCTGAAGATTATCCCTTATGCTCCCATCAGCTGAAGACTGCAGGCTTTTTTTTTTCGCAGCAGCAAAGCAAAAAAGGGAAAAAGGAAAAATGGAAAAACACAGCCTGTATGTAAAGCATGAGCTGCAAACAAATATTACAGCTACGTTACCCTGTTATAAATGTTTAGTTTCAGGCTTTAAACATCTTGGGCCTTATGATGGTGGGACTGGGCTGTGGTGAGCAGTGGGAATATATTCGCCAGGTGCTTCCAGCACCTTTCGGTTTTTGCTTTCTTGGCAAACTGTTTCCTCTTTTGTTAGCTCCAGAGTTAATACGCTTAAGAATCAGCCCTGTCGATCTAGGTCTTTAAATCTCTGTACTATTAGCAGAAGAGGTTTGGATGCAAAGGACCAGGTAGCCAGATAACCCAGGAAGGCAATGGGACATCCAACACCCAGGGCACAAGGTGACCACAAGGGGTTTTGGTTCGGCTGCGATGGGGGCTGGGAACGTCCCCTTCATCCACCCACATGGGAATGTGGAGCGAGACCTCGTGGGCTGCATGGAAAGGGAGACCCCAGCTCTTCAGGGAGATTCACTGGCACAGAAGCTCAAAACCACCTTGGGATTTTCAGTCAGTTCAACTTAGTGAAGCTTGGCTTAAAGCAAGGACCTGGCCAACCTGAGCAGCCTGAACCAATGGTTACCTGAAGCTCTCTCCAAGGATTTTCCTCATCAGGAAGAACCTGACCGAAAGGTGCTTAGCCTCCTTGCAGGTTGCCCACAGGCTTTGCACAGTAGTCAGGAGGAAATCACAAGGATGGTGAAGGTCAGAGGTTTCTCCTGCTCCACGAGGTGGCCTTCAGGCCTTCGCACAGAGGAGGGCTGGCTTTTCACCGGTGTCCCCAGGAGACGCATGCAGAGCACCACCATCGCCATCACAGCCCTCTGTGCAAGCTGGACCCTGCTCCCCACCACCACCCAGGAAGGAGCACGTGCTCTCCATGGAGTCACATCAGGCTCCTGGTCTCTCTGGGCCTCCTGCTACTGAGCTAGAAATGAGGCTTTCAGACCGACCGTTTCTACCAGAGTTCTGCAGAAAAGCGACAGCCAGATCACCGTGCCGGGACGACTGTTGAGGGCCTGGAAGCTCTGACAGTCCTCAGAGGCCAGGGAATCGACTGAACCTCTAGCAGATAGATAAAGATCTGCTTTCCTGGGTGCACAAACCAACTGGACAGCGATAGGGATTTCCAACCGGAAGGAAAAAGCTCAGCAAAATTTCTATCAAATAATGTGTTATGGTGTAAGCAGCTTTCCGCGATGTGGAGGCTGAGTTGGACTCTGCGCGTCTCTCCGAGAGGGAGGTTCAGAACCATATAGATGAAAATGGCCACGAAACTGTGCTTCCACTGCAAGAAATGAACCAGATTTTTATTTTTCACTTTTTTTTTTGCGGGGGTGGGGGGGATGAAATCTGCCCAGGCACAGAAGGCCAACAGCCGCTCTGCGAAGCACTTTATCCCTCAGACGGACTGCACTGGCCAGGGTCAGGTTTTGCAAACCAGCCCCTTGGAGGGTGTGGATCAACATCACCGCTGTCCTCCGGGGAGCACCGGGGCGGCCGGGCCGGCCGGCATCCAGCCCATCGCCGTCCCCCGGGCGCAGGCGATGGACGGGGCGGGCCGCTGGGCACAGCGCCTCTCCCGCTGCTCTGCTCTTCTCCCCCTTCCAGCTCTTAGTGCGATCAGCGGAGGCAGATCAAGGCTCACCCGGGCCGGCCCACCTCGTCCAGACTTCTTATTCCTCCAGATGAGAAGGCGCTAAGACGCCTACGTGATCGGTGTCTTCCGCGGCAGGTATCGAAACCCTTCCGTGCTCCCTTTCCGTGCTCGTTTTCGCCGCGGGCTGCAGGCGCTGCACCCCACTTTCTGGCTCCGGGTGTCTCCGGGTGTCTCCGGGTGTCCCGTTGCCGCTAGATGTCAGTGAAGACCGGCGCCGGGACGGGCTGCGCGCGGCGCCGCGAGGATTCGGGCAGCCTTCGCGCTCCACCGCCCCGCAGGCGGGCGAAGCGCCGGTCCAGAGCCCGCTGCTATCCCGGCAGGATCCAGGGAGCCACCCAGGAATCAACGCCCCGCGCTCTTGCATCCGTCAAGGACACGGTTGATTTTGATGGCAAAATACCTATTTTTGTACCGACACCGTAGTCGATTAATGAATATCGACGCGTTCTGCTCGAGGCGGTCTCGTAGAGGCAGCGCCTCGCGCCTGCCGCGAAGGGTCCCCGCAGGGTGCTGAGCACCAGGGAGATGCGCACGGCCGCCGCGGGCAGCCGGCTCCTCTCGGCCCCGAGGCGCAGCCGCGGAGGAAACCTTGCCGTCGCTGCGTGAAAAACGCGTAGAGCACGCCAGGAATATCTGAAACAGCTCTGTTACTCCTGTCCCGGGACGGGAGTCTCATCAGTTATCGGGAAGGAGTAAGGAAAGAAATAAAAAATCCCCAGGGCCAGGCAAGCCGGGGGCTGAAGCGAAGTTAATTTCCTGCAAGAAAGCAGCTATTAAACCTTCTGAGGAGAATTAAAAGGGAATTAAGTTGCTCATTTCATCTTAGTTGGTACAAATAAACCGTCAGCTATTGGATTAACAATGCTGGAGTGGGCGCTGGTAGGATCCCTCTCCCTTTCCCTTTCCCTTTCCCTTTCCTTTTCCCTTTCCCTTTCCCTTTCCCTTTCTTTTGCTCTTTGTTTTTTTTTTTCTTTTTCCTTTTTTTTCTTTTTTTGATTCTTGTCTTTCAAGGTCACATAGCGTCCAGCCGGGCTGGATCCTCTTCAAGAAACCATCGCGCTTGGGGCCATGCTGCTGTTGCAGAAAAGAAAGAAAGAAAGAAAGAAATCCCAAAGCTCCTTAAACCGCATCAGGGAAATACTCACGGAAGGCGGCTCCTAGCGTTTCCCACCCCGTCTCAGCAGTATTAAGCATTTTAAAATTTAATTAAACGTTAAGTATTTGCACACACAGGAGAGCGGCAGGGAGCTGGGCAAAACGGGGCACGGGGCCCTGCCTGCTCGCGTGCGACATCCCTGCGGGTCCGGCCCGGACTGCCTCTTCGCACACGCTTTGCACACGCTTTGCACGCAGAGCAAGCACAGGGATCGCTACCTAATGGAATAAGAAGAACAAACAAGCTGTTTCCTTGCTTTACCCACAGGCAGCTGTGGCCAGGAGTGCTGCGGAGTCATTCAAATCCTGCAGCACCAACGGGGCATGGAGCAAACCCCCTTGTGCCACGTGCACACCCCCTCGTGCCACGTTGCACACCCCCTCATGCCACGTGCTCACCCCCTCATGCCACGTGCTCACCCCCTCGTGCCGCGTTGCTCACCCCCTCGTGCCGCGTTGCACACCCCCTTGTGCCACGTGCTCACCCCCTCATGCCACGTGCTCACCCCCTCGTGCCGCGTTGCTCACCCCCTCGTGCCGCGTTGCACACCCCCTTGTGCCACGTTGCACACCCCCTCGTGCCGCGTGCACACCCCCTCGTGCCGCGTTGCTCACTCCCTTGTGCCGCGTTGCTCACCCCCTCGTGCCACGTGCTCACCCCCTCGTGCCGCGTTGCACACCCCCTCGTGCCACGTTGCACACACCCTCGTGCCGCGTGCACACCCCCTCGTGCCACGTGCTCACCCCCTCGTGCCGCGTGCACACCCCCTCGTGCCACGTTGCTCACCCCCCTTACGCCTGGCCACGTGCTAACGCCGCCACGAGCCCCAAGCCAGGCGAGGAGAGCAGTCAAACCGACCATGGGCAAAACCGTTGCAAAAAGAAAGAAAAACACCCTAAAATTCGAGCCGGGCGCCCCCATTCCCCCCCTTTCCCAGATTCCCGGGGGGAATGGCGCCGTCTCCGCGGGCCGGGCTGCCCAAAGCAGCCTCCGAGCTCCGGCGTTCGCTCCTGCACGGGCAGCGGGGAAACGCGACCGCAAATTTCTCCACTTAATTAAAAAAAGAAAAAAAAAACCCACACCAAACAACGTGTCAGAGCTTTTGAAGTAATTTATGATCGCTTATTCGTTTTGTCCCGGCACGGTCTCTGTGGAAATGTAAAATTCAGCTACTGTATGATTTTCTCTTTGCATTGACTGGATGGAGAAAGAGTGCGCGGGTTCCGTTAAATTAATTATCAGCATCGATTTCTTGTCTTTTTTACGTTTTCATCCCGAGGCAGAGCCTTCGGTAACTGCGAGGAATCTCAGGCGCTCGGCACCTCGGGGGGGGGTCTGCAGGGCCCCCCGAAAGGAGCGGAAAAACGCCGGCTCGCCTCTGAGCGAGGAACGAACCGCCGGAGAGATCCGCCCGCCCCGAGGCGCCCGCTGTTGAGTCACCCTCGCTTTAATTGCTTGCGAATATTACGCTGCCTCTCGGCGTGGGCTGTAAATTACCAGCAAATAAAGCGTGGGAGCTGTCGTGCAGCTGGCGTATCGCCCCCCCCCCCCGGCCGAGCCCTGCCCCCCCCCCCCCGGCCGAGCCCTGCGTTAAAGGCGGCTTTCTGCCGAGCTACCAGCCGCGGCTGCCCGGGCCGGCGCCTCCGCCGCGGCGCGCTGAGCCGGGAGCGCCCAGCTCCGCCTCGCCGGCGGCAGAGCCTTCGTCCTCCGCGCCTTGGCCCGCGGGCCGCCGCGCCTCCCGCTCCCCGCCTGCCCCTCCGAGCAAAAATTGTCCCGGGGATAAAAATCGGAGGCCCCTGCTTGCCGGTCGCGGGTGCCTTGGGTGGTGCCGCGTGCGTTGCAGACGCGCGAGTTGAGAGACGAGGTTAGACGCGGTGGCGACCGAAGACGGCCTTGATGTCGGAGCCCTTCCCGGCCGGTCTCGCGGGGGGCCGCTGCCCTCGGCGAGCTCCCGCCGCCAGCGGCCGTGACCTCCTCTCCCGGGACGGCCGCGTTCCCGCGGGGGGGTGGGGGGGGACACGCGGGAAACGGCGATGAGGAGCCGGGAGCACCGGCGGCGGAGCGCTCCAGCCCGCGCGCTCTAAGCAGCGAGCAACCGCGGCGCGGCGGCTCCGGGGCCGCTCGCCCGCCGCCGCGGCTCGCCCGCCGCCGCGGCTCGCCCGCCGCCGCGGCTCGCCCGCCGCCGCGGCTCGCCCGCCGCCGCGGCTCGCCCGCCGCCGCGGCTCGCCCGCCGCCGCGGCTCGCCCGCCGCCGCGCGCCCCCCGTTCGGGAGATTTCCGCCGTGCCCCGCGGTCTGGCACGGGCTCCTCAGAGGCGCGCTCGCTTTGGAGCTGGAGTCGTCCACGGGGGAACGGCAGAACAAACTGCAGTTACGCTGGGAAAGGGAGTCGAAAAAAATATATGTGTGCCAGTGGGGCTGGAGCACGCAAAAGAGCATCAGCGATGCACACGCATTAAGCTGTTGCCAGCCGCTGGCGAACTGAAAGCACACAAGTGCAGTTGCTTTTTTTCCCTCCTTTTCTTTGTTTTTTTCTCTTGTTCTTTCTTTTCTTGTTTTTTTTTTTCATTTTTTTTCTTTTTTTTTTTTTTTTTCGCAGCGCTCGTCTTTCTCTCCCTGCTCCGGGCGCAGCTGGACCTGCTCCTCTCCAGCGGCGTTTTGGGAGCAACTCGCCCCCGCAGAGCACGCTCTGGGAAGCGGCAGGTCCCCAAAGGGGCGAGAACGAGATGCCACCAGCCCCCGTGGGATATTTACCCCGTGCCTGACGGGATGTTTTTATTAGCGTGACGCTAATGAGCTGTTTTTATTAGGGTTGCACTGTCATGTGCAATCCACAGGATTTGTTTCCATGAAATAATATAACCTGATCTGGGCCCAGAAAACTGCCTCAACCTGCTGGTGACGACGCGGGGACATTTATTTTGTGTAGTATTGCTGGGGCGAAAACACCGCCCAGCCAGCGGTGGCCAATTACTGTCAGAAAGTACCTGCAAATAGGAAAAAATTACCCTTACTAGGAGGGAGAAAGAGAAGTTACGGACTAGACTTGGCGCTGTGGCGGTTCTGCGCCCCCTTGCCCGACCCGGGCTAGCGTTTCCTAGCCTCAGACCTTTTTCTAATTGCCTTAAATATGGTTTTCTATAAGGAATCAAGAAGTCAATTGCTGAGACCTAAACTCCCATAATTAAAGTGATTTGTATACAAATACTAATACATTGTAAAACAGAGAAATTTGGGCTGAGAAGAAACAGAAAAACTCATTTTCCTTTACCTGCCTGTGAATAAAATCTGAGGGATATATTAATTTTAAAGCCATATGCTTGCAGTTTTAAAATGAAGGCATTCACGAAGGCAAAACATAAAGGCGAAATGTGAAGGTGTTCCAGCACCCTCGTTGCAGAAAGTCCATACCTTGCTTAGAAAAATCAGGTTTAAATGCATGCTCAGATAAGTTTTCATCTATAACTAACCATCCATTTTTTGATGCTGCATTTGGGGCATTTTAAATTAAAAACCAATTTCCATCCAAATAGACCATGATGCAAGTCATGAGTCCACAATCAATAATCATCTCATAAAAAAGAAACGCGTCATTCCCTACATTATAATATAATAAAAGGAAAAACAAAGACTCCCCATAAATATATATTAAGCTATGTAGTTGCTTAAGCAAACTTGCATCATAAATGTTTTTTTTTTTGCTTAGCAAAAAGAAGCGGATGCCAAATACAGTGTAAAAGACATAAAACTGTGTATTAATGGTTACAGCCACGGAGAATCGCACTGAGGAAGTAAATAAAACGTACAAACGAGCAACAAGATTAAAAGTGATCACTTAAATTGCACTCTCTGGTTTGCTAACCTAAACCCCGTCTCGCGCGCGTGGCTCCAACCAACCAACCCAGGAGCCACGTCCCAGCGGCGCGATTTAAAGCTCGTGTCACCGGAGGAAAGACATGACCCAGGGCAGCGCGGGGACCTGCCCCGTTCCCCGTCTGCTGGCAGAGGCGGCATCCTGGGAAGATGCTGAATTAAAAAAAAAAAAAAGGAAGTTCCTTCCTGAAATTTCTCCCGCTCTCTTCCAAAGCCCACCCCCCGCTCCCGAGCAAAACAGTCCATCTTCCTGGCACGTGAAAGCCACACAGGGCTTCTGCCACCACCAGCCAGCTGAAAAAGTCCAGGTTGGAGACTCCACAGTCATGTCCAAGTTGGTGAGCTGGTTTCTCCTTCGCTTCCCTACCAATATGTTGCACCAGCCTGTGCAGAGCTCCTGCCTTGACAGCAATTTCTCCAGCCACCCCACAGGTACCTGTCACCTCTTTAAAGGTTCGGGTGACTTCTGTGCAATGACCTGTCAGTGCCTCACGAACACGCACCAGCAGTCCAGCATCAGCCTTGGCTGCTCCAGGATCTGACAGACCTTGAGTTAGACAACATGATCTCCAGGAACGGGGCCTGGGAGCTTTTGCACCAGAAATTGCTCTCTGAGAAAACCCACCAGCCAAAACCCATGGGACAGGGCTAGGAGCAACTGCAAATCTCTCTTTTTCAGACCAAAGGCACCAAATGAAGCTCAGGGCAGTAGTTCGGAGAGCAGCCAGTTCTCCATGCACATCTCCCCGTGTAGCAAGGAGCTGAGAGCTGATGTGGTTTCAAGGCAAGTCAGGACAGATTCACAGCAGACAAATCCATTGAGTTAGCTACACAAACATCTCTGACTCAAGAGATTACACATTTTTGAGGCTGAGGAGAGCATTTGCAGAAGAGGCTGTGCATGCTTGCCCTGTTCTTGCATCCCATCAGAGGCACTAGCTTTTGGTCACCATTGGAGACAGGCCACCAGGCGAGATAGCAGCTTGGTGCGATCCATCGGCACCTCTTGTATGCCAGCTCAGTCCCAGCAGGACGAGGGATGGGGTTCCCCCAGCTTGTGTGGGATGACCGTGCTGCGTGGCACTGGGCCTGGCCTCCAGCTGCTGCCTCGGTGCAGAGGGCTCGCGAGGGTCATGCAGCTGCCAGCCTTGACCAGGACTCGCTGCGTGTCCCTAAAGGGCCGTACTTCTTCCTACCAAGGCCTGGAGACCCAGTCGGCCCCTCTCCGCCATCCTCCCTCCCAGCTGCCCAGGAGCCACCTTCAGCCCCTTTCCACAGCTCGGAAGTGAGATTCAAGCGGCCGAGCTCCCTCCCTCCCTGCGCCCGCTCGCGGCGTGCTGCGGGGAAGGCATGCCTGGGGGATTTTGCGGAGGATTTACCCCTCAGCAGAGCTGCTGGGTATTTGTAACTTCCTAGTAGGCCACAACTGGGTGGGGGAGGCTAGCAAGGATGAAAGCTCGCTCTGCTCGGAGATTGCAGCTCATCATTAGCTTTTTTTCACTGTGTTGGTGTTCAAAGGACTGTGGTGCAAAACATCTAAGTCTGGGCAGTCTGGGAGGAAGCAGAGTGGCAATGGGAAAGGAGTGGGGTCAAGCTCCCTGATCTCCACAGCCTGCGAGGTGGTACCTCGGAGGGAAACCAGGCAAACGAAAGGATACTGGGGTAAAATCCCTCTTTTTTGGAGTTCAGAGCATTGGGAGGAAGCACAAGACCGGGACCAAGGAGACAATTCCAGGCTCCTGGAAGCCAGTCAGCTCCTCCTACACACCTTCATCCCCTCTCTTCATCATTCTCCTTCCCTGGAGAGTGAATTGCCTTGGCCCAACATGGGGATAGTCACCACCTGGGTACAGGAAGGCCACCTCCAGGCAGAGCTCGCTGTGCTGAATTTAACTGGCCATCCAGGGAGCAACTCCCTGGGCCTGCTCTCAGTCTCCCCCCATGCATCTGGAGAACACATTGCTCTTGGCTTGGGTTCTGACAGCTGGAGAATCAGGACAACTTATTTCCTTGCACAAAAGCACAGAAACCAGGGTTTAGTCTTATGGAAGAAGACCCCTTTGCACCATCTAACCTTGAACGGGGAACAGGCCCCGTAGAGGAGGAGAACCCAAAACTGGTTTTCCTGCCTATCTGGCACGGCCAGAGGGAGCCCACGGAGGGGAACTGAGCTGCAGGGATTTTTGGTGCCTGCCTGTCTTGAGCTCTGGCCACAGCCCAGCTCTGCAATTTTGGAGTTACTACAGCTGCCTTGTTACACCAGACTAGGAGTAATTTGAAAGAAAGCCGTGGTAAGAAAAGTGTTTGCAAAGCACCAGCAACAGATATCCCAGGTCCCGGGTGAGCCTTGTCTACACTAAAAAGCAGCCAGCGCAAGGCTCTCTTCGTCTCGCCAATAAACGAGTGCTAAGGCTCAGTACAGGCGTCGCGCTGCCAAGAGGTATAAATTGGCACCTATTAGCCATCCTCAAAATAACTCTCACTTGTTTGACATAATGAGGTGATTAAATCAGCACGAGAAACCCTGCTTCGGGAAGCCAACAGGACACAGCGCTATAAATTGCCTTTCAAATCTCAGCACAGTTAGGAAAAGGCCAGCACACGTTTGGGGAGGGCGCTCGGAGCTAGAGCACCGCGCAGGCTTCGTTAGGCTTGCTGCGCCGCGCCAGCAGCACCGGGCTGGGGCTAACAGCGGGCCAGCATCGATCTGCAGCCCTGGCTCGTTCGTTAGTGCTCCCAGGGCTGGAAAAACACAGGGATTGCCTGAAGTGCTGGATTTCACCCATATTTCAGGCCCTCCATGCCGTTAGGGCATGCGAGGACTCTGCTGCAACAAATGCCGGCTCTGGCAACGATCCGCCACCGCAGGCAAACTCCTGCGGGAGAAACTCAACCCGTTAAAGCTGGTGTTAATGCAGAGATTGACTTTACCGGGACAGTCACTGGGCTGTGAACAAATAGCCTTTAGCCAAAGCTTTGGGGTTGTTTCACCAGACCCAGGAAAACAGGAAAGCTCTTGAACAGCTGCTTTGGCAGTGCTTGCTGGTTCAGCAGCTGACACTGTGGTCGGACACCTGATAAGGCCTCCTCGGCTGCTCCAAGGGCGTTTCTCCAAATTATCTCCAATTGCTTTTACCTATAAGCACCGTTTCTCACCTGTGCTGATGAAGAGCACCCACACAACCTGCTCAGGCTGGTGTCACCTGCAACTGGGGTAGGAGGAACTGTTTCCAAGCCAAGACACAGCCATGGGTCACCCTAGCACACACATGAGAAAGCACCATGTCGAGGCATCGCTGGGTGGTGTGGAGCAAAGACCAGGCTCTATCATGGCAGGAAAGCAGACCTAGGAGCTCCCTGAGCACCCAGGGGAAAGTCCCAGCCCTTTCCAGCCCTGCTTCCCTTCGGGAGACGAGGTCACCACGTCGGTGTGGACCAGCAGATCTCCCCGCCTTCGGTGAACCACGTGGTTCAGCCGGGCCGGCTGCCTCCCTCCCCCTTGTGCACACTCCTGGCTGATTTTCAGCGACCTTCGGAGGGTTGTTTCTGCTTGGCCAACCCTACTCTCCGATGATTTGGTGCCTCTCCATTTCCCGTCATGCAGACGGAGGGATGGTAAATCTTCAGCCAGCAATAATTCACAGTCAGACATCACAGGCGCTGGAGATAATGAAGGTTTCTGAAGTCCAATAGTCCTTAAATACTTTAAGGTGTTGTCTTTGCCTTTCCAGCATCATGCTTCAGGGACAAATCATTCCTTACCATCTGGGTGCCCATACCTGCTCGCTCGAACTCCAGAGAAGGATTTCAGTTAGGTCTAGCACAGGATACAGTCACTTATTATAAAATTATTTTTGTTCATTTGTCTCCATTCCACCTTTTCTGGCCTTTTCCTTGTGCACTCCTTCCGCCCGATTCCCAATTCCCTGAATTTATTATCACTATAAAACGACTGCCTGCTCCATGGCGTGACCTAGACGCGCGCCCCACCGTGATGCTTTGGAGGCCTCCGTCTGTTCCTATGGCAACGGGAGAAGAGCGGAGCATTTCAGGCCACTGGAGAAGGACCCCTGAACGGGTCGGCCAGCGCTGGTGCCGGCGCCTTTCCTCGGAGGGCGAGAGGAGGCTGGGGGCAAGCGGGGCACATGCAACGATGGGATGGACGGGGGCAGAAACAAATCTTGCTGCCCTTCTCCGTCCCCAGGGCAGCACTCCCACGGTGATGTCCAATCAGATGGCCAAAAATACCTGATGCTCTCATTGCTAAAGCTCATTTTAGGGCCAAAAAGCTGAGGTTTGGTCTGGTTAACTCTGGGACCTGTCAGAGTGGTGGTGCTCTGCTTACTCGCTTGGTTTGTCCTCTGTCGCTAAAGAAAACACCTTGTGCAGAGCTCTCCTCTCTGCACCGGCCATTCCTGCGACGAGCAGCTCCTTGTGCAGAAATCCACTGCCCTTAAACCTGTTGCTGGATGTTAATGCCATTACTTTCATTTACTGATGTTATTCTCTTTTAATTCTTTATTAATCAATTCCCGCAGCAGCCACTCCATCAGTTTGCCCAGGATCGAAGCGGAGCTGACAGGCCTGTAATTATCCAGGTCATCTCATTTATCCTTATTAAACGTGCGCAGAGCTTTCACCTGGGAAATCAATGGAGTAAATTCAGCTCCTGCTTCTGACACAGTCGCTGCTGGTTGGTTTTTCCGCCCGTAGCCCCTGCCTGGCCTTGCCCAAGCTCCCGGAGCGGTGGCATCCGTCGCCGGCGGGGGAGGATGCCGGGCAGGCGGTCATAGGAAACTGCCCCCCGGGGTTTCCACCCAGGAGCATCCGAGCGGGATGTCCCCGCGATGCTAGCAGGGTGATAGGCCGGGGAACGGGTCTCCCTTTCCTGGAGACCTCCGGGGCAGCCAGAAAACCCGTTGCGATGCAAACTGACCCCAGCCAGGTCGTCCGCCCCGCGGGCAGCTCTGAGCCGGGCTCGGCCCTCGCGTTCCTACTGCGGAAAGGCACCGGGCAGGCGCGCGCGGCGAGCGGCGAGCGGCTGCGGCGGGGGAAGAGCTGCCGCAATTGCGGGCTGGGTTTTTCCAAGGAGGCGCCCGGAGCACCCCGCGGCGTGCAGAGCCCAGCGCGACCCCTTGAAAAGCGCAGATTTCAGACAAAATGCAGAATGCTCCGGGGAAGGAAAAAACAGCGGCGGGAGCAGGGCTCCTCTAACAGGCCGAGGCTACGCGCGCGGGGCCGGCGGAGACCAGGCTGCTTCTAACGCCAGTCGGGGGGACCTGAAAAGTGAAGGGGCACGAATAAAAGTCACGCTGCAGAGCAGCAGCCCGGATGCACCAGGGGCAGGCAACATGCTCACACACACCTGTTGCCCTTGATTTAGCATCCCTCCCTTTTCTTCTTTTTTTTTTTTTTTTTTTGTTTTGGTTATTGCAAACTCACCGAGCCCCATCAGTTCCTGCTGCAGCCGATGCAAAACGCTGCAGAGATTGACGGCAACCAGCTTCTTGCCCACGCGCGGCCGAGCAGTCGTGGCACGTCGGCAGGGCCGAGGGGCCCCCGGGCACCGACCGCTGCCAGCGGAGCTGGAGGGGAAGGGGGAAACAGCTTTCTGCATGTAGGAAGGAGGTGGAGGATGCTAAACCAGCTTGCAAGGCTGGCAGGGAGCAGAGAGCCGCGCTCGTGGGCAGAGCTTCTCCCAGAAAGCGGGTGAGGAGGCGCGTTGGGTCCGGGGCGCTGGGACCTGGCACCGCCGGGCTCGGCGGTGGGTTATCGAGCGGTGGTTTGCGTACGAGTTGGACGCACGGCAGTCACGGCGGGTGGTGAATGTTCCCGGCTTGAGCTGCGATGTTCAGTCACAGATGTCCAGGTGAAGCCCTCGCTCCCGTGGCTGTAACGCGTGAGCCCCCGGCCGAGCCGTTCTCTTTGCAAAAAGGTGCCAGCGCTGTCAAACTTCACTCTGTATCGCCGAGCTGCTTTTCCCGGCTGTCCGAGCGTCTCTGCGCACAGCGGCATTTCCACAGAAATAGCACAAGCCCCCAGGAAACCCCTCGGAAATGCAATCAGGAATTTAAAGAGTTTTGTGCTAGTCTTGCAAATCTTCCTTTCCCCCAGGTGCCCCCTTCCCGCAGGAAAGGCTGCGGGTACGTGTTTCACCAGAAGGATGCTAAACACCTGCAGCGTCTCCACGCACAGGGATGTGCAAGGAGGGCTGCGCTGCCCGGGAGGCCCTGCACCGAGCAGGAGGGTGGCGAGGATGTCAGCAGCTCCCAGAGAAGGGCTCTTGCAGCGCTTCGCTTCCGCCGTCGCAGCTTCCTTCTCCCTGCAAGCCAGCGTCTCCTCCGGCCACGCTGCGCCTCCGTCCCAAGCTCGGCGTTTTCTATGAGCCAGCCCACGCTGGTAGTAAAAATAGGGCTCAGACCATTACGAGGTTTAGGGAAAAGGAAAACGGGGTCTGACCATTGCAAAGGGAGGGAAAGGTGCCAGGAACCCAGGGCTGGGCTGCCACACGCACCTCAAACCGTCCCCACGAGCCCGCGGCTCGGCCCTGGGCAAAACCCTCCGCGTGCAGGCGGCCATGCGGAGCCGCGGCACGGCGCGATGAGCCGCGTGAGCGAACTGCAAGGGAGCCAGCGCAAGCAGGGCTGTGATCAGGTCGGATGCAACCGTCGGCAGGAGAAATCCCTGATTCAGATCTAGTTTCTTCTTTTCTTTCTTTGAAAACGAGGCGGGGGGGGGGGGGGGGGGGGGACGTGGGGAGCCGAGCGAGCCGAAGGGGCGTGTGGGGCTGCGCGGCGCCAGGCAGGCGGTGCCCCGCGAACGGCCCCTCTCCGGGTGCGCAGCGCCGCGTCGCCTTCTCCAGCACCCACCCGGTTAACTAAGCAAATAAGGACTCGGCAGTTACCCCGGCGCCAGCACCCTGCTAGCAACCCTCCGGCTCTGCGCTCCGGGCAGCGGGAGGCCAGGGAACGAGCCGGCGTTTTATTCTCTGCCCTTGCCCGCTCCGTCTCCAGCGTCGCATCCATCAGGGGCTTCGCCGAGAGGAACCGGCCGGGGCCTCGGCTCCGCCGCCTGCTCGGCCGCCCCGGCGCGCTCCCTCCGGCCGCCTCTGTAAGCGAAACCGGAGCCACGCGGGTTTCTGCGTCGCCCGAACGCAAAAAGCTCTCGCACCGGCCTGGCGTCTGCCCGCAGCCCGGGCCCCTGAGCCTTGCAGCGCGTGCAGCAAAACTCCTGAGTTACTCCCCAGGGACATCGCAGCCGCTTTATTGCAGGGTGAGCTGCGAGGCTCGGTGAGGTTCCCCACTCGGCACCTTTCTCTTGCAACAAGGTGTGGGTGGTTTTTCTTTTTTTTTTTTTTTTTTGTGGCTAAACAGCTAAGGAAAAAAAATATATGTATTTTACCGATCCATCTTCTGCCCCAGAGAAGCAGCTCTTCAGAAGCCAAAGTGCCTAGCAAAATTCAGGTCAGTTTTGTGAGACTGTTTTGAAAAAGCGGAAAAATCATTTTGACAGCTTCAGACTACCCTACTTTGGCATTTTGGGCGTAAAGTCTATTGGAATGACTTTTTGTCTCTATAATCTGCTAAAATAAAATAGAAGTTAAGCCCCAGCTCAGCTGCTCCGAGTGATTCGAGGCAGACCTTGCCTCTGCAGCCTCAGCGGGAAGGAGAGAGGTCCCTAGCCCAGACCGCAGCACTGTCAGAACCGATTATCCAGATCAGTTAAATCATTCCTCGTCTTACCAACGCTCCTGGTTTAAGCCAAGTTCCCTTGTATTTCCAACCCCGCTGATACAATCTTGAGGGACGGAGACTGGTAGCTCTGTTCCCATTCGGGGAATCGCTGATGCCCTTTCAAGGCAGGTGGGAGCATAAGGATGTTCTCCATACAAAATAGGACTATTCCCAGCCTGGGGACAAGTGTGGTTTCTACCCTGCTCTTCAGACAGGTTGCAGACATTGCCACCTGGGGAAGGATTGCCACAGCATCTCCAGTTTCGGGGTGCATGACCTGCCAGACCAAGGAGAGATGTTCCTGGGGAGCCAAACACCCACCTGACACCCGCAGGTTGGCTGAAACCCCTCTCCCATGGGTGGGGAGACCCATTTAGGGGTACGAATCTGAGTGACAGCAAGCAACTGCCCTGGGGGCTGCTCCACCAAGGTTCAGCTGCTTCAGGAAGGATCTTGTCCTGAGCAGCCCTCTGCCAACAGCATGTCCCATTTCGGTAATGATCAGCCAAGGTTCATAGCCATGGTCTTTCCTGAATATACCCCAATCAGCACAAGATGGGGCTCTGCTGAGCACAGAGGTGGCGCAAGGGGCTAGAGCCCAATTCCTGGGCACTGGGTCAACCTACCAGCCAGCCCCACAGCCCCAAGGGTTGCCTAGGCCCCCTCGGCCTAGAAACTGCTCCATCTCCCCATCCAGAGGGGCATCCAACAGACAAGAGTAGGACCACACCCCCCCCCCCCCAGAGCCCCACATCCCACTCCCAGCACACAACTCCCTACATGCGTAAGGCAAGCAGGGTCATCCCCAAAGCTGCTCATCAAGCTCTGCGGCGAAGGCAAGCGTTGCAGACCAAGCGGGCGATAATTTCATTTCCCTTGCAAATGAAGTCATGTTGCTTTTCCCCATCCTACCCCCAAATACCTAATCAGCAGAACAGTCATTTTTACAGATCCTCCCTCCAGCCTTCGTGGCCCCCTCACCACATTTCTATTTGTTCAACCAGCCCTAGAAAACAGACACTTTTATTTTACGAGGAACCCTGGCCTTTGCTATTTTCCTGCCATCTCACCACAGCTGGATGAGCAGATAGGTTTGCTTTTAAATGAAGTTATCACAATTATCTATTAATAACAGTGACAACAACTTACTTCGCCAGCAGGCATGGTTCCCTCAAGCCTCATCGGATGCCAATTGCCAAGGCCATCTCCATACGGACGTCCACCTGCACGCTGCTGGGCTGGGTGGCTTTGCAACAGCCTCTTGGCTTCACAGACCTGGGAAAAGGGCTCAGGGTGCCAGTGAACTGAATTGGGGCAGGGAGATTCAGTTCAGTTCTGTTGAACCCATCTGAGTTTGTCACCTCCAGCAATGGCTTGAAATGGACCCCGTGCTAGAGCTAGCTCTCAGGGGGATGTTGGAGAGCTCTTACTGCACTTTTCCACTAAGAAACAGAGGTGCTGGCACCCCCAAAGGAACAGGGCATGAATGGCAAGAGGCTCTGCAGAGGATGGGGGCACCAGGACCGAGGCACCGGCCAGGACAACCCCGGCTGGTCTCCATCTCACCACGTTGCACGCCTGTGGCTCCCTCATTGCTGGGGAGCGTTTTCTTCCTCCTTCCCCTTTGGCCTTCCCTCACCCCCCTCCATCAGACGTGTTCCTCAGCAATGCTTTTGAAGGTGACAGCACCATAATACTTAATTAAAACCAAGACCAAAATCTTCCTAGGGGATTTCACAGCACAATTAAGGATGCAGAAAGCTCAATGACACACAGAGGAGTCCCCTACCAGGAAGGCAAGCAGGGAGTCACGCGGGTACGGTCCTTGCAAGGGCGCCGGGCCGGGGGAAGACACAGGAGAAGAGCAGCTCGCCCAGCCCCTGCGCCCCGAGACAGGGTTTCCACGTCGCTTTTGCTGGAAATCCTGCAGAGAAAAAGCCTCAGGGGCGCCCTGACACCAGCTCGGCCGCCCGCGGCCTCCCCGCCGATCGCCCCAGCGCGCGCACGAGCTGCAGCCCAGCCGCCTTTGCCAGCTCGTCTTGGTTTCAGCCTGTGCTCGCTGGAAATGTCTTTCCCTAATGGGCCTTGCTGCACTAAAATGCAGTCGATGGGCTGCAGGTTAGCTGTGGACCGGAGGCCAGCTGCAGGGCTGGGGCTATTTGCTTTCTTTTTGCACATCTCGCCCCAGCCCTCAGCTTTTCTTCAGCTGCAGATGGGTCTCCACGGACCCCGAGGCCAGCACATGGGCTGACACCTTTGCGGCACAGGAGGCCACAGCTTTGAACCCAGCATATCGATAGCATCTCAAATATCATCTCTCTGGGGGAGCCCAGAGAAGGAGCACTGACACCGCCTCAGTCACCCCAGACAAGCTCCACAGCTGCTCCGTGCCTCAGTTTCCCCAAACATACTGTCGGAAACAACGTGTTCTTGTAGTGTCTTTGCGCCATAGGGATGCAGGGATATTTATGGGTGTATTCGATACAGATCCCCTTCCCAGGAAGGGGGTTTCCTCTCTACTTTACACTGGCTTCCCAAAGCCTTGCTGTTGCAGACAGGTCCCTCCTTGGCCCCGTGACGCGCCGCTGCCCTCGCAGCCCGCAGCCCCCCCAGGCCTGCTAACGGCAGCCAGGTATTCCCGGGAGCCCGAGGCGCCAGGCATCGGCTCCTGCTCGCCTCTAGCTCTGCTTTCTGCAAGCAGGATCAATCCCAGTCATCAAGAGAGAGTCTAGACAGCAGGCAGAATCCAGCCCAACTTTCATTAATTTCTGATGAATAATTAAACCATATGAAGTTAATACCTTTTACATAGAAACTCCAATTGCAGTGTTTATAATTACCATTTTATTGAAGCATTAAAAATTAAAGGGCATCCTGAGGTTGCAGTCAACACAAGCGCTGCAGGCAGCCCTGGAGAAGAGGGGCTGAGCTCCCCAGCAGGGGCCAGAGCCTGGCAGCAGGAGGGCATGGTCCTCCCACCGCTCCTCCCACTGCAGAGGGCACATTTCATGGATGAACTGGGAAAAACTCGCTCCCCCGAGATGCACGGGGGCAGCCCCTGCCTTGCGCAGCACAGCTCCTGCGAAGAGGGGCGGCCGCGGCCGGGTGCAGCGGACCCGCAGCACCCCGAGCCACCAGGTCCGGGGAAGATGAAGCAGGCAGTCAGGCGCCAAAAAATGGAATTAAATAATTTTAAAAGAACGTTCACCTCGTAACCGGGCTCACCCAGAAGCTAACAGCCCTTCATAGGCTCCAGCTGCCATCCTGCATCCATCCCCCCCCCCCCAGCACTGTCCCAGCGCAGCGGGAACAGGTTTCCATGGCAGCCAATTTTCGACTGTCTCCGCAGTTTCCATGGCGATGAGCCTCGTCCCCCCTCCCCGTGCGCAGCCCCGGGGGGCTCCGGCGGCCCTTCGCCCGCACCGGCAGCGTGGGTCGGGCCCCCCGGCCCCCCCCCTCAGCCTCTCCCGGCCCGCCGAGCGCCCGCCGCGATTTTTCTTCCGTCTCCCAGCCCCTCGCCTCCGGCCCTGCTGCTTCCCGCTGCCGTAGACACAGCTGGAGCTGCCTGACAGGAACCTGGATCTTTCTCAACCCAAAATACATATTTTTTTTTTTTTTAAAAAGTCCCTCTGGTGGCGGGGGGGGGGGGGGGGGGGCTTTGCAAAAACGCCACGTGGCAGATGCAGCCCAATTTTGGTTTACAACACGCTGGGGCTTTCGGGGATGGTCAGCAATACGGGACTATCGCTGAGGTCCTCTGAGGTCCTCAAGTTTTTGTTCGCCCATTTGGCGGCCCTTACAACGAAAGCAGCCGACCGAAATAGCGCCTAGAAAACTGGACCGAGCCCCTCCTGGACGGGGTAACAGTGAGCTGGGGACGATGAGACGAGTCTCCGAGCGAGGCGGCCTCTGGCCGTGAGATCCGTAGTACACAGCAGCTCCGTAGCTTTGGATAAAGCTGAGACAAAACGCAGCAACGCGACGTAATCCTGCATTTTTTGTGCTGCTAAGTACTGACAGTAACAACTCCCAGGTTGCAGGGACTGCTGCAGCCAGTAGGGTCCCTGAGGGACATCTAATAGAGCTCTGTCCAACCTGGTTTGGTACATCCTGGACAAGGGATGGTCCTCCTCAGCGTGAAAAAGCACCTGCAGCAAACCCAGATGCTCTTCTGCAGGGCTCAGGCAGCATCTTCTCGTGCTGGGGTGAAGGAAGACGGACCGGCAGCCCAGGGCACAGGAGGCTGAGGCTGAGGCTCCTGCCTCCCCTCCAGCAGTTCGAGGCCGACTGGGGCTGAGCGACGAGGACCAGCGCTGCCGGGCAGGTGGGACGCCCAGAGGGTGGTCTTCTGCCCTGCTTTCTGCAGTTTCTCCTGCGGGAACCTCCGCCTGGGCCTTTTCTGGCGGTCAGCTCGCTGGCACCGCACGGTACGGCCCCAGCGGAGCGGCAGTGAGAGCGGCCGCCCACCGAGCCACCCCAGGGAGCCGGCCAGGAGACGAGATGTCAGCCAAGCCTCGGGACGCGCTCGGCTGGCCAGGAGGTCGTCGGCCCGAGTCTCGCAGCTTCTGACTTCTGCTCTCACACTGGTTGCAGACGGAAGAACCTGCCTTGGCCCAAGCAAGAGGGGAGGAAGCGCGTGAGGAAGACCCTGGTGCCCTGGGAGGAGGAGCACCTTGCTGGTGCATTCGTCGTCATCGTCGTGGGACCAGCGTCCCCTTGGGGTCAGGCCTGACTCTCCGCTCTGCACTCGGGCAGCTGCGGTACAACCAGGCTGCGATGACAACGCTGGTGCTAGAGAAGAATAACTCTACATCCAAGGCTTTTATAACGGAGTTAATGAAGATAGCGCGGTTGTTGCTTGGGGTGGAAAAATGATTAACCACTATAATCCCAATTACGGCTTCTAATTGGGATTAATTTGTTGAGTTAATTAAGTGCGAATGTATGTGCCTCCCGGATTTCTTTTATGAACTTACTCCTCCCAGCCCCAGCCCCTGCCTTTCAGCCGGGGCGCGAGGGCAGAGGGGCGGTCGCTTTTGCACAAAGATGCAGAGAGCGCTGGCAGAGCCCGGCGCGGTCTCCACCGCCAGCAACGCTGCTGGCGACTCCGGTACCACTTCTAGCACCCAGAAACTGGCCTCCACTCGGCCCGGAACCAGGGATGGCAAGATTTGCAAGGACAAAACTGAGATGAACTTCCAGACCTGCTCAAACCTCAAAGCCGAACCCCAATAAGCTCCAGCTTGCCTGGGGATGCTGAGGTTGCAGGTGAAATCGGTGCAGCCCCTGGCAGGGCTGCCCGCGGGGACGCGGGGACGCGGGGACACCTCCGCGCGAGGCACCGCTTGCTTTTCTCGTCCCTTAGAAGCGCTGGCAGGTGCTTTGATTCCTTAGATGAAAGGAACTAAACTGGGGCAGGCTGTTACTTCCCATTTCCTAGTTTGTATTTATAGAAAGGCTCCTATGCCTGATGTCTCACCCTTTGAAAAAACAAAAACGAGTGAAAAAAAAAAAACAGACTATGCATAAGCGCCCCTCCTGCTGCAGACTGGTCTCTACTGGGAGCTGTAGTTCAGACCAGTCAGCTCCCTCTGAGCGATTCGGGGACCAAACCTCACGTTGCTCAGCAGACACCAAGCCCTTTCTCCCTCGGCTTTCCAAAGCCAGCGATCGGACACGGGGAGCGGGCACGCTTTTAAGGACGGTTTGCCCTGCTGAGATGCGGTTTTGCTGCGCTCCGTGGAGGGGCTGTGACCAGGCGTTTCCCTGCCTGCCTGGGGAATAACAGTGAATAGGTCCCATCACTCCTGGAAAAAAAAAATATATATATATATATATATATATATATATTCAGAGCTTTAATGGCTTTCCATTAACGAGGCACAACGAGTGTCATTGGGGAGTTTTATCTGAGCTTCGCCCCCCTCCTCCATCCTTTCTACGCAAAGAAGAAACAAGAAAAAAGGCAAAATTTCACTGCTCTGTTCACTCAGTAGGGCTGAGGAGAGATTTTTCTTTCTTCTTTTTTTTTTTTTTTTTTTCCAATTTGTTAACTTTCTTTACAACTCTGGCTTTGCCAAAAGGAGCGTGAGATGAGGGAAGGAGATGGGAGATTAAACGCGTTAGTTTATTTTGGGAAGTCTTTCCGCAGGGCGAGAAAAATGTGCGACACCGGGGAGACAGGACTCAATTCAAGCGAGCCCGTGAAGTGCGCGAGCCGGCAGCGCAGCGCTTTGGCAGGCGGCGTGCTTGGTGCAGAGAGGACGCGTGGCGGCTAGATCCATCGCCTGGGAGAACGAGCCGCGGTGCTCACATCTTCAGCGGCTCCTTGATCCAGCGATAAACCCGTTAGGGGAAATAAATGGGCTTCTCCTGCCCGGCCTGTCCACATCACGGCTGCAATTTGCCGTTTTACCCACGTGCTGATAAGCAGAGATTGGGAGGGGGAAAATCCGCTTAACGATTTCCTAATAAAGCCGCAGATAAGAGCAGAGCAGCTCTATTACCTCTGGCCCGTTCGGATTTATGGCCTCGATCGCTGCTCCGGGGGCTCATCGTGGAGAGGGCAAAGCCCCCAGCTCCCGTCCGGCCACAGCGCCTGCAGGTGGGTAGGGAAGAGACCTTTCTTCCCATGTGAAATATTAAGGGAGGGGGAAACAAATAAGGATGAAATTTCAGTTCTTTTAATGGGGATGAAATCCTGAAGAGCCCCCTGCGCCCCGCCAGCCTTCCTGCCAGACCTCCTCACTGCCCACCAGGCACTTGCAAGGAAGGTTTCTGATGCCACCACCATGAGAAATGGGAGAAAAAAACTCTATGAAGTTAGTTCTGAGAGGAAATACCAAGGAGAAAGAGGCTCAGAAACAAAATCACCCATAGCAATAATTTTTGGGTATGAAAAATGGATTTCCAGAACAGTATCACTCTTTAGATATGCCTGTCCTGGTTTCCACAGCCTCCAGAAGAAGAAACAGGTTGAAACCCCCTTCAGTAGGCTCTGAATCTGCCCCAGGAGCAGGCCCTGAGGCTAGCTTGTCTCAGAAGAGCAATTGGAAAGCAGCAGTGGCTGCAAAAAACCCGACGCCAGGGAGCAATGCAAGAGGCACGATTTTGAAGCTTCTTCCCCCTCTTTCACGCCAGCTCCTATACGATGTTGCTGCAGGATCTGCCCCGGCCCAGCAGATCGCCGTCCCCGCCGTGGCAAGGGACGCGCAGGACAAGCGATGCACGCTGCATCCGTCATCGGCGTCACTCGGGGACCGCGCTCGGTGCCCGCTCACGAGGCACACGCACGCCGGGTAACGCCGGAGCGTTGCTGCAGAGACGTGCAGCGGGAGGCACCCGGAGCCGGGCGTGAGATCCGGGTGCACAGAGCTGCCCTGGATCCTCTGCAAAACAAAGCCTCGTTTGGCCCTTACGACACTGGGAACTGAATTGCCGGTGGTGCCTGCTTTCGAATTCCCCAGTTCCCTCTCTTCCTCCAGCTCCCATCCTCCCGACGCCGGCGGCGGCGCGGGCAGTCGGCTCCGGAGCGCTTGCGAGGCGTTGCTTTGAGACAGAGATGAAAGGTGCCACAGAGAGGCACGAAGTATTGTCATTAAGCTCTGCAAAGAGAGGGTTTTTTTCCTGCTTTTATTTATACACATGCTTACTGCAAGACACAAAAACTACTTAATCAATCCTTTTCCTCCTTGTCTGGAGTCACAGGCTGGATGGAGGCTGCCTACACAATTTTGCACTGAAGATGACAAATTGCTCCGAGATAAAGGCAGCGACTCCAGCTCCCGGCTCACCCCGCACAGGGCGCGACGGTCTCGCCACCGTGGGTTTGCAGGCTTGGCCGGAGGAGAACGAGGAGCGTGCCGTATCCCACCTTCCCGGGGCCAGATGCCTTTGCCGGTGTCCCTTTTGCCCGTGTCCCCTTGTGACTTTCCCAGGTCACACGGGAAGCGGGGGTTGAACCAAACGTTCGACGTTCGGTCTGGTCAGCCCAGCCCAGGGCCACGTCTCTCCATCAGCCACCTTGAGCTAGGCAGAGAAAAACCTCCAGAGACCCTGGACCATCTCACTGGCCTCCACCTCTGGGCTGGGGCAGGAGCTTGTCCATGGAGGCAGCTCTCCAGCTTGGGCAGCTTCGACCCCTCCTGCCCCACAAACTTCAGCAGGGTGCCCAGGGAGAAAGCAAGGAGCCGAGCAGGGGAGAGGCTGTCAAGGACAGGGAGCTCCAGTGGGTAGGAAAGGCAAAGAAATAGCCCTCACCCTTCCCAGTCCTGCTGGTTTTCCATGCCAGAAAGCCTCTCCCAGAGCATCAGCCGCCTGCTTCGTGCCCATCTCAGCTGGATGCGACACCAGGCCGGTGACGACATCGAGGCAGCGGATACAGAACTGCCTGCAAACCTCCGCGAAAGAGAGAGAGGAGGACGGACCGGCAGCTCCAGGCGAGGGGACAGCCAGCCCCGTGCGCGCAGTGCCGCGGCCGCGGGCTGCTGCCACGCTCTGGTTACCTCCAGCGCCCGGGGCGCGCTTCATCTCACCGCCTTTTCCAGCAGCAGCAGTTCCGCCAGAAAGCGGCGTCTGTGCCGCCACTTTCCTGCAGGCTCTGGAGCAGGCACCCTCCAAAGGAAAAAAAAAATCCCAGTTTCTCCTACGAATACACCCCCCCCCCTTTTTTTTTCTCTCCCCAGCAAGGTTTTTAAGGGCTAGCATGGAGTTTCCAGCCTGTGACTTTCTAGACACACATTGCTACGGCATTTAAGTGTCTCCCTGTCGAGCACCTTGTGACTCTCCCAACCAGCCACCTTCCAGCAACCCAACAGCGAGAGGGTCGCGCTTGCAGCCTGGCCCCGGGGGGGGGGGGACCCTCCGCTAACAACGCGGCGGGCTCACGCCAGGGCTCCTCGCCAGGGCTGGAGAGCGCCCGGAGGTAACTTGGAGCACGCAGAGGAACGACGCTGGCTCTTCAGCTGCCACGACTTGCCCTCCCCTCCCCTGGCTTCAGTTTATACCCAGCAGCAATTTATCTCCGCTGCCATCGCAGCGAGCACAGCCCAGGGCCCGGGGCCCGCTGGGGCCACGGCTGCCGGCAGCGCCGCCGCGGCCCGGCTGCTCCAGCCCTTCCTGCCCTCTCCTCTCCCGCCACCGGCTCTGCCCTTGGCTCCCGGCGCTCTCCTCCGGCTCCGGCTCCATCTCCGGGAGCACGCAGCGCCCCACCGTCCATCAGTCTCCCGCCCAGTAACTTCGAGGACTCCCCACTGCGGCTCGGGGCAGCTTTTCGCTCGCGGACGCGTTTCTTCTCCGCGCTGTCCCGCGGGTCAGAGCCTGGCGCCCCTCCCGAGAGGATGGGACCGACCTGCCCCTGGGGGGGGGGCCAGCCGCACTCCTCCCACCTCCCTCCTTTGCCCTCAAAAGTGCCTTATGCATCAGTCACCGGGGACGGTTACAGCTCCGCGCGCGCCCCAACCTAGGGCGCCACACAGCCCCCTTCATCCCCGGGGGAGGTGACGGATGCCCCCGGTCCACTCGGCTTCTCCTACGCTTCCCGAGCCACAGGGACCGGCCCGGGGATCCTGCGCGGGGTCCGGAGCTGCTCGTGCCACCCCGCGCCCTGGCCACGGCAGGGACCCTCACATCCCGCCTGAGCCCAGCTCTTCCCAGTAACTCCTCACAGGATCAGGTGTCGTTTTCCCCTTTAATGTACCACTTGTTAGGACTTAAAAAAAGAAAAATAAATAAGACAACCTGGGATGTTTGAAGAGGACGAAAACCCTGAAACTGGAGACTGCTGGTGCCTTGTCCCACTGCCAGGAAAGGGGGAAGGAGGAGGAGGCTCCTACCCACCACCCCCCCTCCCGGCCACCCCGACCCAGCGCCAACGCGGTCCAGGTGGGTTTGGATGGGGAAGGACGATGCGCCTCGAGAAGAAACGGAAAGAAACGTCGGGACATGAGCATCCACAGTCAACCGGCAGACGAAACAGCCCACGGAGTCTGACATCCACGAGTCTCCCCACGGCCGGGACCCGTCCTGCCTCCCGGGCTATTGCAGAAGCTTTGAGACAAAGCCCCTCGTCGCACGCTGTCGCACCACCCACTGCCGGGGCCAAGTCACAAGCAGTCCCTGCACAGAGCCACCTGTCCTTTCCGGTAGTCGCGGCACGGGCAGAGCCGCCGGTACTTGGTGTTGTAGCCGGCACAGCTGAACAGCAGCGGCTCCTTCTGGAGGTAGCACTCGCGGACGTCCTCGGCCACCGCCGGGTAGAGGTGGTTCATCTCGTACTCCGTGCTGTCGCAGGCGATGCTGAGCCTGGGAACAAACACAAGCGCGGGTCAGCTGTGAGCGTCCACCCGCTCTCCAGGCGGGGAGGGCTGCCGAGCGTTTCGTTAAAGGGTTCTGAACGCCGTCCTGGCCTCCCTGGAGGGTTTCCTTCGCCAAGCGGCGGGCTAGCTTTTTGCTGCTTGCACCAGGAACTGCAAGCGCTGTGTTTGGCACGGACGTGAATAGCCGTGATCACCCTGAAGGACCATGCAAGACATGGGCGACCCTTGCAACTCAACCGTGCAATGCAGAGATCACTCCAACCCTCCTGGAGGACGTGGGTGACTCGGGAAATCACACACAGAGCCCAACCATTGCCATCAACGTTTTCACAGTCCTCCCCGACCAACAGACAGAGCTCCGTCTGCTTTCTGCGGGAACCTCCAAGAACAGCTTTTGGCCCCTGGAAGGACACACGCGTTAGACGTAAGCGTGTTTCGGGGGCTGCCGTGTCCACCGCTAGCAGGGATCAGCCAGCAGAGCGGGCTCGGGCTGGCGTCAGCAGCGGCCGCGGAGGAGAGGCAGAAACGCGCGGCGCTAATCCGAGCTTCTCGCTCGCTCCCTCTGATCCGCGCCTGCGTCTGCAGATGGAGCTGGAGCGCCGGAATCGCCCGGGCTCAGCACAGCGCCCGGGCTGCCTCGGCCCCCCTCAGCCCTCTCCGGCAAATTCCCGCCTCAGCCGGCGAGCGAACCGGCGATTCCCCTGAAACGGCTCATTTTAGAGATTGCATGAAGGGGGGAAGGAGCGGAGAGAGCGAAATCCAAGCTCCAGCTCTTAATTTATCATATAAAAACGTCAGGAGGACTCAAATTGCCTGCCTGACCAGCGTGACAGAAATGGTAATATTCGCATTTTAATTGTCCACAGAGCAGCACGGAGCCTGGTGGCAGATTTATACTCTATTAAAACCTCACCGCTGCGCGTTCAAAATGCAGCCTTATAGAGAAAGATATATAAAAGAAAAGGGGGGGGGGAGATAGGGAGCGAGCAGGCGCGAGAGGTAGAGGGAAACGTGCCGGCAGAAGCTGTCGCCAGCTTTGGAGGCCAGAAGCCGCCCGAAGCCGCCGGCTCCTTCCCGGGGGCCGCCGGCCCCGGCGGAGCAGCGGCGTCCCGCAGCCCCGCTCCCCGCCGCGCGCGCTGGGGACACTCACTGCAGAAAGACCTCCTTCCTGTTGAGGAACTTGAAGAAGGTGGGCTCGCAGACCAGCCCGCGCCGCTGGCAGGTCTCCGTGCAGGCGTGCCGGCCCTCGGACACCCACACCTGCAGGGAGCGCGCGGGGGGCCAGGCGCCGGCACCGCCCCGGCCGGCCTCGGGCGACCACACCAGGTGCGTGGCGTTGGGCGCCAGGGCCAGCGGGCTCCGGGGGCTTTGCATAGCAGGGCTCTTGGGCTCGGGAGGAGACAGCGCGGCGCAGAAATCCTGGGCGGGAGAGAAGACGGAGGGGTCAGCGAGCCCGGGAAGGCCCCGGGAAGGCCGGGCAATGGCTCGGGGCGCGGAGCGCGCACCTCGGGGCGCAGGCCTCCCGCCCCGGCCTGCCAGCGCCGACGGGCGTCTCCACCGCGGGAGCCGGAGGCGTCCTCCAGCTCCTCCTCTCCGGCGGCTGCCTCGCTCCCGGCGGCAGAGACGGCCGCGCTCCGCCGCCGCGCCGGCGCCCTCCGCCAGCCTCCCCGGGGTGCGTTTTGTTTCTTTCTCTTTATTTTTTTCTTTTTGGCGGTGCGTGCCAGCGGCCCCGTGGGAGCAGAGCAGAGCAGAGCTGGCCGACCTGGTGCTGGACGTAGGCGTGGATCCGCTCCAGCATCCCCTCGCAGGTGTACTCGTAAGGCAGGTAAGGGTCCACCTGGGGAAGAGGGAGAGCGGCCGTGCGTGAGTGACCGCGCCGCCGCAGGCGGGCTTTCCCGTCCCCGGCGTCGCTTCTCCCGCGCTTCCGCTTCGCGCCAGAGCTCGGAGAGGCCGAGAGAGCCGCTCGGCTCCTGCTGCGGTCGCTCCTCACGAGCGCCGCCGCCACCGCGCGCAGGCGCTGCGGGCCTCGGGCTCGCGGCGCCGTTCGGAAATCTCTGCTCCCGTTTGGAAGAAAGCTAAAACCGGAGGAGGAACTGCAAGACGGAGCGCTTGAGAGAAGCGGGGCGAAGGATTAACTCGGCTTCGACCCGAGCAGCGCTTCAAACAAGGTCATCCCGTTCCGTTTTGGGGTGGCTTTTCCTTCTTTCTTTTGCGGGTTATAAACAAAACCGCTTCGCGGGCAGCCAGTCCCTTCAAAATGAGAATCTGAACCATTTCAGCCCAACAAAGTTTCCACCAGCTCAAAAGATTTTGTTCGGGCCGTTTGCGCCCCGAGCCGGGGGCTGCGCCCGCACGGCGCCGCGGCCCCACGTTCCCACCCGGGCGGTTTTCCCGGGCATCTGCCCGAGCTGCCGCAACCACGGCGCGGTGGAGACGCCACCAGCAGACACTCGCTGCCAGCCGCCACCAGGCAAAATCAGCAACGACAACGAAAAAAACATATAAATAAAAAAAAATCAGTATTTTGTTGCGAGTCCCATCGCTTTACTGCTTCAAACCCCAAAGCAGCGTTTTGTCCTTCCGAGCATCGCGGGTCGGGTCCAGCACGTCCCGCTCCGGCGCCACAAAAAACCCTCCCCCTGCTCGCTGCTCCCACCGCCGCCTCCCCGCTCTGCTGCTATTTATACGCAGCCGGCAGCTCCTTCCCTCCCGGCTCCAGACGCCGGCGTATTTTTAGCTCCGGTTACGAAACGCCGCCCGTCGCCCGGAGCCCGCTGCGGCCCGACGGGCAGAGCCCCCTCCCGCGGGTCTTCTCTCCGGAAGAACTGATTTATTTATTTATTTATTTATTTTTAAGGAACTCTCCCTGCTCCCAAAGGAGAGGTTTCCCGGCTCTCGCACCTTTTTTTCCCCCGTCCTTCGGGGAGACACGAGCGCGGAGGGCGCAGCCCCTGCGAGAGTTACGGCGCCCACTCGGCTCCCGAGCCCGCGGCCGGGCAGAAACGCGCCCCGTCCCGCCGTGGATGGGGCTGAACCCCCCCCCCCCCGGTTGTAATTCAGACACTAAACTCAGCAAACAGAACCCGTTTCACCAAACCCCGGAGAGGCCGAGCCTCCCCCCCTCGGCACCCCCAACGCCGGCGGCGCGGCCCCAGATCCCCCCCGAGGAGACGCAAAAACTCCCGAGCTGCTGCGGGAGGCAGGAGAAGCGGCGCCGGCTTTTCCGCGCCGGGCCGGGGCTAAAGAGCCTCCCGGGCGCCAGGGGAAGGTGCCTAGGAACTTATTTATTTAGTTATTGTTTATTTTATTAATCATCTCCATCGGGAAGCCCAGCATGGAAGAGAGGAATCGGTCTCCCTCCCTCAAGAGGGAGGGAAAAAAAGGAAAAAAAAAATCCAAAAGTCATCGGACAACTAAGTAGAAAAATAATACAGTTGTCTGCCAGCGCGTAACAGCAGGCTGGGAACGCTTTAACCAGCTATTTTCACTGCGATGTTTAATACACCGGTCTCCCAAGCACACTCTGAAATGTATAATTTTCCATTATGTTCCTGTATGTTTGACTGTAATATAATGAAGCCTTCTCCCTTCGCTACACCAGAATATTGGGTCTATCAAACTGCTTGCGCAGGGTCTGCTTTTGACGACGGAAAAAGCTGAAGCCTGGAAAAAATCACTGTACACCCCCCCCCAAAAAAAAAAAAAAAAAACAACACTCCCTCCTTCTCTTGCCTCTAACCTCCGCCCGGGAGAGCCGCGGCTGAGCAAACCCGCAGCACCGCGTCCTCGACCCAAGCTCGGTGCAGACGGGAAACAGAACCACAGTAGTTTGTTCTCCTAACGCTAACGCTGAATTGAAACATTTCGAGGGGAAATAATAATAAATTGACAGAGATTACGCTGCGACACAGACAGATTTGCCAAATACTCTAATAAAAAAAAAAAATGCACCGTTTTTCCCTGGGGAAAGAAAAGGATTCAGCAAAAGAGTTTCGCTGAGCTCTGGTACCCGGCGGCGAACAGCGACATTAAACCGCCCAGCTACCGCTTTCTCCCCCTCCTTTTGCACTACATTTGTTTTCATTTCCTGCTGCAGCAAACATTATTCTGAAGACAAGATACCAAGGGATTCCCGAAGCAAAAGCCCATAATAAGACTCTTAAACTTGTAAGGTAGGTCAAGTTTAGGCTTAATTGCCTCGACAGCATCTCTAACAAAGCAGACCTTTCTATTAAAATAAATAAAAGAGTTGCTCTGAGTTGCTCACGTTCGCTCCTCTCTTCTGTTTCCAGAGGATTTATATAACATCTTTAAAACAGCCGCACAGGCGCGTTAGGGGATTAACCCGGGCCACCGCTTCACGGGGAGAAACACGCTCGTTCTGCCTTCGCTTGCCCTGCCTCGGCCGCTGCTCAGCTGGTTTTTCCCTCCTACCTTCTTCAACCTTTTTTTTTTTTTTTTTTTTTTAATTCACTGCGCAGCGGGGTTTGGGGAAACTTCACCCTGGAGACCCGGGCGCAAGCGTCCATCCCTCCAGGGACCCATCGCGCCCCGCGGCGTTGCTCTCGGGGGCCTTCTCCCCCTCCCTTCCGCGCTGCCAGCGGAGATGCAGAAACCCAGATCCGCAGAAGGCAAAAAGCTCCTGGACGGAGCCGAAGGCGCCGGGCAGAGGCTGCTTTCCCCTCCCTAAAGCCCACGGTTTCCCGCTGATTTCTTTGGGAACGCCGGAAAGGCGCAGCGGGCCGCAGGCGAGGCCCCCGCGCCGCGTCCCCCTCTCCTGGGGGACGCCTCTGCAGGCTCGCGGGGACAGCGGGCCGGGCGGCGCGGCTGCAGCAGCGCAATTACTCTCCATTTAAGTCTAATCGAGACACCGTAACGAACGTGCAAAACCACCACCGCTTTCCTACGTTGCTTCTGCTCCCTCTCTGCTCCTCTCTCTCTCTCTCCCCGGAGCAGCGTTTCTCTCTGCCCCCGCCAGCGCCCCGACGGGGACGGCTCAGCCCGCGAAACGGCGCTTTTCTCCCCTCCGCGGAAAGGGACTTTGGTTATTTGGACGGGGGCTGGCGGCGGGGGCAGGCCGGCGCGCTGCAGGAGCCCGAGCGGTGGCTCGCGCAGCGGCACTCCCAGCCGCGCTCCCTCTTCCTCCTCCTCCTCCTCCTCCTTTCCTTCCCTGCGTCCTTCATACAGAGACCAGTCTCGGGGCCGTTCCTATCGATTTGCTCAATACCAAAAAAATAACGATGAATAATTTAACGGGGGCAACGCAAGGAGGGTCGGTAGCTCTGACTGCACTCGTAGGGAGAGACCCGCAGGGTCTGGCGCTCGCTTCACGCCTCTGCACCGCCTCGACCTCCGGCTCCCGCGCCTCCTCCCGGCCTCCGCGCAGCGGATTCCTGGGGGCCCTCGCGGGCACCGAACCGCCCTGGCGGCACCAAAGCAATGCAGGAGCCCGAGTCCGTCCCGTCCCCCCCCCCCCCCCGCCAGCGGGTCCCGCACTGCAACGGCAGCAGCGCTCGCCCCGGCGCCTTCTCCTCGCCTTACCTGGGTCCTCATGATTGCTTTGATCGCAGCTTCGAACTCCTCCGAGTTATTGTAGTCGACGGTCCACACGTGCGGCTTCCCGATGAAGTCCTCGGCGTAGGGGTGTTGGGAGGACACCTGCGGGACGGAAGCGTCAGCCGTTTGCTCGCGGCGCTGCCGCCTCCCGCTCGCGAGCGCAGGGGGACGGGCTGCAGCAGGCGCGTTTCGTTCGAAAACACTGCACGCAGGAGCACGTCCAAGGAAGAGCATCTCGCCCGAACCCCGCTGCCCGCCGACGCCGGGCCGAGGCTCCAAAATCCTCCCTGGGCTGGGATGCCCGCTTGCCCTTAAAACGAGGCAAAGAGAAAATCCAGGCAGAGTTGCACTGCATTATCCGCTTTATTAATAATAAAAGAGTTAATTTTCTCAACTCTTTAACTTTTTAAAGAGTTCCAGCTTCGTCTAGATGGAACTCACAGCGACAGGCAAGCCTGGGAGGGATTTTGCACTGCTGCAACAACGCAGAGGCCCCAGCGTCCCTCTTATTTTGCAAAATGAAGACAAGGAGCAACATGAGCTCAGGGCTCAGCTTAACGGGGGAGCCTCATCCCCGGGTTTGGGAGCAGGGCCTGGGTGAGCATGGAGCCGCGCAGCCGAGGGAGGACCCGGGGCTGCGTTTTGCCGTTTGCAAAGATTTCCTGAACTGGTGTCCTCTTTTGCAAACCAGCACCCAAGGCAGGGTCCCCTTCGTCTGAACACTCTGGACTGGAGAGGATGCAGAGAACAGGCTGGGGAAAGGCGACCCCCCTTGCAGGTATCCACATTTCTGGAATCGGAGGAAACTTCTCCAGAAGCCTCCAGCTAGGCACTGCTCCTCCCCAGCTGGCCCAAATCAAGGAGCAAAGCGGGGCGGCTGCAGCCCGTCTGCTCGCCTCCTCGCACGCTCCCAGACCGCCGCGCCTCGGACTTGCCTCTCTCGACGTCGGCTTCCCCCGGAAGAATTCGTGGTTAAGGGAGCTGTGCGGAGGGTTGAAACGAGCCTGCAGGAAAACGCAGCCGTTGGCGATCGCCTCCAGCGGGGCAGGACCTTCGTAGGGGAACCCGAACCCAATGAAGAGCTGCAGGAAGCAAACCGCCACGCTGATGAGCCAACCTTGCCCAGATTTCCCGCAGCCCAGGGCTAAGCCCAAAGGAAACTCTCCCCAAAACCCCCCCGGTGCCTCTCTCTGCCGCTCTGGTCCGTGTGCACCAGCCTTTGCTATTCCCTTTAGCTTAAACGGATTAAAAACCTCTTCCCCAGTCCGACTGATGCTATAAGGCCCCCAGCCCCCTCGTAAAAGATAACGGGACGTTCAAGCTAGCGGGAGCTGCGACTCTGCTCGCGGTGGCTTGGCCAGTCATATGGATCCTGCGTGCACGGACAGCGCTTCACCAGCGAGATTCCACCTCAAAAGCATTAGGGGGCTGGTGAAACGGGGTTGCTTCATGCAGACATTGGCTCATGGCCGCCCCAGGTGCGCTTGCACCTCCCATGCTCGCTCCAGTATTCCCATTATCGCTGCTGAGGAACAAAAAAAGCACTAAAAAAAACCAACCCCCCAAACCCACCCACTTAGCAAATTAATTAATCAAACTTTGTGCTCCGTCCGCAGACGGTGCAAGCAGAAACTCAGACACATCTTGATTTGAAATTACATGCTCTGCTCAGCTCCCGAGCACCCAGCCCTGCCGACAGCTAACGCGTCCCCCGCTCCCAGCCCTCGCTTTAATCGGATTTGCTTTCTCGAGGCTCCTCGGTCCCAGCTGCTCGCCTCCCCGTTGTCTGGCGGGGGCTTCGCCGGGGTCCCGCGGCAGCCGCCGGCTCTCGCCCACCTTCGCCTTCCGCAGCAGCTGCTGGAACTCGTGCTGCGGCAGGAGGCCGTGGTTCTTCACGAAGGCCGGCACCTCCGGCGGCCTCTGCGTCTCGTAGTACACCGTGCCGTGGATCTCCATGTACTTGTTGAGGATGGCCAGGAATTTCTCTTTGCCCTAGGGAGGAAGCCGGAGGCGGTCGGCGGGTCGGTCTCCCCCCAGGAGATGGGGGTCGACCCCCCAGGCCACGGCGCAGGGCTGCGGTTCAGCTCCCGAAGCCCCAGGTGGTACAGGGGGGCTGCGCCAGCACCCGAGCACCGCGCCACGGGGAAAACCTCCTGGATTTTCTCACTCGGGTTTTTTTCTATTTTGCTATCAGGAAAATCAGGGGGCATCAATTTTCCTCTCTTGGAGGATGGTTGCTTTTGCACCCTGAAGCACCCTTGCACTTTAGTAATTTCCACGTTGCAGGAAATTTTGCTTCAAAAAAAATACACAGGGAGCCTAATTTTGGCTGCCATATTTTCAACCCATTGCAGCGCTGCAACAGGTCCCTAAAGGAGCAGAGACCAGCAGGGAATAAGGAGGTAGAAAGGAGGAGTTTGAGGAGACCCTACACGTTGCCGTAAAGCCGTTCTGAACACCGTATCTGCGCGCACGGTCACGCATCCCTGGACTTCCCCGAGGCTAAAAGCAAGCGCCGCATACAGAGGGAAGCTGCCGAGCATCTCTCCTTCCCGGCGGGGGGAAATCCTTCCCATTCGGCCTTTCCGGCCAAATAAAACCTCTGCTCCTATTGCGAGCGGGAAGCGGGAGCTCCACAGCAGTAGGAAATGAAAAATAACGGGAAGGGAGGTTTAATCAAACGTTTCGAAATGTCAAAAAGATTCTGGTTTTTAGAGAGCGCGCTTGGTCCAAAGCTTGTAAATAAGCTCTCGGCTCCCTGAGATATCAAAGTTCCCACGAAGCCTTAGCTGCCCTTTCCTTCCTAGGCCTCCGGGGCATGCTATAAGCAGAAGATACGCTTCCTCCTATTTTATTTGCTTCCTCCTATTTTATTATAGGGGACACAGGGTAGAGCGAGCTGCTCCCCCAGGCTAACGTGCAGCATCAGACCTCGGCCCCGTCTCCGGCAGACCTGCGTCTCACAGGTCCCACAGAGCCAAACCCAGCTTTTGTCCCAAACAACAAATTAGCCAAAACATGCAGTTTGGGGGAAGAGTGAAATTGGTCATAAATTGAGGCTGAAAGGATCAAACATCTGTAATGCCAAAGAGGGGAAGGGAAACCGTCCAAGGAAAGCCTTTGGAAAGGTTCACCTTTCCAAACTGACCTAGCTAAGCACCAATCAAACTTCTGATTAACTACGAGAGGGGCAAGAAAAGTGCAACCAAATGTTATAGTTCCCCCAAAATGCAGTTCAGTGGGTTTCCTTTCAATTGAAAAAAAAATCAGGAAAATATCCTTCCATATTCCACTCTCAGCAATATCCCCCCGTTTTCTTTGCTTGGCTGCAAGACCCAAGCTGTGTTTACTCAGCACTAAGGCAGTAAGATGCTGTGGCTTCAGCTTGCTTTGATACTGCAACCGCATCTCTTAGTTGACACAAGCCATGTCGCACTCCCAAAATCCCAGCAGGATCCCAGCTGGCATTAGGCATCGTGGCTAGGGCAAAGCCGGTAGAGTTGGTAATCAGGAAAGATGGGCACAGAATGGGGATAAAACCACCTGCTGCATCAATCTCAGCAGCCTGGGCGGGCCGAGCCCACAGAGAGGCAATTTCAACTGCTGAAAAAACCTTTTCCATCACGAGCAGACATGCAGAGTTAAAGCACAACAGCAGCTCTGTGCAATACAGTACCTGCAGCTGGAACATCCCAGGGTAGTGCATGAAGGGGGGAGGAAAAAAAAAAATAAATCAAGAGACGGTGAGAATTTGCTCCTTTTTAAAATCCTAGAAGGAAAAGGACCCGGCTCACACCAGGTAAGAGAAGGGGGAGTTACAGCCGCTGGCACGACACTCTTGCCCGACACGCTACAGCAGGGCGGTTCTCTCGGGGAGCCGACGGTGCTGTTGGTCCTTTACTTGGTGGCAGAGCAGTTTTGGGACTAGAGGAACGGTCAAAGGCTTTTGCCCCTCGTCTGCTGGCTCAGATGTGGCCTCAGCCCAGATGAGCCCCACGTTGCTAGCACCTGGCTGAGCGAGGGTGAAAGTCCACCTCGTCGGCCCTGATCTCACCCTCTTTCCCGTTTCTCCTAGTAGCTCTTTCCATGTGAATTAGCAGGATAAAGCTCCAACCCCAGGCACCACTAAGGTCCTAGCAAGGGCTAGGACCCACCATGTCAGCCACCACGTCAAGGACAGAGCAAGAGACACAAAAGCAGAAACAAGCCATCAGGAACACATGCAGGAAATCACCGAACGACGGTCATCATAATTAATACGCAATATTATTTATACAGTATCATTAGCACAACCAGCCTATTGGGAGGAAGCATTGCCTACAGAAGAGCACGGGATCGGGTCTCAAGAACACGGGTGTAGCTCTTGCTTCTGATTTTGCCCTGCCTGCTTGGCAGCCCAGGCACCCGCCGCGCCGCTGAGGACACCCACCTTCCAGATGCTGGCTTCCTTCCCGTACACCACGGCCATGTTGCTCACTTTGTTGGACTTGATGAACTGCCTCTCGGTCCTGTTGAGCTCCTCAGACACAAAGCCCATGAAGGAGTTGTCAGGGGTGTGAGCTGTGAACACCAAAGGGAAAAGATATACACGTTTGGATCTGGCACAGAAACTACGGAGGTTTTCCGAGCATCCGGATCTGCTGCAGTTCAGATCCGGTGCACAAAGCTGCCCGTCCTACTCAGCTACTGCCTGGCTGAGCTGAGACTTGGCTTCACTTAGCACTCCCACTCGGGGCAGCTGAACCTGGAAAAGGTCATACACCTCCACACGTAGGTGGGAAAAGTCCAAAAAAAGCAGTAAAATCAAACCAGCAACCAAGGCAGCTTTGGAAAAGGTTGGTTCAAGGGAGGTTTTCATCTCTCTGCCTTCAAGCTCAGATCTCTCTCTATCCCCAGAGCGTGGTTTTCCTGCCGGGAGGCAATGCCCCGTGGGGCACGCAGAGGAGGGCTGAGACTGGTCCCCTGTGGATGCGGCAGCTCGTGCTGCAGCCGGGTGAGACCCACCACGCATCCCGTTGGACACCTGCTGCCGCACTTGGGCTGAAGCAAACCAGGCTCCAGAGGAGTCCTGGAGCATACAAGAAAAACAGCAAGAAACCCCATCGATAGCAGCTAACACAACATAAACTTTGCGATTTGCTCGAGGGGCTCTTTAAAACTAAAAGGCACTTTTAAGACTGTCAGCTGGGTTATATCCAGCCAGGAAGAAATGTTTGAGTTGCCAATGGGTCAGCAGGCTTGTTTCAGACCAGCAAGTCTCCTTTCCACTCCGTAGCTTATCAAATAAATCTGAACCACTGAGCTGCCTCTCGCCTCTAAATCCAAGCTGCCCTTTTGCCAGAGGAGCGGGTCTCAGCTGAAATGAAAGCACGCTTCGCCTAGGGCAGGAGGGAGCACGCAGGGGCAGACCCCAGCGGGCGGCACCATCCACCCATCGCCTCCTCGAGGTGAGGACCTCCTTCTGGGAGCGACGGCCTCGCACGGCCACCGCGAGCCCCCGGCGCGGCCCCGTTCCCCGCTTACGGAACATGGTCATGAACTGGGTGGGCTGCAGGTTCCAGTAGCCCCAGTTGGTGCGGTAGCCGCGCAGCGTGGCGTACTCCTCGTGGTTGTAGGCCGGCTCCGTGCCAAAGGTGTCGATGACCCGAACGCGGCAGCTGGGAGAGGAGACAGCACCGGCGTTACATCCTGTGCCCACGCGTCCCCCCTCCCCTGAGCAACACGCAGCTCAGGGCGCCGCACTGCAGGGGACCCGACTGGAGAACCTCCCGCTACTCCAACAGAGACTTTGCCCCTCAGGAGACCTCCTATTTTAGGTCTTTCATCTCCCCAATGTTTTTGAAAATGATGCATCTCATAAGGACTTGCTAATGCTTTCCCCAATATCCCAGGAACGCTGAGGCAGGCATTACCAGCACCAGACCAAGGAGAGAAGGGGAACATCAAGCCAGGGAAGAGAAAAACAAGCCAAATGTGAGAGCAAATGCATTTATAATAAAAGCAATAACACCGCTTGTCATTTTTCTCTCTAATAAAATTGTGTAGGATAGTGGAAGAGATGGGAAAAAACATAATAAATAGCAGGACTATCAGTGCTAAATTAAATCGCATATTTTCCCAGCTGCTGATATACCAGGGGATGATGACATTTGTCTTGATGCTGAAGGAGCCAGGGATGGGGCTCTGCTTCTTGAAAACACAAAAGCATCTTGCTTCCTTCTGTGGCATTCCAGCCTGCACCCACAGGCTCCAAACATTATTTGGGAGCACGCATGGACCCGCAGACACATGCTGGGGAGGTTCTGCTTCATCCACAGTCTGCTAATGAGTTTTTGTCTGAACAAAGTGGTTCGTGAGGCAGCAACCTCAAGCTGTGTCAGTGGGGCTGCAGCATGGATGCAGCCCAGTGCCAGAGGACCAAAGAGCTTCAGCTGTGCTCAACCTGCGTTGGAGACCTGCAGATGTGGGGGAGCAGCCAGCAAGGACAGAGGGGCATTTGCAGGTTGTGCAGCCTGCTGCTGATGGATTTTGCAGCATTTCTGGTTGCCCTTTGTCATTCAAGGTCATTAGCAGCCATCTCGGCTTGCTAACGAAAAAAATGTAATGTAAGAAAAGGGGGTGGCTTTGCTTACCTGTATTTCTTAAAGGAGAGCCCCATGTGCTGCTTCATCTGCTGGAGACCATGGTAGTCAGTGTAAATCAGGTCAAAAGGCAAAGGAATCGTCAAGGGACAGTTCCCCCGTCCTGGAGGTACCCCTAAATTACTGGGGAGAACCAGGAATGACTGATCAGCTCCCTCACACCATAAAAGCCCCATCACCAACCCAGCAACACAAGCACTCTTTTCGCTGCCAGAAAAATCATCAATCTGCTCCCATACACCTGCCTTGAGCCCCCCATCGCCCACGTGCCCTGGAGACACTGGGACAGCCTTGCTCCCCCCATCCTTCCCCGGCAAAGCTCTCCGATGCAGCGCTGGACGAGGCCGAACTTCGACGCTGCGTCACCTCTGGGGGCGAAGACGGCTGAAGACAGGGCTATAGCTTTTCCTCTCCACCTCCCTGGGCTCGGGCTCGCCAGCCCAGCCTGCCTGCGCACAACACAACCTCTCGTGCCAAAGACACCAGATTTCATTTGCTCCCTTTGCAACCACATTAGCAACTCTTAGTCATCCCACAACAGGCTTGTGCAGCCACATCCCTCCCCTCCTCTCGCAGGCAGGGCTCCCCGCTCAGCACAGATCTTCCTGCCACCCTTCCACTGCACACGTGGATGCACCATTTCTGTTACTCCTGTCCTTGCAGGGTCTGACGGCTTCCTCGAGGACCCTAAGAGCCTCCTCCACTTTGGAGGTACTGTCTACTTGGCCGTTGCACAGATTTCAGTAATGTTTCAACTTCTTGTGTCATGGCTGGAGCCAGACTTGAACCTCGCGGCAGCCTGATACCAGGTCTCTCTGAGCACCACTGCTCTGGCTTTCAGCCAGTTCCTTACAGCTGTACTCGAGCCCTCTTCCCCTAGCAGCGTATAAAATGCTTTATGGAAATCCAGATAAACCAGATTGACTGCAATGTTTTTATCGAGATCATCAGTTACCCTGCCGCCAGTGCAATATGTGATTAATCTGGCATGATACGAAGCTGGTAAACCTGCGGCACGTCTCGTTCCGTTTTCCATTACCTCTGTGAACTGATGAATCCGCCTTTCCAAAGCTCTTCCATTAAGTGTATCACTGATGCCAGCCTGACAGTCCATCTGCTTGTCTGGACCATGTTTCCTCTTTCTCAGAAAAATCCATGACACTTTCCAACTTAAGCAGGTGTCTTAAAAATCCTTGTTACATATACCTGTGGTTTCTGAGTCCCAAGTTCACTCAGGAGTACAAATGATCCGTCCCTCAGTATCAGTGTTCTTGTAATTTCTTCCTCTTAGACATTGTAATTCCGTCAGCTCACTCCCATTTTACTACTCCACTCTCCTCCAAAGACTGACAGCGACATCCTCATAGAAAACGGAAACGTTGCATTCACTTGGTCCATCCGGGCTTTGCTCTGCTCCCACTGTGTAACAGCCCCATTTCCTTCGTAGCTCTTTTCTTCTAACAGGGCGGAAGAATTCGTCTTTCATTTTGAAAGTCTGAGCTCAGCACAGTGAAATTTCTCCCTCAGCTCCTGACTGCTAAGATGCAGCTTTTCTTACACGTCCATCTTTTGCATTTTCTTCTGGGCTCTTCACTTATTCCTAGCATCTATTTGGAGATGGGAACTTATCCCACACATCCCTATAAGTACTTTTCCTTTTCTTAGGAATACGAGATCCAGTTAGTTTTTAAGTTTCCAGGTTCTTGAAGCCCTCACACTACACGACTTCTCTTACTAGTTCTCTTACTGCATTTACCCCTCTGAAATTGGGACTCCTCTTTACAGCCCTTCTGGGTTTTTTTCCCTGTCACTCAGTGAAACTAGAGTGAGTCTGTGGTCACGCAGTCCACGGGTCCTTTCTCTGAGGAGCATTTCTGAAAGGTCTTCTTCCCTTGCCCAGACCTATGACCGCATATGACATTTCGTGCATCGATCCCACGGCTGTTCAGAGAGGACATCAACGCTCTTCCACCTGAGCAACAGCCCAATTATACCGCTATCAGACACATTTGCTCTCCGATCTCTCACTAGCCCTCACCAACACCATTAGGTGCCAAAAACACTTCAGATATGACTAGCATAATTAGTTGGCCATTATAGACATGATACAGGGCTCTTTTCTGCTCCTGGCCACGGCTCCCTCAAGTGGCTTGCAAGCCCTGGAGCGCTGGACACTAAGACTGCAGTTGGCCTGGTGCACAGGAGAAAATCCTTCTTCTCCCAGCCCATCCCAACCTGAGAGCCAGGCAGACCAGTGAAGGGCCATCCTGAATCACGGATATGACCATGCCAAGCAACTCCTGAGAGCAAGTAAATGTGGAACTACATCACTCACCAATGCCACGAAAAACACAGATTTTCAATTTAAGGCAAAGAGCAGCATTTGCAGCCGCCTCACTGCTCTTGTCACAAAGAATATAAGCATCAGCTCAGGGCAGATCAGGCTGGGTCAGCCGCAGGCAAAACCAGCTGCAGTTTTATCACTTTTATGGGCAATTTTACACGAAGCGGTTGATTGGGAAGATGACAGGAATAGAACAGCTCTCACCTCCAAGAGCCACCGCAGTAAGATAAATAGAGGAACAAAAAATCCCAAACCTCCTTGGGAAGCCGAAGTGGTTGCTCAGAAGGATTACATCCCCATAGCACCAAGGAGGAGACGTTGCCTGGTGGCTAAGAGGTGACTTTGGAAGCGCCTCCTCACACTCTCGACATGCCAGCAGGCAGGACGTGGTCTCAAGAGATGCAGGCTCAAAGCTCGGCTCTGCCATGCCTTTGTGGCATGGCCAGGTAAATCCCTTTGCCATACCCACTTGGTTGTGCCCAATTAACGCAAAGCCCTCGATGGCAGGGACGGCCTCTTCGGATGAGCAAACGCAATGGGAGCCTGGCCTCATCTAAACGCAGGTAGCCGGATGCAGCCCCTGACAACATCCAAATACTCTGTGCTCCAGAAATAAGGTGCTACTTCAAATAGTATTTGAATTTTGTAATAACGCAGGATATGGAAAAATAAGCCAGGGCCTGGGGAATCCCTGCTCTGAGGTGTGGTGCACCTGGGGGCTCTGGGCATCACTGGCTCTCTAGAGACGTGGCTCTGGGCGGCAGATCGCGAATCAACTGAAGTAAGGTCACTCTCTGCAAGGGGAAAAGCCAGCAACCTGGGTCAGGAGCGAGGAAGAGGATTTTTTTTTTAATGTCAGTTAAAATTCCAGAGATTTTATAGAGATATAACAACAAATATCACATTTCTTCAAGTACCTATTTTTTCCCTCTGCGGACACGCTGTCCTCAGTGATCAAGAACGCATACATTCAACAACTCCAGCAGTGCTGCTGCTGGAGGACGAGCACCTATTTCCTCACACCCCGAGTGCAGAGGACGCGCAGCACCTTGCACTCTGCTCCATCAGCAGAACTGCTGCCTGCAAGCCAGGCCTCCACGCGGTCCTGCAATATCCCCAGGGCTGTCCTATGTGTTCAGACCTCGGGTAACCTCGCCAGGTCCACTCGTCCCAGGATACCCATCCGCAGAGGCAAACCCTCTCTGTGTTAGAAAATCATCCATGATTTTAGAAAGCCCTAACCAGGCTTGACAAGGCACTACGGGAGACAGCAATCTGCACATCTCATACCAAAGCTTCCAAAAACTCTCCGGGGTTACACGTAACAGGACTGACTCTCCTGTTTCCCAGTTCGTCGCCGCGCTATGCCGCACGTCCTCTCTGCTGGCATTTCCTACTTGCCAGATCAGTTCATACTCCCAACATCCAGGCTGCAACTAGGAGTAAGTCTAAAACCAACACTAGAGCCTTTGAAGCAGAGCATCTCTCCGCATTTATCCCCCTCCATCCTTCCTAAACACCTTTTAACTGCTGATTTTAGTATTCGAATCATGCAAACCATGGCTGTACCTTCCGGGTGGTGGGATTTTTTTCCTTCCTTCTTATTTAAGCATTCTTTATTCGAGCTTTCATCATTTGCCAGTTAAGTCAACTAATTTTCTACTAAACCCAATTTCACTCATGGCTGGAGTGAAATTTCCATGATTTTTCCTCGTGCCACGTACTATTAATGGCGCTTGAAATTATGCAAATGAAACTGATGAGCACAAACGCCTTTTTCGCAGCAAGTTTAGCCACGAGATTTGTTTTGAAAAGCTCTCGGTCCCTGCGCTAGCTCTGAAAAAACTCCCGCCCGGCAGCGAGCAAAGGGCGGCAACGCGCTCGCGCGCCCCGCGGCTCGGTCCGGTCCCGTCCCGTCCCGCCGGCCGCGATCAGCACGGCAGCGCTGCTAAAGCTCGGCTCTCGCTTCCGCTCGCGACGTACCGGCCGGAGCGGCGCTGGCTGCCGTCCTCCCCTTTAAATCAAGCAAGAGCCGTGCTCGCCCGCAGCGCCAGCCCTTTCGCGCCGCTCTCGGCCAGCTGCCTCTAACAGCTGTGCCCACTCCAGAATAAATCTACAGCAGCTTCTTGTCCTGCTATTTCCCCCTTAGAGGTACTTTAATCAACCAAGGGACCCATTCCCTTCCTGCGCTTGGTGAAGCCTCTCTGAATACAGATGACTGCAGGGTTATCTTTACATCCCATCGACCTATTTTCAAATTAACCCAACTTTTCTGTCCAAGTTATCCCTTCCCCAGGCTGGAAAAGTCCAGCACTAAATTGATCTCATGGGAACCTGCTGACAGAGCGGGCCAATATCCTATAATACATCTAATCGCGTCTCGGCTGCCCGCCTAAGCCGTCATCAGCGAGCCGGAGCGTGGCAGCGGAGGGGGAGAAGTGCTGCGTGCCGAGCCTGCAAAAGCAGATGTCTTCCAACACTCGCCTTCCTCCTCCTCCTCGCAGCAGGACTCCCCAGCACTGAGAACAGCAGAGCAAAAAGGAAAAAAAAAAAAAAAAAAAAAAAAAAAAAAAAAAACAGCTAAAGCCACTTCGGGGTTTCGGCGCCTGCTCTCCACGCGGCCGACGCACACGCGGCGTGTGCTGCTTCCTGCAGAGGAGCAGTCGCCGCCCTGACCTTCAACACCCACATCGAAAAATTTGGCTCCCGTTTCTAGGAAAAGCCCATAGACTTGTCACCGACTTTCCAATGACTTTTTTTTTTCTTTTTTAATCAGCGAGGGCGGTATTTGGGCTGTCCCACACAGCCTGCGGTCTTAGGGGCACACGGCGGAGGAACAGGTCTCGATTTTTGCAGGGCACAACTCTCCAGCACGGGCTTGCGGGGGTCCGCCGGCCCAGCTGCCTGCACCTTCCTCTCCCTCACACCTGAGCCTTCCTCCAGTACAGAACCTGGGCTGACTCCTTTGCCGGTTTATGCCCTCTGCTCCTGCACTACCATCTCCCTCTGCTTCTCCCCGTTTCCAGGCACGGTGCTCTTACTCACCGGGGCTGGACCCAGCTGCACAAGCAACTTAAAATGCAAAGGGGAGCCTGAGAGACAAGCAGCACCTGCTGCATGGTCTTGGAGCCCGGATCTTCTTCCTGCTGGAGAGGACCTCAAAAGCAAGAAGTTTTAAAGAATTTATAGCATTCATATGAAGCCTTCTGCAGTGCTCCCTGGGCACCCAAACCCTTTCCAGCCCATGATCGAGGCTGTATGATGCAGTCGAAGCAGGCTGCGGGCGAGGTTTGGCAATCAACCCACTCATTCCTGAGGTTTTCCTGTGCCATGGCAGGAAGCACGCTCACAGGCGCCCGGAAAGACGGCGGCACTCGCCGGAGACGCTCGCAGGAAACGGCAACACCACGTCCCTGCTGCTCCCCTGAGCCCAGCAGAGCCTTGCGAGATCCCCTTCCACCGCTGGCTGCCCGAGCGGGCATCCTTCGCATTTCTCTGGGCCACAGAGATAAGCCACAAGGAACAGAGAAGGATGCTCACGTCCCCGAAGCAGAGTGAAACCCTACGGAAATTGGGAGGCAGCCCTCCTCCGGCGCTGGTGGCAGAGCTGCAACCGGGGTGGGCTATCCGGTTGAACTGTCACCAGCTTTGCCAGAGCCTCCAAAACGATTGCTCCCTCGTCCCGGCTCCTTCCCCGACCTCTCCAGCTCCGGGAACTCGCAGAGAGGGTCGATGCTGCCTGCGCACAGAGCACAGCCCCTCCGCGCGCCTGCAATAAATTACACAGTATTATATAATAAGTGTGGATAACCTCTGTAATAAAGCTGGGGTTTTGACAACGGGCAAAGAATCCAGCTCCGTGAGTCATCATTTGGCTCCAAAATAAACATATTTCATGAAGAAGCGCAATTTAACAGCTCAGTAATTCCTACTAATTTATGCACCTTCCTCTCTCACAGGATGAAGCCCTCAAAAGTGGGAGAAATCCCTCCCTGTCACTCCTCGCAGCTTATCTGCGGTCCTCTTGTGGGAGCTGTCAGCAAAGCTGCCTCCCCGCAGGAGCTGGGAAGCTGCTGTAATTAAAAGCAGCTGCTTTCGCCATTGCCCCGACGCTCAGGGCTCTCGTTTCGCCCTACCTGGCTTTTCGTTTTGGACCTCCGTGGCTGTGAGAGGCCAAACGGAGCAAGAGGGCTCGACTCTGAGCTCTAACCAACTGCAGTAATTAGCGGCGTTCAGAAACTCTCTCTGCCTCACGCACGGCTGCAGCAATCGGTTCTTTCTGCTCAGAAGCTGGGCAAATAATCAAGCACCCTCCTGGGGAAGGCAGTTAAACATCTGGGCTAGTCCAGCTAGCGGCAGAAGCTGAGCGCGGCCCTAGCTGCATTGAGCTGCTCCATAACACCTGCAGCAGCTCAAAATAAAGGGATATTTTTAGCCAAATCTTCAGTGAGTGCAAGTAGAGCTAAGCTGATTTCCACCAGCTAATGTCCTGGACCCCTGGTTACCCATTGCCTAAGGTATTTCCAGTGGAAACGTGTCCTGAATAAACATGGACTGGAGAAAACGATCCTGCTTAGACACACAGTTGGGCGCACAGCGTTTGTGCAGCCCCTTGGGTCAGTCTTTGCCACCTCTCCCTTTGGAAGGGTTTGCAGCAGTCGAGTACCTGCAGTCGGGGAAGCATCCTCACCTCCCAGCAAGCCCACGCAACCGGCCGCTGTTGCAACTTGCCCGGTTGCAAACCGTGCTGCCAACTGGAGAGCAAAAGCTTGAGCCTGGGTGTTGCTCTGTTTTTCCCATGAACAGATGCAAGACAAAGATGGCTTTTATCTGCCAGAAAATAATTGGAAATGCCTTCATCTGGACATTGTGTTTCCGTTTGAATGGCCCCTTTTGTAGTCTGAGTACACCTCGGCGGCTGCAGAAAGCACAGGAAAATAGCAGCTATAATTAAGTACGTGCCAGACAACGCGACTAGAGCCCTGGGAGCAGGAGTGTTCGCTGGGAAGCTCCGGAGCAGCATCTCCTCTCCTCTGGAGCTCCTCCGTGCTGCTGTGTGGAGCAGAGCCCTGTCCCACCACGGCACCTGACTCCAGCCCAACCACGCAAGCCTCCATCTCCTGAACCACACACTGACCACCACGAAAAGTCAACACTGCAAACCAGCAAGTAAAGGTCTGCAAGTATGGGATATAAGCAGCTGCTTAAAATTAATTGCCTTGCCAGGGCCCATATTACAAGTCCAGAGCCTGACACCAGAGCAATTAAACTCCAAGAGCACTTCGTAGAGCCCTGAACCCACGAGGCATCATATTCCATTTCCTTCGACTTTCTGTCCTTCCTTATGAGCAGTTAATTTTGAGGGGGCAATTTCCAAAGCACTTTTCAAAGTCACCGAGATCAATACTCTGAGGCATGTTAGCAGCTTGCAGAATTGCACTCCACTGTTGGAGGAAGGAGGCGACCCAGTGAGGCCATGGCAGAGGAAGGCCACGCACCCAGGCCTGCACACATCCTTCCTGCCGGCGAGGCTCACGGCGCCCAGCCCAGCTGGCTGTGCAGCACCAGCGCTTGGGAGGAAGGGATCCGTGCACCGTGCAGCCAGCAACTGCTGCAGCTCTTGTGCCAGGAGAGCCACCACTCCTAACACACTGCTGGTGGTCTTCCAATCTCCATGGCTATGCTGCCTCATTAACAACCCAGCTCAGGTTTTCCAGGCAGCCTTCCTTTTCCATCCTCGCCTCTCTCTCATGCCGAGCAATTCACATATGCACGATGGACTCGGTTCTTATTTCCCTGGAAGTGCCTTTCGGCTACCAAAGCCACGTCAAGGGCCTTCAGCAAGAAACAAGCCTTCATATTCAAAGCCAGTGGGGTCCCTTCCTGGACTAGAAATGCTGCCTTCTTCCCACTGTCCCTGTACACCTGGCACAACATTTTCAAGGAAGACAACTTGTAACTAATCAGTTCAGCTCAAGGCTTTTGCAGCTAACTGCAGCAGGTATTACAGTACTGCTAACGAATGCCCAGCAATGCTTTGCATCAGCCACCAGAAAATCATGTGTTTCACCTCCTGCCCATCAAGATGCATCAGAAGGAAGCTACCAAATTCACTGAGAAATGCAAAAGAGGACAAATATCTGTAGTTAGTTCAACCAGAGGAGAAGCAGCCTCTGATAGGACATAGCAGCACAATTCACAGGTTTTGAAGCTCCCAAGAAAAGATAAGAGAGATTTGTCATCTTCCTTGCAATTCAGTAGCCCCTGAAGTTCATTGGGAAGTACTGCCTTTGAAATACAAGGTATGGCCAACCCAGAAGCATCTGCAGTCTGGGCAGGCCAGGCAAACAGCAGTGGGGAAACACGGAGAAGTCAAAGGATGAGACTGAGGGCACACAGCAGGCCAGTGGCATGGTGAGGAATACAATCACCTTTCCTGGCTCCCGGCGCAGTGACTTCAGATGTGACTGTGTGATCTTTCCTCTGCAAAAGGATGAGTGATTTGATGAAGACCTGAAGCCCATTCTGACTGTCCCACAGAAAGCCAGGGCTGAGCTCAGTGGATCTCACAGGGGTTCCAGGCACTCGGACAGCCACTCACTAAGCCGTCGAGCAAGTCTGCAAATCCTCAGAGTTCTTTATATTTGCTCAAAATTAGCACTCATCCACAAAACCACCTGGGAAAGCACAGTTTAACACCCTGTGCTATTTACTATTTGCAATTTGCCATCTGCTCCTCTCCCAGTTAGAGTATTATCCTTCAGGGGACAGATGCAATACAACACGATTTCAGCTGACCAGCATACACCGTCATGCTCCAGATCCCACAACCACACGTGTGGACTCTTTTCATTTCCAACCCTTAGCAGGGTCCTGTCGAGCACCCAGATGCCCCAGCACGGACCAGAACCTCTAACTGCCAGCTTCTTGGGTCAGATATGATCTTTCCTACTGGCCTGCATGATCCCCGGCATTTCAGATCCAATCCTGACCAGCGCCTCCGGGCACTGCTGCATTGCAATCAATATACACACTACTAATGAACAGCTCTTAGATAACTATTGGCTGAAGTGTAGACATGCAAACCTTTTAGTGATCCCTTGCCAATGATCAATACACATATAAAAACCAGCTCAGAAATTTGGAGAGACAAAAATCAAACTAGGAGAGAGGCTATTCTGTGTTGAATAATTTATGGGCACCAGCTTTTCAGCTGTGAAGGCTGTGCTGAGCAGGAGAACTTGCAGCTCCAAGGCCTGGAAGGAGCAGGGGGCTGCCAATGAGAAACAAACGAGAAGTGGAAGCAACACTCTGCATTTCTGGGGTAAAATATCCCCAAACCTAGAACTTGAGTTGCTTATTGCTAGGCTGCAACAAGACCCAAGCCCCTGTGAAAGCTGGTGCTGTTAGAGAGGCTTTGTCCAAGTCACCAGCGCCAACATCTGAGCTCCTCCCAGCCCCGCCTGTGACATGGACCTCATCACCACCCATGGTGGCTGGGACCCATCCACTTGTGTCCTCAATAGCCAGTGGATGGCCCTGTGCACCTCTAGCCTAAAACAACCTAATCTGCTGTCTGTCATTGACTGGGCAGCTGTTGCATGAGCAATCATACTTAAGTACTTGTGGAGGTACCTCTGGGTGTTAAAGATCTAGGTTGGACTGCCACTTGGCCAGCATGCTCAACAAGGCCACAGAGGAGCCAGGAGCTCCCTCACCAAGCAATTAACTATTAGCACAACTCATTATTAATCAGCAATGTTCTGTTAAGCCTCCTCCTTGCCTGTGGCAGTGCAAAGACTTATCCCCGCAATCCTCAGAGCCAACATCTAATGCTGCGTCGACCTGACAGCAGGGACATTTCCAAAATATCTCCTCCTTTACAGATATTCAAAAGCTGTCTGCACACAATCCTTGGAAATGTGTTCTAGGTGACCCTGCAGGGAGGTTGGAGTAGTTGATCTCCAGAGGTCCCTTCCAACCTCAACCCTTCAGTGATTCTGTGACAGGGTCGCAAGCAAAGTGACAGATCACTGGCATCTCCCAGCCCTCTCTGCAGGAAGGCTCTATCCCACCACTGCTGCAGGACAGGCACACACTCGCCAGGCCACTGTGCAAGTCCATGACAGCACAGCCCTTGGTGCAACGAGCCCCGACGAGCATTTCCTGGTCGCAGCAGCCCCACATGCTCAAGGAGGCAGAGTAGTTTTGATTGCTAGAACAGAGAGCAGTTAAAAGGCTGGGCAAGAAAACAGCATTGGGACAAACAGTGAGGCAAGTAGGTCATGCTGGAGTCTCTGTGACTTGGCCGCTCCTCAAGATAAGCCGTCTTGAGGAGGCAGCCACGTTCACAAGCCGTATTTCATGGCAGATAACCAGAGTATGCAGCCACAATCCAGATCCCTTGTTCCCAATCCCAGCTAAGAAGGGGAACAGTCGGAGCTGTCATTCACCGCTTCCTTCCTTGGCATCTCAGGAGACACATCCAAACCCACGTAAGGATAGAGAGGAGAATTCATCAGAGCTAGCAGATGCTTGAGCCCCTACTACTCCTTAGAAAGGCAAGACACTGCAGGCAAGGCAGCCACTCTCCAGAGCCGATCACCGAGGGAAACGCATGCTGCAAACTCCCCGGTAAGACTGAGCCAACTCCTTCCCACCATTAAACGGCCACCGTGAGGCTCTTCATTAAAAAACACAAACAAGAATCGCACAACAACAACAAAACCCTCCCAGCCATTAACTTCTTTCATCCTCGAGTACATGGATATTATTTAGCACGTCAATTTAGCTCAGCACGCAGTGCAACCCAGCAATCGCCGGGATGCACGCCTGCCTCTCAGAGAAGCTGCTGTGCTCTGCGTTAGGACCAGGATTATTTTTTGAGTTAATTAGTTGGGAGCTAATTCTGTTCATTAATTCTGAATGCTGCAGGGGCCAGGCTGGATTTTGTGCATTGTTTTTTCCAGGATTGTTATTTTTCCCTTCCGTCTTCAATGTGGCTAATTATGCGGCAGATGCTGGTTTCACATTGCCCAACATCTCCTCTGCCCATGAGGTGACTTCAGGCTGTGCTTGATTTGTATCCTGTCATCACTTGAATCTGCACCGGCACTTGCCCTCCAACTTATGATCTCTCCAAAGAGGAGAGGAAAGCTCGTGAGGTCCTTGCAGCCGCTGCCAGGACCCCATGCAACGAGTGTGGGGCGGCTCCCGGGGAGGGACCCCTCAACGCCTGCTTTCCCTTGCAAAGGATGCATGTTATTTTTGGCAGCCCTCTCTGGCTGGGCAGGAAGGGAGGAAGGGAGGGAGGGAGGGAAGGAAGGAAGGAGCAGAGTCACCTCTCAAACAACGCCAGCGAAGCCCCGGGGCTGTGCACAGCCATACACGTGCGGCGGGGAGAACCAGTCAGTCCCCAGAACACCTGCATCCTGAGGCCACCAGCCCGTAGGGACACTCCTCAGGGGACGGACAAAGGAAGGAGCCTTTCCCACACCTGAGCCAAGGCAGGAGACACCACATGCTGCCCAACACCACCCAAAGGCAAAGCAGCACCTACCTCTGCAGCTCCTTGAGCGAGACAGTGACCCGCAGGCTGTGTCCCAGGAGGAAGAGGGCAGCCAAGATGTCAGCCCACTGCACCATCTCCCCCAGCGGGCCCCCCTTCAGCACCCGTGGGCTGAAAACATCCCCTGACTCCTCCGTCAGGAAGCCGATATGGACCAGGATCTGGTAGGACAAGGAGAAGCGATGAAGCACGGACTGCTGCCACAAAGGGTGGCACAAGTAGAAACACGTGTGCTAGTGGGGAGGGTGGTTTTGCCAGGCTCTGGTCAGAAAGGAGTTACAGTCCCTGATTCACTCCCGGCTCCTTATGGGGGCCTTAATACCCGAGGGAAATCACTCAGGTGTGAAGACAAGCAATCCATGTCTAATGAGTAACGACCCAAAACTCAGTGGCTTCCAGATGCCACTGACAGGCTCACTGTGTCTCAGGACCAGGCCTGTTTTCCCAAAGTCCACCAGGGACTGGCTCATGGACCAGCGGCTGAGTTTCACTGCAGGAAGGCATACAAAGGCCAGGGTAAAAATTGGAAAAAAAATATATCATTTAAAAAAAAATGTAAAAATGTAAACAGGAGGGCCAGCAACCTCCAGCAGGAGAGGTGCCAGCCTTTCCAGCCTTCTTGCTAGCTGTCCACCCAGCTGGACATTTCTCATACTACCAGGATCTATCTCCAAAATCAGCCCATCTTTCGACCAAGCCAATCTTGTGGTGGTCTGAATGCAGAGACATGCCCATCTCCACTACGCCTGCAGTCCAGACCCTCCATTCCCACGTGCACCCCTAAATCACATTCCCTCCCAGGGCTCCCGGTCACAGCCCACCATGTTCCTAATGGTGCAGCCTCCCTCTGCCCCTGTGCAATCTGCTCATACGTGTTTCTGGTCCCTCTGCCGGCCCTTCAGCTTCTGTTCCAGGCGCCGGGCCGCCCGCAGCCACTGCTGAGCCAGGTGTCGGATCCTCTTCTTCATGAAGATGAGGGACTCCTTGCCTGTGCCCACCAGCTCCAGGAGGCGAGTGAGGTCACTCCGGAAAGCTGCCTAGGGAAGAAAGAGGCTTTGCTGTCTGAGCAGAGGGGAAGTGTCTGCGAGAAGAGCCTGGGGGCTCCTCAAGGATCACAGCAAGTTTGCTCTCCCTGAGCATCTGCTGCACAAGGAGCCCCAGCAAGGAAGGCTCTTTCCAGCCTCCAGAGCTGTTATGTACCATCTGGGGGCAGGTAAGAAAACCTGGGACAGGAGAGGAGAGAATTTAGGGGGTGTTTTGCTTTTCCCACTGCCTCTTCTCTTGGCTCCCGAATTGATGGACACAGAAAACTACTCAAAAAGGATCTTGAAATATAAATGAAAGTTCATGTCTGGGGCACATTGGCACAGCTGATCTCAGACCACCACCTGGAGCAGCCTGTAACACAATAGACTGTTGCACCAACTGTAAATCCTGCAGAGCTGACGTGACACCTCGTATGTGTCACTTGGCACCTTTCCCGAGCCACAGCCTGAAACCAGAGCTCCTCTGCCTAATGCATCAAATTCCCAGGGCCCTGTTGCAGGTGATGACTCTTGCGACACCCCAGACGTGAGAAAACTCATGTGCTGTCTCCAGTCCATCTTGGAGGCCTGCTGACACTGCTCTCTCTGGGAACACTTGACTCAGCAGCTTTAAATCCTCAAAAACCTCCCCGCACCGGGCAGGAAACAAGCAGCTGTGACCTTACCTGGCCCCTGGGCAGTGGCCCAGGTGAAGGCAAAGCTTCTGTCTGGTTTCTCCAAGGCAGGGGAGGGCAGAACCACTCGACTTCGCTGAGGTAGATGAGGAAGGAGCACTCTGTGCCGTCCACGCCAAAAAATGCATAGCAGGGGTCAGAGGTCCACCTGGCCCTCATCCACTGCAAGGGAGGCAAAGAATCCTGTCAGGCTCCCATTCCCACTGGGATGCTTGGACACTGCCGTGGGAAACCTAGCAGCCCAGCACAATACTGGTGCATTAGTGCCTTTCCACATCAAGATCCCCCTTTTCCATGATCTTTTTTTTCTCCACGGAAGTTAAACCAAGGATTTGGCACAGATTCCAGCAAGAAGGGGCATGCTCCCTTGGAGCACTCAAGGGATTTCTTCTCATCAGCTGTGCCAAGGAGCAAGCTGACCTGCCACTTTCATAGCCCTGGGCACAACAGGGCAAGGAGACAGCTCTACAGACAGTCCTAGGTGATGATTTTCCAGGGGATGATTTCCCACAGAGAAGAGCCAGCAACCCCATCACCGATCTATCATCCCCTGGAAGAGCTTTTGCTGGCCTCTTTCTAATTCAACTACAAAAACAAATCTACTCAGGAGACAGGACACTGCACCCAATATGTAAAACACACCAATCATCCAGACAGAAGATCGAATTACAGCCTTCCACAATTAAATTACATTCCGAATTCACTCAAATCCTGGAAGGAAAGGATATCTAGTGCTAGAGGAAGGGAAAACACAAACCCTGGTAATGTTTTAATATACCCTTCAGTGTCTTTTTATAGAAACTCAAGCCCTACAGAAATCAAAGCAGAGTTTGAGGCAGGAGGCTGGGAGGGGAAGGGGGATGCTTTTAATTCATGTAAATATGCTCTCCGACAAAGCAATCATGCCCCAGGCCAAAGACCAGGCTGCATTCAGGTGTAAAGAGCACGCTGTGGCAGGCAGGATGTAATATTTGAGATCAAGGTCCTTGTCACCTGAACAAGATGCTCTTTTGAGCAAGGCTGAGGTTATTCCCCAGATACTAGCTAACGCTCCAGATATTTAAAGAAGATGTGGCAGTGCTTTCTCCTCATCATGCTTCTGTCATTAAACAAAGAAAACACAGGCAGTGAGGTCTGCAGGCGGAGGTAATCTCCTGGAGCTGACTTGACTGCTGCCTGCAAATCCTCCTTCTGCCCTTTGGCTACTGTGGCTACAAAGCTTTACTGCTACCAAAACCGCATGTGTAGTTATTCAGGAAAACAGTTACATTCTTTTAACAAAAGCTCCCAATCAGACCTCTGCAGGATGCCTACTTTTCTGTTTTCTCCCCACAAGGCAGCCATGCCCTGCCTTTGGCCTGCCACAAAAGGTACCTTCTGTTCTTCCTTCTTTGGTGGGCCTGACCTGGGTCCCATTTTAAAGGGTAGAGTCATTCTGGGAAACATTACCCTCTGCACTGCAATTCCCAGGCTAAACTCCCCTAGCAGCTGCCTTAAGCCTTCTCCCAGCAGTTTCCACTTGAGGACGAGCCCTTCTCCCAGAGGAACCATCCCATCCCGAGTTAGATGACCACCCCAGCCGAGGAGGGAAGAGCTCCAACTCACCTCCACTTTCCCAGCACAGTCAGGGTACTTGGGGTCCCTGGGCACCTCGCACTGGTCTCTCCTGCCGTCCATCACTAAAGAAAGAGAATTTGGGAAGAGGAGAGCCAGGACATGCCAGCAGGTGCTGCGGGAGAGGCAGCAGGTGATGCGACAGGGCTGCTGGTCCCTGTGTGCACCCAGCTGTGCTACTGTGGGCTCCTGCTTGGCAGCACACACCGTGGGGCAGCAAGGCACACAGCTCTGTCTGATGGTCCTCTTTTATACATATATAAATATGTGTCTGTGTATATGTGTGTATATACATGTACACACAAACATAAACACACACACACACACATTTTGCTGCACTCTCAGCCTAAATTCCTAGGTCTGCTGCAGACTCCAGGTGCCACCTATCCTTGCTCCTCTTAATAAACAGTTTGCACAATTGAAGGAAGCAGTTGACAGCCTTTGAACTGTAAACTCGCAGTAAAAATTCTCCCACGTGCTGTTGCTCACATGCTCCAGTGTGCCACCGCAGAAGTAGGACCCCCTCAAAAGGGACACGTAAAGCAGGGTCTGATATGGTGCCTGCGGGACCTCAACTGCCCTCCAACGCAGATCAACACCATCCCCAGCATAAGGCCGATGAAACCAGAGAGAAATGGTAATGAGAGCTTTTCTTCCACTGCTGTTGGTTTAATAAGACACTACCCCTCCTATACACTCTTCCTCTCCTATAACTGAAAGAGTTTCCTCATTAGAGATGAGGCCAAAGAGGCAGAGCAATCATCTCCCACTTGATGACGCAAGTCCCCAGCCTCTGTGGCCACTCAAACTGCAGCAGGCCAGGGAGCTGCACTGCTCTCCCAGCACTGCCGGGAGCAGAAAGGGAGTATCTCCCAGCTCTGAGTCCAAGCCCTCAGGCTCTGGATCCAAACCAGCAAACTTTTCTATCCAGGTGATGGTACTACTCCTTGACCCCGGGCAGCAAGGCAAGTAGGCAGCTCTCCACAGGGAGGCTGGCTCAACTGAGCATGGTGTTTAACTCTGACTCAGTTCAGATTTGCCACCACTCTTGCCCCTGGAAGGCACGAGTTTTCTCTGTGTGTTGACTCCCCAAGCTCTCAAGTCATCCTGGCCAAGTAAGGTAATGCTTTAAGGAGGAAGCCACCAGTGCCAGAGACCACACAGTGTGATTTTTTTTACCCAGTCTCCTTTTGCAGCCCTCCTGGCTGCAACAGCAAGGTGTCCTAGATGCCTCCAAGATGGGCTTAGTTCAAACTCAGGGCCTCCTTTCCCCTGAAGACGTGCTTCCTGTGTGCTGAGCTGTGACTAATTACAGATGGTGAACACATCCTATATTGGCACAGGAGATAACTTTCAGCCACTGCTCCCTCAGCCCAAGCACAGGCGGACATCTGTTATTCAGAGTCAAAGACTGAATAAATGAAAATGGGTCAGGGGCATGATGAGAGGCTCCATTTGCTCTGTCTAACATGGTGCTGCCAGTCATGCATGTATTTATGCTGTTAACGTTAAGTACACTCCACTCCTTTGCATTGGGAAATGGGTCTCCATAATAGAGATAGACATTAAATATTGATATCAGGAAATGAATCTATCGCCTGGCCTAGATCTCCCCCCTGTATCAAAGGGGATAGAAGAGGCTCTTTGGAATGTTATCCATGGCCAGAGAAATTAAAACTAACAAGTAGGTAAATATTTCATACCCCAGGGGTGGCCTGAGTGCAGAATGAGGAAGTCAGTCACAAAATGCTCTTCTATCTGCTACACCAGTCTTGGGTATTTTACCCTTATGTGTTTGCTGTTTCCAAGACCTTGGTTTTGACCCAGCGATGGAACAGCTCCAAGGACAAGTGAGGACAACACACTAAGGCATCGTCACAGAGCCCAGAAAACGGAGCAGGAAAATTTCTCGAAAAATCATCAGCCCAGCCCTCTGGTGGCAGGACTGGCGACGTTAAGCCACACAAGATAAGGGTGCCAGCTGACAAGCCAGCGTGACAAGGCAGATTTCATCTGTCAGTGGGATGCCATAGAAACAGACACACGGACAGGTATAAACTCCGAGCAAAAGTTTACAGCCTGGTCCACAAAGTCCTGCTCGTTTCTTTGAGCATCATGGTCTGACATTCCCCTCCTACAGCTTGGGAAACTGAACAAGGGAAGCAACGAGACTTGCCCAAGGCTATCTCATGAGAAGGTCTGACTATTGGTAAAGCGACACCACAGCCAGAGCAGCATCCATAGAACAACAGATATACGTGAACCATCTCGAATAAAGCATAACCTTAGCCAAAACACATTTGTTTCCCCAAAGCAATACATCAGCTTGTGGACCAACATCTCCAAACTGCTGGTTGGTAGAAGTGAAGAAGCCCCTGCGGGATCATGACCTCTCTGTATCTCTCCATCATTTTAATTCTTTCCCAACAGGCAAGACAAGATTTGGGCTCAACGATATCTGGTCTGACCTTGTACTACATCCTCAGAGAGTTATATTCAGAAGTCCTGAGAGGTCCGCCAAAGAGCATGAGATGCCCTACTTAATTTTGTAGGCAACAGCAAAGTAGGCAACCTCAGATCAGCATCCTTTCTCCTCTGTTTTTACTAGGCCTTCTGTGGTAGGTTTGATTAGATTTCACTATTGCAACCACACAGCCCATAAAAGTTCTGGAGCGTGTAGCTGTGACCCGGGCACAGGCGATGGGGACTGCCTTGCACACTTACCTTTTCCATTCATGAGGCTGTTCCGGAGAATCTGATCTACTTTTATTGCAATGTCCGAGACATTTTGAGCTATAGCTTGGATCCTCTCCATCAAACTGGCTGCTGGCTGGAACCTGGAAAGAAAACAAACAGACCCAGAAAACATGATGTCTTCTTGTTGCAGTATCCAGGTTTGTTAGAAAGTCAAGAGGGCTTCCTGCTTCACACAGCAATCTTTCCTTGCAAGCTGCTGGCAGGTAGAGCTTAGCCCCAGGATGTAAAGCAGGAATGCATCTTCCAGTATGTATCAGGCAAAGATCTCACTAGCTTTAAAGAGTTTTGACAAAAACTACATAATCAATTCTCTGCTGTTCTGTGCAGTGTGCTGATAAACACAGACACATCCATGTTTTAGATGAGGAAATAAAATGTGCTGGCAAAATTTGTTTTCTTTATTTCAAATATGTTGTTGTCTGAAAATCCTTTACTATGATTACTGATCTTGCAGTGCACGTACAAAACCATGGAAGGGGTAGAGGGACAAAAAAGGAGAACTAAGAACAAAAAATCCAGAAAAAGGTGGAAAGTGGAAAATGGACTAGAAAGCTAATAGACCTAGAGCAGCCTACAGACAGCCCCAGCCACAAAACAGGAGGACGGCCTGAACTGCTCTGATCAGTCCACCACGGATTTAAGCCAGCAGATTTCTACGTTCTCCGGCAATTCCCAGCCAACTGCAGCGAGTGCAGCATCACCGAGGTGCAGCCACAAAGTATCCCCTGGTGAGCACTCCTGGATCACACACACACGACCTTTTTGCTCAGGAGTTTAGCATTGCCAGGCCACATTTAATCCGCAAACAAATACAAGCTGGCCCGCAAAAGAAACGATCCAGTTGCCTCCACAAAGAGGAAGACAGCGATGATAGTTTCACTGGTTGCATTTGCCGCATATTTGTGGAGGAATTGCCATCTTGTCCAACTTGCAGAGAGCAAGAAAGGCTGGGTACGGGATACCGAGAGCTTTACAAACTGCTCACTCTTGCTCCTCAAACATTATCAGGGTCAGCTTTGCTCCTACAACCAGGAAGGAGCAGCCCGCCAGGGCCGCGCGGGGCAGGTTCACAAGGCAGTCGCCCACCACGGCAGGGCTGAATGTGGCATCGCGACACGGGGTAGCTCCAGCAAAACACGCACGCGTCTTCCTGCTAAGGCTTGAGACCAAATTCTACTGGTTTGAATAGCACTTACCTATATACACTGCCTATTGAATAAAAACTCATGATGAATACCAGTCTGGGTAAGCAGACGTCAGCCCCAGCATCTCAGCTGTGCTGGGTATCACCTGGGCTGGAGCTACACAAGTGACCAAGTGCTGCAAAGTGGCCTTGATGTGAACTAAGATCCAACGCAATATGTAGAAGAGGACAAGAACTCAATTCTCCAACAGCAAAGTCCTACCAGGTCTGACAGGGAGCCAGCTTTCCACCTCAAACGCTTCATTTGTCATATCCACTGCAAACAACGTCTTGAGTTCAGTTATCACTGTAAACAATTTCCCTTTCTGCAGCGTCTAGGTCGTAAGCTTTTTCTCCAGCTGCCGAGATCATCAAAATATACAGAAATGTCATAAGCGGTAAGCAAAAGCAAAAGGGCTACCTTGAATACTTCTGGCACAAAAATATTTGCTGATTTCAGATCCTTCCTGCTGAAGTTTTATGTTTGTTCTCCAGCAGATCAGTGAACCTGAAGGCGGGGATTTAAAGCGCCTCTGTCCTCAAGGCTAAAAAAATCCTAGTTTTATGAACCGATACTGCTTCAGCTGTTGATTTAAAGTCCGTTCTGTAGCAGCAAGCAGCCCACATTTTTCCTTCTGGCATAGTTTATGACCGTCAATACTGAACCTTCATTTCTCCACAGGGGACCACATATCCCAGGCTTTTAAAAAATAATAATTAAATGCAGAGGACACCATTGCCCCCAAGTAGCTTTCAACCTTTTGCAGAGAATAAACCCCAAGTCTCCTGGCAGTTACTTTTACTGCTGAAGGAGGGAGGCCTGGTAAAATATGGACACAAAAAACCACCTGTGATGAGGTCTGCTTGTCAGCATGGCTCCAAGGAGATAAAACACTTCTGTTACGAGGGCTGAACAGCTTGGCCAGCCCTGAAAGCTCTCAAAAACCTCAGTTTCATTTTGCAACCTTTTTTCCATAAGAAAGTAGCAATTAGACCATGAAGGTGATTCACATACACCCAGAAAAATCAGGAAAAGCTGGGATAATCAGTTTAGTAAGAAATACCCCAAGAATTCATTGAATTTATAGCTCATGGCCCAACCACCAGCAACTGAAGGGGAACATCCACATGGCAGAGATGGTTCTCTGGTTCCTCCATTGCTCCAGGTGCCAAGAGACAGCTACAGCATCCCCACTCCACCTTTCAGAGTGCCTTGATCAGCCCATGACTCAACTTTCACCTGCCCCAACACTTGATCAGGTCTAAGTCAACCCCAAAAAGCCAAGTAATTGCCCAAAGGCTGAAGGCCACCTCGTCTCCATCTGGCCTCTGATGACTTGAGTGGTGAGCTCAGCTAGGGCTGAGAACCAGCTCAGGCAAACACATTCAAACGCAATCAGTACCATTGTCCTACATAAACTACTTTCTTCTGGGCTCAGTATCCCGGTCAGCAAAAATCCCGCTGGAGCTCCAGCCACAGCAGAGGTTTTCCCCAGCCGATGGATCCAGCCCTGCATTTACATTGGCTTGCCCGGCTCTTGCAAGCTACAGATGTTCCCTTATCAAAAAGATTTCAGAACAGAGCCCTTTGATACAAAACATACGTTCGATCATCGCAGTCAGGTAACATTTTGAGTTCTTTGGAACACAAGCACCACATCACGTCAGCGCTGCGAGGCTTTCCACAAACCACAGAAGGGTTACCAATGGGGAAATGAAAACTGAAGTCACCAGAATCAAATCGAGAGAATGTTACACTCCCTTCTGCTATTTTGGAGGTGGAAAGCGACACAAAAACCATCTGTCTTGGATCCTTCCCATTGAAAACATCCCTTTGGAGCAAGCAGCCAGCGTGTAAAGCCGCACTCCCATGCCGGGAGTGCTGCTGGGCCCCGGCTTTCTTGCTAACGCGGGCAGCACCAAGGCAGGTTTCTGCATTCACATTGCTGGGCAGCAGGATACGACTTGAGCACGTCATTTATGGTATCAGAGATGACAAGAGGGTTAAGCATAAGTTACTGGTACTATCATTCAAATGGTTTGTCACCTGGACAGAGGACAGGAAAATAAGATACTTAAAGCAAAACCTCAAACACAAAATGGTTTTATGTAGCTCACCAGAATCTGATGCCCTATCCTTAGTAATTGGAAACACTGGGAAGGACAAGGTAAGTGGCTTATTCTGCCAAATGATAGCTAGCAGAATGGAAATATTTCAATGCCCTTCCTCATTATCCAAAAATGGGAACGAGATCATCAACCGTTTATCCAGCACGAAAATCAGCCCGTGCAGAGAATCAGCGCAGAGCTGCAGACTCATTAAACCTCACTTAGGACGCGGGTACCTGCAGGAGGTAAACGATGCGTCGGCACTGCGGCGTTCAGCAGAGGGACTCCCCGCTGCAGGCTCCCGCTGGCGCCCACGGAGAGACCTTCAGCTACCGCCCGGCGTTCGCGCACAGGGGTTTCACGCACGGGACCCTAACGCCACTACACGCGGCCGCCGCGACGCAAAGCAACCTCTGCATTAGCGACAAGGGGTCTTCCCTTAAATACCGACACCTACGGCAGGCAGCGCGAGAGCTGGCATCCTTCGCATGCTGCCCGTACAGAAAAGCTTCACTCTGTTTTAGCTGGAACGCCGGCGCTGCTGGAAGAGGAACTCATTTCCAGCACAGGCAGCAGCAACGTGCTTTTGTCCCTTGTTGTTGTTGTTTTTAATTTTTCTACAGTGACAATATAAATGGCACCAAAATAGGCTGGGGCTGTGCCAGGTATTGAAACTAAAGTAAATTGCCATAGGTTTTCTAGAACAATTTTTTCCCTGGGACCTTAAAACCGTTTACTACAGCAAATATAGCACTCTTACTTCTAACCATCAATATTGATTTCGTCTTTATTATTTTCAGATTTATATTTCCCCATCTTGATTAAGATTCAGATCACAGTGTGGCTTATAATGCACCATATACAGTATTCATCTTGTTTCAAAAACTGCTATTAAGATATATCTTTCCCCATTGGCAGATCATTTGGCATATAATGTAGCTGGAGGTTGAGTTTTCTTTTACTTTTTTTATGCATTAATTCGGTTCCCTTCGCTGTGTCTCTTGTCCCCAGGCCTGCAGCAGCAGCTCAGGCTCAGCCTGCTTATCCCTTTACAAGGCACTGTATTTTTATTGCCTTTTATAAAAGGGGCATTATGAAAAGATGAATCTCTTTCTATTTGTGCGTTGTCTTCATAATACAAGCCCTAAACATATCTGCGTGCTCATCCTATATTTCTTGCTATTAACAGCTGAAAGCCGTGACTTTGGAAAGACCAATACAAACAGAGGAAAGCAGATGTTTTGAAGATAACATATCACAAATGCACCATCCGCACAGAGCGGTCTACCAGACGATTTCAACTTTCTCATTACGATGTCTGTGCTGCCATTCGCCTTTTTAAAGGTTTGTCGTGCCCCAAGGCACGAGGCGGGATGAAGAGCAGAGCGGCGAGGACCACAGTCGGGGCGCCCTGACTCGCCGCACTCTGCGCTAGCTGCTGCCCCGTGGCCGGGGAAGCAGCATCCGAGGCAGTGCGGTCAGATGCCCTTCCCCAAAAAAAGGTCGGTCCCATCCCCGTGGCTCCTGGTATGGCAGCAGCTGGGTCACCCACGCAGGGGAAAGCAGAGCCGTGAGTCCCTATCGTGCCACGTCACTAAACTGGACAGGACAAGCGTGGAGCTGGGCCCTAGGAGCAAAGCTGAGGGGTCCTGGAGGACACCGAGAGCTGGGAAATGAAAAAGGCCATTTCGAGCTCTGGAAAGACAGTGTGATTGCTCCTCTGGTGGACGAGGATCATCATCAATGCTGGAGGCAAAACTCCCTTGGGATCCATGTCCTTCTGCCCATCTCTTTGCACCCCTCCAGGCTCATACACGCAACCACAAAGAGGAAATGATCCTTGCAATCCTTACATCCCAGCACTGAGAAGAATCAAGGACCCCAGACTGCAAGCAAGGGCAGGAGGAGAAAGCAGGAGGAGAAGCCCAGGGCCCTTGAGGGCTTCACCTGGCAGTCAGTGCTCTCCCTAACACCAAGTTACCAGTCCTTGACATCCCAGCGGACAACAAGAATCAGTGCAGGAGATGCAGCGGCCACCGGTCAGTGCCCCGTTCATGAGGATCAGCTGCTCATTGTGCTCATTTGACTTGTAATCTTGTTTTTAATCCTCATAAACTCCAGCACCAGAGCTATTACCCTAAGTCTGGATAGACAAGCACTTGCTCGGTTTTACCGGAGGCTGGCAGGGAGCAAGGCAAACGGGAGCTGAGCACGGAGCACGCGGGCACCACCGAGGCTGGGACCCCTGGGGAGGATTGCTACCACCTCACTGGAAATTTATAGCAGTATCGCAGAGAAAAAAAGGCAGGGAAGGACAGACAATGTGGGGCAACCACGCAACACGCCGCTGCAATCGTCACCTCCAACGCGGCAGAAAGCAGTGGCAGAACCCCGGCGCTGAGGCTCCGGGTCTGGAGGCAGGACAGGCTCCCTGCTCGCCTCTCCCTCCCCTGCACAGACCTGATGTTCTTTCTGGCCCCTCCATGCCTCAGTTTCCTGGTGCTAGAACTCGGATACAGCTGCTCCACCCGTCTCTGCAACTTCCCTCGGACCCACATCAGAAAAGGCCCCGTCCAACTGGAAAGCGCTTTTATGCTTCGCCAGCAGCTCCATGCAGTCAATTGTATTAAAAAAAGAAAAATTGCAAAACAGTGCACGCTTCAAATATAATTTCTGGTATTTCTGTATTCTGCAATCTCTTCTATTATATCTCAGGGCTGAGACAAACAACTCAATCTCTTCTCCATGAATATTTGAATGAAGACCTGCCTTCGCTCTGGCTGCGGTTGCACTCTTTCTGAATTCATATTGGGCAAATATCCTAGAAAACGCGCTTCAGGAGGGGCACGTTCCTCGGAAACTCAGTTTAGGCAAATATTGGATGATGCACGGGCAGACTCATTTCCAAACTCCTCCAACGCTAAGAGTTGCTTTCAGCAAACCTTGGAAAGGAAACCTTGGCACGTGACTAATCCAAGCTGTCCCAATGACAGAGCGTATAATAAATACCCGGGCATTTTACTCACTAAAGTAGTTCAATTCATTTTAATTTCAATTTACATTGGACAAAGTTTCTCACACAAATGTATTTACAGGATCAAACAGAAAGCCAGGGGTTGCATACCCTGCGGGAAAACTCTGCCATTTCAGCAAGCCGCCAATAAATTTGGGGAAAAATAAGATCTGTTCTTGAAAAAAATTGACCAATTTTCCAATCAAAGCCAGCATCACGGACCCATAACAAATAACTCGCACACACCCCACATACAGCAAGGAATTCACCAACAACATATAAGCAAGACAGAGGGTCAACGGCCTCCGATCTGCTTCACGTCACGGGGCAAACGGGAAGGCGGCGAACCCGAAGGCAGGAAAACGCGGAGCTTCACCCCGCCGGGGAAACTGAGGCGGGCTGCCGCACCGAGGGGCTCCCCGAAGGAAGGGCAGCCAAAACAGCCGTTTCTGCCCCCAGACTGCTATCCAGGTCCCTACAAGATACAGCGGCATAAGCCGCATCACACTTCCCCGGGCCGACCTGGATCCGCCGCTTCCCCCCCCCCCCCCCGGTGCCCCCGCTCCAAGCGCTTTCCAGCGGCGCGCGGGCTCCTCCGCTGCGAGCCAGCGCTCCCCTTGCCCAGCGAGCAGCTCTCCAGGAGGCTTCCCAGGCGCTCCCAACTCCCGTCCCGCCAGCGAGCCGCAAGGGTTGCGTTCGACTAACGGGTCTGTTAATCCCAGGGCAGCACGAGCCAAGTCGAGGTCCGGCGAGAGCCGAAAGGGAGCAGAGACGCAGGCAAAGGCTTCTGCTAAGAAAGATCCTGGAACAACTCCAGGCAGGATAAAGCCCTCGGCCCTGCCAGCGCAGAGGCTTTCCAAGGCAGGTAATTAATCGCACTCCGCTTATTTAAGTCGCTCCTTGTACTTTCCAAGAGGAAAAACCACCTCTCACCTCCGGGCCAAGTAGAGGCGCGGACGTGAGCGCCCCGGAGGCGGCCGCGCTTCCGCGGGGAGCGGGAAGCGATTGATTACACGGATATTTCACAGAGCACATTGAGGGCTCCGGCTCCTTCGGGAGCTGCTCCGCAAAACCCACATCCTTACGATTTCGTTTGGGATCCGGCAGTAAGCGGAAGAGCACTTTGTGAAACCAAGAAATAACCCACGCTCGCCCAGGTGGAACTGCAGCCAGCCGCGCTCGCGGCTTTGCTGCGCTGGGAGACGAACACAGCAGTCGTGCTAACTAGAAAGGAAAAAAAAAAAAAAAAAGCTTTAAATTAAAAAAAGAAATCCCTTTGAAATCGTCCCCCGTTTAATTGTATTGCCTTTTGCTGACGGCTTCAAGTCGGTCGCTGGAGATCCACGAGGCAGAAGCAGCCCGTTATCCTCCCACGGACGGTTTCTTGATGCAGCATCGAGGTTTTGTCCTAGCTGCAGTCCGGATCGCCCCAGCTCGCTTCACCCAGGGCTGGGCAGCGGGGACGTAACGGCGCGGGAGGCTGCGGCGGCCCCGGCGCAGACCCCTGCTGAGGCTCCGGGGAGGCGGGAGGCATTAAGAAACGCTTAGGAAGTGCTTGCAAACGCTGCTGGCACTTCACTAAGGATCACTGTATTAATCCAATATTCAGCTGGTGGGTAAACTCAGATACTAAGCAAGTACGTGAGTCAGGTACCAAGCTGAAGAGAGCCACAGGGGAATAAAACAAATAAATAAAACAGGTTTCTATGGGGGAAGTCGGGAGCCTGGGCTGCCCACAGCCTTTGCTAGCTGCATCTGCCAGCGATTCCCCCTGCATCAAGCCGGACACGCGCCCGGGAGCCCAGCCTGGAGAGGGAGCGTGCACCCCCGGAGGGCCGTACCCAGGAGACTCCCCAGCGACGGCGCTTCCTCCTCTGGAGACACTTTGCACCAGGAACTTGACCTGAATCCAGCCCTTTGGATCCAAAGGCTGGATAAAAATGAGGAGATTATACAGGCATGAGAAGCGACTGCCCCGCATCGTTTGCTTTCTGGTCTGCTTTCCCGCCCGCTGCCATCACGTGGGCAGTGTAGGAGCCGCGGAGCTTTAGCCGGCTGCTGCCCTCCCCTGCAGGCACCAGCACGCGCCTTTCTCCTCCGTCACAACCAGCAAAGCACCAACTGCAAAAACAGCGAGAGCCCCACGCTGGGCGGCCTGCCCACCGCAAGGCAGCCGTGGTGGGGACTCCCTCGCCACGGGTCACCAAAACCCACTCGACTGGCCAAGGGGACCGCGACCACCCGGACCTGTCTGCAGTGACCAGCTCCATGGCTCCTGCAGGGATGCTGGGTATCATAAACCAATCTGAAACGCAATATTCCTATCCTAAGCAATCACTGCCAGTTCACGCAAATGCTTTTAAGTCCGTCTCTTGGCTGCTGATGCATAGGAATTACTGTAACCTGAAATTACTGGTTCTTTTTTCACAAGAGTGGCCAAGAAAATCATCAAGTGTAAGCGAGCGCCATCCGGCCACCAGCATTAATAGTCATGCCCATTCCCCTCCAGCATCGCTGCAGTCCTGCTTACGCGTGCGAGCATCAGACAGCCTCGTGATGCTGAAATTCCCAGCACCTTCCATTACAGAGAGGTAAATTACATTTTAGAATGGTTAAAATTACGTTACTTAAAAGGCAAGACCACGAGCTCGCAGGTTGCCTGTACTGCCTTAACAGGCAGGTGCAAGCAGTTCAGTACAGCCCTAAATCACAGGCTCACGTGCTGTTATTTCCCACGGTAGGGGCAAGAGAGACTCGTAAGGAAAGCAAGGGAGGTAAAATGGAAACGATACAGAAAACGCGGGGACAGAAAGCCCCTGGGCTGCTGGCGAACGCAGCCACGCGCGGGACAACGCCGGGCTGCCGCGGGAGCCAGCTCGGCGCCGCGGGGCAGCGGAGACCGTCGCTCCTCGCGTCCCCGCCAGCCGCTGCTCCCGCGAGCCCTCCGGCCTGCCGCCCGCAGCTCCGCCTGGGCGCGGGCGCTTTTCCAGCACTGCAAAATTGGTCTAAAGCACTATTTAAAGAAAAAAAAAATCTCTGCCGCTCTATTTGCTTTAGTTACAGGTTTTACAGGCCTCGAAGTGACAGCAAAATTAGTATTAGTAAAAGCTTAAAGCCTCTCTAAGCAAAAGTAAATGTCTCTTTAGTAAAATCAGCACATCACGATTTGAGGTCCTGATGACACCTCCCAAGGCAGCAGCCCGCGAGATGGATGCAGGATACTGCCCCGGGGGAGCCAGGAGCACCAGGCCCGCACCGCCAGCGCTTCGGGGCCGGGCAGCTTGCCGGCAATTCGTTTGAAGCCCTGCCTGAACGTATCAGCCCTGGATTTCAAACAGCGCCTCAGCGGCTGCTTTTGCCTGATCTTTGCGTTTTGGGAAAAGGAGGATGGATAGGAAAAGAAAGGAAGAGGGGGAGAGAAGGGAGCTGGTGGCTCAGCGGCAGCATTGCAGGAGACCCAGACTCGACTCCTCTTACAATGCTTCCCAAGATCTTGGGCAAATTATATATATATATATATTTTTTTTTTTTTTGATCAAACACACACGCTTTGCTAGCACGTGCAATCTCCTTAACAGCCACCACTCAGTTATTTGTGGTTAACTGCACCAAGGTTTAGCTCCGAAGGAGCCCGCACCTGCGTTCAGAGGGGACGGGCCGAGCGCGGACGAGCACAAGGAGCTGCGCGTCTCCCCTCCCGGCGCGGGGAGGAAACAGCAGAGGAGGGAGCAAAGGAATTTCAGAAATCCTCAACTGAAAGATTTCCCCAACAGCAAAAGGCCCGAGCCCTGGGGGGCGTCGCGCGCCCCCAGCCCGGGGCTCCTGCCGCCGCGCGACGCCCCGGGGGTTTTGCTCTGCCCGGCCCCGCGCCCGACTGACCTGTCCGGAGGGAAGCGCGCTTCGTCCCCTTTGTGGAAGTCGCTGCTGTTCTCCAGCCTGGCCAGGACGTCCATCCTCTTCATCAGCACCTCCAGCATGTCGCTCATCTTGCGCAGCACCCCGCGGGACTCCAGCGCGCCCATCACTGCAGCCACACAAAGAGCGAGCGAGACAGCGTCACGGGCCAGGCGAGAGACGGGTCCCCCGCCGCGCCGCGCCGCTTCCGCCCCGGCCCCGGGGCCTTGGGCACCTCCCGGGTGCCCTGCCACCCGCCGCCCCCCTCCCCTGACTTAGCCGGGTGGCTCCAACTTCTCCGCTGGGCAACCGCTGGCTGTCGACTAGCTTCAGCCCCGGGTCCAGCACCCGACCCGCTTCTCCAGGCGGAAAACCTTGGCGCGTCCACCGGGTCCATCGCGCTCGTCCCGAGCGCTTACGGGAAACCGAGCTCTCTTCAACACTAAGCAAATAGCTTGTCATTAAGCATCTTTTCATTTATTTTATTTTTATTTCAAACAAAGACCCACCTAGCCCAGCATCCTGTCTTTGACCACAGCCTTTAGGGGATGTTTAGGGAAAAGCATGAGAAACAGCACAAATACGCAGTGTGTCCCCTCCCCCCCCCGCACATCCTCCCGGGGCGCAGGACGCTCCTGTCACAGACGAGACCCTTCCCTGCCCACTTGTGCGTCGGCACAAGTCGGCCAACGCGTCAGCCCGGCGAGCGCGGAGGCTTTTATCGCTCCCTTCCTCCCCGCACGAGCGAGCATTAATTTTCCCCGGCGCAGATGGCGAGGGAAACCGAGGCACGGAGCGAGGCAGGGCTCCCCGCCCCAGGCTGGAAGGAGTCAGCCGGCGACCTCACGTGCTCTGCACGCTGGGCACCCAGCGGTGCGCTCAGCACCAGGTCCCCACGGCCCGGCGAGGCTCGGGAGCAGATCCACGGCGCTTCGCTGTCAAAAAGCGAGTAAAGTCCTCCAATACAGAAAACAAATCCCAAGGGATTAAAAAAAAAAAAAAAAAAAAACCCCAAACAAAACACCCCACACCCTTCGCTAGGTTGTCTTTGCAGCGAGGACTTCTCCCTGCCGGAAAGCAGAGCTGTCACAGGACACATCTCCTCATCCTCACCCCCTCCCCCAAGCCCTTAAAGATGAATTTTGAGGCCTTTCCTCATCAACACCTATTTTTCTTGTTGCTGGAGAGTTTTTTTTTTTTTTCCTCCCCTCTTGTTGTTGTTGCTGTTCCAGAAGCTCAAGAAAGATAACAAGAGCGATTTGACATTTTTGGCAATGATTATTACATCTCTTGGAAAGTGTGCCTCATTAAAACCAAGAGCAAGGAGGAAAAAGTGCTGAAGTGATGGTTTTTCTAGAAAATATATATATATATATATATAAAAAAAAACCACAAGAGCCAGGATTAATTTGCCAACCTGAAGCGGAGTCCCGGGCACCCACAGAAGCGCTGCTCGGCTGCCTGACAGCCGGGCAGGAGCCAGCAACTCCTACGGTAGGTCACAGAAAGAGATAAAACAAATCACTTTGCCCCAATGGGTAATGGCATTTTGCAGCACAAACCGGCGAGCTCCAGCCAGGCCTCCCTGGACACCCACACGCTGGGATCGAGGGCTCCTGCGTAACTCCGGGGACTTGCAAGCCCATAAAGCCAGGGACAAAGATCCTCAAGAGAGTGGAAAATAGCTCTGCAGAGCATAAACCCAAACGCAGCTCAGTAGCATGGAAACCCAGCTAAATAGTTGTGCAAGTAACTTTTTTTAAAAAAAAAAAAACGCAGCAAAAAGAGCTGCTAATTACCCTTGATAATCAGCAATGATGGAAAAGACGACACAAGTAAAACTGCTCAACAGATTAATTGGAGTTTGCTAACGTATGACAGGTTTTTGACAGTTTTCTTGAGTGGCAGACACTCTTTCAAGGCAATCACTGAACCTGACAGAGGTTTTCATAGCAGCACTATGAAATAATGATTGCAATCAATCATATCTTACCGGATTTCACGAGACATGCTGGTAAACACAGCAGAGGGAGGAGAATTATTTATGGTGCTTCAGAAGAGCGTACAGCTAAGTAATTGGATGAAATCAGGGAAAAAAAAGCAAGAAACCATCCCCTAAGGGTGATGTCTATTGGCAGAAAAAATAGTTTCTCCACGAAACCAGGGGAATAGTCAAGAGCTGATATGTTCAAATCTGGATGGGGCGAAACCCTAAAGAATTCACTAATGATACACTTGTCTTCAAAATGCCTTGTTTGAGAGGACACATCTCCAGGCAAACGCCCCATCCAGCGTGTTTATTCGACACCGAAACCTCCAGAAATGGGAGCCGGGAAGGACGTGCCGGCGAGTTTTGCTGCGGGCACAGACTTGGTGCAATGCTGAGGTTCAGCACCAGGCACGAACCGCCCGAAAAAAAAGGAGCAGAAAGCAGCCGAAAAAGCAGCGTTGCAGGCAACAGAGGTGACTCGGCCCGGGTCTCCGCAGAGCAGCGGCAAAACGTCCCTCTGACGTTTAAAATGCAATTCCGCAGCACGTCGCCGCCGTTGGTAACGCGGCCGATTCGTTGCTGCTTTTTGCCCCCTCTCCCGACATAAGTCGCCTCCCGCCCGGCTGCCGCGTAACAGCCGGACGCTCCGGTAGAAGACGGGAATTTGCTCAGAGCCGGCACGATATTACTTATGTCCGTTGCAAATACCAGCTGAATTAATTCCAGTCTAAAGCACCGTTTGCTTTGCTTTGTTTTTCCTCCTCTAAAGGACAACCCTACTTAAACCCCTCGAAAGGGCAACGCGGGCGGACGGTCGGGGCCGCCGTGCCCGCAGCGCCGGGCACCCCGCGCCGGCTCCTCTCTTTACTTCCCCTATCGAGACTCACCAGGTTACTAGTTTTATTTTTAAACCAGGCAAAGGCGGATCGGCTTAGGCGGCACGCCGGAGCCAAGAGCGCAAACGGAGCAGGGCCGCGCGCCGTCAAGGCGCCCTCGGAGGAGCCCCGAGCCGCCGCCTCCGCGCCCTTCCCCGGGGACGGGACCCCGCGGGTCCCGGGGCCGGAGCGGCGCGCTGCGTCCTCCCGCGGAGCCTCCGCCTTCCCCGCGCCGCCTCAGCCGCAATTCTGCAACACCAGACCGCAGCTATATACATATATATATATATACACATATGTATGTATTTATTCATATATATATATGTGTGTGTGTATATATACACATATGTGTGTATATATATATATACACACACACACACACACATCTCGCCGCGCTAACACCCGTTCGCTCTCTATTTCCATACAAATAAGAAAAGGCAGGAAGCTGAGCAACACAAACAGGCACTTATAAATACAGGTGGGAGTATTTCATTACCGCACCGGAGAGCGCAGGGCTGTTTCCCGCCCCCTCCCCGCCCCGACACCTCGACCAGAGGGGGGACCCCCGCTCCGTGGGTGACGGGGACGGTCACGTCAGCCCCCAAACGAGCTAGGTTGTCTCCTTTGCTCCCCAGCAGCCCCACAAGATGGGACAGGGAGGAGAAGAAAACGCATGAGCTGCACTTCAGGGCTATGGTGCTGCTCTCTATTTTTCACTCCTGATTCTCCCCCTCCCCCTTTCACTCAGAAACACCCTGGCAGGGTATTTTTAGTTGTTCCTGCATTGTCAGTCAGTGCTATTTTAAATTGCATTAAGTTACTCTGCAGCACTCCAAACACTTCGCGCCGCAGGGGAGGCTCTTTTGAACCGCGGGATTAACACTGATCCAAAATCACTTCCTAAAACACACGGGCTTCAGGGCAGGGGTGGCCGGAGGGCAGCTGCCGCCGGGAGCCAGTCCCTGGCCCGGAGGATGCCGGGGCTCCCAGGGGCACAGCTCTACACCCCGTCTTGGGCTGGACGGCTTCAGGGGTCCAGTTTTGTAGCTGGGACCCCTGACGCAGGGCCAGCTCAGAGCATCATCCTGCCCCCCAGCCAAGCCAAGCACCTGCCTTCGCCCATGCTTTCTGCAGCACAAGCATCGCTCCAAGGGTGTCTGGATTTTACCCTGCCGTTTCTTTTCCCAACAGCCACCGAACAGCAACCGTGTAACGATTCCTTCCGGCACTGCTGGCCCAGGGGAAGCTGCACTAGTAGGAGCTGACACCCCAAGGACTCTACATTACAGCAAGGGCTGAGCACCAGGACGACATCTCAGAAAACACGGAGACCAGGCAAAGAAAAATCATTGGCCTGACTTGGGAAAATGGGCAACAGCAGGGAGATCAGGTTGTGGAGTCTCCTTCTCTGGAGATCTTCAAGGCCTGCCTGGATGCAACCCTGTCTAGCATGCTCTAGATGACCCTGCTGAGCAAGGGGGTCAGACTAGATGATCTCCAGAGGTCCCTTCCAACCTTACCCACTCTGCAATTCTGTCAAAACCGAGGTGACGACAGAAGTCGGTTCTCAGCTGACGCTCCAGAGCCGGGAGGGGCATATGGGCAGTGGCAGCAGAGGAGCCTGAGCTTTGCCAAACAGTTTCTTACAGCAGCTAAACCAAAGCAATTAAAAAAATTGAACTTCTCTCATTTGATGTTTTGCAGTGGAGAGAAGGGGCAGGGGGAACTCACAACAACCCACCCCCTCCCACCTCCAGGGATGCATTTTTCCATAAACCCTAGGAGTGTCAGCTGCTTTAAGGGGTAAAAGGGACCACCAGGCTCAAGGAGAAGAAGGGCCACCACAGCCCTGAAGCCAAACCCTGGTTTCAGGCATCCCATCTCCAGCTCCAAGCAAGGATTCAAACAGGAGGCTCTGATTTTGGGAAGTGCAGTGGGGACCAGCTGTAATCTCACACCTGGGGGCTCAGCAAAACCCCTGACAGCCTCAGGAGAGCCCAGACCAAAGGTGCAGGGAGAGTGGCAGTGGTGGGAAACCAGCTCAAATTCCACAGGCAGGGGAAAAATTCAGACCTGGTGCCCCCCCCCCCCCCCCGCTGTGCTGCTGCAGGAGACCCCAAAGCCCCATTCCTCCTCCTCATGTCTCACACTAGAGCTCCCAGTCTGGTCTACAAGCATCCCCAAATACGCTTCAGAAGCAGAACTCACTAATTTAGCACTTCCAACTGATCATCTTTGTTTCAGCCAAAACTACTGGCCAAATAACTGCCAGGCACCTTGCCACTTCATTGGGGGTGGGGGGGAGAGGGGAAACAAATCCTCCTCTTCCTCCAAAAGCCTCCCCCTGGGCCAGCAGCCCGCAGGAGCTGGGGGCATCAGCAGAGCCTTGCCTAATCTCTGCCCAAACTAAACTGAGCCCTAGTCCCTCATTTAGGCCAGAGCAACAAATAAATCAGTGGGAGAAAACAGCTTTTACAGCGGCTGCTACAGTTCCCGCTGCGCTAGTTCTGTTTTCTGGAGTACCTGCCTGCCTCCCCGGCTCCGGGTGAACTTTGATTCAGGAGCGAAGGGGGTAATAAAAGCATAAAGAGCCACTAACATCCCTCCTGGCCCCAGTGGGCCGTTTGCTCATCACAAAAGTTGATGGAAACACCATACGACTCTGAGCTACGGAAGGAGGAGGAAAAAGGAGGAAAAAAAAAATAATAAAAGGCCGCACAGCTGCAGGGGACGGCGCAGGAGCCAGCCGGGGAAGGGGCACCGGCGGCGCTCCTGCGGCAAGGCGGCCGGAGCTGCTCCGAGACACCCCGGAGGACGAGGCTGCCGCGCCGCCGTGCCCTCGGCAGCACGAGCGGCCCTGCCCGGGCTCGGGGCCGCCGGGTTTAAGCCCCCAGAGGGGCATCGTGCCGTTTGGAGTCGCGGGAGGAACGGAGGGAGGGCCGTTCCCACACTGCCGGGACGCCGGCATCAGCGCGGGGAGCGCCGGGCCGGCGAGAGCCCGGCAGCCTCGCACGAGAGCCCCGGAGCGACCGAGGCCGGCGCTCGCCAGCCAGTCGGGGCCCAAACCGGGCAGCCTCCTCCCGGCATCACGTGGCTGCTCCTAGCGAAACGAGACTTGGCAACGTGTCTTCAAAACAGCAAGAGCCTCCGCGGCTGCTTGGAGCTGCAGAAAAGGCGACTTCAGGCTGGTACAGCAACAGCGATGCTGGAAACGCATCACTGCGGCAGCTGCAGGATGTTGGAGGCCCCAGAGAAACCCTCCCGCAGACTCCCCACCTTGGCCACCAATCCCATCCTCAGCCTCCATGAGCAGCACCGGAGGAGGAGGAGGATGGGGACAGGGAAACCTCCTGCTGCCTTTACAGAGAGCTTTGCAATAGGCAAATTCTGAATTCAGAGCACGCGTGTCGGTGAGAACAGCCTCACCTCTCAGCTTGTACTGCCAGTCCCCAGCACCCCGGCCGCTGCCCTGCGCGATTCCAGCGAGACAAGCTCACAGTGCAAACACCTCCTGACAAGGGCTTAAACACCGCGGCAGACACTCGCACTTGCTTGGCAAACAGCATCAAATGACAAAACGGCCCTGGAGAACATCTGAACTCCCTCGCAGCAAGACGGGGAACGATCAGCGCTGAGCTCGCGCAGCAGAATCGGCCCCGTGCAGGGCTTGCGTGGTCCCTGCCCCTGTCACTTGGGTACACAAGATTGCACAGGTAGATCTCCCCTTGCCTTCACTGTGCATTAATGGCCACAAGACCAAACCAGAGGAAACCAGCACTCCTGGAAGGGCAGATCTGTGCATTGCTTCCCAGAGAGGCTGCAGACCAAGCTCTCGTGCCCAAGTGCCTTCTCCAGAGAGCAGCCCAGACCTGTCAGATAGGAAACGAGGCCATCAAACCCACAAAGCAACTTTTGGGTTTTTTCTTCCTCCCTCCCACTGGTCTCAATCCAAGCTCCTGTCAAAAGAATTGCATGCTCTGCCAGAAAGTAGGGAATGAGAGGAGACCTTCAACGCTGAGCCCAATTAAATCACCTAGACAGGCTGCCCATCACTCTCGCATGCCACCAGCCCCTGCCTGAGATGTGTCAGGGCACATCAAGCCTGGAAAAAACTCAGTGCCCACCCGCACTGCCCCGAGCCGTAGAGGAGGGGAAGGGAACGGCCAAGACTGCTTACACCAGTCAACCTCATAATCACCTCCACCTTCAAGGAGACCTGCCGCAGCCTCCGCAAAGGTTACCTACACGTGGCACGTTTGTTCTGCAGGCAGCTTGTTAGCAGTCCAGCAGCAGCACACGCGCCTGCTCACGGGCACAGCTTCGACTTCTGCTTCGCAAGGCTGTCCTGGGTCCCACACCGCGAGACAGGTCCTTGGAGGAGGCAGCACACCTGGTCCTCGCGGCACGGCACAGGCTCCTTCGGGGCAACAGGAAGGCAATATAGTGGCTGTACGTCGGCTCCTGGACAGAGTAACTGGGGACCAGATTCGGAACAGGCTTCCTCCTTCCCCCTGAGCACAGCTGACCGCAAGGGAGGACAGTTACTCAGGCTCGCTCTGACTGTTAGCAATTCTGAGCTTGACCTTTCTGCATCTTCGTGAGAAGAAACGAAGATGGTATCTAACCATGCTAATCCAGCCAGGATACGGTCGGAGCAGCAGAAGAACCAGCATAGACAAAAGCGAGAGCAACAGACCCATCTTAGAAGATCAGGTATGTTCACACATTTCCAGTTGGCCTCTCTGCTCCACTCCTCAGGGAACCATTCAAAGAACTGAGCTAACGTGAGATCCCATCATTTCACAGTACTATGACTCTGAAACAGTGAAGATGCCCTACAAAACCTTAAGCAACTTTCAACATTTTCAATAGCACAATTCCCTGTCCTCCACCTCCCATCCTCCTCCACTAACATTCCGCTCTAGAGAGAAATAAAAACCACGAACTCCAAAATATTCTGCTGCTCTGCACAGCCCCGAACAATCTCCCTCCACTTGTGCACTCATTGATGGAGGAAATTGCTCTAAGCAGGTGAGACTCTAGGAACTGGAGCAAGCAACAACTGCCTTAGAAGCAGAGCACTTCTGCAGTGGTAAACCAGAAGGGGCACTGAGTTTTGAGAGAGCAGACCAAGCTTTCTGCCAAATACCATTAAGTAGCATTTCCAGCACAAATTGCCTTGGCTGTCGTCTGTTTAACCTCTCTCAAGAGCCTTGTATCCCAACATAAGCCAGAGCCGTTCAGAAACCCCAGGAAAGTAGCATTGCTTGGACTTAAGCATAGCTTGAACGCAAGGCAAGATACTTTAACTGCTTCACCCTAACAAGAGCGGCTACCCCAGCAGCATTTCTCCAACACCTTTTCAAATTTTGTTTTTCATTCCTATGCAAAGTGAAAGCTAATGACAAAAGGTCTCAGAGGTTTTTGCAGAAAAAGTGTTGCTTTCTCGCCACCTGTACCGCACACAACCCTGCTCTGCCCTTGCCCTTCATAAAACTAGGCTTAAGGTCTTGCTTGTGGGTTTCTGCACATTAGAGAAAGACCTAGGAGAAAGTTCCCTGGAGACAAGGAAGAGGACAGAAAAGTCTTCTCCTTTCATAGTTGATTGCAGAGATGAAAATTCTTCCTAATTCCACAGAGATGACAATTTTTGCATGGTGTAGTGCCTCCAGGGCCACCTGCGGTATCTGTGGAAAGCACTTTCCATGCTCAGCAGAGCTTCATTTCAAACAGCCCAGGTCTTGCACTCAGTTGCCCTAGCAAGATCAAGCCATTAGGTGCAGTCCACAGGGAGTCACACATGCACCTTCTGACTTCTGCTACACCGCAGACCTAGGGAAGAGTCGCCCACGGGGGCTTTGCTCCAGCCTCCTGGATTTCAGGGTAACTCCAGGCCAAACACTGCATGTGCTTGTAAAAGCCATACTGCTCGCATGCATTTTCTAACTTGTTCTGAAACCAGCCCTGCTTAGCTCCTTGCCCTTCCTGCTTCTCCTGTCCCCACAGCAGTTGAGAAAACAAGTAGCCCAATTGCGGTCACTAACAGGAAACCATCTGGGGATGCTGCTGAGAGCTCATTTTAGGGAAAGAGGCAGGTGTTGAGTTTCTCAAGCTGAGCATCAGCCAGACAGGAAACACTTGAAAATGGGTTGAAAACACAGTTATGGGAACAGAATCAGTAAACACGCAACTCTGGTGCTCAGCAGATAGCCCAGAGATCTCTCAACAGTTTCCAGATTCATAGATATCAGCAGGAAAAATGCTCTTCCAGCACACAGACCAGAAGAGCACTGACAAGAATAGGAAGCACTTGAAGTACTTGTATCTAAGTACTACCGAGGTCAGCTGAACATGAGCCAGATCTCTCAAGGTAGCACCATATACGAACCAGCAAACTGCAGCTAGGGCAGTGGTCAGCTCTGGCCATTTGGGGAAATCAAAACTGTCATACGTCCCCTGAGCCTGCAGCGCTGAGCTCCAGAGCAAATTTCTCCAGCACATTATACTCATGTACTGGAATCAACAACAGGAAGATCAGAAGTCTTTTAGTGTTTAAACTAGCCACAGCAGTTGCAGGTAATATTCCAGACCATACCTAATCGTGTTTTAACACTTAATAACCTATTTTTCATCACTAATCCCCTGTAGCAGCAAGCTCCACCAGCTGGCTATATATCACCCCAGAAAACCAGGTTGGGACCCAGCACGCACACAGCTGCCACCACCAAGGCAGAGGGACTGCTGGCCATTTCCCCCAGCAATTGCATCACAAGTTCTCACCATTAAATTTCTGCCCTAAAATGCGGAGCATTTTAGGTTATTTTTAAGACCAGTACCCTGCCTCAAGGCAGCTGTACACCAGCAGTAAAACAAAACAAAGATACCTAGGGAAAAAAAAACAAAAGAAAAAAACCTTTTCAAATTCTAACATGGGAGAAAAGGTTAAAGAAAACTGGATCTCTTGAGTCTGGAGCTGTTCCCAAAGTTTCTCCTACATTCGAAATTTAGACTTGTCTATTTTCTTTTTTATCTGGATATTTGTTTGCAGAACAAATTCTCTTGGTAGGCATTTCAAAACAAAGGAACCTTTGTCTGTATTTACTTGACAGTAGCAGATTAGGATAAATAACCTGCATTTCAGAAGGTTTTTCATTTATTGTTAAGATGCAAAGCCTCTGCAGCATCAAATCATCAAGCAGAGAATTCAAGTGAAGAATGATTTTTGGCACACACCGATAAACTCAGTTTCTGGAGAGAGTCTCCTAGAAGAGGATTCACATATAAAAATAAAATAAAAAGCAGGATTAAGTTTTGGACTATGGCATTACTCATTTCTCCTTTTCATGCTTTTCCCTTATATCTGTCTTCATTTTGGTTTTGATTCGCTGCTCACACAGCCTGGAAGCCAAGAAAGCTCATGGCAAGTCTACGGTGTTTTCCTCACATGCTTCTGCTATCCTTCACCACCCCGGCCACCCCCTCCTTCTTCTGGAGCATGTTTTGGGTAAATTCAGGTCAAGAGCGGCATTTGGCTGACAACACCCAAGGGGAGCAAACCCAGCTCATATTAATACTCCCAAGGTTTAATGCTGGGCTGGGCCGGACCCAGGGAGAAATTGGAGCAAATCCCTCAGGCTGAGCCCTTCAGCCGAGATCGGTACGGCACACACCAGATTTTAAACAGGCACCAGGTCAGTGGCCTTTCCCACCTGACCACCGCTCAACAGGATTTCTCTGATGTAAGTTACTTTTAAAGTCAGGTGCTGAGCTTCGCCCTGCGGTTTTTTGCAACCACCCAGATCCCGCAAGTGTTCAAGTAGAGACACAGGTTCACTGGTGCAGCTCAACTCGCTAGGACACAGGGAAACACAGATGTCCCCGCGGGGCTGGAAGCAGAGCGCAATGCCACTAGAGCCAAGATCACCACTAGGAAGGACGGCGGGAGCGGGCCCTCGGGAGCCACGAACGCACCTGCGTAGATACACCAGCCCTGGTAGCAGAGCAGCGCACGCACAGACCGTCCAGGAAAGGTGTGCTGCCAGCTTGCAATACAGAACGAATACATTAATGAGTAACACCCAGCAGGGCCAGCTAAAGCCAGTGCTTCAGCCAGCACATGCAGGGAAGAATAGCAGCAGGGATGATTTAGCACTCCTTCCTCAGGCAGGACTGCCACTGCCCTCCCGAGGGTTTCGCACTGCGCTGTACACCCCAGGACAGGCACCTCATCCAGACAGATACTTAAGCCCATGCGTAGTCATTCAAATTTAGCAGGTACACCCAAATAACCCCTCCAAATGGGGCCGGGAGGTGTCTGAATGCCAATGTGATTGCCACCATCACTCACATCAGCAGCTCATCAGCCCAGCCAAATTAACCTGCTCCTCAGAGCAGCACTGCACACTTAACAGCAGCTATAACAACCAGCAATATTTCTTTGGTTTCCTTGGGATCCATAATGCATGTTAATTAAATACCAGTTTATTATTCAAACAGACCTACCGAGACTTTGCAGCATTGTAATAAAAAGCATATCCGTGCCTGTTCCCCTCAACCCTCATTGAGTTAAACGTACATTTAGTGTACCTCCACTCCAGCTCAGCATAGCTTCAGCCAGGAGTGCTCTCCGGAGCCCTTCCTGCGCAAAGCAGAGCTAGCCCGGAGCTCAGACTAGATTGCTCAGGGCCTCATCCAGAGATGTTTTCAAAGTTTCCCAGGAAGGAGTTTCCACCAAGGCACCTGTGGACTGGGGTCATGGTTTCCCCAGGGCACTGGGGAGCACGGCCAGCACAACCTTCCCTGAAGCCTCCTGCCAGGCTTTCTGGAGGATGGGAGTGATGTTTGCTTTTTCCACCCACCGAGAACCCACAACCAACAAAAACTTTCAAAGAGAACAGAGAGGAGTCTGTAGTGGTTTTGGTCAGTTCTCTGGGCTCCTTAACAACCCCAGGCTTATACATGCCCTGGGGTCTTGGTCTTGCTTTGCCTTTGGTGAGTTCGGTCACACGCGATCACATACAAACTACACTGCAGCAGCTTAGTTACTCTGCAGGAAGGCCAGACGCTAAGCACTGATATCACAGGAGAGGTTGAACCTCAGCAGCCTGAATCGTGTGATAAAGAGACAGAAAATGCATCTCATGTTGTGGTTGAGAAGCCCTGGGTACAAAGAATACAGACCAAAAAAGCATCCCTCCTTCAAAAAACAAAACAGGAAACAAAAAACACACAGGAGAGAGAATCCTTCACTTTCCAAAACTGAATTAGACAAATGAACCAGATCTTCCAAAGCAAGAAAGAGATAACAGCCAAGTCTGCAGCAGATCATCTGGAAGCAATAGCTTGTTCTTGCAAATCCCATCCAATGAAGAAAGAATGGTTTTACAGTATGTTTTTCGTGAGCTTCCTAATGAAGCCGTGCTTACCTTAGCCAGAGTTACAGACCTAAGAAGCCAAAAGCTTGAAAATTAGATGAGTCAAAATCCTAGGGTTCTTCTTTCTCCCTCCTCCATTTTTTTTTTTTTTTTTTTAATAGCACAGGATCAGCAATTACCAGAATTAACATCCAACCTTCTCAGCCTAGGAATGAAGGAGCAAACATCTATCCCTCCCTACCTGCAAGGAAGGTAGCTCTTTAACAGACATCTGCTGCAGCAATCAAAGCCAAGTTGACCCACAATTCAGAGCTCAGCTGCAAGAAGCTAAACCAAAATGTATAAATTGATTCAGTCACCTAAAACAGTAAGTGTAGATGAGTCAGAGGTGAGACAGCTTGGAAAAGGATGTTTTTGCTCATTGATGAGTTATTACTGTGCTGACACTACATCTGTTAAACAAGAGACACACAAAGCCTGGAAAGCAATGGTCTTGCATGTCATGATCTAGCTTAACTTGATGACCAGTATGAGGATGGGATGAGCTATTGCACTTTAAGGCATCCATAAGGGAGACAGAGACTGAATAATTGTCTTTTTGCCTTAGTTTCACTACAGCTTTGGAGACTCCTTTGGGGTGGGACCAGCACTTCTGCAAGTTTCCCAACACATTTGTCTGCTGTTTGCATCATGATTTGTGCCGTCTCTCTGCTCCAGCTGGGTCCTACAATAAAATAGTCCCCCTCTGCCTTTCTTCCATATGCCACTCTCTCCCACCACAAGCTCCCCAAGGGTGCTGAGGCTCTCCTGAGACGGAGTGCAGGGGTAAGAAGTGACACAATTACTCTGAATTTGTGAATTCTTCATTCCACAGCTTTTTTTTTTAAAAAAAAAAAAAAAAAAAAAAAAAAAAAGATAAGTTGAGACAAAGTGGTTATCCAGGCTCACACAACAGTTCTCACTCCAAAGCTCAGCTGTCAAGGCCAGAGACAACTTGATGACTTTGCTCTAGCTGCTGACTGACCAAGGGGAGCTCAGACCCACACCATGACACAGCAACACCCACAGGAACAGCCTCACCATCAACCACAAAATACAGAGAGCTCATACTGCCAAACTAAGGAGCAGCAAGATGTCACCTATATTCAGACTTAATCCACCGGTCTCCAGCCCAGGGGCTGCACTTGGCATAAGTACAGGGTGTTACTGTAGTACCCTCTCACCCCTCTCCTGCCTGTCTTCCTCTGCAGGAGCAGATATCCTGACCACAGGAACACATGCAGAAGTGTCTCACGATTGAAATGGAGACTTTCCTCTGCAGCCTTGACTGGAAGAGAGGAGCCAAGCTAGCTCTCCAAAGGAGGACACCAACTCCCTCCTGGTGAGGAAGCTGTCTCCTGAACTGACTGCACATCTTGCCAGTAAAAGCATATTAGAAAAAATTAACAGAAAACTTTTAAAATTGGAATATATTCTTCAACACTTCAGAGCCTCCTAGGAAACAAAGTCCTTTTATTTTCCCAGCAACAGGGAACAATTTCTAGCTCCTGCAGACCAAAACTTCTCAAAAACACAAAGCCCTCAAAGCATCAGAGCCAGATCCTCAATTCATGGGACGAGGCACAGGCCCACAACCAGCACCACAGCTGCCAGCTCCACTCACCAGTGTTTTCTGCTACAAGACAGGGTCTGCTTCAACATGCAACACCTGCCCCAGCTCTGCCTGCACAGGCTTGGATGCCAACACAGCCACTTCCTAGCCACACAGCTGCAAAACTGCCCCAGACCATGTGAGGAAAGACCAGCAGGACCTTGGCTTCCTGACACATCTGCAACCAGCAGGGACAGCCAGAGAGAGCTCTGAGAAGGGCAAGCACCCAAGAGCCAATCTCCCCACGTCCCCACAGCGCAGCCAGACCACGGACCTGGCAGCTGTCAGGTGACATGAGGGACAGCATGGGCACCAAGCAGCCCCGCATGGGCCCTTACCTTCAGTGCGGATGGTGAAGGGCGAGTCCCCCAGGCGCTTGGCCGAGAACTGCCCTCCCAGCGACGTCATTAAGAAGCACAGAGTGAAAAATCCAATGCCCAGCACGAATATCCTGTGGGAAAGAAGCAGAGTAGTCAGGAGGAACAACAAGGAACCAGCCCCCATGAATGCCCCCGGGTGTAAATCCCTCCACATTTCTGCTCCCCCAGCAATGCTTAATAGAGAGCCCCGAGCAGATGCTTCTGCCCAAACACAGGCACAGAGCAGCTAGGTTTTGGTCAACAACATGTGTTGACATTCCTAGCCCTGGCCCCGCAGCAATGGTCCATCCTGTTTTAAGTCTAGCCAAGGCCTCAGCCAGGCTGTCTCAGGGCTGCAGGCTACCAGGCAGCACCTTGCAAATTCAGTCACACTCTCATAGGCCCATTCACATGATAAAGAGGGTCTCTCGCTCACAAATCACATGGTGAAAGAGGCAGAAAGCTCCATCAGCCTGACACCTGCCAACAACCTTCCAACCCAGCGCAGTCGGCACATCTCAAAATCACTGCAACCTGCTCTAGAGGCCAGAGCCCCAGGAGGCATCTACGTCCCACGTCTTGGGTGGGAAACTGAAGACAAACCAAAACTCATGCTACAACGCATTGCTATATGTAATCTCATAACCCCCAACATCCCCTGCAGATTGCAGGAGCTGTTACAAGTAACAATACCCATTCTTCAGAGAGAGAGACCTGGTACCTTCCTTTCTTTCCAAAAATCAAAAAAAAACCCAAAAAAACAAAACAAAAAAAAAACCATTCTTTTGTTCCCCCCTGCAACTAGGCCACCGATGCTTGTCACGGCGCCCAGCTCTGCACGCAGGGAGTGGCAGCTCCATTCCCAGCCGGTGACGATTGACTCGCGTGAGTGGCAAGAGCCCACAGCTCGGGCGCGCTCCCCTTGCAGCTTGCTTTGTCCACAGAGCAGGAAACTGGCTCCCACGGGGAAACGGGCGCCAGGATGCCGATCTGCACGTAGCGCAGAGCGGAGCTCCTGTGTCCCCTCTTGCTTCGAGAGGTGCAAGAGCCGCCAGCGTTACTCTTACTGGCCTTGACCAGAGCAGCATTTTCCAGGGCAAGTTGCTTGAACGCAGGAGCCCTGGGCAAGTGGGTGGGTTACTGCAAAACGCAAAGACCTTCCAGCCTCCCCGGCAGACAAGCACGCAGCGGGCAGGATGCCACACACAGAGGGACGGTCAGGAAGGGGAAGGGCAGAGGCCTTGGTCCAGCAAGGTTTCTCGCAGGAAGGATTTTGGAAAAGGCATTCCAGAAGAGAGGCCTCAGTTCACATACGCGAGCTTCAAAGTGTCTTCTCCAAGAGGGGAGGGGCAAGGGAAAAAGAGTTTATTAATTTCTTTTGAAGGGCATTTTCTGGAAGTCAGGAAGGAGCTCGGACACTCGCGAGGCCTGACAAGCAGCACATGGGGCCAGCAGCACCCAGGGCTTTGCAGCAGACTGGGGCATGCCGAGGTGCTGGGATACTACCTCCTAATATGGTTCCCTGCAACGCCTCCTTTTAAAAGGATATTTTTACAGCAAGCACCTTTGAAGGTGCCCAGAGCTCAGTGCATGGAGCACTATGGGCCAGATCAGGGTCGTTCAGCATGCAGCTCCCGTCAACAGAGCAAAAGTCCCCTTACGCTTTCAAGAGAGGATTTGGCTGCTGTTAACAAGAATGTCGCACGCTGAAAGAGCCAAGACCCAGCAAGCATTTCTGGCCATTTTCCACAGCCTCAGAAAGGAGCTGCTGCCACATCCAAATCTCCTTCGAGGTGCAGCATTCTCCAACACTCATGCAAGCAAAACGCAGAGCGGTTTCTGTACGCTGTGGGCAACAGCTCCCAGAGCTGCGTAAGTAATGCGGGGTTTGGCTAGCCAGCCAGTCAAGCCGAAAGAAAATTTCAAGGAGAAAGGGGAGAAAAGACAACTGCCAAATAGCCTTGTGCAACAAGGGCTTCATCTTTAAACAGGCTCGAGTGCTCTGCTCGCGAGGGAGCCCGATACCATCATCCCGTCCACACGTCCATTAGCATTTCTGCCTCTTGGTATCTCTGGACTAAAAGAAATTAAACTACTGAGAATAAGAAACAGCAACTCTCACTGACAAGCTAACAGCGTTATCTGCAGGGCTCTGGAGCCGCACGCAGAAACCCAGCACAGCTACCCAGGTACAGCAGACACTCTTCCAGAGGTTGGCTTGGAAAGGAACACAACACCCCAGTACGGAATCATTATACTGCAGCCAAAAGAGCAGAGGATTAGGAGCCAGCTGTAAGCTTGGCCTACAACACCCAAGCAGTGCAATTATCTACTGCTACAACAGGCTGGCAAATAAAGCAACTTGCTTTGAAGCACTTGTTACCTACAGGAGATGTTTGGGAGAGAAAGTACAGCATTAAACAGCTCCAAGGCTGCTCTTTCTCCCTGGAGGAGCACCCACAGCAGGTCCCCAGGAGGCCCCCCATGCACAGCCCCAACCCTCTTCAGCTGCCCCTGCAAGATGCAGCACGCTCAAGGGAGCCCACAGGCAACCTACTTCCCCGCACCAGCATCAACGTGCCTCTCCCACAGCAAGCGCGGGCTGAGCCTGCACCCCACACAACATCACTCACAACATACAGGCAACTCCAGAGCAAGGTGCTTGCTCCAAGAAGCCCAGGCCCTACCCACCACACCAACCAACCCAGCCCCACACCTCATCACCCCACAGCTCCTGCCCAGCTCACACTTATAGACTCTTCCCAGCTGGGTCTCACAGCAGATCAAGGTCACCTGGCCACACTTCCAGTGACTTTGCATCTCCCAAGCAACTGCTGACCTCAGGTTCAACCAGGAGCAGAGCAACACCCTGCTCATTATCACTAATTTGGTAAGCCTGGAGAGGCAGCTGAGGTCTTTGCCTCCTGCATGCAGGGGGAAGGTTTGCAGCATATAGGAGGGAGGGAGCATCTCTTCCACCTCTGCTTTCCTCACACCAAAAAATAAGACTCCTTGCCCCAAGAGACTGAGGCTGAGGCATGTCCCTGCTCTGGCTCCTTGGGCAGGGAGGGAGACAGATGGCAGCAAGGGGCTCTGCTAGTGTCCGATGGTGAGTGGCACCGAACCCCAGCACTAGCACTTGTGAAACACTTTGCAGACCTGCAGCAGGCATTCAGAGAGCTGATCTGCATGAGAGAGGACATCCAAGCAGATTGTTAAAACTGCCTAAAAGCCCCATGTAGACAATTCAGGAGTGAAGCAGAAAAAGTCCCTTTTATTTCAGAATGAGCAGCCCTTTAGGGGTGGCAAACAGGTTAAACAGACTATGAAAAGCATCAAACACTTGGCTAATCAAGGCTCATGTCCTTGAAGGCCTTTTTATAGGCAAGTCTTGAGTGCCCTTGAGCCACCACCTCCCTGGTAGATGCTAGCTCACCACTGAGCCTCTGCTTCAGCATGTGGAGACGCAAGTACCGTCTTCAGCCCCCTCTCTCACCAGGTCCCAGAGGCACCCACAGTGGACCTCGGAGCAGGGTTTGCAGAGAGCCTTTTGGCTCAGCTCTGGGAGGGAGCTGAGCGCCAAGGAGGTAAGCATCTCTGACACTGAGAAGCAATGTGGTTTCCCAAGATTTGAGGACCTTAATTCCAACCCATTCCCCAACCCCTCAGTAGCCCGGCCCCGTGCCCAGCCATGTGGCGCAGTGATGGGTCCCGAAGAGGCTCTCATCTGTGACTTGGCACTCAGGAATGTGACAGAGCAGGTGATGAGGGCATTGCTGGATCCCAGCTCAGGATCAGGAAGCTGAATTTGTCCTAAAAGCAGGATGGGGGAAAGTTGTTTGCTGTGGCATCTCCCTGGCAGAGAATGAAAATGGCCTTGTGGAGAAGGCACAAGCTGAAGAAGCAGGAGGTCAAGCCCCAGTCAAGCCACCAACTTCCTGCATAACCCTGGGTGAGTCCCTCAGCCTGGGACCAAGGGTCCTTTCTGGGGATATGTCATGGGTGTAAAACCCACCCCAGGGCCCTGACCTGCCTGCCAGTTGCTACCCCTTCCCCAAGGCATGTTTCAATGAAGCATCACCTGAGGAACAGCCATTTAAATCATTAGAGCTGATTCTGTTCTTCACTCTCATCCTTCCTATTGATAATATCTTCCTCATTATGCAAGACCTTGTTTATGCATTTTAATCTTCATAATTATAATCTGGTAAGCAGTGATGGTGGAACACAGGAAAGAAAGAAACAGAGCGAGCCTCAAAGGTGATCTGTGCTCTAGCATCTTATTAGGAGACAAATTCTCTTTGATTTTGAATGGGCTACAGAGACGGTGGGGAAGATTCAGTACGCTTTTTTAAAAAAGAGGCATCAGAGCCTAACCCTAATTAATTTTCCTGAGAGAGAAGTGGCATCCATTTCAATAGAAATGCTCCAGTGAGTAAGGAGATTTCGGGGACTTGCTCTTAGTTTGAAGATCCAGTCTCTTTTACTTTGTGCTGATCTGATGAATAAAAATCCTTGGCCCAGCCTCAGCCAAGTGTAAATTCCTTGTGCAAAAAACTAAAACTGTGAAGCTGATAAAATATACCATGGCCCAGATCTTCAGAACTGCCCATCAAATGCACTGGGCCCTCTGTCCCCAAAATTAAGTCTCGCTCACTGAAGATCACACAGCTTCAATGACCAAATAACATCTCCTTTGCAAGCTAGCTTTGGCTGTCACCGCACGTCACATTTAATTCATCATCACGGTGCTCTCGCTGCGCACAGTTCTGGTGCCAGTTCCCTCTATAGATCTACCCCAAATTGAAATTTTCACAATTTTGTGTTCTGACTTTGTGCCCAAAAGAAGAGGAAAGCCAAATTCTGCCGTGCCTTTACTGCAAACTGGAAATGATGCCCTCGCGTGGCACGGTCACGGAGCATTTTAGCCTGCGTAACTGAAAGCTGAATGCAGCCAGGAGGGCCTGTGTCATGAAGTGGGACACAACTGAGCGGGGGCCCTTGGACGCGGCACCGGGACACAGAAACCACAGGCCGGCTGTCCATGGTGCTGCAGCGCCAAGCGGCCGCTCCTGGTCCAGTCGGGGAGAAGGCTACTAAAATGCTTGGGGAACCCAAGGGAGAGAGACAGTATCTTTCATTAGATAAGTTTTCAAGATTCAAATCCCTTGAGCCCAAAAGTTGAACTATAATTTCTAACATCATCAGCTGAGCGAATAAAAAAATACTCCCTCTCCCACAAACCTTGTTTCGCTCATAGCCCTACGCTGCCACAGCGCTGCTGCTGTCAAAACGATGCTCAGCCACAGGAATCTTCCTGCACACCAACAGAAGGCCATGTGGAGTAACTTCTGTTATCAACCACTGTTAAAGATACAGGGAAACCCTGGCTTTGGCTTCCCACTGGCAAACTTTCCCGCACTCCCTGCTTTAACTTCCCATGCTCCACAAAACCAAGAGCTGGGCTGGCTGGTGCCAGGACCCTCTCGGTCCCGCAATGACTTCTCGCCCTTATCTGGCACTGTCACAGACTAACTGCTCTTGTGCTGCTGAGGTTGAATTCAAAGCCATCCCTGGCTGTTTCAGCGAATTGTTCCTATAGTGGCTCTTCTTCCCATTTCCTGCAGGCACTTGCACAGCTGAGGGCTTTGCATTGCTTTGCTAAATGTGTCTAGAGCTTGATTAATTAAATATTTTGGTGCAAAGGGTCAAGTTTCCCACTCGGTGTTTGCTGATGGCACCTCTGCCAAGAGTTTACACTAAGCAGGGGGTCACATCAGGGGTTTCTACAGAGCGGCGCAGCTCTGCCCAGCCAGCAACGCAGACCTGACTAACACAACCTGCCCTGGTTACTGCCATGGCAGCATCTTCTGCTCCCGGTAGGTCATCACTGATTCATATTGGTTGACGTGGGATGCTGATTTTAGGGGAGCAATGTTGATCCTCATCAGGTTATGGCGGGACTCGGGCAGCCCATGCAAGCCCATGCTGGGCTGCATAGGAGGTGACAATGCCACAGGACTGAGATGCTCCGAGGCATCAGGCTCACACACCACCAACATGGAAGAAGTACACAGCTGGACATTGTGGGACACCGGACGAGTGTGTCGTGGCAGACAGAGGGAAATTTCTCCTCTTAGGAAAAGCCTGACTGATTAACAAGAGAGTAACTGCACGGGTTCCAGTGGCACCCTTACTGGTTTGCTCTGGTTTGAGAGCAGAAGTCAGCTCAGGGAATGCCGACAAGACTATCCAGGGACTTTGCTCTGCTACAGGCACCAGGGACCCTCTAACCTGATGGTCTCCTTTCCTCACAAGACCCTCACATGCACACCTCCTTGTCTCTGATCAGACCTTGCCAGCACCTCATGACTCACTCCCTGGACTCCCTCCTCCTGCAAGTCTGATCCCAGATCACGGCTGTTGATGAGCTTTCCCTGCTCCAGCAGTAGGGATGAGGGTAAGAAGGATGCTCAAGCCAATAATGTGTTAGGGACTAACTAAACTCACTTGGGAAAACAGCCACTCTCCAAGCAGAGCTGAGCGTACACTGCCCCTCTGGGGTGCGCATGTCCTGCCCGTCCCTCATGGCCATTCCCACTGCAGTCGCACACTCACAGCCTCGGAGCTTCACCCCTTTCTACCCGACCGCTGGCAGGCAGGAGCCGAAGTCGTTCCTGCAATCATGGTGAGGAGCCATCCCCGCTGACCCACCTCACCATGGAGCTGCCCACACGCCCCGCACCTGGAGCAGGGCAGATCATGCTCACAGCATGATCCAGGACACGGGGCCCCATAACCCTGCTCTGCCACTGCTTTCCTGGGTGACCTTGGCCAAGTCCCTCAGTTGCCCCCTCCAGGGCACTGCCACAGGATCCAGGAGCAGGAATGCCCCTAGGAAAGTGATGCAGAGCTGTGCAACTCTTGGAGCAAAGTGGATAAAATCTCCAAACCTGACTGCAAGCAAGTAGCACAAATACAGCCCTTTGCTCCCTCCTCAACTCTAGACTGGTAGCCTACGGCTAAGTTAAAAAGCCAGTGGGCAGCTTCCTCCAATCCTTTACACAGCAGAGACCACAGTAAGCTGCTGAGATAGGCTCACCTCACTCCTTCTGGGCTTTGCTCTCCAGCACCTTCCCCTCTTGTGGGTTTTTGGTCCTTCTCTCCATTAAAAAAAAAAACCATTACTGATGCCGCCAGTGCTTCTTAAGTCTGGGAGTGACTAAAGCGTGAATAAGGAAGCTGGAGAGCAAAGACTAGAGAGGGAAAAGTGAAGACAAGGAAACAAAAATGGGGAGATTTACTGCAAGGGGAAATAGCAATAGGTGGGCACGGCCGTTCAGGAGCCGGAGGGTCTCAGGCTTGGATATCAACCCCCACTCTGCTGCCAGTTATCCAGGGGTGGATTTAAAATTGCCTGTCAGCACCAGTGGATTTAAACCAGAGGAGCCGATTCCCAGTGAGTATAAATACCTCTGAGGATGGTATTAAAAAAAAAAGACAGCAACAACAGACCTGCAATCAATACCTAAAGGATACCTGCGTAACGAGCGAATTACGAGCGGAGGGGCTCCGAGCGCCGCAGCACCGGCTCCCAGCATGCCGACCTGCAGGCAAACTTGCCTGGATCCCTGACGTTTTAATCTGGGATCATTCCCCCCTCCCCGTCGCCCCCAGGGAGGGTCCCGTGTTCAGATCCCGCCTGCGATCCCGGAGAGGCCGAGCACGGTGGGGAGAAGGCGCCGAGAAGGGGAAGAGGAGGGACAATAAAACCGCAACTTTACCTAAAGGGTCTCAAGGTGACCAGACATCTTCTGACCATTATTTTCCCATCCGCGTTGACTGTGATCATCGTTCAAAGTTGCGGGGCGCCGGCGGCCCCGCACCCCCCGGCGCCGAGGCGGCGAGCGGCGCTCAGCGGGCGCAGCGCGGGGCGCCGCGGGGGCGCATGGCGGGGCGCGCAGCGGGCGCGGAGCCGCCGCCCCCAGCCGCCCGGCCCTACCCGCTGCCGCCGGCGCCCATGCCGGGGCGGCCGCCGCGCTCCGCCCCGCGCGGCCAGCGCCGCCCCGCGGGCCGCTCCGCGAGCCGCGCTGCGCCCAGGGCGGCCCCGCGCCGCGCTCCGCCGCGCTGCGCCCCGCGCTCGCCGTGCCCCTCCGCGCTCCGCCCCGCGGGCAGCCCCGCGCCGCGCCGCGCCGCGCCGCGCCGCTCCGCGGAGGCTGCGCCGGCTCCGCCGGGCACCGCGTGCCACCTAGCGGCCGCCCGGCCCCGCCGCTCCGGGCACCTCCGCGCGGGCGTTGCGGGTTTGGTTAGTTCGGGTTTTGGGGAGGGTCTGGGCTTTTCCTTTTCCTTTTTTTCTTTCTCTTTTTCTTTTTCTTTTTCTTTTCCTTTCTCTTTTCCTTTTCCTTTCTCTTTTCCTTTTCCTTTTCCTTTTTTCTTTCTCTTTTTCTTTTTTTCTTCTTCTTTTTCTTCTTTCCCAGTTTCTTTGCTTTTCTCTTCTTTTCCCTTTCCTTTTCCTTTTCCTTTTCCTTTTTGCCATAATTTAGGAATAATTAAGGGTTATTAGTTATTCCTAAAATAATTAACCTCCCTGGGTTTCAGGGAGCGCAGCGGCTGCTGGGGGAAGCACAGTCACTTCTGGGGGAAGACCGTTATTTCTGGAGGAAGGTGGCTGATTCCAGGGGGATGGGGGTCACTGAGAAGGGAAAGATCGTCCCTTCTTGGGGGGAGAGGCTGGCCCAGGGTGGCCAGTTTTGGAGCAGGGGTGGCAGTCAAACCAGAACCATCACTTTGCACGGCACATTGGGAGCAGGGCTGTTGGTTTGCTCTCTGTGGCAAGAAGAGCAGGGCAACCCCACTTGGAAAGTGGGGAAGAGGAAAAGTGGTGTGTGGGCAGGCAAGTCCTCTGCTCTCAAGGCCAGCTCTGCACAGCATTGACTCGTGCCTTTCTTCCTGAGTGACCTGTTTTATTTCCGTTGTGGAAGGCCATAGGGACTGCTCACTCTCACCTCCTCAACCCTGCCATGAGGCTGAGCAAGCCCTTTTGCTGGAAAGAAAAGAGAGATTTGCACTAGATGCAGCCCAGGGCACTGACTGCATCTCCTTCACCAGCCTGCAGGAGAGCAAGAGCCATGGAAGTGCCACCAAGCCACCGTCTCCTGGCTGCTGCCATCTCCATGCCCCGTGAAGAGCCCATCTTCTGGCTCACCCTGCAAGGTGGGAAAGCTGAAAGGAGTTCCCTGCCCTTGGTCTGTGCAGCATTTGGCCGGGCTCCAGGACAAGAGCAGACTCTTGTCTCAGGTCTGTACAAGCTGCAGTTCCAGGAGGATCCCTCGTGCCATGTTAGCCCAGCTGGCCATCCCACTGTGAACTTGGCACCACAACGTGCCTCTGGGTGCCACCCTAGGAGAGGAGGCCTTTGCCCCCACCACGGCTGGGCGCTCTCCTGGCCCTTTTCCCACCAGCTCGCTTCCCAGGCAGGAAACGTTTGTCCTACCCCAGCAGCCCGGCGTGGCTCAAACGTGCACCGTGCTGGTGTTGCAGAATTACTACAGCTCCTCCACAATAATACGTCAAACACCTCCTCTTTTATAAACTAATTGCAGGCTTCTTTGCTTGTGCAAATCCTGACATTTTCCCAAAAGGCCGATCAGCATAAAATGCCATATTATGACTGCTGTAACTCCAATTTCCACAGGGATCCTGGGCACAGACTCTGCTTCCAGGTCGCTGATGTAAATCAGGGGTGACTTAAGTCAGCAGAGCTCCAGGTGGCAAATGCTGCAGCAGCATCAGACATAGGCAGTCTCACAGATGAAAGACAGCTGGAAAGTTTCCATGAAACAGCACTTCCCCCCCCCCCACCATGAAATAGCAATTTTTGCCAAGGAGAAATGAGAAAGAAAAGTGTATTATTTCAGGGAGTTCATGAATACAAAAGGATTTCTATATTCATCCATATTTTTCATGGGCAGAGGAGAGCAAAAGTCATTGCTACACCAGGTCTGAGCAAGGTAGTACTGGATGAAGGTAGATGAACATATAGATACATACTTTAAAACCTGCTTTTTCCCCTTGCTTGCTGCCCCAGAGCAGCACTCCAGCAGGCAATGGGAGGAAAGGCCATTTGCTCTGGGCCCAGCGTGGTGCGACAGGGCTGGAAACCTTCCTAATGGGCATAAATGCACAATACGAGCGGTTAACGGCAACGACATTGATGGCATGGGGTGAATTTTGGGGGCAGAGAGGCGAAGCAGGGGTGTCCCTGTGGGAGCAGATGAGGGACACCCCACATGGCGGGCAGGAGGGCCCCGGGAGGAGATGGTGTCCCTGAATACCTTGCTCCTGCACAGCCGGGTCGAGGAGCCGCTGGCGACACCAGGCTGGCTGCCTCCTCCGTCGGCCTCGTGCGGGCCTGGCCGCTTGCTCCGGCGGCTGAGGGCAGCCTGCGCTGGCTCCTGCCAGGTGCCTTCTGCAGAGCCAGCCAGCAAAAAATATGCATCAATTCTGTCTTGGCAATCCCCATTTAACAAGCTTTTATTCTGGCTCCAGACAGCACATTAAATGGCAACTGTCCATTAGCCAGCATGAGAGCATCAAGGCATTAATAATCTTATAACAGGCCCATTAGCAATGTGCAAAACCCCATAAACACAGCGATTAGCTGGGGAACCCTGACTCATAGGGACACCTCCATGGCCAGGGAAGGCAGGAAACCATGACAGCCTGACACTTTCCTTGCTGCAGATCTCACTGCAAAGTGTTCAGCCTCATCCCAGGTGTGTGAGGCCATGCTGGGAAGAGGATCATCCAGAGAGGAGAAAAAGCATTTCCCAGGGGAGTAGCCCAGCCTGGGAGGTGCAGGCGATAGCAGGGAGCAGCTGCTTTTCAAGCTAAGCAGTAAATGCAATGGTTCCCTCTGAGCCCACAGGCGCATGCGAGAAAGAGCAGCTCCAGGACCATCTACTCTACCCTGTCAAGGATTTTGCCTCACAAAATCCCTAGCAAAAGGCAATAATTAGTTTGCACCAGTGACCTGCTTGCAGCAAAATGCTTGCTGAAGAGCAGCACAGGGCTGAAGGAAGCAAGAGGGTGCATAGGGTCCCCACTGTGCTGAGGGGACAGGCAGGAGGCCGGTTCAAATCACTACGGAGTCACTCACGTCCTGCATGACCTTGGTCACCCTCTGGAAGCTTAAGCATCCCTGAAAGGGACACAGAACAGCCTTCCCCTTGCTCTGGGTAAGGGAGGCGAACCGGACATCCAGCGCCCTTTGGACGTGATGGAGACACTGCTCAGACAGGCAGAGCTATCTCTGCTGATCTCAGCTCCCACTGACACTGTCATCCACGGGATTCATCACCCCGCAGAGGAAAACGGCTGGATGAGCTCGCCGGGAGCTACTCACCAGGCATCTCCCAGTTGCTGGCTCTGCCGTAGGGCAGAGACGCTCACCGAGGGCCCTCCTCCACGAGGAGCAGTGCTGTGGCAGGCTCCAGCCCTTCCCCGTGCTGCTGGGGGAAGCATAAGCTTAATTAGCTACCAGTTTGCTGCCTGTTTAATGTGATAAATCTAAAATCCAAGCGCAGTAATGAAGCAGCGAATTATCTCCTCTATAGGCTGAGACGCAATGGCCCCCCAAAACAGTGTTTTGAGGTTATACATGCACATACACACATATATACGTGACTATTACAAATCAGGCAGCAGGACAGGATGGAGGGAGCCAGCTCAACAGCTGGGTGAAACAAAAGAAACCAGTTTTCACCAAAATTAGAGCTTATGCCCGGCCAGAGCTAGGAGAGAGCATCACCTCCCCGTATGGCCTCCAGAGAGGCAACTCAACATCCCTGCTCATACCCAGAGCCAAAGCCACAGTTTCAGCTTTGACACCAGCATGGCGCAGCCAGAATTCACCCTGCTCCACTGGCCCCGCTAAAGGCCTGGGGATTTTTTAGCTATCTCCAGCAATCATGTTAGCATGAGTTTAAAAGCCGCAGGCAGCCGCAGGCAGCACCAGGAGCAACACGATAGTTTCCACCACTGCAGTAGGAGAAATGGGTTATAACTGCAAGGCAGGCTGCAAAGCGCTGGTTTTGCCACTCAGCGGGCAGCAGGAACACAGCTGTGGCAATCCCCGTCCAGGCACAGTCACAGCATTGCTGTTGGCTTTGGGACAGCAGTGAATGTCCCAGCGTGTGACCTGGGCACACTGCTGTTTTTGGGGCAAGTCTGCCGTCGGTGAAGCGGGACTACTGCTGTCTGCTCCAACAGGACCTCCGCAGTGCCACTGGTACGTGTACAGCCCTCGCACGGAGACGTTACTCTTCAGCTCTCATACAATCCAGGTTTTTTGCATCATCCACCTTCCCCGTGCAGGCTGGCACCGTTCCTTGAAACTGATACAGCATCAGGGGAAGAAGCATTTTCAGCATATAGTTAGGGCCTGGCTGGTGTTATGGGATTATCGTGTGCTCCCAGGGCCCCGTCTGCCCTGCTGGGGCTGCAGAGGCACCCTGAGACCCTCCAGCAACTCCTCGCTCTAGCCCAGGATGCATCTTCCATGCTTTCCAATGCCTGGGGCTTGTATGCTGCCCACGTTTCATCTTGGAGTCTGCTCTTGAGCCTAGAGCTACCGAGTCTTCATGGAAAAATAATAATCACAGAGGAGGAGAATCACAGCAAACCACTGCACTGTAATGTGCTACGACAAGCTTCTTTCTCAAGTTCTCCCTGCACACAACTTTGCCCTTGAGACAGGAAACATAATTTGATTGCAGGAGCTGCAATGCCCAAATGCTCTGGGCATAAGATCACTTAGTCACAGTAACTTCTCCATCCCCCTCAAGCGACATTGCACTGTCGTTCCTGGATAGAAGGCCCTCTTTACTGATATAAAAAGAAAAACTTTGCTTGATCCCTGGCTCAGCCCCAATTCCTGCATTCCCAGCTCCAACTATCTGTGTAGCAACATAGCGTAAAAGCTCCGAGCCAGAAGCCTCCCCATGCTGTTGGGGGCCAGTCTATTCCCAGTCTTCCAGGGTACAGCAGAACAGCCCCAAATTTGCTCACTTGTCAGCATCCAGGGAGGGCACCAAGCAAAGAGCAGAGAGATCATGACAACATCCTAGAGGCACCTTTATATCGCAGCCCGTGGGGAGTGCAGGAGCCGAGTACCTGAGAGTCCAGGCCTGTCGGGGTGCGCGAGGGATTGGGAGAAGGCTGGGAAGCTGCCTAGGAGGTGATATCAACTCCAGCATCCTAGCGGGGACAGGCTTGAAAAGCTACAGAAAAAGAAAAGTTAAAATACCCATTAGATGGTGTGTGGAGTCCCTTGTGTTCGCAGCCTCCAGGCGATGCAACATTTCCAGTCAAAGCTTGAAAACTGTAAGCTCTGCTGGGCTAAAAGGAAGCTGCGAGAGCTCCTGAGCTACCCAAGGGGGTGATTTCCTGGCATGACGGTCCCTGGGGCAGGGGCTGGTCCCTGCTCCCTGGGGCCGTTTGCTCAGCCGAGGTCTCCAGAGAGGCAAAGCAGCTCCAGGCAGCCACCGTTCTCCTGCCTCCTCCTAGGAGAGCGGCCAGGAGCCGAGCGGCGAAGCGCAGCGTGACACACTGCTTAAAGGTCAGAGCCAGCCTGATCCCCCCCCCAAAGGGACACATTGGGCAAGTTGAGAGGCTGCCTGCAGCCCTCAACCTAACCAGCTGCCAACCAGCTGCGCGCGGGGGAGCTGAAGGAGCGCCGCAACCCCGACGGGGCCAAGTTCTCCTCCTCCGGCACGTGCAGGCGGAGGGGGTCTGCGCCAAGGGGTGCTGCAGCCCCGGAGGCTGATAGAGCAGCACAGGGGACACAACCTCGGGTGCTCTGGTACCTGAGGGAGACGTGCCGCCAGGGCCGGGGTCAGGCGTGCGACATGGGATCCTGCAGCTCCTGTCACTGTAGGGCAACACAAGGTCTGCAGAGCCTCGCACGGGAAATTCGGAAAGGTCCCGTCTTTGCAAGCCTTCATGAATCCTTCACTTCCATTAGCTGCTAATTCACTTACAGCAGAGGAAAATAATAGAGGTAAGGATCACTGCTCGGCTCCCGATAGGATTAGGCGCTCTGAGAGCGGAAGGGTTGCTGAATTTTCTGTTTTCTTTTGAGGAGAAAGGAAGAAATAAATTGGTGCATTTTTTCTTCTGATGTTAATTAAAAGCAGCAATGGCCCTGGCTTCCCAAGGAGAAAAGAGGGCAAGAGGTAAGAAGAGAGAAGAAAGCCAGAACCTCTTTATTGGTCGGAAAGGTTTCCCGGCTGCCCTGCTGCAAAGGGAGATGCACAGAGGAAACAAGAGCAGCAATTAAAAATTAAAGAGAGAGAGATGTACAGCAAATTACTGAGATGATCTTGGACCACTGCAGTGCATTAACAGGGCCATCAGTCCCCTCCCGGGCAACTCCTGACACTGCAGGGCAGTGGCTCTGGAAAGGCAGCAGAGACGCCTGCGGTCATGACAGCAGTGGCTCGTTCTGGCTCCTTCAGAGCCAGACAGGGAAGAAAAAGCAAAGAAGGGACCAAGTTGGGAGTAACTGAGAGCAGGAGGAAGGCGCTGAACTGCAGCAACCCCTTCCCCCAAGGGGAAAGCATCTTCCCTTCGGAGGAGCTTACCTGAGGTTAAACCCGCCGGGGAGCCCGGGCAGGGAAGAGGACTGGGCAGCCAGTTCCCCGTTGCATCCAGACACCCTCAGAAATCAGACCCAAGGGCCAGATCTGCCCCTTCGCTGGGAGGATCTCTCAGTGCTGCCAGTTCAGGTTTGCCGTCTCCTCTGGCATCCTGTCACACGTGTGGAGCAGTGTTTTCCAGCCCGGCGCGGCCCCCGGAGGACGCTCCTGCCATTGAATTTGCATCGAAAGGATGTCACGGAGGGGAGACAGAAAAAACGAGGCCTGAGGAAGCTCACAGACTCATCGGGACGTTGCCCGAGGCTCCTGCAGCAAGGGCCAGCGGCATGGAGCCACAGCGAGCCGGAGAGGAGACGCTCCCTGGCTAAACGGGGCTCACGGCACTTGCTGCTGAGGTTATTAACGAGTAAAAGAGATGATGGTGCCCGCAGCTGAGCGAGGGCGGCGGGCACCCGGCACGCTCCTTCCCCCCGGGGCCAGGGCACGACCCAGGCACGGGAGGAGAAAGCTGAGAAGATGGGTAGGACGAGAGCGCCTTGGCCGCATCCTCGCTGCCACGCCGCCCCCCTCCGAGGCGGCGGATGGGGCGGTTACGCCCCCCACACGTGTCCCCAGCTGCAGCCCGAGCCCCCCGGCGGCAAGCAGCGCCCGTCCCCTCGGCCCGGGAGCGGTGACGTCCCATCCCTGCCAAAGGACTTCAAAAATTGCCCAGGAAATCATATATCATCCCGGCTTATTCAAATTCATGAAGCAACAATTTGAAAGCCCCTAGCTACAGGCTGAGATCATGCAATTAGACCATTAAAAAACCAAACCTCTAAAACCCTCAGACATTTAAACCTGATAGTCTATATAAAGAAAAATGTTCGCTTTTCATGTACGATGAGTGGAAATCATTTTAGATTTTTATTATTATTATTTTAGAAGGGAAATAAATATATTTCAATCCAGTCAAGAGTGAAATTGAGTTTAACAACAAAGCAATTTCTATTAGTGAAGGCCCAGGAAAAATATGGATGAATAGAAAATTCACAAAGACTGTGAATTGTGTCAGACAACGGTGGGATTAAGAATTAAAAGCAACTTTGCTTTTCTACTTCTAATATAAGCACATAATGATCCACCTCATCGCAAATGTGCTCCCTTCCCATATAAATATTGCAAAAGCACAACAGCAGCAAAGAGTAGGGTTACACTTTACATCTCCTCGGCAGCAAAGGACAGGAAAAGGTGCTGAGTTTGGGGATTTCCGTAAGGGGCCTGGCAAGGGGACGGGGTTGGTGGGTGGCACATGGGAGACAGAGGGATGAGAGCAGCCTGGCTGACCACAACACCGCGAACACCCACGGGTGCGGGGTGGGTGAGGGCATCGGCACCGCCGCAGCCTCTCGTGCCCAAAAGGCAGAAAGATGTGGGTGCGTCGACTCACACAGAGAAATTCGGATTTTTGCAGGTGATTTTTGTATTGCTTTTTTTTCTTTTTTTTTTTTTTTCCACTCAGTGGGATGAAAAGCTCCCTTTTAATTCAGGAGTTCTGATGGGTCTCGCAGTGGTGACAACTCTCATGTCCGGCCTTCAGAAAATAATATTTTCTAATTAGATATAATAGAAACCCCAGACGCAGCTGCAGGAAGACAACATCTCCTCACTCTGGGCATCCGAGTGCCTTCAGGCATCAACGTCTTCCAGCGACATCCGGGTATATCCCAGTTCACATCCGTGACCGACTGATGCTAGGTAACATGGCTCAGGACCCCACTTTTGATCTCTTAAGCTCTCCAGGTTCACAAGTCTCTTGTTAATCTGGCTCTGGAGGAGAGCAACAGCTCGAAGACGCTGTGAGATGACGGATGCAGCTTGGAGCTTGCCTGCACCACCTGGGAGAGAAGCAGAGCACCAGAGAAGATGCTCCCACCCATCATCACCCACCGGGTCCTGCTGTAATGGGGATAAATGTAAACTGCGGGGAGAAGGGCGAGTGCAGAGCTCCCCTCGGTGCCTACTGCCGGGGGGGGGGGGATCACAGCGCCGGTGCATCCACATGCCATGGAGGAGCAGGCACCACCCCGCTCTCACATTTCTCTTCTGTATCCCTGCTTCATGGTGATGAAGCCGGCAAATTTGGCCAGAGGCTGCGCTGGGCGCCAGGGTCCGCATCCCACGGTGTGAAGCCTCACAGCGTTTTCTCTCCAGGATGCTGGGGCAGAGATGCAAGAGTGTCATTGCTTCACATCTTGTCTCGCCCCCGTTACCAAGGATCTAGGTAGTTGGGTTAAAAATTAAAATTTTGAAAAGTCCAAAGCATGAAATCTTGAAGCACTTACGCTGTCCTAAATCGTTATTGGCTTTAAAAATTAATTTCTCATCTCCAATGAGGCAGCTCCACTTGTTTCTCCTCAGTGGGATTCACAGTTGGAACAGGGAGGCAGATTAATATTGATCACACTATATTATTAAATGAAATTTTTTGTATCATTTTCTTTTATTTTTCTTTCTTTCTCTATAGACAAGCCAGTGGAGGTGCACTGCTGCAGGAGCCGGTGACAGGGTCATGAGCCGCTCTGTCATAGGCACCAGGAAGAACGCAAAACTCAATTTAAACCAACTCCTGTTCCCTTTGAAGTCAATTACACGGCTCCCGAGGACCTGGGTTGAAAGGAGACAGACCGAGGCAAGCAGAGGAGGAGAGGCGTTCTACTAAGCGAGTAGTAAAAGCACAGAGCCATTCACTTAACTACTGCTGATCCATCAGCAAAGACACTTTCGCAAAGGCACCGTAGAGGAAGATGCGCTCTTGACACCTGATTTGACATAAGGCTTCAGCCAAAATCCCCCTTGGCTGAGTCGGGAGGGCAGTGGCGCCTGGGCAGAGCGGGGCCGTGGGAAGCTGCTCTGGCTGGAAACCAGGCCGAGTGGTGGGATTTCCTGGGGGTCAGACCATGGCAGGGGGAGGTCCACACGTGGCTTGGAAAGAGACCTCCACCAGCACCGAGGGAGCTCCCCCCCATCCCAGGGAAGATCACCAGCGCTTCGGGATCCTCCTGGCACGTCGGGCATCCAGGCACCATGGTAAACACCTAGCAACAGCAGCACCACTCCAGAAGGGCCCAGGCAGCGATGGAAAGGCAGCTGGGAACAGACAGTTCCTAAGGGCCTGATTTCCTACCCCCTCCCCCTTATATTTATTTAGGTACAAGGAAAGAGCAGGCTCCTGGCAGAACATGTGTTCCCACATTTACCCACGTCAGAGCTGTCTGGGAGCCCTTCTTTTCTGGTTTTCTTCTCTTGGTTTTGGAAAGCAGAATCAGCAAACTGAAGTGCAATATTGGAGCTGTGCTTGGCGTTTGTGAAGATTAATAAATCTCCTCTGACATAAGTAAATAACCAGACTTCTCTGCTCACTCAGAGGAGAGAGCATCCCCCCCTTCAAACACCTGCAATAAGAGACTTGCAATTACCGCTTTGTCTCCTAGAAACTAGTAAATAATTCAAACAAACTCCTCTTTTTGCTTTTGTTTTTCATTTTAATTAATCCACACAGAATTTTGTCCTCCAAACGTAATCACAGCAGAGCAGAAACAGCAGGTAGAGAATCTCATTACCCAGCTTACCAGCCAGATCCTAGAGCCATTATTAATAGAAACTTCACTGCACGAGGAATTAATAAAACCTGACTTGCGAGGGGGCAGGGAACCGCTCTGTCTGGAGTGCATTACCTTGTCACCAGGACATCAGACTTCAGAAGTGCCGGGGGTTGCCACACTTTTTTGGGTAACAAGCTCCTTGCCTCCTGCAGCGCGGCCAGCAGTCGTGTCACCTCACTCGCTGAGCCCAGCCGTGCGATCATCCTGCTGTCAGCAAGTACATATGACACAGGAGAAGCCACGGGAGTCAAAGCAAGGTGAGCTCAGGAAATGGATGTCAGGCCACCGCACAGACTCATGGCGGGCTGCTGGCAGAGTTCAGACACGTGTTCCCATGGCAGTGCATTAGTTATGCCTTTGTCTCTCATTATATCAGCGGCTGAGCAAGAGCTATATCCTTAGCCTAATTGCTCCCATCCATGGGTGGCAACACAGAGGCACAAACACCCAGACCCTCCATATCTACCATAGGTTTTGGAGAGAGGAAAGCACCCCAGACCTCAATCCCCAGGCCAAGGTGCTCCGGCAGGCTGGAAGGGGGGTAGCTGGAACCATGCTGATCCCACTGCAGGGAAGAATGGGTGATCCTGCCCCACATGCTCTCATTTGTGCCCCAGGGCTCATGGACCCCAGCAGCAGAAGCTCAGCAGAGCCATCTGTCCTTGGGTCCCTGGTGGGGCTGCTGGGCTCCATGGACAGGAGTCCTGCTTCTTCCTGCTGTCTCAGCTCCTCGAGGGCAGGAGGTTTCCGCAAGACTCCCAGAGCAGAAAAAAATCCCCCTCTTTGCCAGAGCACGTGATGGAGCATTTTCCTCCAGACTGTCAGGCCAAAGGCAGGCCTCTTTTTGATGGTTCCACGTGGTATTTGCCTCCCACGCCCTGCTCTTCCACAGCAAGGAGGTGGCGAGAGCGCGGTGCAGGGCAGTAGTGCCTTGCCACCACAGGCACACAGGCCAGGCTCCTCCTGGATCCCCACACAGGCTGGGTCATCAGTCCTGCCAGCAGGACTTGGTTGCTGCATCGGCCCCGCAGTACAGTGAGTGGCACAAAATGGGTGCCAGCACCCAGCTGTGCCAGGTGATACCCCAGCATCTTAATCAGGGACACCACAGGGCTTCTCCACAGGGCACCTTCTTCCCGCAGGACTCAGCATGCACGGCAGGCTCAGATAAGGACTGCCAGTAAGGAAAGTGCCAGTATCACCTGTAGTCACCTGCACAGAGATAAGACACGGACATCGCTGACTGATAGCGCACGCTTGTTCTGCTGTTTTTTTTTTTTTTTTTTTTTTTTTTTTTTTTTTTTTTCCTAGCTGGTTTCTTTTCTTGGAGCTCACGGAGGCTCGGGGCTGAGAAACACATGGGTTCCACACGCAGGCTGCTGCACTGCAATACCCAGAGGTGTGATTCACTTAGGTTCAATGGCTTCTTTGCCTTGATCATCTGCACTTATACAAACAGCAGTACATCAGTAAGCAGCTTTAATTAGAGGTGTTAATAGTGCTGGGAGCTGGGGGGAAGCACATCAAGGCAGGAGGGAGAACAATTTGCAATCTAAGGAGAACAACAGGAGGAGCTAGGAGACCTGCAGACCTCAGGACCTTCCCTTTCTGCTGCCAAAGAGTCACTCACATCCAGCGAAGGTGGGGGGGGGGGGGAATCAAGCCCCAGGAGCCCACGTACAATTGCTGGAGAAATATCACCCATGCTGATTATCCTGAATAATTCATGCAGATTTTATCATGCATTCAGATTTTATGGGAGTCCTGCAAAGCCATGATCTGAGTCATTCACAACCATCTACCCCCTTCCCAGAGAAGCCTCAGCAGCAGCAGGGTATGGAGGTGCTGGTGGGGTGCAAGTTACACCCCAAGGACCTCAGCTTCCCAGGGGCACCAGTGATAAGGCACAGAGCCACATCAGGGGCAACTGCAGCCCCAGGGCACCTGCTGGTTTCGATCCTCCTCCCCAGTATCCACCCCTCCCCAGTTGCCTCCAGTGGAAGAGGGATCCAGCCTGTCTGGCCTTGGCAGCCTGGGACACCGGAGTGGGAGGTACAGGAGACACTTGACAGTTGCTGGTATGGCACCACATCAGTCCAGCTCCCGTCACAGCCCCACTCTCACAACCAGCTGACTCGCACCTCGCTGTGGTCCCAAGGCCACAAAGCAAACAGGGCCCCCAAGGAGGGGACAGTGCATGCAGTGCTCTGCCCTCTGCCCAAGAGGCCACTGTATATGGGGATGGACATCTCAGCTGGTCACAGCAATGCTGACTGGGATGAAAGGACACGAGCCACTCCTGGGGAGAGTGGGTCCCCTTGGCCTCTCCTCAGGTAGGCTGCAGGCCATGGAGCAGACTGCTCCCAGGACCCTCTCTCTGATGTCAAGCTGTGAGATCTTCAAGGCTTTTAGTGCTTCTATTGCCTTTCAAAGCGGGCTGCTGAAGTGCCCTCACCTGCTGCATGCTCCAGGCATGAACCGCTGTCTCCTTGGAAACTGGAGCCTGGTACCAGTGCCGACAGTGGCGGCGGAAGGAAGGGGGAATTATTTCCCTCTGGAAGAGGGATGGAGACAGCTGTACATCTTTGTTTCCAGCACTAGTGATGGGTGAGAGGTCTTCACCCCTCTGCCACCAGCTCAAGGTGCTGCAGGTAGGCCACTTCATCCCCTGCAGCTTCCTGGGGCAAGCGAGGGTAGGAAGCCATTCCCACATCTTGCTGTTGCTACGTGTTGCCATATGCTTCAGGGTCCTTCCCTTACCACCAGGCACCGGGGGGGGGGAAGGGGGGGAAGGCTTAAGGCCAGCTGGAGAGGCGATGGTCACTTCAGCAGGAGCAAAGGGCTCTGCTTGGGGGTTCTAAGACAGAGTAAAGGAGAAAAGGGGCAGGTGGTAGATGGGATGATGTATCCGTACTTCGTGATACTTGATGGGAATGGTCCGTGTTGTAACTTTTTTTTTTTTTTTTTTTTTTTTTATCTGTACCACCTGCTATTTGGTGAGAATAGTCTAGTGCTGTAACTTTTTAGTGCCTAGAACAATACTGCTGTGTTAAGCGGGATACAAATAAGTAACTAACAAGGTCGTGGAAATCTGTGAGAAAGAACAGTGGTTGGTCACACCATGAGAAGCAGTCAACATGAAGGTCAGAAGCTGAAGAGTAGTGAAATAGCGACCCCCAAAGTCAAATGCGGCCCCCGAAATAAGTCTGTACGCGTGCGCAGTATCATAGCCTGGTTATGCAACCGGGGCGGAGCTGGGCTAGACTCCCTGCACTTGCTGGCCCCATGTGCCAGGACTCCCGCCTACCGCAAGTGATCATAAATGCTGGAGTTTTCCGAAGGAGGGAGAGGCTGCTACACAACAGAGGACCACGTTGCCTCCTCGGAGACGCCCGAAAAGATTGTGCCTGCCTACTCTCTCTCTCACCCTGCAGATGATCAGGGCAAGCATTGAGGTGGTCCTTCTCGAGACTACCATCGGGTCGGTCTGTTTGTAAGTATCTACTAATAAACTGCTTGCTACTGAAGAGTGTGTGTGTGTGTGTGTGTGTGTGCGCGCGCGCGCTGGCTTGCCAAACTGGATGTTTGGCCCCCAGGAATCTAACTGGAACAGATGAAGATGAGAAGGGGGGAAAAAAAAGGTGGATTGGAGAAAATTTGAGAAACAAGCACCGAGAAAGGATGCGTGGAGACCATGGTGGAAAAAGATGTGGCTTCAGGGAAGCCCCTTGTTACCTAGTGGAGCAGGAAGTTGAACACCCCCCTTGGTGATATTAAACCAAAACCACTGGATATTTTAAGTCTCTCTGGTTCCTGCTCCTGAGAGGTCAGCAAAGATACTGAAACACCAGCATCCCGCCCAGGCAGATGCAGATTGCTCACTAGGACCACCTACATCAGCCCAGCTCTGCATGCACCAGTCATGGCACAAACATATGAGCAGGCTCAACCCCCCAGGTGCAAAGGGCTCAGCCTCCCAGGGTGTATTTTAAAACATGTTCACCACCATCACCCAGAGAGAGCAAAGCGGTCTTCTACCAGAGGAACACCAGCCCTTGAGCCCCTCTCCTCCTTGCCAATTAACCAGGAGGGAAAATCCTAGTGTGTCAAGCCAGGCTTGGGGAGTACAGCTGGAGAGATGGCTAGCACTAGCAGGCAGCGGGGAAGGGCAACTTGGCTCCAAGATGCACGTTATGACGGACACCCTTCCCCGAGGTTGCCCGTGGCTTGTGTTGACAGTCTCAGGTAGGAGAGTGAGGAAGAGCTGCCCCCCACTTCTCAGGTGCCCTCACACACCCACAGTACTGGGACCCAAGTTGCTCAAAGCACCAGGGGGGCCGCCAGATTTTCTCCCTTCCTTTCATGAAATTCAGCGCAGCCAGTGAAAGCCCACGCCTGTCATCGCCCACACCACCTTGCAACAGAAGGATTTGACTCACATCACAGTGTGGCTGCAATAATTGAACAAGAGGCATCTGGGTCTGGTTATTCAGACTTCAGCCTCTAAAAGGCACAGGGAGCTCAGAAGAGATGCAGCACTGCTCCCCATCCAGAGGGGCCTGGTGGGGGAGGGATGGGCCCACACCTCCAGCAGGTCCCAGAGCCCCTCCTCAGACCATACATCTCTGCAGGGTCTCACAGGGTTCAGCAACACACCTGGCTACCCTGCACAGCCAGTACTGCACCAGCAGCCCCAGGGAGGGCCGCTAGCACTGACTCCTCTGCTTTTTCCCTCCTCTCCCCCCTGCCACCCACTATTTTTTGTTATTACTGTTTACCTTCAGTGGAACACCAGGGAACATTCACTTGAGCTGCGCTGTCTCTGCCTTCAGCAAGTTTCATGTATTTCAATTATGGAGCCTTCCCTGGAAAGGCCAGAGACCTAAGCTCCTGTGATGCAGAGTAGAAGGATGGAGACAAACAGCCTCCAGCATGCCTGGGTGTGCTGCTTAGCACCTCATTTATCATTTACCAACAACACGGGTGTGCTGAGCCTGCCCCAACACCAGGCACAGAGTGAGCAGAATCCTGACACCAGCTGGGCTTAATCAAGCTTGGCCCCTGCAGCACAGAGTGATCAGGCAATGTTTCCAGCTGGGGAAGAAGCACACTGCATATCCAAAGGCAACATGAGGCTGGGGATTTATCCAGAGCTGAGCTTCCTCTGGGGGCCTGCATGGAGACCAGTTAATGCAGCACCAGTGATTTATTAGGAGAGCTACTATTTGTAGCAGCTGCAAGCCGTAAGGCTGTAGATACCAGCATCTGCTTCATCAGGGAGGGTTATTAACAACATCAGGAGATTTATGAGGTGAAGTCTGTTTTTTCCATGCAGGTTGTATGGCACGGTGTGACCCTTCAGTTTGGCTGGAGTCAGGAGAGCTGTCACCAAGCCCAAAGGGCCCCTACATTTGCCTGGTGACAAACTGCGAGTAGCAGTGCCTGAAGACAGGGGCACCCATCTTTCTCAGTGCAGTCAGGATGAAGATCCTTGCTGCTCCACTTCCCCTGCAATGCCAAAGGGTCATTACAACACCTCATCCATGGGGTCTGCACCTCTCCAGCTCTATGGGACCAAGCACCTCCTCCTAAGCAGGTCCACAAAGGAGGACTGAGAGAACCAGATCTGCAGTCAAAGGGTTGACATTCAAGCCTCCGCAAGGGGCCCACAAATCCCCAAAGGCTGAAGTACTCTGGGCTAGCAATGTCCCAATGTGACCTTGGCAGGTTTGCGGCATTATCTGCACATTAGGGGTCACTTGCCACACTTCCCACCAGTGGCCATGCTCCCATCAAAATCAGGAGCAACTCTCCACCTTCCAACACTTTCCTTCTTTCTATGCTCCCACCTTGTTAGCTAGTACTCCTTAGCTCATCAGCTGAGCACCTCTGTGGCAGTGACAGAAGCACAGCACACCTCAGGGTGCAGCTCTCAACAACCAGCACTGTCCTATATCCAAAAAGACCTTCCCCAAAACAGTTGCAGGCCCTGAAGGCCTCTGCTCACGGCAGCATTAATCATCCAGAGCAGAAACATTGAGCTATAAATGCCCTTATGCAGTTTCTGCAGGAGATGCTGAGGAAGCAAGAACCAAGCACCATTTTCACAGGGATACTTCAGTGATACCTTTTAATTGCCAGAATATTTGATTTTGCCACAGTTGGACAAAACAGCTTCAGAGTGCTCAGATGAAATAGGAACACAAAGAGCCAACATGAACCATCTTTGTGCTACAGCGCTGTTCTCAGTGGATTTCTTCAGAGGGTGAAGACAGTGATCTGCCTGTGTTAACTTATCTCAACTGTAAACTCATTTTGACAGGATAGCAACACAAAGCAGAGTCAAAATGAAATGCAGGGCCATACGAAAGCATTTTGGCCTTGCTGAAGTGAAACATTTTATTTCAAGCTCTTCCACAGAGTATTGCCTTTCTCTGCATCTTCCTCCCAGATTTTTTTGTTTCACAGAAGTCATTTTTGCTTGATAGAATAAAAAAAATGGTTTCTGCACCACACAAACCATAACTCTAAAGCATAGCTGGAGGGAAAAGTGTGATGTAGTTGGAATAGACTACTGTTTTTCACATGGTTCCCTCTCAGAAAGGAGGCTCATGAAATGGCCCTGCGTGCATGCGGATTCCTCTCCCTGCCCTCATTCTGCAGGCAGGCCAGCTACAAAACATCTCGCCTCTCCAGTCATGAAGGAGCTGATATCTTTCCCCATCCATCTGTTTGGCCAAGGAGAAGAGGAATCCCTGTCAGACACAGAGGAGCACAGAGTTGGGGAGAAGAAACTCCATCCTTCCCCCAAAATACCAACTCCCAGTCGGGCTCATAACAGGGGCCAGGAGGGCTGGATGCAAGAACACAGGGATAGTAAGGTAGCATTTTCCATGAAAGGACACAGGGATGGGGCATCCACACGGCAACTGCCAGGGTACTGTACCATGTCCCTTGAGCACAGTTGCCTCCTGCAGACACCCCAAGGCTGATACAGACACCAGCTGCAGGCTCAGCTCAGCCTGGCCAAGCTCAGCCAGGAGCTTCCCTTGGAAATGGGCCTGGGCTTTCCTGAACTTTGGGGCCAAGCCTACCAGCACAACCCCCTCCACCACGCATCTTCCCCCCACAGGTGGACCACACAGAGCCACTTGCAGCCAAGAAGCATGGCCAGACCCTGGCTTCATCCCACCAGGGCAGGCTGCCTTCACTCCCCACTCCAAAGGTCTCCCAGGCCTATAGACTCAGCAGCCAAAAGGTAGGCAGGTAAACAGAGATGGCGCTCAAGCCTCTTTGCAGCTCCTCGTAGCTGCCAATGAACACATGGGCCATCCAGCGAGACTACAAGATGGCGCCAGGCTCCCTCACAGGCCAACTGCCTGCTACACACAGCAGTCTGCAGAGACATCCCTTGGGGCCTCTTTTGCCCCACGCTACATGATCGCTCTCCCAGGACAGCTTTCGAGCGCAGGGCAGCTACCATCATGGGCACAGGGGGAGCTGCCACCGGGTCTTGCAGCAGGGGCTGCAGGAAGTTTGGCAGCTGGGAAGGACAGAGTGCAGCAAGGAAGAACCACAGCAGCTCGGCCCTTCCGGGTTGCTTTTATTGCAGAGCAACAGGGTGTCCCTGCAGGACCACACCGCACACCTGCCCAGGCTGAGCCACAGAGGTCTGAGGACTCCACTGGAGCGCATCACGGCACAGGGAGGCTGCACGGGTGGCAAACAACATTGTCACAGCCTGCCTCGACACACCGTGTGAGCCCTCCGCCTCCATGTTACAGAAGGCTCCTTCAGAGCGCAGGCAGGGACCCCATCTGCTCTGCTCTCTGCCTCCCACAAACAAGGCGGCAGCCAGCACTGGCGTGTCCCTGAACACATCACGGGCAGCTCAAAGGCCAGGATCACCAGCCTGAGACAAGCTGCCCCCTTTGCAAGCAGCCTGGGGGCCTCCTCCCAGAATCAGTGCAATGCTGCACGCCGAGGAGACCTGCGCAACAACACCGTCAGGGTGGCAAAAAGCATTCTGAAGAGGCTGACTTCCTCTCAGCTACCCGAGCGGGGTGGTCACTGCTTTCCCAGCAACAGCAAAGAGCCACCTTACAGAGCAGCGCTGGGAAAGCCAAGGCCACCACATGGCCAAGGCCACAGAGTTACTCTTCTCCCAGTCACTGGGCAGACTTCAGCACACTGCCCCTTTCCTGGGGCAGACAAGAGCCTTCCCAAAGGGGACAACCAAGGCAGGCCAGCACACAAGGAGCACAATGAGACAGTGGTGACCGCTCTGATCGCCACAACCCCTGCCTCCAGTTGATTCTGCTCAATGAGGCCAAGAAACATGCCACTAGCCAAGCAGCAGACTGCTCCCAACTCCCAAACATGCGGGTGGCCACGAGGACAAGCCACAGCCTCCAGACATGATGGCAACTGCCTATGACTCAGCCTTCAGTGAGTGCTCAGTCTCCCAAAGCAGACACCTGTAGCCTCTTGGCCTCCAAGGGCCTGCCGCTGAGAGGCCCCTGCTGATCAGCGCTCTCAGTCCCATAGCTGATGTTCTACAAGAACATGGCTTCAGTGTTTCCTCCTCAGACGCTGATGCCACACAGGATAAGCTGGTGGCACCAGAGACTTGGAACACTCTTGTCACAGGAGAAGTTACCAATCCCCCAGAGGAAGAGGCAAACAGAGAAATGGTATCTTCAGCCCCATAGCTTCCCATGCACTTGGAGACCACTGCTGGCTGAGCTCACTAAGAGCTGGGCTCCCAGCGCTCCCTGCACAGACCTAACACTCAGTGGCAAACCAGGATGCTTTTGCTGGACCCCACAGGGAAACAGCCCAATGCGAACCCACCTCGCCTGCCCCTACTGATTCTGTTGCCCTGTCTCAACACAGCCTCGATGACTGTGACACGGCACAGATGGCGCAGAGCCAGCAGCCAGCACCAACAGCTGCAGACTAGCCCACCAAGGAGCTTGGGGCAACCACCATGCAGGGGAGTTCAGCAGATACAATGGCCACCGAAGTCTGGGATAGGACTACACAATGCAGAGATCCCCCAGCCCCCATGGATCAACTAGGGCCTCAGCTCCACATGCCTGGGAGTGAGGGGCCGCCAGTGAGATCACTGCACCAGCTTCCATGGGCAGGGACAGTGAGCTAGGGCACCCAGGACCATCACAGGAACAGCAGTGCCCACGAGAGCACAAGGTGAACATCATCCCCCACATCCAAGGCAGGCCACTGTGCCTCTACACAAACGTCCTCTCAGAGAACCTCACAGTGCTCTCCACACAAACAGAGCCTCCAGATGAGCTCAACAGACGCTGTCTTGCCCACACTGGGAAGACCCAGCCATCACAAGCTGCTCTCCAGCAGTGGAAGTGCAGCCCAACACAGGCCAAGGTCTGGCAGCACAAGGGCAAGGGAGGACATTTGTCAGGGCAAATCAACACCCAACTCTATGAGGTGAGCGCAAAGGATGGGATGGGGGCATCACAGTCAGGGAAACGGCTGGCATCTCCCAGCCTTTGCTTTAAGCAGGCTCCATTGCCTTCTAATCTTCACCATGCTGCAGCCAGCTGCAGCACCGTGCTGCACGTGCCTCAGCATCACCTCTGTCCCTGGCCCAGCACCCATTGCTGCCTACTCTCCGTGAGCCACTTGCCAGCAGCAAACAGAGCTCCCTTCACAAACCTCCCTCCCCGCTTCCAGATCTTCTGCAGAAACTCCTTCTACAACCTGCAGAAACCTGAGGTCACGCGAGTGGAGCTCCAGAAGGACGTGAGCACCAAGGAGGACCTGGTGGAGTGTCTCATTGCCCACACCCCCAGGAAGCAGCACAAGGGTGCAGCAAGGCAGACAGCCCTGGGAGTGCACGGAGGGGGAAGCAAGGAGAAAACAGACAACAGCCAAAGGAAGATACGGTGAGCACTAAGCAGGACCTGGCAGAGCAGCTGGTCGCTCATGCCCTCAAGCAGGAGCAGGAATGTGGAGCAAGGCAGACAGCCCTGGGAGGGCACGGGGGCAAGCGAGTGGAAAGGGCAGAGAAGACAGATGGGATGAAAGACCCCAAGAACGAGGCTGTAACAGTGGAGCAGCTGGAGGAGCCTGCTGCTCTCCTTCCTGCACCAAGCAGCTCTGCCCGTCCTGACACCCTGCCCCCCAGGCCCTTGCTCCTCAGGAGGAGCTGCTGCTTCAAAGGCTGGGGGCGGGGGGGGGGGGGCCACTGTGCCGGGCTGCCAAGGGCCGGGCACCTCCCCTGAGATGGCGGCTGGCCCTGAGCACATAGAGCACAAAGACGAGCAGCAACCGGCACGCAGGCCGTCACCCTGGAGGCATTCAGCCACCACCAGAGCACCACATCCCACTGCCTGCCCTCCTCGCTTGCGGCACTGAGGGAGCAGGACGCTTAGACATGCTGCCGCATCTCCACCCCAGCACCCGCCCCCAACGCCGGGGCTGCAGAAACACCACCTCAGACTGCTCCTTTCCTTCAGGAGAGGCCACCACCAGGACATGGGGGCCACTATGTGCATGCTGTCGCACACAGACTTCTCAGGCTACAGCCATCTTCTCCTTTAAAGAAAAGCCTCTGAACCTTTTTCCTCCCTCCAAGGTTTTGTGTCAGGTAACTCTCAGGAGAAACTCTGCTGCAGCCCATGCCCACAGAGACATGCAGACATGGACACAAACCGGCCCAGTCTCTCACATGCCCACAGAGCAACTGGTGGCCAGACCTCGGCCTCGGTCACTGAGTGACCAACTGACACCAGCACCCAGGCACCCTTCAGCACTCGCGAGCCCCGCGGGCGGCTCAGGCAGCCCCTCGCGGCTGCGGAGCCGCCACAGAGCTGCCGCCGCCCGCGCTCTGCCATCACCCGCTCCTCAGGGCGAGGCAGGCGCAGCCACCCAGGCCGGTCCCGACCGGCTCCAGCCGGTTCTGGCCGGCTCCTGCAGCGCTGCCAAGCTTGGACCTAGCAGCGGAGTTCCTGTGGCGAAGCTTCGGCGCCACGCTGAGTCTCCCTGTGTGTTGGATAAATTCTTTATGTTTTCTTTTTTCCTCTCTATGATAATCAGTAATCAAAAGTTGGTGTTAATTGGCAGACAAATACATTAAGGTAAATTCTCCGAGTCAAGACTATTTTCCCCACAAGACTTGCCATTGCAAGCAAATGCCACCGCCTCTGAAGCCTCCTGCTCAGGGCTCTCCGAAAACCCAGACACATTTCCCTAGGAACACACGCGAGAGCCGAGTTTCCCATCTTGGCTGAGGAGTGCTGTTGGTCCCAAAGCAGGGGCAGAGGCTGCCTTTCCCCAGGGCCAACGACACGGATCCGTACTGCAGTGCAGGGGCAGTCTGGTTTCCCTTCAGCTTTTTACCTGAGGGTGTTTAGAGCCACGCTGGGACCCGCAGGCCAATACAGAGCAGCAACCAGAGGTGCAAGCAAATCCCAGGGGGACAGATAGCCTCACTGAGGAGCAGGAAGAGAGGAAAGATGGTCTGATGGGAAAGGCAAGGGCCATCTAGCATACGTTGGGTCTCGAATCTCAGCTCTGCACTCAGGTGGCATCAGGGAGTCCCGTAACTTTTTTGTGCCTCACCTGCAAAATAGAGTCTGGCTCCTCGGCTCAGACCACGAGCTCCCCCAGGCTGGGCTGTCCCCTTGGTGCACGTCCAGGGCCCTCAGAGCCACCCAGCCCTGAGGCTGCCCCAGCACAGCCACGACACTGCGAGGCACTCGGCGCTCTACCCGGACCTGGCCAGAGATCGAACAGGGAGGGATGGACAGGGAAGGGAAAGCCAGCATCTCCCGTCCAACAGAAGCCCATAAACGCCTCACCTGGCACAGACTTTTTCTGCAAGCCTTGTAATCTAAGACGACACTGCCTGAATCAAGAGAGGCGGTGATAAGTGCGGTGGTGACCAAGCATCTGTGCACACAGCCGGCTGATTGCTGGCTCTGAAGTGCACCCAAGCTGTCAGATTGCAGGGGCCTTTGATAGCAGATGGAGAGTCTGATTGCATTTGCTGATAATGGATTAGCAGGCTTATCTTTGATCTCGACTTTCTCCTGGTTAGCCGATTTCCTGAGGGGCTCTGCGGGGAGGTGTTACAAGAGATTTATTAACAAGATGAACTGCAATGCCAGAAAAGCTACTTCTGCAAAATGCACTTCCCTTCTTCTCATGCATGAAGAGGTTCAAACTACTCCCTGCCTGAATAAAGCCAGCATCTTTACTCCTCGTGGGGCTCAAACAGAACTGGTCCTTCCCCCTCCTCAGATTGGCAAAGCTACATAAATACAATTAGAAGTCGCTTCAGTCCTCCCTTCCTACCCGCCCAAAAGAGTCTGAAATATATTTGCCAACAATGGCAAATATAAGCAACTTAAGAGGTGCTCAAGTGCAGAAGAGATTTAAAGTAGGAGGGAGCAACAGAGGAGCCTGAGTCCCAAGTCATTTCAGCACTGTGATTCAGTGATACAGCCTTCTTCTAAGGACTAAATTCCTCTAACTTGCTAGGAACCCAGCCGTTCCCCGTTGTTTTCATGATTTAGCATCTCCAGAAATGTCATGATAAAATTATCTTTTTTTTAGTCCCCAGGGGTCTGACTGAAAGGCCAGTCTTCCAGTTCAGTTTTTGGAGAGAAGGTGGGTGTTCCCCAATTACCTTAGACAAACTTAGAAAATAAATTAGTACTTCCAGCAGTGTCTCATGCTTTCATCTTTCCTTGAGACACTGGGGTAGCAGTAGAGATGCAGTCCTCTCCTGGATACAAGGATGCTTACTTTGGTTACCTGCAGCTAACATTTGAAATTTTGCCCTATTTGCCACATTTGAAAATGTCACCTGCCCCCCCCATACAGATCATCCCTCAGCATATCCAACCACAGCCCTGAAGCAGGGCTCCATTTCTGCAGAGGCAACTGCAGATATCACTCACAGCCTAAAGAAGAGCAAGTTACCGACACTGCAAGTTGCTGGCCAACATATTTGAATAATAATTCATTCATTTTCAGGTGCTTTTCCGCAAAGCTGGTACGTGCGTCCTTTATGCTGCCCCTAGAAGTAGACTGTTTTAGTAGTGCTCCGATCTTTCAGATGAGGAAACTGAGGTGTGCTCTGCCAATGTCACTTTGCAAAGCCAGCAAAGACGACAGGATTAGAAATTTGGACCTCACAGCTCAGACCACTACACTATGTCTACACTGTACCACACATGGACATAGCACAAGATGATGCTGCTGGCCTTTTTTGAGATAGATGTGACTACAGCTACCTACCAAGCAATAGCTATAGGGGAAAGAAAGGAGAAGAAGGGAAGAAGAGAGATCAAAGTGATGGGGGAGGCAGGAAAGAAGCAGGGAAAGTAAAGGAATGAGAAGAAAGCAGGGAGGTAACTTGTGCATTTATCACCTGAGTCCAGCAGAGGTTTTCATAGTGGCTTTTGTTTGTTTTCTTTACACACACAAATCTTTACTGCTGCTTTTTGCTGCTAGGGAACAAAATTGCCCTGCGTGTACTGATTCTGTTCTCAAGCAGAGCGGTGCAGCCACACAGGACTTAGGCTACCTGCTTGGACTGCTATCTACCTCAGGCCAGATCATGCACAGCAACTGGGAGGGTATTCAGCACTGAAGAGGAGAAAGCAGGCCAAAAGCAGCCCCCCCTAACTTCAGGATGTCCCAGAGCACCTCCTGAAGCAGCCTGAGGGACTGAAAGGTAGCGCTAGCCGTTCATCTCCTCTGCCTACAAGGCAAAAGAGCGTCTTGAGCTATCTAGTAACATGGGCTTGTATCCCAGCCCACAGCCACACTGTATTGGCCAGCCAGCTAATGTAGTTTACCCCTGCTCCCTTCCAAAGAAAACACCGCAAGTAAAAACAAAGCAGAGCCCCCAACTAGATGGCTTCCTAATTTTCTCTGCCAGCAATTATCATCAGCTGTGATTTCTCAGTGCTTTTGGATTTTGCTGCTGATCTACAAACCCCTTTGCTAGTTGGAAGAGCATAACTCCCCCTTCTGCACAGTAAATGAACGCCTCCAAATGATGCAAAGCCAAAGTGCACATTTATTTTCCACAACAAAACCACCCACTGGTCCATGGCATTGCTCTCCACCACAGGACTTGCCATTTCACATTAACATAATTATTTGTATTGCAATAGCTTTCAAAAAGCCCTGGACCCAGGTTGTGTGAGAAACTCTACAGACACTGTTCCAGAGAATTTGGAATTGGACTAAACAGCCATTTATATGGTGCTCTCTGCTGCTCCTGTGATACATCCATGCTGTAGAACAACAGCCAGCTTTAGAAAAAGGTTTCGTGATTACCTCCAGTAAGAGCAATAAGGAATTGGCCAGCCTCTGCCTTTACACTACAGGATGCAATAAATGAGTGCCAGTGTATGCGAGGAGAAGCGCTGAATGACAAGCAAATTTGATGCCACTCACAGTTTGCAAGCAAATGTTTCTTCTGAAGCTCTATGTCATTCCAGACTCTGGATACATTGGGGACACTTCTGTCTGTGAGCAGACGCCTCTGGCTCTGGCTGAGCTTTAACTAGCTCTGCGCACTCGCCCTTAACAATTCTTTGGGCCTTTCTAAGCCAGGCTGAATGTGGCCGCTGACTCCATATGGCCTATATACATGAGGAGGCCTAGAGAAGTCTTAGCTCAAGTGGGGTCCCTTCAGCCAGCTTTTCCTCAGTTTCCCCATGGGGCAGCTGTGTCTCTGCCACTCCTTGCTCTCTCAGATGCCCCCACTTTGGGTTTTGGGTCTCTGGCCCTCATCTATCTTGGAAAGGACTCACACACAACTTCAACTCAGAGATCAGGGCATGTTAACATGGCCCTAGGCCCTGCAGACTTCTGTATCTTCAGAAACCTGTACTCAGCAGTTGTGACCATTAGTCTTTTTGAGAGAAAGGCGTTTACTCAGCAGCTCAAAGCAATAAAGAGGAAAGAAGTAGCTCTAAAACAATAAACAGCCTGCTGCATATTTAATCTTATGCTTCACTACAAGCTAAATAAATTGGCTTTCCTCTTAAACACTGTCACTATGCTAGGCAGTTTGAAGAGCCTGGGAGCCTGATGGCGTCTCAAACCCTGTGTCCAGTGTGATCTATTCACATTAGCGAGACCTCAGGTCAAATTAGAGGGGTTGTGTTGCCTGTGAACAGCCCATTCACTCTCCAAGAATTAATTACTGATCTTGTTACCTCTCCTCCCTGAAGGAGGATGGGGAAGCTGGGGAAAGGTGTTGGATTGCCTGGTTCATGAATGCCATTACAAGCCTAAAGCATGAGTTACCTCCAGGGATACAGATCAACAAGCCTTAATCTGCTTTCTACATCAACATGCAGGATACTTGCAGCAAACAGGGCCCTAGGCAGAGGGAGAACATGGTAAATCGGCAGCTCAGACTGCACAAGAGGGTGTTCTTGTGTCTGCTTGCAGATCTAAGAATGAAAAATGAATTCAGCAACCAAGCCACAATTCATCTCAGCTGACTAAGTTCTGCCTTTAAAGCTGGGATCCAAGTGTAGACACCACTTAGCCCGGCCAATTTCCTGTGCTGATGCTTCATCCAAGACCCTGGCAGGAGAGACTCATTAATTACAGAGGCTGGAATTGTCTCTCTCTGCTAGATAAGGGGGAAGCCTAATGCAGGTCAGCAGCTGTACGTGTCCAACAGAGCAATAAACTCCGCTAGCAAACACTGCTACAAACTAGCCTTAGCAGGAGACAACGTGACTGCCGCATGCTCAACTAACCATCTCTGTGGGCTACCCCAGCACTGTTGCAACAGGTCATTTCAGGGGTGGAATAATGATGCCATGGGGACAAGAGATGCTGCCACATTCATGATGTTATTGCCAGCTGTAGCCAGCTAGAAAAGGTTTCCTCAGCTTCTTAAGCACCCCTGGGCTCCTAACATCTGCTCATTTCCATCCATTCATCTACAGGTGCTTTGCAAAGGAAATCATTAACTCTAGAGGCACTTTGCCCCACAGTCACCAGCAAACACAGGGGCAGAACTCCTTCCCGCTGCATTTTGGTGACGCACTGGCTGGGGCATCCCCAGCTCTGCACATGGGCAGGTACGGACAGGGACCCGGCCTCCCGCATCCCGGGCCTGGCACGGCCTGTGCAGCCTCCTTGCTCTGTGCCTGGCAGCCCCTGCACACAGGCAACCCTCCCCAGCCAGGCTGCTGCTGAATCACATCAACTGCAAAAAATCAGAGTGATACACCACACAGCATTCTCAGAGGATAATACTGTGAGGCTCTTAATTACCTTCCTTAGTTAAACGGCTGAAGTTGCCACCCCACAAAGAGCAGGGGAATTTTCAAGCATCAATCCTATCCTCAAATACACATCAAAATTAGCAATTACGAAGATAAAAGCCATCTTCCATCTCTGCTGTACAGCACCAAGCACTTTTTTTAACTGAGGGCAATTATAGTTATTGACACAACAGAGGTGAATGCAGGGATATCACCAGAAGAGCTCAGATTTGGGAGCAGCTTCATCCCGTACCCTGCATCAAAGAGCATCATAATTCTGCTGTTTCAGGAGGATGTAAGAAACCTGTAAACACATGGGATTACCTGCCCTCACTGAAGCCTGTTACTGATTTTTACTAGTTAGAAATTGGATTACATTCCCCAACATCAAGTCTAAGAGCCCTTCTGCTATTTCTGTGGTCATTAATTATAACAACTTGGTCTATCAGGGTTTTACGTGCTTGAAGGGCTCCATGTACAACAGCTAATTAACATTATGCACATCCTATTGCTTCTCAGTGCCCCTGACCTCCCATCCAAGCCCACGGCTCTGCAGAAAAAGTTGCTACAGAGAAGCAGAGGGGAGGTGAAACGGGTAAAGAAATGAAATTATGTTCACTCCTAGCCCAATATTTCTTTCTTTCTTTCTTTTTCCTAAGACACATTTCAAGAATCTTCTGCTTCAGTTACAAGGGAGGCTGCTTGTCAAGAGCTGACCTGAGCCGGATTTAATTGAAAGCTGGTTGCTGGCAGAGGGAGCGAGATATCTGAAAGGGCACCTTGGTGGAGGCTCAGTGCACGAAGCAGCAAGGAGGGACAGGAGGAGTCGAGGTGGATGGCAGCAGCGTGAGCAAAGAGCACCCTCTGCAGCTAAGCCGAGGTGAGTGGGCGATGCTTTAAGAGCTAAGCCTTCATTTGGAGGGTTTGAGATTTTAGAGTTTCAGTTTGAGACCCCTGGGCTGTTTTTTTCTGCTGCTGCCTGTTTGGTTGGATTCGGCCTGCTTCTTCCTCTGTGACCAGCACACACCAAGGCATCTGCAGGGTAAAACATCTGATGGCAACTGCACTACTTATATACAAATACTGCATTAGGAGAGCCTGTGTCGAGGCAGCAAAGCCCTAAAATCTGCTTTCACAGCACTTGGAAGCCCATTTTCAAGGTGTTTACCCATAGAATTGCTAAATGCAGAGCAGACATGGTGCATTTCTCTCTGCTCCCTCTGTACAGCTTCCCTCACTTAGGCTGCATACACATCCTCTCCATCGGCAGTAAGCCCTGTAAAACCGGGGATGACAGCAAACCAGCAGTAAGCTGCTGGTGTCCTCCCCCAGCCTCTGCTACTACAGCATTTAGGATAGAACAGATACACAAACAAGTCCTTCAAGTCCTCACCAGCCTCATCAGTTAACCGTCCTGTAAAGACACAACACTAGCCACCTCTTGACCCTCAGACAAGAAGGCATGTGTTAATTTTAGGAAAGCATTTATAGCCCAGGGCAAGAGCTATTTACGGATGCAAGAGGCTCTCAGGAGGGCACGGTTGTTTGAAGGTTTACATGTTGGATTAGCTGAAAGCAACACAATGCTAATCCCAGCTCCACCAGTGGCTATGCCTGTAGCCTTGGGCAAATCATTTTGCCTTCTGTCTCAACGTTATCCTGTTTTGCAATATTTATCTCCTCTATGAAGTTTGGGGGGGAGGAATTTATTAGCAGAGGAAAAGCGAATTAAGCATTGCACAGCAATACTCTGCAGTAGAAAATACTGAACAGTCTCTACACCTAAGTATTATTGATATTTAAACCTTTTAATCAACTAGAAGAAAAAAAGTTAATTTGGGAGTTTCAGTCAACAACCCGAGAACACAGTCCTCCTTGCTAAATACGGCCTCTCATGAGAATGCTGTGTTCCTGACCACACTGTACTTTCAGCTGCTTAAAATTTGTTAGGGTATTCTAATTATTTTCTGTGTAGCCTAATGCCCTAATGCTATAAAGCTGTGTCAACACATCTGAAAAGAGGTTTAATTTTAAGTGGCACAGCATTGCCCTTTATTCACTCCAAAATAAAGCGACGCGTGCACACACGCAAAGAGCGAAACCAATCTACATCACTGTGCACTGTTCAAGAGCCAATGCAAGACACAGGAGCTCTTTCTGCACTGTGTACAGGTGCGACCCGTCCTCGCTGAAGGCACACGGGCCGATCTCCATGGACAATCAGCCTGAGCTTTGCTCTTCTCACATTATTGCTACTCGATATAATGCGTCACTGTTTCATAACTGTCTTCTGCCTTAATACAAAAAAAACAGTCTCCTTGTTTTGCTTTTCTTTTGCTCACCATTCCCTTGCTCTGCTGCCTCTCTGCTTCTCACCTGGCTTGTTAATGACCACGCTCGGTCACATGTAGCTAAGGCCTTTGCTCCCTCATGAGCTCAGATCTTTTCCTTTGATCCTGCAGTGAATCCAGACCAAGAGTGGAGGCAAGCTGCAGCTGGAAACCAGAATCAGACAGATTTTTTTTTTCAAGAGTTCACACTGGGGTATGTAAAATTGCCTAAGCAATTTTACCGGTCTGTATACTGAAAACCCTTTCCCAGCCCAGTCACGAAAATCAAGTGATACCTCAGTTGCCTGGTGAAAAATTGCTCGTGTTGGCTAAGAAACAAGGTCTGATTACCCATAGTTTCGTGACAACTGCAGGAATGTATCTATTGATCCAGAGCTCCCCCCATAGCAAACCCAGATGGGTTTAACAAGTGCTCATGGTTAACAAGTCAGACTGAGCTGCTCAGCATCAGGAAGCAGCAGAAGCAGAGGCTCTGCAAGGTGAGCTGAGAGCAGTGCCCTCACTGACAAGGGGACAGGCCCACAGTACCCAAAGAAGGTGAGCAGAGCACATCCACTTGATGGCAGCAAGGGCCTGAGCTTAAGTGCAGCTCCTGAGCTGGGGGCAGATGGCAGAACAAGAGCATGCAGGCCAGGAAGGCTGGAGTCATGAAACTGGGCATGTGGAAATGTGCTTGTAGCTAACCTGTAGCAGGGGGGAAAGTCTCTCTGAACATCTCGGTTGTAGCTACAGAGGCTGGCCTCTCTCCAGCAAAGTCCGGCAGGCACTTTCACTACGAACAGTGTTGCATGGCATGCCTGAATCTCCCCCAGCACAAAGGTGTCTTATCTGGGGAGCATGTTTTGAACATGAGGCTTCCAATGCTACAGCAAGTCATCATCTCCTTCCAGTCCCTGGCACTGGTGGTTTATTTGTTTGCTGCAGAACGTAAAAGGTACTTTTATTGACTGGTAAACTTAAATCCAATTGTTTTCTGTGTGAAACAAAACTCACTGTGCACACTGCCCTCTCCTTCCCCCACAGTCTTTATGTGTTTATCAAATCACTGCAGTGCTAGCAAGAAGCGTAACAAGCACCGTTCCATGCTGGTTCTGGTGAATACCCGCAGAGGCACTGAGCACTGTCCTCTGCCACTGACTGGGAAAGGGCAGCACTTCCCGTCTTACTGACGCATCAGAGAATTTGCAGGATTAGACTCTTATGAAGTATAATTATTATAATTATTCACAAATGTCATTGAGATCAACCTGTGATTGCTGCTCTATTTCACTCTGAAATGAGGTAAGGATGGCATATAAATGTGAACCCTGGAATGCTTCCCTGTTACTCCAGTCTCACTCATGCAGAGTTTCTTTAGAACTTCCAAAGACACGTAAGCGGTCACTGCATTGGTGAGTTTAGCACTGCCCAGCATCAAACAGACGAGTGACCTAACGAACCAACAAAAAGCACCGGTCTTACTCCCATGCACTTAGACTGCTGCCCCCAAAGGCAGCTAGTTTCACCATGCTGCAAGGCTGGGTCACGAACACCCACTGGAGAGAAAACACCCAAATGGAAGTACCAGAAGATGAATTTTTTTCATTGTGTCCAGCTGAGCCAAGACAGTGTTCATTTATATCCTATATGGGAAAATGGATACAAGGAAGAGAGAGAGTCTAAAGACTTAGCCTGGAAACTTAAGATTAGTGGTAAGGAGAAATTTGCCACAAGGGGAAAGGCTGAGCATTCAGTGCTATCCTCCACCTGCGTTCTCCTCCATCCATCAGGCTACTGAATGGGGCAGAGGTGCTCTGGCAGCTGTCAGTTATTTCCTCTTCTTCCCCCTTTTAGCACCACACTCTCAGTCTTAGGGCAAATGAGCTCAGCATACAGCCCTGGGCATCTTCTGCCTTTTAAAAGGAGTGATAAAAGAAGCATCCACCAAGATCTTTCTAGGGATTCCTAAAGCTTTGGTAGATGAGTAATACCCAATTCATATTTAGCCCAGCTTTCTATAGAAATATGATTGCACATTGCTTATCTCCACCTAATCATTTTTCAACATGCTCCCTAATTGCAATTCATTTTGTTAGGAGGTGAGTGGAAAAAGGCTCAAAGTTGACCGTTTTCCTACATACACAGCACAAACAGGCAGCTAGGAAAAGGGGAGAGACCATGTAGCCACTCCGCTGTTGAGAAGGATGCGCAGTGCACGCAGGCTGTAGTAGGCACCTGAGAATCCATGCAGGAAAGCATTTGTTAAAAGATCTGTACTGTAGGGAAAATTTCAAGCCAAGCCTCTGTCAGTGGGGAGGCACAAGGCCAAAGAAGCCAGGAGTCACTTGTGTCACTGTTCACTTATTTCCCAGCTGTTTTCTAAATCACTCTGCCCTGAAAGGCTGCAGTGACCTGGATGCTCAAGTTCTGCCTAAGCACCCTGTTACGCAGGTAAACACTTCACTAGAACACAGCTCGACTGAAGGGACCTTTCATTTCGGAAGGCAGGTTCACACAAGAACGATCTACGTGGCCAAGGCACAGAGGGAATCCTAAGCATTAGAGCTGCATCTTTAACGTTCACAGCCAGAATCACTAAACAACCCCTTCATCCAAGCAGTCTCTGCTGCTGTGTGCTATTAAAAAAATCATTTTGACCACTTCTAAGAAATGAGCCTTCAAGTGCTGAAGTAGCAATGCTTAGGACAAAAGCAAACGCTCTCTACAGACCACAGAGCCAACTATTAAACTTGCTCTGAAAATTTTATCTTTTTACAGGAGTAAAATCAGTAAATCAGCCATCTTTCTTACTGTTACCAGAAAACATATTAGTCCCACCAATTCACAGATTCAAGTGAAAGACTGCTTGAACGACCTATATTATAGTGTCCTGTTTGCTCTGCTACAGAGGAAATATAGATACGATTTTTTTTTTAATTTCCCCAGTACAACCAATTCAGCAGTGGAGCAGTTAAACAAAGACTCTGTACCACAGTTATATTTCTGCTAGCATGAAATAAATAATGATGTATGATAGTATGGCTCTTTTAAACAGGTTATTATCCATGTAATTGTTATTTTACAAAGATTAATAATTGTAACAAACTCTGCAGGTCAGACATTACCACAGGATGAGTGACTCTGACAATAAGCAGTGATCACTGCATTTAGTCAAATTGCTTAATTGAAGCTAATTTCAGTCAATGACCTTAACAAATAGCAATTTCCCTTTAATATGACAGAACGAATGATTTCTCATCTGAGGCACAGACTTCCTTTCCATTTCCTTTCCTTCAGGACCTAACTTTGAAACAAAAGCTCCAAACTGTCCTTTTATCCCAAGAATCGAAGGGTTTTGTGTAGAGAACACTAACCTAGGAAGTTTTTGAATTTGTTCACATAACGGATTTTAAAAATCAGCTATTGAGTATAGATTCTATATCTTGGAAATCAGAATACTAAGGCCATCCCATCTTGACACTAGTGGGACTACAGCAGACTTCAAAGATTCTGCAAGTTACAGAATCTTCAGGGGAAAATGCAGCAAGCAAAGTTCCTTTGTACTGGCCTCCTGGCCTGAAGCACTTCATGCCCTTCCTTTGGTATCTTCATCTCTGCAGTCGTGTTCTTTCCCATACAATCCACTGCTCCCTCCAAGCCCCCCAGCTGCAGTAGGAAAATAGGACTTGGACTGAACCATGTATTTCACCTACCTACTTTCTGATTAAACAGCAGCCCTCCTCAGCCACATTTAGTTTGAGATAAATAGATCCAAAGTAACAATCCATAACCCATAATTCTGACTAATTTTGCCAGGGACCATCAGACATGCAACACATGACACTAATTGGGAAGAAGACACCTTGAACTTGTGGTGGAGAGTACTAGAAGATGGACCAACACACTGAAGGTCAGAACACATTCTCCTTTCTACAGCTGGGTCACTTTTCAGAAGATGAGCTCTCCAGTGAAGCAAGGGAATGGACTGAAAGGACTAAAAGTCAGCACTGATTCCCTTAAAACATCTCACTAGCCTACACCATGACTAGAATTAAGTGGCTCAAAGGGGCTGTTTAGTGCTAAACAAAACATGTTCATTTTCCTAAGTGGGCCCTGATAGGTGACACAAAGCACTTAAAGATCTACCAGCCAAGACTATTTGTCTCCTTTCTACAAAGCCCCTGGCATGACTATACAGTTTAAAGCAGTGACAAGAGCAATTTGACAACTTAACAAGCATATTAGCAAAAACACTGACTGTGATTCACTTTTATTTGCATGGGTGTGACAACAGAAAGAAATATAGTAAGAAGTCTGTTTTCATTCTGTACAGGCATTTGAAATCAGCATTTTCATTAGGATAATATTTTTGTGAGTCTGTTCTCAATTAACGTATCACCAGTTCTAACCCAAAGACACCTTTTATTAACGTAGAAAAGGTTTAACCCAATTTAAATTAAGTTTCTGCACAACATCAAGATGTAAACAAAAGAGAAAAGATATCTTGGAGGAAGACTTGTCAACAGTTGAAGTAATAACTAAGACAGCAGAGAAGATATCAAACAAATAGAAATTGAGTCAATGCCAGCAGCAGCTAAATGCCTAGGTTCAACTGAACAAAGCACTTCCTTCACTCGCCTGCTGTGCAGTATTCTGCCCAGTTCCAAATTTGCTCTCTTTTGCACTCTAAGGATGTTTCTTCCACTCTCTGCTCATTAGTGCTTTATCTGTGGCACTAGCACAAATTTTGGAGTTAAACTAATCAACCATCCTTCTGATTTTATCCATGGAAACCACAACAAATGAGAGTCTCAGCATTGCTTCTCAAACAATGTAGCCATATCAGAATGTCAAGTATCTTGTTAAGCGGTTAACTTCTTGACTCCATCTCCACCTTTAAATTCTGTCTTTTTTTGTATTTCTGCCAGCATGTTAGAAAACCTAATGGAGAACATGGAAAACATAGTATTAACTCACATACAATTAACTTAAGTGAGGCTACAAGACTTCTAGGGTGGGGGGGAAGCATGGATAAAATCTTAGAAAATACATTTTGCTAGAAAATTCAGTCATGACCTTAAGGTCCTATATTAACTAATATACTTGCAGAGTCGCAAACTAGAATATTGTGTTCACTGACATGTTGAACATAGTGATTGTTATTTACACGGATGGCAAACAATTACGCACTGCACTAATAAACAGAGTCTTTGAGATTCTCTTCCTACTCAGCCGACTTTTCAGAGACAAGCTCTTAGGCAACCTCTGTAACATTAATTACCGGCATTTAGTCATGACAGTAGCCCAGGAACAACATTCTCCAGATAAAATAAACTACTGGAGTTCAGGAAGTCAAATGGAGCTCAATTTTGTCAACTGACACAGGCTCTTGAATTTATAGTTTTCTAAATGAAAATTATTTTTTCGTAAAGTTGTACCAGCAAACTCCACCAGGAAATTTTCTTTCCAGTATAGTTTAAACCAGTTTTTAAAAAATAAAGAACTATATTAGCAAAAGACACTCTTATTTTTAGTAACTGCACCATGCATGGGTTTCTGCTAAGACAGAGACTGCAGTAAAGGTTGCAATATTTCTTTTTCTTTTTTAGAATACCCTTCCTGGTTTAGCTATACCTGCAGAAATTCATATAGATTAGATTATTTTATAAAGAATAAGCATAATCTATTTTAGAAAGTTCCTTATCTCAACTTTCTAAAATAGATTATGCTTAACAAAACTAACACAATAAAAATAAAAGCATATCACTTAATTATGACCAAGGTCTACACAGTTGTAGAAATTTTGAAATTTCTCTTTGCATAGAGGTTGATATTATATCAGAATGAAAACCAACTGCCAAGACTAATGTAGATATGATCATATGCTTATGACATATATGTAAGACTAATTTGTAACAGCTTCTTTAGCACCTAAATGTCAGGAATATCAGTTTTCATTTCCTCTTCCGCACTTGTTGGAAAAATCTTGGGATGTGATATGTCAAGATACTAAACCTTACTAACAACATAAAAGGATAAGAGTGAAACCAAATAAAAGTTTTTTTTTTTTAACCCAAGCAATATAATGTGCAATTTTGCTCATAAAGTTATAGCCAATATAAATCAAAACCACAATACAACAAATACAGCAAAAGGCTTTTTCCAAATCCAACTGAAAAAAAACCCTGAAAGCTCCTAATTCAGATTAATGTGAAATGGGTCAAATGCCAAGGGAGGCAAGATGAATGGGGCACAGTCACAGGGCCTGTATATGCTGATAAAAAGATGAAGTGATAGAATAATAAATGGATGTCAACATTATCACTCTTTATATTGCTGTACCAAAACTGATGGATTTGATTGCTGTCTGTAGCTGGATTATTTTTCATCTCAAAGAAATATGACTAATCATGTCTCATGGCCTGCTTGAATAATTGAGATTTTCTATGTTTCTAAATACCAAGTGTTAGAAATCATGCTCATAGTTAATATTTAAAAAACATTGGCTATCCATGATGCAGGTTTGAAAAATTTGTGAATTTTTTGTAAAATTTGTCACAGAACAGCAACAGTTCACTTTAACGACTCAATAAATGGCTATGAACGGCCTTTTTACATTATCTGATATGGATTCAGACCAAGCAGAAAACGGGGGGGGGGGGGGGGGGGGAGGGGAGGGGGCAAGAGAGGGGAAACATCTGACTGAGAGATGCTAAACATGCACAAGTCCTATTTCATTAGCATCCCTGAAAGTCAGTTCAAAATTCTTGCTGAAAACAGTCACAATTAGAGAACATTTTAAAAATCTTTTATTAAAATAGTCTATATAATTCTCACATCCCAGATGAACAACACAGAAGTTCATTAAAGGGATCACTTTTAAAAGCAACCTCATGAAAACCATTGCCTAGCTAAAATTAAATTGAATTGTATCAAATGCACCTGTAAGTTGCTCATTGCCACAACACCTGAGAATCATTTTTGTCTTCTATGTACCGTAAGACAAAATTATTCCTTGTAGACTTTGTCTGTTTTCTCTCACTGATATGTAGGGGAGAACAGGTCCCAAGAACAGTTTGAGGACTGAAGTCAGGAATTCTGTATCTTAAGAAAAGATCCCTTTTTATCCCTTATGGTACTTTATAGAAAGTACTAGTAATTATCCAATAAGAGAAATCTAATCACTGAAAGCATCCTGTCATCTATACCTTTAACAGTGTACAATATATAAAAACAGTATGTTTCAAATTACAGGATCAAGATTGTTTAAGAGACATTAAAGTGCAGCCATTCACATTAACCATATGTATAGACTGAGTATCATAAACAGTTTTTTTCTGTTTGCCTGGTAAATTATGGTTACAGTAATCCTTCTCTTGATTTGTGTTCTCCTCTGTCTCATTCTCTTTTATATCACTTGTTGAATCCCCTGGAATACAGAAAGGCTTTCCTGACTCCACTCACTAACTTCTTTGCTTGTCAACTGTTCAGGTGCCCACTTATCTTCCATTTAACATCTTACTGGCCTCACAGCAAAAACCTGGAGTGAATTCAAAATTCCTTTCTATCTGCCCCAAAAAGAATGCTTCTCTGCTGTTTATAGCGCATGAACAGGGATTTGCCTCAAGAGAGTTGCGTTTCTTGCCTTGTGAGAGCAAAATTGATAGCAAAAGTCACAGGAGATAGCATATTTCCTCTACAAGTTTAACCTCTGCTACATCTATGTAGTTACGACATGCAGGAGCTACCAACACGTTCTCTTGAGTCAACTTCCTGACTTGTCTTTCAAACCAAGAGATGAACATTCTGAGTGTGCATGAAAAGGCTGACAGACAGTACTCTTCTAAAAATAGCCACATGGAGTGTCTAGGATAAATAAATAAGACTCTCAGTGTTCCGTATCAGCTCTCCTTTGCATCTTGTTTGTTAACAAGAGAGAAACATAACTGCAAGTACTACAAAATCACGCAGATAAACAAAAATCAAGGTGGATTGCATTTGCTGCCTATTTTCTATGACCATCTGTAACAGTTTTGAATTAAAACCTTAGTTGCTATGGTATTAGCCTTGTTTTTGCATTTGGCAGAATAAGATTACAGCATATCTTCCCAAAATATACTGAATAAAACAACCTATGTCAAGCTTTTCAGATATTTTTAGACTGTGCAGTAGGATAAATACTGCAAGATTATTTTTCCAGTTCATATTCTGAGTCTATTCATACTTTAAGAAGGTATCACAGAAAATGCTCCCATCACAGAATACTTTCAATAACGGGTAAATCTAGCATACGCTGTCATCACTCTGCAATTAAAATGTAATAACAGATGAGAATTTTGGTGAAATCAGAATTATCTGGGAGCATAAATGATTCTGGGAGGGAAACCATGTCTTACAGTCCTTCATACAGCATTACCTGAAGAAAGTTACAGCACTCATCCCAAAGCAGTTTGATTCTGAGAAATGGTGAGCACTCCACTCCAACACATGTATCATTGACAACAGTCAGTGCTCCACACATCTCAGGATCATGTCCTTAAAAAGGACAAACAAAAAATATTTGCTCAAATTGTTGCAAAAAATCTATTACATCACATTACAGAAGATTCACTTTTTCTTAAAAAAAAATGTATCTGATAAATTTTAAAAACATGAAACAGATTAACAACAAACAAGTGTTTGGAAATCAAAGAACGGGGTAATAATACCAAATAAGAAGACATCATTTTCTGCAGAAATACTTCTGTATATCTAATTGCTGAAAAAGTCAATGGCATGAATTGATTTGTCAGTCATGCAGACACACTGACACATAACATACCTTATAAATATCACTCACTCAATAGAGAAATTTAAGTGTCTGCAGGACTAGAACCCAGATAAAATAATTTAGGTGAACGGAACATAACTGTAATTGCGGTAGTGCATGATAGAGTGAAATTAGGCAATTACATATTCAGAAAGGGATGTCTCAGAACAAAGTTGTTCAATGCACAGATCTCTAGTTCCTCCCATTTCTAGTATCTGATTTTTGAGAACTGCATCTCTTGCTCAGTTGATTAAAGCAAGAATAAAAAAGTATTTTTCCCCACGTTCCATTATCAGTTTCATTATCACAGTCTCCATCAGTTAGACTGACACTGATTTAGCAGTGGCTTCTTTCATCTTAGCCTCTGCAACTCGATCTTTTCACCTTCAAACATCACTTCACAGTAAATGTGTCTGTGCTTTTCCTTACATTGGGCTAGGCCTGGCATTTATATCAAATGCTGCTGTAGTCAGAGCCACGGGCAACAAAGGCTGCTGCTTCCCACTCCACTGTAAAGAAGGTAATTGTTCCAAAGAACCCCACAACCACCATGATCAGGAGTTGCCACTGCAGGAGGAAGTAGTTGCTGTAGAAATATGCAACTGCAGCACAGATAGACTGAGAGAGGGGAAAAAAAGAAAAAAAGAAAAAAAAAAAAGGAAAGGTTAGCAGTGGAAATATAGTCTAGCATCACTATATAAGGATTATCAAACTGACATAAGCTGTCTTGATAATATGTTTCTTCAGTAGATGTACAGTTTTAAAACTTTGTTATATTCCAACAAGTGTCTTGACATCACACACAACAGATTTAGTTTTTGTTATTTAAATGATGTTCACTGTAGAAAATGAACACCTACACTCAGAAGCATTTATTGCATCAAACGAAATTCTCTGGTATTTAAAAACAGTTAGTCTGGAAACAACACAGCCAAAGCATGAGCGGAATTTAAGACAAAATCTAGATAATCTTTTTTCAGTTTTATACCATCACAAACAGTTCAATATTAAAATAGCTAGGTGTTCTGACGAGCATCATTGCTTACTTGCAAGCCATCCTTTTTAAGGATAAAATATTCATTAGATCACACATAGCATAAAGAATCTTTATATTCAATGTCTATCTCATAAGTTATTACACATAATCCATAAAGATATAAAATGTAGCACTGCATGAAACTCACTGAAAATTAAAAATTTTTGAAGGAAGCAACTGTGATCTATTAAAACAGACAAACTCTAAACTCTGCTCCCAGCACTAGCTTACTATGATGAGACCATGCACAAACAATTTTAACACTTTGTACACATTTTTTCTACTGATGAACTTTCACTGACACAGGTCTTAACCTGAAAGTACCAAACAAGGCGAATCCCTGTAAGTGAAACAATCTGTCCAGGACACAACAGTTGCATTTGTATTACATGAAGGACTTTTTATCCAGTCTTCAACCAGTAAAAGCATATTTATTTGGAGACTATGATGATTTTAAAAAAGATAAGTAACAATTTCATTCTTATGTCTACATACTAGCAACTGCCAGCAACAAGTCTGGCACCAAGCTATAGAATTTAGCTAATGCTACCTGAAAACTTCTTTTCCTCCTGTGAATAATAATAATTAAAAAACAGGTTCTTATCCTTTGCAAAAACAGCAGAATTAATTTTCCTGAGCTCATTAAAAAATAGTATTTTAATAATATACCAATAAACATACATTCAAAAGGCTGTGGGAGATAATACCTGAACAAACTTAAATATAGCAAAGGCAGGAGCGCTGTCTTCTGAATAAAGGAATCCCAGAATACTGAGGAGTTGCGTGTTAAAGCAGCTGTCTCCCAGGCCCAACAGAAAGCTGCAGAAAACGGCCACCTCTTTGCTGAAGAAGAAAGAGGAATCAAATCTAAAAGTCATTTGTTCAAACAGCCTACACAGCTATTCATTAAATAACACTCTACCCCCATAAACTATTGTAGTCAGATTTGTTTGGAAACAAAGAACAGGAGAAAGTTACCAAATTTTAAATTTCAACAAGAAAGAACTGTGAAGATTTGGCTGACAGGCAGAATAGTTTCATTGGATTTTAAATCCTGGAATGTTAAAACTTCTGCTACTGGTACCTGCAGTCAACTCTATGCTGAATTAAAGCTGCTAAAAGAACTCATTGTGCTTGGAGCCATGAAGCCCACAAGGCAGTGATCCAAAGCTGACAGACTTGCATAGTGAGTTCATAAAAACTGTAGGAGTATGACAGAAAGACAGACCCATTCATATTGCAGAAAAATGTACATACTGCAAATACTACAGTTTGCAAAATAGTCATCTGCACAGTCACAAACACTTAAAACTGCAAATTAGCAGTTGTGTCTGAACAAAGTGACAACGTTATGTTTACACACATGCTGGCAAAAAATACACCCCAACAGAAGGTTACAAGGATGAGATAGGAAAGCTCCCTGTATTTCTTCCCTAACAGCGAGCTGTATAAGAGAGTCTGGCTCTAGGTGAATCAAATGGACTTTGACAATAAGCATCCAAATCCACTGGGAACCAGTACAACAGTGCAAGACTGGTGCTTTATGCTCCAGTAAAACTGAGCCTAATGCTGTTTTAGAAGAAACTCAATTCCTGACATCTGGTTGTTTCTCAAGCCTGTTACAGTTACGTTCTCAAACAGAATTGCTACCAAATATCATCATGCTTTCTACTCCCATGCCATTTAAATCGCTAAGATGGGTGTGAAATGGTAGACTTACCTACAGTTAATGAAAACTGAAAATTCCTGATAGTTTTTTCTGTGGGGTTAGTCTCTACACAGAAAAACCTTTAAGGTACTTTTTTGTTAGAGGAACAAGCTGCTAATATGTATCTTCAATTACAACAGTCAAAGGAAAAAGTTTACATACCTTGGAATCATATAAGCTATATCATCTGTTCCTTCCATAGGAGCAATAGGAGCATCATTTGGCATGTTGAAAAAAATTAAATAAAATGCTATGAAATGCACAATGATGCCTAGCATCACAACAGGGTTCCTGCCAAAGCGATTCTTCTTGCTCACTAAACCAAAGATTCCTCCACCTGCAGGAGTGGAAAAGACTGGTAATCACTGTTACTCAAAAAACAGAAATCTGAGAGTTTAAATTGGAACTGGAAGATATAAAGAAATGAACCAAACTTAAAATATTGCAACAAATATAGAAAACAGATTATGAAATTCTCCATATTAGATACTGAAAAAAGACTGTCAGAGTTGGAACCAGCCCAAAGGAATTTGCTGCATCTGTCAGCTCTATTTGCCAGACAACAGAACCTCTGGGTTATACGTATTTTCCCCACAGTCACTATTTCCTCCAGGACTGCAATAGGATCGGGTGATGGGGATGAACTTAGTCTTAGTTTTATTGATTGCAAATGCACGGATCTCCATGGATTGTCAGCGCTAATGTTTAATGCTGCTGAACTTCAGTTTTAACAAAAAAACAGTATGTTTACATAATGAACATTATCAATATTCATTTTTATTTAAATATCAATCTCTCATTTAACATAAGTTTACCTTTTTTTTTCCTTTGGAGAAATTTAGCACTGTAATTACTATTGTTCTTTTTTTTAAAGAAAAAGAATTAAGAAGTATTCACCTAAGAAAAACTACAAATGTAAACAGACTACTATTTAAAAACAAAATATTGAAATGCTGAAAATTTCCTAACAACATTATGGCCTCAAGTTTCTAAATCTTGTACAGTGCTTTGCACTAAGCCAAAGAGAACACAGAATCTTAAGATTCATAGCCAAGAATATTTTACATCCTGGTCTACAAACACTTTATTTCAGTAAAAGCAAGCTGTAATAATGCACAATTCACAATACAATAATGAACCATTTGACTTTTTTTCATGTAATCATTGCTGGAAGCTTGAAAGACACTATTCAGTTAAATACAAACAGCAATTTAAATAACTGCAGCATCTCAATCTTTTTTTTTCCCCTCTAAAAATTAGTAAATTTAAACTCACCTAAAATTTCTCCAACACCAATAAAAATACCAGAGAGACCAATAAGGCTCTTCTCTTCCTTACCAAACCTATTCACAGCACCAATGCACGTTCCATATACTCCAGAAAAGAAAGTTAATTCCAAACCTTTTAAGGAAGCAAAAAAAATTTGACAGATGAACTATTATATATTACCTAAGAAACAGTTAGAAAAAATTACATCTGAATGCTGTTTATCCCTACAGCATCTTGAAAATACATATTTAACTGAGATATATGTAATAGAAGCAAATAGGGAATGATTTTAAGCTATCTAATTATGAAACACTCCTATGTCAGTTTATGTAAACAATATTAGAAAAACACTATGTGCCACACTTAGTGTCACATATGCACTTAAGTTCAGTACTGGCTCTCTTGATGTAATCGCACCTGGGTGATTTCCCAAATTTCGTAAGAAGTGCCACGTGAAATAACACTGCACAATAATAATTCCTTAAATGTAATTAAGGAATTCAGCGTAAGAAAATGTTTTCCAAATCTTAGCATCTCTGAGACCTCAGGCATCCCCAAATCAAAAGTAGCAAGATTCCTAATATGAAAAAGCAGTAGTACATGTTAAGTTTTAGTTCCTTGTGTACGTAAGAACAACTTCTTAAAAATTCTTCTTTCTTTCTGCTGCCATTACTGTGAGGAAAGGGAACAGAGCTGAGTCAAGCTAGTATGACTATAATGACTTTCAGTGTATAAATATCACTTTCTTAACAGCAAGTATATGTAAAACAATACAAAGTGTCATGATTAAACAAATAAAAAACAGTTTAGAAATTAAAATATTTCTATTTCACCTCCTCTGATCTTTGCCACTGCAAACAATATGGTGCACCACTTAAAGATCTAGCAGTAGCAGGCTATCTAGTGTGGTATGTGAACTGCACAGCCTCAAAAAAGGATGAATTTTGAATAGTCTTAATAATCAGAATAACATTTGCAAGCAGAAGCTTTTTTTTTTTTCTTTCTTTTTTTTTTTTGACTTTATGGAAATTTTCCAATATTAAGTGGCAATCTTGACTGTTAGCCACCAGATGGCAGCATCTAATTTTTCCAAGACAGACTGGTTTTGGGTTTTTTTTTTTTTTTTGTTTGTTTTGTTTTTTTTCCCTCAGCTACCTGGAAGTCCAAATTTTGGATTAATCAAAGCTGACCAACTTCCTTAACTTATTGTCTTGCTTCACATTCCCATGGTGCTACATGTCTAAGACTGATTAAAATTAGTCAATTTGAGTTAAAGCAACACTGGAGGTACTATTAAGTAATTTGTGATTCAGATTAGTTGCTGGGGATGACTTCGTAGCTGCTACTGCTGCAGCCTCTCTACAAGCTTTGGCTGATATTACAGCACCATTAATAGTTTATTCACATTTTCAAGTTTTTCTTTTTACATACAAGAGGTTTTTTTTAAGTAATGGTAAATCAAAGCTGAGGTCTTGAAGACGCATCTAGTCTCTTAAAGCTTAATTTGATCATAAACTAAGCTACATCTGAAGCCAAATAAAGACACAGAGACACCAAAAAAATCCATTAAAGAATTCCAGTAACATATTTCTGTGTCTGACAGTCTTTTTATGGAAGAAACACTTCAGTTTATGGAAAAATAAATTTATTTTTGTTCCACAGCCCATACCTTGGTCTAACATTACAGAGAAAATTTAACTAAAGCTGCTAAAAAGAGAGCTCCTGCCACTGCAAATACTAAGGACAAACAAGGTAGAAAATGTCTAAGCTTTTTCCCAACAGAAGTAACACTGAAAAGAGGACTCTTTTAGTAATCCCCAACACCTGATTACAAGCCTAATGGAGGTGACACTGAAAGCCCCATTTACAAAAATCAATTTAATTCAAATGCAATGTAGTTACATTAAATATCATCTACAACTTAACAGTGAGTTTAATGGCAAATCACAAAGACAGCTATGTAAAACTTGCTTAACTCTCATTGAGTGACCCAGAACCTTAGTGAACAACTTTGTTACATCTGTCAGTTCTAGAAGAGTTAGATGTACTTCTCCTCCAGAACACAAAAATGTCATAAATTGGTAACCCATTCAACAATGATCCAAATATTCAAGTAATATTTACAGAGACACAGAAAAACAATCCTGGTCTGGTGCTCTTGGTTAAAATTTCAAACAATGCCCTCGTGCTGCTACATGAGCATGCATTTTGCTTGTTTTATACCTGTATAGGCTGTTGTAACACTGAGAAGCAGGATCTCTTTAGTAAAGCTCAGCTTAATAGATCTCTCTGTAAAGAAATAACAAAGAAAATTAATATAACTTCCACTAAAATTATTAAGAGAATCTGCACTTTCTTTTCATCTTTGCTTAAAGTAAAAATAGGTTAAGATTATGCAAATTATTTTCTTTATTACAGTAAAAATATGGTGCTAAACAGACAGAGCCTGGCTTGCAGTTTAAAAGAAATGAGGTGAACAGATATCCTGTTTCGTAAGAAATGGAAAAAGGTCAATAGTAAAATGGTTTTCAATGAGACAGTTTTTCACTCATTGCATTTTTGTACTCTCTCAATTTATTGTGACTGTATCTTTAAAGAACAAATAAATTGTCAAAAAAAAAAACTTCACATTTTCAAAACAAGCCAAAACCCTTCATATTCTCAAAACAAGCCAACAGTCACAGAAGACGGTATCAAACTTCAGTGGAAGCTGAGGACACTTGCAGCTCAAAATTGTTGTTCTTAAGTGACATCATTTGGTGACAAAATAGAACGATAGGCAACTTCTCTCCTTTATCCTGTTACATGAAAAACATCTCATGCAGTGGCTTTCCCAACTGATGACTGTTGTCTTTGAGGTTATCTATATAAATAAGCTATTATAATGTAGCTGGGTTCTGAAATTACATCAAGGCAGCACCTTCCAAACTCCTCCTTGACAATACTAACATGTAATAGACATAAAGTTTTCTTCACTTTCTTTGCTTGCAATCAAGCTTTGTTTGTATGATATGGTCACCTGGAAGGAGCTCTCTGAAGCACAGCCAGTAACCTCACAGCAATTGCATAGCAACAGTAATTTGCCCACAGATTAGTTCAGTGGTTCCCAAGCTTTTCCAGTTGCAAGTTGATTTCTACTAGGCTCAAAACCACAACTACTCATATAGACATTAGAATTTCTATCAGGCTCACAATTCATCGGTCCTGTATCCTCACACAAACTAATCCTTGGCCTGAAAACCATTGCCATTTGGCAGTCATTTCCCCAAAAGGGCCAACCCTGAAGGTCTACATTTGAAGTAGAATAACTGAAATGCATTCTTAAAACTAACTCTCTGCGAATTCTTCTTCTAAGTGATTTTTACATGATTGCATACCAGCAGAATCATGGAAAACTGGAAAGGATACTTCAATTTTTTTTTGAAGGAATTCTTATGTGAAACAGTACTTACTAAAGGCAGCCACTGCTCTCGTCATTTTGCTATGGGAAGACCTGTGTAAATAAATGGCTTCAGTCAAAATGGAAAAGGAAAATAACCACATTATAATCACTATGGCAGAAAGTAGATTCATTCATTTCTCAAATTTTCTACACATTTCCTAGCCAAGCATTATATACTGGAATACGCTAGTGCATTACTAAAAGTTTCTGAGAATCTAAACTACTAACTACAAAATTTATTTGCTTTTGGGGCAAGTGTATGCTTTTCAAAAATGAACCTTAACAGAGTCTTTCCTTGAAGTAATACTGAACATTTTTTTGACTATGGTACTTGCTCAGATTTCCCTAATATTTTCACTGTTCTATTAATAAAACAAATGAATCTAAAATAATGGCTCAGGCAAGACTGTGCTGAATCTGTCTACCTAGGCATTTCTAATTTATCCACCATGGTAGCATCCATGTATCTGAGATATGATGCGACAAACATGTTTCAGTATGTAAAAGAAAAGCTAAATAAAAAAAGGAATAATCTCTACTCATTTCAATCCTTAAACTGGACTAGCAAGGGGAAGAAAGACTATGAAAGGCAGATACACTTTTAACAGTGAAGAAAAGAGGTATATGATCTTTCCAAAGACATTTATTACTGGAAAAACTTAGTGTTGTACTACATTCCATCCTTGAGAATGTCAGATGAAGATCACCAATTGATTAACTCTCACTTGTTATGATACAGACATTTCTATTAAATCTGTAATTCTACACATTGTTCATAACTTTCATGTTTCCAGTTCAGAGGGGAAAGTGAATGCAATTTTCCACTGAGCAGCAGCACATAAACATGTATAAATTGGCAATACATTATTACAATAAGCACTTACAAGCTGTCCCCCTGGATTTCATTGGTAGAATCTTCCTCCCCTTGAATTTTTGTGTCCTCTTGTTTTCTAATCAGAAAGAACAGAACTGTGCCCACAAGACTGATAACAGTCAGAGCAATGAAAACTGTTCTACGATCACTCTCTGTGAAAAAACAAGAGTCATAATTAGATGTACAAAACCAATTTCAGTCAAGTCAACTACCTTCAAGCAACTAATACAGTTATACTTTGTAACAGTGCTTAAAACACATTCTAAAAGCTGTTGTGTTTTCCATTTTGCCTTATACGCAATGTCACTCCAGTCTTCAAAAAGGGCACGGAGGAGGACCCAGGCAACTATAGGCTGGTCAGCCTCATCTCCATCCCTGGAAAGGGGATGGAACAGCTCATTCTGGATGTCATCTCCAGGCATATGGAGGAAAAGAAGGTGATCAGGATGGATTCACCAAAGGGAAATCATGCTTAACCAACCTGAGAGCCTTCCCTGATGGAATGACTGGCTGGGTAGATGAGGGGAGAGCAGTGGATGTTGTGTACTTTGACTTCAGCAAGGCTTTTGACACTGTCTCCCATAACATCCTCCTACATAAGCTCAGGAAGTGTCGGTTAGACAAGTGGACAGTGAGGTGGATTGAGAACTGGCTGAAAGGCAGAGCTCAGGGTCGTCATCGGTGGTGCAGAGTCTAGTTGGAGGCCTGTGGCTAGTGGGTCCTATCCTGTTCAACTTTTTCATCAGTGACCTGGAAGAGGGGACAGTGCCTCCTCAGCAAGTTTGCTGATGCTACCAAGCTGGGAGGAGTGGCTGATACAGCTGAGGGCTGTGCTGCCATTCAGAGAGACCTGGACAGGCTGGAGAGTTGGGTGGAGAGGGACCTCATGAGGTTCAACAAGGGCAAGCGTAGAGTCCTGCACCTAGGGAAAAATAACCCTGGACACCAGCACAAGCTGGGGGCTGACCTTCTGGAGAGCAGCTCTGCAGAGAAGGACCTGGGAGTGCTGGTGGATGACAAGTTGACCATGAGCCAGCAATGTGCCCTTGTGGCCAGGAAGGCCAATGGTCTCCTGGGGTGCATTAGGAAGACTGTTGCCAGCAGGTCGAAGGAGGTGATCCTGACACTCTACTCAGCCCTGGTGAGGCCTCATCTCGAGTACAGCGTCCAGTTCTGGGCTCCCCAGGACAAGAGAGACATGGAGCTACTGGAGAGAGTCCAGCGTAGGGCTATGAGGATGATCAGAGGGCTGGAGCACCTGCCCTCTGAGGAACGGCTGCGAGAGCTGGGCCTCTTCAGCCTGGGGAAGAGAAGACTGAGGGGGGATCTGATCAATGTGTACAAGTACCTGAAGGGAGGGAGTCAAGGGGACAGGGACAAACTCTTTTCAGTTGTCCCATGCGACAGGACAAGAGGCAATGGGCAGAAATTGAACCACAGGAAGTTCCGCCTGAACGTGAGGGGGAATTTCTTCGCTGTGAGAGCAACAGAGCACTGGAACAGGTTGCCCAGAGAGGTTGTGGAGTCTCCTTCTCTGGAGATCTTCAAGGCCCGCCTGGATGCAACCCTGTCTAACATGCTCTAGGTGACTGTGCTGAGCAGGGAGGTTGGACTAGATGATCTCCAGAGGTCCCTTCCAACCTTACTGATTCTATGATTCTGTGATTCTATGAAAAGAATGAATTGATTTTTAAATCCTGTTAAATATTGAGATACCAACAGTTAGCTTTTACTTAAGACACTCAAGACATTTCAAGTGTTTTCCATTTAAAGAGGAGACAAAGTTAAGAGTGGAACTCCCTCACATTTAAGTGCAGTATTCTGACATTAGGAAGAGCAATACGATTTATAACGCAAAGAATTTCAGGCCCACTAGATTCAAAGCACCTCCAGTACTTTCAACAGTGTTTAAGTCTTTGTGTTAAGGAAGAGGCAATGTAGGAGTTAACCTTTAAAAATTAACCTGTAATGTGCTAGCAAGGCTGTGTCTGTGGAGAACCTGAAACAACGGCTCTATCAGAGCTATGAAGTGGACTATTTATCTCAACAAGGCAGTATTTCTGCAGGAAAATAATTATCTTTTAAAAGTCAACATTTTATTCCTTACTAACAAGGAAAATCAACTTTATTTACTCACAAAATGTTGCTTTTTTCTGCAATACTCATTTTGTGTAATTAAATTCTTAATTTTGCTCCACTTTCACCATTGATAGCCATCTTCTTAGCTGATACCTCCCACTCACCCTGCCTTGCTTAAATAAAGTAACAGTTCCATCAATCTCTGAGTTTTAACCACTAATCAGCTTCTTAAGAATACAAATATGTACATGCTACTCTAATTCCTGCTCTTTAGCAGTCTAATGCAATGTCAAACATAGAAAATTATAGTATTATAATCCTACTAGGAAGTTAGTCTTGATAAACTATGCCAAGAAAGGAAGAGTTGAAACTACAGTCCCTTACACACTTTTCCAGCAATTGCACCAGTCTAAAGGCAGCTCACTTAGCCCAGCTGAGCATCTCAGCCTTTGTCCTGCTAAGTCTTTGTCACAGGATAATGACTGGTGCAACTTTGAAATGAAATGGGATGGTTTTCCTTTCTTTTCCTTTATTTCATAGATTAACCAATACCCAATCTGATTTAGAATGCTAGTCTGCACAAAGAACTTATTCTGAAAGGGGAATACAATGTGTACCCCTCGGTGGATATTAAAATATACATCTACTCTAGAATACCTTTCCCCACTAATATATGTATTTTGGAATAAGCATGTCTACACAGGGAAACTTTCAGAGTAGCTATTGTGGAACACTTTACTCTAAACTAGCATTCTGAAGAATTTCCTGTGTAGACCATACCTTAATAGAAGGCACTCAGAGTGCACTGCATCCAGGAAGATAGATGCAAAGATTCTCCACAGCCCTTGTATTATATATGTCAGAACACTGACTCAAAAGCACATCCCCAAAACAGGGGCTATCTAATAATGATCTGAAAAAAAAATGCTGTTGTATAGGTTTCTTGACATTTTCCACTTCATCATTGCATCTATTTCTTCCTGTTGGCAGACTTGAAAGGACAGCCTTACGCAAGCAAGTAACACTCACCTGATATGTGAGTTTTTCCTTGCCAAGCAAAGTATATATAGAGGTTTCCAAAAAACAGGCTGAAAACAAAAAGAAAGGACAACACAGGTGAACAGCACTTTTTACAGTAAGATTAAAGTTGCAGCATCATAGTGTCACCAAAAATGCAGATCGGTGACAATAGTAATACTACTCTATGCAAAAATCATATTGCAATTGTGAAAGAAAAATCAGTCACATTCTCCATGCAAACTGTTTACTCTATAAATTTATTTTAAATACAGTAGAGGAGTCTTCCACATAATGCTGGCTACTCATTTTTCAGGAACGAAGACAATAGAAGGTGGCAAAAAAAGGAAAACAGCTTCTAAATTGCCTCTGTCACTAATTTTGGAACTGAAAAATTCAGAAAGCTGACTTGTTTCTACAGAGATCATTTTGTAATGATTCCTTAACAGAGGCTTTTGTCTTGCCTGAAGTATTGTCCCAGCAAAGCTAAAGTGTTTGTTAATGACTTAAGGGAAATTCTGTGTATCTACCTATAGCTACCTAAATATGGTAGTTATGAATTAGGAGTGATTCAGAACAGCCTTAGAATTAAATTACCTCACGTAAAACGTTGCATTTTAGTCCTAAAATATATTAGTTAAGTTGATGGAAATTGCTACTCTGATAATGTACTGAAACACTAACTCCTGCATCTGAAACTTAAGGAAAAGGAGAATTGCCCCACTGGTTTAGATCAACAGTCGGTCAGCTCAGTATTCTTTCTCCAACAATGGCATTAAGGCATGCCATTTAGGGCAAGCTCATGGGTATAGCCACTTTCTGCCATTCATTCCCCTCATTATCTCCCAATAACCAGAATTTCTGTATTAGGGTTTAGAAAAGATATAGGCCTGCTTAATCCTTTTAGGAATCATTTAAGGACCTGCTGTCAATTAATTTGTTTAATCCCTTTTTGAACTTGCTGACACTTTCTAACTCCACAAGCTCCTGTGACAGCAATTTCTAGAAGTTGTAAATGTGTAAAGATATACTTTCTTTTATTTACTGCAAAACAATCTTCCACTGGCTTCACCAAGTACCCCAAGTTCTGGTATGACAATATTTGGTGAGCAACAGCTCTACATTCAGCCCATCTGCTGTCTTCAAGATTTGGTAATCCATGAGTATAATGCTCCTCATGCGTCTTTTCTTCAAGCTGGAGTCCTAGCCTTTTTAGTCTCTCCTAAAGGCAACCGTTCTATCTTTTTGTGCATTTTAGTTGTTTTTCCCTAACTTCATTACGTTCTTCTTGAGATGCAGAAACCATATCTGCACACAATAGTCAAGTGCACGCTTAGGTTTCCTATGCAACATGGCATCCTCTGTATTACTCCCAGTGCCCTTCTTGATGCCCAACATTTTGTTGGCTTTTTGGTTATTAGCACATTAAGCCAATGATTCCAGAGAACTGTCAACAACGACTCCAAGATCTCTTTCCTGAGTGCCGACTAAACTGCTCCGAGTTCGGTGACGTCGGTTCAAATTACCAGAGAGCAGCAAGGGCCGGCTGCTCCCTAAGGGATGGGTAGCTGAGCACGGGCAAGCAGGGCAGACCAGAGATCATAGCCAGGTTCAACCAAGATTATCAGGCAAGGTCGTGGCAATTAAGCAGGTCCAAGGTCAAGCCAAGAAGTCACTTCATGGGTCAGAACTCTTCATTGTCCTGGATCTAAAAGGTCAATAGCCAAGACGGGCGTGGCTGAAGCTTTGCTAAAGACCAGTGGCTCCTCCAGCATATCTCTAAGGGAGCTGAAGGCCCCGGGTCATTAAGGCTTTATTAGAGCACTCAGGGCCCTGACACGTATTAACACACCTCCATGATCAACAAGATTTCTGTCAGATATGAGGGATGTGAAATGCTTCCCTAACAGAGATGCATCTTTCTAGCACATCAAGAGCAGAGGCCTGCAATATAATTTTTATTCATTGTTCTATGTTGCACAACAGAAATGTTGCTTCCAGCTCTCCCTTCCACTTCATCGACTAGTATTTTTAAAGTCTCTCACTTACCAAAAAGTGTAAAAAGTAAAAGACGCATATGACCAAAGAAAAGAGTTTTAACAAATAAAGCTTACCTAGACTGTAAGAGTGCCCAAAATATTCCACTGTTCCTTCCAATGGTGTTTTCATTAGAATTTACAGTCAAGCAATTTCCCTGGGCTGTCCATAATACTAAAACAGTCAAAATATTAGTCAAGCAAGAAAAATATTTTAGAGGTATATACAAATGCAGTGAAGAACAGTGAGCAGAGTAAGAAGAATGCTTACCAGCAGCTGCAATGCCAATAAAAACTGAAGCAGTGTAGAAAGCCCATGTAGAAGGCTGGATAAAAACTGCAATGTATAAGCTAGAATAAAACAGAACAGTTTACTGAATACAGATTTGAAAAAGATAATGTTCTTTAACAATTAGATATCTCACTCAGCTTCTTGTAAATCAACTACTTCCCTCCTAAGTGACCTTTGAGAATAGTTCAAGTCATATATCAGAAAAGTAATCTTTTTACACCACTAAACATGTAATTTTTCCTAAACGTAGGCATTAACCTAAGACCACAACCTGAACTCCACAGTCAGAGAAGCCTGCAAATGCTGTGGAAAAAAAAACATGCTCCATTTCCTGTAGGCTGGAGTACCCTGAAGTTACAGTTGTATCTCGTGATACAGATATCTGAGTATTTGTGTAAGAAGATGCCTTACTTAGCCCCATACAATTTCACTTCACTTTCACTCATACCAATTTCAGAGCTTGGTAGCCTTAACTGTGAAAAAGTAAAGGAGACTTCAAAGGAGGCAGACAATATTCAAAGTAGTACTTACCTATAAAATACTCCACTAATAACCATGGAGAGTTGAGGTCCTACTATCGCAACTATTGAAGGTGAAATAAGATTTGATGCAGAGAATACTCCATAAATAATGGACATGCTACATAAATAAACAACAAAGATAAGTGAATACTTAAAATGTAGGGTTCAAGGGCAGCTGATTTAAGAAAACTATTCAAACAATTCTAAAGTATGTAGTTAAATGTATACATAGCTTAAGTAACTTCATAATTTCCATATTCAAATGTTTCCTTCCTTTCGTTTGTTAATTACCTTCATCTATTGCACTTTATCTTAATATAGGAATATAGGAGTGTACAGTATTTCTTGGATCACTGGAATCCAGTCCCAAGCTACTGCAGGCAACCACATCTTGTCATTTATGACAGGAATTTGTCAAACTGTGGCTTAACAATAGGTATTGTATGGTGTGCCCAGTATTTCTAAGGGAGAATATTCCACATCCTCATTCATCTATTAGTGAAGTTTTAATTTCCTGACAAATATACTACAGAGATTTTTTAGACATAGTCTTGTGCCAGCTGTATTTTCAGTTTAAATGAAGACTATAAACCCTTCAAAGCAGCAACCAGCTTTTCCTATGTGACAGATCAGTTTGGTATACAAAAAGTTCCCGATCGTGCCTGAAGTGCAGAGAGAATATTCTAGAAGCGAATCTGGCTATGCTTTTTCACAGCTTTGAATCTTGCTTCTCTTCTCGTCTTTGAGTGCTCCTTTCTCCTTTGTGTTGCAATCTTTCCTGCAAGTTTATCCACACATCCTAGCATACACAGGGGCACAGAGGTGCACAAAGGCAAGTAATGAAGGCCTTTATTAATAGTTTTGTTTTTTTTAAAAAAAAAACTTCCACATTCTTCATCTCCTAAAACAAAAAGCTGAGAGTATAATGACTATATAGTGTGTTTTTTTTCTACCTACAAATAAAATATGCAAAACAGGTATGCAGTACAATTAGAAATTAATAATTCAGTGTAAAAGTAGACTGTTTAAACATGTTCCTTTCATATTTAAAACTGTTTAAAATGTTACTAAATCGTGAATTCAGCAGAACATTACAACCTCTTAAGAGTGTAACTCTACCAGATGTAGTTTTAACTGGCTTCACTCTTCAAGAAGCAAAGCAATGAAATCTCTGAAAATTACCTTGTATAGCCACTGCCATGAAAATCTGTACTGTTTAAATTTGTGATAACCGTTTGCTGTGAGAAGAAAAACATGTATTAACATGTTAGAAAGTATGTTCTGGTTTTAAAACATCTGCATTAAATAACATCAAAACTAAAAGTTAAAACTGATCATTAGTAGATTCTAGAAAGTACTCAAAATAATTAAAATATTAATTACAATTCTCAACACCTCTGCTATGAAGATGAGTGTTACTGGGTTGCCTGTTTACTAGTATGAGAAATATTCTAGGAGACAGACTCCAGTACTCTGGCCATAACAGTGAAGACACATTATCCTCATAAAAACATAGTTTTTGTTTCTCTCTCATGTGCAATGGAAAAAAGAACACTTGCTCTAGATTCACCTTACTTCTTTTGAGCATCTAACTCAGATGCCTAATTTTGGGGCAATGTCACCCTATGTTCCCTCTCTACTGAATTAAGAAACAGGTACTTCTAGACAGGAGATTAAGACTCTTAAATACAAGATAAACCATCCTAAAGAGATGTCTATCTCTTTCCTCTCTAGATACATGGAATAAAAAGCACTGTTGGTTTATCATCTTGTGTTTTTCCCTTCGCTTCACTGTACCTTGTTTATGCTTGAAGCAACCACGTATTAAACCACGGAACTAAGATCTGATTCCTTCACTTCAGGTGAGGAATAGATACTGCAGGATTATTTATAAAAACATAAGCTAATGAGATAATTGACAGGGAAAAAAATATGTCTGAAGCAGTAATTAGTATTTTATTGATAAAATGATATTATGCTTTCATCAGAAATGTTAATGTATTTCAAAAAACTTTTGTTTCACAAATCACCTCTTCTAGGTATATATGCATGACTTTCTTCATCTTAAAAATGTGGAAACAAAGGCTGAAGTTTCACAATGCTGATAATACGATCTGTCAGCTTCTGCTAAGTTTCCACTCTTGTTCTCTTCCCCTTAGTTCCGTGTTTTTTTTTTCTTGAATCAGCTTAAATGATCATGAGACCAAGTAGCTAGTTAAATAGGCTGACAGATCTGATTGAAAGTAATTATAATAGATTAGCTGATACAATACTTAGCATGACTGCATGATCACTAGATCAAATTCAAGGAATTGCTGAGAATTCTACCTCTTCTGGCCAGAATCTGCAATTAAATGGGACTAAGTAACATGTAATTACACCCTAAAATACAAAAATTCAGCAACATCTGCAAAGTCTGTAGAATTGGGAACAGACCATCTCAGGTCACTGGATCATGCTGTACTAAGGTTTTTTGCTTTAAGTAATTATTTCAACATTAAGTAATTATTTTTATAATGCAATGAAGGACATTTACACATTTGACCCCAGAAAGGATTCTTCCTGAATGCAGGAGAAGAGAAGCTGTAAGGCCTGTATGTTCAAGAAGTATTTAGACATGTAACTACCCTTTAGGCATATAACTAATATTCAAAGTAATGTCAACATCTAAATTGAAGGATCTGGGCTAAGTATATTAGTAGCAGGATTGTAACAATTTCATTAGTAAGAATGCAATCTGCTTTTAATAGTAGATGTATTTTATTCCCAATTTTGCTTCAGCACGCAAAGAAATACAAGACACATAAGTAGTAAATTATTTTGACAGAAGGTGACTTGGCAGTTCTAGCAATTGTGAAAGTCTGACTACTTGTCAGATGTTATTCTTACACATCCTCAATGCTTAGTTTGCCAAAACAGAAAATATGGCAGATTAGGAAAGACACTCTAGGAGAAACTAAGAGGCATGGTTTGTAACTACACCTTAGTCAAGTATGTATATAGCAACTCTATAGAAAAATCAGAAATATGAAAGAAGATTGACTGCAATACAAGTGGACATGTTTTGAAATTTACACCTACCGCAATATTTCCACATGTTTGGAAAGCAGTAAATATGAACATAAATGAGACTCCCAAAATAAGTATGTTGAAAAGTTTTTTTGATTCAGGAGACATTTTGTGTTTTCTTGGAAAGCTGTCAGCCTCAGTCTGGAAAAACACTATTTCTCTTTAAAAGTTTCCTCTTAAGATCTGGTTAAAAAAAAAAGAGAGAATAAAACAAAAAATAAGGTTTCAAAAATGACAGTTGGAGCTACTTGTGAATTGTTAGGACATCATCAACAAATCAAAAAAATCTTATGACTACCTTAAATAACGTACAGCAAAATGGGTAAGTGCAAAAGACAAAGATAAAGGTCTGGCACAAAAGGTAAGGATAAAGATACTCTCTACCTTTTTCCATGAAGTTAACAGCAGACTGCGATGTATTACTTCATGTCATCTCTTCCCAGCAGTTTTCCAAATACTAAATTAGTTAATTAGCACTTTTTTTTTGCCATTGTTCTGAACCAGGATCCTGGTCAAAAGCCATTAAATCACCTGACAAAGGAAAGACGAGACACTCATATACACAAGTTGTTCCATTCATGCTCGACAGGAAATAAGGAAAATTTCACAATATAGATCAGCTGACCCAGATGATAAAGTCCTTGTGCACTATGGGAAATGCAGTTTTATGAAAGTATATTTTTTCTGCTATAAAGGGTAGCAGCAGTTGCCTGATCCTTAAAATAATAAGACTGGTACTAGTTACTTAGAATAATATTCTCTATCCACTACATAATAAAATATTGGGCAAGGTAAAAAAATGTCTTAGAAGTCTTCTAAGAAAATTGTCTAATACCTTAATTGAAAAATACAAAAAGTCATTCCAAAGTGAAAATTATTCTATATAGGAGAAATTAAGTATTTCAGTGCAACTAACGTACACGGTCTTCTCACTGCTTCTGCCTTCTATCATCTTATTGACTCTAGAGCAGAAATACAGTGTCTATAATCTTTCACTGCATTGTTTCAGAAACAACATTCCTTTTTAGCAACTGCAGTTTTTTAATATTTATTTTTACTTCATAGTATTTTACATACTAAAGGTCAATTAAGCCTGAAGTTTAGAAAATCTGTTAAAATGTCAGCAAAATTAGAACAGGTCACACACCTTGTACTGACTGAATATTTGCTTCTTATTGTTATTATCTAGTGCATATCCTATCAGGACTGGAGCATTCAGCCAAGTCAGTTCCAATTAACTGCAGGACAAAGAAATAGGGAAAGAAAACTAGAACTGATTGATGATTATGACAAATCAGCAAATTTTATCATCTGCCTTAAAGGACTTACCCAAAATCTGTATCTCAGCTGTCATTATACATTTATTACTCTTTTTTAATTCCTGAGCTGTATTTTAGAAAAGTGCCATGACTTTTTTAAACAGTATGTGATTTTTACTTGTGGAAGAAAGTCAATGGCTGCTTTATAAAGATCAGAGTATGACAGTCTTTCTTTTTAATTCAAGCAAAGCTCTCCTCTTTACATATTATGAATCTATACTAGTAGATCTTTAAGATCCTATTCTTACAGTTGCCTTAAACTGGCACCTCCATTAAAAAAGAAAGTGCAAATTCCCCTCTAAGACCTATTTTTCCTCTTCTGCTAGCACAGGCATTCATGCATAGCACAAGCATTAGCTGCATGGGGAGTTGATACAGATTAAAAAACTTTGGGATCTTTTGCTAAAAGAGTCAACATTGATCAGTTCCCCAGTTCAGCTCACAGCACAACTTCCGGAATGCCTGTGCTCACACAAGACAGAGGGGAAGATTGACAGGGAGGGAAATGAGTGCTGAAGCAACTCTTTCAGCAACAGCAGCAGCTTATCATTATTTAAAGTAATTGTGAAAATAATAAGGCACATGGGAAACTCCCCTTATCATTTTTAGGGAATCAATCTAAAGAAAAAAAAATTCCCTTAGGGAAAGGATTTCAGCAGGTTAATGAGAAAATTTTAAATCAAGCCATTCTGGGGGAAGAACAATATAACATGAAAAAAAAAACAAGTCCTAATAAAGTAAATGATTTATTTTGTAGCTGGTGTTCCTTTTGTTTTGTATCAACATCATTGTCTATTTTTATACTTCTCAGTAAAAAATATTAAACAGAGTTACAATATCAACAAGAATTTAAATCCCAATACTGAAGTTGCTTTCTCATTTTTCCCCACATCAATACTGTCATCACGTTAGAACGAAATTAGCAGTGAATCTTTTTTTTTTCTCTAAACAAAGTAGTATTTTGAAAGAGACTGACACAAATATTTGTGTAAGATTGTCGTAAGACTGGAACTAGGTGTCATAGTTTATGCCTGGGGTTTGGGCAATTTCATTCAGTGCCTGAAGACACAGCAACAGTTTTGGGGCTGGGGGAGTAGCTCTCGCTCGGGGAATTTGCTTGTCAGCCTTGCACAAGGGCTGGGCTGATCCTGCTCCTCGTTACAACGCGAGAGCTTGTGCCGCCGAAACTACGGCCATCCAAAGACCGCGTGCTGGCCGAGGGGACGTCCAACGTTTCGCAGCTGCTGTCGCCACACTCTCGCGAGTATCGACATGTTCCCTGCACACTACATTGGCAGCGACATGTGGAGGGGCGGGCGCTGGAGCAGCGCACGCACTCCGCTGCCGCCGCGGCTGGCGGGCGGCTACAACAGCCCGCAGGTGCCCCCACCGCACCCGGAGGGAGGAGGGCGAGGCGAAAATCGCGCCTCCCGCTGCAGTTGAGAGCCGCGGCCCCGCACGGCTGCTCAGGGCAGCCACACAGCCCCAGCCGAGGGGGCCATAAGCCCCCACGGCCACCTCCCCCAGGCTCCGCCCGCGCCTCCTCTTCTCCACCGGACCCCACGCCTCAACGTCCGCCATTTTAAACCGTCACCTTCCTCCCCGCCCCCTGGCGCTGCAGGAGCTGCTCGCCGTTATTTTTTTCCACATTGTAAAGCTTTTCTCAGCTGCTTTCCCCACACACGCGCACCCCCAAAGACCTGCCTCAAGTTATTTCCGTTTTTTGCCGTTTTCAGCTCTTACTGTTTAAAATTTCCCCGCCTCCGCCGATTCCTTCCGGGTCACGGCGGAGCGGCCTTAACAGTCACTTTTAACTACAGAAGAGTTATTAATTTAGAGAGAGATTTACCGTTTGCTTTCCAAGACTGACTTCGGGAATCAAGGCCCTCAAGTTAAAAAGAATAACAATAATAAAACCGAAAAACTCCAACGGCCGCAGCGCGGGCTCCTGCGTGAGCGCGCGCCGGGCAGCGCCTTCGCTTCCGGGTCGGCGGCGGCCATTTTGTGGCGTTAAGTAGGAGAGCGCGGGCGGCGCCCCGCTCATTTCCTCGCAGCAGCGGGCAAGGGCGGTAGTTGCTGACGCTTCGTCTCTGCTCCGGCCTTAGGCCATCTGCCCCCGAACCCCGGAGGTGGGTGTCTGCCACTCCCCTTATCCTTCCCTCCCGCTGGTGGGGTTTCCTGCCTCGCTTTCCCCTATGCCCTGCAGCTTCCCTCCTTCCTGGACTCTGTTCGGCCGCCGCTGCGGCGCCCCTTCCCCGGTGTGAGACGCTCCACACTTGGGGCCGCGCCGCCTCCTGACTTGGCTCCTTTCGCTCGGGTTTCTCCTCCGCAGCCGCAACCGCCCCTCGGGGGCTATTGCCCGCCATGAGCTACGGGCGCCCCCCGCCGGACGTGGAGGGCATGACGTCCCTCAAGGTGGACAACCTGACCTACCGCACCTCCCCGGACACGCTGCGGAGGGTCTTCGAGAAGTATGGCCGCGTGGGCGACGTTTACATCCCCCGGGACCGCTACACCAAGGAGAGCCGCGGCTTTGCCTTCGTCCGCTTCCACGACAAACGCGACGCTGAGGACGCCATGGACGCCATGGACGGAGCCGTGCTGGACGGCCGCGAGCTCCGCGTGCAGATGGCCCGCTACGGCCGCCCCCCCGACTCACACCACAGTCGGCGGGGCCCGCCGCCGCGCCGCTACAGCAGCAGCGGCTACGGCCGCCGCAGCCGCAGGTGAGCGCCCGGGCGGGCGCGTTTTGGTGGTCAGGAGGAATGTCGGGGCAGAGCCCTGCACCTGCATGCCGCGCTGCTCCCAGTTTGGCTTTTTTAGCGTTATTTTTTTATGGAGAGCATATTATGGGTGGGGAGGGTCTTAGTAGTAAAGGCACATGGAGTTTCTCTGGGGATGGACGGTTTGGCCCTCGTGGTGGATTTAGCCCCCGGCCACTCGGTCTAAACAATGGCGCCTCCTTAATACTCATTTTCTCGCCCACGTGGGCCCCGTTCCGCCCTGCCTGTGCTGAAGTCGTCGCAGGAGTCTGTTGCGCCGCCTGTGTTCAACTCTTAACGCACTTCCCTCCTTCCTGTGTTTTAGTCCTAGAAGACGTCGTCGCAGCCGATCTAGGAGCAGGAGCCGCTCTAGATCCCGCAGTCGGTCCCGCTACAGTCGGTCCAAGTCCAGATCTCGCACACGCTCTCGGTCTCGCTCCACCTCGAAGTCCAGGTCTGCCAGGAGATCCAAGTCAAAGTCCTCGTCTGTCTCCAGATCGCGGTCCAGGTCGAGGTCTCGGTCCAGATCTAGAAGCCCTCCCCCTGCCTCAAAGAGGGAATCTAACTCCAGATCCAGGTCGAAGAGCCCTCCCAAGTCTCCAGAAGAAGAAGGAGCTGTATCCTCTTAGGAAAATGGTAATGTACCGTGGGAACAGCAGACATTGCATGTTTCTTTATTATAGCACTTAAGTGGGGTGTTGGGTAGTACTTAGAGTGTTAATAGCCTGAGCCAAGTGAATCCTAATGGGGCACGTTGTTAGGTTTCTTTTCTTTTTTTTTTTTTTTTGAGCAGTGCTGTTCGGTTATTGGTTAGGCAAAGTTAATACCGAAGGGTTTTCTACAGAGGACATTTTCATGTTTTGTTGAGAGATTAATGGCTTGGTTTTAATAAAATATTGTATGAGACGCAACCTATTATGAAAATGACTATTTCTTACTGTATTTATCCAACATCTGCATTTTCCCCTTTAAAGCTGCGGTCTCCTGTTTGCTAAAAGAATATTGGCCAGTATTGCAGATTTTAACTGATTTGGCTGATCCTCCAGGGACCAGTTTCTGTGGGCGTGTGTTGGAGCAGGTTTGTCTTTAAATGTTAAAGATACACTATCCTTTTTATAATGGAAGATCGGTTCAGTGACCATTATACTGACTGGAGGTAACTGTTGTAGAAAAGTGGCAAATTCACTGCAACAAGAAAACAATGGAAACTAGTTTTTCCTCAAGTGAAGATCTTGGAAGAGGCTTCTGAGGATACACTGGGTGGGGAAAGGATAGTGTGTCTTTAACCCTTCAAACTGTTTGGTCCTGTTTTTAAAAGGAAAGGGCCTAAGTTAGTTCTGAAGTTAGATAATTGTAGCAAAATTAGTGACACTTTCTTTTTGAATGCTAATTAAAGTCTAGTTAAGTCTTTTATCACAAAGTGCTAGTTTTACATAACTTACATAACTTTTATAATTCACTGATGAACAGGCTGAATTCAAGTTAGTGGTGGTTTGATCTACAGCCTGATGTTTATTCTTCGTTGTAACTAAATACTTCTACAGAATCTCACATTTGGCCTCTGAATTAAAGCAACATGTGGGGGGAGGTGGAGCACTGATAATTCCTAAAATCTAACAATGTTAGGCAAAGCCAGTTGAAACACACCTAGAAGTATACCTGAAGTCATCCACAGGACAAAAGACATAGTAGAAATGTGGCTGAACTTTTCTTTCTTCAAACCTAGATGCATCAGATAGAGAATCTACATAAAGGACGCCTTTGGGGGGAAAAGATCGCTTGAGTCTTCAGTCCATTGGAGAGACCCCTGGCACAAGCAACCAGCTGATGAAAAGGTTATTTTGTAACATTTTGTCTAACTTTTTACTTGTTTAATTTGCGCCTCAAGTGGCAGATTTTACATTTTATGTGCCATTTTGTTGCTGTTATTCAAATTTCTTGTAATTTAGTGAAGTGAACGACTACCGATTTCATTATTGGCTTGGATATTTGAGGTAAAACTTCATTTTTGTTTATATAGTGCTGACTTTTATTTGAAATTAAACTGATGGTAACTTGCTGCCTCAGGTTTCATACTGAGGAAACATGGAGCCATTATATGCTGAGTAGCTAACTGTCAGAAAGTATTCTCAATTTTGTCTTCATTCCTTAAATAAAATTCTGCAGAACTTCAAATTGAAATTTACTGTAAATGCTTTTTTACTTTGAATTAAAATAGTATCTTCAAATCCAAATTGGTAGAAATCTTTTCAGGTGACAGTTGATTTTTTTGTTTTTTTTTTTTTTTTTGAAAGGATTGTTTTATCAGACTCAATTCTAATCTCTTCTCTTATGTATTTTTGTGCACTAGGCGCAGTTGTGTAGCAGTTGAGTAATGCTGGTTAGCTGTTAAGGTGGCGTGTTGCAGTGCAGAGTGCTTGGCTGTTTCCTGTTTTCTCCTGATTGCTCCAGTGTAACGATGCCTTGTCGTGCAGAAACAAATGGCTGTCCAGTTAATTAAAATGCCTGACAACTGCACTTCCAGTCACCCGGGCCTTGCATAAAAATAATGGAGCATACAGTGAGCACATCTAGCTGATGATATACACACCCTATTTTTTCCAGAATGTTAAATCTCACCAACATACATATATGAACTTACGTATGAGAAATGTAATGTTAACAAAGAAATGGTTCATTCTTTTGTAAGTACTGATTGGTGTATCTTTTGCTTAAGACATTCTGTACTATACCCACTGTCTCTGTAGTTTAATATTAAACATTTTTCTGTGTTAACTTTTCTCAACTTAATGTCCGAGTCAGCTTATTTTTAGCTTGAAAAGATTTCTGCAATTACACTGTCAATGTTTAACTTCTATATAGTAACTGAATGCATTCTACTGCTTCTAAATATTACCCACTGGGGTTGCTTTTAAATTCCTAAGGACAGACTTACTAGTATTGTGACTAACCAAAACACTGTAAGACAAGTATTGCACACCAAACTAAACAAAATTAGGCAGGTCTGTTAGATGTTGTTATGGAAGATACACACTGAGCAGTACTAATTGCATTTGCTGTGTGCTTGCCCTGACTCAACAGGTTGCTGCTTGATGGCAGATAATCTAGTGATGAGATTTTTGAGTTGGATACTAAATGAATTGTAACTTCAACCATCATATGTCAAGGGTTATTGTAATGCCTTGTTAACTTTGTGCATGTATGTTAAATGGAAACATCTGAATACTTAATCTGGCTTGATTGAGGATTAAAAATACTTTTCTACAATCTGAGGAGTTTGTATATTCCAGGACTGCATGGCTGGCAGCAGTCTACATAAATTCTCTCTTTTTTTTTTAATGGGGGGAGGGTTGGCTTTTGCATATGAATCTTCAGGAAGGAGTTTCAGTCCTGGAAAACTGATCTTTAAGGGTGGTTTTTATCCTGAATGAGTATAGTTTAAAATTTACAACCGTGAAGAAAAGGGTAAGTTTGATCTAGTGGATTGTAAAGCTGTTAAGCTATGTTGCATAGTGACTTACATAATGAAATTGAGTACTTGAACTATTAAATTATCTCAGAGAAGGACAAATTTCTCAAAAGCCATAGCTGAAGACTTGAACAGCTTTATTTTTGCGATGCATGTTTAAAAAAAAAATACCACTGAAGGTATGAGGTGGTATGAGGTTTGCTGCAAATCAGACTGTTTCCTGCAGATCCATGCTACAGTAACATCTTGTATTGGAAACAAGAAGTGGAATAAACTTAAGTACCATCTGATCTTGCTAGTGAGATGATCATCATTTCAATTGTATGTCTTCCTGGTAAAGAAGAGTTGGCCAAGTGCTCTTTGTCTGCATTAAATGAGTGTAGTGGAACATAGGTGTTCTTCAGTTTCCATCTGCAGAGCAAAGCTTCAATAGACCAGTCAGCACTGAAGGGAAGAAACACTGAATGTGTGAAAAATGTAATCCACGTTTGTAACTTTTCCAGTAATGATAGAAGACACTGTCAGTAAATTTAACTCAAATTTTATGGACAGCTGCAGTTTGTAGTGGTTTCCCAGTCAACAGCAGAGTTAATCTGTGGTTTTTAAATATCTTTAGTTTAGCACCTTTTCTCTGATACTCCTAGCACTTACTGGCTAATATCAGCCTAAGTCAGAATCTGTCCTTTGGAATCAGTGTGGTGATAGTTGGGGCTTCTGAGAAGTTAGCATTCTTTAATAAATTAATAAAGGAGCTGAGACATGGCTGCAGTCTTGTGACAGAACTAGACTTACACAAGCTGGGTCATACTGTAGTTAGTAAATAGAGCTGTGATGCTGATGAACTCAGGTGTTAATGATTTTAACTAGATTAAGAGTTAAAACAGGAAAAAGTACATACCTTCGGACCTGATATGTAGTCCAGAATTGAGCATGTGGATTCTTTTCTAATAAGAAGTAAACTGTAGTTAAGATATCTTCAAAATCTGCATATTTGGGAAAGATTAAACAAAGACTTGGTGAGTCGCTGGATTCTAGATGTGGTTAAATATGCCTTCATCTGTGTAAGAGACATGAGAACAATAGTCTTATTCAGTTTGTAGTCTACTCCATTTACTAGTCACTTGTTAAAGGATTGCTTAATACTAGAATTGCCCCAGGAAGTTCAATGATAGAGTCTTACTACCAGAAAAACTGCCGTTTCATTTTAGAGATAGTTCCCAATACTACTAAATTTAGACTCCTTGGAAAAAGTCCTTGCTGTTTTTATCAAGTTGAAGTTACCTGAGTATCAGCATACCTTTTGGTTCAAAAAAGACATCAGACCCTAAGATGATGTCTACAGGAGCAAGAGAGAGCAGCTCTGGAGATACCCGGCCCCAGGTGAGACCTATAACAGGTACATCAGGCAGGTCATTCATCAAACAGCTTTTTCGACAGTTCTCCAAGCACTGAGGTAGCTCTTCGCTATCTGATAATGTAACTTCGGCACCACACTTTGCAGCTACTAAACCAGGTAGACTAACGCCTGCTCCAATCTGGAATCACAAGAGAAGGCAACTGAATGCAGCTCGAAGCGCTAACGAACTAGATGTGTTGTAGGGGAATCTTTGAAGCTCTTACAACAGTGATTTGGCTGAAGCCAGGGGGCGAGGGAAAACTCACTCTAGAGCTGACTTGGAACAGAACCAAAATGAAAGTAGTTAGGAAAAGGAGCTGACTTGTAAATATTGAAGTGTTTTACTAGGAGGCAAGGGGGAGGAGGGCTGCTTTATCACAGGGGGACTCTGTTTTGTGCAGAACCAGTGCATGTGTTTGAAGAACATGCGCGACCACAACTTGCAAACTTTCGTGAGTGTGTAGTTCACCTTTCTGCCCCAAACTGCAGTATGTAAGTTGGGCACAAGCGGGGAGGGAAGTGGAGAGTTGTTAGCTGACCTGTAATAAGGAGAAGTAAGCCTCGCTGCAGCTAAACTAAGGAAAAGGTGGAAAAGAATGAAATTAAATAACGAAAGCAGGGAGCAGCGCTCGTGTTCAGGACAGCGCTGCACCGCTGAAGTTACCTCCAAGACTCTCTTGCCGGGTAGCGCTGCGCGGTGAAACCACAGGTACTGGGCGAGCACCACGGCGCAGGGCCACGCGTACAGGCCGTACGGGGAGTCCAGCACCTGCAACGCGCCCGCGTGGGCCAGGGCGGAGCTGCCGCGCGACTTCACCGCGTTCCCCTCGGTTTTACCCCCCTTTTGTCCCCGCCCCGTCCCGCCCCACGCCCGGGCTGCCCGCGGCGGACGGTACCCGGCAGAGCGCCGCGCCGCACCTCGGGGACGCGCAGCGCCAGCGCCGCCCGCCGCTCGCCGCCCGCCGGCCCGTCCGCGAAGCGGTACCGCCGCTCGCCGCCCGCCGCCGCCGCGCGGGGCCGCCGCCGCCGCTGCTCCCCCATCGCCGCCGCCGCCGCCGGGCCGCGCCGCCGCCGGCCAATGGCAGGCAGCGACGTGCTGCGCCAGGCCCCGTGAGCCAATCGCTGCCTTCTCCCGGCGCGGCGTCACGGCGCAGCGCCCGCCCCTGCCCCGGGCGCTCATTGCGGCGCGGCGCGGCGCGGCGCGGCCGGAGCGGGGCCCTGCCGCCCCCGCCGGGCCGAGCCCGAGTCGGGCCTAGCATCGAGCTCTGCGCATGCGCGGGCCCGCCGCCTGCGGGAGCGGGCGGGTCGGTGCCGGCCTAACAGGCCGGCTTGGAGCACCCGCGGCGGGGAGGGGCCGTGCCGTGCCGTGCCGTGCCAGAGGAGCTGCCCTGGCGCTGCGGGCTCTGCCCGGCGGCGCGGGCGGCTCTTCTCGGCGTTCCCCGCTTTTATCAACCCGGGGCTCCCGTTTCCTGGGGCTCCGAGCAAAGCAGGCTCGGGGCGCCGGGGCCGTGCGGCTCCGCGGGCGCCGGGGCCGCGGAGGGAGAGCGAGCCCGGCGGGGGAGGAGAGGGGCGGGCAGGGCTCTGACGCCCGAGCCGCGGCGCGGCGCGGCACGGCGCCCGCGCGGGCCCGGAGGCAGCGTGGCCAGCGGCAGCCGGCGCCGCCCCGCCGCGCCCCTTCCCGTCCGCCCCCCGCGCAGCCGCCCTTCCCAGCATGGCGGGCCGCCCGCGCCGCTGCCGCGCTGCCGCCAATCAGCGCCCGAGGGCCCGGCAAGCGTGGCGGAAGACGGCGGCGCGGCGAGCCAATGGGAGGGCGGCGGGGGCGGGGCCGCGGCGACAGCGGCGGCAAGGGGGGTGAAATTTCTCGAAGGTGAGGCGGCCGGGCCGAGCCGGGCCGGGCCGGGCGAGGCTGAGCCGGGCCGTGCGGAGCCGGGCGCGCAGCGGGGCGGCGACCCCCAGCGCCACCGCCATGAACCACAAGAGCAAGAAGCGGATCCGCGAGGCGAAGCGCAGCGCCCGGCCCGAGCTGAAGGACTCGCTGGACTGGACCCGCCACAACTACTGCGAGACCTTCCCGCTCAGCCCGGCCGCCTGCAAGGTGCGCGCCGCCCGGGCTCGGCGCTCGGGGACGGCCCGGCTCGGCTGGGGACCGGGGCGGCGAGGGAGGGGGGGTCTGCTGGGAATGGGGAGGGGGCTGCTGAGGGGAATGGGGGGGGTGCTGTGGGAATGGGGGGCTGTTGGGGGGCTGAGGGGAATGCAGGGGGCCTGAGGGGGATGGGGGGTGCTGTGGGACTGAGGAGAAGGGGGGGTTCAACGGGGCTGAGAGGAAGGAGGGTTGAGGGGCATGGGGGGGGGTGCTGTGGGAACCGGGGGCTGCTGGGGGGCCTGAGGGGAATGCAGGGGGGCTGCTGGGGGGCCTGAGGGGAATGAGGGGGTACTGGGGGAATGGGGGGGCTGCTGGGGGCCTGAGGGGAATGGGGGGGATGTTGTGGGAATGGGGGGGCTGCTGGGGGCCTGAGGGGAATGGGGGGGCTGGGGAAAAGAACAGGTAGAGGGAATGGAAAAGGGTGGGAGGGCTGTGCAAAATGGGGAGGCTGTGGGGAATGGGAGGCTGGGAGGGCTGTAGGAAATGAGGGGGCTGAGAGGGATGGTGGGGCCTGTGGGGACAGCAAGTCAGGGAGGCTGATAGGAGCAGACGGCCACGAGCTGGCTCATGAGAAAGAGGAAAGTGCCCTTATACTTGAGGTGAGTTTTGTCAAGAGCTGCTGGGGTTCCTCAGGGGTGGGGGTAGTCAGGAATAGCTGTCCGCGTCCTTTCAGGATGTGAGTGCACATGTAATTCTAGGGAAGTCCCAGGCCCCTTCCCTAGGGTTTCTGGAGAATGGTGGGGGAGCAGCGAGCACTCCCTGCCCCGGGGAGAGGAGTGAAATGCAGTGCAGCAGGGAAAGTGTCAGCTGAAAGGGCAGAGGTGCCCTCTCTGCCCGGGTAATTACCTCGGCAGGGAGGAGTGCCAAGCAGAACTTTAGCCTGCTGATGTTACTGATGTGTGTAAAGAGCTGGGCGCGAGAAATGGGACTGCGGTCTTGGGGAAGCTTAAAATAACACACAGACAGCTTAATACTCTCACGGTCATTTGAACAAAGTATGAACGTGAAGTGTTCATTTAGGGACTGGGATATTAGTCTGTCCTAATAACTCATGTTCTCTATTTGTCTCCTGCTTTCACAGGATAACGTAGAAAGGGCAGATGCACTCCAGTTAACAGTGGAAGAATTTGTTGAGCGTTATGAAAAACCTTACAAGCCTGTAGTCTTGCTGAATGCTCAGGTAGGCTGGTCTGCCCAAGAGAAGTGGACTCTGGAACGTCTCAAACGCAAGTATAGGAACCAAAAGTTCAAATGTGGTGAGGACAATGATGGTTATTCTGTGAAGATGAAGATGAAGTACTACATAGAGTACATGGAGACCACACGTGATGACAGCCCGCTCTACATCTTTGACAGCAGTTACGGAGAGCATCCCAAGCGTAGGAAACTCCTGGAGGACTACAAAGTGCCCAAATTCTTCACTGATGATCTATTTCAGTATGCTGGAGAGAAACGAAGGCCACCTTACAGGTATAGTACTGTGAGAGCAAGATAAAATTATATATATATATATTTTATCTCATTTGTTATTCCTAAATAGCTAGAGTTATTATAAAGCAAAGCAGTAGCCTTAGATGTGATATTTTAAGACAAGCCTGCATCAGTAACCTAGAAGGAGGTAGGTAAAGTTTTGTGTATCACAGTTTCTGATTCTGCTACCAATGGTGCTACATCACTTTTTTTTTTTGTCAAGATCATTTGCCTCACTTAGCTTAAAAGAATTGAGTTGTTACTGAAAGTTGTGAGGATCAGTTTCTTGATCTGTGTGAAGTGCCTTGTGGTTTTCAAATTTCTAAATATCTCAAGCCTAACTCATGAGTTTTGTTACAATGGTTATGTACAATGTGGTGTTTTGTTTAATTATGAGTCAGTCCTTTTAAGGTAAAGATCTTAAGATAGATTACATATCAAGTGTAGAAGCAAGTTCCTAGCATCCGTGCAAATGTTATGTAAATGCAAAATAAATACTGTTCTCTCTCAACATTTTCCACCCTTTTTCAGCATCTAGTTGAAAACAGGATTGAAATGACACTTTATTCCTGAAATCAAATGTAATTAACTTTTATTCAGGCTACTGAATAAAAAAATGTTGTTATTATTCATAACAGTATGAGCGTTAGCTGAATGTTTCCCAAGTAACTAGTCTTTACATATATGTCGTAATTGACAGAGAAGAGCTTGTATTTTGAATGACATGGGACTTTGAGTTTCTTATGTGATGGTGTTCTACTCTAATCGTATAGAAGAAGTGATAAACATGGGTTTTTTTGTTCATTCTTGCAGTTTCAGGAATGAAGGTGGAAACAATTTCTTTTAAGATCACCAAAACTGATATTTTTACAGTGTTGTAACAGGAACATTTTCATCATTTGCCTCTAAGAAGGAGCATACAATGCTGTGATCAAACACCAAAGCATACTGGGTGTAGTCCCTATCAGAAAGTGATTACATTTGGGAAATGAGGAATCATTTATCAAAGTTCTAGGTAAACTAGATAATATGGTTGTGACTCACTTATATCAATCTTTCCGCACCCACCCACCCACAAGCAAACGTTGAGCTCCTTGCTTGTGATCTGGTATCCACAGAATTTTTACAAATGCTCTTTTTTTTTTTTTTTTTTTTTTGAAGTGTGGTTTTGTTTGAGGCTATTACTGTTTTTGAGGGAGGAGTGATGCAAAAGTGATGCAAGCACTGATGCCGCTTTGGATTATGGGCGTCATCTCGGTACAGGAGCGAACTAAGAACATGTAGCAGTTAACAGCGTAACTGACAAAAGTGGTTCTTTCTAGTCATGCGATCAGGATATGCTCTATACAGATTGACTTGTGAATTGAGAGATGCCGTTGTGTATAGATCTTAAAATAAGACCTCTTGCTACTTAAAGCACCTTGTCTTTTAAAATAATGGCTTCCAAAAGTTACTACTTTTTACTGAAATGACTAGTGTTTTTGTTGGTTTGTAGAGTGGGCAGGTGTGGTTTTTGTTTGCCTTTTCCTAAAGCGTGACAGGGTATTGTGTTTCTAAGGGTAAATCTGAAGATGACTTGAGGCAAACTAAGTGATGTTCATTATAAACAACTAGGGGAAGATAGCAGTAAACTAGTGATGCTAAATAAGGATCTAAAATCTTCCTGTGTGTGCAGATTCAGGTTATACTCAGAAAAGCTGTATTGAACAGTGCATCTCTTGCTTTACTAGATAGGCCTGTACTTCAATTCATTCAATTATAACTTTTTATTAATAAAACTGTAATTTTACTGCTAGTGGTTTAATTAGTTTTCCAAGGCTAATATGAATCTGAGGACCAAACTGACAGTAGAACAGACAAACACCTACTTGCTTGTGTTTTTATGGTTTCTTTATGAAGTAGGAAGAGCAGAGCTTGAAAACCAAACTTAGTGCTATAATTAGTGCTATCAAATTGTACTGGCAAAATACTTAACTTCTGCATGGGAGTGGAGAGATGGAGGGCTTTGTTGCTTTCAGTATTTTTTGAGCCTTTGAACTCCTCCTGCTGAGTGTTACCTGACTATCTGCCATACAATGGAAGGATCTTTTTGGAAGAAGACTCAAATTTGTGGGTTTTACCTTCTTTGCTGCCCACTAAAGAATTATTTTTTTTTCTTGACATGTGGTAATATCTCACCTCACTTGCACTGTTTTATCTGGTATTGTAGCTCTTTTTCTTCTGTTTCAGAGAGAATGAGCAGTTGAAGGTGCTGTTACTTTTAAATGCCTATAGCAGATCAAGTTCTCTGTAGGGAAAAATAACTTTTACTGATGGGGAATGAAAATAAACACAGCAAATCCTGACTGGCCATTGGAATGTAAGCCATAACCAGTTAAACATTACAGTGAAAAGGCTGTTGTAAATGAACAGAAGGGATAGAGAGCAGCAAGGGTTGCGTAACTTTGTTCTATTCCTTATTTGTGTCGCCTTTTGTTCCTCATTGTTCTGCAGTTGTCGTGCTGTATGAGTAGCAAATTTTAGAAAACCATAGGATTAGGAAGAACTTCCTGCATCATAAGACTCCTACTGCAGGCAGTTATGATTTAATCATCTTCATAAGGATTTCTACTAAAATGGAAACTGACACCTTGAAATTAGTATATATTTTATTGGAGAACCGTTTATATTTCATAGTTGTACTTTGTTTTAAAAAGTAATCTTCAGTTTCTTGGCCTGGAGTGATTCCTGTTACAGTTCGTGGGGGGGGGGGGTTGGTTTTTTTTTCCCCCTCTCCAGGTTAAAACTGTTTTATCTTTTGCTGTGGTATTAATATAACAATCTTTTTTTTGGATGCAATTTTGCTGCTGACTCTTTTTCTGGAATACAAATGAAGAGACTAACTCTTGATTTCTAACTTTACTTAAAATTAACAGCTGTAAATACCTGTCTAATGTGAAAGTGAGAGAGAGAAATGCAAGAAAGTTATTAGAGAAGGCAGCTACTTGCTTGCAATATGGCTAAAGAATCTTTTTCCTCACATGCAGATGGTTTGTGATGGGCCCACCTCGTTCTGGAACAGGAATCCACATTGATCCCTTGGGAACTAGTGCTTGGAATGCCTTAGTCCAGGGACATAAGCGTTGGTGCCTGTTCCCCACCAGCACTCCTAGAGAGCTGATCAAAGTGACCCGAGAAGAGGGAGGGAACCAACAGGATGAGGCTATCACTTGGTTCAATGTCATATATCCTAGGACACAGCTACCCACCTGGCCTGCTGAATTCAAACCCCTGGAAATCTTACAGAAGCCAGGCGAGACGGTCTTTGTGCCAGGTATGTACAACTCCGGTAAGGAAATCTGGGAGAGAAAAGTGTGGTTTTTGCATACGTGTAGCAGCGATGAAGGAAATAGTGCAGCTTACTTTTATTGCTCCTCTCTTAGAAAATAAACTACTTTGCGCTGTTTTAAAAAGGGCTACATACTAGGAGGCCATCTTTAAGATTGTTCAGTTACTCTCTGAATGCCCCGAAACATAAAAGATCAATAGTATAGAATTGCGTGTGATACAGATGTCAGAACAGAACTTGGGATGCAATAAATGAGGGGAGTTAGGTTTAGCTCAATTGGTTAGAGCATGGTGCTAATAACGCCAAGGTCGTGGTTTCGATCCCCGTATGGGCCACTCGTTTGTGGGTTGGACTAGATGATCTCCAGAGGTCCCTCTCAACCTTACCCATCCTGTGATTCTATAAATGAGTCTGAAAATGTGATTGTGAACAAAACTATGGTAGTAGGAAAACACTAAGCTGTGAAAGAACAGAAGTGTTTGAATACTAGTTACTCTTATGCAAGTTCTTGAGTTTATATTCGGTGTAGCAAGTTCATGAGTAGATTTTATACTTTGTAGTCTGATCGCTTTGTTGCCTTTTTTTTTTTTTTTTTTTCCCCTTGACTGTGGGAAAAGAACTACTTAAAGGCACTGGCTCATTCCACCTACTTCCCTGTGACTATGCCTAATCTTGCATTTGAAATTGGAAGCTTAAGAGAATAGTATCCTTATCAGATCTTAGAAAGACTGTGTATTATGTGCCCATTATAATTGGCAGGTGGGGGTGGCTAGTGGATAAAGTGGGTGAGTTCACTGCCTAAATTCTAACCTCTAAATCTTGCGTCATTTTTGTACAACATGGCATATTGCTTCTTTCCACTTTGCTTGTCTCTGAAATACAGATGACTTCATGTTTGAAAAGTGCCGTGTGATTGTCTTGGCACTTATTAGTGACTATTCAGTGTACCTTCTGTTAAGATTTTGTAGCTGTCTGCTTCCTGTTTCTTGAACTGTTTCTTTAGTCTTTTTATGGGTTTATAAGTGGGTTGTAAGAATATGACCATCTAATTTCATCCTGTATCCCTGTTTGAGGAAACAATTTGCATCTATTTTTAAATGAAAGGTTAGACTCTAATCATAAGAACCTTAGTAAATCAACATGGAAAGTGCTGTCCAGCTTAACAGAGGATCTCTGTGCAGACTGGGTTACAGTGGCACTTGGTATTAAATAAGCTGTCAGTAGCCAGCATGCTGCTGTCAAGTCACATCTTTAGAGCACTCTGTGAGATGGAGAGCTTAGAGCGCTGAGGAGCCCTCCGTAACAACAATGGATTCTAGAATGTGACTGGAGAAGGAAGATTAAGCAACAAACTCACCTGGGTTTGAGAGATAGGGTCCAATTTCTACCTCTACTGTGGACTCTGTAGCTTTGGGCAAATCAGGCTATGTTCCAATCTGTGGCAATGAAATAACATCATAGCTTTGCTACATCTCACTGGAAAGCCAAACACATAGCCGCCTTTTAATGGGTAGGAGAAGTATACATGACTGTTCTTAAGCATGCTTTTGGTCATTGGTGTTGTATTTATAGGTGGCTGGTGGCATGTAGTTCTCAATCTTGACACAACTATTGCCATCACACAAAACTTTGCCAGCTGTACCAACTTCCCTGTGGTGTGGCACAAGACAGTAAGAGGAAGGCCCAAATTATCACGGAAATGGTACAGGTAAGAGATTTAGTAACTTTTTTTTCACATTCTTCCTAAAAAAAAAAAAAAAAATTGTTCATTTTGTGCAGCATTACTGCTCAAAGACTAATTCTGAAATCTTGGCTATATTTAGGATCCTAAAGCAGGAACATCCTGACTTGGCAGCATTGGCTGATTCAGTTGATCTACAGGAATCTACTGGTATTGCTTCTGATAGTTCTAGTGATTCTTCCAGTTCTTCAAGTTCTAGCTCCTCAGACTCTGATTCAGAGGTACGTTTTTTACTACTATAGGTGATCTGTATTCTGCAATTGCATTGTTTTCTACATACTTGTTCATGGGCCAGCTCTAATAAAGATCCACATTCTAATATTCATGTCTTATGCAGGAAATGAATAGAAAGCAAATAAGAAGTGTATGGTAGAGGAGTCTGGTCTCAGCAGGTTCTGTTTGATAAAAGCCATCTTTGTATCACTAAAGTTTGGTTCGTTTGGTCTATGTGTACATAACATGTAAATCAGTCACTAATATAGCTAAGCCATACTTTATCTGAACTGGCTGAAAACTGCTGTTTTACAAGATACAGAACAGAGAGTATCAGTTATGACACTAGACTTCTAGATGTCCGGTTAAGATGCCTATAATGGCTTATGTGCTTCAGAAACTGCTGAGTCTGCAAAATGAAGTTCTTTTAGGAACCAAAGTGAATGTACCAATTGTTTTGTCCCAAATGTGCTGTAGTCCCTGATGAAACTTGAATATGCCTGTCCCGAGGTTTTAGTCACTTAATTTTAAATTGATTTCCTAAGTCAAATCTAAAATAGCAGATAGTCTTTGAATTTTGGTTACTCAGTGCTACTGTGGTAGCTCTTATGATGAATTCTGTAGCACAAACAGAGTTTACTGGGTTTCTCTAACTTCACTGAATTCTAATTTTCTCTCTTTGTACTTCAGTGTGACTCTGGCTCTGAGACAGAGGGAATGATGCATCGGAGGAAAAAGAGGCGAACGTGTAGCATGATGGGTAATGGAGATACAACTTCCCAAGATGACTGTGTGAGCAAAGAGCGCAGTTCCTCCAGGTGACCCGATGGCAACTTTTCTTTTTTTAAAGAACAAAAGATGATACAAGGCAGAGCTGGCAGATTTGAGATAGGGTGATTCATCAGGATAGAGAAATGGAGAGCAACAGTCTCTTACAGAATGTGAAGCTATTGGGCCAGTGGTGGTATCTTTTCTCTATGAATTATTTTAATTGCTCCAAACTGAAAACTAAGATTTTTTTTTTTAAAAAAATGAGCTTTTACCTTATTTAATAAACAGTTTTATTACTTTTCTTAGTTGTCTCTTTTAATAGAGAAAGTATCTTTCTTATGGGAGAGGTGGAGTGTTTTAACTGCTCTTCAGAGAGTACAAGTAAATAGTAAACAGCTAAACATGAGGACTGATCAGGTGAGATTTGGGTTTAAACTCTGGTTTTTCAAACAGAAAACCTTCAAGTGGAGGTACAAATTCTCTTTCTTCTTGCCTGGATCACTTCAATTTGGCCTATTGTTTTATCTGTTAAAGACAAAATTTATCCAAACTCCCCAAAGTATGTAATTACTCTTAAAAAAAAAAAAAAAAAAAAAAAAAATAGCCATTGTGGGTGAATGGAAGGAACATCAAGACTGCCGAGTTGATGAGTTATTGCTTGGAATAAAATTAATGAGGAAAGAGATTCTCTGTGAACTGGCCAAGTTAAAAACTGAAACACTAGGAATCTGGCAGTGTACTTCACAGAGTATAGAAGAGGCTTGCTTAAGTTCTTAAGTTTATTCCTCTCAGCATGGTTAACTGATGCTGCTCTATTAGCTGCTTATCTTAGCTGTCTAGCTCTTGGTCTGTTGGTCATCACAGTATTTGTATATATTTAAAAGCTGGAGTAACCAAGTGGGTGACCTGCTGAAGGAGCTATGTGATAGCAATTCACCTGAAGAAGTCCAGATGTCCAGTAGCATGCCTGACATCCTGATGTGGGGTGCTGCTAAAGACCTGTTTGCTCCTGTATATGTCACCATTTATGTTGCTGTGATTCAGTGCTCTTTTTTGAGCAGCTCTTGAAAGCAACTGAATATAATTGAAGTACAGCACCCTTAAACAGTTGGAGAGAATTGTACTGACTGCTTATTTTTGTCTGGAGGTTTTAACAACTTATTATGACATTACCAACTCATGTTTTAGCAGCTGATTGCAACTCCAGGCAGGGAATTGGCAGCAGGAGCTAATGAACATTAATGCAGATTTTTTTTTAAAAAAAGCTATCTAGAAATGCAGCCTACACATACAGATCTGTCCTCCTGTAGGGCCTATGCATTTTAAGTTCTTTGCACTTCAGATTTTGAAATTAATATAGTGTGTATTAAATATTAGCACCTTGCCTGGAACCTTTTCTTTCTAGACTTCACTATTCTTCCTCCTGTATATTGATTTTCTGCTGTATGTTTTGAGGATGGGTGGGATTTCTGCTCCAGCTGTATGATGGGTTATTTAATAGCAACAGTTCCAAATATAAAATCATGTCTAGTTTGTACAGTTCTGTAGGAGGCGTAAGCATATGACTAACCTGCATGCTGCAATCTTGTATCATGGTATGGAGGAAAATGCTCTAGTTGTTGACAGGCAGTTGTACTTTTTTTGACAGGATTAGGGAATCTTGTGGAGGCCGCAGTTACCCCTGAGCGATGATAACACTCGTCTAGAGGCAGCTGCCATTTGAAGCTCCGTTAGCAGCCAGCCAGCTCTGTTCTACCCCCTTCTGCTCCCATTTCTCATGGTCCTTAAGTTTTGTCACTTCTTCGATCCAAACGTCTGTCTTCGTTATGCACTGTCGAAGGTTGGCTCCTTACTAACTTGCAGGGGAATACCCTGACTCATTGTGCAATGCTTTGTCCCCTCTGTGCCCCAAGTGAGTGCACTAACTACCCAGCTTTGGGTAAGGACATGCCAAGTATTTAATGGTTCACATAACTGGCAAGGAAGACAACGGTCAGTTTTTAAAGAACTCTTTTAAAAAACAGCAGGTAGATCTAGAAACCTGCCTTGCTTTGACACTGTCGTATGTTTACATGTTGTCCTGTACACTTGAGGAAAGGAACACCAGCCCTCCTGGTCTATCAGAACGTCCGACGGATTTTGTACCAGAATTTCAGGAAGGGAAGGTGGTATGAATGCTTCAAACACTGAAGTAACTTCAGTGGAGGTGACCACCTATCTGAAGCATCTTTTGTGGTCTTAATCTACGTGCATGCATCTAAACCAGCCTGAGTAGTTTATAAGGTGTAACACCTTAACCAGCAACAGTCCATTTACTTTGCTCTGTGTCTAAGATGAATAGCAACAAAGATGCACTAGCACCTTGCTACAGAAAGCTTGAGGGAACAGGTGAATCTTGGAGTTTCTTGCACAGCAAAAACCAGCAGTTGCCAGTAGTTACATTTCTTCAGGTGCAGGAGTGACGATTATCACTAGGCAATAACTGGCAGGTTCTGACTCTTACATAGTAACAATAGTTGCTCGGCTTTAAATACCAAGCAGTTACAGTGCCATGGGCTTATTCAGGCCAGTGCAGTTCAACACAAGTGATTCTTTGAGGTTGTGGGTTCAGAAATTTCCAGAACTAGGGGTGCCAGTTTTAAAGGACTGGGAGGGGGGCATAATGTTATCCTCTTTTTTTTTTAATGTGATGTGATGCTTGAGTCTGTGTAGATGCATTTGAATTATGCCAAGTGGAGCTCTCGTCCTGAAGGGATATGTTGGAGCTGCTGGTTTTCTTTAGCAGGGGCTGTGGTAGTGGCAATACAGAGGTTGATCTTGCTGAAGCTGTGCTACAAGAAAATGATCCTTTATCCTCTAATCTGAACAGCACAGCCAGAAGCTGGCTGTGTTGAAATACTTTTTTAGGTACTTTTTTGAGACTGAGGAGAGGGCATTAGATCTAATTTCAGTGTTGCTGTTTGGAAGGGGAAACTTGGAAGAGGAAGTGGTGTGCATCTGCTAAACTGCAGTCCAGATCCTGGTCACTTAAAAAAAGCAGATTGGCAGCCTTAACCTTGACTTTCTTACACGTGCTGGGCTTGATAGAATGCAGAATGTTACTTGTTTGGGTTTGTCCATTTTAACTTCTTTTAACCTTTTCTTATTTAAACACCCCCTCCCATTTTGGAGACCAGACCGTATCCCATTGTACAGAGGAACCCTATTTATATTTGTTAGGATTTGTGTCTGAATATTCTGTGCCAGTCAGTTAATGTAGGAGCAGCATGGTGGTGGAAAACTGGAAGGAGGGAAGGCTTATTGGTACACTCCTTAGCTGTCCAGACTCCTGAACTTCCTGATGATAAGCAAGCTTGCTACGTAGACTGCTGGATGTTCTTCCACAAGACTACTCTAAAGAAATCTTCCCAAACTTGCAGCATTTCTGGCCAAGATTGCCTTTTTTTTCTGCCCAGTTCAAAGCATATAGTCCTTATCAGGTAGAGCAAGCTGCAACTGCCGCTTCTTGGAAGAGTACAGGCAAAGGCTCAGAAGTCCCTGCTGCTGTCAGGGTGAGGGGAGCCCTTTTTAGAAAACTTCCTACTGTTGTTTGAGCAAGGCTGCCTACCGTCTTGGCGGTTGCTGAGTAAGGTAAGATGGCTTATGTTGTAGCTTTCTATTGCTTTCAGCACATGTGGTTACAGCTTTACCATCTGAAAGTCTTACATGTTCTTGAAAGTCTGATTGCTGTGACAGGAAAGCCACACCTGTTCCATCAGAAGCACAGCTGGAAGATCCAGAATGCAGAATACTCCTCTGTGCCTATGAACTCTTCAGTAGCGTGAAATAAAATTTCATATTGAAGCCTGTGTTCGTTTGACATCCCTTATTGAAAGGCAATGTGTTTGAAATGAACTGCAGGCATTGTAATACCAGCAACGCTGTACTGATCTATCCACAAGGCACTTTTTAATTTGAAACAAAGGTATGTTTCTTTAGGTTACCTGGGAATTGGGAGTACTGGGATCTCTGGTTCTTCTGCTCATGGGCTGTTGCCTTGGCCAAACCGGTGAGCTTATGTCTTTGTTTTATTAGATGGAAAAATACCTACCTCACAGGGGTGTTGTGAGGCTGAAATGTAATTACTGTGTAAGACGCTTTGAGGTTCTTCTCTTGCAGAAAGTACTCCAGAAATGCTAAGCAAGCTGAGACTTTCTAAGCTGGCATTAGTTTTTCCTACCAGAATGCATTAGGCATGCTGTTCAGCACTTCTGGCCACTTGGCTCTGTAGTGGCCCCTTCAGAATCATTATGGAGTATACAAATTGTGTCCAAAGGAGGCTGCTTGTTTTTGCCATTGTTTTAATTGTTGGCATTTTGTGGCCTGTTTTAAAGAGGACGTCCTGTTAGATCAGGATTTTTCTAAATTGGGCTAGATAATCAGAGAGTCAGCCTCACTGGCCTTATAGGATGGAGGGAGGAACTGGTCCTTCTGAGGCCCTTGTGCCTAGCCCCATGCTCGTGGGGAGCTGATGGGGGAGAGTGGTTTCTGCACGTGCTTGCTTCCCAAACGGAGGCAGGGCTCGGAGCATGGCGGTCCGCTGAGTCCAGACCCAAAGCAGCAGAGCTGCTCTGCCTCGCTCCCCGCTAGCGCTTTGTCAGCGCGCCCCGCGGCCGTGCTTCGGGGGCTCGCGCGTTCCCTGGGCTGCCTTAGCGAGCTGGATGTGCGCTCTGGGCTTCCTGATCTTACCGTGCGTGGCGGTGTCGCTGTCCTGCCCGCACTGGCCGAATGTAAGGGATTTGTGAGCTGTGGCCATGCCCTTAGTCCGGTAACCGATACGGATTTATCTCCTGTGACAGTTCGGGAATAAACAAATAACTATCCCAGCGGAGCTGTAGATGTTAGCGACATGTGCGCGTAGCTCGGCACCTGGCCTCCGCACAAGTGCGCCGGGGGCAGGTGACTCCCCGGGAGGAAGCGCTGGCCTACCTTCCTCCTCTCTCCAACTCCATCCGCTGACTCCAGGTTCTCAATTACATTGAGCCTCTCCAAACGCTTAGGAAAAAGGCAGCAACCTCTTTCATGATTAACCTAGACCCTTTTCCTCCCTGAATTCCCAGCCATCATAGGGCAGGAGGTAAGACTGTTGGTTGAAATTAAATCTGAAATGCCTGTGTGGGCTACTCCTAAAGTGAGTTTTTGACATTCCCCTCCGATGGGCAGAGGAGGGAGGAAAGAAAGCTTGCTGGTTCATGTGACAGTCACACTGTCAGCTCTAAGCCCTGCCACTGCCATTAGATGCTTTTATCACCCCATCCAGCACAGCTGGGTTATTCTTAATTGTCTTGTTTGGATGATTGTGTTTTTGCTTTTTATTTGAAATAAAATCAATTATTTTGCATTATCCTGCTTGTTAGTCATTTTTTTTCCTTCTATCATGATCTGAAAAAGCTGTAGGTACACACCTGGGTTTCCTGGAGTATTGCGTTGTAGCAAAGGGTGTTCAGTAACAGCTGAGGGGATGTTTTGAGTACTTCCTGTAGAGTAATCGCATGAGGGAAGACACCAGTATGCATTCGCATGCCCACACAGCACTATGTTTTGGAAGCTGCAGGGGCTCTGGTAGCTTTAGGGAGAAGGGTTTGGTCCGTGGCTTTGCCACGAGACTGCTGTGTGCCTTGCGATGGCTTCTGTCTTGCTACCTTATCCTGGCGAGAGGGAGGTTCATCTTCCAGGTGTCACGTATTGGTTTCAGTTTAAGTTGTAGATAACCCTCGCAGCGCAGAGGGTCACTGCGGAAGGCCTGAACTCCAAGCCGAAAACTGATCTTCCTTCCTTGATTCCTGCGTATCTGGGGGAGTCGGTGGAGAGATTCCCCTTCAAGGAGTTCGCAGTCATGAAGCATGAAGCCACCTTTCATGCATTTGGTTACATATTGGAACAATGATTTGGAAAGTGAAAAGTTCATATGTTTTTTTTTTTGTTGTTGTTGTTCAGCTTTGAAACCAATAACTAGGTAAATAAGCTAAAGCAGAGTTTGGGACGGCAGCCTGGAGGCTCTCGAAATGTTTTTTGTGAAAATGCTGGTAGAAAGGTTTGAAAAGCAGATGGGTTTTGTGGCTGCAGGCAGCAAGATTTCTGACTTCTGCAAAACCTCTGTGCTTCTCCTCCCTGACACGGATGGAAACACTCTCATTTACTGCCCCTCTAACCCAGCTCCCCTCCCCCTTCCAGTTATTCTGCAGCTCCTTCCCGGGCCCGTTTGCACCTCTTCCTCGCCTGGATGCTGTGTAGCTCAACACAACCAGGCAGTCACAACTATTAAATGAACCTCTGCTCTTGGTGTACGCTCTGTGGGAGCGTTAGTGCTTAGCATTTAACAAGAGCAAAAGCCAGAAAACGGGAATTGTGGTGGCTGAAAGCAATCCAGAGCCATCATAGAAATGTTTCTGTAACATCTCCTGCTTTTCATTCCTGAGAGATGATTTTGTGTGGTCCAAGCCTTGAGATAATCCTATCATTCATCCTGATTTGCAGGAACTATCGGTACCTTCTTCAGTGACACTGTGGCCTTGCAATCTGGAACTGGCTTATTTTAAGTCTTCCGATTTATTTACCTATGTTCCCTTTAGCAACAACTGCGACATAATACCTCCTTTCAACGAGGAGGGCAGCATACTCTGTTTTTAATTGCCACTGGGGAGCTAACGGGACACGGTTACATCAGCGGGCGTGCGGAGCTGTGATCGCATACGCGGCACCCTTGCTGACGTTCGTGTTCCTTTCCTCCAGTTTGATGTAAAAGCAAGTAACTATCATTTCTTTCATGCTGTTTGGAAAGCGAGTCACAAAGAGAGCAGCGCTCCGTTCTTACTGCAGCGTTGCTGCAGCGCAAAGTAACCCCGTGGTTTGGAAGACTGGTTTGGGATTAAACTAACATGCTTGCAGCATCTAATCTTTTTTTTTCAAGGCATGTAAAGATTCCCCCCCTGCATGCACGTCTTCTGCCTTGACAGAAGTGTCAACTGACTGGAAATGGGTTCAAAAGAAGAAATCATTCCATATTCCTTCCTGTTGGAGAACCGGCAGCTCCCACCTATCCGTGGGGGCCTGTAACAGTTGCGCTTCCTCTAGTTCAATGGAAGGACCTGAAACTGCAGGATGTTGCTGTAGGGAACATCTGTGCAAGCTGCCGGGGGAGGAGGAACGTCAGGACGGTCGGAACAGGAGCGGCAGAGCCGGCCGTGTCCTTAGCTGTGCTTGCAGGGAGGTCCTGCCGCTGTGCGCGGGGGAGAACTTCAGACCTGCTGTTCTGATGCAGCGCTGCCTTGTTTAGTCCCAGGGCTGCAGCTTTGGCCAGCCTTTGGGCTGCAGTCGGGAATGGGCTGGCTGCTGGTGTCCAGGAGCTTTGGGGTCACCGGTAGAAGGACTTTCCACTCATTTCCCTTCAGGGGCAAGGCCAATCTCATCGCTGGTTCAAAACTTTGAAAGCCACCAACAGTTCCTCAGACTGCCCTTGCAGTGGGAGATAGCTTTAACACGGTGAAAAAACAACTATACTGGGTCAGAGCAGAAGTCCAGCTAGCACAGGGGCTAGGTCAAAAGTATAAAAATGAGCCCTCACGAGAGGGCTGTTCAATAGGATTGTTCCGTTCAGTGGGAGGAAGGTTCGTCCACCCCCTCCCTTGTGCTGGCTCTGGCCTCTTGGTGAACTAAAATCTTTTCTTGTGGTGTTTGTTCTTCTACCACTCGTGTGAGTCAAACAGCTCTAAGGGACACTGGAGGGGTGTCAGGCGCGGTGGCCAAGTGGTAAGGCGTCGGTCTCGTAAACCGAAGATCGCGGGTTCGAACCCCGTCCGTGCCTGCCGGTGATGCACTGGCTGCCCTGCAGCCGGGGCCTGCGGATGCCGCCTTCTTGGAACAGGCTGCCCAGAGAGGTTGTGGAGTCTCCTTCTGGAGATGTTCAAAACCCACCTGGATGCAACTCTGTCTAATGTGCTCTAGGTGACCCTGCTTGAGGGTTACCTCAAGCACCTGCTGCTTGAGCAGGGAGGTTGGACAAGATGACCTCTAGAGGTCCCTTCCAACCTTACCCATCAGAGCTAGCACACAGCCCTGTGTGAACAGGCAAAATAAGGATCCAAAATAAGGATCAACAAACGCACAGGTTAGTGACCTACAAGCCTATGTCAGCTGAAAAACAGTACAGTGATGTTCCTTTTGGTATAGCTTCTAATTTCTGGCAGTTGGCATGAAAGCATAGAGGACGTTGCTGTCCTTGGCGAGAGGAGGAAAAAGGAAAAAAAATAGTACTGACTGGGGTTTACAGAAGTAATCTGAATTCAGACTATGGAATTGTCTGTGCTCAAGCTTTATTTGAAGGTTCTTAGAGGACTTGGGAATTCAGAATCATCTGTCTAGAACAAGCCCTGTCTGAAGTTGCTACGGTCTGTGCCGGTCAGCAGTTGCTGCTTTCCCCACGAGCCAGCACGCATCTGCTCACCTAGCTTGGATCCTGTAGGCTCTTGCTTGGATTACAGCAGTGGTGGCAAGAGGCGTGTTGAAACTCAGGTTGCCTGGGCTGAAGGCTAGGAAGGGAGCTAATCAAACTAAACACCTCTTGTCGCGAGGCTGGCGGCCCGGTGGAGGGGGACGCTTCCCAGAGCAGTTGTCTTTGCGGCTCCCTTGACCCCCCCTTTGCTGGTGGAGCTCTCCAGCTGCTGCTGTGCCCCTTGCTCCCTGTGCTGCGATCGGTAGCTGGTGGCTGTTTAAAAGCAGCTTTTGCGCACGGACTGGACTCCTTCAGCGGGTTGTATCCGAGCCAGCCCCTTCCCTGGCCGCAGCCGGAGCAGCTGCTGTAGAGCTGTTCTCCTCCCAAGAGAGGGCAGCGTGCTCATCTGGCTTCATCGGCTCTGGGCTGCGGCGGCAGGGCTCGCACCTAACCGCTGCCCAGGCTCTGGCTTCAGTCGAAACCTTCCCCGTGACAGCCAGCCTGGCTCTCCAGTGAGGCAAGAGGGAATTGCCACCAGCTTCCATGGGCCACGCACCCTGCTGGGGACCAGGTTTTGCCAACTCCTAGCAAGCTCAGAGGGACAGCAGCATTTTTTCACGAGTAAGCTGATGGGAGGAACTATGCCGATACCTGTCCTTCCTGTGGAAGCCCTGCCGCATCAGGGCAAGTCTTAATCCATCTGTTTGCCTCCTGACAACTACAGAGGGGACAGCAGGGTACCATACAGGACCTGTTGAGCCTAATTTGTGTTCTGCTTGGGGGACCATCCCCTCACGTGGAACCAGATTGCAGGAGAGTCTAGCTGTTATCTCAAGTCTCAGGGTAAGAAGCTGAGCTTTCTTGCTGATTCTGCCACCAAGACACTGTGTAAGGTTAGCTAAGTCAGATCAGATGTTCATATTCTTGCAAACGTGTCCTTGACACTCCTAGGTGTTGCTCTCTAGACTATGGGTGTTTTCAGAGATGTCTGAGCCCTGCAGCTCTTGGGACTCCTAGGAGGGTGGTAGGTTGCAGCAACCTCGTAGTGAATCGTTACAGGTCCAAAGTCGGAAGCTGCTAGTGATCATCTCTGGCTGTAGCTCCTATCTGGTTTCCCTTCAGTGAGCCCTATCTCAGAAGAAGCTGTGAGGGTTAGTGCCATGTGTTGTAAGGAGGTGATAACTCCTGCTTGGGAAGGTACACATTGAAGTGCTCAGTCTGCCCTGGGGTAACGACTACAGCAGCAATCATTAAGTGTTGCCATTAGCACTAACAAAGATAGTCTGGCACTGGTAGAGTGGATGGACTGGTGCGCTGGGACCCCTTGAGATGGTAAAACCCTGGGCTAGAAGTGGCCCTGAGTCTGGTGCCCTGTGATCATAGCCATGTATCTTCAGGTCATTTACTATTGAATTTGCAGAGCAGTGCAAGCCATCCACCACTGTGATTTTATGCACACAAAAGCCCTCTAACAGACTTCCACCCAACAGCCATGAAAAATGCTCAGTGCTAGAGGAAGAGAGCAGGAAATATCCTGGCTGGCAGCAATCAAGAGCACTTGATTCAAGGGCATGCAAATGTGTGTATGTAAGTGCTTAAGGCCAAAATGCTCCAATTTGCCCTACTAACAGGCCTCACTGACCAGTCTACCAGTCTCACCCTAAAGAAATTCCTCCTAAACCCAAATCTGATAGTCCATCCGAGCCTGGAGCAAGGACCGAGCCAAAGAAAGTCTCAGATCCGTGAGTTCACCCACCCTATTTTTATCTCTAGCTGTGGGCATCTTCCAGGGCTTAGGGGAAGGGAAAGGCAGGGTGTCTCCCTGGCTTCTGCAGGTGGTCAGCTGAATTCCAAGGTTACTTAAAAACAGAAGAAATACAAGCAAATCCGATTAACTGTCGACTCCCAATCCGCCTCCCCAAACACGTACTGACGTACCACATATGCGGAGCCTGTGCCAGCTTCTAAAAGAAGATCATCCTGTTTTGTGAGACAATCCTGGCCGTGCACCCATCAGACAAGCTTTTTGCTCCCTCTATCCCCTGGAAGTGTCTTCCAGAAATGGCCTGATGGAGAATTTCAGTCTCGATGTATTCCAGACCTATTTATATCTATGAGCATTCCTGACTGTTGCATGCATCGTGCTTTTCCATTACTTTCATCTAGTGAGTCAAACTTTTGGAAGCTGGTAGCTTCACTCAGCTAAAGAATGGATTTGAAGAGGAAGGGAAGAAAGGGGACCAAAAATACCTCAGAAAAAGAATAACATGCTGCACCAAGCCCCTGTTAAACAGCCTCCGGGTTGTTTGGGCTGAGCTCTAGAGTAGCTCTGATGATCAAGGCCCATGAAATGCAAAACTACACAGGAGAAGGGAAGACAAGTACCATGGTCACTTGTTACTAAGAATACAATTATCCATACGCTAATGATTGCCTGCTTGATAGGATTACCAATAAAGACAAACTGCAGTGGGGATCATGGCTTCACTTCCTTCCTCCTGCCCTGAGGGATTTAATCCTGTCTTTGTGTTTTGTTTTTAGTCAGTCGATAAAAATCTCTGCTCACAGAGACGTCTCCGAAGCCTTTTTCCTGCGGGAAACTTTGGGGGCAGATTCCTGCATCGGCTCCTCTTGTGTGCAGCTGGTGGGGAACTAACTGCTAGTTTAACACCGGCAAGAACAGTTCAGGCCTTCTAATTTCAGAACATGCTGTAAAATGGTGGCTAATCCTCCCAGCCATCTTGAGAGGTTAAAAATCCTGGGTGGCAGACTCTGGAAGGACCTGACAGCTCCTCGGTTAGTCTTCTCACTGACTTTTGATGGCTTTTTGACATCCCATTTTTCAAAACACCCAAGCAGCAAGGCACCCCTTGCCACGTGGGGGGGGGGGTCTCCTGCAAACCAAGTGCTCTCAGCGCCCGTTTACCTGGTGCAATAGCGGTTTCTGTAGTGCGCTGAGCAGCAGGCGTGCTGTGGCCAGGGCGCGAGCGTGCCGCTGCTGCCGCGGCAGCTCCCAGGGAAGGTGGAGGAGCACTCCGCAGCTCGGCGCAGAAACGCTGCCAGCCGCCTCTTGATGAGGAAAGGCAAGGCAGCCTTCCTTGGCTATAAACGCCGGCGCCAGCTCCTCCACTACCCAGCCAAGGACTAATAAGGTGCAAACTGGTGGTTCAGCGTTGCGCTGCGGCCGGCTGACACCCCGGCCTGCACAGAGGAGACAGAACTGAGCGGACCTTTCCGAGTCGAGGGCTTGGGGGCGATTCGAAGGAGCGCACAAAGCTCCTGGGAATGCCTCAGGCGCTGGCTGATGAAGATCATCACCCCGCCCGGGGCTGCCCGCTCGCACCGGAGAGACCCGCGCTGCTTGCGGGCCGCTTGCCCTTGCGCTTCCCCACGCCGCACGCGTGCCGGGGGAGGGGGGGGTTGCGTGTGCATCCCCGTGGGGGGGAGGGAGGAGGGCGGGGGCCGGGGCTGTGGGCAGGGCCCGGGCACACGACGCCGGGTGGCAGCCGGCCGCGAGCCCGCCCAGCCCCGCCGCAGGCCGAGCGGGCTGCCGCGCTCCCCTCCGCGGCCGCGCAGGCAGGACGCGCGCTCCGGCGGCAGGGCAGGCATGGCCGGGCCCGTGGACCTCTACCTGGCCGTGCCGCTGCTCTTCACCGTCCTGGCCCTCGTCCTCGCCTCGGTCTTTGTGAAGCTGCGCGGCGGCGGCGCCGGGGAGCGGGCGGCGGCGGCGGCCGAGCAGCCCCCGGCGGCGGCGGCGGCGGCGGCCGAGCAGCCCCCGGCGGCGGCGGCCGAGCCGGTCCCGCAGGGCGGCGAGGAGGCGGCGGCGGCGGCGGCCCCGGAGGACGAAGGCGGCCGGGTGCCGGTGGAGGAGGTCGGCGCGGGCGACGAGGGGAAGGCGGCGGAGCAGCAGCCGCAGCCGCAGCAGCAGCAGCAGCAGCCGCCGCCGCCGCCGGGCCCCGCCGCGGCGGAGCAGCCGGGCCCCCCCGCGGCCGCCGGGAGCCCCCCGCCGCGGCCGCCCGCCGAGCCCCGCGAGCCCGAGCCCCAGGAGGACGCGGCCGCCGAGGTAAGGCGGGCGGCGCCGGTGCCCGCCGCGCCCGGGCGCGCTCCCGCCCCCCGGCCGGGGCCGCGGTGCCGGGGTGTCCCCCCGGCCCCCCCCCCCCCCACGCACCCCAGGCTCTCCGCTGAAATGGGAGAGGCCTCGGCCGAAGCTGGGTCCCCCCCTCGGGTGGGGGCGTTTCACTGATTCCCCCCCCCCCCCCGCCGCCGCCCGAATCTTAAAAATAAGATAGTGAGGATTTAAGGGAAAATAGAGACTCCATCCAGCTTGGGAGTTTTCTCCATCTCCCAATCGCTAATCCAGGGCTCTGCGCGTGGGGGGCGATTCTTTTCCCCTCTCTCTGCGCTCTTCTTGTTCTGTAGGTTGTGGCAAACTGCCCCCGTGTTAGCACAGGGGCTCCTCGCACCGGCTCAGCCCCGGTCTCCTTGGCTGCCCTGGGGCAGAAGGGTCTAGGTTCACCCTTCCCTGCAACCGCAGCAGGATGCTCGTGCCAGGGTCTGACCCCCGGCTGAACTGGGGAGGGTTAGTGGGGGCAGCGATACCTGCCTATAAACACCCGGTAAATCCTCCTCCAGCACCAGATCTTGTTTAAAAATAAAAGGCTGACCCAAAGTCCATGGCAAGAGCCCGCGCTGCTCAGACGGGGCTCTGGATTGGGCTAACATGTTGCACCCTGGGCTCAGTAACAACCTGAGAAGCGCAAACTCAATGCATTTGTGGCTTTCTCCCAGGGCGGCTCCAAAATTTGGGAGAGATGCGTCCTAAAACGGGCAGGCTCCAGGCAGCGCGCCGCAGCTCAGGAGCGCAGGCCTGGGGCCCCTGCAGCCTGTCGGCTATTATTAGCTGCGTTTGTAATCCTCAGCGACTGCACCGGGGCTGACGGGCAGCGCGGAGGCAGGCAGGCAGCCTCCGCCTCGGAAAGCATCGCTGCTGGCTTGTCGGACCCCCCCCGGCAGGCCGAGTGCCCCCATCCGCGTCCCGATGCTCTGTAATGCGTACGAGCGAGCTGTGAGCCCGGGCTGGGGCGGTGCGTCTGCCTTCGTGTGCTGGTGCCTGGGCTCTTCCTCATTTCCCATCTTCTTCTCCGGGACCTGAGCTTCGGTTCGCTCCTTGCCCCGGCAGACCCTTTGCTGGGGGGCCAGGTTCCTGAGAGCAGCCCCCCTCCCTCGGTGCAGTGTCCTGGATGTACTGGCCACATCTGTCCCTTTGCGGCATGATTTATCGGTGCCTGTGACTAGAGCGATCGCTGCCAAACTGCAGAGCCCCGGGGCCTGCCTTGAGCTGGCCGGGTCCTATCTGGGCTGGCTCAGCAGAAAATCTGGTGCCTGGCCTGAGCCGGCTGCAGGGCCCGCGCTGCACCCAGCGCTTTCCGAAAAAGCGCAGCAGCCCGTTGAGACAGAGGAGCTTACCCAGCGCGCCGCAGAGCCCCGGGGCTCCCCTGCTCCGCTGACGCCAGCCTCCTGGGGAGACGGCTCTCCTCTCGTCTCAGCATGTTTCTCTTCTCCCCCCTTGGGTCCGAGTCTCGGAGCAGAGGGACTTGGACCTTTAACCGTCTGTGGCCCTTTGGTGAAGGGCTGCCCTTCACCGCGGAGCAAGCGCCCGGGAGCGCTGGCCTGCGCGGGAGCTCGTGGCTGCCGGGACCACGAAGCTTTTCCCCGAACGGCTTTTCTGCAGCGGGTACGCTCCAGGCTGGAAGCGCGTGTAGCCGTGCATGCTGCGCGCGCAGGGCAAAGCGATGCTGCTTTTCCAGCCCCCAGCAGCAGTGGGGGACAGATCCGTGGCTCGGATGCCCGGGCCCCGCCGGCTGGGTGGCACCAGCCCGCCGGCTGCCCGGGCTGGGGCGCCTGCGGGCAGGGGGCAGCTGCTAGGGCAGGTCCAGAAGAGGAGCCGCTCATGCCACGGGGAGCGATTCCCTTCGTCCCCGCTGGCTCCCCTCGCTGAAAAGTTAATTAGTTTGTCACTGTCTGTCCTCGTCACCATCCCCAGCTTGTTAGCGCGCGAGGCGCTTCTGTCGGAGCGCTCCCGAAATTGGAAGCTGTTGGGTGGGGAATGGCAGAGCCGCCGGGAGCTGCCAAGTCCGGTTCCAGCGGGAACCGGGCAATTCCGAATGAACGCTTCGGTCCTGCGTGGAGGCTCCTGAGATGGCCCCTTCCTACCACGGGCCGGGAAGGAAGCTAAGGCAGGAGAGGACAGAGCACCCGCAGGTCCCGCTTCTCCGTCGCAGCCAAGGCGGAGAGTCCCTGGGGCCTTCCTATGGAGAGATCCCCAGTAACAAGCCCAAAGCCAAGCAGGGAAGGGATGTGGAGGAGGGAGCAATGGAAGCTGGCAGGGGAAGAGCAGGGTTTTCAACGGTGGTGCTGCTGCAGGGATGCCATCCTGCCGCGGGATGCCGGGCGGAGAGCGAGCCGGCGGCGCTGGGCCCCGTCCGCGTCCGCCGCATGGCGGGGCAGCTGCGTTTTGTGCGTTATTCTGGGGCAGGACAGATCTCCTGGTGCCACTCGGTGACCCCAGGAAGCACGGCTGAGGCATGCGGTTGCCATCGGCGCGCGAGTCGGGACGGGCTTGCAATAAATCAGTGCTGCTTTCCTCCATCAGCTGGCTGGAGTGGGCCGATTTGCCAAGGACTAACCGCAGCCCATCAGTGCAGGTGGAGCGGAGAGGTTCAGATCACCAGGCTCTGGCATGCTGGAGGGAGCGTGGGTCCTCGGGCCGGGCCGTGGGGAAGTGCCTCGTGCTAAGACACCCCTGGCCACGTTCCCTTCTGCCCCTCGAGGCCAGCTGCACCCACCGGAGGGCCAGCTGGCCGGCCACGAGCTCTGATTTACGGCTGGGCATCCCATAGCCCGGCTGCTCCCTGGCAGGGGTGCCAGGAGGTGCGAGGAGCACGAGCGCAGGCGCCTGGCTGTGCTGTGGGGCCGTGAGGCCCCCTGGAGCAAGGTCAAGTGGGCAAAGGTGAGGAGAAAAGGGGACAAGTTGACCTGGTGATCCAACCAGAGGTGGCCTTGTACTTGGGGGTGTCCACATCCAGCTCAGCCCAGCCAGGGAAGATCGTGAAACCCTGCCTGTCCAGGACAGTGTGCTTTCCTGCTGCTGGTGGGGCTTCCACCTGCCTCTCCTGCAAAGCTTCCCTGCGCAGACCCCTCCTCCCGGGGGCTGCGCGCCCCCCGCCGCCTGCCCTCGGGGCCTTTCTCGTGAGCCCTGAGCATCCCTGTACCGCATAGCTAAGGGCCAAGTCACCCAGCTCCCAGCAGGAAGCAAGCCAGGAGCCCTGGTCAAATTAGGAAGTTGGCACCTCCACCCTCAGATACCTCCTGCCTCCCTTCTCTAGCGCTGGAGGCGAGAAGGCGTCTAATTAGCCTGGCTTTAATTGGCTCTTGGCAGGCTTTGCTGGAGCTGGAGTCGAGCAGGCTGGCCCTGTGCTGCCCCAGGGCTGGAGCAGGTGCTTTCCCATCGCCGCAGAGCGTTTGGGAGGGACGGCGGCGACGCGCGGGGCCTCGTCGCAGGCTCCGCGTCTGTCGCAGGTCACAGTCACCGGGATTCGAGGCTGGGCAGAGTCTCCTGCTGCGCCCTGTAACCGCTCCGACGCGCTCCGGCTGCGAGCGGGTTGCCTCTTGCAGCGGCTCCAAATCAGAAAGCAACAGCGGAGCAAAGCAGGACGCGCGTGGTCTCCCTGGAGGGCGTGCGCGCGTCCTGCCCTTCCCTGCTCCGGCTCTAGCCCGGGGCTAAGGGTGGCACGGGCTGGGGGGGGGGGCTCGGGGCTTGGCTGCGTCGTGGCTTCACGGCCGCTTGTGGCAACGCGAGGCCTTTGCTCCAGGCTCCGGGAGGTCGAGCTGCTGTTTGGCCCTTCCGGAGGCCGGGCCAGGCCGGGGCAGGTCCCCTGGGCGTCTGACCTGCACGGCTGCAGGCCGCAGCTGGAGGAGAAGCCACGAGGGCTCCTGCCTGGGCGCCCTGTGGCTGGGTGGCCAGTCGCTATTGGACACGACACCGTCGGCAGCTTTGGGAGGATAACGAGGCGGATGCTGGTTAACCAAAGCCTCCGCTCCCTGCAGAGGCACCGCGGAGAGGTTCCTCTTCGCAGGGACCGCCGCCACCCGGAGCTGGTTTGCAGCAGCCTCCAGGATGTCACTGGGTCTCAGAGGCTTGGCTGGTGGCCTGAGATGTCCCCCTGCCCAGCAAGGGATGCTCTGGCATTGGCACCTGTGGTGTTTGCTTGCAAGAGGCACTAACGGAAGGGGGAAGCGCTGGACAAGCTGGTTGCTCACGATATTGGGGTGCTGCTCTGGGCTAGGATGTGATGGTGCCGGTGGGGGGGGGAGGGGGAGCTGCGAGGGGCTTGGCCCCAACCGGGGGCTGCTCACCCCGCTGAGGGATGTGCCTGGGCGTCTGCAATCAGACCTCGCTCTGCCCGACCGCTCGCCGGGCGCTGCGTCGCCCTGCGGCTTTGGTCGGGCCGCAGCCACGCTGCAGCTCATCCCTGCCGCTCTTCAGCAGTGTTTTGGGGTGGGCTGGTGGGAGCAGACGGTCCCTGGAGCTTTGGGGAGGCCAGGCCTGAGAAGAGCCTCTGCCACACAAAGGCACGTCCTTCGCCAGGCACCCCGCTCCTGGGGCCGGGGGGACGATCTCCCGGGGCAGAAAAGCAGCTCTTGTTTTATAGCAGCTGCTGCTTTTGCTGCAGGGAAGATGGAGAGCCTCAACGGTGGGGCCGGGGTGAAAGGAAACTGCTCGCATAGCAGCTGCCTCCCTTTGCAAAACTCTGCCCAGCTTTTCTTTCCTTTTTTTTTTTCCTTTTTTTTAAGAAAGCTTCTTCCTTCTCCTTCTCCTTTTCCTCCCATTTTTCTTTTTCTGGCTCGCTCTCTGTCTGTCTGCCTTCTTCGTATTCTCTCTCTCTCTCTTGCAAAGTCTTGCATCAGGCTTGGATCAGAAAGTGCAGCCATAAATGGCAACATACTGGGCCCGGGAGTTTATTCCAAGACAATTTTCTCCCTGCTCTTTGCAGCCTGGGATCTTCGCTTTTCCAGCTGTCGTTTTCCCCGTCCCATCCGTAGACACCAGGGACTCCCTCTGACTGCGGAAAAGCAGGAGGACCCACCAGCCGGACAGCCTCCTCCTATCCCCTCCGAGACGGGAAACCCATTGCTCCGAGGGGTTCGCCCGGGGGGAGTGGGGGGGGGGGGATGGAGGAAGCAGAGAGGAAACGGCCTTGTTCGGCCAGAAAAAAAGCTGAAAACCAGATGACGCTGCGATGGCGAGTCCGAACCCTGTCTCCCTTACAGCAGGGAGCTAAGTTTGGCTCTCCTGCCTGGGAACCTTTCCCTCGCTCCGGGATAGGGCTTTGCGTGGGCTGATAGAGCTTTGGACACACAGAAATGTCTTACAGGTATCTGCTCCTTATCCCAGGATCTTATCCCATCTTATCCCAGGGCTGCAAGCCTTTGCTGGGGTGTTGGAGCCCCTTTCCTCTAGGACTGGCAATGAAGTCCCAGGACTTTGTTGCCCATGGTGGCAAAATCAAGAGCTGGGGGTTTTGGAGGGCCAAGTCCAAGCTTATGCGTCTGAGCCAGGCTTCATTTGGGGCATCAGCACCGAATGAGGCCCTCTGTGGCCAGCGCTGTCCGTGGCTGGAATCTCCCAGGAAGTCTCATCCTCCCTCCTCCTTGACTTAAGCCTCAGCTGCTGCAGTCAGATGAGTACACAGGCATCTCGGTTGCTGGCTGCTGAAACCAAAGGGTAAAACTACGTTTCTGATCATCTAACAAATGCTTAAGCTCTAAAGCCAAGACCTGTCAAAGGACAAGACAGATGTATCGTTGCGTTAGTATTTAAGGTTGTCGGATTTGGACACTGAGGTGGTGGGTGCTGGTTTTGGAAAGAGGGCTGTGACTCTGAGGCAGGTGTTGGCTGATCGCACTTCCCATGGCCACCCTGGGAACTCAGTTCTCCCGAGCTTGTTCCTAGCTGACTCCGCTCTGGGGTGAGTTGTCTAACTTCGTTACCAGTCCCCTCCTCGGTGGCCCACGACCCTCCGTGCTGGCCTTTCTGAAGCCCTCAGCAAGCGTTGGAGACCAGGCGCTGTTCAGATGCGCGTGTCCCCGGCACGGGAGCTGCCGCCAGGTCTGGCAGGTTTGCAGGCGGGCGCGGGCTGGGAGCGCGGGGGGCCGCGCCGGGTGCGTTCCCGGGCCCGCGTGGCCTTGGGGCCGGGCAGCTGCAGGCTGCTGCCTACCGCGTCGCCTTCCCGAAGCCCGCGGCGCCGCGAGCTTTGTTTGCTGCAGCAGCTGGCCTGGGCGGCCCGCGTCAAGCCTCCTCCAGATGCTCGCGGATAATTCGCGGCTGCCTCCCGCCGGCCCGCAGCGCTTTTCGCTGCCCTCTCTGCCGGGAGGTTTCCTTGTTAGGCGAGCGCTCGCTCACACAGAACGGCGGTCGCAGCGCTAGGGTTCTTGCTTCTCCGGCAGCTTGTGCTGCCGTCTGGACCCGGTCCACGTATCCCCTCGCTCCCCCCGGTCGCTTGAAACGGTCTCCCCGCGTCGCCTCCGGGCTGCTGCGCTTCGAGCAGAAGCTTGCTCTCAGCCGCGGGGCTACTGAGAAGGCCCCCAGGAAGGGGAACGGGCACAGCGGCACCCACCAGCAAAGACACGACTAAGGAGCCAGCCCTGAAATTTGGGGCCGGTACGCGCGCGTGCGTGCGCGCGTGCAGTTTTTGTCCCTGCCGGCTGTTTTGCAAGCCTGCTGGGAGGCTGCTCCCACCCCTGCTCTTGCTATTTTGTGCCGAGGCCAGCCGGACACGATGTACCCGGCCCCTGCCCACGCGTATCCTCCTCTGCGGACACCGGCCTGGCACAGCCCGGGGAAAGGTTCAGCCGAGAGAAGCGTTTGGGCTGGGGAGAGGGCAGGGAAAGGAAAGCTTTGGCCTGTTTTCAAGGCGATTCTGCTTTCAGAGCCGATGTGGGGCTGAGAAAACAGGCTAGCCCAGAGCAGGGGGGGCGCGGGGGCTTCAAAGCGATGCGACCCTGCGGCCGCGGTGGGGAAGGCAGCAAGCAGAGCGGGCGTTACGGGACCGAGCGGCTCCTTGCCTTTGCTCTCCTCTGCCCCCTCCTCCTGCTAGCCTGGATCTGCTGCATCAGCGTGCCGGGTTGCTGCCTCCGGCCAAGCCGGGCCGCGGAGCCTGGCGGCAGGCGAGACGCCCTCCTTCGCCTCCGCCGGCTCCTCGCGAGCTCCCCGGCCCCGGGGCAGCGCGCCCGCGCGCGCGCGGAGGCGAGCCGGCGAGCACGGCTCCGTGCTGAGCCCGAGCCCAAGGCCTGGCTGGAGCCACGAGCGTTTCGGGGCTCTTTTTGGTGTTCTTCACGGCTGCGTCGCGGCGTGGCTCGTGGACCGGAGGGCAGCTTGGGCGTCGGGGCAAGAGGCGGCTGCCGGCTGCACAGGGAGATTTGCCGGCACTGCCAGGGCTGGGGTGGCTAGTGCAGCACAAGGAGGGCTCGGGAGCGTTTGCCAGCCGCCTGCCCGGGCACGGAGCAGCCCTGCCGCTGTTTTGGGCCGGGCAGGCGCACCAGCAGCCTCGGGAGGGCTTTGGGGGCTTTGCTGGGCTTGGGGAGCAGCAGCAACGTATCCCTGCACAAATGCAGCCCTGCTGCTCCGCCGTCTCGGGGTAACGCAAAGCCCGCGCGCCATGCTTGGCCGCAGGCTTGGAGGGGCACGGCAGGAGGGTTCGGTGGCCTTCCCTGCCTTGGCTCATTTAAAGCAGAGAAAAACAGAGTCCGGGGCTGCAAACACACCTGTGAGAGGTGCCTTGCTCGCGTTGGGAGTTTGCTGAGTTTGGTGATGTTACGGCAGCCTCGGGGGTGGCTCTTGGCGGCGGTGCGGAGACGGCTGACTGCTCTCTTCTCCGTTCAGGTGCAGAGCAGCAACTTGCCCGATGCTTGTGTGTCAACGTGGCGAGAGATGTTATCCTTCGGGCAGGATGGGGATCTATCAGGCTGCCTTAGCGGCGATAAATCAGCTTCTCCCCGCCATGCGGGGCGGCAGGATCTGCGCCAGCCGCGCGCGGTGGCTTTGGGCTGGCGGTGGTCCCTTCCCGTGGGCCAGCGCCGCCGGTCTGGAGCAGCGCCCGGCTCTCTCCTCCCATCCCTGCCGCCGCGAGGTGCCCACGGGTGGGCCGGGTCTGCTTGGGGGGCACGATGGGGCCTGGGGAGGCAGGCAGATGGGGATGGAGCTGGGGCGCAGGAGGGGAAGAGAGGTGCTGGCAGCCGGCTCCGAGCGATCCAGGCAGAACAACGTCGCGCTCCGGCAAGCTACGAGCTGCCGCGGAGCCAGGGGTTCCCAGGCCAGCTCGAGCCACATATCGCCATCGCTCGGCCTCCTGGGCTGCGCTCTCCCCGCTCCGATGAAATGTTTCTTCCTCCGGGTTGCAGCTGAGACACCCTCCTTCCTGGGAGGTGCGGGATGTCTCCCTGCTGGGTGCTCCCGGGTCTCGGCAGGGTGCGAGTGAGCACGAGGCCCCTCCAGGCAGCATCCCCGCTGCTCGCTGGGGCTGAGCCTGTGGAGCCTGCGGCGCTTTGGGGTGCCTGGGAGGCAGGACGGTGCCAAGCCGCGACGGTTCCCCGTGCTGGGCGTGTGAAGCTGCTGGGAAAAGGCAGCACCCACATTTTCTACTTGCTTCTACTGGCTCTTCCACAGGCTGCGTTCTGCCTCGCGGGGGATCCGCTGCCCCCGGCTCGCCGGCTGGAGGAGCCGCCTCCGCCGAACCCCCCGGGGCAGGGCCCGGCGTCCCCACCCCGCCGCCTCCCCGCGTGCCTCTGCCAGCGTTTCCGTGGCCCTGCAGCCACGAAGCGGCTGGTTTGGGTGCTGCCCCCGCTGCCAGCCCGGCCCTGGGGCTGAGCGGGCGTCCAGAGGGATGCGCCCGGTTTGGAAGCGGGGCCCGATATAGCGGTCGCTGCTGGGGGCGGGGGGTCTGGGCGGCGCGTCCCTCCGGGGAGCCCGCGGGCATGGCGGCAAGCAGCAGCCGAACGGCCGTGAGGAACGCGCCTTCCTCGCTGGTGACAAACTAACCTAGTCCCGGGCTCCGGGCTGCGTGCCGCAGGGCCGGCCCTTCGCACGCGCGTGCGCGGGGTCCGTCCGCCTCGGGCCGCGCCGGTCCCTCCGAGCAGCCGGCCCGGCCGCCTTCGTGTCTCCCGTCCCGCGCGGGGCTTTGCCAGGTGCTCGGCTCCGCCGGAGGGAGGCACGTCCGTGGGAGCCTTGCCCCGAGCGCCTGCCTTTTCTCCGAGACCGCGGCGGTCTTTGCTCTCCCCGCTTGCCGTCTGCGTGGCTTTCTTCCATGTGTGCTGCAAGGAGAAGGAATCTGGGCTTGATAAAGCTTGTTGTAGCTTATAAGAGGCGACTTCAGGCATTTCCAAACTTGCTTTGCATAAAAAAAAAAAAAAAAAGGGTGTTGTTTAACTGCTGCTCCTGCCCCTGCTCCGAAGATAAGCCGGGCAATGGGAGAGCCTGGGCTGCCCGGGACCGAGGGGCAGAGCAGGGCGCAGGGGTCCCAAGGCAGGCGAGGGCCCGCGGCTGGGTCCTAGGCGAATCCCCCTCACGCCGGCATCGGTTATTCATCCCGGCTGGCTTCTCAGCGAGGCCGAGGAGGCGCTGAAGTCCCCGCCGTGGCCTTATTGCAGAGTGGAGGTGAAAGGGGAAACCCGTTCTTAGCACATCGAGGTCTTGCAATTCGTGCAAGAAGCAATGAGGACTTGAAAGTATTGGACGCATCTCGCAAGGAAACTGGAAAAACAGGAGCAGAGCAGTATATTTTCAAACAAAATCATCCCCTCCTGCACGCTTTCTGGTGACTTTGCCTTGCTGTGAGCCTTGCCTCCCTATTCTCCATGGATGGTCCCTTCAGCAACATGTGCATCTGCCCGCTAGCCATGTGAAGACATTGGGCTGGGCATACGTGCTCCAAACCCATATGGCTGGTCTCACTCAGCCCTAATCGAGCAGAGTATTTCTTAAAAACTTTAATTTCCTCTTTCATATGGAGAGATTACTTGCAATTCACGGGCCTTCACTGATGCTAAGGCTTAGTGGAGAAGCAGGCCCACCAGAGAAGTCTTCAGAAGGCTAGTTCAGGCCCCAGCAAGGTCAAAAAGCCAGCCAGAAGAAAGCAGATGAACGAACATTGCTTGCTAGTGAGAATCCCTTTGCCCTGTTCCCTGGAAGAGGCAGGGAAAGGGTAACCGGCCCTCGCCTGGAAAGCTCCGGTTTGGCCGCCTCTCTGCCCAGCTGGGCCCTCAGGCCCTGGCCGGGCACGGCTGACTTGGCGCAGTGCCTTATCCTCATGGCTCCTCTGTTTTTAACTCCCTCCAGGAGGAAGATCCAGACTCAGAAAACGAGAAGCTGTTGGTGAAAGAGCCGGAGGATGAGGATGGTGAGTGGCAGACGAGACGGCAGCTTGCAGGGAGGATGCAGGCGAGCCTGAGGGGCTGAAGCCCTCGAGTGCTTGGAGATGGTCTCCTTCCTCCAGGCAATGCAGAGGAGGGGGACCGAGGTCCCAAAATGAAAGGGAAATACGGGCAGAAGCAACCCCCTGGGGCCCTTGCAAGCAACCGGAGGGTGCACTTCTCTCCCCGCTGGTGGCAGGGCCTGGCAGAGGGGAGACGGGGCGAGCGGGTGCGCAGGGCAGGAAAACTGCTGCTGTTTTAATTCCCCGGCTGCCACGGCTGGCAGAGGGAGAGAGGGCAGGGAGGCCAGGCGTGAAGAGCGCCATGCCTCGCAGGCCAGGTAGCGGGGTCCGGCCCTGCCCTGGGGAGCCGTCGTGAGGCCGTCACCGTCTATACGCACGAGCCCCCAGACAGGAGAGCCCGGGAGCCGCTCGGCCCAGCGCCAGCAGGAGAAGCGGCCCGCGATCAGCCCCCGCAGCGGCGAGTAGCAGCCCCTGCCCCGCTCTCCCCATCCCTCCCGGTGCTTCGTGGCACGTCAGCCCCACACGCGCCATGCCTGGGACGGCTCTTCCTCGTCCTCCTTCCCCAAGAGCAGCCCCTTTTTGCCTCCCCCTCGCATTCTGCTGCATCCTTGGGCCTTTTGCCATGGGGAAGGCTTGTGGCTTGGCTTTGTGGTGAAGCTGCCCAAAAAGCTCCTTGCTTGCATCCAGGAAGATCTCTAGGGGCTTTAGCCAGAGCCATGTTTAACTGATTAGTCAATTACTTGATTGGAAAATGATTAATTGACTAATTGGGACGACAACTGTGTTCCTAAGAAAATGAAACAGATGGTGACGAGCAAGAGCACGTCCAAAGGGGACTCTGTCCTCCTGAGCAGCCTTAGAGATGCTGGGACATCCCGGAGGGCCCCTGCTTCGGGGTGGCCGCGGGGAGATGGGAGCAGCAAGAGCCTGGGGCGTTCCCCCTTCCCTGCCCCACTTTCCGCCTGCCCTTTTTAAGGCGCCGTGTGGCAATCCCCTGGCTCAGGAGGATTACGCCTAATACTGTAGAGAAGCAAACTTTAATCCTGGTGCCATGCCCACGAGGTTGGAGGAGCGCCTGCCCCGTTTTGGAGACATGAGCGTGAGGCAAGAGGAGCTCAGGGAGGTGGCCTGGGGGCTGCTCAGCTCCTGGCAAAGCTGGTTTCTGGGACTGCTACAGCACCACTGTGCATCATCCTGATGTGGCTATGGTTCAGGGTGAGATGATGGCCTTGGCCATGGGTCATGGCTAGCCCAGAGTCTTCCCTAGGCATCTGCCGCACACCAATTCCTCTCCTAAATTATTTAGAGCATTTCTTAGATGTTTCAGTGGGACTGGATAAAACGATGCCTCAGTTTGGATTGCAAGGGGTCAATCTCTGTCCTTCCTCTACCGTGTCTCCTATGCGTTATGTAGGTCCTGACCCAGCAGGGACCTCTCACCACCACAGATCTGCATCTGTTGGAGTCCCTGAGCAGATATTCCCCTCAGCTCAAGCGGAGATTTTGGTGATTACCCAAGCAGTCTGTTACTGTGCCAGGAGTGGAGCCCAGGCATCTTGGCTGCTGCTGCTGCTGTGGCCAAACCACAAAAGCAGTCTTCTCCACCCTTTTTGGGCAGTAAGGATTAAATAGGAATTGGTGGGGAGGTGGCAGGTATTTACTGTGCTGCCAGGGTGTGCTGGAGCATGCATGGGGGGCATAGGCAAGCTCCAAAGGGCACTTTCCCCCTTGGAGATGCTGCCTATTCAAATGTTATCCTGCAAGCCTGGGGTCAGGCACTTGCAATGCAGGGAGAAAGATGAAAGACAAATGTTTTCTTTAATATTAACTTGCTGAGGCTCTGAATAAGTAGGTCACCTCATACTTCTGCACTGTTTTTGTAGCCCACGTGAAAATCTTGCCTCCCATTTTCCATTTGTTTTCAGTCTGCAAAGAAAGTTCCTGAGCTTAATAAACAGCCAGTGGTTTTAAAAAGCTGCATGCTGGCTCCTTTTTAACTGCAGCATGTGGGCAGTGAAATAGGTAGCCTCCTCTCCTCCTCCTTTGTTTATTCTTTTCTGGTGGGGTGGCAATTAAACTGCCCTTTTTTTGGACAGGCAAAATCCCAAATCTCAATTTACTTGGCAGAAAACCACGTGAGGGAAACGATCTTAATTGTCCTTGGTATCAGGAAAGCTATGCAAAGGTAATAAAATGGCTCCCGGTCTGCATCAGGGTAAGAAACAGGATGTTACACCCTCTTTTCTTTTTTTCTCCTCTTAATATCTCCCGAAGCAGCAGCCAGCTGAGTTTTTTTTCAGTGCACTTTCAGAGCCACCTCGAGGAGCTGATAAGCTGCAACATTACTGCTTGTTTCCAGCTGGCCAGACTTGTTTGTCTGCTGGTGGTGGTGGCGGTGGGGGTTTCCACCGAGGGAAGCGGGATATGGCCGAGTTGAGCATTCAGGGACGGGGTCCAAGGGCTGGGGTGCTTGCGTTTGGATGCTTATAAAGGTGTTGAGGAAAGGGTTAGCCTTGTTTTTCCCTTAGGAGGCCAGACAACGTTTTAGGATTAGAGAAATGTTCCAGGTCGGTTACTGATCCATTAGGAATTCACAGGGAAGCTCCCCAGGACCAGTGATGCATGGGAGCTGTAGAGAAGAAGGGAGGAAATGTTGTTATCTGCAGGGAGGAGATGTCTGTGAAATCTCTAGCCTTAACTGCTCACAACCCGCTAACATCATGTCACACTGGATGCCAAGCATGTTTTGTACATTGACTCACTTCCTCGGACTCCTGCGGCAATGACCTTGCAGCCTCTGGGACACCCCGGTCCTGTACCTGGCTGTGCAATCTTTGCAGCTTGTTTTCAAGATCTCAAGTTTCCCCACCTACAAAATGGGGCTCTGACTTGCCGATTGCGTGGGAATCCCGCAGGCCTGTGAAGTTTTGGCTGCAGCAGTACATGAGTGAGCTTGGGATTGGAGAAGTCTCTAAATCACGCGGTTAACCCTTGAGAGGGGGAGAAAATCCTTAAGGACAGTGTGAGCAGGAAAATAAAGAGAAGTAATTGATGCTGAGCCCTTCTGGATGTGAAAAGGGGAGAATGAGAGAGGCTGTGGTGCGTTTTTTCAGTAGGGCAGGTGGAGCAGGAAAGACATCCTTGAATGTGGTGCCTGCCATAGCTGTGGTGTGGTCTGGAAGCAGCTTCTCGGGTAGCTTAGGACAGAGGAAGGGTCCATAGGTTACATACAAGTTGGAGCTTTCTCTCCTGACACAGAAGACCACCTTTGGGGTTTTGCTGGTGCCTGGAGCTATCATCTTAGATATTTAGTTTGTGGATAACAAACAACTGTTCAAGTACATGCAGACAATAAGATACGATTCGTCTTCTGTGGACCCCTTGGAAGTAGTTCCGGGGCTCCTAGGATCCAGAGATTCTGTGGAAACAGCAGATGTTTCTATGTGGATATGGAAACGGCAATGCTAGATGGCTTGATGTGAGGCAGCCCAGTCCTGCAGTCCTTGGGAGATAAAGGTTCACAGATAAACAGCCCACAGATAACCAGTAAAGGCAACTACTCAGAGAATCCGCTCTTCCTGGGCTGCCCTTTGGGTTGACCTCCACTCCTGTTGTTTCCTGCCCATCTGCAGGAAGATAAACCAGAGGAGAGATTTTTAAAAGCAAATAGTGCTGTAACAAAATCCGATTGGAAAAGGATCAGCTTTGGCTCAGAGTCCGTGTGCTTCAGCACTCTAATTAGCACGGGGCTGAGACTGAAGAGTCGGAGGTGGGTGGGAGGGTGGAGGAGAACACCCACGCTGAAAGAAGGAGGCCCATTCCTCTTCAGGTCTGTCAGCTGATGTGACACAGAGAGAGACTTGGGCACAGCAGTGGTTGGTGCTGTCGGGGTGGCTTTGGCTCACTTCTGTTTTCAGCCCCAGGATTTGCAGTGTGGCAACCTCCTTTCTTCACAAGCTTTGACAAAGGCTGCAGTTTGAAAGGTTAGGCTGCAGAGAGAGCGGATGGAGCTGACAGGGGCTGTGTGGCTTGTGGCAGCTCTGCTTGTAGCACCCAAAAGCATGGGAAAGGGCCCCGGATGAGGAGGGGGAGAGAGGAGGAATTGATGTCTGGAGCAGGAAAAAGCAGTAAATGTTGCAAGCTAATCAGAGCAGGATTAGCACATCTTGATAAGACAAGATGGACCTGCAAGACTCTGAGTCCAGGCAGAGAAATAGCATATGGTTTCCATGCTTTAGGATTTACTTGTGTCTGAACAGAGCCCATCATGCACAGCAGTCCTCACACTAGTAAAACTTTCACAGCCTTGGGAGATTCCAATGCTAGCTGCAGCCAGAACTCCTGCTGTCCTCTCCAGCCAGCAAATGCCTTGGTCTCCAGGAGACTGTGGACCCAACTGTGATGGAGTCTGCTGGGATGGCATAGCATCTGCGGTGTGTCCTTGGGAGGAGGGGTCAGCAAGCAGTTCAAGGGAGTGAGCCCATTGCAGTTTGTCGTTGGTCTGCAGTGCCTGCTCTCTGGCTCACATTCTCTCCTGCTCCTCTTCGTCTCTTCCTCCCTTTTTTTTTTTTTGCTCTCCAGCTGCAGATGAGACATTCTCCTTTAAGTACAGTCCTGGAAAGCTGAGGGGAAATCAGTACAAGTCAATGATGACCAAAGAAGAACTTGAAGAAGAACAAAGGTAAGTTGAGCTTCCTTTTGCTTCTTGCCCAACACCATCATGTTGGCATCCTCTTGAAGCAGTTGAGTGTGTTTAGGTCTCTCTCTCCCCAAATTACCTTGGGAGACTTGGTCCAATATCTTATCACAACAGTCCTCTCCCACCCAGGAAGATGTGAGAACAAATAGAAGAAATGCTGATTTAGGAGATGGAGACACAGTGGCCGTAGGTTCCTGTGGAGCTGTTCAAACTCCTTTCCTGCATGCTTAGACCAAATTTCCAAGCTGATGCAAGTTGATGTAATTCCTCCAATCCCATAAGCAGTCTGCTGATTTACATCTGTTGATGACCATCTCTAGCTTCTAGCACTTCCTCTTCCTTTACCTTGTGGATGGCCCCCAAACCAAGGATGTGGTTATAGCTCAGCTCACTGGAACAAAGTGAATGATTGCAGAGCTTTGAGTTCACTATGTCTGGGGAAGGCTGGGAATGTCTGTACCCAGGGCTGGCTTCTCAGATGCAATTGTTGGTGAGGTTATGCTGTATAGAGTGCCCAGCAGATAAAAAAGATTATCCATTTCCACTTATTTGCTGAGAAATCTCTAAGGTTTACCTCTGAGCTTGAGCTCTGCCTGAAGGAAGTGCCTGCCCTGTTACCAAAGACCAACTTTCTAACTCAACAATTCCCACTTCCCAGCCTATACCAGGAAAATCAACCCTAACCTTGCACCTTGAGCTGCAAAACCCTTTCTGAAGCTGATCTGTGCTGTCAGTGCGCAGTGACCCTTTTCATGTGGCAGTGTGGGCTCTGTACAGTGCAGAGGGAGTCCTTCAGCCCATGGGCACCCAGAGTCCTTCAGCCCATGGGCACCTTAAGCCCATGCTAAACTGGAGACCACAGACTCTGTGTATGAGGGCTTTTCCCTACAGACAGGCTCTGTGGCAGGCTGTTCCCAAGCAGGCGTGTGCGGCTCCCAACCCTTCTCTTTGGGAAAGCTGCAGAGAACTGATTTCCTAGTGGAAACTCAAGGTAAGCCTAGGAGGTGCTGCCTCCAGCTTCCCTGGTTTGGAGACAGCTTTCTTCCCCTGGGTAACTGCAGGCAGAGGCTGTACCCTCCCTGACTGTCCTTGCAGAAGGGCTGAGGGACCTGATTCTCCACCCTGTGGTGACCACCTTCTGACATGATTTGGGGAAATTTGTGGCCCCTTACATTTGATACTGTGGTTTGGATACCATGGCAACCTGCATGATATAAAGGCTTAACACAGGTGAAGGGGAAATTTGAGTACAGCAGGGTGAAGGCAAGGACAGGGGGATTGTATCTCGTCCCTGGATCAGGTGCTCTCCTGCTAGGCAAGCCTTGCTTCAAGGCCGTTGTACTTCTGGCTATCGGGTGTTGGAGGCTGGGCTAATTGGAGTTTCTCTGCATGGCTGTGTGCAAGGGCAGTGCAGTAGGCAGATCTCAGCCTTCCCTCTCAGCCTTCCCTCCTCAGAGGGTTGTGGGGTAGCAAGTGAGGCCTGCTGTATTCCCATGAGCTCAAAACATGGGAAGTGTGAGTGTTAGCTAGCAAATCTTGGACCTGAGAGACCTTTCCAAAAGAGCTTCTCAGAGCAAAGAAAGTCTCTTTCCCCTTCAACCCCATCCTGAACCCACCCAGAAGGGTTGTGCAGGGCTAAAGCATAAATCCAGAAGCCTGCCAAAAAACAGATTTGCTTGCTAGTGGAGCAGTTGCAAGACTGAGTAGGGAGGATTTTTGCCATGGCTTTTCCCCTCTGAACTAATCTTTCTTGGAAGGAGCCAGTGATTTCAAGGTAGTCATCCTGACAGCTTTCCTCTGGGGCCAGACAGCAAGGGATAGTGTTTCCACCTGGAGAGAGCGAAGAAGCTGCACGTGAGCCTATCACCTTCTAATAGCCTACAGACCCTCCTATCCCTGCTGCAAAAGCCCTATGTCCTGTTCCACTAGTGAAGGAGCTCCTCAAGAAGGAAGCCAGCAAGCCTGAGTCGGATGCTACTGGGGTGTAGGAAAAGACTAGCTTTGCCAGATGATCCATGGCTTGACAGAAACCCTGGCAAATATCTATTGTTGCTTCGATGCTGGGGCATTAGGAGCCTGTGGGGGAGCCTCATTTGTCCCTGTTGGAACCACCCTGCTGTGTGTCAAAGCCATGGCTGACTCGAAGGGCTGTGCTTCACGCTGAGTGCCGTGCCTGCACCCCAGGCAGTAGTACGGTGTGGAGGCACTGGGGCTGGTGCTGAAACGAGCTAGCTTATTCCTGGAGTGAGCTCAGGAGGCCGTGCAGGCTCCATGCAGGCTGCTTTAACTAGCTGAGCCAGCAGCCCGCAGCATTTCTCTCCGCATTGAACCTGTATGACTTTCATGTCAAGCAACGGCTTCCCTTTCTGCCCTGGCTTCGAGGCTCACAGCTATCCTGGCACCTCAGGCTTCACCTGCCTTATAGCACTGCTAGGAGCAAAGATTTGCAAGGGCTGTGAGCTCTGGGGTCAGCAGCTGAAAGGAGATCTGGCTGCTGCTGGGTTGACTCTGCATTTCTAGCATCAGGAAAGATGTGGTTTGCCCTCTTCCTTTTGGTTTGTCTTTATTGTACCTGAAGTCCCTAACTTGTAAAACACTAAGCAGGTCTGTTAGCTTCGTTATGTTTTCACTCGGAGAGGGTGGCAGTGCAATGAACTGAGTGAACGTGAAAGAAACCCACAGGGCTCAGTGGGAATCACTTTTATGGATCCTGCTTTGCACTGATACAAAAATCTACCTGGAACACACAAATTCAGACCAGCCCTTTCCCACCAGTGCCTCCCTCCAAGCCAGCTGAGCAATTGCTGCTTAAGGTGTCAAGGCCAGGAGACCTGCAGGGCCTCAGGATGGTTCCTCTGTGGCAATAAATGCTCCTGCTTTCAGCCTGGGGGGACTCTGGCAAGAGGCTGGTGATGGACAGCAGTGGGACTGATATGTCATGCTCTGGACTGGGGCCTGAGGGTGGTGGTGGACCCTTCCCAGGCACATGGGACCTCCCAGTCTCATGTCAGTCTGGAGCAGTCCCAGGATGCAACTGTTTGCGTCGGACTTAAAGACAGTGTGGTTGCCTTGGGGTCCCTTCTGAAGCTCTCAGCAACCTTCTGTGGCTAAGGGCCATTGGCAGGCTTTTATTTTTTTTCTTTTTTTTTTTTTCCTACTATTCTCTCTCTCTCTCTCTTTTTTTTTTTTTTTTTTTTGTCTCTGTTCTGTATTTGCGTTGTTTGTTTCTTTAAGGCAACTTTGTGGATTTTTTTTGTCTTGTTTTGTTGCTGGCTTATTTCCCTCTGCCTTGAATCTTTCCTATGGCATCAGCAACTTTTCCTTCCAGGCCTCAGAGGTGGTGTAAGGGTGCAGGGCTGCTGCCAGGTAAGGCGCTCACTGGGCGAGCTGAGCTCTGTCCTGCACCTCGCTCCCTCCATGGTCCCATTCCTCTCCCTGACTTCATGCACCCACCGCTCTCCTGCAACCTGACTGTGCTGCTGTTCTGCTGTGACCCAGGTTTGCCACCTTTATGTTGCAGGATTGAGCTGACCTCTGATTTCACATCTCTGTAGCAAGTACCTTAGTTCCTCGGCCACAAACATTCTTGCAAATCTTTTTGGTAAGGATATGATGTTTCTTAGAAATAGTGGTACCACTGATAACATCTGCTAATGTGTCTTTTGCTTTTGGGTTTCTTTTCCTGAGGGAGGGTTTGTTTCTGAGCTGCAGTTGACCACCTGACCCACCTCCTTCACAACCTCCTTCCCTCTTCCCTCCTCATAACAGATTAATGAGTCTGCTCCCCTCTGCCTTCATCTCCCCTTCCATGAGCACTCCAAAAGGACCTGGGGGAATGAGGTCTCTCACATTTGTATGCTTACCTTTTCCATGTGGATGCCTGAGGTTAGACATTGCCAAGACCACTCCAATTTTCTGATTTGGAAAATTGGGGCCACGGAGTGAGCTGACAGAAGTTAGTCCTAAGGTGTGTAGCCTAAGTTCAGAGACAAGCTTTGTATTTGCTTTTAGCCTAGCACTGTTAGCCCTCCAGTTTTTCCTTAGACCAGCAGGTACTTTGGTGAAACAGCTTAGAAACAACAATTCCCAAAAATCCAATGACCCTTCCAGATCCCCTGGAGGCTACCTATGATCGTACATGTCATCAACAGTCCATAGCTTTTAATCTGCAGACTACTGATTTTGGAGCTGCTGTTGAAAGATTTACTTGCTTTTTCCAGGAAGATCTACTGGACTTCAGGCAGGAGTGGACAGATGGGCAGTAGAATGGGTTATTTAACCAAAAACCCATTTGGCTCTAATCTGCATCACTCCAAAAGCTGTGGTTGTCTTGGCTACCATTTGCTGAAGTCTTGTGGCTTCCAACAGAGGCTAAATCTGGATGAAAAGGAGAAGAAATGTGACCTTTACTAAGTGAAGCAACTTCCTGCCTCTGGTTACTTGAGTCTTAAAAAATAGAGGGACTTCTCTGTAAGGAGGAAGGGCAGTAGCTGTGGTTGGCAAGTGTATCTGCTTGGGTTATAGCTATGCTTGATCACACCTGGTAGATTACTAGTAGTTTCAGAACAGAAGCACGTATTGTTTGCTCCCTTGGGGAAGAAAAATAGTCTGGGCAGGAAAGGGAAGGGTGCAGGGGAAGGATGCAGCTTTTAGTCAAGCCAGCACAGCATTATTTCCCAAATCCTTCTCCTCTGCACCTGAGGCTTTTGGCCATCCATTGTCAGCTGTAGCTACCATACTGCAAAGCACCGTCTCAGACTGACAAACTTGACTTGTAACAGTGCAGCTTGCCCTGGTTCAGCTAGGGAGGAGTTGTATAGGCACAAGATACAGTCTGTAACTGCTGACCACTCTGCAGTCTGTAACTGCTGACCACTCGGTGATGCTGCACTGGCTGGGGCACCTCTGTGCAGATGGGAGAGGAAGAGGAAGAGCTTCTCAGTGTGCCTTCAGGACCTGGCTTTCATGGATGGATTGAAGTGGTCTGTGCCAGCTGCTTTTCAAGCCTCTTTCAAGGTTTGAAAGTGGTCAGTGATTTTTTTTTTCTTTCAGTTAGCAGGGAAATTTTTTAGGACTTTTTCAAGCCATGACAACTGCAACAAGGCTGCACTTTTACTAAAGAGAAAACAATGAGGAGTGATTCGCTTGGGCCTTTGCTTTCAGATCTTTCTTTCCATGGAGCAGAATGGTTCCTGCCCATGTCTTGGTTGGCCTTGGTAATGCCAAGGGGTCGAGCTGTCTGTGCTCTGTGCTGGCTACTCTTCCTGGGACAGGAGAAAGGAGAGCTGATCCTATGTGATGATCTGTGGAAAGGTCTCTTCTCTCTGTCCTCTCTCTTAATTCTGTGCTTTAGGAGGAGGCAAGGGTGGAAAGCTAGAAACAGCCCTGTGGGTAGGAGATAGAGGTGAATCTCTGGGGTGAGAGAAAGGGCCCACAGCTGTGTTTCCTGAATGGTCACCTTCGCTGGCCATCGTGAAGCCACTGAGATGCTTCTCATCCCTGAGTGGGCTGCACCACTAGGCAGGGGCCACATGTTTGCTCCATACATTTTGGGGAGAAAAAATTATGGTTTTGTACACCCTAACTAGCACTGGGAGTGGAGTGGAAAGGGAGAGCTACAGAAAAAGGTCAGGAAAGCCACTGAGCCTGCATGGCCTGGCTGCAAGAGGAAGAAATCCCTGTCATCTCCAGAGCTGGACAAAATCCTGCCCCAGTGGCTGGCAGTGCTGAGGGTCCGGACACCCTCTGCTGTGCCTCACAGACCCATTGAGCAGGATCAAGCAAATGGCACCAAACTGCTCATACACACTCCACCGTTTGCAGGTCCATTCGTGGGATGGAGCCAGTGAACTCGTGGATGAGGTGATGCCCAGACCACAGTCCAGCTTCTGTAAGATGGAGGAAAAGGACAGTTCCCTTGGCTAATGGGCTCTGTTCCCATATTCAGCTGACTGAATTCAGAAACAAATTCTCTTCCTGATTCCCGATTATCTCCTCTCTTCCTGTGGCCAGCCTTGAGTGGGGTGAGAAAACAGTACTTTAATCTAGGCTAAACTTAAGCCTGGGGCTGAATTGCAGATTGGAATTCAGACAAGAAAATGGGATGGGTATAGATGTCAACCCAGTTCTTGGGTGTAGTTTAGCAATGCCTTCTCCCCAGCTGGATTCACAAGAGCACCTTTGTTACAAGGCATCTGAATAAACCCAGGCCTGGATCTTGGATTTTCAGCAAGGCAGTGTGCCCTAGACTACCCCTGACTCCAAGGAAAAGCGGAGAGAAAAGACCTTTCCCTGTCCTGCCAGACATCCTGGATCAAAATGGGGACGCAGTTGTGCTTTAGGGAGAATCCTGCTGAAATTCAGTTTTGAACTAGACAATGCTTGCGCTGACAACTCTGGAGCACGCAAGGGTAGGAAACAGCTGCAGGGGTTTAATGACCATGTTGACAGACTTTGACCTATTTCAAACACCTCCACTACTGGCGCTCCAAAAATAACTGGATGGACTGGGCTGGGGGAGGTTGCATTTTGGGAGAGCTCTTCATCGGCATCTGTCCTTGTCCACCCCCTGCATCGCCATCACATACCCCTGGCTCGCTTGCTTGCTCTTCCCTTTGTGTAGCATGGGCTCTGGGTCTCTTTTTCCTTCCTTCCCTGCTGCTAACCCTCACTCGCAACCCAGCAGCTTTGCTGTCCTGTCCTGTCCTGTCCAGCATGGTGCTTCTTTTGGATGAGGGAAGCTGGTAAGTTTGGGCTTTCTTTGTTTTTTTTTTTATTTGTTTGCTTTTCATCTTCTGCAGCACAATAGTCGTCCTGGGCTGAGGGAGGAGGAATAGCAGCAGGGGACCACAAAGACTAGGACCATGGGGCTCTTCAGGTCTGCTATGTCTGGGGTCACCACTGAGCTCTCCCTGTGTGGGCACCAAGCCCTGCTTGTGTGAGGAGCAAGTCTCCTGATGGCCAACGCTGGTCCTTGCCTCCACCATGTCCCCAGAGAAGGTATCCTCTGACCACAAGACGTCAGTGGAGTTGAGCTCTGTCCCTATTTATAGAGTACCTGATAGTCATGAGTGCCCAGCAGCTTTAATCTCAGAGCAGCTGAGGATGCCTCCCTCAGAGATGCAGGGGAGGGGGCGACCAGGAAGTCCCTTCCCATTCCGTCCTCTCCATGTGCAACTCTCCTATCCCAGAGAGGAAATTTTTGCAAGCTCACCAGTAGCCTTTGCAGGTCATGAATCTCTGACAACTCCACTTTGAGCTCCCAGGTTTTTTCTTTTGGCTCAGGTCCTGAATTGTCCCAGCTTGTGGCTGCTTCTCCATGTTTCCCTCACCCAGTGCTCTCAACTTGTCTTCATTTGCTTCTGCTTAATTCTGTGCGGCATGGGCAGCTTGCCATTCTCTATCTGCTTACTCACTGGGAGCCTGGAACTGGCTCTCTCACCGTTTCCCCATGGCCAAGGGCTGCATGGAATCTGGGCAAAATACCAGGCTGTGTGTCAACTGGTAGTGAGTAAGTGAGCTGGAGCGCAAGCACCAAGGGACAGAAAAAAGTGCAGGCTGGCCTGTCTATGGCTTTCCCCTCTGCTACGGCACTGGCTGGTTTGGGGGATTTTCAGGAGTGTTGTGAAGGGATGGGAACATGATGGAAGGAAAGACTCGCAGCCTCTCAACTCAGCTGTGCCTGCAGAAAACTTGAACCACTTCCCTGGCTGTGCTATGGCTCTTGTGGCTGTAGCTGCCATAGCTGGAAAATGTGGAAGGCTTTTGCTACACTCCTTTGAAGCAGCAGAGGGGAAGCTCAGCTTGGTGGGTGGCTGGCACTGCAGTCCCTGACCCCACCTATGCCTCATGTACCGCTATCCTGATACAGGTGCCAAAAGTGTTGGGACTTGTGCTCCCAAATCATATATGCTCTGGCAAGCTTGGCTGCTTTCCTACTGCTTCTTAGCAGCAATAGGTATATCCCCAAAACCATAGGTACCTTTTAACTTTTCTGTCCCACAGGAGGAACTTTGGATTTGTGTTGATAAAAGCTCCTTTTGGTACCTTTCACTCTCCCTGCTCTTCTCTTTTTTTAAGCTTTGACTGTCTTTCCCTCTTCTGCATTTAAATCTTCTCTTCATGTTTTACCTGTTGGCTGGAGCAAATGGCCCACACTTTTGGGACCACAGAGAAAGCTTAGATTCAGTATGTCTTTCTTCAAATTCTTCCTGCAATACATAGTTCCTGGACAAGACTGGATTATGGTCACTACCAAAAATGAGATGATAGCTATCCCAAGGGTAAAGAAAGGGGAAGTGGTGGTGATGGGACTATCCAGCAATAAGATGGGAGGGAGCTGCCTGAGGACAGCTTGACAACCCTCTGCTAAGTCTGCCCAGCTCTTGGAGCCTTTTCTTGATCCTCAAGGGTCAATCCTAGCCTGTCTGGAGTGAGTAGAGTCTGGAGTTAGGTTGCTATCTGCCATCCTTGCCTGGATTTCAGACCCAAGAACTGACGTTCCCAAGAAGCTCCCTCTGCCAGGCAAGGAGCTGAGAATGCTCCACACTTCTAAAAATCAGCTTCCTGAGTGAAACAGTTTCTGAAAAGGCATAAGTAGTAGAGCAAGATGCTCTGGGACCTTCTCCTGGAAGAGTGCTAAGGCTCCTCTGGAAAACCATGGTTGGTGGATGAGCTACAGGATTTTCTGACCTGCTGTGGATTTTGCATGTGAGAGGGACAAACACATGGAAATGCTACCTGCCTGCCACATTTGCCAGTGCTGGGACACTGTTTGCTCTCAAAGGCAGGAAACTCCTGCCCTTCTGCCAATGCCACTGCAGAGTCAAGAGTGAGAAGGATGCTTCTGAGGCCTTTGGAGGGACACCTCATTTCCATCCACACTGGCGGTACCACTGTCAAACAGAGGAGGAACTGCAATCTGAACTCCTCTTCTTGCAAGAAGTCCCTTCCAATGACTGCAGCAGCAGAGGCCTGTTACCTCACACTTCTTGAATTGGTGGTCTTCACATTCCTACCACATTGCCCTATCCTCAGGAAGGAGGCTGCTGCAGAGCTCAGCTGTCAGCTGAGAGATGAAATCCAGGGATCTAGACATGGTGTGTCAGGGCTGCTCTGGGGTTTCCTGGATGAAGGGGCCTGAAGGCTCTTGTATGGTCCCCCACTGCCTCTCATTCCTCTGACAGCAAGACCATGACGAAGCATGGTCTTCCAAGATCTTCAGTGTCTGAGTATCGCTTATAACTTAAGGGAAGGGCAGGTGTTCTTGTTCTCTGGTTGTTCCTCGTATGTTTTGTCAGCTAGGCATCGGTTTGTGTGAGCTACTGACTTGGGCCTCAGCTGGAGACAGAGCAGATATTTGCATAATCTGTATCTGAAAAAAGGATATGGGCCTCCAGCAAAGAAGATCCTGAAATGATTTGATTCATGTGCCACAGGGGGAAAGCTCCGACCAGGCTGATTTCACAGTCCAAGGTGAAGGAAAGGAGGAAAAACCTAAGGATAGTAATGGCTTGCTGATCTCCACCTCCATCCTGAGCTAATTAGGTCTTCCAGGCTTCATGGGAGCATGTATACTTGCCAATGCCAGAGTTTCTCATCCAGGGGGTGCTTAGATGGCCCCAAATTCCGTAGTGATTGACTGCCTTGTGCTCTGCAGTGTAATCCCCCTCACAGCGTACTCCAGGAGCAGAAGGGGAGTGGCCCTGCTGTGCAGATGGGGAATTTATTTCTCTGACAGACATCCTCCATTAAGTTCATGCTTGGTTTAAGATATTTCACCTCCATGGTCTGCCTGGCCCTGTCCTGCAGGTGAGTGTCCCAACAGAGGGGCTGCAAGCTGCAACTGAGCCCCATGTGCCCTCCCTGACATCCTCCATCCCTCCCTGCTCCAACAGCAGTCCGCTGGAAGGGAGCTCTCCTTCTGGGCCCTTGCAGCAACGAGCTTATGCCCTCGCGCGTGAAATCTGATTATGCCTGCGTGGCTTGAGCGGGATGATCCGATCCTCAGCACTGTGAATCCCACAGAGTGATTATCCACTCCAGAGAATTTCTTTTCTTTGTCCTAACTGACTGGCCACTGGCCTCCTCAGCATTGCTTGAGTAACCCCATCCTATGTGATGCTTCACCTTGCACCTCCCATCCGGGATCCGGGTTGCAGAGCATACTTTGAAGCCACTGGAAAGGGGAACCTTTTGCAGAGTGGTAACCAAGGAATGGGGCTGTAACATGCCTTCATGCTATAGCCATTGCAGGTTCCCAAATCCACCACGGATGGGGAGCCCAGTGCCCATGTTGATGGTACAAGGGTCTGCTTTGACTCAAATTGTGAGCAGGTGTCTTTCAAATGGGGCTCAGGTATTAGGGACTGTGAATCCTGTTGTCATCAAGGCAAATTATGTTTTTTGGGTGCATCTGCATGTGTTTGTAAGCATTCAGGTGGCTTTCCTCTGCATTAATGCAGGTCTCTGTGTCCATGGGAAGCTGCCCTACCTACTGGCAGGTTTTTGGATGGCACAGCATCTGAAGCATTCAAGCTGAGAACAGATGACCCAATCTTTTAGCCTTGGCACTGCTTAGAATATGCTGCAAGACCTCAGGGAGTGCCTAGATGTGCCCATCCATAAAATAAGTTTTTACTGAGACTCATCCTCATTCCCTGGGATATTGGGAGAGCCTACCATTGAAAGGAAGCCCTGAGGATAGGGAAGAAGGAAGAACCATAGATAGGAACAGACACATCTGTAGAAAGGTTTAGAAAGGTGAACCTGTTCAGGTTTGCTGCACAATGAAATCAGTGCTTGGTCCTGGCTTATCTGCCTGCAGGTGGGAGGAGGAAACTGGGCTGGAGAAGTAGGCTGGCAGCCCAAGGAGGAGCTCATAGGACAATAAGGCAGTAACCTCGGGAGCTAAAGAAGGTTGCCAATTAGCTAGGCTTCCTCAGCTCTCCTTGGTGTGGCAGAAGGGTTGTGGCTTAGGTTTGGTAGCAGGTGAGAGGATTTACACCTCTTTGGGTTTAGACTATCTTGCTGCAGTTGATGAAGCAAAAGATCTTAGAAGCATGAGGATTGCAAACAGTGGCTTGTTCTGCCCTGATGTGGGAAGTTGCCTTGCCTTCCCCTCCCACAGTGAGTTTTCCTCTGCTCATTTATGTGAATAATAATGAAACAAACCTGAGGGGTGAAATGACTGAAATGATTTCTCTTCTTCTCTCCCTGTTTCTCTTTGCAGAACTGAAGACTATATGAAGTTGTCCCTAGCCTCCTCCTAAAGGCATCCCTTGGCATCTTTAAAGGCTTGAGAGAAATACCAAAACCAACCAAAACACACCCATAAGAGAAATACATAAACCCTCAAAACTTGGGACCCCCCTCTCGGTCTGAAGTTGAGTTCTTCAAAACTCCTGTGGTATCAAGTTTGAGGAGATCCTGTTGTGTACCTCCATGGACTGGGGCTGGGCCCACGCAGTGACTTGAGTTGTGTTTGGGGGGGGGGGGGGGGGCTGGGATGTCCTAGGAGACAAACCTTCCTCCCCCTCCCTCAAGCAGAACCTAAGTTGGACGCTAATTATGCAGCAAGTCTATTAGTTGTATTCATCACCATGTATAGCCCAGCTGTGAAATTTGTGTTTCTTTAGCAGGGTGGGTGAATCATAGCTGTTCTCCCACACCTGCCTGGACCTTTTACCAGACTGTCAACCCATTTCTTCCCAGGGCCAAACTCCTCTTTGTTGTTGGGGGTGGGTGAGAACTGCCTACGATTTCAAACATTGTATAGCACTGTTTTATGCTGAGGGGTGGAAGGACAAAGTGGGATCAAAGTGAGGGGTGGCAGATCATAGCTGGAATGACTCTAATCTTGTTTCTGTAGTTATTTTAGCAGAGAGCTGATCCTTTAGATAGAGGGAAGACTCAAGAAGTGATGAGTATTGATAGTTTAGCTGTTCTGCTTGTGGTGGAGGTTTAGGAGACCGCACTTTGGCCACTGTTCATATCTGGATTCACACTTTTCCCTACTCCAGTTCCCAATGGGAGAGACTTGAGGAGGTAGCAACAGTATCATGGGTTCCCTCTGGCTCAGGATGAGATTGTGGGAGTCCTGGAAGAGATACCCTACCCCTTCCTCTGCTGCTTGCTGTTCCATTGCCCTCTTCTTTTACTAGTCCTGTGATTTGTCCACTGGAGCCAGAGCTCTGCATCTCTCCTCAGGTCTGTCATATATAGAAGATAAATTTGGCTGGACGTATATATCTGCTTCAGGGAAAGCAGGTTTCAGATCAGACCAGCTGGTCTGCAAGATGTATCCACACGGCAAGAAGGCTCAAGTCCTCTAGCAATGTTTTAGAAACACTAGGCTGGGCGGGGATGTGTCCTTCAGAGCTTCTTTCTCTCACTGCAGGACAACTGCCTCTTGGCTAAAGCTTCAAACATATCAGAAACCCAGGAGGCTGCCTTTTTTTTTTTTTTTTTTTTTTTCCTTTTTAATTCCTGTACAGACAATACTTGAAACCTTGTACTTGGTTGTCCTTTTCAGCGCCCGAGGTTGGCAAACTCTTAATAAAAGGGCTCATTTAAAGAACAGCAGGAGGCTTCAGCTTTAGCAGAGGCTGGGTTGCCCCTCCCCAGCCAACAACCACTAGTGTATTTAGTGGTTTGCATATGAATTTGGACAGATCAGGACCCTCTCCTTGAACTTCCCCACTGGTACAGCCGCTCAGTCTCCCCTTGGTGCTGGCTGGCTGATTCTGTGTCCCAAGCACCTAACTATGCAAAGAATGCCTTATATACATTGTGTTTAAGTAAGTTACATGGCAATATGTACATCGAGCAAAGTCTATAGCTGAGTCCAGATTTTTTGCTAGTGGCAGCAAGTCAAACTATTTCTTCAACTGAAATGGCTGTCTGGGTATTTTTTACTTTTGTTTGTTTTGTTTGTTTGTTTTGTATCTGATGGTGGCTCTTATACAAAGGACTGTAATTCTAGTGGCTTGAATCTGTAAAAATTGCCTTTGTTTGGTCCAATAAACCTTTGAATAGTTTATTTGGTTTGTGCTTGTTCTCCCTGCTTCTAGCAGCTTGTAATTTCTTCCTCAAGAGATTTGTGTTGAAAATCTGGAGTTTAGGTTAGAGGTACATTTTGCCTTCACATGACTTTTACCCTATAAGTGGCTCCACTTCCTTAAGAGTAGTCAGACCAGCAGTGAAAGTCAGGTTTTATGGTTTGGGTTGTTTTTCCCTTAACTCTGCTGAAGTGATGCACTATTGCAGCAGGATTTTGGTCCTGTTTGACGGCGGCAAAGTTAGCAAAATTCCCAAATGTGGAGCCTCTACCCAGGATTTCAGCTGCCAAGAATGTGGACACTCAGCAGTTCCTGAAATGCAAATCTGCTTTAATATACCTATGACTAACTGCCCCAAACTGCCAGGTAATCATAGAAGTTTGGGGCTGAAATGTCTAAAAGAGGCTACGGGAGTTAAGTAGGCAAGTGCAATTGTCTATCAACAAGAATTAGGCTGCTTTTGTAATCTCGAATTAATCTATTTTGTCAGCAATAAGTAAAATCCTATTTGACCTCCTGAATCCAAGTTATTTTGGGGACAGCACTTACAGGAAGAATCATGCTGATTTTACTTGTCAGTCAGGTAGGTTTGATCTGAAACCATTAAGAAAGTAAAACCCAGAGCACTACAAAGTTGTTTTACAAGGTCACCTTTGAAAGGAAAAGCTCCTTGTTGAAATCACTATCATGTTTTTGATATCTTACTCTTACTTCCCAGGCTCATTTCTCCATTTATCTTTGTTTTCCTCTCTCCTTGTTGTAGACTGTGTAGCACAGAGAAATATTTAACAGTAGTAGCAGCTCTTTTCTATTTCTGTTTTTAAACACACAGTCATGATGTTTAACATTATTTCTGTCAAGGGACAGCCGAAATGCATTGATGTTGGCAAAAAGAAAAATCAGAGTGAATACTGTCTGTGATCTTGATTTTGGAGGTGAGGTGTGAAAGAGGCAGGCCTTTGGGGAACTGAAGATTTCTGTGGTGTTAATGTCTGTGAAATAATGAGGGAGGGATGCAGACCTGTGTGGAACATTCCCAGCTGGCAGGGATTTCAGACTTGTGAAGCAAAGCTGTGTATTGACTTTCTCCATACCAGACAGGAAATGTGCCCTCTGGTGCCTAGTGATAGTTTAAAATAAAATATTGATCGATAATGACTGTGCTTCCCTTCCTCTGGTCTGGAAAGGGCGGTCTGATGTGTTCTGGGTGAACACAAAAAGTATAGAAGAGACAAATCCAGGCAGCTAACAGCCTGTGACCAGAGCTTTCACAACCAAAACATCCTACATCATTGTCAGGATATGCTGTGCCTTAAGACAATTGCATTTTAATTGTAATAGAAAATCACTGGCAAATCAGCTTTTTTCTATCAGATTCTGCTTGCTTTCCTCCACAATCGCCTGCTTACTGTGATGGGGCTGAAAAGACAGCTTGTTCCTGCTCCTGCTAAGGCTGAGCCCAGGAGAGGGGGAAATGCAAAGCCCCACTCATCTGGAGCTCAGCACATGAAGGCTCCTCTGCTCATTCCTGACTTTCTCCTTCCCTGATCTTGTTCTTGGTGCAGTTGATTTTGATGCACTCCCTTTTTTCAAACAAAGAATGTGCCCTGGTTTTGCCTGTCTATAGATATTTCCACTACTCCTGTTACTGGAACAGCTAATAGCTTATCCACATAGGACTCACAGGAAAACTACTCCAAGTTAACTAATGGTATGCTTTTAAATGGATTAATCACAGCATATTAAAGCGCTATGCAGGAAGCTGGCTGTAATGGGGGGAGAAGACTCTTGGTAGAATGACTATGCAGAAGTAAAAGTCAGAGTCTGAATTTTCTGCCCAGGGGAGTACTCATCCCAAGGCCAGAGATGCTAAAGAAGCAGGAGGAGCTAGAACTGCTGCAGATCTGTGCTTTGTGTTGCTGGACCATTGCAGCAGAGCCCCTCAAAAAGACAGCCTTTGAAGTAATAGAAATTATTCCTCCCTTGTTACAGTCACAAAGCACCAAAACCTAATTAATTCTTTTAATCTCACACAGGACAGTTTGTTATGAACTGTGGTAGGCAATGTTGCAATCTGTTCCCAATCATATGGGTGCCTTGTAGTGAGAACATTCCAGCCCAGAGTCAGCCCTGACTGGAACCACAGTATATCTTCATTTTACCCCAAACTACTATTTTGTAGACAGCTGCATCATTTCTTGAGCTAAGGACAGTTAGGTACTTCAGAATGAATGACATTCCTGTGCTGCCCACCTTTCTGTATCCCTGAGTGATGATCAGTTGCTGTATGAACGATAAAGCCCTGTGACAGATACTTTGTGCTACAGGACATACAGCAATGATTAACTTCTTCAGGTTTGGGCAAAATGTATTGGCTGGGCATAAGATCTATTATGGGGAGAAAGGAAAGGTTAATCACCTAGTAAGACTAGAAGTCCGAATTAGATGATCCACTGGCCAGAGTATGCCCATATATTGATCATCCTATTGCTTGACTGGCTACATGAGCACATCTCACTATTTGACATTGGCAGATGAACCCTTGAATCAAAGCAGTTTTCTCTCTATGATCTTATCTTCCAGTGGCTGATTTAAAGGCATGTCTACACTGGAAGGAAGTCTAGTCTCTAGTTTTCAGGTAGAGTATACATTTAAAATTTAATAGCTATTCCTGAATTACTCTGTATCTACACAATCTCATTCCAGAATGGAAGTACAATGTGCTGATCAGCCTTAATCTAGTTTTGCTATAGAGTCTGCTAAATTGGGACATGATGGTCTTACAAAATTCCATATGTGGAGTAATCCTGAAACTCTGAGCGTAGATAAGCCCTAAGAAATTGCAAAGCTGGTGTCAAAGCAGTCAGTTTTATCTCCACATTAAAAGAATTGTAGAGAAAAGCGCAGGATGATTGGCTAGATAGGAGGGGGTGGAAGAAGAACCCAAGGTTATCTCTTTCTCATCTCACGTGGGCAGATTTCCTGCAGTCAACAGGGCTTGTAAAATGACTGTCTTTGGCTTCATGTTTCGTTTGACCATGATGTTCTTGCTCAAAGTGCCTTCTGGGGACTAGCTTTTCCTACTTCTCCTTTTCTTCTTGACAGGGTTCAGAGAGAGCAGCTGGCTGCCATCTTCAGGCTCATGAAGGAAAAAAGTGACACATTTGGAGAGATGTCTGAAGGAGACATGAAGGAACAGCTTAGACTGTATGATATATAAGCTTGCAACCAGTGGAGACTATGCCCAGAAGTCATCCCAGCCATTATGCAGGACACTGCAGACTGTAGTGTTATAAATGTATTTCGTTAGTTATTTTGCTATTCCAGGGTGTTTTGCAGATGCATATAGGCCCTTGATATATATTTCTAAAGACTTATAATTTCTCCCCATTTCTAACAATTTTCTTTGTAAAGTTATTTTCATCTCATGAAGAGATTTTTATCTCTTTCTGACTGGGTCATATGTCTCAGTCATACAAAGTAGATAAGCTTGCAATATTTTTTCTTGGTATGCTTTGTAAAAAATACACTTCCTAACCCTACTCGTTGATGACTGTAGTCATCAAGTTGATATCTGAAAAAAGCCAAAGACTGATAAAACAGCAGATGTAAAATTGATGAAATAATAGAATCATAGAATAATTCAGGTCGGAAGGGACTTAAGGAGGTCTCTAGTCCAACCTCCTGCTCCAAGCAGGGTCAGTTATGAGATCAGATCAAGTTACTCAGGGCTTTATCCCGTTGGGTCTTGAAAACCTCAAAGGATGGAGACTGCAGAACCTCTCGGGGCAGAGAGGCTGCCAATCTTTCAGTTAGAAAATGAATAGCCAAAGCCAATGCATTAGTGCTCAGATTACAGGGGAGTTGCAGTTCTCATCTCCTTGAAAGGAATACTTCATCCTCGTTCACACTGGCTTTTTGAAACAAACCCAAGACGGTTCCAGCTGACCCCACTGAGCTCATCTTCATGCCTGAGAAAACAGCAGCTAACGTCAGCCCAGAAACAGAAGCATCACTTTGCCTTTTGACACTTTTAAAAATGCTAGAGAAATGTAGTTGACCTGTTTGCAAGGATGATTATGTCCAGCTCAGCTCCTGTTCTCCTAATATAAATTTTCTGTGGGAAGCAACATACTTGAGAAAGCTCTGTGAATATACCAAATGTTTTGAACAGTTTTGACCTACTCTTGGCAGTTTGGGCACAGTAAATCAGTAAGCATTCTTAATTTCAGCTGAATGTCTTCTAGTGCACTTTGCTGTCCTATGAAATCTTGTTAAATAATTTAGTATCAGGAAGGATTTCCTTGGTTTATATCACTGCTGACAAAGGAAGGCAAAGTTTTCTGACCCAATTTTAGGGAATATCTCTTAAAAGATTAGGTTTTCTTTATTTTGTGTAATTCTTTTGAGTTTGAAAAAAACAAATATCTCATTATATGGTCATTATTTCCCATTACAGTATATTTGGTAACACTGTGCTACTTGACTTCAAAAAATCTTTTTTTCCTCTGATAGTTTTCACTTGAGTGAGGACATATGTATTAAGTGATGAAGCCTGCTTTATTGCCAAATCATGAGTTAATCTAAATTTAATGTCTGAAAATTACCTCTTCTTATTTAACATGAAGGAATTTAGTGGGCAAAAGAGTCCCTTGATACGAAAAAGCAAGCAGACCAATAGCTTGCTGGGTGCATAGACCACAATTTTCTTTGTCACACTATTAATGCAAGAGGAGAAACACAGGAAATATGTGTGTGTGTGTGTGGGAGGGGGAGCTCTCCCGTGTTCAAGCCTGAGAGCAGGCTTTTTTCTCAAAGTTCTCCTTGAAAGCAAGCAAAGGCGAGTTTTTTTTTTGTTGTTGTTGTTGTTGTTGTTGCCTTTTAGTTTTTGTCTAGTATACTTTGCAGTTTATTTCCAAAGTATTTTTTATTTCTTCTTTTACATTCGGGCCTTTGCTGAAGAGGTGTATTTCTGAAAGAATTTCTCTACCTCCCACCCTAAGATTATGTCAGCAATGATAATCCGGAATAGGGAAGCGCAGCTGGCATCAACCCTGTCCTTCCCATGCCTGCTCTGGAGCGACCAAAGTGTGAAGACACTCTTGATGGCAAGATGGTGGTAAAAGACTACTGTCATTTCCAAGGCCCAAATTTAGGAAAGAAATGAAGGTAAGTAGCGAAGGCTCTGCCTGGGACACGTGAAAAGCCAAGGGATGGTGAGATACAAAACCCGTGGGTCTAATGCAGGAGGAAAAGTCCGACTTCTCTGCGTGCTGGCCGTGTCCGGGCGTGCTCCGCGGGCAGCTGCAGCAGGCGGCTGTGCCTGGCACGGAGAGCTGCACGTCACCATTGCCGGCCAACTTCTCATTTCATTTCCCCTCTGGACTCATCAATATTTATACAGGAAATCTCACAGCAGCAAACCCCCCCCCCCCCCCGGGACACTGTCCTTTCAGTAACGCTGGCTGCTTTTCTTCAGCCTCGCAGCTGTACAGCTGTGCCGGGGTGAGCCCGAAGGCTGCTGGGGGAGAAGCGCAGACAAGCGCTGACGCTCGGCGAGGGCCGCTGGGGAAACGTTTCTCCAACGCCACGAGCTTCGGGCGGCGGGGAGGGAGCGCCCCTGCCCTGGCTGCGGCGCACTCGAGGCCCGGCCGGCGCCGCCCGGCGCTGCAGGCCGCAGGGGAGCCGGCGCGCCGTTGCTATGGCAACGAGGCCAGGCCGCCCCGCGAGCGGCTCGCAATGGGAAAAACCGCCCCCGCCTGGCACCCGTACTGAGATGCGGACTTGGCCTGGGTTGTCCCTAGCCGGTCCCCGTAAGCCGAGCAATCCGGAGAAAAAGCTGGCTTTCGCCACGCAGTGCGCAGGCGCGTAGTCTGGAGACCCGGCGGCGGGCGGTGCCTTGCGCGCATGCGCTACCGGTGACGCGCCAGCACCTTCCAGGGGCCGCAGAAGCGCAGCGCGCATGCGTTTCGCGGCGCGGCATTCTGCCCTACCCCCAAAATGGCGCGGGCTGGGGCTGGGGCTTTGCTGGGCGGCGGGCGAAGGAGGAAGCCAGAGGCAGGCAGGAGCCTCCAGGATGAGCCTCGGAGAGCGCCGTATGGCGGCCGCCCGCGCCTGCGAGACGGGCGCCGGCGGTGTGAGGGGCCCTGGTGAGCCTAGCACGCACTCGAGCAGGCCGCCGAGGTCGGCGGGAGGTTGGTGCCAGGGGGCACCAGTGGGAGAGCGGTGGCAGCAGTCGAGATGGCCATGGGTTAAACTGTTCTTCGGTAAATTCTTGTTCTGCGGTAGTCTTGGCATCTGCCTGCACCGGCATCTTAGGAAGTGAATCTTCTGTGCCCCTGAGGAAAGCGCCCAAAGCAGCGTAGGTGCGCGCTGCTGCCCCCAGCGGCATGCCCGATTTGAGTGAGCCGTGGCGGATCTTCGCCAAGGCATTTTGTAGCTGTGGCTTTTTGCTGATACTTGTATTTACACATTCTGCTTACCTCACAGCGTGCATTCCTGTAAACTAATGTTAAGATACTTTACCCTGCAGATAAGGAATAGATTGTAATATGTTGATCTACTCCTGTGTGGATCAGAATGAGAGCATTTTGTTAGGCATCTTCAGGTTCCTTGAATGTTTCTCAGCCCTTGTACAAGCTCAGGCAGTCTTTGAGCACAAAATAGAGACCCATATTAAATAAAAAATTAGTAAAGGAACTTTAACGGAGTGGAGACAGGGAGAGGAGCAGGCGCAGTTCCCTGCCTCTGCTTCTGCACATGGCTTTGATGGGGATTACGGGTTTGGAGACTTTTTCTATCGATCTTTTAAATTCTTTTGCATAGATTGCTTGTGAAATTGAGAAGCCATGTGCCGTATGGTTGCATAGCATCAACTTTGCATTCTGGCACTCCCATAAGTTACCTAAAATTGGGTTTGCCTTGCTGCATTGACAGGCTGGACAATATAGTTGTCTGTGCCAACAATATGGGAAATTGTGCTAGTGAATTTGTCAAATGTATCTGGTAGCAAAGAGATGAGTTTTCGTCGTCATTTCCTTTGAAGGAAGCAGTGGAGCAGTTACAGATAGGAAAAATAAGGGTTCTCTGTGGTCTGTACCCACCATAAACCCTCTCTCTTTTGCTCCTGCATTGTTACTTTCAGTTTTACTGTGCCTTTCTCACTATTAAGGGTAGTTCTATGATCTTTGCAAACTATGTCAAATATTTTGAAAAATTTCCTCTGGGGTATTTCTTAGAATGAATCAAAGGTAAAAGTTTGCGTTAGTGTCCACCAGAGGAGAACAAGTGGGAGTTTCCAGACCAGCTTTCGAGTTATCTTAATACTAAAAAAAGTCCCCCTTTTCCCCCTAGTCCCTTGTGCCTCGTAATCATTGTATCTAGGGTACATGCTTCTGACAGGGAATTAAATCCCCAGTCTCTCTGAACTTATCATAGACTGTTTTTATTCCCATAAGGATGGTGGGAACAAAGTTCAAAAATCATGTTGCAGATAAGTCCCTTTTAGAGAATATCATTTCCTCTGAAGAGTGAAATAACCATTTCTGAACCTGGCAGTAACTGATGGCTATAGTTAGTCTTTTTAGTAGTCAAGCAGTAAGTGAATGTGTGGCAGAGACGTTGCCAGTTTTAAGAAGGCAACTTTGCCTTTCCTACCCCTTCTGCTTTTGTTCTTGGATCATGTATTGGTATGACATGAGGACTGTACAAAAGAGGCCGAAGAGACAAATCTTTATAAAACTACTAATTTTGCAGCCTTTTCTTCCTACGTTTCTGTAAGAGTTGTCTGAACAACATAATATCAGAGGCAGTGGAAAATGTACAGTGATCTCTGCTACCCTGTGTCTGTGGTGTGTGTTTGTTTTACTATCCTTCCTGCATAATGGGGCTAAAAGTTTTCTTGCAAAGGTGAGGTTTTAAAGGCATTTTGACATGTCTCAGAAATGTGATCTTTCTTCTGAGTCCTCTCTAAATGTCAATGGTATAGTCGAGATACTGATCTGTGAGTACATGTCCAGAGTTACGGAAGCAGCATCAGATGGGAAGAATTCCTAAAGGAAAACTTGTGGTATAAAAAATGGAGCACTAGTTTTATGTATTTGAATTTGATCTCCTACTAGGACAGGAATGGAGCAAAATGTGGAAGTCTTTGTCATAGTTTTTTAACTTTGACTATATATATGTTATATATATTACATATCAGTCCATCCAATCAGTAGATCCCAAACAAAAACTCTGAGATTTTTCTAGAAGGAAGAATTTCACATCTTCAATGCTTTTTAATTCCCAAAGTAGGTCAGGAATGTGGTCACTGAGATACTTGTATGTAGTGAGTCATAGTATACTCAGCTGCTGAGAATGCTGTGTATATTGCTCGTATTTGTTAACTGTTAAGTTGCATTGAGACCAATAAATAACAAAGAGTAAGTATTATGTAGTTTGTTTAATTTTTATTTACCTTGAAGAGGGGGCCTAATTAAGAGGGTTGTTTCATACTGACTAGGGACTGTGACTGTGTTTTCACCTGTTAAGCCAAATCATTAGGGATGCTACTATAGAATGAGATGAATCTTCACTGGGAATCCTAAGCAGTCCCAACACATCTCCAAAATTCCCAGTGCTAACTGGGAGAAACATGACAGCAGTAGCTGCATACTTTCTGCCTGTGGCCACATGTGGTCTCTTTGCCGCCTATCTGACTACGAAGTTGTTCCCAATAGTAAAATCCAAGGGTGAGATGTGATGAGTGCTTAGCTTTCCTTTGGAGTCAATTTTTCTGTCTCGGTGGTGATTGAGAATTTGCAGGCTGGGTGCAGGGAGGTGTAATATTTTTGAGAGAGAGAGGGTGCTGTGAAATTTGCAGTTGACAGAGCTCCCTGGTGGTAGAAGGTTTGTTTCTTTTTGGAGCTGTTTTTTACCTTCCTTCTGAAGTGTCTCACCCTTTCTTACTCAGAGCTAATGTAAATGCAAGTCCTCCTGGACTAGGAGAAAATTTATATCCTGCAATTTTTTGTAGATGAATGTAAAAAAAAAATGTGAGGTGATGGGAGACGAAGGCGTTATTTCTGCTTGAATATATGTCTCAATTGCTGATACATACTGCTTGAAATTCTGTTCATGTAGCATTGCCTATTGACTTGCATTTGATTAGCAACTGGGCTCTTACTGCTAGTTTAATGAGACTTGCGGCTAGGAAGACAAATGACTTTGAAGTTGAATTCTGATGTTTGGAGCAGTGCTGCGAGAAATGTGTGGGTAACAGGGAGAAATGAATGGGAATTTAAACTTCCCAAGTAGCAGCAGCACAAATGCCAAGTGCTATCGTTCTGTTGCTCACAGCAGCATTTGCTGATAGCGTGGTGCTTGTGTTAGAGCTTTTCTGTCTGTGATGTGAACAGCTGCTGTAAATGTGCATCATTCCAGCAAGCACTGATGGACTTCTTGTTCTGCTGCTGCCCCGCTGTGGCTGTGCTACCTTCTGAACTAGACCTGTCCTGTGTAGAGGAGGACTGTCACAGCAAGAGAAATTGCCTAAACGATGCAACTGCAAGTACTTGTCATCCGCTGGATGGTGCTGTTGTTTTATACAAGCAGCAATGAGGTCCTGTATAGCTTCAACCAAAGACTTCAAATACTACTTTGCTTCAGAGAGGATTGAGAAGGATGTGCACAATCCTTTTCTTAGCAGATTTGTCATGAATCTTGTATGTTGTGATCTACGTATTATCGAGCATTCCTGAGGCTGGCTAGACTTAGGTGATTACTACAGACAGGAAAGCTCATGCTTTTACCAGCTTCAGCCCAGTCCCTTTCATGTCTGAGTAGTTTCCTGGTCAGAATCAGGTTTTCTTTTCTTCTTTTTCCTTTGCTTTCATTTAAAACCTCCCTCAGTACCCCCAAGAGTAAGCTTTGCTTCATTTGTGGAATGAGTATTTGTTGTCTCTATGAAGTGCTGTAAGCTAGCTAAGAGCTACTGGAAGAAAAGCTCGTTTTCAAGATCTGTGGTTATACTTCGTTGTGGGGGAGGGAAGATGCATTCCTCAAAACCTCATCTTTCCAGAGGCCAGGACTTGAGTTTAGATTTTGTTTGCCTGCTATAGCATCAGATAAGACCGGAAGTAGGTATTTGCAATTTGTTTGACGTTGTTCTAGTATCCTTGTACCTTGCTCTTACGTTGTTTTATTAACGCCCTTAAAGACACACTGCAGTCCTTATGATGGAGAAGGCCTTGAGGTTGAAGTCTGTGGATCGTTGCCTCTCTGCGGTGTGCTGACTTACCCAGCAGTGTTACAGCCTTTCGCTGGAAAAGAAACACAGAATAGTAGCCCGTGCACTGTGAGAAATTGCTTTGTGTGCTCTTCCTGTGACTCAGTTGTTGGAATTCTGCTACTGATAATTGATGAAAGTAGAAATTATTCAAGAGGCTGGTTTTAAGGGAAAGGAAGGGTGGAAAAGGAAATAGTGAAAGCATTTATTTGTAGTAAATGAAGTTATTCACATCAGTTCAGTAACTCCTTCTAAACATACACTTCCAACTGCTAGTTCACATGACAGGGGTGACTTGGCATCTTGCAGTGTCCAGATCCCTCGAAATCTAGTCGCAGGGAAGACCTGCCTCCTGGCAGCAGATGTGCATCTGAAGACTATTGCAAATCTGTGGACTACATGTTGAAAACTACTGTGTAATAGCAGTGATTCAGTGCAGAGCAGCTGGCAAGGCTTTCATTGGTACGGGTGCTCTTCCTTGCAGCAGTTGTCTGAGCTAATCAAGAGTTGACTTGATGGGATGCATGCAGGTTTGCAGCTAACCAGCACTGAGATTCTGTCTGCTACAAACACGGGAGGAAAGCAGAAGGCTGAACAGAGTATCTTATTTTGAGGACATGAGTGGTTCATGTGTGAAGAAAGTCCTGATTTAAGATAAATAACAGCATCAGATTCATGCCCCAGTTTTTCATTTTGTAAACTGTTTGGACTCAGGGTAAGAAATCCCTGTTAAACCACAATATTTCTTTCAAATCCCTCTCATCATCCTGAATTCCATGCAGCTGACATCTCTTTGTGCAAAATGTGTCCTTTAATGTCAGCAAGGACCATTTGGAAATTGAGCTTTTTCATTTTGGAAGAGAAACGTTACAGCCCAGCAGCTCAAGGAGATGACCGTGACCTTTGGGGAGGGGATAAGGAAGTGAAAATGTGACTGATAGGTAAAACAGTACTGCCTAGGGAAACAAATTTGCAGGGAGGTGAAATGATTGGCTACCTAGGCTTGTCCCCAAATCTGACTTATCAGATCACACACACACACAAATCACAGCTATATCTTTGAAAAATGTGGGAGTTTGTGTAGTAGTTACTTCTAAAATGCCAGAATCGCTGAAAGGGAGACTCTGGGAAACCTGCTGATCTGTGAACTTTCTGTATGTTCCTGCTTTTTGTTATGATCTTCTCTTTGCATGTTTAGGCATTTGCATTTTGATCAGCTGGGGTTGCTATTGACAGCTGATCTTTCTTGGCCCTTATTTTTGTTTTTCCTGTGTGATACGGAACTGTTGGATGAATTACGTGGGGCTTGTGTATTGACACTGGAAAGACCTGTGGAAATCAGATGGAGAAAATATCAGCATGGAGAAAAGCTATGTTTATTATGCTGAAATATTTGCTCCCCCCCCATACTTAATCAACTTTTCGTTCCTGTCAGAAGTCAAACTTCACCACTAAAAAGATTTCTATTCCAAGTAGGGCTGCATGAAAATTGTAGGTTGAGTATTGTCCGCTCTTCCTGTGTGGGCTGGGTTTCTCTGTCCTGCAGTAAAGGATTCCTGTAGTGTATGCCCCTCTCCTCATGGCAGGATAAAGCTGTTTGACCTTAGTGAAGAAAAAGAGGAATGCTGGGGTAGAGCTGTGACACTAAAGAAGAAGAACCGGGGTAACAGAGTATGTGAACTCCAGTAACCTTGCGAGGGGAGCAGTGGCATTCTAAAAACTGTTTTTTAGGGGGAGATTTTATCTTCCAGCTATTTTCAAGCTGCCCATGAAAGCAGAAGAGTGTTAGGGCTCAGTCCTTATGTATAAACCATCACGGTTTCAACAACCTGACCATTCCATTATTAAACTGGTATTGCTGTGAATGGGGTGGTGTGACAGCTCACTAAAATGTTCTGAGGAAGTTGCAAACTGTCCTACATACCTCAGTTGTTTAAAAAACTCCTGTCAGAACAGTTGAGATGGAAAATTATCTCCTTGGCAGTTTGCTCTAACACCTCATTCCAGCAGTCCGTAGAGCTGCCTTCAAGGGACTCCAATCCCAAGCTTTCTTTTCTTCCTATATCTATCTTCACAGGTGGGCATCCACATCAGAGAGTAATACTGGAGGAGGAATCTGATGTTACTCGAGCTGAAAACCTACCTAATTTTGACACAGTTTTATGACTTTGGTACAAAGTCATTTGTAACAGAAAACAGTTGGCTCTTGAGCCGTACTCTGGACTTTGGGGAAATGCCTCTTGGGAAGCTACCTGTGCTGAAATGTCCTGGCTGGGACACAGCACTGTCATATGTTGCTAAGAACCTGCTAACTGTGGTGTTAGCAGGTGACTTTCTGTTCTGAAGGCTAGGTACTTGTATGGACAAAATTCAGGATGGTCTGTAGCATCTTGCACTTTGCTGTTTCATGTGCTGCTCAGTAATCATCTCAGCAGAGGTGCTGGAGGCCTGGGAGGTGCACCCTTTTCTGTGCTAGTCTGCTAAAAGAGCTGCTCCAGTGACAGTAAGGGTGAGGAGTGATGGTCTTCATCACTGTCACAACTTTAGCTGGGTGAGCAGGCAGAGAAGATGATACATCTACATCCAGCACTTTATTAATGGTTTCCAGCAAAAGTGCTCCCTTGGGAGGCCCACCTGGCCCCGGGCTCCGTGACAGCTGAGCAATACTGCCTGTCTGCGTGGGTTCCCGTGGAGCAGTGGGAGTGTCACCTGCTCTCTAGTGCTCCAGCCACCCTTTTTCTACAGCCTTTTGTGGCAAATGATTTCTTAGCAAAGGGTGAGTCCTTGTTTGCCCAGTGATATCCTGTACCCAGGAATGATCTATATTGTGCATGACAGTTTGGTAAGTTTTGTAATGAAAAGCCTGTGGAGGTGGTGCTGACGTCCTTGCTTACCTTCCTTCAACAACAGATGGGCCCAAGACTGATTCACTGTGCTCTCCTAAGGTGAGCGAGTGAGTGGGACTCTTAGTGGCAGCATGCTGTACCTCAGCACGTGGTAGGATGGCAGAGCTGAGAACTGAGATGCTTTTGTGCAAGCTTTGCCTCTCCAAACAAATCTACCAGAAAGGGGGATGCTGTGGATTAACTGTCTCTCATGTCGTTGTAGTGGTTCTGTCTCCGTGAGAATTGCAAAATACCCATGTGTGATCCTACAGGCCTTTGTACATCTAGGTTTACAGAAAGAGGAGGCACAGCGTGGAACTGAAAATGTGCTCCCAAGATCACTTGCCTTGCAGTATTGGCAGATAAGTTACTTAAAGTGATTCCAGCAAACATAGGAGGGAGTGGTGTAACAGCGGTCTGTTGTTCACCAATTCTGGTTTTCTCTGTGCATCGGTTCCACTTGCTAATTGCAGTGCTAAAAGGAAATGCTGACCACCTTTTAGATCTGTTTGCTTCTTCCCCAAGAATATGCTCCAAGTCAAACTAGGTTAATAGAGTTGATGACCAAGTTGCTGTTGCAAATGGTGATTGCTGGCATCAATGTGACTCAATTTGGCCAGGAGGAAAAGCCTGTTAATATTGGTGATGACTAAGCCTGGCTTGATTCTGGGATGTCAGGTGAGGTTAGCAGAGCTGGCAGATACAATAAATGGGACTGAATGGATCTGAGCCAGAGTCCACGACACAAAATCAAGCAGCCTTGAGATACCATTTTTGTTGACTGCAGACCTCTGGTGCACTTGAAAGTTTGTAGCAGATGAACTTGCACCTCAAGTATATACAGTGGAAGGCCTTTTAAATAAAGCATGCCCTGTTTCTTTATGAGTAAATGGAGCTGCCGTCCTCTGGTTTACTTAAAGTCATAAGGTCAGACCTTGTCAAATGCTGATACCGGGATGAGTGAGAGGCTGGCTGAATACAGCATTTGTCAGAGAACAGTGAACAGTTGAAGGAACTGGCCTTTAAGAAAATCTATCTTGCAATTGAACAGAAATGCCTAGGCCAGAAATAGATTTACAGGATAATAGAGAGTCCAAAGAGTAACCCCGTGACAAGGCAGGGAATACTTTTTCCTGGATTGATTAGATAGCAGATCACGTGATTTGCTTTGTCTTTGAAGAGAAAGAAGAGTTTGACTAAAAGACAGTATGTATTTTCTCAGATGCGAGTTACCATTGAGAAAAGCTAATTCTGAAGTCCAAGAAACTGTGTGGCGACTGTGTACTTAACGTGTTTATGGAACACTTGTCATACCCAAGTAATTTTAATAGACTGACCTCCTGAACATTGGTGAAACACTTTGGCAGTGGTGAAACAACCCAGCTGAGACGTGAAAGCTGCTGGAGCATTACAGCTTCAGCTAGCAGGAACCTGAGTGGAGGGCATGAATAGGACATTGTGGTAGAGACACTTGCATCCACGTGAACCTGAAAACAAAAAGATAATCCATGTCAGCTTTGGGCAGAAGCAGGACTGTTGGTGCCACTCTGGTCAAATTCTCATGTGATTAACTAAATTTTACTGTTCTGTCTCCTTTCTATTTGTTTCAGAGATCTTCTGTCTGGAACGGGCTATCTGGTGCTGTAGCATGGCTAATAGTGTTCCTCCCATGGTTGCCTTTTGGTATTAAGTGAAGGAAATGCAATAAGGCAATTTGCAAGTGCTTTAGGGTAAATTACATAAAGGTGGGGAATCCTGGTGCTCATTATGTACACTTGGATTTTCAGACTGCTTTATCATACAGTTAGAGAATAGCACAGCTAGTTAAAAGGACATAAGTGTTATTTTCCTAAGACCTTGTTTTCCTAAGGAGTTTGTGTCCTCTTGGTCTTGATTATTTTGTGTATTTACTTGCTGGGTTTTAATTTCTGAAGTTAACTGGGCTGGTGTTTACCCTACAGTTACAGTGTCATGACGTAAATATGAATTCAAACACTGTCCAAGCAGAAAGGTTGGGTGGAACAAGGAGGGTATCGTTGATGTGAGCCAGTGAAATAGGAAGCAGTGGGATGGATTGCTTAGGAAGAGAAGGAAACTTCCAGCACAGAAAGATAAACAGGCCCAGACAGACATCTTCTTGGAGCCACAAGGATGGTTAGATAACATTGAAGCTGGATGAAATAACCTCTTGAGCTCTTTCTTCCAGCTTTCATTGGTGTGGCCCTTTGGTGAGTTACTCAGTCTAGGTGAGTGAGCATGTAGTGACACAGTGCATGAGAACTGCCTGCTAGAGAGAGGAAAGAGCTGTAAGAGCCAGCTAGCACAGCCAGCAGGGATTATCACAGGGACTGGGTATCACTTTAATTTGGCATCATTTTGTTGACAACACGGCTTAGACTCTCTCTGGTACAGGCCTGGTCAGTCTCATTTGATACCTAAAAAAAAGACACACAAGGCTCGAGATGCAGAGCTGGGAACAAACGCACTCGGTATGTGTCCTGCTTGACTTCTGTGTGCCACAGTCTCACTGGAATATTGCCTGTCGTAGGAAGTGCAGCTCACAGGAGATGCATGGTGTCATTGCACAGCATTATTATTAGAAACAGGCTGGCTGGTCTTCTTGGCCCTCATTGAAACTGTATAAGACTAGTGTCCTTCCCAGAGATCTAAGGCCTCTGAGACAATCCCCAATTGAACAGATGCTAAGAAGCTCCCAGGGAACCGGGAGAGGATGGCATGTGATTCCTGACCATAAGGATCTTGGATTTCCACTACAATAGCACAGCATGCTGCTCTCCTGCCCAGCAATTACTTTGCTTGAGATTTTCCCTGTGTGAGACAGATAGGTGTTGTATAAGCAGGGTGATAAACAGGCACTGTCTCTCCATGGCTGGCAAAAGCCTCTGCCAAGCTAACAGGAAGAGGATGGAGATAACTAATCACACAGGAGCCTCTAGGTGCCTAAATAAAACAGGAGAAGAACTGTTAAGGAGAAGAGGCAGGCAAAAGAGGGAAAACAGGAGAGAAGCACATGATTTCCAGCACTTGATCCATCTTACTACTTGCAGGACCCTGTGGCTGTGCTAGTCTTGCAGCTGAAAGTGTGACTGCAGTTCTCCCATGAACCTGTCAGTTGAGGACAGAGAGGAGGGCACTGTGAGGCTGGATCTTTTCCGAGTGTAAGGCAGAGACGCAGTGGAGAGGCACTGATTTACACCACTGAAGAAACAGGCTTACATCTTGCATTCCTGCACTTTTCACCTGAAAAGATGCCAGATGGCGTAGGTGTCCTGCCAAATGTTGGGAGAAATGATACTTACTCAGTGGGAAAGGTATGAGAAAGACCTTTAGCAGCAAGAAGACATTCACATCTTTCCAGGGCTCGGTTTTCACAGCCAGATGTGAAATGCTGTGATGTGTGTCTGCATTTCCCACTGAGCTATGGAGAGAGATTTGGGCTTTGTGGTCCTTGTGATTCTCTCCCAAGAGTGGTGGAGTTGACTTTCAGAAAGCTCCTGCTCCTAGCAGCTGTCAGGAGCAGGAGCTGGGGAGATTGCTTTTCTGATAGAGAGCCAGCTGGTCATAAGGTTAATAAATTACCTGCTCACCTACCTGCAGTAATGCCATGCACCTGGGGAAGAGCTCTCAGCGATGCCTAGTCAAGGAATAGAATATATTCCACCCTTTCATCAAGTAGGTTTAGAGAGGAAAAAGAAAAGAATAACCCACAAATCAACATTGAAAAAAAAAAAAAAAATCCACAAATGAGCATTGAAGTGTTGTCAGTTTTGTCTGTCTGTCAGCTTTGCAGTGATATGCTGGGCTTCCTGCTGGGGTGGCACAGACAAAAGGCTGTTGAGGGAGTGATTTGGATAAAGGAAGCCTGGTTGTTCCAGCATGTGTAACTCCAGCTGACGTGTCCAGCCGTTGTTGCTGGGAACGTGTTTTTCTGGATTTTGAATTCTCTCAAATGAAGTGGCTCATCAGGCTTTTTGGTTTTGTGTAACTGAGCGAGGGAGCAGAGCCTTGTGAGTGTGTGCAGTTTAAGCAGAATGGGGCCAATGGAGAGAAGAGCCCCAAGAGCAGCTCAAGGAGGAGGAAAGCAGCATGGTGGAAAACTTGATCCACTTGGCTTAATACAGAGCAGTTAATGCCTATAGCTATAACTGCAATGGCCATAGGGCACGCACTCAGTAGCTGAGTAGCCACTGTGCTAACAGACAGCTAGAGCAAGTTTCAGTGGATGGATGCTGTAATATGGCCAAATTCAGACCAGAAATCAGAGCGTTCCTCCCTGCCCCTTTCTGCAGTGATTGCTTTTGGAAAGGACTCGCTGTGGTGTGTGTGAGTTGGCTGGAGGACCCTGCCCATGTCAGATGACCATAGGAGAACACTTGCAAGTGCAGCACTAGGAGAGGTTGTGGGAGGGTTTGTCCAGTAAATGCTGTTTCCTCTGGGTTTTTGTTCAGTGTTTTTGGAGAGATGGTTTGGTGTGGAAGGAAAGGGACTTGCTGAAAAATGGCCAATGAGCCTGGAAGCAGTGTGGGCTTGGAAGTTTCTGGGCTGTCCTCAGTTTTGTCTGATGGTTAAAGCAAGACAAATACCTGTGCAGAGGCCTGGTCTTGTTATTTCTTCCACCGTATGGTCAGCCTGAACGGGGAGGGGAAACAAGAATTTAGCATGCCCAGACCAAGCCCTGAGTCTTTCAATAATGTTTCCTTGTCGTGCTGCCCAACCTTTGCTAGTCCACGGTGTGGCCGCTGAGCATGTGCAGGCAGTGTTGTTCTTTTTCTCTCTCCCAGTTTTAACTTAGTTTTTGTGTCATCAAGCAAAGCTATCAACTGGGGAGGTCCAGACCCTCCCCATTTCCTTAGCAGTTCCTTATTACACAGGCTTCCAATCAATTACTGGGTTTGGTCTGCTGTGGACATTACTGAAAGACAAGTTTGTCCTACTGTGAACCTTGATCGGTTCCTAGAACAGATCTGCTCTTACAGTACATCTTGGGGTGCCTCCTTCCATCGCCCAGAGCCATGCTAGGGAAATGGAAAGCGCAGAGCATATGTGAGTAAACAGCATTTGGTACATGATCCTTTGAAGAAGGTGGACACTGATAAATTGTTGCCATAGCTTAAACAGCACCCACAGCACACGTAATTTAAGACCTAATGGTGATATGGTTTGTTTATTTGAAAAACAGTGTGGCAAATTTGCATGTTATCTGTCCAGGATATAACTAAGGATCTACTTATGTGGATTCTGGAATCAAATGGAATATTGGAGATGGAAAAGTGCTAACAAATAACCATCTTCACTGGATACTCCCAGGTAGAATTTGCTACAAGCATCTTGTTTTCACAGTATTAAAGAATCAAGGAATTTCTGGTGTGAGTGCTAATGCAGGTAGTTGCGCATGCTGCATGTGCAGCAGCGTGCTGAGCAAAGAGCCTCGGCACCATGAAAGAAGCGGCATCTCCTGGGAATGCCAGTAGGATTGCCAGAGAAGCATGCAAAACCTCTCATTTGGAGCAGGAAGCCGGACTCCGGCCTGTGGGTCTTCAGAGGTTACCAACCCCTGTGGTAGGTTCAGTCTTTGCTTGTTATCTCACTGGCTGTGGAGGTGATTGGAAAATAATGTTCTGTGGGCTGGGAGGCTTCTGTATCCCAGGGGTCAGCTTCTTACAGAGCTTTATAAGGGAGCAGTGCTATTCTTGGACTGATCTTCCTCAGTTTTCACCAAGGTCATCCCTAGCCTGGGATGAGAATGTTACGGTATAGGCCTGTTTCCCATGAGAGTCACCTCCAGATCTGACCGTGTTTCTGAGCGAACCAGCCCAGCTGCCTGAGCTTTCTGATTGACTGTCTTCAGCAGTGGGATCATAGAGAGATTGTGAGCAAATATTGCAAGGAAATGAAAGACAACGTTTAGTTCTTGGTTTTTGTTTTCTTACACCAATGCAAGAAGGTGAGAAGCTGTGTGTTTTGCATAATAAGCCTGCTTTCAGCTAGTATTGCTTGCTAGAGATTTGGATAATTCCCTCCAAGCCCAGTCTTCCCTGGACATAGAGTACTACAGACATGGTCTCTCCTATTGCCAGAATAGTTCCTTAAAAGCAAAGAAAGCTGTCTTTTTTTTCTGGTTATAGGATCTTTCTGTCCCTTGTGGCTCTTGATTTTGCAGCAATGTTGTGCGGAGGATGTTGAAAGAAAATGTTTGCTGCCTCGAGAATATCCTTTGGGAGCCTGTTAACAATAAAAGCCTTATAGTTGCACACAAGCAGCTCCTTCCAGGCAGTTTGCCTGAAGGTGCGGAGGGCTTGGAAGAGGAAGACTAAAATGAGGTGATTGCCATGCATGCTGCTTATTAGTACTTTAGGACTGATACTCCTCTGTGTAAGGGAACATAAAGCTGGGGAACTTTGGGGCAAAACATTGCTGCTTTTCTGCTGCATGCCCGAATCTGTAGTCAGTGTCTGCAAAATTGCCTGGAACTCCACAGGGCTGCGCGGGAGCTTAGCAGTACCTTGACCGGTCCCTTTCTAAGTACTTGTAATTATTAAACAGATCTTTGATCCTAGGTTCAGTCTGCAGAAGAGTAAAATGTTCTGCTGTAGATGGAGGCGGAGTTATTTCCTGGCTAACAGTCTTCCCCTGTGTTTCTTCAAGGACTTTTCAAATCTGTGGCATTGATTTGCTTTTCTCTTGTGGTTCCTAGTGATGCCTAGTGTCTTACCTTAAATCCAGAGGCAGTAACTTGTCAGGAAGCCTGGGCAATGCAGGAATACAGCCACCACTGAGCCTGATGCAAGGAATCCCTGCAGCTTGGCTTGGCTGTGATGCGTGGATTAGTTCAAGGTAGCTGTGAAACCCGTTGACCGCATTTCCTGCGGCAAAGCAAACAGCTTAAGCTCTCTGTGTATTCAGTAACTGTGTATTAGCTTCTGAGACTTGTGCTACTGACCACAAAGGGCTTTTTGTATCTGAACTTAATTGTTAAGAGCTGTGCAAAACCAACCTTTTTAGTAAGAGGCAGTATGGCCATCTCCGCTTGAACTGTTGGGATTAATATTTAATTGTTCTCCATGGGTTAAAGCAGCCCCTTGCTGTAGCTTGTGACACTGCATCTCTGGTACTGATCGGCCTTTCCCTAACCATAGTGTTCATTTCTTCTAATCTTTCCCTCTGCTGGTAGGGAGATACATTGTGGACGGGTGAAGATCAATCTCTGGGCAGACTGCTAGTTTTTGAAAAGGATAAATTTGATTGTGTAATTACCACAGAGAGGATGAGGTGCATATTTTGGAACTAGGAACAGAGAGAGAGAGAGAGATTGTCATGTGCTGCATAGCAAGGAGAAGGCAACATGGTCCAAGTCTGAATGTGCTGATGGGCTCCATGCAAATGCATGCAAACCTACGGGGGTTGCAGCAGGGATTCGTTACACCTGGAGCAATCCATGTGCACATTTCATCAGTAAAGCTTTACTTTGGCTGGCAGTATTAATAAGCAAAGCCTGGCTGTACTGGGCAGTAGCTGAATGGCCAGGGTCTTCCTAAGGGCAGCAGCACAGAAGGCATCTGTCTGTTCGTGGTGATAATTCGCACATGTGAGAAACTTAAATATATAAAAATAATATATATTTTTATATATATATTTTTATATATATAAATATATTTTAATGTTATATAGAATAAAAATTTAGATATATTAAATGCTCCCATGAAACAAACTGAATTTCAAAGTGGCAGTACTGGGGAGGTCACCAAGATGATATTGCTCTTTTAAATTCTGCTACTAGCCACAAGCTGAAATCCATCTGTGCTCCGTTTCAGTAGTAAATTAACATCACTGTTGTTTTCTGACCACTCAGTGATCACTGTGAAGAGATGGGGCAAGAGTTCAAAACCAAAACTGAAAGACCAGTTCCAGCTCAATACTTGGGAAAACTTGACTGAAAGCTCAGAAAGAAGAGCAGTTGGAGAGCGCACACTGCTGCTCTCTGCGTTCAAGTGGCGAGGTCTTGAGCTGTCTTGGGAACTCAAGTTGCAGGCTGGTAACAAGTTGATCAGCAATGACAGGGTTAGACTGTGATGGACCAGCACCTTTCAAACAAGTGAGATGCTGTGTTGAAGTTTTTCCAGCTGTCCCAAAGGCAGATCTGCTTTGTTACAGAGGGAAGGGAATGTCTGATTCCAAACCTCATCCTGTAATGCTCTACCTAAACCCTAATTTGCTTTTACAAATTGCTCTAGTCCTAGGTGTATTTGCAAGGAGTCTGACTTTGACTTGTCCCAAAGCAATCACTAGGAAACATAGATGCCTATCCAGCCATCAGCTTTTGAGGGCAGGGATTGTTTTTGGATTCGAACTACAAGCAATTTCTACAAGAAGAAGAAAATAAAAATATATTTTAGGGTAGATCGTAATCTGAAAACTAATGGCTTTGACTATAATGACAGCTGTTCACATAACTCACATGGATGTTCCCAGTGATGCCTCCACCAGATTAGAGGTAAACGTTTTTTTCCCTCTTATACCAGACTAACCTCATTGAAGACAGTATAGGAAACCTCCTTTATTTGCTGAAAAAGGTGTTTCTTTCCCCACTGTGTTACAGTAAGCTTAGGCCGAGAGAGAGGAACAGTGCAAAGCTCCTGTCTTGTCTCAGAAACTGAATCCGTATGCAGAGCATCTGTGAGCGTTAAGAGAGCGGGTGTGCACGTCCTCATAGGGAAATCCAGAGAGAAGACCAGCCCACTCTTTGGACACACCTTTGGGAAGCACTGCATAGTGAGTGCCTCTGGGCAGCAGGAGCAGAGCCGCTGTCTCTCCCTAGCTCCTCACCATGTGTTTTTTTAGGAGAAGGCTTCCTAAAATTCCCAGGGTCCTCTCTTGGCTCCTTGTTTTAACACTCTTTCTCATCTCCATTGCTAATTTTGGCTCCTTGTTTGGCTTGTCGAAGAGAGTATCTTCCAGGTAAGAGACCCACTTCCTTGTAAGACACACTAGCTAGACGGAGTGCTCATGCTCTCTTTCTGTCTCTCTCTTTTTACCCTCAGACTTGTACTTCTGATTTGAGTTAGATGACCCCTGTGCTTTAGCAGGTCATACTGTGTACAACCAGAGCGCAGTGCTGGAAGATTGTAGTCAAAGACTTGCTTCTACTGGACCGCTGTCCTCCACTGTTTCCTTGTTTCTGTGTTGTGTAGCTGTTTACAGCAACACCAGCTTTCCCTTTTCTAACAGTACATGTTTTCATATTTTGGCACTACAAAGGATTTGCTTTTACCTGGTGGCTTGCTGAAGGACCTCATCCAGCCTTAGTCTGGATTGCACTGCTGGAAACTGAATTTGGTGGGATACCTTTGTATTTAGAGAGTTCAGCATTTGATTCCTAACACTAGTACGCAGTGTCCTTAGTCACTGATGTCATGCAGAGGTGATCAATATGCGTACTATTTTTGATAAAAATGATTAAATCCTACAAAAATGAGTGTGGAGGGATTTACAATGTAGGCTGGGGTAAAATGTCTCCAGTATCATTGGCAGGAGTATTGGATGTATGAACACAGCTGGTATTAAAGCCTTTCCTGCTGGAAGCTCAGCTTGCTCGTGCTGGTGGTGGCACCCTGTGTTGTGCTTAGGAAGCACTGGTCCCCAGCATCCCCCCCAACCCTGACGTGGTCCCAGCCATGCTGGTGAGCTCATCTTGGTAGGGTTAGCTTTCACCTGGACTCAGCAAGGGCCAGTGCTGTGGGACCAGGCTGGGAATGCCTCTTCTGGGTATGATTATAAGGTGTGAGGTTAGATCAGCTTGAACCACTGTGAAACCACACCTGGAGGGGACCCATCGATTTGGAGAGGTCAGAGCCTGAACAAGGCATGCAACTTGGAGGGAAAGAAAGGGAAGGCGGTTTAGGAAGGTGAGTTGCTCTTGTCACAGAACCCATCAGTGGCAGAGCGGGGAGGAGAACTTGCTCTCCATGCCCAGCTGCTTGAAGCCATTTCTTTCTGCCATAGGCTCACGTGCTGCAGATGTCCCTAGCATTGCAATCTGTAGCGAAGCACCCAGGAACAGGCTGTGTGTGGTTATTTATCTGTGTTTTGGTTCTGTACCTTCATGTGCAAGCTCAAATACAGAAAGCGCCATTTTTGTCATGGCTTTATCCTGTCTTTCTCCAATGGGTCTGTGATTTGGAGAGCAAAAATAGCAGTAAATGTCATTGTGTGTCTGCAGTTGTTTGCCAGCGTGGGCTCTAGAGCCTGAAATCTGATGAGCTGGATTGACCCTTTGGCTGCATTTAAAAAGCTGGGCAGGAGAGCAGGACCCTGTGTAGGCACAAGTGCCTCGCTTGCCGTATGGGTCTGGCTGCAGGAAGGTTTGGGATGTATCATTTGGATGTGAAGGGCTCTCTGTTTTACATCTTAGTAGCTGTATGTTTGGCTCAGTGTTTGAAATTAAAATGTAATAGGTGTGGGGTAGAATCTATTCCCGCAGAGGCAATACACGGGGAAAAATTGTGGTGTATGGTTTGTCATACTGTCCTATTTCTGCTGTTCTCTGCCCTTTAATCCTTAAAGACCTTTTAACAACACAACAGGAAATCATCCAGGTATTTAAGATCTGCCTGTGTTACCTTACCAAACTTCTCTTTACTTAGAGTAGTATAAAATTTTCCCTTTATTTGCAGTAACCCAGGCTTATACATGAAGCACTGTGATAGAAAGCAGCTCCTGCATGTTTGGTTGAAAGTGGCTAACGATCGTGAGGGGAAGTAGAGGAAGAGCTGATAGGCTGTTCACCAAAAACTCCTTTTCTTATAAGGTTGGGAAGGTCCAGTATTTATCTGAAACAAAATGATTTTTAAAAGCCTCTCTATGGTGATAAGCTTCTAATCAGTTTAATGAATGAGAAAGCAGCTCAAGTGCTACTGAAGCTTCGGAGAGTTATCTACAGCCTGCTATCTACAGAGGTGCTTTTTCACCCATTTGTCATGTTGGAAGCAATCCACAGCTCTCTAAAACAAATGGATCATAAAAAGGGCGAATGAGAGTGTGAAATTAGACTGCCACAACTATGTTGGTATGTCCTGAAAAGCTCTCCTGTACATAAAGGCTCAGCTGCAGAAATTTTGCAACTTCCTTTTCTGGTTCACCCTTCAACTATTTGCAGATAAGCATGAATGTTTGGGAGAAAAACTCAGCGCTTTTGTCCTGACCCTTTGCTGGGTTTCAGCCCAGTCTTCTTGTTGCAGGTGGCTTTTCTGGTGTTTGCAGCTGTATCCCCTTATGAGGTTCATGTACCTGGCTGCACCTCTGAATCAGGCAGTTGTCATATTATAGGCGACTGATGAAATGCAGAGATTTTACATTTTTCAGCTTGTGAACTGATGTTTTCAGGCAGGGCCAGTTCACAAAGAGCACAGTAGCAGTAAGATACGTATTTTTTTCTGTCTGTAATTTCAAATCTCTGAAGCTCAAGCTGTGTAAAAGATAAAGGAATGAGTTTCACTTATTAGGTTTCCTCGTGCTGCATCTCTGTCTCTGAAGCTCTCTCGGGTAGAGAGAAGGTAGGGAACCAAGCGGCTGCCTTCCTGGCGTGTCCCATGTCCTGAAGGCAGGCTCTCCAGAACACCTTCCTGCGGTTCTCTGGGGCTGTTGTCGTGGGTCCTGCCTACTTGGGGTGGGAGGAAACTGGTCTGTGCTGCTTCGCAGTTACTGCCGGTGTGGATATTTCAAGAGCCAAATGCAAAGGTGAGTGTGAGATATCTAAGATTTCCTACAGAAGGGTACGGGAAGCTGAATAGCCCTTTGATGGTAAAGTTGTAAACAAAATCCGGTTCAGGCAGAGTCCTTCAAACATGGCATTAGGTTACTTTCCTGTAGAAACTCAGTAGCAGTTATCAAAGCAAATCTTCTGAGTGTGATTGCTGTATGCAGCTGTGCTCTGAAGCACAGAAAGGGGCTCAGAATCAAGAGCACTCAGAATAGGATGGAGGGTGTTTAGTGCTAAGTGGAAAGTGTGTGTGATGTGTCTGCTTTTCCTTTGATTGCATTCAGGCAATTCAGGTTTTTCCAACATGCCCCAAATGTTGTACAAGTGGACACCCATGAGCAAAAGGTTTCAGACCATTCTGCTGATAGGAACTTGATGTTCTTAAAGATGACCTTGGGAAAGGATGCCGCACGGCCTGAACAAAATATGACTAAGAGCACATCAAGTTGGGAAGCGGAAGAGAAGCAGAAGACAGTGAAACTAGTCCCTGGAGGGACAGAGAGAGCCAAGAAAGAGATGACTGCAAAACCAGCCCTTGGGGCTGAGGGAGCCAAGGACAAGACAATGGTGAGACCAGCCGCTGGGATGGAGGTGGCCAAGATCAAGACAGTGGCAAGACCAGCCTCTGGGGTGGAGGCGGCCATGGAAAAGACGATGGTGAGCCCAGCCTCTGGGGTGGAGAAAGCTCGTGAAAGCAGCATATCCAAAGAAAAAGCAAAGCCAAAAGAAACTCTTGCATCAGCAAAAGCTGATGGCTTAAGACCTGTGACTCAGGCTGCTGCAGTGACAGAAAAGAAAAAACTGAAAGCTGCTGATTTCAAATCTGAGCCACGGTGGGATTTTGAGGACCAGTACGTTCTGGACAGCTCATCTCCACCATCGGTAGGTGTGCTGGCCGTGTGTATTTGTCCAAGAATGACACCTCCTGTTGACTTCCTTATCCGCTGTCTGCAGCACAAGTGTGCCCCTTGCTATTGTGGATGATCTCCGCTACTCTAAGCAGATGCTGCCAGGACCCAGAGAGGGAGAGTTGTACGAGTACGGCTCGTTTGGCCTCGCCAATTCTGTCATGCTGTAGTATGAGCAGTTGTTGTAATTGTGCCCGTTTCCATGGGTTACTTTCTTTGAATGTCAACAGGACCTGCTCTTTCTGGAGCTTAAATGCACAAGGAGCTGGGGAAAATACCACTCCTGTTAGATGTGCTATGAAGTGGGTCCTGCACTAAGGCGCCTTGCTCTGTTGCACCGGAGACTTAGGCACGCAGTGTAGGCTATACACTCCCTGTGACAGAGCATCCCAAGGTACGTGCTGTAGCACCTACACGTGCAACGCCTACTGGCAGGCGTTAGGTGTCTGTCACTAACATAGTGGTCCTTATACAGGTGTCCCATCCATTACCTGGTCTCTCTGGAAACTGAACATCTGTATTCCTATGAAGATTCAGCTTTCCAGCCCCCAGATTTGCCTTGATCTTGGTTTCATACAACCTAGCTAAACAAACAGCCAGGCGCCTGGTGGGAGAACAGAAGTAGAAATGCCTGTGTGTATGTCTGTTCATCCAAACATATACATACCAAAGTAAATCAAAAGCTTTGGCAGCAGAGAGAAATTTGTCACGCTTGTGCTGTGTTAGGCAGTAAGTTATGATGCTGGCAGCAATGATGAAGAGGGGCTCAGTGCACAGGGGCAGAAGCTGTATTAGTTGTTTGTATTAAGGTGAAAATAAGATTAAAGAAAAAGGTTAGATGCTGATCAATAAATCTGTGCCTGCCTGCTTTGGAGACAGTATGTTAGAAACTGTTCTCTTCTGTAAGGATTTCTGTCAGTATTGGCTAAAATTCTGCTACATGTGGGTGTACCCCACGAGGGAAAGGTACGGCTAAAGCTGCAGAAAGAGTATATTTATTCTATTCTTATGGTTTATAATAAACAAAAAGATGAGAGATTCTCCCAGGTGTCACACAGTATCTTGTGTGACAAAGCAGATAAGAGCAGGCTGTGGTGCATAACACTGTCCTCCATCTCATGGTGGTAACTCCTTTAAAGCATACCCAGAGCAGTTCCAGCCATTTTCCCTGGCACCTCTGTCACTGGGAGCCTTGGGCAGGCAGGTGGCTCTCACTAGAGTGAGGAATGTCTTTACATACGGGTGTAAATGTCCTTTATATGATGCTAATGTGCTCAGAGAGGAGGGAAGGCATAAGCAGCTCAGCAGAGCATGGAAGCTCCTGCTTCAACCTGATGGTCTTAAAGAGCCATATGCCCATTTGAAGTCTCAATGCCACAACCCTCCACTACAGCCATGTGCTATTTTGGTGGTATTAAGGGGAATGTAGCTGTGACTCCAGGGGCATGCCAGGGCTGCAGGCATCATCTTGTTCTGCCTGGACCTCTACCACTGGAGCAGGGGCTGCTCTTGAAAATGTTGACCCTGCTCCCCAAACTCAGGGTGCCCAGGGTGCCCTGGGAGATATGTACAGAGAGCAGAGGTAAATGAACTGGACTGATGAAAGATCTGGGGATGTTTCATCATTGTGATATTTTCTCTCCCCTCCCTGTGGTATTTTGGTGTTATTCCCCTTCACTCCATTTGGCCATATCAGCCATTATGTTGCTGATGGGGTGCACACTTCAGTGTGGTATTGAGCCACTTAGGAGAGGAGCAGCTAGCCCAAAGGATGTTTCTGTTATCCAAAGATTTGCCACTCTGTTAAATGCAGAACTTGGCTGTCAGATGCTTGAGCTCATATACTGACCTAGACTTACTGAGTCACAGCAGAAGTGCCTGCTAGCTGTGCCTGTTGGTGGAGCAGAGCTTGCATCCCCCTTACTGGGCTCTGCTTGGCTAGAAGCACTCAGATTACAAGTGAAACTGGGAGAACTACGTGGCTGAGAGCGCACATGCCATGTAGGGCTGTCCCTCACTCCTCCTGCCCAGAGTTAGTGCCTGCTTGTAGGTGTACTGGGGTTAAGTCACTGGGGGTCCTGCTCATTGATGGGGGTGGTGACTCCCGGGGGTCTTGTCTTCTCATCCAATGAACTGCAAGAGTGTGTGCTCCCCCTTGCCCACATACCCATCCCAGTAATGCAGAGCAGGACCTGGCACTTACAGGGGAAGGTTAGAGTAGTTGTAGTATTGTAGCTACTCCAGTGCAGCTGGAGTTACAGAGTATCTAGGTGTGCAGAACAGCTGGAACAGTGTGGAAGACCCTTTCTCAGCGTAGGAAAGAGGAGAAAATGTACACAGAGTGTCTTTAATGAAGATGTGGCTCCAAATAGCATGTGTTAGGTCTCACTCTAAAACCTGATTCCTAGTTCTGCAAGGAGAGAGTGACTCAGAAGCAACTCCGTAGCTTGAAGACACCTCCTTCATTTCCTGCATGATCAGACTTTCCCCTAGAACTCTCCCACTTTGATATTCATCCAGTCTAGCTGCAGAGGCACAAGAAATCCCAGACCTTGGACAGTATAAAGTACAGCTTGAGCAGGAAGGGAATGTCCCTTGTTTTGGACATGAAAAGTGCTCCAAGTGAAATGATGCCAATGTTGAACCCACCACAATGTTCTCATTACCCTCGAGTTGTGAGCAGGCAGAATTAGGTCTGTCTTCTCAGACTGCAATAAAATTGTCACCATTACTCATAGCAGTTAGCTCAGCTTAACTGCAGAGCACACCACAAGCAACAGCAAGCAGGAGATGAGGAACCTCCTCTGTTATGCTTTTGCATGTCATGCTTTTGCATGACAGGCTCAAAAGGCTTTGGCCATGCAGTGCTGTTACTGCTAAGGATTTGAGCTGAGCCTGCACATCCATTTGGTCCTCTATTTTGTCTTTCAGTGGATATTGTAGTAAATATTTGGGGAAGATGCCTAAGAAAGAAGGCCCAAACTGACTAACTGAAGGTCTACCACAGTGGAGTTGTCTGCTCTCTGCACACACAGGCTAATAGTTGCTGGCTGTAGTAAAGCCACTCTTATTACCAAGGGTAAACAGGCTTGGATTCCCATCCCAGCTGTATGTCTCCCTGTTTCCTCTTTAACCTTGAGCAAATTGTTTGAATGCTTTTTCTTATCTTTAAAGGTGATGATAATGGTCATCTGATCCCACACATTTCTCATTGTATTTCTTCATGTGCTCGGTTCTCTGAGGCCAGGACCCTGCGAAGTGCATTACCAACAGGAGATGCTGGCCTCATTTGGTATGTTTAGGTTAGGCCTGACGCAGGTGTTGAGTTTTGTCAAATATTGATGCCGAAAACCTGTAAAAGTGATTTTGCTTCTGGTAAAAGATGTGAGTGTCGCAGGCCTGTTTGCGGAAGAAAAAATTCTTAGAGACCTGGAGTCAGCCCGACTTCCTTGTGGGTGATTTCCATCAGCTGGTTCTTGTAATACTGAAATTGTGCCTCACATTCATGATGATGGGAACACAGAGGAGGATGTGATGTATGACTGGAGTTTCTCTGTTCTGTATCCTCAGACACAGATGCACACACTGACGGTTAGGTTCATCAGCTCCCAGCTAATCAGGCCTTATCATTTTCTTTTTGTTCTTCAAGACCTGCTCTGACTCAGTGAAGGCCAAAGCTGCCAAGTCTGACTGGCTGCAAGATCTTTTCTTGCCCAACATCACAATCTTCACAGACAGGAGATACTTCAGCGATAGCGAGTGGAACCGCATGGAGCATTTTGCACCACCATATGGCTTCATGGAGCTGAATTACTCATGTGAGTGCCTCAGGACATATTCAGGTGGGACCACCAAACTCCTGGCATCAACCTTGTGGCAAGTAGCTTGAGGTTTGCAGAATCTCCCTGTCACAGGCTAGATGGATCCCATGGTGGAAACTGTACAGTTCCCCCTGTGTCTGTTCCCAAGGCTCTTGATGCTGACTCTCCCCTCTGTGTGCTTCACAGTGGTGAAAGAGGTCATGTCCCTGCTGCCTCCAAACCCCCGCCAGCAGATTCTCCTGGCCAATAGCAGCAGCAGCATGCCAAGATGCATCAGCTGTGCCGTTGTGGGGAACGGGGGAATACTAAATAACTCCAGGATGGGCAAAGAGATTGACTCCCACGACTATGTCTTCCGGTAAGACAGACCCTTTATTTCTTTCCTTCTTACAAAATACCCAGCTATCCTGTTCTGGCTGGTAGGATAATTGCGGCTGAATAACTTTGCCTCTCCTAGTATTGCACTGCCTCCCAAGTGCCAAAATGACAGGTGGTAGAAGGAGAAGCCAAACCAAAAAGGTATTGGAAAATTCCTGAACGCCAAGGGAAGAGTCTGTCTGGGTTTGGAGATAAGCCATGAAAAGCCATCCCCAAAGCAAGGGGAAGTAGCTTTTCCTCAGCTGAAGAGGTGTAGCTCAAAATGGGCCTAATCTGCTCTTCCTCCAGACTAATGCTCTCTTGTCCTTTTATAAATGTAGACACCATGGTTTACCCTGATCACCTGCTAACTCTGTTCCTCTGTTTGCTTTCCTTTCTCAGGGTGAGCGGGGCTGTCGTCAAAGGTTACGAAAAAGATGTGGGAACAAAAACCTCGTTTTATGGATTCACAGCCTACTCCCTGGTGTCCTCTCTTCTGATCTTGAGTCAAAGGGGGTTCAGCAAGATTCCAAGGGGGAAAGTAAGTCAGGTCCATGTTGTACATGTGCACAGCTTTGACAGGATACTGTTTGTGGTGTTCAGTTCTGAACTTTCCCTTGATGAAGAGCAGAAGGGCTGAGATAGCACCTTGGTATTGCCCTGTGCAGGGGAACCTGCATCACCGTAGCTTGAGAGTAAGCATTCACAATGGCAGGCTGGGCTTGAGTCCTACCCCAGCCCCTTGCTATATAAAATAGCTGCACACCAAATGTTACCTCCACTCTGCTTCTAGAGAATAGTTAAAAGCTGTGAACTCTAGATATGTGCCCGTGACATCTAGGTGAGCCTAGATACCTGCTTGCTTTTTGTTTTTAAAGTGCGTTTCTCTCTCATGCTGTTTGTTAACACTTACTTGTTTTCTTAGGATGTCAGATACATTCACTTCCTGGAGGGTGCTAGAGACTATGAGTGGTTGAAGGCTCTTCTGCTGAACAGAGAAACCAGGAACGGATTCTTGAATCAATATGGGTAAAACAAATGGGGCCTTCCTCTGTGACCTTAAATGTAGAGCACTCCACTGTGCCTTCTTCCAGCCTCAATGCTGTGTCCAGCCCTGCTGAGATGAGGGACAAGATAAAGTGAGGTTAAAACCTCCTTCCCTTGCAGATTTATTTTTATGCCTCATTTCCTCCCTGGCCTTGACCAATAAACTTCCTTCCCAGAAGTAACTGGTTTCAGTGGTGTGTACACATATGTAGTGAGTAGTTGTCTGTGCTTGGAGAAAGCTTTGTGGACCTCTGGGATGAACACTTCTAATTGTCTAGTCTGGTGTCTGTACCTGATGGCCTACTCATGGATGAAGGTCCAACTTTACCAAGTCTTTCCTACACACGCACACACACACACACACACACACACACACACACACGCACACACTGATACTCCTGTGTCCTGTTGTTTCCCCTTTTCCCTCATCTCTTCCCCTGCAGTGCACACAGGTTTTGGTCATCTGGGAAATGCTGCAGAATCACTTAACACCATCTGTGTTTCTTTACTTGTCACCAAGTGAATCATGGCTGATGCTTTCCAGCCATGATGAGATATGGGAGCTTGTCCTAAGTCTCTCCATTCCTGTCCTTAGGAAAAGGCCTCGAGACAGATTTGATGAAGATTTCAAGCTGGACAAATACCTGGTGGTTCATCCTGATTTTCTCAGATATGTGAAAAACAGGTGAGCTGCTCTAAGAAGCTTATTTCTTTTTCTGGCTAGCACCTTCTCTCTCTGTCTCTGGGCTCTATCCTCCCAGCTTGCTCCCTCACAACTGCAGTTTAGCCACACCAACAGTTTGAGGGTGAGAATCACCAGTGTGCAGTCAACTAAAATGCTCTGTGGTTCTGAGGTTGGATTTTAGCAATGTGTAGACCTCTGCCTGGAGCGGGATGTTACCCTCTGGCATCTGTGAGCTGGAGGAGCAACTGCTGTAAGTTTGGTTTTCTGCACACAAAAGACGTTCTGGACGCGTGATATTTCTGCATGGGCAGTGTTGCTAAAGCGCCAGAAGAGATGATCTAGTTCAGGACCAACCTTTTGTGGTTTCTATAGTTCAGTACCTTGGAGGAAGATTCTATAACAGCTCTCCTCACATCCCTGACTAAGTAAGTTGTGCCCTCAAGCATGAGAATAGGCACTTCTTCGGTATCCCGTTCCCTTGTCCTGGCTGCTCTTCTTTGCAGCTCTGATGCTTTTAACAAGCTTTCTAGACTCTGTCACTGTAAGATTTGCCAGGCGTGAGCCACATGTGATTATGAGCTACAGTAAGAACTCCTGTTGTGCCGTGCTTTGGCTGCATTTACTCTTCAGTCCCCTTGAGGGCTGAGTTATGCTTTTCTCTGAGAGAAGACAAATGTAGTGACAGATGGCTTGCACTTACCTGCTTATTCCACCATCTCCCCTCTGGCTTAGGTCCTTTGCAAGGCCAAGAGGGCTCAATTTCTATTTTATTTTATTTTTCTGATGTGGAATCCTACCTTTCTAACAACCACTGGTGCAAAATACCACAGCTCGTAACAGTTTTTGTGCTCCTACTCTATGCCTTTTCTACATTTTTTGTTTTCTTCCTAAATGGATGGAGATAAGGTTATACCAAGTGGCTTCAAAGCCTCTCTTATACTGTAAGGCAAAGGACAGATGTAAGAACAGGTTTTAATGCAATAGATCCTTTAATCCACCACCTCTTTATGCCCACTGCTGGATGAGCTACCACTTTCATAAAGCTTGGGCTGCGCTGTGCTCAGTGCAGATTTGCAGGTTATGGTGTGGCTTATGGCCTCGTGCTTTACTGAGCGTGCAGCAGGACCCCTGCATACAAATGCACTCACGCATACTCGGGTGCTTGTCACACTGTCCTCAGTGCCAGCAGATCCAGCTCCAGTGCTGCTATGCAGCTCTTCACAGACTGCAGTGATACTGCAGCACCCAGTTGGCTGCATGCTGCAGGTGTCTGAGGCTTGATGGATCAGCATGGACCTGCACAGTGCATATATTCTCTGGGGAGCGTGGCCTGACACTGTTGTTGTGAGCACACCTGGAACTTTTGGTGATTCAGAGTTCAAGAGTGCAGCATCAGAGAAGGGAAGAAGGATGAGAGAGAGGGAGATGTCCTGACCTTCTAGCTCTGTATCTGGACCAGCTTCTGTTGCAGGCTTGCTGCCCTGATAGCTTATCTGAAATGCCCAGCGTGACCACATACTGTTGCACACAAGCCACAAGAGGGCAAGCTACAACCAGTTTGAACCATCACACCAATCAGTTGCTCCCTGCTTTCTTCTCTTCTGCTGCAGGTTTTTAAAATCCGAAACTCTGAATAAGCCCTACTGGCGGCTCTACAGACCAACAACAGGGGCCTTCCTGCTGCTGACTGCCCTCCATCTCTGTGACCAGGTAAGGGTGCAATGACTCTTGTGCACAGCACTGTTCAGAAAAGGGAATAGGATAATAGGTAGAGCATGGGTGACTCCAACCTCAACCACCATCTGTTTTGAGGGTAGAGGGGTTCTTGCAAGCTGTGGGGAGTGGATTGAGGACAAGAGAAATTACCCCAGAATAGATCACATACAGGTTGTGAAACTTCCTGTGGCTTCAGGGCCTGAGGGCTGTCCTCGCTCCCAAGGGGAGGTAGTTTGAGAGGAGATCAACCCATCTGGAGCCAGCATTTGCAATCTGATCTATCTGGACCCCCATGTAGGGTCACTGGGAGGCTGCCCTTACTGGCATCCCTGTCGTATACTCTCTCCCCATTTGGGAGCTGTGTTCTGTAATATACTCAGCACCTTTCATCCTTTATACCTCTCCAGACTGAGCCCTCTGTCTTTCCCAGGTGAGTGCCTATGGCTACATCACAGAGGGTCACCAGAAGTACTCAGATCACTATTATGACAAGGAGTGGAAACCCCTGATCTTCTACACTAACCATGACTTTAACCTGGAGAAGAAAGTGTGGAAAAAGCTCCACGATGAGAATATCATGAAACTCTACCAGAGACCCTGACTGTGTGGCAAGTACCATTTATTGGGATGGTACTCTCAACAATGCTTCACAGGGAAAGGAGGAGTACTTCTAGAGCCAGAGTTAGCTCTGGACTTCCAGGCATGGATACCTCCCTACTTTGAACATTTTTGCAAAAGTGCAAGTGCTGCAGGTCAGGAGACGAACAGCCAGCAAATGCAGCAGGCCGACAAAGACATCCCCGATCTGACTATATTGCAAGACCCATTGTGGATAGTTGTAGGCTTTGGTTTTGGGAGGGAGGAATCCAGGATGGATCCCAGCAGCAGCTGGTCCAGTGTCCTGCGTCTTCATCCAAGTTTATTCTCTTTGGAATGAGGTTTTCCTCTTCTCAGGCTGGAGGTGTTCTAGGTGGTTCCTCTTCCTTAGCAATGCCCATCTATGAGCTGGCTGTCTTTTCTAAGCACTGTCCACTTCTGCAGCCAGTGGACAGAGATGGATGCACAGATTCTGTCTTAGGTTGATGACTTGGGTGAGGTGCTGCTCTGACCCTGCTGCCTTTTGATAAAAAAGGATCTGGACACTTGGCTTGCAGATGGCTGATAGGACAGGGTGAATCTCACATCTGCTTCCTACCATAGCCTACTCATGACACTTCAGAATGAGCGTCCTGATGGCTGCTGTCTGATCTGCTGCCCTGAGTCCAGCTCACCATCAGTAAAAAGGAAGGTAAATGCTCTCTGTGGTGCACAAGGCTCACTAGACTTACTCAGTACTCCTGGCTCTGTGGGCTCTCTGGCTGCAGGACATGTTAGCACTGTATTGCAGTCCTGGTGTGCCAAGTCAGTGCTTATCTGGACCTTGCCAGGATTGGCTCCCACCAGTTCCAGGAGCACATTGTTTGCCCTCTGGCCAGGAGAGATATGAGCTCTCCAAATCCAGGAATGGATGCTATCTGTCCCTGCTGCTGACTGGAGCACCTGTCTCCAACCATGCTGAGGGGGAGAGGCCTGGTTGCAGCCAGCGAGCCTGCAATGTACTGCCTTATGAATGGGGTTTTGCAAGCAAAATAAACATCACTACTTTGGCCAAGCTGATTTTCATTGCAGCCCTGTGGGATGTGGTTATTTAATTTGTGCCCCAAACGGTTACTCAAGTGCTGCTGTGTCAAGGAATGAAGCCAAGAAAGGGAGGGAGAAGAACGAGGAGGACCAGGGGTTTATGAGACTGTCTCCATCTGCTAATGCTCTGCAGCTTGTGTGGATACACCTCAACAGTCTGCAGTTATCCACCTTGCTATGGCAGGACAGGGATCAGAACTAGCTGAGAAAATTAATAAATACCTGGTGAGTCTGTCCTTGTCCCAGTGACTGCTCTTTGGGTGTATCAGATGCTGGAGATGACTACCTGAAAGGCTGGATGATCTTCTCATGACACTATGCAGCCAAAAGCCACTTCCAGTGTCCAGGCAAGGCCAGAGCCTCACCCTGGGTTTGGGAGGCTCTGAACTGAGGCCCAGCTGCACATTGACTGTCTAGTCCCAGTGGACCTGCTTTGGCTGCAAGTGGTTTTGCTTTCGCTCAACGCTTCTGCGTGGTGGCAGTAGCGTTTCCAAGGACCCCCGGCCTCTGAGGGAGGCGTTTCGGCTCGAATTGCCGGCAGGGTTTGTTAGGTGATTTCCTTTGTCCTTTTATTGCTTGTGCTGCAGAGAGTCTGAACAGTTTCTCATGTCTCAGGAAGCTTGTTTGCAATGTAGAAACCCCTGCTGATAATCTAAACAATGAATTCAGCTTATCTGGGAGAGGCTGTAGCCTGCGCTGGCTGCTCTGCCCGGGGTGTTGGTAGGAGCAGAGAGCTATCTGAAATACTGCATGCCTCCCTTGGCAAGAACGGGTGCAGCACTGGACCTGTGTGCAGCACGGTGACGCTGTCACCCTCGGCTCGGCGCGGAGGCTTCCCCTGGCTGCGCGCGCTCGGCCAGAGCCGCTGACAGGCTTCGGACCAGGCCAGAAATACCATTCCCAAGCAGCGGCCGGCCCCCTGGAAGCGGGGAGCCTGATAGAGATGCTTCACCCTCCAGAGCCAACCGAGGACAACCCCCCGGTGCCCCCTGGAGCTGTAGGCCCTGCTGAGTGTTGCGGATGCCCTGCGTCCCCCAGGCCCTGCCTGCCTTCCCCAGCCCCAGTGCTTGGCTGGGCTGGCCGTGGGGCTCTGGGCTCTCAGTGGGGTAGCGAGGAGGTTTTGTTCCTTGCCCGTGCAGGCTGGGCCGTGCCAAATTGCTACGGGTTGCTAGGTGACCAGCCCCGCATGGGTATTCTTCCCATCTGAATAGGGCTTTTCTGTTCCTGAGAAGTTGGAAGAAGTTTCTCTTAAATCCTTCCCTTCCCCCTCTTCCTCTTTTGTTTCCTTCTCCTCTGGGAAATGGGATAGGGCAGGGGCTGAGCCCCACTGTGCAAGGCAAGTGTAGTGAGCGAGAAGACCAGGCGTTGTGGACAGGATAGTGGCCCTGAGCCCGTGGTTTCCTCTGGCACCCAGCTCTTCTGTATGGCTGTAGCTTCCCAGAGTCAAGAGGAAAAAAACCTTCCCTGGTGCTTTCCTCGCTGGCCGAGCCCATTCCCCTCCAAGCTCTCCTCTCGTGATGGAGTCAGCACAGCAGAGGGTTTGGTGCTGTTCAGTCATCAGCAATAAGTCAAGAGGGTTTGGAGAGAAAGTTTCCCAGCCAATCCTTGGCACAACTCAATGTAGCAAAGCTCATGGAGGACAGTTGCGAACAGCATCCTTGGCAAGAGCTGGGATGCAAGTCTTGGGAGAACCCCCCACCTGTGTGTGTCACTGGGTGGAAGCGGCAGTGCCAGGCAGCGCCAGACCAGCCTCGGCCTCCCCAGCGCAGCTGAACAGAGCCAAACTGAGGACTGTGGACGGTGCCGCGGTGCCTGGCCACTCCAAGCATCCTCAACCAGGCCCCTGTAGTTGGCAGGCCAGCAACATTGTCCCAGTGCCACCAGATGGCAGCTCTTGTCCAGGCACCTGTCAGCCTTGTGCTGTATCTGGCTGTCCGTGCCTGGCACTGGCCATGCCAGTGGGTCGTTCACAGCTCCAGGGCGGCCCACGCTGAGTGGCCAAGTGCTGTAGGCTGGTGCTGTGCTATCATCCCAGTGCCTTTTGTAACACCTGCCTGCCTGAAGGGTTTGTGGACCAGGAACTATTTGGAGTGCACGGGGACTCGCACAGGAGAAGAGATTTGGTCCTTGGAGAGCCACCCTTGCTGCTGGGTGCCCCCGAGAACTGCCACCTGGATGGAGAAGCACAGGATGTAGCACTCTGTGTAGGAGAAGCACAGCACAGATTGCTACACCTTGCACGGTTTCATGACAAATCAAGGATAGCAGTGACCAAATGGAGTAGTGCAGTGTAGAGTGCGTGCCAAGGGGTAGCCTCATCTCGTACAACACAGCACAGTGCCTGGGACCGCATGAGCGAAGGGGCTCACCGCAGGATCAGGGCTGGGCATCCCGAGAGACATCTCGGAGAGACACAACGGCTCACACTCGCGTGGAAACAAGGTACCCCTGTGCTATCGACCATTGGTGTCTTACTCCGCTGGCAGCCGGGAGCTCCAGGTTCCTGCTGGATTTAAACCAGGATATTGAACCTCTGACTTGGAGAAGAAATGCACAGCTGTGCTTCAGCATCCACAGAAGCTGCTGATCTCTACTGTAGTGAGATTTCTACCTTTTTGGGGGAAGCTGTTGGTGAGTACCCATTATCCATTACTGCAGCTCTGCCCAGTTCTTTCCTGAATTCCCCAGGAATTAACTGCCTTCAGACATTCCCCGCTGACCTGGGAGACGGAAATCCACCATTTGCTCAGGAGGTCTTGTAGATGCCACGTTCCTGGCAGAGCTTTGAATCTTTTGTTTGGTTTCTGTTTCTTACTTTTTGATTGTTCACTTGCCTATAGCAGAAGCAGGGACCGTGTCCAGCTGTGCGCTTGCAGGCACGTAGCTGCTCAGCTGGGTCCTGCAGCCAGCTCAGGAGCAAAAGAAAGCATCTTGGGGTGTTGCTGGGCCAAGGGACAGGGATAGTGCCTCGGAGACAGTGCAAGCAGCAGTACGAGCACTTCTGACCCATCTTGTTGCCAGTCCTGGTCATCTCACCCTGCTCTCTAGAGCCTGCAAAGCCCCTGCAGGCCTCCTGGGGCCATGTTCTGGGGCTCTGGGTACCTGTTAGCAGTGGCAAAAGCCAAACTCGGCTGCAGAGCCTGGATGCTGTGGAGTGCTGGGAGAGGGTTGCTGTGCACAGTGCATGCCCAGCTCCAGGCATGGCATATGGCATGATAGGGACAGCAGATCCAGCTTGGCTCTCCTGCTCCTTTTTCTTAGGCAAGAGGAAACCAAGGCGCAGAGTAACAAGGTGACCAAGACAGAGCTGAAAATCACCACGCACCTTCCCAGCACTCATGCTTTCTCTAGAGCCATGGCTGGTGTGTAGCCAAACGCAAGCTTCACGGGTGTCGCAGGAGAGCAGCAGAGGTGTGTGCCTACTCCAGGCCGGCACAAACACCCCCATGCTGGTGATTTGCCAGGTGCTATTTACATTCCCAGAGCCGAGAGAGGTTTGTACTGGGCCCTCTGTGCACAGGAAACTGAAGAAATACACCCTCTTGCCTCTATTGTGTGGATCTAAACTCCTTTCTCCCTGTGTCGAGAGATGTGGCAGCAGGGAAATCCAGTCAGACCAGAAAAGCTATAGATAACAGGGAAGGGAGAGCACGATAAAGGAGCAGCCCAAGACTTTGCATTACACAAAACAGCAGATGAGTACAAGGAGCCCTGATCTCTGGCTGCTGGAGCAGGTCCCCCCAGGCAAACAGCTCCTGGGGGTACAGCAGTGGCTGGGTTCTTGTGTCCTCCTTGCAGGACCTGGGCAGCAGGGACCTTGATGCTGTAGGGCTTTCCCAGCCCAGCCTGACCCTCAGGGAGATGAATCCTGGAGAGATGTCTGCAAGCTGAGTCCTGGGAAGATCCTAAGGCTCCCAGGGACAGATGAGCTCCAGGGCATCAGGAAGGGAAGGCACAGCCCTGATACGCCACCCACAGTGAAGACAAGGATGCAACTCCAACCCGTGCTTGGAGACGGTGTCTTCTCTGTTCAACCCTGTCCCCTTCCCCAGCTATGTCCCTCAGAGATGGACCCCTTGGCCAGATGACTTTGAGGGTCTCTTTTCAGCAGATCTCAAGGACGTTCTGCCTGCCAGGATCAGCCCACACCTGCCCTGGCTGGACCGGAGTAGGCAAGAGAGAGGAAGACAGCAGTTTGGGTTGTGTCACCCCAGTTCACTGGAGGTGTTTTCAGCCCTTTGTCCCTGCAAGAGATAATCCAGGGCTCATCTGTTGCCTTATGCCTGTCAGAGAGGGGATGACCTTCAAACTGTATGTTCAGCTTATCTCAGCTGTGGTCAAGGGTGCCGGGCTGACCACAGGCTCTGCCATGCGCAGGCGCTTGGAGATGAGGCTCCAGACAGGCCCTGCAGCCCCGGGGACGGCTGTCGGCATGCAGGGGAGACCCAAGCCAACGCAGACTGGGCACTGCGTGCACAGCTCCAACCTGCCAGCCCGGCCTGTGTCTCATCCTAGGAATGTTCTTGCTTTCGTGAGAAGCAGACAAGGGCCTGAGGAGGGGGTTAAAGGGTATATTTGCCTGATGGGCTGGATCCTGCTGGTTTGGTCATAAAGATGGGCGCTGTCAGCTCCATTTCGTTGAGAAGTTGCATCTCCGAGCTTCTGTCTCTACCTGCAGTGCAGGATTGTACCATGGGATGGGACACCCCGTTTCCTTGGACAGCCTTTGAGGTAAAAGTGGGAAGGCAGAGCCCAGCGCTCGGAGCCGTGGTCGCCATGGAGCAGTGCTGCCCAGAACATCTCCAGCCTTGCGGCTGAGTGCTGCCACCAGGCTGCTGTCATACCGGCGTGGTGATCCCCTCGCCCAAGCATCCCTCTGTGCCCGTTAGAGGCCACCGGGGCAACGCAGGGGACCCTGGCTGTCAGCTCCCAGCTTGTGCTTGGGTGGGTGACTGGTGCCCCCGCACCAGCTAAAGCAAACCCCGACCTCGCTCGGGCAGCAGGCACCACGTGGCAGCGCTCGCGCCCCTGGGGCCGTCAACGCCAGTGCCTCCAGCTGTGCAAGAGCCTCCGGCCCGGAGAAAAGAGCCCCGTGGCAGAAACGCAGCTGCCTGTCCTGCCCGAGCGCTGGTTCTCCTGCTCACCTCCTGACTTTGGTTGCAGGAACAACTAGAAATCCCGAGCAGCGCCGCCCGGGAGCATCGGCCGGACGGCGCGGGCAGTGCTCGGCGCAGGCAGGCGCTTTGCACGATCCTGTCTCGTCGGGCGGACGTGGCGGGAGGCGCGCTGGCTGAGCCGCTCTCCTCGCTGCCCTCGCAGCCCGCCGGCGGGAAGGGGCTGCGCGCCAGCCTCCCGAGACATCTGCTAAGGAAATTTTCATCACGTGGTGGCCTTGCCTCCGTAGGCAGCCGTATGGCCCCACGTGCTCCAGCGGGGCCCACGGAGCAACGCGTTTCAAGTCTAGACTTCGATTTTTCAGGAAAGTTTCCTTTGACCAAGTTTTTGGCACTTCCTTAAATACACCTCTGACCTACGCTGAACAAATTAGGGTACATAAATCCTCTGGGAGATCTTTGGAAACTGTTTTCTCCCAGCAGGACAGTTGATCGTGGTAAAGACCACGAGGCTTTCCTCCACCAGCCTGTGGCCGACAGCCAACTGGTGCAAAATGTTCTTATTTTCCTCTCACTGTCTCTCGCATTGTGGATGGCTTGGGTTAGGTTTCCAAGAAGTAATTACTGGAATAAAAAGCTCAGGCTAAAAATGATACTCGGTGGTTTTCATTGTAGTTTCTTTGTGTTGTTTTTCTGATCTTTATTTGGCAACTATTGTTTTAAAAGATTTTCACACTTATTTAACTCCTAAATAAGTACCGTTTAATTTGGAGATGCAGGCCAAAATGCATCCTAGCATAAAATAAGTAATGCAGATGAAGAGCTGTGCATCTCTTTTTTTACTTGTAAAACATGAGTGAAAAAGGAGTTACGTTGTGTAAAGAGAGAGATGGGAAGAACTTCAAGAAACCAGCTCCTCCATCCCTCTGGGCGAACGTACCGAAGCTGCCGCCAACCAGAGTTTGCACAATCAGACCATGAAAGTCTCCTAGATGGTCAGCCTGCGGCTTCCCGCAGGCCGCTTGCTGCCGAGCTTCCCTCCTGCAGCGCCGGGGCCGGGCTCGCTGAGTGCCCCGTGGGCTGGGGCGAGCCTGAGAGCGCCCGGCCAAGACGCCGGCGCGCCGGCGCGAGCGGTGCCCAGCCGCCCAAGGCGGGGTCCAGGCGCGGGGGCCTCGGCGCGGAGCCGGCCGTCGCTGCCGCTGGCTTGCTGAGCCCCTCCTGCTCCCCCTCCTTCTTTCCCCCCGTTTAGCTCCAGCGGGGCTTTAGAGCTCCTGATTTCATCCCTGCGTGTCTGAGCGACGCTTTGTATCCCCCCCCCCCCCCGCTGCCTCTCCTTCCCTCCGCTTCTCGCCTGCTCTCTTTTTGCGTTTTAGTTACCTGAGACGGTCGGTGCTCGGCCAAGCCCGATTCCCCGTCTCCCTGCACAATGGGAGGATTTGTTCCCTGGAAGTTTTCTCTAAAATCACCCCGGCCGCCTTCCCCTCGCGCTGGCCAAGACCCGATCAAATCCGTGCGGAGCGGTCCAGCGCTGCGGCTCGCCTCTGCAGCGGGGCTCGCCGCAGCCCGGCTGCTGCTGCGCCGGGACATCGTCCCCCGCGCGGCCCGCACGCTGCTTCGGTGCGAGCCCCGTGCTGCGTTGGCCAGACCTACGGGCATCCGCGTCCTTAACCGCCCCCGATGACTGGGTCTGGCATCTGGGGGACTTCAGGTGCCTTTGTAGGAAACCTCGGCCACCCCATCGCCTTCTCATTTGCTGGTCTGATATTAATTCTGAAATTGAAATTGTTGACTTTTGGCTGGGAGGAAATTTGGGGGAAAAAAATTGCCAAATGGACACCAAACTTGTATGAAATGATTTTTTCCCCCCATTTTTCTTTCTTTGAACTATCAGTATCATTGGAAACTCATCCGGGCAGGCAGGAATCCAAGTGTTGGAAGTGACATTTGGGTCTTGGGGCGTAAGAGGGAAGTGCATTTGGGAGCACAGCAGCCCGGGGGTGCACAGACACCCCCGCGTGCGAGAGCGCGGGGCTTCTCTCCTGGAAGAGCAGACGTAACCGCTGCTCGGGGCAGCCCTCGGCGCCGGGCGCTGGGGGAGGACGTGCTTGGAGCTGGGTTTCTGGGTCTCCTCGCTGAGCCTCTCCTCCCTTCACCCTCGCAGTTAAAAAAAATCGTTTTGGTGCGTGTTTCCTTCAGCGCGCAGGCTTGCCTTGTTCTTTAGATAAGATGTAACTAAATTAATCTCAAAATGCTGTTTCGGCTAAATTGAAACGCTTCCATTTAGCAAACATCAGAAGGGCTCGCTCGGACTTGCCCCAGCGCCCCGCAAACCCGCTTTTCTTCCAGCTAGCCCAAACTACCCGCTGAATTCGGCACAGATCTGTGAATAGTTTTGGTTGCTGCGAAACTGCATGGCGGGCGGGGGGGGGGGGGTAGACTGCTAGTGTACAAACTCGGCCGGTACCCAGCGGCGTCTCTCCTCCTTTTGCAGCTTTTTTTGCGTATTTTCCCTTTGGCTCGGGCAGATTTTCCCGCGGGCGTGCAGGGGCGCGGAGCAGCGCGCGGGAGCACGCCGGAGCGCCGCTCTCCAGCCGGGTTTCCCTCCGCTGCCTTGACTTTCTGATAAGTTACGATAAACTGCCCGGGCTGCGGCGGAGCTCAGCGGCGTCTCCCCGGTGCTGGCTAGGTCCTTAAAGTGCGTTTTTTAAACAAGAAAGTTGTGAGAAGGGGGAAACCGCATGCAGCTTGCGAGCGGCAGGCGGGTGGCACGAAAGGGAGGGGGGAGAAAAGTGCATTTCCCTGCTCGTCTGAGTAAATGTTTAATCGTCGGCTCGGCAAAAAAGCAGCTCAAAAGTGCTTTTTTCTCTCCGCAAGTCTGAACCAGTCAGCCTGGTGCCTCCTCCCTCTGGCTCACACCCTCCCTCCCACCCCTCCGGAGGAATATCCCAGCCCGCTCCAAGGTGCAGCTGGGCACCCAGGGGCGGCGGGGAGCCAGGCCGGCGCGGCGCTCGCTCCCGGCGGCGAGCGGGCGGCACGAGCGCCGGGGGGGGCCATGGGGGCCCCTCGCTGGAGACGGCTCTGCCTCTTGCTCCTGGCCGGTTTAACATCCTCCGTCATCCTGTACGGTCACTACTACGCCACGGTGGAGGCGCCCGCCAGCCCGCGGCTCCTAGCCAGGTAGGGGGGCCGCCGGGGGCAGCGGGGGCCGCCGGGGGCAGCGGGCTCCCGCGGCCGCTTGCTCGGTGCGGGTTATCGCGGCGGCGAGCCGGGCTGTTTGCTTGCTCGCGGGTGGGACCGCAGCAGCGGGCTCTGCCTCCCCACGGCACCCTGGGTGCCCCCGGAGGGACCCCCCCCCCAGGCTGCAGGGGAGGAGGAGGGGTGCAGGGGTCCTCGTGTGGCTTCAGCCCCACCCCCACACACAAAGAAGCCATCGCCGGGGCACTGCTGAGGGTGCTCAGCACCCAGCAGGATCAAAGCAGCTTCCAGCAGTAGCTCGGACGCTCTGCAAGAGCAACGTGTCCCTGCTTGGCTGATCCTGGGTGCGAGGTGGCTGATTTGCCCGAGGGGGGGGGGGTTGGCCCGGTGACTCCCCGTGCCCCCAGTGCTGCTTTACGCCAGCCTCGTGGCGGGGCAGGGCTGGCCCACAGTCCTTTCCGCTGAGCCCCGCTTTTCCTCCACCAGCGCTTGCAAATTCCCAAGGGCTCCAGCATTTCCTGGGCTCCAGCAGTTGGCATCTCCTCCTCTGCATTCCCCAGGTCTGCCCCCGCGTCCTCCACCCTCCCCGGGCCCCTTGCTGGGCGCGAGGCCGGGCGAGGGTGCTGGGGAGCAGGGCTGAGCAGGCGGGGACTGAGCGAGCCTGCAGGGTGCCCGGTCTGCAGGACCATCCTCCTCCTCTTCTGCAAGCACCAGGCAACTGGCAGCACCGTGCCCGGAGAGGGCTGCGAGTGCCCCTTGCCTCCACGCTGTGCTGCCGCGTCCCAGTGCTGCTGGGGGAGCAGCAGATCCTGGCAGCCGGCGCGGTGGAGCCCGGTGCTCCTGGGAGAGGGGCTGCAGGGCGCTGCTGGGACTGGAGCCGGTCCTGCGCGGTGCTGGGCTACGTGCAGCGAGCACCATGCTGGGGATGCGGGTGGAGGGGCCGGCGTGGGCTCCCTTTTGCCCAGCTGGGAGGTGCCAACTCTCTGCCTGACCCGTCCTGTCCTGCCACATGCATCTGGTGCGGAGACCCCGCACGCTCCTGCTGGGATGGCGCGAGCCAGAGCGCTTCCCTCTCACAGCCCTGCTTGGCACTTTGGGTCTATTTCTGTGCCGGTAGCCGCATGGTGTGATGCTTGGTGGTGACATGGTGCTGGGGTGGGAAACCGAGGCCCCCGAGAGCGGCCTGCTCTGCCCCAGGACCACGGCGGAGCGGTCGGCAGAGCCCCTGGCGCACGGTCCCCGGCTCTTCCCGGGGGCAGTCTGCAGAGGCGCAAACCCGGAGCAGCTTCAGCTCCTGCCCCATCTCAGCCTAAGCCCGCTCCTACCTCTGGCCCTGCACCGGGAACCCACAGCTCTCCCCGAACCTGGGGGGCTCCTGTCCCCGCATCCCTGTGGGCAGCAGGGCAGGACGGGCTGTCCCTGGCCTGGAGCAAGGCAGCAGGGAGCTCGCCTGAACCCTGAAACCTTGGGGACATTTCCCCCGCCGTACTGGGGAGCCCGCGGGGCCGGGTGGGACCCACCTGCGGCCCCCGCTTCCACAGACTCCAGGAAATTCCCCGCCGGAGGGTCTCCGGGAACGCTGGCGGCCGTGGCGTTAAGGCAGCGAGGATGAGCGAGGAGCTCTGCCCGTCCGGGCTGGCCGGCCGCCGCTCCGCCGCCCTGCGCCGGGGTGCGGGCGCCCGCTGCAGCTTGGCGCCTCGCAGCGGGTCCCGGGCATTTTGCGGGATTGAGCAAGCGGCTGTGTTTGCTCTGCTGCTCGGGCTCCCTCGCACGGGCTCGCTGGGCCCGGGGAATGTTTGTTTAAGATAGCAGCGCTGCAGCGCGCGCTCTCAAACACGGCTATCTTCAGGAAATTGCGAGGGGCGGCTGTGCGCTGGAGACGTAATATTTGTTGGTTCCTCCAGGGAGAGGGAACGCACCCAGACTTGGCTCTTGCCCGCGCTGGGGACCGCGCACGCGGGAGGCCGCGGGCTGCTCCTCCCCCGGGGCCGGGGGGGCCCGCTGCGCGTCGAGCCGGCCCCGGCGACGCTCGTCTGAGTCGAGCAGCGCTCGTGAGGCCGTAAACGCCCCGCCGCATCCCGGGCGGCGACGCCAAGGCGGCTCCGCGGCGCTCCCCGGGACGTCGGCGTGCCGGGACGCGGGGTGGCGGCGCGCGGCACGGCCCCCCGGGACGAGCGCTGCCGGTGGCCGCGGCGAGGTGGCCGCGGCGGCGGCGGAGCCGCGGGCCAGGCGAGCCCCCGGCCGGGCGGGCGCTCGGGCTGGCTCTATCAGCTTAGCAGAAATCCCGGACCCAGGCGAGTGCCAGAACAAACTATGAGCAAGCGCCGCGCATCGCCTTCGGTCGGACGTAGGTTCGACGTCAGCGAGAGCCGACATCTTTACCGAGAAACAGGAGTGGGAGATCTGGGAGCTGCTTTGTCCCAAGCAGGAGACCCGGGAGCCGGGAGCGACCCTCTGCTCCGGGGTCCGAGTGCTGCAGCCCTCACCTCTCGCTGCTGTGCCTGCTCTGGGGCAGCCTGTGCCCAGGCAGAAGGCAGGAAAGGCAGCGCGTGGGGACTGTCCTGCCCGGGAAGGGTGCTCGTCCTCCCCGGCGCAGTGCCTGTGCTCCTCAAGCAGCATCAGCGCGGTGAGGAGCAGGAGCAGACCCAGGGGGAGGCAGCCCCTGCCCGCTGACAGACGACTCGCAAAGTCCTCGTGAAGCATGAGCACAAGGGGACCACCACCGCCGGGGCTGGAGGCACGTCCTGCTCCTGGTGGCTTTGGGGATGGAGCAGTGCACAGAGCGGCTGCGTGGCTGGGCCAGCGCTCCCAGCACCTGGGGAGCCGGAGGAGAGCGTTGGTGCCCCGGCGGGGGCAGCTCTCTGCAAGGGCTGCCATGAGCGGAGCAGATCTCGGCACTTTGTCCCTTTGCTGTGGGTCACGCAGGCTCTGAGATACGTGTGCAAAACCAGACAGACTGCCCAGGGCTGCCCCGGCTGTCTGCAGCTCTGCCGGGCACCAGGGTTTAACCCACTCCGGGTCAAGCACTTGTAGGGCCTCCAGGCAGCTCCCCACCATCCTGGGGCAGCTTTCAGCCGTCCTGGGGCTCATGGAGGCAAAAGCTGGTGGGGCTGGGAGCACCTTGGGTTCACATTAGACACAGGGAGTGAAGACCTCCATGGACGTAGGCTCTAGTAAGGAATCTGAGGCAGGGCTGCTCGCAGTAGCGTTCAGAGGGGTGCATGGAGGAGGCCCTTGCTTTCAGCCTGCTGTTTGGGGTGTGTGAGTCCTGTCCTTAACCATGACTTTGTCTACACAGGCATTGGAGGACGCTGCCTGGGCTGTGCCATCTGTTTGCCAGGAGAAGGGCTAAGTCCTTCTGCAATCTGTCCCGCCTCGAGGTGCATGGTGCGAGCGATGGCAAAAGCCATGGTGTTTGGTGGAGCTTCCTCCCACCAGCAGGGAGTCTTGTTTGCCCTGGACCTTGTGGGTCCTTGGGCAGTCTCCATCCTCAGAGGTTTTCCAAGCACAGCTGGATACAGCCCTGTGCAAGCTGATCTGACCTCATCAGTGCCCCCACTTGGAGCAGCAGGTCAGACCAGACCCTCCTGAGGTCCCTTTCAACCTGAGTTATCCCAGGAGTTGAGCATGGGGAACCGGCAGGTTTGAGGTCGCTGTGCTTCGTACTCTGTTTCAAGGAAGGAGAGCTGCAAAGCCTGCTGGTGGGCCGAGCAGTGCGACACCCGGGCGTGCGGCGGGGTGCCAGAGCCCTCAGGGTGATGCTGCGAGCAGGGCGCCACAGAAACCCTGGGACTCTGCACAGTCATGGTTAAGGACAGGACTCTGCACGTGCTGGGGAAAGGCCACGGCAGGCTGCGTTAGCACCTCTCCCAGCTCAGTTTCACTTTGCACAGCTGCAGCAAACGTGGCTTAACATCAACAGCAAATGAGCCTCGCAGGTGGGCTCAGGAAGGAGAACAGCCCAGAAAGTAGTTCAGCTACCAGGGTCCAATATTCAGCTTCTTCTACCGCAGGCGTCCTTTGTGGTCAGGAGCAACTCGCCTCTCGGGATGAGCCAGCCTCAGACATTGAGAAGGGGAGAAACCCCCACCTTCGCTGGCAGGAAAGGGCTGGGGGAAGGTGAAGGTGGTGAGGTGGAAGGTGTGCACCTGGGGCTGAGGTGGCTAATGGTGAAGGGCTGGGCTGGGCTGGGCTGGGCTGAGCTGGGCTGGAGGGAGGCAAAGCTAGCGAGACTGGCTGGGATGCAGGCAGCAGCCTGGTAAGCAAGGGGACATGATTTCAAGGTTTACTGGTGGGCTGAGCCTTGGTGGCTTAAAAAGAAGAGCATGTGGCCAAACGGGGGGGAGGACTGATGTGTGTGTGCTTGGGAGATACGTGCTATCATGGTGCTTTGGAGAGGTCCCTTTGCAGGAGGTGGTTCTGGCTCCGGTTTTGGACTGGGGAGGGTTATTCGCTTCCCAGCTCAGCCAGCTCCAGGCTCCTGCTGGTGCAGGACGTCACCCTGGAGCTGGGGATCTCCCCATGTTGTCAGATCAAGAAACAAATGAGGCTTTGGTGGCTTGCTGGGGATTAAGCTGCATGGGAGCTCCAGCAAAGATGTGCTGCAGCTACCTGCAAAACACTGCTTGTAGCTGCTATGAGACACTTAAAGCTCACTACAAGGGGGAACTTTGCTTAGACTGACGTAAGTGGCCTGTAACTGGAGGAAATGGGCTAAAGGAGCAGCTTTCAGTATGACTACAAGACCCTGCCCCGGAGGTCTTGTAGGGCTTTCAGGAGTCCTTCTGTATTTTGGTCAGTGTCTCACGGCACACAGACCTTGCCAGGATAGTTTGGGTTTCATCCAGAAGCCAAGAGAATGGGCAAGTTTGGTCAGGCTGGGTTTATTTAGATTTTTGCAATGATAACACCAGAAATGCCTTGTGGAAAGTTGCAGCTCTGGAATATTTTATCACCTCGGGTACCCAAAAGAAAAAAAAGGGGGGGGGGGTCAGAAAGAAAATGCACGTCGCAGAGGCCCCTTGCAGCCTGAGAGCCCAGCAAGGATGTCCATCGGCAGCGTTGCGGGCTCGGGATGCTGCAGGGAGCCGCCCCGTACCGGCGGGGCTGGGAGGACGAGCAAAGCCGCGGCGACGGCCGCAGCACGGAGCGCGGCGTGCCGTGCCGCGCCGGGTCTGCTGCAGGATCCGGGCTGCAGCGGCGGTTCGCCCGTGGCCGCTTGCGAGCAGCTGTCTCCCATCCTCTCGTGCCGCCCGCAGTGGAGTGGTGTCAGCCCTCCTCTCCCGCACAGAGGTGATTTCTTTCCCTTGCAAGTGCAGAATGCATGTTCCCCTTCCCTGATGCGCTTCCAGGCTTGGAAAAGTGGATGTGGACACAGTTAGCAAGTACCCTGCATAGCAAAGGAATAAAAATCCTCCTAGTTGTTCTTTTCCCATTCCGCTAATGAACAAAATACTTCCTGCCTTTCCAGTATGCTGGAAGTTTAGGCTCTGTACCAGCTCCTACCGACAGCATCAGCAGCCTGGTCACAGCCTGGGTTTCCAGCCCTAAAGACTTGGGCTGTGCACTTGGAGGAACCTCCAGAAGCTCTCGGTTTCCAATTGCTTTTCCTAAAAAAGCATCTAAAAGCATCCTGGACTTCCCAGCTTGCCCCAGCTACATCTTCCTACTTGAGTTAGGGAATAGTGTGAGAATTTCTTGGCATCTGCAGTGATGATAGAAAGCGCTGGAGAGGTTTGTGGCCCTCTGCATCTCTCAGGGTTTCCCCAAGGCAGCAAGCTGGGCTGGATGCAGTGTTACAGAACATGCAGCGGCTGGTGAGATCCTGGAAGGGGAGATCCCCAGGGAGGTGATGGCTGGTTTGGAAGAGGAGTTAACTGCAAACTCTTCCATCCTGCGCTTTCTGCGCAAGCCCAGTGTTCTGCAATCTGCAGCTCCAGGGCATGTGAGGCAGGTTAGTGGTGGACCCAGGCAGCAGTGGTTGAAGGTGGCCTTGATGGAGGTGACTTGGTCCTGACCTGTGGCTCTGGGCTTGTGTGGCGGATCTCACTGCGGCGTGCTGCAGTTTGGGGTCACCTCCCCAGCTGAGCCCCTGACGCCGTCTCGTTCCAGCCTGCTGCAGCTGGCACCGCTGGTCCTGGCTCCTTCGGAGACGCTGAGCCGAGCGGGGAGCCACGGCTGGGCCCAGGAAGGCGGGTTGGAGAGGTGAGCAGGCACGGTCCATGGTCCCTGCCGGGGCAGGGAGAGCCCACCCTGCCGCCTTCGCCTTCTCCCGCACCCACGCAGCAGATTTTTAACTCCACTATGTTTTCCCCCCCCCTTTCTAGAGGGAAGTCCTTTAAATCTTCCTCTGAGTTGGTGAAGGACAAACTCACCAAAAGCCAGGTAATAATTAGCAAAATGCTGTTAGCGTCTCTGGTGCTTTCTCCTTGCTGGGTTTTGTTGGCTCAAGGTCTATGCAGGGAAGTTGAGGAGATATTTTACTGCCGTGCCTGCTCCTGGTGCGCCTGCTTGCCTGCACCGTGTTGGCATGGTAGAGCTGGTTTGAACCTCACTGAGTCCTCTCGTGGGTGAAGCCCAGCTCTGCTCGGCGCTGGGCTGGCAACGGGGGTGTCTGCCCTCAGGCTTTTCAGGGACGTTTTTGCTACAATAACAACGCTGGCTGAACCACACCACTTTAAATCCATTCATGGAAAATACAACAGAGCCAGCACAAAACAAAGCGAAATGGAAGTCGTAGAGGTGGCAAGAAAGTACCAGAGTCATTAACCATGTCTGGAGGCCCCTTAGCAGAAAATGACCCTGGAGGAGATGTTAAGTCTCTCGATTTGCAAAGCTGTGCTCTCCAAGTGCCTTTGAGCCCTGATCCTCCCAGCCCTGGCGAGGCGGTAACAGCTGGGGAAACTGAAGCACGAGGGAGTGATCCAGTAGTAAATGGGATGGATGAGGAATATTTCCATCTCTGGGTTTGTCCTTTCCTTGGTGACTGCCGAGTGGTGGAGAGGTTAGCAGAGCAGGTTCCCAGGGCAGCCTGGGAACTAAACCGTAGTCCTTTCTTCCTTCCAGCCCAGCACTTGCCTCCACTCTGTGACAGCCAGAGCAAAGGCAGACCCCAAATTTGGGGAGCTCTTCCACTTTGACACCCCCGTGCTGATGTGGGACCAGCACTTCAGCCCGGAGACCTGGGACAGGCTGAAGGCGCGACACGTCCCGTACGGCTGGCAAGGCTTGTCCCATGCAGGTACAGGACCTGATCGGGCTGGGGATGGCTGGCAGCGGTGGGGTGAGGAGGGTGACGGGAGAGTGCACGGCCGCTCAAAGGGGATGGAGGAGCCCAGCAGAAAGGACTGAAGCTGCGGGGTGGGTGAAGAAACCCTGGAGAGAAACTGGGGACCTTGTTCTCCTCCCACTTGGCCTGCCAGGGAGCGGCATGGAGGGGAAGGCTTTGCAAACACCGCTTGCTGCATCTTGTGACATTTTCTCCGAATAAAAGCTTCAGTGTCTGTATGATTATTAACTGGGGCCCGGAGGACCTCGGACAACCCGCTCCATTGTTGCAGATGAAGATTGTTTCCCTTCCTACCCCAAACCTACTCTCTGCTCTTCTCCAGCAGCCGCCGGCTTCAATCCCTGGATTGTGAAGGGTGGAGGGAAGTGTTGGGGGCAGCAGGGGGAGGAAGCTGGGGGAAGCAGCAGACCGGCAGTGGGCAGCGGCAGCTGCAAGGGAGCATTGTTGGAAGAGGAGAAGGTCGGCCGGCACTCGCATCGGCATCTGCAAGGCTGGGCCGGGAGCGCTCCGGACGCATCCCTGTGCCTAGCACGGCACTGCTGTGGCTGCTGTCCAGAGCTGGCCTAGAAACGTGGGGGGCTACGAGGTGCCGACGCCAGGGTAAGCCCAGGATAGGGGAGGGGCTGGTCTGTGGCTGCCACCACGGAGGGAGGATTCAGCCTTTTTGGGGGCTACGAAGCACTTACTAGCTGGTGTCCATCCATCCATCCTACCTTGTTAGGCCCCCTCCTCTGCATGAGGATGGCACGGGCTTTCTCATGTGCTGCTCGTAGATGTCATCCTGCGCAAGCCTGTCTGCGCGCACTGCCGCATGCCCGCTGTCCACGCACGGCCGCGCTGACACACGCCTCCCCCCCTCTCGGTGTCTCTGCTGACTGGCTCTGGCTTGATCCATTTCAGCTGTCGGCAGCACGCTCCGGCTCCTCAACACCTCCTCCAACAGGCGCCTCTTCGACAGAGACAACTTCCCCAGGGGCTGCGTCCGCTGTGCCGTGGTGGGCAACGGTGGCATCCTCAACGGCTCACAGCAGGGCAAGGAGATTGATGCTCACGACCTGGTGTTCAGGTAGGATTGCTCTGTCGGGGCCTGGCAGCTGCCCGGGGCCGGTGTCCAGGCAGGATGGGTCTGGGAGCCTGCAAAAGTCTCCTGCAGGGACAGGCAGTGGATCAGGGCTGCCCAAAGCTCCTGCACAGTTGGGAAGTTGCTGGGGGAAAGTACAAAGAGACAACTTTCTCATGGTCTTGCAGCAATGACTGTCATTGCTGGGGCCCAGTGTTGATTTAATGGTTGCTGAACATTCCTGGTGGTGACGTGCTCACAGCAATGGTCCGTACCTGCTCTCTCGTGATGGCATAACCAGGATGAACTCCAGCCATCCTCAGTTGGCGTGGGGTGAGGAGCATCCACTTGGGTGGCATGGGCACTGGCCCAGAGAGCACCCAGCTGTAGACACATTTACTGCAATCTTCCTACAGGCTCAACGGTGCTGTGATCAAAGGCTTTGAGGAAGATGTTGGTACCAAGATCTCCTTCTATGGTTTCACAGTGAACACAATGAAGAACTCCCTTATTGCCTATGAGGAGTATGGCTTCACCCAGATACCCCAGGCCAAGGTGAGATGCCCTGGGTTCTCAGGGCCTGTCGGGGTGGGGAGGGGTTTTATCCCAAACTGTTCCCTGAGGCCAGGCTACATCTTGCCCCCAAACCTCCTCCAAGTCTTGGGAGACCTTGGCCCTACCAAAGTACCGTGTGTCTGTTCCTGTACCCCCACTGCAGGACCTGAGATACATCTTCATCCCCTCAGATGTGCGGGACTATGTCATGCTGAAGTCAGCCATCCAGGGCAGCCTGGTCCCCGAGGGCTTGGACAAGGGTGACGAGTGAGTAACCCCCTGGCCTCCCCGCAAGCACCCCCAGTGCCTTCAGGCTGGCATGGCACCAGACTGCTGCTGTTTGTGCAAAGGGTGAATGCACCATGGTGGGTGAATGTGCCAGTGCGAGCTGTGGTCCGTGGGGATTATCCAGCCCACCAGGCTCTGTGGGATGGAGGTCTCCTCCTACCTCTTCTTGCTCCTTCAGGGCGCTGCAGGATTGTGACTTGCCTGCCATCACCCAGGAAGTTGGGACACAGCAAGGACTTATCACCCAGGAAGCAAGGACAGGCCAAAGTTACTTTTCTGCCTCCTCTTCCCTCCCAGAGACTGCTGGTTCCTATGACTCATTTTTGGGGCTGTGTTGGGCACCAAAAAGCCTTGCCCAGGGTATCCAGCTGTGGCTGACTTGTTGCAATACAAACCAAAGCTGTGTGTCTCGCTGAGCTTCTGCCTCGGGAGCTGAATGGGGAGGCTCGGTCCAGAGAGTGGAGAATGTTGTGCATTCAGTGCCCTCGAGCTGTCTGGCTCCTTCAGCTGATGCTTTTGATGGCCTTGCAGGACAAATCCCAAGTGGCCCCAGGACTTCTATGACAAGAATTCTGCTTTTTCTTTCTCCCTGCTGCAGGCCACAGAAGTATTTTGGACCAGAAGCATCTGCAAAGAAGTTCAAGCTGCTGCATCCAGATTTCCTACATTATCTAACAGCAAGGTAAGGAAACCAAGGGGCCGTAAGGCAAACCGTTAACTTAGCCCCCGTGGGGTCTTCTTGAGCATTGGCTCTGCATGGATCTGCTCAGCTCTTTGTCACCAGCTATAGCCAGATCACCTGATTCCCAGCCCCTCTCTCTTAAGTACAATCTTGCAGCTGCTCCCCACCATCAATACAGTCCCAGTCCACCCTAGCCACTGGAACCACCTCTGTCCCATTCTCTGTGGCCAAGGCCAAGAGATTTCCACCTGTGCCATGGCCGTTTAGCACAGGACAATTCATGTTGTTTCACAGCAGGAAGATAAGAGTTCTACATCGTCACCACCTTCACCTTGCCTTTGTTTCCTTCAAAGTAGTAGGCTAATGCTGACCTAGTCTAACAGAAGCAAAGGTAGGGACCAAGGGGATTATCTTTTTCTCTGTTTCATGAAACTAGATGGCTAGGTCAGGGTGACTGAGAGCAGTGGGGAGGTGCCCTTTTAGCATCCTGCAGAGAATGAGTGGAACCTTAGTAGCAGGCATCAGAGAATCCACAAGACAGTTAAGAATGCTACGAAAGGATGCATTTCAGTCACTGCTCCTGCTTTATCAGACACCAGACTCCAAGTGCCTGGTGCGTGCTGGAAAAAACAAGAGACTGCCGTTGTAGTGTTTGAGGGCCTCGGTGCTGTGCCAGTTGGTAGAGGTCTTTCTAATCTGCTGTTTTTGCTGACAGGTTCTTGAGGTCAGAAATCATCAATACACAGTATGGCTACCTCTACATGCCCAGTACTGGTGCGCTCATGCTCCTGACAGCGCTCCATACCTGTGACCAGGTAAATGGCCCCAGGGCCATCTTCCCCCAGCACCTGGAAGGGCATGGCCACCCTCTGCTGCCTGGAGCCTGGAAATGGCCAGTTATGTGGCAGAGCTTAGTGTGGGCTAATCTGTCCTTCTGGGGCTTCCAATGGCGATGAGCGTGTCCTGGTGGAGCTGACTGGTTGCTGTTCTATATGTGTCACAGCTCCAAACTCTGTGACTCCACCTGAATCTATTCCCATGCTTTGCCAATCTGTTTCATTACCCTGTCTGCCGCAGGTCAGTGCCTACGGGTTCATCACTGACAACTATGAGCAGTTCTCGGACCACTACTATGAGCTGGAGAAGAAACCGCTGCTGTTTTATGCCAACCATGACATGATGCTGGAGGCAGAGCTGTGGAAGAGCTTGCACCAAGCAGGGATCATGAAACTTTACCAGCGGTGAGGCAGGGCAGCAGCCCATGGGGGTCAAGGCCCTCGGACTCTCACTATGTCACAGAAGTGGTTCTTCTCCTCTTTCCTGAAGGCCTCTTTCTCTTTCCTAAGGCCATCCAGGACTCCTAGGCTAGCTGATGAGGCACAGGCCCTCTACACTTCAGTTGCTGGCAGCTGCCTGACAACTTGCAGCAGGTCAGCAGTGTGGGTAGATGGTAAGGGGCAGGCCAAAGGGGTTAGGGAAATGCTGCAACATTTCCTCAGGGATCTGCAGGAACTTGTTTTGTAGCTTAGCGCAATCGAACATGGCCTTTGTGGTACCAAGCACGACTGCTTGTGGCTGTGACCTCCCAGTGCCACAAACACCTCTGTGGGGCAACACCAGCCCCCGGGAAGAACTGTGTTTGGCTGCCAGTAGGAGCAGGATGATGGAGGAAGAGGACGCTGGAAAAGTGTGGGTGTGACAGCCCCATTCTGTTTTTTGTCTTCCCTGGAGGTTTACAACCTGCTCTCTATGAGTGTAAAGCCTCTGCCTGGAGAACACCCAACTGGTCCTTTACCTTTCTATCATACTGCAGGACCAAGAACCATCAGCCCAAATGCTCCTCACCATGGTGAGATTGCAAAGGGCATGAATCCTTAGACTAGATTGTTCAACTAACCAAGAACGGTGGTGTGTTTGGAGGACACCTCTCACTTAGACTGCAAAAAGCTTGACCACTACAAAACTGGATTGATGGGCATGTCTTTCCAGAAAGATTTCTTCACCTCCATCACCAGAAGATAGTAGAGGCTTGGCTGCCCTCTCCTATAACAAACATAAGGATGTAATGTGTCTGCAGCTCTTTTCCCCTTTTTCTGTTGTGATACTGGTCAAGGAAGCAAAGAGTCTTAAAAGAAAAAAAAATATCCATCAGGTATGACTAGGATTACTGCAGCTCAGCTGGAACATCAGAAAGTTGGCTAGCCTTTGATCATCCAGGAGAGTTAGCCTAGTGCCCTCTCCTCCCCCCTTTTTTTTGCATTGGGATCATGTGATGCCCTCCACACGCTTTAAGAAGGCATTCCTCCCTCCCCCCAATACCAGAGGGGTTAGGGAACCAACAGCTCATGGTGCAAGTCTGAACTATCATCAGTCTCATTTAAAAATATGTAATATATATCTACTCAGGAGAAAAAAGGTCTTGAACCCCCTCAGCTACCTGCTGTAAGCCAATGCTGCGTAACTAGGAAGACCCTCCGGGGATAATGCTACTTCAGCAACCAGTGGCTGGCTAGAGGGATGGTACTACACAATGGAGGAGATGGTGTAATTTGAAACATTTTCCCACTTTGTATAATTACATAAATGTTGAATGACCATGTTCTTTTATGCCTGCTTCCGTTGTTTTGGTGAATGCAGTGGGGTGACACCCCTCCTCCCCCTCCCACAATGGAAAGGCTGTAGCACACAACAGTGAGACTTAGACCTGGCGCTAACCAGATGTGGAGATGCGGAGCAGGAGAGGAGTGGGGCCTGCAGTCCGTTCCCCCCCCTCCCCCCCCAGAAGCAGGGAGGCCTGGCTCACTCACCCAGCAGTTGCTGGCTACAACTGATGAATGAGCCTAATGTACCAAGTCAGAGGGCCACTGTGACAACTTGCCTAAACTGGTTTGAGCACAGTATTTCTCACTTTGGATGCTATTTGTTGTCAGCTGAAGAGAAGCACATAGCTGCAGAGATGGTAACAGATAAGAGCCTGGCAATTGGCCAGGAAACCTCAAAACTCCCTCTCAAGCTCAGTCTATCTTTAAGGCAGCAGGCTAAATTCAGCTATTTCGAAAGGGTAGTAGGGAAGGCTAGTAAGAAAGTCCATTTCAGATGTAATCTCTAATGTGGAGACCATCTTGTGTTCTCAGGTGAGTCTCAAATTAACTTCTGTTCACGTCAGAGAAACTTTACAATGGCATTGAGGCAGCCTGTTAGGCCTGTTTTCATACGCAAGCACACTCAGCAGGTAAAGCCTCTTCCCTGACAAGAACTAGCCCGATTCTCACAGCACCTGGCAAAGACAGCACCACAACCCCTCAAAACCAGTTCCGACCAAACTGCAGCACAGCCTGTAAGCATGGCTTTGTTAGCTGCACCATGACATATGAGCAAAGAGAACTGCTTCTAAAATGAATGCTGTCACTGTAGAGCAGCCTGCCAGGACTCCAGTCCAGCTCATCGCCTGCAGAGGTGTTTGTTTGACTGCACAGAACCAGCAGCTATTCCATTCACAGACCCACCTTTCCTATTTCAAATAGAAGGTTTTCCAGCTAATGGCCTAGCCTAGCACTGGTGTTGATTTAAAAACAGAGGTGCTTAACAGATAAGGAAACTGATGGTTGTACTACCGCCTCCCATCTTCCTCTTATCTGAACTTCCAGATAGCCTATAAGAAACATTTTTATCTGTCCTAAAACTTAGTCATATCATGTTTTGCCTATGTAAACTCACCTTGTCACACTGCTACCATCAATTGCATTTCTTTAGCTTTCAGCCTGTTCCCCTCTGAAGACACTGAAAACTCTTTTGGTATTTCAGAGAGGAAGGCTTTGTTATGAAAAGTAAGCTTACAGTGGCCTGCATTTCAGTAACTATTTCAAAATGAAGTTCTTTCAACTGCTCAAAATCATTTCTGTTTGAGTAGATGTCCTTAACAAGAAATTTCGACTTCCAAGATTTTCAGTAATTTACTTTATTCTGGAACAGACGACAGTAGGGAACAGCCTTTTCTTCCAGGCAGCTGTAGACCAGGCCCTAGTGGAACAGACAGCATCAGAGCGAAGGCAACAGTCAGTTGAAAAGCTCTTTGCATTATTTAATCAAGAGATCTCAGAAAGCTGAAAAGCAAGCTTAAGAGATGCTGTGACCAGCTGTCAGGAGACTTCATATTGAACATGAAGAGTTTGCTCTTCCCCACATCACACCTCACTAGAGCCAGGACTCTGGCATTCAAAGAACTGGTCCTCTTAAGCCCAGGGCACTAGTATCCAAATCCTCTTTGGCCTTAGTGGGAACTTCCCCGTGATGCAGTTGCAGCAGCCACTGAAGAGCAAGGAGGAGCCTGCAGTTATTCAGGGTGGGCAATTTACATCATTTCAAATGAAGTACCAGTGGCCAGGCTCTATTCGTGAGACCCACTCCAGAGTAATTTTTCTTTTGGTGCTTCTGGAGTTAGGAGATGCAACAAAACTATGCTAGAACTACTTCCCAACAGGTTTGAATTGTTTCTGTCCATCTTTATTCTCCAAGTACTGGATGGCTTTTAGTTTTCTTATTTACCACCAGATCATCTCTTTGCTTTTCTGCCCCTTCCCTTGTGCCCTGGAACCCAAGAGCCCTAACACACTGTTCCCAGTAACTTGTCCTACTTGGAACAAATCCATATTGACAGAGCACTGACCATGACTGCTTTAGCATCATCTCCTCCCCTTTTACATACCAGCCTTGATTTCTGAGAATGTCCGTTGTTGTCAGATCTGCTGGTTCAGCTTGTCAGCATTCGTCACTGACCTTCAGCAAACAACTGCAAATCCTGTAAAACAAATGAAGCATTGAGCTGCTCAGTGGAATACACTTGTCAGTCACCTGGAGATACAGTACTGTTGTGCAGTGTGTGTATTCAGTGACTATAAATCAGGTGAGAGAAAAATGCACTTCCTACTTGCCCTCCAAGCTGTTACTGCACATACTGTTTGGACAACCACCACAAAAAGCTCTTTGAGAATCTAGAACTAAACCACACTGTGACAGGACCAGTCAGTGCTTGTACTCTCTGCACCAAGTCTTGCCACATCTGGGCTCATGAGGGCAAGCTGCTGAACATAGCCTGAGCAGATAGGACTGTTTCTGCTATAAAATCACATCACAACTGCAGGGGGGAAAGGGGACACAGCTTTTGCCCTTCTGGTCCCATTGAAGTCATTTTAGTAGGAGGCTTATTAAGGAGAAATTTATTAAGCCTCAGTATACAGTTATTTCTGTCTCACAGCTGAGCTGTCAGACAAGGATAATAGCAAATCACAAGCTTAGCACAACAGAGCCGTATCCCTCAAACAAAGGAACAGTTTGCCAGCGAGTCTCTCTCAAAGACAAGAAACTTCGGGAGGTGGCTGCTATTTAAATCCTCACTTAAGAAAAAAGCATCAATTTTGAGGCTTGTGGTTTAAACCTCTTTTAGTTATTCAAGCAGAAAACAACTCTCGGTGTCATTATACAGAAGCATCTTAATGCAAAACCTTCCTTACAGCCAAGAGCAATTCACTTATCTGGGATGCAAGCTATCTATAATTTATTTTGAGAAATACATTTGAGCAGACTTGAGTCAAACATATATCCCAAAAAGGAGGGTTCCTTGGTGCACGTCCTTTCTAGGATCACCATTTGGTGTACATGAGCTGCACCTCCCCAACTCCAGCAACCTGACGCAAGTTTAGAACAGTCCCAGTGCATCTCTAGATGAGCACACAGACCAATTATGCTTTCACTAGGCCTATTCCCACGACAAGCACACTTCTGAAATGAGCTGTGTCAAGTGTCTCCATAATGGGGTGTCATCCAATCCCTCCTACCTCTAATCCCTTTTGCTTTCACTCATCTTTGACCATGCTGACAACCAGCTGCTCTAATGGGTACCAGCTACATTAAAATTCGTATTCATTCTATGCTGCCTTTCAATTTGTGCTCCATGATAGCAAAGGGATACACACTCAGGTGGCAGCTGCAACAAAGCTACAGCCTTGATTGGCTTAATTACATTAATCAAGCCACTGGGTTTTATATCTACTCCCAGCAGCTCCAGGGACCAGGAGGCTATCATCTGACACAGCAGAACAAATCTTGCTTCCACAGCCCAGCAACAGAGGAAGAATACAAGATAGTTACCCAACAGATTCAGGTGTTTCTCTGCATTGTGCAGCTGGTGAAGGCTTAATGTTAGCCCAGTGAAGTAACCAGCTTAGTTCAAGTTCCCAGAAAGGTGAGTGAAAAGGGTATTTTTAACCTTGCTTGACAACACGCTGTGCTCTGAAATAGAGGAAAGGGACAGAGTTAGTTCATGAAACAGGCTGCTCTTTTACCTTTGGGTCCTTAACGCTGAGCCTCAGATTCACGTTTCCACAGAGGGAAGATCAGTTTCAGACAGGGATAACTTTATCATCACTAGCTCAGCTTCCAGAGCCGTTAAAGCCTGGACCCCACAGGCCCACCCCGCGAACGCAGGTCTGCTCTTGCCTTCGCACGCTCCTCGCCCCGCGCAGGACAAGACCCCGCGGACAGGCCGCTCCCCCACGGGCCGAGAGCCGCCGAAGGCCGGTCCAGGCCTGCAAGCTGAGCCGGGGCCGCAGTGCCGGGGCGCCCCGGAGGCCCCTTCCCGACAGGGCCGCCGTGGGCAGGCCCAGCCCGCCTGAGGCGCAGCGCACGTCGCGGGCCGCCATCACCGGCGACCACGCAGCACCGGGGCGCTCCGCGTGCGCCGCTGCGTCCCCGGAGGCCACCATCGAGGCCTCGCCGCTGCCCCAGAGGCGTCCGCACCGTCCCCGCGCCTCTCGGAGCCGCCGCGGCCGCGGATGCCCGCGGATACCGGGGCGCCCCCACTCACCGCCGCCGCCATGTCGGGACGCGCGCGCAGGGGCCGCAGAAAGGAGGGCGCGGGCGGGCTGCGCGCGCCAAGTCCCGGCGCGGGGGCTCCTGGGAGGCGCAGTCCGGCCGCGGGGGCTCCTGGGAAGTGTAGTCCGGCCGCGGCGCGGCCCGCGGGCGCTGTCCCGCGGCCTGGCCGCCGCCGCGGTGACGGGGGCCTTCCCTGGGCTGCTAGAGGCTTCCGCCGGCCGGACGAGCGCTGCCGACCGTAGGAAGGGGCCCCTCGGAGGGCAGCTAGCAGACGGCGCCCCTCACGGCGTGAGCTGGAAGCGCTGCGAAATCCCCTCGGCAGGGGAACGCGGGCGGCCAAGGCGCCCTCGGACATCGGCCGTTTCCAGCGCGAGCGGTGGCGCGCAAGGCCGCGGCGGCCCTCCGTGCCCGCCGCGGCCCTCCGTGCCGGCCCGCGGCCCTCCGTGCCGGCCCGCGGCCCTCCGTGCCCGCCGCGGCCCTCCGTGCCCGCCGCGGCCCTCCGTGCCGGCCCGCGGCCCTCCGTGCCGGCCCGCGGCCCTCCGTGCCCGCCGCGGCCCTCCGTGCCCGCCGCGGCCCTCCGTGCCGGCCCGCGGCCCTCCGTGCCGGCCCCCGGCTGCGCTGGGCAGGACGCGCCCCGGGCCGCGTGGGAGCTGCCAGCAGCGAGTCTCTGCCTCGTGGCAGCTCAGGCCCAGGGTGTGGGGACTTGAGAGCTTCAGTGTCCCCCTGCCCGCCGTGGGCGCCCTGAGGAGCCCGTTGCGGGGGCCCTGGGCTTGGTGGGAAAGGAGAGCGACAGGCCTGTGCTGATGCACGCCTGCAGGAATTAACGCAGAGCCTTCATTGCAGCGGCCTTGGCTCTGTGAAGATGCAGCCAGCAACCTGCCTGCTTTTAGCTTTCTGAAGCAGCAGATGTGTAATGCCATGCGACTAGAATCCATCCTTTAAATCCCCCAGGGAAAATGAAGTTTTAATGTAAAACACAACTGGAACGTCCCCTTGTGCAGAGTTTGCATCCTGGTAGAAGACAAAGCGTAGAGATGTACTGAGGGCTTTGCTACAATCTTGATTTTTGGGACGTGGAAGCTGATCAGGCATTAGAGTGACTGTCTACTTATGCCTCCGCGTGACAGGTAACTGCCCACAATAAATGGATGAGCTCTGCCAGACGCTAAGTAAGGAACCGACTCAACAATTAAAAGCTCAGGAGAACAGTATGAGCAAAGTGCTCAAAGTTTGGCTGTAATTATTTATGATCACAATGCACAGATGAGTGTTTCCAAGCATATTTTAGAGGCAGAACAAAGACTCTGGGTGAGGAAAGCTGGCCTCACCCATGCCCACGCTCTCTTAAATCTCTGTACCTCCTTACCTGAGTGAATGGGACTTAAGGAGGTTTTCCCAGCTGCACTGCATGCTAGAGCAGATGTGTTTCCTAGTTTTTCTGCGCTGGGTTTGCTGCTGAGATGTTGCTCTCCTTTAGGGGGCATTCGCGTCATACAAATCTTCAGCACGCAAACTTTGCCCAGGAGCTGCAGTGCAAGGCAACGTCTCCCAGAGGTCAGCATAACATGGTGGCTCATCTGAAGACGCTGGGAACCTTCCTAGGGATATGAAGAGAATTTTATTCTGGATTGAACTCAGGCAGGTGCAAAGCTGCTCCCAAAGGCAATTTGGAAGTAATTTTGATAGATTTCTTAAGGCAAAACTCCATCAGTTTTGGTGTTTTTTTTTTTTTTTTTTTTTTTTTTTTTTTTGTGTGTGTGTGTTTTTTTCCCTCTCCAATCTTTGAAAGGATTTCTTCTTTACAATAGTTTTCCCAGCTCACACAACAAAAGGAATGGTGATCTGCATGTGTTCATTTTAGGACTGCTCTCAAACTTTTGGCCACCAGAGGAATGACTTTCTTCTTCCAGTTAGCCATATGCTAGATTAAGCCCTCACCTTTCTGTTTTCTCAGAGTTGCTCTGTATCTATCCTACAAAGAAACAGCAATCATTACCCTTGTCAAAGGAATCTGAATTTTGCTCTAGAGTATTTGGCAACCTCCGATCATATTACAAGAGAATGGATGGAGTATCTGACAGAGAAAGGAAAGGAAGACAGAAAAATAAACAGAAGTCAATGACAGAACCCCACCAGTGTCAGTGGAGCTCTGATTTCATGCTTCAGTGGAAGGACAAGGTCTCCTTCTAGTATTCCACTGTCTTCCCCCTTTTGTTGCCTGTAAGTCTCTCCAGCGGAGAACCTTTACGTGCTCAACTGAGAGCTACTTGATTGCCCCCCACCCGCTTCCAGCCTGTCCCACTCCCACCCTGCAGACAGGGTTCTACCAAGCTTGGAGAAACAAGGCATCCTCTGAATCAGAGATGCCCCACTGTGGTCATCAGCTTCGACATATGGCTGGGGAAAGCAGCCAGCATATTCGAACTCATTAAAAAGTTAGTCCCCCATTGCTAAATGTGCCTGGCAGGCACCAGCCCCCTGCATTGCTTGAATATATGAAGCACAAGGAGAAGCTGAGGTGCAGGAGGTAGCTGGATTGATGCTTGACTGTTACATATGCTGTATGCACAGCAGTGCACAAAGAGCAGTCTCCTGGTGTGTGGCTGGAGATTGCTTGCTGGTGTTTTAGGTGCCAGACTTCTAAGAGAAAAGATCTCTAGTATTAAAGAAAGCCTGTCATGAGGTCCCAAATCACAGTGTCTGTTGCTTCAAATCAATCCCAAGCAATACAAGAAAGGCCCTTTGGAGCTCAGTAGGGCAGAAATGACATCCTACATTGAACAAGGCATACTGCAAAAAAGCTTCCTTCCCTTCTCCTAATATTAAAGCCCTTAAGCCTCCATTTAATGTAAAATACATATTTAAACCTATTCCTCTTTAGTGTATCCTGTATGCTGAAACTGGACTTTAAATAGGCTCAGAAATACTCTACTAAATCTGCTTATTTGAAGGCAGAAACTTGCTCACTGAATAACAAGAGCTTTATCTTTACCGTATAGCTGTGAAATCAAGGGCTGACTTTTCTGGGAGCATTCAGGTGTTTGCAGCCAGGGCTGTTAAGAATTCCTGCAGATGGAGAAAGGAAAAGGTTCTCCTTTCTCCTCTTCATCACTGCTGAACAGCAGAAGAAACGGCAACTTCAGCTGCTCAGCCCAGGAGCTGGCTCTGTTTCCCTCCATCTTCCCTCAGCTGTTCCTCTCTCTCCTTCATCCTCTCCTCAAATGTGCTTTGGGCACAACACATTGTGGATGCATCGGGACAACAAAACATACTGTTCGTAGAGCTCATGTGATGGGGAATTGAGGAGATCATGTCAGGGGAATGGAGATCATTGACTGACTGCACAGCTTCTGGTCTGATGTTCCAGCAAGTCAAAGTGACCATCTCTTCAAAGCTAGCCAGATTCTGTGTACAGCTTCGGTCCTTGGAGGAGCCGATCGAAAAAGAGAGCGCACAGCAAATTGTTCTAGTTGCAACTCATGCACAGATAAATCCTAGGGCCAGACATAGGTCCTTGTTGATCAATAACAGCAGGAATCCAGCTTCTGCATGGATTAATATGTTTAATTAAAATATATATCCTCGGAACGTACTCAGAGATTGAAGATAGCCTTCTATGATGGAATGACTGGCTGGGTAGATGAAGGGAGAGCAGTGGATGTTGTGTACCTTGACTTCAGCAAGTGTCTTTTGACACTGTCTCCTATAACATCCTCCTAGATAAGCTCAGGAAGTGTGGGTTAGACAGGTGGACCGTGAGGTGGATTGAGAACTGGCTGAAAAGCAGAGCTCAGAGGGTCGTCATCGGTGGCATGGAGTCTAGTTGGAGGCCTGTGGCTAGTAGCATCCCCCAGGGCTCAGAACTGGGTCCCATCCTGTTCAGCTTCTTCATCAATGACCTGGATGAGGGGTCAAGGGGACAGGGACAAACTCTTTTCAGTTGTCCCATGTGACAGGACAAGAGGCAATGGGCAAAAATTGAACCACAGGAAATTCCGCCTGAACGTGAGGGGGAATTTCTTCACTGTGAGAGCGAAGGAGCACTGGAAGAGGCTGCCCAGAGAGGTTGTGGAGTCTCCTTCTCTGGAGATATTCAAGGCCTGCCTGGATGCAACCCTGTCTAACATGCTCTAGGTGACCCTGCTGAGCAGGGAGGTTGGACTAGATGATCTCCGGAGGTCCCTTCCAACCTGACAGATTCTGTGATTCTGTGATTCCATGATAGGTGCACAGCCACACAAACACACTCAGAGATATTTTCTTCACTCCAGAAAGCTAGTGAAGCTAGGAATAAGATTTTCATTGCAAAAGGCCTTTAGGGCAGGCTGTATTTGCACTTCTCAGGAAAGAAGAGCTGACCTTGCTTTGGGCAGAGAGATGGATCCTCTCCATTTTCATTGTCAACGTGAGAGATTAAGGGCACGTTAAGCAGAAAAGGAATGAACTGATACAAAAATATCTAGGCAGTATTAATGAGGAACTTCTCAGGTCTTCTTTTATCACAAACAGTATTTCTGTTTGCCTGGATTACTTGGCCAATCAGCCGTTGATTCATTCAACCCAGTCTGCACTGTCATATAAGCAATATTTCATCTATCAAGCTGAGATACAAGAAATATGCTCGGCATGCACTGAGCAAACAAGCATATTCTTGCAAGCAATTAGCAAAAGCTGCACTGAGGTCAAACAGTTGTATCAGAGAACAATATAAATTGCCAACACTTCTTCTTACTGAAAACTGAAAATGGAGAATTGCGAATGCCATCTCTGACTCATCTCTTGTGTTTCCTTTCCATCGTTTACACCAGAGGAGGGAAATAACTGTTTTGAGGTACTTTTAAGAATAGCATCTCAACTAGTTTCATTGCATATTGTGAAAGAACATGTTTAAACTATCAAAAGTCACATTATTTCAGGTTCTATTAGGTCATTTTTCTTGCCCTTATGCAAGGGAAGCAGGCCAAATGCCTAATTTTCATAAGTCTCAAGTGGTAAACTGAGGTCTGACTAGGTTGCAGAAGACAGTTGGTTAAAGGGCTGCTGTTTTTCCTCTTGTGCTCTCTGTAAACAGGTCTCTGGAGAGCAGTCTTCAGGTCACATCTCCCTGAGGGGGTCCTGGCAGCGGCTGGTGTGGGACAGAGGGAAGGGAGTTTCTCCGTTTTGGCCTGATGGGGAAATTTGATCTGAACACTCTTATGGGATTTTGATTTCCTGTAATGCCTCATTTGTGGCCTAAATCCTCATAAAGGTGCTGCAGATGATCAGACCAAGGTCCACCCAGACATATGTCCTGTTTCTAAGAATTGCCCCCAAAGGTGCCTAGGAAAGATAGCAAGAACAGGGTGATTGTATATCCTTCTCCCAGCACCCTCCCAGCCTCCAACCATTTGAAGGATGGGAATCTGAGAGCGAGATGTCAGTCCTGTGAACATGGTAATGGGTTTCTCTTGAATGGAGATTCAGTGGTCTCTTTTCCCAGTCTGTGACCCCATTATACCCATTCCTTCCTGTGGCAAGGACGTGCAAAGGTCGGCCCATGCTGTGAGAGGAACCAGCTTCCTTCTGTTCGTTTTGCATCTGGTTCCTGTTGGTTTAGTTAGATGGTCCCAAGTTCTCATACTGAAAGGGACAATGAGTGGTTCTTCCTACCCATCCTGCCTGTGCCATGCAGAACGTATGGATCTACTTAGCCGTCCCTTCATGTCAGCCTCCCAACCCTGAGCTCTTCAGAATGGATCAAAGAATGCATGTAGCATTGCTTTAAACCACCAGTTTCCTACAGAATGTGATGTATCCACTTACAGATGGCTTTTATGATCTCTAAAGCCTCACATGGATTAATCCACAATTGACTGTATAAACATTTTCTCCATCCCACATCCTGCTTCCATAATGCGTGTCATACTCATTTCTCTGTCCTTTAGCCCAGTCCAAACATCCTGGAAAAACCTCTAGCTCTCCTAGACAGCCTTTCTCACTCCCTTTCCCTAAACCTCTCTAGCACCTGCCAGGTTGCAAATAAAAATCAGTCAGCCAAACACAACCCTCAAATTCTTGGAGACCTGCCCACAAGAGAGAGATTCGTGTGCGTTTCTTTCTGATTTAACCGTCAACACGTGTACTGCTGCTTTTCTGTTGACCTAATGCTTCTGCTGTTGCATAAAGGTTGGTCTGTCTTCAGCCATCTTTCCTCCTGCACATTTCAAGTGCTCTCCTTTCTCCCCTCAGCTGTCATCTCGAGCAGCCTTGCTGCTGAAGGAGGTGGGCGGGAGAACACGCACCGCAGGAGATGGCTGATCTCCCATAGCACTTATGCTTGGAGATGGGAGAACTCAGCCGCGGCATCCTCCTCCAGCTCTCCTTGGCGCGTTCGGGAGAGAAAGCCCCGGTTGCTGCCGCCTGGCACGCGTGCAGTGTGCCAGCGCCGGTGCGCGAGCTCTGCGGCGTGCTGCCTCGTGGGTAAGAGGGAGGCTGTGCAGGGACAACTGGACACCCGCTCTTTATCTAGCAAGCCAAGGATTTGCACCGACTGGCGCTCCTCCTGCACAGCCATGCGACCGAGCCTGCAGAGGAGAGCCAGGCTGCTGCAGCTCGCAGCCCAGATCTCCGCGTTACCGCCCTCCCCAGCAGCACCGGAGCTGGCAGGGGCACGGCTGGCCCTCGGGAATGGGGGTTGTGCTGCTAGCCCAGCTGCGAGAGAGGTAAACTAAGGCAAGAGTAACCCAAACAGCTGGGGGTGGTGATGTCTAAAGCCACAGCACCTGATTTACCAGAGCTTGTATGTGAAGTGCTACTGATTTAGAAAAGCTGGCAAAAAAGTAAATACAATTGCTTCTCCTCCCCCTGAAAGAATCATCATTTAAACAGTATGAAGTTCTCTGTAAATGTTTAAAACCACAACAGGGTTGGGAGGGGACGGAGGAAAGACAAACAAGTTTGCTGTTTCAGCTTCATAGAAACAAATCTTACTTTTTGGCAGAGTTTTATTTATCTGGAGGATCCAGCTGCCAACACACTTTGGGAGGCTTCAAATTAATAATCACTTCCCTATCATCTTCCTCCAAGAGGCTGTAGTTTGGCACGGGCGCTGCCTTTGATCTCTGCGTTTGGCCAGCACTTCTCACCATAGGATCCTAGTTCACAGCTGGGGCATCTGTGCTAGCTTCAGTGTCTGTTGGTGCTCCCGATCATATTTTTGTTTCCCAGACCTAAGGCTCAGGGTGGTCAAACTCAGCAGGAGCCAGGAGGCTCAACAGAGGATGCTGCTGTGGGGCAGCATCCCCACACTTGGTACCTTGCCTGAGTGTGATTTGGGCGAGAATCAGAAGTCACTTTCTCCCATGAGCACCTCTCCCAAGAGAAGGGGGCTCCCATTTTCCAGCCTGATTGACCTCCTTCCCCAGCTGCCTTGGCAGCTTTGCTCACACCTGGCTTCTGCATCACCCCAGCAGAAACCCTGAGTGACTCCTGCTTAAATACATAGCTGGCAGCTTAGTTCAGCTTTTTGGTGGTGAAGACCTGGAACTGTATCCTGGTTTGGCTACAGGCTGAGGGAGGCTTGGTGATCTGAAGCCCTGGGTGTCATGGGTTGCTGGTCCCTGGCTGTGAGGCAGAACCAGTGGCTGCTATTCAGCGTCATTACAGATCTCACATGCCAGATCCCGTTTCACAGGCCTGAGAGCATCTATCCTTTTCTTCAGGGCAGGGCTGCTGTCTGCATGAGTATCCCAGGGGAGGGATCCTTCTCAATGTGGTGGAGACCTTAGTCTAGGAGAAAGACACCTGAGGGAGAACAAATGAGCATGAGCTCTGTGGGGAGCAGAAGAGTACTGTGCTTCTGGCCTGCCTACCTGAGGTCTCGGTTGCTGGCCCAGAGTCAGGGCTCTTGTTACTCCTCAGTTCCCCCCTCACTCTGCTCCTGACCAACCCACAGAAAGGACTTGTGCTCCTGCCCAATCTTGTGTTTGCCATGCTCTCCAGCTGGCCCAAGCCTGCTCAGCCTACACCAAGCTGCAGGGTATATATCACCTCAGCACCCATAACAAGGCAGTTGTTCCTTGGTGGAAGAGGTCCTTGCTGTTCTGGCTGCTGTGAGTAACCTGTATTGCTGTAGCAATCTGCTCTGACCAGCTGTATATGCTCTACAATCTCCAGAATTATGTTCCTACTTCAACTGCTTCATCTATTTGCAGTGATGAACTATGGTTTGAAGATGCTGTTTCCAGAAAAGCTCAAATACTTGCTGGACGGTTTGAGCAGCTGACCCTGTTGCTGCTGGCCTTGTTGTGGCTGTACCTCTCCGTGGATATGTGAGTGAAGATGTATGTGGTGGTTCCTTATGTAGCCAGTTCTGGCTGTGGTAGCTGGAGTGCCCTGATCTGAGGCAGAAGGACTGTGAGCTCAGCTAGGTCTGGTTAGCTCCTGACCAGGGCTGATCTACTACCTGTCAGCTGCTTCTGATGCCTGGGGCTGCATGTAATGTAGGGAAGAGCCCTGATCCTACTTTCAATCAAAGCTTGGACAGGGATGTGAGGGACTGGCCTGCTGGAATGATGTCCCATCTCCCTGAAGTCCACTTCCAGTAAACCAGTTACTGCTGCCTGGGACAGCATCAGGGAAAGTTATTGCTGGGGTTTTCTCTGCTTTCTCAACTTCAACTGGCTGCTATGCAGAAGCTACATCAAGATAAAAACCAGATGGACACAGCATGAAACCTTCCTCCTCTTCAGCAGATGATGTTTGTGACAATGGACTTTGCTTGTGTTATCTTTTAAAAAAGAAAAACAACCCTTCTTTAGGCAAGAAATGGAAAAGGAAGCTACAGTTTAGTCTTGTTGAGACCATCTAGTTCTAGTCTCATCTGAAATCCTGGGTTACAAATGGACTCTTGCTTCTTCAAGGATCAGCCCTGTCCGAACATCTCCAGCTTGACAAGCTAAAATGCTGTCGTGGCTTGCTGGTAGCCAATAACTTAGTCACTGTGTGGTATTCATGTCAGTCTCCTGGGACTCTTAGTGACCAAAGATGTGATGTGTGTGATCTGTGATGCAATGTGAACTTCACATTACCTTTGCCAAAAGCTTGAATGCATCTAAATTGTGGTTAACCTGGTGTCATTGCCTTAGGCTTAGGTCAGTGATACACCCGCTGTGAGCTCTACACACTTCATGCCTGAAAAACCTTCTTGGTCAGGCGAACTGTGCCCTTAGCTCAGCAGTGAACTGCTGAGAAGCTGTGAGTTATTGGCCGATCCTGCTGCTGACTGAGCCTGTTTGAGCGCACCTTGCTAAAACGATGCACTGAGAAGGTGAAGCTGAACCTCCATCAGGCCTATTGCTGTCAGACAGCTCAGGCTGAGACTGCTGAATATTAACTGCAGTGGGTACTTCAAGAGAAACCTCAGCCTCAGTCAGGGTGAGAAAGAAAAAATGAGCTGCCTTGACGTTGTCTCAGGGCTGCCTTCCACGTTGTTACCAAGGGTGAAACCTGGCTACCAGTGAAAACTAGGCTTCAGCTGGGATAAATCCTCCAAGAATCTGAGTTATTGATACTTCTGACCTTGCTCTGTCCATCTCATTTAAATTTGAGCAAATCCATCCTGTGTTTCATGTGTTGCTGCTAGAAAACATGTTGCGTTTATCCCACTTGGGCATCCCTCTCCCAGAGGGGTCCTGGCTCTGGACATGGAGTGAGTGTCACTCAGCTAAGACACTGCACTCTGAGCTCATAGCTATAGCTTGGCTCCAGGCAGTCAAGGAGAAGGTGCTGACACTCTGACCATCTTCCTGCTCCTAAGGAGTGATGCTGCTCCTTGAAGCAGAGCTGGAGCTCTGCCTGACTGCATCAGCTATGTGAACTGCTCTCCTCCTAGCTCCTCCAAGCAACCAGGGACTCTATGCATCAATCTTTCCTCTCCATTCAAAATCTGAGAAGAAGCCTGTGGCCGTAGCAGAGATACTGCTGCAGGCTCTGTCCTGTACTCGGTTAATACCTACAGGAGACGTTAACCTTCGTGGGGGTTATATACATCTTTCAACATTGTTAAACCAACATGCAGCAATCTCACAAATGCAAGTACCTCCACCCCCAATGGGAGAAACCAATTTATCCCACGCAGCAATCCCTGTCTGCATCCCTCCTTGCTAATCAGACTCTGATAGCACTCGGCTTCCTCACAACTCTGGAGGACAAACCTTACTTATCTTCAGCAAGGCCCAAAAGCTATTTCATGAAAAGCCCCATGTTAACTGTGTGTCAGCTACAGGCACCATTTACCATTTCCAGCCTAGCTTGGATGGGTACAACAGGCCTGGACAGGTAGCAGGAGGCTGGGCATGATTTGGCTTGAATGCTGGGGCTGGGAGAGTTCAGCCAAAATATACTATTTCACACAGTGCTCTGCCTTCTGCAGCTAGGGAAGGGACCTCACTTTAGTTTTTCTCAAAGGCTTCTAGGTGGTACCATATGGATGCTATCATAGCATTCATTAGTCTCTGTCTGAGCCCCTAACCCTGCAGAAGTCCCTGGAGGGGAAGGGCTGGAGCAAGATGGGTTTTGCTGGAGCTAAGCACTGGTGGTTTTTCCCCTGGGTTTTCAAGAAGTTTTGTTCCACCCATGAGAAGTGCCAGGCGTCAGGGGAAGATTTGTATCTTGGCAGCTGTTCCCATTTTGCTTTAGAAAACAGATGCTGTGCTAGGAATGCACCGTGACTAAAATTCCTCTGGGCTGCTCAGGTCAAATAGCAATAGGGGAAACGGGGGGCAAGGGAGCAGCTCTGCTCAGCAGGGTGCAAACAGGAGTGCTGAGCCCTCTGCCTTGGCCTCCAGTCTCCAAAGCCAAAAATCAGGAGCCAGGCAGTTTTGAGATAGAGGAGGGAGTGTGTGTCGGGGGGGGTGCTAGCAAGCTACCAACCTGCGGCAGCTTAGCAGGAGCAGCCCTGCAGCGTGGGCTGCGCTTGGGCTCTGCCTCTACCTGCTTTGGCGAGCTGCAGAGCCCCTGGCTTGTCAGCCTCGATCCTTTTGCACCGGCAGCCGGTCCCCCCGCAGAACGGATAGTGCTCTCTCCCTGCGTTTTGCGGAGGGCCTCCAGAAAGCTTTCAGGATCAGAGGTTTAAACAAGGGGTGTGATGGGTGGTGACGGTTTGGGAAAAACAAAAGCAGAGAAAGGTTTTGATACTGTCAGAGAACATGACAGGCAAGTTCACAGCCCCTGCAGGCCTCCAGCTTCTTGTTTTTGTTTGCCAGACGGAGAAAACAATCCTGTGCGGTGACAGGGTCAGAGGCTCTGACCGTGTAGCAGAAGGCGCAGAGCTGGAGATGCTGAGAGCAAAACAGAAAGGCTAGGCAGGGGCCAGGCTGGGAAGGGAGGAGGCAGCCTGCTGGGACGAAGGAGGCCGGGTGCCTCCTGTTTTGGGAGGAGGAGGAGGATACGAAGCATCTGGAAACCGAGCTCCTTCAACGTGCTCAGTTCAGGCCCCTGCGTGTGGGGCGCTGCATGTCCCTCTTGGGTGTCTCTTCCTGCAAGGACACAGGGCACTGTGGGGCTGGTGGGCTAGGGTGAGGGGTGCTAGCAGTCCAAAGCTTGTATCCGGGCCCTCCAAGCCTCTGCTCAAGGAGCTGGGACAGAGGACAAGGCTGTGCATGCCCAGTGAGCTCCTGGGGACCACACACCTGGGGACCAGGTGCCATGTGGATGTGGCTCTCGTTCTAGCCTCTCGATGCAGTTGCAAAATGGGTCCCCCCATCAAAACAGACCTTGCCTTGTTCCCAGGCAAAAAGAAGAGGTTGTGTGATAAAAAAGACTGCAGCTGGTCTCTCTAATCTCCCACCAGTGTCTGCATTAACTGTCAAGACAGTAACTTCCTTGATGCAGGGCAATTTTTTTCCATGCACGCATCCAGCTAATCAATTAAGTTTCTCAGCAGCTTCCTCCAGCATTCAGGCTTGGAGGGTGGAAGGAATTTGTTATTCTAGGCACTGTTGGAAAGGCATGAACTGTACTAAAAGCAAATTGGTTGCGCTTTCCAAGCACTGACATTTCTCACTCACAGCTTTGCTCTCTGGTCCTCCTCCCTCAGTTCTCCCTGCTCTCCCAGGCACCCTTGGGTGCAGTGGTTGTCTGGCTGTGTCCTTCTCAGAGAGATCTGGCCTGTGGCATGTCTGATCAACACTGTGTTATCTGCTACTGCTATGGGACCGGATTCTGGGGATGCTTAGTGTCCCAGGCAGAGTTATTGAGGTCTGCTTTGGAGCAAGATCTTCTATGAGTAGGTCAGTATGACTCTAGTAGGGCTTGACTCTTCATAGTCTCTTCTGTGCTAAATTGCCTCTCACCTGCTTTCTGAGATGTATCTGTATACCTGTGTTGACTTAGATGTTACATCATCAGACCAAGAGACTTACGCTCCCTATTTGGCAGTGCGTGGTGGGTCTGTTGGCAGATAGAAGCTGCAAGGCTGGGTGCCACACACTGCAGGGTCAGGCGGGCCACTTAACCCAGCCCCAGGGTTTGATCTGCTTCAGTATCCCTTTGGATGTAGCCCAGCCTCTGAGGAGACTTGGGTCTCATGAAGTGACATGACCCTGCTGCTCCACGATGCTCACTGCAAACCAAGTTGTTAGGGAGATTGGTTTTCCCCTTCATTTAGTCTTCCAGGAATAAATATTCTTCCCCGATGCTTTTCTGTAGTCACTTGCTTTTCTCTTTTTTTTTCCCCCTTTTTGTTTTCCTCCTTCCTCATATGCAGTTGTTCCCTGCCCTGCTCACGCACAGACCTCCCCACATCACAAGGAGAAGCATCTCCTTGTGTGATATAGTCCCATCTTTCTAATTAACCTCAGGCTTTGCAGAGCTGAGCACTGGGCTGAGAAGCAGAAGTGAAAGGATCCAGGCAGAGTGGGTGGAGGACCAACAAATATGTTGGATTTGAGGTGTTCTTGGGAAGGCTGATGGCTAGTAGAGAGAAACTGCATCTCCCGCCAACTCAGCTACACCCTGGCTCTCTACTAGTACAAATGGGGATGTATTTTATCTGTGTTTAGCAATGCAAAGCTTTAAGTATTAGAGGAGCAGGACCACTGGATTCAGAGGGACTGCAGAGGTTTGTTAAGAGTTCAGCCAGTTGTATTTAACTCTCCTTGCTCCCCACACTTCTACCTTCATCCTTCCAGGCCAAGGAAAGCTTGGCCCAAGAAGAGCAGAGCTGTTGTGCTGTTGGCTGAGGGGAGTGGTGGGAAGGCACTAGGAGAGGGAGAAGACCACCTACCTTTCGCCATGTGGCATGACCACAGCTTGAGTCCAGTCCAGACTGGCCACAAACAAGCTCTCTTCCATTAGGTGCTGCCTGGCAGTTTTGGTGATACCTGCTAAAAGGCTTCTCTGCAGACCTGTAGCTCTAATATGTCATCCAAATCAGAACTCTCTGCAGAGAGGATAAGGAGGAACTGAGTGGAGAGGATGACTGGTGCTCTTGGAGGGTAATCTTCACAGCCCATGTTAGCCAGATGACTTCAGCCATCCTTGGTCCCGTTCCTATGATGAGACAAGCTAGTGCTAATGGCATTTCTGCAAGAAAAATCCCATGGTTATTCTACTCAGGAAGTAATTTGGTGAACCAGGAAAGAGAACCCAGAACGTCTGCTACTAGTCTTCTTTCCAAACTGTTACACAATATTTCTCCAGGGTTAACAAACTAAAAACATCTGGGAATAATTGAAGCTATTTACACTCTGGGAAAGCATAGTTGGAGAAAGTTTGAAGGAAGCAATTTGAAAGATCAGCATTGTTAAAAACAGTCTGGAAGCCCTAGAAAATAAGCTGGAGTAACATCTACAAAGAGTGAGGAAGTATCAAGAAAAGGATTTAATATCCTCTGAGGAACACAAAGGAGCCAGAGTGAATTGTAACGCTTCAGTCTGTATTAAGCTACAGGGCGTTAAAAATTGCTTTGGAACAAAGATCTGCCTTTCTTGTGGTTTCTCCTGGCAAGGGAGCAGAGGGAAAGACCAGGGGTCTGTCTGAAAATCAGCCTGGGGAGCAGAAACACGTTTTAATGAATGGTGATAGCAATCCTCTGAAAGGTCAGTAATGCTGATGCCTGCACTGACAGTGGTACCTGCCAGCCCAGGAGCGGCTGGCTCCAGGACCATGCTGGGCATGCAAAGGAACTTCAGGGCTAAATGCATCCCTGGCGAGGTGCCACCGCCAGAGCACAGCTGCGGCAGGGCAGAATGTAACCGAATGTAAGCAGAGGCTTTGCTTCCGAAGCTGCAGGATGCGTGTTTAGACTGGCCACCGCTGTTGGAACGGGACAGAGGACAGTTCAGGCAGGTTGCTGAGCTGCGTTTCCTGCTACCTCCTGGGTGGCAGCTCAGACAGCCTTGAAACCATCCTCTTCACCGGGTCAGTAACGTGAGGATGGTGGCTGGGATCCTCATCTGCAGGGGCAGCCGGTTCACAGCAGGGCCTGCAGCACAACCATGCGCTCACCGCATTTCCGCAGCCCCGACCTCCTGCCGGAATCTCGTGGGGCTGCGTCCTGGTGGTGACTCAGAGAGGCCACGGAGCCAGCTCTCGTCAGGATGGGTCCGAAAGGAAATCCCCCCTTTCGCGACCACCGAGAAGGCAAGTCTGTTGCTGGGAAATCTCGTTGCTGCTGATCTGTAGAAGCTTTAGGTTGAAGGGCTTGTCTTGGCAGTTTTTGTTCTCTCTTCTCCACCTCCTCCTACTTCTGTCTCTGTCTGGAGCAAAACTCCCAACCTTTCCAAGAGCCCCCAAGACAGGCAGGGTGGAAAAACAGGCTGGAATCAGGGAGGGTGAAGGCACCAGAGGAAGGGTGATGGGGAAACGAGCCCTGGAAATGGTTAAAGATTTGGGGAGTCCAGATCTGCCGCATCTTCTGTGACAATCTGGTCTCCCCAGCATCCTCGTAAATGAGAAACTGCATAAGCCTCGCACTCTATTATTGCTACAGAGCATTAGAGTCTCTCATTTAGGATAAACATTCTCATCTCCAGCAGAGCATGAATAACATTAAATGAGATAGTTAAAATGTTGAGGCCAATTATAGCCCTGGTGTAACTTCAGCAGAGTTACACCAGGGATTAATTTGATCCGGAGAGCTCTGCCTCCTGTTCTGAACTGGGATTCCAATGTGGGTAATTACATCCTGCCTCCCTGCACTTCCTCTGGAGTTTTAATTGGGTTGAATGGACCAAATCTGCAGCAAGTGTAAATCAATGTAATTGAGCTATCTCTGGAGAGGAACCCTACTGATTTACACCCTGAAATCTGGGCCAGCTGCTTGCCCTTTTCTCTTCACCAGGCTCTGGGTGAGGTGTGTGATGTGCTCCAGGATGGTGCCTGGTAACTCACCTTGCGAAGAGCTCACGAGGGCTGGTGTCAAAGACAAGGAGGCATCGTGAGTTTGGGCGGATTTTGGTTTTCCTTTGGGTATTTATGAGGTGATGGTCCCCAGGCAGTGAGGATGCTCCTAGAGCCCAGGTGTCCAGGGGATGGTGGCTGGTGAAAGAGCATGAACTGGCCTGACCCAGCATCAGCCTCTGTAGGGAGGTCTCCATTTCCACATCTTTCTTTAGATAGCTGCCAAATTTCCAAACTGCTTGCTAAAAGCCAAGAGAGGTCTGCCCTGCATCACTGCTTTGTTAGTACACGTCAGGTCCTCCCGGTTCCCACCTGCCCTTGGTCTCGGGCTGCCCAGCGTGGGTGCACAGCAACCCACACCCATCTGTCCCTTCTGGTGGAAAACCCCGAACACAAGCCACAGGGGCTGACCCTTACCTCCAGGCCTAGATCCCAGGCCAGGCTCTTCATGCATGGAGACAGCCAGCTGGACTCTTTCCCTCTTCCACTTCCCGGCCCTCTTAGTAAATCAACATTAATGAGGGACATTTGACCCTCTCTTTCCCTGAACAGTCTTAAGAAGCATTTTTGTTCCATGAGATAGTTAAGAAACTTGTAGCAATTTCCTCCCCTGTTTCTGCTGTAGAGCTTGGTTTTTGTTTTTTGTTTTGTTTTGTTTTTGAGTAAAAGACAAGTTCTAAGATGCCAGAAACCTTTAGGGTGCTCCAGAAATGGGCGCAGAGGAGAGACAGCAGGATTTCATATGGAGGGCACAGAGCAGACAGGCCAGTTGAGAGGGGTCAGTGCCAGCCCCAGTTTGCTTGGTCCATCACAGCAAGGACCCTGGCACCGTGTGTGCGGCTGAGGCAGGAGGGCCAGCTCCCAGAGCTGGGAAACTGCACTTGTTGGCTGTAGTTAGGAATTGATTTGCAAGGCGTTATCTCATGGAATTGGAGCCTTGCGGAGCCATACGTCCTCCACAGCCAACTGTACAGAGGGGCGATGGGAGAGGGAAGAGTGCTGGGAACACCATCCCTCACCAGTTTCCAGGGGTTTCTTCTGCTGTGTGGTCCCTTTCCCTCCTCACAGGAAAATGATAAAACCAGAGGGTCAGACAAGCCCTGGGGAGCTGGGTCAGCAAGGCCCTGAAGCTTTGGCCCCCTTCTCTGAGCCTGCGTGCAATTCCCGTCCTCTCCAGCAGCTCCCATGCCGCTTCCACCACGATCCCAGCTCAACCTTAGCCTGCTTGCTCTTTCATTTCCCTTTTGTTTTTTCCCAAAGTATGGTTTTAGTGGGGATAGAGATGGAAAGAAGACGAGGAGAGATGTCACGTTCCTTCTTTCCTCCCTAGGCGAGCAGCAGCTCTGCGGCAGCGGGATCACGTCCATGTGCTTTCCCGCAGCATCCCTGCTCCAGGAGCCTGCTAGCGCTCCAGGTCTTGGAGAGCGGCCGCTGACGCCTCGTCTGGCCTGCGAGGGCTCTCTATGCCCATTCTGTTTTTCTTGTAAAGGGGACCGTGGTTTTGGCCAGCAGTGATGACGGAGTTAATGAGGTTAAGTGAATTCCCACTCCCACCCACTAAGGGCCTTCCGGGACCATCACAAATCTTAGCGCAGACAGCAAACACCCTGTCCTGGGCCAGAAACCCTTGTGCAGCCGCTCACTCAAAGCAGACTCACCCACTCTTAGCTCAACCTCTGGCTGAAGCTGATTGAGTAAATAAAGAGCATTTCTCATCAAATCCACCCCCTTGGAAGTCCCCAGACAGGGAGCTGGCTTTCCGCTGCTCAGGAAACCTTTATCCCCCAAATCTACAACTCCCCCATGCAGCTGATTTAGCAACCGTTGTTTGCACATAGGGCTTTGCTGGGCAGTGGCCCTGTTCCCAGCAACACCGTGACGTTTTCAGGCTGCTTCCTGCCATTCCTGCTCTCTCTTGCTGGCCCCAGATTGTCCTTCTTGGGATTTTTTCATGCTAGCCCAGATGGGGCAAAAGAGCTGAACTACTGATGTTAAGATCCGCATTGAAATCTGGACTTCTCCCAAGTCTGGGATGGCCGTGCCCAGCCCAGCCCTGCAAAGGGGGCTCCAGGCAGCTAACCTGAGTGGGGCTACGCCGGGCTCTGCCCTTCACCTCTGGAGCTGCCTTAGCTCCCGCGTTTGCCCGTCTCTCTTGGGCCTGCTGTCCATTCCCATTTCAGACCTCTCCTGAATGTGGATCATCGTCCTTGTTGCTCTTTGCAGTCCCTCGTCTCCTGCCTTCCCAGTGTGCTGGGAGCAAAAGGCTGTGACTTGGGGACTGGGAAGGGCATGCCTAAATCTGGCCCTCTGGAAAAAACATTCACTTTATGCTTCCCTCCTCCTCCCTAGCATCCTTGGACCCCCTTGGTCATGTCACGTCCATCCTTCTTGCTCACCATTGAGGACACGGTTTGGATGTTGAGGCTCTTCCTCTCTTAGAGCTGAAGCCTGATATATGCAGTGCAGTTAAACCCCTGACCTTTTATTTCCCCTTAAATCAATACATAAAAACCACGCTAGAGCAATGCAGGCATGTCAGGGGAGTCGAGCTGATTTATATCATCTGAGGAGCTGATTCTGCTTTCGAGGCTTCAGTCCAGAGCAGCTTTTGCCTTTCCAGCTCCCAGTCTCTTCTGCGCTCTCCAGTGCACGCACGTTGTATTTTCCACCTGACCCCCCAGTCCTGCCATTATTGCTTCTCCATCTTACTTTTAATCTGCTACAAAATGAAGGCAGCTCCAGGTAAAAAAGCAATTTTATTCTTCCTTAACATAATCATTCCTGTACCAAAAAAAAAAAATGTTAAAAGTGAGTCGAGGTTGTAAAGGCTTAATTAAAAAGCTTCAGGGGAAAAAAAAGAATCTATTAGGAAACTCTGTAGGCGTTTGTGAAATGCTCAGCTGTGGGAAACCGAGCTGGCGGGAGCTCTCGTCCGCACGCTTGGCCTCCGCACGGCCGCGGGGAGCGGGCGAAGGCGCTGCGCCCGGCCCGGGGCACAGCCCGGCCTCGTTTGCCGCCGCCGCCGAAGGTGCCAGCTCCTCTGCCGGCTGCACGCGGCCGGTCGGGGCGGTGCGGCTGCGTCCGCAGGCCGGGCTCTGCCGTGCGACGCCGTCGCTCCCCAGACTCCACAGTCCCGTCTCGCTCTGCCTCGCGGATCCTGCCAAAACCTTTGGGAACGGATTCTTTGGCTCGTTTTAGGATTAAGCCAATGTCTGCAAGACCAGCGGTCCTGGTGACTGATCAATACTTGCTGATAGACTTTTCCCATCAGAGTGTTTGTTTTTCCAACAGGAAACCGGGTTCTCAAACAAACGAAGGCTCGCACGGCGCTCGTCTGCCTTAGTTTGGCTTTTTATCAGCAAACAGAAAATAGGGATATTTTTCTTTATTCTAAAACCAAATTTTTGTGGCTAAACGGAGCCAAAAATATACCTCCCCCCGCCACTTCTCCCAGACATGAGACATCTTTGAATGCCGAAAGCGACTCTTCCCTGCCGCAAATGGACCAAATAAACCCAGCACGAGACCGGTGCTTAGCAGAAACAGATGCGCCTTTAATGCTGTCATCTACAGCAAGCTGCGTCTGCAAACTGATCTTTTATTAACGTATTTCTATAGACGGGAAAGCTGCAGCGGGTGTGCGAGCGGTGGGAGCGGGACGTCCGCCCAGGGCGCAGGAGAGCTGCAAGGAAAGGGCGAGGGGGGGCGTTAGCCCTTCGCTGGGCGGCTGGAGGGTGAAGGACAGCCCTGGCCCCGATCCCCCCCTCCGAATCCCGTGCCGCCTGCCCCAGCCCCGGCCAGCATCCCTCCCCCTCGACGCCGAAAGAGCCGAGGCAGCAGCACGAATTACCTTACCTTCGGCGGGAGCCGCGGACAGACGGACAGCCTGGAGCCGGCCCTCATTCCTTGGGGTCGCTGTGCAGGGGACAAAGTCACATCAGCCCCAAAAAATCACCGGGAGAAGGGGCTTTTCCCTTCCGGTCTGCCAGTTTGGGGCTCAGCATGTCTCTCTAATACATATATCTTTCCTCCTCCCCAGAAAAAGCCACTTTTCTAGAGCCTTCACAGCCTCACAGGTGGGCAAGGACCTGTAAACCCTGGGCGCAACATGGAAGATGCCATCGGTTAAACGCCTGCGGTCCCCGGCGCTCGGGCTGCGAGCCAGCTGGCCGAGCAGAGAGGCAAGGAGCGGGTTTTACCCCAGGCTGGAGCTTTCTTCCGCCGGTTCCCCAAACCTGCATCTCTCCCGCTGCATCCCGCCCAGCTTCCCCCCCGCAGCGGCGTTACCTGGCGCGAGGGTCGGACTCGGCCTCTCTCCTGGTCTCTTCGTCTCCCTCGGGGTGCCTGGAGGAACAGCGGGGCCTGGGGTGAGCCGCTGTCCGGCACAGCGAAAGTCTCTTTTCCCCTGTGTCCCCGCCCCGGGCCGTGCAAAGCAGCGTGCCAAGGGCAGGGATGGCCTGTGCAGAGGGACCGAGCACCTGAGCAGAAGCCCCACGAGGATTTGCTGCAGCACTGTTTAGCCTCAAAAACGCTCTTTTTAGCCAACAATTCTCTCCCCCCCTCTTTTTTTTTTCTCTTTGCCAAAAGATAAATAAATCATGCAAGTCCTCCATCACCCACTCTTTCCAACCAGCTGTCTCTTTATCACAGCCCGTCCTTCCCCTGGGCTTTGCAACTGGGTCAGTGAATGAAATCCAGCAGCAGCCGCTTGCCCCTGAAATTCATAGAAAGCAGATACGGCCCCCGGGGGCGTTCGGGCGGCCGCAGCGGGGCAGGCAGGGCCGCGGCGCGAGGGCGTCCCGCGGAGGGGCCGGGGGCTCTGCCGGCCGCGCGCTCCTCCCGCGCCGCCGCTCGTGGCCGCGAGTTTAGAGAAACCTGCCGCGGGGCACCGGGAGCCCCCCGCCCCGGGGTGCCGCGGTCCCAGCACGCCGCGGGCACCTTCCGCCGCTGCAAGCGGAGAAGCAGGTGGCTCTAGGGCAGAGTTGGTTTCTGTTTAGGGGATTTGGCTGAAATAGGTTCAGGAATCTCCTTAAACTACCAAAGGAGCCTTGCAGAGATCCAAGCAGCGGCTGAGACCTGTTCCCCCCCCCATGCACACCTAGCTGGCTTTTCCTCTTTCAAAGTATCGTATATTTTTCCGTGCTAGAATTTGGGGGTCACTTGCCATAACTCACTCCAAAATCAGGCGAAAAAGCCTGAGCCGCGCTCTGAGTCACTGGCGTGTTGTTACCAAGGACACTAAGGTTCCTGATTTTGAAGAAGAGATTAATTGCATCCTACAAATAGACATTTTCTCTGCATTGAAGAGCAGCGAGAGCTGGCTCTTTTAGCGGCGCTCGTTATGCACCAGCAGGTAGTATTGTGACAGATGTAGGAATCCAGTCGTATTGTCACTTGGGTTTAATCATCGGAAAGCTGTCTTCCCCGGGTCAGCTCCTAGCGAGGATTTGTAATATTTACATAGCACTTGGGGCAGGCTTCTTTATTGCCGGAGTCTGTATTCACTTGTCAGTCTCTCATTATGCATGTGCCAGTATTAATTGCATTTAGAAATGAGCTTCGAAAGGCAAAGTGAGAGCTATTCAGCCGCCCATTCAGCCTGAAAGACGGCAGCTTTCCGTGTGACAGCTCTCGAGATGTTCTTGCGCTCGGCTTTTTCTCTCCAGCTGAAAAGCAGGTGTTGGAGGGAGTTGGTGTCGGAGCCGCTGTAGCAGCGCTGCCTTTTGTGCATGCCCAGACATTTATATAACAGGCGGGATAATGACTCCGCAGAAGTGGTACGGAATTGACCCTTGTGATACTGGATTAAAACGCAGCGAGGGAGAGAGTAGATCCGCTTGCCTGCTCTAGATCTACAAGGAGGAAAGTGGGCTAAAGCCAGGGCTCGCCGTGTAGTCGGTAGAAGGACTTGGGGGGGGGGAGATGTTATTTTCTTGCTGCTTGGTTTGGGGGTTACTTATCGGCTCGGCTCTGCCTGCGGCACTTTGGAGCTGTACTTGCGGCCTCGCTAATGTATTTAAAGTCAGACGGAAATTCAGCTGACACTTGTCTGTGCACGCCTGCTGCGGGCTGGTTGCTCCAGCCCGGAGACGCAGAGCCGCGCGCCACTGCTCCCGGCCGCCAGCCGTGCCTGGGCGGTGGAAACGAGGAGATCGTGTGCTGCTTCCCACAGGGGCCCGGGCTGGAAGGTTACCTCCAAATCACACCAAGCTACTGGCTCGGTTTTCTCCAGCCTGAGGTGGAAAAGGGGCTGTTCTTGCCTTGCCGCAGGGGGTGAGGGGCACCCCGAGGGTGTCCTCGTCGGGAGAAGAGGTCAGCGCAGGCACCCTCCTGCGGCTGGAAAGGTGCCCGCTCCCCACGGGCTGGGGGGGAGCCCGGCCTCCCGGTGCAGACCCCTCTCCAAGGAAACAACCCTGCTGGGGTCCCACGGGGCTTGTGTCCATCCTGTCTTGAGAGAGCAGCAGAAAGGGTAAATCCACATTTCGCTTCCCCAAAGTCTCTGTTTTGCCACAGTCTGGCCCATCCCCACGAAGCCCCAGACTTGTTCCCTCTCCAAGGACCTCTGTGCGGAGGACATCTCCTCCTCGTGGACCTGCCTCGTCTGGGTATCGTCCTCTCCACACTCCCTCGGGCAGGCTGTGCCCTGCGTCCCTCCACGCTGAACCGGGACTAAAACCAAACCTCAGGCTCTGTGTCACGTCTCCACCTTCCTGGAGCCACGTATCTCTCAGGAGCTGCCCATAAACAGATATCGCTGAGAAGGCAACGTGCTCTAGCAGGAACCGGGCAGGGGAAGGACATGAGAAAGGCAAACAGAGCAGCCGTCCGTAGCCAGCCCTGGCCTCCGGCCAGGACATTCTCACCCCATAGTACAAAAAAAAAAAAAAAAAAAAAAAAACCCAAAAATAAATCACTGCTTGTTGAGCAAACGCAGTCTCTGAGGCCCGAGGAGTCACACCTTGGCCTCCTCTGCCCTCAGTGAGGAGGTTAGCCCAGGTTGGCATTTCGGTTTACTTTTCACCTCCAGCGAGGGGGGGTGGCAGAGCTGCAGCCGGGCTGTTAGCAGGGGACCCTCCAGGCCTCTCCTTCCGAGTCGGTGGTGTTCGGCCAGCTCCGGGGTCCAACGCTGGCCCCACGGGCTCAAGGCTGAGCAGCCCTGTGAGTATGGGCCAAGGGCATCCCAGGCTGAAGGGAACTGTCCCTGGCAGCCCCAAGGCATATAAATAGAAGACAGGACGTGAAGGAGGTCAAGTGAGCAGGGGATTTTACATAATCTAATCTTGCTTCTGCTGTTCATTTGTGCCCAAGCATGTCCTTTGCCCAGGACACGCGCCCTGCTCTCCTCACGGGAACGTCAGAGCGAGAGGGACGTTCCCCCACCGAGGCAGCTGTAGCCCATCTCATATGTGGACTCCTTTCTTTTTCTTCACTCTGTGCTGGTTTTCAAACAGAGACATCTCTAATCCAGGGGTCTAGCTTGATATCACCACCAAAACAGCGCAGATGTGATGGAAATCCCAGCCATAGTGCTGTTTATGATCTGAAGAGGCTATCTTCCCTCCACCGCGTCCCTCTGAAGCCTCTGTTCGTTCCTCCCTGGTTGCTTCTCGCCCTTCCCCTCAAGCCGTGATTGATAGCCCTTCTTTCTTTTGCGCCTGTCACTTTTATTTTCTGAAATATGAAAGGCTGGAGACAATTCCTCTCCTAGTACAAACCTGTCAGGGAAACTGCAGTGATTTCTGTCAGCACAGAGTGAGGTGGGTAGATGGATGTCCAAAATAGAGCAACTAGAAAACCTGCTACCTTTCCTGCATAACTGGGCCTGCTCTTGGTTACAAACAGGCTACAGAAAGAGGTAGGATGTGGCCTGCTGGTCAGTCACTTTCAATAGTCAGTAGTCTTTAACAGTGAGAGCAATTAGTCACTGAAAGAACAAATCTAGCCAGGTACAGCTTCTCTACGGGCTGAGGTCCTTGAGTCAGGGCCAGATGCCTGTCTGAAAGCTGCAGCGTGCCTCAGGAGAAGGCTCCCCTGGGCATCACACCAATGAGCCTTCCCCTTGGGCACCGTGCCATGCCGGAGAGCCCTCGCGCCCCCTCCGCGCTGCTGAGTCCATCCTCGAGCTGCTGGTCCAGCGCCAGGCATGTCCCCCTCCCCGCTGCCCAGCCTTGCCACCGCCGTGGGGCTGTCTCACACCGGCTGCTCCTGCCACACGGTGATGATGAGGATGGTAGGCAGATGTGAGGTTGGAGCAGGCCCAGCGCCCTGGTTTATAGTCGTGGTGGAAGGGGTGCTGGGCCTGTCCCGAGCAAAGACACAGCCAGCTCGGTGCCTGTGTCCCACTGGCCCCAGCTTCTCCATCTCTAGGGTCCGTCCTACCTCCTCATTTAATTTTTTATGGTTTCCCACTGCTTGCTTCTATCAGCAAGGACGCTGTCCCCGTGGCTAACACGGAAGATGCCTCCTTCTCTGACTATGTACCGAGCCTGTGTGTGTGGCCAGTGCTCCCCGCTCCCCTGCAGCTTCCTGGATGGACGGACCTGTATGCCATTAGTTCTACCAGCTTCTCCATCCACCCCTGTAATCCTTCGTGCAACCAGCTCCCCCAGAGACAGCCTCCAAGCCTGCAATAGGAGCATGTTTGCTTTGGCAATTAATAAGTCTTTAATTCTGCTTTGGCTGCAGGTAGCAGGGCAAGGACCAGAGGACATGCAAGCCAGGAGATGCCTTCCCTGCTTTGAATCTCTGTTCTCCCTCCCCTGCCTTAATTGGCTCATTAAGTGCCAATTTGACCTCCTCACTTTCAGATGTCTCCAGTCTCCTCTGGTAAATAGATTTGTGCGTCTACAGCGGAAACCTCTCAGAGCGGAACCTGGCTTTGGAGAGGGCTGCGGTGCTCTGCCGTGGTGGAGAGCGTGGAGCAGCCCGTGCAGGCAGGAGCCATGCGCTCCGGTCGCAGCTCACCGTTGCCTTGCAGTGGGACTGCAGCAAGTCCCTTCCCATCTGCTCCCCGCTGTCTCCGCGGAGCTGGGGTGCGTGTGTGTGAACGTGTGCACGTGTGCGTGTGCCTAGGCAGCACACAGCACGACAGGGCCACGACTGCACGGTGGTGGCTGCAGGCTCATTTGAGGTCGACAGGGCTCAGGAGAGCCAATTCGTGGCTGATGCTCAGGAGCATCCTGCATACCAAGACCCTCACACAACTCCTCGTACCCAAGGGGCCTGAGCTGTGGCTATTTTACACCAAGTGAAGGTTTGGAAACTGAGCATTGGTGGGGTGTCACTGGCAGCCTGAACGTGTCCCCGCGCCTGAGAGCGCTGTGCAGTGTGCTCCCAAGCTGACGCATGAGGACGAGTACATGCAGCTAAGCTGTTCATCTGGAAAATTAGCAGAGTGCTGGGCTGGTTCGTTCGGGAAACCACCACTGCCTTAATCGGCACATGCAAAGGGTTCAGCCACTGCAGGGGTTCAACCCTGTCCCTTCATGCCATGAAGGGAGGGGACTGAGCCCGCACTTTTCCTTCCTTGCGCTGGTGGAACTGGAAGGAGGCAACAGCCCATCGCACATAAGACTCCTTCTGCCAGATACAAGGCAGCATTGCCTAGCGTCTCCCAGAAGAGCAAAACTAGGAGGAAAGCAAGCATCTCCAAGCATGGATCCTAGGCTGAATAGCAAGATCCTCCACCCCTGGGCCTCCCTTACCCCTCACATCTGCACCAACAGGGCCCCCAAAGAGACAGGAATGGCAGGAAGAGGACATACGGTTCGACTTTGTTGAAGAAGCGGCGCCGCAGCATCACGACCAGCGTGCTGATGAGCAGGATGGTGGTGCACATGGCTCTTCCTCCATCACCACGTAGCACTGCCAGCTCCTCACATTCTTCCTGGAGGTTGCTCGGACGCAGGGTCTCCTCGCTGGGCCCTGGCTGTCAGCTGTGCCTGACCTGCACGCAAGCCCCAGCTGGGGAGCTGCTCTCCCCAGCAGCCACTCGAAGGCTCTTGGACTGGTTTTAGGAGGAATTAGAGCAGGATCAGATGTAATTAAGAGGCAACAAATGAGGGCGCTTTCCTCTGACCTTCGGATGGGAGGGAACAAAGCGGCTGGCTCGTGACCCCTTGAGCACTTAATTGGTTTTGGCTTCCCGTGCGACCTTCTCGGCTGGCCACCGACTCGCGCCACGGCCAGGCTGGCTCTGGGGGTGATTCACGGTGGCCTGAGCCTGTTTCCACCCCGTCCACCCGAGGCTCCCCCAGCCCGTCTCCCTGCCCCAGCCAGACCTCCCGGCTCCCATCACGCCCAGGGCTGGATGCTGCCCTCTGCCCCCCGCTTCCATGGGTGCCTCCCTCCCCTCGCTGCCCACCTCCATTTCCCTACTCCTCAGCTCTCTTTTTCTCTGGCCAGTGCTGCCTCTTGTTTCCCTCCTCCCGTCAGGCCTGCTCAACCCACTCCCTCCTTCCCCATTTCCGCTAATCTGACAGGCTCAGGCCTGCATGTAATTCCCCATGGACGTGTGTCAGCCAGCTGATCCCAAGATCTTGTCTGCATCCTCCCCTCCCCAGCGCTCTGCTCAATTCCTCCTTCACCCACTCCCACTGCCCGGCCCCAGGGCAGCGGGCACAGCTCTCCTCTCCAGCCCCACAGTCTCTTCCCAGACCCCTGTGCTGGTTTTTAAAGTCTCACCCAGAAAGCCTTGTCTCCTCCTAAGCTTCTTACTTCTTCCCCATCCATGGGCAGGGAAATGCTTTGACACCCAGTGCCCCAGCTCAGACTGTTCCCATGCTAGACATCTTCTGGAGTCTAGCGACTTGTGGGTTTAGGTTAAAAAAGAACAACCAAGAGAGAAACCTCTGTAAGAGAGGCAGAAGGGAAAACAGACACCTGTGTGTGTCCACACATGCTCAGGCACAGGCACCCACATGCTTAGGGGGTTAATTTTGCAGGAAGAGAGTCCCAGCCCCGGGCAGAGCCCTGGGAGCAGGCAGGGAGCAGCACACACTGGCTTCCTGGGGCAGCCCTCCAGAAAAGGATTTCAAAACCAGGACCAAATCTAAGCATCCTACATCAGTCCAGATTCAATAACTGAGCAGATCTGAACCAGAGGCCTAGTCAGACTTGCAGAAGAGCCTGGCTTTGGATCTACGTCCAGCCCAGGCTGGAGACACCCTCCAAGCCCAATGTGACTAATCCCCACCTGGTGGCAACAGCATCTCCAAGTGCACCGAGTCCCATAAACAATGGCTGTGAGCAGCCCTTGAAACGTCAGTAAAACGAAATCCCTCTGAGCCCATCCAGTTCCTTGAACTGGGAGGTCAGCCGTGGGCTGATGGAGCTCCCTCAGTGCTGGCACCAGCAGGATGGAAAGCGGGAGCTTTTGGAAGCACAGTGGAGGAAACATCTCAAACATCTCTTCCAGACAGAAACATGAGTGAATAATTTCTTCCCGAGCGGAACGAAAGGCTGGAGGGGTGCGGAGGCTGCCTTGCATAACGCAGCCCGGGGAGCACCCGGGCGCCTGGCTGCACAGACCTCCGGCAGGCGCAGGCACTCGGATGGGCCTGGAGCCCAGCGCCCCGCTTGGCAGCTCTGCAGCACTCCGCACTCCCAGGAGCACATTTTGGTATGCTGTGAAGTTGCTGAAGCCAAATAAACAGCAACTGCTGGCTGAGTTGGAGCCCAAGAGGCTAAAAGGACCTTCTCTTCCCTGGAAATAGGCAGCATGGCTTTTGTAATCTCCACGAGGACATTGCTGCTGGAAAGCCCTTCTCCCCTTGCTCAGACCCAGCCAGGCCTGGCGCCAGAAAGCTCCCTGCTACGGCCGCCTCTCACACCCCAGATGCAACTGAGTCCCTGAGAAAGAGCAGCATGTTGGAGAGTCATGGATGTCTCTCCCTCATGGACTCGTTTATAGCTTTCCCACTTGTGTAAGCAAATGGAGGACCATAACGTGGACTGTCCTCACTGCATGGCTTGAGGCGAGATGGGAGGATGTAGGCAGCTCTTGGCTGTCTAGCTTTGCGAGGTGGAAGGGCATAAGCTCAGAGCTCAACAGAGTCTTTCCTGGCCTCATATCATCCTCCCAGATACTTGTAGAGGTTGTGCACCAGCAGCAGAGCCACAGATGGTGTGGGCGCAAGGAAGGGTGAGAGGTCCTACTTCCTGGCCTCAAGCAGGGACATTCATCTTCTCTCCACAGCCAAGGAGGTCTCCTGTCCCTGCAACTCTGCTCTCCATCCACAATATGGATGCGCGGTCTGGGATAACTGACCCCTGAACCCTCTCCAGGTGCCAGAAGGAGCCCAGTGAAGGGAGTTCACCCACCTGGGAGCAATCTCTAAGTGCCTGTTCCTCTGCTTATTTGGCATTCAGTAAACTCGCTGGATGAAGCTTGCCCTGTGCAGGAGCGTATCAGTTCCCAACACGCTTGATTGACATGGAGAGATACTTCAGAGGCAAGGTAATGTGAGCAGATTAGTTAATGCTTCTTGCCCTAGCCCTTGAGAGCAGGGCTGGAATGGCAAGACAGACTTAATGGGTTTTGAAGGCTTTTCTTTTTAAGATATGAATCAATGAATCTGTATGGGGAGCATGGATAATGTGATCGGAATAAGAAACAGGGTTTGTCTTTGAACCTGAGCGAGGTCCCTGACAGTGTTTACTTCATGTCCTGGCACCAAATGCAAGATGACATGAATATATTAGCTCGCTGGTTTTCCTGAGCAACCCCTGCCACAGTCAGACCAGCTTCAGAAAGGAAAAGAGCAGCAAAGAGAATTTGTTTGGAAGTGTCGACTTGTTTCCCAATAACCCTGTCATCCTCGCTTACCGCTGAAGGGTCCGGCTCTGACAGCGGCTGCGTTCGCGGCGCCGGCGCCGGGCTGTGCGGCGCGGTGGCGAGCTCCTCTCCCTCCCGCGGCCACCCCCGTCCCGCCAGCAAGGGCTTTGGCTCCCTCCGTCGCTGCAAGTTGCATCACAGAGTTTCAGTTCCCCCAAATCTCCGGGCGGGACCGCAGGTTTTGCAACAGTTCCCAGGTCAGCTTCGTGGGTGGCACCCCCCCCCCCCCGGGGCTGCTGCAGCCGCTTCTCCCCGTCCCAGCCCTGCCCGCTGGGGCGAGCACCCGGGCGGCGGGGTGGCCGCGGGCGAGCTGCCGCGCGGGCAGCACCCGGCGCGGCCCCGCTCCCCGGGGCAGGTCTCTGCACGCAGCCCCGCAGGCCTCTCTGCTTCCTCTTATTCCACTGCGTTTCCTAATACCCTTCGTGCTTTTCTTTTCTCATTGTGTGGGTTGGTAGGGTTTTGTTGTTTTCTTTTTCTGGAAAGTTGAGACAGGTTTCGAAAAGGCCACGGGGAGGCTGTGCTGTCCCTCTGATCTCACTCGCTGTCCCTCCCTGTGCCCACGGTGGCCAATGGGACCAAAGTCCAGCCCTGATGCTGGGTGTCTTCATCCAACAGTCTCTTTGCAGGAGTCTCGGCAGTGTTGTCCACCCCAGCGTCCACCCTTGTGTCCCTGCCTGGCCACTGGTCCCCCTTGTGGCTTACCTGCCATGTGGCCCCCTCACAAGGTGTCTCCTAAGCAGGTGTCCCTGGCAGACCACACCATAGTCCGGGATCATGCAAGGGGTGGGTTGAAGGTGCCAGATGAGCCAGGAGCAGCCCATGGGAGTGGGGTCCCTTCTGGAGAGAGACGGGCAGCAGGGTTTCAGGGGCAGGGTTCAGCTCAGTGGTTTGCTTCGCAGGCATCACAGACCTTGGTCCTTCTGCAAAGCTGTACCAGTTGACCTTCAGCTCTTTTGGAAAGCTGACCCAGAGTGGATGCAACCTACTTCCATTTAAGAAGGACAGGCTGTCTGGTTTGGTTGAAGTTCATTCCCCACCAGCTTCGGCAGCGTCGCCTGAGGTCTGGTTTCAATCAGAAGAGGAATGTCTGCCCAGGCACTGAGCTACACAAACAGCTTGGGTTTCAATTCCTTGCTCAGGGGTAGCCAGGGCCAGGCCCGGGGGGACAAGCTCCTGGCATTGTCACCGCTCTGGCCCAGCTCTCTCCAGCTGTGTTCAGGATGCAGAGCTGGAGGAAATCCTTGGAGCAGAGGGTCTCTTTCTGCTCCTAGCACTTGTGAGTGAAGATGTGTGCCAAGGCCACAAGCAATAGCTGGCTGATTAAAGCAGAGTCCCACCATGTCCCACGCAGGCCCACCTCCTCCTCATGGCCACCAAACAACCACACGGTGCTACTGAGCTGTCCCTCCCCTGCACAGCACAACCCAGCCGGGCAGGCCATGGGCAGCGATGCAACCCCAGTCTGATCCAGGGACGCCCTGGTGGCTTTATAGCTCCTTTTAACCTTCACGCTGCGTTTTCCTTTGGCATAACTGACAGCTCACCTTGTCGTCCTCCCCGCAGCCCAGCTGAAAGCCAGGGCGCGTGGGCAGAGCTGGAGCATCAGGTTTGCACACAGCTCTCCTGGGAGCAGAGAAGCCGGGGAAAGAAAACCTGCAATAAGTACAGAGCATTTATACGGGCTTTAGGCTAAATCCCTGACTCCCAGGGCGGCTGGCTGCAGCAGGCACTGCAAAGCCGTTTCCTAAAGTCTTGTTATTCCTCTTCAAGCCAGGGCTTCCCAGCTGGCAGCAGGGCTGTATTAGAGAGCAAGACGGAGAGCGGCATTGCAGCAAGGTCGTGAGGCCGAGGGAGCCGGTGCGGCGCTGGGGGCTTCGCTTCAGCAGCCTTCAGGACGACAAGCCCACCATCCTGGGTGGCCAGCTTGGTGGTGTCCCTGGGGGAGACATGAGAAGCTGGGCACAGGGGAAGGACACCAGCTGTGCATGTGTGCGCCTTCCTGCAATACCCCGCGGGACGTCAATGGGAGCAAAAATGGCAAAGAGACACGTCACCGTGCACTTCCAAGGGAAAAGGGGCAGGAGTCAAAGCTGTTCCTCTAGATACCTTGGGCTTCCCCATGCTGATGCCTTCAGCCTTCATTCATTTAAAATCCCAGGGCTGCTCCCACTATGCCCGGGTTCCCTTGTGTCCTGAGGGTCTGGACAAGTGGTCCTCTTCGGCCTCATGTGGTTTCGCCAGAGGTAAAGCCCTGTGCAGCCTGTGCAGGTCTCCTTTGCTTCCTCGAAGCTTGTGGGCTCTGCCTGCTACCCTTCCTGTGTCTCCCCACACTGTGCCCCTTGGAGCACCTCCAGCTGCCCGGTGCCTGGGATGCACCTGGGCCGAGGGTCAAGCTCAGCACAGGCTCCGGGGCCAGCAACCGGGGGGCCCAGGCTGCCCGTCCGCAGCAGAAGAAGGGGTGGATCAGGTGTTCGAGCCTTAGCCTCGGAGCCGGTTAGCGAAGTCAAGGGTGAGGATCTGCCATCAGCCACATCCCACACGCCTTGGAGCTGGAGCCTCGTTTTTTTTTGCCTTCACCTCCCACTCGAGAATCGGGAGCCAAGTACATTTCTCATTGCACCCGGCGTGCGCGGGGAAGCGGAGAGGCAATGTGGGAGGGCAAAGGGGGAGCGGGAGAAGCTGGCGGCAGGGAAGAGAGAGAGCGGGCAGGCGCTTGCAGAGCGAGGATGAACATGGGCTGGTGCAAGCAGTGGTTGAAAGGGCCTGGAAACCCACCGTCACCTCCTGCAGTGGTGAAAATGGAGAACGGCTTGAAAATGCCCTCGATCTCCGCCTGCCGTGCAGAAGCTGAGAGAGGAGCAAGCTCTGCCCGTCGCTGAAGCTCACTGTGTGCAGGGCCTTGCACTGAAGGGACTGATCCTGCCCTACAACGCAGTTGCTGCCGGTGATATAGACTGGCTGGGGCATTATAAGATGATGCCAGCTGGCTGGCAGTACAGCCAGGGTTTTGCAGCAATGGTATCAATAGAGCATCTTTTCTCCTTCCTTCTGGAACAAGTCATGTCCTATCCCTGAGCCCCCAAGAGCAACAGTCTTGGGAAACCATGGAAACCGGCCACTGCCACGTGACAGCGTGAAGCTGTGCTCGTGCCCCTGGTTTTCGTCCAAGGTCTGGGACAGGACAGGGAAGTTCAGGGCTGTCGGGTTTTGTTTGGGATCTTCAGCCAGCCGGTTCATGTGGAGCATCTCTGCCACCAGGTTGGTCACAGTTGCTTGTTTGCCAAACTGCTTCCTCATGCTAGTAGGAGTCACGCACATGTAAGTCCAGGTGGGCTCATGCCAAATCCAGAGGCAACATCCCTGCAGAGGCGGAAAAAGCAATCTCCCTATGGAAACGCTTGGAGACTTCTCGTTTCCTGCTGCTTGCTCAGCTTTCAGAGTGCTGTCACTTGTGTTTTTAATGAAAATGGAGGCTCTTGAGTCAAGACCACTTGACTCCTCAAGGCAGAGCATTAGAGAAAATGCCCGCTGCAGTCAGGTTTACCATGTAACTTGACACAAGACTGAGCAAGATACAGGTGTTGTCCAAAATACACAGCATGAGAGCTTCGAAGAGAAGAGTCCCTTCTCTTTAAACATGCAGCAAATAATAAAAGCTCTACCTAGATAATTGCACGAGCTCTCTCCTCTTTGTCATAATTTGAGTTTTCCCTTTCCAAATGTACTAATGCTGCATTGCAGTTTTGCTCGGGTTTTAAACTGGATTTAAAAGCGGAGTGTACTTCCTTGCATTTTTAAGGGACAATGAGAGGCTTGGACATGTAAACCACCCTGAGCTGACATGGGTTTCTCATGGTGGCCACCTTGTGCCATTGCATCTCATGTCTGAGCTCAGGCTCACCAGTGCTGATCCCGGTGGCTAATGAACAGCAGACAAATCAAAGCTGTAACCTGGCTGATGACAACATGGTGGTTTTGAAGCCAGCGCTGTTGTGATGGAGGTGACCTGACTGATTCCTCGGACGCGTAGGGCTGGCAATGCGGGCTCTGCTCACCCGCTGCGGCGTTCAGCGGCTCTCCGCTGAGCAGAAGCAGGACTGTGGACACCGTGGGCTGTATGAGGGCTCCCAGCCTCTCCTGGGGCCACGCTGGGAGCATTTCCCAAGGAGAAGCTGCAGGCAACATCTTCGCACTCCTTCTAGTCAGATCCGCATGAGCAAATTTGCTGACGCAACGGTCAGTGAATTAGCGTGGCGATGGTTGAGGCTGGTTTTGAGGACAAATACAGCAAAAGCCTCGACAGATCTGCAACGTCAGGGCTCCGACGCCCAAGAGGCTCGCGGTGAGGCGAACCGCGGGCCAGACGGCTCTGCTCTTCACCCCCGTGCAAAGCACGGGCGTCCGTGTGCCCGCGGTGCAGCTGCTGGTGGTCCATCTGTCCGTCCGTCGCCCGCTTGCTCCTCGGCGAGCGTGCGGCGGCGGAGGGGGAGACGCCGTGTGTGTGCACGCACGCTTTCACAGGCTAGTTCTCTTGTCTCTGATCCCCCTCTGGGGGACTGTCGGTTATTACAAGTCCGGGTAGTATTTTCCTTCTCGCTGTGCAAATGGACTGGGCTACAGATTACCGTCCGGATTTTTTAGGGAGTTGGGACTGCGGTTCGGTTAAAACCAGCCGAAATGCACACGCAAATCCAGCAGAAAGCGTGCCGCGGAGGCGCTCCCGTGCTCCGCTCCCCTGCCGCGGGGCCACCAGGAGCAGCGCAGTCTCGGGATAACAACAATAAATCCATTTCACGAGCGCCCTGGCTCTAGATCCCTTTGCAGTTTGGTACTGAAACGAGAACAGGGAGCAAATTCTGCTAATTAAGAGAGTCCCTGCAGGACAGACAATAATTTACTCAGCGACCAGGGCCACCTCGCACTCCCCTCTGCCCCCAGTGCTGCACCGCCTGGAAACCAGAGGCAAGCAAGGATTTTTCGTTCGAAGCCCGACCTCTTGCAAAATAAGGTAGCGCAGGAGAAAGCGAGGGGACGGGGCGCAGCGGAGCCGGCCGCTGGGACAAGTTTAACCGTGCACTCTGGATCCTGCATTTCCTCCGAGCTGTTTACAAGGGCTGAAAGACAAAAAAGCTTTCAGTGAACTCCCCCCTTCCTCCGTGCACCGTCCTGATGTTGCCCAGAACCTCTTCCCTGTCTCTCCCTTTCGGGGGAGAAAAAAAAAAAAAAGGAAAGGAAAGGAAAGAGAAAAGGAGGGGGAGTGAGAGGGAGAGGAGGAGAGAGAAAGTGAGCTCACGTTCGCACATTGGTAAAGAGGCTGGTCTTGCAATGCCTTTGAATATTTTACTTTTAGGCAGTTTCCCATCAGTCAGTCATACACATCCGAGCTGAGCTGAAGCTAACTATGGCCATGGACAGCACCAGGGGATCTCAGATCTGATTGCACGCACCAAACCTCCAGGAGAGAGAGATATATTTTTAATTATATATATAAACACACACACGCACGCACACGCGTAGCTGGAGCCGCTGCCACCCGCTCGCCCGCCAAGCCGACACCTCGTCTCCGCTCGCAGGGCTCACGCGCTCGCACACATCCCTCTTCGTCTCCTCCGGGCTTCCCGGAGGATCGTGCCGGCTGTTTTTCATGGAGAAAGTCCAGGGAGAGATGGAGATTGAGAGATGGGAAAGAAGTGAGGAGATCTCAGATGCGGAGAAAAAGGTTATTCAGGAGACGTGGAGCAGAGTATACGCAAACTGCGAGGACATCGGGGTCTCCATACTCATCAGGTATTTAGGGAAAAAAAAGGGGGGGGAGAGAAGGAGCGAATGCACCTAAAATCCCTCTCTTTAGCTGTAGGAAAGGGGCAGAGCCGCACACGCGTAGCCGCGAGGCGGCGGGGAGCCGGCCGGGCGCGGGGAGCCTCGCCGCGGCCTCGCCGCCGGTGCCCCCCGGGGCGGGCAGCGGCGGGGGGCTGAGCGGTGCAGGGGGGCTCGGCGGCGCCCCCCCCTCCTCCTCCCGGGAATTCTCGGAGCCGGGAATTAGCCCGGAGCCGGCTCGCGGGCGGAATAAGGCCGGCGGGGAGCCGGGCCCAGCAGGTGTGGGCGTCCCGGGGCGCCGGCTGCCCCTCGGGCCGGAGCGGCGGCGGCAGAGGGGCCGCGGGGGGCGCGGGGGGCGCCGGCGCGAAGGCGGCGGGCAGAGCCGGCGGCGGCTTTGGAGCTGGAGAAAGGGCCGCGGCGGGGTCGGCGTCACCTTGCTCCGAGCCTCGGCCGGGCTCCCGCTCGCGGCGGCGGCGGCGGCGGCGGCGAGCCTCCCCCCGGGGCAGCCCCCGAGCGCGGCGGGGGGCAGCGGCAGGGCGAGGGGCTCGGCCGCGGCGCCTGGGGCTCGGCCGCTGGCGGGGGCGACGAGCCGCCGCGGCCCTGCCTCCGTCCCGGCGCCGGCAAAGCGGGGATCGCTCCCCCCGGGACGTGCCGGCGAGCGGAGCTGCTTCTCCTCCCGGCCGGCTGCCAGCGTTGCGACAGGATTTTCCTCCCCCCCCCCCCCAAGAGGAGAAGCCAAACTGACATTTTAGTCCCCCTCCCGCCGCCTCCTCCAAACATTTCCTTCCTCCCCGGAGCCAGATCATGTCTGAGCCCGTTCCCCCCCCCCCCCCCCCACGGCTTCGCGCCCCGCGGAGCCGCCTCCGGAGCGCGGGCGGGGGGGGGGGGGACGCAGCCCCGGCCCCCGCGGCAGGACGGGGTTTCCGCCCGGCGTTTCGCGAGTTCGGGCCCCGGCCCCAGCCCCAGCCGCAGCCGCCGCTCTCCCCGCAGACGGGGCTGCAACCCGGCCAGGGCCCTGCCGGGCGGGGGGGGCACTGCCGGGTTCCCCTTTTCCCCAGCCCCGGCGCGGACGGGACGAGGCGGCCGGGCAGGCCCGGCCCGCGGGCGCCCGAGCAGCCGCCCGCGCCGACGGGGATCGCCCGGGAGGGCTGGCTGGGGCCCGGCCGCGGCGTGCGGGAGCGCCCCGCGGGAGAGCCAGGGCTGCGCGGGCCGGGGCGGCCGGGGGCCAGCCGCGGCCGAGCCCCGGCCCCCGCCGAAACTTTCCCGGCGTAAGTTTCTGGTTTAGCTCCGTTTCTTTTTCCTGTTTGTCCGGGGAGCGTGGTTTCCCCACCGGCAGGGACGGATTGCCTCGGCACCTGGGATGAACCCGGCAGCCTGGAGCCATTCTAAGGTTGGGTATGGCCCTACACCAGTGTATCCCAGTTAAAACCAGCACCTGCTCCCTCCCCGTGAGCTGGAGTGGGGGGGGGGGTTAGGAAAGGGAGAGGGACGGGACATCCCCGCGATGCGTAGCGCAAGGCGCCGAGACGCCGCGCACGCCTGCCGGGGACCGCGGCGGGGCTGGCACCGCCGGGGACGGTGGGGGCCGCAGCTGCCGCCCGCCGGCGGCTTCGTGGCTGGCATCGGCCGCGGGAGAACTGGGTCAGGTGAGGAGGCAGCGGGGAGGCCCAGCCGGGGCGAGCGGCGGCGCCCCGCGTTGCCGCTTCCCAAGAAATGATTCAGCAGCTCCGAAGGTCGGGGGGGGGGGTGCCCGCTCCGCCAGCAGCATCCCAGGAGCTGCCCAGGGCAGGGAAGGGCTTCTTCTCCGTAGGAAGGGCCAGGGGTTCACAGCCACCTCTAGAGAAAAAGGGTCGAAACCTGCCTGGGCCGGAGGCTGCGCTGGGGCGGGGGGGCCCAGCCAAGGCAGGGCGGACGTGGGAGGGCGGCGGGCGATGCAGGCGCCGAGGCAGGCCGTTCCCGAAGGAAACCTGCCGTGCATCACCGTATGGATCCAGCTCCCGCTGCTGCTCCTTGCGCCCCTGCCTACGGGCCTCCCGCTCCGCTCTGCCCCCAGCTTCGGCGGTGCTTCTCCTCCCTGCGGCGGGGAAACTGAGGCACGCGGGGCCGAGGTCGTGGCCCAAAGCCCCCGCAGATCCCTTCCCTCCAGCACGGGCAGCCCCCCGACGTGCTCGTCCCTCCTCGCGCAGAGCTGGGAAGGCACCGGGGGAGAGGCGGGAGCGCGAGCGCAGGCTCGGCGCCCTGCGGTGTCGATAGCTGCTTGGTCTGAGCTGCTGCACCCGGACACTGGCGGTTTGCAAAGGGCTTTGACATGCAGAAGTGTTTACTGGATACCAGACGTTACTCGAAATATTAGGTTAAAATGCTGAAGAGCCTGGCTACACAGAAAACCTATTTTTTTTCAAGCTGGCTGAATCAAATAAAAATGTGTCGACTGCTCCCGAAATGGCATTTAAACAAGTGATCCCTCCAGCTACCACCCAGCGCAAACATGCATTTCGTTCAGGTTTTCCTCGAGGGAGAGGAGGTCCGTTTTTGGCTGCAAAAAGATACATTTTAGAGCAAAGCCCTTCTGAACAATTCCCCTGCCTCCCGGCCGCAGGGCCTGCGGGCCCGAGCAGTTCAGCCGCGCAGGCAGCAGGGCAACGTTGCTCCATTACCAACGAGCAATCCGTTGGGTCACAAGGATGCGTTGCGTCCAAAGGATGCTGGCATGTGCTAGGAGCAGAAAACCACCTTTTCCCAACCCGCTTGCCCTAGGAGAAGTGTTTTGTGCAGGGGCCCAAGGAGGGGCCGGGGGGATCCCGGTGACCACCCCGGTGCTGGTGCAACCCCGGACACGCTCGTGAGCCGCGTGGGGCTGGAGGCGCAGCGCTGGGGCAGCAAGCGGGGTGCCGCGTGCTCACGAACACGGTGGCAGGGCACGCCTGGCACCGCACCGGCACCCCCCGGCCAGGCGATGGAAATGCAAAGTCTGGGGAAAGGACTCAGTTCTGAGGCTGAGCCCGTGGAGGGGCTGGAGATCCCGGGCGAGGAGGGGGCTGGACAGCCCTGGTGTGCACGGAGCTGGCTGCGGGCTGCTCATGGCACCCAGCTTTGGGAATCACGCTGCTAAAAATTAAAATTTTTTAAAGCCCCAATTGTGCAAGCTGAAGGTGAAGCCCCCGCAGGCCATTTGGAAAGCGGGATGCAGGCAGCTGAGCAGCAGGACCCAATCTCTTCATCCCAAACGAGCGTAATTGGTGTAACAACCCTCACCAGGACGTGCCACAGGAGCCACAGAAAAACCCAGGTTTTCTGCATCCTGAAAAATGAAAACAGGGAGTGTTGGGATAAAGGGCTCATAGCACTGGGGCTGCTGGTGGTTCTTCCAGATCTAATGGTGGTGGGGGATGCTGTAGAGTGTGCTGCTCCTAAAGGTGAGCAGGCAAGGTGGGAGACAGGGAGGGATTTGCCTTGTGCAGGAGGGGAGATGGAAGCAACCTGCTGGTGGAGGAACTGGACTTTCAAGGAGGCCTGTGCCAGGTCTGTGTTTGGACCTGCTGGATATTGGAGCAGGGCATGGGGGGTTGGTTCTTGGCCCTGGGGCTGTGTCCTAGTGTAGCCTGTTCACTACTATCCCACAGGTTGTTTTGAGTGCTCTCCAAGCCTTTTTTTTCCCATTCCTCTTCTGTTCTTCCTGGGGGGCTGGGATGTGCAGCTGGGCTCTGGTGAGCTCCTTGCTGGCCTCTCAGAGGACCACCCACCCCTTCCTTTGAGGTGTGTTTCTCTGAGTCATTTTTTTTCAGTCTTGTTTGCTAATAATTTCTGACCCTGCTGGACCATGTTAACCATGGAGCAGTGTATTTGTGATATTTGTTCCTGCTATGGCACCCAGAAAGGAGCTCTGATGGTGGGTGCAAGGCTTGGTGATGGTCAGTGGTCACACAACATGCAGGCAGGGACAGCAGGCTTGGCAGTGGTGGTCCAGGTGAGGATGTCAGGGAGGAAGGTCCTGAGAGCAGAGGTTTACAAGGATTATAGGTAACTAAAGGCCTTTTGGAAGCCTTCTGGCTGGAGGCACCCAGAGCCTTGTGGCCCTGGCACTCCTGAGTGGGACAGGAAACTTCTGGTGAGGAGTGGGAGGAATTGGAGGAGATGACATTCTTTACAGTCAAAACTGGACAGACAAACCCACCTTCATCCATGGGACCCATCCCTGGAGCAGATGGGCCTCCTCATCTCCTGTCAGCTGTTGTGTGGCCCATGCAAGGCTCCCCAAATGGCCCTGAGGAGGTCTCAGCCTTGCTCAAAGAGGTGTCTGGAGCCAGTTCCTGAGGCACTGTGGTGGGATGGGGGGGGCTTTTCCTTGAGGAAGGTTAGTTATGCTTTTTTCTTTTTTGGTGAGCTACATAAGAAATCAGATTTAGCCTTTGTCTGTTGGTGGGGGGTTGGCCCTTTTCCCTCCAGCCTTTCCACGCCTGTGCAACGTGCTGCTCACCGCCATCTCCACCAGCATTTGAACCCTCAGAGAAAGGAGGACCCTATGGGGACATGGAGAGACTCTCTTTTTTGGCTTTAATTATATTTCTCTGTCTTGCTGGCTGGTGGTGATGGCATGGTTGAGAGCTTTCTCCCCTTGGCCTGGGAGCTGTAAACCCTTGCTGCCACCAGCAGCCCCTGCCCCAGTGAGCCTGCAGTCTTAAAAAATAAGCTGATAGACTACAGGTGGCTGGGAGAAGCATGGGAACACACAGGCAGAGCAGTGAGATAGTCCTGAGCATAATAAATAGCAGTTGCCACACACCACCTGCCTACCCATCATCAGCTGCTTGTAGGCATAAGAGCAGAAAGGAGCTTGAAGGAGAGGTTTCGAAAGGGGCTCACAGAGCTTGCGGGCTGCTTCAGGTAGAGGTTTTGCCCATGTAAAGGGATTAGGAGAAAGAAAACCTGGAAGCGTTTGTAGGGGAACCTAACAGAAAGTCTGTAAATGATAACTGCATGCCCTGGTCTGCTCATCTAAAGGTCTCCCAGCAACGTATGGGGTTGGTAGCAATCTTTATTCCACTGTTTGCAGATAGGGTAAGTGAGGCATGGAGGGTTGAAGTGCTGCCAGATGACAAAGTGAGCCATGTGCAGGTGTCCTGTCTCTAGCTGGCCCCGGTCCTGGGTGCAGGGAAGGAAGGAAATGTCTGGGCTTGAAGATTTCCTCCTGGTTTTCTGCAGGGTTCAGGGCAGAGGGAGGACGAAGGGCAGAATGAGATAAGTGGTGTTTCTTCTACTGGACAGAAAACAGGTTCCCAGTGACCGCAGTGGTTTGCACCTTAATTATTTCCTTTGGCTCTGCTATTGGTAAAGGTTGTGTCCTTAAAGTTGTTAGAAGGGCAGAAGAAAGAGGGGAAAAAAATTCCGACATCCTGTCCATTTGGTCCAGATGTCGCTCACAGAATACAAATTAGCGGGTGCAGAATGGAATCACTTAAAAAGAAATTTAATGAGATTGGTATTCAGGCATCTGTTTTCTATCAATCATGATTTTGTAATATGCAATGGTAACTATCATATTTTTAATGACTTGAATGAAGGAAAAAAGCCCAGTGCGTGTATATACACCCCCTCTACACCCCCAACAAAATTCCAGAGCCTGAGATGTCTGAGCTATAGAAAAATCTTCTCTAGATGAAAGGGAAAAATTCCAACAACAAACACCTAATTCACCATCATTTGAATTATTTTTTTCTTCCTCCTTTTTTTTTCCCCTTTCCTCTGATTATATTTAACCTTTGTGTTAAATTAATCTTCTGTGTTTATTTGCAGCTACCACTGAGCTGGGCTCGTTCCTTTTTTGACAGTTCAAACATTTCCTCCAGGCCTAGGCCAGGAGTTTTTGCTGCAAGTGCTTAACTTTATCCACCAGTGGAGAGAAAGGAGGAAGCACTAACCAAGAAGAATTGGCTCCAGGCCTCTAGCCAGCCTTTTTGACTTCAGTGAGTTGGTTTTGGCTCCTCTTGTTTTCAGTTCACCATCTGTGAACCAGGGCAAACACCTATGCCCTTCTGCATGGGGAAGTGAGCTGCACAAGGGACAGCTCCAGCCCTTATGCTGAGGGCTGAAAAGCTATTTAAAAAAAAAAAAAAAAAAAAAAAAAAAACACATTTGCATAAGGCTAAAAAAAAAAAAATTTACTCAATGCAACATAGGACAACATTGCACCCTTGCTCCTCATCAAGCATGTGTTGCCTTCTCCTGTGTGTTCTCAGGATGGGGTGTGAAGAAGCAAGCCTGGGTTTTGCTGCTTTCATGTACTCCTGGCCCAGTTTGTCCAGCCCCAGTGAGGGCATGGTGAGGTCTTGTGCCTCCTCCCTCAGCCCTGGGGACCTCTCTCAGCCTCCTCTTGCAGGTCCCTTAGAAGAGCGTGGTCGCCAGGTTCAGTACTCATGGGAAGGTGTCACCTTTGGGGTCTGCAGAGTGAGAAGGGTTGGAAAGCAGTCGTTTGGGTCCTTTGCTAGCTTGATGTGGCCCTGTCGGGGGCTCCTTGGTTTCGCTCAGTCTTTGGTCCGGGCACTGTGTGCCTAATGTGGCAGAGGAGATAGAGGTGATACCATGGGAGAGAGGCAACCCCGCTCACCCCTGGCTTGTGTTCGTGAGGGGCGCCCACCCTGGCAGCACCTCTGCTGCCCTTCCCTTTGTGGGGAGGGATGGTGGGATTTCTGATGATGGAGGAATCTGTTTCCCTCCCTGGCTATGTGTCTTCTGCTGAAGGACAGTGCGAGTCAGACTGAACTTTTCTTAGCCCGTTCCCTTTGGTCTTCACAACATGCCCTTGAGCAAACTGGGCTATTCAGAGATCTTTTGGTGGCAAACAGCGACTAGAGGCTTTGGCACATAGGCAAATATACCGGCATCAGGGTATTCTTTAGGCAACTGGTCCTACTTTTACCCCAAATTTGGAGAGAGTGGGCTGACGTGCCAGGGAGGACAGCTGCCAGAGCTGAGCATCGGGGAGGAGAAGATCTGCCAAAAGGAGCAGCACGGAGCTTAGATGTGACCTTGGAGGGGCCGCTAGCTGTCGATAGCTGAGAGGCATTGATCTGCACCGGCTGGCTCGAGCTGCCGGCTCGGGGATGGCAACAGATTGCGCAGGAGAGAGGGAGGATGGGAGAGAGCGGGACGGAGGAAGGAGCTCGAGCTCCTGGGGGGAGGCAGGATGCAGGAAAAATGATCCCATTAAAATGGAGAAGAACATCTGTCCTTCTGTTGGGAAACGGTCCAGGCGGAAGCCCTGCATCCCGGGAGCAGGGTGCGATCACTGGGGGCCTGGCCGATGCCTGCTGCCCCAAGCGTGGCTCACAGAGCTGCCGGCTCTGCGTGGGACCGTGGGGGCCAGCGTCCCAACCGTGACTGCCTCGCGCTCTGATGGCCTCTCCCCATCTCCAACAGCTCTGAACTGAGGGAGACGAACTGAAAATCTCTGTGATGACAGGAGCTGGAGGGGATCCGGGCTGGGGAAATCGCTCCTGACAGGGAACAGATGTGGCAGGAGGAGCTTCTCTGAGCTCTGCCTGGGGGAGGTTGTGCAATAACAGGAGGAGTTTTGTCATGGCTCCTGCCTTGAGTTTTAAAAGCAACACCTTGTTGTCCCCCCCTCCCCTTTCTACCTTCCTGCCTCCTCCATCCTTTCCGCTGCATACCCTTCACACCTCCAAAACCTATTTTGGGCCATCTGATGAATCCCAGATGTCTTGAGGAAGTAACAGAAGTGCTGGTATCTTCCACTTGCTGCTTCATGTCGCTCTTGGCAATGCCCTGAATCTTTTGCAGCCAACCAAGTGGGGGAAGGAAACGAGGGGGGGCAAGAAAGAGGATAATGAAGTGGTAAATGAGTCCAATCCTTAAATTGCGATCGCCCTGGACAAGGGAAGATGATGCCATTCGGTGCTGGAGGGAGGGAGCAATGGTCTGGAGCAGCCTGGAAAATACTGGTGTGGTTTGGGATCGTGCTCGGGGAGGGATTTTTGGCAGCCTGAGAGGGGGGAGGGGGCGGGTGGGTGATGGGAGGCGTTTGTCTGGGGCTGAGGACAGAGCAGATGTCTAGGGACGGCCCTGGGAGCTGTCTGCCACCTCCCGAGCGCCCACCGCTGGCTCCCCTCCAGTTGAACGTAGGCACAGACGGAGGCAGGGGGAGCGCAGCTGCTCCAACCTGCTGATGTCTGAAGTTGGAGGGAGGGAGATGGGTGAAAGGAGGGAGCAAATCCTGCTGCTGTTCTCTCTGGTGTAAATTCAGGGGAAAGGAGTGGTTAAAGCAACTCACGCTACAGGCCTGGCTGTGGACAGCCAGACTGGGGCCTGGTCCCTCTGCTCCTGCTCCATCACCCTCGAGCCCCTTGGACACAGCGTTTTCCTGCTGGGGGGGCAGAGCTGGGGCCTTGCTCCGCTCGCTCTGCAGGGGCTCTCAGCTCCTGGCTGCATTTCTGCCCTGTGCCCCTGGGAAAGCAGCACGTGCTGCAGGAGCAGGGCCTGACCATCCTTCTCCAGCAAGGAGGTGTAGCAGGGAGTTTGAGCAGACACAACCACTGGGCACCTCAGGGCACTCCTGAACAAGGGTCAGCAGCTGGAAAGCAGCCACAGCTCTCCTTGGCTTGGCCGTATTTTGTTGGGACTCATTTTTTTCCACAGAAAAAGAGAGTCCTCAGGAGCTTTGGCAGGCAGGTTGAATGTTAAGCATGTCCTCTTGCTGCAGCTGAGGGAAATGACTCCTGGCACGGAGTAGCAGCAGCGTAAGCCCAACTACCCAGCAGCTGTGGGGGCCTTGCACCCTGACCCCTGTGCTGTGGGCTGAAATCTTGCTGGAAACTCTCTGATGGGCCAGATCTGGGAGAGGCCAGGGATAGCAGAATTGGGGAGCGAGTCCTCTGGGGTGGTGGTACAGGTATAAAGTGCACCATGCTAAGAAGATACGGTGGATCTGGGTGAGAGGGGCAGGGGGAGGCTGGCTCAGGTGAAGGAAGAGACTCGCGTGCTTGTTCCCAGCTCTCTGCAGCAAGAGCTGATGTTTTGGTATGTGTGAATGTATCCAGCATCTGGCACACCAGTCACTGGATGTGTTGCTGAATATAATGATAAAGAATTTGGTCTTGCTTCTACTTGGCAGATAAAAATCCAGCTGAGAGGCCCTTTTAGCAGATAGGGGAGGTGTAGAAGAAAGGCAATAACCTACTGATTTTTTAGGGCGGCTGAACACTGCAATTTCAGGAAATTTAATGAGAAAACTAACTGTGGCTGTGTTAGATTGCAGAGGGGTAGTTTCCAGCTTCCTGACCACTTCATGCTTTGCTTTAACCTTTCATCCTGTTTCCATACTCCTGGTTGTACTCAATGTCTTTTCTTTCCCTGAAGGTTTTTTGTCAACTTCCCATCAGCCAAGCAGTACTTCAGCCAGTTCAAGCATATGGAGGACCCGCTGGAGATGGAAAGGAGCTTGCAACTGCGTAAGCATGCTCAGCGGGTCATGGGTGCCATTAACACTGTGGTGGAGAATCTCAGTGACCCAGAGAAGGTCTCCTCCATCCTGGCCCTGGTGGGCAAGGCCCATGCCCTCAAGCACAAAGTGGAGCCTGTCTACTTTAAGGTAAAGGATGGGAGCAAAAATCTCTGGGATGCTTTAGAATATAGGAAGAGGGCAGGAGACAGGGAGCTGTGGCATGCTAGGCCTGGTTGTCCTCACCCCGAGGAGGCTGGCTGGTTGCAGGGATTGTTCCTCGTGTGGCTGTGATTTCCCACTGCAGTGTCCTCCCGTGCAGGCCACCGTTTCCAAATGCAGCCATCGCTGGGACACCAGGCATCAGCGATTCCCCCTGCCTAGGGAAACCTGTCTCACGGTGCCCTCAGCCACCATTTCAGGCATGCTGGTGGCCCTAAGTCCCCTCTTGAGGTCTTTTCAAAATCAAACGTGACGGAAGGGACTAAAAAAATTTGAAATGCCAAAACTGGGGAAATGCTTGAAAATGCAAACAGGGTCCTGTCTGTGTCTCAGCCTCCCACCGTCTTCCCAGGCGGGCTGATTAGTGGCTGCCTGTCTCCTGGGGGAGCTGAGACCTCTGTCAGTCCTGGAGAGGGCTGGTCAGAGAGTTGCAGTTCCCAGGATTCAGTAACAGGATTGATCATCTTTGTTGTTGTTGTTGGTTTTGTTAGTTTTTGTTTGGGGATTTTTTTTTTATTTTTTTTTTTGGTAGGATAAAGAGCTAAATTCTTTATTACTTGCTTCTTGGAGAGTTCACTAACCTCATGCTATACCCCTCCCTCCAGAAACTCACTGGTGTCATGCTGGAGGTAATTGCTGAAGAATACGCCGATGACTTCACCCCGGAGGTGCACAGTGCTTGGACCAAGATGAAAACCCTCATCTACACCCACGTGACGGCGGCGTACAAGGAGGTGGGCTGGGCGCAGTACCCGAACGCCACCCTATGAGCGGACACTGGGGAAGGGCAAGGGGCAGGGAGGGATTTGCTCGCACCAGGACTTCACTCTGGTCTCTTCAAGATCTTCACTCAAGTCTGGGGAGCCCGATGGGGCCAGCTCTGTTAGCTGCCAAATCAAAATTTGATCTCCGAGGGGTTGAAAAACAAAATAAGCCCCCCCCCCCAAAACAAAACAAAACAAACCCCCAAAGAGAGTGTAGGCGGGTCAGGGTGAAGCAGTAGCAGGGAATGTTGGAAGAGGGGAAAGAGCTGATCGTTGGCTCCGTCTTACAGCCCTGGCCTGTCAGTCACCGCCTTCCCAAACCTTGTGCCTCGCTTATACCATCTCTGAGAAACTCACTTGCACAAATCCTGCTGCAAGGCAGTGATGGGCCCCGTTTACCGATGAATGAAATGACCCTTGTTTTCTGCGCAAAGCCCCCGGGTAAACCTCGCTCCTTGCTTTTTGGGGCTGCGAGGCTTATCGGGACCGCAGTTTGCTCTCCTGCCCAGCCGGCAGTGAAAATGCTTTGCTTTGCCTGCACTTCCTCCGCTCGCCTCCCAGGATGGCAAACCTGGATTCGCCAGGGCTGCAGCCGGAGCAGCCCATCACTGTACATCACTGGTCCAGCAGCAGCACTCATTTCTCTTCATCCAAAGTCCAGCTTCTTGGCTATCTGTTGCAAGCTGTCCTGGGGACAGGAGAGATGTGCTGCTCATCTCCAGTGCGAGAGCAGGGAAGGAGGGGACCCGTCTGGGGCAGCTGCCCCTCGTCTGTCTCCCCTTAGCTCCTCTGGGTTTGCCTCAGAGGCAGGGACCCGTGTGCAAATCAGCTTGGGCAGCGTGCATTACGCTTTGGCCGCTGCCCGCTGCTCCAGGAGCTCGTGTGTGTTGGTCCCTCTGTCTGGCAGCCAGGAGAAGGGAGATGGAGGGATGTAAAGCCAGGGTGCCCCTCCTTGCCTTGCAAGGAGGGAAATTCAGGCTGGCCTCGGGAGAGGCAAAGATGAAGCGAGTGTACTAGGACAGATTCCTGGGTGTGATGAAAGGTCTCCGCTCTGTTAAAATAAATAAATCCCTTGTTATGCAGAACATATTCCTGCCTTGATGAAACTGGGTTCCTTCAAATAAAGTGCCTGGTAGAAATCTTTCCATGCAGGATGCTGCTCGCATCCTCATGGAACATCAATCCTCCTGCCCGGTCCTGGCAAAGGGCTCTGTGACCCCAGTGAGCTGCAGCTGCAGCGGGAGCAGTGCGGTCACAGCGCTCTCCCTGCCTCCAGCACTGGCTCTTCCTGAAGCTTTGGGCAAGTCTGCTTATTTTCGCTGCCTCAGTTTCCCCTTTAGTTATTGAAAGAGAGGAGGGGATAGCCACATCTGGGCTCTCACACACAGACTCTATTTTATAGGATGCTCTGGGGAGTGATGGGTGAAAGTCTGGGGACAAAACATGAAGCCTGCTAGGATGCTTTGGTATCCTTGCCATCGGGTATTCCTCAGTGGCACCCTAAAATGCCTCAGCTACATCTTCTAGCTCAAATGTTAAAAGTAATGTTACTTATTCAAAGTGAGTGGGAGAGCTCCATTCTTCTGAGATTTCTTCTGGCCTCCAACCACTACCGCTCTTGAAAGCAGCTGCCTTCTGGGGGAGAGCGGCTCCTCTCCTGGATGTTGACTCAGTGTCTGGTTCTGCTCCTTGCCTGAGATAATGTTGCTGTTCCCTGCAAAGCTGAAATTTTCTTGTAGTAGGATGCAGAAAGCTGCCACTGGCCATGTGTGGGTCTTGAGAGGCTGCAGGGACTGGTCTCGTGCAAGTCCCCATCCTGTATTCAGGAGTCCTCCCATGATGAGTGGAGCTAAATCACACTCGGTGGGGGCCTGGGACAGGATGCCTTTGGTGTGTTGGAGTCCTCTGGGAAAAATCGAGTGAAATGATGTGATCTGAAGTTGCAGACAGCCCAATGTCCATCTCCCAGATGAAGGCAAGGCAGGGACAGTGACTCCCTCTCATTTTTGACTCGTTCTTCCAGCTGCACCCCTTTGGCCCAACTCTTTCTTCTTTTGCTTGCTATTTTGCCATTTAATTTCCAGCAATGTTACCTGCCAGAGTAACACCCACCTGAGACTCTCCTTTCCATGCCCTGGCAGGATGCGGCCTCTCTGCCACTTGGGTGGCCCCAAAAGCCTCTTGACCCTCTCCCATTTGTACCAGCCCTTCAGTGAGCAAGGGAGAGCACTGGGCTTCTTCAGTCAAGAAGCTCCTTTGAGCAGGGAGAAGGATCAAATCCTTTATCTCAAGCACTCCAAGGATCTAATTCTTACTGTTTCTTACCTCATTTGCCTGCTGAACGGTTGTTTCCCATCGTTCTTGTCCTTGTTTTTTTTTTCTTTTTTTTCTTCCTTTTTTTTTTTTTTTTTTTTTTTTTGCCTTCAAAACTAGTATGGTCACTGCGTGCCTCTGTCCTAGACCCAGGGTGAGCTGCTGCTTGGAGGCAGTATTACATACGGTGAGTTTTGCCAGAGAGCCACCTCTCCCCCTTCTTCCTCCAGCCGTGCAGCCCAGCAGCTCTTCCTCCTCTCCACAACTAGCCTTGCCCTAGAGCAGGGTGCTTGGGAGAGGGCATCTTTCCCTTTTGTGCCCATCTCTCCGTTCCTCTGCGCCCTGCTTTACATGGCTGGAGTTTGTCCCATCGCCTGGCTGTGGGCAACGGGGAATTTGTAGCATAACCTAAGCTACTTGGCCGTGTTCCCCAGGCGTCACCACGGCGCTCTGTTGCCTTCCTCTGCTCGCACCCGTTTTTGCTGCGCAGAACCTGGCTGCAGGGCTGCAAGGAAACCCCCAGAGTAAGAGTCTTCAGGCCTCTTGGAAACGGCCTCCCTTGTGGAGCAAGGAATAACAGCTCTGCCAAGGAAAGGAGGAGGTTTTCCAAATCGAACAGTGAGCAGGATCACAAACTCCTCCTGCCTCTTCCAGGGACTGGATCCTCCCAGGTTCCTTGTGATCTGGGCCCGGGACTGGTAGGAAAACTAGCCCCGTTGCAGTTGTGCTTTTGCCTTGTGGCTCTTTCCTCCTCGTGTCCCGTAGCTAGGAACGAGCTGATAGAGGAGGTCCAGCTGGGAGCTGCCCTCCCGGAGTGGCCTGGGCATAACTAACGGGAATAGCGGCTTGGGGTACAGCTGTCCAGCTTCCCTTGCCGTGGCAGCACGCGACTGCTGCCTGGTGAAAGGGCTGCGAATGAGGAAGGGATGGGTGCACGGTGACTTTGCTGGGGCAAGGCTATAACTCAGAGCATCAGCTTCACCCCAGATCCAGCCCACCCACCTGCACGCATGAGGGTGCCGGCAGCTGGCACCTCTGGCCCGTGGCTGCTCATCGCTCGCACCCTCTGCAGAGATGTCTTTCAAATGCCAGCTGGCTGGTGTCAGGGCTAGACCCATGCAGATGGGCAAGGACCTGCGAAATCATTGAGCTTGTGCCGGCGTGAGAGCAGAGCGTGAGCGTTGGGAGCGCAGAAGTCGGGGTTTCTGCCCGCTCGCTGGGTAGCTTCCCCGATTCCTGCCCAAACCTCGATGGTGGCAGCTTGGTTTTTCTGAGGAGTTCCTGCGCTCTGCAGGCTGTGCACGCATGGGGCCAGGTCAGAACTGGGGCATTTCATATTTAGGCAAAGTGCATGCATTAACCTTGGAGGTGAACGTGCTCTAGGAGGAAATTTTGGTTTTCAGTGGAAATCCTTCCTCTCCTCTCCCTCCACGCTGGGCTCAGATGGAGCCCGGCAGAGGTTAGCAGCAATCCCGCTGGCTTTAAAGAAATGAGGGCCGCTTCCCATGGCTGGGCTTGGGGACAGAGCTACTGCCCCCAGCAAGGGAATCGGGGCTGCCTCCGTCGGCTCGAGGGCATCGCAGCGGCCGAGGGAAGCCCCAGAGTCGGAGCATGTTTGAATGTGGCTTAGTTTCTTCTTAGTTTCTTTCTTTTTTTTATTATTTTTATTTTTTTATTTTTTTTCATCTCTAGACAAACCGGCCCTCCCAAACCCCCAGACAACCATGTTCCATGACCGTGTGTGTCTGCGTGCACACCCGTGTATGCTGGGCTTGTTTTTTTTTTTTTTTTTTTCCAAGCATAGTTTTCTAAATCAAATCCAGATGTGTACAGCTGCTGTCCCTCGAGGATCCCCTCCATCAGCCAAATTGCAGACCATTCAAATATATGCAAACAAAAACATGTTTATTTTTACCGGCTCTGTAGGAAGTAAAATGAAGCGGGGAGGGCAGCCAGGGGCGAGTTTGCTAAGGGAATAGAGAGAGAGAGAGAGAGAAAGCAAACGCCCCCTCTTAGCTGCCCTCAGCACGGAGCAGGCATTGCTTAAACTGAGAAACCTCATCTGAGAGATGAAAACGTACAGAAAAAGGAAAAACTATCATTCCAAAGTGACAGAGGGATGAAAAATGCAGTGTGCATGAGCAGAAAGGTCTCGGACAGGTCTTGGCTCCGAGCGTGGCTCTCTCGCACGCCCGTGCACATGCGTGCGCAGCTGCTCCCTGTTACGGCACAGGCATCTGGTTTGCATCCAGGCTGGTCGCAGCCAACTGGGGATTCATTTATCAGCTCTTCCCACTGGGCCCCGCTCACCGGAGCACGGCGTTTCGCCTCCCCGAGCAGCCCCTCCGGGCCCTGGTGCGGCCGCGCCGCGATGGGGCCGCTGCCCGCGCGTGCCCGCGGCTCGGCTTTGCCGTCCGCGGTGGCGGCGGGTAGGAACCAACTTGCAGAACGATCCCTCCCCAAACTCCCGGGCGAGCAGCAGCTCGAGGCACTGTGGCGGCTCAGCCGGAGCGACTGCAACGCTGCTCTTAGCTCTGCTCGCCCTCGCACGCGCCCCGGGAGGCCACGCTGTCACCAAGGAGGGATCTGGCCTCTCTGCTCCAGGGAGGTTTGGTGCCCTGCAGCAGTGGAAGGGCCAGGCGGGGACCAGTGTCCGGGGTAGGAACATCTCTGAAGCTCCTGGCCAGTCCCAGGGTGGACGCTGAGTCAACGGGGTGGGATTGGGCTGAGCACAGGTATCCTCGGGGTAGAGTCTAGACCCAGCTCTCCCTAGGGACCCCGGCTCGGATCGGCTCGCGTTGGCCCATCCGAAGGTCAACGCCGCGCGTGGTCCGGTGGAGCTCAGCGCTGCAGGGAGAGCGAAGCGTTAGGCGCAGGCTGAGGCAAAGACCTGACCCCTCTCCGCCTAGACTTACAGCTAGCACGTAAAATATATATATCTCCATATATACGTATAAATCTAGAGAAATATTCTGAAGCCACCAGAGACGTTTGGACAAGGAGCCCTTAAGGACCTTGCGCCACCTCCGCCGCCTTCGCTCACGGTGGTCCCGGATCCCGCGGCCGGGCTAGCCGAACTCGCGGGCCGGCGGGGAAGCGCTGCCGCGTTTCTGCCGCGTTGGCTCCCCGCGAGCCGGTCGGGGGGCTCTCGGCGTCCCTCCGCTCCCCGGGGACGCCCTCAGTGGCTTCGGGGGGCACCGGGGCTCGGCCTTCCCTGCCCGCCGCCGTTGGAAATCGCCCCGTCGTGCTGGCGTCGGCGCGAGGACCGTCGCCGGCGGCAGCGGAAAGGAAGGCAGATGCTGGTGAGGAAGGGGGAGGAAAAATATTAACTAAGCTCGGGCCGACTTAGCAGAGAGAGAGGGATAAAATTACCCGCGTGGGCCTGACCTGTTTAACAGACTGTGCCGCTAACTATTTTCCATAGCCGAAGTTGTCTCTGATCGTTAGTACGTCTCCAGCCGGTCCCACAGCGACCCGCGGACGTGAGCCAGCGTGGTCCGATGTAACTCTGTGTCTTTACTGTTAGCGATGCTGCTGCGGATGCTGTTCATGTACGTGTTCCTCGGCGCTTCCGTGCTGGTTTTATACATGCCGTTTCGTGTACCATGGATGTAACTGTTTTTCTTTTTGTAGGTTTTTAGTATGTTTGTAACCGGACAGAATGGTGTTATTAAACTGAAACTTGTATCTTCGGTGGATAAATCGCTCAAACCGCTGGATCTCTCCCTGGTTTCTTCCGTGCCGGGCTGCCCCGCGCAGCGGCCGGCGGGCCGCGTCCCTCCTGCCGGGGGGCACCTCGGGGTGGGGGGTCAGCGGGCAGGCGCTCGCTAGCGGCCGGAGGGCTCGGACCGAGCCCGGCTGTGCCTGCTGGCTGGGGGCCCTTCCCTTTTCCGTGCTCTCTGCTTGGCTTCCAGGTACCTTGTGCAAATCTCCCTGTATCAGGAGATGCGTGGCGTCACCCCCTGGGTGGCCCGGGGTGCTCCGATAGGATTAGCCGTACGGGACTAACGGGACCTGGCTGTAACGGCAGTGGTGAGGCTGGTGCACGGCCGTGCCGGGCGCCTCCGGGAGCGATGCCTCCCAGCCGGGCAGGCACGGAAACGGAGGCTCCCGCCTGCCTCGGGGACCGGCAGGGCACGGCTGCAAATGGAAACCCCCACAAGATACATCACCCACGAGCTCCACAGCCTGTGAGATAGATTGCAGCCTTTAAAAATAACAAATAGTTCCCTGAGCAGCAGAAGCCAAGTTTTCTGTGGCTCTGTCCCATGCGACTCCTCTTGCGCCTGACGCTCCGGGTGAATCACGTTGCAGCGGGTTGGGTCCCAGCATGGCCGGGTCATGTCGCAGTTTCTCTCAGTGGGTCTTTCCAGCTCCCTGCTTTACAAAATAGGGGTGGATTTAAGACCTCGGTCAAATTTGGTTGACACTGGCCAACCTTTTCAGAAATTACTGGCAGAGGATTGGTGGACAGAACGAGCCAGATGCTTGTTATGGTCCCACAAGCCTCATTTCCTTGGGATACATGAAGTGGAAAAGAAATCTAAGTGATCATTTTTTGTTGTGCTCCTCTCTGACAGTGCCAGTAAAAGTGCATCAGCACAGCTTGGACTGGGCAGTCAGGGAAGGGAAAGCTCATCCCACTGGGGTGATAGAAACCAGTTTTAATGGGAGCAATCCAGGCTTAGGGCCCCAGTCTGAGGTTGCAATGTAGGTGGCAAGAGATAGAAAGCCGTGAGGTTGCACAGCCAAAGCAAGCCAAGGCGGCCACGGCCAAAGCACCGCTTGGGGAAGGGAACCAAAAGCCAACCCATCTGGAGAAGGCCTGGTTTAATCTGTCTTTTTCTGCTCTGCCTTTTTGGGAAAAATCTTTTGGTGCCATTAACGCAACTAATAAACCGTCCTTGGAGTCTCCACCACATCCTGTATATACTTCCAGGCGGAAGCGGATGGTCAGCAAAGCCCGCACACTGCTCTGCTCCAGATGTGAAACATTGGCCTGGAAACCATGAGCAAAAGGACTGGGAAGCCCAGGGGAGTTTGTGGTGGGGACATGAAGCTATTAGACCTTAGCGCACTGGCCTGAGCCTAGCCAGAACCAGTGCTGACTGGAAATTATTCGCATGGGGTTGTTTTTCCCAATGGCTTGTTGAGATGCAGCTGGGAATTTCAGCATCACCTTGCAGAGGGAAAATATTTACTCAGCCCTTTGGTCTTTTTATTACTCGGGGTGGCCGTGCGGGTCGGGCCGGGATCGGGCCCGCACAGCAAAGCTGGCCGCGGAGCTGCTGGGATTTAGTCCGCCGAGGCTTTCCCCGCGTTTCACGCGTCCAGGGCGGCCGGTTCGCGGCCTGCGCCCGGCGCGTCCCTGGCTGGCTCCCGGGGCCAGCACGGGCTGCTGGGGACAACCGGCCCCCTTGGCTCGCCCTGCTTCCAAACCGCCCCGGGAGCCCGGCGAGGGGCTGCGAGCAGCTGAGACCGTGGGGTCTCAGGAGCAAACTCGAGAACGGCTCCACGTTTGCCCAAAATGGCCTAAAAATCACCCCGTTGGCTTGGTTAAGGGAGTCCAGAGCAGCCCTTCCAGCCGCGGAGGGACGCGCTGTTGGGCGGCGGGGCTGAACCGCGGGCACCCGCGGGCACCGCGACCAAGCTGTGTGATGCTCTCCCCGCGGTGCCGGCAAGCCGGGAGCGCTGGGCGTGCAAAGCGCCGCTCGCTCCTCACGAGCGCGTTGGGAAAGAGCTGTGCTCGTCCCGGAGGGGCTCGGAGAGCAGCGAGCAGCTCCGGCGCGCTCCTCGCTGCCAGCCCGGCGTCCTCCCGCGCCCCGGGCGACGCGGGGCGAGAAGCCGGCGCAGACCAAGCCTGTAGGCTCCGGCCAACTCGAAGGACGTTTCCCTTCTTTTTCTCCTGTCCCATCCGCATCGAGCTGACACGCGGGGCCCCCGGCTTCGCCCTGCGGCGCGTGGTGCCGGGCGCTGCACGACCCTCCGGGTTTGTGAGCCAGCCCCGGGCTCGGCTGAGCTCGGTTTTACCTGCCGCAGAGCTGGGAGCTCTTTTCTCCTCTGTAATCCCCTCGCAGCTCCTCGCTCGGAGCAAAGCCGCTCAGGAAGCAGGGAAAAATAACACGCCGGCTGGGCTGACACTAACCAGGAGCGTGTCCCTTCCTTCCTCGTCCCCGTCTCCTCTTCGTCTGCGCTGGCTGATATGGTTTAGCTGAGCTGCGCTGAATGTAAACGCTGTCAGCGCGGCCCGAGATTAATTCCCCGGGGTTTGGCAGCCGGGAGATTAAATAACGGCGCTGAGGGGGAGGAAAGTGCACATCTGAAATTGAAAAAGCCTCTGGGCTAATTTACAGTCGCGTTTCTCTTCTCACAGGCGCTTTGAAGGCTGGCAGAGCCGAGGGCAGCGCGAGGGGGCGGCGGGCTCCCGGGGGAGCCGGCGGCTTCGGCCTCCTCTTCCTCGCCTGCTCCGCTGCCTGCCCCCCCCTTCCCTCTCCAGGCCGGGGACGAATCCTCCGGCCCCCGCATCCCGCGGGACGGGCCGGGCCGCGGGAACCGCGGTGCCGCGACGGCCCCCCCCCCCCGGCACGGGGCGAGAGCGGCCGAGCGGCCCCCTACTCGCCGCTCAGCGACTCACCTGCCGTTTCGACCGAGGGCCCTCGGCCCGGGCCCGCCGGCGCCCGGCCGCCGCTGCTCGGGGCTGCTCGGGGCGCGCGGAGGTTTCTCCCGGGCTTTCGCCGCCTGGTACCCGCTCGTCGCCCGCTGAGCTTCCGGCGGGTTTCGCCAGCCACAAAACGCCCCGGGAGCTCTTGATACGTATTACTAACCCCTTTGGTCTTCAAATTGACCGGTATCTTCGCTTTAAGGAACGGTTTAGATAGCCACCTCCCAGGCGCTGTCGTGGAGGCGTCCGACCAGCTCCGAGGCCGGTGGTCCAAGCGGCTTCTGAAACGAGACAGCCGTCCGGCTCTGCTGCGCTTCTGCTCCCTCTGGTTTAAGCAGGATAGAGCAGTGATCCGTTCTGGGGTACTTTTCTAAGCAATAGTGTAAAATCGTTAACTTTCCATCTTTACGCGCTTCAAAGAATAAATACAAATCCTGCCTCTCTTCTGTGTTGTTTCCTTGGGAGAGGGAAGAACTGTCCAGGCACGAAGGCCAGCAGAGCCCTCGGGGTTGTATTAATAATAAATTATGTTATACTCACAGCTTAACAACGGACTTTGTACCTAGCTATACATAATGTGGATGCACATCCACGTAAAGTCTTGGTGGCGCGTGACCCCGGCACCCAGGTGCTGTCCCCTCCAGGTGACATCCCCTCCAGGTAATGCCCCCTCCAGGTGATGCCCCCTCCAGGTGACACCCCCTCCAGCTCAGCCAGTGACGAGCAGGTGAAGAAGGCAGGAACGAGGCCCCCAGACTGCACCTTTGGGTTAAAGAGCCTGATTTTAACAACGATCCCGGTGATGGGGGCTGGGGGTATCGGGAAGGCAGCCCTGGTGCGAATCTGCCCCCCATCCGTGGACACCCTCTGGCACCGGCGGGTGGGCTGCGGGGGCCTGGCCCAGGGCTCTGGTGCCTACAGATGTGGGGTATCTCCAGCGTTGGTGTCCCTACAGAAAGTGGGGTGCCTCTAGGAATGGGGTGCCTGCAGGTGAGTGGTATTTACAGATTTTGGGGTGCCAAAATAGCTTCGGGTGCTCTTGGGCCAGTTTTGCAGACAGGTAACGGTATCGTTCCCGATGGATAGACGTGGCTCCCTCTCGAGCCTCCCTCGTGGCGCGTCCGCATTGACCGCGCTCGGTCTGGAGGGGCCTCGAGGAGCAACGTTCTCCAGATGTTCGGCTAGGCAACGGCAGCTGCAGAAATCACTCCCCGGCGACACGCACTGACGTTTGGCACCCGAAAACACCCCGAATGCCACCCCAGAGACTGTGGTACCCATAGTGCTGGGCTGCCTCTCAACGCCGGGGGTCTACAGGCATGGGGGGGCGCACGGACACCGCGTCCCCGTAGCCCCCAGCGAGGCGCAGAGTCCCGCTGAGCCCCGGCGCAGCTCGCCGCGCCGCCCCTGCAGCCTCCCGCTCCGAGCCCGGCTTTTCCCAGCCTCGTCGTCTCGCTGGGCAGGGCTCTGTGTGGGAAGGAAAATCCCCAAGGCCGGGCGGCGATCCCGCGAGACTCGCCGGCCGGAGTCGGCGGCTCCCGGCCGCCTGCCCTTTCCTGTTTCGCCAAAGCAGCCCAGCGCCCTCCCGAACCTTCGTTCCTTGGGAAAGCAAGCCGAAGAGAGGGAAGCCCCAGAAGACGGACTCCCACCAGCCCGTCTTTGATTTCATCTGATTTGGTTTTATTTCCTCGTGCTTTCCCACCGCAGGACTGCTGAGCAGCGAGGGCGGGAGGAAGCAGCGGTGGAGGGTAAAAATACAACTTCCCCAGCCGCATCCGGGCCCGGAGGGTCTGAGGGTCGCTGGGTGCTTGGGAAGGACCCATGGGCGATGCCGCTGCTGGAAACGTCTCCCATCAAACAGCCGGACATGCGGCTGTCCCCGTGCGGGGTAAGGCGAAACCCCGCCAGGGAGCCCAGTTTCTGGAAACCATTTGAAGAGCTTTCCCCGTCTTTGTACGAAGCAGTAAGAGCCCGGTCCTCTCCGGGTGCTCCTTGTCCATCAGGGCGGCACCCGCAGCACCCCGCTCGGCACCGACGGCACCAGGGAACCCGCAGCGGGTGCCGCAACACGGGCCGGCTGGGCGGATGTGGGTACCAAGCAAAATATTGCTGGTCGGCGAGGCCGGGCGTCCTCTCCTGATGCTGAAAGCAGCCTTTACCCTTCTCCTTCCCGTGCCTAGCGTGGGCTCGGCCTGTCCTCTGCCGTTCAGGCCGGGAACGGCAGCGGCGGCGGGGGGGCCGCGAGCTGCATCCGCTGCACAGCGCTGCATCCGAGCGGGGAGAGCGGGCAGCTCCCAGCAGCAGGGCTGCAGGGAGACAAACCCGGCTGCAACCCGGGAAAAGCCTGGGGGGTCCCACAGCCACGTGGAGGGGTCATGAAAAAAACAGGCAATGGGGGGAAATCTCCCGGAGAACTTGGGCTGGGATGTTTGAGGAAGCCCAGCTGCCTCTGCTGAACTCGAGGCAGCCCGGTGAGATCTCCATGCCGAATTCACGGGCACGGGCAAGAGGAACAGCAGCACGGCGCCATGCGAAGGATCTACTGCTGCAAGGGACGTTGCACCTCACCCGGAGGTCTGGTGGGACAGCCAGACGGGCTCCCCCGTGCTTGTGTCTGGCCTGGCCTCCTCTGCTTTCTCTGCAGCTCCCCTGCCAGCAGCAGCCTCCCTGCTCCGTCAGCTCTCCTGCAGCCGGACGGGATGCCATCGCTGGACCCGTGCCACCGGGCAGGGCCACCCAGCACCCAGCTTTGTGTATCATCGCCTTTGAGAGGAAAGCAAACACCCTCTTCCCAGAATATCTGTGCTATCTAAGAAAACGCCCTGCTACAGGGATGCCACAGCCAGGGAAGAGGGGTGCAAGCTTGCCTCCCCAAATCCGCTCTAAAAAAGGCCCTGAAATCCCGGCTTTGCTTTCTCGTGAAGCCCAACGCTGTTCAGCTCTCCCGGCAGCGAGGTGGCACGACGCGCCTCCATCTCCAGGATCAGAGGCACTGCTGTAAGGAGCCACGGAGCCACGAGGCTGGAGCTGCCCGGGAAGCAGCCAGGCTGCCCGGGGTGGCTCCTACCCTGGGGGATTTTCCCGTGTCCCAGGAGGGATGGTCCATGCTGAGACCGCCCCAGCCCCACGCATTACACGGGGCGGCTCCCAGCAGGGCGCCAGGGTGCTCCCCGCCGGCGGGTGCAGCGCCGTGCGCCGTTCTGCTCTCCGGGGGGCCGGGCCACCTCCGGCTGGGGCACCTCCGGCCGGGCCACCGGGCCGTGGGGCAGTTGCTCTGCGGAGGGAGGATGCGTGCTGCAGAGCATCTCCCGGGCGCGCTGATGCAACACGGTGACGTCGCTCCCTTGGGGGTTTTTCGGTCATTTATCACGCTTCCTTATTGCCCAACACGCCAGGCATTTGTACAGGCGAGAGGCACCGTCCCCCCCTCGCCAGCTCGCGCGAGGCTCGCCGGGACCTTCGGGGCAGGCCGTGGCCCCACGGATCCGAGCCCGGACCCCTCGTACCACAGGGGGCAGGAAGGGCATCGACCGGGGCAGAAGCGCCGGCGGCTGCCCGCGGTCCCGTCCCCTCCCAAGGCCGGGGACGCGTCCGCGCCTGGCAGCTCGGCCCAGCTGCCCGCCCTCCGCCCGCGCCGGCTCGCCGCTCCGCACGGCGCACGTTTCCAGGGCGGCGGTGGGGATGCCCCGGCCTTACCCCTCTCTCACCCCTTGAGTCAGGAGCGGGGCGAAGCCACCCGAGCGGCACAGCCGGCAGCGTCAGCGCTGCGGGGCCCAGCGCCAGCCGGGCTCTCCCCACCTCCACCCGCATCGAAACACAACTTCAAAGGAGCTGGGAGGAACCGAAAGCTTCGGCCACCCCTTTTCCTACCAGGAACTGAGTGCAAATTCGCCGGCTGGTGCTGCAAGATTGCGCAGGGAGCGGGCAGGGGAGGGAGACGGAGCGGCCGCGGGCCGGCACCGCCGCCTTTGGGGGTCCGCTGGCGGGCGCCCCGCGGGGCAGAGGCAGGGAGAAAGTCCCGCTTTGCCGAAGAAAACAAAGTCTGAGAGACCCCAAGCAGGACACGATGCAGGAAAACAACCTCCCGGAAAAGAGCAGGATCTCGTTAACGCGTGGTGCAACCATACGCACGAGCTCAACCCCTTAGCAGACGCCGGCGACCCCAGGCCGGGACGGAACCGCCAGACCCGGGGGCGGTTTCAGGGCCAGCGCCGGCAGAGTGACCCGCCGGTGAAGGTGTCCCTGGGCGGGTGAGATAAGCGGGCAGGGAACGCACAGCCTGGCGCGGCGCTGCCTCCGAGGTCGGTCCGGCCCGGCCGGCGAGCAGCAGCGAGCTGCGAATCGACCGCGCGCTGCGCGGCGAGAAAACGGGCCGCGTTTCTCCAAGCGAAGGCCGTAGCGACACAGTCATAACAAACGCAGTCTCCGGAGGTCTCCCCTCCGCCCGGCCTCAACCCCCACGCGTGCCCATGCCTGGCAGCGCCCAGCCCTACACGTGCCTGGGACTGGCAGCGCCCAGCCCCACGCGTGCCCGGGACTGGCAGCGCTCGGCCCCGCGCGTGCCCGTGGCTGGCAGCGCCCGGCCCCACGCGTGCCCGGGACTGGCAGCGTCCGGCCCCACGCGTGCCCGCGGCTGGCAGCGTCCGGCCCCGCGCGTGCCCGTGGCTGGCAGCGCCCGGCCCCACGCGTGCCCGGGACTGGCAGCGCCCGGCCCCACGCGTGCCCGCGGCTGGCAGCGCCCAGCCCCATGCGTGCCCGTGGCTGGCAGCGCCCGGCCCCACGCGTGCCCGCGGCTGGCAGCGCCCAGCCCCATGCGTGCCCGTGGCTGGCAGCGCCCAGCCCCACGCGTGCCCGTGGCTGGCAGCGCCCGGCCCCACGCGTGCCCGTGGCTGGCAGCGCCCGGCCCCACGCGTGCCCGCGGCTGGCAGCGCCCAGCCCCATGCGTGCCCGTGGCTGGCAGCGCCCAGCCCCACGCGTGCCCACGGCTGGTAGCGCCCGGCCCCACGCGTGCCCGGGACTGGCAGCGCCCGGCCCCACGCATGCCCGCGGCTGGCAGCGTCCAGCCCCACGCATGCCCGGGACTGGCAGCGCCCGGCCCCACGTGTGACCGCGGCTGGCAGCGTCCGGCCCCAGGCGTGCCCGCGGCTGGCAGCGTCCGGCCCCAGGCGTGCCCGGGACTGGCAGCGCCTGGCCCCACGCGTGCCCGCGGCTGGCAGCGTCCGGCCCCACGCGTGCCCGGGACTGGCAGCGTCCGGCCCCACGCGTGCCCACGGCTGGCAGCGCCCGGCCGCCACCGGCTCGCTCCTGGCAGCGCCCCAACCCCGCGCCCCGCACCCCGTGCCGCGGCCGGGCCGGGGGGGGCGCTGGAGGCGTCGGGGGCGTCTCAGGTCCCAGCACGGGCCGGTGGCACCCGAGGGGGCGGCCGCGGACCCCCAGCGCCCTCGGGGGAGGCTGCGGGGGCAGGAGCGGCGGCCCCGCCCCCCGGCGCTGGCCCCGCCCCCCGGCGCTGGCCCCGCCCCCGGCGCTGGCCCCGCCCCCGGCGCTGGCCCCGCCCCCGGCGCTGGCCCCGCCCCCCGGCGCTGGCCCGCCCGGGCCCAGGTGGCGGCGGCGGGCCCCGGCGGGAGCGGGTCGCGCTCCGGGCCGCGCCGAGGTGAGCGGGGCCTCGGGCGGGAGGGAGAGAAGGGGGGATCCCGCCGCCCCCGGGGTCGCCGTCCAGCCCCTTCCCGGCGCGGCGGGCGGGCGGGCGGGCTCCGCGCCCCGCTCCGGGCTCCTGCCGCCCTGCCCGGCCGCCCCGGGGCCGGCAGCGGTGCGGCGGCGGCGGCGGCGGCCTTCCGCGCTGCCCCCCCCGCCCCGCTCCTCCTCCTCCTCCTCCTCCTCCTCCTCCTCCTCCTCCTCCTGCTCCTCCTCGTGCGGCGCTTCGCCCGGCTGCGGCCCTGCTGGGGGCGGGGGGTGGGCAGCGCCCCTCGGGGGGCCGCGGGGCCCGGGCTGCGCAGCCCCTGGAGGGCCCCCGGCGGCGGCCCGCGGGCTGCCGGGCCGCCAGCGCCCCGCGCCCCTGCCCGCCTCGACGGCGGCGCTCGGCGGCCCGCTGCGCGCCAGGGCAGCTCCCCCCTCTCCCAGGGGCCGCTTCGGAGCGGCTTCCTCCCCTCCCGGCAGCAATGCTGCCTGCTTTCTTTTCTTTTTTATTTTTTGGTTAAAAAAAAAAAAGAAAAAGAAAAAGAAAAAAACAGAAAAAGCAGCAACCCCCCGTCCCCGTCCCTTACAGTGGCTGCTGCTGCAGGGAGCCCTTTGCGAGCAAATAAAATCCTCCTCGAGGAGAAGGGTCCGCTGAGAGCCCCGGCGAGCGGAGGGAGGCTGACGGGGAGGTTTCGGCCCTTAGCAGTCCGGCAGGTTTGGGGCGGGTGGGTGAGGCCGGGATTAAACCCGCCCTGCCGTGCCGTGCCGAGCCCTGCCCGGCCGCGATGTGCCCGGCCGCCCGCCCGCGACGTGCCCGGCGAAGGCTCTGCTGCCGCAGCCGTCCGCTGCTGCGTTTCGGTTCCCCCGGGCCCGTGCGGAGCGCGGCCCGGCCGGCGGCGGAGCTCCTGGCGCCCGAGCTTTGCGAGGGAGAGGGGACCCGAAAGGGTGCACGGTAGCAGGAGGAAGTGCCGGCCACTTCCCCAGCGCGGCGTCACCCTTCCTGCCGCGAGCCCGAGCCCGGCACCGTGGCTCCCGGGGATTCCTGGTGCCGCTGGCACGGCCGGAGGCTCCCAGCAATCCCACACGGGGAAGGGGCGCCCGGCTCACAGCCGTTCGCCTCGCGCCTTTCCGTCCTCCGGAGAAGCTCCCGCGCGCTTCCCGGGTGGGAAATAACCTCCCGTGCCTCGGCGCGCCCCGCGGGGACGAGGCCGGACGCCGGCACGGCCGCGGCGAGGTGGGGCCGAGCCCCGGGCGGCTCTCCGAAACGCGTGCTCGGCGCGTTTTCGGCACACCGAAGGGCGGCCTCCGCAGAGCCCGGTGGCTCGAAGGAGCGACGGACGCCAGCGTGTGCCGGTAACGTGGCTCAGAGGCCAGAGACGCGGAGCAGCTGGGTCTCCTGATGTGCCGTGGGGCTGGCTGGACCTTCGCTTTTCAGGGATAAAAAGTACTCTTTGGGGTGAGCTGGAGGAGCTGGGAAATTCGGGTTGAATTTGTCCTGTTGTCCAGCTGAAAGGCAAGCACGTGGCCTTCTCCTGGAGTCGGCCTCTCTGCGATAGCGCTGACACTTAGCGCTCTTGAAACACCCCGAATAAATCTTGTATATAGCTGTCCCTGAGCGGCGCGGGGAGCAAAGGCGCTGCGGAGGGCGCGGGGCGGCGCGGCGCGGTCCCGCGGGCGCCCTCGCTGCCAGCCCGCTGCCTCCCCGGGGAGGAAGGTGGTCGCGGGATGGGTTTGTTTGCTGTGAAAACATCCCGGCCCTCGGTCGGTTTGGCTCTCTGCGCGGCGGTGCTTCGGCGAGCCGAAGCCACGGGCACGGGGTTGGCGGGGGTTTCGCGGGAAGCGGCCGCCGGGGCCAGGAGGAGCCCCGGTCCTGCGCCCTGGCACGGCGCCCGGCGCCGGCCCTGCGAGGCGGGAGCATCCTCCTCCCGGCCGGTGTCCGCCCCGGCGCTGATCCCTGATCTCCTCCACACCTGGAAATGGTTTATTCCTTTTCTTTTTTTCCCAAAACTGTTCCTTTTCATCCTGCAAAATGCTTCTGGGGCTGCCTGATTTTATTTATTTATTTATTCATTTATTCCCCGTTGGCAGCAGGGACGTCCCTGCAGCCGGGGAGCTGCTGGGTTTTGGGTTTTGCTTTTTCTTTCCCAGCGCCTGGGAGCCCAGCAGGAACCTGCACCCCAGGAACCGGGGAGGGAGCGTCAGCTTTGTGCTCCAAGGGGTTCTGCATGACACGGGAGCGAATTACGGAAAAATGTAATTACTCCTGATAGATCTCTATGAGCCCGCAAGCCGTCAACTCTTCCCTTATTGAAAAGCTTTTTATCTAATGAACGCTGGTCCCTGCTGCCCTGCCAGGCCAGGGTGACTCCCGAGCAGCCCCTTTTAATTAGGTGGATCCGGGAGTCTGGTCTTTCGGGAATGTTTACAGCGCTTTGGGTTATGGTCGTTTCCCCAGCCTTTGAGTGTTGAAAGCTGTGCTTTTTATTGCGAAGCATAGAAGAAAATCTGGGCTTTCTCCTCCTTTTTCTCACTTAGTGGCTCTTGGCTGTTGTTTTTTAAAGGCTGCTGACTGCTGCTCGCTCTTGATGAGGCACTTGGGTGGGGGCTTTGCGGAGCAGTGATTGACCCAGTCACCGGGACGGTCCAGCTGCCCCACGGCACCCTCCGGCCCCGGGGGGCCCCTCCGGCCCCGGGGGGCTCCGCTCGCCCGTCCCCCGCCGTTTGGCGGAGGGGTGCGCCCGGCCGGTGCTCCGGGACCGGGTCGTGCCTGTGGCACCTCCCGCCGGGGCGTCGCGGCGTTGGGAGCCCTCGCTGCTCCGAGCCTTCGGCGGTCTCCGGGTGAAACCTCGGCGCCGAGGTGGAGCGAGGTGCCGATCCCGCCTCCGCTGGGTTTTCTGCTCAGGGCTTTCGCGTTAGCGGCCCGTTAGCCTCTTCCTTCCTGCCGCTCGCTCGCGTGCCGGGGCGCGGAGGATTTTTCCCTGCATCCAGGTCAAAGCGGCTTTGACTCTCCGAGACCCGACCTCCGCCGCGGCGCGGGGCTGGCGCCTGGGGGGGGACATGGGGCGCGGGCAGCCCCTCCGGCCGCGGCGGGGATGGGGAGGGGACGACGCAGCCGGCAGCCTCGGCCTGTTCCGAGGAAGCCAAGCTTTCCCGGCGTTGGTGCGGAGGGCCTTCCCCTTTCTGCTTTCTCTTCCGATAACCGAGCCCTGGGGGAGTTGTGAGCCTCAGATAAAGTTCTTGGAAGCTGCCTGGGGAAGGGAGCAGCCCTCTGCGGCCCTTCTCCGGGGGGGGGGGAGTGCCGCGGCGCTTCCCCAGCCCGCGGGAGATGCAGGAGCCGCCGAGGGCGCGCGGGGAAAACTGGGGGAGGGAGGGTGACGCCGGCTATTAGACATCAGAGAATCGCCGCCGCCTCCGCGCGGGAGCTGGGGCTTTGCTGGCGGAGCAGGGCAGCGGCCGCCGGGGCCGGAGCGCGCTTCCCCTCCGCGCTCCCGGGAGCGGGGCCGGAGGCCGCGCGCGGAGCAGCGTCGGCTTTTTCCCACCCGGACCCGGCTCCTCCCACGCTTCGCCCCGCCACGCAGGCGCCGCCGCCGCCGTGCCTCGGTTTCCCCGTTTGCGAAACGCCGCGGGCGGAGGCGAGAGCGGCGGTGCCGGCGGCGGCCGCGCGCTTCCCCCGCCGCCCGCGCTGGGAGCGGCCTGCGCGTGGGCCCCGTGTCCGAGCGCGAGCCCTCGCGACGGCGACGCCGGGACGAGCCCTCGCCGCCGCGCGCCGGCCCGCGGCCGCTCTGCCGGCCGGGCGCAGCTCGGCCGCGGCACCGCGGCGCGCTCCGGCTCCGCTCGGGAGTTCCTGCTTCCTTCCAGGGCGTGCCGAGCGCTCGAACCTCGCCCGGCTGAGCACACCGCCCCGCGCTTGCCTGACGTCCCGGAGGTTCGCGTCTCGCCGCGGCGCCCGGGCTGCCGCTCTCCGGGTTCACGCGGGGGGTTTATCCGTTCCTCCGTGACGGCGGCCGAGCCCCGATCCCGGCTCCAGATTGGGCGTTAATGATTGACCGCGGCGGCCCCGGGGCCGGCGCGCGCCGCCGCGCCTCGGCTCCCCGCGCCCGACTGGCGCTTCCTCGAGGTCGCTCGCAATAGTTGTGTTTAACTTCTTTCCTCCCCTTTTCCTCCACAAGTTATTTCCTATTTTTTTTTTTTCTTTTTTTTCCCCCTCGGTATCTTCTCGTTTCGCGAGCTGTTGGCCTGCCGTGGGCCGCCGTGGTCGGATCCGCAGCTCGGGCCGGGAGGGCGCGGAGCTCTCCGAGCGCGAGGAGCGGCCGGGCCGGGGAGGGGGACGGGGCCGTGCCGTGCCGTGCCGAGCCGCGCCGGCTCCGACCCCGTTCCCTGGGGCGTTCCCGGAGGAGGCGCCCGCGAGGGTTCGGCCCGCGGTTAATCAGTCGCCGCAGCGGAGCGGCTCGGCCGCCTTCCGCGCGCGGGGCTCGGGAGAGCCCGGAGCGGCTTTTAACGAGGCTCCTGGCGCTGACGGGTGCCTCGGGGGTGCCCGATAATCGTTTATGAGAGGGCCGTTAGCGAGCAGCGCTCTTCGCCTAATGGAAAACCGGCCCCTGGGCGCTTGTGCCAGCCCCGGGGGCGCCCGATGGCCCCGTCGCCCCTCGGGGACTTTGCGGCGCTGCTCCGGCACCGAGAGCGTCCTCCGGCCCGCGCGCGTCCCCGAACGGGAGAGCGGCCCGGCACGCGCGCCGGGAGGCACCGAGGCCCTCGCCGAGCGCTCGGGGTCCGCGTTTCGGCGCGGTTTGGCTCCGCTTTCCCCTCCGGCTCCTGCGCGCCGGCCTGGCGGTCGCCGGCCGGGCTGCGGCGATGCCCCGGGACGGCCGGCGCCGAGCGGCCCGGCTCCGAGCCCGGGAGCGGCAGGTTCGCAGCCGAACCCCTTGGCTCTCCCTCTCCCGCTGCGGAAGGTTCCCGCCGCCCTGACCTGCTTTTTCACGCCTGGTTTGAAGCGTGGTGTTTCCCCCCCACCAGGCGAAGCAGGAGGAGTTCGGCCATGCTCCGGCGCTGCCGTGCGTGAAGGACGGAGGAGGAGGAGGAAGGGGAAGGCCGCCGCCAGCGTTGGCCGCCGAGACGGGCCGCGTGGGATCCCTGCCACCCCTATGAGGTAGGGGCGCGGGGAGGTGGGATCGACTCCCTCAGTCGCTTTGCGATTCGACCTGGATCCCGGCGGCCGGGAGCGACTCGTTGCTGTACCGGGAGCAGCCTCGCGTTTGTGGCCGCGGCTGCCTCGCGTCCTCCTGTCCAGATCTCCTCCGTTGGCCGCTGGGCCTAAATGCCCTTGCCAAGGCCGGAGGGGAGCAGGGGTGGTCTCGGGGCGGGAGCCCCGCTCCGCCGGCGGCGGAGCCGCTCGTGCTCCTGGGCGGCAGCGGCGCGGTCGCGCTGCGTCGTAGCTTCCCGCCCCGGCGGCTGCCAGGCCCAAGAGCCGGCGGAGGGCCGCGGCCGCCCTCCGGCGCCCGCCCCAGCCCGTCCCCCGGGCGCCACCGCGCTCCCGGAGCCGGGCGCTCGGGTGCCCTTGGGGGTACGTCGGGGCTGAGCTCCCCGGCGCCGAGGGGCCGTCCAGGGCCGCAGCCCCAGACCTCCCTGCCCGGGGCCTCCCTGCAAGCTCAGGGGCAGGATACGGCCCCGGCGGGGGCACGGGGAGCTCCAGCCCTGCCCTTGCTGCTGCCCCTTGCTCTGCTCCTATCGCTGCTTCCTCGCCTGAGACCTGCTCGTCTGGCTTTTTTGTTTTTTCTCGGCCCGATGAAGGCCGCCGCGCCGCTTCAGCGGTGCGAAGGGAGCGCGGCTGACCTGCTCCCGCGGCCTCGGCTGCTGGTCTGCCCGCCCGCACCCGCAGCACCTCCGGCGTCTCGGCCGTGCCGGATCCGCTCACGCGCCCCCCAGCCCAGCCCAGCCCAGCCGCCTCGAGACGCGGAGCGTCAGCACCAAAATCCGCCCGCGGCCCCCGACCTCGGGGCTCTCGCCAGCCGTCCCTGCGGGTGTCGGGCAGGATTACGCACGCAGCCCGCTCAGCCCCGTGCCCCCGGGGCAGTCGAACAGAGCTGGGATAACCTTCTAGGTCGCTGCGCCTTGAGCCCCGTAGTGGGCTGGGAGAGATGGGGGCAACCAAACCCACCGCAAGGTGCATCCCGGCGTGGAGATGGCTAGGAGAGATAGTGCTTCCGGGGGGTATGGGCTCTTTCTGTGTCAGCTAGTTGGAGAGAAGCCTCCTTTTCTCCACCAAGGCTGGCTGCAGCCCCAGGCTTTCCACGCAGGAGGGGAACCTGGCGCTGGGCTCGTCGGCTCTGGTGCCTTCCTTGCCCCATGGGTTTGATGTTTCCCCTGGGGATGCTCAGAGCATGTTTGAATATAGGCAATGTGATGCCCCACTCGGCTCCAAGGCTCTGGTGGGCACTGTGCCAGGGTGCTTGGTATACATCTGGATGGGCTTCTCACTTGGAGAGCTGGATGGATCTGAACCCTCAGAGATGAGGCGCCTGCATCAGGAACCCGTGTTTCCTTTGCAACCCATCCGCATTGGGGAGATGGTGTGGGTGTCAGGGGGACACCTCAGCACAGGCCGCTGTCTTGACCGGGGGCCTTTGGGGCTGCCACGATGCTGGGTGGATCTAGACCTTTTCTCCAGCCCATACGTCTGAGGGCACCATTGCGGTGAAGCTCCCATGGCTGCAGTGCTCTAGGCAGCATCCCCCCGGCCACGTGGCTCCCTGGGGACTCTCGCTGGTGGCACCTGCCTGGCAACTCCCTGTGGGAAATGAATGGTGGAGACGCATGTTGGGTCTGAAAAACATCCTCCTATTCCTTGGGGCTGGCGATGCAGAAAGCAGGCAAGACACGGCCGTCTGATTGATCGTGTGATCTTACATGGCTGAGTAAGGGAGCTCTCCCGTCTCCGGCTGAGGCACAGCCTCTCCCCGTGTGCAAGCTTGCATCTCGTAGGCTAGCTTGGGGCTATCTGCACTGCTTGGGGTTTGCCACGGGCCAGCAGCTTGCAAGGAGCAAACCGTCAGCTCTGCGAGTGTGAGGGCATGTGAGCAGCCTTGAACTCAAACCAGGACTGCCTCTCCTCTTGGCCTGCGTGTTGCTCCATCTCTTGTCCGTGCTTAAAAAGCATGTGCTGACTCCTGGGATGTTTAGATGAGACATCCAGGACTTGTGCCTGGGAAGAAAAGGGAGCTGAGCAGTGAAATACTGCCAGACATGGTGCAAACTGGTGGTGGCCTTGGTCCCCCAGGGAGCGATTAGAGGAGAGAAATCTGTGCATCTTTCCCAGCAACAGAGGAAGCGCTTAAAGCATTTCCCTGCCTCCTGGGGTCCCCCCTGCACAAAGCCCCATTAACGGTTAATGCTTCTGCCGACGTCTTCCAGCGCGGATCCGCTTACCCTGCAGACGGTGGGGAGGGAGGGAGGGCGTGCAGCGAAGCCGTGGCACGGCGTTACGGCCGTGCGCGCTGACTGCTTGTCCCCCCGCCTCCCTCGCAGCCTGCCTGACGCCGCCCGCCCGAAATGTCGTCCGGCGATAAGAACGGGGGCGGCCGCTCCAGCAGCAGCCGCCTGCAGAGCAAGAAGCCCCCCAACCTCTCCATCGTCATCCCCCCCCGCGAGGCAGAGGGGGACGGCAGCCGCAAGGAGGTGAGTGGGGGTCTCCAGCGGCTGGCACTGGGTTGGACCTGTCTGTTCGTGGTGGTTCTGGGAGCCTCTCCGGAGCCTCCTCCGGGGCACGGGGTGGGAAGTGGCAGCTCCCGTTTCTTGGGACATGCGTGTCCAGCTAGGGGCCGTGATGCTCTCCTGGATGTAGCCGTAGTTGAATCCAGGCTGGGTTTAGCACAGTGATGCTGGCAAAGTGAGAGGAAGGAGCTGGTTGCTTCTGCAGGGCAGCTGATCCTTCCTGTTTCCTTCCATCCCGTGCTGGGCCTGGGAGCTCCTGGAGAGCAGCAGGAACATGGACTCCTCAATTACATGTCCTGTCTTCCAGCCCTCAAAGGTCCCCATCTACCGAAAGAGCAAGAGCCTGCAGGAGTCCAGGTCGAAGAGAGACGACAGCTCTTCAGAGAAACATCCTGGCTTCCGCCGACAGACCTCCCTGTCCCAGAGCATCCGCAAGTGAGGACTCGGGAGGGCTGGCCACCACCGGCCTGGGCTCTGACAGCGGTGGGCTGACTGGAGGGTTCCCCGTGCTCCAGTCTACGTGTTAGAGCTGCAAGTACCAGCCGGAGGCCTCAGGATGAGGATGGGGAGAGTCCGAGTGTGAAAGGAAAAGCCGTGGAGGGTTTAGCCTGGCTTGTTTTGACTCGCTGTTGTCTGCCACAGCAGACATCATCCCACAGCAGAGGAATTGTTTAGTACTGTCTCAAACGGTTGTTTTATAGATCCAGAGAGTTTCTCACTGCTGTTTGTGTAGGACCTTCACAAACGCCTTGAGCTGTACTCCTGCGGCAGCACCCAGCTGATATGCTATCTCACGCACCATGCGAGTCTCAGTGGTGTTAACTCTCCAGAGAGACCTGAGCACCATCAATCCCTCTACAACTCCCTTTCTCCCTCCGGAGACCCATAGTCAGGTCAAAATTGTGCCCAGCTGTGGGCTCGTCTGAGACACCCTAACTCAGATCACCTCTTTGGGAAGAGGGTGCGAGCACGTGGACTCTGGCTAGGGATAGCAATGCCAGGCTCGGGATGTGGGTTGCGTGGTTATCTGGTGGAGAGATCAGCCGGGCAACAAGCGTATCCGTCGCCTTCCCTCGTGCAGGGGCACAGCGCAATGGTTTGGCGTCAGCAGCGACTGGGAAGGAAAGCGGCAGCACTGGCAGCGCAAGAGCTTGCAGCACTGCAGCATGAGATACGGCAAGCTCAAGGCTGCCTACCGCGACCTGGAGCTCCCCAGCCAGGAGGTGCCCTCCTTCCAGGGCACCGAGTCGCCAAAGCCGGCCAAGATGCCCAAGGTAGAGTTTGGGGGCGCTGGATCGGGGCTTTGGTCCAGGGCTTTTCTCTCAGAGCACCAAGAGGCCTCTCCCTCTTCTCAGATCGTAGATCCGCTGGCCAGGGGCCGTCCCTTCCGCCGCCCCGAGGAGACCGATCGCCCCCGCACGCCCCACCACACCCTGCCCCCGCTGACTCCCGGCGTCGCCTCCTTGGCCTCCTTCAACAGCATCCGCTCCGGCTACAGCCGCGTGCCCCGCCGGAAGAGGGAATCCGTCGCGCACATGAGCTACAAGGCGGCCACGGCGCTTCTCCGTGTGAGTCATGGGAGTGGGGTTTTCTTCTCCCCTTCTTGATGCATTTTTCAGTTCTGCCTCTCCCCCGACATCTTTGTTGCTTGGCTTTCTGCTTTGCACAAAGACGACTGACTCTCCCCAGTGCAGGTTCAAGGGGAGAGGATGTTTTTTAACCTGAGCTTAGCTTAGAAGGAGAAGTTTTGGTAGAAACAGTTCCACTTTGGTGGTCATATCTTGCATGACATCTCTAAAAAAACCCACAACTTCTGGGTTTTACTGCAGACAGGTCTGGTGAGCTTTTGCTGCAGGGGAAATTTCTCTGGAGGCTTTCTAGTCCCTGGAGAGCCCTGGGCAAGCCTTGGGAATGGGTTTGAAGGGCAGGGACTGGAAAGGGGATCCTGAGTTTGCTTACGTGCTGATTAACTTGGTCGTAATCCAATGCTGCTGGCTCTTGGGAGCTGGAGGTGGTATCTGTCTGCCCTCCTGCTGGCTAGGCTACCCTGTGCCGGCGGATATGATAGCTGGTTGGTATTTAATGCTTGCTAACACTGCTTTGGCTTTGGGGAGGAATGCTCTAAGGCCTTGAGAAACTCTCAGCACTGCCAAAACTGGGGGCTTCTTGTTTCTTATCCTTATTTACTTCCCCTGCAAAAGGGACGCTCTGTGCTGGAGCCGCTGGCTCAGAAGCAGAAGAGCAACAAGAGGAGCTTTGTGTACCCCAGCTTCATGGACGAGGACATGGTGGACACTGCCGATACCCTGGACTCATCCTTCTTCAGTAAGGCAAGCGCAGTTCCCTGCTGGCCACCGGAGAGGGGAGGAGGGTGCTGTGCTCAGAGCCAGCCTGGCTGGTGGGATCAGGCCCTGGGGGCTCCTCCATGCTGAGCCCATGCAGGTCTGTGAGGGGGTTGAGGGCAGAGCAGAGCTTTCAGAGGGATGATGGTGTGTAGACCATTGGTGCAGAGCTTTGCCATCCCATGGTCTTCTCCTCTCTTTGCTCTAAGGGCAGTCATCAGGAGAAAGCAGTTTTCCGATCTGGGGCCTTTCTGTCCCATTGGAGATGGTCCAAGGCTGTAACAAACGCATGGAGCCCACCAGAGCTAGGGGGATGTGATGTCCACACCTGCATGGCTCAGCACAGAACAGTCAATCGCTTACCCGAAATAGCAGTGAGAGAGGTTTTAGCTGCGTTCAGGGCTGTGTGTGTGCCAAGGGACCTGTGTGTCCGTGCCGTGCCCAGCCCTGCCCTGGGAGCAGAGAGGACCAGTGCCTGCTGCGCACTGCGGAGCCCTGATCTCAGTGATGCTCCTCTGGGAGAGAGGAAGCAATTCTGTGGTCGTGGGTGTTTCAGACCCTGCGATGAGGAGTTAGTGGGATATAAATGGAGATTATCCTCCCCCTGGGCTCCACGGCCAGGTCAGGGCTGGCTGGCCTGGCTGTGCGCTTCCTCAGCCAGAAGGAGGTTTCTCAGCCATCACCTAGGAGTTCCTGCGCTCCTTTCAGATGGACATGCATGACGAGACGTACTCCATGCCGGATGATGTCTTTGAGTCACCACCTCTATCGGCCACGTATTTGCGCATGCACCCGGTGGGGGAGGATGTCAGGGTGTCCCCGGAGGTGGAGCAGCCCACTCCGTGAGTATCTGTGGTCTCGCTCCATGCAACCAAGATCTCTTGGTTGTATGCTGTCCCCGATGCTGTCCGCACAGTTCCCCGCCATCACGCTCACTGCCATGTCCCCATCTCGCCCTGCTCTGGGGCTCTTCAGCATCTTCTAGCACACTCCTGTGAAGATGACTCCAAGAGATACCCCTAGCCCTTATCCCAGGGTATCATCTGGGCTGCTCCAGCCCTGGGGGTGAGGCTGTGGGGTTGCGCACGGGGTATTTCTTGGCTGGCTTCTTTCGGCAGGCTCGATGGGTTTCTCCTCTCCCTGCAGAAGGGAGGGTGCCCGGCTCGCCCCAGCCTCTGCCGGCCCCGCTCCCAGGAGAGGCAGGCGCATCGCTTCCAAAGTGAAACACTTCGCCTTCGACCGCAAGAAGCGCTACTACGGGCTGGGAGTGGTGGGGAAGTGGCTGAACAGGACGTACCGCCGGAGCCTGAGCAGCATAGTGCAGTCCCAGCTGGAGAACACCGACAGCCACCGGTAAGCAGGACCAGCAGGACAGGGATAGGGGGTGTGGAGCGGGGGTGACCAGCCCAGGAGCCAGCCCTATTCCTCGGGGCTCCCCCCTGGGTAAGACAGATGCATCTCCCCTTTGATGCTTGGAGGTCAAGGCTCGGGCTGCAGAGCTTCTTCCCTGCCAGGGTTGAATGCACAGCTCCATGGTCGCTCACTGCATGTTCTCATGGCTGCTCTGCTTGGGTGACCACTTGGGTGTCCCTGGGCCTGGCCTCTTCCTGCCCGCATCCAGCCATCCTTGAACTGCTCCGCCCTTGGTCCGTGACGCCAGCCTCCTTCCTCTGCAGGCCATATTTCACCTACTGGATCACCTTTGTCCACATCCTCATCACCTTGCTGGTCATCGGCACGTATGGCATCGCCCCCATCGGCTTCGCCCAGCACGTGACAACGCAGTTAGTAAGTTTAAGAGCTACCGGCCGGGGCCGTCCCCCACGGGCTGCCCAGCGACGTGCCCAGCTCCGCAGTGGCAGCCAGCTGCTGAGGAAAGCAAGCCTGGCGCCCGCGGTGGGATGCGTTAGACACCCCAAAGGAGGGATCATCCCGCTGGGATGCTGCCCGGAAATCGGTCATCCTGGGGAGACGAGGAGGGCTGCTCCGACCCCGGCGAGCCGAGGGCAGCCAGGGCTGGGGGCTCGCGTCCCAGGCTGTGCTTGCTCCCCCTGTGCGCCCCGCGTCTCCGGCTCTGCTCCGTGGAAGCCGGCCGTGCGACTCCGGCTTTGCTCGGCAGGTGCTGAGGAACAAAGGCGTCTACGAAAGCGTCAAGTACATCCAGCAGGAGAACTTCTGGATTGGGCCCAGCTCGGTAAGGCGTTTGCCAGGCTGCCGACCCTTGCCTCCGCCAGGCCGAGGCTCTGTCCTCTGGCCTTCCCTGAGCTAGTGGGAGGTCACCGCGGTCTCCTTGGGGTGCTCCTTCCTCCTCTCCTCCCAGAGGAGAGCTCTGGCTCCGGTTACTCCGCAGTAACCCTCGTCCCAACCTGCTGCCCTGGGACTTTGGCACCCCAGTCCCTCTGGGCGCTTGCTGCTTGGTCCCAAGTGAGGCTGGGTGGCAGCTGTTGGGAAGGGAGATGTTGAGGAACGAGGGTGGGCAACAGGCCTCCTCAATGCCTGGGGATCATCCCCTGGACCTGTGCCACCTTCCCAGATCGACCTGATCCACCTGGGGGCCAAGTTCTCCCCCTGCATCCGGAAGGACCGGCAGGTGGATCGGCTTATTCAGCGCGAGAGGGACCGGGAGCGCAACTCCGGCTGCTGCGTCCAGAACGACAACTCGGGCTGCATCCAGACGCTGCCGCAGGACTGCTCGGTGCGTGCGGCGGGCTGCGCGTGCCCCTCTGCTGCGGGCACGGGGCAGTGGAGAAGTGTTTGGGAGAAACTGTCTCAGGCCAGCGCATCCTCAGAGCGCAGACGAGTGCGAGGTGCGTGGAGGAGTCGGAGCAGCGCGTTCGCTGCTCACCCCTTGAGTCTCTCCATCCCCGCAGGAGACGCTGGCAACATTCATTAAGTGGCCCGGCACCAATGCACCAACGATGGGCTCCGGCAAGAAGCGGACCTCAGGGGCCGTGTGCCATCAGGACCCCCGGTACGAGTGAGGTCTGGGAGGAGATGGCACGGTCACCAGGCTGTGTGCAGAGCGCGTGTGGGAGATGTCACGGGAGGCAAGGAGGCAGCAAGTGGCATTACCTGGCACATGTTTTGACTGCAGTGACGTTAACCTGCAGAGCATGTTGCTGTAGGGTGCTCTAGGAGTTGAAAGTGCAGAAATCCCCCCAAAGCAAAGGAAGCTTGCAGGGGAAGCTGGCAGGTCCTGAGAGCCCTCTGTGCCCTGGAGGGGAGGGATTAGGCTGGAGGGAAGGATGTGTTGGGGGAAGCCCTTTCTGACACCCCAAGTCCACCTTGCTCTCCCAGGACGTGCGAGGAGCCAGCATCAAACCCGCCCCACGTGTGGCCGGACGATATCACCAGGTGGCCGGTAAGAGCCCGCAGTGGCTGCAGCCCCTCTTTGCCCCTGGGGCTCGTGGGATGCGTTGCAAGGTCCCCATGTGGTGGCACCTTGGCAGCAGCACTGGTGGTGGCAGGAGGGTGGCCCACCAGGTGATGGGTGAGGAGCCGGGCGCGGGGGCTGCCGGGGAACCGTCCCTCACCGTGGCCCTTCTCCCTCCTGCTTGCAGATTTGTACCTACGAGACCAAAACGAACCACACGGGCTTTGCGCACCTGGACTGCCAGATCAAGGGCAGGCCCTGCTGCATCGGCACCAAGGGCAGGTGAGCCGCAAGCGCGCGGGCTCCGAACCCGGCTCGGGGTCTGGCCGGCCGAGCCGGCTCCGCGCTCTGCGTCCTGACGTTGCGCCAGGGAGAGAGGGAGGTCAGAGAGCCTCGGGCGAGCGCTGGGACGAGGAGGAGGGTGGGAAGGACTGTGACGGCAGGGACCCTCTCCCGGCCGCTCCGGGCGAGCGGGGCGGCCGCGTGGGAGGGGACGCGGGTGGGAGCGGAGAGCGCTGCCCGGAGCGAGCCCGCTGCCTGCCGCCGCCAGCTGCGAGATCACGACGCGGGAGTACTGCGAGTTCGTGCACGGCTACTTCCACGAGGAGGCGACGCTCTGCTCGCAGGTGAGCGGGGCCGGGGGGGCGTCGCGGCGAGCCCGGCCCGCGGTTCGGGGGCTCGGCGCTTGGGCCGGAGGGCCGTCCAGCCTGGGATCCCATCCCGCCTGGGGCGGACGCCGGGGTTGGTGCCAGCGGGGGCGATCCAAAGCCCGAAGCTTCCCCGGCTGGCGGCCGGGCTCCCGGTGCTGCCGCGTGCCCACCCGGCTCGCGCGCGTTAAGACGAAACATGGGGCCTGAGCCCACCTAGCCCAGAGCACGCTGGTGCCCTCGGGAAAAGCAGGACCGTGCCGTGGTATCAAGCGCATCATGGGCAGGAAAATGACCTTCCAGTGGCTGCTGGGGACAGTTGGTTGTTCCCTCCCCAGCGCCGGGCGGTGGAGGTGTCCCGGACGGCCTGGGTCCCCTCTCTGACCCAGCACGTGGCAGTGCTCTCCGGGCGTTGACGTAACCCGTCCTTTGCTCCCCGGCATCTCCGCGTGCGGGCCGAGCTCCTGTAGCCCCCAAACTGCCTCTGCCTTCGCAGGTGCACTGCCTGGATGAAGTCTGCGGCCTGCTGCCCTTCCTCAACCCGGAGGTCCCCGACCAGTTCTACCGCCTCTGGCTGTCCCTGTTCCTGCACGCAGGGTGAGCGGCAGCATCGTGCTCCAACCTCTCTCCTACATGATCCAGCACCCTGGGCTGCGGGTACTGGTGGCAACTTGGTGTCCAGTGGGCTGTGTATCATCTCTTAAGCCATGATCCTCCATGAATTGGAAGACGAGAGGGGCAAAACACCCCCTAACTACAGGAATACTCCATAATGTGCTGTTCTGTGCAGAATATCTTGAAAGATAACTGGTCTTGTGCCCTGGGGCAGTGGGTGGGAGCACTGGGGAAGGGGGCTGGCAGGGCAGGGGGATCTAACCTGGGGCATTTTTCTCCAGGGTCATCCACTGCCTGGTGTCGGTGACTTTCCAGATGACAGTGCTGAGGGACCTGGAGAAGCTGGCAGGCTGGCACCGCATCTCCATCATTTTCATCCTCAGTGGCATTACGGGCAATCTGGCCAGCGCCATCTTCCTGCCCTACAGAGCAGAGGTGAGGGCACCTTGCTGGGCGAGGATGGCTCATGACCCCATGAACCAACCGTAGGAAGCCCTGATGTCTCTTAGCTCTCCTGCTCGGGCCAATTATGGGGCCTTGTGCTGGACACTGAGTAAACTTGCTTATGGCAAGATGTTTCGGGGTATGAAATATGCTCGGGAGCCCGGTGTGTTCCCCAGGATGGTCCAAAAGTCATTTTTAAGTAAACAGCTTGGGGCTGCGCTCCCCAGTCCGGGCCGGACAGGGGCTTGGGGAGGGGGTTGCCGCATGCAGCGCGGAGGTCTCGCCCCTCGGCACGCTTCTCCCGGGGCGGGGGGAGGCCGGCGCGCCCTTAGTCCGCTCCGCGGGGCAGGAGCGAGGCGTCCGCCCCACGTGCAGGCTGCGCACCTGCCGCGGGGCTCACGTGTGCCCCCGTGTCGGTGTGCGTGCGGGTGCCTCGGGGCAGGCAGATGGTTAATCTGCTGGCAGCGAAGTCCTGCCGGGCTTTAAATGAGATCACGCGGAGCGCCCTAATCCGCCCAGGGGTGCACGGGGCCGGGGCGGGGGGGGCTGCGGCGGGGTGCTCCTCCGCGAGCTTCACCCGCCTCCCGGGGCTCGCGGGCTTGCGAGAGCCAAACGCCTTTTGCAAGGGGAAGAGACGGTCCCTGCACCACGACCCTTCCTGCCGTAACTCCCCTCTCCCCGCCGGCCCCGGCCCTGCAGGTGGGCCCGGCCGGGTCCCAGTTCGGCTTGCTGGCCTGCCTCTTCGTCGAGCTCTTCCAGAGCTGGCAAATCCTGGAGAAGCCTTGGAAAGCCTTCCTCAACCTCTTCGGGATCGTCCTCTTCCTCTTCGTCTGCGGGCTCTTGCCGTGGATCGACAACATCGCCCACCTCTTCGGCTTCCTCAGCGGCCTCCTGCTCTCCTTCGCCTTCCTGCCCTACATCACCTTCGGCACCATGGACAAGTACCGCAAGCGGGCCATGATCATCGTGTCGCTGCTGGTCTTCGTGGGGCTCTTTGCCTCACTGGTGATCTGGCTGTACGTCTACCCCGTGAACTGGCGCTGGATAGAGTATCTCACGTGCCTGCCCTTCACCAGCAAGTTCTGCGAGAAGTACGAGCTGGAGCAGGTCTTGCACTGAGCCTGGCGGAGCAGACGAGGCCGCGGCGGCGCGGGGAGAGGGAGCGGCGCCGCTTTTCCAAGCGGGGCGATCGGGCACGGGGTGGGTTTTTAGCCGGCCCGGAGGCGGCGGCGGAGCGGGTCGTGGTTTTCGCAGCAGGGAAGCCGCACCGCGGCGAGGCGGGTGCTCTGGGACGGGGTGTGCCCCGGCTCACCCGTGTCGCCCCGGGGAGGGGGGGGGAGCGCGGCTGGACCCGACCTGGCTTGCACTCCTTCGGGGCCGCGAGGGCCGGGCGGCCGCCCCGCGGCACCGAAACGCCATAACCGCCAGGTTTGGAGACCAGCCCGGGATCCCAGCTCCTGCCCGGACGGCGGGCTGGGGGGGGGGGGACCACCCAGCTTCGGGGTGTCCGCGGCCGAGCTGGGGCGAGAGGCGTTTCGCTCCGGCCTCAAAAGCGCTTCGGTGCCTCGACGCCGGAGCTGCCCCGGCTCTCGCGTCGGGCCCCCGCTGCGCCGCGGGCCTGCCCCTCTCTCATACTGTGAACACAACCCCCTGCTCGCAGGGGCGCTGCTTTTCCTACACCCGGCTCGCGGGGGGCCCCGGCCCTTGCTGCCAGGCTTGGGCTCAGCGTGGCTCTTCCCCGAGCTGCCCTGGGGGGCGGACGTGGGTCCGCGGCAGCCCTGGGATTTCTGCGAGGGAGCCGCGGTGGCTTCCCAAACACAAGCTCTGGGCTGCCGCGAGGACCCCCGACGGCCTCCCTGGCTCGGGCTCCCTGGAGCCTCTGCTCGGAGCTGAGGTTCGATGGTTTTTCTTTTTCAGTCCCACGTTCCCCTCCGATGTTCCCATGAGGCCTCCAAATAGGCTTTTGTTGCTGTTGTTTTTGAAACAGGTTCTTCACTGGATATAGAGTCAGGAACAGGGGGGCTTCTTTTTCCCTTATTTCCGTGGAGTTCCCTCTCCCCTTTTTCTTTTTTTTTTAAGTGGAGAAGCAGCACGTGCCAGCTTCGCAGCAAGGTGCTGGGAGATGGTTGCTGGGAAAAACGTGCCAATGGTTTTGTTGGGCTCCTTCTGAAGCCCAAGGAGAGGCAGGATGCGGCCCAACGCCGCCTGCCCTCAGACCCCTCGGGAAGCCTTTGGCGTTCCCGCCTTTCACTGCTGCCTTGAGTATTACCTCTTTCCTCCCTTCGGAAAGTGGGGCAGAGATGTGGGTAACCTTTCCTGTGTCAAATGATCCTGGATGGACCAAGGAGCACCTGCCGGCGGGCACTCGCGGCTCGGGCTGAGCCCCGGGTGCCCTCGCATGCCGGGAGCCTCCAGGCTCTCCTTTCTCTCCCAATATTCCCAAAGCATCTCCTCCTCCCTCCTCGGACAGGCCTCCGCACGAGGACGGGTCCTTCCTGGAGTCCAGGTGACTCCTCTGGGCTGGTTCAGGCCCGCGCTGGGGCCAAGCCGCGCCTGCCTGGCGCGTGTCTCGGTCAGCGGTGGGTCTCGGCAGGGTTGGGTGGGGGACGGCGTGGATCGCCCGGCCGCGAGGCCCCGGCGGGGCTCGGAGAAGCGTTGAAGGGTCGCTGGGGCGTCCTTGGCCGTGGGGCTCTCCGGGCTGGCCGAGGAGCGCCCCGAGCCCGGCCGCGGCTCCGCGGCGCGGGCATCCGTCGTGGCCGCTGGCCAGTTTTCTCCCCGAGCCCCGTTCCTCTGGTGCTGCTGCAGCCAAAGACACTTCACCTCATTTGTCTCTTTTTTGATACTTTTTTAAAAAGCTGTGTTTTTCCCTTAATAAATTTCTACCTGTATTTAAGGAGATGCACGAGGCCCCTTGTCCCTTCGTGGGCATGGGGAGGGGGAGAGGGCTCCCGGGGGGCTCGGGAAGGGCAGTGGAGGGAGCGACGTGGCGGTGGGGCTGCCTAAAGCCGGGGCCCCGGATCGGCGGGGGAAGCGCCGTCCCGGCTGTCGTGGTGATGTTGCGCTCGGAGCCGCGGAGAAACATGGAGTCCGATTAGAAAACGCGACAGCCACCTTTATTTGCTGCTTAGCAAGAGCCGCGGGCCGAGGCATTCGCGGAGGGCTTTTCCTGGGAAGGTCCGTGCTGGTGCTGACCCGGAGCCGGCCGCGCGGAGAGGCTCCTTAACGGGTGATTTGGGGCGGAGAGGGCGAGCGTGGAGCGCGGGAGCCGCCTGCTCGCGGCGGGCTGCGCTCGCGGCGGGCTCTGGCGCCGGAGGCGACCCAGCAGGTTCCTCGGGATTGCTGCTTCCCGTGGGGCCGGGCTGGGCGTCTCGGTGTCCAGCCCCGAAGGCGGTGAGGTGGGACTGGGCTAATCCGCGGGGCAGAAGGCGCAGACGCGTCGGCAGGGAGCAGCTCTGGCCCGGAGCGCGGGGAAGGGAGAGCCGCGCGGCGGGACGGAGCGGGGCCGCAGCCCTTCGCCCCCCTCCGCCTCTGCCCGCGCCGTCCGTCCGGGCACCCTGCGGCCAGGGAGGGCCGGGGCCGGCTCAGCAGCCGCTGTTGCGGCGCATGAAGGCGTGACCGCGCACGGCGCACTGCATCTCGGTGAAGGCCAGGGCGCCCACGGTCACCTGGCAGGGGCCCAGCGCCTCGAAGCCGCACTTGGCGTAGAAGGGCACCAGGAAGTCTTCGCACATGAGCACGGCGCGCCGCACGCGCGGCAGGCAGCGCAGGTGCTGCAGGTAGCGCCACAGCAGGATGGAGCCCTTGCCCTGCTGGCGGAAGGTGCGGTGCACGGCGAGCACGTGGATGTGCACCGCGGCGCCCCGCGGCCGGTGCAGCGCCAGCGCCGCCTGCGAGGGAGGAGGCGCCTTAGCGAGGCCCCCGCCGCCGCCGCCGCCACGCAGCGCCCGGGCAGGAGAGCCGGGAAACCGAGGCAGATAGGAGCAAAGGCCTGAGTTTAATTCCACCCCCCCCCCCCACCCCCAGCTGATGTGGCCCCATCTACTCGCAAACGATTTCGTTAAGGCGTGGGGAGGCGCGGGGCCGCCGGGGCACGCGTCCTGCCCCGGACGGAAGGGGATTTCGGTGCCAGCCCCTGTGCTCCCCCCCCCCCCTTCAATCGCTGGCGGCTTTTCAATTTTAAAATTAATGCTTTTGCAGGGAGGGAAGGGGGGGGGAGCACGTTTTAATAACGGCGTCAGTGAAAATAAGCAATGAGAAAGTTTGTTTCCGCGGGAGCGGCCCTGTAGCAATTAGTCTTACAAGAAATCGCTCTCCGGTATCGAACGAGCTCCAAATTGCCCGGAGAAAGCGATCAGCTCGTGAAGCGCTCCGGAGCCGAGAAGCGCCGCGGCCCGGAGAGGCTCCGGCCACGCTCGGCTTTTCCGAGGAAGGGCCGGGGGGGGGGGCAAGAGGCTCTGCTCTGCCCCGGGGCTGCGCAGGGGCAGCGTCGGGGGGGAGTTTTCCCCATGGGGGGGGGCAGGTCCGTCACCTCCGCAAAAGCCGAGGAAACTGGGCGCAGAAAGGCGCCAAGCCCCTCCGGAGAGCTGGGCAGGGGAAGGACCGGGCGCCGCACCCCCGCGGGGGCTCCGGCCTCGAGGAAACCTGGGCTTTCGGGCGAGCAACTTTGCCCCCGCCGCCGGGCAGCCCGGAGCCCCCGCCGGCGCCCGCCCGGCTCTCACCTGGCTGAGCCGGTCCTGGTCCCAGCGGGAGCCGATGACGAAGGCCACGAGGCGCCCTTCCTCGAACCAGCCGAGAGACAGCTCCGGGCACAGGCTCAGGAAGTGGCGGATCTCGTCGAGGTGGAGCGGGCAGTCTCCGGAGACGGAGATGAAGGCTGGAGGGGAGAGTGAGGAGTGAGGAGGGAGAGGAAGGCTGGAGGGGAGAGCGGCGAGCGGGGAGGAAGGCTGGAGGGGGGAGCGAGGAGCGGGCAGAGCCGGCGGGGGGCACGACGCGCACGGCGGGCGGCCCCTTACCTTCCCTCTCGATCTCGAACACGCTGACGGCGTCCTCGGGGCTGAGGCAGCGGAACTCGCTGGCGGGCAGCGTGTGGCGGCGCCGGCGCCCGGGCGAGCTCCGGGCCGGGCGCGGGCGGGCGGCCGTCAGGAAGGGCAGCGCACCCAGCGCCGACATCTCCCGCCGCTCGCCGGCCCTGGCGCGGCGGCGGCGGCGATCCGGCCCGGCGCGGCGCCCCTTCCTTCAGCCGATCCCCTCCGGCGCTCTCAGCCGGCGGCCGAAAATACCTGCCGACCGCGGGCGGGATTAGGCTGCTTGCCACCCTCTGGCTATACGTGTATTCACATATATAAATATATACGTGTATTTATAGCTCTTAGGTGGGTCCTCGCTAGCAAATGTAGCTGCAACGGGTCAAACCGGCCGCGGGCAGGAGCAGCTGGTGCCGCCGGGGTCCGAGCGCTGGGCCACGGGCAGGGGACAGCGTGGGGGCGGCGGGCGCCCCTCGGGCGGAGGGATCCCCCGGGGGCCCTGCCCGGAGGCCTCCCCCCCTCCCCCCCACCGCGATCCTCCCGCCGTCCGGCCACATCCCTCCAGCCGAGCAGCCCCGGACTTGGATCGGATGCCGCATCCGAGCTTCTCGTTTCATACGTAACCGAACCCAAATTAATCAATCCAAAGAGATCTGCAAACTGACCCAATAACTCTGCTAAGTGCGCTTGGCCTGCGGGCAGCAATAGTGGAAATCGCTCCCAAAAGCCGACCGGGAATCACCGGTCCGTTGAATATTCAAGCAAATTGCTACAAAGCTAGCGTGAGACCTGGTCATCTTTTATTATTTGAGAGGTGCCGGCTTCCCTTGCTAATTATAGGTTGCCTGTAGCTAATAGGATTTGCAGAAACCACAGCGTTGCCAGCGCAAACACTGCACAGGGTGAAACCAGAACACACGGGGAATTTTCCATGCGGAAGCGCTGAGGGTACTGGAGATGCCCCTTCCGTCCAGGTGGGCTGTCGCTGTGCCTCGTACCGACGAACCGCTGACCGAGCAGCGGCTGCGTGGGCTAAGCGGTCGGGTCGAGCAGGAAGAGACCTTTTCTTTGGTAGGGGAAGTGTTCAGCACTCCAAATGCCAGCGCTGGTCATCAAGGGGGAAGTGCTAGACTACCTGGAGTGGCTCCTGGAAAGGGGTATTTCGTGTTCCCGTGAAACGTGTATAAGAGGGAAATAAAGCGGTGGCCAGATCAGAGGCGAGACGAGGGTGCCTGTGTTTTTCGTAGCATTTGTAGAGCTTATTATCAAATCTTCTGCAACTCCTCATCCTGCTAATTGGATTAGGGGCTCATCTGCTCAGATAAACCCCAGAGCAGGCAAGCAGGCCATCTCCGTAAACTGAGAAAACACAAGCATGGTTTGATCCTGGGTGGTCCTGAGCACCTGCAGCCGGTTCCGAGGGCGCTGCTGGATCCGGCGCGGAGGGCTCTCTGCGGGGACGTGCTGCGGGTGCCCGGGGCAGCCCCTCTCCGTGGCTTAGCGGCACGCTGTGCAGAAGTGGGATTAGGCAACAGGAGAGCAGCTACGGGACCGCGGCGAGATGTGCCATCGGCAGGGCCAACTTCTCAGCAGCACGGGAGTCACGGAGGGGGGTATTTGTTTGCTGTTAGCCCCTGTTAAACAGTCGTTCGCTATTGAAGAGCTGCTCTTTATCGCAGATCACGTAATGACTGTAAAGAACTGGGACCGTCTCTGACAGAGACGTTCAGCTGTAAAGCTGGGATTTTTCCAGACCTCGTGCGCAAGTCAGTGCTCAGTTCACTTTAGAAGGGAATGGGAAAGGGGCATAGGGGAATCAGATTGCTGCAGATGTCTCTAGAAATTTCTTGAGACCCCAACAGCAACATTTGAGAGCAGAAGTCCGTGACGTGGGGTAAAGGCTGCTCTTTAGCTTGTTTTCCTTGAATTTTTTGCTTTCTGGCATTTTACTCCCAGTAACCCAGGTCATATGGCTGTAGGGGTGATATATATGTGTTTGTTTTCTGGGAACGATCTATTTCTTTGCACATAGCTTTCGGGTTTCTGCAGATGCAAAGGGCTTCTGTGCATGGGGAGATGCATATACAGAGAAAAACTGAATAGTCTGTGCAAGGCGGAGACAACTGCAAAGCAGCTGCCCCTTGGCAGCCCTTTGCTGCAGAGCACCTGGGACCCTGCAGCAGCAGCAGCGAGTGCCACGAGCACGTTTGCATGTTGGACACGTCTGACCTGCAGCGGCGAAGGAAGAAGCTTGCCCCGAGTTACAGAGTAAATCAGAACCAGAGTTGAGAGAAAAATCCTTTCTCCTCGGCTCCGGAGACAGCAGCCTTTCATGCTCCAGCACAGTCTCGCCTATGGTGTTCCGATCACTGACACATCAGTTTGCGCACGAGAGAGACCTAAGCGTGTGCGTGGTTCCTGGAGATGCTCAGGGGTAAACCGACTGACAAGGCCACAACAGCCACCTAATGGCATCTTTTTATTCTATTACAAATCTCTGCCTGCACTGGGAACCTGAATTTTTAAAAGTGAGTTAGAAGTAGTATGGATTTATTCACCTAGGCTGGAATCCAAACGTTCTTTGCAATAGAGACCAAACTCTTCTCGCGAGATCCCTCGCGAGGACCCCCCAGCCCCAGATTTTAATTGCATGTATTGAAAGGGTAGGGATGGGACACAGGTTGTGATAAGAGTCACCATCCTGCAGGCGAGCTAAGGTTGATTTACCATACTCCCTCCCCGCTGGGCAACTCCCTACATCCTGGTGCTGGACCACGCGCTGTCTCCGACACTGTTAGTACCACTGAGATGCGACAGAAATGCTGGCGCTTACCGGAGGCGGCGTGGGACGGGGACCTGGAGCTGCTCCTCTGCCCAGTCTGGTCCGGTTGTGCTGTCTGGCAGCTGGTGAAGGAAGCAGAAAACAGGCTGTAGTGAATTTTGACTTGCCTCCTGCTCTTGTCTGCCGCAACTTAAGTAGCCCTTGCTTATATATTTGTTTTTTATGGAGCACGTGATGACATTCTAAGGAGTTTATAACCCCGATGAAAGACAGGGAGAGGTGAGAGGCTTTAAGGTGACAGGCCAGCAAAAGGATCCCATCAGGCTTTTCTTCCCTGGCGTGACTGCCTGTAGAGGGATAAAGCATTTAGCTGATTGCTTGATGCTGAGTCCTTAGTGCAAGCAGCAGCCGCCAGGCAGGGAGCGCAGATGACTTAGCTAGGAAAGAGAGCAACTCACTGGCCTGCTCCAGACCTCTCTGAAGGTAATGGGAGCCCACCCTAAGCTGAATGCAGCTCTGCTGAGCAAGGATGCCCTTCCTTTGCTTCCAAAAAATGTGTCCCCACTTGCATGATAGACTGTCTGCATCTGAGCACATGTGTTTAATAAATGTGGTGTTTGCTCCCTGGGTTCGGCTGTAAATCACTCCCTTCCAGCAGGCCGAGGGGCCGTGGAAAAGCCCTCGCAAAGCCAAAAGAGCAGCCAGGGCATTTATCACAGAGAGCCCACGTCCGATCCTCCCCTGGTGAAATCAGTGCAGCTCCTCCAGCATTAAGAATTAGGCTGGAAAGGGACAGAATTGGGCCTGGTAAATAGAAACCAGACCACGATGTGCTGAGAGGTTGTGGTGAGAACAAAAAGGCCGCTGGCTGCGTTAGCCGTGGTTGCTGAGCCACAACATTTGGCTGCAACGTGCTGTGAAATCACAGATACCCAGGGCCAGATGCAAGTGTCCCTCATGCTTGGACAGCAGGAAGCGTCTCAGTTGGCTTCTTGCAGAATCAGAGCCAGATTTGAAGTTTTTCCTCCAAGGAGCTTGCTCCAAAGACCAAGCACCTCTCCTGCAGGCAGCCTTCAGTCCTTGGGAATTTCTACATAAGAAACTGGATAGGCAAAGCCAGTGATGTTTGTCCCACCAGGACAAGTGTAATAAAAGGGGGATTAGCCTAGGCACGAGCTTCTAGAAAGGAAATTACTGGCGAGATCAGCAAAAATAATAATTAAAAACCATCAGCAACACCATTATCAACATGAACCAGATGCAGCCCTGAAAGAAACACGGAGCAGCCAGGCAGCACCAGCTGCTGACCCCACCTGGGATGTTTCCAGGAGAGCTCAGGACCCGCTTTAGTTTCCAGACACTGGAGAAGTGACCTGGGGCTAAACCCTTCCTTTAAGTCTTTTTTCATGGCATTTGAGCAGAAATACAACCCAGCAGACTGCTGTTCTTTAGAAAAGGCATTTCAAAAGCAACCCCTGACCATTAAAACTGAGCCCCAGTGGGCAGAGGTTGGCCTGTGGCTGGAGCGCTCAAGCCGGGAGTCTGATTTTGGTGCCACTGCAGATGCGTTCAGCTCCGTCCCTCTCTCCCTCCTCCTACACTGCTGCAGAGGGTCAAAAACTCCCATAAATGAGAGCCACAACAGTGTGCTGAGATTTACGTATTTAGCAGCTCTCTCAGGCACTTCAAAGAGCCCAGAGCTGCCACTATGTCTGCAATGCCAAGTTGTTATGTCCATCTAGGTGCCCTCTCAGGAAGATGGCAATTATCTCCAGGCAAGATTTGCAGTTGGGACGACACGTGGGAGGCAGATGAATCATTACGTCTCCCCCCCTCCACCAGGACTCGGGAGGGAAGCGGCACAAACGCAGCCCGCAGGCTCCGCGGGGGCTTTTCAGCCGTTTTCATCTGCGCTGCACTCTGCCTCCATCGCCGCCGCGGTGCCGCCTTATCCTGGTGCTCCAGGGCATTAAGCAGCTTTTTGCAGCAGCCTGCCCGATCTCTTGCCCTCTTGGGGCAGGGTTTGCCATCAAAGGGGATGAGTGACGTCTTCCCATGTAGCACTGGAGTTGTTCCCCCAAACTTGCAGAGTTACGCAGCCTTTTTTGACAGGCTGCTCACGTCCCTGAATGGTAGCATAGCCAAAGCGACCTGACGTACCCAAAGAGGACCAGGCTTTTCGCCTGGCCTCCGCAGATGGCATAACCGCAGATGGGTGGGAGCCGGGCTCTGCAATTTTGCCTCACTGCAAGGTCAGCCACGGGCTCTTATTTTATTCTCACTTGGCTTGGCCTTTTCACCAGCGTTGCCCCGGAGAGCAGCATGCATTCGCAGCATGTGAGCGCTTGACGTTGCTGCAACTTTGCAGCAGGATGTGGCTCTTTTGACTTAATATTCGCAGCACTTGCCAGGCTGGTTACCTGCTGCTTTTACCCCTCAGGGCTCCCCTCTGTTGCCAAGAGCAGTGCAAAATCTCCAGCACGTGCTGCAAAGCCAGAATGCCTCTGGCCTACTTGCTCAAGCCGGGTATTCACTGCTGCTTGGGAGCCCGCAGGCTGCCACGTCAAAACAGCAGCACAGGGCTCCTCTGGCCAGTGGCCAGCCCCAGCTTCTGAGCTAACCCCGAAAGAGCCAGCTCTGCCCTGTGCTCTGAAACATTAATCTGCAAATCCACGTGTATACGGATTTCCTCTGGCACGTTCCCTTCAGCCCATCAGTGCAGCTCATGCCTCTCTTCTGAGGGTGCGGGGCTGATTCCCCCCAACATAAAAAGCTAGGTAGGGGATTGCTACTTTGCAGGTTATTTGAGGTCCCAGCAACCGCCAAGGAAGCAGGCTTTGAGCTCTGGCTTAGACCTGCACTAGATCAATGCGTGTCCTTGCTGGGTTGGTAGACCAGGCTGTTACTAGTCTCTGTGGGCCTGCGAGGGAGGAGTGCAAGCAGAAAGGGGCACAACTTCACCCACGCCTGCTCGAGTACCCAGCTACAGAGGCTCAGCCAGAAGCAGTGCCCAACCCCAAGAGGCAGGGACCCGGGAACCAGACGGGACCTCTTTTATCCCCTCCCTGGAGCACAGGCACTCGGCGGTGATTAGCCTAATTTCCTTCTCTGTGCCGGCCTGCAGTAATTTATAACTAGGTCATGGACACTCATGACACAATCCCCATAAAGAAGGAGGACGGGGTTCACACAGGGTGCACAGGCTCCCCAGGAGGAGAGGGCAGGATGGTTGGAAAGGGCCCAGCACAGCTGGCCCCTTGCCTTTAGATCCAGTTGTGACTTTGGGACACAGCAGTTCAGCGACACTTTACTGGGTGATCCTGCTTTTTTGTTGTCTCTGTAGGAGCTCTCCTGCCCTGGCTCCCAGCTTCAGCCCCTGCACAGCACTGGTGCGAACTAGGGTGACCCATGGAGACCAAAGAGAACTGAGTGCATCTGCAGAGAAGCCAGACTCTAAACCCCAGAGCAAGATTTGGCCTGGACAAGCCTAGTCAGGCAATTTGCAAGGTCTTGGGCTCAGCAGAGAGGATGAGAGGCATGAATGGAAGAGGAGGACTGCGCTAGCTTGTGCGCCTGCTTGCATGAAGTCATATATATATATAAGCAAGGTGAAGCCACTCTGAGGCCGTTCGCTGTAAGTGATGGGGAGGGACAGACGTGTCTGACCAAGACAGCATGGGCAGTGAGATAAGGGCCAGATAATATTGTGCTACGTGGCCATGGGGCACCAGGTACTTCTGCATTCATAGAATCTGTAAGGTTGGAAGGGACCAGCCCCACGGGCCCCCTCTCGTGGGGGAAAGGCGTCCCTTGCCCCTCAGCCTCAGTAGCTTTGCCAAGCCTGCCAAAGCACTGGGACACTGAGGACTCCTCTAAGCAACCAGATGCCCCAAGGTTGCCAGCCAGCCTGGACCCGACCCGCAGCCAAAAAAAGAAGGTTCATTCCCTCCTTCTTGCTGAGGCCATCCCCATGCCCAACCCAGCTGATCAGACTGAGCATGGACAAATCGTCTTCACCCTTGGCTGTGCGCAATGGAGTTCCTATAGCAAGGAGCATCCGTTGACCTGGTCTTCTGAAAACAATGAAAGTGAGACCACATACTTCAATGGGCAAAATGAGCTCTAAACTTAACCTGAAACTAAACAGGCAATAGCAAAAGGATGGGCACTGTGGGTTGTCCTGACATTCTGCATCCCAGCTCTTTCAAGCAGAGGATATGGGTTGCATAGGAACATGTCTGCCTCTGAGAAAGCAGCAAAAGAAGCTCAAGATATCTACTCCTGCACAGTAAAGATATTTGCAGAAAGCACCTTCCCTGCCTTTTGTGTGAAGAGCTCCACTGTGTATCCCAAACCAGTGGAGAAGACCCTGTCTGCAGATGAAGGGGCTGCAATGTAAACGGCTGTTCTCCTTGTGTACATAAAAATCCGTGTCGTCCTCTTTCTCCCAAAGCTCAGGGAAGCCATCAGGTTTGCTCCCTTCAGCCCGTTTGCAGCCCCGTGGCGGAGGAGCTGCAGCCCACGAGATGGCACCAGAGCTTTTCCTCAGCCGAGGAGAACCGGTGCCTTGCTGCAGCGCTGGCAGCCCTGGGCACTCTGAAAGCACCCCTGGGTGCCGGGCAGCCCTCCGGCCCTGCAAGAACCTTCCAAAGATGCCCCATGAGAGGTGCATCTCACTGCACTCAGCACTGGCTGGGTCCTGAGGAGGAAGGATGGGGCTTGCTCTTCACCAACATCTCTACACGGAGGCAGGTAAGCCAGTTACAATACACAGGCAGCTTCTTTGCAAGGAAGATATCATGCTGCAAAGAGGGTGAGTGCCAGCACTTCCTAAAATAGTTTAACACCTAAAACTGTCCCTAAAGGGGGGGAGGGTGTCTGCTTGACATATGTCGCTTGCACAAGTGCTGGCTGTTCAGAACACTGCTAAGTCAAGCTGATTCTCCAAAACAAACAAACAAACAAACAAACAAACAAAAACCCCACAAACCCACACACAAAATCACAGGATGCTTCTTGGTTTCGCCTTAGTATTTTGCAGGGTGGTCTGATTGCTGAGGTCCGTCAGCAGAGATCTAGGCTCAAGCCCTAGAAAGCTAATACTGCCTGGCTTCTTGAGTGGGAGATGCTCAATAACTAGGGACTATACCATGCCTGCAGCGTGTCACTGGCGTAGCAGTCCAAGGCAGGGGCTGCTGGGTCCTCAGGAAAAAAAATGAGACTTTCTTCAGTGCCACTTCCTGACGAAAGCACATCAGAGCCCCATTCGAGCTCAGAGTGTAAAAACACCCCCGGCTCAACTCCTGTTGACAGCCCTGACTCGGCCCCCTTAAGCCTCCCCTGCCACGAGCCTGGCTGGTTGGATAAGGTGCTTGTCTCCATGGCTCTTTGCGGCTACCCACTGCTGCTCTGCAGCGTGTAATTGCTCTGAAGAGGGACAGTTTCCATCTACACACAAGTTTATGCCCATTACCTATATCTATATTTCATAAGCAGCTGTTACTATGTACATTAAGAAGATGATGGGAAACATCAGCACACTTCAGACCTTTTGTGGACCGATGAGAAGGACGTAACGCTAATCCGCATGGAAGGAGAGGGCACCTTGTACCCCTCCACAAGGCCCGATCCTGTTCCCATGGGGAAAGGCACAATTCTCCCTGACTTCCCAGGGAGGAAGGCTGGCACCTGACCCACAGCACCAGGACGTGCCAGGGCTGTCTATCCGGGCCTTGGGAAATGTGCCTCACTCCCTTCTTCAGCTCAGCTGTGACCCAGAGGGGTGAAATCGTGCTGGTGGCACACACACTTTTGAGACTGATTTTACACTCCTCGTCTCACTCACCTCACAGAGGTCCCTGCCTGCATTTGCCAGTTAATGGGGATCTGTACCACACCTTGCCCACATCAACAGCTGTATAACTGCATTGCACTGAACAGATATTTATAGCGTCTTTCCCCAAGGATATGTTGCAATTTTCCCACACGGAGAACATTCTCTTTTAGCTCTATTCTGTTCTTTATCCTTGGGGCCAACGCTGAGAAATGCTCCAGTAGGGAACCACTTCAGCAAAACACCCCTCTGTTTAAACTGATGTAGGCTGTAGAGTGATTAAATCCTGATGTGGGGGTCAGGACCTAGGACCCAGGAAGACACCGGGAGCTGTTGCAACACTTGCAGCTCCCTGATCTAGAGACAGGCCAGCAATAGTTTGCACTCTACCATCGATGAGAGCATCCCAAAAGCGGCCGTAAAGTGCACCCTGCACCCACACCTGCAGGAGGATGGTTCTCCTGAACCATGGTCCTGCTCCCAGTACATCTCCCTCAGGGGAGATGCCCACTGCAGCAAGGCCTCGGTGCACAGCCAGGCTCTGGATTCACACAGCTAGTGGGTGCTGTTTCACGGCAAAAGAGGAACTAGAAACCTGATGGAAAAATCCAGGAACTGCTTTAAACATAAAAGCTATGTTTCCGGTCCCTTTTCATGAAAGAAGAAACCCTGGAAGGAGAAACTACAGCCAGCTGGTGGACAGAGCCAGGCCAGCCCTGGGCCTGGGCTTGTGGGAGGCAGAGTGAAAGGAGATTACTGCTGTGCTGCTTTTGTTTTCTTTTGGTAATAAAATGTGTCAGACTGAGGATTTCAAGCATTTTCCTGATATTCCAGCCAGCACTGCACAGATGGGGAGATCTATGGAGCGAAGAGACAGGATATATTTGAATAAAGAACAGGCACCTAAGGTTGTTTGGGATTCACTTTGCCCTTCCCCTGCCGGCGTAGTGAGACCCTCTCAAGAAATGATCTTTATTTCAAAAATCCCTGCAGAGAGCAGGAAAAATATCCACAACAGTCCACAAAGCCAAACATTTGGCTCATTTGCACACCATAACGAGGACTTCTAGGAGTCGTAAAAAGCAAAACTGTGCTTTCCTGCCACGCGGAGCGCACCTCGCCGCCTGGAAGGGCGCACGGAAGGGGCCAGCGCGCAGAGCCGGCCGCCCGGGGCGGACGCCTGCCCCTCCGCACGGTCTGACAGTTTTTCCTTTGAACGTCTGTCGGTTTTTCCCCCTCAAGCAGAAGGCTTTGCCCCCGCTCCTCCTCCTCTGCCTCCCCTCTCCATCTTTCCTTCCTCCCAATCCCTCCCTCTTCCCTCAGTCCCTCTCTCTTCTCTCCTCATCCCTGGCTCTCCTCTGCCCTCCCTCCTTCCTTCCCTCAGCCTTGTCTCCCCTCGGCCTTTCCTCGCTCCCCTCCCCTCCCCTCAGTCCTCTTTCCTCAGTCCTCTCCTTCCTCGCTTCATCCCTCCCTCTGCTCTGCCCTCCTCAGCCCCTCTCCTCCCTCCCTCTCCCCTCAGCTCTCCCTCCCCTCAGCCCCTCTCCTCCCTCCCTCTCCCCTCAGCCCTCCCTCCCCTCAGCCCCTCTCCTCCCTCCCTCTCCCCTCAGCTCTCCCTCCCCTCAGCCCTCCCTCCCCTCAGCCCCTCTCCTCCCTCCCTCTCCCCTCAGCCCTCCCTCCCCTCAGCCCCTCTCCTCCCTCCCTCTCCCCTCAGCCCCTCCCCTCAGCCCCTCTCTTCCCTCCCTATCCCCTCAGCCCTCCCTCCCCTCAGCCCCTCTCCTTCCTCCCTCTCCCCTCAGCTCTCCCTCCCCTCAGCCCTCCCTCCCCTCAGCCCCTCTCCTCCCTCCCTCTCCCCTCAGCCCTCCCTCCCCTCAGCCCCTCTCCTCCCTCCCTCTCCCCTCAGCCCCTCCCCTCAGCCCCTCTCCTCCCTCCCTCTCCCCTCAGCCCTCCCTCCCCTCAGCCCCTCTCTTCCCTCCCTCTCCCCTCAGCTCTCCCTCCCCTCAGCCCCTCTCCTCCCTCCCTCTCCCCTCAGCCCTCCCTCCCCTCAGCCCCTCTCCTCCCTCCCTCTCCCCTCAGCCCCTCCCCTCAGCCCCTCTCAGCCCTCCCTCTCCTCAGCTCTCTCCCCTCAGCTCCTCTCCTCAGCTCTCCCCTCCCCCCGCCCGTGCGGGCCCGGCGCCGCGGTGGGCGGGGCCTGGCGGCGGGGCGGGGCGGCGGCCTGGCCCCGCCCCCCGGCCGTTACTTGCGCGCCGCCCGCCCCTCCCCTCGCCACCTCCCCGCCCGCCCCTCCCCCAGCCTGCGCCGGCGGCCGCGCGCTCTCCCCGCTCTGCCCGGCGCCATGGCGGACCAGCCCGCTGAGGCGGCCCCGGCCCCCGCCGCCCCGGCCGCGGCCCCCGCCGCGCTGCCGCTGCCCGCGCCGGCCCCGCCGGGCGGCTCGCAGCGCCTCCTCTTCTCGCACGACCTGGTGTCGGGCCGCTACCGCGGCTCGGTGCGCTTCGGCCTGGTGCGCCTCATCCACGGCGAGGACTCCGACTCGGAGGAGGAGGAGGGCGGCGGCCGCGGCACCGGCGGCGCCGCCAGCTCGGGCGGCTCCGAGTCGGGCGGCCCCGGGGGCGGCGGCACCGAGGAGGGCCGCGCCAGCCCGCTGCGGCGGGGCTACGTGCGGGTGCAGTGGTACCCGGAGGGCATCAAGCAGCACGTCAAGGAGACCAAGGTAACGGCGCGGCCGCGGCCCGCCCTGCCCCGGGGGCGCCGCCCCCGGCTGCCGCCTTCGCGGCCTCCGCGCCGCGGAGCGCGGGGCCTTGCGCGGGGCCTGCTGCGGCCTGCGCGGCCTGCGGGCCGGCCGGGCGGGGGCGGGGGGAGCCGCGGCCGCGGAGCCGGGCTCCTGCACCTCTTCCCCGCTCCCCCCGCCCCCCTCCAGCCCCGGTGTCGCCCGCCAGCAGCGCTGCCCGCGGCTGCGCAGGAGGCGGACCGTGTCCTCCAGAGGTTGAAACGCGTTTCCCGTCTTTCGTCATGCTGGAGTGAATCCTTCTCGCCTCCCGCCTGGAGCGCGCACCGCTCCCACGCTTCGCTGCTCTCTGGACGTAGCCGTTTCTCCCCGGCACTGGATTTTAATGGCACTGAAGGAAGTGCGGTAGGGGATTTGAGCTAGTTCCTAATAGTGGCAAGCTTTCCATCCCTCTCACTCCATGGGAATGTGGTCCAGTATGTCTCTCTTTGGTGGGCAGTATCGCGGTGGTAGGAGAGCCAGCAGCTAAATAAAGTAATCTCGACTAGCTAAAATTTCAGTGGTAGGCAACCATGATTTGGATTTGCCCTTGTTTATGTCTTAATGAGACATAAGTAAATCTGTGACCTCTTAATTATATCCAGAGAGCCATAGAGCGAAGGGCACTTCTGAGGTCTGGGTTAGAATATTCCCACTTCCCAAAGTTATTCTGATGCCAGATTTTGCACAGGGTGACTGACAGTACAGAGGAGACAAAAGAGAGAGCAGGGGCACTGTAATATAACACAAAGGGGCCTGCGAGGAATGGGCGTTGCACTGAACAAAACAGAAGGCCTGCGCTGTCCTTGCAGTAGAGCGAGTCGGAGTGCTGTTCTGGGGTGGCAACTAAAAGCAGGAGTCTCCTGGTATGCCATCTGCTTTGCTGCTTCAAAAATGAAGCAGAATGCTGAAGAGGGGGGGGAGCTGAGAGAGAAAGGTGTGTTTTGCTCCTACAGAAATCGGTAGGATTGCACACACTGCCAGAATGAGCTAAATTTAGGTGATAGTGTCATTAGACATGTGACCCGTAAGGAGATAAGAAAAATGAAAACAAGGTATCAAGAAAAGATATTTACATACTAAGAAAAACCTTCTTTCCTTAGAGCCACAATCCAATCACTGTAACCTTCAAATAAAATCTTCATGTGCTGTTGCATCAAAATATACCCACAGCTGAGAGTTTTCAGCATCTAAATGAGGCCGCCTCAACATGAGTGAGTAAACCTGGACTTAGGAGTTGTTATCGGATTCTCAAATTCGAAAGCGTTAGCTCTGACTTTAGGCACTTGGTAACTGTACCATGTACAGCATTAGAAAAAGCGAGACTGCAGAGGATCAGAAGTCAAAGGCAATTATGTAAATAAACGGTCCTGTTTCTTTCCTTTTCATGGTCGCATCCCTCTGATGGAGGCATCTTTACTGTTCAGGTAATAGACCCCGGGGAAGAGTTCCCTAAGTGCCTGAGGAATTTAGGTGTGCTTATTGTATTGATTTTTTTTTTCCATTTGAAAAGCTGCCCACTAGCAAAATTGATAGGCATCGTGTACAATCTGCACTGCAGTTAGGGATTACTAAAAACAAATCTGGTGCCATTGGAAAGGTGGCGCAGAACTTCTCATTTCATGGTTGAAGTCAAGTTTTTTTAGCTGCCCTCTGATCCAGGCCTTTCACATCATACTAATGGGTGCAAACCAGATGCGTAAGCTGACCTACTTGTCATTGTCTAAGCTGGGAGGGGTACAAACCAGAAGCGCCACGTGGTTGTCCTGGGCCTGAAGTTTGTTGTTTTAGAATGTCATTGCCAGATGAAGTTATTTTGCTCTAAATCTCCAGCTTCTTTCTCCATGGAATTTTATTTAGTGTTTTTACTATGTTAACCTGACTGTCTTGGTCACATGAGAGTATTTGTTCCAGTTCTTTGAAGGTACCCTTTATTTCTCTGAGCTCTTAATTCTGCGGTGGTCAGAGGATAAAGGTAATCCTGGGGCCAAGGCTCCTGCTGGCCTCATCTAGCTCCATTGTATGTATGGTAGATTTTGTTATCGTGTAAAACGCTTGTGTGTCTCTGTCTTGTGTGAATTTCTCTTTGTCAAGTACTTTAACATTTATGAACCCTGGTGCATTTATGGGAAGAGCATGTGTTGTAACTGAGGAAGAGGAGAAAGTTGTTGCAGATTTTGAGGATAGTGAGAGTACCTTCAGCTTCCCATGCAAAGGTCAAATGCAGTTGTTGATAATCAGACAAACTGGATTATAACCCTAGCGATTTCCTGTGTTTTGCTTAAATTGTGTGGGTTAACTTTTTTTTCTCCTAGGCCTATATAGGCTAATCCTTTTTACTATTGCTTCTAGATGTTCTATGCTTATCTTTGTTCTTTCCTGTTGGAAATAGTAGGCAGACTGCCACTTAAACTGGAGTACACAATTACTGATGTTAATAAGTAATAGAAGCTTTCTCTTGAAATAGGGCTAGCATTTGGTACAAAGGCCCACCAACTCTTCCAACTGAATAAGTAGTTTATCCAGATACATTCCTGCCTTTGATTCCCATGTTGATAGTCATTAGCAGTATCATGAGAATGACATGAATGAAGAAAGAGCTTGGATATCTTATCCTCTGGCTCTGTGTGCTTCTTTCCTGCCTTCCATGACCTTTTTCAAAACACTGGAAAGTCATTGTTGCTAAATAATGCAAAGCCCAAGAAGTTGTGGAAGAAGAAGCCTTTCCTATCCAAATATGTTTGCAGTCTATGTCCTATCTAACTCCCATCCTGTCAGGCAATCAAATCCAAAGAGCAATCCCTCTGGCTAAAACCCTCTCTCTTGTCTTTGTATTACTGTTTGTATACTGGATATAATTTTCACTCTGAAGTTGTGAAAGTATTGATAACTGGTGTGAACATGCGATGCTTTTCTAATAAAGTAGCAGTAATATTTGAGACTTAGCTGAATCTTAATTTCCAGTTTTCTCAGCTGTAAGTTAATACTCTCCCTACACACTTGTGCTGCCTTTGGGAAACTAATAAACATACTTTACCATGTTAAATATGAGTAAGGCTCATAGAATGCCTTAAAATGCAGCTGGTCTTCCTCTCTCTGCCTCATTGCTCTCTGCCATCTTAAATGTTCACAAAACCTGTGTAAGGCATATGCAGATGGAGAAAACAAAAGTGCAGGTGTTATATTTCAGCACCTTATCTAAAGGCCTGTAACAGGCCAGACTGCTGAATTCCCTATCTTGTGCTCTTGTGTGTGTCTTTGGGAATGAAATACGTAGGCTAGTATCTTAATATAATGCTGTTATGTGTCAGGAGTAGAGTTGATTGATTTACTGGTAGGGAGCATGTATAGACCCAGGATTGCCTTAAGAGTCAAGGTCCAAGTTTCTGGAAGTTTTTAGCAGCCTTTTGCTTTGTTTCTGTGCAGTTCAGAATACAGCTTGATTTGGATGGCTCTCTGCTTCATTCAGGTTTGCTCTGGAGACAAATTCAAACTATCAGGGCACTTGAGATATAATCCAGTAGCTGATCAGCTTATTAGCTGGAAATTATCTGATGTTATCTCTACAAATCTCTATGAATTCAGTTCTGCTTCATCCCACACAACCCTTCTGTTCCTTCCTGCTGTTCATTGCTATAATTTCTTGACCTCAAATATTGAGTCATGAATATAAGGTTGCAGGAGAACTTTCTGAAGACATTATTCCCACATAATTTCAAGACTTCTGTGTGTGTTTTATTTTTTCTGAGTTTTGTCATTAGTTAATGTTTTGACGTAAACTTCTAAGTTGTGATTTTTTTTCTGTGCCTATATGATGGGAGAAAGAAATACTTTCTATTTAATGAAGATCAGCGTTTTCTCCTCTCTGTCCCTTGGCAGCCACTGTCAACCCTCACTTCTGGGATCCCAGCTAGGAGCTAACTGACACAGGTGGTCAGATCCTGTGAGGTGCTGCTATTTTTGTTAGTGTCAGTAGCTTTTTCTTGCTTTTCTAGTTAGGACATCAGTGTGGGCTGTTCAGGTGTTAATCATAGCTACAGACTGTGTGGTACCTATTTGTGATTGAGAGAGGGAGACACTGAGAGCCTTACCAGTCTGAAGATGAAAGATTTTGTATGTTCTCTGTCTAGAAAGGCAGTGATGTTGAGTATTGAAATTCCAACAGGTAAAGATGAATGGTTTTAGTTTGTGTAAGTAGGAGTCCTTTTCAGGAGTCAGGAACGCTTGCTGAACACAGTGCAGAGCTGTAGTGTAACACACAAATTCAGTGCCCATAAACTATTAATACTGTTTTTTATTGCACGGGGAAGCTATATCTAACCCTCTTTTTGCTTCTGACATTTCAGTTAGTCTCCCAAGAGGTTTCTTTGAAACCACCTGACTTTTATAGCTGTTAAAGATAGGAGAGAAAAGGCTTACTGGAATTTTTGCAGTTCTGTGCAAGACAATCACTTCACTTCAAAGGGTAACTATTCAGTCCTGTAGCTGGTCATTGCAAGGCTACGTTGCCTTGATTTGCCATTTTGCTTTGCAGGTTAAGAGCTTTGATTTGTTTGACTCCTGCAATATTGACTTGGGGATCATTGCTTGTATTCAATTGCAAAAATGACATCCTGTACAGCATGCAGTATGGAAGTCTCCTGGCTACTAAGTAATATACAATATTATTGTATAGAGAGCTGTTCTGTGTTTGTAGTGTACAGACTGGACTGATGGCTCAAGAGTAGAAGTGGCCACTTGGACTAGGCAATTAACCATAACATTCCTGACTAAATTTTGAATAGTTATTTTTAGAATGAAGAGAATCTCGCCCCAAGCAAGCAGTTGCTCTGTGGTGGGTCATCTCTTCTAAGGTTTGCTTGCTTTCAATGTGTTGATATAGCTAACAGTTTGTTTACTCGTCCGATGAGTTACTAGTTAACTAATATACGCTAAAAGCTTTAGGAGGAATGAATCAAAGCCCATGATAGACCTTGAAATACCTGCACAAATGAGGCCTTTTGCAGTAACTTTTTTCTCAAAGTCTTCTCCTTTGCTTGTGTTTATGCAGCTCAAACACAGGCTTCCACAGATGAGTGGAAGCACTCGTCAGCTTTAAGCAATTTTGTAGTTACTTTTTCCATGATAGACTCTTTATTGAACTTAAAAGACAGAATCTGTAACAGATGCTTTTTGGGGCTAGGTCTTGCTTACTTATGCCAGCCATCCTCAGTTCTTCTCCTCTCTTCAGAGAAAAGATGCTATTTTTAATGTTCAGCATCTGTGTTGGTACTGGGAAGTAATTGGCATTTGTGAAACTAAAAGCCTCCTCTCATTTGACTCTTTGACTGTTTAATTACTTGTGGGATTTCGAAGGCTCAGAAGGTGATGATACCTTCCTAAATGTTAGTTAGGAAAAACTTGTCTCATTGTTCCACTCTACTGTTACCTCCCACCATGTACCCCCCCACCCCCTGGTCATTATCAGTTTAGAAACTGATACTTTCATCTGAAATTTTTGCACTTGCTTTTTAGATTGTCGCTTCTAAGGTTCCTGGAACTGAAAGATATGAGATGATAGCTTGGATTTTTTTTCTTTTCTTTTGACGTTGCCCAAAGCTTTGGGGTATTTGATATGTAACTCAGTTCTAGTTCTACCTTGCATGGTTGGTATTTCTTCTCCTTTTGTGGTCTTTAGAACTGTTACAAGGTAGGTAAATACTAACTGTAATTTCTGAAACAATAAAAATCAATGGGTAATGGATTTTATTTTCTGTTTGCCATGGGATGTTATGCTGCTAAGTAGATGTGTATGTGTTTGTGTCTTGAACTTAAATGCTCTGCTAACCTGAGTTTGCAAAGTTGGCAAACTTAAGCAAAAAATCATTTCTATAACTAATAAGATCTTTGGGATGAGTGAAGGATTTATCTTCAACAAATACTGGAAAACTTTTTTATTTTTGAATGTTAACTATTTCTGTGAAGGGAGAAGTGGACTGGAGGGGGTAGAGGGTACAGGTTATAAAGTGTCTAGAAACATCAAACACTGAAAATACATGTTTTTGGCAGAAGAGAGAATGAGGATTACTGATAACTGTAGTAGCTATGTATTTTCAGATGTGCATGAGTTTCAAGTTGACTGGTGTCCTTTTAGTTTTATTGCTATCTTCAAGCTGTGATGAATGAATGGCATAGAGGAAAACTTCACATTCAATCTTGTATAACACATCAGCTGGTTAGCAGTAACGCTTCAAGAGAAAGGTTATACCTATCTTAAATGAGGCTTTAAAGGCTGAGTGTAATTCTCTGGTAGCCAAAAGGTGATTACCTTGGTCAGCATCTGGCAAGAATGTATGGGACAGGATCAGAGTAAGATCCAGAGATGCAAGTGAAAACTTGTTCACGTACTGAGGTTGTTGGGGTGTTCAGGGTGACTGAAAGGCCTTTGGTCTACCTTAGGGTGTAATCCAGAACGCACACATCCCGGGCTGCACTCTGTGTGTGAAAGTGGGCTACGTTAGGTTCATTGTGGGCCTGGCTTCATTTGTGGATAGGAAGAATTTCTAACGGTGCATTTCAGGTTTATTCTTACCTCTTGCGTTTGGCTGCGTGCACATGGTACTAAACAAGGTAGAAATCTTCAGCGTTCTCTGTTCCAGCCTCTGGAGATTTGGACTTTCATAACTATACTTTGAGGAGGGTGTAGTTGTGCAGGTCAGGTAAGGGGAAGGGATGGGTAGTATTAAATTTCCGTCTTAAGGCCTTAATTGTGTAGATTTTAAAATAACTTAATGGTGAGAGAGAACGAGTAGACATCTGCAGTTGGAATTCCTCCCTTTTACAGAATATCTGTTCTGTAAAGTCAAGGCCAAAAACATTGAATGAGAGTGGTCAGCCTCTAAGACTATTAAAGTCTGTATCTCTGAACACTAGACCGTGGGTGTTTGGGGTGTGGCTTTTTTGGTTTGGTTTTAGAAGCGGTCTCCCCTCGAGGCTTTATTCAGCCTTCTCCGTTGTTCAGGTGTGTGTTGTACCGTAGAAGCACACAGCAGCAGTTGCAGTGCAGTTTAGCTCAGCTTGCATGGAAGATGTTTAAGCTAAATAGCATTGACGCACGTATCTTGTGAGCTCAGACCATGCGTCATGGATCTACTGACCTGCTTGTCTAAATCTTAACAAATTCATAGCTGAAAATGTATAGAAATGGTGTCCAGAGCACTATCTTGATAGGGTCCTGGAAATATTTTGAATCTCGGCATTCACTCAGCCCCTTTATATACCCATACAGTCTTGTACCTCAGGCTAGAAGCTGAGGGAGCAAGCATCTCCAAAATATTTTTATCTTGTAGCTGTTTCAGCACCTAGCCAAGATTTCCAAAGTCAGATGCACAAAGCTGCATCTTAAGTAGTCATCCCTTTTTTCAGCAGTCTGGAACAACTACTTCCCTGCTCTGGAAATACATGGGATGCACTAGAAAGTTAAGCTTGTTTATAACTGCAAAAAGTGAGTTTATTACCTGTTTTTTACATTGTCTTTAAAATATGTTTATTTTCCTCAACAGCTGGTGCTGTAGCTTGTTATGGAATAACTGGACAGCATGAGGGCTGTTGGTAAGAGGTGAGGCCGAGGATTTGCAGGAAAGCTGCCTGGGAGAGGCCTGGAGCACTCGTTATCCTATGTAGCTTCCAGGCCTGGAAAAAATGTAATTTTCAGGAGCAAGTTTGAAACAGAGAAACTGCCCAGCTTACATTTGTAGTAGTGTCACTTCACAGCCTCTGGTTACAGTCCCTTGAGCTGAAGAGAAAGTAGGTAGCTATGCCCTTGCTCCTTTAAGCAGCATTCATTTCATACCATAAAATTACAACAGTGATACCATGTGGTTCTGTATTCACACACGTCAAACACAGTCTGGGTGCTATGTTCTTACAGTTGCTTGTAAAGCTATTAGCTTTTTTGGTTGTGAGGAAGAGGTTGAAGACTGACTAGTAAAGAGCGCTATTTAATCACCAGCTGAAAAGATAAGGTGCTTAAGACTTTTAACCAGGTTTTTTAGACCAAAGCTGGGACTTTCTTGTGCATCATTCCTGTTAAAATGCCTAGGTAGTATTTGAATCCCTCAGTGGAAGATGAGCCTTATGATTAAGATAAAATACACTAATACTGGGAGAGATGGAAATAGTTCCATCGCAACTGATTTTTTTTTTTTACCTGCTTTTGAAAGGATTTAATTTCTTTGAGAATAAAAAAAAAAAGAAGAATGTTTTATGTGAATCAATATTGTTTTAAGAAACAGTTAAGAAACAATAGTGTTTTTAGGAACAGCACTTTTCATCTTCAAAGCACCTTCAGGGCTCTGATGTTGCGGTGCCTCTTTGGCCATGTGGGTTGGAAAGGTAACAAAAACTTCTCTTGTGGGCGACTCTATCGGGGTCAGTCAGCCTACGCTAGCTTTGTTGAGCCCTGACGTAGTTCACTGGATGGTATGCTCGCTATCTTCTTTGCTTGACCCGTCCTGAGTCGCTTGACCTGCAAACGATAATATATTGGCTGTGCTGCGTGTGTGTGAAATGTCACGCTTATAAATATGCGATCTAGTTTCCATCTCCTGCTATTGAGAGATTCAGATTTATGTGTTTCCTCACGTGAGCAGTTAAACTGCTGAGTAACCTAGCGTTTTTGGAAGTTAGTTAAACTGTAAATCTAGTAAACTGTGACAATTTTGTAAGACTGGATTAGAAATGCAGTCGGTGAAGTATAACTTAGCTGTAGGTCATTAACTTTGAGGGTTCTTATTCAAATGGCTGTCAGCTCTCCTGGCTCAAGGTGTTCTGATTAAATAACTAGTCCTAGAGTAACTAGAGTACTGGTCCTCAGTAAAATTGTTGGCTACAGTTACACTTAACATGATCAGAATTTGCTTAGCGCTCTGATCACCAAAGGATCTTAGTATTTTTCTTCATTCAGCTTTTACTTTGTAATTGCACTAAAATGGCTGCTTTTTTCTTATCTGCCACTTGAGAGAAGAGCTGGATGTGTCGGTAACTGGCAGTGTTGGACTACGCTGCCCTTCTCAATTGCTTCCCACTGTTTCTGTCTGTCTCTAGTGGCAGATGGTGCAGCTGGACTGTTCCCCTCAGAACTTTGCTTTTTAGTATTTGAGGTGAGTGCACATGAAATATCGCTTAAAATATTTTTGTTCAGAATTGATCCCCATTCCAGCAAGGCCCTACAGGGTGTTGTCCTTTGGTTTTGCTTTTCTAACTGCTTTTGAGGGTGAAAGCTTTTTTTCTTTGAAGATGCATTACACATCTAATCCAAATGAATAATTCTCATGACTGTTGTACAAAGTATTCATGCTGCTGTTCAGCATTTGAGTCCAGTTCCTTGAAACAGTGTTGGTCTTGAGACAAAAGTCACATTTTCTAAATTTAGAGCTAGTAAGTAACTGTGTGACTGGTTGTGCATAGTGCATATTTAACCGACTCTTCATATATTTTGTTTCATGCTTAATGCATGCAGTGTTTGCCAGAAATCTCTCCTATGTCCTTGTGCCACAGGAAACTGCAGGGTCCAGATGGTAAAATGTTTTTTTTTTTGGCTTCCTATGCTGAAGCATAATCTCATCATAGTGAATTGTCTGTGGACTTCAGTTTATAGCAGAAAAAGGAGGGAAAAAAGTCTGTCTGTCCTTACTGGAAAACTTTTGGTTTTGCTTTTTTTAAAGCCTGCGGATGTGGATGATTCACTTGCTTCCTTTAAGAGGCAGGCCTGCCGGCATTTCGGGTGTGCTCTGAAGAATCTGGGAGGTTATTCCTAATAAGCTGGAGTGGTATATAATGCTTCCTCCTTGAAGTGTATTTAATGCAGCATGTGGTTGATGAATGTGGACCTGAATTATCCTAGCTTTGGAAGCTTTCTGTACTGGAACAAACTTCACAGGGTAAAGCAAGTTGCTTCCCAGACTATGCCTCTCTGTATGTTCCTGAAATTTATATAAGAGGAGAAGAGAGCGCCTTAAGGAATTACACAGCTGCAAAGGTAACACTGCACAGGAAATATGAGTGCATGAATACTTAGATTTAAAAAGAAATCCTATCATTCCTCCACATTGCATTAGCTGGTACTTTTACTAGTCTAACTTGTCGATGTTTTGAGGTCTTGCCGTACATCTAAAAATTAGATAATAAGATTTGGAGTGAAATATTGGTTCTTTTCACCGAGAACATCTCCTGACTTGCATAGCTGAATTTGCTTGTTTGCCCTTTTGACTCTGAGGCTGGAAACTTCCTCTGTTTAGTTTTGTGTGTTTTGTGGATTGTGCTGGTACACGACAATGAAAGATTTGGTTCACAGACTAAATCTGCCCTGTAATGATAAAGCAAAGTGCTAAGTACAGAGTGACTTGACTATAATAAAACATGTGCCAAAAAAGAACCCCTCCCTGTGGTTACTCACGAGTACTCCCCAGGCCGATGTTTTATACCGTGTCGCGCGTTCATAGCTGGTCGAAGGAGCTGGGCTTGCACACCAGCCCAGCGGCCTGCAGGCAGGTAGTGCTGTGCTGGCACAGTCTGCTTGGACTGTTTCTCAGTGTGTTTGGCAGGATGGGAGGAGGGAAATGAAAGCAAGGTGCAAGCGAGGATAGACTAGATCTGGAGCTCAGAACCTGGATCTCTTGAGGCAGCCCGTGCTGTTGGGGCAGTGCTGTGCTAGGAGGAACCTCCTGAGTCAGTCCCCCAGAAAATGAGGTAGCTGTTCGCTTTGATTTCTTGGATTAAAAAGCTGTTCCGATCTTGATGGGAAAACTTGTCATTTCCAGCATAAATGCACAGGCAGTTTACATCCATCTCTTCAAGTAAAAAGCAAACCTGGCTCCTAACTAGCTTCTTGTATCTATAAACGTGCTCCTGTGGGTGAAGCGCAACCATTTTCTCCCTTTTCACACTCAGACTATGTATCGCCAACTTTCTCGCAAGATAGGCTCTTTCCTCGATAATCTTGCAGCTCTTCTCTGCACCTGCTCCAGTGAGAACAGTGCTTTCTTGATCAGTGTCATCTCTGGTTGCCTTGATCAGCCTCGAGTACCTTGTTGAATGAAATTAATGTTTGTTTCCTGAGGTTGCTTTTATCTGAGCCCAAGTGCTAGTTTAAAACTCAACACCTTCCATATCAAGCACTCGGTATTTTACAGTCGTTATTATGTGATCAGCTCTCAGAATTCTTGTCATTTTAGGGAAAGATTAATAATTTATAGGAAATATTTCAAATAGGGTAATTAATGTGGTTACTGTAATGCATATGTAAAATCTTTAATTGGGTGAGTTTCTGTCCCTTCCTCCCAGTGCCTGCCCCCCTTTTCTCCCCTAGCTTTGACACTTAGTTTTGGAAAAAAATCCAAGCTAAGATCCTGACTTCTTAATCATGCTATGGCTATGGGTTTTTTTTGTTTTGGGTTTTTTTTTTTTTTTTTTTCGTTTTTTTTTCTGTTCTCAGTAATATGATTTAGTGCCAGATTGGAAATGGTGGCCAATATCTATGGATGGCAATCTACTTGATCTTGTGCAATGATTAAAATAATTGATAGTTATCTTATACTAGCCTAGCAAATGTGATATGAGTGTCAGTATTGCATTAATTCTGTGTATTCTACTATTTAATTGGCATTCAGGTGGAAAAACACAGTGTGTATTTAGACCTAATTTTGTCTCTTCCACAGTGGTGCTTTGGCTGCTTTGTTTTTGCCCCACAACATTGCTTTCTCTTCAGATTACAGCAGTCTTTTGATTAGTACATGTAGAACTATGCCAGTGAGGCAGTTTTACAGAGAAAATACTCTTATCTGAGAACTCCCATAGCTGGCATACGCACTGCAAAGCACCAGCCATTTTTTTGTAGTGTGTGTGGAGAGCTGATGATGAGCTCTACCTGTTTGGCTTGGCAAACCGTATTTGACATTTTTGGCCACAGTCAGTGGAGTAAACTGGTCTTATCACCCACTCTACTCCTGATAATTTTTGTGTTAAATCCTTTACTTTCCTTGGTGATGGGGAAATGAACCTTGTCTTTTTTTTTTTTTTTTTGTGATAACTTAATTTGCATTTATCTTAATCTTTTCTAATATGACATTAATAAGTGTTTGTTGTTAGGAGAGTTGTGATGAGAAAACATCTAGTGATTGAAAAGGTTGGCTTTTAAGGGTGATATTTGTAGGGCTGATTCCTGTCTCTGTGCTGTTGTACCTGCTTTAAATGAGTGTTGCTCCCTGAGGCTGCTAAGGGTGTGTGTGTAGAGGGAGGTAACAAACTCAATGTGGAGAGTGCTTATCTTCCAGAACTTGGATCTTTAAAACTACTTAATACCATTGGTCTAGCAAACCCTTTTGTAGAAGCATTTATGAGCAATCTTCCGAGTCTCTTGCGCAGCTCGTATCTGAATCTCCTTGGTGCTGAAAGAATCATATCAATGTGATGATGACAGTGAACTGTAATAACCCAGAGAGTGAAGAGTTGGTTCCACTTGTTTTGGAGAGCAGCCTAAGAAATCTTTGTGAAACTCCAATTCTTATTAGTGCTGCTAATTTAGTTCAGCTGCAGTTCAGTTTAGGTTGCCTGCCTGTGATTTGTAGTGCTGGCAGTGCTTAAATGAAGACTTGAAACAAAAGATCAAGGAGTAGACACAGAGTGACACTCATAGCATCATTGTCCACCTACATGTACTATTGAGCGTGGCAGAAAAGACTTCAAATTACAATTCTTGGATATTTGCTAGCTTGAATCTTAGCTCAGCTGATTCCTTCTGTGGCATTAGAAGATCGGTGTGTTAACTGCTGCTAGAGACAGTTTTTTTGTGGTAGCAGGTCTTTTTTTCATAGCTCTGTTTTGTCCACTAGCCTTTTTCCCCTTCTCTTCTCCCTAAACAGCTTGTATGCCATTCTGATGCTTCAGAGGCCCTTAAGTGCCCATGCCCCATGATTAGGTTTTCTCCCCACACCTGGATCTCTGGAACCTCAGAGGCCCTTTCCCCCACCCATTCCTCCTCACAACCTTCATCATTGCTGTTTTCCTCTAGCAGTTAAGTTGTTCAGGATGATAGCACACTCACTGCTGTTGAGACGGTAGTTGTTGCTCTGGTGTGGACACTGGCAGAAATGTCTGATTGCCCTCAGGGCATCTGTTTGCCCTCTCATTTTTTTTTCTCCAGTTTCATCAGGAAAAAATCACAAGATGTTCTTGAAATTCTTAATTGATTAGGTATTACCTACTCGACTCAGTGTTGCATCTGAACAGAGGAGGGATGGTGAGGTGGGGTTTTCAGGGTTTTCTGCTAATGAATGACAGATGTGTGCTAGAAGGGCATCTTTTTCACTAAACTGCTTTAGGATATTTGCAGAGGTTTGGATTATCTGCATTTGGAAGAAGAGCAAAGGATGTTTATTATGGTCTCATGTGAAAGTTGGGCCCCAGCAGGAACATCACAAGGTTAGTGAGTGCTGTGTGTGCAGCTGGTGCTGCTACTTCTGGCTTAGCCTCCTCTCAGCGTTGTCTTTGACTTTATCTTAGGCTCTCTGGAAAATAAGGTATCTGTCACATTCAGTTACACAGTGCTTTAGCAAGGTGGCTAATCTCTGTTAGAGACCAGGAGCTTTTAATCACAAGTGGCAGTATGTACTCTGATTTGAACCCAGGCCTCTAGTGATGGGTGAAATTACCCTTCTGTACACCTGTCTTCCTATAAATAGGTGTTTTAACTAGGGGCAGGTGCTATTGAAATGCCACTTGGGTGAGATCTGAGCAATGTCTTCTAGCAGAGTGAGGTATTGTCTTGCTTTGTCTGGTGTATCAAAAGCCGAGCATTTCTCTGCTGAGAGATACTGCAGTGGTGAGATAGCTGGTTATCAGACTTTTTTTGCAGTGTTTTGAAACTGTAGTATTTTCTTGAATCATCTCAGTGCTTCATTCTCTCCAAAGCTGTTGTTAAAATGTCACATTGATAGGTATGTATTGACTCTTTTTAATCCCTGTCCCACTTCCCTGCTGTAAGTGTCTTGTTTTCAGGAAATTCTAAACTTTTTCGGTTCCCTTCTTTTGTGTATGTTGCAAGGGGTTCAGTGGTTATGAAAAGCAGTGTTGTTTGAGTGCCCAGACTGTAACATCTAGCAGTATGCTTTTCAGTGCAGTACTCGAGTATTATTCACAATTCTCTTTTTATAATTTTCCTCTGAAAGAGTAAACTATGGAGGCTCTCTCACTGAAATATTTAGCCATCATGCGCCTGCTCTGCAATATCATTGTGGGACTAGGCTTTTAAAACTGAGGTATTTTACAAAAGGAAAATCTTGGTTTATCTTGATCCGTTCAACTCTGGAGCATTACTTGCAGTTTGTGGAGAAGTCTGTGATTGGTGAATATGAAAGAAGAAAAATAGGATTCAACTGTAAAGTGTATTTAGCTTTATCCTGATCACTTTCTGAAATAATGAACTCTAGCTATCCTTACTAATCCTTGAGATAAGAGCAGCTTCTTTTTAAAATTGATTAGCATCTTATTTAAAGCTACCACATCAAAATCATCTTCGCTAAATGAAATAGATCTGGGACTTTTAGATGATTGACATTTAAGTCAACTTTTGATCTTTGCGTTGCTCCTGTTCCAAAGGTGCACAACACTTAAATGTTTTAACGCTGAAGTGTTTTCGGGTTTCAGGTAGCTGCATGGAGAACTTGACTGCAAAGTGTCTTTTTTTTTCCATTATCATTGTTGTAAATGATGTGGCTTTATTAAGTAAGCTAATAAGGTACTGTTAAATCTCTAACACCCTAAGCTTTGGGAATTTTTGAAAATGATTAGAAATTATCTTTACTTTGTCCTGCTTGTGACTGTCAAGGAGGCTTAGTCCTGACATCTGCGCACATACAGTGACAACATAATCTTGAAGAGATTCTGGAATATGGCTGTTGCAGAAGATTCAAGCACTGATGGATAAGCATGTACCACACCACTTGCTCCCTTGTGCAGATGACTTTTACTAATTCCTGTTTTCCAGTTAACATCTCAGTATAGCTTGCTGACTGAACTGAAGCTTAGAGAGAACTGACTCTGGGGCTGAAACAACATGCAAATTTTTGCATGGAGGACATAGAAGTGGTAAGAATATATTGGAGGCTCCTTTCTGATTGGTAAAGAAATCAGGCCTGTAAGAGTTGGAAGCTTCCTAACAGTCATCTCGCCCAGGGACATGGTGTTTGCCGCTCTCAGGTGGACGATGCGGATTTCTCATAGCAGAACTGTGAAATGGAAGCCTGCTCTTCAATTCATAATTTGTTATTTCTTGCAGCACTTAGATAAAATCCATCTGTTAGTTCAACCCTTGCAGACAGGGGATGGTTTCAACTGTGACTTGTATTTCTCCCCAAGATCTACCATAAACAGTTTGTTACTGCTAATCAGTTGGAGAGATGGGGAAGACCTTTTTTGTTTCATCTCAGATTAAATGTAAATGTTGGATTAAATTTTTGCAAATTTTGCAGTTAGATTTTTGCTTCTGAATAGATCTAAGCATTCCATTCTGGGCTCTTGATACTTCTGTAATGTGAAAGTAACCTTTTCTTCTTGTCCTAATGTAGAAGTGGTGACAGAAGTAAAGAAATTAGATCAGTTCACAGTTAGTATATTCAGCGGCCTTTGAGGATGTCATATACCAGCAGGGACATTGCTCCACAGACTTCTCTGTATGGATTTGCATTGAGAATTTCTGTTCTTTCAATTTGGATAGTTCTGTGAGCAGGCAGCCCATAATGGGTTGAAGCCTTGGAAAATCCACTTGTTCGACAGTCTCCTAGTTGATTAGATTCCAGTTCAGGCCAGTAGCAGTTAGTTAGTGGCTTTGTAGTCCTAGGTTACATTTGCCTACTTGAGGCTTGAACGCCACACTTAAAATGGCAAAGGAAGCAGCCATTCTGCAAAGGGCTTTCGGGGAGAGGCAGGAAGACAAGCAGACTTCACCTTTTCATCCCTAGCTTCCTTGCCAAGGCTCGTCATGATCTAGTACATGTTTGAATGCAACTCAGTTTGGTATCTTCATTTCCTTAAGTCTGTCACACAGGATAGAAAATCTTGAGGGAAAATATAATGCTGAATTGCACCAGGGCCTTGAGTGCTGCCAGTGGTATAGGAAGGGGTTAGCAGGCGGTAGGAACAGGAGCTGGGTGTTCTTAACCTGCCTCCTCGTTGTACTGCCTTGTGCTTATACACAGACAGCCTGTAAGTGGAGAGATGCATGTGCCGTGGCATAGACCCATGGGGTTTCTGGTGATAGCTCAGGCTGAGAGCATCAGTAGATGTATTTACAGGAGCTGCTGGTGTGGTACCATGGTGTCCTCTGCTGCAGGAGAAGAGGAATGCAAATACAGCCTGCTCCTTGCTAAGACCAGTTTAGGTAAAGCTGGTTAGAAGGGTTTATGCTGTGCATACTAGTGACTTGTGGTATAAGAGGCTGGATTGACTATGCTGCAGTTGCAGTGGGTGCAAATAATTCCTGTCTCGAGCAGCAGGTAATCAGTTTTCACTTGTTCTGATTTGAGTGAAATAGTTCAGCTGGTTTTAGACTTGGGTTTGGTGTTACTGGCTTTCACTTGGTTTGGTCTGAGAGCTGCCTGTTTGAGAACTTTTTGGAGCAGGAGTGAGTGGTGGTGGTGGGAATTTCTCCTTCCCTGACAGCATGTTCGGGGTGACAGCAACTTGCCTGTACTTGCTGCTCAGCTTGAAATAAGCAGAGTGAAATTCCCAATCCAATTCTCGCTGTGGTTCCTGGTGGGCAGTTGTTCGTCTCTGTGCCCCAGCAGGCAAGAGTGTGTGTCTTGGTTAGCAACCTCAGAAAGGAGCCAAAAGGACTTGCAAAATATAGCCATTTACCACCCAAATGGTATGGATACCTGACTGATAACTGTTAAGCCTGCTTGACCAGTTGGTGACCCTCAACTGTTTTGGAGCCAGAAAATGAAGACGACTAATTTCAGAACTAAACCTGTTTACTTATTTTGGAGTCTGATTTTGAACTTCAGATATAGCTGAGGAAGATTTGTCTCCCAGAGGCATGTCTTAATGGAGGCCCGCACCAGTAAATCAGCGTGGCTCGGTGGTAGGTCTGGGCCTAGGTGCAGTACCTCAGCTGGTAGGTCCTGCCCCTGTGTGAGGTTCAGGCTTCAGTCTATCCTGCACTAGATAGCCTGAGTCTGGATGCAGTTTAGTTTCCAGGTGCCCAGTGCTGCCAGAACTGCCTTTCTGATTCCAGACTTGATGAGGGCAAAAGAAGAGGCAAGGCCTTTTTCACAGTGTCCCCCAACCTTGTGTTTCGGTAGCAGAGTTGCGTTTCTGAAGGAAAGGACTTTGTATTGTTAGAAAAGAGATGGACCTGCTTGTTTCCTTCCAGTTGGAGGGAACTTTAAACCTGATCTCTTTGGTAATTCTGTTTGGGAGGGTGTGAACAAAAGGAAAAACTATGGATTTTCTTAATTTGTGGCTTTGTTACACACCCTTGGTGATCTCATATCTGTTTAAATCTCAGATCTATTTCTTGCAACATGACCCCTGTTTTGTGGCAGCTTATTGTTTGCATGTTCTCTGTGTACCTCCTGATCTTAACTACTTGGTTTTCTAAAACAGGAGTTATTTTTATTGCTGCCAGTACTGTTGAGTCCAGACTTTGCAGTGTTGGGCGTATTCTGTTCTGCTTCATGCACCAACAAAACTGCTCATGGTATTCTGAAATGTCTGGGATCTTTATTGCTTTTGGTGATGGAGAAGGCAGAAAAAATGATGTAGTTTAAAAAAACAACAGATTTTACAAGCTAATCTGTGAAGTTGACATGGGATTGAAAAAGTCTAAACCCGAAAACGATTTCTGATGAGGAGAATACATAGACCAAATTAGCTTTTTTCCTTCTTCCCCAGAAGCTCATGAGTTTAACATGTTGTTCTTCTGTAGTTGCTCTTTCTAGCTCTTCTCAGTTTGTAGCATGGCACTGACACATGGGAATGAGTCAGTGAGTTACTGTCCCTGTAGCCTAATGCCTTACAGGCAGGCTGTGTCCAAGGTGGCTGCTGGAAGCAGCTGGGAGCTTTGGTGAAAGTGCAGGGTGGAGGCCTGAGGAAGTGGGGCTGTCTCCCTAGACACATTCCTGTGAACACTTTTGCACAGATTCCTTCTCTCTTGAGCTTGCTATGGTTTTGTTCTGCTTTTTTTTTTGGGGGGGGGGGGGGGGGGCAGAGGAAGAGGAGGAATTTGCTGGCTCTTGCCTTAGCAGAGATGGGGGGCTGTATCTTGGAAGCTGTGTGAAATGACTGATGCCGGTGTGGGAGAAACAAAGTAAGGTGCAATCCTTAAACAGGAGTTGCTGCTCTTGTATTTTAGTGGTGTCTGGTGAGTCTGCGTGTACATTCAGTTTCCCAAGAGCTCGTGGACTCATTTCCTGTAGCGACGAGAATTAAGGTTGCTGAGTCCCCCAATGGCTTCTCCTGGTTTTATCTCTTCCTCGAACTTGATCTTGGTTGGAGGTACACCAGGAAACAACTCCCTGCACAGCAAAGCAGCTGGCCAGACTCGGGCATGTGAAAACCCTGGTGCTAACTGATCCAAACAGTTTCTGGAAAAAAAGGTGCAGGTTAAGCTGCAACTACTGTCTGTGCTTACATGAACTTGATGGCTACTATCCTCCTTTCTCCTGGAGCTTCTGTGAGGTGCCTTTTGTTTGAACTGACACGAGGTTACTCCATCCATCCATCCCTACAGAACCCTGGAAAAATATTGGAGCTGACTAAATGGACATGTTCCCTCTAGAGATGGACCTCCTTTGAGCCAAAGAATGTAGGTTATGGTTAAGTATATAAAATAAAAAAAAAAAAGTCTTCATTGTAATGGCAGCATTTCACCTAGATAATCCAGTGAGATCCCCACGCTAATGGAAAACCTGTTCTTACATATATACTATTTAATGTGCTATATACTATTTAATATACTATTAAATCGCAGCTTTAGCCCTACTAAAAACCATGCCACATGTGATTCTTAAGGCAACAGGGTTGGCACCTCGACTAGTGCATCTTCCTGTCTGCTGTTTTTTCCTCAGTCCAAATCTGTATTCTCAGCCTTCAGAGCTGAAGGCAAGGGTAAAGAAGGAAAGCAGTGAGGTGTGAGGCACCATTAAGTACCTGATAGAATAAACTTAATGTTGCATATATGGCTGTCTAAGCTAGGCATGTAGCTTCAGGGTAGTGAGAAATGAATCTGGACAGATGAATAAAGTGGGATAGAAGCTATTTCTGTGTGGAGAAGGAAATGCTTTGCATGTTCTGAATGGGGCTGTTATCAAGGTGCATGTTGCGATGCACAGAAGATTGCTGACGCACAACCAGGGGTATCAGAAAGGAAGTGCATCAGAAAATCTGACAGAAGACAGACAACAAATGCCTATTGGCAGTGAGTGTAAGGCTGATAATTGCAGATAGTTATATTCTGCAGATGTTCATAGTTGAGGACCTTTAACTATAGGATTCTGCTGCATCAGGTGCTTTGGGGGTGTTTAGTTTGTAGTAAGAGAACAAGTATGTTTCATATTTGCAGGACACAAGTGCTTTTTATTGTCTTTTCCGCAGGTTCTATATACTTTTTAATCCTGACGGTGTCTTCAGTTTTATTTGCAGAGTACATTCTTTCAGGTGAAGAGGGTGCTGTGTGCTTGGCTTCCTATTACCCACTATTTAGCAGTGCACCCATTTTTGATGACTGCATTTCAGTGGCTGGTGAAACAGTGCCTTCCCAGATGTGTGGCTTGCAAAGCTGAGGAATCTTTTCAAGTAAAAAAAAAATCACAACTGTCACCATAGGAGTGTCCTGGTAGTGGTTGGTCTGACTTGATTGGAGTTGCTGCTGTAAGTTACACATCAAATTCAGAACCTGACAAATCCGCTGAATATTCAGTGGGACTTAATGAGGACAAGCAGTTGCAAGGGAGAACCTAGTTTTTGTGTCTGATTAGGAATGATGGCCCATATAATGCAGCTAAAACTTAAGAACATACACAGCCTTTCCCGGATACAGCTGCAGCTCAGCACCTTGGAATAGGTCTGTTTACACCTGTGCTGATGTAGTTCAGTTCCTGACATTTGGCTCTGCAGCTGCTCTGAAATCAGTTATTTGACCATTACCTTCCACAGTCAGGGGCTCTGCAGCTTTGCCCACCTTTCAAGGGTTTCTAGTGCAATCCACACCGTGGCATCTTTGCAATGCTCCTGAGAGCCAGAGTTCAGGTAACCTCTGTTTTGCTGCAAGCAGAAAGTATGAAGAGGAGCAGACAAAGCCCTTCTCCAGCTATCAGAGGAGCAGAGCTTTCTAGATCATCTTGTAAGATTTTTTAGTATTGTTTGCAAACATACTCTGAGCTTATGGCTCAGTGTTTCCTTGGTGCTGTGATGGGCTGAAATCCCTCTACTATAACTGAAGTCATTAAAACAAAGTGTAGTATGTGTATGGCACATCAGAGTCTGGTATTAAAACAAAATGCACACATTCCTACTGTGTATGTACATAATAATATATCCTCACAGAAAAAGTCATTGTAAGAGGTAGACATCGAGTGAATTACAATCCCAGGAAATATGGGGCTCTCTGTTGATGATAACGGACTTGGTTTAAGAAGGTAAAATGTATTTTGCAGACAGTAGCTATTGATTGGTTGTTCTCTAGTCTGCTTTTGTTCTTCAATGTATGGATGCAAAGATGTCTCGATACACAAAATATACATTTGGATTCATGCTGCTGTGGGGACAGGGATCAGTGGCTTTGTGATTGATTAGCTGCATCATTTGCCTTTAGCATTGTTTTTTTTTTTTCTGGAGTTAAGTTACTCCCAAAAAGCTATTAGCACAGGGACAGTACGAGTCTAAGCATCATGGCTGTCCTAGGAATCCAGTGCCTTTCGACTCTACAGGGTGAATGTTTTTTTTAAGAACTCCTCTCACTGACTAGATCTGCGTTTATTTGGAGGCAGATCTGCTGACTTCAGGCAAACGGGCTTTTACTGCTTTTTACTCGTGCTGTCTGGAACGAGCCCTGTTTCCTCTAAGGACATTGTCAACAGAACTACATACTCCAGTCAAGTTACACCTGAGAAAATCTGTGGAGGCAGTGAAGATGCTTAAGATGAAAGACCTCAGCTTAACTCAGATGTTAGGTTGAATTTGCAGGTCTGAAGTGGGGGGGGGGGGGGGAAGGGGAACCTGGAAGTGAACAACGCACTTAATAAATGCACAATATTTAACAGAGCTCTCAAGTCAAACGTGTCATCTCCCAGTGCCATTTTAGCATCTTTTCTAACTAGACCTGTGTTAAAGCATCTTATAGGTGGTAGTGATGATATACTGAAAGTTGTGATGCTGGTGGCATTAGCCGAGGAAGGCAGTAGAGACAGGTTCCCCTATTCCTACTGAGGGCTCACCAATTTAGAGAAGGCTTTTTAAAAACTGCTGATCTGTAGGCAGAGGTTAGGTATGCAGCAGCTGTGGGCTTTGGGGGTGGGGGTTTATTCCTTGCTAAAGCCTGTTTAGGAAATTCTGTGACTTTAGTCTTTGACATTTATAGGAAAACAGTCAACTTCCCAGTGAGTTCTTTTAACAGTCAATTTTCCCTTGCTTCCCTGTAAGAGATGACCTTTTACAAATGCTTCTTGTGAAGGGGCACTTTCAGGTTTCTCTGAGACCTCATCCTCCTCTTCTGCGTGTCCCCTGTTAAAAATGGAAGACTTCAGTTTCTTCATTGGCCTAGAAGTGCACTGCTCCTGAGGGAGCTCAGGAACTCTTCTGATGTTTGGGCTCCTAAATACCTATGCAATCCTTGAAAAATGGATTTGAGCATCTTGGGAAATGTTTTTTCTTTTTTTTTTTCCCTGTAATTTGCAATGCTGTACAGTTCTTGGGCTGCATTGTGTTATAGGAGTTGGGGCCTACTAGATTTTTACAATGAAGTTGTATTTCTGCATGATGTTAGCTATTGCCTGTGTAGTATGCCCAGAGGAAGGACAGGCAAGGATTAATGCATGTATGGAGAATTTTGGCTGTAAGTCCTGTGTACAGTAAGGTACTTAGTAATTTAACTTCAGCGGGTTTAGAATGGGAACTGTGTGCACTTTATATAAGATCAGAGGACATCTGATTTACTGCTTTTCTGGCCTCTCTGTCCGTTGCTCTAAATGTGCACTTATGCTGGTGGCTCAATGTCTTGCTTTTGTGAGCTAGATATGGCTATGCTTTTCAGTTGCTAGGGAAGGGATGGGGGAGATGCCTTGAGCTATAGTCTCAAATTAGCGTTGTATCAAGTATACTGCTGAATAACTGAAAGGATATCCACAGAAGTAATGAAGGAAAGGAGAGAGATGTTTCATGTAGCTGCTGGATGTTCTGCTGGCTAAAATGCTGTGTTGTCTTGGATTGCTGGCACAAGATGGGAAAGCTTGTGATAAATGGTTTAGTCAGCATAGAAAATACCTGAAGGCAAAATGATATAGTCACGCCATATGGTTATATCACTGGGTTTTAAATATGAACTTGAAAGCTTTGAGCTGTGGCTAAGAGGGGAAGGGAAAAAAAAAGTCAGTCCACTAGACTTACTGGTGTGAAGGGGATAAGATAATACCTTGTTGTAGGAGAATTAAGTCACGGTCTGAAAGGCTTTTACACTTAGGTCCTTTATGCATCGTTGCCGTCACCAGTCCTTGTGAGATTTCATCGAAGTTATTGAAGAGAATGTAGGGTTGTTTGCTTTTGTGTTACAGGATGCACAAACAGCCTGCATGGGAAGGAGGCAATGAATTAAAACCACTCTGACTGAAGGATGTTTTAATTTTTCCACCAGCCAATCCCTGCGTGGTGAACTCACCTCTTGAATAAAAAGGCATGTGATAACGTAGGGATTGCAGAAACCCAAATAACTGATCTCCTGTAGCCTGGCCTATGGATTCAGTAGGGGTTGTTCCTTCTTTCTGTAATGGCAAGTACAGCATTTATGTATAACAGGGGGGATAATTGAAACTCTTTCAATGAATAGAAAATGCAGCTGAGGTTTTTTGGGCAATGATGCAATTGTGCTGCATTGTCCCAATAGCATTTGCACGCTCTCGTCTGCAGTATGAGCTAGGGGAGTGGCCGTGCTGTTTATCAGAAATAAATGCATGCGCTAGGTACCCATCCTCTCACTGGATTTTCAGATAGCTTCTGTCCCCAGGATTCCACAGTTTGCTTGAGCTGGTCATAAACACACAGACTTTTATTTATTAGGCAACATCTGACTTAACTCCAAAAGATATGTTGTTTAACAGAAAGCCTTTGCAGAACATCAGAGCTGTCTTGCAGCTAGCATTAGCCGTTGCACCTGTTAAAACAGTGTCTCCTATCCTAGTGCAAAGGCAAAAACTGGAGAGAGGACCCCAGACTTGCATCCTTCCTACCTGTAGGAGGTAGTGATACCAGCTTCCCTTGAGAGCTAAGTTTCACAGGTTCCCTAGACTACTCTTAATCATTAGCAGGGGAAAATTCCCCCACTGCCAGCCTGAGAGTCTTACATTTTTACGCTGAACTAGCAAATATAATTTGGTCCTTATCTGCCTTATTACACGCTCTGCCTTTTCTCCTCAGACTTCAGAGAGCTTGTCTGTCCTTGCAGCAGTCCTCATGCGTAGCAGAGCAGTAAGGCTTTAGAGGGTGTTTTGGGAGTATGTTCTGTATGTGAGATCAACCAAGAGTGTTTCTCTAGAGAGATGCTCTCGTTTCAGAGCAGACGTGAAACTCTGAGAAGCTGCAGGAGGAGCCGGTCAGTGCTGTGCACTTGCTGCCCGGTACTGACTTGAGAGTGAAGCATGACACAGCATTCGTGCTCTCAACTAGAGCTGTTTATACCTTGCTTTCCAGAGATGCTTTGTCTCCTCGAGGAGGTTCTGTACTTGATGAAATAATCCTGCTTAAGTTCATTATACCTGCTAGTGTTCCCAAGGTCTAGATGAACGCTTTGGCTTTACAGCAGCGCTGTACCTCTAGATCCAAGCATCACTGAATGAGAGGGAAGCTCATTACTAAGATATGCCCAGATGCAGTCTGCAGACTGGACTCACTGGGTCTTAGGTGTGAACTAAAACCTGCTTGTTGTGGATTTAAAGATAATAAACTGTAATATCCTTCCTCTCTCCTAGGAGAGAAAATTGCTGCAATTGTGAAACATTAATGTCTGTGTTTGGGGGAAGGGACTCTTGTGAGGGTGTTAGTGGAAGCTCTGGGTGAAAGAAAGGGAAAGAACCGTGGGCTGTATTACACTAACCATCCTGTGTCAGCCTCCTACGTTTGGGTGTCGCATGGCTGACATCCTATCAAAGAGCTTTGGCTGTGTCCAGAATTTTAAGCAGTTTTATAAATAGCATTGCTCAAACTGCCTCTATGTGCAGAGACTATGAAAGATTGGAGTAAACCAAAACATTAGTGGTTTATTTTTTGCACCAATCAAGTCCAAAAATCCAGTTCAGTGAGAAAGTGGAAACTTAGTGGGGCAAACATCCATGGGTTTTCTTCGGAACAGCTTTATTTGATCTCTCTAATGCATGCAATGCACACATCTGAACAGCAGGTTCTGTTAGAGAAACAGCATTGCTGGAGGTTGCAAGCTTTTTCAGGCTTGTAAAGCATGAATGTATAAATCTTATTAAAAATCTTACCAAGGCATCTTAAATCATTTTTTTTCTTGCCTCTCCTAAAGCTGCTTGCAGGTTATGCTGTCTCTGAATGATTGTGAACAATTAGAAGCTAATTTAAATGGCTGGTTTGTATTCACAGCAGCAGCATATGAGCTAACCAGCTGGAAAGCAGACACGGTGATTTTCTGTTGATATGTCTCCCTCTTGTTGTTCCCTGGCAGTTTTTGCAAGGTGGATTCTCGCTGCGAGCTAATAATGAATCCCCCTGCACACTGCTGACCTGATTGAGACGGATAAAGTTACGCTTTGTTTCCCAGTGCAGAGTTACCACTGACCCTGCAAAGCCAAGTTTTGGCTCAGCAAAAAAGTCCCCTCTGTTCCCCCCTGGGATGGGGATGGGGTGGAGAGAGTAGACAGAACAGCAAATACGGTTTGAAATGAGAAGTGTGGGAACAGGTCAATGCTTAAGGAATATTTTTACACAGATAAAAATACTACTTTTCAGTCCTACTCCCAAAGACGTAGAAAGGTACAGTGCCCTTGGACACATTGTACCTCACCAGCAAATCTGTTGGTAGTCAGGTTGCACAGTTTTCCTGGTGGCATATGCGTGGAAGGAAGATGGAGGCCCCAGGCCTGGCCGCGTGCCTCATGTGCTGCTGGAGTGACGGGTGACTAATCCCTACAGCTCTGCTGTCCAAATGTCAACCCCAGTGCAGTCCAACAAGAAGGCGGAAAATTTATTGCGTAACTGATGTCTCCTTTTGAGGCCAACAATTCGAGGGATCCTTTTGCTGCAAAAAGAGCTGCTAGACTGGTCTTTTCACGCATAAGGAGAAACACTGCTTAATCAGCAAGCTAGGGTAGCAGGGAATACCAGGAATCAAGGCTGGTGGCTGAGATGGCCTGCTCTCTCCTTATCACACAGCTAGTATAAGAAATCGTCCAAGTGAGTATTTCCTTAGGGGAGTTTGTCCTAGTAACCAAATGTATCTTGTTCTTTAGACCTTGTTGGACTCACTTAGGCCTTGTTGGATGCTGCCAACAACATCAGCACAATCACTGCTTTCACCCCAGGTGGTTAGGTATTACCAGGGTGTCCACAGCCATCTCTTTAGGTCCCGTTTGAGCTAGACATCTCTAAACAAGCTGGTCTGGGTTTCGGAATAGGTGCTGTGCTCCTGTGGTTGCTGTGCTGCCTCGTGGCTCTTCTCTTGTTGGGAATTGCTAGCTCTGACCTGTTTTACATGCGGCTTTACTGTGTCGGTGTTGAGGCAGCCTGTCTATGAGAAGCACTAGATGTTCACGCAAAATGTTGTCTGCATCTCTGCTTAGTGCTTCTGACCGGCTGCTCCTGTGTCTTTAACTGGAGTCTCCTGTGGATTTTTTTCAGGTAACAGTGCCATCTGGTGCTAGCTGAAAAGTCTTTATCAAGCTTTTCTCAAATTCTTGGAGGCAGCAGGAGAGAGTCATTGCTTTTATTCAGCCATCTTCCTATAAGAAAACCGGTGCTGTCTGTAGCGCTTTGTGCTGCTGGCACTTTGCACCCGGAGAGGAGATTCTTTAGGCCTGTCTCGTCTTTTCTGCTAGGCAACTGATTTTCCTAGAACTGATACACTGAGGAAATTGGATGTATGAAGCAGAAGTAGAAATACTGAGAAGGGGAATATCTTTTATCATAAACTGCTGCTAACAAGAAAAATCTATGATTAAATCAAGCCCTCTGTTTGGGAACATCTTTGAAAGAGGCCCCGTAGCACTGTAGGTGACCATGTTCAGTAAGCCTTCTCTCGTGAGACCTTTCCTTCTTTTTCTAGCCCCTGTGTTTCTGAGCTCCAGCCTTCTACGTCTTCGTGCTGAGTGTTATGTTCTTTCTGGATTATTTTTCAGCTCTCTTCTAAGGCTTTGTAAACCTTTTTACGCACACATAGGTATTGCTGTGCTTTCCCAGATGGAATGACCTAGTTGCTGATTGATGTGAGTATATGGATTGTAAGACTGTTTGAACAAATAATTCAGCAGTGCTTAATGACAAGATTGGACAAAGTCAAACTTATTTCTGTTTTTTTTTTTCTCAATTGCACTGAAGATCATTCTTGCCTGTTGAGTCTAGGAAAATCAATAGGCTTTTATAGGACCAGAGCTGGCAGTTTAGGTGCCAGGTTTGTTTTTGCTGCTTCATTGCTTCCTCCTCACACAAGAGTAGATTCCCTGTTGCTGTATCCTTTTGCGATGAGCACTGATGTTCAACTCTTGCACTTATGGGATAGAAATATGAGGCTAAGGCTGTTTAAAAAGCTGAGAGTTGCTATTGTCAACTGTAATTGTAATTAATCTTCCAAGCAAAATGGGGGGTAGAGTAGATTTGTGATATTTGCACAGGCTCGCCTTCTTTTTCAAACATCTATCTCTGCTGGTTACCCACCGCACTCCTCCTGTCCTCTCAACTCCTCCTTTCAGTTCATTGCTCCCTCTGCTGGGAAATTCTCCCAGGCCAACTTCTTTCACCTTAAATGAAAACCCACTAACCTTTCTGTCTTGCCTTCCTTTCCTTGAATTAGTACTGTTCTGTACTTTGTCTTCCTTTTTAGGTTGGTGGGCTCATCAGACAAGGGAATCTATCTTGTACTGTTTTCAAAAATATCATGTAAATTTGCAGAGCTATAGCAGTGATTTGTCACAAACATAATGCTTGATAGCCTTGGACAAGGGAAGTCTTAAGTAAAAGACTTACTTTTGCTAAGCAAAAGATTTATGTTATTGCCAAATTCCTCTGCTCCAAAGCACAGCATTTACCCATGTTATGACCAAAACTGTGAACTTTGTAGCATTTGTTCACTTTTTTCATAGCCAGACTCTACTTCTTGGACACATTTGGTGTCCAAGCGCCCTGTAACTTGCCAGAAGGCTCAAAGCTGCCTTTTGGGAGATGGAGAGATAGTGCAGCGTTCTCACCGCAAGTGAAGGACCAGAACTACGCTGCAGGAGGCGTTCATACCTACAGAGACCTGAAAGATACTCTTCCCTGCTAAGATGCTTACTGTCCAAAAATAATGGAAAAAGCACAGGTAGCGATTAGAAAGGTAGACAGGGACAAAAGTAGTTAAAAGTCCATTGCAGGTAGGTGTGGTGTTAGGAGAGACTTGGAAGAAGTTCAGTCTGAAGCTGGAAGGAACTTGACTGAATGGCACAAATTTGGTTTTCTGTGCCTCTCCATAACGACAGATTGCAGCTGTTAGCATGCCTCTCAGGGGACCTACAATTCTCATAAGGAAAAACTATGTTATGAGATTATAAGGACTAATGGCAAACCCATATTTTGAAAACGTCTGTGTAAAAACCTTCCTGCTCCACAAGCAGTGTTGGAAGGGAACAGTAACACAGAACTAGCGATTCAATTCTCCTTTTTCAGACTACCTGGTCTCCTGTGGGTGTTGCAGAGGGTTTCCCTGCTCTGTGGCCTTCGATGTGTAGTCACCTGCTGACTGTTCCATAAATGACTCTTTGGAAGACAGCAGATGCTGCCTGTCTGTAGCAATCCGATAAATAATTGGTGTGTAATTTGATAAAAATTCATGTCCCTTTAGGACAAGGGCTCTAAAACTGTTGCAGACATTCATCTGGTGATAGGCAAGCTATTTCAGAGCAGTGTGTGGCTGCCTGGGGCTGGAAGCAGCTGTGTTTATCCCTACTAGCAATGGGACGATAGTGCGCTAATGTAGGAAATCCTACTTCAGGTCATGCCTTTTACCTGCTGTCTGAATGCATATGGTATCCAAATGGTAAAATTAAACCCAGAGTTGTTTGCTCGTAACTGGCATTACTTCAGGTGGGCTTGTGGACAAATTCTAGTTCCTACTGCTAGTTGAGTGTGTGTTGAATGTCAGATATTGATAGATTCAATCTGCTAGTTTCATGAAGAATAGTATGTTATCAGTCAACTGCTCGCAGGTGGTGCTTAGTGTTGTAAAGCTGTGCTGGTGTCAGCTTCTGTGAAGTCCATTAAAGCACTTATTTCAGTTTTGAGGAGCATGTTGGCTGTACCCCTGTTCTTTTCTTTCTGCAGCAGAAGTTAATCATCAACTTGACCTTTACAGAATGGTATTTTACACTGCCCAAAACAGCCTTGTGGTCAAGTATTTAGACTCTTTCAAACTGAATCTAGAAAATAAATATCCTGCTCAGTCCTTTCTCCACTTTGACCGATCCAAATTGGATTTTTTGGAATTTTTTGTTCCTGAATGGTACAGTCAAGGTTTTGGGGAATTTATTTAATGCAGGCCATATTCGACAGGTTTTTTAAGCTTGATGCAATTGCTGTATGCCTCCAAATATTTTCTACTTTATAATTCTGAGTGCTTTGAGATGACAGGTGATATCATGATATTATGAAAATGCAGAATGATGATAAAATGTAAAATGACTAAAAACCTGAAGCATAGGAACTTATCTAAAAGGATTAATTCTGTGGCAGAGTGATGACAGGCTGTTCTCTGCTCTCTAGTAGGGTGTTGGGAGCTGTACACAACTCTAATATCTACTTCTTGATCAGTTGTTCTGGGTTGTGAGACTTTGGTTTTCAAGAGTCAATTTCTAGTAATCTTTCTTCTGCCTTATTCTCTTCCCCCTCCATACATCCCGTCTGGCCGGGAGCCTCCAGTTGTTAGAAGGGAGGTGACATGAACCATTTGATCTTCAGAAGAGACCAAATTCTACCTTCCACAGGGTTCTCTAGTCTTGCTCCCCTGACGCACACACTTTTTTGTATTACAAATGGCTCGTGCGATGAGTATGATCAATGTAACACAAATGTCTTTCAAGGGAAGTGAACTTCATTTGTAGAACATGTTTCCCTAAGAATGTGATGCCACTAGTAACATGTTGATACTGAAATTCTTTGAAATTCAACCTTTGTCGTCTAACTCTGTGCAGCCACGCTATATTTGGACGGCTGACTTGCTATTTTAGACGCCTCGTTGGGATTTAAATAAAAACAGCTTTGAGATGATTGTTAGGCTACTGTTTTACCCGAAGTGAGTTGGTGTGTAATAAGACCTTGTAGTCCCCCAAAATATTGGAGTAGTGATTTGAGTGAGGATGCATTACCTTGGAATGGCTACTACCAAGCCTGTTCCCAGTGGTGCCCTCTCCTTTCCCACCTTCAGGGACACCTCAGCCATCTCTGAAGTAGCTGTTGAGCTACTCCTGTTTACAGCTAGGTATAGCGTGAACAGCACAACTTTTGTTTTCTCTTCATGCTCAGGACTAGAACTGGTGGCAGTCCAGGAGCTGTTCCATATAGCAAGAAGGGTTCCTGCTAACTTCAGCAAGGGGCCTGTGGTGGTCCCAGTCACAAACCAGAGCTGCCTGGCACTGGGTTGAGTCACAGCCTGCCAGGCCTTGCCTACAGAGGAAAGGCCCTGACTCCTTTCACATTCAGAAGCCAGACCTGGGAAGCTGGTGATACCCCATGTTCTGCTTCACACTGACTTACTGGTCCCAGGAGATCAGGTCAGTTGAAAGACCGATGAAGAGCCTGTCTGTCAGTTGAATGAAACAAGGTTATGTATTTTCATGACATCAGGTACTTAGATTTAGCTTTGACTATGGAATATCATTTTTGAATGTGCTGTGGTGTTTGGAGACCTCTGCAGTAGCTCGTTACCTGTTGCTGCAGTAGACTGCTTTCCCAAAGGTTTGTTACAAACCTATTTTTTCTTTGAGCATTGGTACTACAAGTTTCCATGACAACTTCCAAGCTAACAAGTAGGTGATAATACTTCAAAATAAAAATATTAATGTGGGGATTGCTGGACACTTGCAGTTGGAATCGGTGACCTGCAGAGATGTCCCAGGGAGGATCATTAAATTTTAACTCTGGAACAGATTCAGTCAGTTGACTTGCCAAGACCTCTCTCCAGTATAATTTAAAAACCTTAGGTGTATGTAAGAATAAAATCATAACCCTTACACTTGGAAGGAAGTAAAATATCTAGTTCATCTCTTCTCTGTCAGGACATTGTCCATTGGCATGTTAAAAGAAAAAAAGACTAAAGAGAATGATGACGTGTTTTCCATAGCTCAACTAGGAAAGGAGACCGTAGAAAATAATAGATCTCAAACGCTTTATTTTTCTCCTCAACCTTTCTTTCTCTTAGTCCTACTGACAGAATTTACCACCATCCATAGTGTGAGACAGGCTTTGTAAAATCACAAGTTTTTTTTTGTTTGTTTTTTGGTGTTTTTTTGTTTGTTTTTTTGTTTTTTAACTTAGAAGAACCTGGAAATGGTTTAAATGAGATCAGTTACGCAAGCTGTGTGGGGAAAGTGCTGGGACATGTGAGATGGAGAAAGAGCTGAGAGTGAATAGTGGTGGTGGGTTTGTGCAGGTCAAAGCCTGGCTTCTCTGATTTCTTCTTGGTGACTACTGCTAGTCAAGTCCCACTTTCTTATTGAAGTTACTTCTGCTATTTGATTCAAGTAGTTTCCTTCTGCCCCGCGGTTGGCTGAGTAAACATCCCACTCAGTGTTAGAGCAGTTCAGGTGAATGTGTAACACTTACTCTTCAGCAATTGTACTTTTCTCTGCTTTTGTGGTCTCTTATTCCCTTCTTCATAAGCAGTTACTGAAGGAGGGTTTCTCTTGGCTGCTTATTTTTTCTCCTCCATCCCCATGAGCTTACTCCTAGAGCTCTTGTTTTTGAGGATAAGTGGAAAGTGGCTGGAACAGAAACCGATGGTTCTTCGTAATTGTTGTGTTGAAGATAGAGGCTGTGGGATCAAACTAGCACCCCCGAGCGTGTTTTGCTCTTAGGTCAAATATCACAGCTATACCAGATGGTGCTGACCCGGTGTGAACTTCAGTAGTTTTACGTAGTATTGGCCAGCTTTATGCTGGATCAGGTGTCATCTTCCATAGCCAGTGTGAACTCTGTATCTCAGAGTAATTGAGCAGAAATATAGCTGTATAGCCGTGGCTGATGCAGATGAAACCTGTGCTCCCAAGTCTGTGTGTCATTGAATATTGAAGATCATGGAATTGTTGAAGTTTTGCCTTGGGAGTGGCAAATAACAGTGATAAGGGAACTTGTGTCCTTCCACCGCCGAATTCTCTAACAGGGGTTGAATCTGCAGGAGCCACTGAGTAGTCAGCTCTTCTGCAAGCTGGTAAGGGAGCCTGTACGAAGTGCGTTGTGAGCTGCACGCTGGCATTTTTGAAACGGAACGACTGGTGACTTCGTCTGGGACACATTCAGTATTTAAAACTGCTGTGCGCTTCTGCATTTCAGCTTGTTCTCCAGCTTGTGTTCTTGGTTTGTTCTGAGCAAAGGACAATTTTTTTTTTCATAATTGCCTCACGTGACAACATTGCTGACTTGCAGTGAACCATGACGGTAGCAGAACAAACTATTTGTTACTCTCTGCAGGCAGAAATGCATTCTCCTTTTGTTACTCCTAAAATACCAAGACTGCTGCCCCATGCAGAGCAGAAACCGTATGGGAATAGGAGAGGAGATAATGTGCTGGGAGTAAGCATAAATGTGTGCTTTTCCTCTTTGGACAACATGTTTGCATGGGGGGAGCTGGTCACTGGAGCCTGCACAGAGGAGCTTTTGTCAGCTGGTGGATAAATGTGAGCTGCTAATCTGTGAATTTAAACTCTGCTTTTAAGTATGCAGATAGTGACCAGGGGTTTATGCTGCTACTGAGCACTTTCAATAGTGTTTTGGGGTTTTATATGCAACAATCAGAGGTAGCAGTTCATGTAGCAGCCTCAGCCGCTCTGTTATTCGTCACAAACTGCTTTGGAACTGATTGCTGCTTACTTACCTGCCACAGTACTTGGCACTGGTGGCTGCACTGAGTCGTCAAAATTGTTCTCTTTTTGATCTGTTATCAGAAGGTGGCTCTTAAAGGAAAACTGGCCATGTATCTCCCGTTGGCTTTATGGAGTTGAAGGATTATATCCTAAGAGTTATAAGGCATATTTAACTCACCCCCTACTGAAGGAGATTTCTGCACCTAGCTACTGAATTGTTTGCTAAAGCTGGGATCTGATTTAAAGCCTCAGGTATACTTCCCAACCTTTGCAGTTTAAAAAAAGTGTTTCAGGAAATCACAAGTCTGTTTGCTAGAGGAAATTAGACAAATGATTGGAAGCAATCAAGCTACTGAGGCTTAATGAGCTGATGTTCATCAGCTAAGCAGGAATCATGATCCTCTCTCTGTCTACCCAATTTCAGGTGAAAGCCATGATGGTTACTTTATTTCTCATTTGAGGTAAGGTGACTCAACTGAGAAAGGGGAACATGATCATGTTGGTGCTTGTTTCCTAAGCAAAAATGAAAATCGTGTTTTTTCCTGTTGTGCGATATGAGAGCATTGTCAGACCTAGTAAAATATCACAGGTGTTCTTTTAGTTGAAGCTGATGCCTTTTGACTAGTAGGTCTGCTGTGGAGCTCGGACACTGATTCAGTGCTGAACACCAAGACAAAGCATCTGAATAGCAGAGGGAAGAGACAGAGATGCCAGAACTATTCTGCATCTTTGTCCTGCTCCTTTTTGTAGTTGGTGCATTAACCAGTGTGACTGATCTGTGTCTGGTCATCCCTTCTTGCCCAGGTAAGATGCCTCTGCAGTGAAGAGTGTCTCTGGTTTGCATTATTTGATATAGATAAACACAAATTTTTAGAAGACAAAGCAACACAGAACCTGCCTTTTATATGAGATATTTGGAAAGGTGTTGTGTACAGCTGGCATGTAGGAGTGCAGGACTAGCTAAGAACCTCCCTAGAGAGCTCACATTCCTGATTCTTGGGGCTGTATCAAGGCATGTTACTCTAGAGCATAGAACTCTAGTCATGTTAATATTGATTTTCATAGAAATAAATACAGCAACTGAGCTATACATACCTGCTTTAAAAGTGCTTTTGCACTATTGAGTTCCATCACCACCGAGTGAGGGAGCTAACCTTCGGCTGATGATCATGTTACTCTAGGTGTAATATATGAGAGGAAGAATGACTCAGCTGTCATGTATTCAGAAACAGGCATTCTGGTTTCCTCTGGTTAGGTTAGTTCTGGGTTTTGACTGTCTTTTGTGTGATGACAGACTACTAAGTATTTATTGTTGGGGCTGATATTCTGCCTACTACTTGGGCTTGCTTATCATAGCAACCAAGGCAGGTGGGTCTGGCACGTGAAGCTGAAAATAGTCGCGCTGCCTTTAAAAATCGAGAGATATGAAAATAGACTGAATGCAGTTCAGCTGCAGACGAAGTCTTATACCTTGCTTTTGGAAGAATTTCTGTGTGATCATATTCTTCAGATGTGACTGGCCAGGAATACTCATTTACTACTTCTACAATTTGCCAGAATTAAATACTACTCAAATATTGCCACTGCTAGGTAGCATGAGATAGTCGTGTCAGTTTAGGTTTTTCAGGTACTATGTTTAGAAGGGACCAGAGCAGTGTGGCTTAGCGATATGTTGAAACATAATGCATCGATTTAAACATCAAGTGTCAGAGCTTACATTACTCGAACGCGTGTTGAAATGAGAGTAGTGTTACACACTGAGTGTTGGAGGAGGAGAGCTCTTTAGTTAAAACACCTGAAATGCTGCTTGAGTACTTACTGCAACGTGGATGTTACTGCTTGTTTTTTGGATATCAGGAGGTTATCACACATAGTGCTTATTTTAACAAATAACTTTAGAAAGCTTGATAAAAATTGATCTCTGTATCCACGTGGGAGGCAGTAAAACACTTTGATGCTCTGGAAGTGGGCTGAAGGAGGCCTCAGGTTTTCCACTCTGGTGGAATTCTGACTCCAGAAGCTACGCTTCAAGAGCCTGTCTCTGTCTGTCTGTCTTCCTCTTACTGAAACACTCAATCAAGATGACAATAAATACTCAGGTATATTGGTTTGATTCTGGATCCTGTCCTTAGATTATAGATTTATGACTAAATTAGTAATGCAGGCTGTAAGCCAAGGCATGGATTAGTGTGAAACGCTGACAAAGCACCATCAATTTTGGACTGGGGAGTCAACAGGGAAACCTGGTGGGGTACAGAAGTAACAGCTTCATTTTGAAAGTAAGATGTGAAAGAGTGGCTCTGTCCCTGATACTCAGCTCACATGATGCTTCTTCAAACGTGTGGTATGCAGTTGGTGTATTTGCAGGGCTCAGTGTGGTACCAATGCAAATAAATGCTTGACCACTGAAATGTAGATCAGATTTGTTCCTGTGCAGCAGAAGTGGAAATCTTAACAGCGTTTACAGTAAGACTGAGCAAGCCTGAACCTAGAGTTCAGTGTTGCGGCCTCCGTATTAGCATGCTTAGAGCATTATGCCTTGTACAGCATCTGGGTAATGCATTAGATGTGAAATGCATCTGCAGTTTTGAGCTTATTGATAACACTTAATAAAATAGTCTGCAAGTGATCTTCAGATCACTAAAATAGCTTGATGAAAGACTACTTCTGGAAGGATATTGCTTGCTTAACTGGCCGATAATCACTGGAGATGCATCAAGCAGTACCTCCCCTTATTAGTTATGAGTCTTAGTGTCCCCACAGCTCTTTGTAAGCTAATGGAGAATATGTAATGATGGCTGAGCTGTACCTTTTGTTGCCAGTGCCAGCTCTTTGCCGGCAAGTGCTTTTGCAGAAGCTGGAGCATGAGCAGTGCTGTGACTTTAGCCATGCTCTTATTGATGGTTTTTGCTACCTGTATGGACCTGGGGGCTACTGGGTGCAGCAAGAGCCATAATCAGATTCTTGGTGTCTGTGTGACTGATGAGGCCCCTGTGCTGTTTCTGATTTACAGCTAAGGATTTCTTTCCTTGCTTTCTTTATGGCAAGAGCTTCCTGCAGTGAATTTGATGCCAAAACCGACTCCTTGGCCAACTAAGATCTTTTACTGTGCAGTATCTTGCTTAAAATCTTCCAGAGCAAACAGGATTTCCACAGGTTTTTGGAGAATTTTCTGCAGGCTAAACGTGCAGGCTAAAACACAGAGCAGTGGTGTGATGCACTTCTTACTGTGCCTTCTATGTTCTCCAGTACATGGACTGGGTGTGAGTGGGCAGTGATGTATGGTGCAGAGGGAGAAAGATAAAAGGGAGACTTAATAAGAAAGTCATGTACAAATCGGAACATCTGTATCTTTTCTGATGTATCTCCTTACTTATAGCACAGTCATGAATAGGTTGCTTAATTGCTGTGTTTCAGATCTGTAAATTGGATTTTACAAATGTGTCAAGAGGGTTAACTCTGTATAAGGAAGTACTTCAGCATCCTCTGCTAAAAAATCTCTTCAGCCCTGAGGGGTGGAATACTGTGCGTTTCTATTTGTCGTGTTGTTATTTCTAACTAAGTATAATCTGGGGTCACTAAATCTAATATCTTTCTCTCTTATTCCAGCTGAAGCTTGAAGATCGCTCTGTAGTCCCTCGAGATGTGGTCAGACACATGAGCTCCATTGTAAGTGCTTTTTTCTGTGTCCCTTTTTGGTTATGATACTGCTGTATGGATTTCTAAAACCTGCCAAATTGCCCGGAATGGAGTTTGGAGAGTAATGCTTTGAGCACACTCTATTTTTAGCATGTTTAGTAGATCTAGCTGCATCCTTTGAAAATGAAATGCCAATAAGGTTGCCCTGCTGCTGGTGCATATCGGCAAGATATAAAGATCTCCTGAGCAAACGAGTATGATGATGTCAGGTAATAAGACAAGCTTGCCCATCCTGCCATCTCTGAAGTTTTAAGCCAATCCAAGCTGCAGGGAATGTGGACCTGCTCTCTCTGCCCCAAAGGAGAGGCTGGTGTGGAGACAGATCACTTGAGTGTTACTGTGTGCCTTTTGGTGTGCTGTGGGCAGTGTTGTTTGGAAGAAGTATTTTCAGGGAGACCTCTCAATCTCCAGCAAGCACCATCTTGTCCAGCTTCTCTCAGAAGAGATGCAGCAAATCCCAGTGTTGCTGAAGCAAGACACGCTAAAGCATCTGACACAGCTAGGTCAGCAGAAAGCAAGCTGAGTCTTAACCAGCAGCCTATAATTGTTCCCGTTGCTCTTCCTGGTTACTATTTTAAGTCTTAGTCGTTCCATTCTAGTTTCACAGCATATGTGCTTATTGGAGACGTGTGGGTTTGATTTTTGTTAAGGGATTACAAAGAACATTATTTGGTATTGATTATCAAATGAGACACGATCTCTTTAGGAGCTTAGCTAGGTTGGCAATGTCTTGCTGTTGCTAACACCTTACCTATAACCCTGAGCCATATGGCCTGCCGTGTGTACACTTGTATCTTCCCTTGACTAGCTTCCAGCAGTGTAGCTACTGAGGTGGTGGTGAAGTAGGCAGCTGGCTGCTAACTGATGCAGTTGCACCACATGGTGTGCAGCCTGGTGCAGAGATGGGGAAGGCCATTCTCCGACCCGGGTGGTTTTTCAAATAAAACCGTTTTTGCCAAAAGAGGGGGAAAAAAAAAAAGTCAGCCCATCCTTTTTGCACAGAATCTCCCAAACAAAAGAAAAGGGAGAAAAACCAGAAGGGTAATTCAAAAAATGCTGAAACAAAGCATTTCTTTAAGAAACTTAATTCGTGTGTTTGAAATGGAAATTTTGAGTCAACGCTTTTTACTAAAACTGCAGTTCTATAAATGTATTTCAATCCAAAACAAAGAGGTGCTAGCAAAGTGAAATATCAGCTGGTCACACAGTTGTACCTGGCACAGCTGCGTAGCAGCATAACCTTCTTGCTTAGATGGATGCTTTCTGATGAGTCCTGCCTCTTAATTGTTTGTTCACCGATGCTTTTTATTGTTCTGAAAGTTTAAGATGACTTTAAGTTATTCTCCTCTTGGCAGACATGGATGTGCCGCTTTTGTTTGCAATTTTCATACTTGTCTGAGCAGAAATTGTCTTCTCTGGCTTGCTACATGCATATCAGGAGACACTAAAGTGTGTAAAGCTGTTTTACACACTCCTTTATTGTCCAAATGCTTGTACAAGCACTGGCATTTGCTTGACCGTAGTACTGGTGACTGACAATTTTTTATTGATGGAGAGATGGACTTATAACTTGATTTCTTCTTTCCCTTCTGTTCAAAAATACAGGAAATGTGAAGATTACTTACAGTTCACCTTACCTGCAAGTATACTTTAAATGTCAGTGATAAATAAGACACTAAACTCCTATCCCAAAGAAAACACACTCGTTAAGTAGATGTGGTCAAAAATGACAAAAGCGTTTAAAATAGAAAATCTGCAAGTGACTGTCTGCCAGATTCAGAATGTGGGATGGTTGCCCTGTACCAGTTGGCCTGGCAAATGCACAATGTGGAACTTATTCACCATACTCTCTTAGGGCTTGTTTTTAACCTTGAGAGGGAAGGATGTGAAATCCTGTTTCTCAAGAGAGAACTGACTCAAATTTGTATTTCTTATCTAGCACGGGTTGGGGGGGGGGAGATATTGAAGTTAGTGCTTCAGTGGGCAGTGAATGAAACAAGATCCTTTTTCTCTGAATGCTGTTGGACCCAGAAGTCTGATCAGTTGGATGAGAAATGGTGGAGGTAGCAGGCTTTATTTTTGCAGGTAGTCCTAGTTTGCAGAGCAGATTAGAAGTAGGTCTGTAATCTGTCAGGCACCTGCCTTCTGCTACTTCAAAGGATCCTGGGCAGCATTGCCCCTTTTAAATAAAGGAATAGGAGGGTAGCATGAAGATTCCCCTCTTAGAAAAGAGAGCACTGAGGAAAGAATAAAAGGGCAGGAGGTAGAAGGCATTGAGTTGAAGCCTACACTTGCTGAGTTGCTGTTCTCTCAGATGGGAGTTTGCTGGCCTGCCTTAAAACCTTGTCTGGGGTGGGAAAGGAAATTAATCGCTGCTTCATCTATTTGTTACTTAAATACTTGCCATACCCAGTGTGGTGGATGCCAGGAGGAGGGAGAATATCTAAGGAGTACACTTAATTTTGGTGTGAATGGGGCTTGGATGAGTCAGCCCTTCTAATGAGCGTGCAGTCCGCACAAAGATCAGTCACCTCTGAATGCCACCAGTGACACTACAAACCAGAAGAGTGGATTTTTATAATTGAACTGTGAAACGTCAACTTGTTTCGTTTGGTCCTCTTTCATTTGGAGCATCTAAAGTAGCACAGGACAGTTCTGTCTGAGCTGGCTAGGGGAAAGCAGGGCTCTGGCCATAGACCCTAACTGGAACACAAGAGGCTGGTTACTCTGGGACTACATTGCTGAGCCTTGCTATAATCTTGTGGTGTGATTCAGCAGAATGTCTCAGCCTGCAAATCTACCTTCCCTGTCACAGGCTGTTTCGTATGACAGTAAAATAACCTTGTAATAACCAAAGGTTCAGTGGCAGGTAAGAGAAGAGCTGTGATTCAGCAGCCTTGTAGCCTTCTAAGGCTGCTCACAGTGTTGGTCTCTACTTTCTTTGCTTAACGATCTCATACAGCACAGTTATGTCTCAAGATTTTGATAAGTGGAAGGAGATGCATGCTGAACTAAACCCAACACTCTTGCCTGTGACTAGATAAGGCCCAGCTGGATAAAATAGGATCTGTGGGTACCAGACACTGAGGTGCTGACATGGTCCTGGTTTAGTGTCTCCTGTGCTGATGGTGAGAGGGTTTTTACTGTGGGAAGTCTGGTGCTTTGTAACTTAAACTGACTTTAGCAGGATGAGAGACCTTGAATCCCAGAGCAGCAGGGCTTCCTTCAGACTCAGTTTGCAGGGGGTCTGTACCCAGGGAGAGTTTTGTTAGGTTAGGAGCATGGAGGCCCTCCTTAATCCATCCTTAGACTGTACAGTGTGATCTTTACCACCAATTTCCATAATCTCTTGATGACAATACAGCTTTTGCAAAGGATTTGGCTAGACTGTTCTGCTGTTAATGCTGATGCCTCTCGAGATTCTTGCAAAGTAACTGTGCATTTAGTTGTCCTCACCAAGCTATTTCCATAGTCCTGTGGCCATGAGATCCCTGGGGATGAGCGGACAGGGAGTCTGGACTTGCAGTATGCAGATAGGCTTATAGGGTGATGCAAGACACCTTCTGTTGTACTCCACAGGGACATATTTCCCTCTCCAGCATTTTTAATGTGATGTAGTATCTTGGGAAACTCTGATCTGTTCGTGAAAAAATGCCCCTGTTTGATAGAGCAGTCAATGGAGAGCTCCCTGTGCTGCTGGTAGCTGAGTTTGGGTAGCTTTGACACACATTGGGGAAACTTTCTATTAGAGAATGCAGAAATGGTATTTGTACAGCAGTCTCGCCGGTTCTGGTGGTATTGCTTGTAGCTTTACTGTTGGTGAAAGAGATGGTAGACCCAGAGACCGGACGAGCCACAGAAACTGCATGTATTGGAATGCATTATGTCCCAGAACTGCAGTTGTGGTGGCTGCTGCCGAGGGAAGAATAAGCTCTGAAATGCTTAGTGCAGGGCAAAAGGTGTTTTTTGGTTTTTTTTATTTTTTCTTGTGGGGATTTTTTGGTCTCCAACTACTAAGCAGAATCCAGAGCTGAAACTAAAAAGCATGGGCAGGAGATGAGTTGGATATATTTAATCTAGCTTCACCTGGAGGAAGAGCAGGGTAAATGACTGAGCCTTGGCCTTCAGAAAATGAGGGTTTCAGTTCAGCAGGTGCAACTTCTGGGCAGGGCTTGGACTATGGTAGCAGCAGCTGGCTGGAGGCTGAGACATAGTCCTAACAAACCACTTTCAGGTCTCAAGCTGAGAGCTGATACTCCAGCTCTGTTGCAGCTCTTTCATGGAGGTCCATGCTTGGCTGCCGGCTAAGCTAGGCTTAGCTGCGTTGTGATGGGCAGCAGCTTTATCTGGGAAAGGCTCCCTTTGGTTCCCAGCCTTTGCAGAAAGCAATGGCAGCAATCTGTGAAGCAGCTGGAGAGAGTAACTGCTCCGGCCTTGGGCTCTGCCAGCCCAGCTCTCAGCCCTCTTGGCTGCGTTGCTGGGTAACGCTGGCACGGCTGCCCGTGGGCAGCGCTCAAGGACACAAAGGTGCTGGTATGCTGGGCAGGCCCGTGCTCTGCTGTGTCTGCAGGGACTGTGCAAGTGAGCTTCTCTGTATTGTGTTCACCCCTCGGGAGCCAGTGGGGCTGGGCAACGGGGGGCATCTGTGCAGTGCTCGGGAGGGGACTTGCAGCAAGCAGATGGAAGGCAAACCAGACAAATGCGCTAAGCAATCTGTCCAGGAATTATGTCAGACTGTCTCTGTCTCCGTAGGATGTCTTTGCTCTAACTACCTCTCTCCATGACAAGACAGGATGAGCTGAGCACCAGCAAACTCAAACTCCCAAACTAAAGAGCTGCCCAGGGCTATCAGTGAAAGACTTGAATAAATATTTAACGTAGTTGGGGAAAAAAACCCAGCATGTTTTTAAGTGGACTGAGCAAACAAATCGACTGTTCGGTGTGTCAGCCCTTCGAGTACGCATGCCTGAGTTCTGCTGGGCAGAGACCTTGATGTTCAAGAAGGGTGACTTCAGAAGCTACTGATATTAGGGCATTTGCCATGCTGTCCCTCAGTCCATTTTTCTAATGGACTGTGGTCTTTAATAAATAAAAATATCGATCGTCCCAGCTGCAAGAAGGTCAGGGCAGCCACCGCCTTTGAGAGCATTTGGGTTTGCAGTCCTTGCAGGCCTCTGCCATATGCCTAGGTAACATGCATACGGTGTGCTCCCTGCCAAAGCAGCCCCAGAAGGCTCTTGACAGCATGCGTTATTTTCTCAGGGGCAAAAAAAGATAAAACTGTGCTAAAAAGTGAAGAAGATAATAACAACCATATTTTAATTGGATCGACTATAAATTATCTGGCTTGAAACCTTGAAATCTGATGGAAAGTGCCAGATTTTTATTCTTAGCCTGGCAGCAAATGAAGACCATGTATAATGTCCTACAGAATCAAGTTTTAAATGAAAAGCCCCAGGTAGCTTTCATGGATTTCCTTTGTGTTCTGGAGCTAATGATCTCTCCCTGCCCTTGCCAATTCATGGCAGTACCTGCAAGACAGTTCTATGGAGCTGCAGAGATTTGCTCATGCTAATCATCTGATACAGCATCATCTTACTTGAACAAATGCAGGAGTCTCTGGACTGCAGCATCAACAACCATTGCAAGGTTAGGTGGAAAGAAAGTACTCCAGGCCTTTAATAGTGATCTTAGGCTTTGAGCTGTGTTACATTATGTGAAATGGCCCTTCAGTGCAAGGAGATTAGGAAAATTTTGTAATGTTGTCTACTTGTGTAAGACTTCCCTAAATGATAAGGAGGGGGTGTTACTCTTGAGGCTTGTGCCTGTGCCTCTCCTTTGTACCCAGAACATGTATTTGTATGCAGAAGCTTCCCTAATTGATAAATCCTTGTTCTCTCTTTTTGTTTGTTTCCAGGACAGCCAATGTGGGACTGTAATTGATGTCAACATAGAGTGTGCTGTGAAGCTGGTAGGAACCAACTGTATCCTCTACCCTGTCAACAGCAAAGACCTGCAACACATATGGGTGAGAATGGAGCCAAAATACATGTGGGAGCCAAGGCTTGGTTATTTGGAGGGATGATGCTGTATTCCAAGCACCATGTACAAAGGAAACATCCAGGTTGTGCAGGGTGCATCTGGAACTTGTTTTTATTCTAAACGTAGCAAAAGCCTCTCGCTGGAAGAGGACTATGCAACATCTCACCTTTTCCCCATCTGTTCCATGTTTCTGATTGCACTGAAACCAATTAGACTTGGGGGGCTAGGTTGACATCAAATCTTGTGAGAAAGCTTCTGCACTGAGACTAGCTTATTGACTTGACTGTTGCAGCCCCGTAGTAACAGCACAGTGCTTTTGAGCTGCAATATTGTTAATGTAGCAACAGATTATAAAAATTTGATAAAAGTTGAGCATATTTCTATCCAGCTGGAGCAGTCTGAGACATACCTGATTCTCCCCCTCAAGTGTGTGATTTTTCAGACATCAAGTGGGATAGGATTTCTGTCATTCTTCCTCTGAGAAAAAGATCTGGGCGAGTGGAATGCTGCAAACCCTTCACCAAAAATAGGCCTGTACCTAGGCTCAGTAATTTTTTGAAAGATTTTTTCAGTGTTGACTGAAGGCATGTGCAAGCACACCCCTGCTTTGCAGAGTACCTTTTGAACAGAACAAGACACTTGACCTGGAAAGTTTCAGATCTGTGCAAAAATTTAGAAAGCCAGAGCTGTTTGGAGAATCCAGGCTATGTTCTGACTGTGAACTTCCATGTACTTAATTCCAGCTTGCAGCACAGCCTTGCGGTTTGTACTGAATGCTTCTGAGACTGCTATCGAGGCTGTATTGTGTGGAGACCTATTTGATGACACAAAGGATAAGAGTTGCTGTTTACAAGGCTTATTTTCTGGGTTTTTTTTTTTTTTTGTAGCCGTTCATGTATGGTGACTACATAGCCTATGACTGCTGGCTGGGCAAGGTCTATGACTTGAAGAACCAGGTTATCCTCAAGCTTTCCAATGGAGCCAGGTACTTCTCTCCTTTCTGTTGAAGACTGTCCCCCTTTTTCTTGGGTTTCATCATCCTGTTCTATTTTAGGAGAGCTGAAAACCAGCTTGGCTTCTCATTCACATACTGGCAAATCATCTGCTTATATTATTTTTTCAATGTAGAGGAATAAGAATGCATATCTTTCTCTGAGACCGTCAGGGTTCATTGTTCTCTTCCTAGGAAAGGTGTTTGAAAGGCAATATTTTTTGTTTTTATGTAATACCAGCAGATCAGTTTTGCAGAGATAAGATACTTCAATTTTTAAAAATACTCTGGAAAAGTGACTGCTTAAGATGGATCACGTCTGCTCCAGGCATTTTCTCAGTAGGAGAGTATACCTTCACTGAGATGCAAGAAGGGAGGATTCTTACCTTGAAACAGCTGTGGAAGCATGGAAACTCAGCAGGCTAGCAGTTTTTTGGAGAGCAAAAAGCAGCTCAGGGTTGATCCTGAGCATTGCTCAGGGTTGGTCAGCATTGCTTTATTTTCACTGTTTGTAACTGTATTAGGAATGTTTTTTTTCAGTGGAGACATAATCCTAAGTCATATTTCTAGAGAGAGAGATTTAAGCAGAGATATTTAAAGAAATATCTGATTAATTTATCTTCTACAAAGCTGGTCTGTTCCTTGTGCAGGTCAAACAGTTGCTTGGAAAGCTAAAAACTCTCTGAACTCAGTAAGTTCACTCTGTTACTGAGGCCTGTTCTGTCCAACAAACTATTATTGATGCAAGGGAAGGAAGGAACCACTGGAGGGCCAAGAAGCTTAGGTCTGGCAGCTGGGGAATAATCTGTCTGTCTTGTAAAGCGAGTGTTGACAGTGATGATTTAAAAAAAAAAAAAAGGGGGGGGGGCGGGAGGGGGAAGAAAGAAAAGAGAAAGAAAAGAACCCTGCAGCCAGCTCTGAGTCTCTTCCTGAGAGAACTGAGTAATGCCAGAGCTATAACAGATGATTGGTGGGTGCATCTGATTCTGATTGTTTTAACTTCTGGTTAACTTGGGCTGGAAGACTCTTAAGCATGTGTTAAATTGGAAGTGAAAAATAACTACGCTTCTGTCTGTATTGCTTGCAGTTACTGGTGCAATGTCAAACTTTGGTTGGTTTCTGTTATCAACCCATGTATAGTTATGTAAAATGATGTTACTGTTTCAAAACCTCTTTCTAATAAATCACTTCAGATCCCCCCAGAACTCACTCTGGAAATAAAGCTTTTGCTGAAGCAAGTATACCTAAGTTGCCTTTAGGTTACAGTGTTGGTATGAATCACAAATGGAAGCTCTGCAGCAGACAAATCTTGCTTAATGCCTCACGTATTACTTGGATTATTTTTTTTTTCTTTTTGCATGCTGAATAGAGCCTTTTAATGGAGCCAGGGTTTATCTAGCTTGTGTCTATAACTAGTTATGTTCTACTCTGGTGTGTTAAGATCCAGCAATGTACTGCTGGGCATATATATACAGACCTGCTCAGGCAGTGGCAGTAATTCTAGTGCTGTTTGCTCTTGAGGTGGATGGCTCTGGCAATGTGTCTGTGTCTCTTGTCTGTTTTCCAGGTGTTCTATGAGCACAGAAGATGGATCCAAGCTCTATGATGTTTGCCCTCATGTCAGCGACTCGGTGAGCTTCTGGTTCTCCTGAGTGTCTTTTTGATCAGCTTTATTTTGTAGGCTTTTTGTGCAGGAGGGAAGGGGAAGACAAAAACTACTATCTTTTATTAATCCTAAAAATTAAATAATACATCACAGCTGAAAAACACTTCTTTCAAGAGAAGAAAATCCAGTAGTGTAACAGGATGTAGCTTAAAGGTAATGTTAGTAATGAGCAGGTTTTGAGGAGATGTTACAATTAGTATAATCCAGCTGCTTCCCTTGCAAACAGCTTGCATAACATGCAGTCGGATCAGATGGCTGATGTCAAGGTAGTTCACTGCCTTCTCAGTACATCTGTAAGTGCTTGAAAAGGCTCTTACTTAATTTAACACTTTCAAACAGGCTCCCCTTTTGGAAAAGGACTTATTGTTTAAAAAGTTCTGCTAGGAGCATATTTCTAGATCGTGTGAAATAGACTGTGACTCTTGCTATTCTAGACAATTGCATTCTCTGAATGGAGAGCTGTCTCCTTACTGTCATTTTCCAAATCATGTGGCAGGGCAAGTTTTGATAGCCTTTGGCCCGAGACTGGAGTTTGCTGTATAATGATGGGATGTGAACTTTCTCACCTTTAAAAGCTGACCACAGCTTGCTTGCTTCTTCCAAATGGCATCAGCAGGGCCTCACTGCATGGTGTGTTTTTTTTTTTTTTTTTTTTTTTTTTTTTTTTAGCAGCTTTACTGGGAGTTGACTGAGAGAATGGCATACGATTCTTTAACTAACTATGCAGTCAGTCGTCATCCTTCTCAACCTTCAGAGCAAATGTTCTTCCAATCTCAAAATGCATTTTTGTTAAAACTTGCCCATTGCTTGAGGAGTAGATGGAATATCAGTTTAATATGATGTGCTGCTGTTTTTTTCCCTTGTTCTGTACAGAAAAGGTGTGGTCTGTTGCTAGGTGTTCTCCAGTATTTTAGTCTCTGCTACTGTGAGTTTTGCAACATGTTTTCCCCATCCTAAATCCAGGTTGTAGCAGCATCCAGCTTTTGGGTGTACCTAATTTTGAGAGAGAGGCCATTTTTAAAGCATGTGTAGTAATCTAGAGGCTTGCACTTGATTTTAAACATGAGTTGTCTCCTTGGATACTCTTGATCCTTTGCTCAGAATTGCTGTGTATGTGTTAGATGCTTACCTGATTTGGATTTTTGTCACACTTATCCTTCTGACAAATTACAAGACTTGTATTTTTGCACTCTGTTTTATCTACCGTAAACTGCTCTGTCTGCCCCCACATTCTAAATCTTTGACTCGTCAAATCACTCTAAATATTAATGGAAAAGAATTCTAGGAGAGTAATTGTTCTGTTTACAGTCCTGCTTTATTTTCAAAGGACTGTCATATCAACTAACCTACCTAAGATGAGAATAATACTTTCAAACTTAATTTGGCAGGACGAGAAAAGAAGGCAGGAATTCTCTGGTTTGGGGAGCTGTAGGTGCTTGAATTAGAGCAGGGAAAAAACTGGGTGTGTTTTCCCAGGACTCAGCCCACCTTGACTACCTTGTTACTGAGAACATTTGTATGAAATCCCTATCTTTGTTTCTTGCGGATACCTTTGCTTCTCCCCCACCGAGTCATAATCCTGTATGAATGTGTGACAGCGTAGGTTGCCATAGAAACTGTTAGGTTGACTTCAGGAAAGGAATGAGCCTTAAGAGAAGGGCAACTGGCAGGCAAGACTTCTCATTTACAGTTAATCTTACTGATCGCGAATGGGGAAGAGAAATGCTGGAATCTCAGATTTTAAGAGCAAAAGCCTTTAACACTGCTTTTTTTTTCCCCCCCTCCCTCTCCCTCACAGGGTCTTTTCTTTGATGATTCATATGGCTTTTATCCTGGACAAGTCCTCATCGGGCCTTCTAAAGTCTTTTCCAGTGTGCAGTGGCTCTCGGGTGTGAAGCCTGTTCTGAGCACAAAAAGCAAGTTCAGAGTGGTGGTAGAAGAGGTAAGGATTGACAGGCTGACACATGGCTGCTTTCCGCCCAGAATGGTTCCCTAGCGTTTTGGAGCCAAGTCAGCTTATCATGGTAACCTTCCAAGAGCAAATGCACTGTGGCTCTGTTCTTCTGATGTGACAAATTTCTCATTGTGGACTGACAGAACTCTGGAGCGTGGTTTGGCTTTTCCTCCCAAGGGTCCCTGCTGGCACCATATGAGAAGACGCAGATACACTTAGAATATTGTACTGCTGATCATTAGGGTAGCAGAAGCACCTCTTCTGCTGAAACTTAATGTTGCGTACTATCCAAAAAGGGAGAAATCTTGCTGACTCTTTGCTAAAAGAGGGAGCAGCTCCAAGTCCATTAACATATCTCTTTGTGACATTGGGCTGCTTATGTGTATGTACTGTAGCCTCCCTCCTGGGTCAGATGTCTTCTTTCTTGAAGAAGCAACTGTGGAAGCTCTGTGTTGCCCAGTGCCATGCTATGAGAGTGTTGCAGTGGTAAAACTGCTTTTTGCCATCTTAAAAACAAAAGTGGTTTTGTTTCTTTCCTATGATTAAACCTGTAGATCTTAAACACTGATCTAAGAAAGCTTCTGAAAAATTTAACTGCTCTCTCTCTCTCTCTTTGTATTGTAGGTACAGGTGGTAGAGCTAAAGGTTACTTGGATCACCAAAAGTTTCTGTCCTGGAGGTACTGACAGTGTGAGCCCTCCACCCTCAGTAATCAGTCAGGAGAACCTGTCCAGGTGAGATGATTCAAAAACCCTTTTCTTGACGCCTGGCTTCCAGAGCCTGCACGGACTATGGGTGACATGCCTACCAGCTGATTAGGTCAAAGCTGCTGCCTGCAGTGATTTTCCTCCTACCTGTGTGCCTGTATATTCCAGAGCTTCCAAAAAACATGAAGGGATAGCTTCCAAAATAGCTTAGCAGACACTTGAGTTACTGTTATAGAGTTGTCATTCCATTATTCTCTTCAAGTGCTCTCCAGCTGATATGGAGGAGAGTGGTGTCTGGAGACAGCTCCCTTTGTGTCCTTCCGAATGTGCCTGGAGGAGGCTTGCTCCCTCTGTGTGTGTACAAGAGGTAATCAAGGTGTGCTGCACTGGACCTAGGCTGGTACTGAGGGAGCATCTGGTGCCCTCTGCAGGCTGCTGCTACAAATATGAACTGGACAAAATTCAGAAAGTAAGGAGCGAGATGAGCAATAGCACAATGCAGCATAGTCCTATCTGGAGCTCGTAAGGAAGCTGGAGAAGAGCACTCGGATGTTGAAAAATAAACAAACCAAAAAAAAAAAAAAAAAAAAAGCTAACTTCAAATGCCTCTTGGCAGCCCTTGCTGGGAGGGGGGACTAGGAGAGGACTGCTTAGTGTCCCACCCAAACCCTTTGTATTCCCACCCAGTCCCTGGGGAGCTTCCCTGTTTCTCCTTTAGCACTGTCTGTATGGAGAAGATTTGGTATTTTGTGCTAGTTTTTTGCCATCCCAGAAGAAGCACAGTTGACGTAAGGACATGCCAGTCTTGTGAAGGCTCTGGTCACTGCCAAGTTGTTACTGCTTTTGTACTTTACTCACAGCTGTCCTCCCATTCTACTAGGGTAAAGCGGCTGGGGTGCTTTGACCATGCACAAAGACAGCTTGGGGAAAGGTGCCTCTATGTGTTCCCTGACAAAGTGGAACCTGCAAAAATCACCTGTGAATGCCCGGAGAGGAACTGTGTCCTGGGTGAGGGATCAGTCGCCAAAAAGGTACGTTGAGGGGGCAGAGGGAGATATGACTTGTCTAAGCATTTCTAGTTGCTGTGGCTTTTAAAGCAGAGGTCTTGCTGGCAGTCACGTGGCTCTGAAATGCGACTCCTGAAGTGGTAGTTGTAGAGAGTAGTGGCGGCTTGTTGCCAGCAACCAAGTCACCTTGTGCAGTGATCTCATTGTACGGGGTGAAGCATGCAGGTAATGCCACAAGGGAACATGAACAGGACCCTTGAACACAGACGTGTTGCTTTGCAGGGATGAAGCTCTGCCCTGATAGTCAGGGCCAGTAGATGGATGACGTTTCCATTAGTGTGACCTCGTATTCCTTGTGGAGTTGAATTTCTGTTCTGTTAAGTCCTTTCTGCAATGAGACAAGAAAAGATTTTTGCTTCCTGGTCCAAATGAGTGTGTAGAAACCATAGCCATGTTCCTAGAATAGCAGGAATTAGCAGTGTGGATGGTGACCTCCCTGCATAGCTCTGTTTGTTTTATAGATTAACCTGAGAAGCTCCTTGTGACCCTCCATAACAAAAGGTTTAAAGCATGCTTAAAATAGCCTTGAAGAGCAAAAACTTTTTTTTGACCGGTATAGCAGTGCTCAAGAACCGACTGGTATTTGCTCCTGGGCAGAGCAATAGTGAGGTGGCTCTAATATGCCACCATTACCAGCATGACTCGTTCACTGGTTTGCAGAATACCCTTGTGTGGATTAAGCATGCAGAAGCCCATGGGGAACCATGTACCCAATGTACCTAGCTAGCCATTTTCCAGGTGGGCTGCCTGTTTGAGTGTGGGGGCCTATTTTCTGACCCAGGCCTGCTTTCTGTAGGTGAGGAGGCTGCTGAAGAAACAGATAGTGAAGATCATGTCATGCTCTCCAGAGTCTCAAGCTACCAGTGAAGCCCCTGACAAAGAGTCTGCTGTAGCTGCTGACCAAAAATCAGAGGAACTTAAGCCTGGATCAAAGACTGAGCAGGAGGACACTTCCACCAGTGCAGCGAGTGTCGGGGAGAAAAAGGAAGAGCAACCTGAAGAAACAGGGAAGGATAAGGGGGGAGCAGCAGTGCGACAACAGCAGCCGCCCTTCCTGCTGAAAGATGATGGGTCGTCTGACTACCGACTTCAGTCCATGGAGCAAGATGCCGATGACGAGGCAGCCGATGACACAGATGACACTAGCTCTGTCACCTCTTCTGCTAGCTCCACTGCCTCATCCCAGAGCGGCAGTGGCACGGGGCGCAAGAAGAGCATTCCTCTTTCCATCAAAAACTTGAAGCGGAAGCACAAGAAGAAGAAGACCAAGATTTCACGAGAGTTTAAGCCAGGAGACAGGTGAGCTGGATTTCCAAACACTGGTGTACTTGCCAGAGCCTCCTAATGTGAAAACCCACCTCCCCAGCTTGAGTGGGGAATGGACACTGCTTGGTAGTAACCAGCAGCGATTATGTTGTGATGACTGTGCAGTAAGTGGCCTGTGTGAAGTAAGCTTGGTCTCAGTCCAGCTTCTGATGCAAGTGGGGCTGTGTGATGTGACACTGGTGCTATTCCATCCCTGCTGCGCCTCAGGGCAGCAACAGAATATCTATGTTGTGCTAGGCTCTGCATGCACAGGAGGGGACAGGTGGATAAAGACTATGTAGCTTAAACGTGACACTAATTGGCTACTTTGTTTGGCAGCTTCTGCAGAGAGGCTCAGAACAGACCGTGATAGCATGAATGGACAGTTTATTCTCAGAGGGTTGTCTCCAGAGCAGCATGGAGGTCTATGCTGGCAAGAGTTTTACTGCAGTGGTCCATGCTCTATTCTTACCTGTCTCTGTAGAGGTATCTTGGGCAGCTTTTGCCAGCAGTAGACTTTTTGGTGGCGTGCGTGTTTTGATTAATGAACAATATGCGCTCCTTGAGAGCTTTGGAGGAAGTCCTTTCAGTAGCTTGGTGTGCAGAGCTTTCCGCATCTCTGCTTTGGATATAGCAGAATATTCTGGAAATAACTGGATCTCAGCAACTTTTACCTTTTTCCAAGTTTGGGAAAGTTTGAACTGTTTCCAGGAGAAGCACAGATACCTGGCAGCTGGCTAGCCTGTCTTGCTGGCATCCTTGGACTACTTAGTTGTATATAGATCCAGCCTCAGAAGCCACTAATGCAGAGAATACATGAGAATCCTCCCAGAAAAGTGACATTATCAGGATTTGAGGAGTCCAGTATTTTGAGAATGCTGTGACCTTATTTCACTGTCTGCTTGGGAATTTCAGTTTTGCCTATGTACCAAGAGAGCTGTTCTTTAGTCCTTGTGAGTTTTGGAGAAGTTGGGTTTGAAGGTCACAAACCTCAGCAGAACAGTATTCAAGTGTGTTGAATTGATTCTCAGATCACTTTTCACTTCGCATCGTCCTGCTGAGTACCTGTACTTTTTAGTAAAGGTTTTGTTAAGGAAAGCCTTGCTAACAGAGCTTGAAGCTTTCAGCACCAAAGAGGTGGGAGGAAGACCGATTCCTGTGCTGCATCTGGGCAGCCAGTAAAATGAAGAAAGTTCTGTTCTTGAGACACTTTAGAGATGACTGTGTCACAGGATGTAAGAAACCTAGTTTTTTTAGAAGCAGAATATGCAAAGCAGCTGACACTTCAAAGGGCCTATGTGGCAGCTGGTCACAGCTCAGTATGGAAGGGCTTTCACTGTTTGAATATTCAGGTGGAACCGGTAGTGAGACCTTCAGTAGGTAGGCTGACAAACACTGCTGAGAAGTGCAGTGGATGGGCTTGCTAGTTAGTCACCAGATCTGATGTGTCAGCTCATGGGCATCTCTAGCTGCAGGGAGCCAGCTCAGCATGTGGCTTGAGCTTCATTTAGTGACTGGCTGCAGCTCTCTGGGCAGCATGTGGACCTTTGGTTATTTTTTTTAATGAGGATAGGTAGTGATTTCTGTTAATACCAAGCTGTGAATTCTTTTTTTGTTCTGTTGGTAAAGCAGCATAAACTGCTCCGCAGACAGAGCCACATCACTTTCTTGGATAGCCTGCCTTTCCACACAGTCATCCTCAGCTGACTGTTTCCCACCAAGGAATCCATCTCTCGATGTGTTGGCCACCATGAACTGTTGAAGATTTCACTTTCTGATAAGTTATTCCGTTAACTGCTGACACTACTAAAAACTTCACATAAATTTCATGTAAAAACATTTCCCTGTTGGTATTCATAAAAAGACAGCTGGGGAAAACTGTTAATTTGCCTATTCTCTTTATTTAACTTAAACAGTATAAATGCGGCATTTGCATTTTGTCTGGAATGCCTAGCCAGCAAAATAAAGTCAGTATTAAAGTCAGCATGGAACTGAATATCTTCTGTGCTGCAGGAGGCGTAGAAGATGTTAAGGGTTCATTAGAACAGCCTGTCCGGCTAGCCTACAGCTCTGTTCCGTCTGGCCCCCAAGCAACTAGTCTCTTCAAACAGCTCTGAGCTCCGTGGTAAAGTACCAGCGTGTGGTCCATTGTTGTGTACTTAAGATTCATCTTTGAGCAGCAGAGAGACACCTGTGTGTGTATGAACAGCTGGGAAGGAGATTATTCCTTTTTAAACAGATTATTCCATTTTCTTCTGAGAAAGGCTGAGATAGAAAATGCTGCTTTGTTTTTCCTTTCCAGTGCCATGCTCCTAGCTTCAAAGACTCCTTAGAACTGCCAGGCTAGAGAGTACTTCAGTGAAGAAGATTCAAAAAGATTTGAAGCTCCTATCATGTCTGTCCATCAGATGTAGAAAGTGGGTGCTAGCGGTCATGTTAATTTGCTTCACTGAGAGTAAAGTGATCACAGCATTGGCTCACTGGAAAGCAAATCCTCTTGCAATAAACATTTGGAGCCGTGTAACATCTACGATGATTGAGAACCTGTAAAAATGGAGCCTGCTATGTAGCTTTTTCCACTGGGACTACGTGGGGTTTCCTGACTTGTTCCCCAGCCCGATGACTTAACCTGTGTGGTGTTGTAAAATGTTAAGATCCATCTCAACTCCTGGTGTTGGCAGCTTTGTGTTCTGGTTGTGCTTGTGTGTTTTTCCTCTGGTAACTTGTTGCCTTTCTGTGTTCTCAGGGTTGCTGTTGAAGTGGTGACCACTATGACTTCAGCTGATGTGATGTGGCAGGATGGCACCGTGGAGACAAACATTCGCTCCAACGAGCTGATTCCAGTACATCATCTGGACAACAATGAGTTCTGCCCTGGGGATTTTGTGGTGGACAAAAGAGGTATTGGGTGTGAAAAACATGTTTTCCTCAGGGAACAAATATTACTTAAATGTGGTGTATTCAGTTTGAATCTGTGGTGTACTTTGTAGCTCTTTTTACAGTTAATAGTACTCACTTAAGGTAGGTACAAGAGCCTAAGAAGGGACAGACAGTGATTCAGGTGCCTTTAAATAATAGTTCTTTGCTGACATCCATGTAAATACTGAGGTTGAATTGTAACAGACAATGTGAAAGGAGTAAGTACTGAGGAGCAAAACTAGGTTTCTCAGCCTTTCTGTAACTAGAGGCAGCCTGTCTTCTCCTTGGAAGTGCAAACAGGTCTGAGCTCTGCCCTAGAATGGGAGAAGAAATTAACAACTTGTCCCAAGCTGTTTCTTCTGTATGAGTTGCCCAGCATAGTCCTTTATTTTCCATGGATTGGTATGGGTATCAAAAAGCACCTTCTTGCGTCTGTTTTCTTTAGCATACTAACTGGAGATGCTAGTGAATCTCTACTAGTTCCAGGAAGGAAAAGGCAGATTTAGAGTTTGGGGATATGAAATATTGATGGCACACCATCTGATTCTTAGCTCTGTGTCTTGTAACAGGTCTAGACCCTCAACAGTGGGGAACAGCGTGCTAGAGTCAGAGATTGGGAAGACAGAAAGCTGACTTGACAATAAAAATAGCACCTGTTGTTTAGTTTGACCATTTCTAATGAGACTTGTAGTCTTAGTGGTATTGAGGCTTGGACGTGGTTTACGGAAGCTAAAGTCATCTGTCGGCTCTAGTTTGGCCTTTGAAAAATCTGTTTTCCTTTCTTCGTCTGTGATGCCTACAGTTCCTTGTGTCCCTCAGTTAAGGATGCCAGGAGGTGGATCTGCTGTGCTGCACAACAGTGCAGAACCAGAGAGGTGATCCAGGTCCAGCCATGGAGCTCCTGGATCTCCTGTGCATACATATGCGTGCATATGCCTGCATCCTGTCTGCCTTCTGTGTCTGTCCAGTGCATTCTTCCGGGGGAACATAGTTATTGTGGGAGGCACAGTCCTAGAGGAAGAGTTTGGCAGCCACAGCAGCTCCCAGGGAGCTCCTTGCCATCCTGCCCACAAACTCTGCATTCTGAATCACTGTGGAGCTGGTTTAGAGAGCAAGCATGAGTGACACCTCATTTTCTCTTGATAATGGTGCTCAAAAGTGGTCCCAAAGTGAATGTGATCACCTTGTCCAGTCAGTTTGTTTTATCATCACTCCATGTCTTCATTTAATCACGTGACTTCTCATCTGAGCACAGTTTTGACTCAGGAAGAATCAAAACTTGTAGGAAGAACTGTTCTTACTCATGGCATTCACAAAGGGAGGGTTTCAGCTGAAGCTTGGGACTGGCAGTCTCGGTTGCTGTGTGAAGTCTGTGCTCCTCCACTTAACCTGTCTTGTTTTTTTCTACTATTGTGACCAAAAGCTCAGAGTTCCCAGGATCCTGGCGTGTATGGGGTAGTGCAGTCTGGTGATCATATTGGCCGAACCTGCATGGTGAAGTGGTTCAAGTTGAAACCCACTGGAGATGATGTGGAGGTAAGTGCAGCAGCCAGTACCTCATACTCTGGGACCAGCTAGGAGAAGCAGCTGCAAAACTGCACAAACTTCACATGGCTAAACCTGAGAGTGTTAGCTCCTCTTGCTTGAGAAAGGAAACAGTAATGTTCTGTGTGCCCCGGAGACTGACTAGAAGTGGTGTAACTTCAGGCTTGTAGCTGCCCTCAAGACACTGAAGACCGGTGCAAGTAGAGTTCACATCAAATGATCAGCAGTAGGCTCTGGTATGCATGAAGGGTTTTACTGGAGTGGTCAAATCTGGTGCGCAGCCCTCTGCCTTAGCACGAGAGATCAGATTATCTTAACTGAGCACGGCCCGTTGCACCTAGAAACAGAATACCAGTCTGGCCTACGATTATGTTCCTCTTTACTGGTTATTTCTAACATTTGTGTCCTCCTACTGCTTTTCCTCCAAAAGAAATAAAATGGAAGATGTTTCCTATCGATAGGCAAGCTTTTTGTCAAGCTTCCTGTTATCTTGGATTGTTTCCAAAGTAAATGCTACCCTTTAGCCCTACTGAACTCTTTGACAAATCTGGATGTTCAGAAGGGTGTAAAAGCCACTTCTGTCTTGTGATCGTAGCAGCATAAAATCTGAAGCAAAAGGTAACGGTAAACAGACAAGAGACAGGATAGCCTTTTTCCCTTTCATTATTGTTCCTTGTTTGATGTGCCTAATGCCTGGCCCTGCTGTGTAGGGAAATTGGCAAAATGTAACACGAAAAGCACTTTTAAGTGTTGAAGGCAGACTTTGAAGATCAGTGCAGCATCCTGGGATTGACGTGTTTGCATCCCTCTCCGATGTAGCTGATCGGGGAGGAGGAGGACGTGAGTGTGTATGATATTGCTGATCACCCAGACTTCCGCTTCCGCACTACTGACATTGTGATTCGCATTGGCAACTCGGAGGGAGCCGCAGCTAAGGAAGATGAGGTGAGTCCTGGGCATGCTTATGTGACCATGTTGTCACTAGGAATTGGTGTTGGGACATGAAAGAGTCAATGGGAGGCATGGCCCTGTGCCCCACGTGGAGTCCCTAGCTTGCTGATTTTATACTGTAGTGTGCCCTGTTCTCCTGAGTAACGCACAAAATCTTGAAGTTTAGTGGAGGTGCAACGTGGAAGTCCTTTGACTATGGTGACTGAGGCTATAACAGAGTAAAAACAAAATTGAGACAAGAATCAAACACAAGGTTGATGTTTTTAATTAAATCCTGCTTCAGACTTCAGAGTATATTCTAATGTGAGGCTTTCCTATGGATTCCTGAGCCAAGAGTAAAGGTTGATTTGTCTGGAGCTAGAGAAACCTGTTTTACTTAACTGGAAGCCCAGTCTTCACTTGTTTTCATCTGACATACCATATACATGTTTAGTTTGGATCATTGACTTGATCTTCTGGGGGAGGAAGAGGGAACAATTCATTTTGGAGAGAATATACACTCTGCTTGGAAACAAGCTTCCCTGCTGTGTCTGTAAGACCTCCAGCTTTTGAGACGGCTGCCCTAAAAAAAAAAAAAAAAAAAAAAAAAAAAAAGTTTAGGGTGGCTCTTGTTGCGATTCTAGTTGCAGCAGTGTGAAATGAATCTGTGCTTGGTCAGCTGACCCAAATAACCATCTTCCAGTGTAAGACACTTCTTACCCTGCGTGCTGTGTGCCAACTGTGGCATGTTTGTTCACGTCTGCGCTTGCTCTCTGCTGGGAAGAGCTGCGGCGAGAGCCCTTGCTGCTGGGTGGCCGAGCGCCAAGGCCCTGTTCCTGGCATCCCACTAGAGGGCAGCCCGATTCCGAGGAAGGTCTCTGTCCCCCTTCTGGCAGAGTCCCTGGTGGAGCTGTCACCAGAGAGGCCACAGCCGTTGAATGCTCCCCCCCCCCCCCCCCCCCAGTCCTCTCCTGGTGGAGGGAGTGGGGGGTAAGTTTTCCCTGTCTCCATGGCAGTGACTCGGTGGGGATAGAACAGTCCTGCAAAGGAAGTTTGACAGCAGTTTCATCTCTCTAACTTGGGTTAACTGGCTGAGGAAGCAGTGGTCTGCCTTTGTGAGCTCAGATTAACAGCAAAACCCTACGTATAGGAGTTGTCTTCCCTCCCATGGGATCCCAGGACTCCTGTTATTTCTGCTGCAGCTGGCTCTCTGGCCAAATTGCAAGCATGAGAATATTATTAAGGAGAATCCAGGTATGAAGGCCTCCAATTTGGGGAAGATACGTGTCTCAAAACCTTCCAGCTCTGCAAGTGCCTGCAAAAGAAAGGGGCCTGACAAGTTGTTGTTGTTTTTACAGCCCTCAGTTGGACAGGTGGCTCGTGTGGATGTCAGCAGTAAAGTGGAAGTGGTGTGGGCTGATAATTCCAAGACCATCATTCTGCCTCAGGTGAGGTCCTGTTTCTAGCTTATGGTATCCCTGTCTCTCATTTCTGAGTGACAAGTCATGTTTTTAAATCCTGAGTGCATAGAGATTCACTGTGTAAGGGAGTCTTGCTGTATTTACAGCTGCCTTTCCATGTGATAGGGTGACTTCCACTTCTGTTAGCACATTAAAATCCTTGCTTTTGTAAGGAGGAACTAATTGGTCTTCACTGCTGTTGAATTTTTAAAAAATAAAAATAAATAAAAATAACTGCTGCCAGGAAGGTATGGGCAGACTATTGCTCCCTTTGCTTACTGCGTTGCATACAGCTCAGATCACAACTCTGTTCCTGGCCTCCAGAGCCTGCTGCTTTGCAGAAGGGTTTGCAAAGCTCGGTGATCCTCAATCCTGACTTGAGCCCAGGCTCACTGCATTGCACAACTAAGTCACCACTAAAAAAAGCAGATTGTTCAGTCTCGCTTACGAAATGACACTGCAATGTTTTACCTGGCTAAAGAAACTCCCCCAAAAGCTGGACCAGAGACACAAAATGTGACCTTGGCAAACCTAGGAGTCAGACCATAATCTCTTGCTGAAGTGGGGAGGGAAAGAAGTTGAATATAAGCTTAAAAATTTAGGTGTAGTCACACTGCTAGTCCACTTAGTCCCATTCTTTTGCTTTCTGTATTGTTCAGTTTTTAGGGGGGTCTGTTGTACTGTCTTTTAATGTTCCTCACTGCTCTGCATATGCTTTAATCCTGTGTCTCTTCTCCCTGTTGCCTCAAATTAAGGCAGACGGCCCAAAGACAAAAGAAAACCTTCTCTAGGGTCCCGTCTCCATCAGTGTGGCAGAGAACACTATCGCCTCTGCTACAGAAATGCATTTGTGTGTGGAAGTATTTGATCAAGATTTCTTTTTAAACCAAGCAGCTCTGCATTAATTACAGTAGAATAGTCAATGCTTGCACTATGGCAATGGGCTGGGGTGTTACAAAGCAGGCTGCTGTCTCCCTTCCCCCTGTTGTCACATGTGCTTGGATCACGGGCACAATCAGAGGTCTGATGTGCGCTCCACAAAGGGCTGTTCTCACACTGCGGCGCTGGGGCTCTGCAGCAGCTCCTGCTGTGTCACGCCAGTCCCTTCGATTGTGCTTGTTTGCGTAATTATGGGAGTTGGGGAAATGTCAGGAGCACGAATTATCGGTTGGTAAAACTGTGATTTATCAATGCCTGCTCATGTGCCCAGAGATGAGCTGTCTGGGTGCTTTTTCTCAGCTCTAAAAATAAAGATGGTATAACTGGCTAATTAACTTTCCAATTCAGATTTGGATTAGCTTTGAGGACAGTGAGTTTTGATGGCTTTTCCTGCCTGCAGTCACTTGTGTTGAACCCAGCTAACCCCTGCTGGCTGACTGTCTCTGGGTGGCACAGGACTGGCTAAACAGTGCTGGTTCAATTCAAGGCTTTGACAACAGAACCGAGTGCCCATGTACTTTAGCCTCTGGGGTCAATATCATATCTTGCAAGATTATGAGGATTCTTGGGTCATCATTCAAGCATTAGAAGCCTGTGGATAAAATGCTCCATCTTGTAACTTTCCTAATGCAGCCTTGCGAAGTTGTTTTTGCTCCCCTGCTCCTGTGATGGAGCTTATAGTTGCAGTGAGTACGTTCGTATACCTCTGCAAGGGGACCTCAGGAGAGATGATGCCATGTGCAAGAGTGTGATTATAAAAGATGGGACTAGATGGAATGTGGGCAGGTTCAACTTTCAGGAAGTGAAAGGGAGGAGAACATTTTATGTAAGTGTGTGCTTAGCAGCTTGAGTTAGGTTTCATTGTCCCAGCTGAATTTTAAGCAACAGTGATGTAGAACAGCTAAAAAAGCATAGCAGAGCTCTGGCAATTACTGTGCCACATGAAGAGAGCTGGTGTATAAATGTTTTTCTGCTCCAGCATTGTTTCTATGGAATTGGAGAGCATGGACACAGCCAAATCGGGGTTCCACACCAATGCTGGTGCAGAAGTGAGACTAGAAATACTAACTCAACACATAACACGTAATATCTTCTGAATTAGCTCTGCATTCAGAAAACCCTCTGATATCTGTGTAGCTGAGGGCACATGCATACTTTCCTTGGTCAGCTGGATTCCAGCCACTGGGAATGCTACAGCCCACCTAGAACTGCCCTAGTTATCCCACAGTGCCCTACTTTGAAAGGTGGAGGATGGGGCTTCATAAGTGCATTATTTGGATCAGACACAATCTATTGGGTAGAGATAGAAGGGAACTGAAACAGCCCAACAAATTTTAGCTGGTAGCTCCCTTTTCATGGGAAGGACTGACTTGCCTGCATTTACAAACAATAAAAAGTCTGTGCTTCAGTCATAAATAGATTGGTGTCTTTTCTGTCTTTGGTCTCCTTTAGCACTTATACAACATTGAATCGGAGATTGAGGAGTCAGACTATGATTCTGTCGATGGCAGTACCAGTGGGGCATCCTCTGAGTGGGAGGATGAAAGCGACAGCTGGGAGACAGACAATGGCCTCATGGAAGATGACCACCCAAAAATTGAGGATTTGGAGCCAGAGGAGCCAGCAGCAGAAGAGGTGAAAAAAGTAGAAGAACAAGTCCAGGGAGCTGTGGCTATGGCAGTTGCAGATCTTGCTGCAGAGAAAGCTGGTAAGGACGGAGCCCCAAAGAGCTTCCGGGAGCTAAAAGAGGCCATCAAGATCCTGGAAAGCCTAAAAAATATGACTGTGGAGCAGCTGCTGACTGGCTCTCCCACCTCCCCAACTGTGGAGCTGGAAAAACCCACTCGGGAAAAGAAGTTCTTGGATGACATTAAAAAGCTACAGGAAAATCTAAAGAAAACATTGGATAATGTGGCTATTGCAGAGGAGGAAAAGATGGAAGCCATGGTGGAGACGGAGAAGAAGGAAGAAAAAGCAGAGGCCCAGACACCAGTGAGGTCGGAGTGGCCCAGTGAGACACCAGTGCTCTGTCAGCAGAGTGGGGGCAAGCCTGGGGTCACCTTTACCAGTGCCAAGGGAGAGGTCTTCTCTGTGCTGGAGTATGCTCCAGGTGAGTGTCTGGGTCAGGCCAGTCTGGTAAACTGTCTCCTTCATAGCTGTCCTGCAGTGTTTCTCCTTCTCCAAAGCCTTTACTTGTAAGCCTTTTGGACTGGGTGTCCAGTCATCTTTCCAGTCCTTATCTCAGTCATTAGCTGGGGAGAAGAAATTCAAGACAACTTTTCTATAGCATAGTTTGTTCTGGGACCTAAACCTGGCTTTTTAGGAGGCATTTCTAAACACAGCTACTATTTCTCAAGCCATAGAAGCAGGTTTCCCTTTTGTCTACTTTGTAAACAGCTTTGAAGGGCTTCTGAGATCAGTCACTCTCCATTGCAGATACTTTCTTTAAAGCTACAGGGTTTGCTCAGGCTTTTCTGCAGGGATGAGTTGGTTGAGAAGCTAAACAGGAACAGCTGGCGTTCTTGTGCTGCATGTCCTTGGTAGGTGAGTGTCCTTGTTCACTTGTGCCAATGTTAATCAGCCAAAAATAAAAAAGGAGCATCTGCTTGTGTGGAACATTGGTGACAGCAGAGCCCAAGGTGCTTGCAAGCCAGCCATCCAGGCCAGACCCAAGAGGGAAAGGTGGCCAAACTGTTCTGAACCTGCAGGTGTGTATAAATAGAAATAGGAGCTGCACTCAGGTTTTGTAGAGAAAGGGTCATCGCTCTGTGATGCGTCATTGTCTCAGGTGTGGGACAGAGCGCCTTGTGTGGTACAGGGTGCAATGTAGTGTGGAGCCATGAGAACAGAAGATGCAGGTTGTGGCTGCTGTACAACATGGAGGAAAAGCAGTCCCTAGGCTGTCTCCCGGCTTAGCACCAGAGCAAGTTTAATTGGTGTGGGTTGACGCAGGAGCTGGGATCGCTTGAGGAGCTGTGGTGCTTTCTGTTGCTACAAGAGTCAGGGGTCTTCAAGATACTTCTGAAGCTTCTCTTGCTGGTATTCCCCATTTCTTTTCTTCCCAATTATGCATTTAATAACTTGTGGAAAAATTTGCATTTTGAAAGCTTGTGGCAGTTGCCAAGGGCAGGCTTCAATCCCTTTCTGCTCCTTGCCTTGCAGATACCCATGCCTTCAAGAAAATGGAGTTCCAGCCCCCAGAAGCAAAGAAGTTCTTTAGCACTGTGCGGAAAGAGATGGCTCTCTTGGCCACCTCACTGCCTGATGGCATCATGGTCAAAACCTTTGAGGACCGAATGGTAAGTGTCTGTATTCAAGTGCTTGTGTGCTGGTGCTGGACTCTGCAGACTAGTGGCTTGCTGTAGATTTCCCTGCTTAGCCTGTATCCCTCGCACTGGAGCGGCATGAACATGTGCAGCCTGTTAAATAAGGCTCTAATTATCATAAATGACTGCTCTCGCATTCCTCAGACTGGGGCAGCAAACAACACAGATCTCCTCATGGCAAGGAGCCTCTTTCAGGGGTTTGGCCCATTGGGCTGCATGTCCTGCTGAGCAGAAAAGGCAGGTGGGCAACCAGCAAGATACGGTGTAACTAAGAGGCAGAGTGGTGGGGGTTGACCATCCTGTGAAGCCTTCCTTCAGACCCACTGGCTGGGTCTGCTATGGGGCCACAGTAGAAATGCAACTTCTAAGCAAAAATGTCTTAAGATTTGTTGCCTGAGCTGACTCGTTGCAGGTCTGCAGTGAGGGCCGAGTTAATCGTACCCCCCACGCCGTCCTTTCTCTGCAAATTCAACTCTGCCGTGATAAGAGGGCATTCATAGTGCCTAGGAGTTTATATTGCTTCTCTCTACAGGATCTCTTCTCAGCACTTATAAAAGGGCCCACACGCACACCCTATGAAGATGGCCTCTTTCTCTTCGATATCCAGCTCCCCAACATCTACCCTGCTGTCCCACCTCTCTTCCGCTACCTCTCCCAGTGCAGTGGGAGACTGAATCCCAACCTATACGACAATGGCAAAGTGTGCGTCAGCCTCCTGGGGACGTGGATAGGCAAGGTAATGCTGTCTTCATTCCTCTGCAGGAAATGGTTGTCATGCCTGGCCAGCTTTCAGAACAAGGCACTTGCTGCCAGGCCAAAAGTCCAGGGTGACTTCTGGTGTCGGATTGTGCTTGAACTGGGAGGAGGCCTTGGTTTTGGGCTCTGTTTCAGATATCTGGAGTAGATAACTAGCATATTTTGGCTCCCTGTGGGATTGTGTTTGGCCATTGCCTGTCCTATCGTGATGAAGAAGCCTGTAGTTAGACCAGCCAGGCTGTGTCATGATTGGACAGAGCTGAGAGGGAGCAGAGATGCCAACACAAATATGGGATGTTCTGCCATAGTTTAGGTCCCCATCACCCAGACTTTTGGATGAGGCCTGTATTGTGGCAAAAAGCCCAGTGGCTGGTGAAATGGTGTCCGTCTTAGGTAGACGGATTAGGGTAGCTCTGGGGGAATTGGAGCTGATGTCTGATGCAATAGGTTTACAGTGTTGCTGCAATAGGTTTACAGTGTTGAAGGCTCAAGTCGGGTGATGAGCACTGGGCTGGACTAGCAGAAGGCAACAGAGTTGGATTGGTGCAACAGGTACACTAGCATGTCATATTCCTTCTGTGAACTGCAAGACCTTAGTGATAGGGGTGCAGAGAGGGACCTGACTCCCATCTGTGTCTGCTCAGCCTAGAGATCGGGGCCTGCCTTTGTCCGGCACTCAACACACCCAGCCACCGACCCACCCAGAGCAAACTGGTGCTGCTGCAGCCTTTTGTGACTCATTTGTATATGTGTTTCAGGGGACAGAAAGGTGGACTAGTAAATCCAGTCTCCTTCAAGTACTCATCTCCATCCAAGGTAAATGCTCCTGCAGAGCCTGCAGGACAGGAAGAGCTGGGGGAAAGAAGAGGGGATGCAGGCCTAAATGTGTGGTGGGGGGCAGGGGTGTTTGGGATCTACAAGCCCCTGTGCACAAGGTGGTGCTCTCACCTTGCTGGATAAGGCAGCATCCTTTCCTTATCTCTCCAAGTCAATAGTCCAAGCAGGTGTAAGCTTTTCTCATGCCCTGATTCTTGGCTTCATCCCAGGTCTCTGACACAATACTTTCCCTTCTTCTCACTGCAGCAGTTAACCACAGAGCTGTTTTGCTTGTTATTCTGAGCTGACAAAGGTGAACCACTGTATCCTCAGCCAGTTTCCAGAGTTAGGGAGTTGAAGTTGCTGCTAAACCAGGCTTCCTTCATGGGGCTGTTTTTATCCTGAGTCAGCTCCCTATTTGACATTGGGTATAATTTTTGCACCCAATGCTGGTGCTTACACTGCTTCCAAAGCTGAATAATTAGGAGTGTGTCTAGACCTGCCCCAGGGCTTCAAACCTCAGGGTTTTGTTCTGCCACAATCTAGTTTGAGAGCAGGCAAGTTAAATTAAGTATTTTCCCCAAGGCCACCTTTCTATCCAGACAGGCCGGGAATGTGACTTGGGAAACTTTTGACACAGACCAAGGGCTTCTGCCTGGTGTCATCAGACCACTCCTGGCGCTCTGAAGTCTCACAGCCTACCTGTATCGTTCTTTTGAGAGCCATGATAAATGCCTTTTCTCATTTTCAAAGCTGAGTATCCAAATTTAGAAGGTGAAATACTGAGTGCTTTACTGGAGCACCTTGGTGGTAGTGACAAATCTCTCCCCCTCCTGCTGCCTGGCCCCTGAGACTCATGATCTCATCTCTGCCAACACTAATGCAGTTTATGGCAGGCTGCCAGCAGCCTAGCAGCATTGGTGCTGTTGCAACATACATGTAACTACATGAAGCTAGAAGCTGGCAGGAGAAAGCTTGATAGGGGTGACTTGTCACCAGATTCACTGTGTCTTGTTACTGCTCTGTCTGTGGGTATGTGCTGGGAAAAGCAGTAGGATCAGATCCAAACCAGTTACCTTGTGTTTGGCCTTCTGATTAAGAGGGGAGGGGAAAAAAGTTATGTTTAAGGAGGAGAAAGCTTTGGATATGTTTAGTTTATATCTATTTGTCATTTTCTGATGGCTGTTTTGCCAGAAGGGGAGGGAAGAAAGCTGCAAAACTTCTCTTGCTACAAAACCTTTCTGCTTCCCTCCCTCTTAGCTTCCTGTGCTCTGTGTGCGCTCTGCATCATGCTGGTGGAAGCCTGTGCTTGCCAGCCAAGGATCATGAATGCCAGTGCCCTTAGCAGGGCTTAAAAGAAACCCAGCCCCTAGCAGACCCATTCACACAAGCGCTCTCCATGTGATATCAGTCTAGAGCATCTTACAGATTCCCGTTTGTCCAGCCTGGCCTCTACTAACTGCTTGAAGTCAAAGCACAGCTTCCCTGCAACATGATCTCCTGCAGTGCCTTGCCTGTGCTGCTTCCTGCCAGCCTTGGGCTATTTGCATCAACATAGTTGAAGGTGAAGCTGGTGTGATCTCTCAGAGACAGTGCCACGACCTTTGAACCTCAAACATGTTGGCAAAAATCAAGGCCCAGCAGTTCCCACTGTGAATGGTGATTCACAGCAAAGTTCCTCCTCTAACCTGTTGCTTTCCTTTTCTTCTGGCAGGTCTTATCCTAGTGAACGAGCCTTATTACAACGAGGCGGGGTTTGACAGTGACCGTGGCCTTCAGGAGGGCTATGAGAACAGCCGCTGCTACAATGAAATGACCCTGATCCGGGTGGTGCAGTCAATGATGCAGCTGCTGCGCAGGCCAGTGGAAGTCTTTGAGCACGAAATCCGCGAGCATTTTCGCTGCAACGGTTGGCGCCTGGTGTCCCGCATTGAGTCCTGGCTGGAGACGAACGAGCTGGTAGAGCGGAGCCACGAACAGGCAAACGGGGCAGATTCCACCTCCCTCCTTTCAGCTTGCGGCACCCTGTCTGAGAGCCCAGGAGACAATGCGGAGTTACTGGGGGAGTACGGCAGCTCTTCGGAGCAAGGGGCGGCAGCCGAGTTTTCCGACTCAGCGCTCGATGGGAAGGAGGAGCTGGATGAGTCAGAGTTCACAACCTCGACACCCGGCGCCAGTGATCTCCACCAGTACTCAGACTCGGAGAGCACAGGCCAAGCCAGGGAGGTAGACCTGGCCAGAGACCGAACGGACGAGGGGAAGGCTGCCCAGGACTCTGCCTTGCAGCCTAGTGTGAAACCAAAGAAAAGGAGGAAGAGCTACAGGAGTTTCCTTCCAGAGAAGAGTGGTTACCCTGACATTGGGTTCCCCCTCTTCCCTTTGTCCAAGGGGTTCATTAAAAGCATCCGTGGTGTCTTGCAGCAGTACCGGGCTGCCTTAGTAGGGGCCAATATCCCAGAGTGGACAGAGGACAAATAAACCATCAGATTAGGGACAGGCAGGTGCAGGGGAGAAGGGAAAGCAGCAGAAAGGAATTGGCAAATGCTGTTACCAGTAAACTGGCTTCTCCTTCCAGCTTTTCTTCCTCAGCTTGGTTTGTTCCAAAGAAGTTGGTAGGCCTGATTGCTCCTCCAAGGAAAGGTTGTCTAAGCATGAATAACTCTTTGCCCCCAGCCCTTCTTCCCTCCCCCCGTCCTATGTACGTGCTCCTCTTGCGAGTTTGATTCTGCAATGGTAAGATTTGAGACCTGCACAGAAACAGTCTTGCAGCCACATTCCCTCTGCACTTTCATCTTGGGGTACCTTTCCACACACAGACTCTTCCCACCCAGCGCTACACCCAACAGTTTGCTATGTTGGGGTTCAGGCCAGGAGAAGTGATTGGTGTAGTATCTGCAGATGAAGGGCAATGCCCTCCTGATATTTCTTTTTTTTTTTTTTTTCTGCATTACCATGGGTTTTATAAAGTCTACCCCAGCTAATATGTACTTAGACATGGGATTGTGTTTGCATTGAAGTTGTCTTCACCATACAGAGTTGCCGTAGTCTTAGTTGTTCACCGATAGCTACAAGGTTCTTTGATCAGGATTTGATGCACAGAACCAGAGCTCTGTGCTGGTACTTGTTCAGCCCTGGTAGTGCTGCAGGGTTTCCATCTAGTTCTGTGTCTTCTGGTCTTTCTTCTGGAAGCAATTCTAGGCATCCCCACTTCTTATTCTCCAAAGTAAGGCAAATTTCCCTTTCCTTGCCATGCATGCCTGTCTTCTAGAAATACATGGGATTCAGGGTTCTGCCCTTGGTATTTGCTTAGGTATCTGAATCTTTCATTCCCAGCCATCCTGGCTGTCACACAGCACTGCAGGTACCCCTGGATCTCAGTCTCACCTGGGTGATCTTGCGTGTGTTATAGATCTAGCAGCTAGTCTGGATGGTGAACTTGGTATGGCTGCTGCTTCTCCACGATTTGGCTGTAGATGGATATTCTGGAGCTGTTTGAGCCAGGGTTGCTGAAGGGAAAGGATCTGTTGTGTTGTGACTAAGTCCTATTGTAGCAGCAACATTTTGTGACCATTTCTGTGCTGTTACTCAGCTAGTAACTGGAGCACATCAGACGCTGGTGTGGACTGTTATCAATTCCTTCCCTTGCATGCCGTTTCCTATGATGGCTCGAATCCCCTGTGACAGGTAGCGCTGTGGATACAGCACATAACATCCTTAATCTCGACTGCAGTGCTGTGATGCCACTATAGGAAATGGCTGGCAAGATCAGCCCATGTTTCAGCAGCAAGGAAGCTGTCTGAGCTGGTGACCTTGAGCACTTTGAAGCAGTGACTTATCAGAGCCAGTGTCTCCTAGTCAGGACACCTTGCTGAAGCCTCTTTTTCTGTGTGTGCATGCACTTACTGTCACTTCTGGAGCTGAGAGATCATACTCCAGCACTGCTGCATTTGCCCAGTGCTTAGGCGTTGGAGAAGCACCCACTCGGCACCCATGTGGAGCACAGTCTGTGTCACAGGGAGAGTTGGTTTGTCCTTCCAGCCGGCACAGGGAAGCTGGTGATGCCAGGCTTTGCTGGAGAGGAATCAGGCTGATAATTCAGCTCTACCAGAAGTAAGGATGGAGACAAAACTCCTCTTTACTCTAGCTCAGCAGTGCCTGTGTTCCCCTCCCTTCACCCAGGTCTCCTCATTATGAAACTGAGAGCAGCAGCAGTCTAATCCCACTGTGTTTACAAAGTGTTTTCTGCTACTTGAAGGGCCAGGATCTGAACTCACTGGCCTAAATCCCTCCTCCTCCACCCAGGTCTCTGCGCCTGGTATCTTCAGCTGCCCCTACCGTGCTCTAGAGCCAGCCTGCCTGCACACAAGCCCTAGTGCGTGACCAACTGCTGCCAGGATTTCACAGGGTTCATGCCGCTCCCAGCACTCTGGAGGAAGCAGGACTTGGCTGTGAACGAAGACCGGGCCCGCAGAGCTCTTGAAGCGTTGGCCTGCGGGTGGATCGCCTGCACAGCAGCTCGGGCCCTGCTCCAGCGCCCCGGGAGCCCTCTGTGTCTGGCAAGCAGGCGGTCTGGGCCGCGTGGCAAGCCCCAATCTGGGGTGCTGAGAGATGCTTGGAGCCGCGGGCAGCATGAATTGAACATGTAGCTCATGGCTTCTCCCTGGCTGTCGCTGATGCTCAGTGAATGAATCGCTTTGTGAGCGAGAAAGGGGCTCCAAAAAAAAAGGACTGAGCGGGCAGGAGTGTGTGGTGGCTGTTTCAGGGCAAGGGAAGGGAAAGGCAGTCGGAGAGGCTTGTTCCACGAATGATTAAACCTCTTACTGGACATCATCACAGCGGGTGACCTGTAGGCGCTGAATTCCTCTGCCCGCTGGGTTTCCCCCGACGGGCTGCCGTGTCCTTCCGCCCCCTCCAAGCGCGGGGAGGGAGACGGCGCGGGCCGCTCTTGGCGTGAGGGGGGAGAAATCCCGCTAGGGCCAGTGCGTGGCTGGGTGGGGAGATGGAGGTGGTGCTGTTTCCTGCTTCCCCCACCCGTTACTCTCTGCAGTTCTCTCATCTCACAGGAAAGCGGTGGGCAAGGGCTGGCGCTGGCAGCAAGGCAGCAGGGGAAGGTCAGGCTGCCAACCCGCCGGGGAGGAGGGCAGGGACCCGGCGCTGCTGCCGCCGGGAGCCCCTCGTGCCGGCTGTGCCCGGCAGTTCCTCCCCTTCACCCGTGAAGTTTTTGTTTCCTCTGATCGTAACCAAGAGCTTTTGCACAGGTTCCTGGGGCTTCCTACTGAGGAGATGTTTATTGGCCTTCTGGAAGGGGACGTGCTGTTCCCTGGCTGCCGCTACCTATAGCATCGCTCGCTCTCCGTAGCTGGCTGTCCCAAACCGAAGCGTGCACAGAGGTTTACAAATTTTCTAAGCTTTTGATAATGTGAAGCTCCTGGGTGATGAGGTTGGTGGTGAGCACACTGCAGCTATGTAATTTTTTGTGTATGTATGTAATATTTAAGGATAACAAAATTTAAAAGGCTAAAACCTTAAAAAAAAAAATTAAAAACACACAAAAAAAAAAGCCAAAGCATGATGCATATTGTTAGCCTTAAAACTGGCTACATGACTGTGTGATGTATAAATAAGAACAGCCTGTAACTGTTTTAAGTGCTGGGGTTGGGGAAGAAGCATAACAAAATCAGTTTGTAGCCTTGATTCTGTACAGTATTTAAATGAAAAAAAAAAAAAGACCTGACTATTGAGGCCATGCTTAGAGGTGTGTTGTTCACGTGCAGATGTGGATGCTTGGTTGCTTACAATATATGTATAAAGTGCTGTGTGACGATTAAAACTTTTTTTACCTGCAGAATTTTTTTTTTTGTTTGGCTAACCAAGGTGTAATAAAGGAGGGAAGATGACTTGCCATTAAATTTTGCCTCTGTGAGTAGTTCTGACTGTTGTCTTTTTTTTTTTTTCTTTTTTTCTTTTTCCCCTCACTTATGCTGCTAGAAGTGGGCCCCCAAAAACCTCTTCATGCAACATGGCATGAACATCGGCCTTTTTACCCAGTTCGGTGGTACGGCCTGGTACCCAGCCGGATGACCCGGCTGGAGCCGAGTGCTCGCCTGCTGCTGCTTGGGGGGGTGGTTTGTCCCTGGAGGAGCTGTTCTGGTTTTGCACAGCGGCTTTGCCGGAGTCCGCAGTGTGCAGCGACTGGAGCCAGCCCTTCGCTAGCCCGCGCCCAGCGCCCTCGAGGCCCCGCGGCTCGGCGTGCATCGCGGCACGGCCTCGGCACGGGGGCTGCCCCGTCGGCACAGCGAAGCCCTTCCAGCCCCGGGAAGCCCAGCAGCTGCAGTTCCAGCCCGGGCTGCCGTGCAGAGGTAAGTGTGCTCACGGAGATGCCCCCAACATCCACGTGGGCGTCTTCCCCCCAGGGCCCCGAGGCGGAGGGCCCGGAGCTTCCCCCCGCGCTCCTGTGCCTTAAACTCGCTGCAGTGCGAGCCCGTGGCCACGGCAGCCCTTCCCTGCCCGCCCTCCGGAGCGGCTCAGCGGGCACCGGAGGCAGGGGAGCGAGGAGCACGTACAGCCATGTTAATGGGTTGAGACTTGTGGCTTTGCTGGAGGATCGGTCTAAAACCACCGAGCCTCCCTCTGCCTTTCGGGGGGTTGTGCAGCAGCCGCTGCCGCTTCCTTTGGGTACCGGGAGCGAGAGGCTGCACGGGAGGAGCCGCTGCCTCGCAAACCGGTGGGGCGGCTCCTCCGGAAGAGCCCGCGGCTCTTGGGGAGCTCGGTGCCAGGCGTGTTTTTGGAGGCAATCTGGTACAGGAAGATATTTGCGCAGCAAAGCCTGGGAAATCAGTGTCCAGCCTTGGACGGCACAGCAGTCCCGAGAGAGGAGCGGGGAGGAGCCCTCGGAGCCTTCTGGCCGCTGCGACCCGGAGGCGCTTGGCTTCCCCGGGCGGTGTGAAAGGTCGGGGCGCGTCCCCTGCTCCTGGTTCTTCCCCAGCAGACTAATCCCCTCGGACGGAGGCCAGCGTTAGGCACTTGGGGAGCTTAGCAAAGCACAGCAGAGTCTGTTCCTACGCTTGACTCGGTGCTATTGGGGGAATAACTTTATTTGGGGCCGTGGTTCCCGCCGGCCGCCCGCCTTGCTGGCCTGGACCCGTCGCCTCGCCTGCCAGCAGGGCTTGGGGAGAACAAACGGGCTCTTCTTCCCCGGCTTCGCCAGCCTAATTGCATAGTTTGTAGATGAATAAATGCAAACAGCGGCTGCTGTTTACCCTTCTACTTTGTACTTGAGCGCTGCAAATGAGCTTTAATTACTGCAATTTTATACCAAAAGAGGCTGAGTAACCCTCACAGCAGCCACCTGCTGCAGGGCTCCAGGCGGCCCTTCGGCGGCTGCAGGGGACCGCGGCGCCCGGGCCCCGGCGGTGGGAAACGCCGCTCGCGCGGGCGGGAGGCGGCCGCGGCGCTGAGCCGAGCCCGTGCGGACGGCCGGGAGCCCCCGGCGCGCAGCGAGGGTCAAGGCTGGATTGAACCCCCCCCCTTTTTCTTTTTTTTTTTGCAAACACTAGATCTTTATTGGATTTCTCACAAGAATAAACTCTGCTTCTAGGGGAAGCTTTGGGTAGAAATGTTCTCTTTTCTTTAAAAAAAAAAAAAGAAAAAAAAAGAAAGAAAGAAAGAAAGAAGAAAAGAAAGAAAGAAAGAAAATTTGCTTTCCTGGCATAGATGTTGGTCCTGAGCATCCCCGGCGAGCAGCCGGGCTCTGCGGCGGGGGGACCCGCCGGTGCCACCGTGTGCGTCGGAGATGGGGAGGGCGCCGGGGCCGCGCGCAGCCGGCCGGGGGACAGGACATCGTACCGCTGACTGGGATTAAAAAAAAAAAAAATACAACAAAAAAGAAAAACCAACAAACAGAGCGTGCCGGAGACTCGCCGGCACCGAGTACCTGACGGGGTGGGGGGCCTGCGGCTCGTTCCCGGGGCGGCGCTGGCCCGGCCGCGGCTCCCGCCCCACGGGGTAAAGCTATCCTGGTCTCCGTAAAGTGCAGAGAGCGGCGCAGCGGCCGGCCGCGGCGGCCCCTGAGGTCTATCCTAGGGGAGGAGGAGGAGGACGAGGAGGATGTTCCTGAGTGGGAGGAAGGCTGCGGCGGGCCCGCGGCGCTCAGGAGCCGCAGAGGACGCGGCAGAGGCGGCCGTGGATCTGGCCCTGCACGGGCTCGCAGGCCAGCGCCTCGCCGTCCACCGTCATGACGCCCGCGCTGGCCCGCGGCTCCAGGCGGAAAGCGCGCACGGGCACGTAGCGCAGGTGGGGGCAGTTCAGGTCCAGGTGCGTCCCCTTCTCCATGGCCAGGAAGAGCTTCAGCATCGTCACGCGGCTCACGCCGGCCTTCAGGAAGAAGAGGTGGATGCGGCCGTCGTGGAGCCGCGCCGCCGGCGCCATGAGCAGGTCGGAGCCCAGGTGGGACTGGTAGATGGCGTAGACGAAGACGAACTCCTCCTCGGGGACCACGGTCCAGTGCGCGGGCACCGGCTGCTGCAGCGGCACCAGGAGCGAGTCCTCGGGCAGAGCCGCCTCGGCCCGGGCGCCCGGCGCCCCCGTCTCGGCCGGCGGCAGGATGCGGCCCGCGTGGCCGTTGGGGACGGGCGCCGGCGGGTCGTCGCGGGCGCCGGGGGCGGCGTCGGCGGGCAGGTAGGACAGGCGGCCCTGGTACACCTGCAGCCGCACCAGGTGCTGCAGGGTGCCCAGGGTGAAGCGGGCATTGCCCAGCTTGCGGTACTTCTCGCTGGCGATGTCCACGTCGGAGATGAAGCCCCAGCCGAAGCTGAGGAAGGAGAAGAGGCGCGTGCCGGAGGCCGTGCTCAGCGAGACGAGGTCCATCTGCGTGTGCAGCCCCTTGCAGAGGATGAAGGCGCAGTTGGTCAGCAGCTCCCGCTTGCCGGCGTGGTCGTTGCTGCGAAGGACGCGCGAGGGTGAGTCCGGGCCGCGGCCGGCCGCCGCGGGGGCCCCCCTCCCCCGGGCATCGCGCGCCCCAGAACTGCCCGCGGTGACGTCCCGGCAGGGCGGCAGCCTCCCTCGGGGACCGCTGCCCGGCCTGCTGCGGGGGGCGGGTTTGGCGGGGGGGGGGCGGGAGGGATGAACCACCCCAAAAAAAGAGGGATCCCGCTGGGTGCTGCTGGAGCGGGGCTGCCCGGGCGGCTCAGCTGCTTCGGGGTGAAACCGTGCCGAATCCGGGGGGGGGGGGGGGGGGGGGGGGGGGGGGACACCCGGACCGGGGGGAGCACGCGGCGAGGGGCGGGGGGGCGGCCCCACGCCGGCGCCCTTCGGCGGGGAGGCCGCCTTCGGCCACGCTCACCCCGCGTAGTGGTTGATGGAGGCGGCCAGGGCGTTGCCGGAGCCTCCCGGCAGGATGCACAGCGGCGTCTTCACGGCGGCCTCCCAGTCCTGCCGCTCCATGAGCCCGTTCACTACCTGCGCGAGGGAGGCAGGGAGGCAGCTGGCGCGGCTCGGCTCGGCACGGCGCGGCACGGCTCGGCTCGGCTCGCCTCGGGGGGCAGTTCGCCCCTCCGGCACTTTTCTCCTCCTCTCGGCCCCCGGCGCGGTGCCGGCCGTGGCCGGGGGGCATCCGAGTGCCCCGCTCACCTCGTGGAGGAGGCCGTCTCCAGACATGACCACCAAGGTGTCCCACTGCGACAGGTCCTCGTCCCGCACCTTCTCGTGAGCGTGGTGGGGTCTCTCTGGGGAGGAGAGCGCCGAGAGCCGAGCGTGGCCGGGCCGGGGCCGCGCGGGTCCCCGGGGAGGGGAGGGAGGGGTGGCAGGAGGCCGGCGGGACCTCTCCGGGCACTTACCGGTGACGAAGACGGTGGGCGCCACATCGGCCTCGGCCAGCATGGGCTGCACCAGCGCCTGGAAGTCCTTGAGCGCCAGGCCGGGGCCGCTCAGCGGGTTCAGCAGCACCAGCGCGCGGCAGGGCCGGGGCAGGAGCCCGTAGCTGAGGCCTGGCGCGGGGGCGAGAGGGCTTCGCTCAGCGCGGCCCGCCCGCGCCCCAGCCGCCCGCTCAGGCTCGTTTTGGCCGCGTTGGATTTGAACAAACAAACGTTGTTTTTCCAGGCAAATCCCCTCCCTCCCCCCGCCCCCGGGCCCGGCGGTCACGGACGCGCCGCGAGCAGCGCCGGCCCCGCGCTCATCCCGACCCGCGGCGCCTCTCGGGGCCCCGTGGCTGCCGGCGATAAGGTTTTGAGCGAATCCCAGCGGAAAGGGGAGGACTCGGCCGGGGCGGCGCTGGCGCGACCGCCGCCGCCACCGGCCCCGCGTCGCTCGCCAAGGCGCCGCTCGAGCCGCCCGGGAGCCTTCCCCGCTCGTTAACGGCGCTGGGCCCGGCGAGCTACCGCGCATCCACTGCGGCCCCGCGCTCGTCGCCCTCCCCGACACGGCCGCGGTGCCCGGAGCCACCGCCGGGCGCGCTGGGTTTTCCAGGATCGCCAGCGGACGGGGTCGCCGCACGCGGCTCCCCGGGCGCTCCCGGCGCCCTGCCCGCGGCCGCCCGGCACGAGCTAAGGCAAAGGCCTCGGCCCGGGCTGCAATCGAACGCCGGGGCGCCGCGGCAAAGCCGGGCGAGCGGAGAACGAGCCCCCGGCGCGTAGCCGGGCCGCGTCTTCGGCCAGCGGCCGAGAGGGCCCCCGAGCCGCCGGCCGGGCCGGCTCGCCCCACGCTTCCCCCCGCGCTCCGCCGGCCGAGGACGGCGGAGGAGGCGGCAGAGCGGGCCGCGGGCAGCCCCCGCCGCGGCGGGGAGCACCCGGGGGCCGCCCGCGGGGTGCCCCGCCGCGGGGGCTGGCGGCAGGGCGCCGCGGCCGGGCCGGGCCGGAGGCCAGCGAGCGGCTTCCTGCGGCCGCGGGCCGGATTTCCACGCGGCGCCGCACCAGCGTGGCCGGGGCGCGCGGCGGGTTCGCTGCTCGCCCGGGCAGCCGCCGCGGGGTGGGACGAAGTTCGCTTCCCTGTTTCACTTCTCCCTCCTGCCCGCAGGGCTGGTTCTTACTAACTGCTCAGGAATCTTTATTTATTTTTTTTTTCCCTTAAAGAGAAATAAGGGGGGGGAATAAGGGGGCCTTATCTGCCCTGCGCACGGAGGCGCGCGCGCCGCGATAGGCATCCGCGCCGGCACGCGGCGGTGGATGGGAGCGCGGGGTGCGGCTGGAGGCGGTTTTATCTGTCCCAAACCAGGGGAGGAGGTTTGCAAATCCTGCTGGCCGGCATCTACGAAAGAACTGCAAAATCCTCGCTGCCTTCTGCCGTCCTCCTTGCTCGGGCTCCCCGGAGGCCCCCATCATGCAATGAGCTCGGCAGGCCCGAACACCCGGTAAAAGGACGAGGATTTTAAAACGCTGGGAGCCATACAGCTGCACAGTTCATAGTGGAAATACAGCTGGGGAACTGGTTTTGCTCTCACCCATTTTTGCCAGATTACCTTTTTTTTTTTTAATTTATTTATTTACTAAGAATAGAAGAAAGTTGTTTTGTAGCTGCAGGTCATGTAAAAAAGCTGCATTTTAAAATCCAAGCAGCAAGAGCTGGGCTAAATATGATCTGACAGGATCCCTCTAACCTCATGCCTCTTAATTTCCAAGTCTGATCAGTGTGACTGGACAGCTAAATAAATGAAGTAGTGCATATAACTGAATCTCTGCTCAGATGTTCAAATATCTGCCAGCCCGCCCTGCCCTCACAGCGGATGACAGGGGAACGCGTCCACAGCACCAGCTTCGCCCGCTCATCAGCTGCGACCCGGAGCCCCTCTGGCAGGCAGCTCGGGGCTACGGGAGGGAGCCGAAGCCCCAAGCCGTGGGGCAAAGCCGTGGCCTTCCCGTCTGTCCCCGTGCCCGGCCCCGGAGGCTCCTGGTGGCCCCAGGCCCAGGGGATTCCCTGCTCCCCAGGTGCTGGATGCGACCTGCTGGGGACGGTGCCTGGTTCCTGGTCCTCCTTTTGTCAGCAAGGAAATATTTTTTTTTTTTGCTGCTCATGCTGTTTTTTAAAGCTTTGCTACTTATTAAACTGCAGTGATTGAAGGGGAGGGAGGAACCAGGCAAAGGGCCCCAGCTGGCTGGCGGGACAACGGCCCTGCGGCTGCTGCTTTGATTTAAGGGCGAAGGCGGCGAGGAACCGGACCCGGGCTCAGCGTCTGCGAGCGGACACATCCTCCCGGCACCCAGGCCTGGGGCGGCCGTGCGGCCCCTCCGGGATGGCCGGTCACCCGCCCTCGCTCTGTTGCTTGGGGGGCCGAATCGCCCCCGTGCAGCCCCCTCGGTGGGGCCTGCTGGGGTTTTGGGGCAGCCCAGGCCCGCTGGCCCTCGGGCCCTGGTCGTTCGGGTCGCTGGGGCCGGCGCGTCCCCAAGCCAAAGCAGCCCGAGCCCCCAGACACGGTGCCCCATGTCCCACCAGGCTCCCAGGAAGCTCAGAGCGGCCGCAGCGGGGGACGGCGCCAAGCCGGACGCCCCCTGCCCTCCCCCAGCGCCCCGCAGGCTTCGGCCGGGCGCGCACGGAGCCGTCCCACCGCGGGGCACCGCGGACGGGCGAGCAGCCGGGGCCCCACGCAGCTCCCTGCCGAGAGCGCAGGGGTTAACGGCGGCGGCAGCGCCGGGGCAGGGGGCGGCAGCGCCGGGAGGGGGCGGCAGCGCGGTGGCCGCAGCCGGGCCCAGGCAGGTCCCGAGCGCGGCTGCGGGAGGCAGGATCGGCCCCGAAAGTGCCTCGCCGCCAGCTCGCCGCGCCGCGCCGGCAGCCCTGCCCGCGCCGCCCGCGCCGGGCCCCGACGGCGGCACCGGGCGGCGGGGCGGGCGCGGCCCGGCTCGGCTCGGCTCGGCCCGGCTCGGCCCACTGCGGCTTCGGCGGAGCCTCCCGGCGGGGGCCCCGCTGCGGCCGAGGGGGAGCGACTTCTGCCCCGGGGGCAGCGAGCGGCCGGCGCGGGGGGGGCGGCCGGGGCCGGGGCCGGGGCCGGGGCCGGGACTCACCGTGCTGCCGCGGCACGGCGGGCGCCGCGAGCTCGCGGATCTTGTCGCTCCACGCCTGGGCGATGCGGAGGTTGCTCTCGGCGTCGGCGGCCAGGGCGACGCGGAAGGTCCTCTCGAGGCGGTGGCGGGCGGGCGGCGAGCCCCAGCGGCCGCCGCGGAGCGGGTAGCAGACGAGGGAGAAGGCGGCGGCGGCGGCGGCGGCGGGCGCGGCGGCGCAGCCCACGCAGTCGGCCAGGCGCAGCGCGGCGTCGGGGCCGCCGGGGCCGCGCACCTGCAGCTCCCGCGGCGTCAGGGCCAGGGCGCAGGCGGCGCCGCCGGGCCCCGGCCCCGCCGTGAAGTCGCCGCGCAGCAGCACCGGGCCGGCGCCAGCGCCGGGGCCTGGGCCGGCGCCGGAGCCGGAGCCGGAGCCGGCGCCGGGGGCCCCGCGACGCCGGGCGGACATGGGCGGCGGCGGCGGAGCGGGCGCCGGGGACGGGACGCGCCGGGGAGCGCCGCCCGCCGCCGCGCTGCGGCCGCTGCTCGCTGCTGACACCCGCCGCGCCGCCCGGCAATGACAGGCGGGGCTGCCCCATTCATAAAAATTTAACCCCCCTCTTCCCCTCCCCTTCCCTCCCCTCCCGGCCCGCCCGCGCCCTCGGGGCCTGCCTCAGCCCCCGCGGGCAGCGGCGAGAGCGCGGCGGGGAGGCGGCTCCCGCCTGCCTCAGTTTCCCCGCGCAGCGGCCGCCCGCGGCCAGGGTCCCCCCCGGGGCTGCGGCAGCGCCCGGCCGCCCAGCGCCGCCCCGCCGCGGGGCACGGGGGAAGCGGGGACGGGGCTCAGGCCGCCGGCAGGCGCGCGGGCGTCACGGTGCGGCCCGCATGGCATGGACCCTCCTGGGGAAACACGGCCGGCACCCTGCACCGGGGGGTGAGAAGGGTCCAAGCGCTGACACCTGGGAGACATCTGAACTTGCCTGCTGGACCAGAGGCTCTGCAGACGCTTGAGGAGGTCGGAGAAATACCCTGCGCTTGCCTGAGGCGCTCTGGCTGTGCCTGGCAGGGCTGCCCTGGCGTGCGGGCTGTCTGGCCGGGCGGTTTTATGCTGGCCGAGGCGCTGGCTGCGGTCCTGGGGCTGGCACAGCACCGAAACCCTTACTCGCGCTGCGAAGGCAGCAGCAAAGCGCTGCGCAGCCATGCCTGGCCCAGCTCTTGTGCATCCCACCCAGTAACGCACAGATCCAAACTGGCAGGGGGGTCTGAACAGCGTTTAGCATCACTTCTGCATCACTTCAGCACCTCTCCAAGCCAGACAAGATGAGAGAAGCGGAGCGGTTGCCTGGAGAAATCAAGACAGAGCAGGAGCTGAGGAAGACTGTGGACAGAGGAGAAGGCCGAGCACACGAGGAATGTGCGGCTGTGTCACAGCCTGCCCCAGGCGGGGAGCAGCGACCAGCTCTTCCCAATGGATCACCCTCATCCAGGTCGGTCATTAGCCCCAGAGGAGAGGGGAGACCTGCCCCAAGTCTGACCTTGGTGTGTCCTGGATGGCACCTGTGGTATGCAGCAGAGCTCACCCTACTTGTACAGCCAGGCAGGAAGACTTCCAGGCACGGGATCTGTGTCCATGCCATCTTTGGTGGTTCTTCATCACATATGCATGAGGGTCAGAGAGGGTTTGAGGGTGCCGGGCATGGAGTCAGCTCCAAGGAGGGGATGGGAGTTGTTGTGGACTCAACCCTGGGTACAGCACGCTGGAGGTGGAGCCCGGGGTCTCCTGCCTGGACAGCAGGAGGTCACCAGCGTGGCTGGAAATGCTGAGGGTCCTTGCCTGCCGATGCCGGCGTTGCTCTGCAGCTGCCCGTGCCGCAGGTGCTCATCGCTGACACTTTTTTTTAACTGCGGCAGGATGGATGTTACACTCCTGAGGGGCTGCTGGTCTGCAAGGGCTCTGGCCCAGGAATGATCTTGCTCAACCCCACAGCCCTGCTGTGGCCACAGGGCACCCTGCTCGAGACAATCCCCGGAGAGCGTGAGTGACTCTCCATGGGACCTGCTCCTGTGCCCCGTACCCATCTGTGGGCCTCCACGGGGCATCCACACGGCTGCCCAGCACCGAGCAATGCTCAGGAATGGTTTCCCTGGGAAAGCCGGAGGGTTAAAGGCCTCCCGGACCAGTCCTGCCACGGAGGACCTACGAATGGCAGAAGTTGAGTTTCCTATAAACGTGACCCCAGATCCTTAAATCTCTGCCCTGCATTACTGTGGGGGCCTCTCCAGCCCCACTGTTGCAATGCCTGTGCCCCAGTCCCTCCCTTCGCCTCACCTGAGCCTTCCTCCCCCCCTGAGCTCCCTCACATGACCCTTCTTTGCAATGCTTGTTGTGCTGGTGTCACACGACGATGGGCCAGCTGGCAGGCTGCTGACGATAACCTTGAGCTCACGCCTCGGGGAAGACATCAGTTTTCACACTTAGAGGAGCTTAATTATCTTTAAGCTCTCTGTCCGTCTGTAATCCGAGGGAAATTGGCCGCGAGTTTCCAGGAGGGAATGGGACTACCAGCTGGATAGATGCTGCTGGAGTGGAAGTCTTCTTTCCCTAGGATGACCGGGCTAAAAATGGTGTCACGGTTTGCAGCGATTCACTTCCCAACAAGGCTTCCTGGGTGCTGTCGCTTGAAAGGGATGGTTAAGGCTGGAGGTGGGGGAAAACCCACGGAAAGCGACTTGCTGCCTGCCGCTGTCTGCTGGGGAGCCAAAGCACCGGCAGTGGGGAGCCGGTTCTGGTCCGTTCCCCTCCACCCCCACCCCCGTGGCTGATTTTTGGCGAGATTTGGGTACGCCGCTTCCCCGGCCGGCTGCTGAGGAAGGACCAGTGCTGCCGTGACACGGCCCAGCATTTGCAAACAGCCCCGAGCTCCTCAGCTAGGTATCCACGGGCGGAAATAGCTGCAGGCTTGGGAGCGCGGCTCCACGGACCTGCCCCTTCCAAGTGACGAAGCAGCTCTCTATTTCCGCTCAGGAAGGCACGAGGCGTGGGGCGAGGAAATGATATCACCTGTCAAACCGCGCGCGGCAGGTGCCGCGGAGGGACGGGGCAGGTTGTTTTGGTCTCCATCCTCGATGCTGCTACATCCGTCCCCGTCCCCGTGCCGCAGGGATCCCCTTTGGCCTGCCTGGCATGGCAGCAATGCCGTAAACGGGGTCTGCGCTGGCTGCGTCCCCCGTCCCGATGCCGGGCCGCCCTTGGCGGGTGCCCGCTGTGGGCCCCCGAGCAGCCCCGGGCTCACCGCCAGCTCTGCGCAGCTCCCTTGGCTTCTGCAAAGCCCCTGCCGCTGCCGCCGTCCGTGTTGCATCCGAGCGCCGTGAAGCAGTGGATCTGCCGGCCACCGCTTGGCCCCTCGGCGCTCCGCAGCCGCTGGGCTGGCTGAACCCGGCCCCGCGCGGACGCCGCTCGTCGGCGCTGAGGGGCAAATGTCTAACGCAGAAGTGGGATCGCGCCCGGCACAGCTGAGTGTTTGGTGGGATTTCCTTCAGCGAGCCGCAGCGGGAAGGATGCTGGCCAGTACCCTCGGGAAGGGGCTCGGGCCCTCGCCCGGGGCTCTCGGCCCAGCGCCTGCTCCGTCACATGAGCGGTGCGGTGCCCAGGGCGGGGGAGCACAGCGGGGGTCTCGGCCCAGGCCGAGGTGGCCGCACGAGGAGGGTGGTTTTATCCCCGCTGCCGAGCTCCTTGGCCCAGGCCATGACGGCCCTGGGGCCTGTGAGACTGGATGTGGCCGCGATGCAGACGGAGGGAGAGGGAGCGGAGAGGGTGTATTTGGGAGAAGGCTTGTACGTCCGCAGCTCTGCTCTCGGACCCGGTGCAGCAACCTCCATGCTGCAGGCTCTGGAGAAAGGAAAAGATGCTCTGCCTATGGGGAAACCAAGGCAGGACCGGCAGGCAGCACTTGCCCTGAGCCGTGCAAGAAGCCAAGGGTTAAATGCAGCAATTAAATGCCCCCTCCTCCCCTCCCTGCCCCGGGTCCAGCTGCTAGAGCGAGCTGGTCCTCCCCGAGGGAGTGTGTCCGGGGCTCGGGGTTACACATGGGCTCTCACCGGCTGCTCTCTGCCAGAAGAAAGCAGAGGGGGGGCCCGGCTTCCCCGGGGGCTCTGCACAGCTGCTGAGCCTGCCATAACCCTGCTGATGAATCCCGGCTCCAGCTCTGGCCTGAGGCTCCGCGCCAGGGGAGACCCAGCTTTCAGGCTGCCGCCACCTACTTACGCAGCGGCGCCGGGGAGCCGGGCCTGCGGCGCTCCGCGGGCGCTGCGCCGGGGACACGGCTCTGCTGCAAGCCGAACCACAGCGTTTCGCCCCTGGGGCACGCAGCTCCTCCCCAGCCCCAGCCCCGCATGCTCCGAATGCGAGCCAGCCCGGGCCGGGGGAAGGAGGGGACGATTCGCCCCGGATCAGGCTCTCCTAGCTTCGCTCTCATTGCTCAGGGTACATGTCTCAAGGTGGAGCCAGAAATAGCGCTGCGCTGCGCTGCGCTGGGGCTGGGAGGGCTGCAGGGCTTGGCAGGGGGACAGGCGCCAACTGCAGCAATGGGAACTTTCCAGCCAGCGCCTGCAGGAGCGGCCGACGCGGAGACGAAGCCTTCTCGGGGCAGGCCCGGTCCTGGGGCGGCCGCTCGGCCCCGCTCGGGCCCCTGGCCGTGGGGCTGACGTGGGAGCAGCCCCCATCGCAGCCCCAGCGAGATGCTGCTGTGACGCAGGGGAGCAGCGCGGAGCAGCCAGGGCACGGCAGTGACAGAGGTCTCTCCTGGAGGGGTGCGATGGGCATCGCCTGCTGCCCGAGGCACAAAGCCAGGGCAGGGGGCTGCTGAGTTTGGGTCTGCCCCCGATTTGCTGCAGGGCTCTGGCAAGTCTCTTCATCTCCAGTCTCTGCCTCTTTACAGCGACAGCATCTCCAAGCCCAAGCGACCCCCGGGCAGTATATAAATCAGCAAGACCATCCTGGCTTTACAGGGGGACCGGGCTTGACCCAAGAGTCTCTGAGGAGCTGGCGACTACGGGCAGGTCCTGAATTTCAGAAGGGCTCTGTGACCCCACCAGGACCTCTGCCGGCCTCTCGGCATGTTCCCGGCACAGCCTTCCCGGCCTCGACGGTGCGTGCCAGGACCACAGGGCTCGCCGCAAAACTCTTAGCAAATCCAGCAAGCTGAGCTCATTTTTCCTAGCTGATGATTTACTCAAAAATGTTTCTGAGGTCAGTTCTCCACCAGAAAAATGCTCCTGAATGCCCAGCGAGAAGCTGCTGCATCTGGAGTAACCACATGCTCCACTCACTCAGCCTAAAAGTCACCCTGATGACTAACCCTGGCGTCAGCGAGATGGGGGGGCCAATGCATGCTGCCATTTGATCTTGCTATTTTCTCCAGGGAAGCCAAATTTCAGGCTGTTGCAGGGTTCTCACCACTTCCTGATAGCAATTTCCTGCAATGGTATGAACACACGCATATTTGGGAGCTGAGTCAGCGTCCTGCAATAAGAACCACCTGGCCGTGCTGTTGCTGGCTGGGCTGGAGGAGCCTTCCCGGGGCGGGTGGGATCCCGGCCGTGAGGCTCGGCGTGTGCGGGCAGCGCTGCCGGCGAGGGACGCAGCGTCCCACCGCAGCACGCGATTTCTGGCCTGGATGAGATAAAGCGGGACTTGCTGCTGCAATTCTCACGGCTCTTTTTCTTTGCTGGGCCGGGAATCGCACGCTTCAGCCACCCCCACCCTGCCATGGGGGAAAATCCTGTAAAAGGAGAAAGGGCAAAACTTTGCCCGGCCTTGCAGGAAGCAGCCCGGGACGCCGGTCCGGCCCCTCGCCTGCCCGTGCGGGGCAGTGCCGAAGGCCCGGCTCCTCGCCTGCCCTGCCGAGGCAGCCCGGTGCGCGCCGAGCCGGACCGCGGCCCCTGCCCTGGCTTTCTCCAGGGAGTAACGTGGACGAGCAACCGAGCAATGCAGGATTTGGCGGAGCTGAAAAGCTGTCCTCCCAGCTCGCTGCAATTAAGTAACCCGGGTTTTTGCCTCCGGGCTCTGCCCCGCATTACAAAAACCAGCCCCTGCAACACAACTTGAACCCCTCTGATCAGCAAAAAAACTCCACATCCGGGGCAGTGCGTGGGGCTAAGCCCGGAACAGCCTTTCCGAAGGAGCTAAACCTGCTTAGAGCCAGCGCTGCTCCCCGACCCACCCTCCTAATCCCGCCTGGCCGATAATGGAATAATAAAGGGCTGCGGAGCTGCGCTCGGCGCCCTGCGCTGCGGGGGAGGCTTTGCTGCTTTGTACGGGCTGGGAGCATGTATATTAATTACCCTGTAAGTAAACACGACTGCTTCTTTCTTCTCCTTTTGCCCGGCTGTAAAACCAGGTGTAACCTTCAGCCTGCCAAGCAGCTACAGCGCAATCGCTCCCCTTTCCAGGAGAAAGGTTGAGGCGCTGATAGCAGGCACGATCGCTGCCCGCTGACCCCCGGGGCTCCTCAGGGGCCGACGAGACGCCCCGGGGGCCCTTGGGGTGCGGCAGGTCCCCAGCTTCCCGCCGGCGGTGCCGAGTGCTGGGAGCCCGCAGAACCCACAAACTCGGTGCCGCTCGGCGCCGGCGGCTGGGAAACCAAAGGGAGGTGACAGCCTGGGCAGGGCTGGTCCCTGCGGAGCAGCTGGCCGTGGAAGAAGGTCAGCAGAGCATGTCCCACCCCCTTCACTGCTTTCCCACCCCCTCCCGGCCGTCAGCCAGCCACAAATCACAGCACTGCACTAGCAATAGCAACTGGGGTCCCCAGTGTATTAATTTCCAGGTTAATGTGTCCATGGGCCCAGCATGATATCCAAGGGATGGGTGTGAGCCAGGACATCTGAACGGATTCATCCAGAAGGGTCAGAGTGAGCCAAGCAAGGAGCCAACCTGGCGCTGAGCAGGGCTCCCTGGGGCCCCACCGGGCCACAGGGGGGAGGGGTTAACCAGCCCTGCCCCAGCACACCTGAACCGCTGGGCGAGCAGGGAGGGAAGGGCCTTAAAAGAGGAGGGCAGCAGGGGGGCCTGGGTGCTGGAGGGGGGTGTGAGGAATGGGGGTGAGCTGTGGAGGTGAGTCACAGGGGGTCTGTGAGGCTGGAAGGGTGCTGAGCACCCTGTGATGGTGCTGTGGGGTGTTGATATCCCTTCCTTTCAGCCTAACCTTTGCTGGGCCCCTGCTGTGCTGGGTCTCGCTCCTGGCTTTTGGGGCAGGCACCCCTTGCACTCCCCCGCCCGGGTGCTGTGCTGGGGTTTCTCCCTGCCCTGCCCTCTCTAGGGTGTACCAGGAGGAGCTGCGCCTTGCCGTCCACATTGCTTGGGGTGTCCTCACTCCCCTGGGAGATGCTCCTTCCTGATGAGTACAGGAGGGACCTTGGGGAGGTAGCCAAATTTCTAAAGCATGAAAGTTGTCTGTCTGTCCCCCCCCTCTTTTTTCCCCCCAACTCTAGTTCCTTCCTTTTGAAGGATGAAGCCAGCAGCTTGTGACATCTGAATTGCTGCTGCCTGGATCCTATGACCACTATCAGATGACTGTTGCTTGCGAGGCAGCAGGTTCCTGCACAGCTGCTGCTGAATGTGCATCGCTGTGCAACACTGGGGGACAGCCAAGCCCAAGGCCGGGGAGCTCAGGATCTGCGGGATGCCAGAGACAGGGGATTTTGGTGGCCTGGTGAACAGACGCTACCGATCTATCTCGGGCTGCAGTTATCACTAGCTTGAAGATTGGATTAGCGCAGCACGCCTGGCTACGCTGGAGTGAGCGATGTGAAATGGTGTCATCTCCAAGGAATGGCGCGAATCCAGGCAGCTGATCCTGTTAGCTCTTGCCTTGTCTTACACTGAGATCTGGAAACAAGAGGAGCCGTGGCAGTTAGGCTCTCCTCAAGGCAAGGCTAGAATAACCCTTGTGGGGATGTGATGTGGATGAAGGACCCACATGGAACAGAGGGGACTCTAACAGGCACCAGGTGACCCAGCAAGGATCATGCTTGGCTTTTGCGGCCTACAGCCAATGGAAAACCTGTTGCCTGCAGTGCAGGAGGGATGTCTGGAACTGCTGGCAGAGATGTCAAGTCAGGAACTTTGCTGTGCGGCTGCTGATACCTCTTTCTGCTTGGTCAAAGTTCTTAACCTTGGAGCTGATTTAAGCATCTGCTCCTCTGGTGAACTGAGCAATGTCCAAAGCATCAGGACGTTCATGGAAGCGACGGGGAATATCTCCCTGCTCTGCCCCTCTGCTCTCCCTGTGCATCCAGATCACTGTGCTGACAAGGGTTCTAACCTGTGGAGAAAGAGAAGAGATCTTGGTTCTTGGACCTGATCCAGATGCAATTCTGTGCAGCATGTTCTAAGTGATCCTGCTTGAGCAGGTGAGATGGATTAGATGATCTCCAGAGATCCCTTCTATCCTGAACCGTTCTGTGATTCTGTTCCCGGCTCTGCCACTGACTCCTTGGGTGCTATTGGTCAAGTCCCTTTGGTCTTTTTATCTGGAAGAATAACCCTGGATCTGCCTCTGCAGCGAAGTGATGAGCACAGGTGCCAGCAAAGGCAGTGGTGTGAATCTTGACCTAATTTGCGTGCCAGCATGTGACTTCCTTCTTGTGGCCCGTTCTGCCACGCTTGGCAGTCGGTCAAGGCAGAGTTGATGGCTGTGACAGCTGATCCATGCTGACACAGGGAGCCTCACCCTGCCGTCAGAGTAAACCCAAATACTTGGGTACTTTCCCAAACCAAACACCAGCAAAATAAATGCTTGACTGGCCTTGAGTAGTCCTCAAGGAAGAGGTGGGGATGGTTCAGATGCTGCAGTGACAAAAAAAAAAAAAAAAAAAGAAAAAAAGCCACCAGCTATGGTGAAGGGAGACAAAACTTTCCTTTTCTCAGTGCTTGGGAGGTGCAATTGCAATGTATGGAGGAGGGGCGCAACAGCGCATTTGTATCTCCTCTGCATTATAGTTGCTGTATCTTAATGAGGCTTGGAGAGAAACAGCGTTTAATGAACACTAGCACATGCCCTGCTTCAATGGAAGGAAACTAGAGACGCTGTAGCTTCTAGCTAAACATCAGAATTTCCTAAAAGGAGACATCCCCATGGAGACAACTGTCCTAACAGTGCCACCGAACACTGGGTGGCTGGCACGTACCAGAGCATCCTGGCAGCTGGAAGTGGAGAAGGATGCTACTGAGATGTACATCTTCCAAGTGCTGGAGAAAACCCACAGTGATCTCCCTCCTCTTCTCCCCTTGTTTCAGGGCTGTGCTGCAATTCTCGGCATGTTAGCCAGAAGAAAATAGGCCAGCAGCTGATACGCTTCATCTTGCAGTGCCCTTACATAATGGCTTTCTTAGAAAACTGTCAGGAAAACCTCTCCCTCCAGGGCAAAGAAAACGATGTGGGGCTATCCTGATGAACGAATTAATACTATCTGTATTCCCCACAATATAAAGTGCACTTTGTGCTGACCTTTCTAGCCCTCCCCCCCGCCCTCCCCCCCCCCCCTCAAAAAAAAGTGAGACCAGGTTTAGAGCAGAAAAAATTAATTTCTGATTAGATAAGTTATTTAGTGCTTGTGCCTGAGAGTCTTTGACTACAAGTCAGGTCCTCCAAGAGCCTCTGGGCTGACATTGCATATTCACCTGAGGATGGATACAGAAACCAGATTAGGCTTCAGTGATAGCTCGTATCTCTCTGGCAGCCTCTCTGCTGGGAGGCTGAGACCCAAAAGCAAGATGGGGATTGCTGGTGACATGTAGACACAAGGGAGATGTGCCAGAATCAGGAGGGGAAAGCCAAGGATTGAGGCTGTTCTGCTTGGCTGCTTTTGTAAAAGATGCTAAGTGATGTGTTTCCCTGGGCTACTGGTACTGAGAAGAGCGAGCGAGCAAGCCTAAAGGAAAACAAAGCCCGTGGCAGCGCAGACTGCCCCTGGGCAGCCTGGCCTCGCACATGGCACCACCTACGGCCTCGCATCTGCTCCAAGGCTGGGGGTCTGCCGCAGCTGTGCCACGGCGCTGGGGCAGCGCGCGCTCTCCACGTGCGCCTCAGCGGAAACCGCCCTCTCCCTGCTGCCTCCCTCCAGCCCTCTAATCTCATCCCATTTACTCTTCCCCAAGAGCCACCAGGAGCAGAAAGGGCAGCGAGCTGCCTGCTGGCACTCCGAGGTGGTACCGTGGCCTCTCCGAGCATCTCCAGCGCTCGCTCTTCTCCAGCTTCTCCAAGCCTGCCCCAGAGCGAGCCGAAGGAGGGGCGGCTCTGCCCGGGCCCGGCCTGCTGCGGCCTGGCGGCTCGGGGGGCGAGGAGGCCTTGCCCGCCCTAGCCCCCGCGGCGCCGCTTGCGCTCCAGGAAGCTACAGGAGCCGGCCTGCAGCCCTCCACGGCAGCCAGGAGAACGCGCTGCCGCCGCCGCAGAGCTCCTCCAGCCTATGTCGCTCCATGATAAAACAGCCGGACGCCTCCAGCCTGGCCTGACTAGGCGCGACCGGCGCCATGACAGCCGCCAACGGCCGCCGGCTGCCACCGAGCGGTACCAGAGCGGCCGCTGCAGCGCTTCCGTTGGGCCGCCCGCGCGGCGGCCATCTTGGGCTCTGGAAGTGAAGCCGTCACCACTGAGCCGAGGAAGCGCCTCGCACTGCCCGGCGGAGCGAGAGCTACTCGTGGCGCGTTGCACCCGCCCACGGGCGGGCGCGCAGGCTGCTCCTGAGGAGGGAGAGTCTGCCTCGTTCGTACGCCCTCACCACAGGTATCGGCACTGTTTGGGGGATAAATAATATCCGGCCAGTAGTGCGGGGGGGGGGGGGGGGTTGCCCGCACTTAAGATGGCTTCAGCGTGGGGGTGGGGAATCTCTCCCTGCGGAGAAAATGGCTGCCGGGGGGGGGGGGGGGGAAGGCGGCGCTCTAGGCACGCCTCTCTGTGGTCGGTGTCGGGTGGCGGACCTGGCGCGGCCCGCAGGGACCCCCCCTCCGCTCGTGGGGAGCTCCCGCCGCGGGACCCCCCTGCGCGGGGCTGCCCCGGCCCCGCGGCGGCGATCACCGCCCTCCAGCCCTTCCCGAGCTCGCCCCCTCCCGCCGGCGGGCAGGCCCGTGCTCCGAGGCCTTGTCCCGCTCCGAGCGGCTCTGGGAGCCGGCCCGGTGCCCCTCTGAGCGCGCCGCCGCTTCGTGGAGGCTCGTGTCCGTGCGTCCGTCCGTCCGTCCCCCCACCCCCGGCCGCTTCTCTTACACTTTGCGATAAGAGTAAACCAGAACGATCCTAGGTAGCAGAAGGGTTCCCCCCCTTCCTCCTCCTCCCCCTCCCCACCCCTGAAGGGGCGGCGATAGCGGTGGGGAGGAAGAAGAGGATGCCACGGAAGCGGCTGGTGCCTTATAAATCTGTTTTTTCTCACGCTGGAGCTCCGAGGGGCTTGCATGGTTCCTGGGCAATGAACGCGGCCAGAAGCGGCTACCGGGTCTTCTCGGCCAACTCCACGGCCGCCTGCACCGAGCTGGCGAAGCGGATCACGGAGTGAGTGCCTCCCCGCGCGGGTTTCCTCTGCCGTGGGCCGCCTTCCGACCGGCTCGGAAGGATTTCGGCGCGCTCGCTCCGCGGTGCCCGCGCCCGAGGCCCCTCACCGGCGCGGCTGGGCTGCGGGCGCCGCCGCTGGGCCCGCCCCAGGCCGGCGGGCTGTAACGGCTCGGGCGTCTCCTGCCCGGGGCCGGCTCATCCCCCCGATTCCTCCTTAGCGTGTAGTGATAACGCCGGGACGGTTATTTTCTCTGTTTCGTCTTTAACACCAATTTCGGTGCTGGAAAGGCGGGATTGCCGCCGCCGGCTGTTATGTCTTGGAAGGGACGAGTTTGTTTAGAAACTTGTCTGAACCAACCTCGGGAAGCGTTTGCTTGGTTTGGGAGACGCGCAGAACTTCCCGTGGCCAAGCGTTCGCAGCTTCGTTCGCTTAGCAGCTTCGCTGCTGGGAGTCCGGGGAACGCTGCGCGTTTGTGCTCACCGAAGTGCGCTTCCCGATCGTGTCTTTGGATGCGGTAGAACAGGTGGGCAGCCTGTGCTGGCAGAAGAAAGTTTGCTTTAGGGACAGAAGCGTGCCCCCTCTGTCAGCCCGCCGGTCTAGGCAGAGTGTGACCCTGGCTCAGCAGGAACGGGCACGGTAGGTCCTGCTGAATGAGGTGCGCAGCAGCTGGCTCCAAAATGTGGCTCCTGGTTTCTTAGTGCCCAGAGCAATGCTGAGCTTTTCCTCCCACCTGATCCTTTATTTTGAGTTAGTTTAGTTCAAATCAGGGCAAACAGCAAGTAGACACACACAGCTGAAGGGGCTTTTCTAAGAAACAGGCATCTGTTTATTGTTGAGCCAGGAAAGCTGTTACCCTGAAGTTGGGTTTGGGTTTCCTTTCTGCTTCCTCTCAGCTACAGTGCATAGGAAGCTGCTCCCAAAATTAGGGGTCCTCACCGCTTAGAGGCAGCTATCCACCCATTTTTGTCTCCAAGGGAACGTTTAAATTGGAAACAATTAAATTGGAGCTAAAAATAGGCATGCTGCATTCTTAAACTGCAAGAATGTTGTGATACTCATCTGGCTAGCTTAATAAACACTGTGTTCAGTCCTTAGCATGGATAATCTCCGTGAAGTTGACTGTGCTGTTCGTCTGGGATCCCTGGTGTTGATGAGACAGACATAGGATAATGCTGATGAACTGAGCCTTCTTTGGATGAGAGGTGGGGAGGGAAGTCTTTCTATTTGAGAGTGGAAAGAGCTACTTTCTGTGTTCTTTTCTTTCCTTTTTTTCTTTTTTTCTTTTATGTTTAGTCAGTTCCATATCACTTGGCCTTCACTGGTACAACTCTGAAAATAAACCCTACTTGAGAAAAAGAAAGTTCTGCTGCGGCGATCAGGGCATGCTTTCACTAAGGCCTGTTGTGTCAACATGGAATATAGCGGAACCCTCCTGGGAATGAGGGGACAAGTTCCAAGTTCTCAGGACTGAAAGAGGAAACAGGCATTCTTTATCCTTTGCCCTCTGTCTTAAAAATAATTGCCCATTTTTTAAAGACATGAGGAACAGCGTCAAGCAGGCTTCCAGAGGTGGTGGTGCACAGCTGACTGTGTAACATGCTGTTTATGTTTACTTTTCTCTGTTGAGTGGTGATAGGTGCAAGGTTTTAAAAATGCTTGGGATTTCTTCTCTGCATGTGGTATGGAAGCGCAGGTATCTGCGGACACGATAAAGGGCTATAACCTGGTCCAGAGTGCTCAGTAATGCTCTGAGAAATGACAGCAGAATCGTGAGAGTGGTGTCCTGGCTGTGCCTCACAAAATAAACTTTTAAAAGAGACAGTTTAGTCTTTTTGCCTTGGCTATAACATCAGTAAAGAAGTTGAGTGCTTGAGTGGTCATATTAGTACAATGGTGTGATTTATAGCTACTGCTTGAAGTGAAGCTTAAATACGTGTAGCTTCCCCATCTGTAAAATGGGAATAGTGACCACTTAGAAATGGCAAAGCGTAGAGCGCTTCTGTGGGAGTAGGGTACAAAATCTGGAACTGGTAGTACTACAGATTTCTCCAAAGTAAAAAGTCCTCAAAACCCAGTGGCATTTTCATCCTCTTGCGTTGCGGTTTTGTGCTGACTTCCCCTCAGAACTTGCGGGCTGTTTCAACAGGTTTATAATACACCCCTGGTTTTTTTTGAGTCGCAAAAGATGTGTGCCTGCTGGCTTTCCCGCTGTGTCACATCCAAGCGTGTACTCTGTTGGGGAGGTAAGTGCACCTTAAAATAGAGTTGGAGCAGTCTTATAAGGGTGAGTCTGTCATCTAACATTGTGAGTTTTTAAAAAACTTGTGTGACCTTTAGCATAAGTAGTAAAAACTTTAAAAGGACGCGCAGCACTAGGAGTAGGGCTCTCTGTGACAGTGCCTCCACGCAGGCTCTGCTCCTGTTTGCCTGCAGCTATGGTGCCCATGGAGCTGGCTGTCATGCCGAAGTGCTGTGTTAAGACAAAGTCAAGAGTTGAAGGCGCCTTATTTTAGCGACACTGCTGCAAAGGGGCCTGGGACAGAGTGGAGAGAGCGCAGAGTCTGTATGCTGCAACCGTTACAGGAAAGATAAGCAAGCCTTAGAAATACCCCTTGAATTTGTTTGGGACATTCAGTACATAACGAGTGGGGGTAAAAAGAACACTCTGAAGATCCCCTTTTTGAATTAAAATCAGTGCTTGAGTCCTGGTTTATCCCTTAAAAAATACATACATACATATATACATATATATATATGTATCTCAAGGCTGGGGAGGAGCAATTTGAACAGCTTTCAGATGTCTGCTTTATGTCAGTCTCCTTGCCTTATTTAATGCAAAACTTCCAGATTTGCTTTTGATTCAGCTTTTGAGTGTGGCATTCTGGCACGCTTCCAATCTTTACAATTTCCTATTATGCATACATCTCTCATTATAGGATGAGTGACTAAATGGTTGATCTAACTTTTCCTTTTGAATTTTCAGAGCTTTTGTTTATATTAGCTCCTGCCAGGGAGAGGAGATAGGTTTTTTTGTTTTTGTTTCTTTTTTTTTTTTTTTAATTTTTCAGTGTTCCCAAATCTAAGCATCTTTATTATTTAGGAGTTTCAGCATATGTGGTTCTCATAAATCAGCACTATGTTCACTTGTATCTTGTAAATTGAGTGCAATATCTTTTTTTTTTCTTTTTAGTCTTTCTCAGATGGAAAGAAAACTTCTGCTGTAATTAGGACACTTAGCAGCTGATTACAAGCTACTTTGGAAGGGAGAAAGATAATTTCTGTGACCAGAGGTGATCGCTGGTGGGCCCTGTGTGCTGGTAGGAGGGAGGAGGTCTAGCACGTCTTTCCAATCTCTGGAGTCAGACAGATGCATTTAGATCTCCTCCCTCTGAATGCAGTGTTGGGCCCAGAGGGTACAAATGTTACATTCCCCTTGCTGCCTATGTTTTTGGCTGGAGGAGGTTGTTGATTGAAGTGTGCTAACGCCTCCCCGGTTCTCCCGCAGGTCTGCGTTGTCTGGAAGGTGATATTATCCCAGACACGTTGCAAAGCAGAGATGTGAGTGTTCTGAACTGTCATTTGGTTTGCAGTATTGAAAATGATGGTGATCTTAAGATGGAAGGAATGCTGTGAGCCTGAACAATGTGGAATAATACAGAAAAGATGGAGATTTCCTATTCTGATCTTTGATCATGTAGAGCCCTGTAAACAATGCCGTAAAACGGAGGCAATGCTTTCTGTGATTGAGCTGAAGGTGAGCTCTGCTTTTGGAAGAGAGAGTATTTTAGGAGGACTCATAGCAACTTTCTCTAGCTGAAGGAAGGAGCGTTTCTGATGGGATGCAGGAAAAGCCATGTCAGCCATCCTTGTTAGGTCATCTTGGCAAGCGGTGGAGCACAAGAGAGGATGGTGCAGGGCAGTCGGATCACAGTAGCGGGGTGTTACTGTTCTCTCCTCTCTGCAAATCCTGTTTTGCCTTTGAGAAGGAGCTCTAGCGTGGTGCTCTAGAAGGGTAGCAGACAGCAACAACTTCTTTCCCTCACAGAACATGAAGCACTGTGGCAGGAGGCTAACAGATATTACAGAGTAAAATTGCATCAAGTCTTTTAGCAAAAGGAAATGAACAACCGACTACAGAATAGTGTCGCTGGAGGATACAGAAGGAGCACAGTGCTGGAGCAGGAGCGGTGGAGAATGTGGAGCTCTTGGAGTTTGGAGTATGCTGCAAGTTTCTCTGTGCAACTTAAATAGAGCAGGTAACATGACTGAGCAAATGTGTTTTGCACGATAGCCTTTATGCTTACCAAAGCCAGATTTAGGGTACGTTCCTTCATGAGGAGCAGACTGGAAAGAGTAGAGGAAAAGCAGCGCAGCGCTTGCCGATGATTTGGCTGCGTAGCTTTTGTAGTGATTGGAACGAATGATGCGAGTGCTAAATGGCTCTGGAGGGAAGACACGGATGACAAGCAGGGACCGTTCTTCGAGTATGCAGTCGTGCTAGGGAGAGGGAGTGAGGCAAAAGGGAGCTAAAAAGACTGTAAGAATATCTGATCAGATTACCTTGCATGTCAAAAGCTTTCTCTGTTTCCTTTTCCGTTCCAGATCCGCTCTTGAAGTGAGGGTAAGAAATACACTGTAGAGCGGTCACTGTGCTAGCTGGACCAGTTGCCTGTGGCCTTTTTTTGAAGGCTTGCTCGAGTGCGAGAAAAGCAAGGCAGACTCGCGCTGTGGCTTTCTTTGCCCTCTGCCGGCCGAGGCCAAGCACGGAGCAGATCCTGTTCCGTCAGCTCCAGCCCTGTCTAGAGTCTGCAGCGATCCTGCAAGTCCTGGGGAGATCCAGCTCTTTGCCGAGCTGAGACTAGTGAAAATGTTTGTAATGCAGAGGTTAATGCCAAAATAAAATCATATCATACTCAAGGGTTTCATCTGGATACAGCGTTCACTGTTACAATTGAGTTTTTGCACATGATTTGGCCAGAAGTTTCATTCAGAAATAACTTTACAGTTTTTTAAAGGTGTTTGTCAAAGAGTAGGAGAGGGAAAGGCAGCATAGGCTGAGAGGTTGCGTGCTTCCCAGTGGTATTAGAACATGCTTTAATAGTGTGAAATACTGCAAGTTAAATTTGCCTCTTGAATTTTGATTCAGCTAAACATAAAGTCTCTTTTAACTGGCTAGCCTTTGTCTTAGGAATCTAGTATAGTGGGGTTTTGACAGTCTTCAGAGGAACGTTTTCAAATAAGGTCTAGTGTAACTTAGCTGCATTTCCTAAAATACTGCAGTATTTTAAGTCTTGGTTATTAAACTATAGATGACTTCTGGGCTGTTTGTATCTAGGTAGTGAATTTAAGACAGATCTTATATTAAGCTGCGCGTGCAACATGGATTATCCTCCTGGCATGCATTGAGACTGCAGCAAGTTAGATCATCTTTCCTGGGCGATATTTACAGGGAGGGATTCTCCAGATCAATATAAATTTTCACTGGTCTTTGCTCTCAGAGTAGTTTTGTAAAGCCATGTGTAGAATTTCTCTCTTACGTGTTATTAGTCCCCAGAGGAGTCTGGTCAGTGACCGAACTCATGCAAGGATGGCTGGCAGAGGAGAGTGGGGAGCAGGGCTCTTCCTTTCCAGCAGCAGTGGGTAGTTACGTAGTGAAACCAGGTGCTGAGATGGCATTAAAAACTTCTTAGAAGCTGGGAGCTATGTAGAGTGATAATACCCTCAGTCCTTGCTGCGCCCGGCCCGCTGTGCTGGGCTTGGTGGGACAGGACGTGCGTAGTGTTTGCAACAGATCCCAGTTCTGAAGACTGTTGCCTTTAAAAACAAAAACAACCCCAAACTGAATTTCTGTCTCCATTGCTTGGAGAATGGAACTTCCAGATGTGAACTTGTGCTCTGATGCCCTCATGGGGCTGAGATTATGTAAATACTGTAAAATCAGCCATTCTCCTGTCTTAAATGTTTCTGTATTGGCAGAAGCCTCACTGCAGCCAAATAATGCACCACGTAATAGGACTTTTGTCAATGAAGCTTGCTTTGCTTGGAGACGTGATTTAGCTGTAATATTTAAAGTACCCATTTTACCAGAAGAAGTTACATCTCTCTGCTGGGGTTCGTGTCTGAATTACCTGTACTAGCAGCCTGCTTTTTTTCTAGTGTGGATCTACCCATGTTTGCAACAACTTGACTGAGGAATTCTGATAGCTCCCGTTCATACTGTTAGGCTCTTAGTCTTGAAGCCAAATGCAAATGCAGTTCTTGCTATCCATTAAATTCCTCTGTGCCCAAAGCAATGAGCAATTGGGAGCTTTTGCAAGGGGAGAACTTAGAAAGAAAAGAGCTGAGGATGGAGGGAAACAAGGAGGAGGCAGTAGGAAAGAGGGATTTATCTTTGCTCTGCCTTACCCTTGACTTCTATGTAAATCTCCTTTTTGACACAAATCCTGTGGAATTCAGAACTTTAGAACAGGAGTTGCACAAACTGTCCCCGTTCTTTAACAGCCCCGACTAAATCAAGGTTTTATCAGAATCCCTCAAAGGCTGAAGTCTTGGTTTACGTAAAGTCTTCGGAAATGGATTTGGCGGAAGGTGTGCCCCTTGGGTAGCTGTATCTAAACTGATTCAGAGTGCTTTGGTGAAACTGCCTGTTGCTCTCTCTGCTATGCCGACTGCTCAGAAGAATTTAAAGCATTGCTGGCAGGGTTGATGTATGACATATGTGGGGAGCTTTATCTCATCTCCTTCCCATTGCTGCCTCTCTTGTTTACTTGCAGTCAACAGTTGGTGCAGACGTGAGATTTATTGGCTGACCAGAGCAATCTACGATCCACTCATTTAAGTTGTCAGCTTCTTACCGTCTCTTCTGCTGTTACGTGAATCCGTATTCCACACGCTGAACTGTTTGGTGTCCCTCTTTCTGCCAGGGAGCAAACTTGCCTTTCCGACTTCTTCATGGCACAGAAGCTATGTTGCTGCTGGGCTGCATGAGTAGCAGCGTATCGGGCTCTTGTTTCTTCCTGTGCATAGCTGGGACCTTGCCAGTCACCTCCTCACAAGGCATCTCAAACCTCCGCTATGTTTGTTTTCCACCACTTAGCATTGAATGTGCCACCTTCCAAGGGATACTTTGCTAAGATGTGTCTGTCTGGACTGGTTTTGAAGCTTTTCCTCCTTTTATAGCCACTTTTCTGCCATGAGATCCAGGACTAGCTAAGGGCAGCTGTATGCTCTCATCCATGGGGAGGGTTTTTTTTTTTTTTTTTTTTTTTTTTTTTCAAATGGTGAGATCAAAACGTGTTGCCTGTGATGAAGCAAAAACGTATGCTCCCCCAAAGTGAGCTTGCAAGACTTGCCGTGCAGTCGTGCAAGAAAAAGTTTGAGTCATTAACCCTTTTTGCCGCACTGTTTTCATTTGGCCTGTGTGTGATTTTCAAGCTTCTGAGCTGGATGCCTTGGCAGGAATTAGGCCCAACATCAGTGAGTTAAGTGCCTGGCTCCGTCACCAGAAAAACGGCGTGATCCCATCGAGCCGCAGGATGGAAGTGAGCACTTGACAGATCTCGTCTGGAGAACTCGCCTTCGCTGTGATGCAGCCTGCAAGTTAGTCCCTGGGGTTCACAAAACTTGGCTCTGCTTGACCAGCTGCCGGCTCTTTCTTGAAACAGTGGTGCTAAGGATGCTTTCATATTTTAGTTGACTGTTTTAACTTAGCAGGATGAGTGAGAGATGCTGAACTGAGAGTAGCTTGCTGAACTGCACAGTATCTGGGTGATGCTGCAGTTAGTGGCAAGCTAGACTGGTTACTGCTCTGTGCAAGCCGTAGCGTGGCCCGGTCCTCCACAGTACCTCTGCTCCCACCGTGGCTTCTTCGTAGATGACAGCCTTGGCTGAGTGACAGCTGAACTGATCAGCAGAACGATGCCTGTCAGCTAGTGGGGAAACATCAGCTATTGCAACAGATACCTGCAAAGCAAAGTAATACTGGTTAATGCTGAGGAAGCCTGGTGAAATCAAGGGGCCTGCAGCTCAGCTGGCGTGAGCTGGGCACGCAGGCATGCTCTGCAGTCCAGCCTCTAGATAGCTGAGTCCAGAAGTTAGTGTCTGACCAGCAGCGTGCCAGTGTTGAGCTGTCTTTCTCATTGACTTGTTCATTGCTCCTGAAAAAACAGATTTTTGTGACAGTTTAGGTATGAGGCTGAGTTTGTGGCCCGGGAGATGGAGAGATACTGACTGCTGGAAGAGGCTGACTGTGGGGAAGGCTCGCTACAGACTTCTGTCTTCTACAGAAGAAGTTAGGAAGAGGATCTGTACCTGATGATCAGAAAACAAGCCCATGGGATGGGGTCCAGACCTGCAGCTTAGATCTCAACTCCCCTCCTGGTCTCCCTGCAGAAGGATATCTTGCAAGAATATCAGGATGGCATGTTTAACCTATTTTTGCCTCAGTTTCCCCCCTTGCTGAATGGAGTGACCTGCCTGTGAAATACTCTGAGCATATTTTGCAGTAGCTGTCACCGTGGGATGCTGAGTGTGTAGGGTGGCGAAGCCTGAACTAATACTGGTGCTGCGTATCTGCCTGCACCTGCAGTGCAGCGTTTATTAACACGTTAGGCCCGAAGGCTTTCTTGTTGCTTTTGAAGGGGCCCCAAGTTCACACTTGTTTTCTGTAAAGCTCTGGCAGGTACGTTTGCACTAGGAACAGAAAAAAATGCATTTCTTTTAGCAATATAAGGGTAAGGTAATTTGAGGTGATGATAGCTGTGAACCTCTACTAGGTTTAAGATCACTGGTCTTTCCAAAGGCGATTCTGGGCAGGCGTGTGATACAACTCCAGTGTAATTCTGCTCTCCAAAGTAGTCTTTATTTAGGGTTAGTGCTGCTTCACAAGACTTCTGCATGAGTCAAGACCCCAGAAGCCGGGAAGGGACTTGCCCAGTGCTCCGGCCCGTTGCTGCAACGCGCTTACCCCACGGGTCTCGCTGATGCGGTGCCTCTCAGCTGAGGCTTCTGGTTAAAGCACACTTGCCTCTAAATGCTTATTAATGGATTACTTGTCAGAACAGTTAAATACAGAAATGTCACCTGTGGGAATAGTCTGCCTTGTGGAGCCTTTTAAAATGCTTTTCCAAAATGAATCTTTATTGCATAATGAAGAACTAAAAAGGGGGGGCTGCAGTCTGATGAATGTTCTAGGCTTGACATTTGAGAAGAGAAGGGAGAAACGTGAAAAATCAGAAGACTTGAAGTTAAACTCTCTTCAATCAGCTGAGTTATCTCAGGAGGAAGGTTTGAAGGAGGGGGGGAGTAAAGAAGAGCCTCAGTTGCCATTAATCAGATCTTAGTAGATCGTTAACGTTTAGTTTCACAGCGCAGCGGATCTGCTGGAGGCGCAGTTGCGTAGCCTTGACTTTGACCGCAGCAAAGCGTTAGCCAAGCGGCCACTCGAATCGGCTGCGCTGGCTCCGTCGCGGAGCGCGCGGGCGCAGCCGGCGCTGCGGTGTCTCTGCTGCATTCTGGTCCCGACGCTGCTTAGAGCATGATCTTGGCTGGAAAAGATGTCCTTTGCCATAACTCCAGGGATGTGGCCTCTGATAAATCATAAAAGCGCTGGCTATTCTTAGTACGTCGTTAATCTGCTGCGGAGCTGCGTGAACGCCCTAGGAGCGGTTCAGCAGCCTGCCACACCGCGTAACCTTAATAGCAACAAATAACGTAGCGAGGGAATGAGGGTGGCATTTCTGATGGGATGCTTGATGATTCGTGCGACCTACTTGTTTGTTTGGAAAGGCTTTTAGAAATTAGGCGTTAGAAATTGTGCTCAAATGCCTTTGACTTCCAAACTGTTTTTGTTTGCCTGTTATAACTTGGATATTTAAGCCTCTTTTCCTGAGAAAATCGGGCTTGATGTGCTTGATTGTACTGCACCTCTAATAATATGTGGGTTCCCTTGCTGGTCTTGGCCAGATAGGGAGAAGTAAGAGCCTTTGGGAGGACTTAGTCCTCCAAGTTTTGCAGGGTTTGCCCTGATTCATGGGCTTGATGGCTGGTTACGGGGGATGGATACGGGTTAATACCTCTTAGACGTGCAAAAAGCAGGCAGGACTCGGCAGTTACAGGTTGTGCGTGTCCAGGCCGCTGAGCAGGAAGCGGGGCTGCAGTGACTGGCCAGCGGGCGTGCAAGCGAACAGCTGCTCTCCGGCGGCCGAAGCGTCCCAAGGCAGCTCGCGGAGGAAGGGGCTGCTGTGGAAGGAGGGGATCGGAGCTCGGCGGCTCTGCTACGGCGCGCGGTGCTTGTGCTTTGCCAAGCTCTTAAGAAATGGTCCAGTCCCCACTTCGGATTGGGAAGTGCTCGCATCAATTTTTAACTTCTTTTGTTTTCTCTAGGCGTCTCGGTGCTGAGTTGGGAAAATCTGTGGTGTATCAGGAAACCAATGGAGGTAAGACAAATCTTTAGTATTTGCAGGCCTGTCTGAGGTAATTTTATAAATACTGGGGAGCTCCATTGACCAAAACCTGTCTAATATGTGTGATGAGCAAACAAAAACAAAGGAGGGTTTTCATGCCTTCAGCTGTGATGTTGCTGCTGCTTCTGGCAGTGCTAAACTTCTGTATCTGACCTTGGACAAACCAATTAAACGTGTTCCTCGTTTCCCCTGTTAGCTTGTTTGCGTGCCTCTCAGCTGACTCTCATCTAAAACAAAGACTCCCACTTCGAGTGGTCGCTGCTACAAAATCTTAAGTGGTATTGTGCGTAGCAAAATTATCTTCCACGTTTTACAGCAGCAGCCTGCTCTCCGAACATTTGCCCTGCAAACTGGAAATTATCCCCTTCTCCCAGACCTCTCCTCACCACAGGCAATTGTACAGCATCCCTAGCAAGGCATCTGTCTTATTGCTTTAAAGAGTGCAAATTCAAGGATGTATTGACAAAATGAGCCTTCAAGAGTGCCTCTTGGAGGTTCATTTAATCTCTTTAAATGTAGCAAGTGCCTGTCTTCAGATGTTTGTGCCAGGCTAAAACACAGAGTTATTGGCTAACAGAGTCCAGGGGCTAAATGTCATTTGTCGTTTCAAGATCTCTATTACCATATTTGCAAAAGAGACTAGACGTAGAGACAACTGATACAGATTAGAGTAAGTGGTGGAAACAGGAGCCTTTTGATAGTGGAGAGGGATCTGCTGCAATGGTTATTCTTCAGCTGCGATACTGTAGCCACTAAATGTCTTGCTGACCAGAAAATAGCCCTGAGTTGGCCTCACCTCCTCGATGCAGGAAGAATATGCAATCTATAAGTACATCAACCATGAGCTATTGAATGCTTTATATATCAGCAGCAAGACTGCAGGCTGTGCACATGGCTTTCCTGTTCCTGCTGTTGGGTGTGCATGGGCAGTGGGGAGGTCTCGTTACGGTGCTGGGCTCATCCTGAAGACATTTTATAATGCTGTTGCTATTAAAGTCAGAATGGGCCATGCTCTATGTAAGCTGTCATGGGAGCTTATGGTTATGATTGGATTGGCTGCTGCATTCGTGCTAGCTTTGTGCCCTTTGGGGTTAGTTTTAAATCAGGTCACTTGCTTCAAGGTCTGAAGTCATTCTTCATCATTGCACAGCAAATCAGTCTCCTTTCAGTAGAGTCCCTTGAGGGTGTTCTGAATGCCCAGACAATTAGACTTTGAATTCTGTAGTCTAGTAGATCTTTTTCTCTTTTTCACTTATCCCTGCCCATCATGTACAGCTGCGTGGGAAATGAGTGGCTAGAAGGACAGCCCAGGAAACCTTGGTGCTGCATAGCTGCTCCTGACTTTCGGGCCTGAGTAAGAGGCAGTACAAAGCATGTTCATTGGAGACGTAGATTTCCAGCCCACGTGAGTGATGAAATGTCTTGACCATGGTAGCAAGTGGCAGAGCTCCTCCTTTGAACTTTGCTGTTGATACTGTGTTGGGCTCTCCGACACGTACGGAGTTGACCACGTGGTGAGGTGCAAAGGAGCTGGCTTCCCTTCCTGGTAAGTACTAGAGGCTGTTCTGCTTTGGGTGGCTCATTGCCCACTAATGGATGTGGGATCAGCAGCTTTCGGCACCCAGCACAGAGAAATAAAAAAGACTTACGGCGTGGAGTTACCCTTATTGAAAGTGAAGTAATTGTCTTCTGCGTGGAAGATAAGAGCTATTCAGCCCCATTCCGCACTGTAAATACAATTAACTCACTGATAGGTAATGCCAGCTCCTTGCTTCACAGAACCTGCCTTTTGGAAAATCTGCTTGTCTTGTTTGAGGTGTAGAGGGTGTGTGTGCACATGGGGTCAATGACAAGTCTTGCAGTCTACCCTGACTGGTGGGCAAAGTAGCTGTGAAAATGTGGTGTATTATCAGTTTAAACTTGACGTTTGGGAATAAAACTGACTGTATTCTATCTTATTCAGAAACAAGAGTTGAAATAAAAGAATCTGTCCGGGGACAGGATATCTTCATTATACAGACGATCCCCAGGTAAGTGACCTGTGGCTTAATTTTATAGCTGTGATATGCTTTGAATTTCTGGTTCGGCAGGTTATTCCAATAGGCTTGCTTGTTGTTAGCCAGCATGATAGTTTGTCTCTTTCCGTAGTTGTCATTGCTTTGACTTACTTCTAAGATGCAGCATAGCATTAAACTGTTAAAATTCCCAGAGGACTGCTTGTACCACAGCAAGCCGAGAAGCTACCCATCAAATAGCTTAAGTGTGTCACTTCAGGCAAGAACGGGTATGACCAATGGCTTTAAGTGAAACGTCCCTGTGGTGTGTGTTGGTGTCCTTGCCGTTTCAGTTGCTTGGTGACTTTAGACTGACACTTCCATCTCAGAATGTGTAATTTCCTCTGCTTTCTAGTTATTGAGCAGTAGAGCCAGCAGCTATTGCTTTCATTACAGGCTGGATTACTGCCCCCTCGACTGCAGTGGTGTGAAACAGCTCATGAGGAAGCCCTTAGTTTCCTTCCTATACTCTTACAATTTTTAATAACATGGTGCTTTTTCCTATGTGTGCCTGTTTGTTTTTAGTTTCAGCTGTCCTAGCCTCGGAATAGGAGGGAAGAGCAGTGCTGCAAGTAACCAGAGGGCTAGAAAATCGCTTGCTAACCCCTGGGAGCTTTGCTTGTCACTGGCTGAGGAGGAGCTTAGAGGGATTGTGTTAGAATTGGAGAGCTGAGTTTAGAGCGTGGAGTGATTTTTCTTGCGTTCTGGCCATGTGGTCCCTGCAAGTTAGTGGAAAGTGCAGAGGAAGTCTGTATACAAATGGTACTGCAATATCGCCAGCAAGCAGGCAAGATTCAGTTTTCAAAGATGAGGGATTGATGGGGTGCAATTTGCTCAGTTAGCTAAACAAAAATATTTATGCCATTATAGCCTTTTCCAAGTTAGCAAATTCTGCTCAAATCGTGGAGGTCACAAGAACTACTTAATACATATCAGAGCCCAAGCAGGTAGAAAAATCTACTGGAAAAAGAAATTTTCCTAGCTTGCCTAAGAAATACAGCCCAATGAGAATTCAAGTTCAGTTACTCTTTGTAACGCTTGACCTATTGATAAAGAAATCAATAAGGCTACAAGAGCAGCTTGCTCACTTCTAGAGTTCCTCTTGAAAGCTGACATGATAGCCAGCTATCGGGCTGACTAACACTTTCCTGGAAATCATCCCTCTCTCTAGGGAGATACTCCAAGTGTCACTTCCCACAGGAAGCTAATAAATCTCTGCAAGATGAAAACTCACTAATGCAGGATTGTGTTTCAGGTGAATGGTGCCATTCTGTTGTCCCTTGTGAGAGAGTTCTCTGAAATAACTTGTAACTGGGAGTGGTGTAAATATGTAAAAGATAAGGTATTTCAGAGAGAGATAACTTGGTATATTAGGGACAAGCAATGGTTTTGGAAGGGGAAAACCTCTCCTGCTCTCAACTTCTTGATTCCCTTGATTTTTCACAAACTGAACCAAATGTTGCAGGCCAAGAAGTGAATCCTGTAGCAAAAATGTTTAAGGGTTTAAGGTCCTCCAGATGAGCAGCCACTGTTACGCAGATGAGTAATCGTTTATTCTGCAGCTACCCCTTGCTGCGTTGCTTAGAGAAGACAGGTTCAAGGACATCTTCTTTTATACATTGGGTTTCAAGGACCTTGCAGGAGAGTAAGAAGAGGAATTGTTTTGCATTATGTTTGTCAAGCAAGGGTCCTCTGAAAATTTCTGCACTCAATAGCAGTTCAAAAAACAAGTAGAATATTGAAACTTAGTAGGAAAGGAATAGAGAATGAAACAGCCTTGTTATGCTGCACTGCAGATCCACAGTCTGCATCTTAAATGCACAGGGAGGGATCAGAAAGACAAGAACACATGCTGCAAGCTTGAAATCCAAAGGGTACATAGCAAAACTAAAACAGTTACAATGACAAATATCATCCTGGGCTGCTGGTGTATAGAATAGCATTTGTACAAGGAAAACTGAATAGTTTACCAACTGTTTAGAGTGGGAAAGAGAGGCTAGGGGATGATATGCTAGAGCTTCAGAACTGCGAGTGCCGTGGGAAACGGTCGTAGAGGTGATGGTCTGTGAGAACAGGGATGTGTTAAACGAAGCTAGCAGGTGTCAAGTTCAAAACACACCAAGGGAGGTACTTCTCCCCGTGCATCTCTAACGTCGGGAGCCCCTCATGACAAGGTGCTAATTTTGCTAAGAGTTTGTGTAGGATCAAAAAGCCATTAGGCAAATTTTTGGCAGGGGGATTAGGTCAAGGACTGTTAAGTACAGAAAGAGCGTTACTGTCTCAGAAGGTCCCTGAGCTGCAGACTACAGGATGCTGCTGGGAGAGTGTTTGAGAGAGGCATTGCTCTATCCTCACTCCCAACTCTTTGCTATGCAGCCTTTTGGTCACCATTTTTAGGTTCCTGCATGTGTTAAACACTTAGCTTGCTGTTAACATAGTTATTGGACTATTCTGGAAAGTGGAAAAATGAGGGACTTGATGGTTTAAGTGAGACATTAGAAGCTGAGGAAGACTTTTAGTGCGAGACCAATTGTTGTGCAGCGGGTTGTTGGCTTTACTGAGCCAGCTGCTCAGCCATGAGGCTGGAGATCTCCAGGGATGGCTTGGGTAAAGGTGGGAAGCAGCGAGGGAGGGCTACAGCCTGCTGGAGAAGGATGGTAAACGGGATGGGGCATAGCTGAGCTGACTCTAAATGTCGTGGTAGTGAGCTGACGGTGCCCGCGTGCAGTCTTGACTCTGTCCCTCCAGAGGCAACTTGTGAGCACTGCTGTGAGAGAGGAGGAGGAGCAAGCGGTAAGGAGGCAGAGACGCTGTCCTGGGTGTTCATCTTAGGAGATGCTGTGGCTAGGGTTCTGCCACGGACTTTATTTTCCCCAGTTAGTCCCCGAGCCAAGCCTGGCCTTGGATTCAGGTCAGTGCCCCTTGCAGAGGCCTGAGGATCAGATCAGCATGCCAGCTGGCCCTGCGCAAAGCGTCCAGGAGAGTCCAGGTCTGCTCAGCTCCAGCCCACCAGCTAGCGCACAGCCCTGGCGAGAGCCCTGGGCCCTGCTGCAGGGACAGATGCATCCAGCTCCATTTAGCGTCTGTGCCGGCTGGTTTTCAGGAGTTTTCCTGTGGCCAGCGTGGGATCCTGTTTGAACACTGCGAGGGCTCCTCCTTGTGTAGCCTCTCCGTTGCTCTGGTGCGTGGGGATGGGGCTCCCAGAATCCTGGAGCAGCATCAAGCCCGTCGGTGTCTTTTGAAATCAGTGGTGTGACCCCTTCTCCCAGGAGCAGTCATATCCTGTATCTCTGTTCCTCCAGACTTTTTTTTTTTTCTTAAGTAATTTGAGAAGCGATGCCATAAAATACTGAATTTCTGGGATGACCTTTAAATGGATTTAAAATTGGCTACTTTGTTTTTATACAATACTGCTACTAGCATCTTTTTCTCTTCTCCCAGCCGCGCTGGCACAGCTAAAACACCAAAGGGAAGAAATGGGTCTTTGTTAGCTCGTTGTCCTACGTGGCAGGGGGTTATGTTTTATGTAATTCTTGGCTGGGTGCTTCAGCACTAACAAAGCTTTCTTGTGTGCAAACGGCATTGTGCGCCGGGGCTGACGGAGCCAGCCGGCAAATAAAGAGGCTTGGAGCGTTCGCAAACGAGGAGACGCCAACGGAGGTTAATTTCCAAAGGAAGGGGGAGCGACGGAGGAATGGAAACGGTTCGAGTTGGTCGTGCCTTGCACAAAAAGGCTTGGGAAACGCTACCTCTGCCTTCTGGAGGAAGCCAGCCCAGGTGCTCGGGGAGGAAAGCGGCTCCCGGAGTGACGCCTGGGTGACTCCCCAGAAGCTCTGCAGAGCGTTAAGCTGCTCGGTGTGGTGTTCTCTGCTGCCGGGTGGAAGGACGGACTGTTCTGCTCTGTCAGCTTGCCACTGTGCCGCTGCACCATCCTCAGCCGAGCGTCCCCTCCTGCATACCCGTCCGGGGAACGGAGGTGTCGTTTGAGACTGTCTTTGCTGAAATAACCCAAGCAAGGACATCTTCATTCTGGGAGTGTTGCATGTCCTTCTGTCCTCTCGGGAGTGCGTATTTTTAAGGTTCAAAATGGTCTCGAGCCAGTCTGTTGATAGTGTGGATTATGGGTGGAATTCAGGCCTCCCTTGATGTTGATTTTAAGGAATTAAAAGTTTGGCCTCCTTTCCCCTTCCTAAAATAAATGCAAATGCAGATTAATACACTTCTAATGAGGCACGCCAGTCAGCATAGTGTAAACCAACTGAAGATGGAGTTTATTACACATAGTCTTTGCTGTGATCTGAATACGCGTTCTGCCAACGTTGCTTTCCCCGCCACCCCATCTTTCTTTCAAGAAAAGTTGTTTGGGGTTTAGTGTGTTACTGTTCTGTCCATCTATGGATAAAGTAGGTGGCATGAAGATGCTGACTTCCACCAAAATGATGCACCTATATTTGTACAGCTCCAGGATACAGTATCTCTTAAACCAGGAAAAATAACTTGCTTTAAATTGCTAAAGAATAAAAATACTCCAGTAAATCTAATATGGATGAAGTTGTGTTGGTTGCATGTGTGATGCTTCTTCGTTTAAAAGATTGTTTTATTTTAAATTATACTGTATGAAGTGACGTATGTTCCAACATAATGGGGTTTTTTTTGTTTGTTTGTTTGTTTGTTTTTTGTGGTGAGGGAGGGAAGTCATTATAATGCTCACTTTAGAACACAAAATCAAATTTTGATCCACAGCTTTTGAGTGCTGGGGGTCAAGTCCTGTGCATATAATGCCACAACACATTACGATCAAGTATAATGGAAGGAGCTGTAGGATTACAATGCAGGTTTCGCAGTAGCTTGTGCTAATGTGTGCACCCTTTTGCTGGGAAGTTTGAGAATGGTACGTATGATGTGTATATATGTGATGAATTGTGTGTGTGTCTATGCACACATATAAACACCCAATGAACGGGTCTGGTGGAAAAGGCATCACACTGAAAAATTCCTACTCATATTTGAAATTATTTCCAAACCTTCTAGAGATGTGAATACTGCTGTGATGGAACTGCTGATAATGGCCTACGCACTGAAGACTTCTTGTGCCAGGAACATCATTGGAGTCATCCCTTATTTCCCCTACAGCAAACAGAGCAAAATGAGGAAGAGGGGTTCTATCGTTTGCAAACTGCTGGCCTCAATGCTAGCCAAGGCAGGTGAGCGTCGTACAGGGAGCAGGACAGAAAGCTTGGTTTCTGTAAGGCATCTGCTGCCAGGCATACAAGAAGATGACTCTCCTTTAATTCTTCTCCCGTTAGATACGGAGACCTACTACCGAGTACCTGAATGACTTAGGGGGAACTAATTTTCTTCAGCTAATTTTTATTTCCTTGTAACTCTCACCTGATGAAGTGGCCTGGAATTGTCATGTTGAAATATGCTGTCAGTCTAGTGTGCAACTCTTATTGCATGCCTGTTTTTGTCTGTTTTTGATTTTTTTTTTTTTTTTTTTAACTTTACCTCTCTATACTTGTGGTTAATATGTGGGGTAGTAGTCCAGCTAATAGATAAAATAGTCTGGAAAACTGAAATGTTCAAGGAACACCACCCATATGATATACTACTTAATGAATTGTGTTTTTTTTTTTTTTCCTTAGGTTTAACACACATTATCACTATGGATCTTCATCAAAAGGAAATCCAAGGCTTCTTCAGCTTTCCAGTAGACAACCTGAGAGCCTCCCCTTTCCTACTTCAATATATACAGGAAGAAGTGAGGTTACTCTAGTTCTGTATATATCGGTTTGTCCTAACGTTTACCTGACTTTATGCAATAGTAGTTTTGGACCTGTACTTAAGCAGAAATTGCATTGTCAGGCTAGATCAATTGTTCAGTCCATGATTTACTACTTCCAGGACATCTATTGTATGTTTCTCAAGAAAGTGGGAAAATGTTGTATTAAAGTAGATTAGATTGAATGATGGTATACGTGGGTAGACGTCAAATTCTTGCTCAAAAGCAGAAGATGAGCTTGAGCCCTCAATTGAAATTCATTGTCCTCTGTAGCATTAGTGCCATTTGAGATACTGTTTGTGCTTCTGCTTCTAGTCACCTTTTAAGTTCTGTTAAACTGTCTCCCCTTGCTCTTTGTTCTGTGGTGGGTGTCTGACTGGTCTGAATAATTAACAGAGATTTTGTCTTGGGCTGAGCTTAAGAATGCAGAGCGCAGAAGGGTTGAGGGAGTGGAGCAGAGGCTTTGTTTTCCAAGTTCACACGATTGTGATTTATATCCTGAGGAATATGTCCCTAGCCCTGGACTAGAACCACCTTCCCATACTGGTAGAACTAACTGCAGCCTGTCTACATAGGACAGATTAAGTACAGTGAACTTTCTCGCCTCGCACCTTCTTGAGGATAAGGCTAATGCCTGCTCTGTTTGGGCCCTGGGGACTCTGCATCACTCTAAGAGCCAGGGTTGATACCAGGAGTCTTTGGCCTTCAGGGTCATTCACTAAACCTTTCCCTTCCTTGCTTACAGTTTGTCCAGTGCACAGTACCTCAGAAACAGCTACCTCTAGCATTGTATGCCAGGCCACAGTGTGTGGATGCCAGTGGTGAAAAGAGGCACAGAACTATAATCATGTGCAAAGTACGACCTATGAAACAATTGCATCGTAGGCAGTGTTGTCCGTATTAAACTTACTTGAATTGACATTTGAAGCAGAATATACAAATGCTGGTTCAGCAGAGAAGTGCTACTGCCTGCCAATTTCTTACCATAGAATTAAGTTTTGGGAGTGGGGAGGGAAGTGGGAGTGCAGTTCTTCAGCCATGTATCACTAATTCACTAGCAAGAAGCTTGTTACTTTAAATAACTTTTTTTTATTGAATTCAGATTCCAGATTATAGAAATGCAGTTATTGTAGCCAAATCTCCTGATGCAGCTAAAAGGTAAATAGATTATTTTACTAGCTGGTTAACTATAACTTGGAAAAGATCTGGGTCGATGGGTTGTATGCCAGCAAAAATGTGGAGGGTCCCAGATGGATCAGGAATCAGGTCTACAAGTCCTTTGTGGCTGGAAAGTGGAATGCCATCCCTAGTCTTGCAGGTGGGTGGCTGAATTTTGCAGTCCCAACACTGTGGGAGTAAACTCTGGAGTTCCCTGCTGCTGCAGATCTGAGCGGTTCACCTGAGCATTAGGGTCAGACTTGTTGCATGAGTTTCAGTAGTACCTGACTCTGTCAGAAGCCACTTAACATATTGAGGAACACCAGGAGACCTCTATAATGGAGCCAAGGGGTAGAGTGAGCGTTGGGATACTGGGAGGAATAAAAAGCCCTTTTTGGTGAACTTAGGGAGGAACCCTGCAGAGGTGCAGTCTTTGATTGCCCTGTTGGATTTGGGAGAGGACTGCTCTACCAGACTGTAGGGTTGCTTCAGCCCAACATCTTCCTGACGTGCTGTGGTTGTCCTACAGGGCTCAGTCTTATGCTGAGAGATTGCGGCTGGGACTAGCTGTGATACACGGAGAGGCTCAGTGTACAGAGCAGGACATGGATGATGGTCGTCACTCTCCCCCGATGGTCAAAAATGCAACTGTGCATCCTGGTCTGGAGCTGCCATGTAAGATTAAGTTTCTCTGCTTGTCTTTGGGCTATAAGGAGAAGTTTGATGGGGATTTGCCGTTGCTTTCGCAACGTAGATATAAGCAACCTGATAGCGGCTGGACCAGTGCAGTTTTTCTCTTGGGCAAAGCTGATGTTAGCGACTTGTAGGGGAAGGTACAAAGAGTGATGTTCCCCTTGCTGTGCCCACTCAACAGTGTTGGACTCTGACAGATTGCTGCTAGAGGCAGTGCTTTTAGAGTGCTCAGTAGCAAAACTCCCTGAGCTAATGAATCAGAAAAGAAAGGTAAAAGTGTAACTAGCAAGGGAATAACCACCGAGACAGGATGCTGTCCCCAGCTTGGAGGGGAGAGCTGGCATTTGTTTTCCCCTTGTGCAGAGGTCATTGTAACTATTTGAAATCTTCATCTCGGGAGCTAGTTGTAATGTTTCGTTGTCTGCTTTGATGGGATTTTGGGGGTTGTGTGGCTGGCTAGTGTGAATAGGGTCTCTGGGAGCACTGCTGCGCTTCTCCTGTGCTCTTGCCATCAATAGGTCAGCTGCTGATTTGAGAGCACAGAGCAAAGAAAAATGGAGGAAACCTATATTCTGAGAAATGCCACCCTCTTAAAATCACCTGTATTCTTGCAACAGCAGCGGTCAACAACTGTACAGTCAAAATTCAACCCTGCCTTGAAAAATTTTAGTTTCCTAGGTAGGTTTTTGTCGTGGTAGGACGAAAATGGACGGTGGGTGCAGTGAGCATGTCTGAGAGCTGACTGTGGGAAACGTAGCATGCTGCTGCGCTCGATAAGGAGCTATCCATCGTGCAGCTAAACTTAATTATACTGGCTGTGACTAGGGCTACCTATAAGCAGCTAGTCTCTTTTATTTCGAAGTTCAGGGAAAATATCTAACCAACTTGTGGGCAGGTTGTGGTGGGGAAAGCAAGTAAGACTGCAGCCATTTTATGTTACCAAAGTTATTGCTCACTATAATGAAATCATTTAAACAGTGCTTACATGGCTGGTTAAATTTCTCTTGTGCCTTGGGGGAGAGGTGGGGTTTGGCAATGAAGTTTGGAGTTTACTGTTATCGCCCTCGTTCTCACAAGTTTTTTTTTTTTTTTTTTTTTTTAACGTGCTTCGAACAAAATGGGAGTTTACCTGGTTATTCTTGTCCTTTTCCTTCTCTCTTCAGTCTGAAGAGAATTTCTGTCCTCCAGAATGTCACTAGCTGACACTTATCCAGCATTAGGGCATTGATGTGGCTGTGTCTTTATTTCCAGGCATATCACTTCAAGAAAGCTCAATAGTGGGAGCTTGTGCTGCTGGAGAGCCCCATAAATGGAAGCTCATACAGGAGTTTGCCCTTTCCAATTTAGTTATGATTTCAGTGGAAAAATGTTTTCAGTCCTCAGCTATCCAGACACAAATTAATTTGCTGTGTATCACCACTTTCTTTATTTATCTCCTGCAGAAACTTGACATTTGACCTTGCGTTTTTGCATACCTAAGGCTCAAATGTAAAACAATCAGACTGTTGCTCGGTAGCTGCCTATCAAGGAGGAGATAAGGGTGGATGGTGGGGTGAGCTTGTCCAAAATTCTCTGTAGAAACTTGCTTTTCTCGCCAGCTTTCTAACCTTAATAGATAGCTTGTTTTGAGTCAGTGCTGGGTTCTGTTACTGGAGCTACAGAATACCAAAGCAATACCGGTTTAAAAGCAGTTGGTGAACTTCTAGAGAGTCGCTTTGTGTTGCAGACTGTCACGGATGTGATCTCCACTAAACAGAGGTAGAAATACCACTAGGCTTAAGGATGGTAGTGCTGCGAATGCCTGTTTTATCAATCATTTGACAAGTGAAGATGCCTCCCTACCCCAAGTGGTGCTTCAGCTGAAACCCTTGCTCAGCTCTTTCTGCCCGTGCACCAGCAGTCCGTATTTTACGAGGTTTGATGACGGAGTAACGCAGGATCCAGCGGAGCCACCGTATTGTCGTTTGTGGAAAGTGGAGCACGCGCTGCTAACCCCGAGCGTACGCTTCCTTACCTCTGCACGTCGTAGGGCTCAGCGCGGAGCATCCTCCCTGGGGTCCCCAGTGGTGGATTTACGGGCAGAAGATGTGCCTGGGAGCAGGACCAGAGCGCCGCAGCGGTGACTTCTGGTTTATGCAATTCTTCAGGGGTTTCCTAGAGAATTCGCTGGGCTCCTGTGTCCTGGCTTGCACCTTTCCCCCTTATTCTAGCAGGGATCATGTGCCTTTAATTAACGAGTGTTACACACCTTATTGGCTTGTTTGTTGTCCTGATAGTGTGACTTGGGCGATACTCTGTGATTTGGGGACATAGAAAAACGCCGAAGGTGCTTCTGACCGCTCTTCCTAAAGCGCTGTGCTGACAAGGCAGCGACGCCTCCCGTCACCCAAAAATCCGAAATCGGAGCCTCTGAGGCACGTTCCCGCCGGGGTTATTCTCTTCCGTCGCGCGCCGCTTTGTACCTGCGAGCTTGCAGCTGCCCTTGGGCTGCGCCTTAGCGAACGCGTGCGGACGCTCTGCCTGCCTCCCCTTCCTGGAGGAAGGGAGTGGAGCGCCAGCTGCGAAATCATTTCAGGAGTTTTGAAATTCGGTGCTTTATACGGATAGATAATGGTCTGGCTTTAAACGCAGAACGCAGCAAGCCGCCGTGAAGGAAGGGAGTTGAGTGAAACACTGGAATGATCTTAGGTCTGTTTATACTTCCCTGCCCTCATCTCTCTCCTGTATTTAGGCCGGGGCTTATAGACCTTATCTGTGCTTCTTGATCCATCTGTTTGCATAAAAGTTAGTCCTTGAGAGTTCTGATGCTCACAGGCTCTGTTGTAAATGCAGCATTATTTGGTGATGATGATTTTAATGCACATAGTGGTAACAGTCAGCTCTTAAGTTATTTAAGCATTCCTTAATCCATTTTGACCACTTAATTAAAGCAACAGGTTGAAGCAGTTGGGAATGCTGTTTCTTCATGCTGGTGATCATCTAACCTTTAATGCGTGGTACCGGGGTGTGTATTACTTACATCAGAGTGAAAGCGCGGTTTAGGGTGGTTTGACTGTTTAGGGTGGTTTTTCTCTATGGTGTTGTGTGATATTCTTGTTTTACAGAAATGGTCATTGTTCTTTTGGGGGGTTTTGCTTGTTTGTTTTAAAGCTATAAATACCAAGAGCATCTTTTCTGACTCCCCTTCAAAATAGGCAACTCTTTCAACCTGAACCCTTACATAATCCGAGGGGTTATGCCAGGCAGAAACTCAGCTGTGGCTTGCTTCTGTTGCCCTCTTGTCTACGTATAAATAGAGGGTTTGTGACTGGGAGGAAAATGGTATTTTATTATTTGGAGTCATTTTTTAAGCCACCTTCTCCTAGCAGTTCTGACTTGCACGTATCAGTATGACCAAAGATTCTGAAGGAAGAGAAATCGGCCTCAGTAACACTTGCATAAGCTCTCATCACTTTGGAGCGATCGAAGTTCTCTTGCGTTTTGATGTGGTTTTGGGTAGATTTTTGGCTTGCAGTTTTTTTTCTTTTCTTTACAGAGAAAATTGAACAAGAAAAAGGGCGAACATCTCTTTAGGATCCGGGTAGGTCGATGTGTTGCCTACCATACTTTCAAAATAAAGCAACTTTAAAATACAGCGTTTAAAAGCAGACAAAAAATGCAAAGCACTGCTAATGTTGGTAGCTGGTGTGTTAGCCTTAGACACATTCCTTATAATGTTCAGTGTCCTTTATAAAATATAAGGATACCAACGCAGTCAAAATTCACGTTTGTCAGTAAAATAGTGCTGAATTTCAACTCCTTAAGATCTGTTCACCATTGCTGCAGTTTTAACCACAAAGTCTAGCACTGAGGAACGTTAATTTTGGTCAAAACAGAACTATTGAATGCCTTTAAGATTTTGGTAAGCTTAAGGAAAATCGGTTTGTGGGCATGTTTTGGATATGAAGAACAGCGCTGTACATGAATCTTCAGAGCTGTGGTCCTTGTAATTGCTCTCACCATATCCTTCAGTGTGACGCACTCACCCCACTGTGCACGGACTATAGGCATTCCCAGCCACTGATGAGTTGTAGGAATAGTGCTGGATCAGCCTGCCGTGCAGGATGGCAAGTTTCATGCTTGACTCTTATGACCAGGGGGGCTGAAATCAGTGTCCAGACATGTCTTTTTTTTTGTTGGGCAATGCCATGTAATTTCATGCTGCTCGTGTATTATATGGAAATAGGTTATCTTAAAGCGAAGAAACCTTGCTACCTAGCATGTCCAAAATTCCTCAGCATTTGCATCCAGAATCCTGGCAGGCCCTGAACTTAGGAGGAGAGGTACAGAGTACCCCAGCAGGACACTTTGCAACAATCCCTGTAGGGAGTGTAGAAGTCAGGCAGTGCAGGTGTACCAGCCCAGTGTTACAAAGTGCTAGAGCTTTCCCTTTGCTTCAGTGGTTAGTTCAGCCCGGATTATCCTCTAGTGAAATGCATATACCCCCCACTATATTCTTGCCATGCTGGGAGTTTCTGTACCACATCCATTTTATGAGCTAGGGCATTCTGGCAAGTGAGAGTCTTGGCTTATTGACAGCAAGTCCCCGTCCGGTGTCGTAGACTAACTGCTCTTTGGCGGGGGGCTGAACATTGTCACGTCTGAACGCTCTCAGTGCATCCTAGTTGTCTCCATATTTTTTTTCTGGATTGCTGCTGATTTCCCATAGTACAAATAAAGCTTGTTACACGTGTAGTTTTTGCATGACCCGTGTCAGTGCAAAAATACAGTTGGGAGGCAGTAGAATTCCTGGTAGATCTCTTTACTGTGTGTCAGCTAGCACAGTTCACCAGCGTGTACTTCTGCTTCGAATTGCTAGTCGTATTGAGCTTGTAGCACTGAGCATGAACTGGATTTTGTCCTTCTCCTTGATTAATGCAATTCAAAAGATTCCCAGCAGACTTTGTTTCTGCAGTTTCCCTTAAGTGTTACTTGTCTGTGCAGGCATTAAGGGCCTCAAGCGCTCTGAAAGATCCTTGAGCATTCTGCGATATGAGAGATAGCAAGGAAGCTGTAGTCCAAGTCTCAAATCGTTCATGTGATTTAGTGAGGCCAACAGAACCTACATCTTGTAAAGCATAAGCCCTTTGAGAGGTGTTGCAGGGAGAAGCCTATTTGTTGTTCCCAGTCATGGGACACCCCTTTTTCAAGTCCTGTTTTGGAGCACAACCACAGAGGGGAAAGAGCCACTGACATTTCACTTAGACTAGTTGCTGCATTGTAGCCCTCTTTGCGTAGGGGACTCTTAGGTATTGGGTCTGCTTGATGCCTCGAGGGTCAGTACTGAAGAAACTGAGAGCGTAGTTTGAAGCTGCAGTGCTACTTATTTAAGAAGGAAAATGATGGTTAAAACGGGATTTATCCACTTGGTTACATCTCAAGATAGTGCGGTGCATACATCTTTATTTGTGCATCAGTACAAGTTGCAGTTAGGAAGGGGTTGGCCTCTTATACAGTGGAAGTGTCCTGGTTTGAGTGAAGGCTAACTGACCTGCTTTTTCTTTTTTTTTTTTTTTTTTTACTTTAGTGATGATGGCCAAGGAGAAACCACCAATAACTGTGGTTGGAGACGTTGGAGGAAGAATTGCCATCATTGTGGTATGAATGTGATGGAGAGGAGTGGGTGGGGGTGGCTTCCTCCCAGCATCTTTCTTTTTAACTGCTTTATTCCAAAGGGTAGGTAGGACTGCTGGTGTGGGGTGGAAACATGATTGTTGCCTCTGTTTTCTCCACTTCTGCTGGTGACTTTGGCTGAGTATTTCAACTTCCTGTTGAAAACTCTTCACACTTTGTTCCTGTTAATCCCAAAATCTCATACCCCCTTGAATCCACAAATATTCAACAAATCCAGGAAATACAGAGAAATACCCTGAAGTGTAAAAATCTTGCTGAGGTTCTCATTCTCTGGCATGCTGCAGTGTAAGTGATCAACATGCAGCTATTATTGCCAAGAAGAAAAATGCCTTACTGAAGATAAGCTCTGTTTGTGTGTGTGTGTGCAGGGGCTAAGTTATTTCCAAGACACAACATCTTTGTGTTGTGCCTTGGGGGAAGTCTGTAAATAAGTGAAGAGGCATCCACAGGCTTAGCTTTGTATGTGACTGCTTCTTGCATCTCAATAGCAGCTGAGGTAGCCAGAGTATTTTCTTCTGTTGCATGCGTGGCTACAGCTGCAATACTTGCAGATCCGCTGCTGCCCCGCAGGCATGGTGTATTTCTAGTTCTGGTACTATTTCTGTCTCTTTTCAGGATGACATCATCGATGATGTGGAGAGCTTTGTAGCTGCTGCAGAGATCCTGAAAGAGCGAGGAGCCTATAAGATATTTGTGATGGCTACTCACGGGCTCCTGTCTGCAGATGCCCCCCGTCTCATAGAGGAATCCTCCATCGATGAGGTGTGCCCACTTTCTGGAGTGAGGAGGAAGGACTAGCTCTGGTGGATGGGTTGGCTTAAGGCACTAGCTGTTCTGACTGGAAGCTGAGGTTCTCCTCTGCTCTCCTCGTAGCTCATCTCTCTGAAATGACTGGTTTCACTGGACACTTTTAGTTAGCTGGGCCTTCGTAAAAGAAGGATGTAATCAGTACTTGTTCAGGCCGGATCTGCTCCTCTACATTTTCTCCCTAATGCACACACACATTAGTCATCCCTGCCTGGATCCTTCCTTTACTACAGCTGAGTGTATGGGACTGCTTTCTCACAAAACAGGCCTTCTACCTCTCTCTCTCCCCCATCTGACGATGGACTACTGGATGTATTATTAGAATAAAATTCCAAACCTTGCCCTTAGCAACAAACATTACTAACAAACATGTCAGGTTCTGTGATTTAAATGGACCCATTGGCCCATGTGGAGGTAGCTCTTGTAGGATGTTGGTTATGTCAGTCCCTTGGACAGATTAACAGCCACTGGGGAGACCCTTTGTTTTTCTATCTTTCTCCTAACATACAGGGATTTCTCACTCTCACCCTGAACTACAAATGTATTTGTCACACGTACACATCATCTGTGGAGTTATTCTTGGGTAGCTGTTAAATGAGGATGAAAATGTCAGCAACACAGCTAATGCTCTTTCCTTTCTGGCAATCCGCAGGTGGTAGTAACCAACACGGTTCCTCATGAGGTACAGAAGCTGCAGTGCCCTAAGATAAAGACTGTGGATATCAGTTTGATCCTCTCTGAAGCCATACGGCGAATCCACAACGGGGAGTCCATGGCCTATCTCTTTCGCAACATCACTGTTGATGACTAGATCTGACGCCACCCCTGTCCTGGCTTCCACAAGAGAAGGCAATATGCATGAAAAGGCAACACCATAAATTATAGACATAACACAACTGTTTATCCTTGTAGGGAGGGTGAAGGTTTTCAGGGACTTGAGCCATGAGATCCAACAGAAAAAAAAACATATGTATTTATATCAACTAGACCAGATCTTTATAGGTGAGCAGAAGAGGCCATTGGCACTGAGGAGGATTATACCTTAATTGAGAGAGAGAAAGAAATAAGAAGGCGTTTAGTTTTTAAGTTCCTTTATTTTTTTTGTAGTGATGTCTCTTGCCCTCTAAAAACCAAAGCAAAACAAAAAATAAAGGAAAACAACTGTCAGCTTATGAGAGAGGAGTGGGGAATGTTCATCGCTGCATGTGAAGAGCAGGAGGAGATAAACTTTGGGTTTCTGTTTCTGCCTGTGACCTGCCTGAGAGAGCACAGAAGGGAATGCTTCATTTAGGCAGCTAAGCTAGACTGCTTGCTGCTGGCAGAGCTAATCAGCAGAGCAGACCCTTGCCAGTTTAGAGGCCTCGAATCTCTTAAACAGCATAGCAAGTGCTTTCATCAAAACCAGGTTAGCGGAACATCCAGAAAGGGCAGCTCAGGGCAACCCATTTGAAGAGCTGGTCATATCCTCATTTCTGAGTGTTGGCAACAAATTCACATGGAGCTCTCAGCAGGGCAAGAGATTCTAGTTAATGTGCTGGCCTTTTCATTTTGTGAGCCTTGGATCATTATTGTGCTTCAGTGGCAAGTCACACGAGGACCTAGGTCCTCACTTGAACACTTGTCTGCACTGTGAAGCCAGGCACAATTTCTGGAGTTGATAAAATTGTGACAGACTCATGGGGAAGGGAAGCTGGAACAATATCTGCCTCTAACAGAACTGTGCTTTCCAAAACACTAACAGTGAACCTGCAATAAAAAGCATAGGATTTTTCATTTTTGGTGCTCCCTGTGAACCCTTTGCCCTCTGAGCAGCTGCTGTATCTGTAAATAGGTTTGCTTGGCAGCTTGAAGCCTTCTTCTGCAGGGAAGCAGGACTCCATGCTTGCTCTTTTCTCAAGTGACACTAATCCTTGGCTGGAGGGGACACTTGAGAAAGCAGCAGAAAGTGCTTGTGAATTGTGATGGGCTTTGTCTCCAGGAAGATACAAGGATGAATTCCCAAACTGTGATCTCTGCCCTTGGTGAGGCAGGCTAACACACTCCAGTAAAAACTATCGTCTTTTCCAGCCTGCTGGTGTAAGGAGCAGATCCTGCCAGAGGCAATTGCTTAAGAGAACGGTGCTGATGGATGGCTCTCTCTAGCAGGCATTTGTTTAGTTCTACTCATCCTTCAACTTCTGCCTGTATCCTTCTCTTCCACTCCAGCATCTGAAATCCAAATGGTGCACAGGGGCAAGCAGTGATGTTGTGAGAAGGGGGAGAGCCTTGAACTCCAGGCAAACAAACATTCCTTGGCAGCAGTTTGTCTTGCAGAGCTAATGTCCTGTCTCTTAGCCAGTGAGGGTGCATGAAAGCCTGAACCTGAGAGCAGCAGTCGGGTCTTCTCTGGTATCCAGGACTAATTAAACCTTTAAGCTAAATCCCACGAGTAATACACAAGGCTAGAACTGGTCTTCTGGCTGTGGATGGTTTTATTGCATTTTCAAAGTATTAGAAACACCAGCCATGATCACAATGTGGCTCCTAGGCCTGATGTTGTAATGTGTTACAGTATTTTAAGTGTTATGGAACAGATGGACTGAAGCATGTGAAGTCCTTGCAAAAAAGCCTGTGTGTCTCCTTGTTGTGAGCCAGTACTGGACCACGCTGTTCATACTGGGAGCCAGTATTAAAAATACGAAAAGCATTGCTCTTCTGTCCCCTTCAGACTGCTTCGTCAGACCTGCCAGGAGCTATGTCAGGGCTTCTCAAATGCTGTTGCTGTGTTCAAACTTGCTTTTACGGGATTGTATTTTGCTCTCGCAACTGTTGAACTGCTGCACCAATGAGCGCAGGGTTGTGCGGGTCCCCTGAGCGTTACACAGGAGCTCCTAGCTGAGTTATCTTCTGATCTCGCTTCAAACCCCACCCTGATTGTAAGCCAAAAGCAATTGGCAATATTGAAAACAGATGTTCATGTCTCAAAATCCTTAACTGCTTTGTAGGAAAACTGGTAACCTGTACTCACTGGACCACAAACGGCCAGGGGAACTGGTGGGTTGGGACAAGTGTGTGTGAGTTAGAAGGACATAGCACCTGCCTGATTTAACCTGGCTTGGATCTAGTTTGCCACTCTTATCAGCATTGAGCCTAGTCTCATTCTTCATTCTGCCCTGAAATCCTGCCCTTGCCATTGCCATAACAGTGTGCTGATGTGCTCTTTCTAAAGTAATCTGCCCCTTTGCCATTTTCAGGGGTCTTACAGCTTTTTCTGCCAGTCCTGTTTGCTTTCTAGAAAGCTTGATTGGTCCCTGTACGTAGACTTAAACCTTTTGAACTGGCAGCTTTGCTGGTTATCAGAGTAAAGGCTTAGGATCCCTCATAAGAGGGTTAGCTTCTCGTCTCAGTGCATGTTCCCATCTCTTAATCTCTCTACTCCCTCTTTGAATTCAGTCTTTGCAGTCTGGAAAAAAGAAAGCACACAACAGATCTATATGCTTTATTTTTAATGCCTGAAAACCAATACTGTGTGTCTTTTAAAGGAGCAAGTTGATCTATACTGCTTTCTGCCTGTCTACCCTGATCCTTCCTTTGAAATTCTTTGAGTGCCTCACTGAAGAAGAGAGATATTAATAGTCTAAAAAACTGTGTGATGGTCTGACTTTGTGGTTTTTAAGGGAAAAGAAGTTCTCGTTCCTTATTTTTGTAAGTACTTGTTTAATGGATCACTCAGGTTCAAAGGTCTTCCCAGTGTTTGAGTATTTTCCTTCCAAGGATTATCTGGAAGCATGTGTTTATCTGCATTTCTTTCTCCCTGCTTATGTGGCTTTTTTGTTTCAGAGTGAGATGGAATTGCTAAGAAATCTGTGTGCTGATGCCGTTAGCAACAACCTTTCACCATTCCTACCTCTGAGGCTGAGGGAGAGGGAGAAACTTGTCAAATTTTTGGTACCTCAAAAAAGACAAAAATAAAGTCGAACTGCTTCCTCTCTGGAGCTCGTTTCCTCATGGAAAGTCTCAGACTGAACCATGCTGTGTGGCCTACAGATTCCTTCTTTCTGCACGTGGCTTAGTCCTTTGCAGAGGCAGCTCACCCTGCAAGGGAGCTGAGCCTTTCAAGTTGAATCTCTCTAAGCATGGGCTCCATTAAGCTGCTTGAAAATGATAGACGTTGCCAATTACATTTAAAGTATTAAATTGGAAAAGAATGCGAGGAAGCCGCGGCGCATCTTCCATGCAAGTTCATGCCTTTTTCGGTCCAGGGCAGTGCGTGAGGACAGCTGTGTGGTTGGTATGAGCACCTAGCCTTCATAAAACCTGTTTGACCTAGAATATGCCATTCAACTGTTTTCTCTGGGGCAAGTGATGGGAATGCTTGTGAATGTGTGTTAGAAACCTGTAGAGAAACTCCAAGTGTGGATGCAAATAAACTCTGAATTCTCAGCTGAACGTGTCGCAGTTGTTGCTGTTCGGCTGTCTGCGTGTTTTTGGAGCCTCTGGCTTCTAAGTGCGAGAAGTTACCGCTGTTAACACGTTTGTGCGTGTGTGAAGCCTGTTTGGTTTTAAAGGTGTGTGTGAATCACTGCTTCCTCCCGCTCAAGACTGGGCAAGCGCCTTCTCCTGCCGGCTGACCTTGGGTTTCCAGGTCAGGGACTAGGCAAACGGGAAGCAGGAGGATCTCCCGGGTGGAAGAGGAATTCGGGGTTTGTTGCTTGGCCGTTGCTGTTGTCACCGTGCCTCCAAGGGCTCTTTCTGAGCCGAAAGAGAAGCAGGTTTGCTGGAGCAGAGCTCGCGAGCTCCCCTCTGCCCTCCCTGCTCGGATGACGTGCTGGGGCGATGTTGTCGGAGTTGAGATTAAGTTGGGACAAGTAACAGCCTGCGCGTGGGGATGCCGGTGGGACGGCGGCTCCCCGAGGCCTGGGCCAGGGTTCAGGTGTGCAGCCGGGGAGGCTGGCGGGGTGCTTTGGGTGTGGGTGCCCCCAGGGCGGCCGGGTGCCTGCCTGACGCGAGGTGGCAGCAGGAGCCGGCGCTGGCAGCGGGGCCGGGGCCTGCGGGCGCCCGGGCTGGCTGGCACAAGTTGTGCCTCCGGGCACCAGTCCGCCCAGCAGCAGCGTTAAAAGGGGCTGTAAGCAGGCGGGAGCGTTCGCGGGCGACTGGCTTGTCTCCGTTGCGACGGCTTTGTCGGGGAAGGCGGCTCGGATCTGCTGGCCGGGGAGACGTTCGAAGGAGCTGAGTGGTGCTCTGGGGCCCAGGGGACCTTGGTTTTTGCGAAGCGGCTAGGAGGAGCCCTCCGGCTTGCAGGTGTTTCTCTGCCCGGGGTGTTGCCTGCATCTGCCCATCTCTGTTCGCTGTCGAACCCGATGCCTGGTATCCTCCGAGCAGCAGGGAAGGCGGATGTGCGACCCAAGGAGCCTCCAAGGAGCTTGCATCTTTGTGGCTTTGTGTTTACACTAGCTTTTCTCCACCAGCCTGCTGCAGGACGGAGCCTGGGCTGGGAAAGGGGCAAGCGGCCACCTTCGCGCAAGGAGAGAGAAAGAAAATATTAAAATTACGATATTCATGCGTAGGCGGATAATTACGGTGCTTGTCCGCGTGCGGACAATTACGGTATTTACGGGAGGAAGGGGCGCCCTCGCGTAGCAACCGGGAACGCTACATTGTACCGCCGCGAGGGCGGGCGTGTAAACAAGGGCACGTGGGCAGCGGCCGCGGCCAATGGGGCGGCGGGGAGCGGCCGCGGGCGGCCAATGGGAAGAGGGCGGGGGCGGGCCCAGAGCGCGGGGCGGGGCTGGCGCGGTCGGTGCCGGCGGGGTGCGGGGCCGGGGGGGACCTGGAGGGACCCGGGGTGGGGGGGGGGCTGGGGGCGGCCCGGACCCTGCCGTGGGGGGGGAGGCGGGAAGGAGACCCCCAGCCGGGGGGAGGAGGGGCCGGGGGGGGGTCCCCCAGGGGATCCCCACCAGTTTGGATGGGGTTTAACTAATTTCCCTTGGATTTGTGGCGAGGAGGAGGAGGAGGGCGAGGAAGGCTCCATCCGGACCCCCTCCGAGCTGAAACACTTTATCCCCCCGCCCAGGCCGTGCTCCGAGTTTTCAGTACGGGAAGGTGCCGCTGGCGGAGGAGGAGGCCGCGATGGCCCGGCTCAGCCTGCGCGAGCTGGCGGACCTCGCCATCGGAATGCCCGAGGTCGGGGCCGTCAACTTCAACGCCCTCCACAGCCTGCTGCACGCCATCCTGCAGCACCTCAACCTGCAGGACGTCGAGATGGAGATGCGGGAGGAGAGCCTGAAACCTCTGCCCGGGCCTCTGCTGGAGAGGGCCCAGTTCTCGGAGAAGGAGAAACCTCTCTATGACAGCTTGGAGAAGAAGGTGGTCAGGGTGGAGGCCCAGCTCCAGGACATGGGCCAGCAGCTCCAGGAACTGGAGAAGCAAATGGCCACCCTGGAGAAGTTGCCTTCTGGGACAGACCTGCTGGAGAGGACCAAGAGCAGCTCACAAGCCACCTCCGTGGTGGCCGACATGTGGCAGATGATGCAGATGAAGAAAAAGATTGAAGCTAACGAGAGCGGCGTCTCCAAGGTAAAAGCTTGCTCAAAACAGAGCTCCAGGAGCCCCTGCTAAGGGGACCTGGGCAGCAAGGCTGTCCAGAAAGCACCAGGGCGAGGGCACTTGTTCCTCCCTAGCTCATGTTTTATCTGCCCTGCTCTTATCCCCGCAAGACACTTCTCCTTTTTCTGCGGTCTATGCTGCTGTTTAACTGTCCTTAAAACCCAGCCTAATCCAGACCTCGCCAGAGCAGCAGCTCTGTCGACAACTTATCTCTAGGGCTTGGGATGAGCCACCTCCTCCCTCCAGCTCTCCCGCCATGTAGCGTTGGGCTCTGCGTCCCCATCTGACCAAAGGTTTGGGATGTTCGCCTGGGAAGTGCTGGGCAATAACACAGACAGACCAAGTTTTTCTTGAAGCTCTGTTGCAGGTCAATGAGTTGAACACGTGTGTTTTTAAGGAGGAGGCAGGGGAGATTGCTCCTCAGTTGCTCAGGAAATCAGTAAGAGCCTGTGTTATTTAACAAGACTTGAGAGTGCTCCAAAAGTTTTTCCAAGTCTTGAGCCCCCCAAAGATTAAGTTAGCACATGTAGCCGGAGGGAAATGGGGCATTTTGACAGTGAGCAATTTTAGGTTAGAGCTGAACTGTAAGAAGGGGAAATACTGTTTTGAATGCCAGGGGCCCCTGCTTGTTGCCTCTCATGTGTCTCATGTGCTGAGATTTACCCTGGGGTTGTGAGTTAACTCGTTTTCCAGGCATGACCCAGTGGAAAAGCACAGACAGCAACAGAAAAGCCTGTTAGGTGGTTCTGGTTACATCTCTGGTTGCAGGAATATTGTAAAAGCTTCTCCATGTGAAATACTTCTCTGGCAGCAGTAAAGGAAGACCTTGATTGCTGCTACTGAATTAGAGCTGAGGCCGGAGAAGGACCCATCCCTGCTCGATGTCTGTCATAGTTTTGGTAACGGGCCCTACTTAAGTTCATCCCTCCTCTCTCCTGCCTAGCCGTGGCCAAGCCTGCCTCCAAGTCCTTGGAGCTATTATGCTCCTTGGTAAACGATCTTCGCAGCAGTGGTGAAATCTGAGATTGCCCAGTGTTGCGAGTTGTGTTGGGCTTTGCTGAGGGAACCGGGTGGAATTTCAGGGAGGAAGAGCTGGGATCAAAATGCCGCTTCCAGTTGCACCATGTCCTTCCTGTGTTACCTTTAGAGAGTCCTTATGGATTTGATCCAGTTCTTTCTTAAAAGCGCCAAGTGCATGTAGGTCCCATTCATACCCAGGGGCAGGTTTCTCAGTATCTCTGAAGATTCAGCCCTGGCCACTCTCTCCTTCCCTCCATTTCCCCTGTAACCTACAGGCAGGCAGTGTACCTGGTCCATTTTTGGGGTTATTGAGAGGCTCAGTGAGCACTTGATGGTCCTAATCTCCCAAAAAGAATACCCGTGCGTTGCCGGAGGATCCCCTTTGATATCCAAGGTGGATATTCTCCTAAGGTTGCCCTCTCTGGTGGGTTTCCAATGCCACCACCACCACTGTTGCCCCACCAAGCTGGTGTCCATCACTACTTAGCCCTGGGCTGGTGGTTTCCTCCCTTCCCAGTGGGCCTGTAGCCAAACCCTTTCCTTGTTGAGCTATGTAGGACATGGCATGAGTGTCATGAAGCTACAAATGAGGCCACAAGTGCTCTTTCTCCAGCCTGAGTGTGCTCGCTTGCCTCTGCTGCTTGTGGTACAATATGAAGAAAATCTACCCCATTTAGGCCCAACTTGGAATGCTTCTATGGGAGGTAGAAGGTGCCATTGAGTGAGTCAGTGGCGCCAGGATGGGGATCAGACAGAGGAAGACAGCTAAGCCTCAGGAAGGGCTCTTGGGTCACAGTTGTGGCCTTGGGCCTGCAGCAGCAGATCAAGACCTTAGCAAGATGCCATGCTATGGGCTGGTATATCTGGAGGAAAACACTGGTGCTGCAGCTGTGCAGAGGTTGTCCCCAAAGCAGAGGACATGACCCCGGGGAGGCCCTGGCATGGAGCAGGCAGCTCTCCACACTTGCCTGGCCTTGGAGCACGTCCATGCTTGATCTCTCCTTGCTTCAGTGGATGTGGTTGCAGAGCTATCCCCAGCAGGCTGTGTTCGAAGGGGTGGCAGAGTCTCTTTGCCCTTCGGATTAGCTTCCGCAGCCTTGCGTTGCAGCCTGGCACAGGCAGGCAGGTCTGGATTTGTCCCTGCTGATGTGGCTTGTGCAACGGCCCCTGCTGGTGCCCAGCTCCCCCAGGAAGGGTGCTGGTGTCACTGGGAAGCTGCTGTCCTCTCTCCCTGCCGTCAGCCATTGAGGATGGGATAAATCCCAGCATCGACCAGCCTTGGCAGAGCCGGTTGGATGCCCCTGTTACCTCCTTGCTTTCTGCAAACAGAAGCAAGGGGGTAAAGGGGCCAGTACTGGGAGAGAGCAATGCTGTTGCCTTCCTCACGCAGCCTAGCTGCCTCCCAAGCGGCCTCGCTGGGCTCATGCCACCTCTTCTCCCTTCCAGGCCATGGCTCTCTTCCAGGATCTTCTCACCGAGATGAGTGGGGTGAAGGCAAACCAGCTCCATATGGAGGAGGACATCCAAAAGATCAAGGAGCTGCTTGGCTCGGTGAGCCAATGCTGGTGCCTGCGGGATGGGGCTGAGCCGGTTTCTCCGTCCCTATGCCTTTCCGTGTAGCTCCACTACTACGCGTGGCCTAGCCCCACGGGAGCGTTTTGGAAAGGGATGTCCCCCCATGTGAGGATGCTGCAGCAGGAGCCAGAATCACCTCCCCTGCCAGTCTTGGAGGACATGGCTGGGAGGAGAAGCCGGCCCCTGCACTGCCAAGCAGGGAGGACTCAGAGGCTGGTGTCAGCTCGAGCTTGGCCTGAACGCCCCTGCCAGGCCTGGGGGAGAGCGTGAGCACTCACCCACCTGGGCTAGCGCTGGAGCCCGTGTCCATCTGTCCATCGACGCTGACTTACCCTGTGGGATCTGGCACTGCTGGGAGGGGGCAGAGACGGGACTGCTGCCAGTGGTTACCTCCTCACCACCACGTCCTGGTCCAGCTGGGACTATGTGCAGAGCCCTTCCTGCATGTATTGACCAAAGGGATGTTAATGTATTTTTTAAAAAAATTAAAGCAACATGTGGATGCTGGGAAGGAGGGGGATAAGGATCTCCCCAGTGTAACATAGCTCCGTTCCCCCAGGCACATCCTTGTATGGTGTCTCTGTTTTGTGCCTGAGTTAATTTGCAGATGTCCCCTTTAAATCCACCTCCCTCTGCTCACCTGTTTTACTTGGCTTCTCTCTCCTTACCTCTCTCCAGGTGACAGCCCAGGATGCCACTGACCAGCTGCGGAGCCTGCTCCACGACCAGGCGAGGCCAGACAGGGACATGGTATGTCCGTGAGCGCGGCTGCGTGGTGGCATGCATCCCTGTGCTGTCACTCGCTTTGCAAACAGGAGCTTTGCTGGTGCCAACAGCTTCCCCTCTTCTGCTTCTCCCTTCCCTGGCTCCTCCAGGAGAGCAATCTCCTGGCATCAGGGTATGATCCTGAATGGAGCTGAGCAACACTGTTGGGGGGGTTTGGAGCAGCAGCTGGAGGCAGTTTTTGTCTGCCACACAGCTGTGAAGCTCCTCCCTGCAGGCTAGTGCATGTATTAAATGTTTACATGTGCCAAAAAGCAGCTGGATGCCGTTGCAGGAGACAAATCCAGCTGGGGCTGTGATACACACGTCTCCGGAGCGTTTTGGTGAAGGCTTCGCTAGGCACTTGTCCTGCTCTTCCCCACATGTTGCAGAGACAGGATGCAGGCGTAGATGGGTGCAGGACAGCTCTTCTGTTCCTAATTTATGGTTTCAGTGTGTTTTCTGCTCAGAAAAGGCCACATTTAGAGCAGGAGGCACTATTATCCCCCTGAAGGCCTAGCTGCATTGACAAGCCATGATAGCCTGCTCATGGCCAGCAAGCAGCAGATACCTTGGAGGTGACCATGTAACACCCATGTTCTTCCTTGGCATCAGGCAGGATACCCACTCGCTACCCTGTTATCAGGGGCTCAGTGGTCAGGAGCTGGCATGCTCCAGGGTGCTTGGGAGCGATGCTGGCATCGGCACCACAAGGTACCAGGAACTCTGCATTTTTCAAATCCCACCTAGGGCTGCTGCTCCTGAAACCCGTGGGTGGAGAAATGGGTCTGGTCCAGTGGGTCCGATCCCATTACTAGAGGAAAAAATGGTTTGCCATCCTGTAAGATGGATTCAGTAGGGTATTTTTGGATCTCCTGGAGCACCTACTGGCCTTGGGGTTCTCACGAAATACTCGTGTGCTGCTGAGTTTGGCTCTGTCTGAGCTGGAGCTGAGGGCTCGGCCCAGCACAAGGTGGGAGCTGCCCTCACAGCCAGCGTTGCTGTGGGTTGGAGCCTGCCCGTAACCTTGCTTCCTTTTTCCTTGTGTTTCCAGGAGGTCACAAAGGGCCACTCCTTCCATGGCGAGCGCCCCGGAGCGGCTGCCAGGGCCTCGGGAATCCAGCCCAGCCCCAGAGAGGGGACTCCAGGGATGCAGCCTGACACCCTGGGGACACGAGCAGGGATGCCAGGAGCGCCAGCTACCTGGACAGGCCCTTCCACAGAAGGGACAAGGATTTCTGATGCTGGTGCCAGCACCCCAGGGACACAAGCAGGGTCCCCTGGCACTGGGACTACTGTCCCAGGGGGACAGCAAGGGTCTCCTGGCACCCAGGCCACCGTCCCAGGAGCACAACCAGGGTCTCCTGGCACCCAGACCACTGTTCCAGGAGCACAATCAGGGTCCCCAAGCACCCAGACCACCATCCCAGGAGCACAACCAAGGTCTCCTGGCACCCAGGCCACCATCGCAGGAACACAGCTGGGGTCCCTTGGCACTGGGACCACCATCCCAGGGGCACAGGCAGGGTCTCCTGGCACTGGGACCACTGTCTCAGGGACACAGCCGGGGTCCCCTGGCACCCAGGCCACCATTGCAGGAACACAGCCGGGGTTCCCTGGCACTGGGACCACCATCCCAGGGGCACAGGCAGGGTCTCCTGGCACCCAGGCCACCATTGCAGGAACACAGCCGGGGTTCCCTGGCACTGGGACCACCATCCCAGGGGCACAGGCAGGGTCCCCTGGCACCCAGGCCACCACTGCAGGAACACAGCCAGGGTCTCCTGGCTCTGGGGCCACCATACCAGGGACACAGCCAGCACCACCAGGGGTCCAAGCAGGAGGTGCAGACATTCAGCCAAGACCCTTTAGCAGCAGATCCAGCCTTTCTGACACTCAGAGGATCCCCGCTGAAGCCAGACTTGGTGCTCCAGGAGCACAGACTGATGCTGTGAGCCCTGAGGAGGGTCGTGAGGCTTTGCCCAGCACGCAGCGTGCCCCAGCAGGCTTCCCTACAGCCCAGCATGGCCCTCCAACAGCAGACTCTACTGCAGCAGCCCGCCAGCCTGAGATCCCCTCCGGCACAGGTGCCAGGACCACGTCCTCTTTGCAAGAGAGGGACATGCTGGCCATGCTCAGGGAGTCTGCAGGCTTGCCCGGTGCCTCTGACCGCCGCATGGAGCTGGAGGAGGCTCTCCGCCAGGTCGGGCAGCTTGGCAGCCTCTACGCAGCCTTGAAGGAGCAGGTGGCCCAGCTGGAGCTGACCAAGTGCGACCGAGCCGAGCTTGAGAAGCTGCATCTGCTCTTCATGGAGGCAGGTAGGGAGCCCTCCTGGGGCCGGGCAGTGAGGGACACGTGAGGCGGGTCGGACGTGGTGGGGAGCCTGTGCCCTAGTGCCTTGATGTCCTATTTGGCTGCAATCCTGGGGAGGAGCAGGGCTCTTTGCAAACATGGAGGTTTGGGGCAGCTCTCTGGCAGGTGGCAGATGCCCATCTCCTGGGCTCTGCCTAGGGCCGTGATTCCCCCACTGGGCCTTTGCTCTCATTGGGATTGTTTCAACGCATGGTACCTCTGAGTCCTCACCCCAAAGTAATCCCCCAGTTTGAACAATGTCTGTACTTACTGGGATTGGTGGAATGAACTGAGGAGCTGGCAGGGGAATTCCTCCCACGGTGGCTCGGAAATCCTGAGTGTGTCGTGTAGTCAGGGGTTACTCACACTCAGAGGCTGACTCTGAGTGAAACCCTCTCAACAGTGACACCTTCCCTTGGGTCAATCTCTCTAGAGCAGAAGAGCAGCCCACGCATCCTGGATGACATCCTAGGCCAGGTGGCTTCTCTGCAGACCGTGGCCAGTGACCTGCAAGGTGAAAAGGCAAAGGTGAGGGGACAATGATGCCACTGCCAACCCTGTCTGCTCAGCTGTGAGCATTCCGCAGAGTGGGGATGTCAGTCATGATGGTGGAAGGCCTGGCTGTGGCAGGGCAGGTGAGCAGATAGTTGGAAGGAAGTTCAGACCTAGATTGTGGAGGTTTCTAAGGGATGGAAACCACTCTGAGTCGTTTCTGTGGGGCTGGCAGTGGCCATGGCCCTTAAAGCAGGGAGCTGAGTGCAGGACTGCTGCACACAGGAGAAGGTGGCAATCAGGCCCCGAGAAGACCATGGTGATATCCGTTGGTGCCAGCGCTGCTTGAGGCCTTGGACAGGGGAGGGAGGAGGATGGGCAGGGAGGGGGCATCCAAGCCACCATCACAGGGAACATGGGCTCAGCACCTTGACTCTGCACCCTAACACTGTTCCCAGATCAAACAGCTGCAGAACATCATCGAAAGGATGGCACTGGCAGGAGCAGACCAGAAGGCAGAGGGCACCAATCAGATAAACCTGCAGTTAGGTTGTCTCAGGTAAAAGAAAGCCAGAGGTTCCCTGTACCCTGCCCTTGACTTGCCCTTGGGCCTGGAAGGGAGCCCTGGGCACAAGGGAGGTGGGTGAGCTGGACCCTGAAGTGGCAGGTGCTGCCTGGATCCTGGCTGGGCTCTGGGTGCTCAGGGGTGCCAGAGCTGCAGGTTGTGGCTGGGCTGGTGGAGCCGCACCGCTCTGGGCTCAGGGTGGGTATCTCTGTGCCCTTATCTGACATGACCCGGCTTATCACCCGTGTTGTGTCACTGGCTAGGTCCATGGTGCAAGAGATAGAGAAGGAGCTGAAGGAGCTGAGAGAGAAACAGGATGGAGCCAAAGCCAAACTGGAGCAGTCAGTGACTGATGTGGCTGACCATCTGCAGGAGCAGGTTGGGGGACGAGGAGGCTGTGTTCCCATCAGCGTCTCAGCGTCCTCCCACATCCTTGTTTCAACCCGCTAGACTGCTCTGTCTGCCACTGGCACTGGGTCAGCAGCAGCCGGGCTCATTGGCCGCCTCCATCCCATCTCAAAGCCAATTCCCTCTCCCCTTGCTCCAGCTGGACAAGCTGAGGTCTGTCATGGAGAACATGATGGCCTCGTCTTCAGCCTTGCTGTCGATGAGTGTGCCAGCGAACCCGGAGTTGAGGCAAGAGGAGGCGCAGGCCACGTGCCCGGCCTGCAGCCTAGACGTCAGCGAGCAGGTCAGGCAGCTCTTCCAGCGCTACGAGCAGCTCCAGCACTTGGTTGACTCCTTCATGGCACGGCAGGCAGAGATCAAGGCAGCGAGGCAGCTGCCAGCAAGGAGCCAGGTAGGGATATGCGAGCAGGGAGTAGCAGATGGCTTGGAAGGGGATGCCAGGTGCCTTGGGCAGTGTTGATCTTTTTTTGTTTTTCCACAGGGGAGCTGCTCACTGCTCCCCAAGCTGCTTCACATCTGGGTGTTTGTCACTGAAGCCTCAGGTCAAATGTCCTGGTGTCACCAATTGCTCATGGTCACAGGCTGAGAAATGTGGGTCTGGTCCAAATTGCACCTCCGGGAGCATCAGGCTCCAGCGGTGCCACCCATTGCGCCATGCAGACGTGCCAGTGCCATGCTGACCATCCTAGTCTTAGGCTAGTGTGGATGCTACGTGGGCTAAGCTGGATACTGGCATCCTCTTCCTCCACAGTTCCTTACGGATTTCAGTGCCTCGGGTCCCCAGCTGGTGACCCAGAGACAAAAATCCTCCCTTGAGCTGATTTCTAAGGAGCCATGATCCGGAGGCATTTGTGTTTGGGTGGCAGGAGAAGTTGCAGGGAGAACAACACTCCCATTCAGGCTGCTAAAGTCTTTGCCACGGGGGTGACGTTGGCAGCATGTTCTGTGCCTCAGTGTGACCCATGTCCACAGCTCCAGGCAGACAGGGAAGCGCCTGGCCTGGTGGTCACTGGGTTGGAAGCCATGGAGTGAGTGGTGCTTGTACTAAATGTTAGGTGATTTGTAGGGATCAGACCCTCTGCCCCATGTCAGGCCTGCCTGGTTCTCGCTGTGCGGCAGCGAGGAACCTGTCACACAGCACTGCGTTGTTGTCTCCCTCCATGAAGCAGGATGAGGTACTTCTGAAGCATATCCAGGCCACCATTCTGCAGGTGCAAGAGGATTGTGAGAAGCTTAACTCTATCACAGGGGATCTCGTGGATGACCATCGCCAGAAGCAGAAAGATATTGAGGTGGGTGGTATCAGCCCCCTCTAGACAGGAGCATCTTCCAGACAGACCCTAGGCCCTCTAATGCCATGGCTGGGCTTTATCTTTGTGTGTCTTCCATGTTTAAAGGCTCTGTTCCAGTCTCTGGAGAAGTTGGAAAAGGAGAAAGCAGACAAGGAGGATTTGGTGACAGAAATCAATGAGGTAAGATGTCAAAAGGACCTAGTGCCAGTCAAGGTGGTCATAGGCACTATGACAAATGCACATGGTCCCTTGGGTGCTCAGCATGGAGGCTACATGGAGAGGAGGCAGGGGAGGGGATTTCCAGACCTTCTTCAGGTCCCTCGCTAAGTCGCTTCACCGTGCCATGCCTCCCTTGGGCAGGCAGTGGTGGCACTAACCCCGCAGAGGAGGAGCAGTGAGTCGGCCCGTGTGCCTGTGGCACGTTTGGACTCACCACTGTCTACAGCACTTTGGAGTGCCCTAGGGCAGGGCCAGCCCTGCGAGGAAAAGGTGGAAGAGGGAAAGGCTGGGACACACCATTCTCTGCCAGGCACTGCAATTCTGCACTTTCCTTTTTGCCTCAGTGCCTTCTCCATTGCTCTCCTTTCTTTCCTCTTTGCTAGAAAGCAGATAAAGTTGCCCTGGCTGGCAAAGTCAATCGCATTCAGTTTGATGCAACCATGGAGCACCTGAATAAAATGATTCAGGACATGCTGGACAGAATCACGGGTCAGGAGCAGGACTGGCAACAGATCCAGCAAAAGCTCGTTGAAGAGATGGACTCCAAGGTAAAGCGGGGCTGAGGGGCAGCCTCCTGCCAGCCCTTGCAGAGGAAAAGCCTCTACTGGGTTTGTACCAGGGCCACATGCTGTTTCTACCAGAAGTGCTGGTGCTTTGTGCATGACCTGGTTCCCATTTTCCTGCCCTTGTAAGCAGATGGACTACTCTCAACCTTGCCTCCTATTCTACCACATCCCTTTGCTTTGGGATTTGCACCACGCAGAGCCAGAATGCTTTTTCCTGCAATGTGCCCTCCTGCTAGCTTTTTTGGAGGTATCTGTTCTGCCTCAAAAAGCTGTTAACCCCATTAGCAAGAGGCTAGAAGGGCTTCCCGCAGAAGAAAAGGCACCAGCAGCTCACTTGGTTGCCTTTCACCCCCTGTAGACCCCTCTACAAATTGTCTGGGGGGCGTCCCAGTGTCCCACTCATGCAGGTCCCTGCTTCCACCACATTGGCTGCACTCAACCATGTTGGTAGGGCCAACACCAAGCAAGCCCAGGGGAATAACTTGGTTCATCGGCTGCACGAGGCGGGCTCCTCCAGGGCCTTGCAGCCTCATCCACAAGAACAGAGCACCGTACCTCAGGGCTCTGCGGCAACCACCCACTTGCAGCTCCCTTCCCGATCCCTCCAAAGCCTTGGGGGCGGTGGCGGTGCAGCCAGCGGTGCAGGTTGTGGGTGGCTCACTGAGGTCCTGTCCTGTCCGCAGCTGGACCGCCTGGAGCTGACGCCGTTCCGCCAGCGGCTGGAGGAGCGCTGGAAGAACCTCCTGAAGCAGCTCCAGGAGAAGGCGCCGCGGCTGGAGGCTGATGATGCAGCTGGAATTAGGAAGTACGTATACTGGGAGCGGGGCCGAGGGGTGCTTGCAACAGCAGGTTGCCTCCAGGGCTTGCCGCAAGCTCCTGCAGTGGCCATGCTGCGGTCGAGGCTCAGCTGCCCCTGGACCCACCTTGCTGGAGCCCTTTGGCTGGCCTGGGCAGGGGCTGAGCTGCTGGGACAGGATCCCGGGCAGGCTGAAACCCCCGCTGGCTCGCTGCTCCCCAGCCTTGAACTCACTAGATTAAAGCGAGCGAGCTCACGCCCATGCGCGTTTCATCCCTGCCTTGGACCGTGTCCCCAGGGGTTTGTTCCACCCTGGAGCTGAACCAATTTAATGAGTTTAATGCAATAATGATGCTAACGTAATGGCTGGGCCTTCCTTGCTCTGGCTCATCTTCTCAAACCAGTAGCGAGCAACAGGTTCCCAGTTGTTTTAGCATAATGCTCACGCCCTCAGTTTTAAGGAAAAAGGCCTGCAGCTATTGCAGTGTTGCAGCAGCGGCATTAAAGCATTACAGCCTCCTGCGGAGGTGGTGTGCATTGGCGCGGCTGCTGTTGAAGCAAGGACATGAGAACGGGCACTGTTTTGCTGCACAGCACTGGCTGTGCCGTGAGGGGCATCTCCGGCACCCTGCAGGGCAGTCCTCTCCCAAGCCAAAATTGTGGCATGGGTGCAAAGGCTTTCTCGGGTGAGGATGAGGGCGAGGGAAGGCCGTTCGCTCCCCCAGGCAGGGATGCAATCCACAGCGGTGTGGAGCTCGGTTGTGACGTGCCCTCCTGGAAACGTGCAGGGTGTAATTAATGCCGCTGCGGTGTAGAAATCAGCGTGAGGCCCGGGACGGAGAGCAGGTGTGAGCGCGTGTGCGTTGTGTGCCGTGCTCTGCCGGGGGCTCTCCGTGGCGGCTGTGCTCCCAACACAGGCGTACGGGTGCAGCACGGCCGGAGGCGCTGAGGCGAGCAGCTGGCTGAGCCCCCAGGGCAGCCATGGAAAAACTCGTTGTGTAAGTGTAGCGATGAAATCCTGAGCAGCAGTAAGCCCGGTTTGGAGGGGAGAGAGGCCAGACACTGCGGTGCTGGGCTGAGAGAGGCGGAGGCTTTGCTGCTGCTTGAGAGCAAGAGCAAAACTGCGCGGTGCAATCACAAAGGGGAAGATGGACTCAAAGTTTGTGCCTTTCTTGCCCTGTTTTGTTGCATGCTGCAGAAAAGCAGCCCTTAAGTGGCCATGCTGCCTCAGTTTACCCCATTAGCTGCAACCCAAGTCACTCAGAGATGTGCTAGTGCTTGCAGATGCTTTGAGACCTGAGGAGAAGAGTTCTGGAGCTCAAGGCAACCCCCCGGAAGGGGGTGGGGGGTTGATCGGGGTTTGCCTCTGCCAGCAACGCCGTGCCGTTCCCACAGTGCAAGGTGGGGAGAGGGAGCCGTGGGGCATGTCCACGCAGGGACGGCGTAGAGACGCCAACCGGCCGGTCCTGCTGAGCCCTGCTTGCTGGATCCGGCCCGCCAGCCTGGCGAGGCGCGGGGCTTAGGCAAGGCGCAGATAGGATCCGACCGCCCCGAGCCCTCTTCCCCGGCCCACGCACGGGCATGTTGCCTGAACGCTGGCTGTCGCCGAACCTCCTCAAGAAGAGGAGGGCAGGAACTGAAGCAAACCACCCTGACGGTGGTCATGTCTCCTGCGGCGGCAGCAACCGAACCGCGGCTGCATCCTCATCGTGAAATGATGGGGCAGCTGCAGAGGTGCCGCTCGCCTGCTCCTTGCCAGCCTGACCCCGCTCCCCCTCGGCTCAGGATGGAGATGCCGGGTGTCTTTGCACATCCCCCCTGACAAATTTCATCAGTTTTTCAGGTGACAAAAGCTGTTCCAAGCCTCTGGGCACAGGGCTTGTCCCCTGCTGCCCTTCAGGCATGGAGCACTGCAGCCTGCCCCACAGTAAGCCCCAGCCTGGTTCCCAGGCACGTTACCAGCAGGATCGGAGCCAGCTGCCTGTGTGCAAGTGTTGCACGGGGTGATTAACAGGGATGAGGCTGCGAGGGAGGTCTCATCCCTCCGCACGGGGCTCAGAATAGGCAGGAGGTGCGAGGCTGGCGAGGTGCCGGGGCGCCGCGCGGGCAGCAGGGTGCTGTGCTCCCCGGCAGCGTCAGGGTGCTATGAGGGATGGGGGAAGGAAGTTGTCCGGGGGATGTAAATCCCATGCCGGAGCTGTGCGTTTACACCAGCCGGGAGTCTGTCTGTCCCCGCGTTTGCCCCCGTGCGAGGAACACGCGGTGGCACGACGGGGCCCAGCAAGAGCTGCAGAAAATTGCTCCTTCCATCCACGTCAGTCCCAATAGCTGCTGGTTTCCCAGCAATGGGGTGTTGCAGGTGCCCGCAGCAGCTGTTTCCCACAGTTGTGGGGTTCTTGAGGGTGTTCCCCCTGCCTCGTGGATTCTTGGGTGCCTAATACGAGGTTGAGCTTTCCCCAAGAATAACCTCTTGCCCCCATCCTACCACCTTGATTTGCAAAGCTTGTAGCACCTCAGTGCCTTAGGGGCCTCTCACCTTGGTCAAATGGGGCTGAAATTAGCTGGCTCGGTCAGAGGGTGGAGGGAGGGAGAGACCGTTGGCTGGGTCTCTGCGGGAAGCCAGGCTCAAAACCCAATGGTTACACGAGCCAAGGCCACAGCTCTCGAGAAACTTTGCTCCTGCCTCTGAGCCCCTTTCTATGCTGTCTCTGTGCTAGCAGGGCTCGGTCCCGCTTGCCAGGAGCTCACCAAGCCATTTTCTCCTCCGCAGGCAGCTGCTGGCTCATTTCCACTGTGTGTCCTGCGACAGGTCCCTCAACGTGCTGGTGCCTAGCCCGTGAGTACCCCTGGAAGCGCAGGGTCCAGGCGAGTGATGGGGAAAGAGAGATGGGCATGGATGAGTGCCAGGTGCCTGGTTAGGGTGTCTCCTGCTGTCTCGTCCCCGCTCAGCCTTGCTGGACTTGCTGGAATAAGGTGTCTGGGCCAGGCTGAGGGGGGGCTGAACAGGCAGGAGCATCGCTGGGACGGCAGAATGGGCAGGAGCTGCTACGAGCTGGGTTTCAAGCCTGCAGGTTTCCTGCCACCCCCTTCCTTGGCACACAGAGCTCCCACCACAGCTCGCTCGACTCCGCGGGGAGCAGAGCGGCCGGTGCTGACCTCCACCGCGGAGGCAGCGGCCGGGTGGGAGAGCCTGGGCGGACAGACGCTGCCACGGCCTGGGAACCGGGTCCTTTCCAAGGAGGGGGCCGGGGTCTCTCTCTGCCGGTGCTGAGCCCTAGAGCGGGTTGTTCCTCAGCCGACGTGGGGCTCCTGCGCTCCGCAGGCACGTCCTGGCCATCCCGTCCATGCCGGCGTTACCCTCGCGCCACTCAGTGCGTCCCCACACCGTCTTCGAGCTGGAGCAGATACGGCAGCACGGCCGCAGGTAGGGGCAGGGGCAGTGGGGCGGGCGCGGGGAAAGGGCGCCCGTCCCCGTGCCCCGGGTGCAGCCAGCCGGGGTGCGGCACGGCCCGTGCCCGTCTCCTCGGGCCGCAGGGGTTCACGGGGGCCACGAGCGCTGCCCCCCCTGCCCTTACCCCGCTGGGTGCTTGCCCAAGTCATCGGGGTGGTGCTAGAGCCCTGCTCCCGGGTGTCCCCCTGCGCCCCGCCTGGCCCAATTCTCCGGCTCAAGGGCACTGAAGCTGCATGTGATGAGTTGCGTCCGGTCTCAACCTGACCCCAGCTGCCCCAGCCTGGGGCAGGAGGTGCCTCGTGTGAAACGAGTCCCCCAAATTAAGAACTACGCCGCACTGCAGAGGCAGCTCCGCTCCCCCGGCCTCGTGTCTCCTGCACAGGCAACGGGGGCACCTGCTGTGTCTGGGCGGGTGGATCCCACCGGTGCCCCCACTGCCGCTGCGGCTCCCCCGCGGCTCGGTCCCCATCACCCCCCGCCCCAGCCACGCAGTCACGGCTCTTCCTTCCCCCCAGCCTGCGCTCGGGCCCGGCCGGGCCTCACTCGCCCCTCGACGCTCTCCTGCTGGAGCGGGGCACGCGGAGCCTGCGCTGCGCCCACGACCAGATGACCAGGGACATGGAGAAAGTGCAGCTCCACTACGGCGGCAGCGCGAGAGCCAGCCCCGAAACGATCAGGGACCTGCTGCAGCTGCCGTGCCTCGGCCCCGTGCACCGACGGTAGGAGGGCGGCCCTGAGAGGGACGTACCCGCTGTGGGAAAAGCACCCCCGGGGCCCGGCCCGTGGGCGCTGAGCCCCGCCGTGCCCCGTCCCACAGCGAGCGGGCGGCCGAGTGCGGGTACCTGAGCGTGCCGCGGCACTGCGGGGGCCGGCACACCCTCACCCACCCGCTGCAGCGCTGCGCCCGCCTCCAGCACCTCGCGCGCTGCGTCCCGGCACAGCTCGAGGCCGGCCCCGTGCTCACGCTGATGAAGGTAGGGTCTGGCGACTGGCGGGGGGGGGGGAGGTCCGGCACGTTCCCACTGTGCGGTCGTACCGGGGAGACGCCGGGGCAGCCCCCGCTCTGGCAGAGTACCGAACCACCGGCTGTTTCGACTCCATCCTTAAAGTTTTTGGGGCCGGGCTGATGCTCCCCATTCAAGGCCCATCCAGGGCACCGAGACACGCACGTGTGCTGAGTTGTGTCTGGTCTCAGCCAGACATCCACGTGAAAGCAGCCCGTGCCCTTTCGGACGGGACGCAGAGGAGCCCGGCGGGGCGCGCAGCGCGGAGCCTGGGCTCGGCTCAGCCCAGCCCGGCCCGGGGAGGCGCCCGTGAGGGGCCGGATCCCAGCTCTCGGTGCTCGACCGGCCGGGCGCGTTCCCTAACGCAGCACCTGCTCCGTGTCACCGATTCCTGCACCCTGCTCGTTGCACAGGCCGGGTCGTTAGCAGCACAGAGATTAAGACTTGTTTGGGGGTGCCCAGGAGTTTCTGTCGCCTTCCTGAGGCTGTGGAGCAGAGAGAGAATTTCTCGATGGCAGCTCTGCCTGGAGCAGTAACCGTGGCACAGCAAAGCCCGGCTTCCCCGTCCCTCAGGACGGAGCCGCTGCCAGATCTGCCGAGCGGCGGGTGGGAAATGGGATGGTGCTTCCGTCTCCCTGCACGAGCTGGAGGCTGTTTTTGCCTTCCCGCTGGCCAGCAGGCCCCCTGGCTTGGCCACGTCTCCTCCGCTGGGCCACCGAGGGGATCTGGGAGGGGGGGAAAGCACCAAGGTGTCCTAAAATTAGCCTCCTGCAATCCGCCCCGCCGCTGGGAGGGGACCTGGCGAGCCGGGAGCCCTCCCGCTGCCGGGAGCACCCGGCATCGCCTCGGAGCCCAGCGCCGCTGGGCCCCGGCTGACACGGGAGCGTTCGAGGGAGGGCACCGGGAAACCCCCGCTCCGCCCGGCGTCACCGCTCTCGGCTCCTTGGCGCCCCGGAAAACCAGCCGGGTGCTTCGAGCCGGGTTTGCAGAGCCGGGGCTGGCGCCGCTGTGCGTTTCCCGTTCCAGCACGACGAGGTGGAGCTCTTGGGCCAGGACGGCCACGTCTACAAGGGCCGGAGGGAGACGCGGCTGCCCGCCATCGCGGGGAAGGACGGTGAGGCCGGCGGCGGGTTTTGGGGAGGGAGCCGGCGGGAGCCCCGCGCCGCCGCCCGGGGCTCACCGGGGGCCCGCGCCGGGTCCGTCCCGGCAGAGCGTGGCTTGGAGGCTGGTTACCGCTCCCGCGTCTCCGCGTGCGCCGGGCGGGAGTCGGGGCAGGGGGAACATGCCTGCGCCCCTGCGGGGCCCGGGACACCCCGCGCTGCCGGAGGCCCTCGCTCCCCGCCCCGTCTCACCCGCCTCTCTCCCTCCGCCCAGGCTCCCTGAAGAAGAAGGCCAAGCTATCTCGCGCCTCGTCCCGCAGGCCGGGGGCCGCCCAGGACATGGCCGTCCTGTCATCTCGGCCCCAGAGCGCCTTGACACCGGGTACGTGCTCCCCGCGGCGGCGCCGGGCCGGGCCGGGGTGGGGGGCTGCTCGGGGTGCCCCCCACCCGGCCCGTTAACCTCTCCGCTTTTACCCCAGGCACCGCCAGGTCGCCCGAGGACAGGCCAGCCTCGTCGCACGGTCCCCTGTCGCACGCTCCGGGCCCCGCCGGCGTCCCCCGGCCGCAGGGGCAGGAAAGCGACGCCCCCGCGGCAGAGAGGGATGCGGAGGCGCCGGCCGAAACCCCCACGGCCACGGCACCGGGCGGGCGAGCCGGCGGCCCCGTCGGGGCGGCTGCTGCGGGCCGGGAGGCCGAGCAATAAAGGGCGCCGGGAAGCGGCGGGCCCGCGCGGCCGGGGCGGCGGCGCCGGCTCTTCCGTGGCGTCTCCTTCACAGCGTCCTTCGTCCGGGCACGGGGAAGGATCTTCCCCCCTCCCCACCACCACCACCACCGCCACCGGGGATCTGCAAGCGGTTTGGGGCTGCTCTGCGGAGCCCCGGCCGAGCTTGGCGCACGTCCCCTCCTCGTGTCTCGGAGCAGCCTGCAGGCAGCAGGCTCCGGCCTTTTGCCGCCTTTGGGCGTTTCGAAGGCTTCGGGGGCGCTTCGCGCCGCTGGCGCGTTACCACGGGGCTCTGGGCGCTCCGTCGGCTGCAGTTTCCTACCAGGAGCGCTGCCCCTCCTGCTACTTCCCAGCCCGGGCGCCTCGCCCCCAAACCCGCTGGTGCTCCCCGAGTGCCGCCGGCCCGGCGGGTGCCCCCGCGGCGGCGCGGGGCTCTGCGGCCGGGGCCCACCGCGCGGCCGCCGTTGGGGTGCGCGGCGCCCAGCCCCGCTGCGGGACGAGCCGGGCTGGAAGCGGCGCCGGCCTCCGCCCCACCTTTTCCCGGCTTTCGGCAAGAATCACAACTTCTTATTCACCGCTCGCCATGTCAGAAGCCGCCAGTTTATTTACCGCAATGGCATTTTACGGGGCCTGATTTATTGCCTCGGTGAATTGCAGCTACTTTGGCTTGGGCCGACCTACCCTTGATCTGTTTGTTCGGAGTAACTCGGGAGTGTTTTATTTTCCTTGGGGGCAGGGGAACGGTGCGCCGAAGGCAGCCCGGCGCGGACTGGGACTTTTCCAAAACAGCCCCGGTCTAACCCAGACCCGCGGGGCACGGACGTGCCCCCGCGGCCCTCGGTCCCGGTGGGCTCTGCCTGTCCCTCCAGGGCAGGTGGGTTTCTTGGCCGGGGTGAGAGCGATGGGCCGGAGGCGAGAACGGGAGCCCGGGCCGTGCTGAGCCCCGCCAGCACTTGGCCGTCGGCCTCCAGGCCTCAGCCACCGGGAGAGCACCCGGGAGAGGAGCTTGCGGCCTCCGGTACCTAAACGCACGCGGTGAATCCTGCAGCCCGCTGCTCATCCCGAAGGCCGAGCACCGCCAAGCCGATCCTGGTGCGAAATCCCCTTCCGCTCCCCTTGTCCCCGTCCCGCGCTGCCGTCAGCAGGGAGGGAAAGGAGCTGAGCTCGCCGCTGCGCGGCACCCCGGCTCGCGGGAGCTGATGCAACGTTGCTGCTGGGCCCCGCTGCAACACGCTCCGGCAGAAAGAGCCGCTCCGGGCTCCGCTCCCAGGAAGGGGACCCGCTTCCCTCCGTCCCTCAAGCCGCCCCATCGCCTCGCTCGCTCGGCGCGGCTTTTCCTCGGCCCCCCCCCTTCTGCCTGGCTGCAATTCCCCGCCAGCTTCGCAAGAGCCCCGCGGTGCGCCGAGACCTGGCGCGGGGCCGCCCCGGGCCCTCGGCCACCCTGGGCCCTCGGCCGCCCCGGTGGTGCCGGCACCCACCGCTTCCCCTTTCCCCATCGGGGGGGCAGGGGGCAGGCACCCACAGGGTGATGTGTTGGTGTCAGATTTGGTGTGTCCCCCCCCCCCCCGTGCCCAGGGGGCCTGTGGCCAGCATGGAGCCCCGGGGGGCACACAGCAGCCTCTGGGGTCCCCCGGGGCCGGCTCCAGTGCAAGAGCTGGGAAAAGCCGGGGCAGAGCAGCAGGGTCAGGGCTGCCCGGTGCCCGGCAGCTCCAGCCGCAGGGGCTATCGCGGTTTTTGGGTAAGATCCAGCCAGGACTGATGCTGCTGAACGTCAGCACCCCGGGGGGGGATGGGGGAGGCGAGGGCCCCCCCCCCCCGCTGCCTGCAGCTGGCCCAGCCCAGCCCTTACCCACCTGCACGCGATTTCGGCAGCCTCGAGCCCAGCTGGGCATCACCCTGCAAAGCGAGAGCCCGGCACCAGCTCCCTCCTTCGGCCCTGCTGCTCCTGGCCCTGCTGCTTCCTCTGGAGCGGGTGAGTAGCCCCAGGCTGGGGTTTTGTTTTCCTTCTTGGCTTGGATGCTGTGCTGTGCTGGGGTCTGGGCTTGGCAGGATTTTCCCGAGGTAACGGGTGCCCTGGCCCTCGTTGGTGTCCCCAGAGCTGCTGCGTTCCTGGGTTGCGGGGTTTTTACCCCAGCTGCTTGTTGCGCCCTGGCTGGGTGCTGTGTTGGCTGGCGAGCAGGCACGTGGGACCGGGAGCAGGATGCTTTCTAATTTAATTCCAGCACTTAAAAGACTAAATCGAGGGCTTTGGCTTTGCAAGGCGCTGAGCAGGAGGAGCCGGCGCAGCGCTGCCCGAGGGCTGGGCGCTCCGGCTGCAGCAGCCGGGGCAGCGCTGATGCCCCGGTCCCGCGCGGCCGCCCTCGCCGGAGCGCTGAGGCTGGGGCAGCTCGTCGCGCGGGCTAGAGGGCAAGGGAGCCCTGCGGCAAGAGGCCGGGGGCGGTATCGGCCCCTAGATGTGTCCGATGGGTTTGCAAGCACCGGTGTTTCGGACGCTGCCAGGGAAGGGGGCTCGGCCGGGGCTCCGCAGGCAGCGCGCGGCTCGGGCGCCGCTTCCCGAGGAGCGGAAAACCGGGAAGGAGGGAGCCAAAGGGAGAAACGGGCCCGGCGGGGACGCGGCCAAGCTGGGAGCGCTCGGTGGGATGAGGGGAGGCGGGGAAGCGAAGCGCCTCTCGCTCCCGCAGCCGCCCCGCGGGCGAGGGGCTGGCGCCCGCTCCCACCGCCGCGGGCGAAGGGGCCGAGCGCGGGCAGGGTCTCGCCCTCGCTCCTTGCCCTGAGCCGCTTCCCCCACCGGAGAGCCGCCGTGCCGGGAAAGAGAAAAGGCAGGGACCGCTGGTGTTTAAAAAAGTGATTTTTTCTTTTTTTAAATTTTATTTTTAAATTAATAAAAAACCTTCAACCTGTTTTTTTTTGTTGTGTTTTTTTGTTTTGTTTTTTTTTTAAGCAAGATTCATTTGAAAACTAAAAAATACCCACCCGGTTCTCCCCCCCCACCTGGCCCCCCCCCTTCCCTCCCCCCCCGGGCAGAGCCCAAGGGGCGGCCGCGGAGCGGTGTGTGTGGGGGGGGTCCCTCGCTAAATCACAGCCCCCGGCTCAGCTTCCCCAACAGCGGGGAGGGGACGGGATGGGAGGGCGGTGGGGGCGCCCGCGCGACGAGCCGGGAGGCGTTTCGGAAGCCGAAGGAGGGTCGCTGGGTTTTAGTCGCGGCAACAAGCGTCCAGGAAAATCCAGAGCCGGCGCGTCGAGCCGGGGCGCGGGAAAGGGCCGTGGCACGCGGGCGCAGCACCGTTGCAGCCAGGGGGGCTGAAAATCCACTGATTTGGGGGGGTTGGGAGGTTTTCAGCTTTTTTTTTTTTTTTTCCTTGTTTTCCTTTCCCCGTCCTCCCTTTCTTTCTGTGCATCCCAGCGACCGTGGGGTGCTCGGACCCAGCGCGTGGGAGCCGTGCCGGGGGGGCCGCGCGGTGCCCCCTCTCCCGCGGGGCGATCAGCCCATCAGCAACCCGTCCGCTGCTCATTCTCTCTGGCTTTATATACATTAGATATATTTATATATTATAGTTATATATTAAAAAAAAAAAAAGAGGAGAAAAGACCAGTTAGCAACTCTCGCAAGGAGGCTGTCGTGGGCCAGCGCCCTCCCCCCCCTTCACCCCCACCCGCAGAAAAATAAGAATAAAACCTAGAAAATGATTCCAGTGCGTTTCTCAGGAACGATTCCCCCCCCCCCCCAGCCCCTGGCCCTGCTCCGAACGCCCTGGCCTGATCTCCCGGACCTTCGCTCTGCCCCCCCCCCAGCCCCGTCCCCCCGCCGTGCCGCCGCCGAGCCTTATCTCTGCGCGTCCATCGTGGCCACGGCTTGCTGCGGGGGGCCGGCGGGCTGCGGCCCCGGGGGCCAGGCGGGCGCCGGGTGGTGCAGGTGGTGGTGCAAGCCGTGCGCCGTGGGCGACGAGGGCGGCAGCCAGGCGGGCTGGTGGCTGGGGGGCGACGAGGCCCAGAAGGGGCTGAAGCTGCCCGGCGGCGAGCAGGCCGTGGAGGTGATGGGGCTGTTGCTGCTCTGGAGGTTTTCGGAGGTGCGCAGCTTGGAGAACATGGCGAGGGCGTCCGGGAAGTTGGGCGGAGTGGCCGGCGTGTTGCTGGGGGTGCACATCTGCGAGGGCGAGAGGAGAGGGCGCGCGTCACGCCGGCGCCGAGGCCGGTTTTGGGGGCCGCCGAGCCGCGGGGCCGGATCCGTGAGTCGCGGGGGTTCGGACCCCTTCCCCGGAGCGGCTCCGTGGCCGGGTCGGGGCTCGGCCCGCGGCGGAGAGGCGACGGCCGAGCCGGTATCGCTTCCCCCCTCCACCCCAAGCAAGGTCATGACTGCAAAACCTGCCCCCGGTCCGGAGGAGCGACCGGGCGCCCCGAGCCCCGGCGAGGCTCCGCGAGCCGCGGCAGCTCCCGCGGGGCGCCGGCCGCCCCGAGCCGCTCCCGGTAAGCCGGCGCCTTCCGTGCACCCGGCTAAATTTAGCGCCACGTCTCCACCTCTTTCCTCGGCCTTTTTCGCGCTGAATCTCGCCGCCCACTCGCCGCGCGGTCGCAGGCGGAGGAAAATCCGGGCCGGGCTCGCGGCGGCACGTGCGGGCTCCCGACGGGGAGGCCCCGCTCCGGCGGGACGCGCGAGCCCCGGCGCCCCGCTTCCTGCCGCGAAAGCAACGCGCCCGAAAAGGGGCGGGGGGGAAATAAAATAACCTACCCCTCCCCTCCCTGCCTCGCTCGCTCGCGGCACGGCGCCGCCGGTTTGGCCGTGCACACGCACGTGCTTGTGCTTGTGCTGCGCCGGGTTTAAAAATAGCTGCAGTTTGCCTCGCGCCGGCCGCGGGGCAGGAACCACCTCGAGGAACGCGTCCCTCCTCCCGCTCGCCCGTCCCAGCAGAACCCGGGCGGACGGGAGGCGGACGGCGCGCGTCCGCGTGGCTCGGGCGCGAATTCCCCTCGAGACAACGCCGGGCGAGCGCGGCCGGGCGCCGCCACCGCGGAGCCGGCGGCCGGGGCCAGGAGCGGCTCCGCGGCGGCGGCTCCCACCGCTCTGCCGCCTAAAAACGTCCTTTGCGGAGACCAAAGGGCCCGAACCCGAGGGAGCAGCGAGCAGCGGAGCCGCCGCAACAGGAGCCGGTCGCGGCCGAGTCGCGGCGCGCGGGGATTTTGGAAGCGCCTCCTCCCTCCGGGTTTAAGATGCTTTTTTAGCAATTCGGCACTAGCGAGACGCTCCCGCCAGGGAAGGGCTCCTGCGTCTCCTCCCTCCCTCCCGGGGTTTTATCCCAGCAGCCGAAACAGCCGGGGCCGGCAGCAGGCAAAGCGCGGGACGAGGCACCGCGTCCCCGGCAAGCGCCTGAACGCGTTTCAGGCTGCGCCTTCGGTCCTCTTCCCAGGCCGTTCCTGGAAAACGGTGGGATTTGGGTAAAACTCCAGCGACGCCGCCAGGGAGCAGGCGGTTTGGGTTCCCCGGGCTCGCGGGCTGTCCTCCGGACCTCGGGGCGCGGGGCGCCAACCGCGCGGCCCTCGGCCCCGGGGCGAGCGCCCGGCTCGCAGGACGGAGCCGGAGCCCGCGGCGGGGCGGCCGCGCGCGCCATCGCGCCAGCCGTCCCCGCCGCCTCTGCCAGGCGCCCGGCAGCGCCGCGCAGCCGGGCCGAACGCCTTCGACCTTCGGACGCGGCGGGGACGGACGGACGGACGGACGGCCCGGCTCGTCGTCATCGGGCGGCAGCGCGGGCACGGCGGGAGCTGAACTTTCGCCCCCAGGGCGGGTGCCAGCTCGCGCCGGGTTTGTTTTTCAACCCGAGCAATTAAAAAACAAACAAGCGGGGGGCGATAAGCGGTCTGCCGGGGCGGCGGGTCCGGGGCTCCCCCGCCGCCGCGGGCCAGCGGGCCGGGCTGGCGAGGGCGGCCGGCGCCGCGGCAGCGGAGAGCCGGGGCCGCTTCTCCCGCTCCGCGCCCGGACCTCTGGAGATCTAATTTCAGCGCTTACCTCGAACCCGCGGTAAGCCAGCTTTTATTTTAAACAGCCTGTGTTTTTGGCAGTATCTGAAGAGGTATTTGTTCCAAAAAAGTTCTAACTTCAAGCGAATATGTTCATAAAAAGAAAAAACACACAGGCAACCCCAAAACCAGCTCTGAACCAAAGTCAGATGCGCTGCCGGAGGGGGCTCGCAGCTCGGCTTCTGGGGGGGAGGTTTGCAGGATTCATTTAAAAAAAGAAAAAAAAAAAAGCTGTATAATTATTGCCTTCCTCCGCCGACGCTTTTTTTTAAGGAGCCGCTCGCAGCTGGCTGCCGAAAGGGTCTGTCCCGCTTCAGGCCCAGCGGCTTCGGCGAGGATCTTTCTCAGATTAATGACACGCACGAAACTTCGTTAAGGCGCAGGGAGCATCTCCCGTCCGCAGGGGAGCGGCAGCCCGGCGCGCGCCCCGGGAGACGGCGCGGGGGCGAAGGCGGCTCCCCAGAGCTGCGGCTTGTTACTGGTTTACTCAGAGCTTTGCTCGCTCCGGCTTTAAAAAGAAATAGAAACTGAGGCTGTAAAGCCCCTCTTCTTAACCTCTGTCCCTGCCTCGAGCGGAGCTGCTCGAGGCATTTTAAGCTGCAGTGAGACCAAGGCGCTACGGGGCAGGGGGAGGAATAGCAGCAAAAAATGCAACCGGGGAATCAGCCGAGCGGCTGGGAGAGACGGTTGGACACTGTTTGTCACCGCGTGGAGCACAACTTGTACTGCAAACTCTCTGATTAACGCTTATCTGGCCGTAAGGGAAATAAAGCACGCGGTGGGCGGGTGGGAGGGGGGCAGAAGTTTGACTTTTCAGCCCGAGGAAGGCCGGGCGAGACGGGTCGGGGATTCACAAGCCGGAGCGGGAGGCAGCAAGGAGCCGGGCAGGACGAGGCGCCGCCGAGCGCAGCCCTCGCCGCCCCTCGGAGGCGATCCCGTCCCCGAAACTCGGCTTCGGCCCCGGGCAGAAACCTCCTTGGCGAGCAGCGGGCCCGGCTCGGCCGCGCCGTTCCTCTTGTTTGAGGAGTGGGAGTCAAAAACGCTTTGGACGCGAGCGTTTCGGGGCTGAAGCGTAACGATTCGGGCCCAGCGTTGTGGTCTCCTTTCATTTAAAGGAAACGAAACGGGTCAGAGGTGGATCTCGATTCACTCTGTCCACAAGGAGCACGAATACCGAGAATCAATGTGTTTCATCACAGCCTGTTTTGCATCAAACTTCCTGTAGCAACCAAGCACTAACTGATTCAAAGTGGGAAGGAATCGCCCTGCTGAGCATTTTTTGAGCACTTCCAAGCCTGCAGCTCCTGGCTTGTCTCCCTTCCCTTCTCCAACCGGGATGCTCCCCCCCCCCCTTCCCTGCAAGACTGGTATCTCGCAAGCTTTCCGAAGCACCAGTTAGCACAGGGCTTGCCAACTGCAAGCTCAGTGAAAGCCTGTCCTCCAGCCACCCAAAAGCCTGTTCGTGGGAATTTTCCAGCTAATTTGTAAATAAAAGCTCTAGGACCAGATTTCTCCTCCGGTAAAGGAAAGAGATAAAAATCTAGTTCCTCTCAGAGAGCCATTGTGTTCCCACCGGGCTCCTTCCCCCCCCCCCCCCCCCCCCCGAACACGGCGATTTCAGGGCCAGGTGGCTGGGCTAGCTCCGAACGCGCGGGACCGGGGGCTCCTCGGGACCTGGGGCTCCTCGGCAGTGCCTCCTCGCCGAGTGCTCACTGCGCTTTTGGGGAGCCGAGACTTGCTCTTCACCGTGCTGAGCACCAGGGGAAAGGTGCGTTTTGCTAGAGCGCACAGAGAGCCTCCCGATGCAATAAGCCTTATTGCAACAGGGGAGAAATTTTGCATCAGAAAAATAAATAAATACAAGGTTTGGAGCAGGGTAAAGTTGGCGAGGCAGGAACCGTCCCGGCAAAATTAGGTTTCTCTGAGAGACACCTTTTGCTGCTAGAGATCTTGGGCAGTTGTAGACTTTCCTTTCTTACGCCTGCCATCGGGGGAAAAAAAATAATATCGGCTTAGCCTAGATCTGCTCTTTACCCCCACGCCTGGCACAGTTTAGTTTCCTGAACAGGCAGGGAAAAAAAAAAAAAAAAAGAAAGAAAAACCAAAAACAAAGACAACAACCCACCCAGAGGAGAAAACTTCCTCCGCTTTGCCAAGGGGACTTGCCCTCAGCCAAGGTCAAGCGGCGCTGGGCGAAGCCGGGCTCGGCGCCACCGCGGCCCCCCGAGCCCAACTTCCCAGCGTGATGCTCGCCGAGACAAACTATTTCCTGGCAGACATTTTAGCTCGTGTTTACATTCGCCGGCTGTGTATTTCTCCGGTTGCAGAGCAATATGGCTGTCAGCGGAGCTGACAGCTCGGTGCCCGCTGCGGCCCCGGGGCGCCCGCCGGCCCCCGCCGCTCGGCCCGGCCCCGGGGGGGGGGCTCGGGGAGGCGGCGCAGGGGGCTCTCAGCGGCCGCTCGGGAGGCCGTCGGCTTTTGCGAGGGCTTTCCGCCTCGGGGCTGGGGTCGCTCCGGGGAGGAGGGGAGAAGGGGGAGCTGCCAGGAAGGGCCCCCGCCGGGAATCGGGGTCCCGCCGGCGGAACAGCGAGGGCCGGCGTGCGCGAAGTTTGTCTCACTTACCATCTGGTGGTGGTGGTGGCTGTTGGGAATGTTCGTTTCTTGGAAAAACGCACTCAAAGCAGTCTGCAAAAATAACAATGAGCAACTAGTTAAATCCAGCGCGGAGACAAAGGCGGAAGAAAAACACGGAGAGGCCGAGAGCCGGGGAGGGGGGGGAGGAAGCGCCGCCACCGCTGCGCTTCTCCTCCTGCGAGCACGCGACCCGGGGCCCCCCGCCACCAGCCCCCAAACGGCACTGCCTTTCCCCGAACACGAGCAGGCGCCTCCGCGGAAGGGGCCCCGTGGCAGGGGGCTCCCACACGTGTCCCGGGGAAGGCGGGCAGAGCCCACGGCAGGGCGGGCTGGGGGTCCCCAACACCTTCCCCCCCTCCGTGTACGGGGGGTCCCCCGTGGACTGTGCCCCCACATCTGCCCCAGCCCCCCCAAAACCCCAAACCTGGGGGAGGGGGGCGGAGGGGCCTCGGGGCGGCTCCCCCTGGGTTTGGGGCTTTCGGGGCCGAGGCGGCAGCTCCGGTTACACCCGGGTATAAATAGCCACGGGAGATTTCCGAGCCGGTTTTTCCTCTCCCAGGAGGTCTGAGGTGGGGGGGTGCGGGGAGATCGCACCCACACCCCGTGCCACCTTCCCCCCCCCGCGGCGGGCAGTGCCCTGGCAGCCCCCAGCGCCGCCCGCGCGGCGCCCACGCGTGTCCGCGGGCCGGGCCGAGCCCAGGCGAACAGCCCGGCCTCCCGGCCTCGCCGCACCGGAAGGGGGGACAGCGGGGGGGGAGGGGCTGCGCGGTCCCGCGTGGGCGCCCCCCCCCCCCCGCCGCCTCCCCTCCCCACGCACCTCGAACTGCCAGTGGGCCGCCTGCAGGAGCTGCTTGGCCTGGTCGGCGGCGCAGCCGGCCGCCAGCACGAACTGGTTGATCATGACCTGGTGCCGCAGCTCCTCCATGTTCACCGACATGGCGGGAGGGGGGGGCCGGGGGGGGGCCCGGCGCTCGCTGCCGCTCGGCGCGGCCCCGCCGTGGGTGGCCGCGGAGCGCTGCGGGCCGCGCCGCGCCGCCGACGGTCCCGCGGGCCGGGGGGGGCGGGGCCGCGGGGCCGCGGGGGCGGGGCCTCGGGGCCGGCCCCCCCGCCCCGCGCGCCCTGATTGGCCGCCGCCGCGCGCCCCGCGCGCCCCGGCCCGGCGGTTCGAATCTTCCAGCTGCCCCCGGCTGTTCCGCCCGCGCCCCGCCGCCACCGCCCCCCTCCTCCTCCCTCCCTCCTCACTCGCCGGGGGAGGCGGCGCCCCTTCCTCATTGGCCGCCGCCTGTGTTTTGGCTGGAGGCGGCGCCGCCATTGGCCGGCCGCCCTGCGAGGGGCGGGGCGCTGCGCGGGGTGGGGGGTCGCAGCCCGGCGGAAGGGCCGTCCCGCTCGCCGATTGGCTGCGGGCGCCTGCTGTTTTGCTACTTGTCTCGAAAGGGAAAAGACGGCGTTTGTGACGTCACGTTCATTGAGGCGCTTCATTGAGAGGCGCGGGCCGGGGGGGGGAGGGGGCGCCCTGCCGCCGCGGCCCCTCCCCCCGGGCCGCCCGCCGCCGCCGCCGCCGCCGCCGCCGCCGCCGCCGCCGCCGCGGCTTTTGGGTGGGATTCCTGCGATTTTGGCTCAGACAGCGCTTCCTTACGAATCGTTTTGGCCCCCTTGGAGCCGGCACGGAGCGGTTGGCAGCTCCCCCTGTGGAAGGGGCCAGGCCCTCTGTGGGTGCCGGGGCGGTGTGGGGGGGCGCTTGCGCCCGGGGTGGGGGTCTGCACCCTGCATCTAGGGGTGGGGGTCTGCACCCTGCATCTAGCACCCAGCACCCTATCCTGGCTGCTACTGCCTCAGCCTTGGGCCTCACCACCCACCCGTGAGCATTTCCATGCCTCAGTTTCCCCAGCGGCAAGCTGAGAGCGACGCTCGCTCCAGCACGAATCTTCCCTGTCCCAGAGGGGTTTAAAGCACTCCGTCAGAACTCGTATTTTTTTTTTAATATAATATTTAAAATACTCGTGAGTCACTGTTTTTACTAAGCAGTTAGAGCCCAAAACAGAGCTCTCTTCCCAGCCGTGGTTTTCTGCGCCCCTCGTCGCTGCTTGTTTGTCGCTGCGTTTGCTCCCCCCCACGAGAGCTGCTTAACGGGATTTATCGTTACTCGGTGCAATCCTCGCTCGGAAGCGTTTAATTAACGAGAGAAAAGCAGCATTAAAACCCCAAATTAATAAACTTTGCAAATGGATGGTGTAAAAATAAACTGAACCGAAAAGAGCCTTTGGAGGTTTGGGAGCATCGGCGAGGGCAAGCGAACCAAGGAAGACGAAATAAATGGGCGAATAGATAGCGATTTTTGGAAGTGACCTTGGTGGCCGGTTACCCGCCGGGTGCCCCAGGTCTCGGGGGAGAGGCTTCCCCGGGAGTGTGGCGTCGAGCACTCGAGGGCTCGCTCCGCTCCTCCCGCTCGCCAAAAAATCAGGGTATTTTTGCGTGCATCCTGCTTTCCAGCCGAATGAGCGTTTAACGGGCCCCCGGGCGGCAAGTGCCTGCAGAGCGCGTCGAAGCGCTGGTCGTGCCCCGTACGCGTCGGCCGGTGGGTCTTAAGCAGGCGATCGGCCTCTGGGGATGGGGCGAAACCCATCGGTGGTGACGCTTGCCGGAGCAGCCGGCGCGTTCGCTTGTGCCAAGCGAAACGCTCTGCACAGCCTGCGCTCGGAGTGAGCAGCTGCTGCAAGCTCTTGCTCTTCCCACGGTGCGAAACCCCCGTGCTGGGCGGGTGGGTGGGACGGAGGCTCCTCGCGAAAGGGCCGGGCCGGCTCTCGCCCTCGGCCGGCCTCGTGGCCGTGGCGGCGCGCTCCCGGCGGCCGTCAAACGCGCGCCCCGGGCGGGCTGTGCTCTGGCTCGTGCTGGGCGGCGGGCGGCTCTGAGGGTTTGGGATTTTGCCACCCCGTGGGGTCGCTCTTTCCCACCGAGGGAAACCCCTCTACTCCATGGACCAGCCGGCGGATGCTAATCTGACTTAATTTTTTTTTCCTCCTCCCTGGAATATTTTTAAGTCGAGTCCGTTCCCTGCCTGAGTCACGGCTCCGGGGCTCGGTGCCGACGGTGCCATCCCCTCCCGGCGGCTGCCGCCTCGCCGGGCTGCATGGGGAGGGCTGGGGCAGCTTTGGGGGCGAGAGAAGACAAAACGGGTGGGAGGGATGCGACCACATGCGCCAGCTGGGGCTCCCGGCTCTTGCGCAGCAGCCAAAGCCCATCTGGGGCTAAACGCCGCTTTTTCCTCTGCATGTTTTAGTCCGCCTCTTTCTGCATTGCCAAGCCCCGCTAGATTTGAAAGGGAAACGACCCCAGCACGAACCGTCCGCGAGCTGCTTTGTCCCCGGGCTCGTCTGCGCGCTCGCTCGCTCGCTCCACTGCGGCACTGTCCTATAAAACACTGCTGCAGTAATACACCGTTGGGGGGGGGGGGGGAGAAAGAAAAAGAAAAAAACCACAAGCCGTGCGTGCACGCAGCAGCTCTGTGTGTAATGACTGCCGGTTTATGGTTCTGCACGGGTATAACTCTGAATTATTATCTGCACTAAAATCCTGCGGTCTGTTGCGTGCTGCTAATGAAATGTGCTGGCTCTGGCCTCCGCCGGGGCCGGAGCAGAGCGCAGCGGAGCGAGGCAGGAGAAGGGGCCGGCGCGGGGCGGCAGGGATGCGGCCCGGGCCTCCAACGGGGTCTCCGGCCTTGCCGAAGCGTGGGGGAGTCTGGGTGCAGGAGGCTGCTTAGTTTTGCTGCAAGCCGAGCCGAGCCCTGACCCTCTTTCTCAAGTCTTGGGAAAGTCTGGATGAAGCGAGCGGCCTCCTTCCCCGGCACGTCGTCATCGCTGGGGGCTGCTGCCGCACGGCGGGGACGGCATAGTCCCGGCCTCCGGGGCTCCGCTCGCAGCTCTCTCCCCACGGGGACCTCCGGCTGCGTCTGGGTTTATCTACAGCCAAAGTCTTTCAAGCCAGAGCAGCGGCTTCCCCCAACGCGCTGCTTTATGCGCCCCGTGCTATGGTGCCCCGTGGACATTCCCACTCGCAGGACGCCAACGAGCCGGGTGAGCTGCCAGCTCCGACAGCCGCTGAGTCGCTTAGATCCATAAAGTGTCCGTCTGCAACACAGACCCTCTCCCCAGACCCCCCAAAAGCATCCTGGCAAAGCGGGCGGCTCAGCCACGGTACCTCATGCTGGCTCCGTGCTCCCGGCAGGTGCCAGTGCGGAGAGCCACAGCACGTTTTATTTAAAACCCCACAATGGGGTTTTAGTTAAAGCTGTTTTTTTCCCAGATGCAACCAGGCTGGTGCTATTAAAAACCAAGGCAAAAGAGGGATGTTGTGACACCCCGAAGCTCTGCGGGAGGCACAAAAGGGAAGGAGCCCGGGCGATGGCCGGCACTCAGCGCCGGCGTGCAGCCCGGGACACCTGGGTGGCTGATCTGCCTCCGCCCGTCCCCGCTTTGGTATTTATAGCCTTCGTGTTATCAACTCAAATCAAAATCATGTGATGCTCCACTAACTTGCGCTGCAGGATTAATTCGTCGCCGGTGTGTTCGAGCGAGCGGTTGACCTGTCCATCCCTCCCCTCCACCTCCAAGGAGACAATCCGGAGGTGCCCAGTGCTCCGGGCTGGTCTAACGCTGGGAATCGGGGCAGACGCGGCCCGGGGAAGGCCGGAGCGGGGGGGGGGGGATGCCGGGGGCGCTCGGCGCATGGGAGCGGATCAGGAGTGCTGCACGTCCCCGGTGTGTCTCATCCCCCGAGAAACGTGCCGCGGAGGACGGGGTGGGGGGAATGGAGACTTGCCGAGGGTGCTCGGTGCATCCCTGGGCCGCTCTGCCCCTTCCCCCTGCCGGGCGCCGCGCTGGCGGAGGGGGGGGTCTCGCCCTGAACCCCAAACCCCCTGGAGCGATCCTGGGGCAGGGAAGGTCCTGGTCAGGGGCAGGTGGGTGGTTCCAGGGGGATGGGTGACCGTGGGGGCAGGTGGATGTTACTGGGATGGGCGGGGGACCAGTGAGTGGTACTGGGGCGGGTAGGTAACACCGGGGGGGAGGGGGAGGTAGGTGGTGCTAGGGGCAGGTAGGTGGGGGGGCAGGGGTGTGACTTTGGGGGGGCAGATGGGTGCATGTTGGGGGTGGGTAGGTGACACTTGGGGGGCAGCTGGGCGCTGCTGGGAGCAGGAGGCTGCTGGTGGGGACAGGGCAGCCCCTCGCCCTCATCCCGCCCCCCTCTCCCCCCGGCGGTACCGCGGCAGCTCCGCACCGGTGCCCGGCAGATTCCCCCCCCTGCCGTGCCGAGCCGGGCCGAGCCGGGCCATGGGGGCGGGCCAGGGGCGGCCCCGGCCCCGCATTGGCGCAGCCCCGGCGCTAGCGCGGAGGCGGCGCCCGGCGCGGCGCAGAGCGGAGGATGCTGCGGGCGGGGGCCGCCGCCGCCGCCAGCCGCGGTGCCGGTACCGGTGCCGGTGCCGGCCGGGAGGGCGCCCCGCCGCAGCCCGCCCGCTGAGCCCGGCCCGGCCCGGCCATGGGGGCGCTGACCAGCCGGCAAAACGCAGGCGTGGAGGAAGTGGATATCCCCGCTAATTCCGTCTACAGATACCCCCCGAAATCCGGTAGGCTCGGGCGGCCGGGGGGAGACAGAGCAGGGCCCGGTTCACGCCGCGGGGGGGGGGCGAGGGGGCGGCTTGACCCGGCCCGGCCCGGCCCGGCACGGCACGGCGGGTGCCCTTTTGCCCGGAGCGCCGAGCCGCAGGCAGCGCTGCAGAGGGATGCTCCGGCCCCCCCGCCCCCCCCTCCCCGGGTCCGGGCAGGATCTGCCCTGCGGTGCTGCGGCCTCGGGGCAGCCCCCTGCCGCTGTGTCCCCCCCCCCTCCCCGGGCTGTTTGCTGCTTTAACTGCGTTGCTGCTCGTAACTGCGCTCCGCAGAGCGCGGGGCCCCGCTGCAGGCGGGCACCGTCCCTGCCGCTCGGCCTTAGCGCGCTGGGTAGGCGGGAAAGCTCTGTGTTAAATTCCCGGGAGGACGGAGCAGGGGGGTTTGGAGGGAGCGGAGCGGAGCGGGTTCCCCCCCCCCTTCCCGGGGCTGCTGCAGCCCCCAGGCCCGCCTGGGAGGTTTCCCCTGACCCAGCGCCTCGGGACGCGGCGGCGATGTCTTGTCAGCTCCGGATCCGGCCCTGTTTCAAACCTTGTGCGTGACCTTGGAAAATCGGTCCCTCCCCTCCAGGCCTGGATTTTCCCTGCAAAGGGCCGGGTCGAGCGGGTATCTGAGGGGGTCGCGCTGGGGAGAGGTGATTGAGTTTGGCCCCTCGGGTGGGGCAGGGCTTCAGATCTGCAAAAATATTAATACCAGGGGGTGATGCCTGAAAGCACCCTGCGTATGCCCGGGGAACGCCACAGGATCCTCGCGGCACTGGATAATATTAATAGGTAACTATTCTGGTAGTTAATAGGATAAGGTAAACGCCACGATCGTTAGCGCTGTGACAAATTACTTGCTAATTACGAATAAAGACCTCCTTAGGAAGAATTACTGCCAACACAGACTGTACCCTTGTCCTGAAAAGATGTGCTTGGCGTTTTTCTTTTTTCCTCTGAAATCGGGAAGCACAGCTGGAACCAGCCTGCCGAAACATCTGCCTCGGCGGTGGGGTCCGACCACCTCCCTCCGAGCAGGGCCGTGGTGCTCGGGGCTCGCCAAAACGGCGGGCGATGGGGCGAGGGCCGTGCTGGCGCTCGAGCTCCGGGGACGCCCGGCGGGCCCATCCTCGTCCTCGTCCTCACCGGTGGGGACAGCGGGTCGTGCCTCCCTCCGGCTGCCCGTGCTTCCGCAGCTCCCGGGGGCTTTTGCAGCTCTGACTTGGCGGCTCCTGTTTTTCACGTCGTTTCAAGGCCTTCGTCACCTTGGTGCCCGGTGAACCCGGCCTAGCCCATCTGCAGGCTCCGCTCTTTGCCGGGGCCGAGGTTCCCGAGCTCAGCACCCGGTGCCTTGCCGAGGAGATTTGCATGCCGTAGTCGTTTTGTCTCCAGAGCCTGCGGCACTGCTGCTCCAGCCCAGGAAAGGCTAGCGAGGCAGTAACGGAGACGGGGAATCTGCTTGGAGGCAGGAGCCCGGGTCTCCTTGCGGTGGGAATATGCCCTGGGGATGCCCACGCTCAGCTGGGAGGCGAGCCCAGGACTCAAGCCTCCCCGGGAAGCAGAGAGGTAGCGCTTCTCCCACCCACTGCGCAGGCCTGGAGAGGTGGAAATCCCCTTGGGAAGGTGGGTGGAAGGCAGCAGAGCGAGCGTATGTTTTATTTGGGCCGCCTTGACACACCCGAGCAGCAGGAGCCGCGCTGTGTCCTGCTCCATCACCTTGGCGTGGGTTGTTTGGGATAGCGAGTTCGCTCAGCTCTGCACTTCCAAACTCACCTCAGCTGAGATGATGTCTCCTGGTGGAGGATACCAGGCTGCCGGGTAACACCAGCTTTTGGGGGAGAAACTGGGGCTTTTGGAGGTGTTCAGGGAGGCTTGTCCCAGGGTGAGGGGTCTGGGCAGAGCTGGGGAAGGCCAGTCCCACCGCTGCCTGGGCTCCTGCAGTCCTTGGTGCTGCGGCCTTGGGAAGAGGGCAGGAGACGCCCTCATGGCATGCCAGGGCGATGCCATGAGAGCCACGCGGCCATCTGTCCCGAGACGAGCACAAACCGGTGACCACGAGAGATTATGGCTCTTTTGCTTTTAATCTTACAGGGGATTTGCTTTCAGCGCTGTCAGCAGCCGAGAGGGAGGAAGGGGGAGGATGTGCTGGGCAGCTGAGTTGGGTCTTTTGCAATGGTGACGCTTCTCCTCCTTAACCCTCCTTGGAAACAGCCAGCAGATGTGCAAATGTGGCCCTGGGAAGGGGGTCTCGTAACGCGCAGGCAGCGGAGGAGCAGTCGGTCCGGGAGCGCGGTCACCTGCGGAGACCCCTTGGAGGGTACGAGGGGGGACGAGCACTGGTACCAGCTGGGGGCAGGAGCAGAAGGGGTTAACCAGGCGGTGACTTAGAGCACCAAGGACAAGTCCTGTCCTGCCACCCCCCCCCCCCAGGTATGCCCGAGGTGGCATCTCCAGCCCGGACCCAGGCGCCCGCGCCAGGCCCCCTTCGCTGCCATAGGAGCGCGCCGGGCAGCGGGACGGCGGCTCCGGTTCCCGCGGCATCGCGGCGCGGGTGGGCTCGGGGCCGCCGCGGGCCAGGGCTGACACAGCAGCTCTTCGCCCGGCGTTCGGCTTCGTGTCTGGCTGCGTCTTGCTGTAGAAAAGATGAGTCTGGAGGTGGGGGGGATGATGCACGGGGCTTTGCTGTCATCGGCTCTCACCTCCCTGCTCCCGCCTGCATTAGGGCACTAAGCGAGATAAGCCGCAGCGCGCCGGCGGCTTTGGGCGGCCTCAGGCCGGAGAAGCGCCCTCTGCCTTGTCCGCTGCTGCCTTTAGGGGCAGTGATTTGCACAGATCCATTTCCCTGGGAGAGGGGAGACGGGCAGCGGAGGACGTGCTGCTGCCGGGCGTCCCCGCACCGGCGCCGGGGCCACCGGCTCGGGGCAATCGCTGCCTGCGTAGATGCAAAACCGCGCGCTCCGCTCGCAGGCTGCGATGAGCGGGGAGCAAATTAGCCATAAGCTTGCAAGCAGCCCGCAAATAAGCTTTTCTTTTAGCTGCTTTGGAGAGGGAGGCTGTGACCGCTGTCGGCACCGAAAGCCTTGTCCGGGCTCTGATACCCGGAGGCCAGAGGCTGCGTAACCCGACGGAGCACCCCAGGGCTGGAGCTGCGGGGTGCAAAGGGCTCCTGTTGGTTTGCAGTTGGGTTTATTCCCTCTTTTAAGCACCAGGCTCCATTGCTCTCGTTCGCAGCGTTTCCCGCACGCTTCTCGGGCCTCTGAAGTTTCAGATCTCGTTAAAGCCCGGCTTTGCCGTGGTGATTTAACCGTCCTTGACAGGTTTGCAGCTCTCTGGGGTGGGGGCTGGCTAAGGAATTATAATTAGCCCAGCAGAGGAAGCCTGCTGCCGGAGAGGGGGGTTTTCCTCTTGCCCCCCTCCCTCGGCAAGGCTGGCTGTGCCCGTTGGCCCCGCGGGTACCAGCACCCGGTGGGCGAGGGCTGGTCCCGCCACCCCACGCAGCTCAAAGCTCTCGTCCTCCAGGGCCCGGACGCAGCCCGTTCCCTTCCTCTCCTCCTCCTTGCCCGCAGAAGAGGCAAAATTGCCGGCTCGCATCCTGCCTCTTCAGTCCCTGCTGCCCGCGCTGCGTCTCCCGACCCCCAGGCCCATGGAGGAGGAGCTGCGGCCCGGCGTGATGCGTAGGGAGGACCCGGTGCCCGGGGGCCGGCAGCACCCCGGGGTGCTCTCGGCACCCCGGCAGGGAGGGCTGGGATGTTGCTCCACGGAGGGGGAGCGCAGCCAGCCTGCGCTCTGTCTTTCCGCTTTTCCCTGGTGCCTGGGAAGGTTTTCTTGGAAGATTTTGCCACTTGCTCTTGCAATCTTCCCCCTCCTGCCCGAAGTCCGTCCCCGGCAAAGCTCCGGGCTCCTCGACTTGCCGTGCCGACGGAGGCACCTCTGGAGGCAGTTTGCTGTTGGGCTTTTTCGTGCGGCTGCCTCCTTCCCAGAGGAGCTGCCCATAAATTATGTACACGGAAAATGGGACCAGAAAGCAGCAGGCATCAATAATTGATGGTCGAGTTTTCCTAAGCGGTCCACGGCGGCCGCATGCAGCGGCTCCGGGTCGCGCCGGCAGCCCCGCTCGCCCCGCTGCCCGCCTGGCCCCGGGGGCCTCCCCGCTCCGGCTCGGCCCGGCCCGGGGCTTTGGGCTCCCGGGTTTGGTTTTGAAACGCAGCAGTAAGCCCCGACTGAGTCCCGGGCAGCCGTCACGTCTGCTGGGAGCCACCTGCAACCTCAGGCTTTGGTCCTGAAAAGCGGCTGCTGGAATATGGACTGGTGGGGCCGGGCTGGGGAAACCGGCTGTGTTTGGTGACCGCGATGGGGGAACGACGATCTCAAGGGGCAATAACAACGCTCGTGGTGGTGGTGGGGGGGGGGGGAAAGTCCTTCCTTGGTCCAAGCCCTGTTGCTCCTGATGGGCCGAGGATGGTCAGGGGATGCAGGATGGAGGAGCGAGGGCGTTCAGCACCCCGCACCCCACGCAGGGCTGGCCCCGACGTCACGTCCCGCGCCATGGGCTGCCGGGATTTCTCGGTTCACGGACGCTCGGAGCGGGTGCGAGTGTTGGGGCTTTGCCCCAGTCCACGTCCATCCTCACCCTTCGCCTTTCCCACCTTCTCGCGGCTCGGCTTACCCTCCCTGCCGCACCGATCCCGTTTCGGCTCCCTCTTTCCTTTAATTTTCTCACCTTTAACAAAAAATCCCAGCCTACGCGCCCCGCCTGGACGCTCCGGGTGCCGGAGGGCAGCTGCTCCGGGGGTGTCCACGGCGTTGCTGCTTCTTTCCCCTCCCGGAGCGAAGCTGCTCTGGCTGCTGCCGCCCGGAGCTCGCTGGCGCCGCCGGCCGCTCGCCCTCGGGCCCCGCTGCGCGGCCTCACGCCGTACCCCCGGTTTGTTTCTAGGGAGCTATTTTGCCAACCACTTCATCATGGGAGGCGAGAAGTTCGACTCGACGCACCCCGAGGGGTACCTCTTCGGCGAGAACAGCGACCTCAACTTCCTGGGCAGCCGCCCCGTGGCGGTAGGGAGCGGCGGCGGGCGCGCGGGCTGAACCCCCCCCGCCCGGCCCAGCGCCCGGGCGGGAGCGCGCGGGTGAAGTGCAAAGCAGGGGGGGCGGCGGGGGGGATGAGTGCATTCTTTGATGTCTAATACAAGGTTGGGTTCGTGCTGCAGCCTTTCCTCCGTGCGGCGCTTAACCGGGTCTCCCCGAGCCGCTCGTGCTCGCGAGCGCCCCAGGGACGTAACAACCTTGCTGTAGCTGTCGCTTCTCTGCCGAACCGAGTCGGGATCCGTTTCCCAAGCGCCAGCGGAGAAGGGAGGACGGGGAGAGGCATCTCCGCTCCCCCCGGCACGGGACGGACTAAAAGCACCGAGCTCGCCGGCGGCCCGTGCGCCTTGCTGGCTCCGCGCTTGGCTTGGCGAGGCTCTGTCCCCATCCAAGCGCGTTCTCCTCTTGCTCTTAGCCACCGGGCGGCTGCAGAGCTTCAATCCGGATCCGACTTTGCCTGGGGGGAGCCTCGGAGCCCCTTACCGGGGCCACCGCAGAGGGACTTGGCCCGACATCTCAGCCACGAGCCCCGTATTTCTTTTTTTTTCTTTTTTTTTTTTGCCCTTAACAGCAGCCTGCCTGGACCAAATATAGCTATATGCACACATATCGCGTTCCTCAGCGCCTAACGGTTGCGGCGAAGGTTTTTTTTTTTCTTTCTCGATTGTTTCTCAGCCTTGTTTAAATTGGGCGGATGGAAAAAGTTCTCCGAATAGCCCCTTTCTGACGTGTAAAGCTGGCTTGCAAAAAAAAAAAAAAAAAAAAAAACCCGCAAAACCAAACCGAAGCAGTCCGCCCCGGGGTGTGAAAGAGCCCAGCGGCGACGGTTGGTGACAACGGTCGGTGACAACGGTGGCGGCATGACGGTTGCTGCGAGAAGAGATTTGCCTGCGGAGGTTCCTCGTTCTTGCCCGGCCCGACCGCCGCCGGCTGCCCCCGGGCGAGGGGGGCGTGAAGCCACGACGGGAGCAGACGGCGGTGTTTTCTCCCCCGGCCACGTGCGGCGGCGTCTCTGCGCCGCTCGCTCGCTGCTTTGCCCCAGCGAGACCACGTTGCCTTCTCCCACCTATGCCTTGAGATTTTTTTTTTTTTTTTTGGGGGGGGGGGCTCAGCTGTGCAGCTCTCCCCACCCTAAAGGCACCCGGCCGGCCTCGAGCGGCGAGGGATGGGGCCGGTGCTCCGCACCTCCGCCCGCCTTCGGAGCGACCTGCCGCGAGGCAGCGACGTGCCCAGCTCCTACAGCCTTTTGCCAGGTTGTTTCTTTTTTATTTATTTTTTTTCCCATTTTTCCCCCCTTCCTTCATATACCCCCTCCTGGAGTCACCGGATCACAGGGCAGCTCTACTCTCATGCAAAATATTAGGACAGTGCTTGGCCAGCTCCAGCGCGGCACTTACAGCTGGGATCTCTTATTTCGGAGACGATCGGGGCAGAAACCTTTGGGCAATTTAAGCCACCTATTGTGATTTTTTTGGGGGCGGGGGGGCTGGAATGACGCAGCTGGCAGGCGGGAGCCCACTGGCCGCATTGCCCGGGCCGGGGCTTTCTCTGCCGGCTCGTATCCGGGCTGGGCCGCTCTGCCGGCAACGCTGCGGAGCTCCGGCCTCCGGCCTCACCGGCGTCTCTCGCTCTCATCCCAGTTCCCTTACGCTGCTCCACCACCTCAGGAACCCGTGAAGACCCTCAGGAGCTTAATCAACATCCGCAAAGACACCCTGCGCCTCGTGAAGTAAGTCTGGCGCCCCGGGGCCAGGGTGAGGGGCTGGTTTGCGGCGGGCGCCCAGCGAGGCAGGGTTCGCCCCCAAGGGCCGATGTGACCCCCGAACGCCAGCGCGGGGAGGAGGAGGCGAGCGTGGAGATGCTCCTTCCATGCACCGTCCTTCCTCTCCCGCGCCGCTGCAATCCTCGGCGGTTTCTGCGCGCTCCCCATCGCCCGCTCGAGCCCGGCCGGGTTAAACGGAGGGGGAGAAGTTTCGCCAAGCAGCTTTCCAGCAGCACGGTGCTGGCTCTCGGCTTGCATTTGCCACGAGGGCGGCGATGGTGTCGGCCGCGGGGCGTCTGCGGAGCAGCCAGCGCGCGCTCGTACTGCTCGGGGCCCGTGTCTTGCTCGGGCTGCTCTTGGCCGGGGACCGCAGCGCCCCGGCGGTAGGTTGCTCCGGGTCTGGGCACGGGCGCTCGCGGCCGTGCCGCTCGGAGGCTCCCTGCGGCGCGGCGTCCCCGCGAGGGGCTCGTCGCCAACCCTCGCTGCTCCCCAGGTGCTCGGAGGAGGTGAAGGCCCCGGGGGAAGAGGTCAGCAAGGCGAAGGTGCACTACAACGTGGAGTTCACCTTCGACACGGACGCCCGCGTGGCCATAACCATCTACTACCAGGCGAGCGAGGAGTTCCAGAACGGGGTGGCGAGGTGAGGACGGCAGCCCGTGCCGGGTCCCGCTGGCCGAGGGCGTCTCCTGAAGGGCATCGCTGATGGGCAGCCGGGGTCCCTTGTCCCGCCACGTCCGAAGCTGCCTCTTTCCCATTCCCGTCTTGCTCCCTCTTGTTGTCTCCGCCTCGGAGCTGGCGTCAGGTGAAATCCTTCCCCCCATCCCTTTTGCTGCCAGGTTGGTGCAAGGTTGCCTTGTGCCCTTTGGGCCCGTGCTGGTGCCTCGGGAGAGCTGTGGATTGATTTAGCCCTTCGTAGGGCTTCTCGCCCCAGTCGCTCCGAGAGGCGGCCAGGGGGAGAGGAGGGAAGTGGACTCGGGTTGCTCCCGTCTTCCCGGCAGGTCCACGAGCTGGGGACAGGGAGCAGGGCTGAAACAGCAGAGAGAGAGGTGGTCCACGAGCTGCTAACCTTGTCTTCTCTCCGACGGGCAGCTACATCCCCAAGGACAACAGCTTGCAGTCGGAGACGGTGCACTACAAGCGGGGGGTGTGCCAGCAGTTCTGCATGCCCTCGCACACCGTGGACCCCTCGGAGTGGGCGGAGGAGGAGGTACGCCCAGCCGCCCGAGGCCTCCCCGTCGTGGGCACGGGGTCTGCCGCCGGCCGGGAGGCGGTGTCGGAGTCCGTCGGTGGTGGTGACTCCGTGTGAGAGCCCTGTCCCTCAGCATGGGATGAGGTGGAAGAACCTATCAGAGGTTCGAAATGGTGGTGGAAATGGTCCTAAGATGCGGAGCCGGTGGGCAGCCTGGCTGGCTGCAGGCTCGGCGGTGGGAAGCAGAAGCCCCTTGCCATGGGACGTGCCTTGCCTGCTGTGTCCAGCAGCCCAGGAGTGCTTCTGGGGTTGGGTACAGCAACTCATTGGATGAGAGCTGGATGGTTTTGGATGTGGAGTAGATCCTCTTTTGTTACTCCTTCCAAATAACCACTTATATCTCTCCCTAGCTGGGCTTCGACCTGGACCGGGAGGTGTACCCCATGGTGGTGCATGCCGTGGTGGATGAAGAGGATGGTAAGGGCATGGCTGGGAGAGAGGGGAGGGCTCTCTTCCTTGCTGGGCTGGCTTTTTCCAGCGCTGCCTCGTCGGGCTTCACGCTCCTGCAGGCATCTGCCCCCACGCCAGCCTGCCGTAGGGCCCTGAGCCCGCGGAGGCCGGGGCAGGGCCTCCTGCTCCTCCTCGGCTGCGAGCAGGGACGGCTTCCCCCCTGCCTGCCCACGCAGGGCCGGGATCCGGCCCTGGGGCGCCGGGTCTGCCCTTCCTCTGAGCCCAGCCCGCCTCTTCGTGTCTTGCAGAGCATGTTGGCCACTCGCACGTGCTGCTGGCGACCTTCGAGAAGGTGAGCGCTGGCCCGGGGCGTCCCCGCTGCTGCTGGTTTCCCTTCCAGACTCGGCCACTGCTTGGCTTGGGCTATTTTGGGCAGCTCCTGAAACTCTGCTGCCTTTTGGGAACATCCCCGAAGTCCCTGGCCTTTTAGGCACCCCGTTTTGAGGCTTTTGGTCTCAATGCGTTCTTTGCTGGCCCAAGAGGTGTCCGACCAAGCAAGAGATTCCCTTGCGCCGTGCGCCCCAGCAGGGCGACATCCCAGCCCCTACCCAGGTGACAGGGTGCTGGGAGAAGCCAGGCGTCGCTGGGAAAATCTGTCGCCCCGGGGGAGCTGGGCCGGCCCGGGCGGCGGGCGCTCACTCGCGCGCTTCCCTCCCTCCAGCACGCCGACGGCACCTTCTGCGTGAAGCCCCTCAAGCAGAAACAAGTGGTGAGTGTGTCCTGCCGGGGTGGCAGACGAAGAAGGGGCGAGGGCAGGTGACAGCTACCGCCTGGGGCGTCCCCGCCGGGGAAGGGGGAGAGGGGCTTTGGGGCGGCGGGAGCCGCGTGTGCCCGTCGCTCGCTCCGGATCGGGACCTCGCAGCTGCCTTCCTGCCTCTCCGTCCGTCCGTCCGTCCATCCCCCGGCGTCCTGGCGGGCCGGCCGCCCGCCGCTCACCCCTCCGTGCTGGCGCTTTCAGGTGGACGGCGTGAGCTACCTCCTCCAGGAGATCTACGGCATAGAGAACAAGTACAACACGCAGGACTCCAAGGTACCGGCCGCAGCCCGGGCTTTCGGGCTGGGGAAGGGGCGCGTGCCCGTGCGGGGTGCCCGCCGCCTCCGGAGCCGGGCAGGGGCGAGCTGCCAGGGCTGTGTTTTGGGAGCAAGGAAAAAGCCAGGAAGGCAAACGGCGCCCTGCAGAAAAGTCTCGGGGCGTCCAGGTGGGGGCATTTCAGGGTGGTCCATCCCTCGGGTCCCCGGGCGCGGGGGACACCGAGGGGGGACCGGCCGCCGAGCGCGTCCTCGCCGCCGGGCAGGTCGCCGAGGACGAGGTGAGCGACAACAGCGCCGAGTGCGTCGTCTGCCTCTCGGACGTCCGCGACACCCTCATCCTGCCCTGCCGCCACCTCTGCCTGTGCAACACGTGCGCGGACACCCTGCGGTACCAGGCCAACAACTGCCCCATCTGCCGACTGCGTGAGGCCCGGGCGCGCCGCGGCGGGGGGCTGCGGGGGCTGCCGTCTCCCGCGGGCGGGCGGGTGGGCGGGTGGGCTTGGGGGGCGGCAGCCCGTTTTGGGAAGAGCCACAGCGGCGCGCGAGGCCGGTGGGGAGTCCTAAGAAATCAGGTGGCGTCTTTGGGGGGTTGGGGGCGTTTAGGTCCGCGCTCCGCCGCGCGAGCCGGCGGTTTCGCTCCTCCCTTCCTTCGCTCTTCCCTGTCTCGCAGCTTTCCGAGCCTTGCTTCAAATCCGAGCCATGAGGAAAAAACTGGGGCCCCTGTCTCCCACCAGCTTCAACCCCATCATTGCCTCGCAGACCTCCGACTCGGAGGAGCACTCGGTCAGTGCCGCGTGGACCTTGTCCCACCCCGGCCCGGGCTGCAGGTCGTCCCGGCTGCACCACGGGTGGCTTCAGGGCTTGCGTGGGGCCTGGGGCCACCTTCCACCCCGTAGTCTGTCACGTGGTGGATGTTACACAAGTTCAATAGAATAAAATAGCATTGAGCAGGGAGAAAGTGGGGGGTTTTGCCAGGCTGTAGCCAGCAAAGATCGTGGAAAACCGGGCTTGAGGCTCACAAATGCAGGGAGGTTGTCCACCCTATGGTTTTGGCTTCTCCTGGGGGTGTTTTTCAAGGGCACGTCCCAGTGCTCCTGGGAGCAGGGCAGGGGTGGCAGCAGAGCAGCACGGCAGGGACGCTCACCCCTGTCTCCTGCTCTCACCAGTCCTCGGAGAACATCCCTCCAGGCTACGAGGTGGTGTCCCTGCTGGAGGCCCTCAACGGGCCACTGACGCCCTCTCCAGCTGCCCTGCCGCCCCGCGTCCTCGGGGACGGCCACGGCGCAGCGACACTGCCCTCCTACGGCAGCGAGAGCCACCCACCTCCCCTGCGGGCCCTCTCGCCCCTCGAGCGCCTCTCCGACTGCGGCAGCCAGGGGCTCAAGCTGAAGAAGAGCCTGTCCAAGTGAGTACTAGTGCCGGTGTCCTCACCAACAGGGAGGTCGGGAAGGCATGGGCTGGTCCCAAGTGTCCTGGAGCGTCACCGGTGCCTACTGGCATCCAGTGAAGCTGTTTGCTTTGCCTCCCACCTAGGTCCATCTCCCAGACCTCCTCCATCCTGCCTGAAGAGGAGGACGAGAAGTCCTGCAGCGAGTCGGAGATCAGAATTGCCCCGAGGAAACCTTCAGCTCAGCATGAGGAGGTGAGCGTTCAGCAGCTCCTGCCCCAGCTCTGCATGGGCCAGGCTGTCAGGCAGTGAAAAGCCCTTTTTCCATCACTGGAGGTGGTATTTGCCCTCCAAAATGAGACGGTGATGAGCCAAGATGCAGGTTGGAGTGCTGGTTTGGGGAAAGTTTTCACAACCCTGCAGTCTCCATGCAGGTTTAGTTAGTTTTCTCCTCCTGGATGTCCTCAGCCAAACGTGGATAGGGAAGGGAAGAGGGAGACGGAGCTGCCATGGCCACATGGCTGGTGGGTGCAGTCCCCAAGGTCTCTGCCTTCCTCCATCCCCACTAATATACCCCATCCCATCCTCCTCGCAACGGCCTTTTCTCACTGGCCCATGGCCTCTTCTCCCAGGAATGTGGTGTGACTCCCGAGAGCGAAAACCTCACCCTGTCGTCATCGGGAGCCATCGACCAGTCCTCGTGCACTGGCACCCCACTCTCCTCCACCATCTCATCTCCGGAAGGTTCGGTCGGGTGCCCGCCGCGGTCCGGGGCTGGCCCTGGGGTCTCCCCATGGCCTGGCAGGCGCCACGGCCCCTGGCTCAGCTTCTGCTGTGCCCCCAGACCCCGTCAGCAGCAGCCTGGCTCAGTCCGTCATGTCCATGGCCTCCTCCCAGAGCCGGCACTCGCAGATCAGCACCGACACCGTCTCCTCCATGTCCGGCTCCTACGTCGCTCCCGGCACGGAGGAGGAGGGCGACACGCTGCCGTCGCCGGCGGCCGCCAGCGCCATGGCCTCCGAAGGAGAGGTAGGGTTGGCTCGGCCGCCGTCGCCCTGGCCGTGTCCTGGGGTGCGCGAGGCCGTTCGCAGCACCCATCGCGCCCCGGGGCAGATCGCCAGCGGGGGGTCCCTCTGGAGACATAACTCCTCCTCCAAATCTGTCAGCACCCAATTCTTTTTTTCCTCTTTTTCTGCTTCTTTCCCGCTTTTCTCCCGCAGTCGACGCCTGTGGAGTCCCCGGATATAAACTTCGTCAGCATCTCGGCTGAGGAGCGCGATTCCGAGGTGAGGACCTGGCGCTGGCGCCTGGAGGTGGGCACGCGGCAAGGGGCTGCGATGCTCCCACGACGCTCCGCACCCCTTCGCTTTTCTGGGCTGGGGATAGTCCCTCCGGAGTTGGCGACGGCTCCTCTGGGGGACACGGGGAGCACGGACAGCGCGGGGCCGGGACCCCTCGGGTCTCGGAGCCGCTCACGCTCGCTGCTTCTCGCCGCAGGGCAATGACGTGCTGGAGGATGAGGACACCTCTCCCGTGCAGGAAGACGGTAAAATGCCCCGGATCGTGGTCCCGGTGGGCAGTTGCGCGCGGGCAGGTTGGACAGTCTCCCCCGAACCCGCGGGAGCGGGGGCAGGCGTCGGGTCACCCCCAGCTCCCCAGGGTCCTGGCAGTCAGCTCCTCCGGGAAGCAGCCGCGGGAGCAGGCGATGCTCAGCGCCCCCGGGCCGGGCAGCCCCGGCGAAGCGGGGAGGCAGGAGGGGTCTGGGCGGTGAGGGCAACCACAGCTCTCCGTCCAGCTGCTGCTCTCTGCTTGCAACCAGAGGCGCTTCCAAAGGGCCAAACGGGCAAGAGGTTCCTTGTTATTTTATTTTATTTGTATTTTTTCACTCTGCCAAGCAGATCTCTCTCTCTCCGCATCTTTGAAAATCTCTCCCTTACACATCCCTGTTGGTTCCTCTCGGACAGGGTCACGAGACCGGTCACTTTAGGCTGGTCTATTAGTTTTTCTTTGCCTGTCCTCAACGTGGTTTAGCAAGTCACCGTATGCATGTTGAGGGCTCCTCTCGCCCATTCCATGCACCTCAAAGAGCCACGGAAAGACCTGGTCGCTCCCGGGCCATCGGCCACCTCCCAGCTTGGATCTTTTGGGGGAAGGTAGGGAGGCTCCCGGTGTCCCCAATTCCATGGTTGCATGTTACTGGCTAGCAAAAATAAATCAAAACTTTCCCCCTTGTTCTTCAGCCAGTCTGGAAAGCAAGAGCCCAGCTCTGCACTGTGCCCTGGCGTTGTGTTTTCATGGGCAAAAATAGTCTCTGCGCTGTAATTAGGTTCTTGCTCGGGGTGAGACTGAAATATGGAAAGTAGGGTGCAAAGAAAGGTTGTTAACGACAGCGATGGGCGTCCCCGAGGCCCAAACCCTCCTTCCGCAGTGGGGTGCTGTGGACGAACTCTGGGTCCGTTGCAATCCTGCTGCCTCAGACACCAGCAGATAAAGCAGGCGTGGAAAGTTTCCAGCTCTGACAGCCGGGAGCAGGACGTGTCTCCTCGGGAAGTGATCCCGGGCCTGTTCAGCCTGCTGCTGAATGTCGCTCCTGAGGTTTAGTCTCTTGCATCAAATCGATGCGCGTAAAAAAGAAAAAACCTGGGTGCTGATCTGCTCGCTGAAGCCATGCTAGGAAGCAGATCTTACCGCCATCAACGACCCTGTCCTTCGTCCCCCCAAATCAGCCCCAGCTCCGTGCAAAGCTTGGCTACGGCTTGTCTCGTACTTGCCTTTGGTTGCTGCCCCCTCCCGGCATTGCTGCGGCTTGTCACATCCCTGCCGATAGGTAACGCCGGAGGGGCTCCGGGGGGGTGCCGAGAGCCGCCTCGGCCTCGGCCGGGCCCCGGCCGGCTGCAGACCCCCCGCTCGGCTCTGCCTCGGGATCCGAGGCCGGAGCTGGGAGAGCGCGGCGGCCCTCGCCTCGGCCGCCTGCCGGGCTCCGCCGTCTCCCGCCTCCGCGTCCCGGTCCTCGCGGACGTCTCTGATCCGCCCCAGAGGCGCCACGAGCCGAAACGGCGGGAAGAGCCCCGGCGCGGGCTGCTTTCCTCAGCTTCCGCCAGCACCTCTCCGCCGCCCTTTCCCCGCGCCGCGGCCGCTTCCCGGCTCCGTTTCGCCTCCCTCCGGCGCGGCCGGCGCAAGGAAAGGGGCAGCCAGGGCCGTGCCCGCGCGCCAGGCCCAACCTTACTGTCCGCTCTTCACCTTCTCCGGTCCCGTCTGCTCGAGACGCCTCGTTTTCACCTCTTTAACTTGGTTTAAAAGGGGTGGGGAGGGAGAGGAGAAGACCCAGGACTCCCCGCCGGGCCGGGCCGGGCCGGGCCGCTCTAACTGCGTTAACTCCCTTCCAGGCCAGAGGACAGGCGCTTTCCGCGGTCTGAGGTGTGACAATAACAATGACGTGGCCATCGCACGCGTGAAAGCGCTGGACAATAAACTGTGCTCTGAGGCCTGCTTACCTGGTGAGTGGCCGCCTGCCGAACATGAACTCGGGCTTGGGGGGGAAGCTTCTGCTCTTCCCTATGTCACCCCCTGCCCTCCTGATCCTCCCTCGCCTTCCTCTCCCACCGTCCATCCTCATCGCCATCCCCACCACCATCCCCACCACCCATCTCACCATGGGACTGTCCACCAGCCATGAAACCACCTGGCAGCAGTAGGTCAAGACGTGGTGCCCGATGGGGTTGCTTTGGTTAGGGAGGAGTTGTGGTCTAGCTTGGGTGGAAAGTTTGGTCCCTTAGCCAGGTGCTTGCTGAGACCATGGTCTTTGGGCCAGGTGTATCTAGGTATCCCTGGGGCAAGGGACGCGGTGCTGTGGCCCTGGGCAGGCCAGGGTGTAGGGCATGGAGAGCGTGGATTTGCTTGGGAGGGCCGTGCTGAGAACCTGCTCACACGCTGTCGCGTGTCCGGTTCGTTTGGCATCAGCACGGCCCCTGGCTCAGTCCCCGTGGGTTTGAGCACCGTGGGTGGAGCACGAGGTTTGGTGGGAGTCTTGGCAGCTCCTCTAAGAGGAGACCTGAGCAAGGGCTTAGGCACGGGCAGCAGGCCTCCCGCGAAGGCCCCAGCCGTGCTGCGGGCCTCGGCGCTGTACGAAGGTGTGGAGCACGGGCTCCCGGAGCACTTTAGGTCTAGCAGAGCCCCGAGGATTCATCCCCCTCTTCCATTTCGTCATGCTTTTTCTCCCTCCCCATCCCTCCTCTCTTCTCATCCCTCTCCCCGCCCGGCTCCCCCCAGACTCCTCCGTCCGTGCGGAAGTTCATGTTCGCCCCGTGCCAGCACAGTTCCTCCGCCCCTGCTCATGTCCCGTCTGTGCCCAGAGGTGCCACGAGGCGACAAATGTATCTGCAACCCCCGCCGTGGGGAAGGGCTGGGCAGCACCAAACAGCAGCTTTTTAAGCCAGAAAGAAAGGAGGAAAAAAGAAAAAAGTGAAAAAAAAAAAGAAAAGCCCGTCGCAGCCCGCCGGGGCTCCTGTGCAGGCCTGTGCCGATACATTTGTGGGCAAGCTGAGAGCAGCTCTGCCCCTGCCTTCCTCCTTGCTGCAAAACCTGTGGCAGGCAGCAGCTCTGCAAACGCAGCCGGTGCTGGAGAGCCCAGGTCAGGGGGGAGATGGCCGGGGAAGGTCCTTCCTCGCCATCCCTTCTCCTCTGGGAAAGCTTTCCCTCCCGCTGCCCTTTGCGCTTCCCAGCTCTCCTCTTCCCTGCGGTTTCTGCTCCGGAGAAATGCAGTGAGATGCTTGTGGAGGAATGGGAGCAGCCACAAATGCCCGGTCACCTCTTCCCACCTTTGGATGCCAGCAGCTGGGTTCAAAGCCCCGGGCGCAGGCAGGCTCCCTTTCGGTTCCCGACCGCGTCCCCCTTGGTTGTGGCCATGGGGGGGACAAGGAAAAGGCAGCTTTGCTCCTGCAGTGGCCCCGGCGCAGCAACGGCCCAAGGCCAAATCCTGCTTTGCCCTGCCACTGGGGCCGCGATGGCCCCGGTCCTGGAGTGAGCACAGGATGCGGCCCTCGGGGCCAGGCAGAGCTGTTTCCAGCCTTTGGCCACCACATTTGCCCATGTGGTCGGCACTGTTGCTGCTTGTGGGTCTTTTGGCCGTGGCACCGTGCTGCCCTGTGGGCTGGCTCCGGGCTCTTGGCGTCTCCTCCCACGGCTCGGAGAAGGGAAGGTGCCGCTGGTGCCGGGCTCGGAGGGCAGAGGAGCACGGCGTGAGGCAGAGCAGGATGCTTCAGGCTGCAGCTTGCCTGCATCCCCACTTCCTTGAGCTTTTCTTGAGGTAGCCCCCACCCTGGGTCAGACTCCTCCACCCCTCTTGGGACCTGGGGATCCCCAAAAGCTCAGTCTCGATGCCAGCTCCCTTGGGCTTGCCTTAGTCCCAAACCTGGCCACGTCGCCTCCTGCATCATTGCACCAGTTGTCCTGGTGCCAGGCTGGGGCTCAGGGGCAGAGAAAGCAGGGAATTACCTGAAGGGATGCAGAAAGCTGCGCTCCGCCTTCTGCAAGCAGATCCCTGGGCCTGGCATGCTGCGGAGTCGGTGGGAAAACCTCCTGCCGTAGCCGCCTGCCCAGCGCGATGCGCACGGGGCGAATGGAGACCGGCGCTTTGGATCTGTCCTGGCTGCAACCGGGTTTTGCAATGTTGCTTTCGTTAGGCAGCTCCTTCCTTACCCTGCACCAAGCTGCCTTCTCGCTGCCTTCTGCCCAGACCGCATCTCCCTGTGCGCTTTTAATCAGGATGGATCAGCCGTTTGGTCTCCGCTTGGTCTGCAACAGAGGTGATTTGAGGGGCGATTTAGTATTTGTGTCGGCAGTGCTGGATTCTGAGCTCTGCATCGTTGGCTGCAGGGCTGGTTTAAATGCACTGAACGTGGGCGTTAGCGCAGAGGTTGCAGCGGAAGGGCCAAGGCAGCTCCCGGCGCAGAGCCGGGCCGCGTGGCCACGCTCCCTCGCACCGACCGGAGCTCGCTGTCAGCATCGCAGGTTTGGCAAATGCGGAAGATTTTCCGTGGTGACTCGTGGCTGGTATTTCCCTGCCAGCCCTGGACTCAGCGCATTTGATTTGCAGATTTGAATGCGGTTATATCCATGGATAGGCAAGAACAATGTGGATTTTTACTTTGAGGCCATGTTTTATTTTAATGAAAGCTTAAAAAAAAAAATCTGTACATTGATTTGGCTGGTTTTGCCATGATTAGACCTATGGATTTTTTTTTCACTTTCTATAACATGGGATGTGGTTCATCAAAGCAGAAATGCTCAGTCACCCCTAGCGCTGTGGCGAAATCAGAGCTCTACAGAGATGGGCAGCGGGTTGTGGAGGCGTCCCAGATGGTACCAAGATGGGGAGAGTTTGGGAGTCGCTGTGCTGGAGATGGTGCTCAGCCTAGAGACGATCTCAAAGGCTTCTGCTGGTTCAAATCCCTGCATTGTCCTAGCGGTAGCTAATGCTGCAGCGGGCTCAGCGAGCCGCTGGGTTTCCACCGTGATGCTATTTGGGAGCTGGTCTGTGCGGGACAGGTCTGAGGTCAGCTAAGGGCAGAGGGGGCTCTGCCTTCGAAGGGCTTCGAATGGGGTTGTCCTGATCCAAAAGGGAGATGAGGAGCGAGTGCGCGTCCCTGCCGGAGCACTGAAGCCACGTCCCTCTGCTTGGAGCCTCCCGGTGACTCGCTCCTTGTGATCCTTTCAAGGACACGCCGAACTAATCTAAATCTCTGCACAGAGGCGCGGTGGCACTGGAGCGCCTTATGCAATATCAAGCTCTTAACGGGATTTCTGCGCGTGTTTATGTGTGGTCCTGTTTAATTATCCATCCCCTCCGGGATCTGCAGACTTAACTTGCCTCGCTCTTCAGCGCCAGCTCGAGATGAAAAGCCGGCTAAAAGGGGAGCTGTCATGTTCCATAAATCAGCAGGCAGCGGCGCGAGTTTTTTATTATTGTTGCTTCCTCTTGGAAAAGCCATCCGTGCTTTCCTTCAAGGGGGTCCACCTCGGGGTGAGGCTTGCTGGGGGGGTTCAGGGGGTGCACCTCTTTCTGAATGGAGCCATATAGCCCCTGGTGTGGGGGGTGGCAGTAAGCAGGGCCCAAGCGTGGCCCATCACCCTGCGCCAGGTTGAAAATACCCCTTGAACCAAGCTGGGAGAAGATGGAGAAGGGCGCATGGGTGGCCAAGCACCAACGTCGCACCTGTGCGTGGCAGGAGCGTGTCCTCACGCCGGGGTTTTCCTTGGCACTGAACGCTGGAGGGTGCAAAGGGGCCACCGAAGCGGGACTTGGGAGAGGCGGCGAGGGCCATTCCCCCATGACATCCGCCTTGTGACACGGTGGCGGTGCCCAGCCCTTCCCCATCCCCATCCCGCAGCCGCGCCGCTCGGCATGGGGCAGCTGCGCGGGCCAGCCGGCCTGGAGACCCTCGCTGCGGCCACGCTTGCTCGGCCACGCGCGTGCGCTGGCGGCTCCTTCTCGCCTGTGCTCACCTTGTGCCTTCTGGTCTTTTCCTGCCACGCAGCCGCGGTGCCGGACTCCTGCCCCATTAACATTGACGACTAGGTAGGAGCTCCGCGAAGCCCGCGCAGACCTCGCGCCCCTTTGCCCGCCCGGAATGGGGGGGCGGGTTGGTTTCTGCTCTCGTCCCATGGTTATTTTGTGAGACTAAATTGCCTCCCCGGGCGGCCCCGTTTCCCATCACCTCCGAGACCCGGCGGGGCCATTTGCAGGCCATGAGCCGTGCGCTCATGGGAGAGAGGAGGCCCTGGGTGGTTTGCTGAAGCCATCTCAGAAAGGCTGGGGCAAGGCCAAAATCTCAGGACTCCTGAGCCCTTTCTCCAAGGCGGTTGCGCTAATCCCTGTGCGCGTTGCTCAGAGCCGTAGGGCTGAACGGAGCCATCTGCGTGAGCGCTCCCCTAAAGTCCTGGGGAAAGCGGCCCGCACGCGTGCCAGGAGGTGAAGCCATCTCCTTCCCTTCGCCTGCAGGGTTTGCCGAGTTCCCTCAGTTCTTTAAAATCCACCTTTAAGTCCCCGCCAATGCAGCACCGGGCTCTGTGGCCAGGAGGATCTCAGTGCCGTGGCCAGCTGGGGCACCTCCCTCCACCTGGCCCGGCGGTGGCTTCGGCAGCCTGGACCCCATCTGCAGAGCCACCTTCTGCCATCCTGTCCGTGTCCCCCAAAAACCACTCCGGCTGGGCCTCGCTTTTGCTGTGGTCCCTCACCAGCCCCTTCTCTCCCCCCAGGCCTCGAGGCAGCCGACAACAACGCCCGGCTCCCATGGCAGAGCCGCCGGCGCTGCCGCTCCACCAGCACCATCGAGGCAGACACCGCGGAGGCGGCACGGCGTGGGAAAGCTGCCTGCCGGAGGGGCTCGCGGACGCCAGCACCGCAGCCGAAACGCCCCCCCTGCTCCCCTTCTTCCCCTGGCACGGAGGAATCCTGGAGCCCGGGCGCCGCAGGCATTGCCACTGCCAACCCTTGGCCGTAGCGATACTGATTTTTCAAAAACCGGTAACCTCGAATTCTCCTCCTGGCCCGCTCCGCCTGGCCCCATCGCCGCGGCAGGACTGATGGGACACAGCGGGGAGAGCAGCACGGGGCCGTGGCACGGGCTGGTTTTCCTACTGCCACCGAGGCAAGCGGGTCCTCGGGGATGCCGGAGCCCGTCCCGCGTCCTTGTGCTCCTCTCTGCTCCCGCAGCTCGCCGGGCAGCGCTGAGCGGGACGGAGATCGCCCAGCGGCTCCGCGGTGGGACGGGGCTCCTCGGCCACGGGGCAGCGGGAGAGTGAGGCTGGGAGGAAGGTGCTCGCTGGCAGCGAGTGACAGCGTTTGCTTGCTGCCCCCCGGCTCTGGCTGTGGGCTCCGAGCTGCCCCCGTGGCACGGGCACCCCAGCTGCACAAGCTGGCGAGCTCGAAGCGGGGGCTGGCCCCTGCCGGGTTTGCCGGCGCGTGCCGAGGCTGCGGGAAGTCCCTGGCTGTGCCGTGGCGGTGACAGCGCCCCTGCCTCGGCTCTGCTCCCACGGCCCCCACCCGCCTCCCTCCGCGCTCCCCCCGGGCACAGCCCCCCGCCCCGGCTGCCAAAGCTGAGCAATAAGCAGGCTGCCGGGGCCGGCGGCTCCTTCCTCTGGCTTGCTTTTCCTGGGGGCTGAACGCGGTGCCGGGGGCAGCCCAGCCGCGCCGGACCCCAGCTCCCGGGCGATTGCTCGTTTAACCTCACCGTCTTCCGACCCGCTGCACGTGCGGCACTCGGGGCTGGCCCTCTCTCTGCAACAAGTGCCAAAAGCGCCAGCCCGCTTCTTCGGTCCTTCTCTCTCTCTCTGAAGCACTTTGTAGCAGGGGGGTGGAGGGGGATGCGGGAGCTGCCTCCCTCACCACCCTCCCACCCCTCCATCCTCTCGTCCGTCCTCTGTTCTCCACCTGGCACTGGGCTGTTGGCATAAGCGAGTTTTTACTTGACGGGACAGGGATAGGATGGCGATGCGGCCCCAGATCGCCGGGATTTAGGGGGGTTCCCTTGGACGTGCTGAGGCAGAGTGGAGCAAGGGAGGCTTTGGGGGAGTGGTGCAGGGCTTGGCCACGTGCAGCCCCTCCAAGCAGCTGGAGAGCATGAAGGTCCTTTAAAAGCTGCTTTGGGAAGCGTCAGACTCAGGATCCCAATTTAGCATGTTCTGGAGCTGTTTGGGCCCTTACAAGGAGTCCAACCCCCGCCTCTTCCCCACCTGTTTTTTTGGGCAGCACATGAGAGCCAAGTGAAGTTGGGGGCTCTTCCCCTGTGCCCCTGGTCTTTCCACAGCAGAAGGACAAGCCGCAGAGGGCTCGAGCCCCAGCTGTCTGCAGAGGGTCCAGCATGCATGCACGCACACAGGCAGCAGGCATCCTCCTGCACATCCCCGTGGTGGTGCGTGGGGTCATGCTGATGGCAGCGCGCCCCCTAAAAGGGGAATAAAGCCCTCTGGAAGGCCGGGGGGCGGTGGTGCAGCGGCGGCTATTTGCGCTGCCCGCTCTGCAGCCGGGGGCGCATGGCTGCTCTCCCCGTGGCGTGGCTCCTCCAGGAGTTGCAGTTGGTGTTGGACATCCTGCTTCCCTCTCCCCTCATCCTCGATCTCCTCTCAAGACCTCAGCATTTGAGATTGGGACCCATATCTCCTGCAGGCTTTGCAGTTCCTAAATTTCTTTCTGAGACCTTGTGGCCAGGGGTTGGAGAAGATTGAAGTCTCCAAGCCACCCTCCAGTGACATGGGACCTGCTAATGGGAGAGAGGGGCAGGAGAAGTGTCCTAGAGCAGGAGGAAGACAGGGGACATGTGCTCCGTGGCAAGGGGACAGCTGCAGCCTGCTCCAGCCCAGGGCTGGGACAGAGCAGCCCACGGCTCGCAGACTCGCAGATTCAGGTTTCCTGGCCCAAAGGATTAAGTAGCACCTTTCGAGGCACAGGGAGACCTTTGGCTTCCTGAGATCTCTCCGTTCAGGGGTTTCTCTACTGGGCTGAGCTGGGAAATCCAGCAGCAGTGCAGTGGAAAAGTTGCACGGGACGGAAAATCAGTCTGATGCTCCTGCACGCGCGTGTCTGGCAACGTCCTTTACTCCTCCCAGGGCACAACAAGGGCTCTCCAGACCAGTGGCCTCCCCATGAGGTTCGGTGCAGCTGGGTACCTTGGTACGGTGCTGAGATGGTGTTTCTGGCTGCTGGGGGGGATCAGGGGGAGAGCAAGCAGGCTCTTGTTCAGGAGGTTCCCTCAAGCGTAGCAGAGCAGGTTTCCTGGCCGCTCCGAGCTGTGCGTTCCTGAGTCTGCAGGGAGCTGTGGGGCCGCTGGGGCTGCTCCAGCGGCAACGGGGGGTGGCTGAAGTCCCCCTCGAGTAACTGGGACGATCGGCTGGTACGACCATACGGACTCCCGTGTTGGACGCAGTCTTAAAGGCTGAGGGTTGAACTCCGCGTGGGAGCGCACTGGTAACTCAGAGGAGTCGCCTGCTGCCCCATGAGCGTAGGGCAGTGAGGACAGCCGGGATGCTGCTGCGCGGGAAGGCTGGGGCCGTGCAAGGGTGGCCCTGCAGGGACGTTTGCAGGGACAGTGCCCTTGTGAAGCTTGCACGATTCCTTGGTGCAAGCAAAGGAACGAGCATCCTCGGCCAGCAGGGCTGGGGGGAGCAGGGCTTCCAGCGCCGGTGCAAGCTGCGCGCGTGCCGGGGCGCGCAGGGCGGAGATTGCGTTCTGCTTCCACCACATTTTCACCGCTCACAGGTAATGCACACTGCAGTCACACCTCCTCCTCGCCGGAGAGACGTCCCCGTTGCGTGCTCGGCGGGTGGGGAGTGCCGGAGAGCTTTACTGGGCCACCTGGAGCTGCCGAGAGAGAAAGTAGTAGGATGTAAGTAATAGGATGAGAGGCGACGGCCCTTTTCTCTCCCAGGTCAGACCCTTGCTCCAGGGATCCACTCGGCAGGGATTTAAGAAAGGAAACCAGATTGCTGCTTATGACTTTGCTTTGAGCATGTTTTGGATTTTGCGAGTATGTTTAATAAAGGGTATCCTACGTCGACGAAGCGCCCAGCGTCGTTCCTCAGCGGAGCGGGCGGCGGCGCAGCCGGGGTCCCGGGGGCTCAGCTGGCAGAAACCCTCCTCCCCTCTCGCCCCTCTCACGGCGCCTCCGCAAACGCAGCCGGGCTCCCGCCTCCCCCCCAAGCCGGCCGAGCCCCGAAGGCGGCTTCGGCCATGAAGAGCTTCGCCCGGCGCGGCGGGGGGCCGGGGCGCGACGCGGTGGGGCGAGAAGAGGAGCGGGGAGGAGGGAGGCCCGAGGCGGCCCGGCGGCCGCCGTGCGTTTTGAGGACGGGGCCCCCCCGGCTGTGGAGGGGCGGGGGGTGCAGGCACCTTGTGGGGCAGGCCTGACCGGCCGGGGGGGCAGGAGCAGCAGAGCTGAGTTATAAACTGGGCATCGATCTGCTTAAAAAAACGGGAATTTCACCCTCCCCCCCCCCCCCGGGGCTGCCTCGCGCCCGGCCAGGGCATCGCCTGCGGCGCCCCAGGGAGCCGGCCGGGCCCCCTCGGGCCCAGTTCCCTGTGGATCCGGGGAGGAAAAGTGCTTTTTAACCGGACACTTTGAGTCCAGCGGGTATTTCTGTCTTTTTTTTTTTTTTTTTTTTTGGGGGGGGGCGCAGGACGTTGATGCTTCGGGCTCTCCGGGGAGGCTCCGTGCACCCCTCCGCTGGCACCTTACGGGGATGCAGGGCCGCAACCGTCCTGCTTAAATACAGGAAGCGCCTTGACCGCGGGGGCTGCCCGCCGCGGCGGGCTGCCCGGGGGCCGTGTGGGGCCCGGCGCGGCGCGGCCCGCGGCGCCCCCCGCCCTCGCGCCCGCCCTGAGGCGGCCCCAGCGCGTCGCGAGCGGCGGGGCAGCGCGGGCCGGCGGCCTCGCTCGCCATGGCAACGCGGCGGCCAATGGCAGGCCGCGAAGCTGTTTACCGGGGCGGAGCGTCGCCCTAGCAACCGCCCAAGCCTTTCGGGGCAGCTACTTAATGGCCGCGTTCCGCCGCTGACAAATCACTGCGGCGCCGCGGACGGGCGCCCGGAGGCCGCGGGGTGGTCGCCGGTCCCGGGGGGCGCAGCGCAGCGCAGGGACTGCCCCCTCCCCGCTTTTGGAGGGGTCTTCGTCCTTTTTTTTTTTTTTTTTTTCCTTTTTACCCCCCCTTCTCCAGAACATTCCTGCTCGCTCCTGAACTTTGGCAGCGGTTGGGGGGGGGGAACGTCGCCGCCGGGACGGGGTAAGGGGGGGGCCTGGCGCGGGGCCGGGCGGCTTCGCGGGGAGCCCCGGCTCGTCGGCCTGCGGGAATTTCCGTATTTATCCTGTATTTAATCGCCGCAGTCGTGCCGGGCTGCAGCGGGAGCTCGGGCGGGCGAGCCGTCGGGCGGGCGAGCCGTCGGGGCTGGGGGTGGCCGGGCCGGCTTTGCCCCAGCGCTTCCCCCCCCCCCCTTCGACCGTTAAATATCCCGTTATTCGAGGGGGCATCGCGGGAGAGTCGGGCTCCCCCCGGCTGCGGAAAGGAGGCCGCGCGCGAGAGTGCTTGGGGTGGGCTCAGCCTCGCCACTTTCGGAGATGCCAGCGCCCCGGCGGGAGGGAAAAAGGCAAAATAAAGCGAAGCCCGCGGAAGTTAGCAGAGGCGGTAACGCGGGGACGGCTCCTCGACGCGTCGGACGCCGGCAGCACGCGGGGTCTTTGGGAACGGCGTCCGCGCTTCGCCAGGCTGCACGGCACGATTTGGGCTTTCACGGCCAAGCGGGGCGGCTCGGGTGCCCCGGGCGCGGGTTGGAGGGAGTTTCCACCAGAGCTGACGCGAGCTGAAGCACCGTGGGGAGGAGGAGGCGTCGCAGCATGTCGCGGAGAGGCCCCGGGGATGGGTTTCGCCGAGCGGCTTGGGGAGCGTTGGGCCGCAGAGCTGCCCGGGCACCGGGGAGCTGGCTGCCTGCCGGAGTGTAGAGCGACTCCCTGTCGTTATTGCAGGATCTGCCCTGCGGCCTCCCTGCCCCTGTGCACCTCGTGGGTGCCGGACCTGCCCGCTCTGGTCTCTCCGGGCATGGCTGACGGCTGGTTGAACCTCCGGTCAGAAGAGGAGAGAGGGCAGGAAAGCAGCATGGGGGACTCGAGCAATCTGGACGACAGCCTCACCAGCCTCCAGTGGCTCCAGGAGTTCTCCATCATCAACGCCAGCGTGGGCAAGTCGTCCTCATTGCCCAGTGGTGCCGACCCTCACGACTACCACAAGATCCCCGGCTCTGCGGCGCCATGCTCCCCGCTGGCTGCTGACCCCGCGTGCATGGGCATGCCTCACACCCCTGGCAAGCCCATCTCCTCCTCGACGTCCAGGACTGCGCACCTCGGCCTGGGCATGCACGCTCAACCCATGGAAGACATAGACTACAAGACCAACCCACATGTAAAGCCACCTTACTCATATGCCACGCTCATCTGCATGGCGATGGAAGCCAGCAAGAAGACTAAAATCACCCTCTCCGCCATCTATAAATGGATTACTGACAACTTCTGCTACTTTCGGCATGCTGACCCCACCTGGCAGGTAGGTGGCCAGGAAACCTTCTCTTTCCTCCTTCCTTTCTTCTTGGAGTTGGACCTGCCGGTGGGGCTGGGGGAGGACTTTCTGCGCCCTCTACCATGCAATGTGAGGCTGAGTGCCGAAGGCTGAGTGCCGAAGGCTGGAGCTGCTTGTACTCCGAACTGCCCCGGTGGGAAGTAAGGAGGAGGCTGCACTCTGCAGGGTGGCCAGCGCACCCTGTCCCTGTTTGGGCAAAGGAGATCTGGTTGCTACTTTCAAATGGGTCTTCAGAGATGAGAATCTTGTCATGATGCTGGTACCTTAAGAAGACATTCCCTGGCAGCAGTAGCAGGTCTTCCTCTCCCACCAAGGTATTTAGCCTGGTGCCAGCATTGAGGAGCAGGCAGAAACTGCTGGCAGTGGGATGCTCTCAATGTAAACAGGAATTTGCCCTCGCAAAGTTAGTTATTATCTAGCATGTCCCCAGGGCCAGTGAGAGGCCCAGATTTTTCCACCTGGGCTGGTGTCAGAGAGGGAAGAATTCAGCACAGAGAGGAGGGAAGGAGCAGAAACGCAGGTGGAAGAGGAAATGCCTGGGGAAAAGGTGCCGAGAAGGGGCCGTATGGGAGAAAGAGCCCCGGTCGGAGCTTCGCCATTCAGAAATGACGAAGCCGTGAGGGCTATGGAGGAGAGGAGCCAGGAGCCAGCCATTATGGGAAGAGCCAGGGCCATTTTAGGAGAGGGAAGGCAGCTGCTCAACTGCGCGTGCCTGCAGCTCCTCGCAGCAACAGGACCAGCCCCCGTGGGAAGGCGTCTCTGTCCCCCTGCTCCACCTTTTGCAGAGCCTCCATAGGAAGGTGCCTGACAACAGAGCCCTCCGAGCTGCCCCAGGCCCCTCAGTGGCTAAGCAAACACCTAATATCACTGATTTTAGGTGTTTTCTGTAGGTGCTGAGAGACAAGCGTAGGAGAGGGGATGTAGGGGACCCCCAGGGAGATGTCACTTGTTGGGAAGATCCCTCACCAGGTTTGTTTAGAACAAGAATGCTGCTGCTTTCCAAACGGAGCAGGAGGAGAGGTCACCCCTCCTTTCCAGCAGGGCTGCCTGTCCCTCAGGGAGGACAGGTGAAAGAGTCCATCACTGTGACAAGCTGGTCAGACCTCAGCAGGAAGCCTGAGGCAGAACCAATTGCCTCCCTATCCCCCAGGGAGCAGAGACAGCAGCCCTGGGTTCTTTACCTCGGGGAAAAGCTTAAAGCACATGGGCTTTTCCCTGCTGTGTTGGCTTGGAGCTCCTCTTCTGTCATGCAAAGGGACTGCCAGTAAGGGCGGCATTGTGGGACATGCAAGGGCAGGAGGGACCTGGGTGACACATCCTTCCATGGGTTATTCCTAATTGCTGATTCCACCATCCACAGCGCACAGCTTAGAGGCTAATTTAGTGGTTTCAGGCAAAAGAGCTGCATGTCTGCTGCCCACGCCTTGACCACCTCCCAGGGGAGATGGGTCTCCATCAGCCCTTGAAGACCATCAAGGGGAAGGGAACCATCTCAGTCCCTCTCCAGAGCCACTTGCGGTCCACCAGCCTCCCTCAGAGGAGGAAAACTGGGCCTGGAGGTCTTAGTGCTGCTTGTCACCTCGAAACCTCCCTGTGGCCCAGCTCACCGTGGGCCAGGGAGCTCCTCACTGTGTTGCCCACGTGGTAGGGGCTGAGCTGTGACCAAGAGGTGAATGGGGAATATCTGTCCCACACTTACTGCCAGGAGCAACCCCAGGGGCTATGCATGCAGGTAGCAATGGCTCACATAAACAGGAGCCTCCTTGGACATTTCCACCTCTGAAAGTCGGCATGAACCCAGCCGTTTTATGTGCTGGTGGATCTACAAGAGTGTTTCAGAGGGGAGGAGTTGTTTGCCCACATTTTGACTTTCTCCTGCAAACTCACGGCTGGATAATCACCACATTTTTAATTAAATGTGTTTATTAATAAAGAAAGAAAGTTTTCAGTCCCTCTCTGCAGAGATGCAGGGGGTTCACCAGATTGTTGCAAGGAGGAATGATAAATATGTTAACTGGCTGCGTAATAACAAACGGCAGCCCAGCCAGGCTGAATGAAATTTGGGATGGGGAGGAGAGAAAGGGAGCAGGGAATTCTGCCTGCAATTCTCTGAGCCTTGTAAAATTTCATTAAACTGTAAATTTGGAATTGCTGTAGTCTGGAACATTTGCAAGACTTCTCCTTTTCTTTTTTCTTTTTTCTCCTTTTCTTTTTTCTTTTTTCTCCTTTTCTTTTTTCTTTTTTCTCCTTTTCTTTTTTCTTTTTTCTCCTTTTCTTTTTTCTTTTTTCTCCTTTTCTTTTTTCTTTTTTCTCCTTCCACTGAGGCTATGTTCTCATCCCCTACCCCAATTCCCGTACATGAAGACAGACTCGAAAGGTCATGCCACCCATACTCCGGGGGGAGATGGATATATTCCTGTGGGAGCTGAGTACTTTGGAGAGGAGCCAACACACCCAAGGAGCTTCAGCCGAGAGGAGGGTTTTGTTGTGTGTGTGTGTGTGTGTGTGTGTGTGTGTGTGTGTGTGTATGTATGTGTGCGCGTGTGTTTTTCAACAGCTCTAAGCATTCAAGCCTTGTTTTTGCTAGTCGGCACTACGGATTATGGATGAATAAGCATAAAGATATCCAGGCAACATTAAAAAAAAAAAAAACTCTACCATATCCAATCTCTTAATACAGTCTTGGCTTTGTGAAGTCCAATGCTGTGTTATTTACCCAATAACTGAGTTTCCTTTCTGATTATTCACATCACCCTGGGCACATTCAGGGTTTCAGAACAGCACGACAGGAGCAGAAACTCCCTCCCCACCCCCAGCCAGTTTGGACTGTGGTGGATGAAGATGCAGTAATTTCATCGCAAGCTTCCCCAGGCCAGGACGCACCTCTGTGAACAAATATGATGGGCAACCTAAGTGAACCCAAACTCTGGGTGTGCAACTCTCCAGCACCCCAGTTCAGGTCTGCCTTGGGGACCCCAGCACAGCTGACCCAGAGCTGTTCAGTACTTGCAGGAGAGCCCATGCGCCTGTCTACTATAGTTTGACCCATCTAGTTTCTAGCATCAGTCTGACAGCAGGGGTAGCAGAAAGGCACAGAGAGCTAATTTTTGTCAATGTATTTTCTCTTCAACATTGGTAATAAGCACAGATGAACTGGGGGGTCCAAGGAGGGCTCTAATGGTGCTGTTCCCTCATGATACTACTGTACGTTGCCATTTATAATGGGCTATGGCCACACTAGCATAAAGTCCCTACTCTTCCTCCATACGATCTCCTTCAACTTAGCTCCATGCTTAGAGCAGGTTAGGCTGGCTTTTCCCAGTGCACTGTGTGATCCAAAGCCTCGTGCCCCCAGTTTAAAGCCAAAGAAAGTTTCTCATAAATTTTCTGTTGGTTGGCAAGTCCTAGCTCGAACCCCTTGGCTGCTGCCATTTCTGGATGAATTAGAGGAGAGGCAAGAAAACTGCACTAATGACTTGGGGCAGGGGAGTTTCTGCTGGGCACATAGCCTGGAATGTCTTCTGTCTTGATGATTTCTTCTGTCTATTTGCCAAAGGTCCTTGCTGAAGATATACTTTTCCACCAGCCTCTCTAGTCTGCTCATCCAGGTAGGTCCCACAGTAGAGAGCAGTCATTCAACCTTGCTGTTTTCTCTTTTGGGTTTAGAACTCCATCCGGCACAACTTGTCCTTGAACAAGTGCTTCATCAAGGTGCCTCGAGAGAAGGATGAGCCAGGGAAGGGTGGCTTCTGGAAGATCGACCCTCAATATGCCGACCGGCTCATGAACGGCGCCTTCAAAAAACGGAGGATGCCGCCAGTGCAGATCCACCCAGCCTTCACCAATAGAGCCCAGCAAGAGGCAAGGTCTGTCACAAGCCCAGCAGCTTCCTCTTGGACCAGCAATAATGTCCTGAATGTCAATATGGAGTCGCAGCAGCTGCTGAAAGAGTTTGAAGAAGTTACCGGCGACCAGAACTGGAATCCAGCAGATGCAAAAGCAGGCCACAAGCGCAAGCAACCATTGCCCAAACGGACGGCCAAGTCGGCTCGGCTTTCCAGCTCTCCCTTGCTCACCCAGGAAGAACAAACAGAACTGGGATCGCTGAAAGGTGACTTTGACTGGGAAGCCATCTTTGACACCACCTTGAATGGTGATTTCTCCTCTTTTGAGGATCTGGAGCTCACACCTCCAATCAGCCCGATAACTCGAGACGTGGACTTGACAGTACACGGCCGACACATCGACTGTCCGCAGGAGTGGTGCCCCACTGGGCACGACCAGGTCCTGACCGAATCCAACCAGAACAGCCTGGACTTTGATGAAACCTTCATGGCCACTTCTTTCCTTCAGCATCCCTGGGATGAAGGGAGGAACGATTACCTCTCAAACTCCGTCAGCGTGGACCAATTGTTTGAACTCAACGACACTTGTTTGCCAGCTGATGTGAATGACTGGAGCAGTGTGGGATCCTTTTTATAAGAGGTCATTCATGATCTAAAGGACCTTACCAAGCCCACATACCACTTTACCTTTAGCAGGATGCTCCCCCCGTGCTGCTGAACTTAAAAGGGACAAGATTTTCTAGAGACAGAGACATACACGGTGACTTTTATCAGCCTCAGAATATGAATATTCACAGAAACACCGGGGGAAAAAAAAACAATAATGCAAGAATCACTTGGTACATCTTTAAAGAACACATCAGAAGTCTCTGGTCACTGAGTTTCCTCGAGAGAAGATATATATATATAACAGTACTTTTTTTTTTTTTTTTTTACTTTTAAAGAAAAAAAATGTGAATTATCATTTTTTCATGGAAACGGACAAGGCATTTGTTCCTTTTGGGCTAAAGGCGAGCACCTGCTAAACTAGATTCAAGAAATGATACTTCTAGTGGCTTAGGACTCTATAGACTATGTGCAATTTCCTCAACCCTTCTTCTGTCCATTTGTCTCTCTCTTTCTCTCTCTCTTTCTTTCCTTTTTTTTTTTTTTTTTCTGTCCAGGGAAGTTCCTAGGTATAACATGTGATAATTAGCTAGCAGGCAAATAAAGGTCCCTTCTGGATTCTCTGAGTTCAGCCTCCCTCCTGAATTGTGCCTAGAGAAGAAGAAAAGGTCTGTAAATTCAGATGCAAATCAGCAAGTCTGTCTCTTAGATGTTTTTATATAATCTATTATATATTATATATTCAAAGAAACCTATATTTTTAGCATTAGATATTCTTTTTAGTGTGAGGCAGGGGAAATACAGTTTTGGGGGTGGTTTTATATTTTTAAGGTATAAAGGTTTGTCTTTATTATTCTGCAAATTAAGAATGAAGTGTGTGGCATATCTGCTCTCACAAAATATGCAAGGGAGGATTCCTGCAACGGCAGCAACAAGTTTTGCTATGAATCCAGAAAACGAACACGGCAGGAGAGGAGCAGAGGGGATTGGGACTTTCCCAGCAGTGGCTTTCTTATTTCTGTACCTGACATCCTTGCCATGGTTGCCGTAGGTCTAGGCTTGCACCACCATAAACTTTCTCTGTCTTTCAACAGCTGACAAAACCTCTCTGCTTTTTCTGGTCTGAAACTGTCGCCCTCCATTTCTTTTGCTCATCTGTCAGGCTCTGAGCATCCGACAGGATGATGCAGGACCCCAGTTAAGATGAACTTTTGGGGGAGCCGTGGGTGAGGAGCAAGGTAAATGGCCGCTGCGCATTGCGTGCAGTCCCTCACGGCGTGGCCAACGGCAGCTGTCACCAGTGGAGTCGCTCTTTATCTGGAAATACAAAGCTCTAGATGAGACCAAGGAGGAATAAAATCTGGGTCCAGGCTCTGCCCGTGAATCTCAGGCCAAAGACTGTGCGTCCAACAGACTCTGGGAATGACAACGAAGATGAAATTCCACCGCTGACCTGACAGATCAGCCCGTTTTGCTCCACTACGTCCTAGTCCTGTAGGAACAGCTGGCACTCAGCACCACCAGTGAGCTTACCAGGGTCACCCTGCACCTTCCCGCGGTGCCACAGGAGGGAAGTGCCACTGTCACCCTCACAGGGGAGCGCAGCCGGGCAGGCATCGGCAGAGCGATTTCCACGGCCAGCCGCCTTCCCAAAGCAGGCACACGGGCGAAAAGTATCTCCAAAGCAGCCAGAAGACGTTGCAGTGTCACTGAGCGCCTGGAAAGCCGGGTGAGAAAGGGCTTGGTTGCCTTCAGTGTTTCCGCAGCCTTCGAACCGTCTGACCGGGAGCAGACCGTCAGCTGGGATAGCAGCCAGGGCCGTGGTGGTTTACATGGACTGGAGATCTGGCCCTTTGACTCCGCTTGTAGAGACAGCGTGGCAGGGTTTCTATCTGCAAAGTAGGTCTAGGCAGCATAGAAACGTTACAGTAGCTGAGCAAAATTGTGCTAAAACTTGACTTGAACCGCTAGAGAACTGGATTCTTTGCCTCTCCTTTGCTACAGGCTATTAGAGTTAAGGTAGCTGTTAGTTAGCCAAGGTAAAAGCTGTAGCTTTAGTGGTGTATCTTAGACTTGCCGGAGAATGGAAGATGATAAAGATATTCTTTTTTGGTTACGAGAGAATTTAGGACTTTCGATGTGAGCAACATAACTTAGCTGGAGCCTAGTTGTAGTGTAAAATAAAATAAATTAGTCTAAAAGAAACCCCTTGTAGTGACTTGCATCCGAGGTTGTAAACACAGCGCTTTGCAAGGGAGCGGCTCAGGCAGAGAGGGTGAGAGCCGCAGCCAGCACAGGGTGGCCAGAGCCGCCCCGGCACGCAGGCTCCAGGCCAGCAGCGGCAGCGTGAGGCCTGGATCTGCCCGGCAAAGCGAGGGACGGGCTGGCAGCTCCGAGCCCTGGTCCCCACGTCGGTCACCCCGGCACTGACCTCCCGGTGCTACATTTAGGGGCAGGTGAACAGGGTGGGTTCACCCAGCCCATTGCTCCCCCGGCCCCACCGGCTCAACGCGAACTACCGTCTGCAGCCTCTGAAACCGGGGCTGGGGTGGCTGCGTCACGAGGCTCGAAGGCCACCGCGATGCTGCCGGACAGCAAGCGGCCCCGGTCGCGGGCTGCGTTTCCAAGCAGGGAGGTACTGCTGCTGCCCGGGCACCGCCGCACCTCGCTGCGGCCTTGGGGCTCCACGTAGGTGTATGTACTTGTATTGGTGGTGCTTCTTTTTTATTTGTTATTTTTGTCCCATTTTCCTGTTTTGGGGGCCTCCTCCATATCGATGCTAAAGAACTGCAAAGATACGTGTGCAGTTTAACATTTTTCATGGAAAGCTATTTACAAATTAGAAAAAAAAAAAAAAAGAAAGAAAGAAATTTGAGGGGTGGGGGAAGAAAGACGTTTGCCTCCTCGTTTCCCTCCAGCACAGACTGGCTCTGGCTGAACCTCTCTCGTGGAGGCAGACAGCATCTCTCCATCACAGACCTGTTTGTGCATCCAAATCCCCGGGCAGCAGGAGGGAGTAGCGTGGGTGCTAACCCCTGCTCCACAGTGGGCATGGTAATTCCCCCAACGGGAAACTGAGGCACAAACCACCAAAATGCTTGGTGCTGCTTACACAGCATCCGTACGGCAGAGGGGTGGCCATGCCTGACCTCCTGAGTCCTGGGAAATGCTTCTAACCCTGGAGCATCCTTTGCTTCCCCTGCAGGGAGCTGCTGCATGGGGAAGCAGGAGTGAACATTCCTTGGGCTGGTGGCCACAAGTGGCCCTCATGCTGGACCTGGGTGGTGATTATCACCTTGGTCCCTTGCCTGGAGCAGCCATACGTAGAGAAGAAGATGTCCCAACAGGGTTTGCAGTCCAAAATTTGCTGTTATCCTAAGTGCGCAGGGTGGGAAAGTGCAGTACAGGGAGCCCAAGTTGCCTCGTACGCAGGGAAGGAGAGCTAGAAACTGGCCCCAGCTCGGCGAGCATGGCCACCAGGCACATGGTGAGAGGTCCCGTGGGTCCCCATGCTCCTCTTTCCTTCCAGCATCTCATTTACAGAGACATCAGGCTCCAGGGTGAAGTACTCGATCCCAAAGAGCTGGCACTGCCTCTTTCCAGCTGTGTCCTGAGAAACACAAGTGGTTTTGGATGGTCTGGTCATCACTCACCGGCTTTACGGGGGGGCAAAGGGCCACACCAGCACCCCTGCCCGGCTGCCCTCCACAAGGCAGAAGATGCGGAGCTGCCATTTTCCACCCAGGGGAGCTGAGGGCACCCTGACATGGAGGCCAGCAGAAAAAGCCGCTTCCTGGGGCCCCCGCAGCTCCCCTGGGCACGCAGCGGCAGGAGGAGCTGCACGAAAGCCACAGGAATAGCCGAACCCTCGCGAGGCCAATTACATCGCGAAGCGATCGGGCTCTGCGAAGGCAGGGAGTAAAAAGCAGCGTAAATCCAGCAACAAGCCAAGACTGCGGGCAGGCGGCAGGAGCTCTCCCGATCTTGGGACAGGAGGTCCGGGAACCCCGTCCGTGGTGGCGGGCATGGGGGCTGCACTGGGATGGCCCACGGGTGTTGGGCTTGGAGCAATGCCAGCAGTGGTGCTGGTATCGAACCCAGTGGTGTCTCTCCATGCCTCACGTTTGGATGCTGCTCCCAGCAATCATGGGATAAACTGGCTGCAAGGGACTTCTGGAGGTGGCCAGTTCAACCCCTTGCTCAAAGGTCTCCAACCTGCTACACCATGACCCAGCACAGCAGCAGCTGGACCATGCCAGCACCACCCAGCTCCCAGCTGCTCTCAATCTGGCCTTTTTCAACCCAAAATAGGAGCTGCAGGTGCTGGGGGAGTCTTGGCTGGTGCTTGCTTTGGGGGAGCTTCATGCTGGGAGGATGGGACATGGCCACCTGGACCAGGTAGGGTTGTCCCCATGTCTGGCATGCTTTTGGAGGCAGGGCCTTGTGGCTTAGGGGCACCAGACCCGTGAGCTTAAAAAGCAATCAGAAAAGCCCAGCGCCGGCTGTTCCTCTTCTTGGTTCCTCGGTTGCAATGCAGGGGGATCTCGTCTCTGTTTTTGCATGGTAATAGTGTTCGTGGCAAGGCTGCGAAAAGCTGGCAGCCCCCCTTGGCTTTTGTTTCATTTATTTTTGTTTTGCCAGACACAACTGCTTAGCTGCTGTTGAGAACTTGCTTGAAAAGGAAGAGCACCAAGCACCATGACCAGCTTCCCCCCTCCGTGGCAGGGGGGAAAAATGACGCTGCTGGGGGAAAGGAACAAAAAAAAAATCTACCCTGCTGGAGCCAGTCAAGGTTTTTAAAGCAAAAAAAAAAAAAGGGGGGGGGGGCAAATATAAAGGAGGCAGCAGGCGAGGCGAGGCCTGGAACAACTTTGTTTTGTTCATCTTTTTGAAAGCAACAAAACAAACTTGGAAGTGCTTTATTTTTCTTTCTTTTCAATGGGATTCCCCCCCCCCCCCCGCCCCGTCCCGAGCAGCAGCGAGGAGGTGCAGCGGGCGCGCGGGGCGCCGAGGCTGCGGGCGGCCGGCGGGGGAAGGACGGACGGACGGAGGGAGGGAGGGAGGGAGGGAAGGATGGAGCGCCTTTTCTTCCAGCAAAGCCGGGCTGCTTTCCCTGGCGCTGAGGAATGCGGCACAATAAAAAAAGAAAAAAAGTCTCTCCCGGGGCTGTAAACTCTGCCCGCGCCGGGGCCGCGGCGCACAAAGCGCTGCGCGCGCTCGGCGCGAAAGGGAGCGCGAGCGGCCGGCGGCCCCCGGCCTGCCCGGGCTTGCCGGCGGGCACGGGCCTCGCGCCCGGGGCCGGGGCCGGGGCCGGGCCAGGGCACCCGCGGCGCTCGGCACCCCGGGGCAAGCGGCGCGCTCCCTCCGGGCCCGGGCGAACCGCCGCGGGCGCTGGGCCCCCTCCCAGCGCGCCCCGAAAGCGGCCGGAGGAGCAGCCCGGGGGCCCCGGGCGACCCCGCGGCGCCCTCCCGACCGCTCCCGTTAGTCCCGCGTGATTCACTCCTCCCGTTCCCCCCGCCCCAGCCGGCCCCTCATCCGTCACCCCTTCCCGATGAAAAATATACACGTAAGCCCTTCTTTTCGTAAGCCCTTCTTTTCTCTCCTTTTCTCGCCCGGTCTTTCTCCTCCACTGAGCGCGGGGCTGGCGCGGAGCCATTCTGGCAAGAGCCTGCTTTCACTTGCTAATCATCCTAAATATTGAAAATCACCGCCTAGAATAAACAGCTCAAAGATCGGGGCCATCGCTGCTGCTGCTCCGTTTGGAAATGCTAATCCAGCTGCCTTTTGTTTTCCTTGTGTGGACGTGGTTTGGAGGAGGTCACAGCTCCTGCTTTCACCCCCCCCCCCCCGGCACACCCCCATATTTCTTCTTCTTCTTCTTTTTCCCGCCCTCCCCTCGCCGGGCCTGGGAGCCGGCGTCCGTGCAGGGGCGCCCCGGAGAAGGGGACCCGCTGCGGTCACTTGGGCCGGGCGGCCGCTGCGACGGCTTAACGGGGGCAACCGAGGCAGGGCCCGACGTGGGCCGGACCCCGATTACCTGACCCCAAAACACCCGGTGGGAAAAGCGGTGCCCCCCCCACCCCCTCGCTGCTCCCCCAGCTCCTGCTGGCGAAGCCGGTTCAGGTCCCTTTGCAGCCCCCCCCGCTGGGGACGGGCCCTTCCGCCCCGCAGCGACGCTCGGGGCGGCGCGGGGGCCGCGGGTGCCCCCTCCGGCGCTGCCCGCGGGAGGCCGTTGCCGGCGGCCGCCAGCGCGGCACAATGCGCCGGCAGGCCGGGACTTGCCCCGCGCCGGGGCGGAGGGAGCAGCGGCGGCCGCCGGCTCGCCCGGCAATGCAACGGCTCCGGCGCGAAGGCTGGCGCGCGGAGCCGCCAGGAATGCCGCCCCCCCCCCCCCATTCCTCCCTCCGCGGCGTCCTGCTCCGCGCTCGCCTCCCGCGACCCAGCGGGACGAGGGCGCGCGGGCAAGGCGCGGGGAAGGGGGAGGAGGGGGAACGGGGCCGGTCCCGACCCGCCGGAGAAGTCCCGGCATTGCCTCCCCCTCCGGGAAGCGGCACTGCGCCAAGCGCAAAGCTCGGCAGGCTTGCAAGGAGACCGCCGGCGGCTCGGGGATTTCTTTAAAAAAAAAAAAACAAAACACACACAAAACCCCCTGTTTTTGAGGTGCCCCCTTCCAGGTTGGGAGCGTCGGGGGCAGCCTGCTTCCTGCAGCTTCTTTTCGCTGCCTTCCAAATGGTGAAAACTTTGCTTTAAAAAGCCCCAAGCAAATGCCCGCTTTCGCTGCTTGACCCCGGGGGCTGAGCTTTACGCCCCAAAAGTCGGGAGCACCCCGGGGCCTGGCTCTCCCGCGGGCGCCTCTCCGGGGGCCGAGCTCGGGGCAGGGCCGGCGCTGCGGCGCGCGGGTGGGTTTGGGGCCCCGGCCGCTGCCGGGCTCGGCGCGAGGCGGGACCCGGGCCTCCCCGCGGCCCCTGAGCCGCGGTTTTCACCGCGACGAAGCGTTCGTGCGGTTGATGCAAAAAGCATCGCGGCTGCCCCGGCAGCTCGCTCTGCTGCCGCCCGTTCGCCTCCCCTCCCTCCCGTGCACCCGGGCTACTACGAGCGGCGGCTGTTGACCTAGAAATGGCCAAGAATTTGGCCTGGCACGCAGCTCGCGGGCGGCGCGCCAGGCAGCGCGGCTCCGCTGGGAACGGCGGCTCGCGTGCGCGGGGAGGCAGAGGCGGGCGCCCGGCCGTCCCCTCCTGCCCAGCGGGATCCCCGCGCGGGCAGGCCGCGCTCGCCGCCGGGGCGTTCGGAGCCTCGAGGCCTCCGGGTTGGGTTCAGGGCCGATTTGTGCCCCTGCGGCGCCGGACTCCGCCGGGGAGCGATCGGGGCACGGCCGGCAGGCGGCTCCCGGTGGAGGCGGCGCTGGGGAGGGGGTGAGGATCGACCCGCTTTTGCTCCCGACGGGCGCCTGGTTCTGCTGCGGTGCAGGGACCCCCCCTCCACGACGCCTGCGGGTGCCGAAAGAGGTGGGAGAGCAGCTCATCAGGGCAAATCGCTCTCCTGTCCCCGGTGGCTCGGCCGTGCCGGCCCCTGGGGTCACCAAGCCCCTTCCCGCCGGGGCTGGCGGCCGGCTGCAGCTTTGCACGGCTCCCCCGCCGCGTGCAGCCCGCGCGGCGGGCGTCCCCCGCCTTCCCCAGCGACGCGGCGTAGGAAGCAAAGCATCCTCCTCTCCGGGCCGGCCGTGCCCTGGAGCTGCTCCATCCGGCCCCATCCCAAACCTCGTCTCCCCGGAGCTAAAGCGGGCTCCGACGCGCCGGCTCCTCGGTGGTCCGAGCGGCCTGGCCGGAGGCACTGGCCTCCCGGAGGGAGTCTCGGCCCCCAAATCTGCCCCTGGGTGCTGGGACCCTTCTGCTTGTGCCCCTCCACCAGCGACGAGGGGAACCTCGTTAATCCTGGTCAGTCGTTTACCAAAAGCCATTTCGAGCTGGCTCTGCAGGCAGTTATCCAAGTGCAGGGAGGTTTTCCCAGCAGGACCTTAATTCCCTCGGCAAATAAAGCCGGAGGGATGGAGAGCACAGCTTGTCTGCGAGGGGGTGCTCTGCTGGGGGAGACGGGATTCAGGGCCAGCTCCGGGCCCAGGTTAGGATCAAAGCAAAGCCAGTGGGACAAAGTCCTTCGGTGGATTCAGTTCCCTTCCCATCCCTCCAAATTCCCAGCAGCGCGTGCCTAGGTGCCCATGCCGGGGTTCACGCTCACTCTCGCTTTCGGCCGCTCTCTTGCTTTCACTCCATCCAGCAGGGAAAGTTGGGGACTTCTCGGCCAGCTCTGAGCTCCTGGTTTTCCTGGCTAAAGATTAATCTGGCTAAAGATTAATCACCTTTGCCAGCTGGCTGACCCGAAGGGAGCGCGGCAAGGCTGGGTGTCGGGGGAGGAGGTGGTGGCCGTGCCGCCAGAGACCCCGTTCCCACGCGTCGGCACGGCCCGAGGCATCGGCAGGTTGCCCCGCGGGGGCTCTCCACCTGCGGCCGCGAACGAAAGTCGTATGTAATTTTATATTAATCACGGCTCCTGCGCACTCTGATCTCTCTCTTCTCCCCCACCAAATGCAAAGCCCTTCTGGAGACTCCTTGCTGCATTAATCTGGTTTTCCCCTGGCTGTGCCGCATGCTGCGCGCCTCGCAGGCTGCTCCCGAAGCTTGCACGGATCGTCGCCCCCGGCGCGCGCATGCCCGCCGCTGCCTGCCTTGTGCAGCATCTGTGTTAACCCTGACTACGGGAGCTGGGGGCAGGCACAACTCGTTTTTGCAATAAATGGCCATTTTTAAACAGGAACTCCTCCCGGGGTGAAGAGTATTCGACCACAATGCAGGGTGCAGAAAATCTTTGCTTCAGGAGCTACTGGACCATCAAACTTGTCAGAATTTTGTCAAGACTACGCCTTTCGGGTAACGACTTCTGCTGATCTGACAGCAAAGTGGATTTGGGGATCTTTGGATCCTTCCGGTGACTCTGGGCAAACGCCGGAGCAAGCAAAACACGGCACCTCACTGCCTCACTTTCCCCATCTGCAAATTGGGTCACTTTTCTGCAGCGCTTGGGAGAGCACCCGCCTAAATACCTCCTCCCTGGGAGGGGTTGTCACGTCCTGACCAGCGCCAGCCACTTCCTCGTGCTTGCGGTGGCGAAAATACGTCACTGAACAACAGCGCCCTGAAGCCGTTCGAACCCCGGGCTGCTCCTGACCTCGAACACCCCCACAGCCCTTGGCCTCCGCTCCGCCATTCCAAACCTCGGGTTTTTGGAGCAGGGGGTTCTAGCTGTGCCCAGCGAACGGGCTCGTTAGAGCGCTGGTTAGCGCAACGAGAACCCAGGCACGCCGTGCACAGCCGCTCAGGCTGAGAGCGCCTGGATGCTCTGCTTGAAAATCCCTTCTCCCGCGGAGGAAAGGGGCTTTTTCTCTCTCCTCTGTCCCAGGCATGGAAAGAAAAGGGCAGCTCTGCATTCCTGGGAGGCCCCTCGGCCAGGGCTGGGTCATCACATCCCTGACGCCGCAGGAATGTGGTTCCTCCCGGGGCCTGAGGGACCCCACGGCCCGCCGCGGGGCGATGAAGGTGGCAGCGCTGGCAGGACCAGCCCCATCCTGGTCCCTCCGGGGCTTGCCCCTGCAGGGACGTTTGGGAGCTGCATTTCCACTGGCTGCAGCCTCCGCTGGAAAATGGCCAGCGTAGAGCTGGGGGGCACGTTTGGCAACCTGCACATCCCGGATGTGTTTTGCGCTGTGCCTGTGACTGTATTTTAACGCTGCAGCATTTCTACCCAACTCCGTCCCTCCTTTCCAGTTTCCTCTCTGCAAATGGTGCAGGATGCAGCGGAAGGTGTCTGTTGAGCTCCCCAGACCAAAGCTGCACCCAGGTATTTCTGGGCATGAACAACCACTGCATTTGGCCCTGCAGGAAGTCAGAGAAGACCCGTGGGCTGCTGTGATCTGCGCCCAGCCTCGGGCTGCCCGCCAGAGCCACCCTGGCTGTGGGAGACATGTTGCTCTACACTTCGGCCCTGCAAAGTGCAACAGAGAACGTGACCTGGGATCAGCAAGTGCATGTGGACACCGCAGCACAGACACAAGAACCGGATTTAATGGCACTGGGGTAATGACAGTGTGGACTGATACAGATGTCGCGCTGCGTGGGGTCCAGAAAGGGAGCTCATGCTCACCTTCCTGCACACCAGGCTGCCCAGCGACTGCTCGAAATGCCCTGTTCCACTGGATGAGGAAACAAAACGACCAAGGCACGAGCGTCGGGCTGCAGTTTGCACTACTGGTGCCTGGTTTCTGTCTGGGAAGAGAAAACAAATCCAGAGGGCAGACCCCAGACGCCCTGTGCTTCGTTTCTTTTCCGTCAGAAGTAACCACTGTTGCAGTGACTCTGCATTTGAACAGCAAGCCGCATGCTATCTGCTGTTCCCCCCCCCCCCGACGTGGCGTCGTGCCTCATGTTTGCTCAGGCTCTTGCAGTTTATACATGACCAATTGGCAGCCTGGCTTTATCTGTGTGTTTATTTGCCCTTTATGCCCCCCGGGTGGGAGGGAGGCCAGGAGCAGGGCTGGCCGCCGAGACACGGCCTGTGCATGCCTAACCCGGCTCCTCTTCTCCGCTCCAAGGGCTAAGTCATCCCATGGCAGGTAAGCGGAGCCTTTTCACTGGTCTTTCAGGAGATATAAAGCTCTATTCAGGAGACCGTGCATAACTGGGACGTCAAGGCCATCACCCCCCACGCCTCCAGTGTCTGAGCCCGGAGGAGCAGCTGGCACCAGGAGAGAGGCCAGCACGTAAGCTGAGTCCTTCCTTGGGCTCAGTGAAGGGGAGATTTCCTTTCAGCTCTGGCTGCCCTTTCAATGGGGGTGTGCATTCGCAGAAAAGTTAGTGCTATGAGAAAAGCAGTTTTCCATGCATGCAGAAAAGGCATGCGTTATGCAGCCAGGGCACCTGCTGTATCCCTGCTCTGTGCGGGGAAAAACTTTCCCAACCTTGCCAGCCCAGCGTGGTAAAGCACAGTAGGCATCACGCTTGCCCAGGGCAAGGGCTGGGATCTTCTCTCTTATGCCCAAAGGGCAAAAGCCCCTATAGCCGGTGCCGCTGTAAAATGTGGACCCACGGTCACGGCCAGGCAATGTCACACACAGAAAAACGAGCGCACTGGTTGTGCATCGCCTTTCACGGTAGCAAAAGCCTGGGCACAGCTGTTTGCAGCATGATAAGGTGGATTACGAAACACACTGAAGTTGCTGAACAAAAGAGACCCGTTGGGCTTGTTTCAGCTCCTTTGCAGAGCCTGGGCTGGGGTGACAAGGGGAAGATGAATGGGAGCGGTGCCCTTGCCTCAGAGCAGCACTCGAGAGAGGGAGGCTGGGGCCATCCACCGCTCCGGGCTGGATGCTGTTTATGAGGATGCCAAGCCCCGAAACTGCCCCGCCGCCAGATGAACCACCCGTCCCTATCGCCATCGCAGGAGGGAGAAGGCAGCAGCCCTCCCACGGCGGCAGCCTGCCTCTCTGGAGCGTGGATGCAGGATGGGGTAGATGGATCTGGACTCCTGCCCTCCTGCCACACGTTTCTATAATTAATTTTATACTCTGGGAGCAAACTTGTGTAACCTCGACTCTCGCTCCAGGCCCCACGAGACCGGTAAATCCCACCACAGCAGGACACAGAGGCTCTGGGGGTCCTTCCGAGCAGAGTTGTCCCCTCCTGCTTCATACGGGCAACGTATACTTAATTTAAAGGAACGGGCATATTGCCGATTTCCCCGGATCCTTCCCCGGGGAGGGCTTCACGGGACACGGCGCCGTGCCGGAGCCGCGGGCGGGCCCAGCTCCAGCTCGCCGAGGGCTCAGCCCGGGGAAGGGCCCGGTGACCTTCTCCGCACGCGGTTGGCTTCTCGCGGGGCAACGGCCGGCCGAGGCGGCTATTTCCTTCTTCCGCGGGCGGCTCTTTTGTATGCCGTAGGCAAAGCAGGCAGCAGGGTCGAAAGGTGGGGAGGAAGGGAGGGATTTGCCCAGAAACGTCCTCTCTCCCGGCTCTGCGGGCGCCGGGGCCGCGGGTTGCGTCAGCGCCCGGCTCCGGGCAGAGGCGCGAGCGGCCGAGCCCCCGCTGAGGCGCGGGCAGGGGAAAGTTGATACTGGAGGACATCTGGCGGACACGGGGCTTGTCACAGGCGCTTCCCGGCTGGAAGGACGCGCGAACTCATCCCCAGCGGACCGTCCTTCCTCGTCCCGCAGCGTCGCGCCGCTCCCGGCTGCCTCCCAGGGCCGGACGCGGCGCAGAGCCCGTCCCCGCCGGGACGCACGAGGCAGGCCGCCCGGGACTGGTTCCCGGGGCCTGCGCCGCACTGCTCCTCGTTAGCGGCGCCGCGCTAATCGCCTGCGGGCTGTCCGGGCACCCGCAGGGCCCGCCCAGGAGGCCGCCGGCCGGCGGCCCTGAGGGCGCAGCGCAGGCGGGAGGAAGGGGAAGAAGGGCCGGCTGCCGAGCCTCGGCCGCCACCGGAGGAGCGGGAAGGAACGCAGCCCTCGCTCCCGTCCCCAGCCCTGTCCCACACACTATGGCTGGAAGGGCTGGGCTCAGCCCAAGCCGTAACTGGGAGCGGTGGGATGGCGGGGACTGGGAGCCAGCCCCGCTCCCCACAGAAGGGGGGACAGGGGGACCCCACTGGGCACCCCCTCCACGCCACTCCCAATATGGCCGCCCAGCCTTCCCGCCACTCTCCGGCAGTGCGCACGCGTCATTTTACCCACTTGCGCATGCGCGCTACCTTTCCTGCCCTTCCGCCCCCCCCCTTACATGGCGGCCACTCTCCAGATGGCGGGTGGTTCTAATGCGCATGCTCGGGGCGTCCCGCCGCTCCCAAGATGGCGCCGCGGCGCTGACGGGCGGCGGAAGAAGGTGACTGCAGCGGCGTCTCTCGGCGGGCGCGCGGCACGATGATTCCCACCGAGGAGGTGTCGGCCCGCAGGAGGGAGATCGAGGGCAAGCTCAAGCAGGTGGGGCTGCGCCGGGGCCCGCTGCAGGCCTGGCAGGAGGCGCCGGGCCTGTGGGGTCCCTGCTCGTCGCCTGGGAAAGAGGCCGGGCCCCTCCTCGGGGCCTGCGGGGTCCACCCGGGGCCTGGGCGCCTCCCCGGCTCCCCCCTCGGGGACTCGGCCCTCCCTGTGTGCCGCTGCCCGGGAGGGCTGCTTGGGAGCTTCCTCCGGCATCTCAGGACCTCGGTGACTCGAATCTGGCCCTCGGTGGTTGCTTCACCCCGATTTTGTGCCGCCCCTGAAATGTGGTGCCTCTAGAATACCTCTACTGCCTACAGAGCACCCAGGGGAATGTGCAGCCTGAGTCGGGGCACCTCTGTAATCAAAAAAGTGTTACTTTTCCATTGTGCTTTGACTGCGAGGCAAGCTGCTGAAGTGTTGGGATTCAGGGTACTGGAGGGAAATGTGTAGTCCTGTTTGTTATGTGATAGGTTTTCTCACCTTGGGTTAGTTATCCTGATTTCTGTTAAGAGATGGCATGTTAAAATGTGGTCTTACCATCAGATCAAGCATGACTTGCTGTGGTGTTTAACAGGACTTGTGAAAACCCGGACCCAACCAAAACTTGTTTGGTCCTGGTGTTGTATGATTAAATGCTCAGGGTTAAGAATTGAAGATTATTCTTTTTCTTCCTAACTACAGGAAGAAGAAACTCTCTCCTTCATCAAAGAAAGCCTTGAGAAAAGCGACCAGCTCACAAAAAACATGGTAAGAAGGACTGTGAAGTTCAGCCTTTGTGTTGGGCCTGAGACTGCTCTTTTTTAGGAGATCCTTTTCAAGTCTCTCAGTGTGCACAGCTGAGATGTAAAGACATCACTCTCCCTGCAACTGTTTTAGGCTTTACTGATAGGATAAAGGGAAAGGTTGATGAATGTTTCAATCCAGAGCTTCTCTCCTGAGATGAACTGGGCTCAAATGAGCCCGTCTTTTTGAGATTCATCAAGTGAAACTCCATTTTTCTATGGACTGTCCTTCCTTGTGGGAAGAGGTGTTAATAGACCCCAAATTGGACTGTGCAACGGTATCATGATGTTGCTTCATAAAGACAAGTCTTGTTTGGAGTTTGGTTTAGGAATATTTGGTATAAGAGGTAGAAAGTAATTATTGAGCTCTAATTGGTGCTGGTGAGCTCTTAGCTTGCATTCTATGCCCGATTTTGGGCTCAGTGCTTCAGGAAAGTCGTAGAGGCACCACCTGAGAAGTATGGAAAATGCAGTAGGGGAGCACATCCTGAAAGAATCGTGTTCTTGGCTAGAAAAGATGACAGGCATTGTTCAACCTTCAGAGGTGGTATCACAGTATCTTTTAAAAACTAAATGTCTGTGATTCAAGAGATGGGCAGAATGGCCATTCCTGTGCTTGTGTGTTGCGCGTCTCAGTTTTGGGTTTTATAGTATGGAGCAAGGTGGATGCTGGGTTATGCTTTTGTCGCCCTTGTTACTTAAGGTACCTCCAGGCAGTTCCTGTAGATCTGTTTTCTGCTCTTAAATAAAAGTTTGTTCTTCCTTAGTACTGTCTTGATATGTTATCTGTATGCTTTCCCCCAACATTTAATTCAAAATGGATCATCTGCCGTTGAAAGATAAGTCAATCTTGTAAGTGTTAATGGAAATTAGGATACAGAGGGATTAAACAGCTAGCCTAAGGAGCCATGGCAAATTAGCAGAAGAGCCAAAAAACAAGCTGGGACCTGAAGGTCCCTGGTCACCCTATTCTAACTGCTATCTTACTGTGTGGATCCATGTGGAAGGATGTCTTTAGCTCTGTTTCTCTCTTGGCATGTAGGTTTCTATCCTCTCTTCCTTTGAAAGTCGTTTGATGAAGCTAGAGAACTCGATCATCCCTGTCCATAAACAGACAGAGAACCTGCAGCGCCTGCAGGAGAATCTGGAAAAGACCTTGTCCTGCTTGGATCATGTCATTAGTTACTATCATGTGGCTAAGGACACAGAGAAGATCATAAAGGAAGGGTGAGTTGAGCAGCTTAGACCTTACTGGGGAGCTTCGTCCCATTGACCTTTTGGGACAGAGGTAGGAACCAACTCCCCACACTATTCTTAGTGTTACTTGTATCTCTCCCACCCTCGTTCCCCACCACCTGTCCCTCAGAAATCATCTTGACTAGACCTTCAGCAGTCCTCTGAGGGCAAAGGCTGTTCAAACTTTGCATTGGGGTCCCTTCCAGGTTTCATGCGCGTGCTCCCACATGAAGCTCAGGAGCATTGGTCCTTTCTCTTATTTCCTCTGCCCTTTCCCAATGATTCTTCGTGTCCTGTCAATGTTGTTGTCACATTCGGGATAAATTGAGCTGTTCTGGAGCCTGCTCTTCCTCTGGGATGGGATGTGCAGCTTTGTCTAGCTTCCCACTAGAGTTTGGCTGGGAGAGGAGGGTAAGGCTGAGAGCTGTGAGCTGCTGAGTAACCAGTACTTCTGCACTTGCTGCGTTAGTTGGGTTTTCTGTTGTGGCATGGAGTGGAGGCAGAAGGAATCCCGTGATCCTCTAGTAGGAAGAAAGAGAATCGAAACTTCTTCTGTTTTTCATCCTGAGTCTGGTCTGGTCCTTTTTTGATATCTTTATCCTCTTCCTTCAGTCCTTGGATCACCGTGTTTTTCTTTTTTTTTCTTTTCTTCCCCCCCCCCTTCTCCCCTCCCTCCCCAGCCCCACTGGAAGGCTAGAAGAGTATTTGAATTGCATGGACAAAATCCAGAAGGCAGTGGAATTCTTCCAGGACAACAATCCGGACAGCCCAGAGCTGAATCGTGTGGTAGGTCCTGAGTCTGAAACCTGGCAAGGGTGAGAGAGGGACAAACATTGCCCTGCAGCTTGCTGTCTTGCTGTGAGTGGCTGATGGGCTTGTTGCCTGGCGACGGAGGTGTTTGGGCACAGCAGAAGGAACGGTTGCTTGGGCTTCTGTTGCGAACTCAGCAGCATTTCTGCTTGTGGCATTTTGCTTTTTTCTTGTTTTATGCCGGTCGGGCTTTTGAGAGCATATCTTGCATGTGTCGGAGTTGATTGAACCTCCCTCTGAGTAGCTCTTGTCAGCTCTTTAACTGCTTGAGCAGAATAGGGAATCAGCTTCAATCTTTCTTGAAGGCTGAGCAACTCTCAGGCATTTTTGTATTTAATTCACTTTAAAAGTCTCTTAGTTACAAGTGTTGGAGTTTGAAGCATGCGGCACTTTGCAGTGGTTAGGAACACTGCAGACAGTGATTGAGTGTTTTGAGTCACTCGTGACTGATGGCAGAAACCCTGTGTTTTTCTACTCTTCTGCTGTTTTGTGCCAGAAATCCCTCTTTGAGAGGGGGAAGGAGTCGCTGGAATCAGAGTTTCGCAGCCTGATGACACGACATACCAAGCCAGTTCCACCCATCCTCATTCTGGACCTCATCAGTGGGGATGATGAAATGGAGACACAGGAGGAGATGTCTCTGGAGCACCTTCCGGAAAGCGTCCTGCATGATATTATCCGCATTTCTGGCTGGCTGGTGGAAAACGGCAGGAATCAAGGTTGGTAGCGTTGCATGTTGCTCCCTTATGCCTCTCCATCGGGTCAGTGCTCTCCAACTGGTTATCACAAGTGGTTGAGAGCAAAAGCAGAGTGTTGAAGGTTGTTTGTGGCACTCTACAACTTCACTTGTAGATCACAGACCTGCAGCCATCAAGCTTGTGTTCAGGTGCTTCTGCAGCTAATGAGCCGAGTCACACTGCTGTTGGGAGCCAGCAGCGCTAGCAAAACTAGTGGCTGTCTTAATTGTGCTTGTAGTGGTTCAGTCACCTATCCAATGTGCTCTGTCAGTTAGGCAAAATGATCTATTGGTAGACAGGATCAAAAGCGGCATAAATAAAGTACAGAATATTTTAATGTGTGGTTGGTCCTACATCAGAAATCTGAGAGGAGTGTGTTATTTAATCTGCATCTCTAACACCTTCTGATGGAATTGCAGCCACCGCCCGCCCAGGTGTTAAAAATGTGCAGAGTGCACTGATCACTTATTCCCCATTTGGGAACTATTTGTGAACAGAACTTTTTGTATTGAATATGACCAAGGGGAAGGAAAACAGCACAGCGGACTTTCTTCAGTCCATCTATGTCTTTTTTTTTTTTTCCTATTCTGCAAAATCTACCTATAGCTTTATACTCCTTTATTGACTTTTCTTTTTGGAATTAATGACTGTGAATTTGTTACAGGAAACGTGTACTCTGACATACATGCAAATACTAGAATTCTTCCCCACCTCAGTGATTTATCTTGCTTTTGAGTGGGGTTTACAATGCTTACGGAGTATGGCAATCATCTTTGAGTTGCATAAGAATTCTTTTTCACAATCAAAGGAGGCAACTCCAGCAAGTGTATTTTATGTTAGTTAGGCAGTTTATATTCTGCTCTCAGAAAACAAACACCAAAACTGATCCATTCTTGGTAGCAGTGGGCAGTTTGTGTGTGGTAGGAGGTCTTGGGGAATACTGCAGGGGAAGGAAGCCTGTTTTAGAAGAAAATAGTTTTTTTTTCCCCTCTCTGCTATAACATGTGAATGGGGCAGCAGCTAAGCCTGCTGCTGAGTGGGTAGGAGGGATCTGTAAGCTGGAGTCAAATGTAAGAGGGACTTAAAAGAAGGGCTCTGAGGGGACCTGAGTGGGAAGAGAACTGGATTCTGAGTGGAACGGTGGCACGTGGAAGGCAAGGGGAAGGAGGAAAGGTGTTTCAACAGGAGATGGGAGGGGAGATCGATTTGAGTTTAGGTTAGTCAGCCCCACCTACTAAAGGGTTGCTCTGGAAGAAAGGTGTATAGAGGTGGCTGAGCAGGGGCTGAAACAGCATTTCTTTTGTGGCACTTGAGGTGACAAAGAAGAGTTTGTATGGGCCCTGGGGGGCTAGCCTGGCTGAGGACGAAGTTAAGGAGATGTTAGGGCAGGAGATGGGACAAACTAACAAAAGGCTGTGGTCTTCCACAGCTCTTGCCTTCCCTCTCCAGGCACTGTAGCCCATGTCCAGCGCTGTGTTGCTGCAGGCGTGGGCATCTCTGGTGTCCCCAGCTGATGCCTGCATATCACAAGGCAGCAGTGTGATTTGTCGCCCTGGGGTTGCACAATTGCAGCTTGGGCTGGACAAGCAGTGAAGAGTGTAATGCCTCGATCTGTGTCCTTTGAGAGCTGATGGGTATTTACAGTGGTACAGGTATAAATAGCCTGTTTAAGGAGAAGCTGCTGTGCACAGGAGTCCAAAAAATGAAGGCTAAAGAGAGTAAACCATCTCTTCCACCAGCATAGTGTCTAGGGAAAGCTGTGTGGAGCAGTCATGTGGAGGGGATGACCAGTAGTAAGCACAGGGAAGTGAGCTGGGAAGAATCCATAGTGATGATCACTAAAACTCAGTAATGGCTGCTGTGTCCTGACAGTTGTCCTTGTGGATGCACAAGTCTGTTACGCTGCTGTCGGAGGGCACATCTGCGCTTAACTCAGACCTCTGTATCTGATTGCTGAGTGCCAAAGAATTTTTTTTTTCAGCCACTCCTTATCTTCTGTTCCTTGTAGTCGCTGAACTCTACATTCAGTTACAAAACGCCTAGTCTCTGCCTAGACTGTGGATATACAGTGAAGAGGGGTTTAGTCCTTGGCAGGAAGAATAAAAATCATCTTGCTGTGTGCATGATGAGCAAAATTAATAGGTGATACCTGTGTCTTGCTGGTTCCCCCAACGCTATTGTGGCTTTGCAGTAGAGGCTGTCCAACTTCGCCCCACAACCAAGCTACTTCGTTGTCTGCTGAGGTCCCACTGTCAGTTGTAACCTGAGGCTACATGAGTGGCAAGGAGAAACCTCAGTCCTTCAGGAGTGTGGTGAAAGATGTAACAAGGCACTTGACATCTTTTGAAGTCCAAGCTGGTAACTCAAGGCTGCATCAGGACAGGAAAGATTTGCTCTGGGAATGGAGGACTCTCAGTGGATTCTGCTTCAGACTTTGCAGTCTTTGGAATGTTAGTTTGCATGTCTGCTCCAGTTCTCAGTGATCTTTTTTTTTTTATTTATTTATTTTTTTTTAATGTTTCGTCTATGCTGAGTTGTTGTTCTATTTTCCATTGAGTCTGTCTGTATTTTGGCTTCTTTCTGGGTTCAGCACTGTTGCATTTGGGGTTCCGCAGAACTCTGCAAGTATTTAACATAGTGCAGTAACATTAACAATTTGAGTCTGGCTAAGTCCTCTTGTGCCGGACACCATACAAATATAGGAAGTGACGTTTCCTTCCCAAAGAGGTCCAAATGTCTAAAATAGGGAAAAAGACTTATTGAGGATTGCACATCAATACTGATAAGTTCCAGTTGGGGCACAGCATGTTTCAGGAGGAGAGGTTTGCTATACTGTAGAGAGTGTTTGCTGTTTACTTACAATCTTTTCTCTGCCTTATTTCCATAGATTTCATGACTGTTTACTTCCAAATCCGATCAATCCAGCTAGACCGCTCTATCAAGGGTCTGAAAGACCACTTCCGTAAGAACAGCTCCTCCTCAGGGGTCCCGTACTCCCCTGCCATTCAGAACAAAAGGAAGGACACCCCCACGAAAAAGCCCATTAAGAGACCAGGTGAGTACCCACAGTTGGGGCAGGGGTGTCACTTTGTGTATCATCGTGCCTGGATATCAAACACACTTGCACAGGCCGTCTTGCTGCTGAGGGAGCCTTTAGGCCTGAAAGGCCCTTTTCTGTCTTGATTTGTCAAGTTGTCAGGTCTGCTCTCTGGGTGGATGTAAGGAGAGGAGCGGGTGCCTGCGCATAGGGAGAGAAGAGACTGTTTAAGTTAACAGGGACATCAGTAAAAAGAGACCTGAGAGGGTGATAAATGAATATGATTGGGAACATCCTCAACCTTGGAACACAGAATATAGCCTGTGCCACTGCAAAATGGAAAAATTGGACCTGATAAAATACACCAATTTAGGTACTAGTTTAGAATAAATGATTACTGCACTAAAGCCAGGAACTCATCAAGAGTTGAAAGGGGAGCTAGATGCCTATGGGCATGATTTCCAAAGCTCTCCTAACTTTGGAAAGGCTGTTAAAGCCTGTGCCTCAGCCCATCTCTGAAAGATAGGAATGTGACTGGTGGGTTATTCCACACCTCCTCATAATGGAGTTCTGCCGCTTTCTCCGCAGCTGGTGAGGCTGGTCACTGCCATCTGCTGCTCTAGCTGGAGTGCCAGAGCTGAATTTGTCCTGGAGTTCTCAGATCTCTGAAATGTGCCATCTAGTGGGAGCACAGCGATAGGGAGAGTCAACAAGACATAGCACTCGCCTCCTACAGCAGCATAGTGATGTTGTCACTCCATGTGTCTGTCACAGCACCTCGTTGTCTCCTGTGTAACGATGATGAAAGAAAAATACAGATTTTTGTGGGGTTTGTCTGGCAAGTAGTCTCCTCCACCCCAGTATTTTTCCCACGTTGTCTAAATAGCTTTGCCAGATCCAGGAAAAAAACAACTTGAGATGCAGGTAGAGACAGGGAATGGATGGGATGGGGTGAGGGAGGAAAAGAAATATCCATTTTAATCATATTGTGTTTATTTTTATAACCCTGATGTGAATGCAGTCCTCATCCCAGGTAATGTGCGTCTATGTGTGTGTGTCCTGGCCCGGGTGCTCGCTCTTCACTTCTGTGTGCAGAGAGGCTTTTTTGGGCCCCTCCTTGCTAAAGCAGAGGGTGTGCCTGGGATATTTGGAAAGGGAGGTCTGTCTGAGGAAGGCTGTGATATCCAGAGATCACTTCTCTGGGTTTTTTTTTTTTTTTTTTTAAATCAGTCTGTGCCACTGCTGCTGTGCCCAGGAGCTGTTCCTGAGAGCTGACGTGCCAAACAGCTAGTGAGTGCAGTGAATCTGTGTCTTAAAGAATTTCTTTCTGTCAGTAGAGACATGCCTGGCAAAGGGATCTTTTACCCCTCACTTGGCCTTCCTCCAGAGTTTGAATTAGTTATTTACCCCCAGTATTAGAAGGCCTATAGAGGGCAACATCCTCCTGCCAAGGAGAATTAATGGACTGCAGATGGAAAGAAAGCAATGTTTAACACTGCTGCAAAGAATGACAGCAGTCATTTGTGTTGAGCTTCTGACCAGTGGCCCATGCCCATCAAGGTGATTCCAGTAGATGAAATTTGTTCTTCCATGATTCAGTAGCTCTCTCTTGGAAAGATGCCAGATAGGGATCTGTAGTTGAGAGTTTTTGGCAAAAATTTGCTGGAGCCATGGGAAACTCAAGTGGCAGATGCTGTCCTAGAATTTGGTCCACAGTTCTTAGTTACCACCTGGTGCTGAAAAGATCCCTTGATTTTTTTGATTGCTGTGAAGTGGTCAGCAAATATTTCCAACTCACCTGACAAATGGAGCCCACGTGTTTGGAAAACTGAAGCATCTGTTCCGCACAAATAGTGCTCCTCCAGTGTGGCTGCGTGTGGGCATCCAAAATTAGTTTCCGTTCTAATGTCTCAGCTCTAGATCTGTTAGCGGATCTCCCCAGTTTAATCTGAGTTTGTGAGATGTGCCTGGCAGCAAGCACAGAGTACAGTCTGAATGCACTTAGAGCTGAGAGTGTATGAAGGGAAGTGCATGTCCAATGATCTCTCAGGGTATTGTCAATCTCGAGGAAGAAATAGTGGCTAACATATCTCCAATCTCCTGTGAATAAGGAGAGAGAACCAGACTGGAGCTGTTGAAGGATGAGGGTAGTTAACTTTGTACACCAGCCATCACTTATAGGTACTAAATTGTACAAAAGTGAAATGAAATGGGCAGGGGGAGTAGTCTACCAGAGATTGGCCTGTCTTTCTGCAGTTCCATCAGCTTTCAAGGACACCTCACAAGGGGAAGATCTAACAACTTCTGCACACTGGTATGGTGGCCTTCTTCATAGCAATGTTTATTTGGTGGCATTTGATTCTCCTGATTTTAGCCTTTATGTAAATGTGGACAAAGACATTTTTTTCTGTGCTGTTGCTTCAGTAAGTAAAATGAAGCCCCCCTGCAAATTGTATTTCGGTTGATTTTCCTTAATCCTTAAGGACAAATATCCCAGAGCACACTCCGATAAACACTTTACCTGTTGCAAAGAATAAATAACAAACTAAATCTGCTGTGCTAGTGTTTTTTTACCCATAAGGCAAAGTGCAAGGGTAGTAGTAACTGAAGAGAAGGTGAGGTACTGGGGACAAGGCAACAAGGCAAAAATCTCCAGGCTCTAGGTTGGATTCTGGGGAATATACTCCATGTCTACGTATTGTTTGTGAGCACCCTTGTCGCCGTTATTTGTTGGTGCACCCTGTGTTTCCTCCCACCATTACAATGTGCAGTTGCAAGTCTATAAAGGCTGGAGATGCTTTTAAAGCAGAATCATCTCCTGTTGACTGAAACTTGCCAAGGCAAGTTGGGCTGATGGAGAAATCTGTAATTTTTTTTAAAGCAGTTTTCTGCTTGAAATGTTAGCTGTCTGTTTTGGAGAACAAATGTATTCAGATCCTCAAATCTTCTGTTGCAAGCATCTGTCTGTCCATAAAATATTAAGGTGATTGCTCTTTTCCATGATGCCTCTAGACCCAGTGCTCTTTGGTTGGCTTGAGAGCAGCAGGTACTCAGAGCTCTCTGAATTGCTAGAAGCTTGTGACAGATAAGGCCATAAGAAACCTTTAGGGACACCTAGCCTGGTTGCTTGCTCAGGAGAGGAGGCTAGATTGTCATTCTTCTTAGTTAGAAAGCTGCCTGGTGGACAAGAGAAACAGGAGGACAACAAGGAATTGAAAAACTGTGCTTCATACATGCCTTAAAACCATTTTATTTAACAATCAAGCTACAGGAGCAAAAGTGTCAGGGGACTTTTTTTTGGCTCTCGTCAAGCTGCAGGTGAGCTGTTTCTGTTAACTTACTGCTTCAGTTTACCTAGCAGTGAGGTGCTACTTTAGAGAAGGCTGTGGAGTCTTTATGTGGCAGAATAAAGAGCCTGTTCCTGCTTCCCATATTGATCACTGCCTAGCCTGAATGAGACGCTTTCATTAGTAGCTGAAATGTCATCCCATTTGGTTTGCAAGCTGCCTAATAGACGAAAACAATCATGGAACAAAGGCGTTTGGTTTCCACTAGAATCCATTAAAGTCTCATTACAGCCCTAAGTACTAGGGATACAGCAGCACTGAAGTGATGCCTGTAAACACTTGGAGTGTGTCAGTGTAAACACAGGTAATTGTGCTTATGCAAATAAAATGCAGCAGAGACATTGCAGCTCTCATCAGAGAAGAAATCAAGAAGAAATTGTCAGGGCAGGGCCGGGGACAGGTGCACCAAGTACCTGTAAAATGAGATCCTAATGACAGCAGCAGCAGTTGTACTGTCTGCTTAGTTTTCAAGTTTTATAACCAGTTTACTTTTTTTATGCTTAAAAGCAAATGGGAAAGGTGGAAAAAACCTGGTACAAGAACAGTCTGTGGATTAAGTTACTGTGAATCAGCTGGACCATGGTGACAGCAGTAAGGAAGGGCTTAGTGCCCATCTGCAGAGCTTGCTATGGCCCTGCTGATGGCTGTTGCTTTGCTTGGAGGCACTTGCTGTTGCAGCCAAGCTCTGAGTTAGGTCTTAAGGTTTCTGAAAGCAGCTAAGAGTAAAGTGGAAGTTCTGGGTGTGAAACACATCAGGAAGCTTGGAAGAAGTCATTTAGCTCTCTTGTTTAGTCACATGATAGAACCTAGGCTCAAATGCATCAGCACATCATAGTTGTGAGTCTTCCCACCTTCCCATCTGTGGGTCTAGAGGGCAAAGTTCCCTGCCAGATGAATGCATTTGTGGTTTAAAGTCTTTTTTTTTCCCTCCTAAGTGGTTAAGAACAGTTTGAACTGACCAAAGGAGACTATTGCCAGTGAAATTCTGTACTTGAAGATCCATGTTCTGCTATTTAATAAGTGAAGCAGTCTGAGGCAGCTCGGTGGTAGTTTAATGGTAATCTCTCTCTCTCTCTCCAAAAAGCATTCTTGTCTTCCTCCGTTAGAGATGTACTGTCTGGGAGACCTGAAATTTCCTTCTCCCTGCCATATTTTCCTGTGTGGGATGAAGCTCCCCCCCACCCCTGCCAACACCAGGCTGCTGCTCTGCGATGTGTACTTGGACTTCCCCTTAGGGCAGCAGTCCTCAGCATTCAGGCAGACAACACTCATTTCCATGCTGTGCTGTAGCTGACAAAGTTGCTGGTGGAAATTAGGGTTTGTGCAGGTCTGAAGTTCTTATTACTTTTAAGCAGAAGAACAGTTTCTAATTTGGCCGTGTTATTTTTATTTTAGATGCTTTTTTTTTGTTTATGCAATCCAGTTCTGTTTCATCTGGGTCTACTAAAGAAATTCCTTGTACCTTCCCAAAACTTTCCTTTCTCTCTTGCACAGACAGCATCAAGGCTCTGCTGTGGGAAGTATCCACGTGCTTGTGATCATTGTAGCTTGTTGCATGTCCACTAACTTTTTTAACATGGAAACAGTGCTTAGTATTTGGTTGTCACATTAATACTTTGTTTTGTGCTTTTTAGCAGCATATCTAGCATCAGCTTTTGTTCATCTCTGTCTGTTTTCTTGTGTGTGTTAAGAATAATTCTTTTAACCTGTGTGTTGTTTTTTTCCTATGATTTTAAGTTATTTGCAGTTCCTTAGAAGAGAAGTGCCTTAGAGATTAGGGTACTTTTAACGAGAGCTAGACATGGGTGAGCAGAATCCACCCATTATTCCTGTGATGGAAATTGCTGCTGCAATCGCTCTCTTGAGCCCTGAGATTATCACCCTTTTATTGCTTCCAGTAAAGCTAGAGATTATTTCTTGTCTTGGCTGTCGGGCTCCTGATGGATCTATATTGAGCATGCTCAGAAAATACCCTTCAAAGGGCACCTTTTCCTGCAGATCTAGCCAAACAGCTAGAACTGTGGTTGTGGGAGCAGGCAGTGTATTGCTGGCTCGCAGTAAGACTGGGCATACCGCAGAGCCCTGCTTCTACAGCTCAGGGAAGGCAACAAGCCTTGTATGCTTGGATGCAGTGTACTAGCTTAAATAAAATCGTTACAGGGAAGGATGATTTGTTGCTTTCCTTCTCTGGTTACATCTCATCCAGCCATATCACCTCACCAAACTGACTTGAATGCTCCCTGATTCTGTAGCATTGACTGGAAATTGTGCTACTTCTCAAAAAAGGGGAACATCGTGGAAATGTCGTTGCATCAGCGTACTTGGACATCAGTTTGGGGTGTGTGTTCCTGTACTGAGCATGCTCATTGATGCCCAGCATCCTCTCTCTGGGACAGGGTGACTATTGCTGGTGGAGGGCTGGTGTTCTGGTTTTGTTCTCTTTCGCTCATTTTCTAGGTCTTCTTGTCTCTTCTCTCTGACTCTGGTGACAGGCACGATCCGGAAGGCTCAGAACCTTCTGAAACAGTACTCTCAGCATGGTCTAGATGGGAAAAAGGGGGCCTCTAACCTCATTCCTATGGAAGGTAATCACAGCTCTAGCTACTTCACCCTTGAGCTTCTCTGTGTATCAGCCTTGCTTTTCCAGGTAGGGCTTCCATTAGCCCAGTGCTCGGACAGCATCAAGTAGAGCAGAGCAGCCCTTGGGGAACCAGGGAGACACTGGAAGCCCAAATCAGTTCTCTGAACTGAGGGTCTGAATTTTGAAATGTTTGTAGACACAAGCTCAGATAAAGGAATCCTGCCTTAAAGCAGTCAGTTCACCACAGCCAGCTGGGCTAATGGAAGCTCTGTTCTGCTCTGGTGGCATCTGCCTTTGGTGTTTCTATGTTTTTTTCCTTTTTCCTGGACTTCAAGACCTTCAGTTTCCTAGTGACCTTTCCAAACCTGATGCAGAAGTGTTAGACCACAGCTAGCCCAGTACATCTTCCCTTTGAATACCTACCTAAATGATCAGGATCTCCTTCTGTGTTCTGATACACTGTGCTCAGAGAAGCTCTACCAAGTAGAGAAGAAAGAGGTCACTTGCTTCAGAGCATCAGTAAGACCTTTTCACTTCCTGCTTCTTAATCTGATGTAGATCTCCTCAGTGTCTCTACTGTAGTCTACTGAATCCTCGATGACTACTGTCATCAGTTGTAGGAGAAGAAATTCAACAGTGTTAAGCTGGAGAAGGGCTTTGAGCTCAGACTTGTAATGGTTGTAGGTACAAATTGGACTTTTGGTACCTACTGCCAAGAGTTTCAAGGGACGTGTGTGGCACAGCAAAATGATTCGTTCACACTTCTCATCAGGTTTCGAAAGGTTGCAACTCCTATATAACCCAACAAAGGAATTTGGTTAGGTAACGTTCCCAGGATTATGTAGAAAAATGTCCATCAGACCAAATAAGCCAAGCTTGAAGTGGCTTCCAGCCAGTGTGAGCATTCATGCTGTAACCACCCTGGATAAATTGCGCCTTCTGTTTGTGCCGGCTGACATCTCACTAGGTCATGAGCATGATTTACGAGTTAAACATCTTTCCGATACCCTGAGCGACAAGCATGGGCCAGCTGCTGGTAAGTACCACATTGTCACTTCATAACAAGCTGGCTAACATCCCTTCTTTCCAGCATGTTTCACAGTAGTTTTGTAGCAGGTGGCTGTTCATCTACCTGGGCAGTGCTGGAGCATGGGCCTTCTCTGGCTATGAAGCTCTGGCTCTTCTCAATAGAATTCACTCCTACTAATCACACACTCCCCACGCCCTCAGACAGGGGACCCCAGCTTTGTCAAACCAAAAGGCTGGCAGCCGCCATGCTCAGGGGCTCTTTCCTGTAGGCAGCTACTGGCTTGTTTGGTTCTGAAATGGAGTAAGCGGGGAGGGATCACGTGTGGCATGCAATACAATGGGCCTCTTGCCACGGTAGACTGTTTTTAAAATCCTGAGACATGTTTGTGTGTCACCTGCTGACTAACTTTTAAAAGATCATCCTGAGGAGCCTGTAAGTGTAGGGGAGAATTTATTCTTTGTCCGTCGAAAGTTGCAGATCCTGCTGGGAAGAGAAAAGCAGCAGCAGCACATAGCTTGGAGAAGGCCTCTCTGTGCTTATTTTTGTTGCTCTGTAGTGGTCTCTACTGGGCTCTGAATAATGCAGAATGAGAGTCCATTTGTGTCCATCCTGCTGACACATCCAGCTGGTGGCTGGCATGAGTTTGTATATGCTCTCGTCTTATCAGAACTTCTCGTGCCTACTAGGTGGATTTTTTGCTGGATCTATCTGACACACTCGTACCAGGACTTTTGTGGCAGATAACTGTGCTGATATGCCTGCTTTACAAGATTTAAATGTTCATCCGCCTGTTTTTTCACTTTGGTTACTTCCTGTGGGAAGAGGTTGCCTTCCAGGAGAACCTTGATTTTTTTCCCATAAATGTTGATGCAAAATGGCAGTCCTTTATCTGCATGACAGATGGAGATAAGGAATTCTAAAAATACAGCCATAGATGTTGAATAATTCACCTCAAGCCTTCCCTATTTTAGTACTCTTTGTTCAAGCCCTTGATTAAATTTAGGCTTTGTCCCAGAAATAGAGAGCTCTGACTATGCCTTCTGTCATGATGCTGGAAATTGCTGGTGATGTCCTGATGTGCCTGTTTGCCGAACTGCAGATGACTTTGTGTGCCTCCTGTGAGGTATTCACAGCTTTCCATACATAAACCAAGGGGGCAGGCCTGGTGAGAAGATAGCTCACGGTCTTATGCCGGAATGGGTGCAAAACCAGTACTGCCTGTTCCAGAAGAACCTTGTGCTCTGTGTAAACCAAGGCCTTGGAGTGAGCAGAGCTGCTGGAAGCTGAGTGCGAGTTTGGCTGTCTCTTAAAGCCGTCTTGCCCCCCACAGGGAGAGATGATGTGTTCGACATTGAAATTGATGCGTACATCCACTGTGTTAGTGCCTTTGTCAAACTGGCCCAGAGCGAATACCAGCTCCTGACAGAAATCGTCCCAGAGCACCACCAGAAGAAGACCTTTGATTCCCTCATCCAGGTCAGTTGTGTCTTTAATCTTGGCTGCTCTTGTAAAGGATCCACTTAAATTCTCTTTCCCTTCCTCTTCATTGTGAGCACGTGGTTTCAGCCACCTACTGTGGGTGTCCAATAGCACCACCTCTGCTGGGTTGTTTGCCAGAAACTAGGGCAATGACCTCGGAGAACATGTATTCCGAGTCACTAAGCTTGCCACACTGGGTAACACCCAGTGGTACCTGTGGTACCTGTCAGCTAAATTGGTATCCTTAACAGGGGTCCTGATCCTATATTATGCTACCTGAGCAAAAGTTACACTGCCTCTTTCTGTCCTGCTTTGTTGCAGGAGTCATTAGATAACTTGATCATGGAAGGGGATAACATTGTGTCAGCAGCCCGGAAAGCCATCATACGACATGACTATTCTGCTGTTCTCACCATCTTCCCTGTTCTCAAGCACCTCAAGCAGATGAAGCCAGAATTTGATCAGGTCTTGCAGGTAGGTGTGATGGAGTTAGAGAGGGTCCTATGGCTCAGGCTGTCTGGCATACTTAGTGAAAGTGATGGTAACAGTAGCTTTGAACAACGCCATGCTGACTCTGTATTCCAACAGGGACTGGGAGTGACAGATGCAGCATGCTTCCTGCTGGGATGCTGGGCCTGCCAGTTTCTCTCAGCAGCAGTTCTCTCCAGTTGAAGTGGTGACCTGGTGATGGACTGTCTGGGTTATCCATGCCCTCTGAGGTGTTAAATCTCTGACAATGTTGAGCTCAGTTTAGATGGTGCTTGCTGATACGTGGAAGATCAGCTGCTCTGAGGAGAAGTCTAGCAGGTGCCTGCACAGGTTTTACAGCTAACAAATGGTGTCATCCAGGTTTAGCAGGGCTTCTCTTCATCTGCTTCCACCTGAAGCTCGTTACTGATACACCAGCCTCCTATGTACTGCAGAAGAGGCATGGCATTTTCCCTTCCTGGCTGGCTGAAGAATGTAGGATTTCACTCACTGCTGCTGATGCTGTAAATAATCTCCTAGCACAGGGGAATGAGAGTGAGATGCTGAGGTGGGGGTGGGTGGTAGATGCCAAATGAGAGGTCTGATACTGATTATTCACTTTCTCTGATCTGTTATGGGACTGTTTCAGGGAACTGCAGCAGGCACAAAGAACAAACTGCCGGGGCTGATCACTTCAATGGAGACCACTGGTGCGAAGGCACTGGAAGAGTTTGCAGACAACATTAAGGTAGGATTCCCCTCATTATGCTCCCTAGCAAGGCCAGCAGGTTTGGAAGAGGGTTTTTCTGAGCAGAGCCCCTTGTTCAGCTTCTGCTTTCAGTAAGACCGTGTGCTTTCTGACTCTAAAGCAAGGCTGTACTTGTTGGATACTGATTTGAAATTCAAGAGGAGAATCCTTGCTTTGTGCCTCTGGCTTCAAATGTGCTTATAACTAAACAGAGGCCTTTGCCCAGGACCCTCAACAAGCATACCGAAAGTTGACGTGGACTTCCAGGCCTCTGCAGACATTAAGTCAATGTCAGACTTCAATCCTGTTTAAAAAAGAAGGGAAACTTGCTGAGTATAAAAGCTTTGCTGGATTTGCTTTAAACTGTCTCAGCGTAAGTTTGGGGTCAGTGAATACCCAGCTCAGACAGCGTACTCAACTTCTGATGGTGACATGCAGAATAAACCCCTTCTGGTCCTGAGCAGCTGATGGCTGGTACTTAGCTGTGGTTTCTGAGCACCAGGAGATGGCACTGTGAATGCTGGGACTGAGGATACTGAGAGAGGCTGTGTAAACAAGCCTGCATTCGCTTGCAGCAGTTACTTTACATGCCTTTTTTCTTCTTCTTACACACTTGCTTTATGTCTCTTCCTTTCTTCTCAGAATGATCCAGACAAGGAATATAACATGCCAAAAGACGGGACAGTTCACGAACTCACCAGCAATGTACGTGAGAATGATTTGAACCACCCCTTCTTTAAAATCCGCTCTTCAGCGTCTGGTTGTAACATGAGCAGTAGGGAGATTTCTTGCCTTAAATTAGGGTGTATTGGTATTGGAAGGAGGATTAACTGCCCTGCCCTAAGACAGTAGCTAGTTAATCTTGCTAAGCTGTGATGTGACTGTGTGAGTAAAACCAAATAGCTCAAAGGAGTGTTGTGGTTTATTTCTTGAAGGCTTTTTGGATACAGTGGGACATGTGATTCTTTGCAGTCCTTATTAGCAGACATAGGAGATCTAGTGCCAGTTGCAGTTAACTTCTGCTCGTCTCTTCTAGGCCATTCTCTTCCTGCAGCAGTTGTTGGATTTCCAGGAGACAGCAGGTGCCATGCTGGCATCTCAAGGTACATGCATGGGGCTTGTTTGGGCACACAGTTTCTTCCCTAAATTGTCTGAACATCTTTCCTAGAAAGATTAAACGTCAACATGCACTGTGAGCCTGTTCTCCTCCTGTCCTTTGCCCTGTGATTTGTCTTGCCTTCCAATCTGCCATGACCATGTAGCTGGTTACCTGGAGATTGCCAAGGGATGCAGAGTTTCCCTGCTGGCCTGCCAGACTTGCTCCCATCAGGTATTCCTTGGATGGTGTTTGTTGCTAATGTGCACTGTAGTGTCAATAGTGGATGCCTCAGCCATTTAAGCTCAGCAGTCAGGGTTGGTTCAGTCTCAGTACAGGAGTGAGGATGGTTGGTCTAGATGAGTTAGCTGTGGTGGTGAATTAGTTCCTCGCCCTGCTGCATCCTCTGCTCAGACTAGCAAGAATATTCCCCTCAGCATCCAGACGTGGTCCAGCTGTGACTCGTGAGCTATTCATGTGCCATATGGCTTAACAGAGTGACAGATTTTAGCTGGGCTCTCCAGGATGCCAAAGAAACTAGTTCCAGAGAGAAATAGATGAATCAGAAGCTCATACCTGCTGCCTGATGTAACAGGATACTGCTCCTGTGCATCAGCTGCAGCATGATTTCTCGGTCCTGTGCAGAGCAGCATTTCCCAGCTCTGTAATGAACCCTCAGCCTTGGCAGATCTCATGCTTTTACCTAGAGAGGCTGGAGTAAAGCAAGTTGGAGAGGTGGATAGCCTGCGATTCAGGAGCACAGGGGCCTGAGGAGGCAAGGAGGCTGGCATTTGGAGAGAGCCAGGGTAGTGCCTTAGGAGCCTGGGGAAGGAGGAAGCTCACAGCTGCCTCAAGACTTCTAAATGCACTTTTTGCTAGGAAAATTTGGCCAGCTCTGGGCTAACTAGGATGTGTATCTGCATCTTGCCACTCCTGTGGCAGCTGCTATGTGGCCTCTCCACCTGCAAGCTCATTATGCTCAAAGCCTCTGTGGCCTTGTCTGTCTTTGGTCAAAGAAATAATCTGAACCTTCTCTTAGAGAAATGGACAGTTTGCCATGTGCTTCCCTGAATGATGAGGCCAGCACTACCATTCCAAATACTTGAAGTGTTGTCATGCAACAGATCTGTCATAGGTGCCTATTAAAAAGGTAGTGTAGGCTTTCTTTTTTGTATTAGTCATATAACAAAATGTCAGGGATGTGATCAAGTCATTTTCTTTTTAATTGTGGCTAATTGTCCCATCAAGTATAGAGAGATCCTGCTGGGTAAAGACAACTTGAGGGGGAAAGTGCCTCTTTGTAGTCTGCTCAGTTATTAAGTGTGAGGTCAGTGCAGTTATAACTGATCTGGTAACTTAAGCTGACATTTTGTACATCAGAACCATGGATGAGGTGACCCACAGTCCAGGTATTGTAAATCTTGCTCTCTCCATCTGCAGTTTGGCCTTCTGGGCCATCTGATGCCAGACGCTCCCTGCTCTGTGCTAGTGGTGGTTTCTTGTGCAGAAACAGCTCTGTTGCTCAATCCAAAAGCTAGGCCTGGTCCAGCATAGGACGCTTATACAGGGCAAAGCTGTTTGTTGCATTATATCTCATTCTGAGTTATGCACTGAATGCTGGCTGAGCAGTGATCCCTGTGGAACCATGGGCCTAATGTCACCCTAGACCAAATGTCATCAGACCGGAGGTGATCATATCAGCAGAGCTTGGAGGAGAGTCACTTCTGACTAACAAAGGCACCTGCTTTGGGATGGCAAACTGCCCCCAGGGGTACTACTCTAGAGGCAGCTTCTGGTCACTAGGTCAGATGCGGATGTCTGGAGTTGAGTTAAATAGTTCCTATAGCTGACCCAAGTGGTTAGTTGGGAAATCCACATGTCTTAACAATGTTGCCCTCAAGTATTAGCAAAAGCAGAGCAAATAAATGTGATTAGTGCAACCTGTCACTTGCTGTCCTCTAAGCGGTTTCTGCGTAGGCCTTGTATTACCATGAGGAGATGCTGAAGTACGGGAGTGGTGATGGGATGGCTCTGCTCAGCTTCCCAGAAAGGTGCAGGGGGCTGTGTGGCTCTCTTCAAGGAGCAGCTGAGCTGCTCCTGTGAAGTGAGAGAAAACTTTCCCTTGTCTTGAAAGCAGATCTGAACTGAGTTGGAGTGAGGCATCTTGCTGTGTATAAACAATGACATGTGAATGGCTCTAGCAGGGGAAGGAAGTTATAGACTTGGCCTTTCCTCCATCATTGCCAGCTCCATCTGTGGCCTTGGAGGGACTCTTGCCTGCTCTTCTGTGTGGCTGCTCTGTGTTAATATCTGCTTTGTTCTTGAAAGGATGGTGGTCTCTAACCTGTCTTTTTGCACTTTGCGTTTCTTTCTCTCCTCCACCTTAATCTTTGTAGTTCTTGGGGACACATACAATATTCCTTTAGACCCCAGAGGTAAGCAAACTTACCTACATGTACCTGTTTGTATTGCCTTGGACTCTGATGTATGTTAATCCTTTATCCTGTATGAGCGGTAAATAAATCACCACTTAATCGAGAAGTAAAAAGGGTAAGTAACTCTTGCCAGCGGTCTGGAGAGAATAGGGAGGGCTCCTCACCTGCAGACCGTGAGGGATGCCCATGAGCTGAAACAGGCTGAAGACTCTCATGACATTGAATCTATTTGGTGCACGTAGCAAATTGTCCCAGTTGGTATTGCACCTTGTGCTATGTGTGCTCAGCTCCTTGTGGTCCAACTCCCAGCAATAGGAGTCTCAGCCTTTCCCCTGAACTCAGACCACCCAAACCAGGCTTAGCTGCCAAATACCTTGGAAGGAGAGGAGGGGATATCTGCCATACATGTCCTGTGGGACCCAAGGCCACAAGCCCTTGAGGGCAGGAAGCCTCGTGTGTAGTCAGAGGAACCTGTGACAGTCCAAAGTCATTGCTTGGATTTGCAGGCTCCTATGCTGGCACAGTCCCTTGTGCAGATCAAGGCAGGCCCTTATCAGCAACCATGGGGTGGCTGAAACTTTTCAGAGCCCTTTAGCTTGTGTGCCTGCAGCCAACAGCTTCGGCTCTCTGTTTTCTAATTGCAAATTTCTAGTGCTTAAAAAGCCCATTTGAGGGTGGGACAGAATGATGGGGAGGATGTGTTTAATGGCTCAATTTCAGATCAAGAGGATGTCCTCTGAGCTCTAGCAAGGAAGAAGGGAGGGCTTTCTGCCAGTGTCCAGCACTTGATGCAGATACAAGGATCATGGAGTGCAAAATTTTTCCGCTCTCATCCTGGATAATGTGCTGACAGTCAGCACTGAAGGAGGGAGCTGATTTTGCTGTTGACAGGAGCTCTGCACTAAATCCATAGCATCAAGGAAGTGGCATATTAGAATAAAGGTAGGCTTCACGGATCTTCTCTCCATGGCATTTTAACTGGTGTAAGGCTCATTTCTTTTCAGAGACCAGTTCTTCAGCTAGTAGCTACAGTTCAGAGTTCAGCAGACGGTTACTGAGCACCTATATCTGTGAGTACTATGCACACCTTCCCATTTCTGTCACGTCAACTGTTCTTCACTTGGCGTGTTTTTGGGTGAAGAGTATGAGCTGTGTCTTGCTGGCTGTGTTTGAGTTGCAATCTCATGGGAGGGATGGAGGAAAAAAAAAGTAAGAATGGAAACTTGGGACAGGACAGAGCACAATGCAGCAGTTCCCTGTGCTGCAGAGCTGTTATTGTTAGTTGGCACAAACCATCCTTGCTTTGTGCCTTCAGCCCAGGAAGGGTTCACTACTGCTGAAGTGTCTATCTTCAGTAAAAGAAACCAACGAACCAACCAAAAGAAAAGGAAACAACCCTGATCCTGCATTCAGTAGTGGGATGGTTAGAGGTGCTCATGGCACTGTTCCCTGTGATCTGTTATAACAGTAGTCAGGTTCCTCAACTTCTTGGAGACCCTGGTCTGTGTCGTACTCAGACTGAGTCTAATCACCCATGTTGGACCTGGAACTTGTGCATTTACTGCAACAGGTTCAGAACTAGTTCACAGGGAGGTTTTGGTTACCTGCTGAGGAAAAATCTGCATAGGGCTTGTAGGCTTTTCAAGTAACTGTAACAGTACTTTTATTTGTGTGTGTAGTTGGGATTATACACTGTTTCTTTGTTGTCGGTTCAACAATACTTTAAGGTGATGCTAGAGTGCTGCAGTACTCTAGGGCACTCTGGATTGCCAGTAATGATGAATCTCAGTGCGAATCTTGTCATGTGTGTTTTTTTTTCTTTTTTTTTTCCTGTATAAGGCAAAGTGCTGGGGAACTTGCAGCTGAACCTTCTTAATAAATCCAAGGTTTATGAAGACCCAGCTTTGAGGGCCATTTTTCTGCATAACAACTACAACTACATCCTGAAATCTCTAGAGAAGTAAGTATGTATCTAGGTAAATATCCTTGAAGTCCAGCCAGATTCTTATTGCAGTAAGTACTCTTTTGGAAAGTGGCTCTGATACAGAGTGTGTTTATTTGCTGGCCTTTCTTTTCTCTGCTTTCTTCTATTCTTGAAGCTGCTCTTCTGAAGCCTTTGCCCTACTGTAAATGTTACATTACTTGAGGGCAGAAGATAAAAGCAGCAGAGATGCCTTAGGTTGCAGAGAATCTTTTGATCTCAGAAGAATGGTGGACATGGCTTTGGAAAGTAGCTTGGAGCAGCTTCTGTTTCCTGGCTTGTGCTTTTCAAGGTCCCCTTTATTGTAAAGGGTAAAAAAGAGGTCTTATTGATAGCGCTTGAAATGTGGCAATCCTGTTAGCAGCCCTGAGAACAGCTGACTCTTGTGCTTCCTCAGGTTTTCTGTTCTTTCAGATCTGAGCTGATTCAGTTGGTGGCTGTGACACAGAAGACAGCAGAGAGATCGTACCGGGAGCTCATAGAACAGCAGATCCAGACTTACCAGCGGAGGTCAGGTGGCATCCTGTGCTTTTCCCTTTGCCTTTGTCGCAGTTTGAGAGTTTCCTGGGAGATTAATGGCCAATGCCGCTGGAGTGGTGGGAGAGAGTAACCTAAAACAGAACAGCCAGTATCATGATTTTCAAGTGATTAATGTCACTAGGAGAATGGTTGCTGTAGACAGGTGTGGGTGTGTGTTGTCTGCAGTGACCTTTGGGTCGTAGGTGAGGACACAGATATTCTGGTGAGTAACTCCTTCTCTTTACCTCTTTCCCTCTTTCCCAACTCATTTCAAATGCAGCTGGTTGAAAGTGACAGATTACATTTTGGAGAGGAACCTGCCTGTCTTTCAGCCAGGAGTGAAGGTGAGAAGATGCACAAGGATGGTTTTGAGATGATAGAAATTGCCAGTTATCTCCCTTGTATTTAGAAATCCCCAGAGATCTCTATCTCATACCAGTATTGCTCTGCAGAGTAAATACTGTGGCTGTGACAAGATGGAGAGCAGCACTGACTGCTAATCTCCCCTGCCCCAGATTCTCAGAAGTCTCTTCATCTCTGCCTCCATCCTCATCTTGAGCAAATGCTGCTATTTTGGGTTTGCAAAACCCTGAGCCTTTCCCTTAGAAAGGGCTCAAAAGCATGAAGAAGTCTATTTTTATGACTGTTCTGGCTGAAAATTACTCTCCTTAAACCTACTTCAGATGAAAGCCAATCACTGAATGTAGGATGTGCTGCTCACTGCAGCTTTCTCTCATCCCTGCTTTAGGAGAGGCAGTTTGGTCCAGGCAGGTAGGAGGACATCACTTAGATTGGATGGGGAGTTGGGGAGCAAATGGTGATGTTGAAATTTATTTCCGGAAGATTAAGTGAAATCCTTTGCCTTCTTGTTGCAGCTTAAGGATAAGGAGAGGCAGATGATAAAGGAACGCTTTAAGGTAAGGAGGCCTTTAGGGGCATGAGAACATCCCCTTGGTGGTCAGTACAGTCAAACAGGGTCAGACCAAAGGTCTGTCTAATGGTGGCCAGCAGCGGAGGGAAAGACTGTCAGACTCGGCAGAGAGACTTGACTATGAAGAGGTTGTGGAGTCTCCTTCTCTGGAGATATTCAAGGCCTGCCTGCATGCAACCCTGTGTAACATGCTCTAGGTGACCCTGCTGAGTGGGGGGGGGTTGGACTAGACGATCTCCAGAGGTCCCTTCCAACCTTACTGATTCTATGAATCTATGAGGGAGATCTTCACTGTGTTCTGTTTTGAATAGGGTTTTAATGATGGGCTGGAGGAGCTGTGTAAGATCCAGAAGGCCTGGGCCATCCCAGATGTGGAGCAACGGGACAAAATCCGCCAGGCACAGAAAACAATTGTGAAAGAGACCTATGGTGCCTTTTTGAACAGGTGACAACCTTTGCAATGTTATCCTTTCCTCGGGATTCACAGAGGTCTTTGGGGCCTAGAGTAGCCAGGCAGAGCTGAGGCTTTTTCCTGCAGCCCTCTATCTCATACTAGAACATGCCCAAACTGTGCTCTACTAGTTGTGGGTAAGTGCAATCACCCTGATTCTTGTTCAGTGTGAAATAAATGTTCTACCTAGTATAGTGCCCTGAGCCACACTCAGGTGTTTGTGTAAACCTCATGAGACCCATTGTAACTAGTCACTTGCTCCCCACCCAATATCCATTCAAGTTCAAGTGGAACATGCTGGAGTGGAGCTGTTTCCTCTGGCAAAGGAAGACTGTAGGTGGGGGCAGCCTTTCTCCATATGGAGAGTGTGAGGCAGAGGGTATCTCTTGCTCAGTTCCTGCTGCTTGTCACCTAGGGGTTGTCTCACTTTGCAGATATGGCAATGTGCCCTTCACCAAGAACCCTGAGAAGTACATCAAATACCAAGTTGACCAGGTGGGAGAGATGATTGAGAAGCTGTTTGACACATCGGCATAAATCCAGCTGTCTTGTACCCTCTATCTGCCAAGTATGTGGCAGCGCTTTCTTGGCGATCTTTGGGACTCCCTTTCCTTCTCTCCTGCCCTATTGTTGTGGGCAGGGTGTTATACTTGTATTTATCAGATTTATTAACATGTGGAAACACTATCTCCTGGCTGTCCTTGCCTTCTTCCATGGGTCTTAAGAAAAGACTCCAGATGCTCACTGCAGTGCTGTGTCTTGGAATTTTGTTTGCACATCTTCGGACCTGTGGATAAGTGTTTGTGCTTTGATACGTAGTCAAGATGGGTGAGTATGTACATCCAGATAAGTGCAGTCCACTTGGAGCAGGAGGCTCCAAGTTCCAAATGATGCTGCAGGCTTCTCTGATGTGTTTTGAGAATCTCGGTTCTGTAGGATCCCAAAGACTTTTCCTATTGTTCCCCTGACCATCATTAATTCAGTGATGGGGTCAGATGCTGATTCTAGGGTATGGTGGTGCTGAGATGTGATGGTGTTTGGCAGGCCTGAGGTCTAGCTATGTGTAGAAGTTATCTTACCCCCAGGGCTTCATTAGCTGCCCCAGTAGAAGTCCTGTTGTGTGAGGCCATGGTAGAAAGCAGCAATGGCTGGCTAGGATCATTCTGTGGATTAGATCTGGCAGTTTGGGCGTTCCCTTGGAGCGCTGTGGGCTGGAGACATGACAGAGCAGTGAGAACCAAGGGGAGTTCGGTGTTCCTTCTTGGCCCAAGCACAGCATGTGTAGAAGTGTCAGTGTGCACATTTTGGCAGAGCACCTTGTTTGTTCCTGCCCCCATTTTTCTTTGTCTCATGTCTTACCAAGATCTCTCTTGCAAGAAACCAAATCCATCCCCTTCCTTTAACCCGTGGGTGTCACGTGAGAAGTAAGTGCTGCTCTTGGGGACAAGATCAGCCAACAGCATGCCTTGGAGTGATAGTGGAAGTCTTTGCTACAGTAGCTAGACTTGGCCATCTTCATGCCAAGACCTTTCAGAGCTTTAGAGCCTGTACATGTTCTGTGGGTTTCTGGCCAGGCACCTCCTGCTCCCATCTCACCAGCTCTTGCTGCTCCCTGTACTGTTGCAGTCTTCTCCATTATTTGCCTACGGTAACATTTGAAATACAGGGTTTCCATAGAGCTGGAAGCATTCACAATAGCTGCTACTTTGTAATTTGGAGCAAATCCATTATTCACCTAAGCTCAGGCTTACAGAAATGAATGTATATTTTATTGGTGTCTAATTAACCCAGCAGTGAAACAGCCATTGTGTTGCCATCCAGGGCACTGCAAACAGCACAGGGAAGTGGTGAGGGGAGAGAAGACAAGTCAGACCTTGGTATGAAACAGGGAGAGAGAACAGGATGGCAAGGTGGTGGAGAACTATTTTAACCCTTTTGCTGTTGTGCATCCACCGATACTGCCTTTTCCTAGCAGAAGCCATTGCTCTACCTGGTGAGTGTGTCAGAGGTGGGCCTTTAACCCTGACAAGGTCAGAGTTGCATATCCTAGGAACAGTTTGTTCCAGGCAGTTTTGGCGCCTAGTAGGTGAGACAGGCCGAGTGGGAAAGGGCAGAAAGGTAGCATGTCTTGCCCAGCATCATGGTTGGATTTTAGGGCCAGGATGAGAACGCAGGTCCTGCAGTGGCAGACCCAGCTGCTTGCCTGGGTGGCTGCCTCTATACACAACTATTTTTCCAGACAGTTCCTGCCCTTTACTGTAAGTACTTGATGTGTAGAGACAACAAGGACTCTGATCTCCTCTGGCCTTTCTAAGCCCCTGACATACTCCTCCTCAGCCTGGACCTTGATGTGGTCTGAGGCACAACACACTTGAGGTGGCATAGGAAATGCCTGAAAATGCATCATTTTTGACAGGCTGATCTAGTCCAAATTGAGTCCACTGTGATTTTGAAATCTGTCACACCTGTGAGGCTGTCTTTCATTTGTCAGGTTGGCCATGCAGGCTTGTAGTGCTGGTCTGAAAGTTATCCTCCTGCTTTCAAATGCAGCGGAAACCTAAGATCCCTGTACTAGTAGTTGTCAATTTCATTTTTTTTTCTACCTTTTTCTTTGCTAGTTCTGAGAGCTTCTCAAAGGCTGGCAGGCTCTGGACAGTGTTCCTTAAGCATAAGCAAAAGCATTCCTGGCCTGTGTTATGTATTGCACTGAGTGTGCTGGATACACATGTTGACACTGTCCAGAAGGGGCTGGATTCCATCTTTCTGGATCTGTCTCTGCTGCAGCAGTGATCTGGTGTGAATTTTTTTCTCCGGAAGAGCGTGTGGAATTTGATGTGTTCAGGCTTAGGCTATAAAACATATGTTTTATTGCAGCTGATTCTCGGAGAAGGTGATTCACTAAGAACAGTTACCACCAAAGCCAGAGGAGGGAAGGGGGAGCTTAGCAGGGCACCTACAGCCTTTCTAAAGAAGTGAGCTTTAGGGCAAGGGTTAGTATTGTCCTTGATGCTCTCTCAAGCTAACCAGGATGCAGTATCAATCAATGGCTTTGGTTTGGGTCACCACTCAAAAAGAAGATGGGGGAAAGCCCGAGAGATGTAAGGTCCTTTCCAGATCTGCTTGCTTGATCTGGTGGTTTAACCAGCATGTGGCCCTGCAGCACCAGTCTCTGGCAGGTGGAAGACTGGGATCCTAAGGCTGCAGTTCCCACCTTGCCTCAATCCGTGCCAGCTGCCCAGATAAGGGGAAAATGTGTGAGGTCCCTTAGAGTCTGGGATGGAGGCCGCGTTCCGTGGTCCAGATGCTCTGGAGAGGCCTCTGGGTGGTCTATGCAGAAAGCCATGCTGGGCTTGCCATCAGCTGGTCCAGCCAGGAAAGCTGTGCTGGGGGCCAGAGAGGGAAAATAATGCAAAATGTCTTCGACCCTCTATTTTCTACCCTGATGATGTCCATGACCTTGTTTGAGGGAAGGAGGGGGCTGAGGGATATAGGGGGCTTGAGGACCCAGTTCACTGTCTGCCACGCAGGCCGAGGTGCTGGCAGAGGCGGTGAGTACTCCAGGAAGGAGATGGCTTCTCTCGCTCCCGGTTGTACGGCGCTCGCATGGGAGCCGACAGGAGCCAGGCCTGCTAGGGAGTCACAGCCCCCCCTGGCCAGAGCCCCTTCGCCAGAGAAGCTGCTCGCCCCCTCCAGCCCGCGGCGTGCTGACCTCGATCACTGAAGGCGCGTCGCCTGCTGCGCAGCGCTCGAGGGACGGCGTCAGACGCTCCGTGGCTTTTTATGGTAAGGAATCTCAGCAGCATCTTAATGAGGAGCGAGCGTGGTCGCCAGGGACCCAGGCTCGCTCCCTGCCACTCGCGCAAGGCGAGTGTTTCAGCCCCCTGCCCCTTGCTCAGCACCAAGAAACACAGTGAAGGGAGAGGCCCTGGGGCCCCCCAACCCTGGTTGTTTTAACACACTCTAGTTTCCTCCTCTGTAACAGCCCCCCAGCCCCACGGACACTGCTGTTGCTACCAGCCAGTCCCCTAAGCGTCTGACCCACGGCATTCACTGATTTGGGGCCAGAGCCCCATTTCTCCTTCTTCTGCTGCATGGGGCCAGCAGCAGGAGCTGGTTGAAGGTGCTGGGGTGGGACTCTCGCTCTGGGGTCCCTGCAGCCTCCAGGGTTACCAGCAGTGGCAGTGAGGGTGGGAGGCTCAAAAGCCTCAGCCCTGGCCCTGGTGTCCTGACTCCCCCCACTTCTTCTCCCCCCCCCTCTTACCCCCCCCTCCAAAAAAAATAGCAGTGCCTATGAAAAGCTCTTGTGCTCCCAGATAAAGCTGCTTTCTGAAAAGCTCAAGGTTTTAGTCAAATGGTTCTTTTTCCTGAGATGGAAACATAATTTAGCCTATTTATTTTCCTTTCCCAGGTGCATCTGCTTCCATTAAAATTTAACTGCAACGCAGAATTTCAGTAAGGTTTGAGGAAGGGGGTGGGGGGGAGCCGCTGCCCGGCTCTGGCCCAGCTCTCCAGAGCAGATGGGCTCCGATTACCACCGCTCCCAAGGCGCTGCTCCGTGCTGGGGCCTCGCCAGCGAGCGTTAAGCCGGGAGCCGCCAGGGATGGCATCTGCCTCCCTGCCACTGCTCGGGGCACCCGGCTCACGCTCAGCTCCGTCGGGACCTCCTGCAGCTCCCGGGACTCGGGATCTCGCACCGTGTGAAAGGGTTGTCCCCACTCGGAGCGGTGGCTGCGGGAGGAGGCTTGTTTTGAGGAGCGCCCGGTGCCCAAGGAAAGGTGCTTTGCTCCCCTCTCCCTGGTTTTTTACAAAGGTGGGTGTGATTAACACCGCTGCAGCACAGCACCACGCTCGTCCCCACCACCCGCTCCCCATCCCTGTAACATCGCTTCTGGTCGGGTTTGGTGGCCCCGAGGCCTCCTCTCTTCAGGCCCCTGGGCTGTGATCTGCAGCTGGATTCGGAAGTGCTTGCAGGGGACGGACACGCGGACGGAGAAAAGCCAATGGCTTGAGCCGCAGGAGGGAGGAGGCGCTGCCCGTGCCGAGGAAGAGGAGTCCCCTCATGGGCGTCCTGCGAGGCTGCTCCCACCACGACCGCCCCCCTGGATGGGCCCGTGCCCTCCCGGCACCGGGGCTGTAACCGACCCCTCGGCCACGTCCCTGCCTCCCAGGGCTCAGCTCGGCGCCGGCGGTACGCGCTTCGTCTCGGCGCTGCGGGAGGGCGACTCGCTCCGTTAGAGAGCAAGAGGGAGCAGTGCGGGAATGAGTCACCAAAGTCGATATTTTCCCTAAGCGTAATTAGCGGATGTGCTGGATGTCTCTGCAAAACCACTCTCCTTCCTGCATCCTTATTCTTTGAGAGGCAAAAAATTGTCCCCGTCTTCTCTTCGGGGCTTCTCCCGTGTGCCCCCATGGGCACCCGCGCATGCGTGCGCCCGCCTGCTCTGCGTGTCGTGCTCAGCTCGCAGGGTCGTGGGCGCCACTGTCTCGGAGCTGCTCTTTGCACCCTCTGGCAGGGTCTGTGCTGCTGTGGTCAGATCCAGGTGCTGGACAGGCGCTAGGATGCTCCCGGTGCCTTGTAACCTAAAGCAGCGGCGGGCGGCTCTCGGAGGCGACCCGGAGGGTGGCCGCTGTGGGCCCCTGAGCGGCGTGCCGCCAGCGGCTCCGCGGGCTCTGCCCGGCCGTGCCGTCGTTATGGCAATGCTCCCGAGCTGCTAAACGAGCAGCCGCCGAGCGTGGGAAGAAGCGAGCGGCGAAGAGGCTTCCCGGGGAGGTGAGCGACTGCCACGGTCCTGGCACGATCGGCTCCCAGCGAGGCGGTGCCAGGGCCGCGCGAGCCCCGGGGAGAGGCAAACCCTGCCAGCGACGCGCGACCATCGCCCTGGCACCTGCTCGCCTGTTTTGGGGTGGTTTCCTGCTATTTTGGGGTAGTTTCCTGTAGCAGCATGAGATTGCAAACGTGGGTTTGTTTCACCAGCAACAAAGCGTCTCGTGAGCGGGACCGCGGCCGGGCGAGCGGCTCGCTGCTCTCATTACCTGTGATAACATAACGAAGTGCGGAGCCCTTCGCCTCTAGTGCGGCACGTGGCTGGGATAGGTGCGCTTTCCATGAGCTGGTTCAAGGGAGGTGACCCGTCCCCTTCTCCTCTCCAGTTGCGCGTCACAGCTCAAGGTTCATAATGCTGAACATCCCTTTCCATGCCGCTCCAAAACCCCAGAGTCTGGGTTTACAAAATCCACAGGGATTTAGCACCTTTTCTCTCCTTGATTCTTGTCCCTGCCGCAGGTGGCTCAGTGCCTGGGCGATGTTCACCAGCTGGCAGACCACATCCAAAGGCGTTATCCCTTCCCCGAGCATCTCCAAGATGCTCCTCGGGCAGCTGGGCTCGGTTGGGTTTGAAGGCGAGGGGCCACGGGGCTCCTTAGGAAAGCAGCCGCAGTGGATGTGGCTGGTGCCGGAGTGGAAAAATCAAGGCAAGAGGAGCCATTCCAGGAGATGCAGGTAAACCCCCATGGGTGCATGGGAGAGGACAGGGCAGCTGACTAGCAACTAAGGTGACTCTTGCTTGGGGTGGAGAGCAGGCGAGAAGACCTCTTGCTACCCTGGTTTTATGCTGTTTGAAGAAATTTGTGGAGACAGTGTTGAATGTGACAGCCCCCATCCTGCAGGGAGAGACTGAGAAGGTCAGAACATCTAAAGAAAATGTCCCCCTGCTGCACTATGAGCTGCCAGCTGGGGTCATCTCCCTCTTCCACCTGGGTGTTGATGGCCAGGAGAGCAGGAGCAGCCCAAAGGCAGCCCCAGTGGCTCGCTCCTTCATTCGGGTCCTTCCCTCCAACACCCCAACTTTCGGTGGCAAGAGCAGGTGCCTGAGCACTTGCTCCCCTCCTGTGCGAGGCTCAAAGCAACATCTCTCTGAGCAGGTTTAGAGCCCCTCTGCAGGATCCAGTGCAAGGATTTACATTGTTGGCTGACTCGCAGACCTGTGATTGGGTTATTTTTATTGTGTTTTGAACACTACGAAAAGATGAATTGTGAAGCAACTCCCTGTCCTTTCTGGGAGCTCAGCCCCACGCGAAGGGGAACAACGTGGGCTTTGCAGCAAGTGTCAGCTTGCCGGTGCTTCCCGTGGGGACAAGCCGTGGCCCTGGGACTCACAGGGACCCTCTGCACAGCCTCTTGGGTTGAGACCAGCTCTTGCAGCTGGGTGCAAAGGGAAGATGAGCCTGGGATGAGCAGAAGGGAAAACAGGGCAGTGAGAGCAGTGGAGAGGCAAAATCCCTTCTGGGCAAGGTGTTTCCATTCCTGTCCCCAGTCTGAGGGCTAGTTTGTGTTTGGTGACAATGGCACAAGGGAACAAGGATGTGGCACCTTGTGGGAACTTGGGACCTGCCAACCCCAGGCCTGATGTCCTTGGAGAGCAATGAGGTAGTAGGACAACTTCTCAGTCCCCTACATCCCTAGCCAGGCGGGTACCATCTCTGGGAGAGAGGATCCGACCTGCCCAGGTGCCATCACATGTTTTAGGCAGCTGGGCACCCAAGGGACTCTGGGCTATGCTGGGAAGGGGACCTGGCATCAGGGCTCATGTGGCATCACGAGTGTTGCGAGGTCTCTGTGCCCTCCAGGGACTATGCTGCTTTAGGGGTGAGAGGAGCCCCCCAAGTCCAGCCCGTGGCACGGTCAGGGCCACCATGGGGACCCTGCCACAACGCGGTGTGGGCAGAGCAGCTTCAGCAGCCACCAGCACTGGACCTTACGGATCTCCAAGCAGAGGTGGGCAAGGACAGAGGAAGGAGACAAGGCCATGGCTTTGCATGGCTGATTAAATGTTTTTCCCCGGCTGCAAAAGGTTTGGTAAGGGAGATAAATACAGACATAAGTAACGGAGCTGTTTATATAATCGTTCTCTGTGACTTATGCTGTGAGCAAACCTAGACTAAATATAATTGTTATTGATATGAGGCAGCCGCCAATTTATGACCCTCCATGGGGGAATAGGGAGATCTGGTTAGAATAACGCTCAGCGGGGAAAAGCGAGCGCTAGCCAGCAAAGAGCTCCTCGGGGCGAAAGGCTGAGCGACGGGGACGAGCGGAGGGTGGTGCAAGCATTTAGTCACGTTGGTGTATAGACCTGAAAGCTGCAGGGGAAGCTCAAGAAATCCCCTCCACCTCCCCCAAACACGTCCCCAAAGCCGGTCCCAGCTCTCTGAAAAGCTGCCATTACAGTTTTACCTCTCGTACATCTGTGCTCCATGGCTGGGTTTTACAAGGAACAAATGGATCCTGTTCCAGCTACATTCCTCTTTCGGTCCGTAAAACGATGGGTTTTTAAATAAAGCTGCTGGCTAGAGCAGAGTTCAGCTGCTCATGGAGCTTCTTTAGTGTTGAGAGCGCAGATGCGTGAGTCACGTTCGGCCTCTTCCGTGGGTACAAGTGCACCTACCTGGGGTTAAGTGTTCGAAGGTCCATGAAGCACACGTCCGCCATCTCCGCAAATGCCCATAGTTTCCATCTGGTCAGAGGCTCCCACCACCCCTGATGCCTCCAGCACCAGCTTTGAAGTGCTAGTGAAACCAAGGATGAGCAGGTCCTGGTATCGGTTCAGCCTGAGCAGGAGGGAAACGGAGGATTTAAATGCTCAAGGGGCAGCAAGCCAAAGCGTACCTCGAGGGACTAGGACGTGGGACTGGGGAAGTCAGTCTTTACTGAAGGGCACAGAAAGATCATGGGTCTCCCTGACTGTCCTGTGGCCCCACCAACTCATACGCCCTTTCCCTGCTGCAGGCTGCGTCCAAGGAGCCCTGCTTGGTCATGCCTCCCCAAGCAAACAGCCTTCTTCCCTGGCAGCTCTGCAGTGACCTCCGGGCGCTCTGCAGAGCCTCGGACATGCAGAAGGGGATGAGCAATGTACAGCAACAGGTGATTTTATATGAAAATTGATTCAGGGTTTTGATCTCTCTGCTCTCAGCGAACGTTTAGAGGAAGCAGATCTTGCGTTTGGATCCTCAGGTGTTCACTTGGCTGAGTCCTTAGAAAGCAGCATCACTTGAACAGCTTGACTTTTGGGAGCATTTGAAGGGGAAAGGATGAAATTTGATTCGTTTAAACATAGAGTGTAGCCTAGGCTTGTGAAACTGCAGGAGACACCGCAAAGCCATGGGGTGGTGAAGGAGCTCCGTTAGGTGACGTTGAAGGTGATGAAGGAGGCGGATGCTTTCTGCTGATGTCCCACTGGCTCTGCCTCCCCCCAGGGCTGGGATGAGACCTTACAGCGTGTGGAGGACCGGCCGGGCAGGACTTCGCTGATGTGGGTCACCTCGCTGAGCTCTGCCTCTATTGTGCTGACAGTGTTTGTCACTTGTGCCACGTGCACCTTGTTGGTTGCTTTCTTACGCAAGAGGCAAATGAAGATCTTCTTGAAGCCCTTGCGGAAGTGTTTGGAGACCAGGGCGTAGACGATGGGGTTAACGCAGGAGTTGGCGTAGGAGATTAAATGGGAGAGGATCCTGAGCACATAGGTAACGTGATTGAGGGGAAAATACCCAAACCAGACGCAGAGGATGACAAGATGGTGGGGCAACCAACAGAGGCAGAACAGGACGGCTACAATGATGATCATCCTGGTGACCTTCCGCTTGGCTTTCTTGGACTCTGACATGTCTTGGAGGGGGTCCACTGACCTCCAGAGGTAGTGGATAGTCCGCATGTAAGTGAGGCTCAGGATCAAGACTGGGATGATGTAGCTGAAGACAAACGTGCAGATGTCCATGACTTTGCGCCGGGAAATCTCCCAGATGGGGTGGCAGACGGTCAGATTGGCCATCTGAAACTCCTTGTAGTAACTGAGGTAAGGGCCCGAGAAAATGAAGGAAAGAGCCCAAATGAAGCCAATAGCCATGAGGGCGTTCCTGGGCGTTCTCAGCTCTCTGGAGTGCAGGGGGTAGCGTATGGCCAAATACCTGCACGGGAGAGGAGAGACACAACTGCAGTTCTGCCAAGACTCAAACATCTGCTGTAGGAGTTAACTGGAGAAAGGGCTAAAGTGATGGGTTTTAGCCTTCCAGGGCTAATTTTGTAGTGTGCCTAAGGGTCTCCCTGTGCAGCACGCTGGGGTGTGATTGCCTGGGACCTCAAGTAACTCATTAGCTCAGGTAAAGGCAAGGGCACTGGTTTGAGACCCGTCCCATGAGGCCAGTCACACTCTCTGCTCCCACCAGTGCTCTGGGGGGAAGACAGGGATGGTCTCCTTCCTAAAACAGCAGATCCACACCTGGTTTTCACTTTAGTTGGCACAAGTGACAGCAGGAGCGAGGATATGAAGGCAGCAGCTTTTAAGTGCCACTGGCTGGAGCAAGTCCCCCAGCTCCCCAAACACAGCGTTTTCCCCATGCTGGCACATGCTGAGGGCACATACAGCCCCGTTTTCAGTCCTGTTATTAGTTAGCTCCTTAACTGACCCCAGAGCCAGGGGCTGTGGGGAGCCCCTGCTTGCTCTGCATCTGCGTGTCTCCTGGCTCCATGTGGATCCAAAAGAGGCAGTCTGGGGAGACTTCAGCGACACACGTTCCCCTGCAGTTCCCGGGGCCGAGGATGGGGCTGGACGGAGCCAGCTGTGCTCCAGGGCTACCCCAGCTCTTCCTAGGGGACTTTTGCAGGGTCCCTTCACATCCCACCATCTCATGGGTTTCGAGCACCCCGTGCTCCCCATTGCAGCAGAGCGGCTCCAGGGGATCCCGGGCTCCTTCTCGCCGTGAGTCAGTAATGCGGCAGCCTTTGCTGAGCCGGCACAGGTGGAGCACAGGCACCAGCAACAGGCTGCTGCTCGCAGCAAGCTTCCCAGCTAAACCCCGCTCCCACTGGGCCAGCCTGGGCTGGTCACCAGGGACCCAGCCTGGAGAGAAATGAGCTTTCTGCTCATGGTGTGTGTGTGGGGGGGGGGGGAAGGATGTCCTAACTAAAATGTCTCAGTGTCTTCTCCTTTTTGATACTTGCCTGTTTTGCTGTGGGCTGGCCGGGAGGCAGCAACTTTCCAAGCGTCTCTGTAAGAGCCAGGGCTGCCCAATTCCTGAGCCCAGGATGGAGCAGGGGCAAAGATTTGTTTCTCTCTAGTTTTCTACCCAGTTCTGAGGGTAAAGAGGGTGCCACAGCTTTGGAGAGGGGTCTGAGCTCCTGCATGTGAGCGGCAGGCAGAAGGGATCTGAATCCAGCCCTCTCCTGCCTGGCAGCAGTTCCCCAGTATCAGAGCTCGGATTCGGTCCTTGGTGGTTGCATTTCCTTGCACATGTGAACTCAAGAAATGTTCTCAATTCCTCTGTGAGCCCCAAGAGGTGCTCTGTCCCCCCCCCCCCCCCCCGCTGCCCCATCATAGCCATCAGGGCTTTCCCCCCACCCCTAGGGAGCTCATCTCCTCACCTGCCCCAGAGGGGCTTCAGAGAGGGCGAGCCAGAGGGTGCAAGGAGCCCCTCTTCCCCTTTCCTACCTGTCCAGAGAGACGGTGGCCAGGGTGAAGCTGCTGGCGTACATGGTGAGGTAGATGAAGAAGTGGACAGCCTTGCACATGAAGGGCCCAAACACCCAGCCCTCCAGGGTGTAGATGGTGGCTTGGAAGGGGACACAGAAGAGGATGAAGCAGAGGTCAGCCACCCCCAGGTTGAGGATGAAGAGGTTGGTGGTGTTGTTGACCTGCCCGTTGCGCAGCAGGACAGCCAGGACCAGGCAGTTCCCCACTGTGCCCACCAGGAAGATGAGGAGGTAGAGCAGCGGGATGATCACTGACTCGGGCAGCCAGCCCGCCTCGCCGCCCGCTGCCACGGACCCGTTCATGGCTGCGAGCGCACTGGGAAGGTGCCCGGAGAGCGCACGGCTGTGTGCGGCGTTGCACGGAAAGCGGGCAGGATGCGCACTGGAAAGCACACGGTGAGTGCACGGGGGGTGCAGGGGGTGGGAGAGCACGGCGAGCGCACCGGGGATGTGCAGGGGGTGGGAGCACGGCGAGCGCACCGGGGATGCACGGGGGGTGCAGGGGGTGGGAGAGCACGGCGAGTGCACCGGGGATGTGCAGGGGGTGGGAGCACGACGAGTGCACTGGGGATGCACGGGGGGTGCAGGGGGTGGGAGAGCACGGCGAGTGCACCGGGGATGTGCAGGGGGTGGGAGCACGGCGAGTGCACCGGGGATGCACGGGGGGTGCAGGGGGTGGGAGAGCACGGCGTGCGCACCGGGGATGTGCAGGGGGTGGGAGCACGGCGAGTGCACCGGGGATGCACGGCGAGCGCACCGGGGATGTGCAGGGGGTGGGAGCACGGCGAGAGCACCGGGGATGCAGCGGGTGCGCGCCCGAAGAGCGCGGGGTGGGGTGGGGGACGCACGGGGGAGCCCGGGGAGCGCAGCGGGGCTATGGGGCGGAGGGGAATGGACGGTGCACGGCGAGCACGTAGGGGCGGGGGCCTGGGGATGCAGGGGGCAGCGCCTCGGCGGGGTCCCGGGAGCACAGCGACAGCGCCCCGGGGCCGCCGGAGCTTCCCCTCCGCTGACCGCTCTCCTCCCCGCGCCCCCTCCTCTGCGCCCGCTCGGCCCTGGCACCGTCGCCTCCAGCTCGGCAGCGTCCCCCCGCTCCGGCCCGGCGCGGCTCCTCCTCCGCCGGGATGAGCGCCGAAACCGGAGGGATCGGGGCCGTAGGAACCGCCCCCCACCGGGGGGGCTCCGGCCGGGACGGCGCTGCCCGGTGGCCCTGAGCGCGCCCGGATTTCAGCGGGCAAAGTGGTCCCTGGGGGTAAGGGGCACCCCCGAGAAGGGGGGCTGAGCACCCCGAAGCAGTCCGAGCGGGTGCCCCGTTGCTTTCCGCGTTGCTTGCACCCACAGCGGCAGGAGAGAGATGGGTTTTGAGAGAGTTTGTTACAGGAGGGGCTGCGGGGGGGGGGGGGGGGAGCCTGCTTGGAGTGTAAATGCATAAATTAGCCAGCTCACAGCCTGCACCAAAACATCCAAAAGATGAACGCTTGCAGGAGGATCTTTTTTTCCCCTCCTAAAAGCAGAGGATCAGGCTAAGTTACTGCAGCAAGATCAAATCTTTTAAATGTCTCTTTTGCTGCCTGCAAAATTGCCTGTTTTGTTCCTTCAGAGCCCTCACAAATGAATGTCTCAAGATCACCTACGCAATCAGTTCTCCAAGGACACCGGGTCTGGCCCACGAGCCCCGGGGAGTCACCCTGGCCCTGGTGAGGGTTGTGCCATGTCCTCAGCCGTGGTCTGTTGAGGTGGTGTTGCCAACCCGCAGGCCGAGCCCAGCCCCGGGGAGCCCTTGCCCTGCTGGGAGCTGCCCCAGCTCCTCATGCCCTGGAAGACCTGCAGGAGGGCACCAGCACTCGGGTGCACTGAGGCTGGCGGTGTCTTTGGCTTTCCTTGCGCTTGGGCGGCGGCAGGCAGCTAGGAGAGAGGCTGGGTCTCCCGTCACGGAGTGCGGAGTGAGACCACTAAAAGAGCTAAGGGGAAACAGCCGGCTCCTTCCTGAACACCGGTATGCTCGTGCTGGCAGCCTGCAGCCTGCTGCGAAAAGATCACCGGCGGGATCTCCCCTCCAGACAGCTGAGCCGATTCCCCTCGGTACGTTCAGCCAGCACGCCCCACAGCCCTCAGTCTCCCTTGGCCCGAGAGGCAGGTAAGTCATCTGGCCATGGATGTGGCACAGTTGGTCAGAACAAAGGTGTGTTTGGGCCCAGACGTGGCCTCCAAGGGTGGCTGAAAGCAGAAGGAACAGACGTGTTCTTGCACCTCCAACTGAGAGCATACCCCTGAGCTCCAGGCACCGGTGGCAGAGGCACAGTCTGTGCCTGGTGCCATCGTGGCAAGGAGAGCCGCGAGCTGCCTGCACGAGGGTCGAAGCAACGGCTGCCTCGCAGCCATCCGTGCCGGGAGAGCAGAGCTGCTCCGGCTGCCAGCCCGGCTGCCCCAAAGGGCACCTCGGACCATGCCTCACTGTAAGGCTTTACCCAGGCTCTGCAGGATGCAGCGCTGCTTCTCCCTCGGCCCCGCAGGAGAAGAGCTGGGTCTCCAGCAGGAATGCACGCAGGCAGCCAGCAGCTGACAGTTTTATCCTCACACTTACAGATTCCAGAGAAGCAGCAAAGTGCCAAGCCGGAGTATGAGGAAGGCAGCATGGCAGAAACGTGCCCAAGCTTAGCCCTGCACCTCGGCATTTGAGTGGTTCACGACCATTCGCTGCACAACACGTGTGTGTTTGCACGGGGACTTTTGAATGCAAGTACTGTAGCACCAGCCTCATCCACATCCGCCTGAGATGTGGCCAGGAGAGAGGAGAGGACTTCCATAGAACGTGCTTTAAGTGACGTGTCTCTGGGTGGATTGAGCATTGCCTTGAAACACAGTTTGATTCAGATAAGGAATGGGTTGCTGGGAGATGCATCAGAAACCAAGGTGGAAACAGGCTGGAAGTTTTGTGGTGGAAAGCTGCAGCTTGAAGACTTGGGTTTTCTTTTTCCCCTTCTGAGCTTTCATATCCACAAGAGGAGATGGGAGCTCTGAAATCAGAAATAAAATGTCACCGCTGAGCCCTCTGGAGGGGAGAGGAACAGAAATTGCTGTTTGCTCTGGCATTGCAGCAGCAAACTGTGCAAACATCCTGTTCTGCCCTCCCTGCAGTGGGGCAGAGCCCTCGGCTAGATGGGACAGACCTACGGGTTTCAGCCCAGCTGGAGCAGCAACTGGAGCAGCCTGTAATGTCAGGGTTAATGGCTATGTTTGCCTAAGTATTTAGGACAGTAAGATTATTAAGGAAACGGTTTTGTGCTAGTCCCTAAAGAGGCGTCTCTAAGCCTAATTCACATACTTAAAACCCTTGTGGAAGAAGAGCTGGTCTCAACTCCTTCTGTTGAGGCTTATACCTCTAATGAAGCTACAAGAAAGTGCTCCTGAATTTTGGTAGCAGTTTGGGCTTTTAAATAATTCACAGAGGGTCTCTCATTTCACTAGACATGCAGCCACACAGGGTAAAGCTGCTCACCACCTTCCTACGCATGGTGTGGCAGGACGTGGAAGATTTTGGATAGTGCTTGAGCCGGGAGAGTTTAAACCCGCTCTCCTAAAGAGATGCGTGGACTACTAGGCTGGAAGGTGTCCTGGGAATGTGGTAAGGGGAAAAGGACATGCACCGAAGAGTCTCCAGTGCAGGGAAACCATGCACAGATGGCCCTGCATGGGCCGGATACAGTGTCACCCTGCAGGGACTGGTCCCATAGGTGCCCAAGAAGTGTCACTCTTCCCAGAAACAGGCATTCGCAGGGTCTCTAAGGATCATGCTCTGAGACCACGGTGGATATGTCCACCTCCGCCCTTCAGCAGCTCTGGCAACATGAGCAATCTCATCTCAGGCGTAGCATGCTGTTTGCAAGGACTCCAGGTTACGCAGGGCAATGGCCGAGGCTGTAACCATGGTCACGCCTGTAGTCCTCTTCCAGGCCATTTTTGTTAATGAAGTGTCCTTCGAGGGTCTGCTGCAGCCAATTGCTCTCAGACTCCTCAGGTCTGCCCAGCTTGTGGTGGTGAAAGCTAGAGCCAACTCTGCAGAAGGGGTTTTCACTAGGATCTCAACACCAAAAATCACCCTTATTTTGGTAAGAAAGACATGGATTCGCTGAAGTTTCAGGTGTCTAGCCCGCGTTGAAGCAGGGCAGAGCCATTCTACTAGCTAGGGGTTGACAGTAACCACAGATGCAGTGAGGCAGAGATGCGGGGAGGTTGCTCCTTTCTACTATAGATGGGTGCTTCCCTGCGAGGACAACAGGTAGCAGCTAACGGACACGGTACCCGAGACGAGTAAGTCCCACGGTTCCTCTCCCATCACCTACAGTCACAAGGGGACTGGGATGCTGGGTGCACCCAGCCCCAGGTTCAGCGTTTAAAGGTGGCCCCGTTTCCAGCAGATCCTGCCAGTTCCCAGCACAGCGGGAGCTGGTGCAAGAACAGCACAGGTCACGCTTGGGCCACAGCTTCAGACCTAGAACATGTGAAACCAGCAGGTGTTTGGGCACCTCAGCCCCATGGGGTGCAGGATGAGCAGGCCAGCGCTTGCAACAGGGGAAGAGGATGGGGCTGAGGGCCCAGATCGTAGGGAAGAGAGGGAAGTAATCCTGGGGGCTCAGCCCTGGGGTGAAGGAAGGGAGCAGGGCTGTGGTGCTCAGCCCTGGGGGCTGGGGGATCAGCCCTGGGGCAGAGCAGGGGATATGGGGATGGGGCTGACCTGGGGTGGGGGGGGGTGATCCTGGGGGCTGGGGGTCAGTTTGGGGGCAGAGCAGGGCATATGGGGATGGGGCTGACCTGGGGTTGGGGGTGATCCCGGGGGCTGGGGGATCAGTTTGGGGGCAGAGCAGGGGATATGGGAATGGGGCTGACCTCGGGTGGGGGGTGATCCTGGGGGCTGGGGGATCAGCCCTGGGGCAGAGCAGGGGATATGGGGATGGGGCTGACCTGGGGTCGGGGGTGATCCCGGGGGCCGGGGGATCAGTTTGGGGGCAGAGCAGGGGATATGGGGATGGGGCTGACCTGGGGTCGGGGGTGATCCCGGGGGCCGGGGGATCAGTTTGGGGGCAGAGCAGGAGAACAGGGCGGATCACAGCGTCCTGCGGGGAGGCCCCAGTCCCGGGGCGGGGGGGCCCCGCGTTCGGAGCGAGACCCCGACCCGAGGGGCTCCCTCCCGGCGGGGGGCAGCCTCGGCGCCCCCGATGCGCTGCCGAGGCCCCAGCCCCGGGGCGCAGAGCCCGGCCCCCCCCCCGGCCCCGCCCCGCCACGGGGCCGCCGCCGCCGGGAGCCTCCCCCGCCCCGCGCCGCCCCGCGCGGGTCCTCCCCTATCCCATCGGCCCCCGCGGCGGCAGCGCGGCGGCTCTCGCCATGGCCTCGGCGCGCGGCTCTCCTCCCCCGGCCCATGATGCAGCGCGGCGGCGGCGGCCGGGGCGCAAGATGGCGGCGGAGCGGCAGGGCCCCGGCGGCGGCGGCGGCGGCGGCCGAGGCGGGGCGGCAGGCGGCGGCGGCGGCGGCGCGGAGGAGAACAAGGAGAACGAGCGGCCGGCGGGGCCGCGGGCCAGCAGCCTCGGCGACAGCCTGGGCCTGGAGAGCATCCTGTGGGGCGGCGGCGGCGGGGGGACGTGGCAGGCCCGGCCCCGCGAGGCGGGGCGGCGGTGGCGGCGGGAGCGCGGCCGGGGCCGGGGTGCCTTGCCCGGCGCGCAGGCCCCAGTCACCCGCCTGGGCTTCGTTCCGGCGCTGCGAGCGGGGCCGGTGAGGTCACGGTGCGGCTGTTGGGGCAGCCCGGAGGCGCCCTCGCGTCCCCGGCGGTGACGGCTCGAGAGGGACGAAATAGGGCTGCAGGCTTCACATCGCTGAGCTGCGGCGTTGTTCTTTACCTTTCCAGCCCCTTCCGAACCCGTCAGCCTCCAAAGCAGACTGTGTGCCAGGCCGCCTGCTTTAAATACAGGGTGTTGGGAGTTTTCTTTTGGTAGTATTAATGCTGGAAACAGGTGCTAGTGGATAAAGTAGATCTAATGGATATGCTGAGATAGCAGACTGACACCTCCAGATTTAGCATGTCTGAAATCTGATGTGGCATGTAAAGCTGTTGTCTTTTTGTCGTGTGAGAATTTCGTGTGAAACTAGTCCAGCTGCGCAGCTGTGATAGAGCGGAGTTTCTGCTCATGGTAAGAAGAAAACCCGAGTGAAATAAGGCTGCAGTTTTCAGTTTAGCATATGGCAGGTGAAGATAGTAACGGTAGAGTAAAAGGCAGACATGACAATTGCTCTGGTAATGTTAGGAATACCCAAGTCAGTGAAACTGTGAATAGAATAGATGGTGTGAATTTGGTGAGTAACTACACAGGCTAAAAGAGAGCTCGAAAAAAATTCCGTGTAGATAGTGAGGGTTGCTACCCTAAGCTGTGTTCAGGCATTACAGTTTGACTTGTTTGTTCCACAAGTACAGATTCATTAAACGTAGTAACTATTGATGCAGGTTTTTGCAACTTTAGCAACGGAAACTTTTAGGTGTATTCCCCCTCCTCCCCAAAAAAAGAAAAGAAAACCACCCTACACTTAGGTAAAGATCTCCTATTTTAAACTTGAGAAGTCTGACAGCTTCTTTTCCTGTAGCTATAATAATAGTATTTCATGTCATAGGATTATTGTACAGATTTTTTAAGGTTTATTGATGTTGCTTGAAAGGGAATAAAAAGTGAATAAAATAAGCACCAGATGCATGGCAGTCATCAAATGTGCTAAAGAATGAGTAGACTTGATAGAAATCATGATATGAAAGATGATGTAGCAAATCACAGGCCAGTGCATTCTGTTATGGAATATTTATTACAGTAACAGACAGCAAAACTTGAACAGTGTTAAATATTTCAGTAGAAAATAAGCTCCCGTGAATACTTCAAAAGAGTTTCTCAGTGTTCAGAAAGCAGTTCTTTCGTGGAAAGCTGTATCAGGAAGACAGCGCAGGTTCTGCTCAGTTTAGTACAGCACCTGTGCCGCCCTGAGAAATGGGACATTCAGGGAAGAAAGGCTTCTCTGTATAATTCAGTTTTGTCTGTGTAACTGTGTCACCAGTTGGGGGATGGCCTGTCGGGGTGAGTAATGTAGCTAGGCAGTCAGTTTTACTGGCCTAGATGCTTTTGTCAGTGTAGCTTACTTTGCTTGTTATCCAGAAATGAGCTCTAGTGACAAGACTCTTGTGGTTGTCTGTAACAGGAGATGCTTGTGACACTTTAGTCTTGGCCTTGATAATGGTCTTAAGGTTTTGTAACAGGAAGTGGAAAAAATGAGTTGTTTTAAACCCATCAGTTGTCTCAGTTCTGGGTTTTTATGAGGCTTTGGGGTGCCCTTACCAAGCTCTGTCAAAAAAGCACTTGCTTAATAAAACCCATAGAGTTCTCTTCATTATTTTGGGGTAGAATGGTGAACTGAAAACAGACTGTACTGTTGATCTGTCTTAACTCAAATTGCAGTCCTTCAGATTGTGAAGGAATCTCAACAGCAGCACGGCTTACGACATGGAGATTTCCAGAGGTACAGGTTAGTAAGCTGTGTGGATGTCTTGGGGTTACTGTCTATCATGCAGCTGGTGTGACTTGGCATATTGGCACAAACTCATTTAAAATACGAGCCCACTCTGGAAGTCAACGCATATTATCTGCCAAATAAATATCCCATAACAAATTGCTTCTTATGAAGTGATGCTTTTTTTTTTTTTTTTTTTTTTTTTTTTCCCTACTGGACAAAATGTGCTGTGACTGTTCTGTTTAGGAAGATTAAAAAAAAAAAAAGCTTTTCTCTCTCTGTTGTCCTGTAAGAACTTGTTTGTTAACACCCTACTGGTAATCACTATTTTCTTACAGAATTACTTTTTCAGTAAATATACATAAAGCAGTTAGGCAATAAGGAGAACATCATTCTATATATATATTTTTTTCAAAATTAATAGCTATTACCTGTTTTCTTATTTTTCTTTTATTCCATTTGGTAACCACTGTTTTACAAGTTGTTCCTCATCTCTCGTGTATGGAGTTCTTAGTTGTTAAATATTGTGTGTCGCAGCCTCTAGTGCTTCTCTTTCTCTGGTTGCAGAGAGCAGTAAACAGAAATAAAATTGTTCTTTGGCCAAACTGACTTTTTTATTTTTCTTAGGGGTTATTGCTCCCGTAGGCTAAGGCGGCTCCGAAAAACTCTCAACTTCAAGATGGGAAACAGGCACAAGTTCACTGGGAAGAAAGTAACAGAAGAGATTCTTTCAGACAACAGGTACTGTCACTAAATAGAATCAAGCATCTAGTAGATTCATGAATCATTTCTTTAATTTCTGTAATTTATTTTCATGTGGGAATCAGGGGAATACGGTTGTGTACAGTATACTCGTAAATGTGTCTCTCCAGAGAAGTGTGTTGTTGGTATTAATAAAAGATCAAAGTTCAGGCTGCAGCGCTAGGAAGAGAGAGACTGGTCAGGTCCTGCTTCATCTTGTGAATGAGTGGGAGAAGAGGGAGCAGCAGCCAGTTCCTTCCTTCACTTATCATAGCTATTAAAATGGTTCTTCTCATAATCAGCAAAAATTAATTAGATATTAGAAAGGAAATGCTTAGTCAGACCTGCTGCAAGGCAGCTATCTGAATGCTGATAGCTGAGGTGCTGTAGCTAGTAAGAATATGATTGGAGACATAGTCTATCTGTTGAACAAAAATACTGGGTTGCGAGTTTTTCTTGGTTCTTCAACATTTGGCAGAATGATTGATAGAATACATGGAGAGTAACCAGGGTCTCAGGCTTATTTCCCAAGTTCTAGAAGTACTTGATGTGTCTGCTGTTTTATCATCTTTCCTTGTGGGGGAAGAAAAACGTGATGTTGTCTTCACCTGTATTGTTAAGAAGCTAGATTAATTATAGCATTAACTATGGGGGAAAACAGGTTTGTTTACCCATACTAACTGGTTTGGAAGCCAGCCTAGAACCATAAATACGTGTCTTCAAAAGGTTTGTTGTCACTCGTCAAATGTCAAAGAGAATTCTATATCATTCTGTAATTATACTTCTGTGATGTGAAACACAGTAGAAAAGAGTTAGCGGTAGTACAGCTCTATATGCTTGTTCGCATTGAGAAATAAAAGCAACTACCTCTTATTAACCAAGCCAAAGTTTTGCTGTCAGACTTTTCAGATCACATGGTAAGGAACTAAATGTGACATGGGAGTAGTTTTTTGAACCTCATCATATTATCAGTAATCTTCTGCTGTCCTGTAGGTATTTGCTGTTGATCCTGATGGATGCAGAGAGAGCCTGGAGTTATGCCATGCAGCTTAAACAGGAAGCAAACACAGAACCTCGCAAACGATTTCATTTGCTGTCTCGCCTGCGCAAAGCTGTGAAACATGCTGAGGAGCTGGAGCGACTGTGTGAAAGTAATCGAGTGGATGCCAAAACAAAGCTGGAAGCTCAGGTAATCTCTGATACGTTGATTTTGTTTTACAGTAAAAACTGAATGAGAAACCTGGATTTTAGGTGAACAGATTATTCCTATCTGGCAATAGGTAATTAAATGGGCTGATTCATGAATTGGGTAATGTCTTTTTTTAAATAGACTGGGCTCATTGTTGGCGCTGCTGGAATTGCAGAAATAACCAGTGGCTCCAGCCAAGATTAAGACCTGGCACCTAGAATTTGTTTAAGCCTATCAGGGGATCATCCTTGCTTTAAAAAGCAATTGGTTTTGTAAAAGTGAAAATAATTGGAAGAGAGTAAGATAATGCAGCATGGCTAAGAAACTATGCTTATCTATTAAGAACAGCTGTTTAAATCTGTTTGTTTAATGTTTAAAGTAGCCACCTAGAACACAAGCCTTGTGACGGAAAGCAGCTATATTGTGACACCAGCCTCTATGTACAGGGACTACAGTGTTAATGGAACATTAAAACTTTCATTTTGTAACTTCTTTCTTGTGGGGGGAAAAAAAGCTTTTTTTACTATCAGTGGGCTGTACTGAGGATTCCCTCTCCTTGGAGGTGTAGAAATGTCACTTAAAATAGTCGGCTAATAACTTATAAGCCAAATAATTGTTTTTAATGAGCAGTCCAAACAGAAAGATTGAGTTAAATCACACATCCTAGATGTCACAGCAGTTTTCATGCTAAAGGCTGTACAAACTAGGCAGTCAGTCTTGCAGAGATTAACTTGCTTGCCCTTGCGCTGTCTGCAGGCCTACATGGCTTACCTCACAGGAATGCTTCGTTTTGAACACCAAGAGTGGAAGGCAGCAATGGAAGCTTTCAACAAGTGCAAGTGAGTACCTTCACTTCACCAACTTCATTTAGTAAACAGTGTTAGATCAGTCTAGTGAGTTTTATGTACTGTACGTATAATAACTCTGAAAGTTGTTCGGTTAATTGTGCCGAATGGGCAGTATTACTGAAGAAATAGCATCCTCCAAAGTACAGACACAGCCTCTTCCTTTAAGTTGGCATCTTACAAAATCACACATACTGCAGTTTTAATCTGTATTCTTTGCTGTAGGACTATATATGAAAAACTGGCCAATGCTTTCACAGAAGAACAAGCTGTGCTGTATAACCAGCGTGTGGAAGAGATCTCTCCCAACATTCGCTACTGTGCCTACAACATTGGTAAGGAAAGCAGGGTACTTGATCTCCAACAAAAAGCAAAGTTTGTTCATAGGCAAAGAATACCAACTTGATGGTTAAATACTGGTCTGAAGTGATGCTGGAGTGAGTCCTTAGTGATAGTTTGGGCAAATATGACACGTTCTGTGTCAGTTAAGCAGTGGAGGAAATTATGCTAATTGTGCATGTGGTTTTGTGTAAAATGACAAAATGTCTGTTTGTGGTTACTTTGCTTATAAAGTCAGAATGGAATTGCAGTTTGATCCCACTTGCCCCTAGATCTCCAGTATAAAATCTATTGATTAGTCTTTATGTATCATAGTGATTTTTGAACTTGGGTGGAAATGGCATTTCGATTTGTTAATTTTTTCAGGTGACCAGTCTGCTATCAATGAGTTAATGCAGATGAGACTGAGATCTGGTGGCACTGAAGGTCTTCTTGCAGAAAAACTGGAGGTAACTTACTGAATATTTCAGCAGGCAAATATTATTTTGTTGAACATAAATACTGCTGCAACATGCCATTCGGGAGACTGATACCTATGAGGAAAGAGCAAGTAAGTCCCAGCTCTATGGAAGACCACACTTCTGTTAAAAAAAAAAACAAAACAAACGAACAAAAAAACCCAACAAACCTTTGATTAAAAAAAAATCAAATCTAGTGAGTTTAAAAGGTCCAATTTTGGAACGTCTAATTTCAGGCTCATAATTTCAGTCCATTGTCTGCAGGCTCTGATTACCCAAACTCGAGCAAAGCAGGCAGCTACCATGAGTGAGGTGGAATGGAGAGGAAGAACAGTGCCTGTGAAGATAGACAAAGTGAGGATCTTCTTACTGGGGCTGGCCGACAACGAAGCAGCCATTGTTCAGGTAACTTGGAAGACGTTTCCAGTGCCAATGTTCTAATAGTCCTGTTTCCTTCAGTGTGTAAGAAAATGCATGATACATGGACCAAATGGTTTTAAATAATCTTTTCTCAAACTTGGGGTCAGAAGGCTAGAAGGAGAAATGGGAAGGTTGGCTGTAACCCAAAGCTTAAATGGCAGTTGAGGAAAGCTCTCTCAATTTACCAAGTGTTATTTTGGGAGACCTGTTCTTCTAAACCACTGGATATTGCTTTTCTTTTGAACACCCCGTTCTACCCAAAAGTGCTATGTTTCAGTGGCAGGGTGATGGTTGTTACTGCTCGTAATGTTCACTTAACAATTTTAAATGCCTTTGAATTACTGCTTTTGTTTCCTTAAGTATCTCACCCAAATGCTCGAACTTCAGAGCAACCAAAAAAAAAAAAAAAAGATCTATATTGCTCACATTTTATCAGCAGTGCAAAGCAGTTTTGCCAGATGAAGCAGCTGCTGTGAGCTTTGTAGCATTTTCTTGTTGACTTATGCAAATCTTCAAAAGCAGGAAGAGAATTGCTAAATGTCAGGAGCTAAATTCATCTCAAATGTAACGGATGGTTTTGAAACACTTGCAATAGGCACACCCTATACGTGTCATGGTATTGAATTGCAGCAGGATTTTCATATGGCACTTTTCCCTTGGAAATGGTGCCCAGATAGTGTCTTCTCCTTCCCACTGGCTGCATACAGAGCCTTTGCCGTTTAAAAAGGCAGTTAAAGGATCTTTGGTAACAATTGCTGCCACTGAAGATGGGTGATATACAGCATCAAAAACCTTTTATAACCAGGAAAAGATGAGAATAAATACCAATTTAAATGATAACATTAAAACCCTATAAAGGTATAAGGTAAGTGGGAAAGAGCAGAAGATAGTGTAAAGTAAGTTAGCATAAGTAGGTTAAACGGGATATGGCTGGATAGGAAACGCTAGTGGTACCAGTCTTATCAGAAGCATTATGTTGCTGAATTTATTCTTTTCTAATGATTTTATATATATTAAAAAAGTGATACAGGTAGTATGTTAGTACGGCCAGCAGGTGGAAGTGCAGCTTAGAGTTCAATGTTCCCCTGTTTAATCTCCTTCCTGTGATGCTAACACTTGGGACTTTTCAGTTTTGTTACCCTCCTTGTTCCACAAGGCAGTGGCAGAACAGTGGTCTGAATTAGTTTCCCTCTTGCTTTGTGTTCTTTGGAAGCTCTCATTAAATAGAGGACTTATGTGGCACCAGATCTCAACTAGTAATGGTGAGAGCTAAGCAACACAGCAGCAGTATGCGATATGAATCCGTGCTTAAAATTACTTACGTGAACCCTCTTGAAGACTTGAATTAAAATTGTGATTTGAAGGGCCGCATTGACTTTAACCAGGTAAAAGTGAGAAGGTTAAAGGGCAGTGACAAAAGCGTGCTTATATTTAATAATCCCTCAGGAATTTTGTGACCAAATTTTGTGACCATCTGTAGCAGCTAGGACTGTACGAAAACTGAATTGTAATAACTTTCAGAGATGATATACAGTCTTTCAGAACAAAGAAAAATCTTGAAATGATCACTTCTCCAATTTCGGAAGTAGGTTTGTGAGTAAGTTCTGATTTCAGTTCCCTTGATCTCTTTAAGAGCAAACCTGAACTGTTCTGTCACCACACTTTATCACCAGCTGTAGCACTTGTATCTCAGTTTTATGATCTAGTATCGGCCAAATAAGAACACGTGTGTATTTACGCTCGTAGAATCAGTTTAACCTTAGAAGTTCTTGTTTAGAAGGGAAAGTCTTAGTTTCATTGCATAACCCAGCCCTTTCTCTGTTTGTGCTTGACTGATGATCTAGCTATGTCTGTTTTCATTTTTGTTCATACAGTGAAATTGCTGTGCTCCTCTGGGTGAGGTTGAGAATGTTGCCAGACTTGTCTCTGGTTATTCTCAGTAGTTAGTCCCACCTTAAAAATACTTGCAGCAAATCTCAAAAAAAAAAAAAAAAAATAATTAGCATTCATATTGAGTCAAGATACCTAAGGCTTTATGAGGGAGTAAAAATAACATTCCTTAATGAAAAGGGGAGAGACGTTGAAGGGTAATGCTCAGCAGCTTTTTACAGACATTCTAGCTCCTAGAGGAAGAGAATGGAGAGCTCTAGTTTTCTATGGATTTTCACCAGTCTGGGCAACTGCAGTTTGATTCAAATTGCAAGTTAGAACAAACGTTCATCTTATGTTGTTATATGAAGTGGAAGTCATATGACACAATGCTGACATACTTTGTTCTTTCCAGATTAATCCCTCCTTCAATTGGTAAGGTTGAGATTTGTTTCTGGGTGGTTTTCGCTTGCAGAATCAGTAAGAGTATTATGATCCCTGTCTGGTTATCTTCTCAGTCAGATGAATGAAAGTGGAGTTTGGTTTTGGGTGCATTGTTTAATTGGGTACATGACATGAACTGGCATGTCTTAGGCAAAGAGCAGGCTTCAACTTGTTTTTAAAAGGTGTTTTCAAATTTTGCTGTGGCGGCAGAAGGCCCAAAACTGCTTTGTTTTTTGACAAACCTTGTGGTGACAGCAGATAAACTACTCAACCCCTGCTGCTGAAATACAGATTTACTTTAAAATAAAAAGTGGCTACAACAAGCAAATCATTACCACTGTAAGCGTTACTAGAGTGAGAGTGTAGAATAGATAATCATCTAGATGTTCTTACCACACTCAAAATGTTAAATCAGTATAACAGGAGCAGTCTGCATTGGTAGTTTGCCAGCTCAGTAATGCTCAGCTCTTCTTCTGTTGCTGTGGCCTTCCCACAGTGCGGGACAACCTCAGCTGTTCTCTGAGCAATGTGGGTGCCATCCTGGAAGGGGAAGGAGTTGCTAGGAAAGCAGCGGAGGCATGGATGTGCTAGGCCTTCATGCTGCTATATTTCTGATGCTCACCAGGTTCCCTGCAATTTCTGGCCATTTGCCCCCTAGGATACGTTGCAAAAGGGTACAGATTGGCGCTCTAGTTATCCATGGACCTTAAGGCAATAATTTGAGAGAGATTTGGTTTACTCTCCTGTATTAACTCTTGCATCGTGGGACACAAAATGCAAAAATGTCTAATAAGTGTGTTTTTGACTTTCCTTTGCTCTTAGGCAGAAAACGAGGAAACAAAGGAGCGTTTGTTTGAATCTTTACTCAGTGAGTGTAGAGATGCCATTCAAGCTGTTCGGGAAGATCTGAAACCGGACCAGGTAAGTATCAGACATCAATATTTCTACTTTCAACAGCACAGTGTCTCTTTGGGACTGCTCTGTTGCTGTTAAACTTGGTTAACAGGAGAGGTGGCTTTTGGGTTTTCTTTAATAAAAAGCCACAAAGAGTTGATCTTTTGATTTGATTTTTTTTTTTCAGAATTGAAAAGGGTAAATAACTATGTAGAGGCCCTCGCTCTTTTACCCAGAAGCTTGACATAATTTCCGTGATTTTATCCCAACTTTGCATTGTTTCTGATGTTTTCTTCCCCCAGCTGCCAATCTTAAGTAAATTGTGCAATGTTTTGTCCAATTTTTGCAGAAACAGCGGGAGCACTCTCTGGAAATGGATTCTGGGAAGGTGTCCAACATCCAGTACTTACACAGGTAGTAAGCAGACACAGCTGCCTCTACTGGTGTGAGGAGATCATGCTCTTCCATCAGGTTCAGTCACCTGATAAGTGCGTGGGATTTTTTGTTTGCTTGTTTTGTTTTGTTTGTTTGTCTGGTTTTGTCCTGGGCGCCTCTCAGATCTCAAAGAATGACTACACAGATAAGGATTTGATTCATGCAGCTTCAAAAACATTTTCCTTAGTCTATTATGTTGACCTTTTAGAGGTTTTTTTCTTGTAGTAATATCAGCTTGCCCAGGAAGTAATATCTGAGTAGTTCTGATAGTCTGTCAATGGTATCTTTTTAGTTATTTGACTTACATCAAGTTGTCGACAGCCATCAAGCGCAATGAGAGCATGGCAAAGTCTCTGCAGAAGGCACTGCTGCAGCAGCAGCGGTCAGAAGAGGATGGCAAGCGTACACCACGGCCTCAGGACCTGATTCGTCTTTATGATATCATCTTACAGGTAATACTAGGGAAAACAAATCTAATTCTTTTACTGACTGGAAAACTTTGTTGTGAAAAGATATTGTATAAAATGTGGCAACTGAAGCTGAACAGACCATGAATTTTGAAGAGTAACTTGGTACTTAGAGAAACCTTGCTGAAGGTGTTGGACAGCTATGTAGAACATGAGAGAATGCTTTTAGTTGTGAGCAGAAAATGCTGCTAGGACAGATAATCTTGGTTTTATGCCATGCAGTGTTTTTTCTAGCATTTGTATGCAGCATCCTGATAGTTGCCAGTGCAAATGGCAGCTAAAAATACTTAAAATGTACTCATTCTTTATAAGCAGTTTCTCAATTTCTCACGTAAATGTTAAATTAACTGTGAGAGTCTGTCACTGGAGTAATTGTGAATGGGAAAGGAAAAGTCTTATGAAAGAATTACTTCATGTGAAATCTGAGGAGCCTTTGTCCTAATGCCTGTTTGTGTCAGGAAATCTAGCCTGGGATCAAACTTGCACAAGTTTCCATGAGCGTCCTTCACAAGGTTTGCGTACTGACAATTGGAAAACTGGAAACTGCTTCCGTGGGAGTCTGCTATTGACTGTTAAAAGAGGCAGCTCTCTCTTACTTCATCAGATTCCAGAGGAAAACAAAGCTTGCCTGAATTCATCGCTCTAACTCTGTTTTGCACAGAACCTTGTGGAACTGACACAGCTTCCTGGCCTAGAAGAGGACAAGAACTTCCAAAAAGAGATTGGACTGAAGACACTAGTATACAAAGCTTACAGGTGACTGAGAACAGCCAGGTTGTGTTTAGCAGGCAGTCTTCAAAGGTTATTAGCCCTCACCTGTAGGTGCTGTGCGGGGCTTAAATGCAATTTCCTCTGGTCTTTTGTGAGATGAAAGGGACTGCTAAGGGGAGACTGGCCAGTGCTATCTAATATCTCCTGTTATCAGTGATTTGAATTGGCAAAGGTGTGGGCAAAGAACATGGATGCATCAAGGATCAACTGTTTGCTGTTGCAGGTGTTTCTTCATTGCGCAGTCCTATGTCCTGGTAAAGAAGTGGAGTGAAGCTCTTGTTTTATATGAGAGAGTGCTGAAATATGCCAGTGAAGTTCAATCAGAAGCTGGAGCTTTTAAGAACAGCTTGAAGGTAGGAACAGAGGGGAGCTGAACTTAATGAAGAATCTCTTGAGGCAGTATTTATTGACAGTTAGATACTAGGCCATTACAATTCAAGTCTGATATTTAAGTAGCAAGAAGAGTAATATAATATATCAAGAAGTCACACTTGTACTATATAGGCTTTTCTAATGATATGTAAATGCTTCAACTGGCCACTTGCTTTGGAGGAGAGGCAGACTTGCTATGCTAGAATACTTTTCCATGTTTCTCCTGTATCTGCACTTTCTGTCATACTACATCTGTAGTGCCTGAAGGACTGTAATGTAGGTTTTCTTTTTCCAGGAAGGCTTATTGGCCCTTAGTCCTTACTGTGGCAGATTTTTACTTTGCCCTAACTCTTAAAATTCTGGCACCTTTCAAGCTCTCAAATAATTGTTTTTAATGCTCTAGGAGCTGCCTGATGTTCAGGATTTGATCACTCAAGTCAATGCAGAGAAATATTCCTTGCAAGCAGCAGCTATATTAGGTGAGTTGCACAATTGTACAAGAGTTCTAGCTTCACTTGCATAACCTGGCTCTAGCTATTTCATTTCCTTTATTTCGTTTCTGAAATGCCAAATGTTTTTCCATGTTACTTTGATCTAGACTCTGGAAAACTGTTTCTTCACAGTCCTAGCCTTTTCTAGCTGTGCGTAGTGCAGATAGGCAACCATTCACTAGACACTTGGCATCTTGTTCTCTGACCAGAGATGCGAAAGCTCTTCATGAGGACTTGCACCTATTTTGGTAACCTGCATGGAACATCTTGATCAGAGCTTAATTTGTTTCCAGCAGACAAGTTGGAGTCAGTTGATACCAGCTTTTCAGTAATAGTACTTGCTCCCAGTGCTTTTACTTATCTCGTTTTTTCCCTTACCGGGGAAATAATGAAAAGGTGGGAAAGCAATAGTATTCTGCTCTTTGTCCATGTGAACCAGGTTAGGGGAATTTCAAGGGAATGGACAACCCTGGTGGTGTCTTAAGCTGCTGGCTTTGTGCTGCCTACTGCTGGAAAGCCAAGAAAAATAATGGACAGTCTCAAGAAAAATAATGGACAGTCTTGTCTTTTATTGCTTTAACATATCTCGCTTGTGTCTTTTTGTCATCTATTGCTTAACTCAAAATCTGTGCTCTCTCAGGAGCTTCTCACAGCCATGCTAGACTAGAGAGCCATGATGGTTGTAAACCAAAGTCTGTGACCCTCTTAGTCTAGAAAGTGAATTGCTTCTGCTGAAAATGCCGTGTATGTCCCTGAAAGCAACAGGGACATACATGCAGCTTAGCTTAGAGGGCAGCTGACATCTGAGACACTCTTAGTTTGCACAGAGATCTATTCTGTTGTTTTTACTACCTTTTCCTGATTTTTGCAGATGCAAATGATACTCATGAGACAGAGTCTCCATCTCAGGTCAAGGATGGCAAGGTAAGAGCTGAGAACTCAAACACTGCTCAAATCTCAGTAGTGTCCTTAGTACCAGCTTAAAAACAGTAGTGAGTGTTTCTTTCAGCCCAGGCTAGTTGGAGTTCTGTTATGACTAGCATATTTAAGAGGTTTTAAAAGGCTACTTTTCCCTTTCCACAAGTCCTGAAAGTGAGTGAGAGGGTGGAGTCGCTTAGGTAGGAGTTGGGCTGCCTCTTGCAGCTTCTGGTGTGGCATCTTCATTTTTTAGCTTTCTCCCTGCACTTGGGAGGACTTTCCAGAGAACCTGCAGTGAGCTTTGACAAGTAGAGGACTGTTTTCAAGAGCCCAAGACATCACACATAAGAACATCAGCTTCTGCTGGCTCAGTGCCGCTTACTCCTCTTCACTTTTTTGGCCCCTGTCAGATGTGATATGACACATGTTTAATTTACGTTTCTGTGTTCCTCTCTTTCAGCCACTCTCGGAACGGTTTGAGACTTTTTGTCTGGATCCTTCTCTTGTCAGCAAGCAAGTCAGCCTGGTGCACTTTCCTCCGGGGTTCCAGCCCATTCCATGCAAACCCTTGTTCTTTGACCTGGCCCTTAACCATGTTGCTTTCCCACCTCTGGAGGACAAGGTGGAGCAGAAGGCCAAGAGTGGCCTTACAGGATATATCAAGGGCATCTTTGGATTCAAAAGTTAACCAGGACCCCTCTGAGGAACGGAGGTTTTATTCTGTATTAAAGGAAAAGCTCCAAAAGGTTCTAGGACGTAAATATCTGCATCTGAAACTGGCAGAGGGAGGTTTTATCATCTTCTTCCCTATGTTCTGTGTATGTGTCTGTGCAGTTACATTCTCTCCCAGTGTATTGAAGGCAAACAGTCTATTCAGATACATCAGTACACTATAAACATCTGGAGCACAGAGAAATTCCATTCTGCTTGGAGAAGTTGGAGCTCACTTTGTGACCAGTGGCTCATTCAGGGCCAGTACACGTATACTTACCATGGACCAGGGCATAGGCATATCCTGATGATTTTTTTTTCCCCCACTGTTATTTGACATTATGTTTTGGTAATTTGATCCAGAAACCTTCTGGGTGTGGTAGGGAAGCAGAGGAAACGGTAGATGCAGAACTAAAACAGCAAGATGAGACTGCCTACACAATGGGCATGAAACAATAGCCAAGGGGGCTAATTTTTCCTTCACTTTGGATTCCCACTGTCCACTGAGAAGTATATATAGTTGTGTAAAGAGAAGTCTGTTTATTTTTTAAAAACATAACATTCAGAAATGACAAAGCAGAACCTCTTTCCTTATTGATAAGGGTGAAAAGTACCTTACCAGATGTCAATGATTATCCCAACTGTGGTGGAATATTGCCTGAATTTGTACTCTGGGTCAGTAGAATCCATCTTCATTGATAATTTTTTGTTAAATGCCTAAATACAGTATAGAACCCATTCCTACAAGGCTTTTCCTGGGAAACTTAACTATTCATGGGTGGCATTAGGAATAGCTACTTGCTCTTCATGGGAAGCTGGGTCTCTCAATGTTTATTTTGTCTCTGATCTAAGCCTTGCCTGAAAGCAAGATGATCTTTTTCTAGAGTTCATCTGCTGCTTTTTCCTCATTGTCAGTCAGTAGATATACCTGAAATGAGAAATAAGCAGCAGAAGATCAGTAGGTTGTTGAGTGATAGATCTTTTCTGTCACCCGAGCCAGCATTTTTATAAAGAGCCCAGGTGCTATGGTGATAGGCACTTTCAAAATACAGGTAATTCCGTAATTGTGTTCATTAACGAGGAAAAACAACAGCACATGGGCAGAACTGTTCCTAAATAAAGTATTTGGAAGTTTCCACAAGCCATGTTTGAGTTTTTACTCAGTCTGTTGCCACTGGAAGCTGAGATAGCAGTTACTTCTAGCTGCTTTTTAACTACTCTTCACTGGTTGTCTTGACTTTGCATTGTTTCTCCATTTTTAGGCATTGGAGTTAATGGGGGTGAATGACTGGACTGGTGTTGTCGTGGGAATTTTCCATGGGAGGTGCATGTGTCAGATGAATGGGGGGAATTAGCAATTCCCATGACTTTAAGATGAATGTTTGCCTTTTTTTTCCGAGCTAGTCTGATTTGTGAGTTCTCAAAGTACAAAGCAGCTCTAAGGAGGACTCTAGGCTCAGCAAGAGGTAAGAGAGTCAGGAAGAACTTCTTGACTGTGTTTAGCATTTGCCTCTGGATGCCAAGTGGCTTTGCAAGAAAAATGGCAAGTATAACCTGAAAGAAATATTGAAGAGTATTTTTACATCTGGTGCTAATTTCTAGCAAATATGGTTGTGGATGACAGATTTATCTGTTCACTTGAAAGCCTGTTTCTTTTTAGACATAATGAAAGGTCATGCTATTTACTATCCCAAGCATCAGCTGGTTGATCAGCTTCATGGTATCTCTTTCTTCATGCTTTGAATTTCTCTATCATTTTCTTTTATATCAAATAATTTTGAGTACTGTTCTTCTGTTAAGTTTGTAAACCAAACCTCTTTCTGCTCTCCTACCAGAAATCTGTGTGGTGCCTAGATTCATTCCAGTAAAACTTGTACTGCAGCCACTTTCTAATTGGTTACTGTTACAAAAAGTTATGAGCAATTGGCCTCTTTATGTTAAACATATCTTGACAGATAACTGATTAGTTAGACACAGATAAGAAGTCTGAAAACAATAAAGTCTTATTCCTGACCTCTGAGGCGTGTAGTTTATGTTAAGCGTGGAGAATGCCAGGCACTCTGTGCCTCCCAGGTGTTCAGATGATTAATGCCATGCCATGCCATCATTGGGACAGCTTAGCGCCTGGAGAATGATCACTTTGATTTGGAGAAGGACCTTTCTGAAGGCTCAGATACATGCGTTGGTAACTTACTTCCCTGTAACGTTAACAGAAAGTGAACAGAATAGGATTTGTGAGCAGTATTGTAATGTGGAAGGCACTGATAAGGCACAAGGAAAGAATCTAAAGTGAGAAAAATACATACTGTTATTCATATAACCTGTATGAAGAAAAGTAGACTTGTAAAGTTTATTGAGGACCATAGCCCTGCAGTGGAGCTTGGAGTTGCAAAGGTAAGGCCTGGAAAACAGTTAAAGGGGAATAGCATTGGCAAGTCTGATAGTCTGAAGTGTCTGATGTAGCGTGCAGAACAAACTGATTCCCCTGGCACTAGCAAGCATTTAGTTGTGCCACTAGCTGCCAGACCACTAAACTGCTAAAAGAGCCACAGCGAGTTGCAGAACACTAACCTGTAATGCATAGAAACCTGCTTATTGCTGTTCTTTGAGACTGCAGTGTTTGCTCTGAAGTGTTTAATGAATTGGCATGTAGTCCACATGATTGCTCTCAAACAGGAAACTAGCAGAATGGTCGAGGTTTATACCTTCAATCAACTCTGCCAGTGAAGTGCAGTATCTTTTGACTTAGCACTGGAATTTTAATTACAGGCTGAACTATCCATGTGTGGTCCCACTGCACCAATCAAAGCATCAGTAGGTTGAACGTAATGGCCTTTGGCCCACTGTCAGTGATACGCCTGCATCTCAGACTGTTCACTTCTGGTCATCTGCTCCTACGGGGCTTGTGAGAATGGATTGACAGTGTGAGAGAACGTGTGGTTATAGGGGGTGATTAGCATGACACAGACCAGCCAGTCTCAAGAGCTGAATGGGAGGTGATACCACAGAATCACTGTGCTGCATAGTAATCTGATCTGAGAGCTTCTGAGTAGCACTTTACCTCCTTAAAAAAAGGAATTGGTATTTTAAATGGAAGGTATTGGATTACTGGAGGAAATCTCAGGTGCTGTGCAATGGTTCAGATGAGAAGATCACTAGATGAGCGCTGATGATAAGTTCTCTGAGGCCTTTGTGGCCAAGTTATCCTGATGGGCTTGTTGCAAGTTTGGCTGGCAGCTTGCATCAGGCATATGTGATAGTGAAGGGCTATAGTCCCTTGAATTAATGCCCAACTACAGGAAGAACAAGTAGAACTGTTTCTTGAGAAAAGATACCTGCTGAGATGCCAGTGCTCCCATGTTTCTCTTGCCAATCCCCTGTTGCTCCTGCAAGCACGAATGCCCTGTGGTGTTCAGCTCAGAGGATGTAGCTTGGGGCTTGCTTGCTTAAAGTGGTGCCTTGGTGTGATCTTGATTCTGTATGGCCATTCCTGTTTTTATTCAGGCCTAGATTGCTGTTTTTACGCACGAGAGCAGCTGGAGGCAGGTTTGCCTACCCAAGAACTGGTGCTGTGCAGGCTCTGGCCCATTGCGCTGAGGTTGGCCTTTGGCTTGCTTTCAGCACCAGCAGATGTTAAGGCTGAATGTGACCGTGTTCAGGGATGTTGCCCGTTCTCCCAGCTACAGGATTAGAGTCTGGGCACTCAAAGGTTGGATGCCTTTGCTTTGAGGAGGTAGAAGTTTGAAGGCTTTCCTTTGGACATGGCTCTGAGGGTGGTGGGCAGGGGCACAAATACAGCTGTTTTGAAAGGGGAGAGCTCTTTCTGATCAGGGTGGGAAGACTGCATGGTGGGTGTCCTTGGTATAGAAGAGGAAACAGGCAGTGATCTCAAATGCTACTTAGGTGTAGCTGCTTGTGTGCTCTGAGCTTTTCTGGAGCTGTGGCAGGAACAGATAGCAGCTCTGCCTACTTTACCTACCTCTCCCTGCTCTGAATTGAGGAAGCGCTGTGGAGCGCTGCTGGCTGCAGCGTTACCTGCCCAGCCCGGCTCATCTCATCACAAGTGTGGGTTACCGGTCAGATCAAGTCTATCTGGCTTCTTCCTGCCAACTGCCCCAGCCGTCCGTTTGGTCCTGGCAGCTAGAGGGTTTGGTGCAGCACAGCTCCGCTCGGGGATTCGGTCACGCGGCGGTAAGACCCCTGCAGCCAAGGTTTGTGCGCTCCTGGGGAGAGTGCTGGGCTCTTGCTTCTGAGGCTCGCTCAGCCTTTGCAGAGGTTTGTGAAACGCAGCCTCTCCCTGACCCTCTCTCTTTGGGTGAGGTCTCTTTGGTCTAAGTGAGTTTCTGATGAGGAGAGGCTACTTTGCTACCCTGACACAAAGCCACCTGAAGCATAAGCTGGTTAGCCGCTTCTGCAGCTATGAAGCTGTCTGTCTTGCAGAAGTGGACCTCGTTTGGGTTCCGGTGGGGACAGAGCCAGAGAGCCTTTGCCCAAGAGCTAGCCTAAATAGTTGGACTGTCTTGATTTCCCCCACCTCCGCCCCGTCCCCTCCTGCCCGCTGGAGAGCGAACGATCAGCGCTCCGTTCTGTGCCAAGTGCCCCATTACGACGTTTGGGTTTGCACAAGTGCAAATTCACGCTCGTGAGCGCTGGCGTGGGAGGGAGGCTGCTGCCAGCCCCGCACCCACCTGCTTCCCCAACCTTCTCTAGGCTGATGCGAGTAACCTGGGGTAAAAGCCTTCCCACCTCTTGCCTAAAAAGCAGGAATTTCTCAGTGAGGGAGGTCTGAAACCACTTTCAAAGGGTAGTTTGCATGTCTGTTGCGTGCATGTGGCCTTGGGTGTAGCTTTCATGTGCTCCAATTCCACTGAATTCAAATTTGGACCCAGGTACCAGTGTGTACTTAGCATTTCTAGGGACTGTTGCACTCTGATCTTTGGCAAACTCCTCCACTGCTGGGCACCCGTCGTGGTAGGGTTATTGAAGTTAAAATTCATGCTATGGAAACAGTCTTCTTGCCACTCCCCTGCTTGGCTGATTGATGGTGTTTTCAGTGCACAGAACAGACACGGCAATTTGCCTAAGGCCCAAACGCTGTGAGTTAGAATTAGTGGCACTCATTCCCAGCTCCGTGGTCGGTCCGGGGAGCGGTGTGGTGGTTGTGGTGCCCGAATGACTAAAGAGCAGCATCAAAGCCTCTGAATTGCATTCAGTGTTTACCTTTTTCCACAGAAGCAGAGGAACTTCTAATTTTCTCAGAGCATCAAATGAACTCGGAGAAGGTGAAGTCTGACCTCTCGGAATTCGTTCTGGCACACGGATTCATCCCATCCTGTTGTCTGCCTGTAGCACAAAAGTGCTCGGTCCCTGCTGTACCAGGGAACAGCAGCTCAGAAAGGGAGCTTTGCAGGAGATTCAGAGCTTGTCTAACACAAAAAAATGCCTGGACTTGAGGACTGGAACATGCCTCAAATGATTTTTGGGTGGTGTGAGCCAGCCCAGCAAAGAGCTCCTCTCCGTGATGGCTCTCCTGGGCAGAGCAGGCCCTGAAGATGCAAGCCTGCTGCGTGGGCTGATGGCTTGTGCTCACCAGCTGTTGGAGGTGGTTTGCACAGGGCTGTCACCAGGCTCTCCCTCCTGCTTTAGTTGATCGGGAAGAATTTATCTCCCCTCCCTGTTCACCTTGTGCTGCAAGTGAAGCCCATTGATGAGCTTGTTTTGGTTGGGAGGGAATCTGAAAGTACAAGCCTTGCCAGCTGGCCAGTGCTAGAGTATGTGAGCATCCTCATTCTTAGTGTCCTTCAGGCCTTGCCGAATGATGGTGCTGCAGCCTGGTTCCCTCATCCTCACTTAACTTCATATCAGGACCAGAAAGCCTTCTCCTAAGAAGGTATTCCCCTGAGCTCTTCCAGGTATACATGTTTCTGCACCACCTACAATGTAACATCCTGCAGGTATTCTTGCACATCATAGCACCTTTGCATTGCACTCGAGTGTGGTGCCACAGCTGAAAACAAATCTGCCCTTGCATTTTATTTTCCATCATACTGAAGCAGGCTCTTCTGTGCCTTAGCCCAGCATTTGTACGGGGTGGTCCCTTTTCCAAGGCACTGCCTTTCGCTTTCTCATGAGACATGAAAGAGATCTCCCCCCAAACGTTCAGCTCTTCCACTTTGATTTCAAGAGGTGCTTCTGCCATGTGCGAAGGCTGTCCTTTCTTGGAGGAGTGTTTGGTCCGGTAGTTTGCTGCTTCTCGTTGTCAGGTTAGCTGACCTGGGGGACGCACACCTTGGTCAGAGCAGATCCAATCGCCATGTCTGGAGCAGTTCATTGCATCAGTGTCACTAGTTCATAAAGCAAAAATTACAGGCTGCAACTTGTAAACAAGTTTTCCAGTAAAAGTGTCTGGAGAATCTGCTATTAGTGAATTTAGCGCTATTATAGCCTTGCTAATCCTCTGGGGAGAGGCAAATTGGGCTAAAGCTCTAGCTGCTGTAAGGAATTGCAGTGATGTCCTGCTAAACTGGCTCTAGGGCTTCAACTCGGAAGACACTGAGGGATGCCGCAGTGAGCGCAGGGAGCCAGTGGAGCGGGAAGCAGGTTGGTGCTTTTGACGTCTGAGGGGTCTGGAGATGAGTAGCGTGTAAAAGCCCTGGGACCGAACTGCTAATAAGCAGACGAGATGGCTTGGTGCAAACATCCTCTGTGTTCGGAGAGATACAAAGGAGCAGGATTTGGACTTTCCGCTCGCTTGAGACCTTGAGAGGGAAGAGGAACAGCCCGGCTGGGGCAGCTCTTGCCTGTGGCCCTCCCTGGCCTCCCACTGTTACGCTTCAGTTCGGGGAGGAGGATCTGAAGCAGGCGGAGTCCCGCGAGCCGAGCGATCGCCCAGCCGCCAGGACCCGCGGCGCAGGCGGGGGCCGCGGCTGGCAGCTTGCGACTCGCCCGGCGAAGGGGGCCGGAGCGCGAGGGAGCAGCCTGCGTCGGCGGACAGCGCGCGCGTCCCGGGTCTGCTGTGAACGCTTGGAAACCAGGCTTCGGTCGGCTTTCTCTGGTATTTTGGGGAAAGGCAACGATTTTGGGGAAAGGCAATGATGGGGCTCTGCAAACCAAGGGCCAGAGCCCGGTTTGGCCCCAGGCGCGTTGCTGCTGCTTGGGCATCCCACCCTTTTGGAGTGAGCAAGGGTTCCTCCTCAAGAGGAGGAGCGGGGAGGTCCCCATCCTCCCCAAGCAATGCTCCATCCTCTCTCCTGCTGACAGGAGGAAATTTAATTGAGGTGGATGAAGTAATTGATCCAGGTCCCGCTGATGCCATCGGTGTGTCGCTGCTGGCCCCTTTGTGTGCAAGTCCCCCCAGAGCTGTCGCCCTTCCCAGGGTTGCCCTGTCCTATTTGGTTCCGGTTACAGCTAGGGGCTGCAGCCCAGTTGGGCTGGGGAGCTGGTCTGGTAACAGACTGGGGATCGCTCAAGTCACAGATCGTCCAGAGAAAGAAGCGTCGAGACGATGAGACAGGACCCCTGAGGCTGCCGCGAGGCTGAGGAACAGCAGGTGCCCTTCTGAGACGTGGCCCTGCCCTCGCAGGGATCTCTTCTTCGCCCTCCTGCGTCGAAGATCACTCCTAAGGCCTCCGCCATCCAAGCAGCTGTGGCCACTTGCCTGTGTGAGTCCAATTCCGTCGCTGCGCAGCATCCCTCCCTCCGCTCTTCCCGCGTGCGACGGTGGCAGGCCTCTCGCAGAGCTGCCCCCGCCGTGTCGTTGGGAACAGCAGAGGTTTTGCTGGCTACAAGAAGCCACCAAAGAAACCCCACATCAACACGCAGGCCCTGCCTCTTGCTCAGCGGCAGCGGTGGGCTGCGGCTGGCCGTTTCCACCTTGCCACCTCCCCGTTCCAGCCAGCAAAAGCATCCGGAGGAATTGCCTGCAGAAATCTGGCCCGGCTCGCCAGCACGCGCGTCCCGTTGTCCACGAGCGGCGGGTGCTACCCTGCCAAACGCGCTGTCTCTTTCTAAATCAATCCGGAGATAAGCTGTGTGTTTTCCTGTCCTGTTGCTGTTGGCATCTAGCACAGAGGTTGCTGCTGCCTGCCAGACCATGTGTCTCTGTGTGCAGGGTGATAGATCAAGGAGTCTTTGCTTTTAAAATGTTCTTTCAGAGAGATCCTGCCCAGGTGGGGACCAGCTAGGGGAAGGATCACAGCTCTGTCTCGTTAAATGTGGTGGGAGAGAAAGGTGCTGTTTTAAAGCTTTGCAGGTCAGGAGCACCAGCTCTTGGCTCCAAACCATGGCTGATGGATTGCTTGGAAGCAGGTAATCTCGGGGGGGGGGGGGGGGGGAAGCTGTCCTGGGTTGATATGTGCCTGTTTTGGTTTTGTGTTTCCCAGCACCTCTACTGCGTGCCAGTACACTGCCTTCCAGGGGATTGCTGGCAATAAGTCTCGTTCACTTTTGTGTTGCTACTTTGAATTCACAGGGGATTAGTTCTCTCCTGGCCTGTATAAACAGCAGCCCTGCAGAAAATGGGGTACCCCACGCAGTCATGGGATCCTGCTTGCTCCTGTTTTATATGAGTACAAAGTGTGGCCGAGGTCTCCTTGGGCCTTAAATGCTTTGAACTCTTGTCCTTGGCAAGGTTTGAGCTTTCATTAAGCCTTTGAAAGCAAATGCAGCAGGTCCTGTGGGCTAGAGCTGATGTGCTTTACTCATTTCCTCCTCCCTGGGGCCCTCCAACAACTGCAATTTTATGCTGTCCAAGGAGCACTGTTGCTGTCAGTGGTGAACTGGACATTAATGGCAGAGGGATGATCTTTTTAGCAACCGCTTTCTGTCTTGTCTCTAGACCACTAAACAGCAAAGATAGGCCTGAACTATCTTCTGTTAACTCCAAATGCCTTGGAGGAGAGGTTACCCCTCCTGCTAAGCTCCCCTGGTGCTCTAAATGCCAGCTGCCTCCCAGTACTTCAGATGCCGGGGACCTCCTGCCTTTACGCCCGAGTCCTGCAACGAGAAGCAGGGGCCAGCAAAGAGCCGTGCTCACCCAGCAACATGGTGATACCAACAGGAAAAGGCCGTGCTTTGTGGCTTGCAAAAGAGCAAAACCATAGCGGGAAGAAAGGCCCTATACAAAGGAACCTTGTCCCATTTACATCTTTATCTCCCGAGACAAGTATGATCTGTTCTGCACCAGTTTAAAGGGACAGAGGTCACTCCGGAAGTGCCGAGAGGTTTCTGCCTCCAACCCCAGGGCTGCAGGAAATAGGAATGAACAGCCCCAAACTTGTGTTGGCATCACAGGCGGCTGGTGTAGGGACTGTGCTCTCAAACCACCTCTGTCCCCTTCCTCCTCCATCCTCTGCCCTCCCTCCTTGGTCCTGCGCTGGATAAAGATCCTGTGTCACTGTGGTCTCCACGCTGGACTGACCCGAGAGGCAGAGTTCCTGTTTAGCGAAAAACTTTGAACTTTGCTTTGGCTGAAAGCAACAAGATGATGTCAACCAGCCTTTGCTGGGGTTTCAGAGAGCCATGGGGCTGGGCAGCCCTGCCGTACAGCGCAGCCTGGACAGGTATTCCCGGGAGCCGTGGAGAGCCCAGGCTGTTGTCATGCGATCCAGCTGGGGCTCTGAACCTGTACTCCGTCGGGGAAAGAGCTGCCTGGAGACAGAGTCTGCTCACTCGGCACAGTGTCTAGTTAGAGCTTCAGCCACAAGTCTTTGGGGCTTTGCTACTTGAGTTTGTCCCAGAGCCCGGACGGTGGTGGCTGAGCTCTCCTGATGCTGCACGGCAGCTGCTGAGCCAAGGTTTGCTGTGAGCCCTCAGTATCTTGCTGGGAGCTAGGGCTAGCTTGTACTGAGCCAAAAGGTTATTGAACTGCAAAAATAAGATCATCATCTGGGAACTGGTGATTTGCAAACTAATGCTGCTGCTTTGGAAAGATCTTGTATTGCATCCTCACCAGGGCTCCTGCTGCTTCGGCAACATTTTAAATAACTCACATGAGAAGGTGTTTCAAAATATGTTTTCATAGTCACAGCGGACTCCCTCTAAGTCATGTTTTTGGGCTTTTACTCCCTGGGAAGGCTGTGCTCTCTGCCCTTCTGCTGGGAAATTGTTGCACGGTTGTGGTTGTGTGCACCGAAGCACACTCCAAGCCAGGGCGAGGTCTCCCTTTCTCCTTCTGGGGCGCTGCTCTTTCCACCCCAAACTGGTTTTTCGAGTCATTTTTCATATAAGCCTCCATCTCTGCTTCTGCTCACCTGCGTTTGGGGAGGAGCCTCTCAGAAACTGCTCTTTAGCACACTGCCGACTTTCCCCTGCTGAGTCTTGTCATTCCATCCCGACAGACTGGAGCGCAGAGCCGGCGCCCGCGACAGCCCTGCAGACTCCAGGAGACAGCCTGCGTCTAGCCAACATGTTCAGGGGGATGGGCAAAGGCTCCCCAAGAGCAAGTTCCCCGAGCAGAGGTTCCCCGGTCAAACCTAGCAAGTAAGTGCAACTCTTTCTAAGTTGTCTGGTGAGTATTGAGGGAAGATGAGAGAAGAAGGGTCTCAGGGTCCGTGAGACAATCCTTCTTGGTGGAGCGATCAGAAAGCTGGGGATTGCTAGGGGCTCATGCCAAAACGTGCCGTCCCAGCAGGGACGTTTTTGTCCTTGTCTTCGGTGGGGTTTGCGCTCCACCCCAGAGGTAGCTGCACAGCCCAAGGGAGGTGCAGCATCTGCGTGTGTGCTTGGAGGTGCATTAGGGGACAGCGAGGTGTGAAGCTCCTTTTGGACAGACAGGATTAGGGAGAATAAATGCAACCTCTTTGCTCGGCTGGAGCAGGCTGTGCAGGGTGGAGAAGCAGCTATGAGGCCAGATTAGAGATCCCAGGACTCTTCTGGTGAGCGAGTCTGGCATGATGCTGCCCTGGGAACTGGGATCCCAAGAGAGGGAGGCTCAGTTTGGTGCTGCCCTGCTGTCGGGTGGCTAAGACAGGTGAGGGATGGGTTTACTGGCAAGTGATTGCTCTAATCCATCTTGGCAGCAGGCTGTTTCTCTGTGGGTAAAATAGCTGAGGTTGCTTCTTTCAGGCCTGTCTAAGGTTGCACCAAAGGGATCTGACAGCCCTGTCCTCCTCTGAGGAGATCAGTTGAGCTCTAGGGGGGCAATGTGCATGATGGGACAAAGAAGGGGAGAGATACGTCCCTAGAGGCAGACTTTCTCCGGGTGCCTCTGCAAAAGGACATTCCTGAAGAGAGAGAGAGAGAAAATCTCGTCCGTTCACTGAGCTGCAGTTTCTAATTCAGGATTCTTTTTCACTTTCCCTCAGCAATTTTGCACTTCCATGTGTTAGTGGGCTGCTTCTGCAGGAATCCCTGTCCCCAGCCGGGGGTAAAGGCTGAGGAAACTGCAAAGGGGGCAGGTCTGAGGAGAAGGGGGCCTACCACAGAAAAGGGGATGCTGACCCTGTCACTCACGGCCCCCAACGGCAGCAGCCCAAGACGGCATGTGTGCAGACACTTGGGTGGACGCGGCACCGCGCTGGCAGCCAACTGCACTGTTTATGGGGGCCAAACCCAGCATTAGCAAACAGTCATTGAGAGGGGTGGTGGCCCAGTGCTGCTGCTGGGCAGCAGGACTCCAGGCCTCTGGGAAGAAAGGGACACTCAGCAAAGACTGAGGTTTCCAAGACTGGATGTCTGGATTTGGCCCTTCACCCCATGGGGCCTCTTTGAGCACCCAGTCTTTGCCAGGGCGCAGCTACGGTGAGACACATCCCCAGAAACCCTGGAGCTTAGCTGTGTTAGCCTGTGTTTTTAGTCTTTCCAATGCATGTATCCAGCTCCCCCAGCCTATGTTATGTGTTGGCTTCCAGAACTGGGCTAGAAATTTCAAGTAAAGCTTTGTGATATAGCTCTCTGCAGTCCTTGTGCCACAGGAGATGGCTGGGGCCATACTCTTTTCTGGCCTGAGCCTCTTGAGATAAGTGTAGTCAAACCACATCCAGGCGAGACTTTTCCATACAGGATGGAGGTTGGAGCCAGAAGCGTGACAATCGCTTAGCCAGTCGTGCTTGTTCTAGGAGGCACCGACCGCCAGACGAGGGCGAATTTGTCTGGCTGCAGGCCGGGGCCTGGTCAGCACCGTCTTGCCGAGATTAGCCAAGGAAATGAAGGTGGATGAATTGTCTCGGGATGAGCCGACAGCGTGTGCTCTGCAAATGGCCGCAAGCAAATGCTGATCGCCCATGGCTGCCCCTGGCCTCCTGGGGAAATATATCCTGGAGGGTTTGTAGCAAGCTTAGGCTTGGCCCTGGGGAAGAGCCTTGCTGTACCCTCTCTAGGACGAGGCGTGTTGCTGGGGGTGAAAGGGAAAAATCACGAGGAGATGGAATTGAATCAGGTCTGGCTGGACTGGCTGCCCTGGTACGATCGTTACAAAGACTGTGGGGGGTTTTGGAGGTGGCTGGCAAAGCCTGGGCTTTAATCGTATCGTTTCTGCCAACACTTCCCTTCACTTCTCCATGATCAATCCAGAACTGCATGGGCCTGGATGGGACAGACTCAGGCTCAAAGGCCTAATCTAAGTGCCAGTCCCACTTACAGCACTGAGAGGGGGCTTGTTGCATCTGCTGGGAGAGGCAGATCAGAACGTGCAAGGACTTCTTTGTGCTCAGCTTTGAGGCCCATCCTGTAGCTGGGCAAAGTCAGTCAAAGACTTTTGCCTGGACCATAAAGCAAATTCCCTTGGAAGGAAGGAATGGAGAGGTTAGACAGGGGGGAGTTGTAATCCTGCTTGAACATGCTCTGGTAGATGTGTTTCTGCTAAGAGACACCATCCTTTTGCATGCAGTTGACTGCCTAGGAGGCAGAAAGTGGCATGAGAAATAAACCAAATAATAATGATAATGACAGTGCTCTGCCTCTTCCAGGCAGGCAATAGCCCTAGGGAGGAAGGTCTACTCTGATTGTCTTGAGGAGGAGGAAGAAGAGCTCTGCTAAGCTCTGTCCTCAGTTATCTCTCAGCAAGCCTAGTGTGGCTGCTGTACACACACCGTGTTCGTGGAGTCTGACGTGGGTGCTGGGAGCACGAGGGTTGCCCGGTGCAAGCATGCACGAGTTTGTGGCTCCCTATGTCCTGCCAAATTCCAGGTCGCCTCTCTGTAGCCCAAGTGTCAACATCATGGCTCTGAAAAGTGCTACAATCAGCTCTTGTTGAGCATGGGCTTCTCCTAGGGGTGGCAAGACCACGTAGAGCCAAGGGGTGCAGGGCTGTGCAGGGCCAGGTACAAGGGCTGGGGCGGGAGGAACAGCCCTGAGGAAAGACAATGATGCTATTTGCAGGCTGCACAGACAGAGGAGACTCGTGTTCCTCTCAGCATCGTCTGTGGCCATGATGGGAGGGTCTGTTGTGGTTTGGGTGCTTCTCTATCATGCACAGACCAAATGGGTTCCTCAGCATTGCTCCCACCTTGACAGTGGAGTGTGATGAGGCTGGAAGGCTCAGCTGAGGACAGCCAACTTCACTCATGCATCTGACCTTCCTGAGGCTCCCAGGACAGCATGTAGACATCCCTATCCTTCCAGGACATTCCCTATTCAGAGCTTCAGCACTACTTGAGCTTCCAGACTCTCTTCTGCAGACTCTACAGTTCTTCATCTGCTTGCAAGGCTGGCATGTCTCTTTCCCAGCCCAGCTTCTGCTGGATAAAGGGTCTCAAGGGTCTCTTTTCTGCAGTCCTACCAAACTACTTCGCTTGGTTTACAGAGGGCCTCCTGGCTCTCCACTTTCACGCCATATGGAGGAGCTCCCCTGCTCTCTGGAGTTGACGCTCTCTGAGAAGCATCACTTCCTCTCTCAGGGTCAAGTTCTTTCTAACATCCTCATTTCCAAACTCAAGTGTGCCTTGCGTTGCAAAGGCAGGCCAAGTTGAGGATAGGTGATGCTGAGCCCCACTGCTCTTAGAGGTCTAGCTCCCCCCATGGCTTTAGGACCATCTTCAAAGGCTCTGTTCCTGTCTTGTGACCAACAGGTTGTTGAGGTCTTTTCAGACCATAGTTTTATTGTGGCTTAGCCTAAAGGATGAAGTATAAATTCCTCTTCATGAACCAAGAGGTGGGGTGTCCTAATGCTCCCCACAGCCAGGAACAAGTGGATTTTTATTGGCTATCTGCTCTCTCTGGGAAGACTGGATTCCAATTCTCCCTGCCTGGAAGTGGTAGGAAGGTATCCCCAGTCACATCACAACAGGACTTGAGCTGTGTACCATCTTCAAGCTCTTCCCATGAGGCAGCTGAATTCAGCCAGACCTCTCAGAGAGGACTGACTGTTCCCCAGCACACCTCGAGAGGTATCCATCCCCTGGGATGCCAGCCAGCCCATGACTCACTCTCTGCTCCCTGCACAGAAAATTTGGGTGGTGCTCAGGTATTTGCTTATGGGACACCACCTCATTCCAGGCGTGTCAAAGATGAGTGGAAGATTGTGTAACCTTCGGGGGAGGAGAGATCTCTTTGTGTTTCCATCCTGCTGCACACTTGGGTTCAAAGGGGACTATGTCCTGGCTCTGTGCTGCTTCAATGCCCCTTCAGCCCACCCTGCTGTGCCTCAGACCTGGGGCCATCCTTCGTTTCCCTGAGCATTGCAGTTTACCCCAGGAAGACAACCATGGGATGGGAGAGATGTTTATGGGGTAGAGAAGACAGATCGTAGCAGAGTGATACTTTTCTGATGATGATGCCCTACTTGGGATCCGTGCCCAACGATCTTTGTAAAAGGGGGCACTGCCAGAGCACAGCAGTCCCTGCTTTCCTTTGCTGACCATGCAGTTTGCAGGCAGGAAAGCTGAGGTATGACCACGAGACGCTGCTAACCTAAAGGCCCTGAGGGAGTTGAAAGCTGCAGCACTGCAGGTACATGCCACCCTCTTGGGAAATCAGAAACAAGGGAGGAGTGAGAGAAAGGGGTCAGGAGGATGTCATGAGCAGGAGCACTAGGACTGCCTCTCCTCTGGAGTTACATGGGCTGGGCTATGGTCAGCATGGGCTGAGCTGACTTGAAACATGACCTCTGTCTGTAGTGTCCAAGAGCTTGGCCAAGGGTGACGGTATCACTAACTGGTGCTTTACAGTCACTGGGATTTGTAATGGGTGAACAGCTTGGCATCTACTCTAGCCTTTGATGTGAGCCATGGAATAACTGGAGTCCTATAGGGCTGTTAAAGGTTGTATGCAGACATGATTTCTTCCTCCTTTTGCTCCTGTCCTTCTGTGCCGCTCCAGCAATGGGCACACCTGCAAACAGATGGGGGCATGTGCTTGCTCCATGCAGTTTATTTTGGATGTCCATAACCAGGCAGGGCTCTCTGTGCGGGGGAGCTGCAAGGATATTCCAATACTTTAGGGTGAAACACAGCTCTGCATTGTGGAGGACCAGTTTCCCCATGGTCCTTCGCCAGATTCAGGAGCTGGAAAGGAAAGGCACGTGGTTAGAAGGTGGATGTGGATGGCACAGCAGCAGGACAGCACCTTCTCTCCCCAAAAGTCATGGAGCAGGTTGTGCCAGCCAGCTCTGAAGAAGCGTCCCCCCCCCCCACTCAACTGACCTCCTGCCTGTTGCTTTTTAGACAAGGCTGCTGCTGTCTTTTCTTTGCTGCCTGCCCAAATGCCCCACAGTTGCTGCTCAAACTCTTTTTATTTCTGGTCTCAGACCATAAAGTCAGCACATAACTGAACTCAGCTTCTGCTGAGCTTTTCCCATCAGCAGCAAAGGCCACAAATTGCTGGGTGATGCTATGGGTCCACACCCTCCTGTCTCTGCTTCTCTGTCCTAGCAGTGCTGCATGTTCCCTGCTTGGAGGGTGAGGCCAACTCTGTCCCCAAGGACAGATGCTATTAGAAGCCACAGGACATAAGGACAGAGAGGGCACCGCAATTTGTGCTTCCTTAGCCTCAGAGAGCTTTGAGAACCACCTTGTGCCTTGCTACCCCTCTGGATCTAGCTGTTTTGGCAGGGCTCTGAGTATTTATTTGCATTAGAGGTGATGGAATAAGTATCATAGTGGTACCGAGCAGTTGTGGGGTGGCACTGAGGTGAGAAGAAGTAGGCAGGGGAAAGCTGATGATGAGAACATCCAGTGAATCTTCACTGGGCCCTAGGAGGGCTGTAGTTCTGCTATTGCCACGGGAAATCTGTCCTCTGAGACCAAGGAGCAGTGTGACTACTCCAGCCAACACAACAGTGCCTTGAGGTGTCCATAATTCGCAAAGCAAGTCCTTGCTCATTGCAGTCCAGCCGTGGGCTCAACTGCAGAGCACCTAGCATCAAACAAGACCACAGCACGGTTGTTCTGCACCAGGTTGAAGAGCCATCTAGCCCACCTCTGCTGGCAGCCAAGGGCAGACACCCAGAGAACAGCGTGTTATGCTACCTCCATAGGATGCTTTTTTAGCCTCCAGCTGTCTGTAGCTTCAGGACTTCCCAATCTAGATGTGGTGCCTGTGCATTGGAAGCCCTCCTGGGATTTCATTTATTCCTCCGCTACTTCTTGAAGCCACACACACTTTTGAACATTTGCAGCAATCCCTTGCATAGGAATTCTGCAGGTGAAGTGCTTGGTTTGCAAAGAGCCACCTCCCGATCTGTCTGAAGGTGCTGCCTGTTACCTTCAGTAGCCTGAATGCAACAGCCAGGCATCACCCACTTGTCAGCACAAGGGGGATCTGCATCCATCCTCCTGGCCACAGCTTGGACTCCTTCTTTGGAGGCTGAGAGAATGTGGGGTAAAGGCCTGAAGAACCAGGTCCATGTCAGGCCCTGGGCAGTGACTAAGCAGGGGAGCATTGCCTTTACCCACCTGGCTACTTTGCTGTTTCCTCTCTCAGGTCCTCAACCAATGAGCTGGCTGTGCTCATATCCCGTATGCAGGCAAATGCCGATCAGGTGGAGAAGGACATCCTGGAAACACAGTCCAAACTCAAGCAGGTGAGTTGTGGCAGAGGGGAGTGGGAAGGTGAAGGACTTTGGAGGGAGATACCGCAAAAAGCAGTGTTCAGGACAATAGACCAGCCGTCTGCTCTCTGCATCAGGTTGTCAGTGCAGGTCTGGGGGCTGACTTGAAGCTGGGAAGGAACCGAGCACCCCACAACTGGGCCTGTATATTCGAGCATTCCAAATTCTATTCATTTTCTATGCTCGTTGTCCATGCCTCCTGCTTCCTACAGCCTAGGCTGCATCACTGACATCTGCAGTGCAGCAGCATGGTCCTGTAACTCCCAGCAGACCCAGAGGCAGGAAGGCAGCCTGACTCGTGCTGATGCCCTGGGAGAGATGCTGATCAGATGGCTTGTATGGGGATTTACTCCCCAGCTGTGTCCTTACACCAGGACTCCTCCGTAGTTTTGTACCTCTGAGTGCTGAGCAGCTAGACCCTCCATGTTAGCTAAAGAGAGTGTTGAGATGTCTGCATGGGCCAGCCAGGTTTTTTTATCTGTCCTTTCTGACCTCCAGGATGCTAGCAATTACAAGAAGAATAAGGCCTTTGAGTTCCAGCAAGAGAACGCCAAGAACCTAAAGGAGGCTGAGACCCTGCTGAAAGACCTCTTTTTGGATGTGGACCGTGCCAAGAGGCTGAAACACCCCCAGGCTATTGAAATAGAGAAAGAGTGAGTGTGGCAGGGAAGCTGGCATGATCAGGGCACTGAACGATTGGAAACCCCACGCCAGAGTGAGGTTCCAGGATGACTCCAGTTTTTGCCATGAACAGGTTATTTCACCCTTCCTCCCTTGTATTTTAGCCTCAATGCAGCCATCAGGCATCACTATCACAGCTGGACATTGCTGTTTGTTGCCTGTACAGCAAATGCACCAGAGAGTCTCTGATCTTAACCAGGAGTTCTTGCAGAAACTACCAGATTAATGCAGAACTAAAAGGTGGCCCCACACTCAGGATCTCTGTGCCCAGAGGAAGTGCACTTTTCCTCTGCCTTTCCTGGAATGAAGGCTTGTCCAAATACAAGTACAGAGAGTCAGAGTTGGGTGTTTGAAGGGGAGAACTTCAACTGGCCTCTAGTGGTTTGCTCCCCCTCTGTTTTGCTCTCCAGCTGTTCTAGATGGAAATGAGGAAGAAAGAGTTGTTCCCTGGATGAGAAGGGACACCCATAGCCATGATCTCCCTCCAATTGTTTCTAGCTTCCTCCTTGGACATAATGCCTGACATATCCCTGGAGATGAAGAGCACCAGGGTACGTCCCTCCATTACTGGAGGAGGACAGTGTCACAAAAAGATAGCAATTTAAGCTGGGTCTTATGGATGGAATTTGGGCTCCATACACCTCACCTTGGCTCTCCCCCTTCCAAAGTGACAAAAAGACATGAACCTTTCTTCCTTGGCAGCATTCAGCAGCTCCATGACCGTGTGACACAGCAGTGTGCAGAGTACCGGAACCTCTATGAAAACCTGAATATCCCTGATGTGGGGCCTAGAGTAGACTGGGCCAGGATCCTGGACCAGAAGATGGTAACAGTAGCTGTATTTACATATATCTCATAACTCCTACAAGGCCAGATAGTTCCTGATATTGCCAGAAAAAAAAAGGCAAGAGAGATCAGGGATCCACCTGCCTCCTTTCCCTTGAACTAAAGCTCAGATGGAGCTGAAACACTATGGCTCAGCGCTCTGTTATCTGAATTGGGCAACTAGTCATCTTTTACTATTGAAACTCTGTAGGCTTCTGCCAACCATCATGTGCTCAGCATCAGGCACATGGTGGAACTAATTTCGATTGCCCTAGGAAGGAAGAGGAATTTCCTCCCACTTCTTAAATCCCTAGAGGACCATTAGATTGACTTCTTCAAATTAAGAACTACTAGAGAGCTAGCAGGTGGAGACATCCTGTTGCAGGCTGAAAGGTTGGAGAAGGTGATGTCCTCAAAAACTTTACAGCCATAAGTCCTATGACTTTATTCTGTAAGTTACGGGAGTGCCCAGTTTGGAGAAAATTTGGGTTCCCTTGAAAGCTGGATGATAATTACGTACATCCACTGTATGTCATTGCTGGAAATGTGGCTGGCTTAGCTTAGATTTGTAGGCTAGAGGGCCAGCTGGGGTTATATGGCTTGGCTGTCTTCTCTTTGTCCCTCTGAGTGGCTGAAGAAATGGCAACCAACAGGAATCTTGGTAAAGAACCTCGAAGTCCCATCCCTTCCCTTCCTCCTGGAATGGTATCAGACCTTTTTATTCTCTGCCTGCACTCACTCTGGTCCCTCCTTCCTTGAAATAAGAACTTTTGCATTAGTTTTTGCATAACTCTTTGCACAGAAAGAAATCAACACAGGACAGTATGGCCCCAGCATGCCAGAGCTGGAAAAGCAAATAGCTGAGCACAACATCCTCCAGAAGGAGATTGAAGCCTATGGCCTGCAGATCAAGAACCTCCGCTCTGGGGTAAGACGTCCCCCTATCTCTTGCTTGTGCTTGTCTGCCCCACTCAGGACCCTGCAGGTGCTGTGTTGCAGAGGGTGCACGGGAGATCTGAGCTAGGACAGGTCTGTCTAGATGGAGGCCAAGGGACCTGTTCTTGAATGATTTCTAAAGTGCTGCCCGTAAATCAGCTTACCAACGCCTATCACAGCTCGGTTTTTGGTAACGGCTCTTTTCTCCTTTTTTCTCCCCCCCCCTTGGTCCTGGATATATTATAACCCAGGATGTGGCAGATTTGAAGAGCCAGTACAAGGACTTGCTGGTAAGATTCTCAGTGGCTTTCTGGACAGCGAGGGTAGTGTAGCAGGGTGATCCCCAACAGACAGGGAATACCCAGATCAGGGTGGGAGCTCTCTCTAGTGCTGCACAGTGAAGTTGTCCCTCATTTTCTTTCCCTTTGCTCTCCCCACCTTGAAATGGGTGTAAATAAAGAGTACATTTGCTGCCCTCAGAGGATTGCTCAGGGTAAGATCTGGGCCTCTTTTCTTTATGGGACATCACTCTGGAGTTGCCTATGTATCCATGAGCACAGGGTTACAGATACCAGCAGCAAGAAACCCCATCCCAGCCCACAGGATATTCCAGATCTGCACTGCAAACTTTGAGGTTTGCATCGATCCCTATCGAGGATTCCTGAGAGGAAATGAGCAGTCAGAACAAAGAAGATGGCCAGAACAAAGGTCCTGGGTTTATCCAGCTGAGCCCATAAGGATTAATGCTGAAGAAGGGCATTTGTGAGAAATATTTCAGAGCTGAGGCTGTTCTCAGACTCTCTGAGGCGCTAGTCCACACCTGAGATTCTGGTTAGACAAGCACACCCTGTTTGTGAAGGAGGGAGAATGAACGACAGCCCCATCAGATAAGAACAAGTGGTTGCAGATGCCTCATAAAGGTCTCAGGGAATCTCCTGGTGGATGTACAATGTGAGCAGGGTCCTGGGGAGGAAGAGGAGGGGAACTGGCTTCTCACTCCAAGCACCAACACCCTCTCTCTCCTGTGCATATGGGCAGAAAGCCTCCATCTGGCGAGGGCAGAGCCTGGGCAGCCTGTACCAGCACCTCCAAGGCTGCACCAAGGAACTGAGCTACCTCACAGACCAGCAGAACAAGATCCTGAAGCAGGACTGGAGCGACCAAATGATGGATGCCCAGACGGTGCGTCGGGAGTACGAGGTGAGTGCCAGGGGACAGCAGTGTGCCCCAGCCATGAGGAGCTGGCCACGTCTGGTGTGAGCTTTGTGAGGTGGATCCCTGCCTCCTACTCACCCACCAGTACTTTTCCAGGCATTGTAGCACCGAGCACAGAAACGGGCAGGAGAGAGGCGCTGGCTGTGCGCTGGAGCTAGGGGTGAGCCGTTCTGTGCGTCCTTGCCTGTCCCGTGAGCTGGCACGTGCTGTCTCATGCTGGGAGCAGAGCTGTTGGTGAGGCTGTTGGTGTTCAGATGTGTGGAAGGGGCTCAACATCACGTCAACTTCAATGTCCAAAGTACAACAGCCGGTGACAGCTATACTCTGGGACTAGGAAGAAGACAGGGATAATTGCTGAGGAAAATGCACTTGTACAAATGCCCTGATGCTTTCTCAGGCCCTAGCAACATCCTGGCCTGTGATTTGTTCTAGCTATGCTCAACCACTTCCTATGGAAAAAGGAGGTCTATGTTTAGGGAGCATCTTCTCTGCTTTACGGGGTTGGTGCCCAGGGGGGACACCTCTGTGCTCCCCACACACTCTTACTGCAGTGAGGTTTTTCTTCCCCTTCAGGAGTTCAAATCCACTGAACTGCTTAGCCAGGAGGAGTTTGTGAACAGTCTGCAGGATGATGGTGACAGGATGATTGAACTAAAGCACCCAGCTGTCAAGCCAATTCAGGTAGAGAAAAGAGATCTCCTCTGAAACCCTGTAAGAGAAGGGGAGAGCTTTACATAATCTGTGAGTCAAGAGCCAAGAAATGGGTTTGAAGAGACCTTTTCACCTGTTCTGCAGAGCTGCCACGTACCTTTTCTCCCACATCGTACCAGCCACATTGCAGTAGTATCTTTGTGTCTTCCCCAGCCCTATGGGGGAGCTGGGAGCAGTGCAGACCCTTCACCCCTTTCAGAAATCTCCAGGATAGCATGACTAATATCTGTGTGCTGGTGTCTGTCTGCTCTCAGTCATCTGATGCTCAGAGGTGTGATTGATGCAGCCATGTTGATACCACTGTGAAATTCCACATATGACATGAATTCTCCCAGGTGAAACCAACTCCCAGCCACCAGAGTTGTATTTCCAACCCTGCAGACACAGTGGCAAGCAGAGCTGGGCTCACAGCCACCCACACCACTGGATTTAGAGCTAAAACCCCATGAGAAATAGTGGCTGCTGTGTATGAGCTCGGTCACTGCAGAGCAGATGTCTTTGCTCGTGTCCAGGATCAGGCAATGCCTGTGAATAGCTTTGCTGCTGCTCAGCAGCAGTCTTTACCTTTCGTCTGATCTCTGGGACTCCCGTGGAGAGGAAATGAGGAGTGGAGGGAGGGAGGGTTGGACTAGCCAAGTCCCACTGAGACATGCTGTGTCCCCCCGCAGGCTCACCAGGAAGCCTTGAAGAATGAGTGGCAGAACTTCCTGAATCTCTGCATTTGCCAGGAGAATCACCTGAAAAGTGTGGAGAGCTATAAGAAGGTAAAGAGCAGATGGGAGAGGATGGGCCATGGGGTAGCAAGGTCAGGCTAGAGTGGGTAGTCTGGGTCCTGGGAGCACAGCCAACGAAGGAATTAGGATGGGAGATCTTTTATTTGCACCTGGTCAGGATATTTTGAGGAAATGTCTCAGAACACAGTCCTTCAGTGCTGCAATGAGGGACTGGGTCCCAGCTTGTCTGATTCACCCTACTGCTGGACCAGCTAGTGTACTGACCTGGAGAAGAGGCGTAGCTGAGGGTTATTACCTGGTTGTTACCTGGTAAGTGCCTGTTGGCTGGGATTAACATGCTTGTGGCTAAGGCATTGGAGAGTCCTTGTGCAGGCATATGCTTCGAGGGTGGCCTGCTGGGTTTTGTGAGCCCCAGGCATATTGTGGAGGGACCCTTGAGTCCCCCACTGGGGTGGGGAGACAACAAAGTCCTCCCGTCCCTGACAGTTTTCCTACCCACATATCTAGTTCCAGGATGATGCTGAAGCTGTGAGCTGCTCCCTGAAGAAGATGAACTCTGACTTGGACACCAAATACAGCAAGTTTGACAAAGACAGCCCTGGGGTGGTGTCAGATCTGCTGCTTCAGCTGGAGGTGAGGTCTCCATGGTCTGCGGCACTAACTAGATTTAAGGGACTCTCACGTCTCAGACATAGACCAAATATTACTGCATCTCTTCTATAAATAAAAACTGGGAAGGAGATGAGGTGGGTAAATAACCCTCCAGCTTTGTGCTAGGGAGCAGAAAACTCGTGGCAGTTCTGTGCTCTGGATGGGAGATAGCCCCAGAAGGTCCATGTTCTTCACACTGTGGGGCAGTGACCTCTGGGAAGGCATTGGTCTCCATCGGTAACACACAAGCAGGCCCCAGGTCACCGTCAGAGTAAATAAGCAGCACGCCGCAGGGGAGAAAGGTGTGTTTTCCTAAACGCAAGGCACTTGGATTAGAGCGTCTGCAGAGAGCAAGAGCCGCTGGCATGCAAGCAGTGGGGAAAGGCTCTCCCGGCTTCTCAGCGCTCTCTCATGAGCTAAGAGCAAGGGAAAGAATAAAGAAATCTGACCTCAGCGGTGAGATGCAGACAGGAAAGGAATGTTTTCCAGGAAGAGAGGGAAGGGACACATTCAGTATAGTATCTTCTCATACATGTAATACATTTCGCTCCCAAGAAGTGCCTGGGTCTTGGTACCTTGTGATTCTGAAATGGAGCTGCCTCTTGGCTGGTCCCTGCTCCTCTTCTGAGAAAAGAAACTACTCCAGGAGATTTAATATTATCAGTGAGGATCACCCAAGGTTAACTAAGACAGGTTGTTCCTTCAAGGGTAGATCTGTCATGAGTGGGCGAAACAGAGGAGAGTGTAGAGAATGAAGAAGGGGGGAAGAGGACATGGAGGGATAAAAAACAGAGGAATTCCTGACTCCACCCTAGCAATGACCACCTAAGAATGGACAACTGCCTACAGCATACTCACAACAGTGTGAACTGTTGGTGTCACTCTTCCTTCTCACCCAAACCTGGTCACAACAACTGTCTTTGCTGCTTTTTCTAGAATGAGGAAAAGGTGGTGAAGCAGGCGGAGAAGAGCATCACTGACCTGAAGAGAAGGAGCAAAGAGATCAGCCCACTGAAACTGCGCAGGATGAGTCCCTCCCAGCCCCTCACCTTGGATACCCTGTGTGACTGGGATGCTGGAGATGTGAGGACCCAACCAGTGGTTACCCTCAGGAGAGGCGGGCAATTGGATTCTTCTTTGATTGATCTAGTCATTTTTTGCTCCAGGGTGGGAGGAATCCAGCACAAAACATCCCCAAGTCAAAGGATGGGAGGTGACAGCTCTTTTGGGAGTCTTATGGCTTCCCAGGGTAGAGATGGTTTCCATGGTAGAACCAAAGCACCTGTAGACCTACAAAAGCCACAGTTCCCTGCCAAATTCTGCCTCTGTCGGTCCCTTGGGAGTCACCTTCTTATCCAGTGGGAGCCTTGCTGGTGATAAGGAGTGGAACTGGCCCAGCTTTGGAAAGCCAAACCTCTCACTAGGTTTTGTGCCTTTGTTCCAGGTGCAGCTGGCCAGGGGCGACAAGTACTCTCTGAAGGATAACAGCAACCAGGAGATGTGGGTGGTGCAGAACAGCACTGGTGTGGTCCAGGAGGTACCTGCTGCTTGCTTCTCCATCCCTCCACCAGACCCTGAGTCCATGGACAAGGTCAATAGGTGAGTCTGCAGTGGAGAGCCTGACTCACAGAGACATTCAGACTTGCTCTTTGGTCGTAGACAGCCTGACTCCCGTAAGCTGCAGAGAGCTGGAACAGACCTCTTGGCTGCCCAGTACTAAATGGTCTAGCACCATCCCATCTCCCTGCTGAAGAGGGATTGTTCCCAGTTATCTCATTCAGTTTTCTGCCGTTCCTCACCAGCACTGCACACTGCACAGACCTTGCAGTCGAAGAGTTTGCTGGCAGTCAAGCTTGATTGCTTTACTTAAACATGTGGCTTGCATAGGTTTGACCCAATCCATTTCAGAATGAGGTTGGGCCTTGAGACTTGCCAAACAGATCAGAATTATCTCCCGCCAGCTGAGCTCTGGTGTGTATTTTCACGCACCCCCAGCTGGAGACTGAAATGTATTTTTTGAACCAGTTTCTGTGGTTCCCATGGCAAGGGGTGGTAGTGCAGCAAGCTGACGTTACCTTCTCAATCGTGTCCCTAGGTGCTTAGATAAAGCAGCGCTGCTTATGTGCTGTGATCAGGCCCGCAGACCAGATTCAGCAGTAACTGGGCATACCCGTGACAGGATTTTGGCTCCTAAGTCACATGGGCATGATTATTTCATTCCATCATTCTTTCTCCCTCTCCACACGCCCCATATTACTGAATCCTTCGGATCTATACATTTCGATTTTTAAAACAAAAAAAAAGAAATGCAACGTCCCCCTAGATAACAGCTTTGCAAGTATTGCCCAGAAAGCTCTGCTTGTCCTTTTAGGGCCACATCTGCTGACAGCGGCAAGTGCTGCTGTGATGTGAGCGACCTTTCAGGCTTTGTTAGCTTCTGGCAAGGATTGGGAAACACTGGCTCCATTGGAAGGAATTATCACAAGCACCGATCAGACGTTCTTGCTACTCTTCCCTTTCTTAAGGGAAATTTCTGAGTTACAAAAGGCTGCTAGATCTCAGCGGTTCAGCAGAGGCACGAAGCTGCTCCAGGGCCAGGCTCTACTGAGGCTTGCTCAGTGCAGCAGGTTTCCTATCCTGATGGCTGATGCTACTCCTCTTTGCTCGCAGGCTGGAAGGGGAATTGAACACCGTGAAGCAGAAGCGAGCGGCAGTTCAGCACACCCTGAAGCACAGCCACAAGGAGCCGGTTCAACCCAGCCAGCAGGGTATGTCAGCTTGTTAATCACACCCACTCCATAGCATGCACCTCCTTCGAGCTGACTCTGCTGTGTGCTGTCAGCAAATCTCCTAGACCTGACTGTGAGGATAGCACACACCCAAGCAAGCAGACGTACCTGTGGGTCCATGTGTGAATGCCTTGTGCCCTGCTGAAAAGGGCAGCAAATGGGATAACCCAATTTTGGGTGCTGCCAAAGACTCACTTGGATGATCCTGGGTCTTTCTGAGACCTCTGAGATTGTCCTCTCTGTCCATCAACAACTGCAGAGTATCTTGGGATGCAGGATTATGTGCCTATCCAGATGCTTTAATTAACCCTCCTTTGGGATCTGAGTCCCTGCCGGTTCCTCCTCTTTAGCTAGGGGTTGTAGAATAAGGAGGCAGCAATGGCTAAATACTAGCCCCTGGATAGCTATACAGTTCGCACAGCTGTAGATCACAAGCTCCAGTGAAGCTGGGCAGGAGTGTGTTTGCATGGCACCACATGGTGGTCTTTGCCCCTTCTTTAGATGTGAACTCTAGCCTACAGGACCAGAGCTGAAACAATTTTCCTAAGTCTTTGCAAAGAGTAGGTCCGTATGTGTGCGTGATACTCTGTGGGTTAGAAATGCTAACTGTTTTATAGTCACATTTACAGTTTACATTTACAGCTGCATAAAAACCCCATGCTCAGGATCAGCCTATATGTGCTTCAACCCTACCTGATGCACAAAGAACAGAGCTTTGCAGCAGGTCATGCGAGACAGCTGGAGCTTTAGGGACCATATATGCCAGATCTCAGGGGAGAAGGCCATATTCCAACACTGGGATGATAAATGAGAAATGGGACTTACCCCAGCTGTGTCTCACTGCAGCTCTACCTAGAAGCACCCCCATAGCCCAGGATGACCCCCAAGCTGACCAGCTTCTCAACAGCCTGGAGAGTGTTGGCAAGGACCTGGTCCAGGTAGAGAAGGAGGTCTTGAACCGAGTGAGGTCTCCAGTGAACTACAATGATCCCACAGATGACCTTGCCAAGAGGATCAAACACCAGCAGGTAAGTGCTTCTTAGGGCAGCTCAAGGGTAGAATGAGTTTGGTAGTGCTCTGTCCTTGGCCCAGAACAGGACTGGCATGGGATTTACATGGGAGATAACAGCTTGTTCTATGAAGGGGAAAACTATGTGACCAGACTCTGGGACCAGATCCTAGAGAAATACAGGCCCTTCCTTTGGCTCAATTCTTCAGCAAGGTGGTCTGTCCTTTTCAGAGCTGTGGACCAGGTGCTAGTCTTGGGGACCCTTCAGCCCTGTCATGAGGATGCTATCCCCCTTCACCCTCAAGCTTATAGCATAAAAGACACAAGATAGAGGGAACTGGCTCACCTGATGGGGAGTACAGTCTGGTAGGTGTGAAGAGGTCAGGAAAAAAGATACTGCCCTGGAGGCTCCTGTCTTTTCTCTGAGATAAAGTCTGGGTCCATAGTAGTTCAGCTCATTATATCTTCATCTGTGAGCCTTTGCCCAGCCCTGGCAGAAGGATGGACTCAAGCAGGTAGGTTTCTTCATCTCTGTTCATTCTGATATCTTCCCTACACCCTGCCATTGCCAGACAGTCACAGTCTGGATGGAGCTGTGCTTGTAGGACCCACACCTTATGAGGCACCCTTTGCCCCACACAGCAAAATTCAGTCTGGGAGGGGGACACATTCCCATAACAGCAGTGCTCTGTCTCTTTGGTGACTCTGCTCCCATCTGATGTGCCAGGAAACAACAAAGAAACTTGAGAACTTGGGGGCTACCAAGGATGCCTTGCAGAAGGAATGTGAGACCTACCTTTCCAAGAAACCCACGAGCACCTCAGCCTCCCAGCTTCCTGTCACGCTGAATGCCCTCAGGAACAAATACAATGATGTCAAGGTGCTCTCCAGTCTGTACAGTGAGAAGTGAGTGGTGATGGCAGGGCCTGATGGGGATGAGGGAAGGAAGACCTTGCAGAGAGGTGTCAGCACAAGAGCATGAGAGCAAATGCATTGGGTCAGGATATACAGGCATCTGTTGAAGTCCATCTAGCCTGGGGCAGGTTGGAAACCTTCCATTCATTATCAAAGACATTTCTGAAGGAGTTACTGTTTGTAATCCATGCTCAGATCCCCTCACTGGAGAAAGATAACCATAGGGGTGTGTGTTCTAGGTTGAGCAATGCCATGTGCATTGCAGCGCAACACATCTCACTCTGAGTAGCATAGCTGCATTGTGGCTGCACGCTGCTTGTCCTCTGCCACGCTGCAGGAGCCCCTAATGTTAAATAAGCCTAGACCTGCAGAATCAGAGAGAAAAAGAAGAGAATGGGGTCTTCTATAGCTAATCTTGCCTTGTCATCTTCTCTTCCTCAGGGCCAAGGCTGCTCTGAACCTGGAGACTCAGATTGAGAACACAGACAAGATCATCAGCACATTTGAGGCCAAGCTGGCTCAGGATAGCATCATTCCTGCCTCCCCCAATGCCTTGCAGGATCGAGCCAATGATCTGCAGGTAGGGGAACTTCAGGCTCTTCATTAGGGATGAGAGATCTATAAGCTCAGGTAGCAATGGATGGGGGAGCTGGACTTTGCTTATTTGAGCACTCCAAGACACAGGAGGTGATGCCTTTCCAAGGACATCAACTTTTTCCTTGAAGACTCTGTCTTGGTGCTGCAGGCTATCCTGCATTTACTAGCTAGAAAAAGTCTGTCTCTCCCAAACAACTTTTAGGGTCCCTAAAATAGGCTATAAGCCCCCTGTCATCTAACCCAACTGCCCACTTTTTTCCTCCTGTGCGTTCGCTGTTGCTCTGCCCCATGCTCATCTCTCCTCTCTCTCCTGCTCCCAGTCTCCTTGTCCCTTCATCAGCTTCTGCACTGACTCACAGTGACCCTTTTAGCCTTTCCCCAAACCTCTTTGTCTTTTCCCTTCTGCTCCGTGCACCATCCAACCCACCTTGCTTCACATCTTCTTTACTGAATAAGTCTTGCTGCTCCATCTCTCTTCCACTGCATCTTTCATGTCACGTATCCATCTCAGAGAGCTTGACCGCTGCATAGTTAAGGATAGTACTGAGGAGGGTGTTTCTCTCTGGGTGCATTGACAAATGCAAACCTGGAGGTGTCTTGTTCCTCTGCAGAAGATGAAGCGGGACCTGGTGGCCCAAGAAGACTTTGTGCTGAAGCTGAACCGGGGTCTCAAGGATGCTGAGCATAGCTGCAGCGCTGTGCAGAACAACTTCCAGGAGTATTGCCCTGACTTACCCCGGCAGAAGCGGGAGGTGCAGCTTCTCAATGATCGCTACCATGCTGTTGCAGACCAGCTAGATCAGCGGTGAGGAGCTACAGGCTCTTCTGCACTGTCGGAGTCATGACTTCCTCTTAGCTAACATGGACTAGCTTTAGAGACAGAACCCCAAGAGAATGTACTTCATCACAGGATCCTGATCCAAACATCCCTGCTGTTGTAAGGGGACCAGGTCTGGCAGTGGTGTGCAGACCCCACCTTCCTATGCATGGCACAGTCGTTGTCTGAGCTGCCAAACAGCTGCAGGAGAGCAGTGTTAAGTGGCCCCTGCCTGACCGAGCTACCCTATTCTGGGAAACCTCAGTGCTTAACAGTGCTCACGGGCAAAGCTGGTGATTTCCTGCCTTTTCCTTAAATCTTTCATCTCCTGAGTTGTGCTCATGCTGCAATAGCAAACCTGATGAACACAGAGGTGGGCTTCCTGTTCAATTTATATTTGCAGTGGTAACATTCACCATAGTGTCTTTTTAGAAACTTGCATGTGAATCTTTTCCCCGTAATCATCCCACTCCCCCTCATGCTGTGCAGAGAGAAGACCCTCAGAGGTATCAGCCTCGCCTACCAACAGTTCCAAAACTCTAATGAGAACCTGATGTTCTGGATGAACAACCTACCTAAGTACCAAGTCAAGACCACAGATGGGCCAAGCCAGATCAGTTACAAGCTGCAGGCACAGAAGGTGCGTTCCAGGGCAAGCATCACAACCTGAAACATTACAGGGATGAGGGAATTTTTTTTTGTGAGCGATGTGGTAGGTAGCACCAATTAGCTCCTGGTTGTGTACCCCTGCCACAGTGCATGAACTGGAAAAATGAGACTGTGAGTTGCAGCATGCAGATCACATCTTGCCCAACTGTGTTCATCCACAGTGCTCATGTTCTCATCTGTGCTAGTCACAAGCACCCAGGTTGATATACTCCCCATGGAGAGAACACGTTCGTACCCTGAACGGCCGTGCCCAAGCTACCTATATGGTGCTGACATGCTGCACTCGGGCCCTGCATCTTTCTCTCCATGACTAGATCTTAAGCTGGCTAGCTCAGATGATGTGATGTGGAGGTGTCTGTGTCAGCTGGTATTTATCTCAGGTGTGATAAATCAGTGAGGCAGGGAGCAGGCCCCTTGTACTAGTGAGAGTGCAGCCAAGATAGGCCAGGAGGCTCTTCCTACATGTCCCCTAGTTCCCATCCTCCCCTCTGCTACTAGAGTAAGCTGCAGCCCTCGCTTGAAAGAGTATTACTGTGCTTCTGTCTTTCTGCCCATTCTCAACACTGTGTCCCTCTCCTGCAGAGGCTGGTGGAGGAGATCCAAGGAAAGGAGCCCGAGAAGAATGCAGTGGTCAGACTATCACAGAACGTGCAGTCAACCCTAAATGTATGGTTGAGTTCTCCCACTCAGCACTCCCCTAGTGTCTTGCCCGAGATATCCTGACTAATTCTTCTGTTTCTTCTTTGAACAGGACTATGAACTCCAAGCAGGCAAATACAGTTCCTCTCTGGACCCTTCCCTGACAGACTTTGCTGCCAAGAGGCTGCGTGTAACCCCCTTACAGGAAAGCATCCAGGCCCAGGTAAAACATTAAGATGAAGTCCTGAAAACTCATGGAAACTCTGTCATGTATCTCTTACCCAGCCCTGTTTTCTCCGCAAGGCCTTAATCCACTCTCACAGTCACAGCTGATGATGGTCCTAGTTGCAAGGACAAATGTTATCAGTGATCACTTTGTCTAGCATCACTGGGCAAAACAGCATATGAGATCCAGAACTAGGAATGCACCCTGTACCTTTGACTGAGATTGCTGATGATGCCTCCTTACCTTATTGTGTTTGAAAATAAACGCTCCAGGGCAGCTCCAGGGGTTGCACAGTCATTGCTTGGTGCAGATGTATTTAATGTTCTCCTCCAAACCCTTTTATTTACTGCTTCTCTGCATTTGGATCAACAAGAACAGTGTAGATCATTGCTGTTTTGCAAGATCTCTTGAGTTTTGAGTAGGACTTGGCATTTGAATATAAACCAGAGCTTTGTGTAGGAACAGCTCTATTTCCAAAAGAATCCAAAGCATTTTTTCTGGAGTGGGTTTAGAGGGCCCTCAAGCCCCTGACTCATCTCTGCAGTAGTATGGCAAAGAGCAGGTCATTTTCCACCCTTACGAGCATTACTGCTGAATGCTGTGTTTGCTTTGTCACATTTTCTCTGAATCTAGAGGCCTGTTTTAGTAGTGCATTAAAGACTGGTTCCCACATACCTGTGCAGAACAGATGATGGATGCTGGGGACAGGACTGAGCCAGGGTTTCTCCTCTGTGCTCTCTCCAGTTACATCCAACCTCCTTGGGCTATTTGCCAACTACTGTTGACGTGTGGCCCAAGGTGAGGTTGGAGGTCTGAGACTTGCAGAGGCTGTTAGGCCTCTAACTGGCTTGCAGATAAAAGTAACTGGATCTCTTAAACAAGCCCTTAGAACTCTCTGTGCCTCGGTTTCCTTAGAAAGTCAGAGGTGATAACACTAATCCCTGGAATGATGCAGTACACAAAGTGCATCAGGGTGAAAGGGGAGGTGGGAGATATGATACATCCAACAGAGCTGTGGTAGGGCAAGTGGAACAAGACCCTCACAGCTGTTTCTTTTTCAGGAAAATGATGTAACTAAGCTCTACATGGAGCTGGCAGCAGAAAACCAACAGCAGCTCAACCAGCTAGAGTTTGCCAAGAAGATTGTTGAGAAGGTACCTGCTAACAGCTTGTGGCAGGATTGTGGTACTTTACCCTCACTTGTCAGCTGGAGGGATAGAAATGACCTTTCTAGAGCTGTCTATAGCCTGTTCAATCTGTGATCCCTACAACTGTCCCCAGATCTCCATATTCGGGTGTTAGGAAGGGCAGAAGTGGAAAATATTACTAGAAAAGGCTAAAAGTGACCAAAGTTTCACTGACATGGTTGTGACATTCAGACCATCATCTCTGTGGGCCCTCAACCCTTTATGAAGCTGTAGTTTATGATAGATGAATTAAGAATCTTAACTCCTTTTCTCAGTTTATGTATAAAATTAATGCTCAAAGACTGAGCATTTTAGAGATTCATCTGTGAACATGCCCAGAATTTATTACTCACAATGTTAGAGGAACATCATAAGCCACTAGGGTTTTATATCTTTCTAGGGCTTGATGCACTAGTTGGAAAGTACTCCAGTCTGGATGGCTTTCGTTTGCTGTGCCTAAAAAGGGCAAGTGATTAAACTCCAGTGCTTTATGCTGTTACTATGAACCACCTGTGCAGCAGGAACCAAGCACATTTTCCTGCACCAGTCAGAGCACAACAGGGCACCATAAAGCACCTTTGTAGGCTGCTGCGGCATCTCCCTGACAAGTGGAAACGTATTAAGATGCACTATCAGTTGTTTGAAATGGTGCGAGTCTCCTCAGTTGCCACTTACAGATGTCCTTATTTAGAGACTCCCTGCAGTTTCTGTACCAGTTCTGCCTCCTACTATGCTTTTTCATGGAAAAGGCCTCTGAACTGGATTCAAGGAATGACTTTGTTTCCCTGCCTTTTCTTTAAAGACCTTCTTGTTTTTCACTTGCAGAAGGAAATACATGAGGATGTTCAAGCTGTACATGAGAAAACGCAGCAATCTGAAAACCAAGCCATGTCAACCAGGGAACTTGAGGAGCTGATATCACAGTTAGAGGCGGAAAGGAGGAAAGTGGCCAAGATTGAAGCAGATCTGGAGGAACACAGAAGTAAGCTGCTGCTGTTGAAAACTCAGAAGCCCATTGAAAGAGTGGAAGAAAAGGAAGTGGTAGAATATTATAGAGACCCACAGGTGGAGAGCAACCTGTCTGAGATGACACAGCAGATTGCAGAGGAAGGCAAAAAGAGGAAGAGCCTTCAAGAAGACATTGAAGTGATGAACCAGAAGCTTGCCCAGATGGGGAAGGAGAAGGCAGCTGTCCCTGCTCAGCTCCTTACCAAAGAGATTACGAAAATTGAAAGGGATCCGAGCCTGGATAGCGAAGCAGCCAGTCTGCGGCAGGAGATCAAGCGTCTCCAGGAGGAGGGCCTGGCTGCAGCTTCTGAACTTGAGCAGCATAAGAGAGAGCTACACATTCTGGAGCAAAAGCAACCTAACATCAGAGAGAAAGTGGTGGTGAAGGAGCTGATCAAACTCGAGAAAAACCCAGAAACACTGAAGTCCATTAGGAACCTGCAGCTACAGATTGATGAGGAAGCCTTCAAGAGGAAGTCTGCAGAGGAGTCAATAGTCAGGGTGAAGAACAAGATTGAGGAGGTGGAAAAACTAATTGAAACAGTAGAACCCAAAATTATTGTGAAGGAGGTGAAGCAGGTGGAGCAGGACCCAGAGTTATTGAGAGAGTCTTCCAAGCTTAAAACTCTGATTGAAGAAGAGAGGAGCAAGAACTTGATGCTTATAGGTGAGCTGGGAGAGCTGCAAAGCCAGTACAGTGTTGCAGAGAAGCAAAAACCGAGGGTGGAGGTTAAAGAGAGGGTCAATGAGATCTTCCTGGTGGATCCAGAAACAGAACGGGAAATTGCACACCTGAAAAGGGAGCTACAAGAAATTACTCTTAAAAGGACAAAGATTGACAGCGAAGTGGAGGAGGCCTTAGCAGAGCTCAATGTCCTCAGGTCACAGAAACCTGTGGTAGAGTTTAAGGAAGTTACAGAGGAGGTGGTGAAACATGAGAAGAGTCCAGAAATTCTTAGAGAAATCGACAAGCTGAAACAACAACTCAATGAACTAGTGAACACCAATGGCAGGACCCAAGAGCAGCTCATTAGGCTGCAGGGTGAAAGAGATGAATGGAAGAGGGAGAGATCCAAGGTGGAAACCAAGTTGGTCAACAAGGAAGTCATCCGATATGAGAATGATCCACTCTTGGAAAAGGAAGCTGACCGCCTCCGCCAAGAGGTACGTAACATGTCTCAAAAGAGGAGAGCTGCAGAGGATGCAATCTATGACTTGCAGAATAAATACATGCTATTGGAGAGGCGAAAGCCAGAGGAAAAGATAGTTGTCCAGGAGGTGATTCTGACTCAAAAGGATCCAAAGCTCCGAGATGAGCACAACAGGCTGAGTCGGAATCTGGACGAAGAGGTGAGCAACAGGCGCCGTCTGGAACGTGACGTGCAGCAGCTTCGTGCGCTGGTGGAAGAGCAAGAGAAGTTGCTCAATTTTCAGGAGGATCGAAGCAAGAGGCTTGCACTGGAGAAAGATATGAGACAAATAACTTTGAGAATAAAGGAGCTGGAGGAGAGCCCAGCCCCAGTGCAAGAAAAGATCATCATGGAAGAAGTGGTCAAGCTGGAGAAGGATCCAGTCCTTGAACAGTCTGCCAGCAACCTGCGCTTGGAGCTGGACCGTGAGAAGATGAAGGTCCTGAACTTGCAGAGAGAATGCAAGAACCTGCAGATGCAAGTTGATGTCCTGCAGAAGAAAAAATCTCAGGAGAAGACCATCTACAAGGAGGTGATTCGAGTGGAAAAGGACAGAGCACTGGAGAGTGAACGTGCACGCATCTGGGAACTACTGAACAGGGAGAGAGGGGCCAAGCAAAAGGCAGAAGAGGAGATACGACGGCTCAGAGAGAAAATTGAGAGAGCTGAAGGCATGAAAAGGACATGGGCTCGTGAGGAGACAGAGCTGCAGAAAGCCAGGAACCTGGCCATCCAGGAGAGAGCCAACATGGAGAGTGAACTGCGGGAGCTGGAGAGGCAGAAGCAGCAGAAAGTCCTCTTCCTTCAAGAGGAGTCCAAACTGCTCAACCAACGAACTGAGAATGACAGGCAGAAGAAGAAACAGCTGGAACATGAGTTTTCCCTGTTAGAGGCAGATATCCTGAGGGAGAAGGACCAGATCTATGACAAAGAGCGGTTCATTCGGGATCTCCAGTCCAAGGTCAACCGGGAAGAAATTAATCATGAGACCCAGATGAGAGAGACAAACCTCTCCACTAAGATCTCTATACTAGACCCTGAGACAGGGAAGGATATGTCCCCTTATGAGGCCTACAAGAAAGGTATAATAGACAGGGGCCAGTACATCCAGCTGCAAGAGCTGGAGTGTGACTGGGAGGAAGTCACCACCCTGGGCCCAAATGGGGAAGCCTCAGTTCTCCTTGACAAGAAAAGCGGGAAGCAGTACTCCATCGACGATGCGCTAAGGCTGAGAAGGATCACAAAGGAGGAGTACCAGCTGTACCGGGATGGCAAGATTCCCATCTCTGAATTTGCCTTGCTGGTGGCTGGAGAATCTAAGCCTCCCTCATCCCTCTCTATTGGCTCCATCATCTCCAAATCCCCGCTCCCATCACCCACCACCCACCAAACCCAAAACTTCTTCCCCTCTGCTTCTCAGAAGGGCTTCTGTGATGACACATCTCCCATTGCTGGGGTGTACGACACCACGACAGACACCAAGTACAACATCAAGACTGCTGTTGCTAAGAAGCTAATTGATCCCATGACAGCTCAGAAGCTCCTGGAAGCCCAGGCTGCCACAGGAGGCATCATAGACCTCATCTCTCGTGACCGGTTCTCAGTCCACAAGGCAATTGAAAGGGGGCTGATTGACAGGACCTACATGCAGAGACTGCTCAATGCCCAGAAAGCTTTCACAGGAATTGAGGACCCGGTGACCAGGAGGAGGCTGTCCGTGGGAGAAGCAGTTCAGAAGGGATGGATGACTAAGGATAGCGCTTTCCCCTATTTGGAGGTCCAGCATCTGACCGGAGGGCTCATAGATCCCAAAAAAACAGGTCGTATCCCTGTGCTAGAAGCTGCCCAGACAGGGATGATAACAGGTGACCTTGCCAATAGGCTCCAGGATGAGTCCAACTATGAAAAAGATCTCATTAACCCCATCACTAAGGAGAAGATAAATTACAAGGAAGCCATGGCTCTTTGCCGGAAAGATTCACTGAGCAGCCTCCTGCTGCTCCCAGCCGCGTCGGAAGGGTACCAGCTTTACCACCAGGCAAGCCGTTCCCCCAAGCTCTCGCGGTTCAGGCAATGAATGGATTCAGGCACGTACGGGATCTGACTCCCTCGGGGGTTCATCCCTTTGACGCATCTTCCCCCATAGCGACAGGACCGATCACGGAGCGTCGTTTAGGGTTGCATACTCCTCTATCTTAGCTATCCCTGCTTCCCAACACAGCTTGGCCGTGCGAGGAAGAAAGAGTGATCGTGAGCGTGAGAAGGTCTGAGCACACAGCGGTCTCCACAGTTCCCCAGGTGCCACTGTGATAGCAAAGCGGGGTTGTTTGCAAGAACTCCCTTTGCAGTAGGTTAAACGTGGTTATGCCCAGAATGGGGGGAGAGCTGGAGTGTTTTCAAGTTGGGTCATTCTTCTGCATGCAATAAACATAGAAAACGTGTCTCTGTGGCTGTGTTCCCTCTGAACCCAGAAGCTGCCGGGGGGGGGGGAGGGGGGCTAACCATACCTACTGCTGCTTTGCAGTCTTATGCGTTGCAACCCAATCTGCAGAAAGATTGTGGACTCTTAATTCTCCCTCATCTCACAGCATTGAACCCCCTGAATTTCTTTCTGCATTTGAGTTTTTATCTTTCAAGATTTTTTATCTTTGTCCTTAAAACTGAGAACCTATGGGCCTTCACTCCTCTGTCCACTTGGACACCTCTGGAAGAGGGACTCAGTTACAAAAGGGTGTAGTTTCACGTTACTTTTGATCCGATCTAGGTGTAGGTAACCACCAAGTGGAGCAATATCCTTATCCCTCTTTGCCTGCCTGTCCCTGCTGCCTCTCTGGCCGTAGACCAGTGATGGTGTATAATGACTTGGGTCCCTTCGCTGCTGCAAGGTGAAGACAAATCCCAAGAAATACCAAAACCACTCCCATTAAAATAGAGGGTTTAGGGGTTTGTCTTGTATCCACACAAAGGTGAAGCTGTTGCAAGGGGAGGGGTGATCTTCAGGAGCAGGCTGCAGCTGCCTGTAATCCAGTGTGATGTGAAACTGCTCTCTACAGCCCTTGAAAATCTGCCTTTGCTGAGCTTTCACTCCTCTGTGCTGCTTCCAGCGCTTTGCCCTTGCTGAAGCCCTAGCTGCCATGTGCTCTATTGAGGTAAGACATGAAATGTTCTCCCCTTCTCTCTAGCCTGCTCTGACTTTGTGGAATGAGAAAAATGACTTTTGTATTAAGATGAGCTGCTCTCTCCCCTCTCCTAAGGGCTCTATTAGCTGATATGGCCTGGGAAATCCAATACACCCAAGATAATCAGTGACAGCAGAGATTTTCTCTCCCTCCTTTCCTCATCAAGCAGTGGCCTGGTCCTGTATTTCTATATAGCTTGGCTGGGATTTGGAGTCTGGGCTCCAGGAAGAAATTGTTCACCCACTAGCAAGCTCAGCACAGTCACAGGTCTCATTACCTTCCTGCTGGCAGCTAGTGCTCCAAGTTAACGATTTGGAATCCAGCTATGGAAAATCCAAGCTTCCAGTCCAAGATCTGCCCAAGTTATGGCCATGCTTTTCAAAATGCTGGTTTGTTTACATCCTGAGGCTGTTATCTGTGGCTCATCTCCACCACTGTGATCAATACAGGGCAATATTTGTTGGCTTACAACAGGAAAAACTGTCACATCCACTTTTAGAGCATCTGGTCCCAGCCCCCTTCCTCCTGGTAGGGTGCTGCGAGCACACGGGGTGCAGCACGTTGCCTCCTGCTCATCTAGGTTGGCAGCAGGGGCTGGAGCTGGGCAGTGACAGTCCAGAAGATGCAGAAGGGAAAGCCCTGGCCTTGCCTCCTGCCAGGGTGAGCCCAACAGCCCTACAGGGCACAGGACTGAGCCCAGGTGAGGATCCCACAGCCAAGGAGTCCCTGAACTGGTGCGAGGAGCAGGCCAGACCCAGCCTCAGCACCCTTTCCTTGCCCGGGCTCCGCGGGGCAGAGCGGTGGAGCTGCAGGACTGCTGCCGTCACAGCTCCCCTCAACAACGAGATTAAACCAGTGCTTACTTTTGAAGCAGTCCAATAGTCAGTCACATGGTGACTCTTTTCCTGAAGTGCTGATTAAATAGGTTTGGAGAATGTTGTGAGCCAGGTAGCGCTTTGCCTCCCTTCTCCGGCCCATCATGGTGCAGTGGGTCGTAGCTTTTATTTCAACACAGCTGTTGTTGGTTCCCTCTGCTGATAGTGGTGATGGATCATAAAGTTTGAAATTCAGCCTGTTGCTTCATTTTGTTGGGCTAGGTGAGCCATAGTATTTTTATTTCTGTTTCTGGATGGGGTAAATGTCCTTGATATTTATTTCTTAATGTAGCTCTCTCAAACAAAAAACTCTTCTCTGCAGGCGCTTTGACTGGTACAACATGAGCATTTGTGTGTAAGCAACAAAGAAGCATTGTCTGTGCAAAATAAATGAGCTTTAAAACATGCATGCAAAGGCAGGGAAATGATTCTAATAGCAGAATTCACCCATGTCTCACAAACGTGCCCCTGAGAGCTGGCTGCTATCGTATAGAGGACGTGAGATGCTGTGAGAACACAGCAGGGCTTCAGTTTTCCTGGCGCACGGCTTTCAAGCCCAGCCGCCTGCTCCCCCCTGCTCAGTCAGAAGACCAGGACTCCCCCCTCCCAGCAGCTCAGCTCGCTCCGGGCAGCTGCTCCTCCAGGTCTCCTAACAGTATTTCTAAAAGCAAAGCGAACCCCCTAAAAGGCCAGCTTGGGCAAATTAGAGAGGAAAACGAGCTTCCCATCTCCTGGGGGCTCCTAAACCTGCAGGGAAAGTATAGCCAGGTGGCAGAGGGCAGTGAGCAACAGGTCCCTGGGCTGCCTTGTGGTAGGGTTATCCGTCGGGATCCGAGGCGTGCTGCAGCATCGATGAGAAAGGTCGTTCGATGTAGTGAATTAAGCAGAGACATCTGCCGCCTTTTGTCAGGTACGGAGAAGGAGCAAAATACGGAGCAAGCCAAAAGGTTAACGGAGCTTGGCTTCAGGCAGGAAGACCACAGGCTGACAGGGGGCTTTTCCAGCGGGAAACTCTGAACGTTTCTCTCTCCTGTGCAAATTCTCTGGTGTTTAACAGATGGGGAGGGAAGCCTGTGCTACAGCCTTTCCCATGCTACAGCCTTTCGTGTTTGAGATGTTCAGGGGCCTCTCTCCTTCACTGCATCATTTATCTGTGAATAAACCCTAGGAATGTGTCGGCTTTTGGGAGCTATCAGGTTCTGCTGAAATCAGCTCCTATGCGGAGTACATGTCTGCACATGCATGAACGCCAGTGCAGAAGCTTCGTTTTTCCTAAGCTAAAAATCTGTCTTTGGATGTTTAAGTAGAGCATAAGTCTGAACTGGTTTGAGACGGTCTCTAAAGGAACCACATCTTAACATATCAAGATGGCACTGGGCTGCAAAACCATCGGCCTCTCGTTCCACAGCACAACAGAGAGCGGATCTCTGTGGCCGCCAAGGATTTGGGCTGGAAACGACGAAAGAAAGCGTGCAGGAGGAGATGAAGGCAGAAGAGCTCTGAGAAAGGAATGGACCAGCCGGACTGTCTTGCATCGCAATCCAGGTGTGCGACTAGACCAAACAGTAAACACCAAGCTTTCCGAACAAATGACAAGCCTTTATTTTTCCACACTGCGAGAAAATACTGCATCTGTCAAAACTACATCAAAAATTAGTGATAATTCTTCAAACAGTTGAACAGCAAAAATATGTCCAAGCCAATAAAGCAAACGAACTGAGATTACATCTGGACCAATGATGGAAACTCCGTGTTTCCACAACAGTTTTCAATTGGTGCTTTTTGCTAACTGGAACTTTTCGCTTCTCAGTCCTACCTAAAGCACAAAATAAGACACCCTACAGTGGTCCTTAGCTTGTGTAAAAGCAAAACGTCAGCTCTGTTAAATAACTTATATCAAACAACTTGTCTAATACTGGCAAACTCTCTCCTTGTTAGTAGCAGCAAAGGAAGGGCTGAGCAGAGAAGCACTCCTGTACCCAGCGTGGAGCTCCAGCACGCCCTGGTGTCAGGAACTGCTACCGACAAACCTGCAGCTGCACCTGCGGATGCTCCAGGGCTGGGGAGAGAGAAATCTCACCTTAGCTTGCTGGCTAATGCAAAGGTCAAGCTCCTGAAAGTTGCACTCTCTCCCCCCTCATTTGCAGTCTAGCAGTTTTTGCCAATTGGTTACACTCTATCCTTCCACGTTGGACAGCTTTGCTGGCCATAGTCTAGACAAACTTTCTCCCAGCAACAGGCTAAGAGTTTCTAAATAAGGAATGTCCCCTTGCAGGCTCCTCAGGAGAAGTGAGGTCCTGGGTCCCAGTCAGTCCCCTGCAAAGTGCCCCAAAACAGATCTGCACTGCTGCTCTGCAGAGTAAGTGCATGGGAAGAGTGCGTCTTCTCATCTGCAGTGTCTCTGCAGTGTGCACTGCTCTTCAGGGTCCTCAGGGTTTCTCCAGAAGAAGTACTGGTGATTGAGGGCTGCCTTGGCTGAGATGCGCCTGCTGGGGTCATACAGTAGCAATTGCTGCCAAGAGAAAAATCCAATGGATTTAGTTATCTAAAAGTCAAATCATGGATTGCAACAGCATGTGGCTCGGCCCAGATGCAGATGTTGTTCCTTCCTCTTCCCCTCTCTGGACTTCAGGAGTAACCCTCAGCTATAGTTACAATATGGGTTACACTAGAAGGATTTCCTGACCCTCAGGCTGGCAGTGTCCTCACGGAGCCCGCACTGACCGTCCTGCTTCAGAGCTGGCACTTGGCCCCATTTAGTGACAGTCCCAAGGCTATTTCTGCAACTGCTGAGCCCTCATTTCTCAGAATAATCTTGAACCTCCTGGCATGGCTTCTTTCAGAGCCAGCAGACAAGACAGGCATAATGTTAGTTTTACAGTAAAATGGTTAAAAGCCCAGCCCAAAGGGGAGTTAAGATGTAACTGTCCTGCTGTATGTGACCCTGAGAGGACTGAGGCAGTAGTTCTGATGCTGGACATGTGTGTGACTATGGCCCAGAGAATGGGGTTCTGTGTATGGTCATTTTGCTGGGCTTGGTTATCATGGCAATGGATCCAAGCAGTTACATAGACCTGGAATCTGAGCTGTGACTATTTGTGTCTGCTCTTCTGTTGTAGACTTCTGCATTCCTGCCTCATGCTTTCCAGCAGGAAGACCACCCTTTAAAGCTTTTCAAGAAAAAGATTAAATGCAAGACCCTATGGCTCAAGGATCAGGTGGAACCTACAAGCCCCAAACATCCTTGTTGTCTGCTCAGTTTGAAAAGGTCCTCCCTGCATGCAGGTCTGGTACTGAACCCCTCACTCACCGCCAGTAAGTCTCGGCCATCCCGATCTAAGTTGGGAACAATTTCCTTCATCTCCTTCCTTGCCCAGCGGGGGAAGTCCCCCTTGTAGTCAGGCAGCTGAGTCACCCCAGGCCAGGTCGCCTCTGTGGGAGTGCCCAGGGTGCGGAAGATCCGAAAGAGCTGATCGATCTCGGAGTCCCCTGGAAACAGGGCTTTCCGGGTCACCTGAGGCAAAAAACCACAGCCAGTTTCCACCTTTTCATCAGCTTTCTGCCCTGGTTCCCTCTGCAAATATCCCTGTTTTCCAGCAGACGCAACGACTGCCCAATTTAGAATGGTTACAATTCAGTGACTCTGCCAATACAGTGGTTGGGAAAGTCACAGGGGTCCATCTGGTTCTCTCCAGCCTCCCTCAGTGTACTGTGCTCCCCTCAGGCTGTCTGTCTCAGCCAGTCCCTTTTCCCTCTTCTCTTTGTCTCTAGTCTCCTCACATGGGCTCCTGCAGGCTATCCACCTTCCCTGCATACTCTCCCAGGCTCTGCTGATCTGCAGCTCGGGGGCTTTGCAAGCTATGGACACTGTTGTCATGCTGCCAGGATAAAAACAGCTGTTCAAAGTGGAGTATGGACATCTGGGAGATCAGCTTGAACCAAAGGACTGCCACCCTGTGAAGTGCCAGTTCTCTGCAGCCCACTTGAGGACACCAGAGGAAGGAGTGGCAGAAGATGTCTGTGAGAGCCATCAAAATGTTGCAGCCAGAAGACTGAAATCACCCCTTCTGCAAGGAGAGCTGTGACACTCCCATCAACCTGAAACTGCAGCTAGATTACAGAGGGTCTTACACCTTCTGCCACGTGCCTGCTGGTGATTGATAGACTTCTCTTTGAGCCTAAGGCTAAGGATCAGCTGGATCTTTCCCATAATACACTCCCAGCTCAGGTTGGGACAGCAGTATCACAGATGTTCCAGGTCCTGTCCCTCCTTCCATACTTTCCATTGCAGTTGCATCCTCCCTGCTCACTGAAGAGACCATAAAATCCCATTCTACCATTTCAGCAAAGATGCAGCCGATGCTCCATATATCCACAGCTGTTGAATAGTATTTGCATCCCAGCAAGATTTCAGGGGCTCGGTACCACAAAGTCACGACCTGGGAAGGAATGGACAAACAAGCTTTGGCTAGTTTCCCTGCTGAACCTAGAGGCATGAGGCCTCTCTTCTCAGCTGTGCTCCTGGTGTCCAGCAGGCAGAGGTCTTCCTTTGCGGCATCATTCCAGATATAAAACAAATGCAGTGACTACAAATTGGAGCCTGCTGAGGCCATGCTCAATTACAGACATCTTGGTGACACCAAGATGGGAATTGGAAGATCTTTCTTCACCAGGGCACTCTGGAATAAATAAACCCTCTACAGAGAAGGTGGGAACCCAATGTGCAGGTGGGCTGGGACAGAGGCAGTCAGCCCACTTTGTGAGGGCACCAGCTAGTGCCTTAGTTGCAGGTTAGGTTAAGAGCCTGTGCCTGGGCACAGCTGAGCCTCAGCAATGGGCTTGTCGCTTGTGATGCATGGATTGTACACCCTGCTTTCGGACGCCAGGGAGCCTCAACAGTACCTCGTGAGTGTACGTGCGCAAGGGGACTCCAAAAGCTCTTGCCAGTCCAAAATCAGCTAGCTTAATGGCTCCCACTTCATTAATGAGCAAATTTTGTGGCTTCAAGTCTCTGTGGATGACTCTGTGCGAGTGGCAGAAGCTCACACCTTGCAGCAGCTGGAAAAGGTAGTTCTAAGGGGAAAAGAGATTTCAGACAAGGCTACAATGAAACTGTATGGAAGGTTGCATCACATGAACCTACACACCCTGAACCACTTACTCACTTGCATGGGAAATATGGCCTTGTTATAATGCAACATGAGGTTTACAAGCCAGTACTCAGAGATGTGCACAAACTGCTCCCCTGCCACACCAGGACAGAAGGACTCCAATCCAAGCAGTGGCAGGCCCTTCCACCCATCTGTCACTCTGTGCAAAAGCAATTAACAGTAGATCCCTTAGCTAGCCTTGTACAGCAGTTTGCTTTGCAGTGAGCCAGGCTGGAGAGCCTGGAAACAGCTGGGAAACAAACGCGCTGAGCGGTTGTGCCAAGAAGTTTTCCCCAAGGCAATGCCTGGGATCCGAGAGGCTGAACGCCTTCAGGCGAGGATGAAGATCTTCCTGATCCAGTCTGGCTAAGAGCAGCTCGGTGCTGCCTCTGCCCAGCAGAAGGCAGCAAGGACACATGCTAACAAGAGCTCCTTCCATCCAATACCTTCACCAAGCTTAAAGGAAGGTCTCCAGTCTGGGACGAGTCCATGTACTTCTTCAGGTCCTGATTCAGATACTCAAACACCAGGTACAGTTTCTTCTGGCTGTGCACGACATCGAGGAGCCTGCAGGGGGGAAACGCAGCCGCTTCCTTCAGTCTTTTTGTGCGGGGAAGCCCTGCTACGCCGGGATGCTACGGTCTCCTACAGAGGAGCTGGGAGGGCCTTCTTCTCTAGACCTTTGGCAGCACCCCAACACCCCTCCGTCCTCCCACCGCCGCTCTGCGGTCCTGTGCCCGCCCGAGCCAGGCCGAACCGCTCACCTGACGATGTTGGGGTGCTTGAGCTCCTTCAGCAGCGAGATCTCGCGGATGGCGGTGCTGGGAACGCCCTCGGTCTCCCTGCGGCAGAGCGGGCGGTGGGGCAGGCGGCCCCGCCGGGCCCCCTGGCAGCGTGGCTGCCTCTCCCCTCCGCCCCGGCGCCGCCGCCGAGCCCGTGGGGCCCTTGCGCCGGCCCCACCGCGGCGGCAGCCGCTGAGCCCCCGCCTCCGCCCCGACTCACGAGTCCAGGCGGATCTTCTTGAGGGCCACCAGCTGCCCCGTGTGCTTGTTGCGGGCCTTGTAGACCACGCCATAGGTGCCCTCGCCGATCTTCTCCACCTTCTGGAAGGCCTCCTGGAAGGCGTCCATGGCGCCACCCCTCCGCCTCGGCGGCGAGAACGGCCGGCCACGCTTTTTGGGGGAAAGAAATGCCAAAAAGAGCGAGAGGCAGGGCCTCGGCAGGCGCCCGTCCCGGCTCGAGCACGCGTGAAGAAACCGCCGCCGCCGATCCCCGGCGTCGGGCCGCGGGCAGGAAGGTCCAGCCGGCCTCGGCGGCCCCCGGCAGGCCCCCAGGCCGGGCTCGCCGGCTCCTCTCGCGCCGGCCGGCCGCTCCCTCGTCAAAACCGACCTCGTCGGTCTTCACCGTCCGGCGTCTCCGGGCGAAACATCCTGTGGCAACCGCTGCCGGTTCGATCCCTCGCGCGATGCGCCGGCGAGCGCCGGGGCGCCCGCGTTGGGCAGACCGAGGGAGGGCACACGCGCCGCGCGAGGATCGCAGCGTGCCGGCAACCGCGGCGGGGGGACGGGGTAGCTACAGGCTCGTAAGCAAAAAAAAAAAAAAAAAAAAAAAAAAAAAAAAAAATATCAAGAAAACGCGTGTAAGCGAGCGCTCAGGGCCTGGCTGGTACAAACCGCATGGGGCCGAGGGGAGCGCCCCAGCGGGTCGCATGGCGCCGGGCGGAGAGGGGGGCCGTGGGGCGCGAGCGATCGGGGGTCCCCGGGGCAGGTTTGGGACAAACATGTAACAGAAAACGACTTTTTTTTTTTTTTTTGGTAGTTTTATTTTCATCTTGCGCAATCGTCCCTCGAACCTCACCACCACTCGGGCAGCCTTTCGGAAGTCGTCCTTGAGCGGGGGTTAGTCATTAACTCGCCAGCCAGCAAAAGAAAAGATTTAAAAAGAAAAAAAAAAAAAGAAAAGAAAGGAAAAGAAAAGAAATGCACTGTGGCCGTGCAAGCAGCAGTGCCACGGCGCCCGGGCTCTGCCTTTGCAGGGCTTGGGGGCTGCTGGTAGGGTGACCTGAGAGGGGCTGACGCCGGGCCGCCAACTCAAACCCTTTCTTAATTGGCATAAAGACGTTTCCGGCCTCCAAAGAAATATCTCGGTCTGCTACTAGTTAACTGTGATGTCCTGATGGCTGCAGCAGATGCTGATTTTGCTGATTTGTTTTTTTAAAAACCCAAAGTACAGTAGTTGGGTGGATGGCAGAGCTGGGGCCCCGGCTTCCGACGGATCCGCGTGCCCACAGCAAACCCCAGGCAGGTTCTCTGGCGCCTTGTGAAGGTTGTGTGTGCACGGACGTGTCTCCCGCCGGAGGCACTCCTGACTTTGCTGTCCTCTACCTGGCCATTTGTTTTCATGACACTTGCAGGAACTCAGTATCTTGGATATTCCCAGCTCCAGAAAAAGGGATCAAACCTGACCATTTGGTTAAAATTTGAGAGAGGGGAAGACAGCAGGAAAACCAACAGGAGATGTGGGCTATGGATAAGCACCTCATGTCAAGCATCACCTCGTGCAAAAGCAGGCGAAAATCCTGCCTCCTGAGATGAAGCTTTTGGACTTGGACTGAACCAAGAGTGTTGTGAGACAGGGATTTTGGAGCCTGATAATCATGTGCAGAAAAAATGTAAGGCCAAATTATGGCTAAAGATTATAGCTAGTGCAATAATCACTGAGCAATCTCAGGATCTTGAATCAAGCCTTCTGGTAGCATGGGACTTTGCCAATATCTATCTGTTGCATTTTGATCTGCTTCTGCACACTGGATGGCTTCAGTCCCTATTTTCTGAACATTTCACCAGCAAATCTCAGTAAATAGAAAAGGCAGCAGGTGACTGAACTCCCCCTGTGAACTCTAGTCCCAACTCACTCCCAGTTCAGGGATTCCTGTAGCAGAAGCGAACCTTATTGCTTTCACTAACATTTTATTCCCATCTCACATCTTTTTTTTTTTTTTTTTTTTTTTTTTTTTTTTTTTACAATTTAATTGTGCTGGGTGGGCCTGGCAGCTTGTTCTCAAACCAGAGCACTTCCAACATAACTTCATCTCCTATTTTTGCAGCTCTTTAAACATCAAGCACTTCCGTGCACACCCAGTACTTAGGAGGAGGAGAACTACACCGCATTAAATTCTCTTACATCACCCATGGGGTTTCAGCAGGGCCTAATGTATTGCCCAAGAAGCAAAGAGGACTTTAATGAATCCAGGCACGTGACTGCTCTGCCAGGAAAGCTCCTGCACGGCAGCTGAGTCACAGTACCCGAACGCTTGCCCCCGTGGAGCTGCGGCTAGGCAGGGCGAAGAACTTTACTCGAATGCCCTTTACCTCCCATCTGCCGACTGCCTCATGACCCGATACGCTCCGGAGGTGCGCGTGGGTGCAAGCAGCTGTTTAACTACAGAGGCTCCTCAAAATTTGCACTACAGAAGGACTGGCATAACTCAAGCACTCTCTTTGCTTAACCACCCTTTTAAGCAAACAATGCTCCTTCCTAGAGTTACTGTCAGTGATCACGGATGGAGCAGCCCCACGGACAGCTACGTACTGATTCACGATCCTCCAAGCGTTTCCCTGCTTAGCGACTTCTTTCTGCTACCTGCCATGCCAAAAAGCACAATGTCTCAAAGCTGTGTCCCCCCGCAAAATATACTTCAAAAAGATTTATTGCAGACGTCAGCGCTGCTGAGAAAGGCTAGGGCGCTGACTCCTTCCCAGCCGAAGGGACCGCTGCTGCAAGGAGCAGCGCGCGGCGGCTCTCGGAGGTGCCATCAGGATGTGCCGTTTCCCATCCGCTGCTGCCTCTCGTGGAAGTATTTTCTCTGCTCCTGAACTGCTTGTTCCAGCAAAGGCAGATTCATCCCTTCCACGCAGGTCAATATTCGGGCCTTCACCACGGGACCCTCACCTGGAAATACAAACAGGCAGTTTTTGCAGGAAAGGAAACAGATGCAGCAGCTCCGAGTCAAGCAAGGAGGTTCCCTCTGGCAGCGTACGGCCAAATAACCGTCTCCTGAAACGCTGCAGGAGACGGGCCCGACCACATGCCTGCGCCGACACAAGGAGCGTGCCAAGAACAGGTTCACTCAGTGATGTTTGCCCGCTGCCTTGCTGGCTCTAACACAGCGGTGACCAACACCGTGCTCACCCAGTGCGGGGGAAGGCTGAGCCCAGCACATCTCTGTGCCAGCACCGCCTCCATGCACGCTGCGTGAACAGCTCCGGCCCGGACCACACGGATTTGGGTTCTCCCTGTCTAAAAAGCATCACAGATTAATCTAAACTCATCTCTGAACGCCTCTGTGTGGCCGAGAAGCAGGCAGAGCAAAGCTGGGCTTAGAAGAGGCTCAGCGCTGCCTGCAGCCAACAGCTCAGACCTGCCTGGGGTGCTCAAATGGCAGCACAGAGCCACGCAGAAAGGGCCAAACCTTGGTGACGCAGGCAGTGTCTCAGTCAGTTCCCCTTCCACGCTGGCAAAATGGAGCCAGCTCACTTGCAGGCCATGATGTCCAAAATAACATGCCTTTTCAAAGTGATTTTGGAACAGCAGCTTAGCAGGTGACTCACCGGATGCTACGTGAACGTGGCTTTCCATGTGTCACCAAGGATTTCAACGGCACAAATGCAACAGCTCGTTATCAGGTGTGGCCAACATGATTTTGGGGTTTGTTTCACTCCCCTGTGGCCCAGCCCAGATCAGTTCCTCGTGCAAAGTGCCGCAAAACCAAGCAACACTCAGAGCATCCCAGGAAAGGACAACGCAAAGCCTGGAGTGACAGCGCCTGCCTGCATTCCTCGTGCCTCATGTCTAAGCACGGGGTGTAACTAGCACCTCTCTGGGATGGCAAAGAGCAACCTGGCCAGCTCACAACGAAATATTGCAGCAATCAATCAGAGGTGTTTGGAGCAGAGATGATGCGGTCTAATGACAGTGAACCATAGCACAGGTTTCACAAGCTCAGCTACGGTGCTGAGCACTCCTCATTTTAATGAAATCTGCATCAGAGCACCAGGTTGTCACCAACGCAAGTGCAGCGTGGCTCATCTCATACCTCCTCATGGTCGGCAGGGAGAGACGGACTGCTCCTGCCCTGCATCACCATGCAGCGGCGGCGCGAGAGGAGCCTGCCTCGGCCCAAGCGCAGCTTTGGCGCGGCGCAGCCGGGAGCCGGGAAGGGTTGGTGACCCTTACGCAGCAGCAAAGGGCATGGGCTCCTGCTCTAGCGTGGCCGGGGCACAGGGCACAAAAGCAGCGTTCTGCATTTTCTAGCACTCGGCCCAGGGACTCAAAGCAGCTCTTTCAAGTGAAGGATACAGGCAGGGGCCATGGTACAGATGTACAAACCGAAGCAAGTAGAAGCAAAACAGTCTCTAGGGCTGCAGAGGTGGCAGACAGCACTGACTCTGCTCTAACCACAGAGTGCATTGCCCCAGGGGGGACCGTGCCTTATCCCATGGCTCTTTGGGGTGAAAAGGAAGATCCTGCATCAGTGCGCACTGGTTTAAGGCAAGCTTTTTCTTCTCACGCGGCCAGACAACCCCTGCTTTGGGCTAAAAGCAGAAACAGCACTTACCTTCCCTGTGTTCGGCCTCTCCCAGCACCATGTAGAGAGAGCCCAGCTGGGCGTGGAAAGGCTCCACAAAGCTGGTGTCGATGCAGAGCCGGTACTGAGCTGCACGGTGCTGAGCAGTGAGAACAGCTTCAGAGCGGGCCAGATCATAGCAGCATAACCTGGGAGTGATGGATTTGGGAAGCTCAGCAGTCAGGTACAGCGGAGTTACAGCAATGCAAACAAAGAGGGGAAGGGACGGGTCCACAAAGGGAAGTCCTGGTCTGAGAGGAGACCCGGTTACTTTTCCCACCTGCCAAATGTCCTCAGTGCCTCCCCCTCTGGGATGGAGCCGTTGATCTCCCATGGGAAGTAATAGATACCCGCATTTGGCAACATCTTGCACAACCAGCGTTGGGCCTGCAGGAAGGCGAAAGAGCGGAGTTCCACCATGACGGCATCCGATCCAGGTACTAGGTTATACGGCCCAAAAAACCCTTCCTCACCAAGGGCTCCCACCCAGGGGCTGCAGGAGCACATGGCTCATCTTCTGCAGGCACTGATGAACTTCAGAGCCTCCCTGCTGAGTCCTGCTCACAGCTCAGTGCACACACTGAGCCCCAGGGATCCTTCCCAGGCAAAGACATCAAATACCATCCCTGGACCCAACTGCTGGGGTGACAGGGTACAAAACGGCAGGATTTAAGGTCTAATTCTGAGCATGTTGTCATGCTGCAGGGTAGGAAATCCTAGCAGTGTCTCATCCTGCAGCTGGAGAACAATTATTTAGATACAAGCCAGCCTGGTTTTGTCAATAGTCTAGTAGGGTTTTGGAAGACAGCAATGAGTGAGAAATGATTCACTCGAAGACGAGACTCAGGTGGGATCTCAGGGCACCTCATGGGAGCTGAATCAGCGGAGCGGGGCTTGGCATAGGTAAGCCAGCCACAGCGGAAAACACGCAGAAAAGCAGGAATGTGGAGCAGCTTTGGTAACATTTTAATTTTGCCCATTTGATACCACGTTCAGGCTGGCAACTGTGCCCCAAAGCGGTTTTCTTGTGCCTCTTTTTTCCCACCAATCTCCCTTGCAGGGTGTCTGGGTCCAGTGCGTTTTCATGCTCTAATCCTCATTTTTCTCTTGTTTCTCGGCCCAGTGAGGCCGAGAGCAGTGCTCATGGGGCACTGCTGCGGGAAACTAGCGGGGCAATCCAGGCTAAGCCCCTCTCTGCTTGCAGGAAACTCAGGGACAGGCTTCCCTGTTGCCCCACACAAGGCTTTGTACACCAGGTTGTGAAACACCCTTGGCCTGGTGCCATTCTGCAGCAACAGAGGCCATGCTCCGGCCTCCGCGCACGCTGCCGCTCACTGTAACACCGCGTCACCTACCCGGATATAGAAACTGTGTTCAATTCTGCACCTCCGGAGTTGAGTTAAGGATGTTTTGCGTCACTCAAGTTTGGCTCTTGAACCACACTGTGCAACAGGACAGTGATCTGCCAGGAATGCAAGATGCTAAATGCACATTTAATGCACTTTCTCATGCATACCCAGGCCCAACTGCAGTACGCTACGTGCATATTTAACGCATGCCCAACCCAATGTAATGTTACATGCGCATTAAATGCATGCCTGGCCCTGAATGCAGCATGTTCTATGTACTATTTGATGTGCTATTTATTACACCCTCGGCCCCATATGCAGCATGTTATATGTGATTTCAATGAGCTATTTAATACATGCCAGCCCCAGATACAGCAACGTTATATGCAGGATTTAACACTTGACTTAATGCATGCCTAGCCCCAGACAGAGCACATTACATGAACATCATGTAGTATTTAATGTATGCCCAATGTTGCAGTGCCTTGTATGTGCATTTAGTGCCTTATTTAACGCATGCCCAGCCCCAGCTGCAGCATGTTATATGAGCACTTAATGCGTGATTTAATGCCCCAATCCAGGACACTGTATGCATTTAGTGCACTAATTAATGCATGCCCAGCTCACGCTGCAGCATGTTATAGGCACATCTAACGCGTGATTTAAAGCATGCACAGCCCGAGATGCGGCACACTGTCCGCATTTAGCGCACGCCTTAACGCACGGCCAGCCCATGCTGCAGCACGCTATACGCCCGTTCAAGGCACGCTCCCGCACGGCGGACGCCGCAGCGCCAGCCCAGCACGCTATACGCACGGTGAGCGCAGCGCCCAGGCGCCGCTCCGCTTCCCCGGGGTCACGTGGGCGGCGGGTCACGTGAGGCGCGTCGCCGCGGGGGCGGGGCGCGACGTGACGTGACGTACGGGGGGCGGGGCGGGACGTGACGTGCCGCGCGGGGGCGCGGCGCGGTGGCCGGGCGGCGGCGGCGGCGGCGGCGGCGGCAGCGGCGGTGGCGGTGCGGGAGCGCGCGCGGGGCCGGGGCCGGGGCCGGGGTTGAGGCGCAGGCGCAGGCGCCACCGCCGCGGTGGTGGTGGTGATGATGATGATGAACGCGGACCTGCGGAGAGAGCGCGCCGCCGCCACCTTCCAGCCCGAGCTGCTCACCCACATCCTGGACGGCGGCGCCGAGCGCACCCGCCGCCGCAAGGAGATCGGTGAGGGGGGTGAAGGGCAGGCCGCGGGGAGGGGGGCTGTGGGGACAGGGAGGGGGGCTGTGGGGATGGGGGGGCTCCGGGGGGGCTGTGGGGAGAGGGGGGGCTTCGGGGGAGCTGTGGGGAGAGGGAAGGGGGCTGTGGGGAGAGGGGGGCTCTCAGGGGGGCTGTGGGGAGAGGGAAGGAGGCTGTGGGGAGGGGGGGCTCCGGGAGGGGGCTGTGGGGAGAGGGGGGCTCTCAGAGGGGGCTGTGGGGAGAGGGAAGGAGGCTGTGGGGAGAGGGGGGGCTCTCAGGGGGGCTGTGGGGAGAGGGGGGCTCTCAGGGGGGCTGTGGGGAGAGGGAAGGAGACTGTGGGGAGGGGGGCTCCGGGGGGGGGCTGTGGGGAGAGGGAGGCTCTCAGAGGGGGCTGTGGGGAGAGGGAAGGAGGCTGTGGGGAGAGGGGGGGCTCTCAGGGGGGCTGTGGGGAGAGGGGGGCTCTCAGGGGGGCTGTGAGGAGAGGGAAGGAGGCTGTGGGGAGAGGGGGGGCTCTCAGGGGGGCTGTGGGGAGAGGGGTCCTCTCAGGGGGGCTGTGAGGAGAGGGAAGGAGGCTGTGGGGAGAGGGGGGGCTCTCAGGGGGGGCTGTGGGGAGAGGGAAGGAGGCTGTGGGGAGAGGGGGGGCTCTCAGTGGGGGCTGTGGGGAGAGGCAAGGAGGCTGTGGGGAGAAGGGGAGCCCGAGGTGGGGGGAAGATTGTGAAGAGGGAGGTTGTAGGGAGCGGGAGGAGAGAGGAGAACGGGAAGCTCTGGGGAGGGGTAGCCCGCGGGGTGTGAGCAGAGGGAGTAGCTAAAGGGCGAGGGAGGCCTCGGGAGAGAGGCTGTGCAGAGGAGCCGTTGGGAGAAGGGAGGCCCTGGAGGAGGGATTGGTGGGGGTCTGGGGAGGAAGAGAGGCCCGGGGTGCTGCAAGGAGAAGGGCTGCAAAGAGAGGGAGGCTCTCTAGGGGGAGAAGGGCTGCAGGCAGCCCCCGAGGGAAGGGAGTTTTCCCTGCTAGGGCAGAGGAGAGGGGAGCAGCGGCATACATCTGTCCTCCCCTTCCCAGAAAAGAGGTGTGTGTGTGGGGGGGGGGGGATGCTCTGCACTGATAGAGCAGTGTCCTTTCTCACCTTTTTCTTCAGTCTTCCTCCAGAGGAAGATTTTAGGATGAGAGGCAGCTTCCTATGGGCATTTGTCTTGGAAACCATCCCCTCCTTTTCCCTTACCAATACACACTTGCCCAACAGTACAAATATGATCTTTTTGCTCACAGCTGTGATACGTGGGATTAGTGGAATGCTGCCACCTCCTCCTTTTCCCAGCCTTTGCTGGGGTGAGACTGTCAGAGGCTGGTATTGTGTAATTTGTGTGCCAAAGAGGACACAAAAGTCTCTAGCCTCTAGGTATCTTGGGTCTGAGTCAGCATAGTGGGAATGATAGCTGTGCCCTTCTTCATGGAGTTGCGTGGAGATCAGATCAAAGTTCATGAGGCAACCTGATTCTGCAGTAACAAGGGCTATGTGAGGTTTGAGTTGGTTAGAGGGCCCTGCAGTTCTTGCATCAGTGAATTAATCTCCTGCCAAGTCCAGAGTACTCTTAATTTAAAACATGGTTTATGTGTAGAAGTGTGAGAGTTCCCCGATGTAAGAGGTGCTCTCTGAAATGCTGCAAGAGTTTTTTGACTTCTTTCTGATGATGTTATCAGAAAATTAAAAGTGAAAATCAAAGCTAACTTTAATTGAGGTATGAGAAACAATTCATGCTTTTCACTTCCTATGTGAAGATTGTTGTGGCTTATGGAAACTGAATTTCTTTTCTCTTCTGCTCTGTCTCCAGAGGCCTTAGTTATTAATGACCCTGACTTCCAGCATGAGGATTTGAACTTCCTCTCCCGTAGCCAACGTTATGAGCAAGCCATCAGGAAGAGCTCTCTGATGGTGATGAAGTTAAGAGAATATGGGATTGCAGATCCTGATGAGATCTACTGGTTTAAAAGGTACCTAAGTGTAGAGTTTGCTTCTTGTATCTGCTTTTTATCATCACTAAGGATATTAGAGCAGCCTTTTTTTCTATGTTATTTTTCTTTGGAAATCTAAACTTGCACCGTGACTCATTGAAGTTCAGTGATCCAGCTTCAGGTCCAGCCCTGACTTCCTAAATATTGTATTTTCTTAGATTTTTTTTTTTTTTTTGGCCGGAAATAACACCAAAAGTAATGATTTTCTGCACTGTATATAATAAGAGTGACAGTGGGGCTTGTATTCTTATTTGTGAAAAAGAATGAAGGAATATATACCGAAATAACTTGGCTCTGCATAAACCTGAAGGTTGCAACTTATCATGGAATCTCTTAAAGCTGATTACTTCACTTTGCACTTAGACCTAATAAAGTTGCATTATGGGCATACTTGAAAGTGTTCCAAGGTGGTTTATTAGTTCTTCTTTATAAGTTTCTCTTCCCTTCTTCTTTCAGGCTTCTAGTGTAAAGTGGTTCCCTTTGACCTACAGGCTTTTTATTGTATCTGATGTTTGTTTGTTTTTTACCTGATAGCATTACCCTTGTCTGAGTTGCATTGCTTGCAGGGAGCTTTCTTCCTAGCTTTGCCATATTTCTCACTTAGCTTTATTAAACTCTGACTGATAAAATTAAACAAACACCATGAAAATATCCTCTGGCACATTAAATAACCCAAAACGTTCTGAATGCACCACTAAAAATCACAAACCCCTGTGACTACATTTGTAGGAAAGCTTTCATTGTCTCAGAAGGTGAGTATTGGGACCAGTTAGTCCTACCTGCTGTAGTCTTTAATTTTAAAGAGCTGTTGTTCAACAGTGTGAATTATGTCACAAATTTTTTTGTGGAAGTAATAAAAGCTTTCAGAAAACTATCAGTGAACAGTGATTACCAGAGAAAGCTCGGTGACTGTATTAGATTGTGTAGGTACTGTCTGGCAAAAGTTAAATGTTAATTTGGCCTACCTAAGCAGTTTGTTACTGGAGGGGATAGGGAAACTTGTTCAATTATTTTTATGGAGAAAACTCAGAGAAGTCCATCCAGTCTCACAGCTGGCAAGTTTCCATGGAGTTAGCAATGTAAATACTATGCTTAGCTAGCATTACTAACAGTATTTCATTAAAATAGGACTCTTCTGGAGTAAGATGATACTGTAGTCTTGTTCCATAAATTCTTCTTGGAGTCAGCAATTCATAATTGTTAATGGGTATATGCTTAATATTTTATGTAGGCACCAAATAATGTATCAGTATCTTATGATATGAATAGTCAAGTGTGACCAGTCAGAATCTGTGATCTGAAATCAACTGAAATAGTCGGGAAGGCTTGCTTATTTTCAGAGCCAAATCTAGTTGTAAATACTCAGGATGATTGCAGCTATGTAGACTGACGGTATTTCTCAGTCTTATGCATTAACAGCATGTAGAAGAATAAAGAGCAGTACGGTTTTTGTGTGTAAGTGAGGTTTACTTTCTATAAGAGTGATATCAGGCTATACTCTTTATATTCTTGATTTGAATTCTTTACTACAATATCAGGTGTTTGTAAAGGAGGATATTGGCTTAGTGGTTAATAGAGGGAAGAGATCAGAGGATTATCTTTTCATCCTTTGAGTTCACTTGCATTTTGACATCTGTCTCCATTTTCTGAAATGCCATGTGTCAAACTTTTTAACTTAACCTTAAGTAAGTTAAAAGTTAACTTGGCTGGAGTTCAGTCTCTTTTGCATATCCGAGCATGTCAATTGGTATTTACCAGAAGAGACTTTCGTTGACTAGAAGGTGACCTAGAGGTTTTTGAGAAGATCCTGCCGTGTATCTGGGCTTGCTCAGTTTTCCAAACTAGAAAATTAAATAGAAACAGTGTTAAGACCTGCTTTTAATGAAGGTTGACGTCTTTGATTCAAATGTAAAGTTGTATTTATTGTGATTGACAATCAGATTTCTACATAAGAAAGCTGAAGATGTTTTGCAATAATTCTTCTCTTGCATTTGTCCTTAAGACTAGGAACAAAGATACACTCATATGTGCAGTCACTGACAGTGAGCTTTTTCTGAGGTTGAGCTCATTTTCCTGTATCTTCTATATTCTACAAGAATTTCATTATTGAACTTTGTTTCCCAGAATGACGAACTTTAAAGCTTGATTTATGAATAGCCTTTGAAGAAAAAAGCTTCCTTCAGCTGCCCTGAAGATATGCTTAAACAATTATTGGTGCTGTGACATGTTGAGAACTGCCTATTCCTCCTTGTTTCCACAACAGATTTGTTAGGCTCCAAAATTTGAGATCTCTTATATATTTAGAAGCCATTTTAATTGCTTATCTGGTGATTTTTTTCCTCTGGTTTAACATGTCAGCACTGTAGTTATCACTGACTTATGAAGACCAGCAGCCCTAAAGTGCCAATATTTGATGCTTCTTTCACAGTCTAACTGTAATAGAATTTAAGTCAGCATGAAAGATGGGGCCATGATATACAGCTTTTTGAAGAAACCAGTCTGGTGGTCTTAATTCACATTCAAATTTAAATGGCTTTCATTTGAGGAAAACAGCAATAGGAGAAGAAGCAAAAACAGCCATGGCACAGAAGAGAGGATCTGAGAGCTGCAAGTCAACAGATGATTCCTATGTTCATGGACCATTATTACATGGTTCTGCACCTTCTCTTTAGGACTTTGTCTCTGCTTCTCATTTTGGCACATTATGTAAGGCCAAGAATACTTTTCAGTACATCCAACCAGAAGCTGTAGTAGAGTCCCAGGCTACTACCACATAATGTGGTCCAGCTAGCTGCTAGGATTTTTCTTTTGATATGACTCATAAAGAGTTTTATTGTCATGGCATTTGTTAACTCTGAAACCCTGTAGGCACAGATTAGACTTGCCACCCCCGCTGCTTGCCCCATGAGGAGATCCTTCCAGGTCTGCCTTAAGAATGATCTTGAAGTGCAAAAGCTAGAAAAGATGGGTTGAAGATTTTGCTTTAAAGTAAATGATTCTGGTCTGTAACCTAATTCTGCAGTCTGAGACTGTCTTTGCAATTGTTCATTTAGATCTGGAGTCTTAGAAAGCATAGACATCTATTGTACTGTTCCCGACAGGTATGCTGTCAAACTAGGTATCTGTCAAACACTAGTGCATTTTACTACATGAATGGTGCCGGCTGCTGGGAAATATGGAAATACTTACATTGCCTAAGTAGCATGTTACTGTGCACTCCTCTCCTGTAAGTGGATTTGGAATTGCAGCTACCTTCTTGACTCATTGTGGCTGTTTTAGCAAATATGACTTCAGATCTACTCAGGACATCTGTGGTCATTGAAATTGCCAGTGCTAGATGCAATCAGCCACATTCAGTCTTGATGCAGCTAATTACTTCAGCAGTTAGGCTACTCAGGCTGTGGCAAGCACTGTGTATAGATAGTGGGAAACACCAAGTGGGAGTGAAGAAACAGAGGAAGGAATAAAGAGTTCAGAAAAAGAAGGAAAAACTTATTTACCCCTTCCATGGGTTGTACCTCTTATCTGGTTGTCCTTTGTCATGAGAAAATAGGATTTTCTTGTGAAGGTTCTTGGTTTTTCATATGACTCTTAACCAAGTAGTGTTTTAGCATTTAACGTAATTGCCAAGTCAACTTTTTTTCTGTTCTTCTGTTTTAGCTGTTACCTTATTTGGCTTGTTACTTAATGTTGATAGCATTTATTATTAGTTTAATTAAAAATAAATTTGCGATTAGCCATCTTTGTCTTTGGTACTATTGCTAAAGAAAAAAAGGATTATATGGCTGATCAGGAAGTAGGTTATAGCCAGTGAGGATGTAAAAGGTGCAGTTATTACTGTATGGCTCTTGGAGTAAAGGGGGAAAAAATCTAGAAACTAGAGCAAAGATGGGGCATTTTCTGTCTTCTGTCCTTGTAGCATTTATAAGCCCTTGGTGAGCCTGTTAAGTTCTACTGCAGCGTATCTGTTTATACGGCAGGTAACTTGCAGAATATTTTCTGATAGGAGAAGTGACTGCCTTGATCCCAAGAACTCTTAAGCTGGTTTGAGTGGGAGTACAACGCATCTAAAGCGCGATCATTAATGGCCTGTATTGCATTACTCGATGACATAGTTTTGGTTCTGGAAAAGTTTATGGCTCATTGTCTTGTCCATTTTAAAAACTGTTTCATTTAAAATGAGCATCTTCCATACAAAGTTCAGTGGTGTTTGAGGAGCTGTACCTCTTTCTCTTGTCCTAAGGCTGCTTTTAACACTTTGTATCCAGCAGTCTGGTTTTGAGTCATCAATCACTCTCTGCTCCCAGGTGCTCATTCATAGTGTAAAATGCCAATCACAAATGCTGCTGTAATTTGAAAAACTCTGCATAGAACATCTGCTGCTCAGTGCAGCTCTGTGTTGGCAACTAACTCTTAACAAATGTGCTCTTTAGGCGGGTAATAATAGATCAAGGTTGACTTTTATTTCCTTTGCAGATACCTTGGGTAGGTAGGAGTTTTGTATGTATGTTTTCAGGCAGGTAGTTGCAGAGCACTCATTTGGTTCTTATCTTCATCCTTGAGTCTGAATGGAATAAATATTCACCTGCTGGAGGTGGAAGATGGAAAAAAATGTTCAGGCTCCACAGGATGTTGAAGGGAAGTTGCTGTTACTGCATACATCTTATGCAGTGAAATGTTTCAGCATGTTTAGTATTGCAGAGTTTTGTTTTAATTGGGCATTTACTTTGCCCATCCTCATGGCTACTAAATTAATGAAGCTTTCCCTCATGAAACAACTTCAGTTTTGAAGTATGTCTGTTTAAAATGTATGGGTTGTTTTACATTACTCCATAACAGTAATTTTAATTGAAGGTGAATTCATAATCTAACAGCTGATGGAAGCAGATACAGGTAATATAGAACTCTTCTGAAAGAAGCGCTGGGTCATCTAGGCCTTTTTGTTCACAATACTTAGTGCTCCTAGCTAATAAAGGGCAAGTTCTAGGTCACTAGCAGTAGTGGGATTTTTAAGCCTGAAAGATGTGGGGGTGGCGGGTGGGAAATAAAACTGAGAACACAAAAACCAAGTTAACTTCTCAGTGAGGTTTTAGTGGAAATTTTTTTTTCTACTTAGCAACAGCAGAGCTGACGAGTGAATAAAATGCTTGAAAGAAACATTTCTTTCCCTGTTAGCGTTGCTTCTCATGTCTCCTATATTTTGGAAGTTGTTTGTGGGGCACAAAAGAATCAAAGAAATATCATAAAATAGGTTCTGTTTTCTACGGTTGGAGAAAAGCCTTTCAGGCGCATGCGGACAGTAAGACTGAGATCCAGATCCCTCTATTTTTCTCCTGTAGAACATGTTTGGGCCCTTTTCCTGAACCTTTCGGTCTCCACTTCAGCATGTTTCAAAAAACCTTAGAGATTCAAACGACTGATGCTCAGAAGGAGAAATGGCTGCCTCTGGTCCATGGAGTCAACATAATTGGCACCTACGCCCAAACCGAAATGGGACATGGTTAGTTCCCTTCAGGGATCAATGGGTAAACTCTTTTTTCTAACTCCAGTTCATAATTTGATGCTCCATAGGTAAAATCTAAGAGGTGAAACGTAAAATAGTTAATTTGGTTAACTATTTTTTTTCCTGTCCTATAGCCAGACAACTGTTTGATTTGTGTTCTAACAATCACAGGGCTCGTTTTGGTCTTTTCCAGAATGCACCTCTGAGCTGATCACTGACTTTTACCGTTCTTTACCATTGTTTTAAGATGAGGAGTTGATTCTAAACCCTGGCAGTCTGAATTTCGGTTTAACTGGTTGAGACGTGTCAGTCAACAATACTGTGGGTTTTATTTTTACCTGAATTTAGGGCATGCAAGTTGCAGAGTTTTTAGTGCACAGACAGTCTACCTAAATGGGTCAGAAAAATGCCTTTAGATGCAATCTAGTATGCTGAGATCATACTTAGGTTTGTGAAAGTAAGGTATGCTTTGCCCCAAGCGCTCTTTTTCCAGATGGCACTCCATTGCAGCAGTATAATTTCACAGTAAGATCTTGGTTTCAAGAAGAAAAATCTTACTCCTGTTATTGAGGAAAACTGCCTGCACTTATTTTCAAGTGGAATAATGTTTAATGGATAAGAGCACATTCTTTTGCCACAGAATCTAGAAGTCAAATGCATCAGCAAGTAAAGTTTAACAAACCGAGAGACTTCAGTGCACATGCTGGCATCTGAACATGGGAAGCATATGTACAAGTCTGGACAACTGCCTAAGTTCAATAGTGATACCAGTTACCTGCCTGTTAAATTACAGCTACTTGTGCTAGCTGAAACATTCCAAGAAGATGCAACACAGGGAATGGTGTTGCCAATTCCATCTCTGAAGCAGAAAAGACAAACTTAACTCAACACTGGAAGTTGAGGGACAACCAGATAATAAAAAAATGCCTGCTAATCTTGTTTGCTTTCTCACGCCAACTTGTTTAAATCAGACACTGCCACACCAAAATGACTTTTTACACGCTGTTTCACATTAGATTATTGCACTTTCTTGCCTGGTGATGGTTTGGTTTGCAGTTTACATATTTAGTGGAAAAATGAGTATTTTGAAACTTAACAGAGCTAATGCAGTGATAGTATGGTGAAGTGAATGTCCTTTCCATGCTGAATAATTTAAAATGCAACTGTATGGCATTCCTGACGTGAGTGTTGGGTATCTAACTACTTTATCAGTAAAGCCTTTGCAGTAATCTTCACTAAGCTTTGCTTGCTTGTTTTTTTTAAGCATGATATTTAGAAATTGGTGATGGGGAAACAGACCTCTGAATTATTGAACCGAATTCCAGTCTAGATTGATAGTAACTGCATCTTAACTTCATGACTCCCTACTTGGTGGCCTGCTTTGGTTTTAACCTATTTTCATAGTGAGTAAGTCTCCAAATAAAGAGCACAGGCTCAAAAGGAGATAAAACTGAATTATGAAAAGACTGTATTGTTTCCACCTATATTATAGCTTGTAAGTAAGGACTTCAGTCTTTGACTGTCAGTCAGCTCTCTACTTCTCACAAGTGCTAAACTAGCTTCAAGTTTGGTATTCCTGATTAAAAAAAGAGCCTTGTTTGACTGTTCAGTCAAAAAGCTTTAGAAAATATTGCTACTAGATTTATTTTTAAATGGTTGAATTTATAGATGCCTAAAAACATCAAAAAACTGAGGTTTTACCCATAGAGCTTCCTGTAGTTTATATGAATGTATGTTTAGAGATTACACAGAGCATATTCTTCTCACTTTGATAAGGATACCAAATGAGTTTAAGCTAAGTTCAGATCACCGCTCTTTCCAAAATGCATATCTTGCATTAAAAAAAAAAGGCAAAGACATTATGTTCATACATAAATGTGCCAGATGGACAGCTCTTTGAGGATCAGCATTTCTATACAGTCTACAGCCTAGCTGTTTTTGTGCTTTGCTTTCTTATATGCAGTATTGCCAGTCTTGCACATTGGAACTAATGCTATTCACTTTACATCCCTTGTTTCTCAAACTGGTAAATATTGCTCTGAAAAATGGTAAATATGCTTTGAAAACCTTCTCACAAGCAAATGCAAATGGAATCTCCTGAGACTGCAGCCTACTGCAGTCAAATATATTTACTGCCCCCTTGGAAGAGGGCTCTGTTAAATTGTCAAAGCTATCAATGTTAAGAGTTAACAAAGCATTTAATTTTTTTATATATCCAGTGACCTGATAGACTGGTCATGTTTGCCAGAACTTTAAGGAAGGAATAGTTCTAATGAACCATGTTTAGTTGGAGAGACTCTGTGCTGGTGATTTACAGATTTTAAAGTTGACCTTCTTAAAAAATTGTTTGTGTTCACAGCTTTGACTTACACATGCAGAGCACTGCCCTTTTTAAGAGAACTTTAAGAAAAATTAGTGGGAGACCATAAATGGAATTTTGGGAGGGGAGTAGTCTGTTTTGTGTCTAGTCCTTCAAAATAAAAATGTGAATTAGATAATGCTGAAATTATTCTTAAAAACAAACGAAAAAAACCCACCATAGCTCATTCAGCTGTGTGAGAAGTAGAACTTCTCTCAGGTTCTACACTCAAACCATGCAAACCATGGAGGTAGGGAGGGAATAACCCAAGACTTGCTTATGCCCTTGTTTCTAAACTGTAGTAAGTGTCCAGCCTTCCATTTTTTGGTTTGGATTAATCCTTGTCTTTCAGTCATACAGGGCATCAGAAATACAGGAATGTTGCAAATGCATTTTTATGTAGGATTAGAAAGAAATGCATTGCAGCATGTTTATTTTGGAGTAAGCATAATTCTTTTTTTCAGAAGAATTCAGAACAGAGAAAAGGACAGTGCTCTAGCTTTCTAAAATATGCTTGCTGATTTCTGATTTACACATAAATCTTTTCTCTTTTTCTCTCTTTCTGAATCTCCACCATAAATCCCCATGCTTGCTTTCCTCTCATAACATTCCCTTCACACTCCCATCCCATGACACTTCTTCACAGCTTTGTTCATCGTGGACGGCCTGAGCCTTTGGACCTTCATCTGGGCATGTTCCTCCCTACTCTTCTCACCCAGGCAACCCCAGAGCAGCAGGATCGCTTCTTCATGCCTGCCTGGAACCTGGAGATCATTGGCACTTATGCCCAGACCGAAATGGGCCATGGTACAGTACATTCCCTAAATGCTATTTGTAAGCATGGCTTTGTGTACAAAGGATTTCCCTGCCTGGGAAAAATTGTGTGCATTTACTCCACAGTCTTCACATATGCAGTTGTGGCCATAGGGAAGGATGGACTACCTCTGAAATTTTTGATAGATCTTAACACCACATGCAACTTGACCTTTTTTCTCCTAAGGGAGAGTGTGTGATATCTGTGATTCTTATATATGAGCATACTGAGTGTTCCTCCTGTGCCATTCAAACCAATACAAATGTTTGGGTTTTTTTAAAAAAATGCCTTGTGTATATGGATATGGTGATGTTAATGTGATGGCATCCCTTTGTTTCTACACTTACCATTCTTTACAGAGTGATTTCTGCTTTGGTCTACTTAGCATTCAATGTGAAGATAAAAGGACAGTGTTTTAAGATCCTGAAAGAGATGCTAGAAAAGTAAGAGCTGTTTTTTTAACTTGGGACTGACCTTGAGTCAGAGAACATGTGGACAACTTGATTCTATTGCCCATGTTTTTCAGGGGACTTTATCTCCCAGTTCCTTAGTTCACTCCCATGTGTTCTTTTTAATTGGACCATGAAATGATTTCTCTTGGTTTTCTGTCTCAAGTAGACTTTATTCTTTTCTATGCCTTTGCTTTTGAGCTTTGAAATGGATTGGTGACAACTCCAGCAGTATTGTGGTTGCAATACTTTTTTAAAAAAAAATCCAAGTTTCAAAGGGAGCATGCTGTGTCTTGGGCGAAACTTTGACACCTGAGAGATGCAGATGAGATTTTTTTTTCTAAAAACGAGCAAGATCCACTTCTGTGCTGAAGTGAGGTGTAAAGATTGAATGAAGCATAAAATAACTGCAAGTTTGTGGAGAGTCTCTTCCGTCTAGTGAGGTTTGAAGAACCATACCAGGAAAGTAAGTCTTTGAGAAGCTGCCTGTGGAAATGCTGCTGTTAAGCTACACACTGTGGAACATTTTGCAAATGCATCAAGATGATGTCCTGTTCCTTGGTGAAACACTTGTGCAGAGTCCCTGACTCTGCAGTGGTCTGTCAGTCTGGACTGTCAGGAGTGCTTGTAGCTTGTCTAGTTTAAACTTAAAGGCATGGCGATTGATCACAAATGCAAGGAAAATGCCAAGAAAAGTGGTAAGATGGGTATGCATGAATTGCGAAGTAAAGATTTGGGGCAGAGGACAATAGAGACTGGAATTGTTACCTTCATCTTTTTGGAGTCTCTTCATCTAACTGCCAGAGTAACTTAGCATATGCATGCTATTGCTTGTGCTCTTGGAGCTATAGATGATCTCATTTGGGAAAATCTTGCTCCAGCAAGTGAAGGGAATGTAGGCCTGATGAGGGAATAAGAGATGACAAGCACTGTTTATTCCATCTTGTGACTGAAAAGTGTGATTTTATTCTACAATTAATCAGTTTGCAGTTTGAGTCAAAGCAGATGAGTATGTCTCTGTGGACCTGTTCACTGAGAAACTGCTCATGTATGTGATAGGAGAAGTGTCAAGTTGGAGGTGCTTGGAAACTAGTGTTAGAACACTTCTTTAAAAAAAAAAAAAAAAAAAAAAAAAGGCAGGTTTCCAGAGAACTGTTTTCAGATTCCAGAATACAGCCTGACTTTTCCCTTGTTCTTTCTTAATTGGCTGATATTCAGTCCTTTATATAACCTAAAAGACAAAGTTAAAATTTATGCATCACTACTGGAGTTCAACTTTCCATTGTCTAATTCTGCCCTTGTCTGTTTTGTTATGGACTTTTGACAAAACAAAGTGTGCTTGCTTGCTTTCAGGAACTCATCTTCGAGGCCTAGAAACCACAGCCACATATGACCCTGCTACCCAGGAATTCATTCTCAACAGCCCCACTGTGACCTCCATTAAGTGGTGGCCAGGTGGACGTAAGTACCTCCTTGTATGTTTAAGTCTGGAAGATAAATTAAAAACTTAAGGAGGCGACATCGTATGTGTTGTGTCTGCAGGATGGCAATGAAAGATGATCCAAAGTTTTGTGTCAGTTTGGTAATTTGCTTTCAGCCAGCTAGCAGACTTACCACAGCTTAATAAAACTCCTGATTATCTGTGCTCTGGATTGTTTCTCTGAATCGTTCACACTCTGTAGGTTTGGTATAATAATTTTGATACAACAGATCAAAAAAAATGTTTGAAGAGTCTGAGGTAGCCTGTAATTAGGCAGAAGTTCCTTTGGCTTCACTGGGAGGTTTAAGGGCTTAGTATTGTATAGTCAAGACAATCATGTATGTAACTTGGGGGACCTTGTTCATCTAGGTGGAGAACTCTGATGTTAATCAGTGCTGTCAGTCTTTTTTCTAACACATGATGTGGTTAAGGTAGTCTCAGATCCTGCTTTAAGGAATGAGGACTGTGTATTTAAGTCTGTTCAATTTTCTTTGATTCCCACTCCTTTTGCAGTTGGAAAGACCTCCAACCACGCCATTGTTCTGGCCCAGCTCTACACCCAGGGCCAGTGCAAAGGGCTGCATGCCTTCATTGTTCCCATACGGCAGCTGGGCACCCACGAACCTTTGCCAGGTAAGAATCTATGGGAAGTGTTTGGCATTCCTGGAAGCGTTAGGTCTGTGTCTCCAGCTTTACACAGCTGCATGTGTCTTGTTAACAGACATAGCTTATTTCACCAGCTGATTTCAGTGAGTAGATTGTAGGTCAGAGGAGTTAAAACTTTAGGTATCTTATCTGTGATTGGACCACTGCTGAGTCCACTTAGCCTCATGTTTTCAAAGTAAAGGTTAATTTGGAATTTGATTCTGCCTCAGTGTTTGCCAAAGGTGATTTTGTGAGGCAGCGTGTCATGTCCTTCTACCTTTTGAAAGGGAAAGAATACTTTTCAGCATCCCCTAGCTAAAAGGGAGCTGGATAGACTTTAGAGATAGCTTCCCAGTCAGTATGTAGGACAACTACATGTAAATTATGGAGGTCTCCATTTTTGCATCACGGAGATAAAGGCCCTGTGTTAACAGTTATTCTTAATAATGCCAGGACTTCCTTTCTAGAAAACTAAGTGGTCTGCATGTTGGAGAAGGCTTGAACCTCTTGTGTGATGTTGAATGCCTACTTCTTAATGCAACTGTTTTTTATCTATGGCAGGTATTACAGTGGGTGACATTGGGCCAAAATTTGGCTATGATGAAATGGATAATGGCTACTTGAAAATGGACAACTTTAGAATTCCTCGGGAAAACATGCTGATGAAATATGCTCAGGTAAAGCAGGGAGCTCCAGCACAGGCTGTTAGAAGGAAATATCAGTGATCTAGTAGCTAGCTGAATAATACCTTAGACTCTAAATGTCATTAACTCCTTTTTTTTTTTGCTAGGTGAAATACATCCCCAACTCTCTGCTCTTAGTCGGGGAAGGGAACCTCTTCACTTTCTGCAAACTTTTCTGATCTGAAACCAGAAGCACCTCCTTTGGAGCCTTTAATTTAACCCTAGACTGTCCAGAGTGGTGATGGCTGAGCTATGTGTGTAATAATTGACAGTTTATCCCAAGTATCTGCATTCCTCTTGTTCCTGTTGCCTGATGGCATCAGTACCAGAAAGGTTTCTTGGCTTTATGCACTGCCCTCACTTACTGCATTTTAATCCAAATGTGAACTAGTGGGTGGCTACTGTGACATTTCCTTCTACAGAATATCCCTATTCCGTGTGTCTTGAATCTTGCAAATAAGTCCGTTTTGTTTTAATTTCTTGAGTTGCCCTTTATCTCAAATTACTCTATTTCATAGAGTAGTGTATACGCTACGAGTAGTGTAGGAAGGATGAACTTATAATGACAGCTCTAGGGCTGATACAAAAGATTGTGCTTCTAGCCACTGCCCAAAGACTAAATAAGGAGCAGAGAAAACAGCCACTCACTTGACTGGACAGCTTTCACTGTGGTATTCTGGGCTTTCTTTGAGATGCTTCTCAGGTAAATACAGCAAGACCATAGGCTGTTTGCAAGTGTTACTTGATGAGCTCAAAGCCTGAGATGTGAACACATAGAAGGGAGGAAGCTTTAAAGATCAATAGACTGTGTATTCTTTTTTGTAGGTTGAACCAGACGGCACATATGTGAAACCACTCAATGACAAGCTGACCTATGGGACCATGGTGTTCATCCGTTCCATCATTGTAGGAGATTCAGCTCGCTCCCTGTCCCGGGCGTGTACTATTGCTATTCGCTATAGCGCAGTGAGACACCAGTCTGAGCTAAAGGCAGGGTAAGTGCAGTGAAATGGCAAAGAAGTCCAAGTCTGGAATTCCAAGGTGGAATTCCCAAATGCTGGGGGAAGCAGAGGGACCGTGGTTGATGCTGTTTTCTTCAGCACTTGGTAGAGTTGTAAAGCACTGTTTCACCTTGAGAAGCAAAAATCTTCTTATTCGTGACTGCAAATTCTGCTTCTTCCTGCCAGAAGCTTTTGCTCAATGGCCTTAGATACTCTGACTTGATAGGGATGCAGCCTGCACTATCCAGGTGGAGAAGTGGCTTGGAGTTGAACAGAACTTCTGCAGTAATTTGCCAGCCAGTGTCATGCTGACTCTCCTGTGTTCTACTCTAGGGAACCAGAACCCCAGATCTTGGATTATCAGACCCAACAATACAAACTCTTTCCTCTCCTGGCAACGGCATATGCTTTTCACTTTGTGGGAGCCTACATAAAAGACACCTATCGTCGTATTAGTGGAGACATCATTGAAGGAGACCTGAGCGAGCTGCCAGAGGTACTGGGTCTGGAAGTTGAAGGGCTTCTGAGGTTTTTAAGTAAGATTTGCTTACAATGTGGGAGACAAGGCATCTAGCCTTTAGACTGTTGCTCGTGAGATAGCGTGTACTTCTTAGATCCATGGATTGTAAGTCCAGTATGTGCTGGTGACTCCTATTCTGTTTGCACTATTCATCTTGTAGTGCTTTAAAAAAATGCAAGAAGCAATGCAGGGTAAGAAAGTTAGTGTGTAGAAAAGCAAAGTGACTTTTTAGGAATGATTGTGTATGAATTGGAAGTGCAGTTAAGACTGGTCTTATGCCTGTGCTTTGTGCCTTCTTGATTGTCCTTCCAAGTAACTACAGTAGAATTAGTGTCTTGATCAAAGTATTGGTAGTATGTTGAGGGATTAGGATTGTAAGATGTAAGTTTTCAGTTGATGGCTAGGGATTCTACTTGAGAAAATAATGCGACAAAAGGCAACTTGAAGGCAGTTTTGCACAAAAAGGCCAATAGATGGGGAATGCAGCAGGCTAATGGAATTCATACTCTAAAGAATACTATGCATCATACACAGAGACCAAAGATCTCTGATCAAAAAGTCTTTACATGTACAGAGGCCTTTATGTGAATTACAAGAACTCTTTTCCTGAGCCCAGCAAGAAAATTAGGGCCCTGTGGGACAATGGGAAGGTGGTATTGATGATATTTTTGTCTGGGAGCTGCAGTTTCTAGCAGAATGTGTCAACTTTAAGATTCCAGTCTTAACTTTAACTTGTTTGTTTTTTGTCCATCAGCTCCATGCGCTGACTGCAGGGCTGAAGGCATTCACTTCCTGGACCGCCAATGCCGGTATTGAGGAATGTCGAATGGCATGTGGTGGCCATGGTTACTCCCGCTGCAGTGGCCTTCCTGATATCTATGTCACCTTCACCCCATCCTGCACCTATGAGGGAGAAAACACTGTCATGATGCTGCAGACAGCTAGGTATGGTAGCTTCCATCCAAAACTTTTTTGCCATGGTATTATGGTCTTTGTGCCAGAAGTGATGAGAGAAGAGTATCTAGACTGTCCTGTGCTACCACGAAACTGTTTCCACTTCTGTTCCTTGCCCTGTTGATACATGCTTTTGCCTTTCAGCTATTTTCTGCTAGATTGACCTTTCTTAACATGTGACTTCTCGTCATCCAAGTGAGCGATGTAACGTGGAGGCTTATCTTTTTATCTTCAGGTTCCTTGTCAAAAGCTACATGCAAGTTAACTCTGGTCAGCGGGTTACTGGCATGGTGTCCTACCTTAATGATCTCTCCAGGCAACGCATTCAGCCACAGCATGTGGCTGCTAGGCCTGTGACTGAGCGTATCAATGATCCGATCAGTTTGGTGGAGGCCTACAAAGCGCGTGCTGCTTGGTGAGTTAACATTTGTCCGAATGAGCTAGATGTCTCTGTGTTGGGAGATGGTAGTGATACGCTGTCTTCTTAATATGAGGTTTTCAAGCTGTTGCCTGTAAAGCTTTGCTCCAAGTGCTGATTTTCAAGAAGTGATGACCTTTATTAGGTCATACCAACGTTAAATGCTTTGAAGTTACAGCAGACAATGTGTAGACCTAAGTTGCTCTCTTCTCCCTGTTCTGTTTTGAAATATATCTTTTTTTCTTATTAAATGTAAATAAACAAAAGCATATTCAAACACACAAGTATGAGCATACCTCAAACTGCTCCATGACCTGGAGAGAAACAATCCTGATATCAAAGTCTGTTGCGCCGGAAGCAGTAAGTGAGAGTAAATAGGTAGAGGTGAGCAGGTATTGAAGTCAAGTGTCGTCTTAGCTGTCCATTGCTATGTGTTTTAGCTGCAGCACTGATGATACTGGTCTTAAAGCCACAAGCATTCACTCCAGCAATGCACTCTGTCACAGTGCAAGGCTTCTGAGTTTTTCTGATGTGTTAAACAAGTTTCTGTGAATTCAGGGCAATCCTGTTGGTGTAGTTTCACCTGTTTCTCTCCTCCTATTCTTATGAAATAGGCTTGTAGAGGCTGCAGCAAAGAACTTGCAAGCTGAGTTGAGCCACAGAAAGAGCAAAGAGGATGCCTGGAACAAGACTTCTGTTGATCTTGTGCGAGCATCTGAGGTCAGTGATGTATCTAACAAGTAAGAGCGCAGTAGGAGCTTCTTATACTTTCATGAACCTGATTCAGCTTTCTTTTATCTGTTTTGTAGGCGCACTGTCACTATGTGATAGTTAAGCTCTTCACAGCAAAGCTCTCGGAGATCAGCGATGCAGCTGTCTGTGCTGTTATGACTGAGCTGTGCCTCTTGTATGCACTCTATGGAATCAGTAAGAACACAGGGGATTTTCTGCAGGTCAGTGACTCTCTCTGATGTTGTACATTCTTAGCGCCAGAGTCTGCCTTCACAGAGATGCTTTAAATACAAAGCTGCATGAGTGCTTAGGCGTAAGGTCTCCACGGCTGACTTCCAGAAGGCCAATAGCAATGCACTTCTGATAGAAGCTTGTTGTGTTAAGTTTCCTTTGTGATCCACCAGAAGCAGAGCTGGCATGCTGGCATCTGGGTTAGCTTCCTGTTTTCCAGTTGATGACTAAGTTGATTATGAAACTAGCTTTTCTTTTTTTTTTTTTTTTTTTTAACTGTTATTTTTTTTCCTCAGTGAAGGAAGACTGACCTAGGTTAGACTATGGAAGAAGGGAAGGTACTTATGACTTGCATACTGTTCTGATGATCTTTTGGGTTTTTTTCAAGGCGAATATTTTGACAGATACCCAAATTAATCAAGTGAACCAACGTGTGAAGGAACTCTTGGCTATAATCCGTCCCAATGCAGTAGCACTCGTGGACTCCTTTGATTTTCATGATGTTCATCTTGGGTCTGTGCTTGGCCGGTATGATGGCAATGTCTATGAGAACATGTTTGAGTGGGCAAAGAAATCTCCGTTGAACAAAACAGAGGTAAAGAAACCTTATTTCTTCCTCTTAGGTCATATGCGCCCAGGGAAAAAATTCAGGATTGTTAGTTCTAATTGATCAGGAAAAAAATCGCTAGTGATTATGGACCAGAGCTAGCAAACTGCTCTTGCCCCACTGCTTTCAGCCTGCTTTTTTAATCTCTCCCTGAAATGCATGCCACATCCAGTCCTTTGTGAGATACTTTGAGCTCCTTAGTTGGGAGAGGAAATCACACCCTGCCCAGAGAAACAATTGGATAATCTCATTGAATTTAAAAGCAATTATCACTTGCTTTTAATTCTGCCTAGTGACAGAAAACCTTATATATTTTTCTGGCAAATCTTCTATTGCTTTCAGGCAGTTGTAGTGATTCTGTAGAAGGAAATAAATTTGTCCCATGTATTACTTTGGAAATATCAGGTGCTGTGTATCTGCCCTCAGGCTCTTGCTGCAGCTGAGCTAATAGAAAAGAAACTGGACGGAGAGGAGTCAGCATGTCCCTCTTCTGTTAGCCAAAACAGAACTCAGTCCTGTTAGTGTAACCTTTACTGCTTTGATTTGAGCAGACTGCATCTCGTACCATAGGCTGCCAGAGATTGTACACCAATTGTAATCAAATCGCATCAGTGATTTGCTAAGTTTCTCATGCTTCCCAATTCTGTGGGGCTTACGTAGTTCACTGCAATCTTCTTGGGAGACCTCTACCAGTTTTCTGTTAATTAACTCTCCAAGGAATTGTCTATGTAGGTATGAAATGTCTTATGGCTCTTTTTTCTTAAAAGCAGTAGTGGGAAGGCTACTTGTTTTAGGCTTACTTTCTGTATCCTTTCTGTGTTGTGCAGACAGTCAGTGTTAACTGCTCTTTTTATATCCCAAAAGTGACTGTTTGAGGTTTTATTAGTATAAAAACAGTGCAAGATGTAAAGAACTAGAAGTGTTTTTGAAACTCGAGCCTGATACTGACATAACTGCTGTTTTGCCCTCTTACAGGTTCATGAATCCTTCCACAAACACCTGAAGCCGATGCAAGCCAAGCTGTGAAGCCAGCTCTTTTTTAAAAAATGCACAATTTTCCTGGTCTGGAAACTGGATATTTTGCATCCTTTCTTCAGGCACCTAAATCAAACCTTTCAAACTATGATAGCTGTAGGACAGCGAATAATTGTAGCTTTTCTTTCTATTTCTGTAAATTGAGATGGTGATTGGGGGAGTGCATATGGATGGATGGCTGTTTGTTTTTGAAGTGCAATCATGGTGGGGGGAAAAAAAACTTTTAAACATCCGAGGAAGCTTTATGGATTCATACAAGAATTACTTTTGTGAAGCTGCTAACCAGGCAAGTTACCGTTATCTAAAAAGGTAGTAGGGTTTTACTACTAAGTAGTACAGCCCTCAGGCAATAGCTTCTAATGAGCATTTGTGTCCTTTTCACCCCCCACAAAAAAGCATCAACATGTCTTGATCTTTTTTCATAGACTAGCACCAGCTCGCTCTCCCTATGTAGCAAGTATTTAGGCTGTATAAAGCCTTATGCAGAATTTTATGCACGTGGTGTCTGCGTGAGATGCTACTCTCCTGATGTGGCTGGGAACTAAGTGTCCATCTTTCTCTCTGAAGCTCTGCTTCAGTGTCTTTCCAGAGGGCATCTTCATGTATCCCAGTGCATCCTTTCTTCACTGCCCAGCAGATTTCCCCCCCGCCACTTGACATTTGCCTTTTCTAACACTGGCACCTTACCCTTCTGATTAATAGGAATTCAAAGGAGAAGGTGCTGATGCTACTATGAGAAAAGACAAGTAGTAATAATCAGCCAGGAGCTGCTAATGGATGTTCTGCCCTTTTAACTGTTAGTATTTTCAAAGCACTATCTCAAAGCACTTTACAAATGCTAGTTATTATGATTTGATGTGAAAAAACACATTCTGTTATAGAAACTGCAAATTTGACTTGAAAAGATGAAGCCAATATTTGGGGGCAGAAATTTGGCCAAGGTCTGCAGGTTGCTCTGGGATATTCTTCTGTGTATTTTCTTTTTTAAAGGCAATCTTCAAGACGACAATGCAAAATGAAGTGCCTAGATTCTTTTTCCCCACCCATGCATTTCCAAGGAGCTTTCTCTGATCTACTTAAAAACATTGTTTTTATATTGACTTGTACAATGCTGTCCAGATGAACAATTTAAAAATGTAGTTTTTAACAGGACTTCCTGATACCTAGTGAAATCAGTAAACTAAACATCACTGCTGTTTTTCAGCACCAATAGCTTCACCCAGTAACAGAATAAAACATTTTTCCACAACAGATGAAGAGTGACTTTCAGTTTAAATTGGTAAAAGGTTCAGCAAAAGCCAAAATTCTGCAGTTCTGAGGCAACATACAAGAAGCTTGTCCTCTGAGAGCTTTGGCACCTGCTAAGTCTCTAACTTTGGATCACATTTTCATAGCAGAATTTTCTAGGACTTGCAATCCTTAAACAGGGTGTTCAGCTCCATGCACAGTAGCTGAACAGAAATGCCTATTTTTAAATAAAAATCCAACTTCCCTTTTGGCTGCTGAGTCTCCCAGGTTGAATGGAACCGCTGCTGTTCAGGATACCAAGGAGGCAAAAGGCTTTGCCTTCTGTATGTTAAGTAGAGCAGACTGCTGACCTGGGGATGGTCTATGGAGAACGATCAGGGAAAGGTTAAAATGTGTTAATGAAAACAGTACTAGCTAAATGTATGTACAGATTTAATAAATTACAAAAATGTGTTTTCAGACAAAATGTCTTTTTTTTTCTTTTTTTCCTTGGCGCTCATTTATTTGCCTTTAGTGGATCTCATTTAAAGCATTAGAGGAAACAGAACATGGTATTCAAGAGATGACTTTTGCAGAGAAGTTGTTTCTTGAGCTGCTGCTCTCAACTCATTGTATAAGGAAATGGAAAGCTTTGTTTTTCCTGCCAAACTTTATGAAAATTCCTGCAAGAATTCACCATTAATTTGGTTAGACTTTATTTGGCTTGTTGTTAGCATGCTCTTTTTGGCTTGGCTCTGCACAGGGCTCTAGGGCAGTTAGCACAGCAGCTATTCTTGCCTTTCTAGTGTTGCTCACAAGCACAGAAAATAAAACTGGTAGCAAAAGTGCCTGTGGCATGTTACTCAGTATTATTACGGCCCATAAGCCAGCAAAAGCTAATCACCACCTAAAGACTAATTGATGCGGCATTTGGCACTAGAAGCTTACAGTTGTAAAAGCCCTTTCTTAAAATTGTTCCTGCATATATTTTTAGTAGATAACTGGCGTAACAGCAAATTCTGCACTTTGTTGCTCTATCAGTATTTTGTCAATAGGATGGGTTTTTTTCAGCTGGCTGCTAATAGCCCTGTTCCCTAAAAGGCACAACATGGTACAACTTGCTGTTTATCAGTGCTGTTTCAACTCTTTAAGTGGTCCTGTATCCTGGTCAGGACTTCCTGTCTTTTGACAAAATGTAATGGTACTGTTCCCAGAAGCATTCATTCCCTTTCAGCTTGAGTACAATTGATTTGAATGTCAAATAACTATACTTGTAAGCTAGGTGTATCAGAGTATTGAAACTAAGCAGTCTGTGGCAGCGATTTTCAGTCTGGTACTCCACCACCTTGTAAACACTTCGCAAGGATCCTATGTTTCCCCCGTAGGTGACAGAATACAAGGTGAAAGCCCCTGGTAAATGCATCCCAAGGATAAAAACTCTCAAAGAACTGTTTGAAGACGACAGACATTTCCCTAGGATTTTTCTGGAATAATTTCCAAACAAATGCACAAACAAATGTGGTTGGACCAGCCTTTGGAGTGGGGCTGGCTGACTCTTTGCTGTGTATCCAGCTTTGGTAAGTGTGAGAAATCGGTTTTCTTTATGTGAACTTCTCACGTTATCTGTTAGTTGTTTTGAGCAGTGTGCTTGCTCCAGAGACCGCTGTGGTTATAGCGGCTGCATCTTGCCCCCTTGGAGTGGTGGCCATTGATGCTAGCTCTCAGCTAGGAACTTGTCCTGGATGGGTTATCAGGAATAGCTTTACCAGCTACAAGATGCAGAAACAGCATTGCTGGACAGAGTATTCACAGCCTATCCCTGAGGTTTCTGGATCCAGTTGCTATTTTTTTCCTGATAAGCTCTGGGTTAAAGCTGGTGACTGTCCCCCTTCCACGGCAGCACAAGGGCTGTACTGCAAAACCTGAGCTTCAACAGCGCTGTTTGAGCTACAGTTCTCCAGCACCTGGCTTGATGCTAATACCTGGTAACTGGGTGCTTGAACTGGTTTCTGCATGCCTAGAGAATGTCGTATGTATGTAATTGCTCTCTTTTTATCAAACAAGGAGACACTGCTGGAAGGACCTGAAGCTGCAGCAGCAGCAGTACGGGGGGGTTGATGGCTTGTGCCAAGCCAGGCTCGGCCCTCCCGGCCTTGGTGGCCGCCTCTGGCAGAACATCTCTGCCGGCAGGGAGAGCCTGAGGCCTCCCCTGCCCGCCAAGTTTTTCCTTTTGGGGAAAACCGCGCGTACGCAGCGGTTCCTGGGGCAGCTGGTGTGAGCCGGAGGAAGCGGCTGAACCGCGTTCCTGGCTGCTTCGGATGCTAATCCACCCCCGGGCTCGGTGCCTCTGGAGGGGCGTTTTTGACTTCTAGCTGCATTTCACGGTTGCTAAACAACCTCCTTCCTTCCCAGCTTCCGGAAACTCCCGGAGAAACGGAAACTCCGTGGCAGGAGCAGCAGAGGCGCCCGCTCCCCGCGGGGACCGGCTGCCGCTGGGAGCGGTAGTTCCCGTCCCGTCGCATCCCTGCCTCCGGGCCACCGCGCTTCCCAGGGCTCTGCGCGGGGACGGGCTTGCCGGGCGGGATGAGCCGCGGTGAGAGCCGTGGCCTCCGGGGACGTGGGACGCTGCGGGCAGGGGTCCGGGATGCTGCGGTGAGGGATGGCCCGGGCATGGCCCAGGGATGCTGTGGGCGCCGTGGCAACAGGCTGTGGAAGTGGGGAGCAGGTACCAGAGTGGGGGGGGAACGGGGAGGCCCCGGCACTGGGGAGCTCCTCCGAAATGGGCCGGTTTCACCCCAGCCAGGGGCAGCCGCCGTCCCTCGTCCCTCTCCTCCGGGGCCTCGGCCGGGACGGAGCGGCAGCGGCCGGAGGGCTGGGGGGGGAGCAGGGGCCGCCAGCCCCCCTCGGCCTCCCCGCGCCGGTGCCCACGCGTGGGGCTGCCGGAGCCCCAGGCCGTCCCGGGGGAGGCTTCAGCCTGGATGGAGCCTTGTTTTGCGGCCGGGCAGGAGGCTGCGGCGGCGCTCGGCTCAGCAGGAAAGGGAAATCCGTAACAGCGGATCGGTCACCCGTCCTCGCCGGCGAGTAGGAGGTTCCCGGGCCGGGGAGCAGCGGCGTTGAGCCCCTGCGCCGCGCCGGCGGGGCGCGGGAAGGCCTGGAGGCCTCCGATGGTGAGCGCGGCGCTGCGCGGTGCCGGGGAGGAGGCTTGGGAAACCCAGGTTCGGGGCGTTTCGCGGGGGCTGGAGGCTTCTGCCCAGCTGGTGGCCGCGAGGGGCTCTGCTCACTGGCCTCCCCAAAGCTGCAGCCCCCTCCGTGTCTGGCCGGCGCGAGGAGGCGGCCGGGCGCTCGGGGATGCTCCGGGGCAGCCCGGCGGCGGTGGGCGCGCGTCCCTCCCGGCAAGGGGGCTCATCAGGGAGGGCAGAGCCTCCCCGCCCGGGCCAGGCGGTGCCCGACTGCGCCGGGCAGGAAAAGGGGGTTCATGGAAATCCGGGGCTTCGCTTTGTGACCGGGGACTTCGTCTCTCTCCGCAGGCTGCAAAATCCAGGAAAGGTCTAAGAGGTAGGTGCCGTGGCGCGCTCGTCCCGTCGGAGCGAGCCGCGGCCAGCCGGGGGGCTCTTCTGCCCCTGCCTGCTGAGCCCGCCTGCCCCAGCACCTTCGCTCTGTCCCGTTCCAGGCTCCGTCGACGACGTGCTGGGCGACCTCCTCGGATACGACGGTAAAAAGCACCTTGGCTGCGGCAGACGGGGACGCGTCCTTGTGCTCCGTAACTCCCTGCCCGGGAGCCCTGCGGCGCCCGGCCTGGGGCTCCATCAAGAGGAGTTGTGAACGAGCTTCTCCCAGCACAGGGTTTTCGCTGTCGTACCCCCGCCGGACGGACGGGACAAACAGCCCGTTCGGTCTGAAACGGGCTCCCGTAGCGAAGGGGGACGAAGCAGGGAGCTAAGCGGGGCTCGGGGTCCCCAGCGTCCGAGCGGCCATCAAGCAGGCTGGACGTTGGGTTGGGGAGGCAGCCTGAGGTCCATCTCCAACTGGAAGCCCCCATAAGGAGATAGCAAATCCCCCTTCGGATTGCCCGGGTCAGGAACCTGCCCACATGCTGTGTCTTGATCTCTCCATGCCTTGCTTCCAGATGAAACCCCGGTTAAACCTGCCAGAGCTTCCCAGCTGGCCGGGGGCAGCGGTGGGAGAGCCAGGGGCACCGGCTCCCCTGCCGGCAAGAAGTGAGTAGCTCTCAAGCATGTCCCTCTTGTCTGTGCTCTGTAAGTCCTTCTGCCCTGCCCCATCCTTGGCCTGCAGCTTTCCAGCAGGAGTTGGGTATCTCCTGGCCCCATGTATCTTCTGTAAATCTCCTTTTTAATGGTTGTTCACTTAAATATAGCAGTCCTAGCCCTGGCGTTAGTTTTCCTAAAGCTATTTTAGCTTCATTAGATGGGTGTGAGTTCTCGTGCTGTGGGACACAGCTGCTGGGGGGGGGTGGCTGTGTGGTCCCCACTGTGTCCCCCCACCCAGCCTAGTCTGGCCATCCCATCAGCAGCGGGTGACCAGGGTCTCCAGCATGGAGCACAGCCAAGTCCTGGCCCGACCTGGCATCTCCCTGCACCTTGCCAAGTGCCGGTGCAGCATCCCCGACCCCACGCTTGTGCCACAGGTCCTTCCTGGAGGATGATTTCTTCACCAAACTCCCTGCCGAGGACATTGAAGCTGCAGAGGTGAGCCGGAGAGTCTGGATGGCTCAATGATCTTGCTGAGCCCAGCTTCCCTCTGGCATCACTCCATCAGTCAGAGATGAACCTTGAGATTTGGCTGAAGAAGCGACCCCTCTTCGGGATCGCCGCAGCGCTGGGAAGATGGGACCGGGGAGCAGGTGGATAGTGGGAGGAGGGCCTCAGGGTGCCCTGGATGGCATGGAGTGAAGCCAAGGGAAGGTGTAGTGAATGCCTCCTGGGCGAGGTGTTCCCGAAGCCTGTCCCTCTGTCCGTCTGATCTCTCTCCGCCCTGGCACGCAGGGATCCGATGTCTCAGACGCCGACCCGCAGGCTGTGCTGCAAACCCTGAAGGTAGGTGCACAAACACCCATCGGCTCAGCCCCACGCGTGCTGCGAGCAGGTGCCACGGGGAGCCCGGCTCAGCGCCCCCCTGGAAATCCTTCCCCGTAGAGCCGAGCTCTGCGAACGCGGGTCAGAGGCAGGCAGCAGCGTGCCTGCAGGGAAGCAGCCCCAGGGTGCTGGCTGCATCCCCCCCCCCCCCGCTCCCATCTGCATCCTGTTGCTTTCCAGGACATGGATGACATGGAAGCGGATCTCCTGGGAATATCAAAACCCAGTTCAGGGCCAGGGAAAATGCCTGTGAAAGGCCCTGAGAAAGGCAACCCTGTGGGAGCAGTAAAAACTGCAGGGAAGCTGCTAATTCCTGAGAAGAAAGGTAAAAAGATTCTCCTCTTCTCCCAATGCGACTGCAAATGTGCATGAGACATTTTCATCTGAGATAAGAAGCAAAAAGTGGCCTTGTTCCCTAAAATCCTTTCCCTGATCCCTTTTGGGACAATCGCAGACACAGCATTTTCTTCTGGCTGTGTGAGACGCCCAGTGCTTGAATCCTTGTCACCCTCGCCCAACCTCTTCACATGATGTGACAACATCACCAACATGGTAGCGTCACCACCGTGCGGCTGCCTCCCACTCGGCACCCTTGAGCCTTTCCCTGGTGCTGGGCAAAGCTTTTCTGGTGAGATCTGCCAGATGCAGGTGGAACGAGACCCAGAGGGGTTGTGTTTAAGACAAGCCCATCCCCAGCCTGTCCTGCCGTTCCTAAGCCCCTCCTCTCCTTTCCTGCTTGCAAGGAGGACCTTCCAGGGAGACCTTCAGCCCCTGGGGCCTCAAGGGGACTCTGTGTCACAGCGCGTGCTTGTTGAGGGTGGCTGGGAGGGAAGCAGCCGTCGGCCGACAGGGGAACAGGGACAACTCTGTCTCTGAGCATGGCCCCTCTTTCTAGGGGAGTCCACACCTGCGATGGAGAAGAAGCCACTCTCATCTCCCCCTGCTTCCCGGCAGTACAAGAAGTTTAACCTTGAAGGTAGGCTTGCACTCCAGGTCTGCCAGCAGATGCCTGGGGCAGCTGTGGACTCCGGCCTTGCCGTTTGCCCATAGCTTGCCTCTCATGTTGGCTGAAGGCTTGGATAGTTAATTAGATGCAGTGTCTTTCAGCGCTGCAACACCAGTTCACACCTAATCCCACAGAAACGTAACCACTGAGTGTATGAAGTTCAGAGAGACTTGAGGGCCTCCTAGATCCTTGCAGAATCCACGTTCATGGTGTTAGGGTAGCACCCCTCCAGCAAAGAGGGATTTGGGGAGCACCTGAAAGACTCAGTAGTGATGCTGAGGTCAAAGTTACACCTGAGGCCCCATTGCAACACATGCCTGGCAGTGCCAGAGGACCCAGGTCTCAACCCGCCTGCCTGCAGAGTTTGGGCACAAGCACAGGCACCGGAGTTGACTTTCCTCTCACTGCCACCCTGTGCGAGGCAGATCTGGTGCCCAGTGTCCCCATGGGCACGTGATGGGGTTAGTGCAGAACTGGGGTTCTTCTGAACGGGGTGTTCAGGTTTGGGGGTTTGGGGTGGGGGGGGAAGTTGCTTGTTTGTTTGTTTTCTTTTTTAATTCTCCTTTCTTTCCCCTCTGGGGTAATTCCTAGATTTAGATGATCCTTTGGCAGGGCTTTTATCTAATGAAGAACAAAATGCTCCCAAGAAGCCAGCCCCATCCAGCACTGAAAATAGCTCTGTGAAAAAACTAGAACTGAGCAAAGAGAAAGGTAAGTAAGGACGTTCTGCACCCCGTTCGTATTCCGTGAACAAGGAGTCTGGATTAGTTTGGGTGAAGTCCAGCTAGTTCAGTTGAAAGCCAGCTCGTCCCATCTCTTATTAACCAGTATCAGTGTTTGCAGAGTAACTCTGTAACAGGGTTAATTGTCAGGCAGCTCGCTGCCTGTTTGATATTTCCAGTGTGCTACAGGTTACAGAAGTGACCTTTCCTTCCGGGCAAGGTCCAATCTTACCTTTGACTTCACCCAGCCTGTTTCGCATGGGGCCAAATGAGGATAACTCTGCTTGGTCGGGGTTGGGGTGGCTAAGAGCACCACCAGTCCCCACCAAAGCCCACCCGGCACGCCTCTGGGTTGGATCCAGCTGCTCTGTGCCTGTTACAAGCCCCCGGCCCCCTCCTCGCTGCAGCTAGGATGCTAGTGGGAAGGGCCTGGACAGCAGGCAGGACTGCTGCAGTCTCTTGTTAAAAACAAACAAACAAGCAAAAAAAAAAAAAAAAAAAAAAACTGAGGAAATCTACTGTTGCTGCATGTGGTCCCACCTGCAGAGGTGCCGGCACCCCAGCCGCCTCGGCACACCACAGGCCCTGGCCGCAGGAGGGAGGAGCTCACATTTGAGGATGATGGCGATGACCTGATGGACGCACTGGGATTTGGCGATGGCCCAAAAGGAGACCCAAAGCAGGGCAGGAAGGGAAACAAGTAAGGCGTTTTTCGGGCTGCAAAAAGGCAGCAGGAGCAAAGCAGGGGATGGTGTGTGCATGAGCTGGCCCGTGTGGGGTGGAAAGAGGGTGGGGGGCCCTGGAGGACTTTGTAACTTCTCCAGTGGGTCCTGGTCTGAGCCAGGAGCTGCTGTGCACAGTGCTGTACAAACGCAGGGTAGAAAGATGGGGTCCTCCCTTGGGGAGCTCAGAGCCTGCTTAGCTGGGCTGTGGCCACATTGCACCTCGCTGCCGTGGGTTCGTGCTGCCTGTCTGCAGACTCGAGCACACTGCGAGGGGTCACGGCTGGTTTTCTTAGTACCTGGCATGCTCAGAAGAGAGGGATTAAAAACACACACACACACACACACACACACACACACACACACACACACACATAAAGTGGCAAGAGCAGCCTCACTTTGCATGGACGATCAGGAATGCCCTGGCAAGGCTGTGTCTCAAGAAACACCCCTGTGGCCGTGTTGCCCGCAGGGACGAGCTCCGTCCAGCCCGCTCCAAGCTGGACGAGTTACTAGGACGGGGCTCCGCAGCCAAAGCTCTGGAGCGGCCAGGCACAGGAGAGCGCAGGGAGTTCAAGCTGGATACGAAATACCAAAAGCAGCCAGGTGAGCCCGGCCGGGGACGCAGGGAAGGTCTGCGGAGATGCCAGGGCTGGCGCAGGAGGGCGAGATGCTCAGTAACCCAGTGGCCTTTGAACGTGGGCCCGTTCCCAGCGAAGCCACTTCTCCCTTGCGGCTTGCCAGGGAAGATGTTTCCAGCAGCATTTCCCCAGTGGCAGCGATCTCAGTGGGAATCACAGGGGGGGAGGAGGAGGGCCAGCATCTTTGCAGCGTGCTGACCCGAGGCCGCATGTCTGAGCAGAGAAGGAAGAGCCTGGGGACGAGGAGGACTTCGTGTTCGGGGCGTACCAGCCCACGGTGGCCTCGGCGCCTGAGGGCCGGCCGGCGCGGAGGCAGCCCGCAAGGTACTGTGCTGTGCGTCTGTCTGTCCCTCTGACCGCCAGCCACACCGCCCCGAAGCCCAGGCGTCCCCTCTCAGGCAGGTTCACGACTCCCTCTCACCGCAGCAGGTTTTCGGCCGAGAGCAGCGGTGAATCGAAGCCGGACCCACGCGTCAAGCCCCCTCCTCCTCCAACCGGCAGGAGCCCCACGCGGGGCAGCAGGGCAGGCGGCAACTGGCTGGGCTTGAAAGACGAGGATTTTCTGGACTCGGACCCTCCGTCTCCAGCGCAGGCCGATGCCGCGGGGAGCTGCCCGAGCCCCGCCGTGGCCAGGCGGCCTGACCCCGCTAGCCAGCTCCTGGCTGCGGAGGAGCCCGCAGCCAAACCCAACGTGCTGGAGGAGGACAACTGGCTGAGCACCGCCTTGTCTCGCAAGAAAGCCCAGGCGCAGGTGAAGGTGCAGGAGAGAGGTGCTGAGACCTCGGAGATGCTGGACAAAGGGCTGGATCTTCACCCGGCCACCAGGTAAAGGCACATTGATAGCTGCTCTTGCAGACAGCAGCTGAGGATCCCTCAGGAATCCTCTGCTTGGATTTAAGGAAGCTGGTGCTGCCCGGGGGAAACGGGTCGCTGCAGCAGGGAAGAACACGCAGTGCGGAGGTTTTTGGGGTGTCTTTGCTCTGTCTGCAGCCAAAATCCTGCCACAGCTGAGCAGGACAGAGGCTATCACCCTGCAAAGAGGACTTGGTGTTGGGCAAAGGATCTTGTCGCTCATCACTTCCACAGTGATGAGCTCAGATCTTCCACATATGAAGTTATTTTCTTGCAGCCAGCCAGCCACCTCCGCAGGCGCAGCGCCGCAGGCAGCCGCTCTGCAGGACAAGATGGCAAGGGCAGACAGCTCTGGGTAAGGCCTTCCGCATGTTTCAGATGTCCTCCGTGGGAGAGCTTTCCTGTGAAAGCAATCACGTAGGTGAGATGAGGTGTGGGAAGAGCTGGTAGCCAGCAGCGGCCACGCTTGTTTGGCATCTCTGTAACAGGGAGGAAAAGCTGCTTCGAAGCACAAGTGCTTTTAACTGGCCCTTCACTTTCTGCTCACGATGGAAAAGCCAAGTTTTAAACTCAGGGAAATGCCTGGCTCGAGGAGATCACAGGAATGTGCAGCGAAACGTCCCTGTGCCTTTCCCCGTGCAGTAACACTGCTGTGCATCATTCATCCATGTCTATGCCCATGCAGGCACCCTGTTCCCCAGCTCAGCACCCCCAGGACAGCCCCAGCTCTCCCACCAGAGTCCAGAAAGGAAGATTCCTCCAGAGACGCCAGCACCGTGGGTGCGTTTCAAGGGGCAGGTGGGTTCAGGCAGTGATAGGCAGAAGATCCCCCCCAAAGAAGCTAGCAGGAGCCACGGGGTGGCCCTTGGCCATGCAAGAGCTCCCCAGGCTTTGGCCAGCTGTTGGCAGAGCAGGCTGCCAAGCTGCAGGGTCTGGCTGTCCCCATTCCATGGCAGGATGGGGACGCCACCCTGGGGTGCATTGCCTCCCTGAAACATTGCCCTGCAGCACAGCCTTTGTGGTCTCAGAGGGCTGCAAAGACTTGCCCTCTCCAAGCGATGGGTGAGGCAGGGTGGGCTCCCGTCCTTGCTGCCCTTTTTTTTCCCCTATCACCTCCCCCTGCCCCAACAGTCATCCCATTAGTGCTGTGTGCTGGCATTAGCTCCCTGCCTGAGCCCAAGCACCAGCTCAACATCCCCTAAAAGAGACTTAGGGGACCGAGCCTCCTCCCAAGTTTCCATTGCCATGTCTGAATCATGGGCACATTGAATTTTCAGCTCCTGCAGCCTTATTTCCAGGACAGCAGGAGATGCCAGACCCTGCCTTGCTCTCTCAGGTAGGTCTGTTGGGCTCGTGCTCCCCACAAGGTTCAGGACAGAGGTGGTGATCAGGAGCATCACCTGAGCAGCATTTACATAGTGCCCCACGCATATCTATGTAGTATATTAATAAGGCACCAGAGGCTCCAGTCTTTTGCTTCAGCTGATTTTCCCTAATATTGGGGTGAAGACGCCCTAAGATTGTTTCCAGTGAACTGAGGGGAAATCAAAAACTTCTTTAAAAGAGAGAGTAATTCATGCTTGGTCCTTGAAGCCTCTGTTTCCAGCCTAGGCGCAGGTGGAGGCCTTCCAGCCTGGGCCTCCTCATTCTGCCGCTGTGGTTGGAGGCAGACTGTGGCCCAGAGGATTCATGACCTTATCCTTATGTGCCCATCCCTGGCAAGGAAGAGCCCCACGTGCCTATGCGTGGGATATTCAGGCAGACCCAGTTTAGCAGTGGGTTCAGGCTGGAGAAGGGCAGGAGAAGAGAGACCACAGTCGCTTGGGATGACCGTTCCTCAGTTAGAAGGAGACTTCTCACAGAGCTGGGTTCAGCCCGGGCCCTGAGAGCACGTTTGCACCTCCACAGGCTGCCATCCCCAGGACACATCTTCTAGCAGCACCACAGCTGCAGGTGAGAGAAGCATATTCCTGCGGGGTCTGCTGGACACACTGCAAAGCTGCTGGTCCTAAAGACCTCAGTCCTCTCTCTCCATCCCACAGACCGAGCTGCTAGCCCTGGGCTCACTGCATGTGAAGGGACCGGGGCCTCCTGCAGCCCAGCAGTCCGAGGATGGGGCAGGCTGTCAGGTAGCGCTGCTCAGTGCCCAGGCCCGTGTGGCAGAGCTGGAAAGCCAGGTGAGTCCTGTTGCAGGGGGCTGGACAGGGAACTCGGGGGCAGGAGAGGAGATGTGTCTGCTGCAAATGACATCGGGATGGCTGGGGAGAGGGGAGAAACCTCCTCGGCCAGAGGTGCCCGCAGCTGCTGAGTCCTGCTTTGGGAGCTCTGTCCCCAGGCCAGGCTGGATAGGAGGACGCGTATTCCCAGGACAGCACAAGGACCTTCTCCCCTGGGTGCCCCACAGGTCCGGACATTAGAGTTGGAGCGGACGCAGCAGAAGCTGTTGCTGGAGAGTCTCCAGCAGCGACACCAGGAGGACTTGAATCTCCTCGAGAGTGCACACAGGTACAAGACCCTCTCTCCTCCTGCACTGCCTACTGCCCTGCCAGTGCTCTCTGGGGTAGGAGCACTGGGGAGCTCCCCAAAACCATCCCCAGGGTGGGCAAGCACACAGCCATATTGACACTGGTGGGGTGTAGAGCAGTTCCAAGGTCAGCCCCAGGGGAGAGCTGGGGTGGGGGGTCCTCTCTCACCCACACTGTCCCACAGGTGGCAGGGAGGAGAGACCAGTCCCACTGCCAGCAGGCTTCAAACTGGGGCACCTCAAAGGTGGTAGTGTGAGAAATCGGGGCTCAGACCACAGAGACCAAAGCAGCCTGTGCCTCACAACAGCACCCATTTGCATGCTAACGCCCTGGGTGCGCTTTGGGTGGGGAGCGCCAGGTATTGCCATGAAAGCAGCAGGTCTTGCCATGACTCCCTTACGGGCTTTTCCTGGGCAGGAGCCGGGTGAAGGTGGTGGAGGAGACCTACAGGCAGCGTGAAGAGCGGCTGCAGCAGGAGAAGGAGCAGCTAGCGGCGCAGCTGGTGTCGCAGAGCCAGGCCGCGGAGCAGGCGCGCGCAGAGCTGCTGACGCGGCACCAGCAGCAGCTGGCGGCACTGGAGCAGCAGAACGCGCAGGAGCTGCAGCGCCTGCGGGAGCTGCAGAGGTAGGCATGGCAAAAGGCCGCACTGGCAGCACCCGCCTGGGGCCCCCTCTCAGCAAAGGACCCAGGCAATGTTTGGGAAGCCCTGGAAAAGGAAAGATAAAACGAACTACCCCTGGGTCCTGCAGGACATCTGTTCAGGAGATGCGCAAAGACCACGAAGAGCAGCTGCAGCGGCTGAAGAGGCTGAAAGACCAGGAGATCGACGCTGTGACCAGCGCCACTTCACACACCAGGTACTAGCAGCCCATGCAACCTCCCCACATAGGGCCCTAGCCACTGCTTTCCCTGGCCCACCAGGAACTGACCTCAGACCACGGCAGCAGGGTCCTTGCCCTCTTCCCCCGCTTGCTGCCCCTTGCATCCATGGCTTTCGCCAGGGATACAGTAGGGAACCTGCACAGATGTCACCAGTTCCAGGACTTGCACACCCTCAGCACTGAACCACCTCCAGCCTGTTGGTTCTCCCCTAAGAAGCACCTACGTTTTGTTTCTGCTTTGTTGCAACCTGGAAAGACTCAGGGTGGTGTGACGAAGCATGTTCCTCACAAGTCGCCTCTCTGCAGATCTCTAAATGGCGTCATCGAGCAGATGGAGAAGTTCTCCAGTGACCTACACGACCTCTCACACCGGGTAGAGGCCACACACCACACCACCTCCCAGGAGCTGGCTGTGGGGGCCCAGCAGCGCGACAAGCAGCTCAAGTGTAAGTCTGCCCTTCCTGGTGCCAAAACAGCCACAAGGTCCTGAGGATGCTGGGGCAGGGGGAGACACCAACATTAGGGATGGTGCCCCCATGGTAGGTTGGCTAAGGAGCCTGGGCTGGCTAAGGCCTGCCTACCTGCTATGGTCATGAGACAACTTTGGGTTTCCCCCTTACACAAAGATGTCCCAGGGATGTGCAGCAGGCAATGGTTGCAAAAGCACACAGATTTTCCATGAATATGCTATGGACAGAGAGGTTCCCCCCTTGGCATCACAGAGGATGCTGCAGAGAGTGCCAGTGATTCATGATGCACATGGGGCGGTGCGGGATGGACGCCCCGCAGCTCACACTAGCCCATGGGTCCCTGCCATTCACAACCCAGCCCTTCACTCCCTGCAGTGCTCCAGGACAGGCTGTCACAGCAGCAGAGGGACATGGAGGAAGAGCGGAGCCGACTCCAGGAGGTTATCGCTAAAATGGAGGCAAGGCTGGGTGAGCAGACTCGGCTGCTGGAGCAGGTGAGCCCACACGGTCTTCCCTGCCCGCGCTGGCTGCATGGCCATTGTAGGACCATTCCTCCATGCAGGCAGGCTGGAGCTGGGGCAGGCTGAAGATCCCAGGTCTGGCCTGGAGCCCGTGAGTTGTGCCCATGTCCCTTCTGTCTCTGGTCCCAGGAGCGGTGGAGGGCAACAGCAGAGCAATCCAAGGTGGAATCGCTGCAGCGCTCACTGGAGGAGCAGCGGAGAGTTATGACCCAGCAGCTCTCCATGGAGCGGGCAGAGCTGGAGAGGGCAAAGGTGAGACATAGACATCTCCAGGCACTTTTCAGATGTCTCGAGAGTCCAACCAGGGCTGCAGTGCAGTGCATGGTGGAGGAAAGAGCTGGGTTCTAGGCTGGAACATCGCTCCTCTCCGCTCCATCCTCTGCCTCCTCAATCACACGCTCAGTCACTTGACAAATCACAGATCAGGCCGACTGTCAGGCACACAGGTGCAAGAGTCCGCTGCATGCGTGCATGGGGCAGGCCATCTGCCAAGGAGTGCAAAGCCTGAGTTCCTTGTGCAGAGCTCTCGCCTGCTGCCCCAGACTTGACCAGCCTGTAGACATTGCATGGGATTTAGTGGCAGAGACAGGTAAGAGGAGAAAATCCTGTGACCGCGGGGCTCTTGTTCTCTTTTGCATCATGCTCCCAGAGTGTGTTGCTGGAGGAGCAGAAGTCGGTGATGCAGAAGTGCTCGGAGGAGCGCCGGAAGCTGTCGGCTGAGTGGGCCGAGTTTCACACCCGGCAGCAGCTGAGCAAGGAACGGCTGGAGCGCGACATGGACTTGGCCCAGCAGAGGGACTCCCAGAGAGAGGGCACCATCATGAGCCTCGCCAAGGTACCGCAGCAGAGCCCCTGCCCGTCGCATCCCCTACCGCTGGGCAGGCAGCTTGGCTCCCTGGTGGATCCTGCTTGCAGAAAAGCAGGCAGAGAGTCAGACCTGCCTCCAGACATTTAAAATGGGAGACATCACTTGGGGCCAGTGGTGAGAAACAGGCTATTCCAAGGGCAGCTCCTTTGACCTGTTTTATATGTTGACTTTTAGCATCAGTCACATCTGTGTCTTCTCCCTTGACTACGAGATATTTGGGCAGCCAGAGCAGGCACAGCTGCCTCCATTGTGAATGTCCAAAGCTGGATAACCACCGAGGCTGAATACTTCCACTGCTGTGGCTTGAGCATGTTTTAGGGTGTGCAGTCTGGTGAGGAGATCCTTCCGGGCCAGGGAAGGAGTGCGTGTGTCTGTCTATACACCCTTAGCTCTGCCAGGCCCTGGTCCCCATGGGGGGGTGTATGGGGCCACCACTTCAATAGCTGGTGGCATTGCTCTGCACCCCAAAGCCCGCCTGCCAGGACCTGGAGCTCAGCAGGCGCAGATCTCTCCCATCACTAGGGAAGATGTGGGACAGAGGCCAGGACAGGGCAGGTAACCCATCTCTTCCCCCATTGCCACCTTAGGAGCAGGCAGAACTGAAGATCCGGGCCAGTGAGCTGAAGGCCAGGGAGGAGCAGCTGGTGAGGGACAGAGAGTTGCTGGACCAGGCCTGGCAGGAGCTGAGGTTGGAGAAGGAGAAGGTGAACAGTGCTGCACTGCGCATCCGGAACCGAGTAGAGGAGATCGACACCATGAGCAAGGTAAGTGGAAGCATCCATGCTGCAGCTCTCAGCTCTGTGAGGCACAGCTGTGCTCAGGACAACCCTGGCTTAGGATCCACAGCCTTAGGAGGAGTGTGAAACCCCAGTTTTGCTGTTGGTCTGTATGTGGCTATGGACAAGGGACAACGCTGACATCCCCAGCTGTGCCACATACCTCCCCAGCAGGGAGCTCTGATCCTGCTGACACTGAGGTACCAGAGGGGGTGATGATGGTGGCAACTGCTGCATCATCCTCATCCCCTGTGGAAATCTGATGCTTTTGCCACAGGGAAGGCAGAGGGGACAGACACAGACCCCCCCTATGGGCAGCTCTTGCTGGGACAGCAAAGAGAACATGGAGCTGGGGCAGCTCAAAAGGGGAATAAGGGAGTGCGTGAAGGAGTCTCAGCAGCTGCCCCAGAGCAGCTAGGCTCTCCATCACCCTCCTCCCCAGTCACTCTGCCTTGCAGCTCTCAGCCCAGAAGTGCGAGGAAGGCGAGCGAGCGCTGCGGGAGGCCCGCAGGGTAGAGTCCGAGCACCAGGCCAGACTGCGGGTTGTGCAGCAGCACCTGGAGCAGCTGAAACAGCAGGAGCAGCGTCTGCACCAGGCAATCCCCCTCCCTCACCTTCCCCTCTCAGCCTCAGGCCACCGTGCCCAGGGCCTGAACCTTTACCAATGACCTCTCTCTCTCTCCCTTCCTCCTGGGGTCGGGGCAGGAGCGGCTCAGTATGGCTCTCCAGAGAAGTCAGCTCCAGCAGCTACGTGAGGAGCTGCCGAGCAACCCCGTGGTCCAGGATGTCAGCGCTCCTGCCAAGGTCCTCTCCGGCACACTCTGTAAGGGCTCCTGCATGCTGCTGATGGCAAGAAGCAAGCCATAGGGCAACCACGCTCTGATTTCACTCCTCAGGAAGGCTGGGATATTTCTGGGGTCTGTTTTAGTTCCCCTATCTCACAGCTATGTTGGTGTTGGCCTCTCCATTCTTGCACGAGTTGTGCAGTCGAGCTCTCCAAGCCAGGCAGTGCCAGAATGGGGTGCAGGGCACTGAGGGAGGAGAGGTGGGTGGGTTAAAGCCTGTCCGCTCTAGGAGGTTGGGATGCACCCCACTGCAGGGGCATGCAGGCAACAAAACAAGGATGCTCCGGTGTGTCTGTCTATGCTTTTCTGATGGCAACATTGCTGCACGCTCGGGCTCTCATTCCAGGCTTTCCACCTCCCATCACGACGTTCCCTAGGTACAACCCAGGCGGTAGCAGGGACAGCCTGGGCATTACAGGCCCGTCAGAGCTCTACGCCAAACTGCTGCTCCTGAAGCACAGGGCTGAACAGGTGAGCTGGCAGGGAGACTGGGGCTAAAAATGGTTCCAGACCAGCCATGAGAAAGCAGGACTGCATGAAGCCAGATTCAGGCCTGACAGTCAGAGCGTGGGGTGTCTCCCAAGATTGTTGCTGAGCCATGAATCTGTGCTGGCCTGGGAGGGCTTGCAGAAGGCAATGGCTCCACATTTCTCTGCTATGCCTGGAGGAGGATGAGTGATATCAGAAGCAAGGAGTAGTGAATGCTCACAGCTTGTCTCAGGTTCACTGATAGCATCTTTGTCTAAGTGGGGTAACTCCTCTCATTACCCGATCCCTCAGTGGGAAACATCAGCTCTCCTGGACTCTGGCTTCATTAATGCCTCCATCCTCTCCCATCAGCTTCCGTCTCCATCAGTTCTCTGTGTCCCTCTTGTGTCCTTCCCTGGGCAAGGAGGTTGTTTGAGGCTTCCTCCACGGGTCTCACTCAAAGCGTGAGCTAATGGGCTTTGAGGAGGAGCCCCTAGACAAGCCCTCCCAGGAAACCGTGGTTGGGTAGCTGTCCTCACGCTTGCTGTGTGAAGGAGGGCTCGGGATGCTTCCCTCGCCCATGATTGACACCCCAGCCTGGGACCCCATTTCCCAAGTGCTCTGCGGCACCCTTCCCATCCTGCCTCCTTTCTCCTCAGGATCGTGATTTCTTGGAAGATGAGCAGTTCTTCCTGGAGACCCTGAAGAAGGCATCCTACAATGCTTCATCCCTGTCAGCCTGAAGGGAGGCATCCCCACATCTCCCCAAGGGACTGGCTACTATCTGCCCTTGGGACAGGCTGCTCTGCCAGGCTCATGGGGACAAAATAAAAACAAGCAGTAAATAATTCCAGTTCTCAGCTGAGAAACTGCTGTTATTCTCTTTTTTTTTTCCTTTAAGCATCTGAGCATTTACAGAATGTGAAATCCTTCCCTGTGAGCTCTGAAGCCACAATTTGTCTGTTCTCCATCCCAAGGGCTGCCTGCTGCCTTGGCTGTGGGACTGCACTAACACAAGGACACCGCTATCCTAGAGGATCCGGCCCCAACGCGATGTCTGGCCAGCCCAGCCACCCAAATGGCCATGCTCCTGGCTCTTGAACAAGTAGCTGCCTCCCATGGAGCTGTGAAAACCCAGTGGAAAAAGGGGGATCATAAAGCTTTTCTACCTTTTGACCAAGCTTTAGCTCTCAGCAGCCTTAATGCAGTGCAGGAGATAGCTGTGCAGGCCAAGGGAGTAGGTCCCTGCCTCAAGTTTGCACTGACATTTGAAATGTTTGAATCTTCATAGGCAGGTCGTGCCCACCAGCTCCCTTTGCTGTCTCCGCTGCTATCTTTTCTCCCCATCAGGGGAAATCATGCTGCTTTTGAGGGGGGCTGCTGAGTTATGAGGGGGACAGAATGGAATAAAAGAGCACTGGAGCCCACCACCCCAGAGCTGATTCCTTCCTGCCTCTGCCAGCGTAAACCAAAAGCTGGAGGGGGAGAGCTCCTTGCCCCCAGGGGTACCAGTGAGCGCTGCATCGCACCAGGCACGGGCCCCCGGGGTGGGAAGGCATGTTGTTCTGCCGGCCGGAGAGCAGGCCAGCGATCGCCCTCCCAGAAACACAACCGGCTCCATTCGCTCACGTGCTGCTTTTTGGGGCCTCAACAGCCCTGAATGTGAGTCAGTTTTCTCCGAGGGTGTTACCACTACCCGCTCTCATTTGAGTATGCGTGCACTTGGCCTAATCCCAGCTTTCCTCCAGGTTACTATTTGTTGTGAGAAAAAAGGTCACATAATTCATTTACAATTTCACCTTTTTCTGGGGGGGGGGGGGGCTCATTTCCTGAAGAAACTGCATGGATGTGCTCATGTCCTGTCCCTGCCATAAGCGGGTGCCCTCTTGGCTAATTTCAACGGGATCTGACCCGGGGACAGAGGAACCACCAAGAACGATGTTCCCATGTGATCTGTGAGGGTGCGACTTGGGGAAAGATCCTGTTCCCATCCCGCTAACGGCCAAAAACCTCTTACAAGACGTCACTGAGCTGCACAGGAGCACAAATCGCAACCCCACAGGAAACGAGTATTACGAGTTCTTCTGCTCCTGGCACTGTTACATCTTCAGCGATCTCCACAGCCTGTTTTAGGCCTAAAAAGCCCAAGTTCTGGGTCTGAAACTCTTACTGGAGCCTTGTTTCCCCTTTCTCTGAGGGCTGGTGGGCAACGCGAGGGGGGGGTAGTAGGGAGGGGGCTTTTCCGGCAGGCTCTGCCCGGGGCAGCCCCTGTCGCTGTGGCAACGGGGGGGCCTTTCCCAGCAGGCCCTTCTCGGGCAGCAGCTATCGCTATAGCAACGGGGGCCTTCCGCTCTGGCGGCGCGCGCAATGGCGGCGCCCGTGCTGAGCGCGGCGCTGTACGGCGTACGGAGCGGGCGCGCCTTCGGCACGGCCGGTGAGACAGCGGGCAGGGGAGGCCTCGGGGGCCTGGGTCGTCCCGTGGGCGCGTGGCAGGAGCCCGTTGAAGCGCGGGGAGCGGCTGGCTCCGGGCGCCTGGGTTCCGCCAAGGGCCCGTAGTAGGAGCCGGTTGGCGGGAGGGGCCGGTCTCGGCCGCCTGGGTCCTCTCAAGCCTCTCTGGTAGGAGCCCGTCTGGGGAGGTGGCAGCGGCTCTCGGACGCCTGGGCCCCTTTTCCAGTGCCCCTCAGGTGAACGGGGAAGGTCCCTAGGCCCCAAGGCCAAGACCCCCCCGGCTGAACGACACGCCGGAGCTCGGCTCCGCGCCCTGTCCCGGCCCTGCTTTAGCCCCGCACCGTGCTCCTGCTTTTCGCCCGGTCCCGTCTCTCCCTCTCGGGCTTCTCTCTCGCTGTGCTCGTGCGATGAAGCCGCTCGCTGTTTCCAGCCGCTCTCTGCAAGCGGGCAGCCCCTCTGGGGCCGATGCCTAACGAAGACATAGATGTCAGCAACTTGGAAGCACTGGCAAAATACCGCAGTTTCACTCGCTACTTCAGGAGGGCTGAAAAGGAGAGCAGAAAGCCTCGGTGGTGGAAGACGTACCAGCAATACATTACCTCAGAGCCAGGTACTCGCAGATAGATCTGTGCTTACTCCGTTTGTGGTTGGAGGTGAGGGAAGCTGTGTGTAGGCTGGAGCCATGGCTGTAGACCAGAAAAATGTGTCATGTTTCCCAAGGAGATGCTAACTCTTTTGCAGGGTTTGGGGGTTTGGATATTTGGATATTTTTGATATCCATGTTTATCACACGTATAATTTCTCATCTCTCTGTGAAGAGCCAAAGATTGACATCAGCCTGCCACGTGATAAACTGCTGGGGATGAAGGAAGTCAAGGAAAGAAAAAACATCCTGAGACGGAACCACCAGAACGCTGAGATGGAAAGAGCAGCACGGCTCCGAACAGGTCTGTGCCCCATCTCCTCTCCCCTGCCCTGGGCACTCACTCTCCAGCAGCCCCTCCAGCCATTTCTTTCTTTTTGCAGTGCTGATCCCCCTCGATGAAGTTAGAGCTGAGTGGGAGAAGACCAGTGGCCCACTCCACAAGCAGCGCGTGGCAGAGCACTATGGGATATTTCGTGACTTGTTCAAGGGGGCCACCTTCACCCCCAGGGTTATCCTGAGGGTGGGCTACAGCCAGGAAGATGAGCATGTTGTACCAGTCTACCACGGGAACATGGTGACTCCATCAGAGGTGTGAGAGGAGAGTTGGCAACACCCCCAATGTCATGAAAAAGCCCGTAGATGCTCCTGATTGGCATCGTCCCTTACAGGGGATTTCTCTTGCAAGGGTATTTCCTTTGTGATGAAAAAAATGTATGTTCCTTAGACGTGATAAGGGTAGAACTTTGCAACAGGTTTGCTGTCTGTCAGCAAACTGGTGTTTGTTAGTGCTCCTGAAGCTCTCCTGGTGGAGCTGACTAACCATGGCATGGCTGTGTCTGGTCTGTGCTACTCTCTGGCTGCGCCCACAATAGATTCACATTCTTTGCCTTTGAAATCATGACTTGGTCTTAATGGAAACTAATTCCAAGTAATTTATATTCTCTTTATATTTCTCATTTAGGCTTCTAATCCCCCTGAAGTGTCATATGAGGCAGATAAAGGCTCCCTGTGGACTCTGTTACTCACAAATCCAGGTGAGCAGTGAGTTCTTTAGATTGAAACAGCCCAGTTTAAACTTAGTTCTGTTTTTGAACAGGAAGCTCCTGTTTCTTTCAGCTGCAGTCAGAGATGATGTGATGATACCTGTTATATAGGGACTGTCACCTAAGCTCTGGGTGCAGAGAACAGCTTCAGAGACTGTGCCTGCAAAGGGAGTTAGAATTTCTCTGCCTTGGGAAAGTTGTGTCTTCCAAGAGTGCTTCTGTGCCCTTATGTCACTTGTTAGATGATGAGTAGATGTTTGCAAAATGATGAGTGTTACTTCAATGAATTACACATGCAGGAAAGATTTTAGTCTCCTAAAATCTATGCAAATACAGCAATATTTTGCCCAATTTGCAGCTGAGAATTGGGACAGTGACATGACAGAACCTGTGTCACAGCGTAGGGGAAGCAGTTCCCTGACTCTGTCTTGTGTTTACTGCCAAATTCTTCTTTCTTGAAGACAGCTTACCTGTCTGCAAGTGCCGCTTCCTTTTGCAGACTCTCTGGGAAGTAGGTTAGCTGGCACTATGCACTCCAGGAAACCAAAGTGCAGTGAAATTAAGTAACTGTATTGCAGTGTTATTCAGAAAGACCTTGTGATCTTGGGGTTATATCTGTAAAATTCTTGGCTCCTCATTTTGAGCTCAGCCCTGTAGGGATGAGTTATTTTTCTGTTACAAGAAAAATGCTGAGAGGTCTCAAAGTGCCCCCTCCATTCCAAGGGGATCTGGGCCTTCTTGCTTCGGAGTTGATGCAAACACCACATTGTCACTAAGGCGCCTTTCTCCCTCATGTGTGCTTGCAGATGGACATTTGAGAGACACTGACTCGGAGTACCTCCACTGGCTGGTGTGAGTATTGCTCATCAGAGCTCCGTGCCGCTTGGCTCAGGGAAAACACAGGCTGAAAGGGTGGAAACTCTTCCAAGAGTGCTTGGGAACAGATGTGTTGCCAAGATGATTCCTTGGCTTTCTCTGATGCTCCTGCCCTGGGCTTGTTGCATCCCTGTGTTCTGGGTCCTGATAAAGATGCAGTGGTTCCAGTTGTTGTTGCTCTTCTGCATTCAATTCCCTGGATGTGAATTCTTCCAGGAAAATCAGCCTCTACTATCTGTACATTTGTTGAACAGGAAAAATAGCTCGTGTCAAAGCCTAGTGCAAAGTGATTGACAGTCCTGTATGAAAGTCCTGGCCCTAAAGGGAGGAAATGGATGGCTACTTAGTGAAATAAACTTCTTTGTGTTCAGGACAAACATCCCAGGCAATGACATCAAGTCAGGAAAGGAGATTTGCCATTACCTGCCCCCTTTCCCTGCCAGAGGAACTGGTTACCATCGTTTCATCTTCCTCCTCTTCAAGCAAGACTGCCTGATAGATTTCAGTGAAGATGTTCGACCAGCACCATGGTAATTCGGGCTTTCATTAGGCCATTTCACTCTTCCCTTGACTAAGAAATTATTGCTTGTTACTACAGTGAGCTTGTTACTCCTGCAGCAGAGCAGTTCCTTTCAAATTCCAGATTTGTTCAGGGCTTCTCAGCTCACATTTTGCTTGAATCCAGAATCCCAGCCCTGCAAGCCCCATAGAGTGTCATTGCCTTAAAACAGGCTCTTAAGTGATTTGCCCTGCTCAGGGCAGATGTGTAGAGCTGAAATCTCCCTGATTCTTCTTCTGGTGACTCCCCTTTTTCATTCTGTTTGTAAACTTTGGGATGATGTGGGGAAGTAACTGCCTGCCAGGATGCTGCAGGAAAAGAGGTTCACCTCAGCTCTTGTGCTTGTGTCCTCTTTGCAGCCACAGTCTCAAGATGAGAACCTTTAGGACGTTTGACTTCTACGAGAAGCACCAGGACCACATGACCCCGGCAGGGCTGGCATTTTTCCAGTGTCAGTGGGACAGCTCCGTTACTCAAATCTTTCATCAGATCCTCAGTAAGAAGTGCACAATGTGGGGATGCTGGAAGGCTCCTATTTGTGAGCTGGGGCATGGCTCCTGCGCGTCAGGCACAGGATCAGTGAAAGAACTATTGCTGTGGGTTCTTCATTCATCCTGGCTGTCACTGGGGCACTTGGACCTCTTAGAGCATAGACTAAGAATTTATTGAGTCATCCTCCCCATACTAACAGCTGCTCTGGATGAGCATTTTAAAATAACAAGGGAGCTTTCACTAAGACATGCTTAACTAGCCCAGATCTCATGCCCTGACCTGGATGCATGTGGCAGCCCTTGCTAGTGAAGGGAAGGGGCCAGGGTTTGGATCTGAACCGTCTTGATAACATTTCAGCTTCCCCTTTTACAGATATGAAGGAGCCTGTGTTTGAATTTGTGCGGCTGCCCGTATATCATCCTCCACAGGAAAAGTTTCCACGCCACCAGCCTCTGAGGTACCTGGACAGATACCGAGATACCAAGGAGCCCACCTACGGCATTTACTAGGGGTCTGGCCGCCTTGCTACATGCTCTGGTGTACCCGAGGATGCAGGCCCAGAGGATGGGGCTGCCAGCTTCCCTGCATTTGCAGAAGTGTGGTGTCAGGAGCAGTCCACACCTGCAGAGGAAGACAGCAAAATCTCAACCCTCTGGCCACAAGTTCCACTTTGCTGGCAGTACTAGGAAGTGTGCAACTAAGAGCAAGAGACATTTGCGGCGTTAGCCGTTGTGTGGTCAAAAGGCTACTTGAGAGCATGTTCACATATGAGAATAAATCTATGTCTGGGCTGAAATCTTGCTACTGATTCTGTAGCAGAGCCAGTTAATGAGGGTGCTAGAGTGCAGTCCACCGGAGGTGCTCTACCTTGCTTCTCTGGAGGGATCAGAGCTCTTCTTATGTCCATTTACAGTGCAAATGGAGCTAGCCTGACCGGCATCTTCTCCCCCTTCCCAGTGCTGTGGTTCAGGACTGTGTTGGCTCCTTTTTGTACAGTCCTCTTAAAAATCTGAGTCTGATTAAACACCTTGTGAGCAATGCTGGAGGCACTGCCTTGTGTTCACTGAGAAGAGCCTGGTGTCCCAGGCAGCTGGTGCAGAGCTGGGGAGTTCAGTGGGCTGCACGAGAGAAATGCAGCTCTTCCCTGGGCTTGGATCTCCTTCCCCTCGTGGATGTCACAGGGAGGGAAGAGCACAGCTAAGCATGTGGTAAACTTTACAAGAGTCTGCACAAGGTCAACATCGATGAAGCTGACTTCTCCTGACAGCAATCCAAGCACATGGAGTCCAGTTTCTTTTCCCTCACTTCCTGGACAATATATGTTGATAGATAGGGCTCAAAAGCGGATCTGTGGAGCAGACATATGGTGGTGACCTGGCAGCCTGCCCATGCCTATCCTGCACCCGTAGCGTGGAGAGATGGTGGCTTTCTGCTCTGTAGGGCTCTTACTCCAACCACTGTTTGTATATTTTAAATAAGTCCTCAGATACCAACATATTCCTGGCATTGCAGCTGCCTGTTCCTAACTCTGCTTCCCAGCAGCCTTACTCAGGTTCCTCTCTTCCTAGGGGAACAAGAGACTCCAGTAAGCAAATGAGGTTGGGCTGAAATGCCTACCTGCTGCTCCTGCTCAGGGCTATTACCAGCTAAGCAGCAAGCTGTCGTATACTCTCCCTTTTGGGGGGAATTGGTCAGAATTTTCAGATTTAGCCAAAATAAATGTTTGGGAGGCGTGGGCTGTTGCCTGCCTTGGCTGAAGCTCTGTTGTGGCACACAGCAAGCTGTGACAGATCCCAACTTGCACTCCCGAGTTCAGAGGCGGTCTGGGGTTGTGACTCCAAGCTTGCCTTTGATACAGAAACTCCTTATCTCCCCCCAGCCCAACCATGAATGTCCTAACCGCAGTAGGGGTCTCCTCCCCACCCATCCTATCGGGGCAGGCGGGTGAAAGCAATGTGGCTCCGCGTGAGGAGGCTGCAGAGCTGTTGCAAAGCTAAGGCCGCCTCCGAGAACAGTGTTCAGCTGATTAGCGGTGTGTGTATGCAACGACAGTACATCCACATGGGTACGTAGATAACATTTGAACTGGAAGGCTGGTAGAGTTTCTCCCTGAAACACAAACGTGTAAAGACATGAAGATAAAAGGCACGCGGGCACCACCATCGCTGCCAGGCAGAAGACTCCACCTGCCATCTGAGCAAAGGCTGATTTACTGCACTTTGGGGTAGAGATCTACTGAATGTGCTAGCACAGGTTAGTGCTAGCAGTGTCTATCGGTCTTCAGCTTGGTTAGCAAGAAAAGGAGTGTTGGCTGCATGGAGCAGCATGTGCAAACAGCGGGAGCTGTGGTTTAGAGAGAGGGACGTGGTCAGAGTGGCCGGCTGGTGGCATGTGTCACAGCCCCTGTCAGTGCAGGGGGAAGCAACAAGCATCTGCAGCAGCGGTGGGTGCCCCTCTCCACCAGCTCCCAGGCTGGCAGATGGCCCGACTGCCATGCTGAGGTCTCTCTGCCTGGGACAACTGTCCTGCTCTGCTTGGGGACCAGTCCCTGGGAGAGACGAGAGTGGGCTGTCCTGCCTCTGCAACTGGCCTGGCAGACTCCGCAGGTGCGGTGGGATTGCGGCGAGCATCCCTGCACCTGGGGGAAACAACTGCTGAGGGGCCAGGAAGCTCGCCCCAAAGGCGCAGAAAGGGAAATCAGATCATGTGTAATTTGTACGTCCGTGCAGACACATACGAGCGTATACGCTTTGGATCTGCAGAAGGAAAAACAATTTCCCGTGCCGTCACTGCAGCGGTTTTATCCTCCCCGGGGTGCCCTGCTGTGCAGTGCAGCCCCTCGGGGGGAGCAGATCCAGCGCTCCGAGCTGCCTCCCCGGCCCGTGGGCGAGCGTGGGGCTGAGCCGGCATGGCCGGCCTGCGAGCAGCACCCACCCCATGTCTCTTTAAGAGCGCTGGCTCTGTGCCCTGCCACGCCTCCGGGCTCTGCATCACCCTCCCTTCCTCCTTTTCCCCGGCTGGGTTTCTTTTTCTCGGTCTGAGTTTCCTTTCCTCGGTGCCCTGCTCCCCAGCACGGGATGGCATCGGTCTCCCAGAAGCTGGAGGAGAAGCTGGTCTGCTCCATCTGCCTGGAGCTGTTCAGGGTGGCCGTGACCTTGCCCTGCGGGCACAACTTCTGCCAGCAATGCATCGGCGACCACTGGGACAAGCAGGAGCAGGAGGCCACCAGGGCCAAGAAGGGCTACACCTGTCCCGAGTGCCGGAAGAGCTTCGAGCGGCGCCCGGAGCTGAAGAAGAACGTGACCCTGTGCAGCGTGGTGGAGCTGGCGCGGACGGACGAGGTGCAGGCGGCGGGCGCCGAGAGGCCCAAGGCGGCGCAGGGCGGCCAGTGCCCGCGGCACGGGCGCCCGCTGGAGCTCTACTGCGAGGACGAGCGGCGGTGCATCTGCTGCGTCTGCACCGTGCGGCAGTGCCAGCACCACCGGCGGGTGCTCTTCGAGGAGGAACGCTCTAAAAAGCAGGTGGGGGGCGGGGGGGAGGTGCAGCGGGGCGGTCGAGGAGGGTCGCAGGCTCCCAGCCCGCGGGGATGTGAGGGACCTACTGTCCGCTGAGCTGTGCCCGGTCTCAGCTGATGGAGCTGTCATGGGCTCCCTCCCCGGGAAACCGGGAGCAGCAGGGACCTGCACAAATCCAGCAGCAGTGAAAAATGCCGCTATGCGTATTTGTAACCTCCTGGTCCAGGGGAAGCAGCTAAAACAGGATGAAATCCAGCAAAGCGCCTCACTTCTAAGTGATGCAGGGCACCGCGTCTCCCCTCCCCAAGCCACCTCCTTCTGCACGAGGTTTCTCTCAGAGCCCCGCGAGGCAGACCTGGGTGCGAGGCGAGCTGCTTCACTCTCCAGCGCAGGGTGTTTGTGCCGCCCTTTGCAGGACCTTCTGAGAGAGTCCCTGGAAAAAGCCCAGCAGGAGACGGAGAGGATCGAGCAGGCAATGCAGGAGCTGGAGAAGCAAACGCTCAGCATCCAGGTAATGCTGCAGCCGGATGCGGGCACCTTGTGCTGCTCCCCAGGAAGGCATGGGTGGGAGCCCGCTGGATCTCAAATGTCTTCCCCATCCAGGAATCCTCTGAGAGGCTAAAGTTGATGGTTCTGAACAAATTTAGCCATCTGGAGAAAGCCTTGGAGGACTGCCAGCGGCAAACGGTGGCCAGGATCGAGCAAGAGCAAGCCACAGCGCTGTGTCAAGTGGAGGAGAACTGGAATTGCTTGAAGGACTACCTGGACACCCTCAGCCACCAGAGGGAGAAGGCTCAGGACCTGCTGGCCTGCCCTGACGACCGGACATTCCTTGAGGTATTGCTCTGGCATGGTGTACCTTGCTGTCCCTCTCCATCCCTTTCATTGGTGCCTGGGTTCTCCCAGGTCTTCTTCCCTTCTGGTGAAGATGGAGATGTGGCCAATCACTTGGAGCTGCTGATCCTCCCCAGTCTAGCTGCATGGGTGTCTGTCCATCCATCCACAGGAATTCCCCCTGATCCCTTCTCCAGAGAGTCTGGAGGCATTGCCCCCTGTGGAGTTCAATGTGGGCATGGTAGAGCCCCTCTCTGAGATCCTCACGGACATCTCCAGGCTCTTGCTGGAAGACTTGCCTTGCTCTGTGGCCCCCAAAGCCGCTGACCCTGTATCTCCAGGTAAGCCCTCTGCACACAGGTCACCCCAAAGGACTTCAAGCCACTCTGGAACCACAACCTTGCTCTGGCCAGTGTCATCATGGTGAGGACACAGCTCCTGGGCACAGGGGGCTGGGAGAGGGGCACGTGACTGGTTTCCAGCAGACAAGTATCAATGAGACAGTACATGCTGAGTGGCTTCCCTGAACAGCCCATGTCCTTATTGGTTGTGCCGAGCCACAGCGATACGTGCCTGTTCCCAGGCTTGGATATGATGGTTCTCCTCCTCCTCTTCCTCCCCCTGAAGCTGGGCAGGGATGAGTTTTTTGGGCAGCATCACTTGAAACTCCTGCTGGCTTCCTCCCAGCTGAGCAAACCTCAGCTCCCACCATCCCCCTCGTGCTGTCCCCTCTCCACAGATCTGGTCCAGCCCGAGACACCAGCAGCGGTGAAGGCGGTGGCCCCTCTCCCCCCGTGCCAGTTCCGAGCTGAGCTTCTGAAGGGTGAGGAGCACAGTGTGGGGCAGCTGGCGGGGAATGGTGCTGCAGTGGGGTCCCCAGCTGGCCTTGGGGGCAGGGCAGCGACTTCCCCAAGCTGGGACTCTTCCCTGGGAGGAGGTGGGCAGAGTGAGGTGGCTGCGGAAGGGCGTTTGTGGCTTATGGGGACGTGGGCTCTCTCAAAGCATCACTTGTGCAACGGTGCTGACACTGGCACAGGGGGTGTCGCCTGGCTGGGGAGGACAGGCTGGGGGATGCTGTTCAGATGGCAAAGCGCTCGCGGGTCTTTGCCAGCGGTTAACAGCACCAGGGACCAGCTTTTCCCTGGAAACCAGAGCAGCCCGTGCCCAGAGTCCAGCTGGTCACTGCAGAGTGTGCCCAGCACCGAGATGCCCCAAATCTCACCCCGTCTCCATCCTGTTTTATCCGCTTCTCCCATCTCCGGCTTCTCACCCGGGTGAGAGCGACGTGCCTGTTCCCAGGGACCCATATTTAGACACGGCTCTTCCCCAGGGCAGGCCAGCAACGTCAGAGTCGGCGCGGTGCTGGCAAGCGAGCGCCCACGGGGACGTAGCCCGGCACGGCGCTGAGCCCGAGCAGCCACGAGCGTCGCTGCTCCCTTGCCCTGGGAAATCGCCCCGGACGCCCCCACCTGCGATCCTTCCTTTCCCTTTCCACCCTGGGCTCAGCCACACCAGGGAGCACGCTTAGCGCAGTGGGGCTCATTTCTCTATCCCCCCCCCCACCCCCCCACACACCAGTTAAAAGAGGGATAAATAATATTTAGGGTGCTTTTGTCAGTCCCCCCCCCTTGCCAGCTAGACCATCGCTGCTTACGGCATCTGCAAGGATTCCTTCCTTAATGCCCACAAAGTCCTGCAGAACCTTCTCAGCAATATTAATAGCAAAAGATGTTATTTATTGCCAGGAGGCAAGAGCCCAGAATAGCCAGCCAGGCTGGGCTGCTGCAGGAGGAAGGTGAGGTGCTGACGACAGGCCGGTCCCCCGGCAGGAGGAGTTAACGCAGCTCGTGCTCATGAGAGCGACTCCTTGTAATACCATATTTGCTCATGTTAATGCCTGTTTTCTCCCCCGTCTCCGCACGCACATACACACACTTGCGTTTTTTGCTCTTAAAATCAAGCACAGCTCTTCCCAGGCCATTGCATGCTTGCAGCTGTTTGCTGGTTGTTTTGTGCCTTCCCGGCAGGGACTGTGCAAAAGCATCGTGTCTTTCCGCCTTGCCAGCTATTTCTGGGCTCTTTCCTCATTCCTCCCAGCACGCGGGCAGGCACGGCGGAGCCGGGCAGGCATCACGTCTCGACACGCTCCCCTTCCCCTCCATATGTGCTCCGAGTCGGTTTTAGGGCAGCCCTGCACAGCTGGAGCAGCACCGCTGTCGGGAGCGCACGCAAGCGGGCGGGAGCAAAGGCGCCGCGCAGCGTTTTGGTCCCCCCCAACGCCATGCCCTTGCTCTCCCTCCCCTTTCCAGACCAGCGAAACCTGACCTTCGACGCCGAGACGGCCAACAAGTACCTGCGCCTGTCGAGCCGAAACCAGAGGGCCAAGCACCCGCGCAGCGCCGGCAGCCCGCAGCAGGACCACGCCGCCCGCTTCGAGCTCTGGCAGGTGCTGTGCGCGCAGAGCTACGGCCCCGGCCGCCACTACTGGGAGGTGAAGGTCTCCAGCCACTCCGTTGTCGTGGGGGTGACGTACCGGGACATCCCTCGGAAATGGCAGCCGGGCTGCAGGTTCAACATCGGCCTGGACAACAGGTCGTGGGGGCTGCAGGTGCGGGAGGACTGTTACTTGGCCTGGCACAAGGGCCGGTCGGAGAAAATCCCGCAGCGCTTGTACCAGTACCTGGGGGTCAGCCTGGATTACGACAGCGGGGTCCTTTCCTTCTACGGCCTCGGGGACAGGACGCAGCTCATCCACGCTTTCCACCACATCTTCACAGAGCCCCTTTACCCCATCTTCTGGCTTTGCGAAGGCCGAACGATCACGCTGTGCCAGCGGGACTGAGCCGGGGGTATCACGGCGCGGCGGCTCCCAGGGCTCTAAAGCCGAGGCACGAGCCGGGTGTGGTGATTTAAACAAGAGGTGCACATTAACCTGTCTGATTCCCAGCTGCAAATATCGTGATGCCTACACAAACTAGGGCAGTGGCAAGGAGGACGTTGCCCCCCCCCCCCCCCCGGTATCTATAAGTGCACGTGCCTGGTGCCCACCCGTGCGGAAGGGGTCCATGATAAGAGAGAAGGCGATGGGGCGGGTGCAAGAACGTGGTTTTCCTGTTTCTCCTGTCCCAGCCAACCCCACCAGTGCCTGGAGGTTGGGGGAGAAGGGGAGACGAGGGGGGTGCAGTTCCCTCGGGGTGCTGCGGAGCCGGGCAGAGGGAGCCCCGTGCTCTCCCAGCCCAAGTCCGGGCCGATCCTGCTTTGCCTGGCCCTGCAGAGCCCGTGGTGGTCTGCAGAGCCCGTGGTGGGCCCCGTTCCCCAGCTCCTCTCTGTGCCATCTCGCGACTCTTTGACTTGGACTCAGGCAGGGCAAAGCATCCTTCTGGGGGTTCCACACCGCAGTTCGTGTTTGTAAGAAGCTGCTCGCCCCAGTAAAGCTCTATTTTCCTACTCGCTTCGACCTCAGCACTGGCAGGAGACGTGGGACCGCCCGGTGCTAGCAGGGGGTGAGCAGAGCCGCCCTGGCTCCGGCGCTCGTCCCTACATGGCCTTGTCATGCCCGGCTGCGTCCTCGGGGACCGGCTGCAGGAACCAGCCTCTCCGTGACATCCAGCTGGCAGCAGGAATAGCAGGGTCTTTATTAGCTGCAGCGCTGCGATAAGGAAACCTGGTTTCCTACGGCTCTGTCTCAAGGTTGATGTGGCGCTGACGAAAATCCACAGCTTTGACTGAAGCTTTTCCAAGGGTGAGCCAGCGTGTCCCCTGCCGCCGCCGCAGGCGCAGCCTCGGCCGGGCTGCTGGCTGAGGACCCCACGGCTAAAACTAAGCACCAGATTCAAAGCCGCCGGGGATGTGCAGGCAAACGCACAGGGAACGAATCATGGCAGCACGTTTTCTTTGGGGAGGAAGGCTCGAAAGGAGAAATCTCTTCATGTGTAAATTGGGGTTTTTAGTTTCGCCGTGCTTCCTCCATCACCCTGCACCGTCCCGCTTCTCCCAGCCCCATCCCGTGGGGGAACCCGTGGCCAGCGCTGACCCGGGAGCTCGTCCAAGTGGAAGCCCTGCTTGGGCAAGGTGGCAACGGGCCCGCAGCCGGTGGGCACCGCTGGTGCAGTGCCGGGTGCAGCGCCCCAGGTGGCTGGGATGGCTCGAGCATCCCCATCTGCTCCAGGGGCAGGGGAATGAGACCCTCCAGTAGACGGTGACTGAATCCAGAACATGGACCAGCCACGGGCTGGAGTCGCACCCAGCACCCACCCTGTCCTGGGTGCTGGCAGGATCAGGGCCGAGTCAAAGCTCACCGGGGAAGGGGACGGAGCACTGAGCCCCCTTGGGTGATGTGGGCGCTGCTGCTGCACAGCCTCACGAGTAACTTGGCCACAACCCTGGCACCGACACGAGGGAGGAGGGCAGGAAAGGGTGGACGCCCGTGTGCTGGGGGGTGCCCAGGACCCTCCACATGGCCCAGCGGCTGGGGGGCAGCTCTGAGCTTTACCTTTGGCAGCTTCCTTGTGGGGACAGGAGCTCCTGGAGGGACAGCAGAGTCCCCCGTGGGCAGCAGACCCCGGGGGGGGGGGTCGGTGGGACTAGGCTGGCAACAGCCCCCCAGAGGAGAGCAGATCGGGGAGGGGGTGGGGACAGCAGATCCCCCCACGTTGTAGCAGATCCCGGGGGGCACCAGATCCCCCACGGGGGCAGGAGATCCCCTGGGAGATGGCAGACAGATCCCTGGGAGGCAGCAGATCTGTCGGAGGGAGGGGGCAGATCCCCTGGGAGGTAGCAGATTTGGGGAGGGGGGGGTCGATCCGGGGGAAGGGGGCAGATCCCGGGGAGAGCCGACCCCATGGGCACCGCCTTCCCCCCACACACACACACCCCGGAGGCAGCGGACCGCGGGCGAGCGGCAGCGCCGCGCTGCGCCCCGACGGCGGGGCCGGGGCCGGGGCAGGGGCCGGGGGCGGAGCGCGGCGGGCCGGGGCGGGCCGGAGCGGGCCAGGCGGCCGCCCCCTCGCCGCCGGGGCCGGGGCCGGGGCCGCGGGGCGCGCAGGGATGGAGGCCGCGCCCGGGAGCGCCCCGCCGGCCCCCGCCGTCGCCGCTACCGCCGCGGCGCTGCGGCTGGCGCTGGCGGCGCCGGGGCTGCCCGACGGCCCCTTCGGCTGCCCCATCTGCCTGGACCTGCTCAAGGACCCGGTGACGGTGCCGTGCGGCCACAACTTCTGCCAGGGCTGCCTGGGGGCGCTCCGCGAGCGGCCCGGCCCCCCCGCCGCCAACGGGGCGGCCCCCGCCGCCCGCTGCCCGCTCTGCCAGGAGCCCTTCCCGGCGGGGCTGCGGCTCCGCAAGAACCGCGCCCTCTGCGAGGTGCTGCCGCTGCTGAGCGCCGCGGCGGGCTCCCCGCCCGGGGGCAGCCCCTCGACGCCGCCGCCGGGGCTGGGGCCGCCGCTGGGGCCGGGGCCCGGCTCGCCGCTGGGGCCGGGGCCGGGCTCGCCGCCGATGGCGCCGGGCGCCGAGGAGGAGGAGGAGGCGGCGGCGGCGGCGGTGCTGTGCGACGTGTGCCCGTCGGGGGCGCGGGCGGCGGCGGCGCGCTCGTGCCTCGTGTGCCTGGCGTCCTTCTGCGGGCCGCACCTGGAGCCGCACCGGCGCGCCGCCGCCTTCCGCGCCCACCGCCTCGTGCCGCCGCTGCGGCGCCTGGAGGAGGGTCTCTGCCCGCGGCACCTGCAGCCCCTCGACGGCTTCTGCCGCGCCGAGCAGACCTGCGTGTGCGCCCGCTGCCGCGCCCACGAGCACCGCGCCCACGACGTGGTGCCCCTGGAGCGCGAGCGCGAGCACAAGGAGGTGCGTGGGGCCGGGGCGAGCGGGGAGGGAGAGGGAAGGGGACACCCGCCGTGGGGCTCCCCCCACGCGGGACCTCGCGGTGGAGCATGCTGCATGGGGGGGGAAGGGTGTCTGCGCCGCGGGCCCCGCGGGGGATTGCATGCGTGCGTGGGGGGTGCTGTGTCAGTGGGGGGATTCCTTACGTGGGTGCTGGAACCCACCCACCCAGTGGGGGTTCCCAGCCTGGATCCCTGCAGGGTGCCCTGGGTGGGATGGGGTGCTGCACCCGGGTGGGCGAACATGCTATGCCGTGCCCCCACGAGGCACCAATCCTGGCACGCTTGGGGTGCTGTGCTGCTGGGCACTCCGCACGGGGTGGGTGCTGCACCCCTGCCCCACCTAGTCGCAGCCAGGGTGCTGCTGCAGCACGGCAGCCCGGGTGGGACGGCGTGCTGCACCGCAGGGTGTCATGGGCCCCATCTGGGGACCTCATCCCAGCACGGGGAGCGTCAGGTGGGTGGGCGCTGCGCCCGCATCCCCTGTGGGGGGGGCGTGCATATGGGGCACCGCCCCAGCGGGGTGCACCACACCCATGGTGGTGGTGTTGGGGGGGGGGACAGGCGGGCGCTAGGGGCGTGGGGACGGAGAGGGGGCAAGCAGCAGGGCGCGGGCAGGACGGCCCGCGGGCTTGGGGGTCCGGCCCCGTGGGGGCAGCGAGCGAGGGCCGGGTGCCCCGTGGCGGGGCCGAGCACGCCGCGGGACGTTTGCCCTCCCCGTCTGGTTCCCACAGCATCGTCAAAGGGGTTTTTCTCGGCGCGCTGGCACCGGGCCCAGCCGCCACTCCCGCTCCATGAGCCCTTTGTGTTCTCGTGTTTTGGCAGCAGGGTTTTTTTTTTTATTTTTATTTTTTTTCCGTCACTCCCATTCCCAGATGAGGCTGAGTCACCTCCCGAAGTCGCGCCGGCCGCGAGCCTCCCCGGGAGCCGGGCCTCGGAGCGTGCTCCGACGCTCCCCGGGACCCCGGCGGCGGCGGCCTGCTCCCCACCGCCCCGCGGCCCGCAAAGCTCCCGGCGCGGCGGCAGCATCGTCCCCGCGGCGCTGGGACGCCCTTGCAGGGATTTGCCCTTCTCCTCGGGGCTGCGGACGGCGGCGGGGAGCGCGCGGCAGCCCCGAGTCTGCTCCCTCCCGGCGCTCTTGGGGCCGCGGGGAAACCCTTTGGTGGGCGTTATTAGTCATCGGGTGCCTTAAAATAGAAAACGCCGGTGATCCCGGCCCCGAGGAGCTGTCGGCCCTGCGCAGCCGCCCTCGGCGACCGTGTGAGCGTTTCAGGGTGGGAAAGGAGGCCGAGGAAGGCGTTCTTCGCCCCCCTCCGGGTGCAAATCCCGACGGATGCTGGGGGCCGAGCAGCCCCGGGGGCTGGGGTGGGACTGGGGCTTCTCCCACCGCGCCAGGCACGCGGCAATCCTGGTTTTCCATCCTGCGCAGGGAGCAGAGCCCCCGGCCGAGGCGGGGGACCGCGCGGCCCTCCCGGCTCCCGCGGGACCCGTCGAGGACGGGGCAACGGCCGGCGCTAACAATAGAGCGTCAGGAAATGCCGCGCTCGGACGGTGCTTCCTTTGCGGCCAGGAGCACCCCTGCTCGCGGGCTGTTTTGCAGCGATGGCTCTTACGAGAAACATCCAGGGCCCTCGACGCTGCGTTTCCTGAGCGCTCTAGGTCTGTCTTTCGCTTTCCACATGACTTGCAGGTTTTTTCCAGCCTTGGAAGACCATCCTGAGCCTGCAGCTTAGCTGCACTTGCTGCAAGCGCTGTCCAAAACTGCGCCCGGTTTTCGAAATCTGATTTTTTTTTTTCTTTGGTCTCATGACCGAACGAGAAAGGCTGTTTGCAAATCAGACGGGTTTGCAGGATGGTGGGGGAGGAATAGGAGAAAACAACGTCTTTGCCTTGCCCCCTTTTCCTGAAGCTTGATAGCAAATTTGCGGGAAGAACGGGACGTGGTCTGTGGCGATCAGGGACGGGACGAGGCTTGCAGAGATCAGAGAGGCGTTTGCAGATTGAGTTCGGGAGAGGTTGGGTTTGTCGCCGTGGCTCTGGCGTGCAGTGGCCTCTGCCTGTCGGGGCGCACGGCAGGTTCGCGCCGCGGGTGCCCCGCCACCGTCCCGGCGCTGCCGTCCCAGCTCAGTGTTTGTCCTCTCTGTCCAAAGGCCCAGCGAGCCAAATTCCTGAGCAATGTCGAGAATGAGCTGGAGGAGCTGGCAGTCACCATCGCGCAGACCAGGAAGATGGTGGAGCTCATTAAGGTGAGCGTGGCTGGCGGGGCTGGACGGGAGGCCTCCGCTCCCTGCTGACCGCTGCGGCCACGCCCGGCTGGCCCGCGTCGGGCACGGAGCCACGAGGCATTTCTGGCTGGCAGCGATGGGTTTTCCCAGTCAGCGCTGCGTGATGGCCTCCCTCCGCCAGTGTCTCTTTGTGCTGGAGAGCGGAGGTGAAAGGGCCAGATGCTATCAGAGCGTGTGGGGTGTAAAAAGGGTGCTTACAGGGGAGCATGTGCTTGGTGACACACCAGTGACCGTGTCCTCGTGGGTCCTTTTTCCTGTATTAATGTGCTGGATCCGGCCCCTCGTGTCACCTCTGGATGTTTTCGTTTGTAACCTGGAAAGAGGAACGTCAAGAGGACCATGCCGGGGGCGTTCTCCAGCTCTTAGATCCCCCTCCCTCCAAGTTCAGAAGCGGTTTGTTGGTCCCCTTTGGCCCCAGTACACGCATGTGTCACTGCTCGGGGAAGTCTGAGCTGATGGAGCAACAGAGCACAGTGCCCAACTGGCCAGGTTCCTCCACATCGGTTAGGCATCTGTCTCCCACCAGGAACAAGCCATGGAGGTGTCCTGGAGGAGCTGGTCCGTGACACCTGGGTTGAAAGTACTCTGAGCTCCTTGGGCTTGGGTGGAGGCAGCTATAAGGTGTCAGGGCACCCTGCAGAGCAAACCGAGGTGCAGAGGGGAAGGAGTGCTCTTCTGTCCCTGCACCCGCATTCCTGTCCGTGGGCGTTAGCACAGACCTCTTGTCCCTGAGCAGGGCGCCGCCACCAAGGAGAGGGAAAAAGTGGAGAAGCTCTTCACAGAAGCCTCCGAGGTGCTGGCGACCTTCCAGAAGGAGGTGGCCGGTTTCATCGAGGACGGTGAGCGCTCCACGCTGGCGGAGGCTGAGACTGATCTCCACTGGAAGGAGGAGAGGCGAGCCAAGCTGGCCCAGTGCAAGCAGAACCTGGAGAACGTCCCCAGCACAGACACCATCTACTTCCTCCAGGTGCGTGGGGAAGGGCCCAACAATGTGCATGTGTGTGTATGTGTGTGTCTCATATATATGTATATATAAATACATACATATATATATATGTAGAGAGAGAGAGAGATGCCTTTTTTGGTTTGTTTTTTTTTGCATGCCACCCCATTTCAGGTGGAGCTGGGTGCAAGGAGCAGTGAGATGCAAGGGCTGCAGAGTCTCAGTCCCATTTGCACGTTCCTCTCCCTTCCCTTCCCCTCTCCTGGGGGTGACCAGACTGCCAAAATTTCTCCTCCGTTATCCCCTCCCTGCCACCTCACAGCAGCTCAGGAGAAGCTGCCGCATTGCCCAGGCACGGTGCCTCGGTGTGGATGGAGAGGGGTCGGGGTGCTCTGCTGCTCCTGCTCAGCATCCGCCCTTCACAGGCAGCCTAGCAAGAAGAGCCCTTTGGGGGAGGAGATGCTGCTCTCTGAGCTGGGCATGGTCTGGGTCCGGATTAGAATGGGAGCAAAGAGAAGGCGCCAGGAACACGTGGCCGGGAAAGCGGTCTCCTCCCTCGCGCAAATCTGTTTTTGGGCCAAGTGCAGCGAGCTGCCAGGTCCCGAATCCTCCAGGGCAGGGTGGGGTTGCGGAACAAGAAGCAGCTTCGGTTTGTTTGAAATCTCCTGAAACCCCGTCTCCTTGGCACAGGAGTTTCAGGCCCTAAAAATAGCTATGGAAGAAAATCTCTCCCCTGCTCGGAGCTTCCAGAAGGAGCTGAGCTTCACCAGATCCACCCAAGCCGTGTGCACAGTGAAGGATGTGCTGTCAGCCGCCTGCAAAAACCAGTGGGACCACTTGCTGGGAAAAGGAGTTGACGGGCTGAGCTTCCAGGAGACGGAGGAAGGTTTGTATTCACCCCCGGCCCGGCCGGAGATGCTCTGCAGGGCACCCGGCCACCGCGTCCTCCCCGCGGGGCGTGCGCAAGCGGCCAGGAGGTGCTTGAGGCTCGGCGAAAGCGCTGGTGCCTCTCCCGGCGGCCCTCGAAGCTGCCCGGCACCGTTGCGCTGTGGATTTCACAATCGCTGTCTGGGCTTGCGCCTCGTACTTGAGGTTTTATACATATTTTCCACGGAGACCAGGGAATCGAGAGGCAACAAACAGCCTGGGAGTTAGGCAGGGCCCTGCGGGAGGGGGCAAGTGGCCAAGGTGGCCTCCTGTGAAAGGGGACTTTCTCTTCCTGGGATAGACGATCCCCTTCTTTAGGCAGGCTGTGGTGTCCCAAACGTGCCGGCGTCAGAAAGCCGCAGCATCTGGAGGTTCAGGCCTCTCCGTGCCGCACGCTCTCGCGTAGGCTCCGCTCCCTGCGGCCGCTTGTTTTCTTAGACGCTCGTGGGGTGGCAGAGGTGGCCTCCACCCTTTGGTGTGCCAGAGCTTGCAGGGGTGCGCAGGAGACGGCGTGGGCCGGAGCTCGGGGCCGGGGTGGCGTGCGGCTGCGCACCGTCGGGGTGCCGGGGGGTGAGGCTGGGGTGAGGTAGCGGGAGAGGCAACGCGGGGAAAAGGAGCTGATGGACGTGGCGTTCCCAGTCCCGCTCAGAATCTGCCCGGCCCCGTCCACGCCTGGCTTGACTGTGCCCCAACCTGCCACATCCGGGAGGGCTTTGGAATTTTTTTTTTTTTTTCTTTTTCCCATATATTCACAAAGCATCCCAGGCCAAAATGCAGGAGGAGGAAGGTGGGCCTTCATCACTGTGCGAAGGAACACGTGTCTCTGGTACCGTGCACCCGGGCTGCTGGGGCACCACTCTCTGCCCCCCGTCTGGCTTCCAGTAACGCCCGCGGCTTTGGCACCGGTTTCTTTGCCGGGGGTAAACCCCTTCGTCCCTGTCTTTGCAGCGGTGGCTGAGTCGCAGTTTCCAGACAAGTCGAACAATCCCGCCTGCCCGGAGAGCCGCGATTACTTCCTGAAGTGTAAGTGACGGCCTTTTGCTTTGACGCGGGTTGCTAAGGCCGGTCTTCCCTTTCCTCTCTGCGGACAGCTGGCTCCATCCCGCGTCTCCGGCAGGCCCCGGACCCGAGCCGGTGGCTGGCAGGAGCTCTGCCATGCCCCAGGAGAAACGTTGCGGAGCTAATGAGGAAGTCTCCTTGCTTTCCTGACAACAGCCGTAATCTGGGTGACTTTTTTGTCCTCGGTCTGTGGTTCTGCTGGACCAGCTGCCGGGGTTTGTAGATGTATCATGTAACTTGTGCTGCCTTCCAGCCATTAGCTAATTTGATCCTCCGTTTAATTAGATCAGAATTTGTGCGTCTGCCTTGTTCGTCTGCAGAACAGCGGTCTGATGAGGGTCAGCTTTGACTGCGTTAAGCTGACGGATAGTTCAGTGGTGGAGCAGAGTGCCGTGAGAGCAGGGCAGCAATGCGGGGTGGGGGGGGAAGGAGCCAAGGGAGAGTTGTGTGAATTGAGGAAGTTGAGGACAAACTGGCCGTCGTCTGAGGATGTTCCCAACCAGCAGCGCTGTCTGGGTGTTGATTGGTCATGGTGGGCCAAGGAAGGGACTGGTCTGAAATAAGTTGGGAAACTGGAGAACCTCGCTGTGAGCAGGTGAGGAGTGGAGACAAAGTGTCTCCATGGCCCACACATACTAGGCAGCTGGTTTTCCATCCTTGGGCTTGCTTCCTTTCTCCCCATCCCCAGGGTGCGCCTTCATGGCCAAGCTCACATCCCCAGGGACTGCTTGTAGGGTGCAGGGTGTGAGGTGGGTCAGGCTTCAATGCTGCATGAGTCCCCCCTGCCTCGCATGGGTCCTAATCACAGTGGAGGATTCATGGTCATCTGCTGAGATATCTGCTGAGGGGGAGTCAAGTGGTCCTCGGGGCCAGGGAACTGCATGGCTGGACCTGCCTTGGCAGTGCTGGGTGCACTTCTATGGGAGCCAGGAATCAAAGCCCAGGCTTAAGCCAGCGATGTTGTGCCACCCCGCAGCCCTTCGCGGAGCGGGGAATGAACATGCCGTGGGATCGGACACCAGCTGTGCAATGCGGTCAGCAGAAATCCATGTCCAGGGCTGAATTCCTGGGGTGGGGAGCACCTGGCAGCACTCGGAGGAGGGCTGCTACCTCTGGAAATCCCCTGTGTTAGGTTCCGGCTCCAGCAGCCGTTCTCTCAAGGGAAAGCCCGCACAGCCCTGCATGTTGAGGGAGGCTTTTGGAGAGAACCTGTTTGGTAGAGAGAGCTGAGTGCAAGAAGCAGTTCTTTCTTTTAGATTTCTTCTTGTTTTCCCCCTCATCCTCCTGTTTTCTTCCTGCCTCACGCAGTTGCCTTCATCATTGACCTGGACAGCGACACAGCTGACAAGTTCATCCAGCTGTTTGGCACCAAAGGGGCCAAGCGGGTGCTTTGCCCCATCCCCTACCCGGAGAGCGTGACACGGTTCATCAACTGTGAGCAGGTGCTAGGCAAGAACCTCATGAACCGCGGCAACTACTACTGGGAGGTGGAGCTCATCGACGGCTGGGTCAGCATTGGCGTCATCACGGAGGATTTCAACCCCAGGGAGTCCTACGACCGCGGCCGTCTGGGGCGGAACGAGAAGTCCTGCTGCCTGCAGTGGAACGGTCAGAACTATGTGGCCTGGTTTGGTGGCTTTGAGACTGTCATCCAGCAGCCGTTTTTCCACACCATTGGGGTCTTCCTGGAGTATTCAGAGAAGGCCCTGACATTCTACGGAGTCAAGGACTCCAAGATGACCTGCCTGCAGCAGTTCAAGGTCTCCCGTTTTAAGAAGGGTCAGTTTGATGCTTTCCAGAACAAGATCAACCACCAGTTCCCCTCTCTGTTCTCCTACGACCTGAAACCAGCCTTCTTCTTGGAGAGCGTCGATGCCCACCTGCAGATCGGGCCGCTGAAGAAAGATTGCGTTTCGGTGCTAAAGCGCAGGTAACTTCCCAGGGAGCTGGAGCAAGGGAAGACCCAGAAGAGTCTCTCGTGCAGTAGCTTGCCCCTATCATGGCTTCTCTTTGATAGCATCGTATTTCTCTGTGACGGCCCTCCCTCCTCCTTATCTGCTGCTTGCGACCCAGGAGTGGATGAAGCTGTCTAGTGAGCACAGCAGTGGACTGGGACCAGGAGGACCCGGATTCGAGTCCTAGCTCTGCCACTGGCCTGCTGAGCGAACTTGGGCGAGTCCTGTTGCTGCTCCGTGCCTTAGTTTCCCTGTCTGCACGACAAGGATGCCGATCTGGGCTTTCTTGCTGAAGCACATTGCTCATGCAAAGTGCCGGGTGAAATCGAAGCTGCACGTTGGCCCAGCTGCGAGGTTGCCTGGTTCCTTGCTCCTGAACAGCTGCTGGCGCTGCCCTGGCGACTCGTGCAGACGCTCTGCTTTGCGCCTTCTCTCGGGCTCTGTGCAGCTGCTTGTTTGGCTCCCCAGCACCATCCACGTGCTCCTTTCTGCAGTGCCTTGGAAACAGCCAGCCGGGCAGAGCCCAAAGCGGGCACCTCCGCTTCCCTGGCGCCGCGTAGCCGTCGTGCCTCGGCCGAAGGGGGCTGCTGGGGTGCTGCCGCGGCGCCGCAGCCTGCCGCAGCCGCGCACCGGAGACCCTCCCGGCAAGAAACGCGAGCAGCGCCGGCGATGAGGCTGACGATGTGCTTTCAGCAGGCGCGTTTCTCAGCGACTGCTTGCAGGAGCTTTACAGTCAGATTTCCCCCTGAGTTTTCTGATGGCAGTAATTCACTGTGCTATTTGGGGGGATTTTAGTACTGTTAAGCTCCCAATTCCTAAAGCAGTCAAGGTGCAGCTGAGCTGCAAACGTCCCCTCTAGCTTTCAGAGGTCATTACATGCCAAAGCGCTGCCACGAGCGCGTCCGGGGGGCAAGCGGCGTGCTGTAGGGACTGTTGCGAGCGAGTTGATAACAGGCACATTGGGGGCATATCTCAGTTCTTAAGGGACTCTGGCAGTAAGTAACACTCAGCAAGAACGACTCTCGAGGAAGTATCTGCTCTGGCAAAGGTGGAAACTTCAGGCCGAGACAAGACGGCAGCTTCTAAAGGAGCTTTTCCAGGTCCGCCCCGGAGCTGGTGCGGCGGCGGTGCCGAAGTCCCGCTCGCAGCAGCAGCACAGGCAGCTCCCTGTCTCGGGGCAGCGTGCCTTTCTAGAAGTTTATTTTTTCTGGGGTTAGTTTGTTACCTACCTCCTGAAGCTTGCTTTACAGAAATTAATGCTGCCTACTGTGTAACACGTAACTAGGGAGGAAAATACAGATTCGTCTCCGGCATGAGTGAGTCACTGATGACGCGTCGGTGTTGAGCAGGGGTGGAAAATGGCCCATTTATCTATATATATATGAAGAAAAATATACATCTCCCAGAGGATAAGCTGGAAAACATAGTAGTATATTCAAGGGGAGCCAGGGAGAACAGGCAGACGCATGGCCAAGAGGTTTAAAGTTAAAGCCACATTTACATAAACACTGAGGCTTTTAGAGCTCCTTTACCTTAACTAGTCAAAGGGCCCCGGGTTACCGGCGCTGCCGGATCCCCGGCCGCCCGCCCCGTCTCCCCGCCGGGGCGTCCCTCTCTGCGGGGCGTCCAGGCTGGACGTGCCGGTGACGGCCACCACTTCCGTCTCAGACCCGGTGGGGGCGGTGAGCCCTAAACCGTGGCAAGCGGTGGGAAAAGGGGAAGTGCGTCTTTCAGCGCTAAATCTTTGGATGAAATCCCGACCTTTCCTGGCCAGTGGGAATGTTGCCCGGACTCGTGTCCGGACAGGATTTTGCTCCTTGTGTCCCGAGCTCCTGCCTCGAAAACGCTTTGTTTCCCCCGCGCCAGCCTTTCCTGCCTGTGTTTGCCTTTTTGCACGAGCTGTCAGCGGTGACACGGCGCAGCGATCGGTGCTGTTTTGTTAGCACCAGGGAGGCCCCGGCATCAGAAATGGTGTAACCGGATTAAAAAGCTAGAGACGTGCAGCAGCCCGGGCTTGGCGGTGTCCCGAGAGGAAGAGGGAGATAACCCCGATCTCTGCTGGCCGCCCGCAGGAAGAGATCCCGCAGGCTGCGCCAGCGTCTCGGCTCTATCTGGCCCCAGTTGGGACTGTTATTCAAGCAAAACTCCCGCCGTTACAGTGAGGAGTTTTGCCAGAGTAAATAGAGCAGATCCGGGCCGTCGCCCCGTTTCGCTCGGCCGTGGGCGGCTCGGGGGCTCCCGGCGGGACCGCGAGCCTGGGGGCTGCGGAGCCCTCCCTGCGCCGCGCGAATCCCTGAGCCCCTGCAGGGTTTTGGATGCTTTGGAGGGATCCTACGCTTTTCCCTTTCCTCTCGGTCCCGGTCGCCAAGTGGGAGCAGCTCGAGGGCGGTTTGCCGTGCGTCCGGGCTCTGCGGTCAAGGGCCGGTTGCTTAATTCATCTCTGCCCCATTAGCTAGAATACGGATATGCGGCTTTACAGAGGATTTTGAGGGCTCCTGTAAATGCGATGCAGCTGGAAAGCGTTATCAAACCTTCTCCTTTCCTACTGCTGCTTTTCTTCCAGATTTGAAGTGCTATAAATCCTCATGTTTCAGGGCAGAAAGCAAATTCTAACTAAATTCCGATGGGAACAGTCGCCCCCGCCCTGGGCTGTTGGACCAGAGTTTGCTTGGACACACTGATCCCATCAGCGTGTGGTGTAAACTGGAATGATTAGGAAATGTGCATTGCATCAACCCTGGACCTCTGATTTTTGCTGCCATCGGAACGATAAATGTGGTGTGTCGTGGGTTTAGATAGGTAGCACTGTGCAACTGAAACAGCCTTTCCATGTCCTCTTATTTCTGCTGTCACAGAGCATTCCTCTTTTTAATTAGGATTTTTAAAATATACAGTTACTGTAGAGTCTTTTACAGTGTGTGAAGAAACTGTAACAGGATAATATAATGATACTAGAGACTACAAATTGCCATTAAATATTATACAGACATAGCTCTGAGTTGTCTTTCCTTTAAACATCAAACCAAAAGAGTTGTCCGATTATCTCTTTTATTTTTCTGTCTTGTACATATGGCTTAAAATAACAGAGATTTTATTTTCCAAGTGTGTCCAGGGGAACTGAGCCAAATACACGTTTTTATTGCTTGATTGCGAAAGAAATGGAAGAATCCTAGAATCCGAGAGCCATATTGCCAGTTCTGGGCAATTCAAACTAGTAACTTATCTCACTTCTCTCTTTGGGTCTCTTCTACCTCTGCCCTCAGCTTAAAAATAATGAAGCTTTAAAAAAATAGTTTAGGCACTTCTTTCCTTAGTGTTTTAAGCTTTTTCAGGTGTAAATTTCCAAGGTGTTCTATGTAATGGGGCAGTCTAAAGCTCTCCGCACGCAAGCTCTCACACCAACAGCTTTTTTTTTTTAAGCAAAGGCCGAGTTTCTTAATAACAAATGTCAGCTGGAGCTACAAGAAAAACATATTATTGGGCAAGTTGCGACTCATGAGAGGTGGCAACGCTTCAGCTGGGAACTTTAGTGGAAGCTGAGTGTGTGTTTGCTACTGCCTTTAATAGGAGAGGAATCAGGACTGTTTATTATAAGTTTCTTAAAAGGGAAACTTGCAGCTTATTAAAAAGCGGATATGAAAAGCACAAACTTGCTCTTTTCTTGCCAAGAATTATACAGATTATGTCACTGCATTTGTTTAAATCTGGTTTCCATTATGTAGCTTTTCTGCTTTTCCCCTGCCCCATCTGATTCTTAGGCACTCAGACAGGGCTGGAGGGGGCTGGGCTGCAAACCCTGCGGGGAAAAGCTCAAAGCCATTAAAAAACAATTTAGGAAAATGTGCATTGTCAATATATTAATAGGTTATTGATATGAAGAAATACTCAGATTGATTAGCTTTGCAGGGCTTCTATTTTAAATTAAATTATGCAACCAAAATTTTTTAAAAGTTACTCCCATCTGCTTACTTGCCCACTTGGAGGCAGTAGACTATACTTGTAGTATGGCTATGCAAATGCCACAGATATTTTCCTGCTCCCAAATTTCTTCCAGACCTGCCTTACAGTTCTTCAGTTTAACTCTCTTGAATGTAAAGGCTTAATTTTACGAACTAAAAGCAGAGTGATTCCTGCACAGAGAGCATTTAATATTGGACTCCAAAGTCTCTTTGCAAGCATCTGAAACACAAAATGTGCCTCAAGCATCTGACTTAAAAAATTGTTGGAAACTCTGAGCATCCTTGCTCCATCATTTTAGATACGGTACCACCAGGTATCTGAGATGCTTTTTTTCTCTGCCTTACCAAATACCTGAGCTCTACCCTGGCCACCTACGGAGAGTCCAATTCTGTCTCCATTTCATTTAATTCTGGGCTTTTCCCTGGGAGATCCTGCCAAACAGCATTAAAATCACTTATGGTTGCATGTGATGTGCAAACAGCTCCCCTTACATGCCAAACTGGATGGCATCCCAGGAAAACTGAGTGTTTTTTCTGCTAGTGGGCTGGTCAGGAAATGCCTTTGGGGAAAAAACGGATGGTGCAAACCGCAGCAAAATACAGCATTTCAGAATGAAATGGCAGTTTGAGCAGTGCCGGAGCTGTTCGCTGTGCTTTTTTCGCTTTGCAGGCTCCCACCCGTGAAGCGCAGCCTTCCCAGGGCGCCCGTGCGAACACCGCGGAGCCGCCTAAAATAGGAAGCCAGACGGACCGCCGCCAAGTCAAACAGGCTCCAAATAATCGTTTTATTATATATGGTCAGAGGGACGCGTAGTAACATGATTAACAGGTTTCTCAACGCTTCGAAGAATTTTGCCGAAAGGAGGAGTGCGGATGTTTGGATTATCCCTACTGCACCCTGTAGAAAACATAAAGAGGGGGGTTAATATGTGAATGGTGCAGTTTAGCCCAGTAAAAATAACGCTGATTACAAAGCGATCATAAAGCAGCTGGTTCCTGGGTCTCTGCTGGATCCCTCGGGGGAGGTTTGTCAGGCCGCGCGTCCGCGGCTCCTCGGAGCAGTGCAGGCACCCGCGCCCGCCGCAAGCGTTGCCCGCCCGCAAGCGTTGCCCCGCTCAGCCCCAGCGCCCCGACGGCCCCTGCGAGCTGCCTGCAGCCAGGCGAGCTGCCGGGGCTGGGGAGCGGGGACAGGCTCTGGGGCGCTGTCGCGGCCGGGCGGGACCCTCGTTTCGGATCGCCAGGCCGCGAGGGATGGAGGGATGTCCGGCGCCCTCGGAGCTTTGGGAGGGGAGGGCGATGGAGGCGCTGAGCGCGGCCCCACGGCCTGATGCTGGGCGGAGAAGGGCTGGAAGCGCCCCCACAAGCCAGTCAGGGCCCACGCTGCTGCCTGTCCCGCACGGGGCACCGAGCGCTGCTGAGGGGGAACATGGCGCCGCCCGGGCTGCTCGGAAACTACAACTCCCAGCATGCACCGCGCGGGGGGGGGGGGGGGCGCGGCGGCGGCGCGTGACGTCACGGCGCCCGCCATGACGTCGCGCGCGCAGGCGCAGCGGGAGCCCGGTGCTGCGAGGCGGCGGCGGCGGCCATGGCGCTGAACAGGAACCACTCGGAGGGCGGCGGCGTCATCGTTAACAACAGCGAGAGGTGAGGGGGCCCCCGACCCCCCCCCCACCCCCGCCATCACCCCGGCGAAGGGCCGCGGCCCCGCTGCCCGCTTCTCCACTCGAGGGGGGACGCCGCGGGCCGCGGGGGGGGGGGGGGGGGTTGCGGCCCGCCCGGGCGCGCTGGGCCCCGCCGCGGGCTCGTGGCGCAGCGCCGGGGCCCGGCGCGAGCAGGGAAACGCGCGGCCGCCGCCTCCGCCTGCCGGGCCGGCTCGGGCCGGTGTGGCGCGGCGCTCAGGCGCCCCTGGGACAGGGCAGCGGTTCGTCCTGCGGGGCCTCTTGCCCCGAGGCCGGCTGGAAGGCGGTGCAAGACCCGTGCGCCCGGCTTGCGTGCGGGGGATAGACCTTCCTGGCAGGATTCGCGAGGCTCTTGTCTGTGCTTCGAGGTTGCGTTCACCTCGTTGCTCAGTGTGCGCCCGGCTGGCAGCCCACCTTCGATCAGAGGTTATCTGCGCTATAACCAGCGAAGCAGGTGTGTGCCCGTGCCGCAGCCCAGGCTGTGTGCGTTGTTGATTTAACTGATACCCTGGCTAATGACCAACGCCTCTGGCCCCTGTGCCTTCCCAGGGCCTTTGCTTTAGGGGCAAGTACCCACTGGCAGAAGGGAGAGGCGAATGACAAGAGAAGGTAACATATAAACTGCCAAAGATAAGTGCCACAGAGTCTAGTGTTAGAGTGCCTAGTGTGCATGCTACCCTCTGCATCCATAAAAAGGTGCTGCACTGGTTTTAAGCAGGTCAGTTTCTAACTGAGAATTAAGGAGTCAGTGCAGGCTCATGAACTCTAGACACCAGAAAGGAGAGTTCCTTCTGAACATGTTTGTGTGACAGAAGTGCTTAAGCTGGGGTTAGGCATTCAACAGCCTTGTTACATAAGCCAGCTTAAGCAGTTCCTGGCTCTGCACTCCTTGCTCTGTTGTGTTGCTTGTGGTAAACTAAATTAGGGAACTGATCCAGCAGAAATGCAGCATATCTTTAAATAAATAAATAAATCAGATGTTGATCAGTTTAATTGACTAGATTCAGTACCAGCCTATGCAAATGGCTGTAGCAGTGCCAGCATACCGAGGAAAAAGTACAAAGCTTGGAACTAGCACTGCTTAAGTTGTTCTTGCCAACAAAAAATACAAATCAAACTGATGCTGTCTGCTGAGCATTTGCCTGAGATTAAAGCTAGTTTTGGTAGGTCAATAAACTATATGTACACTGAACCACTGAACTAGCTGATGTTGAGCTGTAACACTGCTTCTCTTCTCTGGTTGTCTTGTTTGTAGCATTTTGATGAGCTATGATCACATAGAAATCACCTTCAGTGATATTGAACCTATGCCAGATGCCTTCAAAGGGACCAAGAAAGGGAGTGTTTTCTTGACTCCCTACCGAGTAAGTAGCAAAAGGCATTATCTTGCATAAGGAGATAAGAACTCTTTGCAATTCTGTATTTAAATGTCCTCAGTGCATGGAAGTTGGGAGGATGTACTACCTCTTGAAGTATGGCTCATCCCCTCCTCCTGGGAGCATTAGGAATCCATTGCATGTCCAATCTGTTTGTCAAAAGATGGTAAAATCTGATTAGACTGAACAGCTGCCTGTGTAAAAACTATCAGACATCTTCAAGATTGGAAATTAGCAATGGTCTGGAAATGCTGAATGTAAGTTAAGCTACTAAATCATAGCTGTGTAGAGCTGTGAGTCCTCTAGAAATTGGGAGGAGTATTATCAGAGCAAGTGTAATGTTTCTAGAAGGCACTTTTGCATTGCAGTTTTAGTTTAGCTTTGTTGCTCTTTGCAGAACTAAGTAGGAGTTTCAGGTATGGTGAGTAGCTTCAGTACGTTGAAGACTCTTTTCAAATAATAAGTACAATTGTGTTTCCTGTTGGTTTTAAACACCCTTCGTAATGTTCTTTTCTTTTTAGGTTATCTTTGTATCAAAGGGAAAGGATGCTATGCAGTCTTTCATGATGCCCTTTTATTTGTTGAAAGATTGTGAGATTAAGCAGCCTGTCTTTGGAGCAAATTATATCAAGGGTACAGTGAAAGCAGAGGCAGGAGGTATGTATTATACAGATGTGCAGTTGAACTATAAAATAGAAAGCATCTTATTCATAGCAAAGTAAGTATTCATTTTGACCTAAACTGAGTACTGACCAGATGGTTTTTTACAGGCCTGCTAAAATATGTTTCTTTCTTTAAAACCAGTAGCTAAAAATACTCTCCTTGTCTGTTCTCTGTACAGTTACAATGAAGAGATCTGTTCAGTAACTGATCTCATTCCTGCCCTCTGTACAAAATACTGAGTTCAATCAGCCAAGTGATCTCACTGACTGAACATCAGAGCAGGGAACAGACTGTGTCAGCAAGACTAAGGATGTCATTTAGTTTTGGTCAGTTAGGGTTATCTATTAATTCAGCATCCAGATCCTTCTGTGCCAAACACTTCTGATTCTTTTTATGATCTATGTTGGTTTTCAGATGCAGATCTCCAGAGCATTGTTCTCCATCATTAGTTTCTTGTACAGTTCAAGGAAAGGCATATATATTGCCATAGTGTGTCTTAGCAGAACAAATGACGCTGGGGGGAAAGAACAGGCTATTTTGAAATTTGGGAATATTAAAGGGGTGGTTTCATACTGTGTTCAACAAGAAGGGGGAGAGAGACTTCCTTCTAAGGAGAAATGTACTTTGCGACTGTCTCTTCTTACCAAAGACACATAGGTCAATAAACTCTCTCTCTTCCCCAGCTTGATTTTTTTTTCCCCTTACTAGCTGTGGCAGTGAAACCACAATGCAGTGCTTAGGAAAGTTCAGTCTATAATTCTAAAATCAACATTATAGCTTCCATGCAGGATCAAAGCAGGACTATTCAGCATGAGAAGGAGCCCAAGCAGTGAGGACGAACTCTGGAAACTGTGTGGAAAGGCAAAAGGCTTTAGCTCAATTTCTGTGAGTCTTCCCCAGAGGCTGTCTCCTTTAATGAGGATGTTGCTTCAACAACCATGAGTCTGGTTAAGCTCAAAAGGCTCTTTAATCTACATGTCCCTATTTCAGCACTGACAGAGCTACTGCTTTGATGCATTGTTGGGGACTCTAGGCTGTGCATGTTTTTCTTTTTTAGTCTGAAATATGAGATCTTGCTAATTTTTTATTATCCTGACTTGAAATATTTTCCATGGACTCTAAAGGATTTATGTGGCCCATGTTTTTCATTAAGCTCTTTGCCTCATTGGGCACTCAGCTCCCAAACTAATTTATAGCTGACAGTTAGGTGTAGCTGCAGAGGCTTTTTAGCAAATGGGATTAACAAAATCCCAGTCTTCTGCACTAATCTTATACAAAGCTAGAGCAAATCTAGTGCTTCTGATAGCTCGGTCTGTCAGCAGCTGATGTGATAACAGGCGGAACTTTAGAAAGCCTTTGAATGTCTCCCTCGTTAATGTTTCTTCTTGAGGTGTCTCTTGACCTGAAAATATTGTCCAATACGATTTTTTCTGATAATGTTATAACTCTGTTGCTTTATCTCTATTTTTTTTCTTGAATGTTTAGGATAAGCCTTTTGCATTATATACGGAGGATCTACAGGTAAAGCATGGAGCCTAAACAGCATTGAAAAGGATCCTTAGCATCCTTGCTTCTGAATTCTCTCTCTCTTCCCTGCAGGCGGCTGGGAAGGATCTGCCACATTCAAAATGATCTTTTCAGCTGGGGGTGCTATTGAGTTTGGACAGCGTATGCTGCAAGTGGCATCTCAAGGTATGGGAGTCCAGTGGTGCGTGACGTTTAGCTCTGTAGTTTGAGGAGCCCTTGCCTTATCTTACGGCAAGGGTAGTTTAAGTTGCAACAAGTTAGGTATTTGAAGTCCGTTTGAATTTCAGGCTGTAGTTGGAACTTGCTTGCTTAAAAAAATACTTTATTTTTTTTTCCACATCCAATAAGCAGCAGATTTCTTAGGATAGTTTGTTTTTTCGGATAGGAACTCTGAGTTAGGGGTTCTAGCCATGGAAGGCTCACTTGGACTGCGTTTGATGCAGGCATGATGTTTTGATGTGGTGAATTTACCTTCACTTTTCCAGCCTCCAGAGGTGAGGTGCCCAATGGAGCTTATGGCTATTCCTACATGCCGAATGGATCCTATGCTTTTGCGCCACCTGCGGCCAACGGGGGCTATCCTTACCCACCGCCTCCTCCGGGTAGGTCTGGGAATTAACAGTAGAACTTATTCTACTTAGCAAAAGTTAAAATATGTAAAATGGAAAGAAATACAATTTTTATATCTCCTTTTACATTGGATCTGGTGCCTTACATAACTTTTGTTCCTGAGCTTAACTGTATTTGCCTTAGGTTTATTTAGGCTGCATGCTGTGACACACCCAAAGGAGCTAAGTCTTCTGCTGTGTTGTTTCCCTTCCTGACAGAGTTTTATCCTGGGCCCCCTATGATGGATAGAGACATGGGTTACATGCAGCTTCCACCCCCACCGTACCCGGGGCCCATGGAACCACCAGTCGTCAGTGGTCCAGACCTACCTTCTACTCCCGCAGGTGAGAAGTGTGTTCAACTGGCTTAGCTCACAACTGCTTTAGAATGTCAGTAGTACTGGCACTGGAGAGAAGTTGACACACATTTTCTTATCATTTCTTGACAACAGCTGTGCAAAAATGAAGCATAAATCCTTGTTTATGCTACTGATGCTGTTGTGTCAACATTACTGCTCTTAAAAGTCGTAGTTGTGCTGGTGCCTTTTAGGTTTCACATTTGCTATGTCTTGGGGAACCTGGAGTCAATTTAGAAGCTCCCCTCAGAAGTTAAAATTATTTAGGAGAGATGCATTAGGGAGCTCCCCTAATCCCAAGCCTTGTGTATTCTGCTCAGTCTGGAGGCCAACTTGATTCTTTCCGGCTTGAATATCATCAGTGGATTTTACAGTTGGATTTATTCTTGTTTTCTTGAGAAGAACATAGTTTGTGATTTTTCTCTTGTAATAAGCTCATTCTGAGATGAATAAGAAAAAATTAAGGGTGGAATAGGTTTCTAGTCCGTTATAGTTATGTGACTTTGCTAATATTGGCCCTTCCACCCCCTATTTCATTCTGACCTTGTTATTTTGCCTTGAACAATATGCAGTTGAAGAGTAGACAATGGAAAGGAGTTGGAGAAAATTCAGTCTCAAATTTTCAGTCATTTGGGAGTTATCAGAATGATTTGGAACATGATCTTAAAAGGTTCTGCATGGGGGGAAAAAAAGCAAGAAATGGGCTTTTGTGGTTGGATAGAATCTATTTTAAGGACATTTGTCTGGATAAGGACTTAGCTTTTCTCCAGTTTGAATCAACAACCAGTCAGCTTTGAACTATTATTTGGCCTGCATCTAGAAACTTGAGTACAAGATTTTCCTATTTTGCAAAAATAGAGGATCTGGAATAGCCTCATAAATGACCTTTTTTTTAAAAAAAAAAAAAAAAAAAAAAAAGTCTGAATCCTCTGAGCTGCTATCAGCTTGTGGGGCTTTTTTGTTTGTTGTTGTGGGTTTCTGTGGGGTTTTTTTGGTTGGTTGGTTGTTTTTTTTAACTACTGAAGAAGATGGTTTGACTGCCTTTTTAAGGAGCATTTTCTGTATTCAGTCAGAACAGCTGTAAATGTTTATTCCTTGGCTAACACAAATCCCAGGTGACATTTTCAAACTAAATCTTGGTCTACTTCACTTGTGACTAGACAATGCTATGGCAACTGAATCTCTACTCTTTACTACTTGGAAGAGATTATACTTAATTGCCATGTTTATGTCGTAGCTATTTTGCAGCTTGTGCATGGGTCAAATAGCACTCTAGTTATAATGCTTGATAGGCAGAAATATGAGGAGTTTTTGACTATAAAAATTCTCTGCATTGCTGAATCTGTAACTTCTGTGCTTCTGTGACAGCTGAAGCGAAGGCTGCTGAAGCTGCTGCCAGTGCTTACTACAGCCCAGTCAACCCACATAACGTCTATATGCCCACAGTAAGTTCCTGTATCATTCTTTTTGCAATGTGAGCCCAAGAGTGTGTTGTCTGCAGAGAGGAGGCCTACATTTTCATCAAGAGACCTAATCCCTTCTAAATCTAGCTTCCTCAAAGACTTCCTATTCGTTAGTGAATAAGAATTGTGCAAGTAGCAAGGGTTTTAGAGGGCCATATTGTTAATAGTACTTCTTCTCAATGACAAAGCAAGATTTTTCTGAATTGATTTTGTTTTATCTTAGCCATGAAATGATTTTCTTTTTTTGCCTTCATTTCAGGACCAGCCACCCCCTCCTCCATACTTCCCACCAGAGGACAAGAAAAACCAATAAGATAACACAGAACTTCTCCACCAACTCATTGCTTTCTTACTTCCCCTTTTGGCCGAATCTTGGGACATGGTCCATAGCACTGAGGATTAGAGCCTTCCCTCAAGGCACATAGCTTTCATGGACTTCAGTGGTGGATATGTGCGAGAAAGGAAGAGATTTAAACAGCCTGGGTTACCTTGTAGAGCTCTGAGGTGTTTCCATCCTACTGCATTACTCCTTTCTCCCTGTGCGTGGTAACACTAAAACTGGAGGTTCTCTTTGTGATTGTTTCCCTTGCATCCATTTCTTTTGATGCTTCAATTATACTTCTTTGAGAATAAGCAGCTGCTTCAAATTGACAAATAACAGGCTCATAATGTGGAAACAAGACCCTTAGTAGTCTTGAATTCATTTTAGTGTGTAGCCAAGAGCATCCCTGGATATAGGGATGTCTCTGGGTATTCCTCTCAACCTGGAGTATTGTATTCAACTTTCCTTTGCTACTGAGAAAGGGCTTCAAAGGGAACCTCTGAGATCTCAAAATAAATTGTTATCTATTAATTCTTTTTTTCTCTCACTTCAGAAAAGTGATTCCTTACACTTACAGGAAGTAATCTGGTAGCCCTCCAAATTTTTCTACTGTGCACTATGATGATGCAGAAAAGCTTCCTTTTTTAAAAAAATATACTACCCTTTGCAGGGCTGATTTAGTGACATCTAACTAGTTATAGATCATATGGGAACACTGATTTTCTGTTGTTTCCTTTTTTTCAGTTTGATACATGGCTTCGAGATCACTAAGTCCTGAACCTTCTCTTTAGAGCCATTAATGCACCTTTTGATTTTTTTTTTCCTCAGCTGTAACATAGGTAAAACTTCTTGGCCAGTGAAGCATCTTGCTGCTGTGATTTAACTGGTGAATTAATAGCTAATGGGGGGAACATAGTTTTTCTACTTTTGCCCTGGAAGCACTTGACAGAATATGCAAAACAATGGAATAAGCTATTAGGTATAATTGAGCCGTTCATTTGAGTGTTGTTTAACACTGTTAGTGCTCTTGGATCAGCTATGAATTTACTTCTCAGTAACTTGAACGTGGGCTCCTTGGACTGGGTGTTCAAACATTTTCCTTCCATAACCCCGGTCCATTGATCTCATTAGCGATGACTAGTATTTGGAACCTCTGCAGGACTGATCAGTAACCAGGTTGTGAAACTTGCATTGTACCCAGCTTTGCAGACAAATCAGGTATCGCTGACTTCTGGCAGTGTCTGTGGGAGATAAAATCCTTCCCTGCAAGTGTCAAGAAAGGTCATGTGCTAGGGAAGCTTGCTGAGACTTACTGCATGCAGCCTGCTTGGAGAGGAAAAAGGTTCACCTCGTGTTTTCTTTTCACTCAAGTCTAGCTGATTAATCAAGTTGCTACTCTGTGCACTGATTTTTCTAGAATTGCTACTGCGGTGATGAAAGAAATGGTTATTTAAAAAGAGTATTTATTTTGAAAATGTTTGATTAATATATTAATGTGAAATGACTTTTGAATGCATTTTGTTTTGCCAAGACTGTGAAGTAAAGAGAAATAATCAGTTCAAAACTTAAAATGTTTGTGCATTTGTGTGTGTGAAAGGCAACCCTGATGGAAGCTTGGCAGCTTGTGGGTAGGGTGGGAAGGGAGGAATTATCAGGCAGCAAAATCATTTGGTAAAGCAGGATTTTGTTCTCGGCTTAGCTAGTCATTTGTGACTTTGCATTCGTCACTTGATCTCTCTTGACTTCTGCTTACTTTAAGAAATGAAAATAAGATGTTAAAATCTTTACAAACGCCCATTTCACATTTCCTGTTGTAAGTGGATGAGGCTGCTGCTGAATGTTTTACCAAGCTGTGTTTTTCCTGGCCATTCCTCTTTAAAATCTCTATTCAACCTAATGCTAGAAGAGGTAGTCAAGGGACACAGCACAGTAATCACCTCTGAAATCTGTCTGCAATTAGAAGAGAAGAATTTGTAACTTTTTTCTAAGTGTGCTGAGCTGCCTGGACAGCTCTGTACTCAGTTAGGCCTGTATTCCCTAAGGCAGTATGGTCCAAGTGGAGGCTTCTCTCTCTGGGAAATCAGGGAGTTGTTACTCAGGCAGCATGAAGAGCTCTTCCTGAATGTGCTCCAATAGGAGCCATGCAAGAGCTATTGCTACTCATGCACGAACAGAACTAGAAAAAAGTACCAGTTGGTAGGGTAGAAAAGGGGACATCCCACCCCATGGGATCTGTTCCTGTGGTTATTGAGATTAGATGAGACCCTCCAGTTTACGCTGACCTGTAGCAAATGGAAGGTTTTCCAAAGCTAATGTCCAAATGTTGCTCGGTTTCATTCCTCTTCCGAGTTGCAACTGGCCACCTTAACCCCCTTGAAGCTCCCCAATCAACTAGGGTGGCAATCTTCCAGATTCCACCCTCCTCCTGTGTTTTATTTGGCTCTTATGTCCTTCCAGATACTTCTTTTATTTAATTATAAAGCTGACTGATCTGCTTGGGTTTGTTTTCTGTAGCAAGAGGTGGGTGGAAAAGGAAAGCATTAAGATGTTACAGCACAGTTAGAGCCTAATAAATCTTGTTTTGTAAATTAAATTACTTCAAATCTAGCAATAGCTTGTACAAGTCAGCATAGTTTCTTGAATTATGTCTGTCCAGCTCCAAGACCCTTCAGGAGACTGCTGTGGTTCTGTCAAACTGTTTTGTACTGCAGGGTTCTTACCTTGTTTTGAAGTGCTTTACCTCTGTTACCCTCTATTCCAAGACAGATAATCCTAGAAAACAGAGTTTGCACAAACTTCCCAGGTCTCTTGCCCAGCACCACTTTCTGTGCAGCTTTGATGTCAACAGTAAGTGCAAACCCACGAGATCTGTTAAATCATTCTGCAACAAAGTGTGCTTGAGAGAAGAAGCATTTGGGTACCTGCTTTGATGAGAACTTGGCTTTGCTGTTCAGGCTGAGTCTCTGTTTCCTTAGTGTAGGCAAGTGGTAAGATAACGGACAGACCATGCCATTTGCTGCCGAAAATGAAGTTATTTTAAGAGACGGGGTCAGACTGGAAGTTAAATATTCCTTCCTTAACAAGGATAACAGTGAGCTAAATCAGTGGCTCTTGAACTGTGAGCTTTTTACAATGGTTTATTGGTGAATGTCCCCGTCTCCCTAGGGGAGGCTGTGGCATGTTGTATGGGGAGGTGAGAAGGAGCAAGTCAAAATGAAGAGACTGTTCATGGTTGTCTCAGTATGTCCGGAGCATGGTGGGGAGAAGCGAAGCACGTGGCAGGAATGATGAAGATGTGGGGCCAAAGGCCGGGCAAGTCGCACAGTTGATGAGACTGAGACAAGTAGGACGCCAAACGCAGCAGTACAGTTTAGGAGGGTGCAGATTTTGGCCAGTCTGATGCAGATGAGAATCCCTGCTTCACTCGCTATAATCTGAGTGAAGAACATAGATCTGGCTTAGATATTTGGCATTCCCTATCCTCTCCCTGATGGGAACAGTGGGCTGTGCCCCATCTGAAAGTAACTTAGTTAAGTCGGAAGGATCATCCAGTCCTCCTGCCCATCTACAGGGGAAGATTTTAAATGCTAAAATAAGGAAGTGCTATTGGGGCTTCCTGCCCCTGCCCTGGAAGCAGGGATGAGAGTAAGGCAGGAAGAAATGGCAATGCATTAATATGTCTCCATATCTAGTTTCAGCTTGAATGTTTAATCAGTTGTTATGTGGCAGTAAGGCTGTCATATGAAAGCTAAATCCATACTATCGATTTGCAGTTTTTGGACAGCATTATGTTTTATTGATCTGCATAAAGATAAATCTATTTAATAAAAAGAGAGGGGCATGTGGAACGATTAAATTGTTGGATCTAGTAAATCTTTGAGCATAAATAGTTTTTCTACTAATGTGTACAGTTATGGCTTCTCAAACTGACCTAGGCTCTTTGAGAAGCCTGTCACTTCACCTTCACGCCTGCTTCCCCCTCTGAACACAGGACTATTTCCCTGCTTCACCGGGGTGTGGTGAAACTAGGTCTTTCTAAAGTGCTTTGAGATCTTATGCAAAAAGCTGTTACTGCAGGAGTTGTAGGTACTAATTGCAAACTTTCTACTGTAGCCCCTGAAAGGCTTGTTGATACCCTTTGGGGCTGGTGTACATCTTTACTCTGGAAGGGTGGTGCTTGTGTACGCTTGTTCAGGAATGTCTATAACCTAGAAGAGGTCAAGCCATTCCCATCCACACCATCCCCCTGAGATTTTACCTAGGGCACTCCAGCTGTGTGCAACCCATCATTAAAAAAAAAAAAAAAAAAAAATCAGATGAAATCATTAGTTTGCATGAATTCCTTTTTAGCCGAGAAAAAGCACTAAATGGTCTTTGGGACCACAGTGAAGCAAACGTGGCCAGCTGCCTGCCTGCCCTGTGTGTGTTTTCCTTCAAGGGCTGCCAGCTGCTTTTCTGTCGGTAGACACTCAAATAAGCCATTGGCTGCATCTTCGCTGTGCGGGGACGATGTGATTTATGAGATGTGGCTTGCAGCGCTGGTTGCCTTCGCAGGCACAGTTGGAGGCGGCAGGAGGTGTGGGGCAAAGTTCAGGCTGAGCTATTCCCATCGCAGCAGCTGCGGGAGCGCCTGGGAGTGTGTCCAGCGCCGGCAGGTAAGGGGTTCAGCCTGGCTGGTGTGAGCACCTCGCAGTCATCTTCTTAGTGGCAGCTGTGTCATGGCTTGTGGCAGCTGTAAATAACTCTCAAGTGGGCAGGGGAAGATGGGTTTTGTTAACACAGGCTGTGATCAAGAGTTGATTTCAGGTTTAAAGCTTTAGGAGCAAGTCCGAGTGACTTTTTTTTTTTCTTTTTTTTTTTTTTGTGCATTGGTTAGAAATGCTGGGACATGCAGGGCAGAGTTGTTGATTTTAGGCAAAGGTTTTCTTCACAGTCATATTGGGTATTACTCACACGTCTGCTGCTCTGTATGAGTCAGCTTGAAGAGCTGCCATCATGAGACTAAACTGGAAACTAGTATTTCAGCACCCTCCTTGCTCAAGGGCTGGCTGTTTGCTGCTGAGAGAGGCCACAGCGGGATGTGAAAAGCCCTGCATAATTGTAAGAGCAGGAGAGTGGAGTCATACCTGCTGTCAAGGGCTGCTGGATTTTGTACTTCAGGGTGCAAACGGACCCGGAAGGATCTCTGCGGTGTCCTCCCAGCTGCCTCTGAACCGGCGGGTGATTGATTTCCTTCCCAGTTGGATATTGTCTCTGGATACTGGAGCAAAAGGTACTAGCTTGTACTCCGCCGGTGGAATCTGTGGCGTGAGCTTGGCTCAGCAAATTCGGTGTTTCTAAATCTTTCCTTTACCCTGCTCGAATCGAGTCTTTCCCCTCTGAGTTTACGTAGTTTGTGCTGCAAGGGCTGGGCCCTGCCTTGGGTGCAGTCACTCTCCTTGCAGCACAGAGCAGCTGCAGTTATACCCAGTGTTTTGACTTGTCTGCCCGGCATCTGCGGATAGGGAAATCAGCACTGCAGTTTGCTCCTTTCTTCCAAGGTTTCTGATCTAGGTGGGTTCAAAGCCTGATTTTTTTCAGAGAAGCTTTAACATGCACATGGGAGAGGTGGCAGTAGGAAAAACCACGGAGGGACTGTTGTATTGAAGCTGGTCAGTGATTTTGCATATGTGCTCCAGCACTCCCAGACAGGCAGAAGGACGCTTGGCATGCATCCCACTGGCATGCCTGGTCTGGTACCGAGATGTCAGCCCAAAACTTTCCCATGTTCACAAGTATCTTCCTTGGTTTCTCTTGGGCTTGTGCATGTCCCGCTAGTCTGAACTCAGCACCACGAACCAGCAGATGAAACGGCCTCTAAATCTGTGTGTCCCTTCCTTGTTGCTGCAGCAAGAACAGCTGCTACCCTGGGCTCCGCTGGCGCAGTGAGAGGATGATAAATTGTGTGGCTGACATCAAATTCATCTCACTGGGAAAAGGAGGTGGAAAAAATATTTGCTACCTACATGTAACACAACAGTAATGGAGAAAATGCTTTAAAGCTGTCATGGAGCACGGCAAGCCAGATGAATAGCATCCAGGTTAATACATGAAGTTCATGTCCTCCTAAAGGAAGAGGTAACTGGAAGCCCATGAAATCTGCTTAGATACTTGAGCTGCTGCAGTATTTGAATGCCAGAGTGAGGGACTGAATCAAAAACCTCTTTGCTAACTCTTAAGACTTCTGCATTAGATCTTGCTATCAACCCCAGCGCTTCCACAGGGTTAAATCCTTCACAAAGCCCCAAGAACACTTTTGTGACATGCCCTGACCCAGACTTACAGGAAGAGCTTGATTTCTGGTATGCAGGCTATTCTGTACTATCTGTTCCTCCTATTAGACGTAGCCTTGGTATCAGAGGTGTTGGGTGCCGGTGCCCAGTTCTCTAAAGTTTCCCTTTGCAATCACTGTGAGCCCAGCCAAGCGCAGACTGCTACCCAGAAAGATTTGGTGTCTCCATCTGCCTTGTGTAGCCGTGCAGGGAGCCAGAGACTCGGCTTTTCAGCTGGGACAGTTTTCAGCCCACCCAACCCTGGGATCTGGCTCACATGCTGGTACTGGAGAGAGGGCAGGAACATGGGGCTGGAGAGGGCAGGACACTTGGTTCTCTCGCTTTTGGAAAACCATTCAGTTTGCATTCTCTAGGGAGCTGGAGCAGCTTGAAGCTCCAGAGCTTAGCGTCACAGCAGCATTTCCCCTTGAGGGGCTGGTGACAGCAAGGCCTGGTCTGTGCCCGACCACATAAAGCACTCCACGGTGCCCGGGTGCTGACTGTCTCGCAGGAAGCATGGCTGGAGTCATCCTCATGTGCACCCTCTGTGGAGCAGAGAGGTCCTGGTTGAAACCCGTGTTCCTGCCCAGGTTTTCCAGAGGAAATACAGGTTGCACAAATGCAGCTTTGCTGCCCCATGTGGACAGCCTGGAAGTCCTCTTTGCACTTCCCAGAAAGACAAGGTTTGCCTTTGCATCCTGCTGAACTATCCCATTTGCTGCAAAACAGACGTGTGGGTGGGGGGAGCAGTGTTCCCCCACCCTAAGTAGCACGGCTTTCCCCTAGGGCAGCACTCAGCCCCTTTAGAAGAACAGGACTGGGTTGAGGCAGGACAGAAATAACCTAAGTGCTCTGCAGTAGAGAAGGAAAGCAAATAACCAGCATCGATCCTGGGTGTGAAATGACTGGTCCCAGAACAAATGGGGTCTGTGAGTGCTGGGGGTTCGGCCGGCGGCTGGATCACCCGTGCGAGGGAGCGTCTCTGATCTCATTTTGAAACTGCCTTCCGCTCCGGTGCTCGGCGCTCATCTCCGCTGGGTTTTCGCGAGATGCCTTGCCAAACTGCGGCAGACACAGCCTGGTTTTGCATAGTCATTTGACCTGGCATTTAAAAGGAGAAGTGAGGGAGGGACATGTTGAAATCAATTTTTTGACTACTTGCCTGGTTGCAGCCCGGAGATCAAGATAAGGGTGAGGGCCAGCTGCAGCACCAGGATTATCAAGCCGAGAGGTAGGAACATAAACCGCTGTTCATGTTAGAGAGAGTCCTTTTGCACCAGGGTTTCCTTTAAAAGGAAGATAACCTTTAAAGGGTGCAATAATGCTTATTCTCTGGTGATCTGTTTTCTCTGGAGGCCCAATGGCAGCAAGTACAACCCCATGCATGAATCCGTTGAGGACTTAATTATACCGGGGGCAGCCTATAACCCTGGCCTCCTTATAACCCTTCCTCTGGAAGTCTCCTAACTTGGAGTTTCTGAGGTGTTTTGCAAGGTCCTTGCTAACTGTCTGTGGTTTGGGGCATGGAGTTTATTGGGATTATTTCCTCTAACCAGAAGTCTGTGCTACTTTTGGCAGCTGCTTTTAGGGCTTCTCTTGTTTCCAGGATGAGGAGTAATTCTGGGTTCAAACAGATGTAGATACATGATCTCGGTGATTTTTGCCACTGGTATTTTGGGGAGCAAGTGACTGCTGGTTAAAACCAAGGGGGATGGAGGATATTTGCTTCTATTGAAAAGCGATCACCAAATTACTCTCTCTCAGCACACGTACATAAAACTCCACGTGAGCCCTGCACAAAGACTTCAGGAGAGATGCAAACTGCCCCGTGACGGGATGGGGGGGGGTGGAAATCTGAAATACTTGTGTCCATCCTGCAGAGCTATGACTGTTTCCAGCCAGCATTGCAAAACCAGCGCCTAGAGATGCGCTTAACAGTTTGGAAACTTCTGGGGAAAGTATTTTTAACAGCACTTCATGCATCAAAGCTGATCTTTTCCTCTCTAAAGTGTGCAAAGCCACAGTGCAGCAACTGGCTTTTGGCTGGAGAATGACTGTCTGATGTTTAGCAATACTTCTTGTTGATACTGATTTTATTTCTTCAGCATTTCAAGGAAAAGGGAGGTGGATATGAGGATTAGCTAAACTCTTCCCAGTTGTTCTCTCTGCATCGGTTGAGGTAAGAGACGTTTCTTCAAGTCCTGTGACTATTTTACTGGGGAGAAACAGCGAAAGCCGAGAGCAGCTCGAGGGGGGTTAGCATGCCATGTCCACCTCCTGCCTTATCTGTGTGGTTGCTCTTTGCTGTGCCAGTTTTTGCATTTGCAATCCAAGCTAAAAGGAAAGGTGAAAGCAATTCTTCTTCTTTGCACTTTACACCGCTGCTTTCCTACGATGACGTTTTGCAGCGGAGCGTCACACTGCTGCCCCAGATCAATAAGCAGCATATGCAAGCATCAAAGGCAAGGGAAGTAGAGTAGAAATCCACTTCTCTGACCCGTCTCAGGCCACTCGCAAGGAGTGAGACACCTTTGAACTCTTTGCCTAAGGCAAATGCTTAGCTGAAAAGAGCCTCGAGCGCCTCTGGCAGCGCCGGGGCTGGCCACCCTCTCCGGGCACGAGGAGGGGAGGCGACTCCGCGGCTGAACCAGGAGAGGAAGTGACGCCAGGGCAGATCCACGGGCTCGCGTGCCGCCGCTCGCGGACAGCAGTTACAAAAGAGCTTCCCCGCGGCTCTTGCGCCGGGGCTGGGCCGCAGGGACGGCAGCGGCGGCTGGGCACCGCCGCGGGGGTGCACCGGAGGGCGGAAATTTCACACGCGGCTTTCCTCAAACCTCAGGCCATCGGCCTCTCGCTGAAACAAATCCTTCCGAGGACAGAACGGGCCGGCTGCCTCCCTGCCTCCTGCCGGGATCCTGCTGCCCGGATCCGCCGGCGGCGCAGGCATCGTCCCCTCGCAGCGCCGCGTGCCGTAGCTAAGGGGACGGCCGCGGCCGCGCGGTTTCAACGGTCGTGGTTTCCTGTTTGGATTAAAAAGAAATCCCTGATAGATTTCGGCAGCGGCGCTAAGCCGGTGCTGCGGCGCTCCTTCCCCCCCAACTCCGCGTTGAGCCTCTTAGCTAACGCCGAGCCGCGGCTGCTCCCAGCCGGGCGGCCGAGCGCGCCCGCGGGCCGGGAGCGCGGCAGCTCGGCTCGTCCCTTGGCGCTCTCCCGGGCCGCTGCTCGCGTCTGTCCCCTACGTCGGACGCTAGCGCGGGCGGCTTGCTGGGGCTCTCCGAGCGGAAGGCGCCGCTTTTGATGGGCAACTGCCTTGCAACTTGCAATCAGATAAACTGCTTACGAGAACGAAAGCTGCCATTAAACGCAAGCTTTTAACTCGGTTTCCTGCTGCTTCCCCCCCCCCGGTAGCTGCTTTGGGAAATGGGGCAACGCGCCCTGTCACAGGCCTGCGCAGGGGACGCGGCGTCCCGCCGTGTGCCTGCTCCTCCTCTCCCCTGGCCCCTTTTCCGGCTGGGTTTTGCTTCAGCCATTTCAGGATTAGTTTTGTGCGCTCGCTCCCACCCGCTCGCTCACAAGGTTTTGCCCGCATTGGATGCGAAACCTCCCCGTCCTGCCTGCACCCCCAGGCCCCCCGCGAGGGCAGGCCGCGGCGGCGGGGCGCCAGCGCCGGGCTGGGCCGCCCGCCCCGCTCTCGGAGGAGGCCGGGGCGCGCTTCCGCTTGCTAAAATGCCCGGGGCGCGATAAGGGCTGCGGTTTCCTCTGAGCAGGCGAACGCGGGGAAGGGGAGGCAGCGACAGCAGCTCCGCCGCCCCGGGCTGAGCTCTGCGCCGGCATGGACGCTGCCGGCGAGGCCCCCGCGGGGACCGGCCCCGGGGAGGAGAGCCCCGAGGTACGTGGCTTCCCCGTCCCGCTTCGCCCCCCGGCCGGCGCGTGGCCGGGCCCCGCGGGGTGAGCGCTCCCCGGCGCCCTGCGGCCCCGCGCCGGGAGGCCGGAGCGCTGCTGCCCGCGGCCTGCGCGGCGCGGCGGCCTCCCGGCGCGGCCTTCCCTCGCGGCAGGAGCCCGCGGCGCAGCCTTTGCCCTCCCCGAAGCGAGGGTGGTTTCTCCTCCTCCTCTCTCACACTTCCCGCTGCCAGGGAAGGGGCGACTTCCGAAGGCCTTTCCCTCGCCGCCCTGCTCCGCGCGGCTCCCTGGGCGGCAGGAAGGAGTCGGTCCCCGCGGCGGCCCGGGGAAGGCGCCGGGGCAGCGGGCCGGCCGGCCGCGGCCAGCGCTTCGCTCGCCGTCGGGACGAAGCGGGCCCGGCGCGCTGGGGAGCAGCCGTGCGCGAGGGTTAAACTCGCCGTGGGTGGAAGAGCTGAGTTTAGTCCAGATGGCCAGGGGATTAGGCCAGCCCTGGTTTTGCTATTAGCAAATGTTAATGTCCCAGCTCGCTCGCTCTCTGTTTTTTTTTTTTTTTTTTTTTTTCTTTTTTTTCCTGCTATTAGGAGGATCCTAAGGTCATTTGGGGGCCTGGGCTGCCCCCCCCCATAGATGCTTGTGTTTCCCTCCCCGGAGCCCATCACCTCCAGTCCCCACGGCTGAGCAGGGGCCGTGCGGGGCCTTGGCCCAAACGCCTTCTTTGCCGGCACCTTCCCCAAAACACCAGCGCCCGGCGGCCTCCTCGGCCCGCCGAGGTGACGGGGAGGACGTGGCTTGGGGGCTCCGTGCTGCCCTCACGTGTCCGCAGGGTTTCAAGTGGCCTTTAGGGACTGTGCACCCCGAAGGGCTGCGGGTGTTGGCACCCCCATCCCTCTGCCCTCCCCCAGTGTCCTCCGGAGATGGCCTTTACCACACCGGCAGACCCAAACATCTCTGGTTTTCTCGTTTCTCCTAGATGGATCTGTCCCACCGGTTCTCCAAACGAGAGGTATGAGCATGACCTGCTTTTCTTTGGGTAAAAAGGCTGCCAGCCCCCAGGGCTGAGCCCATGGTCCTCCTGGGAGGACAACTGCTGGTTGGGGAATGCGGCTCAGCACCTGGGGACCCAAAGAGGCTCCCCAAGGACATCTCTGTTGGGAGCTGGAGCAAATGAGCCCCGTTTGGTTGCCCCTGAGCAATGAAACGTCCCCCTGCACAGGCCGGCACCAGGAGAGGGGCCACGGGTCACCGGGGCTCCCCTCTTGCTGCAGCTTACCCTGCTCTACGAGGAGGTCCTCTACACCATCCGGTACCGCCTGGGCAAGCCCGAGCCCAACCACGTGGCTGATGCCGAGGAGCTCTACGCCTACGTGCAAAAGGTCAGTGCTATGTGCCAGCCGGAGCAAAAGCATCGCTGCAGCCCCTCAGAACCTGCCCTCATTCCCCTTATCCCTTGCATGTGTCCACCCTCGTGGCAAGAGGCTAGAGAGCACGCAGGGAGAAGGGACCAACAGGTCACCTTAAAAGATGTAGCAGCAATGTCTATGCAGAGGGCAGGGGGCAGCTTACGCCTGAGAAAGGCAGGCTTTTAGGAAGAAATATTTATCTTTGGCTCAGGATTGTTGGAAGAAGTCTTTCCTTTAAGAGCTTTCAGCTGTCGCCCAGCCTTTCTCCTGGGCTGTTTGCTCCTCTCCCACTGAGTGCTCCAGCTGGTTCCCACGGAGCAAGCGCCTTGCTTCCCAGCGCTGGGAAGTCCCTGGCTCTGCTCCAGCCACCATTAGTCAGGCAACATCCGTTAGCGGGCTTAATTTTTGTAACAGGCTTTCGGCATGGATCCGGAAGAGCACAGCATCATCATGCAACAGGTCAAGGAACTGGAGGTAGGAAGAAGGATGTGGTCTCCCAGGAGCACATGACCCAGGGCCAGCCCCACTCTATGGGGTGTCCCCACAAGGTCTCCTGGTCTGTGCACTGGGACTTTGGGGTATGGCAGCTCAGCAGCTGCTCCTCACTGTGGCACTTGCCCAGGAGCTGTTTGCTGGCCATACCCCACTGTGACAGCTGGCAGCCAACAACACAGTCCCACTCCTACCCTGTCCTTCCTCGCAGCATCGGTGGCAGCACTGCAGACTCTTGCTGCCCTGCTGCTGAGCCCTGTGGCTGCTTTCTGCCTCTCCAGGCTTTGCCTTCAGGCCTGATGTGCATCCAGCCTGCTGGGTGGAAGAGATCCCCCCCCCCCGCCCCATATCTGCTCCAAAATTACACAATTTTTCTTTCTTCCAGAGCCCAATTTTTTGTCTGAAAGCAACTGTGAAGGAAGCCAAAGGGATTTTGGGTAAAGACGTCAGTGGTAAGTGGAGATACGTGGGTGTTTTGGGCAGAAAAAGGACAGCTGCTGCTTGCTGTCACAACGGGATCTTTCACTTCTCTGCTGTTGCAGGGTTAAGTGACCCATACTGCCTGCTGGGAATTGAGTCCAAGAGCCAGGAACCAGCTCATCCAGAGAACAAGAAACGGCTAAAGGCTGTGGTCAAAGACCTCATCCCCGAAGACCAGATCCATCGGACCCAAGTCATAAACCAGACCCTCAGCCCAGTGTGGGATGAGACATTTATCCTGTAATCTGCCTTCCTGTCATCCCCTCTTTGCTGGTGGCTGCCACCTTACTTAGCAAGGGATCTCAGGATCTTTCCAAGGGATCTCATGTTGGGGTGGCAGTGAGGTACTGGGAATGCTGGAGGATTGCTGTGTTCTGCCTTAAGGCTTAGATGGTCACTAAAGAGATGGGGGAGCATCTCTCTGGGGGCCAGGTGGCAGCCACCTGCCTTTAATCTTTCTGCCTGCTTGCTCCCCATCTCTCCGACCCCAACAACTGCTGTTCAGGTAACAGTTTCCCGTTTGCACGTTGCAGGGAGTTTGAAGACGTGGAAACTGCCAGCTTCCACCTGGACATGTGGTGAGCAGCAGCATCTTTCTTCCTGGGCTGGCAGCCCCAACCCACATGCCAGACCTGAGAAGGGTCCTGCCTCATTGCAGAGAGTCCTGGGAGGGTCACCAAGGCATTCCTTGATCCTGCACCCTTTAAAAAGCCCTAGAAACTGGCTTGGGACCTGGTTCCCCATTGCTTTCTGCTGCAAGCAGTCACCAAGAGCAAAGCGTATGATGTGCCCACTATGAAGTGGAAAGAGCCCAGATTGCTTCTGTATGAGTAGGGTTTATTGTCCAAGCAACTGAAGATTAAATCTTGATTTTATTACTAGACAAGGGTGGCTCTTGGAAATAAGCAGTGTGTTTGGAGGTTCTGGATGGAAGATAGTTTTGGAGGGTGGTCTCAGCCCCACCACATTCATTCCACCTTCCCTTCTGCACTGTCTTTTCAGCACGAAATGTTTTGCAGTAGCCTGAATTTCCTCTTTACTTTTCCCATGGGTTTTTCTGTCTGCCCTTCCAGGGACTCAGACGTTGTGGAGTCTGTGCGGCACAAGCTGGGGGAGCTGACGGACCTCCATGGCCTCAAAAGGTGGGTGCTGCCGCAGCCCAGCAGCGCTGTACAGATGGCACTGCCAGGTGCAGAGAAGTGAGGGTTTAGAAACTGCCCATTTGCCTCCTTAATTTTACAAGTTGCTTTTGGAGATGTGGTAGAAGTCATGTATGTAGCCAGCAGGAGGTGAAGGGATGGGGATGTTCCCGCAAAATCACAGACACGAGGAAGAAACAGGAAACCTTTTCACCTCCTGATTTGTGCCTTATAGGATCTTTAAGGATGCTCGAAAAGATAAAGGCCAGGACGATTTCCTGGGGAATGTGGTTCTTCGCCTGAAGGTGAGAGCAGAGCGGGGTGCTGCTTGCGTGTTTGACATAACTTCTCCTCCGAGAGACTCCACAAATACTAATTAAGCCTCGTGGGGTCTGGGGAGGATCATAATCCTCCAGCGACACAGGGCTAATTCGGGCTCAGCGCTCTAATCAGCAGCTGAGCTACACATAGGTGCTGGGTCTCCCAACATGGTGGTTGGTGCCTGGCCAGCCAAAAGCCCTTTCTCAGAGGTTATGGTTTTTTTAAACTACATATAAAAGTTATCAAACAGAGCATCTTCCTGCCCTGTTAATGCACTGGAGACCTGTTCTCTGAAGGGGATCCTTCGTTTGGAAGGCAGCCCTGGTTTTTTACACCTCGTCTCTGTGGGTGCAGGACCTGCATTGCAGGGATGATCAGTGGCACCTGCTGGAGCCCCGAACAGAAACGTACCCCAACCGAGGACAATGTCACCTGCAGTTCCTGCTAACACACAAGAAGGTAGGAGGGGACAAGGGAAGGAGTCTCTTACCACTGGCTTAGCCGAATGAAGCGTCTCCTTCTGCTCATCCCCGGGTCCCTGTCTCAGGATCCCAGGTCCACGTCCCAGGCACCAAGAGGGTCCCACTCACTGGATACCACCTTGGCCCTGCTATTGAGTGCAGGGGCACATAGCCAACACATTCAACACTAGTGTGGAGACTTCTACCACCTGCTCTGCAGGCATACCTGCAGTACCTTGGTTACTGCTTTGGCTTCAGCAAGGGCTCTCTGGCCCTACCCTTAATGGGTTCTTGTGTTTCCACTCTCTGACTTCATCCTGAGTGCTGTCTCTTTTCAGAGGACCACCACGAGCAGCAGGACACAGCCAAGCTACAATGTCCATCGTCACCTTCTGCAGCAGCTGGTGTCCTATGAGATCCTGCAACATCAGGTACTGAGAAGGTTAATTGGCAAGGGGAGAGATAGTGGAGAAGCACTGGAAATGAAGGTTTAATTCCCTGCTCTTTAGCAGGTGGGCTGGGGTGAGGGCTTCCTTCAGAGCCCATTGAGTTTGACATTCTGCTGCAGGCACCACAAAGTGACAAGTTGTTTCCTGGGGAGGTGGATCATGGTGCATAGTCCATGGAGGTCTGTGGTGTGTGGTCATGCCCAACAGCCCTCACAGCAGCCTGTTCCTGCAGTGGTCCTGCAAATGCACCTAGCCACTGTGCCAGTCCTCTGCTCCTCGCTTGTTCTGGGGCATATCACCCTCACTTTGCATCCTCTTTCCTGCAGTCTGGCAGCACTGCCTGGGATGGGGAGCTGAGCAAACATGCCATCACTGTGCTCTACCTGCATGCCACACAGAAGGATCTGTCTGACTTCCACCAGGTCATGGCGTGAGTACCTTGCATCCCAGGGAGCTGTGCCAGTGAGCAACGACATAGCAGTAAGGGGGGAGTTCACAGGTCCTGGCGTCTTTACCTTGATGCTGTTTGACCTTGGACAAGTCCTTAGTTTCCCACTTGAAAGATTGCCCTAATAATGTCTCCTTGTGTCTCAAGGGCATTGTGGACCTCCCTGGCAGTCAGTGGTATGCTTTGAGATCTCCCCAACAAGACTGTCAATGCTGGACGTGGCCAGGTCAGCTGGCCCTGGCTGTTTCTCCAGCATCATTGAGCTCTTTTTCTTCTTCCCTCATGTGTAGCTCACTCTTGCCTTGTGCCTCTCTGCAAGCAGATTTGCCCACACTGTACACCTTCTGGGCCCAGTCTATCCTGTGAAGTTTAGATTAGCATTACTGGTATTAAGCCCAGGGCTGTGAGCAGCAGCAGGAGACCTAGGTCCTGCCACAATCACAGCCATAGCTGTGGGCAGAGGAGCATAGATGTGGGTGAGGGAGCCCCATTCCGGTGTCTGTGGTCACTCCCTCATCGCTCATGATTGCTGTGTTACCGAACTGAGCTCTGAAATCGAGGTTTGTGCGTGCGGGAGCAGTCGGGCCAAGAGGGTCTTCTTCCAGCTGCCAGAGACGGCCCCAGTGCTGCGGTACTCACCTCAGCCTCTCTTCGGCACTGCAGGCAGTGGCTGGCTTACAGCAAGCTCTACCAGAACCTCGAGTTCAACAGCAACTGCCTGCTCCACCAGATCACCAGCATCGAGTACCAGTGGGTACAGGAGCGCCTGAGACCAGAGCAGGTGAGAGGAGGCACCAGACGGGACAGAGATTGGGGCAGCCCAGGGGAAATGTGCCCCAGGCACCAGAGCCAGGGCTTCTCCTCCCAGCTCCTCTTGGGGCGAATGCCAGTTGCCACCAGCGCAGCCAAGTTGGTGCGGTTTCCCTCCCTGTGCTCCAGAAAGGACAAGAGATAGTGGGGTATAGGAATGCCCTGAGAGCCTGGAGACCCCAGTGGTGGGCCAGGGTGGCCAGGAGGTATTTCTGGGGAGGAACCAGCAGCAGGGTCCACAGACAATGCACATGTCAGGTAGCCCTTTCTACCCAAAACTGATCCCTCTCTGTGCAGAGAGGCCCTCACCCTTTACTTTGCCACTCCTCCCCTCCAATTCTTGCTCTCCAATCCCTGCCCAGTTTCCCAGGGCCTCCCAGCACTCTGCTGCGACTCTGAATTTTTCCTGTATAGGCTGTGAAGTTTAAGCAGAAAGATCAATTCAGCCCCCTTCAGGGAGAAGTTACCTAGGGCATCAAGAGGTTTTCATGTTTCTAGAGCAGGCTAGAAATGAGTCTGAGACAGGCTCCCTCTGCCTCAGTGCCATGTACCTTCTGGCATCTCCAGCCAGCAATGGCAGCATGAGTTTCCTTCCTTCTCCCCAGAGAGCAGAGCTGGCTGAGTCCTTCCAGTCCTTGCTGACTTACGGGATCTCTGTCATCCGGAGGTACCGCATCGTTTTCCCCCTCTCTGTCCCAAGGTCCACGGAGAGGCTCCAGTCCTTACTCAGGTGAGTCAACTGCTGCGTTCATCAGCCAGTGTCAGCTGCACTTGGGGTCATGATACTTGGCCTGCTGAGATGGACAAGCTTGGTAATCCTTCCAACTCCTGCCACCTGTCCTTGGGGAGAAAGGGGGTGTTGAAGTTTGAGCAAAAACCCGTGAGAGCCCTTTCTGCCCCATTCCAGGCTGCTGGCCCCATAACGGCTGTGCAACATGTACATCCCTCCATCTGTGGTCTGGCTTCTAGTCCTAGGCTCCCCACGGGGGATTTTCTCAGGAGGAGAAGGTCTGTTTGCATAGGGTCTCCTGGGTGGTTGTTTTTGAAGGGTTTGTGCTGGATTTCACCAGTGGTTCTCACCTTGCAGAGTCCTGGTCCAGATGTGCAAAATGAAAGCCTTCCGAGAGTTGTGCACACTCAGCTCTGACCTCCTTGAAATGGTCTCTGAGGCTCTCAAGGTACCAGGAGCAGGAGGGTATCTCCCATCGCAGTCCCAGGGAGCTGGGGCCCTGTGGCTGTTCCCTTCCATCCTTCCCCTCTCCAATGCCCATACCTAAACCTTTCCTCCTCCAAAGGCTGCCAAACATATGGACTACCATTGGGGTAAAAATACCAGCTTCTCTTCTTCTTCAGCTCAACTTGGAAAGTGCCACATGGGTCTGGGCCCCACAGTTCTCACCAGGCCACACTGGTTCTTACCCATACCTAGAGGACAGGGAGAGCGAATCGGGTAACAGAGTTGATTTTGTTCCTCCACCTTCACACCAAGTCTCCTCTCTTGCAGTCAGGAACTACAGAGTGGTTTCACATGAAGAAGCAGCACCTGAAGCCTATGATGAAGGTCAGGTCCCATTTCTGCCTTTCTGAGATTACAAGAAGCAATTTGCTGAGCTTCGGGTGGCAGGCCCAAGGGATGGGATGATGCGGATGAGATGAGGCTTTTGCAGTTTTCTGATACACTCTAGATATTTAGCTTTCCAGCCTACTATGAGCTGTGTTACCTGCACATGCTAAGGTACACTGAAGCTTAAAACCTTGGTGTGATACTCACCCAACAGGAAGGAGCTGGTCCCCAGCACAACTACACAAGCATGAGGCAACAGTGGATGTTTACTGACAACTTCCTAGTGGTCCTAAAGCTAGATTGCTACCTCACAAGCAAAAAAATTAACTGAATGGAGCCTAGGTCACCTCACAGCCACTGCATATCAAAAATAAGCTTTTCTTTCCTTTGCAGAGCATGGAGGAGAATGGCAAAGCCCTAGCCAAGCTCCTTCTGGAGGTGATAGGAGATCTCCAACAGTGCAACAAAATCTGGAATAAATTCTTCATCAGGTAGGTTTTGGAGGTGGACTTCTCCTTGTCCACTTCCCTTGGGGTCAAGAGCCACAGGACACTGACACTTCATTCATCCTCTCAGGCTCCACAATTAATGCCCGTAAAAGGAAATCTAGAGGAATAAACCCAAGCTATGAGACCCAGGAGACAGGAAATCTCCTCCTGGGGTCTCAGGAAGGAACAGATATTAACTAGCTAATGACTTCTTCATCTTCCAGTGGTCCCTCTTAGAAGATCTCCTAGAGCTGTGATACTGCTTCTGTGCTGTGCTTGCTCTTACAGCAAGGATATGAGCTGGGGAAGGATTGCTGGGCTGCATTTGCTGCCTAGGGTATGGCAGACTCCTGACTCCCTGTTTCTCTCTTGCAGCACCTTGAAACTGAATATCTTCTGCATTGCCTACCTGGAGCTGGAGAGCCTGGTGAGCAAACCTGGGCTGCTCTGCAGTCATGAGACTAAAAATTAAAGCCAGGCTGAGATTTTTAGCACTGTCTCAGGCTTGTCTTTCTGCAACTGACTGTTGCAAGAGCAAGCCAGGGAAGTTCTCAGTCTTTCCCTGCATGCCCATTAAGTGATTGTAATATGTTTGTCCCTCTGCTTGACCCACTGAATTTCCTGAAATGCCAGCCAAAAGGAAGGGGAGTCCCTGGAGCTGACCCCTCATCTCATGTCCCCTGAGCTCCCAGAACAGTCTAAGGCTTACTGGTCTGACTCTCGCTAACACCTCTCCTGCCATGAGATACCCCCCCCCTTTTCCCTTTCATCATTGCTAGGTTGCAAAGCATGTACAAGAGCAGCTGAGTGAGATCGACAGCAGTATGTCCAAGCCCACGGCCGAGAGCCTTTTCCAGCTCTACATGAGCCTGCAGGAGCTCTATCAGATGAAGGACTTCCTCCCAAGGAGGTACCAACCCGTTCAGGCTGAGCCCTGATAAACGCTGGAGAGGGAGGAGATGTTTGAGGGTAGGAATGAATTGGCTGTTTAGCTCTCCTGGAAGCAGGATGCTCTTTAAATTGGACCAGCTTGTTGATCTCCATGTGGAGTTAATTCAGAGAAGCTCCAGGCCCTTCACATTCACCTCTGTCTGGATTAATTTTGTAACTGTCACTAGTTACAAGGGCAGAGAGACCAGACTGTTGGATGTCTGTCTTCTGACACATCATCAGAAGGGTTTCAGGCTTGTCAGAGGCAGAGGTGGAGTCTTCTCCTTAGCATGTTCCTCATGGGGCTCTTTTTACAGGTTTGTGTTCTCGGGAACTGTTACTGGGAGGGACTGTGCCAAGGGTTCAGCGGAGGCTTTCTCCTCCTTGGGGCAGGGTCTCACATCTAAGAGAAAGGAGGGTTTGTAGCCCTGTTCTGTTGTACAGTTAGAGAAGCCAGGTTGGTGCTTTTATCCCCCAGGGACAGACCCTTGGCTCTCAGTGACTTCCACCAGTGGTTCAAAGAAGCTGTGCCCCAGTGGCTGCAGAAAGCCTACACAATTGCGCTGGAGAGGACACAGAGAGCTGTCCAGATGGACCAGGTAACATGGGGAGGAGAACGCCTCCTTTGAGCCTCCCAGGGACTTGACATCTCCCTCCACACGCTCCCATCTGGCCTTCTGGGAGTCTTTTGCTCCCTGGCTATTTATGGTCCTCACTTCTCTCTTTGGCCTTTGCTAGCTCAAGCCTTGCAGCCTTGAGTTCACCAGAGCAGTTGCCTCTTGCTGCCCAGGAGCAGACTGGCTCCTGTTCCAAGTGCATAGTGAATGACTTGCTCATCTCATTTGTCCCCAGGGCACTGGCGTCCCCATGCCTCTTCCCTCACTGCTCTCTGGCAGCTTGTGCAGAGCAAGTTGATGAGCTTGCAGTTAGTGCAATGCTGCAAATGCCACCATCACATTTGACATTTGGAAAGAGAGGAGAGAGAAATGCAGCCATGGGGCTGGAGGCTCCTCACTCTGCTCTTTGGTACAGTTCAACCATGTTGAATAGAAATAGGGGACGATAACCAGAGTGGGGATCTCCAACTGCTCCAGCCTGCCCTCTGCGCACTACTTCTCCATCCTTGTCTCCTCTGCTCCCCAAAGTGGCCAGGATGACCATGGAGACAGCATATAGGATCAGAGCCAGGAAGATCTTAAAATAAAGGAGTAGCTCTCCCTCCCAAAATGGCTTCTTCCCAGATGAACTAAGCCACATTTGCTCTCTTTGCCCACCCAGCTGGTGCCCTTTGGGGAGCTCAACAAGCACAGCACATCTACCGTCGACCTGTCCACCTGCTATGCCCAGATAGTGAAGACCTGGCAGCAGCTGAACTGGCCAGACCCAGAGGAAGCCTTCATGATCATGGTGAAGCTCGTGGAGGTTTGTACACCTGGACCTCATGAGCAGAAGTTGTGCTTGCAGGCACCAGTGGCAGGAGTTTCCCCTTGCTCTTGGAGACAAGTCTCGGTGTAGAGTACTAGTGTCCTGCCCTGCTGGGACAAGCCAGTGCCGATCCCCTGGCTCCAAGGTGATCTCTTTGCTATCTGTTCTCCTGCTCAATCCTGCTGCTTTACTCTCCAGGACATGTGCAAAATTGCCCTGATGTACTGCCAGCTGATCAAGGCAAGGGCTGAAGAGCTGTCGCTGCGTGAGCAGAATGAGGGCGATGCAGCCAACAGGGTTGGTATCAGGGCTGGGCCCATGACTCAGGGGCAGCACAACCAGGCAGAGGAGATGAGCTCAGAGCACCCAGCCAGGAGACCCACCATCCCTGGTCTGGCTTTCATGGGGTTGAGTGGGCATGGAGCAAGGTCAGAAGGTCTGCCTCAGTTTCCCTTCACATCTACAGTCTTGGAAAATCAGGAGGGAAATCACATAAGCAGAGGGAATGGGATGGGCGTTGATTGAGCCGGCAAGGTATGCACAGTGGGGGCTTGTGCTGGGACGCTCTGAAGCAGACCCTTCTCCCTCAGCTCTGCATCGTGGTGAACAATATCAAGCAGCTGCGGCTGCTGATCCTGAAGCTGCCATCACAGCTGGACTGGCCTCATCTGGAGCAGCGCATGGGGACTGTCATCAACCCAGAGCAGATCCAGCACACACTGCACAACCAGCTAGATAGCACCATCTCCTGCCTTGATCACGAGATCAGGGATGTGGTGAAAGCTCTAGCTGCGAAGGTAACCGCCCACCACTGTCCCCCCTTGCCCCTCACCTGGCCCAAACCAGAGAGGTTTAAGTCAAGCTGGCCTGGAGCCCACAGAGCCCAGGGCATCTTCTGCCTGCTGGGATGGATCTGGGGTCCTATGAGATGGAGCTGATGTAAAGGAAGATTGAGGAGGAAAACAAATCCTTAGTTAAGGACAACTCCTACAAGGAGGCTCAAGGAAGAACTTTCGCTTGGGAAGGAGGAGGCAGGACATGTGCTGGAAGGTGCCACGGGTTTTTTGCGGGGAGGCAGTGCCCTGAGTGCCCACCAGACCCTGGCACAGGGAGGCTGGTAGCATACTGTTGCGGAATGAAGGCAAAACCAAAGTGTCTCAGTTGAGTTTCCTCTCTGGCAGCTGGAAGAGGGCATTGCCAGACACATCCAGGAGCTCTCAGCCTCCCAGGACACCCAAGAGCCTGAGGATGTAAGTACTTGGACCCTCCTGGCCGCACTCCTTTTGCAGCTCGCCTGTGGCCGCGGGGCTGCCTAGACACCATGCTGAGGGGCTGCAGGCAGCCACAAACAATACTTAACCTGCTTGGGGAAGGCCCTTGGCACCCTTCGCTGCCTTCCTCTGCCCCACAGCCCATTCCTGGGACCCAGGGGACACACACCATGGGGTCCAGACTCCCAAATGCTTTGTTAGACACCCATACTGGCAACCAGGATTAGACCCAAGTGCAGCTTGCCCGTGCCCTTGCTGCAGGAGCCCATCCCTGCCCTGCTGGCTCTAGCCAGCTGTCAGTTCTCTGCCCCACTCCCAGTTAAGTCTTGCCAGATACAGCCCATTGGTACCCTCCCTGACATGCTTTTCCTCTCACTGCAGTCCATCATGCCACTGATGAAGTTTCTGGAGTCAGAGCTGCAGTATCTCAATGAACATCTGGTCCAGGAGAACTTTAAAAGGTGACAGGGGCAGAGGCCGGAGATGCACCGTGGCAGGGGCCAGCAGCACCGCAGTGCCCTGTCTGCTGCAGGGAGGGAAGAGCTGGCCCTGCCTAAGCAAGCGGGGCCTGAAACCTGCCTTCGCTGGCCGGAGCGTCCCATGGGGCTCAGGGATATCCTTGCCTTCAGGCTGGCTGGCAAGATGAGCCAGTTCCCTCTGGCCGTGAAAGCAGCTCTGGGTTTTCCTTGGGACTTCGCTAAGCCTCTCACACCCTGGCTGAGAACCGAGACCCCTATAATCCCCTACCCAATGCTAACAGCCCTTCTTCTTCACCCGGCACAGCCTCCTCACCCTCCTCTGGCATCACACCTTGGACGTGCTGTCGGCAGCTGCCCAGCAGCAGGTCACCTCGGCCAAGCGCTACAAGAAGCTGCACTGTGCCCTGAAGGTATCAGGGAGGGCTGGCTGCCGGGAGCCCTGGCACGTGGAGCAGGGCTGCCTAGGACATATTTCAGGTGCCATCTAACAACATCATTTTCCACAGAGCCTGGAGCTCTGTTTTTATGCCGAAGGCTGTGGACTGCCACTGGAGACCCTCCACACTGCAGCCTTCCTGGTAAGGCCCTGCGGAGGGGTGGTGCGCAGGAGGCTCTGACTGTCTCTGTGTCTTCTGGGACTGCGGGACAGCCTCGGTTGTGCCAGGGACAGAAGCAAGACAGCTCCCTGGCTGCGAGCCTGTCTGCGCACGTGACCATCGTACCTCGTCCTCTTCCTCCCAGTCGCTGGAGACCCACCTGGCCCTCTGCTCTGCCACCAGTCGCAAACTCATCCAGAAATACTTCAGCAACAGGATCCAGCAGCAGGTCAGAGCTGCCCACAAGCCCTTTCCTTTGCTCTGCCCCGGCCAGGCTCCCTTCCTCACGCACACATGAGGCTACACGATGCAACCCTTCTAGTCAAACCACCTGGTTTCTCCATCATTATTGGCTCCCCCAGCTCCAGGTGCTCTTGGGAGCAGTTTTGCCCTGGCAGTGGGCAGGTTTGGAGGGGTTTAGCCAGCCAGCTGATGGGGAGGAAATTGCTCCCTCAGGCCAGAGGGCCCCTCTTGCCTCCCAATGCCTGATAACATGTCTTCTCAGCCCTTGCCAGACCCAGGACATCCCTTTTCTGAGTGTGCAAGAGCCAAAACACAGCACCCTTATTTTGTGCTGTCTCGCTCAGCTGGACACCAGCTCGGAGAAGTACGGGGCCGTGACGATTAAAGTGCTCTACCGCCCTTCAGAGCAGAAGCTCCACGTGGAGGTCCTCAACGCCGTCAACCTCATCCCCCTGGACTCCAACGGTGAGTGAGCGTCGGGTGGGGAAACCCTTCACTGCGCTAGCACCGCTTGGAGTAATGAGAGCCTGTCCTCACTTGCTCTTGCACTCTGTGAGGCTGATTTAGGGGAGGAAAGGGGTTATTTTACCAGTCTGGGCTTGCTGGAGATCGCTTGTGATCTGCCAGGCAGGGCGCAGGCAGCACAGGGTATGCTGTCCGCTCTGCCCACATCTCACCACCTTCAGTTCGCAGCAATCCTGCCTGCAGCTGCAAGAGCATGCAGCGAGGGCAGCCGGCTCTTCCTGCCACACAAACCCTGTCTCAGACACAATATCCTAGAACAAGAAAGATGCCAGGGGACAAGGGACCATCTCGGGGGGCAGCTGTCATTCAGTGAGGCCTCCAGGAGAGGTCGCTGCTCTTTCAGTGCCCATGGCTGCTCAACCACGGCAGCTCCCAAGGCCGCTGGGCCACGCGTGGGCTGGCTTGGAGCTGCTCCAGCACCATCCCATGGGCTGCGAGGTGGCTGTGATGGCGGTCTGGACTCTGCTTAATGGAAACAAATCCCCCCCAAATCAGGATCTTGCTGAGACATGTGGCAACATACCTAAGGCAGATGATGCTCCTGCTCTACTTCAGGCTGGCTAAGGGTCCAGGCGCCTCTGGCACCCTTGCGAAAGGCCATGCAGTGGTCCCTAACGTGACATGCGGGGTCTCACGGTTGCACCCCACCAGGCTCTAGCGACCCCTTCGTCCAGCTCACGCTGGAGCCGCGGCACGAGTTCCCCGAGGTGGTGGCCAGGAGCACACAGTGCAAGAGGAACGAGCTGCACCCTCTCTTCGACGAAGCCTTCGACTTGTATGTAGGGGCCAGCCAACCCCCACCGCCCTCACCACCACCACCACCACCACCACCACGTGCCCTGCCCTGGCCGGGGGGGGGGGGGAGTGGAGACATGTGCCCAAAGCAGGGGTGGAGAGGGGCTGATGTCCAGCTGCCCGGACGCCTGGGCCCTGCACGCTGGGATGGGGCTGCGCTGGGTTCACGGTGCTTTGAGCTGACTGAGGGCAATGTGCGGCAGCCGGAGAAGCCCTGCCCGTGCCCGCGGGAAGACGGTAAGGGAATATGGGGTGGGTGGGAAGTGACGGCTTCCGTCCCCGCCGCTGCAGCCTGGTGCCCCCGGAGAAATGCCGGCAGGACGGGGCCTGCCTGCTGCTGACCGTGTTCGACTACGACACGCTGGGCGCCAACGACCTGGAGGGAGAGGCCTTCTTCCCGCTGAGCCGCGTGCCGGGGCTCGGCGCCGACGAGGACCAGCTCGACGGGGGCCGGGTGCCCCAGACGCGCCTGCCGCTCACCCACCCCCGGCCCGGCGGTAGGTTGGGGGGCGGCGCGGGGAGGGCAGGGCAGGGCAGGGGGCCGCCGGCAGCTCCCCCCGCCCCGACCGCCCGCTCTCTCCCGCAGGCGACGAGATCCTCCGGCTGCTGGAGTCGCGCAAGGGGGACAAGGAGGCGCAGGCCTTCGTCAAGCTCCGCAAGCAGCGAGCCAAGCAGTCCAAGGAGGCGGCGTGAGCCTGGCCTGCCGGGGCTGGGGATGGGACCCGGGAGCTCTTGGTCCCGCTCCGGGCGGGCACGTGGCGTTTTGGGCTGGGGGAGGGGGGGTTTCTCTGGTGGGGTCCCGTGGCGTGCCGCAGTGGGCTGGCACCATGCCATGCAAGACAGTCGGGGTAGTGATGGTGGCCAACGTGCCTCTCTTTCTTTTTTATTTTATTTTATTTTTCATCCCCTTCCTTAGTGGACGTGCCTTTTTTTTTTTTTTTTTTTTTTTTTTAATTAAAAGCAAGCAACCTGAGGCGCTGGGTGAGTCTGTGCTTTGGGCAATGGCCTCGCGCCGGGTGCTGCGTCGGCCTGCGAAAAGCCGTGGGGCAGCAAGGCGAGAGCCCCGGGAGTCTTGCTGTTGTTGTTGTTTCCTGCCCAGTGTGAGGCTCACAGTGCTGGTTTGAGCTGTGGGGCCTGTGCCCTTCGGGGGGGGCTTCCTCAGGGCTGGCATCACCCCACCGGGCGGGCATCTGCGAACAGCCTCCAGCCGAGGCACCAGCGCAGATGTGTCCTGGCTGTAACAGCAGCATTTCCCAGCGAGCAGGTGGCTGCTGAGTCTCCTCTGGTTATCAAGCTGGTTTGAGCTGCAATTATTATTAATTAGCAATCAGAGCATTGACTCTCCTCTTCCCTCTCCCCCACCCGTCCCGCTTCCCCTCAACCCTTTCCATCAAATTCCGGTTGAGCGCTCAACGGGGCAAAAGCTCCTCCGCTGGCGAGGTGACCCGGCCGGGCTCAACCCAACGCCCAGCTGGTGGGATTAAGCCTCCTCTTGCTCACAGGGAAGCCATTTTCCTGCTGAATTCCCTGGTTTCTGCCCCGCTGGGGACTGCAGTTCTGCAGAGCCAGGCAGCAAGCAAGACGCTGCCACCAGCAGCTGGAGCGGGATGCGGCGAAGGAGCCCTGCTTTGTGGCAGGGACATCCTTGCCCAGGGTCGCCCTGCCGAGCACCCTTGGGTGCAGGGCTTGCACCTCGCAAGCGGGTCCCTCCTCTGCCGTGGGTTGGCACCTGCCGTGAGGACCCTGGCTGGGCTTTGCCACCTGGGACTGGGACAATTTGGGTCGAGCAAATGGGCCTCACGCTTCACAGCAAGAATTAGCTGTAAGGACTTACTGGCTTTGAATGTGGTTTAGCTTGATTTTAGCTGTGCGTGTAAAAAAAAAAAAAAATCTTAAAGAAACTGTTGTACTGCTCTGCTCACCTGAGTATTGCAACCCATCAAAACTAACGAGGGTAAAAGCACATTATAACTGATCCTCCCAAACACAAGCCTGAGGAGACTGAAACCCCCATCGCTGTCCTCCTCCTGGCAAAGTGCTCAGGATACCAACAGCTTGTGCTAACACCACAGGGGAATTAATGGACTGGGGCAGGCACTTGTGCCTACTGATTTGATTACATTACTATTAATCTTTAATAGAAATTGGGTGATTTGGAATGCTGGTTTAATTGCACTAATGACAACTGGTTGATGCAGCTTTAAAGCATTCATTTGACTGAAAAAATAAATGCTACTTTGGGGATGCTTATATGAAGTGTGGCCTTCCAGTTGCCAATACATGACGTTACGCACGTAACAGTGTGAACATTCATCCCTCCTGGCTGCCTGGGCACCCGGCATTAGGCAGAGCTCACTTTTGAGCCAGCCTTGCTTTTGCAGAAGACAGAGCCAAATTTCTCTGCTCAGCCTAAGAATTCGGGTGCTAAAATGCACTGAAGGGCTCTGGGGGGTCTGTCATCTCCGAAGGGGTCTCCAACACAGCCAACTCCACCCGCAGGACCGTGTGTGGTTGGACTGTAAGGACTACGGGCAACCCCCTCCAAAGGGCTTGTTGCACAAGGGAGCGCGGGAACAAGTTTTTACGTGGTGTCACGGAAGGGAGCGAGACAGCCTGGCCACGGACGCGGACTTGAAAGCGGGTCTTAGCCGATGTTACAGCACAGCCCTCCTTCTCCCCCTCCCCGCCCAGCCACAAAAGAAGGGGCCATGGCTGCACAGACACCCCGGGCACGCACGCACACACACTGCTTTATTTTTGTTTTCTTTTTCTTAGCAAAAAAATAAAAATTTATTGTCCTCTAAAAAAAAAAAAATCCATCCTGCCCTTGGAAATTGTGACACAGATTGAGTTCTTTTCAGCCCCACATGCAAATTCACTCTGCCAAGAAAAGAGTCTAAACCAGGTTTCCGACAGCCAAAACACATATTTACAGAATACGAGAGAGAAAGAGCGCGCGAGAACGACAGCTGAAATCACAGTTCTATACATGGAATCAACAACACATTTTACACACCACTGATTACCATTCTGCCAACTTCTACACGGACTAGGGGCGCTTCTGCCCGGTGTCCTTGCTGCTGGGGAAAGCAGGGAAGACACTAGGCAAGACTTGCCCCCAGAAATACTGCAGTGTGTAGTAGTATTTTCTTAACGTATACTGTATTTATTTTGTTTTAACATTGGAAGCTACAGAGTGGGGAAGCCCCAGAAATCTCTCCAACGCAGTCACTAGTCTGCATGAATACTTCACTGTTAAAATACTTTGTTTTTTTCATCAGTAACATCAATTTTTTTTCTGTTGGCTATCACTCCAAGGATTATCGTAATTCTGGAGGAAAACACTGGTAATATTCTTCCTTCTCAGATAGGGAAAAAGGAGGAAAAAGGCAATACGGAGGCTGGTGGAACAGCAACAAATACGCCGTGTTCCCCCGCAGCGTCCACGGCTTCCGCGCGCGGTAAGGAACTCTGCATCGTCTCGGCCGTACAAGCTCTGCTAGTGGCTCAGGTTCAGCTTCAGCGATGTACGGCAGTAAAAAACCCCCAGCGTGGGAACGGCGGCGGCGCCCCCCGCCACGGCGCGCTCCGGCTCCGACACCGTCCCCCCCGGTCCCTCCAGCGCCACGCGCATCGCCGCCGCAGCTGGAGGTGACCTAAAAGCGCTCCTGGTACCCCAAGGGGATGCAGACGGCAAACATACCTAAATTCTTCCCTGGCTCTTCTCCCCAGCGATATCCCTGCTCTTTGAGACCTAGCTACCGAGGGCCTCATTGCCTCAAGCCACCTCTGCTTTTATGTTTTGTTTTTCCATAGTAAGAGTTTATTGACCTGTACAAATACTGTGTTTTCACAACGCAATTAAGACTCCCTTCTCCCAAATCTCAGCATCCTCCAAGCTGCGTGATTAGGCATAGAGGTCAGCACTTGCAAAGCTCCCAAACTCTGGGGAGGAAACACGTCCTCGCGGAGGACGGCGCAGGAACGCAGGGAGCCCAGAGGCGCTGGGTTCGCTCAAACGGCTCCTGAGGCAAAACTTAGATTTGAAACGTGACTTGGCCAAAAAAGAAAAAGTCCCCCTAGTCCTGGTGTAAACCTCACGTCCTGTGAAAGGGAGTTTCCTGCTTCAGAAGGAAGCTTGACAGTACAGTAAAGAGGATGCATACCTTAGCACCAGATTTATTTTAGCCACCCCCTTTTTATCCCCCCCCTCCAAGCTGCCCAGACTCCCGCGCCTCGGAGGCAGCGCTGCGCTCGCTCTTAGCCCTTCCTGCCCGGGCAGGCAGCAGCAACTGCCGGAGGGGGGCAGAACTTCTCTTTTCCCCCGGCTCTCATCTCACTCGAGTAAGAAATTCTGTCACGTAAGTGGCCCCCAAAAGATTCACAAAAGATGTGAAGATCAAGTTCTCTTTTCTATCTGATGTCTAAGAAAAAAAATTCACATTTCAGACACTTTTTTTTAAGCAGCAAACAAAAATTCATAGAAACCTATTTTTAAGAAGCGTTTCTTAAAGAACCAGAGGAAAGAAACAGTCTACAGGTTTGTGGGTTTGTGCAAAGAGTGCTGGCTACCTCGGGGTGGAGGCAAGGGAAGGGCACGCGCCAGCCCCCGGCTGCTGCCAATTCCTCGGGACTGTTCTGCCAGGATTGTGGAGCGACAAAGGACAGTTAAAAGTTAAGGGCCACAACGAGGGAAGTTTTGAATTCTTTGGTCCTTCAGTCTAAGCTTTAAAACAGAGCTGGTCAGTTTTTTTTAAACAAAAAGGGGAAGGAAAAAAAAATGAGGGAAAAAAAAAAAAAAAAAAAGGCTTTCTTTGTACCTCCCTGGCTAAGCAATGCGCCCCCATGGAAACTGGAGAATAATATTTGTTCCCCCTTATGACCCTCTAGAGCTGCATCACTCCTGAAAGTCACGCTGAGACAGAGTGACAGATCAGTGGACAAGCTTCATCCCGGGAGAGCAAGGGACAAGGTGAAGAAGCCCCACAGGAATCGGATGGAAACCTGCAGCCAGGCGCTAGGCAGTTCTGGCAAAAAGGGTTATCCAAAGACAGAGAGGCAGGAGAGCAGACAAACCAAAAAAAAAAAAAAAAACAGAAAAAAAACACCAAAAAACAAGTGTTACAAAGCAATAGCCAAACAGGCTGATGAGCTCTAGTTCTTATAAATATTATAGACCTGATTCAAGAGTTTATTTCCTATGATTTAAGTTAGTTACAAAGATGTTTTAGTAAATTTTATCTTCATTGGGTTTTTTTTTTCCTCCTCTCCCCTTTTTTTTCTTTTTTTTTTTTCTTCCTTGTTTTGTTTCTAAAAAAGAAATGTTCACATATTTTAATAAAAGGTCTTTCCTTAAGATCAGACCAAGGCAGATGTGCTGCCGCATGGCACAGACATTCAAAGGCTATAACCAAACAACATAGCCACAATAATCACCCAACAGTGTCTCTCCATTAAAAAAAAAAAAAATTAGAAAAACTGATGCTAGTTACAATAAAATACACATGGGGAAAAAAAAGCGTTTTTACCAAAAAACCCAAAAACAAGTTAATGGGAAAAACATAAAAAAGAACTACACAGAGCTGCACTTAAGAGATCATCTGGGAATGCATATAACCCCTTCCATGCAAAGGAAAGGTAGAATTATGGAAGCAAATCTAATTATGTCTTTGCATTAAATACGAAGCTTTCTGAAAGACTCTGGTAACAGTTCCTTTGTTCCTACAACAACAGCGGGCAGCTGGAGGTTCCAGTGCTTTTCCAGGTCAGGGAAGGGTAGCACAGGCAGCATCCTGTGCAAAATAACATTTAGTCACTTGAGTGGCCATTTGGTTGAGATCCCAGCAGGTTACTGCAATCCATCTGATGTAAAGAGCCAATGGACGTGCTGGTGAAGAAAATCACAGGAAAGCTCAGTTATTAGACAGGTCTAAGCTGGTGCCGTTTGTTTTCCCTGGAGAGGAACTGCACTGGACAAGGTGTGGCTGGTACAGGACTAGTCTGAGGGATTCCCTCCTTCTTTGCCTTTCTGAAATGACCTAAGGTAGAAATTTGTTGTGGACAAGTAAGAAGAGGATCCTAGCGAGCAGAAAGTCCTTTGAGCTCCTCTGCAAGGGGTGTTGTGGACAGAGGCCGAGAACACACTCAGCAGGTCAGAGATAGTGGGGTGGTGGAAAGCCCCACGCTTGAGAAAGGAGTTAGGCATAGGAAGAAAGAGAAGACAGAGGGCTGGAGGACCCTGCAACGTTTCTCTTGCACCATGGAAAAGGATGACCATTTCTTCGGCTTGGAGCCACTTCTTTCCTCTCTGCTGTGATGAGTCAGCAGACAGCACTGGAAGTCAGTGTCTAGTCCTCTAGAACAGAGAGCCAGACTACCACCAACTCACCAGCACCTGGACAGACTGGCTGGTGAGGCTGATGAGTTACAGATTTTTAATGAGTATTTGAAATTAAAGTCCTTGTGCTTTCTAGTTCTCTCTTCTCAGAAACCAAGTAACACACGAAACACTGCCACAGCACATGATTGGACTAACTACCTTTAAGATTTCTCCACCACTAACACTTATGTATATAAAGAAGAATAGTGGCTGTGTTTCTAAGTCAAAAGTGTTAATATGCATCATGTTTTATGCCAAAGTGATGTGATCAGCAGCTGAGGTCAGGAAGAACCATCTCCACTGAGGAGCACTACAAGGCAAGGAATTTACACTCTCCTCCAGTTCCAAGCAAGAATAGGTTTATCAGCAGTTTGTTCCATGCTGGGTATTTCTCTGTCACTGCTGGCATACACTCTCACTAGCATGAGGTCTTCAGGAGCCTGTAAGTCCACCAGCCATCCTTAAGGTGTCGTCATCAAGTCTGTTCAACTAAAGCATCTTCAGACTACCTGGAACTGTTTCATGCGTTTCTGCAGTGACTATGAAATGGGTCCCTGTGGCTAAAAGAAAACTATAATCTGGTCTGAAGCAGTGAAAAGTCTCTAGACAGCCACCAGATATGAGGCCACTGGAAAGAATGAACTTGTGCATCCATATTCCTTTCATAAATGGCTTTAGTTGACACAAGGGCAATACTTCTAAGGCTGCTCAAACCTGGAACATCCCAGCTTTTATCAGTAATGAACACATGTCACTGATTGGTTGGGCCTGGTTCGCTCTAGGTCCAATATATTTTTTTCTCTTTTCTTGTTTTCATACAAATATACAAAGTGTGTGTAAAAAGAAAAAACAAGCTTTTAAAAAGTGAACTTTGCTGTTTAAATGACAGACAAAGCTCCTGCACATTCAGAGATTGGCAATGTGAGCCCCACCAGGCAGGGACCCAGTGGGGCTTCCATCAGAGAGGACAGCTTTAACCAAGCTGGGTCAGTGAAAGAGCAAGGAGACTGAAGACACGAACAAGTCATTTCAATCCACCTCATTCCTCCCTGTGATCTCAACTCTTCCTCTGGAAAGCACATGGAAGCCCCTCTTGCCCACTTAAAATCCTTCTGGAAATAGTCAAAAATTTGTTATTATCTAAATAGAAAAGAGGAGAAACACAGACTCTTTACAAACGGCCCTTTGATCTGTATTAAAAACAGCTCTCAAAGTTCCTCAAGAGTTAGAATTAGTGGGGCACGGGTGAGGGGCAGTTTAGATGCGGGTTGTAAAATATTAAAAAGTGCTCTGCAACTAATTTGTTTTGTGTGTGTATGTGCGTGTGTGTGTGCGCATATATACATACACAAACATGCACATACACACACTCATATATACATATATATATATACACATACATATATATATGTACACATACATATATATGTACGTATGTATAAAGTTAAAAAGTTCTATACGATATGATTAGACCAAGCGTCCTTGGAAGGTCACGACTGCAGAGAATGGGGCCTGTTGGGATGGCAGATGGGGCACTCTCCCTCCTCGGCGCACGTTTCACACAGCACAGCATGTTGGCACGGTAACACCACCCGGTTCTCCTCCTGACACTTAAGGCATTTCACTGACTGCATCTGAAATACCGCCTGCAAGAAAGGGAGACAAGGCAAAACATAAGCAAAGTCACAAAACAAAAGGTTTCTGTCCTGTACTACCGTTTGGGGAACAGGAAAGAGGCTGCAGGGGAAAGACTTGCAGCTGTCTGTCCATTTTATTTCTATACACAAACCCACACATGTGTGCACACACATTTTGATATGATATATATAAAATACATATAAAAAGGGAGTCTGCTATCTGTAGCAGCAGAGGCAACAAGGCCCTACCCTGTGATCCCCAGCACTAACCTTATCAACTTTCTCCAAGTTTGCCCGCAGTTGTTTCTGAAGTGTATAAAGTGAAGACAGCGAGAGAGTTTCCAGGTCAGAGAAAGAGCGCAGAAATTGAGGGTCCTGGCCTGTGTGGATCCTCTCCAGCTCCTCCTGCAGTTTCTTCACTTGCAGCTCCAAGGCTTCCCTCTGCTCCCGGGCCAGTTCACATTCCATGTTAGCTGTGTTGGCTCGATCATTTGCTTCCTCTGCCTCCTTTTTCCAAGCATCGCAGGCCTGCAAGTTCCAGCAAACAAGATAAAATAAGAATCAGCCTGAAAACTTGGTCAGCATCAAAGAAAATATTTTCGGCAAAAGTATGCGTTTCCGTACGCTCCTTAGCAAGAATGTATTCTGTCCCATCTGCCCTGGCCCTGAATTCTGAAGCAGCCTTGGAACCCTTCCTTCAAAACGATGTTCATTCTGGATAACCTATCCAAGTGAAACTGCAGTTCTACATGTTGTATGTATACATACACTCAGTTAAGGGAATGAACTTTGCATACTGGTAAATTGTTACAGATTTAGGTCAGTCACTAGGTCTAAGAGACTCTCAAGCACTTCAGTGCCACTGTTGATACCTGGCCTTACACTTCCAGCATCTGAACATCAGGCACATTGATTCACTCTTTCCCGAGGGTAGGAGTGAACAAGAATGCTTAAGAGAATCTGTTTATAAACCTACAGCCCTTCACACCATTTAAGTATCTGCCAAGCCTCCTATTTAAAGGACTGACACCCTCCCATTGCCTTACCCTCCCCAAATCCCTCTTCCTAGAAGTTGCCCAGGTACCTGTTTGGCTTGTTTCCAAGACTCTTCCCACTGCTTTATTGTGCTGTTGGCTTCATCCAGTTCTTGTCGTAGCCGTGCCAGCTCCGCAGCACCTGGACCTGACAGAAATGCAGGTGAGGTACTGGGCGAAAAACTCCCCGAAGCAAAGTGTTCCCATATGCTGCTGTTCATCCCATTTAAACCTGTTTCACAGGGAAATAGAGAGGGTTATGTCAAAGGTGCTGGCAATTTCCCCATTTCCTTCCTACCCCTGTGAAGTCCGGGATTCAAAGTGTGCATTTTGGAAATAGAAAGCTATCTCCAAGACTCAGAAGTCCATCACAGGGAGACTTCATAGGGAAAGTTTCACATCTTTAGGCCTCCTCTTTATAATTCAGGGAGGGACCGAGAAACTGGGCAGAGGTAACTTTTGAACCAGCTTGTTTTAGAAGCAACTACGTTACAGCTGATTTGACTAACAACTCAAATCCCCCTTCTCATATGAGAACATCATTGAACTGCTTACTATCTTCCCACTCTTCTGTGCAGCACACACGTCAGTGTTGGTGAACAGAGTCATTTTTGGCCTCACACAGCCAACTCAAACAGACTTCCTTTCACATTACACTAGTTTTGGGCCTTCGTATTACTTCTGCTTTTGTCTCTTCAGCTTAGTCCTTTTTGAGTCTCACTTCCCAAATAGCCAGACTAAAATGCTCCAACGTCACTGCTGTTTGCATGCACAAAATCATAGAACTAACTGGAAACCCCTGTTTGTAAAGGATGCCAGGCAGTGGCGTCTATGTACCAGCTTCATTTCTTGCTGAGTCCCAGCTTAAAGCTAGCGACTGGGGCTGGAGGAAGACCAGTCAATCACTTCCTCATTTCAGTATGTCCAAACCATTTCCCTTCTCAGGTCCAAGTTCAAGGCTTAGGAGACAAAGCCGTAGAAAATCTGTTGTAAACAAAACTGCCTATTTTTTTCCACAGAATCCAAGGCATGTGCTCTTTTAATAAGAAAACTTATGTTTACTCAAAATAAGCATACGCAGCTTGTACTTGAGGGACAACAGATAGGAAAAGCTCACACCCAGACAAAGCTACAGAGCGATCCAGACTCTTCTGCAATCAGACATGCACCACTTTAAATGAAAATGACTCGTAGTTAAAGAGTTGTTAACCACTGGCTGCAGACATTCCTAAATCTAGTTGCATTTGATAAATCAAATTAACCTAATGTGGCCAGAACCTCATCTTACAGAAGCCAAACTGACTGCATCTGTAAGCAAGCCCTGAGGCAAAAGGCATCTCATTGAGGCCAAGATTAGTAAAAACTGCTTAACAACTTGCTTCTTCCGAAATTAAAACAAGCCTTTTAAAGAAGTTTTCCTTTTCTTACTGAAACTGTGGATGAACAGCCAGCCTCAACACTAATTAATAGCAGAGATGTCTTCTGATGTCTCTTTTCTTACTACTGTGATTGTAAAAGCTGTTAAAGCCAGACAAATAGCAATTACAAAGCATGGAAGCATGGTTTTGTCCTGTGCAAACAAGCGATATAATTACAGATAAGTGCATGGAACAACAGGTTACAGAAGCACGTAATCATTTTATGGTGTTAAGCTGTATATTACAGATTAAAGCATATCTAAAACTTGAAGCAGCATTTACTTCTGTTAAAAATGGAAAGAACTAACATTTACCGTCACTAATACAGAAATCAGCAGAGCAAGTTTCACTATAGCCTTGAGCCCAAACAGGTTTACTTCTCAAGGTAACCCTGCATCCTTATAATAAAAGTTTTGGCCCTTCATCTCCCAGCTCTGCCTGGTTTTCACTGAGGAAGCTCCATACCAGTTTCCCTGTACTTTACAGTCCCTTGTAGGGGAAAGCCCCTCAAATAGGAAAGAAAGGGGTAAAAGGAACGCAGCTGGAGCACTGTAACTTTTGCCAAGTCCACACTGTAAAACAATCTCAGCAGGGCACCAAACAGGAAAAAACTACAATGCTCCAAGTCTGCTCTCAAGCTCCGAGAAGCCAATCTACCATACAAGCATTCCCATGGGCACACTGCAATCACCACTACAACTAAGCTAAGCTGAGGACCCAGCACTGAGTATCAAATAAAGTGAAATCACAATACATCATTGATGGAAAAGGGCTGAGCTCTTTCCCCTAAAGGTGATTATCAGAGCAAGTCACTATCTGTCACTTCTTCCTCAGTCTTGAAAAATAGAGAGCAGAGAAAATTGCTCCCTTGCTCACAAGATATTAGCTGATTTTTTGGTAACGTAGCTGTTGCTGTTCTCACACAAAAAAATAGATATAAATGGCAGCAGTGAAATAATATATTAAAATTAAAGCTAACTTAAAAGAAAATACTTACATGGCATAGACAGGCATGTACATGGGACACACACACTGTGCATTTACCTAATGATCCATGAGAAGCTGATGTCCCCAGGAATGTGTTTTCTGATTGGCTTAAGTGTCCCTGGGGCTGATGGAGAAAATGCGATGAGAGGCTGACCGGTGGAGAAGGAGAGGCAGAGTGGAAGGAGGCAGAGCTTCCAAGGGACCCGGGGATATTTACAGGAGCAGAACTTTGCAGCAAACTCCCACCTGGACAAAAAACACAGAGAGAGGATGGCTATGTGTGACTATGAAGTATGGACCAGAGCACAGCACAGGAGTTCAGAGCAGAAGGTGTTAGCCTCCCTCTTCTCCCTAAGCCCCTGGGGATTCCTTCCACTTCTTTTTATGTCTCATCCCCCTTTCAGCCTTTAGGAGCACGAAAGCTGCCACCCCTTGTTTATTGGCCAAAGCAAGGAAAGGTTTTCTGAACAGAGTTCAGTCCCTAGCTGCCTAGAAAAGATGAATTTGGTATCTTGTGAATGACTTTGTGATGCAAATTTCACTTCTAAAACACTCTCCTCTGCCTACAATACCTTCAAATAGCTCATAGTGAAAGAGACTACCATGCTGGGTCAGTCGTGACCTTAACTACCAAAAAACAGTGACTAGCTCTAGACATACTTGAAAGCTTGGACCTACCAGTAACAAAAACAGAAAATAAAACCCACACCCAAAAACCAACCTCCAAAGACATCGCACTTCCCTTACATAAGAGGTCAGTTTGCCTGCAACATACAGCTGAGGGGTGTCTCAGCTCTGCTCTCCACTCTTTTGATCTCCCTTCTTAGAAGGCTACTAGTTAACATCCAGACCTGGAGGGAACAGATTGTCCACACTGCTTTTCCCTCTAAGCCACTGCAAATTGACAGCAGCATAAGCTGGGCTATCAGCATAAACACACAGTAAACTCTCTCTGATGAGGTTGCTGATTTTTATCAGGGAAATGGAAGTGATATCCTTTAGTGCTCCTTCCGCAGGACACCCTTCATACTGCAATACCATTTCAAGCAGTAGTTTCCTTGGCAACCACTAAAACAGCCAATGTTGGCTCCCATTCAAAACCTGTATCACAGAGCAAAGGTAGTCAGAAACTACAGCCACTTCCAAAAAGCTATGAGACGCTTCATTTTTCCCCTGCAGTCACTAGAGACAGGTAAAAGAGGCCTTAGCCTAACCCCTGCGTATTAAAGATGAGACAGACATAGGAATCAAATCAGCAGACCATGATGACGCTCTGTGACAGATGGATAGCATTACCAGGTCAGTGAGTTTCCTGTTACCACTAGGGAGATTTTTCTGCTTATGATGCAAATTGTTATACTTTGGCCTGGTTTTAAACTCCATCAGATGCCTTCCGGATTCTACTTGCACGCTAAAAACACCCAAGAAATCAAGCAAGGCCCGTTCAGTCTCAAGAAACATCCCCAAGACACCTGGGCCCAATGGCAAGAACTCAGCTCTGCTAGTCAGCAAGGGCAAGCTGGCACTTGGAAGATGTTCAGTGGTTGCCAGAGTTTATTATAATTGCTGTTTTAACCAGTCAAGTTTATCTTGGGTTTGTTTTAGAACTCTGTTGGGCTGGCTCAGCCTAGGTGACTGGGCAATACTGCTTGGCAGAAGATAAAGAAAGCTCTGTTGCTTTCATGTACCTATCATGATGCCACTTGTGTGGGGCACTGTGCTGCTGTCAAATGTCTTCTCCAGGGCAGCCACTCCGAATTCATTCAGGTCCAGGTCATCCAAGGCAGACTCTGCCAGACACAGAGGTACCAATTATGTTATAAAGGACCAACAACTTCAAGAGATAGGACGGCCCAAAGAGCCTACATGCAGAGGAGCCTCTGCTCGCTATCTGTCAGTTTGAACAGCCCTACTCTCTGTCCTGTGCAACGCTGCTGTTAAATGGTTTGGCAGAAGCGTCGTGGGCAGCCTTTCAGTTCAGTTTCTTTTGCCTGATCTGACTTTCCAAGATTTTGTCTCAAAGTTTTCCCAAAGGTTACACAAATAGAAGTTTGATGAAATAACAGTGGTCCCCGCCAATCTTCCCCAAACCACTCTTTTGAGTCCGTCCATAATACGCGAGAACACAGGCCTATGACGTGTCCAGATCTGGCTGATGCTTTGCCCCTACTTTGCTGAAGAGCCACTCGGGAAAGGAACACTAGCAGAAGGGCACACTGCAAAAATCAGCTCTGAGGTCCAAAGGCAAAATAAAGAAAGCTTATGCAATGCCTGTAAATGGTATAAACAGTGCCTCATCGCTAATCTTGATCAATATAACTTCATCCCACACAGGCCCACTCATTGCTATTATTATTTTTAATCAATCTAATGACTTCACCTCAGAAACATTAGATCATAAAACAAGGTACAGTTTTTTGGTAACCATCTAAAGGGAGTAATTCTTCTCTCCAGAATCTCCTGTTCTCCTTTTTCTCACAGCCTCTGTTCCATACCCTGTGAAGGGCAAGTCCTTGCAAGCCACTTGGTGGTACTCCTTACTAAAAAATTGTCATTTGCAATATAAAAGGTTGTAGCTGTGGAAAACATCGCAGTGATGCTCCAAACCTTGTCACTTTGACAAACCTAAACCTAAGGCTCTTGATAGCATCTGACTCTCTGAGTTCAGAATAAGTGGCACACAGGCCTTCTCGTTGGTCCTCTGGGTTAATTTCATCCATAACATCCCACAGAAAACGTCAGATATGCTAAAATCACAGAAGAAGGAAGCCTACAGCTTCAAGAATCTGCCAACACCGAAACACATGACAAACTGGAGTTCACTGTAACATCCACGCTTTCCAGCGCTCATACCTGGAGATCCGCATCTGAGGGAGCCCTATCAGCATAAGTAAAAAAGGCAAAGTTACCTATAACAGACTCAACGGTGTCACTGGTTGGGTAGAAAGGAAGGGCATTGGCATTCATGCCTGGTATGCTGCTGGTACCAGCAGGGCTTGGTGGTGTTGCAGCCAGACTGGAGGTGATACTGGAGGAGATGCTGGATGTCAGTGGGCTCCCCACTGGGAGAATCCCCAATATGTCCTGAAACAAGAGTTTTAAAAGAGAAAGAGACAGGAAATGGAACATCTCTATAGAAAAATCCCATCAGAAACATGCAGGAATGAGCCAAAGATCAGCAGCAAACCTGTTCCTGCCTGCTCCCATCCTGACAGATGGCTGGTGCTACCACTGGGCGCGGGGGGGGGGGGGGGGGGGGGAAGAGATTAACAGCTTTTCTTTAATTTCTGCCGACTGTTTCTTTTCAGTATTACAGAGATCCTTCAGGATGCCCGAGAACTAACTCCTGTGACCCACAGGTTGCATGCAATCATAGGCATGGGCCATACAATCACTCACTCAGACTTAGCTCAGCACATGACTTAGAGCATGATGTTAAATTCTCTTTGTTGGATCCTTGAACTTAGATGACTCTAGAGATCCATTCCAGCTTTATTCTCTGTAATTTGGAGACTCTCTCTGACAGTGGCCGGACCCATGAATCTATCTTGAATTTTTGCAAGCACAGACTTTCACAAATAACCCTCCAGCTCCTATTCTATCTCCACAAAGAAAACCCTTAGGTTGAGTATCCCTAAGGGTGTCTAGACTTTCATTTCTCCCTGCAGAGCCGACTGGATCCACAGAGCTTTTTAGTATCCTTGCCTATAGAGGGATGAGCACCAAGCCAGGTTCAGAGCCCTATTAGCTGTACCATACCTGTTTGGGCTGTAACAAAGGTTGATCCTGGCTCCTATGTTCCAATGAATGGGATTTCATTTTTGCTTGCTGCAGTAAACAAATAGGAAAAAAAAATTAGCAGCAAAATTAAAAATGGCTGACTACTGGCTTTGGAGCAGTCAAGGGAAACATGCACAGTCCCCTCTTCTCTTGCAGCTTGCCCTGGACACTAGGGAACTCAGAGAGCAGGAGAGCATAGCAAACTGAGAACATCCCAACCGACCTGCTTTCTATATAGCAAGACATCCCCCTTAGAGTTAGGCAGAGACCTGTCACAACCACATTTTTCAATGCTGCTAGTCCTCTGCTAACACAAAGGACATCTTAAGAATCAAGACCAAAATTGAACTATTTTTCCTTGATACAAATAATTCATCAGCCCTACCAGTATCTAATAAAAAGAGCCAGAACTGGTCAGAGGCAGACACTATACATGTATATATACGTACGTATGCACACATATGTGTAAATAATTTTTTTTCCAACTTTGGGAAAATAAAGTATGTGGATTATTTTTTCCTTGAACTTTTCTAGCTCCCAGCTAGGACTGTATAGTTTATAGAAGAACGGAAAAAGAAGTAGTGTCAAAGAGAACACAAAGTTATGGGGAAGAATCTGGATAAACCCCTCAAATACCCTTTGTCATTAAGGAAAAAAGACAAAGCAATAACTAACCAATCTTAAAAGCAAAATCATCAAAATTAGTTCAAAGGGGTTAAAAAAAAAAAAAAAAAGAGACTCCCACATCCCTTAACCTGCAGAGCTCAAAGCTATAAAACATAAGTAGAAGTAAGGTCAAGCCTGCCTGGAATTTCAGAACTGTACAAATGCCAACACGTATTTAGAGTTCCACCACCCAGCACAAAAATTAAGTTTAAGGACCTTCCTGTACTCTGCCCTTAACGGATTTCAGCCCTCTTGCCTCAGCACACCAGCCAGTTCTCAGCTGCAGGAACCAGCGTTGGGAAGGAAGTGGCCTCATGAGCCTGCCACCGCGTAACGGTCCGCTCTGAAGGCCTCATTTCTCTCCGGTTCTGCACCCAGGACGGCGGGCAAGGGGAGATAAATCACCCCCTCCAGGCACAGAAAAGGCGCAAAAACCTGTCATGAGTCAGGTCTGCTTATTTACACTCCTCTCCCACCGAACCCATCTGAACCAGAGACACAGCCCAGGCGCAGAAGGCCCGCTCAGCCGTTTCATCGAACGCAGGCGGTCACCGTATCGGCGGGGGAAACGGGGCACGATGTACAACAGCAGCACGCGAGATGCGGCACTGGCCTGAAGCAGTATGCCTCGACTCTTTGGCTTAAACCGTCTCACAAAAAATGGCAAGTGATAGCTGAGGAGGGACTACGTATCCAGACAGGCCGATGGGCAGCAGCATTCATCCCTCGTTTCGGTCGATGAAGTCATTTTCTCTGTTTAACTGTGTGCTTGTGCAGGGGGGGGGGGGGGGGGGAGGCAGGGGGTCAAGGCAAGCATGCAGCTCGGATACGGATCCTGCGATCCTCCCGCAGCAAGCGCCGCTTCCTCGCGCTTCCCTGACCGCGGCACAGCGCGCACACGCAGCAGGCCTGCCACTGCTCGCAGGCCGGCCTTTTCTTGTGCGCAACGGATGCGCTACGTGAGTGCATCTGTGTGTGTCTGATAACACGCCTGCTAGATTATCCAACACATCCCTACCCTGCTCGACACTCATCTGAGCACAAGATGTGCTATCAGACGTCAGCAGCCAAAGCGGAGGCGCGTACGCAGGCACAACCCCCTCCCCGCCGAGAGGCTTCCTGCCAACGTAGCTGGCACTGCTGCAGCTAAGCCTTACTGAAAGCCATAAAAAGAGAGGAAGAGGAAAACAAAACAACTCTCTATCCGCCCCTCCCCCCAGCTCTGAACTCATCCCAAAATTCATGTAATATCAGTGTAAAAAGGAGCAAACTGATCGTCCCTTCTAAGTCAGTCTCCTTTAGCTCCAAACAACATTAAAGGCATGCATCAATGCAAATTCAAAGTGTACACTGAAATTCTCCAACTCACCCTGTTGCAGGCAGGGGAAGAAAAAAAGTGTAAATTACAGATGAAATGAAACCCCGTATGACCACCATGAGACAAGCCTAGCGTATTCTGTGTACAGATCTGGAAACACCTTCTGGTCATGGCTCTCAAGTCCTTCCAGCGTAGCTAGCATTTTCCAGCTTGCTACAGCTTTTGAGACTTCAAAAAAGTATTTTAAGCCTTTACTGCTAGCTCAGCCTTATCACAAAGCTATGTGCAACCAGTTAACACAAGTAGTACATCTTTCATCCTAATAAGAAAGAAACTATTTGTATTAATTCTATCAAGGAAACTTTATAACCTTATTGCAGAGCTGAGCAGGAGCCTCTCCTACATTTTCACATGAGTGGCTGAAGTAAGCTGCCTAATTATTGGTCTAATTTACAGCGTATATAAGAATCTCTGGTGCCCACTGCAGCCAAAAGGAATTAAAGGTAATAAAAATAATAATTAGAGATTAAAATAAATTTTAAATCAGGACACTTATGAGACATCTAATTTTGTACCTAGAAGCGTAGCACAAGGCAACTGTGATTACACCTATCTGTATCTTAATAGTTATTTATTCCAGTCAGTTAACAGTCTTTCTTTTTTTTTTTTTTTTTTTTAACTTAATTAAAAGCCACACGAGTAAGGAGATACCTGAACATACAGTATCTTTGTAGCACAGCCTCAACCTGAGACAAATGCTCATCATCTGGTCCTCCTTTTAAAAGCCCTATTCAGACTCCATTCCCTTTCTCCTTGGCTTAGGCTTGCTGCCCATTTTCTCCAAAGCAGGGCCTCCCTGGCACCCTGCCTCTGCTGGCAGGAAATGGGGGTTCTCTCAGTCCTCCAGCTTTGCCTCCACTGCAAAGGAGGAGCAAAGCCAACGGAGAACGAGCACATGTTTTTTCTTTTGTTTCCAAACAACTGCTACAAACTTCTGTGCCCACCAGAAGTGCCAGGATCACAGCATGGTTTGCACTTTTCCCGCAAGAACGCGTTGCGTCAGTTTGCAATTTCCTAAGCCGCATCCACATGAAGCAAAACAATAGAAGCATTTTATAAGACAGTCTACGTGCATATCTTTATCTGTTACTAAAGCATTTTAATTAGACCAAATAGCGTTCAAGATTGATCCCACTGCAAAGTTTGAGCATGGTATTTTCCCAAAGTTGTAAAAATAAATAAATAAAGCAAATCCCACAAAGTCTGCTTCTAAACCCAGTCACTTTTGCAAGATCTTGTCTGGACAGAATATTTCCACTGTTTTCCCACAGCAGTACAATACAAACGCAGCAGTATAAGCTTAATAAGCCAAGCTTCTTTAATATTACAGACAGGAGTTTAAATGAAGTCAAGTTAAAAGCAACATTTCTGGCAGTCTCCGTTTTCAGCAACGTAAAACAACTCCTCACTTTAGAGGAATTTTTATAAAGAGGTGCCTGCAAAAATATTTTCAACAAGTTCAAGAAAAAAAATTACATTTACAAGTCCATTTAGAAACAACAATGGGGACTCAAACTCCGATTTGGACACAGTTGACTTGGAAGGGATTGTACAGAGAAACTACTGGTTCTAACATCAAGAAAGGATATTCACAAAAAAGTTACTGCTGTGAAAAAGCTCATACAGCAGAAGAGATGGAAGAGATTGTTTTAGGGTTAGGGAGTAGTATCAATAACGCATGACACCAAGAAGGAGAAGACTGAGGAAGCAGTAAGACAAGATGACTGGGATATCCAGAAGGGATAAGAGGGAATGTCAGAGATGCAGGTTAGGTAAGATGGGTAAGAGGATTCTTCAAATAAGAATGAGGAATTCAAGTTTAATATAGAAGCCAAGGGAGAGATTCAAGGAGCTGAATGATACTGCTGGAGAAGCAAGAGACAGTCAACACTACATTTTTAATACACCGGAGAAACAAATGGTGAAAACGGAAGACAAACCAAAGTCACGGAGATCAAGGTAAGAGTTCGGAGTGAGAACAGAGAGGAAAGGATGAGTTTCCATGACAATACAGCAAAAGACCAGCAACTCTCGGCAAGGACCTGAATATGGAAAAAGAAAGAGCAAGAAGTGATACGTGGGAAGCTAGCCAGGGTCAACACAAGACAGAAGTGGTCAGGAGTTAGGAGGAGGAAAAGGGGAAAAAAGCAGTTCAACATTTACAAACTGCACAATAGCAGCTAGGCAGACAAAAACAGATGCAAATGGAAGAGACCAGAGACAGGCTGAAAGCAACAGCATAGATCCGGGAACTGCTAATGAAAGCGGTGCTCTCTCCCTTTTGTTCCTTGAGAAACAGAAATACATTCAAGCTAGACTGGGCAATTTCTCAGTTTTCCTCCTCCCCCCTCAGACTCCTCCAGCCAACGTTCCCTACTAACCTGGCATTTGAAAGTCTTCAAATACTCGGCCCCCACCTGATCTTCTCGCTCAAACCCAGGTGCTTTCTTGTAGCTGCCAGCTGCTGTTACTGAGTCTGGAGGAAAACCAATGCTCTCCAAGCTGTGTGGTTTTCCAATGGCGCCAGGAGGAGACCCACATATATTAGATGGGCTTCCGAGACTGCTGTTCCTACAAAGAATCTAATAGAAGGAACAAATGTCAGGAAAGTGCAGAGAGCCAGTAGCACCAACTTAAAGAGGGGAGCTGTTCCACAGACTAACTCATTCACTTCACTGTTTCACAGAACCACAGAATGGGTAAGGTTGGAAGGGACCTCTGGAGATCATCTAGTCCAACCTCCCTGCTCAAACAGGGTCACCTGTTCAAACACCTAGAACACGTTAGCCAGGGTTGCATCCAGGCAGGTTTTGAATATCTCCAGATAAAGCATTGGTTTTATTGATAGCCAACTTAAGTGTACAAGCTTCTAGTAAATAGCAATTGAAAAACAGGGGGATTTATGTAGTCCCACAATTATGGCTTTATTGTCATTGCTTTGTACTGGACTGCAGATTTACAAAAGCCAAACCACAGCTCTAGAGACATTCACTTTTTCCAAGGCCTCAGATGTGACTGATCATGTTCCCAAGCGTGACCAAAACTCTCCTGATTTTCCTTAGGCTACAGCATGATGTGAATCCTATCCATACTCTGAGAAGCAGCATTAAACCTGGAAAGGTGTCATGACAGTCAGAACAACCAGGTATATCTGAGCTATGTGTAATAGTGTATTCTTTGCTTTGGTGTTGGAAATCTGAAAGTTTTAATGCAAGCGCAGCCAAGTATCTACAACTGCATTTAAAAAAAAACAAACCAACAAAAAACCCACATGGATTTTCAACAGCTCCATTCTTTGGACTGTAACCATGGATCACAACCACATGCAACAAGGCTAGTTTTGCACTGCAGATGAAGCCACAGACAGCAGCAAAAGAGATTTTAGGTGAGTTAAAAAAAAAAAAAACAAACAAAAAAAAAAAGACTTATCTGGATCAAAGTGATATCCCATTTATCTGGGATAGGAAATTATTTGCCTGCATTGGGAAGAATGACTGTGCTTCAAACAACATTTATACAGTTATTGCTGTAACAGATTCAAATGTAGCACAGTCAGGCCTGGCGTTAGAAAGAGGGAGCATGCTGGGAGCATCCTACTATGTTTTGGGTTTATTTTTATACAGACATTCTGCTGTCCGCGCTTTCCTACAGTTGCAAAGTTACTACTCACTGTGGTGGAGGTGGGGCTAGTTGGCAGAGTTCCTGTTTTATTCCACACCTACAGTACAAATACAAAACAGAACAGGCCATGTGAGGCTTGCTGCCAGAGGGACCTTTTCCTTTGATTAATTAATCATGTAAAATGATCACCAGCAAAGCCATATTTGTTTGCAAGCTACATGCAGATGCCCTGTGCAGTGATGAAGTCACAGAAAGACATGTGTTGCCATCTGGCTTATATTCAAAGATTAGGAAGGCCTCTTTTAAAGACTAAACAGCTTGAGAGAGGGAAGACCTACATGATCTATTTAATGCAAAAATCTTCAGCTTCCTTGCAATTTTCAGAGCATTTAGATGACATATTCAGAAGATGAAGGGGTTTTCTTATTACTTCATTCCACAGTGTTATTTACCGAGAGAAAAATAACAATGTTCCGTCATCTTAAGATTATTAAAAAAATCTAGTTGCAACCAAATGCAGGAGAACTGTTAGGTTGGCTTTGGTACTAATAAGTCAAAAACGTCAGTTTTCCTTTTCAAAGAGATAATAGGATAAAATGGAAGTCCTAAACGAGTTCACCTCATCTAGACCAGTTTCAAATGAGTTAAGCTCATGCTGTTATATCTTCTCAACATCTCAACCAGTCATTTGGAAAGGTTAAACACTTCACAGCAACGGGGCAAATAAGAAAAGACTAAATCATAATAAACAAAAAAATTGGCAAAATCAAGTAGTCTAGCATTCCACATGCATCTAATCTGTGTGTATCTGTTTAGCAGTTCAAAAACCTCTATTCTTGTTCACAAAACTAAACTACCTACAAACATTTTGGGGCATTACTTAAACATTTTGCAGACTTTAGCCACCTCCAGAAGGAGAATAGGGAAAGAGTCAAGGGTATCCTATAATAGAACACACAATATACACAGGCTAAGCCTCTGAGGTTACGTATGTAAACAAACTCAACTGTCATTATGTACTTTAAAGGCCATAAGCCAATATAATCTAATAAGAGTACTTGGAAACTGAGCCCAATATATACCTTCCCACAAGGAGCTGGACTAGATGTACAGATGTATTCCACTTTCCTGAAAGTATATCAACATTTTTTTTGCACAGAAAGGAAGGCTTAGAGATTTTATAGGTGAGGGAACAGCATCTAGTAGTTGACTAAAACCTCTGAATAGTATAGTACTCTATAGCATATACTCCATACAAATAGCCGCCTCTAAAAAGCATGGAACTGAGACTTAAAACAGAAGTCAAATTTTCCGTGCTTTTAGATTTTCTCTTCTTGGCAGAACAAATACAACAACTCAGAGAAATGCAGATTTATAAAGTAGGGACAAGGCTTCCCTGCAGTGCTACCTACATTGCTCAAGTCTGGGGCATGTGGACTGGAAGGGCTGACTGGCACAGAATCGCCAGCTGCTGATGGCATGTACATCACAGGGCCTGTCTGTGTGGGGCTGGACACAGCCGAGGATTGCTGTAAATCTTCATTGAGAGGTGGCTCTGGAAGAAATAAAAGTACATGAAGCATCGTTCAAAGCTGTACAATTGCAATGGACTACAGGACATTTAGGAACAACAATAGCTAGATACTCTTGAGAGGGAATATTCCACTAATGCCTACTTATTAAGTAATATAAAAAAATAAGGAGAAGTCTTATCTGGCAAATGAATACTTCTTATCTAATATTCCTTACATTATTACTGTTACCACTTGTACAATCTGCTGCTTTTCAGCCCATTAATGCTGCTCCAAAATTATCTTTCCTGAGCGAAATGTGTGTAATTCATTCAGCTGTCCTGAACTAAGCAGAGCTTCCTTCTTTGCTAGGCACAAAGCTGATGGGTGTGTTATAATTAGCTGAGGAAGCTAAGTTTCCATCTGCTCTCGGTACAAACCATTACAGAAAAAGTAACATACACAGAAAGGCATACAACTGCCAAATACACAAGCAGAAAGTTTCATGGGCTCACGGAGGGGAGTTGAAATGCTGTAGGGCTGTTATATTTACATTCTGTTTAACTCATGATCTTTACAAAAGCTACAGGATAAACCTTATGCCTATATTGCAATATCTTAAACGCACTAATTACAGTTTTAAACTTCTATATGTTTCTTAATAATCAAGGAAAAAAAATCATGCTGAGATCATAAAAAAAAAGGGACTCCTGTTATTTTAAGTCAGATCCTCAATGTTTATGTTGAGAAGAGGACTAAAAGATACAGTTCTTTTGTATTCTATCATGGTTATTTCTTGTGGCTTTCTAAGCAGCCACTGAATGTCACTATGGCTTTAAAGAAATACAGTATCAAATGCAGTAATCTAGTTATGAATAAAGCATCCCCTAAACAATAATACTGTGTTATATACAAGGGATTTTGTTGAACACTTTCTTTACTAAGATCTTATTCTCTCTCAGGCTTGCTGGATTATACAGTGAAGTTGCACTATTGTGTGGGGCATTACAGCCCACAGCCCTAGCTGTAATTACTGCTTGACTCAAGGCTTCCTATAAAAACAACTCTGTAAATAGTGGTGAATTTACTCTCACCATTCCTTGACAAAGGTAGCAATTACTAATCCCACCATTTACAAAGCATAATCAAATAACAATGAGATTTGCTCAAGGCCATGAAATGAGTCGGCATCAGAGCCCATGTAGTGACTTACAACCAACTGCTCTAATCACTGCAAATTCTACACTGAGACGGGAGTGCAGAAGCTGAGTAGGAGCAGTAGAAAGGCTGGGAGTTAACCATTATCTATAAATGGTAATATACACCTGAATACACAATTCTCACCAGAAAATAGCATCACTAGTCTACAGCTGAAAAGACAACTGAAATAACATGCTATAAATTAAACAGCTAGTGAAAATGGAATGAAGATTTGAGAAAAAGTAGACCAAAAAAGCAGCATATTTTTCTTCTCCAAGCTCCTTAAATATTTAAGCTCTAAGTAAAACATCAAAAACAGTAAAATAATTTCTTATTTTAAAAATGGGTGAACACCTTATCTGTAGTAGTCAGCAGTTTCATCCTCAGCTTTTCATAAGACAACAATTTGCAACTTAGCTATGTCACAGTCCAAGTATTTACAGAAGCAGCTCTCATTCTGATTCAGAGTCCTTCTAAGCTCTGACATATAGAGTGCCGAACAAGTGAAAGAGGGAGAGATGCACCCAGAAAATGCAATGAGAGCTAAGGGCTGAGCCCTACAAATCACCTACTGCCTTCAGATCTAGTAACACCTCCCAAAATAGCAGCTTTATAGGAATAATGAAAGTTGAAGTGTTTTCAAAAACCAGGTAGCATGAAAGCTCTAGCTTTGTGCCCTTCAACCTACTCCAGCCAGAAGCCCTCCATAGCTCAAACATCCCTGAAAGATGAGAGAAGCAGCCCACGTACGTTCTACGTGTGCAAAGGCACAGAAGGGTCCTCGGGGACAGCTGCCAGACTGCTGCATATCATTGCACTTGGTGGATTTGTAGATCTGAGGATGGAAAAAAATAAAACAAAGCAGACATGAACAGGAAAACCAGTGACCAGCAGTCCAGGCATTAGAGTACTGAGGAAAGACTCAACAGCAAGATATAAACACAGACAAAAGGCATAGGGGCCAGCAGATTTCAGGGTGACCATTTCAGTGCTTTGCTTTAAGGAAAGGAAAACCCACAATAGTTATGAAAACAGCAAAGTTTGCCCAATACAGCTAAGCTCACCCAAAGATCATCCCACCACAGGTCTGCCCATCCAAATGTCACCAGTTGCCATAAAGTCCCTCAATTTCCCTAGGAGCTCCATGGATATAAAAATGGTTGAAGGTAGGAAATAGTTGATAGATGACAGCACAGAAAGCTACAGCCACATGTTTTCAAGGGCAGTGACAAAGTACTGAGAGCAATTGTAGAAAACGGATTATTCTCCTTTTGCCCAGTTTGACGGGTGGTGACTATGATTACTTTGCCGATACAGGCCAAACAAAGCTTTTCAACACTGTAATGTGAGGCAGACTGGGACATGGCTTTAACTACACTTTCTGTAAGGATGCTAAAATGCTCTAAGCCTACTCACATTAGCAGCTGGGCAGTTTTTAGCACCAGTTCACGGTTATCTGTGGCTCAGTGTGATGCTCATCAACCAACAACATTTCTAATGGAAAAAAATACTGCATGCTCACCTGCAGACCCACTCCCTGCTTTCAAAGGGCCCCAACACGAGCCTGCTCTCTTGCAACCTCTTCCTCCCCCATACTTTTCTTACCTCTTCCCATAAGTTCTACCTAATGAAAAGGTACCCTGTCAAACAGCTCAGCTTCTGCTTACTTCCAACACGCAGTTTCTCTGTATCCCAGGACCACACTGCAAGCAGCCCATATACTCTCCTAGTTGGCACACAAACATATCTCGTAAGCCTGGAATGCTTTAGCCTTTCTAGTCAGCTACCAAACAGACAACACAGGTTACCGTACCTCCGGGTGGAACTGCTGTTCTGTGCGAGTGTGGCAGTATTGGCATGAATCTCCATTCTCACACTTACTGGGATCTCCCCACTCATCTCCATGTTTCACACTAGGACACGGCGAAGACCTGTTTAAATAAGGTAGCAGTGGAATGCATCAGACTTTCGAGCTTTGCTTCCTCAACTGGGAGAGGGGTTCAGCTGCCTCCCCTCCGCTGTACACTCGTTTGCCTGGCTGCTGCTTCCCCAGCCCCCACTCCGTTACTGCTGCATCTTCCTCCCCCCTCCTTCAGTCTCCTAATGAAAGAAACATGGTTTAACTCTCCACCTGAAACAGAATACAGCTTGAACCACCCTAACTTAACCGTATTAGCAGCTGATGTGATTAGTGTCAGAGATGCTGGGTCTGTTTTCTGTTTTGGAACTGTACATTCATAGAAAGCTAATAAGTTAATAGGCTAATCCTGAAACACATAATACCCTTACACTTCTGTTTCCAGGGTTATAGTGTGGCCATGTGGAAAAGAGCCTGAGTCAGGTCACTGGGGAAAAGGCAAACCCATTTCCTTTCTCCCAGCTGGGAACCAGTTCTGTTTCCCAGGTCTGAATTTTTGCTGTGACCTACTTCCCCTACTCTTATGCTCTTACCCATTCCCTCAAACAACAGCAGAGGGAAGCAGATAGCAGCAGCAGAAGCCTATACTGGAGAGGCAGCCACATCAGCTGGGGGTGGGGAAAAGCAACACAGAAATGAATGGAGATCATAAGGCAAGCAGCCTTCACCTCTTCCCTCCTCAAAGGGTCAAGAGAGGGGCAGAAAGCAGACGGTTCTTGCCTAAGGACTTGGGGTTTCCATTTCTACTGATGGTGTTGGGATTAATGCTTCTCCAATTTTTACAGGATTTCAACACCAATTCAAAAATTTCTGCAAATGTTGAGGGTAGGAAAGGGAAGTGAGAACATCCATGGTATTTTCTCTCCTGGCTTTCTGGTCTGCCCTTATGTTTTTCAAAAAGGAACTAAGGAAAAGCCCCACTGAGACCACAACAAAAGCTCTGTTGTGTTGGAGGAAACAAGGGCCTGTAACTTGGACAAAATGTGTTCAGGGAGAAGCAGTATGCTGAAAAATCCAGTGACAGCTGAGTGACGAGAACACCCTGGTGCCTCAAAAGCACAGTCTTCAGCACGTCCAGCTACAGTACTCGTCACACTGTGCCTCACGATCCCTATCACCAGGCACACACAGACAGCTTGATGATTCTGAATCCTTTACCCACAAAAGCATTGCTGTGACAGTTTGTTTCTAGATGGGGATTAAGTCCTTCTTTTGTTTCCTTTTTCCTGCACTTTTTTTCTTTATAGGAGTTTATAAAGTAAGGGGGAAAATTGGACACAGGTTCTGTTCACCATAAAAACAGAGATTTAACGTGATTTGGTTGCTCAGTTACCACAGGTTTTGGTTCTTCCAAACAGAACTCCCAGCTTAGTGTGCTACCCCATTCCTAAGCAGGAATAATGGTCCATTAGGTCTGTCAGGATAGGTCCTAAAGACACACTAAAAACTATCTAGTGGAGCAAATACTAGATACTTCCTTGCAGACCTCTACTACACCTCACCACTCAGCTGGGAAACAGAAGATTCACGAGTAGGGTACCTGTATTTATGTTTTCTTGGGCTTCTTCTTCTATCTTTGCTATTGTGGTAGTACGGACAGGCATAACCCTGGCGACAGAGACGAGGAGGTTTCTTACATTGCTCTGTCTTGTAATTTCCCAACACGTATGTTGTATCTGTGAAAGAAGCAATTGGTTAGTGGAAGATCACTATGATCTGTATTTATTATACAAAAGCATTTGATGGAGCGAATACTCCAAGAACATCAGACCTTCCCAGCCGCGCAGACCTTAAAGGGACTCACCTTGCCACCTTGGCTCCTCACTGAGTATTTTCTCTATCATTGCATGGCTAGCAGCAACTGCAGACTGGCCCTCTATGCCACCTTCTGATGTAGTCTGACCATTCTGCAAAGCTTCCATGGCCTGAAGCTCCCTTATGGGCAGAGTCAAATGAACAACAGAGAACAAATGAAGAAATAGATAAGTATGTATGACAGACTGAAGTACTATAACAGTTACTAGGCAAGTGCCTTTTTTTTTTTTTTTTTTGGCAACAACATCTTTATTCAAACAGCAGCTGCAATACTTGCTTTCCTTCCTAGGAATTTCAGATGCACCATTTTGATCCCACCAGGCTCCCAGCCACAGCAAACTATTCCAAGGTGTGGCTCCCTCCCCCAACTTTTGAGTATCCTCCTTGGAGATTTTGTAGATTTGCTTTGTAAAGAAGAGATATATTGCCAGCACTCTGAAACTAAGCATTTCACTTTGAAGCGGTACCATCCTACAATCACCAATGCCTTTTTCTATTCAAGCCTAGCAATTACCCTTTCCACACAGAGCTCTGACATTTGCTAACCTGATATCATAGACCGGAGAGCGTAGATCATGGGGCCCGTGAGCAAAGGCGCAGTGGACTCCATTCTTCGTGCAGTTTCCCTTGGAGTCTGTCTCATGGATGCAGATTCCAGTTTTGTAGTAGCGCAAGTGATATCTCCTCTCCGTGTCACCAGTAGTTCTGTGCAAGAATGGACACCTGCAGTACAGAAGGGGGAAGAAATGCCAAAAGTTTAGTCACACAGGGGGTGGACTCACCACCACCAGAAGGCATGTTGCTGATACAGGATGCTGCGGCTGACGATAGCTTTGTCAGCTCTGCTCCTTCTCTTACGCTGTGCCTTCCAGCGTTACACAAAGCCCCCTTAACCTGTCACTACATACTATATAACAACTTCCCTTCCAAACAGACAACTGGATGGTTAAGCCAGCAGCAGCTTATTATTCTAGTCTAGTGACTGCCAGGGATCTGGAAAAGAGCAAGGACACTGTCAAGGCATTCTGATATACTAGCCATGATTGAGGGGACATCACATGGCACATACCATTTCCTCAGCAGCCCATCTAGACTTCATGCTGCTACTGTCTCCTGGTGATGTACTCTTACAGGGCTGTGATAGTCTATCTAGAGCCAGATGCATCCTTCATGCAGAGCACGGGACAAGAAAAAAGAATTACAATACTACCATTTTAACTGATGTTTTGTTTTCCCTCTTGGGCAGAAAAAGAACAATTTACACTAAGAAATGTAAAAGAACAAGATTAAATAGGTGGAGTTTATATATTGCAGCACTGAGCTAAAAATACAAATCAGTAAAATAAGTTCTGAGATAGCAACAGTTTTCATTTACTGAGTGAGTCAAATACAAACAAGTGGCCTAGAAGCCAAAGCCTCTAAATGCCCTATTTCCAGTCCCTTCCAGTTCTCTTTTAATGAGGAAAAGAAGTACAAAACAGAGGCCTTAGGCTAGAGGATTATTCCATTATGTTGTAGCCACAAGATCTTTACTTAATCAAGACAAAAAAAAAGCCCAACAACAAAAAACGTTTTCCAGATAAAGAGCATTTCCCTGTGTGTGTTTATACGAGCATCATAAAATGGAACTGAAATTCCATCCTTCTATAGCATCTCTGCATAAAACAGTCTCTATATTTGACCACAGTTTGGTTACACTATTTATTCTTCCATATCTGTCACGTGGCTCACGTTATACTACTGTGTTAACCCTCTAACTGCTGACATCCATCACATACATGGCAGAAACACTTGCATCTCTGCTCTAGATAAACTCATCACAGTCATGGGGAGGGAAAATGCAGCAAAACAGGTTCTTCTCATGCTGTCTTGTTCTGGGTATTTGCCTTCCTGAACTTTTAAGCAGGAAGGAAGGAAATGACAAAACAAACAGGCAAATAAACATGATTTTAAAAGCATGAGATAGATAACTCAGGGGACAGATTAGAGGACAAAGCTTCTCCTCTCAGCAATCAGCTCAAAATCAAGCTATCCTGCTAGTGAGCAAGAGCTATTATCTGATAGTCAGAGACTCATGGGAATGAAGCTTTTCTCGGCATCAGTAATTTTCAAATTGTTTTTCACACCCCAACTTGACTCAAGATGCCAAGGCTCAAGAGGACACAAAGATATGAGGGCTGAATTCCCATCTTTGTTAACCTCAGTATCCTCTCTGCAGCAGGCTTAGAAAGCACAGGTTGCTGTTACAACTTTTACATCTGTTCTCATGTTACATATGTTACAAAGCTGCTTTACTGCTGACATGCCTCATGGCTACAAGAGCTGGCTGGAATCATCACCTGGACTAATCCCAAAAGCTGAATGCTTGCAAAGCGGGGTGCACTCTTCACTTACTCATCTCCTTCTGGGCAGATTCCTGTGGTCTCATCATACTTGGTACAGTAAATGTCAGGGCTGTAGTTAAATGTACCATCCCGACGGCGGATAGATCTGCGACGACGCTGGTTGACAAAGTGCCAGTGGAAGCAAGTGTAGGGCCGGTGCTGAGTGCACTTGTGCTGCACAAAGAGAGGGCACTGCTCCGTGCGAAACTCCTTCAGGTAACTGCAGGCAGAGATCCAAGAGAAGGGATTAGGAGCAGGAGGTTGGTCAGAAGCAACATCCAATTGCCCCGCAGAGCCCCCGCCAAACCCAGCAGCATCCGCCGCAGAGATGTGCGCTGCCCTTCCCACACCAGCCTCTGCCTTTGCTCGCAGCAAAGCGGACTGGAAGCTGCTAGTTTTCTGCAAGGGGAAGTTATCAGTTACCAGGCCAGTTAACCCAAATATCAGTGCTAAAGGCAACCAAAAAAACCATTTTCTATTGTTTCTTTTGATATTATTTCAAAGCAGGCCATCACAAGCTTATCGAGTTTGTGAGAAAACAGAAATAGATAAAATAGGACTTGGAGATCTGTCACCAAATAGGGGGCATCTACGGGGAAAGAGAGGCTTCTTCCCTTAAAGAAGTTCAGGTTTAAAACAAACAAAAATACCCCACAAACACCACACTTCCTTATAGCCATGTTACATTTGCCATGATTTTCTCTTTCAATAACTTGAATATTTTAAAAATTATTATTTCATCCCCTCATGGTTTATCTTTATTTTTCATTCAGCTAACCCATTCTCTCCCGCAATCCTGTGAATTCAGGACTCAATCTTCAAAACCGAGATAACTGCTCTCAGACCCTAGATGTTTGGGTTTTATTTTCCAAAAAAAATGGAATGTCATTTTCCAAAATGTGTATGTCTTTTTTTTTTTTTAATCCTGAGAACTAAAGAAGTCACAAGCTTTTATTTGTGACACTAATAACAGTCTCTAAACCCAGATTGTAGAGGATTACAAAATCATTTAGACCGATAGAGTGATCCGACTGTGATCTGGGTATAGGTGCTTACAAAATCCACATCGCCTGAAACCCACTAGTTGTCCTATATCTAGGGAACATAAAAACAGTCGGACAAGATCAGACCCAAATCCCACAGGGCTGGATCTTCTCAGAGACGGCTCCAAGAGCAACGCAGAAGGCCCCGAGCAGGCAGACGTGGGGTAACTGCCTCCCACAGCAAATCACATTCTGGTCTTTTATGTTTATAGGTAGGTTTAAAAGTGAAAAACAAAATTTTTCGGTCACAGTAGAAGCGTTGGTGCTCTGCTGGAAGCCACAGGATGATATAATAGCAAATACAGACTCACTTTAAGCTTTGTATATGTATTCTGAGGCAACAAAATGGAATATAGGAATTCATCAGGTATTCACTTCAATACCAGAGGACCTTTCTATCTCATTCCTAAATAAATGGAAAGATGTCTGATGCCTGAAGATGTATTTACAGATAATATTATCATGCTGGACGCAGTCTAAAAACAGTATCCGTAAACAAAACATCCTTTCCTCTTTACTCCTAGCTGAAGACAAAGCTGCAGGAAAACGCATCAGGTCAATCAAAGTGGTTTCGTTCGCTTTGAGGAGAGACTCTCACTGGCAAGAGCTTTCCTGCACAGGATTTTTGCAAGTGTAAATGGATGAAAGCTCTTCCTCCTCTTTAGCCTTCAAATATGTGGGACTCGCAGGTTCCACTGCTTGGCACTGGATCTGCGAACGCTCAGGGCTTGGAGAGCTTCCACGGCCGGCTCAAAGCCTCATCCAGCACAAGTCCATCTGTCTCCTGCAATCTAGTGCGGCTGGAATAGTACCTGCACTGAGGCCTATTGCCTAACACCGCAAAAATGCTAACCCACATTTAGAAACAGGTCTGTTTGGAATAGGTAAGGGTAAAAACATCACTTTCTTTCATTTTTAGAAAGTTGGATACATTGGAATGGAGATCTGTACTCCAACCCTGGCAACCATTCATCAGAAAACTGACCACCATAAAATTAATCCATGCTGAAAAGCTTGCCGTGCTGTTGCATCTAGTACAGTCGTACAAGATGATACTGTATGGAATGTTTTATCTTACCAATATGCTAATAGAACTTAAAGCAAAAGTGACTGTATCAACATTTAGGTTAGAAATTAAACTAAACTTCAGCATCATGGTACTTAAGACTGCTTTCCACAGGTGTCACGCAGTCACCTACCAGTCCTGTCCATCCATACATCTCCATGTAAATCTTACGGAGGTGAGCCTTACGCTACTCCCATTCTACCGTAAAGCAGGCTAAGCGCCCTATCGAATATCATAGGGCAACCAGAGCCAGCAGCGGAGTCCCAGAGCCCTTCAACTCCTGCATCTTCATCAAGTGACCCAGAGTCTCCGGCACCTAACTTGAGGAGCAGCTCCCTGAATCTCTAATGCTCTGAAAACTAAGGAGGGACATCAGACCTAAATGCCTAACGTTATCAAACCCAGCACTCTGGACTTCTAGCAACAGACATGTATGAAACTTAACAACAACTTAAAAACAAAACTAAAACTTAACTGTTTGGGGAAAGGAGCTGGAACAGCTTCCCTTTAGCAGGATAGTTAAAAAAAATGCTGAGTAGGCATTTCAGTCTCTAGAGTGTCAGTTGTTGCTGAAGAGCATTTGAAAATTAATTGCACTTTATGATTAGCTAAACTCCCCAGAGAAACATTTATTATAATGTAAATGAGAGATAATTACATAAGTAAATGGTTCACCTGAAAAGTGTTTAACACATAACTTGCTTCATCAGAAACTCATTCTTTAATGCTATCTATTAAATAAATGATCTCTCACTCACACTTAATTTCAAAGCAAGTCCCGCAAGCAGGTACCATTGAGCTCCATACCAACACATTAAATGTGCATGAGCACCTCTGGGATACAGACCAACAGTGGAAAACTAGAGTTGTCACATTAAATCAGTCATTTCAAGCCTTTCAATCACCAGTTTGGGTGCAAATTTAAAAGCAAGGGTTTTTCTTTTTCCAAGCCAATAAAACATTTTAAATTACTCTTCTCCACACCACCTTGAATGGTAAAACGTCTCTGTAGCCCTATATTTTCTTGATCCATGAAGTGAGTTTTAGCTCCTTTGGGAGAATATGGAACACAGGCCACTCTGTCAGCCACTTTGTATTAAAATATATTGAAAGGCATCTAAACCACATGTGTTTTGGGAATGTGGAAAGGATATACAGACCGCACTACTGCAATGTGATGGCTCACAAAGCAGAATGCTATTAATATTTCAGCAGTCTCTTTGCAAGGGCTCTAAACAGAAATGCTGAAAAGGCAACAGTGATGGATCCTTATGGTGTGGAATAGTCTCTATAAAAGTTTTCCCAGTAGAGTTGAGAAATAGAATTTTTGAATGACTCCTAAAATTAAAAATATGTTGACAACTGGTACATACTTCACAGTGTATCAGCCAAATGCCATGTCTGCACAGGAAGAGGAAATCTGGCAACGATAAGTTGCATTTCTCAACTCCTCTCTAAACATCTCGGGAAACTCTACAGCCCCCACGAATTACTATGCCATTTCACATACAGATTATTTCTATATTTAGTTAAAAAAACAAACAAACAAAACAGACTTGCACTAATCAACTATGTTGTTCTACTTGCATTAGCTTCAGTGTACTTTCTTCTGTATGTGTACACATCTGATTTTTTAATCCTTATTTTTTTAAAAAGTAGAAAACATGCAGCACAGTTTTCTTCTGATACTACCAAAAGTCAAAGACACAAAGTGATAAACAATGTCAACAGCAACATCCAGTTCCTGGAGGGAACATTACCATTTACCATTCCTACTAAACAAAGACAAATACAATTCTAAACAAACAGGACAAGACAGTCAGAACAAAGCAGATCAAAGTCACCAGGCTGAACTGAACTTGCTTCTGAACAGGACTGACACTACTCTAAATTAAAGCTTATTTCGCTAGGAAGACAAGGAAAAAGATTCTTAAACTAGTTTTGGGAACTCCCAGAGAAGGGCAGGAGCTGCATGCTGTTTAAAAATAAAAAACAGCAACAAAAAAAGCATAAAAACCAACAGTACTTTGAAATTCCACATCCTCTGGAGTGGGAAGTAATAACTCTCCGCAAGAATTTACACCAGTGGGGGAACTGCTAACCGTCTTTAATCGCTAGCAGCAGCTCCACAGCCCAAGGCAGGGCAACAAGCATCTGTATCTGCAGCGAGTTCCCGCTCTGCCCTGGATAAACCAAGCGGCAATCTGCCTTGGGAGCTGCAAGAGGAAAGATGAGCAAGAGAAAATAACTGCATTTCCAAACACCACCACCGCAAAAAGAAATCCCCCCCTCCCATTCCCCCTTTAAGCTCTAAGCTACAAGTTCTGTTTCTAAACTCAACAGCTGCAGCCTTGTCCTGGTCACATCCATCCTTTGCTGCTGCTGCAGAATTCCCTCGCTTTGCCCCAGCTTTCCTGCTTTGGCTCTGTCTGCATCCAGCATGCTCAACCAGACAGCACGGCAGGATACCTGCACACACGAAGTGTTCCAGGGCTACACGTTTCCTGTCAAACTCAACCTAACTCACACATGCACTGGCATGAGCTCAAATCAGGAAAACGTGCTGTCAGCTGAGCTCTAGATTCCTCGTTAGAAGCCAAAGCTCCCTGGAATTGCTGGAAGACTCACACCGAGGCCAAAAGAAAGAACTGCTGAAACCTCAAACAGGGGAAATCAGGAAAACTATGGTGAAAAGCACAGAAATGAGAGGGAAAAAAATCAACATCAAAAAAACAAAACAAAACCCAAACAACTCTTTCAAACCCTTGTTCTTCCCATAACACAAAGCCTGGCCCCTCTTTTCCTTCCAAGATCCTCCCTGTGCCATTCCACATCTTTTTGCAGGCCCCAAGACAAGCTCCCCTCCTTTTCAGTCCTCCTTACTCCTCCCAGTCAAGGCGCTTCCTGCCAAAATTCCTTCGGGGCCCAAAGAGCGAGCCTAGCCAATAAACAGGACCTAAATCTTCTGCAACAGCAGAGAGACACCAGCGAGAAAGCCATTAGATAATTGACTAATCCGGACTAAGACACTGCCTGTAGAAGTAGGACAGTAGTGAGATTTAACACCATTATCATCTAGATTTCACACGTATGTGGGTGTGTGTTTACACTAGTCAAACCACGCTAGAGAATCCTTTCTAAAGATCAGCACAAGAAGCGACTAGCACCAGTGCAGTCTATCCTAGCACCAGACCACAGCAAATTACGGACATCTTTTACATGAGTATGGCAGGTCTGTGCTCAAAGCACAATTCGGCATCAGCAGGGCTCCCTCTCTGCAGCCGCTCCTGCATCGCGAGAAACAAACCCAGAGAGCATCAGCCCGGGTCATATTCACGCACAGCGGGGTCTGGTTGTTTCTGCAAAGTCCAGTCTAGCACAGACACTGCGTTCAGCCCCATGTTAGTCATTGCAAAATATTAAAATATTCCAAAATAAAGATTCTTAGTGCGAGCCTACGCAAGAAGGGCCAAGCAGAGTAAAAATCTGAGAAATCCACAAAGAAATAAAAATAAATAAACACACACACACACAAACAAAAAGCAAAAAACAGTGCTTAATTTCCTGATTGAAATCAGGAAGAAAATGCTCTTCTGTCATCACCATTTATTTCAGTCCCATCTGTCTTCCCCTGCCAGCACAGTAAATCATACTGGCCAAAACACAATTTTATTGGCGCAAAAGTACATGCGAATGCTAGGGGCTTTTGCCGGCACTTTTTCCACCAGTCTCATCCTGCTGATTCAGGCAGGCCTGCAAGAGGCCATGCTATGTTGTAGACTTTTTCCTAAGGTCTCTGATGGTTCCAGTTCACTTCAGTTGGAGACAGACGTTCTCTTCTGAGTACTGCTGTCTGAATGAGAGGGGTCATCGCTCTTAGCTGGTCATCAGCTTCCTTTTGCTGGAAGCTCCTATCACCACTGATCTGTGCACACAGCACACTGCAAAATTTTCCTAATTCAGTTCAAGGGAAAAAAAAAAAAAAAAAAAAAAAAAAGATCACTAGCTTAGCTTCTAAGTTTAAATGAGTGGCTTGAACTAACACAGTTAAAGTTATCTGAAGTAAACCAGTAAGCACTTACCCAACACACTGCTTGCAGAGTGGGCAGCATTGCTAAACCCAGGAGAAAATATCTAATCATAGAATAGACATTTCTAATTCAATAACGCTCATCTACTTAAAATATATATATATATATATATTTAAACTGCTACTTTTCCTTTTAAGCTCAAAGACCCAGCTAAACACAAGAGGAAGAGAGTTGTCCATATTTAATAAGCTAAATTCATTTCACCCTCATAAAATTTTATTGCAAAAGATGATATCAGACACATTTTAAGTAAAGAAACCCATGATTCAATTACTTTCCTTTACAGAACTGTGGTATTCCAATTGAAATGAGTCAGTGGTGCATGACAGAATCTACTTATTCCAACCGGATACTCAATAAAAATCCTACTAACACACCTTTCATTTAACATATCACTGATACAGAAAAAAAAAAGTGATATGCAGCTCTGACATTGCTCAGGAGTTTTTGCTCTTAGGGCAAAGAAGATATTCCAGAATAAGAGGGAAAAAAGTGTGCATGTGTGTGTGTATGGGGGGGGGTGTTAAAGAATAGTGTCATTCCTAAGTAATCAGGACAGGATAGATCTCCTGGAACAGCTATTCAGTCAATTTCTGTACATGGGCAACTCCTTGTACCACCCTTACCCATCTCAACAAGTCAACAGGGCTACTAGAAGGTGCTTTTATTATTAATGGAATTCCTCAGCATACTGAGGTGTTTAGCAAGTTACCTGTGTCGCGGATTTATATTGCTTCCAATCACTCTGGAACCTGAACACCTTCCAGAGAAAGGGTTTAGTAATAGCATTCTCACTGTGTCTTCCAAAATGCTTTCATTTCAATGCAAAGCAAGCTTCTTGACAGGGAACACAGCCTCTGACTTGCACAATTTCTTGGCAGTTGAGAGGGGGGAAAAAAATAAAAAGGAAAAAAGAAAAGAAAGTGAAACAAGCAACCCAGCTCCACAGTTCCAGTTCCCCAGGGCCAGGCACAAACTGCATTCTGCATTCTTCAGCCCACAGCTCCACGCTACAACCCAGTTTAAAGCCTGCCTGTACCTCTGCAAGGAAACCTTGTCAGCATCTTTCTAATAAGAGAGGTAGTTAAGACAAGTTCATTATTAGTCTATTGGCCTTCCCATACTGTCAACAGCCAGGTGCAGTTTTGTAAACCTTGAAAAGATTAGAAAGCATTTAAACCTCAAATAAAAACAAATACATCACTGTATAAAAACAAAGGCTGATTGTGCACGCAGGGAAGGAGAAAAGGATGAGGAAAAAGTTTCAGTAAGCTCACATCTGTCAAGAAGATAGACTTCACACGCCTCAGTGTTTTCTTTATTACCTAAATAAATGGAACCATCAACTGGAAAAAGGTCACACAGCAGACAGCACTGTGATTTTAAAGCTGTTAGACTTCTCCTTCTGCATTAGGGATCGACAGTAATGTCAGTCTAAGGGCAAATACAGAAAGTGAAAGTTGAAGAGACTTATTACGGATGCACAGCACTGGGCTTGGTTTTTCATTTATTTATTTATTGACTTCACAGAATTCATGGTGCATCTCAGTGCTCAAAAGAGCACTGCTCACATCCATACAGCACAGCATGCTTACTGGCTCTCCCAGTTTTCACTACTGAAATACATAGGTAGCACTCGAGTTTTCCTTTTTCTAGGAATCTGATCAATATTGCAAGTAAAGTCAAACTGGAAGTTCAACTTTGGAATCTTGGAATTTTACGAATTCCAAAGGATAGTGGGCATTACAAAACCCAAAGCATAAACCATTAGATTACAGGACTAAGGACAAAACACAATATAGTCATATTGCACACTAACCTGATTGCTACTGCACCTCTGTTTTTGGATTTCAAACCATGTCATGGGGTGGACAATGACGCAACTTAATCAGTTCCGCTATGAGAGAACCACCAGATTACCAAGACTTTATAAATAAGAACTCAAAAAGAGCGACTGCAAAAGGCCACGCTAAAAATAACATGTGTCGGCAGCTATCACGAATTACTATGAGATTTTTCAGTGAAAAGAAAAATCTCACTGACACAAAGAGTTGTGTCTTGTCTATACTGAAAAATTAAGGGGGGGGGGGGAAAAGAGAGATAAATACTACAGCACCACACCAACCAGCGAAGAAAGAGAGGCTTGCACCCGTTTTAGACGAAACATTCTTAGGTTTCCACCATCACAGCCAGAAGTGGCTTTGAGAGAAATAGGTTGCAATTAAGTAGCTCACCAAAGCTTTATCTTGATGAGAGAAAATTGATGCATTCAACTCTAAGTTTACTCGACAAAACTCAACGCATTTATCACATCTGTGAAGAGCCAAGACACGAGCTTCACTGAATTACGCTGTCTGCAGGTGTCAAGGGAAAGAGGGTTTTGTCCAGTCTTCTCCCAAACTGTGTATCCCTTAGGCATCCAGAGCGTTGTGCCGTCCAAACGCAACGAGTAAAACTATTTAAGTCATGGTTTTTTGGCTGCGTGCTCTCTTGAAAGAGCACAAACCTGTTGCATCAGTGGACCGCGAGATGCACGTGACCGAGCTATATCAATAAAATCCATTTTAAGCACATGTGCGTGTTTACACAGAGATTTTGCCTTTTTAATTAAAGCAATCGAAGTATAGGCATATGCAACACTTAACTGCATCGCATTTCAGAGATGTGTCCTTAAGAGCCATTAAGTATGATTCAGAACTTTACATAAAGCCTTTCTTTACATTTCCTCAACTTTATTCTCTTTTTTCTCAAATTAATTAGGCAGGAATAAGTATTATTTGACATGATCTTAAAATTAACCAAACATTTATACAATTCATGAAGCATTTTAAAACGCATCAATTTTTTCCAAGTTTAAATGACGTCTTTTCAATTCAACACTTAGTTTATGTAAACAGCAGAGCTGTGCCTAAAATAAGCCTCCCTATTTTCAAACATGGCTCACCCCCAATTTAGACAACCTTCATCCATCTGCAGGTTGGTTTCTGCTCTACAAAACTATTTAACTGCCATTAATTCTTCCCTGCAGCACCTGTGCAAGTGCTGAGTTTATGAAAATTGGATTATATTGAAATTGTTTTTCAAATAAAATCTGAATTGAGCCTAATTGTTTCAGTGATGGGAAACTACTGTAATTATTAGCTTACAGTTGTCCAGATTATTGAATCTGGACAGCTGTAGACTAGTGAAAATTTAATGGGCTAGTGAAAATTTACACCTGGTTTGTCAGCACAGTATAGGAATACATGTTTAAATAGGAGCAGTTAACTATTTTACTGACAATTACTTAGCAAAAACATCCATCCACAGGCTTATCTGTTACGGTCATTTACTTAGGTTATATTCATATAAATTTTATGTCTTATATGAACCAAATCAAGTATATGATATTTCTTTAAGCTGCAAACGCTAAAGCTGGGATATCTCACACTTGTGGAGAATGCCCACAGAGCATATAGAAATGTAGAGTTAAAATGAAGTTAATAAACATCAGATTTCCTGGCCTAGACTACACTGAATTAAAGACTGAATATACAGATGTCCTGTGCTGTATAAGTTTAGATTCCAGCTTCCAGGTTTTGGGGGGTTGGAGTTTTTTTGTTAGTTGTTTGAAAGTATTGTACCTCTCACCATTGATTTAATCACTAATAAATCCCACCCAAGGCTACCAATTGTAGAAACAATGCTAGTGGAGGCTGGGAACAGGGCTGGGCTGTTTGAAAAGTTTTGTTTTGGGGAACTAGCAGAGTGAGTAACACAACATGTCACATGAAAGAACATAGAAAGGCTAATTCAGAAAAATATTATTTCCATATAAGCCATTACATCGCTCTGGCTTTCAGTTGCAGATTTGTTATGAGCATTTTTCAGGCAACCAACCTACAGCATCTTGTTTCACAAATACTAGCACAGTAATCTTTCTTCACCTGACCATATCAAGAACCTTCATGATTTATTAATGGCTCACAAATCAATTGCAGCCCCATACTGACACCAGTTTTAACATATTACATGAATTGTTTGAAGATCTATAGTTATGTTGAACCAAAAACGTTAAACCAAAACTCCACAAGAAGTGACTGATTAGTGCTCTAATCCAGACTAATCCACATCTGAAAATGAAACACAATCTGCTTCTTTTCAGGTTAAGCACCAACCAGATTTGCAGCAGCAGCCGCCTCTTTGGAAAGACTTACATTTGTCAACAGATATTTTCTGCTGCGAGTCTGAAACAAAGCACAGTGGTTATCTAGCAAGCATGAACCTGCATCCTGTAACACACGTGCCAGCACAAAGATAAAAGCTGACTCTTACCAGTTGATATTAAAGAATCAATGTTAGCCACTCAATTGATTTGCTTTTCCATTCAGCGCTCAAATCATACTTTACTTGTGTCTGCTATAGCCCAGTGGACTCTTCCAGGACTCTCTAAGAAAGGTACACATCAGACTGAAAATGCTACACAAGCAGACTGGTCCAAAGCAGCACCTTTACAAAAATCCACGCCAGGCTCCATACAGGAGCACTGACATCAGCGTGTGTACTAGCTCTTCTTCACAAAGCGGGAAACAGTCAAATCCCAAGAAATGTCAGGACTTCTAATTTTCCATTTTGACTAACCAGTATGTGATATCAGGTGGCACTCTTAAGATATTTTAAGCTCGCAAACATGTTTTGCACTGCTGCAAAGCTGCACAGTTGCCCTGGGGCACCTCAACTGTTCTTGTTTCTGTTATGATAACAATAATCAAGGGCTGTTAATGAAAGCTCACAGACTATTGAATGTTACAGGGGAAAAACGAACCTCTGAGCATATCAGGTATGGACTGATGGACAGCCCTCTTTCTGAACTGCAGTCATATCCTGAACATGAAGACTAAGTAAAACACTGCTGACTTTCTAATTAAGTTAGTTTTTTGAAGATATTCATCAGGTATAGACTCAAGAAGCTATTCTCTCTGCAGCAGGCACACGACTGCTTATTAATCTTAAAGGAAATTCTGGGCAGTGATAAAAAACAATCCAAACCTATTTTTAAAACTACAATTAACAGTGCAATCATTCTTAATAAGCCAGTGTACTCTACAGCAATACACTCGCAGTTCTGATCAACAAGGCAGCTAGGGACAGCCTAAGATTTCTCTTGTCTGACCACAAGCTCAGCGTAAGTTCTCTTCTGCATGTATTCTAGCAACTATACTTTATTTAATGTCTCTTTTAATAAATAATAAAAGACAGACCAGTAACCAGCATCTCAGTGAGCTAGCACTTTATTACCGCCATTGCATTTTGGCACTTACCATTGATATCTTTCTTTCAAAGAAAACCTAGAACTTTTCCTGTTATAACAATAACTTCTAAGCGTGAACTGAATACTACAGGGAGGAAAAAAAAAAAAAAAAAAAAAAATCATGAGCCAGAAGAGAGCCTGAAAGAAACTAAAGAAAAGAGACTATTGCTATTCATTTTAAGGGGATGTTCGTTCTGCCTGATATTTCAAGTGTCAAACTGGTGTTAACTGCATCAAGTACTGATCAAAATACACAAGGAAGGATAGGGATTGCTGAGAAAGTTATCACAAGCATCTAAATTGGTTGTCATCACTAGGTGGAGTCTGGGAAAGTACAAGCTGTTAACAGACTCTCTATGTTCCCTGTCAGTCTGTATAGTTTTACTGACCTGATACAGAAAGAAACTATTTCCCAATAAAGTACAGAAAAAAAATGCAGCTAAAATTCCTCTTGTTCTGCAACCCACTAGCATAAAAATCATCCATTAACTCAGGACACTATTGCTCCAGTTGTTTATTTTGCTTCTCTCCCGAAAGTTATTGCTCCCTATAGCAAGGTTAACAGAAGAGAACCTGTGCCCGCTCTCCAGCTGCCCCAGTTCACAGCCTGGCGCATTACCACAGCCTGCAAGCACCAGCTACCTTGTGCTAACACACCAAGCAGTAAGCTGAATCAACTGATGTACTGACACATTCCTTTCTGCCAGCCCGTTACAGGGGCCGTAACATCTAATAAACCACTAGACAGACATACCTTAAGCCACTGCAGAAGACTTTCCAGAGGACACTAGTCAGACCATTCGCAACAAGGTTGCGCATTTTAGCTGCTCACAGAAAATAAGAGGCTTTATTCATATGGAAAGAACAAGTCTAGAGAAAGAACAAGTCTAGAGAAAGAACAAGTCTAGAGAAAGAACAAGTCTAGAGAAAGAACAAGTCTAGAGAAAGAACAAGTCTAGAGAAAGAACAAGTCTAGAGAAAGAACAAGTCTAGAGAAAGAACAAGTCTAGAGAAAGAACAAGTCTAGAGAAAGAACAAGTCTAGAGAAAGAACAAGTCTAGAGAAAGAACAAGTCTAGAGAAAGAACAAGTCTAGAGAAAGAACAAGTCTAGAGAAAGAACAAGTCTAGAGAAAGAACAAGTCTAGAGAAAGAACAAGTCTAGAGAAAGAACAAGTCTAGAGAAAGAACAAGTCTAGAGAAAGAACAAGTCTAGAGAAAGAACAAGTCTAGAGAAAGAAAAATATTGGATTCTGACAGAATTTCACTTAAAGATAATATAGAAATATTCAACAATAAAAATGCCTATAAAGCAACAAATATTGACATATGGTAACTCAAAGTTCAGAGGTTTTCTAAAATAATCATTTTTTCATATTTGTCTCCCACATCGCACTAAATTACCCTATATACTAATGTAAAGGATGCATAAGCATTAACATAATACAATTAAAAAGAAACAATATAACAGAGGAACGATTTTCCACGTTAAAACAATTTTGAGTGACTCGGTCCTTCTCTCTAAAGTTTTCTTTCAGAATATTGAATTTTTGAAATACCAAGCCTAATCAGACCCAAACTAGTTCTGAAAAGTGTTAAAATTGTCCACAGACCTTTCATCCTCTGCAATATATTTATATACATATCCTATACAGCAGCTATCCATATGTGAATTCACTGTCAACGGTGACATTCAAAAGTACTTACTTATTATGAATAAATGTAGCTAGCAAACCACAGCTCCAGTCTCACTTGAATTCAACAGGAAAACACTTTATCGCATCAATACCTAAGGTCATCGACAAGACAGAGCAGCGCTGCATGGAGCCTCTACCGCCCAGGCCCAAACCACCCTCAAAGCCCCCTCGCCCTGCGTGCCAAGCCTGCAGGCTTTCAGCACCGAACCTTTGAAGGACCAGAAAAATCTATATTTTCATTTTCCAGATTCCTTCAAATGTATTTGATGGCAGGTATATACTGTGAATGCAGCCTTTCCCGGTAACACTCCAGTGCTTTATACTTCCACCTTCCTGTTACTACTCGTACATCCCAGTAACAGTTTGTGGAGGAGTTGTGTTCAGTGAAATTCAAACAGGCTTAAAGACTAAATAAATAAATAAATAAATAGCTTCTACTTGCCTGATGAAGAAAGCAGACATTTTACAGGTGATAATGTAGCAGACTGCTGGTGAGTGCCTGCTTTATAAATATTGGCTTGTTCTGTGTTTGCCTAACTAGGTCCAAAAACAGTACCAGTAACCTGTGCCTTTTTGTTTTGTTTTTTAAAGTAACAGAGGTAGATGCTGCTTTTGTTTAAGTCTATAGCAGCTGTATTGATCTAAAGGGTGTCACCAGTAAAATCAAAGGAAAATTATGGGAAAGGTTTGTTATTTTAGAGTTCGGCTTGTTCAAAAAGAACATTTAAAGTAGGTTTTTAGAAACAATTAAAAGAAAACTAAGCATATTTGTTAGGTTGTGAAGATGAAAATCGGTTCAGGTATGTCAAAACTAGAATTTAACAGTCCAGATCTTTTTGTAAAAATAAACGCTGAGTCTCCTAGAAGCTCAAACAGTTTATGAAAAAGTAGCAAATTCTCTGAAAATGTGTTTAATACACACCTGGTTTTCACTTGTATGTCCACAGACAGTCTGCACGTTTGAGGTGAGGTATGCTGTGTTCAGCCTGACCGCCTTAAGACACTGCCCACTGATGAAAAGATAAGAATTAAACTCTGCTACTACGAATGCTTTGGGGTGTGTTTTTATATGTGATTATTTTTGAATAAGAATATAAACATGAGATTTTTAGGATAAATAAGACTGTCCTTGTAACCTCTTCATTAAATCCATGTGCACCTAGGATCCTGCCTAATTCCTTCCTCGTCAGTATTTCTGTTGCTGTCCTACCAGAGCTCCCATTTAAGACTGGGAAACCACTAGGCAAAGCACTGGTTCAAAAATATGCCAACACAGATAAGTCTTGAATACAGAATTAATTTGAGTTGTAACTACAGCATTGCACCAACCTGCTTTTCACCACCACTTAAACAGCCCTTCACTCAAGTACACTAGTCTTTTTATTTCCAAATGGCTGGCACAGAAATAGTTGAAAAATAAACCATGGGTGAGCACAACCCAGCAGACCCCAACATGACTACTCCAGTGTAGATGTAGTTCTAGCACCACTTACAGGGTACTAATCCTTCAGGAATTTCCCACAATTCTTCCTCTTGTGCAAAAGGAAAGATAAATTTTCGTCTTTTATGCTGCAAAGGCATAATCACAATCTTGCCACACTACAAAGAATGACAGGATATGCTACCAGGCATCTTAGCCCAGAATTCAAGTAAGGGATCACCCCGTGGAGCTCAAAGCTTATTTGCAGTATGGCTGCTCATATTTAAGACCACATATGCATGGGAATTATCTTGAGTATAGGATGCTTGAGTTATATCCTGTAAGTCTGTGTCCTGAAGTGTTTATAACCTAAGTACTCTCAACACTGGTGTATTTTAAAGAGCCTAGAATGAATGCACTCTCAGGTTTTATCAAATGAGTTAATTTTTGTCTTCACCTGAACATCCACTTATCTAAATTTTGTGAAATCAATAAATGCTCAAGTAATGGACACAACCTTTATAATCCAAAATTAAAAGGAGTCCAGCCTCTCTGAAAACCAATGAAGACTGCAAGAGCCAAATGGGTAGACTGCACCAAAACAAAACTACTCAGTAGTACAACACCTACAGTTCTTCATGACTAACCACCTGCTTTCAATTTCTTTGAACTCGGCCTTCATTCATATTTGTACGTGACACATTAAAGACGGAAACACATACAGAAATAACCATGCCAGCTAGACTCAAGAAACGGGGCAAAGTCAACACTTTAAACTAGTTGAGGTTTGACAGAACAAACGCAAACCAAATCCACTTCCCACTGCGAACCACCAACTAAAGCCTGCACAGTACACCCCCTGAAGCAGGCCATATCCAGGCCAGTCTGCAGGTCCCTGAGAAGCGAGCCCATCTCCCGGGTTTGCTCTGAGCAACGCACTGACTTCAGCCCACTGTGGTAGCTGCGGCATTGCAAGGAACCATCACACTCAGAAACCTCCAACCCAATAACCCACAGAGAACGTAACAGCATTTGCCGCGTATTGTATTGTTCACTTGAATTCTACAAAGAGAATATCAGATCCCCAGGCAAAAAATATGGCATTCACACCTAAATAGGGAAGCTTGGCATATACCAAAATGACTTGGTCTCTAGGAGTGTCTAGCTGTACACTACAACTGCTACTAAGGACAACATCCAAAAGGACTCTTCTGCTAGAAAAACTCAGTGCCAAATGTGTGCGATCCATCAGTAATTTTACTTTATTTATTTTATTTTTGCTGTAGATCCAGAACAAATATAAAGACTTCCTGACAAGGCATAAAATGGAGAGTTCTAAGTACCTAAAAAAAGTCTCATGAAAATAACACCAAGAATTTAGAAATTGATACTAATACAAAATTGAAACATTTCCTAATAGATATAACTAAAGTTTTCCAAGATAGAGATTCTCAGTACCAGATTGCCTGTCCCCAGGGAACAGCAAAGTATGCAGATAATTAAGCCTGTTTGAGTTTTCAACTTGTAACCTTCATGTCATTTTATGGAAATAAACTACATTAAAAAAAAAAAGAGGGGGGGGGAAGAAAACATTTACATTCTGACAGCATACAACTTGTTCACATGAGCGACCACCAAAGAAGTTCCCGTACGTTAGCAGAAGGAGGTTTATAATATGACGTGACCTAGCGTACAGTTCTTATAAGACTTCCAAAGTATGACTCGCATCTCACTGTCAGCACTCTGCAATCCCAAAACCCATCATTCACCTATGGTTATCCAGCACTCCTGCATCTGTTTTCGCTGAAGTATTTTAGCATCCATTTGAAAATAAGTGTTTTCCCCTCTGGAAAAAAAGCTAATTACATTATCACCTTTGTTCCATACTGTTCCATTCTCTTCCCCTGTCCTTTTCAGTTACTGGGTCCTGGTCTTCCTTCTTTTCTTCCTGTTTCCTAAACTCTTTCTTTCAGTTTTTCTTTCCTATTTTTTGATACCCTTGGTTTTTGTTTCCATGGTCATGCTTAGACATGTTGTCATCTTTTTCTTCCACTTAATGTACTTATAATCTCCGTGCCCAATCTCCTTGTCACCTGCATGTTTCCCTCTCCCTTTTGATGACCATTTCTCTGCCTCTAGTGACACTCCATCTCTAAAGGCAAGTCCTGTATTCTCCTTTATCACTACAGCAAAAGTCCTAGTAGGACCATTTACTCCAGTTGCTTCTATAAAGCTTTAAGAACTTCAACTGCAGACACAAGCAGAAATAAAGTAATCTAAAAGGCTCTGACTTGCCAGGTCCCTGAAGATCACAACAGGTTATTCATAATGGGAAGAAAACCTAAAATCCCTCATTCTGCTAGAGCTTTGGTATTCCTAACAAACTGACGCATGAGGATGTAAATTAGTCCATTATCCCTCTAGCAGACACTAGAGTCATATGGTGCTATGACTTTACATCTCTGTAGCTCTTTTTATTCAGTATATTGCAGTATAAACACAAGGAAGAACTTTCCTCATTCCCACTTCCCTCATTACCTTTAAGAAAAATAGGAGAATACAACACAAACCACACTCTGAACCTGTCCTTCTCATTTTGGGTGGGGGCATCAGCACAAGCGAGAGATATGGGTAATTTGTTCTACATTTTTTTCTCTATGTGGACAACACCCTAAAGCGATAAGGGTAGACAGTTCAGCAGAAATATTTTGTTTCGACAAAGAACAATCCCAAACTTTTTTTTTTTTTTGAGGGACACAAGGGACCACCTGAGCTATTTCCATCCATTATATTCCCATCACTAACCCAGCCTCGCAAAGACACTGCTCACTCTCAACTCATCCACTTCTCCCTATGCAAAAGGAGCAATGACTTTTATTGCCATAACTTCCAACTCAAACCAACTTATTGCACACCGAGAACACTAAGTGCAAACTCTGGGAAGTTGCATATCCTTAGGAGAAAATGTTATTTTTGGTTAGAGAGGCATTCCAGGAAAAAAAATCATTCACTGAGAAACTCTAACGATGGAGGTATCGCACGCTAATGTGTTTTCCTTACAGAGGAATCGCGTTTCACAGTACGAGACAAGGAGGGAACGTGACAAGCGCCTCCGACACTGCCCCACTGGAAGGGGCGTGTGCAGCCCGTGGCTGCGGATGCTCCTCACACGCACGAGCGGAGCGCCCCGCAGCCCGCCCGCAGGCGGCTCCTCGGCGATACGCGGGGCCTTCAGGGCAGCTTCCTCTCAGGGCGCAGCGCTCCCGCACACCTGCCCGGCAGCGCCTCCCTCGCTGGCGTGGGGGGCACGGCGAGCGCGGCGCCCACCCCCGCGGGGCGCTTCCCTCCGGCGCAGCCCCGCGCACAGCAGACGGGCCCCGAGCAACCGCGGCGGGCCCGGGGCCGACCGCGGGGGCCGGTGGCGGCGGCGCCGCGCACACGCGCGCGGGGCCGGGGCTGCGGCCGGGCGCGGCCCCCGCCAGGGGACGCGGCGGCCCCCGCGGCCAGGCCGGTGGGCGCGCGCGGCCCCGGTGCATCACGGTCGCCGCGCGCCGAGAGGCGGGAGGGTGGGGGGGGGGGGGGGGGGGGGGCGCGTGCGGAGGTGTGTGTGTGGGGGGGGGGGGGGGGAGCCGCTCGTCCCCTGCCCCGCCCCTCCCCCTCCCCGCCGGCCCGCGCCGGCTGCGGCCGGTTCCAGCCGGTGCCGCGCGGGCGGCGGGTCTCCGTGCGCGCGTGCCGCACGCTGCCCGCTGACGTCAGGCGCGTGTTGGCGCGCGGGCGGGCGGGCGCCGGGCGGAGGGCGGCGGCGGGGCGCTCTCGCTACGTACGTGTAGTGCTGCGGCTTCTCGGGCTGCGCCTGCAGCGCGCTGGCGGCGCTCGCCGGCCCGGCCGCGGCGGGGCCGCTCGCCACCGGGCCCTTGGACATGCCTGCTGCCTTCCGCTCCCGCCGCCGCCGCTACCGCCGAGGAGACCTTTATTATTCACTCTGCGCGGTCCGCACGGAGGGCGCCGCGCGCAGGCGCCGCCGCCGCCATTGCCGCCCCGGTGCGCGGGGCGGGGTGGGACTTGTAGTCCCGCCGCGCGCGCGCGCTCCGCCAACCCGGGACGCGGCTGAAGCGGGCTTCCGGCGGGGGGGGACTACAACTCCCAGCGGCGCCCCGCGGCGGCGAGCCCGGACTTCCTGCCGCGCGCAGCCTGCCGGGAGTTGTGGTCCGGGGCGGCGCGCGAGGGCGCCCCCCGGCGGCGGGGCCGCAGCGCAGCGCAGCCGAGGGCCGGATCCTGCCCGCCGCCGCCGCCGCGCGCCATCGACGGCAGCGCGCTCGGCGACGCGGCCGCCTCAGCGCGGCTCCTCAGCCCGGCGCGGGCAGAGGCGGCCGCGGCGCGGTGCTGGGGGCTCGGCGGCAGCGGGGAGGTTCGCGAGAGCGCGAGGGAGTTATTTGTGGCACGCAGAATCGCTTCCTTCCTACCCCTCCTCCCCCTTTCCTCTGCCGAGGGGGGAAAAAAAAACGTGGATGCTGGAGCACGGTGTCCCAGCCAAAGAGCTATTTTAGTATTGGCATCTCCCGTCGCCGCACGGCTTTCCCCACCCACAGGACGGCACAGTCCAGGAAATGCCCAGGAGCAGCGCGACAGTGCACAGGCGAGGGAGACGCAGGAGCAGCGTGGCGAGCCTACCTCGTTGTGGGTGACACGGCACGAGTTCTGGGTCATCGGAGGATTGCACTCACGTCTCCTCCTCCCCTGAGAGAAAATCCTTCGCTGAAGAAGCAGTCCCGAGGAATCTGGTGAATTCCCCTGTGAAGAGCTTCCTCAGTAAATTAACTTCTCTCTCAGGGGAGGAAATGATATGAGCTTCTTTTAATAGGACTTTGATCTCTTGGGTTCAACACACAACTGCTGGGATACTCCAGGTGTGTGTTAAAGGGTATCACGGATTTATAAGGCAAACACCTTCTCCCCCTCAAATGTCACCAGCACGCATGGGTTGATCAATGTTTATAATAAACTTTTAGGCCTTGTCTTTAGGCTAGATACATGATACACATGCGCTGATGCGCATGTATCAGTGCAACTGTTTTGGCAAGAGAAATAACTTATTTAATTATGATAATTATACTGGTACAGCCTCTGCTGTAGGCAGGTTTTTACTGAGGTAATTTAGTAGCTTATTCCCCTGCATTTACAGGAATAAGTCATACGATATCAATACCTTCTTATTAACACAACAACCTTCCACAGGAGGCTGAAGTACTGTAATTATGTAGCTGTTGTTGAAGTAGGACAACTTTGTATGTCAATACATACATAGGTACTTAAGTTAATATCTACATATACACAGATACATATCTAACATAAAATCACAGTAACTGATGTACCTGCAGAAACAAGCCTCAATTATCAACTATTACCGATGAAAACATTACTTTGCTCATGTATGCTAAATATACCCTTGATAACTTCTACATAAGGCTTGCATACTATGATGTTTAGACAGACTTCACATTTTCATCATATAAATGACAATTAGTTACCAGATCATCAGTTGTTCTGTTCTTCATTGAATAAAATCTTGATCTAGCTTTTTTAGTATTCAAAAGTAATGTTGTGAAAACATTTGACCTGTCTTTTACCTGCCTTTTAAAAATGAGTTAGCCATGAAATAGGAAAGAAAGATACCATGTAAGCAGTAAGCTCTGCAGACCACCAGTGTGCACTTCACACCCATGAATTTAGAAACCACTGATTCAAATCATTGTACACTGACGTTTGCTTGACAGTCTAGTACTGACACTATCTATTTCCTCCTTTAGTTGTGTTCTATTTCACAGTCAGGAAACTCAACATATACTCTGTGAAGCAATAGAGAAATGTTTAGATGTGCCAGGTAAGCATGTCCGATTTGTATTACTTGTACGTGTGTGCCTGTCTCTGTCAAGATACATACAATTACTCTCTTCAGCTTCTGTGTCTACGCTCTTCCCTTATCTTCTGTTTTATATAAGAGGATGCACAGCTTTTCTTTGCTCTTAATTCAAAGAGAACGAAAAGTATCAAAAGTATCTCTAAAATTAGAAGCCTAAGCTGTCATCATGAAAACCTGGGAGAGGAAATATCTAAGGAACAGTACATCTCAATTATTGGTAACAAACAATAAGCACTGGCCTCTTCACATTATCAATAGTATAAAAAATAAAGTATATGCAGTTATCATCAGGAACATTCAGGCGTCGAGAAATCTTTTTCCTAAACAAGCAGACAGACAGACAAAAAGGGAATTCTTCTTCATTTTGGATCTCAGTTTTCTAAAGTGTGTAAAATGCAAATGATTGTTAATATATACCTACCAAGTGATTCTGTTGATACACAGCTATTTGTCTCCAATAAATAATTAACGTTTTTCTTTACAAGTACCGAAGAGGAAATTAACCTAGAACAGATATCAGAGGTAGGGGAGATGTATATAGAGATAATACCCTTACAGCAGACCCTACCCTGGGACACGTGACGATCCTGTCGCACCATATTGCTGTGTGTTTGACTTGCCAGAAACGGGCAAAGAAGCTAGACGCAAGCTCCCCACGTGCGGAGCCACTGCGCGGCGGCAGTCCTCGCAGGGCGGCTCTGCCCTTCACGCCGGGCATCGGCCCGAAAGGCTTAGGCGTTTGGGGAGGATGCAAAGCCTCACGCAAAGTTGGCTTGATTGAGTCTGCACTCCACTTGCCGAGCAGAGGTACCTTTAGGAGCAGTTGTTACGCAGGCATTTATTTATGTTTGGTGTATGTTGGGCATGCTACAACCGTGGAGCGCTTGGGACCTGTTTTTCCTGGCGGTGGTACCCTTCCCATGGGGCAGGGAACTGCCTGCAGTGGTTACAAATATAACGAAGTAGCAGCATACAGCCCTAATTCTTAAGGCACAACTCTTAAGGTAGCAACATCACCAAAAAGAGTCTTCTTTTTCACTTAATTGCTATTATGTTTGTAGATGTTTCCAACAGGGAAGGTGGATTCTAGCTTGCCACTTCCTATGAAACTTTGTAATAAGCCCTGATGTTTGAGCTTGAAGAGGATCCACCAAGTCGGCGGCAGTTCGGGTTCAGTAAGTGGTGAACGAAAGCGCAGAGGGACCCAGCCCCAGCCTTGCGAGGACTCCCGGCTCGCTTCCCCGCAGGACACAGGCGCTTCCCCGGAGACATTCCCAGCTGGCCCAATGGTCAAACTCTTCTTGTCTGCAGGAGGGTCACAAATCAGTTGGGCTGCCCCAATTAAAAAAATAAATCCTGTGACAAGCGTTTATAGGCTGGAATATAGCTGTTATAATTAATAAAACAAGGCAGTAAATGCTGCAAATATATTTATAGCATGTCACCCAATTAAACGATGACTACGCTGACCAGACGAGTGCTTTTTTAGGAACATGTGAAAACGATGCCCACTTTTTCTTTTTTTTTTTTTTTTTTTTTTCTTTTCAGTTCACGCTAGCTAGCGGTGCTCGGGACGCTTGCGACCGGAAAAAACCACCACAAACGCGGACGCTACGAAGCGAGCGACGCCAGAGCCGGGACCGCCCGCCCGCCGCGCGCCGAGGGAAGCCCCGGGCGGCGCCAGGCCCGCCGCGCGCCGGGAGCCTCTCGCCCGGGGGACGCTGCTCCCGCTGCGCTGGGGCTGCCCGGGCCGCGGGCCGAGGCAGGGACGGGCCGCAGCGAGCGGCCGGGGCGGGGGGGGGGGGTGGCTCGTACGCCGGCCCCGGCTCGGCCCTCCGCGCCGCTGCCCCCCGCGCAGCCTCCGCACGAAATGCCAGAAAAGGCGCTTTCTGGAGCGAGGCGGCGGAGGGGGGAGGCGGACCGGGAGGCGGCGGCGGCGGCCGAGCCCCCCTCGCCGCCGCGCCAGCGGCCGCGCCGCCCGCCCGGGGCGAGCCCGGGGGGAGCCCGCCGCCCCGCCGCGCCCCGCCGCCGCTCGCCCCGCTCCTATTGACTTCCCATTGTGGAGCTTTGCAACAAAGGGTAGGATCCAAACCGTGCCCCTTTTCGTCCAATCAGCGCGCAGAGCTCCCGCCCGCCGCTGATTGGCTTCTTCTCACCTCACAGTGCCCAATCAGGCGGCTACTTTAACAACCAATCAGCGGCCGGACATGTGCCCAATCAGCGCCGAGAAACCGGAGCACGGCCTTTGTGTCTTATGACGGCACAGCGCCGGCGGAGGTCCCGGCCAATGGAACGGCGCGCTGTTTCCAGGCATTGTGAGGTCACCGCGCCGTGTGCCGCCCCCGCTATAAAACGCGGGTCCCCGCGGCGGGGAGGGCGCAGTGAGGGGGTGGCTGGCAGTGGAGCAGGTTGTGGCAGGAGCGGCGCAGGCTTCGGTGTGCTCGGATACCGGCACCAGCGCTTCCTTCTTCTCTGAAAGGTGAGTCGCGGACGCCGGGCGCGATCGGCAGTGGGTGGCAGCGCTACGCGGGCCTTGGCCGATTCCTTTCCCCCTTAGCGGGCAGGCCAGGCCTTGCCTACGTGCCTGGAGCCGCGGCTGCTCCCCCTCCCCCCCCGCTCTGGGGCTGCCTGAGAGGAAGAGGAGGCGGCGTGACTCAGTCCACTTCCCCTGGGCTGGGGAGCGGCTGGGCCGCTCCACACGGCGCGGAGCGGGGGTGTGGGGGGGCCGTGACTCCTCCTTCTCCCGGGGGAGGCCACTGGCCACCTGCCCGCCTCGGCGACGGGGGAGGGGGGCAGCCAGCCGGCATCTGCCGCCTCTGGGGCTTGAGGTGGGGGAAGGGATCCGGATTCTTACCGCTGGGCCGGGCCTGGTAGTCGTGCTGCCGCGCGGGTCGGGAGAGCTGGGCCCTGTATCACGCTTGCCTGTCCCCGTAGGTGAGTAAAGAAAAATGGCCCGTACAAAGCAGACCGCCCGCAAGTCCACCGGGGGGAAGGCTCCGCGCAAGCAGCTGGCCACGAAGGCGGCCCGGAAAAGCGCCCCCTCTACCGGTGGCGTTAAGAAGCCTCATCGCTACAGGTAAGGCCGCCGGGACGGCCTGGCCCAGCCCGGCCCTGCCCGGTGCCGCCCCCAGTCTGGCTCACGCCGCTTCCTCCTCCCAGGCCGGGCACCGTGGCCCTCCGCGAGATCCGCCGTTACCAGAAGTCCACGGAGCTGCTGATCCGCAAGCTGCCCTTCCAGCGGCTGGTCAGGGAAATCGCCCAGGATTTCAAAACAGACTTGAGGTTCCAGAGTGCGGCCATCGGTGCACTGCAGGTATTGCTGCCAGCCTGCTGGGCCTTGACGCTCGCGGCAGGGAGTGCGCTTTGCTGAGGGTTGCTAATGACGTTTCTTCTTGTCCTCTTGAAACAGGAGGCCAGTGAAGCATATCTGGTGGGTCTGTTTGAAGACACAAACCTGTGCGCCATCCATGCCAAGAGAGTCACCATCATGCCCAAAGATATCCAGTTGGCTCGCAGGATACGGGGGGAGAGGGCTTAAGTGAAGGCTGTTTTTATGGTGTTTTGTAGTAAATTCTGTAAAATACTTTGGTTTTAATTTGTGACTTTTTTTGTAAGAAATTGTTTATAATGTTGCATTTGTACTTAAGTCATTCCATCTTTCACTCAGGATGAATGCTAAAAGTGACTGTTCACATAAACCTCAGTGATGTGAGCCTTGTTGCTCAGGAGTGACAAGTTGCTAATATGCAGAAGGGATGGGTGATCTTTCTTGCTTCTCATGCATGTTTCTGTATGTTAATGACTTGTTGGGTAGCTAAACTTGTAAGGTACTAGAATTGATATAAATGTGTACAGGGTCCTTTTGCAATAAAACTGGTTATGACTTGATCCAAGTGTTTAACAATTGGGGCTGTTAGTCTGACCATACATCACTGTGATCAAATGTGGACTTTTTTCAGAGGGTGAAACTACAAGTCTTAACCACAGTGTAACTTACAGTTTCCTAAAAACGTAAACCTGGCAGCTATAGAATACACTATGTGCATTTATAATAGCTATTTTATATATTGTAGTGTCAACATTTTTAAATTAAATGTTTTACATTCACATGTGAGGAGTCTTTGTCATTTGGTTTGTATGGGCTTGAAGAAGCTTATTCCTTCTGCTCCAGTATGTTAGCAGTAGATGCTAATGCTGGAATGCTTCTGTGGCAACTTTGCTGCCAACAAAATGGAGAACTACTGTGACTTTGTAGCAGTGTTTCCTTAGTTTGAGTCATCTCAAACTAGGCCAGTAAGAACAGAGCTGAACACTACAGTACAGCTGTGGAAGAAGAGGAGGGATACTTTTGACAGGCCTAGGCTGGTGTGTTTTTCTTTTTAAGATTAATTGCTTTTTAGGGCTGGGCATAGAGAGGTGGAACTAAGTTGTGGTGGTGGGTGACTTTTATCTTCTTCCCACTCCCCCTTCCTTATAAGGGGGAAGTTCAGCTGAACTGTTTTGACTGTCCTGCATGAAATGAAGGCACTGGCTTTTACTCTGATTAAGTCTATGCTGTGAGGAAACCTCAGGTGCTTAGGCAGTATGTGTGCAGCTGCTGGTCTGAAACTCCTCTGTATGGCCTATGTTTCTGTGGGAACTGAACACTGTGGGTATTGTATTAACTTGGTTTTAATCGTGTACTAGCAGTACAAGATGGTGTGCACTAATTATACAACCTGAAAGCGTACAGGCTGTTAAGCAAAGTGGAGAGGTTGACTTGGCTTTCAGTAAGATTCTCATTTCTTAACTAAGCTTTTTTTGACTGAACAGGATTATATTTAAACCTTCACTTTGGAATACTCCTTCAGGCTTTCTGCTAACACAGCTCTGGTTTTCTTAATAGTGCCTCTGGGAACAGCCTTACGTAATTCAGCTGAGGTAAAGGAAAGCTGCTCAGACTACACTTGAAATACAGGTAATTGAATAGGCTAGCTATCATCAGTCCTTGAAAAACAGGATATGCTAGCAAGGCTAAAGTTGGAACAGAAGTAGCAGGGGAAAGTAGCTGAAATTAGTCCATTTTGATTTATTTCGATGAAATTAAAGCTCCTGGAAAAAATGAAAAAGCAGTAGTTTGCAAAAAGGAGAGTGGACAACAGTAAGTCAACATTGGTCTTCTGTGTAAGTCTTTAAGGCAGGATGCATTTAAAGCACTTCCTTCCACAACAGTGTCCTGACAGTTTAAAAATACCAGTTCATAAGAGGCGGAACCTACATCTTACTCCAAGGCGGCCGCTGTCAGGATCTCCCGTGTTTCAGACTAAGGCTGGGCTGTGAACAGGGCTGGGTCACCAGAGTGCTGAGGGGAAGCTCACAGCTAGAGCCACTGCTCTCCCTTATCAGACAAACCATTCAGTGTGTTTAAATCCTGCAGCTGGAGAAACAAGCACTTATCACCACTCACTCTTCCACAATTTCCTCAACACTCTTTCCTACTCTGCTCCCAGAGGTACTTGAAATAAATACAACACCATATTAATGTTATCATCACATCTGCCACATAGCTTCTAAAAGTATGTTTAAAGCCCAAACCTTGAATCATTTTTAAACATGTTTTCTCACTTACAAACCCATGGGGAAAAAGAGTTCATTGCATCTAAATAGTAAATTAATTGGTTTAAAGGGCTAGATCAAAGTTATGCAAAGATGATGCTATTACCATCTTAGCACTTCATCTGACACACCTGAGAACTGGTTTCACATCTCTGCTCCAAAGCATCCTTCCTGCACAGGCTTCTACAAGTCACTTAGTACCTCTGCACTATCTGTAAAATGTGGGTAACACCTGGATACCTCAAAGGCACCGCAAAGAAACGAGTGGCTCAGCCAGCGTCACTGGAACCACAAGGTGCAGCTCAGCACTTCCCAGCTGCAGGTCTCAAAATATACTAAAGGCAGGTATGTCCAGCTGTGACAGGTACAACCTGTCAAGGAGGCATCCGGCAGCAACGCCTGTTAGCCCACCAGAAATCAGAGCGGGCATATCATTTAGGAAACGTGGCCCAAAATTGTATTTAGGCAAGTTAAATATAGGACTTCCAAGTGATGGAACGTGTTAATAGTTGGTTTGGTTTAAAATAATTACATTCCCAGGCTAGACTGGTGGAAAAAGCATGTTTTAAAATAACATCCCTAGAAAACAAAGTTTCCTCCAAGCAGTTAGTGGAAACAATGAAACACTTGGTTATGCCTAGAAGCTGTTTCTTAAAATAACATCATTGTCTAGTGACTCTTAAAAAAAAAGAAAAAAAAATATCTAAATAGCTATTCATCTTAATATCTTAATAAGCCTAACAAAAAAATTGTTACATCTTGCATGTGGTAGAATGGATAAAATGGAACAGCAATTCTTGGTGTTCCACGCTTCTACTGTAATTATAGCTGAAGAAATAAAATGTTCCCTTACCAATTCTCTTGATAATTTCTTCACATTCTTGCTCAGAATTCGATTCAAACACTAGACAGTCAAATGTGCTCCCTTCAGGGCTCTCCGGGGAAACGCTAAATATGGAAACACATACATTAGCAGGCAAAAAGAAATCCAGTACTTAGCAGCGACACTGACAGCCAGGCAGCGTCTTAGCAGTGTCCTGTAATCACATAAGCAGCAGCGCAGCTCATCTGGATGGACTTCAGGTTTTCTAAGACCCATCGCTCTCAAATCTCAAGTCGAATCTCAACCCTGCTACACGTATCATACCGTGTGTTGGCCTAAATCTTCGCTGGCAACACGTTTGAGGGCCAGTCGGGCCACATCCAGCTCAGAGCCCTCCGAGGCGGTGAGCAGGCAGGTCATTCAGACGCTGCCGTGGGTGAGCGATCTTCTCATGAGCCCCACCGGTGGGGTCAGCACTGCGTCACACAAAACAGGCCGGCAACTCGCCCCTGCTAAATGCAGCTTCTGCTTCTTGCCACTGCACTTCCGTTTCCTTGACACCTGTTTCAGCTCGTGCACGAATGCACACGCGGTAGCCGCACAGTCCCGTGCCTGGGCACCCCGGCCAGGAGCAGCCCACAGGCCACACTTACGCAATGCAGAAGGCAAATAAATTGCTGCTGCCCAGGCGGCGTCCCACGCAGGAGATCTCTGGATACGCGTAGCGGAACAGGACCTACGCAGGGAATCAGAGGGAGCGTGCATTAGGGCAAGGCTGCGGTGGGCCCAGCTGTGGACCCGGTTGGTCCCTGGAGCTGCTGCTGCCACTGAATTTTGGACAGGGGTGAAGCGCAGCTGCTGGAGGAGGGGGAAACCAACTTCACAACGAGCGGACTGACCACATGTAGAAAACCAGAACAGGCCTCTTCCCCCTACTGCTATGCGAACCCAAAGCTCAGTGAGCTACATGCAAGCCAGAAACGAGCAAAAAGGAGGTCTGACGGTGCTGATTCTGCACGTCACTCGGCCGTTCGGCGCCGGACCACACGTCTCGCTGGGTCAGTGTCTCTGCAAGAGCACCTGCTCAGCTGCTCCCTTAAGCATCTGTTAGGGAGCAGCACGTACAGTGTTACCTCAGCCACGCATCCCGTGGGGATTTTCTGACAACGCTTGGCTCAGGAAAGCACCTTCAAACGGTCCTCGTGGGTTACAAACCTGCCTGACCCCTTCTTCCACCGCCCCGCACACCGCGGCCACCCGAACAGCCGCGGTCCCAGCCTGGCTGCGACGGTTTTGGCTGACCTCAGGCATCACACTCTAACCTTGGAAGAAGTCTTCTCCTGTATGAGAACTTCTGTTTCCTTCACATCAAACAAAACCTCCTGAATGGGGAAAAAGAAAAATTAAATCATGAAAGCCCCAATCATTGCAGCTTTTAAGCTTTATTTTTAATAAAATACTCACAGGAGAGAGATTATTTATTTGAGAGCAAAGATAATGAATCTCATCTGAAATACAGTTTTTCAAGGCGTTTCCTGATGCTCATGGTGAAATGCACAGATGGAAAGGGGAGTTAGGGGACTGCACATTAACAGACCGAATTCTCTGTGCTTCAGATTTGGGTTAAAAAGCATCAGAAAGGGGTGGAGTGAAAACAGTCGCTGGCCTCCCTTACAAGGATCCGCCAGCATCGGGGCTCCACGACGTGACAGCGCCGTGGCCAGGTCCTGCTCCGAGGCAGCTGGGTTGGGGATGGCCGAGGACGCCAGGGAGGCAACCGCGTCCTCTCGGGTCCTCTCCCTCCGGAGAGCTCCCGGCCCCCGGTTCGGAGCTGCGCCCCGCTCTGGGCCGCCCCTTCGGTCAGCACCCGGCATCGTCGTGTTTGAACCTTTTTGTGAATGACCACACGAAGGCTCAAGCAACAGTGACCTGAACCCAAAAGCGTTTTGGGACCCCAGTCCAGCCTCCTCTTGCTTTTTCACTGCTTTTCTGCACGTTGGGCTTTTATTTATTTATTTCCCATAATGTACTTTCCTATTCTGCCTGCAACGATGCTTCTAAACAGAAAAATCACAAGGGCGAGGGGTGTCAGATACTCAGCCAGGGCGAACAAATCTGGAGCCAGTAAGAAAAGAAATATATATATATATACACATACACACACATACATATGTAAAAAATATATATATATCTCACCGGGCAGAGTAAATATTTCCCTGCAATTCTCTGACCGAGGTATGCCCGATGCTGCTGTTCGACCACCAGAGCTCACTGCACAGCGGCACCGAGCTCAGGTGGTGTAAAACTCATCACAAATGCAGTTGGGGTGGATTTTCCTTTCAGGCAGGTTTCGGTTTCCCTCCCTTTGCCCCCTGCCCTCCGTCTGTGCCCACGTGCAAGCGCGCCCAGGTCTGTTCCGCCCGGGCTCCTCGGACCCAATCGCTCACTTATTTCTCAGTTTTCGTACAGCCCTCCGCCCCCCGTCACCAGCCCCAGGGAGCCGCAGCCCCTCTCCGTGCGTCCCCACCGCTCACCCGTGCTGGCAACCTCCTCCGCAGCACGGCGGGGATGCCCTGCTCCAGCACCTCCTTGCCACCGGCCTGGAAACGGAGCGGGGAAGAGGCGATAACCCACGAGCACGCAAAGAGGAGCCCAGGAGAGCCCCGGGCACGTCCCTGCCCCGTGCGCTCACCTTCCCGACGCCGGTCCGGCCCAGGTACCGCAGCTTATAGAGCAGCCTGGGGAGAGAGTGCTCAGGGCATCAGCGCGAGGGCCCCGGGCGTCCTCCCGCTCCGCACTGGGGGCGACGGTCAGGACCTGCCGCCACCCCCCGGCCCCCCGCTTTGACCCCGCAGCCCCGAACGGAGGGGGCGAAGCAGCACTGCGGGGACCCGGGGCTGCCCCGACGCCGGGACCCGCGGCCGGCGCCGGCCCTACCTGCCGCCCTGCAGCCGCCGCGGGTCCCGCCGCGCCGCGCGCCGGGGGCCGTGCTGGAGCTGGAAGCCGGGATCTTTCTCCTTCAGCACCTTCAGGTAGGGCAGCAGGGGCGCGAAGACCCCTCCGTCGTGCCACCGCCACCGCAGCAGGCGCAAGCTCAGCGGCTGGCCCTTCAGCTTCTGCAGCGCTGCGCCAGCCTGGGCCGCGGGAGAGGAAGGCGCCGAGGGGAGGAAGACGCCGAGGGGAGGAAGGCGCCGAGGGGAGGAAGGCGCCCGTCCCCCCGCGCCCGCCCACCTGCCCGCCGCACGCGTTCCTCAGCGAGCGGCCGTTGATCTCGTCGAGGACGTCGCCGGCCAGCACCACCTCGTCCAGCTCCGCCTGGCTCTCGGGCAGCACCTCGGTGACAAGGACGCGTCCGCCCACGTACCTGGGAGCGGAGCGCCCGAGCCCCGGCTCAGCCTCGGGGCGGCGGCGGGGTTGGGGGGGGGGGAAACAGGCATCGGGAAACATCTCCGTCTCCGCAGGGCTCCTACCTGAGCACCAGCCCCAGCGCCCGGCACGGGACCGTCTCGTACACGACGCACACCTGGAAGAGAGCAGCCGCCCGGAGCGGCCTCCGGCAGCGGCCCCCGGACGAGCGGCGCCCGCTCCGTCCCCGGCACGGCCAGGGACGGGGAGGGGGCCCGGGGACCCCCCGCCCCAGCCCGGCGCTGCAGGAGCGGCTGGAGAATCGCTGCGAAACTGGGCCCCTCTCCCCCGCCGCACGCCCCGCAGCCCTCCCGAGCTTTAGGGTTGCGTTTTAGGGTTTCTTTTTAACTATTCGAGGGCAAAAGAGAGGGGTTGTTCACTTTTTTTAAAGACATTTGGGCATCCCTGCCGCCCGCGACCTCTTTGCGGAAGAAAAGCACAGATATTCGGCGGAGCCGAAGCGAGAACGAAGCCCCCAAAAACGGGGCTTTCCAGCAAAAAGGGGGAAAGCGGCACAGGAAGCCTCGCGGCGTGTCGGCGGCTTAGGCCCCGGCCCTGCTCGCTCGTTCGGTTCCCCCCACCCGGGGAGCGGTGCCAGGGGCTGCTCCTGGCGGCGGGGCGGGCGGCGGGGCCGGACCCTGCGCCGGCAGCAGAGGCGGCTCCGCCGCTGCCCACGAGCCGCTGGGCAACCTCTCCGAAACCATCCGTTCTCGTCCTAACTAATTCAAGCGTTCGGCGAGGGCCGGCCGAGGCGGCGGAAGGACGGAGCCCACCCTGGCTCCCGCTCCGCTGGCGCGCCGGCAGGCGGGACGGCGTCTTACCGGCAGCAGCCAGCTTTCATCCAAGAAACTGCAGTTCTGCAAGCAAAGGGGCATCGCAGTCGCCCCCCGCGAGGAAGGGAACGGGGGCTCCGCGCGGGCGGCTCCGCAGGGACCCGCAGAGCCCCAGCAGAGCTGCCACCCGGGCCGATTTATCACCCCACCTGCAGATCCAGGGAGAAATTCATCTCTGTCAGCACCAGCATCAGCGAGAGGAACGGCTCTGGGAGGGAGGAAGCGGGACGGGGCCCGAGAGCCGACGTTACTGCCTGGCTCTGAGCCACGCGCGCCGTAGGACCCAAGTCGCGGCGACGCGGGAGAGGTCCAAATAATCAAAGCGATTTTCAGCGTAACTAATGAGACCTCGGGGCGCAGTCCCCGGGGGGACTCTGCCGGCACGGTCAGCGCTCGCGGAACGGGGCTGGGAACAAGGCTCACGGCAAACGCTGCTGACACGCAACTTTCTCTCCATTTGCCCTGTTAAACGCAAGGCTGCCTGCCCTCTCCCGCGCTAATGCTGCAATTATACCGAAGGATATTTGTAATCCGGTCATGCACTGAGAGCCTGGGGTGATTTATAAGCCTTCTAGGTACAATTTTAACACGGAGTTATTTATCATAATCGAAAGATTAAGAGCTTTCACCCTGTTGCGGTCCCCCGAGGAGCGGGGCTCCAGACAGAGCTACCCAGCGCATCAAAGGCGATGCAGACGCTCACCGAGCCGGCAGCCCGCCCGGACCGGACCACGCACGTGGGCCCGACGCCTGGGGTTCGGGCTGCGAGGGGCTCCGCTCGCGAGCTGGACTGCTGCGGTCAGCATCCTCGTTAAAAAGAAATAGCACAGAAGACACTCAAGAAGCAAATTTCCCTTGATAATCCCATGATAGCAAACCAACCGGAGATTGATCCTGTGTTTAAATATTTACATCTCCTTTTCCATCACGGCAGCAGCGTATTTACATTTTAGCACTTAGTTTGGCTTAAAAAAATTCCATCAGACTGTTTTGCTTCCTCCCCTGTGCTAGCACAGCGCCGTAACACACGGGAAATTTGCTCCAGGGTGGTTTAGGTCCAAATGAGACTCTTTGGGCTGGATTTAACAACAAGAGTCGCATGGACCACATAGCTGAGTGAGATGACGATGGGCAAGGACCATGCCCGTGGAGGGCACGTGTGCCAGCAGCTGGCTCCCCACGCTGAAGCTTCATGGTGGCCCTTGGGGACAAGGGACAGCTGGGGATGGCCCTGCCACCAGCACCGCCAGATGCACCTGCTGCTACGAACGCAGCCAGACCAGCGGTGTTGTGCTGGGCCTTTGCCCTCGTAAAAACTCGATTCCCAGGAAGACTCTGCAGGCTTCTCCCAAATCACATACCCGGCACAGTGGCCAAGTGCCCATTTCGGTATGGATCCAGGAGGAAAACCCTGCAGCCCTGCTAGGGTTTGGCTTTCAGACCCAGAGCAAACCCTCCCCTGTCCCAGCTCTGCTTGGTTTCTGGGAGACACTACTGAACTTCGGAAGAAGACTTGGTCTTACCCATGAGATCTTCATTGCCGAGGATGGAGGTGGCAGGATCGTAAAACTGAAACGCAGCGAAAAGCCACAGTTAAGTCACCGTTTTGGTTTATGTCGTACCATGGATAGCTGCTCGCACACACGTCTCAGACCGTGCCCGCGGCAGAGACAGCGACGTGGTAACCGCTGCTTTCTGCTCAAAGCCCTGGAGACGCTGAAGCCCGCTCGCGGGAGCGGCACCTCCGCTCGGGCAGAAACCCCGGCACCCAGCCCCGTCTCCGCTCTCCTCGCGGGGGCCGTGGAGCCGGCCCCACGCTGGCTCCCGCGAGAGCCCGCCGCACCTCCAGGAGCCGGGGCGTCCCCGCGAGCTGCTGCACGGCCGCCGCCAGGAGCTTCCCGTCGAGAGCCAAGCGCAGGAAGTACCGGCCTCGGCCCTGCGCCGTCAGCACTTTCGCGCAGGCACCGGCTTTCTCCACGCCGATGGACAGGGCGGTCGGGCTACGCAGGGAGAGGAAAAGCGGGGAGAGGAACCCTTCCCTTCGCCGCCGCTGACGGGCGCTTGTCCGTCCCCGCTCCGGGGTGCCGTGCGGCCGGGATCGCCCCGGGCGCGGCGGGCTGCCGCGGCTCGGCGCTGCCCGCGCGGGACGCCCACGTTGGCGCCCGGTCCCGGCTCGGGGTCGGCGCCGCTCACCCGCTGCTGGCGGTCCAGGCTGGGAGCTGCTCCAGCCAGTGCCAGTAGTCGCGTCTCCCAAAGCTCAGCAGCGGCTCTGCGGGAGAGAGAGGGCGTGAGGCCCTTTGCCGAGCGCAGGGCAGGGCCGGGCGCGAAGGGCGAGGGGCAGGGGCAGGGGAAGGGGCACTCACGTCTCAGTCCCTTGCGCAGGATGGCCTCCAGGAGCTGGCAGAAGGAGGCGAGGTGCGGCGAGGCGTCCGTGCAGGGGCCGCTGCCGTCCCGGAGCCGCAGCACGCCGCCTGCGGCACGCCGGCGGCAGGAGGCAGGCTCAGCACCGCCGGGTGCCTCAGCCGCTGGGGGTGGGCAGGGAAGCAGTCCCCCTCCCCAAGCACGCAGCCCCCCCGGGACGAGGGGCCCGGCCGCGAGCAGCCGCTGCTCAAAGCCCGGCCGCCCGAGCAGCTCTGCCGGGGACAGGGTCAATCGCCGGCCGTTAGGGAAGAGGAGCAAAATCCTCCTTGGAGAGAGCTGGATTGGCCTCCCCACCTCGGGGCAGAGGTCCCAGGGAGCAGATCCCAGGGAGTTTCTCCATCCCTGCATCCACCTCCTCCTTTCCCTGGGCATTTGCCGAGGCTGCTGCGGGTGTCCAAGAGCTGCAAGCCCAGAGGAGACGTACCCCGGCCAGCAAGGGCCAGGGCCCTCCGGGCACGCTGGGCCGGCCCCAGGGCCACGAGGAGCAGGGAACACCCGCCGGAGCCATCTGCACGGCAAAGCCAGACACCTCCCCCTGCCAAGGAAGTGGGTCCCGCATGCCCACAGCCTCCAGCGAGGGGCAGGGAGGGGGGCCGGAGCCTCGTGCCCCAGCGCCACGGGCCCCGGCAGGCGGCCGGAGGCAGCCCCTGGCCACTGAGAAAGCGCAGGCGGCCGCTCGCCCGGCGCGAAATTCAGGGTGGACTTCCTCAAAGCAAGGCACCAGGTGCGGCCAGCGCAAACGCAAACACTGAGTCACGCTTGGCCCCGCGCAACGCCCCGCTGCGGCCCCACGGGGCAAACCCAGGCCTCGTGGGGCTACTTGGTTAGGAAGCCGTGGGTTTTCAGAGAGGGGCTGGGTGCGGGAGTCACTTCCAAGGGCGCTGGGAGAGGAACCGGCGCTGGGGAGGAGGCAGCGGGCGCCGGAGGAGCCCTTGGCTCTCTGCCCGCCGGCGCTAGGCACCTGAGCATCCCCGGGCGGCTCTAGAGCCGGCGAACGAACCGGGCCAGCGCCCTTGGTGTTGCTTCGCGGGGGAAAACTCCCGGCCGTCGAAGGACGCGAGCTAAGGCCTCTCGAGGTTTCGCACCGCGCCGTGCTGGCATGTGGGTCCCCGAGGGCCCGGGCAGCCGGGGCACCTCCGGCGGGCGCCCCTCGGCCTCCCCTTCCCCTCGGCCTCCCCTTCGCGCTCCCCCGGCCAGCGCCGGCCGCCGCGGCCCCACTCACCTCTGAGGGCGCTGAGCAGCGGCTCCTTCCTGGCCATGCTCCCGGCTCCCGGCGCGCCGGGCGGAGCGGGGCACCGGCGGGCGGCACCGGCGGGCGGCACCGGCCGCGCTGCGCCGCCCCGCCCGGGCTCCGCGCGGAGCGGCCCGGCCCGGCCCGGCCCGGCCCCCTTCCGCCCGCTCCGGCCCGGCCCGGCCCGGCCCGGCCCGGCTCGGCTCGGCTCCGCCCGGCCCCGCTCCGCCCGGCCTGGCCCCAGCGGCTCAGCTATTGCCGTGCACATGAACATCTATCCATACATATCCACCCATCTAAAACACAGGCACTAGCATATATACACACGTATATCTCTGTGTATATATTTACATAACACAGCCATAGCCATACACACCTACAACAGGGATGGGTGTAGATAAACCTATCTGTACTGTATATAAAACACTAGCATGCGTATATAAACATATGTAACAAACGTGGACATACACGTCTACACTTATAACAGACTTTGGCATACATATACACAAACATAACACACTGACATCGATGTACGTATATATCTGCACTATATATAAAACACAGGCCTATATCTATATGCATATATACACACACATATATATAACACAAACACTATATATAACTACACATAGGTAATATATACGCACATATATAAACAGGCATCATGTACAGATACATAATAGAAATATAGGAATATATATGTATTGCTGTACATATATAAAAGCCCCACAGATATTGGCCTCTCTCTATATACACATATGTATCTGTATTTAGATGTCTATACATGTACACATATATATAAAATAGACACTGGTGTATGTATACACACATCTATACACACACACTATATATATATATGCATGTATATGCATGTATACATAAAATATCACAGCTGTTGGCGTAATAATACACACACACACGTATCTACAGCTATACGCATATACACACACGCACATATGAACACCATTTCGAAGGCGGCAGCCGAGGGTGGCCGTGGCCGTGTCGGCGCCCCGCGGCTGCTCGCGGCACACGCGGGTGCGCGCAGCCCAGCGCCCGCCCCGGGGGGCCCCGGCGCGCCGCGGGTTCGAGCCCGCCCGCCGGCGGGTTTTGCGTTTTCCTCCGTGAAGAGCAGCGCGCCCCTCTGGTCTCTCCGGGAGGGGGAGGGGGGACCCGAACCCACGGCGTTCATCGCTCAGGAGTGAAAGCCAAGACGCCACGTTGGGGGTTTCGCTGTGAAAAAAGCGCCGCCCGTGGCCGGCTCCAGCCGAGCGAACCGCCGGCGGCGCCGGGGGCGGGACACGGGCGCGGCGGCGGCGCGGCCATGGCGGCGGCGGCGGCGGCGGCGGCGCGGGCCTACGGGGCGGCCTTCGGCGGGGGGGCGCCGGGCCTGGCCGCCTGGGCCCCCGGCAGGGTCAACCTCATCGGCGAGCACACCGACTACAACGGCGGCTTCGTGCTGCCCATGGTAAGGGCAGCGCCGAGCACCGCGCCCCCCCCCCCCCGGGCTCTGCACCGTGCAGCGCCGAGCACCGTACCCCCCCCACCGGGCTCTGCACCGTGCAGCGCCGAGCGCCGAGCACCGCACCCCCCCCCCGGCTCCGCGCCGGGCAGTGCCGAGCACCGTACCCCTCCCACCGGGCTCTGCACCGTGCAGCGCCGAGCACTGCGCTCCTCCCCCCCCCCCCCCCCGCCCCGGGTCCGCACCGGACAGCGCCGAGCACCGCGCCCCCCCGCCCCCCCCCCAGCCTCCGCGCCGTGCAGCACCAAGCGCCGCAGCACCCCGGGGGGTCCCGGCCCTTCCCCAGCCCGGGGAGCTGCAGCTTCCCTCTCCAGACACCGTCCAGGAGCTGCACCCTGGGCCCGGCTCACCCCCGCTGCAAGCGCCCCCTGCTCTCCCTGCCCACCAGCACCTCTTGTGGGGTCCCCCCACAATCCCATGGGATCCCCCCATGATCGCCTCGGATCCCCACAGGATGCCCCCAGCTGTCTCCTGGCATCCCCCATCATAATCCCCCAGGATCCCCTCGGTATCCCCCCCCCCCATAATTCCCATAGGGTCCCCCTAGAGTATCCCGCCAGGATCCCCCTCCAGGATGCCTGAGACCCTCCAGGATGCTGCCTCCACAACCACTTCTGGATCCCCCCCCGCAATCACCCTTGCAATCCTGCAGGATCCCTCCCCCCTCCCCAATCCCCTGGGATCTTTTACGTGATGCCCCAGAGTCTCCCCTTCCCCAGGATCTCCCTGGGATCACTGGAGCTTAGGGCAGGGATCGGGGAGAGCACCCCGTAAGGCAGCTCCTAAATCAGTGCTGGAGGGACACGATTTCCCCTCCCGGTGGGCTTGTCGGCCCGGGGTGTCCCCGCCGCTGCATGTCCGCAGCCGCTCTCGGAGACCTGCCTGCCCTGGCTACGCTTCTGCAACTCGGCTGAACAATTTCTCGTTCCTGGAGAGATGTTTTTGTGACCGAGAGGAGTCGAAGCAGCTGGGGTTTCCTACCCTGCGTTCGCTCCCCGGGGAAGTCCCCGCTCAGTCCTAAATCAGAGCTAGAGCTGATTATTCTGAGGCCCAAGAGCGTGAGAAAAAGTCGGGTGAAAGCCTGCGTGGTCCTTCCTGCGGGCCAGGAAACTCCCCGGAGCCTCTCAGAGCTCGTCGCGCGCTGTCCATCCACCACCGAGCGAAACCCCCATGGCCAGCTTGCCCGGAGCCCTGCGCAGCCAGTGCTCCGGCACTGAGCTGGGGTGGTCGGTCACGACATTTTGTTGTTGGGGTTTTTTTGGAAACCCTCTGACTGGTGGTTTGTGGAGTTACGTAGCCAGAAAGTTAAATCCTGCGACGATCCAGAGAGCGGTGTGTGGTGGGGGCTGGCGGCTCCGCGCGGGCAGAGTTAAGGGTAAAGGTTCGTCGGGCGTCATCAGCTACGGGTTAAAGCGGCCGAGCTGCAGCCCTCTTCTGCACTCAGCGGGGTGGTGGAGCGTGGGAAACGCCCTTTCCTGGGGGAGCTGGGGGGTCGAGGCTGGCACTTGTCCCTGCACTGCCGTGGGGCTGAGCCCACCTTGCCCCCCGCCAGGCCCTGCAGCTGGGGACCGTGCTGGTGGGGTCGCCCACGCAGGACGGCGTCATCTCCATCCTCACCACTGCGGAGGGGGCGGACGAGCCCAGGATGGTGCGGTTCCCGGTGCCGAGCCACGGCAGCCCCCTGAGCCCTGGCCAGCCTCGCTGGGCCAATTACGTCAAGGGGGTGATCCAGCACTACCGGGGTAAGGCCTCGGCCGCTCCGGGGGCCGCGCGGGACGGGCGGCGCAGGGCGCAACGCTCTCGGCGCGGGGCCCTTTGCGCCCTGGTGCAATCCTGCAGCTGCTGCAGCAGGAGAAATAAGGCGGGAGAAATAGGAATCACGAGCTCAGGGCCTCGCTCCTCCTCTCCGCTCCCGCAGCTGGGCCCCTGCCAGGCTTCAACGCTGTGATAGCCAGCGACGTCCCCCTCGGCGGCGGCCTCTCCAGCTCGGCCTCTCTGGAAGTAGCCACGTACACCTTCCTCCAGCAGCTCTGCCCAGGTAACGCGGCATCCGCCCCGGCCCCCCTCGCTCTGTACACCTCCGTTCCCAGGTCAGAGCGCGGGGCGCCTGGAGCGAGCTCCTCGGGTAACACCGCTGCCTGGGTGGGCTGCAACCTCCTGCCGGAGCCGGAGCTGGTGCAGGGGTGGCTGCAGGGGCTCCTCCAGCTCCCCAGTCTGGGGCCCTGACCCTGGGTGTGTCTGGAAAGCCCCAGGACAGCTCCTCGGTCCAGCTGGGGGGATGAGAGCTGTCTTTTTCCCCTGCTCTGTCACTGAAAACAGAAAGGGATTGCCCAAGATTGCACCTGAGACGGCGTTGAATTCTTCCATCCAGCCCGGATGCCGTGCGCTGGTGCAGATGTAAGCAGGGACCGGATTTCACCCTCTGTCCAGCTGGTGCTTTAATGGAGCCCTGTTCTGAGGTCGCGTGTGCTATACTCAGCATCACCCAGGCTGCAATTTCCCTGTATCTCACAGACCTGAAAATCCTAGAGAGAGAGAGAGAAGCGAGAGCCGCACAGCTCAGAGGGGACAGCACAGCTGCCTGCCACCTCTCGGGGCTGCCAGCTCCTTGCGGCTGCTCCGCTGGGCCTCCTCACCCAGCGGCTGCTTTGCACCCTCTTTGGTGGACAGCCACGAGAAGGAGCCTTCGCTTTTGCGCTTGTTCCCCCTGCTCCAGGGCGAGGGGTGAACGTCCTGATGCTGCTAACCTGGATCTCTCCTGTCTGGCACAGATGACGGCAATTTAGAGGCCAAGGCGCTGGCATGCCAGAAAGCTGAGCACACTTTTGCTGGCATGCCCTGCGGGATCATGGACCAGTTCATATCCGTGATGGGCAAGGAAGGCCACGCGCTGCTCATCGACTGCAGGTTAGGACCGAGCCCCGAGTGTGCTGCACTAAGGAACCCTCCTTGGGCATTTGCCTGTGAGCATCTTAACTAACATTTGGGACCCACCGTCTCTTAGCTGTGAAGTAAACGTAGCTCCAGGAGTGCAGAGAGAGTTTAATCCTGCATCAAAGTCAAAATCTTATCACAGGGTTGGGACTAGGCCTAGATGTCCTGATTCCTCCTTGCGCATTCTCTAAATGACAGTCTGCACATGGCTGGGCTGGCCTTCCTGCAAAGTCTTTAGGGTCTAATATGGGATTAATAATTGGAAAAGAGATATGGTCAAGCAAAACCCCAAATCACGTGGACTTTGCCGCTGCAGAGGCACCAGCTGCCTACCATGTGCCAGCCCAGCTCGCAGCAGGAGGCTGCACCATGGCCTCACCCAGGTAGCTGGAGAAAGCAGGGGAAACGCACCGTCTCGCACACGCAGCCCACTGCGCTCTCCGTCCAGGTCCCTGGAGACCGTCCTGGTACCACTGACCGACGCCAGCTTGGCTGTCCTCATCACCAACTCCAACGTGCGGCACACGCTGACGGGAAGCGAGTACCCGAGCCGCCGGCGTCAGTGCGAGGAGGCTGCTGCAGCGCTGGGCAAAGCCAGCCTCCGGGATGCCACTATGGCTGAGCTGGAAGGTGGGTCTGGGCTCTCTCTCTGGGCTTTGGCGCTCCTTGGAGAAGCAGGAGCTGGTGTCCCAAGGGGTAGGGTGAGACCACAGCACAGTGCCCAGAGATGGGGTGGGCAAATGTGTGCCCTGGCAACAGGAGTGTGATGCTGCTGGAAGTGAGTGGAGAAGCTGGATGGGGCCATGTCCCATGGACCTGAGTAGCTTCACTGCAGACACCTACATGTCTCTGCAGCGGCCAAGGACCGGCTGAGCGAGGAGATTTACCGGCGAGCCAGGCACGTCATTGGGGAAATCGAGCGCACGGCCCAGGCAGCGCAAGCGCTCCAGGCCAGGGACTACCAGACGTTTGGGAGGCTGATGGTGGAGAGTCACAACTCCCTCAGGTGAGGAGGTGCCAGCCCCTTGGCCAGGCCAGGCTGCATCAGGGGCATGGGGATCAGGTCACTGTGGCATTTGACTTGTCCTTGCCCTGTGACGTGACACCTAGGAGCCCGAATGGGGCAGCCAGAGCAATACCCCACCCGACATCAGGACTGGAGGTCTCATCTCTCCAGGGATGACTACGAAGTCAGCTGCCCGGAGCTGGACGAGCTGGTAGCAGTGGCCCTGGAGGTCGATGGGGTTTACGGCAGCAGGATGACAGGGGGAGGCTTCGGCGGCTGCACCGTGACTCTGCTGGAGGCCAGGGCTGCAGAGAGGGCCCAGGAGCACATCAAGGTAGGCAAGAGCCTGTTGCCCTCCGGCTGCTGCAGCCCTCCCGCTTGGCCTCCTCCTAACACGGAGCTCCAGTTCTTAGTGAGACCAGATGGGAAACAGGCTCGCAGCAGGACAAGTGCCCCATCCGGCGATGAGCGGGGATATCGCCAAGTTTGTTGAGGGTACTAAGCTCTTTCAGGCCATTAAACACTGCACTAGTGGCAGAGACCTGCAGAAGGACCTAACTCGGCTGAGGACGTGAGCACAAAGGCATCAGGGGAGCTTCAGTGGAGCTAGGGAAAAATAATGCAAGCCCAGCGTTTGCAGTGCTGAACTCAGCGCTGGCACTTACAGCTCGGGAAGGATCTTAGCGCTGTCCTCAAAGGTCCCTGGAAAGCGGCAGCTCAGGGTGCACTAGTGACTCAAAAGGCCAGAAAAATTGGGGGGGGGTGTCCTCAGGAGAGGGCTGCAAGCAAGGCAGAACCTCGTTTTGCTGCTGTGTGAAATGGGGGTGCACCCACCCATAGCGGAGTTAAAAAAAGGGGGGGGGCAGGGGCAGGTAACGATCAAGGGGATGGAGCAGTTGCCCTACCAGGCGAGACTAAAAGGCCACTCTGGTTTGAGGAGAAGGCTGGGGGTGGGGAGGAGGGAGAAAACACATGACCAAGACTTAACGAAATCACAGAGATAGTGGTGAAGGTGACTGTTCCTCAAATCCTCTGAAACCAAAACGCGTGGTCGTGAGTTAGGAGACCTCTTAAAACCAGTAACAAAAAGTGCTTCCCAGAGCCAGTAGCGACTTTCCTGCCATGACTGGATGCTGGGGCAGTGTTGGCAGGTCCAAAAGGGCTTTTTTTAAAAAAAAAAAAAATAAAATAAAAGAGCATGGAGCGCCTTAAAGGGCTACTGAGGGGCCTGTTTCGGGACGTATCTGTCTTAGAGCCCCGCTGATCCGATGAGACAGATGCAGGAGGTGTGTGAAGGGACGCAGGGGCCAGGATTGCACTCCAAGAGCTTCGCTCGGGGCTGATGGTGGAGATGCTGCTGGGCTGCAGATGCACCACTGGACTGTGCAGTAGGGCGGTTCTTCCAGGCCTGTTTGGCAGGTCCTAGGTGCCAGCAGCCAGCCTGAAGGCAGCCTCATGGCCTGGCTCCTTGTTGCAGCATGTTACAGACCTAGATTGCTAATGCTTAAAACTCCTTTTCTTTTCCCTCTCCTAGGAAAAATACAGTGGTATGGCAACCTTCTACATCACCAGACCTTCTGATGGGGCAAAGGTGCAGCCCCTGTAGAGAAACACCTGCCTTTTCTGGGCTGGGATCATCTCTGAGGAAATCAAGGCAGCTGCTTTCCTTGCTCCACCAGGGAATCAATTTATGTCCACATCATCTGTCTAATAAAGACTAAACATTTGCACAGCAGTTCTGCCTCCTGCCTGAGCCACCTCAGCCCAGAACTGATACCAAAGTAACTTGGGAGCTTTCCTCAAAGGAGGTAACTCCAGTTCATGCTGGTGTAAGCAAGCACCTGCAGGGACATGGCATAGCAGTGCTTCCATGGAGCTGCAGTCACATGAGGGGACAGTGGTGGAGGAATGGCAGGTTCTGAATACTTGGCAGAAGGCCCTAATTGTGCATCTCCTTGTGGCACGTGTCCCTCATCTGCTGGTGCAGCTGGAGATAAGAGGGGACCGATGTTTTTTTGTAAAGAAAAAGGAACAGGCAGACTGTAGAGAAAAACATTTATTGAGTGCAATAGGAAGCCATCTGATCAAAGACCTGCTGTTAGAGCATTCTGCTGGCCCTCCATCGCAGAGGCTGAAGCACCAATGCCTCCTGATCAGATGAGAATTAAAAAGTGACGCTGTTTATCGCGACGCATCTGTTAAGTGCACAGCTGCCTTGCTTGTTTAGGGAGCGGGTGACATTACAGTCGGGAGCAGCAGCTGAGCTCTGCTCTATTCTCTTGGATAATAAAATAGTCTTTGGTTAATGCTTGGGAATGGGGCTCCCATTTGAGGCTGCAATCAGCGTGTTAGCTGGTACCACAGAGCACAGAGAAAGGGTCACGGTGCCTGAGTGCAGGAAGCATCACACCAGCTGGAAATACTGCCAGGAGCAACAGGGAGGAGACAGGAGCTGAAAGGCGGTCAGAGTAATGCCAGTGGTACTTGTATGGGGAGCTAAGCACTTCGTGAAAGCCTAGTGAAAACACAGGTCTGCTGAAACATCTCAGTTGACCTAGCCTCATTTGCAGTTTCGGTGACTTCTGTGGACTTTGCTCACCTGTGTGCAGAGCTGGCTCAAACAGGCAGAAACCTTCCCATTGAAATGAACAGCCGTGAGGGGCAAGGGAGCCTTGATGCTGTCAGTGCTGGAAATTCTTCTGATTCCAAAAGAAAAACAAAGTCCAGAGTTGGATCCAACCAAGCAGGCGATGCGGCCAGGGAGACCAGCCAGCTGCAGTTTTGGTTGGAAGCTCTAGCCCGGAAAGGTGGCAGCTGCCGTTTCGGGCAGGATCCCTTAGCGGGAGGCTCCTTGCCTGCTCCTGTATAGTTGAAGCAATCCAGAGAAACTCGCTTTTCATTAAGACATGAGGGCCAATTGTACTCTGTTGGCAGAGGGTCAGCAGAAGCCAGGCATCTTGCCCAAAGCCAGGCAATGAGGCACAGCAAGGTCTTGGTTCAGCCCTACACCCAGCACAGTCCAAGAGTGGCTAAAGCTAAGACCTGAAAGAAGGGCTGGGAGAGATGCGCTTGCTCAAAAGGACAAGCGAGACGCTGCTGTTCCCAGTCTCACGCTCCCCTTGTGTTCACTGAGCAGTTCACAAAGCTCTTTTTTGGACATTGCTGCTGGGCAAAAGTGCTTTTACAAGTTCTCTGTCCAAAATCTCATGTGCTCCAAGTCAGTCCCGTAAAAACATCCCACACACTAGTCCCATTTTCAGTACTTCGCCAAGCACCATTAACTGAGCCATTCTCATCCCTTGCTTCCAAGCAGCTCTCAGCCTGTGCTGTGGGTGGAGAGAGCTGAGCTGATGGGTGCCGTGCACTGGGCAGGTATGTCCACTTGCAGCGGTCTGCTGTTGTCTCTGATGCTGGGGGGAATATCAAGGCCAAAGTGGAGCCCTCCAGCTCATCAACAGGCTTTCCATGAGGTTTAGAAGCCTTTGGAGCAAGCCCTTTAACTGATTTCTTACAGTTATTAATGTTGCCACAGCTGCCACAGTCCCAATGTATCCTCAACATTCAGTGTAGGTCTCATCCACCTCCATTATTTTTAATAAAATAATAAAATACATTTTTATATTATATACTAGGAAAACTGTACAATATCATGCAAAAAAATGCATTAGAAGCCATTGTGAGTAATACTATACAAATCAAAGGCTATACTTTGCTATTGTGGTACCAAATGTTAACAGCAAAGGGCAGACTCAAAAAGTGCAGTAAGAAAGCATAGGTTACCCCAAACCTCTGTCTTGCAGCTCTCATATAAAAAAAAAAAAAAAAACAAAAAAACAAGTAACCAACTGTGGTGGACAGCCTTCCACCGCTGAAGTGACCAGGACACGGCAGGGGGACAGGAAACCCAAACTGCCGTGTGCCATGGGGGAAAGCTGGAAGCAAACACCAATCAAAGCCCAGAGCAACCCCACAGGAGACCCCAGGAGTGTGAAAATGGTCCAGGGAGCCTGGAGAAAAGATGAAAACTATGACCCTCTATAAATCAGAATGTATTTGGATGCAATCTGTTGGGATCCTCTCAATACCAAGGACCCATAAATAAATTGTTCTGTTCCACTTTTGGGGGGAGGTCAGAGCAACTGAGAGACCTGAAGTTTCTGCAGTAGCAGGTGTATTTGGGTGAGTGGGCATTAAGGGATGGTATTGGAGTGAGCAGTAATAACTCATGGAAGACCTCCCAGTGGAGGTTCTGCAGAAAAAAAAAATCTCAGGCTGCCCGGACAGGGGAGGAAGAGCCCTGAATGGTGAGTACACACCTGATGACCAGATGCGTAGAGCTTTGAGCACACTGGGCTCTAAAAGAAATGTCCAGACCTTGAAGTGCCATGGAAGGTCTCTTCCCACAGGAAGAGCTGTCCTGGCACCGTGGCAGAGCCTGCATGAACAGCTCTTGGATCATTCCACAAAGTCCTACTAGTCTGAACAGCACCGTCCTGCTTGCAGGTGGCCTCCCTTGTTTCAGGCCTCGTAGAACTGCCTCTCCATCTGTTTGGTGAGGGTCCCACTGGACATCACAGTCCGGCTCACAAACTCTTTGGTGACCTGTTTGGTGAGCGTGCTGCTGGCACTCTCCACTCGCTGGGTCGTCATAAGCATGCCGTCTGCAACAAGAGAAGCTCAGTGGTCAGGACATTGTGCCAAGTATTGGGTGGACTAGGTGAGACACAGGAGCGTAGGGAATAGGGCTGGGAGGAAGCTAGGGCACTCGGCATCAGCTCTGCTTAATGATTAACGACAGAGGTTTCTCCATAAATACCACTCTTGTTGACCGAGAACTTCTCAGTCAAGTGATTCAGTACTTTGCTATGGATGGATTTCTTAACATCTCCCAAACTCTCCTGGCTGCAGCACAAGCCCATGACTCCTTGCACTCCAGGGGGACAACATGGGACACTGTTATCCCTCTGTTATCATAATTCTCTGTTCTTTCTTCTCTGAAGAGATCTAACCTTGCAGGAAGAGCTATGGTTCGGTCAGTAGTAATAGCACCTGGGGGGCTCTGAAAACACAGGGTTCCCTCTGCAACATTGCTTCCAACCAGGCAGCACACAGAAACAACTGCAACCAGTTCTGGGGCCTGACAGGGACAGGGGGTTGGACCCTCTTCATCTGTCCCCATTGCATGGGCCATCCCTCCCTGGCTTCCACCTATGAGGTAAAAGCACCCTCCAGCCTTCGTACAAGCAGAGGTAGCCCTTGTTCTCCAAGAGTTTCAAAGCAGACAGAAAGCCCTTACCTGCGAAATGGGGATCCAGCGAGGAATGGCTGATGCTGGTTTTGGTGGTGTATTCAGTGGGGAAGTTGTACACTTCCTCTCTCAGGTACTGCTGCCCTCCAAATTGGGAGAAAGTGCCTGTGGAGAAAAGAAAGAGAAGAGTCAGCCAGGAGATAAGGAACTTCCAACATCGCAGCCCTGGACAACAAACACTTAACAGTCATGTCATGAGCCTGTCCGGCTAACATCAAAGCCAGGCTTGGGAGAAACTGGGAGGACTGAGGACCTGTGCAATGCAAGAAGCTGCCTCCAGTATGTGTACAACTATGCAAAAACCAGGAGATTTATAATAAATTAAACAGTGATGGGTTTTCACTGTCCTCCCTCATTCAATGCATCTTGCAGGACTGGGACAGTTCTCACAAGGTACAACATTGTCTTCATTATGCAGATGGAAAACGAAGTGCTTGCCAGAACTCAAAAGGGACTTTAAGCTTTCAGCTAATGACAGGAGTTGTGACCCAGCATTTGCTTGTTCTGAGAAGTTTCTTTGCTTTGCACTTCCTCAGAGAAGTGATACTGTACCTCCATCTTGAGATTCGATAGTGATGATGCCCTCTCTCTCTGGCCCAAAGCCTTGGGTGGTCTTGGCTTGCACTTTGAACTTATACGGGACATTCTCACTCAGCTGAGGCACAGTCAGGGTGGTTTCTGGGTTGTCTCCTTCAACATAAATATTCCTGGGCTCCCCTAAACCACACAGACATACCAGGGTTGAAGACAGGAGTGACAGTCCCTTCAAACACACTGCCCCAAGCTCTGGCTGGTGATTTGCCTTCCCCTAAGCTTTATGCCACCCACAGGTCATACAATCACACCCAGCTCTGTTGTTAAAACAACCCTACTACAGTATCAAGCTGATCCTCAGCAACCAGCCTCCACTGGGCTTAGACTATATTAGACCATGGCCCTTCCTCTTCCCATCACATGTTATACTACACCATGCAATAATGCAAGGCATCGAGGTCCAGCAGTTCCTGAAACTGGCATCAACCTCATATCTCCACTTTGTGTACCCTGTGTGAGCAGATAACGTTGTTTCTGGAGCAAGTGGTCAGTGACAGTTATTTTGGTTTTGGTTCCAGCAAAAATGTGACGAGTTGCTGCCTTTGCTGTAGATACCTAGTTCTCTACACAGGAAACGGGGCTTCCACAGCCTGGTACCATACCTCCTCCATGTAGCATCTCACAGGTGACCATGTAGCCCAGGATGGCCCCATTGGGCTTGCGCGGTCTCTCCCAGCTTAGCTGCAGTGAATCAGGGCTGAGGGCAGTGAAAACCAGAGGTCCAGGAGCACTGGGTGTGCTCAGCGTGAACGGTGAACCTTCAAGTGCACAAACAAGAAGCTGATGTCATGGAAGGTGGAAAGGAGGAGCCTGGGTGGGGTCTGCATGCAGCGTTCATGTAATGAGCTGGGAGGGATCAGCTGTCTGCACAGCTAGTAGAAGGCTAGTTGGGGTGAGGGAGGAGGGCGATCCAATTTCCAAGTGAAAGGAAGGAAGGAGGAGCTCAGGATGTGGTAAGAGGAGAGAACACAGCAAGGCCCAGGATGGTACATAGCAGCAGAGATCAGTGCCACCCTCCTCTTTCCTTATCCCCTGTCCTCCTCACCTGGTACAGGGCTGAGTGGGCTCTGTGGATCCACCTGGGACTCTATGGTGATGACACCTTCTCTCTCAGGGCCCCAGCCTTCCTCGCTCTGAGCCTTCACCTTGAAGACATAGGAGTGGTTGGGCAGCAGGTCTTCCACCACCACTGAGTTCTGGCTGGGGTTGGGGATGGTGAGTCGGTGCACTTCTCCTGGGACACGGAGGGAAGAGGGAGGTCAGCACTATGTTTCAGGCACAAAGACAAAGCTGCTTTTGCCTAAACCCTACCCTAAACTGCCTGGAAAAACTGAAGTGGCATAAGCAATTAATCTGGGGCCTCTTCCTCAGCCATCTACATCACACCTTGCCACTACAACTGGTGGCATAGGCCCAGATAAGCTATAAAATAAGCTTGGGACAAACAATGGCTTCTTGAAAACATAGGGGGTTTCAAGAACTCCATTTTTACTAACATTGCCCCAAGTTTTATGTAAAAATAAAAGATTTTTATTCCACTCTTTCCTCCAGATTCACTATAATAAAAACAAACTTCAAATAAAACTATGTGGAGTGGTAGACAAAGAGCCCAACTTTTTTTTTTTTTTTTTTTTTTTTTTTTTTTTTTTTTGAGGAGCGGCGACTCCACAAGCAACTCCACAAAGCATCCCCCAGCAGAAAAGGAGAATGAGAGGTGTAGGGCAGTTGAGTCATTTCCTCAAGCTTATTCCAGAAGAGAAGCTGGGACCAGTTCCAAGAGATGTGGGACAGACTCTGCCATCAGAGATGCCCACCCCGACTGCCCAGCTCACTGGCCTGAGTGGGAACCTGCGCCAGTTGCACGTTCACTGACCTCCGTTGAGGAGCTGGTATTGCACGCTGTACCCCTGCACCTCCTTCTCGCAGTGTGGCTCCTGCCAGCTCACCTTCAGAGAGGTGGGTCCCAGCGCGGAGAACACCAGGCGTGTGGGAGTGTCGGGGACACCCAGGGGCATCCTGGAATCTGAGGCAGAAAGGGACCGTCACAGCGTGGATTTGAGGGTGAGGGACTAAGGGGGCTGGGGGAGAAGAGGGAGCAGCACGCACAAGCGTGGGATGGTCCTGATGGTCTGGGGAGAACATGGCAAAATGTCCTCTCTGCAGATAAGCTAAGCTTTGCCTCCCCTTCTTCTGTGATAGAGGCATCAGAGCAGGGGCCCAGGTGCTGTGCATGGCCCTTCTCACTCACCCTGAATACCCCATCCAGCTTGCTAAGCGCCTCATGGACATCTTCTGCTTGAGTGCAGCTCCTGGTCATGTGGGGAAGGGAGGAGTAGGGACTAGGGAGGGGTTTTACCCTGACCTGCTGGTGCAGAGAAAGGGAAGTAGGGTTATTCTGCCAGTGACTGGCATATGTACCCACTCCAGAAAGAGGGCACTTCTTGCAGGCAGATTTACAACCAACTCTCCTTGGCTTTCAAAGGGAGCTGTGAACCTCACTGAAGCTTACAAACTGGCCCCTCCTTCCTCACCTATCTCCAGAGCACCTTGCAGCAATGGATCCTGGTACCCGGTTCTCCTCCTTACCCTGCTGTGAGGCTTGGAAGGAGACTTAGGAGTACAGCTGGAGAAGACCAGCATCTCCAAGGATTGTTCAAGGGAATAGCAGCAGTCAGGACCAAAAGCAGGCGCTTCTCAATCCTCCCCCCAACCTGCCCCCAGCTCAGCCCGCTAGGATGCTGTGCTTCATGTCAAGCCCAGCAGCCTCCCAGGCAGACGAGGCTCAGGGGCAGGGAATTGGAGGCAATGTACAAACACAATTCCAGGCAGGATCTCAAGCCCCTAACTGACAGGGGCTTTGGCCAATGAGTTTGCAGAGGGACATCTCTTATAGAGCACATGTTCTCCCCAGCAGTCTTATGAAGGCCTGTAGGGGTAAGACTGAGAACAACAAGCTTGTTAGGAATGAAGAGGGCCGGGGACAATGAGTTGATGAGCTCGTTAGAGCACAATGGGAGCAGTGATGAGTGTTAATCAGCCCACAAGGGTTGAAACACAGCTGAAGTCACCTGTAAATGGAAAAGTGGTGTGATGGAGGCATAGCTTGGATCAGGAGGGAGATCAGTGCACCAAACAGCAAGCAATGGAGAGAGAGTTTGGGGAGAGCAATGGAAGGCAACAGCTCACAGGTGGCCAGTGCCTTGGCTGGTTACGGGATGCGTGGCCAAGATGAGACACTCGACAAAGCTGTACCTATGTACTTGCAAATCCCTGCAGACCCATCAGTCATGATTATAGAGTCCCGAAAGCCAGTGCTGGGATAGTAACCCTTCACCTTTGCCCTGCTCCTGAAACCCACATCCCGGGACAGTGGGATTGTCCTCCTAGCATCTTCATGGATGGGAGGGAGGAGTCTCCCTGGGTAATCTACAGGCCATCATCAGAGAGAGAGAGAGAGAGAGAGAGAGAGAAAAACATCATTGGAGACATCAGAGCAGGTTCAGCCAGTGCTGGCTCTTACACAGAGATAGCTTCCTTAAGCGGGAGGCTCTGTTCAGAGTTGAAGAGCCTTACTGCAACCTTCTCTCAATGCCAGCCTGATGTATACATGTGGAGCTGAAAAGTAACCATGCTGCTAGAGGGAGTAAGAGGCAAGGACTCGTGGTTTTCCCAGTGGCACTTTTCAGTGGGAGGATTAGGACGTAGCTCCCTTTCCCCAGTGCTCTGCACATGCGGTATGGAGCCTTTCCAAAGCTGTTTGGGAAGCAGGGTGGCCTTATCAAAGTACTTGCAAATCAGGGGTTGGGACATGACCTTGCAGATCTCTGGTTCATACTCCTTGTCCCAGAATGGTCTGCAAGGCAGGGATCTCAAGAGTCATGAAAGAGGAAGAGGGAGGCAGCCCCATCCCCTCAGTACTCACCATGCCTCATAAGCATTGTGGAGTAGTCTCTAGTCAGCGAGGAGCTCCCCATCACCCTGTGCTCTTGCTGCATGTGTGAGCTCAACTGATGGTAGTTTGTGTTTGTGGTCCTGGTCAGCGTGCCCCCACTGCCAGGGAAGGAGAAATCCATCCGGCCATTCAGCAAGTGCTCTGTGAAAGAGAGCACAGAGTGAGGAACATGACTGTGGACTGGGCTTTTAGTCCAGCCAGTGTCCATTGGGAGGAAGCAGGAGGCCTCAGGGGGCACACTGCCTTGGCTTCATCCCAGCTCCAGCCGCTCTGGATCATCATTTGGGAACACTAGATCTAGAACAAGCAACAATCATCCAGTGGTGAGGGGGAAGCAAAGAGGTAAACAGAGACTTCACCCTACACCCAGCACCAGAGACACCCCCAGTGTCCAAGGTAACTCCAGACCTCGGCCTCGCTGGGGCACTGCCTTGTGGTTCTCACCATGTTCTCTCACATATCTCCTTTGATGCTAGCACAAGTTTGTAATTTCAGGTTAAAAAAAGGTGGAAGAAGAAAAACAGCCCTTTATGGAGGCAGTTTCTCCAAATCTCACTCTGGATCCCGTCTCAGCTGGACCTGAAAAGCAAAGTCTGCTCCACTGTTCCTGTACTTGAAAAATCCCCAACCCCTCCCAGCAGGCCAGAAGAGATCAACTACCCATGTGAGAATGATTTCTGTTTAACAGTCCAGCAGACATGCCCTGGAAGCTCAGGGCACTTAATTAAGGTGAGGAGCTGCGCCTTGGAGGTGGTAGTTAGCAGGTATCATCTGAGTTTGTTCCTGCCTTGAAGGTCCAGCTTTGTGCAGAAGCAACTTGCTAGCAGGCTCCCAAGTCCGTGCCGAGATGGGGGTTACCTTGACACTCTCATGAGCAGACAGATCATGGCAAGGCTTTGAAGCTGACTCTACAGCACATCAACAGTGCATCATGCCAACATGAGGATGGGCACATAAGGAGGGGGAAGGGGACATGTTATGGGGCAGAATTCAGTTGCAGGCCCCTTGACTCAGAGCAGGACGAGACAGGACACTCAGTGCAGTAGGGAGCTGTCCTTCACCTGCTTGGGGCACAGGGGTCCCACTCCTCATCAGACTGCCAGTAGCCATGTCACTGTCCTCCTCACGGAGGAGACCCTCGGTGTCTGAGGATAGGTGGCTGCTGCTGGAGAGGCGGGGAATGGTTTCAGGTGGGAGCCTCCAGGTGATGCGGCGAAGATCCAGATCTTCTCCCAACAACTGCACGTATTTCCACCGGGAGCCTTTTGGAACAATGTAAGCACTGGTGTTGGCACAATCTGCAGGGGACAGGTGGGCTACCCCACCACCTTCTTGCTGCTTGCTGGGGAGGGGAAGGGACAGCTGCCAGTGGGAATGACACCTGTTTATGGCCCATCTTGCCAAGCGCTGGCTGATGAATTAAAGCAGTGCAAAGATCACAGGACTGGAAAACGGAGGATGCAGGGAACATGACACGCATGGGGTTCCCTAACCCGATGGGCTGCATTCCAACCCTGTGTCCATCACAACGAAAAGCAAGTGTTGAAGTCCAAACACATGCCTGTCCCTGTCATGAAGAGTATGCTACAATTGTCCTCCTCTTCTCAGGAGAGGTTTTCTCGCTCCACAAAGTGCACACAGAAGGGTTGTCTCAGATTCTCGGTGTTCCCATTGTCTCTGCTCTCTCTAAGGACCAGGGACTCACTCCTGGACCCAGTTTCTGGAGAACACCTCCAACCCCTCACCCAATAAAAACTCTTTGTATCCTCCTTACAAGCCCCATCATTTCAATTACAGCCCTTCTTCCCCTTTCTTATATTCATTTCAAGCCCTCCTTGTTCCAGTACAGCAGACTAGGGAACCAGGCCTTTTCTGAGAGAGAAGGGGTGGAGGAAAGGTCAGGAGCTGAAGGGATCCCCTGCATCCAATTCATTGGCTGAAGCCTCCTCATCACTTGGCGAGACTGGGCAGGGTCCTGCTATAGGTGACTCTGCTTGAGCAGACGGGTTGGACTAGATGATCTTTAATGGTCCCTTCCAGTCTCAACCTTTCTGTGAGTCTATGAGTTCCTTCCTGTTGGCCTGGCAGAGCCCATAAACATCCCAAGGGACTCAAAGGTCTGTGTCTTACCAGGTCTTATTTGCTGGCAGCATCGCTCATGGTACATTCAAACAGCAACAGCAGGAGAAAGAAAACAGGGAGGGCTATGGAAAACTTCTCTCCCACCCGTGCTGAGATTTCTTTGTCTCACAGCTAAGACAAGGAGATACTGGTCTTATTTACATTGTGACTAGTCAAGTGTTCCCATGGATGCAGCTTCTGTGCTTTGGAAGAGCTGATCTCCAACATCTCCCTGCCTCGAGTCTCCCCATCTCTTGGGGAAGGAAAAGAACAACGAAGCTCATTGCTGAAAGCTGTTAAGGAAAATGCATGTTAAAAAAGACTCTTTGAAAGACCTGGAGCAACGTACCCGAGTCATCAGAGACACTGGGATGCTTGCTGCCAGCCGCAGACCGAAGTACATCTGTGCTATACATCAGGTAGCTGTCATAGTCCTCACCCCCTTCAGCATCAATGATGGGGACATCAGGGATGATGGGGACTGGAAGGGAAGTAAAAAGTGTCATTAGGCATGCAGCTTGAAACCACATAGGGCTCTGCCACACTCAGGCTGGTGGCTGGTCTTCAAGGCTCGGGAGGCCGACAGGTACAAGGGAGAGGGCAGGGCATGGAAAAGCAGCTGGGGTGATGGAGAACATTTCCCAGTATGGCTCCTCTTTCCCTTCCCTGTTCCCCACACAGGAAGGGCAGTAACTCACTGGACATCGGGCGCTTGGGCTGTGTAGCAAGGTTAATGGTGGCTTCTCTCTCAGGCCCCCAGCCAGCACCATTTCTAGCCTTCACCATGTAACGATACGGTTGTGACTCCCGCAGATTTTCTATCAACACCATACGTTTCTTTGGATCTTCAACCAGCACCTTCTTCATTGGTCCAATGGGTACTGCAAATATGGATACATATATTCTCCACAAGGTCGCAAGACAGAGAGAACCCCAGAGCACCCTTCTCTGAAACAAGAGCTTCACTGAGGCTTAGTGTCAGGACACAGCCTGGCTGTGGAACAAAGTGCAGAGAACTATTTGGGCTGTTCATGATAGCCATAACTGTCTCAGGGGAAATTCCCAAACTGAATACTGAAGTCAATCTACAGCAGAGTTTTCCTGCTGCTCATGTGCCAGCTGCCGTCACTAAATATCACTTTTCAGGCACCGTGGCCCTAGGTCTAGACTCACGGACTAAGGTGAGAAATAACACAAAATGCTACGAGAACACAGAATGAGAACTAAGAGTGCTCAGGGCTTTACAGGATTAAATCCCTAGTGATAATTTTCTGTACTCCCTCCGTCTAAAAGCAACCTCTCCAAATTCCAGTTCTTGCAAGAAATATTCTTGGAGCCATTCTGGTTCTGCTGCAGCTTAGGACCGGCACAGCCCACGAAAACCACACTCCAGCCGCCCAAGCTGGATGAGCTGTCACAACTGACCCACTCAGCAAATGAGCTCTTACTGTTGTCCTCATTAACGAGTCCGTAACTGACTTCATAAGCTGTGATTTCTCCATTGGTTTCTGCAGGCTCAGCCCAGCTCAGCTGCGTCACGGTGGAGGACACAACATTGAAGGCCAGGCGGCCAGGCTCACTAGGAACTGGAAAGGCAAGAGCAGAGTCTGCATTAAAAGAAGCATGAGAGAGGGCTGGACAGCACTAGAAAAAGGGGAAGGGACATGGTTAATGAGAGCAAGTTTGAACAAACTCAGTTTCTAGAGATTCCCAAAGCTGAAGGGCTTGGTCATGGGCAGAGCTCAGCAGCCCAGTCCCCTGGAGCGTGTTGCATACAGCTCCTCCAAAGCACAAAGCAGCTGCTTTGAGCCTGAGGAGCAGCCCAACTAACATCCAGCACAGGCACTTTGCACTGTAGAGGTAGCCACTGTACTGTCCACCAGCTGTTTATTTTCCACCAACTGCTCTGAAAAGCAGGCCATTGATCTTGCAGCCCATAGCCAGAGCACGCGGATGTCCAGACCTCCCATAATTACAGTGGGCATTACAGCAGGAGCACAGCAGCCACTCGGTGCCTGGCCCCTAGGCTGCCCAGCACTCAGGGCTGGAGCCCTTTACCCCCAGCTGTGTGTGCAGATTGCCAGATCACTTCTGCATGGAGAGGAAGTGGGGTGCAGAGTAGCTCACCGTCCTCCAGCGTGCGGCAGTGGACGATGTCAGAGTAGGCCCCTTCACCCATAGCGTTGTAGGCACAGACTTGCATCTCGTAATCACAGAAGGGGTAGAGGTTACTCAGCTCTGCCAACGGTGGTTTGACATCAAGGAGCCTGGCTTCTGATTCAGGGTCCCCTTGGATCCAGTATTTCACCTGATGAGACAAGAGAAAATCATGATTCCTTCAGATCCTTACAACAGTGGCAAATAATTCCCCATCTTTTATTAGATGTGCTCTGGAGAAGGCAAGGTGTTGTGTGGGTCCTCAGAAACAGAGGGACAGACGCAGACTGAGCATTTCACACGACCTCCAGCTAGCACTGTCCAGTCTTCTCCCATACAGAGAGCAGATGTGATGCCTCTAACGTCTTCGCTAGAGCTTTGCCTGGTGGTAAGTGGTGGAAAGGGGGATGGACCCCCAAGAAAGTTTGCCTGCAAATCCTATATCCACTGAATGGTCCTCAGTGACAGAGGTGAACCAACAGCAGTGAACTTGCTCTCTCTTTGGGCCTCTTCTCTCTGCCTCTTCAGCATGAACAACTGTGTGTGTGTGGTGTGAAATACCCACAGGAAGGGGCCAGCACCCTCCTCTGGGATCTGTTCCTCCTTTACCTTGTACCCCTGAGGTTTCCCTGGAGGAGGAAACCAGCTGAAGCGGATTTTCCTGGAGCTGACAGCCTGGGCGCTGGGGTTGAGTGGGGCATTCAGGCGGCCTTTGGGAGACTGAGTAACCTGGCTCAGTGAGGGTACGCCATCTACCACCTCTACAGACACAAAGAGAAAAGGGCACAGGTCAGCGCAGGTCCCCCATGCAGAAGGAAAAGAGGGAAACCTGTCTCTCCCTCACCACTGCCTATCCATTACTGTTTGAACCTCTCAAAGCCTTCCTGAGGAGTAGAGCTCCATCGTAGTGAAGAAAAACGGAAGCACCTGAAGATGACATTCCCAAGTCAGGCACAAGCTAGTACAAGAGTCCAGTACAGAATTACAAATCCTGCATTTCCCATCCTAATAACTGGCATCACTGCTTCTGCCCAGGTAGGAAAAAATGCAGCGAGCAGCGAGACAAAGCTCTGAAATCTTTAGCTCTGTCTGAATGTATTTCTTGATGCTTTACTAATGCTTCAACATCTTGACCAATTGCACTGGGCAGCTGTGACAAGCACAAGATGACCAGAGCCTTCTTGAGTTGCCCCGTTGCTTCTTTCAGAAATTCAGCAAGTCCATTTGAGAGCTACTGAGGAGCCTCTTTACCCCCAGTGTCTGCCCCAGGAAGCTCTTCTGATTGCTTCGGTGATGAGAGACTTCCTTTTATCCCCACTATTCATTGCTGGTACCATGATAAATACTTTCATATTATCAACCCACTTGAGGACAACTCTTACAGCTTTGAGGGTGCCTCTTGCATACCCTGTAGCCTGACTACCTATACAGCCACAGGAACTTCTACACACAGCCTCCAGCAAGGCCCAGCTCTCCTCCAAATTTGTACCTTTTTATTCAGGCCTTCAGGGAAAAGGATTGAAGACCCCAATCTATTTGCAACGTAGTTTATCCCGTATCTTCCCACCCACCGTCTATACACACTACTGCCTCTAGAGGGAAGCCCAAACCTACCAGTCAGAACTAGATGAACATCCTAATCTCTGTTTTGGGGGCGAGGTGCAGGACTGCAGCTGGGATCCACAGCATGCTCTGTGCATCGCTCTGGCATGCCATGCTATGCCATGCTGACCCCACTCATCCTGCCACCACGCCAGCCTGGCCTTGTGGGCACGGTTCTCTCTGGCTGCACCACCAGCCCCTACCTGGATCAGCAATGGTCACTGTGGCCTGGGAGTATTGGCCAATCTTGGCACCATTCTTTGGGTGGAGGAGGTCAATGGCAAACTGCTTGAGCTGGCGGTTGCGCAGGAGGGTGTCTATCTCTGTCAGCTCCAGCAATGGGACCTGCACCTCCTTCCAGGTCTCCCCAGGCTGAAAGACCAGGTCACCCTCTGTAAAGACATAGTCCTGTGGGGGAAGGAACAGGAGTGTGATTATAGTCCACAGTATCCACAAGATGGTTTCCTATGAGCTTCCTCTCATCTGCCAGTGAACTTCCCCCTTGCTTCCCAGTATCCTTGGTGGGATATCTTTGGTGGGAAGGCTGAGGCCCAGTATGCAAGGGCAGGAGGCAGAGCTGGAGAACCTCTGCCCTTGTGCAAGGCTCAAAGCCTGAGATCACCCCTTTCTTACCCCTGTCCCCTTTCTGAGCCCGATTTAGTGTTTTTCTGCAGACCCAGTGTCACTTCCTTCCCAGCCCTCTGCACTCTTTACCCTGCCATCCTTGGCGGTGAGATCTCGGGTCCTGTATGTGACTTGGGACTTCCCGTCATCTATGATCTCCCGAACAACAGGGATCTTGGCCACCTTATCAAAGCGGCTGTGGGAATAGGTTGGCTGCAAGAAGGTGATGAGGCTGCTGACTGGAAGGAGCAAGAGAGAAGAAATGTATAAAGCAAATATTTGGAGTGAATACATCAAAAACAAGAAAATGTCCCTCCGTACAGTGTTCACATCACCCTTGGGTGCAAATTTTGTGTAAAAGATTGCTGCAGGGGCTGAAAACTTTGCCAGTCCTAGGCCTTGCTGCCTGTTCAGAATAACCACATGGGAAACATAGACACAACACTGGGGACGTCCACCTACCCCCTGCAAAGGGTGCCAACATTATTCCAGCAAGCTGTGGGCTGGAGCAGTGGAGGGATATAGTCAACCCTGATTCAGCCTCTCCAGTTTTGGAATTGGTAACATCCACATCTGTAGGGCCACATGTTTGGGTCTCTGTCACCAGAGGTGATGACCCTTCCTTGGATCCTTTAAAAGATGCTCTAGTTCAGATGCAGGTAACTTAAGTTAAGAGTCACCAAGTAAGTTTCTGGCCTGTGATCTGGAAGAGCTCAAACACGCAGACTACACCTTCCTTGGAAGGCATGTGAGTCTTTCTGGATACTGGGCACACAGTTGCCCTTTGTCTCATGCCACAGTTGCAGCCCTTCACCTTGTTCTTTGATGATGGTGATGTTGACGAGCCTGCGTCCAATCTCTGCAATGCCAGTGGGGACATCAATAGCCTCCACCTGCAGCTGTTTTTCATCATCATCATCCTCTCTGATGAAGAGTGGGACACGGACATCAACCAGCTCCACAGCCTCCTGGAACTCCACCATTCCATGAGCATCTGGGGGTAAGGGGCAATGATGAGAGGTGGCAGATGCCCCCTGCCCAGCCAGGAGGCAGCACTGGGGTCTGTTCCCTACCTTGGTCTGAGGTCACAGTGTAATAGCCCGGCGACACCTTCAGGTCATTGAAAGCCTCATGGGAAACATGCTTTTCCGTCACTTTGATGATCTCTGACTTGGCTGACCGAGGAGCAGTGAGCACAGTGTCCACAATTGTGTGGTCCTGCCTGTGACCAGTATGAAGAGAAAACGAGGTAGATGCTGAGACCAGATTTGCTTGTCTCATGTTGCTGTGGAGCAGCAGCTAGAGGGATTAGTGAGGGAGTGGGACATTCAACCACCCTGCACACCTGTGAGTGCAGATACTCCTGCCAAAGACAGAGAAGGGGCAAAAAGGTGGGTTGCAAGATCCACTTACCTTTTCCCAGAATTGGGCTGTACCCTGTGGAAGAAAACAAACCAGAGTGACTAAAGCATTTGGGGAGTCAAAGCTCTGCATGAATCACAGCCGTTTGCAGGTCTGAGCCATGGCAGCCTCTCCGCAGGCTCCTCCGCGGGCCCAGTGCCAACCTGTCTGCCAGGACCCGTGGCCCCATCACATGTTCTCACATGTCTGGCTGCTCCCTTTGGGCCTGGGTTTCTCAATGAAATAAGAAGCATGCCCAGAGGGGAGATCACGTCTGCTTGGAGCCATGGAGAGTGGATAACACACTCTGCAGAGTGCTGACATCTCTGGACTCCTCCATCCTGCACCAAGCATGCCTAACTTTGCACAGGACTGAAGCCTTTGGAGGCAGTGGGAATTTTCCTATTGAGCACCATGGGATCAGGATATGTTCCTGCCTGAGCAAGTCTTAGGTACATAGTCAGAAGCAGCAGAGATCGCTTTCAAAGGTGAGCTAGCTTTGCTCTGCAGATCCCTGCACAGGTGAAGAAACCTCAGCACCTCACCAGGCTCATGCTTGTGGCAGGGAATGGCTCACAGACCCCACTACCTTCCAGCAGCACATCCACACCCTGGCCCTCCCCTGTGCTCCCCCGTCAGAAGAGCCCCTAGGGCAACTCAACCTGCACACAAGGTCTCCTCCCCAGTTACTCACCTGAACCTGGTCTGCTGAACCCTGTGGCAGCCAGGAATGTGCTTGTAAATGTCATGCAGCTGCAAGGAGCAAGAGGGACGTTTGTAACAGAAAACCAGCACCCTGAGGCATAGGGTCAGCAAGCAGATATGGCTGCCACCAAACTAAGCATCCCACCTGCCATCCCCAGGCCCTTCCTCTTGCCCTTCCACACCAGGCAGAGGGGACCACACAGTTTCCTCACTCCTGCAGCAGTCCCTGCAATGGAGCTGGCAGCCTCTAAGCCCAGAGAGCTTGACGACTGGACCTCCAAGGTCTGGGAGTGCCAACCCAGGCTACGCAGCAGAGACGGGATACTTCAGGATGCCCAGCTCCACTGCCAGTGTGGCAAGAGACCACACTGGGAACTGAAGCCAAACAGGAGCTCCAGAGCATAGGCCCTTAAGTTGTGGTTCATTGCAAGCCTTCTCAGCAGCATGATGCTTTGATAATTCTCACAGTCATGATTTTAAGATTTGTGCCTTTCATAGGGAAATTCTGCTTTCATTAGGAAATAGAAAGAATTGCTTCTTCACTGCAAGAGCTTTTTAAGTTTCCAGGGCAGAGGAGTTCCACTTTCCCCAGTGTCACAGACAAAGACGAACACCTCACCATGGCTGTAACCCATTCCCATCCTTCAGCCCAGGAGCAAACCCTGCCATGTGCTCAGGCCCTTACATTCTCCTCCACTTCTTTACGCAGTTGTTCACATTCCCGGCTATCTGGCTTCAAAAGATTCTGCGTGAAAAGCCGGGTCAGCCTCAGAGACAGCCCATAGGGAACTGCAAAAAGAAATTATCTGATTAGACTTCTTCTTTCTTGGTGACAGAAATAACCTAACCAAAAGCATAGGGACATAAATGATGCTGGGTGTCCAGATTCTTTATCCCTAGCACCCAAACCCCATGTAGCACCCGCAAAGAAAATCCTCTGAGACCTGAATGCTTACTAGGATGCTCTGTGTACAATCCACCCAGGAGCCTGTGAAGGATGCTGTGTCCAGTGGTTGCTCTGGACTGATGAGGAAGTGCAATCTAGGCTGGATCAGCTGAGCTAGTGAGACCTCAGACACATGCTAGGAACATCTGCCACCAGATCAGGCTGTCAGGGTAGCTCCAAAGCTATCCACAACTCCTGTGACAGGCCTGGACTCAGGAATGTGCTGCTCAACTGTCCCCTGGGATGGAAGCAGATAAAGGAACAAGCCACCTTGTAATGGGCTTGGAGGTGATACTATGGCTGGTGGAGGCAGAAGGCAACCACAAAGGATTCCTGTCTCTTATGGCCCCTGTTTCTCTGATATGGCACTTACTGAGCTCTTTGGGGTTGGTGGCAGCAAGGGAGGTGAAGCCCTGCTTGTGAACATTGTTGTTGATCTTCCAGCGGACAGTATCTCGGCCCTTGAGGGACCCACTGCGCACCATGGGAGTATCCAGGTGGTCAGAGGACATGAGGCTCTGGCGAAGCATGTAGTGGTCCTCCTTGAAGCCAACAGTGCGTCCTGCAGAGACCGCAGGGACAGGATCAGAGACTAGACAAACTGGGACAACTTGAGCCACCAATTCCTGAGACCTGGGACTTTGCCCTGGAGAATCTTTCGTGTTTCCGCCAAGCTGAGGGTGTTGGGAGCGGCCTGGAGTTGACTGGCCAGTGGAGAGGACATGAGGTGTTCACAAGCACAGAGAGCAGGTCACCCCAGCTGGGCATTAGGAAAGACACAGGGTAGGAGAGCACTAGGGCAGGAGTCCCCTGCGGGCACACATGGGGCATGCGGCAGGGATACAGGGCAGGAATGTAAAGGGCTGCTTGGCTAAGAATCTCTACCAGGGACTTTCCCCTGCTTGTTGTCCCCGGCCTGCGGGAAGTTACTGTGCCCAGGGAGGAGGAGAGATGCTCATTCCAGTATGCCCAGGAGGGCAGGGAACCCCTCACGTCCTTTTCCCCCCAGTTCAAAGAGACGGTACCTCGTGCACAGCAGGGAAGCAGGGCCAGGCAAGCCTAGAAAACAAATGACCAAACGCACATTCACTGTGTGGCCAAAAGCAAACAAACATGTCTCCATGATTTTGGCCATACATCACTTTAGCTGGAGAAATCACATTGCAATTCATACAAGCAAAAGGAGAGGTGTTGAGTACCAGTGGGACCCAGCTACTAATAATTTGGTCTTGCTAGAGGCTGGGTAGACTATGGAAATTTGTCACATTCTTGCCTTTATCTGGTTCTTCCTGAAGCCTCTGGCAAAATTCCCACCAATTTCAATAGGCACTGGCTCTTCTATTCTCTATCAACATATAATGTTTTCCGTTTGTCCCCACCAACTTTCCCAGCTGGTCAGGAAAGAAAGGCAGAAAAGCTTTTTTTCTGGCATATTCTCAAAGCTGTTCAGTAGGAGAGAGACCTGAACGACAACTTTTCAAGAGCAAAGGATTGTTTTCAGTTTGTTTTTTTGCCCCCTCCCCGGTGCAGGGAGGCAGCCGGGCTGAGGAACTCACCTTGCAGCAGGCGCAGAACTTCCAGCAGAGCAACAGCAGCAATCCCAGGAGCAGGATCAGGAAAATAAGCAGTGGGATGAGCCACAGAAAGCTTCCCGGAGGGCACTCTGTAACCGACAGCAATGCACCCACCATGATTTAGGGGCATCAAAACCCTGTGTTGAGTGTGCAGGGTGCAAAAGGAGGGAAGGGAGGGAGGCATGGACAGACAGGAGAGGCTGGATCACAGCTCTTTTAGGGACGGAGCAACCAAGTTCAGCCTAGGAATTGCAGTGCTCACACAGAAAAATGCTACCCATGGAGATGTCTCCTCCCAACTCTTTGCTCACACTTGTTCTTCCCAAGGGGCTATTCTGCATCTTGCATCTTTCCCTGCCAGTGCTGGCAGTGAAAAGGCACTGATTTCCAAAGGTCCTGAGTTCTGAGGGCTCTGTCCACCTCCTGGCATTCTTATGAGATCCAAGTGTAACCCAGCACACAGCAAAGCAGGGAGAAGAGGTGTTGTGTGCGAAGATGATAGCTAACCCAGCCTCCAGGCTGCACCTCCCCTCCTGCTGAGTCCCTGCTCACCTTTCTTCTTCTGCACCTGGACAGTGGTGTTGGGCAGGACACTGGGATCTCCCTCCAGGGTGTAGTGGTACGTGCAGTCATCCTCCTCATCCTGGAACGAGCAGTGTTCATTGGCCTCTTCTGCAAATGAAAAGACAGGGCACAACTGCCAGGCTGCAAGAGGATCCAGACCAGGAACCCAGCACTAAGCGTGAGGAGCTGATCCACCCACCCACACACACACAGACAGAGCAAGGCTCGTCACACATGACTGCACAGAGCTCCAAGCCTCCTGGTACCTTTCTTCAGCTCTTCCACCATCTGGACCTGGAGATGGCAGGTGCTGCAGTTCCCTTTCATCTTGCCTGTTCCCCAGGCCTGGCACTGGACACAGTCCCGGATGCTCTCGCACATAGCCTGGAAACCCTGCGAGGAGACACGAGGTGGGATTGTTAGGAGAAAGGCCAAGGGGGAGCCAGGGAGAACATCTCCAAAAGGCAACAACGCCATGTCCTCATGCTCGTGACAGGGCAAGGAGAGAAGGGACTAACAGAGAGCAGGCAGCTAACACAGACAAGGGATTTGTAACCCAAGAGACAGACGGCCACAACTTCACTTCTTGCAGCCAGGTAAGGCTTTTCACGTTTATGGGATGAGGTAAGCGTGGCTCCAGAAAGGCCCACTCAGCCTGGGGGCAGGTGGCTCCTCGTCTGGCTCAGAGGCGTCAGGAGGGGACTTACCAAGAGCGGGTCTGTACCTGCCGTGCGGCGCTGCCGGCGAGAGGACGGGCGGGGGCCAAGCAGAGGTAAGTGCAATCTCTTTATTCATCTGCTTTGGAGGCACCAATGTCCTCCTGCAGAGCCACCCCACCAGCCCCAAGCTGCTGGAGCAGCCTTCTGTTCTCTGTCAGAGGGGTGATGAAATGGAGGTGGGGAGGAACTGGGAACCTGAATTCATGTCTGAATTTTGGCTGCTGACTCCCACACCTCCCAAATCCAAACAACACACGTGCGAAAGAGAGTCAGTGCACCAGCCGCACAGCTCGGACCCAGCAGTTCAAGGTGTTTGGATCGGAAACACTGAACCCTCACAATCCCTCCAAAATCTCTTACACTGACACGCTGTATTTGGGTGGCGGTTAGTTTTTCTACAAAGGTTTTCTATGGCCTAAAATATGACCAAGGTTACCTTCGTTCTCACTCATCCTGAGATTAGCATGTGTTTGTCAATGGGGACACTGAGGCACTGGGCCGTGAAGGGACTTTTTCAGTCCCATGAAAAAGCCGAAGGAGAAGCCAGGAGCCAAGGCTCAAACTTCTGCTCTGGTTGCTCTGATACAGACCCTTCACAAATGTCCAGGTAAACACCAATATACCTTAAACAATCATATGCCTTTAATGCTGCTGGTGAACTGGAGGGCAAAGCAAGCCCAGGGCTGCAGAGTGGCTCCAGACAGAGCCCTTCCTAGTCACCAAAGCAGGATTTTGCTCCTGTTTGAGACGGCCTTTCATTTTTGCTTTATTTTTCTCCCTCCTGAGGTTCTCCATGTGACAGAGGAGTGATAAAACCAGGGGGACCCTGGAGCTGAGCCTTACCAGGGAGTAGCTGATTTCACACATGGAGCTGGTGTACAGAGAAGCCATGTCGCAGATGCACCTGCCACATTCACACCTCCCGTGGTTATTGCAAATGCCCTGCGAGAGTAAAGTGTCAGTGTCTGAGAGCAACCACAGACACCCAAGGGCACTGGGAACGAGCACGCTGCTGGCTGCCAGCGGCCCTGAATCTCACACCCTGGGACAGTTGGTGGTCTTCCCAAAGTCCGGGCTGGGACTCACCCCTCGGCTGTCAATGCAGGTGTCGTTGCTCGTGGGACACTCGCAGCCGGGGCCCTCCCAGCCGCTCTCACACACGCACGCGCCCTTGGAGCAACGGCCACGATCTGCAACGTAGAAGAAATCACCAAGGGACTCCCCACCCTGTGCCGCTCCCCCAGCCCCATCCATGGGCCACCTCAGCTCTCTCAATTTCCAGGGGTTGCAAATGGCTGCCCTGAACCCAGGACTCAAATGGAGTATCCTACTTTCCCAAGCACGGAGTCTCCACAGCTGTGCAGTGGGACACCACTTGTTCCTGCCACCTCTGCACTGAGGGACACTCTGACCTGCCAGTGCCTGAAGCAGGAGAGGAACCGTGGCAATGTGGTGCAGGCAGGCCCATGGCTTGGAGCTGCACCCTCCTCAGAGTGACCCACAGCAGGGACACTCATTATCTACCTGCCAGTGCCACAAACCTGTCACCATCACACCTCTCCAGCAGCCATCTCAGCTGCTGTGATGCCAACCCAGAGAGAGCTGCCACAACAAGGACTGCTCTTAGGGTGCTGGCGAGGACCCATGTTCCCTCTCCCCTAGCCCTGGCAGTTCCTGGAGGAGATGTGGTGGGGGCTGGGGCTAGGAGGCAGTGGGTGCCTGCTCTCACCATTGCAGAGGAAGCCGGAGGTGCGCGGGCACTGCAGGACGTCGTACTGGCAGAACTCGCCATCGAAGCGCAGGCTCAGGTCTTCAGAGTAGCACTGGCACTTGCCACAGAGACATTCACCCCGGCCCGAGCACGGCTCCACGTCCCCAGGGCGGATGCAGGCCTCGTTGTTGAGGGACGAGGCTGGGGAGCAGTCGCACGCGTCCCCTCGCCTAACAGGGAGGAGGAGATGCTGGGAGAGGCAGGAGCAGGGCACAAAGCAGCAGGCTCCTGGCCTGATGCCTGTACACAGGTGGGATGTCCTTGGTGCGAGTATGTGTTACTCTGGGTGCCCAAAGACAGCAGGAACCACGAGGTGGGTACAGAGCTGGGCAAGGTTCTTACCAGCCTGCATGGCAGATACACTGGCCACAAGCAAAGTCCCCGTTGAAGTTGCACTTGGGTGAACCAAACTCTCGTTGCTGTGAGGAGAGAGGAGATGTTGCCAGCTCTGCTGTGGCCTTGGCACCCCCCATGCCATCTCAGGAGTGAGGGAGGCAGTCAAGGGAAAGGCTGTGTGTGTAAGACAGAGCTCTGCAGCAGGACATGCACAGTCCTTCACAGGCTGCACAAAGGTCTCTGTGGCCAGGCTGAGACACTGCTCTGCAGGCAGCTGGGAACAATCAACTCATTCCACTTGTGAGTGAGCCTCTCCAACAAGACACCTGGCAGATCTGCCTGCCACAGCATGAGCAGATGCAATTCTCACTCCAACACCCTCAGAGCAGGATGAGGGCCAGCAGCCCAGCACCCTGAGTGTGCCACCGACCACACTTACTTGGACATTCACAGCAGCAAGACCCACAACTCAAATCCCCCTGCTTTAAAAGCACAAAGCTTCTGTCACTGAACTAGAGGGACACAGCTGTCAGCAAGGACCTGAGTGAGACCTGCACTGGCCAACACCTACCCACTCCCAGCTAGACAGGAAAAGCACTGGGATTCTCTGCAATGCTTAGCTCCCCATACCTCTTCGCAGGGACACACGTCACAGATGACAGAGGTTTGGACTTTGAGGCTGTCACTCAAGGACGTGGGTTTCACATGGATAACTCCCTGCCGGTCTTTCTCGGGAAGGTTGCAGACGTGTTGCCCACCAACATACTCAAGGGCCTTCACACGCATGTTGAACTTGCCCTGGAAAGGAAGGGACACGCAGGTGAGTCAGCTCTGCCCAAAGAGCCTGCTGGATGTAGCTCTGCTTGGCTGACCCTGTCACCGGCAAATGAACACCTGGGAAGGAGAGATATGGCACAGGCACGTAACAGCCGCACTGTGCCTTCCTCACCCTGCCCCGGCAAAACCACAGCAGAGCTCTGCACAGCCTGAGGCAGGGCAGGAACCACAGGGCAGCCACGGGGACTTACCACTTCGCCCCGGGTGATATGGAAGGAGCCAGATTCTGTCTTTTCATACATGGTGGAGGTGAACTCTGTCTTCATGGCTTTGGGAACAAAGTCAGCCCGGATGTCCATCTTGGAGCGGATGCGCTATGTGGGCAGAAGGCAATTACTGCATTGATTTTCAGCTGTATCCTTGCAACCACCCCCATGCCCTGCCCCAGAGGAGTCATATACTGCATCTTCTCCACTTTCCTTGGCAGGAGGCTCCTACCCACCATTCACCCTGGGAGTGAGACCAAGGCCCCAGAGAGCACTGTTACCTCAAAGGCTGTGCGAAGCAGCTCCACGATGTTGGAAGAGTCCTCCTGGAGCACTCCAATTTCAGAGATGGGGAAGTACTTGTGTAGTTTCTGCACAGAGAAAGGAGCCTACTGAACCACAGCAACACAGTAACAGGTCCAGAAGCTGAGCTGCGGCAGGTGCCGAGCATCTACAATGTCCACCAATGCTGAGGGGAGCCCTGAATGCCCAGTTGTGCGGTTCTCTATACGTAAGCTTGGAGGGATTAGACCAATCATATCATATTCCTTATCTGCTCCAGCCTGGAAGGAGCTGGAGTGAGCAGGATTAGACACCAACGCAGGCCCAGAGGCACTGGAGAATGACCAGGGCTCCTCTGCTTCCTTATACCTAAGCTGCAGGCAGAGGAGGAAGGGTCCTGGAGGAAAGTAAGCCCATATGGCTCCCGTACGACCAAGTTCTCCTCACCTCATAGTAGCTGTAGGAATGGTTTGTGACAGCAAAAATGGGGATAATGTTCTGCTGTCCCAACAGGCGCACCAGGGTTGGCACTGAAGGATAATCCTGCTTGGTGTCATATCTGTAGGTGCCATCAGGATCCAGATGACACTGCTCATCATTCCTCCTCAGAATCCCTGCGAGAACGTTGGTGCCATCAGCTTCATAGTGAAAGGCAGATTCAGTGGAAAACACGAGCAAGTGAGTGCTGTCCTTCCTCCAGCCGATCTTATCCTACCACCAGGAAGAAGGAGAAGGGACCTTTATCTCTGTGTCCACCAAAACACTGCACAAAACTTGCACTCATTGGCAGACCAGTACTGGCTGAACTGGGGTCTTTGGGAAAACCAAGGGGCAACTCTCATCACCTCAGTCAGCTACATGTGGTCTTCGGAATCCAAGCCAGTAGGTGTCTGTTCCCACCATCTATGACCCAGGGCATATGATGTCTACCTGGCTAGACAGTGTCAGGTGCATACACATAAAGCAGACAAGACCTTGCTTTTCTGGGCACGTTTGGAGCTGTGCTCATGCATTTATATGTCTCCCTCAGCCAACCAGACAAGCTCAAGCGGGCAGTTTTCCAAGGAGTGGAATTTCACCACGGCAGGCACAAAGGGGGACAGTACAGAGGCAACAACACAGTTAGCTCCTGTGCTGGGGATTAAATACCAGAGAGATAAACACATGTCTGGTGTGAGATCTAGGAAGAACTGGGAACACAGAACAGCTTAGCACCAGTAGCAGGAGCAGCAAGCTTGAGAGGCAAGAACAGACTGTGGCTGAATCTGAAATCTGTGCTCGTTGACTGTGTCATCAGCTGCCCAACGTGCTCCCTCTCTCTTCCACTCATTACCACACTAGTGTTGTTCCATTTATTACCCACAATCAAGCAGATCTATCCTCTAACCCTCCCCATCACCACACACACACACAGCTCCTCCTTCCCCGGACACAGTCACCTTGCAAACAGCTGTCTGCAGGATGGCATCAAAGCCTCCTTCTGGGGCATCCAGGTTGCCAGAGATGCGTTCCTTCCTGAGCTCCTTGCTGAAGTAGTCAATGTTGCTGGTCAGGCGGATGACATTCTTGAAGGAGAAGGGGGAATCAGCATTGTTCCAGGGCTCACGCAGCCTAGAAGAGAAAAGGAGAGCAGGGCTTTTGCATGGGGCAGTTCTCATTGCAAAGGGATGCTCCATCAACCCAAGCAGGGCACTGCTTGTCCATGGGCAGCTCCTAGCGCAGAACTGCACCTCTCTTGGGGTACCTCTTCCACCCCAAGCTCCCTAGATCCTAGGAGAGAAAGGGTGGAGATTATTCTTGGAAAGATTGATCAAAGGAAGACAAAGTTGAGATGACAAATCAGTGGCCCTGAGAGGAGAGATGAGAGTGATAGAAGGGATAAGGGCAGAGACAAAGGTGAAGGAATGATGTGCAATCTGTTGTGACATGAAGCTTGAGGAGGACACTGCTGATATTGGCACTGTGTTATAGCAAGCCCTGAGTGCAGAGCAAGGAGGTCAGAATGCAGAGATTGCAACAAAGAGCGAGAGCTAGACACTCTTGCACTGCAGACAGAAGACCAGGAGAGAAATAAAGGGTACCTGAGGTACTTGCCCTCCCCACTCTGCTCCCAGCCCATCCCTGTGGCCCCATCAGCCTCACTCACTTCTCAGGTCTCATGTCTGTCTGAGGGGATGAGACTTTGTCCACAAACTTGCCAAATCCGATGGTGTAATTGCTGGTCAGGGCTTGCAGGAATTTCGCTGGGAGGAGGGGAAAGGAGGGAGGAATAGACATGTGAATAAAGAGATGCCTGCAATATTGCTGTTCCAGGCAAAGATTACCTTTCTTGGTTTCTTTATTGGCTCATCAGGTCTTAGACAAGACTTCCAAACTGTTAGCTTTTAAGCTTTGGGGGGCTGGGTTTGGGTTTTTTTTTTTTTTTTGGTGGAAACCCACACCACCTAGCCTTCATTCATTCCTGTCCAACTGATGCTTCTCCTACAGCACAAATCACCTCTATGGGCTCAAGATGCCAAAGCTACTGCACAAAACAGCTGTGCGGGGCACGAGCACTCACACTTGGCTGAATAGGAGACAGGACACATGATGAGCCCTGCAAGACCAGGGGCCATATCCCATGTTGGGAGAGACCTGCACAAAGCAGCAATAATAAAACGCATGATTAAAACAGGCACCTTTTGGCCCTTTGCTTGGCTTTCTCCAGTGCTGGCAAAAATTCACAACCCTAGGCAAGAGAGAGTCACCCGCCTTCATAAGTGCAGCGTCTGGCTACCCCCTCTTCTCCCAGCCCTCGTCTCACCTAGCTTTTGGCCCATGCTTTTGAGGTTGTCCAGATCATCTGACATAGAGTAGGAGAAGTCCATGAGGATGTAGAGATCCACAGGGCTCTCGAGGGGCTGAAAGACATCCATGTCGAAGTTCATCTCCTCCCCAGCTCGCAGCCGCATGAACATGCTCTGGGGGGACACCTCAGTTCTCCTCTGGGACTTGCTGATAGTGATATTCTGTGAAGAAAGAGCACTGTGAAGTAAACAGACTCCATCTCCTGCGCGTATGCAATGAGAAGGTGGCAAGGAGCAGGGGAATGGGAAGCCATGGATGACTGCACATCCTTTCTTCATGTAAGCTGGAGACCGGCTGCTGAGCCAGCCGGCTTCCCCACATCCAAGTCCTCCCAGCTGGCTACCTCCACCTCCTCCAGACCTTGGCATTTTGCGAACATCTGTTTCATTTGAAAAGTCATCCCATCTACAGTGACTAGAGCTGGTTGTGGACAGGTTCCCCCAGCTGGCAAAGTGAGAGCACTGTTTTTGAGTAGGCCCTACGTAAAAAGTGGCGTGTAGTTTGTATTTTCCCTGTACAAGAGTACAGAGGATGAAGGTCTCGAAGGATATGGGAAAGAGAAGGACCCTTCAGAAGAAGTGGAACAATGAATCTCTACCTAGCACCTACCTGCAGAGTCCTCATCTCGCCTCTCATGTACACAATGCTGGCCTCCTTGCAGCCATATCGCAGCAAATTCTCCCGCAAGTCGCAGCGAGGCTCTTCGAAATCCTGCAGCAACAGGGGAAGAAAGTTACACGCACAGGAAGCATAAGAAGAGGCCACATCACTTGTCAGAAAGCTGGGTCCTCTTTCCAGATAGATAGATCTGGTGAGCCTTTGGAAGCAGGAGAGCAGCGGGCAGATGGGGATGAACCTAGCACAGAGCAGCCAATGCCACCTTGGGCGCCAGGGAAACGCTACAACCAGTGAGTCACGGGGTCTTCCGGGGCAAGACCCTCCCACCTTGCTTGGCACACACCTTCCCCCAGGAGCTTCAGATTTGTCAAGCAGGCATTTTCTGATAAATCCCTGTATTTCTGGAAGTTTGCCCTGGACTCCCCTTCCTCTCCATTTGCCAGCAAAGGCTGCTTGAGCCAAAGGAAATCTGTGTCTTAAGAGCTTTCAGTCTTGTATAGAGTTCGAGTCAGCAGCTGACTCTGCATTCAAGTTTCTCTCCAGGATTTCAACTGGAGTGTCCGGATCTCTGTTCACAGAGTGTGAAATCAGCCTAGAAGCAGAGTCCCATGCTCCCCTGTAAGCTCTCACCTCATCCGTGCAGAAGGAGCAGTCTTTGTCCACGCGGACACACTCTGTGCAGCTCTTAGCCCGGGACGACACGCATCGGTTATCTAGGGAGAAAGCAGAAGCCTGAGGAACGCAGGAATTGAGTGGGTTGTGGAAGGGCACAAGAAGGGCAAATCCTGTTCCTTTCAAAGTTGGTGGGGATTTTGCACGGGTGTTTAGTGGCAGATGGGTACAGAACAGCAGCTGGGTACGTGAGAGAGGTGTCCCAGCTGCCAGGGAGCTAACAGACAAGAAGGGCACACAGCAGCTCTAATAGGGACTTATTCACATGAAGACCTTGATCTTCTGGAGCCAAGGTGGGGTTTATACAGTCCCAGAGGGAGTACGTGGAGATCTTGGACAGACATATAAGGGCCACACTCACTTTTGTTCCTTTGGCAGAGGCCTGTAGTGCAGAGCAGGGACAAGAGGAGCAGCCCAGCACACACCCTTGGCAGCACATCCATCCTCTTCCTCCTGAAACACATCCATCAGCAACATCACGGTTAGCTCCAGCCACGGCAGGTGGTGTCAAGCCACCAGTCTCCTGTGGGAACTGCGACAGGCACAGAAGCACAGGCTGCTCCCTGGCAGAGCCCAGCACCATCCTCACGCACAAGCAGCGACCAGGTTGAGACTTTCCTTTTCCTGGCAGCTTAAAGCAAAGCAGAGAAGAAAAATAAGGCAACTGTCTGCACCTCACCCCCAAACCAAAACAGACTCCTCCTTTGGCTGTTTCCTATCACACTAGGAATTTCCAGGATGGTTGAACCAACAATAAATAGAGGGTGAGGCCTTGGGAAGTGCCCAACAGGGAGCTTCAGGCTGCCTGGAGCCGCTGAATGAGTCTGTGGTTTGAGAGTCTGTCACTCTTCTCGCTGCATCAGAGGTGGCAGAACCCCTTGCAAGGAGCTGGAGGCAAAATCCTAAATAGAGGGACCCATTTTCCCTGCAACCGCACTTCCACCAGTGATTTATTATCTGGCCATCAGAAAGCTCTCAGCGTTGGTCTGATCTCTACATTTGGACCTGGTAAATGGGACAGACAAAACTGTAACATGAGCTCTGCAGCCACCTGGCTGAAGGTACTTGGCTCCTCACCACAGCAGAGAAACTGGAATATTCCAGGCAAAATATCTGGTCTAAAGACAATTTTAAAGCATCTCTTTCATGGAAGATACAACTGTAAAACACAAGCTACAGATAGATTCTCCAGTAGCTTCTTACTCTGTTCACCCTGATGCTTCCAACCATTGCCCTACAAGCCATCAACCTCGTTGTATTTAACAGGGTAATTTCCCCCACGCAGGCCGTGGTGGTGCCCAGAGCGCTGCCGGCTGCCCGTCCGCTCAGCCAGGCTGCAGGCAATGCTGATGCTTTGTGCAAAAAGTACGCAAACAATCACCTCCCTGTTTCCACGTTTCCTCTGGAAGGGAAAATTTCACTTTCACACTGGAAAAACTGCAGCACTTTGGTTGGATTTTCATGACAACAACAACAACAAAGCTGCTCAGCTGTACAGGTCACGAGCTGCTCCTGACTGCCTGAAACCACCCCAGCCTTTCCTGAGCACACACGTGCTCCAGCATTCCCGCCTGCTTCGTCCCATCCACCCCCCGCCTCTACCTTAGCCCAGTCAACAGACCTGCTCCAGACAGGGCAGATGGGCAGGGTGGACGCGTGGTGGCAGGCAGAGCCGTTGGGCAGGCAGGTGAAGGGGAAAGCCTCCCTGAAACGGTTTGACTCACGCTCAGTACTTGGGTTTGGTTGCTGGGGAGCAAAACTGGGGAGTTTCTGAAGCTAAACTTTGTGCCGGTAGCATTCACCTCCTCACCTGGAGGCTTCCGGAGCAGATGCAGAAAAGCCCCCGTCCCACCAAACCTGGTTGGGATGCTCCAGCCCTACGGGCTCACTCATCCACATGGCTTTCGGGGTTTGGTGTGGTTTTAGCCAGCACCAAGCAGTCCCTGCGCCCAGGCCAGGCCCAGCCTGCGGAGGGGAGAGACACAGCAGCCTTTTGTTGCACTCAGTCCCACAAAACACCCAACGCCTCAGCACCTTCCGGTTTGCCAGGGTTTGGGCTGTCAGCGAGCTGTCAGGGTTGAGGAATTCCCCTGGCCTCGCTTCTCCTTCCCTCCAAGGAAAAGCGCCTGGGATGGAGAGCAGAGACAGGACAGTTCGAAACCAGCAGCACACCCCTCAAGCACATCTGTCCTCTCCACCTGAAGCCAGAAAGTCAAAAAGACCTCCCCAGCATTCATACTGACCCACCTGAAAGCACCAGATCTGCTTAGGAGCAGGAGACAACCAGACACAGGCAGCAGCATGCCAGAGGGCATAAACTGCCCTGGAAAATTCAGAGCCCCAAACCCATCAGCTTGGTGCTCAAGCACGTGAGCACAGCGCTCAGCGTGGGCTGTGAAACCAGGGGAGATGTTCAGGCCTGCAGCTCGCCCCAGGCACAACTTGCAGAGCCCAAACTTGGCACCAGAGCAGCCCAGGGTGCTGGGGCAGGGTGCTGAGGCCCCTGCACAGATTGCAGCCTTGCCCCCTCTGCGAGGGATTGCTAGACCCCCCCCCCCCCAGCCTTCCTGAAGTTATAAATCATCGGGGTCCTTATTCTTCTCCTCAGCCTCATCTTGCCAAAGCACCCTTCCAGGCTCCCCCGCAACCCAGCGCCGATCCCAGAGGACGCGTGGCCAGCAACGTGGGTTGTGTTGGCTGCCTCTGCTCCCAGGACCACAAGTACAGCTCAAGCCACAGTCTGAATTTTTAACTGCCCCAAGCCAGCCTAGGCAAAGAGGAGGTTAAGCAGGAACATGTTTCACAAGGAGTCCTGGCAGCCCTCTGCAGATGGCCAAGTTTGCGGAGGAATCCCCAGAGAGTGATAACCCCAAGCACCAGTTCAGGCTAAAGCCCATCTTTCTGGAGAGCAGCTCTGCAGAGAAGGACCTGGGGGTCCCGGTGGACATCAGGTTGAGCATGAGTCATCAATATGCCCTCAAAGAAGGCCGATGGCATCCCGGGGTGCATCAAGACCACCATTGCTAGCAGGTTGAGGGAGGTGATCTTTTACCTCTACTCAGCCCTGGTGATGCCACATCTGGAGTGTAGTGTCCAGTTCTGGGCTTACCAGTAAGAGAGAGACATGGAGCTACTGGAACACATCCACTGAAGGACCACAGAGATGATTAAGGGACTGGAACATTTCTTGTATGAGGAGAGGCAGAGAGATTTGGGACTGTTTAGCCTAGAGAAGAGAAGGCTCAGGAGAATCTTATCCATGTTTATAAATATCTGCAGAGAAGGCGTATGGAGGACAGGGCCTGACTCTTCTCAGTGGTGCCCAGTGACACCGCAAGAGCCAACAGACACAACCTGAAATGGAGGAAATCCCACTCGAATGCAAAAAAAACCCCTTCTTCACTGTGAGGGTGGTTGAACATCGGAACAGGCTGTCCAGAGAGGTTGTGGAGTCTCCTTCCTTGGAGATACTCAAAACCCAACCAGATGTGGTCCTAGGCAACCTGCCCTGGCTGATCCTGGTGGAGCAGTGGGGGTTGGACCAGGTGCTCTCCATAGGTCCCTGCCATCTCCCATTCCTCTGTGACTCTGTAAGCCTGTCTGCTCACCAGGACTCTCACAGGCTGTTCTCCACTGCTCTCTCTCCCCAAAAAGCTCTGGTCTCCAGAAAGTTTTGGCAACTGGATGCTCCAGAAATGCTTTGTCCAAGCTCCTAGGGGAGCATTAGACTCCTGCAGCTCCTGCACCTCCCCTCCACGTTTGGATGTCAAGGACTGTGCATGGTGCTGCTAACACCAAGGTCGCAGGTTCAATCCCCATATGGGCTACACTGAGGGCTGGACTAGATGATCTCCAGAGGTCCCTTCCAACCGTACCACTCTATCATTCTAAGAGTGCATTAGGACTAAGTGCAACGGAGCCAATACCATGTGCACCAAGGACTGACATATTGCTAAACGGGAGGGATCCGGGCCCACCGCAGTGCATCAGCCTCGCCGGCCGCGGGCTCCCACGCGCGCTGAGCTGCAAGCGCGGGGATCAGTGGAATAACCCACAATCTCATCCCACCGGGCTACTCCCTGCATGGCACACGCAGGGGTGCAGAGCTCACAGGCGCCACGCTCCAAAACTCAAAAATTACCAAGACGGATCCCCGCAGCAATATCAACCATTTGGCCCAAAAGGTCAAGGTTCTCCCTCCTTCCTCTCTCTGTTTGGAGGCTCGCGTGCAACAAGCATCACAATTTGCTGTTTACTCGGAGAAGCGGGACCTCGACTCCCAGCTGCCAACGGAGCTGAGGACCCCGACCCGCAGCTCCCGCTGTCCCCGCACGGGATGAAGCGCAGCGGGCAACGTGCAGCCCGAGACCGGAGCGGAGACCCGCAGGGACGTCCCGGCCGGGCAGGGGCCGGCCAACACCCGCCGTGCCGGCAGCGGGCTGTCCGGCGCCGCGCAGCGCGAGCGACACCTTCCAGCCCGCTGCCGAGCGCCGCGATCGCTGCTGAATATAAAGCCGGATTCAGCTTCGTTCCTCTGCCCTCTGGACCCGCAAAACGGAGAACCGCCGGGAGCCCACAGGAAAGCCGGGATCCTGCTGCGCGGCGGCTGCCCGAACTCCTGCACGGCCGCTGCCTGGAGGTGCCGCCGGCGCCGTCCTGCCCCGTTCCCGGCCAAGCCTCCCCTCCCCTGACCCCACGGCTCCCCTTTCCCTGCCTCCCCTCCGCGCGCCGCCGTCCTCCCCCGTCTCCCGCGCCCAGCTCGCGCCCGTCAGCCCCTCGCGCAGACCCCACCGCCACACGCTCGCCTTTATCCCCCCTTCCGCTCTCTTACGCGCTGCACCGCAGACTCGCGAGCTGGAAAGCGCGAAGCAGCGTTTGCGGTTCAGCAAACCACCGGTCTTTCTGAGCCCAGTCCACGCTCGGCCTTTTTCTCCCCGGGTTCAACCCTCCTCCTTTGCCCCGAGCGACACCCGCGTTTTGTGGAGATTGCGCCTGGCAGCCCGTTTCGCAAAACGGCCGCTGTGTTTTCGCTGGGCCAGACCCACCTGCGGCTCTGAAGGCTTCAGGCGGCTTTAAACGTAAAGTCAAACAGTTTCCTCCATGCCAGTTCCAGCGCAATTCCCCAGGAAGCGGGGCGGACGGCGGGGGGGAGGAAAGCGAACCTTCCTAATCTGTAACAAACTGTCCCCTAAAGCCAGGGCGCAGCGGAGGGCTGCTCCCCGCGGGCTCTGCTCCGTGCTGCCCAGTATCCCCCGCGTGGGCGTTACGGGCACGGTCCCCCCCTCGCCCTGTTGTGTCAGACAAAGCAACTGAAAAAAAAAAAGAAAGAAAAGAAAAGAAAAGAAAATCCTGCACCGCTCTGCAAAACAAAACCGTTCAGCCACAAGCACTGCTGCCCCGAGCAGCAGAAAGGCAGGAGAAAGCGTGCAACAGCTCAAACGAGGGGAAAGAGGGAGGAAAAAAAAAAAAAAAAAAGGAAACCCGCCGAGCCCACCTTGCCCCGCGCCGTGCCGAGCCCCCGGGGGGATCAGCGGGGCGACGGCGAAGCGGGCCTGACGCCGCAGAGCGCAGATGAATTAATTCCACAAACCTCGTTAGCGCTGCGGCCGATTCAGCGTCCAAATCCTCTGCAACGAGCCGAATAACAGTCACCCACGCGGCCAGCCAAGAAATTCTTCCGAAGGCAAAGAGGGAATTCGCTGCTTCGCAGCCGCTAGCTGATTTCCAGGCTTGGCCTTTTCTTTTCTTTTTTTTCCCCCTTTTTTCCCCCTCCTATTTTCTGCCCCCTCTGGCTCTGTTCCGGTTAAGCGCCAGCGCCGGAGCCCCGGGGCAGGGCCGGCAGCCCGCGGCCCGACACTCCGCCGCGGCGGTTTCTGCGCCCGCCGGTCCAACGCCAACGTCGCCCCGACGTCCTCCCGCCGCGGCGCGGCGCGGCCCGGGGAGCCCCGCGAAGGCGCCGGGACGGGACGGGGCGACGCGCGATCGGAGCCGCCGGCCCAGGTGAGGAAGAGCTTTATCCCCGCCGCCGCGGAGGAAGGAGGAGGAGGAGGAGGAGGAGGAGGAGGAGGAGGAGGAGGAGGAGGAGGAGGAGGAGGGTGCCGGTGACTCAGGGCGCGGGGCATTCCCGCGCCTGGCGCGCACCTGTGCGGGCAGGACCGGCCCGCGGCCGCCCAGCGCCCTCCCGAGCGCCAGCCCACGGGAAAAGGGCCCGGCCGGGCCGGCAGCCGGCCCCCCTCGCCGGCGGCTTTTCCCTCCGCCTTTCCCGCTGCCCCGGCCGGCCGGCGGCGCGGGGCTCCCGCGGGGAAGGAGCAGGCGGGTTCCCGCAGCGGCCCGGCGCAGGCATCTGCCGCCGCGCAAGGCTGCGGTTTGGCTCCCTGGTAAACCCCCTCCCGCGGGAAAACTGCACCCTCCCGCTTCGACGCCGGCGGCCTGACAACGCGACCGCACGTCGCAGTCGGCTTTTATTTCCTGCCTTTCTTGGATGTTTCCCTTCCTCCGTTTTGGAGGTTTTGTTCCCGCAGCGGCGGCCGGCTGCCTCCCCCCCCCCCCCCCCCCAGCAGCGGCGACCAGCCTTGAGCCCACGGGAGCAAGGAGCAGGATGAAGAAACACAAAGCTTGAGTGAACGTGAGTAAAGAGATTAAGCCCAGGGAAAGGAAAAAAAGAAGAAAAAAAAAGAAAAAAGAAAAAAAAAAAAAGAAAAGGAGGATGTGCTCCTGCCATTAAAAACCGCAGCCTGCAGGAGACACGCAAGGGGCGGGGGCAGCTGGAGGGTGCGCAGGCAGTTTGAATCTGGCATTTCCTAGTTTCCAAACCCTTGGTTTGGCAACTTCAGCCATATCTCTTATCGTTCTGGAGATGCCATTTCTTGTATTTAAACAAAAATTCTGATTTTTTTTTCTTTTCTTTTTTTAACCACAGAACATTCAGTGCCAGGCGCAGCGTCACAGCTGGCGCACGAGGGTCTCTGCAGCTCGAGCTGCGGCAGCGGCTGCTGGCGAGCGGCAGCTCGCGGCCCACCGAGGGGCTGCGGGCGGCTGGACCCGCTTGGCCTCGGGAAGCCGCAGACGCTGCAGGTGGAGGAAAGTCAGGGCTCCAGGCTGGAGGGCAGAAGGGATCGCCCGCTGGTGCTGGCGTGCTCCTCGGCTGCTCCCCTCGCCTGGTTTCTTCTGGTCCTCTCCGCCACGTTGCCCAGCTCCTGCCAGTCCCAGCCCACCTCACCTCTGCAGTTCTGCCTTTACGCTGCAGCGAGCAATGCTGCCAGGTACCAAAGTTGCAAAAAGGCTACAAACAACAAGAAATATATTAATTAAGAAGTATTTTAGTGATGGTTCCCTGGCAGGAGCCTTGGATCCACCATAAAGCCCAAAAAACCCCGGACAAGTTTGGGAGCAGCAGGCTTGCACTGCAGTCTCCAGCATCTGTTGCGTCTGGAGGTCCTTCTTCCTCTGTCCAAGATGGAGGATGCTTATTTTGTCTCCTGTAAAGCAACTCTGGTCCTACCTTGATAAACGCTCACTGGTTTCCTAAACACACAGAGCTTTCAGGTGCCTTCTGCAGCCCCGAGGCTACCCACTTTCCTCCAAGACTGCTCCTCACCTTGGGCTACTGCTGCTGGTCCAGGTGCTCCTCACTCCCTCTTGCCCATTTGGCAACACGCTGGGCTTTGGTTCTCCCAGGTCCAAGGTCTTCTCATCCCGCAGCAGCTTTGATTTGCTGCCCAACCCTAAGAGATAAGGCGAAGGGACTAGTCAGATGAAAATTTCTTCTTTGAAACCCTGCCATTGGAAGGGAGGCTCTGGAAGGAGCGGAAACTGAGTGATGAGAACTGATAATATTCACCCAATGCCCTATCCTCCACCCTGCTTTCAGGTCAGGAGAGCCAGGAGCATGGGAGAGACCATCTCCCGGCCCTTTAGCGCCTGCAGCTGCGATGAGCTGGGCAGGACAACCTCCACCCAGCTCCTCCGGCGGCCAAGGGCAAACCCGCGCTGCTGGAAGAGCCGGAGGGGCTGACGCTCGGTCAGTACCGTTCTCTAAAAAGCGTCCTCCACCCGCTAACGAATGTCCGAGCACACGGAGCGGGAAATTTCCCGAAGGCTTGTAATGGGGCTGCATTTATGACCACAGTTGCAGGACTTCAAAAATTTTTTAAAAAGGTTCATTTCTAATGTCAAAATGACTCCACTGCCCAGTTTTACAGTGTTGCTCCAAAGCAGAGATGAACTAGCAGTTCTCAGTAAACGGTCATACCGTTTTCATTTTGTCTTGTTCTACAAAAAAATTTTTTTTAAAAAAACTTGTATTTAAGATGACTCCTCCAAACTATTTCTGCCTGCGCATTATTCTCCCTGACCAGTTCATGCGCTGCCCCGGCTCCATACCTTTATTCACTGCCTGCTGGATTAGGCTTTTACTGCACAAATCTGCAGTTTTACGCAACTGAAAACAGGGACTTCAAAGAGGAAGAATCAGCAAATTTCACGGCAGACCTCTCTACCAGGGCTGCCAGCCACGCTCAGGGTGGACCTCACACTCAAAAATCATGGATTTTTTTGCTGTGATAATGTGGCCAAGAAATTTTTGCCCTAGGAGTGAAATCAAGTTATTTTTATAGCTTACTCAATAATCGCTTTCTGTGCTGAGACTGCCAGTCAGGGTGCCCGTTACTGGTAATTATGAGTGATTTTAGGGTTAGTTCTTTCCCTCCTTTCTAATGCCATGCCAGGTTGTTCAGAATCTTTCTTCATCCAAGATCACGCTGCTGAAACACATTTCCTTTCTTACTTTTGTAACACCACAAGCAGTGAAAAGAATATTTTTTAAAGAGGTGCTTTTCTTCCTCGGTGTTCTTACTGTGCACTGCATTGGCAATATCCTTTTGAGTATGATTTGGCATAAACTTAAGGAATGCTAATAATGTGTTACGGATATGCATTAGTGTGCATATATATATAATTTATTACACTAAATTATACTTAATATAATTAGCCAGGTAATTAAAAGCAAGGTAAAAGGTTGAGGAAGAAAGAGCACGGGAGGACTTCATCCCAAGGAGGGAATTAACTGTGCGCACCCATTGCTTTGCAACAGATATATCCCCTGTCAAACGCTTACACGGAGGAAAACTCTCTTTGCTGGACATCACCTCCGTCCAGAAGGACGGGACCCCGCCGGTCCCACCTGCCCGCCAAAGGGACGGCGGGGCGCTGGGAACACCGTCATCCCGCGCCTGGGAGGTGCGGCGAGTCGCCCCCCTCCCCGTTTCTCCTGGTTTACACTCACTCGCTCCGTCCGAGATATTAAGAAGCGGCAGCGGGAGAGTCCCGCAAGGAGGCGGCTCGGCGGACGGGGCAGGAAGAGGGGACTGACGCCTTCGGTGACGCTCTGCAAGTGCCACGAGAGGTTGCACCAGGGAGACGGGTTAAAAGTCGCCGTAACTTCACCCCTTTTATCGCCGTGCTAAAAATCAGGCGTGTGACTCGTTCTTTCCCTGATGCTAGACCGTACAAACCGGGGGGGAGGACAGACAGACAGACAGACAGACAGACGCCTCCTGCATGAACAGGCAAAGCCTTTCCGTGCACGATCGCGGCGCTCTGCTGTTTACCGGCAGCTGAAAGCAGCATCAGCCCAGCCCCAGGCAGAGGGGTCAGATAAACAGAGCGAAGCGTGGAAGCCGCCGGCGTCCACGGCCCTCGCCTGGAGCAGGAGGAAGGAAGTCAAATGTTAGACTAGGAGAACAGCAATAGCCGCGGGACCAAGAGACACAGTCACTCCGGGAAAATGCTGCATGAAGTGCTGCTGTGAAATCTCACCCCGGGAAAGGGGGACGATGGTGGCCCTCCATGGGCCTTGCCACTCAACAGTAATTTATTTATTTTGATGTTAGACAGCGTTATAGAGCCCTGCTGGAAAGCACATTTCTTTCGCTGAAGGCAGTAAATCCGTGCTTTCCTGGATTCACAGTATTTTACAGGAACGAGAAGCGCATAAGTTCTGGGCATGTTGCAAAGACCATCTCTTGGAGGAGGCTTGGCAGAAAGCTACAACTTTTCTCTCCTCTTAGTGATGAAGAGCTGGAAAGGGGTAAGCACAGAGGTCAGCTGGCTGAACGCCTGCTGAAGCGATCACCTCTGTGCTATGAGGAGCCAGTTTTTGTCATCGGCGAAGCCTTGGCGTGGCCCAAAGCCTTGGCGTGGCCCAAAGCCTTGGCGTGGCCAAGATTTTTTGTTTTCTCTTTTGTCTCAGCACATAACTCTCGCAGCGCTGCTGCTGCACGTAAAGCAGATGGTACGGCAGCAATCCAACTAACAGGTCGCTTTGGGTGCTCCGCATCCAGAGGTTGAGGTGGGGCTGGCGGAGGCTGCCCCTGCCCACCTGCTCCCTCCGTTAGGTGGCATCAAGCGAGACGTAACATAAAAGCAAATCCTGAACACACAGAATCCCTCCCCACAACAGCATCAAAAGACAAATCTCAAAATGACAACAAGCAAATAGGAAAGTAAATCAACACCTCAGGACAAGAGGGAAAAAAAAAATCTTCCTAAAAGAGGTTAAAGCAGAACGAAGCCTGCCAAGCATGACTTAATTACAGCAGCTCTCCTCCCAGCACCACTGAGCAGCCCCGCATGGGAGACAAGAGACACTTGAACATGGAGTTTCAGCTAAGATAAACCCGCTCGAGCTGGGAAACACCCACGCTTAAGAAGGTGGGCAGGTAGAAGACCAGTGGTTTTGAAGGAGCATTAGGCTGTAATAAGGAATAATGAAGAGACTCATGTACAATGAGCCTCCTCTTGGGAGGAGCAGTAAGAACATCTGCAACTCTCAAGAGACAGGAGCACGGCCTCAGCAATCGCGAGCACGGAAGTATAAAACATCTTTGAGTGAAGGTCAGGAGTTTGCATTAGTGGAGCTCAGAAACAGCTCACAGTCACCAACAGCTATAAAACATTTATCGACGTAGGACACCCCAGGAGAAACGGCCATTCTCCCTTCAGCCCCTCCGAGCTCAGCAGCACTCACACAGTCCTTAGTAGGATCATGAACATACAGATTTGTAAGCCGCAAACAGGTCAAACCTCCAGTTTTGGGACTTCAAAGTAGCAGTTGTCTCAGGCCAGACAGGAATCCTTTTCCCTCAATGCATCGCTCTTGCATGCCTTAAGCTCCCTTCACGTCTCTCTGCCGTTACTAGCTGGCCATAGCCAAGCGCAGGCTACCAACCTGTATGGACTTGTTCTCAGAAGTAGTAAAAAGATTTTTGTTCCTAGAACTGTAGCTCCTGAACTGCATATTTATGCATACTGATAGCGACACGCAAGATAAAGAACTGCCAAGTTTGTTGTACAATAGTTGGCATCTCTATTTCAGGTTTGGGGGGAAGGAAGGTGAGCGGGGAAGCCATGCATGCTTCAAGTTAGTTTTCGCCACTGCAGATGACAAACAGGCCATCGCGGGAGATCAGGAGTTATCTAGCAGATTTTTGTAGGTGAAATTCAGCCCTTTGCTACAGGGCTGCTGCTCCGCCTGCTCCTTTAGGTGCCTCACTGCCGCCTCTGCTCAGCATGCTTGGAGGACTCAGAAGAGCTAGTTTTATATTCTGCCTTCAGACTTTGGGCAAAATTTTCCTTAACCCTCTATGTAACATCACCAAGCTCTGCTGGCCAGCAGCTTTCTGTCATTCCAGGACATTCCCAGCCATTGCCATTCCTGCCTGCCTCAGCAAAGCAAGAGCCAAATAAGCAAAGAAATCCAGAGATTTGGAACAGTTATGGATTCTGCAAAACAAAAAGGAAGAGAGAGCATGGAAAGAGGAAGGGTGGGGTGCCAGGATATGTGATATGAATAAGATACTTCCATTTAAACAATGTTCAGTAGCTTCTGTACTTAAGTGATTCATCCCCTAGAGCACTTCAGCATTTGCCCTGTGTTAAGTGCCAAGAAACAGGCTGGAGTCCAGCTTCACACTCACAGCAGCTGATGGGACTTTTTCCATCAAGTTCTTCTTTTCATCCTGCAAACTTATTCCCTGAGTTCATGTTCAGCTGTATTCTGGTACCGGCTTTCCAAAAAATTAAATGAGGTCACGTGCACTTCCCTTTGCTACGTCTCTCTCCTTGATAACTATAGAAGTGATAACATGCTTCGCTAGCTGTATAAATAATATTTCCTTGTAAACAAGTTAACTAGGCACATTTATTTCAGGTTAGAATCAAGACTTTTCTTGCGTTATTGGTTAGGTTCAGTTATTCACTTGCACAGCCTTTCCAAATTACCAATGATATTGAGAAACCGAGCAGATACAAAAGACAGGAAGGAGTTTCACATCATGATACCATGAACAGCCTAGAAAAGACCATCCTGCAAGGTTTTCTGGCTGCCAGGTGACCACTTCTGATCCAACACTGAAAGAACTTGCAATACAAGATAGCAAAATAAAAACGATCAGCTCTTTCAAAAGGCACAAAATCTTTTCCATTATGTATGACATCGATGTTTAGGCTTACTCCATAACTTTGGTTAAGTTCACATTATTTCATCAGACTCCCACTTTCAGTGTTTCCCACCAATTACAGTTATAGGTAAGGAAGAGGAAGGGGATGCACAAGACTGGCTGGTACCTTTGGTACTAACCTGCATTTCTCTGTGTACTGGCACACATTTAAGTGAGATAGCTAATCTCACTCGGCCTCCAACAGACTCGTTCACAGCATACATGTTAAGGATATTAATCAGAGTGGTGTTTGCTTTTCTAGAAGCCAAGACACTCTTCCCACCCATATTCACAGAATTAGACGACTGCAGCAATCGTTCCAGTGCTACAACTGCCTCTGCTGCAGAAGAATCGCAAGCACCCAAAGTCTGTCATGAACCTACAGTCTGGGAGGCAGAAACTGCAGCAGCCAGCACCTGCCTTACTGCAGTTGCCTTGTACCTTCATCCACATGTTGTTCAGCACAATTTTAAAATAGATGTTTACACTATACAAGTTTTAAACTTGTACAAAATGTTCTAGAAAGAAGAGTAAATTTACAAGCCTGTAAAACTGCTTGATGGCTTGCACTTCCCACCAACAGTAAATTGCTGGCCTTTAAAAGAAGCCTATGAAAACTCTACAAACCCTGCTCCTCAAGGCAAGAAAGAGAAACCCTTAAGTATAAGGTGGAATGTGTCATCTTCCATAGAGCATGTTGCAGGATCAAAAATAGCAAGATACCCCTTAGCCTAGGGAGATGTTACCATCTTCCATATGATGATGATGATGATGGAGTTACAGCTGTTTTAAGTTTATAGGAATCAAGTCAGCAGCCTCATGTAGAGCCACTGTGGTAGGTAAACAGAAAAAATGCTTCTATCTTGCTGTTTTCATGCCCTTAATTTTCATTGCTTTAAAAAGAATTCCATCAGCTCCCCAATTTCCCATGCCTACAGTCCCATCTACTCCCTGGTTCTCCTCCACTCCATGAGCATTCTTGGATACACAGCTCATTTTTAAAGCTAAAATGATAGTTAGGGCAAAGAACTTAACATGTTTTAAGATTCTCTGAAAGTAGGAAAACTCCTCTTCATTTCCTTCATCTCCATATTTATAAGTTTTAGATCAAATATCTTGTGAAAATACAACATTGAATTCAAAGAAACTTACCTTTTGGTGACTTAACCTTCTCTATCCCTGCTTACAGGCCGAGTAGGAATTTAGCTTAAAACAACTGGAGACAGTAAAACTACCGAATCTGAAAAGTCACAGTCTAATCACAGAATTAGATGGTAGTTAAAGCACCTGAAGTGACTACGGGGGCAGAGGAGGAATCCAGGTTGGCAGCTATTCCTCTAAGGAGATGGAACCATTCAAGTTATTTCTCCCACCCACCTCAAAACTGTGAGCAAACCACTATAGCACTGGCTACTGAGCTCCTTTCTAAGGGACTGCCCTCTGCAGTTGAAGAGGATTGTATGAAGTATCTTAGTGCTAGTACTAGAAGCTAACTAGTGAAGAAATTTAAGATGCCAGAACAGATTTGAAATAAATAGCATTAGGAACAACTGAGTTAACTGTTTTAGAATACATCTTAAAACAAAAAAGCATTTCCAGTGAAAAAAATCAGGTTAATGCCCCAAATTTTTGTAAAGAGCCTGAGATTGAAAAATAACAATAAATCTATGGGGGGGGGGGGAAAAATGTAACCCAAAAAGCAACAATCTGATACTGATCCTCCCTGGCCAAAATGAGAAATGCAAAGAGATATAAATGACACTAGACTTTTAAGGCTTTTCCATTTTTATAATAATTTTTTGCAACACAGGTAAGAAGATTTATATAATAAAATTTTCAAATGAAAATATTTTTTCACAACAGTGGAGTAAGCAGTAACTGCTATGTGTGCACTTCATGGTACTTCACTATCTGCTACAGAGACAGACAACATCACAGTCAAGATCACTGGATCCCTTCCTTTGATTGCCTGCTATCCAATCTCATTTCATGCCAACAGAAGAGATCTCTGCACAGATCTTTGCAAATTAGTTCACAAGTTAGACCTCTACAGCTTACTGCCTCTGCATAGAAATCTCCATCGCTGCAAGATGCTAACAAGAACTATTTCAGTGTAGTTTCCTCAATATTTCAGCTATTTAACATGTGGTCACTAAGACTTACACAGATATGCACATAGGTACAAACGTAAGTACTATAACAAAGAATGAGTCCACATTCATAGATGCAGATTGCTTCTCAAATCTCTGATAAACGTTTGAACAAGGACACTGACCAATTGTCTCTGCTTTAGCTCCCTTCAGTCTCAGTGCATGTGAAGGAGTACGTATCACAGCAGCAGCCTTTCAGGAGGACCTGGAATATGCAAGAATACTGACATTCCTTCACTGCTTGCTTTAAAAAAGGGGGGGGGGGGGGGGGGGAAAGGAAAGAAAAAAAACAAACTTGCAAGTAGGGTAAGAACCTTCAAGTCTGAAGAATGCAGTCATTTAATAAGCTAATTTTTACAAGCTGACTTCCCATACCACCTTCCTCCAGCACAACACAGACAGACTATGGTTCTTCCCACAGCAAGAGAAGACAGCGGCATTTTCGGCAGAGGTCCATTCCTGCAGGCACACAGCTGGCATGCCTGCTCCTGCCCCCATTCTTTCAAATAGGAACTGTGGTCTGTTTCAGAGTCTTGTCATCTTTTTCCAAAGGTGAAAGCTAGCCCTCCTTTTCGAGAGGAATGGCTTCAAAGACCATTCAGTCTAAAAATCCAAACCCAGCATGCTAGTCACTGCTTTGCCTTTTTCACAATGGTGCCAACAGCAGAGATGACCGTAGTTTTCGATCCACTTGCACTGGTTGTCACCGTGACAACACCTGGCAGCGTTGCAGTTGTGGTGAGGATGGTGGGCTGAGCTATCGTTGTTACAGGGATGGCCGAGTCCCACTTGCTCTTCCTCTTCTGTGCATCTGCGCATTTGATCAGACAAAGCAAATAAGGATTAGCACTGTGCTAAACATCATTGATCCTTTAATAACACCTCTTCTTGTCAACTCTTAAAATATACCATTGATTGACCAGATAACTCTCCGTTGTATTAGTTTCAGCAAATGCTGTCAGTAAATGCTGAGGAGGAAAGACAACCAGAAGCGCTTTATACTTCTAGAGTCAAAAACTCCACACTTGAACTCCAGCCACATGAGACAGGTTCACTCCCTGCCCCAAAGCAAGTTTAGTTTTAACAGAAGACAGGCATCTCAGTTCCTTAGGTATGTGCACAGGGCACTCTCTCAGAGTTTTCTCTTCTCCTCCCAGTTTAAGGAGGCAGACTGTAGGCAGGAGAATGATTTTAATAGGCCTCCTAGCTGTTTAAGAGATGCACTGGTCCCAAGAGAACACCACAATATAGGCATCTGAAGATTTTCTGACCCACTAATAGACATTTTCACTGTCCAAGTTGTCCCTAGGCCTCCATTCCAGAAGGCCTGCCATGGTACACAGGGGTTAGTCTATTAACTCCTGGATGAAACACTTTCCTTGTATTATATATGCTATCAATAAGGAGCTTTTAGAGAGCACTAATCCCATCATTACTACAGCTTAATAGGTACAGTCAAAACAGATCTTTACCTCCCACAGTGGTACTGGCTGTTGTGGTTGTCGTAGAGGCAGCACTTGTTGTTGTCCCCTTTTTAGTGCCAGTCACAAATTCAATCTGAGAAGGGAGAGGCACCCAGGAGAAAAGGAGGAGAAGAGGAAAAAAAATGTTAATAAGCTCTTTACAGCCACATCTCTTCTCCCTATGATTTTGGATTTAAAGAGTAGCTTTAGTGTCACATGAGACACTGGCCTCTGAGCTGACAGTCACGTAGGAAGATGTCCTCAGGCCAAAGCATGCTAAATTATGATCATTAAGCATCCTTGTGTCCAAGTTCCTAAGTCAGGTAAAAAAAAAAAAAATACTGATTTTTATAGTAAGATAGTTTTTTCTTTAGACATACTAGTATAAGCATAAGGACTTGATGCAATTTTTGGAGAATAAAGACAGGTCCTGGTCATTAAAGACCTATGCAGTCTATAAGGTTGCATGTTTCTTCAAGGAAAAACTTCTGATACAAGTCCCTACTTGCATGATTTACTGTGACTGCATCATAACAGGAAATCTAGCAACAAGAGTTACAACAGTATGCAATCTCATATTTTCAAAACTGCAGATATCGGAAGGAAGATGTAATCAGATACCTGGGTTACTGTGTGGAAAAAAAAAATAGAACAAGTAGCAAGATATAGCGTGCACTAGAAGAAAAAAAAAAAGCTAAATACTACTCAATAGTACTCATTAAGGAGCTTTCTGCTAGGTTAGATAGCCATCTCTAACTTTCAGCAGTTTTCTAATACCAATCATTAGCTTAAAGGCAGCTTCACTGAAGCACAGGAATAAAATCTTGCAAAGTACATTTGTATTCTTAGCAGGGAGTAGAGAAGCACGCACACTTCAAAACAAGTCAAGACACTCCCAAGTTAAAAAACAGAAATCAGACATCGGCTCTCAACGAGACATTGTGAGGAAATTAAGCTGTATTAGGCTACGCAACCAGGGAAAATGTTAAAGACTTAAAAAGCTGTTCTTTATGCACTATCTTGTCTGTATCTGGCTTACCAAGCCCCCACTTTCAGTGCTCTGGTTTAAAAACACTGATAAAACAGGAGGGAAAACAGTGGAACAGATCGCCTAGAGAAATAGACCTAGTAAGGAAAGGCAAACAACTTGACCTGTCCAGATTAGAAAAAAATATGCAGGAAGAAAAAAATAGAACTGGAGGAGAAGAAAAAAGAAAGCAAAAGGGAAGCACTAGCACAGAGAAGAGTTCATAAGAGCAAGCAAAGCAACAAAATGAATTCAGCAGGGAAACCAGAAATGCATCTCAGTCTCATAGCTTTTGGTTTCGAATAGCTACCTTTGTGCGCTCCTTCTTGGCCTTCTCCAATTTGTCCATTTCAATCTTCTGCGCTTTAGCTGGAAAAATCAGATATTACAAGCACTAGAATCAGTGAAAACCTTGCCTTGCTTCCATCATGAAGAATCAAAAATAATTTCAAACTGTGTATAGAAAATTATGCTTCTAAGAAATTGCCTTACTTTTAAGCAAAGCATTGTTGCACTGAATTAATGATTTAAGAGATGAGGAAATTAGAGCATCAGTTTAAATGAAAGAGCTTTCTAGGCTGATGAAGCATCAATAAAATTCAGGCACATCCAACCAGGCAGAAATAGTGTAAAAGCAGAATGCGATGATTTTTCTTCTATAAAGACTGTAAAGATTCCAGTTCATTTCAAAGAAATGGAAAGAGGTAAGATAAGACAAAAAATTCCTGGAATTACCTAGTGCCTCATAATATGAATCCTCTGACCAGCCATGAGGATCAAACATATCCTAAAAGGAGAAAAAAAAAATTAGTCAAATCAAGGCTACTTCCACATATACACAGACCCTAGTTCAAAAGTGTTACGTGTATTTCTGTTCACAGATTCTATTCATTACCAATTTCTCTGTGCATCCCAGTGACAAAGATCACACCAGACCTTTTGAAAGATGAAGTTCGGTTGTAAATGAAGAAACATTTTTGAAACCAAAAGGGCTCCAGGATAAGACACATATTTCTCTGCTGCTCAGCTTCTATCATCGTCTCTGTTTCAGGTAATGCACATTTTTCAGCAGTGTGAGTCCTTACTGCGAGGTTGGAGGCACTGAGGCTCAGCACCACGTGCAAAATGTTCATTCAGTGCAGAGGATCAGACTGACATACCCCAAAGGACCTCTAAGAAGCAGGCTCAAAAAGCCAAGGTGAGACCCCACACTCCTGCATCATCTTTCACCCTCTGCCTTGCCAGTCAGAAGGGTTGCTCCTCACCTTTGGATAATTCGTACCAAGTTCATCGATTGAACAGAACTGGATCAGTTTTTCATAGATGCTGTAAAGGAAAGACGAGAGTTTAGTTCTAGCTCATTCACTCTCTTCTAAATTTAAATGTTTCAAATTTATTAGCAAAAAGCTTGTCATCTCTTCATAATGCAAGATGAAAATCAGAACCAAGCAGCTTTGCTTTCTGTGATATACGCAGCATGCCACCAACCACAGTATATCCCACTTCCTCCAAGTTAATCTCACATCTCCCAGAGCAAATGCGCCTTTTAAAATAATCTATATAAAACTCGTGCGTTTAATGGTTTAAAACCTAACTGTCATGCTAACTCTAGATGCTGCCACAGAGAATGCTAAAGAGCTTTGCTGTTTCAGTTACTACTGAATTGGGCCTTTCTCAATTTTGTAAGCAGTAGCACTACTTGCCAAGGATCCCGTTTCTACTACAACTCCAATAGCAAAAAGAAATTCTTGCAGTTTGCTGTGTAGTAGAGAAAAGGTAGATTGCTCACCTGGGGTTGCGGAACTCCTTTTTCCTTTGAATGATATAATTCATATCCATGCCCTCTTTTATTTTCCTCTCATACAACTTTTGAATTTTATCCTAACGGAACAAAATCACAGCATGAGCCAATATAAAAGATGAGGAGCATTTCAGCTGACTATCGAGGGACAGATGTGAAAATAAGCCAACTGAATCGGTGACATCTTTACATTGAGCAAGGATTGCACCTCTCCCTCAAGGTTGGCTAGATTAATTAGTACAGACGCTCCCTCCGTTACAATCTGAAAGTATCCTCTCTGCGCACTGTCTGGATGGGTAAGGAAAGTGATCTTTGCACCGTCTCAAGGCTTAAGTGATTAGACTTGTATCTGAGGCAGTAGAGCCCACTCCTCCTCAGTCACTTAGTTTCCTCTATAACAGTGACAGTGCAAAGGCAGAAACAAGCACTGAGGTAGATAGATGAGCTCCACAAAAGCCTTCCACAACATACAGCAAATGACCCACCCACCCTCCGATTCAGACGTGCACCCAAAAAACAGCTGCTGGGTGACACCAGGCAGAAGTCAAGGCTCACAGCTATGCCTGGGAAACAGATGAGCAGAACCGAGTTTTGCTGGAGAACCAAAGCCAAGCCAGCCTACTCGGACAACATGATCAGCAGGTATTGCTAGTTGTGCCCACTGGCTGCCAAGTGCTCTTCAGAACATTGCACTTGTAAGCCTCAGATCGGAAATGCTGAGCAGTCTGCCTTCCAAAAAGGCAGACAGCTTTAGAGAGAACCATGTTTTTTTGGGAGTTTTTTGTTTTGTTTTTCCCCCCCTCAGCAGGGTAGTGAAAGGCTTTTAAAGTAGTCTTACCCTAGTGATGCTGAAGGGATAGCAGGAGCACCAATACAATCCAAATTTGTAATGTTCACAAATGAGGCACAACTAGGTCACCTTTACAATAAGACAGACTCTCTTCAGCAAAGTTCAGGACAGTTTATTAGAGGAAGAACTTGACAGAAGAAGCAAGTCAACACTGAAAAGCTTAAAAAATTTTGAGTTTCCAAAGAACAATCCCATCTCCTTGCTCCAAGTCCTCTAAGATGTGGTTTGAGCTACTAACAGAAGACAAGTTCTCCTTTGATTTAACCTAGTAAACTACAGTCAAAAGGGAAGATGCCTCTTTTATTCTCTCTACTCTCTCAAGCTCTATGCATTCCTCAGATCTAACACACTTAGTAACTCATTGATGTCAAAATAATAGAATTCTGCTGCAGCATAAGGGAATTGCTGGGTGCGTCTAGGTATGCTGCACAGAAAAGACTGTGATCCGGATGGTGAGTCAGTCCCTCTGAATCACCATTCCACATAAGTAGTTTGCTTTGTAGAGATTTCCAGAAGTGTTTTTTTACTTGCATTTCTATTGGGTAGATAAAATTCAAATAGACGATAACTCCCTTTGGATGCAAACAGCAGCCACCGTTCTTTCATTTGCCTTCCATCAAAAGGGCAAACAGAACAACAGAGGCTCTTCCATCTATCCTGGAAAGAAGTTTTGTTATTTATAGAAGCACCACAAGTCAAACTCTGTCAATGGAAGATAGCTCAAGTTTGCTAATTTTGCTCTAAAGTAGATTGCACATCCCTTACTACTCAGGCAAGAGGCATTATACACAAACATAACTCCCTTATAGGTTTCATTTTGGATAGATGTTAGATAGGATGCCATCAGGAATGCTCAGACTAACTCCTTTATGCACAGTGCAGGGAATATTCTAACTGAATGTTAACATTTCTGCCACACACACAGAGCCAGAGGTTCAATTAATATTGTAAGCCCAAGATTTGTAGGACTGGCAAGTCAAGTCCATAGCAAAAGCTTTTTGTAAGTCATCCAACTGATAAAAAAAATCCTTACATCACAAGGCAGAGTTGAGATACTCACAGAAGTGGACTGTGGCAGTCAAACTGACAGTTATTGCAATTATTTGGGTGTGCACAAGAGAAAACAAGCACTTGTTTTCTTTCACTGCCTCTAGGTTACTAGCCTCCCCTCTAAATGTTTATCAACTACAGTTATGTAGGTGGAAAAGGAATCTAGTTAATGCTGCTATTCCAGTTAGGGGATTCTCAGGCCCATGTAGAAAAACAATGATTTATTCTCTCCTACAGAGCTGAATTTGCTGAGGTAAGAGGATAGCAGCTTTTACAGTAAACATTGCTTCTGTATCACTGGTGGAATCAAGAGCCATTTTAATGCACAAGTGACCCAAACAGATTGCGGAGAACAGCATAACGCTAATTTGAGACTCCTGAACTAGAATTGCTGCCAAGCCTGAAGTATTAGGAAACAGTGCATTCAGAAACTCAGTATCGGGTTTTTTAAAAAGAAAAAAACCAAACAGCTTTAATGCTTGAGTTCTGATTTGCACAAAAATACGAACAGTTTTCAGAGAACCCCTTGCTCACTGAAATACAAGCCTTTAAAGAAAAATAAAGTGGAAGAGAATCTATACCAACCTGTAAGTGGTTAGAGCATCTGCCAGGAGGCTCAGGTGGGATTTTGATCTCATCAGGAGACATGTTCCGCACTCTCTCTGAAAAAGAGGCTGTGGAGAACAAACTGGGCATGAGTTCTGGCAACATTGAAGCAATTAAAGCCCATGCAAGTCATGAAACTTATTTTATGTCTTTGCCAGGGCTACTCTACCAGCAAGAATCAATGGGTAAATATAACAGAGGAATGCTGTTAACTGCTACTCCTGGTATTTTGGAAGTGCTGTTAAAGCAGCATCTAACCTAAAGGTTAGACCACTGGTAGAACAATATGTGATGCTTGCGGTACTGACATCTATTTTATACCACACCTCGGTGTTACACCCATGCTTAAAGCTTTATATTGAGTCTATTCACCCCAAGTGGTAGTGTGAAAAGCAGAACTACCGCCCACCCCAGCTATGGCTGTTGAGAAGATCCTTGTAAGATCCTCAAAGACAAAGGACCTGCAGAGGAACAAAAACAGGTTCATGGTATATCCTCTAGCCTTGCACTATGCACCACGTACTGAGCTTTCCACTGCTCCAGATCATCCACATGCACTTTAAATTCCTGCTCTGAAGAGCTCAGATAACCTGGAATCGCTGACAAGACTTAGGACAAGACACTCTTACATGGACAATCAGACATTGCATCTGAAGAATCAGAGGATGAATCTAAAATCAGCCTGGCCTACTGCTATGTTTGGGGAGCTAATCAGTTTGGATGCCATTTACACATGAAACAAAATGGTTCAAAAAGCAAACAATCCTGGGCAGAGCTGTCAGGAGTTAACCACAAGAAATAACATTTCATCCTAAAGTTAATATTTCCTTAATGGGCACTTTAATCACTTAGAGTCAGACCATTACTAGAAACAACAACTCGTGCTGTGGGACCGAGGACAAACCACTGCAGCTTGCCAGGCTTCTGGAGCCAGCCATTTGTGCTGGGATATGCGATTTAGTGACTGCTCTGCGAGGTCTAATTCACAAAGGTATCAGCAAGAGACTACCGTGCTTCCTCCTTTTGCTTGCGCCTTTCCTACTCAGCTACAGAAAACCCAGGCAGTTTCCCGGCTCAGTCCTAGGGCAGAGCTTCGTGCTACATTTAAGCAGCCAGGTTTGTTTTCAACCATAGTTAACACAGAGAACGTGCGCCAGAAGCACGCAGTCTGTGGAGGGGAGGAGGGACGGGAGGGGGCAGGAGGACAGACCTGACAGCAGCACAGAAATCAAATGAAGACATTCACATTTGTGGCTCCCCGATCACACATTCTTGCGTAAAAGCTGACTGAGCTGCAGTTCCAGCACGCTCAGCTCAGCTCCTTTGACTGACGCCCAGAAGGGCCCAAAGGGCAGCCCTCGGTATCTGAGCTCAGCACACCATCCCGCTTGCCAGCACGGACTATCAGATAGCTGAGGTTACAGATAACCAACACTACACACGCCCAGCACTGCTGCAGTTTCTTGTTCTTTTGTAAAAAGGTAAAGCAATAAGGACAATATCTTCTCGGGACACCAAGCTGGCAGGTGACCGCTCACTCCGTTTGATCAGGACATCGCTGAGGGTTAAATTCTTCAGCAGCTGCTGGAAACGAAGAAAGGGTCCTTTGGCATTTACTAAGAGGGTGTCTCTATAGAGAGAAAGAGAAGCTTGCCAGAGCCTCTACAGAAAAGCAGGGGAACTGGGGCTCCCTGACAACAAGGCAGACATTTGTTATAGGTTACAGCTGCTAGTGGGACAGAGAAGTCTAATTTAATTAGAATTTCAGGAACCCAGAGAAACAGTTGCAAAAGGACAGAAATTATCATAATAGACAGCATACTAGGCTTCCAGAAAAGCTGATCACTGGCTTATAAGATTCACAATGTCAGCAAAAACACTTAAAAAAAAAAAAAAAAGACAAAAAGGCCAAATCCAGACTTAAGTTTTTCTGTTCAGTTGTATTTTGTTAAAAAAAATAAATAAAAACCAAGTCCAGCTCTCAAACTAGATATCCCATAGCCTTCTCAGCTTCTCTGCAGATGACCAGAAAAATCATGAAGGGGAATGGAATCTATGGAAAGGGGAATTTTGGGCTCATATCAACTCAGGAACTAAGGGCAAGAACTCTACCTAGATTGCAAGGAAGTCACATAAAGCTGCGAGAGTATGTTTAGTAATCCAAATCTCCCTTCAAACAGAAAGAGCAGTAAAGGAAGAATGCAGAACTCATATTGGGACAATATATTTTAACCCGTGGCACTTACAGGTTCTGCTGCTCATCTGCACTTTTGTTTGAGACATATGAAAACGAATCAGTTATTACACTGGTAAGGGGTATTATCACTTCTTATAGCTTATAAGAAACTGGAATTAAGGTATTTGTCCACTGCAATCCCCACTGTGGCTGCACAGAGCTGAAGACTTAGTCAGCAGTGAGGCTATGCGTACTGTTCCACCTTCCAGACGGAGCACAGGCAAATACTCATTATTACTCAGGTATTTTAGCACATCACAGCCAGATTAAGATGCCTGATCATGAGGAAGGAGGAGTTTAACCCCTTCGGATTTGTTTACAGCAAGAAAGTACACATAATTCATGCCCTTGAGCAGTCCTCAGACTTCCTCTCCAAACAGGTATCAAGTGGCTGATTCCAGTCTTTTTCCATTGGCCATTCCCATGGAAACAGTTTGGATCATCACTCCAGGAGACTATGGAACTGGTGCAGGTCTCAGCCGCAAGGTGCTACGTAACATGTCTTGTGTTTTTAAAGCCCCAAGCAAATGAGCATTCTGCTCCCAACAGCTTTTCCCCCGTGTATACAGTGGTAAATGTAAATGAAGAGCTAACACCAAGGTGTGTCCTCACAGGATATATCCAACTGCTTTGTGCATCCTGTTATTTCTGCCAAGATCAAAGCTTTACTTTTGCATGAGTCAGAGGTAGTGACACTGGCTGCAGTTTCTAACTGGGCCTGCAATTTGCTGGCTCACAGTCCAAAGGATCTCCACCTGGGGACTTCAGGAAGTTGGCTCTTGGCATGATTAATCTCTGCAGGCACACCCAAATTTAACTAGCAATAAGTAAAGAGCTTCACCTGCATTATGAATCTGATTAGGAAAAAGAACATTTCTAAGAAAAGGCCACAGAACAGATCCCAGCGGTCAGCTAAGAGTTCAAGAAAGTGGGATCCAAGGCACTGTCAGGTCAACAAGTCAAGGTATCCTCCTACTGAAAAGGGAGGTGGCTACTGTTGCTAAGTCCATACATTCTCCTTTCACAGGCTGACCTAAAAGTTAAAAACTTCAGCATCGTACAAAATAGGTACTCAAGGCTTTTGGTGTAGCCAGCGCATGCACCATGGTAAGGCAGAAATGTCCAGCTGGTCCTAAACTTTGAGTAGGAGGCCAAAGTACAACCAGCTTCTAGGATGTATTTCTGAAAGATTCAGAATCTCAGTAGTCAGTGGAGAATATCTGCTTGCCAGAGATCTTGATGAGACAAATAATTAAATGAAAGTGCTATATTTAGCCTAGTTCTGTTTCAGATGGATGGGTTATTTGGCCAGTACACAAGACAGAATAAAGATACTGCAAATGCAGGGTAGAAAAACAGCAGAGTGCAACTGTGCCAAACTGCAGAGCGCATGGCCACAATGCTACTGTTCAGGCAGTTTCTTCCAGAAGTAAGTGACTGCTCACAGTCCAAAGGCTATGCTGAAGACACAGACCCAAGAGCACACGGGAGTTTATTTTCTAGCAAATAGTTAGCCAGTTTTCCTTAGTGCAGTGAGAACCAGAAGAAGAGTGAATGAGAGTAGTTAGCAGTACCTGGACAGACTAGAGTGTGGATCGTACAAAGAACTGGTAAAGCATCTTGCCTCAACGCTCTCAGTGAACAACACTGCTCCCCAGCTAGGATTAACAACCTTGTCCCTTTCCAGGTTCACTTGAGCACTGTACCTGAACCAGTCGCAAAGGATTACAGGTAGTATCAGGTGCCGGTCATGCTATGCAAAAGAACAAAAACCCCACGAAGACCTGGAAAGAGTAATCAGAGGGGCATGGCTTTCTCCTAGGAGCATGCAAACCAGTAGTGCCTGGTCTCTAAAACTGCACTCTTTGACATTCTAATCAAGTCTACTTGGCATAACTCAGAGCGTGTGGGTTTCTGATTTCCTGGCACTAAAACAGCCAAATCCCAGGGAAGAATCCAAGGCAACAACATGCCAGTGAGTCACCCATCCATGAAAGGACACCAGCTTCCCTTACTGTTCTGTGGGCTGAGAAATGCACAGAAAGATCAGCATCTCAGCCATATTTTCTGCTATTATGAACACTGACTTTTGTGTTCAGATACCCTAAGGGCAGGAGAGGACATTTCTTACAGGCCAAAAGGTAAACAAAATTATGCTGCAAAAAGCCTTGGCACATCCTAAAACACATCCTAAAAGTATTATTTCGCGATGCCAGAGGAAACAGCAAACGGAGATGTGGCGTCAGTAACGTGTACTCTTCAGAACAGTACAAAAAATGAGGACAACACATGGATGCAAACATTCATCAGAAAAGTTCCATATATATATACATACATACACACACACACACACACACCCCTCTTTCAACTACAGAGCAGTTACTGCTGGAAACCTCCCTTTCAGTCTTCTAGGCTTTGATTACACAATCAGTAATTCAGCGTAAGTCAGGAGAATCGTGCCTTTCCCACTTGCTCATTTTTGCTGCTCCCTATGTGCCAGCCCTAGTGCTCACCTTCTGCTAGGCACGAAGCAGATCAGGAAATGGATCCAGCTGGCAGCTTCACAGGAAGGAGAGGGAAAGAAAAGGAGATGTGGGGTGGGGAGAAGGTAGGTCTCTGCTGGTTCCATCTCCCCATCCAGCTCACAGCACACAAACATTAGCATGCGTATGGGGGAGGTAGAACAAACACTCCTTTTGGCAGGAACCTGCACTTGTGCTGCGCTTAAGCGGCTGCACAGCCACGGACGTAGCTGGTGAAGGTAACAAAGAACAGCGTCAGGTTATCTGAGAAGGGCAAGCCACAGCTTTTAATGGAGAAAACTGTTTTAGAGAACTAAGGAAGACTTACACTTCCACACGCTGATACTAGACAAAAACTCTAGATCTCCAGATTGGAAAAATTACTTGCTTTGTGTCAAAAATCCTCTTATCTTTTTCCATTCAAGAATTCTAAGGCTTTAAAAGCCCCAGCTTCCAGAAAGGGAGTGGTTCTTATATTACACCAACCATATGGCTCTTGCAACAGTTCCTTTTCAATTAGATAAGATATGGTTTGATTCCAGTGAACTGCAGAATCCAGCATGGGTAAGTATTCTGATCCCAGGTAACGTGGTTCTGCACAAAGCTAGCCCATATGTTGCTCCGTGTGCCACTATTGGGAAACAATATTAAAGATGTGTTACAACCTTAATCCAGGTCACAGGTTCATCAGTGCCATTTACCCAAAATGTGTCACTACTGAGTGCAGCTTTCAACCTTGCATGCAAGCCTAGGTTGTCACGAGACAAAAGGTGTTCAGTCTCCTAATCTTCTGCAGATGGGGCAATCACTGGGAAGAAGGGACTATCAGAATTGTAACCCAATTCTTACACCTCAACAAGAAGGAATTACCACTATATTGCTTCACAAGTGCAAAGCTCGACTTTTACGTAGACAGTAGAAATGCAATTGGTGTTCAAGTATTCTCACTTAATCTTTACCCTAAATGCTATTGTCTCATTCATTCGTTGTGTGCTTTTTATGGTAGATCAGCAGTTTGGAGAAAGAACTCTACTGCATTCTGTGATAAGATTGGTTAAGGTAGTTTTGTCCTGTAAGGGCTGAACATTTAGTATAAGAATCAGTTTGCTGCAGAGTCTAGGCAGGCCATTTGAAAAAACGACCTACGTCCAAAAATTCAGTGACAGTTTCTTTACAAGTTGCACCCTAGCATCTTCAGACTTACTGTCCAACAGTTTAAGTTTATTGAAGAAACACTTGGTGGATGAAGCGTCAGCTTGTCCAGGCTTAATTGTGATTTGACAAAATAAATAAATAAATAAATAAATAAAGCAAGTTCTACTCTCACGATTTATTATGGTATCATCACATGCTACCTACTACACAACTGTACTAATAGCCTCAGGAACAAAGGGTTAGTCTGGGAGGGTCAGAACGTCAACATAAAATACAACAACAATTGCTGTATAGCCCCACGCAAAGCAAGCAGAGGATACTATTTCTAGTTGATTACAATGGATTTTCCAAGAGTTTGTTTCAAATCTAATCATTGTGCAAAGAGTGAGATGTCACCAAAATCAAATACTTTTCAAGAAACATTGCAAAATATAGATGGTATGCTGTGTCAACACATTGGCTATGAAGCACTGTATGGCTCATATTTACATGGGGATACTTTAGGTTTGAAATTGCAGAACAAAACATCTGTCATCATTAATGGTTATAATGGTTCCCACAGGCCATCTGGACAAAGCTCTGCTATATTGTTTTTAAGCTCATCTGGAAAAAACAGCAGTGTTGCCCATTACATATCTGTTACAAGAGGGCATACTTATAATGTCTAGTTTGAATACACGTGAATTAATAAATACTTATCAGTGAACTTACCAACTAGCTCCTGGGGATCTCTTTTCTCCAGTTCTGAGAATTCCTGGGAGGAAGGGGGAAGAAGCAGATTTTAATCAAGGTATGTTTTTTGACTTAAAAAGCTATACTGTCCATTTCTTTAGAAATTTATACATTACTTCTGAGATAAAAGAATAAAAATGAAGAATGAAATGTAGGTTATTAGATAATAGGGCAATGTTTGTACCATGGAAATTCAAACCCTTACAGGATGCTCCATTTCCTTCCAAAGTTAGGGTCTAAATTTAATCAAATAATTATGGCTTTGTTTCTGTGAATCCCAAATAGTCAGCTCCTTTTGAATTCCATGAAAACTGCTGTACTTGAAGGCTTTCCTCACAACAGATCAAACCATAGATTCTTCATATTCAATGACTGACCTTTGACACTGGCCAAGAGTTGATACTTCAGAGCATAGCCAGCTAAACACAAGCTGGATCCAGCCCACAGAAAATGACTTAGAGCCCAGGAATGCCTGAAAGAGGCTTGTGCAATAGAGAGCCCACCAAGCAGGGCCGGCAGGATGTGTGCCCCAGAGAGTAACATACGAATAGCTGAAATGCTCCCAGGGCCAGCAGCAGAGTGCAGCCACTTCAGAGAGGCATTCAAGCTGCCCTCTGTAGACACCTGAGCACCCACACTATGGCCAGTGTCCCAGGCTGCAGAGGTTTCCTGGTAGTGTGGGGTGCCAGGATTCATTCTATACTTGTACCATTCAGGGCTCTGGCTAATAAACCCTCCAAGAATCAAAACGGTGGGGAGCACAGTGGTGATACAGACACTGTATTCCTACGTTGGAAGAAGGCTTCCGCTCTCAGTTTCCTCTTGCCAGCTCCTCTCGAGAAACAGTCTGCTCCTTGAGCTGATCTGCTCTACCAGCAAATCAAGGGTAAACTCCAAAGAGTGGAGAAGAGCTCAACACCACAACATGGACTAACCCATTCTCAGTAATACTGGTATAAGTTGAAGGAAGCCTCAGTGGTGAGAGCGCAGCAGATGTCTGCATCAGTCTCCACTAAGCAGGAGGTGCAATGCAGGATAAGGCACTCCTGAGCACGCTCTCACTATGTCGAGACGAACGTTCAAATGTTTCGGTACTTCTGAAAGACCCCAGGAGAGCCGCAAGCAAGATCAAGTTCAGCACAAGCAAGGCTTCTGAAACAGTATCAACTGTATCCCAACATTGTCCTCTTTCCCCTCCCTCCCAAAGGCTTTTTGTGACTCGCTGGACTGTGTATCACAAATTCCTCAGGGCCTCCGAACACTGAAGCTATTCATTCAGCCTGACACAGACATAATGCTGCCTCCTTGCTGCTTAGTAACCGCACTTTAAATCCCCTCCTCTACTCCATTTCCAATCAGGTGAGAGGTGCACACGGTAAGGTACGCGCGTGCGTGCAGAGAAAGGAGGAGCAAGGTCGCCAAGCCAGTCTGGGATCATGTTCGGTCAAATTCACTGTGAAAACCTACCAGTTTCCAGAGAAGCCAAAGCCCTCCAGGAGCAGGAAAAACACATTCTTTTTGTGGCACTAACTGCTAAGTGGCACTTTTTATAGCCCTCCATGAAAAAAAGCACTGTCTCTCTATAGTACACTAGGAGCACAAAAAATCCCACAAGGCTAACGCTATTTTAGAAAAAAAAGTACAAGAAGGAACACGCATCTTCTTGCCGGCCAGCTGGCTACGAACCAGCTCCCTTCGTGCAACACGGGCACAGGCTGTGTCCTAACAGCTTTGACCGCTCTAAGCTACCGCGCTTGGGCCAGCCCATTAACACCTCTTCTCCCAGGGTCTTCAGAAAGAACAGCACCAGCAGAAAGAGTTATACAGAAGTATGACATTTCAAAGCAGAAAACTAAGTGTACGCCAAACAAACGAGCTTTGCTGAGAGCGCTGGACAGGAATTCAAGCAAGCTGGGTTGTGTTCTCCACAGACCTACATGGCGTTAACGTGGTGAGCCTCAGTTTGCCATCAGTGAGATGGGCAACGAGTGAATTTCTGCAGCAATTAACTGATTTCCATGAGGACAAACTCATGTTAGCGTGCAAATACTGCAAACAGGCTGGGGAAATCAGAGCTACAGATGCTAGGGAAACACATATGCAGGCAGCATACGACTGCTCATTTGGTAGTTCAAACGTTCAGCCAAAAGGCTGCTTTATTTCCTTGAGGGGGGGAGATGCGTGCTCCAATGCGTTTCTCACCTTCGTTTTAGAGGCAGCAAATATTTGTAAGAATGAAAGGAGGGAACTGTGTTTGCTTCACCCTTAGCTAGAGTAAAGTCTACAACCAATGTTTTTTTTAGTCTTCTGTTACAGACTGAGAGGGAAAAGAGACTTCATCCTTAAATACTCATTAGTCCTTACTCCTGTGCAGCACTGTGCTTTATTACTCCACGATCTCTCCCATTTTTTCCAGTCCATCCCTCCCCTCTCACATCCTAAGAGCACAAAGGCAAAATCCCTGAAACAACCGATATTGCCAAGTACATATGTAAGCAACCCAATGGAACAGTCAAATTCAAGAGCTTTAGACAGGTATTAAATGCTTCAAGAACAGACCAAATTAATAAGGCAGCCCTAGCAGGGCTGCAGGGGTATTCACTGTATTGCTGAAGTTTTCCAAACCCCACTTTAAAGTCTCCTCTAGCTGTCTGGAGGCAGTACCAAATGCATGAACACAGCCGTCAGAGAACATACATTAATATTCCAAGAACTTAAGGGCGGAAAATCTCTCCAAGTATTTATCTTGGCCTTAAATATTTCTCTAAAATATCAGACACGTTAAATGGTATGCTTTATGAATTTCCAGAGTTGTAAGTTTTTTTTTACCATCAGAAGTAAATTTATCCTTTAACTTGCACCCTTAAATCCTAGGGCTACAGCCCCAGTCTGCCCCATAACAGCTGAAGTGAAGCCAGTCCTATTGGGCTGCAGCTGTGTGTTCACCTGGTCTAACCACCTACACCCATTTCAACACAGCCGCTCCAGCGAGTCTCATCTCCATATCCTCAGGACATAGCCAAATAAATAAATAAGTAAAGCCTAGAGCTACACCAAACAAAAGAAAATAAGATCACTAACATATTATAGCCACACCTCACTGCCCAGAGGATATTAAATCTGCTTACTGACGAGTTACTGCTTACCTACACCCACTGCTCCATGGTTAGCAAGCTGAAGACATCAACACAGCTTTTCATTAAGTCAGGCTTCTTTCAAGCCTCTCAAATGCCTTCAGAACCAAAGGGATAACTGACTCCTCCTAGGGCACTTGTTCGTATTTGCTCAATTTACTGTCAATACTACAGCAGGCAAGTATCAACAATTTGACCAAAGGTATACAGTTTGGTAGATGCAAGATGTCTCATTCAAGACTATTAGCATCTCCTGAAGGTCCAGAACTTAGAGATAGTCCAAAAATCTTGAGTGCTCAGCCCATTTCCCCCGTAAAAAAAGTCCTACACTAACTTCTTAACAGTTATCTAACACTACTTTGATAGGGAATTGACTCAATGCACAGGACAAGCAAATATTCTTCCAGAGATGCTTAACCTAAACTGCATAAACATACTTAGAGCACAGCAAGCACCCACAGGTGAGGCAGTACCACACACCTTCAGCAGCACAGATTAGGCCAGCTGTCCCACCAAAATATCTACCAGCTTGTACTAGCAGGAGTAGATCTCAGACTTCTTTTTCCAAAAATCCCTCTCCAGCTAATTTAAGACTGGGCCACACGCTGAATCCAATGGGCTAATTAGAAAAGATGGCATTTTAAGAGAAAATAAATGTTTTCTGCAGATCTGATCCTATATAAAATTGAATGAGAATCACTGAGCAGAGGAATAAGCTACAATAAATATTGCACAGTTTCCATCTTTTAGTTGGGAAAGGAAAGAAAATTTGGACACTGACAGAATATTTGTCCAGGAATTCTGAAGCACTTAAGCAATGGAAAATTTGGGAGGTAACTGAAATTTAAGTAGAGAAGTTATTTAAATCCATTTTTAATTAGTATCACCAATATCCTCAGTATTGTGTCAGTATTTTGCACAATGTACAAAAATCAAGCCACTGAGTGGTAACGTACAGGCAAGATTACACCCCAAATCTCATCATCTAAGTAATTATATGAAAGTTATCACAGCCTTTAAGTATCTCAGAGCTGCAAGCATCACTGAATGGCAGTATTTCCATTTGGATCCTTATTATCAAAAAGTAGCCAGGATTTCATCAGTGGCACCTGCCAGTCCTGCTGATTTCACAACCCTGAGCTCTGAGAGGCTATGTGTAAACATCTCTGAACGTACTTGTGCAGTCAGTCTGCTCACCATTTGCATGAAATCAGCCTGGACATATCAGTTTTGCCGAAAACTCTCTTTACCATCAGGGAAATATAAACTCAGGAAAAAAAAAAAAAAAAAGTCATTCATTCCCTTCTTCACTCCTTTTCTCTGGCCATTTTATCCCATCTGGTATTACTGGTAGTCTTCTTGTGCACTCAGCAAGTTGGTTTTCTGGCTGCTGTCTGGCTGCAGCACAAATCTCAGTGGATCCACTGTTTCAGGGCCTAAAGCCAGACAGCCTTGTTCCAACAGACCCACTGCAAAGAGTCAGGGGATGCTGCAGTGGCTCAGGGCCAAGCTGGAAGAGGACTAAGAGAAAGCAAGGCAAGGGGAAGACAGACTCCTTTCCCTTGACCCAGAGACTAACAAATAACAGCAGGTTCTGAGGAGCTTAACTGTTAAGGGCAAAGAGGAAGGGGAGGAAAAAAAAGACAGTATTTTGGACATGTAACTGGGCTACCCACCAACGTAAGTCACAACTTCTGTGCATCTAAGTGTGACTGTGCACACTTCAGATATGACTTCACTGATAGAAGACCCCAGTTACTTTATTACTATTCCTATCAGCATTCATGAAAGTTTTCCACTTTTTACTACTTCTCTAGGACAAAAGGCAGCTTCTTCAAGCCCTGAGCAAGACACTGCTCATGGTAGCACCTGACTGATATGAAGCCAGTTTGATAGGTAGGTTTTCATGACATATAATCAGTTAAGGAACAACCAGCTGAAAATGCTTGTGTGTAAGTGAGTAAGGAAAGCACCGCATTTTGGTTAAAGCCCCCCTCTTACTGAGGTGAAATATGGACCATCTTTTCAGCTGTAGCATTTCCATTAAGTTACATAAGGTCTCTGCTCAGGTTCCACAGAAAACAACTGCACACAATCCTCACAGTGTGGAGCAGACTAAAGGAAGGAAGCAAAAACAATATGAATCCGAGACTGATGAATTCGAGCTTGGAAAGGCTTGCCCAAAACAGCTTTATTTAATGGAAAGAATGGAGTTATTTACAACAATGCTTGCTAAATCCTTCCTGAAACAAAATCCATAAATTCAATCTCACATTGGATCCTGGCGTTAACTGTTGCCAAAAGGTACAGTCAACCAACTTCTCATAGAAGCAATTGCATATGTTAGTGCAGGTACACTCTCAACTACAAGGAGAAACCATTACACAAGGAGAAGAAAAAAGATGGAGGGAAAAAAACCTAGGAACCTGATTGTTTCAAACAAGATTCAATTTGTAAGAAATAGGAGTTGACCCCAGATTTGTCATCATGCAATTGCTTTCCCAGATTTGCAGCCAACTTAGCCCCCCATCTTCCTATTTCCCCTACACCCACACTCACTTCCAGTCAGTATTAAAAAAAATTCAAACAGTTAGGAGGCTTCTAGAGTCCTTTCAGTGCATCTCAACAACATTTCCCCTTTTCCAGAGGCAGGCACTACTGCTACTTGGTAGAATTAGACATCCTCCCCCCAAAAATATTTCATATGTTTGCAATTAATCAAAGAAATGTAACTCAATTTAGACTGACATCTATACAATCTAAAGGCCAGTCCCAACGTTTTTATCCTGGTGGGCTGTGAATTAAATGGAAGACATTCACACCAAGAACTTTTTAGCATAGTTATTTGACCAGTAACCAGAGCAGCTGTTTAACACAGGGACTTACCTACTGCCACAACAGTTACTAAAGTGAACTTCTCATCTGGACAAGTGCCAGCAAGAATTTTTGCAATTTTTCCTCTTCACCAGCAAGAACTTTTGCAACTTTTTCCCCATTTTCCACAATTCATACTCTTCTCTGTAGTCCTAAAATATCAACAGCCTCACTTGGCTGAGTGTGATGGAAAGAAACCCTAACTCAGCACAAATTGTTGTAACAGTTGGCTAAGCTGATAGTGAAGATAGTGCCTCACTAGAGCACGCAGGTGAAACATTCATATACAAGCAGGAGGAAAAAGATTTATCCTTGACATATTGAACCTTTCTGATCTTTGGACCTTGCATTTTTTAAGCAACATGCCAGCAATTATGCTCTTGCTTTTCTACAAGATCTAAAAGACAGAGAAAAACAGCAGCTTCTCTTTATATCAGAAGTGCATGGCAAGAACTATTTCATCTCCTGTCTACCAGATCAGCCTGATGTTAACACACTACGAGGTAGAAGACAGCAAATGGGTGCCACATGTGCTCAGAGCGAGCAAGAAGAGAAAGCGAGGGAATTAAGGACAGAGCTTGTATTTCCCACCCCCCTCCTTTTTTTGTATTGTGTGAGAGGAGAATCCCAAGAGAAAGCTCGAAGCAAGCCCGAAGCAAGCCTATTTCCTACAGCCACATCCTGTTTGCCAGCTCGGATACACAGCTCCAGGCAAACTGCCCGCTATGGGGTAAGAAGTTCAACCAAGAAAAGGGAGAAAAATGTCAGCACCGTGGCATAGATACTCAGGACAGCACAGCAGCTCACAAATAAGCCACATATAGGAAACAACTGACTATATCCAAACTTCACTGACCCTTGTATACTATTTGTACCAATCTTTCCATTCCAGGATGCCACTGTTGTTGCAGACAGAAAGAGAGAAGGAAGAACAACACAGGAAGAGTCAACTCCTGAGACATTCCTTAAGCATCTTATCAAAACAAAAACACGAGTAGCTGACACTGCCTTTCACTTTAAGCTAAATGAAATCTCAAAAAAAAAAAATGCTTCACTCATTCCAAACTCTATGACAAAACACCAAAAAAAACCCAGCCAAGATCTGGCAAACTGTTTCAGTGAGAAAATGCTTTAGAAGTGAGCTTTCATAGCAGGAAAGCCTTTAAATAGCTTCTTTGAAACTTGATTCCATTCACCTGACATGCTATCTCAATAGTTGACAAAGACATTTGTTACAAGTAATTTCTACTCAAGGAAGTGTACACCACAACTCTTGCTTTCCATGCTGAGGTACAGTTAAAGCCTGTCTTGCTATGGCGCTTGGGTCCCAAAGCCACATGCTTCAGTTCCCTGACTCCCTCCTCATCTCACTCCACTTTGGACTGCTTCCCAGGGGTTCTCCAAGTTTAACACTAGCAGATCAAGACCAGAGGGCAGGGCTTCTCCATGCTGTAGGCAAGGACCGAGACGCAGTGGTGTAAACAACCTGCAAAAATATCATCCTAACGGGACAAGCAATCCAGCCACAGTCCATTAGAGCAGGAGAACAGTTAATTGCCACACTTTGAACCCCTCAGCAGCACAGCTCTCTGCAGTCTCCACCAGAAGCCAGAACAGCCCATAAGAAGTTCCTTGTTCCACTGAGCTCAAATTCTGCTTTCAAATCGCTTTTGCTTCCATCAATGAAGCAGGAATTCAGAAATTAATATCAGCAATGCATGATGGGGCCTGAGGTGTCAAGCTAACTTAAGGATTTTATTTCTGCAGACTGTTGCAGGGCAAAAAATAAGCAGGAGGTGGAGTTAGACCGTGAAAAAACTTAAGCCTCAACAACAGCAAGGGAAAGGCCCAAGAATCCTCACAAAACTAACTTAGTGCAAGACTTCTTCCCAAGTACTTTGTACTGAAAAATGCTGCTTTGTGGATCAGAGTGGAAGCAAGGTGCAAAAGCAAGTATCACCATCAGGAAATCTGCTCCTCCCTGAGTGGATTCCATGCAGATTTTTCAGTTTTGGGCCCTTCAGTACTCAGAACAGGGAAGGTAGAAGCAGTTATTATCTGATGTTTGTTGGTATGAGAGATGATCATCTGTCTGTCTGGGATGGCTGTTCAGGCTCCAGGACTCTCACTCTGACATGTGCCAGGATGCAAACGTAGAACAGCCCCTTCCAGTAGTGCAAAGAAATAATTGCAACAGAACTGAACTTGAAAAACATACACCTTTATCAGGGGAAATATGCAAGGAAAGCAGCTCCAGAAAAGCCTTTTCTTCAAGTTTAAAGACAAAAAGAGCTTGACTCTTCCTTTGGAAGAAAAAAAAAAAAGGCAAGCCACACCTGTGTCAATAATCTGTGGTATTCAGCACTGCAGGGAGTGAAGGTCTGCCACAGCATGTATGCCTGGCGGGGAAGAAGGAACAAGCATGTTTCTGGACATGTCTCATCTTCCAAATAGTTCATCAGCTGGATTCAAGCCAACAGCTCTGAAGTAGGTAAGTCAGCTTTGAAGGCCAACAGTGCTACGATCCACCTCCCTTTCAGGCAGGCAGAGCTGGAGACCCAGAAGTACATGCGCTTCAGCAGGGAAGGGGCAAAACCCCAAAACGCTGAATGCTACTTAGTTTCCTGCATACCAAACTGTTTAAGCACTGTTGACAGCTCTCCAGGTTATCACTTTTTTTTTTTTTTTAAAGGGACTTGATCTTAGTTATTGCTGGAGAATATCAGCCATATTATAGCCATAAAATATCAGTTTTAATGTTTGAGCACTCACTTTAACAGCGCAGCATACAACACTCGCAGTTAACTCTACTTCCCCTAAAGGCTTTCCACAGGTAAAGCTGCCTGCTGAACTGCCCAACTTCCCAGCTCCCTCACCAGAGTACTGGGAAGCACTGCGCCAACCCTAAAATGAGGGGAAAAACTATGTAGACTCAGAAGTGCAGGCAGTATTTTTCACAGGCATATTAACAGCAAGGAAGATGAAGCTTTTACAGAATGAGATGAATCCGAGACTGTAATGTTTACCACTTTAAGCTTCAGTCTGTGCTCACAAGTAAAGAAATCAGTGGGAAACAAACCACTGCCAAGCTAATTTTAGCCCTCAAAATCGCACAGTTAATACTTTGAAAAATGTTCACAACAATGTACCTAGCACAGCTGTCTATAACACCAGGTCGTTTAGAAATACAGGTGATCTTGTGCCAGTTCTGTCCATTAGATGCCAAAATACTAATCTGGGTAGTGTCAAAAAGTAAGAGGGGGTGGAGAAAGAATATAATGAAATTTTTTTTGACTCCAATAAGACACTGAAAGCCTTTCCACAGTGCACTACCACTGAGAACAACTTATATCAGTAATTTATTGATCCAATTTTTCCCCAAATACATTTTTTCAGTCTCATTCAGGGTAGAACAGTTGCACTTAGGTCAAAGCTACTGAGTAGGTTCAGGCAGGTTCTAAGAATCTGGCTTCACAAACACATCTTGAATATAGGAATATTAATGCCTTACCAAAAAGTTACACAGAATCGCACACACACCCACTTACTGATTCTTAACCCTCATTTTTACCTGATATCAATACAGGTTTTGTACTTAAACACACAAATTAATGAGCAGGCAACATAAAAAAAACATTGCAACCAAAATTCTTGAAGTATTGGTACACATCCATGCATCCTAACACAGTAAAATTATTTTACAGGGAGCCTAGATCAATAAAAGCTAAACAAATCTGAAGATTATCAGCAGGTACTTCTTAGGTATGCTCAGGAATGCAGCATTTCTCTTAAAACTTAAGATCTTTTTGCTGCTTCTACAAGATCCCAGTTTGGCTGCCTCTCAGTACAACACCAGAAGAAAGCAGGGGGACCCTTAAAAAGAAACTGAAAATATCAAGGTAGCTATCTGTTTTCAGAAACTGTTACCATGCGTCAGGCATTCACTTGCAAAGGGAGTGGCAATATTTAATCAACTTTCCTGTGCTGGCTAGTCCTGACACCATAATCAAGGCTCTGGAGTTAATAATTCCCCCTGGAAAAACTCCAGTAAGCCAAGCAGAAGGGCTGGACTCTGTCCTTGATCGCCACTTGCAACCTGTTATTCACCCAGCCCCACAACGTGACACTACAGAACTCGCCAGGTAAGGCCCAGAGCACGAGGTCGGTGCTTCACCTAAGATTCATTTTGCTTCTTCCTGCAGGGCTAGTCCATTTAGTGAGCTCTGAGGGCTTGTATTTTGTTACTGCATCAAGACTGTAACCATAGGCAGCCCCTGGCAGGAGCCCAAGCTAACTGCATACACTGCACAGCCCTTTAACCCTTGTCATTCCAAACCATAACTGCCAGCAGAAAGCCAAATTTCAGGCCAGCACTCACAAGCTCTATTTTATTTTTCTTTTTCAGCCACAGTTCTATCATCTGAAGAGAGGGCATAAAGGCCCATCTAGACCGCAGGACACAATCTTTCTAATACCACCCCTTTGCCAGCAACTGCTGTTGACCATTTCTTTTCTCTTCTAAGCAGAAGTCTTTTGTTTAAGTTCTTTTAAGACAGCTTGTTTGCAACAGGTGACTGCTGCTTAATCCTAAAAGCAGGGTCCAATGAAATGATTTGGGTCAATAACAAACATGTCCTGTTCCACATTCTGGGCACATCCCCCCAGAGTGAAATTCTGCAAATCAATTAGTTTTTCCCCTAGATTTGAATCTCTTGCTTTCCATGGGTCCCTGACTCACTTCACACACAACTACAGGATGCAGCATATCTGACTATGCCACCTAAATTTAAGGGGAAGATCCTGGTTTTTGCTATAAGCATACAATGTTCAGGATTGGTTCACACGTGCTCAGTAGCAGAGCAACCTATGGGCCAAAAGTCTGCTCTAGAAGAATACTTAGCTATAGCAATCATCTTAAAGCAACGTTCTACTCCCGACACACCCATCTCAAGAAGGTTTATAGAAAGCCTCAGCTTATCTCCCGGGGCTATTGAGAAAACAGCGGTCTGACTTCACAGAGGTGTTTGAACTTGAAAAGCTTATCAGGACTTGCTGCTCAAAACTCAGAGAAATGGGAAAACTGCACTACCTTCGCCTCTGGTGAGGAACAAGGGCTGCCAGAGTGGGCAGAAACGTCTTCATCAAGAGCAACAAGGGCATGCTGACTGGACGCAAGACAAAAAAAAAATTAGGTTAATACAAAAACCACAGACCAGTATAGAAAAACTTCTCCCCGCTGGAGCTATTTGAAACAGGCAACAAATTCAAGCCTCCCCACTATTATTTTACTGTTATAGTTGTTAGAACAAGTTTTTACAACATTCCCCACTTTTAGTCTCCTCAGTCTATATCTATAGCTGAGGCAAAGTGAGCCTTATGGAGGTTCTCTGCTTGTTACTGTTCAAGTCCACACCAGGACCAAATCACAGCACACAGCAGGTACATGGGAACTCCTTCTCCATATAACCTGACTTAGCTAGAAGTGTCCTGGTCAATTATTTAAGACACAAGCTCAATGTAGTTTATTCACCGTACATTCAAAAATGCAAACAGTAGAAACAACATGTGATGTACATTCAGGGCTTATAAAAAGCTCTGTAATTAACTGATCAGTTACTATGGTTCAGTCTCATTCAGAATAGCATTTTGAAAGACTGGTCTTCTGACCCAGTCAGATTTAAACCCTGGAAAAGTCCTAGCCATGTATAAAGAACCTATGCCATCTATTTAAATATCTCTAGATGTGTTATGTCATACAATGACATTCATATAGTAAGAATAATTTCAGTACTCAGCTGGGAAAAAAATATTCAAAAATATTAGCAAGTTAATCAAGTGCCCTACTTCCTGCCACACCTTGGATTTACAGTAACCACAACTCAAATTCCCTGAGCAACTGCAAGCTCAAAGCAGCAAGGAAGAACCAGGAGAACACTGCCACTTGGTGGAAAAGGGCAATAGGAAATATCAGCTATTGCTCTGAGTAAGACTATCTTTCCAGTAGTGTTCCATAACCCTCCCTTCACCTCCCCTGAACTTCTTAACAGCATGGCTAATACAAGTCACTGCCCCACGTGACGTTTACAGCAACATACCTGCCCCATCAGCAACACAGCACGGGTCCACCTGGCCATATGCCATGTGGCAAACTGAAAAGCGCTTCTTTCTCTCCCACTCCTCCTAGGGCCTGTTGGTTATTTAGCCAGAATTTTTAAAAGCCCAGAAGAGGGTATTGCCTTTTTCATTTATGTCTAAAGTCAACCAGTAAGGGCAGTACAGAAATCTGAAACTGAAGTTTGGCTCTGTCTCCCTGCAATCCTTCCCACTTCTCTTTAATCCTCTTTAAAGAGGAGAAAAAAAAAATCAGGTTTGACCACTTCAGCAGAATTCTTACTGCGGAGTATATCCAAGATAGCAAACACTTGATCCCCCATATTAAGCTGAAATGCTGCCCCATTGCTACATGTAACAGTTCTTCAGACAGGCAAAGTTTATCTTTACAATAATACATAAAACTCACTGAAATCAGGAGACTTTTAAAGCAAACTGACATGAAGCATCAGCAACATATTAAAGCAGAAACTGCACAATTCAGCTCTAAGATTTCTATAATGCATTATTACTTAGAAGAGAGCTACGAGAATCATATTTTGTTCTACTTTTCCAGCTGTCAGACCTTTCTCTACTGCGCTGAAGTCTGAGCCCTTTTTCAGAAGGCAGAAAGGCACACAGTTGCAGCCGAGTTCTGCTATAGACGCTGTGATGATGTACATCAAAACTCTCATTTAAGGCAAGACCTTTTTTTCTATTCAAATTAATAGGTGTAAGCAAACAAAATATTTGAAACTACCAGTTTCCATAAACACCTTGCTAGCACGCTTAACCAGCCACAATGGGAAATATTTAAAAATTGAAAGTCGAACAGCAGCTTGTGAAAAAGAATGAAGACTATGATGGCCCTTCGCTGTCCTTTTTAAAAAAGCCTGTGAATTATTTTTCTGCAACAAGGAGACAGTACATTCCATTTCCGTGCCTCCTACTTGCATGCCAAAGGCTTCAGCCATATTTCATACTTTGTGATGCTGGAGACCTCACTGACTACAGCACAGCGGCCAAGATTTTCAGCTGACTACCATTGTAGACCCATAAAAATACCACGGAAACTGATAAGACAGTGCTGCTACAAAATATATAGAAGCAGGATAGCTAAACATACACATTTGCCCTTTTATTGTCCCATGAAGGCCTTACATTAATTTAAATGCTCTACAGAATTTCAGATTGCCGCATGACCCTCTGGCTTTCTCTGCAAAGTTTAGAGATGCTCCGCACCCTTGAAGAAGCCACTGGATAAAACAAAGGCACTTGTTATTCATTCAGTATTCCACAAAACTTCTCATACTGCATGGGGTATTGATCTGACATAGAAATTAGAGCACATTTCTCTGCAAGCATTAAATGAACTTGGTCTTTCTCCCTGTTTCTGGCTTCACGTGTGTTCCTACATCATTACACACCTTTTGTCCAGCAGAAGTTAAACATAATCCCAGGATAAAGAGGACTTCAATTAGTCATGTAGTTATGATAGCTATCATTTGGGCATATTATTTCACTTTTTTTTTTTTTTTAATACAACCTTTGCCAAACAACTTTATTCAAAACGGCAGAAAGAGCTGGAGACATTTGAGATGATTTATCATGTTGCCTGACCTCTAGGAATACAAGATCATTTATTAAGTTATTCTAAATAAAGTCTTTCAACTAATGCTGGTCAGAAACAATAAGAGAATTCTGTACTGACTACTACATCTCCTAGATCACTGCAAAATAGATAAGATACTGTCAGATAGCCCACCTCAGATCTCATTCACAAGAAGGCCAAGTTCAGAAGTTCAGAACCAGAACCTCACATTATTCAGTCTATAGCCTAACTAGTTAACTGCCTTTGGCAATAGCCAAATTTAAGACCTTAAAAAAATCATGTTGCAGCTACAAAAAAAAAAAAGAAAAAAAAAAGTAGCTACGGAAGATCACAAACCAAGACCAACCCATGCTGTTAAGATTTATTCCTCTTGTACTGAACTTCCCCCCCCACCACCACACCACACTTCCAAATACCTTTAGGTCACCAGCCTCAGGTTTTTCAGTCTCTGAATCGTCATCTTCCTACAAGACAAGAATTTACAGGATTAAGCTTAAAGAGCAGCCTTGGCACATTACTGCGCTTTCAGCAAAGGGCTTGCATACAGCAGCCCAGCGGAAGTCCAAGACCTTTTCCACAGAAATTAGTTTTGCCCCACCCACTCACAAATGGAAAGCAAGTCCTACAGCTATAGAAAAGTGGAGGTTTGAGGTGGGATTTTTTGTTTGTTTGTTTGGTTTTTTTAAGCAAAAGCATCTCTAAGTAGCAGACAATCCCCACAGAACTCATGAAACTCCTGAATGCTCAAAACAGACAATAAAAAGCAACAGAACTGGAGAGAAAAAAAAAAGCATTGGTCATTTCATTATTCCAACTCCTCCAGTTTTGTAGGGCTTTTTTTGCACTTGCCCCTGTTCAGCAGTACTCACAGCACAGAAAAAGCAGCATCTGCAAGACCTACTATACTCCCAAGCACACATCAGCAGCACATAGTGGACACAGCTTGGCTGCCATCTAACCAAACATGCAGGCTTGGTGAGGATCTGGCCTAGCACGAAGTTCCAAATATCTGTTGATGCCAGCTGACATCACATCTTTCTTATTTATACAGTGCTCTAGTAACCTTATTTGAGCTCACAACATGAACTTGTACAGAATAGTATGATTGACACTTAAGTGCTTTAAGTAACAGTCCTCATCGATTTTTTAAAACTTATACCCAGAAATAAGCCAAAGAGCTGGGCAAATTTCTGCCCTGTGAGAGCCTAAAAAAATTAGTCTAAACCTCCTGAAAACTTCTACACCATCTCAGAAGTAAGCTACAGCTCCAGTCCCGACTAGTAGCTTATGTTCCATTGCCTCATCAGCTAGCTATTTCACCAGCAATCCTACAGAGTTACTTATGTTTCTAAACTTATATATATACTCTGGGTTCAAAACAAAATTTGAGGAGCAGAAAAAAATTTTCATGCTCACACAACTCAGCAGAATCGTTTTTCCTCCAAACTTCGCCATTCAATTTCAACTTTGGCCCCAAAACAAGAACTTGATGTTTCAGCTTCAAAAAAACAAAACAAAACCAAAAGAGTGAGATGATTACATGCAGCTGAAAGGAAGGGTTTATAATGAACTGGCCAACTCAGTATTAGCACATGAGCAAGTTCTGGCAAGGCAAGCTAGAGAGTGATCATGCAATAGTGTCAGTAAGTTACAACTGCCTGAATTAACATGCATATCCCACAGAAGCGAGACATCACATCCCTTTTTCATTCCAGTTACTCTCTAGCTTACCTTTCCCAAATGTGCCCATGTGCCAACAATTCAGGCTTATCAAACTTTAATAAAAGTGTATAAATACAAAAGTAGTACCAAGTAAGTTGGTGCTTAATCATAATTGAGATTCCCTTCCCCTCCACATTCCCCCTTAGTAAAAAGATAGAGTCATTTTCAATAGAGCAATAATGGATCGAATCATTCATACTAAAGACAGGCAACTGAAATGGATCCAAAATCCTGCTAAAATCTGATAAGGAATGACTCTAAAACAAAAACATGTTACAGAAAAAAAAGAGAGGCTTTTCAACCAAGGTAGCTAACATAAGGACACAAGTGCTTAGATAAAAACTCAAGGCAAGTGGAGTTCAACTTGCATTGCTTTCTAAAAACAAATCAAAAAAACTCCATGAATATCAGCTACTAGCACAACAAATTCAAGGACACTCCAGTCTGGTCAAAGATGCAGGAAATGCACATTGCTCTCCTGCAGCAAGCACCCTGGGTAACAAAGTCCAAACCCACATCAATCTGTAGAGTGGGCAACTACAAATACATGCCAAAACTACATCTAACCACTAGAATAACTCAACCAATCACCATTGCCTGAACAGCATCTTGCAGCTCTCAGATGATGGACAACTGAACCTATTCAAAATCATGTATGCAATGAAAATATCCAATTATGTGCCTATTTGTTGATGCTATATATAGCAGTTCTCAACAGACATCTGGTTCACATCTACTACTTTCTTCTAAACTGAAGAATTCTCATTGAAATTCTAGAAGTTTTAGAGAAAGTAAAAATTACATATCATATTAAAACATTTTATGTGCTTTGTATACATACATACGTATATATCCCACTGAAGCAGTTTAAAAAAAAAAAAACTCTTGTTACTTTACTTTGATGAGCATCCAAGATCTACTCCAAGAATCTGGCTATCACTTATGCCTCCTCAAAGTAGCAATAGCACAAAATCAAAAGCAGGAACAAAAATCAGACTATTCTCTTTTCTGCTGCTGGTGAAAGTCAGTAATAGCACCTGGGAGAAACAGTGAGTTTCTCCTAGGAGAAGAGTCTAATACACACAAAACAGATTTCAATGAAAAAGAAGTATAGTCATTTCCTTGCTCTGCAGAGCAGCCACAAAAACTAAAGCAAGAGCTAAATAACATTGTTACTGTCGTGGCAGGTAGAAGGTTGATATGAAAGAGAGAGGAGGCAAGAACTCCTCTGAGAAGCCTTCTTGTTTTGCTCCAACAGTCCCACAACAGAACTATTTATCCTTCTGTGTGTTCTAGCTGCACTCAAATGCAGTGAACTTCATGCCCTGTTTCACAACACCACCAGTTATCTTGGTATTAAGATGCTATTAGAGACATGCCATGCACCTGTGACAAACAAAAGCCACTCAAGTTGAGACAGGACATTGCTACATCAAGACGACCTGATGTAGTGAGTGAGTCAAGTTATACACAAAATAATAACTTAAGACATTGCACAAATTTATTCTTTTTAATTCTCCAGCTACTCATGCAACAGTGTGTTCCTCTCACAGGATTCTAATAGATACTATTTCTACTTCAGAAATAAATTACATTTTCAATGACTGTTGATCTATACCAGCCTCCCTTCCATTAAAAGGGTCAGAGTTAGTAACAAGCAACATGAGCTGTGCCAAGCCTTTGATGGGTTTCAAAGCGAATGCCTCCTACCTGAAAACAAACAAAAGTGAACGAAGATGCTCAGGAAGTGCTGAAACCCACACCAGGAGTCAGAGTACCCAGGCTGCAGCCTGGGTTGCTTGCCAGGGGCCTTCCCCGGAGAGTAAGGCTCTGCAAGGCACCAAGGGGACAGAGCAAACCCTCGGAGCAGAGAGCTACTTACTGACTGCCTGCTGTTCTCATCGTCCTCCTCCTCGTACCCATCCTCGTCGCCATCCAGGCGGGTGAAATCATCGTCTCCGTACCCAACCGAGACGAGGCCTCCTTTCTCTCCTACAGGGGAAGAGGAGGAGAATGCCGTGAGGAGACGGCAGCGAGCGGGACCTCAGGGCGGGCCCAGCGCTCCCCGTTCCACTCCCCCCCCCGCTCAGAGCGGGGGAGGCCCGGGCCGCGGGGAGCCCCTCGCGGCGCTCACCCGTGGCCGCTCCGCCGTCGCTGCCGGCCGTCCCGGCCTCGCTGTCGGACTCAGGGTCCGAGTCCTCGGCGTAAACCGCCAGCGAGGACAGGACGCTCCGCTTCGCCGCCGCCATCTTCTCCCTCAGCCGCGCGGGCTTCCGGCGCGCGGCGATGACGCGCGCAGCGCAGTCGCCATAGCAACACCGCCCTCTCAGCCCGCCTCAGACAGGCCCGCGTTAATCCCCGGTCTGCCGGGGATGTTCCGGCCTCGGCGCAGGGCGACACCGGTGAACCCGCGATAGGCGAAGCGGGGTGTCTAGGGGACAGGGGACGATAAAAGCGTGCGGCCTGCCCCGGGAGGGAGGGGGACTGGCCCTTTAAGGGGCGCTTCCGGCGTCATCTCCCCGCGCCGTGCCAGCACCTGCCGGACCCTGAGCAAGTGCGAGCGGCGGGGAGCTGGGGAGGGGGCGCGGAGGGATACGGGGATGGCGGCGGGGAGCTGGGGGGGGGGGGCGCGCGCGGAGGGATACGGGGCGGGCGGGGGACACGGTGCCCTCAGCGCCCGGCGGAGGCCGCGGGGGGGGGGGGGGGGAGGCTCCGCGCCCTCCCTGCCCGGGGGCGCTGCGGGGGCGGCGCTGGGCCTGGGCCTGGGCCTGGGGCCGGGGCTGGGGCTGGGGCTGGGGCTGAGCCTCCCCTCTGCGGGCTGTTCGCAGCGGCGCCAGGATGGGCGAGGAGCGCGGCGCGGGCCTCGCGGGCAGGGTGCGGACGGCGCTGCAGAAGGTCTTCGGCTTTGAGGCCTTCAAGACCGCCCTGCAGGAAGGGGCGACCATGGCGGTGGCGAAAGGTGAGGCCCGGCGCCGCGAAGGGCCGAAACTCCTGCTTTGGCCTTGCCGTCCGGCTGCGGCAAGGAGAGGCCCTGTGCCGCCAGCAGCAGGGCTTGGGCTCTGCCTCTTCCCTTGGCGTTTGTTCTGAAAAACCACCGTTACACCGACAAAAAAACGGGGTGGGGGGAGGCACCAAAATGCTTCGTTGCTCCTGTCTCCACTACAGGCATCTGCTGCCGGGTTCACGATCGGATGAGGATAAAACTGTTCGCACCGATCCATTTGCAGAGTAAACCTGACTTTATTGTAGATGGAGAAGTCACAGTTATGCCAGCAGAAGCTTATTTTGCTGGTAAAGTCCCCATCTGTTCCATGAATCATGTGGAAGTTATCAGAAACACATGACTGTGCTGGTGTTAACGTGTCCACCACCATACTGCTCGGTGTTGGACAGGCAGCCAGCACATACGGACTGACAGCTCTCCTGGCAGATCTCGTAGCGCAGATCGGAACAGAGTCAAACCCAGCCTTCAGGAAATAGTTCCAGTTTTCATCTATTGCCAGCAGCTGTACAGAGGTGCTGTTGATACCAGACCTGCCCAAAGTGGTGTTCTGCCAGCAGGGGGTCGCTGCCTCTTCAGTAACGCTGTATGCGTTGGCATCTCTCTGATCTGAAGTGGCTGCTGTCTGGCACAGTGATGGTTACTAACTAAATAATATTTTCCTTGTGTTTGAGAGGTTTCCAGCTTTTATTGTGAGGGATCTTTCTCAGATAAAATTTAACAGGATGTGATTAAAGATCTTTCATGGGGCTGGTAGTTTAGTAACTGAAAGACTATCAGATGAATGATAGCAGCTCATCTGAACGAGAATTAGTGTGAATATGGATAAGTTGTTCACTTGTTCTTTGTCTTGGTTTCTGTATATCTTCTGGTGCTGATGTAAAGCTGTTTCTCAAAGTTTACAAAGTGATCAGAGACTCACTGGAGGAAATATTGCAGGCATGCAAAGTGTTTTTAGAAACTAAAATGAAGCATCTTTTGCTGGTACGCCCCAAGGTATGTGTACTGCTAGGCCATTAACACCGTTTCTCACAGACCTTATGCCTATCCCTCCAGACAGAGCACTGGGAAGTTGCCACCATTCAGTAGCCTTGAGCTTTGTTCTGTTGTCTTTGCAGGCGAGAAGGATGTCTTTGTATGCATGCCCACAGGGGCAGGGAAATCCTTGTGCTACCAGCTTCCTGCAGTTCTGGCAGTGGGCATCACCATTGTCATTTCACCTCTGATTGCACTGATTCAGGTAACTGTCTCATGTTAGCTGTGGAAAAGCAGATAGTGAAGGGGGTAAGGAAACTCTGGAAGCACGGCTGCATCTTGCCTTTGTGTCCAGAAGTCTCTGCTGTTAGCCTGTCTCTGGATTCTCATCATGATGTCTTAGGTTTTTTTCTTACCATGGTGACAGGTGAAGAGACTGCAGCTTAGCTACATAACAGTGTAACTCTGGTTTAATACTATGCAGTTCTCTAAAAGGCAGGACCATGGCAGGTCTCTTTCACAAAGTTAATGCTGTGAGGTTTTTCTTCTCTAATAATAACCTGGTGGTTATTATAACTGATCCTTTCTCTGTTTTCTCCACTTGCCTTTTACCTCCATGTGGCAGTGTGCTCTACAGAGGCACCAAAGTAGAATACCTCAAATGGGCCAAACTGGATCTTTCCCCAGAACAAAACTGCCATTTTTTTCTATAAAGTAATAACTCTGGAAACAATAAAGTTGCCTTTGAAGGCATAATTTGTTCTGCATCAAACTGTCCTTTTGTTGCTGTATTCCTTTCTGTCATGGGAAGAAGCTGGTTTAGCAGAGCTGCTTTGTTTTCGTTTTTCTACCGTTTCATCACCTACGCGGAGAAATGCTTTCCTGCAAGAGTAGCTGTAGCATTACTTAGAAGTCTGTAAAACATCTGATTAATACTGTATGGTAACTGGTGTTGTAGGTTGCTGTTTTGATTTGTTTTAGTTCCTCTATAATCTCTTGCAAGGCCCATTAAGGATTGAGAACAGGCTTGGTGACACATCTCAGAAAGCTGTTATAAATAGTGAATTCTTTCCAAATGAGAGAGTTTCTAATTAAGCTCCAGTGAGATTAGTAGCAGTTCCAGCACAGGCAGTGTATCAGCGAGCTAGGGAAAAAAAAATACTACTGGTAATTTCCAGGTGAAGCAGAATGTCTCAGAGTGACAAATATGCTGAGGTGGGCTCAGTGAATCTTAGGGAACAGAGCTGGAGTGAACTTTCAAAGATTGTCTCATCCAGCCCTCAGGCAAGGTTGCTATGTCCAAGATGATTATGATGTATTTTAGTGTAGCCAAAATTAAAGCACTTGGTCTGTTTAGTGTGTTATAAGGAAGACCGAGAGTTGACTTTTTGAGCAGAAAACAATGGATATTAGCAGCCTCTCCAATCTAGTGAGTAAGACCTGGTGAAGATTAGTGGATATAAAGTGAATATTACATACCTTGAAAATTTAGGAATGAAAGGTAATTAATCACCAAAAGCAACTACTGAGTGAACTGCGGAAGTATCCATCCTTCTATCCTTCAGGATTATTCATATCTTTTGAAATGTTACAAGTGCACAGCTTTATGCAGGGACAGGCAGATGAATTCCTGTGTCCAGTGTTCATTTGAATGTGATCTCATGTTTCCTTCATGATTTTCAAGGCCTAATTCTTATCTAGACTCGAGTTCTGTTGCATTAGTGATTTGCCTGAGCCTGGTATTTTGTCTTACCTCAGCTGCGTTTATAAAGTTCTTTAGATATTTTGGAATGAAATGTGCTCTGTTACTAAAGGGTTGTATTATTATTTTTTTTTTTTTTTGCATGTATGACAACTTGATAGTGTAAATCCTGAGATGTGTAGGTGGCTTGTTTCAACTCGCTCTGGATATGACAAGTTATTTAGCACACATGCAAGGTATTTTGTATTTTTCCTGATGATGTTCCCAAGCAGCAAAATAACTGTCTGAAAGTGCATGAAGACACAAAATGCGGATGGATGGTAGAACTGAACAGATCTGGTTGCAATTAAAGATAAAGGCAGCCAGAGTTGAGGTTCTAAATAGCCAGATAGTCTCAAGACAACACCCACATACAAAGTCCTGGAGGTGAAGTTGGGGCCCCATCTGGATCTCCTCAGTAGACCTTTTTGATGATGGTTGGCTTTCCTCAGTCGCATTTGCTTTTCTTTTAATTTATTTATTTAATCTAGGACCAAGTGGATCACTTGCTGGCTCTGAAGATCAAAGCCTGCTCTCTGAACTCCAAGCTTTCTGCCCAGGAAAAGAAGACCATCCTGGCTGACTTAGCAAGCGAGATGCCCCAAGTGAAGCTCCTGTACATTACCCCAGAGATGGCAGCCGCCTCCTCTTTTCAGCCCACCCTGAACTCTCTGGTGTCCCGAAACCTCTTGTCCTACCTGATAATCGATGAAGCTCACTGTGTCTCCCAGTGGGGACATGATTTCCGACCTGATTACCTGCGGCTGGGCACCTTGCGCTCTCGTATACCAAATACACCGTGTGTTGCCTTGACTGCCACTGCCACCAAGCAGGTCCAGGAGGACATTGTGACAGCTCTTAAGCTAAAGCAGCCTCTTGCCACCTTTAAGACTCCGTGCTTCAGAGCTAACTTGTTCTACGATGTGCAGTTCAAAGAGCTTTTGACTGATCCATATGCCAACTTGAAGGATTTCTGTCTGAAAGCGCTTGAAGTGAAGAACACTGCTGGGGTAGGTTTTACATTTGGGGGAAAAGGCTGAATTGAACAGAATATTCCTTACTTATTCCGTAGTCAGTATAGCCCCGATAGGCCTGAGATGGGGAAGGAAGAAGTCCCTAGAAGGGAAGTGTTTACATATGTTTTGTAGTTCTTCTGAAATAAGTAAAATGTGAAGCTGTGTTCCTTTCAAACAAACACAACCTCAGAAATGGGTCGCTCTAAAATAGCACGTTGAGAATAAATGAATAGCATTTGTCTCTTGGTTTTTGTTCTCCTAGGCAATCAGAGTGTGTTTGGTTGTGTTCTTCTCTGTCTAGTGTAGAAAAATACCTGAACTGAAGCACTTGGAGTGTTGTATTGAATTTCCTGATATAACACTAATTTCCAGAGTAACTCCCAGCAAGTCAGTCAGCATCTGCACATCTATTATTTTCAAAGTGGAGAGAGACTGTTTCTTGCCTTGTACAGAGTGGGAGAGGACTGAGATATTTAGTCGATATTCTTTTGGCCTCTTAGGACTCATAAGGAGACTATGTCTAGTTTACTTCTGTGCTGGAACAGTTTCATTCAGTTGTCGGGGAATCAGCTTGGAAAAAGCTGAGTCTTATGCTCCCCTGTTGTCTCTTCCACACTAATGATTACAGCTTTCCACAGCTTTGCTGATTGGCTTGGGACAGTGTCCTGGATTTTCTCTTCTGTCTGCACAGGTGTACTCTGGTTGTGGCATTGTGTACTGCAGGATGAGGGATGTGTGTGACCAGCTGGCTATTGAACTGAGCTACCGAGGAGTGAAAGCCAAGGCATATCACGCAGGTACTGGAAGCTGCTTCTCTCAGTAACTGGTAGAACTGAACTGTCATCGCCTTTAAAGTGTGGGTCAGGGCTAGCTAGACAGCAATTTTCTGCAACGTGTCTGACATTTAAGCTGACAGGTCTGTGAGGTAAGTGTGGGGCATTCCACAGAATGGCATTCCCTTCACTCCAGAATTTTCTTTTGCTGGATCTTCCATGGCCTAAATATAGTAAGTTTCTGCCCCAGGAGGATTCTGGTCTTTCTTCTCTGAAGAGGAGCATCAGCGTCAGCTGCTGATGTCTTCTGCTTGGTCTCAGGCCAGCTTAAACATAGGCAGAGAGAAGCGTTTATGTCAGTCTGTTTTTAAGAGGGAGATGGCTTGCAGTGGGAGAATGGAGGAGGAAGTGAATACTTCTACTTCCCCTTTCAATCCTCTTGTTTCTTTTTTTTTTCTCTTTTCCCTTCCCAGGGCTCAAGGCAGCTGATAGGACTTCAATCCAGAATGAATGGATGGAGGAGAAGATCCCAGTTATTGTTGCAACCATCAGTTTTGGAATGGGAGTAGACAAAGCAAATGTCAGGTGTGTGAGGCTGGGTTTTGTGCACCACCACAAACTGAAACATGAGCAGTGGGGAGAGAAGGCCTCTGTCTCTCTGTTATCTGGCACATCTGACTCAAATGCCTGATGAACCTTGCTAAAATGCACAAAAGCAGAGCTGGAGGTCTTCTACCTTAGAAACAGCAAAAATAAACATGTAGAGGTTTTGCAAAGAAAATAAGAAAGCACCAGAGCTCATCTGTGCTGGTCATCCTGGAAACCAATAAAATTGGAGAAATACTTGTTCTTACCACACCCTCCAGGTTTCAACAAGACCCATCCAGACACAAACACAGCTGTCCCTTTCACTTCTCTTGATGCAATAGTTGCCTTCAAAAAGCAGCAAATGAAATTTTCACTTAAAATACTTTGCGTGTCTTCTACTAAAATAGCCAAAGTCAGTTTTTGGAGATCCCTCTTCACAAACTGCAATGAGGAAAAACAGCAGTTCACAGATGGCAATAAGCATTCTAAAAATTATTAACTCTAATCCAAATGTTAGAAACTTTGCAAATGTTTTCAGTTGCTGTTCCTCTAGGAACTGTCACCATAATTGCTCTGTGTTACCAGAATTCCTGTTACTGTCGCTGCACCACATTATAGCTGGGCTGTGTTAGTGCTGTAAGCTGAGATCATTTAGTAGGCACATAACACAGCTGCAGCTCACACTGCACCCCATAAGGACCTGATCTCCTGTGCGCTAAAATCCACATGAAGCAATTGCTTTGAATGCCATGGGAGAGGAAAAGGACATCACTGAGGCGATAACATCAGTTAACAGCTGTGCCATCTTTCTGTCTCTGTCATTATGCTGACAGATAACACGTTCCCATAGCAATGACAGACTATTTCACTGCTTAACTCAGGTTACCCATCAGTGAAACGAGAAGTCTTCCACTATAGCAGCATGAATTATGGTGACCTGCTGAAAGTCTGTTCTACTCAGGACAGTGGTCATTGAAACAGCAAAGAGTAGCTGAAATGCATGAGGCTGAAGGAAAATGAAATATAGCTGAAACATCTTTGTAACCTAGATAGTTTCCAAGGAATGAAGTTAAAGTGACTCTTTACAAGCAATTTTTTTAATAATTAAAAGTCTGTTTGACCCTGGCAACAAGACACTGCTGCTTAGCCTTGACTGTACAGTGGTGGAACTTTAAGCTCTTATTCATGCATATGTTTTCAAGTATAAGATCAGGTCTGACAAGTTCTGGAGGTAACTTACCAGGATGAAGGGGAAACAGAGGTGTTGTCTCTTGTTTGATAGAATCAGATCCTCTCTACTGCTAATGCAGCTTTGCTTGAGTTTATTAATTCCTTCAGTAAGCCCCTCAATGGGGAAGAAATGTCTAGGTCCATGCTGCCTCCAGACTTGCCTGTTCCTGGAATGTTCATCTTTGGAGAAACACGTTTGCTTGATTTTGCCATTTAATTTTTTTGTCACACCTGTCTGTAGAATACCTGCCTCTGGTACATGGTGGCTTGCAGAGATTAAAAAGGACTAGCTTTGGGGCAGTCTGGTATTTAAAATATTGGCAGCATCACTGGACTGTAAAATGCTGAGATCTCTCAATACAGGTTTGGGCTGAACTGCTGAATATTCAAGTACGAGCAGGTTTAAAATAGTCTTGCAGTGCTGCATTCAAAACTTTCCTTGAGAGATTGTTTATCATTCAGTAATGATTCATAGTCATATTTACTGACTGGGAAGGATACCTTCATCTACAAGGGACCTTGGTGACAGAGAATTTCCCATGCAGACTTTGTTGGCAAAGAATTTTCTTTTTAAAAGCAAATATTTCAAGTTGTGTTCTATAATGTTCAAATTGTGTTCCACAGAATAAATAGGGTTTTTAATGAGTGCTTTATTTTATGGCAAAATATTCCAAACCCCTTAGCTTATCCTTCAGAACTGTACACCTGTATGCATGTTTGGAATATGCACATGTCCATTCTCTTCCATCCATTTTGAGTGACATCCTGCTTGCATGTTGTTCACATGTACTGTATTTTGTTATAGCTTTGCTGCCTTCCTGTGTGCCTCAAGTGTTAAGTAGTAGTTAATGTCTACATTCAGAATCCTTTGCTCTATTAAGTTCTCTGTCTTTCATACTTTGGCCGCCTGCTTTTTACTCTATTTGAAATTGTGTATGCAACGATCTGGGAAAACTGCTGCATTCATGTGTTTCTTGTTGCCTTACTGCATGCAGATTTGTTGCCCACTGGAATATTGCCAAGTCAATGGCTGGATATTACCAAGAATCTGGCAGAGCTGGGAGAGATGGGAAGCCATCCTGCTGCCGCCTCTATTACTCTAGGAATGACCGAGATCAAGTCAGCTTCTTGATCAAGAAAGAGCTCTCTAAAATCCAGGTAGGATCTGCAGAATAGTATCCACCAGCCTACATATGCTGGCTTTGCTCAGATCTGGTTTGCCTCTTGCCTGTAGTTATATCTAAATATGCAAAGATGAAATGATTATTTTCTGGAGCTGTAGGTGTAGCTGTTGGGTCTGGAGCTGTCTGTAGCCTTGTTTCAAGGTATAGCAGAAGAAAGCAAAGCAAGGAGGGAAGGGACTGCCAGACGCAGCTCCAGCCCTATTGGAGAAGCATGGGTGAGCAGAAACACGGAGCAGAGAAAGGGTGGTGTCTGTATCTGAGCTGCATTGCTCAACATGGATAGATTTGGGTGTCACTAGAGATGTTACATCTGTTTGTATTTGAAGTGAAGACTAGAGTTATCATCTCTCTGTAATTCCAGGAAAAAAAAGGCACCTTGAAAGAGTCTGACAAAGCTGTGATGACAGCCTTTGATGCCATAGTCAACTTCTGCGAGGAGCTGGGGTAAGTGCATTTCTTTCAAACACTGTTTATTTTTGGGAAAACAATGTCCTTTCCCTCCAAGGCACTGTTACGGCTGAGATCTTTCTGTAACTGCATGACCAGGACAAAAGTGAACGAATCACCTGATACTCTTTGTCTTGACTGAGGAAAGTGTCACTTAAACATCTCTTACTCACTCCTACCTCTGAGTTGACTGAGATACTGGTCTCAGAGTCTGATAAGTAATATGCTGACATTAAACTATGATTCCTCTGGCTATGAATTTAATGTGTTTTATCTATGGTGGATTGACTTAGTTGCAGTTGCTTCTGTTTTGACTCTTTCCTCCTTTGCCATGTCTCCTCTAAGGAGACAGACAGGCTAAAGACCATCACCGTAGGGTAGAAGCATTTAGCTTTAACATTTCTCTAAATCTCAGGGTCTCCATTCTGCAAAATGCTAGGTATTCTTGGTTTTCATTGACCTCAAAAGGAGCTGATGGTGCTTAGAACCTTTCAGAAACAGGCTCAAATTATGGATATGCCCAATCTAAATGCAGACTAGCATCTGTACTATGTTATTCAGATTTAGTTCATGATTTGTAAGCTGTAATTGTACCGATAGCTAGGTTATGCTGGATGAGACATCAAAGCTATAATTTTGCCAGTAACAGACTAGTGTGTGTTCACTAAGTGAAAACAGTCAACACTAATCATCTTGCTTTCAGGTTTGTGTTTAGTTTCATCCTTCATAGCAGCATCTAAGGCAACTTTTTCAGGGTGGATGTGTTTTTTTTTTTTTTTTTTGGTTTTTTTCCCCCAATGCCTCAATGAGCATATTCTCTTTCTGGTCATATTTGGGAAACAAATCCTGTTTTTACAGGGTTGTTCTGTAACAGTCTTACTAGTACCGATGTATGGCACAATATCGAGTAGTGCTGGGGTATCTGAAGCAAGGCATTTTTGTCCAAAGATAAGGCGATTTGTGGAAGTAGTTGTTAGGATGCTTCCTGCTATAAGAGTTTGATCCACTTAGTTAAAATCTAAGCAGCTCTGCTCCTCCTGTTGTTTGTCACCTACTCACAGCAAGAATGGCCAGATGGCTGCTTGTCTGGGTCTTGCATAATGTGAGAGGTATATGTGTCTGTTGGGTTAGATGCTGATCTTGGAAGTGTTTTAATATCTGTTTTTCCCGAGCCCTTTCACAGGTTGTCAATAAAGTTAGTTGAGACAGTGTTGTCTTGGAATAGACACTCATGCTGTGAGAACTGTGTTGGCTAACCTTACATAAACTAGAAGTAGTTACAGGACACACCAGGATGGTATCCTAGTGAGGGCATATGTTTGGAGCTGTGTAACCATCTTGCAGGTCTCATTTTCTATATGCTAAGAAATATTGACTACTACTTGAAGTGAGGAACTTGACTAAAAATAGGCTGCAGTAGTGAGGCAGTGACAAGAAAGGGCAGAGAGAAAACCGGTTCTCCTTTGCTCAGGTTAATAGAGGAGGAAATAGTATTTCACTGAGTATTTAAAGAGAAAAATTCCTGCTTCTTCCCATGCTGCTGTGAGGGAAGCTCACTGACCTAATTAAACTCAAATGCTTGCCCATTTTCTTCCCTCTCCCAGCCTGGAGAGAAACCTTCTTGCTACCTTCTAACATGCCACAATTCATCCCAGCATAGCGTATTGCAGAAATGTTGTCTGGATTTGCCTCTTTCATGTTCTAATTGTACAGGAGACTAAGATGCTCTTTAGACTTAAAAGTCTGATCTTGCAAGATTCTAAATAAGAACAAATAAAGACAGACTTGTATTCCGATAGGCAAGTTTTTGCACAGTATATTTAGGCTATTGTCTGAGCATGACAGGAGAATAATTGTATGAGCTGCTTTTGGAGAACAGACATTCAGACAGAAAGGTCAAGTTGAGCTTTTGCTGGTGAGTCTCCTGTTGCCTACTTGTGAGGCAGAAGAAAACATGGAACTGCAGCAGTTGAAGGCATCTTCATCAATGTTAGCTGATGGCTGACCACTTATCTCTGCCCTGTGGTTTTGCTTGAAAGATGGAAGTCAGGCAGAGACTCTGGTATTTGGCTAGTCATGCAGTTCCTGAGTGACTGCTGTACGTATTGCATTTGCTGTGGATTTGCAGAACAACCTGCTAGCACTAGTATATGGCTTTCAATACAGTAAACCTGCACGGGGAGAAATAACCATCCAGAGACAGAAGATGAGGAAGCTTTCTGTGAACAACACAGTCCGATTGTATCTGTGCTGATTCTCGCCTGGCTGCAAGGCTCTGAGTACTGCACTCGGCCTCACTAGTTACGCACGGCTCCACTTGTGCTTTGGAGGTGAGCAGCACCCAAAGATGGCAGCAAATAAGAGGAGAGCAACGAAGGTGAGACAGAAGGCACCGATCACCACTAATCCCCCAAGAGCCCAGTCACTTGTTACAATCCGTCTCTTCAGGTCTTCCAGAACTGAGGACGCCTCTTGTACTGATGACATACTGGCTTCCACCCTGCCAGAGTTAGACAAGAACAGCATCAGATGTTGGTGTATCCTCTCCGTACCCTGAGCAGAAACAGCCACTGTCCCTAAACAAATATATGCACGCATCCTTTGTGCCTGCAGGCCTCCCTTTCCAAAAGGTAGGGTCACTCTTCACAGAATCTGGAGCATAAATCAGGAGGATAGCTGAGGCCTTCTTAGCAGGCAGATCTACAGCAGAGTAAAGCAAAAATCTTCCAGCCTTCCAAGATTTTAGTAGCTGAAATTTTAGTTATAGCTCATCAATATTTTTAACAATTGAGTGTCTCTCCCAGGAAGTTCAGCCTGAACCTTTCATCTAGGAACTGCACAGGCTACACATGAAAGGCAGGTATTCAATGAGAGAACCTGGTTTGATACTCATGGAAAGATCTCTAAAAATGAAAGTAGAGCACTCTTGTGAATTCTTAAGTCCAGTAATAATTTAAACTGGGAATCTCAGTGGGTTCTACATACTTGCTCTTTCAGTGATACTTTTCATAATGATCCAGCTGACAGCTTTCTAAAGAACATCCAGCATCTCTTTGCAAGCCTCTTGTGGTTTTACTAAAACTTCCTTGCTAGCTGCTTCTCAAATTAAAGGAAAGATAGGTTATTTCTCACACTCTTACTCAAATATTACTGTACAGGCCTAATACAGGAAGAGACATTCATTATTTCAAAATATATAGGCCTGATTTGTTGCCTCTTATGTCTACATCCTTGATATCATACGAAAGGAGAGGATTAGCTATGTAAAGTTTGTTTCATCCTCACGAAGTCACCTTTTACTAGGTGTACAAGCTCACACTTCAGTTTCTTGAAGCTTTTATTTATTTCTAAGCAGCCAAAATATGCAGTTAATGCTTTGGTTTTGGGAATGATGGCATATTACCTTGCCTAGTCATTAACCAACAGGCATACAGGACACAGAGGCTGTTCTTGATAAATCCCATTTCCTTTAAAAAGGAGGTAATCTAGACAGAAAAGCCTCAATATTAGCCCTACAAACCCAAAGGCAGAAACAATGTGTGACTGTACACCCCAGAAAGTTCCTCTCTCTCTGACTACAGTTAGCCTCCTGAAATAGGAGAGTTGTGTACAGTCTTATAAATACCTGAGGCGGCTGTGTTTGTAGTGTGCTTCTTCTAGTGCCTCTTCTGCACCCACTCCAAGAGATCTTGGTCTGTAGTGAGGACCCCTTTACTGCACCCAGAGATTAGCAGAGTTAAGTGTGGAAATTGCCTGTTTGTACTGCAGTAAATGATTAACAGCTGGGTTTCTTGCAAAGGTGTGGCTAATGTAATCAAAGCCCTTGAGCCTACTTAAAAAGGCTTAATTACCTGTGATTTAAACATTTCTTCTTCATGCCTGTATCCATGCATGCATCCATCTATTCCAGCCAAACCTCTCTAGTGCCTGTAAAGGTCTGCTGGGTCCCCTAAATGGGGGATATTGCAGCTTGTGGTGGAGAGAAGAGGGCTTTGTTCCCTGGCTTCTGGCTGTATCTGAACTGCAAGCTCGGTTAAGGGACTGGCATTTCTAAAATGAAGCTGTGAACAAGACTGCCCTCTAGTCCAAACATCATCATGACCATTTAAGAAGGTAAATTCATTACAGAGCCTTGCACTGCTGTTAGTAGTAATAAAATTGACTCACTGTTGCTTTCTTAACTGAGGAAGATCAAAGGGAAAGTGCTGCAAATATATACCTCTCTCCAGGAGCTTTTTGTATGGGTCAGGGGAGGAGAGTGTGATGCACGTGCGTAAAAGAAAACTTCTGTCACAAGCTAAGCAGATCACTTTGAAACCAGAAGGATGATGTTACTGGGTAGAAGATATTACATAAAACTTTATATGCTTCTGCTGGAGAGGCTGGCCTCAAGACTTTCTGTGAGTTTCTCGTGGAAAAGAGTATTTCACTAGTTGTATTGTCATACTGAAGTAACTGTATCTCCAGGCAGTTACATACAGGCTCACTACGGCTTTTACAGTGTGTACAGAAATTGCTATGTTTGAATAAGTTTTACCTTAGTCTGTGCTCCTCTGCATCTTTCTCTCCTTTCTGAAACAGAGAAGATGCAGTCTCACTAGTGCTTGGGATGTTCCAGGTCCCTTTACGTGGATAATAGGTGAAGCCAAAAAGACCTAAGGCTTGTGTGAGTGGTGTGCAGGGACTCAGGCTGTCTTGCGTTTTTTCCAGTCAACAGAAGCTGAAGTACTGCAGTAAATCAAATGGAGATTTGCTGGGCATATTTCAGGCCAACCTGATCTTTTGCATGCAAGACGCTGGCAGACCCCAATGCAGCCAAACACTTATGCATATGCATCAAGTATATGAATAGTTCTACTAAGTATAACAATATGAAATGCTAAGTAGAGTATCAGTGAGGTCAAGACAAGTGTGTGGAAACCAGCCTAGGGAACCTCTACTCTGCAGAGTCACGTGCTTGATGGCTGCTCCTCTGTTCTACAAAGGCACCTGCATTCTTCAGAGATTTGCTTGATTTTTCTCCCCTTCTCTTTTCTAACTATGCTATGTTTATTTTCTGTTTCTAATTCAGTAACTAGCAGTGGCAGAAATAAGAGAGGAACCATTTCCTCTGTCCCCCTGCCTGATGTCTGTCACTGGTTTAACTTGTGGCATGACCCGTAAGCAAGTATTTGTGGCTTTTCATGTTCAGAGAAGGCCTGGCAGCTCTGAGCTCATTCCTAATGACAGCAGCTTGTCAAGCATTGATGCATTTCCAACCCACAGAACTTCCTTCTGACTTTGTTAACACAGGCCCATTCCATGCTGCTGAAACATTTCTCAGTGGGATCCTGTTAATTCCTGTAGCTGGCACTGTCTAGAACAAGCTAGGGAAGAAAGTAAGCTCTGTTCTTTCACAGTTCTCATGATTTAATTAAGAAACAAAAAGGTCTGTTACACTGAGCCCATCTCCTGCAAAAGGGGGGTTCCGAGACATTCTGTCACCTGTCTATAAATGAAATGAGAAAAGCAACGTGTCTGACAGAGAGGTTATAGCGTGATGCATCTCTGAATGTTGATTAGAATAAATTGATGACACACTTGAGCTTATTCTACTTTATTTGTTGAGAGTGAAAGCTCTGGGATGGCATAATAAAGGCCAGTGCTCTGTTAGCCTGTGCACCCAGTAGCTCTGGGGATCTTCCTTTTATTGGCATTTGTCAAGTTGGGGCTCAGATCTTTGCTGTCTTAAGAACATCCTCATCATCTGGAAACATTTTCTTTAATTTAGAAGTGATGTTGGCTTTAGGAGATTTTTTTCCTTAATTTTTGAACTGTCCTCTGTATTTCTGGCTGCAGATTTAGACCAATGTGCAGTTGTAGAAAAGTGCAAAATACCTACATATAGTTCCTTTGAAAAAAATAAAGAGCAATGTATACATGAGAAGTTACTGATGCAGTGTTCATTTTACTAATCCAGGCGCAGGCAGCAGAAAGAAGAGGTTTCTTTACAAAGTTGTCTGAAGTGTGAAGAGTATTTAAAAGCTCATTACTTAAAAACTTGATGATTCTATTCTCTCTAGCTGGATGCTAGCTCTGGAATATACATGTGTAATCTCTTTGACTCTTATAGGCTTAGCAATCTGAACACAAGGGTAGAAGATAGTTTATCTACATGCATGTAGATGACTGGTTTAAGATGACTGATTTCATGTTGTAGCGTAACTTTTGGGCTGAAAAAATGCCAGTGGCTTACAGAATAGGTGCAATATGATATTCTTCCATTTCTCTGTCCCAGTTATGGAAGTCATTCCCTGTGCTGTAGTCTTGTATATATATATAAATTCCTTTCTGACATTCACTAAAATACAAAGCAAACATACACAGTGACTGCAGCATGGAAAAGGGATTTATTTGCACTTGTTAACTTCAGCTGTGCAGCCCACTCTTGGCTCTGCTTTGTCACAACGCCAACTGTCAGCTGCTGCATATATACCCTGAAGTGACACTCACCATACTGTATGTCACTTCTGTGAAATGCCTTGGTGTCTGTGAATAAACACACATTAAGCATAATGTTTATGTCCACTAAAATAAACTGCACCCAGTGCAGGAAGTCAGGCACACAGGTACCTCAAGTGAGGATGTAGATTTGTGCATCCCCTGCGACTCCCATGCTCTATGAGGAGCATTCACCTGCAATATGAATAAAGAGCAGAACTCTGGAAGGATCTGAATACCATGTAGAGGATGGGTGATAGAGAGCATGTTTAGTAGTAGAGTGATCAAATTAAACTGTAACATTTGTGAGTTTTCCCCTTTTGACTTCATCTTTCTGATTACAGTTGATATTGCACATGAACTAATTGTTCTCTTTGGCAATTTCACGTCCTTGTAACACTGAGGAAAAGAAGTAGGGAGCCTTTGTAACCAACTGCACTCAGAGCCTCAGCTGGCATGTCAAGCTCAGAAGGTCCACAATTTGCTGCGTTTTCAGCAGACATCTCACCTAAATGTCTGTGCTTTGTTGTGCCTGGCTTTTGAGAGATTAGGTCTGGGCTTCATCCAAGATGTGCTGAACACGTGCACCTCCCAGTGATGTTAGTGGGTTTTGCTAGTGCCCAGCATCATCCTTCAGATTAGTCACTTGTGAAGAAGGTAGGGGCTGCTAAGCCATGTGCCAGTTTACATGTTCTCTCCTTTGGTCTGTGGGCCCATGGTCACAAAGGGAATCCTTGGCTGGCCCAGCTGCAGAGTTGTCACCGGGAAAGTGTGTCTGCTGTCTTGGTAGCATGTGTCCGTGCACCCCTCCTACACCCCAGCTGAGGGAGACAGTGATGGCAAAGTAGTGTTACCTTTGTGGTCACACCATGGAGCCCAGCAGAAAGAATGAAATCCAGGCTGTGATTTCTGGTCCTCTGAGTCATGTTCATTAATGTTGTTATTGCCATATTCAATGAGTTAGTGTAGACAGTCATTCCCATGTGACTGAATCATGATGTCCATGCATGTCCTTGGTAGTAGGTCATGTCATCTCTTGCTATACCTCATGGATGGGCAATTGGGCGCACCTGGATCTTCCTACGTCTGTGGTCAGGATGTCCATTGCAGCTACAGCAGCTGTAGCAGCAGCAGCTGCAGGCAATGATCATCATCACCAGAACAGTAACTGGAAAGAAAAGGAAAGGAAAAGATATTGATTCATGACCTAAGGAGAATCATTGGAGAATTATCCTATATCTCCTCTGAGTTGTTTGATGAACAGCAGAAGTAAATCAGCAAGAAGCCAGGCATGGTTTTGCCCTATGTCCCTTACCTTCTTCCTTCCAGGTTCCTCCCCCTCTTGTATTAGTTATCCATGTAGCTGGGCAAATGTCAGCACATGTCAGGTCTTAGTAGGAGACATAGGTGTGTTGGCTGACTTGCTAGTGTCTCCGCTGACTGGCCAGCTGGCTGCTTGTAATGGTTAAGAAGATAGTTATACTGAATTCCCCGATGTGGGGCACTGGTTTGAATCTTTCCCCTCTACTCATATGTCTCCTTTCATGGATATTTGGAAGGGATCAAAAGATATAAGTTCCTGTTGCTTTGTCAGACATAGCTGAAATCAGCCAAAAGGTTTGAAGATTCAGGACAGGCAGATAGGGCAGGCCCAGTGAAGAAAAGTTTAGGCAAGTAATTTTAGATTTGTTTCCAATGGTAAGTAAATAAATTAAGGAAATGGCAGAGGAAAATTCTTCTGCAACTGTAAAGAACCAATTACAGTGACTGTTGCATTTATTTCTGGGCAAGTGGAAAAGTGTCCATATGAGATATTGTGTACATTTATCTGTAGGTAATACAATAACAATAAAAATATAGGATTTTAATATTTATATATTTTGGATTGAAACATTGCTTTCCAGACTGTGGGCCCAAGGTTCACCCATTATGCACACAAAGCTCCTGTCGTCATTACTGAATATTTGATGATCATAAGAGCTATGTACCAAGCCATGTGGGTGCGTAACTTTACCTGCCTTATGCAACTGTTGTTGCTGGGATGAAACGCAACAGCTAGGTAGAGCTGTGTATCTGGAATGGATGGAGATTGAAGTCATCCCTTAGTTGCATCAGAGGGATTTGATTAGTCAAACTGGCGTTTCTGTGGCAGTTCTATTTCTGAAAAGTGGGTGCAGTGTGTCCTTTAATGATGATAGATATTCGTGACTGGGTTGGCTTTATTTTTTCTTCCATATTTAGCTTGAGAAAATAGATACTTCGAGCATAGGGTTTTGCTGTCTAAAGCAGTGAGCTAACCTGTTGGTATTCTATATTAGCTCTAATGGTCAGGGTTGGGAGGGATAACTTAGTTTATCTGGAAGAGAAAAGGGTGACATGTTTAATCTTTCAAACTGTGTAAGAGCATGTGCATGTGCACGTGTGTGTGTGTCTGTGTTCCTTAAAAGTCTGCGGATGAGTTGCCAGGTAACGTGACCTGAGGGGAACCAGCTGTAGCTATGAAAAAAAAAGAAAAAAAAAAAGTAGGTGTGCCTGTTTCTGAATTCCAGCCTGGGGAGAGGCGTCTAAGGTGGATGCACACCCTTCCTTTTGGCGCATTGTCCCTCTTGGCTCGGGGAGCGCCTGCCTTCCTTCCTCCGTGTTTGCGCATTGTTTAAACAAACTTCACCCCCCGCCCGAGCAGATCTTTGTTTTTACTTCCACGTCATCCCCACATGGCAGCAGGAGGGGTCTTGCCATAACCAGAGGCGAATAAATACACTCATTTGAAGCATACTGCTTCCGCTGAATTAGGCACAGGTATGACATTTGGAGTCCTCCACCTGAGTGTCATTGCATGGCGGTGACATTTCTCACAAACTATCTCCTCTGCCTCAGAACATTGCAGCAACCTGGGGTTGGTTAAGTATTACTGTTTAACCTTATATTTGAATAGAGGAGTTATACTGCTGCCTCTTATATTCTACATGTATGCAGAGATGCACAATGAACATTAAAACTGACTTAGAAATTAAACTGGGCTTCAGAGCACGGTCTGGAAAACAGCTGCTGAGCACACAACCTATCAACAGAGACCGAGAGCAAGCTGCCCCTGCGAAAGGGAAGAGACGTTCTGACCCCCCTCTGCCTCCACCGACAAACTCACCAATGAACAGAAGAATCACACAGAAGGACACAATCTCCACAGGGTCAGCCTTGGGCAGCTTCTGGAGCTTCAGGAGGAGTTTCTCACCAATGCCTTGTATTTCCTTCAGAAAGCCTGCAGAAGACATTCTGGCTCAACCGCTTCAGGCTTTCTGCTGTAGAATGAAACAAATGGAGAGAGAATAAAGCTTTTCACGGACTGAGGTGAGGAAGCTGTCAGCCTTCTTATAGAGCTCACTGAGGATCACAAGTAAAACAAGTTTATCTGGTCTCAGTCCTTGCTCCCAGTAGCTAAGGTGGAGGACTATTAACTGTCTACATGTTCTGGCACTGTTTGCATTTCAAAATCTGGCTTTGAGGGTTGTTTTGACAGTTGTACTGTTACGCAAAGGCAAAAACATGGTATTTCTTCTAAAAGTACACCTATGTCAGCAAGCATGGAGTTAAAACTGGACAGTGGCTGCCCTTGGCTTTCCCCCAGTGAAAATAATTGATTCTTTTTTTCAACTGTGCTTCAGTTGTCTTCCAGAAAGCTACGCAATTCAAACTCAAATTGTGTTCCAAATACAGTATTCTGGTAGTCCATAGGTTTCACTTGTTTTCTACAGAGTAACATACAGTAGATACCTTCAAAGACTCAGTGGTTCCAGCTACAGAAAGCCCTTTCAAAAAAAAAATAAGGTGCTTTCTTCAGCACCTTTTTATAATACCATTAAACTCTGGCTTTATCAACCAGTCTTACTGAATGGAGATACTAAAAGCTAAAGTCTGTGTCTACTGGGGGACAGCTGGATGATTTTCCAATTTTACACATGACTTTTGTATGCTAAACTAAGTGTAGCTTTTTAACTTTCTTTTTTTTTTTTTTAGTCACACTCTGTTCTAACGGAGTATTACGTAAATTGAGCTATGGATGTCCATCCATCACTGCTGGTGATAAGCAAAGCAAAAGGCGCCGAGTCTATCAGGGCCTTGTAGAGATAGTATTTCCTGCCCTGCTCAGTAATCTTACACTCCATTTATTCTCAGAAAGAATGATGATCGGGAACTATTGCTAATTGATATTATTAGTCTAGTCAAAGATAGACATCTCAGTTTTGCCACCAATATTTGCTGTTCTCACGCCCCCTAAACAAAATTTTGCAAGGTGTTGCAATGAATAAGCTTCCAGGAAAGCTACAGAAGTTAAAATTTAACTTCAGTCAGTAAGTGGAATAGAAGATTGTTGTGAAATATGCATAGTCTTGCCTAAAACAAGCTTTTGGACATGCAGATGGATAAAGGCTCTTATGTCATTAAATTTCCTAGCTTGTGCATGTTGTAATAGTCAACACAGTTTAATGGGACTTAAACATTACGATTTAATTTGCTCTTTTTGGTGATAACACAAAGGCAAAAGACCTAGATAGTGCTTCTCAGAATAAGCCAGCTAGTTCACTAGTGCACATCTGGTTTGGTTATTCAAACAAATGGATGCTTGGAGTTCAGTTTTTCTAAACACACTGAAGACTGAGAGAGACCTTGGCTGTTTCTTTGCATGCTGGGCTTTAATACTACAGTGCCAAGTAAAATTACATTTTGTATGTTTATGCAATGCAAAAAGGGTTTTCTTTGTTCTTTTAAACCCAAGCTAAGGAATAAAAATCGGAACCAGATGGCTTCTTAGGAATGAGGGTGGATGGAAAAGCTAGCCCCCCAGAAAAATCTCTGTGCAACTTAGGAGGGAGGCACAGCTGTGGCCTTTTGCCCTGAAAAGGTCACTTTTGAGACTAGAGTTAAACAGTTCTTTCCAGATGATTGCCACACCCCAAGCAAACTGCTCCAGAAATGGCTGCTCTTTGCTTTGCACAGTGCTGTAGGACTTTGTGTCAGCAAGTTTCCAGCTCTGTTTCCTGGCAGTACAGGCAGAGGTGAAGTGATTTGTGTTTTTTTTTGCTCTTGGCTCTGAAAGAAAACCTTAAATATATATGTATTTCTGACTATACCATTCCAAAAACGTTTCTTCCCCTTGGGGGTATTTCTGCTTGCCTAGTAGCTCCCCTAGAAAGGAGTCTGCTCTAACTTTTCATGCCATGCTTTAGGCTGCATCAGGAGCAGGAAGTTTTAAGAACTAGACTTCTGAGGTTGGGTGTAAAATGTAAAATTACTGATCAGACTTGTATAACTCCATGTAGATTAACAGAGTGCCTAGTCTAAAACGATAGCAACTTGTCTTGATTCTCTCTTCTCAGTAATGGATGTTCCTCTGCCCATGGTGCCTTATCTGGCCCTAGGTGAAGCAATTTTTGTTTCCAAACTTGCAAGGAATGTTGCTTGTTTACCTTGGTTTGAACTTCTTCAGGGAGAAAGTTTGAACTGCAGTTGCTGGTGCAGGGTCCAGCCGGCCCGTGAGGGACCAAATGCTTTCCTACCTGCCCGCACTTCTGACTGCACGCTGGTTCCGCGGGCTTGCGCTGCTTGTTGAGTGCAGCAAAAGGATGGTGAATAAATCACTTCTCCTCAAAAAAAAAAAAAAAAAAAAAAAAAGTATAAGACCCCAGGAAAGCTATTTGCATTCATGGACTTTCGTATCTTCCAGTCTATTTGTGACTAAAGCCTTTGCTCAGAACTAGTTTTGATCGTGATGTTGTTGTCATGAATTTCAGCAGAGCCAAGATCTTACCCTAAAGATTAGCATGAGGGTAAGGCTGGTACTGACTGTGCGACTTGTGCAGATGCATGAGACAGCTTGTTTATCTCCCTCATCTACAACACAACAGTGATGATATTACTTACAAATTTCACAGTGGAGTCCCAAGAAATCTTCTTTCTCATTATACTACGTTCAAGTAAGTTCCCAGTTGCCAACAGTAGTAGATGCTTGGTGATGCAGGAGATTTGGATGAAGCAGTAGCTATAATGATTATTATTAAACTAGGAACTTCTTAAAATGATTTGAAACTTAGGGCTGTAGGCCTTAGCTGGCAGTTTATTTTCTAAGACTGGACTGCTGTTCTAGAGCCTTAGAACAGCCCCCGAGTTCTGTTGTAAACTCTGCGGCCCGCAGGTCCTGTGCGGTTTGAAGCTGTCAGGGCAGCAAAGGCGATGGAACTCGTCAGGCGTTGTCAGACTCATGTCATTAACTTGCCATACTGCAGCTAGAGATAAAACGGAGTGAAAATAGGGTGAAGGGAGGCAAGAGGACAAATTTGCGGAGAAAATAAAGTGACACAGCGCCGGTGCCTTGTGGCAGGCGGTTTGGAAGTTCCTGCTGGGGTGCTGTGGCAGTCTGAAATTCGTGGTTGCAGTTGTTCTCTCTTGTGGTTGTTCTTTAAAAACATCTCAACCACCCAGTGTTGCCAGTGAGGCTAGATCATAAAAACATCTCTGCTCCCCTCCATGTTGCAGGGCCAGGCAGGGGGGAGAATAAAACAAATCTTTTAATCTGAGTTTATTTCTTTTTGAAAAATAAGGCAGAATTTGCCATGTGCCATTAGTTGTTAGCCTTGCTTGAAAAGAGAGTGTGGTAGTAATGCAGGGGGACGTGTGTGGTCTGCAGGTGTGCTGCTCAGCTGCAAGAATTAGATTATCATTTAAAACCAAAGACACATGTCTTACGTTCAGGGCACTTGTAGAGTTAGATTTCCAGAAAATGCTAATACTTGTTTTTAATGCATATTCATCCCGCTGTGCCTGCTGAATAAAGCTGTGAAAATTGCCATAATAGCACTGAGATTATCCTTCTGATCAGTTTTAATGGACTTAAGCCATACTGAGGCGCTCAGAGGCATTGGTTGCTCAGCCCATCTGAGAATTAAGCCATTTATTAAAATGCCTCATTCTAGATATCCAAGACAAAAGCTTTGGTCAGGGTGTCTTGGCACTGCAAACCAATTGTGCGTGGTGTGCTTCAACTAAGAAAAGAGCTTTGGGATGACTACAGAACTTGGGTCCCACATCCCTCTATCTGCCTTAAGCCAGTCAAATTGCTATCAATATTTTGGAACCAGTGAACATTACAGTTTTTTGTCTGTTTTTGGTTTGGAAAGACACACATTCTTTCTGTGTGTCTATGCAGGTGCATCAAAGAACTGTAGGGAGTGGGTGAGCTTAAATTTACTGCTGAGGAATGAGACGCTTGTTTAGTCATAATCATGGTGGCATTTCAGCATAACAAACATGAATTTCAGTTTGTGGTTAAGCCTCAAGACTGGATGTTAGGAACGGCAGGCCCTGTGCTAGGCCTGCCACCGACTTGGAGGTTGCGTGACTTCGGGTAGGTCATCCCACCCCCTGCTGTGTGACTTCATCTCTGTGGAGCAGCAGGATATGTAATCACCATCAGAGGTTCAGTTTGCTTATTGTTGTATGTCCAAGTCTCAAAATGATCTGAGGAGTTTAGATAGAAAGTCAGTCAGTCCCTGGTTTTGTTACAGTTACAAAATGAAATGACCTTTGCGTGCTGACTGCTTGTTAGGCTTCAGTCACGGAGCTCGTTTAGGATGGAAGTAGACGAAAGCATGGCTTCCACTTCTGGTTGCTGCTAATGCAGTCATGCCCCATACGATTTTATTTCTCATGATGTGACCTCCTGATTCATTGGTTTTACTGTACTCCCCCCAAGAAGCTTTGCTTTCATGGGTTTGCTGCTACTGTAATCTAAAATGGGAGATGAAGCTTTGGAGAGGGGAATCTGTTGCTAGTGGCCTGAAGCTGCCAACACCTGTAGTCCGAATGCAGCGAGTCCCTGTGAAGGTGAATTTGATGTCCTCCACAGTGCCCATTCCCCATGTCAGCAGTACTCCAGAGACTGTATGAAGCTGAGCCTCCCTGATGTGCTTGTGAACATCCTCAGGTGCCAGGGCAACATCCTCACTGCAGAGCTGCTTTTTTTTCCCCAGAACTCTGGTTGTGGAGAAGCAAGTAGTTTGTGTTGCTTTCACTCAGACAAGTCAAATAAGTTGATTGGAATTGGACTAACGCAGGGATGGGAAGCATCTATGGACTGTGGTAGCTGATTTGGTAGGAAATCTCGTAAGGTTGTCCGAGCCCTCACAGAAGGAGGGTCCTGAACAGCTGAAGGGGAGGGAATGTTTTTTATTTTGATCTAAGATTTTAAAACAAGTTGTGACCATAGTTCTTAAGCATATGAAGGCCCTGAGTCTTGGCCAGTTCCTAAGTCTACCAACTTTGTTCTTCGTTCCTGAAACGTGCTCCTGATTTCAGATCGATAAGGTCTGCAGTGCTTCCTGTCCTAAAACAGTCTTGGGCTGCGAGGTGTTGTTACAGGGTAGATGCATTTTGGCAACAGATGTAATAATCCCTGTTTGATTGTTTATTGTTCTGAGTCTGTAACGTGCTTCTGAGATGAAAAGAGCTATAGAAATGTAGCGTTATTATCGGTGCAGGGTTTTTCCCTTGTCATTGTTAACGCAGTGGTTGCTGGCATGACTGTAGTTGACCAGCCACATGAATCTTAACTGCGGTTCACAGGCAAGCCCTTTTTCCTAAAACAGGAGCGAATGGAGCCAGACAGACCTGTAATTATTCCCCAGCAGATGAAAATAGTTCCCAGTATCAAGAGAATTCATTTTTAACAGCACACACCACACACCCAAACTGGTAAACTGCAGTTGAATGTCAGGGGAGAAAAGCTTTGACCTTGTCAGCTGACTTGGAAAAGAAGGCTACAAATACTTTCAAATGATAAAGCAGCCCTGACTGGTTAGCCATTTGGCTGAAACACCCTATCATCTCTACTGGTCACTATTTGGAGATTGGTTTTGAGGTAGCAGTGTAAATGTCTCTTTCCTCCTCTACAACCTAGTATTAGACTAATATAAAAAGGTACTGAACGCCCTGCAATAGCGGGTTGAGAAGCTGAGGCACCTATCAGGGAACTGAGCTTAGAGTCTCTGCATCTCTACAGAACCCGTTGGCTTTCTCCACTCCATCTCACGGGCAAGTCCACAAAACCCCAGGAGCCAACTCCTTATTACTAGTCCCGTTTTTAAGAAGTGGGGAAACCAAGGCACAGAGCCATGGTGTGTTATCCAGTGAAAGGAAAAGGTCAATTTTAAAAATAAATCTGTAGCTGTTCTACAAGTGAACTTTTTTTAGGTCCAAGCATTGCTGATGCTTGAATTCAGCCTGAAAGTCTATTCTAACATTAGCAAAATAACCATTTCCCAGCAAACTGACAGAGAAATAACTGTGTGCCTATTTAAGCTTTGTAAATAGTTATTTCACAAATATACTGGAATCTGTCCTCTGGGGTTGGAGGTGAGGCATCTGGAGCCCCTCTGAGTGTGCTGGAAATACCTTCTCCATCTTCTTTCAGCCACTGTCCTTGACTGCTCTATAGATCTCAGACGTGACATGCATTTTTAACGTGTTGGTCTAATCTTAGTACAGATCCCACTTGAGTGTAGGAACTCAAAACAGCAGAACACAACAGCTGTTTCCTCAGAAGAAGCGAGTTTGAACTGTGTAAGAGTTGTGGCACGGTTGTGCGGGGCAGTGGTGGGGGCCTGCACGGAGGCAAGGAATGGGTGCTGCTTGCCTTGGCCAGCTCTCTCACGGTCTCTGCCGCCCAGTACGCGGCTCTGCTCGCTGGCCCACCGCGGGCTGCGTGGGCAGACTGCTGGTTGTTATGGGTTTGTGTTACAGAAGAGAACTGCTGTATCAACCTGGGTTTATTTTGTACCTCCCCTCCCATAACTGCTTTTACTTTTCACTGAGGCTGAGACCCGTGCGCAGTGACAGCCGTAACACAAGCCATGTCCAGCTTCTTTTATCCAGACATGTGTTTCATATTGCTTATTCCTCCACACCACATGCACACACTGTTGTGGCTGGACAAGTCCCCAGCCAAACCCATTAAAATTTTCTTTCGGCAAGGAAAACTTGGCCTGTTCTCTGCATCCTCCCCCTGCCCTTCTCCCCTTGCTCCCTCCTCCTTCTATTTTTTTCCCCTAAACTTTGTTTTTTTCCATACTTTCTTTGAGGCACCATCTTAACTGTAACAACCTATGGACCTTTCATTAGCAGAGTGGGAACTTCCCTCCATCCCCTTTGAGCCTTGGGCTACGCTGCAGGCGCATGGATCTTAACTACCAGGTCTTCTCACACAAGCAATTCTAATTCCATCTTTGTACAACACTCATGTCAGAAGGATTTGCTCTCCTTTTGACATTAATGGGGACTGAGAGAAGCGGAAATACCTGATCCTTAACATTCCTCCATATGGGCACGCATGGGATTGGGGAAGACATCTCACTAGGGGAACTGGCTTTTTGCCTCTCTCCCTGCCTGTTTGTGAACAGCTGGATGCCTGAGCCCTTGTGGAAGAGGCACAGGCTTTCGGCTCGGTGCTGGGAGCCGCAGGATTCTTCCAACCAGGATAATTGGCTTCAGACAGGAGAAAATGGGGGCTCATACGGTCAATCCCCTTGCAGCTGCCCTCCCAGCATCCAGCACCAGAGACGGGAGTAAGGCTGGGAGACACCTCTCTGTGTAAAGCCAGGGCTGACAGTGGGTAGTTTCATGTATTTGGGGGCTCCTTCTCCTTTTCTCCTTCGCTTCTCGGTACAGTCAGACACGTCAATCTTCTGTTACTGTTAAGTAACCACAAAGCAGGTATGTATATGTATGTGTTCCCTCTCAGAGCGCTGGTTTCTCAGGCTCTTCTGAATAGTAAACCAGCATCTGTACCTGATACGTTAGCTGATATTTTTTAGATGCTCTCTTTAGAGGCTGTCTAAAAGCTTTGTATTTATTTCTGTTGGACACCGATGCTTAACTTGCACAGTACGTTAGTTTCCCGACCAGGGTTTTATTTTTTAAGCTCTCTGTTTGCTTCAGGATTTGGGGGGATAAAACTTGGCTCCAGGTGGGAGGAGCTCTGGGGAAATGCAGTGGCTGGCACCCACTTAGTTTGACATGTGCTCGCCTGCAGTGGCAGCTCCGCTGTAGTTGCACGTACAGTGTTTGCGCAGGGAGCAGAGCAGCGCTTTCGTCCAGACTAAGTACTAATACACCAAAAACATGAGTGTAGAGAGTGCCCCATGCTAGACCCTGCTTATCACTTAAGCTCAAATTCTGTAACAGCAACAGAAAATAGCATACGGCCTCTCTAATCAGCAAAAAAAGTTGCTTACTCGTGCTCTGAGCTGCTGTCGAGTGTTTGTGGAAGGAGCACGGCAAGGCTGCAGGCTGGATCCTTTTGTTAGTGCGGCTGCAGCACGGCTTTCTGGAATCCTATTAAAAGCTTTTCTCTCTCACCACCTTCGCCCCTGAGTGTCCCCTGCAAACAAATTCAGGCTAGCAAGCTCTGCTCAGTGACTGATTTTGCAGTTTGCCGCACAAAGAGCTACAAAAGCTTCAGCTACTTGCTAACTAGCTGAACGTTAAGGTGCTACGGTTGAATGAACACCAGCAATAGCTCAGCCTTACCCCAGCCGTGCCACGGGACCGTTCTTCTCGTCTTGTTTTTCTGTCTTCTTAAACTTTCACGTCATCTCTCCCCTCATCCTGGCTTGTGTCTCTGCTCCTCGCTCGGCTCCTCTCCGCTCTGCCGCTGACAGCCAGCTGTTGTCTCTGCCTTTTTTTGTTATTGGTTGTCCTGGAGATACGAAGTTTCATGTTACACGTGTGCCAGAGAGGGCGGGCGGGCGGCGAGGAGCCACCACAGGCTGAGCCAGCTGCTGGTACGAACTCCCTGGAGCTCCCAAGCGCCAGCACTTGTTGCTCGCTTCCTCTCTTCATCTCCTCCTAGCACGGTCTCTTCACCCCCCCCCCCAACTGCATTTTTTTCTGGAGTGGGGTTTCCATTGATTCTCTGCTTGCGATAATGATAAAGCAGTTAACTTTTCTTTATGCTGCCCCGTTTCCTTCCGACTCCCCGGGGGAAGGAGCTTTTCTCTTGTGTCCTTTGAAGGAGCAGAGGGAAAAATCGCAATGACAGCGCAGCCCAGTCTGCTGCGGACAGGGCAGCAGGGATGATGCTGCAGGGGTGATTTTGCTCCATGCTCTTGGCCAAATCACTTACTCTCTTGATGCCTTGGTTTTTGCCTTTTGTGTGCTGGGGACAGCTGATGCTTGTCTCGTCTCAGGGGACTGTTGAAATTCAGCTAGTAGAGGATACAGTCCTTTGGACAGATGCAAAATGATAATACATCATCACCTCATAGTTTGCCTTTTCACTTAATAGAGCTTATTAAATAGTTTTCGTTTGGCAGCTGGCATCTACCTAAATAATTTGTATGGGTTTTTTTATTGTCTTTTTAATGCTCTGACTTCATGGCTTTATTCCAAGACTTGGTGTGTTTTCAGGGACTTCTTCCCATGAGGCTGGGAGCCCTTCTTTGGCTCATATGAGGGAACACTTTTTCCTGGTGTATTTTGATAAAGGCAAAGCTTCTTTTAGGAGGCACGTGACCTTGTTTCTTCTCTGATGGCTCATCTGTTTGTGAGAGTTGCAGGAATAGGGCTACGGTTTTATCTGATGTACAAAAGCAGGTAGTACTGAAAGGAGGCATGGTGCAGATATCCGTGTGGTCAGTTTAGCACTTTCCTGAAACTTACTGCCGCAGGAAAAAAAAACATGTTAACAAAACTTGATTGTTTTCTGCTTTTCATCCTATAGCATGATGCAAAACTAAGGTAGGATCTCTCAAATAATGATTTTTTTGGACATTTTAGAGACAGATGTTCAGCTTATACATACTCTTATTGAAGAATGGGAGAGGCAACTAAAAAAGTTGCTTATTTAAAAGACTAAATAAGTTTAGGACTTGTAAACTGCCAATAGCTGATGTAAACCAGATCTCCATCTCCCACATACTATCCTGTGACTGTGACTCAGGAAGTGTCAATGCATAACTAGCTAGTTATCAGGACCTCTTGCCTTCAGTTAAGCATTAATGCAGTGGTTCCCGTACGTTCCTGTTAGTGAACTTATTTGTGGCCTTTTGACAGTTCTGGGATTGCAAACTCAGTTTTGCAACTGAATTTCTCTTGTCCCCATGCTCAGGAATACTGTTAGCTCAAGTGAGGCTGTGGCCCTGATTTGGGTAATTTGGCATGAAGATAAAGGCAGTTATGGGAGGCTGGACCAAGAGAGCTTGGCTTCACACACTTGATAAGCCAGCAACTTGAAACTCTAAATTTTAGCGACTTCAGAGCTGATCTTCTGCCAAAACACTTCTGTGGGGACATCCTTTTTGGCTTTGGGGGAGAGAGGTGCATGTGGGTGTCTCTCCCCAGCATACGCATGGTGAGTAGGCTGTAAGAGGAGGGGAGAGGGCCTGACCATTGCTGTATGCCTCAGTTAACTCTAATTCGGATCAGTGTGTGTGTGAGAGACAGGGACTAATGAGAACGCCTGCCTGTTTTCTTTCCGGGGAACAAAAAGCTGACTTGCAGCTTGCTGACATTTCTATTATCACGTTGCACTGGCAGGACAGGCAGCGCCAGTAGTTCTTTGGGAAAGGCAAGACAAGGGGATCGAATGTGTCGTCCCCGTCCCCCCACCCTTCCCTGCCATGTGAAAGGAGCTCTTTCTTTGAGTGCAAGAGGAGAGTGAGTCAGTGCTGCTCTGCAGGGGGATATAAAGCCAGCTTTGTAGTAGCCCTTTCTGGGCATTCAGTGTCCTACCCCGGGGAGCACAACGTCATCCCTGTTCCAGCGCTCCTTACCTGAGCGGTGCTGGTCCGTCACACTTCAGCACACACTTTTCATCGCTTTGGCGACAGTAGTCTGGAACCTGCTGCTTTGCTGCTTCGCTCGCTCTCCTGCTTGGTAAATTAACCTCCAGGCCGTGGGAATGAGTGAGCCAAGAGCCACTGCAGACCTTTACAGAGTTTGTTTGTGATGCTTTGATAGACGTGCGGTCATGTTCTGCATGCATGCACACACATGCACACGCGTGCACACACACACACTCACAGGCAAACTGCATTTGTTACTCAGCTTCCTGGCAAGTTCAGACTTACTTCAACGAGTTTCTAATAAGAATAAAAAAAGTGCTCGCTCTCTTACTTTTCTCATCTATGAACCATTTTGCACACCAAGCTGCTAAGCCAACGAGGGCAGTCCTTAGTAGAGAAGGAAAATCTCCACTTTGATCTTCCTTGCAATAAAATAATTCTCTTTTAAAATAACTCTTGTTGCTGCCTGGCTGCAGGCTTTGGCTTCTAAATGCCTGGTGAAGTAAGTGTGTCTGGTATAATGATTTTAATTAAGAGACAACTGATCACCTCTGCTATGAAATCCAAGTTTAAAAGCAAAAACAAACAAACAAACAAAAAATCCTCTCAACTTCACCAGCTTCCTGGAAAAAGTGACTGACTGGCTCTTCATTCTCCAGCAAAATCACAGTGTCTTCACTGGTTTAACTAAGGGGATGTTCTGGAAGAGAAATTGCTTTCTGTCTGTATTGCTAATGAGCATGTATCTGTCACTCAATCTTTTTTTTTTTTTTTTCCTTTATGTAACCCAAAGTACTAATGTCTGGAAGAAATCTTTGAAAATTCTTGGAAAAAATTAATCATCTTCATGTGCCTAGCTTGCTAAGGCTCATAGAACTTGTTGTGCAATATTATATGAGCAAATGGACTGGTTTTCATCACAGTTTTCATGGATGTTGGATTCTACCAGAACTTTGACCACTGATCTGAAGCAAGTCGAGAACCCAAACATCCTTTTCTGAATAGTGCTCCCTCTTACCTTAGTCTAGACTTTATTTCTGTGATTCATTGTACATTCCTGCTTTTTCGAACGTAGATTTGTTCACCTTCAAACCACAAACTATAAAATTATAAGCTTTCCAATGTGAAATACATGAACATATTCTAAACTCTGCAGCGTAGGGAACAAAATGACTTCTGTACATATTTATCTTAGAGCCATTCCGATTGGACAGGGTTCACAGGGAATATATTTGGCCAATGATGCAGAATTAATAACTGCATTTTTAACCCACTACACTTTGTATAGATCTCAAAATCTGAAAGCATTTTGCAGAGGAGATTGATGGCACTGTTGTTATTACACGTGGGGAAAGAAGGGCACAGAGCCCTTAAGCCAAGTGCCATGAACAGAACCCCAGTTCTGCTCGAGGGCTTGATCGCTTTCTCTCTTGCTGGGATCAGCATTCCCTGGGCAAAAAAGACTCGAGGTCATCAAAAGAAAACTTGTTCTTGGGGGTTTGGAGGTCTTCAGTGAAAATAACTACCAGGTCATTTTCCCTTTTGTCTCCTAGCTGTCGCCATGCTGCCATAGCGAAGTACTTTGGCGATGTCACTCCACCTTGTAACAAGTGCTGCGATTACTGCAAGAACCCAGGGGCGGTGAAAAGGCAGTTGGAGTCACTGGAGCGTTGCAGCAACAGCTGGAGCAAAACCTGCATTGGGCCCACGGGTTCCTCCTGGGATTGTTATGATCCAGAGCTGTATGAAGGAGGAAGACGAGGTTGCAGAGGTTTTAGCAGGTCCGTATTTGGTAGCTCTTACTCAACTCACATGAGCTATCAGAGAGGAGCTTCCAGCTGCAGGCCCTGCCACTCTTCTATTTTCCTGCCACACGTTTCTATGTGGTATTTTCCTGTAACTTTCTGGCAGCAGGAGCTGGAATTTCATTTTCCACGTGCTTTGGCAGCCTTGATCAAACACATGTCTCAGAGAGCCAAAAGCTGTTTTGTTTGACATAAGAATTGCCTTGCAAAATGTAATTGGTTCAAGAAACTAACCTGAAAGTTTTGAAAGAGGTAAGTCAGCTTAGCCCCTGCTCACAGTCACAAGAATGCAAAATGTTTAAATTGAGACAGACATGAAAGCAAAGTATGATATGGCCCAGCACTCATTCCTGGCTTAGTACTGCTGTCTAAGGGACCAGCAGGCTGAGGGACCATTGAGAGGACTTAGCCATCACAGAGAATGTAGTGGGATGCTAGTGTCAGATTCTTCTAAAGATTGCTATATTTTAGCAGACTGATGGTAAAAAGATGTGCCATGGGAAATATGACTTACTCTGTAAAATACTTGGCAGTGTGGAGATGACAACTTCTCTTCTCCTTTGCTCTCCACAAGAGACAAGAGTTCTCATGTTAAAAGCTGAAGATAGGTGTCCTGGCTGGATTGCAACCATTGTGCAGGTCAGGCAGGATGCAACCTTCCCTGCTTGCACTGCCAGTGAAGCTCTGCCGTGAGTTACAGCAGCCTGGCCTGGCCCCTCTGCTTTACTTTGAATGGCTGGAGAGTAACTGTAACTTTGTTCTTCAGGCTACTCCAGCTGAGCTGGAGGAAATTTCTGTACTTGTGACCTGAGTCTGTTTGATTCCAGGACTTGATAAGACACAGACAGTGCTGTTGCTGTACAACACAGTTTGCCACTTGGTTTCTTGAGCCTCTACATGACTCGCTCATAGCTTTTCATCAGAAGCTGTACTAATCACCAGTCTTAGAGTTTTGGTTTGTGATACCTGGAAGTTTTGGCTATGGCATCTGTAGAAGGCCGTAAACTCTTGAGTTACATCTAGGAAGAATAAAGCACAGTATTTCATAATATTAGTGATGGTGTTTTCATTTAATAGATGAGTCTGAGCAACTGCAGCTGAAGAATAGATTCTGTGCCCGTTCTACCATCTCTGCTGCAAGGGCAGCAACAACAGACAGAGAGAGAGAAAGAGAGAGGCAGCTGGCAGCAGTGACTGCTCAACCCCATGGGAGAAGCTGGCAGAGCTTCTGAAATGGAGCACTCCATTCTCAGAACACTAGTTACCTGCTATTAATCCCATGAATTTCTGTGGAGGAGAGTACTGCCCAGCCTGAGGGATGGTAGCAAAACTAAGAGCTATGACTTGTTCAGAAGGGATCTGAAATACCTCTTCTTTGTAAATACCGGGATTTCCAAAGCCTGTGCTACAACCACCTAATGTTGCATCTGCCTGCAGAAAAGTTTTTAACTCTTCCTCTCTTGCCTTATCCAGGTATGATGAGGAAGGCAGTGGGAATGGGGATGAAGTCAATGAAGAAAATCGGAAACGGGAGTGGAACAACTTCTACAAAAAGCAGATGAGTCTGCGCAAAGTGAGTTGATGTCACGTTATAAGAGATGCATAGGTTGTTTGCTTTTAGCATCTATGCTGTGAGCTTCTGCTGCAGACTTAAAGGCTTCCTGGCACTACTGAAAGTCAATTATTGCTCCTTGTTGTTGCTTATTCTGATTTTTACCAATTACCTCTGCTTTTGCCATGCTCTCTGTATTTTGAGTCAGTCCTGAAACGTGAAGGAACTCAACTCAATTATGTACTGATCTCTGCAGTGCTAATCAAGAGGATCCAGTTGTCTTTAGCATCTTTGATACTAGTAAAAACAGATTGCCCCATTTAGCTTCTCCTGTACATGTGAAGGTGAATGTCTGGCTTTGAGTCCCATCCTTTGCTTCCCTTCCTCTGTTTTGCTGCCTTTTCAGCACCTTCATAATTTCATCACTAATCTTCCCTGAAGCAGGGAGATAAAGAATGTCTCGTGTGCTCCTAGATCTGCGTGTGTGTTGCAGGATTGCAAATGTTTGACTGATCTGTGTTTTCTTCCAGGGCAAAGAACCAGAAAAGGAAGATTTTGTTCCTCCAAGTAAATACCTTCTTTGATTTATAGTGGGTTTTCTTTGGGAGAAGGGAGTCTTGTATTTTGCAGCTGCATGTAATTTATGTTGCATCAACACTAGGGGTACCAATCCTAAGCACAAAGGTTAGGCTTTTGGCTGTGGAAGCTTGGCTGGAGATCAATCTGAGCTTAGTCCTGCTCGGGGTGAAGATACGGAATGCGTCTTTCTGAACAGCTTTTCTAAACGAGCAAGAGAGAAGGGAAACCCTGTTTATTCTAGGTTTTTAGGGTCTTTCTTTTCTGCGGTGGTTATGCAGCGGTAATCAATTGGGCTATATGAAAACTGCTGAGGAACTTTGCCATTTTTATCTGTGCTACTTGGAGCCCTGTCTAGCAACACAGTACTTAAACCATTGTAAATAGTTCATGTTACTCTATTCAGCCTCTTTATTTTTTGGTTGCTCTTGCAGGGGGGAGGGAAAGAACTGGGTTTTCTAAGAAGTAGGATGTTTCAAAAAAGTGCTTCCTGAGATGGGGAGTTTTTGGAGAGCTGCCAGTCATAAGCTAGCAAAGTAGACATTCCCATCCAGAATGAGAAATCTCACTTCAACTTCTGCCTGCTCTTCTGGAGTTTGTAGCTTCTCCAGGTAAGGGGCTAATTGTAGTGGCTCTTGGGGTGACTGTGCAGGGAAGAGCATGCCAAGCAGTATTGGACTGGCACCTTCCTAATGAGATTTGAGATGTTCTCCATCAGCCCCGGTCTTGCTATGACATCTTTCCCAAATGTCTCTTCTGTGGTAGGTGCAGACTGCCCTTTGAAGGATGCCTTCAGCAGGAGAATCTCTAAGCTCACAGTGAAGGTAAAAAACGCTGTTTAACATTCAGTTTTCTTGACTCACAAGGAGAGCAAAGATTTTACCTTCCTCATTCCTGTTCCTTCAGAGATCAAGTTCAAGGGGAAACATGACTTCCACAGAGTATGTTTAACTATCCTATGTTTTCCAGGGACGGGAACATTGCTTGAAGATACTGGAAGAAGCTTTGACCAATAACCAGAAAGTTCCAACAGCAACAGGAAAAGGGTATGAGTTAAGAGAGAAAAGGGGTAGCAAACTGTATCCTTTAACATGGGGCCGACTCTGTCCTAAGCAAGATCACCATTCTCAGGAAATAACCTTTTTAAGCTATTGGGTCCACAGATGTAGCTTTCGTTAACAGTGTCCTTCTTGTGGTGAGTTTAGGATTAGACATGAGGATTCCTGGGTCCAGTTCTGCTAATTCAATTTGATTCTAGGAATCACAATTCCTCCCTGTCCCACAAGATGGCAATAGTGTACTCCTCAAATCCAGCAGCTGAAGAGGAGAACTTGGACTTAAATTTGTTTTTACCACCCCCTTCATTTCCTCACAAGTCACCCCTGCATACCTTAATCAGGAGTCACACTTATGCTTGTAGCGAAGGGTGTGAATTTTTCATACTTTCTGGAAGATGTTTAAGCATTAGTGTTCATTTTACAGATATAGAAGTGTGTCTTGCCAGAAATCACCCCAGCCTGTGTTACAGGTCAGACCCTCATGCCTGTGCTGTGGAGTTGGAGTATGAAGCTTTCCGAACCAGTAAAATGGCTAACTCATACAAAGCAACTGTGTTAAAGAAGGTAGGGCCCTAGGTCTGCTATTGCTCCCTGACCTCTAAACAAGGTGTGAGGTCAAGGGGAAATATGGTAGAATGCATGCAGGAAAAGATGGATGAGCAGCTTTGCTTTGTTTTGGATGTCTTCTAAATCTTTCTTCATGGTTTTGTTTCCAGGAGGAGCCACAATCACATTGGCTTCACATCTTTGTTGGCTTCAGTCTGTAGGCTTTGGAAACCTATGTATCAGTGCAAGCTTATCTAGATATCATCTGGGTGTGGCGATAAAGGGAATGCAGAGTTCCTAGACTATCACTGACATTAGAGGAACATTGGATTGCATTAACTGGCTGACAGAAGTCTCTTTCTGGATGCTTCTATCCTAGAAATAGGTGTCTCTCCACGGAAGATACATGTCCTGCCACTAAGGCTTTCGGTACATAGAGAGAGAAGCATACATCAAGATTTCTAGCCACTGTAGAGCATTTCTGTTTTCTCTTCAGGTAGCAGAGATCAACAAGGCCTCAAAAGAAGGAGAAGTGTTCACAGTCTTTGGGTCAGGAACTGGTAGCCACAGCAGCATGGAGACAAAGTCTGGACATCCAGCAGAAGAGGACTTCCTCCCCGCATCCCAGGTTTACTCGGTGAGTGAGTACGGATGAGATAGACAAGGAAGGAAAAATGTGGTGGGTGGGATAGACAAGGAAGGGAAAATGTGGTTTGGCTAGTCCCTTAAAAATTTTTTTTAAGTTTGTGTGGCTATAGCTGTATGTTTAAACTGGAATTGCATTCTCTGTCACTGTTTTGTCTCCTGTCTGTGAAGCTGTTGGGGTGAGAACAACTAATCATGCTGGTGATTATAGCATATGTGCAGGCCATACATCAGATAAGTTTTTCTTACGTTGCTCTATCCAGTGATGCTGTCTGTCTCCTATGTCTTCAGCCCAATCCATTTCCCTGATGGCTCAGTTGATGGTTATGATGATGAGCCCATCTCAGGTTATGGCTGTGTGCACCGTGGTATACAGCGTGCTTTCCTGGGGTGCACTCAGGACTTGTCCTGGTTAGTCACTGCTTGACTTCTCAGGAATGGCTTTTCCCTCATATCATATTGCTTATCACTAATCTTTCCTCATCCATGGGCAGATACTACCTTTCCCAAAGTAACAGAGACCAAAGCTCGTCTGGTGGCTTTTCAGCAGGGGTGTGTGTATTAGAAACAAACCCAGGTGGCTTTCTGCAGGAATCAGACTTCTGCACTGCAGTTTGCCTTTTTAAAGCAAGGCTCCCTGACCTGGTAGCTCCATCCCTAAGGCTTATAGGCATGCTCCAGAGAGAGTTCCATCTGATCAGAACGAAGGAAGCATTTCTTTCCAATTCCTGTGCTGCAGTGAACTCCATTGGTCTACCACTATTTATCAGGTATCTTTCCCATTAGTTGACCACTCTTGAAAATTTTCAGGTATGTGGATGCTCTGCCTCCTCCACATCAAAATGAGGATCCTAAGATGCATCTGTTCACAATGCAACAGGTGCTAGTCCTTTAGCCTCTGCTGAATCTCCTGCTAGAACTCAGCTCCCTCATCTGTGGCTCCACAAAATTAAGAAACTCTCTTTCAACTCCTGCTGGCCCTGCTCAATGTGGCAGTCAGGAAAAAAGGCCCCTCAGCAGAATTGGGTGGCTGTGACACCCTGGCTCAGTCTGGTCGCTTGATATACCTTGGCAGCAACATCCACTGAAGCTCTTCAGGGCAGAAGATGTTTATATGTTTTCTTCTCTCAGCATCCCTCATCATGTGCATCTTGTCTAGTCTCCTGCTTCTGTTCTCTCCCTTACCGTCAAAGTTGTTTGTTTGCCTGGTCCTATAGTCCTCCTATGTTAAAGGCCAGTCCCTAATTTGGTGGAGTCTGTCCATTGGCTCCAGAATGCAAATTGGCTTCCACTTCTCCTTAGTTTGCACAGCTCAAAAATAGGCCATTCTTCTGTCTCCTGGTACACTGCTGTGACAGTGCAGGCAAGGAAATGGAAACTTGGCTCCTTTCAGGGTTCTGCACATGAAGCCTTCTTAATGCTCTCATATCTTAAATCCGTCTTCCTCTTCCTTTCTCTGTAGTTCAAGCCCAAGCGTGTGGGAGCTGGGTTTCCAAAGAAATCCAGCTTGTTCCAGACAGCTTCAGAACTGCTGAAGGTAGAAGAGGGCAATGCCAAGCCTGTCAAAACAGATGATGATTGCCCAAATGGGCAGGACAACTGCAACTTCAATCTAGAACTGGACACCAGAATCCCTGTTCTCCAGAAGAAGGAAATGGCAACCAAAGCAGCGTGTGAGAGTGCAGAGGGCGAAGTACTGCTTCCTGAAAAGAAGGGACAACAATCCAGTCCGGACACAAAAGTTTCCCTTTGCGATAGCCCTCCTAAGAAGGCCAAACCTAGCAAGAAGCAGCAAATGCTAGCAGAAGCGGCCAAAAAAGAATCACAGGACATTTCCAAGTTCTTCTCCCTCACTAAAGCTTCATCTAAAGCCACAAGTTGCAGCTCAGTAGAGGAAGACTGCTGTTCTGCAAGGACACTACCTCAGGTTTCTTCTCAGAGCACGTGTCAAGAGAAATTGATACCTCAGGAAATCAAAGATGTCTCTGCAGAGGATGTGACTGGACACTGCCTGGCAGAAAATCAAGAGTTGGAGCAGATGGAAGGAACACTGACTGAGAGAGAGGAGGACTTTAAGCCGCCGCAGGCTGCTGAATCTGAACTACTTCAGACAGAAGTTGATGAAAAATTCAGGTAAAATCTCCATCTCTCTGCTCTCTACGTTACTTTACTAACTACCTGCAGAGCTCCACCAGCCTTGTCCTGGAAATTGGAAATGCACGTTAGAGGCTGGGGAGGGAGGCTCGTGCTTTACCATGAAGAGTCTCAAGGCCACTGACAGTGAATGCAGTAACATCTTTACCATAGAATAATTAAAACTGTCCTTCTCTCCACTCTTCCCATACTAGTGCTGCTGAAACTGTCACAGAAACTGAGCTAACTGCTGTTGGGGAAGGTCAGAATGGGAAGAGACCAGGATCAGATGAGGTAAGACTTTAACAAATGCTGTTTTCCTCTGCTCCTTCTGTTCAGCTTGTTCCAAGTTTCTCTCTGGGAGTGATGTTCCTAGTCTGAACTTTGCCTAATAGTGTTATTTGTCTGGGGAGAGCCCAGCTGCAGTCTCAGCAAAGAGGAAAACCATGGTTAAGTTGCGCTCTTGGTATGCCCCTTCTGCCCACTGGACCCTTGCCAGACTGCAGCTATAGGCCAGTAACTCACAGGACCACTCAGCAGCAGACTGCGGACGCAGCCTTTCTTGCCTTTCAGTCCCTGGTTCTGCATTTGGTGTTTGTGACTGCCTAGCAGCTCTCTCCCTCAACAGCACAGTTTTTTATTTCCTCTTCCAAGTTGAATGGGAATGCAGCTCTCCTGTGGTGGTTGATTCTTCCCGAGAGGTGCATTATCAGCAGACAGTCTGGAAGATATTTTCCTATCAATCACTTACCTGTGTAAGAGAGGGTCTAGCAATTACCTGTCCTAATAAAGGCATTGGCTAATTCTAAATATGCTACTCCTAAAGGAATTTTTCAAAGTCCCTTTCCTTTGTTTGGGAACTAAGATGATATCATGGCTGCACAGCTTCATGTCTTCAGGAAGGAGGAGGAATGGGTTATACAGATTCCTGTATGATATTCACTATAGGAAGAGCCTGCTGCAAAGAGGCATGTTCTCAGAAGGCATTGGCTGCTTGGAAGGCTAATGCTGCTGCAGGAATTAAGGGTTTTGTTTTCTTCCGTCTTGTCTCCAGGATAAGGAAAGTCCTGCAAAAAAGAAGCTACGGACAGCAGCAAAGTCTTCTATTCTGTCCCAGCCAGAAAGCAAAAGTGTTGGTCCAGCAAAGAAGAAAGTGACTTTTGATCCAAACATATCACAGTGTGATAAAGAAGGAACCAGCAAGACTATCCAGCCAGTGACCAAAGGCATGTCCCTCAAAGAGACAGCAGACATCGTTGTCAAATATTTGACCCCATTCTACAAGGGTGGCAAATTTGCTTCCAAGGTAGGGGCATGGTTCAAGGCCCTCTCTAGCAGAAGGATACTGAATCTGTCTAGTGATCTGGGGCTCCAAGAAGGGAAAGATGCTTACAGCACTCCTGTGGTATGAATCTATGAACTGATCTCGACTTCCTGCTCTTTCTCCTTCCCATCCCTGCAGGATCTGTTTAAGGGCTTTGCTCGGCACCTTTCTCACCTACTGACTGAAGAGCAGAACCCTGCCCGCAAGACTGGTGAGTTGGTAGCTGGGGAGCACCAACAATCTTGGGTTCTTTTGATGCTAAGTGGATTGATCTGTTAAAGGGGGCAGATGTCTTAAGTATCTTCTCAAAGGTGGTGCTTCTTCTCTTGCAGTGAAGGAAGAAGCACAAAGACTCATCAAGGAATTTTTCAAAACACGGGTCAGATGTGAGAGCGAGACAGACTGGCAGGAGCTGCAGAGCTCCGAGAGATAATCTTTGCATCTTGTTGGCTCTTTTCCTTCCTTGAGGAGGGGGAGAACCACGGAATCTTGCTAAACTTAGCCAAGGAGAGTTTCGTGAAAATGCAGAATGGAGCTTTTTTCTTCCCACTGCATTTTTGTTCTCTTCTGTTCAGTGTCACCTTAGTGATACACACTTCCAGGAAACTAGTTCCTGTGAACTTACGGAGAGTTTCTCCAATAACCAGGGCATTGAAGCCCTCCAGCGCATCTTGCCAGGAGGTGTAAAGTCTGCATCTGCTGTGTAGATTAGGGGCTGCTGTCTCAGGTGTTCTGCAGTGCCTCCAACCTCTGCTCCCCGCAGCAGTCTGGGAAGGGCTCAGATTTTCCAGTTGGGACTCTGCTTTGGGATAGCATCCTCTTGCTCCCTAGATGGCTCTTCCCCTTACTCTCCCATCTCTTGCGTTCTTATTTAAGTGTTACCAATAGAAGCCTTATGCTACAAACATGTTCACTTGCTTTGCTCAGGGCTGCCATAGATGGAGTTGGTGGTTGAGTTCCTGGATGGAACATTTTCCCTTGGAGGGCACAGTTTTGTTTTTACTATGTGGGCACTGCCTGCTTTCTGAAGATGGAGAAACTCAGATTCTTTTTGTTTTAATCCTAACAAATTTTTAACTGTGTCTAGTTCTGCCTGCCCTTTAATCTAAGTGGTGATGTTCTTTCAGTGTTAAGTCTCCAAAGGTGGCACCAAGGCTGTTGACACTTTTCAGCATTTGCTTGTAACCCCTAAAGCCATATCTGCTCCCTGTGCCTCGCCCACAGCATCCAGTACAGAGGGCAACGCTGCTGTCACAACTGGTTAGCATACTGCTGTGGCCCTCAGATTGATGCTGCGGTGCCTCTGCTGCTATATTTATATAAGGACCTGAACCTGTAGGGCATTGGTGTGCTTTAAATAACCTGATCCCTAGGCAGAAGTCCTTTCTGTTGGGTTTTTGTTGGGTTCTGCAGTTGTTCTGTGCCTACAAAAGGATGGTGGCCTCAGGTACTAGTGCTGCTAGAGAAATTCACAGCCTGAGAAGCCATGGAAGAAACAGGCTTTTGAATCACTTGTACTCAACAGATTTTTTTTTTAATATACTGAAGGGTATGTGCAGAACTGACAATAAAATTATGTTACAGCTGCTGTGGAGTCTTCTTGGAAGCTTTCTTACCTATCAAATAAACTTGTCTTAATGTATAACTTTTACTAAAGACAATGCTCCATGTTCCATCACTGTGAACACAACCATGAAATTTCATTCTTTTTGTTTGAACATGCAGCTAATGAATGCAAGACAGGGATATGATGGGTGGAAAGTCTTTGGCAGTAGACATCTCCAATCCTGATAGCTGCAGGACTTTTCCAGCTAGAACCAGAAGAGAAGCTTGGAAATGTTTAACTCAGTCACTTTCATCTTCAGTTTGGTCTAGTAGGACCAAAAGAGCTCACTGGTAGGACCAGAGAGCTTTATAAGAAGCCTTTTGCACATTAAAAAAAAAAAAAAAAAAAGTTTTTTCAGCTGTTGCTTGGTGGTTTCCACTTCCCCTTCCCATTAAAGATCCTGTATCACTGGCCACTTAAGTGGGATTACTGTCTCTAGAGTTCAGCTGCTGGCTGGCTAGGTGAACTTCTCAGAAATGCTGTGTGTGGCTTGTAAGAGATCATTATGACATGGGTTATGTGAAACAGTGTTGAATCACCATGTCTGGCATTTCCAACCAGAAAAGCTGTGGGGAGCTCTGCCTCAGTGGAGGGTAGCAAAAGCTCATAAAAAAAAGAAAAGGGGAAGAAAGATGAATTAAGCCTCAGCAATCTTTTCCTGTGTTTCCTGTTGTTGTGGTGCTTCTGCAGCCTTGCAGCAACGCTGCTGAAGGGGAAAGGTGGCGCTTCAGCCTCAGCTGGGACCTACAAGGCCACAGCAAGTAGCACTTGCAGGTGAAGTTCCTGACAGAAAAGACTCAGCTGTTACTGCTAGTATCAGCTCACCAGCAGGGAGCCAGCTGTGGGTCATGGCTTGCATTGAGCACCCTCAGATCCATTCCCAGCTTACAGTAACATCCTTTTCCTCAAGCTTTTCTAGTTACCTGCAGGTCAACCTTCTCATATTATATCTAAATTAGGATCTATCATATCATAGCTGCAAAATAGCTATTACGTGATTATTTTATTGCAGTCCCCTAAAATGCAGGTATATTTATTTCAGTAAGATAGCTGCAGTAATAAAAATAAATTAAGCATTTTATACAACCCAGGACTCTCATTCTCTGCTGTAATACAAGTTCCATTTGAGTACTTTTCTCCACGGGCGTACAGCCATCATTGAAGTACGACAGCTGCATGGGCATGACTGAGTTCTTTATAGTGGAAGGAAAAAGATGCACATAATTATGTCAGTAAGAAATTAATCAACAATAAACATTCTTACCATTGCAGCTCAATCTGTGACCCAGCACATATGGTAAATTGCATATTAACACTGATCTACTTTGTAATTAAGATGCTTTCTACAAGCTCCTGCTTCATAAACCCTGTGCAGGGCATCTCTTGCAGATCAAGAAAAAAATGGTCTTAGGAAAACACCAGCAGCCAGTGCAGTCATATCATAGCCCTGGCTTTGCTTTCTCATACAAAAATCTCCAGCAAGCATCAGTCTTTGTGCCTGTTCATTAATTCATAAAAAGAGAAAAAACAATACCACACTGCACAGCCTGAAGGCAATTGCCTCTGTGCTTCCGTGTACTCAGCTGCTCTGGGATGGAGCAGGTATGAAAAAGCAATGGTGTGAAAAATATGTTGTGTGGTTCTTTCAGTGCATACATCACTTCAAGGAAGAGTACAACTCACTGGGACTGAATTGCAAGTCATGTGGGGTGAGATTATGGGTCAGTTCATCAACAGACCATCACTGTGGTGGCAGTCTTGGAAAGCAGCAGAGATCAAGGATGTCTTTTGTGAAAGGCCTCCCCAGAGGACAAGGCAAGAAGCACTGAACAAGCCCGAAGAAATGAAACCTGTGCTGTTCTGCCTGGTCAGTTCTTCTCTTCTCAGGCTCTAGTGCTGAAATTCAGTTTGACTCAAGATGACAACAATTGTGTGATACACTTCTTTAGCCTGTCAAAACACAAATCAAAAATACAAATCAAATATTCTCTACTTACTGCTGCCCCAGAAGTTCCTGCTTATCATAATGAAATATTCCCATAATTAAGTATCAGCTATGCACTGGAACTCAAGCTGCCCCAGCCACCTCTTGGAGGGAAAAAGAGCAGTACTACTGTCTCTTGGTAGTGGCTCAGCCGGGCAGTGAAGGGCAATTTCTGAACTGCCAGGAGAAAGCTGTGGGTCAAGTCTGATCATTTCACCTGTGACAGTTCAATCCACAAAGTCTTGGGGCTAGCTGCTGAGCCATAGTTCAGTTCCACACCAGGAAGCCCGCTGTCAGAGACAGGCCGCAGAGTTCGCATCTTCTGCAGCTCTTTCAGTGGGATGACACAGCAGACCTGTGCAAGAAGAAAAAGACATAGAGAACTCCAGCAGTCGTCTTTAAGAACAAACCCACCTGATTCTGGTCAAGGAAGATTTGTCTCAAGAGTCTCTTTAAAGCTGAGAAAAGGAGTGAGGCATAGGGCAATGCATACTGAAAAAACACAATGGCCAGAGTAATTGCTATGCTCCTGCTGCCAACTTATTCATACAGCTGCTGCAGGAATGAGACAAATAGGAATGTGACCTAGGCTTGGTTTTACTACAGACCATGCTTGTTTCCAAGATGACTGTGCTTACGAAAGAGCACATGGCAATATGCACATCTGTTCTACCACTGTCTGTCACTTGCTTTGGGCTAGAGCTGTTGTTACAGTGAATTGCTATCATGCAGGTAAATACAGTCTCCTCCTGCACACATTCTTCTAAAAGTCAAACCTAGTGTCTGGCAGGCATCACAGTTCTGGGCTTGAAGGAAGAATTGTCTGGCATACCTGGACAGCACTATCCACCACAATGATCTGTTCTTTATTCACGCCAAAGAAACAGGGCACAGGGATTGTCTCATCACTGACTCTCTCTGCAAGGTAGATGTTGTAGCCAAAGAAAGGCAATTTGATTATATGCTCTGTAAGAAAGCAAAAGGTGGCTTTCAGTCAGCATCTTTTGGCCAAGAATCTACTGCACCAACCTAAGACAGTCAAAAGCTACATGTCTTTCCAAGCTTTTCTACATTAAAAATTGACAACTTCTCCCTCCTCCCTTAGGTCCCTGGTGTTCAGTTGTCAGCAACGTGAATGTATGTGTTATTCTTTAAAGAGCTGAAAACAGGCATGTAGCCAGAATATCAATTTAAATATAATCATACAAAGCTCTGAAAATTTGTTGCAGGCTTTTACCAAGAGGTGGAACCTGTACTATGACAGCAGACTTCGGAACAAGTGCCATACTGCAGGGAGAGGCTGTCAGGGAGTCATGTGTATTGGGCCACTCCAGGCACCAAAGATCCTTGCCAAGCTCATGAATTGCTCAAAAAGTGGGTTCAGAGGCAGCTGCCATCATGCTCAGGATGGGCTACGCTAGCAGATCTGGACATCTCACCTATAAACTGGATTTTTGCATCCATTGGCTGGAGTGGCTCCCTGGTTCTCAGCAGCAGGGCAACGTGGTTCTGCAGAGCCTCGGGGCTGATGCGGGACTGCAGGGGCTTTGGTGTGTATTCCTTCAGCTCCTCCCTGTGCCAACAAGCAGAGTTTGACTCACCCCCTGCCCAGCAAAAACAGAAAGTTCAGCCAGGGGAGTTAGAAGCAAGGAGGGGATGTGACAACAATTTTCACTGGCAAGGCTGAGGGCGAGGGTGGAGGGAGAGGGAAGAGCACAACAGGTAGTGTCCAGATTGAATAATGTGGAAGGAAACAGACAGTGAGACAATCAGATTTCCACAGGGAAGAAAGCTGTGTACCACTGATTAGTGCACTGAGAGAAATTCCTCCTTTCCGGAGACAACAGGAGCTCTTCAGGCAAGAACTGTAGCATGGAAGAACTACCAGGTGTCTGTTTCATAGGCAGTCTCAGCTGAAAAACACCCACTCCATCTCTGTCTTGCTCCTGTGTCTCCAAAGCACTACACCAAGCAGAGTTCCCCGTGCCCAGCAGGGCTATTCCATTGACTCCTAATGCTGATGCTCTAAGGGGGTTTGATGGACATCCTGCTACTAACACCACTCTGAATCAGAGTGCACAAGGATACGGGAAGAAGTGAATGTGAAAATAAAGCTCAGGGCTTTAGGAGGGCTGCAGGACAGAAGCTGGGGCCTAAGGACCTTTCCTAGTACCCAAGGACACCTTCATCCCTATTAGGCACCTCACCACAGATTTCAGGTGCCCAAATTGAAAACACTAGCCCTCATGAGAAAGAGCAAAAGAGCATTCAGCCCAGTTAAAAACCTACATCTCTAAGCTCACACACTTCCTTCCTGGTAACCCGAACATGTGGAACTGGCAGCCACAAGAAATGTCTGTGGCACCCTAATGACCCTGAGATCAGCATTCAGAGTGTGAACAGGAAGTAAACTTGCTTGTTTACAGGCAGGAGTAACACACTAAGTGTTTGCAGTTAGTGTATAATGTTCACCAGAATGGTTCCTTCTCTAATTATCCACAGAATAGTTTCAGGCACCTTCCCCTCACCCCTGTGATGCCAGCAACCATTAGAGATACAGACCACCCTGAGACAAGCTTACCTTGAGGGCACAGTGCTCTGCTGCTCTGTTGTTTTTGCCCAGTGCTGGAGCATTGCCAAAATGCTCACCTGCATCTCCACTTCTTTACTATAACCCAGCAACATCCTCCCATTCAGGTAATCCCACAGCATCTGAGAGAGAGCACAGCAAAGTGGCCTTTGTTAAACCTGCCAGAAGGTAAATGCAGCCTGGGCAGCCCCAGGCTACAGAGATCTGGACCCTGCCTTGCAGAGAGCTCAAGCTGAAAATGCTACAGCAGAAGCTTGCTGGGCTCGGAAAAAGCATGCAGAACCACACAAACTATGTCTGGAACAGTGATGGCTGCCTCCTCCACCATCACTCTCCAGTACAGCTCATGGGCTAGGACCGTAGGGGTAGTGCCTTCCTTGGATCCATAGCATCAAATACTAGCCATTTCCAGAAACAGCAAAGTCGATCAGCTGAAGTCTTCACCCTTTTCCAGCCCCCTAGTTTCCCAGGAAAATCCCTGTTGGCCTGTACACCAACTCTGCTGCAGGGCTCTCAGGAGCCACTGCTAGGGAGGTTCTTGGTGTTCATGCTGCCTGTGTTGCTTACCTGTCCATAATGGACTTCAGTATAAATCTTGTTCTCAAAGTGCAGAGGCATTTTCCAGGTGACGCGCCGTAAACTCATGGTGATTAAGTTGTCCTCCAGCAGGTAATCATGAAGATATTCCTCTGATCTCACTGGCCTCACCATTTTCTCTACATGTTAATGCAGAGAGATAGTCATCACTCTTAAAGTTGAGGCAGTGAGTCAAACTCTATGGCCTAGAAGGGGAGCCCTTCTGCATACCCCTATTCAACCCTGTCCGTACAACACCCAGCATCAGCCGTTCCCAAGGGACATGGACACACACAGACCTACATGGATACACACATATGTGTGCATGTGCATGCGCGCACACACACACACACAGAGAGAGAGAGAGAGAGAGAGAGAGAGAGAGAGAGAGAGCGCTTTCAGGAATAAGCAACACAGCTCCTGAGAAGGCACCATCCCTAACCTTAGTACAGAGGGCACAACTGGAGAGCCTCCCCAAGGCTAGCAAAAGTGAGGAAACTACCAAAAACAGTAGCCATGGTACTGCCTGTTGGGCAAACTTCAAGAAAGAAGCTAGTCACTCTCTACTTGCCGAAGTTATCACTGGCACTCCTGACGGCAAACAGAGCAAATTCCCGGATCTCCTCCTGTTCGCCTGCTCCCATCTGCTCACAGATCTCCTGCAAGAGCTCCTTGGCCACCTGAAGCAAGGAAAGAAGCCAATAAGCACCATGGTCAGAAAGCCCAAAGCAGCCCCAGAACAGTGAGACATGCTGGACCTTTTGGAGGGGAGCAGCATGGCTCCAGCCCTTGTATGGAGATACAGGCTGGCATGGCACCGTGGGAAGCACAGACTAGGCCTGAGGATTGACAGATACAGGAGTTCCCTTGTGTGGCTCAGAGTCTGCATCACTGGAAAAATGCAAAGCAGAAAACTCACAGTGAATGTCTTGATTCTGGTGAGGAATTCCACACCTCCAGGCATGAAGATCACCAGTCGGCGGGCCCCACGTCCCTTCTGCAAAGAGCAGTCTTTAGGCAGCAAGACACACAAGACCTCACCAGCCACACAGCTCTCCTCATCTTCCCCCCTCATCTCTGCCTTCTCCTACCTGACCTAAACAGCATTTGCCTCTTCCCTGCCCACATCCATATCTACCCCATGGCATTGCACTCCCAGCCCCCTTACAGATACATGCCTCATGTCCTCTCTTGGACTGCTAACTGCCCCCCAATCTCTTCCACATGTAGCAACACTGCACATCACACCTGCAGGCAAGCATCTGCCCTCCCTCTCTTCCCAGTGTCGCCACTTGTCTGCCCCTCAATACCAGCAGTGCCTCCATCTCCACAGGGAAAGGAAGGTGCCAACGGCCCCCATACATGACATTTTTGCGCAGGTTGCTCTGACAGATCTTGGCTATATCTGCAAGGAAAGGAAGAAACTCCATGTGCTGAACCAGACAAAAGGCTGAGCATTGACTCCTGCAGTGCCGGCTGCACATCCTGGCTGTGTTGAATTCAGCCCAGTCCACTGCCACGAGAGGAAAGAGACCTCATGCTGTCCCTTATTCTGTCAGGACATGTCCAAATCATGAGAAGCTAGCCCCAGATAGTGCCCAGGGTAGCAGGAGTACAGGCAGTGATGGGACCTCCTTCTCTGGAAGGATTCCAGCACGTCCATCAGACATGTTGCTTCACATCCGATGACTCTGGAAGAGCTCAGCCTGCCTTGCCTCTAGGGTTTGGCTGTCAGACTGGGCCTATGTCACAGAGCTAAGCTGAGCCCCAGAGAGAGAGAGACAGTACTCCTCGCTGCTCAGGTGAAGACAAAACAGGAAATGACCTCTGGAAGCAGGGAGATTTCAGACACAAAGCAGATTACTGCCTGAAGGCCCAGCTCCCTTTGTACCCTGCTCATTTCTCCCGTTTGACAAAATCAAGGATTTCCCCATTGGCCCATGTTCCCCCCTGAATTCTGTCTTCTTTCCTTGACCACTGGGGCTTAGTAACAGGGAGGAGAGCTATTTGCTTTACAGGACACAGAAACAGCCATACCATGGTGAGTGCTGGATGGATCGCTGCTGGCTTGCTGCAGAAACTTGGTGGCATAGGGCATCAGGATGTTGGAAGGGAGGAAATACCCAGTAAGCAGGTTTAGGAGCAGCCAACCACGCAGCAAGCTCTCCCTACAGGACAGAAAGAACTCTGGACACCTTGGAACAAGACTCTGCTCCAAGGAGTAAAAAGTGAACCTCTGCCCTTCTCAGCACTATGAGAGATAGCAGCAAAAATGAGGTGGTGGCCCTTGGCCAGACTATCCTTGTGAGGAGAGGATTGACCAACCTACCCTGGCAGCAAAGAAAAGGAACAGGCACAGCCACACTAACATCACTGCTGCCACATCACAGGGCAGTGTGGGATCAAGTCAGTTCTGACTGCTGTACAAACTCCCCAGGGCTCTGAAGAAGAAATCAGGGCTCTGGACAGCACTGCAGCTGGGAGCTGCCAGGAATGTTTACCAGTGCCCAGATACCTCAGGAGCCAGAGACGAAACGATGATTGTCCTTTGAAGTGACAAAGCCAAACCCACTGACAGGTTAACCTTCCTGGGTGCTCAGCAAAAGCCCCAGCAGCTGGGGACAGCACACCTCTTCCCCTGCTCTGCTGCCCATCCAGTTTGGTGGATGCTCTCCTGCAGCCACGCATGCGCAGGAGCTGATAATGCAGGTACTCACTGTTTAGGGTTGTGGGTGACCTGTTTGATGACCTGGCAGTACACCTCATCATGCAAAATCTCCTTCTCCTTGCACAGCTGCATTCAGAGAGAGGACATAGCATCAGACAGGCCCCAAGTTTGCTTCATGGCTATTCACTTCCAGCTCCTGAGCTCCCTTAGGAAATCTCTAACTCCCATCATAGCTTAAAGCCGGGACTTAACAACCTCTGATCTCTAGCGCTGTTTGGGCCCAGAGAAGACGGCAGGTTGTGCTCTCAACCAGGAAATGATACCCAGGTAAACCATCTGCACACACATACCTCTCCTGGCGTTAAACAGTCTCTTTGTTTCAGTTTCTTTTCTCACCCAAGAGGTTGCATTATGGCTCTCCCTGCTCTCTGCCTTCCCTGCAAGGCTTTGGCCCCTCATTCCCATCAGTGCTTCAGCACCTTTTCCAAAGGAAGGTCACAAACCTGAAGGATTTCATAGATGCATTCAATCTCATTCTGATTCTTGAGTTTTGGCTGGTCTCCCATGAACTGCATTAGAGCTGCAAAGCAAGGCCTAGCATTTAGGTCTCAGCAGAGCTGATTCTGCCATGGGGCAGGCAGTAGACTAGTAAAATCCTGAAGACCTTTCTGCTCCACAGGCTATTTTTACACTTGCACTAGACATACTTTCTCGGTGGGGCATCACCCAGGCAGTGTGATCTTGGGCACTTTGTCCTGAAGGCAAATTGTATTTTGCTGTGGCTATCAATGGCAGAAGTGCCTTAGGAGGGGCTCTCCTCTCTCAGTTTTCATTCCGAGCCCCAAGGTGTCTGTGCGTGGCCACTAGGGCCATCTTGCTCAGTCCTGCTCCAGCCTCTGTTGTGTGACGTCTTGGGTAGATACTTACTCATGAAGTTCTTTGTAGCCAGATCATTCAGTTCACTATCAGAGTACTGGAGCAAAGACCACTGGATTGGGACCTGAAAGGCCAGAGCACAGGGGTGAACAAGGGAGGCAGATCAGCACAGAGCTGCATTACAGGCTTCGTGAAAGACACAAGCTCCCAACATCTTGCATGCAGCACTGGAGAACAGGAGGCTCCTATGCTTCTGCAGAGACTGCAGTGAAGGATCTGCCCTGCACTTTTACCATGTTGGAGAAAAGCTAGAAGTAATGCTGCAGCTGGGATTCCAGGTGTAGCCATGAAGAGAGACTGGGCTCACCTTGGTGTGCTGGACAAGGTCAGCTGCACTCTTCTTTTCACCAGACATCTTCTTTTCAGCAGACATCCCCTTCCATTCCAGCCTAGCCACAGGAGAGAGAACATAAGCCAGTCCACGAGATACACACGGAAATGGCTGGCATAGGTCAGGCTACACAGGCCCATATGACTGCTCAGGAAGGACCACGGTCTACTCACTGAGCCTCTCGGAAGTAGGCTGTAGCAAAGTCCATCATGGTGTAATGATCACCAACAGGAACAAGCATAATACTGTTGGGTTCTGATGTCAGGCTGGGAACAGAGCTCTGCAGGGACAGGTACGGAGCCCAACTGAAGGTCAGCTGATATACAGTGCATTTACTCCTTACCTACAAGACCTGAGAAGGTCTCATCTGGGTGTGGTGCCTCCCTCTCCCATTATGACAATATCGGTGGGCCTCCACCTACAAGGATTAAGCAATCTTTTCCTTCCCCCAGCCTTGGGTGTAAGATACTACCAAGGCCTTAGATGCACACAGTCATGTTCTCCTTCAGTTCCGCAAAGACACCTCACCTCCCTGCTGGTGTTCCTGCCCTCTGTGGGAGCTTTCATGCTCTTTCGCAGCCTTCCATGTGCATCCATGCTGTTGTTGAGGTAATCAGGGGCTGCAGCCAATTGCACCAGGCTGGTGGGGAAAAGACCAGAACGGCCACCAACAGAGCCAAACTGCCAGCCTGCAGAGATAGGGGAGAGAAACAATCAGGCCCCACAGCAGCTGCAAAGAGAAAGGAGCAATGAGGCATCCTACAGGAAAAGGAGAGAATCAGTCTCTGACCAGGCTTACCAGCATTCTAAGGTAACATCCACTACAACTGTGGCAGCAGGAACAGAGTGAGTCATGATCAGAGAATGGCGGAGCCAAAGGTGGACAATATCAGACCTTAACAGTCTGCTTTCCTCTGGTCTGCTTGATAGCAGCATGTAGGGCACCACGTATGCAGCAGGCCCTTGAACCCAGTCCTAATCTTTCCTGCCAGTCTCAGGAAAACTCCCTTACCTGGCTCTACGCCTTGCATGGGCAGTAACTGGATGAGGTCACCCTTCTTGAAGCTAAGAAGGCTCTTGTCATCTGTGACATAGCTGCGCAGAGCAATAACGTAGTTGGAATCCTGGGGAAAATTGATGGGTAGGTCAGATCTTGTCCCCAAGATGCAAGGGGCTTGTATCATGTCACCCTGTCGGGGTCATGGGGGAAACCACCTTCATTCCCTGCTGCACCACAGCTGCCACCTCACCTGCCTCAGCTTCTCGATGAAGAGTTCCACCATGGCCTTGATGTGCTGAGCCTTTACAGAGTGCAGGAAAAGCTGTTCTGTCTTCAGAGAGAACTCCAGGCCGTTGCTGCCCTTCAGCTCCACTGACAGCACATCTGCAAAGCTGAGAACACAGCCAACATGCTCAGGCTGCTTCTGCCACAGCTAGAGTCTGCCTGAACTGTAACCAGCAGCTCATGGGAATAGGGCTATAAGGAGGCCAGAGAGGCCTCAGCATGCTCCAGAGGGTGGTCTTTCACCAATACTCATAACAATAAAGATTAGCACTGTACGCTGCTGATGGTTTTTGGTGTACCACTCTGAGGACCTCCCTTCTGATGCCATGTATGGTGCTGAATCAGGCCTAGCACTCACTTGTTTTGAGTGAAATGCAAGGTGGAAAGGAAAGGAAAACACCAAACTCAGTAGAGGGAGGATCAATGAGTTAAAACAGGGCTGAGACAATCCTGGAGAGCACACAGAACCAAGGAATTTGTCAGCTCACCCATTCAATCTCCCTTCCACTGACTGACCACTCTAAAAGCAACCTGCAAGCCACAAAAAATCCTCCCACAGTAACCAGTACCCTTCTGCTCACCTATAGCTGCAAAGAATCTTCAGGTGCTCAGGAGTATAACCAGCTGCCCTTACCACCTTCAGTAGCCGCAAGCCCCGGTGAGAAACACCCAGGATCTGAACGTCACTTCCATTTTCACCCTATAAGGGAAGTGTAGTAGTAAATAGGACACAGCAGGGGAGCAGTATGCTGCCACAGGTACCAGAAAGGAGGCCTGGGCTGGCAGAGGTGCCAAACAGCAACATTTTTGCATCAGCCTTGCAAATGGAGAAAGCAGGTAAAGGAAGACAGAGGAGCAGGAGTCTGAAGGTGCAGAGAGGCAAATGGGAGAACTATGGGAAGAAAGACTCAAGTGACAGCTGCCAAGCAGAGAGTCTTGCAGTCTTACATCACAGCAGGGAGCAGGGATTAGGGCATGAGAGCAAAGAAAATATGCAAGTGAAGAGAAAGGTACAGAAAGCACAGAAGAGTGAGTGATGTGGGGCCTGGGAAGAAGAGATGGCTGAAACAGAAAGACATCCCAAATGAACCAGAACCACACAGCCACAGCAAACCCGGGCTCTGGTGAGACGATTAAGACTCACGTAAACGGGGAAAAGGCGGGAGAAATAGTTAGCCCAGTTATCTCGAGCAGCCAGTACAATCCTCTTCTTTATCCCATCCTCCTGAATGGACCGGACATCAGCACCAACCCGAAACTCCACTAGCAGAGATACACAGCAGAAGTTTTTCAGCAAGACAAAAATGGCCAAGCCTTCCTCTGCCCAGGGACTCATTCACACCATTCTTAGTGATTTGGGGGCAGCAAGCAGCATGAAGAGGCAAAAGGACACTTTGATGGGAAGAACTAACACTACTTGCACACACCAGTCTACTGCCAGTGTCTATCCCCCTGTCCATGAAGCTCTTGTCAAAGAGCACAGATGGATTAAGACATTTCAAAATCCCATCTGTGTGCCTCAGTTTTCTCCCTCCACAATGAGCACCTCAGAACTAAGTTTCCTTGGCTCAGAGAAATTCTGGGGCTACGCTCTGGCCATCTAGAATAAATGAATATTCCTACACTGAACTACATCGCAAAAACAAATGTGCTTTCTTGCTGCAGTGACAAACATTTCTTCTCTGCACTAAGTCCTGCCTGAAAGGGTTTGGAGGCCTGTTTCTCACTTAAAACCAGGAGCTGGGTGGGCACAGGGAGGGAAGGAGGATGGAACTGTTAATTACTCAGCAGATCTTTCATCTTGCGCTTCTCCTCTCTGGAGATTCGAAGGCAGGAATCAGAGAAGGTGTCACGGATGATCTGCAGAGAAAGAACGCAGAGAGGGAAAGGGCCACAGCTGAGTGTGCTGGAGCATCTGAGGCTGTAAAACACACTGAGTTTCAGAGAGAACAGAGTAGGAGCTTGGCTAGGTGGACCTGAGGAAGGGACCAATACTAGTATGGATGCAGAAGTGAAGGCAGCTTATGCAATGTTATTATGGAATATTTTGTCCTCCAATGCAGAGGCGAGAGGCCTTGAGTCATACACCAGTACATACCTGTTCACAGAGCAAGTTCAGACAATAAGGGTGACTGAAGTTTTCTTTGGGGTAAAACACCTGCAAGAGGAAGAGAAAAGTAACATTTACATTACAAATGTTGCAGAAATAGCTCACCAGGGATGTTTTATAATCTATATGCCCTACTGCCGGAGAGGACTGAGTCCATCTCTAAAGTCAGTGAGAGAAGAGGCATGGTGAATGTGAATGGAAGAATCAGAAGTGAAAGATCAGAAGTAAAGTGGTGAGACCACAGGGAGAACTTTGCTCAGTTCAGTGCATTCTCTAACACTTGATTTTAAACACATTTTTAATATTCTGAAGAGAAAGTAGCAGCTAACAACAGTTTCACTTCATTTGTGGATCTCTCAGTTCTTTATGGAGGAAGTTAAGTACAGGTAGAGCAACTGAGGCACAAGATTCAGTAAGGTGGAGTAGAATCCTGATGCCCAAACTGCCTGATGACCCCTAACTCCCACTGCCATATCACGTGGCCTCCTATCTTTGCACTCTTACATCACACAAAAATATCTTTGCACATCACAATAGGTGCATGGGCAAAGGCAGATTTTAACCTACTGTGGGACCAGCTCCCTCCCTCTACAATGAGACCTTCAGCAAATAGAGTATACCTCTTTGCGCAGAAAGATTTTCCATGCAGGGTTGATGTAGGAGAAGCTGACACTAGCAGTGAGCCTGTACAGCTGGGTTTTGATACCATCATCTTCTGCCACTGTTACAGTAGAGGCTGAGTAGGAAGAAAGAGCAGTAAAAATGGGCTTTGGTGACTACAGAGTCACCTTTCCTTCTTCTGCCCTACCAAGAGAAAGGGGACAGTGCCATATGCTTCATCAAAGACTATTGTCAGGAATCCTCTTCAAGGTCATCGATCACCTAATGCGGATACATGCACAAAATAGTCATCATGTGAGTACCAGCATTTCCAACAGCACTTATACTTGCTGTACTAGCCACAAGCTTAGTGCTCAGGATAAAAACAAAGCACTCCAAAGATATGGAGCACAAAGCATCCCAGGCAAAATATTGCCACTGTGCTTAAGCTTGAAAACACATTTTCGGTTTATATCACTATAAAATGACTGCTGAAGCATTCAAAAGGAGATAAAAATTATCCTGAGTTTGCATACTGTAAGGTTCAGGTACAAGGCATCTAGTACTTGCATTGGATTTTCTTTCTCTCTGCATGAAAGATATTAGAGAGAGGTTCCATTTGAAGGCAATCACTCAAAGGCATTGCTTTACGAGGTAAGAATATCCTCATTTAAGCAGTTACAACTTTTGTTGAAACTTTGGAGTTTGTAGACAGTCAAGAAAGGTAATAGATCCCATAGCTGTGCAGCTATTTCTATATCCCTATTAAAAAGAATGAAGGAATTTTTGAGGCTAATCCGGCTGCTTTCACAGTACTTCCTAAACATCATGTTTTTCAGAGTGAGAAAAAAATAATAGGGCAATTCTTTTATATCAGAGAAGCTGCTGCAGGATGTAAGTCTGCAGGTATGTGCATGGGCTCTTTGCACTTCACAAAATGCGATGCTGATGAGTGTTTGAAACAGCTTAAAAGACAGTGGTACATGTGTCCAAAACAGTAAAGTATAAAATGAATTGCAGCCCTAGGCTTCCATTGAAATTCAGAGGCAAAACCTAGGATGGAATAACACTTCCAAAACACTGCTTGGAAGCATTAGCAACGCCATTTTTCAGGTGGGCAGCATCCAGACATACTTTCTGTGGCCAGTGTCCAAGGATCTCCCAGGCTCCCATTCTCCCTCTAAGAAACACTCTCACATTCCTTAGCTCATTTCTAAGGACCCTCCACCAGAGACTCTAGAAGGTAGAACACCTCCTTTTTCACGCCTCCCTAGTCTAAAGTCTGTCCCTTGAATTGCAGCTTTGATAAAGCAACTATGCTTCAGATAGGCAATAAAATGTGTTGTAGGCTGGACTTTGATAAAGCTGTAGCCCAAAGGTCCTTTTTATTTTTAGTTGCATTTTTTCAGAGAAACCCAGCCCCTCCTTCATCATTCCTGTCTGATATCCTGCATTGCACTGGGAAGAAAGTAAGGCGTTAGAGCTGGGCCAATGACTGTGGCGACAACATCTCTGATTTCACAGAGTCTCGTGCCTCTCCCCAGAGCTAACTCAGTCTTTGGCCAGCAAACAAACAACAGAGCATGTTGTGTGACCTTCCTTGCACCCTGGTCCCTGGGTTGATTCTGACCCTCCATCTCACACCAAACTCACTCTGGCAAAGTGAACACTCACCTTTCCTTGTAGATTCCTCACGGCCTCGGTCCCCAGGCAGGAGAGGCACAGGCAAAGATGGGGAAGAAGGAGGGGTCTCAGAACCTGGAGGAGTACTTGGTGGGTCACCAAAGATGGACAGGAGAGGCATCTGTTTCTCCCTGATGGAGCTGGAAGCTGAGCCTTTCTTAGGTGGGGGAGCTGGAGGCATCCCTTTGGGACTCTTCTCTAATGGCCCAGAGGATGGCTGCAAAACAGCAAAGCCATTCAACACAGTCATTCTCTGCGCCACTGCACTTTGCCCTGACACTGCTGTCAGAAATCATCCCCAGGGCAGCAGCCCAGCTCTATAAGCAAGACCTGTGTGAGCACGGGTACCAGAACCTGTAAGTCAGCGCACAGTCACAAGCAGATGAGGATTGAGCAAATCGAGGTGCAGAGAACCAAGTACTTAAGACATCCTCCAGTTGGAAAGGGTGGAGGAAAAAAGACATCAAGACCTTGGGGCCAAATCTGGGGGACATGAAGAGTTCTCTTTGAACTGTTTTCATTCAGATCAGCCCTAAACATACCACAATAAGCCTTGTTGCTTCAGGGCCTTTCTCCAGGATCTGAAGGAACTTTACAGACTAGAATGCATCCTAGAATGCATTCTATCACGGGCTCTGAGCCCACAGCTATCTTGTAACCAAAAAAGAAATCACGTGGCTTCTATTGCACTACTAGAGAGCTCCCAACTCATTGGAGGCTGCATAAACAGGCTCTCTCTGCTGAGCTCTTGGCTGGTCAGAGAGGAAGAAACTCACTGATTTGGGAGACTGGAGATTCATCATCCCCAGCTTGGCCAGAGCCTCATTTTTGGGATCATTCTTCTTCATAAATGGCTTGGACACTCTCCTGCAAGACAAGGGAAAACAGAGTCACTGGGACTGCAATGAAGTCATGGCCACAATGGAGCCATGTGGCAGTGCTGAGATGTGGCCCCCCTCATCTCCTTCCCTGCCCACCTGGCTGGCTCCCACCTTCTCACCTGATAGGCTCAATGGGCTGTGGCTCAGGGGCTGGCCTGCTCTGGTACATTTTGATGATGTTGCGGATCTCCCGGCTGGGTGCAGGCCGTGACTCAGGGCTCAAAGACTTCACTACAGGTGGCTCCTTCTTCGCTGTGGGTGTCTGCTTTTTTGGCTTTGGCTCAGGAGGTGGCAGGATAGGAACAGGAGCTATTGGGAACCAGAGTTTTAACCAACAGACCAGCAAAAGCACAGGACAAAGCTCTTGACTTCATCTGAAGGTCCCTCCCTTTCACTCTCGGCCTGAGTAGCCTTGGCCTTCCTGTGCCTTGCTTTGACATTCCATATTATAAAGCCCAGGCCTTTCTCTTGCTCCTCTGTTCTCAAGATGCAGACTCAGAGAACAGCCGGATCCTTTCCCTCTCTGGCTATATCCTGGGCTGATGCTCACTCCTGGAAAGATCCTGCTTGTCAGCCTGCTTAGGTTTCCACTGCATGTCACCTTACCTGCCTCTGTTTTAGGACCGGACTTCTCTTTTTCCTTCCTTTTCTCCTTCTTTTCTTCCTTTTCCTCTTCCACCTTTGGCTGAGAATTTGCTGGAGGAGTCCAGGTTTTAGAAGGAGGCCTTACTTTCTTCACTCGGATCTGTTGCTGTTCTGAACAGAAAGGTGGAGCCCAGCCCATTAAACTCATAACAAACACCCAGCCCCTGGCATGGGCCTACCTGGTTCCCACCCTTGCATCAGTCAGAAGAAGCCTGTGCTTTCCAAGGGCAAAGGAGAGTGTGGCAGCAATAAGCCTGAAATTTCTAGAAAACTGGCAACTCAATGCCTCACAATCTTAACTGCAGCCAGTTGAACAGGCACACAAAGTTTCTGATACACGCAGCACCACAAGCTCCTACAGGGATCAGCTGGATTCCAGACAGGGAACCCTACTGTTATGCTGTGGAGGCTGCAGAGTAAGATGCTATGATGAGTGAAATTCTCAAAGTGGTAGAGGCTCACCCATCTTCTGGAAATATTCTTTCTTCTGCTGGAAAGTCTCCCGAGGGTAGTCATCATCTTCACTGTCAGAGAACTGGTCTTCCACATAGTTAAAAACCTGCAAGCAGTTCACAACACGGCCAGTTAGTACTAGCCAGCAGGGACACCTCCAAAGTGACCTTAAACTCAAGAGATGACCTTCCCTCGCTAGGGCTGGACCATAACACAACTTCTCCTCATCTGGCAGTATCCCAAGAGATCAGGCTCTGACCCAAGAAAACATCAACCAAGTCCAGAGGAGGAGAAGGATGTTACAGCCCCAAGACAGCTTGCTGGAAGATAAAGAATTCAAAGTGATGAATTTCCTATATACCTCATTGAAACTCAGCTCAGCTGGGAATGAACTAGCCAGCACTGCAGCCAACCCTCCACAGACCTAAATGTCATGAAGGTTTAACCCTGTATCTTAAAGTCTCAGCAAGCAGAGTTTGAAAGGCTTCAGTGTCATAGATGAGCACAGTGCTCTGCTCTCCTCTCTGCCAAACCACAGTCAGAGGGGAAGGGGAGCAGAGTAAACACAAAGTATGACAAGCAAATCCAATTCAGCACCACCATCTGTTCCTTGCACCTGTTTTTCTGCATGAGGTGGAGATTCGGGAGCCTTTGGTGGCTGTGCAACATTCTGGCTGCTAGGAGTCTTTTTGGGCTTAGGGGAAATGGCTGGGGCCGGGGCTCGTGGTGGAGTTGAGACTCTTGGCCTTGAGTTCTCAGGAGGCTGCTGCTCCCACTGCCGTAGCTGCTGTTGCTGCTGAGACATGGTCATGGCTTGAAGGGTCATCTGCTGGGCCTGGAGGAAGGAATTGCAGTGCACATGACCCTAGGCCTCGCAAACACCAGTCATCAGTCAGGCTGCCCCATTCTTTCACTAGCAATCACAACTTCCCTGTCCCCTGCCTTTCTGGACAAGGCAGGCCTTCTGAGCTTCTGAAAACATCTCAAAGACTCAGTGATATAGCCTGGAGCCCTTCTGCCCTCACAGGCTTTTGTGCAGAAAGCAGAATACTGCAGATTTGCATCCCTAGCAAATCCAGCTGGATTTGAGAATTACAGCTGAGGCCTCTTGGGACCTGCTCTTATCTCTGCTACTCACTCACTACGTGGTGTTTCAATGCCCCTTCCTACACAAAGGGGCAAAGAGGTGATTCCCAGCTTTGCAATCTTAAATAACACCGACTTGACACACCTAATCCTCAACTCATAAGCACAAAGTGCTGCAGAGCAGGCCCAAGGCAGAAGGTAAGCATGGCTAATCTTTTCACAGCTCACATACACTAGTGTGTTTTTCTTCCCCAGTTCCTGGGCCTCTCCCACCCAGTCCCTTCCACTCACCATCAGCATGGCTTGCTGGTTGATAAAAGCTTGCTGTTGTGCTGCTAACTGATTGGGATCTACAGCTGGAACCACAGGCTGGGTCTGGGGCATAACCATAGCTGGGAAAGACAGACAAACACATATCTGCAAACACCCACAGGCAATTGTTCCCCACCGTGCCTAAGCATCAGCCCAGAGCAGCCTGCTTGGCCCCATCTCTGTCTCACAGAGCTGAACTACGCAACGGCTGTACACTCAGCTCACCAGTTTCTGGAACAGTTGGTCCTGGTTTCAGTCTCAACACAGATCACACTACACTAACATGTGGCTGCACAGCTGCTAAGCAGCTGCTGGACTATTCCCCAGAAGCAGCTACACTGCAGTGGCAGCTGCTGAACCTCCTGAATGTAAAGTCTGTAATTTCCAATGAAAAGTCTAAAGTGCTACGATGACAGCACACTGCTAATATTCAAATGCACAGGCTCCACTAGGATGCCAGCCCTTCCATCTTCTTCTCCTGTATAGTTACTGAAACACAATGTTATTACCTGGCATAGGTGCCATCCCACCAACCCCTGGCATCATGGGCATGGATGCTGGCATCATGCCTGCCATCGCAGGTATAGGCTGGTAAGCTGGTACTTGCATCATTGTAGGGAGGCCTAGAGGCAAAGAAGTACATGCACAGTGCTTTGGGGGAATCTCAGATCAGAAAGCCTTGATCAGTCCTGCAGAACACGACACATTGGCTCAGTACATCTGGTTTTCTCTCTCTCCACATGCATCAAGCACAGAGCTACACGAAGGGTTTATCTCTTCATATGCACCGGGATAAACAGCAAAACTCAGTGAAAAAGGAAATCAAAGAGAAACATGTGGCCTAACATGTTTTCAATAGCAAGAATCAAACCCTGTTTCTACAGCCTTAGGACACCATAACTTTCATGACTAAGCATATAGTCACCTCCTGCCTGTGTGTGATTTTGGAGAAGGAATTCTTTTGAATGATGGGCAAAGACCTCTGGAAGTGCCACATCTATGTGGGTCTCTTTGCAGCAGGTAGCATGAGTGAATGAACCATGAGCCCTGGCCTGGGCTGAATTGAGTAACATGTGAAGATACTGTGGTACCTTCTCTGCTCCCGGCAGTCAGAACCCACAGAACAGAAATCCACAGAGCAAAGGCAGCAGAGCAAGAGGCATCGAGATCAGTGTCCGCTAAGAGTGAGTCAGCATGCAGCATAGGTCTTCTGAATCATGGTGTTCTACCCAGTGAAAATGGCACAATTGCACATTTGGCCAAAGCGCACAAAATTCTTTCAGTGGCACAGTAAGAATGACGTAAGTAGCCACACGAGTCACAAACTAGCCTCATGCCAGTAATCTGAAACAAGGCCTATGGTCATGCCCCAGAGCCTTTACAATAGCCACAAATAGCTCCAGTCTCACTGCAGACATGAACAGAACAATCTCCACCTTTCTGAAACAGCTAGGAGTGTTCCTACACATGCAGATTTCTCAGTGCCATTAACATAGTGGTGTTTGACTCCACCCTGCTGAAAATAACTGAGTCTTGTGCTTCACACAAACAACGAAAAGTAAAGAAGCCAAACACACAAACCAGAACCTCTTCAAGGTTCAGACTTGCTAACCCATGGAATAGCTAGAGATGATAGGAAAGTCCGTAAAGAAGCAATAAGAAAGATTAAAATCCTCACCTGAGATAGGCAGCAATTGTTTTGGGAAAGTACAAGGTGCACTGAAGGTGAACAAAGGACTTATAAATATTGGCCTAGGGAAGAGGTAGCCTGGGTCAGAGGCAAGCTATCTGCTGCCTTATGCTCTAGACCAACTCATGAGAGAAATTAAAAGCAAGACAAAGATGGCACCCGTAACGAGGCACCTTCTCCAAAGCATCTGTGTCTCCCAGCACCTGGGAGGGAGGAATGAAAATTCTAACTACCTAAGCTGGAAGTCTGATGTTCTCCATGAATCAGTTGAGCCCATGCAATAATCAGCATTTGAGACATTCAAGTGCATGTACCCCCACAGGTGTTCCTGGCTGTCCCCATCCCCTTACAGACCTGTGGAAGGAAAGATTCCCCTCTGTGTGGGTCCAATCTTCCCACCTCCTTTCATGCGGCCAGTCAGACTCTCCCTGCTCTCCAAATCCTGCATCAACAAAAAATACAGTAGTCTCTGCTCAGATAAATGGACTTTAGAGTGGGGTAACCATACAAATGTTTATCTGAGCTGAGGAAAGGCAGAGTGACCAGTCAGACTGAGGAATGCTTGCGGAGGGAGTCACAGGAACAGGAAAGCTGCAGAGAAAAAGGAAGGAAGAGAGAACAGCAAGGAACTTACTAGTACCCTGGAACCTTGATGCAGCACAGGGCTAAAGAGATCATCCACATAGTGATCCAAACCCACAGGAGTCCTCAGGTCATCTCTGAGTCTTGCATCTAAGAGCAGAAAGGAGTCTGGTGACAAGACAGGTAAAGAACATTCCCCTTTTTCCAGTCCTTATTAAACAGTCATGTTTTGGAGCAGAATTCCCACCTTACTTTTACTTTTTATGAAGAAAAGTCAATCATCCCCCCCCACCCCGTCCTGAGCTCACTGACCCTTCCCAATGCTATCCACAGTCCTGGGTAGGAGCTCACCTGCATACAGGTGATTGAAGTCTGGATGCAGACTAGGTGGTGGGAAGGTAGGGGCCCGGATGCCTGGAGCAGGGGGGATCCTGTTGAAGGGAAAAACGAGATGAGGACAGCACAGAGTGATGTGAAAAGAGATGGGCCAGTAGGTAACAGGGCCAGAAGTGGTGGAGCAGGAGAATGAGCTGACTCACGAATCCAGCGCAGAGTTCTGGAGGAAGCTTCCATCCCATTCAGGAGTGATGGGGTATATGACTGAGGATTGAGAGGGGTTGCTGGGGCTCCTAGCCTCTTCCATTTCTCCAATGAGATCCAGCACAAAGTCACACCCCAGCAGATCCTGCCACGTGTTGCCGGTAAACATGGAGACAGACCACCCTCGAGGGCTCTTATCAAAACCCCTGGTAACAGGGAAAGGAAGAAGAGGGAAGATGGCAGGGCAGGCATGGATAAAGAGGGAGAGAAAGGGAAATATTGCATTCGATTTCCTCTTGCCTTGTCTATCCTAGCTTAAGTCCTTAAGCTCCTGAGTGTGAACCAATGATTACATGCATAAGATCAGGAAGAAACTAGAATCACTTAAGATTTGTTCAATTTGTGCATCTTTTCTCTGAAGCGGCTCTGATGGATCATATCTGTGAGTCCTCCGCTCCTAGGGAAACCTGAAGTCTATGCACACATATGGAAGGGAGAAGGAATGAGTATGTGCTGGGAGGGTGAAAGAAGTGGCTATTTTGCATCTGACCATACTGTCTTTAGCCTGCAGCCCTGATCAGTCTGAACTCTTAAGCTGCTCTTTTGCATAGTCCCAGATCTTCTCCCATTCTCTGACAGTACCTTGCATGCAGGAGCCAGCCTGCGTACTGCTCCCCGGTCATCCAGGACTCCACTTCAGCTGAGAACTTCTCTTCTAGCCCAGAAAAGAAAGAGTTAGTACACACAACGCCTGGCAACGCCCTAAGCAACACCTCTGGAAAGCACAGGCAGAGACCAGCTGAAAAGCCTCACGCTCCTGAAGGGGCCCACAAGGACAGTAAGCAGGTGGAGGGATCTGCATGAGCTCATTCACATCTACAATGACTGTTTCACGGCATATCTCAGAGCATTTCCAATCCAACAGCCGAAAGCTCCCACAATACTGTGGCTCGTCTGGGCCATTCCCCTCACTAACAAGCCAGAGGAGGAATGCCCTGCGCCTGATTCGCAGAGCTTCTGAGCTCTCAGGAAGCAGCATGAGCCAATGTTTGGGAAGGGAGAAAGGCTCAGTAAGTCTGTAACAAAGGCAGTGGATGCTGCTGTAAGGCCTATGCAGTAATGGGTAACAGGAAAACTAGATCCAGAGAAATATACCACCAGGATAGCAACCTCTGCTGAGATGGGCCCCAGTTCAGAAGAATCTCATTACTCAGGATGCCTGAGCATCAGGTCTGAGCTGAGCAGGCTCAAGTTTCAGAGCTGGGGTCTGGATTCAGATGCTCCTATCCTCAGTGGCTGCACCAACCAGAAGCATTCAGCCTTCTGATCACTCTTCACCAAGCCAACAAAGTATTTTCTGAATGCTGATTTCTGCACTGGAGGAATTGTTAGGGACTAGGAGATGGTGGAAGGGCAGAAGTATGAGTTACCACTAAAAGTATGGACATCCAGCACCATCTTCCCTCTCCTCTGGTTTGCAGTCCACTCCAGCTGAGTGGGAGGGTAGGTCCGGGAGGCTGCTGGGTCAATCTCTGTGTGCTGTGCTGCTGTCAAGATCTTGCGCTGGCAAACAGCATTGTATCCTTCCATACCATGATCTGACACAAATCTGGGAAAAGGCAGCTGCTTTTAGTATGCACATTGCTCATCTCTCTCAACCCTAATCAAAGCATAGCCAGCCCTTCCCTCCTCCTTACTTCAGTAATGGCTTCTCCAGTGCTGGTGAAGGAGCAAAGGAGCTCAGTAATGTTGTCATCAGAACCCAGGCTCGCTTGCTCCGCTCCATGTCTGGGTTCTTCCATGTCTGGCTGACCACTTGACTAAGGATTTCATCACGCAGGGACAGGTTATTCAAACCTCTGCCAGCAATGTAGTTGCCCAGAAGCACCTCCTGCCAGCCATGGAGGTTCTTGTCACCAATGAACCGCAAAATCTAGAAGCATCCAGGGAAAAAAGAGAGGGCTTTAGCTGTAAAGCTATGGCCTAAACTGTGCTGCGAAGTGACTTCAAAGCTCTTGAGTTGTAGGTATCAGGCTGTTTGTGATGCTAGGAAGAGTAGCCAACATTCAAACATTCTGGATCTGTGCTCAGTTTTCATGCACCACCTAATTTCTGGGGAATTTGGGGGACAGTGTTCACAGGGAGAGGACTCTGACTAAGTGTCAGGACTTCTTCAGCCTACTCTTACTCTGCCTCTGACTCATAATTTGCTCTTGGGCAAAACAATTCCCCTTCTTTGGGCATCAGAGCTCAGATTGATAAACCGGTTACCGCAGGCTATTTCTTCCTATGTCTGATCCCACAGGCTGCTTAGCTTTAACAATATGAAAAACAAATTGATTCAGAGCTGATCTCTGTGAAAGTCTCAGAGAACCAGACATGAAGAAATGCAGTCTAACAGCAGAATGTTAGAAAGACTTTGGTGTATTTAATATTATACCAAGTAGTGTGACACGTTATGCTCAAACAATTCACTTAGCAGTGATTCAGTTTCTTTGCTATGCATATTAGCATCATAGGTGTGCTTGTAATTTTTATTTCTCGCATATAGGCACAAAATAATTTCTTTTCAGCCTCTAAAATTCAATATGTCATTAGATTAAAATTTTTCTAAAATGTGCCATGGACAGCTTTGGAAAGGATATTTATGAATGATGGTCTATTTTTTCTGGAAGAACAACACTTCTTAAAATTTCTGGCTGAAGGTAGTAGCGGGGCCAAAGACTACTGAGAAAAATCAGAGATGGTGGCTGTTTAGTTCTTTATGGATTTTTTTGCATACTGTCTTTGCTGTAGAAACAGCTGTGTATTATGATTAGCAATAGAGAAAAATGATATTTAATCTCTAGGAAAAATAATAGTAATCTGCTTAAACACAATCCTATTCACAAGGCTTCAGTGAAGCTTGTGTTCCCCTATAATCAAGATCACTGGGACAAAACAAAAGACTGGTTTTAGGTATTACATTTCCTAGAGGGCTTATTTTAATTACATGTAACTCCCAAAAGGATTAACGGATTTACTTACAAATTCTCTGAAGATTCATTCTATTTTTCAGAGTGTAAAAATCATCATTTTTAAGAAGAAATGTACTTCTCACATCCACAGAGAGGAGGGCTGGACCCTCCTTACATAGGAAACTCAGTTTGTGTCTTCATAGGACAATTTCTATTGATACCTTCATGATACAGTAGTGCAGAACCATGCTGACCCAGGATATAATGGTGTCTCTCATTACGCCAACACTACAGAATTAAGGTGTGGTTCCAGGTATAGTTTTCTTGATGACAAAGTCCCTGCCTGTGGCCACTTGTTCCAGCCTCTACATCACAGTTCACTGTCCTCTGTTGTGTACTGATGCAGCTGTACATCTGTGATACAACCAGCGTATTACAGCTATAAACCAGATCATGGAAAAGACCTGGGTTAAATAAACCTTTTTCTGACTGAGATACAGGAATAAGTGCTTGAGGGAGGGAGGAGACGGATCTCCCTTATATCATATTACATATTGCTCCTGAAGCTGCAACACTGTGAAACAGAAGCTTAGCAGTCTAATTCCTATATGCCCTGCCAAGTTCTGAGACTATGCCACCAGGCAATTCACTTTGATCCCAGTCTTGCTCTCACTTAAATCAGTAGCAAAACTCCTATTGAGACTTTCTTTTACCTTTTACGTCTTACTTGGGTACTCACTGAAGATAACAATTACCCTCTAAAGCTGGTCCCTGCCTCGCCAAAAATACAGAAACCATTCAGGGTGGCATGATCTCTGTCAGACAGCTCCAATACTTAGAAGAAGCTGGAGTCTGTTCTGCTCTCCTAGCACACTGTGCATTTTAAGAACAGTAGTATGTACAAGAAGAGATACACGTGCTTCAGCATCTTGTATGACAGCATCAAAGCATTCTCTTACATTCACCTGTTCTTCAACAAGGCCCTCGTCAAGGAAAAAGTCTCTCACCAGTTTGTTGATCTCAAGTGCACTCTCCTGGTATTCAGCTTCCAGACGGGTTAAGGAGTGCTGCAGGGGCTGACCAGGGGCAGGGAAATCTGTCTTCTACAAAGAAACAAGAACACAGAAACATGGAGTTTGGTACTTGGTGTTACCAGAACTAGAATGTCCTCTCTGTAGGGGAAGCAACGGGGAGATATGAAAAAGGTTCCCACCTGAAAGTGTGACTTGATGAAGGAGGAGAAAGGATAGCTGTTGATGGCGGGGGGGAGGGAAAGGTCATCTTTGATCTTGACCTCTGGAGGCAATGCCTCAGTTATCTGGTTGGCTTGTGCTTGATACTGACCTGCAAGAGAAAGTTCTGTGTTCTGGTAGTCAGAAATGCCGCCAGAGCATATCTGACTTGCAGTGCAACACATTAACATGGCTATTACACTCCCCTGAGCATCTGTACAGACCCCTTACCTCCAGAGACACCTCGCCCCACCCCTGCTGCCCCAACCCACCAAGTAGGCGCATCCTCACAACCCTGAGTCCACAAGGCCTAACTTCAGTGGGGAATTTTTACATTTCTGATCTTTTGGACCCTAATGCCTGTGTAACACAGAGGACAGTCAACACCTGGCATTTCAGTTCTGTTATGAGAGTCTAAAGGACAGGAAACACTGAGGTTACACAGAGATACTGCTGGCAACCGCTCAGTCAGCAAATAAAGGTTATCATAAAGAGGCATTGGATAAAGGATTTATCATGAATAATAGAGGAGCAAACATCTTTCTGAATGAAGAGATTTCTCAATGCAGCACAGCTTCTGCTGCACTCCTCCATCTCCAAACCAATATACCTCTCTCCTCCTCCCTGTTTACATCCCATCAGCATTAATTTTCAGCGGCTTTAGTGCAGTCCATCCCCAAGTTCCTAGACCAGATGACAGTTCCTGGAGACGTAAGCCATGAAGTATGAAGTACTAGGGAATCCAGCACAGTCTGCTCCAGTTCACAAGATTCTTCTGACTGATTATTACCTATTATTGCACTATATAGAAGGCCAAAAATATGGCTGTCATTTTATTAGATGCTGTACCAATGTGCCAAGGAGGCAATTCCTGCCTCAATACATTTTCAACTTAATAATTTGTACAAAGAGTTACAGAAAGAGTTACAGAGGAAATGAAACTGTGAATAACTTCTTGCTCAAGATCAGGTCAAAAGCCAGGCAAATAATTTTGATTAATGGTAGTTTGGTGATTTGAAAAAATAAAAACCAAAACATGCACATACAAAACATCCGTTTGCCTTTATCATAATTACACTGTAATGGTAATAAAACAAATATAGCCCAGATGAGACACAGCAGGTAGAACAGCCACTTAACCTCTTGCTAGAAAACAAGATAATAAACAAAGTAAAACAGTACAAGAGAGGAAGGGAAGGAAGAGATTTTCTAACCTTCAGCTAAGTGCAAGAGGGCTGCAAGCTCTGCAGGGATCTCCAGCAGTCCCACATCCTGGGGAGAGAGTGAGCAAGTCAACCACTGGGGTACCAGAAGTAGAAATTTCCTGCAGTTGAAATAACTGCTAAACCCGGACTCTTTTTTGCTGAGACCAGGCAAAGCTACCCTTGAAAAGCTGGCTATAACAAGTACTGGAGTAACTGAACAACAGTAGTAATTCTGCATGTGGCATATTCAGAAAGTTTACAAATAAGGAAGTATCACATTAAATCAAGTATCTGAGTTGGGTCAGCAAAAGAGGAAAGGTGAGTTACTCCTGTCAAAAGCAATTGCCACAGACAGGAACATTGATTTTCTTTGACTCATCTCTCATTACTCACAGGCTTTTCATTTTGCAAGGAAGAGACTATGGTTTAAGGATAAGGGTCATTTTCTCCTGCTCCTTTTTCTGCTATTCTTAATTTTTCAGAGTGCTGAAGAGTGCTACAGCATAATTACAGAAAAATTTGATTCCGATTTTTGATGCACCATCACTATTTTAGAGTTTCCTAAGGATGCTCAGATTTTCACTGTGGTAATTCTGATGAGAATCTGGCAGAGAACCTTGATTTTTCAATGTTTTGCACCTTGTACAATGCATACATTTGTGCAAGGCAGGAAGTAAATTGGCCAGTGCACCACAACGTATCAAAATCAGTGGCTGCATATAATGTAAGACCAAAGATAATCGTGCTCTAGAGCCTTGACCTGAGACTGCTGCTTCATACTGGTCCCAGTTCAGGGTAGGTACCTTGCTGGCCAGGGAGCCTTATTTATTTCTGACAAGACTACTCAGATGATGAAGCTATTTAACAGAGCAAAAGAATTGGAAGCTTGCTTTTTTTTAAGTTTTGCATAATAAAACCACTACTCATCAGCATACCATTCTGGCGTCTCTCTCTAAATAACTTCTCAGCAATTACTAATAGATTCACAGTATTTTTGATCAGTTTCATTTTGCTCATCATGAAGTCCTTGATTTTAAAACAAGCTTCTCACTGGAGCATTCAGGAAGTGTACTGTGAAATTCCACACTGCTGGATCCAAACCTGAGAAAGCAGGTGGTATTTTAAGAGCACCCAGAGCCAAATTCTACTATTGTCATTACGGGCAAATCCACACAAAATTGTGGGTGACAACGTGTCAACCCAGCTTTCCTTGTCACATGTATCATAGCAAATGCATGCTGTCTAAATGCACAAGTAATGACATTAGTTAGCAGTGTTACTTTAATAGTTGATCACCCCCAATCTTTGTGATTCTGCAAAGTGTTAAGCTCTCCCAGCTTCCACCACTGAGTAGGAATGAAACAGGCCCTACTACAAATGAATGATCAGTGAGCAGAATTAAATAATAACCCATCAGCTCAGTCCATCCTCTCCCTGGAGACCCACAAGAGGAGCAAAATGGCAAGGGCCTCATTTTGGCAGGTCAGACAGAAAGGTTTCTAGAAGATGCCAAGACATTTGGATGTTCCCATTCTGCACATTTTTATCTGGAATCTACAATGCCTAAGAATGTTTCCAGAGTTTAGCACTGTTGTTCTTCCCTCCCACAGGTACCACGGGGAATTCCCATCCATCACTGCTCCAAGCTGAGGGGCATAGGGGGCAGAGGTACACCCTGAGAGCCTGCCTTGTTTTGTCTCAGACTCTCCAGGACTGCTTGTCAACCTACCATTCCTGGGCTGGGACCGTTCTCGTCACCACTGGCCAGGGACCACCTTCTTCGTTTCCCTTCCTCAAACTCCTGCTGTTAGGAGACAGGAGAGGGAGGAAAAAGAGGTATATAAGTCCAGCTACTTCTTGGAGCAGACACTATGCAGACACTCCAGCAGGCAGGAGCTGGCGTCTTGCTCCAGCAGATAAAATGATGAAACAGCTGCAGTGCCTTCTTGGGACTCACCACACAGAATGGAAAGGGGATGCTGAGGCAAAGCCCTTAGCTTTGCTCAAGCACCAAGTGCCCCACACACCACAATTCAACGGCAGCCGCCTTTGCCACCAGCCCAGCATTCCCATCACACCTTTCTTCCCTTGCCTGGTATTTGATGCATCTTAGGACAAAAGCAATAGCACATACGAGCTGTCAGAAACATTCACCTGCCTCCACCAATGCCAGAGAATGTGATAATGCAGCCTCAACAGGACCTAGGAGGTTGTCCTCGAATAGGGACACCTTTAGAGGGGATAGGAGGGACAGCAGCAGTCAAACTCTCTTGCAGCGCTACCCTTTCCCATCCATCCCCTCACCACTCACCTGCTGCCAGTTCCAAGGTAGAAAAGGAGGGTCTCAATCTCTCCCTCTCTCTCTCCCGCTTGTCTGCATTGCAGAATGGTGTGACTAGATGGGACGTTATGAGGGCTGGGCTGAGAAAGATGGTAGGCATGCTAAAGTCCAAAGGGCAGGGCTGTGGGGAGGGAGTAAAGGAGGAAGAGGGCTGTGTCTCTCCAGCAGGTGAACTTTGAGAGCTTTATTGTTGCTACTGTATGTACTGCGGCTTCAGCAAGCAAACACCGGAGAAATAGAAACAGGTTCAAAACAGCGGTGCTACTATGGTTACTTGGGACAGAGAAAAGCCGGATCCTGTCCAAGCAGGAAAGCACAGGAGAAGGAACAGGAACACACACTGCTCTGGGCACAGCATGGCAGAAGGCACCTCTGCAGAGTCTAACATTGACTTGAACTTTCTTCCCTGTGCTTTACTAGTCATCCCAGCAGCTGCATGACTTTCCTCCCTAACTTGTGAAGCTGCCAGCTACAGGAACACAAGCTGCTACCATGAGCAGTCTAATTTCCTATTTTCAATTTTACTTTTATCCATTTATGCAAAACATATTCAACACTACTGACAGAATCATAGCTCTTTCCTGCAGACAGTCTTCTATCTTCCCGAATCACTGCCATCCTATTCCCTCCCCAACTACGAACCTGGCTGATTTCCAAAAGACTAAGGACTCCAGCAGCCTGAAGCAGCTGTAGGAGATCAGCAAATGATCACAGTGGCAGAAGAAATCTCGCATTTCAGTCATACCTGGGATAACACCAGAAACTAAACTGGGCAACTGCAAGAGCAAGATGAATGAGCTACAGCTTGAGCAGAACAACAGCAGTGGAGTCCAGAGCTGGAACAGACCGAAGTCTTATGTGGGGCAACCTAGAGAAGCTCAGACTCACAGAAGTACTACCTTTGACAATTCTCTTGTTTATAGAGAGAAGGCTCTAGGCTCAGTTATTGCTTCTTTTGACTGCATTTATCTCAGTCAGAGAGTGAAAGACAAGTTTCACCGCATCATTGCCTCATTTCCAACAAACTCTCTCAAAGGCCAGCCCTGCCCTGGCCTCACCCACTCACCAGCTCTCTACCTAGGGCAGAAATAGCTCTTAAAGTACAAGTCCTGTGAACAGGGCTGTTACCTGGCAGTACTTCCTCCTTTGAACAAAGGGTCTGGTGATTAAAACCATGATCTTAAATTGAATCAAAGTTTTCTTCAGTCTCCTATATTTCTTCCTAAAGGATTGTGGAAAGAGAAGAATTGCAAATGAGAAGGAAATGTCAACAAGTTTGGGAAAACTGTAGACTCAACTCAAGAGTATTGGGCAAATATAAGTTTAATGCAACCAGCCAATCTGGACATGGTATTCCCTTGCTAAGCCTGGTCCTCATCAGGATCTACCTCCACAGCCTCACTGGGCTCGAATGAGCTCCAGCCATTCCAGTAAGAGTTCTTCCAACAGCATTCCCCACCCACGGCCCTGGACAGGCATATCCTCATCTTGTCATCCTAAGCAAAGACAAGGGCTGGACTTTGCCTGATTTGCAACTCCTGACCTTGCCTGGTAACCACGGAAGTAAGCCTGAATGATCGTGACTTTTTCCTGGAGGATGCGGAGGTGCCTGCGGTGAAGGAGGCGGCGGAAGTTCCTCTGGAGGGTAATGATGGCCCAACTCTGTCTCTGGTTCCACCGTCTCTCCAGCAGCTGCCTGGCCTTCTCCTTCAGGAATACCTGGGCAAAGGGGGCAGCTCCTGACCCACAAGGAAGCTGCCAGCTTCTTTAAGGAGTGATTAATAAATAAAAAAAGCTGCTGGTTTACATCCTTGGAGCCTTTGTTGCCTGCAAGTTCCCCTACTAAGGGAAGTGCACGGCCTTCCATTGGGGAGGGCAGGAGACTTGGGCACAGGAGACAATGAAGGGATGAAAGTATTTTTGAAGGACAGTTCAGGAGCAGGCCATCAGGGAGTAATGGCGCTTAGCAGGCAGGGAAGGAGGAAGCGCAGGCTTCCATCGAGGAACGCTAGCTGGACCAAGGAGTTGGCCTTGCTAATACAATAACCTGGTGACAGTATTTCCCATTTTTCCATCCAAGACACTAAAAATTTCTCCTTCGCACCAAAGACAAGAGGTGAAGCAAAATGGAGGCAGAGGCATGCATTGCTCCCCCTCTTTGGGCAGAAGGGCTGAGGTGCTCACTATCCATTGATACCCAGTAATGGTATCCCAGATGGTTGGAACTGTCGGATTGAGATTCTCTATAGGCAGCACCTTTGTTACTCCAATCTGATAGAGTTCAGAGGGATTCCCCACGACATTAGACAACACTGCTGCACAGCTTTCCCTCTCCTCCAAGCAGTTGTGTCCTCTTGCAGCCAGGAATCTGTACCTAGAAGATGATACATTGATATAAGGGAAGCCGGGGCTCTACCTATAGTCACCAAAGAACAAATCTAGATGTGCTGACAAGTCCACCAAGGCCTTGAGTGGAATCACAAGCCAATAAATCACTCTACCTGGCTAGGAAGTTCTGGAACGGAAAACGGACTGGGTATCCCTCTTTTCTAATGTGGATAGCCTCCAGTATCCCTGAATGCCTCAGCTGACAAGTGACATACTCCACATCAAAGATATTTGACAGCTGTGGACATATGGCAGAATTAAAAATGGAAAGGGGGAGAGGAAAGAAAAAAGAGAGGAGACAGAGGGGTGGGTGCTTAGGAAGAGGCTCCTTCTATTGTCCTGTCCTCAGGCACATCTTCCAATGGTCTGTGGGGACAGGACACACTACCCATCAAATCCTTTGTGAGTCTAGCTGTCACTGGCTTCTTATCCCCTAGCATGTGGACAGCTCACACAACCACAGGGATGGGCATGAGAGAAAGAAAGAGGAAGAAAAGTCTCAGCAATCAACGGAAGAAATGAAAGTCCGAACCCCAACTGTAATAGGTGTAGGGAGAAATAAGCAGGTTAGTATTAATGAGCACCAAGTAGGGAGATGGACTTGAACTTAGGACACAGAAGAAAGAAACAAAGGAACCACAAGACTGATTCCGCAGGACAAAATAAGGAAATAGAAAAGCAAGAAAACTACACAAGAAAGAAGTAACCACACAGCCTTGTTCCCAAGGACAAGATAAGGGAGAAAAAGAGCTGTCGACAATAATGCAGAAGTGAGAGAAGAAGTAAAGAACACATCTGGAAACTACAGAAAAGACCAACTGGGAGCTGTAAGATCCCGAATACACTATGATTGGTTCAGAACTATAGGGTGCATACTAGACTGGAAGGGTATAATTACCCAGGAATCTGCTCAAACAGGGTCCCTCTTCAGAGGCACCCAGCTCGAGCTGTAATTACTGCATGTGTGTCATTAAAATTTATTCTGCTCTGATTTGGCTTCAAACCTCTGTCTCAGAAGGAATGTAGGGTTGGACTCTGTTATGGTGGCTGATGAGCCTAATCTTCCAGTAGGCAAAGCTGCTGGAGTGGACTCGAGTGCTTCTGTTGCTCAGAATGCTGCCTTACCTTTTGGGGATTAGGGGTGATGCACCGAATGAAGAAGGCATGGCTCCTGCAAAGCAGAACAAAGGAAAAGCCTTTCACCAGCCTCCTCTGTGTGCTGACTTGGACAGACTTCACAGATCCACCACCTTTCTAAGACACCTCTTTCCAATACAGAACACCATCCTCTCCTTCTGCCTCAGCAGCTCACAACCAGCCCCTGCTCAAGCATCCATTCCAATTCATCCCAAAATAACCAAGGAAGAGAAGTTTCTGAGTGCAGCAATCAGTCCAAAGTAGGAATGGCACTGTAACAGCATCTCTCACCTTTTCAGCTTGGTTGTGAGGTCCTGCAGAGACTGCTGGAATTTGGACACCAACGTGGAAGCCTGAGGCTTGAGCCCTTTCCTTCCGGTCCCCAACTCCCTTTGCTGATTGTAGGCAGCCTTAGCCTTCTGGAAAATGTGAGACACCAACTGGAAAAGACACAGAGGAGCACCCAAAGCTCCCTCAGCTACATAGGAAGCACAGTCTCTTCTATCTGAAACTAGAGGATCATTCTCCCTTGCATCCAAGCACTGCCAGCACCCCAGGTGTATCGTGAGGCAGTCTGTAAATTTTACATATAAAGCACATCGACTGCAGCTAAAGAAGGGACTTGCTGAATTCCTACATGCCCTTTGGTAGAACAAATCTTCTCACAGTTCCTCCAGGCTCTCCCCAAATCTGATCAGGCTCTTTCTGCTTCTCAAATGAAAGCCATGGGGGTCTTGTTAGGCGTCTGAAGCAGAGATCCTCATCCTCGTCCACTACAGTACCTTGAGGCGGCTCTGAGAGAAGATATCCAGCACCTCTGGACGCAGCTGGTCACGGTTTTTGGTAAGAAACTTGTGGACCTGTAAAAGCAAAGTCTGATTTAATGCATAGTACAGATCAACAAACCGGACAGGCAAATGCCTCTCCCACACACACCTTGACTTAAGACAGACAGCTGGAGAGAGGAGCTGGGGGTAAATGATAGAGACTGAGGCTTGCTGTTCCTGCTGCTACCTAAAGTGGAGAGGAAAGTGGCTGCTGCTGCTTGTAGGAGGGATTGCTCTTTTTTCCCCTCACAGTGGAAGACTGCCAGACAGGCTCTGATGCCTCACTTCACCCTTCAGCAGCACCAGCTTTCCTGGCTTCCCAGGGCTCTTGTGTGACCAAAAAGTAGGTAATTCCAGTTACCTACTTTGCTTCTGCCCAGAGCCAGCCTTGGTTGTCTCTCCTCATTCCTGACACACTGATGCTTTAGAGGGGTGCACAGTTACAAAAAGAGGGTTTTGTCACAACACTCGGAGCTGGTCCCTCAGGACACCAATAGCATGCTTCCACTCTGGCCCATTGCTCCCACTGCTCAGAGCCCCCTGCCAGCCCACAGAGCTCACCCGATAGGTGACAGGGCCCGCGTAGTGTTTCACAGTGAATACTGGCAAAGGTAGCTTGGGCTTCGTGTACCAAGGGCTGTTTTCATGATGGTAATGACATTTCTGGAGGAAAGTGTGGTCAGTGGCCTGAAAAGGAGATGACAAATATGTTTCCTGCCACTCAAGATATTCTGTGAGTTGAAAAGCCACTACTGAACTGAAGGCAGAAACACATAATACCTCTGTAAACATATAAATACCTCTGTTAATGGGTATAACTACCCTGCCATATCCATCCTGTGAGAGGGATCAGATAAGAGGAGTTCCTCACCTGAGGCAGTGAAGTCTGGTCATCCAAGATACGCAAGATGCCATGGGGTTTTGCAGAAATGAAATCAAGGCATGACTCACTGTACATCTTGGAAATAGGAATCCAAACTAACCGCTCTTGGCTGTATTCCTCCTGCATGTTAAAGATCAACTAGTCAAATCCAGCCACGAAAACAAGAACAAATTCAAAGCGTTAACAAATAGATGTGATTTACTCTTCAGGAAGCTAGTGTTTCTGTGCTGATAGAAACCTGCCTAGAATCATCTGTTCTTGTCTTACAAAACTTCTTTTAAATCCACTAATTATTTTCCCAATTTGAAGGAGGAAGGCTTCTGTTTGGTCACAGAATTATGAAAGTGAACAAGCTGATAAAGACGCTTCTATTTCTAGAAGCTTGTGAAGTTGCGGGTAAAATACTACAACAAATCTATCAGAACAGTCTTTAAGAGTAGCAGCTAAGGTTTGAGGTCCCTCATCCTGATCAAGTTGCTTATAAAATCTGTAAGAGGGAGAAGGCACTAACAATCTCTCTTTCTCTTAATTTACTACAGAATTAATAAAAGGTAATAGCCAACTTTGTTTGGATTAGGATCCCATGAGTACTGCTTAACAGGGCCAAGTCCACTCATTTTCATTCTTCCCCATTAAAGGACACTCTCCAGTTGCTGCTGCCTCAGCTTATTCCAGATGTGCTGCACCCCTCATCTGCTGACATGAGTTCCATTTACCTCCTCTTGGGCAATGACAGTCTGGCTGAAAAAATACTGAAGATGCTCATTGGCAAAGTTGATGCAGAGCTGCTCTAAGCTGTTCACCCCAAGATCCTGCAAAGAACAAAAGCATCACACATCCAACCTGCAGCCTCCTAAAAGGCTGTGCCTTTTCAGCGTAACACACAACACCAGTCAGTGTTAATCTGAGCCCCAAGTCCAGGCAACTTGCTCTAATCAATAAGTGGTATCGAACCTGAGAAATCCAAATCATTTTCCTCTTCCTTAGAAAGACAGAACCAAAGTCAGATAGATATGTGCACTATTTATCACTTCATAGTCACTTCATGCAAGGATATTAAACATGCAAGACTGACATGGTGGGAGCACCAGAAACCACCTCACCATTTGAAACTAGATTTTAAACTGCCTACATCAGTTAGGACTTCACTTACACACTAATCCACCCAACCATACATGCCTTAGGATTCTGCCTATGCCTATGCCACAAAGTAATGAGGAGATGCGCTCCTCCAGATGGCAATTCATGGCAAGAACCTATTGTAAATGTGTTAAATTACCTCCTGAAGGAGTCCTTTCCACTGCTTCTGAAGGAGAAGTACTCCCCCTAATACACTGCTTCTGAAGGAGAAGTACTCCCCCCAATACAGGCACTTAAGTTACATGGTACAAATACTGTCTCCTTTCTGCAAAGACATGATCAGATTCCCTCCCATCTCTGGCAGTGGCTGAAGAGAATTAGGGCACACAGTTGCAGCCCGTAAAATATTAAAGGAATAGGAAAAGCAACCTCAAAACCATATATGTCCACAATGCCCACAGTGCAGTCCATTTCCAAGGGAGCCAACCACTCGTTGATCCTCAGCAGCAGCCATTCAAAGAGAAGGTAATACAGAGTCTTGGCAATCGAGTCCCTGAGTGGGAGAGGGGAGTAAAGACAGCTACAGCAGTGACAGTACCCTTGAGTGCATCTCACCAACCCAGAAAAACACCAGCAAGAACTACCTGGCATCAATGGCTCCTTCTACAGACAGAGGGGTGAAGATTCGATCATAAGACATCACCTGGACACATAAAAAGAGCTAGAATTTATTGTTACTATCTTGCAAATTTACCTACTTTTTGGAAATCCACAAGAAAATCAGTGCAGCTTAACTACAGGATTTTCCTTCTGGCCTCAGAATTTTCCCATGTGCCATAAAGGAAAAAGAAAAAACAGAATTTTGCTGCCACATTTGTGCTGGGGAGTCAGCTAGCCAATATGTTAGGCCTGAAACTATGTCATGTTAGAAAAGAGCCTCCTACATATGAGTTCTGCCATTTTACAATCTCTCCACCCTGACCAAGCTGCCTTGAAGGATTCAGCCCATCCGTCCTGACCCAGCATAGGAACCATTTTGCAGCATTTTACTCCTGTAGTTACTTCCCAGATTTTGGACTCCCCCAAGGTGGCAACCCTTCTGCTGACAGGGCATGTCATCCCTCAGTATGAATGAGAAAGGGCCACAGAGGTACTCACAGTGACCCGGTGAGTGACAGCACTTTGCAGGAGATCTGCTGAGACGCTCAACAAATTGGCCACAATACGAATCTCAGTATCACTGGCAAGGGCTGCATGTTCAAATGATCCTTTCTAGATAATGGAGAGGAACAACAGATTCAGCGTGGACTGGATACCAGATGTCAGATAAAACAATTGCTCTTGACAGCATCTTAGCAGCACAGAGATAGGTCGTGGCCTGGGCAGAACACCACTATCTAGGTTCACTTTGGCTCTTCAAACAGCTGCCCAAGCTCTAATAAACCTTGGTTCCTTCTCATCTTCTGTCCCTGCATAGGTCAGTCTGGAACTTCATATCCAAGCAACAAGATGGTCTTCAGATCATATCATGTTCAGTCAAGAATAACATACCTGGTCCCATCACACAGAACAACCTCAATGTTCAGCACTAGCAGCCCAGTCCCAAGCCACCACTAGCAGCCCAGTCCCAAGCCACCAAAGGTTAGCGTACCTCATAAGAGGTAAAGCAGATGTTCCCCAGCTGCAGAATGGCAGCCAGCACAGCCCAAGTAGAGGTCAGCTGATCATGTGAAAGGCTGATTTCCTCCAGGGCTTGCACCAAGACCACAAAGTCTTGACTGTCCTCCTTCCCCAGGATGTCACACACTCTGCCCTAAGAAAAAAGGGATAGATAATTGTGGTCAGCCTCCTTTTCCCCCAGCTGGAATTACGGTCCCAGCAGCAAGCTTCGGACCGGGATTTTAAGCGTAAGAGCTGGAGGCATCTGAAACAGAAAGACCAGAGACATCACAACCAGCTGCCGCTAGTGGGAGCTCAGCATTCACAGCAGACCAGTCTCTTTTCTCCTTGGAGTTTTTGAGAGTAAGATCTCTATTGCCCACTGATGACGTGTTTTGATTATGCTTCCAGTATGGGCACCCACAGACACCCCTTGCCCACAACTTGAGTGCCGCTCCACTGGAGAGGGGATGCTAGAATCTCCTCCGAGTGAGGCATGCCAGAGTTACTACGCTCAATGGTACCAGAACCTGACGTATCAAGACAAAGCAAATGGGTCACTATAAACATAAAGAGCAACCCTGGGTTTTGGTCTCACCTCTGACATAGAGTTTTGCTATGGGAAAATCACTCCCATCCTTCTTACGCCTTTCTCTGCAAGAATGACACTCCTAAAAACTACCTGTGATCCTGAAGCACTTGGAGGTCCTGGGTCAAGCAGGTCTGTAGAACCTGTCTCTGTTTAAGAGCAGTCTCTGATGAAAACTCCCACCTGACATCAGATTCAGATAAGGAAAAGAATGAGGTTCAGGCAGCTGTTGGGCTTTTTTTTTTTTTTTTTTTTTTTTTGCCAAGCTTAAGATCTAAGAGAGCTCTGAGGGAGATTTTGTCAGTCTCTACTAAACTTCTTTCCACATGATCTGATCTTTTTCCATTTTTTCTCTACAGCAGGCTGAGACACTCCTGTTAGCTATCACCTAGAACATCACACCTCGTAGGGCCTGGTTTACAACACAGAGCCTTTGCCACTAGAAACCCCCCGTGAGAATATAGGAGCATCTTTCTGCAGAGGTAGTTGTATCCTCTCTGCAAACTGTACTGACTGATCTGACAAAAAACACTCCTACTAGAGCAGCCGCATCATATCCAGCAGGTTCTGGCAGGATAATACCGGTGACAGGTGCAAGTTTTCCACAGCATAAGTCAACACAACCTTGCCAGCAGACCTCAGAAACACAGACCCAGGCCAGAAACAGCACGGTCTTCTCAGTTATTCCCAGGTGGTGGAGAAAGGTACATTACCAACCTCCAAGACAGAATTCCCCTCGAGCAGGTAAGTTTTCTAGCCCTTAGCAAGCATCTGTAAGTATCTAAATGGTAGGATGGGCCCTTAATTGTTCTCCATCCTTGAGTCATTAATGCTACTTGTCTCTTCCTTGCCTGAAGGAAAGATGATAGCAATCATTTGTCAAACATTCCTCAAAATGCCATAGCTACTATAAAAGAGTTTTTTTTCACCTGGGAAAGTTGACCCATACAGCTGAAACACGAAAGATATCTTGCTGATGCTGTGAATTCCCTGAGTATGGAAATCATTTTCAAACAAAGCCAACTGTGCTCCAAGATGATGAATTGCCAAAAGTCTGGGGAACAGTTTTCTGATTTAAATAAATCTTAACCAGAAGTTTACTTCAGTGGTTTTAGACTTTCCACCCACTGACTCAGTCAAGTAATCAAGTGCATTCTGGAGAAGGTAAAAATAAATTTCCCATGTTCTTTTTAGTACTGCAGTAAATTACAAATGCAAGAAAAGGTGATGAGCAAGGGATTTCCACACCACGAGGTGGAGCCATGGGGCCACATGATGGTTGTACTTTGCTTTGAAAGACTTTGGGAGCAGCAGGGGCCATGAAGGGTGAGAAAAAGAGGCAATAAGACACCAAAGCATTCCTTCTTGGGTCAGGTGTGAGAAGGAGCAGAGCAAATTTCAGCATAGTCCTGTGAGGGGCACATCAAGAGAGAAGCACAGCTAGCAGCTGCCTCTTAAAGGGCCTTGCTAATCAGAGAGAAGTGATGTCTCAGCAGTTTCACTCTATCAGCTGCTGCAGAGCACCATTACCTCACTCACCTGATTCAGGTAAAAGTAAGACTCTGCCTCTTGCAAGTACAATGCCTCTTTCTGCTCCATAGACAGCCCAGCCAGCAGCTCATAAAACACATGGTAGTTCCTCTCACCATGGGCCTAATAGGGTACAGAGTTTATAAAATTGACCTGAGTCTAGTTTTAAGACTCTAGAGAATACATGCTGCCACAAATCAAACATTCAAACAGGTAGACACTGAAACTCTGGTATCAGTAAGATGAGGGCAGAAACCACCCAAGAACCGGGTCATTTGAAAAGGTTCCAGCATTTCTCACTGACATTTAAAGAGCATTCCATTCGAAAGTAGTTCTTTTCACAGGCTCCAATATCTGACCCTTTCTAGAATCCAGACATCATGAAAAACTGAGTGAGGAAAGACTTAACTTTTAGTAAGCCCTAATAAGTGGCCTGCCTGGAGTAGAGAGAGCTCGTATTTTATTTAAATAAAAGAAGTGGCCACCTTGTAACATATTTCTTGCTGACAGAAGAAATGGGAGGCAACTCTTACACTTATTCCAACCCCTTTATTTAACAGTGAACTTAACATAAAATATGAATAATACAAAGAGAGTGAGGGACCCCTCTAGGGGGGAGGGACTCATTGGTCCTCACCTGAAACACCACACGAGACTTCTCCAGTAGGTACTGGGAGATGGACATTCCCACCATGGCCCCACTGAATATAAGAAGGAAACATTCTGTAAGAGGTTAGTGACAGATTTTTTTGTGGATCATTTTTCTGATAGTCTAGTAGAGGGAGTTGTTGCTAAGAAATAAGGGTACAATCTGACCAATTTGGTCTGAATTCTGAAGACATTCAACACTGCCATTTTGACCAGACTATTACATAGAAAGCAGCTATAAAACATCCCTCAAGATTCAAGTTTGGGTTCTGAACAACCTCCAGAGTACAAGGGAGCCTGAAGTTGAATGATTCTCACAGCTTATGTCCCTAAAATGTTCAGGGCATGAGCTACACACCTTCCTTTCAGCCATCTCTGATTACTGTTGCATTATCACTCCCTCATTTGTCCTTACCCATTCACTCCTTATGTCAGACAGACAGCTTTAGGGGACAGGGACTATGTTTTTGTTTTGTATTTGAATTTCATCTTGCACAATATGATCCCAGAGCAACAGCAGGAAGCCCAAGTACAACAGCAATAGTGGGCTATGAGGCCAATTGTTTGGAGTTAAGCTGCATGCAAGGATCTCTATGGCTGTAAGCCCATCTGCCTGTCTGTCCCAGGCAGATTAGGCAGAGATGTAATGAAGGACAGAATTAGTAGGCATCTGAATAAAAACAGTTGATTTGAGAAGAGTCAATATGGCTTTGGTAAAAGGATGGCCTGCTTCACAAGCCTCCTAGAGTCTTTTGGATGAAATGATAAGCATGTGGATATGGGTGATCTGACAGATATAGTCTACATGGATTTCCAAAAGGTTTCAATGAAGTTGTGGGATTTACAAGGAAACTGAGCAATCACACTATAAAAGGGAAGGTCCTGACATGGATATATGATTGGCTAAAAAGCAAGAAAACAATTCTAAGGGTAAATGGCCAATCCTCATAATATTGGGAGGTCACTGCTGGAGTTCCACAATGTGTCTGTCTTCTGACCTGTGATATGTAACTCAAGGTTTCATAAGTGACCTAAAAGAGGAGTTGAATAGAAAGATGATAAAGCTTCTTGATGATACGAAGTTACTCAAGGTAGCAAGGATGAAAGCCAACTGTGAATAAATGCAGACAAACCTCACAATACTGTGTGACTGAACAATAAAATGGCACTTGAAATTCACTGTAGCTAAATGTAAAGTAATGCACAAGTAATCCCAGCTTCACATATAAACTGACAGGCTCTGAGTAACCATTACTTAAGACTGAGACTTTTGGGGTATAATAGACAGTTCCACAAAAACATCAGCTCAGTGCCTGGCAACAGTCAAAAAAACAAAACCAAAAAACAGATGTTAGAAAGGCAGGTTCAAAACAAAAAGAGGTGTTTTTTCATGTTTTTCATGGGACTGGTTAGACCTGTAGAACACTCAAAGACTATTGCAGATCCCTGAAGTTTACACGAGTTCAAGAAGAAACTGGAAAACCACAACAGGCTCTGAAAAACTCTTGAGTTGAAAATATTAAAGGGCTTTGAAAGTTTTAGACAAAAGCATCATATATATTTGGTCTGCTCTTATTGTTGCCTCAGTGGACACTTGTTGCCAGTGTTGAAAGCACAACATTGGTTTAGATCGTTCCTTGACCATTCTTACGTTCTTACTTTATTCCCCATTTTGAGAGGTAGCGATCAATCTAATCTTTCATGGAGGAAACTTAAAGTAGGAGTTTAAAGTCACCCTCCTCCTATCCTGCATGGGACAGAGGGTGGGCCTTTGTATGACACTTGACTACTGCTAGACTATTTCTCATCCAAGCACCCCCAGACAGCTGGGAAGGGCAACATCCTATGATGTCCCTTTAACTCACTGTTGCAGATGGACATGCAGAAGCTTCCCAAAACGACTTGAGTTGTCATTAAGAATGGTTCTGGCATTCCCAAAACTCTCCAGGATAGGTAGGACATTGCAGGGCTTGAAGAAAAGAGGGAGAGAACACCCTAGTAGGAGTCATAGATTTTAAACCCAAAAGGAACTCAAGCAACTGTTATTCTGAAAATCCAAGCAAGATAGAACCTCACTGAATTAATTTCAGCTTAGCTATAGAGTCTTTTCTCAAATTTATCATGGTGTAATTATCTCCATCCATGGGTAAGTAGCTCTATGAGCTTTTCCCCCTCACTGCAATGATCTTTCATTTTACATCTGCTCTGTGTTTTTCAGATTCAACTCCCAGACTCTGCTTTGAGGTCTCAGAGGCAGGTATCATCTTTCTGCTCAAACAGATACAGCAGCCTGTACAGCACCAGGGCTCCTAGATACTAAAATAGACAACAGCAGGTACATCAGCTGTGCCCCTGGCTTCATGGCAGCTTCACTTCGAACCACAACTCATCCAAAGCCCAGTGAAACAGGAACTGAGAAACAGCATGAACAATATGGCCTTTTGCATTAACTTTGTCTTTCATTTCTTGCTAAGTCAACTCAGCTACCTCTTACCTGCATGATCCTGCCGCTGTCTGATCTTTGGTAGAGCATAACCAGGTACTGCACAATTGCTTTGGCAGCTTCTGTTTTACCTGATCCACTGTGTCCACTGGAAGAACAAGAGTTAAGGAAGCAGGAGTCAAAACAGATTTACCTAATATAACCATATCAGAGGTCCTATTACAGTAAATCAGTGAAGCTGTACTGGTTTACAACAAATGAAGATCTGTCACATACTGTTTGAAATACTGAGACAATTTGGCAAAAGAGACCCAAATAAAAATCCACTGTGGAAGGACAAAGTCCTTTTCTTCTACTCCTCCAAGCTGAGGAGAAAATAGATTCAAATATATTTGAATATAATTCAAATTCAATATATTTGTCCAAAGTGAAAGAAAAATCTATCTTATTTACATACTCCACTCACAGCCTTCACACAGAAGCCTGAGTGATAAACTCATGGTCAGTGAAACACAAAGATGAAAGTCTTAGGAAACGGATAAGCCTTTTAAAGAGTACCTTAATTTCTTACCTGATAATGACACATTGCTCTTCTGCTGATGACTGGGACAACATATAGGCCATTTCTGCTATAGCAAAGATGTGTCTAGTTGCACAGAAGGGAAACTCCAGTTAACTAAACTGACTTTACATTTCTGGCACAAAACATGACATTGAAAGGTTACTCATCAGTGATCTACATTAGAGATGGGCCAGTATCATAATCCGAGAAATGCAAGGACTCAGGGAAATCAGAGCTTTGATCCTGCTAACTTTAGGTCGATAACACTCCTAAAAGAAATTACAAGGTTCAGGTTCCTGCAGGACCTCTTCAACTCAACGTGAGCAACGTGCTGTGCCATGGTGTTTAATATAGATGGCCCCAACAATCTTATCTGTACTAGAGGAACCTGCCTATGTTGCTAGCTGCAGCAGTGCTAGCACAGTGCCAGTGTTAGCAATTGGAAGCACATATTGCCAGGAACTTCTCAGCTGTATACAGTTCCAGGCAGCATGGAATCTAGGAGTTTCCACCATTAGTGAAGAAACTTGAGCTAAAGAGATTAGCTCTGTAGTATTACAGGTTCAGGCAACTACCGCTTTGGCAAATGAATTGTTCACTTCCTGTGGCGTTCATCCTGCTCCATGAGATAGCCTGAAGCAAATAAAACAGTTTCCAGAGCCCAAGGGGAAAAGAGACTAGGGAGTTATTTGAGAAAGAGAAACATACGGGGCATTTTTGGAGAGACTCCCTCGCTGATACTGGGTAGCCACATCTTCAGAGTAGATATTGAGGTCTTTGAAAGGATTCACAGAAACCAGAATTTGTCCAATGTAAGTCTAGGCCAAAAATAAGAACAAGAGAAAAAAGTTTTGTTATGTCTGATGACTTATTAGAATTTTCAGAATGAGGAATGCGACTGACTGGGAACACACACACTAATAAAAAGATTAAAATGAGCTTTAAAGGAATACTATATACTATGACTATGCTGCCAGCTCATTCAGGGCATAGTGCAATTTTCTAGTGGTGTTTTTCAAAACCATCATTCATACTGTGGGAGAAAAGGGTATCTTTTTTTTTTTTTCTTTTCAGTCACTTCCTATTTGCCAAACTCTATATGGTATTTCAGGCACAGGTTTGAACACTGGAGCCAGTAAGTGTGAAAAAGAACAATTGTTCCTCTAGCTCCAGACTGCAACACTGTGAAACGCTTGCTGAAACTCCAAAGTTTCATCTTGAGATCCACAAATTTTATTTTAATTTAACTGGTTTGTTATGACAGGGGAGTTCTCTCCATTAGAAGCAGCTGAGCCTGAAACTGAACACAAGCACACTCAAAAGCTGGTGACAAATACCAAAATTCAAGAGAAGCTCTGGGGCTTTCACATTTCACCACGAACGTTTAATGCTACTCCTTTTCTGAGTGAAAGCAGTACGTGTCCTTCTTATCACTGTTCCTATGAATGAGCAAGCCCTTGTGTTACTTGGTGAAATATCAAAGCATGATAGAATGACAGAAATCATTTTCTCTTAAAGCTCCTTGTTCAGAATGAATGAGCACTAAAGAAAAAAATACATCTCTACCCATACATAAATGAGATTGCGATGGAACCTCTTCTTCAGACACAGCAGAACTGAGTGCTCACAGACTTCCCTAGAAACAAAGCAAAGGACTTGTCAGCTATAGGCTTCACTTGCATGTTTTAATGTTCACCTTCGAGGCTATTTACTGGCCTTAAGCATTTCCAATCTGTCCAGGATTACCCACATGAGAGAGAATAAAGCAGCCAAAGCTCAGAACATCCAGCCTGTCCCTGTCTGTGCCGTGCTGGTGTGTCCTTGCATATAGCCTTTATAGCTGTCTCTCCAAGCAGTATGTTAAGGGTACGGGCTGTCAGGGCACGTGTGAGGAGTCATGTTAGGTGCTCCTCTTTCGACAATAGTAGTACACTCATGACTTTAAAACTGTTAAAGATTTAGGGCTCGAGTCTGCCATAGTTGCAGGCAATGTGAGTTGTGAAAGCCACAGATGTCAGTGCCAGCAGGAATATGACAGAAACGTGCCTCTCATTCTGCAAGTCTTCCTGACTTACTGCCTATTTCATCAAAAAGAATGGTTATGTTCAATTCCCCGTTCTGTCCCTCTGCAAAATCACAAAGGTCACATCAGCCTCTGGACTTCATTTTTACTATCCATAAAGTAGATTGATTTTTTAAAAACTCCTTTCAGGACTAGGAATAGTTTAGCAGGAGAGCTAGAGTTTGCCAGATGAATCTGTAAGAAAGTCTGCTACCCATGGTGAGCTACTCTCTGGTGTGTGACACTCAAGATTCAGTGTGCACTCTGTGCAGCAGAGCATGGGAACACGCTGCACACAATATAGGCAGGAGTTTTCTCTGCACCTGACTCAGTGCAGGTCCATGACCTGCGATTCAGCCTTTTACTTAGCTTTTCTCAGGAGCATCATACCCTCTACTAGGGTATGCACCAAATTTATTCTATTTTCTCAAAAGGTAGCCAAGAATCTACATTGCTCTTTCTGCTGCTGAGCCAACAGGAGCTTTAAAGAGTAACAAAAAAGCCCCTGTGACTCTGAGTTAGCTGCACAACACTACTGACAATACATACTCCAGTCCAGTTAGATCATCAACCTCCTCAACTTCCACATTGTTCTCTTCACTCATGTAAACCTGAAATACACAGACCATTATTGAAAACCAGAAGTTCAGCTTCATCCCAAACCACTCTTTCCAAATGACTCCTTAAAACATCACCTGTACCTGTTTCTGCATTAAATCCATTTCTAGCATATCTTCAGTAGTATCTTCTGCTACCCATTGATCCTTTAAATCATTCATCCCACGGCTGTTTGCAAAATGCGGGTCCCTGTAAATGGTCCATTTGCTTAGGTTTTCAATGGTTAGTCGTGGGAGCAGCAATTCAGAGTTCAACCATGCCACAGGATCATATCCCTGAGCCTGCTGCTGAGACCAGTGAACACAAGATGTGGTTTTTGACTCTGCAGTTTGAAAGACACCTGAACTCTCTTTAACATCTACCTCACTGGAATAACCTACTATACACTTTGGATCCTCTTCTTGCTGTGGAAGGAAGCCCGGAGCATAACAGTAATTTCCAGATGCTTCTGAAGAAAGAGAGAGTTTAGTGTCTTTCTGGTGAATCTGCAAGTCTTGCCCAGTGGTGAAGAACTGGGATGTGAAAGCTCCCTCGGAAGTTTTGATCTGCTGGGGCAAGGAGCTCAGAAGCCTAGTCACTCTGTATTGGGTTGTAGTAGATGTCACCTGTCTTGCACTGCCTGCTGTTGATGCAAATACTTCACCACTGCAGGAATATTGCTGACTGTTTCTCTGAGAGGTTTGATCCATCAAAGATCTGGGAATGTCACGTTTGAATCTGCAACCCTGTTGCATAGGCATCACAGATTTTCTGCTTGATACATCTGTCACTTTCTCCAGGGAATAATCACTCCCAGAACGCCCAGATACAGAACTCTTTGTCTGAACCATGCTTTGGACTCTAGGTAACACTACAGCAAACTTGGTGTCAGCAACGTTGTTCTCCTCCTCCTGATCCAAGCTAAGTATGTACGGAAAGGAACTGGTTCCATGAAGAGGGGAACTATCAGAATGCAAATCAGTATGTCTCATTTCCTCTGTTGTTTCAGAATCACCTTTTCCCTCTACTAACAGCCAAGATGATTCTTTGTCACTCAAGTCATCCATCCCCAACTGTCCCGATGCACCAGGGCAGGTTTTGCCAGACCTACCAGCCCACCCAGTGGTGCTTATAATCCTGATTGCCATTCTCCTTCTGAATCCAAAAGGCTTGCTGCTCTTCTTCCTTTTCCCAATTTTTTTCAGAAGCCATCCTGAGATACCAATTGCACGTGCCACACTCAAAAGACGAGCTTTCAAGCTGGTTTTCCTGGCAGGTTTTTGACTAAGCCAGCTGGTGACTCTTCTGAAAGCAGAAAGGGTGTGCAAGTACTTGGATCTTTTCCCATCTTGCATATTTTCTTTTTCAGAAGGTGCATCTGCAATCACTTCTTCTTCTGCTTTGTCTTTTTCTGCCTCTAGAGTCTGGCCTGAACCCAGTTTAACCTTTCCAATAACTTTTCCAACTTTTTTCCTTTTGCAAAGGAGCTGCTTGTCAGATGGGTTTTTTGTAATAGAGGAACAGTTTGAAATATTTGAAAGATTTAATCTTTTCTCTGCAAAACTCTGAGCTATTTCAGGCTCCTTATGTATACTGAAAGTTTCTGGAGTGGTAGGTTTTGAACAGATGCTTTCAAACTTTTTCAGGTCAGGATTGGTTTCCAAAGCCATCTGCACAGAATTTGTTTTACAGCTTGCTAATAGTTTCATCTCAGCATCTTTATGTTTGCTTTTCATATTAAGAAGGTCTTGAGATGAAGAAGAGCACTTGTTTGTAAACATCATCACTGCTAATCCCTGCTTGCTACAGTCTAAGGAAGAACAGTCTGTCTGTGTACGTCCCACCACTCTACTTTGCTCTGCAGTATCACAGTTCCTGGATTTCTCATTCAATGTCATTTGTTGCTTGGACATCAAAGGGCTGTCTTCCAGCGTGCTGTCTTCATCATTCATCTTCTCTTCTTCTTCAATTCCCCGAAGTAGTTTGCTATGGTCAATGTGGTGGACTTTTGCTTTCACAGCCCTAGACAGTGGTTTTCTTCTTCCTTCTTCTTTTCCTTTGTCAATGCTCACTTCACTGTTATTCTGCCCATTGCTGTTAGAATGATTATGGCCATCTCTCAACATGTCCTGACCCTTGTCCTTTTCTAATATATTGTCCTTGCCTTCTCCATTATTGTCATTTTCTCTGTTGTTAGAACTTTTGAGTTGGGACCCTGAAACACTTGCATCATCATCTTCCTCATTGCTCTTGGCTAGAATAGATTTTGTTTGTCTTGGCATGTCATCTAGCTTCTTCAGTTTCTCCTCTACCTCTAATCCTGCAAAGTAAGTGCCTTCATCCTCAGATTCCTTTCTTCCATCCATGGTCACCTGCTCCCTTTCCGTTTCACAAGCTGCTTCATTGCTTTCATCAAGCAACTTCTTGCAGCCTTCTCCTTCAGCTGCAGGAAGTTTTTCCAGCATGGCTTCTTTCCCACTGATGCCATCTTCCTCTGAAGAGCTTCTCTTCTCTTCGCCACTTTCAGTGCTGTTAACTCCAGCATTTTTTTTACCTCTTTCATGGGTCCAATGGGCTTCATTACTGCAGTCAGAACAGGATTCATCTGAAGTTTCCATGATCTTTTCTTCTGCACTTTCAGTGACAATAATCCGGGTATGTTTTCCAATTACCTTTCCTCCACTTCTCTCATCTTTGCCCCGTGCTGCACTGCCTTGGAATCGAGAACTTGACCTCCTCCCAGAAACTTCCTTAGAGCCATGATTCTCACTGTGTCTTTTCCTAGGCCTGGTATTGTGTGCCTTCTGTGGCAAGTCATGTTTCTGAAAAGCACCTTCAACACTTTGCACTGCAAAGGACTTTACAGACTCTGACTCCGTGAGTTTTTCACCAACAACAGGATGCTTTCCACACTTCCTTTTAAAACTCTGTTTCTTGCTGTTTACAGTGGCCTTTCCTTCCTTACCAGTACTGTCATCACTTTCTTGTCTTGATGTCAGATCCTGTTGTTTGGAAGCCTTTCCTTTTTTCTTTGCTTTGGACACTAATTGTTCTCCACGTTTTCTCCCAAAACCAGATTCTCTTTGATCATTTCTCGTGGAGGCTCTCTCCTCCCAGAATAACTTCTTGTGGCCACTTTCTTTGCTTCCCTCAGGCCTCATCAGTCCCTGGCTTCTTAAGGTGTCCTGTTCAAGGGTTTCATCTCGTTCAGGCAATGACTCTTTGCCAGTCAGCTGGCCTTTATTCTTTTCTTCCCACGGTCTGCCACAATGGATCTTTGAATCTCCCAGAGAGCTTGCCTTTTTCTCATAGTTCAGCACTTTCTCTTTTCCAACCTTTTTGTGCCGAGTCTTGGATCGGGAAGGAGCCATTTCTCCAGTGTTCAGAAGGATGTCAGTGCTTATCTCAGTTCACCTACGAAAGGAAACATTGCACGTTTTGCTGCGAAATAAGCTACAAAGAGAGGCCAGGTCCTTGTAATGATAATTACCTATTTTCTGTTGAATAAATGTTGCAGAATCATACCTATACAGCTGTGGAGTACCAAGCTGACTGTCTTGCACCAGGTCAGTCTCTATTTCATTTTGTCATGAATCATCACTTTTTTTCCTTCTTTATTAGGTCTCTTTCCAGAGGCCAGTCATATACAGACAACTGAACCAAAGTCTATGATTTTCCACAGCTGACAAAGGTTTAGCCACATTGCAGTTTAAGAAATAAAGGTTATTTCATTTCAGGTTTTCCTTTTCTTTTAACCTTCTTTGTGCTGAAGGAGAGAGAAATGCATCTAATGATCTACAGCAAATTAATGAACAGTAAACCATTAACTCAGTTTCCTAGGTACCCAGAATCACAATTGGACCTACATGAACAACACTGGCTTGAAGGATGAAAATACAGAATACTGAGTAGATGCTGTATCACTGAGTAGAACTGAAAAGACAGCAACTGATTGTTTAAAAAAAGGCATTTTAAAAAAGGCATTTAACTCAAACTGTTCGAGCTGATTTGATACTGAAGTACCAGAATTCAAACTAAACTGATGCAAAAATATAACCCCTGCTTTTTCTGATCATTTGTTCTTCTTCTCTCTTTTATTCTAATACTTCTCTCTTAACAAATAAGTGCTGACTAAATTTAAATAAATATGCTAATTTTAGTTAAACAGTAACTGGGAAAACCTTTCAAGTTTTCTGCAGTGCAAGAGAAGGAAATTATTAAATAGATCATGCTCAACATTTGACCCATCTGAAATTACAGTTTAGCCCAAGTGGTAAAATTTATATGTGGAAATCAGTTCTCACGGCAAATAATAAGTCTGCTTATTTCTACTGAAATCTTATTGGAGAGAAGGCTAAATAAATAAATGAATAAATGAGGAATGGGAAGAAGAGAGAAGAAATTAAGTGAAATTAAGAAGAAATTAAGTGGTGGAAAAATAAATGTCATAGAGAGAGTGGACAGTAACACTAAAAATCCAATCAAGTGATCAGAAAATCACTGCAGAAAAAAAGCAGTTAAAACTAAGTAGGTTAACTTTGTAGTATAAGTCTTCTCTTTAAAATTGCTTCTGACACATAAAATATTGAGTGAAGATTGGGGTTTTTTTTTTGGATAGCATATGTTACCTGCAGCAAAAGGATTTTCACAACAATATAACTGATTCCACATTAGGACTTTTGTGGATACGTAATTGTATTACAGAAGTACCCAGATAAATCCTTGCAAACATATTTACACAAAAGAAAACTGCTACTGACCCAGCGCAGGTCAGTGGAATTGTTTGACTCTACCTTTTCTTTCACCATGATGGGGCTGATTTTGAATGGTGTGTTCCAGCAACAAGCATTCAGCGTCTTTCTGGCTACACTAAGCAAGAAGTCACAAGCAAATATTGCTCCATTAGACAAAGGCATCTCCACACAACTCCTCCTGAGTGTGTTGTTATTAGCTGGTTATTAGGGAATGGTCAGTATTCTAAGAGTTAATTAGCACTGCTTATCTCTCTATCTTTTTTCCAATCATAGACAGGAAATAAAGGTAAAAGTGCCCACAGGATTAGTCCTGATCTTTCAGCCTATTGGAAAATATCACCTCTATCCTTTTCAGGACTTTTATTTTATTTTTAGCAGTCTCTTGCTGCTCCAGAGAGACCAAAACACCACTTGAGCTCTACCCATTTGTCTGAAAGAGGTGTTAATGGCAGAGCCTGGTGTTGATCCCTCAGTCACTAAACACTTCAAGATAAAGGTCCAAACCAGAGAACAGTAAGGGAATAACTGAAAGGAAATGACGGAATGGAGAAAGGAAAACCGGGAGGTGAATGGAGGAAAAGAATGAGACATAGAAAAAAAAATTATTTTAGCAAGGAAACCCAACAGTCAATATCATTTCCAAAGAAAAAAGGTAAAAAGTCTCCTGTTAGGAACATTCATGGTTACCTTAGAGATGACACTAGCCAACAATGCATAAGGACAAACCATCACACAGGACACAGGGAAATTCTATTATGTATCTTGTCCTCTCACCTCTTTCTATGTAAAACTTTTCTCTCCCTTTGTTCCTTCATTCTCTTTGCTTTACAGCCAGTTCTGCAGATTCTCTACAGGGAGAAGAGATTCTTCTATCATATTCTTACAATTTCTCTCAACAGGCAACTGAGGACCTAGAAGTCAAGATTCTGTTATTAATTCCTATCTTCACTGTAACTCCATGAGGTGATAATTTACCTATGGGATGAAATACAGCATCTGGAAGCCTTCAGTCAGAGGTAGGATTATCGACAGGACACTGGCAACATGTTTATCTGGTTCACAGCTCTTATCCTGCATCTCAGCCGTCATGGTTGCAGTGTACAAGTTGTGACAGTAGTACCCAATAGCAACGGGGACTACAAAGACACACAAGGGTGGTGGGTAATTCTTGATAGATCGGATTGAGTTGGAAGGATTAGCTATACTACATAGTACCAATGTTTTCTTCCCTATATGAAAAGTAAACCCTTGCTGGGTATTGTACACACACTGCTAGCCTGAAAGGGTTCTGGCCAAGGATTTTGAAATGTGCTTCCATACAGTCTAAGGCCTCTTCTTGCCCTAAGGCAGGAGGAAGGGGAGGAAGAGTGAGTAGTTAAGATAGCAAATCAGCATAAAGCTTTAAATCTTTATAGCTACTATAAAACTTGATGAGGAATGAGAATTTTTAACATTTAGCACTGCAAGAAGGCAGTCCACTAATGAAGTCCACCTGTTCTCCAGAATGCCTACAACTTGCTTGCAGACTAAAACTTGTCCAAGCAACCTCAGAAGTTGTTTAAAAACAAATACCAAAGGAAATATATTCCAGTGTTCTGGGCATGACAAATTGGTAAAGGACAATTCAGCTGATCAAAGTCTGCTTGGCCTCATCTACCCCAAGGAGAGCAACAAAACCACATTTGAGATTTACCTAGTCCAGGAAGACTGATGCTCTAAAGAGGTATGTAAAGCATATGGTTTTACTGCAAATATTTTCTTGTGTACTACTCATTTTGTTCCCTCCTGTATGGCAGAACAATCCTCCGCATCTGGAAATACAGTATCTCCCTCTTCCCCAGCTGCAGCTCTGATGTTGAGCAACTAGCTGCTGCCCAGAAGGCCTTGTTACATTGCCTCAACATCAGAGAGAAGCAAGTAACAGAAACAGCACTGTAGACCTGGCTAGAGAGACAATAATCATTCTGTTCCCTCTGAACTTGCTTTTTTATCTTGGTCTAGATCTGACACTATTCGTAACATCCTGGACATATATATTGCACAGTACAGAGTTCATTTCCTAATATCAAATCCTCTTCCTTTATCTTCCTTTTAAACAGTAGCCTCTCAAATACGTAAATCTCTGGTCACCTTATTTCAGCTCTGCAGGCTTAATACATCTATAGTAGTGGCCTAGATCTTTAAATCCTGCAACAGGACTTTTCTCACTGAGATTAATGGCAGCTGAATTAGACCCTAAATCCTCAGCACAGGATAGGTGTTAATATTCTGTCCTCCTGAAGGCTTAAAGTTGGTACTGTTTCTGTACAATGTCAAATGAAGGGTTTTTTTCCTTTTTTTTTTAAAGGGTCTGTTTTTATGTATTACTGCTAGATAGTCATATGTCCAGAAGCTAAAATGTTCCATCAAATAAAAGCACTGCAACAGTTGGATGATAAGGAATATTGGAAACATTGTCGCAGTTTATAGGAAGCTTGGACTCCAGAGTTTATTTGACTCATTGTAAAGATAGGACCTCAGGTTCTGAATCTAGGTTAGAACATGAAAATCTAGCAAATTACAGTTTTTTTTTTGAGATAGGGTTTTAAAGCAGACTGCTTTGTGACACTGCTGCTATGACTGGGAATGGTAAAATGAATCATTGCTTACATAAACAATTCCTTTGACATCAGCCCTGCTTTCTAACTGCCCTGGACCATCTGCCTCCTTGACACAATGTAGCAGGTGAAAGATCCTGCTCATCAGTTTTTCAGTTCAATTCATTTTAACAACTCCATCTACATCACCACAGGAAAAAGAACAGTTTGATTTTATTCTGACTTTTTAGAGGAAATGAGAATTGCTTACATCAGAGAAAAGAACTTCAACGCTATTAAGAAACACAACATAAATCTACAGACAGAAAGAAGCACAGATACCTGTTATTTTAAAACCAATAGAAGTGAATCTCATCTTCCCTGAGCTCAGTACTCCAGACTGGTTTCTCATATCTCGTATAGAGGATAAAGCACACTCATTTTAGTCTTTAAAGAAAATGCTTGGAATTTTGTCTTAGCAGCTTATGTTTTCATTCACCTGTAAGAATTGTTCAAGCCCCTTCTTTATCACTCTGCACAGTAAATGTCTCAACGTACCTACACTGTCAGTCTTGATCCCAGCAAGCAGCAAGTTGCTCAGCACCACGTATCATAGCTCTTATTCACGTATATGGTAACACGTTCGTTCTCCCATGCCTTGTTTCCAAGCAGCCCACAGTCTGTCCCAGCGTCCTTGCAAGTCTGCCCAGCTGTGGAGTCTAACATCAATCCTGGCCGAGCTGTGCCAGGCACAGGGAAGGAGACTGGCATGAATAATTCAAGCTTTCTAATGGCACCTTTGAACTTTTCAACCAGCAATGTCACCAGCCGGTTGGCAGGCTTTTGGATAAGGGGACAGGAGAGAATTCATCCAGGCAGAGGCTAAGCTCAAAGACAATATGACTGGGTACATCTCTAGAGACTGGAAAGGTTGCATCGATTCCAGTACAAAAACGGCTGTTCCAGTCCAGGAGACTATCAGTCAAGGCACTGTGAATACCATCCAAAAAAGAGCTTAAATTGCTGAAAAGAAATGAAACATAGGCTTCTTTATTCCGCAGCCTTGGAGCTTTATTTTAGGGAGCCAAGCATGTGCAGCTCAGGTAGCCTTTTCCTCTTCTCCCTGCCAACAGCAAGTTCTCTGCTGGCAACAGGAAAGCAGCTTCCAGCTAAGCACTGAGATAGCAGCAAAACCTACACCATTCTTGCCCTCACTTCGCCTAAATCTTTCAGTCCAGTACCAAACAAAAAGACTGAATGTCCACTCAGTTTGCTTTCCCAAACAAAGCTCTGCTCTCCTTTGGACAAAGTTTTTGCAGGTAGGTCAAGGTTACTCCCAGAAGGAGCAGAGAGAAAGTGATTGTGTGTCCACACAACATTGCTGCCACATTCAGTGGTTTTCTCCTCCCGTTCTTCCAAACTCAGTAATGGTATTCCCTTTCTAGCTTTTTCCCCAGGAAAGCGGAGAGCAGTGCAAGTACACGCACGTGGGCTGTACACATTCTCCCTCCGCACTCATCAGGTTGTAAATGGACAGCATGGCTAATTAGTGCCGTGTTTAACTCCTGTGAAGATGGCTCTGGTTCTTTAAAGCAAAGTCTCCTTCTACCTACACTCCCCAAAAAAGCCAAAATGGCTTTTCTAAAGGGGGGGGGGAGAGGAGAGATTAAGCATGATAAGCTTAGGTGAGAGGCCAGCAACCAGAACAAGTGGCTCTAACCTAAAACATGATTAGTGCTGTTAAGATAAAACAGTGGGTGCTTAACTGCATTTGTTTGGATGGGGCCTGTTTTCCTACCTCCTTCCAAGAAGCTGCTGGCCTGGCTGTTATGCACTATGCTTTGAGGGCTCCTCCACAAAAAAGGAGAGACAAAACCTGGTTGCTTTACCTAACCCTTCTGCCAACCAATGGTCTCCTCCTTAGCTCACTAAGAACAGGTCTGTAGAACAACAGGTTAGATAACTATTCATCACCTTCTTTCATTCATTATTTATAAATAACTCTGTCTGTAGTGAAGAGAGATCCTTTCTCTAAAGCCCAAGATGACTGGTGTCATCTGGAGCATGAATTCCTTTTCCAACCACAGAAAAAATCCCCTGGGCAATTAGCTCTAAATTTTAGGGCTGGGCAGAGGGGAAGAAACTTCACTGAAAAATTCAACTCTTTAGAGTTTCTGTGGAGGAAGAGGCTCTAACAAAGTATGTCATTATCAGCTAGAGCCTCTTCAAGGCTCTGAACCCAAGGCAGAACTGGAGCCCCCTGTGATTCTTTGATTTCTTTAATTTGTCAGAAGTCTCAGACAGTCTGTTTTTTTTTTTTTTTTTTTTTTTTTTTTGCCTGAGGAGGATGTCTGAGAAGAAGGCACTGATCAAGCTAGCTCCCTTATCAGACTTATCGTCTGCTTTGAGCTTCACTGAGATGAGGGGCTAAACTGATTCTCTGCAAATATTCCTTCTCTGCCTTTACTCAGTCTCAAGCCTGTCTGCCTCAGCATCTCTAACCTGACTTCTCTGCACAGACTAAACACTACATTTGCTTGGCTTTTATAGTGCTCCTAGCAAAATGTCAGCAGTTTCTTTTTATCCTTTTAAAGGAAGGAAAGAAACCAACAGTTAAAGATGGGATGTTTCCACATCTCACAGATCCCTGAGCAAACTAGACCATGAAGCACGTAGCATGAGACTGGGGTTCGGTGCCCATCTTGGCACTGACCATTTTTTACCACATAGGTTTGCACACGCCTTTGTATGAAAGACAAGACAAATTCACTTCAGATGGAAGTATGAGCAGTGATGCAGCTCATACAGAGCTCATGCAGAGTCTCCTTAAAACTTGGTACACGCAATGAGAGTTAATTTATCTTTGGAGCTAAATCTTGCTCGCACTTTCCCAGTTTCGCTTCCATTCTCCTCCTGCACCCTTTTCTGTCTGGACATACGGGGTTGAGAAGGCAGTGCTGGGTGGGTTAAGAAGCTGGAAAGTAGATTGTCTTCGCATCTATGTGCTACCCTAGGGACGCCAGTACCAAGGATAATTTCCAGCTAGCCAGGTCCTCTGATTTAAAAGTCCTTTTACCTTGGAGAAAGAGCTTTAACTGGGGAATCTAGCAGCAGATGGAAGAAACAAAAGGCTTAAAAGGAGGCTTTGTTCCTCGAGAAAGTACAAGACTCCCCAGTTTCCTAAAGATTCCTTAATTTATGCAAAACATCAGGTCATTTCAGCTAGTATTCAGCCACCATTTTTAGAACATGATTAAAAAGAGATAATACATCAGTGCCTCTTTCTCACTCCAAGTTCTTCTTAAATCAACAACAGGAAATAAAAACATTGATGCTATTGCAGCAAAGAGCTAATAAGCTGAATTTTAAAAATGGTTAACTCACAGGCACAAATGAGCAGGTAATGGTCATGACTGATCAGACAGACAACACTGTGCATAGATGCACAACAATCCTGTTTGGTGGTAGTTGGGGGTGACGGTGGCCAATGCTGTTCTGTTTCTAGCTCTCATGGCATTAATATATGATATAATATTAATATATCAGTGCTGTTCCTTCCATACCGCATGCTGCCTTATGCTGACAAAAAACATCCTCCCTTGAGCCTGCACCCTAAGCTGCTGAGAGGGATTCCAGTTCTCTCTGCTCCAAAATGACAAAGCCTCTGCCCCTTTCCTCCAGCCATTTTAAGATGATCTAGAAGGTCTCCAAGGGCCTCTTCCCAGCAGTAAACTGAGGAAGCCAAATAAAATATTCATGACTGCAAGAAGAAACCAAAACAATTAAGTTACACACATTTCAAAACAAGCTCCTTGAATATTTCAGGAGTGCTTTGTTGCCCAATTGTCTGCCGTTCAATAAGGCTGGATGATCCTGTTGCACTGCAAGCCAATGTCCCATGCTCTTTACCTAGAGGTCAGCCAAAAAGACAGACTGACACACTGCAGAGATAGTATTACACCAAACTGGAGGGACGGATTTTATCTGGGTCTGAGCTGAGAGACTTTGCACTATGCTAAGACCCAGCTCAGGCTTCCTCCTCTTATCCCCTATGTCTGTAGTCAGTGTCTAAAAGGAGCAAAGGGAAGATATGTGGCCCTGCAAACCTCTACTGACTTTAATCTTGCTGGACTGGTAACTACAGCAGGTAACAATAGTGAGTAACTGGTGGAGTAACGACAGCAGCAGGAACTCTGGCATTACTAGAAAGTGGAAAACAGGCCCCACTGTCATTCGACTGCATCTTCACTGCTGTCGTGTCTTGTGTTAGCAAGAGCATAACTAAAGAGCATATGCTTTCTTGTGCTCCAATCACACTTTCTTTTCACTGGACACACCAAGGTGCCTGGGTGGCCTCAAAGAAGGAGCAGACTCTGTTTCCCTTCCAGTTCATAACTAGGGAATTTCCTCTGTAGCGGGAAGCTACGGATTAGAAATAGAATTAACTTAATTCAATGAAATCCCCTGGATTCGAATTGGTTTTCAGTCTGATTCTTCATGCGTGCATGCAGGAGTGATCTCTCCAAATGTGTGGTTCACAGCACTGGCATGTGGCTGCCCGGAGGGCCTGTTCCATAAGCAATGTCTTCTCCGCAGGAGGTAGCATAGTCGCTGAAGTATAAATCAGAGAATCAAAGTGGAAAGCTAGATTTTCCAGCCTAAAATGATTACACTCAGGTATTTGGAAATTCCTAGCAGAAGCTAATAAGCTTGCAGAGATAAAAGCAGGAGTCAAGCAGCTAGGGGTGAGGTTTTTGCATTGCAGCTAAACTGACTTTATAACTGGTATCTGAAGGAAGACACTTCATTCCCTTCTGTTTTCATCAACTGCTTCTATTGCAGCAGTTCTGGTAGTCATCTGAATACAGCATCAAAAGTGCAGTTTGGCATTACAGCTAATCTGATGTAATGGTGAGCCTTCTCCAAAGTGAGTGGGCCCACTTTCCTGCAACTGCTCACTTTAAATCATATGGTAAGATGGTGGCCTTGGTTCATCTGACTGAGTCAGCAAAAAAATTAACCTTATTAAAAAAATTTAAAAGCACAAATAAGTATTAGCACAAGAAAGGGAGTAGGTACAAGCAGTAGACGAGGACAGAACAGCTCTCAGTAGCAGGACAGACCTACGCTAGCTTAAAGTGGAGGTGTAGACACAGCTTCATGTTTCAGTTCAATAAGATACAATGTATCACAGAATTGGTAAGGTTGGAAGGAATCTCCGGAGAGGATCTAGTCCAACCCTGCTTGAGCAGGGTCAGCTAGAGCATGTCAGGCAGGACTATATCCAGGTGGGTTTTTAATATCTCCAGAGAAGGAGACTCTACAACCTTATGGGGGTAGAGTGATAGTGTAGTGGTTATCACATCTGCTTTACATGCTGAAGATCCTGGGTTCAAGCCCCAGCAGAACCAGCACCAGGAAGTCTTTGGGAGGTTGGACTAGATGATCTCCAGAGGTCCCTTCCAACCTTACTGATTCTGTGATTCTCTCTGGGCAACCTGTTCCAGTGCTCTGTCACTCTCACAGTAAGGAAATTCCTCCTCATATTCACACAGAACTTCCTGTGGTCCACTTTGTGCCTGTTGCCTCTAGTCCTTTCGTACAGCACTACTGAAAAGAGTTTGGCCCCGTTCCCTTGACACTCTCCCTTCAGATACTTATACACATTGATGAGATCCCTTCTCAGTCTTCTCCAGGCTAAACAGGTCCAGCTCTCACAGCCATTCCTCACAGGGCAGATGCTCTAGGATGCCCTATTTTGTCAGAGATCAGGTTTGCCGTAAATAGGAGTAAAAAAAAATACTTCGAGAAATGCAGGATACACCAAATACCAAGAGATACAGGCTCTATTAAGACTAATGATGCATTACTACAATACTACGAAGACAGCGTTACTCCAGGAAACACTGCAGAAGAGGGTATATAACTGAGAGCATATAAGCTCGTGCTGGAGCTGGAAGCAATGTGGAAGCACTGAAGCATGCTGGCTATCGCAAATGTGTTCTCACACTGTTGGGTGCACAGCAGCAGAAGTATATCTTACAGAAGACATGTGGAGTGGGAATTAATTGTCCAACATCCCCAATGGAACCTAATGGCAATTGTTTGGTTAAACTGCCCAAGGCCCCTTAGAAATTGCCAACTGTAATTTTTAGGCCCTCAGTAGGGAGAACTGTCACTAACTGGCAGACTGGCTATTCAAATAAAATGCAGCTATTAGCTGTTATTTGAGAATTCAAACAGGTGACTTCAGCCCAAAAGCACTCCCTAGAGCTGGTAGGACCTCCATCCTACCGGACAGAGCATTTCTCAGATATGGCATGTCACAAAGCCACCACAGCGATGGCTCTGCGCTTATGACATTACAAGGGCCAAAGCCCTACCTGGCCCCCACAGTTGGTTGCCAGAGGTGCTTGCGGGGCGTTTGCTCTGGAACCTGCAGTCTCCTGGCAACACTTGGACAACACTAGGGAGGACGAGGTTCTAAACGGTTTACTCCAAAAGCTGGAGCACCTCTAATTCGCACTCTCTCTTCTTAAAAGGATTTTTACTATTACTAATTACTATTTACTATACTAATTACTATTTTTTCTTAATATTTCAACCTCCACAAGACCCTTCCAAGGTCCAAGCAGGTTGAGTAAATTGAGGGCTGACCAAGTGAAGCAGACAGGCCCAGGTCTAGCAGGTGAAAGCGTAATGCGTGCGGGGAATGAAAAGCAGAAATACGAGCCATGCCAGAGCTCTGCTGTTCCTCAGCTGCCAAGCAGCCAGCCACCCAGTGGCACTTTGGCCCAAGAGCCACAGCCATCGCATGGACCTGTACCTCTTTTCCTTGGGAATGAAGTGCAACAGCCCAGCTGCAGCTCCAGTGAAAGGGCCGACTACTTTCTAGAGGTGTCAACTCCACAAGAGCAGTTGGATTCTGCACCCACATCTGTTTTGGCATCACAGGATTTCTCCAAGAATAGAGATAAGATATCGCTTCATGAGACGGACCCTGCTCCTACAGGCAACCAGCCAGTGAACATCCCTTTACATTGCAAAGAGAACTCAGAGGAGATTTCAGAGGAGCACTCAGAGGACGAGGAGTTCGTCCAAATCTGTGTCACAGACTTGCTGCTTGCTATTTCCTCCAAAAAGAGACCGAGGCTGTTACCACCTAACAGGAAGATGTACATTGAGGTGCGGTGCCAAAAAGGAACCTCCGAAGAGGCGAAAAAGAGAAGCCTAATCCCACCAGAGTACAGCCATTTTGTTGATGCCATGCCCATGACAGAACCTGCTGACGTTTCTAAAGCAGAGTCCTTCTACAGGAGATTTTCTTGCCGGTCAAGGAGAGAAGACCACGGCTGCAGCTCAAGGGATATTTGTGCTCAACCAGAGAACACAGTATCAGCCGAGGCAATCAAAGACACTGCCCACAAGCAGCCTGACCTCAGAGAAGCGGCAGGCAACAGCTATGAGCAGAATCACAAAGTTAATCGCAAGAGGAGCCTGGCTTCCATTTCCTCTCCTACCACCCTTACTGAAAAATCTGGGGCTGAAAATTGGCTTGAACATCTCCCACCAAAGAAACGTTATAGTCGGTGCCGGCAGTAGGACTACAGCAGGCTGCTGTGTTTCTGCAACATCCCAGCCCATCCCAACTTGACATTTCCTCAAGTAGCACCTGCCTCAGAGACTTCTGCCAAACTACCTTTTCCCCCAATTTTTAGATAGGCTATTGTATCTTCAAAATAAAATTAGGTGATGTTGTTTTTAACTTACTCTTCTGTGTGTGTTCATTACAGACAGTAGGAGAATTAAAAAATGATCCTAAGTTCTTGGGGGAATGAGGACAGAGATACAGGGAGGTTAGACAGTACCTAGAAGAATGTTTGGCTTTAAAACTTTTACAGATCTCTGTCAAAGGCAAAGTATCCTATAATGTAACAAGAAAAACTTTAGCACGATATTGGGCCACAAGTGAATATACACCCTGTAATACTATCTTGACAATTTTGCAGGAACAGGCATCCTTATGTGCTTTGCTATCAAAGCTTCGGGCAAACTGGGAGCAGTTTGCTTAGCCAGGCTTTTAGGAGACATGCTCAAAGGCCCTTCTCAAAGGAGTTGCCTCCAAAATTTGCCATTTATTTTACAGGATGATGAAAAATTTCCCTCATTTAATATTGACAAGTCTCTCAGTATCTTCTGCTTTATTCCACTGTGGATTTTTAATTTCCTTAATCTTCTGTAAATAGATTCCTATTCTTTTATGAGAGGTTTATTTTCTCCACATGCATAGGAGATGTCCACATGTGTAGTAAGTACCTCTCAATAGATAGCACTTTAAAAATGAAATGGTTTCTAAGACTCCAGTCACTTCCATGCTGTATGCATTCTAGTGGAATGGTTCCTCCCTGTGAATTAGCTCTCCTGAGACAAGCACACCAGTGAACAAGTTAACCTGCTAAGCTGAGTTTGTTTAGCCTTATGAAACAGGAGAAGAGTGCAGTTACTGTCTACTTTCTCTCATCAAAGAAAAAATTACCAGGGTTAATGGTAGTTACCACCGATATTATTAATCAATAAGGTGCATGGATCTCTGATGCACTCATTCATGATTGTGACATGAACTATTGGGACAAGCATTTTTCTTGTGCACTAAAAAATTGATAAATGAAGATCTTACCCTCAAACCGGCTTTTCTAACAATTTAACAAACAAATCTCTAAGTAACAGCTGAACAGGCACAAAAAACAGTAGAACAGAATCTGCCTGTACAATATCATTAAGCAGAGTTGAAACAAACTAGGAGTGGTTTCCATCCAATTCAAGGTTAGATACTTTGAAAATGCAATGCACTTCAGAGGCATGACAGGATATTATTTCACTTTGAAATTCTTATATTACATTTATGCGAGTTAAAACAAGCTCTTTTTAAGAGGGCAGCCAAATGTTGCATGGCAGAAGTAATAGGGCCCAGATTCTCAGACTGCTTTTAGTTTCCTGAGCCCTCAGGACTGAGGTATTGCCATCTGAAGGGGCACATGCGGAGTACCCAGCAAGTTAACTAAGTATTAACTAAGTAGTTGTGACACTAGACTTTTTTCCAAGGCAAATTCTATAGTAAGTGTCTACTATTTGCATCTTGAATTTTATTATTCCCAGAAGTAGTACCTCATGGGCTGAGTAACTCGACAAAACTGAATTTCCATAAGACGGATTTATTTTTTAATCCTTATTATTGTATACCAACACTCAATGTTTTCCTGTAATGAAAGTACATGAAAACGTCATCTATAGCAAGCAAGCTGTGGTCATGAAACATGAGCAGACTTGTTCAGATATGCAGGGCAATCATCTTCCATGTCCTGATGAGGTCTGAACTATGATCAAACTATCCCATTAGCGACAACATCACAGACTATCAAGCCAACTAGGGGCTACGAAACCTCCTTTGATCACAAGCCTATTTCATTTCCTCTTATTTGTGTTTGTTAAGACAAGGACAGCAGGATGGGCTTGTTTGCAGAACAATCCCACCCTTTAAGAATACCTCCACCAAATTCAGTTTTGGCTAAAGGACAGATATGTTTCCAAATTCAGACCTCTTTAGGGAGCAGAGCTTGGAATAGCTTAAACCTTTTCAACTCAATACACTACCTAAGTTAGCAGGTACCTTCAAAGTAACACTAAGCATCTGCTTGAACAAACTACATTTAGGTCAGAATCTATATATTTTATTCCACTCAAGCTCCAGGCCACTTACTTGACCCTATATATTCTCTGCTTATATGGCCTCTTACCTCCAGTCAAGACTCTGGTTGTAATATCTGACTTCAAGGCGGAATTCTGCAGCCCAGACGTGTCCTTGGGGCAGCAGATGTTTTTTCAGGAGTTCAGCCTGTTTTTCCAAGGACTCACCACAGCGATCTGCTAAAGCTAAGTTCCCTCCGAGGAGACCATGAGCATAATCCAAGCATCCTTTTAGAAGTCACTGCCTCAAGTACAAGCAGAAAACACGCGACCAGCTTTAAACAAACGAGCGACACCCAGAGACTTTTCAGGAAGATGCGGACACCACGCGGGCTCATCCTTCGCAGGAGCGTGCTGGGGGCAACAAGAGCGCGCGTCTCTTGAGGAAGCACCACGGGGCCTCTCTGGCACGGCCAGCAGCACGGCCTTCCCGAGGGCGCTCACTCCCCTCAGAGAGACCCCCGCCACCAAGCAGGCGTTTTAAAATACACTTTAGCAGAAGCTCTGCCGTGCAGAGCCAGCCCGCAGCAGTCCCCGGCCGCGTAGCGGGGGAAAGGCAGCGGTAACCGCCTCACACGGACTAAGCGTCTTGGCTGCTCCCTTCCGCGCTGGAAGAGGCCGGCAGCACCAGGAGCCCGTTAACGCAGTGCCCTAATCGCACCCTCCCGGGGTGCAGAAGGACTCGGCCCATCTCCCTGCTTGTTCTCGGGCAGCCGACAGCGAAACCGGTTCCGAGAGCGGGGGAATCGCAAACGGCCTCGCCGCGGCCCCGCGGCGCCCCCAGCGGCCGCCATGGCGGGCGGCGCCGCGGGGCGGGAAGAGCCGCCGCGGCCGCCGAGCCCGCGGCGGGCAGTCGCCGGCGCCCTCACGGCGGCGGGCGCCGGGAGGGAGGGAGCAGCGGGCGGAGCCCCCCCAGCAGCGGCGGGAGGCGGCTCGGCCCGCCCGGAGGGACTCGGGGGCTGCCGCGGCCTCGCGCCCCTGCCCGAGGCGGGAGCCCGCCGCAGCGTTTGCCTCAGGCACGAGCCTCAGCACAGAGGCAGCAGCCACGGCCGGGGAAAGCCCGGCGCAGCAGCGCAAGGCCCTTCCTCAGCCCGGAGCGGCGGAGGGGTGCTTCCACCCCGGCTTAATCACTCCTAGGGTGATCAAGGGCCATCTTACTGCCACAGCAACCTTTTTGCGGAGGGCGTGCGGGTTCCTCTTACAAAAGAGCGGCAACTCTGCCTAGCTGGCAAATCTTACTGAAGGTGCTGGCACCTAGCACCTTTACCTCGGAGGAAGAGGCCCGTTCCTGGGTGGAAATACCCCAAGCACCAGGGGCTCGGTGCTGCCAGCGAAGGCATCAAGTTTCACATGGCCGAGGACTTGGGACAGCGAAGGAATGGGTCTTCTCCATCAGGTTTACCTCACAACCTCAGCCTACGCTTGAGAGAGATCGCCAAAGCAAATAACGGGGCTTAGCAAGGACCGCCGGGTGTTGGAAGAAAACTTTGGCCAACCTGGTCTCGTTCTGCGGGTGCGCCAATGCAGCAGGGCCTCGTCCTGCTCTCGAGGGCACCCCAATTCACACAGCTCCGTGGGTGCTGACATGCTTCGCAAGCTGAGTTTAGGACTGCAACCCAGGCATGCATTTATTCTAGCGCCAACAGGTGCAAACCATATAGCCTAAGAAACAGAGCAGTTAGGCTGTAAAAATCTGCATTCTCTCACAAACCAGGCATGCCTCAGGCCTTATGACTAACATGATGAAATGCATTTTTCCTCCCAATCATCTAATAGAATTGTTAGACAAATTCAGCAAAGATTCAGTTGCTAAGCATCCGAGGAAAGTTCTCTTTACTATTTACTAAGAAAAAAAAAGAGATGCCCCATGCCAGGCTTTTCCAGCAGGACTAGTGATTTTGGCACTAAATATGCAGCCTTATAAAAGAGCTCACGTTACAAGAAAGCATTACGACCTCTGAAACTCAGCCACGATAACAGCGTCCCATATCAGATACCCAAAATGTGAATTCAGATGTGGAAAATTCGGGCTGTTCTTTAATTGAGATCCAAGACTTTCTCTTCTTCAGTGAAGCAGGTCTGCAAGGGTTAGGGATTGCACTGCCAGCACAGCTATAAGAATAGATTGGTTCAAGCCCAGGCAGCCAGTGTTTACAGCTCCTGCAGTCAAGGGGCACTAAATGATGCCAGACCCCAATGACTGCGTGAGCAGGAGAGAAACACTGCCAAAGCCTGACCGGCAATAACATTAATAAGGGCCAATAAGTCCTGAGTGCTTTCAAGCATTAAGCATTAGCTCTTGGAGACAGCAAGCTACTAATAGAGACTCCAGACAAATACTTCAAGTGAAAAGTAGAGGTAGGCACAAAACTCAAGCAGTCTGGCAGCAGCTGAAACCTCTGATCAGAAGCAGGCTATTATTAGTCTGCTTGTCAGCTGACAGTAGTAAGAGTAACAGCAAGACTCAGAGAAGACAATTAGATCTGTGGCATCCCTAAAAGGGAGAGATACAAAAGGAAATTTTTTTCATTACATTCTCATGCTGCTTACAGACATTCATTAAAAAGAGCACGTCCCTCCTGAACACCTCATCTCATCCCATCATTGACTTTACTTGCTAGTGGCTTGACAGCATAGAAAATCTGTCCTAGTTTTACATGTCATGAGCCTCTCTGTCCTCCCCTGCTCAGCTCTAGACAGTGCTGGGCCACAACGCAACGGAAAGCACAACACAAGCGTTCCACTCTTCCCACAGCTTCCTCCCTTCTCTGCTTTTCCAGTATTTGAGGCACAATAGCTCTAAGGACTATTAATGCCTCTACTCACAACAATAATCCAAGCAGCTTATTCCAGGGAATCACTGTGCTGTAGGTTTAAAATAAACATTGCTATTAAGAACCTGCCATATTCCAGCACGTACCCTAAACTACCCTTCTGTTTCACCTGAGCTGCAATTGCACTGGTGGCCCAGCTCGCATACTTTCAAGAAAACAACAAGAAACTTGGATATCTTTTTTCTCCTTTCTTTTCTCTCTCTCTCTCTTTTTTTTTTAAATCTAAATCCACTTTTAAGGGAATGAATTAGACAAGCCACAAAATCACTATCCTAACAGCTTCAGGAACGCTATCCAATTTCTCCAGTTATGTCAATGAAACAAGGAGAAGGCACAACCTGCATTTGCCCTTTTTGAGCAGGGCATCCACATCACTTAATCAAAGAAAGCATTAGAATCAATCAATCTTTAAGTTGCAACAGGAGCAGCTTGGTGCACCAGGATGATGCATATACACATGATGATACCAGCTCAGAAACTGCTGATTAAACTGTAACTTCCTATAAATTTCAGCACCAATGACTGGCACAAGAGGTGGAAAACAACAGGCCACCCTTTTGTTAGCCTCAGTCCTGCAGCAATAGAAAAAATGAAGTAATGAAATTAGTATAAATAAGAAAATAATGAAACTAGTTTGTCACATTACACAGCATAGAATAGTAGGCTACCACCTCATTAGTGACAAATTCGTTCTCAAAGGAGATATTAATAACTGCTAGAAGGAAGCGTGTCTGAAACCTCATCTGAACAACAGCAACTCTACAACCAGATTCTCCTGCAGAATAGAAATTGCCTCCTTCGTACTCTATAGGAAATAAAGAATCCCTCTGCCTTGCTTAGGAAGACATTACAAGAATAGAGCTTGAAACAAGAGAGACTCCCAAGAGAGGATTCCAGAACCCACCAAGGACAACAGCTCAGCACCAGTCTGGGAGGATTTAGCCTTTTGCACCAACTACCACAGTCAAGCAAGTTACAAGCAAGTTACAGGGGGGGGAAAAATAAACAAACAAAAACAAAACGAGAGAATACTCTTGTTCTTTCTTAGTAGGGAAAGAAGAAAATAGTGTCAGGTCTGAGAGAAAGGGACAATTTAATGTCTCTAAGCAACAACAACAACAACAAAAAACTCTTCTACACAGTTTCACTACTTTCATTTCATAATCCAATGGCTAACTACTATAAAAACATTAATGGATCATTTTTTTCTCCCTTCAGTGTGTTATCGTCGCAAGTTATTCCAGGACATGTTGGCAGATGCCTTACCAGGGACTATTATCTGAACCACTGCTCTTTTCTGGCAACATAATGTACGGACCACAGGACAAAGTGATAGAATCAACTTGTTTGCCATGTGCATCTCCTCCAAACAACAGCCAGTGAAAGAGGCCACTTTGCCTCCTCCAACACTCGACAGCTCAAAAAGGGAGTGAGCGCTCCACCTTCTTCACTGGGTGAGTGGACGTAAGCATGGGCCTCTTGCCAGTGTAAAAGAAGCTGCTAATAGAAAGAAGAGATATGAGAGCAGACAAGGATCACAAAAGGGAATTCAGAGTTTTATTTCCAAAAAAAGAGCAACGTAGTGTCGAAACAAAACAAAAAAAAAAGAAAAAATCAAGTTCAATTAATTTTCCTCCAATTTGAATGGCTACAAAAATAGATTCTACCCAAATCCATAGAGCCAGTTAACAGTACCATAACAAACAAAAAACAAAATTACTCATTCAGATACCACATACAGCAGTCACAGGAATCTAGCATATATTATGTTTTTTTAAAAAGTAAACTTCTAAAATGTTTCCATTAAAACTGAAATACCCATATGATTTTAAAAATTGTACAAAAAATAATTTTAAACCAGTTGGAGGTAACAGTGTGCGTTTATTAAAATCCTGCACCAAGGCAGTAACATTTATAATTTAAAACCCAGCCCAGTAGAAAAGAGAAATGTGCAAACATTTAAAAAGTTATATGTACTCAGAGGCTTGTGGTGCATCAGACCAGGTGATCCACTTGTGTCCTAATGCAAGGCGGGCTCCAAGAGGAGATGTCTCTAGTGAGGCACTGAAAGGGGAGGCAGAGGCAGGCATGCGTATGCATGCAAGTTGCAGCTCAGCAGCCTGCAATGCAGGGAGCAGTAGCACCCTCTCCCCAGGGACGGTTTGCCCAATCAGTAGTGTTATGGCACTCAGTCCAACGCCGGGAAGTCCTTGATGAATTCTGGTCAATCTGCTTTCGGGGAAAAAAAAGAAAGCAAAAGCCATTTTAGAAAACAGGAATTGAAAGCAAATGAGAGAAACCAGTTTTTGGTCCACAGGTACATGTCATTGCATCAACTGCAAGCATTCACACTGGGCCAAAAAGCTCTAAGAAGGTGCATATCTCCACAGACACCCATACAATAGCTTATTTTGAAAGACAACAGCGCTATAGAGCCTCCCCACCACACCTTTGTTTTCTACCCATAGTTTTTCAGAATTAAGACTCGCATGTGGTCACTACTCAAGCCTCCTTTTGAGCACAGAGGAAGGAAAGAGGGTAAAAAGCAGCAGCACAGAGTTATGCATGTCCCATTATGCTCAGTGAAGGCATCTTTCTATTCAGGAGTCCCTAGTAAGTCTCAAGAAATTAGAGTCATGAAGTCTGTCTAGCTCTCAGGCTTCCTTTATGGTAAGGTTAAGAGTCAGGCAGAATCCTTCAAAGTCTTTTCTTTTTTTAAAAAAAATCTCTTCCTTTAGAGCTGGTGCAGCATATTTACTCATGTGGCACACAAGGTAATTACACCATTAAGTACATCACTCAGCCAGCAGACTCCTATCCTGAAAATACAGATCAGCGTTCTGCACTCTGTCATGAGCCATTTAAGCTAAAATTTATCAGAAACTTCAGTGCACTTTCTGCTTCCTTTGGCTACTTCATTGGCCCTGAAATATCTTTAGCCTCACCTACCTCCTCCATTACTTAGCCCATGTCCTAATGGACTTCTTGCCAAATTTCTTTCTGCATAGCTCCTGTAATGACACAAGAGAAGATTCATTATTGCCATGCAGTACCATCCCATCCACTCCCAGCTGCTGATAGAAGACCAGGATTAGGTAGTGTCCAGAGGAAGCGCACAGAGCAGAGCGTGTCAGGCAGTCACTTATCCCTATACACCAGCAGTTACCAATCCCACCAAGCTTCCTGCATCCGCTGCAAGTAGTAGTCCTTTGTCTACTCTTCCGTAGCCCCTGTCACCTGAACATCAGTGTTCTAGGGAGACAAGATAAGCCCCTCACCCATGGTGGTAGTTTAGCACTACCGTACAGACAGAATGGGAGCAGAGATACTGAACACGTCCAAGTGACAGTGTCAAGCCAGAATTAAAACTCCAGAGTCCCATCCTCGGCCAACTTAGCCCATGTGGCCTGCCCTTAGATCAGTATGGGTTGACACGAATAGAAACCTGTATGCGAATACTCAGAGTCCTGTTCCTTTGGGATGTGGGAATGTGATCTCTCCTGCTTTTCGGAGAGAAAGAGACAAAGTATTATTCATTAAAAAAAAGTAAAGGGACAATACGTGCAAGAACCTGCCTCTTACTATTTCCCTTTGATAGTTTGTTGAACAAGCTCATGATAGATTCCAGCACAAGGATCCCTACCATCACATTGGGCATTTCCCCTGCTTTCCCTAGAAATGCCCTTCCTTGCCAGCCCCATCCCTTAGGAACAGAATTTGGTCAGTACTCACCCTCTACCCCCCTCCAGAGTGCTCTGGATCTCCTTCAGGACTTCTGGAAAGCAGAGAGTTAAAAGTGAGCCAAGCCAGTGGAGATCTGCTTTCAAGGCAGACTAGCCACATTCCAACTCCCAGCAGAACAGCCTTTAAAACCTGCCTCCCACCACATGGAGGTCAGATCTTTTAATATCATTGCCTCTTCAACAGTACTAGATTTTCACTGAGCAGGCTGGCACAAAAGACTGAAGCAGTCATTTGCCAGAGAAAACGCTGCCAGTCTCAGTGTATTGGAGCCCAAAAGGAACAGTCTGTACCAGTTGCCATTTTACAAGTCCTACTGGAAACTAAAAGGGCCTTCTCTTATCAGGGCAGTGAATGTCGGTATGCAGAACAACCCTTGCCTTAGGGTATTACTATCTATCCAAACCCTCATATCTATTGATTTGTAATAAAACCAGTATTTCTAGCAGTCTGGTGTAACCGTAACTTCCTTGGAACCAAAGGCTGGAACCAGCAGAATTCTCAGCAGCTCTCCTGTTTTGCCATCCAGAAAAGCACTTGCCCTGACAGCAGCAAGTTCATTTTACTTACTTTCATCATTGAGTAAGGCATGTTCCATCAGCCTCCCAGACTTCCTTTCTAAAAAGAAAGTAGGAAAAAAGTTATCTAGTAATGTTTTCCCTTTTTGTGAAATACATGCACTTTTGAAAACCCACAATAGATTTTTTTTTCCTTCAAGTCCTTTTGACTGTACTGAATGCTTCACAACTAATCCTTAAAGGTTCTTACATACTGCATTGTATTTTCCAGCAATACTGGTTTGTCTAACAGAAGATAACAGAAGATGTAATTTCAAATCTTATCTTCCCACAACCTCTTCCTTCCAGCAAGAACTACAATTCTTTTAAGATAATTTTGCTACATACAACCTTCTAGCAATTAGCACTAGCAACTGCAGTGTTCAGGCCAAAGTGCTTTCTTAATGTCTCTCCTTACTTTCCCCTTCCTACATAGGAAATATCAACTGCAGCAATAGGAAAGACTTTGAAATGCTGTATTTAGCACTTTTTTTTTTTTTTTTTTTTGCTTACCATCTTCTCCATAGTCACCTGAAGTCCTTCCCGAAACCCTAGAAGAGAAAGGGGAGGAAAAAATAAAACGCTGACTCTGAGGTATACGAGTGCAAAGAATTCATGCATACTCTTGGCAGCTAGGAGAAGCTTCAGGGCATGCTAACTATATGGCATGTTGAGCAAGCATGCAGGGAGGGCTTCATCACGTATTAGTGACAGAGAAGTCTGAGGGTACTAGAGAAGCTCTTTAATCTTCTAAAATAAAACTCCTATAGGAACCGTTATTTGCTGACGTTCCAAAAGGAGAAGCAGTAAGTTTTCCTTCACAGAGCTTTCAGTCTCTTCAACAACACATAGCCCTTAAGTAAAGCAAGACAGAATTTACAGCTTGTTACTCTAGCTGCAGGAGACCAATTCCCATGCTTGATTACTCTGTCCCAGCAGCAGTAATGCAAATAGGGAAACCATCAGGGAGAAGGTTACATTTCCTCATACTAATCCATCTATGAATGATGTTAAGAGTCTTCAAACAATAATCCTACTAAAACACTTGCCTCATTTATGTATATTTTTAGAGAGAGTTTCTCTGTGAAACACAATACTTTGTGGCAGACAGTTTGGAAAGGGAGGTGAGATACAGAAACATTTAGAACTTGTAACACAGGTTTGCTTTTATCACCTGCAACACAGGAGCACTACCCAGGCATAGTGTGTAGGACTTTTACAGACTTTACCTGGATTTTCTTGTAGTATTCTCCATGCCAGACCTGTTGTGCACATGATTGCTTGTAAGTTCTGGCACATCAACAACACACTGGGGCTCCACTAACCATTTGGTAGAAAGGGAAAACCTCTCAAACTCCGATGGTGAGATCAGATAGAAACCTATAGAGGATAGATGGAATTTATAAACAATTCTCCAGTCCAAGAATGTGGTTCTAGAACTAAAAGCAACATACACACACACACAAAAAAAAAACCCAACAACGGATACAAGTGTCATCTATGTTCAACAGAAAAGGGCCTGTTTGCATTCTTACCTAAATCAGGGTAACACTGGCAAAGAAGATACTACCCCACTTTCCTCAACAGCAGTTAGCCTAGAGACGGGGCAACTTAAGACTATGCTGAAAGATAATTGTGTTGTGCTATGCTGACATTTATGAAAAGATATCCAGCAGCACAGAAAGATGTAAAGACCCACTGCCAAGCAAAGATCCACCTTCAACAGCCGTTAGACACTGGATCCCAGTTTTGCATTTTAAGTGTTGATCCAGAACCACATACAGAAGATACAATACAGCCCTTTTCACAGTGCTTGCTACTTAGAGGGCCATTCCCTCATCTCCAGGGAAGTGGTGGGTAGATAGATGGAAGCAACCTATGGGACATATCCAACCTGTTAGCTGAAAGTTAAGAATAATAGAATAAGCAATACCTGCTGGCAACTACAACTGGCCAGAAATATACAACATGGATACATTAACGTTCACCTACGTATGCACACAGTCGTAAAACCTGAGCCGTACAACTCCTTTGCCATTGTTACAAACACGCAGTAGAGGCAGAGGATCTGGGAAAAGTACATCTTACCTTGGCCATATTTGGTGAAGACGCAGGATGCAATGCCACTCACATCCTCTTTGCGGATGCAAGGGTAGCGGATCTGTAACTTGAGGAAGGGCAATGAGATGATCTGAATGTCTCCCAGGTTAGTCAGGACAGCCAGGTCATTTTCACTATAATCGTTCGTCTTGCAGCTGCCGAAGTTAGCAACTGTCACCTTTCGTACCCTACAGCCTTCCAGTGCCGTCAGCTTGAGCTTCAGTTTGGAGCTAACCTTGGGTAATGTGAAGACCTGTCAATAGGAACAAGACACTGACTGCTCCTGCCTGTACAACGAATGCCAGCAGCCACACCCCAGGACATCTGCTGCTCCCTCCTTTAACAATGTTTTTATTCACAGTGAACACACACTAGTGTAATCTGAGTCAACCTGGCTTCCAGTTCATTGGAAAAAAAAAAAAAAAAAAAAAAAAACAACCAGCCACAGTCACTGTCAGGAGTCTGCTTCTGTTCTGACATCACGCAGTTTTACACTTTGAGCTGCAAGCTGCATTTTCTCCTAGTTTTTTCAAAAGTCCTCTGTACTCAGCTAAAAATTAAGGAAAATGAGGATTACATTGCATGCTCTTTCACATTAAAAAGAAAAAAACAGGAGAGCCTACAGCATGCTACGTATGTATTATTCTCTATGCTAGTTAGTAGGCAACACAAGAAACTTTAGTTGCTTATAGAAATGCCTACAAATTACTGTTTCTGTACAGTGTTACGTGGAACAAACCACAGAATCAAAGGCTCTTTCCTAAAAGCAGAAGCAGTTTTGTACAGAGTTTAATATAGGAATAAAATTTCTACATTGTGTGCACATCATTTTTCTCAATATTCAATTTGTCTGCACACACCTGATTTCCACGGGCTCAGGACTATTGTCATCGTTTTTCTGGACAGTACCACACTGAAATACTATTTCTGAAGTATTATTCAGTTCAGAAGAATAACTATTCCAAAGAGCACTGCTCAGTGCTTTAGCACATTTTACATGCAGTCCACATACACCTCCTGTGTGATACCTTAAACTGCTCTTCAGATACCACCAGCAATTGATGGCTGCCTTGCATATCAGGGCTCTTCGAAAGGTCATGTGCTACTTCCAGAGGTTCTGGGAGCGGAGTGCTGTGCCCATCCAAGACAAGTATACTCACAACAGGAGCCCTGTGCATCAGCTGAATCTCTTTGGCTAGACAAGATGAAGAAGAAAAAAAAAAGCAAACAGAATTCTAGTCAGAGACATAGTGCTAGAAACTCGCATCCTCTCAAAGCTGGAGCGCTATAGACCTCTGCTACAGAAACATTACCTAAGAAGATTTAAGATTTAAAAGATATTTGGACTAAACTGGTTCATGTTAAACAGTAACTATTATTACACAAAGACAACAGTCCCACCTGTCACAATAGGATACATGTGCACTGTGACTTGATGGTAAGCTTTAATGACAGCTGATGCAAATTCAGACTTTGAGGCATCTTGCTTTTCTACTTCTATGGTTAAAGACATGCCACTCTGTGTAAGAACAACAACTAGATCCATTAGGACATTTGTTTTCCTGAGCCATACTTACCCTGCTCTGCCCTGACAGGTTCATCCATCCTCCTCTCTGCTGGAGGAACACGCAAACAGAACGCATAGACCGTACCTCCATTGGTGCCTGCCCACAAGGATGGGCAGTGGCGAGAGCCTGGAGCAACGAGAGGTCTCATGAGCACAACACTGTCTCTGGCAACCTCGGATACCTGCTTTCCTTAACACGCTAGTGGTATGCAACCTCCCTCTGTTTATCTCCTAAAGACCTTTATATTATGGCAGACTCACGAGGGAAACTACAGTTTCTTAGCATATCTCTTTCCAAAGTTTCTCCAACAGCCCTGGTAAAAGACAGCACGTGAGTAAAGAGAACAGGGTGCTATTTCCCTCAGTCACCACCATTGCTACATCCATTTTTCATGCATTTATATCACACAAGAGCAGATGAAGTTTAACGTTTGGGCTCTGATGCTCACCCAGCCACCACCTTCACCAAAATTAAAAGGCTGTGCTGGAGCAAGGGATGAACTTTTAGAGTAATGAGACAGGCAAAACTGTATGCTCAAAAGCCAGAAGCCACTTCAGCACATTTGAAAACCCATGCTTTCAGACTGCCTAGGAGGACGAACTTGCCTTGGATTAACCAGCAGCCAGAACAGCTAAATAACAGTTCTGCATGAAAATACATGCTTTTGCTCTAGATTAGTTTTTCTGCATAGCACAAAGTACAACACAGGAGGAAGGTGCTGAATTTTCCTAGCAGTAAGACCCTAATGCGTTCCACTCAGAAGAAAGGAGATGCTTTTCCTACTCACTATCTCTCAAGAAGGTGTCAGCAAAATATAAGGTGCGCACAAAGCCAGTGAAAGAGTCTTCTGCTGACCGGGCTTCAATCTTCCGCTGAACTGGAGCCAGTTCCATTTCCTGCAGTGCATCCTGGTCAAACTTGGCATTTGCCTCTTGAACCTTTAAAGAGGAGGAGACATTCTGCAAGTCAGGCATGACATCTCTGCCTTGTCCACAACACAAGGATGCAGGTTAACACATGGCTTCAGAAGAGCAGAGCAGCCCAGTTTACCTGAACGCACTGCAAAGAACTAGTTTTGCTTTCCCTACCAGCCCACTGCACGCTGTAGGAATGCCGTTCCTCTGGTACTGACTAGACATGCCAGTTACAGTATATAAAACTCAGGGGGCTTTACAGAATTAATACTCACATCTCTCTATAGCCATTTATTTTACTTTTTCTCCAAGTTCATGTCCTCTTTTCCCCATCGCAAAGGCACAGGGAAGAGAGGGAGATAGTAAGAGTAGCAGGCAATAGAAAGGGAAAGTACCATCATACCAGTGAACAGGTATATTCTGAATCATAGGTTCAATGCCAGACTCCGCATTATCCCCTGAAAACATAACTATTTTTGTCTAACAGCTAGCAGCTTCAGAAGTGGCTATTTTTGCCATTATACCAATCAGCCACCGATCTCACAGCAGGACTGCAGACCACCTCCTTCTCTGGGCAGTCTAATCAGGACTCTACGTTCTCCAAGTTGTATATAAACAGGGCCCCAAAAAGCTGGACCCCTCACCTCTGAGGCATTTCCACTAACTCCTCGCCGCTTCCGACTAGACACCCGGCTTCTTCTGATCCGCCTGAATGATTGCCGGAGGGACTTCTTCAAGGATTTCACCCGAGACAGTGGGCCTTCTAAGGCCAATTGGTCACTAGGATGCAGTGTACATCTTTTTTTAAAGAGAGAGAGAGAGAGAGAGAGAGAGAGAGAGAGATGGTAAGCACCTGGTCACTTTCTACCAGGTGGCAATCACTACTAGGAGTTCAAAATGATGTGTACATGCAGAGACAAGAACACACTATATTCCTGAAGATCTTCAAGAAGTCCAGTGAGGTAGGACTTCTTGCTGTATTGCTGCTGTCTAGAAACCTATTCGCATGATTTCCTTAGTTAGGACTTCCAGGCCAGCTGTAACTGGAGATTACCCCAAAGCTCCTGAAAGGAAGATACTTACTTCACAAAGACCAGTCGTTTCTGCTGGTGGTCAAAAAGCCCAAAACCATGACTGGTACCAAAGGCCACGAGTTTCCATTCAGAGTGAAGGGCCAATGAGGTGACCACAGCTGGTGGCTGACACTGGACCAGAACAAACGGCTGAAAACCAGCTTCAAATCGGACAGGACCATCTCGAGTCTTTAGTTTCTCGTGACCTTTCCATCGATAGCCCTCTTGGTCCTGCAGGAGATCTGCTTCAGCATGGTCCACAACATGTTCTGCATCTTCATCATTCAGTTCCATCACCAGCACCTGAAAGGAAGAGAACAAGCTGTTAAGAGCTTCTACTATCCAGGCCATCCTACAAGCTTTCAGGTCAAAGTGACAACATCAACAAGCCAATAAAGGTCAGAAAAGTTCTCCACAGCTGGAAAAATTAAAGCACTGCTCAAGGCTGATAAAATAAAGTCTAACACACAGATTAAAGAAAGTAGGTAGCCATCAGACAGATGACAAGGTTGATTAATCACTACAAAAATTAGTATTTGCAATTTTAACCCATCTCCCAATTTGCACTGTAACAGGCTGCACTAAAAGCAACATTGATGGTGACTATTTATATATCAATACCTGCCCCGCTGTTCCAGCTACAGCCAAGTATCCGCTGTATTTACACAAGTAGATCTTCTGTATCCCAAGTCTGGGATCATCACTATAAGGGTCAAAGGTACCAACCTAGAACAGAGAGAGAGGGAGCAGGGGCGTGGGTACGTATACACAATAGCTGATCTTCATAGAGGTATTAGTAGTACAAGAATAAAAAGTCCTCAGCTTCAGAAAGCCTCCACAAGCAATAACCATCTTACCTTGCGAAGTGGTGGCCATTCATCCTCACCCAAGGTGTTCATATTGTCATTGGGATCAGCATCTGTGAGAAAGACTCTCACGGTGCTTAGCTTATAAAGGAGGTGTAAGCAGACACCAGATGCATCCCAAAACCGCACAGTGCCATCTTCATGTCTATATGGGGGAGAGTTACAGAAAGCATAGATCTTACAGAGGCCCAGCAAATCACAAAGATGACAAAACAGAGACGAAAAACAATGCAGTTAAACCACACTATTTACAAAGCCCTGAACTGTGGCAAATTATAGCTTCAAGACTTTTCTCTTTAATCCAGTTTGTTCTTGATCTGATACCAACATAGAATTTAAGGTTACTCCAAAAAGCACCAAAAAGGAAGAAAAAGCCCAAGCACATGGAAGGAACGACTCACCCTGGGAAAAAAAAATACTACTAGTAGAAAAGCTATGGGCTAAAAATCAAGCTTAAGATTAGTTCTCCAGGTGAGTATTAGCAACATTCTTCCCAGGACTTCTAACAACTTGCTGCATCAAGAATGAATTGTCTGAAGAACAGCCCACAGAAATGCTTGAAATTGCTTTGAAAAGAAAATGATACATTTTTACGTGATGAGGCAATTTCTTGCTAGATACTTCATTCCAGCACTTAGCTAAATCTGATCATGCCGATCAAAACAAACTAGAGTCCAAACGAACCTCTCAGATTCACAACAGCGTAAATAGTGGAAAAAAAAAACTTAAAACTTGCAGGATTAAGCTCTACATTTACATTGCTTCCTTTGAATTAGTCTGGTTTACTGCCTGAACTTGTACAGTGAAGTGTATGAAAGGAAAGGATAACATTTCAGACTCAAAAGTAAGGGAGCTTTACAGGTTATCTGTGGATATTAGAACCTGCCTGTTCTCTCAAAAGCAGCTTTGTGTTATGAAGCTTTGTGTTATGAAGCTAGCAGCCCAGCTTTGAGAAGTTATGTTGTGAAGTTTCTTCCTTCTACAAGATGAGCAGACTAATATCAAGGGAAAGCCTCAATAGGTCAAAAGGAAGGACAAATAGGCTGGAAGGGCTGCTTGAATTTTATTAGATAAATACATACCCTGTTAGAAGCAAGTCCCTCTGAGGAGGATCCGGAGCTAAGTTGGTGCCACCGTCAATCGGCCATGGCTACAAATACATTAAGGGAAGACTGTGACTTACAGGGCAGTGACAGTATGAAGATAATACACAGTGAGCAGGAGAACATGAACTTTAGTGCAAGTGGCAGTAAAACAACCCATGCTGTTAGCTTTGTTTGGATTAGATGTTCCTGTTCTGACACCAGCTGTGCTTTTTAGCAGAAGATACTCTACATACTTCCTCAAGAAGCTGTGCCGAAAGCTTCCAGCTTCTAAATGAGAAGTTTGTTACGCTGACAGCTGGGAACACTCACACTTTCCTTCTGGCTTGTCAAAGCCTGAAAAAAAATACCATATTTTAATCCTCACAGTGTGAGCAACTGCACTGGGGGTGGTCTGGGAAAAAGGCCGTCTCAACCCTGCTATGAGGCAGGGCAGTGTCTGTTGAGACTCAGCCCTGCACACACACTGTCAGCAGCACAGCCCACCCACACTCTGAGCATGCTGTGCTGCTCTTAAATGCATGTGATCATGTCCACACTTAAAGCTGCCGTACCATACTGGAGTAGTGAATGTTCTGCTTGCTCCCAGCACTGATAATCCTCTCCCACAGTTTCAGGGGAATGTTGGAGACATGGTGCGAGCAGGTAATGGCTGAGCAGTGGAGAGAAGCCAGGTACGGAGGATGGACTGCTGGCCAGCCTGCAGATTTTAAGTCTATCACTACCAGTTCTTCTTCTGCCAGCACCACCATAGCAGACGGGTCATCAGACTCTGGGGAAACAAGATTCACTGAGGCTAACAAAAAAAAGACTACCCAAGGTTAACAGAAACAAGCTTCCTGTAAAGCTTATATGGAAACTACTGTCAGAAAAGTCTATACAAACATGTTTTTGTTGGCAATATCTCTAAATGCTTCTATGTTAACTGGGCCTATTGAGGCACTGATATAATAGAATTCAAGATAGTAACAGATTTACTGCAAGTTCATATTCCTCTATCTCATTGCTGGGACTCTCAGAAAGACTCGATTTTTCTTCAAGATGGAACCTATAAACTGCATCCACAGCTAAGCAAAACAAGTTTATACTCACCAATACAGCAACTCAAAAGTCCTACCTAAAGCTAATTAACAGCAGAGCGTGGATGGACACACACACCCCCAGCAATGACCCATTTAGTACTGTGTGGACCACAGCCCAGCTAGGCTAAGCAGCTTAAGCACAGTAATGCCACGGGTGTAGCAGAAGGCTTCTCTGCTTGAGCTGACAAGAGTTTATAATTCCAAACTCTCACTCTAGAGTTTCACCTGCTTCTAGTGCATTGAGCCACATCCTCTGGACTTTCTTTAATGAGTGCATACATCTAATATATATTTATACACCTTAGACATGATTACAAGCAAAAGAAGTCTGTTAATGTAACCTTAGACATGACACACGCATACTGAATCAAGAAGTTAATCCTACTTACAACTAGAAATCTTAACCTACATGGTAAACACTTAAGTCTGCAGTGACAGGTACAGGACAGCCACATTAGCAACTGGTGGGGAAAACCAGAGTTATAAATTGTTTCACACCAGTAGCTATTAACAAAGCTACGCAAATTTAAGTGAATGCATAGTTGCAGTTGTGTCACTGGGGGTACGGGTAAATGAACAGTACAAGCCATGAGCAAACTGGCAGCTCCTCCCTGAGATCTCCTAAACTGCATTTCCACTTCTCTTTAGTCTGGAATATACTTGCAAGAAGGGCAAAGCAACGATATACCACTCCAGTAAACTAACTTAAAAGTAATTACTACTTGGCAGCACTCTAGTTACACATCTTGGGTTTCACCTCTAATTGGCCACAGCCATAACATAGCAATAATCAGTTTCTTCATGAAGACCGTGGGAATGATTTAAGATGTTTCAAATCTAGTTTTAGTTCACTATTTTGTGTACTATCATTTGCCGTTGTCTACAGACCTTCTGAATTGGACAGGTATGTCCATACTACAGTATGCACGATCAGCCCTGCACTCAGATTAAAACTGCCAACCTTAACCATATATACTCTGTATTGAAAACAGCATTTTCCCCTACAAAGTGGCATATTTGAGCCCCTGCTTATGGAAGGAATCTGTTTTAAACTGCTGAAGTAGCAAACTTATTAAAATCTTTTAGTGGTTTCTATAAACTCATCCACCTAATGAAAAACAAGTCCCGAAAAGACATGAAGGCTCAGTTCCCTTGTTCATCTTTTCTTTTTAAAACTTCAGCATATTCAGTGTTGTGGAAAGTCACTACCTATTACTATGCTGCAACGCATGAGCTTGTGCTTATTAAATTACATGGCTTTGGTATACAATTAATACCTTACTATCACCAATGCAGGGAAAACTGCTTAAGGGCGAACAAGGCAAGCTATGCAGATCCACTAAGCTCAGGCAATCAGCCGTAAGGAAGCTTGTCAACCACAGAAGCCTCATTTTATTGTAAATAACTTCCTTGTCTAAGGACAACAGCTTCAGCTTTCTGCAACAGCTCCTGTCTGTATCTACTAGAAGACACGTTAACCACATAATTCAATCCTTGGGCAGTATAAAAATAAAGCCTGTTAAGTTCAGTTATCTCATCCTAAGACGACTTCTAATCGTATCCAGGAATTAGATTTTAAGAAGCCAATCTCCTACCAAAAACAAACAAACAAACAAGATTTTTCACCTTTAAGGCTTTTATTCCATTATTCAGAATCTCAGTTCTGACAGCTTCACACAAAGAAAGGGTACCTGGCTTCTTATATAATAAAAACCTTAACAGCACCTCAAGATTAATGCCATTGTTAAGCTTGAAGGTTTAGATGTATAGGCTCTGTGTATTTGGAAGGTACCACCAAACCAAGGCAGCCTCGTGTAGGTAAAGACTATAGTAACAAACATATCACAGCACTTCACCACACCTACAGTCTGCCTATGTCCTTGCTCTTTTAATAGACCCTTTCAAGCAGCTGAAAAAATCCACCGGCAGGGGTGGGGGGGGGGGAAGAGGGGGAAATCCAAAACCTGCTTTGCTATGCCTCCTTTCCTAGGTCGTTCCTCCACTGGATCCACAGTCTGCTTTGCACAACAGGCCAGAGGGAGCCAACCTGCAAACACACATGTAGCTGGGAGCTATTGTCACTGCCACCATGCAAGAGAGGTTTGGAAACTTCTCTACTAAGCAAACCAGAAACTAGAAAAATCTGGGAAGATTCAGCAATATAGAAAACTTGCCTGCAAGCACTTAAAAAGCATCTAAACTTTAGCAACTTGTTCTTACTCAGCTTCCAATACTGTGTATTTGCAGAGCTTGAAATAGCAATTTCCTATCCAGTTACCTCAAGATAACCAGAAGCAAGAGCTACACCAGCAGGAAAGGAAGTGCTTTGGGTGAAATCATTAACAATTCCATGAAAAGAAAAAGAAAAAAAATACAGGTATTGAGGAAACTAGAGTAACAAAGCTCTTCAGTGGAAGCAAGAGTCTGACAACTTCTAGCTATGCTGTGGAATGAGAGCTATTCAGTATTAGAACTGTTTATATTCATGTTTGCCAAGCAGTAAGTAAATGACATACCCTATGTACCGATCCTTGGTTCTAGGGCACCCTTTGTTGATTTATTACCCAGAGCGTTAGTCCTAAATCAAGGTAGTAATTAACAGAAACACTGTCTTAGTGGGAGTAAGCTGTGTTTTTAATTACTGACTCCTTTGAAGTACTATTTCCAAATAGGAATATCCAGATCCTGACTTCAGAAGCTGGTTACGCCCAAGTGTCCAGCCTCCACAGACAAGAGACTAAGAGGTCCTTCCTCATTAATGAAGTAGTTTACTTAAGGAATGTATGGCATTTATAATTGGCATGTTCTTGATGCCAGGATCTCATACTTCACTTTTAATTGGCGCAATTACTCTGTTAAAGTCTCAGAAAACTCAAAACAACTGAGCAGAGACTCCACGTTTCATAGAATCATAGACCTGGTAAGGTTGGAAGGGACCTCTGGAGAACATCTAGTTCAATCCTCAAGCAAGTGGCCCTATACGGGGATCGAACCCATGACTCTGGCATTATTAGCACCACACTCTAATCAGCTGAGCTAGACGTGACTTCATTTGCATTCATTACACCAGGAAAACATCCACATTTTTACACAGCTATTTCAATTCTTCAGTATCGCCTTTCACTACATACCTGCCGTAGGCTCTGAACTGAAGATGATAAAGAAGTCTATCACTCGTGATGTGAAGTCAAAGGCTGTTTGTTGGCTGCCATGGATGACAGAGATACTGTGCCGGTCACCATAGCTAGCACGGGGCATCCCTCCTTGGAATATAATGTAAGGAAGTCTGAAGAAAAAGGCATAGGTAAGTGGTGTATGCTGAAATGAGGAGTAAGGACAATTTCAAAGACTTGAGGCAAGCCTAACTTTGACAAGAACATTCTTACTGCCTTACTCTAAAGGGGTGTCACGGCACGCTGCACCCTTTAAATGCCTCTTGCTAAAAACACTGAGGAGTGAAGAATTAGATCAAGAACTTACCCATTTTTTGTTGTCTGCCAGTAGATCTTGGAGATGGCCTTGCAAGGAAAAGGACCTAGGAGAACAGAGGTAGTTACTGTAATTTCAGAAGTGTATCCTTACACAGAAAGTTCCTTACTCCGCTTCACCTAGCTAAGAGTATGCAACCCAAGGTCCTTTCAGCCTCCCTCTCAAGGGAAGCCATCTGAATTTGGAGACACCACCACCACCTCCCCAGGCCAAGCCACATCAGATGCAACAGATCCTCTGGGACACACTCACTCCCACAGCAGTCCTCAACAAAACAAGGCTCAGACCCAAGGGGAAGTTTTGAACTACGTTGCTGATAGGGAGTGCCACTACAGAAGCTGATTAACTAGAAAGGACTGTTAAAAACACTGCCATTCCTGAAATTAATGTAAAGGCGATAGAAGCTTCTAAAGCTCCATATGCTTGAAAGATGAGGTCATTCCCATTTGATGGGTTTCAGCAAATCAGAAGCATCATTTCATCACTGCTGTTCGACAAAAAGCGCACTTAGCTCACTATTAATTACAGAAGATCCAAGCAACTCCTGCTGAACAGGATACTTGAACCAAACCGAAGAGCTGAATCACAAACACCCTTCTTCATAAGGTATATACGTTTCTTTAATCCTTTTTCTCCATGCTCAAGACAGACTTCAGTGATGCAAAGGAGTTTAAAATCCAAAAGAGAAACTGGAAATCCTTTAATTTAGACTCACAACTCATTCAAAAGGCAGCACTGCCTTTTGCCATCAAGATTAAACATTAGGGAGAACGTGACTTAAATATTCCACACAAGCTCAAAACGAGCTGGAGTTTCAGATGAATATACAATGATTAAACCTCAGAGAAAGGATGAGTTCTATAACCACATACTGACCATAAGGCACAAGGTTTTCCAACGGCTCAGGCTGCCTGTTGTCATTGGATACTGGCCACTGGGTGTAACTTCCATCATAGTGGCAACTAATGAATTTACTGCCATCCCTCTGCCAGTAGAGGTTCTCCAGTTGCTGAAGAGGAAGAGACACAGTGACTGCTCTCCAGAGGACTGTTAACCCCTCCAAAACCAGCTCAATCTTAGTGAGAGAAGCTTTGTCAGGCTCTCCCTGAACCCACTTGTCTTCAAAGGGCCCTGAGAGGAGACAGCTTTTTTCTCCCCTGCTAAATTAACTTCAGACCAGATTAATACCTGGCTGCCCAGGAAGTGGTGTGTGGCTTTGCTATTTTGAAGGTCCCAGAGGACAATCAAGCCCCTGCTGTATCCGATCAGGATCTGGTCAGGGTTCTTAGGATGCTCCTGGAGGGCTTCCACCAGTTCACACGATCGCCTGTTACAGTAATCTTCTGGCACCCTACAGAAGCAGAACAGAAAACCTCGAAAAGTTTAATCCAGGTGTAATCTAGTATGACTGTAATAGCAGCTAAGGCAGAAGGAAGACCAAAGCAACAAAAAATTAAAACAGATGAGAGAAAGTATGGTCTTTCCAAGAATCTGTCAAGTAGAAAAAAAATCTTACATAAGACACCACACCAGGCTCCTGGAGGCCTGCCAAATGAACGAGCATCTAGTCCGATGTTCTTAAGGGAAAACCCATGGTTAGCAGTCAATTCCAGGACTGGACCCCTAGAACTGTGGAAACAGTCTGAATTGCCTGCACTATTCTCTTGTGACCCTCACAGTATGAGTAATTGCACACAAACGTACTGAACAGAGACATTTGGTTTCTCTAACAATTTGTGCATGAAGCTTGCTCTGGACTTTTTTTTTAAACCGACGTTTCCATGTCAGAAGGAAGTGACAAGGACACAATGTAGGACAAAGTTTTCAGCAGCATTTAAACCTCCAGAGTGACAAAATCCTCATTTGGATGAAGCAGCATCAGAAGTTCCACCTATTGTTGAAAAAGTAAACATGTAATTACAGCTAAGTAACACTTGTTGCAGGTGTAAATACAAGGGATAAGGCAGGTGTAAATACACGGGATAAGGCACAAGATTTGCAGCTTCACTCCAAGCGTCTCCTGCACAGTTCTGCCCATTTCCTGCCAGTGACAGTGCTGGGTTCACAGAGACAGAAATTGCCACTTAACATATATGCTCGCTCACCGTTGCAGCACAGCCTCGGGGGTTATGGTCCTCTCCTCCAGTACTCTGAATGACAGAAGCTCCACCACAAAGACGTTGCCGCTCTCTGTACCAAGATACAGAACTTCCCGCGAGGAGTGCGGAAGGACAGACGTTATCTGTGTAGCACTCGGGGGAGACCTGGGAACGCAAAGGGCACCTGGTTAGCGGCACACGAGGCAGAAAACCTTACTGAGCTTAGCTGACGATTCACCAGACACATTTACAGAAGCATCTTTTGTCTTAAGGGCAGAGATTTTAAGCCAGGCATGACACTTAAAGATAGTCTTTAAGTTAAATTGTCTTTAAGTTAAATTATGCCAAAAGACTTTTGGCAAGTGCACGAACAAAGACCCAGACGCCCTTTTACAGCAGCCTCTCTTATTAAGCTATCCCCAAATTAGCTAAAAATAGCTCACCCAAAAGTGGCAACATCACGTGAATCTGAAATCATTGCAATATTTTAAACTCTTACTTAAGGGATGATTAGATTTGCTTAGCCTTAAGATTTACTGCTCCTGCACACACAGGAGTGAATGCGCATTAACCTAAAAAGACATCAGTTTTTTCATTGGTACAACAGTCCTTAGAGGTGGTCTCCTGGGCCCTAGTGAACTGTTCCCATGGAAGCCCCTTTAATGAATTCATAGGACCAAGAGAGTCCCCATGATCAGGACAAGCTCCAACTAGAACAGCAGCAGAATTTGCCTACTTGCTTATCCCCAAACTAGCTTGAAAACACCCTTGCAGATTACCCAGGTGGCCCTTTCAACGTGAAGCGGCGCTCCTCCTGCAGCTCGGATGCTCCCTTGCACTGCTTCAGGCTCCAGAGGTGCAAACTGTTGTCATCTAGTAGTGTCACCAGCTGGCACTACAAAACCAGACAACATCCTTCATTTGAGAACCACAACATTAAAACCAGCACAGCAGATCTAGCAATAAAGTTGTCGCCGTTCATAATCCTCTCTGCTAAAGCAGGATTGAGGAGCCAGCCGCAGCTCTTCATAGTGGCGGATACACACAGTTGCATTCAGCAACCGCAGCAGTGCTACCGTTTAATGACGGGGGACTTGGGGGGTTAGAGGAGATGATAAGTAGCCTAAAGGCTGAAAAACCTCTTACACAGGACAAAGGCCCAGGCTGTCACCAGTACAGGAGACAAGGACTTAGGTCCTTGAAAACCAGCCGGTGCTGTGGAGCTCAGCGAGGCATATGGGAGCTGTTAGCACAGCACCTTCACGCTCACCACGGTTTGCTGCAACACACCTCAGCCTTGGGTGGGGCTAACGCAGTCTACTACACCGCACTCCTCCTCGCATTCTTCATGTTCAACCTCATTCTGGAGGGTTGTGTCAGAGTCCTTTTACGAGCCCAGCCCTTCTGGCTGTATGTTCGCGCTGAAGCACTTTGCCTACTAAAGCCACACCTGGTGCAACACTCCCCTCGGGAGTTTCAGTTTATACCATTAGGTTAAGCAAACAGCCACCTAAAACTAGCTTGAGAATTAAAGCCCTCTCATAAAGAGGCCACTGGTGATATACTGGGGGTGTCAAGTAGTAAAGCACGTGGCTAAGACACCAGTCTGCCAGACAAGAGAAGGGAAAGTGGTTAGACAGCCACTAGACAGTTCAATCTTCCTGGTTTTAGTTTCTGGCAATTACTGTTCAGCAATCCCCAAAAGCAAGATTCAGTACCCAGACAAAGGCAATAACCTTAAGAGCAGGTTAGGTTAGCAGTATTGTTTTGAACACCCCAAATTAACGAAATCTGTTCAGCAGCCGCTACTGCTCCATCTGTTCTTGCAGTAGGGGTGGTTTTTTTTGTCCTGCAGAACAGGGGTTGCAAAAGGAAAAGGAAGTTTTTGTTTCTGCATCAGGCTGCCTGAACTATTCTGGCCTTATTACCATCCCCACTGTACTCGAGATAAATGGCCAGTTACGAACAATAAACCTACTCTGAAGTTTTATTAAACATCTCTGTAGCAAGGAGTGCTACCAAGAGTGCAAAATATACCGGGATAAGTGTTCCAGACCAAGCAGCATTTGAATGAACTTGATATTAGGAGTCCAGTTACCCAGACCAATTGTACACTCAACATCTGTTTAAGAGAAGTCTATGTAAGCCAGAGAAGAACTGAAAATACACTCACCTGATCAGGTATAAAGTGTATCTGCATTACAGTATTGTTTTCTTCATGTAAACCCATGAACTCCACCCCAGGAGCGCCATACCTGAAGGGTTTGTTGAGGATCAGTAGTATTTAAATGGCCCACAGCTACAATTAATTGATAAGAAGCTTGCTAACAAGCAACATGAAGAGAGATTAGTTTGAAACCAGGCTGCACTGCTAGCAATCCAGAGTGAAGAGAACCAACGCAAACCTACTTCGATTTTCTGTGTTTATGGTGGGTTGCTACAGGAGAATGTGGAAGGTTACTTGTCTTTTGAGCATATGCAGAAGAGGTGCCTGGACCTTGTTTGCTCTCAGAGATGTTTAGTGGTTTCCCTGACACTACAATCCTGCTTAACTAATTGGTAACCAGGAGACAGATGGCTCCTGCCTGCATGTGGAGTCCAGCCTCTGAACGCAAACACTGGGAACGATTAAGCAGGCACAGAGAGCACCGACTTCTCCTTTCTGGACTGAGCAATATGCTTCTTTTACAGCATGTCTAGCTCACACGCTGCCACGGGAATCACTCAGTACCTTGTACATGCAATATTGGACTGGACATCGCTCCTTTGGGAGAAAAGACAGGCAACCGCCCCCAGTATTTAGGCCTCTAACACCTGGATAGTCACAAACTCAGGAAGCTAGAAGTATTTTTGACTGCATTTTTAACCTCTGAAATAGAATTGGTTTAAAAACCAGAACTCTGCCCCCTGCCCCAAATATTTAAACAACCCTGGAATTTACAACATGAAGGATTACTAAACTGAGGCCAGATCTTGTCTGACCTCCCGCATAGCAAGAGCAAAGAGCCCCATCTAATATCTGCATCAAGTTCTGCTTCTGCTTGAGCTATAGTTCAGCTCTTGGCAGGATAATCTCACCCTGATCAGGCTGAAATCACTTTAAGACAAACTGGTCTAGTGTTCAGTAACCTTTCCTTGCAAATTTACACTTCATCTTAGTTTAAATTTGGACAGTGTTTTCAAACACAGTTACAGCTTCTTATGCTATCAGAGAAATCTACCCCAGGCGGTCTGAAGGAATACAATTTGATGGCTCCCGATCGTGTTCCAATGGCCATAAGGCGGAGAAACGGGCTATAGCCCAATGCACTGGGTTGATGGGGAAATCCATGTTCCACAGTCTGGTAGAAAGAAAAAAAAAATACAATTAACAGCATGTTTCATGGACATTAGTTGTTGCATACAGATGAAAGACAAGTTAAATATGGCATGACAGTCAAGCACAGCATTTAATGACAGCTTTTTCTGTTGAAGTATTCAAACTGAGCATGCTAGATTTGCTGGAAAATAATCTCAGGCCAAATTTGATCAAATTGCCTCTGGCTGCACAGAGACATGCAGAAGTGCAACAGAGATGAAAAAGCAATATTTCAAAAACAGTAATCCAGACAGTTCTTTATATTAGATTTATAAATAACTGCGTAAGCACAGCTTACTCAGTCTCCACAATACACTGGATCAATCCTCATCAATTCTATTTCCTGTAAACCACCTGTTCAGTATAATTTCAAAGTCTGGCACAATTACTGCTTATTGTAAGGTCAGTTTTATATAATAAACTCCATGTAAATCAGCCTCCATAACCTCCACTTGTTGATTGCCATCAGGAAGTGGTGCAAAGCTATGAAGGAGTGTTGAGTGAACACCAGCGCTTACCAAGAAAACTAAACAGATTACCTATGGGGCCATCAGGAAAACTAATGCAGCTGATACCCAATTTCCAGAGGCAGCATGAGGAACCACAGGCTTTAATGAGAACAGAAGCCTGCTAGGCTACCTCAGACTAAATCAAAGCCATTCTGTAAGGAGAAGACATCAGTAACCATCACAGAGGATAATCTGTACGTTGCTTGCTCTTAGTGGCTTCCCCAAAGCACAATGCACACTGCATCAAGAATAAGATTTGGAGCGTGTGGTATCCAGCCATCTGCACGCTTAGCGGGGCTGACGCATTTACACGCTATGGCAGAACCTTCTGCCGTCCTCATCGGTTGCAACCAAGCTGTTTGTGAAATAGCTCGATCAGGTTTTTAGAAGTGCTAGTGTAGAGCTGTCATCATTGTTTAGAGAAAACAAGCAGGCATGAAGGTTCAAGAACATATTTCAAGAATATATAGCTATATAGAGAGTGATTTGTGTGACAAGATTAATAGGGCTACCACACTAGAGAACATTCAGTTGTACTTTCAGTGCAAATATAGCTACAGGAAGAGATGTATTGCTAAAGCAAGTTGGATAGCTATGGAAAGCTAGAGAATAGGAATTTGTTTCAAAACAGCCTGAGTTCGAGTCTCTCTCTCTCTCACACACACACACACACAAAATAAAATAAATGGATAAACAGGGAACCCTCTATCTACAAAATCAGGCACTTGCTCTTCACTCCCATCCTTGTTTCCATCGTTTCACCAAAATGGAGCTGCCACCTAACTTTATGGTCTGTTCAACCTAAAACTAATACGTGGATTTTATCTCCCACACAGTGATTTCTTAGCTTAATGCTTTGCAGGAGAACCAAATAAAAGCTTGTTTCATTCGGGTGGTCATGCCTTTAGCCTGAGGTGCTCCCAGCTGAAAGGCAGCCACAAAGTAGTTTAATGACCTTTTACTGTTCCTGCTCAAAGGCATGGGAGGAAACGGCTGACTCCAGCGCCTGCTAGATTGCTCCTGAATTCTGGTCAAACAGCCAAAGCTGAAGTTGCAAGACAGACCTCCTTCGTCCAAATCAGCAGTTACCCCAGTCTGAAGTCACGTTAGGAGAGGCTGACGTAGGATGGACAAAATTGGAAAAACTGGAGCATTTTCCATTTCTCTGCTTACCAGCTGATTGGTAATGCCTCTTTTGCCCAGTCTTAACTTTAACCTTTTTTACCTAGTAATTTAAGATTCTCACTACTGGCTCAAAAATCAGCAAGTTTACTCCTTTCATGATAGCTGAGTCTCCAGCCTTACTTGTCTATATTATAAGAAGGTAATTCAAGTGTTATGTTTGTATTATTAAAAAAATTGTTGAGAAGCCAGGGTTTAGTGTTACACTTGAAATTGTTGCAACTAGGCAAAGATCAGTGAGCACATACAAAACTTCCGAGAGGCTCTGTGAAATTAGAAACTAAATCTACAGACACAGCATTGAAACAGAGCAGTTTTCTAATCTAACACAGACGAAGAATTTCTGTGTACTGTAACAGCTACTGAGACAACACAGACGAGGTTTCTATAGTCAGAGAGTGGGAGTATGAAGCCATGGTATACAGTTTGGGGAAGAAAACCCAAGATAACACGTTACCTTAACAACTAATCAGGCATTCAACTGAATCAGCCGTAACACAGGCTACAGAAACCATTACACTCTCCTCCAGAACAGAGCAAGGAACTTGTCAGGGAGAAACCAGTGCAATTTTGCTATTAGTTTTAGTTCCAGCTTGCTCATAGGCACTGAACTGTCAGGCTGTTGGCAGAACTAGGGGTCATTTTTAATGAAACATGAATTAGAATCTGAGTTTTGCCTGAGATTTCTTCCAGTCCATAAGATAACCAGGGTTAAGCCACGATTCTCATAATAGAAAAACATGACCTATACAATACATACTACATTTTAGGATATAGTCAGTGCTAGCCTTAATATTGGCCTAATTATATCCTGGTTTGGACGTGCTAATTTGTAAACATATTAGGCAAGTAAACAAAAGCTTTATTTTTTAAAATACAAGACCAGCGAAGCGCAGAATTGAGAGTGCACCACTCAGTCCTAATGCTAGGAAGGTTCAGATTTGCCTTTAATAGAAAACTCAGAATAAGCCTCACATCCCATAGACAAGTGTGCAAAAGCCACAGTAACTATTACAGCCCGGAGCAAACCGTGAGCAACGCTGTGCTGCTGCGGGGAACGGCAACATGAGCACAAGGAGAGCGACTGTCAGCAGCAACTGTAGCCTGTCACGCAACTGTTTATCTAGCAAAATAAATCTATTAATGGTTTCTGATCGCCTTGAATTATTCAGCCGAGGTACCCGTAAGAGGGAAGGGAAGATAACTCCCTCCGCCGTCACTCGTTTGCTTTCACAACGGGGCAAGAAGGGCGATGCAGTGGCTTTCCGGCCACGCCGGACCCCAACAGGGCCAGGCGTTCCCACTGCACTCGCTGCCCCACATCTTCCCCTTGCACTTATTTACACGTAGGAGCTTTTTTTGGGGGGTCACATTAAATCAGCTGTTCGGCTGGCCTCCTTCCCTGCCCGCTCTCAGACAGGCCTTCACCTGCTCAGCAGGTAACCCCAGCCGGGGCGGCAGGGGAGCAGGCAGCAGAGGCGACAGTGGAGCCTTTCAGCAGAGCCCCAGGGAGAAACCAGAGAGGCAACAGCGCGGCCTCCTGCTCAAAAGGGCCTTTGTGCCTTTGGGCTGAACGGGGCGCTTGCATTTTCATTTCTCTTTAGACTACAGATCTGTCAGCACCGGTGAGCGGAAGCCTGATGGCAGCAGCGTTAACTCAGAGACGCGCTTCACGTCGGTCGCATTCACCGCAGGAAAAACGCGGCCAGGGTAGCAGTTGTTTCTCAGCCCACACTAAAGCCGGGCAGATGAAATTCAGTGCCATCTTCCCTCCTTCCATTTCTCGCCGCTTCCGTCTCAGGTTGTTTTACGACAAAGCGGAGACAAATCCAACCGCGTGTAACACAAGCCCCAGGGACCCGCACGCACCTTCGTTAACGCATCTTTTGAAGAAGCAACAGTCAGAACGCATTAATCCACTTTGCATAGACACTAATTGAGTATTTAGGGTAAGCTATCCATCACACTCATTAGCAAAGGGTTCAGAAGGCTAAAAAGAGGGGGGAAAGACACACAAAGCCATAAATTAAAGGCAATGTTCCCAGTTTGGTAGCATTCAGCTGTAAGACTGGTTCACCTGTGTGCTACCCATCATGTAGTCTGACAGTGCCAGCCTGAACATGTTTGCTCTGCAGGGCTTGGGCTGAGCCAAAGGCATCCAAGTACTACCTCCAAAAGCAGGATAAACTTAAAGAAGTATACTGCCAAGTACACACACCTTATCCTTCATTCTATCCACTGAGCTAAAAACAGAGTCTTGCAACAGGTACCCACAAGCACGGGAAGCTCCCGGCCATTCCGGGAACAGACACACAACGCTAAGGCACTCGAGCAGAATTAGGGAAAGTTTTCTGTGAAACGAGCACAAGTTTGAGGAGAGCTTGAAGAACTAGTCTAACACGGTTATTAGCTCTTTAAAACCATCCAGACCACCTCTTTCCTGGAATAGAGATGCAAGAGGAAAACAGTAAAAAGATCACAGCGTATTTAAACCTGAGGGACTAAAACAACAACAAAAAAAACCAAACACAACAAATATATATGCGTGTGTGTGCATATATATATACATACATACATATATATATATATAGAGAGAGAGAGAGAGAGAGTATTTGTATATGCATGCATGTATATAGAACTGCCTCCTGCATTTTTTAATTAAAGTCCACTACAGGGTCAACATGGCCAGAAGCGCTCCACTCTGTTAACACTGAATTTGCGTGGCAGTATCACACTCAACTTGTGCGTAGCCAACAGGATAAGGGCAGGAGCACCACATCATTTCTAAGGCACAGACCTTCCATTTAGTCACTACCAGCGTCACAGGTAGTAAAAGGCTGAAGAGATGCAAATCCTCTCATCAGCAGCTTATAGTCCCACAAAGTATCTCCCAAAGTGGTTTTTAACCAGAAGCGTTTCAAAGGCCTCAGATAACAGGTATCAAAAAACTTGCTTACCACCTCACTGCTTTTTATTAGTACATTAGACAAGGACAGTCTTAGCCCAGAAAGTATCCTAAGATCCTTGGCTCCTTGTAGCCACAACCTTCAATGGGTCAGAATTGAGGTCTATCTTCCCCAGCTCTTCCCAGCAGCAGGCAGATGCTTACTGTATCAAAGGGTAGACTTTCAAAGAACCCCACTATCTCTAGAAATATTAGAATGGGACACACAAGATTTGAACAAGCTATATGTAAGAACACAATATAAGAGATTCCAGTATAATGTAAAAGCACTGGTACATTCCCTCTTTAACATCTCACTAAAAAAAATAAGAATAAAATAAAATAATAATAAAAAAACAACAAATTAGTTTGCCTTAAAAGTGCAAATGCATTTTGCAAGGCCTTTCATCACCAAGCTGTTAACAAGAGTAAGTCATTAGGAAGTGTCCGAAGTAGCCACCTCCCAAGAGGTGATGCCATTTTTACCTTCAGGTCTGAATCAAATGAAGTCACACATCCTGATGCCAATCTCTAATGCATTCGGAGGTTTCACTCTGCTGCAAAAGCTCGCTCTCTCAATCCTGCTTTGCGTCATCCAAATTAGACCTTCTCTGGTAGGTAAAGTTTAGCCAAAAGTTCTCAGAAAGGGAAAGACTTATTCAAGGAAGAAATAGCAAAGGTTGCTCTGAAATATGCAGCACGTTATATGCTTTTAACCCATCGCTGGGATGTCTTTTGAAGCTAACACTGCATTCAGCTTAATACAAGTAACTCAACACTGGACTTCATTTACTGAAACTTTTACCGCATCTGCATTTCCTCCTGGTAACGAGCCAAAAACGGGCCAGAAGCAGCCCGGGTTCCTTTTGTCTCTTGGAAGATGGGAAAGGGTGTGTGGAAATGATGTCTGTTAGTACCAAATTACAGTAAACGACTCATTTCCATTATCCAAGCAAGTTCCACTTTAAGAGTATATCCACACTAGGGTTTTAATGAACCCAGAAGGTTCTTCCCTAGGCTTGCGTCGTCACTTACCGTCACACTTCTCAGCCAAATTCCCATTTAACCTTGGAAATAAAAAGCCTACAAACACGCTTTTGATACCCAAGGGAGGGTATTGTAAGCAACCATTAGCCTACACCAGTGAATTAATATTTGGCATTTATGAAGATGAAAACATTGCGTTCCTGGCCAGAGTGCTGGACAGGTAGCGCAGCCAAGCACGGCCGGGCCCGTGTCTCAGGGGGACAAGGAGGGGGCAGGAAAACAAACCTGAACACCCTACACACAGGTCCCAACTAAAATAACAGCAAGCTCATTACCAACGGCCTCTGCGTTGCCTCGGTTTTCCCGTATTTCCGTATGACAACGTGCTTGTTCCTAACAAAAGCCTCGGAAATCAAGTCGGACGCTTGAACATCTCGGAGGAGAAAAGCTCAGTACCGAGAACTGGAACAAACCACCTCTCCCAAATTTAACTCTTCCACCCACGCTGAGGTAGTTTTTCCCTCCCTTTTTACCCCGCCAGGACTCTGGACGGGTTTGCCTCACACATACCTTAAAAGCTCGAGGAAAGCACCGTACCTTATTAAACTGGAAAAGGTCGCGTTTGAGCCTCTCTCGCACTGGATCATGTCCGGGTCTTAAGAACCTTCTCATTTTCCCTGCTGTATTTCCTTGGCACCAAAAATCCTAACATTAAAAAAGAAAAAAAAAAAAAAGGAAAAGGCAAAGCCTATATGAACAAAAGCTGCCTGAGAAGAGAAGCAAGCAGAAGTAGGTTATTTTGGTTTAGCAGGTAACAGCAATCAGCCGGAGCAGGATGAGGCAACGCAGCTACAGAGCAACTGAAACGCGGCAGCGCGGCGGGTCGCCGTCCCCGGCGGCGGGATTCGCTTACGGAAAACCGCTTTCCCGCTGCGTGAGCAGAGCCAGATCGGAGCAGAGCCTCGGCCCCGCGCCGCCCGGGAGATCCTTTGGCCAGATAAAAGCCGAGGGGATTTCCAAAGAGGGTTAATTTTTTTTTTTTTTTTTTTTTTTTAAACACTTGGCCGTTTTGCTTTCTCTTCAGCTGACCTTAACCAAGGAGGAGGCGAGCAAGAAGGCAGCGGCTGCGCGGGCGTTGCGGGGAGCCGCCGCGGGGGCCGCCCCAGGCTCGCAGGCGCTATCGACCGCGACCACCCTTCACCCCAGGTGACCCGCCGGCTACCGAGCTAAAAAGCGAGCGAATCGCGTTTTCGGCTCGCTCCGGGGCCGCGGCAGAAGGCGCCGCGCGGCCCGCGGGCAGCTGCATTAATCATTAACCCGCTTCTGTAAAACATTAAACCCAGCTCGCTGCTGCAGGAGGGGGGAAGGGGATCTCGCGCCCGCGCATCGCGCCGCTCTCGCCGCGCCAGCGGGACCCGCCGGGAGCCCGGCGAGCACCGGGACACCAGCGAGCGCCCGGGTCACCTCCCTCCGCCGCAGCTGCCGGCCGGTATTTCCCGAGCTTATTCACCGCGCAGGAAGTCAGAGCTGCTCAGCAGCTACCCCACGAGCGGTGCACGCGGGTGACTCCGCAGAACAGCCCCACTAGCACAGCCGGAGACAAAACCACGCACAGGAACACTCGGAGCAGGGGACCTCGAAAAGAGAGGGAGAAGGAAAACGCAGCTTACTCGGAAAGCACAACCTTCCGCAACGATTCAAACACGGCTTCCGAAAACTCAGCGCCGGTGTCAGACTGTCTCCCGTAACAAGCTCCTCACTGGGTGTTCCTGACATCCGTACGCAGGGCTGTTTCTTACAGTCAGCAAGAGCTACAGAGCGATCGCGAGCTGCTGCGGTGCTCGGCGAGGGCATCGCCCCGCGCGCCTCCCCCGCCGTCAGTCAGCACCCGACCTCTTAAAGCAGGCAAACGCGCGGAGAAACAGCGAAAATCACGCTCCTGACATTGGGGGGAAAAAAAAAAAACACACCCTCAGCCCGGGACAGCAGAGAAATCCACTGTGAGAAGCAAAGTAAGGAAAAGAGCGGGCTTCATTTGGGACACTGTATTTAACACCCTGCTAGAATGTTTTATCCTGAAATATTAATGGCATCTAGAAGCACGCTGTTTCAACCCGCTTATGCAAGAGATCTAGCGTTCGCACTGCAGCCCACAACAACTTGCTCAACTGGCTAAGGAGCATAGCAGCTTGTAGAATCAAACAGTAACCCACACGGAGAAACACCACCCCGCAAGCCGACGTGGTCATCGCAATCACAAACGGCGCGCTGCGAAAGTCACCCCGCGTCGGCTTGCAGCAGGGTTTCATACCAGACCAAAGAACTCCCAAGCATCAAGTTGTAAGGGGAAACAAGAAGGAAAAAAAGCGTTTCTGAGCGAAGGCAGAAGGAAAGAAAGGAACAAAAGGCGTCTGCTGCGGCACAGTCGTCCAAGGGGAACTATTATTACAAATTTGCAAGGCGCTTGCAAATAAAACTTTTTAATACAATAAGCACCCCTTCCAATTCTAGTAAAAAACAAGAAGATTCCACAATCTGTATAATCTTATCTTCCAGATGCACATTTACATGTTAGCAGACCAGTTTCTCTCCTACACGCTTTTGGCGTCTTTCATAAAACTCGAGCCTCGTGTGCTCTGCGGTTATCTGCAGTCAGCATTTGCAGTCATATGGTAGCAGTTGTGGCTACCAGTAGCCAGCGTGGAATTCAGCAGTAGCCTCTGAAGCCCTGCCAGGTCTGCATGTAGCCAACATTCTTGTTTTCCAGGGAAACAATTCCTTAAGTTTTAGAAGATCACCCTCTCAGCAGAAACTACGTGCACCACTCTCCTTTGAAGATGTATTGAGGTCAGTGCGTTTACAAGCAGGAGTAGCCCAGGGCTGAGTCAGCAGCAATTTTGCTCACATCCAGAACATGGACACCTGACGGCAAGGCTCACAGCGCCTCTCACCTCTGGCTCCTGCAGCTTTGCTAGCCCCGTGCTCAGCTGTATGTTAGGAGGTGCCCTCCTCCACCTCATTCAGCTGGAACCAGCCAGAAAGCAATTACCCGGCGGCGCTCAGACAGGACGGCAGGGAAAGCCCAATTCGCAAGACGATCCTGTTTCCAATGGCAGACAGAGGAGCAGTTAACATCAAAACCAAATCTCATTCCGGCTTCCTTGCTCAGCTCACTTCATTTTAGATGTTGAGATTTATGGCAAGTACACGTGGCACGTCCATGACGGACCCACACTCCAGAGAGGGCAAAACGTTCCTAGGAAAAGCAGCCGTCGCACTCGCTGCTCTGCGTTAGCGCTGCCGCAGCAGAGGTTTCGCTTTGCCACCTCTGCGCTTGGTCGCACGCCTGGCTGCATGTGTCCAGCTTGCCGGGACACACTAGATTTTCTCCATCAGCTAGGCTTGGGCGACGAGGAAATGGCCTTCTGCAGAAACCTGCTGCGATTTTTACTCGTGCCCTCTCCTGACAGTGGAGGTTCCAGCCAAAATTACAACAGAACTAAGTCACAGTCCTACACACACAAGTTAATCCAGTTTTACAAGATTAAGCAGCTCAGGTCAGAAAGTGTTCCTATGTAGACAGTACTAAAATGTGGACATTGGCCCAAATTACTTCCGCAACAAAAACATAGTTTATTCTACTCCCATAGTAGAGTTGCAAGACACCTCTTGTGTTCTTCTTTGGTAACCTTCACTCAGTTTGAGCAGGTTTTCAATGGCACAAGCTCCAGCAGCTTTCTTCCTAAAACACTGTGAAACATCAAGAACTCTCAAAGCCTCCTGTGCTTTACGCTCCTATTTCTCACTCTTTCCTTCCTCATCCTCCCTTCCAGCTTTACAGAACCTTCCAAAGGAGGACTTCTACCTCTGCATCTGATAATACTTTATCAACTTGGCTAAAATAAAAGAAGCCTTATCTACAAGCTTTGTTTGAACTACAAGCATTTATCACTCCTGTAACAAACAGTCACCACCATGGCCTTGTCTGAACTAGGCTTTCTGTCCACACCCAGAAGTTTGCCCTTGCTCCTATTACCAACACAGTCAACGGTAACAAAACAGTGGCTGGATGAATTACACAGGGACAAGCTAGTCCTTAATACTAATGACCTCTCAACAAAAAGATAATCCAAGCATCATTTAAATACTAGTGGTCCCACACATGTCAATGGCAGGAGCCACCAGATCCAACAGACGTGACTCACCACGGAACCACAAGTTTTAGAACTTTTAGCCTGAAATCAGTGAAGCAACCCCTAGCTATTTTATTGTCACACTGTCACTGTAAAGTTCATTTCTATAACCTAGCTCAGCTGTAACATGCCAACAAGACAGGTACTAAATAAGAAAGCACAAACCAAGCAGAAGAGCTAGAGCAAACGAAGGCACAGCTGCGCACATGGAAAGCTTGGACCAGTAAGATACCCCTTCTTCCCCCCAGGATAAAGCTTCTTTGGTGAAGATGGTCCTTATAAAAACATCATTAATCTCATAGTTTAATGAGACCAAACAGAAAGCTCCCTTACACAACGTAGCTGCTGATCAACTGGTAGCATCCCATCACTCACAAGCTTTATGAAAACAGCTCAGTGCTCAGATGCACCTTGCATGCAACAATCAGGCACTAGCAGAGAGGCAGCTGAAAGATCCTTCCGCAAAGAGGATTTATTTTTGCAAATACGGAGAGAAAGACATGTAAATGAGCAACTGGACAGGCTGCATCAGCGCTACATGCAGGTGGCCACCTTTAAGGATTGAAGACTGATTCCCCAAGAATTCTTAGAAAACAACTGAGAACCAGCGACACCGATCAGGAAAGTTCACGGACTTTCACAGCTCTGTGTTCAGAGTTACCAGTGACCACCCACTTGCGATGAATTCTCTAACCGTGCAGACCATATGTGTCATCAGGACTCTGTTGTATTTTCCTTGTCATGGGAGCATGACAATACGAAGTTTCAAAACACTACAGCAGAACAAAGTCTTTGTGCTGGACAATACTATTGCACATGATGCAGAACTCTGTAGACTGCTAAATAAGAAGTGCAGTTCAAGTGAAAGAACAGCTTGTCATCCCCAAAATAACTTTGGAACAGCATTTCACACCAAAATAGTGGAGGATGAAAGCATTTTATTTCTAAAGCAACACAGAGAAATCTATCTAGAAGAAACCTGAAGATGAGATTTGGAGCTTGCACACAATTTTTGTGCAGAGATCGAACTCCCAACTATCACCAGTCCCTCCCTTGATAAAGTACTGTAAAGAAAGGTCAGGCTACTAGCCGTATACCATCCTCTTACCGGGATGTAGTAACTGCATTACACGTATAACTTTAAATCCTGTTACCCTTTGACGTTTCTCAAGGCACTACGTGAGTCAGGAGAAGCCATCTGTCCCACAAGTAATTCCCAGATAATAATCAAAGTATTATACCAGAAAGCAACTGGAAGATACCGGATTATCTCAACCGGTTTAACTCCTCCAGTAATTTTCTTCAGACAGTAGCTACAGCAGATGTAACCTGTACACGAGCAAATAGGAAAGATGAATGTCTTCACAGGACAGCGTTGAGCAGCAAGAACCCTTCCTCCTTTTCAATACCAGAAACAAAACAGTCCCGTAAGTAGCTACACCTAGAAGAGTTCGTCAAGCAGCACTGAGCAGGATGAGCAAGCGCGCACAGCTCGCACGGAGCATCTCTGCCCCCTCGGCGGGCCAGGCCGCACGGAGAAGCCTTGGCCGCGCCGCACCACCGCCGGGCAGCCCGCTCGCCGGCTCCAGGGGGGAGAGCAGCCGGCTGCGGGGGGCTGCGGGGAGCCGCGGGGAGCCGCGTCGCCGCTCGAGCGGCACCTTACAACCGACTTACAACTTCTCATTTCGTTTCCCGAGCGGAGCTCCCCTCCCCTCCCACCTCCGCGCTCGCAGCAGCGCAAGGCTTCGTGCCACCGCGCTGCAGAAAGCCCCCGCGGCGGCTTCACCTGCCCCACGAGCCGGACACGGACACGCGAGACGCCCGCCGCGCCGCGGCCACCCGAGACGCCGCCGAAGCGAGTCGCTGCGCGCCTCGCCCAGCTCCTGCGCCGGGCCGGGCCGAGCCGAGCCCGGGGGGGCCGCGCCGCCGCCGCCCGCCCCGAGCGCCCAGCGCCGGCGCAGGAAGTTGGGAAGCGGCGGAGCCGCCGCGGCCGCCGGGGCGAAAATCCCAGGATGTAAGAGCCGCCCGGGAACGCGGCGCGCCCCGGCCGCGGCGAGCTGAACTCGGTTAAAATTAAAATAAACAAATAAAGGAAAAGGGGGGAAGGAAAGAAAGAAAGAAAGAAGGAAAGAAAGAAAGAAAACAGGCGTTTGGGGCGAGCCAAAGCCAGCTGCGCCCGGACGCGGGCGCTACGGCCGGGGCCCCCCGCCGCCGCCCCGCCGCCCGCGGGCGGGTGCCCGGAGGAGGCCCGGGCGCCGCGGGCACCTGCGCGGGGGCTTCGGGCGCGACCCCCGCCGTGGGGGGGGGGGCACCAGCGCCGGACCCCGCGGGCGCGGACACACCGGGCGGGCCCCCGCCGGGCACGGCACGGCACGGCACGGCCCGCCGCCGCCTCCCCCCGCCGAGCCGCGCTCACCTGCGGGGCCTGGAGCCGGGGCCGCCCCGGCCTCGCTCCGCGCCCGCCGCCGCCGCTGCCCCTCGCCTGCGCGGCGGCGGCGCCGCCCCCTCCCTGGGCACCTCCGGGCGGGGCGGGGCGGGGCGGGGGCGGGGCCCCGCATGCAAATCACCCCCACAGGGGCGGGGTCTCCCCTCGCTTTCAGCCGTCCCCGCCCCTCCGGCGCGCTCATGAATAATTCAGCACTCCGCTCTTTCGGAGCCAATGAGGACGCGCCCCCGGCGGCCGCCCCCGCCCTATAGGCAGCGGCGGCGCCGCCGCGCGTCCCGCCATTCACGCCGAGCGGCCGCCGCGGGCGGGGCCGCTCCGAGCCCGCGCCGCCGCGCCCAGCCCCCGCCGCGCCGCGCTCTGCCGCCCGCCGTGCGAGGGGCTCCTCGTCCCGCGACGGTGCAACGGCACTGCACCCTCCCTGCACTTGAAACTACCTCAGACGAGTTTTCAGTAATGGTCAGTGTTTCAGCCAAACTTCAAAGGTGAAATTATTAAATTAAAATAATAATTTTAATTTTTTTCTACGTCACAGGTCAAAATGAAGCAGCGGTATCAGTCTGCATCACAGCCCCGTGCTGGTGAAGGCACTGGCAGATGGCGTGGTGCTCAGCCAGGCAGCCAGTTTCTCAATCCTCCCTGCAGGGGTTATTAAACTCTAATTGTTTCGTGCTGAATCAGGGAGTCTCTGCCCCAGCGAAACTCACTGGGTGGCTCTCGTTCATCGATACGGTTCCACCTGGGCACAAGCAGACAAGAGTCCGATTGAAATCTACAGGATTTCCTAATTCCAGGACAAACGTGAGCCCTGTAGGCCGGACTGCAGCTCTTCTGGCTATGCCTGTTCTTAGGCGCTCACTTCCCACTGACTTTAATGTGCAAAACAGTCCGGGAGAGCAGTGAGGAAACAAACCAGAACTGCCGACAACCCTGGCTGGGAGGAAGAGGAAAGGCAGGGTGCACGTCAGAGGAGCTCAGCCCAGTGGAGTCCTGCTGACTTCCAGCACCTGATAATACAGGTGTGTGCACAAAACAGGAATCGGCAAAGTGCTCGCAGCAAAGCGCTTCCACCTTGGGCTACGATACTTCTGTCCACGCACCAGGAAGGCGGCAAGGTGTCACGTGCCAACAGGAACTGTACGATGGCCGGGCTCCTCCTGGCTGACTCACGCTGCCCTCCTAGGGAGCTAAGGCATGGTTGACAGAAAGGCCAGATGCAAACACAAACTGGTGCAGGAAAGGGGTTATGTAGCCACTTGGTCGTATGACCAAGAGCAGCATTCGGCAGGTAGTGCCACTGGGGTCCAGACAGCCTCTCCCCCTGCATAATCTCCCCAGAAACGTTAATAAGTTAGCACTCAGGAGCTTGCATTACTGGAAAAGGTTTTTTATTCTTTAGCCCTTGCCTCTTCCCCCCCCCCCCAAAAGAAACTCAAACATTAATTATCAAATAAAAATGCATCTAAAACACTTGGTATTATGTTTCTGAAGAAAGCTAGACACTGACCACAGCCCTGCTCGGCATCTTTCTCTCCACCGAGCAGGCTTTCCGGCACCTCTCACTAGCAATTTTGCATAGAGGCTAAAGCAGGTTTCGTACCTGGATATCCTGGCAGAAGGCTCCCAGGGTAGGGCCTAGAGAGCAAGGATGGGATACTGGTCCTCAGTTAAGAGCACAACAGCCACAGGACTGGAAGGCTCATGAGGAATCTGTAGCTTGTTTTTTTTTGCTGAAGGATCTCTCACTTGCAAAAGAAAAGACAAGGAACCACAGCCAGGAAAAGGGATGTCAACAGATGAAATGGCTGCAGTATGGCCCTGGTGAGAGAATCAGACACACTGTGCTGATACTGTAATTTGAATATGATATAATGCTGTGTGGCCAAAGCCTCTCGGGACAGCCATCACATCACGAGGCTGCGGTATCATCTGCAATGCTCTGGGGCTTTCTGTGACCTCAGGTTGACAAAATAGCGCACAAAACCCAGAGTTTCCTGCTCTCAGGTATCCAGAAACTTGATTCCTGTGGCTGTGACTTTTTTTTCATGTCTGAATCTGATCCAGCGTTTGTTGGTGCAGCTGAACGAAAGGCGCTTAGGGCACCATCACTGATCTGAGCAGCTTATTCTGCCCCTGGCTGACCTCAGTGAGTATCCAACTGCTTAGACTGGCCTAGTACATTGGTTCTTAACATATGAAAAGAGGGACACTAGCCAAGTGTTTTCTAAAGGTCCTCAAGACAGCAAGATGACAGGTCTAGTCAAAGAAAGGCTAGTCCATAACATCAGAAAGCTGGAGTACCAGTGGCTTCAAGAATGAAGCAGTGCGTATTCCAGCCCAAAACTGCCCAGCTAAGCTGTGCACACTGCCTGGTTGCAATATTGAGTGAAGCCAGTTGCAGTGGTCGACTACCAAGTCGAAAAGTTAGTTATCATAGGCTCTATTTTCCATAATATTCCATTAATAAAGAAAGCAAATCTTGAATAAAGCTCTCCCTTTCACCCCCCATCACTTCTGCATGTGACAGCAACTTCAGTGATTAACATCAACTGGCAGCTTGAATTCCTTTAGGGAATAAAAGGCAATTTCTCCGTGGTCCACCAGTGCAAAGACCACCGGGACGTCCCCACTCTGATACGTGACCTGCTTCAAAGCTCGGAGGGACGGAATCTGCTCGTCAAAGCTGTAGAGGGAAAAAAATAGTTCTCAAAGCACAGAAGAATACATAAACCCAGGTGTCCTGGGAAGTTTCGATTACCAGGGACAGAACAATTGCTAGACAATTCACAGCAACGAACCAGGCCGCTCTCAAACTTCACATAGCTGGACCTCCCTGAAAATCAGTGATCACCATGGTCACCTTCTGGTCTCAGGAGCTGGTAGCGACCCTCCCCACACTTCTCATCAAAGCATGAGGCTGCCAGCAGTGAGAGAGCACACTGCATGCCAGGAACCAGGAGCTGTCAAATCCTTTGCTGAAAACAAGGGCAATTGTACACTGCTCCACGCTGTGCCTATTAGATGCCTCTCACAGGGCTATTGGCAAGTTGCCAATCCAATCTAAATACTTTTGAGCTAGGAAGAGCTTCAGGTTGTTGGGATCAACATCTCACCTCTTTAAGTCTACAGAGTCTGCTCACTCTTAAATGGAAATATTTGTGTAGTAAGAATCATCCTATTCACTCATAACACAGACTTCTGTAAAACTGTATTACCACTTTTCTTCCTCTGTCTCTACTGAAATTGCAAAGAGTTGAGAACAGACTGTTTTAGAATATCGAAGTTAGAAAAGGCAGAAACCGAACTTTGCACCTGCCTGTGGAATTTAAGTATCAGATTCAGGGTTTGACAAGAAAGCAGGTAACTGCTCTGCTTCTGCCCAACTCAAAATTACATCTGACAAAAATCAAGATACCAAACCCATGGCCCTGAGCCTGTAGTCACCTCTAGGCAGGTACATCTCTGCATAAACCCACAGGGACCTGCACTGGCTGAGGATTCACCTACCAAATGGCTCTCTGCAAAACCAGGCTCCGTGAGAGCTTCACAGGCATTGCATAAACACAGCTGTGGCTGCTTGATCCCAACTCCAGTAATACTCACATGGGCAGCAACCAGATGACCAAACAGTGTGGGCTGAGCGCTAAGGCTGGCGGAATCATCAGCCACAGACTCCAACAAAGGAGGAACAGAAAGAAAAGGAAACATCTGGGCAGGGCCACCCTAAAGGCAGGCACCCTGATGATCTGTAAAGCCTACAAGATCACGGATCATTTACAGACCATTAGGACTTCATTTCCACAACAGCAATGAGGACATTTCAACAGAGATCATAGCACTCCATGGATACCTCCGTACACACATCCTGACATACGGCTTTCCAGGGTTCGTCTTCTTAAACTTGGCCACGGCATCTGCTTGATACACATTGAAGTCTATCGTCATGCCCTCTGTGTCCTTCTGCAGCCTGCAGGAGGGAGAACACACAAGCGTGCTTATGTGATTGATGTGTTGTGGGGTATAGATACAGCAAAGGAAGGAGGGAGCGAAAGCTCTTGAAGTCTATCTTACCTAGGCCTTTTTAAAAGTTTTACTCCCCAGACATATGATTGACCCTGTAACTGTTCTAATTACTTCCCAGACTTTCCTCCACACCCCCACATCAGACTAGACCGCACCCCTTCCCCACATCTGCCATACTCACCCTCTCCCTGCATTCCTTGCAAGAAGTACCACAAACAAAAAACATATAGGAGCAAAGCACTGTGCAGCAGGGATGGCAGCACATTTCAGGGATGAGGCAGAGGTGAAACACAACCAAACCTCTGGACAAGACTCCCTGGCCAGTGTGCAAACAGGGAACATCAGGAGAAGAGAGCGACCCCCAAAGTTACAGTCAGTCTGGGATGCCTTGGCTCCCTGACCCAGTGCTTCATACATACACCACCCCTTTGCTAAAGGTGTGAGAGGGCCATGGAGCACAGCACTGGATTCTCTTGCCATCGTGGACACCAGGCAGTGCCTCACTCTGATGCTGAGAGCATCGCACAGACCTCATAAGCAGGGAGCATCACAAGACATGCCCTCTCCCTGTGAGCTGGCTGGCAGGGTACTAACCGGGAGGCTCCATCCAGGATGTGGGAGGGCTGCAGCACACTGATCTGCTGGAGGACAGCAGCTGGAGGGAGAAGAAACAAGAAAGGATCAGACCAACTATTGCCCTCCCAGGGCCCTCCAAGCACTTCACCACCACCCACAAGTCTTCCTCCTCCGACAATGGCTGGCAGCATCACAGTCACCACTGGCTACTTCAAAGACCTCAGTTTCCTCATCTCCTCCCACCACGCAGGCCAGAACACCCTGTAGTTGCTTTGCATCTCGCCTGCCTTGATTTCACATGGCTAATAGCCTAGCAGGAAGGACTGCAATATAGCATGACATGAGGAACAGATCAGAAGACCTCCCAAAGCCATACTTATCCTGGCACTTAGATGGGCTATAGGGAAAAAAAAAAAAGTGGGAGGGAGAAAAGAAAAAATGCCACGAGAAGGCAATAGGACAAGCCATCTTCCCTCTCCCTCCTCTGTGGCTGGGCTCCTCTGTTCTTCGTTTGCCCAAAGCCTTCTGATGAGATTTTTCCTGATTAAGAAACACTCCCCCTGAACTGATGTTCAGCATCTCCAAATCATCCATTCTGCTGCTGTACAAGGCAATCTTTCTGTCCACTGCTAGTCTGTACTGTCATTTCAGGGAGTGGAAGAATCCTTGACATGTTTCTTCCTCCCAGAGCCAGTACCTGATGAGGTGGCTTCATCCGGCCGCAAAAGTGGAGTGACAGCTTGGTCCCAGAGATGTGGTGGTCGTCTCCAAACCTTCCGCTGGCTCCTCTGCTTCAGGAGGACTTTGTACTCCTGCCAGTTGGAGCAGCACCTCACCTCCCTGTCTGCATTGACACTGCTCTTGTACCTGCTCTCCCTCTCCCGTTGCTCCCTTTCCTTTCGTGACAGCTTTTCCCGCTTCTGATTGATGCGTCTGCACCAGCAAGCAGCATCAACTTCCCGCCCCGGCACGTTCTCCGGCAGGAGCTCCTTGTCAGGTGAGGGGAGCCATGTGCATGGCTGGTCTGGAGCCAGGTTCGGCAAGACAATGGTGGTAAAATCCCAGCGGGGCGCACGGGTGCCAGGGCTGCTCTCCCTGTGATCTCCAGCCCGGATCCTGGAGGGGCTGGGAGAGTCCCTTCCTCGGCCTGTATCTTGTCCTGTATCGGGACGAACTGGAGCTGACTCTTCTCCTTCACTGCCAGCGTCCGACTCCTTTGGCTGCTCTAACAAAGGGGTCTCATCCACAGGGAGGTAGCTGGCATCTCCACAGCCATCACCAGCCTTTTCGGAGGTCCCTTCAGCTTCTGGAAGGCCCTCAGATACTTTATGCTTCTTCTCATGTGATCTAAACAAAGAAGCAGCAGCATAAGAGGGAGAAGTTTGTGGTGGGAGTTTTATATCCTGCCTCCTTCCCGTTACCTGGAAGGATGGAGTCTGCCAACTCTGAAGGAAGGATGGGAAGGGTGGCAGAAGACCCCGCATAGGTCTCTGCAAACCCTTGACAGCAGCATCTCAGCTGCGAGGAGAGCGTTTGCTCGTATGACAAAGCAAGAAGGAACAAAGCAGGCTAAAGACAAGCACAAAGTGCAGGAGGCAGTATAAACTCTCAGCAGCCCTGCACAAGGCTTGGCTTCAAAACCCGGGAAAATCCCAGTCTTGACTTGTGTACAGTCCTGCCATAGCGCTCCCAGCCAGCCCTGCAGCCTTCACGCAGCCCATACGCTGCTCTGAGTGCTTCCACGTGAACATGACGGACACCAGCTGAATGGGACAGGCCTCAGGAATGAGCACAGACTAGGCAGAAACCACCCTGCCAGCACCTCTTACAGGTCTAAGTTTCAATCCCTGGCTCCCCAAAAAGACAGGACAGCTCTTAAACCAGTAGTTTTTATCTCCTAGCTCCTAAAACTCCACTCTAACTCCTTGGGCACCAACTTACTTGTTAAGAGGAGACCTGAAGTTCAGTCTCTCCCTCCCTGTTTCTTAAAGGATGATGCCACCTACTGGAAACTGTCATAATTATTAGCAAAATTAATAGTTATGCCAGCACCTATTTGCATTTTGGCAGCTTCTAGAGGCTGTGTGCAAAGACCAGGACCCCACTACGCTCTCTGCGGTACAGTCCTAGCACGACAGCAGCATCAGGGGGGTGCACAACAGAAGGATGGGCACTGCAGTGTCCACACTCTCTCTCCAAAAAAAAATGCCATGTTTCTTCTGCACTGACTTCTCTCCCCTTATATTTTGGCATCTCATCACTGCAGATGGGAAGCACAAGGGCAGCTTGCCCCTGTTAGCCCCACATGAATTACAGATGTGACAAAAGGGCTGACTTGCAAAGAGTTCAGGAAGAGCACTGGGCTAAGGCCTGGGAGCGGATGGAAAAGGGCTTCAGGAGCATGGGCAGAAGGCAGCTCTTCATCACAGCAGCTGTGCTATGAATTGATCCTGCTCTTCTGACCACCTGGATACTGCCTCCAGGAGCCTTTCAGCTACAAGACATGGTGTGGGATGGCCAGATTTCAGCTCCAGAACTCCTGCAGCTTGTAGGGGGCAAATGGTCAAGACTGGGATTGTATCTGTTTCCTCTTTTGAAACAAGCAGCACATGGCAAGTTTTCTACGTGGGCAAGGCAAAGGGTTAGTCTACGAGAGCACATCAGGGGACATATCCTCACCGAGGGCTGGAACTCCTCCTCCTTTTGCGATGGTGTTTCCCAGAGCTCTGGCAATGACTCTCCAGGTTCAGCTGCCTCTCGTAGGGAGACAGGACAGTGCTGCAGGAAGACAGTGACACAGGAGCTGAGGGCAGGATGGGGTGGCAAAGCTGCCCTTCTCTTCAGCCCGCAGAGTACAGCAGTAAAATCTTTTTTCTAGGCACAGAAAATCCATAAGCAGAACCAGGATGGTCCTCAAGTTATGCCCCATTTCATGTTCCTGATCACTGCCTCAAGAGGGAGTAACAAGGGTGGAAGGCCACTTTGAGCCTTTAATCCTCCCAAAAGGTGAAATGCAAGGTTTCCTCAGTCCTCTTCTCTGCCCTTCTGTTGGGGCCATACAGTGGGCAAAGAGGTGCTGAGGGTCTTCCAAAAGAAGAAAGCAGCATGGAAAAGAAAAGCCAGTTACCTGGGGTTGAATCTCAGTACAACATAACCCAGTTGCTTCAAGTGGCTGAATACCTTAGAGCAAAGAAAAGTGAGAAGGTTAAAAGACTACCCTAAACCAAACAGTTTACTTTAGCACAGCTGCTGCAACTGGATAAACATGGTGTGGCACCAGCAGAGGAGAAATCCCGAGGGTTAGGGCCCAGAAACAACAGTGAGGAAACACGAACCGATCTTACAAAAGAAGGTTACCGAGAATGGGAGGGAAGCAGAGTCATTCTGAGTTTTACTGTCCTACCCTGCCCTCAGCCACTGGAACGGGGCACGAGGCAGTGGCTGGGCCGTCACCCTCCCGTGGGAGCTCCCCACACACCTGGTAGTGCGGCAGGCTCATTGCCTCCTGGGACAGCAGGATCTCATAGGCTTCCTGGATTGACAAGGGCAGATCTCTGTAAAAGAGCTGAACAGAGCCCTGAAGGGCAAAAGCATGGTGTTTAGGGAACCAGCGTACACAAGCGCACCCCAGTTCCTTCCCATTGGCCCTGACAGCTGGTATCAGCACATGATACCCATGCCTATCGCCCCCTCACATGCAGAGTTCTTGATATTGTGGTTTTAGCAGAAAAGTCAGTAAAAAGCGTTCACTCTGACACCCTGGTTTTAGCTGTAAAACCCTGAAAAACGTTCCCACCCACAGCTGTTAGCTCCTGCCTTGCCACTGCCCCCTCAGCTGTACCCCTAGATCTGTTTGGATGATTATTTTATCATCGCTCTGAGAGATCACTTTCTTTAACTTTGATGATTTCTATGACTCAGGACACAGCAGATACAGAAAAATTTAACATTAGCATAACAGAGAGCTGGAGCAACAGAACTGATGACAGCATTTAGGCTGGCTCCTCAGAAACACTTCCTGCAGCGTAAGCGATCCGAGGGCAGGTTCCCCCCAGGCAGTAACAGCTAACCTCCCGGAGACAGTTTTAGGCTACGCCTCTCTTTCCTTTTACTTTTTTTAAGCCCATGTTTACTCATAAAACACACACAAAATAACAAAGCCTTAGGACCACACCTCTCCCATGGGATGGGCCAAAGGCATCCAACTGCTCTTCTCTGCTTCTGGGGAGTGATTCTGTACTTGGCAACCGAGGAAACAGTTTTATTTTCAAGTCAATTTGTTTATTATCTATTGCTAGTCAAACTACCAGAGGCAAAAAGCCCTGCCTTTGCAAGGAGGACTTAGGGAAAGGTACCAGCTGCTTGTAATCTGATTAAATTTTGCTGAGGGAAAACAAGCTCCCCTTTACTTTGGTGCACCTATTCAGCTGATGACAGCTGTCTGCAGCGAGACATAAACCACTTCACGGCCAAGAAAACTAACTTCAGCCCTAAACAGCATTTGTCCAAGCAGAGGAACACTGAGGAACAACTTGGTCTCGTTTGCCTCTCAGCCACAGTAGCTTTACTAATTCCTGTCAGCTTAGAGAAGTATTACATTGGATAAGGGAGAAAAATCAACTTATAACAGAGCAGGCACTGTCCAGTGTCATATGTCGTAATTACCAGTATACCATATCTGAGGAAAAAGATTTCTTGGTGTCAAATCTTTTCCAATAAACCCCTGCACTGGATGCGAAAATAGTGGTTTGATCTGGTTTTCAGAAATTCTCAAAACATTGTGGAAGTCCAAGGCCCAGTACACAGATTTGGGTAAACAAGTAAGTGATATATAAATACCTGTGTTTTATCACCCTTAGCAGGCAGGGAGAAAAATCTCAGCAGGAAGCTTGGCAAGTACATTCCTTACACCTCTTCAGTCTGATAAAAGTGCTGACTTTCTACTGTTATTGTAAACAAATTCAAGTCATCCAAACACCCTCCTAGACTCTGTTGTCGTGATGACATAGGAGTAGGTTTAACTTGACGCCAGCTGGGTAAACTGGCCACAGATCTAACTAACATCCAGGGTCAACAGCACAAAAGAGCACTTTAAAGTACTACAAATGAGCCTGTAGAGAAACAGTTCCATCGGCAGCCAGGCTAAAAGAGACAACCCCTTGAGAACCAGGTGTTTATCAGCTGCTGAAATTGCAGGAGCAACCAACATCTGTCAAGTGATTCCGGACTTCAGTCTAAAAATGTTCATCTACCACAGCCCCTTCAGTTACTCAGGGAGGCCCCAAGGCCCCCGTCCGTGCACACGCATCCTTCTTACACACTCCAGCAGGTACAGGGCTTCCTCAGGCAGCAGACACTGTTTGCCATGCTCTGTGAACCCCATGGTGTGCCAGAACTTCCCCTGGAACAAAAGCACAAATTCACGATGGGCTTTGGACATTCCTTGCTGACAGCCAGGCTCTCTCCTATTTAAGGAGCAGATTAAGGAGTCTGCAATCAGCAGCAGGAGACAAGGGTATTGAGGACATCCTGCACCAGACTCACCGCAGGGGACTGCAGCTCCACGATGCCCCGTCCTGGCTTCCACTCAGCTTTCACCAGGTTGCCCCTGAAAAGGTTAAAGATTTCCTTGTTATTACCAGTAACACAACCATCCCCTGTGCTAGCAATGCAACAAGCTCAGGAAGGTGTCAAAAGGCAGCAAACCTCCAGCTGGAATTTTACAGGGTAAGGCCTCAGAAAATCCTCATCCTCCAGATCTGGCAGGATTTGCTGAAGATTTTATCATCATCAACTAGTTAACAGTGTCTTAAACCAGCACCACAAATATCTGCCCACAGACACAGAGGCCTGCTGGAGACGCGTGGTCCTAACGATATATTGTACAAAATTGTTCAGATGCTCCCAGGACAGTCTCAAACTGCTGTATCCCGCCCACAAAGCAAAGCACAGGCTCTCGTAGGGAGAATTTGCTAGCACAGAGCAAACACAGGGCGACTTTGCAAGAAGGTAGATGTGCATTTTTGGTGGCTGGGTCAAAGAAACAGGAGAGACCGGTGGGGTCTGCTGCGGGATTGCTCCAAATCCTTGGTCAGCACCACAATTCCCAGTGCTGCTCCAAACGTGCAGTTACGGACGTACTCAAACAAATCCACTAGTGATCAGAGGAAGGCGACAGTCCAGCCTGTCTGTCCTGCCTGCTGGAGGTCCCTGTTCCCAAAGCGGCGTCCTAACGGCCCCTGCAGCGGGAGTCTGCGCGACGTGCGAATGTTTTTATCGCTACTGAGCAGTGTGGACAGAGAAAGCAGTTATTAGCGGGGGGGGAAAAAAAAACGGGCAAAACGGAGGAAAAGCGTGCACTGAGAGGCAACGTGCGAACGTCTCCCGGGACCCGATAACCCCCCCGAGACCGGCAGCGCGGCTGGACCGGAGCCAACCCGAACCTGTGCGAGGCCCCGAGCGCACCGGGAGCGCCCAGCACCCGCGAGGGGCTCCCCGCGCTCCCGCCCCGCAGCCACCGGCTTAGCGGGAGGGGGGAGCGGGGAGGCGCCGCGGCGGCGGTTCCCCGCCGCTCTCAGTCTCTCGGCACAGCGAGCTGCGCCCGCCGCCCCGCACCGCCGCCGCCCCGCACCGCCGCCGCGCCACTCACAGCCGCTCCACGCGCTCCTCGCACAGCAGCCGCCACTGCTCCTCCCGGCACCGCCGCAGCTTCTCCGCCTGCTCCTCCGAGCCGTCGGGGGCGAAGTCCTTCTGGCCGTGCGGGCGCGGCGCGGCCGTGCGGGCGCGGGCAGCCAGCAGCTCCGCCGCGCTGCGGGGCGGCACGGTGAGGCCGGTGCCCCCCCTGCCGCCTCCCCCGGGGTCCGGCCCCGGGCGCCCCCCCCCCAGGCGCCGGACCCCCAGCCCGCCCCGTCGGGGGGCCGGCGCGCGCTGCGCCTTTAAGGCCCGTCCCGCCCTCGCGGCCCCCCGTACCTGAGGCGGCGCGAGCCGCCCGGCTCCATGGGCGCGCGCCACCGGCTGCCCCTTCCGCCGCGGCCCCGCGGGGTCCTAGCGCCGGCCGCGCGCGGCGAGCGCTCGCGCGCCCCCTGCCGCGCTGGCGGACTGCGCGGCGCGCTCGCACCGCACGGGGCCGGACCGAGCCGGAGCGGACCGGCTGGAGCCGGCGCGGCGGCGGGCGCCGCAGGGCCGGGGAGCGGGGCGCTGCGGCGGGGCCGAGTGCTGCAGCGCACGGCGGGGGCCCCGCGTCCCGCCCGCGCAGGACGCGCGAGCGCCGTCGATGTCGGATCGAAAACCACGCGGGACGCGGGCTCGCACCGCGGGGCCCGGCGGCGCCGGCGCTGCCCGCTCACGCCCCGTCGCGGCCCCGCTGCCGACGGCCTTGAGCGGAGGCTCTCGGAGGGCCTTGCCCGCCAGCCGGCTTCGCGCCGCGCAGGCTCAGCCCCGGGCTTTCGGCAGCGACGTCCGCGCGCCCAGCGCTGAGCTTGATTCCTGGGGCTTTAGCAGTCGCGTGCAGTCAGGTGCGCCAGCCGGGCTGGAAACGCGGTTTAAGGAAGCCACCTCCGTACAGCGCCAAGCCTGCCCGCGGCGGGTTGTTCTTGAAGGGCTTTCGACAGCCTGCGGAGAGGGTGTCGGTTCAAAAGCGATCAGCTGGCCCCGCTCCTAACGCAGCCGGGCCTCAGCGCACCCCGCACGCAGGCGGGCTAGCACCGTGAGTTCAGGCAAAGGGGGCAAAGGCAGACAGACTGAAACTGTGCCCAGCTGCTAAAGTCTCAAGCCTTCCCCGTGGGTTTGTTTCGAAGCTGCCAACAGAAAGATCTGCTGAGCTCGTCGACCGTCTCCGAGCTGGTGACGCCACCAGCCGCAGCTGTGCCTGGTTCACCCCGGAGCCAGGGCAAACCTGGGCACTTCCTGAGCTCCGGCCCGCTGAGAACAAGCTCTGGTGCCGCAGGAAAGTGGTTCCTCTCTTCAGCAGGTGTCACTATTTCTTCTGACTTGCCCGCGAGCGGAGGCCTGCTGCACGCCGCTGCACCGGGGTTTTGCTGAGCGCGCAGCCGGGCTGTGAAACTAGAAACCTCGCTGTGCCGCGGAGTCGTGTCTGCTCACGGAGCTGTGTTTGCTGCCGAGGGGGGTGTGAACCAGCCTGGCAGGGGGATGCACCGGAGGTTCAAGTTTCACCTCGAGCCTGTGGCTTACTACTGCGCGATAGCTCGTAAGAGTTAGTTACCCACGAGTAAGAACGTGACAGCTTTCCCCTGCAAGTCCCTGGTCCCCCCTGCAGTTTCTCCGTAATAGAAACTCTGACAAAATGCCAGTATAGAGAAATGAATGCAAAACCTATTCCTCTGTATTTTCCACTGAATGGCTTGATTTTGACTTCCTGTCTTGTTATTTCTTCCTCGATGAACTGACCCGTACACCTCCTTCAGGAAGGTGAAGGGATTTTGCTCAGCGTTGCTGGTCCGTAGTACCCGTGCAGGTCACGGCGGAGGAGGGCTTGCGGCAGGGGGGCGCCAGCTCGGCGGAGTGCCCAGCGCATCCACTGGCCCGCTTACCACGAGCGAGGGGGGTTCCTGTGCAGCACCCATTGAGTGAGGGTCTTGGGTGCATGCCCCCCCCCCCCCAAGCCACCCGCAGCCTGGCTGCAGCCCATCAGGAGCCTTGGTTTAATCATTTCAACGTAAAGGAGCGAAGCCAGAGACTGAATGCAGAGATTTTGGAAAGCAGCAGCACTTTCCCTCTCTGACTTACTAAAAATACATATTTTGGAGGGTGTTCTGCCTGCCCGATTTTAACATAATCCCAGGACGCCACATACTGCTGCTTTCAACTTACAGGCTGTCACCCCTTTGTTTAACTCAGTCTTCCCTTAAAATAGATATGTTTAAATTGCTGCAGGAAAGACTCTGATCCAGAATTTGCTTTTGTCACCTGCTGTGATTGCAAGACCTAGAAATGTCAAGATTAATTTCAATGTACGTTTCTGCTCATACTAAGATTTGTAGCTGTCACAGGAGGTCCTGTTCCTCACAGAGGTACCAGCATGGCCTTGTCCCTTCAGGAGTCCTGCTATTCCCCAGCTGGAGCCTCTTGACGATCCCCTAATTGACCAAGTATCTGCAGCTGGGTGTAGGTGGACCCTCTGGGGCTGAGCTTGCTTCTTGTTGCTTACAAATGGAGGGTGAAGTTAGAGCTTGAGGGGGTCTCTTTTCTTCCTTCTTATTAGACATTTATCTGCTTCCAAGTTTGGTTTTTTGATAAGAAGCATTCATACAGCTATTTCAAAGCTGTGGCTGTGGTGCAGGTTTTCTTCTTGAGTTTGGGCTTGGTTTGTTTTTTTTTTTTTTTCTCTGTTATCTTGCATGGGACATTAGCAAATGCTCTGTTGAGGAGCTGCGTGTGGTGGAAAACTGGAAACCAGCTTGCAGGGACCGTGCTGGATTGTGCTCCTGCAGCATTTCAAAGCTCTTTGCAGCAGCATTGTGGAAAGATGGAAGAACTTAAAAAGTTCTTCTTTGAACTAAAAGCGGTGGGTGAAGGGGTTTGGCTGCTGTGAAGAGACAACTCTGCAGTGAAAAAAAGAGGGCTTTAAGCAAGGGGTTGCTCTGGGGAGGGCTTTGGGCTGTGATGCAGCTGGGCACATGGCCAGGGAGGGAGAGCCAAGGCCTGTAGCACCAGGGCCCCAGCTCGCTGCCTCGGTGAACCCTCCAGCGAGGGGCTGGGGGAGCCAGGGCTGCTCCACCAGGGCTGCCCCTTGCCTCCTGGAAAAGCTTCTCCAATTTGTCTGAAGAGATGAAATGCTGAATGTGCCAGTGCTGTGGGACGTACTGGGAGCGTGTGTCGACCCCGCATGCTTGCAGAGAAGGTAAGCTGCAATGCTTTTTGTTTTTTCTTTTTTTGAAAATACAAATTGTAAAAGGGCTCTTGAGGCTGAAGGTGTAGGATGGACGCTGCCTCCAAGCAGCTGCCAGCTCTGCTGCTGCTTTCTGGTGAGAGCAGTCTGGATGCTCCCTGCGAGCTGGGGTAGAGATGCCCCAGGGCTGGCAGCTTTTGATCCCTTTGCAGCCTCTCCCCCCTGCTGTATCTAAGTCATGTTTGTGTGGTCCCTGTAATCACAGATCACCTGCAGTTAACTCTTAGATGAACTTTGTGTAAGTAGGGCAAATGCACTTTCTGGAGAAGATAGTGCGAAGCGTGGAGTTGGGATTGCTTTCTGGTTGTGTGTCATGTGCAAGGCAGACCCAGGTGCAAGTGGCAGGCTGCCTGCTGTCTACCCGAGCTGAGCTGAGCTGTGCTGCCAGGTAGAGCTGCCCCCTTTAATCCTGTTGTTTAACAAATCCTGCAACACCTGGGACAGTGTTTGAAGTTATTGTAGTAACTCTGCGAAACCCAGCTGTGCTTCAGCTGTTTGTGGTTCAGACTTTATCTATACTCTGATAAACTGGTGATGGTTGGAAGCCAGGATGTCTGAGATGAGTAGCTGCCCCGTCAGCTTCAGCTTTGTCACGACCTGTGGAGCGCATCCTGCTGCCGCGGGGTTTGGGGCTCAGGTGCTCTGCGTCACTGGAGGCAGAAACGGATGCTGTAAGCTCTGTAAACAGACAGCTACTTGAATTCTTGCATGTGTTGTGATTATGTATGGTGTTGTCACAAGCGCTTAACTCTTAAGCTGTGTTCATATCGTCGCTGTGCAACAACTTGGTTATTATGGGTTAGCAAGAGCTCAGTGTAGAACTGTCTAATTGCTATACTTGAGATATCTTCCCCTAAAAAAAAAACATAATTAACTCCTAGGTTTTAGAGCATCATGTAGACAACTTAAATTGCTTATGGTAGGATATGTGAAGGAAAGGCTTGGCAGTCCCTTTAAACAGGACTTGACAGATCTTAAATATACCTTGGAGTACTTTATTTCATATAGAAAGCAGATAACAATGTCAGATGTTATAGTTTACCTGTGGGGTGTGGAACTAGTCTGTGTGCTAGGCTCACCTGGGCTCTTTGCCAAATTCCTTCCAGTTGTAGATGCTTTTGATGCCTTTGGGAGCATGTTACAGCTGTGGGCGTTGGCCTTTCATACAGCTTTTGTTTATCACAGAACACTAGGAAGAGTCTTACGGCCAGCAAGGAGATCTTGGAGGAGCCCTCCTGGGCTAAACTTCTGTTGTCATGTGTCCAAGCTGGACTCCAGAGGCATAAAGACAACACCTAAGACAAAGCTAATATTTTCGAGAACTTGACTTTGGACATTAACTGACTAGTACTTCCAAATAACCAGTGTGTGCAGTGATTCACTATTGCCTACTGTTATCTTCTGATAATTGGGGAAACAGAAAAGCCTAAATTTTGCTTTCGTTTTTCTAGTGATTTTTGTTGTAGAGATCTTCTCAGTCCGACCATCCATAGGCTGCAGCCTGACTGTTTGAGCTCTGCTCTGAGGCAGAAAAACCTGATAAAGTATCACTGTACTGCCTTGCATAGAATAAGCTTGCTGAGGCCCCATGTAGTGATTTGGTGGAAGGGTATGACCTGAACCTGAACCTGCAGCTTGCATATTGCTAAGTGTCTGTGATGAGCCAAGTAGCCATGAACAAAATCCAGCAAGACTGATTAAAACAGTCAGGCATCTTTCTTACCTCATTGATGCAGTCTACTGGGGTGGGAGAAATGCTGAATTATCCCTGCCTGTAGGAAATGACTAGAGCTCTTATTTCTACCATTTGCCTTGGCATTCTGCTCATGATTTGCTTGAGCAGAGTGAAGTTTACTCTGGGATGCTGGCCCTGGAGTAAAGATGCCTTGGTGTTTTGGGTTAGATTATGCACCTTGCTCAAACTTTAGCTTCTCCGCAGTCTGTTTGCTCTTACTAGGTACTTTGAAGTGTCTTCCCTGTGCATTGGTCTGGAGAAGCACTCGAACCTGCTGCTTGTTGCTGAGCTTCCCAGGAGCGGAGCTCTCTGGTGGGGACGTGCCTTTCGGTCAGAGAACTCGAGCGTGAGTCAGGACTCAAGGATGTCTTTCAGCAACTGGTGATGGGGCCTGGGAAGGAGGAAGTATTTCTGTTGAAGACAAGGAACTAGGAGATCAAGGGTCTATTCTTCAGTGTTTCATTAGCTTGTAAACTTGCTCTAGGCTGTTCTTTACCTGTTCTGGGCACTCCAGGCATTAAAAATCAAATCGGATTAACATTTCTTGCAGTGCTGTTTCTGAGGCTGGGTCCATAAGCACCCTGGATCTCGAAGCAGCAGGCAATTAAGGTGCTGAAGAAGAGCGAAAAACAATTGCTCGGTACCTGAATTGGCAACTCCTGAGACTGTTGAACTCTTCTCTTCTGTGTTGCTGCCTGCATTTTGAGGCAGGTCTTTGCAATGTTAGTACTCCAGCTAATCAAAGTGTGCTCTTCTGGGCTCTTGTGTTTTATTACAGCACTACGGAAGGAGGGTTAGAATAATTGAAGATACTGTAACAGCTCCAACAAATGGATCAGGCCCGTGAACACATAGGCCCTCTCTAGAGGGCATTGATGGTGACTCGTGGAGCCACAACCTCAATTATAGTAGGACAGTCTGTTGATGGTGTGTTTTGTTTGTTTGGTGGTTTTCTGGTGTTTTTTTTTTGTTTGTTTGTTTGCTCTGTTAGCGTAGCTAAAAGATGTCGCTTCCTTTCTTTTTTTGCTTGTGGGAAGCAAGTTGCAGACAAGGTTACCAGATGGGGTAGGGGAAGGGAAGGGATAAGTCTGCAGCCAGCATCTGGCACAAAGCAGGCAGCACGGGAGAGGAGCAGGAAGTAGTGTTGGTTGTGATTATGCCTTGGGCTATTTGAAAATAGGGCTGCTTCTGCAAGCTAGCCCATGTCTGCTGGCAGAGAGCCCATGGGATGGGTCCGAGAGCCTGACGTGCTCAGCCCTGAGGAGGCAGATGCTATGAGGCTTCACACTAGTCGTCAGTCGAATGGTGTCCTCCTTGCCCTTTCTTTGTGTCATTGGCTGTTGGCAGCTTTGTCTGATGCCTCTGCTCTTGATGCAACACCACGTTTTCACACTTTTACTTGCTGTTGTGTGCCACGTGTGCTTGCCTAGGAGTGGAGGCTGTCAGGGGAGTTTCTGGCTACTGCGCTGGTCAGTTTGTCCTCCTGCTGCTCTTGGTCATCTTGGTGGTGTTGAGCTTTACAATAGCAGTTGACCAGCACCTCCATCTTGGGGGACTGCAGTAACAGCACTTGTTCCCAAACAGTTATTGCAGCCCAGCAAACACAGCAGACCTCTCAAGCTGGGGTGCTTCAGCTTCCCTTGAACATGAGGACTGAGACTTTACCATGAAAGGTGTAGATGTCTTGCAGAAGGGAAAGGTATCTATATTCTTGTCTTTATCAGAGTGAAGAGACTTCATTGTGCATCATCTATAATGGGAAATAGATGACGTGATGGAAATGGACCCTATGCAGCCTTATTTGATCCTTTGAGTGTTTTGTTTGGCTCCCGTGGCAGCTGCTGCCTGGTGTATGTGCATCAGGAAGCACAGTTTGGTGTACGGACTGCACCCCTTGATGTGAACCTCAGGACACCTGTGTTGTGCTCTACCTCAGATGCAGTTTTGGAGTAGGTCATGTCAATGTGTAGCTGAACTAACACCACTTAGTTGGGAGCACTGAGGAGTAGTGTTCATCAACTGTCTCATGTCCACCTATGTGACTTTAAAAGCTAAGAGATGTGCTGGAATGAACTTTGCGGGAGAGTGTAAATCTTGTGCAGGAGTGCTCTGAACAGGTCTTAGAAATAATAAAGGGCAATACCACTGAAGTGAATGGAAGTCTTTCTTCCCACTGAAAGCCTCATTTTCCTCCTCCCAAGAGTTCTAGCTGTTGCTGAGAGCTGTCAATAGCTATAGGAACGGATAGATTTAAGGAAGAAGCTGTTCCAGCCAAATTGGCTGCACTGCATCAACTTGAGCTAGGTGTAACTTTATCCTAATGCATCTAAAGAGACTACTCTTTCCCTAGTGCACTCCTAAAATGAGATTGAATCTATGCCTGTCTCTGAGCTGACTCCAAAATGCCTGCTAGCAAGCTCTGCTGTGTACAGGAGATAGCATGGGGAAGGAACAGTCGAGGTTAAAGCCCTCTTGTACCAACCAACACAAAGGTAACCCTGGATGTAAAACCCTTCTGTTATTAGTGTGAAATGCAGCAGCAGATAACTGCAGTGGGCTCATAGTAGGAGTGTGCAGCACTGGTGCTGAGTGGATGAAATAAAGGTGTCTGTATAGACGATGGGGAGGGTTGTCTCGCTGCTTCTGACTGCCCCGTGGGAAGGAGAAAAGGTGATAGAAGGTGTGGGGGGGATCTGCAGGATTTGGATGACAGTAGGATAGACCTTAACCCCCTTACAGGCTCAACCAAAGGTTGAGTGTAGTGGACTTGAGCCTGCAAACAGCCGGCCCGTGTGAAGCTGGTGCTCCCAGCCTGGCGCAGGGAGCCTGGGCCCGGCTGTGTGGTCACGCTGCAGTCCTGCAGCTGGAGGTGGGCGCAGTGGTGAGAGCGAGCTGGGGGCTGCCTCGGTGGCACAGGGCTGGAGCTGGTGCCCTCCCGTCCAACTCAACTTGCTGCAGGTGATGTTTGGTTCTGTACTGCTAGTATAAAACAAGCTGCTGCTCCTGGGAAGGATTTGATGTTGTTGCAGTTGTTTTGAGTGGCAAAGTGGCTCCCAGACACTTTTCCACTGAAAAGCTGAGCAACGTGCTCCGGATGGCCTAGGGAATAGAGTGACTCCAGGTCTGAGAGCAGGTTAACATGGGATAATGTGAGCTTTGGACATGCAGGCAAAAAGAGAGAAGGGAGTGAGGGCTCGGAGGTGGTTCCTGCTGAGGGCAATGGTGAGACCACATAAGCTAAAATTACTCATACAGCTTTAGTATCAAGGTTTTTAAAAGGCTATTGAAAATTTAGAAGGCATGTGGAAGGGCTTGGGAAATGCCTTGAAGGGAAGGAATGTGAGAACTCGATCTGTTTTGTCCTTATCAAATGAAGGCCTGGATGACTTAATTACACTGTAAGTACTTTCCCAGATAGCAGAGAGCACTTTAATCTTGGAGGGAAAAAAAAAAAAAGCACAATGGGAGCCTGTCTGAAGGATAAAATCAGACAAATTCAAGATAGAAATACTATACAGTCTGCTAATGACTTCCACCCCAAAGGGGAAATTTTGTCTCTTGATGAGATGGCATGAGTTAGCCAAACTCGCCTTATACCTTAACTAAACCAGTTGGCAGAGGGCTGACAAGGCAATATTCGTTAGAGTATCCTGGGGAGAGGAGGACCTCCTGGTCAGCCTTGGACATCTGGCCGTACTGTTCCTGCAGGCCGTGATATGCCAGCCATGCGACTAGGTGGCCTGGTGGTCCTGGTTTGGCCTCAGCCTCTACCAGCTGCAGTGCCCGGAACGTGTTTGAGCCAGCGGTGGATGCGGTCTTCCCTAGAGCCAAGCCAGCCAGAAGCGGTGGGTGGAAGGCATGCTGTTTCACACGTGAGTGGAAAAATTACTTCTCTTGGCTTTGTTCTTACGCTTTTACCACTGCTATTGGCATTAAAATGGCATTTTATCTGGATTATTCATGCGCTGCTGATAGCTCGAGTGCTGTATGCTAGATCCTCCCTTCAGTTGCACCCAGCAGCTTCACTGAAGCCAAAGGATCTGTACTGACAGATCTGAAGAAAATCAGAGTTTGAAATTAAATCAGTTTTCATCCACTTCTAATGCACAGCTACAGAACAGGAACAGCATGATCCCTGCTACTGGCATAATCCCTTTTAAATGACATATCTGCAGATGGAGAAACTGCCTGTGGGTTTGCCTAGTGAGTCAAGAGAACCAGCCCTAGAAGACCAGATAAAATGTAAAAGTTATTGTATTCCTTTTTATTAAATGGAGATGAAAAGCTTGTAATCAAGCAGATCTCCTTTGTGAGCTCCAAGGACACAGCACTTCTGAGGGGAGCACGCAAACAACAGTGATTTCCACCTATAATCCCTCTACCGCGCTGCAGTGCTGGAGGGATTCCAGGTCTGAGCGTGGAGCGTGTGTACTTACTGATGTAACAGGAGATATGCTGTTGGGGTATGGCACCACTCAGGAATGGGAAAGTTCAGAAAAGCCTTGCTCTTGATGAGTCCCACTTGCAAGAAAATAGAGTGACTTTCTCTGGTATTGGAAACGTGAGCCTGCTGGCACAGCCCCAACGGGGTTGCAAGCAGGCTGTTTTCCTCCTGGCTATCTTGTGGCTCCAGAAATGTGATTGTGCCTTTGAGGGAGAATCCTTAGTTAACTAAGTTGTGTGTGTAATGGGAGGTGGATTTGGATGGTTTCCCTTGGTAGCTGCTCTCTTGCTTAGGGAGTAGTTTGCCTTGTTCTTAATGAAACCTGTCCCTTTTGTAGCACATGGAAAGCTTTGGGTCCTTGCCAGACTCCAGACAGACCTTCCTGCATCTTTGTGTTGCTGTACTGAATAAGCAACATGTGCGTGATCATCCCAATGCTATGTGTCAAATCCTGTGTGTGATTGAAAGCTGAAACGCACTTAGCTAATGTGCATGGTGTTAAAGAATGGTGAAACTTGGACAGAGTCAGAGGTGGAAGATGGCAAAGGCCCTGCTGTTGCAGGTGGAGGCTGGCATTACCCTGCAGAGCCTTGCTGCTGTGTGGAGTGGAGAGCAAGGCTTGACTGTGGGTGGTGGCTCGAGGTTCCCTTGGATGATTAGCCCATAGCTCCAGCTGCACAAGATGTTGCTAAGAAATAAGTGCTACAGATGCTGCTATTGACTTCAGGTGTAAAGTGTGGAAAGCTCTTGCTTATGTCAGTGATAATTCTCCAGCCTAATTCTTTCTTCATTCAAATTGACAGGTTTCCCAGCAGCTGTCTGCTAAATCCTAGGCAGGTTTCATAACTGACCCTGTTTCCCCAGGAGCTGTGGAACAGCTTTTGTGCTTTTCATCCTGATTAAACTGTTTTCTTGGGAGGGAGGGAAGAAGATGGTGAAGAATGAACATTTCTCCTGCTGCTTTGTCCTTCCAAACCTTGCTTGTAGTGCACACTGTGTGCTGCTGGTGCCGCAGCCACTGCTGCTGGTAGAAGTAATCTTGGCCCTGATTATGTGACTATTCACAGAAGGCCTTTGATGAAGGACTTCTTAACTAGCTAAGAAGGAGCAGTTACCTTCTGCCTGCTTTGGCCTGTTTTGATTTTCTGATAATGCAGATAATTGTGGCAATAAATATTAATCCAGCTTTCTAAATCTTCTGTTCTTTTTATAGTGGTGGTGTTTAGGGCACTATTTCTTTGGAATCAATCCTTTCTTGGTCACCTGTGCCAGGCTCTGCTGCTGCTAGGGCTCTCGCTGATTTGCTGGGAAAGGGATCTAAGTGGTTAAGGAGAAGTCAGGAGCCCTGGCTGCTTTGGGGCATTGCCATGTGGTTTTTGACAAATCCTTATGCCCTGGTAGAGGGGCTGAGCATGCTGCAAATGCTTGTTATGGCGGGTGCCCTGTGTGTCTGTGGGCTCTGCTGCTGCTGAGAAGCTCAGTTTGGGAATTACAGGGTAGGAGTGAGGAAAATCCTGTGGGTGTGGGCTGCAGTGGTCTGTTTTGTCCTGGAGAAGGATTGTACCATGCTTCTGTGCCTGTGAACCTGCTGCACCAGGGGCATGCAGGTGCTGAGCGCTCTCAGCTGTCCCTGGGCAACTCCCTGCTCATCTTGGCTGAGAACTGGTTGGGTACAAATGCATCTAGCACAAGCTGTAAAGTGAAAGGGCTCAGTCCAGATAAACTGGCATTAAAAGACTCTTGTGTTGCTGAGCAACCCATAGGCAGCCTGTGGTGAAGGAGTCTGCTGTAAATTAGAGTAGGATCCATGTCTCCAGTTTAATAGGACTTCGCTGTAATCGAGATCTCGGCCCTTGGATGCAGACTGTAGCCTGGTCTGAGCACTACTCTTAAACACTCTTCCGGAGCTTGAGTTACAATCTGTAGCATTCACAGCTTCTGTCCAACAGTCTTTGCATCTGTTCCTGTGGCTTTGAGTGGAGTAATAAATGCCAGCTCCTCTGACAAATTGAATTTCACCTGGGGAAGGTCACAAGTGTTGGAGTGAGGTGTTCTGCTATCTCCCTGCTTCCTCCAGGTCTGCAGGATCTTGCTGCTTCTGCTGCCACTGTTTCTCAGCCTGCCTTGGTAGTGCCACTTGCTTTTCCTACCTGGCAGCCAGGCCAGCGGGCTGATCAGATATCTCAGATGGGTCATGATGGCAACTCCCTTGCTCTGTGCGAAGGAACTGCCCCACCAGTACCTCAGAGCACATTGCTTGCAGGTACCACGTAGGCTTCAGCTTTGCTGTCGTGAAAAATGACTTTTAAACTTGCCTTGTGAAAGTTCATCCTGGAATGGAGGAGAAAACACACATGGGCCCACTATTCTAAAGCAGTGTCTAGTCTTGGACTGCCCCACTGCCCTGCACTAATCATCTGAAGCTCCAACTTCACTGCCTTTAATTTTAAAACAAAAATTTGGCTCCTCAAATCTAAGTCCCAAACAGTAGTGGAGCCCATGCCTGGCACTGCTGAGCTGCTGCTGTCTAAAACCGGGCAAGTGAAAATAAACCTCTGTGAGGGAAGAGAATGGTATGAGTTGCATTCAGGATAAATACTTGCCTTGTCACTGACTTTGCTCTGCACTTTGAAAGGTACTGTGTGGGGCAGCTGCTGTGGAGGAAACCCTGGTGAGCGCAGAAGATGCATGGGATGTTATTGTTTGTGAGAAGCATCAGCTGTAATCTGCCTGTCCTGGCTAGGGATGTTAAAATTGGAGAATCTCTTGCTTGGGTACCCTGAGATCCCAGGGTGGGTGAGTCAGTGGCAGGCCCAGAGACTAGCTTGGTAGTGTCATATGTGAAAGGACATCAGAAGGGAATAGCTGTCACAGGACCGGGCTGTCCATGGTCAAAGTCTGAAATCTGATGCTCCAGAAACCCAGGTTTGTGGCATCCAGAAAGCGGTCATCTGTTGCAGACTAATTGTGGATTGAAGGTTAATCCCCTTGAAATCTATCCCTGTTGCTTCCTTGCTAACCTAGCAAGGTGGGGGCTGTCCATGGCTGGTGGCTAATCTCTCAGTTCTACGCTCTCAATCGGTGCGCTCAGGGCTGACTGCAGTGAATTTCAGGAGGTTCTGTCATAGTTTGGTCTCTGAGAATCCTGTGCTACTTCTGGATGTTACTCCTGCAGACCAGTGTGAATAGTGCTGTGTTTTGATTTCTTCCTATATTCTCATTTCTGTTCTCCTCGACTTACTTTGCTCTGTGAACTTCTGCTGGCTTTAGCCTACTATTCACCAACATTGCTCTCCATTAGGTGACACCTCTCTGCTAACATTTATATGCTTGATGTACAACCTTGTAATTGCTGTGCATTTTCATACCCAGGTGATGTATTGCAAGCTCATCCAGTCAGATACTATAATAATTAGTCTGCAAATTAAATTTGCTTCTACATTAAGCTGTGCAGTATAGCAATGAGAAGTTGGTAACTGCTAACTCTAGAGAGGGGTGTTTCTTCCTCCTCCCAACCCAAAGAAACAGTAATCACTTTTTGATGCTACTTTTGTGTCCCGTCACTTCCAGGCACTGGGGAGCCAAAGCAATAATCTCACTGTTCCTGGGGCTTCTGAGAGCAAGGAGTAAGGTGATGCCATGCTTGGGAAGCTCCTTGCCTGTGAAAGCCTGTTGCTGGAACAAGGGCTGTCATACATAGCCGCTCAGCTTTATTTGGTCTTCCCCTTTCTCTAGCTCTTCTCTCATTTGCCGTTTTTCACCCAGTGCTAGCTTGAGGCAGCGTCTCACTGAGCTATTTAGATCCTCGGGTTGATTTGGCTGGGTGTTCCCATGGTGGCAGTCACAGCCACTGGTTGCACCCTTGGCTGCAGAGCACTCCGACGGGTTCGTGTGCCTCTCACGGAATAAGCTAACCCTTGTTTGGGGCACTTGGCCTGGTGGGGACAGTAGAGGCCATCGGAGATCCAGCACAGCAAGTGCTTGGGGATGTGACAGTCCTGGACAGCAGGAGGCTGTGACTGGCTCTGCATGTGAAAGTGTCATGGGAAAGGATGAAAGGGCTGTAGAGGACCTTCCCTGTGTTGTCTGGGGACAGGTGAATGTGGGGAACCTCTGTATATCACTGTAGATCACCAAAAAGGAGTAGCTGGACACAAAGTGGTGGAGTAAAATGCTCTCAACTGTGGCTGGGATCTTGATGTTGGAAATTGCCAGTGACATGCTGAGTCTTCTCCATTTCTGTTTGTAAGAAGTGCTTGTAGGACTAAAAATATGGTTTTATAGCCAGCTTGTGGTCTTGCTAAAGCCAGCTAAAAGGGGATGTCCTGTGCTTCCTCTGCCCCCTGGTTCATGTTCCTGCTGCCTCCCAGCCATTAGCACCACGGATCGACAGCCACATGAGCCAGACTACTTGGCATAAATACTTCAGTAAATACCAAATGCCTTTTTTGGTTTTCTGTAGCTTTTAAGACTTTTAGAGGAAACTAAAATAACATGGGTCTGTCTCTCAAGGAGGACAAAAGCGTTCGTAAAAGCTAGTGGGAACTGAGTGGTGTCAGCAGTCAGAAGCTCAGTGCTCCTGCAAAGCCGGCCCTTTCTGGGCAATTTGTGGTTGGTCTAAACTTTAAACACTTCCTACCTTTCTCTTTGTTTGGTTTCTCCTCAAGTGAATCCTTTCAGCCTGCTAATTCATCTCCATTTGAACAGGGGTCCTGGGAGCCCTGAGTGTCTGTAATGCTAAACACCAGCCATACGGGTTATCTCGCTCTGTCAGTCTCCTGCATTATGGCTTGCTTTCCCGCTTCCTCCTGCAGCTGGGAGCCCAGGTCCCATTCATGCACTAATCCCTTTCATTCCCCACTCATTTGTTCGTACCCTCTGCAGCATGGGGAGAAAATTGCAATCCCAAGAACAAATAGGAATTCTTCTTCTCTTTGGAAATAAAACCTAGTCTATTTAAATTGTTTGTCCTCTTTGAGGTTTCCCTGTATGCCATTGAGAAAGAGGTCTTCTATAATGGAGCAAGAGCCTTAGTGCTGGGCAGGGGACAATAAGGGGGAATCCATCCCTTTTCCTTTCATATTGCTGCTCCCTTCCCCCTTCCCCCTCCTCCCCCCCCCCCCCAAAAAAAAAAAAAAAGGAAGGCTCAAATGGAACTTCCAGGGTAGATGGATTGGCTTTAATTGTGTGCCTCTGTCCTGCTCAGGTCTGCTTTAACCATGTTTACCGAGAAGAGCTGGACTTTTTGAAGACTACAAGGTACTGTGTGGCTCCTGCTACGGAGCACTTCCCTGCTGATGTTTCTTCTGACTTGTGCTCTGGGATGGTGCTGGACTGTGGCTCTGTGATTGCAAATTTGTCTGCTGGGGCGTTGACCTGTTTGGTTGTGCATGTACAGAAAGCCCTGGCAGCTCTGTTAGGGATGCGATACAAACCCTAGAGCCTGCCTCTGCTTCCTCAGGCCATGAGTGTGCAAGGGTCCCTCTGCCTGCCGGACCTCTGGGAGGAGAAAGCAGTGGCAGCATCTCTCTGCAGTCTGCACCGCTGCCTTGGTGCAGTGGAACCTGTCTCTTAAGCTTGTCTGACATTGAGAAATGCTAAGAGCTGTCTGTAACTTTGCTGGGTGAGTGGTTTAACTGCGCAATAGAAAGGCCGAAGCTTTTCCCTTTTGGCTTCGCCCGGACAGCCAGTCCAGGGCAGTGCATGTCTGTGGGGCTGGGGAACAGGTCTGTGTCAAGTCTGGTGAGCGGAGACGATCCGCTTATGGGGCAAATCTGCAAACCCTGGGGTCTCAGCCCATGGTGCATACATAATACTTGGGAGCAGATTTCTGGAGGGGCTGGAGCCAAACTGTTGGCACAGGTAGTGGAAGAGGGTTCGGGGAACTCGCTTTATGTTGCTTGTGGGTGAGTGGAGGTGAAAAATGCCCCCAACAGCCTGTCCTGTATGCCTGCAAGGGCACAGTAGAGACTTGTAACTGGAACAAGCCCTCCTGGTGTGACCTGAACAAGTCATTTAGCTACTGTAGCCCGTTCAGAGATTCTTAAAACAAAAATTTCCAAATTTACAGACATTGAGACTTGGTTGAGTGTTTGAAGTGCTCTGGAAGCTGCTGCTGCCCTCTGAAGTGTCCCTATTTAAAGCTGAGCAGATCCTTGAATGTCTCTGCCTTGTACAGAGGACTTTTCTAGTTTGAACAGCTACCAGCTATGTTTACTGCCAGGAAAGCTTAATGGGGAGTAATGAACTCTGGAAACTACTTATTTATAGTATTTTGAAGTAAATGTTTTTGTCCTGGAAACCAAATCATACTATGCATTTAGTAAAGAAAACTAAAATATTCTGTCTTAAATGTCACACGCTCACAAAACTGCTCTGGAACAACCCACAAAAAAGAAACTGTTAAATGTCTAACTACAAGGGATTTAGCTTGCATCTCTTGTTGGGGATGATATAAAGAAAGCTCAGGTTTCATTATTTTAAAGAGAGCTTAAGAGTCTTGGTTTTGCTTCTGATGAGCATTTTCACTCCCCATCCTCTCCAGGTGAAATAGTGCTTGCACTCCTCTTCTAGGAGCTAGCTTATTCTCTAAGATAAAGCGGATGGTTTACCTGAGTGTCGGTAATCCTTCATCGCCTCCCGGCAATCGCCTTTGCCGCCAGTGCGCTCGGAAAACCGGGCGAGTTCTCCCACCAGGCTGAGAAAGGCTTGTTGTGCAGCCCTGCTGCAGTGGCAGAGTGAGGACGGCCGGAAACCTGTCCTGCGGTCTCTGTTTGCTGCCTGGCACCTGAGCAAGCTTAATACGACACTCTCATCGTCCTAGATCTGCTGTGGAGACGTAGCCAGTGTGACCACCAAAAGGGAGAGTCAGGCTCTAGGCTGAGTTTTTGTTGCCTACAGTGCTGTCCAAGTCAGCCTTGCTTTTCCCTGGTCCCTGGAACTCGTGTTCTCACCTTTGAGCCTTCCTTGTGCCAGCCCTGGTTTTCCACAGTGAAAAGTGTGAATCTCAAGAAAAAAAAAAAAAGTAAACTGAGGCATTGCAGGCTGCTGCTGTTCAGCTAACTGCTAGGGTCCTCTCTGGGTGCCACAGTGTGTGGACTGGGCTAACCACAGCTGTAGAGAGCATCTCTGAAGTTGAGCAGTGCTCTGGCAACTCAGAAGCCAAATTAACACAATCTAGTTGTGATTCATCCATTTGGGTGTTGCTTCTTGGTGCTCCTGCTCTTTGCTGCTGGTTAGAGGTGACATGGCAACAGCAGAGCTGTTGTGCTACAGGTTTGTTAGTAAATCATTCCTTGTCTAAAAACATTGGCTATACTAAAAATACTTCTGCCTCTGCAAACGTGACGGTGAATGAAGGAGTTGTGGGCAGCCTCATGCTCCAGCAAGCTATGCAGGAGTGCCAGGCAGGCTGGTTAGCATGACAGTAGATCTCCTTGACTGCTAATATGCAACGTTTGATGCACAGTGGATGGGACACTGTTTTGTGATTCATAGCAGTGCCTTGGCTGCTTTGGCTGGAAGGAAGTTTTGCAGCGGTTAGAGGGAAAAGGACAGGATGGCAGCCGCCACTTCTGCCTGCCTGTGGTCAAGGCTACCTTTCCAAACAGTTTCAGATGCTCCAAGACTGTGCCAAAAGCAGTCCAGCTTCTTTGGTTCTGCAAACCAAACCCAGGAGCTGGCCTGAGTTCACACTAAGGCTGGTTCACCATGGCCTGTTAGCTGCTGTGCAAACAGCTCTGTTTCCCTGCCTTAAAGTAGGGATGACCTGGCCCTGCTCAGATGTGGAGGATTTCTCTTGTTATGCAGCTCTTCAAGGATAAAGAATATGAAAGGGTAAGCCTTAATTATTGCTTTCAAGAACTCAAAGCTCATAAAAAGACTACAATTAAAAGTAAAGCTTTGAGAGGAAGAAAGACCTTACTGCAGAGGCAGTCAGCTTGGCAAGCTGGAAGTGAAGGGTCAGCCAGAGCTCAGCTGTCTTCTCAAACTGGTCTGCTGGCACACAGGTTAAATTCAGATCTGGAGCCTCTGCCAGGCAGTGGAGCTGGGCTGTGGTCTCCTAAGGCTCTTCTCCTCCTGTTGGTCTGTAATGTGCTGGCTGGTGGCTTTTCATCTACTGCATCAAAGGCTACACTGCTCTAGTGGTGAAAGGAAATCATTCCTGTAACCTGTACTTGGAGAGTCTCAGCTGTGCATACCCCACTGAAGCAGACCCTGTTAGAGCGATGTCAAGATCTCTGATAGCTGGGGTCCTGTCATGCCAAGCAGTACACAACTGTGGAATAATTAAGGATAGGAATCCAAAAGGAGTTGTTGTTAGAGGGTGGTAGGCAGCTGGGTGGCAGAGAGCTTCACAAGCCTTGCACCTGCAGGGTGCGTGGGGTATTTGGGTGGCTGAGAAGGCTCGTTGCTTGTTCTCCTTGTAGCCCTGGAGTGGCTGGTTTCCTGCACTGTAGAAGGGGCTAGTTTTGGAGGAGGAAAGATGCTCTCTGTGTTCCTGGATTATGAAAGGTGTCCCTTTTTCTGATTTTTTTCTGATGTATCTGAACTCCCAGGGGATCCTGCATTAGAGGCATTAACTAGAGTGGTAACAGGTCATGTATTTATGTTGCAGTCATGCCCAAAAGGCTCGAACTGGAGATCAGGATGTGAATTGCTCAGATGCGCAGGAAGACATAACGACCCTTTGGGCTTCCCTTTGCTGCCTGGGGGGTGGGGGGGAGCTCCAACTTCAAACCAAGAAATGTGCAGAGGCTCCTGTTTGCTGCGGAGGCCGAGAGGCACGTGTGTGTCGCTGCGAGCTGAGCTTGTGCTTTCGGCCCTGCTGGGGCAGCTCTCCTGTGCTAACTGGAGCCACCTGGAGCGTGTGAGCACCTGCAGGACAGCAGCGGTGGAGACACCTCTGCTCCCTGGATCAGGGCTGGACCCTGGGTCGTTCCCAAGGCTCCTGGGGAAGCAGCGCAGCCGCAGCTCAGTGTCTCGCTGCTGTTTTTGTTAAATCTGCCAGAGATGGGCTGACAAAAAGGCCTTTTCTGTCCAACCCTTGTGCGAAGCCTTAACAACTGGGGAGAGCTAAAACTTGGTAACAGCATCCAAGGGGAGCTCTGTTCTCTGCTCTGATGACTTGGTGATACTGCTATCAGTTCATTACTGTGCACAGCTCTGCCTAAATGGACAGCTTAATTTGCTCATAGCAGATGCTACTGGTTTGCATCCCTTATCTACTTTGATGTAACTGTACCCAGCTGCAAATTAATTTGCTGCTGTTTCATTTGCCCAGAGCAAATTGTTTGCTGATGTCTCTTAAGCTCGTAGGTGGTAGGCTAGACTGGCGGGGTGCCGTGTGTCCTCTACACCTCTGCGTACTATAATCTGGTTATTGCATGATTAATAACTGTTGGTGTTCGGAAGCGAGTGGGCGTGCTGTGGAGCGAAGCTGGCATGACCGCTGCCCCGGGGGCCTGTGGCCTCGGCCAGGGAGCTTGAGAGGAGGCAAAAAGTGGGAAGAGGCTGGTGCTCGGCATCTCCTGAACTTTAGAGCTCTTATGTGGCATTTGTTGTCTCTTTTTTTTTTTTTTCTCTCCCCGCACACAGTTGGTGTCCGCGATGCGGAGGGGACGTGGCTTGGGGAAGCCCTGCAGGCAGGGCAGGGCAGAGCTGGGAGCGCCCCGGTCCTGTCCGCTGTTGGAGCGAGGGGCTCCGCGCAGACGAGCTTAACGCGTTTTAGCCTAATGCGCAGGCTGTTCCTGCAGCCGGTTTGTCTTCACCCAGCGTGGGCAAGGCGCGGCTGAAGTATTCCCTCTTCACTCCATTGACGAAAGTCAACATCAACAATCTTAAATTAATGATAGGCTGAAAGCTCAAGGCAAAGGGAGCAGAAATTAATATCCTTGAGACTTGTCTAGTTCTGCCTTTTCTGACACTTCCTAATTTTCTATGCAAATTGTCTTATAGATCTTTTGCTCAAAGGCTGTGTTGTTTGCTGAGGGAGTCAGGCTTGTCTGGTTGGAAATCATCCAGCGTAATAGCAGGGTTATAATTGCGCTGTAGCTGTTCGGATCTGACTCCCCTGTGTGGACGCCCTATCTGGGACTATCTGAATAATCACTGTGTTTATAGCTATTCAGCATGCGTTTCTGGTTTGCTAAATAGTGTAAGCCAGTATGTCATAGGCCCACGTATACACGGTTGTGCTTATAATAAAACATGATGTTTAATCCTTCTTTTATATTGACTCAACTTTGCATAACAGCAGGAGTAGTTCTTACGCATACGCTTATTAAAAAATAAGCTCGTGTATATGCCTACTGAAGTAAAGTAAATTTGCCCTGAATTTTGCAAGAAATAGAGGCGTGAGCACAGCTGAAGGGAAATCCATTCAAAATGTATTGATTCCCCCAACGGTGGATCTGTTACTGTGCACTCTGACTTCACAGAAAACCAAATCTGACTTTTGACTTAACTAATTGGAAAATGAGAAAAAGCTGTGCAGGCTATTCAATCATTTAAAATTGGTTCAGCATTTAATTTTTTTTTTAATCTATTGAGTAGCTCTAAATTTAACTGCTGATAACTTCAGGACTCAGTGTAGCACAGACCAGAACCTGTCATGCAGACTCTCTATTAAATGGAAGAAATAAAAACAAGGTACAGGAAGGGCCAGCATCCGCTTGTGCTGTCAGTTTGCAATAGGGAAATTGCCTTAGTTTGCACACAGCAACTCTCCTTAATTTTGAAGTCTGAGCCGAAGATGGGAGCCATAGTAACATCAATAATAACCCCGCAGAAGACGTTTTCTGGAAGTGTCTCTGAGCCTGGTTTCTGGCCCTTCTTGGACGTGAGGTTGGTGCTGCAGTGTCTTGGGCCGGGGTTGGGCACAGCTGGGCAAAACTTAGCGCTTGTCCTCGTGTAGGTGCAAATGAGAGCAGGAGCCTTTCAGGAATGAAAGCGAAGTCTTCGTTCTCTTCAATCATTCAGTTTCCAGGACCATCTAGGCACAGTCTGAGCATGAGAGTCGCTCGGAGCAGTTGAAATATTTCATGCTACCAGTGAGGAGATAAAGATGGAAATGCTCAAACAAGAAGGGCTCAGGAAGGACCTTTCATTGCAGGTTAGGAGGTGGCTTTCACCAACACCCTGCATTGGTGCTGAATGCTGGCTTTCTCCTTCAGATGTATTTTATTTTGCCCTGTGTGGTGTTTTACCAGCATGACTGGAACATGTCCAGGGAGCAGAGCCTGAACAGGCACCAAATGGCAGCTCTTGAAACACCAATACTGGCTGAAGAAAGTCAATATTATAAGCAGATAAAATAAACTATCTTGACATAGCTACTAGCAAGGCAGATAAGACTACGATAGACTTTTATAAAAAATCACCTTTTGTTTTAATTAGTTCCAAAACTTCATTTTCGAATTATTCTTGAAAGCTTTAGAACCAACTTTGTTTCCCCCTTCTTCCTCCCCTCCATCTCTCCCTACCCCATCCTGAAAAAGTAGCATAAACTAATTTCTGGAGGTGGCTTGTTTGAAAAGAACCAAACCCACAAATTTTTTCATAAAACAAAATGAAGATTGTTTCCCTCTGGCTATTCTTTCCTTCGTGCTAAACTGTCTGCCTCACCGAGTCTCCAGTGTCCATAGCTGCTGGGGCTTAAAACAAGTCTCTTGGAAGTGCTGGTGGTTTCTCTTAACTGTTTCCTCTCCAGAAGTGGCATGTACAGCGGTGCCTGCTCCTTGCCAAGTGCCTGGAGTTTCCTTGCGTCTCTGTCCCTGCCAGGTATCTGCATCATTGCTCTTGGTCACAAGTCTCTTTTGATTAAAGACTCACTTTTAGTTACTTGATGAAAACTGAGGAACTTTGTCCAATCAACACGCTTGCTGCAGTGGGGTCCTATTCTGGGAGGTTAACGAAACCTTTCCCCATGATCTGAAACTGCGTATTATCATCTAGGGAAAGGCTCTGAAGTGTTAACAATTTTGTCTCCTTTTAAGTGAGGCCGTGTGTGTGCTTGCGGTCGTTTTTCTGAATCGACAGGTACTGCTAGACAGACTGCTAGAGAGGTTGTGCGTTCATCTCGCGGTCTGAATCGCGGGTGAGCGGTCTCAGGCCCTGTGAACCAGCCTGCTAACGGCAGCAGCATGAACCAGGCTGGGCTGTCCTGCTCCAAAGGCTTTTGGCTCTACTTCTGCCTTGCAAATGTCTGATTGTAGCAGCCGGTTGGGCTTCAAATGGGCTGAACTTTTAAGGTGATCAGGATTGGGAACAATGCAGATGTGGCTGTATCAAAGTTCCCTCCACCCCGCCACTGCTGTTCCGTTTTGGCTCAGATCTCTAAATTTCGCGTTGTTCCTCCTGGACACAAAGGAGCTGCGTGTCTGTGCCCTTCCCCTCCGTTGCCCTCTGCATAGGGCAATATCATGACCCAGTCTCCGCTGCCACGTGGGGAGCAGCGGATTTGCCCCAAGGGAGCACAGGAGTGGTGTGGTGTGAACGGGGCTCGGGCAGCCTCAGGCTTTGAGGCATCTTCTTGAGACATGTCCCTCCTTCTGCGAGAACCGCTTTCTCTTACTATGAAATTGGGGATAAGCTAATTTCTGCCCACTCTGCAAGTTTGGGGCATGAGTTATTAATGTTTGTAGCATGGCTCAAGCTCCTGGCTCGGGGTGTTGTGGGAGTGCTAGGACAATTCTGCAAGTTTCCAAAGAAGTCCTACATCTGCAAATTGATACTCATTCTTGCTCCCTCTTCTTTCAGGCAGCCAGAGCTCAAATAAGGCTAATTCCCCCCCCCCCCCCCCCAAGGGGGTTTGCTGTTCACACTAATGCATAATACAGCCACTGGCACAAGTGTCAGATCTGATGTGAAGCAGCAGGATGGGATAATAAAAGCCACTTGCAGAGTCACTGCTGCCAGCTGTGTCCCTGTTATGAGACACTGTCCAAGTGCAGGCAGATGTCTCACAAGTTGTTGAGTGGCTCCTGTTTTTAGATGGCAATTTTTCTTTTTGAGAGATGGCAGAAAAGTCATAAAAGCTCCTGCTTTGGATTTTGCAAGGGCCAAGTCTGCTTTAGCCTTCTCTTTCTTTTTTTCCTGTTGTTGCATCCTTTTGTTTGACTGAGAGGAATATATATTCAGAAGTTTCTCTAGTCTTTCAATTGGCTTTTATTCCTTATTTCTCAACAAATTACCCTGAGATGCATCCACCTTGCCCTTTCAGAAATCCGGCTTGCTTGACTGAAAGACTAACATTAAAACTGCGTTTTGTTCCCCGGAGCTCTGCCCTGTTAGGAGAAGATAACTGCTGTCGTCTTACAGCTGTCAATGCAGTCCCCAAATTCTTCCCTCAGTGCAGTGCCTGATAAGTCAAACCCAGTTTTGACAGTAGCACTGGTCGCACGTGTTCCCTTCTCTAGCTCATCCTCAAGGCGAGCAAGGAGCAGAGACGAGGAGCTGGGGCATCCATGTAGAACTAACGATATTCTTGAAGTTATCTTGTACTGCATGATGCGAGTGCGAGACCAGGCAGCGTTTCTGACTGTCCTCTGGGCTCATTGCTGCCTGTTCCCCCCCGATTGAGACCTGCCTTTGAAGGTGTCTTTGCAAACAGGTTGACGGGCAGCACCCCACAGCTAAGCACAAGGGCAGAAACGTGTTTCAAATTTTCTGCTTGTGACTTTAAATATTGGCGGAGTACCTTGCTGTGACTGATCCTGTGTGTTTTTTGTCCCCCCCCCCCCCCCCCCGCCAAGCTTGTCCACTGCTGCCTTCTGCTCTGAGATAGCTGCATTTGGGGCAATGAAATGCAAATAGTTTAGTTTCTGCAGGGTTTTTATGGAAAATGTTTTCAGAAATATGAAGTGTTCTTTAGATAGTAACTTTGTAACTGCCTGTGGTGTCTTTATGAGGCCTTGCATCACGCTTGTGATGTCTAATGCAGTAGCAAAAGGATGAAAGAATTCCCTTAGGGCTGTAGTGCTCCTGTAGTGTTGTTTGAGCTCATTTACCACGAGAACAGTCAGATACAGAATTTTGAATTCAGACTTCTGCACTGAGCTGTCAAAATTGCAACTTGTTAGTGTTTATGGTTCCTCTTAAGAGTAAATGTTCTTTAAAAAAAAAATGATAGCTCTAATGTATCACAACCTTGTAACTGGCTACAGCAGCTTGTTTTCTGCTAGTAAGTCAGGCTGCATGGCATTAAAGCTTATCCAATCTCATAGTCCTCTGAAACAATACGCTGCTGCTGGGTCGCCTCTCCCAGCCCAGAGGATGTACCTGATACCTTTGCAGCTGTTGGGACATGCATGTTTTAAAGAATTAGTAGAATGAAGTGATTTGTGAAGATTAAAGAGGTGGAGGTTATATCCTGTCTCTAATACATCGAACATCTCAGCTGACCCGCCCAGTCCCTGATGCTCTATGGGTCTTCAGTGCTGTAGCTTTTATCTGTCACTCATTTTGGTGCTTTGGACTCGAGTTTTTCTGGTAACTGTCTCCCTTTTCTTGAATCGTTTACTGTTCTTTCTGGTTTCCTTTCCTGTACTAAAAGATAGAGTCAAGATAAGTATTTGCTTTCTCAGCAGTAGTGTACGCTTTATCTGAGACTTCAGTCTGCGTTTTCCAAGGATAAAATGGCAATCATTTTCCTGTTTCTAATCACTTTCTGAGATTTGGGCCATTAATACTTCTAAAGCTTTTGAGATTATTAGATTCAAGCAACTAGAGGACAGCAGCATATTAGCTCTCTTCCTTGGCAGCACCTTTAGCAATGGTATTCATCATTTTTTGGTGGTGTAATTGGAGACCCAAGACCAGATGTCAGATTCCTCTGTCTTGCAGCTACCAAGGAAGCTTCTGGCATGACTTAGGTCTTGTTTTATTGACCTTGCTGTAGTTCTGTTCCCCCTAATTTCAATAGAGTTACTGATAGGAGAGCAAACTGGTCTTCCAGCTGCGCTCTAGCAACAAAGCGGGCTCAGGGGCTGCCTGTGCAACCGGCCTGTTTGCTTGTGCAGCCCGCCCTGGAGGGGCCAACAAGACCCTGTGGGCTCTGGGGTGGTTCAGTGCCAACAACTGTCTGATTAATGTTAACCTCTTGGATGCAGATGTGCAGTTCAATTTATGATAACACCCTATTAATTTACTCAAGCCTTTCCTTTCAAGCACAGGCGATAACTCGCAAGGCTTCACAAGCATGAGTGAAGATGGAATTACTGCTGCTAAAGAACTTTGTCTAGGCCTGGGGAAAGTGAGACAGCAGGAAGAAAATAGGCAGAAAGCCACAAAACAAAGAAATGATTCTGCATGTGCCGGACTGCTTTTGAAGGCTTGTATTGAAACTGTTGCAATGAAATAAGGACATGCTGATGCAGACCGGGCTGAATCTCCCTGTACATCTCTGGTCAGCTCAGTACAGCCTCAAGACCATAATGGTGTCCTTGCTCATCCTGCATCCACACTCAAACACTTCTGCTCTGTGCTTTAGTCACATCTGGAAATAAGAAAGCAGTAGGATATTAACAGGAATAGACTGGAGCTTTTCTAGTGAGTCAGGCAATGCCACATGGACAGGGCAGATGATAAATCAGGCCTCTAGTGTGGAGACATGGACTCTGCCACAGGAGCATGTGATGCTTTCCTGCCCTGAGGGGCTGCCTGGCATCTCTACAAGGGGCTTCTCAATTTTCTATGTATACATTTCTTTGCTTTCCTGTGTGCTCAGGTTGGCACTAGAGCTGCAAAGAGGCCTCACTGCCCTACTCTGGAGGAGTTTGGAAATAAAGGTGTCTCTAGAACGTGTAGGTCCTCATGCTGATCTTTGCCAGACGCAGCTCGCAGGACCCCAAGAGCACCCCGGCTCAGCCTCTTCTCCCATCCTGTATCTGTCTGTACCAGGAGATCTTGTAGCAGAACCAGAGGTAAAGCCAAAACCTGACAGTATTCAGCATAACCCTTTTCCTGCTTGCATTCAAAGCTGGTTTGCTCCTCTTCCCTCTCCTCAGGAAGAAAACAAGCGTGATTAGCTGGGCTGTACTGATGTAAGGAATGGCAGGCTGGATTTGCTGGGTAAAGCGTTCCTGAGCACATAGGAGACATCCTAATTACCCTGATTGGAATATTATGATGCAGTGTTGATGGGGAGATGCTGGAATGTTTTGTTTTTTCACCCAAAGCCTGAGAATGTCAGAGAGGTCTCATTAAAATCTCCCCAGAAAGACGTGTAATTTATTTCACACAGAACAATTGATGTTTCCCATGCTGCAGAAAGACTGCATATTAATTCCAGCAAATGGGCCCCTTCTCATTCAGCTGCCAGGATTTGTGCTCTTAAACCTAGATGTTGTGTCAGTATTGGCTGGGGGCCGCAGTTTGGCACAACACATCTCAGCCTGGGAGCAATTGTTTATGCACTTTCTTTAATGACAGTGGTTGGCTGGGAAAACATATCTGGACTTGAATAAAAGTAAAGGATAAGAAACTTGCTCTCACTCTGAGAGGTGACACTTTATTCTTTCAGATTTTCACTTTTGAAAGCAGTTTCCTGTTGATAATGCAACACGTTTGCATTGCTGGAGCGCTTAGATGTCTGAGTTGGGGATTAGGGTCTAGAAGGTTATAGAAAGACTTGACCTCTGATAAAAATTCTTAAAATCCTTTGTGTGTTGAGATTTGAAGTCTTCATTTCCAAGTGAGCAGAAAGGAGAGTAACAGAAGTCCTCCTGTAAGAGGACCTTGCCTAGCAGCACCAGGCCACTTGATGCCTATTTCCTCTCTCTGTTAGGACGGACCTGGCTCCTGGAAAAGGAGCACCTCCAAGTATCAGCCTCCTCATGAAATAGATCTTAAAGCTCTGACCACAGTGACTTAATCCACCACTTCTACCACTACGTTTGTCCCTACCACATGCTACTCAAAAGTGGTTTGCTCACTTTGACTTTCTTTGGTCGAGTTCAGTGGGAGAAAAGCTACAGGACTGTCTCTCCTGAGCTTGCTGTGAGAGCTGGATGTGAAAGGGTATTTTTCTTGCTGTGGCTTCTCCAGAAAAAGCAGGGCTCTCCTTGAGTGATTTCTGGAGAAGCAGGGCATGGCAGTTTGGTGTCACTAAACTGCTATGCTTTGAGTGTTGTTTGTAGGAAAATAATAGTAAGAGCTCCTTCAGACTTAAGGGCAATTTAATAACAACTAAACATCAGAGTAATGAAAACGATCTCACTGGCTGTCAGACTGCCTGTGCCCTCTGTGTGGAAACCTTCAGGGGACAGAAGAGCACAGGTTTGAAGGAAGGGAAGGGAAGAAATGAGGTTTAAGGCCTGAACCACACTCTGAATATGTCACCCTCTGAAGGTGTCACCCTCTGAGCTGCAGTTTGGGAGCAGCCACAGTTCCATGACAGTTCTGTGGAGTCTGACCCAGCAGATCTTATCTCACACAACGCTAAATGATATGCTTTGCACCCTAGGGTACGTTCTGCTTCCTGTTAGTTGTCCTGGAAATCCACTAATGGCTGTGGTGCAAACTCAAGCTCATGCTGATGGACAGACCTTGGCTCATAGGTCCATGTATGGACCTGCAAGACTGTGCGTTTGGCTTACAGTGGTGCTTGTGGTGTTCAACTGCTATGCTTGGGACAGTGATGCTGATGTAGTCTGACTTCACTTCAGAGGAGGAATCAGGGCTCTTTCCTACAAAGGCTTGACCCTGGGGAGTGCTGGCTTTATTCCAGTATCTGTCTGCAGCATAGCCTAATCGTATTTAGATGGTGAAAGGTACTGAGCTGACAACCCTGAAGATTTTTCTAACATGTCTGTCCTCAACAAGTCCAGAAGTGCTTATGAAAGCACCATTTTCCATGTGTACCATTGTATTTCTCATGATGAAGTAAGTTAGCCACCTCAAGTGCAATTTTACAGCTGTTGAAGACCTACCCTACCCAGCAGGAGATGCTGACACCACAGCTTTCCTGTGAGCCAACTGGGATTTATGTGCTGCCCTTTCCATGGCCAGCACAACTGTACTGATAGAAAGATACTGTGAGAGGAATAGTTACTGGATCCTGTAAGACTGCAGGAGCTGTTTCTTGAATTGAATCTGTGCAGGGCACAAAGACTTTAAAAACAGATAAAGTCTCTAATGCCCTTCTGTAATAAGGGCTGACATCTCTTGCTGGAGGTTCTCTCTCCAGTGGTGCAGAGACTACCCTGCTCAAATGCTGCTCTTTAAATAGAGCTTCTGGTGTACCAGAGGGCAGTCCCTAGATTTCTGTAGCAGAGCATCAGGGCTCTTGGTGAGATGTCCTTCTGGTTCTCCACTGGTTGGTGTGATTTATCTGTGTGTTGCTGCTGCTGGAGCTTGCCTGCACCCAGCTGCTGCTGGGAAGGAACCAGAAGGGAGATCCCACTGCACAATGGGAGAGGGCTCGCAGGAATCAGAGTGAATCAGGAGCCCAGTGAAGTTCCCCCTCTCATCTCCTAAGTAACTTCCCTCCACTGGGCTGTGTCTCACTGTCCCCTCCAGCCCTTTGGCAGAGTGGGAGCAAGTGGAAAGGCTGTAGGAAGAGCCTGGGGCTTGGCTGGATTGCCTGCGTTCATGGGAGGTGAGCGAGAGGAGGCGTTGCTGCGTGGTGCCTGTATCCAGTGGAAGGACTAGCATGGAGTAAGTGGGCTGAGAACATTTCCCTACCTGCCACGTGGCTTATCTCCCACCGGTGAGTCTGTTGAATGAAATGTGTCCGATTAGCAACCTGGGAGGATTGATGAAATGCAGTTAAGTCAGATTCTGCCTCTGTCCCAGTAGCCAGTGAGTCACCTCACCTTTCCCTTCCTCCTTCCCTCCCCACCCCAGCAGCTGCAAATGTGTTTGTGCTCTCCATCACAGTTGCAGCTTGCTCCTGGGCGGGTTGAGCTGCACAGAGAACTTGGGTGGAGAGCAGTGCTTGGGGAAGGATGCAATCATCTTCTGGGTGGCAGGGCTTTGAGGGGCCTGGACACACATTTCATTTTAGGGCTAGTTCAGTGGAGATGTAGCAGGGGAAGGCAGGAGATGTTCTGCTACCTGGTGGGCACAGGAGCAGACAGCAGAAGAGTGAAAATGAAGAATTCCATCTCTTGAGTTTTCCCATTCTTGGTAGTGTCTGTGAGGCTGCAGGGCATCGAGTGGGCAGAGGAAGAGTTACTAAAACATCTGCATAGAGGCAACTTTCTGGCATAAAGGCTTCTGGGTTTCCTTGTATTTTGGTGCCACCTTCTCTGCATGTATCCGGTTGGCTCCAGCAAGTGAGTAAATGCCTGAATTCTGGGTAGAGAGTGAAAGGAGAGATGTGGATCCAAGTAGAAGAGGGAGGTGATGGAGCCCCTCTTTGAGAGGGCTTTGCTGGCCAGTGTTAAGTTGAAGACAGCGCAGTTTAGTTGAGATCTAAAGAGGGCAGCAAGTAAGTGAGGATTTGAGTACGTGAAGGGGCTTTGGGATGTGGCTAGTGGAAAAGAGCTAACTGAGAAGGGCAAGCCAAAGACCAAACCTTTCACACACCTGCTGAAGAGGGCTCTCTTGCCAGCTGGGAAGGTAGGAGTAGAAGTGACCACTGGACCCTCTGCCTGTTGTGCAAGTTTACAAAAGGGCAGAACCGCGATGTGCGCCTTCAGGGGCACCACTAAGGACCGGGAGGGGAACAGAGCATGAACCCATCTGTCATCCTGCTGTCTGACAAGGCCAGTTAACTATCAAACACGCGGGAAAACTGTTGGCAACAAGAGCCAAGGAAATTTCTCTTGTTCAGCATAGCAAGATGTTGATCTGAGCAGCTATGCTGACTGGCATTTTTTTTGCTTGTTGTTGTTGTTATTTTCCCCCCTCCACCTCTCAGTTGTTTAGATGAATTTCACTCAGTTCTTCTCAAGCAAATGAGATAATGAGCTGTGTGTGAAGAGGCAGAACTGAGGGGACACGTGCTGCAGTATCTCTGTGCCCTTCTCACCGTGCGTTTCACCCAGACCTCAGCAGTGCTTTGAGCTGTCTACCCCTGAGTAGCTGTGTCCTTTTCTACTCAGCCATGCATTTGATTCAGACTCTGCAATCAATAATTGAGGTGCTGAGACAGTGTGGGCATGTTATAACTACGGAGAACAAAATACATAAGGGAGTAAAGCTAGATATAGCCCAGAAGATAGACAGACTCTCAGAGTTAACAAAGCCAGCCCAGAAAAAAGGGGAAAATAAGGTAGGATGTTTGGTGTCTGCCACGCTGAGGTGGTGTCAGGCAGAAAGTGAGTCTGCTGTGCTGCTTAACTGAGGTGCTGAGTTCCTGGGGAAAGTGGTGGAGGAAAGCTGTGTGGTGGCTGGGGCCAGGCTAGCTAGGAGGACTGGTGCCAGCAGGGAGTTTGCAGGGAGCAAGGGGGTCTCTTAGCACCTAAAGATGGTCCTTGTGTGGAGGGATGATAACAACAGGATCTGTTGCCTTTGGATCTGGCTTAACACCCGGATGAGGGCCTTAATAGAGACCCGTTCTGAGTGACTTGGACGCTGGGAGCTCTCTGTAACGTGTGCGGAAGATCCCAGGATGTGAACTCCTCCTCCGGGGTCTTGCAGAACTACAGTCGGGTCGGACGGCCCTGGAGTTAAGTGTAAAGTTCCTCTGTCTTGGGGCGTGTTGGTGGCAAGGAGGTCCCTAGGAAGGATCCAGTGATTCAGCTGTGGGCCTCACAGCAAAGACTAACGACATCAGGAGAGACACTGCTTTCCTCTGTTTCACCCCACATAGCAGGGCAAGAGGGGTTACTCCTGGGGAGGCGGCAGAGATGCACTGGCTGCACAGCGGCTATTTGGCTACCAAAAGGCTTTTCTTCTGGGTAGGGAGCATCTCCTAAGGCCTTAGTCAAGAGGCCTTTGTTCAAAGGGTAAGGTTTTTTCATCTTATCCTGTGCTTTGGGATGATTTAGGGAAGATCAGCAAAGACTTAAATACTTTTGTATTTCCTGCTATTTTTTTCCTCTGTCTGTACCCCTCTTACCACTTTTCCAGCATAACCACAGGGTGGCCAACTTGTTTTCTGTCTCATTCTAACTTCAGTGAAGCAGCTTGCACGGGCAAAAAAGGAAGTGGTCATCTGTCAACAGCTATTCCCCAAGGGGAGGGACCCCTGACAGTCCCTGGAGCCTCCAGTTACCCTCTGTCTTCCCAGGGAGCCTTTGCTGCAGTCACTGTGGATGTGCGGGGTCTGGAATGTGAAGCAGCTGAGGGCTCTGAGTGAGGAGAGATGTCCATGTACTGTGCTTTGACTTCAGTGGAATTAAGTCTAGAAAAAGTCCACCCTGCAGAAGCCTGTAGGCCTTTACAGTGTTGCACCAGCAAGTTGTGGCCTCCCTTCTAGGTTAGCCCACTGTGCCACGGTGGTTTTAAGCACAAGGTTTGGCCGCAGTGGGTCAGACTATGAGTCACTTAAGAAGAGACTGGTTCAACCATAAACACTTTTATTGTAAGCAAGATAACATCTTCAGTGTGCAGCCTTCTGAGAGCCCTGACAATTCACGCTAGACGGTTTTTTCCTTCCTTCATACTTTTCTCATTGCTGTTATTAAAGGAAAAAGAAACCCCAACCTTTACTACCTCCTTTCACAGAGGAAAGTCCCAATCCTCTCTTTAACTTCCTCATAGGAGGAAGAGAACACAATATGTTTACTTGAAAGCAGGTGTTTTTTGGCAGAGCACTCATCTTTGACCTTCGCTCCCAAGCCCTTCAGGAAAATTACAGACCAAAGAGCAAAGCAGTCCTGTGAAAACCAGCACAGGTGAAAATCCCTGGCGATCTAGATGGGGCAAACATTTGAAAATAGTTTAAAAGCTCCATATGTGCCTGGCTGTATTGTCCAGGAGAAGAGAACAAAATTGAAAGAAATCCCGTACGGTTGTGGCGGGTGGAGGTGGAGCCTGGGGTGGGAGCACAGAGGCCCCGTTGTGACATTTGTTCGATGACTTGAAAAGCAGCTCTGTGAGTGCTGTTCTTGCACGCCAGGCTGCTTTGATCGCTGGAGATGAGTGAATGGCTGTTTGTTCTCTCCTAGGTGTGTGCTGAAGTATCAACTGTGCTTAAATATATGCAAGTGTGCTGCGTGTGCATTAGATACACCTGTAAGCAGGCGGGTGGCTTGAAGTCCTGCGCAGGGGATGATTTGGGTGTCTAGCTGTGTAAGAGTGAATGGGAATTTCTGTTTGGGGGCTATTGTGGTTGGCTGGCAGCATGAAACTGTAAGCGTGGCAACAAATTCTTCTGTGCTGTATGGTATTTTTAATGCTTCTTTACATCAAATTCATCTACAACAACCAGTTTCTCCATGTTTGACAAAGTGCTTAACAGTGCCTTCAGTGTCCCCTGGGAGTCCTGTGCAGTCTATCAGTGTAATCCCCAGTATTTAGCTGATCTGAGCTGCCTTTTCTTTAGTCTTTGTAATGAGCAAAGTTGTTTCCTAATCACTGACTACTAAAGCCACATGTGAAAAACAGATATTTAACTTTTCCTCTTTAACTTTGTAAAGTATTTGCTATTTTGAGGAAGCTGTAAGAGCAACTGGGCTTCCTCTGAGCTGCCTTTCCACATCTCACTCCACAGCCTCTCTGCACATTGTGTTTTTCAGAGCTGTGTTTAAAACGCTCTGCTTGGGGTTCCCCAATGGCTGTGCAGACTGTGAGGCACGAGAGCGATACGAAGAACTAGCACAGGGAAAAGAGGCTCCTCATTGTGAAAAGCTACAAATCCGGTGTTAGCAGCGGTAGTTTTGCTGAATTATCTGCAGACCCTTGAAGCAATACAATTCCTCTCTGCCTGCTTTTGCTTGTAGTATTTAGGATTGGCACCAAAATTAGACGGTCCTGGAAAATATATTGGTTGCCAAACAGTACTGCCCACTGGAGGCAGACAGGGCTAGAAGAAAAGACCAAACTGCAGACAAGTGAAACGTCTAGCCCTGTGATATGTCTCACTACTGTTTGCTTCTAGGATAAGAGCACAGACGTCAAAGCTCACAGGTCAGATTTCTTACCAAGAATAAGTACATAAAAGTTGTTTTTCAAAGGTTCAAGTTTTGATTCAAGAGGTTCCATATCAGCATGTTGCTTAGAAACATTGGTCAAATCAGAGTGAGGAATCACTGGGCAGTGTTTATACAGGTTTTATTCCTCCATGCCAACGCTTCCCCCTCCTTAAAATGTTTGTCATTTTTTCTGTTTTCCATTCATCTCCTTGGGGGGGGGGGGGGGAGTGCAACATCCACTGTGGCAGAAGGATCCTCCTGTGCTGGAGTGGAAAGAAGAGACAGTATGCAGCATCTCATAGACCTGGGGGCAATCTAAGAGCCCTCTTGTAGGGCAAGAGAGAGGCACCTAGACTGCAGATCTTGGAGGTGGAAGCTTGTAGTTCACATGCTTCACTGAGAGTTGTCTGAAGTAGCTGCTTCTCTGCACATTTACAAATCTGAAGGCTTTTCCTGGAAGCGACTTCAGAGTCCCCTAGTGAACAGCCACAGTCACAGGCAATGAGCGTGGGGAAAAGTCCTCCAGAAACTGAGTCTGCTGAGTGGATTCTGGTGCCAGTTTTAGGCTGACGCTAGCCTCTGTCATACTGTTGTTGTTAACAAAAGTGCTGTTGTGACATGGCTCTTTTGCAGGGCGAATGGCCACCAAGAACTGGCGCTTGAAGGTCTCACTGAGAGCAATGTAGAGGAAGGGGTTCAGGCAGCTGTTGGCATAGCCCAAGCTAATGGCAAAGTTGTAGGCATAAAAGAAGGCCATGGATGGAGTGTCAATGCCAAGGTGAACCAGCTGGAGAATGTAGAAGGGGGCCCAACAAATGAAAAAAGCAGAGCAGATGGCAACTGCCATGCGTGTGACTTTCTTGGTACGTACCTGGAGACTCCTTTGGGGCAGTGGAACCACAGTGGTGGCCATGTGCTGGAGGATTTTAAAATAGACCACACAGATAACAATCAGTGGCACAGCAAATGCCACCATGAACTGATAGAGTGTGAACCAGTAGATATCTGTCTCTGGGTTGGGAAGCAAGAGAGCACAGCGGACAGTCCCATCCTCCAGAGGCATAAGGCCTGCATACATCCACACAGGAATGATGGTCAGGAAGGAGAGAAGCCACACCAAGCAGATAACTAAAGCTGCAACACACGGGGTCCGAACGTAGGTGGATTTCAGAGGGTAGACCGTTGCCAGGTAGCGGTCTAGGGTCATCACTGTGAGGATGTTGGTGCTGGTGATCTGACTGTTGGTGTCCAGGGCAGTGATGATGGTGCACAGGGGAGCTCCAAAGTACCATGAGCCGTTGCCTAGGAGCTGGTGGATGAGGAAGGGCATTCCCAAGAGGAAGATGAGGTCCACAATGGAGAGATTGAAAATGAAAATGTCAGGCACAGTCTGCTTGCACTTCAGCTTCTTCTTCTTGACGATAGTGTAGATGACAATGAGGTTTCCCACAATGCCCAAGAAGCAGATGATGCTGAACAGACTAGGCATGATCACGTTGGTGTACGGTGCTGGCTTCTCTGCTACTGCCAAAATAAACCAAAGCAATGAGTGCAGCCCATAGGCAATCCCTTGATATGTGGGCTCACCCTGTCTCGTACCTGGATCCCCCTCTAAGATGTAGCTCAGAATCAGGTCTAAGACACCAGAACTTGGAGAGATTTAGCTGCACTAACTGACGTTTCCTTCTCTCCCACCCAAAGCATGCGGCACGCCACCCAATTCTGGCTGGCTGTGCATCTTTCCTCAGCTCCCATGAGGTGCCTCTATCCCACTCTGAAACTCCCCAGCTGTTCTTGGGGACTAACATCGGGCAGTTGTGCCTCTGCTCCTGCCAATGTCTGATAGTGACTTTTCTTCCTGAGAGTGCTGGATGCCCAGCCATTTGGAGGGGAGTGGGTGAGGCAGCTGATGCTCTGCACACCAGAGAAGTAAGCCTCTTGTGTAGGTGTCAATATGTGGACGTAGTCAACACTCAAGCCCTTGTCTCTACAAACTGCAGTTTGTCTATTAGATGCTTTTTGTATTTTATGGTACGAGACAGAGATCATTGACTATGTAGGCAGGTAACTAATTCTGTACCTGAACAGCAAGACCTGGGACGTACTCTGGCTGCATCCCAACTCGGTGTCAGTGTTAGGCCAGAGCATGCATTCTTTCTGCCTGCCTTCCTTGCTCCTTTCCCTGTTTTCCATGTGAAGGAATTCCAGGTGTGTGAGCTAGAGAGGATTTGGAGTGTGCTTCAGTGTGGTCCCTCAACAGGGAATGTTCTTGCTTCACAGTGGAGAAGAACATGACTACATGACTTAAGACTGCAGCTGTGGGTTTGGGATGTAGGTTATTTTCCAAGGGTAGATTATCCCAATAACGCTTAGCTTATTAGCACTGATGCTTGAATGTTGCTATCTGAGGTGGGAGCCCAAACATAACAGTCAAATTCATGTTCACCTTGTCCCAAATTAGGATTTAAAATGACATTTTGAAGCCACAAGGCTGCAGTGCCAGTCAACATAGATTTCTGCACTTGGGCACAGCAGGTCACATCCAAGGTACTGACTGAGATGCCTTCCGTTCTGCAAAAGCGCTATGTGTGGTGTGTGGTGGAGTCTTACATCACCCTTCTCAGCTGAGACAAATCTCATTTCATCTTATTACCCCTCTCCTATGGGGCCCATTTTTTTCCTAGGAGTAGGCTTTGTGTGAGTTATTTGTATGGCTGTTGCGAAGATAAGCCCCTAAGCCCAGGCTCCAAGTGTCTTTCATTGAACTGCAGATGATTCAAAATGATGTTAATTGGAAATGCTTTTCAGTCGCTGTACTGCTCCTTCTCTTCAGTAGCCTGGACCTATGGGAGGAGCGTGGAAATCTCCTCCAGCAGAACATGGAGAAATAGTGAAAATAATATCAAGCAAAGTAACAACAGATACTACTGAAGAATCGTCTCTGCCAAAGTGGTGTCTGTTCATTCGGGTAGTTTTTGCTGACTCTGGCCTCTAGAATTCTCAAGTCCAAACTTGTGTCACACCAAACTAAACTGTTTTTCTTCTTGGCTGCTATTCAGTGTTAGAAAAACCCCATGTTATGTGGCTATTGTTAAACAACTTGTTGTCATCAGCACTCCACTGAGATGTGTTACTTAGCCATCAGCATCTAGCCTGGGCATCCCCTGAACATCCAACTATTACTTGAAGATGGGAGGCTGGAAATCGGAAGACAGTGACCGTGGCTTGCGATTCTGCCCATAGCTGTTAGGAGCTCTCCTCTCCGTTAGCCGCAAACGTTATGAACATGCTGGGAATGTATTATGTGATTGAAATGTAAGGGCCCCTTAGCTGGAAATTGGGACAGAATGTCCTTACTGCTGTGTAATCAATGGAGTGCTCGTGGTGAACCTGTAACGTTTGGAATGAGCTCAGCTAGCGATAGAGCAAAGCGTGTGTAAGCTGAAAAGCTTCGTGTGAAACGCAGCCCGCCCAGGGCTGTAGCAGCTTTTCTGCTCTTGGTGCCTGTCCAAGCGGCAGTCTCGGTGCTGCTGATTGGAAGCTAGCATGAAAGTGTAGGTTACCTGTGAGCTGCAGATCTCTGTGGGGTGGAGTCGGAAGAGCATGACCATCAAATACTTTAAAATTATCTCTTAGCTTAAGCAAAAAAAAAGCTGTAGAAATGGATGGATCTGAGTTTTCAGTGTTGTTTCTGTGTGAACGCAGTGATGGTACTTTGCAGTTGTATCCTGTAATGCCTCAGTTAGTTAATGCACATCAGTCCTTGCTTGTGGTCTGGCTTCCCCATTACTCTTCAGAGGTCTGAATGGGGACTGCACTGTGTGAACCAAATGAGGACTGGCATACATCATTTTATCTCTAAGGTGATTGCTATCACCAGCCATGCTCCAATATGTACAAAGCTACATGTTTGGCTGCATTACAGGAGGAAACACCTAACTTAGAGTTGGTGGGGAAGGAATCAAGGACCTCGTATAAAGCTCCTTCTCTTGAAGCCTGTAAAGTTTCATCAACTTACACTACTGAGAAGTGGCCTGTCTCGCCTTAACCATTGATCACTGAGAAGCGACGGCAGGGGGGAGGCAGGAGCACTGGTGGGGTCCCTGCTTCCCTCCCCAGCCCTGAGTCTCGCCCTCCCTGTGCCTCCTTCCCCGGGCTGTCTGGCTCCTCCGTCTCTTTCTCCGCAGCTGGAACCAGCGGAGGCAACCGCAAGGCAGCGAATCGCTTCAAGCACCTCTGACCGGCAGCGGGTGGGGGGGGGGATGGCGGGGGCGCTGCGCGGCCCGCGGTGCCGGCAGCCCCGGAGCGCGCAGCTCCGCGCGGGGCCGGCAGCCCCGGAGCGCGCGGCATCCGCGCCGTGCCGGCAGCCCCGGAGCGCGCAGCATCCGCGCGGTGCCGGCAGCCCCGGAGCGCGCGGCATCCGCGCGGGGCCGGCAGCCCCGGAGCGCGCGGCATCCGCGCGGGGCCGGCAGCCCCGGAGCGCGCGGCATCCGCGCCGTGCCGGCAGCCCCGGAGCGCGCGGCATCCGCGCCGTGCCGGCAGCCCCGGAGCGCGCAGCTCCGCGCGGGGCCGGCAGCCCCGGAGCGCGCGGCATCCGCGCCGTGCCGGCAGCCCCGGAGCGCGCGGCATCCGCGCGGGGCCGGCAGCCCCGGAGCGCGCGGCATCCGCGCGGGGCCGGCAGCCCCGGAGCGCGCGGCATCCGCGCGGGGCCGGCAGCCCCGGAGCGCGCGGCATCCGCGCGGGGCCGGCAGCCCCGGAGCGCGCGGCATCCGCGCCGTGCCGGCAGCCCCGGAGCGCGCGGCATCCGCGCGGGGCCGGCAGCCCCGGAGCGCGCAGCTCCGCGCGGTGCCGGCAGCCCCGGAGCGCGCAGCATCCGCGCGGGGCCGGCAGCCCCGGAGCGCGCGGCATCCGCGCCGTGCCGGCAGCCCCGGAGCGCGCAGCTCCGCGCGGTGCCGGCAGCCCCGGAGCGCGCAGCATCCGCGCGGTGCCGGCAGCCCCGGAGCGCGCAGCTCCGCGCGGGGCCGACAGCCCGGAGCGCGCGGCATCCGCGCGGTGCCGGCAGCCCCGGAGCGCGCAGCTCCGCGCGGGGCCGACAGCCCGGAGCGCGCAGCATCCGCGCGGTGCCGGCAGCCCCGGAGCGCGCAGCTCCGCGCGGGGCCGGCAGCCCGGAGCTGTCCGCGCGCCGGTGCTGATCGCGGCTCGCCCCGGCCCGCGGCCGCGGGGGTCCCCGAGCCCCCGCCGCCCCCGCCGCGCCGCCCCCGGTGCCTCAGCGCAGCGCTAGGGGCGTGCGCAGCCCCCGCCCGCCCGGCGAAGCTCCCCGCGCCGCCGCCGCTGCTCACCCGAGCCGTTGCGAGCCTCCGGCGCGGAGAGGTTGCGGGAGGAGTTGGCGGGGGCCATGGCGGTGGGCGCCGCGGCCCGGGGCGGAGGAAGTTGGGAAAGTTTCCCCCGGTGGCGATGCGGGGCCGGGAAGGCAGAACCCGCCCGCAGCCGGCGAGCAGAGGCTACGGCGCCGCGTTGCGCTCGCCCACTCCCGCCCCGCCGAGCCCGGAGCAGCGACTGACATCAACGAGCAGCTGACTCGGCCAGCCACGTCCGCCGAGCATCCCGCCGCGGCCGGGGGGAGCTGCCCTCCTCGGGCAGGGGCGCCGAGGGCCGCCAGCGCCTGCCGCGGCGTCGCGTTGCTCGCCCCGACGGGCGGCCGAGACCTGCAGCCGCCCCGGTACGGCCAACCTGCTCTCGCTACGCTCAGCAGGCGACGACTGGATTTTGCCTTTTAAGTAATTCTGCTCTCCTGCCCCCAGCATGGATTTTTCTTTCTCGCAGACGCACATGCCCTTTTCATTCCTGAGTCACAGGCACGTCTCTGCCGGCAGGGCTGAGGGGATGTTAATTTACCCACAGAAAACTCTATTGCTTTTGCCTTCTGTCCACTCTGACTCTCCTTCCAACCTGAGACACTGCGCTTGTAATTAGTTTTCTGTTGTTTTCTGCTGTTCTGTTTCTTACCACAGCTCTTTTGCTTCCTAGCTCCAGAAATTAGCTCAAGTGTTATTGTCTTCTCTGTGTGTGTGCGTATTTTTTTTTCCCTTAAAAATGCTAGACAAGAACCCTCTGGGTTCTGAGTAACTGTGTTGCTCTGTGTCTGTGCAGTGCCAGAACAGGAGCCTGCTCTTTCCTGTGTCTTTGAGCTGGAGATTTTGTTGTGCTTCCTGCCTGGTGTTTATACATGGGTTGAATTCCTCCATTACAGTTTGATAAATCGCATGTTATTAGACCAAAGGAATCGTTCTGTGCCTCTGAGTATTCCCTGTACTGAAGAATCCTGATACCATGTCAGAAGTCTACAAGATAACCAGCAGCAACAGGCAGCTTTTTCTCCGCAGCTAAGCGTAACGTAGAGGATCAGTTTTACTTTATAAAAGCTAGATCTATCTGGAAAGCTCCATTACCTCCACCTCTCTGTAGTGGCAAAGACTGACATCAGCTGGAGGGGCCGTTTTGGGGAGCTGTGTAAGTCTGTTTCAGTCAGGACTAGAAATCATTTATATCATTAAAAATGAGGCCAAGCAAACAGACTAGCAATGATCCCAGCATGGGCCGTGAGCCACGCTTGATGGTAGCGTTTTCGGGATGGACTTTCTACCACGAAAGCCAAAGGAGTTTGTCATTATTAGGTTGTCCTCTAGCGGGTCAGCTGATAGAAATATGGAGCATGCTTGGCCCACGTATTGTAGCTCTTAATTGGAGACAGGATGAGGCCAGTTCTCCTGCAACTGGGTGATTTGCCCAAGAGTTTCTTCACTGGCAGATACCCTTGGTATATAAAACAGTTTTGAAAATACACGGCTTGTGAAAAAGTGGTGGGTTTTGATTATCAGATATTTTTCTTAAAGCTCTATTTTTCCTCTTATATTTTGGGCAAATTTTAGGGCTTGTCTATGTGGGTGTGTGGTTACTACCACAAACCAAGCTACAGTTTGCATGCTGGGATGATGAAGCTAAGGCAGGAGAGCTATTGTGAGCAGGATGTTGTTGTCTGCAGTGAGTGCCTTTGTGTAACTTCGCTTAGTCCAGTCCTGAAGCACAAAGTATGAGTGTTTGCTTGGGAAATTGGTGGGCAGCTGCTATTCCAAACGTTTTCCCTACATGGACAAGCTCCTACTTGCTTTCCTTGGAGAGGAATGAGCTCTCTTATAGCTTTCAAAGAGAGCGCCTGATATTTAAATTGAGCAGTTTCCAAAGCATAGTGTTACTTTTAATTTGTAGTCTCAAAAACTGCTGTTTGCTTGTGAAACCACCTTGCATTTGAGGGGAGCTGTAATTCCTGCTTCTCCGCTGTAGGGGCATGATAAACCACAGCAGCTCCGTCCTGATGCACACATGTCACGACTGTAATGACAACACCATACTCAGCACTTTGGATTCACTTCATAGTTATGTGGCTGTTTTATTACTTGGGCTTTATATTCAGGCTCTGAACAGCTTTGGGCCTCTCTTACTACTACGTCGAATCCGTGAACGTCCTCCCCAGGTAGAGGGGTTGGAGGGAAGGAGGGAAGGACTAAGCACGGCAGTCGGTGGTGCATGGCCAGGCTGTGTGCACAGCTCGCAGTCGCCAGGACGAGCAGGCACAGTAACCGGCTCGTCATCTGCCTGGGCGTTTGGAGACACCAGCTCTCTGAGCGACTTGTCTGTGAGTGCTGGTCTGCTGGAAACTGCAGCAGGGACGAGCTCTCAAGGGGCACTGCAAGGTAGCTGAAGAGCGGTACTAACCACTCCATCTAATTATAAGGAAGATTGAGGCACTAATCCCTCGAAAACACGTCTTAAATTAAAAAGAGAGATATAGTAATTAACGCTTAAGCAGGGAACTGCCATCTTGACAGCTAAATGTTGTAGATAAAGGCGTGGAAATGGAGTTCAGCCCTCGAACATAAAAGAAAAAAATTACTTCTTCCTACAAATTTTGCATCGTCTCCATCCTTAAACCATTCTGTCTACAAAATTACTGTTATGAAGAAAGATAGGAATCTTCCAAAGCTGCTGCTAGGCAAATTCTGTGACTGGGATATGAATCTGGCTAGTTTAACAGTGGTTTAACCCTGAAAGGCACTTGCATTCCAGTAGAGAGTTATTTCCTGCGTCTGCCTCAGCTGCAGATCCTGCCTTATGCAATATGAATAGAGGCACAGCATCCCGTGGGGCACAGAGCAGCGCTGGCTTCTGTTACCAAGCTGTTGAAACCATTTCCCCAGCTTGCTTCCCCAAATACTTTCTTGTTAGATGGGCGTTTTCCTCACTTGTTAGCTGCTACTCTTGATTTGCGCTCGGGAGAGAGAAGCCTGAATTAAGAGCCGACCTGCAAACTCCTTTCCTGAGAGCGCTCTGGTCTCCTTATTCGCGCGACTCCTGGCTTGGAGAACGACGCTCTGCTCCGTGTCTTTGTGTGTATTGATCGACTAGCCCAAGGGGTGAGGTTTAGCCCTTGCGCTGGCCTTAGGGGTAGGCACGCTCTCGTTCGGTGTGTGTTAGACGTGGCACAGTGACCCTCCATACTGGCTGAGCACTGAAGTGTTGTCTCCGTACGATAGCTGTACATCAGGCTCACTTACCCCTTTTCAGGCAAGATTGTTAAGTAGTTTCCAAGTACTGATTTGTTTTGCCTCCCTTGGTTCTGGGAAGTGAATGTTTGCTATCACTTCTCATCTACAGGCAAGGAAAATGGCATGTGGCACAGTTAAATAATTTCCCTAAAGCCACATGCTGAGCTTGAGGCCAAAAAATGACAGTAATTCTTTCCACAACGATGCTAGTTTAGGCAGCATCCTATCCATCTCCCTCCAATGATTATCCCAGCGCAACTGTTTATACCACCACAGAGAGATGTGTGCTGAATATAATCATTTGATTTTAGAAGAGGAGGGGAGAAAAGGTTTGAAGGAGCAGCTTTGTCAAGGCAACTTGGTGATGACTCAGGTGTTGCTGTCATCTGTCTAGATGTGCACTACGTATGTGGTTGGGAAGAAGCTGCTGTCGTGTCTCGATGCCTGATTTGAATCGGATTTGCGTTACCGTGTGATCCGGTGCTGTTCTGAGCTGGTATTAATGAACACGGAGCCACGGGCTGAGGCAAAGCGAGGAGCGAAGCCCAGCCCTGCTGCCTCCCGGGCGGCCCTTTCCCCGACGTGTGCGCCTTTCTAATGAACGCAGCAGAGTGAATTCACTTTTTCTCGGCTGTAAACTCTCACGCCTGCCTGTACAGGGGTATTTGGCTAAATAAATGCCTGAAGTCCCTCCTTATCCTGACTGGATTTCCGGGTAATTAGCACAAAGCGGGCGTTTATCTGAACCGAGATGACCCCCTCCTCTCTCGCTGCAGGCTTCCTCCCACTGGAACGAGCTCTCTGGTCAGTCCCGGCTAATTCCAGTCCCACGCTGCTAATTTGAGGTTTTAGTCTTCAGCCTCTGCCCATCCTGGCTCATTACAGTGAGCCAAAGGCCAAGACAGCTGCCTTCTGTGGTTTTGTTTCCCTCGCTAAAGGTTAGAGGATCTCGAAGACAAAAGAAGCAGCCAAAAATAACAAGGAGGAGCCAGGCAGGGCTTGGGCGACGGGGAAGCAGGGCAGCCTCGCAGTGCGGCAGCCGCCGGCGAACGGCCGGCTCGAAGATGAGACCCTCGGGGCTGCCCTCGGCACGGGGCGTAAGCAGCCGGGAGCCCGGGGCAGGCGTCTCCCGCCGCGGGGAGCTGCGCTAGTCGCTTTGCTTCCCTTTTACAAGAATAGATATTAGCACAAGGCGAAAGCAGTTGCACCTTTAACTCCTCCTTAGCCCAAAGAGGCAAAAGGTTTAGGCTCGGATCCGTAGCTCGTGCGTGACCGCGAGGCTCAGGAGGAGGCGAAGCGAGGAGGCCGCTCTGCAGGGTGGCGCTGAACGGCCGTAGGTGTCTGCCCAAGCCTAAGTGAACGCTCTGCCTCACTCTTCGGTGAGGATGGTGGCGAACTTAGAAATGGAAATTACAGACCTGAGATGAAGGGAAAAAAAAAAAAAAAAAAAAAAAAAGCCTGATAGGTTCAAGTCAGGAAAGTGAGATAAACCCCACTCTGGCGCCTGGGAAGAGCTGCCACATGAGATTGCAAATCCAAGAGCGAGGATTTATGACAAAGCTATCAAAAAAAAAAAAAAAAAGAAAAAAGAAAGAAAAAAAGATGGTGTTTAATAAATGGAGAATGCAATCCTGCCACCTGTATCCGAGCGGGAGGAGGAAACCAGCAATCGGTGATTTTGTGAGCTGCAGTACATCGAATCTACCTAAACTACAAAAAAGCGTATGGTACGGCATCTCCCAGGAAATTCTTGGTACGGGCACGAGAACCGTGAAATGATTAAGGCAGAAGTCAAAAGTGAGACTGAAGCCTTTCGTCACAAGGAGGGGCCGCTAGATTAGGTAGCACGGGGACGGGAAACCCTCCGAAGCGGACCCGGGCGCCGTGGCTGGGGCACTGCTTTGTCGGCACCAGGTTCCCTCTAGGAGCCAGATGTTTTTCCTCGCGGTCGTTCCCCTGGCAGGTCGGTCACCTGTGCCCTGTGCTGCAGCTGAGTGCAGACGTCTGCCAGGGGCTGGAGGCGCTGGCTAAGGGCACTGGGAGCGGTGGGAACCTTTTAAAACGATAATGAAAAAGTGAAGTGACTGTCATTTGTGAGAACAGTAATTGGTAAACCGCTCAGCGCGTAGCGGCCCGAGGGGATAAAAGCAGCGGCACACGTTTCGAGAACAGCAGTGAGACACTGTTGTCAGCTGGGAGTTCGTTAGCTGGAAAGACAGGAGCGGAGAAAGACTTGGGTTTGTTGCGAGCTACTTGTGTAACGTGGCTTTAAAAAAGGCAAATGTGATCATCAGAGGGATCAAACGAGATGTTTCCAGTGCAGGAATTACTGTTGTGTGGAAGGCGGTGTGCGACTCCCTCTGAAAGCACGCGTGGATTTGAGGTCTTCCGTGTCCGCGTCTCCACGGAAAGCCAAGCTGCAGAGAGGAATAAGCAGGCTGGGGCAGCAGCAGCGGCGTTCGCGGAGGCCTGCGCCCGCTGTGCGTAAACAGGGACCCCGTTAGGGGCCAGCGCCGCGTCCGATTTTGCAGGCTGAGCTCACAGAACGTGACGTTTTCCGAGATGGTTTCTTGTTTCAAACTTGATATAGGCTTCAAGAGAAGGGTTACGCCAGGCAAAAGCAGGACGTTTTGCTGATTGAGCAAAATGCTCTGGTAGCCTTAAAATACTTGGAGAGAATTCATCTGGATAAAAATCAACCCAAAGTGTTATTTTGGATTGACTTAGTTCCTGAAGGGTTTTGTGGCAGCGAAGGATACGGATACATGCGTGGTGCTTTCTGAACGCCCCGGCTTGCCACTGGGCCTCGCCTCCCCTCCTCTCCCCGCCGTCTCCCCGCCGCGTGACGCGGGCGGTTGGTTTGGGAAGCGGTGGAGTTTTCTGTACCGCCTCCTGCCCTGGCTTCTTCCTCCGCGCAAAGGTCCGTTCCCAGGTCTTGAGACACCGCAGCACCGGGGTTCGGTGCGCCTGGATCCTCCTCCCTGCAGCAGGGTGCGGGGGAGCCTTGCTCGGGTCTCCTTTCCTTCCCTCTGTTTTCCAGGCCAGGATGACAGTCGGCACCTTTATAAAGGAATTTGAAATCCATCTCAAGGGATTAGTAGAAGAGCGTGTGCGAGTGTGTTCGTCCGCATTGCTGACGTTGCACCCAGGGTTGCTGGCAGGCCCAGGAAACTGGGGCTACCTCCAGATGCAGGTTTCTTTGCTGTCAGAAGAACTTAGTTAATTAAAGCCTGCTTCTGAAAGGAATTGCTTAGCCCTACCGGAGTGGTAACAAAGCGAAAGCCGTGTCCTTAATCCCACCCTTTCATCTCCTGGGAATTCCTTCCTGTCCGCTCTCTTTCTGTGTCTTGATTGCTAAAAGAAATGAGGAATAATTTCCACTTAAGGGGGAAGAAAAAAAAGAAAACAACCCCAAAGCGACAGAACTCCAGCCCAGCTGATGGCCGCAGAAGCTGAGGAGATGGGAGCCGAAAGGAGGGAGCTGTTGCTGAAGCCTGGAGCCCGTCCAGATGGCACCGCTAATCCGCAGGAGCCGCTCGACACGCGCGATCTCTCCGGGGAGGCGCAGGCTGGGCAGCCGCCCTGGCCGCCCGGCACCCCGCGGGGCGCCTCTGCGCGGTTCCTTCAGGCCTTCGGTTTGGCTCCCGGCCTCCCGCGCGCGGCGGGCGACGGCTCTCCCCGCCGACCCGACCCCTGCCTCGGGCTTTCCGAATTGCGCTTAGCCGAGACGCGGCAGGGCCCCGGTCCGAGGCAGCTCCCGCGCTTCCCGCCGCCTCCCGTCAGCCCGGATATTCGTGTCTCCTGGCCTGGCAGATAAGGCGGCCTCGCCATTGATCGGGAGGCCTGGAGAATGGGATCAACGTGAGGCGGGCGTGCTGCAGAGTTAATCTCCTTTACTCCTCGGTGATGGACGGAGCTCGTTTCAGACGTTAATCAAGCCTGGGCGCGTGCACCGGGTAAAATGGATTAGACACCGCGCCGGTGGCAGAGGCTGTCGCAGAGCCCGCGGGCGCTCCGGGAGGGCGCCCGGAGCGGGGCCGTGGCGACGGCAGCCTGGGACGCGGTGTAGCCCCGGGAGAGGGGCGGCCGGATCCGGGGCGGAGCGGCAGGCGCGTGGGCGCCCTTCCCGGCTACTACCAGGCAGGCGCCTGCGAGCACGGCCTGTGCCATCCGCCGCCTGTGGCATCTGTTGCGTCTAGCCTGGGCCAAACCTGCCCTCCGCGCTGGCACGTGGGGCCCGGAGCCGTGAGCTGCCTGGCTCTTGAGGACTCTGGCAGCAGCAAATCTCGCTTGTTCCCTGAGCAGAAAGGAGCCGTGAGACGCGAGCCCCGAGGAGCACAGCGCGTCCGCGAGGCCCCCGACGCGACGCGTGATCTTACCCGGAGGGAGACACCAGCCTCCGTCTGCAGGAACGTGACGAAGCAGCGGGATCCTGGCCCCGGTCGTGGCTCTGCAGAAGCCCATGTAAAAGGCTCTTCAATTCCAACGCGAGATCAGCATGGGACGGAGGTGAGGGAAATCTTGCCCCGTGGTGCTACGCCCCCAGCTCCGTGTTGTGCCGCGGGCTGCTCTAGATACCGCTGGCCCCGACGAACGCTTTGCTCGGAGCAGAGCAAGACTGTCGTAAAGATGCAGGTAAAACGCCAGGTCCGTGAGCCGCTCTCCCCTTCTGCCCGGCGCTCATCTCCGGGGCTTAGAAACTCCGGCTTGATGAGGCGGAGGGAAATGCCCAATTCTTGGACCGTGACGCAGCGCGGGGGTCGGAGCGCGGGGAACGGAGAGGCGCGTTTCCCTCTTAGCACCTCTCTCGCTCCTCCCTGGGAAGTGACCGGCGCAGGGTCGCCCAGGCGTGACTCCCGCCCGGCTTCCCCCACGCGGATCCCTCTGTCGGAGCGATGCCGGTGGCGTTTATTGCTCCCTGCCGAGTGGCAGCTGTAGGTTGTAATATTCACCGGCAGTCAATGAGTTGTGTCTGCGTGCGATTAACGGCACCTCCCTTGCCAGGAGTCCATCCAAGTCCCCGGAGCGCTTGGCGATAGCGGAGTTGGGGCAGAAGCCGAGCGCTTCGGCGGGATGACGCGGCGCAGGGGCCGCGCGTGGCCGGCGGGGCGGGCACGGGGGCCGCGTGGCCCCTTCTGGGATCGTCCGAGGCAGGAAGGGCACCCTGCCTCTGCGGTGAAACGTGGCCGACCTCCGTTTCCAGGCCGGGGGCAAGCGTACGGGCAGAGCCCGCAAGGCTTCTTAGCAGGCAGTTTTTTCCCTCCCCTGTGCCTTAAGTGCAAAGCCCAACTGACATCAAAGCAACAGAAAGTCTAATCCTGTTTTGAATCAGTGCAAGCGCACGCAGCGAATGTTAAACAGGGAATCAGCAGCAAAAAAAAAAGGGGGGGGGGATTATCTTTAATTTCCTGAGAGAGGGATGGGGCAAGGGAGACGGAGAGAAAAGAAAGGCCCAGGGACAGAAAGAAGCGACTGCCGGCACAGGCGGACAGCGGAGGAGCGGGAGCAGGAGACGAGGCAGCAGGGGACGGGAGGCAAGAGTGCGAGCCGCAGCGGGTGCGTACGGGTGGAAAGGGGAGCGCGCGGGGCTGAGCGCTCGCGTGCGGGACGTCTGCTCCGGCCCGCGGAGCCCCGTGTCGGGCGCCTGCCGCAGTTCACCGTGTGATGGGGCGGGGGGGGTTAACTCCTGCGAGACTTTGCCTTGCTGGGGAAGACGCCAGCGCAGGCTGTGACTTCCAGCGCTCGCGCGTTCCCGCTGATGCTGCAGAGCTGCTTCTCCGGTGAGCCCGGAGCTGAGCTGCAGCCGGAGCGACGTGGCGGGAGCGACCCTGGCGCTGGTCGCCTTGCTTTGCTCTGAAAGGTGGTAGCTGAGCAGAGCTTCCCAAATCACTGGAAGGTGAGTGGGAACAGCCCCCGTTCGGGTCTGCCGTACGCCGGGGACTGACTCCAGCGGGGGTTGCGGTCGCCGCCAGCTCTGCAAAGGGCGGTTGCTGCTGCTTCGTGCTGCGGCTGATGTCCGGGCTTGCAGCACGCGCTGGCTTTTGGGGGCGCCTGGCCCGGGCTGGGATGTCGCCGGGCAGCGAAGCGCTCCCTGTTGCTGCGGCCGGCCGAGGCTGCAGCGCGCGCGGCACGGGGGGGCAGGAGGTGTCGGGGGGCAAACCGGCCCAAACGCCTGCCTGCTGGAGCATCCTGCTCCTGCTCCTCCTCGCAGCAGTGCTTCTCCTTCTCCGTTTAACCCCCTAAACAAGGTCTAGTTTCAGCTCTGCGGACTTCTGCTGCTGGCAGCTGTTGCCGGGGAGGTTTTGAAAAGGTGATGGCAAAAACTCATTCACGAACACGTCGCGTGTCCTGAGGGGGTCCACACCAGAGGGCTGATCCCTCGGCCTTCTCCAGCTTTGCCCCCGACTTCACGCGACGGGGGTGGGGGGGGAGGTGAAAGGGGAGGTCCCCTGGGTCTCTGCGGACATGGTGTGAAATTGGACCAAGACTTGCTGGGCTGCTTACCAAAAGGACTAGTGTTCTGCTGGGCTTGGTCCACAGAGGGGCACCCGTCACCTTTTGGTGCCCTGTGAGCACCCCTCCTTAACGCTGGCGGGGGCTCGAGGTGTGACCCTCTAAGAGGTGCAGAAAGGGCTGCTGGGGTGGACTGGGACCCTCTGTCTCCTCTCCTTTCTGAGCCCTGAAAGCGTTTAAACCTGGGCAGTCGCCTGCCTTCTGCTATAAGCTGATTGACTGTAAGAGAACCTGTTCCTTCACCTGACTGTGGTTCAAGCCTGGTTTCCTGCAGGCTCCTTCACCACTACGAAATCTCTTTGCTTTCTTTTCCTTATCTTTTCTTTGGGTGCAGGAAAAGCCTGTGTCAAATAAGTCCCTGCCCAGCAACCCATTTGGGAAAGTGGGAATGGAGCAGCTTGTCCTCCCACCCGGTGATGGGGGGAGCAGCTGAGGAAGGAAAGTGCTGGTGTCGACCGGGCAGCCAGAGCATGAGAGGATGCTGCTGAACAGCCACTCTGGGGACAGGTGAAGGTCCAAGCCTCCCATCTCAGGAGGTACCTGGAGACCTCAGCGATGCAGCTGTGCTTCATCCTCAACCTACACCTTCATACTCACAGGAAAGGGAGCATGGCATGAACTTGGGGTGCTGCAGCCCCTGTGCAGGTGTTGTTATCTAGACGGGTGTCCAGATACCTGGCTGTAGCTCTGTTTTACCTCTGAACTAGAGGTGTCCTGGCATCAGTGTCTCCAGGCCTGTCTGGGGAAGCAATATTACCCACGTAGGGGATACCTGGCTCCAGCATCTTCGCTGTTTAGCAGGATCCCCCCTCTGCCTGTGTCAGGGGAGAAGGGCAAGGCAAAGGGGCAGAGTGAGGTGTGATGAACATGGAAGGGGGCTTTGTCGGATTGGGTAACTCTGATTTTTCCTGGTTTCTTAGGCACTGGACGATGGTGCCAGCATGTTGCTCTGAGCTGGGGTGGTTCTGGAGTCGGGGGCAGGAAGGGATCTTGAGCCAACTGCTGTGACTCCCACAAACCTCCAAAACCCCTGTTGCATGTGGATAACTGCTCTGTAGAGGGGTTGGGGCTCCAGGAACCAAAGCTCAGGAGCTTCTCATGGTGTCACACCAAGGGAGCTCTGAGCTAGGGGAGCAAGAGGGAATTGGGGAACAACTAAGGTCAATCTCAGAGGCGAGAGGAGGGATTCAGATAGCTGCTGAGGCTGAGAAGAGCAGAGATGAGCTGTGGCCATCAATCAGCTGCCCAGGACTTGGGCTAGGGCTACCCAGTAAAGCTGAGCAGCGATATTTGGAGTCAAAGTATCTCAACGGGAGGAGCAACATTTCCAATTCTCCTTCCCACTGTCCACCCCAAAAAAGCTGCTTTTAAATGCTGCCTGGAATATATAAAAAAAATCCTCCCCAGCACCCGGCAAAGAGAACATCGTTGTAGCGTGAGCCTCTAGATGGCAACATTGACCTGAGCAGCTGCAAGATGGAGCCAAGTCCCTGCTGAGGCTGAGCAGCCTGTCCCAGATCCAGAGCCGGACAGTCACAGCCGCTCCAAACCCAAATTCAAGGGATGTCGGTCGATGCTCCCTTTGGCACCTTTCTGAACCACCAGATTGCAAGGTCTCCAAACAGGACTGAGCTCTTTACAAGTCTCCTAGATATGTCAGCTCTTCAAAACTCCTCCAAAAAACACGTACAAACATCCCGCTGGGTTTATGCACAGGAGCAAAGCGCTAAAAGGCATTTCTTCGGGGCCGGGGAGCGGGCAGTGGACAGAGCTGCCTTCCATCCCGCTCCGCAGCGCTGGCCAGGGCACCCACCGTCCTCATGCAGCCTGCGGGATGGAGCTGTGCGACTCCCACTCTCCCCTTTGCTGCAGAAATATTGTGGATGAGAGAATTTACTGTGTAGCTTCCTGTATAGCAGATGAACTTTCTTAGGGCCCAATCTGGCAGCATGTGAGAAATAAATGCTGTCCTAGGCCTTGGTCACCTCTGCAGCCAGGACAGGTCTCAGCTCTGGGCCACTGCCATTAACAGGTCTTTTTGCTGAGGATCGTGCAAGAGCTGTTTAACCACTTGGAGTTAAACAAAAAGCTGTGTGATATGGGACAGGCAATCAGGGCTCCTGACTCGAATCCTCCTGCCTTCGGGCGAGCGCCCTAGAGCCAAAGCATCAAGCTGAAGGGCAGCGCTGGGAGCGCTGGCAGGTGGTTTGGCGGTCAAGGGCTGCCCTGGAAATGGTGACTCTGCAGCAGAGCTGGGCAGGCTCTGCAGCGGCACCCTCAGTTCGAAAGGTTTCTGCGGCAGCAGAGATTAAAACTTAAATTACCCAGCTTTAACCACGCGAGCCTAACTGGAGCGGTGTAACCTTCATGCGGGAGGGCTGCTGAGACGTGCCTTTCTGCAGCGTAGCTGTGGGCCCGCAGGAGCCGTTGCCAGTGGAAAAGTCCCACCTCTGCGGGAGGCAGCGACGCAGGACGCGAACTTTGTGTAAAGTAGGGCCTGCTCTCGTTTGCAAAGTGGGTTTAGTCTGTGCTCGGGGAGCTGCAAAGCTTAATTAAGATCCTTAAAAGGACAAAAGGTGCTACATAAATTCAGGGGATTATTATAAATGTCACTGCTTTACAAGCTGTGGCAAAAATCACATTAGGAATAACAAGACCTTTCGCTTCACAGCACTTTCTAGCAGGACTACTTACAGCTTCACGCTTCAAAACAGCAGCCATAAGATGTTGACATTTATAATTAGATGTGCATAATAATCTCTTTATTCCAGGACTGAAAAGCCTGGGTGTGTCGTGAGACATCGGTTCCTCCTTGGCCTCGCTGCGGATCCCCCGTCCGGGGGCTGCTCACTAATTTGGTGAAACCTCTCGGGCCTGGTGCCGAGCCGTGCCGGGTGTTTGCAGCCCCCCAGGGAGCTGCGGGCTGGGCGCTCAGGGAGTAAAATCAAAGCTCCTGTGTGGTTTTAATCTGATTAGTTGATGATAATCCAGTGGTATCGTGCAGCAAAAGCTGTCCAGCTTTATTAGGCAGTTCTTGTTTCGGGAGTGCCCGGCTCGCGCGGGAGCACCGAACTCCCTCTCGGATTCATAGGAAGGGGGGTTTGGGGGGGGTTAACGCTTTGGGGGAGCAGAACGGAACCAGGCGCGGAGAGCCGAGGGGCAGCGGCTCGGCCGCCCGGGGGGCGCGCCCGGCGGCGGCGGGTTCGGGGCTCGCTGGGCCCGCGCGGCCCCCGCCTCTGCCGGCCGCGGAGGGGCCGGGGCCGGGGCCGGGGCCGGGCCGGGCCGGGCCGGGGCGCCGCGCTGCCGCGGCCCTGCCCAGCGCGGCGGGCGCGGCGCGGCGCGGCACGGCACGGCACGGCACGGCGCGGCGCGGTGAGTGACAGCGGCGCCGGCGCTGCCCCGCCCGCACGGCCCGCCGGGCCTTTCCAATCAGGCCGGCCCGGGGAGGGATTTCCTGCCGGGACGGGGCCGGCCCGAGCGGGACTTCGCGGAGTGCCGCGCCGCCCTGCGAAGCGGGCGCGCCGCCTCCGGGGCCGCGCGGCTCGGCTCGGCTCGGCTTTGTACTGCTCGGCTCGGCTCGGCTCGGCTCGGCTCGGCTTTGCTCTGCATTGTGCGGCGCGGCGCTGCCCCGCTTGTCTCGGTCCGGGTTGACTCGGCTCGGTTCGGTTCGGTTCGGCTCGGTTCGACGGGCTAGAAGCGCCCCGAGAGGTGAGTCGGGCGCCGCCGGCTGCAGCGCCGGGGCCGGGCTGGGCCGGGCCGGCCGGGCCGGGGGGCGGCAGCGGAGATGCCCCGGGGCCGGCGAGGCTCCCCCCGCCACCGGCCGAGCGGCTCGGGCTGCCCAGCGCCCGCTCCGCTCCAGCATCGCTCCTGCCTCACTTACGTAATTGTTTTGTGTTGGGTTTTCTCCTCTTCCTCCTCTTCCTCCTTTTCCTGGCGCCGTTGCTGGCTGCAGGAATAGTTCAGATACTTTGGTTCTCCAGGTGGATTCCTGGGCTGGAGGCTCCGGTTTGCTCGGGTGGGAGGGATGTTTGCTGTTGCTTTTCCAGCTTTGTGTGCTCGTGCTGAGCCTGACCTCTGCGACTGCTCCTCTCCGCCGAGGCCGAGGTTGGCATTCGGAGCTCTCGGTGCCTCCGAGCTCCTTGCCGAGCGTTGCGGGCGCCAGGAGGGGTAGGCAGCAGTGTGGGGCTGTTCCCTGGGTAAGGCCCTAAGAGCTTCTTTACTAAGCGAGTAAATGGCGTAGCGTCCTCGTGCTTTTTTGTGCTCAGAGAGCAACTTAAAGTCGGATAAGATGTGCTGAATTAAATCAAGCAACTTTGAAGATAGGGCAATACTTAAGATTTCAGGAGGCGATGTATTCGCCGCAGGGGTTAGCTCAAGTCAAGTGGCTGAAACTTTGCTGTAATACAGAGAAGCCGGTGCCGGTGCCCCAGGCCGTGGGGTGGTGACAGCAGCCCTCACAGCCTCCATGCAGGGTCCCCAACCCCTGAGCAGCCCCCTGCGGCAGGGGGGCTCATCGGCCGAACCCACCCTGGGCTGGGGCTACGGGCAGTGAAATCGAGGATTAATCTGCAGCCTTGTCCTGGGAATCTCGGCACCCCCTTGTCCCGGAAGCTAAACCGGCCGCACTGAGTTAGAGCGTCGCCTCTCCTGCTCCCAGCTGCGCCCGGGGGATGGCTGGGAGCGCAGAGGAGCCCGCGGAGCCGACGCGGGGCGCCCACGGCTGCCCGGCTTGCCGTGGGGTAAGCGGCTCCGCTTTGGGTGCGATCCAGCCCGCCGCTGGCCAGGCTGCGGGTGGGAGGCCTCGGGGTGCCCGGGTCGCCCCGTGGACTCGCCCTCCCAACCCCAATGGATGCTTTTCCTCCTTCTGTCGCCTTCCCTCTCCTTACGTGGTTTCCTTCCTCGCGACGATGACCTCAATTGCTCAGAGGAAGCGATGCTCCGTGTTACATAAATGGCTGAGGATGAGCGCGAGCGCTTTGGGAAGGGCGATGGCAGGGAGGGCTACGGCTCGAGCAGCGGCCGGGGGAAACCGGAGCTGGTTCTCGCCAGGTCGCTGGTTCTGATCTGGCCCGGATCAGCGCGACTGGAGTCGCAGGGCCGTCTAGTGACGGCCTGGCAGCTTGGTGGACGTGTGCTGCCTTCACTGTCCTCCAGCACACGCGCTCCTCCCTGGGCTTTGGAGAAGCCTGGCAGCTGCATGGCTGCAAACCAGGAGGGTTTTCCAGCCGCCTTGTTTGGCCACACAAGTGCAGAGGGAGAGGAGCGGGCTGGAAGGCGTAAGTGGCTGCAGCAGGACCTCGTGCCCTCTCTTGGGGCTGGCGGGAGCCCCTTCCCTGCTGCCTCTTCCCTGCTGCTGTGTGCCCGTGCCCGCCGGGAGGTGCTTGCAGGCAGCTTTGCTGGTAGTTTTGATCTTCGTCTGAGTTCGGCTGTGCCGCTGGGCTACGCTCGGCTCCACGCCTGCGAGCGACGGGCCCCAGAGGGCCCCTGCGCCAGTTAGAGCGTGTCTCGGGTCCCGGGGCGCTGACCTTCACGGGTTGTTTTGGAGGGCCGGTGCCCGCCCCTGCGCAGAGAAGGGAAGGCTGAACCGGTCCCGTCGGTGCAAAGGGCTTCAGCCGAATGTTTGTTCGGGTACTGTTGCTGGGCAGGGGGTTCATAGTCCCCCCCCCCCAGCCCCACGCGGCAGGTACGACGCGCCTGGCCCCTGGGGGACGAGGCTGCGCCCCTGCCGCCTCGCCCCGGCTGCTGCCCTGCTCGTCGCGCCCCAGACTGCCCCGCAGCAGCGACTTGGAGGTTTTCTCTGCAGGTTCTTCCCTCTCTTTTTAATGTGAGGATAAGCCAAGTCCCGCCAGGACTAAATATAGTCAAAGTATTTGTTCTTCGGCACGGATACAAAAGCTGTCGCGATGGAGCGTTTCGACAGCGCCGGGAAGTAAACAGCCTTTGAAGCCTGACTGTGCTCTTCCCCTTTGCAGGTACCGGGTTTCCCGTGCTGTCCCCCTGCCCGAGGCTCTGCCGGGAGCGGCGGCTCCCCAGCGTGGCTGGCAGGGCCGTCGCCAAGAGGAATGCCGGAACGAGGGGGCTAGCGAGCGCCAGAGAGAGGGAGGATCTATAACTTCCAGATGGCAAGGAGCCCGTAATCCCTTTGGGAAGAATTAGGGACTCATCAGCGCAGCGCTGCCTGGTGAGGGAAGCCCAACATGACACCTCTGTCTCCGGGAGCTTTGCACGGGTCCAGCTAAGAGGCCGAAGCCGCCCCGATGCGAGCTCTGCCGGCTCCGCTGCCCCGAGCCGCCTCGCTTTGTCTCGTGGGGCCCTGCTGCTGCCGGGAGTCAGTCCCCGTGCACTGAACTATTTCTCGTTTTAATTGATTGCACGTTCTTCGACGAAACTCCATCCGGGTCTCGCTCCTCCCGAAGCAGAAAGTGACTTCTTTGTCGGCGTAAGCGGAGACGCAACTTCTGCAACTTCTATTTTTTTTTTTTTATGTCCCGTGGGATTGTAAAGCATCTTTCTTCCTGGATTTCACCTTGCATCCGAGTGTGTTTTGAGGAATTAGAGGCCTGTTCCCATGGCTGTATAAACCATAGGGATCTGAGGACTTCTTCCTTCTGCGTTGCTGTTGCTCCAGCCTGTCCATGATGGGGCGAGAGCAGGAGCTGATTCAGGCCGTGAAAAACGGGGATGTACCTGGCGTGCAGAAACTGGTGGCCAAGATCAAAGCATCCAAGAGCAGTAAGTACCTCGGTGCAGAGATGCGGGCTCTCTTGCCGCGTCTCGTCCATCCTGCTCTGTGTTTCTGCCCTTTGCACCTCGCCGTGTGCCCTGGGGCATGGGGCTTGTTCCCGAGCCCAAGCCGGGGGGAGGGGAGGGGGGGTGAACACTGGCTCTAAACTCCGGTGTGCGAATTATGCCATGGTTGGAGGCGGGAGTGTGAATCCAGCCCTTGCTGATGAATGTCTGAGCTGTAAACGATCCTCCCGGCAGGGCTCAGGTTCCCTTCGGGCTCCAGGCCGGGGGCGATGCCGAGCAGGGGAGGGCAAAAGGAAATCACGGCAGGGGAGAAAGCGATGCCGCTTGGGGGATGCTGCTACAAAGGGTCTTTAGCAATTGCCACTCACTCCTGGCCGTATTTATCTTGTGAAAAATTATCAGCCGAGCCAGTCAACTGGAACCAATTGTCAAGCCTTGAATTTCAGTCTGGTAATGTTTAACCCTTCCGCAGAGCTGTTCCCTTTCATGTGCTCTCTGAAAGGTCAGCTGCAAGCGTGAGTTGGAATGAATTTCGGGCTCAGTCTGTGCTGAACGCTTCGGTGGGCCGGGCCGCGAGACGGGGGAAGGTTCCCCGTCGCTCTGGCAAAGGCATCGCGTGGGACTGCTCGTGCCGGCGTTGGGCAGGGGCAGTTGCTTACCGCTTGGGATCCCAAAGGGCGGCGGGGGATCGCAGGCACCGCAGAGCTTCTGCAGGAATCAAGGAGGGGGACGAAAAGGTGGAGCAGCAGGTTGCGGCCGGGTTGGCGCGCGTGGGAGCCGAGCGCAAGCGGTGAGGAGTGTACCCCGTGTCCTGAGCGCGGCTCCGGCCTCTGCGGGGAAGGTGGCAGCGGCGGCTGCGGGTGCTGGTGGAAAGGCCGCGGTTGGGAGCGTGGCAGCTGTACCGAGATCTTCCTAGAGCCCTGGCAGCATTGCGTGGCCGGCGGACGAGTTCCTGGTTAGGAAAGGCCTGGTCGTTTCTGACTCTGGAGACCTAGAGAGAGGAGGAGACTGGAAGCAGTAAATGAAAAGGTGCTGGTCAGCAGTGCGTGGTGGGAGGAAGCCGCGTGGGTCCTGCCCGGGCCGTGGGCAGGGGGTGAGGAGGAGCCGTGCTGGGGAAGGCGAGACCCAGCAACCCCCCTTTGCACTCTCCGTTCGCCGCAGCCCGAAGGAAGCGTGACTCCGGCTGGGCCCGGAGGCCGAGGGAGGCGAAACAGCTCTGCGACCGCCTCTCCGGCCGAAGGCGTTTATTAAAAACCGCTGGCGATCCCCTGCGTGCAGCCGCTCGGCAGCCCCGCGAGCGGCAGAGGCCGGGCAGGGGCAGGAGCCGTGCGGGGGAGGCCCGGCCGTGCCGGGGGCTGCTCGGCCTCGGGCCGCCCGCGCCGCGACGGCAGGAGCCCCTTGTCGAAGCTCCCTGTCGGTGGGGGCTCTCGCGGGCACTCAGGAAAGCAGGAGAGGAAGAATATCCCCGAGGAGGGAGAAGGGAAAAGGGGCAGGAAGGGAAGCGGTAAGACTTAACAGGAGCAGCTCGGGGCGGTTAGCCCAGCACTGAGAAACGCAGGTTAGACTGAGAGTTGCAAATGCGAGAAGAGGATAAATTCCCTCGGGTCAGCTACTGGCAAGCTTTGACTGGTGCCAAAACTCTGCAAATCCCGATTGCTGGGCCTACAGCAGCGCTGAGCTGCTGCCTTCGCCCACCGAGCACGCGCCGAGCCCGGCTCGCGGCGGGAGAGGCCGGGGCAAGGCCCCGGGGCTGGAGGGAGACGGCTCTGCCTTCGCAAGGCGCTTGGAGGACCCCCCCCCCCTCCCCGAGGCAGCGAAGGGCGTCAGGACGTCGGCAGAGCCACGAGCAGACGCGACGCAGCCCGGAGCTCGCGTGCGGCGGCCGGACTCGCCGGGGTCTGACGAGCCGCCGGCGGCCTCGGCGCGGCAGCCTGCGTGCCGCGAGGGGCGAAGCTGCGCTCGTTCCCTCCGGCCCAAGCTTGAAAACCCTTGTCCTAGTCGTCGCGGAGAGGGGGGGGCTTCCCTCCGGCGTCTCGCCCTGCCTCCGGCCGCGGGGCGCCCGCGTGAGCGCGCGGGCGGCTCCCCGGCGCGGCGGCCGCGGCGGGTCCCTCGCGCTGGCAGGAGGCCTCTGGCCGCTTTGGGAGGGGAGCGGAGCCCAAACGCCGGCGAGGCCGCTGCCGCGGGCCTGCTGGCTTTCCGCAGCCCCGGGGGCGCTCGGCCCCTCCGCGGCAGGCAGCGCTGCTCCCCGTCCCTTCCACCCTCCTCTCCCCGCTCTTGCCGAGATGCCACGTGAGCAGAGCATTTGCCTCTCGTTAAAGCGCCTTCTCCACGCGACAGGCGGAGATGCTGATTTTTTAAAATCCCTCTAAGAGTCCTTCTGCTGTCTCAGTGGATTCGGAGCTGCGGCTCTGTGATTAGCCCTCCGGGACTTCCTGTGCCTAAAAAAGTCGCTGCACGTAAGCAGGAATCAAGCGCCAGTCCCGGCAGCGGGAACTTCGGGGACGCGTTGTTTAATATTCACCGTGCGCGGCTCTCGTCCGCGCGCGAGCGCTGCCGTACAAGTGGGTCACAGCACCTATTATTAGCGGGCTGCCGGGTGGGCAGGGAGGACGCTGCGGGGGCCGGGGCGGGAGGCGAAGGGCAGGCCGGGCTCGGCGTCTCCCCCGCGGCGAGGGCAGGTCAGGGCGCCCCGCGCTCGCTTGTGCGAGAGGGGACGTCTGGGCAGGGAGAGGCGGGCTGGTGCCGCTGCCCCCCCCGCCGAGCCAGCTCCCCTAGCACCCGTGGCGATGTCCCTCTTGTCCCTCTTCTTAATTTCCTCCTCTTGCTTTCTCTCCCCTCCCCTCTGCGTCTGAGCGCTGCAGAGTTTAATTGAAATTGTTAAACGACCCGTCACGGCTTTGGCCTTTCTCCCCGGTGATGGATCACCTCCTCGCTGAGGAGGAGCCGCGGCCGGGCCGGGGCGGACGCCGGAGCCCTGGAGACCGGCCGCGAGCTGAGGCTCCCGGCGGAGGCGAGAGGCAGGGGGACGCCGGGGCCCTCGTCCCCGGAAAGGGCTCCGGCTGGCCGCAGAGGGCTGGATCCGGCCGCCACCGGGCAGCGATGCCCCGGGCGCCCGGCTGGGTCTGTGCGTCCCCGTCCTGGCCGACTGCAGCGGCTCCCGGGTGGACGGTTTTGGTGATGGGGCAGGAGGCTCGAGAGGCTGCTGAGGGGTATTTTGTTGGAGGAAGGAGCCCGAACGCCCCAGCGGCGTCCGAGACTCGATGCGTTGCGCGGGGGGAACGGGAGCTGGGCTCGCTGTTTGCCTCCCTCGAGGGAGTGGTGAAGCTTTTTGTTTAAATGAGCATGAAGTGCAAAGAAAGGGCGACAGCTGAGCAAACTCGCGCTAAACTTTCAAGGACAGGGAGCGAAGTCTGCCCTGCTGGGACTTGAACCGGTGGCTCGGGGAGATCCGGCTGTTTTCAGTCTGCCCCCCAGTTTGCTCTCCGTGTCGTGTCTCACAGCGGCTTTGGGGGCTCCCGAGCCCTGGGTGCCTCGCTGGGAGGCAGAGAGTGGGTGCTACTTGTGCAGGGACGTGGATGTGGCCGGGCTCTGGGCTCTGTCGTGACGACTTGCTCAACGGCAGCGAAGTCCCGGGGTGGGGGATATTCTGCCACCGCGCGCCTGGGTCAGGACCCCTCATCGTGGCGGCACGGAGAGCAGTAAGGTTTTCCGGAGAGGTTTTCTCTCCCTTGCCGCAGGCCTCTTCCCTTCCCGCTCGGTGCGGTCGCGGCCCTCGGACGCCGCTCGGCGGGGCAGGCGGTCCCAGGAGCTCCCTGCGGATGGGCGCGAGAAACCTGCGGCAGGCAGGTGTGGGATAGTTCGCCTCCCTCCACTTAGCTTTCCTCCTAATCTCTGGTAGCTGTGTCAGCTTAAGCCCTGAAGCACAGGGTTTAATATCTCTCCTGATATTCGTTAGCCTTGGCCATTAGCGCTCTGTGCGTCCCCGTTGTCTGCAGAGATACCGGCTGCCCTCGGACTCGAGCAGGGCTTTTTTCTTCTCTCTCGATGGCAGGAGGTCCCACAGGTAGGTAGAAAAAAGCCTTTATTTTTTTTTTTTCTTTTCTTCTTGCGTTGGGGTTTATTTTGTGACGTTGAACATGCCTTTGCCTGTGCGAGCTGGGAAGCGAAACGCGCCGTCCGCTGTCGTGGCCCGAGGGTCTCCTTCGGGGAGAAGCGGGCTCCCCCTCGCTGCCGCTCCGGATGGAGGTTTGCACCGGGCAGCGGGGTGGTGCGGGGCTGGGGGCGTCCCGCTGCCTGCGGGGCTGCACCGGGCACCGCAGCCTGCCCGACCCCCCCTGCCGCCGCCGCCTGCACGTGTGACCGTGGCCGGCTCCTGCGCGAGGCCGGCTTTCCGGGGCGATTTCCTGGCGTCCTGCTCGGGGTGTCGTTCCTCCTCCGCGCACGCCCTGCAGCTCTGACGCGCCGGGCTGACTGCGCAGCTCCGCGCGGGCTCGTAAGCACGCTGCGGGCATGCCCGAGAGACGGCGAGAAACTCGGCCGAAGTCGTGAAACTCCCTCTTCCGCCGAGACGAGCCCGGGAGCGGGGAGAGGAGCCGTGCCTGGAAAAGCAGGCGGGAGGCGGTCCCGTTCCTGGGGGGCCGCGGGGCTCCCACCGCCCCGCAGCCCTGCCCGAACGTGCTCGTGCACCGGCCTGCGGTGGGTGGGAAGGCGCAGAAGCGGCTTCAAAGGCTCCCGCGTGCGCAGGGATGGCGGCCAGGCAGCAGCTGCGTGTGGCAAAGGGAGGAGGGGGGATCGAATCCTTCCGTCGTCCTCCCGCCGTTCCCGGCCTCTCTGAGGGGGCTGCTCCAGCACTCAGGGGCCAGCGTGGAGTTTGTTTGGAGTTTTCTTTTCTTCCCACGGGCTGGCAGGGCCCTGCCGACGGGCTGTCCCTCTCGCCCCGGTCAGGAGCTTGGCCGGCCCGTGAGCCTTCGCCCTTCCTTTCGGTCTCTCTCCCGGGGAAGGAAGATCCCAGCACCGGCAGCCGCGAGAAGAGTCAACGCACCGGGAATCCGCCGCTGCTTTCCAGAGCCGGCCTCTAACGGGGGCCTGCGGCGCCCCCGGAGCCAGGGAAACCGTAGCCGCGCCGCGCCGAGCGCAGGGAGATAAGCCGAGAGCAAACAGCGTCGCGAAGGGAGATAAGTGGCTCTCGGGAGCGTCGGAGGCCGTGCCGGGCATCGCCCAGCCCCGGCGGGAAGGACTTCCCCAGGGCCGGCTGCCTGCCCGAGCCCGGCGGCCGAAGCCCCTAAAAGCCCTGCGGCGGGGCAGCGTGCCGCTCCGCGTGCGCGGCCGGGCCCTGCCGCCCCGGAAAGGCGGTGAAGAAGGGGCTCGCCGGGGGGAAGCGGCGCCCGGGGCTGCGCTGTTTCTGCGCTCGGGCTGATGCCGATCCTGAGCGGCGACGGGCCGGGGTTAGGGCCGGGGAGGGATTTCTGTCGCTTGGGCACCCGCGAGTGACTCAGCCCTGGTCGGAGGCGGCGTTCCCCGCTCCCGCCTTCCCCGGAGCTGTGGGAGGCCGTGCCGGCCGCCTGGCCCAGAAAGGCGGGATGGTTTGGACGCCAGCAGCTCCGAAGCCAGCCGGGGAGGGGGAAGCCCGAGCCGGCCTCGGACTGTGCGCGACCGGCGCGTCCCCTCTGCGGCGGGGACAGAGCCCCCTGCGCGCCGGCAGTTTCCGAGCCGCGAGGCAGGAACCGCGTGAAGAAGGGCCGAGTCCCCGCTCCGAATGCAAGGTGCCCTCGGCAGGCACAAGGACGTCCAGGACGCGTGCCTGGAAAGAGCCCCCCGGGACCCCCGGAGCCCCCCGATCCGCTGCACGGTAGCGCTGGGGGCTTTGCAGCTTCCCCTCCTGACTTGCAGCTACCTGGAGGAGAAGCTGCCTCCAACTGAAGACTTCGTCGCGCTCCTCTTCCTCCTTGCGCTTGGCTAGGGGCTGGCTTTGACGGTCTCGGCTGTGCCCTAGAGAGGCTGCCGGGGGGCCGCCGGCATCGGCCGCCCGTCCCGGGGCGCGGGAGCGAGAGGGTCCCTGCGGGACGGGGAGCGGGGTCGGCCGCTCCCGGGCGATTGACGGCGCCGCCTGAAGACGACAGTTTGCAGCTGGCCGGGAGCGCGCGGGGCAGAGGGGAGCGAAGGGGGCGCTCGGTGGGCGCGCGTGCGCGTGTGCCCCGCTTCGCTTTTGAAAGCGCCTGGCCTGGCGCCAGCCCTGGGGCTGCCGCTGGCAAAACGCGGCTCCGGCGAACAAGCACGAAAGGGCAGAAACGAAATAACCGTAAAGCACCGTGCCGGGCTCCGGCAGGGGCTGGGGAGCCGAGGGGCCGGAGCCGCGAGCGCCCCGGATGGCGCCCTGGCTGCGGAGGCAGGGCCGGGCCGGCGGCGGTGCCCGGGCCTTGCCCAGGCGTCGCGGTGAGTCACGGGCCTGTCTGGAGCTGCCCAGCCCGCGCGGAGGCGGCTCTGCCCCAGCCGATCTTTACCCCGGCGCGGGTGAAGGGCGAGACGTCCTCGCCCCCGCCCGCCCTTCGCTGGGGCGCAGCGCGGGGCGGCGGGCGCCGCTCTCCCTCGCGCGGCCGCAGCGGGACGCGGGCCGGGAGCGCGGGCGCCGGGTGGGAGGACCCCCGCGGTTTCGTGACGCTGCCCGCCGCCGCCACCGCCGCGGGGACCGCCACCGCTGCCCGCCGCGTGGTGGGTCTCGGCTTTTCTGTCCCCTTTCAAAGGGCAGCGAGAAGCGCGCGCGGCGACGCCGGCGGGGGCGGCAGTGCCCGCGCAGCCCGGAGGCGTTGCGCCAGGGCGGCCCGGGCTCCGCTCGCCCCGGCAGGGGGAATCGCGCCGCGCTCGGGCCTGGGTTCCCCCGTGGACCTGAAGTATCTCCGGTTTGGTTTTATTCTGGCTGAACCCAACCGACTTCCCTGAACTAGGGCCCGGTTATCCTGTCGGATAAAAAAAAAAAAAAAAAGAAGGAAAACGCTCCTCCTCGCAGGGGAAAAGGCTCTGGGGTGCGAGCCAGCTGGAAACCCCCCGAGGCCAGCGGCGACACGAGCTGCCCCGGCGCGAGCAAAGCCGCCTTCCAGGAAGGGGCCGCGTTTTGGCCGAGCCTGGAGACGCAGCGAGAAAGTCCCTGCTCGCAGCCTGGCTCCGCAGCCTGGGCAGCGCTGCGAGCGCCCGTGTTTGCGCCGCGCCGGAGCCCCTGCCTGCCGGCGGGTGCTGCGGGGAGGCGGCGGTTTCGGCGCTCGGCTCCCGAGCGCTGCCTCCTCCGCCAGCTCGGGCTTGCCGGGGCCGTTCCCGACAGGCACCCGCCATGCGGGAAAAGCGTAAACAGATCGAGTTCCTGGCAGGGGCCCAGGGAGCCGGGCAGGCCTTGGCTTGCAGCCCCCCGCCGCTCGGTTGCTTTGGGGTGGGGGCAGCGCGGCGGGAAGGGGCCGACGCGGGGTGCCGGCGGCGTTTGCTCTTCCTTGCCGGCCCCGCGGGCGCTACGCGAAGCCGCGTGCGTGGGCCCGACCCCTCCGTTTGCTCCCGATGCCTCCGGCCTCGCTGCAAACCAGCCCTTGTCCCGTTACATGGCATCCGGGGGGGCCAGGGCCGCCCCATGTCGCCCTTGTCCCCCGCCGGTCCCTGCGCAGCTGCCGGCCCTCCCCGGCGCTTCCCGCAGATGGCCGGCTCCCGGCGCGGCGCCAGAGCCGCGGACGCGGGCCGGACAATGCGAGGAACCCGCCGGAGCAGGTGGGCGGCGGGGGGAGAGCCGCAGGAGCGCGGCGCCCGGAATAGCTCGGCAGGCGCCCGGGGCAGGCGAGCCTGGCGCGGGGGCCCCCGCCCCGCTTCCCGCTCCCTCGAACGGCGGCGACCGCCGCTGCCGCGGGGGCTTCGGCGAGGGCGCAGCGCAGCGCAGGGCAGGCTGGGCCCCCCGGCCTCGCGCGGGGCGCGCCGCCGGCGGAGGGGCCGCGGCAGCCGGGCGCTTCGAGGGGGCGATTCCTCCTCCTGCTCCGCAGCGCCACTCGGCTAGCCGGAAACCCGGGACAGACGGACAGGCGGTCCGACCCGGCTGGCGAGGAGCGTTTGCTTTGGGCGCCGGCAGAGCCGCGCTTTCCCTGCTCTTGTCCTAGCAGTGGGACTGGGAGCAGGCTAAAGGAGGGATCTTCCCTCTCGGGCTGCTTGTCCCAGCTCTCGATGAAGCTTCACCTTCGCCAGCTGGTAGCGGCTCCGTCCTTTCCCTTCTCCGCTGGCGGCAGTGCCAAGCAGGCCGGAGAGCTCAGCTCGGTGCGCGGGGCGGATCGGTGCCCTTGGCGCCTGAGCCGCTCCTGCCTCGCTGCCCTTTCCGTCGCCGGCAAGGGGATTTGGAAAGGAATCTGTCCCATCCCTGCGACACATGCTGTGCCGTCCCCCGCAGCTCGGGAATGCGGAGCTGCCGGGCGCTGCCGGGATCCTGTTGCTCTGTCCTAACCCGGATACCACAAATGCCCACAGCCCTGCTGCGGCCACGGGAGCCGGGTGCCAGCAGCGAGGCTCGACCGCGCGCTCCCCGCCGGCATCCCCCGGGACCTGGGCGTTAGAGGTCATGTTTTGGCTCCTTCAGGAGGGAAGCAGGAGAGAAGGGAAAGGTGGAAGCCTGGATTCAGACGTGCTCGTTTACTGGAGCTGCTCGGCTCTGTGTTGCAATTTAGATTTAGCTGTAGCCTGTGCTCTGCGTGTTGTTTGCACGCAGGTGGTTATAGGAGAAGAAGAGCCTCTCGTTTGGTCTTGGTAATACTGGAGAGCAGCAGCAGCCCCTTGGGAATGGAAATGCCTGTTCTGTAGCAAGGAAAACTTCTCCCTGAACAGAGCCAGGCACCTTCTCCCCGTTGCCTGCGCGGATCAGACAGCATGCATCCCGGCGGAGCCCGCCGCGCGTTTCTGAGCGGGGCTGGCTGCAGGGAGGATTGGCTCGCGGGGTCAGAGTTTAGGAAAGGCATCTGCAAAGTATTTTTAAACACTTCTGATTTCAAACCCCATCTGCACAGCCACGAGCTGGGAGCAGCAGTTTGAGGTTAGTCCTCAGCCCCGGGCGGTTGATCACCCACGGTGCGGGGGCATTTGGTTGCTGGGTGCTCCAGCACTTGGTCACACGAGCGACAGCACTTAAACCAGTCACCTCGTGCGTGATCTTGAGCAAATCGCTTCCCCCTCCGTGCCTCCCCTCCCATCCTTTCTGCCTTGCCTAGATTAGAAACTCTCCAGGATGGGGACATCCTCTCCGCCTGCCCCACGGCGCCTGCTGCCGCCCACCGCAGCTTCCCCGGGGCCGAAGCGGGAGGAAGTTGCAGGATTTCCAGCCGCCTTCCCGAGTACCAGCTCCGCCGGCCGGAGCGGCACCCGGGTGCCGGCTGCTGCGTGCACGGGACGGCGGGAGCCCCTGGGCCTGCTGGGCTGGCGTTACTGGGACAGAGCGCTTGAAGGCCACGCTAGCCCGGTGCCCAGTCCCCGGCCTTTTCTGGGGACTCGCGTGGTTTGCCGTGACCCTCGGAGCTGTCGCTTGGAGGTGCGGAGCCTTGTTTCGCTCCGTGGATCTCACAGGTTTTTTAATAGCTGCTCCTGGCTGTTGTAATTTTTATTTGGGGCTTGTTGTTAAAACCATAAAAATTACAGTTAAACACTGCTCTGAAGCGTCAGAGCCCTCCAGGTGCGGGTGGGTGCTGCGTCCCTGCCCGCCCGCCTGCCCTCGTTAACTCGTTTGCTCAGCAAATCCAGGCTGATTGACCTGCCCCGGCCTTGGCCTTCCCGGGGATCCCAGCCCTTCGGCTGCCCGGAGCTTCCCGGGTCGCCTCGGCCTGGCTGGCCCCAGACGCAGGCATCGAGGAGCTGCCGGGGAAGAGGGACCCCGCGCCGGTTGTTTGCCTCGCTGTCCTCTCCCTCCGGGCCCGCGTCCGCGCCGCTCACGCGGGCTCCCTTGACATCCCTCTTTGCTTTTCCTTCCTCCGGTTGGAGGTCCGCTTGTCGGGTTGTTTCTCCCCAGATGCTGTAGTCTGCGGTTTTCCCGAGCTGACCCTGCCTCGGTTTGGTCTCTGCGATCTCTCCGAGCGCCTTCGCGTTATGTCTCTGCCCTTGTCGATCGCTTCTCGGTGCGGCAGCGTCTGCAGATTATCCTGACGTGCCGGCTGCTTGGCATCACCGGCGTGGAAGCACCGAGGGTGCCTGTAGGACGCAGCCCCCTCTGTGTCCCAGAGATGTCCCAGAGCTCGTGCGGCCCTTTGCCAGGCTCCTGGGGAAAAATTAATATTGGACTGGCTGGACGGGAGCCAAAGCGGGGTCGACGCTGGGTCGGATGCTTTGCTGACCCTCGCGCCCCGGCAGAGGCTCTTTGCCCCGCGGTTCGCTGGGTGCGCGGGTGGAGCGGCCGCGGCCACGCGCCCGTGCTCGCTGGCGGCCAGCCCGCCGGCCCTTCCGGGGCGGCAGCGGGGAGCCGCGCTCGGCTGCTGGTCCCTTTCCTATCGCCCCATCTCTTCCCGTGCCGGGAGGTGTCCTGTCCTTTCGGAAGGATGGGGGAAATGGAAAAGGCTCCACCTCTTCCCTCGGCAAATACAGCTCCACTGAGTTCATATCCTGGAGAGCGAAACAGCCAGATCCCAGCAGGGACGGTGACTTCACCGCCCGGTAACGTGTTTCCCCGGCCAGCTGGGAAAGGAGCCTTCGTATCTGTGAAGGAGCCGCCTGGCTTCCCCCACCCAAAAGTCTTTACCAGCTGTTTCCATCCCGGCAGCGGCTGGGAGGATGCGGAGCGAAGATTTCGGCTCCGTGGGGAATGGGAGTTCCCTCTCCCTCCTCGCCTGCGTGCTCGGCGGCCGGCTCGCTCGGCCGCGGCGCATCTTCGCGGAGGTCGCCGGCGAGGCGCTGGGAGCTGAGCGCTTCTCCCGCGCCGCCGGCCCCCGGGCTCGCCGGGGAGAAGGCGTGAGCCCGGGCAGACCCCCGCGCGCGAAGCGCAGCGACCGCCCTCAATCCCCCTGGCACCCCGCAGGGCCCTAGATCTGGCTCGGGGTGCGAAGTTTGGAGCAGGAGCAGCTCCTCTGCCCCCGCCAAGGAAGGGGCGAACGCGGCCAGGTCTTTCCGGAGAGCGTCTGCCCCGCTAAGCGGCCCCGGCCGGCTCGGCTCGCTGCGGAGCGCCGGGGCGCGAGCCGTCCCGCCGCAGCTGCGCGGCCGCCGACGGGCTTCCCGCGTTTGCTTTTCCTTCCATTGTTCTCTCGCGGTTTGGTTTAACAAACTCTTGTGTTTTTTCCTGCTTTGCTTGCGGGGAGGAAGGGGGAAATTGGGGTTCTCGCCCGGCGCCGGCCCTGGGAGGCCTCGCAGGAGGGCTGGTGGGGGCAGGTGCTGCCGCCGCCGCTGCCTCTGCTTTCCGGCCTGTCGATCGCGTCAGACTGTGGGTTTTTCCCCGTAAGAAGCCGAAGGAGAAGGTCTCCCGGGCAGCTCTGCGGCCCCGGCAGCGGCGTGAGGTCTCCCGGCCCTGCCGGCAGCAGCCCTTGGAGGCAGCCGGGTGTTTTGGGCTTTTCAAACTGCTTGAGCTGCAGAGGTGCCTGCGAAGGCCCAAACTCAGGTGCAGGCTGTTCGTGGGGGCAGGAGAGCGAGCGCTCGCGGGGCCTGCGCGCGGCTCCGGCCGTCACGGGCAGCAGCGCCCTCGCAGCCTCATTCGGCCGCCAGCTCCGCGGGGGACGGAGGGCGCCCGGCCCCGCTGCCCCCGCGCTGCCGGCGGAGCTGGGCCCCGGGCCGGGCTCTGCGCTGGGGCCGCAGGCAGCGCGGACCGCGGTTGGGAGCCCTCGGCTCTCGCCCCGACTCCATCCCAAACTTGCTGCGTGACTTTGGTCGAGTTTCTCAATACCTCTGCGGCCGAGCTCCTTCCCTCTCCGAACGGGCGAATCTCTTCCGAACCTGTTGGGAAACTGCGCTGTGATGGCAGGTTTGCGGGGACGCGGTGCCGGGAGGAGCCGGCTGTGGGTGTCCGGAGCAGCGAGCCTGCCTGGGGCAGGACGGGCAGCAGGGATAGCGAGGGGCGATGCCTCCGGAAGAGGGATGGACGTCGCTTACTCGATTTCGTACGAGCCTCAGCCTTGGCCGTGCAGCGGGCACGAGCGTGGGGCAGGCCGAGGTGGCAGCGCGCAGGCCGAGAGGCCGCCCGGGGCAGGGGGGGTGAAGCTGCTGCTTCTCACCGCCACCACCGCCGGCCTCTCCGCGGGATCGGAGCTCCTGAGCTCTTTTCCCAGCCCGTTCGTTGGCTTCGCAGTGGCCGGCCCCTGGCTGGGCTTAATTTTCCCACGAGTGCACGCGCGTGTGCTTGGAGCGTCCGGACAGAGCGCGGCGCCCGGCGTCGCGCCGACGGCGAGAAGCGGCGCTTTGCCGCCGCGGCCGCTCCGCCAGCGGCAGGAGGCCGAGCTCCCTCCGCAGCCGCCGCCGCCGTCTCGAGGAGCACGTGGGCCCCACATTTGTAACCAATTTGCTGGAGCTCTCCGGAGGTGTTTCCTGCCTGCTGCTTGGCAGCTCCTCTCCGTACAGAAGCTCGCTGGCTTCCCCGAGCGCTTGCTTAACCCTGGCTGCCGTCGCGGCGGCCGCGTCCCGCCCGGGCGGCAGCGGGCACAGGACCGGGCGCAGCGGGGTGAGGCGGTGCCAGCCCGCAGGGACGGCTCCCGGAGGGGAGCGTGGCTGAGCACGGAGACCTTGTGTCCGGAGATGCTCCCCGGGATGTGCAGAGCCTTGTTTTTCCCTGGAAATCTTGGCAGTTCCTAGGCCTGCTGGTGCTGCTGGGCCCGGAGCCCGTCTCCGATCTCCTGGCGTGGGTCCCTCTCCCGCTCGGCTCCTCCTGGGCCTTTTCTGTTTCGGTCCCTGCGTGGTTTGAGCTCTCCCAGCGTGGACATTGGGGTGACAACGCTGCGGGTCAGTGTCCGCGAGGGAGCGACGTTGCTGGGTCCTTGCTCCTTCTGCTCTCCACTCTGGGTTAATCTTCCCCGGATGCGAGGTCGGGAGGAGAGCGGGGAGGAGCAGGGAGCACGAACCGGGCCTGCGGGCGCTCCGGCGCTTTCATCCTGCAGCTGGGATTTAGCATTCGGAGGCCGTGCTGCCCCGGGACGGCTCCGGTGAGGATGTGACTGCGGGGCCGCCAGAGCGAGGAACTAATTTGAGGAATGTTCCCTGGTGAGAGGAGTTAAAACATAGGAATTCTGCTTTGCGGCTGCTGACAGCTGCCTCCCCCGGCGATGGATGGAGGGAGGCCGGGAAACCTCCCTCTGCCGCCCCGGCGGTCCGGGCCGCTGCCCTCGGCAGATGGGCTCGGGCTGGGGCTCGGGGCGAGCTGTCCCCGTTTGGAGGGTGGGCGCTGCTGAACCCCGGCGACAGTCTGTCGGGCTCCGTGGGACATTTCTGCCTCTTTCGGGTACTCTTGCACTCGACAGACATTTGCATCCGTCCCTTCCCCTCCCTGCATCTCCTGCCTGGATGCAGTTCCGAGGAGCCCTGCGGGGACATCTCGCCGCAGCAAGCTCCGCCAAGGTTTTCCTGCAGAGTCCACCGAAAGGTACAAAGAGAAACAGCGTTTTTCCACCCGCTTTGGGGTGGCCGTGTGCTTCCCGTGTCTTTCCGGTGGTCGCACCATCTCTCCTTGGCTCAGCTTAGCCTCCGGCTCGCACACGCTGGCATTGCCCGTCGCTTCTCGAGCGAGAGAAGCAGCCTGAGCTCTCCTCTCTGGATCTGAGTTCCTACTGCATACAGCATCCTTAAAATATATACATACATATATATATAAACTGATTAAAAGACAGGCACGTTGGAGGCCCAGCCTGAAATCTTTGCTCCAAGCTCCGTCGCTGCTCAGGCTACGCTGTGCCGTGAGGTCTAAACGCTCCATACTGCCGGGAATCCGTTCTTGGTGGCGTGAAAACCAGAAATTGTTCTTGACCAGCCTTATCCCTCTGCTTACAGCCAAAACCAATGGGTGCAGGAAATGACGGATTTATGGGCATTTCCGTGACACCAGGCAGTATGGATTTAGGATTCAGTTTGAGTCGTTTAAGGCGATGTTGGTAAATACAAGTAATGGACCCCTTGATTTCATCTTTGATAATTTCATCTCAGTTGCGTCCTTTGGAAATCCCATGGAAGCAGACCCTGCTCAGCCCTTCCTGCTTGTTGCAGGATGAGTCCCGAGGCTGTGAGGGGCAGGATGAGGTCTGTTCCCGTTGAAGCAGAGCACGTTCCTGGCTCTACTCTACAAAGTGCAAATCTGGCTCAGAAAATGACTCTGGAAAAGAGGCACCCTGGGGTTTGGTGTTTATTGTCTGTCCGTGACTCAGAAGTGGCTGGTTTACAAATGAAATGTTATATTTTCCTAAGCAGCAGGTCCGCAGACCCAGCTTGGTGTCGGAAAGCTCGTCCCAGTGCTGCTTTCCTTCGCGCGCCCCAGCGCCGGGGATGCCGGTGCAGCACGGCTTGGCAGCGCTTACGCAGTCTGATAGCGAGCCTGGCCACGGGGCTGAGGGAAGCTGCTTTGCCTTGACGGGGAACCCAGATCTTCAGCTTTCTGGAGATAACGGACTGGAAAGAAAAAATGAGTGTTGCCTTGTCACCGGTGCTGAGCGACAGGCCCCAGGGAGCAGGTTCCTTCGGGGACGAAGCCCAAACTTGGCACGGAGCTGCTCGCTTGCGTTTGCCTCGTGCTTTGAAGATGCAAAGCACCTGCAAGAGCCAATTATGGTGATCCCATCCTGATCTTCTCTGCTGTGGTGGCTAGTCACAAATCCATCACCAGAAGCCACTCAAAGACCATTTTGCATTAATTAGCTTGTTTACAAAACATATTAAATTGCAGTAATGACGATACCATTACTTGGTTTCCTTTTAATTATCCACTTGCATAATGAGCCAGCCCCCTCCTTGGCTCCATTTCCGGTAGAAAGGGCCACATATCCTTGGGCCACACAGCACATCTTGGTTGTTTTTGTACGAGATCTTCCTGTGAGATGGGCGGAGATGTGAGAGAAGGGAAAAAAAGAAACAGAGGAGGAGGAGAGGACCCGGGAGCTGTGCCCGGCTCTGCAAGCAAGAAGGCTTTTCTCCAGGAACCCAGCAAGTTTCAGTGGGTTCGAGGTGGCTCTTTCACCCCGGGCTTAGAGCCTGGCTGTCTGGAGGACTGCGATATCCCATAGGAAGCAACGCGGAAACCTGCCAAAGCCTTTAGTTCTCGTCGGCTTGGCGATGGGGCTGCCTGGAAGAGCGGAGGAGAAGCGATGGCATTTCTTGCCCCCCGCATACCTTCTTCCTTTCTTTCCCTTTTCACTTAGCGCTTGAATTCCAGAGATGTTAATCCGCTCTCAACCCCTCGGTGGAGAATAAAACGGCCTCTCTGTGTGGGAGGAAAGAATTTGTGTGAATTCATTACAGGAAAGAGCGGGCAGCAGAGGCGGGCGCGTGTGAGCGCGGGCTGAGGATGGGGTGAGCATCCTCTGCCACTCAGTGGTCCCCGGGCGAGGAGAGAGGGACGGGCAAGGAGATGAGAGCATCGGGCACGGCACAATCCTCGCTTTCAGAGCCCGAGTCCTCGGCCCCAGCCGTAAAAATGCCAACCATCTGCTCTGTGGGCCAGTCCTTGGCGAGGAGCAGCGAGTGGGGAGCAAAACGTCCCCGCTCGGCACGTCCCAGGTGCCGCTGGCTATAAATGGGAGCGCGTGCCGAGGAGGGGCCGGGGCCGCCGTCGTGGCGGATCGGGGCGATGAGAGCTGCGGGCAGGGGGCCGCGAAGGGCTGCTGGGCGCAAAGGTCGGAGGGAGGAAAAACGTCTGAGCTGGAGCCGGGGCTGCTCCTTGGAGGGTCTGCGGAGGTGAAGGGCAAGAGGCCAGAGAGCGAGGAGGCGCCGGCAGGATGGGGCAGGCGCTGTTCTGCGCGCTGGCAGGTCCGTGTGGCCGGCGGTGAGCCGGGGCCGCGGCTGGCGAGGTCTCCGCACCCCGCGCTCAGTCTCCCCGCGGGAGCGGGGCGGGCAGGAGGTGCTGCGCCTCTGCCGGCTGGCTCCCGGTGACGCTCCCCGGCGCGCGACGGGGCTGCCGGACCGGCTGCCCTCCCCTGACGCTCTGCTCTTCTCTCTGCAGAGCTCCTGGGATCTGCCAAACGCCTGAACGTGAACTACCAGGATGCGGACGGGTGAGTTCACTGCGGCCCCGTGCCGGGGACGCCGTTGGGCTGTCGCTAACCTCGGTGACTCTTTCGGGGCTGGCTGCCAAGCCTCGGTGAGCGCAACAGCATCCCGAGACGGTGCCGCTCCGCGAGGCCACGGGTAGCCCTGCAGAGCGAGCGGGTCCTCCGTTTGACGGGGTAGAGAAGGAAAAGATGAGGTTGCTAAGTGACCGCAGCGTGTTTGTGTAGCTCATCGCTGCCAAAATCCAAGCACTTAACGCGCTGGGTACTGAGAGTTAAGGAAGCCACAAAGGCCCGTAAAATAATTAAGCACGTTATTCTTATTGAATTAACTCTGACCCATAACTTATTAGCGTTGTTGTATGTATTATTGTTGTACCTAATTTCTGCGGGTTTCCTTTCGGAGGACTCTGCAGGAGGAAGCGCCAGTGAGCGATGAGTTCGAGCTAGCCGACAGGGGGTTTAAAACGTGCAGCTTGGCTTTGTCTTGAAATAATTCTACGCAGATGTAGCTTAACATAAAAGACGTACTAATAGGAGGGCCGATCTAATTTTGATAAGGCGCGGGGCTTGCGCTTGGGCAGATCCGGCAGGGTCGGCGGTGGGGACGCGCGTGGAGGGCCGGCTGCCCTTTGCAGGGGGCCGCGTGAGACGTTCACGTCCTTAAAATTGCCGGCGGGCGCCCTGGGTTTCCCTGGGGCCGGAGGAAGGGAGCGGGCGCGAGATGAGTCAGGCGGCGCGGCACACTCGCCCGTCCTCGGGGGAGAGCTGCTTGCAGCCACGGCGGTGATGGTGTCCTCGGCGTCTGGGCACGTTCGACCCCCGCTGAGCGCATCCGAGCCCCGGGCCGGCGCCGGCGGGAGCCCCCGGCGCTTCTCCGAGCGGCGTGCGAGCTAATCCCCCGCGGCGCGGGGACGCCTTGCTCGGCCGCGGCCCTTCACGTGACGGCCCGGGGGGGTGCTCCGGGCAGACAGGCCTCTTTCACAGCCCCGAGACACAGGGCTCATTCATCGTCGCTGGCCTCGCGCTCCCTGCCGTGGGCTCCTGGCATCGCCGCTGGCACGGGCAGCGAGACGAGGCCGCTCGGGGGGTGACAGAGGCGCACGGAGGCATAAACGGGGGCTACTACATTGGCCAGGTGCTTTAAGCCCCGAGTTCTTGGCCTGAGTCCTCCAGCACCGCGGAGCCAGGAGTCTCCGGGGTTTATCTGCCCTTTCCCCCGGGGAAACCGAGGAGCCGACACGGAGCAGGGGGTTGGGAGGAACGAAGCTGCGAGCGGGCCCGTGCCCGTGCCGGGCTGAGCGCTCGCCGCCCGCCGCGGGGCGGCTGCAGGGAGCGCGCGGCGCGGCGGCCGGGCTCCGGCTGAGCCCCTGCCTTGTGCCCGCAGGTTCTCGGCGCTGCACCATGCGGCGCTGGGCGGCAGCCTGGACCTCATCGCCCTGCTGCTGGACGCCCAGGCCACCGTCGACATCAAGGACAGCAACGGTAAGGGGCGTCCGCCGCGCACCCCCTCCACAGCCCTGCGCTCTCGCGGCCGGGAGCCGCCGTCAGAGCAAGGCCGCGGGCTGGCAGGCCCGCCGGCGCTCCGGCGAGGAGCTGGGCCCCGCGGCGGCCCGGTGCCAGCCCTGCCAGCCCCTCTCTCGGCAGGGATGCGCCCCTTGCACTACGCTGCCTGGCAGGGGCGAGTGGAGCCGGTGCGGGTGCTGCTGCGGGCCTCCGCCTCGGTCAACATGGCCTCGCTGGACGGGCAGATCCCGCTGCACCTCTCAGCTCAGTACGGCCACTACGAAGTGGTGAGTGAGTCCTGGTGCCCCGTGTGGCCCCGGTTTGAGTCTCTCGGGGGATCTGTGCCCCGTGGGCCGGGGTCGAACCCCGTCACGGGGAGGGAGGCAGGGCTGGCGGCGGCCGACTGCTGAGCCCTGGCCCGCATTGCTCCCCCGCAGTCGGAGATGCTGCTCCAGCACCAGTCCAACCCCTGCCTCGTCAACAAGGCGAAGAAAACCCCCTTGGACCTGGCCTGCGAGTTCGGGCGGCTGAAGGTGAGCGCTGCGACCCCGGTGGGGCCGGGCCGAGACGAGTCTGGGCCTGCGCGCGGCGTTTCCCCGGGGTGTCCCAGCCGGAGCAAGGTGCCGCTCCAGCGGGAGCGGGCACCTCACACCGAGCCCGGCCGTGACCGCCCTCCCGGGCCCTGGTGCCTTGCTGGCAGCTCCTGCCTCCTCCCGCAGCTGGGGAGGCCGGGTCTGACCCCACGAGCTGCGGGGTTTGCTCCCGACCTCGCGGCAGGGCAGCGGCAGCCCGGGCGAGCATCCAGGCGTCCTCGCTGCCGGTTCTCCGCAGTTTCTCCCCCCGCTTTGCCCCTGTTTAAGCACAGATAGGCTGAGCTCACTAATCCGCACAAGCCCTGAGTACCGGCTTGGCTCAGCTGCTCGAGATCCCCGGCTCGGCCGGCGGGGATGGGGCTGTCTGCGTTTGCGGGGGATGGGCTTCCTCGTACCCCGGGAGACCCCAGCTGAGCCAGCGTAGCACTGCGGGGCTGCGATGGAGCACAGCCAGGCAGACCGTCCCATGCGCCACCAGGGAGTGGACCATGGGGATATTTCCATTTTTGGAGTATCTATAATATCTGCAGCTATAAACAGGGCAGTAAAAATAACTCCTCTGAGCTCCTGGGCTGCCCCAAGATGCTGCCTGTCACTCTGGGCTTGGAGAGACTGGAGCTTTTTAGGGCTTGGTCTGAAAAACCCAATTATGGGAAGCCTATTCCTGGCTGCCGTGACCTTTTGTAGCTCTTGCCCCGGGGCCTCGCGACAGCGCAGCCCCTGCCAAGCACCGTCTGTGTCCGGCCAAGCCCTGGGGCTGCAGGTCGGACGGGACAGACGGGATGGGGAGCGCAGGGCAGGCCCCAAAGCTGGCACCGCAAACTGCGCGTGAGCCCCTCGCTGGGAGGCTGCAGGGCTCGCGCCCCGTTTCTCACCCGTCGCCCCCTCGCAGGTGGCTCAGTTGCTGCTGAACAGCCACCTGTGCGTCGCCCTTCTAGAGGGCCAGTCCAAGGACGCCACTGACCCCAACTACACCACCCCGCTGCACCTCGCGGCCAAGAACGGGCACAAGGAGATCATCAGGTAACTGCCCTCGCCGCTGCTCCTGGCTCACGCGAACCCCCAGCACCACCAGATCCCCGGAGATTGTTGCAGAACTGCAGTCCTGCTTCTTCCTAAACCCACCTTCCCCCTCCCTCACCTCCAAAGCCTCCGTGCTGTGGAGAAGATCCTCAGAGCCTTGCCGGCCACGTCTGCTAGCTCACACCTCCCTCTGGGGCTCCATCCCTTTCTCTCATTCCCACCAGGCAGCTACTGAAAGCCGGAATCGAGATCAACAAGCAGACGAAGACAGGCACGGCCCTGCACGAAGCTGCTCTCTACGGCAAGACCGAGGTGGTGCGCTTGCTTCTGGAGGTGAGCACGTCGGGGCGTGAGGGGGGAGCCGGCACCGGGCTCTCCCTGGCTGCGTCAGTCGAGCCCATCCCAGCACCTCCTTCCCTTCTCTGTGGCTTTGTCGCGCCATCCCTGCGGCACTGCGGGTGCTGGCTGGCTCTTGTCCCATTTGATGCTGGTTGCAGTGCTGTGATGGGGAGGGAGCTGCTGCTAACCCGGGGGAGCGTTTGCCCGTGGCCTGGCACAAACCACATCTCCTCTGGGGCAGGGCGGCGTTGATGTGAACATCAGGAACACCTACAATCAGACAGCCCTGGATATTGTGAACCAGTTCACCACCTCGCACGCCAGCAAGGACATCAAGCAGCTGCTAAGAGGTGAGATGGGGCTGCCTTGCCCTGAGGTCTCACTTGGCATCAAAAACAGGATCCCAGTTGGACCTGCCTGATGTTCCCATCACTCCTCCTGCATGGCCCTAAACTAGCCTGGCTCCGAATGTGAACATCACTGTCCCTCGTGCGTGCTTCCGTCCTCCCTATGGGCTTTGGTGTGGGGGAATTCTCGGAGATCGAGTCCTTCCTGCCATATTAATGTTCTCTTCTCCTCTCTCCATGCTTATTTTCTCCCTCTGCTTTTCCTGAACTGTTCTCTTGCTCCTCTGCTCTCTGCCACCTTCCTCTTTCCCTCTGTCCCTTGTCTTCAGAGGCATCAGGAATCCTGAAGGTCCGAGCTTTAAAGGATTTTTGGAACCTCCACGATCCAACTGCTCTCAATGTCCGGGCAGGAGATGTCATCACGGTAAGGCCTTGGGGGGCCTGCTCCGCACTTCTCCCCTCACCTCCCGCCCTCCTCCTTAGGGTGCCAACCTCCTCCCTCTCACCCCTGCCACAGGTCCTGGAGCAGCACCCGGATGGGCGGTGGAAGGGACATATCCACGATGCTCAGAAAGGCACCGATCGGGTTGGATACTTCCCTCCCTCCATCGCCGAAGTCATCAGCAAGCGCACAGGTCAGTACCCGTCCTGGGCATGCTGAGACGGTCCCTGCTGCAAAACCCTCTTGTCCTTCCTGGCACTGCCCATAGGACAGGTCCCCGCGGCCCTGGCTAGGTAGGGTGGGCAGGAGAAGGACATGGGGTGGGAAAGGGGGTTCATGTGATCAGGGAGGTGGAAATCTGGGCTTTGAGGCTCAGATACCCATTGGCAAGAGCAATCTGCTCAGTGCCAAAGCCGTGCAGCAACCCCAGCCATGGTGGCCCGGTGCCAGCTTGGCAGCCGTGGCGGGGAGGGCTGGAGCACAGGGGCTGCCGGCCAAGCAAGCTTGCAGAGCTGAGCCATCTCCAGGCCACAGCTCCCACCGCTCCCTGCGGCTGCCCCTGCGTCCCGGTGGCTGGAGTGGCTGCAGGACCGGTGCCCGGCTGGGCAGCAGCCCCCTGGCACCCACCGTGCCCGGGCCGGTGGCTGCGCCCTGCCTGGGCGAGCGAACCTGGGATCCTGCAGCTTCCCCCTCGCTGCCTCCCGCAGGGGCTCTGACCACGCGTGTTTTGTGTTTGAATGCAGGCATGATCCTCCCCCGCCCGGCGCCTGCGCACCAGCGCCAGGGCCCCCCCGGGGCCCTCACCGCCCTCCCCGGCGGGCTGCAGCACCTCCCTGACGAGTGTCCACACCAGGCAGCCCCGAGCGTCCCAGCGGCCTATGGCCACCTCACCCTAACCCGGACGGTGCCGGGCCCTGACAGCTCAGGTCAGGGGTGCTGCTGGGGAGGGAGACGGGCTGGGGACCTTCCCCTGCCCCCCAGCCCTGCCGCGCAGCAGGAAAATAGTCAGATGAGAGGGGAGCAGGCGTAGGGAAATGGAGTTTAGGGGAGTCCGTAGAGCAGCCCCCATCCCTCCCCGTGTCCTCGGCCCGGCTGAGTCCCCGCGGCCCCTCGGTGCACCCCTGCCAGCCCAGGTTGCCCCGTGTGTGCTGGGAGGTGGGAGGCGCTGGTGGACCGTCTGTGGCCGGAGGGCTCTCGCGTGAAACTGGTCTTCACCGGCACCCCCGAGTTGGCCGACGCCAGGCCTGTTCCTGCGTGGGCAGCCAAGGCCACGGCCGTGTGGGATGTTTGCTGGGGAGCTTTGTGCCTTGTGTCCGCCCTGGTCTGGGGGCACCGCCTCGGTGGTTAGCGAGCGCCGCCCCACGGCGCTGTGTGCCTGGGCGGCTGACGTGCTCCGCTCCTGCCCCGAGCAGCAGGAGACAGGAACAGCGTGGGCAGCGAGGGCAGCATCGGCAGCATCCGCAGCGCCGGCAGCGGCCAGAGCACCGAGGGCACCAACGGGCAGAGCACCAGCATCCTCATTGAGAACGCCAGGGTAGGTGCAGGCCCCCCAGCTCTCACCCTTCCTGCTCCCCCAGTTCAGCCCCACAGACCTTTTGATAGGTCCTGGGCACGGCTTTAAGCCCTAGTGTAGGGGCCTCTCCTCCTCGCTCCCAGGAGAGGGTGCAGGGCAGGCCCTGGCCCCCCCTGCCGTGGGACAGGGCCTGTCACCGGTGGGAATCCCTCCTCCGCTCACCTTTCCTCTCCCGCAGCCGCTGCCCTCCGCCAGCGATGACCTCCAGCAGCACCTCGTGGGATCGGAGCCGCGCAATGGGCAGCTGAACTCCACGGCAGGTGAGGAACGTCCCCCCGGCCCCCCGCCAGCCAGATACCCACCCCCGGCAGCGTGGGGCCCCAGCGGGCCAAGCACAGCACAGCCAGCCCTCGTTGCCATCATTCCTCCCCCCAACACTCACCTCTCCCCTCTACCCAGGGCCCCCGGGGCACCAGACCCCCGGCAGCTGTCCCCCTGGAGACAAGGTCTTCTCCCACCAGTTCCTGCGCCCTGAGCAGCTCCTCGAGGGGAAGGTAACTGAGCCAGCTGGGGAGGGGATGTTTCTCCTAGCAGCGCCAAGCACGTGGGGCAAGAGAGGCCATCCAGCTGTTTGGGGCTCTAGGTCCAGTTCTTGCTGTGCTGGGGACATGAGGGATGGGGACTTGGGGATGATGGGTCCTGCACAAGGAGGAACTGTCATTTTGCACAGAGCAGCTAGGTCCTTCCAGCCCCTGCAGCCATCGTCACGGGTAGCTTTTTGCTCTGTCCTCTCTACAGGATGCAGAGGCCATTTATAACTGGCTGCACGAGTTCCAGCTGGAGTCATACACCGCCAACTTCCTCAACGCCGGCTACGATGTCCCCACTATCAGCCGCATGACTCCAGAGGTAAGGCGGGTCCTTCCCCCCAGTCCAGCACAGTCCTTGGCCTCATGAGCCACCAGCAGCTGCAGGTACCCACTGCCCTGTGCCTGCATTGCTGCTGCTAACCGCAGCCCCTTTCTCTCTGCGCTAGGACCTGACAGCCATTGGTGTGACCAAACCGGGACACAGGAAGAAGATCTCCACTGAGATTGGACAGCTCAGCATCGCTGAGTGGCTGCCCAACTACATCCCGGTGAGTGCCTGGACCCTGGGGCTTTGGTGCAGCACCCTCTTCTCCCCAGGTCTTTTCTTAGAGCCGCCCTCCCTGGGACAGGACGGGATGGAGGTCTGTAAGTAAATGGCCCGGTGCACGCTGCAATGGCCTATGCTAACACAGCTAGAGAGACTCCAAGGAAAGGTCTCCTAGCCAGGGGCAGGGAGGGAGTGGATGGAAGTGCAGCCTGTCCCTTGATGCTCATGGCGGTGCTCTGTGCTCTTTGCAGGCTGACCTGATGGACTGGCTCAGTGCCATTGGGCTGCCCCAGTACCACAAAAAACTAGTGAACAACGGTTATGACTCCATCACCATCGTGACAGACCTGACCTGGGAGGATCTGCAAGAGATTGGCATCAACAAGCTGGGTGAGTGGCTGACAGGAGCATCTCTGATGTGGAGCCAAGGTGGCCAAGTTTCCTGGCAAAGTGTCTCGATGTGCAGGCCTCCCTCGGGCTGGGCGTTGCACGGTATGTCCTATACACCCAAAATGGGTGGTTCATGGCAGCTCCCAAAGACTCTCTGTGGCAGGCTGGAGCCTGGCTGAGCTTGGTGCCAACCAGTGCCATGTGGATATCACCAACAGTTTGTCTCCTCCTGTTGGCAGGGTTTAGGTAACCCAAAGACCTTTGCTGGGTTGGTGGCATGACGGCAGCTCTTCTGGGCCAGGAATCAAAGGCCTTGGAGAGCCAGAGCCGACCTAATGTCCCCCTCTTGTCACAACCTTCCCACAGGCCACCAGAAGAAGATCATGTTGGCCGTCAAGAAGCTCAGAGACCTCCGTAAAAGCTTGAACCAAGCAGAAGCAACACTGGCGAGACGTAAAGTCCCTGGTGCCCTGGACATCGTCACCATCGAGTCACTGGAGAATGGGGAGTGTCAGTCCCCGCACACCCCCAAGATGACGACATTTCAGGACAGTGAGCTCAGCTATGAGCTCCAGACGGCCATGTCCAACAGCTGCCACGAGACACTCAGCATCAAGAGCAGCCAGGGGATGTCGCGGAGCCAGGAGAGCATCGGGGTGCGCTCCAGGGGCTCAGGGCACTCACAGGACAACGTGCTCTCTCGGCGCCTCTCCAGCCCCTCGCAGGAGAGCCTGGGCAGCGGGGAGAGCAGCGGCAGCAGCGGGCAGTCCTGCACGCAGCCCCACAGCAAGGAGAGCCCGGCCAGCCTGCCGGGACGGCCCAGCCCCGAGCCCTACGGGAAGCTCGTCTCCCCGGAGGGGCAGAATGGCCATGCCAACGGCTGCGGGGGAAGCCCTCTCAAGGAGAGGAACCTGCCCGAAGGCATGGATCAGTACCCCCGGCCGGCAGCTCAGAAGGGCACTGTCCCTCCAGGGCCACAGGCAGTCACCCCCTGCACCCCTCCCCAGACCCCCAGCAAGGCAACTGCCCCTTACGTCTTCATGTACCCCCACGTCTCCTTGAAATCCCAGGCAACCCCTTCCCTCCTGGGAGCAGAGCAGCCCAAGAGCCTGGCGCACCCCTACCCCTCCTTCTCCCCCACCCAGAAGAGCAGCCTGCAGACATCAGCCCAGAAAGCCTTCTCCTACCTGCACAGCCACTGTGGCCCTGCGGAGATGCCCACGGGGCTGCCCAAGCCTGCCGCTGCGCCTGGCGCCTGGCAGGCCGCGGAGCAGCAAAATGGAGGCGAAGGTTTCAAGCACAAGAAGCGGTCGCACAGCCTGAACCGCTACGCGCTGTCAGACGGGGAGCACGAGGAGGAGGAGGATGGGATGTCTACCAGCACGCTGGGCTCCTACGCCACCCTCACACGGCGCCCAGGCCGGAGCCAGATGCCGCGGGCCTGTCTGCAGGCAGAGGCCAAGGTCACCCGCAGCCAGTCCTTCGCCATCCGCGCCAAGCGCAAGGGCCCTCCGCCGCCGCCTCCCAAGCGTCTCAGCTCTGTCTCCAGCGCCCTTGCCGCGGAGGCAGACAGCGAGCAGGCCCCCGAGCCCGAACGACAGCCCGCTGCCGTCCCAGATGCGGCCGGTGTCGCTGCTTCCCCCAGCGACGCCGGCCACAGCAGAACGGTGAGGAGCCTCGCGACTGCGCTAGAGGGGCCGCCCGGGGCGAGTCCGCCCAAGCCTCTCCTGGCCCCGAAGCCCCTGAACATGGCTCAGGACTGCGTCTCCAGGGTGAGCGAGGACAGTCAGTCCTGCCACGCTGATGACTCCAGCACTGCCAGGCTTTCAGATGCCAGCAGGGACGCCTTTGAGAGCAGCAAGCCCCGGAGACGGACATTTAGTGAGCCCAGTGCTCCCATGACGGAGACCGTGCAGGGCAGGCGGGAAGATGCCTGCTCAGACACGGAGGAGGAGGCGGCCAAGGCAGAGGCTTCCACCTCATCCTCCCAGAACAGCTCCAGTGAGTGCATCCCCTTTGCAGAAGAAGGCAACTTAACCATCAAGCAGCGGCCTAAGCCTGCTGGGCATCTCAAGGCTGACGCAGCCACACTGGATGCAGAGCCCAGTTCCCAGGCCACAGAGCCCCCCTGCTCCAGTGGGAAGGAGTCAGGGGTGCCCGTTGCCACCAAAGAGCCGCCCGTGCTGGAGTTCAACCTCACAGAGTCGGACACAGTGAAGCGCAGGCCCCGCTTTAAGGAGCGCGAGCCGCTGCAGACGGTGCTGAAGGCGTTCAGCCTGGCCGGGCAGGCCGAGGCAGGGGCGAACCTGGCGCCGCAGTATGCGCAAGCCCAAGCCGTGAGCATCACAGGCCCGGCCACCCCCAGGCTGGAGCCGCAGGCTGGGCTGGCTGGAGATGCCTTTGATGATGACAACATGGAGTTCAGGATTGCTGAGATAGAGAAGAGCATCCTGTCCCTCGAGAAGGGCATCAAGAAGGCACCAAGCCCTGTGAAACCCCCCAGCCCCTCGGAGCTGCTCAGCACTGCTGTGCTGAGGACACCAACTCCAGGTAGGTGTGTCTGTGTGGAAGGAGAGCCCTGTCCTGTGGGGTGTCTCCAAAGTGGTGGTGGGGCCTGCAGCTCCCTTCGGTTCGGTCGGGTACCACATCCCCACAAAGCTGGGAGGTGAGAAGGGAGCGCATGCTACCGAGTGCAACGAGGTTCCTCCCGTTACAGACGTCCCAGCCAAACACACCTCCGTGGCATCCACCAAGCTGGTGTTCTCCGGACCCAAGACCGTCTACCAGCAGGTCCTGCAGCCTTCCCGCCACACTGTCGCTCCCTGGGCGGCTGCTGAGACGGTGCCAGACGTGATCGGACCCGTGGCTGGTTCCGTCTCTCTGAACCCAGAGCCCAGCAGCAAGGCGTTGGCGAAGCCTTTGGGGGCCACTCTGGCCCAGCAGAGGCTGGAACAGACCAACTCCACCCTGGCTGCTGCGCTGCAGGCCGCAGAGAAGAAGATAACAGCCAAGGAGGCAGAGAGGTGAGGCAGCACTGGGGCGGGATGGGAGGAAAACGCTCGGGTTAGGCCCTTGCGGTGGAATTGGGCAGCCCCGGGGAGGGGAGGGAAGGACTAAGGAGCCTCCAGCTGCCGGCTGTCCTGGAGGGCTGTGCGCGTGCAGCAGCCACCTGGGGATGGGAGCCACACGTGTGCGCTGTAGCAGGTTATACGTGCTTGAGTCCCGGGCACGGGCTGAGCTCCAGCTGCAGGCAGGAGGGTTGGCTCCAGCCCGGTTCTCCCTGCCCCACCAGGGCCCCAAGCCTTCAGGCAGCCTTTGACCGTCTCTCCCTTTCCCTCCCAGCCATCCTGAGGCTGTGCACTCAGCCAAGAACATCCTGGAAGACATCAGCAACATGTTTGATGACCTGGCCGACCAGCTGGACGCAATGCTGGACTGAGGCTTGCTCCCTTCTTCCCCTTCCCGCCTCCAGCTGCTCCGCAAATGCCCGTTGTGATGAGGGGAGAGTAGATCTAGCACCCAAACGGTGTCTCCAAGTATCTCCAGCTGCCTCCTTTCCTGCGCCTTACACCATGGCTAGGAACCCGTCTGCCCCCTCCTCGCTCGCCCAGCATCTCTGGCCCCAGAGCTGCCTGGCTCCGTGTCACACGCTCCAGCATGACCATGGGCTGGTTTCCGAGAGGGTCAGGCCTTTCCCACCAGACTGGCAGCAGGAGGAGAGCCCAGAGGGGCTTCACACGTGGTCCTGGAGGCTGCAGAGAAAACCTCGCTCCCTTGCACAGAGCTGAAGAGCCTCCACAAGGGACCTTTCTCTTCTCTCGCTGCGTTGCCGAGTCCTGCCTCTTATTATTTATCCCCTGCCAACAATGTGTCAAAGGAGAGACCTCCCCGGGCAGCCGCCACCGAGTTGGCTATTTACTGAGCAGATCCCAGCCCCGGCAGAGCCTGACAGCAGCTAAAAGAAGACAGGGCTTGTCGCGACTTGGCAGCTTGCAGAGTGAGAAGGAACCTTCCTGCTTTATTTGCTGCTTTTCCGAACGCGTCAGCATCAGGCAGCATGTAATCTGAGCGGATCGAAATCCCCCGGCAGGACCCGCACCCCCATCCCCAAGGCCGGGGCTGGCACTGCCCGCATCCCGCGGAGCGGCGAGTGCTGTGCCGCGGGCCCTGCCGGAGGCGGGGGGCTGCCCGCGCCTTTCGCGGGGCGAGGACAGCGACTCGCTGCGCCCACGGCCGGGAAGGGCCGCGCGTTCGTGCCAGCCGGGCTCGACCATGCTGCTAAATGGAGGCTGCCCTCTGCCGACACCGTGCCTACGCAAACCGCCAGCCCCGCCACTTCCAGGGAGGCGGTAGCACAGTGGTTAGCGCTTTTTTCTTTTCTTTTTTTCCCCTTTTCCTCCCCTGTCCCCTTTTGGAGGAGAAAATGGTCCCGTTTCCCACTGATCCTCAGTGCAGGGAGATCCTGGCACAAACTCAGCTGTGAACTTTGTTAGACAGGAGCTGCGTTTGAGACTAGGTGATGATGCTTCCTTGCAGCTCCAAAACCCGGCAGGAGAGGTGACCCCACATGCACCGGGTGAATTCAGCTCAGCAACAGCTACTGTAAATACAGGCTGGATGCAGTCACAGCCCCGTGGCCGCAGCAGGGGAACAGCAGCGGTAGCTCGCTGCGTCCAAGCAGTAGGAACGGCTGCATAGCTTGAAGACAGATTTCTCTAGCAGGATCTGTTTAGTAGTGCATGTCTAAATATGTCCAAGAGCCCCGAACTTGGCTTGCGCTCGGCATGCCAAGCAAATGAAAGCATCAGAGCACCAGAAGGGAACCCAAGATTGTACTAAAGTGCCATTTGTTGCAAAAATCCCAAACAAAAGGAAATCCAGCCCATCACCTCTTAAAAATAAAAATACCAACACAAAACCAAACTGTAAAGGGAGAAGGTGGCTGAAGAGGCAGTCGCTTCCCACTTTTGGGGGGAGTTTGCAACTGAAGTAGACAGTTAGCAAGACAACGTGCCCCTGCACCGCAAAGGAGGCGCCCAGCGCCCGCCTGGACATTTCCCGGGGGCCTTCGCTCGCGAGCGGCAGCCAGCGGGAGATGCCAGCCTGGCCTCTGCGTTAAAAAGCAAAGACAAGAAAGCCCTGAAAAAAAAGAAACAAAAAAATGCTTGGTTGGCTGGGACTTGAGGTGAATTTGAGGTGCTTAAGGCACCCAAAGCCTGGCGAGTTGGTTGCTCTGTGTTTTATACATCCCACTGAGGGTATTAAAGTGACCATGTCTGACAGACAAGTGCTACATCATGGACTGTGTTTTTAAATAGCTGCAACCAGTGGCACTTTATCGAAAGGTTTGCAGAAACCTTTTAAAACTGATTTTTTACTCTCACACAAATCAACCTGGAACACGCCCAGGTGGGTTATTTTTTTTTCCAATGTTGATAAACTGTAAATGTTTTTTAAAGGCCAATGTATATATTTTAAATGTGATTTATTATATATATTTACTAACCAGAATTGCAAGTCTTGTACTCTAGGGTCAGGGATAAGAGGACACTGGGGTGGAGCTGTGCCGCTGTCTGAGCCACCTGAGGGCAGCACCACGCTGCTCTCACTGTCAATAAGGGAATTAATTTGATTTTGCAGAAAAATGCCTATTTTTTAAGCTCTAGATCTTTATTTTAAAGCTACTGTATGGTGCGTAAGTTATGTACACTGCAACTGGGACTAACTGACCCTGGCTGCACCTGCTTCATGCAGCAAGGCAGTGAGGGGAAAAAATAGCCCATGTAATCACCAGACTGACAACAGATTTTAAACCATCTGCTCTCTTTGTGTTAATCATGTGGTTTTTGTTTTCCACTAACATCCATTAAGACTAAGTTCTATTAAACAGTGGGGCATATTTTACCCTTTTGATAGTTCTGCGTAGTTGTCTCCTTCATTTCAAATCCTACAAGCTTGTCTCGTGCCCTGTTTGAAGTCACTGAGGATCAGCTTTATCCTGCCCGTTGCGTCCTTAAGCTCTGGGCTTCCTCGCGTAAGCCCCTGCCTCAGGTAAGGGGTCTGCTCTTGCCTCCAGCGAGGTTCACGTTTTGAGCTGAGTCTTACCGCCGTGGCAGTAACGTGTGCTTAAAGCTCCAGGGACCAACCCTGCCCCATTGCCCTGCTGTGGAGCCACAGCTACCTCGGCTTGGCAGGCAGAGGACTCCTCCGTCCTCGCCAGTGATCAGAGCGCGGCCGCAGGGACGCCAGGTCCTGCTCGCCGAGCAGCGCGCACAAAGCAGCCCAGGCCTCCTTGTCTCTCCGCTACTCCGTTTGTGTCTGGATCGCACTGTGCCAGTTCCAGCTCACGCTGTACCTTTCATTCAGGGAGCTGCCACCGGTGCAACACCTGTCACGACTGATGCAACCACGTTACACCTTGTGCTGTGCCCAGGATCCAAGAGACCGAGCGGTAAGTGGACAGTTATTCTGCAAAAAGAGGGATGCAGAGATGGACAGAGTTGTCCAAGGCTGGACAGAAAGAAGGAAGAAGTGCCAGGATCAGCCCCCAGGAGCGCAGCCCTTAGGCCACGGCTCTGGAGCAGACATTGGCTCTGTCGCAGTTACCTGTGCCACAGCCACACAGGTTCTGTCACCGCCTTGCTTTGCTGGGTGCAAACTCCATCCCCTTCTCACTGGGCTTGGTAACCAAGACGGTCATTTATTGCTGTTCATATACTGGATGCATGTGGGTTGGGGTTTGTTTGTTTTTTAATACAATTTACAAGTTTTAATACAAATCAAATATTTTTACATACATCCAAAAAAATTTAATATAAAATATACACCATTTAAAAACATCTTGATGTAGGAAATTCCTTTCTGAAGCCATGCACCCAGGCCCTCCGATGCCTCCATGGGCCAAGGGAGGGGTGGCAATGGCAAGACCGCTCAGGTGCCTCTGCTCCAAGTCTAGCAGGGGAAGAGAGTGAGGGAAAATAAACGTTTGTGACCAGCCAGAGAAGGAAAGCGCAGAGGTGCCTCCTCTGGAGAAGGTATGGCCGGCAGGAAGCCCTGGCAGCTGCTGCCTTTTATCACCTGCAAGAGTTAACGGCCCAGAGCAAGAGCTCGGCTCCGGGGGAGGACGTGGCTCTGCAGGAACAGCAGCCGAGCGAGCGGCTCGGGGCTGCGAGCGGCTCGGGGCTGCGTCCGACTCCGGCCCAGCCACACCGAAGGAGAACCTGTTCCTCCGGCGCTGGTGGCAACCGCTCTGGAGCCGGCGTTCAGTGAAGCGAGACCGGGTAAGATGCAGCTTGTTCTCCCTGAGCCAGGCAGCTCTGCGGGCCCGAGAGGAGCACGGGCAGCGTTCAGCCTAGCTGGTGGTGGCGGCGAGCAGTCCCTCCTTGCGGGAAGGACTGGCCGGGCACGGCTGGCCGCAGCAGAGCGGCCCTGCGTCGCCCTGGGGAGCCGCCGGCTCCCGCGCAACCCTGCCGGTAGCGCAGAGTCCCAGCGGTCGCGTCCTGCGGCCCCGAGAGCCGCGCTCAGGGCGGGGGACGCGGCCCCGGCCTGCTCTGCTCTCCTACCGGCCCCGCGGCAGGGAGGAGGGTATTGCTCGGAGAGGCCCGCTGCGCGCGCTCCCTGGCTTTGCGGGAACGCGAGGAAGACAAGGTGGAGCGTCGGGGCAGGGCCGGGGGGACCCGGCCAGCGCCCTGCCTCCCGGGAAGGCCCAGTCTCACGTACTGAGGGGAAACAAGAGCCGTGTAGCGCACAGTTAATACTGGCAGCAAAACCAGTGCCAGGATATGCCCGAGTCAGCCCGGTCTCGGGGTTAGGAAGGGAGCAAACAGCTCCGCGGGCCGTAAGTATTCGGGCAGCCAAGCCCGCGCGCGCCCTGACTGCCGAGCTATGGTGGCACAAGCGCGCCAAGGGTAACGGCGTCTTTTCAAATCTTAAGCGCACACGTGCCCCACTGGTGCAAAACACAGCTTGCGCCTGCCTAGCCCCGAGGGAAAGGTCCCCCCCCAGCCAGGTGGAGGAGAGACCTCCAGAGAAAGGGAACAGCTGTGAGGGCAGCAGCGTGGAGGCAAGAGACTTCAGACACTTGTGCAGAAAGACCTGATTTGGCAGGGGGAGGTTCCCTGTGCCTTGGAGAGCAACAACTGGGTGCAGCAGAGCCCCAGGCCCCCGCGGGAAGGGAGCCGTTCCCCAGCTCCATGTTATTCACAGCTGTAAGATGCAGATACCCTGTCTGGTAAGACGTCTTCTTCCTCCGTGGCAGGATCGGCAGGTCTTAGGCTTTATCTCTAGCTACAGATATCGCTGTGGCTTTTACTCAGGCAGGCATTTACTGAAGCACACAAAAATGAGGACAGCTACAAACCTACCTCTTTGGGGGTTGTCAAAGCAGACGAGAGCCGATTCAACGGGGCTGCAAGAAGCCGGGCTACGCTGACTCCCTGCCAGCGGGCAGAGCTGCCCTCCTGACTCCCTGTGTACCAAATCACCAGGGTAAAACGCAGCTGTTGGTACGGCCCTGCCTCATCCCTCTTCTCCTGAAGTGCTCAGCAGCCAACATATGGCTAGAGCAGCAACGCTAGAGGGCAGGCCTGGCACGGCCTGGCCATCGCGGGGGCTTTCGGCACCTTGCCAGAGACCTCCCCAGCGTCCAGCTGGGAAAGCAAGCTCCAGTCCTCACCTAGTGCACCCGGGCTCCCGGGGCTGCAGGGGAGACGGCTCCATCCCCCAGGACACAGGGAGAGGGAGGTGGATGAGGGCCTGCACAGGTGTGCGCACATGCACACACATACACACGCACCATCCAGGAGAGTGCACAAGGAAGGGGGGAAAAAATGGGTTTCAACAGAGATTTCTTGCCTCAGCAGCCCTGTGCCTCCCCTGCTGACCCAGATTCTCCTGCCAGGCCCAGGAAAACCCATCTGTTCAAATCGAGAGAAGGAGTCGCTTCATTTCAGCATCACCATGATACTAACAAAAAATCTCTAGTAATAAATAAATTAAGGAAGAGCAGCCTGAACTGCCAGCAGAGCTTGCAGGCTCCCTCAAGCACTCTAGCAGGCTGGGGAGGGGGAGACTGCATACCTGCTGGGGGATCCTGATAGCAGTGCCCTGCCTGGGCCCCTCTGGAAGGTGCTGATGTGGTTTTGCTAGGAGACCGTCTGGTTTGCATGTGCAAGGGGAAACTCCCTGAGCCGCTGGTGCGGCCGCTACCCAGAGCACGATGTGGCTGTGTGGCCCTGGCCTCCGGGAACTTGAGCTGGCAGGGTTTAAAATGGAGAATTCATCCCCAGCTTTGTTTCGAACTGCAACTTCTGCCTCTTTTGGTAGCGGACTCGGACCCTGGAGGAGACAGAAGAAGGAAAAGAATCAGCATGTGTGGGAAAGAAAGGCGGGTAAGGCTGCCCCACTGCAGATCCCAAGAAGAGGGGCAGCATCCGCTCTGGGAATGGGTCCTCCAGTGCTAGGGAAGGCAAACTGAATGCAGACAAGGACCCACGGCCACAGTCCTGCCCCATCCAGTCAAGTCCCTTCTCTGAGCCCACCAGGCACAGCAGAGAAAGGACCAGAAAGTCCTCCCAGGAACAGCAACAGCGCCTCTGTCCTCATCAAGGTTCCCTTGAAGCCCCACTGCTTTTCCTCAAACCCCCTTCCTGGATCACTGCTCATCAGCATTAACTCCCAGCTCCAGCTGCTCCCCGTGCTAGGAGGAATGGCCAGTCACTTCGCCTGCTGCTAATTCTTGGCTTCAGCCACTTCCCATGAAAAAGCGTCCCACAGTCCAGGCACTGTGTGAGGATGTATTCCTTCTGCTGCTATTCAATGCCTCTGTGTCCTCATGGGATGAGCTGGAGAGAACAGCCCTCTCTGACCTATGCTGGTATTTCATAGGCTTTGGCTCTCTCCCTCTCATTGGTGGGAGATAAGGGAATTTTGGTCTCCCTTCCTGCTCCCAATCACTGCCACTGCCCTTCCCTGACCCTCTTTCCTCCCCTGCATTGTTGAATTCCCCAAGAGGTGGAACACGAGCCTGCACAAAAGAGCCAGGTGATTTACACAGCACCGTCATCTTTTCCTTTCTATACCCCACCCTGTTCCTCGTGCATCTTTTATCTGCAGCCCAAGGCCAGGATGGAGCGAGGTTCCAGCCCTTTTCCCCCCATCCCCACAGCCCCATACCTGATTTCATGCAGCTTCACAATCTCATTGATGATAACCACAAGGACCAAGGAAAGAAAACCCAGAAGCCATGAGACTGGGGAGATGGGAACGTAGTTAAACGTCAGTGGAGAACTGAGGTTTTCCCAGAGTTTCAGGTCCAGTACCGTCTGTGCCACTTGCCCCAGCAATCTAGGGTCATAAAGAGACACAGCAAAGCTCAGCAGCACTAACAGACTTCCTGGGATCTGCAAATCAGGGTGTAGGCCCAGGCGTACCACCCCTGACTTCACAACAGGGGCCCCTTCACCAGTTTACCAGCGGAAAACCTTTGCCAAACACCAGCATTTTCCTCAGAGCTAGCAAACTGGTGCAGGCGCAGGTCTAGGGCAGGCAGAGCCCTGCTTCCCCAGCACTCTGCGGTGCCTCAGCAGGACCCGGGGATACTCACACAACAGCCACAGTGAGCGTCCACCACCGGTTAGAGAGGGGGCTCTTCTTCCACAGTGGCTTGGTGCGATGGACATGGGTGATGGATATGAACACTATGGGGGACAGATGGAGCAAGGAGTTATTTAGCAGCATACACAGGTAATTGCTTTACAACACATACCAAGGGCTTTTGTTCCAAAGGGATGAGAGGCTGTTGTCCCTCAACCCAACCCTTCTTTCAAGCGCCTTCCGGACCAGACTCCCCACAGCAATGCCAAACAAGGCACTGGCTATGCAGAGGGGGCCACCACAGCAGTACTGTGCAGGATTACTCACTGCAGGGATATTCAAGGGTGGTTCTTAGCCTGGCACTCTAATCTGGATCAGGCAAAGGACCAGAAGTAGGAAGCAGTGGAGAGACCCTCATGACTGGGTCACTGCAGGCCTGTGTCAGTGTAAAGCACCAACCCTGGGAAAGACACTGAATTAGACCTAGAGTTGTCTACAAAGAGCAACACATTTACTCAGCTTTTGCTGAGTGCACATGTGCTGAGGGCACATTAAAACAGCATTTGTCACCTGCAGGACAAAGCATCCCTGCCTGGCCTCTAACGCCTCACAAGTGTGACATGAGACACAAAGCAGTATTTCCCAGTCTTGCCAGTATGTAGCACTACATCCCACTAACGCAAACCTACTTCTTAAATCAGGAGGAGGTTCAGTTGGCTTGGACAGCCTGCACATCTCAACGTGCAGTTCTCTGCCTGGTACCAAGGCACAGCACAGCAGGACATGGAGGAATGGGAGTAGAGGCTCTTTAAGGCTGTAGGAGAACAGCTGGCCCTGCTTTGCCAGGCATCCACTCACAGGTGCTGCGAGTTAGCCAGGGCCTGGCTCCCCTCCTCTCCAGAGGATTTAAAAAGGCTTCCTGGCCCAAGGCAGCCACAGCCAAAACAGAGCTGTCTGGGGGGGAGGGCTTCACAAGATGATAGCAGGACATCTGGGATTCCTGAGGCAGGGAATATTTTGGAGATTTGTAGGATACTGCTAGTTGATTTGCAAGAAGGCAGAGAGGGATTGTTCATAGGGTGGCAACTGCCTGCTTATTTGACTAGATTGGAAGGGATCCAGCATTTTGCCAGGCTGATAGGAGGCAGGACCAGCTCTGAGGGTGCTATCTTTAATCTGCTAGGCAACATACAGTAAGACAAGGGACAGTCTTTGCACCTATGCCAAGAGGCTGCCACAGTCCTTGCTTCTAAAAGAGAGTGTGTGCTCTGGCATAAGGAGTGCATAGAGAGGTAAAGGCTGCAAGTCCTCACCCCCTGCAGAAACCTCTGGGAAAAGGGACTCACCTGTGTGTAAAACAATCAGGCCAGCTGCAAGCTTCTGAGCTACAAGAAGGGCATTGGAAAATGTCCCAAACCAGTCAGGAGCACCATCAGCATTGCTAGGAAAATGAGAGGACATGGGAAAGAACTCAACATGGAGACTCACTTGCTGACCTTTTCCCACCAAGGCCACATCCTCTTCTGATAAGTTAGAGAACTAGATGCAAGCTCAGAGTCAGCCACTTGTGAGAAAAACAAAGGCTGTCCTAGCAGGAGGAGGAGGTGATAGGGAGCAAGGCAGAACCTTGCCCCAAGGATGCACTTATCAAGGCTCCAGAGAGAGCTCCCAGCTCTGTGTAGAGATGATATCGCTGGGTCACACAAGAGCCTGAAGCTCATTAGCTGGGAATCAGTTCCATTTAAGGGCAAGAGGAGCAGGCACTGCAGGGAGAGAGGTATGCTGGGCTGGGCTCTGTTCCTCACCTGTACAGCATGATGGAGGAGCAGGCTGTGAGATTGAGGCTGGTAGTGTTCACCTCTTTGCAGGACTCATGCAGCGTGAACCCAAAGCAGATGAGGCAGGAACAGATGGTCAGGCTGAATTTCAGCAGGAAGCAGAACAGGAAGTAGTGCTGAGTCTGTGAATAATGGAGAGGCAGGAGGGACATGGGCATGTCACTGGCTCACCCTCCCCAGCACAAACCATCAGGGTATCAGAGGCTGCAACTAAGACTGGCTGCAGTACAGATGAGATGCTGCCACTGAGGATCTGTCTGGTGGGCACGCTCACAGTAAGGCTTCCCTTCCTGTCTGCGTCAGGTTTTTGGCTAGGATAACTCAAGCCACAGATCAGAATTTACCAAAAGCTGTGGAAGGTCTATGCTAGTGCAGGACCTCCACTTCGCACCAATGCGAGGACAAGGTAGCAGAGAGGAAGCAACAACAATTCACCTCTGATGAGCCACCTACCTTCTTAGGAATGGAAGTCAGGTTTTTTCCTGTTGCCATGGTCATGATGGAGCTGTGGGGGGGCTTGCCCAGGAGTGAAATGCTGCAGAAAGGCAAGTTAAGTCTCTCAATAACAAGTTCAGGCACCAGAATTTGTCTTTTGGGATGTCTCTAGCATTTGAGCCCAAGGAGCCGCCTCAGACTGCTTGGAGCATTGGAACTGATCTGTCCACTTGTGCAGCGTATTTGCATTCCTTCCCTCCAACGTATGCTGCAGAAGATCTTACATATGGCAGGTGCAAGCAGGGAGAGAGAGAGATGACCTCTAAGCATGTGATAGGATAAAATCCACCTATAGTATCTTTGGATCTGCCTGACATCCTATGTTCTCCATCACACCCCAACCACTGCAACAGTGTCAAGGTTAGAAGATTATTCTAAGCTGGGGGTTCAAACCACATGATAATAGAGGCTCTCTGCCAGCAAGCAGGGCTAAACAACAGTACACAAATGCTCCTGTCTGTGTTTCCAAGCACCTTGTCAGAGCAGGTGCTTGCAATAATACTTCCACCCTCCCTACTATGCTGTGGGTCATGTCAACTTCCTTTTACCATGGACACAGCGAGCCTTGGAGACTGGCCCATGCATCCTGTGAGTGGGAAGCTTAAGGTTGTCCACCCTGTCCAACAGACTCACCTGAGCAGCGGGTAGCAGAAACAGGAGAGCCACACGATGTCTGTGGTACTGAGGATGGGAGGCAGCTGCACCAGGCAGGAGAGGAACTGGACAGAAACAATCCAGAGTGAACAGCATGAGCCTTGTTACCCCAGATGCTACCATCCTCCCCCAAATGCAGGGATGAGCTGGTAACTAGGGTGTGACTTCACAGCCCCTCCATATGGAGCACGTGCTATAGGGGATGCTCTTCTCCAAGGAAAAAGGGGTCAGAAAGAACATGAGGCTGAGATCACATAGTCTTTATCTGTAATTTCCCCAAGCAATGCTAATTAACACAATTATGTTTAAAACTGACTGAAGGTCGCCTCCCTCCCTTGCAAGGCTGCCCCATTGCAGCCACGCACATTCTCACTAGTGTCCCTGAGCTAAATGCTGTTCCCAGCCAGGCGAGGGCTCACCTGAATGATGACCAGGGTCAGCTGGCACTGCAGCAGAAAGAGGAAACACTTTCGGATCCCGTATGTTGCATGCCTGGCCTGGAAAGAAGCATAAGCTCTCAGAGCCCTCACTGTGATGGCAGCAGTTATCAGCCAAGAGCAATTATGGGCAGTGGGGAAGAGAGCATGTGGCCTGCAGGAAAAGTGAGAGGGGAGAGGATTTGGACTCGGTATAAACAAAAAGGGAATGTCTCCTGCCTAGCCATGGCTGAGAAGGAAGAGCAGAGTGTAGCTGAGGAGAGAGTTTGTTTAAACCTCCTGGTTTTGCTGGGGGAATGCTCCTCCCTGGCATTGCAATGTTTCCTGCATAGGGATCTCTACAAGTTTATTCTTTATATTGTTGAATGATATTCATGTCCTTTTGCCACACAGTACCATCCCCAAGCCATCTCATACACTTTGGACCAGTAGGGTCAGGCAAGAAGAACCTCTCCTTTGTACTTCCTGAACAAGTGACAGGAGACAGAAGCAAAGCTAATGCTGACAGCTTACCTAGGGCAACTTGGCAAAAATGCCAATATAGGCTCCTGGCTTTGCTCCTCGTGATCCACAAGTAGAAGGGGGAGGGCTAGAGACAGAGAACTAGAGAAGGAATGTGCCTGGCTCACCTGCTCTATAAGCCTGATGATGCTGGTACTCTCTTCTTGGCGAAAGGACATAGAGCAAGGCAGGCTGTTCAGCTGCCCAGAGAGCTGCAGCGGGGTGAGCTCATCAGAGATGTGAGTCATGGTGGTGCTGGTGGCATAGCCAAAGGTCTCCCAGGAGCAGCGGGATGGATAGAGAGGGTCCAGCGCTATACTGCATGGATAACACGAAAGCATTACTGAAAGGCCTCACCCCAGGGAAGAAAACACATTTCTTTGCAGTCCAGACTGGACAGTCATGCTGTGCTGTGGATGTGCCACCTCTCTACCTTGGTAGAAAAGTCCCGACCTGCCACATGAATTCAGGATCATTCCCCCAGACTTTTCATTTTTCCCAGAGAACTGATCAGTCTATTTGGGTGCTTAGCTCAAAATCAACAAATTGCTTGATCCAAAGTGGCATTTCTACTCTTTAAAAACCAGAAGCATCTATAATTGCCAGTTGGTGCACAATCCTTTAGCTGCAAAAGTAAAAACTTCCTTTCAAAGATGGTAGGAAATTTCTCTCTGTGTGAAGGGAGTTAGGAGTCATCCTCTACAAGCGCAAGGCAAAGGCAGCAGGAGGACCCTGGATCCTGCCCCACCTGATGTCACTTTGCAGGAAAAGGCAGCTGTTCCGCAGGTTAGCAGAGCTTCCCAGACAGCAGGTCACCTCCCCATACTCCTGCATGATCTTGATCATCTCACACATGGCTGTGGGGACAGAAAGAAGAAAATAATATGTTATCTCATCGTGCACATAGAGAAGCAGTGTTTTGCACACCCTTTCCAGTCTAGATAACAAGCAGTCATATCTTTTAAAATAACCCCAACTGAGATTCCTGAGGCCTGTGCAGTCAGATCTGAAGTCAGACGACATAATTAGGTAGTTAACTAATTGCACTCAAAGTGCTCTGCACACCTCCCTTCTACAGCAACTGAGCTATGACCCACAGAACTGTGATCCAGAGGAGACCTGTACTTCTAGCATGGCTCCTTCAGACCAGAGTTCTAGGTATGGGCTAGGTACATAACACAAGTGGCTCTAGCATCAAATAGTCTTGTTAGAAAACAGCAGAAATTAAATTCACTTAAATAATTTGAGCCTTAAATAAACTAAAATAAAAAGATAACTTTAAAATCTGCTCAGCAGTGCCTCACCACTGTTCCAAGTTCAAAGGAATAAAGGGAATCTAACAAATCGCTCCTAAAGCAGTGCCACACTTAGCCTGGCTCAGCCCCTGTTCCTGCACTCCCAGTACTACTACCTCTAGCCTTCATCAGTCTTTTTATTAGCATCCTCCTGAGCCCTCTAAATCAAAGTTGCTGTTTGATCTGCTTTTATTTCTGTAGCTCTGCACAGTGTGCTGTGTACACAAGAATTTTCTAGAATGTTCTAGGCAAAAAATAAGCCACCCTCTGCAAATTTTTGTGTAAACATCTTATCTGAATGATGGGTGCACCCAGATCTCCAGCACAGCAAGGTGTCAGATGGAGCTGGGAAGGATCACCTCCAGCCAGAGATGGAGGAAAACCTACCCAGGCATTGAGTGCCTAGACAGGCTGGGCTGTAACTGTCTCTCACTGGCACTCCTGAAAGCTGTGCCCAAGAGGTACCTAAAATGCAAACTGTAATGATGATTTGCACTTTTACTGTAGACTGCACAGGTATTAGCCAGCTGAGCACTCAGCCCTTTTTTTAGATAAAAAGTATCTCTCAGAGACAAAGAAATTATGTCCTTGCTGGTTTCTGCCATCAAAAACCTCTAAAAAGCAGCAGAAGGTGCTAACAGCAACTGCCAGAGGAAAATACTTCTGGGAAGTGATTTCCGAGTTATATAAGGCAGTGAGGGCTGTGAGCAGAGATCAAAGTCTTCCAGTACGCTGATAAAGCTTATTTAATAAAAGGCAGTAGCATCTTGGATGTTTGCTTTTGTGTCTCTTATGAATGTAAATTGAAAGGGGAGTGGTTCTTAGCCCAGTTCTGTAGCTAGAGAGCTGTCACATGAAAAGGAAGCAAGTTCCCCACAGATAGCACAGAGGGTCATTAATATCAAAATGCCTCTCTGGATTTCTGGAGTGTATCCCCTCCCCTCCTCCATTTCCACACTGCCCAGAAGATCCACAGTGAACGGATGGGTGTTCACAGGCAGTAGCAGGACAGACCTATCGCCTGTGCCACTTACTCTCTGGGGTGCAGTCTGTGAAGAGAGGCACCAGCAAAGGCACATTGTCTATGTTCTGCAGGTGAGGTCTCACTTGGTGGATCCCACGTGGAAGTTTGGCCTGAAAAGGACAAAGGAGAATAAGCAGGAGTGTGTGGGAAGGAGGCAGTTATCAGGTAACTGTTGAAATGAAAATTATGATTCTCACACTGCAACTTCAAGATCAGATACTAATTCAGGTCCCTACAGAGATAGAAGCTGACTCACCTAAGCCGTTGTAAAAAGTCTTCTGCTAAAGTCTTACACTGAATGTCAAGTCATCTGTGCTTCCCCCCATGGTCTGTGAGATCAGCGTGATCACACTGTGCTTTGGTATTTCTAAGGAACTTTTACATGTGGGGTGCATTTAATCTGAAAATTTGTACTGTCTCCCAGCAGACAGTAGACCTGTTGTTTCAATTACAGCCACACAAACACCCAGCAAAGGATGGGTTCTTGCTTTATAAACATAGGCTTAATATATTTTTAATCTGCATCTCTCTGATACTCCTATAACCTCCACTGAGCAAGTTTGAGCTTTTATGAGGTAGGAAGAGCATGTCCCACACTCTGACTGCTGGGCAGCACCAGCTACAGTTCAGGACTGGAGGGGAGAAGTATCTTCTGCCTGCCTGGAATGTACGCATGTTTCCATCTCAAGCTAAGCATATGGGAAAAAGACCCAGACGGACTGAGATGAGGCTCTGAAGGTCACTCCATGTGTGGCCTGGACTCTTCAGAGAAAGGACCATTTCAGCAGCAGAAAAGAACTTAGAGAATCCCAAACTTCCTCTCTGATGGCAATGACGTGCTACTCTTGACCACAGCAACAGTGTGAAGTGTGCAGGAAAAAGGAGCCTCACCCTGTTACAGTCCTCCAGAAAGCTGGGGATATCACTGTCTGTTGGCTGAAAGCTGATGAGATCTGAGTGCCCTTCCTCCTCCATCAGCAGAAGCCCCTCCACGTCATCTCGAGAAACTGGAGCAGAGAGAAACACTATAAACAATAAGCACAAACCTGCCTCTGCCACCCCTGTGACACACCCACGTGGTACATTCACATGGCACTGCAGAAGCCAGGAAACGTGAGGCCTGGTTTGCTAGGTTAGCTACACTTAGATCCCACTCAGTCATACAAAATGCAGTATTTTTAGATGACTAATCTGCTCAGCGGTAGATATGTGAGCCTAGTCTCTGCTCTTCTGAGACGTGACAGTTTATCTGCTCGGCTTGCTTTCTTCTTCCAGGGGAAAAAGAAAATGAAGAAATCACACTTGAAGTGAGGGAAAAGAGTAATTCACAAGCAAAAGACTGACCCACAGTGGCTTGACCAGGGCCCCAGCAAGAATCAGAAATGTAATGAACAGTTGTACAGCCATGACTGCTAGTGCACAGAGGGATGTTTGTTTGCAACAACCACTTCACTGACTGCGTAGAAATGCTATGAATATACAGCTCTCGCTCACACATACACACACCTCAGGCCCATCCAGTTTTGTGCTCAAAGCTCTGAAGGATCAGGTATCTGGTGAGGACACAGGAACCTACGAACGGTTTTAAAAGAACCATCCAGGAAACACGTGGCATTCAAAGTGGCTTAGGTGCAGTTCTCTCACCCTGATGTAGGTCATCGTGCAGAGAGCCAGCGTGACTGGGGCTAGAGGGAGGAATCTCTGAGCCAGGCACATCACCATTGGGTGTTAAAGATATGTGGCAATTCCAGCCAGTCTCAAGACCCATCTTCTCAGCAAACACCTGCAGGAAAGCAGACATACGATTTTAGAGTAGCTGTCCAGGCCAGAACTTTGCAGATCAATGCCACATTGGAGCCTAGGTACCTTGCAGAACCATTAGCTAGCTGAATCTGATTAACCTTAGATTGCACTGGAGCTAAACTCTTCAGTCAGACATGCAGGGGACATGCAAGTTCAAGGAGTTCAGCAAAGACAGCTTACCTTACTTTTAAGCTCATCTTCCAAGGAGAAGTAGACAAAACGAATGCAGGCATTGACCAATCCATCAATAAGGCGGACAATGTCAAGACGGGCCTGATACTGAGATGAGACCATTCCCATGAAGATCTGTCCGCTCAGAGCCTGGATACAATCTTCTTTCTCCATCACTTCCCCAATCCCTTCTTCAGGCATGCAAACAACACGCAATCACATTGAGACACAGGTGGCCATATGTGCAAGCAGACAGCAGCACACGTGGTGACAAGCACCACCAGAATAACACCACAGGGACACAGTTTCCAGATACACAAAAACATGCAGATACACACACACAGAGAGATGAAGAGACATCCATTTGTCCCAGCATACCCAATCCCAGAAGCAGTTTCAATACATCCCCACATATGCGACCAAGAATGTATGTGTAAAACAAGAAGCATGGAAAGGGTAAAGACAAAATAGAAGCAGGAGTCAGTCACAAGAAACCAGGGCAAAAAGGTAAAGGATATATGCTGCATAATGTTCACATGTGCATTTGAAGTATATCATACTGTGCTCAAACAACATGGGAAGTCTGGCTGAGGCAGACAGGCATCGCACTACAAGGAGCTGATGCAAAGAAACAGGAACTGGATCATGTTCCCTTCAGTGACACCATCCACAGATTCCCAAAGAGTCTGCCAAAGACTAGCTGATGGGGTTCTTTTACCATCACCAGCTCAGCCTGTGGTGAATGGGAATTGGATGCAACATGGGGAACAATATAACAAAGTATTTCACACAGCTATAAAGCTCTCTGCAGGTATGACTGAAAAATGTTTTGAAAACACTCAGTTGTAACTGCCTCTCAGCTGTCTGAAAGCATGTTACTCTCATTTTACAGAATGGGAAACCAAGGCAGAGAGAGGTCAAGACTGGTTTTTCAAAGGAGCCTGCTGGAGTTATGTAATGGTATGTGCATATTGCTCAGTTTCCACTGTTGTTCTGGAGGAGACACTGTACAGTTTGAGTTTTACTTGGAATCAGACCCTTCAGCCCAGCAACAAAATCCATCAAGGGAGAGCAGTCAAATACCATTAGGCATGGTAGGCTCTTTCAAAAAAACCAACATACATGATTTCTATAGAATTAGACAAACAGCAAACCAAGCATCAAAATACCCAGAAGTCTTGAATCTCACTTGCCTGCTTTAAAGAACAGACTTCCCACAAGTAGAAGTATTTCTCTGCAAGCTTCAACAACTTTACTAGAAACATACTTGCCAGCCGTTAAACCATTATTTCCTCTGGAACTGCATCTACTTCAGAAAAGCTTAGTTCTCCATTTTCATCTGCTTCTCTGAGTAACAACGTTGTCACAGCTCTAGATCGATCCGAAAGAAAGCACCTGGCCTAGCAGCAGACCTTATTACAGACACCAGAGGAGACACGTACCATCCGAGCTCCAGCTATTCCTTCGACTGCTCTGTTTGATAGGCGTAGTCCCAGGGAGATCACAGCATGTGAAGATAGCACTCTGTCCAGGGACCTGCACCAGTTCTATGCACTTGCCATTGAGCTGGGAGGACAAGGCACAATGCATTGGTTTGTATGCAAAGGCAGAACAATATCCTGAGAGGCAGGCCCGCTGGTAGAAATCTAACACCTTCTTCCTGTTTAGAAGAGACAAGAATCAGACAAAGCTAGAGAAATGTGTTGCATTTCTGACAATGTACATTGTAGTTCAATGTAGAAATCACCAACTGGATATTTAGAAAAATGTGTTCTGTGGGCAGTGGTAGGAGACTCTAAAAAAACCCCTTTCCTTATTGTTTCTGCACCCTCTAAACTGCAGGCACTGCAGGGCAAAACTCCCATATATTCCAGGAGGGGTAGTGGTGGACATTTCTGGTTGCTCATTAGACAGATTGATGAATATGAATGCAGTACTCTTTGAATACACTTATTAATATAATATGCTCTATATAGCTGCCAGATGACTCTAAGGAAGTTCACTGCATGACAGCAGAGGCTTTATTCATCAGAGCGAAAGTTTATCTGCAGGAAGATAAACATCAAGGAAGGAACTGACAACCCTGACAATAGTATCTATACCAGAGATAGTTAAAATAACAGACTATTCTTCCATCCTGCTTCAAAGTCTGGGTCCCAGTTACTGTATTTCAAGTCTCCAGTTAGTCAATATACTGAGTCCCTGGAATAGAGTGTAAAGCTCCTTCTCTATGCTGAACTCAAAGGTAACATTAGAATGAACATGAGATTTTTTTCATTGGCTCCTAAGATGATAAATATTCAGAAAAGGACCAGCTGGAGTTATGTCACACCTGAGGATAAGCAGATTTAGTAGAACAATGTGCTGCTGTTCAGTGAAGCCAGCTATTACTGGTCTGCTCAGCGAGCAGGAACATAAATTTAGCCTACAGCTGAAGATGCAACAGACACTGTTAGATGTCACTGCAGGATTAAAAGGATGCAGTGTGGTATGGTGGATTGGTTTGAAGCTATCAACAACAGGCAGAACTGATCACTTTGCATTTTATGTAAGATAAGGCATTTCTTGAACAAACAAAACTCCTTGCCATCAGCACATGACCTGACTACAATTCATGGTCCTCCTACATGGTACAGTCAGGTTCCATTTATGAGGGTTTGATATGTTAACAGATACAGTAGGAGATGCTTTATTGTTATAGTCTAACAGGTTGCTTGTAGCTATCTAATCCTTTACACTGCTATGCTTTTAACAATGGATTACAAGCAGAGACTGCTCATGTAACATAACATACTTCAAGCTTCTGTTAAATAGCTTAGCAAGCATCAATAAAGGCAATTTTAATACAGTGTGACCAGGTTCCTTCTGTAGTTTAGCAGCAACTTCTGAACGCACCGAATGACAAAGCTGCCTACCTGTCAGAGCCAGAGAGAGGGTAGATATCAGTGCCATCCCAAAAGTCTGTGCAGGCCTCAAGGATGATGTCGGCTGTCCCATGAGAAAACATCTGCTCAGTGCCTGCAGTGTGAGAGAATGAGTCAGCATCACACCTACAGGCTCCCAGGCAAAGTATTTCATACTAGCTGCTCCTTTATTTGTTGAAACAGTGTTTCCACAAATGGCATTGATCCACTCCACATATCTCTTTTCCTCTGTTAAAGGGTTTTCAGTCCCTGTCAAGAAATTATTCAAGACTGGATGAGATGTATTCAGCTGCTGTCTGCCCAGCCGTGAGCTTAAACAAGCTTAGCCAGGTAGTCAGTTCCTATTCTTCCCTTTTACTGTGTAACAGTCCACCTCCTACAGAAGGTGGGGGCAAAACTTGCTCCTGTATCCAAATGAAGATATTCTTATGTGCTTCTTCTCATGAGGGGATAAGCAGCAGTGACACAACTAGAGGAATCAAAGTCTGCCTAAACAGGAAAGTGCATTTGATTTTAGTCTGGAAGAGGACCTAAAGGGAAAAAACTGTTCTTGAATACCTTCCATTTACGTAGCAGAAGGTAATTTAATAGTGTGATCCATTAGATAGCAGCCTGTTTCACAAAGGGTCCTGAAAACCAATTAAATCAGGATGGGTCAAAAGTTCAAAATAACAGACTGTAAAAGAATAACTCTGGTCTTGACCAGTGGAAGAACTGAAATTCAATAGACTTCATGGCTTGTTCTATTTTTACTTCCGTTACTTTATTCTTTAATACAGACTTGCACTTTTTAACTCCCTCTTGTAGGCTGAGGTGTTGCAAAAGGTGTCCCAAAAGTGTGTGACAATATTTGTCTGATGCAGGGCCCAGGCACAGGACACAAGGTAAAGGATGCAGGGCTGCCTCCCCTCCACATTTCCTGTTGCCTTTTATTTGTGCTACTACATTAACATTGCATGCATGCAGATTTCACTGTCCAGGTTCCCTCCTCCAGCTGCTCTGTGACTTTGCCCCCAACAGCTTCAAAGTTGATCTAATGAAAAAACATCACTGCCAAGAAAAATGAGCCCAAAGGCTTCTTACAGGTGCTGTTGCTGACTGCAAATGCTCACACTAGCTGGTGAAATCAAGAGCCAAGAATACCCACTAGCATACATCAGGCAGGGACCTTCAGGAACACTGGAGGATTTTCCAAAACACAGCAGCTCTCTGCTTTCTTCTGTAAATAGACATCATACGCCAAGTTTATCAGCATAACAAACCTCCAAAACCAATAGGAGCAGCGTATGAAAGAAGGAGCTTGTTTCAGGGACACAAAGGAGTACTTGTCTGGGGCTCTAGTTAATTTTATTATATAAACACCTTGCTTTCCACCTTGCTCCTATGGTCAGATAGTTGTTGCTAGGAAAGAAGGAACAAGAGATGTTCACTGACTCATGCAAAGCGCCCTGGACACACAGCAAGAGCTTGCAGATGACCAGGTGTAAACACATACATACTTTCATGCCTGAAAGCAACTGCAATCCATTTCCCATACAATTACCATTCAATGTCAACAGCATCCCACACCACAGTCCCTACAAGGGGTAAATGACAGTGGCAGCACATGCTACAAATTGGAGGGAGCTCATTCATCTGCCACTGCTAGCAAAGTGAGCTCAGCCTCTCCCCTTACTGAATCAGAATCCAGAAGGCCAGGATTTCTCTGGCACAAGGGAGAAAACTAATGAACAAGACAGGGAGGATGTCTGTCTATTCAGAACTGCTATCACTCATTAGAAAGAACTGAGCTGTGCGGCTACAGCAAGGGAGGACAGAGGATATTAAATCATTTTACTCCACTGAAGACACCGATGAGCTTCTATTTCCATATGGTTATTATGGATGGGGAAATGATGCTAGATGAACAAGCACATATTTCAAATATGGAAAATACAGGTAGGCTACCTCCTATTTCTGTTACAGCTGTAGAATTTATTACATATCTCCCTTTGACTTCAGCACATCATAGGAATGGGTGGGTTCAAAGACTTATTCACAGGTATTAAACCAACAGAGGTTAGTTAACAATCATCTGGTCTGACTCATCTATGTAAAAACAGCCATTTGATTTCACACAATAATCTCTGTATAATTCATTATTTCTGTCTGCATACATTTTAGAAAACTTCAAGTGATAAAATGCTACCTTATCATAATGTGAAAGGTGTTCCAACGGTAAACTAACCTCACTGGTAAAATTCCTCTTACAATTTACTCTAGACAGCATAATCCAGGTCACACATGCACTTGTCTGAGCTCCAGCCTCTGAACTAAACCGTTTAAAAATGAGGATAAGGAGTTGAAATGAGGCAATGTTAAAAGGTTTTCTCTACACTGAGAAAATCAGCATTGGAAAAATTCTTGACTAAAAGGCAAGAAAGAAGCAATCAGGACAAACGACGAAGCTCCTTCCCAGATTAAGACACAAGTTTAAGAAGAACTAGGCAAGAGGAGACAATTTATTTAATAAATCTCTGGCCAAGATATTAACCAAATTTCAGATTCCATATAGAACATATGCCAACTCCAGAGATCCAAGATCAGTCGATTAATTTCTTATTAAGAGACTAAGAGCTCTGAGGGGCAAGCTGTCAAATCATGCCTCACCATGCCCAGCTGCACATCCCTTCCATCCTAGCCCACTCCTATTAGACTTAGTAGAAGAAATGGAGAAGTCAGCATGGCCTCAGGTGTTGCATTCGTGGTGTGACGTATTAGCTTAGACTACCAAGATAGTGATTTATCTTGGTTATCAGACAGATGCGCAACACTAGCTAAAACCCTGGGCAATAATCAGCCATGGGCAATATTAGTTTCTCTACTATAATGAAGTCTATTCAAAACTAAATTAAAGAATTACCTTGTTCTGCTTTGCCATTTGATCACCGAAAAGGTAGCATAGTCAATCAGGTTTACTATGAGCTATCTAGGGTAATTTGCAAAGATTATTTATGATCCTGGAGTGAGCCAGAGCTGCGAAGAACTGCTCCCTCAGCATGCCCACAGTGCTGACCACTAAAGTTTGTTGAGCATATCTGTACTGGCCACAGGCAGAGAGCACTGCAATCACAGGGGCCCTGGACTGTTCTAGTCTGGCATATCCTAGGCTCCCTATGGAAAAAATCCTTCCCTCCTGAGCTCAATGCCTGAGGAAGAGGCAGCCTTACTGGTAGTGGTATCCTTCACAAACAGGTTAATCATGTGACTCAGAGGTGGTCTCCTCTTCGTGATCGAAGAAAGCTTCCCCAGGATTGTCTCCTTAACCACCTCATCACTTGGCAAGCGATATAAGGCCAAATAGTTCTCCTGTTTGAAAAGGTCTTTGGCACCCGGCATGAAACCTTAAATATGAACAAGAAGAGGAGAAAAATAAGGCTGTAACCAAAACAAAAGACAAGTCCTCCCTCCTTCTTCCACACCCTCTGCTTTGCTTGCTCTCATTCTGAAATCTCCCCAGCAACAGATGGGTGAGCTACTCTCATTATGCATTTACACTAAGATGGTTCAACATCTACGAGGAAGCACATTCAGAATGACCAGATATTATTAGTAATGACAGCTTTTATTCTTCTGGTTCATTGAAGAGAGGAATTGTGACACTGAAGAACAGGCACAGAAGAGTTCAAGAGCTTTCAAATTTTAATCTTAGTGCTGCCTTGGACCTCTTACCTCCTCCATGCCTCAGCTTTCCCAACTGTAAAAGGAACTGAGGTACCTCATATCATCTATACCCAATCTCCTGATAAAGCATTACTATAAAGACAGGTCAACTATCTGTTCATTAGCAGCTGTTCTTTGTCTACTAATCAGATTAGTAGACTCAAGTCAGAAGAATACTAAGCCTAGCCAGGGCTGGCTGGAAGTATCCTTGATGAAATTTGTTCCTTTGAAAGCACCTACATCTGAACTTGCCAAAAGCAACCTCTTTAATGTACTCTTTTCGCAGCCCAAAACCAAACAAGTCAGTTCTATAATTCTGCCTTCTCAGCATTACCGGGTCTGGGGAAATACTTCTCACACTCTCTAAGACTCAGCCATCCCTCAGCTGACAGCTCTGATTTCTGTTTCCACTCCTCCTATTTCTCCTTACCTATTAGCCTGGCAAGCTCACAGAGGCCCCAGGGCACATGAACAGGCAGCACAGCATTGTGAGTCTCCTGCAGGGCGATGTTGCAAAGGTGGTCAGAGAAACGGCACAGACGCTCCGTCACACTGGCATTGCAGAGATTGAGCAGCACATTCAGGCCCAGAGGCTTGAGGGAGTTCAAGTGCATCTGCCAGTTGGAATCATCAAACTGGATGCAGGAGGGGTTCTGCTGGTCCTGAGACAGGCTAAGCATCTCAAGGTGGTAGTCACACACAAAGTCTTCAGCCTCACAGGCCAACACTTCACTGTCACCACCAGCCTGATCCAACAGGTAGGAAAATTCTAGTTGGTTACAATGAATACAGCTTGTCTTCCTGAGCTTACAATCCCACAGGGCATTCCCAATTAAATTTTCAATTAAAAGGGGGCGCTTTATAGGTATAATTCTGTCTTACAGCCCTACAAGAGGCTAACTGTGCCCCTTCTGTATGGCTTACCTGAGTATGTTCCTCCTCTCCACCCTCCGTGTCCTTGCTAAAACTCACATTGGACCCAGAGGGATGCTTGCTTCTGTTGCTTGGCTTTCGGTGGGCATGGGCATCAGGAGCCTTTGGAGGGTCACTAGACCAGTTGTTTCTCTCTTGCTCATTGGTGACATGGACTGTATCTGCCAGGGGGCCAGAGAGCAAAGCATCTCTTTCATGGGGCTGCAAGAGACCAATTAAATGAACAGTGGAGATTCAGTGGTTGAACACAAACAGCAACTGATTCACATGCAAAACGTACTAAATTGGGGACACAGAGAAAAGGAAGAGGAGACACTGTCTTCGGACTCCTGTAGAAGAGGATCTGGTCCTCACTGCTTCCTAATCTTTCAAGTAAGGAATTATGGCCACAGGACTACACTATAAGCAAAGCCTTCTTCTATACGTTACCACAAAGCCTGCAGTTCAGGAACCAAATTCTGGAACCTGATAAGGCTATGTTGAGTATATCAGTCAAACTATGTTACTGTGTGATGGATTACATATCTCTCACCTCTTCTTCCATCTCAGGGTGGCAGAAGGAGCGTGTAGAGAGCTCATCAGTCAGGTCTTCATGGCTATCATGAGGTGGTTCCACCTTCCCACTGAAGAATAGAACAGTCTCTGGGCTGGGGTTTGGCCAGGAAAGAATTCCCTGCTTGTCTACACAGCAGAGCACCTAGAATATGCCACAACAGCCACAAGAAAGCAAAATCTCAGTGAAAAGATGTTTCAGGGTTTATGCATAGTTGTAAATACTGAAAAGTTTAACAAACACAGGGGATGATAGTCAAGTCCCTTCTCCACCAACATTCTGCATGAAGAAACTGCACCTAATGTCTCTCCAAGAAATGGAGAGTTCTCTGCTCTAGTAGGAGTGACGGGTTGTTTAATACCAGTTTTATCTCAAGCTATCGTAAGATTAGGCATTAAATCCATGGAAAGGAAGTAACTGCTGAACCTGTTTCACCAGCTAATACCTTATTGGGACCAGAACCAGCTGGTACTCAAATGGGAGTCAAGGGGTTTGTGGAACCAAAACTAGAACTGGAAAATACAGACTTCCTGTTAGATGCCATAGAGTATCTCTAACCATTGTTTTTGTCTTTAAATATGTTGCTTGGACTAGACAAGAAAGTTGTAAGCTCTTCTATAAAGAGAAGTGCCTGAGAGACCTCTACTCCCAGCATGGTGAATTATTGTTAACAGTCTGCATCTAGGGAAGGACAACTTGAATAAAGTAATGAAGCACTCATGTAGGGTTCCTCCTTCTGACAACCCAGCAATACTCACAGTGACAGATCCCAAACTATGGAGCAAGCTGGAGGTGAAGCTCAGGGTTGGGGATTTGCCTTTTAAAACACACAGGAAGTGGTTCCAGATACAGCGTATCATTTCCTGCCAAGGAAAGCAGAGGATATCAGAAAAATGAAGACTCATTTGAGAAAGATGAGGGAAGAAAAGGAAGGAATGGAATATGGAATTACTGCTTTCAGATTCAACACAGTGATACACTGCAAGATAAAGTTCTGTCTCTGGGAGAACCTGTTAATTGGTAGGGTGTTTACTTTTCTCAAGGGAAAGGTAGTTCTTGCCCTCTCAAAAGGATGCTAATAAACTGTCTAATTGCTTAATTGAGAATCTGCTGAATCCATTTTTTTCCTTTCTAGAAATATAGGAGGAAATTCTGAAGGGATTTCGTTTGGGGTGAATCAGTTACTAACTCCTTGATATTGTTTTGCTAACAGAACTCTAATCTCCTTGGATAAAAGTGTTTGAGACCTTGCCCTAAGCTTATGATCATCATGCTGCAAATTGAGTAAACTGAATCACTGTGATGAAGTGATTTGCCCTGTGTTACTTACTGAGGCAGTGTCAATGTTGGAAATAAAGACAGGGTGTCCTGGCTACTGCATTATTACAAATTAATTATAATCAATGTAGTAAAAAATCTGAAAGAAGGGGAAATTTAGCAAAATTAGAAAATCATGGTGGCACTCTTCAACTTCAACATGAAAATGTTTCAGAGAGAGTCTGGATGGTAGGAATCAATCCAAGTACCAGAGCAATGTGTTTTTCTTCTGTGCACTTCTAAAGTCAGCAAAACCAGGGCTGCATTATTATGTTATTTTACTGCTTTTCAGCTGCTATTCTGGAATGCTATCACTGTAGAGCACTTCTCCCAAAGCTCATTATTTCTAGCTCCTTAGATGCTAATGGCTGGTATAGTCAAATCCTCAAATGCAGAACAGTCATGAGCTACAAACAGAAGACAAACATTCTTGTTTAAACCAGACAGTTTCTTGAAAACAAAAATGTTGCTTAAATACAGAGGAAAGAAGCAGATCTTTTCAGCCAGGAAGGTCAGCTCAAACCACACTCATTTAACAACTGAAAAACAGCTCAGCTAAATGATGAACTGCCACAGGAAGATAGCAAAATATTCAGCAAAGAAAGCATACATGTATGTGCGTGTGCATCCACGTGTACTCCTCTGTGTGGCCAGGAGCAAGGGGACATGAATTGATTCTTATAATATCTAGGGATTTTTAAAGACACCTGAAGTCCATCTGCCTCCTTATGGAAATGAGAATCTTATATGTCAAATTAGACAGAAGAGTGTCTTTCTTCTTCCTAACAACAGCTTAATCTGGACAACGCAGTTTACAGAGTGGCTAGATGTAATTCTGCCCTCAGAACGACACTTCATTTGAATGTTTATTTGCTCCAGTTTCAGAAGCACTTGTCATGTGCTTCAGTTCATTAAGGAGCCTATGAAACAGGACCAAGCTTATAGCTTGAACATCCCACGTTCCCCTCTCCACATTTGATCATGGTGCTACCTCCATAGCCTCTGTTCTTTAGTTTTTGGCTTGACACAGGAGGTTTTTCTAGCACAGCAAAATACTTCACTATCGTCTGACATATACCAAAAAAAAGGTTACTTCATTCCTGTAACAGCTCTGAACAGCAGGACTTGAGACGCACTTTCTTTAGGGCAAAAAGGCTGATTTCAGCCCATTTGCAATACACAAAAGAGTAAAGCTAGACTCAGTATTAAAGTTACCTCAATCTCCAATCAGTAGAGCAGCTTTTACATGGGATGGTGCAGGAGAAAGACATGCAACCTCCATGCATAGCAAATTAAAGCAGCAAATAAGTGACAATGGACAACTGGCACAAGCAAAAGAGTTTAGGAACAAGCAGGAGATCAGAGAGAAAGGAAAAGGAATCATGATATTCTGCAGTGAATGGAAGAAAACAATTCATAATAATAGTACCTGAGAAGATACCATCTCTGTGTAGCTGCTGAGAGTGTCCTCTGAAAACTTAGCAAGCTGCAGCAAGAGAAGAGACCAGTTACTATAATTGTGCTCAGAAATGTGATGTGAGGAACATCCCTCCCTAAATATTGTGCTTTCCAGAGAAAAGAAAGCAGGAGTCTTGCTCTGTGGGAATTGCTGTGCTGGGACAGACCAGCATAATCCATCAAAGCAAAGGACTGTGTCATTACCTATTTGTGAAGCACAAGCAAAGTGCTTGGCTCTGTACATCACAGAATGAAGACATAGTCCTCACCTAAATGTCTAGAGAGAAAATAATAGCTATTAGATCTGGAGAAGGCTCTTTCTAAATGGTTATTTTAAGACAGAGCCAGTGTTGACTGATCTGGATTTAAGATATGTGTGTCTGTTAAAAAAGGAGAGCTTAAAGAGAAGGGTTGGAAAAGAGGGTGTCTGGAATACAATGGACACAGAGGAACGAGGTGATGTGAAAGGGGTATGAATAGGAAACGAATAGAAATGGTTTACAGCAGGGCACTACCCCAGGGCTCCTGGAATTACAGTGAGAATTTACTAACTAAAAAATTGTACATTTAGCACAGAGGAATTCCATAGTAGATGCAATTTTGAGAATCAGTTTAAGTAGTTTCTTAGCATAAGTGAACATAGCAATTACATTTGTATGAAACAAAACAACATCCCAAATAATAATTTACTGCTATGGCACTTTAAATAGGACCAGTTTAACAAAACTGAATGGAGCCAAGACAAATCTGATGATAGAAATAATTGACACAGGAAATTGTGAAGTATAATTGGGAATTTATTAACAAAATTTTATTAAATCTTTAAAAAGCTACAATTCCACAGTAAAAATTAAAAAGTCTGGTTTTGAGTGGAAGTGAAAATAGAAATAAAAATTAACATAAAAATAAGGAAAAATATATCAGTAGCTAATTAATACTAGTCCACTGCTTAATGAAGATAGTGAAATTGTAAATGATATTGCAGGCAAGGCAGACATGTTAACTAAATATTTCTCTTCCATACTCAGTGATATACCATATGATAACTGTGAAATATTTTCCATTCTAACACAAGCTACTGAAACTAAGTATTTTTAAATCAGCAGGTCTAGACAACTTTCTGGCTGTTATTACTGATTTTGAACAAGGCTTGAAGCACAAATTAAGTCCCAGTGCACTGGAAGAAAGTTAATGTTGTGCCAATGCCTAAAAAGGATAAGGAGAACAAACCAAGTCACTACAGGACCCCAGACAGACTTATATTTCAGACAGAATAACAGAACAGACTCAATACAAGACTCAATCAAAAGAACAGAAGTAGAACAACATAACTAGTGCCAAATAACACATGTATATTAGTAATAAATCTTGTCAAACTATTGTGATACCAGTTTTGACAAAATTACAAATTAGACTGATAAAAATAATGGTTTTGATGTAGAATACCTGGCACCTTGACTTGGTACAAAATGCTCTAATTAGTTTCCTAACAAAAAACAGAGTAATACAAGAGAACAGGGCACATATTAAATAGATCACAAATTGTGCTATCTGCAAATGGAACAGAAACTGAGGAATCATTTTTGATGTTGCTACTAGCTCAAGCAGAAAACAAAATCATTATTGATACAGATTGTAAACTGTACAAGGATTAGAGGCAATGTCAAATAATAAAGAGAACAGATCACTGCTACAGAACAATATGGATTGCTAGGTAAATAAGCAAAAACCATGCATACCACCAGGTCCAAACATAAGGTTACCTATGCAGGAGCAAAGATGAAGGTTGGGTTTACAGGATGAGGGCTCTATCTTAGAAAGTAGTAACTCCAGTGAGGACTTTGAGGCCACTGTAGACAATCAGCTGAATGAAGTCTGATATTTTTTAAAAAAATGTCTAAAAGATCTATGTGATCCTTTCTTGCATTAATAATGGAATATGGAGTAGAAAGTCTAAATTATTATGAAATTCAGCACAAGCACACTGTTACTGGAATATTTTGTCTTTTTTGGAGACTCATAATTCTGCAGTGACCCTGAAATATTGCAGAAAGCTCAGAAAAAAAGCCAAGAGAGAGATTAGAGGGTTGGAAAATATGCTTATAGTGACTCAAGGTGCTTAAACTGTTTACTTTATCAAAGAGACTGTACAAGGGAATGTGAGTAGCTACCCACACACCAGAAATTTGATTGAGGTGCTCTTAAATCTAGGACAACGGATATAAAAAGATCTAAAGTTGGAAATCAGATACCACAAAAATTCACACTAAAATAAAGTGTACATTTTTAACACTGAAGGTAAATAATTTCTGAAACAACCTATCAATGGCAGTACTGAACATTTTCAAACAAACATAAAATTCCTTTCTAGAAGGAATGCGCTGTATTCTAGTCACAGTCTGGAGGCTATGACTGGCCTGGGCATGGGCTCCTTTGGGGGCCACTGGTTTGTGTCATGCAAGATGTATGACTAATCAGCCACAAGGGTCTCTGATGGCCTTAAAGATCTGGAAATCAAACAGATTGAACATGATAGGAGGGGGTAGAAGGTGGACAGGAGAGTCACACAGGCCACGTGGTTGCAGAGGAAGAGGGTCTTACCTGCTACATTTGGAATGGAGTAGAGGGAAGGAAGATGTGAAATAGAGAGGCCAAGAGAAGACTGCCCTAGTCAGAGGGAGAAAGACCAATGGTTGTTCCGCGTGGACAAGGAGGAAGGTTCATGTCTGAGATGTCACAGAGAATGAGCTGGTTGGACAGGGTGAGTTGCCTGGACATATGTGGAGAGAAAGGAGAAGACAGGAAAGAACAAAAGAAAGGTGCAAGGGTGAGTGACAAGGCAAATGGAGATGTTGTGACCTATGAAGCAGGGAAGCCAGGGAGTTCTGTTTTAACCCCGCCAGAGAGCAAGGTGGGAGGAGAAGGAGGAAGATTTCAAGGACATAAATCAAGTGATGCTGAGAATAGGTAGAAAGGCAAAGAGGAGAAACCACCGAAAAGAGATGGTGAAGGGGCAAGGAAATGTCACCAAGAGAGGTAATATCTGTCCTCCCTCCCAGGGCACTGGCAACTCAAGGAAAGTTATGTGTAACCTACTGGGAAAAGAATAAAAAAACATAAACCCAAGGCCACAGAAGTCAAGGAAGGACAAAAAGGAAAGAGAAATTGTGTCCAATGTTACAGGCAATATAGAGGTCAGCAGAGAAGACAAACATACTGTGGTGCACCTCTCCTCTGCACTGGGAGAGAACAAGGGACTTCTGACACCTGCCAATGGAGTCACTTTGGAATCATACACCCATCAGACTTTCAACCTCCACCCCTCAAACCAGCAAAACCATCAGAAATTCCTCTTACTCGCTGACCCACAGCAAAGGCCATGCCTGCAAGCCAAGCCCCAGAACACAGGAAAAGACTGCTCAGCCCACAGGTCATAGCAGAGGACTGCAGACGATCTTATGTAACCCATTCCTTCTTAGAGGCTAAATGCTCCCTAGTTATAGCCACTACGTGGAATTTACCTCCATGCAGAGCCCTCTAACAGATTACATTTAGCTGATAAGCACTTGCCTTGAACAAACTTAGTGAATCATTGGAGCTTCCTATTACCTTTGGTACATTTGTAGCTAGACTGAAAACTGAACCATTTGACCAAGAATAAGCTACACTGTGCTCCAGGAACAGGAACTAGGTGACATACCCAAAACTTCAACAAGTTTTTATGATCATGTGGCTTCATCTGCTGAATTCACAGTGCTCACATCAGAGAGCCCTTCACATGCCCCACCCCTTCCCTCTGCAACAGCTTAATGTGGACAGATACCTACCAGTGAGGTGGATGAGGCCTTGCTCATCTGGGCCAAGACTCTGGCTTCTCCAAAAGCTGTAGCAAGAATCCACAGGACAGGAAAGAGCAACGGAAGGATGGGCAGGACACCATTCACCTGAAAAACCATTCCCAATCACCTTCAAGCAGAGGCAACAGGGTGTTGGGCCTGTCATATGACCTCTTTTCCACCACAGTGAGAGGATGAGTAAAAGGCAATGGCAGAAAGGATGGAGACAGCTTGCAAAACACTGAAAACTGAGACATAGAGAAGCACAGAAGGGGAGATGCACACACTCTTAGGGGATTGTAATGAAGGAGGATATGGACAAATCACACCAATGTGTTGCTGCTTTTCCTGCTGAATCTCACAGAAATTCTTAAAGTTGAAAAGCAAAATATACATACATACATATATACATTTATATATATAAATACACACACACACGTATAGTTTACATACAAGAAGTGCAAACTACTTCAAGGGATGCCTATGGAATGGCAGGGGTGGAGTTGTTGTCCTGCTGCAGGAAACCTGGACCAGGTTTGCACAAGGAACAACATGCACAGGATGGTCCCATAAGATGGAGCAAGTTGCTGATGCAGGGAACAAGCCATAGTGGTGCCTTGCGGAGGAAAAATGTAGTGGAACTCAAAGTACTCCCTTACCTGTAACTGAAGAAGAGTGTACTGCCAAGAAGCAATTCCAGGAGCTTGGAAAATGAAACGCACAGCATTGGTGATCAGGAAGCCAGCCTGCCATTCAAACAGAGGGGATGCTGTCAGCAAACTACCAGTGCTTATACAGAAGGATTTTTCATTCCCTTGAAACTTTCCCAGCCCTGGGAAAGTATAGAAGATACAGTTGTTTTGCTGCTTCAGTGCCTCCCTCCACTCTCACTGCTAGATGGTGATGGCTCAGCATCTTTGCTTCACTGAACTATCCAATGTACAGAGTCATTTGCATGTGTTAGAGCCTGACCACAATTTCTTGTTGATGGCTGCAAATTATTCACTTTTATTGACAAAACACAGCTATACTCAACAACAGATGCTTGAAGGGAAACCTACCAGTACAATGGGGACAGCATACTTCAACATTACTGACTGGACAGTGAATCTCTCATTATCCAAGGCTGTCACAGGACGTGACAAAGCCATTTCCAGACACCACCTGAAAAATGAGAAACAGTTAGGCATGTCAGCAGTCAACAAGATCCTAACCCTGCACTCTCCTCCTATATAAATCCTCTTAGCAGACCTGATTAGAATATTGTGTTCATCCTGCACTATGAAAGAGAATTTCCAAAGAGCAACCAAATTCTGTTATAACAGCTTTGTACTTGCAATGGTAAATTTGCAATATTGTTGATCAGACTTCCCAGGTCTCTTCTCCCACTTACAAGAGGGCTCTATCCCTCAGTGTGTACCGGTACTCTTGAGAGGACATTCAGATATCCATATCTCCAGCTGACAAAAGGGTGTCATGTCACTGATTATACATACTCCAATAGGAAGGCCACTATCCTCTGCGAAGGCCATTTATTGTCCTAACTATTAACAGCCGAAGATTCAATAGTTTCAACAAAGAAAACATCTTCCTCTTGTTTTCCAAAAATGTGTTTTCCATTTTTTCATGAAATGGACACAGTGATTGTATAACAGTGCCTCCACAGCTCATTCCTTGTTTGTTTGCTACCAGAACTAGCATTTCCCAACAAGACCCACTCCTCAGAGCAGCAGCAATTTCAAAAGGGAAAAGCTATTGTTCCAGATTATTTTTCTCTACAGAGCCACAGTCCTGATCCTTGAGTTACAGAAGATGCCCCTGACTGGACTGTGAATTAATCTTTGTCCTCAGTCTCAATGTTTGACATACATTTAAAACAATCTCACCTAGGATCACACATATTTCTAGCCATCAAATGCATGAAACCTGTGACCTCCCTGTCATTGTTCAAATTTAGGTAGAAAACAATGAGCTAAACAGAACTACTGAGCATATCTTTATGGATCAGCCTTACCCACAAGCTATGGAGGGCAAGTGAAGATGGCTGTAGCCTTTCTCGATAATAGAGAAGACATACCACAGTATATTTGAAAATCCCTGTCTGGGACTGGTAAAATCTTATTCTTTTCTGACACAAAGGCAGCAGCAAGAACCAAGACAAACTGTGCAGGCAATGTGCACAGTATGTAACTCACCTGACATTATCAATTATTGGGGTCTTCAAGACACGGAAGAGACGATACAGCTGAGGATTCTGAGGTCCCTTCTTTACTTCTCCTCTTGGGGAAGGTGGAGGTGAGAAAGGTGGAAAAAGATCTCCTGGCTCCAGAACAATGTGCTCGTCATCCTACAATAAAGGTCAGAAGATCTGAAGGCTGCACAGCTGGGGACTCAGTGAAACCCTGCTGCAAGGAACTGGTGGTTTAGTTCAGCAGGATTCCTCCCACTGTGAGTGACACAACACGCATTTGTCGCAGTTCACTTTCTCAGCTTTCAAAAATTCATTAGCTAAACTGTTGCTTCAAATATGAGACAAAATGAAATGCTTGTAAGCCTTGAGAAGTGACAAAGAACATCTGGTTATTTCATGAAAACTGGCATTTGGAGTGAAAGTTACAATAAAGGACAGCAGTAAATTCAAAGCTTTAAACTTTTGCCAATCTTCCTCATGCAGCAAGTCTATCATCTTTCCATAGAACTTGTAACTGAGCTGTAAATCCACTTCTCCTCCAGTTATTTTGTACTATCTTCTTTTATAATAACTCAGAAGTAAGGAGAAGGTCAAAGCAGAAAAACTTTTACTTCTCCACATAAAAAACTGGAGAAAGTTTGGGTTTTATATGTCATATCATCCTACTGGATAGATTTACTCCAGTTATGATCAGCAGCACATTATACTTCTCCCTTGACCTGGAGGAGATGGAAACTTGATACTTTGGTACCACATTAGGGACTCTGGTCCATTGGGTTTGAGGGTTCATAGGGAAGACAGAATCTGTCTAATAAAGCACTTTTCTTGACTGAAGTGGAGTTTCAAACCATTTTCATGATTAGAAGAAATCAACTACACAGCTGTACATTGGAAATTAAGAGTATTAGCAAGAAAATTCTGGGAAATACATCTTTCATTGTCACAGATCAGGGAAATAAGACAAGCGAGTTACCTTAATCCCTCTCAGAGAAGCAAATGACTCCTGTCCTGGCCTTAAAGCAATGACATCTCCTTCTACTAATAGGCTCACAGGCAGATTGACAAGATGACCATCCCTGTAGGCCCAATGAAGGGACCAAGACGGAGCATAGGGCATGTGAAGGTCAGGGTACACGGAGTCTGGCCATTTCACCTCTTTTCCAAGTGTATCTGAAAGCACACAGTATGAAAGAATTAACGGATAACAGTTCTGGAGGGGCCAATCACACTACATCCTACAGTGGCTATGAATCCTCCAGTCCTAATATCAGTCCATTCCCATGATCTTCTACACTTTCTCCATTTCTCCTTGATGGCTTTTTCCCTCTTTCTCTACCCAGCATAAACTACTAAACACAGTCATTTTATAACCTAAGATACATACTTGTACAATAGAAAAGTTAAAGGCTGTCGTTAAAACTGCCACACTGAAATGAACTGCCTCCTCAGGTTCACAGGCCCCTGCTGAGAAGATGCTCAAGCACTGCAATTTATTTCCTTCTGTTCTATGTTGTGGTACAATCCCACATATTCTTCTCTCATCATCTTCTGGAAGGCAGATATTTTTGTAAGATACTCAGGATTCAAATTACTCCAGAGCACAGACATAACAGACGCCTACCTGATAACATACAGATTGAAAGCACATGGCCACATGCTAGCTCAAAATAACTATTCTGAAGGACAGGCATGAGCAGAGCACAATTCTCACAGCCCATTTCTGTGTAACATAGGGCAGGTCTAGTAAACTCAGTAACGTATGTGATCAAGTTTGGAGAAAAATCCAACAGGGGGAAAACCCAAAATGCAAATGAGAGACAAATGAGTAAGACCTCACCATTTATCTTATCAATGATTGTCTGAAGTCTCCTCTCCACCTCTCTGCACTTCAGCCTCTCTTGACGCCCAATCATGAAGAGATCCAAGACGAGAAGGAGGAAGAGTGCCAGTGCATTAACTATCTCAGCACCTTGGCTTTGCATAGCAGAAGGAAAGAAACCAGAAAGCAGATGAGGTTTGAATAAATGAGTAGAACACACTGCCAGCCACCCACAGAGATAGATGCACACCTGCTCAGTTGTTTATTCTTATATCCCACAGACTTATATCTATAAAAGAATAGAAGGGAGCTACGATCATGCTCCTTCGTTAGGATAATGCCCCAAGAGAAGTTCCAAAGAACCTGTCTCAGTTAAAAACACCCTGACAAAATACAATCAAGGCAAGCTATGGCTCATGTGACAGCACAGTTCCTTCTCCGATGAACCACAAACTTCTCCAATTCAGTATCAAAATCCTTCCTGACTATTCTAATACCTTACAATTTTGTCAGATCTAGGGACAGAAGAAAAAAGGAAGAAAGTCTCATTGTCTCCCTAGAACACTCCACGGATACATTCAGAAGCAGCACTAAGTTTGCTGAAGTTTCGTGAGAGGGGCTGATACGGATAGCATATTAGTGTGAATATGCTAATGTCTAGACAGAATGACACTGATAAGTTACTCACAAGAATGATACTGATAAGTCAGCCACATACAGTGCTGAGAGGATATAAAACTACCACCTTGTTTCAGTCAACCAGCAAAGGAGGTTTTGCTTACCTCCCCTGTGGCTGGCTTCCATAGCAGCACAGCAGCAACAGCACTGCCAGCAGCATCAGAGATGCACCAGGCCAGTGGAAACAGGAGCAACGGTTACCATGGTACAGAAAACTGCTCCTCCACACCTCCTACAACAGGAGAGCAGCAGAGAATCAACATTCATGAAATACAGAGACAGGTCTTTAAAAAAGCTGAGTGCAAAAGGGTGAGGGCAGCAGCTAACACAACTTTGCAAAACCTCTCAAAACGATACAGAGCTTCTGAGATCAGCTATCTGAGTGCTAATGGTTCCTCAGCTGGGAAGTCTGAGTGAACACTGCTTTACTCTTGCTTGGAGGAACAAAAAAGCTTCTGTGCCAGACTGCCCTATTGTTACTGATCTAGAAGGGAAGATTTTTAATATTTAATTGCTGTGAATAAACACTACCACTTTGTATTCACAAGTCAGTCAGACACGGGGAGGCAAGGGGAGGCTGCGTTGAGCCCCACAGCTCTCTCTCCCCATCTGAAATAGACTCCCAATGCACACTGCCGTGAGTTGCTCAAGGGCCTTCTGCTATCAGGACCACTTTTCAAATGCAGTTGCAGCCTACTGAAGCCCTTAGGTCCCTCAGAGTTGAAGCTAAGCTCCTGTACAGCTCCAGCCTCCAGGAGAGCACAGCTGAGAGAAGTACACCCTTGGGTAATTCCTTGCTTTGGTCTTGAGGACGTTAGCAGTTTTATAGCTGGAAATTCTGCAGCAGCAGTCTGGAAGTGAATGCAGCCAATCCAGTTAATCTTCAGCTTTACTTTGAGAAGGGGAGACTGAGTGCCCAACATTGTGCTATTTGGTGTCTCACCTTCCAGGAAGTCACTTTTTTCCGTTCCTTCTGATGCCCCTCCAGCAATGCTGACAACTGGTCTCTCAGGATCGTGAGGGCTTTCTTTGTGGTAAGGCCCAGACTTGAGGTCATTTCATCCTAGAGAGCCAGAAAAACAAACTATTTAGTGCTTTTCTTCTTGGTTTTGCTCCTGGTGGCTGGTTATGCACCATATTGTGAATGCCTCACACTCATCAGGACCAGTTAAACTTGTAATTTCCCTGAAATTGTCTTCCCTCCTGTGAACTTTAGACTGCAGGCTGGAATTAGAGCACCTAGATAACATCAGGTAAACAAACCAGTCCTGACTGTACCAGATAAACAGTCTATCAAAGTAGAACACCAAATGTTTTCTGCGAAACAAGACTCTGATCTGCAGAGACTGGCGACAATACAAAGAGAGCCTGCTCAGCTCCCAGAGCTTACGCAGGCTTGAGCTGCTATCAACTTGCAAAGACCAGGCAGTGACTAGCCAAAGTAGATGAGTAAGGTTTCCAAACAGGCAGCCTCTCCAGAGGGAGAGACCACCTGGCTGCAAGGAAGAAAACTGGGATATCTTCACATTCACCCCATTTTAATCAGAAACAGATTTACTTACAGTGAGCTTTGCCCATCAAGTCCTGAACTGGAATAACCAAACACCGACAGTTATGTTGGAAATTTAATGATATAAAACGTTTTTTTGCTAAAAGTAATAACAACTAGGTAGTAGAATATCTGGCAATCTAAACAAGATGTGTCTGATTCCCACAGCAGCTAGGGTTGCATTTTGGTTATGCAGTCCACCTTAGCGTCTACTTTGACATGGAAGTTCACAGATTTATGTGCTAGGGCTCGAATCAGTTTAGGAAGAGACATGACTCCAACATCAGCTCCTCCTTTTACAACAGGAAGTGCTGAATTGAGAGAACATACAAAGGAGGCATTTGCACTTGAAGGAAGCACAAGCCATCCAAACCGCTGCTCCCTGATCACCCAGGGAAGAGGCAGCAGGCTGAAAGGAAGCATCCCAAGACAGTGTAATCTGGACAACACCGCCGTAAGTTGCTGACATCAAGAAAGTAGGGCAAATGTTTGCATTTCTGGTGCTAGAACACAAGCAGTTACCTTCCTTTCAAATAACAGCGACTGCTGAGAGGTATTTTGGGTACTGATCACTGTAAATGAATCAACAAGAAAAAGCAGGCAGGTGGCCATACAAGGCCTACAACAGACATCATGATACCGGTCAATAACTGTTTTTGTTTGCCTTTTATGATTTAATATTGCGCCATAGCTGTGTCTTAAGGAACTCCGTGCTGTTCATTTCCAGGCTTTGGGCAGTAGGTGAATGATGAACTGCTGGGCCAAGAAATAACCCTGCTGTTGCAGTTTTTTCCAGATGTAGATAGATACACAAGCAATGCTGTTCAACTGGAAAACTGAACTGACAGTTTCATGCGTAAATCAGATGTGTACACAAGGCCAGCATCAGTAGGGATCCAAAGTTATTTGACAAAATATATTGCACAATGGAAAAAAAGAATAGAAAACCTCAAAGAAGTACTTGTAGAAGGGCAGATACAAACATCCTGAAGGTATTAGTTATACAGCATAGGATATCCTGCACCTTAAAAATGCTCAGGTGTGTCATGCTGTTTGCAGAACAGCTGTTTACAGAACTACCGAACACAAAGCAGTTAGGAAGCTTCCCCTCCAGTCCCCACCAGTGTGACACACAGCCCAGCAAACAGTTCAGGCAGGAGCTGCAGCTCTTCCTGCTGTTGCAGTCACAAGTTCTTGCCAGCCCTGCCACATCTACCTTGATCTCAAACTGCAACAGCTCTGCTCTTCAGGAGCTGCATGCACACACTCAGCTCTGCAAGAGCATCTCAGTTCTGATCTGCTCTTTTCTTCCTGTTCCATAACTGAGTGGTTTCATGATGAACATCCAGCAGAAGCTAGCCTTGGACTTCAAATTTGTTTGCACTGATGGTCCACGAGTTGTTTGCAGCACGAGTGTCAAGAAGTGGCACATAGCTGCTCTCTAAATTACCATCTACTGCACACCTTAGGGAAAATTCAAAACAGCAGACTCTGGCCAGGAAGACTTTAGCAATGCTGCTTCAGCTGAAGTTTTACAGAACTAAAAATAACCCTGCTGTAATTTTCATTCTCTGTGTCAGTTTTAGGGAATAAAGGAAGCAGGTCTGTGTTGTTCTTGGAGGCAGCCCAGGTACCATCAGTGCAGGACTAAACATAGGAGCCTCACAAAGCCTCCCAGAGGAGAAGATGGCAGGCAGCATAGCTGGCAACGGATGTGCTGCTGCACCACGGGACTGCTGCAAGCAGGAGTGCCAGGGAGCACACAGAGCAAGCGACAATACAGGTTCGCTCTCTCTGCTGACTGCTGCCTGTTTGGGGCACAGCAAAGCACCCACAAAAACATTTTTTCATTGTTTCTAACACAGGGAAACCAGTCAGCTAAATAAAAGACATAAAATGAAAGGCAGCAACAATATCAGGGACTTTAATTGAAAAGCAAAAATTTGCTTAGACATCGCTGAACTGGTTCCAATGGATACAGCTAGGAGCTGCAGAAGAAGTGAGAGGAAAGCTGCACTTCATGCCAACATCTAGTACGGTCACACACTGCCTAGAAAGAGAAACTGTCATATCACAGTAGGCAGTGAGAGGAAAAAGGGAGCAAATCCAAAGGTAATCACAAAGGTTCCTGAAATACTTTCACACCTGCTCCAGTCTTTACACCGGAGCTACTGTTTTGCCAGAGGACCAGTCAACGCAAGGTAAAGGCAGGTGTGCCCAAAGGAAGGTGGCTGCAGTGACTGAAAAGGGGCAAGTGGTAAATGCAGCAGTGTTGGGAAGGTAGAACGACAGGAAGGAGAGGGATGGATTGTTAAAAACGCATCTTGGGAAGACACTTCAAACCTGGAGCAAAGCACGCAGACACAGCCAGCACGGTACTCACCCGCTATAGCAACGTGAGTGAGCGGCCGCCTGCGGAGACTCACACGGCCTCCTGCAGGTCAGCAAGGGGGGAAAGCGCTTGGAGGCATGAAATGAAAGGGACAGGCGAGAAGAGCCACCCTGAGCTCCTGGCAAGGGGCAGCTGTGGGTTTTCACAACAAGACCTGCCTTGCTCAGTCATCAACTGCTAATGAGGCATTTTTTAAAAGCCTGAAAGAATTTCTCTCCGTACAGCAGATCTAGAAGCCTTTAAGCTGGTCCAGAGGGACCTTTTCAGCCACTCATCAGCTTCAAGTGTTCTTCCTGCCACAAAAGAGGAGCTGAGCACCCCAGGGTGAAGGAGGCCTTTCACCAGAGGTGTCATTTCATTAATTAAAATCTCAATGTTCACATCTTTGCATCAGAAAGTTGCGTCTGAAGAGCAACTCACTAATTTTCGGGTAAAAGCAGAAACAGCTAGATAATACGTTGCTACTCACTCATGCACATTTAGCATAAGGCTTCCTCTGAAGAATAAAAAAAAAAAAAAAAAAAAAAAGAAAAAGAAAAACAGATGATAAATTCCAGGTTATACAAAAAGCAGGCCCTGTGTGGATATCATGAGGCATTTTAAAAGGCCGTGCTTTCCTTTTGCCCATAACCAAAGAGAAAAGTCTGGAGAAGAAAATAAGTGGCTGCTTCCTCCTTAGCCCCAAGAGGTCTAGAGAGCGCTCGAGCCTCTGTAAGTGCATTTAGGGCTCTTCTGGAGCTGACCCTGCCCCGGCTGTGATAGTCTCAGTCCAAGATGTGACAGAAACCTGGTAAACTGAGGATGATTGCTACCCTCTCTGCCTTGCAGATGATACTGCATCGCTCTCAGAGTTGTAATCTGCAGTATGGGTACTAAGGAAAAAGCACACAGCGCAGAAGATTTTTTGAACATGTGATTTTATTTTCTAAAGGAAACTAATGCACAGAGGAGGGGAATGGAAGGGACGCTGAAAAGATCGGTGAACGAGTTCATCTTTTCTCCACTTTCAGTAAATATCCTAAATGTTAAATTACTGCTTAGCTTGCCTAGAAACATTAGAGAGGGGGAACCTGAGCTAGATTAAGCAAACACCCCATTTTAGGAGCTGGTCTGGCTCTTCAGGAAGGAGATGAAAAGGATTTAATGGCTGGAAGAAGCAGAACCATAGAATCAGTAGTCTTTTCTTTGCTTTCTCTGCTCATTTGGCTCTCCATAGTTTGATATATGGACATAAGTTGGAAGATACCCAGTTCAGGCTGATCCAGGAGCTTGTTTAAACCTACAGCCTTGTCTGGCTCACAGCAAAAAAGACTTCCTTTCCCTTCATCATGAGCTGCAGGGGCCTTATCAGACTGATAGGGAAAGAGTGATTATCTTCAATTTTCTTCCCACAACGTGGAGCTGTTCCTGAGCATCACCATCTAGTTATCTTCTGCTTGCCATGGCCCACCTTAATCCTAACAGACAATCACCACTGAATCCTGATCTCTCCTCCTAAAATTCCCATCCTGCTCTTACATATACGGAGCCATTCAACATCTTCAAAGTTTATCAGCCATTCTCACACCCTCTGTTAACTGACGAAAGATAGATGACTTGTCCTCTATTTCAAGAGGAGCAAACAAGTAGAGTTCAACATGTATACAGGTAAGAGATGACATAAAATCCTATATTAGATTGAAATCTTATATTTTCATACATCCATAGTAGCACATTTATTTGATGTATCAGTATGTATTGATACAAGATGCGCTGTTGTAGGATATTTGCCAAATATTTTTTAAACAATACTGGAGCACAAATACATACTTTGCCTTATAAAGTTTACTCTCCCAACTGCTTCTGTAGAGATGTAAGTAGATTCAGTCCAGCAAAGTGGTAAACATCCTCTGTCCTCTGCAGATTCAGTCTCTTGCAAAGTAAGGGCTCCTTACCAAGAGTGCTGTGCAACATAATACAACTGCCTTTAGAGAGACTGTTTAAGCAAACAAGGGAACAGAAAACAGAAGATTTGCTAGAAGCTTTAATTTCCATAGACTACAATTCCACTTGCCTGATTCAGAGGTATGGCGAGCCCCTACTAGGCAGCTGTCAGATTGTTTCCTTCATTCCAGGCTGCACATACTAGACCTCCACCACCTTTTTAATACTTTGATTCAATTGCTTTTCAAATTTAAACAGTTGGAGGAGAGAAAAAAGGAAGCAGAATGTTCTTCCTTTTTCTGAGTGCTATTTTGCATTCCTCTAGCAGAAACAAGAAGGTAGTTTTTAATTTGCCAATGATATTTTACAAGCCATTAATCTATTTTGGGGATCGTACCTCCTGAAATACAGACATTATTCACCGTTTCAAAAGCACATGAGAAGAAGCAACTCCTCCAGATACATTTGCATTCAGTACTGCAAGTCAGATTCTTGCTTAGGAAAGGCACAATATGACCCAGAGGTTTTTTTTTGTTCCCATCAGAGAGGATGGCAGACACTAGACACCACTACATGCAATTTTTTGGGGCAACATTTCTTACTGCAAGCTAGTGCTAGGAAGGGATTTGGTTTTGTTCTGAAACAAACCATACATCACTATGCGAGAGCTCTGTCCTACCATGGCTGCTGAGTTAATGTTTAGATTACCTGCAATCACATATCCATTGTACAAAATTATAGAGCCAGAGCAGGCAAAGCCAATGGATAGGCCATTCTGGGCAAGTTTCCCACTGCTGCCTACCCCTGGGCCCAGTTGCATTTGTTTTCTTTCTGGGTGCTCACCTGGTTACTGTTGAAAAGAGGTCTGATTCCTGCCTCCTAGCAACAGCGCTTATCCAGTGTCCCAGACTGCATGAAACCTCACACATTCGCCCTCCGCTTTCAGTAAAGAAGGAAAATCTTTAAAGACTCTATGCTAGCTGTCAGGACACCCAAATTCTGCTCTTGCTTCTGCCACAGATTTCTCTGTGACAAAGGGAAAATCGCAGATTCTTCTGTGCCTTAGTTTCTCACCTCTTTAATGGGACTGCCACCTCCCCCCCAGCTGGAAGTGTGGTGAAGATTATAATATTCACAAACCCACCTGAACTCTACTGGAAAGCATAGAAAAAAGAAACACATGATTATCTCTGTGATTCAGGTAGCTCCATCAAGCACATCACAGCTCTGTGGGGACAACTGCCTTCAAAATTGGACACACAAGGAAAGGTACCAGAAAGCACAACGAACACAACTATTAAACTTGGTTTAAATGCCACCCGACACAAGCTTGGAAACCACCGTTAAGCTGTGGGTGGTCTTAAATCAAATGAAGCAAGCAAAGCCTTCAGCACAGCAGTGCCCAAATTAATGGACAGAGTGATAGTCAACAACTGTCTCCTTCCTCCATCTGTACCCACAGCATGAAAGGCAGCCCAGACCTCCGCCAGTCTGCGGACAAAAGAGCTCCCACAGCTCAGTAACGGGGTGCCTGCGGGGGCTCCGAGGTGGAAGCGGACATCAAGGCTCCCTGCCATTCATCACTAACAGGGCCTGCAGACTGACACTGCCAAGAGAGACAGCAGCGGTGGCAAGGACCGCTCAGAGATCTGGCCAGAGCAATGCTAATCAGCCATCTGAATCAGCACTGCATTTTGGTGTGAACAGAGTCCATTTTAATCCAGACAATGACATTCAAATTTTATGCCCTTTCTAAAGCACAGTGCTAACAGCCACGATCAACCATTCCACACAGCTAATACAAAGCTCGGTGCTTTCTTCCTTGCTCAGCTAGTGGCAGTTCAACAGCAGAGAGAGAGGAGCCTGCTCCCCAGGTAACAGCCCAGTTTTGAACTGCACCATCCCCAGTCTGTCTCTTTAGTCCTTCTTGTAGCAGCAAATCCCCAACCATAGTTACCTGCCCCACCAGGCTGCTGGCAGAATGAGGTACTGTTTACACAGTGCTTTGAAGCTCATCTGTGCTATGCAATTGTCAAGCTTTTTTAATTACCACAATTTATCAAGTTACAGTGTTTTCCCAAGTTCAGAAAGCAGTTAGGGGTCCATATTTATTCTGGCTTCAACATAAAGTCAATGTTTTAGGTCAGTGCAGAGCTTACTCCAGAGGATGTTAATCTCCTCCCGAGGCCAGCAATGCTCAGAAATCCAGGGAACTTCAGCATATCTTTCACACTCTCCCCCCACCCCATTTGTTTCCTCCCATTTGCCACTTCTTTATCTGAAGACTTTGGGAACTAAACTGTGACACAGCCTAGAAGGTGCACTGTACGACATAATTCAAGGGGTAAGGAGGTTCAACAGCTACAGATCAAAGCATACACAAGAAACAGATAAACTTTAGACATGAAGCAGAGAGGCAGCAGAACAGGAGTCAACAGCTAAAGTCAGGTTTGGCCCCTCCACATGGTTTTAGAATTAAAATCTACAGTTTAATACAGAGCTTCTTTCTCTACCCCCTTCAACACCATGACATTCCCTAGCTAAAATTACCATTCCCTGCTTCATTTCCTGATATAACCTCTTTCCCCAGAACCTCAAAGCCCTTCAAGCACCATCACATCAGGCAGGATGGAGGCTGGAGAAGGAAAGAGGGAAAGCCATTTTGAATTTAAATGTTACAGGAGAGAAACTTACTTTGCGGTATTTGCCTTGGTAGGGGATCCAGAGATCAGCCTGCTTAAAGAGCATCTGGGCTAAATTCCTGCACCACTTCCACAGCAACTTCCACTGCTGCTGCCCTCCAGAAATGAGAGAGCAAAAGAGGGAGAGTGAGCCAGACTGTGCAGAGCCCAGCGCTGCAGAGAATGAGACAGAAGCAGCAGAGTGAAGCACCAGTCTGCTGATTAATTCAGCCTGTTTCCAGTCATGCTGCAGATCCAGCAAGGAGGAGGTGGATGAGGGGAGGGATGAGGGATAGAAAGGGGGAAAAAAAAGGGAAGAGAAGAAAGTTTACAGAAGATAGCACCAGCTGTCTGTAAGAACGGTCCATTCATAAGATGGAGCCAACATAGCCAGAATCCCTGGGTCCCTGCCTGTAGAGATGCATATGTATGCACAGTAAGAGATGATGCTGACAGACAGGGGTCTGTGGAAAAGCAGATGGCAAATTAGACAGGACAAAGTGCTATAAAATATACTACAGGAGAAGGAAAACCTGAGCAGGCCAGGAAAAGGGACCATACAGAGACAAAGAGATCCAGGAAACCTAATCCCCCTACATAAATCTTGAAGAGTCATTCAGATGACTCCACAGCTTTGGATTCAAGCTCAATTAAAAAAAATATACGTCTTATTTAAATGATTTGAGATGGCTACAGGTCCAGTATGAAGGGTTCCTTCCCTTTTCTCTTCTTGATGGAGAAAGCAGCAAAAGCCCCTCTCAGCATTAAATATCCACACGTCCTGAGCCATGCAAGCTAAAACAGAAGGTGCATGTGGATTATTCATAGTCGTGTGCCATATCTGGGGCTCCTTGCTCACTGACACCTGGGCAGTAGCACAGAAAGCGTAAAGGATTAGCACAGACAGGGAACACCTCAACAGAGCTGGAACAGAATGACAAGAAATGGAATAAATAGGTATTCAGAGGTGAAGGAGAAGCGATCCTTCTCTCTTGTTCGCATCTTTTACGAGAACGCTTCCCTCTTGTCGTTAAGGGAAAGCACAGTGTCTTTGTAAGTGGGCTTTTATACAGCGCCTGCTTCAGTGCTGTCCTGATTCTGTCTGGGGCCTCCCAGTTCTGCAAAGCAATCATTAAAACAATTACTTTCACACCACACAGAAAGGGGTGAGGAACTGACCCTGTCAAGAAACATGTCAATAGTTTGCCAAGGACCCAGCCTGTATAAAAAGGAACAGACACACACTGCAAAGAATTCCAGTGCCAGCATTTAATGTAGTTTTGAAGACTATGTCTCAGTACTCACCTACTGTCCCTGGCCAAGCTTTTCATCTCCTTTCCTTCACTGAGATTAAGATGCCTAAATCAGCACAGCCCATATGCAGCATTTAAAGTCAGAAATGCAGACATCAGAGTTCCCAATATTTACTGTAACCCCAAAGTAGGGTAGATCTAAGACAACCCCTGAAAGAACTAGTTCTCGTCACTGTGCTGGCACAGTTACACATTGGTATGCAACTGTGCAGATCTCTTAAATCCAATGTTAAAGGGGAACAGTGCATTTAGTGCCACTTCAGGAGAAAGCTGGGAAGGGAGCAGGGGGAGAAAGAGGGAAGAAGATACCCTTCACCTTTCTGTAGGGCATTTGATTTCCTAGACAACAATTTCAAACCGCAGAGAGGAACAAGATGTCCCAAGGGCGCAATTTTTTCTTCCATCCTCTTTTCTTACTAAGAAACTAATCTCACCTACCCACTTCAACAAGAAAAATGTAAGAAAAAAAAGAAAGGACCAATATCACTGAGATGATGTTAGAACGGGCAAACCCTCACACAACATACGCAGATCAACCCCTTCTTATCTCAGTCGTTGCTGGACTGTTTCCCATGGCTCTGCGTAAATACCTTCTGGAAACTCAAATGACTGCAAATAGAAAAACTGGGTGGTCACAGTGCAAGCTTAGGACAACCTTTGTGCTTCATACAGTGAAGAGGTCCAAACACAACTTTCTCCTAGCTTTGGAACTCCAGCTTTGGTAATGAACACAAATGGAAATGGACAAAATTGCCTCTTCCAATTCACCCCACTGTCTACAGACCTTGCTCTAAAACGTTTTGGGTAGGGCAATAACCTGTGCTGTGTAACTTCCTTGTGATATCAGCTGGTATCATAAATTGCATCTGCCTGTGCATTTGTAAGAACAGAGCTATAATCTTGAGATCTGAAGATAAAACTGTGGTTTGGAGCAAAAGGCAGAGTCAAAGACAAAGGGAAGGGGCTGAGACTCATACAAAAACTGCAGCATAGAAAAGAGAAGTCTGTGGAAGAAGGATAGGTGTATGAAAAGCCACTGGAAGAAGAGCTGTTTTAGAAAAGCTGCACAGCAGAGAATAAAATCCAGAGATACAGCTACTGCAGAGGCAGAGGATTTAGCTACTTTTCAGTCCAAAGGTAAGACTATAGCTCTTGTTAGACAATACTTGGAACCAAATAGCTGAGGACCAATGCACTAGAGCTATGCAGAGTACAGCACAGGCTCCCGTGAGTACATTTCCAGGCTCCAGCCACGAGGCACAGTGCTGTATCCAGGCTGCACCAGTGACACTAGGATAATATAGCTCAGCTGTTGCTGGTAATTGTGGTATAGATTATGTCAATAAATTTTTAATAGATGGAGTTGCTTCAAATACAGTCTACATCTTAAGTAACACAAACTCATGAGTCTCACATTGTCCTGTGGCAATTAGTGAAGATGTCTATCTTGGTATATGCTTTGTGGGTCTTGGAACAGAGATTCTGGCACCTATCACAATATTATCTTCATTTCAAAAATACACAGAAAATTAACAAGTCTGGAGAAGAGGAGAAAAGAGCAAGATATCAGCACATTAAATTTAAGAGGGTTTTGGTTCTGCTTCTAAGATACTCTGCCTTTCTCTACAGTGTCTAATTTCTGGCAAAAATTGGAAGGAGGCCTACATTACACCTGACAAACTCTGATCCTCAGTGATTTCTGACAACAGAACTGTATTAGCTGACTGGAGCCAGAGGATAAATCTCTTATCCTTCTGAGCGACAGGTACATGTGCTGTGGTTGTGCTCAGAGCACGTCTTGTGTTCCAGAAGCACTAACTCTTCATTACACACAGACACTAGGGTAAAGAGATTGCTGTCAACTAGACTTCAGACTGATACTTTCACTTGGGGTTCATTTGATTTTTAGCGTTTTAAAATAAACCTAGTGCATTAGATTTATCACTGATGTTGCACACAGATTAATTTGTTTCCTTATCAACATACAGGCATCCAAGTTCTTTACTTTGGAAAGGAAGATGAAATCCACTTTAAAGGCGATGTAACACAGTTCTGCAGTGTTGAAGAAAAAATAGGAGCAAGCTCATTAACCAACACCAAATAATATACTTCTAACAAGTATGAAATTGTGGTCCTTTCTAGAATCCAAGCAAAGTAAGTGGTAAAATGCAGCAGAGCACATCAAAGGTTTTTTTAATTGCTACTGAAAAGAGTGCAATTACTTTTTCCTTTCATTTTAATGAAACTTTGTCAAGGAAAGGAGCCTAGGACTTCAGAACACCACAGTTCCCCATAACCTGCCGCAGCAACGCCTGTGTTGGAGCTCTCAGATCCTACTCAGAACACACCTCTGCAAGAATGATAATTGCTTCATCTCTTAAAATGATCAATACCAGATTAGCCCAAGACAGTATTAACAACAGAATAAATAGATAATTATCTTCAAAGGAACATCACCTCCACAGTCACAGAGCAATTGTACATACCTGAAACATGTCCTCAGAGCATACCAGTGGTGAGAGGCTCAGGCATGAGTAAGCCCAAGCTTTTCTGGTCTGGCACACTACAGAACAGCAGTCCCAGCAAATAAGAAGTCTAACAGGCAAGTGCCACAGCTAATGTAAAGTTTTGAGAACCTCTCAAATTGTTTACACTGCTGTGTTAGTATTATAGAGCAGATCTGTGTCTAGGTGATTATCTAACAGGTACTTTGCACTAACGAACAAAATCATCTCTTGATCCTGGAAGCACTGCAAACAAAACAGCAAGAAATAGATGCAGACAGAACAGAGAGAAAGCAAACACATGATCTGTCAGACAGAGTTTAGTAGGGTGGTGGAGAGAAGGACAGGAAAAGAGGCAAAGCCCTGAAAGTTCTCTTACCAGAGCCACCTGAGAACTTGGCCTATATAATATTCTCCACTGGTCTCAAGCTACCTCTCCCATTTTTGACTGGGATCCTGCTTAAGGCATATATCAGTTCACTTTTTTGAGTGACAGATCTATTTAATACTCAGGTGGCTACTGAATATAGCTGAAAAATAAGTAGCCAGTTAATGATCTCAAGAGATCAAAATCATTCTGCATTTTACTTTTGGGAAGTAGTAACATTTATCAGGTTAATAGTCTCCTGCAAACCACAGCAGATATGTCTTTCTAGCTCTTATTGCTACTATTCATGAAGATCTCTTTTTTTCTTTGAAGCCGAAAGCACAGCAGGGTAGCAAGAGACAGATTGCTCTTCTACACAATATATAGACTTATCTGGCACTTTCTAGAAATTATATCCTGCAGCATTCCCTAGAAAGAGACATAATTGCCCAAGAAATATATATGCTGATCACCAGAAAAAACAGGACTCAGAGGATTTTATTACTGTATTTTATTATTAAAAAAAAAAAAAAAGGATCTGTTTGTGAATTCAGCCTATGAAACAATGAGAAGCTAATTGTCCAGCGGAATGAAGCCATACCTTTATTCTCAAAGGACACAGCATATGATGACAACATATACTTCACCCATGCTGCTCTATGATGGTGCCTTAGTCCTAGCCTGCAAAAGACTCACTCTAGGGATGGAAGTTCTGTTTCTAGGATCCATTCAGCCCCCCATCTTCACCGTGATTCCCTCTAAAGGGTGTTAATTGAAATGTGAGCATTTATCCATGAGGAACACAGCTCATTTAAACAATTCTTAGGCACAACAATTTTTGGGCCCTGACAAGCCAAGCCATGTGTAAATTTATCAAGTAGAAATTGATTTCCCAAACATCTCCTAAAATAAAACTAAACAGCCATTAAAATCCACAGCCAACTCATTAGAATATAAAGAAATTACAACACTGTTTCCTGGTACTCCCCTACTGATCACTAGGTCTGCTAAATGTTTTGAAGATTCCTAGCTCTCATCACATTGTTAATCGATGGGATAAAAAACATGAGGTGACTAGTATGGAATTAATCATCCTCTCGTCTCTGGGCCATCCAGTGGTAGATACTATTTACTGATACGAGCAAGTACATCCCTAGAAGTGTGACGATGAAAGAGCTCCCAACTTTGGTATTATCTGTGGATCATATTGTCACTAGTAACACCAAATTGTCAGTCTTGATTCAAAATAATGAAAGACAAACAAAAAGACTCCAAATTTAAGTTGGGAATGACTCTTATCAGGAGACCTACCTGACTCTTCTCCTTCAGGTCCATGGCTACGTGTTTCTCTAAGCATGTCCAGCAAAAGGGGATTGCTCCTCAGGGGAGAAATGTCACCTAGGTAGAGATGATCTTGGCTACACATATCATATCACCATCTGTGGAAAAAGAAGGGGAAGCAGTCAATTTCCCCATATCTCTCCCTTTATGACAAGAAATCTATAAAATTCACAAAAATCATGTGACAGGATTGGCCCTTAAAAGAAGGAGAACTGGGGAACAGAAAGTGGTTCTTATGGTGCAGCAACTAATCCCATTAGTTTAACTTCCCCTAAACTGTCAGCAGTAGATGAATTAAGTTCCCTGCAGCTCAGAGTAAGAGTATTATCGCAGACCTGACACAATTTTTGGGCAAGCCTCCAGAGAAAGCTGACAAGGCGCTGGATTCCACCAGGTGTTGGAGCATGCTGTCACCCACAGCTATTTGTCTCACTGTTCTTATCTGCCAGGAGCTTTGTCCAGCTAATCTCTAATGGAGCCTGCAGTAATGATTCTTCCATTTGCTGAAAAACACATCAAACCTTCTGCAAGGCTATGCTGCTGGGCTGAGCTTGAACTTGACCATCATTAAAGAGGCCAGAAGGCGTAAAGAATAACTGCAGATTACCAGAGGAGTAGGACATTTAGTTTAGCAAAACTGTCATTTTAACAAAACTGAAGTAAGAAGCAGCTCTAGAGCTCACATCCTTGTTTTTCCATCTCAACTCCCCCATGGTCTGATACGGCATGAATTTGCTCTCCTTCCAGACATATAAAATATTTCTACTGATCAAAATAAAGGATCTGGGTGCCTTGCTTAAGAACAGTCTCTTAAATAAAGCACATTGAGATATCATGAGATTATGTTATGAGTGGTCTTAGGAAAGAGTCTCTTAGTTGGTTATTAACTCCTGCTTCTCTTTTTTAATAATCACACAGAAGCTCAGGGCTTGAGCATACACTTGTAAATCCAAACCAGCAAGGAAGTAGCTAGTTCGGCAAATCAATCCAAACAATGCACAATTTCCTAGGCACAACAGAACTGGCCTTTGTGTGCTGGGCTTTACTACCCTAGTCTGTACCACACTCTCTTCCTCATAGAAGGAGGATTTTGAAGATTCCATCCTTATGAGCATCACCTACAGCTCTACTGTCCATAAAAGCATGCCACATCATTTCAAGGAAAACAAACGGCATCCAGAGCTTACAGAGAAAACCACTGCCACCCCACACTGAAGTGTTACATGCAAATATTTCCTCTCAGGCAGGCAATTACTGCACCTGCATTCTGGGAAGTGGCAAGTATTCAGTATTCAGACTGCTGGTTAGCAAAGAACTGCTTGTAATACAGCAACCACCACTTGCAAGTGCCATTTTCTGGCTGTCGTCTGGCTGGCATATCACTAAAATAAGCCACAGCTCTGGACTCTGCCCTAGTTTTCTGTTCTGTGACCCTTGTCAACGTGCACACACCGAGGGAATGAAGCTATTTTCAGTTGCTTCATATCCCTGCCAGGCCAATCAGCAATTGCAAAGAGAGGATCAGGAAAAGTTACTGGAGCAAAGCTAACAAAAAGGCTAGGAGTACGAAGGAAGAACCTGCATTTTGTATGCTTTCACACAGCAGCTTGGAGCCTTTAACTTGAGGATCACTTCAGTAAAAGGAGAAGCAAGGAGGAGATGATTTTTAAGGACAAAATGGCCACTGACAAAACAGGGGCTAGGAAAAAAACTCTATAATTCTTCTTTTAACTTACTTGCAGATCTAGCAAACGATTTATGCACCTTGCTCTCACTCATATGCGAAAATTAAGTGCCTGAATTTCTCTCTGGATCTGGACTTTAAAGGTATAACTATCAGTGATATGACTGGGTAACTGGGAAGCCAAAGTCGCAAAAGCAGAACAAGAAAAAACATCCTGAGCTCTTTCTGCTAGTCCCATGGAGACTGTATCCTCAGTCGTAGTGGGTGGCTCTGGCTGCAGGGAAGGGGGTCATGGACGGAGACAGCTGGGCGGGAGGCTTCCCTGCAATGCAGCGAGTGACATTCTGTTTTAGGCACCAAACTGAAATACGATCTTGAATGCAAAACACACCATTCCTTAAAGTTCAAGGCAGATCATTTGCACATTTAGGAACACCACCATGAAGTCTTTCAGTGATATGAAGCAGTATACACAAGAAGAGTGTTAGACGTACAAAAGATTGCATGGAAAGAGAAATATTCATTCCCTACCAAGAGAAATTCAAAAGCTCTTATAATGACAAAGGTAATAACAGCTTGCAAAAGTAATGAGTGGGGCATCCAGTGCTACCTCATCTTCACACACACTTAGGGCTTCTCCAAAGTCTGAATGAACTAATCTGAAACCCATAAGCAGTTCTGTTTCTCTTAGATTCCCAATTTAAGATGTGAACAATAGATTATAGACATTTCAAACAGAGAAAGTAAAACGTCAAGTCTTTCCTGTGCCAGTCTGAATATAGAAAACAAGCAGAATGTTTCATTTTTCAGAGTAGAACTACACTTTAAAAAGGATTTTTTATCTCAGTCCTCAGTCAGAACAAAGATTTACTTGCAAGATTATGATTGGTAAAACAGGATGTAACACAATTAAAAGAACATATTTATTTTTGTTTTGCTTTTGTTCTAGTGAGTTAAGAACTAATTTGACAGATAGGATCAAAATATGATCAACCTAGTTTAATCTATCTCACTGTCTCCACAGAGGCCAATACTGTTTCAAATTACGGTATATCTGAAAGTTATTTGCTGTGCTCATTTTTCTGTCTTGGAAAAAAAAGAGAGAGAGAGAGAGAGCTTGTGGATTAAAGATAGCTTTTATCTCTTTTGCTTCAGGTACTTGTTTCCTTCTCACAAACTCTAAGCCTGCCACAGCCACACGTATTCAGTCTCATTCAAAGAGAAAAGTGCAACAAAAGGCACAATTCTGAATGTCGTTAGGGCCCTTCTATCTTCTGCAGTGGTGTTGAGACATCATCCGCTTTGTGGGATGATACCTTAAAGGAGAACTAAAACATTTTACAGAAGATGTATGGAAAAACTCACTGCAGAAGTGACAGATGTCATTCATCATCATGACTTGGTAATTATGGTAACTAGGATTGTATAACTACCTCAATTTTAAAAAGTATAGCCATGCCAGAAAAAAACATAAAAATGCAACAGTCTCCCCCCCCCCCCCCCCCCCCCCAAAAAAATTGAAAAGCTCATATTGTATTTATAGGATCTCTTGGCAAATCAATTTTTGTCGACCTGCATAGGCCCATAGATAACAGTGTAGCTTTTTCTCTTTATTGTAGCTTATAGGTAAGGGTGCTACACCCATAACCGTTTATAGTAGATGTAGGCAGAAACATTCTTTTGACAGCGTTTGCCACCTGGAGATATTTAACAAATGTAACACTGATGGAACGGTGTTCTCTGGGAGTTCCCCAGGGGAAGGACAGCACCTGAAGGCCATTAGTAAAATCAAACTCACACACACATTCAAAACAAAGCACAGCCCTTATGTAGGAAAAGCATTAACCAGTTTAGTAGACTGTGTATTTTGCCATTCTCACAACAAGTTTCATTAAAGTTTTGTGATGAACAACATCTGTGTTCTATTTTCTGTACCAGTGGTCCCATATATAATCACAGATGTTTCAACTCAACCAACTCAGAGCAAACTCTGCTACCTGCAAGCCAGCTGGCAGGACAATATTGGCCAACCCTACTAAAGGACTTGTCTTTTGACCAATCCTTCATGGCTCCAGCCCTGCTCTTGGCCAAGCCCACCCAGTCCCAGGGGTATGTAAGTCCTCATAACCCACCCCCTGCTTTTGGGATGTCCTTCTGTTTAGAGTTGCTTTTCTTGGGAGTGCTTGCTGTGGCTTTCCATTGCCAGAGTGTAGTAATGTAACAGAGGTAAGACTATCCTCAAACTTACAGAAACTTAAACAGTTTGAGCTCTAATATAACAAATAGAAGGAAAAGATTGTTTCCTTGGTTCTGCTTGCAATAGTAATATTTGTTTTGTTATCTAGCCTAAAAGTATTAACAACCCAATCTTCTCATCAGTCAAAAATGTTCATGATGTGTTTCTTAAAAAGCCACAGTTAAGCATGTTTATGCTAAGTTTTTGATGTGCTCAGGTAAAAGAGAACAAAGAAAGAAGTCACTACTATACAGAACACAACATATTTTATACGAAGGCCAGCATAGCCTATCATTTCATAGACTTGTATTAAGCTTTTTTTTTTTTTTTTTAGAAAGCAGAACTAATGTGCTTGCCAGGTTATTCAAACCTTGCCACACTACTACTTGAGCAAGCCCTTTAGTTTAAAAGAGCACAGTAGATACTAAGGTGTAACACTTTGTTTACACAGAAAATTACATTTTGAAGAAAGCTGAAGTCTTTTGATGTTATGCACTACACAATTGTGTTTCACTGTATATGAGCTGCATGCTCAACTGTGAGCTTATGCTACAACTGCTGTTGTAGAAAAATAGCTTTTCTTCTTTTCTTGGAAAAGCATGCTTTAACTATTTTCCCTCAAAAAAATGAAATACTATGTACTGCTTGGTAGTTGCCTCAGGAAGACGGGCGAGTGCATTAGGCTGGGATATGCAGCTATCTGGGTAACTTTAAGCACTAAGATGAACTTGGAATAAACTTTTCTGGTGTGAGCTGTCTTTCTGAGCAGATTGAGGTTTAAATATGTAGAATACTAGCTGCCCCTGAATTGGTCTGCAGGCTTTCTGTTGCTTCTTAGCTGCCTTTTGGATGGGTAGTCTCATTTAAGATACACTTCTTGTGCTGTATGTGACAGGCCTTCAGGATTTTTGGGGCCTTTCCTTATAACTAAATGGCTTGTATTATCCTGATAGGAGAAAGCTTCTGAACAACTGACAAATGGTAATAGCATAATTCAAGAATTACAGAGATCACAACTTCTGGAGATCAAAAAGAACAAGCAGAAGTCTGAGGCAAAACAATGTGGCACAGATGAGGATCCAAAAGCTGCAAGGAGGTAGGAGCAAGAACGGAGCAAAATGAAACAACTGGCTGCACTAACAGACGGTTGGTTGTATTATCCCAGGCTGCTGTCAAGGCTGTGAAATATCCAGGCGAGTGGGTTAAAGGCACTTTATTCGGAACGCGGGCTCTTTTCCCGCAGCCCGCAGTGGCAGCGGCGAGCTGGCGGCGCTGCCCGGGCGCTGCGTGAGCCCCTGCGCAGCCCGCGGCGGCCGCCCCGCCGGGGCTGGCGCGGAGGGGGTTGGGGGGCGGCGTGGGCGCTCCTCACGGGCACGGACTCCCTTCCCCCCCGCCCCCTCCCCGAGCCGGCGGCGGGGGCGGCCCGAGGGGACGGCGCCGCAGGAGCCCGGCCTTCCTCCTCCTCCTCCTCCTCCCCACCTCGCCGCCGCCGCCGCGGGTCGGGGGGACGCCTCGGGCCGCGCCGCGTCCCGCCGCCCGGCCCGTACTCACCCGCCGCGCCGGGCCGTCTCGGCGGGGCAGCCGCTCGCCCGCCGCGCCTCCCCCCGCGCCGCCGGGGCCGCCATTTGGGTCACTGGCATCCCCCCCCCCCCCCCAAACACACACACACAGACACACACACACACACACACCCCGCGTCACGGCGCCAGGGCCCCGGGGCGGTGCTTCGGGCCCCCCGCAACAAGCCGGCGCCTGGTTGGTGTGACCCCGCTCGGCCGCCCGCACGCGGCGAGGTGATTGGTTAGGCCGGGGTGGCGCGCGAAGCCGAGCATCCGCCCCGGCGGCGGGACGGGGCGGGCCGTGAGGAGGGCCCGAGCGGGTGGCGTGCCCTGCCCCTGCGGCGGCCCGGAGGGATGCGGCCGCCGCCGCGGCGCCTCTGCCCGGCTGCTGCCAGAGGAGCAGTGCCGGGGGTGGGGGGATACAGTGCCGGGGGGGGGGGGGGCGGACTGAACGCGGCCTGTGGCCTTAGTGCCGTGGCAGAGGCAGATCATGGCGGGGGTGGGGGGGGAAGTCGGTCCCCTCTGACAGGGCCGCTGCGGGTTTCCTCGCCTCTGAAAAGCTGCTTTTGCCGTAGAGCGATGGGAGGCCTCAAAGGAGCCGTGAGGTGAAGGCAGGTGTCAGGTGCGGAAGGCACAGGAATCCAAGCCGCAGCAGGAGCAAACATATGCAACTGGTAACCTAGAGAGACATCTACGCTGCTGCGGAGCCGGAGGTGTGAGGAGGTGGCTCACTTTGCCTCTGTCTACAGAAGTTTGCATTTAGTGTTTGAATTGCGGCGGACAGGCTGAGTTGGAGAGGTGTGTCCCCTCAGGCTTGATTCTCTTACTGTCCCTGTAGTTCTCTGCGGAGGCTGTGTTACCCCAGGTTGTGATGCCACAGTTCCCGTGCGAGGCTTTCCTATGCAAAACTGATGTTTGCGACTGTGTTAAACTACCAATGACAACCTGACATGGTTATCTTTAATTTTACAGCAATAAATTACAGAATACAAGGTATTTAGGTCTTGCATTGTTTTCCTTGCAGATGAAGTTTTGGACAAGAATGTACTTTAGGAATGTACTCTCTTGTCCTTTGACACAGCCTACTTCCAGTGTCTGAAATGAATATGTATGCAGATTGCAGCTCTGCAAGCTTGATTCCAGTTGCCTTGAATGTAATCTAAATCTTGGTATGAAGAGTGAAGGCCCCCAAATCTCTAGTTTTTCTGTACTTGTAGTTACTAGAACAAATCCCTAGAATCGAGTGTGGGGAGACAGAACTTGGTACACATGAGCGACACTAAAATGCTCGTGTTGTCTTAGAAGCAAATAAAAAGGCAGGTCGGGGGGATTTTTCACTGTAATTTATATACAGTGTGAGGAAAGGGAAAAGGATAGATGAGCTACTGAAGTTTTAATAGTGTAAGATCATGAGCTGTGCGTAGTGCTGCATGAGCATCTTTTGTTCCTCTTTAGGTTGTTCCGCTCCACCCCCAATAAAATCTACTTAATTATTAGGCAGTTTCCAATAAAAAGTCAGAATAAAGATGTGTCTTGAACAGAGATCCAGAGTCTGGATATTTTTGACTCTGATGGTGATTCCCTGTGAGTCTTGAACAAGTCACTGATAAAATCTGTTTTTGTTCACAAACATGCTGTGTATGGAGTACACTGTCAGTGAGACTTGCAATTAAAGGAGCTAATTGACTGGGCTCATAATTGACTTGTGCCTTTATTTCCTCCTTGGTAAACCTGATGTGACTGATCGCTTCAGTGATTTAGGGACCTAATACTTGTAGAGCATATGAGATTAAGTGAAAAATTTTATCAAATACAACATTACAGGGATTTTGGAAGAGCAGGAGCTCCCTTGACTTAGACACTGTTGCTGTAGATTCAGAAATAAGGCAGACATCCAGAGAGCACTTTTCCCATGAATTCTAGCACTAGATAAAAAAGGGGATACTCAAAAGGAAAATGTTTTAACAGTTAAACATAAATCATACTAGCTTAACATATTTGAGAACTTCTAGTGTAAAATCTTGTTCTGCAGGTAAATGCTCGGGTTTATTTGTGACTTGCATTAAGCTATTAAGTTTTTTTGTTTGTTTGTTTTGGTAATACAGTATTGTGATGTACTGTACATTATTGTACAGTAATGGTCTAAAGGTGTGCAAGATAGTGTTACTCCTGGCTGTTTCTACTTACTTAGAAATATTAACATCCTGTTAATATTACAGGATGGAAAGCTCAGATCACTCAATTTTACCTGCAAAATGAGACCGCTTTTCCCCACTTTATTCACAATAGTTATCAAAATTCTTGAGTACCTTTTTCTCACAATGTCCTTGGGATTGCTTCACTGTGGAGAGGCCTTCTCTGTGAATTTGGTAGGAAACAAGTATATAGAAATGCAACTATCACTGCAAACCCGTGTGGATAGCCTGAGAATACTTAATTTCATTCTTACCATGTCTTCAGCGCAGGGATATGCTGTCTCCTCTTGGGACAACAACATATGGGCAGAGACGTGACTGTTTGCAGTAAGCTTCCGCCTCTGAATGGCTTGCAGTCCCCAACAGATCCAAGGGAACTATTTGACCTCTCTGCATGTCTTTCAGTCAGTCCCCATCAATGTGCTGCTGCGGATAGTGCAGACATGAGAATTTGAGCAGGAGCACTTTAAAGCAGGTACTGTATGCAAAAAAAAAAAAAAATCTTTGCTTTTCTTTTTTTAAGCTCTCTGGCAAGGCATTGAAATTGCATTTTAATATGTGATGAAGAAAGTAATATTTCTGAACAGGTAAGGCAAAATTCAAAAATGAAATTAAATCAGTGGGAAAATCTTGTATTGTTTAGAGAAGATAATTGCTGTATATTTGATGCCAGATGCTAGGAAATGACTCTCTGAGATCTGTACAGTGATAATAGGAATTAAAGGGGGAAGACTGATACAAAAGCTATTTGAGTCTTTAATAATAAACGCAGCAGTTGACCAGCACCTACTAAGCCTTAGTAAGCTTTAGCCTACTAAGGCTAAAGGGAAGATGTTTTGTTTTAGCTGAATGATATTACTTACTAGCTCCTACATGTTGCTTAATGTGTAAGGGAGACTCAATTCTGTAATTTCTTATAAAAATAAATGATATATATTCCTCAAAAGTAAGAGCTTCTGCCTTTTAGTAATAAACAGCATCTGCTTTGTTTTTCTCCCAATTGAAAGGCAGTTGAACTGACAATTCCAAGCTGTCCTGAAAATGACAAATGACTGAACTGGGAGTAGGAAGAAAGCAGAAGCCCTTTTGTAATAGAGAAAGGGAGATGACATACTACTGTTGGGTCTGATTCCTTTTTACAGATTTCTTTCTGAATTTAAGCAGCTCAGGGTGACTCCAGCCAACTCATTTTATTCCTCAATTTATTAACATCAACAATGACCATTATAGTTCCAGGTGAAGCAGCATTTGCTACAGTCATTTTTACGGCAATTGTTGTCTTTGTGACCATAGAAACGTGTGGTATAGAAGAGAATTTGCTTTATTATTTTCTTCCTAGTTTTCACTGCTTCACTGTAAGATTCATGGATGTTTTTGTTTTGTGTCTTTTTTTGTTGTTTTTTGAGGCTAAGCTAACTTTTGTGTCCTGGTCTATGAAAAGTTGGAACAGTCCCTGTTTGTCTCACATGGTGATTAAGCTGCCTCGCAAGTGCTCTTCAGATCTGTGATGAGTAGAATTGTGGAGCTGCTCTGGCAGATCAGCTGTTCTGTCTAGGTCACGAGCACCAACACTTATTTACTGCAGTTGGATGGATTCACAACAATAGACAGTTGTGATAATATTTCAATATGTATGTGAGAAAGCCACAGCAGAGCATTTGGAAGACTTCTGAACTTTTCTATTACCATGAGCCAGCTCTAACTGTTCAGAAGTAAAGAACTATAGATTCTGTTCCTAATGGTGATAAATATTGTGGCATTAGTTTGTATGGCTTTGGGCAAGCTCTGTATACTTGTTTCTCACTTACAGAATATGGATGGTATTTACATTGTGTATATACATGTACCTATTATATCCCTCTGATACTGTTGCCTTTACTGCTAAGGCATTGCAAATTTAAACCAGACTAAGCAGCCAACGTACAGCGAAGTTGTTGTCAGTTCATTCCCTAGTCTATCCTCTAAAGAACAGATGCAAAAAATGCATTTGGACTGGATTGGGTTTTTTTTTGTTTGATTCTCTATTTAGCACTGTCCTGTGGTGTTTCAGATAGAGGCGTGTGGGGAAATGGTCTGTCTAGACCAGAAAACATAGTTCTTGAGGTTTTGGAGAAACTCTAACAGTTCAGAAGTGGTTTTGGACCATCAAAAGGTGAAGCTTCTCTGACTAATACTTGTGCATCTATTTGCTGGGCTTTCTATAGGCCTGTGGTGCCTTTCCAGAGCAAATAATAAGCAATGCTATTTTGTTACATCAGACAAGCTTGATAAAGTGACTTCAGCTCCAAGACGGACTCAAATGACTAGTAAATATAGTAGCTTTGCATTTTATGTCTAATCCCAGGCTTGATTCTCCCACTGAGGCTAATGTGTGTCAATGTGAGAAGATAAAGGCAAGATGATCATGCAACAAATCTCAACAGCCCCATTCCCAGCATTCCCTCTTTGCTGTGCCTAAATTCTTGGCTTTCCTCTATTTGCTGCATCCAGTTTATTTCTTCTTCTCTCAGGCAGAGGTATATAGCAGATTGGTTCCCCTACAGCTGCCAGAACTGTCTTATGGTATTAAACTTTCAGCTTGCAAGAAGATTGTTCAGGGCTGTCTATACTGAGGAGTTATCTACACCCATTCTATGTTCCCCATCGTAGATTTCTGGGATTATTTTCTGTATGAGGAAGTTCTCTCTTTTGGTTCTTATATCTAGCTTATATACAACTGCAATGCATGTAGCATTATGCATAGGAACTATAATAATATAACAATCAAATGTAAAATTTTGATCATCTTCAGAAGTATTGAACAAATCAGGATTTTACTTTTAGATCCACTAATTCTTTGAAGTTATTAAATGCCATCAGAACAAAGATGCGTATTAGCAATGTATTTTATTATAATTATTGTGCCAGATACCTTAAAAAAAATCAATGCAACAGATGTGAAGTTGCTTAAAGTGGCAACTGTAAGCTTATTGTTTTGTAGTTCATGATGGCAGGTTCTCCCATCTGATGAGAATGAGATTAGGAATAAAGGTGAAGACTGCAAAAAGGATGAAGTGAGGCATCTTGGAGGGCTTTAGCAGGAAGGCCTCTGCTGCACATGGTCCAGAAGAAACACAAGCCAAAATGTGTGGAATGAAGGTGTAAGCAACATCTTTATAATGAAATTGGTTACATTTCAGAAGTTTGTCAAGGCAGTGTTCTCAGTGTGAAATGCTAATTCTGTTGAAGCAGGGACTTACTCAAGGCTGGAAGTTTGCTCTGCTGGAGCTGGAATGTGATGCTGGATTCCTGTAACCACCAGCTGGTATGTTACTCATGCAATTTGCTTCTAGCTTGCATCTGGGAAGGCATTCCTCTGCAAATAAACACCACTGTAAAACGATGAAGCTTATGGGGGTTTATTAAAATTAGATGTAGGAAAATTATTGCATTAAATAGCATTTTAAAATATGAAAAGCATAGAGTGAAAGGCTGAAAACTATATAGTCTGGAGCACTTTTTCTACAAGTAGAACATAGGAGAGAAGTTGTTAGATATGAAACTATATATATATTTTTTCATTGGCAGCTGGAAAAAAAAAAACCTTTGACCTAAAATGGAGACCCAAAATCTTGGGCAACTATAGGCTGAAATTAGCTTTTTAATGAGCTTGCTTTTCTCCAAGCTGTTTGATAGAGAGCTTCAAGGCAGAAGTGCAGGAGCAAAGGAATTATGCCCGTTCTATTTCGTCTTTGCTGACAGTATCTAAAATGCTCAGATATTAGATTTTTACAGATTAGAAATCTTAAAGAATTTGAATCCTGAAACTTGGAATCAAATTAACATCTACAAATAAGGATTACTTATGTTAATCGTAATGTTTTACATCCTTTAATTACAAGCAATATAAGGAAAAACAAAGTTGGAAATAATCTTTTCCTCAAGCTCATTCCTGTTTGTAATCACTAATGCTTTACTATTAGTGACAGAGGTTAGTTTTCATCCATTTTTCAGTCTGTTCAGCTGATGGTATTTGAGCTTTGTTTGGACTTGTTTAAGAGTTGGCATTTTGTACCTTATCCACTTTCTTTGTATTCCAGGTGTTCTTGTCCTCAGAACAGGAATGTTAAGTTTTTTTCATATCACCACATATTATATTTGGGTAAATAACTGCTTTTTATGAGAAATAGCCCCAAAAATCAAATGCTCATTTACTCAGGTTTGAGATATTTATCTAAAATGAAGGTGACATACAAATATTGGTATGTTACCCACTTGGCTCTATCAGTAAATCTCTTGCTTTTTTTTTTTTTTTTTTTTTTTTCCTTGTCCTTAACATTTGGAACCTCTGCTTGATCCCAAAACACCTGCTGACCTCAACTTCAGTTGCTTTTTTTTATTTGCAAATCTTACAGAAAAGCTACTGATGTCCCCAAAACAGCACACTACACCTGGGAAACATGCATTCCAGTGTTCAAATGCTCCCAAATAAAACTTGTGCAACTCCCATTCATGTAAAGAAAAATTTAATGTCATTAGCAATATCTGTCAGGATCTAGATTTAGACTGAATATGTAGTTTGTGTTCCTTCTGTTTAGAAGGTATGTTCTTCTAGACAGGGTTTATTCCCACTCTTTACTACATAGAGATAAGAACAGTTTTTAGTATGTTACTGTTATTAAAAAAGAAAAAAAAACTACTCTAATTTCCTTTCTTGGAGAACAAAACTGATTTGTTATGGTCACTTAAGCCAGGATTTTCTTTGTTGCAGCCTGTGTTCCACCTGAAAGATGACGGCTTTCTGGACTCTTCCTGAATCTTGTGCTATCACCAGAAAAATTCTGCAGTATTTAACTTTGCTTGCAGTGTGGATCATAGAACCAACTTTTTTTTCATTTTTTTTCATTACAGTCAGTTCACAAGCTTTTAACTTGTTTGGCAGTAGGGAGAACAGATATGAATCAAAGCTAGAGCAAATATTTTCTGACTGTGAACCTTCTCCAAGTTCTATAGCTCTCCCAATAGTTCCCAGCTGTTCTTCTGTTATAGGCAGAGGCCCCTGGGCTCCATTTTAAGCTTTGACACTTAGTTTTCAAAACCACCTTTGAAGTCGCATGTTTTGATGTTCTTGGCAAGTGGGAGTGAGAGGTCAATGCTTTGCTCTTGAATTAGAAGTCTAGAATATCATCCTGGTTAGTATTTAGCTGCTTGTGTCAGCTCCATAAGCGAGTACCTTTAGTGCATTCTGCAGCACTGAGGTGCTGATAAGAGCTAGGAATATGTACAGTGTATTTTATAATACTTGCTAGAGTTGCTTGTCAGAAGCAGCATGTTAAGAAAAGCCATGCTAAATTCATGCACTCGCTGCAACAATACTAAAAAAACAAAAAACAAAAAAAACCCCACCCTTCTACATTGTTAGGAGTTAGAACTTGCAGTGTATGTCATCCAGAGGCTATTTTTCATCATCCTTATACGAATAATTAAATTTCACTGCAAAATGACGGACATCAATATGCATAGGATAAATACAATGTGTCAGGATACAGCAAAGACTATCACTGCGGTTTGTCTTCAGTAACACTTGTGTCAACATAGCTGCTACTACTAATGTTATGCCTGGTGTCATCAGTAACTATTGTCTTTGGTCAGTAACACTATCAATGAGTATTCAGAGCAGCTATTTTACACCTCAGATGGCTACTTACACAAAAAATAGTTTTCAACAAATATTCCTCTCATCTATTTATAGTGAAGAATCACACATTTACTTCCCCAGACTGCTCTGAGTCCTTTTTAAACAGGATCCAAAAGAAATGTCAGACACCAATTCTTTTCTTACCCTTACTGCTTCTTATAATACTTGGAACTAATCTTAGATTATAATTTATCAGCACAATCTGCCATAGAAAATTCAAGCTATTCCTAGACTAAAATAAGCATTTGAAATTGATCTGCTAGCAAAACAATGACTCTGCCTTTTTTTTGTCCTTGCTAGAGCTATGAATTTGCATAATAAGTATTATGTATTTTAAAGGCTTGATTTGTTTGCAAGCTGTGAGGATGTTCTATACTAATTGTTCTGAAAGCAAGTAGATCTCAACAACCTCCTTTTATAAACACTTGGATCTCTACTATTCCTAAAATTTGTTGCTGTTTGGCCTTCTAGGAGTGCCCTTTTAAAGTCAGGCAGCTGCAGCCTCTTAAAGTAGCTATCATTTAACTCACAGCTGTTAGCCATATCTGGCTTTTTAAGTCCAGCTAAAAGTACCTGCTATAACTTTCCTGAGAAGATTCTATTTATCTTATAGAAGGCTTACCAAGAACTTCTAAATCCTCACTTTGAGGTCATACTGAAACTAGAGATTCTGTGAACCTGTTTGAGCAATAAGTACTGAGGCCATAAGGGAGCCTGGAATTTAGCTCTGATTTTTGTGTCATCCTAGATGAATCATTTCTGCATCCTCAGAAAGAAGATCTGAAGCCTTTGTAATATCCTCAGCTCCCATAGCTCTTTCTTCACTCTGTCCATTTTTTTTGAATGAAGTTTGGGAACAATTCACACCTTCCCTTACTGATGCTCAAATCTGAGAAGACATTAAAATCTCTTAAGTATAATGCTATTGGAAGAAAGTGATCTTGCTAAAGGTTTAAAGCACAAATTTTACCCAAAAATAGTCTCTGATGAATTTATATCAAATTACTTAAGCATTTAGAATAGGCATTTTTCTAGACTGAATCTTTGTTGCATGCAATTTGTGAGCAGAACTGTATGAGGTAGCAGTGTCTGTTTTGCTGTTTCTCTAATCTTGGTATGAATGAACCTGACTCTTCCCCGCTTATCCCAATACAGCCAGGGAGATTGAACAGCATGGAGGCTTATTGTATAAAAAGGAAACATGTTTAATTGGTGATTGAGAATGTGTATCTCTTTTGCAAAACAAAGTATCAGTTATCTATGCAAAGTATCTATGTAATCTTGAACCCAGACCTTAATCCAGAATAGTCTTAAATTTACATGAGTCCAGATGTAAACTCTGCAATTTGTCTTAATGCTGTAGCATATGCTATACTTAGACCCTACATTCACAGTCTCTGCCCCCTTTGGGGCAAAGGGAAGGAAGGAGGCAGGGGATACCCCCCCCCCCCCCCAAAAAAAAAAAAAAAAAAAAAAAAATTCACCAGCTCCGTAGTTCACTAGTTCACCCCTGGCTAATAACTGCTTCTCTCAGCTAACTGGTGAGAGCTTGTGTCCTGTGATAACCTCCACGCAGGGAAGTGGGAGCATACTCACAGGAAACCTCTGCTTTGGAAGCTACCTTTCTCTGCAGAGCAAGAAGAAAACCTGTTTATGTGCTGGTTTTATCAGGGGAGTGAGGACGGATGTTTACCTAAGCAGGTGCTTTGCATTATATTGTAACTGTAGTCCTTTTATGAAAGTTAAAAGAATGGTAAGAGGGCCAGAGAGTTAAACCCTGGAATTAGTTGCCCGTGCAAGCTGGATGCTGCCTTCGGTGCGTGCTTTAACTGCAACAGGTGATCGCGCTGGCTTTTTTTCCTGCAGCGTGTGCGCCGTGCCCGGGACGGAGGGCGGCTCTCGAGGAAGAGCTGCGCGCGCTCCGCCCGGCCCGGCCCGGCCCGGGCCGCCCCTGCGGGCGGGCTCCGGCTGCGCACGCGCGCGGCAGCGCCCGCCCCGCCCCCTCCGCCGGCGGGAGGAGTCCGCGCGCGCGGCGCGGCGGGCGGCTGACAGGGCCGCTCTCGCGAGACTTGCTGAGGGGACGGCGGCGGCGGCGGCGGCGGCGGCGGCGGCGGCGGCGGCCGCGGGACGGGCCGTAGCGGCAGCCGAGGCGGCGCTGGAGGGGCGGCCGGGCCAGGCCGGGCCGCGTGGCGCCGGGCAGGCGGCGAGGAGCCTCGGGCGGGGCGGTGCCCCCCAGCGCTGCGCGGTAAGTCGGGGGGGCGTGTGTGGAGGCGGCGGCGGCGGCGGCGGGGGGGGGAGGGCGCCCGGCCGCCCCCCCCACCGCCCCCCCCACCGCCCCCCCCACCCCCTTCCCCTGCCGGGGCCTCGCTCCCCCGGCCCGCCGCAGGCCCTGCCGGCGCTGACCCCCTCCCGGGGCCGCAGGCCGGGTCCCGGGGCGCTGGGCCCCTCCCGCGCCAGCGGGGCTTGCGGGGCAAGGCCGGCCGCTGGGCGCCGGGGGGATGCGAGCGCCGTCCTGGGCTCGCCTCCCGGGCGGGATTCGGTGTCAGGTGCTGGGCTGCTCCCGTGGAGTGCCCAGGCAGGCTTTACTTCTCGTCTTGGGTCCTCTTCCTCTTTGGGGTGTTGTGTAATGATCGTTCTTGGAATTCATTAATTTTTAATATTCAGCAGAACAGCTTTGTGATTCTGGACTGTTTCTAGAGGTAAAAAGCTTATGAATATCCTGTAGGCAGGTTAACATCCGTACCTTTCTTTTTCCTGAGACCCCCTTAGATCACGCTTCAAATACGAGTCTCTCTACAAAACTAAGATTGGGGAAGATGTTTCCCTTCTAGTCCTTTTTTTCTCTCTTGAACTTCCTGCTTGAGAACCACTGTTGTTCCTGTGTATTAAGGTTTTACTTTTCAGTATAGTTTCAAATTTATAGAAGACAAAGATCCAATCTTATTAACTCCTAAGATACCTGCCTCCAGACAGAGATCTTGGTTACTAACAATAAAAGTATCTTGTAGTACAGTTACTAACAGTGAGCATTTAAAATCAATCAAATATAAAATTTAGGGAAGTTCATTCCTTGTTTTAGAGGTCACTGAACACTTTTTGTTAATGGCCAAAACTTGAAGGGTCCCAAATTATTAAATTCTCTGCAAACATGGTGTTGTTTGTGATGCATATCTGCATAAACTTTGAGTACTGAAAACTTGTGCAAAAAAGACCCAGCATTTCAGCTATCATCTCATAAAATGATTAAGTTACTTAGAGTTTAAATGTTTCATAATACTGAACAAGTTTGAGAAATTCACACTTAATTTATAATATTTAAAATAACAGAAAATTACAACTAATCAATATTTTTGACAGAGCTGAAGTTTTTTTATTATATGATAAATAGTTTTTGTGTTTGGTACTGTAGTTTAGGAGTTTTGTAAGTGATGCTTTGTCTTGTCGTCTTACAGGGAGTGCTTAAGAAAGTTGAAATATATTAGGTTAGTGGATCATGATTGATAATTTGTGACCTCAAATGTTATGGCTTTTATATATTGATAATTTAATTTGTATTTTACCTGGTTAGCTTTTTGTGTTGTACTTCCTTATTTGGCTATTTTGAATCTGTGCTCTGCTTCTCTGGTTCTTTTATTCTATTCTTTTGTTTAGAGTCTGACACTTTACATTTCTGCATGTCTTCCAGATGATGTATCCACACATTTTTTTTTCACCATAGACAATAATGTTTAGCTGATTCTTTGCAAAATGTTTCACTGAACATATATTTTTTTCTTCTTCCTTTCACTTTTGGTATTTCTAAACTCTCTTTCTCTCTCTTTTTTTTTTCTTTTTTTTACTGTCCTCATCACTTTCCAGAAGGACAGTGACATGCAGAGAACAATGAGAAGGCTCTTGTGTTAGAGAAGGTGCTATTTGTAGGAGCAGTGTCAAAAAGCCTACCTTTACCTCTTTGTGTATGTAGTTCAACTGATACTTAAGAAAAAAGATCCGAAGAATTGCTTCACATTACCTACAGCATTGAGGCTTGCATTTTTAAATACTTATTATCCATCCTGGGCTGTAGCACTACACTGCTAGTAACCTACTGTTAGTTGTATCTGCTTCATTTTCCCCCTCCCCCTCACTCGTTTTTAAGAGCAAGAGAAGAATCTTGCCCCGAGTCACTGTAAGGTGAGAGGTGAAAAACACATTGGCGTTCTGAGACATCTTAGTCAGCTCTCTAGTAAGATCATCTGTTAATTCTTGTAATGAGTATTCATTGTATTTGTATTTCGGCTGTGCTTCATTCTTATCTGTCTGTTCATGTGGAGCTAGGGTAGACTATAATAGTCTTTGCAACATGTCCTGTTTCATTGCTGTCTTTGCCTAAAGAAGATACAACCGTGTTCTCAGTGGGCAGAGCTGCAAAGACCGAGCACCAGCCACTTCGCAAGTAAGGTTTTTATTTTTCCTCCTTGTGCAGTTGCTTTGCTTTTTACTTTAAAAATTATGCAGCTAATTGTTTCTAAGCACTTATTTGATAGGATTAATGAATGGTTTCTGAGTGACTTTAGGGGATTTGATATTCTAAGTGTTCCTTTTCTGATATTTGCTATGTAAATATCTTGGTTTAACATTTTCAAAGCTTTCCCTTAATTTACTTGTAGCTTTGGTGCCTAAACTTCAACTACGCTTTTGTCTTAAATCACAAGGGGTAAAGTTTTGTTCTACATAGCAGCTATTGTTATTGTTGTAGACACATAATTTCTTTATATTTTGGCAATATATATGAAGGTGATAATAAAATTAATGCAGTTAAAAAAATGTGTGATAAATCTCCTCGTCTTAAACTTTGCTGGAGATTTTCCTGATGTTGTAGCATAGTATTGCTAAGCTCAGGGAAACACCAGTGTGGTTCTTGGAAATAGACTCATCAGTACTTCCTCAGTTAAAAAAAAAAACAAAACAAAAAACAAAACAAAAAAAACTTAAATGCTGTTAAGATATGACAGCAAGACAGCAATGTATGGGTACCTCAAAGATAGGAACATTTAGCAATCTGCAATAATTTCCTTCTTTAAGTGTATGTTAAGCCCAGAATTTATTGTCTAGGTTGTACAGCTAATTTTTACATTGTCGGATTTGAATTTTGCAGTTTGCAAGCAGTGTTCATTTGGCTGAGCGTTTGCATGTACATATGATGATGATAATGTGTATCTTCAAATGTAGCATTGTGCTGTTTGATGTATTCCTGTTGCTGTTAGCAATATTTATCCGTTTGAAAGAAACAAACTCTTTGAAATGTTTACCATGAAATACAGGCATTACGCTTGAATGAATGTTTGCATGCTTTGCCTCATATGCCATCATTTCATATTGCATCTTAGTTTTGTTATAATAGCAGAAGAGAATAAATGACATTAACAAATAGAGGTGAGCTTAGAAAGATTTGGAGATGGTAACCCTAGCACATTTAAGGGCAGGCACAGGGAAAGTATTTCTAGCAAAGGAAAGTCATCAGAGCTGCTGTTTGTATGCGTATGCTACGATGTGAAAGACTGACATCAGAAAAATGGTTACTTAGAAAAATGGTTACTTAGAAAAATGGTTACTTTTTCATGGATCCTGAAATTGAAATCAAGCATTGTAGAATCTTCAAAGTGTAGCTCACTAAGATGATAAACTTCTTGGGCTTAATTAGGTGTAATGGTTAAAGGTTGGATTGAGTACACTTATTTCCAGTAATTCCAGTAGCGCTAGCAGATTTGTTCAGTTGTGATCTTCATGGCTGTTGACAGCTTTGTCAATCTTGGTGATGTTTCTGTAAGGCTGTGTAGGAGTATTTTTTTAAAAAAAAAAAAAAGTGTTGATGTGTGCACTTTACTAAAGCTGTTCATTTTCTGATCGAGGTATTTTTATAAAACCTACCTTTTCCCATTCTGCCAGTTTGCTGTGATGGAGATCTTGGTGCTACTCTTTCCTTTTAGCTTTATTATCCTTTATGGAAGGGGACCTGAAGGTTGGGCAACAATGGGAGTCATGGAACATAAGCATTTAAATTGCTTAACTGCATTTATGTAAGACATTTTTTTTTTTTTAATAAGAAAATACTATTGCCATCTGCTGTCTTTGCATGTACCAGGGCTCTTTCTGGACCATAACCACAGAGACTGAATTAGCAGGTGTGTGGTTGAACTGGTGTTCATCAGATCTTTTCTGTCCTGAAATTGGCACTGACAGGTATTGGCTTCCTACTGATTCTTCAATGGGATATTCATGATGTTCTTTAAAATTATTATCCCACTTAACTTTATTCTGATGCTTTGCCTTGCCTTCTCTGCTGTCAGATGTTGCTGGAGTTGGATTTTTTTTTCCTATTCTAACCTAAGATCAAGTTTATTTTTAGACTTTTAAATGGTTACAGAGTGGTTTTGTCACGTCAGACTTCAGTCATCTCTTATCTGAGCCCATGAAAAACACTGAATTCAATCTTGCGGATTTTTCATGCTGTGCTAATGAGGGAGACTTACTTTCTTTAACGTGTTCTGCAGTTCAAGGTGCATTTCTGCAAGGTTTCTCTTGAATTAGACTGAGGCCAAATTTTTATCTATATGAATATTATTTTAGGGCGCTTTTTGATGGACATTTCGAAGAAGTCCTGGTGTAGAGGACCTACAAAAGTGTTTTCCAGTTCGTCTAGCTTACTGTACCAATGGAAACCTTTTTTACTATTATTTTTTTAAACCGGTACAAGCTCCAGACAGGCTTTCCCGCTGTAGCGTGTGGGGGAGAGGAGCGTATCGCGGTTTATCGCCTGTCCGTTGGTTTGAGGTGACGGGTTCGGAGCAGACCGCCGCCACCCGGGATCTGCAGGGCGAGGCGAGGGGGACCTCCCGGGCCCGGCGTTCCTCCCCACGGGCGGGAGCGGCTCTCGCTGTCCTCCCGCCTGTTGGGTCCTGCCCGGATCGCCACTGCGGGGAGGAGCGGGCTGCCGGCGCGCTCTGGAGCCGGAAGGCGGCTCCGCTCCCGGGCCGCCGCCGGGCACCGCGGTCCGGCTGCGGCGGCGGGACGCGCGCGGGGGTGGTGCCGCCCCGGCCCCCTCCCTCGGCGCGGGCGGCTCCCCGCGACGGGCCGCCGCCGGCCCCGGTGCCTCCTTCCGCCCCCCCGGGCTGCCGGGGCGGCCATTGGCCGCGGGAGGTGTCACTCGGGCGAGCCGGGCCTGGCGAGCGGCGGCGGGAGGAAGCGGCGGCCGCGCCGCGCCGGGCGGAGGGAGCGGCTCTGGGCGCGGCCCCGGCCATCGATCCGTGCCACTTCCCCTAATGGCCCGTCTCTTCCTCCCCCTCCTCCTCCCCTAGGGCGGATCGTCCCCCGGGCTCTCCTGTATGTGAGAGCCGGGGCCCACGACTCGGACGGAGCCGGGCCGCGGGAGGGCTGAGCCGGGAGCCGCCGCGGGAGCAGCGGAGGCTTCGGGGAGCGCTTCCTTCCCAACGCCCGCAGCGCCGAGGGCGGCAGCCCCAGCATGGAAGCCATCGCCAAGTACGACTTCAGAGCCACCGCAGATGACGAGCTGAGCTTTAAACGGGGGGATATCCTTAAGGTAAGCCGAAGGGTGAGAGCTGGGGGACTCTCTCTTCGGCCCTCTCCTTTTCAACTGCTCCTCTGCATCTCTTCCTGTCCGTCAGACCTGACCCTCGCTGACCGCCCCCCCCCCCCCCCCCCCCGGTGCCATCTCCTTTTAACATGGTGCCTTAAGATTTCCTCAAGCCAGGGTGAGACCTCTCTGGGAGCATGAAACGCTATTTCTTTTCTGTGTCAAGTATGTATCCCAGAGCCTCTCACACCTCCTCTTCTTAAGCTCTAATACTTGAAAACAGAGTCTTAAAAATGGTAGCAAATAAGCAAAAGCGCAAGACAATATGCTCTGAACTGAATTCCTTTCTACAAGAGGAAACCCTTTAATGTAATCAAGATCAGTTTGGTATTCCTTTCCTCTGCCTCCTGCCAAAGATTCCCATATCCAAGAAGAGTGATTAGATTATTCCTCAGTAGATAATCTTTTAGTATCAGCCTGTCGAATATTGGTACTGAATTTTATCTTCAGCCTTGATGAACTTGAGCGATAAGCATGTGCCTGAATATTTAATGGATCTGGGCAAATGTGAGTGGATGTTTGGAGTGCATTAGAGGAATTCTGTTCTACAGTTCTTTGAATATATCAGTCTTTTGTGACTTCAGCTTGGCAATATTAAAGGAATTTGAAAAATATTTGAAATTCAAAAATTTCATTTAAAAAAGTTCAGTGCATAAGTCCAAAATCTTATTACCTGGAAGCTCAGAACTAAGCTTCAGAGGCCAAATAACAATGGATTGTAATGTTTTACCCTTTTCCCTCCTCCATAAAAGAGCCACGTTCTGAACGATGTTAATGATGTTTCTTTCAGAGTCGGTGTTTCTTAATAAACCTGTAAGATAGGCTTCCTCTCCCTAGTATTTATATACTTAGGCAGCGAAAGCAGAAGCTTAAGGTATTTTAATGCTAAAATGATCTTTAGCAGAAACTGTTTTGAGAGGTGCCTATCCTGCAGATGTAAGGCTGTAACTCTGTGCATGCTGACAAATCAAGTCCTGCAGACCTCAGTGGGATTACTCATCTGCTCAAAATTTTTGCCAGGGAAGGGTTTGCTTTAGCTACTGTTTTAAGATATGTTGAAAAAATACCTTATACATGTAAACATAATGTGATTCTTTAGTAATTGATGCTTCAATAACATAATTGTAGTATTTATTAGAAATGCAGTAATACTGTGTGACAATCTTAATACTTTTGTCAGAAACCAAGATTTTTTTTTTAGTAATATAGGTTGAACTTTAGCTTAAATAAGATATTGGCTTAATAAAGATGTATTTCAAGTTGGCGGTTATTTTAATAAAATAGATAATGCTTATGAAAACGTATCCTGCTTTGGGATTTTTGTTAATAGACCACAATGGGCTTTAAATTTTAAAATCTACTTCTGCATGTGTCCTACACATCTCTAGCCCATAATTAAAAATATCCTAAAAATGCCATAGCCTAAAAATGTCTGCCAGACCTGCACACCTCAGTTCTGATGTTTATATAAGTTACTAGAATATTTCCTTTCACAATTTTAAATGTTCAAGACTACCAAAATTTGTTAGATTTCATCTGTAATAATCTTACATTCCTTTTTCCTAACCTATGATCTATTCTTCTGTTTGGAATTACTATTAACACCCCTTAGCTTTTATATTGCTGAAAATGCTGAACTAGAAGGAGTGCTTAAGTATACTTAAATATTGTTGAAAGTGTCCTCATTGTTGTTTTCATCTGGTTTAGTCTAGATGTTTGCTGAGGGACATGAAAAAACAGCTGTTGTAAAGTTTGCATTTATTGGAAAAAATTTTTTTCTTCTCTAAGAACTATAAGAAAAAGAGCAACTTTTTTAGTCTTTTTTGAAAATTCTATTTGTAGAAAACTACTACAGCTGCAGACAGTGGGGCAGCTATTGATAGGAAGATGTGCTTGAGTGTTGCCCACTTGATGTCATTTCATAGAAAAAAATTTGTCACAGCAGCAGAAACATGGTGTTGGTATGTATTCTGTTACTACTACATTAATCACTGTATTTTTCCTAGAATACAAAGAGGGTTTTTCTGCTCTTCACAAAACCTATGCTGAGTGCTTCCTCAAAGTGTTGATAGTTTTTCAAACTATGTTTCCTTACAGCTCATGTTCTGAAAATGTTTACAAGTTTTACGTATTTACTTCATAGATGAGTAAACTGAGGCATAGAGATTATGACTGATGAACATCATCACTAAAGTTGCTGGAAATTCCAAGAGAATTTGGAAATCATGGGCCTCTTAGAGGCTCGGAAATCCTGCCTTCAGCACAGTTGTGTGCAGTGTGGTGAGGTTCACTGTCTAAAACAGGCAAACTTCAGAAAAACAAGCCAGCAGCAGAGTTGTTACAGTTCACTTAGACTGACATGCTTTTGTGGCACACTGTCATTTTGAAAGTTTGGTTCATTTCAAATGTATTTCAGGTTACAGAATTTAATTTCCATCAAGAATGCCTGATCTGTTTTGTTAGTACTTTGTTCATGACTGAGAAATCTCAGGGTGTCCCTTATTTGTGCCTTGTGTGATCTGTACTGTAAATCAGGTTAATCTTAGTGTCTTCAAGTGAATGAATTGGGAAGGGAAATAAGCTTGTAAAAAGCTGAATGCACCTACCCGCTTCAGTCTTCAAGTATCTCTTGTAGAGACACATCTAGCCACATGTGTAACCACGTATGTTCACTACATACCTGTAGTGAACAGTTTTCCAAATCCAGCTGTTAGATACTAGACTTGACTCACCTCTGGAAAATGCAGTTTGTTTGAGGCATATATGGTGATGGCAAAAAAATGTTTCACAGAGAAATGCTACTTTTTAGCTGCAGTAAGGAAAGAACGAAATCTGTAACACTTCAGTTCCCACTCCTTAAAAGTTCATGTTTCTTGCTGGGAGGGAAGGCAAAGATGCGTACTGTCTGACTCCATCTGATTTCAGCAGATAACTTGCCTATGATGTCATGGTGCCATTACTGCTACATACCCACATATTCTGGACTTGATTGAATAGCATTTGAACTGTAGCCATTAAGCTGGTTGTTAGTAATCTTGTGGCTGGGTTCCAAAAGTGAGTGAAGACAGTTGACCTTTGACTTGCAATTGTAAAACAGCTGAGTGAAGAGGAAAAGTGCTTGGCCTTGTCTTTTGTGGGCACTATATGGTAAAAGCTGCTTCTATGATATTGTAACCCTGGCAGTATGTTGGATTTTTTTCCTCCTGTTCAGTGATTCTATAGCGGAGTGTGGTGTTGCCATTCAGGAGGTACAAGCTGATGTCGTCTTCTAAACTTTAATAGAGTAAATACTACTTGCCCAGCCTTCCCCAGAGAGAAGAAAGGTTACCGTTTCCATCTGTGTCCTTTGATTAGGATACAGGGCTGCAGCTATGAAGATCATCATTCTTTTCATGGACTGGTGGTTGTTTCACAAAAATTAGTTCAGGATTGGCATACTTCTAGAGGTCTAAAGAAAATTAGGTAGCCTGTTCCATTATAAAAAGCCTGCTTATGCTTGCGGGAGTCCTACTTGAAATTTTGATCAAGTTATTTTTCACTTTGAATAGTTGATACTTGTCATGATGTTTTTTCAGTTCCTCTCCCATTTCCCTTTCTGTATTATTGGTGTGATGTCTAGTTAACATCAATGTCTCTGCCTATGTTATGAATTCAGATTTTGTCCCCTCAAAGTAATGTATTTCAAACAGCTTCTGGTTCTGTTGACTTTTTTTCTAACAGGTGAGTATATAGACCTAAAATATGATGATACTTGCTGGTGGTATGGCAGGAGTAGAGTTGCAGAAAAGAAAAATCAGTTAACTAAAGCTAGTTGCATTTCTTTTCTCTAATTCTCCTTCCTACACCTCTTGGAAGTGTGGAAGTTCCTGCTCTGAAGATACACCAGACAGTCACCTCTGTTCTGTTCACATGTTTGTTTGCCATCAGATTTATTTTCTTTCTCTCAGCCTTTAACAGGCTTGAATGTTTCCAAATAGTTGATGCTGAGACAGCATTTTCAGTTCCTGAATGAAAACCTTTTTTTTTTTTTTTTTGTCCTTGGATACAGTGAAACAGTTTTGAATAGAGGGAGGGGTATGATAAGGAAGAGCAACATGGCCTCCCTTCTCTTCTTCCTCATCCCTTGTCTTTGACCTCAGCTGTGTTAACTGTTATGTAGTGGTGTCGCTGCTGGAAAACAAACATGTGACTTGCTGAAGGGAGATGCAAAGACTCTTCCTCAGTTTGGGGTGAAGTTTTCTTTCTCTCATCCTTTTTTTCTCCTTACCTCCACACCTTCCTCATCTTATCCTTTTCTGTGAGGGGATAGTCTCAGCATGGGCTTTATGATTCAAGTATGTTGGAAAACTTTTTCTGAATTAACAAAGCAGGCAAATTTCAAGCCATATGTGCTTTATAGTGAACTAGGTCAAATATTAGAGCAGGTTGCTCAGAGAGGTTGTGGAATCTCCAGTCTCGGAGATACTCAAAACTTTATTGGACAAGTCCCTGGGTAGGGTTGGACCAGATGACTTCAGGAGGCCCCTTCCAACCTACGTTATTCTGTGACTTAGCTGTGAGTGGTGACCTCATCGTATGGGATGGTTGATTTGTTAAGATGCACTTAGAGCATGTTCCTTGGCTGGCTGCCTTGAGTGAATATGGTATTTGTTCTCAGAGATAGAAGTCACTTTTTTTTTTTTTTTTTGGGGGGGGGGGCAAACTAGTCAATATTGTGATCTGAAAAGGCAAAGCTGTCAGAAAAGTAGAGACTTGTAAGTACAGTTATCTTAAACATAGCTGTTTCAGAGTCTTGGCATTTGGAGACCTGTGTCATAAATAGATGCTGCTGTCATAGCTGCGTTTTTCTTCTGGTCTATCCAACTATTCAATGTCTAGATTTTAATATGAACTTCTCTAATATCATTCCTCATATGTATGAAATTAATATGAAGAGTACATGTGTTTTATTAGCCAAGCTTCCTAAACATTAGGGAGAAGGGCAGTGGGAAGGAACTGTCTAACCTCCACAAAGTGCATGTACCAAAAAAGGAAATGTTCATAATCTGCATTGGTAAAAGAGCTTGACCCTGCTTAGAACAATATTGTATTATTAAATATGTCTATTTCCAGAAGACATAAAATGGAATATTCCAGACTGAAGGTGTAAAGTAGTCTTTGCCAACTTCTGGAGGAGTGTAAACATTCCTCCTTTAAAATGGCATCTTTGTTTCTTTTTATTTGGTAGCTATTTGTGATCACTATTGAAAGCAGAAAAGAATTAACTCTTACCTGCTGTATGGCACCTGAAACCTACTAGGATTTTGGAAGTCAAATGAGGTATTGATTAAAGCTAGTGGCCAGCTCAGCTAATTTTATTATATCAACTTACATGAATTGTATTCTGTTATAACCAGAGGAAATGATGCTAATTTGAAGTTCCAGCTGCCTTTTGCCACTTTAATGGAAACACTGTTGTTATGGCTCATCCGTGAAGTCCAGTTTGTGATATGACCAGTGTAACAGACTTCAGAAAAGTGTTAGTACAGACATATCTGAAAATCAACTTCTGGCTTGCTAAATTATCTGATCTGCTTTGTTCAACAAGTACGTCAAACTGCAACTGAAGTGATGCGTTTTTGTTCTCTGTTTATTGGCCACCCAAGGATATGTCTCCTCTTTGACCCAATGACCTATTTCTCATATTAACTGTCTGATGAGAGAAAATTTTAGGATTTCAAGCCAGTAAAATCTGTTGTTCTGAGGAATTTCCACCTAATCCTAGACTAACTTGGATTCGTTTTTTAAAATGAAAACAATAACAGCTTGATCTCGATTCAGAGAAGAAAGAAGGGTTTTGGTGGCATGCATGAAGGGTGAATGTGTCATGAATGTTGTACTTGTAAGTTCTTTTTTCCTGTGCAGAGCCCTGTTAATTGGAGAGGTGTTCCTCTTTGCAGTGAAATTCAGGCTCTTCTTATTTCTCCCTGTAGTCAATATGGATCCACCTGAGGAAGGGCAGATAAGAAACCCACTCAGTATGTGACAGCTTAGCCTAATATAAGCAGTGATCAACATGACCCCTTATTAAAATCTCCTGTGCTTTAAAGCTACCGCTGGCCAGTGGCTATATATCAGAAGTCAATATCTTTGTCCCAAACCTTAAGAAAAAACACGCTGTGTAAAACTAATTCTGTCACTTTGAAAATGAAATAAAAATAAGTATTAGTCCTCTAACAACACCGGAACCAAAATCTTTTAATCTTCCATTGAACAAAAAGGAAATAATATATTGTAAAATTCATCATGTTTGGTGAATTTATCTAAACCGGAAGAATTACAAAACACAACACTAGAACATTTTCACAACTGCTGCGAGACTGAAATATTGCAATATTTTAAGGCTGTTGTACTGATGCTGCCAGATTCCCATACTTAATTTGCTGGTTACCTCTGAGTTAACCTTCTGTAAATTATTATTTTAATTAGATGGTTTGAAAAGCCAAGTTAGTTCTAGAACCATAGCAATAAACAGTTAAAAAAAAGAAAAGAAAAAAACCCAGAACAGCCATTCACATCACACAGGAAAAGAATGAGGAATGGATTTGGCACTGTATGCAAACAAACTTGGAGATTGATTTGGGTTTTTACTACGTGACTGTGCATGCAGCTTCACATTTGTTCTGATCTGTGATGTCAAATTGCAGAAAGTTCTTTCCAGGTTGGACAGCACGATGTTGTTCAAGCGTAAACAGAATTGTGAGTAACATGTCACAACAACTGACACCTCTCTGCACAGAGAATTAAGGGTCGTTTGCACTGGGTAGTCCGAAATGGGACTGTATTTTTTGTAGCTATGTGCAAGCTAACTTTAGCTAGGTAGCTGGAGTAGCAATGTCAATCGCATTATGGGATTCAACATGACTTACAAGCTTATGTCAGACTTTGGATGAATGAACTTAGCTGTGCTTAGCTCTTTGTTACCATAGGTATGCTACATAAATGCCTGAGCTAGTTACTTTGAAGGTGTTAACTAAGATGTGTAGCAAAGGATAAGCATATTCCTCTCCCCTACCCCCTGCCCTCTTTGAATGCTGATGGGTCAGGTGCTAACCGGAGAAATGGAGCTGTGACTTGCAAATTTATTTTTTAGGTAGAAGAGTTACCTAGGAAACGCATGTATTTGTACTCTGATGCCTAATCTTCATAGACTAGAAATGGAGCTTGTGTGTAATAATCTACTTCACTGGGGCACTACAGGCCTCAGTGCTTTGTTTCTTCCTCCTTGTTTTGTTTGGCATTTTGCTAGGAAAGCTGTCTTCAATCTCTATCATTCTCAGGTTTCTCTGAAAATTCTGTTAATTTAAAAATGCAAATGACTGAGTTGCATGCCTTCTGCGTTTCTCTACAGATCAATGAACTGATAGTACAGTAATTTGATACGCAGGTTCTTATCTACAGCAGCCTTATCCCACAATGGTTCATGCTCTTTCTTTTTTCTTGCTGGTTCTGCAGTGCTGGTTAACATCTCCAAAGTTGAGCTAACATCAGTTACTAGTAGATACACAAGGAAATAAAGCTATATGTTACAGATTCTTTGGGCCTTGGGAAAGGAAAAAGGGTGGAAAAATATTTCCTAAGATTTCTGCACCCTTTACAGTGTAGGGAACATACTGTATGAAGTTGTTGCTTTCCCTCAAATAGTCATATCTCTTTTAGATGGAACACCACTGTCAATCTTGATCTGTCAGGCTTCAAGCTCCATTGTTTGTTTGTCACGTTCTCAGCTCGTGCCCTGTTGCTATGTATTTAAAGCAGTGATCATGAAGAGTGCCGCATGCCTTCAACTTAGAAGTCATCTTGCAGAAGAGTAGGTGTTCAAATGGAATGGAAAAATGATTGTGAAGCAGACTGTAAGCGGTGGAGCCTGAACTTGTTCCCATGTCTTATATGCATGATTGGTGCCACCATCTGACAACTCAAGTGCGAACTGATTTAACAAGTGTTAGAATGTGTTTTTCATGGTGACGTGCTAAACGCATGGCATTGTACAGCTGAGCTCTAATAGAGCAAAAAGTGAACTGTCACTTTCCAAAAGTGCTCTTGATAATTATTTTTAGATATTTATTATATTCCTGAAACCCAAATGCTACTCTACAATACAGTGTCTGTCCCTGATCAGACACTAGATGCATCTGAAGTTTGCATTTTAAATGATTGTGTATAATTTTCCTCAACTTGTATCCTTTTTTACTGAAAGAAGTGTTTCTATTCAGATATTTAATAAAATCCCATTTACAAAATATCTTGAAGAGCCTAAGAGGGTTTTTTGCCATGTGAATGATTGCTTGTTTGAATTTCTGTACCTGATCTTGGATCCTTTTGTCTCCAGTTGCTTGTGGTTGTGAAAGCAGGAAGACACTCCTATTGTTGAAAATGCATCAAATCATTTGTCTCTTGGATGTAGAGGAGGTAGATCAGGATGATGACTGGAATAACTGCAAAATTGAGAACAGCTATTTCTGTCTAGGAAATCAACTTTTAGCCTCTGTAGAGTAATTAACTTATTCTGAGGTTCAAACATTGCTGATCTTTATAAATAAAATATAGAAAGAGAGTACTTAACAGTGTAGATCTATTCTGTTTGTACCAGCTGGATTTAGCTGCTTTGCATGCATTTGTGTCAGCATGTATGCTTTGCCATGAACTGCATGTTGGCTCTGCTGCTGCTGGACCTCATGCAGAGAGCAGAAAGCAGTTCTTTCAGTATGGCTCAAATGTAATTATACTGTTACTTTCTAAAACCTCTTATTTAAATAATTTGTCTCTGGAATCATAGTTTCAGCAGTAAGCCAACCTACTTCTTGCTTTAACTTGTACTAAAACTCTACAAGTTTACATGTGGAAAAAAACCCGCTGCTGTTATGCAAAATTGTTTCCCTTGGGAGGAAAGGGGGGAATTCTTCATGAGTTATGTATGAGCCAGCAGGTTCCACTAATCATAGCAGCTCTACTAGTGTAGAAGACTTGTGGTCTGCACTAGTCAGCCTTCTGGTTTGTGAGAAATTGGCACTAAATTTTAAACCATGCCACTTTTGTTGAGCTCGAGTAGGTTTTTCCATCATAAATCCTTATGTGCAGTCAAATTTTGAGTATTCTTCTGTGATCTCCACTGCTTTGGCATAATTATGAAATTGATATTTTAACAACTTATTTTTTTTTTCTCCCCTTTCTGCTGTTAACAATAGTTTATGGTCTGCTTGAAAATCTGTGTGCTTAGGTTCCACATTTTAGGTTAAGCAAATTCATTTCAGAATACTAGGAAGGAGTTTAAACTGCAGAATTGTCAATCTTTCTCTAGTTCCTCTGGAAAATCTGCCAGTTTTACTTGTTTTTTTTTTCTCTGAGCTCCTGTACAGTTCTAGTCAGAGACTATAATCTTAAGTGCTACTGGGAGCATAACTACTCAGGAAGACATCCAAAATACTTTGAAAAAATCAAACAAGTTCTCAAAGTGTGTGGACTGAGTTGCAGGGGAAGGGAAGAAAAATGCAAGGAGGGAACTGAGGAGGAAATGGTAGCTGTAATGGAAATATGCAGTGAACACTTAAATGCTGAATTTCACCTTTTTAAACGTACTCACTTTCCCAACCTTGCCTTCAGTCACTGCTTAAGTCTGGCGAGATGAACATCAGCTTGATAAGTGTGCCTGGTTGAGGCAGTATCAAGAAAACATATTGTGTATATCTTCTGCAGCTGAACTTTTTTTCTAATGTTTTGTGTGTCCTTGAATATTTTATCAAGGTGTATCCTTAGCCCTGAAGTGATAAAGCACAGAGTGGCAATTTAAGCTTCCTTTTGACCTTTGGAACAGAGGAAGCAGAAGCCAGGTTCTGCTTCTCCTTGCCTTTGCTGCTGTCCTTGTTTTTTCAAGTATATTTTGCACGACTGAGGCTTCTCTCCTACCTCTAATGAAACCATAGTTTTTTTCAAAAACTGATTTGTTGAGCTGTTTTGACCTTTTGTGTTAGGACACTTAAACGCTTTTCCAGTTTCAAGCTGTCTTGATGCTTCCTTAGTACCTTTACAATCAGCAAGTGGTATGTGCCTCAGCTTTTTCCTGAAAACTGCCTTTTTGGTTAAGAGTGTAATTTACTCTGCCAAGATGGATGAGTGCAGACTATTGTGTCTTAACCTACTAAGACCCAAATTGAACCTGGTAACTATAGACCATCAGAAATAAGGATATTCAAACTGATTATTGTTGACCCAGCTTTCTAGGCACAATGGTTCCTTTACAGCCTGCTGTGTCTGTAAATCTTCCCAGCTATTTCCTTCATTCAGTCTATTTAAGTAATATAAAAAGGAAGAGAAGAACAGGTAATAAGCTTGTGATCATTCTGTAAACTATCTTGACCTCTCCTTTTATTGAAAAGCTTATGTTTCAATCTACCTGTCTCCTTTTTGGGGTACAAATATATATCTAAACTCATCAAGCACAATGTTAATGCATTTGTGTTATGAATAATAACTTCTTGAAAAGTTTGTTTGTTGAGGAGAAAGATTATTTTTACTTTTCAAAAAGCTGAAGATCTTAAACATAAGGCAAATACATTGATACATCAGCAGCTCTGTGGTCTGTTCACCTACTGAAATCTAGCCATAGGTGAGTTATGCAAGTCAACGTGTGATTAGCGTGCTGTGGCAGTGTATGCCTGAGCAACCCAATGAGGAGGTAGCTGTAGCCCCCTTTGGGCTCTGTAATTTGAAGGCCTTGTTAAGCAAATGCAGTTATACTATTTTTTAGAAGTTTGTTTTGAATCTAGCCAGTTTTAGCTGATTTTGTTCAGGATTAGAGTCCAAAATGAGAAATCCGGTCGTATCTAATCTAAGTCCTGCAAAGCCACTTTGCTTTTTTTCTTAACCATGTTCTCCAAACTCTTAATTATTACCGGGTTGCAAAGGGGAGAGGGGGGCATCATCCAAATGAGCGGAGCTGACTCTGCTGTCTGAGTGCAGAGAAGATCAGAGAACGTATCACAGGTGTCCTTGGGTTGGGCAAGGTTTTTCAGCACTAGCTGTGACAGATTTGGGCTGACTTTTTGCACAGCCCTTGTAGCATGTTCCCAGCTACCCATGCTAGCCAGCTTTTTCCCCTACTTACTGTTCATTGCCACAGATAATATTAAATTTATTATACCTTTATACTAATTCCTGCCTTAGGCTTTCTCCTCTGGAAGTGAATTCTAGCTGTCGTAATATTAAAATACTGTCCGGTATCATTTTGAGAGTAATTCCCATTAGAAGTGAATTACATGCAATTTTCTGTATCAAAAGTAATAGAAAACTCTTTACACACGTAATGTTCCTCTCCTCTTAACATCCATTCTATTTGCCATTAGAGCCTGGGCTAGATGGACCCTCTGAGTGACTCTGCTGGGTCAGGCAATTAGCACTGAATGTAGTTATCATCTTGTATGCAATCTTGGCTTCCTTCAGTCAGGCTTTAGTGCGATTTCTCAGCCGGAGGTCATATCTAGACTGTTGCATCTTAGCAGTCACTGATGTCTATAACTTCCATGCATCTTTCTAAACCCATTTTAAGTCCATCTGCCCTTTCTCCCTTCACAACATTCTAATATTAATCTCCCATAATGTAACTGTGCACTGTGTGGAAAAAGTTGTTCCCTTTATTAATTTGAAACATGCTACCTGGTGATTTTACCGACTTTTTCCTCTTCTGTCCCTCTCCCTGTGTAAGGGAGGGTAGGAATAAAATCTTCCCTCGTTCTTCCCATGGGGATAATAAATTTGCAGATGTTATCATGTCATCTTGTCTTTCACTCTCTTTTTCTTTCTTTCTTTCTTTCTTTCTTTTTTTTTTTTTTTTAATCCCTTGAGGGGGGAGAGAGAGAGGTTGAGGAGGGGCTGATCTTTTGTAGTAGAGAAGCCACTTCATACTTGGGGTATTCCTGTTGCTTTCTCTGAACTTTTTACTTTGTTTATGAGATAGGTTGAGTAGAGGTACCCACGGTATTCAGACATTGACATAGTACAGATTAAGTGTCAAAATACTTGTTTTCAGTTCTTTCCTAACAGCACATCAGATAATGCTTCTGATTTGTTTTCAGATTACTGTCCCCCCTCATGATTTCAGGATATTTCCTGCCATGTAGTAGCTCATTTAAAGCCTGTAGTTGCATAAATATATGGTTCTTGAGGTTTTGGTTCTGGTTTTGCCTCATGTATGCTACTTTATTGTATTTTATCTGATACTTTTCACTTGGTCTTCTAGTCATTGTCTTCTAGACACCTCTGCGACTCAACAAATTGAAGATCTGAGTACTGAATATATCAGTATTGGCAAACTTTGCCACTTTACCCATCTGTCCCCTTTCCACATCCATTACAAAGTTGTTGAACAGTACAGATCCTTGTGAGATCCCACTGGCATAACCTCCCTTCATTGTGGAAGTGAACCCTTTATTTTCTGTTTTAACCTTTTGTTAAGGCACTGAGGACTTTCCAATGTTATTTGTTAATAAGTGCCTTTGTGGAGATGAGTAGCCCAAACCTGAGTCGATTTTTAGTGTAACAACCCTCGTGAAACCTAGAAGAGCTTAAGTCTTGGCCTTGTAACTATTGTAGTTACAAGTGATTAGTGATTCATCTGTCTATACAGAACTGTATTTTTGTTCTCTCTTGCCACTGATTAAATGGAGGTCTGAGGTGAAGACTGCCTTTTTCTTTTATATCTTTACCAGAAGAGCCCAGCTTCCAAACAGCTGCTTGATACTCAACTTAATTAGATAGCTATATTTCCAGGGAGATTTTATGGCTGTGTGCTAGCGATATTGCTGCAAACCAGCTGGGACCAACTGGCATCTGTCATGGGACAAGACATGGATATATTTAGTATCTTTAGATAAGGCCTGATCCTGTGCATTAGCAGCATAGGTTTTGCATATCAGAGTTCTGGGAATACCTCATTTTTGCAAAAGTACATGGCAGATTTGGAGAACTGAAAGTTTTTGAATGTGTCCACATTGGTGCATGGTCCATAAATTCTGTTTTGTTGTGTAGGGATGACTGACCCTTGTTCAGGGCCCTGGGGGAGAGTTTTTGTGGTCAAGGCATCGATCTCCTGATTGGAATCTCCCAGCAGGGGAGAGATTTTAGTGCCTTGGCTTTTACTGAGATATACAATGGAAATATTGTGCTACTATAATGTACTTGGGAGCTTAAAATTAGTCTGTGGTCAGATAGCATACCCTGGGGTGCCAGTGACCTGCATTATGATATCCCTTCCAGGTTATTGCAGTGCAGCCATAAGGAGTTCTATTCTTGTTTTAATTTGTTCTTGACCTGGAACAGCTCTCCTAATTTGAGACGCTAATTAGGAAATGGTTTTTGTTATCTCTGATCTTTTCTGTAAAGAATTTGGTGCCTCAGCTGTCCTGACTTTAGGATTCTGGAGCAAGACACTGCTTTTGGCATTTAGTGCCTGCGTTTCTGCATTATTCATGTAAGGACACTCTTTAATTTTTGCCCATAAGCCAAGAAAGTGGTAAAAGATTTTTTTTTTTTTTTTTTTTTTTGGTAGGACTCTCTGGTGGTTCTAATAGTATAATACTAACAACAAGTAATTTTGAAACATGCATGTGCCAGTACTCATTTATTTCAGTTTTATTTCTGTTTGTCCCTGTAATATACCAGAGGAAATGTCTCTCTGTAAATTCAGAAAAGATTCTCAGATTAGGATATTGTTTTCTCCCCCTAACCCTCCATAACTCTGGACTAGTGTGTCTCTTCCCAAGCCATGTGATAGTGAGCTACGTGGACTATTGTAGGCTTAGTCACTTCAGTACAGAAAGTTTTCCTACTCTAACTTAGTGTGAGCAAGTTCCATTTAATTGTTTTTTTTCCCCTTATGGAGAGAATTGGACACAAACAAATGTTATTTTATTAGTGAAAGAGGAACTTCATAACATAGGGGAAATTTTTGAAGGCATCTGCTTTGATGTGTGGCTGTTGCCCCCTTTTTTATGCCCCTTATTTTCCCCTCTCCTGTCCCCTCCCATGCAGTGCATAATGCAGAAGATCGCTTTCAGTAAGTCTCCACAGCTGTGGTTTTGAGCTTTTTCTAAGTAGAACTGAAGTTAATCTTGCTTTGGAAATCTTCGGCCTTGTACTTTCCTAGTTTAGGTCAGAGCAGGAACACTGTTTTGTTACTGAAATTACTATATTTTATATACCATCAGGCAGCTCTCTGACATGGGTGTTGTCCTCACTCTGTACTGGGTCATGTTTCCTCCCCCCTCTTTAAAAAAGGAGATCATTGGCATCTTTCTCCTTTTTGCCATTCATAACGGCTTCTGGCATTCCATGTGGGTTTCTTACTGGGATTAGATTTAGGCCTCTTAGTTCTGATAGCTTCCCTTGTTTTAAAGGAATGATCTCTTCTTTAACATCTAATTATTTGTTTATGGTCCAGGCACCCTTCTTGACAGTTCTTCAGTCTATAGTTAATTATTCAAGCGTGCTCTTTTTGAGGCTAATGAGGAGCACATATTTTTACAGACTAGTGTGTTTTTTTTCCTTTTCTTTTTAAAGGCTAGTTTTCCCTATTTTGCCAGAAATTGGTGGGCTATTTCTGGTTAAGTTAAGGCTGTTGTAATTCTAAATTTTGCTCTCCCAACTTTGAGTATAGAATTGTGGATGCTTCATTCTATGTGCTGTTGGTTCTTCAGAATTTGAACTGTAGTCCAATGATGAGTTTGGAGAAGAAAGAAAAGCTTTTTTTTTTTTTTCCCCAATGGATTAGGCTTGGAGTGGATTAACACTTTTTACTAAGGCCCATTGTGACCCAAAACAGGCTAAACCTAAATGTCTTTAGAAGACTTATGGGATATAACAGTTTATTATTCCACAGCAGACTGAAAATAATCACATATTTCATTTTAAACTGAGAATTTGAGTTAAAGATCAAAATGAGAAGTTGGTGTTCTATTCTATGGTGTGGACTTTGGTGTCTGTCCTATTAAGGCATTCTTACACTAAAGGCATGAATTACTATGAAAACATGGATGAAGCTTTGTGCAGATGAGACTGGCATTTTTAGCAGTTGTGTAAAAACTGAGTTTGTGGATAGGTATTTTGGTTAAGTCTTTCTAATAAAAACGATGATACAATATTAAGAATATTGACAAATTTGTATTTCTCGTGGTTGAAGAGTTGAGAAAACCTGGAAGTGAAATGAATAGCTTGTACCTGAAACTAGATTTAGAGAAGTAGCTGAGCATAACCTGTTGATGCAATTTGTTTTTATTGGCTGTTAGAATTGTTTTAGAAACATTTTTCAAAATGGTCTGTAAAGCAGAGTTATGGTTAAATGTATTTTCACAAAGGTTATTTAGCTGCAAAATCCACAGAAGTCTGATTTTTGAGGGGCTTTTTTGATCTTGTGTTTGCCTTATTGACTATCTGTCAATACTTGTTTGCTTCTTCCACCCGTGCAGTTTGAACTTGGATACCTGATGTCTCCGATTAACCAAGGTCTTTTACTGTATCTCTCATTTGAAGTCTTGCTCTCTAAGCAGAACCTTACCAGGTAGAAATGGGTGAGGTTGGGCCTGTTGGAGGTCCACCTATCTGTTAACACACAGGCACAAGAAATGTGTCAACTCAGTCCTTTAAAAGTGAGCCCTCTAAAAATCTTTTCCATTACAGTGCTTCTTTATTATCTTCTCTTGCTCTCGCATTTAGTGTAATGTTGGCAGAAAAATCACTGATGCTAATGTAATATTGTACAGTAAAGCTGCATCTCATTTCTTTGTGTTTGGCTCTGTTTTATGAGGTTGGAGACATTCTGTGAAACATCTTAAATGGATATAATGTTCTAGAGCTGATTGTGCAAACTCTCTAGTTTGCTTAGTTTGATGCATACACTTGAGCACTCATAAAGGTTTGCAAGACCTCTGGTGTGCTTTGCGTTATGCAAATATGACAGGAATGAGTCAGACGATATTCGGTGTTCTGCTCGGAAACCATTTCTAAGTGTCTTGCTTGTGTGTGAATGTGTGTGTGCATGCATTTCCTACTAGAGAGGAAGTCTGAACAGCTTTGCAGTGACCGGATAGCAAGAAAAGTTCCCATCTCTTCGGAGTTGTGGTTCTCTGAAAATCAGCCAGACCAAATACCTGTATGTTTTCTCTTCAACTTGAAGTGTTGCTAGACATAAATCAGCAAAAACAGGTCAAACTATATGAAGTAAAAATGTGCTAGATTAAAGTGGTTACTCTGCTAATAACTGCTCTGATTGTCTGATATGATACATCTCTGATTAATATAGTTGAGGTTCCCTACTGGCAAATTAACATTTTAAGTGATTTAAATAGTGTATTTTATACTTTGGAAGATTAAGCTGTTATGTCATTTAAAGCCAGAACATTGTTGGTTGTATGCACTGAAGTCATCTTGATTTGTGCAAGGAAAAATAAGTTTCATTAACCTCTCTTTATTTTGCTCAACACTGATTTATAATTGAATTAATAATCCAATTATGAAGGTGTTTGGTTTTGAGCAAGGGTTTGTTTACCTGCAGCTGGGTTAAGATTCTAATAGGGGACAAAACAACATTCCTGTCAGGAGGCTGAAGTTACACTGTTGCCAGTTTTGCTGCTCTTCTGTGTGGACAGGATCATCTGATCAGCCCTGTGGAACTGATTTAATTAGACTTCCCTTTTTCTAGTTTTCTTCAGTGGAACACCTCAAAAATAAAATGGGGGATAAGGGCCATTTTCAGATCTGCGTGCCTTTCCCACAAAGAAGAAATAAGTTTAAATGCTTAAAATGCTCAGATAAGAGATTGGTGAAGCAGCAAGTTATACAGATGTACAAACAGGGTTGAGGCAGTAAAGGAGTTTCATGTGGATACTTACCAAATTAATTGTGGCTATAGCTATATAATATGTTACAAAATCATGAGGGCTATCAGTGTGTGAATAGGCTTCTTGTGAGTTGAATTAAGACAAACTATAAAATTACTTGTGAAGAGCAGATGCATCAGATGCATGCAAGCTGCTAATACGTTCTAAGAGTTATGAGAGCAATTAGTTGAACTGATAGGTGAAAACCTGCTCTGTAAGAAATTGCATCTTGGGGTGTTTTTTAAAATTATTTTTTATTTATTTATTTTTATTTATTTTTAGCTTTTCTCAGGCCTTTGCATAACCAGCTTACAATACTGCAAAACTTTAACTTCACATTGAACCCCAAAGGTCTCATGTTGCAGGCTTGGGGCTTTTACTAACCTAAAGGGGGTAGGTCTTCCCTCCTAGAAGAAGTTAAGACCTGTTAGCTGATTTAGAAGTATTTTTCCAGTTATTTTATAGCCACCAGTCTTTGTTTTTAATTCCTTGGATGATTTCTTTCTTACCTCTGTTTCCCTTAGCAATGTTATTTAATTTCAGGCATCTTGCTGACTCTATTTAGTGCTGAAGTATACCACGTTTTTTTCCCATTTCTCTAAATTTCTCTACTACCAATTCTTGACTAGGTTCCACTGAGGTAACTGCATAGTGGCCACCATAATGACTCTTGACTGTTGTGTTTATCTGAGGCTATTTAATCTTTCTCCCTCTCCCCCCATCCCCAGATAAAAAAAGTATATCCTGCAGAATAAAAGAGTTAAAGGTCATTCCATGCATCTCTTTAATATGCTTAAACCAAGATTAAAACTGTCCAAGTTGCTTCCTGTGACTGCTTTGTGTCATACTGGTCACAGATGCAAATTGCTATCTTAACAGTGTTTATCAACCTTAGAGTAAAAATCAATAAGCAGAATCTAGTCATATGCAGTTTGAGATGTTAGTCTATTTTTCAAATGATTGGCTCTTTTTTTTAGCTATGTTTTCAATTAAAGTATCTGGGAATTGTATTAGGTAGAAACTCTGTATATTAGTCTCCAATTTAGTCTCTAATAATCTGTAACATATTGAAGTTACTTTGGTGATATTACTTTTTCTTATTGTTTATGTAGCATGGATTTGAGATGCCTAGTTCTGCCTGCCAGTATATTCTATTAGAATTGGTTAAATAGGTACAAATCTAGCAAAATATTGACTTATACTATGGTGAACCTTGAAAAGTGGCCTATTCTAGGAAATTGGCCTCCTATTATCTCTGATTTCATGCTTTTTCCATCTGTCTCAAAATGAAGAGATTAGGACTGATCCTAGCTATGTGTGTGAGGCAGATTATGGTAATCTTATTATTCTGATCTCATTACACTTCATCTTTAGATTTGAAAATTTCCTGACTTTAACCCCTTCTTCTACAGTTACAAAAGCCTTGTGAAATGGTAGTCAAGGCATGTTCTGTTAACTTTGCATAAAATGTTTATATCATCCTGAAATAATCAAGATCTAAAAGACTTTCCTAGTGAGATTAATCTATTTTAGATTTTTTTGTCTAGATATGCCATTGTAAGTGAGAAAATTAACTCATGAATTGGAAAGAATGAAAGCCTCTGTATCTGTAATAACAAATAAGTAATATTTATTAAGAATTCCATTTTCAATTTAGTACTTTTTACCTTTAGGGAATCTAAAAGTAAAGGATCCTTTAGGGGATCTATCATGATAGAGTAGGTTTTTTTTTTGTTTGTTTGTTTTGTTTGTTTTTTTTTAATGGCTATTCTGAATAAAAATGGATTTTTACAGATATTGGAACAAACTTTTGAAATGCACAAATATCAACCTGAATGGAGTAGCTCCTGATGTCATTGCATTGTGTCAAAGGCACTGACAGGTGAGTTACACAATGGTTAATGCGTGTTGCCAGAAAATGTGTAGCCCTTTGGTTTACATGGACAAGGGACAAATGAATCCTGTACAGCATGGAATTCCCTAGCTTTTCAGTATGTACAGCACAATTTCACTATTGTTACTGGAGTTCAACTATAATTGGTTGCAAAGGATGAACTGTCTAGTCTGTGACAGAGAAAGGGACTCTTCTGCATGGGCTAGTATGGTTTATTGAGAGCACTAATGCAAACATTGTCAGTTGGACTTGGAAGATTACAAGAGGATTTTGTCTTAAATTTGTGAAGGAAGCTCTGTCATTTCTGGACAGTTTCAGGCAGTAGTTATAAAATAAGCATTACCGCTTCCTCTGGCCTGTAGGACAACAAGAAAGGCAAAGTGACAATGAGCTACTGATTTTATAGGGGGGGGTTAAAAAAAACAAGCATGGTTCTTTGGCTTTAAAAGATCGTATTTTATTGTAATGCCTGCTGAAATAGATTCTTAGGATAATTGAGATTATATTTTACTACACTGATAGACTTTCAGGTTAGATACAGCAGGGAATTCTTTTTAAAGCATTTCAGTATTTCTCTGACTGTTTTACTAGTTGTCCTTAGAACATTAAGTGTATTCCTCAGTTATCTTGAACTTGCATTTGCGAAGGAGAAAGAAGATTGGAAAGGAGCAGGGGAAAGATGTGGTAGTGCACCAAATAGCTGGGAGAGAGGGAATCAAATTCCTCCTCCTTCCCTCGTCATTCTGTCATTTTTTTTATAGATGAAGCCTAAATTGCACCTTTTTGTAGAATAGAACAGTATAGTTGCACGTGGTTTTGCTTAGCAGAGACAAGCATGCAATGCAGGAATGTCACTTAAATTGCTCTTGCTGCCCCAGCTGCCTAGAATACATTGGCTCTAGGATGCTTGATTAGACTTCTTTGTTTCGCAGTACAGGGACCACTTAAGCTTTTCCTCTAGCTGCTGGTTCCAGTGTTCTGTTGGTACAAGGCTCTTGTATTTGAACTCCATTGAGACTGAGAAAGCTGACGGAAAAATAAACCTTTGCAAATTTACGTGTGCTTTTTCTTCACTTTGTTCAGTCTTTCCTTCACTGATTTCTCAAACACTTGGGCCTGCACAGAGTGTGCAGGATGGATGGTGCAGAGGTGAGAATGAAAGCCTGGAGGAAAGAAGGTATGCGGGGGGGGGGGGGGGGGGGCGAAGCTTAGCTTAGCTGTCACAAAAAACTTCACTTTTGGAATCACTGCCTCAGGGTCATGTCTTTGTTTTACAAAGAATTTGGCAACACTGGCTTAGGATCTTCTGTGCTTTGTGTGTCACACTGGTGGTGGTGGAGATGCTTGTAGACCTGCACTGTGAACTAGGTGAGGGAAGAAAGCTGGCTGTGGAGAGGAGTTTTTTGGCAAGATCTATTTGTGCTTTTCAAAGGCTGGTTCCATGATTTGGTCCAAAAGCAGATACGCTGGCTGCACTGGGGGGAGACAAGCTTTGGCATGAGGATGGATAGAAGTACCTTAAACTGACACTACTGAACTCTTTCTCTGCTATCAAAGTGCATTCTAATTCGTACCCTTGGGCTAGATATTTGGTGGAGTCTCATAATGGCAGAGCAGTTTTCTCTTTGTGATTATAGAGCAACCCTTTATTTTTGTAGCTTTAACTATTTTTCTTGCTGTTCTCAGTGACTCTTTAAAAATTTGCCCTCTTACCAAAAATGCTGCTTCTATTGTGCATTCACACTGGGTGGTGATGGTTGTTTTGCTTTGAGTGCTGAGTTGCTGGCAATGTTTTAATATATTTTTAGATAACAGTGAAGTATTTGTTTTTCAAATGAGAGGTAGGAAATTGCAAAGAATAAAGAATTGCATGAGCTGGCTTAGTAATCGCATGTCTGTTCCATTTGGGGTAGTGGAGAAGGAAGGGGGAATAAATGGTGATGTAAGGCTGTTGCTGTGACACTCCCCCAGTAATAACTTCTGTGAGGAACTGTAAAGGGTGGAAGGAAAAATAAGAATGTTGAGGATTTGTTGACTTTGCTCATGCTTGATATGAACCAAATCCTGCCTGTTGTAATAAAAAAAAAAAAAAAAGAGAGAGAGAGAGAGAGAGAGGATAATTCAAATGAGTACCATGATGAGCCTGTACTGGAGCAAATGCAAAACTGGGGGGTGTTGGCTGGTTGGTTGTTTTGTCCCTAAACTTCATACTTGTCAAAGCAGGGGATAAACTGCAGTCAGCTTGAATAAGGTTGTCTCTGTAAGCATGTAAGCAAAGACTATAATGGTCCTGCACAGGCTTCTAACAAATAGAGTTCTGGAAGCTCTGTATCGATGAGGCAAGTCTCTTATTTGTGGTGTCTGTTGACTTAAGGTAACTGCAATAAGGCTTACATCTGAAAGATTTACAAGGCCTTTAGCTTGGAAACCAATTTTTCATAACACAGTAGAAAAGTAGAAGGGCTTTCTGCAGTATTTTAATTTCTACTTTCTGGTCTAATTATCACTTGTTAATCTTTCCATTCTGACAGTACGTGAATTCAGCTTAATAAAGATCTGTTACCTTCTGTCCTGTAATCGTTTATATCATGTTCTTCTCTCGTCAGTCTGCCTGTGATAAATCTTAAGGCCAAAGTCAAATTAAGCTTTCTCAAAGGTGCAGATGCAATTGCTACTGCACTTCTTAACAGCAGTAAGAAATGCAGTTTCTTTGTTTGGACTGACAATTGTTTGTGGAGGGATTCATAGATCCCATCTAAAAGCATTGGTGTTTCTTTGCAGCAGTTGCTCACAAAATCCTTCACGGACTGTTTGAAAGTAACTTTCGTTTCTCATCCCAGAAAGAGATTTCGACACCACTGACTTCACTTTCCGTAGGACAGAGACTGAAATGCAAGGGTGTGGAGTGGAGACGCGGTTTTAGATACATTCTGAGTTTGGGAAAATGCAGTTCTGATGGTGATAACACTATTCTTACAGCGTTAAGGCTGTAAGTCCTTGGTGCTAACAGGAAATGGCAGACTTCGGTTTCATTGGCCAAAATGATCAGCCTTTGCAGCTGGGGTCTGAACTGAATAGTGATGACATTTGGGGCAGCTGTCTCAAGGTAGTGGAACATAGACTTTTCCTTCATCTGTACTTTCAAATGCAAATTGCACTGTGTATGCTCTAGGGACTGACAGAAAAGTACATGTGTGCAATAAATTAATAAATGTTGATTGTTCAGTTGCTCCAGAAAGAAAGATGTTGCAGTTAGCAGTAGCCTGAAACTCTCTTTTTAGTAGGCTAGAGTTTTATGCACTGGTATTAGTAACACCTGATTTTTTTAAACATTAATCACAAAACCCTGCTCTTTTCTGTGTGTGCATGTTTGCAATGTGTAGCTGGATGGAAGGGATGATAACATTTTTCTTACCATGCATGTCAGTGATGTAACTTAAAAAAAAAAAAAAATGTCAGAAAGGCTGACCACTGTCATTGTTGAAATTATGAAGCAGGAAAGTTTGGTCAGCCCACCACTGTTTTGTTTTGGTTTTTTAAGTCCCTGACCTTGACAGCTGTTTCATGCATGAGGCCTGGGTTTTTGCTGTCTATGCTGCATAGACCTTCAGATATCTCTTGCCAGGATTAGTATGAGGTTTAATTTAACCTGCCTGGCAAACCTGAAAGTAACTTTTCTTACTGTCTTATCCGCTAAAGGTCACAGCTTCGATATGTATACAGCTAGAAAAAAACTGCTTCAACACTTACCCAAATAAGCCTATCATTAGAAGAAAGAAATCCATCTGTAAGCTTCTTTGGGGTCCCTCACTCCCACTTCCCCATTTTCTTTCCTTCCCAGTAAGGTTCAGTCAGTTAAGCCTTGGCTTTTGCTGCCTTTTTGCAGGACCACCCATGTTCTCCATTCTTGAACATTAAAAGCGTTTGCTTTCCTCTTGCCATAGTCAAGTGGAACTATTAAGCCTTGCATGTGTAAGGTTATTTGTTGTTGTTTGTTTGTTTGTTTGTTTTGTTTTGTTTCTAGAACTGCAAAACAACCTTTTCTGTCTTCTGAAAGCAGGATGAAGGGTGTTTGCTTCATGGCAGTGCCTGCTCAAGCAGTCCTGCCATACTCCTTTTCTTCTTGTCTCCTCAGACGCTGTTTCATTTCTGGAGTTGTACCCTGCACTTGCTGCTATGAGTATCTGTGTAACCAACCAGTGAATTGAGACAGGTGACTAGTCCAGCTGAAAAATACCCCACCTCCCTAAACTATTTTTTAGTGAGATCAGTTCCCCAATCTGTTCAACCACTGCACGGGGTGTGTGTGGGAGGAGCAGCCATAAGGCAATGACTGCATAAACCAACTCAAACACTACTGCTGCCAAACATCTAGCCACTACAAATTGATAGCGTAGTCTCTGAGTTTGTAGATGGCTGGAAATTCACACTCAGAAGTGTGAATTAGCTAGTAGGATTGTTGTTTCTAGGACAAGAACTCTATATAGTATCAGCCTTAGCAATTTAATTGCTGACCATTTTGTGAGATGTGCCTGCAGACATCCTCATTTCTGGATGCAGGTTTCAGTAAATTATCTGGGTTTTGGTGTACAGCTCTGTGTTCAATCCAGTAACTGTTCTACCTTTCAAGGTGCAATCTAACAACTGTGTTTTTCAGGACCAACAATCAAAATGTGCAGAACTTCAGTAATATCAAAAAAACTGAAGTGTTGCATATGTTTTTCAAGTGCTTTTTTTTAATAGAAAATCATGTGTAATTGACCTAGGGAACTTTGTTCTACAGACAATTAAATGTCAGATATTTTATTGTTCCTGATATCTTTCTGTCAAAGATAAAAATCAAGGCAGACTGTTTCATATTCTGTAAATATTGTAGTGCTATAAAATATTAAGCAATCTGTGTTTTTATTGCCAGAATCTATGCTAACAGAATCTTACAGCTTGCAAACTTTGAAACGGTATGAAGCAGAGTCAGAGGTTTTTTTTTTTTTTTTTTGCCCTGTTAACTTGCCCACATTCTAAAAAGTTATGCATGTGAGTACATACTATGTAAAAAACACTTCAAATAAAACCATAATTTTAAGGGAAAAATAGAAAATTATTTGTCTGGAAAATACATGCCATATTAACATTGCTTTGGAAACCTTTATTCTGTTATGTTGCTGATAGTGTAGTTAACCAGAATCTGTTTCTTGTCATTATCTTTGAAAGCACATTAGACCTTTGTGTCACCCATGTGGTGAGGATTGCTCTTTGACTGGCTAGCCCATGCAGCTGCAGATCAACTAAATTTACTTTTAAAAACAAAAAACAAAAGTCTGTATTCTGATTGCCTTTGAATTTATCTTTAAGGCCTTTTAGAGTTGTATCTTTTCTTTTCTAGTGTGCTTTAACATAGCAAATAACATTTCTAATCAGGCTTCCCACTGAAATGTCATGGTTTTGGCCAACCTTTTCGTTATTTCCTTCAGGATTGCTTTGTAGCAGGCTTCAGTGTTGGTGTCTGTCTTGTTTCCCACCAAATAGTCTGCTTGTTAGTATAAGGCTTTTTTTTTCCTTTAACTTTTTTCAACTTTTCAGTAACACTCAGACGTGTCAGTTGTTTGAGGTATCAAGCCCTGGTGCATTCTGGGGTACCAAGTCTATTAGTACTTCGAGCTTGGAAGCCTGTTTTATAAGCAACTAGGGAGATCTTATTTAGCTGAAAGCTGCTATAGGAATGGATGCAAAGCTATCTGGAGGACCATACTCAGACGTGCTTAGAAGTGGTTCCCTGTCACTCCTGGAGACTGTGAGCAGCTTTCCACGAGGTTATCATGGGTGTGATAATATTTATTGTCTTAACAAATCAGATGATGAAACGGAGCGTGCTTGTAATATTTGTGAGTGGTGATTAGTTGAGGTGGGTTTATGCATGTTGAAGATGATTCAAAATGATCTTGACAGTCTGAAGAAATACATTATAAAAACAGGAAGATGTTTAGTAAGGATGAATATACCATCATATATGTGGGCAGAAATAGTCAGCTGCACCAGTGGAGGATGGGGAATAACTAGCCAGGTATCAGTTCCTCTGAAAATACCCCAAGTGTTACAACGGAAGACCGATCGAAAGCGAGGTGATGTCATGCTCCTAACATAGGCAAAACTTACAATGAGATGTATGGTCAGGACTGTAATAGCTACACAGCAAACACATCTTTCTACGCAGTGCTTGTAAGCCTTTGGCTGTGGAGCACAATTGTCCCATTCTGGAGTCCACAGAACTGTAGAACTGCCCTCTAGTCACATATCCTAAATTTCTGATCAAAGATTGATTGAATCCAGGTTGTTCAACTTAGTCGTCGTCTTCCCTCCTGTCCAGCTTTTCTGAAGCTGGCAAATTTGCCTTATGTGCTGTGGTATTTTTGCAGGCTGCTAAGTAGGCTGAGAAATATCCAACTTCAGAAGCTGCAGTCAGCTTCTTTATGAAGGCTTATGTCACATAGCTTGTTCATCTTCCTTCACATGCTTTTAGATTTTAACCTGCTATTGCATGTGTACAATATGGCAACTCTGTCCACAAACATTTGAGTTGCCTTTGCTATGACAGAGCCTCTTGTACAGAGCAATTGCTTCATTTTGCTCAGCAAGTAACTTTTCCCATCTGGTTAACAGTATTAATAAATTCCTTGAGAGTTTGTGTGTTAGAAAGAGGGTTAATTAAGAGTGATAGTACCGGAGTGGAGTGTTAGATTTGGTGGTTTCTTGGACAGTGAAGTATAGCAGAGGTAATGGATCCTTTCAGCAAAACGAACTATATTGCAACTTTGAACCCACAAAATTGTAGCTGTCTTACATTTGGAATAGAAAGTTCTATCAATCTTTGCATTTCCTCATGTCTTTCATTCTGGCAAGAGGAGTTTTGTGGGTTTTAATCTGTAAAGGTTTGGGGTACCATGCATGAGATGATTAAGGACCAGATTTAACTGTTGCAGTATCCTGTTCTTCAATGAAATGCAAGCATTTTTTTGTCCTCTAGTGTGTGCTTCAGTATGAGACGTGACTGTCTCAATGTGTTAAATGCAACACATCGGACAACTAGCAAGGAATTTTGTGTCCTGGTTGTAGCTCTGCTGTATAATCAGAGATAAATTATCCCTGTCTCTGTGCGAGACAGGTGTATCTACTTTCTTAGAGGTGCTGAGAAATAAATTCTCTGGCAGTGTATTTTAGTAAGAGATATTAGAACAAAATGGGGCACTTGCACAAAGAAAGTCAGAACTATATGGCATACAAGTAAAATTCTTTGCTGTGCAAAGCAAATTAAGAATGGATTTGCTGAGCTTTGAATCTAGGCTGATTTACGGACTGACATGCACGTGGGTATTAAAAAATACCCTAGGGTATTTTTTAGTTTTGCTCTATCTGATCTGCTTTATTTGTACTGTAGAGCTCTAAAAGGGCAAGCACATCTAGAATGGCAAGCATATATTACGATCGCTTGTTCTTTTTTACCTTTTTCACTTGTTCTGTTTTGATGCACACCATCAAGTAATGATTTACAACAGAGCCAGCATGATTACTGAATAGAAATTGCGTAAGTGAGAAACGTATGATTTTGGTAAGACTCCAAACTAACATGAGGCCGTTCGTGGTATTTCTGCTGTGTTTCTCGATTGAACTTGAAAGCAAGTCTGAAACACTCTCATTGGAATGCTCAATAGCTTTTTTTTATTATTATTTTTTGGCAGAGTGACTTTCAACCTTCATCTCTCAGAGGTTGTGCCAAGAGCTCTTACAAAAGCCTTATGATTTCATTAAAAGCCATTCTGAAAAGTTGTAGTTGGTTGTACTTGTCTAAATATTGTAGAGCATAAGATAACAAATGTGTTTTATTCTTGATATCCATGCTCCTAAACTTGAAGGGATAGCTGGAAACAGCTCCTCTTTTAAGAGGGCCTGAAATTTATAGCGCTTACGTAAGCAGCAGATACCCAGGAGACTTTACTCTTGACCACTAGGTAAAACTAGTTCTCTTCATTTTCTTTTTTTTTCCCTCTCTCAAAATTGAGGGCTTATTTAGATGGCTAAGACAATATATATTTTGTTCTCTGTGTACAGATGGTCATATGTGCCTTTGAGTTATTTGGGTTTTTTCTTTTTTCTTCTTTTTTCTTTTTTCTTCTTTTTTCTTTTTTCTTCTTTTTTCTTTTTTCTTCTTTTTTCTTTTTTCTTCTTTTTTCTTTTTTCTTCTTTTTTCTTTTTTCTTCTTTTTTCTTTTTTCTTCTTTTTTCTTTTTTCTTCTTTTTTCTTTTTTCTTCTTTTTTCTTTTTTCTTCTTTTTTCTTTTTTCTTCTTTTTTCTTTTTTCTTCTTTTTTCTTTTTTCTTCTTTTTTCTTTTTTCTTCTTTTTTCTTTTTTCTTCTTTTTTCTAGCCTTTCCCAAATAGAGCAGGATCTTATTCAGACTTCAAGGCTGTTTTCTTTCTTCAGTAGAGAGGGGAGAATGGCATAGAGCTCTCCAGCTCCAGAGCCTCACCTGTTACTCAATTTCTGTGCTTCACTGATCAACTTCTTTTGGGACCCTGCTTAAATCTAAGCTAAACACTACTGATCTGTTTACTCTAACTAAAACTCAGAATAAGGAGAGACTGTGTTTGCAGGCAAATGACCATCTGACCAGGACTTGAGTAAACTTATCCACACTGCTTAACAGAAAACTGGCCAAATGCTGTGTTCTTCAGTGGTTCCAAATTAAATGTAGATCGAGCTTGAGGTTAAGGAAGGATGTTTTGTCTTGTGTTTCCGTGATAACATCCTGAGCAGTACAGCTAGTTATAAAAGGCGACTGGTCCTGGTCTTCAGTCATTGTAAACTAACCCTTGGTCTGTTAGGGAAACACAGCACTCCCCTTCCTCTTTTTAAGAAACTGTTCTTACAAATCCTCTAGCATTCTTCTCTGTGCAAATACAAGCCAAACTGCATAGCTCAGGCTGTGATAACTTTTTTTTTTCCTTCAGTCTGCTTAAGTGCTGAACAGTCATTTTTATGTTAGGAAGTTCATAGGAATTACAGTGTTCATGTAGGCCCTATAAAACTACTGAATGTAACATGAAACTCACTTTTGAGAGTCTCTGTTAAGAGCGAAATGTTTGGAGGCCGTTTAAATGAGGGGAGTCTAATGAGAATGTGTTAGCTCTAGCTACTTCTAACTCTGTAAAGCTATTTCTGTTTGGTTTGTAGGACCACCAATCTTTGTTTTACTGCAGGTTACTATTCTTTCTGCAGTGGAGGTTTTGCATGAACCATCTTCAAAATGTGCTGTTTACGGTATCACTAATTTAAATTTCATAGGAATGTAGCAGTAGTGGGAGGAGTAATGTGAAGAGGCTTCTGTAATCACTGAGCCTGGATCTCTATCCTTCATGAGCAAGGTAGACAAAACTGGTGAATTCATTGTCATTTTTCATGTCTGTGCTAATAGAAATTTCCTACACAGAGGGAAACTTCCTCGAAGATGAGGCCTGTGGCAAAGTTCCTTGAGCCTCAGTTTACTGAGTCTTTCCAGGATCTTCATTAGATGATGATGTGAAGGTTGCTACAAAACACTTAAACGTAAAAGGAAAAAAAAAAGAAACACCTTAGTAATTGGTGGAGGGGTAGAAGGCTTTTGCCTGAAGAGAAGTAGTAGTATGAGACTTGCAAAGCCTGAGAGGCAGGGTAAGTTAGGCTATGCTGAATTCTGTCCTTGTAGTTAGGCTTGATTATACCTCAGCTAACTTAAAGTTGCCTCAAGTATTCCTGTATTATATACAAAAAATCAAGGTGGAAATGAAGGCTTGAATGCTAATCCCTGGCTATGTTCTTTGTCTTTGCACTTTGCTTTGTTGCAATGCTCTTTACTGTATTTGGCAGCCTTGTTACTATGGATTTCTTGACCATTATAGTTCTCACTCTCTAGCTAGAGCTTTGTATGGTGAAATATTTCATGGAATTTTCATCACAGCTTGTCTTTTCCTCACATAGTTAAAAATAACATCCTTTCTGTAATCTCATGCAGCTACTTCTCCCTATCAGCCCTTTCTGAAAGTCAGGGGAATACTGAGTTTACCTATAAACACCTATATGGAGGAAGACTTCAGCGACGTGTAGACTGAAGATTTATGAGAGAATAGTATTTACTGTTTGGAAAGAATCTTAAGTCCTAGAACGGCTGTGTCCTGCGACTTCTGTTGTCATTTTGGCTTGTTGACTCTCAGCTTTGTTTTACTTCAGACTAGATTTTCAGGTTCCTTTAAGGCAAATTGAGATAATGGAGTTTCTTTAAGAATAAAATATGTCTAGAGACAGTGCTATATAACCCAGACTCTAGTGGGTTTTGCACGCTTTGGAGCTTGTTCTCCTCGGTTCTTTCTTTTGGTGCCTTGGCTTGCTGTAGGAAACAGTATCAATGTGAAAAGTCAGTGTATGTGCCACCTTGAAGTAACAGTCATCACTTCAGATAAGGCTTCTGAGGAAAATCACCACTTGAAGAGTGGGGAAAAGGAGCCTTGCACTTTGTGTTGAATGTGGTGGGAAGAATCTCTGAAACAGATTTTTGGGGAGTTTGGGTTGTGTGTGCTGCTTTTGACTTTTAAGAGGATAAAAGTGGAAAAAGTTTCTATAGAGATGACAAGGAATTGGGGTTAGTGTGAGAATAAAAAAAATCCATAATACATTATTGCATGATATTACAATCTACATGCATTATTTAGATAATAAATTATAATATTTGGTATTGAATGCAGTTTAAGAAATAATTTCTCTCTCTCTCTTTTTTTTTTTTTTTTTAACCATAAGATGTAACATTTTCTTTTGGGGTTTTTATGAATGTTTTCATAGCTTTGTAAATACTCACTCTCTAGGTAGATATAAAATCTTAAAGATAGTCATGTCTAAACATGATGCTTTGGGTTTTGATCTGGAAAATGTATGTATTTCCCATTTCCTGCATGTGCATATGGTCATAGAATCAGTAAGGTTGAAAGGGACCTCTGGAGATCATCTAGTCCACCCTCCCTGCTCAGCAGGGTCACCTAGAGCGTGTTAGACAGGGTTGCATCCAGGCAGGCCTTGAATGATAAACTTGAGTGAAAAGAAAACAAAATTTTTAAAAACTTGTTTGCTCTTAATCTAGTAAAAAAAAAATTAAACTTGTTTGTTCTTAGTCTAGTTGTCTTCAGTTGTCTAATGCATCTTTTTGCATCAAATGTTTTGAAGTTAAAATGAACTGTACTGGTTGTCGTGATGAATAAAGTAAGAAAAAGGAAAGCTGAAAGGAAAGCTCGGTCTGAATTGCAATGCCGTTTTGACAAGAAGGTTACCACAGGTTCCCCGAGGTGCCGGTTCCCGGTACAGCCGCCTTGCTGATGGCCTTGGCAGATACGCTGGGGCGGCCTTGTTCGTTCAGAGGCATTGCTGCCGCTAGCTTCCTTAAGAGGAGAACGAGGAAGGGGGATGTAGGTTACCAGGCAGAGTATGACTTGGGCTTTCTTTTACAAATCCTTGACAAGATGAATTTTAAAATCCTGTGATGCCATTTGCAATAATTTGGGGGAAGAAAAATGCTGTATCATGGATCATGCTGAGCTCTCTGTTGAATTCAGGTGCAGCTTCCAGTGAAGCAGTGGGTGCCTGCTTGTAATGTGGTTCACGCCTCTCGGAATGGAAAAAGGAACCATCTTTTCTCTGAAAAGAGAAAAGCTGTGTTAAAACCCTTCTGTGGCGGTGTGAGATGTGGCAGTCCTGAAGCTTCCCAGTGCCGCTATTTGTCGTTAAAACGCAATCAGCAGTTCTCCCCGACCTCTGCTTTGCTCTGAGACAAGTAGTTTCTGGGTTAAAAATTCAGCTGCAGTGTTACTGGATTTGAATCACTTGCTTTTATGTATATGTGTGTGTGTGTGTGTGTGTGTGTGTGTGTGTATATATATATATACACAATTTGTTTGTTTATTTTTAATTTCTGTGCTTGTTTGAGTATTCTGGGCTTCCTTGGATTTCTGAGGTTTTGGGAGGGTTTTTAATGTACTGCATTGTTTTTATTATGGCAGCGTCAGCGCAGCACTGAGGAGGGAAACCATGCTGGCAGCTAACAGGTTGTTCTTAAGCAGTTGTTGCCTTCTGTTTTAGTTAGCATGGCAAAGATCCTGAAACCTTATAGTTCAGGGGAAAGAAGGGGCTCAGCCAAAGCTTGGAACTCTCTCTGAACAAGTTTCTTGCACTTTGTCTCTCCAAAACTCAGGCGTTCTGAAGAATTTGGCTAAATTTGAAAGTATGCAAGTACATTTGGGGCATTATGTTTAGTTCTACATTTGCATGTGGGAGTCAGCCTGAGTTGTGATGACAGATCTGCTTGTTTCATTCCAGTTTCACGTGTGCGTGTTCCTGAAAATTGTTTGGTTTTGAGACTGAGACTTAGTGCAGTTCATCAGGGTCAAAAAGCTGTGTTTAGAAGTATGCGCCAGGTATAGGATTGAAAACGGCTTGGAAAGCTTTCTGCAAGCCGCTGCAGCTAGAACTTCGCGCCTGCCTTGCTGCGCAGCCCTTCCACAGGGCCTTTTCTCCATTTCCATGGGAACAGATGGGCTTTTGTTGATAAGAGATCTATTATCAACCTCGGAAACTGACAGGCAGCAGTTGAGCCACTATTACTGTAAAACAGGGCTGACTCCAGACTGAGGACATCACATGGCAGTATGTGTTCAAATGTAATGGCTAAAAATATCCTTCCTCCTTCCTCCTCGCAGGCACAGATGCCCTAGTGTGAAAGGAAGAGATACTTGGTTGTAGATTGGATTAGATCTACGGCAGACCTGAGGATTGGCTGCAAAGGAACGTTTCGTGTTTTGAGCGATACAAAAAGCAGCAGTTCTTAATGGTTGTTAAGATAAATAAGTGTTTGTCCTTATAGATTTTTGCAAACTTGGAAGGCTGTCTTGATTTGGAGCAGGGAATCTTAACAGTCGCATTTACATGATTAATTTATCTGTGTTTATTTGTACTGGGGGAAGTCTTCCAAGGAAAATCTAGTGATGTATGCAGTATTTAGACTAAATTTTGTAGCTCTGGTAGGTCTGGAAAAATCTCATGATAGTTCAATTAAAAAAAAAAAAAAAAGCTTAGAGGCATATCACTTTTTTAAAATATCTGGATGAGAATTTTAATCTTAAAATTATCATCCAGAGATCTCTAGGAGGCCATTTGCAGTTATGGGATAGACAGATTTGCTAGATGTTGAAGTGTTTCATAGTAAAGTGGTTTAATGACTCAGGTCTTTCCTTAAGTGGGCTTAAAGTCAAAAAGAAATGTTGTCAGATGTAAAAATCTAAGCTGTCTGCAGCAGCGTGGTCATTTGCTTTGCTTTACTTGTATTTCAGTTATGGATGTCAGTGGTGTAATTCTTACAAAAGCTAAAATTTTGTATGATTATTTTTCAGTTGTCATAGTAATAGCCACATAACATCATAGCAGCAACCAAAATTCCTGGATTACACATGGGACTATGAAGTTGTCCTGACTTTCAGGTACTTCAGTAGAAGTCATTTTTGCTCAACTAAGCGCTGGGAGCGGCTCCAGAATTACCTGTTTTAAGACATTGTCAGAACAAATGATTTTGTAGACATTTGCGTTTTGGAGGTGGCTCCTCTTCAAATGAGACTTGAACACGTAGCTTTCTAAAGACGGTTGTGTTGCCTCTGAAAGGCCCTGAAAGGGGGAAACAGTTGTACTTGCGGAGTGACTGTTTGTGGTGGTGTATAAGCTCTCTAATATGTGGTGTAGGACATGGATAGTCTGGCTGTCTGCCAGGGTGTGAATGGAGCTCTGACAGCTAGTTAAAATGATCCTAGAAAGGACAACCAGCTACAAAGATATGTCAATCCAAGTGTGAAGCAGGGAAAAAAAAAAGAGCCCTTGCAGCAAAGATACTGAGGTGCAGAGTTGTGGAGGATTCATTATCACAGCTGAAGTCCCCCGAACAGGTTGTGTGTGTGTGTGTAGGCAGTTCACCTTACTATGCCTTTTATCCAGCTATTTTTTTTCCCATCGCAAAGCTTAATGCATGCCTCAGCAACCCTCCCTCCCTGGCATTTGTCTTCAGGCCAGGCATTAATGAGTACCCCAAATCCTGTGTGATTTGGCTCCTCCAGATCTATTAGCATATCTTCAGAGCAAGATAAAACTCATTAAAATAATTTACATTTGGGCATTATAATTCTGATAATACCTATTGCCAAAAGCACAAATATGTGATAATATCCCTTCATATGCTACAATCTTTTTCCTTTTCTTCTTTTTGGAAAAGACTAGACTACCGTATCTGTTAACTGCACTCCCTAAAGGTAATGAAATCGGTTTGTAGTACACGATCTTATCAAAGGTTTCATCTGTGCCATCTTTGATAAAAGAGTGTATATTACTACATAAGAATTGACTTATTAGGAATAACATCAGAACGTGTTTTGTTGGTGTTCGGTTATGTTGCATAAATGACTGTGGTGACTGCTGGGACATATAACGAACAACCAAGCTTCCTGATCGTATGAGCTCTGAGCCAAAATCTTTCTGTGACCCCAAGCTAGGGCTTCAAGCCATGCCTGGTGTCTCCTTTGTCCTTACAGCATTTGATTTTTTTTTTCCCCTCATACCTGTTTTTAACCTCAATCTCCCCTAACCAGGATCCCAGAGGTGCCAGTAGTGTCCTCTACCTGCATTTCGTATTCTGAATTTGAATCAGTTCTGCGCAGAATGCTCTTGCAGATGCTGCAGCAGTTCTGAGAGATGTGCGCATTTTTTTGCTTAAAGGCAATTTAGCAGACATCAGCTGATCAGTGCCGGCTGCCCATGTGTGAGCTTTTACTTCAGCGCTTGTAACAGAGTCACACTTGAACTGCTCATGACCTGTGAGCAGATTATGGTTATCTAAACAGCGGCGCTGTAGTGCGCACTCAAACAATGCTTGTAAATAAATAAATGAAAACCCAGTGTAACGACTGCACAAAAGATAGTTTGAATATTTTTATCCGTATTTAAAAAACTTAAGATATTTTAAGTATTAAGTCTCTTCAACTAAAAATATGGGTCATAGAGGTGCGTATCTTTGCTCAGCTGAAGTTCTGTAGATGCAGCCTTGGTCCTGTGCTACGTTGCACTTTTGGAGTATTAGTATTAGGAGAGGGAAATGTATCCTACTGTCAGCCTGTTCAGGCAGGAGCAAAAAGTCAGATAACTGTTATCCACTACAATTTGTTGTGGCTATTCAGATTTTGTTCTCTTCTTTTGCTCTACCAGTTTCTATCTCGGTAGGTAATTAGATTTCTTTCTCTTTCAGATCTAGCAGTTAGCAGTGGGACAGATTAGAGTGTTAATATGTCATATAGTGTTGGACAGCAGAAAAAATTGATCTTTTAGAGTTTAATTTTCTGAAGCCCTTCCATCCACTACAGTTGTTCTTTCTGCTTTTCCTTTTTAATCTCCTAACTCTTCCAAAAGAGAAGCATGATGACATTGCAAAAAAGTAAGCCACAAATGAACATGATTGTTCATGACTATTGTTTTTTAAGTTAATATCTTCACTATAACTGTATTTATATTTTGTATGTCATTTTTGAATCTGCTCTGTGATTTCCTGCATGTGTATCTTTTCTCCTCTTTGTATTTCCTTATCTTCCTCCACTTAGACATCCTTAATCATGTGACACTTGTGACTTGAGGCTGTAAGTGTATCCTTTTTTCTTTTTTAATCAGATTTGGCTTTTTGTTGCAAAGGAAAAAACTTCAGAAAAATTGAGAAGGAAGAAAATACTGGAAAAAAAAGTATTACTTTAGTGCTTTATGGTCAAAAATTAAAAAAAAAAAAAAAAAAAAAAAAAAAAAAGATGGGGCAGGATCTATGCCATGTTGACTTCCAAAACCAAATCAATTTGGGGAGAGGTGATTTCAAACTATAGCATGACTGACTTTATGGAACATGATACCACTCTGTTCAAGAAGCTACTTCAGACAGTAGCTGGCTTGTCTGTTGCACTGTGCCAGTTGACAGAAATTCAATGAAAAACAAAGCACCAAAATTTTGAGAGTAAAAATGCTTTGAAGTATTGATTTACGTGCATTTTAATACTACTTACTAACATGTCTCTTGTCTTGTTACTACTGATCTTACATTCAGTTTTAGAATTAAGTTATAGTAAAAAAAAATCCCTTAAAAAGAGAAACCTTGATCATCTGTATTTGTTGTTTGTTTTGACTTGCCTGTTGAGCATTTTTTATGTTAATAAAGCAAGTTATTATTTCTGTTCTCTAATTTAAACTACTTTTAACCTGTATCAGCAAAAAAACAAGAAGCTGACAGTCTTATCTGCAGTTGGGCTCATGCCAGTTCTGTCATGAGTTTGTATGCTTGTTTTGTAAAATTCTCTATAGTATAAATGTTGCCTTAAATCATTTAAAATAGGCAGTATGTAACCAGTGCAAATGCAGAAAAACTGATTGAAATCGTGTTTATGCTGAAAGCATCAGCAGGTTTGTCAGTGGAATTCAGAACAAATGATCATTAGAGATGATGATAAAGAATCAGAATTTTTTGGCTTTCAGGTTTTGCAATGAGTATGTAATGATGACAGTCAACTAATCTCTGGCACAGAAGTCGATCTGGTTAGGTGATTAAACAGAAAGGTACCTGTGGATGTATAGTGACTTCTCATGACTTTCTTACAAGACCATGTGGTTTCAGTACTGTATCTCTTTGACTGTTTTAAATTATTGCTCCAGGTTTTTGCTCACCACGTGTTGTTGTTGTTGTTGTTGTTTGTTTTGTTTTTTTTACAGGTTCATCGTGCAGATGCAGTCTTTGAAACAAAAATGGGAAGAATAAGCCAATATCCTAATCAGTTTTGCTGTATATTGAAATGTGATAAGCCTTTCTCTTTTTTTGGTTTGTTTCCTTCAGGTTTTGAATGAAGAATGTGATCAGAACTGGTACAAGGCAGAACTCAATGGAAAAGACGGCTTCATTCCCAAGAACTACATAGAAATGAAACCACACCCGTAAGTAGAGCTTTGGGCGATAGGCTTCCTTGCTCTCAAACAGGAGGGAGGTCTGCTTCTCAGCACTTTGCAGAGCGTACCTAATCGGATCTATCAAGATATGTGGATAGATAAAGGATGGCCATTGGATTGTACCTCTGCCTGCGGCTTGCAGTGTTCACCATAACTCGTTCCAAGTTTACTGTAGCACGATGTTTTGGCCTCCTTTCTGGTGCTGGCTGTGGTGTTTTGATGTAGGGTTAGAAAGACTGATTTGCAAGGGCAGGCAGGAGGAGAGACTACACTAGCAGACTACTAGTAATTCAGTAGACAATTGTTACCACTACCAGCACCGCAGGGGGGAAAAAAAAAGTGACTGAATTCCCTGTGTTGTTTACTGTGGGATCAGATGTAGAGCAAGCAATAGGGGAGGAGCAAGACTTGGCTGATTCAAAAGGGGATCTGGATTGTCCTTCTTGTAGCAGCCAGCTGTCGGGTCTACCCTACTTGTTACTTATTACTCTCTTGCTAATGTATTTATGCTCCTTAGAATTGGGTGTCTCAGCTTAATCTTTGCAGAAAAGACTCCAGTACAAGTGTTGTGATTCAGGGGAAATTTGCCAGAAATTAACAAAAATTTCAAACTTGACAGGCAAAAAATTGTAAGTCTCTATGCAATGTTTTTTGTTTCTTTTTTTAATCAAGCTCTGTTTTAAAAAGAGTATTTTAAATTTTTATTTGTAGACTTTTCTTAGAATATTAAATGTTTGTGGTTAGCCATTTCACAGTTTGGTAAGACCAGGTGTTAGAACTTGATACTGTGCTTGGGTGATGATTCTGTCTTGTACTTAGTGCTGCAGATAAGAGCGAAAATTTTTTGGCATTCATAGCTCACCAGAAAAATACTTGGCAATATATGCAGCTGAATTCTTAGTATGTCTCCATCGCATTCTGTGGTTCTATACTCAGGGTAGTTTAAGTTGGGCGAGACCTCGAGAGTCATCTGATTCAATGCTGTGCTCTCAAAGCAGACCAGCTTCAAAGAGCGTGTACTGCTATGCAGATATAGTTGCATTGGTTTGCAGCTCCGGGGAAGACTATTTGAATAACCTCTTTGAATGTTTCCCCTTAAATATAAAGGAGCAAGCATATGAAAGTAGTAGGGTTTCATGATTCTGAATAGTTTATTGCCATCAGTTCAAGTATTTTTACTGTCTTCTACTGAACTTTGGTTCTGTCAAAAATTGAATTTCTTCAAAATCTGAACAAGAAGATGGCAAGCTCTGAGTAGCAGAGTTAAAGGGGAGAGAATGTTTTGGAAGAAGCAGCAAAACTGGTCATCAGAGTTTTTAAAAGGAGCTGTAGTGTTTATTGCCTGCAAAAGCTGAAGCTGGCTTTGTTAATTATTAGCTGTAATTATATCATGAAGACATTGTAGTTAAATACAATCAAGCATTATTTTCTAAAGGCTCTTTTGAAATGGCAGAGTGAAGATTCTGAGGGACCGTGACCATGCCCTGAGAAGGTGAAAAGGTATACTGCTTTAGTGCAGCTAAGTGGGAAGCGAAGCCAGGATGCCCAAGAAACTTATGAAATTGTTTAAATAAAGCCCTGCCTGCTGTAATAACAAGCCTAGCTTTCTCTGATCTTACTAGTCCATTGGGGTCACAAACGCACGTGCCAATTTCAATCTCTCATTAATTTAAATCCTTGTACATCTTGTAGTAAGTTTCACAGGCGTTTGAGTTTACTATAATGATAATACTCTGTTCATTCTATAATCATCTTGGTTTTAGAGAGGGAGCTGTCAATTTTTACTTATTGCTACCAAAGAGGGAATGAGCAATATCAGAGCCTGAAAGTAGGTGAGTTTGCTGATGGTTTTTAGGCATAGTCAATTTGACCTTTTTTTGAAAATGTTTAAAATGCTGATGGTAGCTAGATGGTGAGAGTTAACTCCATGTGTCAGCACTGTTGGGAGTCTTAACTAGTGCATTAACAATCCTGGGAGATTATGCAAAAGTTCTTATAGCGTAATGTTTGCCTAACTGCAGAGCTCTCTAAGTAATCCAGCAGGTCATACAAAAAGCAAACTACAGGCAGGTGACCAGGTGTGAGAAAGGGAATGCTTTTTCCTCCAATCAGTGTCACACTGTGTTGTGGAAAGGTGGCTCAAGAGCTTTTCAAGAGGGTTTGGAGAGAAAGAAACTGAAAAATGGCTTTATACGGTAGCCTTACCCTGGGATCTGAGATCTTGAAATCATCCAGCCCTACAGCTAGTCTTAAATGTTGTGTTCTTCCTGCTTGAATGTTGCAAATATTCCAGTTTGCTTTGTAACTATTAGCAAATTAAGCCAAAGGAAAATATGGAGTCCTTCAATCACCAGCTGAGTCACCTGGACTCCAAAGGGTTAATCTGGATTGCACATCAACTAACAAAGCAAAAATATAAGTAGATAAAACCATGATACTCAGTGAAGAGCTGCAGGATACTTGGGACAGGGAGGTTTCCTGCAAAGGCACAACTGTGCAGTTCAGTGGCAGGACTACGTTTTCTTTTTCAAGGAGTCTGGAAGAATTTGCTGTTTATATAGAGTGGGCTGGGTCAGATTTGTGGTATATACATCTCAACTGTTTATATTCCTGTTACACTGTTCTTGCAGACATTGCTAAAGTGTCACTTTGCAATACAATAACTTATGTGGAGGAAGTAGAGCCAAGCTAAGTGGTTGCACTAAGTGAAGCCAGAACAATTTCCAAACTGCTGATTGAAAGGAGTCTGAACGCAAGGTGAACTCAGTGTTGTACCAATCAGTGCATCTCCCTCTAGCTGTGGAGCATCAGCAGTAATATCTGGATTTGTTTTTGCAATGCTGACTGGATGAGCTTCAGCTATATTACAAAGCTTGTTGGAGACAAATGTTATCAAGCCAGGCCATTCAGAAGGGAACCTATGGGAACATTGTGGTCACTTTCTTTGGCTCAGAGCTCTTGGACATGCTGGGATTTTGTTTCAATCATTTATAGGAGCGATTTTTATGTGCAGAAAGTTTCTGGTGCTTTGCATGTGTGTTCTTAAGTGGATAGGACTGCCTCCAAGTAACTTACTTTGTTTCTTTGTGATCTGTGAAAGCCCCAGAAGTACTGAGTTTTCTTTCTTCGTCTTTTATAGTTAAAAATCAGGCTTTTCTCTGTGGATGGCTAAAGTGGTACTGAGCTCATAAAAACTACAACAGCTTGAGAATTGTGGAAGATTTCTAATCTCTGTCTCCTATTGAAACTAAAATGCCTTGGAAGCAGCTGGCAGAAAACTTTAAGAATTTGACATTGTTACTTTGCAAGCGTTACTTCCATTAATTGAATTGTACACTTCTGCTGTTTAATGATTCAGTAAAATTGAGGGGGGAAATAGGGTGAAATAAACAAACAAGAACTATGGCAAGATATCTAAAATCAAAGTATAAAGCTTACGTTATGTAATACTTGGCCGAGGTAAAATTCAAGACTTGCTTATCTTTCTCACAACTGTGCCAAAAACTCAGGAAGGAAAATACTACCTTTGAATTCTGAAGGAATTGTACATAATGGTTTCTCTTGGCTGATTTTGGAGGGAGTGCAATGAGAGGCAGGTAGGCACTCCCTCTGCTGGCTTTCTCACCCCTCAGGTACGGAGAAGCAATTAAAGTGCAAAACCACCAAGGAACTACTAAATGCCATCAAGTTCTTTGTCACTGGAAATAGGATGAATGTGGGAGAGAGCTTATTCTTTCCATTCCAGGGGATGAAAAGAACAAAAACAAGATGTACAATTAAATTAAATATGTCTAGCTGGGGAGCTTTTCTCACTTTCTGCCTGCCTATGGCTTCACTCCTGGCATCCACATTAGCTTTCCAACATGTGATATCTGTCTTTGACCACAGTGCTCAGGTATAGTAGTCACTAGGGTCAGAAAGGTTGAACTGTGTGCTTCAGGAACAACCAACTGCTGAATGAAGCTGGTCATTCTGCCTGCTGAAGGAACTATGTCCTACCACCTGATCTGAAAGAGACTGTAAATTGTTTTTGGACACACAATCTAATTTCCATTTGTGCAGGATGGTAAACTCATAGGCAGGATCTTGTTTCGACAACTGTAATGTTTCTGAAGAGAAACCTGTGATCAAACTCTTTCACTTGAGTTTTACAAATGCTACTTTTTTTTAAGGTTCTTATCTGTTAAAATAGTGATGTTTCTGTGCTTAATCCTATATAACCTGTGTTATACATTGTCTGCTCTGCAAATAACTGTATCATAGAGAAGTTCCATAGCGACTGGACTCTGTTGTCTCTAGGTCGATGGCATCATACAATCTGCATAACTAAAACTTTGCTGCTTCTTCTAGAGATGCAAGACTTTATCCCTTAGTGATAGAGGAAGGGTTAGGACTTGAAACACTTGCTTGAGCTACACCTTTTGATTACTAAGGTATCTCTGTAGAACCTAGTAGAATTTTCAACTTTGTCTAAAGTTTTAGGGCAGTTCTCTTAGTCTCACAGAGCTGGACTTTGCTATGAAGCAGTTGTGTAAATTAGGTTGTTGTTGTGATTGTTTATATACTGAACTTCAGTTACAGTAAGGTGCTAAGCAATATAAACAGCATACTAAATTGCGAGTAGTCCTTTTATCATCAGAGGGGAAGACCCTGTAACTTGAGAATTTCACTCTTATTACATCTCTGTTCTGGTAAATTAGGTGAAACAGGGCTAGTACGAGCACACGCTTGTGAAGGCATGGTAGCCTTCGTTCCCAAGATGAAACAATATGAAAGGGTGCATGGTGTTTACTTGCCTGTGTTAGAGTGGCAATGATGTGTGGCTTAGTTATTGCTGTTAGGAATCATTGCATGTTGGTGCAAATACCTAGGTCAGGGTTTTCCATGAGAGGATTAAATTTCTTAACTTGCTCTTTTGTTTCCTTTTCTTCCCTTACCCCATAGATGGTTTTTTGGAAAGATTCCTCGAGCAAAAGCTGAAGAGATGTTAGGCAAACAGAGACACGATGGTGCCTTCCTCATCAGAGAGAGTGAGAGTGCTCCTGGGGACTTCTCACTCTCAGTCAAGTAAGTAATACCCAGAAGCAATAATTTGTGGTAATCAGGACATCTACTACTCATTTGGACTCATAGATAAAAGACGGTGATTGTCAATGCTGAAGAGCAGGAACAATCTTTCCAATGCCCTATAGCATGCCAGTTCTTCCAGCGATATGTATTTATTTCCTCTTCAGTAAGAGGAATTGTTTCGTAATGAGCTACACGGCTGCCCTTGGTGGCAAGCTGCTGCCTGACTTAAGCAACAACTAAACATTGTTTTGTTTTGTGGATCCCGTTTGTTTGTGGATCCCGTTCCTCCTTCTGATGGCTACAAAGTGCCTGGTGTATGCTTGCCTTTCTCCTGTCTTCCTCCATTCTTCCTCTGAAGCAAAAACTGTTTTTCCATCTTCTGTCTTTGTCTGCCTGGTATACTTCCAGGTGTGTTTTTCATGACTACTTGGCCCAAGTCTTGGAGACAATCATCTTTTCTTGCATTGGTATGTGGAACTGTGAAAACAAAGACCTCTTCTATCACACCCGGGTGTTCCACGTTGGTAGAGACCTTAGTCTAGAAGCAGTGAACTGAAGAGGAACAGTTCTTATCCTTGAATAATCTTTCTTGATGTGCTAGCTCTTAACCATCAGGAGTTCCTGTTAGTTAGCCATGGGCCATATATTACCATGCTACCTATCTCAACCCCTCTGAAGCCACTGTAAAATAATGGTTTTACAAATTTGAAAGTGTAGGAGGCATAATTTAACACAGAGCAAGGGAAGATTCTGTCCTTAGCAGCTGATTTTTCCCTTTTTCTCCACTTTCTGTAATCTTCCCTTTTCCTACTGGAAATGAACAGGATGTTCTTTAGAAGCCAGGCAGATTCCTTGTTTGCTGGATTTTCCATGGCTATCACTGATCTGTCTCAACAGTTTTGTTTTGGTTTTGTGGTTTTTTTTCTTTTTCTTTTTTTGCTCTTCTTTGGTCTGTAGTCAAATTTTTGTCCTTCTGCACAGCAGCACTGAATCATGCCAACAAACTGAATTAAAGCTACTGACTGTAGAAGGATGTTTATATTTCTGCCTTGGGTACAATCATCCAAACTAGAATACTAGATATGAACACAAACTTCATTGCAGAAAGTGTGTTTCTTTGTAAAACCTGAAGTTGTAACAGCGCATCTATGCCTGCCTGTTAGCTTAGTGTTGCCATCTGGTGGCCAGTTCTCAATTGTTTTTTTTTTTTTTTTTTTTTTTTTTTTTTTTTTTGGCTGTTGTACTGTGGGGAGAAAAAAAAGAAAAAAAAGCTGTTTTCTAAAAGGGTGATCAGCAAGATTTGAAATGGAAAGAAATTCTCAGGTTGAGGAAGGGAGAGCTGAGGCAGTGCCTTTGTTTCATGTTTGCTTTGTAGCCAAGAATGTGTCTACTTTTTCAACCAAGGTATAGAAAATATGCATGCCAAGTAGAAATAATTGTCTCCTATTTTCAGTGTTTTGGACTTTAAAAGAAAAATATCAATGTGCTTTTCTCTTGGAAAATCCTGGTGTAATTCTTGAAGCTCCTCTTTATTCAAAATGTTGGAAAAATAGCTTTAACTGAATGCCAACATTTGTCAGAATTGTTAACACAGAATTGAAGTTGCAGCATCACCTTTTATGCATTTTCTGTTGCTTTTTTTATCTGAAAGATGAGAGAGAGCTTTTTGTTTTGCAAAATGGTCTTTTAGACAGTAGTTTCACAGTTAGCACAAGTGCATGCTGGCTGCCAAAAGAGGCAGCGCTGCTCTCCCTGTGGCAGTTTTTTCCCAACAGTTCACCTACCTTGCGACTGGTGCGTGTACGTTACATTGTCTCTCACACACTAGTAGTGGAGTGGGGAGCATGGATGGAGAAGCGCAGCATGACAGCAAGAGTAGCAGAAAGTTTAATTGACTTGAATCAGTTGTGAAATTGCTGTGTGTAGAGAGCTAAACCAAAAAAGTGCTGTCAGTGTTCAACTTTGAAATCTTGTTTTTGGGAATGTGGAGTGGAAAGCACTATTGTGCAGCTACCTTAATGTGACCTTGCACTTCTACCACCAAGTTCCTGATATGTGTCCCAGGTGTTTTGTGCACTATGTTCAGTGACTCAGGTGACAGTATACATATATCAAAATGTACTGGATGCCAGCTACGTGGCAATATAGTGTAAAAAAAAAAATAAAGTTGGAATGTTGCTTATGATCAGGGAGAAGGGGTGTTCTGACACTAGGAATCCTTGCCTAAAAGACCTGAAACTTGTCCTTACAAATTTAGAGAGGTTTGAAAAGCTGATCTTAAACTGAAGTTTTATTGCAAGAGGTAAATATGTAGACTTTGCAGACTCGCCCCCCTCCCCACCCCCCGCCAAATATTTCAGTATTTGGAATCTATCTCTGATAACCAGTTTTTGTAAGATACAAGTGAAAAGTAGCTTTAAGATATGCCATTTACTGCATCCAATTGGTATCTGTATTGACAGTGTCACTGTTTGCAGTGTGCTCTGAAGGGTACCTTTTTAAGTTCAGGACTTTTTTTTTTTTTTTTTTTTTTGGTGTGTGGCCATCCCAGAAGAAGAGTACTCAAAGTACTAGTAACGTGCTTTTTCTGTTCTTCATTCTTTTCTCCTAGGTTTGGAAATGATGTGCAGCACTTCAAGGTGCTTAGGGATGGGGCTGGCAAGTATTTCCTCTGGGTGGTGAAGTTCAATTCTTTGAACGAGCTGGTAGATTATCACAGATCCACATCTGTCTCCAGGAACCAGCAAATATTTCTCCGGGACATTGAGCAGGTGCCACAGGTAAGAGAAGCAGTATCCTCATAGAGCGAACTCTGTTTAGACTATTGCAACCCTCCATCTGAAGTGAGGTTGCATCTTAGAGTAAATGAATAGGGATGAACAGGAGCTGACTTTGACATTTTCTTGTCTGCTGAAGTATATCTTTGGATCCTATAGCCAGACCTCATCTGGGAAATAAGCTGGGTGTTTATAAAAACCTACCACAGTTAGGCTGTGGTATTGGCCTTTCCTGGAGAGGTGCAACTAAGGGAAAAGGTAGTAGCAGATGGAACATCTCTAGCTTGCTTTTTTGGATCTAGCCAGTATTAACAGAAACCAAAATCTACTGCTAAGTGTCAACAGAGCAGCTTTTGTATAACTTACTCTTTTGTTCCATTTCCCTATTAAAATGTTATGATTGATACATAACTGAATCTTTTCATCAATTTTGGATAAATCCTTCTGCCTCTATATGCAGCCTTCTAGTTCTCATGTGAAGACAAGGGGCATTGTATTGCTCTATGGGTGCTGCCTGCACCCTTTGCCACAGTGTGTCTGAATTAACATCTGTCTCTCAAGTTTTTTGGTCAGTGCTAAACAGGATTAGAAAAGAGGCAGCTAAAAATGACAGGCATGAAAATTTCTTTCTAGCCTTACAATTCTAAGAATACAAATGCATTTTCAATGAACCTTTAGCTTTTCCATAAGCATGGAAGCATTTTGTGACCAGACAAAATGCTCTGCAACAGAACTTCTTGATACATGTGAACGGTGGAGAGCTTTCAAGGAAAGTATGTAAAATGCCAATATTAAATTTTTAAGAGAAACTTGGTATATCAGAGTATTAGGTAGGTAAGTAATATTTATGCTGTCAGTTGGCAAAAGCAGGGCAAATATGAGAAAAGAAATTGTGTTGCAGTAGAGTACAGATTTAAGGTAAGCCATGAACACTGGAGCATGCTAGGGAAACATCTGCTATCTTTTTTCAGCTCTTTCACAAAAACATGATTCTTTTAAGGTCTTCTGTGGGCTATGCTTTCCTTTTTTTTAGCATCTTTTTGCAGATGATGGAGGCTAGCTTTCAGAGAAATGAAACAGCCTAAATGTTTACTGCCAGAGGTGGTGTAAGCTAAGCTTCTGTCTGAAGGAGCAAGTGTCTTGTTCTGTGGATGATTTTCATGTATTTTTTCATCTCTTTCAGCAACCAACATACGTTCAGGCCCTGTTTGATTTTGATCCCCAGGAGGAAGGAGAGCTAGGCTTCCGCCGTGGAGACTTTATCCAAGTCCTTGACAATTCTGACCCCAACTGGTGGAAGGGAGCCTGCCACGGACAGACGGGCATGTTTCCACGCAACTATGTGACCCCGGTGAATCGGAACATCTAGAGATAAATATTAGAGATTATTTAAAGAAACCAGAGAAACAGTAAATACGCATACAGAGTCTAACTGCAGCCAGTGACCTAAAACCACACGGCGATAAAACCTGAGTCGCATTTCACCATGAGGTGATCCTCCTTCACTCAGTATGGAACTTCAGGGGCAGGGGGGGGGTTCAACTTACACACCAAAACTTATCTTTAAAAAACAGAAAAAAAAAGAGAGAAAAAAAGAAATGAACATAACAAATTTCCTCAGCTGCTCCTGGGTTACCCCCTTTTATTCACTCTTCTTGTTTCTCCCTTCTCCTCCTCCTCCTCTGTCCATCAGTGCATGACGTTTTAATGCCATATAAAGTCCTAGCCATGCAGTTAAAGGAAAAGGGAGAAACTCTGCGGGTATTTTCTCTCTCTGCAAGCAGTCTTCATTTGACATGAAGGGACATGAGAGAAGAAACAAATCCACAGTCCTGCCTTTAAAAAAAAAAACAAAAAAACAACAAAAAAAATCATCAGTCTTTGCTTTTGCCTTCAACATTCAGCTCTTCTGGCCTGGGAAAGATGAGGTATTGCTCTAATTTTTATTTTCTTCTGGCGCTCAGCAGCTTCCAAGCAGAGGAAGGGAGAAAAATGTGTGTGGCTTTTTTTGTTGTTGTTGTTGTTTTTTGATTTCTTTTGAGTCACAGAGCTGCTTTGAGAAATTCCAACCTACAACTGAAGTCTGTTCTTGCTGTGCTGACAGCTTTTTTTTTGTTTTTTCTTAAAGGTGTACGGTTGAGCACATTCTGTAATTTTTTCCATAGTGCCTTCCCTTATTTTCTTTTATTAATTATTTTTTTAAGTTAAAAGAACAGTCCAGAGCTTTTCAGAGAAATTTTTTTTTGCCTGTGTAAATATATTGGGGGGAACGGTGTAAAGGAGGGTGGTTTCACCAATAGACATTTAAGAAAAAAATTACAAACAGAGATGGAGCTTTAATTTTAAGATTTGTCTTACTGTTTGACTTTCCTTATTCCAAGGAAAAAAAAATATCCGAGGCATTCAGTGGCAGCTTAGGCTGCTTGAAGGTGGGGAGCTGCAACCAGGAGCCTCAAAAGAAGAAAGAGAAAGTGGAAAGTGTTATAACCAGGGAAAATGAGGAAGAATATTTTGAGGAAGGGAGAGGCAAGGTGGGAATTTGAGATATCCTATAAAACATACATTCCTTTGATGGAGAACTCTATCATGCAGAAGAACCTCGAGTGCTTGAAAACACACTATGCCATTAGCGAATGTTTCTACATGATGTATGTAATCAGCCTATCTTTTTTGGCCTGGATAGGGAATATTTGCAGTCACGTTGCTCTTGAAAAGTGGGGTTGGCATCACTGTTCTCCATTTTCTCCTCCCTCCTCAGGTCAATGTTACTGTTGAAAAAGTAGGTTTCCCTCCCCTGCTCCCCATTCACAGCAGGCTGTGTGATGACAGTATTCCCCACCCCTCACCAGAACAGCATTTATTTTCACCATTTGCTCCTCTGCCAGAGCAGTGTCAGTCGGACGGAAAGGAAAGAAATCAAACTGCACCGCTCTTTGTGCCAATCTTCAGTTGCATTATTTTTCCTTTGATGGCCACTTGGCTGGATCCCTTCACCCCACCAACGAATCCAAAAGCTGCAACGGAGATCTCCTCCTGCCCTGCCAAAGCACGGGCAATCTTTTGTTGGAGGGTGCCTTTTTTTTGTACTAAGTGTTACAAGTGTTTTAATCCTGAAATGGACTCTGCCTTACACTTTAATTTTCCAGCAGATGAAAGAGAGAGCTATCCTGTAGAGTATTACTTTCTCTCCCTCTCCTTGCTAGCTGTCACTCACTTTCTTCCTTCTTTGTAAAGTGATTGGAAAAGGAATCTATGGCATTCTACACCTGGACCATTTGATTGTTTCCTTATTTTGGAATTGGTGTATATCATGCAGCCTTGCAGACATGTCTTGTGTGTGTATATATATTAAAATCAGTGTTTAAATAAAAAAAAGGCCTATGTACTTAATCCTTTAACTCTGCAGCAGCATTTGGTAGATAGTAATTAACTGTGAATAATAAATATACATTGAATTCTTCACTTGAGCATCTGTGTGGTGTTTCAGTTAACTGACCAAAATATAATTGATGGAGCTAATTTACAGAAGTCATAGAGGAGGAAAAAGCTGTGAGATGTGCTCTGACATGAAGTGTTCAAACTCCTCAGAATCATGATTTGATCTCTGCATGCTTGGCTGAATTATTACTCTTTCAAGCTAACGCGGCTGAGGACTGTGTCGCTTAGCATGTGTGGCATTATAAACAGTGGGGCAGGGGGAAAGGAGCTGTCATTGCTTCCAGAATTGAAGACCGTGTGACTGTTAGCTGAGCGAGTGGATGGCACTTAAATATTTCTGCCCTTGCTTTTTCCAAGCTTTTTTGTGACTACTCAAATGCGTCTGTGGTTCTGACCCTAATGTAATATGGAAGCAGTAATAGAGATGATGTGCTGGTTATTTGTGGAGTGCCTGGAGGTTCATTCCAGCTCTGCCTTGCTGAAGGACAGAGCAGGGAAGATTAGCGTCCAACTTGCTTAAGAACAGCAGCTACGGCTCTGAACGTCGCAGGAGCTTTTCCTCTGCTTGGTTTATGCCTTGCAGGACGTCTCTCGTTTTCTCATGTTGCCTGAAGAAATGGCACTGGCCAGTCCCGCTAATAAGATGTGCGGGTCGCCAGGCACGTTGTTGTTCAGTCGCTGTCGGCTGTGCGGCTTCTCCGCAGCCTTCTCGTGTGCAGGCTGCGCCTGTGAGTTTTAGTGGAGTCTAATACGCAATGGAAAAAGGCCCAGTGATGTGAGTGTGTGTTCTGTGGAGGGTGAGGGGTTGTTTTTGTTTGTTGTTGTTTTGCTTTTGGTGTGTTACTCTTAATTATTCTCCAATACAGACATAATTAAGGAGCTGGCTTAGTAATGTCCACATTATCGCATTGTTGGGTCTTTAATTTGTGCTAGGGAATTCAATGGAGAAATGACTTACAGTGGTGTGCCTTGAGCTTTTGCCTTTATATACATATATATAATGCTGTAAATCATGCACTGTTCATAGCTTGGACCTCTGCGTGGCGGGGCGGCGGGCGCCGAGACCTGTAAATTGCCCAGAATTGGGGATGCTGCGGGGGGCGGGGGCGGACTACATTTCCCAGCGCGCCCCGCGGCGCGCAGGCGCAGTGCGGCGCGGCGGGCGGGCGAGGCGCCGGGGCCGGCACCGCGCAGCGCCCGGGGACGAGGGGGTGGGGGGCGGCGGGGTCGGGGTGAGGGGGGCGGCGGGGTTTGGGGTGGGGGGCTGCAGTGCCCCGTGGGGAGCTCCGCGGGGAGGGGGCTGGCGGCGGGCGCCGTCTCCGTGGCCAGGCCGCGGGGGCGCCGGGCAGACATGGTCGGTTACGACCCCGAGGCCAAGTGCGTGTCCACGCTGGAAGCAGCCGCTGCGGGATCAGCGGCCGGGCTGGTCAGCCGCGTCCTCGTCTGCCCCTTGGATGTCATCAAGATCCGCTTTCAGGTACCTTCCCCGCGGCTCCCGTGTGCTGGGGGAGCGGGCGGGAGCGTGAAACCTGCCCGTGAGCCCGACCCGAGGGGCGTCTGAGGGCGGCTGCGCCTGTTGGCTTAACTTGCCTCGTATCACAACGGGAGCTGGTGTTTTTCTTACCCCCCGCTTCTTTCTCTTTTTCTAAACAATCTCTATCATCTAACCGAATTTCACCAGCATTCACGCTGATTATAGTCACTCCAGGCGCACGGTTTTGTCCTGGCGCATCGTTAGAGCCCAGACGCCGCCGTCGTTTCTGGACGCGATTCTGAGGGAAGGCAGGACGTCTTCACCTAGCGTCCGTCAGGGTCGTGAGATCCTGAGCTGGACACTCGAACCTAGCTGAAACACGATGTGGAATTGAAAGCATTCTCCATGTTTTTCTCCAGCTTCAGATTGAGCAGCTCTCCGCCAGCAACCCGCTGGCGAAGTATCATGGCATCCTGCAAGCTGCACAGCGCATCTTCCGGGAGGAAGGGCTGGTAGCCTTCTGGAAGGGCCACGTCCCTGCTCAGTTGCTCTCGGTTGGCTACGGAGCTGTCCAGGTAAGGGGACCAGACACCAGCCAGGCCCAGCGTTGTAGGACTCTGTGCTTTGCTGCTCTTCAGACTAGCTGCGTTGTCAGATGCAGAAAGATCCAGGTTTGCACTGTATAGATGCAAGCCAGCCCCAGTTGCCCCCAGGCAAGATGTATGCCTGTATAATGCTAGTCTATAATTCCTGAATTAATTCTCCTGAGCTTCCTGAAAAGTACTTTTTCTTTTTGGCAAGCTTAGGACTCTCTGTTCCTAGTGACCTAGGCAAGCCCTGTTTGTTCCTGACTCTTGGCTTAGTTATTTAGGTTCCAAGCGTGTACATTTTTTCCCTTTTTTCACATTTTCCTTACAGACTGGTAGGGCAGCAAAGTCAGTGAGGCTGATGAAAGTGTTTTCCACAGTATTGCCATGCTTTGTAAACATTAGCGATGTGTTTTGTGATTACTGGTTGAGAGAGAAATGGGCAATATATCTGTAATATAGTAAATACTCTTCATGATACACAGAGCATTAAAATTAAATTTTCACACTTCTAAACGCGAGACTGTTGCCAGAAGTATTGGGAATCAGAATGCCCCAGGCATTCCTTGGTTTGCTGAGTGATTTTCACAGGGCATTCTTTGAACACATGCTCTGCCAGGCTGCAAGTTAGAGGGCTTTTGAAGGGCACAGAGAAAGAAGGTGGTTACAAGTGAGGGGTGGAGCCCTGTTGGTGAAGTGAAAGAACAGCGGGAGATCTGTCAGTGATAAGAATTGTCTCCTTGATTTGTGTGTATTTGTTTCTGTAAGTTCATGGTGTTTGAGAGCTTGACAAAATTGGTGCACAACACCACATCATACAATGCCCGTGATTACTTCGTGCACTTTGTCTGCGGTGGACTAGCTGCTTGCACAGCCACTGTTGCAGTTCAGCCCGTTGACACGCTACGCACCCGATTTGCTGCTCAGGGTGAGCCAAAGGTATGGGTTAGGAATTCAGTTTTTTGAACTATTATTTGTGACAGTAGCAATATTTCATTTGCACAAACATAGGAAGTTTGAAAAGTACGTAATAGCCTGTGGATTAACGTAAAAGAACAGGTACTGCTCTTGGGCAATATTTGCGTTGTTGCCAAGATATTCTCTGTGCTGTTGACATAGCTTTCTTAATTATATTTTACTGCTCCTTGTTTTGTTTGACTCCTGACAGGTGATCCAGAAGGAAGGAGAAACTGTCCTTATCAGAATAACTTGATTTTCATTTTGGCTGTTGGCCATTTAAAGAATATACTATCTGTTGTACATTGTGAACTTAAAACTTTCCACTTACAAAGAGTCATGTTTAGGTGACGATGAGGATGATGCTTGAAATTAGTCATGTTTCACCTGTGTTTCGTATTCCTATTTGGAACAGAATTGGTCTGTGTGCTAATTAGGTCCGTTACTGCTGGGGCATATGAGTTTGTATCAGAGCCATTTCTGTACAGGGCTTTGACTTAGCATGCAGTAGAATCACAATATATTCGTAAGAATTCTGTTACAGAAGCAAGCAGAGCAGTTAGGAAAAAATAGTAATTATATCTGTGATGCAAGTGATCACAGTCTATGACTCTTGGTTCAGTACCTTTTTTCTTCTCCTCAGATACAGCCTGGATGCAGTATACAATGTCAGTCCAGGCCTTTTACACAGACTTAACAATCTGGTCGTTGAGTTAGTCTCTTGTGGCTAAGACATAGGTTTATGTTGTCAACTCACTTATACGAACCACAGGGGCTTAGCAGAGAATACTGTGTGAAGATGTGTGAAATGACTTTGTTCATTACTCTGTGCTAAAAATTAGTCAATTGTATTTTGAGCAGTGGGAAATTCCTATCACCTTTCCTATCCTGGGAAATAACCGGACCATTGGATTGCTGATTTAAGCTTGTTTCATTAGGCATCTTGCCTCTTCTTTGTTGTCTAGATCTACCACAGCCTTCGCCACGCGGTTGTGACCATGTATCAGACAGAAGGGCCTTGGACTTTCTACAGAGGTTTGACCCCGACAATCATCGCTGTCTTCCCATATGCTGGCCTCCAGTTCTCCTTCTACAACGTGTTGCAGCGGTTTTCTGAATGGGTGATTCCAGCTGAAGGAAAGAAGGGAGGTAGGCATTTGGGGCGGTAATGTCTGTGGCCTTGGAGAGGAAAGGAGAATGAATGCTAGTTCGGGAGACTGATGTATGCTCAGTTTTCTGTCCTCTCAACCTTTTCAGTGCAACATCTGACAAGTCTCTCAATTTCCCATTTCTCATTCTTGCCCCTGCACGGGTATTACAAAGATAAGTGCAATGCAGTGTACGAAAACTTGTGTTATAGAATAACTGCGATGCAAACTTCGGTAGATGGGAAAGTGAAGTGTCATAGGCCTGGGCACTCTTTCTTTCTTCCCACATTACTCATACTGCGGGAAGACCATGCTGGCATCATTTTCTCTCAATTTCATTAGTGCTGTGGGGACAGGACTCTCAGGTTTCCTCAGGAAATCTGCCTACAAATTGCAGCACAGCTGTGCAGCAGAAAGTTCATTTAGTCTAATTTAAAACTCCCAAGCTCTTGGCTTGATATTTTTATGCTGATTTCTAGCTCCATTATAGGAAAACCTAATCTGATGCACTCTATCACCTTGACAGTTCTAGAGACTAGACACTCCCAAGGAGAGACAGTATATGCAACATGGGCACCTTTTTGTTCCTCATCAGAATTTCTTCAGCTGGTGGAACTAGTATTTTCAAGATTACGTCTACATATTTATTTTTAGATAGCAGATGTTGATGCTAGTTTTGAGCTGTGAAATGCGTTTGTCAGGAAGAAGACTAATACCACAAAACTAATTTCCCACTGGCCTGAGTGAAATCGTCAAGCAGTGTCAACTTGTGACTTACATTGACTTATTGATTGGAGTGATTAATCGAGAGTGCAAGATTTCCAGTCGCTTTTAGCTGAGGCGCACAAAAACTTTTCCACTCATTAGTGACAGGTTCTTCTTTGTTTCTTTTTTATATTATCACTTGGCAGAGCAAAAGAATGAATCAATATAGTGAATCAACGTGAGCTGTTACGCTCTGGCTCTAATGAGCATTGTGAGCCTGCTGTAGGACATACAGGTTGAGGTTCTGTGACCTGAACTGTGCAGAAGAGACAATGTAGCTTTAAAGGGTCTTTCTGGCCTTACTGCCTGTGTATAAATGATTTTACCTCTCGTGACACTTTAATTAGAACTCCCTGCTAATTCTCTTTCCACTCTCTGGTGTCCTCTCTATTTCTGTGCTTCTCAGGCAATGTTAAAAACCTTGTTTGTGGCAGCTGTGCTGGAATCTTCAGCAAAACCCTCACTTATCCTTTTGACCTGTTCAAAAAACGACTGCAAGTGGGTGGCTTTGAGCATGCCCGGGCAGCCTTTGGGCAGGTAAGAGATGTTTGAATTGACTGGTTTTCATGAGTTTGGACTCAGATCAAGGCAAATCCAGAGCCATTTACTACTAGAATGCAGTGATGATTCACCAGTGGTACCTGTTGTGTTTGCATAGGGGTTGGGAGCTCCCAAAGAACTTCTAGGAGCTAAACACTGATCTCCCTTATTAACAGGAATAGTTGCATGAATAAGCAGGATTTATTTTATAATGTTGACCAATATACCTGTGCTCTGCCTTCTCATCCATCTCCATCAGGTTGACTGTCTTGGAGCTGGGGGTGAGTTAGGCAGGATTTCAATTTATTTGATTTTTCTATTTGCTGCTTGGTGTTTGTGATTCAGGACTGAATGATGAACAGAGAATGAGGCTGCCTTCATGCTGGGATCTCCTGTCTGTCAAGATCCTTTTCTGCAGTGAATATTTAGATAAAAGGTGTAGACACCCAAGTGTTCGGAGTGTGTCTTATGTACCAGAACATTCTGAAATTAAGAACACCAACCCTGGTGTTCTTAAGCACTGTCCTTATTACCTAAAAATACACAGAAATGTATTTAAGAAATGCAGATCTTTTAAGGAACTCTCTATTTGTTTCTTTTTTTTTTTCCTAAAACACTGAAATTTTCTTCACATTCCGTGAGTCTGAGAAGCAAATCAGTCTATATCTCAATAAACTCTGAGAGTAGGAATTTTAAGTCCTAACCCACTGCACTGGATGCTTCTCCTCTTCTAGTGAGGTACAGAATTTGTTCTTAAGCACTGATGTGTCACAAGATGTTAAACCTTCATGCTATGACATGACCTGCTGATAACTAATTTAGAGACTTTAAAAGCTGTAGCTGTGTTTTATTTCCTTCAGAAAACTGAAGAGTTGCACCTCCTTAGAGAGTGAAGGAGATGGAAAGCAATAGCAGCATAATCTGAAATAGTTATTCCACAAACTCATACCATAAGTCATACATGCTGCTGTAGCATAAGGCATATTGGGCACTCAGTTGGAATGACCTGCATAAGCTTTTACTGATACAGAATATGTGCTTTGTCTCTACCAGCTGACTCTCTGGCACTTTCAGTTATATTAAGCCCCAGAAAGGCGTCCCCAGGCTTCGTGCCATAATAGGTTTCTCTGATGTTGTTTGGGGCTGTGTTCTTTCCCAGGTGAGCTGTCCTTCAGTTGCTACTTATTTCATCTTTTCACCGCTTCTCTCCTAGGTGCGGATATATAGGGGTGTCCTGGACTGCATAAGGCAGATCATGCGAGAGGAGGGACCAGGTGGATTCTTTAAGGGCCTTTCCCCCAGCTTGCTCAAGGCTGCTGTCTCCACTGGCCTTGTCTTCTTCTGGTATGAGCTGTTCTGCAGCCTGCTGTGTGCTCTGAAGAACACTGATGTCACTAAGAGGAAGGAAAGTTGAAAAGGGCATGTGTTTGGCTACCAGGTATCCTCCTGGAGGAGGGAAACTGATGGCTTTGCTCTGTCATGAGCGTTCTGGAAATGCCAGAGCTCTGAATGTAAGAAGCGGCCTGCTGGGACCATACAGGAGCAGGTGACTGCGAGTTCTGCTGAAGTCACTGAGCTGCTTTGTAGGAAACGTATACAGAGCACTTTTTTGTTCTGTCTCCTCTAATATGAGCAGATATTTAGTAAGGGAAAAAAAAAAAAGCATTAAACTACCTAGCAGAGACTCTACTCTGAAAAGGTGCCTGACAAAGTGGGGGAATTCCTCCACTTGCCCTGGATCACAGAGATGGATGCTGGCTTAGCTTGTGCTGTTTAACCAATGTCACTTCTTGTCACTGCATCTGCACAGCTTTATTTCCCTGCTTATGGCCTGCCATTTGCAGCATATTCTTATCTCTGTGTTGCACAGGTAGCTCTGTACCAGTGCTGTTTTGAAGTCAGTTAAACCCTAAACTGTGCATGGATCCTTGGTTTTCCTTTTTTTTGCTGCCAGCTGCTTCTCTTGATCACCACTTACTAGCTCCACATCCTCAGCCGCCTTAAACACAGTATCTTCTGCTGATTCATGCTGACCCAAACTTGCTCTTCCTGGAACTCTGGTGAGCTTGACTGGGTCTTAAAAGTGCCCATCTCTCCTCTTCTGTGTCTTGCTGTGCATCACTTAAGGTTTTGCATTGCCTCAGTCTTTTTTTACAAGTAAGCCTGCACAGTGAGAACTCTGCTCTGAGGGGGATTCAACGCACAAGCCCAATTCCTGTTGTGGGGTTCTTTGCTTCCCTGCTGCTGTGCAGTGAGTAAACAGATGCTGTATATAATCTTAGACTCAGTATTTAATCTACATTAAAACAATGAAAGAAAGTCCTGTGGAAACTAGTAAACATACTCTTTTATTTCTTAAACTACCACCTTTGAATGTTTTAGCCAATATTTCTGAAGTGGCCTCAACATTTCTGAATGTCTGTTCTAGTGCAGTGCTAACAAATAAAAATGTTTTGACAAGATCAGCCAAAGTGAGAAGGCTAACCAGGTAAAATTGGAGTTGGTTGACATAGCATGGTGTTTAAGCAGAAAAGGATGATTGAATGGAAAAGTGGGGTTTTTTTTTGAAGTTTCAAAGGTTTTACAAATGATGAATTAAAAAAAAATGATTTACGTAAGAAGAAAAAAGAGGAAAAAGTCTTTGTTCCTCCTCTTTTATTCTCTGTTATTTCAAGCTGAGCAGGGTGTGGCTGGGTCAGTGTGAAGGCAGGCTTCCAAGGAAAAGCCACTGCCATGCAAAAGCGTGTTAGTCCTCTGGTGAATGGTGGAAAGGGAAAAGCACTGCAGTTATTTAGAGGATGGTTTGATGTCCTTGTCATGATTCAAAGGTTTTTGTGTCTCCTCTGCGATGCTCAGGGTGTTAATCCCAAATGGTCTGGCCAAATTCCAGTGTGACCAATTCCATTCTGTTGACACAACTTCTCCTGGAGATTTTGATTGCATATCAGTGTTACTCGCTTATCCTGGACTATTAGGAGAGGCTGTTTTTAAAGAGCAGCTGTTTCACTGCTGGGTGAAATACCCAGTGAGATGCCTTGCTAGCTTGGGACAAATGACTTTGTGTCTGCTGCGACTGCAGATCTTTGAGTGGAAAATGACTGAGTTTTGCTGCAGGTGGCTTTGGCGGCTACAATAAAACTAGATTCACTGAGTAGTGTCAGTGTCAGATATGAGACATATATGAGCCTCTAAGAGGGAGCGTTAGCTGCATGCACTGAAAAAAACCCAGCAGTTTTGCTTAAAGGAAAATATGCAAAGGATGTTGAATAAGGCGTCTCAAAGCGCCTCAATCCCATTGGCATTTTCCTAAGTTATTTAGGCTCTTTTGAAATCTTAAAATATTCTTAATAATGTTTTGCCTTTGTTTAGCACTGTTCATCCATTGTTCTAGGAAGACATCATCAGCCTGTAATGACTTGGAAGACCTCATAACCACTAATTCACTTAGCTTCATGACATCCTTCTGAGGCAGCAAAATGCCTCATTTCAAAGCAGGCACAAACAGGTTGGGATTGTGACTGTCCTGACTAGCGGTAGAGAGGAATGCTGTCATGGTTAGCAGGGACAGTACTGACCGCAGCAGAAATTTTTTCCATGCTGACCTGGACTTCCATATGCCTATAGGAAATCTGGACCCATCCATCCTGTCTAAACATTACAAGACTCTTGTTTTCCATTTTATGTCAAAGAGCTGCTGTTAAACTGCACACAATAGAAGGAAATTGGTTAGGAACTAAGTGGTGGGAATCTCAGCCTCTGAGATGAACGGTGATTTTCTTTGGTTCTCATGGGGGCAGAGAATTGAACAGAAAACTGTGTGCTCTGCTAGGGTGATGTTCCTTGAATGTGCTCTGGAGCTTGAGACGATACAGGCTACCTGCTGTGTGCAACTCGAGTGCTCCGCAGAGGGGGCAGCAATGGCGAGTACAGAACAGATCCTCCTGTTCCAGATCTCTGGAGAGGGGGGAAGCAGTTCTCTGTTCTGTCTTACAAGAGCTAACCCGTAACAAATAGCAAAGTTGGAGTTTAAGCTCCGTGGCAGTCAGTGAGCTGCTTGTGCTGGTGTGGCTGAGGCTCTGGAGGAGATGTCCCATGGTCAGAGAGCCTTGGCACGCCGCCGGGTTGTATATATATCCCTCTGGGCTGTTAATCAGGAATGTTACAGGTCCATTAAGGCAGCTGGTCATGCCTGAGTGAAGGAGAAAGAAGCAACCTCAGATACAGAATATTGAAAGTTACGTCTGACAGTCGTTTCATTGCTCGCCCTTGGTCAGCAGCACGTGTCCCTGCGAGATCTCCGATGTGCGCTTGGCTAACTGGGAGCCGCTGTAGTCAGGGAGATGACTGAAGCGGGAATGTTGTTCAGGAATGAGACTTGTTCAATGCAGAAAACTAGCAGGGTAGGCCTTACTTCTGATGATGCTCTGGCAAAACCCACTTGTACCATCTGAAGCTCGATTTCCTGGAATTAGAGGAGCAGGAGGTGTGAGAGAGCTGTAGTCACCTTGTTCCTCCATGCATGGAAACAGGTCTGCTCTTAGAAACTGGCCACACCGGTTCAGTCCAGGTTCACGTGACTCAAGGCAGCAGGTGACTCGCCGGGAGCCTGCGCCACAGTTTGCTTCTTGGGGATGGCTGCGATTTCACTCCGGGATAATCCTGTTGGGGGGATTTGTGTCGCCCGGAATTCACCTCTCAAGCTGCTTAGCGGTTGCGTTTGTTTTCTTCTAGTGCCTTTTACCACCAGCCTGTCCGAAAGCGCTTCGGCAGACGAAGCGTTTGGTGCCCGTCGCGCAGTGGTTGCTGCGGGTTGCACCGCAGCTTCCAGCCAGCCTCGGACGGGAGCGGTCACGTGCAAACTCGGTACCGAGTGCACAGGTTCCTGTAGCCCTGACCGACTCCCTGGAGTCCTGCAGCAGGAATATTGCTTGGGATGCTTGTCCATGGCAGTGCAGCATGATTTTGAAAAAGAAATGAGTGTTCTAGGGTTGGTTGCGGGGTGGACTGTTTTCCTCTTGCGGTGCAGAACTGTAATTCCTTGCAGCGTTCCTCTCTGTTGCCTGGGTGGAGCTTTTGCAGCTGCTGAAAGCATCAGATCGCAATGCGTGACATGTGCCTACATTAAAAAAATGGAATATTAAATATTTAGTTATGCTTTTGTCTGGCTGCGCTCGTTTCTTCACTCCTCGCATGTACACATGGGGTGGAGGCAGTTGGACCGCGCAGGGTGCACACGTGGCCCTCCTGCTGCCCCAAAGGGAGCGTAGTCAGGGCCTGCGCTATGGGGCGGCGGGAGCCACCGGGATTTTCCTTCCCGGTTCTGGTTCCTGGGTGCTGGTCATCGGCGGGCAGAGCAGTCCCATCTGCTCCGTGACATTTTGGACCTCGACACTCAGAACTGTGCAAATGGGGATTGTCCGAGGGGCGCTGCGCAGCCCGGTCTGAGCGCTGCGCTTGAGAGGAACCGCCGGAGCCATGGATGTTTGAACCTGAGCCACAAATCCATGGGGATGAGCTCACGCTTTGTTGTATGCAGCCAGGCCACACAGCGCTGCAGAAAATGTTCACAAACTGCTCGTTCTGCATTTCCTGAAGCTGTTCTCCGGTTCCAGCAGCAGCCTGGCCGCTCTGCTGTTATCTAAATGCACTTGCCCTGTGCAACGTTTGAGAGTTTGGAGAAAATACACTACAGCCAGCAAGCTCTTACAAAGACCTGGGGTAGTACATCTTCCCTTTCCTGATTTTCTCACTTTTAATGTATATATATTTTTTAACATTATCCCAAGACAACTTCACAAGAAGCAAAACTACAGCGGCAGCTCGGAGCAGCTCTGCTGGCTCCTACCCAGGGCTTATCCGGCCCGCGGGGGAGGGAGGGAGGGGAGGGAATAAACGTGGTTTTGGCCCGGAGAGCGGCAGCAGAGCCCGGCCCGGGGCTGCGCGGGGCCGCGCTTCCCTGCGGCGGCGAGAGGTGAGTGCCGGCTCCGGGCTGCGCCGGGGGAGCCGCCGCCGCCGGGGGAGCCGCCGCCGCCGGGGGAGCCGCCGCCGCCGGTGCCCGCAGCCCCGCGGGCCGCCGCGGCCCGGCGCTTGCAGGCGGCCCGGCCTGGCCCGGCTCGGCTCGGCCCGGCCCGGCCCGGCCCGGCCCTCTCTTCCCCTCCCCCGGCTCCGGCGAGGAAATGACCTAAGAGGAAACCTGGGCTGCGCCGGGGGAGGCGCGGGCCGCGGCGGCGGGGCCGGGACGCCCCGGCGATGCCGCCGCGCTGGGCGGCCGCTCTGCGCGGCGGCGGCGGCGGCGGCGGGAGCCAGCGGGGGCGGCGCGGCAGGTCGGCGCGGGGACCGGGGCGGCGGCGGCGGGGCCTGCTCGCGCGCGGAGCCGAGTGACGGCGGCGGAGCCCCCTCGGCCCGCGGCACCTCCGCCCCGGCCCCGGCCCCGGCCCCGGCCCCGGCCCCGGCCCTTCCCGCCCCGCCCGGCCCGGCCCAGGCAGCGCTCGCTCCCGCCGGTGCTTCCCGCGCTGTTGCCCCCGGAAGCCGCTCGGGGGGAGACGCGCTGGGCGGTTTGAACCTGCAGATCAACAGGTGGAAAACGCGGTTTTTCTCTTATCAGGAAGACGTCGAGGCTCCGGCGGCGGCGTGCGGGAGCGCTCGCTGCGGGCCGGGAGCGGGCTGGGAGCAAAGCAGGTCTGCTCGTGCCGGCGTGCGGGTGCCCTCGTAGCAGGGCGCTTTCCTTCCGGGCTGGGGTTGCTCGGGATAAAAGCTCCGACGCCAGATGCTTTAGGGCTCCACCGAATGCCTCGACGACGGTCCGGCCTCTAACAGAGCCACGTTTGCTCCCTTCCCAGGGACCGCTGCTAGCGCGTCCCTCCCCGGCCCTCGCCCTCGGAGCGGGCCAGTCATGGGGGAGACGGGCAAAGAGGAGTACAGGATACAGTCGTTCGATGCCGAGACCCAGCAGCTGCTGAAGACGGCTCTCAAAGGTCAGCGGGTTTTCTCCAGCTCCTCCACCACGCTCAGCCCGGCTGGCAGATGAGGCTGGATGCTCAGACCCCTTTTGCTAACACCAGTTGCTAAGGGGAGAAAAGCTGTTTCATAAATGTCCTTCTGCGGCCGGGCACCGGGCTGAGTCTGCCCCGGGGAGGCCTTTGCTCCCTGCCTTGGCCCTTCTCACCTTCTCCCTGATACAGAGTGCTGCAGCCGCTCAAGTTTGGCTCATTTCTCAGAGAAATGAGATTTGAAAGCAGCAAAAGTTCTCTGCTCTTTCATTCTCATGGTTTTCTTGTTCATCTGTGGTTTCCTGGCACCTTCCTCTCCTGCTGTCGCCCGGTGGCTCTCCCACATCTGCCCTCTCACACCTCCCTTTGCACCTGGTTTTGGCTCCCTTTCTCTGCGCCCCTTCCCGCTGCGTCCTCCCCGCCCCAGCATCTCCCGCTCGGCGGTCGAGTCTCTGTTCAGACCCCCCGGGAGTTTGCACGTTGGCTCCCGTTAACCCGACTTTGCACCTATAGCAGGGTCGTGCGGCGCTGGGCTGCTCTGCAGGGACCCCGGAGCGAACAGCACGAAGGGTGCTGGGCGCTGACCGCGTTGCCTCCCTCCGCAGACCCCAGCAGCGTGGACCTGGAGAAAGTGGCCAATATTATAGTGGACCAGTCCCTGCAGGACTGTGTGTTCAGCAAGGAGGCAGGACGCATCTGCTACACCATCATCCAGGTGAGGGGGAGCCTCCTGTCCGGGCGGCGAAACGCCAGGACCGTGCTCCGGCCGGGCCCGGAGGGGCTTCTCCCCGCTCTGGGCTGGGAGCCCTCGGGCAGGTTTCTCTTCCACCATGCGCCCCGGCAGTGGAGGGGCCCAGAGGTGCTGCGGCGGCAGGCGTGCAAGGCGCTCCGGACGGCGCTTTCCTCCGCGGAGGGGCTTGCCCAGCGCCGGCGAAGGGCGCCCCGGAGCCAGGAGCCCACCCTCGCTCCAGGGATGTGGGCAGCGCGGGAGGGACGGGGCGGCGAGCGCGGGCGGCGAGCACGGGCGGCTCGATGCCGCTTTCCTGCCCCTCCAGCGGTCACGGGAGGGGACGTGCGCGGACCCGCGTCTCCCGGGCACGAACATCCCCCCCTCCCGCCCCTCTCACGTCCTGCTTTCACCCCTCCGCCCCGCCGGCGCCGGGTCGCAGGCAGAGAGCAAACAGGTCGGGCAGAGCGTCTTCCGGAGGAGCCTGCTGAACCGGCTGCAGCAGGAGTACAAGGACAGAGAGGAGCTGCGCAGCCGCTCGCTCCAGGCCTGGATCTGCTACGTCACCTTCATCTGCAACATCTTCGACTACCTGCGGGTAAGGAGCCGGGGCAGCAGCACCCGGCGGCCGCCGCCTAAGGGCGCCGGCGGGGCCCGGTGTCTCCTGCACTGGGCACGGTGCCGAGTGCGGTGCAGAGGCCGGCGCGGGACCCCGGGGCCCTGGCTGGGCCGCGCGGGGCCGGAGCCGGCTCATCTCAGCGCGAGGCCGCTGCCGGAGCAGCGGTGCCGGGGCCGAGCAAGCAGCCTCGGAGAGGCAGCGCTGGCTCGGGGAATAGTCGCGCAGTCTTGAAATCCTCCGATCTGACTGCTCCCAGGGTCCTAGACTGGACAACTGGTTTGGTTGCAATGGGGTCCCGGGGTGGCGAGGAGGACGACCCCACTTCTTTAGTCCTGCAAGTGCTCGAACGTTTCTAACCCACGTACTGATGGGGTTTGTCCACAAACCTTTGCTGCAGCGCGTGGACTTGAACACTTACTTGGAGTAGATGTAAAAGTGATGCAAGTAGAGCTGCAGGCAGGAAAAATGCTGTTGCAACGAGCGTATTTCCCATGACCACCTGCCTGCATTTAAAAATAGACATTTTTACCTCGTTTGTTCAATTTCTCTGGCTCGTGGAGACTTGAACATCCGGTCTCCTAGGCAAATCCCACCACTACTGCATTTTGCAGCACGGCTGATTTCTGCTCCCTTCTTCTTTGGAGAGCTGCCAGGGAAAAACCCTTTGAAAAAGCTGCAGGCTCTTCCCCTTCTGGCCCCGCGCTGACGATGGTTCCTGCCTCTTCGCAGGTGAACAACATGCCCATGATGGCGCTGGTGAACCCGGTTTATGACTGTCTCTTCCGACTGGCGCAGCCCGACAGCCTGCGCAAGGAGGAGGAGGTGAGCGCGGGGCAGAGGGCTGCCGCCGCCGCTCGTGTCCGGCCGAGGACTGGCAAAAAACGCAGCCCCGGGGGGACGTGGAAGGGAGGGCTGGTGCGGAGGAGAGCTCTGAGCCGGGCAGGAGCCGCCTCCCCACTTCGTGCTGGAAGCAGGAGGAGCCGAGCCAGGCGGAGGGTTTGCAGCCCCGAGGAAGCGGGATGGAGGTGCTGGTTGTGAGCCCCTCGCTCAGGCTGCAGCTGCCCGGCCGCCCTTGCCGCAGGTTTTTCTCCCTGTTGCTCAGATGTCCCTGCCGAAGCCAGTGCTGTGCAGAGACCCTGCAGGCAGCCGTTCCTTGAAATCAGGGCCTTTTGGGGTTAGGCAGGTTCAGCTCCTGTCACGGGAGGGAAAACCCAGACCACAGCTCTGCCCTGCTCTCGCAGCGACCAGCTGCTCTGACTGCTGGACATCTGGAAAAGCAGCTGTCGCACCCAGCTGCTGAGGCTTTGCAGCCGCGGGAGGTGACGGCGCGACTGGGACCGTTGGCGTGCAGAGCAGCCCTGCGTCCCGCGGGCCCCCGCGACGTGTTACGCGGCGCCTTGCGTAGCTGCTGCTCGTCTGGCTGCGCCTGCAGAGCTGATGCTGTGCCGGACCCCAGCAGGCAGAAGGCGGCTCTTCCGCGGCCGGAGCCTCAGCGTGCACAAGCTGGGGGGGACGCGCCTGGGTCGTGCAAGGGGTTGCTGCAAAATGTATGGGCCCTTGCGCAGGCCCTTTGGGCTTTTTTCCACTTCATCCTAGCACAACCCTCACAGCCCTGCAGCCCAGCAAATTTCCTCTCTTCTCCAAGACCTAGTCAGTGCCTCTGCCTCCTGCAAATTGCTCGGTTTTCTACGAGCGACAGAGCACGTTGCAGCTACGTCCCACTGTTCCTGGCAGTACATCCATATTCCAGCCTTGGCTTCAGCACTGCCATCTCCTTCTAGATAGCTCACAGGAAATGAACAGTTTTCTACCTGTTGCTGCTACACTTCCCTGGCAATCTGGTTGGTGAGGCAGAGGAGGTCACGGTGTGCTTTTTCCAGGCCATCCAGCCTCTCCTGCCTGCTGGGTCACAGCACCCCAGGGGAAGCACAGTTGTCACCTGCTGGGAGTCCAGGGCAGAGGGAAGGGACCGGCATGGGTTCATCCATAAATGACTGCAGGGCGCTTGATGGAAATGTGCTAAAGCCCTTTGAACTCAGGTGGCTTTTCCTCTTCCCTCTGAAGGTGGACTGCTTGGTCCTGCAGCTGCATCGCATTGGCGAGCAGCTGGAGAAGATGAACTCCCAGCGGATGGATGAGCTCTTCTCCCTCCTCCGAGACGGCTTCCTCCTGCAGGAGGGGCTCAGCTCCCTGTCCCAGCTCCTGCTGCTGGAGATCATTGAGTTTCGGGCTGCTGACTGGAAGATGACAGACGCTGCCCAGAAATACTATTACAGTGAAGTGACGGATTAACTCTTCTGCAGCAGAGGCGGCGAGATGTCCCCAGCACTTTCACCAGCAAGCTTTGTACCAAGTTTGAATTTCTTTTCATGGTAATGTTTTTCTAGCACTTCCTGTAAATAGGATTTATACTGGCTAAAGCCTCTGTGCACGTAACTGCCAGGCTGTAACTGGTGCTAGATTGACTTTGGAGATTTGGTGAGGTGGAAAGGGCAGGGCACCTATAACCCAGCAAGTTCTTCCACTGGTTTGGTCTAATTATGGGCCAATGCCAGCAAAGGGCAAGGAAGGCTTCTAGTTCAAACCAGCATTTTATACAAGCATTAAGGAAAGCACAGTTTAAGCAGGGAACATTTTGTTTACTCAAGAGCCAGCAGAGAGGAAGGAGGCAGAGATTTTACCACTGACAGACCCTGAACCAGGCTGTACCTGCCTCCCTGGGACAAGGCATGAAAAATACTGTGGTCAGACACCTTGCAAATGGCTCAACCAAGTCCTGTTTTTCCCAGTCTCTCTCCAGCATGCTGGCTGTACCTGCATGCAACACAGCCTCCACCACGGGTCACCAGCAACACCCACTACAGGGCAGCCTGCAGCCAGGCAGGTCCTTCAGCACAAGTAGCTAGAAACAGGTTTTATAGGTTTTATACAGTAACTGCTATGTTTTCTCAAAATTTAGTGGGTTTCAAATATGGTATGTTTCTTATAAGAATGGGAGAGGAAGAAAGAAAACAAAATAGTTTATTGAAGGTTTTTTTTCTAATAAAAGTTTTCCACTAACATGTGCCCTATATTCTCTCTATGCAATTGCTGAGCTATATAGCAAAAAATGCTCTGAACAGTACTCAAAAGCTGCTCCTGCTTGAAGCCTTAAGGCTGCAGTATTCATTTTTTTCTCTGGTGTAGGGCAGCAGAATAGATTTAGGTAAATTGAGTGGCTGGAGAGAAAGGTGTGAGACTGAAGCAACAGACACAGGTTTAGAAGCATGACACCTTTCCCACAAAGCTCTGATTTTATTTTTTCTGTTGCTGATGACACGAACTAAAAGTTAAAAAAGCACCTTTTATTGCCTTTTTTTTTTTTCCAATCATACTAAGACTGGTTACTGTGTAGGGGGAAAAAAATGCAGCTCTGCTCTTCCCTGGCTGTGCAGCCAAAAAGGGAAAAAACATTGCTGACTGCAGGAGCAGAGTGACTTGAAAGTCCCCAGGAAACAGGTAAGTGGAATGGAAAGATTATTCTGTACAGTGTTACTCTGAGGAAAAAACAGAAAAAAAAAAACCAAAAAAACACAAAACATCTAAGCCCTGTCTTCACAAGGAGGTGATTATGAAGTAACTAGAGCATCCATAGAGGAGTTGGTAGATATTTCAGACTCCCCCTTCCCCCATCCAAACAAGCACAAAAGAAAGGAAACTGTGTTCAGAAGGGTTTTCCCTGGCTTAGCCCAGAAGCAGTCCAGAGGGGAGCTTCCACCTTTCCCTTTCTGTGCAAGCAGCCCTGGGGCTCTGTTCTCCTGGCCATGGGGTTGGTGGCAGTGCACCACAGCGCGCACAGGCCCTACCACCAGCGAAAGTGGGCGTAAGCCCGGTTGGCCTCTGCCATCTTGTGCAGCGCGTGCTTCTTCTTGATGATGGGCCCTTCGTTGTTGAAGGCCTGGAGCAGCTCCTGGGAGAGCTTCTCAGGCATCAGCATGCGGCGGTGCTTGTTCTCCCTGCACTCAGTGATTAACCACTTCATGGCCAGGAAGCGCTTCCGGTTGTCTTTCAGAGGGATTGGGACCTGGGAGAGAAATAGACTGTAACAGTTATCACAGTGGGAGGATGCAATGACCTGTTCTTCCATGGTCAGACATGTCCAGCTGGACACAGGTACCTTTACACCTTGCTGTAACTCCAGTGGCAACAGGTTAACCCCTCTGGTAAGGCCAGCTGAGGTATGGACAGCATGAGCACCTAGCAGCTGATCTGTGCCAGTTCATCTCATCTGTCTGTAGAACTGGTTATTGCTACTAAAAGGGGAATCCTGATCAGTCTCAGATACTGTCTGCAGACACTGGCCTTTGTAAGGATTTCTGGCTTATTCAGGAACTGAATCCAGGTCATTTTGTTTCTGCAGGAATGGGAGATAGTCACCACTCCCCTGCACTGAAGGATGGAAAAATATCTCTAGGTTTCTTCTCTTCATCAGATCTTGAGCACTGTAGAGCCCATACTTAAGACATGCATTCTGCTTAGGCTTGAAATATTGCACGGTATCTAGCTGACCTTTTCTGCTACACTGACCTGCCACAGGGCTTTGAGGCCTCTACTCAGTGCAGATGGGATGGGACTGGCAGTCCAGGGACTGTTGTTTTGCTGCCTGTTACTGATCTCTGTCTCCTTGGACAGTGTTTGCTGCATGCCCTACTTTTATCTACTCAGACAAGCAGAGACTGCTGCAGATACAGGAATTACCATCCTCACAGACTGGGATCCTGATCCTGCACACGGTTTCCAGGTGTTGTTATAATCCAGATTACAAAATGGCTCTATTTCTGGGGGGCGGGGGGAGAAGCCTAGAATGAAGGGGTGAAAACTGGTGTTTTTGCTTCCCTTGTTAATTCTCTCCTGACTAATTGTGCTCCCAGGCCCCTTCCTTTCACCTGGTAGGTTTTGCCTCCTTTCGTGATGCTGCAGAGCCCAATAATGGGCTGACAGTTTTTCAGAGCCTCGTGGAAAATTACATAAGGGTTGCACTCAATCTTCTCCTTCTCATCTTCAGGAGCCTGGTGGTACTTTTCCAACTGTTTCCTCTTAATGGCCTCTAGGGTCTTGGGGCAAACACAAGGAGGAGACATGCAAGAGAAAACTGATTATCCCATTTAATGAAGTCAGATCATATTTACAGACACCCCACTTTCATTTGACAGATGTAGCCCGCAGCTGCTTTTCCAGCTCTATTGGCATTAGAGCAGTCGGCAGACATTCTCGCACTCGACAAATTTTACTTCACCCTCTTCCAGCTCTTGTCTCCTTATTGCACAGTGAATTTGGAGTGAGAAGGCCAAACAGCACAGATCGGAGCCAGAGGAGGGCAGGGACAGAATACAGACAGGAATATAGGTCTGTGTGCATCTTCCCCTCTAAACTCTGGTCTCAAGACTCCAATACCCTTGGTGTTTTTCTGTCACAAATAATCAGCAATTACTTGGGGACCCTTTTGGACAATGCATGTCTCCATTTCCAGGGCTGGAGCACACCAAAGGGGACCATGAGCAAATGCCAGTTACTGTAGGTCAAAGCAGGGGTCAAAGCTCTGTCATAGAGGTGACATTTACAGGACCCTGGCTTCATTGGAAAAGTATACAGAAGAAAAGGCATGAAAACAGCTGAAAGGAAGATCTTCTAAGAAAATGATGCTCTCCAGGGTAGGATCTGAGTATATGCAGTAGGTAGGTCTAAAATGCACTGAACTGTAGAAAGAGTTCTTCATTAGGTGATCATTACCTAATCTATGAGCCAAACAAGACTGGGGTTTGTGCAAAACGCATAGTTAATCAGGTAACGAACAGTGCGCATAATGTGTGTAGAGAGGGAACTCTGTTAGGACTGCAGAGATGACCTGAATTCTAGCACTTGCTAATTCCTGTGGGCTTGACTTCCCAGCCTTCCTTTTTGCATTGTTTAAATGTAATTCTGAGAACAAACATGACTTCTCACCTGTGCCATAAGGCTTCTGGCCAGCACTTTATTTCCATCCTTCATCATCATGTTGGTGAACTTACTGTCAACACAAAAGGAAATACAATCCAACTGAAATTCTGATTTCATTGCCCAGGGAAATAAGGTCTCCCCCACTGTGTTGTTCCCATGGTTAAATCTGGGTGCTGCAATTATCTCTAATCACTGTCAGTCAATGGACTGGCTTTGTGGAAGAAGATTAATGCAAATAAAGGGAACATGCTGTAGCAGAAGGTAACATGCAAAACAGCAAGCATAGGCTGAGGAGAACAGTAAAACTCCCAAGTGTTTTGGCTCCATCGAACTTAGTCATAATAGACGAGATGATGCATTCTCTGACCTGATCATAGGGTCGCTGAACACAGAACTGGAGATACTGGAAGGAGCAGCTTTTATGGGCCGAACAAGCTTAAGCTCCTGTTTTGCCTTTTCCTCCTCAGATAGCTCATCCTGGGATTTCTGAAACAATTCCTTGTTCACTTCTGGCTCTAGAAATTGGGGGTTGTAGCGACTCCATCTCACTTGTGTCAGCCTGGAAACAACAAGACAAGAAGGGTGTGAATCAACAGATCCAGTATGTCTTCGTGAGGATTTGGGCAGCAGTATGAACTCATCTCAGAAGTGCGTGTCAGACTTGGGTAGCACCTCTGCTTCCAGCTTCTCACCACAGCACAGCAGTAAGGCCCACACCATTGCCGCAAAATATATCGGGCAATCCCCGCACCAAGGAGGCAGCGATACACACTGGGATGTAAACTGTTCGGGCAAGAGCAGCGAAGCGCAAGGCTCCAGCCAGGACAGCGCTGTTTTACGGCGGTGGTGGAAAACACGCCGCCGCAGCCGCTCTGCGTGGCTGCCAACGCTCCTCCGCCGGGGTCCTCCGGGGCGGCTGCCGGCCCGGCCCTTTACCCAAAGCTGCCGGATGGAGCCCGAGGGCCGGGCCGCAAGACTCGCGGGCCTGAGGCTACGAGGTGCCTGCAGGTGCGAATAAAAACAGCAGCGGCCAACAGGAAAGTATATTTTGGGGAATAAAAGGGAACTAAAGACACCCCTGCGCTCTTCAATAAAAATAACGCATCTGGGGCAGCATCCGCGTTAGGGGTTAAACCCCAGCGGCGACGCTAACGCTGCCGCCAGCCCCGCTCCCCTGCCCTAGCACGGGCTAGACGGCGCCTTGCCGCAACGCCACCGGCCCGGCGGCGCCCACAGCCGCTCCGCAGGGGGAGCGCCGCCCTGCCCGTGCCCGTCCTCCTCGCTCCGCGGCGGCGCTTACCGGGGCAGCCAGGCCCGCAGCCGCCGGCCCAGTCCCGCCGCGCTGGGCGCCGCCATCTTGTGCGTGCGCGCGCAGCCGCCGGCCCAGCCCCGCCGCGATGGGCGCCGCCATCTTGTGCGCGCGCGCGCAGCCGCCGGCCCAGCCCCGCCGCGATGGGTGCCGCCATCTTGTGCGTGCGCGCGCAGCCGCCGGCCCAGCCCCGCCGCGCTGGGCGCCGCCATCTTGTGCGTGCGCGCGCAGCGGCCCGCATGGCGGGAGGGGCGAGTGGCGGCTTCGCGTTAGCCGGAGGGGGACAATAACTAAAGCGCAATAAATCGCGGTGCCCCCCCCCACCTCCGCGGCGCGCTGCAGGGGGTGCGGGGCGGCCCCGAGTTGTGACCCCGGGAGGGCGCCGGGGGAGGAGGGGAGCACGCGGCTGCCGCGGCGCCGCCCCCGCCCCGGAGCGGTTCCCCCGGCGCGGTGCGGGGCGGGGCCCGAGGGGTGGCGGCGCCGCCGGCGTGGGTTCGTGTGTGTAACGGACAGTCCCCGAGGGGCTCCTGGGGGGTGGTGGACCACGGCGCCCCCCGAGCCGGCCGGGGCGGCGATGGGCTCCCCGGAGGCCGGGCCGGGGCGGTGCTGCCGCGGCGCAGGGCCGCCCCCCGCCGGGCCTGGCCCGGCCCCCGCCGCCTCCCGCGCGGCCGGGGCGGAGTCTGGGGCGGCGGCGGCGGCAACAACATGGCGGAGGCGGAAGGGGAGAGCCTGGAGTCGTGGCTCAGTGAGTACCTGTCCGGCTTCCCCCGGGCTTCGCCGCCCCGCGTCTCCTCAGCGCTGGCGCCTTCCCTCGCCCGGGCCCCGCTTCCCTTCAGCCCGGGGCCTCGCCGCCCTCCGTGCCCGCGGCGGGGGAGCGGCCGCCTCTGCCGGCGCCGCGGCCCTTGGTGCGGTGGCCTCGCCGAAGCGGGTGCGGCGGCGCGGCAGCCGTTGGGGCCCCTTCACCGGCGGTTTGCTCGTTCAGATCGCCAGGAACGGGGGGCTCCGCGGCTGCCCCCCCCCCCACACACACACACCGCCCGTCCTGCGCCGTCGCTGCCTCGGCCGCCAGGCTCCGCGGCGCCTTCCGTCCCCGGCTCGCTCCCCTTCCCTGGCCGGGTTTTGTGGGCCGGCTGTGCCGCTTTAATGCCGGGCGTGAGCCCGGGAAGCGCAGACATTTCACAATTAAAACCGTGGTCCCGTGTTATACAACCGTGTTTTTCCAGCAGGCAGGTTCTGCTTTAGGCATAGCTGCAATTTCAGGGTAAGAGTTGTGGGCTTCTGTTGAAACATTGCTGCAGGGTGAAATATTTAAAAATCCGTTATTAAGAAAAAATAATTTGTCATCACACGATCTTAAACGTTAGAAACAGCAGGAATTCTGGCTAGTGCCTCTTGCAGCCGTTGCTGAGAGTTTTTTCTTTTTGTGGCCATCAGTAGTTCCTATAACTTAAAGGGCTTTTTTTTTAATATCTTACATAGCACCTGGCACTGTGTAATCCTGACCTAGGACTAAAGAATCTTGAGGTAGCTCCTGTAGAAGTCAGTAATAACAGTAATTGCTTTTCATATATTCTGAGCACAGGGGTTTCTGCTGCTTTCCCTGGGGAGGCAATCCTGCAGATCACTAACTTGTTCCCTAGATGATTTTTCCTTTTTTTTTTAATACAGTTATTTATTTGATTGCAATAGTGAGTAATGTTCTTAACTAGTTAGGTGCTATGCAAATAGCAGAAGACAGTTATTAGCCTAAACACCTTAGAGTATAAAATCTGTTATGCTTTCGGGATTATGTCTCCTTAAACATGTGGAAATAATTCTTGTTCTTTCTCAATACTTTAATACAAAACTGAAATTCATACATGATATTATTATCTGTTATTGGAGCTATTGGCTAAGCTATGGTTTTTGCTCTTAGCTCTCCTTTTAGATCAATGCCTTCCATCAGCTGATTGTTTTTGCTCCTCCTCTGAACTCCTCCAGTTTGTCAGTATCTTCCAGTGTTTTAATTGTAGCCAGTGAGACACTCGAAGGAACGCCCACGTCCCCTTCCTTTTTCTCTGAGGAGAACTGACTCACTGAATTCAGTTTGTGTGTGAAAATATCCTTGATGGGAAGACTATTTTAGGCTCTGCAGCATGGAAAACTTCCTGCTTGCTTGTTTTTTTTTTTGGGGGGGTGTCTTTTTTTGTTGTTAATTATGGAAGTTAAGACAGAAGCTGGCTCCACTGACCATGCAGTAGTGTAGCCTGTCACTGGGGAACATATGCTGAAGAATCACGTTGCAGAGGCCTTACTCCCTGCAAGAAATTGTGTCTGCCTGTGTATTGCAGTGAGTCTGATTGTAGAGATGTACACAGTTTTTGAGGCTTGAGTGTTGCTGTCATTTAAGATGATGCGTTTATGCCTGGTCACTGCTCCAGTGATTTGTGCTGGTGTGATTATATAGCTCCTCCCATTGGAGGGGAGCAGAGACTATTTATTGTACAGAGATTACTGGAGGAGTCGTGCATACCAGGGAGGCAAAGTGGAGAGGCTGGTGCATCTGAGTGCTTTCGGCAGACCTCCTGAGGTTCTTTTTCTTATAACTATCAAAAAGAGGTACTGTGTCTAATGCTAACCTTGTGAGCGTGCCCCTGCTGTGCCCTTATAAAGGGAAGGGCCAGAATTGCACAGAAGCAAAGACCAACTTTCCAGTCACAGGAAGATGGAAAATTTCTTATTACTGGTGATTCTTCTGTGTCAGTGGTATGCAACTTTCCTTGCTGCCCTGGCTCATGTCATTAAGCGGTGGCATAGACCCATGAAGTAACATCATTCTCATGTCCTATAACAAGATCTGCATTTCAGCCTGTGATGATCTAGCATCTTCCTCATCTTCCATCTCCTTTCAGGCAGCTGGGAGGAGAGTGGGTGATCTTTTCTGTTCCTCTCTCTGCCTGCAGGCTGTTCTCCTACACTTATTCGAAATAGAAGAGGAGGTTAGAAAATAATGTCAGTTGTACAAACACAGCTCTATCTGTTAACTTTAGTGCTGTGTGTTCTACTGCACCCAGAAAGAAGCTTTTTGACATTGTATCTCATTCATGATGGGCTTAGGCATTGTCCAGCTATATAATAGATGCAGAGAGATAAAGCATATTTTAATTATATTGGTTTCTTTCTTCCATCTTTTGTCACGGGTCAGCATCCCGCTTCTCCTCTGTGGGACACAGACAGAGTATGAACGTTGGACTCGGACGTGCTCTGGTTGGAGATGCCCAATTCATATGCCAAGCCTGAGATGGGAAGACCTTTTGCTGAGTCAGCTTTTGTCTCTTTCCAATAGAGAAGTAAACCCAAGAAAATATGAGCGTTCATTACTAGTCATTGAATGTTTTGTGGTTCTCTGCATTCCAGAGTCCTTACTCTATAAAGAAAATAAGCATCTTTGTTTCACGTCTAATGATGCATCTGAATGTTGTTGACTCATTAGTGTTTCAGCTTAGTAGAGCAAAAGAATGCTGAATGGCTCTGATGCTTAGGTCAAGTATGAAGCAATATTATGTGTTGATTGCAGCAGTGCCTAAAAGCTAAGGCATAGACAGTGGCAGGGTTGGGATAGTGCAGAGCCTTTTGTTTCCAGGTTGCTAGTTCAGATTTATTTAAGTGCTACTTGAGTGCTCCTGTGAAATGGGGTTTTGAGGCTGAGGCCTAGTGGACAAATGTCCCCATGAAACCAGACTTTATAGCTGGTACCAAACAGACCTTGTTGGTGGTTTCAAGCCAAGGATTTAATATTCCAGAGCACGGAAGTCTCCTTCCTGGAACCAGTCCTTTCAAGTAAGGGTTGAAGCGTATTTGTAAGGCAGTGCGGGGGAACTTACTGCCTACATTTTTAGTGTTCTGCATAAAAATAGAAGCTTTTAGGTTATCTTTTCATAGACACGATGCAGCTTCCTGTAGGGGCATCCTGAAAAGGTTAAGCGAGGTAAAGTAGCCCATCTGGGATGCTGGGTTAACGTGGCTCTACTGAGATTGGTACCCAAATCAGTTTAGGTACACGTACTCACCACATTGTTGTGTTATGTAAATGCATCAATTCGTAGAACCAATGCAGGACTTCTGATAAACCATATCAGCTTTTATGAACTAGAGTTTCAAATGGAGATGTTTTGAATGTTAGAAACAAAGAGTTTCTTTATGTAGAGCATCATCTCTCTTCAGCAAACTCTCTTGCCTTCTGAAATTTTGCAGTCTTTATATGAGAGCTTTTGGTATAAAATATTAGGCTTATATGATGAATCTGAGCCCTGACTGAGACAGCTAAATAACCTGTCATTCAGAGGAGGCTTTGGAGATGTTCAGAGCAGCTTTAAGATTAACATTTGACACGGAAATATTGGTTGTGTTTTCCTGCTTGTGCCAGGTCGCCTTCCTAATTTCATGGTTTGCAACTGAAGAGAGCCCATGCAGTTGAGTGCCCTTACTTATTTGTGCTCTTCCTGTATTTATTAAATACATTCCATTAACTCCAACCAAGCAACTGCATTTCTTTTATCTGGACATGCAAAGCAACAGAGGTGCTCTGGAGCACTGAACCATACATGATGCTATTTGGCTTGCTTGACAAGACTTTAGGTTGTTATAAGTCCATTATTTTCATGATGCTTCCAGGGTGTTTAGCAGTTGCAAATGTGGTAATAAGAACTGAGTGCCCCATATGTTTTAAGAGTTGCTTGGCTCTGCAGCAGCTGCTTTTTACCTAAGCATCCTTTAAATATCTAGAGTTCAGAAAGTAGCTTGGTAGCTTAGCTAGTAAGGCAAGATGTGAGCCTATGGTTAGTCCTTCTTGGATGCCCTTTTTGTTTACCCAGGGTCCTGTGAAAGTAAACAGCTTGTAAACCCTGTAGGACTGATACAGTAGGAGGATGAAGATGCATTTCAAAGGGGAAATTTCAGAGTAGTCATTTGGCAGCTGCTGTTTTTATCTACCTATGAAAAGGAAAAAGGATATGTCCTAATGATGATTAGAAAATGACAGTTTGTAATGTAGTATGCATTGATTTTATTATGCTTCTCTATATGATTGAAGTACAGCCATGTTTGCTGTTTTCTTCCTGTGTTTCATCCCCTGCTCTATACCATCTGGGTAAATAATATTTTTTTTTCTGTATTGATCTCTGTTATATTTAAATTTTGGGAAATGCTTTTTAAACTCCATCCCGTGGATATATAGCTACAGTGTGTTACTGTTTTCCTTACAGTTAAAAAAAAACCAGAAACCAAAAAACCCTACTACGTCATGTCCAGTCATCTCACCTGGGAAATTAGATTAAAGCACAAATCTTGTCTGCTGTAAACTCAGTGCTTCATCAGAATTAGATAAAGTATGTGTAGAAGATACGTTTGTAATAAAAAATAGACTTTGATAGACTCAGTATTCTGTAGTCGGTGCAATAAGCAAGATCCTAGTGCCTGAGGGAAGATCCTTCAAGAGCCTGAAATAGCCCAGTCAGTAAAGCATCAGTCTCTCAATTTGAACATCCTGGACTTGACTTCCTGATCAGGTACAGGCTGTGGTGTTTATTGCTTGCAAGAACAGCTGAATGCATAATAATAAATTTTGTTCCTTATTTCCCAGGAGAAATGCTAAGATATCTAACAAATCAGCTCTGAAAACAAGTGTCAATGCTAAATGACTTACATTAGATACCGGTTATTCCAGCTCTTACTTCTACAAAGCTCTCAGGGAATGCAAAAAGGATTTCCTATGTAGAAAGTGGGAGGGTGTAACCTTTAAGTAGTATAATGTTGGTATCAAATAGGAGAGAGAGCATTTCAAGCAGAGGGAGACGGTGTGAGCTCAAATATTTTCTCTTGTATTCTTGTTTAGAGTATGAAAACACTGTGTTTATGAGTACTTGAGATTTGGCATCTGCTTTTTGGAAAGCAGTGATTCTTCCTAGATATTTGGATGGCTTGACTTGAGCACACCCTTCCCCCTGAACACCCTGAGTAGACGGACATACCATATGTAAATTTATTTCTCCTATTTTTGTAGTTGGCAGTGGATGCCAAACGTTTTTCTCTAGGAAATGTATGACCTTTTATTTTGTTTCTTTTGCTCATTTGGTAATATATTCTCTTTTCCTTGCTAAAGATAAAGCCACTAACCCATCTAACAGACAAGAGGATTGGGAATACATCATTGGATTCTGTGACCAGATCAACAAAGAACTTGAAGGGTGGGTGTCCCAAGCACTTAAACTTAGAAATGTTACAGCTTAACATTCATAGTGTAAAATGCGTTCATTGAACCATATTGAAGGTTCATATTTTCTTTTATATATACTGATATCTCAAGGAAGATCTGGTTATAAAAGAAACGGGATGCTGCATAGTTTGGTTTCTCTTCTATGAAAGGCAGCATGGTTTAAACCCAAACTGAGTACTTGGAAAATATGAATTCAGAATCTGCTTGTTATGCCAGCTTCTATAGCTGCAGGGTTCTCGTCTGTTTTTCAGTATGTAAAATGGATTTATAAATGGATGTTTGATGGGGCATCACATCTTTAAAACCTTTACGAGGCTTAACTGAGAAACCTCTTGGGTCACAGCATCTCTGTGAGGTCAGGAAGGAATGTCCTCTTCTCGAAAAAGGAAACTAATACACAGAGAGTTGAAGTGATTTTGTTGGTGTGTACTGTGAACTGTTAGGCCCTCTCCCAAGGAGGACTCTGGATTTACTGGCTCAACCTGCCAGCCTGTGCTTCCTTTTGTAAATGTAAACACCTCAGCTTACAGAGGTGCCCTGAAGATTTCTTGTTAGCTTTTATACACTGATGTAAAGATGAAAAGTACTAAATGGCATTTCCTTTTAATCATGTGAAACACCTCTCCTTTAAATGGTAGAATTTGTGAAGGTCTGAAGATCCCTCAGCACTTTTGCGTTTTTTGTTTATAATGGGCATCTGCTTTGTTTCAGGCCACAGATAGCTGTGAGACTCCTGGCTCATAAAATCCAGTCGCCACAGGAATGGGAGGCAGTCCAAGCCTTGACAGTAGGTAGTCTTCACCTCTCTTAAATCCAGTCATGTATCATTTGACATCTTGTATGTGGAGTATAAGGGGAGTGCAGTGTGCATTAGTCACCGGAGTTAGCTGGGGCCAGTTCTGGGTCTGAATTCCATGATTCTTCTCTGCTGGAAGGGAGTGGACAGTGACAGATAGGGCAGTTATGTAACTGTCCAGATTGCTCATTAGCAATAGAGCAGCCAGAAATAACTATTTTAGTTTCATCTACTTTTGTTTCTTATCTCCAGGCAAGATTTATGTTCACTGTCAGCCCTAATGGGGAGATAACTCTGATCCTTCCTTATATATACTTTAAGGGTGGGGGCCAGCTTATCTTGGTGTGTCATTCCTAAAGAAGTGGGATTCACACCTTGCATCTCAGAGCAGGAATCGCTATCTTGCTGGCACAGGTCCTTCAGCTTACCTGTTAGCAGAACACAGCTATGCTGTTATTGTAGGTTTGGGACATTAAGTTCACCACCTGTTTCTATTATTTGAATGCAGGTGCTGGAAGCTTGTATGAAGAATTGTGGGAGAAGATTTCATAATGAAGTAGGGAAGTTTCGCTTTTTAAATGAGTTGATAAAAGTTGTGTCTCCAAAGGTTAGTCCCTGACTTGTTGCCTTACTACTGTATTTACTTTTTGTCTGGCCACCCTAAGCTACAAGCAACATTCAAAATATTGCAATGCTCTGTCTGGCTTATTACATATATTAACCTGTATTCACGAGCATTTGTTAGCTAAGTTTTTTTGTGCTCTGATCATTACTTTTTTCATTAAACTGTGCTGGTTTACTGTCAGTGTACAGTCTTGTACTATTCTGATGCTTCATTTAACTCAAGAGCTTTTAAACCTTGGGGTGTTTTTTATGAAAAATCAACCTTCAGCATCAGTAGAGGAGAAGTGTGGTGCAAAGGTTCAGTAACGAGATTTAGCAACACACCAGAGAGTTGTAATCCTCACTGTGCTGCTGACTTGCTGTGTAGAGAGTGCCTGGACAAATCTTTCAATATCCAGGATCAGGTTAGCCTGGTGAAAAATTGCTAGAAGTACCCCAGGGCATGGTTAATGCTGTAAAGTATTTCTTAAAACATAGTGTTAGGGAAATATCTATATTGCTATAATTTTTAAATAGCAAAAAATGTGAAACTAACTGTATCTTCTCTTTCTTTTGCTGAAGATGATTGTAAAGCTCCTGCTCACTGCTATTTCAAATACATTAGAGGAGCTTTTTTCCTCTTAATAAGAGGCATCTTGGATGCGAATATTCAGCTTTTAATAATGGTGAATTTCCATCTCTGGGTTTGGGCTTTATTCTTAAAAAGAAATGAAGAATGTAGAAAAATGATTTCTGTCTTTTACTGTACTCTCAGTACCTGGGAGATCGGGTCTCGGAGAAGGTGAAGACCAAAGTTATTGAATTGCTGTATAGCTGGACTGTGGCGCTGCCAGAAGAATCCAAAATCAAAGATGCCTACTACATGCTGAAGCGACAAGGTAGGAAGTAAGCTCTTACCCACGCATTCTCTCTAGCCTGTGCTTGTAAGCAGGAGTGTCACAAAACTTGCAGCTTCTGATTACAGTGTGCGTGGAGGGAGTCAAGGCAAGCTCTGAGAGGATGGAACAAGGCACAAACTGCCTGAAACTTCGGGGAAGCTACTTGTTATATTTGAATGTCTTGGACTGGGTTTAGTTGGGGTTTTTTTGTTTTATTTTGTTTTTTGTTTTTTAATTAGATTAGTTAAATGCCTTGTAAATTCTTTTGTTTTAGCCTTTTTGCATGACCTCTTTTTTATTTTTTTTTTTTTTTTTTAGTTTATCTGGAGCTAGCTATTAAATGATGTATACAAACCCAATTTAAAGCCAAATAAAAGCCTCTACATAGCCTTTTGTAATCTTTTAACCAGATCACTTTACAACTGTACTTTCAATTAAACTCATACAAATTCCTTGTGTTTGCAAGGTGAGAAAAGCTCAGGAGAGAAGCTTGTGGCTTTAGCACACACAAAAAATAATCTCTTCTAGGAAAGCATTTCAGGTAGAGCACAAATCTAGGGATTTGACAATGGATCTTGAATATGAAGGTTGGCTGTTTCCCCACTTCATGGTTAGGAGTCTGCACATCGCCCCATCTTGCATGACTGTCTGCTTTCCTGCTCAGTTCTTTTACACAAACAAATCTCATGCCTTTGAGTTTGCACAAAGCTGGATTGTCTGGGCCTTCACATGGTGGTGCAACAGCTTATATGAAGGGTGAAAAAAAAATAATGGACAGCTATTGATTATACTGAGCTATTAGGGGAGCAGTGTAGACATGGCAACATAGTTGCTGGGGTTTTAGCCTTTATCTAAAGAAAACTTTCTTTGTTTTTCCAGCTAGCATGCTCAGTGATTTTGATCCTGCATTGTCCATTGGAATGGCATGCTAGTATCAATGGACAGACTGGCTGCTTGTTCACTTTGATAGCAGCATGTGAATAGTGAGGTGCATGGCCTGATGTGACTGCACGTGCAAACCCATGTGGGTTCCCTCTCTGCTTTCAGGGATTGTTATGTTTGATCCTGTGATTCCTGCAGACAGAACCCTGATTCCTTCTCCACCACCTCGTCCCAAAAACCCTGTGTTTGATGATGAGGAGAAATCCAAGGTATAGTGAAGACTTTTATCATAATCACTGACTAAAAGTGATTACTTAATGCACATTTAGAATAAGGAAGAAAAGTGTGCTAGTTCAGCTTTTATTTTTGGGGAGATATTCCATATTTTCAGAAAACTCACAGGTTTGAGTATGACTGCTTTGTCCATCTGCCTAACCTGAAATCCCAGCTAAGACCTTGTTTATGTTACAATTATGTTGGTATTGCTGGTTAAAGTGCTGTCCAGCTGTAGTACTAGAAGGAGAGAATGTGTTTCACAGACGGTGCCAGAACTGATGAACCGGAAGACTAAGTGGTCTGATGTCAAAAGTATCTGAGGTTTCACAGTGTTTGTCCTGTACAGAGTTAAGAATTTAGTAACTCATATAAAATAGTAAAGCCATAAATGACTCCTGCTGAAGTTGCTGTAACTATGAGAGCAGTGTATGCTTTGTAATAGTGGGCTATGTCTCCTTTGCCTGGATTTTTCACTTAACTTCCTCTTGCTGCTTTCCTTTGCTAAAAGGTCTGTCTTTGTTTCCTGAATATTCTTTTCTTGTTTTACAGCTTCTAGCCAAGCTGTTGAAAAGCAAAAACCCAGATGATTTACAGGAGGCCAACAAGCTTATAAAATCCATGGTAAAGGAGGTAAGAAGTTCTTCTAGAACTGATTCCCGTCAGTAGACTGTTTTGCTGGTTTGAACGATTTGATCCCAAACTATTGGAAAATTTTAGGCTCGTGTAAATGGCAAAACTTGTTTTTTTTTCAGGCTCCAGGAGCATTGCATTAGTGAATTCCTTATTTAAACCTCAGGGACTGAATGAGACTGTCTGGCAGTGACATCCAGCCTTGTGGGGTTTGGTTTTGTTACATTATAAACACTTAGAAGTCAACTAACTCCCATCTCATCCGACTGGTGAGCGTTATAGGAGAGTGCCATCTGATAACTTAGTGGGGTTCTGTGTGAGGCGAATGAGTTGGTAATTTTGACCAGCTCACAAGTGGGAGATGTTTGTATCACAGAAATGTCTACAGTTGGTGTCGCTGTTGGAGGACCGGGCAAGGACTGAATGGCGTGTTGAAATTAACTACATTCTCATCACTCAAGATGGTTTTTTCTGTCGGGGTTTGGTGGGGGCACTGCAATACTACTCCTGGTTACTGAGGACTGAGGCATCAGCATGGGTCTTCTTGCAAGTAGGCTTCATGGGAACACCTTCCTGTTTGTGAAACTGTGATGCATCCACCCATGGCAGTTGTTAGAAACCCTGGAGTCCAGGAAATGATTCACTGTGATTCTGGCAAAAGAGTATAGCTTCTAGACTGAAGAGGATTTATAGGTTACTTAAATCATGTTTTCGTTCAAGCTTCTTCACCCAGGGCAGTTTCCTACGTTTTCGGTTGGAATCTCAAATCAGAGGTGGTTGGATGTTTTCTACCAGAGATCATTGGTTGTTCCTAGCATATGTTTTGTTTTATGTATCTTTTTCATAAAATGTCATCAAGGACAAACTCCCTCTTCCCTGACTCCCCCACTGCCACCTTCTGAAAAGCTCAGAAAGGAACTTTTGAGAACATACCGTTTTGAACACTTCTATTTTTTAGTTGTGTAATTATCCATCAACATCTATTTAATGAGACATGTCAGAATTGTGGGATTTCCCAAAACTTTAGAATGGTGGTGAAGAGATAATTGAATAAGCAGTGCTTCACATGAATGGGATATTACTTTTTTTTTTCTAGTTCAACCTTAAATACACATTACTTGGCATGATTTATATATAACACCTGCTGCAGTGATACTGTGGACTTTATTGGAAAACTCACTTTTTATATCTCTGTTTTACACTCTGAAGGATGAGGCTCGGATACAAAAAGTGACAAAACGTATGCACACACTGGAGGAAGTAAATAACAATGTGAAGCTGCTGAATGAGATGTTGGTTCATTACAGCAAAGAGGATTCATCAGAGGCTGATAGGGAGCTCATGAAGGTGGGTCTAAGCTGCTCCTTCTACCCAGAAATCCTGCAGTCAGTCTTTTCTTCTTCCAGATTGTAATGCTGTGCAAAGATCAATAAAAATAGTGCAGAAAAATGGAGAGCAGTGACAAAAAACAAGAACAGTCAGTGGAAACAGCAGGAAAGAAAATAATCATGTTTTTAACACCTTTCACCAAAGACTCAGTGCCTTTCAAGGACAGTGAGTAATAGTTCTGTTTTGCACATGAGGGAAGTGAGGTACAGCAGTTCATCAAAGATGCAGTGTAGCAAAATTGAGAAGCTGAAATTTGTAGTTCTGCTCCTAATGGGACACACTGATTGCAGTTAATAATTGTCCCTCACATCATTCTGAATGAATGCACTGAAGGCTGAACCAGGTAGAAAGAATGTTCTTCCCTTCAAAGGAAGAGTTTTAGCTAATGTTATAAGGTTGGGAGATGGTTAAGAAGATGAAAATCAAAACAGACACCAGGGATGTCGGGATAAACCCAGGACTCTGGGTCGTGAAGAGTTACCCTGTGTCTAATTTCAGAAATTAGTTATACATGTATTTAAGAGTAAGCTTCTGAAATGGTGGTAAAAAGCTTAAGAAACTGGTTTGTTGCCTGTGAATTAGAGATAACAGCATTTTCTTCCTACCACCTTTGAGTGATTGCAGACTCTAATGAGAGGCACAGAGCCTGAAGCACAGTTCTGCTCTTGAGCTTTCAGGAACTGCTGCAACAGAAGCAACAACACTTCTGGACTATAGAGAGGACTGGACAAAAGTGATGATATGAGGGAGGACTGAGAGGTTGTGTTGAAGGTGCAGATTGTGTTTAGATTCCCAGACTGATGTAATGCTTTGCAGGCCCCACTTTAATAGGGCAAGGACAATGGATCTTGGTTGTCCAGCTACACTATGACGTTCAGCCGAGGGAGTCTGGTTTCTCTGTTCTGTGCTTTCCACACTTGGGGAGTTATTCTGTGCAGACTGGTTTTGCTGACAGTAGCCCTTGGCTAATGAGACCCTTTGTCCTAATCTCTCTTTCCAGGAGCTCTGTGAAAGATGTGAAACCAAAAGACGGACATTATTCAAGCTGGCCAGTGAGACAGAAGATAATGACAGCAGTTTGGGTAAAATAAACCATGCTTTTTCCTTTTTGACTGCTGTTGTGACCTGTGACTGTGCAAGGTTGTAGTAAGGGAACAGCTGCTGTAAAGATGCCTCTTCTGCTGTGTACTTTGCTGTGAGCAAGCAGATAAAAGACAAGATCCTTGCCTCTTTATGCTTATCATTTTAAATTCAAGCAAGGTAGACAGTAGAGTTGATTGCTAGGGAGGCTGCTAGGGAGGCTGCAGGGAGGTAATGTGGGAGATAGGTGCTACTTTGGAAGGGGAAGGGAGTTCCTGCAGTCCCAAAAGTACAAGCAAGGTCAGGGCCTTGCTCAGAGAAGGATGGTACGAGGAGAGAGTAATGAAGCTCATGGTCAAATAATTGTATTTTTTTCTTGTGAATTATTTAGCTGATAACTGAGTACTTGGAGCATAAGTGAAAGCAAAGTTACTGAAGTCTTTGAGGTAATTTTTATCTCTCTTGCATGTAGGGGATATTCTACAGGCCAGTGACAATTTATCCCGTGTGATAAATTCCTATAAAAAAATAATAGAGGGGCAAATGGTCAATGGTGAAGTGGATCTCCCTGTGATGTCTGTAGCAGAAGGTGAGTTCCTGAGAAACTATTTCCTTTTGAATCCCACAATTTTAAGTCTTTTGGACAAGGTTTCCTATTAATTGCAGTTAAGTAGGGTACTGATGGTTCTTCTGACCAACAGTTGGTGAATCAAAGGGAGACAAGACAGCCCCCAAGCAGTATGAACTGATGGATAAATAATTCTGGACATGAGCAGCAGTGCTGCAACTGCTGATTTTCCTTTACTGGTAGATTACTATTGAAACCTCAGATAAGATCAGTAACAAACCAACCTTTGAACAGTTTGTGTGGCTGGAAATTCTCATACATTCTCCTTTTCACCTTTGTCCTCTTAACTGTGACATATAAAAAGAGGACAACTTTATCTAAAGAACTAGAGCAGGGCTGCGGGAGCCAGGCCAGGGGTCCTCTTCCTGGCTTTGCCAGCAATTCCATGTGTCAAGTTAGGCCAGTCACCTGCTTTACACTTCAGTTTCACCAGTGAAAGCTCTGGAGGTGTTCTGTGTGGCAGAATTGCCACTTGGGACACACTTCAGTATTTGTAGATAAAAAGCAGTGGAATAAATCCATAATGCTTAAAGTTTCTTTTTGGGGCAAGACTTATTAATATGAAGGGAATTCTAGGCCCAGACAGAAAGTATGTATTTCCATTGACTCTCTAGCTCTCTGGTAGCTATGTTTATTTTAAGTCTGTAGGATCTCATGAAGTTTCATCTGGGCTTAGAAGATTTAGAAAAGCCTGCAAACTATACCACAAGAAGTACTGAGCAAAGAGCAGTGGCTAAAGTGAGCATTTATTTTCAGACAGATGTTTGCCAAGTATCTGGGTTGATTTAAGCAGTTTCTGGACAGCAAATGGTTAGGTGGGAAGCATTTGGGCTTCCTCTGTTACAAGGAGCCATAAGCAATGATTAAATGGGGACTATGTTACCTAAACCATCTCTCTGATATTTCTTCTGTACATTGTGCTTGCTCTGAGCCTTTTACCTTCTTTCCTAGTAGTGCTCTTCTCCTGTCCGCTGCAGGGAGTGACTCCACCAGTAATCTCAACACTCTCATTGACCTTGCTGGACTGGACGTCACTAGCACCCCGCCACCTCCAATGCCACCCACCACACTGACGCCAGCCCCCCCATTAGCTCCCCCTCCAGCGGAAATCCCCATTCTCCCACCTCCTCCCCAGACGTTTGCTCATTCCCGGAGCAGTTCATCTAGCCAAGTGGAAGCTGTACCCGCTCAGCAGAGCAGCACAGCCAATTCCCTCTCCTTGCTGGATGAAGAGCTTCTGTGCTTAGGTAAGAAACTAAGGGGGCTCAGAGAAGAGCTACTCAATCTATGCCTAACAAAGTCCACTTCTTTCTTCCAGCATGAGTGTAAGGGCTGACTGTGCATGTAGCATGCCTAAAAGGAGCATCAGATGCCTCTGATTTCTAGCACACCCAATTCCTCCTGTTCTTGGCTCATCTAACAGGTTATTTAGTTAATACCTGGAAGCTGTCCTAACGCTGTCCTGGATCTTGGTGGAGCCTGTCTGAAGTTTCCAGTTGTGTAACAGGTCCAATGCACGCTGAGGGAGGGTTGAGGGAGAGCAGTTGGGAACAGTGATATGTACCATTCACAAAACTTGAATAATGGAATAGCCTTCCTTGCTCTAATTCTGGCCAGCCCTCTGTGTCCTCAGGTCTGTTATTTCTAGAGAAGTCTGGGAGATTTCCAAGACACTCCTCTGCATCACTGATTATAAAACTAGTCTGAACCAGTATTAAAAAAAAAAACCTCTGATGTTCCCAGAGTAGGCTGCAAGTAAATTGAGCTGAATGTAATCACAGTCTGATCTCTGTGGGTGCTTGGACATGCAGCATACCCCTGCTGCAATTTGCTACAGGTTTCTCAACTCACTTAGCAGCAGTGCGGAAGAGCAAGGTGTTTTTGAGGGGTTGGTTATGGGAGTCTGCAGTGTGGCTGCCTGTGGAGCCCTGACATGAATAGCAGGGGAGGCTGCAGATAGGAAGGGTTAGGAGAGCTGTGTGTAGGGTTTGTCTGTTGGCTCCTAGCATTGTCGGTCTCACCATAGGCTTGCAATATGTTTCAGTCTTTCATCAGGTTCTTGAGCTCTGGCAGAACTGAATCAAGTATTTTGGTACTGCAGCGATTGTCAAGGGATGACATCTAACTCATTTTCTCCTTTAGTTACCTACTTGTTATTTTTACTTTCAGGCCTGAATGATCCAGCCCCTGCAGCAGTGAAGGAGACATCAGAAAACAACCAATGGAGCATGTTTGAGGTACAAAGGAAGGACTTTCTCTCTGGGAGTGGCAGGCTGTCATTGTGGGAGGTCTCAGGACACACACTGTCACCTCAGAGAAATGTGTGATCACATGTACAGGCAGAGGCACAGCTGTTCCTGAAGGGAGGTCTAGCCTAGCTCTGAAATCTGGGATAGATGCGTCTGAATAGAGTAGATATCCCTCTATTGAGCATGGCTTTCTTAGTTTCCAGTCTGTCCCCCATGATGCTAACACTTCCTTTGCTTAAATTGCAGGTCAGATATAGTCTTGACATAGGCCGCAGACTTTCCTGCTTGCCACCCAGATCTGGTTTTGCAGTAAATCAATCTCCCTCTGTAACGGTGCCACCTCTACCACAGGAGGCAGCAGTGATTTAGAACAGCTACTTGCTTTCTGTTGCAGAATGACCAGTTGGACCTGGATTTCTTTGGTCCGAAGATGGGGACTGCTGCTTGCAACCCTGCAGGGAACCCTCTTCTTCATCACACCTCACAGACTGCTTGTGGAACATCAGTGACACTGCCCTCTGCTTTCACAGCCTCTCAGACTGCTCCCAGTATCCCTGCACCAAACTCAGCCCCATTTGTGTTCTCTGCTGGGCCAACTGCCCCTGTGGGGCCTCCTAAGACTTTGCCAGCTGCTCCTGGGTGCTTCAGCTCAGCTATGGGAAACAATATGTCCAATAAAATGGATGCACTGGGACAACTCCTTGAAGAAACCAAAGGGTAACTAACAGTTCTGAGCATTGTTTTGTTTCTGTAGTAAGGGAGCGAAGTCAGCTGCAAAGCGTCACTTTCTGAGGCAGACACATTCGGCACTGGTTTAGTAGAAATTTGTGATTGAGATCTTTTTTTTTCTCTGGGAGTCTCAATTTACAAAGTAATATGAGAGCCCTACCTCCAGCAGGGAAAGGCAGACACTACTAGGTAGAATACAGCAGCTGTTCACTCCTGCAGGGCTGCACTACTCCCTTACGTAAGTGAGCAGCTGTTAGGCTGAGCGAACTGCTATGATAGAGGCTTTTGCCAATCTTAGCTTTGCCTACCTTTGCCAAGGTGGGCTCTGCCACCTTCTTGACTTGGAGAGACTGATGCCTGTACCTCCACCACCACAACTTCCCATGTAGCTCTGTTTTTTTACATGAGGCCTTACTGAGTCACAGACTGTAACCTGGTTGCAGGCTACTGCTTTGTTCTAATGATATTCTGTTATCTCAGGATTTATGGTGAAATGTCTGCTTCACATTCAACTCAATTTTCTGTGTTTTTCCTGTCTCCCTTCCAGGACTGTCACCCAAGGCATGGGTACACCTTCAGTGTTCCCTGGGGTTACTTTGCCAGCCACTTCCACCTCTACCCCATTAATAACCCCTGCAGGGCTGCCAGTCACTGCCCTGGGAGCAACTCCAGTTCCTTTCCCAAGCAGCTGCACTGCTGGCTCGGGAAGCCCTCTCTTTCAGTCAGCATCATTCCAGCAGCAAGGCAGTCCTGTGAAAGCACCTGAAATTTCTTTGGCCAATGTCCATGTTCCCTTGGAATCCATTAAACCCAGTAAGTATCTCAGGTTTTTCACCTTTCTCTGTTTTTTTTTAAGCAAAGCTTCCTAACAAAGATCATCAAGTGGAGAAAAGGGTTGTATAATGAAGTGTTCCAACCAAATAGTTAGGTTACCTAATGCTGCTACAGATTTTCTTCTGCAGCATAAACCTGCGTTTGTCTCCCTTTCTCTCTCTGCGGCAGGCAGTGCCCTCCCAGTGACAGCCTATGACAAGAACGGTTTCCGGATCCTCTTGCACTTTGCCAGGGAGTGCCCGCCAGGAAGGTCAGATGTGCTCGTTGTCGTAGTGTCAATGCTGAACACAGCACCTCTTCCTGTGAAGAACATTGTGCTGCAGGCTGCTGTACCGAAGGTAGGAGTGTGCGGCACAGACACAGGGCAACATGAATCTGTGTTCGAGAAGGCCTGGATATGAACACAGGGGCTTGGATGGAACAGCCTCCCTGGTTCTGCCTTTCTGTTGGCTCTGTTCTGCCTGTTTTCAAAAGGTAAAGATGATTCTTAGAGGCAGAAAACACTGAATAGGATAAATCAAGAACTGCAGTTGTGGGTGTTTTATTTTTCTTGCCGTCTAAGATCAATCCTGCTCAGCACAGTGACAGGACTGTTACATGAATAGAGCCATCCTTGAGGTCTGTGGGAATCAGTTTCTAAAAGACATCTTATTCTGAAAATGTATTCTGTTCTGGTTGTATCTCTCCCAGTAAATTTTGGATGTCTCACTCATGTCTTGAATGCTAACCCAGACTTGGCTATGATCTGCCTATCATTGTGAAAACATCTGCATTAAAACCTCTACCACAAGAGCATTCATACTCTTGGAAGGTGATGTTGGGATTTACCTGGCCAGTGCATTCACTCTGGGCTGATTTGTCAATCTGTGTGTCATGTTGTGCACGCTAGGCTGGCTCTTGTCTCCCTCTTCCTCCCATTTGGATTAATTCTGTTCAGCTTGGATGTATGCTGTTAGTCTTGCCAGCCTGTGTGTACATCTTTCATTATCCCCAAGGCAGAAGATATTCCCTGAGGTTCCACTTTCTTTTTCATTTGCAGTCCATGAAAGTGAAGTTACAACCACCCTCTGGCACAGAGCTATCTCCATTTAATCCCATCCAGCCGCCTGCTGCCATCACCCAAGTCATGCTTCTGGCAAATCCTGCAAAGGTGAGAGGGGGCAGTCTGTCATGAAGTGGGATTTATCCTGTCTCTGTTAGACAAATTTCACGTAAACTGAATTCTGCAGGGGGTTTGGACTGATCATTGAGCAGATACAGCTGTTTATTCTTAACCTGCCTTCCAGAGGTGGTCACTGCAGAATTGTATTAGTGATGTTTTCAATTCAGAGCTAGAGGGAGACTGGTTCCCCCACAGACCTTTTCAGCAAGGAAAGCTATGAGAAGGGTCTCTACCTTTCTCCAGCAAAATGACAACAGCCATATGAGGCTCAGCTTTAAAGGAGAACAGTTGGAGCTCCATCAGGAACTTGTCTTGGCCCCCTTGTGCCCTGCATGTGCCCCTGCTTTGGTGATAATTCGAGTGACATTAAACTAGCTGGTGTTGCAGAAGTACTTTTGCTGTGTCGAGGCTGTAGCCTATCAGACCTGAACCAACTGACTAATGTCAGATATTATTCTTCCCCTTATTCTTTGAGATATCAGAGGTACCTATCACTAGTGAAACAAGGACATGGTTGAACCTTTCCTGTCTGCTGATCATGCTGTGGAAGCATTTGGGTAGCTGTGCCAGAAGCTTCTTTATTATTATTTTCTTGGGAAATCTTTCTGTAATTATTCATTGAAGTAGCCTGCTCCATAAAGCTTGAATTGTATGATGAAGTAATTTTTAATTCAATTAATCTAGATGTTACTAGTTGAGAACTGCAACAAAAGAGCTTAAGGCTGGAAGTTGTGAGATCCAAAATTACAGATGTTTGATTGGTCTGGTGGCTTGCTGAAAGACTTTCCCTTTGTGAAGCAAATGGAGATTCCCCACTGAGGGATTGGTTTCATTCCTTTTTTACTGTTTACTGGGAATTTTCAGAGCAGAAACTGTTGTATTTTATCTTCCTCCACCTGATAAGGAGTTTGATTTTGAAGATGTCAAAATATTCCAGCAGCATTAAAGCATGTACTTCAGGCTCACTGGAGAGCAGCTGAGCTATGGGTGATGGCCACATGTGTATGGCAAACTACTAAACTACTACTGGAGGTCATTTATGCTTTTCTCCTGATGTTTTACTCTAACAATAATGCTCTTGTGGCTTACAAAGTTAATAAGTAAATCACTCATATTTACTAAGTAGCTAGAAATACTCCATGAACTTATCTTGGCCCTCTTTCCCCTGCTATGTTAAACTCTTGTGGTCTCTATAGAGCTATTACAGTCAAATGCTTCATTTAGGAGCAACTAGGGCTGTTTTCATGTCGCTCTTGCTTTTTGTCTTTCCTGCAGGAGAAAGTGAGACTGAGATACAAACTGACCTTCACACTGGGAGATCAGCCCAGCACAGAAGTTGGCGAAGTGGATCAGTTTCCCCCGGTAGAGCAGTGGGGGCATCTATGACCCTAAGATACCGCCAGAGACTCCATGACAGGACCAGGAAAGGATCCCACAGGACTGTAATGAATGTGACGTGGGGAGGGACACAAATGCTATCCACTGGTGATGTTCAGCTTCGTTTACATGTCCTGACCACTCTGCTTGTAGCTTTAGTCCAGAATGTTTTACCCCATATTGAAGGGGTCCTGGGACATTTACGCCAAGCATGAACTGAGTGGCAACCAGTAACAGGCAGTGCTGGCTGCTTTTATCGTGGCCTCTGGGTGAATCTGGTTCTACCTTCTACTCAATTAAACTTGAAATTGTTGTATTCTGAGGGGAGACCTGTCATCAGAAGGGGATTTAGTTGGTTTATTCCTGTACTGCTGTCCGGAGATACCTAGAGGCTGGTGGGGTAATGATGCCACCAGGAGCTTCCTCAGTGCAGAGCCCTTACACTTGCTCCCCCTAGGACTTTTGCCTCCTCAGTGCCAGACTGGATCATTTAAGCATGTTGAGCAATAATGCTGGCTCCACGAGGGAATGCTTATTTTTTACACTGAAATTGCGCTTACCTCCCTTCCTCTCCCTCCTCCGTTTCATTATCAACGGTCAATGTAGGCAGACCCTAACTCTGTGTTGTGTGACATGCTATATATTAGGTTGATATATTTATTTTATACTGCTAGCTGCTCTCTGTTGTATCCATTTTGGGCCAGTGGCACTGAGTTTTGTATGCAAATGGCTACACTGGTTATTTTTCTGCCTTCATTGCATTCCATGGTGTGGAGAAAAATGAACTGTGTAATGAGGAGGTAAACCCAACAGGGCTGGGAAGTAGCAGTCAATATTGGTGGAGGACAGCACCTAGAATGCAGAAGTCTTTGCAACTGCTATTCAGGTGCAGTGACTGAATCCAGGGATAAAGAGAGAGGCCTCTCACGTCCCCTCATGCAGGCAGTATTATTATTGTAGTTGAACTGTGTTCTATTGAAATGAGTACAATGAAATACAAGATGTAAATAATAGAGCTATAGAATGTCTGAATATAAACAAGCGGACAGTGAAAGGAAAGACAGCTCCAGTGGGCTGTGATGGTGCATGTGCTGGGTTTTATACCCTCTTTTATTTGTTCCCTGTATTAAGTGGCTAAGTGCAATTGTCTCCCCAAGGGGGAAAGCTATTTTGCTGGATATTAGTATTCTATGCTAAAAGGGGCAGAAGACCTGACCCCCTCTAGCTAACGTTACCCAGAAACTAGGTTTAAATCACCGAAACTTGATTCCCATGGTCCCTTCCTTTTCCCTTTTGATTTCCAGTCTCAAGCAATGCCTCAAGTAGCTTTGAGACAATTTTAAATTAATGTTTTTCTACATTCTTTGACAAAAGCACAGAAGGGCTGGGTCCTTGGACACTGACTATGCTCAGCACTTCTAGCAGTGCCATCAAGCAACAGCTTTTAGGACTATAAACAGGAACAGACAAAGTACTGAGAAAATAAATATGCAGGAGGAGACCCCCTGCCTTGTAGGAAGAAAACTCAAGAGGAGAAAGTGCTGCTGGAATTAATGGAGGCTATAAAATCCATTAGTGCAAATACAACTTTGAATTATGTCTAGCTGTCTTAGGCAGATGCTTACAGCTGCTGAATTTTTCTCACTGATGACAAGTAAATAATGCTAGAAATCAGCAGACTGAAAGGCCTGAGGCCCTAATCAGGGGCTCCAGGCAGCTGTAGAAGCCCTGAAGGTAAAATCAAAGCTTGGCCAAGGAACTTGCTGTAAACTTTTGGGCTGAGGCTCATAAGGATCACAGCCTTGTCAGCTCCCTGAAGTAGAAGGCAGGCAAGAAGGATGGTTAGGTCTTTTGGATCCTCAAAGAAAGCAGCAGCAGTTTTAAAGTGATGGAATAGGATGGGAGACAAGGAGAGAATTCTTTCTGCCTCAGATATATTCTTGCCAGCACTTTAGACACAGCAGGCATAGGGGTATTGCTTAAATCATTTAAATCTGCCCAGGTGCTGTAGTGTGTCCTTAGGAAGCGGGTTTCACTGCTTTAGATGCCTACATGTAAATCTCACTGTGACTTTGAGGAAGTCAGAAGAGCACAAATGCTTTCTGAGGAATGGCTCTGTTCCCAGTGTTAACGGCAGTACATTGCCTGTGCAGCACAGCAAAATGGAAAGACCTTGTCGTTTTGCTGTATGGAAATGCATTGTTACAAGCTTTGGAAATTAAACCACGAATGTTACTTGTAGGTTGAGGTTCCAGCTTCATAGCAAACAGCCGTACTGTAAATATGTCTCAAATGCATTGATTCTGCTGCATGTTAAATAAATTGTTTTCCCTACTTTGACTGCTGGTGGAGTATGAGGCTGTTTCTGGAAATCTAAATCTCAAACCATCATCTCAAGCCCCTCCAAGACTAACCAAAAGGGCAGAAGCTGCTGTTTTCTAAAACCCCGGTGATATAAGAAGTTGGCAGAAATTCAGTTCTGGATACTAGAGGCAATATAATTGAGAAAACAAAGGTTATGTTGCCATTGCCAATGAGACTTGCTTTACAATGGGGAGGTCCTAAGTCCAACTTCAAACAAGCTACCTTAACATTTTGACATGGCTTGTTTTTAAAAATTGTATTTACAAAGACGAAAAATCACCACGGAATATGCAAAACAAGACATTTATTCTTAGAAAAGTGGTCAGGTTTATGTACAGTGAATCACAGAGGAAGAGTAAAATAACATAGTGCTCTCTTCAAGATCCTTCCAATGTGCCTTCTTTGACGATGACTCGTGCAAGATTTCGTGCAAGAGCAAGTCTCAGCATTTCCACTTTCATAGTCTCAACATCATCATCCTAAAAGTAAGTAGAGTTTGAGGTAGACTATTAAACACAGTAATGACCCAATAAGTTCTGTTTCTCCCTGGGACCTCCTGAAGAGGGTAACGTGTTGCCTATGCTTTAATCAACACAAGACAGATCGACCAAACCTTTTTATTTTTCTAGCAGCTGCAGAGCTTTGCACGTGTAGCAAATAGCTCCCTGTTTGTTCTGTGCCTGGAACATTTCATAGCTGGAGCTGTTAGGTGGCAGCATCTCACCTTTTCATTGTTCATGTAATTACGCAATTACTTATCTTGGAAAAGCCTCATAGTACAATGCAAAGAGCAGAACAGGGCAGAGTAGAAGTACTCTTGTACTGCTTTTGTGTATGCTTAAGTACCTTATGATGATGCCTCATTTGGCCAAACTTTAAAAGTAACAGCCTCAGTACCTCATGCTCTCTATTTTTTCTGCCGTGGTGCAGGAATACAAAGTTCAGGCTTGCTTTCTCTGATCCCTAGAGAGCCCCTCTAATTCACTATCTAGTTGCCCTTGAAAGAGGTAGTACCTGGAATTTCTGCTTATCTGACTTCCCTGCTGTCAAGTCTTCCAGACATCGCATCAATTCATAAGTCTGCTCTGCTGAAAATATAACCTGTGGAAATTAGAATAGTTACTGAAATGATTGAGTTTAAGGACATCACGTGGTCTGAGAAGATATCAGCTGAGAGTAGGAGAATGCTTTTACACTGCCACAGATCCATTCTGATAATAAGATCATAACATAATTTAGGTTGAAAGGGACCTCAGGAGGTCCAAGCTCCTATACAAAGCAGAGTCAACTATGAGGTCAGAGCAGGTTTCTCTGGGCCTTATCCAGTCATGGGTTTATAATTACTAACTTGCTATTTTCTTGATGGATCTTAAAAGAAAAATTCAGCTTAGCAGAAGGCAGCACACTAGAACAATCTCCAAGCTAACTACCAGAAGGAACCGGAGGTAGCATGCTTAAATCATCAGCATACCTGTATTCTACTGCTATTTTCTGAAAGGGGGGCACTCAATTAATAGTTGATTATCCCATCCCAGATTCAAAATGGTATCTCATGATAGTACATGAGATTCTTTGTGCTCCCACTGATAGGACATTTGGAGAACTGTGCAATTCCTGAACTCTCATTAACAATTCACTTGCTTATAGGGGGAAGAAAGGTGTCACCACTCTGAGGTACCTTGGGAAAAAAAGAAAGGGTGAGGTGGTCTTTGTCACATTTGACCAGCGTGCTTACCTCTTTCTGCTCCAGCAGGGGAAGGGCATCTGTCAGCAGGGTCATCCAGAAGGAGCAAGGAGCAATATGGGCAGTCATCAACATCAGAAGCAGCTTGGCAGCTTCAGAGAACCTCTTCTCACCATACAGCCGGTGGAATTCACGGTACTTCCCTGTGCCATGGGTGTTGGTGAAGGGTAGAAGGCATTAGAGTCTATCAGAACAGTACAAGCCTAGGTTACAGGATGTTTTGAGCTCAGTTCACTATCATGAAATCTTTAGTGGAATTACCCTCAACTGAAATGAACCTTCAAAGCAGCTGAGCCTGGTTGAATGGAAAAGACAGAATATCGTGCATCAAGAAAGGTTAAAAAAAGGTTAAAAGAGAGGCTGAAAAGGCAGCAGAAAGCCTGCTATTGTTCTTGGTAAGGTTTACTGCTTGAAGCAGCCTGTCAGCTAACTGATACTGTCTCCAGTTTCTCAGTGTGGTGCTGAGTGTTTCCAGGGTGAGCAACCACATGAGTGACTTAGAGAGACTGCTGGTGTCTGCAAAAAAACAGAAATGGGAGGGGAGAGGAGAGAGGAAGAATGCTCTTTTTGATACGTCAGAATATCATAAGGCCTGAAAGGCTTCATAGTCTTCCTGATTGTTTATGTGAAAGCTGAGATCTTTGTTAATATGGAAAATTCTGCTTTCACTATGAATCAATGAGATCAATACGCAGTCCATGAGAACTGGCTGAGGATGAAAGTGGTTTTTTTAGTCTGTGGTTTTGTTTATATCCACTGAACTGTCAACACAGCTGGAAGTAACAATTCCGATTCAGATTCCCCTTTGATTAATGCTTGAGCTCAAGACAGAGACATCTGCAAGATGTCCAGCAAAAGCATACCTGATGTTTCTAAAACTTCCAAAGAAAAAAAAATGAGCAGAAGTATTTTCAGGTCTTCCAGGAATTATTTTAAAAACCAAGAAGAGAGGTCACTTGTAAATAATCATAGTTTCACAATTAAACTACAACTCTGTGGGGCTCATGCAAGAGGTCCTGGGTGGCATTGCACATACCAAGTTATGAGGGAATATCAATTTCCAAAAGTTACAGTTATTCTAAGCTTAATTTAGGATAAGGCTTAAATGAAGGAAATACAATTCCACTTTTGCAAGCCTGGACCAGATAGGAACATAGACTTCAGGATTACCTTCACTGTGAAGCTGCTGTCAACCAGAAGAGACAATTGCCAAGAGCTATTCTATATTCTCATTAGATTTGGGGCCAAGTATTTGGGCTTGCTAACTGCCATGGCTCCAGGGAAAGGTGCGCTTCAGCTCTGTTTCCTGTCTTAGTCCATTAATCATCAAAGGCTACAGAGTAGTTGCAGACAGATGGGCAAGTTACCACAGCCTACACTTGTGCCAGCCAGAAGAAGGAAGCTGTGGTATGTAAAGGAAACTAGATGTTGTATAGCACAATTGCTATAGTGAGAGGGTAAAATAGATCTTTAGTTTGAGCGAACTGGAAATTGGCATGCTGAACCTAGAATAACCGTAGAGACATTTCAGAGAGCTTTATGAAGCTACTAAATTTACCAAATTGTCAAAATAAATTAGTAGTCTACCTAAGGATGACCCCCCCCAGAAGTCTTCCAAGTTGTGTTCACTAAAATTCAATGTGTTCACTAAATAAGTGTCACTAGGCAGTGATACAAACTAGACAAAGACTAAGAAAGAGAAAGCACATGAATGTCAGAATTCAGAATCGTCTTGTTCAAAGAAGCACAGATGCCTACTGTGAGTGCAATTGCAAATGCAGTCTGGATAGCAAACAGGCTGCATCCCAGCTCACTTTCAGTTATTTGCTTTCCCCTCATCACCTGTACACAGGATGTAGCCAGATGGAAAAAGAGACAAGTGCAAATAATTGTTTAGAGTTAGCAATGTTCTAAATAACGTAACGGAATGAAAAACAGTAAATTCTCACCAAGAAATGTCAGGCGGTCACTGAGAAGCATGGATGGTCCCAAATTATCAATGAGGTCTAAGTCAGAGAAGCATCCCTTTTCACAATAATCCTTGAGGAATCTAAGGAGAAAGTAAAACACAATCAAAGCTTAGAGGGGAGAGTATCTTCCACATTCATTTTTTATCTCCCAATCCCTCCTTAGGAAACTTCAGTTCCATTTTAGTCAGCCACCTCTGAGGGCTTCAGAAGACATCAAAACGTTTCCTGGGGGTGGCCAATGAGCTGGCGTAACATGCTTCTAGCAAGTAATTTAATTACTCCTCTAGATTTTGTGGTAGTTGAGATTTTTTCTTTAAAGGAAAAGGTGAGGGAAAGAGCACAGGAAGCTGAGGCTGGGGGATGCACAAATAACACTCCCACATCATAACAGAAGCTCTGTTTCTCTGCTGCGCAAAAGAGTTGATAAGCAGCAGGAACAAGTAAAGCCTTAAAAGGTTTTTGGCTCTGTCCTGTCAGAGCCTTTGAGCCTTCATTATGCTGCTTTTTCAGTCTCTGCTTCCTGTTATGGTTTTCTTTCACCTTCTGTTGAAGGAAACATAATGGCTCTTACTTCATCAGAGAAAAAACAAAACAAAACAGCAGTGCCATTACTCCCTTTTCACTATTGAATATTGTGTATTACCTGGCCTTCTATCAAGAGGGTAATTTCAAAATTATACTCTAACTAGGCAAACAGATTGATACTAGCCTATTTTCAATTAGCAAAAAATACAAGACCTGAGTTTGTTAGAAATTAAAAAGCCTAAAGAGAGTCTGGAAAACACCATATCTTTTTATCTAGGTTTAAGCTAAGCATTAGCCTCTTCTTCTATTTGAGAACAACCTTCCCATCCCTTCAAGGTCAAATATTGTGACAAGTTTATTCAAAACCAGGGACTCAATGAAACTTTACTCTTTGCTACACACATTATAATTGTAGTTTAATACTTTTTTTATTTTTTTTTCCAAAAATGCTGGCTTAAACCGCTCCCACTGACCTGTTTGGAGATTGTATAGTGAACTGGAGATTGTATGGTGAACTGGATTGGTTAAAAATGATTTACTGAGTAAATCACAGAAAGGGATTACCTTTCACTCAAGTTAGTTCCCTAGTTCACGGTGCAGTCCATCACATGGCTGTACTGGAGCAAGTGAAAGGGTAGTGCATAAGGTAGAGCTATTACCAAAAGAAATGTTTATCAAAGCAAGGCTTAAGAGGACTGGATTGTTAGATAAAGTCAACTTGTTTCATCTCTGCATCTGACAGAGTAAAAAGGGGTAGAAAAGAAATAGTTAAGATATTGCAGATGGAAGTACCAAACAATGTTATTTTCCACTCCAGAAGCACATGCTTGGTCTGAAGGAAAGATAGTCTCAATCTGCCTGCAGGACCTTTTCAGGATGGCCACCTTCTCCTCATTCCTATAATCCTGCTGTAGCAGCATCATTTAGGAACTTGACTCAGACTCACCTGTCTGATATTAGCGTAGCAAAAGCCGCATCCTTGGCTCTTATGCTCCAAGACAGGGCAGAGCCCAAGCGATTGTTCCGCAGTGCTTTCATGGCCATGATTTTACAGATGCTACGAACTTAGGCAAAATGTACAGGAGAAGAGGAATAGAAAGAATCAGTTTCAGTAGTTTCAATTATATCACTATAAACAGTTTCAGAGATTCAAGAAACAATCACCTTGTTCATTCATCTGTCTCTGCTCACAGATCCTCAGCACTTTGAGGGCCTTTTGTTCTGTGTTAAGGGGTATCCGCTCAATATGCAGCTCCAAATAAACCCTGCCATATTCTGGACAGTGGTCAAAGTAATCTACCCCCAGCTGCCACAGGCTGAGAAAGAGAAGAAAAGGAAAGTCAAGCATTCCAATCATGCAAGTCTTAGGTAAGTACAACATTGAAGTCGCAAGGAAAACCTGAATCTGGATTAATAAGAGTTAGCTCTAATTAACTTAACATTCAGATCTAAAATGGCTTTTGGTTTGTAATGAAGCATCAGTTGCCTATTTTTAACAGCTCTGGAATACCTGGATCTCACAAGTGCTTTTGTGCTATTGGCTCTGTAGTGGAAAAGCCACAAAGGAAGGAACAATTCTATCCTAGTCAATACGCTTGATGTGTTTTTGTAGATAATTTTTGTCTTTATTTCAGGAAGGAAAAAGTGGTACTGTTGTACAATCCCTTACAAATATCTTTGCTGAAATCCTAACAGCCACTTAACTAAATTTTGCCTTTTTACTTAATTAACATGAAGTTATCTGCTTTGGCTATCTTGATGTTAGTCTAGCCTTGAGTAGAGAAGAGTTGCTACCTGTGGTGGGAGAAGAGTCCGGAGGCATACTCTAGTAGAAGGAATTCACGCATATTTGAACCAAAACTGGAAAAAAAAAAATATTTGCAGCTGCTGAATTATTTCAAAAATACTTTTCATCTATATAGCATATTTTCTCATAGGCTATCTTAATAAGCTTCATACTTCAGGCCTAGGGCAGCTTTCTCCTTGGGAAGGCCTGCCAATTATTTGCAGCACTTAGCAAATAGAATTTACAAGAAGCAGTGACTGCTTTAAGCAACTTAAACTTCAAGGGACTTCAGGTAACAGCATTCAATTGCTTAAATTGAAGTTAAAAAAGATGAGTATGAAAATTGTTTTTAGGTAAGTTTCTCACCATACCCTTAATCACAAACATTTAGGCCTTTGATTATATTCCAGCTAAAATTATGTATTAAAAAAAAAAGTAACTTTGCACTGAGGCACTGTTGAAATAGCATGTCAAATTCATCAGGTTAGCAACTGCTTCTGCTCCTCAGAGCATCTGGGCTGCCTGTAACTTCTTGAGCACGTGCAGCAGCTTTATTTTCCATCTTCTGTAAATGCCCAACATGCCCTTTTACAACCAAAATCCACGTGCTGTTTTGGTTATCCTTGTTTCTGTGCATCTGAATAATGAGTGCAAATAAACACTTACTAGAGATTGTGAGACTGCAGAAGTTTACAGTGATCCAGTAGGTCAGTCAGATGAGCCACAAACCACCAGTTGCTCAGGGCAATGCTAAATTTGAAGTAAGGAAAAGAAAGAAAAAGCTAAGCCTACAACTTCCAAGAAATATGTCAGGTTTTCCATAGTTGTTTTTTACTGTCACAGAAGCTGTATTATTGTATAAAGTCTGGCTGCAATGTCCCAGACCTAATGGAATAATTTTAATTGTTGCCTGCTTCACATGTTCTTATTGAGTTCTTTAAAAGAATAATTCAGCAGTCTGTAATCATACTCTTTATCCTAAATACACTGGGATCCCAGTGACTTCTGGACTGAAGTCACAAAGAAGAAATACCATAAAACTAGGGAGACAAAAAACCTTAAAACTCAACCTGCATTCCTTGATCACTTGATGCATCTCAAATTCAAAGGCTGCCATTAAAATGGTGTCTAGAGGCTCAGGACTGCTTTCTCCACCTAGGAACAGGTCCATACTAGACTGTGGAATAAGAAAACAAGATAAGATAAATGAAGCAAGTGTTAGACAATATAAAGGAAGACATTTGTTTGGATGTAATAGCCTCATTTAGATTATTTTGTGGTAAAGAAATGTCTTGAAGATAGAAGCATATTAACAGAAAATATACAATATTGGAATATAGGAATAAAGAAGCTGGGAAAACAATTTGCAGAAACAAGGCTGGTAACATTAGATACTCAAGAGACTCAGTCCTCAACAATTTACCCACAGTATCAGTCTCCCAGGCCACTTCCAAATTCTAGAAAAAAATCTCTTGGATATATAGTTACTGTAAGATGTCAGTCCCCCCAAAGCTGGTTTTAAATACAGTAGCCCTTGTGCATTAAACTGTGGAGGATATAAAAACAGTTCTATTTCATGCCTGTGCATAGAAACGCAGTTCCATTGGCTTCACAGTGGGATGGGAGTACAGGAGTCGGGTAACCAGAAAGTGGTACCAGGTAGTCATGAGTTCCTTTTTCTCCAGTATGGCATTCTCATCGCCCAGCAGGATCTAATGGGAGAAAAAATATGAGAGTAACTCTGCAATTACAGCAATTAAGATGCAAATACAGTAAGTAGTTGCATCTTAACTTTTCTGGAACGCTACTCTCATTTTGTAAAGTTCATAATGTAATCAAAATTAAACAGCAAAGGACAGAATATCTCAGAGCTCAATTCCCTAACCAGCATTACGGTTTGGGACAGGAAGAGCAAATAATCTGCCCAAGCTTGCAAAGTCTATGGAAAAGCCAAGAACACAGTACAAAAGCCTTGGCCTGAAGTCTTCTGATTTAATGAACAGATTGTCTAGCATATCAAACTTACAGCTACGCAGGGCTCCTGAAGTACAAAAGGATACTCAATACTCATCCAGAGTCTCTTTCCCTGTCATCCAAAACGCACCTTGCAGAGGGATTCCATGTGCGAATTAGAAGCAAAAGTTCCATCCTGTAGATACCGCTGACACTCTTCGTGCCAGTGCTGCCGTTTCAGCTCCATCTCAGTCAATGTCTGGGTGTTGCCAAGCTGAACACAAGATGTATGCACATAAGATAAAGGAAATGTCAAATCAAGTTGCACTTGGGCTCAACTTGCACAGTTAATTCATGCTAAAAAGCTAAACACAGAGCTGCCACATGAATTTTTCACATTGTTCTCCAGTTGCATTTGAAATGTTTTCCTTTACCCATCTAAATAAGGCTAAGTGACAGACTGCACAAGAACCCACAAAAACAACTACAATGATGCAGCTGCATTTTCTCCTCCTCAAGGAGATCACTGCAACAGAGAAGCTCCGTTGGTAAAGTCTTCAAAGAATATTCCCTGCAGTACTGTGAAAAGTTTTCAGTGGGAATTGTTTCAGACGAATGGACAATGTATGCTGCTGCAAAAATGATCTTTCTGGCTATGTTGTTTTTTCACCTAACAATTCTTTCCTGTGTATTTGGGTCTTCCGGGCAATTCAAGAATGCAATTATTACTACTGAAAGGGATAATTCTTGAGATACTTTAATGGTCAACACACTGTGATATTATAGGAGCCATTGTGGAGATACACAGATTAGTCTAAGTGTCATCCCAACAGAACTGCATGAAAAGCTGCTTTGTACATACACTGGGCACAGGCATCTTCTTCATCAAGTCATCCAAGATTCTGCACATGTTCACTGATGTGGGATTGGCACTGGCTTCCTTAGAGAGTAAGTGCCGTGCTTCATCCATTCGGCCTTGCAGCACAAAGACATCCACCTGCAAAAACCACCTGTGTGTGAGCACTGCACTGTGCAAGCTACAAAAAACCCAGGTGGAACATCACAGGGGAATTTTAACTTGTAGTTTAGTCAAGTAAAGTGGAGTTAAAATGCTTAAACTTTAGGCTCTGTTAATTGAAATACACAAGTCTTGGCCTCTGTGGATCTGTAATGAAACGATCATGTTAGAAACAAGGGGCAGTATCATCTTCACAATGGTTTCATCTTAAAACAGTATCCTATGTATTAGTTTGAGATGTGGGATCGCTGACAAGTGGGGAAGAGGAAGGCAAAGAAGAAAAAGGTGAATTCTCTTCTTATATGAAGCTTATAGATGACGATACTCACCACATTCCAAAAGAGCTCATGTTTTGATGGATTTTCACTGCTCAGAACCTCACGGACCATGTTATCCACATCACAGACATGAAGTCGAACCCAGTCAAGGAGGCGAAGTAGGAGGGGACCAGCTTTATGCAGAGAAGATATTATTCTGTTACTTCCCAATTATATTGCTTGTTATTTTATACAATTCCAACCTTAACGGTTTGACAACCATTAGATGAGGCTTACTAATCAGATTTTTAACTGCCTTACTCATATTACAAAGGGACAGAGATCCTTAAGTAGCCAAGCCATGGAAGCACGAGATGGCTGACAAAATTACATGTGGCAAAATTTAAACAGAAGATGAAGACTCAGTCTATAGTCGCTTCCTCCATGATGTAGAAGGACACTTACCTAAGAAAATCCAACTTTAGCACGTAACAGGTAAGTGACTCAAATAATAGATCTTGCAATGCCAAAAGACACATGCAATGTTTTTCCTGATTTCATTCACCATCCTCTATCAACTGGATATGAGGAACTAGGTAATCTGGCGCTAGGTAACTAACTTTTCTTCAAATTAATAATCTATATTTGTGAACTTCTATTCTGAATTCTGGGACCGAGCAAATAGCATATTTTTTTGCCAACTCTGATCATTTCCTCATTTAGAATGCTGGCATAAGCAAACTGAATTCAAAGACAGCATCCTAAAGGTAAAAGAGCTGGACTAGAGTATGTGTAAATATTACTTAGCATCAACTTAAACAGTTTATACTTAAAAATGTTTTTATACTTGAAAATCAAATAAACTCAGAACAAACGTTGATATCACTATACTCCATTATCTTTCTGCGAAAAAGCCAATTCAGAGTGTATTGTGTGTAAGTGAGAAAAGCAGAAAGCAAATCTAACAGTTTAACGTGATTCAAGACATAGAAGACAACTTGCCAAAGCAGAAGAGGTATTAAATGGCTTATTGATACTTGTCAATAATATTTCTAAAACATTATTAAGATATGACACAATGGATGCTGTATACTTTTTAAACAAATGAATATGCAAATAAAAAGCCCTTCGATTTTAACATCAGGATAGTTCACTGCTCACCTACAGCTGCTTCAACAAACAAAATCTCACACAAATTCCAGATCAGCTCCATTGCAGAAAGAATAGAAACCTGAAAAAAGCAGGGACATGTTTCAGACTCAGTAACTATTAAAATAATGGGGTTTTTAACTGCACAAAGACATCTACTGCCCATAGCTATTGCTCTGTTAAGCTTGATTCTTATAGATGAAACACCCTACTGACATTTTTGAGATCTAAATTAAAAGACAGAAGCAGGCCACAATTTCTCCATATACATTCACCTTAGAAAATATTAGAGCTGCTTGTTTATTCAAAATAATGTGTCATTAGTGGGGGGTGAAAGCAGTACAGGAACTGTTATTTTCAAGTTCTTTTCGCTCCTAAGATTTAACATTACAATCAGCATTTTTTTTTGTTTTGTTTTATAAAAGTAATTTGCCTTTGCATTTGAGTCTGAAAGACCAATTAAGGAATATCAGTGCTGCCACATAGGACAATCTTTCTGTGAACACTGTTCTTCCGATAACATTGTCCTAGCATCTGAAAGTTCACTGTAACTTCTAGAGCTTGCTACAAAGTTCAAACGTAGCTGATAGGAACTTGAGCATCTGAGAAGTGAAGTCTCAGCCAGGTGAGTACTGGCCCACAGTTGGGTTTTTTAGATGGCAAGAAAACATCACACCTGCAAAACTGAACACACATTTAAGAAATGGCAGTGTTTCCAGATGTGGGACACATTTTTACTGTTTTAGAAATACAAACGCTAACTGTTTATACACATTTATTCTTGATCAGGCACTGTATTCAATATACTAAGCCAGAGTTACAACTAAAACACATTACTGCCACAGTGTTGGCCTTGACCAACTTGCAAGCCAATGGTTCGTGTTCAGTTGTGACTATGTGGACATGACTGCAGATTACCTGAGTACTATACTGGCTCTGCAGGGCAGGGTCCCGAGCTGAAACTGAGGGAAAGGGAAAAACAAAGAAGGTCAAAACTCAACATACTTACCCTTCTTTCATAACTCTTTACTGATAAAGAGTCCTGATCGCTCACCAATTGTACATTTAAATTAGTATATACATGACAAAGCTAACCTTTTATTTTTTACAAATCTGGTATGTTTACAGGGTAAGGATGGAACGAAAGAATAAAATATCTCACTTTTTTGGCAGCAAGCTGCTAATTTGGCCTGTTTCCCATAAAACTGCAACCACAGAAATGAAAAGAAAGCAAATCCCCCCAAATCAGTTAAAATGTAGTGCAAAAAAATCTCAGACCAGATTTATAAACCAACTTGGAAATCCCAGGGATGGAAATGGAGTCTTGACAGTTACTGAAACCCATGCACACTATTTTACAGTGGTAACAAATTACGGTTGCAATGTTATTTTTATAATCACAAATAGCATGTCCTTTTATTGCAGTAGGAAAACATATAAGCAGACTTACCAGCTGCTTGGTGCATGTCCTCCATACAAGCCCTTATGACTGAGCGGTAATTTTTACTCACTTGAACCAATCTGCCAAGCACAAAAAGACTACGCTTAGGAAGAGTTTTAGGTCTATGGCTGTCGTCTGCTAGTCTTGCGAGTGTTTTTGCATTAAGAGTCCTCCTACGGTAAATCTAGTGGAAGTCAGTGAGGCTGAACACACTGGTTAGATACACACTATACACAGGTGAAGGGATTGCTCAGGCCTTGCTTTAAAAAATCACCCCTGAATAGTCATTTATACTGCACTATTGCTGATTAACCGTAGCTTCAAGTACAGAGCTGCTGGTTTACAGTCGCTGTCTGCCTCACTGGAGGCAAATGAAAGAGCAACGACAACTTCTGTTTCCAGAACTTTGCAGCCACAGTCCACTCACTGCGTTTTCCTCGATTTCCCAGCAAATTCTTCCTCGCTCCTCTGGAGGCCGATGAAGATCCCGTGCGACTCGTTGAAGAGCTTGCGCAAGGTCTGGACGTATATGTCTTGGTCCTTGCGGACGACGAAGACGCAGGAAGAGCTCGGCCGCCCCTCGCCAGCTCCTGCAAGGAACCGCGTCGGAGCCCGGCGCCGCGGAGAGCCCCGGCCGCAGTGAGCGGCGGCGGAGCCCGCCAACGGCCGCCCAACGGCCGCCCAACGGCCGCGCGCCCGCACCCACCTCTGCCCCCGAAGAGCGTCTCGCACACGAGCATCTCCGCGGGCCCCCACTCGAAGCACAGCTGCCTGGCGGCGGAGTCCACGCCCGGCAGCACCTGCGAGGGCACAGCGGCTCCGTGAGGGGCGCCCGGAGCCCCGCCGCCCTGCCCGTCCCTTCCCCCGGCCCCGCGCCCGCCCGCCCGCACCATCAGCGGCGGCTCCGCGTCCGGCTCCTCCATGGCTGCGGCCGCGCTCCTCTCCCGCGCGGCGCGCAGGGCCCCGCCGCGGCTGCCCGCGCCGCTGCCTGCGCCCGCCCGCCCGCCGCCGCCGCCCGCCTCCCCGCCGCGGCGCCTCCCGTCAGCGCTGCCCGCCGCGGCGAGGCGCCGGCCGCCGCCGGGGCAAGGAGCCCGCCGGGGCTCCGCCGGTTTGGGGCAGGCGCCGGCCGCTCGCCCCGGAAGCGCGACCGGGCTCCCAAGGCCCCGCGAGCGCGGCGGGGAGGGGGCGGCGGCGGCGGGCAGGCGAGCGGGCTGCGCTCCGCTGCGCCGCGCCGCGCCGGGGGAAGCGCTCCTGGCCGGGGCCACCGCGGCGAGCGGCTCCCCGGGAGCTGCGGTGCCGCCCCGGCGCTTCCTGCCGCCCGGGCCGCTGCCGAGCGCCGAGGCGGGGCCGCGGTGCGCGGCCCGGGCGGCAGGGGCCGGCGCGGGGGCGGAGGGGGGCTGAGGCGGCGCGGAGGGCTGCGCGGAGCTGCCGGTGTGCGTAGGTTCCCCGAACCTCGTACCTGCCCGCTGTATTTCAAGGTGGGTGAGGGGAGGGAGCTACCCCCGCCGATCTGCTCTTGTTTCCTGACAGATATTTTAAGTGCTACGCGGATGTAACGCAAGGTTTTTCCGCACGGGATGGTTCAGCTGGTCACTCAATATTGTTTTTGTATTCACTTCATTGACTCGGTTGCCTTGTAACAAGCAGCTTCTGTTATTTCTTTACACGCTTCAAACACTTGCAGAGAGCTAAGCCTCCAGACCGCAGAAGGTGACGTTCTCTGGAGCAGAGCTGCAGGAGCTCTCAGGCAATCCCTTCGATAAAGCCAATTGATTTCTGTGTCTTTTGACTTCAGATGGTTCCTACAGGTTAGAGAAGGGCTGATAGTGAAGCATTAGGTTTATCATAGCTCAGAGAGCAGCACTGGCAGGTGGAGAAAGAAACCTTGCTTCCTTGTGTGCCTTATTCACATACTCAGGGTCACAAGATATATATATTTTTTTCCTTCTGTGCCTGACAGGGGCTAGGGTGTGAGTTAATACCCCCTAGAGACTGGGCACAGTTTGCCTGCTGAGGCTGCTGGAGTTTAGCATGATCAACCCCCTGCTCGCTCTGCAGGCTCAAGTACCAATGGAGTCGAACTTAAGTATACCTTAATAACTAGGTGTGAAAATCACTAACCATGTACTGTTTCTTTCCTTCCATTCTGCTCTCCTTCCTCGCTCAGCACACCCCTCACTTTCTACCCTTTTCTCTAAGAAGCGAACTTGTTCAGTGATACTCTTTTTAAGAAAAATCTGTAAGACTAATTATGCTACCTTGCTAAATGCATAGCTGGAAGAAGCTAGCCCCTTTAATACTGGAGCTTAATGCTTCCCAAAGAAGCTCACTGAGAATTAATTTTTCAAGATAGCTTAAATCATTCACTGTCCTTGTAAGACAAATGTTGCAACGCCCTGCTGCTAGATTGCCGTTTTTTTTAAAAATTTATTGGCTACTGCGTCCATCATTTCCAATAAAAATAAAGCTAGCAGTTATCTTTGGTAAGAGTGTGTTATTACACTGATCCTGCTGGGAACAGTGGTGTCTTCAGGTCAGTCAGGAAGGAGGAATGGGACAGAAGGACTGAAATCTTCAGAAATCTGCTCGAGAATCTAAGACACATCAATTTTAAGAAAGCTCCTCCTTGATTCTGGATAAGAGGTCTGTATTTTTGGAGAATTTGGGAATGTGTGTGTGTTTGAATCTCTGCTTGTACAGACAGTTATTTTTACCTACTATCTTACAAAATGGTGCTGCTATGTGCTGAAGACTCTTGAGGATATTAGTGTTGGAATAACCTAGATCCAAAATATTCTTCAATGTGTTACTAAAATGGCCGCTGATACAAATCAAAACTGGATGTTTGAGAATTCAGCTGTAAATGCACCTGTGTCACTATTCTTCAAAGAGAGGGTGCTGCTTCTATAACTGCATCTGTTTCTGGTGACTGTTAGAAGATTTATAATTGCTTATGTTATCAGCCAGTGTACAGGATAAAAGTAAAGAGCCCACTGCTTCTATGGGCATCATAATTAAAAGCCACTAAAGAATTCAAATGAATACTCAGTTGGCTACACTTTTTTTTACTGGCTAACTCTTTTGGAAATCTGAGGCTTGTCTGTTGAGTGCCAGAAGAATGGGAGTTGCTTTCTTTCCTGTAGTGAAGCTAAGGAGTTGTCCCCACATTAGTTTGAATATCAACCATATATCAACTACAATAGTAGAATCTGCAGCTTCCTGATGCATGGGGCACCCCTGTGCTCATTCAGTGACTCTGCTGCGTGCATTTTTCTTGTTTCCCTTTTATCTTTTTCTAAACATATTTCTCTGTGGACCATTCTGTGGGGAACCACAGCCTTAGGCTTAGAAAGAGTGAGACAGAGAAATGAGTGGTCATCCTTTACCAACTATAGTTTACCTTCCCAACAACTGCAGAGAATGCCCATTGGTCTCAGCAGTCTTATTTTTCTCTTCATCAGTATGGAAGATCTAGAAGTGGGATAGTGTTCTGTTCTGCTCCAGAATCACATCCTGTACAAAGACACTAAAAGCTGGTGCAGAACTGTAGCTCTTTGGTCCTCTCTTGCTTCCTCAGATGGTGCATACAGTCTGCTGCACTCACTAGCTAAAAATTAGAATGTCTTCATGTTAGCAGCCTCTGATGACCTTGAACTGATAAGGGAGATGGTTCATTCCTGGGGAAGTCAGCTTGGGAATGATGAGTTTTAGTTTGAAATCTTGAAAACTCCTAGCCCTTCTTTTAATGTTGGCTAGAGGTCTGCATGTATCTAGAAGGGAGCCTTTCATCTGCTCCTTGTCAAAATGACCTCTGCCTGTCCAGTTTGTGCAGTTATGCAGAATTGGGAACCACTATGTCAGCATGGAACTTGATATTGCTCAGAAGGACTTTAGAGTATAGGCTATCAGGAGGCGGGGGGGAAGAGTGGTCTTGCATTTACTAGGGGGAGAGGGTGAGGGAAGAAAGCAAAAAACCCCAAGACCTGATGAAGAAGAGAGTTAAGTCAGGGAATAGGTTTAAAAGCTATTTTGTGACTTGGGAAAGGGAGAGAAAGATCAACATCATGAACACTGAAGGCACGGAAAAGGCAGTGCTCCAGGCAAAATATATGTTCTGTTCCAGAGGCTAAATTAGTGTTAATGAAGAGGAAAGCCTGAATAAGCCACTCAGACTTAAGAGTTCAGGTTGAAAAGGCAGATTTAGTCCTATTTTGTTACTTAAGCCTTCAAATAACTATTTTCTTTCTATTCTTCCATTAAATTAATTGCTAAGTAATACACAAATTTGAATGAACTGGAGTTGCTTTTGTAGTCTTAGCTTGTGGATATGAAGTAACACCTACCCTCTGCTTGCAGCTTAATATCTGAAAAATCTTAATGTCTTAAAATCTCAGTGTCAAAGGGGATATATCTGTTGAGCACTCAGGTTTCTTCAAAAGAAGGTGGAAAATTAAGCCTAAGCGTTATGCAAGATCTAGGTACATTGCATGTCTTCCTTATAAATCTGCTGTACAAAAATCCGACATGGAAACATTTATGAAATGGCACGTGGATTTTTTTTTTCCTGGAGATGGAATTTCTCTGGAATTCTCCCTGTGATGCTTCCCCATTCATTTCTCTTCAACTCTATGCCTTAAAGAGGAGGAGCTCTGGGAGACAAAGAGCTTTCCCTTTGCCCCCCTTTGCTGTGGCCTGGACCTTCCAGGACTCGGTCCTTTGTAGTTCACAGTATGGCTTCTCCCCTGCCGCTTGCTCCGAGTGCTGCTGTCTAGCATGTTAGGTTTGCATTTTTTATCACTCTGTTTATTGTTAGCTCAATTGGGTCTCCTGTATAATGTGAGTTTTCCCTGTTGCTACATAGAAAGAAAATCCATCTAAATATGAGATTTGTAAAGAAATGCACTGTGATTGGGAATCTGTGTAATTGGTGGCAAGGCAGACTATGATGGTATAGCTGAAATAGGTTTTAGCTTTTTTTCAGCGTGTATAATTTCTGCAATGGTACTGAAATCCCATATGTTTTCATAAAATCTAGCTTATTCTCCTATCTCATTTGAATCAGATTTGTTCTGTTTGTGATGGTGGCCTTAATATATATTCAACTGAATATCATTCTTGCATGCAGTTCTTTCATGCTGCTCTCAGGCAGGCCTTGGCCAGTTTCAGCCTATCTCCTCCAAGCCACTCCCAAAGAAATCCTCCTGGACCTGCAGCACACAGGTCTTTGAAAAGGGATGTGGAAGAAGAGGGGAGAATGCAGAAAAATGAGACCATCAAGCAACATCGGTCTTGTGATGCCCTTCCTCACAGCAGTTGCTCCTCTGGTTCTTGCATCATTTCTATAAATAGAATTTAAGATCTTTTAGGAAATGGCACTTTTCTTTTGTTCTATAGTGTACCCAGTAAATTTTGAGCTTGCTTAAACAAACTGTGTATAAAGTAGCAGAGTAGAGTGATTTAAAGATGGTTTTTTCTTTCTTCTCTTGTATAGTCCTGCTTCCCATTGGTGATAAAAGATTTTAGGAGGTAGAAATGGTATTGCACATCGCTCATGAAAGCTAAAATAAAAGGTGAAGGCAGGTTGTAGGACAGTGGTGCACTGCTAGACTGTGCAAGGAGGATTTCCATTGAATCCTGTGGTGTTCTCTAGCTATAGGTGCTTCTTACCTACTGGTAGTTTTAATAAATACAAAAAGGATAGCATGCGTAATTAAATGCTGAGAAACCAGGCAGGATACACCGACTGGAACACTGTGATGATAAATCAAGGAAAATTACAAAGGTAGGAGTGGAAAAAGCAGCTCAAAGGAGTGTTGGTTTAAGCCACAGTTACAATATGAAACAGTGTCTCAGTTTCCTTTCCTGCCTGGTTTGGACTAATTTCTCGCAGTATGTGTGATTTTTCCAGCCAAATCTCTTGTCCTGTGTTAGGACACAGCCTGGGTAATGCACTACATTTTTTCTGAAGTAGTTTGGGCTATCTTGTGTTTGATGAGATTGAGCCATATTTGACATGGAATCATAAGGACTCTTGAGGAGTAAAATATTAAAACTAAAAGGTTCTGTGAAACTGTAGATTAGATTTGATCTTTCAGAGTACAGATCCAAGTGAGACAGTCTGAAGTCTGTGCTTCACTAGTAAGCTTAGTTTCTTTTGACTTGATATTTCACTACTACAGTAATTTATTCTGGACAAATCCAGTCTGGTAACTCCTAAAAGCTGCAGGAGATCTATTATATGCAGGCCTGAATTTTGTCATACAAAATGACAAGAGGGCCTGCGTGACCATATGGCCACCTCTGCATTATGGTGTGGAGGATATATGCTACACTGAGTAGTGTTAATGTGCCCTGATAGTCCACCTGGTAAATCCATGCCTGAAATATTAACAAGGGTCAATTTTGTGGTGTTTCTTCAGCAGGTGTGTGCTGTAGAAAAACAATTACAAGTGATGGGGCAGAGGTAATGCTTGTACAAGAAAGGCTCAGCAACAGTTTTTAAGAAACTGTTAAGTGACTGGATCTGAAATGTTTTGAAGTCCCTGGAATTACAAAGACTTTTCTTCTCTGCCCCTTCCAGCAGGTGGAACTCAAAGGAATCACTTGAATTAGTGTATTTTCTAGCTTATGTATTTTGTTATCAGATAAATTTTGAAATGCTGCATCATGTCTTCAGCCCACTGAAGAATATAAAAAATAAACTTTGACTGCAGCCATTATATTCACGACACATTTGCAGTCTCTTCGGGGGAGCAGAGGCGCGGTGGGTCTCGATTCCTTTTGTAGAAGCTATGTGTATGTCGTGGCCTCGTGCTCCTGGGGAGGAGAACCGCGGGGCCGGGAAGCGCCGCTGATGACTGCAGGTTGGCAACTGTAATCTCAGGACCTGTATAAATCCCGTTTGTAAGCCGGGGCCCGTGGGGAGGACAAGGCGGCGGGGGCCACGGGTGGCGGTGGGAAGCGGCGGGGAGCGCTGCAGCCGGATGGCGGAGCGGTGAGGCGCGGGCGCCCAGGGGGCTGCAGGACTGAGTGGGGCCCAGGGCCTCGAAGCCGGCAGGACAGAGCCCCGCCAGGCCGGGCGGGCTGCGCCCGGCTCGGGTGTGGGCTTCGTGTTGGGCACGGGTGGGCCCGCGGCAGCGGGGGAAGTGGGGGAGAGCGGCCGTTTTCAGGGAGGGGGGCGCGCGTAGCAGGGCGGCGGCCAGGCCCCAGCGCCGTGGGAGGAGGCGCCGCGGCCCGGCGGCCATTTTGAGGAGGACAATACACGCCGCACGGCAGGGCCCGCTGCGCCCGGCGGGCGGGGCGCGCGCACGCAGCGCGGGGAGCCGCCGGGGCGCGCGCACGCTCCGCCTCCCGCCGCCGCGTTATGTAACGGCCGGGGCGCGCGCGCTCCCTCCCCCCGCCTTCCCCGCCCCCCCCCTCCCGGCCGCCGGGCCCAATGGGCGGCGGGGCCGCGCCGAGGGGGGCGGGGGAGAGCCCGGCGGACGGGGCGGGCGCGCGCACGCAAGGGGGCAAGGCGCGGCCCCGCGGCAGTGCGTGCGCGCTCCCTTTCCCCCCTTTGCCTTCCCCTCTCTCTCTCTCTCCTCTCCTCTCCGCCGCGCTCGGTCGTTTCTTCCCCCCCTTTGTGAGGCGCTCGGAGTGGCCCGGACGTCGCTCACTCGCCATGGCCGACGAGAAGCCCAAGGTGAGGCAGGCGCCCTTCCGCCCCCGCCGCCTCCCTCCTTCCCGCCCTCCCTCACCCGCGCCGCCTCACTTCTCCCCTCAGGCGGCGGCGGCGGCGGCGGCGGCGGCGGCGGGAGGCCAGGCCCCGGCCGCGGGCCCGGCCAGCCAACGGCCTCGGCTCGCCCGCGCCGGCTTTGCGCGCCATTTTCCTGCGCACCGCGGCCGGCTTCCCGCCCCGCCGGGGGAGGGGGCCGGGGCCGCGGCCTCCCGGGGCGGGCGGAGGATCCCCGGGGAGGGCGGCGGGGAAGGGGGAAAGAGGGGGCGAATCCGGGCTCCCTTCCCGCCCTCCTTAGGGGGAGAGGCAGGTCTGGAGGCGGTTGCTGCCGTTGCCTTCCTCCTCCTCCTCCTCCTCTTCCTCCTCCTTCTTCTCGTGGGGCCGCATCCGGCCTCCCGTGCGCGGCCGGCGGTGGCGAGGGCGCAGCATCCCCGCTCGCAGCCACCCTTTCTACGGGGCACTTGCCAGCCCCTTCCCATATGGTGCTGGCAGCAGCGCGCCGGGGCCCTTCCGCCGCGGGCGGGGCGGGCGGGCGGGCATCTCTCCCGGCCCCTTTTGTGCTCCCTCTCGCCCGGGTCCCCTCCCGGCGGCTCCCGGAGGCAGCGGGGAGAAGCGCGGGGCTGAATTTTTCAACAGCAGGAGTTTTGAAAAAAAAAAAAAAAAACCCAACAACAATACCCCCCCACCCAGCTAAACCCCACAACCGTCAAACACCCTACTGCCGCGCATTATTTATTTATTTTTTAATTTTATTTTAAACGGACTTTGAAGGCTCCGTAAAATAACAGGCTGGGGCCGCCCCGCCACGGACGGCCCCGGTGTGCCTGGTCCGCGGCCCGGCGCTGCGGCGTGCGGGGATCTGTCACATGGCGGGGACCCCGCTCCCTGGTTTCGGCCGCTTTTTTTTTTAAAGCAAATACAGCTGAAAATGATTTTGGCACCTTTCGGAGCGGGCGCTTCCGAGGAACGGGGTGGTGTTGAATCCTCCCTTTGCCTTTGCCTTAGCTCTGTGGATCAGAACATGAGCAAGGAAGTTGGTTCCCTGTAATTTCTGTGTGTGGCTTCTTATGGAAGCAAGAGTATTGGTCTGCTTATTTAGGATTTTTTTAAAAATGTTTTTCTGGAAGAGAAAGCTTATTTCTCATCATATTTTGTCAACTTTCCAAAAATAGTCCTTTAAAGTATCTTAAACTTTCCTGAGAAGCTCTGTAATTAGCATGAAAAAGTTTGAGATAAAGTGAGAAAGAGACTTGCCAGCGTTTGAGCTAAAGTAAATAATTTTATCACTTTGATAGGAAACTATAACATTGCATATTTTTGTGCCTTTGACAGAAATACCTTTTTAATTTGTAGAACTGGGTAATAATTGTTCGTTGTTACTTTGCATGTTAATCAGTCTCAACAGTGGCAACTAATATTGTTAGGGGTTTTATTGGTTTTCTTGTTTCAAATTAAAGCACTGACCTTTATTTCCTAATTTAAAGTTTGAAGTTGGTAAACAGCAATAACAACTTCAGTTCATCCTTTTTAATGAATTGTTGCACTTTGGTAAAATGTTAACTTCTTGTTTCATACCTTTTAAAAATGTGCTTTTTTTTTCTCCCCCCCCCCCCAACAGGAAGGAGTGAAGACTGAAAACAATGACCACATTAATCTGAAGGTGGCAGGGCAAGATGGGTCTGTGGTGCAGTTTAAGATTAAGAGGCATACACCACTTAGTAAACTAATGAAAGCCTATTGTGAACGACAGGTATGATTCTTGTATGAACTTTAGGAGAACCAGTGTCTCGGGGAGAGATGATGTCCACAGAGGTGGATGAAGACAGTAAAGTCTTAAAGCTATATAAATGTGGAAAATACTAAAGTTTTAATAGAAACCGAGTATGCTGTAGACACTGTTCTGTTATTCAGGTCTGTTACAGAATAGACCAATAAGAGTTGTAGCAGGAAACAGGTAAAATAAGTGATCAGTTGTTATCTTTGTGAAATCTGCTTTATAGCTCAAGGCTATTGGGAGGCTACTGGTACTCTACTACTCAAAAATATCAATATGGAAATGCTGGGATAGGAACCTGCAGCATGAAGTTAGGATGGACAGTTGAATGATGGATAGAGGTATTTTTATAATGCAGAGTAAATTCTTGGTCTGATTGTGGATTTCTGATTTATTAGCTTAACGTTATCGTATTAAGGTGAGAGAGTATCAGTGAGTGTTTCAGGACTTAAGGGTATCTAATGTCAGGCTTGGGAAGGAACATGTACGTGTAATGATTATTATTATTTTTTTTTCTCTTGTGGCCTAGTTGTCAAATTGATCCTCTGAGGGACAAAATAGGTATTTTGCTAGCACGGGCCAACTGCAGCCAACCTACTAGCTTACAGGTAGCTATTGCAAGAAGTTCTGAAAATACCTGTGGAAGAATAATGTTATTTAACACTTTCTCCTGAAGCAGTTGATGAGGAAAACTTTGTCTATGCTGCTGTCCAGGAATTTTTGAATGTCTGCTTTCAAAAAGTTGCTGCCTCTGCAGGCCAAAAGTATTTGAGATTGGGGAATTTTGGTTTGTTTATTGGTTTAACAGATATTCAGTGATACTAAAGAATAAAATCAATATAAAATGTCTTTATAAATATTTCACAACAAAGATGAAATCTAATTCATATGCGTAATGGTAAAACTTCTTCAGTTTACTCTTTGCTCACAATAGTATAGCAATACAAATTAAAACAGGGTGAACTGACTCTTACTGAATTTGCTTTGTATAGGTGTTCTGGAGATACAGCAGTGAATGCTTGAGGCTATGGGCTTTTTTTTTTCTACTTTTGCCGTTGAGTCATGTTACATTATCTAAATCACTGTATATTGCCTTTTCCAAACATAAAGTGCAGGTATATCTCTTTTTGGGGGGGAGTTGGAGGCTTGGTTAATTGTTTGTTGAGTTCTGGAAAAGGTTATATGAGAGGTGTTATTCATACTTAAGTCACCTGAATGCAAATCAAAGCGAAATTTTAAGACTTTTTATCCAAATTTCTGTTCTGTTACAAAAAAAAGTTACCTTAAAAAAAAATCCCTTCTGATATGAATTTTAAATAATTACATTTTCAAAGGATATTTCTGTGGAGGTGGACTCTTTTAAACTTTTGTTTCAAAGGTGTTTAATGCTCAAACTTTGTTTGAAATCATTTTTACTGACTGTCTCTAAATGTTAGGTTTTTGTTTGTATTCCAAACAAGGCATATTCTTATCTTTAAAATCTGTAAGATGTGGACTTTAGATTTAGTTTTAGAGAGGTGTAAGCTGCATACAGTAGAGAACTTAACAGTTTTAAAGAGTGAAAATCATATATTACATCTAGTAGAACTAAAATGGAAGCTGTTAAACCTTGGATGGTATGTTTGGATTATCAAGACTATATGTGATTATTGTAAGTGGGAAAAGATGATCAATTGTACGTACTCAATATTATTGTGGAGGCTAATCTTACCAAGATACAGCTTTTTCTTATGTTCCTAGCTAGCATTTATTCAGCTCATAAAGTCGTTAGGAACTTGCAAAAAAAATAACACTTTCAGAAAAAGAAATACATATTTTAAGAAACACAATGTCTGAGAAGACAGCTTAAAGCAAGGGTTGCTGTGCAAAAATGTGTTGCTGACACTTAGACACATGGTTTTCTTAAAGAAGACGATGTTCTAAGTGAACATAGCAGAATCTGAGTCACACTGAAGATGTTTTGCTGTGAACTTTGAAGTCCTAGGGAAAAGTTTACTCATCAGAATATACTTTATTAAAACATTTCTCCTGATTAAATCCACTTTTCAAGAAAAATAATTACTATGCTAAGTTTTCTTTTGTTTGTAACATTTGCTCTTGTCTAGGTAAATGGGGACTTCTTTTGCTATTCAGGTGTGCCAAAGCAGCACCATCCATACATTGGATTAATTTCAAAACCAAGTAGTCTTACTGTACGTTTAGATACTTTGTAGAAAGAGTAGACACAACTGGAAGAAAGTAGACATGGAAGGAGCTTGACTCTGTTCTTGGTTGTATCTTCAAACTTCATTCTTCTTGCTGTGTAGAGTTCAGCGTACTATGAACTCTCTTTGAAAACTAATGTGAGTTTTTAAGCTTATCTTAATACATGGCTTTATTGTTCCTCAGCTATCTCTTTGAAACTGTCAGCTCAAGTGAGAATGAGAAGTTGTATTTTGGGGGATGGAAAAGGTCAGCAAAATGACTAGTGAATGTGGCAAAAACTTTTGATTCGCTGTGATGCTCTTCATTTGGTGGTTTATTTTCGGAATTAGAAGATCCTTTTAACTTCTTGGAAAGTTCACTTCAGCTGTATTTGTTGCGTTGGTTTCTTGTTTGTATATATTTAAGTTCAGAAAGACATCATTAGCTACTGCTTGTTACTTCAGACTAATAGATGGTGGTTGTGTTTTTAGGGTAAAAAATGCTTGATAATATATTTGCTTTTGGGGAAAATCAAAAAAAAAAATGTACTGGATACTATTACTTATTGGCATGTCTTATCCAAAGTGTTACATACACTTTTAAAGATCTATTTAATATTCAAAAATACTATAAGAATCTTGTTGGTTTTGGCCTTTGGGGTGGGACTTGTGTACTAGAAATCATTTTAATTTACAGTCAGTGGGGGCACTCTTCACTGCTTCTCTTAAAGTTGCACTGTGTCCAATCACTTAATATAAAACATACTGCAAAGATTTGTAGTGAAGTGCCTCATAGTTAGTTTATGAGGGGAATATGAAAACTACATCGTGAATTATGTATGGTGGCTTTTAAAAATATGTTCGTGGTACAATTCCAGTGACAAGCTGAAGAGAAAATAATAGTAAGTATTTTTACACAAGACTTACTTCCCTTTATGTTGCTTCTCTTTGTCTAGGGGTTGTCAATGAGGCAAATCAGGTTCCGGTTCGATGGGCAGCCAATTAATGAAACAGATACACCTGCACAGGTAAACAAACAGAAGCAAATCTTAAAACTTATACTTAAAGTTTACTGCAGGAGTTGATGCTTCTGTTTATTATGAAATACTTGTGTAATTGCATACATTAATAATAGAACTTGATTTTTTAAAATATATAGTTTTAGGGGGGCTAGTAACTGGTTTAGAACTATTAGAAATAGATTCTGAGATTTCTATTTTAAGTAATAAGCCTGTATCACTATAATAACAAGTTAAGAAAATAAGTATGGTGTCAGCAGGTGGTAAGCCATGTTATGAGTGTTGCTTTATTGATTCACGACTCTTGAGATAAGAATTGGTAAGGTAAGAACTGAGTTTTTCTGAAGTAATAGCTTTATGTTTCATAAAAACTTGCCAGGATATCATCATCAGTTCTGTTTGTAAGCTTGCACATTGTAATAAGAAAGTCATTTTTCCATTATTTCTAATTGGAAGCTGTGTTTCAGGCATAAAATTGTTGCATATTGGGAAGTTTGGGTTGTCTGTCTATATTCTGGTTAAAACAAAGGTCATTGTAACAACTGAATGGTATGTTCCGACTCTGAGCTTTTTTCTATACTATCCTATTCTGTTTAAACAACCATTCCAAGTGACACACTTTTGTATGCTTTTAGACTCACTTCTTAAAAGGAACTCTTTAATTGTTTTTGAGTTTTATCAAAGATCTGTATTTTCTAAGCAGATGCTCCTAAGAATGTGCCTCTTACAACCAATAATCCTTACAATTTTTAATTTAAAGTAGTAAAAACTGAGACTACAGGCTGTTTTTCGCCCCATTTGTGTTAGGTTGAAGCTAAGAATCAGTTATTTATAGCTGCAGTAAATGCCATGTTTGGTATCCTGGAGCAGAAATTGAGACTGTTTAGAAATACAACTCTCATACATTAGTTACAGCAAGTCTTTCAATCTTGGTACAAATTTTGACAGCAGGTAACATTAACATCTCAGGAGTATCGATTGGAAAACTTACTGTGAAAAAGAGACTTGTAGTAATAAAGTATTGTTTTCATCTCAGCAGTTTGTTACATCGTTGACCATATAATGTGCCTGAAATGGTCTTTAATTTTTGTGCTTGCTGATACTCTGTTTTGCTGCCTGATTGGGCTAGGGACCTTAATTATAGTCTGCTTTCTGTAGCTGAAGCCGTTTGCACATTTGAACAACAAAGTGGAATTATGATAATGTTCTAAGGTAAACTGTGGAAATAAATGGGAGAAAAAGATGCAGTAATAAAGTAGGCAAGAGAATTACAGCACTGTGATGTCTGACCTTTTCCACAGGAGTATCATAATGCTCAGTTAAGTTGTATACTAGAATTCATTATAGGACCGCTCTAGTTACGCACTACAGTTACCCTCTGGGGTGTTTTCCACATCATTTCTTTACTTTTGAGTTATTGTGAAGCAGCTTAATTGCACAAAGTGATGATGGAGGGAGGTGGTACTCCTAGATAATTAAATTTTGTAAAAGGTAGAAGTGAAGATAGGAAATAAAAGAACTACCCAGCCTATAGTAGATATCTGAGAGGAGTTGAAAGCCTTTTTTCTCTTTTCTGCTGTAGTTGGAAATGGAGGATGAAGATACAATTGATGTGTTCCAGCAGCAAACAGGAGGAGTTTACTAAAAATAAAATAAAAAAAAGAACCTGCTACTTTCCTCTCCAGAACTGTGCTCCCACAGGCAACACATTCACAATTAGAAAAATGAGACTTGGTTCAGCCACATCCTGACTACTGCAGTATAGTTTTCTCTCTTCTCTCTGATTTTTTTTCCTATTCCTTCTATTGTACATAAAGTAACTGGTGTATGTGCACAGACATAATGCATATTTTTTTTAAACTAAATGGCCAATGGTATGTTTTGATCAACATTTAATGGAGATGGGGTGGGAAAACAAAATGGTTCTGTGAAAATGCCCCTTTCTCCGTTAGTGGCATGCTCCTTCTACTTTTATCTTTATATTCCAGTAAGTTATTTTGCTCTCACTGTTTAAAAACAAAAACCTTGCATACCTTGTTTGATTGGATAATTTCAATGTTTTTCTTTTATCATTGTAAAACCAAGGACAATTTTATAACTTTTTTGTACGTAGCTGTTACATGTAGAGCAATCTCTGTCTAAGTAGAGGTAAATTACTCTTAAAAAAAAAAAAAAAAAAAAAAGGAAAAAAAAAGATCCTAGATAGTTTTCCCTTCAAGTAAAGCGTCTTGTTGTTTAAATAAACTTCTTGTTTAAAATAATCAGTTTTCTTTATTTTTCTGTAGAATAATAGTATTCAGCACTTGTAGTTCTTTCTCTGCAGCACCTTATGCTCTTTAATTCTCAGAGTTCTCTATGTGGTAAGTAAATAAGCATAATCTCCTTTTACAGTGGGGAGATTGTCAGAAATTGAAAGGCTTCCTTGAGACCTCTCAGTCAACAGTTGAACTAGAAGTCCGTTTTCTCTTCTTTTGATTTGTGTATATGTTCTGTTAAGCCAAAAATGTTTGACTAGGCAAACTGCAAAATACTGGACTATCTACTTATGGCTTTGGGTTGAGCTCTTTTTGTCAATTTTTAATAGAAACATCGATGTTGTTGTTATAATAGCTTATTTAAAACTGTATTTGAATGCTTTTTGATGTAAACATTAAGTTATAAAGAACAAATCATTTCGCTAAGCATTCAATTTTCCATGCTATCAAATGAGAGATGCTTGAAAGTGTAAAGCAAAAATAAAAAATGGAGTTCTCTTTTTGGGTGTACTCAGCTATGATGATGAACATACCGAGCTCTGCTTTACCACTGTGGTGTTCCTGCCTGAAAGGGGAAGAGGCTGCCTCCCTTGAAGTACTGAAGGGAGCTAATAACAATGGTGTTTTTCATGACTCTTCCACAAGGCTGTTGTTTTTGAGTTGTCTCATGGGGAAGCTTAGGGGTTGCAGTAAAATCCATGATATTCATGAGATATTATACAGCTGTCTACTCAACAGCCCCAAACCATTCTCTGATTTCCTAGGAATGTTCTAAGGTTTTGTGGTAGTTGCAGTAAGTTAACATTCTTATAGTTATTAACCAGTTAGCAGAGCTCAATTTTGATGGTAGTTTTTGCAGTAATTAATTTGAGAGGTGGCTATTATACGTGAGGCCTCTGCCTGCTACATCTGGAAATGCCTTCACTTTGTGGCACAGTGGTGTGTCTGTGCGTTTAGATGATGGACATTGATCTGTTTGACTTCTGTCACAAGTTTGATAACACACTTGATGTCATATTAATTGCATCTAATGAAGATGATAGATGTGTTTTTGCTCTTACTTTTGATTGACTGTGCAGCTGAAGGATGTAATTTGTTGTATGCTGGTTTTTTTATTTATTTTAGGGATTTCAGCTGCTAAGCAGACTATTATTGTAGTATATGTCTTCTAGACCTCCGTGCTGTATTGCAAGGTTGGAATTGCTTCTAGTGAACAAATATTTTTGTGTCTAGAACCACAAAGGCCTGGAAAAGTTGTCCTTTAAAAAAGTTATATATTTCAGCACCTTAGTTCACTTCTAATTTCGTGGTTAGATATGGAGTACATTCCTTTCTGTCTTTAGAGTCTCTGGCTTTTGTCCTGGCTAGATTGCTGATAACAATTTATAGAATTCTTTCAATTTTATATCATGCCAAGACTTCTGCCAGGAAAAAATTGTCTTTATTCAGCCAAAAAAAAAAAAATGTTTAGACTTGTGTTAGTTTCTGAAGAAAGGGTGAGGTCCTCTTAAATACAGCTTTATTCGGCCTAACTTCAGACTGTGGAGCTCAAAACTCCCTGTTGTATCTTGCCTCCTATTTTTTCTTTCCTGAAGCAATATAAGTAAAATGCCAGGTATTGAGCAGCGTGTTTTCAAAAACAATATCTTAATTTTGTGAAGTATTACAGTGATGCTTCATCTGTCATGAACTTATATGCAGAATTCTTGTAATATGATGTTCTGCAAACAAAATTAAACCCTCTAGCATGAATTTTGACTAGCTTACCAAAATTCCCGTGCCAAAAAAAAAGAGGGGGGATCATAAGGCTTCTGAACCAATAAATTCAAATTTCAAATCAATATTTCAAAGCAGCAGCTTTGAAAATGTTCCTTAATTCATCGTAAGCTGAAATATTCTTTAACGTTTAGCAGCAGGCTGTTAAACCAAAAAATGAAGGGATATTGAACAGTTAAACTAAATTTCTCCTCTTTTAACATCTTTTTTGCTATTCATCTGAGCTTGCTCTTGATATGCTTGAAATAGTTCCTCTAACAGTGCTGAATGATGTTTGTGTAAGATGGCTACTGCAACCAAAACCTTGATGAAAGTGGCCTTTTCCAGTAGATGTTTTCTTGATTAGATAAAATCACTGTTTCAAAGAACTTAATTGACTTAATTCTAGAGCCTGAAACATTTAGTTTAGTCTAGCAAACTGTTTAGATGGACTGGACTGACACATTCTGATGAATAACGTATCTGTTCATGCAGCCATGTAGAAATACTAACTTTTTCTTTCCAAAACAGTTTTTAGAATACTTTTCTTCCGTGGCTTTGCAAATATTCTCCTTATGACACAATTTTCTTTGTAGCTTGTCAGGACTGTTACTTAGAGAATTTACCTGTTGATTCCTGTTTGCTGGAACCTAAGTAATTTTCATGTTACTTCACTATGAAAACTTTTGCTAATGATGATGATTCAGAACAGGTATGAAGTATAAGGTTATAAACTATTAGCTTTTATCAAGTATATTTTTGGAGCTCATTTAGTTGTTAGAAATTAGAATAGGCCAAACAGTTCTTGTATTTAGACTAGTCGCCTAACTGAGTACTAGAAGACCCCATGTGAGATGATAGAGAACTGGCCATTGAGCTCTTCTGCTAGTTGACAGACAAATCCTTCATGCTTATTAAACAGCTCGAATCTTCCAAAGCCTGGGCAAATGGGTTTATTACCCACAAATTTCAAGTAATGTGTTTTAAAGTGATTGTCATGTAATTTATGCCCAGAGCTTTTATTCCTTTCATAATTTTTAAATGAAGAAATTGAAATAGGTCATGTTAATAGGATACAACACTCTAGCAAATTTTTGTGGTCGACCGGACTTTGCTTTAGTGTGTGTATGCTTTAATTCCTCAAACACTTGCTGTTTCAGTTGTGAAATGGACTGTTTTTTCCCATTATTTAAAAAGATGCAACCAATATTTTCAGACTTAAATAGGTACTTAAAACATTTTCATTCATGTACAGGGAGGACAATGATAAATTGAAAGCACAGCTGATGCCAGTGGAACACCCCCCCCCACACACACACTTAATACCTGAAGCACAGATGGGGATAATACCTATTTAAAAGGACTGTTGTGAGGATCAACATTAAATGGTTTGAGGTGCTGATTTAGAGGTGGTTGTAGAAGTACAAAGTACTATACTATGCTTGACAATGTTCTGAATTGGAATATGCTAATCTAGTAAAAGTGTAAGGAAATACTCCAAGTGGTAACATGAGAGAGACTCTTGCACTGGCATACAGAGATGTTCTTGACAAAAGAGAAAATGCTGAAGTAGTACAAATTAATTGCTGCCACAAGATAAGTACAATATCAAAACAGATGCAACATCTCTGCAAGGTTATGGTCAAACCAGACTGTTCTCTTACAAGAATATTCCTTTCTAACACCTTCACTTCATTACTTCAGAGTCAGACTATGTAATGTAAGTACTGTCATTGTGCCTGTTGTATACTGGTTCTATTGTGACCATTACTACAACATTAATGAAAAGGTATAATGTGACTGGCTCAAAGAAATAATACTTTCTGTGCTTCAGTCAGTTGGAAACAATTAAATTTAAGGTATAACAATTTGTTTTCAAAGCTAAAAGTGAAAACTCTGTGCTTCCTTGATGTTCATCTATTAAATTGAAAGTGAACAATAAATGGAAGGATTCTTATTAGAGCTTTAGATTGTCACCTCTTCTTAGCATGTTTGTATCAGCTGGTATGATAGGGTGTTCTGAAGTAATGCATCAGAAGAATTTAAAAGCATTTAAATAATTTTCATTATTTTTTAATTGTATTGCAATTATAATCTCATACATTTCAGTGTATGTGTTACTGAGATTTGCTCGCTCCTGCTGTTATCTAGTTGCCAAACTGAATGTTCTGATCAGTGAATAATTCAGTCCTCTAATTTATCTTGCTTTTGTACTTCGTGTCAGAATGGATTGGTAGTACAGCACTTCTCCCTAGTGGTTAGGATGTAGAAATGTGAGTATGAACAGAGGATGGAAGACTGGGGTTTGACACTCAGCTTTTAGTTGGTCTGAACCCAGATGCTTAACCTCGGAGTCCTAGTTTCTTCACTAATAGCATGAGATTTATGTTTTCACTCTAACATGGAGATGCTGGGAGGTATAGCTGATGCTTATGAAATGGTTTGAGGCCCTTTGAGAGGACGAGTTTCCCCCTGTCCTTGAAGGAATCTCAGTTTATGCAGAAGGGATCAAATGAATGAGGAAGGTCATGTGAGTAGGAGAGATGACTGGTGATGCTACAAAAGAAGTGGCTCACTATCAGGAGAGGTTGTAGAAGTAATGAAGGTTGCAGGAATGCTGTAGAAACACAGCACAAGTGTGTTAGTTGGCTGAGAGCTGCAGTCGGAGTGATGACTAAGGGAAGAGTTGTGGGTTTTGACAAGGCATTAATGCTGATGTAAGGGTGACTGGAGCTCTCAGGAAGGAGAACAGTTGTATAGGAGCCCAAAGAAGTAAGGTATGAAATAGGTTATTGCTCCTTAGTAAAGAAATAATTTCCAGGGGGTTGTTTGGGCACAGGGCACTCTTTGCAATGGATTTCATGCTGTTTAAGTGGACTGGATGCTGAAACAGAGAATCTAAGCCATAGATCTCAGTAAAGCAGATGTGTTGCCCTGAAATGCTGCTGAAGCATCATTTGCTTAAGAAAACTTCATAGTTTAACCAAACTTGGAAAAACCAAAAATAGGATGAAAGGAGCTCCTTGAGGACTCTGAGATACTGACTTCCCCTTCTAGTGATTACCTTTGTCTTTTTACTGAAGTAACAATGCATTGGAGTACTCTGCCAGGCTTAGCAACACTGGAAGCCCAGACAAGAAGGGCAGTAAGACTTGTCCATTCTGCTTTTTATGCTGCTTACAGCTATGTCTGTGCAGCTTTGAGAAAAGTCTTGATCGTGTGATTTATGCATCTTTCCCACAACTATAGCTTACTGAAATAGACTTTATCTGAAGATATAGACAGAGGTACCAAAGCAAACTGTTGCAACTCCTGCAAAATACAGCATCAGTTTGGTATGACAGACTGCTGAGTCTGTGGTATACCAGTCTTCCACTGAGCTTGAGCTACAGTTAACTTCAGATGATAGTCTTTGGCAGCTCAGAATCCAGCTGTAATGGAGGCTAATAGCTTAGGCTTGTTTTCTGCCTTCAACTATGAATGATTAAGGGAAGAAGTTATCAGAGGAGACAAGAGTGAGTCAAAACCTCTTTTTTTGTACTATGCACTTGGGATAAAGAAAGAATGCCCCATGTGACTGAACCATAAATAGCAAAGAGACCGATGGCTTGAAGAAGAAACCCTTGGTCATGGGAGGATCATCAAGCTGAGGCTTTTCTCATGCCAATGGTATCTTTCTTTACCTAACACTGATACATATTTCCTGGAGTGTTGTTCAGACTTACAGAAGCTTTGTGCATTCATTGCAGGATGAGTTTCAACAACAGGTGGAATTGTTTGGTGTCTGAGGTTTTCAAACAGCTGCTAAGAGTTGTTCTGGTCAAATGTCATCATCCTGGGAAGGATCACAAACGTAGTTGCTGTAGTGATCTTCACAAACCTCTTGATCTTGTTATGGGTAAATAATTGGCAAAGGAGCTCTTGTTTAAAGATTATCCTGCAGTCAGGACTGTCTCAGTACCTCTGAGATCAGATGAGGTTCCTAGAAAATGCTAAGGCTTTAGAGTTGTAAAGCTGCATTTTAAAACTAGCTTTGTAAGAGGGAACAAGTTTTTCTTCATCTTGGGGGAAAAAAGAAAGACTCTGTCTCAGGGGTAGAGCAGTGTTCAAACTTCAGTCAAATGCTGTGGATTTGAATAAAAAGCATTTAGATGAGAAAATATTCTTGAAAGTTCCCAAGAGAATAGATGTTTACCTGTATGCAAGTAGGTATCATTTGACTTCTTAATACCCAAGCCCAAGGGATGATAGAATTAAAACAGCAGTGTCATGTTGCTTAAAACTTCTCTTTAATCTACCTTTAAAAAGATTCAATGTGACAGAATTCCCTGGGGATTAAAAAGTGTGTGTGTTTGGGGGGGGGGTTGTTTGTTTTTTACAAGTTTTTTTAATAGGTCCTGTGTTTCTGTAGTGTTAGCAATTAAACTCCTTCCCGAGTCGTGTTAATAATAGGGCTGGTGATCGTTCAGACACTTTACCTCAGTTCAGGTTGTGCAAGGACATGAATAGCTTTCCAGGCACAAAATGAACAGTTTTCTCTAGAAAAGTGTTTTGATGTCACTGATGTGAATTGAGTGAGGTGGTTAGGATGGACCAAATGGCATACTTTCCCTTTCTCCCCTCCCCACTTTATGCAGGTACTAATTAGAGTAGCATTTTCAGTGGGAGGTCCTGATTCATTAGTTTTGTAGTAAAAGTTGCAGAAGTAGGGAAGCATCTGTGTGTCTGTGAAAGCTGCTTCGAGTTCAGGATGCTCCTCAGCTACTAAGTCAATGTAGATTTGATGCAGATAAATTACCAAATGTTGACTGTTGGCGTATGTAATATTAGTTTTGTGCTGATGCTTAGTGGATGGATCCATAGCAAACAAGCATGCAACCTCATACCTTTAAGATGCAGGTGAGAGGATTGGCTGGGTTGGTATGGGACTCCAGCTGCCCTTTTTTTTTTTTTTTTTTTTTTAATAATCCAGTGCTCCATTGTCCAATAACTACCTGTTATCAAGACTGATGTTGCCTGTGACCTGACTCTCCATGAAAAGGCACTGTAGGGATCAACCTCCTGATGGAGCACCAAACTTGTTATTTGATATTGCAGGTTATCTTATCGCACCACAGTACACTTCTTTGAGGTGACAAAAAGCCTTTCACACGGTCCCTGTTGTTACAACAGGGTGTGTTTTTGCAGGCTGCTGTTTCTGCAGCGTTGTGCAATGCCGAGGCCTTTGAGGCAGCTACATGGCAGGAGATGGGGGCACATCACCGCCTACTCCCATGGCGGCCTGGTGCGGACACCTCCCACCTTGCAAAGGCCTCTGTGCATGTCTTATCCGTGCTCTGAGGAGCACATCTGTGCCATGATGAGCTGGTCGCCTCCTGGCATGGCCGTAGCTTTGGGGGTGCAGGGTGGTGGTTTGTGGAAGGGTGCCCCGGTTGGGCGCTGGCAGCCCTGTGCTGCCTGCGGTGTTGCCCTCGGGGCCTGGGGCTGTTGCAGGGGATGGTGTTGGGATGAGGAGTGGCACAGTGTGGCCCGGGGCGCTGCCCGGGAAGGCGGGGACGAGGCGGGGGGTGGCGGCTGCCCGCTCCCCTTGTCGCGCCTCCCCTCCCTGAGGAACCCTCAGCCCCTCACTAGGGAAACGGCACCGGTACTTTTGTCTCTCCTCATGAGCGGCTAAGCCAATGAGAACGCGCCCTAGATCAACGACAGGTCATCCCGCCAATCATCAACAAAGGGCGCCAGCGCCCCAGCGCAGCCAATCACCGCCGAGCAGACGTATTTCTTCCCCAATGAGGCTTCACGGATCGGGCAAGGCGGCACGGAATAGAGTGTGAGGCGGGCCAAAGAACAGAGTGGCGGGCCTTAGACCAATGGGAAGCCGCGATCCGATTTGAACCGTCCAATGAGTTGCTCACAGGGGGGCGGGCCTTAACATGGGTATAAAAGGCGCGGCCGGTGCGGGCGGCGGCTGCAGTTGTCACCGGCAGCAGCAGAAGCAGGGTCGGAGGGGGGAGGGTGCTCTGGTCCCGGGACCGTCACTCCCCGCCGGCCTTCAACAGAGCCCTTTCCCCTTCCTCCGTCTCCTCCATCCCTGCCGACATGACCACCACGACTACCTTCTCCGGCATGGACCCCAGTGGCAGGAGCAGCTCCAGGTCCGGCGGCGCTCGGTGGCTGTTGGGACCGTTAGGGAGGCGGGCGGCGCGCGTCTGGGCCGAGGGCCCTGGCGGGGAGGCTGTCACTGCCCCCCGGCTGAGGCCCCCAAGGGCCCAGCGGGGCACGGAGGGGGCTACCCGGAGCGGCCCGTGGCGTGGCGGAAGGACCGCTGGGCGGTGCGGAGCGAGCCGGGCTTCCTGAGGAACGCCGGCGGGGCACCGGCCGGGTTTTGGAGCCCCTTCCTCGCCGCCTCCCGGCCGCGCGGGGTGGGCTGCCGGGAGGCGGAAGCGGGCCGCACCCACCTGGGGGCAGCGGGCTGCCTTTGGGCTCGGCGAGAGTCAGCTGCGCTGCCCAGGGAGGGGCGGGGGGGGGGAGGGAGAGGCTGGGGGGACAGGCCGTGTCCTGCTGCAGCTGCTGGGGGTGGGAGCTCGCTAGACCCACCCCGGGTTGATCGGGCTCGTGTGTGTGTGTCTCTGCGTCTCCCTAACAAAGAAGGGAGGCGACTCCCTCCCTCGCTGCGCAGCCACGCAGCCCGATCGCATCCCGGAGGGGGGCGGGGAGGCCTCTGCACCCCCATTGCCCCGCTCTCCCCTGCTGTCCGCCCCGTTCCCCCGCGGCCGGCTGTTAAGACTTTATCCCTGGGCTCGGCGGAGCGGCCCCCGAGGCTCTCGCCTACTGGGTGGGGCTGGGGAGGCTCTATTGTCTCTCCTCCGCGGCCTCGCTACCTGTTAACTTCGGCGAGAGGCGGCGGATCCGCTTGCCAGGCGCTCGGCCGCCGTGTCGGGGCTTGACCCGACCCCCCTCCCCCCCCCCAGACAACCGGCGGCGCGTTGCCGCGGCGCGGAGGCGGCCGGCTCCCGCTGCAGCCGCCCGTGTCCGTTTCGTTAAGCTCATTGTGTACTGCTGCTTTCAGTGGATTACCGTCGGCTCGCAGGGAGCATGCTCGGGGCCGGGGCGGGGGGAGCTTGCCCGGCGCCCAGACCCTGCAGCCTCGCGGCGCAGGGACTTGGGGGGGCTCCGCGGGAGCCATTTTGGGGAGGGGGGGAAGAGGGAGCTGGCGAAAGCGCTGCCGATCGGGGGTGGGGGGCAGCTGCGGGAGCGCAAGGGCGCTACGCTGAAGGAAGCCGCCGGCTACCTGGAAACAAAGAAAACTTGACAAGTGTGTCTGGAAGAGATGCATAGTATTTCTGCTGTCACGCACGGTGCTGGTGAGCGTTGCGGAATAGCTGCCTTGGAGGGGCTTATGCTCCGCCTCAAGACCTCGCGTCTTTTTTCTTTTTCAGGGAGATATGTGTCCTGACAAAGCAGATGCTTTTAGCTTTTTTAGTGTTCTTCTTTTTCTAAATCTGCAATAGGAGTGCTTACTGGATGGAGCTGTGGATGGATTTTCAGTGTATGTCGCTTGGTATCAGGTGCAATTTTAAGAGCAGTGCTTTGCTTGAGGTGTTAACTGTTGCTTTGATGGAAGCACATTGCAACACATCAAGCTAAGGAGAGGTTACTAATAAAATCTGTCAACCTTTAGCTGGGGTTGATGAGAACGATTATTTGTATTTAACAGTATGTGAATGATATATATATATATATATTTTTTTCTTCAGCTGCCTTTTCTCTTAGTTTCAGTGAGGCTGTCTATGGAAACTGCTGTGATGTCAAAGTACTGGTTTCACTGTCTGGTAAAATGAAGGTGATGTAAATTGTAGGAGCAAGCCCTCTTTTGAGCACATTGCTCTTCAAACTAGTAAATGCAAAAGATATGACTAAGAAAATAAGCGTCCTTCTCTAGAAGGCTTATTTTGGGGAAAAATGTAATGGATTAGTTCAACCCCATTGTACCACATCCATTATTTCAGAAATGAGGAGACGCAAGTCAGGAAAAATGTTTTAGGGTGTTTAAAACATATTATGCAGATTATGGGAATCCTCCCACTAGCTTCTGAGTGTTACTTTTCCTTACAAAATTCCTCTCCAAAAATCTGTTTTTTATCTTGATAGTTGAATGACACTGAACACCCATGTAAAAAAAAAAAAAACTTTTATGTTCTGCTTGCTACTGTATTTTTTGAGATTGGCAGGCTAGAAAAGTGTTTTCCTTTAAGTTTTTTTTTTTGTGTGTGTGTCTCAAATGCAGCGAGCACAAAGCCTCAGAAAAATTGAATATCATTACCAGCGATGATAAAACTGTAAAATTGGACTTGTTATTTTGTGTGGAGCTAGTAGATTTGATGTGTAAATAAACTACATACCATTTCCTACTGTGAAATTGTAACTTTTTATTGATTTTTTTTTTCACCCCTTTTTGAAGGGAGAGTTTGTTTTGGACTTAATTGAAAGCATTAGATGCCTTGAATGCATGGTTCTGTTGGTATGCTCACAGTTCTCTGAGAGTTGTGATCGTGCTCCTACAGTCTTATGAATTGCTATTCTCCTGGCTATTCTCTGTCTTCACCAGCTGTCCTATCAGCCTCATGCTTAAGAAAACAAGGTCTGAAGGAATTTACCTTTCCAGAACATGTTTTGGTATTGTTTTGGTTGATTTCTGGAAGCTGAAGAGGAAACCAAGTTGTTAAGTATGAGATAGGCTGCTTTTGTAGCTTTCTAATAGAAGATCACTATTAGATTTATGTTTTATTTCTGGAGCTTTGTACACATGCCTCTCCTTATGAGCTCTTGCACAGTTTAAAGCTGTTTAATTGCACTTTTAAATTCCGTCCAGTAACACGCTGCAGACATAGGATTTTTTCAGATGAAACAGATCTAGACAGAGGCTGGAGCCCAGACCTTAATGGTGCAACCAGTACTTTGGCTCATAAGCCAAACTTCAGTCTGCACTGCACTGCCCTGCCAATTTGAAGATTAACGTTAGCTTTTATATGGTTCTCATTCTTGCTCTCTTTTTTCTTTTAAAAAAACAGCTGTTCATAGTTGGGAAGTCATTTTTTTTTTTTTTTAATTGGAATCTGAAGATTAGTAGCAATTTTTGTTGACACTGAGAGAAGGAAAGGCACAAGTAGAACATGAGATTATTTTATTTTTAATAAGTATCATCAAAGAGCATGAAGGGTAGTGGTAATACAGTGTCTGGATTGAATATTGGCAAGCATTTTACTTCTGTAGTTCAAATTAGGCACTGAAGACATGACATAAGTGTTGTCATTTTGTTAAAAGCCAATCCATAATATGGTCGTCTCACATTGTTTCTTCTTGGGCAGAATTTAGCCCATGGAACTTCAGTCTATCCGTTACAAGAGCTGACAGCGTTCTTTTTGCTTCTTACCCTTGTTTTATATGTAGTTTATATACAACTTGTTAATGGCAATGATATAACTCTTGAAATACAAAGTTGTAAATTGGAATTTTTTTTGCAGAGTATTGCGCCCTCCTGGTGGTGGGTCCAACTTTTCCTTGGGTTTTGATGAGCCAAAAGAACAACCTATGCGAAGGAATAAAATGGCATCCAGCATTTTTGGACCTCCTGAAGAAAACCCGCCTTCTTGGGCTAAATCATCAGGTAAGAATGTAACATTTCATTTCTGTATCTACTGATATGCATTAATTCATTTTGGTTATTGGCCTGAAGTTGCTGGAGGCTGAGTATGGAAACTAAGTATGGTTTCTACTTGGAAGTATAGTGCTATAAATGATGTCTACTTGCAAGGGATTTTTCTTTTTCTTGTTTCAAACTATTTTTTTTTGTCCAAGTCTTAGACATAGTTGTTGTAAATAAAATAGCTAAGAGTTGTATTTTGGATGCAATTACTCCAATGTTACCAAGTTAAGAGTAAGGTGAACTTGTCTCTTAGTATTGTCTCTTAGTATGTGGAGTTATGTTGATTGATCTTGATTAATCAGAGGAAGTATAGCTATGTGATGTACTTGGATCTGGGATTCAGCTTCCATTTCTGCTGAGCACCTCCAGTGTGGCCTTGAGACCGTACCTTCCGTCTGTCTAAATCACACCCTCCACTAGATGAGATGCTATTGTAAAACAGTAATTTATGAGTCATTATGTAAGGGCCCAGAAAAGGATCTTGGTGTGGTAAAGCTTTAATGCAACAGAAATGAGACCTTGGCTATTTATGACCTGCTTTCCCAGTAAGTTTATTTTGCAACCTGATTAGAATCCCTCTCTGCTTATAGGAGCTAAGCCGGGTGAAATCAGAGAAGACTGTGAATCATCTGGACCACAAAGAAGAAACTCAACTGATGCAAACTGTGGAGACTTTGTAGATCCAAAGGTCAGTACATTAACTACGAAAGCTTGAGGAGGTGTCACTTTGCTGTCTGTATGTGGTTGCTTAATTACTGATGTTTGCACAATTGGAAGCACATTGTAGCATTTGAAGCTTTATTGTGCCTTACTCTCAAATCTGTTCTTTTCCTGAAGGTTCTCTTTTCCATATGATGGTTCTTTAGCATGTTGGTGGGTTTTTTTTTTTTTTTTGTTTGTTTGTTTTAAGTGAATATTTTCTAGAGCTCTTAACTCTTCTTACTGATGGGACAATAATGAAGTGGCATGAATCTTGCTTTAGTCATAACTGTCTTTTTTTACTCCAAACAGTAATTACCTACAACTAATCACATGTGGATGTGTTAATTTGCAAAAGACTATTGGTTTCACATTCCAATAGGTCTTTACCTCAGTAGCATGAATATTTGTTTTAATTCTGCCACTGCCCTTAGTAACTAACGCATCTGATGGTATTATTATGTGAACTATTCAGTTGGTGCCAATACAAAGCATGATTTGTACTGTTATCATGGGTTATGCTTGATGGATGATGAGATTTTGTGTGTGTGTGGGGGGGGGAAACAGAATGAAGAGTAGTAATTCTTCTGAACGTAAGAAAACCTTAAGGGGGCCTAAAGCAGGCTACACTTGTATAAAAAAAAATTTTAGAGATGAAAATGAAGTCCTAGTGCCTTAAAGCTGTCAGACTTTAGCTTTTCTGAAAGGAACATGGAAGGTAAATTATTGCTGTCAAATCTTGTGCTAGTGCCTTTTGCCTCGTGGATTATAAATAACAAGTTTTGTTTCGAAAATTGGCACCAATCTTTATTTCAACCCATTTTAGGAATCAGTGGGCTCTTTGAGCCACAAAATTGTTTTTTTGTTGCATGAAATGTCTTGTTTCAATTTAGCAAACACAACAGTGAAATTAAATTTGTAGCTGCTACCACATAATAAACTGTTTAGTCTAATTCTATTATCTGCTTAATTGTATTAAATACTCTGTGACCAGTGGTTCTCAGCTTTGCAAACGTGATTCTTGTAATGCAAATACTTCAGTTTTATTGCACAGTAGTTACATCTATGAACAGCAGAAGCTGTAAGTAAGGTACTATAGTTCAGTCTGTGATTTAAGGGAATATATTTACACAAGATTTCTGACTGCTGCAGTTCTGTAATACAGTTAACAATGTTAAACCTTTGAAAGCTGATAAAACCTCCATGGCAATGAGGAGCCTTGGGTGCTGCTGGAGGACTTTGTGCATCAGGTAGCAGTCTGTAGTTGAGCAAATTTAGGTGAAGAATGTTTAGCTGCTTGTGTAGTGAATGGAATTTTTTCAATCGTATTGCTGAAGACTGACTTATTTCACAAATGAATTAAAATATCCTGGATAGGGCAAATGTTCTTGGCCTTACTTACAGGTAAGTGTTAGGTGTTGGAATGAGTTGCTTAGTAGAAAGGGAGGGAAACCAAGATATTTGCAACCATCTGTAGCTTACATTGTAACTTTTTTGTCACTGCTGTTTGGCGGTTGCCACTTTTGGTTGCTGATCAGTACTGCCTAATGAAAGATGCTAAATATGATAAAGTGCCCTTGCTCACCCACATTGTTAATAGTGTGGGAATAAGAAGCAAACCAAATGTTGTGGGTAATCTCATGTTGGGATTACTTAAGTATTATCTTTCTGATTAAACTTAAAAGTTTTTCTGCTTTAGTCTAAGTAAATAATGTTTGAAATTAAGTTAGTCACTCTGTAAGAATTAGTGCTGCCAAACATGTTACTCTGATACCTGACACAAGTGTCTGTTGTTCTATGACTGTTTTGTTTGGTCTGTTGTTCAGAAAGCACTGCTAGATGGAGCAGTATATCTGACCAGTTCTGCCTGTGTCACCATTGTTTGCTTGGTCATAGACTGTAGTACTGAGCACCCTCTCAGTGGAGAAAAAAATGTGTTATGAAGTTTAAGATGCACTGTTTTTCTCTCTCTTCTAGGGAGGAGATGGTGGTGTTGAAACTTCTGGTGAGTTAACTCCTTTGGACTGTCTAAATGCTTTTTGCAGTTAATTTTTTGAAGAAGAGGATCTATAATAATGATCATGTATTAAGAGGGAGATGGCTTTGGGCTGTCCCTTGGATCCTTCAAATCAATAAAGCAACCTGTCTACTTCAGTGGAAGTGTTGGAATGTGGACATGGAATTAAATGTCATAAGGCCTGTTGGTCATCAGGTTAAAAACAAGAACACTTGTTCACGTTGTTTTTTTTTCCTTTGCTAGCAGTAGTTGGTGTCAAGATTTTACTGGAAAGCAAGGTGGAGATCATCTTGCCAAGACTTCAGCGACTGAAAGATCGCTGTGATATGATAGCAGCTTGTAATTAAATAAAACAGTCAACTTCATAGCTTTTAGTATGGCAAGTTACCTCTTTGCTGCTTTCTGGTAGAGAAATAATCAAAACCAGCTACTGCATCTGAAAATACCTGCATTAATGAGCTTTTAAGTTCCTGATGCTTTTTGTTTTTAATGCTTATTTTAGCCAAGAAAGTGCATGTGCTTAATCTCTTAGACAGAGGAACTTCCCCTTAGCAACATGCATATTACCTTGAAGCTTTTCTTTCCTAGCTCTGAGGCTGGAAATCTCTCCTTTGTAAGATTCACATAAGAATAGCGTACTTCCTGATGCAAGAATGTGTTTGTTGACGAAGTACTCTCTTTAGTGTTACTTTCAACACCTATGAGTTGTGGCAGATGACTGAAGCTATTAGCAGTTTCCTATCCTGAAAGGACTTCTGCTGGGAGAGTGAGACTTTTTCCAGAACACTTTTTATCTACTTCTAAGTGTATCTGTGGCCAAAATAAGACTTGTTTCTTTGGCAAGCTGTGTCTATCTGACCTTGATTAGCACTGTAGTGTGGGCTTTTAGAGTCAGGCAGGAAGATGTGGTTTGACAGCAGAAGTAAACTGATTGGAGGGCTCTGCTCATGGTACCTGTTTAAAGCAGCTCACCATGGGGTCAAGTGACAGCCTGCAAGCAGTGATGTGACAAGAAGAGATGGGACTGAAGGAAATGGAAATTGGGCTGCCTGGTTTAACAATAGCTATTGACAGACGCTTTGATTAAAAAATGACATTCTTGATTCCCAGAACAAGTTCTAATTTTCACAGGTATAGTATTCATTAGCCTTTTGTTTGTTTCTGGTAGGTGATATGGGAGGAAGTCTTTGTCAAGCAGGAAATAAATGCATGCTAGGAGGTTAACTGGAGTTGTGTGCTGCTGCGACCATGACTGAAAATCACATTTTTGAAGATGATCAAAATGAAAATGGCAGGCAAATATTTGGCTTGTACTTCCACGGGTAATACATAGGAAGGAATAGAAAGCTAATAGTTCCTTGAAATGGTGTTTGGGACAGATACCTGAGAATCTTGATGAATTGATAAATTTATTGTTCCTTTGGATAATTTGTATCTTTGCTTAATGGAGCTCCTGTTGAGCTGGCTGTGTCATTCCAGCCCTTGATATTCCTGCTGTGTGAAATGGCAGATGTGAATTGGTGAATATTCCGCTTGTTGCACGTGTGGTTCTTGTACTTGACTATTATATAGCATCTCCTAGGTTTTCTTTTTTTCATAAGAGGGACTGAATACATTTTCAAATAAAAGCTGTTTGCTTATAAGTTTACAGCATAACTAGTCTCCATAACTAAAAACTGTTTGTTCTTCTCAATTTGGCAATGACTTTCTATGTGTAGCTGATTATAAAACTCCAGAGTGTCAAGTGGATGAAGTGTATTTATTAATCATATCTGTCTAGTGAAAAAAAAACTGTTCCTTTTGCAGAACTGTTCTTGCTTCCTGTTTGGAAACTGTGCCTCAAGATTTTCAGTAGCTTGTATAATTGCTAGCAAATTGATTCAGAAATTATATTCTTTCTAATAAGGAAGTAACTTTAACTTTTGATCTGATCCTGTTCCCTTTATCATTTTAGTTATTAGGTTAGCAAACTATCATAAATTGATTAAGTGGGAAGTACTAATGTGTATATCAACTGGCTAAATTAGTCTCTAAAATTCAACAGAAACTACTTAATGAGTCTCCTGTGATAATAATTCTTGCTTCTTTAGTGATTTGGTGAGTGCTGTGTACTCAATATGACTAGCTAAGGAGAACTAGACAGCACTTGATGGACTGTTATCAATGATTGCATAGGTGATGACATAGAGGAGAAGGTGATGCCTGGCATTCAGTGGACAGATCATCACCATGAGTACTTCATAGTACTTCATAAACTGCTTAAAACCTAAGACAGTAGAGCATTCAGTGCTGTGAATAGTGGGCTTGCCCACAGTTCTCTGTTTGCTGAGGAAGCAGGCAGTGCTATGCATGACTAACAGAAACTTCAAGCTTATAGACCTTAAAACTTGTGTTAACTCTCTTGTTTGGTGTTTCTTTGGCTAGTGAGTAAAGAGTCTATATTGTAGATTATCTCTGATTGCAAGGAGACTATAATAAGCTGCTGCAGTGCTAGGAGTTTATAATAAACATATGGATACAGAGGATTGACATAACATGTATGGATTTTCAGAGTTTCTGGTAAGATCCTACGTCAAAGGTTATTAAAGAAATGGAGTTGCTATGAGATTGGAAGAAAGGTGCTCCTGTGGATAGGAAGCTGACAAAAATAGGAAGCAAAGGGTAGAGCTTCTCAGGTTGGAAAAACGAAATGAGGGAGTGGTGCTGAGACTGTTTTTTTCAGTGTCTTCATCTGTGACCTGGAAAAGGTAATGAACAGTGAAATCTCCAGTATTGTTGGTGATGTTGGATGTCACCAGGAAAAGAAATGAATGCAAGGCATAATTTGGCCACTACAAATAATAAGCCCACATCTTGAGTTGTGCATGCAGTCCTTGAAATGGAAAGACCATAAGGCTGTAGTCGAGGAAAAGAAAGGGCAGAGGAAGGTTATGGAAATGATCAAGGGATGAAGCAGTTGCCTTAGGAGAGGAGACTAAAATGGCTGCGCCTCTTCAGTTTGAAGAGAAAGCTAGGCGATGGGGATTGGTGGTTGTGGTCATGATTTGTAAATCATGAAGGCTGTGGTAAAGGCGAATGTAGAACTATTCCCCAAATCCTTCAAAACAAGAACTAACAATCATTTTGTGAAACTAAGAGATCTGTTAAAAGCAGATGAAGTACTTCTTCATAGAGCTGGTAGTAAAGTTCTGAAACTTGTGGTCACAGGCGGCTGGAGGTAGGCAGCATCAGCAGGTACAAAAAGGGATACAAAAATCCATAAAAGGTAGGCAGGAGGGAGCTTCCTTCAACTAGCAAAGAGATTCTCTCTCTCCCACCCACCCCATCCCCAATTATCAGGAGGAGGAAACTTAGGGCTTATTTAGGCCTTTGGCTCATAACTGATTGAGGTGATCTCTTAAAAAAGTGCTGATGTACTCACTGTGCTCACTAATTAATTATCTGTCAGTGAAGCAGATGCATTAGTTAATTTGCTGCAGTATCTAAAGTGCTTCCTGTGAAGGATTCCTTCTGTGTCCTGTCTTCACTTGTGGTCTTTTAGAAGTATTTAAAATGGATGAAACTGTCATGTGCTTATCAAGAAATGCAGTATTTGAACCTACCCGTGCATGTTAATATGAATATTTCCTCACCTGTATTCTGTCTGAAGCCTCAGAAATCTGTCAGATGCTCTTCCCTTTAGATTCCAGATACTAAATTGGGAAAGTAGTTTGAATTTGAGCTCTTGCTTTACCAGTACTGATGCTTCTGTGACTTTGTTTCCAGCACTTATTTAGACTTGAGTAAAAATTGTTATGGTGGTCATCTGCTGACTCATAACATGTCCAAGAGTTAATGGTAGCTGTTTGTCAAAATAATTTGCTGCTGTCCCCTAACAGTAGCTGAGTGAATGTGACTCTTGAATGGCTGAAACTGAACTGTAAGGCATGACAGTCCATCTGAAAAATACTTCAGACAGCTGGAAATACGTCATACCAGCAGATTACAACAACACTTTGAATGTGTGTGTAAGCCTGGAGAACAATTTAAAGGAGTTGATCTGTCTAAGCCAGAGAAGCCTCTGGCTTTTATCATCCACATCAAACACCTTAAAAGCTTCTTTTCTTCTAGAAAACACTGAGGCTGATGTAGAAGCTGCCCCAGGTCAGAATGAAGAAAAATCCCTGCCTGCTGCACCTGTTCCTAGCCCAGTAGCACCAGCACCTGCACCATCCAGGAGAAATCCACCCGGTGGCAAGTCCAGCCTAGTCCTCGGTTAAACCTTTCCCTTCCTGACTGTTTTGAACTCGTGTCTGTTTCTTTTCCCCCATGCTTGTGAACTGCACAACTTGAGCCTGACTGTACATCTCAAATTTCTTTCATTAAAAAGAAGCACTTTATGTACGCCATCTTTTTTTTTTTTTTTTTTTTAAGATCAAGGGGTTTTCCACTTTTGTCCTGTGTTCCCCCAGATCTACTGGAAGTGACATGAGTGTTTTCTAGTGATAGACTTGAGGGAAATATGAAGTATAGTAGTGTATTTCAAAGGAGAGTAGATTGGTTTTAAGTGTGCTTATAGGGTTTTTGTACTGAGATTTTTAGAACCCCTTAGCTTTACAAGGGTCTAGAATCCTGGTTAAACAGGCCAGCAAACAATCAGCAAGAGCAATCCCTTCCTCCACATGGGAGAACTGGTGATCTGAAAGACTTCATTGACTTCATGTGGTAAATGCCTTGAGCCCTGCTGTGCCATATAAAGTAATTAGTGTACACCATGCTGCCTTTAACAAGAAATATCTTGATTTTGGACTACTATGAAGCAGGGTATGTGCCAAATAGAGGCTGATGACCAGAGCCGCCTGTCCTAATGCTAGGAGGGGATTTGGATATACAACAGACTTTATTCAGTAAAGGTGGAGTGGATTGGATAAAAATTACAGTTTTTTTTTTTTTTTTTTTTTTTTTTTTTTTTAAACAACTGACTCAATGCTGTGCATGATCATGCTGGTGCTTGACCATGAGGTGAAAATCTCATCCCTTAAAATGTGTGTTGTAATTTCACAAAGCTGGACTGTTGCTTAAAAGTAAATAATATAGAAATTTTGAAGCAGTGTTTCCTGTGTGGGTTTTATTTCATGGATTTGGTTTAGCTTTGTTCTCACTTGTGATTCTCTCAGCCTACCTGCCTTAGATTACTATAGGTGGAATGTAGCAAAAAGTGGGAGCTCTTGTATCTGACTTGAAGACACCATCTCGTGCTATCTTCCTTTTGAAGAAGAAAGTCTTGACTTACCTCTTCATTTTTTTAAAGTTCTAGAACAGAGATGCATAGAACATGAATGAAAAAAAAGTGTTTTACTCAACACTTTTTTCCCCTCAAAAAATGAGGAAATGGAAGCTGCTTCTCCTCACAAAAATAAATTAGACCCTAACAGAAGAGGGCAGTGAAATGGAGACCAAGCCTACTATACCAGAGGGCAATCTGCTGCATGTCAAGCTGAAGCACTTGGATTTGTACAGAACTTGTCTGCCAGAGAGACTGTGCTGTTTTCACCCTTCCCCCCCTCCCCCCAGAAGAACAGTACCTAAAAATACTCAGGCTTTCCAACTAAGTTTTGGAGAAGCCCTAGCCTTAGGTGCTTAACCTATAAAGCTGGATTTGCTCTAGTGTGCTGGAGCTGTTCTTCCTTACAGCCAATGCTGGGTGCATGTAAATAAGGGCCTACCTCTTTTCTGGCCTAGGAGAAAAGTAATAAAACTGTCTCCTTTGCAAGTCCCACAACCAGTGTAACTTGCTAATGCTCGTTTGTAGTTACTGAGACTTTGTACCAGCTAAGCTATCTTTCCATCAACTGTTCTCTTGATCAGAGCTCCGGGTAGCATCACAACCGGAACTGAGATTAATTACAGAGATGCCTGAGAAGGGTAAAGAGCCATTTGCTCGCCACTGAATCAACCCAGTTCGGGGGGCAGCCGCGGTGGTGCGTTCCCCGCGGGGGGCCGGGGAGGGGGTGTTCCGGGGCGGGCCCCCTGCCTGCGTGGAGCCCGGCGGCCCCGCTCTCATGCATATTCACGGCGGGGAGGCCCGCCCCCCGCCGGTGCGTATCTGAGCGCGGCGGGGAGCCGCGGCGTGGCGCGGCGCGGCGCGGCGCGGCTCGGCCCGGCCCGGCCCGCCCGCAGCATGGGCCCCCTGCGCGTGCTCGTGGACATGGACGGCGTCCTGGCCGACTTCGAGGGCGCCGTGCTGCGGGGCTTCCTCTGCCGCTTCCCCGGGGAGCCTCGCGTGGAGCTGGCGGAGCGCAGGGGCTTCTCGGTGCGGGAGCAGTACCGCTGCCTGCGGCAGGACCTGGGGGTGAGCGCGGCGGCGGGCGGGGCCGCTTTGAGGGGGGAGAGGGGGGCGAGCCGGGAGGACGGCGGTGCGGCTGGAAACGGGGGGTGCTCCCGGCTGAAAACGCTCACCCTGCCTTGGGAGGGCCGCGGGACTCCTCTGCTGACCGTGGCAATGCAAGTCATGGTGACTTTTTGTAGTGCACCTACCAAAAAACCAAGTTGTTTCATGCTAACGGTCGGTACTATAGTACTAATTAGTGACTCCTTGCAGGAGGAAGGATTGCCAGCCCTTTACGGACACGTGGGGGGAATGAGTAGTTCCGTCATAGAAATAACTGATAAAACTATTTGCAGAGCAATGTTTAGCTTGTCCGTTAGCCTCTCGTGAACTGTTCCTGCTATGCAGCAGTAGTGATAACTTACCTAAAGCTCTGAGCACTGCAAATGTTAAAATGCCTCCCTAGCAGGCAAGAAATATAGATGTTACATATGGGTTTTATACAGCTAATAAAAGCCTGTATCTATGTCATTCCCTCTGCATGCACTGAGAAGCAAAGTGAACTAGAACAACATTATAAAAGGCCTGTGGTATACCCCACATTTGTGTAAATTGTTGCTGCTTTTTAACTACATAATGTTTGATAACAACTGAATGGATATCAGAGTCAGTTTTAAGGCAAAATTAAAAATAGGGGCAATCTAGACTTCACACTTCCTTCCTGTTACCACAAGACAATCAATAGTCTGTTAGAAAACTGAATGGATGCTGATCCAGACTGTCGTAGACTTTCCTGAGGAATTCATTGCTAATTTTAAGATACTGGACTGAGCCTGTAATTCTTTTATTGCTAAGAAATGACTATTCACATCCATTTCTCTCCTGTTCCATAGCTAGGGACAGACTTCTGCAACAGTGTCACTTAATATAAATTACTAATTATAATTTGTTAGTGCTTGGCAGCTGCCTCTTGAAACTTTTAACTATTACTTGCTTTTAAAGGTTTTTATGAACATAGCTTAAGTTGATGATTAAAATAAAATGTCTAAGGATCTACAATATGAAGTTAGTAAAGGATTGTATTTAAGACTTTCTCTACTGTACTTGCCTATCTGATCTCCTGTGTGTCTAGCAGTTTCCTTGATAGGGATTCTTGCCTCACTTAGCAAGCATTTATAATGTAATACCTGTTTTTGTCAGTTACAAAAACCGACTCAACATCTCTAGCAGTGGCAAGAATTTCTAGAATTATCGTATGTATTGAAAACAGGAAATCTTAGGTAAGGATGCATGTTCTGCAGCTCCACATTTAAGTTATCTCACTGATAGAAAGTATAAGGGAATTTCTCCTGGGCAGATGTTCCAGTCAGTTTTCTTGCAGCTTTCTCTGAAGTCAGAAAATTAGGCTAAACAAACTGCAGGGCTGATTCGATCTGGTAGCCCTTGTATTTTTACAGCTGGCTTCCTGAGGCAGCCTCAACAGAAGGATAATGGCTTGGCTAGGCCATACAGAATTAGCAGATGGTTCCTCCAAGATACGACTGAGGTAAGAGAGCAGAGCAAGGATAGGATGAGAATGAGGAAGAAAAAATTTACTTCTTTTTTCTATATAATTCTTGTGGAGAAATGGCATCTGGTTTTGTGACTGTCGAATCAAATTTCTTTTTCCAGCAAAGCCAGACTTTTATGTAATATGGTGGAAAGTTGCCAGTTTCTGATGTCTTTCTCTAGGATAAAAGAGCTTTCAGACATAAGCCCTGATTCTGTAATTGAATCTCCTTGGAAAGAGCTCCAGGGAATTGTGGCTGAGATCAGTGGGACTTTGCATAGAAACAGAGGTTTGGATAGATCTGATTGTTGTGCCTTCACCTAGACTCCTTAACCGCTTCCGATCTGCATGTGGAATCAGGCAATGCTTCCAAAGTTCCGTCTGATGAATTATGTGACTACTTTGGATGGCTGAGTAACTTGGCCCCATGGTCTGGGACACTCATTTAATGCTGAGAGTTTCTCATTGCTGCTTAATTGAAATGTTTTTTTATGTTCATGTTCCACTGGCGATACAGAGTAAGATCATGAGCTGGGCTATAAAAGTCTTGTACAATTTCTAAGCAAAGGCCACCGGTTGACTTTCAAGAATACTTATCAAAAACTAAGTTTTCCAAAGTGTTTGGTGGCATGGGAACATAAGTCTTTAACGCTTGTGGAAAAATGCTAGCTTGACATTTCTGAAGTTCACTGTGTGACCCCAGGAAATAAAAGATTCAAATGTCTTAGGATAGAAGAGATACTGGAAGCTTAAACTTAGACCTGGGAGTGCGCTCAGCCCTTAATGCTGCTGGGATGGCTGCTGCTGAGGATGCGTTGTTGTGACAGATTGTGTGATAAAAAGAGCTGTCTGCTATGACCTGCACTGAAATGCTATGATTTAACTCAGGCCACTGACCAGTCACTGGTTAGCAATTTTTTAAACTAACCAACCAGAGTTGGATTCAAACCAGTGAGCTTCCTAATAATAAAAGGTGCAAGAATGTCTTTTTGGTACATAAAAAGAATGAGGATTAGAAGCACAGTCCTGTCTAGAATCACAGGAATTGCCTGGAAATACTGTTTTTCATTTTAGAGATCAAAGATGCCCCTATATTGAATTATATTAAATTCATTTTGTTTACCTTCTTGCCCTATTTTTGGCCACTTTAGCCTAGAAAAACATTGCTTCTCCAGTAATCTTATTTCCCTTCTGCTTACGCTCACTTACGTGATTATAGCTTCAGAAATAACATCCTTTCCTGCTTGTCTGTCATTAGTGACTTGTCTGATTTATGCTGTATCCCACATGCATGCATCAGAGGTGGGTTTACCATTAAGGGCAGATGTAGAGGGAAAAAAGAGACAAAGCTGTAGTCCTTTTAATTGCACCATGAAGTCTGCTGTGTGCTCTGGGTCAAATGATGGGAGTGGTAGGGATCCGACTCCACTGGGTTGCCTGCTGCTTTCGCCTCACCCACCAGTATCACAGCCGAACCCAGCCCTGCTTAGGCTCACAGTGGGACATAGTTCAGTTCACAAAAACAAAGGTTCTCGGGGAAGCAGAGGCATCTAGCTTTGCATTTCCTGCCGTAATGTTAAACTAGTAGACTTTGTACTGACACATTACCACACAGGAGCAGCTTTTGACACTGAAGTCAAGATCTTCTGCCTTAGTAAGTTTTATTTTGGTGTTTGATTGAAAATCATGGAGAGCAGCAAAGCAACTTCCCTAACTCTTACATTCTCTTCCTTCCTTCCCTCTTGCTGAGCCTTGTTGGATTAAAAGGATTAACCCCCAAATACATGGATGTACTGTCCTGAACCTTCTGCTGGGGATGATAATTAGCATGATTAGCATATTGTGCTTTTTGTCCTGAAGAAAAATAGGGTTATAAGTATCAGTGCCTGTGTCTATCCACTCAACCCTGATAAATTCCTAAACCATAAGCAAATTTCAGTCAAATGTGAGAGAGGAGCAGAAGCTTCACACTTATTTGTTCCTAGGGCTTTCATGAGAGTTAGTAGAGAGGGACCAATAGATGTCAGCAAGTTGAACTGTGAAATGAGGCTGCATTTGTGATGTTGCTCATGGACTGCTTGTAGATACATAGCCAGGATCAGATCTGCCTCCTCACTCTGAACAGCCCATCAGAGAATAACTTCTCATTATTATCTACCTTAGCTGGATTTATCCCAAAAACCTAAAGGTGAGAAATATTATAACCAACTACTGATACCAAGCATCATCTCTGTCTGTCTAAATGCTGGCATTTGAAGGCTGTTATACGCACTGAGTAACTGGACAACTGTTGTGCGCATTGTATTGTATTGTTGAGCTCCATTAAAAGCAAATGCATGGCTAATTCTCCTTATGTCTCTTGCAGGCTAAGGTAGCCAGTATATATGAGTCACCTGGCTTCTTTCTAGGCTTGGATCCAGTTCCAGGAGCCATTGAAGCTATGCATGAGATGATCCTTATGGAGGAGTAAGGACACTTTGTGTTATGCAGCCCTTTTCTGTTATCTCATGCACTTTCTCCTGACTACTAATGAGGGCTGTTTCTTTTCAGCACTGAAGTCTTTATCTGCACAAGTCCTCTCCGGAAATATGAGCACTGCATCCTGGAAAAGGTGGGAGAGAATTTATTTTACTTGTTTAATGCTGCTTTTGCAAGGCCTTGCTATTTCATACCACCCAGTTCAAAACTATTCATTTATAAAGATAGTAGCAGCCTGCTAAGACTGCCAGGCTGGATCCCCCTGAGCAGCAGCTGCTCAAACACAATGTAAAAGTGTGGGACTTAAAATCCCAGTGCCACGTTATGCCAGCCCTGTTGCAAGGCATCCGAGCCCTGTGGTACTGGAGCAGGAGTGTAACACTTAACACTTCTCCAGCTGCCCATACCATCAGATGATAGTAAAAGAACTATTGCAATATGGTCAAGAAGGCAGGTTTAACTTTTAGTGTGTCTCGAATGCAATGGGAAATTCCCAGGGAATTTCACATTGGAGAATCCTCAGTTTGGAAAACCTTACTCTCTCCAAGTCTGGAGAGCGAGATGAAAGCTATCCTGATAGATGCCAATACCAAGTAAGAGGAGGCTGCCATTGGAATTATTTTTGCCTTCCACTGGTGCAAGAAAAAAGGAGGGGACCTTAAGCACTTGAATGACTTCTAAATAGATGAGCACAATCCCTGTGCTCTTGGCAAGCTGCCACTGCAGCTCTCAAACTGGCGAGTGGTTGGGTATGGCAGATGCAGTGCTGATGGAAGACCATTAAAATGATAGGTCAAATCAGTGTCCTGGGCCATAGCCAGACTGCAGGGCAGGGAGGTGTAGGCACAGGCTTTGGTTTGCAGCACAGAAAACTGCTTTGCTGCGGCTGATGTGACTTTTGCAATGGGCGATACGGAAGTGGTCTGGTAGAATTCTCTCTCTTGTTTCTTACCTCCACAGTACAAATGGGTAGAAAAACATTTGGGTCCTGAGTTTGTGGAGCGTATTATTCTAACCCGGGATAAGACCATTGTATCTGCTGACTTGCTGTTTGATGACAAGGATACCATCAGAGGTTTGAAAAGCTTTTGCATCACTTTGTTAGCTGGGGAGGAAAAAGCCCACTAGCTCCAGCTTTCTTCTCTTGCTGTCCTCAGGTGCAGAGCTGAACCCAAGCTGGGAGCACATCCTGTTTACCTGCTGCCACAACCAACACATCCAGCTGCAGCCTCCCTATAGGCGGCTGCTGTCATGGGCTGATGATTGGAGGGCAATCCTGGAAAGCAAACGCAGGAAATAATGGAAAAATGGGGTGCTGTGCCCTTCCTTTTGCCAAGGGAACACCCAGGTCAGCAACAGGCAGGGAAATCCATCCCCAGGAAGTAGAAAGCTCTCTGACCTGGGCAGAGGTACTCATGGGGATCAATTAGCCTACGACTCACACTTGTCATAAGACCTACTGCAGGGTTGACTCCTCTCCAGGTTTCTGGAAAGTTGCTCTGTATTAAATTAGTTCATCTCCATAGAGTTGTCATTAGTGTTTGATTGGTATAGATGAATAGAAACCAAAGGTTTTTTTATTTTTTGAGCTCAGTCCCACATCTTGAGCTGACCGGGATTGGGGGCTGGAGAGGGTGGGGGGCAAAAAGGAAGAAAAAAAGTAATAAGGCTATGAAACTTGAGCAGACACAGTGTGTGCACCTATCAGAGAGCTTTGTGGTCAACAGCCAAATGTTTTAAATTTTATGTATTTAGTCACCTTGGCTTTTGGGTTGCTTTTTGCATTGTTGGCTGATAATGAAAGGAGACCAAACTGGCTTCAGTTTCTGGCCCACGTGCATTAATGAGACTGGATGAAGGCTGGGTTACAAGTGCTGTAGAAAAATATTTATGTACTTATAACTTAAATGCTGTGTAAACAGTTTTGTAATGTTTTATTAAGAGTAGGTTTTACAAGACAGCTGTTCTTGTGAGCCAGACTGCCATGAGCAGTTTTTTAAATCTTCACCTTTATCACCTATGATAATGAAAGAAATACGATTTTCCACTTCCTCATATGTAGCACAGCTATGACCTGTCCTGTATAGTGATTAACTAACCAGAAGCTTATGGCATGATGACAGGGTGCCAAACTTAGTACCAAAGGGATATAACAAGCCTGCAAGTTGCAGGGACAGGGAAACGCCTTCTTTCTTCTGCAGGAAGAATAAAGTTTATGTGACACTTCAGTACCATATAAAATCAGCCAGGAGCTAGGAGGGATGTAAGCTGCCCAATAACACGAGCAGAAAAGGTTAATTGCTGGGAAGAGTTATCTTTGCAAGCTGGGTGCTGGGCTGTACTCATCAGCCTGCTCTCCACTAGCCACAACCTGTTCTATTCTCTTTCTCTCCCTCCTTTTTTTTTTTTTTTTTTTTTTTTTAAAAAGTTTCATGTCTAGCCTGATTCACATTGTAGCATTATTCCTTCCTCTGTACTGATACTAAAAACCAGCACTGATTTGACCATCTGTTTAAAGTTACTTTCACCTGCTGAGCAGTGAGGCTGGGAAGCTAAGAGGGAGGCACCTCTCTTGTAAGAGCTCCAGGTTGCTCTGGGCAGCTTCAGTCTTTAGGAAGAGGAATCCCCACTGCTGTATGTTTGCTTATATTCCTGGCCTCTTCCACTTGGAGAGGTGTGCAGTAATCCTCAAGGAAGACCGTTGCCAGATTGCTCAGCCTTTTGTTGGCTGAGAGAGAGAATCGAAGCATGCACGCCACCACTGGGAGAGCCGTGGTCTGCTGGCGCGACTGCGGTGTTGTCAGGTACATCAGCGTCGTGACGGCCGACATAACTGTCTCCTCATTAGGACTGGACAGGCAGTTTATTACGGGCTCTACCCCATTTGCCTCCAAGATGTAGTCTTTGTTAGTTTTATCCAGACACAGGTTACAAAGACCACCTGAAGCAGAGCAAAAGAGAATGTTTGATAAATGCAAGACATTCTTCTCTCCACACCCTTGCTTTTTTTCAAACAAAGATTTAAGTCCTCTGCTACAGCTAGGATCCTTTGATGTTACAGTTGAAACTACCACAATTAATTGTAATGCACATGCTTGGTACAATTTCATTTCCTCCTGGTTTTCTTTGTTCAAACAATTGTGTACTTCATTCTGGAATAAGCAAGTGGCAACAGCCTGACTGTATTCCAGAGATTTGTATTTATTGATACCATTTTGGTCCTGAAAAATGTTAGACACTTAGTATGCTTGTGAGCTGTCCTCACATTACCACTTCATCTTTCTTCCTGTGTATACTCTGACATACAAAAATATTTTTCCTGAACAGTATGAGGTAAATGTGCTAAATCTTAAAGATGCCAAGAATTACAAGATGGAATTTTAATTACCTAAATAACCTCTTTTTTCCAAACTCAGTGTGATAATAGAAATTATTTACCTAAATGCAAAATTGTGCAATGGTGCTGATTTTGCTGATGCCTGTTTTCCAATACAGAAATAAGCATCCAGACTGGCTGTGAGATTTGGCTGGAAAACTGTTAACCGTTCCTGTGCAATTTTCTTGATTCTTTCTGGAGGTTTTCCACCAGCACACTCCTCCTCTAGTATGTCATTAGAGGGCACTGTGCTTCTGGATGTAATGTCTTCCACAGAATGAAAAATACCTTTATCACTTGAGCAAAAGGTTACAATCCAGCAGTTTGTGGCAGACGTTTTAGAAAAATAGAGAACAGAGATACTAATATGAGCCAAGAGGCCTACAATAATTAGTACTTGAAACTTTAAGGTGCAGACGTACCCTGGTGTAGCTCAGTCAGCAAACCTTAAAAATCAAATGTATGTAGTATCATTTCATGGAATCAGTCACAATCAGGATTCCTGTTTATTTAGAGCACGATGAATCACTGTAGGGCAATTCTTCAGAGGGCTTGCTAAATTTTTTGGAGCAAGTATTCTAGCTGACAAACAGCAAAGGGTTTGTCAACACTAGGATGGGAATGGTGGATCTGGGTCTTATACCGGGCAAAAACTTACTCTCAGTGACTGTCTCACTATAGGAGACATTTGGGTAAGAAGTCATTCAGTTAGTATTTTCTTCTAGTATATATATATATAAAAAAAATGCTTTACAGAAAATCTTTTTTTAAGAGCTGTGACTCCACTAACCCCTGACGGCGGGACCGCCACTCCTTCCCCTCCAAACAAGGCCTGATGGCTGCGCTGCCGTCCTTACCGATCGCAAACTCCACCAGCACCTCGCTGTCCTCGGCGAGCGCATCCAGGAACAGGTCCAGCACCTGCAGCTGCCGGAGGTGCTCGTAGTTTTGGGGGTCGTAGGCGAAGTTGGCCAGGTTGGCCAGGACCTGCTCCTTGGCGTCTGCGGGCGCGGAGAAGCAGCGGGTGAGCGCGGCGAGGGGCCGCCGCCCGGCCAGCGGGCACCGAGCGGGCGGCCTGCCCGCGGCGACGGGAGGGGGAAGGGGGGTCACCTGGGCTGTCGGTCACCTGGAACTCGGTGACCAGGGCCTGCAGGTACTCCAGCCGGCCCAGCTCCATGCCGGCGAGGCGGCCGGCAGCCCTCAGCGCGCCGCGCCGCGCCGCGCCGCGCCCCGCCTCAACCCCACCTCCCGCCCTGGGGCGGCCCCTGCCCGCCGCGCCGCAACATGGCCGCCGCTGCGGGGCGGGCAGCGGGCCGGGCCGCGGCGCCTGCGCCTGCGCGCGCCGCCATCTTGGCGGCCGTTGGTCGCGGGCGGCGGGGGGCGGGGCGACGTTAACGGTTCGCGGCGCGAGGCGGGCGCGCCGCGGCCGCGGTGCCTGACGGCGGCGGCGGCGGCGGCCCGGTGCGTTCGCGGCCCGGTGGTATTCAGGCGGCCGCGCCGGCTGCTCCTTGCGGCAGCGGTTTCTGCCCGGCTGGACAGCGGGGGGACCATCCCCTCTGCTAGTAATAACTGTTAATAAACGTGCGCGTATCTTTTTGTATTTTAAGTAATACAGCCATCTATTTCTGAAGCAATTTTCCTCTTCATTCTGGAAAAGACCTATGCTTTCCTCACCTACTAGTTACCTACTCAAAGGATTTCCACTTTTTTTTCCTGCTTATTTCCCTGTCCTCCCAGGTTTTCTAAATGCAGTAAATGCTGCTCAGTGTTAAAATAACAGTTCCCCAGGCTGTGGCATTGCTGACTTGCTTCGTGGCAAAGGAGCTTAGCAGACGCTGAAGCTTCAGCTGGGTCTGAAGCTGCTCCAGATCCAGAAGCTCTGGGCAGGAGCTGATGGCTCTATCTCAGCATCCCCTGGTGATGTTTGTCCACCACAGCGAACACGGGAAACAGGTGGTACAGCAACAGCTGTGGAAGGATACAGGGATGGTTGCTGCAGCAGTGAATATGAGGGTGGATCTGAGGATGAAAAAAAATTTATTTTTTGTTGCCATAGAATTGAGACTTTTAGGCTAAAGAAGGATGGGATAATCAACAGTTTCCTTTCTTTAAGATGTAAGAAAAAAGACCTGGAAAAAATGCTAAGTGATGCCAAGAGGGAGGACTGGATTAATAAAATGACAGGAGGCAATTCCACTGTGGCTGTACGATGTCCTGGTGTAAACCTGAAGCAGAGCGACTGCACGATGCTGAACTATTGGCGTTAAAATGACACCACTGTGATTGTAAGCTCTTGCAAGTGGTTTCAAATGTGATTCATGTTGTGTAAACATACCAGGTAAATATGTATAAAAGTCATAAACTGTGTTGAGGTGGGCTCTGTAGAAGTGTATATCAATTTTATAGACAATTAAATCAATGCCGTTTCATTTGTAGAACTGGTAGGAAACAGGCTGTGAACAGATGCCCTCTTTTGCATTATCTCAAATGTAGTTGATTTCATACAAAGGAAGTTAAATATGGCCTGATCTGCCAAATACTTGGCAACAGTTACAAGCATGTTGGGATGATAATTGCTGATAATACACAGCTGGCCATAATAAAAATATCTGTCCATGACCTCAGCAAGGAGAAGGTTGAACAAAGAAGCTGCACAAAATGCAGTAAGGCAAAACCATTTTACATTACAGTGGTGTGAGAAGATAACCTGGTATGAGCTTTTACACCTATTCTGTGCTGGCAACTTCAGCTCTTGTACTAATTTTCAGTTGAAGTGTGTGTATGTGTGTATGTATATGTGTTCAAATATTAGTATGAAAATGATCAAAGTGTTAGGTATTACAAACTATATTGCTATATTAGAATAGTTTGCCAGTGTATTAGTAAATCTCTTGTAGCATAGACCTTTGTAAATAGGAAAGTGTTGACATAGTTCAAAGCCACAGCTGACGTTAACATAGAAGGTGAACGACTACTGTGGGAAGGCAGGTGGAGAAGAGAAGGCAAGTACAGAGGAACTAGCCAGTGTAAAGACAAGGGATTAAGGTCTCTGGTATTGACTATATTGGAGGTGAAAAACTGAATATTTAAATAGGAAGGATGAAATGACTTATATTGACAAACACTATATTTGTGGTCAATCAGTGTAATTTTGCATGCATAGAAACAGGAGGAACTTTGTCCCCTGGAGTGGTTTCATAGAGAGCTGTGTTTAGAAAGGGCTTTTGTCTGTGCGGACTGAATTTCAGGTGACACATCCCCCAGAAACATACTCTCTGTGTCACACTACTTGGTGTGTGGCAAGAAGTAATCAGGAGCAGAAGAGCACCTCTGGGTCTTTCTGAGAATTGCTAGCTCTGTTCCCTATAGCCATTTGTCTTGCTTTGAGTTTAATCACAGCTGGTTAAGAAACATAAGGATCATCTTGCATTTAATTTCATGTGGTGGAGCTGCCTCTGGAGAAGAGTTTGATAAAAGTCCATGGGTTTGCAGCACTCAGAGGTTTTCTGCAGAAGTTACTGCAACGTTGCAGACCATGCTAGTGCTGCTTATGTGACATGCTTCGTTGTAAGCTGTATGCTTGTTGTCTTTGTGCTGATTTACTGGAGGGAGTCTGTCGTGATCATCCGAAAAGATAATTTGGCAGCTGGCAGAATTGGCTGAAGTTAGTGTGTAAATACTCTTGCCTCAGTAAACAGCCAGAGTTATATTGGCTATATTGTTTAATGGTCTGAATGCTTCAAGCACCTGCTGTTTGCCAGAATGCTCAGCACTGAATGGCCTGATTTAGCTGGGGTATTCACAGCCTCAAGGGCTCTTCTAGTGACAGTGGCTCCCACCTGATGGCACACCAAAGCTAGAATGCAGTGATTTTTCATTTCTATCAGTTGTTTACTTTCTAGCAGTTATTTAGGTATTGCTAACCAAGTCTTCAAACAGTATGACAAACTCTTCAGCTAAGTGATTTTGCACTCTGAGGTGCATTAGAGTGTGCAAGCTGATCATGACTCTTCCTTGTTTTTTATTAAACTGTCCTCAGAATTACATTGGCTAAGCATCTAAGGCATATAAGGATCACACTATTGAAATATTTCTATGTGAACTTCCTGGTGAATATTTTGTTGCAATAAGGAAAGGTGCTTGCTGCAAAAATGCTTGGCTTGTAAAGTTAATGATACTCTTTTAATCAACAGAGGCAGCAGGGAGGGGTGTGAGGAGACTGGGAGAGGAATATAATTTGTTTATTCCTGGCCAATTATTTTTGCTCTATTGGTTCTCAGAGGTTTCTAACCTGGCTGAGGTACAGTGTTATTTTACTGTCTGTAGGTGTTTGAATAAACTGCTTTGGGGAGTGGCAGTAATTAAGCTGTGGTTACCTTGCATAATGAGATGACCTTAAACAGTTGAAAGGAACTTTTATTACCTTATTTTCCTGCGAGGCCTCATGGCTCTTAAGCATTGAGTATTAATATTTCTCCAAGATTTGTTTTCCACCTGAGCTATGTGGATTACTTCTAAAGCATTTGTGAAAACTTACTAGGGGAGGTAACCCTGTTTTCAGTCAGTTTAAATTCCACAAGGCTGTTAGAAATTATTTAGTCAACTAGATGAAAAAAAAAGTGAAAACTGCAGATTTGTAAACTGGCTCTTTTTCTTCCCAGAAACATCTCTCTGCCTATGAAAATATGTCCCAGTGACTCTGGCTTTGAGTCTGAGAGTATCAAAAAGAAGTTCTGTACCGCACTCTCCTAACTTTCTCTCCTAAATTATTTTGCACTATTGTACCTGACCAAGAAATAGTCAAAACTGAGATTTTGTTGCCATAGCATAGGAGGAACTGGTCTATGTATGTCAACTTCAGTTGGGGAGCCTTGTTTATTTACTTTTTCCTTATCGTGCAAGGAGCAGTATGTGTCAGACTATTTGTTCCCTTGCTTATGAGCCAGTTAGGCCTAAAGTCCTGTGGATTTAACAGTTGGTTCCATGTGGGGGATGCTTCTGTTACTCTTTCAACTAACTTTTATTCTTCTGGGATAAATTTTGATGGGTTGTTACTGAAGCCATATCTAGACTGTTTTGCTCAGGACATTTGTAGTAAAAGGAAGATTTGGGACAATATGCCTCCGCATATCTGGAGGAAAAGGAAAGGGCATGTAAGTGTGAACAGAATTTAAAAAAATAAGAATTGCATACAGAAAGAATGACAATCTGTTCAGCTGCCTAGCTCTTTTATCTGTAATAGCTAGAACAGGTTTGAGACTTGATCCCTTTTCATTGGTTCGTTTTGATGAGAAGAGGAAAGCCCCATTTTTTCCTAGGAAAGTACAGCAGGTATTGTTTCGGTAAGCTGAGAGGCACCAGTCCCTGTTTACTTTGTGGTTATGGACTATTTAAGCTTTACAGAAGTTAATAAACACATGTGACTAGAGATTAGATATGTATGTCTCCCACTAGTCATTGTATTTAAGTATATGTTTGATGAGGAAAAGTGAAGCGTTACTAGATCAGTAATCCTAGATCACTACTGAAATAGATACTAGTGAGTTGTGGGAACAGGAACTGTTCTGAGGGACTGATACCTCTTACTGTAATGGCTAACTGCGAAGCTGTCATTGTGGAAAGTCTTGGAGTCAGTTTTCCTGTGTTCCCCCCACCCCAGTGTTTCCTTTGGCGGGGAAGCCCGCAGTTCTGAAAACTGTGGAGTTTGACATAGCAGTTCTCAAGATAAGCATTAAAGTTGAGTTGAAAGCTGCTGCTTCTTCCATTTTGCTCGTATTTTATGCTTCCATTTTTCAGGTGGTTTTGCAGTCTTCAGCTCCAGTGCTTTGTGAGCTATCTGCTTATGTCAGATCAAAAATGATACAGAATGTAAATGCTTTTGCAACTGGAGCTGATCCTGAGAGAGGCTAGAAGTTGATGCAACTCACAGGTTAGTACTTACAGGTGTAACTCTTGGGAGTGTAGCCAGAAAAGCCACCTAAAGTCAAGAGACTATATGGATATGAAAGTTAACACTGGCCTCACTGTTTTTCCTCATTGATGTTTTTTTTGACAGGTAAGCTATGCTTGTACAAACTTCCCTATAGGGAGAATGCTTGTGTAACTAAGACTGAGAGTACAAGACCTGATCTAAAGAGCAAAATTCATTTACACAAGGGGGAAATGTGAATGAGTGCTATAATGGCTTTGAATTTGGGCCTATATAATGATGCATACAATTATTCTCAGGTCTAAGGTCTCCCTCTCCTCCGCCCCCCCCGCCCCCTCGCCCAAGTGAATGCAGGAACAAAGTGTATTTACAGAAGCTGTGAATCATGAATACCATTTTGTGACACATCAGGATATTTGAGATACTGCTAGTTATAAAATACAGGCACTCTAAGACTTGGAGTTTTTTTTGTTTTTGATGCTTTGGAGTTGAACCTTTGGGTCCTTGTAAATGTCCATGAAATGAAAAAATCATGCATACATTGTAAGAAAGAATATTTGATCTTGCTAGAGGCTTGCCCAAGTTTTGCAATTGATACAGCAACCTCCATGTAATATTTAGAGATACAGGAAATAATAGCACACTTCCTGTGGGAAATGTTTGTCTCTTCCTACCCCTGCCTTATATGGAAAGCAACTAGGAAACCTCATATGAATCTGCACCAAAATGGCATGTTCAGACTAGGCAAGTCTACTGATTATGTTTAACTTTTCTAGGACCGAGTAATACCTCTTTGTGAAAAAAAAATCAACCTTGAGCATAGCCATTAATACATATTTTCCAGTGTTAGCAACTGAAACATGTATGTGAAATTTCAGTGACTTCTTAAAGACACTAACTTAAACGAATTGATTCAACGTAGCTTTGTCTCTCAGAACCGGCTCCCATGGCTGTTATCCCATGGTTTGCTTTAGGCATGTGTAGTTCTGTATGTCCTTTGGCTGATGCTTGGTTTTCGGCTCAGCTACTGAACTGGATTGCTCACATGGAGTTCGATACGGCCCCATTGAGTGGAAGCGTAGGACAGAAGCGAGATGGTAATTTTGGAAAGCAGTCACTTTTCTCATGTACTGTCAGTGTTGGGCGTTGTGTAGCTTTGTACTGGCCACATAATTGTTTGAGTCTCTCTCTCTTTTTTTTCACCCTCTTTTCATATGCTTGTGATGTAGATCACTGCAGGAGGGGATTGTCTTTCAGACTGTGGTTCAGTTATTATTTCGTTGTATTGACGTCTGGAGGGATTATCCAAAGGTACTTTTGAGGCCTCTTTCAATTTGCTTTTTCTTTCCAGAGCACAGAAGCTGAGCACCATGAATAATGCAGCTGATAGCAGGAAAAAACTGGAGGTATAGAAGACACAGTGGAAATTGCTAGTTAGGTCCACCAGGAGACCTGAAACAGGAATCACAGTTTAGTCAAAGAGAAGATGCATACTTAAGGCAACTGTATGACATTTATGTAAATGTTAAACCTAAATCACTTGTCAAACTGCCATATACAAGCATTCACGGATGAGTTAAGTTCTCTTCTGTAGACTGTAGAGCTCCTCTCTTTGTAGTCTCTGCTTAGGTGGTATTTCTGCTTCTGTATAAAGCATTTCTCAGTAAACTGAGAAATCACGAAAGAAAGGAAGCTGTAATTTTTTTCCCAGTTTCCTGATTCATTGTGTTTACTCAGCACAGGATCCCTACACCACTGCCACTCACTGGATTTTGGAATTAGTGAGCTTCTTGCATACCAGGTTAGAACACAGAGCAAGTAAATAGAGAACTATTTCAAAAATCAGTATGTTTTGGTCTCTAAAATGAAAACTCATAATCTTTTAATAGTACCTAATCAGAACGAGGAAAATTCACAGCACAGCAAATATTATAGCTAATATTAAGTGTCTCAATATAAAACATTTAGAAGAGTGGTATATTAAATGAGCATTTTAACATTAACTCTGGAGATGAAAAGGTGATATTCAAGTAACACATGTGGTGCCTCTGCTGTAGGCTGCATATATATATATATGGAATCCTGGAGTAGTGTTTGTTTTCTGTATGTATTCCTTGTTAAGAATTGGCAATGTTCCCTTTCATAGTGGGTTTTCTTTAGAAGACTTCAGGCATCTAAATAAAAATGGGGCTGTTCTTACTGTGCTTTGTTGTACCCATCTGCCTTTACTATCAGATGTCCAGGAAAACACTTTGAGGAGAAGTGACTAGCACTCTAATGCTTGGGAATACTGTGAAATATAGTGCACATTATCATCCCATTCTTAAAACAGGCAGATATTTTACTGCTGAATGACACGTACTTCATTGTCTGGAGAAGAGAACTGAAACTCAGAACTGATTTATGCTCAGGCTCGTATTTCTTGCTTGTCAATCTTTTGAATGTGCTGCTATACTGCAGGAGCAACTGTGTCTTTGACAGGTCACTTCAGCAGTGTTTGGAGTGAACCGGTGATGTTGTGAATAATAGATTGGATTGTGGGCCATAACTTACTCCCTGTCTCCAGAGAAGAATGAATAAACTCCAGAGATCAGAAAGAAGGGTAAGTAGAAGCTTTTACTATAAGGTTTTTGAAAAATGTAGAACCAGCAACATCTCTGATCACAGTAAATGTGATCATTACTGTGATCATCACAGTAATTGGATGTTTGTAATTCCTTGAGACTTCATAGGTAAAATAATGCAAGCTATCAAAGCAATGAAAGAGCTCTTGGACAGCAGGATCCTATCACAGTAATCTCTCTCTGTCTTCCTGCTGCTCGCTGGAAAAACACTCTCACTACTTTCATGCCTGTCAAAGCTACGAACCAAATGGGTCACATTTTCGCTATCTGCAGTTGCTTCAGTGATGCTTGGGCAGCTACAGAAAGAGCCTTAATTAAGATATGAGAAGGGGCTGAGTGTTCCTTTCTGACTCTCCCTTTTCTCCTGCTCCCTCTGCATAACTCACCTGCCTGCGTGGGCTTGGAAACTCCCTCCTTCCTCTTCTTTGTGCTCCCAAATGCTTGTCACTAGTCTTAATAACCTATTCTTCCCCAGTCTGCTTTAATAGCTTCTCTCACCTGTGAGAGGAGGTCCAATGAGGAGAGTGATACTCTCCAGGACGGTGAAGAGCCCTAAGGCACTTGAGAACCTGTCCATCTCCACTACGTCCATCAGCACCTGGAAAGTGAGTGCCCCGATGCCACTCATGGCTATGCTGAGGATGATGCAGTAGATGATGAGTGCACTGAACTTGGCTGAAATGACACAGATGAAATTGCTTAGCCCACAGAGGATTACAGCCAGGTTGAACAGGTAGATTCGTCTCCCTGTGAAGACACTGAGGCCTGAGAGCAGCCCTGTCAAAGGGCGTATGAAGATGTTGATAAACCCGATAATGGAGATGAGGAGAGCTGCCCTGCGTTCTTCCACCCCACTGTGGATGGCGTAAGGCACGAGGTAGATGTGAGGTAATACAAAACCCATCATCATCCAGGTCACTCCAATAGTATAAATCTGGTAACCTTTGTTTTGGCAGAAAATGTCAAAAGCCAGGTACTTCTGCAACACCTGGAAGCATGCAGTCCTCCTGGCTTGCTGCTGAATCTCTGGGTGGGGAGAAGATCTTCCGTTGGCCAGCTGTGCCTCTTCTGCTTCTCTCCCTGGCTCCTCTCCAGGTCTGTCTGTCTGTAGTAATGATCGTGATGTAAGCTGAACTGGTCTCATAATGGCTCCACAAACGCAACAGTTCAATAGTATTCCTCCAAAGATGAGAAAAGTGTTTCTCCAGCCCATCTCATCCAGCAAGTACTGAGAAAGCAGTGGCCACAGTGTCAAACCGAGGGAGACACCCGTGGATGCCATGGCATTAGCCAAGGTTCGCCACCGTACAAAGTAGTAGCCCAATGCAGTCACTCCTGCCTGGAAGCTGAAACATGATCCCAGACCTAAGGAAAGAGTGAAATAGAAAATGACAGTTGCACGATGCTTTTGTGGTGTCCTGCAAAGAGAAAAGAGCCCAAATTCAGGCCATACCCGTAGTTGACTACTTTTACCACTGAAGTATTTCCTCCCCGGCCAAGCTGTGCAACCCCCAGTGAATAATACTCAGTAGCCCTGCACAAGAGGTGAAGAAGGATATTTTGGGTAAATTAAACTTTTTGTGTTCTTAGGTATACTAAATACACTGATTTAAGCTGACATTTATCTGGGGCACACTGCTGTTCCTAAAATTGTTATGAAATCGTTCAATAGAAAAATTCTGAGAACTTGTTTTTTATACTGCATGCAGCAGACGTTGCTTTTTTGACACTTCTTCAAGCTCAGGGAGTTTCTTGTTGGTTTTCTCTCTATGCGGTGCATGCTACTTAGCTTGCAAGATCCAACAGGGTTCAGTTGTGAAGCAACCTGGCTGTAGAAACTAATTTCTCTGTGTCAGAAAAAAGCAAGAGCAGAGCAACTGATACGTAAAGGAAATATTTGGAGAGGAAAAGTTCCCATCTGTTACTTCTGTTCAAAACCAACAAATTCTTTTGTTAGAAAAAGATATCTCCACATCTCCTCAGACTGGGAGTGGTGAAATACAAGTGCAGGGAACTTGTGAAGGAAGTTGTCCCAACACATTACATTTCAAGATTGAAAAAAAATTCCTTTCTCAAAAAACAAAAGGCTGTGAAGCTACTAAAAAGAGCAGACATCTTTGCTCTCCATCTCACTTGTTAGAAACCTGTAGCTTTGTGTGGCTCACAGGAGAAGCAATTTCCAGTGAGCCTGGCAGGGCAAGGTGTGTGTTAAAGGGGTGTGAAGGGGAAGTCCACCTAGTATACAATTCCTGCTGAGCAGTGCGGTTTTCCTTGCATCCTATTTGTCAGATGAGTGAAAAATGTGAGCACTTGGTCTGGACTCATTCTCACCATTTCTGTTTCAAAACCCACAAATCAAGTGCAGCAGCTTGATTTTCCTGCTATGCTTTGATACTCACCAGTGATGAAGCCAGCTGTTACGTAAAGCTGGCTGAGGGACTTGCAGAAGGAGCTGGACACCATGCCCACTCCACTGAGCAGGCCTCCCAGCATCACAGCAAACCTGCAGCCAAATCGCTTAACCAAGAGGCTGCAGAGGGGCCCTGGAAGCAGTCAAAGAGCAAAAGGAAAGCAGTTATCGAGAAAGGTATTACCTTGTATTGAGATTGCCCTCTAATACCTGCTCACTGTGTGATTTAGGCTAGAGACCCTGAGGGTTGTCACAGCGGCATCATGTTACAGAGAAGCCAGAAATAGAAAATAGTCTTTCATTCTCCCAACTGATTGGTCAGCTTGTCACCTGAAGGGAAGGCTACTGTCATCTGCTTGGTTGTTGGATGTTAAATAGGATTTCTACGCTGCTTTGTGATAGAATCTAGGTAATGGAAGAGGGACATTCAGGTGTGACTCCGTGCTTATATGATATTCTGGGAATGATTTGAAAAAGGTTGGGACTTGGACCTGGACTTCTATGCTACTGAGTAAGAGATTGTAAGCAGAGTGCTATTTCTGCTTGCGTGCTTCTACTCTCATTTCATTACATTTTTCAAATATTCTTCCACAAAATCACCTACATTTCCTTTTGCCCCCCTTTTACGCAGATAAAATTTCCTGCAAGAGGAGGGAGATTTACTCTGAAACCGACCAAGGATGGGAGAAAAATATACATCCTTGAGGACGATTATTTAAAAATGCGTGGAGAGACATATTTGTGTTGGAATCAATCTACGCTTCGGGCCATGGCATCCAAGCTACAGCTTGTGGAGTCTTGCAGCTGTCCTGCAAGTCATCTTCCCAGGAAAATAATAAGGTGTTATTGTTGGCACAGCTCTTCCCACATGCCGTCCTGGCATACCTGGCGAGGGTGGGTCAGTATAACTGTGTCCACTTCTAAGAGGGCAGAGGCCTAGGAGCAGCTTGCACACGTGCCAGTTCCCAATCCCATGCCTCCGGCACAAATAATGAAGAAGCATGAGCAAGACATTGGTGCAGGTAAGATCTTCTGGAGCGCCAGAGCCCAGGTCTGCCCATCTTGAACAGAAACCCAAGTTTTGTTGTGTTTGTTTGCTGACGTTGCTGGCAGGCTTTACTAAGAAGCAGTTATGTTATATCATCAGAAAAAACAACAAATAGGCATCAGAGTATATGTTTAAGGTCAGTTAAATTTCATAGACTTATGGTGAATTCCATGAGATTATGCCAAATTGCCAGTTTGTTAATGTTGCAAATTTAGGGTGCTTCATTTTGGGGTAGAAGATTAACTCACTTGCAGAATGTCAAGGGGACACATGCATCTCTCTGCAGGCTCTGGTAGAAGAGCTGAAGAGAGAGTTTCTTTTACTGTTTCTATGAGGATCTGCAAGGATTTCCAGATTTCCAGATTTCTTTTCCTTTCTTTCTTTTTTTTTTTTTCTTTTTTTTTTTGGGGGGGTGGTGGTGGTGGTGGTGATGGTTGTTACTGTTTTCCTGTAAGGTTATATAAGCAAATTCAGCATGGCTCTAAGCTTCAAAATTAGTCTTCAGTCAGTTTGGGAAAATACCCTGTGGTATCTTGGTGACCTGAAACAATGTATAGTTTGAAATAAAATCCCTAAAGTTGAAGCAAACAATGGAGTGCTATTAAAATTAGGACTGTAGCTGTTTGTATTTTGCTCTGCTTTTGACATTTTCACCTCAGACTTCAACTGGCCTTTGAAAAAGTAATCAGCAGGTTCAGCAAACTGGTGGCTGCATTATTCTTCCTGCTGCTGAAGACATTAAGATTGATACTCCTGTTTAACCCACCCCAAGTTGCCAAAAATCATAAATTGAAATCCTCCAAAATTATGAGGTTTTAAAAATCATAAGGATTTTTCATTAGTTGTTCCCGTTAACTTGCTTTACGTTATTTTACATTATTTTTCCTTTGCTTGGGGCTTTTGTGCTTTGTCTGCAAAAATAATTCCAGCAAAACTGCTGCATTCATACTAATGTGAGTATGGGCAGTCATGTGGGCTTAAGTATCAAGAAATAGGAGCCTATAAGGGCTTGAACTCTTGCATTTTCCCCTCTAAGGACAGCCATAGGATCCTGAGGTCTCTTGAATGGTTCTTATAACAACATAATTACCCATTGCTTTTACATAGGACATTGCATGGGTAATGAGCTATGTTTAGCTTAGTAAGTTATGAACTGTTGTTTGCACTGTGCCGTTCCCTGTTTCCCTCCGTAGCTCTCCTAGACTGAGGTTGGCTCTCTTGCATGCAAGCTTCTCACTCGACTGATGAGTCTGAAAATGGAGTTTTCAGTCCATTTCCCTTTTTGTTAATTTTGCAACAAATACTTTTTTCCTTCAGTTACTCTCAGTTAAAAAGACTAAAGGAGAAGAAAAGAGAGAAGAACCTGTAAGAAGTGCTGGTGCCATAGCAGAAAGCAATTTTGGAGAGGGTTCACATGCCAATATGATGGGTGCAACCTAAGAACCTGAATCAAATAGAGCCCGGGCCACTGCGAAGACAGTCAGAAGTCACAGCAAAAGCTGTACCTGTTTGGCCTGGGAGGGAGTCTTTTATTTCTGATTTTTCACTGGTTTTATTCCCTAGCTTACAGCTGTGTTATTCCTGCTTTATGCTCCTGGAGGACAAGAACAAGTACTCTTCTGCTGTAACAGCCTGCAGTGATAACTGGCAAGCCAAGTAACAGCTAGCTTGTAATTTTACTGGTTATGCCTTGTAAAACTCTATTAGTGAATATAGTTAACATAAGGCTATTCTTGTCTAGCTTATAACTTTCATATCTATTTATTAGTTTGTATTATCTTTCACTATGGTTCCAGCCTCACAATTACTTCATTAAAGAAAGCTGGAGAGTTGATATTTTCCTGCTGACACTGCCAGGCTTGTCCTGCCTGGATGGCTTGAAGCTGAGCCTGATGTGGGTGCCGTGCAGTTTCTAAGCCTGTTTCCCAGAGTGAGTGGGTCCTGCTGGGCTTCCTGGTGGCAGCAGGGTGGCAGGTGGTGGGGAGCAGCAGGGGGAATGCCCAGCAATTTCCTGATTCACTAGCCCCATGTGTACTGCTCTACTGCTGCCAGCTTGCAGAGATTAATCCTCCCACAGTTGCTTCTCCTGAAGTTTCTTTCTGTCTGCACCTTGCATTTCTGCAATGGCATCTGGTAACGGCAGCCTCTTGCTCCCCTGTCAGATGGCTGTCAGCCAAGTCCTGCACAGGAGAGAGTGAACCTGTCATGGCCTTGACATCAGCATGACTCAGGGCTTTTGTTCCTTTTTATTTTTCCCTTGCTGTAAAGTGTCACCTTTCACCAGCACTGAGAAGGCGAATGCATGAGCTGAGGGCCTCGCGGGACCCTTTGCTCCTTTTGCCTAGGTGGGGTTGTCAAATAAGCGCAGGGACTGCGTGAGGAGGAGTCAGTGGCAACACAGGCCACTCATTGGGAAGTCCGCAAGCTGCCTGAGCAGAAATACCAGATTCAATGGGTTTTGGGCGTCCCTGTCCTGTGCAGCTCCTACATTTTGTATGGCAGAGGTGCCATATGTGTGGAGGGGTGCCTCTTGGCAGAGCAGCACCCTCCCTCTGCTTTTTCCCCAGAAGGTGCTGCAGCAATGCTGCTGTGTCACCTCTGTCCACATCCCTGTCTGGGTGTGCACCCTGTGCTACCGCCCCAAGAGCTGTTCTTGATGCTGTGTCCTAGCTCACCCTGGAGGAGCCTGCCAAAGCCTTCTGGCACCTCTTCAGCTGCAGAGAGCACACTTGTGTGGCACATGGAAGGGGATGTGCTCTCGTGGGTAGAGAGCACCTAAGCTTGCAGCTCTACCATCCAGCTTTTTCTTCCCCTCTACTGTCCACCTTCTCTGGAGAAGAGGAGTGAGTTTTCACTGGTCTGGAGGAGCTGGGCTGAGAGAGTCTCCCTCCTTGACCAAGGGCCTCTGCTATCTCTTCAAGGAGCAGCCCAGTACCTGCGGACATCTAGCTTTGGGCTTTGTGGGCATTGGTGGGAGATGCCTGCACACTGCTGACCCATCTGCCTTTCTCTCCAATGAAATATTAAAAGAGCATTTGTTAATGGCCCCTCGTCAGCAGCAGAACCGCTGGAGGCTTTACTCACCGCCAGCGTGCAACACGGCCACCATGATGGAGGGGAACCATGATGTCTCGCTGTTCGTGGCCTGGAATTCGTGCTGGAGGTCCGTGAAGAAGACTCCAATGCAGGAGGGGAAGCCCAGCGTTAGCCCCTGCAGCAGCACTGCAGCGAGCAGGACCATCCAGGCCCAGCCTCGGTCCTGGGGCTTGGTGGCTTCACGTGCTGCTGCTCCTCCGTGGGACATGATGGCTCCTTTTTCTACCTAAGCCAGCCTGCTGGGCGAGGGAGCGGGGCTACCACGCGACGCGCAGCCCGGGACCGGCCCTACAGAGCAGGACCAGCGCTGGCCCTGCACTCAGCCCCGCCGATGCCGCCCGAGCCTTTCGCAGCTGCTCCTTCAGGCTTCTCACTCCACATTTCTCCCAGCACCTCCCTTCCTTCTCGCTGCAGGATCCTGGCAGCAGATTACTTGAGCAACGACCGCCTTCCCCTTTTATATTTCACAAGACTGCGAACGCAGCCAGGTACATAACCGGACCACACCTCCTCCGAGCTATGAATTGGCCTTACCCAGTTCCTGCCCTTATTTTCCCTTTCGCCTGCTTTCATCATATGGAGTCCCCTTGCTGGCAATTGCTAAGGTCACCAAGTCCCGGTTGTGCGAGGACAAGGAAAACCATGCAAACGCCAAGAAAAATAAAAATATATAAAGCCTGCAGCTGAGCTCATTGTGAACCTTTTAAGAAAACTGCTCTCCCATACAGTTTAAAGCGCTAATGGTGAAAAGACATTTTTAAAGCCGTCGGTCACTTAGGATCTAGTGATCTCGGTTACGCTTTTTGCTTTACCGCCATTTAGAGCTAGAGCCTCTTCTGAGATCCCACTTTTGATTTCTTTGAGCCCAGCTGAGTGAAACACGTAGCCAAGGCATCCCCTGTCCTCTCCACATGAACGAACGCACATAAAGAAAAAAGGAAACCTGCTTTGGCAGCTGGATGAGCTCAAACACAGTGGCCCTGAGGTCGCTGCTCTGCACAGTGCAATATTTATTTAGCACCTAAACAGCGCTTTTCCTCTAAAACAATAGCTGCGACTGAGTGGTGTGCAGCTTCCAAAGCGACCAAGAGCTTGAGCTTGCTCAGTATTTCAAATTGGCCATGGTGGCATACTTACGGAGTTAGTCCCGTACCTCAGGCTGAGACCCGGACTGGGAAAGCGGAGGCTAGAGAGCGTGTGCGTGCGTGTGCGCGCGGCACCGCCAGCTCGTCCCCTGGGCGCGCGGCACGGCTGGCTCATTGCCCCCGCTTCGATACTTCTGCTTCAGCAGCGGCCCAAAGCTTTCGTGGAGCCTTTTGCAATAGTAACCGAGGCATCGCTTCTGCAAACAGGGCTCTGGCGCCTGGCGGCTTGCAGCCAGAAAAAGGCCGTGGGCAGCGGGGGGCTGTGGGAAGGGGCTCTCACATGCAAAGCACGGTGGCGGTGCTCAGCCCGCTCCCATCCTTTGTCCGCTCTAGCCAGGCAAAGATAATGCGGCTGATTCAAGCGCTTGTCTCGCTGGTGTGAATTAGTTGAATCCCAGCCTAAAGCCTCTCCCCGGCAACGGCAGACCTGAAAAAAAAGGCAGAAGCCCAGCTCCTCTCCGTTCCCGTGCAACGCTTGGTTTTGTGCAGCGCAAGCCCTGGCTCCCGAGGCCTTTCCCGGCGCCCGCTCACGGGATGCCGCCTGCGGGGACGTGCAGCGCCCCGGCTTCCCTCAGCCGCCCACCTTGGGCTCTGGACTCCTCTCCGCCTCGGCGGCCCCTTCGCTGCCTGCATCCAGAAAGGTAAAGGCAGAGAGCTTGGTCCGGCGCTGGCTCACCCGGAACAGCAGCAGCTCCACCAAACCTTGTTTTAACCCTTCCCAGGGCAACCGGACAGGAGGGATGGTGCAAAGGCGCTGGGCCGGCAGGCGCGTTAGTGCCACCGTGGGCTTGGTGCGCTCGGCCGACCTTCTCCTGGCAGCGCACCGGGAGCCCGGGACCACCACCAGCAGCTCCGCGGAGGCAGGTGCGGGCGAGCCTGCGGCCGTCCCGTGCTGGCCACCTCGGGATTCGCATTGCCACATGCAGAAACGGCCATGCAAGAGTGACCGCTGTGCGCAGCTCGCTCCGCCAGGAGCGGCGTGGAGGCTCCCCGCTTCCCTGGCCCGCGGTGCCCGGGGCGGCAGGGTGGCCCGCACGGGACGAGGGTCTTGGCCCTGGTACCCTCTGCTGTCGCTGCCTGTGGGTTATCTTGCATTCAGGTCTTAATGCGGTTCATTCTTCTTCAGGCAATCCCAAGGACGCGGTGGCTCAAGCCCTGCTAGAACCCCTTAGTTGCGCTGCAGTGTCCCTGGCTGCTCTGTGCCTCAGTTTCCCTCGGCTGGGAGGAGGGCAGGCGGCACGGCCGCTGACCGCTCCCCCCCGGGGCAGATGGTCCTTTACACGGAGAAACGCGAGGGCTTGGGCTGCTGCCTCTGCTCACCTCCTAGGACGGGGGTTTCTCAGCCTGCAGACGCTGCTGACAGCTGCGCCCCTGCGTTTGGGCCGGACCAGGAAGGAAGGGGCACCCAAAACGCCCCGGGGCCGGGCTGACGCCACTGGCCCAGGGTGGGAAAAGAGCAAGATAAAAAAAAAAAAAAAAAAAAAAAAAGGAGGAAGGCACTGCATGACCGGAAGACGCTGCGGCTGAGGAATGAGGAGGGGAACAGGGAGGCACAGTCACGCTAGGAGCGAGTCGGGGTCCGGCCGCCCTCCGGGGACGCAGGACACCCGGGCCCCGCGCGGCAGCTCCGCGGGAGCCGTGGCGGCGGTCGGGGGCAGTCGCTGCGCGGGGAAGCCCAAGTGTGAATGCCTGAGAGCTTGCAAATGGCTTGTGCGGAAGGCTGGCTCCGATCCTGCGATCTGGATTAGCAAAGGCTCGTCAGATGGGCTGAGTCCCGCAGAGGCAGCGTTTTTTTTTTTTTTTTTGTTTTTTTCTTTTTTTGTTTTTAAAAAGCAAGGGGAGCTAAGCGCCAGGGCTGCAGGGTGCAGGGCAGGGCCCCGTTCCCGCGCCCGACCTTGACCCAGTGGCTGGAGCCCGCTCCAGCAAAACCAGCTCTGCAGAAACCGAGCTCTCCGAGCACCTAACAGCCAGTTCCTGAACCGAGTGGCCTGAGACCAGGGCAAGACAGGGTCTAAACCACCCCAAACAGCCAGCTGGGCCTCATGGGCTGCCCCGGAGCACTGCTTTATCGTGAGAGTTTCCTACGCGCTTCCTGTAGCATCACTCCACCATGCTTCCCCTGCAAAGGGTATCAGGGGCCTGTGTGCACTAATTGCTCTTAATTAGCCTGAGCAGCCTCACCTGGAGCCTCCTCCCATGCTGCCACCCCACCACCACGGTCTGGAGCTGCATTTATGCTCAGGTCCTTGGCCTGGTGCCTGCTTTGGGCTGGCCTGTCTCAGCACTGCCCCTGCTGCTGGATGGACCTTGGATCTGCTTTATTGCTTTGCTCTCATTAGTCACCGATAATGTGGGTGATTAGTACTATCAGGTGAGAAATCCGATTCTGGGGACTTACTGGACCCAGCTTGGTGCCCATTAGGCAACGTGGGGAATGACACTGCTTGGCACGGAGATGGGAAATGCAGATCGGGGAGGCAGCTGGCACCGGCGTGCGCCGACTGCTTCCCCCGGTCAGAGGAATCCGGTGGGATGCAGCTTGTCCTGCTCTTACCCTGGGCGCAGACCTCCATGGGGAGCACCCGGGGTGGCGGTGGGTGATGCTGGGGGGGGGGGGGGGTTGCATGTGGGTCAGCTCTGCTCTCCTGACCTGCCTGCCGCCCCCCGCCGCTCTGGTGACGGGGCGGCGCGGAGACGTCCGCCGTGCAAACGGCCCCGAGGGCCCAGCCGGGGGCCTGGGGAGGCTGCCGCTGCGTGTGCAGAGGGGAGGAGGACGGCGGGCCCTGAAAACCCCCGGGGGGTTGGGGCTGCCCGAAGCGACGAGCCGCCGCGCCGGCCCCCCAGGAATCGCACCGCGACGGCTGCCTGACGGGAGCTTTAATGGCGCCCGAAAAGGCGGTGGAAACAACCCCTCTATTCGGGGCGCCGCTTCAAGGTGACGGAGCCGCCGCTGCTCACCATGAAGGCCGGGTAGAGGGGCTCCGTGAAGGTGGCCAGGAAGCGGTAGATGAGGTTGGGGGTGTTGGTGATGCCGTAGAAAGTCAAGGAGCCGGCGGCGTAGTCCAGGAAGACGCCGATGGTGCGGTAGTAGCCGCCCTTGAGGGCGGTCTGGACGTTGTCGTGCCAGGCGGAGAGCTGCAGCGAGTCCCACTCGAGGCACCACGAGGCGCTGTTCCTGCCCATGAGGTAGAAGACGTGGCTCTTGCCCGCCTGGCGCTGGCAGCCGTACGTGGCGCCCAGGCAGAGCCACGAGTCGGACACCTCGGCCTCCCAGTAGTGGCGGCCCTCGCACAGGCTCCGCGAGCACGCCACTTGGGGCCAGCAGGCGAAGCCCGGGCAGGAGGCGGCGAAGGCGTCCAGCAGGATGCACACGTTGAGCGCCGAGCGCGTCTCCTGCAGCAGCAGCAGCTCCTCGCTGGCCGTGCTCGCGTCCCACGTCAGCTCGCAGTAATCTGCGTCACAAGAGGGGCCAAGGGGGGGGGGGGGTCCTGGGAGATACGTTTCGGGAAACCTCCCCGCCCCGGGTGCCTGGTGGCACGGCACAGCCCGCCCGCCCCGTTGCCCTCGGAGTTAGGTTTGACGTAGCTCGGGACCGGCCGCTCCTTCGCTGGCTGCAGCTGTCGTGCCAGGAAGATGCGTGCCTTTAAAGCAAATTACTTTTTGTCTCTCCTCCCGTCCTTAACTTCTCGTTAAGGCATGGCACCCTGCTCGGCGCAGGCAGAGAAGGGCTCGTGGGGTGCTAAAGGCATGCAGCCAAATTTCACGGAGTCTGGTTTTAGGGAGCCGGCAGGTTTCTGGGCTCCAGGTTTCGAGCCAAGAGAGGAAGCCTTGGCCGTGCTGCTTGGCTGCTGCCCTGGCCAAGTCCTGCTTGGCCTCTTGTCGAAGGATGGTTTCTCCGAGGAAGGTGCAGGCAATGCCCAGGAGCCACTACAAGGTGAGGAAGGTCCGATAACATAGTGCTGACACCTACATTTTAGGAGGCTCTTTCTGTCCACATCTGGAGGGACAACTTCGTTGTTCAGCATTGTGATTCCTGGAAAAGAAGAGATGAGAGCTATTCATCCGACTAGGAAATGCAGGTCAATGCAGGCTTAGGGCCGCAGGGGTGGGGGGAGAGAGCAGGGGGATGGCATATCTGGCCCCCAAGCCCTTGTTTTACAAGCATAAATTTGGCATTGAGCAAAATCCTTCCGCTTAGCAAATCTAAACGTCCCGTTCTCCTTACTTTTCACATGTTTCTCTATATTTGAATTAGCAAAATGGGGAAAATGAAGCTGGGACTGGGGGATGGAGATACTGCTGCAGCAAATGAGTATCTTTGCAATACTGCAAAAATATCCCCAAGATATTCATGCAAGGTTCCCCAAGATCCATGGAGGTCAGTCTGCAGGGCTTGGCAGCCTTGTGAAGAGCAGCTCCAAGCATGTGTCACCTGCAGGGAACTAATCTGCTCAAGACCAGGGGAGACAGGGTGGCTCAAGAGATGGTGAGGCCAGTGAGAGACTGGAGTTGTGCTAGACCATGGGCAGCACTGAAAGATTGAGCGCCTTGCTGCAGGCCCTAGAGATGATATCTCCAGGGAGAAAGAAAGCTAATGCAAGCTTGGGAATAAGGTTGACTTTGGAACTGTTCTAGTTTTCCTCATTTTTAGCCACTATCACTTGAATTAATCAAGATCATCGGTGCGTGTTTTTCCTGCAGTTGCCACAGACGTGCTTATTGGGCAAAATCTAAAGCTAGATCATCAGGTGGAAGGTGCTCACCTTTCCCAAGGATTTTCTTGACAAAGCAGAGACCAACTGTTGCCAGCTGAGCCTTCAGCTCGCTGAGGATCTGCTTGAGGCCTGTGAAACTCGAGGACTCCTCACACTTGGGACTGAGGACAGGCTCGCGGCAGACTCCCATCTCCTTAACTTTGGGGAGTTCCTAGAAGTGACAGAGGCTTTCCCTAGGAAATGTTGCTCTAGAGTCTGATGTTAGTGCCTTTGCTCACGTCTGTTACACCACAACCTGATGGTAGCTGCTTGGGGGTTGCAAACTCTTTGGGGTTTGGAGAAACCAACTTGTTTCTTCCAACCCTGGAAGGGATAGGGTGCGTGGGGGTTACTTGTCCAGATAAAAGTTGGATTAAACCTTCAGCAGCTGCCTCAGAGCCAGATCTAGGAGGAAGGACGTGGCTCCCTAGCTAAGGTCTCTGTTTCCCAAACAAGTGAGTAAGCTGGACTGGAAATATCTACAGGCTTTCTGTCTGCAACTAGATCTGGTCTGATGACTTTGCATGGAGCGCAGGTGGGTGGTAGGTGATTAACTGACCTTTGTCTTTACATGGAGCCCCTGGGGCAGAGCACATGTGTTGTGCAAGATGCATTTACAGCTGCGCCCAAACTGCTGTGCTGCTGGGCATCAGCTGCTGTGGTGGTGTGGAGAGGAGGGCCAGGACACAGCAGCGGCTTCCCTTCCTCTTTGCCAGAGCCCCGGTTTGAGAAATTGGACTGGGATGGATTCAGGGGCTCCGCAAAAACCCTTCTGCATCTTTCATGGTAATTCAGTTTTCCTCTTTGTCTGCAGACATGAGCAGGCAGGTCAGAAAAACAAATGATTGCTGTGCTCCAGGCAAAACTGGCACCGTATGGGAAAGCTGAGCTACTGGCTCGGGGTGACTAATGTGAGTTTTGTGGTGTTGCTGCTGTGCAAGGTGAGCTGCAGCCCCTGGCTGCGATGCTGCATGGTGGCTGAGGCAGGGCTCGGTCCTGGTGGGAGAAGGAGCCATCCCTTCAGAGGAGGGATGCAGAAGCAACCCTTTTGTCCTCTTTCCAATGCAGTAAAGGCAGGGAAAACAGACTTTCAAGTCCTCCTGCCAAGGCTTAGATACATGTGCTACTTGCTGACTTTGCCCTGTGGCTATTGGGAAATCTCAGCAACGCTTTTTCTCACTCACTTTCCTCCTAGACACCTGGCAAAGCCACATGGCGGTCTATTAACTCCTGTCAGCTCCTGGGGGATGCAGGGACCCAATCCCACCATGGGCAGGCACCAAGCATCTGGAAGCAGCTGTGTGGTGCCAGCATGTGCTGCCATCCCTCTCTTGTCTTGGGACACAGGCCCTCACCTGCCGGAGCTGCTCGTCACTGGCATCCTTGAGGAGCTGTGTCAGCCAGGCATCCTGCTCCCGGAGGTGCTCGAGCTTGTCCTGCTTCTCCTGGATGGAGTCACCCAGCTGGAGCAGGGCTGCATGCTCCTCTTGGTCGAGGAAGCCCAGCAAGTTCCCATGGAGCTGCCTAAGCTCCTGCAGGATCTCAGCGAAGCCCTGGTTCACCTCCTCTCGCGCCCGCTCTACCACTTTCTGAGGGAAGGAGACACATGCTATAAACACCAAGCTTCTAACTGCAATGGTCTTGCTTGCTCACTCTCTCTGCAAATGGGTCCGTCGGGCTAATCCTGGATGATTTGCTATTAATAACGGGAAGGGATGGAGCCTCGGCTGTCTGTAATGTGATGGCAAAGCCAGCACAGCTGCTGGCAGAGCATTAGCTCTGTCTTGGGGAGGCACCAAACCCATGTCCATTTAGCAGATCCTCCCTGTGACTGAGGACGGCTTGTTTTTAAAATGCTCTTAAATAGTCCCTTGAGAGCAAGTCTGGCTCTGGGGAGGTGGATTTCTGTGCAGTGTTGAAGCAGGGGCCTTACCGTGAGGTGGATCACCCTTGCTTTGTGCTTGAGGCTGTCAGAGGCCACCATCAAGATTCGGTTCTCCAGGTTGGTTTGTACTTGCTTGATCTCTGCCTAGAAAAGAAGACCCGCTGCATGGTTTAGTCACAGCAGAGGTGCTGAGGTGCCGCTCACTGGGGATTCACAGAGAGGTTATGGGCACATGGGGCAACCGGGGCACCACATCGGCCGCATAGCGAAGGAGCCACATCCTGTGGAGCTGCTGATGGAACCTCCGGCTGCATCCCTGCTCCACCCAGATCCTGCTCACCCTCTGCTTGGATCGCTCTTCTGGGCGGCTGCTGGGCTTCCACATCCTGCGTCTCTGCTCCTTGCCATCGCAGCCCTGCGGCTCGAGATCCTCGCAGCATGGCATGGCTTCCCAGTCTTCGAGGAGCTCCTGCAGCCAGCAGTTCCCGAAGGTTGTGTCTGTGTGGTGGGGCTGGATGCAGTCCCTGTGCAGATGCCCCATGCACCGCAGGCAGGATTGGGGGGACTTCTCCTGTCAGGAGGAACACAGGTAACAGGACAGGTCCATGGTTCCTGCTGAGGGGACCTTTACCCCATGCTGAGGCTTCTCCGGGGTGAACAGGGCTGCTGTTTCTCCCGGGCTGATGCTCTTGCAGAGCTGAGGCTGGGAACTGATGCACTTCTGGCCCCATGGGCTGGGCACCTACCTGATCCGTGGGGCTGCCCATGGCAGCGAGCGCCACGGGGGGGTGGGGGGGCGTACGGGGAAGGCTCTCGGGGCTCACGGCAGCGCGCCTACCCTGGCTCTGCACCGCGGCGGCCGGGGCCGGCGGGCGACATCACAGCGGCGCTGGTTGTGATGCCGCAGGGAGACGGCCCCGCGCGCTCCAGCCCGGGCGCCCCGACTGGCGCCTTGCGGCCCCAAGCTTTGCTCAAAAGCCTTCTGCTGCACCCTGTTCTGCTGCGAACTGTCACCCTTTTCTCTTCTGCCTTTGCCCCAGACTTAAACCAGCCTGCAATTTGGAAACCACAAGAGTTGAGCTTTGTGGTCTGGCCTCTGGAAACAGCAGGGTATTAAAAGGTGGAATATTGGGTTAATTCTCATTCCTAGTAACGTACCACATGCAGTGCTTCTGCCCACCCAGTGCAGCCTCTCGCTCTCAGTAACGCCAGGATAGCTCTTGTCTTCTGCAGTGGGAACTAAAGAAATGACTTTAAAACAAGAAGCTAAGTGGGTTGCACAGCTTTGGATGGGAAGACAGGCGATGGTGCAAAGGCCTGGCTGCTCCAGCTTGTAGTTTCCACAGAAACTGCCGGGTGATGGTTGTCTCCTGCAGGGTGATGTAGCGTTGCATTAAGTGTCATGAGGAATGGCCTGGCTGGTGGCCTGGAGCTGGCAAAGGGTCCAGTACAAGGGCTCTTCCAGCCTATTTTCTTGTATAGGATAGTGCTAAAGCAGGAGAGCAGGGAGGTTATGGCTGCAGGCCCCCAAAGGCCTGCTGTGGTTTGGATTGCTGCTGACAAGTCCTGCTTTGTGAACATGGGTGCCCTCCTCTGCTCAAGCGCTGCTGGCTTGCTGAATGCAGCTCTGCTCTGGGTGGCGTTTCGGGGTGAGTTTGGCAGCTGCTACCTGCAGGCAGGTTTTAAGGTCCCCTCTTTGCTCAACCTGGGCTATATGCTGATTTGCATCTGCTGTAGTTTCTGCCTGCCCATGTCCATGAATGTCCGTTGTGTGGCCCTGCTGGGAGCGTCTCATACTTCCACTGCCCCAGGGTTAGGCCTCTGGTATAGGGCCGTGCCGACCCTTTCCCTGCTTTGTGGCTCCTTCTGTTGCTGTGTGGCTGGCTGGGCATGTGCCTGCTGGATGGCCACCAGTGCGGCTGCTGAAGGCAGCAGCCATGTGTAGTCAGAAGAATGACTAGATTAGTTCAGGATTTCCCCTTCTTCAGTTGTTATCTCTTTGCTCCTCCCCTCTTTACTGTTTTGAGCCTAAATTGTCAACCTTAGCCAACTCCTGAGTGTCACCAAAGCTTGAATAGCTGTTTTGCTTCTTTCTTCCCTGCTGCTTGTCCATCTGTTGTTGGTACCACTGTGTTTCAAGCACTTCTGGGCTGTGCTGCTGTGTAAACAGGAAAGAAACTAAATCCCAGCTAATCCACCAGTCTTCTAAAGACACAAATGGGGGGGAAGGTGGCAGCACTCTGGATGGAATTAACATAGCAATATTTAAAATACCCTCCAAGGTTTCTGAGCTAACTATATGCCCAGGGCAATCTTTCTTCCAACAGATAGTTGCAGGCTGGGAATGCAGAGAAGACTTTACATAAGATGCACTGCATTTAGTTTTCTCATGTTCTGTTTTCATCTTGGTAATAGTAAGAACATTGCATCTTTGGCCTTGTATGGGAACCTGGAGGGCTGTTTGCAAGCTCCTGCAGATATTCATGGGACAGAAGAAGGGGCAGAGCTGTCAAACTGGTGTCAAAGCTCCTTTCTTCCCTGTGTGCCAGACTGCAGTCAATAAGGGATTTAAACAAAAGTTGACAAAATCCTCTTCTTTTCTCAGCTGCTTGCATTTAATGCTTGTATTAACATTCTGCTTGTTTGTGGTTGTCGTTAGAAATGAGGACTGGTAAAAATACATGCAATTTAGATTTTCTGGTATCATAGAAAATCAGGAAAATGCTTCAGGTTCAAGGAGGACTCCCAAATCTAATTATTGTCTTTGTTATAATGCCTTGGAGCCAGAAGCAGTACCTCATTTCTAAGTTTCCTTCCCCGTAACGTATCATTTGAGTGGTAAGGTGGCAAATGGATGGAAAGAAAGCAGCAGGCCGCACACTTAGTTCAAACTTCAAACCTATTTCAGAATCTTTATTGAAAAAAAATTAATCACAGCATCTCAACTGTTATTCAAACACATTTAATAAACAAAGAGAAACAGTAGCAAAGGGCACTGACACGTGACAAACTGTACAAAACCTCTGGGTTTGCAGACAACCCTGAGGGGAGGAGCCCACGGCCCAGCTGCAGGTCTGGGGAGCTGCTCTGTCCTGTCACCCTGCAGCTCACCATGTCCCCCTTTGCCTCAGCCCACTCAGTCACCCCTGAGAAGATCGATTTTAAAAATGTGCAGAAACAAAGACACTTTAAGAGGTTATTTCCAGTCTCGCTGTAATGGAACAATTTATGCCACTGGGAAACAAACAAAGTCATACTCTCTGTTCCCAGGACTAATGCTTTAAAGCGAACCTTTCCAAGAGATGCAAGCACCCTTAAAAATCCAGCAGATCGCCTACTCCTGCTCATCCACCTTGCTTGCCCTAACATGCTACCTTCTTTAGAGTGAATGGGACAATTTTTAACTTGGTTCATTTTTAGTTTGATAGAGTTGTGACTGAGTGGAAGGCAAGGAAGGAAGGAAAAGCCCTGTCTTGAGCACAGAAGAGATGCAACTGGTGCATAATGCTGAGATCAGTCCATGGTCTCACAGTAAAGGTGACCTAGCGCAGTCAGAAAAGAGGAGACATCCTCCACTGGGAATGTATCTGGTCTGGATGACTTCATGCCTGGTCCTAAATATCACATGTGAACTTGAGAACATCCAGTAACTATCAGATCAGTTTTTTAACGTGTAACTTGTTCTGCTGAATTTAAAGACTAGGCAATTGAACCCAAGGAGACTTAAATCCCTTGGCAAGTCCTTACTGCAGAGAGCAGTGTGGAGGGCAAAAACAAGATGCAACTTCAATAGCCTTTCTTGTGCCTGTGAGTTTAAAAATAGTTGTTCCACTCAACTGGTAATGGTAATCATTAGGCTCTGTGGCTCAGGAGAGTGATGCTAGCGCTCTTGCATCAGGCATTCCTCCAGTGGGCTTCACCATGCATGGGATTTTCGGTGATACAGAAAAGTAATGGGGTTTCATCACTCTTATCTGCCTGAGCTGTACTGAATTGACCGTCTCCCTTTACATGACCACTGGCATTGCTATGAGCTCTGTGGTTTGAGCAGCAAGGTGCTTGGCTGGCACTGATGTGATAAATACAGCTCAACCTGTTCCTGTGGCCTTTAGGTTGATATTTCTTGACCAGTTCCCAGAAGAAACTCCCTTCTATGAGGGAGAGAAGAGAGATCAATGTGAATGTGTTAGAGGGCTTTTAGTTTGCTAACTTGCATACATGCACTTATTTGTCAGCTTGGAGCACAGACGGACAATGACTGAGGCTACAAGATACTGACAGAGGAGGGATATCTATACACATCACAGTGTTATTTAGGGCCAGCCAAGGCGTACGGTCTAATCACACCAATACCATCTTACCATATTATAAACACGAAAGATGGAGGGAAGAAGGAGAGCTGGGTTCTTCAGCAGGATGGCAAGCCAGCTGCACTTCAACAGCCTGTGACTGACACAATGGGACTCCAAAGACATTTGGCATAGTCTGTTGTTACCCGGACTGAACTAGCACAGATAACTGACCACCCCTTCTGAAGAATGAGGCAAAGCTTCCACTGGAGGAGGTTATATTGGCAAAGCGGCATGGGAAAGGACAAGCAGGAATAAGCACAGAAGGACTGAAAAAAAGGCAAAGTGCGTAGCAGTGTCACTCAATACCTCTGCTGCACATTTTGTTTGCTGGACTGGTTGTCAGACCTTCGATAATGTTCTGCTACCCTGTGGCCCTGTTGGCAAAGAAGTGATGAGATGGGAAACCTGCCTATTTCTATCTCAAAACTTTAAGATCACAGGCAGCTGAATTCTTCCAGAAAGGAACCAAACTCCTCAGTCCAGGTGAGGAATTTTCTGATACTTTATTAAGACACAACTGCTCTGAACCTGTCAGTGTCTGTGAATTCTAGCATTTCTGAAGCTTTGCGTTTAATGTCAGTTTAGGACTTGACTCAAAAGACCCAGGTGCCAGGACACTTGGGCTACAAAGAACAAAGCCAGGATGAAAGGGAGAAAAACATGCAGCAAATTCCTAAGAAATTCCATTTGCCAGACTAGGAGGGACATGCCCTTGGTTAGGGATGGCACAGTTTAACAGAGGGGAGCAGTGACTGCAGTTTGGCTAAGATAAGAATTCGAGAGGCACAAACGAACATTTTGCACATCCATCCAAGGCATTCCAAAAAAAAAAAAAAAAAAAAAAAAGGAAAGAAAAGTCACAGAAGTTGACACATCACTTTGGACAAGAAACATTACGACAGTTTGGCAACTTTTCACCAATTCCCCCCTCCCCCAACTCTGTGAAGCTCCTCTGTACTTGGAGGTGAACTCTTAAAGGTGGGAATATGAGGGGGCTGCAGATAAATCACTGCATGTAAATAGGAAATCTCCTCTACAAAAGAATCCTATGGGCTAAAACAAACCTACCTGCTTGCTACAGTACAAAAGAAATCCTGCCTGAAGTCCTCCCTTGGTGAGGAGGAAAGAGACAGAGCCCATGCTGCTGGAGACAAACAAGGCAAAGCTGAACTTGGCAGCAACAAGTCCCTAACCTTGTGACTTTGCACCAGGCTAAGATATGGCCGTGGCAAGATACCGGAGGGGAAGAAGATGTCACCACTCTTCAACTGAGAAGTGTAAAGGACAGGACTACTACTCTATAGCCTTTCTGAGTGAACACAGGTCTCTGTTTATGCAGAGAGATGTTTATGAGAAGGGATGGGCTTTGGAAAATGCCAAAAGCCCACATGTAATAGTGTTAACAGCAAGACCCATGTTAGACATACACACAACTCCCCTCCCTTGGTTAGTATCTAAACTCAGCTCTTACGAATTGGACAAGGAACAAATACAAAGCAAGAATGGATTATTTTTTTTTTATGAGTAGTTGTTTTGTTCCTCCTTTTAAAGCCCTGTTCTTCTGATTTGTAGGGGTTGGCTCATCAGGAGGGGGAGCATTGCAAGGTCCTTGCCCCTTTCTGGTGGCAGACCTGGGTGCAAGAAATGGCACAGCTCCAGTACAGATCTTCTTCCCACCTACACCTGCCTGGGGAAGGTGGGACTGATTACAAGGGCCTGTGGACCTGAGCAACCTTCGCAAAGGATCTGACTGGGAATCCAGCCCAGCCATTGTTGGAAAAAATTCAATACAGCACTGGCCAAGAAAACAAAACAAATACTTAGGGAAAGGACTATCCAATCGGAAAAGTCTCTTCCTTCCTTGGTTTCCGGTGTAAGAGGGAAGCCTTTGGTTATGACCAGAATTCTTTGCCATTGGCAGGACAGGCTTGGCTTTGCTTTGCGTTAGCTTGGTTACTGTACAAGGGCAAGGTTGAACTGCGGAGAGATGCTCTGCCCAGCTAGATTGCCCTTTTGACATCTGGGAGTTTTAAGAGTGGATGCTCAAATTACATCCGGGATCCTCGCTCTTGAAGAATCTGAAAAAGAGAGCCCCTATGAATAATTTGGACAAGTTTAGATGCAAAAGTTCATGCTGAAAAGTGTTTGGTTTTAAAGGAAAAATGGACTAATGAGAGGAGTTAATTGGTGGCTTTTAAATTACCATAATGAGTGACAGGTTGGTTAAAGCTGATAAAGCCCCTTCTCTAGAAATCTTGCTTAGCTGCCTGCAAAGAGGTAAGAATGTCCTCTTTTATTGCCATCCTGGGGGAAAAAAAGCTGACTGAAGTTAGAGTGTTGGTCTCTCCCTGCAGCATCCATCAATTACAGTTTGATCAACCTCAAGGGCCCTTGCTATACTGTCCTTCATCTGCCTTTTTCCTCTCTGTCTTAATTTGAAGGGTATACAGAGCCTTTCCTTTTATTGTCTTGTTCTATAGTAAAGCAGAAAATCTCCTAAGAGAAGAAAGTCATACAAAAGTACAAAATGGGAAAGCAAGTACAGAGAACAGTTACTGCAAACTATGACTCGGCTACCAAAGGAAGGGTGGAGTTGGTGTTTTTGTTTTGTTTTCCTGCATATTGAACTGAAGTCAATGCATCTGAGCAGGTTTCTTACCTTTGCCTTCTCACTGGGCTCTATGACAATGCCATTGGTAGAGTTGTTGAGCTCCCTGGACACAACACAGAGAAATTCTGCCTGGTCTTCGTTTCCATAGTTATAGGAAGATCCAATGCTGATCAGCTGCGACAGAAGATAGCCAAGGTAAGGAGGATACTATCAATAAATCTCGACTTTTGTGTTGTGAGGTACAACTGTCTGATGAGACCTATTCTGATCTGAAGTGTTAATAGGCCAAATCTCTCCTGGGTATTCTCCTGTGTTACAGGCTTTCCTCTATCTCTGTAGGGCAGAGACCAGACAAGCTCCAGAGCCCTCTAGTGGCACCTGGAGCCCCAGAAAGAAATTTCAGCCTGCAAATGTGATGAACACAGCATCTTCCAATTACTGAAGGCAGAAAAAGGGAAAATACACCAGGTTTTTGCAATATATAATATACAACTAATTTACATAAGGACCAGGCAATAGAGCCTCTGTGGATTAGAAACTTCTTGATTCAAGCTATATGCCTATGTTGAACTCAGCTCTGAACTTGTCTTCTGACTTTGTATAAAAAATGGAGAGAGAATTCTTTACTACAGACAGATGTTTGATTAACTACAGAACATCTGGCAAACTGGCACCATTTTTTTATATAGATGCTGTCAAGATGGAGTTTGATATCTGTATAAATGGGATTATATTACATTACTGTTATGATGAGGAGTCTGGATTAGACCCAAGAAATCCCATCTGTCCCATATTTATCACTATTACATTAAAAGGACGTTCTGGAGTGCAGAGCTAACTCGTCATTTACAACTCTGTTCTGCTTTCCAAATAACAAATTAAGGAATCTGAAGAAAGCCATGTAAACCTTACCAACTGTGTATATTTAGGGAACTTTAAGTAGCGTACACCCCAACTTCCATGTCCTGATGGATTTTTGAAGGAGACAGCTTTGTATTTATATACCAGACAGATACATCTCAGATTGTCTACATTCCTCCTAGACAGATGATTATCTGTATGGTCGCATTGCAGCTGCAGGAAGACTGGAGGGGCTGTCACACTGACCTCTAGTATAGTTAATAGTTTTTGATGTTTGTGCTGAGGGCAAAAGACAGATTCAAGATAGAAACGTTTTTTTTTTCCTCTCAACTGCCTGAGACATTTCAATGCTACATTTGATACCACAATTCACTCAACATGCACAAAATAGCTTTTGATGAAAGCAGTAGCTTTCTAGCTTATTGGAGTGAAATGGAGGTATACAAGAGAATGGGGGGAAAAGGGCAAGAACAGAACCCTGAAAGTGGGAGCATGCTGGTAGGGGATATACAGGAAATCCTCCTGGTGCTTGCTGCATACAAGAGGAAGGAGGCTGGCAGGGACCACAAAGACTGGATGGCAGAAGGAGGGAAAAGGAAGCGAATGTACCAGCATTTGCTTATATCTATCTTGACTCTACAGTTAGAGATTTAAAAAGCAAGACTAGGGGAAAAGTGAGGGTGCAGATTCCTGAGTAGGGCACTGCCTTATAGCTCTTTGCTTTTGGCTAGGGGGATATATGTGCCAGTGTCAAAGACAGCACCTGTTAAGTAAACTTTTGGAAAGCAAAACTGCATGTTGATAAACAGCATTTCCATAAAGCAGCTAGCAGCTCTTGGTCACATGAAAGTTCTACAAGCTGGCTAAGGAGGCAAGAGTTTTTCCTCTCTCCAATGTGCAAGGAGTTTTCAGGCACTACAGAACAGAGCTGTAGTTGAACAAGTAAGCCAAGTGACAAGTGAAGAATCTGTGCTGTTGCTAATCCTATGAATCATCTCGTGTCAGCACACTTCCCATAGAATCCACTTGTACTGAAGTTGGACTCACTGGGAAGACAGCAGAGCTGCAATCCATAGAGCCTGTTCTACAGTTTCTTAATATAGCACAAACGCACAAGCCAGCTGGTTTCCAGTTCTCTGTCCTCTTAAATAAGAGGACTGTATTTGATTCCAGAAATCAAATCTGGAACTAATGCTGTATGCAACTTCACTGACACCTAGCCTTGAAACTGGCAGTGTTACAAGGGCATCTGCAGGAAGGGTATTTCTCATGTCACTCAACACCTCTTTAGTAGATGCAGAAGTCATGCCTTTGAACTCTGTGAAAAATCATGCTATGTATCTTCATGGCTCCCCTAATTCTTCTGGATAAAACTACTGCACTTGGGCCTGAAGCACGTGATTATATGTCAGAGAAAGGCAAAATTACTTCATTTTTCTCTCAGGACTTCTTGTATGCTTGTCAAATTCCAGAGTATCTCTTGATGGGATTTGAGTAACTTCCCTGTTTCCCTGCCAGTTTTTCCACATAAATGGACTGCTGCTCAATTCAGACTCTTTATTCAGAAAAAAGCCATGTGAAGTGCAATGAAACAGCAATCTCAGCTTACTCCTTACACTGCTTTCACAGGGATTCTGCTGTTGGCCAGAGACATACTCTCTGGTAACGGTACCTGTTCAAATTTCCATCCATCAGACATAGTGGACACCATCTGCGTGAGCTCTTCCTCCTGGCACTGCAGGACTCTGTACACATGCTTCACGGGTCCCTACAGCATGGAGAATAAAAACGAAAAATCAAAAATTTAATGATTGTTGTACTAGTATCAAGATAGGAAATGAATTAGCCTCTCATGGGGTTTTCTGTTCTATTTTGTCATCATTTGAGAAATTCAAATGCCACAATTTGAAGTTTCATTCCTTCCAACCATCCAACTGATCCTAAAACAGGTACGTAAGGTGGGTACACATCTCTAAAAAGCTTCTAGAGACTTGAATGCCGCTGAAACCAAAACCCTTTTGGCTTTCAAAGCTATTTACTGTTTTTTGAAAACGTTTCTCTTCTGAAATTCAGTCCACTGTGCTTTTATTAATATTAGCTTAGCAGCAATGGGGAAAAATTGCACAAAGATATAAAGTGAAGAAAATGGAGAAGGAAGAGTTATGTCTAATTGTAATAGGAAAACTGAACAGAACATCGGCTGATTGCTTGGGTAACCTTTATATTTTCAGTTATTTCTTTACTACAGACTTATCCTTGGGCAAATCTCTCCTTAGAGACATGGGACATTCCATAACAAGGCAAGTCTTGTACAGCAGGAATTTGCAGAGTTTATGAATGTCCCTGCACTCCAGCACCCGTTCACTTCCCTGTCAAGCACAAAGCAAACAAAAAGCCCTGTGAGGAAACTCTTCCTTCATGGATGGGTCACCCCTACTCATACCTCATACTATCTCCCAACCATTCTTTATCTCCCAAAGCAGCATATTTTTCTTTAAATTACCCACCTTTGTTCTACAGACCATTTCATTTAACTATTCATGGCCCTTCTCTGCAATATGGAAAAGATGACTTAGTGCTTATAAAATCACAGTGGATATTCTTTCCTAGCTGTGCTTTGGATCCACTTAGAAGTACTGATTCCCATTGCTTAAAACTAAACTTAATAACTGCTACTAGAAGTAAATGCCTCCTACAGCAATGTGTCCTCCAACTATACTGTTGAAAATGAATGACTTCATAACTCAAATTTTTATGTGCATTACTTGAGAGGTTCTGTTCTCATTATCCCGTATCCGCTCCTTCACCAGCCGCACAAGAGATGCAATATTGTAAAACTCAGCTTCTTCCAGTACCCCTAAGAAAGGGACCAAAAACGGGACAAATTTTGTTAGTATACAATGTAGAATGAAGATGATTTTGCTACAAGGATACACCTGCTACAGACTCCAAATCTAGCCCTGATGTGAGACAGTTCAGATACTGAATAAACTGTGCCACTGATCTCACCCACCTGGGCTGAGAGCAAATGATCTGTATTCAACTAGCTGTCACTTCCTTTTGTGACCTATGGGATACTTCAGAAAGATTATTTCCCTTTCCATGGGATCATCCAAAACTTTGTGGTACAACCTCTACGTTGTTCTCTCAGCCCCATTAAAGGGAAAGTCACCAAAGCCTCTTGCTATGGAGGACTGCAGTCTGGGGAAGGGAAAAGAGACATTGTTCTAGCAGATCTTTTGCTAAGCAGAACAACGATGGTTTGCATTACAAGTTGGAGGCCTCTGCTTCCAGGACTGTGCAGAGTCTAATGATTTAGACCCCATTAGTAAGCTTCCTTCCAGGAAACTAACAGTAAACAACACTACTCACAAATGTAGTAACTTGCACAGCTGTATACTGCCACGTCCGGAACTCCACGCACTTGGGTGAGTTTCTGATAACGGCTGTCAGATGCCTCTATTAAACAGCACTTGTAGCTCTTCCTCTGTATTTTTTTTCCTTACCTTCTTCTGCAAGCTCCTTGTTTATGATAAGTTTCCCATGTCGGAGGTAGTTCAATATCGGACCAAAATATGTGGGATCTCTATCGATGAGATATGCTCCTGTCTCATCCTGGTTAAATAGTACCAGAAAAGAAAAAAAAAAAGTTGAAAATGAACTGAATAGTTTCTCTGTGAGAACCTGAATTAAGGCAAAAAAAAAAAAAAAAAAAAAAAAAAAAAGTGCACTAGTGACACCATGCTGAAACCAACATTTCCCCCCCTCCCCACTCAGTATGTGAACTAAACTGCAAATGTTGCAGATCACTATGCTGGCAGATGCCTCAAATTAAGCACTTCTAGAAACAGTTTAGATACATTTAGAGAAAAGCAAAACTTAGCAGTTCTGCTTTGCCACAGTAATAAAAAGCAAAGGGCAGCAATCTTGTCCTGTCTGTATTTGTTTTCAAAAAACAAACAAACAAACAAACAAACGAACAAAAAAAACCACTTCAATTAGAAGGAGGCTCTCCAAGCAAATTAAGAAAAACTTAAAAATCTTACTGCAAAAAGATAGGAAAGTTTACATCTTAGAACTGCATTTGGATTTCCAGCGCAGGCTAACAGCCTCTGACGGTTAAAAGAGCTCTTTATTTTCCTACTACTGAAAACGCACATTGCAACACACAGGCCATTCTTTGAAGCATTGCTGGCAGGCTGGCCTACAATTATTGTCATCAAATTACCAACAACTCACAACCAAAAGCATCTGTTGAATTAGCTTTGAAGTGACAAACACTGTACGTAAGTCTTTTACATCACTTCCTTACACTATTTTTAAAGCAATGTACGTCCTGCCAAAGCAGACTGTTTAAAATAATAAAAACCTGTAGGGTCTTCTGAAGCGTCATCTTCTCTATTCATCAGCTGAGGTGGGGAATATTATTTTGATAACTTTTATCTGAGTGGGAGATCTAAACTACTCTCAGTCTAGCCTATCTACAAATGACTTACAAAACCTCATACAGTGGAGCCTACAGAAAACCTGTGATTACATGCATAATTATGTGTTTGCAAAACTCTGAGGACAAATTGCAGCAACTCCAAAACCATCATCCAAAATAAAGAACATGCACTGCTACCTTTCATGAGAGCAAAACAAAATATAAAGAAACATAAGGGTGAGCTGTCACTCAGCTGGAAGGGACAGCTATTTCTCATCGCTAGGGTGAGAAATCATTACAATTCCTGTTTCTACAAATGCTTCTTTCTAATTCACTCTCTGCTAGAAGTAATCACTGTGGGAAGGTGTTGGTTTGCTTCTACAGGAAAGTCATGCTAGAGAGGGAGGTGGAGGACAAAATCGGTGTCTGCAACACTGGGGTGTTACAGCTACAGTGGGAAGAGATGGAGATGATGAAAGTGTCTAACTCCCATTCTCAGGAATGCTGCCAAAGCTGTTGCCATGTGATGGCATGTGAGGGAAGAGGAGATGGTATCTGTCAGAGCAATCCATGCCCCTGTCCCGGGGAGGAATGAAACCCACCCTGGGCAGAAGCAGTGCAGCCCCCCATTCTGCCCATGCAGGGGGCTGGGGACACTGGCCCTGGAGGCAGCAGGAACTGGAGCTGTCACAGGGACCAGTCTGTCCACCCTGTGGGGCCGGGGACAGCCATGGGGACCACCGTGGCCACGCGGCAGGAACAGAGGACGCTCGTCCCAAGGATGCTGGGCACAGGGACCACCATCCTGGCCATGCAACAGGATCGGGGGATGCCACGGGGGCCACCGTGGCCACACGCGGCGGGATCAGGCGATGCTCGCCCCAAGCACACCAGACTCCGGGCTGCCCCCGGTCCCCGCAGTGGAGTCGGCCCGTGCTGGCCTGGGGACACCGGGCCCCGGGGTGACGCTCCGGGCCCCCGGCCGGCGCCGGGAGGGGCGGACGCCGCGCGGGCCCGAGGCGAGGCCGGGGCGGGGGGCCGGAGCGCCGGCGCGGCCTCACCTTGTCGGAGCCGAGCTCGGGCCCGTCCTGGCAGCAGAGGCGGCACAGGAAGGACTTGGGCTCGCGGCACAGCGTCTGCCGGGTGCTCACGAAGTACGTGCCGCCCACGTTGAGGCGCACCCACTTGGAGGCGGCGGGCGGCCGCGCCGCGCCGGGCGGCGACAGCCCCCCGCCGGAGCCGGCCGCGGCGGCCGCGCGGGGGCTGGGCGGCCCCGGGCCTCCCCCCGGCCCCGGGCTGGGCGTGCGGCCCCGCGGCGGCCCCTCCGCCGCCGCCGCCAGCTCCGCCATGGTGGCGCCGGCGGCCTCGCTCAGCGGCGCGAGCAGCACCCCCGCGCCGCCATCACCGCCCTGTGCCCGGCCCCGGCCCCGCCCCCGCCCCGCGGCGCTTCCGGCGCCGCGAGCGCTTCCGGGGCAGCAACGGCGGCGGGGCGGGACCGCCGCTCTCGCGCTGAGAGCAGCGGCAGCGGTGACAGAGCGGCCGGCCGAGGGGCGGGCAGCAACCTCCGGGGAGCGGAGCTGCCCAGCAGCCGCGGCCCTGCGGTGTTGCGGCGCGGCGGAGGGGAAAGAACCGGCGGGAGCACAGCGCCGGGCTGCACTTCCGGGGGGCGGTGGGGCGGAAGAAGGGAAGAGAAGCCTTCTGGGGGAGGCTGCCCTCTGATTGGTCGGTGCGGGCGGGACTTCCGGCGGCCTCGCGTCAGCCCCAGGGCGACGGCCGTGGCGGTCAGTGAAGGTGAGCGGCGGGGAGCGGCCGGGCCGGGCCGGGCCGGGCCGGGCCGGGCCAGTTGTAGGGCTGGTTACGGGGATCCGGGCTGGGGGGAGCGAGCCCTAGGACCTGGGGAGCCGGGCGGGGGAGCTCAGGCCGTCGGGCTGGATGGGCCATAGGGCCGATGAGGGCCTGTGGGGTGGGAGGGTCGTGGGGCCTGTGGGGGGGGGCCGTGGGGGTCCCGGGGAGGGGGGAATCGGGGCCCTGGCGGTACCTGGGGATGGGCGGGGATGGAATCGGGGCCCTGGCGGTACCAGGAATGGGGGGGTCCGGGGCCCTGGGAGTTCCTGATGTGGGGAAGAGGATCCGAGGCCCTGGTGCAGTCCAGTTCTCGGGAATGTTGCTCCTGTGTCCCACTGCCCCGGCCTGTTCCCCTGGGGTGGCCTGGCAGGGCCCAGATTGGTGCCCGTAAGGCAGTTTTGTTCTCTTGGCACAGTGAGGTGGGAAGCAGCGGGAGCTGCTGTCTGCGCTCTGCAGTTATCAGCACGCACTGCCTGGCGTAACCGACCTGATTTGATCTCCCTTTCAGCGGGGACATTATGGCAGGCCGCAGAGCTGCTATCAAGGCCGTTGACTGGGCAGCCTTCTCAGAGAGGGTGCCCTCGAACCAGAGAGCCATGTTCAACGCCCTGAAGACTCGCAGTGACGCGCTCTCGGCTCGGTGAGCATCTGCCTGTGTATGCAGTGGTTCAACCCTTCAGCTGAAGTGTTTAACTTTTGCAGTACTGGCTTGAGCTGGTGCCAGTAATTGTAGTGCTGCAAAACTGTTCTGAAAGTTGTTAAAACAGGTCACTTCCAAGACAGAGAGGGATTTTGTGGCAGATCTTCTTTACTTGATCTTCTGCAGAGTAAAGTAATTACTGCAATGTGAAAAAGCAGTTCTGTGAAATCGAGTTGCTTTGATATGTCAGAAAAAGCTTTTAGAAAGCTTTGTTGGTCTGTCGAAAGGTGTGCAAATTGATGAGTCTTCTGGAATGTGTGATCCAAATTTTGGTGGCTATTATGGTTAATGTTGTTGGTTGTCTCTAATTCAGTTCTCTGAAAACTGCCTGATCTTTTCTTATAAAGCTACATTGAGAGATGCTGCAGTCATTGGTGATTGGAAGTGGAGCAGAGCTGTAGCCTGAATTCTTCTTGTCTGTATTAAAAAAAATATTTCAAGGACAGAGGAATTTACAGAATCGGTTCATCAGTTCTTGTTAATGAGGGATCTAAAGAGATTTACAGTTATACCTGCTAGGCTCTGTTGGTGCTCTGGAGAGTAACTGTGGCACAGAGTGAAAGATAGCTCTAGAAGATTACTTCTAGAGCTGGTGGTGACTGCTGTCCTTTATAGGTTGGCCTCCCTGCCAGAGAAACCCCCGACTATTGACTGGGCTTATTACAAGGCTACTGTTGCTAAAGCTGGCATGGTGGATGAGTTTCAGAAGAAGGTGAGTATCTTCCTCAGTTGTTATTTCTCTCGTTAGCATGGAATGTATTTGGTATTGAGCAGACAACCCTAGAATGAGTTTTTGTTTGCTTTTGGTGAGCAGTTGCTCCTGCTTTACATTCTGCAGATTTGTGTAGCTAACCTTGAGAAGGTTGTTTAGGACCATCCTTCAGGGTGAATCCTGTGGCACTGTATAGCAGGAAAGCTGATGAAGCAAAACGTCATAAATTCTGTTGGCTGTGAGAGTGAATTCAGGAACTGTGTATCTTGAAACAAGCATTTAAAGTATTTGCCCAATGCATTGAATGGGAGAAGGTCACGAATATGGCTCTGCACGCCATGGAGTATAGAAAGCTAACTGATACCCACAGGGGTTGCCATCCTCTATATAAACAGGAGTTGAAAAAAATGAGCAAGGCTTTTGATAAAGGTCACGTGGTGCCATTGGCAGGATGAGAATTGGCTGCTGCAAAGCTGAAAGGATCCACTGACCTCTGATGGATGTGGGGACTTGTGTTGGGGTAAATAAGTCTGTGATGTGATAAATTTTTAATATCAGGCTTTCTTGCTTCCTTGTGATACTGTGCTTTGCTCTCTGGAACGCTGCAGTTAACGTGTGGTAGCATGTGTCTTGGTGATGGTTTGCAGAGGCAGATGAATTGCTGAGAGCTTGAAGTGTTGCTAATTGTGAGATACACATTTGAGCTACAGTGATCAGGTTGAGGAAGCCTAGTGACTTACATGGTTGTAAGCATATCCTAGGAAGGAAGAAATGCTACTTTACTGCTAGGGAAAGTGTCTCTGATGTGAAGGATTATTTCAATAAAGCAAACTGCTTGGAAATTTCTCTTTCAATTTACAGTTCAGTGCACTAAAGGTTCCCGAGCCAGTGGATACACAAACTGCCAAAATTGATGCGCAAGAACAGGAAGCTGTAAGTGTTGAAACTGTTTCCTAATGCTGGGGTTGTCTTTGACTTCTGTGAAGATGGGAAAAACTGTGTGGGAATGTGTTTTCTGTATGTGCATCTGCTTTTGGGAGGCAGGGCAGTCAGAGGCAGAGCATGACTGATATTTGTACATGTCACTGGCTTTTGGCTAAGCAGCAAGATCTGCACTTGGAAAGTTTTGCCTATTTGTGATTTGATCAAGTTTCTGCCCACTTCTCTAGTATAATGATACTAAATTGATGCAAACTCAAAATAAGGAGTGGCAGGTTCACTGCAGCTCACTATCTTTACCATAAGCATGTTCACCATGGCCTCTATTTCCTTGCAGGCGAAGAGCACTGCTGAGTATGTGCAGGCTTCCAAAGCTCGTATTGCCCAGTATGAGCAGGAGGTAAGTCTGGACTTTACTCCAAGAATATTCTCTTTAACTCGCCTTGGCAAAGACCTTGTTCTTACTTGTGTGTGTTTTACTCTTTCTTGCTGACAACTGGCTTATAACATGTTTGTCTCTGCTCCCATTTCAAGCTTCAGAAGCTCAGGAACATGATTCCATTTGAACAGATGACATTTGAAGACTTGAATGAAGCCTTCCCTGAAACCAAACTGGACAAGGAGAAGTATCCATACTGGCCACACAAACCAATTGCTGATCTGTAAAATTGTCTGGATGCGATTTATCTAATGACTGCCAGATTCTAGAATCTTTTAAATAAAGTGCTTTCCCTCCTGTCTGATGGGTTGGATCTTAGCCACGGGATTGCAAAGTTTTGAGAAACATGGAACAATATGTATATTTATAGACATGCAAAGAATCTACTTTTCTTGGTCTGTCTGCTTTTCTTTTCTTTGAGCTTACTTTTGCAGATCCTAGCTAACTCAGCAATAAACCTGAGTCCCACTGCATTTTCTGTAATGCAGATAAATGATCTGTTCACCTCTGTAACCACACAGTACAGGGGATGTAGTTACTCTGCATCTGCAGGTGACCAAGTTGTTCAGAAGATGGACTTGCACTGCTGGGGTGTTTTTAGTAGTGATCTGCTACACAGTGGTAGATAAAGTTACAGTAGTTTTACAAGCAGTGGTGTAGGGCTTGTGGATGGATTAGGTGCAAACAATTGCAAAATGAGTTCTTCATCTGAAAGGTCACCATATAAATGCTACAAACACCAGTTGAAGGAATTGAGAGGTCTTGAACTGTGTGGGTTCTGAAGTTTTATTTACTTATTTATTTATTAAAAAAAAATCCCAAGTATTACCCCTTTAATCCTGATGATCTTCTTACTCTCAGTTCTGGACTTTGAATGATGTAGATCTCACTAAACTCATAGAAGCAACAGGACAAACTCTTCAGACTTGCATCTATTTATTTATTTATTTCAAATAGGTGGAATTCTTAAACACCTTTCCCAAAAACAGATGTTTCCATACAAGAAGAACTGCCTTAACTCCCTTTTCTGATTGTCATAAGGGACAGGTAGTCATGTTTGTGGTAAGAATTCCTGTCAGACAGAATGAAGGTATTTCCCCCAGATTCCTTCATTCTTTCATTCAAATACCTTGTGAGCCCATAAACGCTTTAATAAGAGTGTGTATAGTTTTGCTAAACTAGAGTACAAAGCAGTTACCCTGCAGGTCCTGTGGCCTATTTTTGTTAATTTAGGTGACTGTAATAACTACAGCTCTATGAACCAAGCAGGAAAAAAAATTGCAGTGGAGGGAATAGAAGCAGTAAGATAGAGGCCAGCTGAATGAGCAGGGCAGAGGGCCGGTCTCTAACTGCTCCATTTTATAAAAACGATACTGAAAAATAACAATGACAAGATGAAGTGACCGTAGAGAAGCACCTTCTCCAGAACTGGCAGAACTGGGTCCGGCTCCCGCGGTGCACACCGGCGTCTGGTTTGTCGCCCTTTTTCCTGGGCCTTGGGAAGGTTAAGCAGTTCTGTGCATTCCTTTTCAAAGTACTTTGTGGTCTCCTTGCTGATGTTTTTCACTGCCAGCTCAGTGCGTGCATCTGCAGACAGCAAATTTAAAGATAGCGGGATTAGGAGATGAGTACCAAGACCGATATTATTTGGGGCACTGGTTGCGCTAAGGAAACCTGCCCTCAGGGGGAACCTGCCATAAAGTGCAGGTAACCTTGTCTATTTGTTTAAGAGATTATTAGTTGTTTTACCTTTCTGGAAGCTTCTGGGAACCTTGCCTAAGTTGTGCTGATGATACAGCAGGAGAAGGGTGTCTAACACAGCCATGATCATTAGCAGGAAGGTGCCTAGGAAAAATACCACTGCAAAACAATATGAAAGCAAAGAAAGCAATTGATAATTGGTATAATTTTCTTTTAATCTATAGAATTATCTGTGCTCAGTTGCCAGATGGTGGAGGGGGAAATTTGTGTTTCCAGCAAGCTGATAGAACTTAGCTATTCATGACTTCAGTGTTTGTGAATGTCTCGCAAATGCCCTACAGCCTTCCTTAAAGTTGGTATCTGAGTTAACATCAGTTAGTTTTTGTTCAGTAAAGACAAGTACCTATCACGGGGGGTTTGTTGGAGGAAGTTGGAAGGATGTTGTTAAGAATCACGGCCAGCATGGAACTACCGAGGATGATGGCAATCTGGAAATTGACTTTTTCCTCAAGAGAGCTGGGTCCAAACAGCACGGCCATATCTAGCAGGTAGAGGGCACACGTCGGGAGGATCAGGTTCAGAACGTACAGAATGGATTGTCTCTCCATGGAAATCTGTGAAAGAAGATGGGCAAAATTTAGGTAAGCAAAACACAATGTGCCGGCTTGGGTGAATGCGGATGTGCTATAGTGCCTGGGACATCTCTATCAGCTCAACGCCTTGAGATAAGCCTTCTTTCCCCACGTCCTCTAGAAAGGCCCTCAGAGTTGCTTCAAGACCTGCTCTGTTTCTGTGTTGCAGCCTGAAAGAAATAAATCTGTGTTGTTGGCTCCCTCCTCTTGTTCCTTGGCAGGGTAGGACAGCAGACTGCTGCCTGCTAGCCCCCACCTCTCTTTTATTTTTATTTTTTTATGAGGATGTTTTGATGAAGAATTAAATGTTCGAGATATTTGACTGCCTGGGCAAGAATGGAGCATAGAGCAGCCGGTGGGTCTGAGAGGTTCTGAACACCTCAGTTTCACGGTATGGGGGCACCAAGCCAGACACATCCTGGATTTACTGTGTAGCAGCACCCTGAATACTCTACTACACTATTTCTAAACGTGGCTCTGAAGTACACGTGCTCTCAACTGTCTGATCCCTTTTCAAGTACCTGCTGGTGAGATTATTTAGATATTTCAGACTCCCAATACTCTTTGGAGGTGTTACTTAATCTTGTGAGACTAAGGACAAAATGTCCCTTGTATTTAAAAAAATCAACTGTCATTTTCAGGCAATGTTCTCTAATTTTTTCTGTCTTTTTTTTTCTTTTTTTTCTTTTTTTTTTCAAATCAGCTCAATAAAACATCAAAGTGCTGCTGTACCATATAGGTTATCACAGAAAATCGTGTATCATCCATCCCTTCTTCATATTCGATGACACTCAGGTTGGTAAACTTCCATTCTCCATCAGTCAGGAAGTAAGTCTGGCTGATTTCCTTCATTTCAGCTGACGTCCGTTTCAGCTTCATGATAAGGTCCGTTACTGCTTGGGAAGATTGGGGAGAAGGAGAGATATTGCAACAATTCAGTTATTTCCTCTCTCTTTTCCCTCCGAACCTGAGGTGCCTGTAGATGGGGAAAGGCAATGGTTCTTGCACTGTTCTTCACACCTTATCAGAGAGAAATTTAAAAGGACTCCAGTGAAGGCACTTGGCTGGGACCTCTAGGCTGTGGATGAGAGGGAGCCCCTCGTGAATTAAAAGACAGTTATCCGTTGTGAATAGGAGCTGGAGGTTTTCATGTCACCTTTGCTTATTTTTCAGCCCTTTTTGGGAGGAGTAACTCTGATGGGCAGATTTGGCTCCCTGATATTCTATCCTTAATTTCCTCTAGTTTTCATGGTTTTTGGGTATGTTTAAAGATCAGTTCTGCAAAGTCATATGTGAACAAGTGCTCTTGTTGCAATAAACTTATCTAGTCACTTGGTAAGGCAGAGCAGTACCAGGAGGAAGGCTTGCTAGGGAGCAGCCCAGATGCTTCCAGCGACATTGCTGGTAGAGGTGCCAAAGTGGCATGACTCTGTTCCAGCTCATTTGCCCTGATGCCACGCAACCTCAGCCTCCCTTACTGATTGCAAGCACGTGATGCTGCTGAGGAACCCAGGCAGTAACCAGGGTTCATCTCATTTATGCCTCCTCCTGCAAATACAACCCCGTTGTGATAAAACCTAGCTTGCCACCATACCTGGATAGAGAAATGAAGCCACGCTTACGTTGCATGTCTGGGTGTCAAATGGAAACCTGAGGATCTTCAAGCTGCACGTGATGGTAACCTGTAAGGGCAGGGCTGCGTTGAAGCCACCATCATGCGTGACAACCAGGTACTCCAGTTTGTTCGACTTCTGTTCGCTGACTCTAGAGGAATCAAGGGGTCAAAAGCATCATAACTTCAAGATGCTGCAACGCTCCGCAATCGGCAAAAGCTTGGCCTGTAAGCGTCCCATTGGGGCAGCTCTGCACGGTCACCGAGCCGCGAGGCATCGCAGGAGGGTGGCAAGGGGAGGAGGTGCGGGGCTTGGAGGAGGGCTGGTGAGTACCTCTGCACTAAGGTTTGCAGTAACTGAATCAGCACAGCTCACACGCAGGGCAGCTGGTTTCCTCCCTCTGCACCTCCTATGGAAACTCCTTGCTCTCCCCTTTCCTTCCCACTCTTGCCTGTGGCAAAGGCTCATGGCTTGGCTCTTTGCTGTGCAGGCCTTTCCTTCCTTCCCCTCGGCACCCAAAGAGCCAGCGGCTGCTCCCAACCCTCTGTTAGATCCAGAACAGTTCATTCTGCGCCTTAAAAAAATGCTAAGGGTAATTTCATTCCACTACGCTGCTGCTCTCTGCTTCCTCGGCTTTCGCTGTAGCCCAGATGTGGCATTTCTGGAGATGTTATCACATTACAAAACCACAAAGTGTTTTGTCTAAACTGCAGTCCCTGTTACTGCAAGTTACAGTTAGCCTGCGGGAATAGCCTTTAATTGAATGAATTTGTCCCATTTCCTGCAATACCACCAATGGTTTGCATCCGTGGCGTTCCTCTTAAGCGAGCGGATAACAATGAAATGTGAACCTACTCTTCTAAAATGAAGAGTGGGGGAGACCAGTACGTATCCAGTGGCAGAACAACTTTGGAAATGTTACAGAAATCCTGTGGGTTCCAATTCACTAGAGTGTTTGTCCACTCCTGGGGGAAGAAATTGCAGGAGAGAAATGAGTGCTGGGCTCGGCGCCAGCGATCGTGCTCATCGTCAGAGGACAGAAACGCTTTCAAGGAACCTACCAAGTTCAACATGAAGTAAAAAGTAGCAGTCTGGAGCTTTTCAGCCTAAAGAAAAGAAACAAAATGGAAGATATTTAGCCGATTTCCTTAGGTGAACGCGATGCAGAGCTCAGAAGCTGTCACTGCTCAGTGGACAGCACAGATTGTAGAAACGGCTCGGGGGGAGACCTGGAGATCTCGGTGCTATGACTGAACAGGAAAATGGGAGCACAGGAACCAAGAGTTTGAAAAAAATAGATGTTCATTAACATTTTCAGGCCAGTGCCCTGAGATCCTGCCTGAATTGCTCAGTTAAGTCTTGGTGTATGGCTATTTCTGGGACCCAGAAGGACTCGGTACCGTGTTCCTAGAGCCTGGTGTAAAGCGAGGTCACGCGTGGCCTCGTGTGACTTGGACCCTCTGGGAAAACCAGCAGCTCCAATCTAGCAACTGCGCAGAGCTTTCTCTTCTAAAGACGCGGCAGCAGTTTTTGCCTCCTTACCACAGAGAGAATAGCGATCAGCATGAAATCCGTCTTCACTTCCAGAGGCTCCTTCCAGTTTCTCTTTGGTAGCACATGTGCATTCAGCTTGTCCAAAGAGGAAACGTTCAGGTGCTTGATAACATCGTAGTAGGTACAAACGTGCCCGGGAGCAGCCCCTACTAGAATAAAAGGCACCTAATGAGAAAGGACTAGCCTGTGGGAGAGACAGGTATTAGCAGAGAAAGGATATGCAGCTGTGGATGTGAAAATGATGATTAGCACAGGAAAATCCCATTTCACATAGGCAAGAACAGAAGTCGTCAAAGTTTTTCTAAAGCTCTTGCACTTACCTGTCCCAAGAGAAAGGGTGAGGATAGCTAGAAAAGCTCGCTGCATCTTCTCCTGCATCTGACTAAGAGTACAAGTGGTGCTGTGTGTCTTATAGACAGTTTCTAAGACACGTCATTTGTTACATAGATGGTTATTTGATATTTTTTAATGAGGGATGGAAATTTTCTAAACAAAAGCTAGAGTCATTATGTATTAACTTGCATTGGAAGAAGAATTTGCTAATGGTTTGATGCACTCAGCTGGCTCTCGGTAGCAGCCTTTTGTTGTGGTAAGATAGAAATAATGTCATTAAAAAACTTCCAACAATTTGAGGGAGAGGAAAAGAAAGCTCCACAAAGAAAAAGCCAGGAGCCAGAGCCACTCCAGAGCAAATCTTGTCTCATTTATAAGGTTGAGAGCCTGCTGCAGCGGCATGCTGGGCTCCCGGGGAGGTGAAGGAGAGGCCACTTTCCTTCCAGGTACTTAAAGTGATGGTTTCCTTAGGAGGGAATGGCTCCAACTCATGTGTACTTGGAAAGTCCCATCCTGATGGGACACTGAGTGTTGTGTCTGAGACACGCAGTGGAGGAGCAGTGGGAAGCTCATGGGGCATGGGGAAAGAGGGGATGACCTGTGTGATGGGGCTAGAGGGCTGTGTTGGTTGTAGGATCTGGAGGGTGACAGCTTTATTGGAGGTGGGACAACAGCGGCCCCACGGAGTGGGGGGCCAAGAGGTTGCTTGGCCTCCAGAAATCTCTTAGGCTTGACAGCAGCTGGTGAGATGTGTGTGGACCGGGCTGTAATTCTGTGGATTCGTCACATTGCTCTTTGAACCTCTGTAAATTTTTGGTATCTGTAGCAAGGTCCTCAGCTGCATTGTACCTGTGTCTCTCCCGTCGCAGTGCACCCTGGGGTGCTTTCAGTGGATTTCAGTCCCCCCTGCCCCCATGCAATGAGAAACAGGACAGGTGTTCCCTGTTTGTCTTCTCCACGGTCCCCTGGTCTTGTCCATCACCCCTCTCTGCAGGGGACCCCTGACCCTCCCCAGCTTCCATGGTCTGAGATGCAACTCCCTCCTGGCTTCCTGGCACTATGCACACACCGCTGCCCAGGAGTCGAGGCTTTCTGATAGCTGCGGGTTCATCTTGAAAATACAAACCCAGCCAGGCAGCCCCTGTGCCACAGCTGCGGCTTAGGGAGAAGAGTAGCCAAGAAGAGAGGAGGGGGGATGCTGAATTTGGGTGGTGCTTGCAGGGCCAGACAAGGAGACAGGATGACCTAGATACTCAGAGAAAGCCCCCCCTTGCAAAGCATCCTCCTTCTGCCTCTGCCTCTACCTCTGCAAAGCACCTGAGCCCTGGTCCCCTGGGACCAGCAATTGCAGCTGGCAAGACTTGATTTCCCCAGAGCCACCCAGCTGCAGCAGTGGACAGTCCTTTCCTGGCCACACCGTCTCAGATTCTCACTTTTCATCCCACCGTGGCCCCAGCAAGTCTGGTGCTGCCGCGCTCATGCCTGAGCTGGTGTCTGGGGGAGCAGGGATGGGACTGGGGACCTGGGAAGGGGGGGGTGGGCTGGGGTCTCTGATGGGGGGAACCCAGGCAGGTGCAAGTGATGCTGCGGTTCAGCAGCATCAGCAGAAGATGCAGCAGGAGCGACCGCGTGGCCTAATGGATAAGGCGTCTGACTTCGGATCAGAAGATTGAGGGTTCGAGTCCCTTCGTGGTCGGCTGGGTTTTTACTATTATTATTGTTGTTGTTGTTTTCAGTGCCCCTCCCCTCCTTATGTGCTTTGCGCCTCTTTCTCTTTGAGGACAGGTTTCCCCATGGTTTCCCTTTTCAGGGAGCTCGAAGCAATGAAAGGCAGTTTCCAAGTCTTTGTTTCTGCAAGAGAGAGAGCGTCACCGTGCTGGGACTGGTGACAAGGACGGGAGGAGCGCCGGCGCGTGGAGGGGCGCTGAGGCGAAGACGGCACGAGGTAGGAAGCGCTGCATGTGCATGGTTTTAAGTGCGTTTGTGGGTTTTTTGGTGTCCCTGCAGCAAGGCTCCCTCACACTGCTGCTATTCAAAGGGACCCTGGATTTGGGGCCATTTCCCAGCAATGCAGACAGCTTTCCTATGTAGCCCCAGTGGCCTAATGGATAAGGCACTGGCCTCCTAAGCCAGGGATTGTGGGTTCGAGTCCCATCTGGGGTGAGGGTGCCTTTTGTGCGTGCCCTTTCCTCCCGCACTCGCTGCCCTCATTTTAGTGCCACAAGCAGCGCTCCGAGCCCGTTCGGACCTCACGGAGTTGGCTGTGTTCAGCCGCTCGGGCAGGAAGGGATCGCTGCTCCCCAAGGACAGGGGCCGATCAAGGAGCCTAACGCCAGGGGAGAGCCTGGAAACGCACCCGAGCGGCCGGAGAGCCAGATCGGAGCAGAGCCGCTAGAGACGGAAAGCTTGCAGAAAGCTGGGGGAAGACGGGGCCGCGGCGGGCTCCTCCTCGGGAGGAAGGAAAGCGAAGAGGAGCAGCTGCAAACCGCCCCAAGCCCGGCAGGCCAGGCGGTCACGCGCGTGGTTTAAGCCGCAGCCAGGCTGAAGGGGAAGGGTGGGATTACTTTTTTTGCAAAACAACTTTTTTTTTTGCTATTCCTCATGAGTTTGGATGACTCTTGGGAGCTTTTCTGCAGACGCCTCTCTTGGCTTCTCCCATGCAGCGTTTTCTCTGCGTGCCTGGAGATGCTATTGCACCCACTGGGATGTCCCCGCCGCGGCAGCACGAGGGGCTGGCGCTGGTTCACGGCGCGGCGGCACGGCTGTGCCGCTGCGTGCAGGGCGGCCGCGGTGCCCCGCAATCCCTCGCACGCGGCAGCCACCGCTGCTTTGCGGCCCGGCGAGAGGCGACCAGGGCTTCTTGCTCTGCTTGCCCGGGCGCGGGGAAGAGAACAACCCCAGCAGGGACGAGGCCTAGCTCAGCAGCGCTGCGAGGTGTTCGCGGGACTGCCCCATCCCTCAGGATGGCCAGGGCAGGCAGTGGTGCTGCAGGGAGCTGTCTCAGGTCTCCTGCCCCCCTCCCTGGCTGGCCATTCTGCAGGCCCAGCGTTAAAACGAGCCGCCCAACCACGAAGGGACTCGAACCCTCAATCTTCTGATCCGAAGTCAGACGCCTTATCCATTAGGCCACGTGGTCACTGCGGTGCTGCACGCTTAGCGCCGCGCCTGCCACTAGCCTCACCTGTTAATTAAACATAATCGCTCTTCTTAATTTAAATCCCTGAGATTTCTGCAGGTTGGCAGGTGCCAAGGAGCGAGCCCAGCAGGTACAAACTTAACATGTCCACAGGGCACGAGAGCTGCTTGCAGAAACTGGTTTCTCCTCACTCCTTCCCTGCACAGCAACACTGTCGTCGCCATTGGGCCACATGTCGTGGACGAGGACGTTCCCCATGTAATATATCTGCCAAATGCTAGGGAAAGACGCGACGGGTGCAGCCGAGGTGGCTGTAACCCAGGAATCAACGTGTCCCCAAAGGCTCTTGCAGCTGAGGAGGAAATTAAAAATCTCTACCATGCCCTGGCGCTGGTTTTGCAGAAACACTTTGTTTTTTAAGGCTGGATGAGATGCATGGATTTGGGGTAAAGGGTGTGAGGATGGTGTAAGAGGTGTTATTGACAGGGAACAGGCGGGAAGCAGGAGTCCCTCCGGCCCTGGGATGTTTGTCCCAACAGGGGCGCAGCCTTGCCAGAGCTGGTGCCCGTTGCTGGTGGTTCGTATGAAGCCGGCGGAGGCGTGCGGGTTGCTGCCGTGGCCTGCGGTGCACCTGCACAGCGCCGTCCCCATCAGGGCACGCGGGTGCAGGGGGGGGTCCTGCGGCACCGTGCTGGCTGCCCGGTCCATTGGGCAGTGGGACCCCTCGCCCTGGCTGCCCATGCTGGGCGATGCTGGAGGACTCTGAGCACAGGGGTGCACAGGGACCTGGCCAGCAGGGCCAGCGGGACCCCTGGGCCTGCATGCCACGGTCCCCAGAGCACAGGTACGGGGGACCACGTGGCCTAATGGATAAGGCGTCTGACTTCGGATCAGAAGATTGAGGGTTCGAGTCCCTTCGTGGTTGTTTTTAACCCAGGTGGACTCTCAGGAGCTATTTCATTACCACCTGCTGATCGCTGGGGTGACAGTAACACCCCAAGGGGTGAGAAAATACCCCTTGAGTGAGTGGGGCAAAATGGGGGGGAAGACCTCCTTCCTTGCAGGGAACCGGCTTGGGATGCAATCCCCGCTCCCCTTGGGGTGGGATTTGTGTCCCCTCTTTGCTCCCCAGGGCAGAAGCAGCAGCCCACCAAACTGCACAAGTCGCCCCCGCCGGGGGAGGGATGCGAACCGCCGACCTGCGGCGCCACGGGCGGGCGCTCTGCCCGCTGCGCCACGCGGCCCGCGGCCGGGGGCGGGCTCGGCGCGGGGCGGGGAGCAGCGCGGCGGCGGATAAAAGCGCGGATCCCCCCCCGGGAAGCGCTGCACGACGAGCCGGGGAAGGCGGAAAGGGGAGGAAAAGGCGGTTCCGGCGCGGACCCGGAGAGGGCAGAAAATACCTGTCACCCCAGGTGGGACTCGAACCCACAATCCCTGGCTTAGGAGGCCAGTGCCTTATCCATTAGGCCACTGGGGCCGCGCACGGAGCACCTTGTGCCGGTGCCCTCGCGCGCACCCCGGCGTCGCCCCTGGCAGTTTGTCCCGTGGGAGAGGTCGCTGCGGGGGCGCCGACGGCAAAACGCCGCCGCTCCCCGGGCAGAGCCCCGGTAGAGGCAGCGGCGAGCAGGGCGGTTTCTTGCAGCAAAACGCCCCGCTCGGTCGGGGGGGGGGGGGGGGCTCGAACCGGGGAGTCCCGCACCGCGGGCCGGCGCCCTGCTCGCTGCGCCACGCGGCCGCCGGCCCGCGCCGGGCGCGGCAGGGCTGCGCCGCGGCCCCTTGCAGCGGGCTGCGGCGCCTCCGCTCGCTCCCTCCGGGCTGTCTCGGCTGGGAGCGGGGCCGGGGCCCCGCGGGACCATCGGGGAGAGCAGGAGCGCCGCCTGGGGAGGGAGGTGCTGCCTCTCGCCTTGTGCCGGGCGCAGAAGGGACGTGTGCGTGGCCGGTGCCCAGGCCCTCGGTGAGCAACCGGGGAAACAACCTTCCCTGTGGTTCCCTTTGGCTATCCGAGAGTTAAGTGCCGGTGCCAGAAATAGCTCTCCACGGAGCCCCAGTGGCCTAATGGATAAGGCACTGGCCTCCTAAGCCAGGGATTGTGGGTTCGAGTCCCATCTGGGGTGACCCTTTTCTTTGGGGGACGCAAGGCAGTTCTCCCGCACAGTTTACCCCCCAGGCCAGGCGCTGGATGGGATGAAACAACCGACATCATGGGAAGCCTGCCCCTTTTCGAGCCTTTACCACGCTGGGGAACAGCATTGCTCGCCCTGATGCATGCCAAATGCGTACCGATCCTGCCTGGTTTTCCTTTTCCGGGTCCTTGGCAGGGAAGGGCTCGGCGTGCACCATCCGTCACTGCAGCCTGGGAGCCGCAGGTGCTGATCGAGGCCCCCCCCGCCCCGGTTCACAGCTCTGGCAGGCTGCAGGGGCTGGTCTGAATGAGAAGTGTGTTTCCAGGTGAGCAAACAAGCACGATCTCATCTTGGAAGAAGTTTATGGAATCTGAAAAACATTCAGTTCCTCCAAAAGCATGTTTGATTTTTCAGCCCCTTGAATCCTGGTGACTTTTCTTGCTGTGACTAAAGCCTTTCAAGTCACAGCTGGTTTCACTTTTTCACTCTCCCTCCCTCTCACACCTTTTTGGGGTACAAATTCTGGTATCGTTCACCAGCTAGCAGGGACAGGGATGGTTTTTCTGGAGGGAGGTTTGGAGGCTTCGGGAGTAGCAGGCTCAGAGGATGTGCATCCCTGCAGCAGCCCATTTTGGGGGTGATATGGGACTGAGCCCCCCCCCTCTACTTCTTGCAGGTGTAAGTCTTGACCATGAATGTGTGAGGGGAAAACTCAAGCTCCCCCCTTCCAAAGGGGCACCTGGATACCTGATTACACCCTGAGAAAGCTAATTAAACTCAAGGAATCAGTACAAGTGACCCTTATTTGTTCTTCTTTAAAAGAGTCATGATTCTCTTCACCCCAGGTGGGACTCGAACCCACAATCCCTGGCTTAGAAGGCCAGTGCCTTATCCATTAGGCCACTGGGGCACTCTGGCAAAATGAAAAAACATCTAATTTCAGGAACTTTGTATGAGATTTCCCCAATGAAATGCTCTGGTATTGGTGAAATCTTGCTTACTGTAAACAGGATGCTATATGCTGCTACTCTATTCCAATTAAATCAGGTTCACTAATGAGGGACTCTTGAAGCTTGTAAGACTTAGTCTAGAGGTTTTTGTGATGCTCCATCTGAAGAGTTGGAAACCTCTTATACTTACAGAATGATCTGTCTTCAAGCTTGCTAACAGATCTGGCTGCGTAAGTAATTGTCTCCAGCAACGTTCCTGCCATGGCTGTACACTTATTTAATGAAATGATGCATTGTTTTTGCTAGGAAAAGTTGACTTACTAACATGTAAGAAAACTGCTTGAAGTAGTGAATAGTAAATTTGCTGCTTAGATATGTAGTTAGGCTGTTTTTATTCTTCCCCCTTTTCTTGTGAATCTAGTGCCTCCTGTTTGTTCAGCAGCAGAGGTACTCTCATAAGAAATAGCAGGTTAGGTGAAGGACACAAATTTGCCACCAAGCTGGCTGACAAACTTGAATATTTGTTTTCCCTAAAACATGAACAATAATTTTTTTGAAAAATAACTATTGAACAGGCTGTTTATGTATCACTAGGTTCAAAAAGAGATGTTGAATATTTTTATTTACATTTTTAGACCAGCTTCATTTAATGCAACTCATGAGTATCATCTGTTGTTGCCAACATTGTATCTTCCAAAAGATGGTATGCCAAGGACTTCTATCTCTGCAATTCTCAGTCAAAGTCTGCTCTCCTGCTCTGTTTTATATTTGAGTGTATCTTTTTCTGTCGTAGTCGTTCACGGTTCATTTTTTCCACTCTACAACAAAACAAAAAGATTCTTTAGTGTGCACAGAAAACCTTTAAGTGTCCAACTGTTTGTGAACACAGCTATTGTAAAGATGCAATGGGCTGAAAAACGTCCGTAGACAGAATAATGCGCTCCCTGCTCTTAGGATGTTAGATAAGAAAACAGTTAATACAGACCTACACAGCCAGATGGATGTACACAAATCTTACTTCAGCCTCCTTCAGTCAAAAATGAAATGACATCATCACCCACGGAGAATAGACCAGTGATTTGTGTGTGTATGTGTGTGGCTTTTGTTGGTTTTTCTTTGGGGGGCTTGGGGAGAGAGTGGACCAAGTAGATGAATAGCTACTACCAAATGCCATTAAAATCCTTCCTGATGGAATGAACAGTTCTTGTCTGTGATGCGCTATTTTAACCACGAGACCCCACTGCTGCATTTGTAGAGCTGCGTCTAGAGCGACAGTAGAAGCCCTTTCTCCTCAGTGAAGGTGATCGTTCAGGCAGGCTGCAAACTAAATCATGTAACATGATAATCTGAATCCCTCTGAAATTAAAGGCTGTTTCAGTTAAAGATACCTGGCTATGAGCTTCTGGGCAGTCTCCTTAGTCACTACCTTGGGTTTCTCAGTAGCTTCTGTAACCATGACTCTAATTTTTTCTAAACAAATCGCCAAATTCTTCATTTGGTAGCGACTCTCTTCAGAGTTCACAATCAGCTCACCAGCTCGGTTTATCTTATTTCTGTGCTAAGAAAGGAAAAGTATGAGGTGAATACTAAAACCTAGTTATGCTTGTCACGTTCTGGCTACAAGTGTGACATTTAAACAGTGGCTCGAAGAAAGAGGGTAGTTACCATCAATGCCATTTTTTGTCTCACATCTTCTGGAATCCAGTCTGCTGATGCCAGATGAAACCTAACTTCTGCCTTCGTATTCACTGAGTGGGGAGGAAAAAAGACTTTATTTCAATGTATTGGCTCATATTGCTAAGTTTTATGAGATAACTGAACCTGCTCACAGCTGACTTTGAGAAATTGATGCTGGAATCATTATATATTCAAAGAATCACAACTTCTCTTGCTACACTTTTACACACTGCTCTAAAAGAAAAGCTTAATTTTTATGGAGACCTTGCATGGTATTTGCCTTTCTATGCTTCCACTAGTCTTGTGCATTGTGAGGCCTTTAAATTTGTGCTAAAATGTTTTAAGGAACATGGGAGTAATGATGATAATGGAAAAATTAACAACAGGCACAAAAGTGCTCTTTAAGTTCTAGTTTTTAATATTTTACCACAAAATACCAGAGGAACAACTTTTACACTTGGAAAAAGATTGAGATTTTTCCTTAAAAGTCAGAGAACATCTTTCATACCTTTATTAACATTCTGGCCGCCAGGACCACTGCTCCGGCAATAGGATATAGTCAGTCGATCTGAAAAACAAGGATAGCCACGCGTTGATCTGGAGAAACAACCCTGCGGTGGTTTTTACAGAGAAAAGGCAGAGAAAAGAGGTGATGCCAGATGATGCATGCAAGGCTGAAGGAAGCCTGTTTGCCCGAGCCTGTTGGTTTTAATTACCCTTTGGCCCTGCTCTTTGGGTATCTCGCAGCCTCACCCTCCTCCCGGCAGGTAACCTGGGACAAATCCCAGCCTGGGATCCCCCCCCCAGCCCCCCGAGGCGGGATCCGCTTCGGAGCTGAGACTCACCCACGGGAACGTCGAGGGCCGCCGGCTCGGTCTCGCCCTAGGAAAGGCAGATGGCGGCGGGGCCGCGTCAGGCCGGCAGCTGGGCGCAGGGGTCGCCCCGGAGCCCCCCTGGCCTCGTGCCCCGCCCTCCCCGCCAGGCCCCGCCCCGCCACAAGCCCCGCCCCACACGCAGGCCCCGCCCCTACCCATCCGCTAGGCCCCGCCTCTGCACGGAGCCACCACCCTAACTTGCTCCTCCCATCCCCGCCCCCTCGCGCCGACCACGCCCCCTCCGCGCCAAGCCCCGCCCCCCGCGCTGAGCTCTCTCCCCCTCCACGTCCCGCCCTCTTGCTAAGCCCCGCCCCCGCTTCCCCTGCTGCTCCCGCCTCACCCCGCCCCCTCCGCTGAGCGCCGACCCACCAGCCCCGCGCCAGGCTCCGCCCACCACTCTGACCCCGCCCCCGCGTGTAGCCCCGCCCCTCTTCCGGCCGGCACTCACTCCCGCGCCGCTGGTGTTGGTGCCGCCGTCCTGCCGCGGCGGGTACAGCTTGTCCAGGCTGTAGGCGCTCCGGAACTCCGCCCCGGCCGCGGCCCGCTGCGAGAACCCCGCGGCGAGCGGCCGCGGCCGCCACAAGTCCCGCAGCATGCGCGCCGCCATCTTGGCTCCCAGGGTGCACCGCCGCCGCGGCGTCCCCTCGGCAACAAGAGCCGCGCGCGCTGCGTTCCGGGCTGCGGCGGGCGGGGAGCGGGGTCGGGGCTTGGGCAGGGCCGCGGGGAGCCGCCGCCGCCGCCGCCGCCGCGGGGCCCGGGGGTGGGGTGGGTGCGAGGTGCCGACGTGGGCCCTCACGCACCGTCCAGGCCTTCACCAGCCGCCGGGCTGCCAGCTGAGGGTGAAAGTGAGGCGGCGAGGTCTTCGCGTCCTAGCCCCTCGCCTGGAGGCTTTGAGCGTCCAGGTTTCTCTCTGCTCAGGAGTACTATTTTCTTTATTTTTTAAGTGAAGGCTGATGTTGTGGTCCGTGCCTGTGTTTCGAGGTCCAGGGCTGTCAGCGACACGGAGGGGAGTAAGGAGCTTGTGGAATTCCTTCAGCTCTTAGCTGCTGTGGCAGCTGTCATGTTGGAAGGGTTGCGCCTGAGATGGGCAGGAATTGCTATTTTGGGCACTGAGGAGACGCGCAGAGCAGGGATGGATGCGGCTGTCATCCGCTCCGGTGACTGGCAGGAGCTGACGAGCTTCAGTTTAAAGCTGCGGGTGAAGTCAAAACGGGTGATTGCAAGCCACTGTAAAGGCAGTGCAGCATGTGATGGGGAGCCGGGCTGGGTCCTGTCTGGATAATCGGAGCAAAATCAGGAAGCCTAGTCCCCAGGAAAGGAGCAAGTGCCAAAAGCCGGAGGTCAGTCTGCCCTGACTGATGCTGCACAGTGCTTTGCTTTAATCTAATCCCTGTGGGTTTGCACCACAGGCCTTTAGGAAGAGAAGATCCTGGGGATCTTATGCTTTGCTTCCTCCATTCAAGCTCAGCTGAAAACTAAATGCTTTAAGAGAGAAGCTAAAATTGCCACAGACAAGTCATACCATCTGGTGACCTTAATTTCCACCAGGGAGCAGGTAAACGTTTGTGATTTGTAGCCAGAGGGATGGGTAAAGTATCCAAGATGACTCATTTTTACCAACAGTTGTTAAACATGTCAGTGTTACTGTTGTGCTGGTAACACGTGCCAAGAAAGGTGTCATTTTGCAGTGCGCTGTGAGGCTGAGAAAGGAGTTTGATGGTGACACAATCAAAGTCAAACCCATGCAAAAGGACACTTCTGGTCTTGATCCATTCCCACACTGCATCGCCTGATGCACACGTCCAAAGAGCTTTTGTAAAAGTGAAATGATGTGTACTTGGACCATGTTGAAAACGAAACATCCCCAAGGAAGGCAGCGCTTGGGATGGTGAGATCTTGGATGTGGCCCAAAGAGATCCAAGAGTTTGATTTGAGTAATGAACTGGCTCAATATTGATGCTGGCTTAGAAAGCAAACTCATCCAATTTGGTGATGTTAGTCACTAGTGAGCAAGAGGAATAGTAAGCAGTCCCTAAAACATGATGCAAAGGCTAGTGTGTCCCAGGAGCCATTCACTCTTTGTGTGAGTGAGGGTACAAGCAAGAAAGGTAGGAGCGAGTTTGGACTTTAAGGGACCTCCCTGGAAGTCCTCGCTTGTGTAAGATGAGGGAGAGTACCGAAATCAGTAAACGAGTATTCCTCCCTGGGAGAATTCAAGCTCTGTGAAGCCTTTGAGTTCATGGTTCAAGAGGTCCATCCCTATTTCTAATCATGGGTGCTTTTCTAAAGGGGTGTTTAAACTGGTAGTAAATTAAGATGCCAGATTAGAGCTGCTGGAAGTGCACTTGGGAAATATCCTCTTTCAAATTCAGCATAAAACTGGATTTGTGACAAGCTGTGTCCCTTACCAATCCCAATGGTGTGTTCTGAATAGGAGCGCTGAAATTAGGCATTGGTTCCTGTTATGGAGTGTTTTTTTTCCATCCATTTGAATTTGATACAACATTGTTTTCTTTCTGTCTTGAATCATTGGTGTGTGCCGATAAAGAGGTGTTGCTTTTTATTAGACCAGTTTCTGTGATAAGCAGAGTGGCTGTTTAATGCTCTTTTTACTTCTGAATTGAGTTGTGCAGTTTTACTTGGCATTTTCAAAGCACATTGAAAAAATCAGATAAAGGTGGGGTAAAAGGACAGAAAATGCTTATTTTCTCCTCCTTTAATCACTAAAATTCTTGCTTAAGAAAAATCAAGGGACTACGAATCCCACAGTCATTGTGAACATATTTATATGGCCACTAATACTTTTAGATGCAGGAAAAAATGCCCTCAGCACTTTGCTGAACAAACTACTGATACATTGCAGCTGTTCCTTTGTTAAACCAAATACTGTTACTTGCATCAGTCATTTTTTTGATGTGTGGTTTTCAAGAAGGACCAAAGCAAAAATAGCATTTGAATTGAAAGCTTAGAAATTTTGCAGTTTTATAGAGACTTCAGAGCTGAAAAAATAACCTTATTTTTCCATGTAGCAAATACTAGTAGTCCAAATGCATAAAATGTGTTATATAAATAATGTAGCAACAGAATTCACTATATTCTCCGTGCTTTCTACAAAGGAGCCTGAAGCATTTTCTTGACCCAAATCATACATGAAAATCAGAGACTTAACTCTCCTGCTTTTCCCAAAAGAAAAAGGAACGATAAAGAAAGTCTTATCTTTGAGAATACTGGTATTCCTTTTTATTTAAGAAGAGAATAAAACATTTTAAAGTATATTTAATCTGATGTGCACTTAACTGTGATGTTGGTTTGACACACTAGTGTTTAAAACAGAAAGTGAAGGTGATCCTCTCCCTACACCTATGCAACAACCAGATGACTGCAGAGCAAATATTGGATGACTTAAAACAACATTGCTTCAGCTATCCCCCAGTCCAAATGTTTAAGTGTAGGGTGTTGATGTTTGTTGCACCAGCTACCGACAGCAGCTGCGCTGGTGAGTGCTATGAGAAAATCAACTTGACACTGCTTTTGTTGCTGTTGCTCATTTTTATTTTTTTTATACAACCGCTTTCAATTATAAATAAATAAGGCATGAAGGTTCTCCATACTGTTACAGAGCTGATAGCCACAATAGTGCACATGGCTCCTAATGTTTCTTGAATTTGGGGCCATTGGGCACCTGAAAATGCAGAGCACAGAAGGGAGGAGCGTTTGGGTAGTTCGATGAGGATACTTCCAGAACGGGAACCTATGGGGAAGCCAACGTGAGAGGCTGTGGCGTGATCTGGGCATCCCATTCTTGCCACCCTGTCTCAGTGGCAGCCATCTGAACAAAAGAGAGGGCTGAGGGGGTATTTTTGCAATATTAATTTAATTGTGAGTGAAAGAAAGGTAGCTCCTCATAACGTCAAGGCCTTAGATTTGGAACATAATTACATTTTAACAGCCTTTCCTCTCCAAAGTGAGATTTATTTTAGTCAATATAGCAAAAATCCTAACCAATTTTGAGATTTTGGGATGTAAACTGGTAATTATAGAATCCAAATCTGGTCTAAAGTTTCTCCAAGTGGGTACGGAATAGGTAGCTTACACCGAACTGCTCCTTTCTTGTGGCTCAGTGCTCAGGGTGTCGCCTAAGCTGTAATGAAATGCTGCTTCACTGCCTAAAATGGATGTCTGATCTAACGACGTCAACATTTAGTTTATGAAAAATGGAAACTGGTGATTCCTGAGACTACAGTGGCCTTTCGGCTGTGTTTGCGTGTCTGTGGAAGCAACAGTGAGGAGATTTCAGTGCTGGGAAGTGAACTGGAATATGAGAGGTGCACCCTTTGGAGACAGTAACTCAGCCAAGTTCGTTTATTTTCAGCAGAATACTGAAATCTGTCCTCCCATCTGGGAATATACTCAGAGCAAAAGTGTGGGTCACTGTGTGATCAGCACTACTGCCAGGGCCAGTGCTCTCGATGCTGTAAGAATATGATGCTTTGTTATTATCCTTCTACTACATGTGAGTCACTACTAGTCAGTTTTTGCAAGCCCATGCAGGTTATATTTGAGGAGCTTGCTAGAGTGGGGCAATGCCAACCTCTGGAATAGCACAGCACAGAGAGCTGCTGCCCAGACCATGCCCTGAAGGCATGCCTCCGATACTGTAATAGCACTTATTGCCTAGCTTATGGGAAAGCCCTGGTCATCAAGTTCCTACCAGGCATAGCAAGTCACCAGGGTTGAAATACTGGGGCAGATTTAAAGCAAGTAAATCCCGTATGCCTACAAAGTCTGGAGAGTATGGGCTGAATTACTAAGTGATGCTGATGAAGACAGGACAATCAGTTTTGTTTCTCTTCAAGTTTGTCCAGTTGCAATGAGCTTGCATTGTAAATAGCTGAAAAACCTGACTGATAAGAGAATGGCTTAGATAGCAAGAACATGCTGCCCTTTAAGGAAGGGGAAAGGTTAGATGAAAGTCTCTCAGGTACAAGCGCAGGTTCTTAGCCATAAAACCGAAGTGGAGGGGTTGGGCTGATGTTCCCAAACAGCCCCTAAAGTTCTGATGGCTTTTTCTGATTTATTTTGTAACATTGCACTCCAGCTGGTGCAGAACACTGGAGCACATCCAGGCTTTTGCTTGCAGATAATCAGAGTGACTGTAAGACAAGCTGAAAAGGGTGGAGGAAGTGATCAGTTTTCTTTTTTGTGATGTGGTTTTTGTTGCTGATTTGATTTCTGGCTGCGGCAGCAACTCATGCAGAGATTCATTGTACAGTTTCTCAAATTCTCTAACTACAATGTACAATTTTTCCAACAAGTTGCCCAGAGCCTTAGCTTAAAAAAGTGACTTAAGTCTCCATGACATTTCTTGCTTTTAGAGTCCCCTTCCCATACAAGAATATAACATGAGTCTCTTGAACCTTCAAAGCAGTGGGGCCACAAAAATTTCCTGGGGCTAAAGAGAAGACTTGGCTGTTGAGATTGTATGTAGGAGCTGCAAAGAGTCAGGATTCATTTGCTGCTTTTGTTTTTCACTTTTGTCGCATTGATGTCTGCTTTTGTTTTCTGGATGCGGGAGAAGATCTCCTTAAAAAGAGCTTTGTACTCAGGCTGACTTTGCTCCAGCCGCTTGTCCACGGCTTCCACGTGTTTAGTGATGGTCTTCTCCATGGTTTTACGTTCTTCCAGCTCATGCCCCTCTCCCCGGAAGTCTCTGAAGGAGCTGTCACGAGAGATGGGGCGGGAAGTTTGGACCCCAGTATGGCGCACACTGTCCTTGTGCTGCCGGCATTTGCTCAGGAGCTCTTCGTATTTCTCCAGCAGGGCATGATACTGCTCATCTACTTCTCTTAGGATGGACATGCCCCGTTTGCGCACGTTGTTAGCATGCAGCGTGTAATTGCCCTCATGCCGGCTCACAGCATCCTTGGTCACGATGGCATTGAGTGCTGTATCGCTGCAGCTTTTCCGAACAGGATGGTTTGGGGAAGGTGTCATTGACGGCCCATGATTTTTCCCTCCCTCTTCCTCAGAGAGGTCGATGTAGTCTGCTTCTGGGGCATTATTCAGCGGCTCAAGGAGGGCCTCAGACAAGTTGTCTTCTCTGCTGAGCAGATACTTCTTGACTTGTTTCATCTGTTGTAGCTCCAGGAGCTCTGCTTCCAGTTCCTTGATGCGCAGTTTGCAGTTCTCCATCTCACACACTCGCTGCTCGAGGTCTGAGTACTCCTGAATAACGGAGGTGTATTCTCGCTCAACCCTCTCCTTCCGCTGCTTCTCCTGGTTGACTTGGGACCTCAGGGAGTTCACCATGGCTTGGAGACGCTCGTTCTCCCGCTCCAATGGCTTCTGGTTGAACTCCATCGAAGAGCTTTGGACCTGGAATGCATCCTCATACCTGAAAGAGAGAAAAAGACTCTTGAGAGAGACTAGCCAAATGACAGCCTATGAAGGGCTCGGATTGCGGCTTATTGTCGTGTAAGTAACTCCACAGATGCCCAGAGAAAAAATAGCCAAGTGAATATTTGACATCATGGAGAGAGAGATTTTTCCTTCCATGTGTCCAGAACCACAACGGGCGGCAGAGGCCCTGCTGGACAGGGAGACCAATCTATGTACCAGAGAACTTACTGTTTGATCTGACAACACTGATGGAAGACAGAAGGGAAATGAAACCCTAAAAGGTGAGAGACTCATCCCGTCAACAGACAAACCACCAACACTGTTTTGAAGCAGTGAAGAATGTTCATGTGCTACCAGTCTGATTGAAAGTAGGCACCTTTGGATTTTTCCTTCTGAAGTTCATAAGGTACTTGCTGCATCTACCTTCTGACTCTAGAACAAGATGGGGAAAGGAGCTGTTTTGGTTTGGGGGTATTTGCCCACTTTCCATTCTCCTTCATGCCCAATAACACTGGCATAATCTAGAGGGAGGAACTGTTGTGAAGGCAGAGCCCCAGTGATCCTGCAGGATCTCCTGGAGAAGAAAGGAATTGGTATGATGGAGTGGAAAAGCACCTCAGGAAACTGCAAGCTGCTTTTTCTCCACGCCTGCTGGACTTGTGAAAGGACTTGTGTTCAGGTGCTCACCTTTGCTTGCAAAGGGAAGGTGTAAATACAGAAAATGTTTATGAAAAACTGTGGAAAGCTTTCTTTTCATAAAGGTGGAAAGAAACTTATAACAGAGTTGCCCCTTTTTCATTGCTCTCTACAGTGGAATCAATATAGTGATGTAAAATACACTTTCCCCTTCCCTCAAGTTGCTGTCAGGAAATCCATTTTGCCTTATTCTCAATTAAGTGCCCATGGTATCCTATCTTTTTCAGAACACACTGGAAAAAAGAAAGCACCACTGCTTCCCCTGAGGGGCATCCATGGTAGCGGGGGGTATTGAACAGATTTCTGAGTTACTAGAGGGCGTGGTGACCTTCAAACCAACTGCAGAGCTGAAAGCCAAACTCTGCAGTCCAGTGGCATTGAGGGCAGAGTGGTACTGGGGGATGGTGGGGAAAAGAACCACATAGACATTAAGTGGATTTTGCTGGGGGATAGATTATACCCTTACAACATCCCCATTGCTGCTGCAGTAAAAATGTTGGTTGGTTGTGTCCTCTGGCAGTGGATGCTTTCAGTAAAAAAAGTTTATTGATTGCTTATCTATTTAAAGAAGATTCTATTACGGACAAAGCTGAGCAAGAAATGCCTTCATGAGGTCAATGAATTAACACAGTGGCTTGGTTTTCAGGAGGACCAAGTGTGCACTAATGATGAAGGAGTTTGTAGAGCAGCTGGCACCACGTAGCCTGTCTTGGTCTGTGAATGGTGCTCTTGGGGGCTACCGGAGTCATATGGGGCAAAAATGCACTGGCTCAGTTGGGTTCAGTGCGCAGGAGATGCTGCTGCTTTGTTGGGAGGGAGCTGCAAAGGGAAGGCGAGTTGTGCTGGCAGGCAGGTGAGCCTGCTTGGGCAGGCCAAGCTAATGGTTCTCTTTGCATGGTGTGTTACTGGGAGGGCTGTACTGGGAGAGGCTGGTTTGACCTGTGGAGAGATCAAGCAACGTGTCCTGGCTGATGTGTGCTCACAGCTTCCTGCCAATGTGCCAGAACCACAACCCTTCCAGATAGTGCCCGTCCCTTTGGCCAGTCCCAATGCAGCTACAGAAGGTGACTGAGGTCTCCGTCATAGCCGTTCTTGCCCCTAAGAACGTGGTTGTCAGTCTGTCCCATCGTCACTGACGCTGGGTTAGGCAGGCTCTGCCTTGCCAACTCCACCTGCTTAGTTAGGCGCGTGAGAGACAGGGAGGTCCTCCCTTCATCCCCAGCTCTGCTCGCGGGCAGAGGAGTGGGGGAGTTGTTTGGAGGTGGGGGCGGAGGTGAGGCTGAGCCCTCCCCGCTCCTCTGTACCTGGGGCTGGAGCACAGCTCCTTAAGGCAGGGGAAAGTGTGGATGGTTCGGCGCCGCTCCCTCTTCTCCCGACGAATGCGGAGCTGCTCCAAGCTCCGCATTTCTTCCACCTGTTTCTGCAGCTCCTCCACTTGGTTCTGCAGCCCCTCGATCGTTTCTGTCAAGCTGCAGCGAGGCAGAGAGAGAGCGAGCACAGGTAAGGAGGCCGTACACAGCGCTCTGAAACGTTTCTTCCCGCGAGGAAAGAGTCGATCTGGGGAAGGTGCTTCCCGACAGAGCTCAGGTCTCTCGTGCGCGCCCTGGGAGTGTGGCAGCTGAGCCGTAGCTTCTCCTGGCAGTGGTAGGTCCCTCTCTGCACGGCCCTTCTTGAATGGGGGTGTTTACAGAGAAGGGTGGGGGATCGAAGCAGGGCCAGGGGATCATATTAATTTGTGACCTTCTAGTCTCAAATCAGCTGGCTAACACAATCACGTCTGGGGCATAAGTGCTATCGTGGAGTATCTCTGCACTGAAAGGCTCAGGCAAGCAGGCAGCAGTTTATTCCCCCCTCATTTCTCCTGCAGAAATAAACAAGAAGAGACCGGCCAGAGACCTGGTTTTGTCCTGGCTGTGATCGCGATTGGTAGAGCTCTTTGCTCTAAAATCCCCTCTCTGTGCAGTCACTTGCAAAAGATGCAGTATTGCAAGGACATGGCTTAACAGGGTGTTGTTTCCAGGGATGACCTTGATCATGGGCCAGTTTTATGAAGTTATTGACAAACTGGTGTTTCAGCACACACTAGCCAGGGTTTCTCTAGCGGCTCTGTGCCTGCTGTCCCTAACAGGCTGTCAGCTGGGGCCAGTGGCTCCTGGTTGAGCTCCATCCAGCCCTCGTCCCAAGGATGCCCATGCCGTGGCTGACCTACGTTACCCGGCATTGCTCGGGTGGGAGGAGGGAAGCCGTACCACTGTATCTTCTGTTGGGACGTCTTGCTTTCTAGCACGAGCTTCTGGTTAGCTAGCTCCAGGTCGCGCGCTGTCAGGTCCAGCTGCTCGTAGACTTTCGCATGCTGTTCGTTCATCTGCCGCAACATCTCCAGTTGCTTCGTCAGGTACTGCAAGAAAACCCAAAACAAATACACTCCACATCTGAAATCCCAGAGGATTTCAAAGCAGAATTCCCACTGCCTTTGTTTCCTTGATATGATGTCTGTTATCTTCTGCCTGCCTGGAGCCTCTTCCACAATTTCCTACTACCCGGTGCCCACTGTAGATGTTTTTGTGTCTAAAATGCAGCTGGACTTCCCCTGCCCTCTGTGCACGGTCTCTCTACTGAGCTGCCCTCTCGCTCACAACGCCCAAAGCGAGCCGATATCCCTGAGAGCGTGCCCCTCCGCCAAAGCGGACTGAAACTGGCTGTTGGTTGCTGGATCGTTTGACAGGTCAGCTCCAGAAGCTGCATTTCCTTTGGAGCTGAGGCTAAAAATCTGAGTCTGTGAAATGCGAGGAGACCCCTGGGCTTTGCTGGTTCGCAGACCCCTTCCTGCCTTTCTGAGACGGCTACGGAAAGACGTCCTGCGAAGCACCTGGCCTCCTCTCCGCGGTGCCAGGGGCTCGGGGGCTGCAGCTGCGTAAGGAACCAAATCTCCGTGGCTCGGTGTCTGCTGGCTGAAGAAAAGTGATTTTTAAATCACTTTAAAGCAGGGGCATCTGCTCAAGGGCTCACCCTCAGCTGAAATCAGATCCCAAAGGCTTTGGTGGATTTACTGAAGGGCTGATGTGGGGAACAGCTACATCACCAGTTTCCAGGCTCTTGCAGCCCGCATGTGCTCCTCTTGTGAGCTCTCATCCCTCCTCTGCCCTGCATCTGTCTAAATCAGTGGGTTTTCAACCTTTTTTTGATTCACAGATGCCTGGAAGTTTTCCAGTGGAGGAAATCCCTCCCCGTACAGTAGTTTAAGCCTCTAAGCTTAGTTCTGCGGGCCCTTAGAAACAGTCCCCTGACCCCAAAGGATGCATGAAGCAGGAGTTCGGACTGCAGCTGTTGAGAAAGCCGCTTTGTTAGCGGCATAAAGCCGGGCTCTGTTACAGCGGGGCCGAGGGGCCGCTGAGGATGGTGCGATGGTGAATAGCTGGAATCAAGGAAAAGCAGCAGCGGAGCAAAGTTGTGCAGGGGAACGGGTGCGAAGGCTGGCGTGTGGGCAGGGAAAGGCCAGATGTGCCCCAGATGCAACCAGTGCTGGTTGGGGAATCTGGTGTGCACATCTGGAGTGTGGGGGGGAGATGCTGAAGGGGGAAAAATCCCTGTTAGTGGGGGAAGAGGAACCTCATCCAGACCTTAATCCACCCAGCTTCAGGCACGTATGGAAGGGACTTTACCTCCCCCCCCCCTTGGTACATCCCTTCATTTCTGCAAGCTGTTTGCGCTGGCGGGGGCTCCCGTTCCTGACCCCGTGACAGTGGGGACAGCACCGAGCGGTCCCTGCTGCGTCTCTACCTCTATTTCCTGCACTTGCTCCTCGTTGGTCGCGTACATCTGCTGCAGCGAGTCCTCCAGCTCCTTATTGCGCTCCAGCAGGGTCTTCCCCAGCTCGGCTGCCAAATGCAAGTCTGGAAAGGAAAGGAGAGGAGCTCAGGACCCGTGCAGGATCTGGCCCTTATGCCTTGCTGGGCCCCCAGGATGCTCTTTAAATTACATTATCATCTGTAACGAAGGGAGCCGAAGCTCTTGCAGCAGGTTGAGTGAAGCCTGCTGATGCAAAGTTTGGTGAGGAGGAACCACTTCATATTCTCCCTTTTCTACCCCTCAAAGCCTTTAAAAAGCTACCGAAATAGTCAGACCTTAGCAGAAGTGCAGGGAACGTGGTTGTTAAAGTTGTGGTCAGCTGAAACACTGGATTCATCACCTCCTGCTTAAAAAAAAAATACCCAAAGTCCTGCGCTGGCAAAGCCTGAGTGTCTCAGGTGACGCTGCTTGTGGCCCTTGGGTGGCACAGCTGGCGCTTGCAATATCCCTCTCCTTTCACACCAATTGGTTGTTTCCTTAAAGCCCTGTCTCCTGGGATCATGTGGGTTCCCAGCTTTCTCACTGCTTTAAAAGGTGAATTTCCAGCTCTTACGGTAGAAGACTGAAAATACAACCTTACACCTTCAAAACCAGAAGGTAAGGAACAAGTACTAACGCATGGTATTACTCTTTCTGTTTCCAAGATGGTCATCACACAGTAAGGGCTGGCAGTGCTATGGCGCACGCGCGGAGCGGGATTTGCCACCCCCGCGTTTTCTCAGCCCTTTGCAACACTCTCATCTCTGGTGCACAAGCAGCAGCATGTTTTGCAAGGGCCCTGCTGGAGCTGGGAGCAGCTGTACTTTATTCCAATGGTTTATTAGGCCATGCTGTTGATTGGGAAGCAGTGATACCTGGTCATTAGGATAAGAGGCTGGGGGTGGGGAGGGCAGGACACCTCGGAGGGATTTGGAGCCTGGGAAAATCAATCTCTCACACTTCAAATGTCACCTCCGTAAAACGAGGCTGATACCAACATCTCAGCCGTGAATGCTTGCAGGGGAGGAGCTGTTGCTAGTGTGGTCTAAGGGATCCTCCTGACAGCTACAGCGTGGGAAATACCGTTATGGTATTAGTTTGTGTGGTGCCTGTTTTGCTTTCTGCATGGCTATAATGGTGCCAGAGGCTGGCTCCGCACATCTAGTCCAAGCCGACAGCTGTTCGGTGCATCCCTGCGTCTCCCCTCCACCGCGGGAACAGGCTCTCCAGCTGGGGCCTGTATTGCAGGGAGTTATTTTAGGATGTGACCTTTTTAATTACAATAACCATAATTGCACCGTGACCTGGTCCAAGGGCTGCCATCCCAGCTATGAGCATAATCAAGACGTTGGCATGTATCCCCATGGACAGATGTCCTTCACCTATTTTACAGCCACAAAATTTCTCCAATTTCCAAAGTGCCCTTGGGAGTCTGAGTGTCTGACAAACTGGCCGGGGAACGGCAGGAATAGCCAGCAGAGATGGAGGAGAATTTGTGCCTTAAAGCTGTTTGCGGCTGTATTGACCTGTGCCGGTGCCTCGCCAGAGCCTGTATCGCTGCTCGCGGCTGGCACTGTCCTGCCGGAGCGATGCTGCGAGGAGGCTTCAGCCCAGCAGCGCGTGGAGAGGGGGCTCTGCGCTGGGCTCCGGGAACGAGCTGAGAGCGTCCCCGTCCCTGCGGGTTGCATCAGTGCTTGCCCACCATATGGCATCCAATTTAATCAGCTGGGGTTGAGTTAAGTGGATTAGGCAGCACCAGATCCCGCGTTGTAATTTAAAGGGCTCCATCAGCAATAATTTAATGGGGGAAATGGGCAGTGTTTGGGGAGAAGTGGGAAAGAAGAAAGGATGGGGCTGAGCTCCGGATGGGGAATTGGCCCTTCTTTGAGTGTAAGGGCCTGGGAAGCTCCAAAGATACGGGGAAATTGGTTCCTTTAGTGTCTCTAAGCAGCTGCAGCCATCGAGATGTGCCCGCTGGCCAAGGCATCCCCTGTAATCCCATCTCTGTCATTCCCTCGCGGCTGAGCCCTCTCTTCCCACCTGTTGGGCTCCCTGTGGCTCCGTGGGGACGATGCAGGGAAGTGCTTTAATACCATCTTTAGACCAGATCCTTGTTGCTCCTAGAACTAACTAAGGCCCCTATGGGGCTTGGTAGGACACCCTTCCCCTCCTCTTTAGAGACCCCGGAGACCTTAGGCTGAAGGCGAATTTATCAGCAAGTTGTTTGGATGGAGGGAGAACTATTTAGGGATCCTCTCTGCAGAGCACCGTGCTTTCCCCATAATTTTTTGTATTGCTCATCGCTTCTCTGCAGTCAGATCAGAGAGCCGATACTGTCTGACTTGCCCTAATTCAGCAGTTATTCCGATGCCTCCCTTCCCCGCTCCCTGCTCGGCTTGGAAGAAGGAGTAAGGAGGCAGGGCAAGGTTGTGCCGCGCATCCGGTCGGTGCGACCGACCCGCCGCCCGGGATCGCCCGCCCGCCCGCGCTGAAGGCGTCGCTAGCGAAACAGCCGGCGTTCAACTTCAACGGTGCCTTCGAGGACACGATATTGGGACCCCCAGTGCTGCCCAAGTCCTGTTTGGGCGACAGGGCCCGTAGAGCACGGCTGCGAAGCGTCCTGGCACAACCAGCTCTTTACCCTCTGGCCCTGGTACTGCAGCGAGCACCGATGTGACCCTGCTAATTAACAGCAGCCAACGAGACTCCTGCGCCTCCGAGCATGGAGCCGGGCCGGGAGCTCAACGGAGGCGGCGAGACCATGTTTCCAGGTGAGCTTCAGTGGGGAAAGCGCCTTGGCAAGGAGGGAGGGGAAGAGAACAGGGAAGGTACGGTAGAAAGCAGGGGAAGGGAGAGGGGCTCTGAGCGCAGCCGAGCACGGTGCCGGGTGCTGCGGCCTTGGAGGCTCCTTCCCTTCAAGCGAGGCGGCCGCTGCCGCGGAGCGCCGCTGTCCGGGGAGTCCCGCGGCGAATCTGCGGGGTCTGCATCCCCAGGCAAGCTTCAGAAAATCCTGAGCCAAGACTCGCGGAAGGCCGCGTTTGACTGAAACGGGCCGAGGTAGGCGGTGTCGGGTACTCGCGTGCTGCGGCACCGCTCGGCAGCGCTGGACGTGCCCTGCAAGGGCTCCCCGTGGCGCCGAGCGCTTCCTGGCTGCGTGGGCTTCCCAGCAGCTCGCTACGCGGCCCAAAGAGGGTTTGGAGGCGTTTCTGCGTTCCTGGTGCTGTTAGTTGTTGCTCTGGGGCTTTGCAAGCCTGGGGCCTGCCAGGGGGATGTTTTGGCTGCTCCCAGCAGAACTGTGTCCATTTGCTGCTCAAACCAGCCTCGTAAATATAGTTTTCCAGAGGAAGCCACCTCTGGAGCAGGCACTGATCTCTCCCTCATCTCTCTTACCTTGAACAACTCAACCGTTTAGGCTGTGAGAAAACATGCCCGCTGCTCAGAGGGGCTTAACATCTGCTGTGCCAAGGGAAGGCAAAGACTTTGCCCCTTATCTTTAAATAACTGTCTCTGGACTTTAGCTGGTGGTTAGGATGGGCCAAGTTTGACCCACAGCCTAGGAACAGCTAGCGGAGCCCCAGTGTGGGGGTCTCTGGAGGAGGTTCAGGGTGGTTGGTAGCTGATGGATGGGGTAGGCGGAGAGTTAAGAGCTGATGTTTAATGCTATTGATGTTGAATTTAATTGCATTTGTTGTCTGCTCCATTACACGTGGGTACTTAAGAGTCAAGGGTAGGTGCAATTATTCCTTTCCAAATGTAAATAAATGATGCTATGCTGATTTACCCCAGGGTAGAGTGTCCTTGCTGCTCATTTATTTTTTAGTTGCAAGGTATTGCACAGTCTGGGTTCATTACAGATGAACTTCAGGCTTCTTTTTTGTTTCATTTTATGCTCTTGTTCTTTTATGCCCTCCACCATTCTGTGTCCCTGGGTCTCTCCGGATGAGTGGTATGTCGATGGTTGAGACCTAGGCTGGCTACCCCGGCCCATGAGATGTAGGTGTCTATGCAAACACGTGTACAGCCGCCCCACCCCCGGGCCCACAGCAGTCAATGTGCGTTTTGCCATGCTGTCAGAGCATGGTAACACGGAGTAAGTTATTAAAGCACGGTTGGGCCCCATCTGCAGCTTTCCCTGCTGTTCTCTTATCTAAACAGCCTCCATGGTTGTGTTTGCCTTGTCGGCTGAAATGGTTTCAGAGAGCTCGCTGGCTGGTGGCTCGGAGGCTCCGATGCTGCGCCTGGATCAGAAAGCATCCTAAATAAATACAGGTGGAGTCGCCGGGGAGGAGAAGAGGGGAAAGAGACAGCGAGAGAAAGGAAGCCAGCGCTTTCCTGCGCACATGCCTCCTCCCGGCAGCGGGGAGAGCGCCAGCTAGTTAATTATGGTGGGATGCAGAGGACCACGTGAGTAGAGGCTTGTGCTCTTTCAAGGCTGAAGACGCAGAGATGCGTGGATTGATGCCATGGGGAATCTCCCCCGTGGTTTTGGGGGGCAGGAGATCCTGACAGACCCAGGAGGGCTGATGAGGATTAGCACGAGGGTGACTTTGCACAGGGTGTGCGTGTGCACGCGTGCGTGCACGGCGTGCGTGCACGCGTGTGTGTAGCTCGCAGCAAAGGCGGCCGGCAGAGGCCAGGACAGCCGGTTCGCGCAGAAGGGAACGGCCCCGCCAGCGACGGGCTGCCACGGCCGCGTCGGCTCTCCCGTCCCGGCCGCGCTCCCGCAACACGCTCCGCCGCTCCCGGCTGTCGCAGGCCGACGCGGCTGCCCCCGCCGCCCCCTCGCCGGGGGATGCGGGCGGCCCCGCGGGACCCCGGCGGGCCGGTCGGTCGGTGGGCAGCCCCAGCGGTGCCCTGCAGCTGGAGCAGCCCCCAGGGCTGCCTGCCCGCACCGCGGCGGCCGCGTACGCCCACGCGCCGCTTCCCGCGGATCAGGGGAGAGCAGGGACGCAGAGGAGCCTTCTGCCACGGGCATGTTAGAGGTGAATACAGAAAACAGCCCGACCCTGTGCAGCAAGACCAGAAACGTCCCTGACTTCTCCAGCCTGGCTCTGGAGAGCAGCGTGCTCGCCTCGCGCGACGCTAGCCTGCGCTGCTCCCTTCCGCTCGCTGCGAGGAAGCGCTTCGAAGCCTCGTTTAGCCACGAGCCCAAACAGCCCCTCTGGCTAACTCCTGGCAGCCCGTGCCCACCAGTGTTGGCCTCTGTGGAAAGAGGCCCTGGCCTCAGGCGTGTTGCTGGTGCTGTTTGGTGCTGGGTGGGAGCATAGTGCTGCACCTTCCTGTCCGAGTTTGCAAGGAAAGGGGATGATCTAACACTTGGTGAAATCCCTTGCTGGTTTATTTACACCCAGCATTAGTTTTGACTCTATTTAGTGACCTAATGCAGGGTGATGCTTCTTTAGGAGTTCAGCACCAGGGCTAGTTTTCAGGAGGTAGCTCGGCCGCCAAGACGGATACTAAGGGGATGCGCTCGCTGCTCCTTGCTTTGCCTCCTGCAACACAGCGGTGCTCAGCCACCAGCTCGCAATCCGGTGCGTGTTCCCAGGACTGAGCACTTGCTTGCACGCCAAGAAAACTTGGAAGATGGTGTGATAACATCCTAGTCACAACTGCCACCACTGCAGCTCCGTAACTGGAAGAGGTCAGAGTCGATCCAGATACTGCACGCTCTAACTGCTAAAATTTGCAAGGAGGAGACAAGTTAACTGAGAAGTACCAAGGTGGCTGCACCACATGCTAGACCAACATAAACTAAAGTAACTTGCCAAAAGAGTGCGAAAGAACTGCTGTGTAAACCTGCAAAGGAACTGTCACCGTTTGGAGAGAAGGTTTGTAACTGTTTGTCTAGTATTCATGGAAAAAAAAACAAACTAAAAGCAACAGAAAATCAGTTTAAAATTCCCAGCTGCAGGAAGACCAGCAGTTGTTCAACATCTGGTCCCATTCCTCCAAGGTATTTTCTGAGAGACATATTTTCTTAAATTTTTGGCCTGAGTATGTGTTTTTGAGCATGTTAAGTAGTAGCTTTGGAAGCTCTAAAAATGCATCTGCTGGAGCACGTGGAGATCTTTTAGAGTCAGATGGGGTGGGGATATATCACTCCACTTCTTTGAAAAAGAGCTTTTAGCAGAGGTGATAACTGTGTCTGAAAATGAGAAGTTGTGCATTAGCCTGGGCACTGGCACTGCTTTTTGGAGAAGCAGGATCGGGCCCTGACGCTGTCATTGCTCTGCCTGTCACACGGACTCGGCACATGCACCCTGTCACCGACCGGCGCTGGCTGGTACCGAAGAAATGAATGAGGATTGGAAAACGCGTCCGTGGAGGCACAGGCGACAGCGGTGGGGTGCTCCTAGGCTCCGAGCTACTGAGGCTCAGGATTGCCGAGGACGGAGCTACGGATGGACCGTAAGCCCTTCGTGCGCAGCCTTGACAAGGAGCAATGCCTCTGCGGGTTCTTCCAGACGGGAGACGGAGAAAATTCTCCAGTTTCTTCCCTCCCTTCTTCTCTCCCTCTTTCCAGTAGTTCTTCTAATTCCACTCCCTCCCACAGCTGGAAGTATGTGCCTGGTTTCAGCAGCTGGAGAAGGGAGTTTCTGTGCGAGGGAAATCCCGAGAGCTGCTCTGCGCGGGACGCTCTCGTTCCCTTCCTCGTGTACCAGGGGATTCTGTGTTCTAGGAATATTTATCTTTCCAAATCCGGAGGCTCTTATTGCTTCCTCATCTGAAAGACTGACCTAAATGTCATTTTAGTTCCTTGTCTGCTGGGGCTTTCTAGTCCCTCTTGTCATTTCCAAGGCTAAGATTCCCCAGCAGCTCAGCAATTAGCCACCAAAAACTTCCCGCTACCGGGAGCTACCTGCGGTTCGGCGCTGCTGAGTGAGTGAGTGGCTCAGCTGCCGCGGGGACAGCTCGGTCCCTCAGACCAGCACCTGGGGAGGAACGACGGCGTGTTAACCACGGGGCTCCTGGCCTGTTCCCCAAACTGCACAGCTTATTTCCCAAGCTGGGCAGCTGGGATAACTGCATCGCGAAGGACAACTCAGGGTACCGCCTGCTCCCCAACGCAGTGAACGGTTTGGGCGAGCTGACGGCGTGTTGCAGCTTTACGGCTCACCCCGCTGAGGTTGGACGGTGGCAGAAAACGGGCAGTTGTGGCTGCTAGCTGATGTTAGCACCGATTTCCTGTGCTCACAGTGACAGCAGGGCCGATCCCGGACCGCTTGTGACCCCGTGTCTTTACAAGGATGAGTTGGGAGTGGTGCAAGCTCAGCACCTTGTATCATTTTCCTTCTTAGCATGCAAGCAATCACATGCTTGGCAAGGGCAGGAATTAAAATAAGGTGCTTAGATCTGGAGACCTTTAGAGGTGACAGCCATAAAGTCCCAATTCTGCTTTGCAGACAGGTTGGTCCAAAAGTTTGTGTGGCCTCCTGGGAGGAGAGGACTATTGATCTCGCAGTGGCAGCGAGATGACGTGCTGGTTCCTGGAGTGCCTCTGGTCCTGCTGGCAACTTGGAGCGGTGCTAGGCGGTTTAATCCACCCAGGAGGAATTGCCTCGAGGCTTGCACAGTGTCCAGGTTCCAGGGGCAGCACGGGTGGCTTTTGGAGCCCTTCTCTTGGCTGCGCTCTTGTGCTTTCTGGCTGAGACCTGAACTCTGGCACAGGGATGGGGAGACTGGGAAGATCAGGGAATTCAGCAAGGGGAATGAGGGAAGGAGGCTCTAGGAGTCTGGTACGAGGGAGACCGAGGCTGGAAGTAGCTGGCGGGTAGCTGCTAGGCTCCGTCTCCGCTCTGTTTGGATGCAGACGTGACCGACCTGGCACGCAGCCGTCGCGAGCACAAACGTGCCTAACGCACGGCAAAGGCGCCCCCGCTCTTCCCCAGCTCGCTTTCTCTAATCGTAGGTCCCGCTCGGTCCCGCGGAAACCGGCTGCACCGTCCGCCCTGCGCTCAGGGCGCGATGCAGCCGTAGCCGCTTCGTCGGCTCCAGCGGCTGGCGAGCGGCTCCCTGCAGCCGCGCTCGGCCCCGCCGACCGCTGCCGGTCCCGTTCGAACGCTTGGAGCCACCGATCCCCCAGGCCTTCCTCCCAGCCCGAGCAAGGCGACGCTGGGGCCAAACCGAAGCAGCACTGGTGCCCGCGGGAAGCTTGGCAAACAAGCGAGGTCAGGCCGGCCAGCAATCCGCCGCTCCTTTTTTTTTTTTTTTTAACATATTTCTTTAAATCAGAAAGTGAGGGAACATCACGGCAGCGAAACGCCTCGGAGGACACCAGCGCTTCGTTCCCTCGGCCCTGTTTGGCCGCCCGGCTGGGATCCGAGTCCGTGCTCAGGCGCTCAGGTGGGGTCACCAGAACCCCTCCGGGCCGCTCCGGGACGGGCGCGGGAAGCGGGCTGGCGTCGGCTTGGCTCGAGGCTGGAGACCGGCTCTCGCTGCCTCCGAGGCCCGAGGTGGGTGCTTCAGAAAACCAGAGGGATTGGGGTTGTTCTCCGTCCCCCTCCCCCCCAAGAAAAAAAGTGTGTTATTTTGGCAAGCTGGAGCCGGAGGATGGGGGAGGGAAGTAACAGGTGCTTGGAGTGGAGCTGGAGGCATGATTTATTCTGCAGTGCTAAAATGGTTAATTACCATAATCATCACAGAGCTCCTAGTTAAGCCATCCGTTGCTTAGCAAACAGTTTTGGGTGTAAATGTAATAAATATTTGATGATACTGTGAAATCGGGATAAAGGCCCAGCAACCAACCGCTTCGCATAAAACCTTCTCCTTGCTCCCAGCTTAGGCTGCTTTTATTTCTTCCCACCCCCGGCTCCTAACGATGCGTCTTTCAGCCTAGGCTTTTGTCACCCGTCTTCCCGACGCCGCTGCCCAGCGCAGCGCCTGTGCGCGGCCCCGGCCCCGCGCTCCCGCCACCCGCCCCCGTCTCCCCGGCAGCGGCCGTGCGGTCGCCAACGGCCTCCGGATGCCGCTACGGCTGTAGCAGCGAGGTACAGCGCGCGCGGGCCGAGACCGGCGCTGGCCTTAGCGACGCTTTGTGCATCACGCGAATTAACGGTGGTTGTAATCACCCCGTCGGACCTTTCCGGCTCCCGGATTTCAGTTAAAGCCTGCCCCAGCTCTCCTTCTGGGTTTGCCTAAGTCTGCGCAGCCCTCGTCCTTATAGGAGGTTGCAAATCCCACCGCTGGGCTTTGTTTTGGGTCTGTTTTCTGTATATGCTCAAAGGTGGCATCTCTCTGCAGCATCAGTCCAGCATTTGGAGTCAGTTATTGTGCGTTTGCGCTGCTGGGACAGAGCTGGGAACGCGGCCTGCAGCGGGAAGGTGTTTTTAGTGGTACGTTATCGGTGCTGACTCACGAACTTGAGACCGGTGACAGCGCTGGGCTAAAAAAAATCAGTCAGTCCCACGTTGTCCGACCCTCCCCGTGTTCAGTCTTAGTGCCGCTGTTCCTCAGCCCGCATCCTGCCCCTGGCCCAGCGCCCAGTCCCCTTGTGAGCATGCGAAGACGTCACCCAGAAATGTGAATTTCTGAGCGTTCAAAGGCTGCACTGTTTATTCAGCTGATAGCTGCAGCTCTGTTCTCTGCCCTGGTTTAATTCAAGTGTTGTCTTCCGTGGAACAGGGCCTGATATGCAGCTAGGGGGACTTGCCATTAGCTGAGAAGTTGGGGTCAAAAACCAGCGGTAAAATCGCTGGGGGCCAGTTATCATTCCCTCCTGAGCCTCTGCCCTGCAGCTGAAGTTGTGTAAACTTTAAATCGTGACATAATGTGCTGGTGGGCCGAGGCACTGCCACTGCAGCGGGGCTGCACACCCTCCCTGGCAGTCAGCCGGCTAAAATAAATACGTAGCTGTAACATACCTACAGTGCAACATCTTAGAGGGGCGACTCTTTTCAGGTATAAATGATTTTCTCTATATATTGACAAATCTGGTTCCTTTAGGGGCCACTTATCTGAAATAGGATTTCTTCCAGCTGTTTACGTACTGCATGTTGACTCAAAATGCCAAGATAAGCAAAAAAAAAAAAAAAAAAAAAAAAAAAAAAAAAAATCCCCAAATACACACAGCTACCAACTGTCCAGCCTTAAGATAAAGACTGTGCGGAACTAGTGTAAATGTAAGTACAGTTACTTTAAAACAAACTACACAAGTGAATGTTTATCTTTCTCCAACCGACCTATTTTTGCTGTTTGAAATTACATTGATTTTTCTCTCCTTCCCCATTTCTCCTGTTTTTATGGCTGCCTCATAAAATTTCCAAGAGTAATTAGGTGATTTAGAAGCTTAAGGTCCCTTTGGATTTAGGCTTTTACACCAGGAACCTTTGGGAAACACTTTCAGCATCCTCAGCTTCACAATAAATAATTCCTGATGTATTCATTTCTAACCAGTGTGTTGGATAACTACCTGCAAGTGCTCTGAGATTAAAGCAGTCTATCGTAACTCGCTGGATGTGGTTCTGCCTGCAGCAAGTTTTCTGGGGAATCAGCTTCCTTGTGCACGTCAGACACCAAAATCACCCCTCCCAGAGCTCAGGCCAGACCGGGGCTCCCTGCCTGGATCCGTCGGGTTTAAACTTCGTGGTGCCGGGAGAGCAGTTCGGAGCATCTGGATTTTCTGCGGTGGTGCCAGCGCAGGACGAGGCGCTGGGCTTGCAAACCGAGCGGGCGGCCGGGCAGAGAGCATCCCGCCGCCCCGCAGCCGGGATTTGCCCCTTCCCTGGGGCTGCTCCCCCCCCCCCCCAGCCCTTCATCCTTACCCTGCTCCAGGTCCTGCTGGTCGTACCAGGGCTCCTCTTCCTCGCTCTGAAACTCCTCCATCCTGCCGGCGCTCAGCATTTAGCACCAGCGGCCCGGGGAGACGCGCAGCATCCGCGGGTGCCGGGCGGGTGGAGGGGCGCGGAGCGGGGCTGTGGGCGGAGAGGCGCTGCGTGCTCGGCGCTGCACGCTGCGGGCCGGGCCGGGCCGGGCCGGGCCGGGCAGGGCAGGGCAGGAAGGCCCCGCCGCCCCCGCTCCCCGGCGGGGCCCGGGCCGGGCCCGTTGCGGGACGTGGCAGCCGGCTGCGGGCCGCTGCCGCGGCTCTGCCCGCCCGGGCGGCGGCTGCCCGCTGCCCGCGGGGCCGGCGCCGGCGCCGCCGGGGATTTAGCGGGGCCCGGGCGGGGGGTTCGGCTCGCTGGCGGCCGGGGGGATGCACAAAGGAAGAGGGCCCGGCGCAGCCAGGCAGCTCCTCTCTCCGCAGCTCGGTGGAGACCTCTAGCATGGAAATGCTGCAAGGAAAACCGGCGAGAGGGAAGGGGGAGGCGAGGCCGGCCTCCTCCTCCTCTTCCTCCTCCTCCTCTCCGCCCAACCCCGCCGCCGCCAGCGGGGCGGGCAGGGGGTCCGGGGCGGGCTCCCCCCGGCTGCTGCGGGGCTGGGGCGGCTGCTGGCGGCGGGGCCGGGGGGTTTGGCTGCGAGGAGAAGGGGGGGGGGCTGCTTGGCAGCCCTCCCCTGCTATAATCCCTTGCTGCCCCGGGGGTCTGGCTGCATCTCCAGGGAAGGCAGCTGGGAAGGGGACTCCTGCCAGAGCCTGTTGGGATGCAGAGGGTGTCCTGGCCTTGTCGTGGCCTTCTCAGTAACTTTGGGCAACCAGCAGCCTCCTCTTCTTGGGATCCTTCAGTGGGGAGGTTGTTGCTTCCCTGCCTTAGCCTGCTTGGATACATTGCTCCTGCAGCTGAGTGTTTTCCTAATCTCTCTAGGTGTGGGTGTAAAGGGGGAACCCCATATAAACTACCTCACAGTATCACCTTAATGTTGCCTCTTCTCTAGCTCTTCCCTGGCCTCTACATTTGTACCATAATGAGAAATCACTGCTTCTGATACCAGCTTCTCTCCTAGGTTTGAACACAAGATCTCCTGGCTTTTTTTTTCCCCCTCCCTTTTTGAAAGACGGAAGGAGTTTAAAACTGAGGGAAATCAGGATTTGTAGTTTGGAGGAGGCATTGGAGGAGTTGTGTTTGTTATATACAGGCAGGTTCAGAAAAGACTTGGGATTTTGGTGCTTGCTTTTCAGTCCAAAGAAATAAGGATTAATGAAAGTGGATTTGCTCATGTTTGCTGGTGTGGAATTTGGTCCAAAGCGGTACATTTGTCCTTGTTAACCCTGGAATCTGTGAGAGACTCTAAGGTACAAAGTAACTCATGTGCCAGTGGGTTTAGTTTTTTTTTGTCTGCTGTGTGATGAAACTCTCTAGATCTACATTTGATAGCATTACGCTGTATTGGTGCCTACAGAAAAGGCAATACAAGATGTTTATGCAAGAGCAGCAGATTGTGCATCCAGAAAAGAAGCAATGTGTGTCAGAAAACTCTGGCCAATCCAACAGTGACAGGCAGCAAAGAGCCCATGAATGATTAAAAGCAAATGCTAGGAGTCAGCCCTTGTGTACAGCGACACAGGAGAGAAATAATGCAGGGAAAACCAGAGGAATTTTAGGTGATTTGTCTAGTCTTCTAGATAGATAGACTTCTCTATCTTTATCCAGGTACTCCCAAAATTCAGTGACTACCTTGAAAGTATTCTGCCTTAATGGAGCTGCAGGCCAGCATTTGTAACTCAGCTAATGAGGGTCAATGAAGCACTTTCAGCATGTCTGGGAGAAAGCCATCTCTATATGGCTGCAAGGTGTTCTGAGCATTTTTAATAAAGAAATGGGAAAATCTTAACTGTGAAATATAACTGTCTGTGAAAAGTATTCTGTTTCTAGCTATTGCTAGAATGATATATTCATATATCATTCTAGCAATATATTCAGATATATTCATCTGCACAGCACAGCCATAGTGAATGAGTGAAGCCCAGGATGCAAAAAGTCCTGGTTGTCTGGCAGCAAAAGTCAGTGATATAGGACTCTGCAAAAAATAACTTTTCCCGTAGATTTTCCAAGAATGTCTCAGGTCTGACCCGTCACCCCGAGATAATCAAACGCGGCTCGTTACCGCACAGGCCGTACGCCCGCAAATGAGGGCTCCCGCAGCCGGCCGCGGCGGGGCAGCCGGCGCGGTGCTTTCTCTGCAGAACGGTCGGAATTACCTCGTTTCCTCCAGAGAAACGCAGGCGGCGGAGCTGAAACGCGGTTCAGCGGCGCCGAGGGGACCCGCCCGCCCGCAGCCCCCCGAGCTGCTCGGCGCGGAAAGCCGCGCGGCGGCCGGGGGGCGGCGGCGGCCCGGCGGCCCGGCGCCCCGTGCCCCGGCGGGCCTCGTCCCTGGCGGCAGCTCACCGCGGGCGCTGGGGAACGCAAGACAAAAGCCGCAGCGGGGGGAAAATGCCGGGGAAAGGGGGGAGACAGGAGCCGGCTGGGGGCAGCCGGAGGGGAGGGCGGCGGCTGGCGGGCGGGGGCGAGGTCCGCGCTCGGCGGCGGGTCCCGGCGAGGGCCCGAGGGGAAGGAGCGGCGGGGGGGGAAAGGAGCGATGGGCGAAGGCGAGGGAAGGGGCGCGGGGCGGGCAGGCGGGATGCTGAGGGGAGGGAGCGAAAGAGGGAGGAGACGGCGAGGAGGAGGAGGAGGGTGTGCGGGGAGGCGAAGGGGGAGAGGGGCGGGCGGCGGCCGGGGAAGGAGGGCTGGGAGCCGGGCTGCGAGAGGAGGAGCCGCCGGCGGGAGGGGAGGAGGAGGAGGAGGAGGAGGAGGAGGAAGGGATGAGGGAGGGCCGGGGCGGCATCTGCGCGGCCGGGTTTGACAGGCGGGAGGGGAGGGAGAGCCGCCGGCGCGGGGAAGCGGGGATGGCGGCGGGGCAGCAGGAGGCGGCATAAAGCGCCGCCGAGGGCCGGCCCTGCCGACGCCGCCGCGGTGCCTGGGCGCAGCCCGCCGCGCCGCGCCATGGGCAGCGCCGACTCCAAGCTCAACTTCAGGAAGGCGGTGATCCAGCTCACCACCAAGACCCAGGTGAGAGCCGCCATGTCGGGAGGGGGGGAAAGGGGGGGCCGCCATGTCGGGAAGGGGGGGAAGGGGGGGCCGCCATGTCGGGAGAGGGGGGGCCGCCATGTCGGGAGCCGCCCTGAGGCGCGGGGAGCCCCTCTCCCCGGCCTGCTGTCCGCCGCAGCCTGGCCCCGGGCTCGGCCTGCCCCGCCACGACACCGTCGCTATATTTCTTATCTTTATTATTAGCGCCCTGCGCGGCGCCGCGGGCGCAGGTGAGCGTGGAGGCCGCGGCGCTCCCGGCCCACTCGGCTGGGCGGCGAAGACGGAGGTGACGGCCAGGCCCGGAGCAGGGGATGCCTCGCGCCGCCTGGCCCGTGGCGGTCCGCGTTTCCCCACGGCGTGAGCTGCTTGTCGGGGCCACCCGTTCCGCTCGGCCCCGGAGGCCTGGCGCGCTCGTGGTGGCGGCGGCCGGGCGAAGCTCGGGCCTCGGCGCCAGCCGGCTCGCGGGAGAGAGCTTTTTGCAGCAGAAACAGTTCCCATCTGTGACCTGTGAAAGCATCACTCCGTTTCTGTAGGCTGAACGGGAGTTAAATGAAGTCAGGATTATGGATAAGGAGGGTGTTTGCCCAGAGGTCTAACAGGTTTTGCTCTTATACTAGAAGCCATCTCAGTTCTTCCCTTAAACTGGGAGCCCAGTAAGAGCAGCGTACTGGCAGCAAAGTGGCGTGGGCAGAGTGGTTGTGTCCTGCTGAGAAACCGTGTCTTAAGTAATTTGGTCCCACGGTGGCGAACTCGTGTTCTGAGCCACCTGTGGTGGTGAGGGAGCTGTGGCAACGAAGACAGCTTGGGGTTGATGGCAGAAAGTGATGTAATGGTAGGAGGATGAGGTCAGAAGGAAAAGAGATGAATGCGAAGGGGTGGCGGGTGACGAGAGAAAAATCTGTGAAATCTCATAAGGCAAAGATTTGGACTGAGAAATGCGTCATAGAAAGCAGGGCTGGAAGAGCCTTTGAGAAATCATGTTCCTGCTTTCTAAAGTAGCATCAGTTGTATTTACAGCGCTCAGGAATGTCTTTTGTGAACTTCTTAAAAATATCCTATTGTGGATGTTCCACAATGTCCCTAGGCAAGAAGAGAAATAGACAAATTAGCATTAGAGGGAATTCTTCCAAAGTCTCTTTTGGATGCCAGAATTCAGAGCACCTTCACCTTTGGATTCTCCTTCCTCCACTAGCAAATGTGCTTATAAAATGAAATGGGGAGGAGGAATCAAGCGTCTGTTTCTCAGTGCATCGGTTAACTAAAGGGATCTTTCAAGTCTGCTCTTCACAAAGAAAATTCAGGATGGTGTAATCTGTCATACTGCCAGGCGGGATAAGAGTGCCCCCTCCCCCAGCTGGTTTATTGACATATGCGGTGAAAGAACACAGTGGGGCTCCGAGCAAAGGGAGGAGGAAAAAGCTTCATTTTTGACTGGTCTTTGTGGTCTAGGTGAGACTATCTGCCACGTGGAAAAAGGGTGGAGTGTTGGCGCTCCCATATTTGCATACCTTAGAAGGGCACTGGTGTTTGCTTGTGCAGGATGTGTGACTGGACTCCCCTGAAATCTCCTGAGCTCCTACCAGCAGCCACCTCCACGTAACCTCCCAGCCTGTGAGTCCCTGGATTCACACCGAACTGAGATAATGGGCAGAGTTAGATCCTGGCTCCAAACTGATGTGCTCAAAATATACATCGCTTTCTCAGCAGCATGTCTTGTCTTTTACAGCCTTCTACTCTGACATCAGGTTGCAGGACGAATAGATTTTCGTCAAATCACTGGTATCATGAAACCTGAGCTTAGCAATGCCCTGTGCAGTGTTTCCAAAGGCTTTGATGGACAGAAGTGCAAGAGCAGAAAGCAGTGTTCACTCACTGATGAAAGCCCAGAGTTAACACTGAAGTTAGGTTTTCTGAAAAAGAAGATCTTAAGTCTCCAGACTTCTGTCAGTTAAAAAGTACAAGTTTTCCCACGTGGACATTAAAAAATGATGTGTAAGGAACACTGCACTTCAGTACTTGTATGTGGAGCCCAGAACTTGAAAGCCAAACCAAGTATGGACAAGAATGAAATGACTTCACTGTGTTGTGTGTGTGTGTTTTTTTTTTTTTTTTAAGTTGCAAGAGAAACTATGAAGCTATAACAGCATTAAAAATGAAAAATCACTTCAGAATGACTTCAATGATAAAAGATGGCGGTAATAGCTGACAGAAGGTATCTGCATATGCTACAGATGTATAGTGATAATCACACATGGAGAAATGGAGTTGAGGATTTTTATATGATATGTATATTACATTACACTTTAAATTTATAAGGCTCTTTTAATAATAAAGTAAGCTCACATTTTTTCTGAGGATCCTTGTGTGTTTTACCACTGTGAATGTTTATGGCCACCTGAAGAAGTACCTATGAAAATGTTGGCTATGTAACGGATAAAGTGAAACATATGCTGTGAGTATGGCACCGAGTTGGCAGCAGAGCAGGAAACTGAAGTTGGGAGCCTATTAATTGCTAGGGAAACATGTGCTTTCTTTTCTCAGTCAGTTGGTGATTAAACAATTTCAGCAAGCAACTGATTGGAAGATATGAAATACCAGACCTTGTGAACCAGCTTGCTCCAGTTTAATGCTAGTTGTGCCTCTGCTTTTAAACAGACAGGAAGGATCAAACAATAGGGATACAAACTCCAGCCCTTTCTTGCTCCCTGATGTGCAGCTGAAATATCACAGCAGGTTGTTAATTTGAGCATAGTGAAAGTGCATCTTAAGACTAGACAGAGATCGGTTTCTGAGTAGCCTATTCTTGAAAGTATTAAACTTGAATACTTGAATCAAGTTTGATTGGCTTGATCAAAAGCAAACTTGTTAGTTACAGTTTTGCTCTTAAGACAACACTTTACACAGCTGACTTTTATCCTAGGCTTTTCCTGCCAGATTTCAACAAATCCCATTTTCTAGTTCCCCTTTTCAACAGTGTGCAATGCTACCCCTGCTGCGAGAGCAGAAAACTGGTGGAAAAAAACTGATTCGGAGTCTTGCCTTGGTATTCCTTTGCTGACTGCAAAGATCTTACAGAAAAGCTCACTTTTACTCTGAAACCTGCATGGAGCTGCTGGCCTTGGCTTTGAGGATCAAATGTTGCTACTTGTTAACATTTTGAATAAATCTATGCTGAGACTTTCCTTGTGCATAGTGGCTCCAAAACAGGTTGTTAAATGTGCATGAATTGCCTCAAACTAATCAGCTGGGCACAGAGAGTTGCCAGACTTCTTAGAACTCAATTAAGTGCTGCATGAATGACTCTGTGGTCATTACACCCCATAGTTCTGCCTCATTTGGGTAGAAAGGAGCACACTACTGTTACATATTATCTGAATTTCTGTAGTAGTGTGGCTAGAAAGCCTGTTTGGGGACTAAGGCCCTGCTCTCCTGTCTGGTGACAGGACAAGGAGAGTCTCTGCCCCAAATACTATGCAATCTGGACTGATGGGATGTTTGTTTGGGGTGTTAGCTGGAAGCCAAGGGTGAACACAATGAGCAAGACTAGCGACTGCACGCAGCCTTGATTCTTTGCTGATGGTTTGCTGCAACTTTAGAGGTGGTTTAAGATCAGCCTGTGGTAAGGACCTGTTGGAGGGATTGCTGGGAATAGGCATTCAGTGTAAGTACAGAGAGTTCTTAGTTGGGAGGAGGTTGCAAATATGCATCCACTGTGCTTGAATTTGTTAGGGATTGTGTCTGAAGGAAAAAGTGAAGGTAATAGTTTTTGGTTGAGGACAGTAACAAATTAGGGGAGCAGGCTGTGCCTTGCGACCTTTTCCTGTTTACGGGATGTTGTCAGCTCAACTCTTTTCCCGTTTCCTTTGACATATCCTGTCTAGGGATTGCTTGTTTGGGGCTGTGATTCTCTGCTCACTAACTGGGGAGATGCTTGAAAATCTAACTGGCTTCCTTTCCTGATTCCTACAGTATGGTGTGTTTCAAAGAACCCCAAACCTGGAGTTTACAACTTTGGGGACATAATGACTGGAGGTGCTCCACAGGATCAGTTCTGCCTCTGTGTGGTCAGCATACAATCAGAGGTTTTTACACTTTGCCTAGGTGAGCTATAGGTAAAAATAGTTGCCTTCCTTGCCCCCTCTGAGGTATCACAAGTGTGCCTGCAGTGGTGTCAGCAACCAAGCTGTGTTTGCTTTTCCCTCCCTTCTGTGTGGAGATACTGGTTTGGGCAGCAGCTCGTTTGTCTCTGCCAGCTAGTGTGTTAACTTCAGCAGCTTTCATTTGCTCTTCAGATATCCCAGTTGTGTTTCCAGAGGAGAGTTGAGTTACTAGTCCCTTGCTTATTGCTGCAACAAGGAAGTCTTCATTCTCATTGCATACCTGGTGCAGAGTTGCTCCTGTGCAGTGTTTTGGAGGTGCATCTGGCTTGCTCTTTTCTGTGTGCTGCAGCTCTGCTGCCAAGAGAGGACACATCTGTGCTGACCCAGAGGATCTGAAGTGGCCCTAGCTCACAATATTGCTGATGAGGATTCAGCTCCTTGTGAAGCTGCAGTGCTGTAGGATTCATTCCTGCAGCATGTACAGTACCAGCACTTGTATCTAAACCTTGGTAAAGGTTCATAGTGAAGATATCCATGACAGGTGAACAGATCTTCTTCTAGATTTCTTTCCTTCTTTGTGAGCTAGGTAAAGGGTGTTGGATGCACTCAGCGTGAGCAAATGGGTATTTAGATTCCCCAAAGACTTGGTGTGCGAAGTACAATCAACATAAAAAAAAAATACAGTAATGTTCCGTCAAGAAGATGAGTGTTACATAGATTGAGTAGCTTCATGATGCTAGACTATTAATTAAAATCCAGAGGCTGCAGGGATGTGAGCGACTCAGTCGGTACTGAATCCGTGTCCCAGGATTGTACAAAAGGGATACCATCTGTTGGATGAAGAACTGACTCGCGGCAGCTATTAGAAATGGAAGAACTGATGTTTCAGTGTAATCTGCTTGCTAAGATGGCAGGCATGATGTTAATGTAGCTGCAGGATCCAGTGTTGCAGCTTGGGTAAATGCTGTTAAGCCTCTCTCCCTCTCTCTCCCTCTCCATGTAATTTTTTTTGGGCACAGTGCTCTTCACTCCATCTGAACTGTTGTTACCTCGTGTAAAATAGCAGCTGTGTTCAACCTCTGAAGAGGCTGCATGCTAATGGTAGGTAAAGGGATCTGTGCACGCTGGAGAGAAATAGCTTTCTCCTTCCCCTTCAGATGAGGGTGAAGCCATTATTTATGCATGATCTCCAATTAGCAGCAATTGCTGCTCACTGTTGCCAGTGGGAGCGGCTGTGGCGGGCAGCCAGGAGGTACATGTGGCAATTATCCATGCGGTTGTGGTATACGATGTGAAAGGTGGTGTAGGAAGTGTACGGTATTTGTGCATTACATAGATTGGATTTCTAAATATTTGGCTCTCTTGGAGGAGTGTAATTTGCAGGAAAGTTTGTTTCTGGTTCAGATTCTGGAAAAGCACATTTCACTCATGTGCCGGGAGCTGAGTTCTCCTGAAAACCGGACTCTTGAGAGCCCGGCTGTTCCTGCAGATCTCCTCTGTGGAGCTGTGCACTTGGATCCTTTGAAAAAAGTCCCTCTTCCCTTGAAAAGGAATCTGGGGGACCTTGTCTCATAGTTTAGATGATAGAATGGAGAGGGTTTCTGCACTCTAGTTTCAGCACTAGAACAGTGTTTAAGAACATACTTAAACAGTGTGTTTTCCTTTTTGCTTAAGGACTGGGGAGCAGCTTGGGCTGATTCATTGCGTGGTGGGAAGGAAGAGGACAAGCAATATGCAACCTCATAGCCCTGGAGTGTTGAGGAACGGAGCTGTAGGGCAGTAACCAGCCATACCAGTTTGGGGGCAGCCTGCCTGCTCCTCTCACTTTCTGGCCTTGGGGTGATAGTGACGCATCACCTGCTTGCAGCTTATGGCTGTTAATTCAGCAGGTGTTTCCTCTTCCCGAGGGGGAAAGCCAGTGCTTCTCAGTGCCAGAGCTGTGAGTGAGCTCTTCTCCCTGGAGCTGAGTCTTGGCCACACTTAGAAACGTATCACAGAGCTGGATGAGCTTTCTGCCTACTACACTGGAGTTGGGGGGTGGGCAAGAACAGTTTAAATTAAACACATGCTCGTGTTTTTGTCCCCTTCCCATTTGCTTTTGAGTTGTTGCACGTCAGTGGCAGGAGGTTACCTCTTGTCTTGGCCAGGCAGTTGAGGGTGTTCGGACTGGTGTTTTGATGTGCTGAGCATGCCTTGGCAGGGCCAGGGAAATCCCTTTGGAAATGCTTCCGTTTTCCTCTTCTGAGTGAACTTGTGGACCCACCTTTCTCACACTGGGTGGCATAAATACACAGGAAGGCTCCTGTCACCCTTATGGGAGGACTCTTGGGCTGGATGAACAATCCCAACCTGTGTTTGGGCACTACCTATTTCTTGACAAATCCGAGCATTTAGATGGGAAAAGCCATGCTCATTTTTAGGCTGGCTGAAAAGTTAAGTCTTTCCTGATAGTTCAGAGCTCTCTGGCTTTGGATGCCTGAGATGTTGTGTAATAGAGATGCCTTCTTGCTAAAAGAAACACTATTGGCTTTTTTACCTCTGGGGGAGTGACATTATACTTGTTCTCATACTATGGGAAGGAGACAGTGGCACAAGTAAGAGAGGAGGATGTCTGCAGCAGCAGAGCCAGCAAGAGTACCAGAGAGAGGTACGTTCCCAGACACAGGGGTATGGGCTTCTCAGGCGGTGGGCCTGAAAGGAATTAGATTGCTTTTTTGGTATCTAAGCCTTCTATTTCCATTTCCCCCTTTGACTTGCACATTTAGTGCCTTTTTTTAAGAGCAAAGCCTTGGCAGGGACCAGCTGCACTGAATCCAGTTCCCCATAAATATTTGATTCAGAAAAATCAATTCTGCTGCAACTGTAAGCGCTATGGGGTGGGTCTGTCAGTTCCGGGTGTCTGTTCGTACCCAAACGTGAGATATCCCTGACTCTGAAGTCAGGGGTATTCTCTGAAGCTTTGGTTACAGCAGATGTAACTCCAGCACACGCCTGGGGCATCCTTGGCATGCTCTGAAGGAGACAGGATGTGTGACAGCAGCCTGACCCATCTGCATTGGAAAAGACTTTGTTGCACATGTCCTAGGTTGCAGACAAGCAGGCGGCCTTGTGTATGTTCTGACTTTTGAAAGACTTGGAGAGTCCCAGTCTGATGCAGCTCATCACGGGAATGTCTTGCTGGTCACCCCCATTGTGGAGGGAATACTCCATTTGAGAGGTCAAATCAGCCAAAGCTCTGGTAACAGAGGTGTCAAGCTATAAAACCAGTGCCAGTATGTTTTCTCATTTATTCTCTTACGTGTATTGCTGATGCTGGGGTGGCCCAGGCCTGAGCCAGTCATTATGATGTTTGGACCTAACAGAAGAGGAGGTCTGTGTCTCTAACTGCTATTTGTCTTTCTACAGCCTGTGGAGGCAACAGATGATGCTTTTTGGGACCAGTTCTGGGCAGATACAGCCACTTCAGTGCAGGATGTATTTGCCCTCGTACCAGCTGCAGAGATCCGAGCAGTGAGAGAAGAATCCCCTTCAAACTTGGCTACTTTGTGTTACAAGGTAAGGAGAGCACCTTCTTCTTCCTTGGTACTCTGCTGATGGAGGGGGGCTGACCCTGGGCCAAGAGTCCTGTGGCACCCACGACCCTCTTATGTCTGGATTGGAAACTTTAAGATGTCCCGCTAAGCGGAGTTAGACTAGGGGTTGTGGTGGTGGCTACTGGCACTCCAGGTATGCTTGCCAAGCCCTGGCTTCTTGCTTGACTGGCAGTCATGCCCACTGGGTGAGGGTGGCACATCGGTTTTGAGTGTGGTGGCAGGAACCAGTTTATTTCCTTCCACCACACTCTGTGCTGGCTTGTCTCTGTCTCCTCATGATAACTCTCAGCTCTTCCTCTCTTGGTTTACCACAGACTACAGCTGGCATTTGCTCAGTTTAGAGCTTTTTTTCTCATCCCTGAACTGCATCTCATCTTGCACCCTTGAATCTTGCCTGAAATGTTAACTTCTTCAAGCTTCGGGAACCTTGTATCAAAACTGTATTTATATGGTGCGGCTGGTGCATCTGTTTCCCTGTCTGCATCTAACTCTCCTCATTGTGTATTAGTTCTCCTCCAAACTCCTAAACTGCATAGGAATGTGCAGTTTGTCACTGTAAAAGTCCCTGGATGAAACCGAAGGAAGTCTTAAGCCTTGTCTTCCTTCTTCTGTTATGTCAGCACGTCCCTTGTGCTGCTTCTGGTATTGCCACATCCTCATGGAGTGCAAGGGACACTGACTTGTATTTCCCACTCTGCCAGAACCGGCAAGCTAGTGGCCAAGCTAGTGAGCGATGTCTTAGGCTGCTGAGGGAACAGTCTGAGGAGACTTACTCTGCCTGGGAAAGTGGAGGTGTTGATAGTACTCTTGATTTGAGTCATACAAAGATTAGCCTTGAATATGGAGTGTTGGAAACATGCAGAATATTATTTGGCAATTTTCAAATGGCTTTTGCTGTCCTGTTTTTCTTTCCTGCCCTACAAAATGCAAAAGGGCACTGCTGAATCATAGTGAAGGTCACTCTGACTAAGTGTCTTGCTTCACACAGACTCTTGTAGTGAATGCCTGAGGAAGAATATAAAAATGAAGAAAAATGAAGTGGTCATTCCCTAGTGCTGGGCTCTGGCAATTAGCAGCTTGGGAACTGAGAAGGGCTCAGACCTATGCTAACTGCTTAAAAAACAACAATAACAAAAAACCCTGTGTCCTCTTTCCCCCCAAAATAAGACTAAAATATGGGCTGTTCTCCCTATTGGAAACAGATGTGTTGGGAAACCTGGTCACGTCAGGGCTGTTCATCCAGGAGCCCTAGATCTTAGCATGTCAGGGCAGAAAGGCCTGCAGATTCCTGCAGCGCTGTTGCCAGTCTGAGGGCACTGACTTGCGCCCCGTGCAGCATGGTGCTGGGCTTAGCAGTTCTGCATGTTTGTGGAAAGCACAGCAGCACGGCTAAAGTGTCAGTTGCAGTCGTTCTGGAGGCTCCATCTATATCTCTGCTGTGCACGAGCGTGCCCCCAGAAATATTTAAGTGCAATCACAGAGCAGTGCATGGACAGACTGAGAATACACAAACAGCACTTAAACACTCATTAAGGCAGTGACGTAAACTAGCAGAGTCAGTGACCCAGACAGTCTGCTATGAAAATAAGCAGGGACACATGGTCCCATGAATTAAAAAGCTACAATTCAAGGTAAATCCTTAGTAAATGTTTCAGCTTTCATTCCCCCTCTCTATCCCCTCAGGATCAAGGATTAGGAGGAAGTGTGTGCAGGTACAGGGGGAAAGGAGGTCTCCTTTTCCTGTCTGGTTACAGGCTTCTGTTCTTGCCTCCTGGCACTGTGGTTGCCCTCTGGCGAGACCCACATACCTTTTATTAAAAAAAATAAAAGACAGGTGCTTGCCTCCCTCGGCAGTTTCAATATTGATCAAATGGACTGTGGAGACTCAGCCCAGAAGCTCTTTCCAGGGCAACAGCCCTATTCACAGGCTGAGGTGGGGAAACCTGGGCTGCCACCCTCCTGTGCTGCAGTATAGCAGGGAGCTGGGCCTTGACAGACTCTTCTGGAGCCCTTATTCTTATCCATGGAGGCAGCATCTTTGCTCCCACCTGCTGAGTCAGGAGAGGTACCTGCTGTAATCATGAGGGCACGTACGGATGTGTCGAGCTTTGTGTTTCCATGTAATTGTCCCCGGCTGGTGCCTCACATCATGCAGTGCAAGGCTGCTGCCTCAGTCCTGGCCCGAGTCTCATGTGTGTGATGCGACTGTTTAATCCGCTCTTTGTGGTGCGTGCTGTCATGGAAGGAGCCTGTGAGAAGGGATGCTCCAGCGGTGCTGTGGCCCTCTGTCTCACATGACCCAACACATGTGCTGTGTGGCACATCCCAGCATGTGAGCAATCTTGCAGCATGGGAGCAGAAATTCAAGGGTCCATTTAAGATTATTAGCTCTATTTCTGCAGTTTTTCAGACAGCAACACAGAGACTTTACTACTGAATCTGGGGAAGACAACTTAATTCTATGTCATGATGTCAACAGCACATCAGGCCTGCCCAGCTCTTGCTCACATGTCTCCAGGCTAATGCTACTTGCCTTGGTTTTGTTTCCCTTAGGCTGTGGAGAAGCTGGTGCAGGGAGCAGAGAGCGGCTGCCACACAGAGAAAGAGAGGCAAATTGTCTTGAATTGCTGCCGGCTCCTCACACGTATCCTGCCCTACATCTTCGAGGATCCAGATTGGAGAGGCTTCTTCTGGTCAACTGTCCCTGGGGCTGGCCGAGGAGGGGTCTGTCTCTTGGCATTTATTCCTCTTTCTGGAGAGTGAGGGGGAGGTTGCAGGGGGAGACCCTGTATGCTTCTGGGGGCACCTTATTCCAGTAGTGCCTGTTTGATTAGAAACTAGATGGTATCTCCTAAGCTAGTTTCCTCCCTTTGATTCTTGCTGCTTTTCCTCTCACCTTCAGCTACTTTGTTTAGCACAGGCTGCTGCATCCCCTGGTTTTCGCTTGGGTGCAGCCGTAAGAGTAGTATGTGAGTAGTGTGAATAGTGCTGGAGAGGCTCTTGGCATCACATTGTGACTCAATATTCTGTTTAGGAGCAGAGTGACGTGGTTTTAACTGGGGCCTAGCTTGGTAGGTGAAGCCCACAACTGACCAGGAATGATTAAAGAATTAAAGAACTGAGGACTGTTTCCGGCTCTCTCGCTGGCGTGTGTAACGTTAGGGGAATCTCTAAACCTCCCTGCTTTTTTGTCTCTGGAGAGTGGGCACAATGGCACTTTGAATCTCCGTGTGTCATGGGTAAGTGCTTTGGGATCTTCTGCAGATGGGAGAAATAGTGCTGTAAAAACAGTCATTAAGCTAGAAATACTTATTTGCCTGCTTGTTCCCTCAGCAGCTGCCTTGTCCTACGTAGAGAGCACTGTGCTATGAGTTTGGGTGTGCAGGCCAGTGTGGCTGAGCTCTGTGCTGAAGAGGGTAGTTCTGCTCGCTTAACGTGGACTGCACTGTTTTGAGGGAGGGCTAACAGGGATCAGCAGTGGCAGGTACAGCATGAACCTTGTGCCAGTGCCAGTCTCTGCCTGTCAGCTCTTATCTCTTTTGCCTGAGGCCACTTCAAGGGGAAGGTCTGGGTGATGGAAAGGGAAGTGTTTGCTAGCTGTTCTCTCTGTTATATGATCTGTGTGATGGGGAGGGTGTTTGGCCACCCTTTCATCCCGGTAGGGGCTGGGGGGTGCCCCAGAGGCTAGACAAGAGAGGAGCTGAATCCAGCCTGTTTGGGGGAGGAAAGAAGGATACTTGGTGCTCTGAGCCAGCCAGGCTGCTTTTACCACTGTTTCCACTTTGTTCAGTAGCTAGAGGAGAGAGTTTCTTAGCCTTAGAGTGGTGGGGTCGCCACCAATCTGGCTCAGCCGCATCCTGCTGGAATGGGAGCTCTCCCAGTGCGTCGTGCCTCCTGGATGTTAGCAGGGCTGTTGTGATTCAAGGTACAGAAGCAGCTGTAAGGTTGGTTGCTCCCTCCTGTAAGGGGCTGAAGGGAGCATGAGTGTGAATGAGTACTGGCTCTGAAGCAGGGATGCTGGACTTAGACAAGGACTGTATTTGTGTGTGTGTGTGTGTTGCTGTGTTTAGGAAGAGAAAGGGTAACAGTTCTTGAAAGATGGAAAAACCCTCAAGAGATCTCTGGGGAATGGGATGCCTTCCCAACTGGGTACAGATCTATTGGCTTCTTATGTGCCACCTATCTTAGATGTTTTGGTATCCAGAGCCTGCAGGGACTTTTCCTGGAAGCTGAGGCTATGTTAGTGTAGACTGTTCTTAAAAAAAAAAAAAAAAAAAAGTCCTCTTGGACCTTAATGCTTCTCTTTCAATTTCCAGCCCAAGTAAAAGCATCCTTGCTGCCTGCTGGCTCCGACTGTTGTCTCTGGGCGTCTCCTTACATACAGGATCTGTTTGACAGTGCTTTTCCCAACAGATGTCGGAGCCACACAGGCTATTATCTCCTTAGCTGCCTGCTGTGATTTTAGAGCCGCGTGTCATGTGCAGGCTGACAGAGGCCTGGCTGAGATAGATAAGCCCCTGCCATTCCTAGTCCCTGCCTTTCCCTCCCGCAGCAGCATGTGCTGGGGAAGGCCGTGCATCCTGGTTGCTCTTTGGCAGGCAGGGCCAGAAGAGGTTTCCCTTGGCAACAGCTGCAGAGGAGTAAGTATGCATGAGCCAAACACAATTGTGCAGTGCGGGTTTGAATGCTGTAGACAGCAAAACCCCCTCTGCTGCCGTACTGGTGCTGCCATGGCAGGCTGAGGCGGCCCTTGCTGAGCATGGCACCTGCTGCCTGTCCTGTTCTGTCCCCTTCAGTTCTGGGCAGCCCGCCCTGGCCTTTGAGAGGTTCTATGCTTCTTTGCACTGCTATCTGGTTTCTTCCTATCCCCAACTCCTGTGTGCCTTCCAAAGCACCTTCCTCATTTTCTTTTATGTCTCTTCTCTGTAACTAACTTCCTTTCCTTTTGTCTTCAATAAGCCAAACTTCAGGAGGTTGGACTAGATGATCTCCAGAGGTCCCTTCCAACCTTACTGATTCTATGATTCTCCATGTGGCAAGGTCCAGTGCAGCTCTTCTTCCCAGCATCTCTAGGCCTGGGATCCTCACCTGTTCAGTTTGATTGGTCTCATTAGAGAGCTTGTTTCCCACTTAGTCATTGCCTCCCAGGGAGATTCCTTGTCTCTACTGGGTGAATTTTGTGTGTTTTTTTTTCCTGCCTGTCCCTTTGAGAGTTTTTGCCTTCCTGTGTGTTCATGGGGGGTGTACTTTCTCTTGCTGTGTTATACTACTGTTACTGTGTGCTCTTCTCTAATCCTGGATTGACAATACTCTTCAACATTTCTCACTTTTAGGGGGATGAAGATGATGAAAATGCCCGGCCGCTGGCTGAATCATTGCTCCTTGCTGTTGCAGATCTGCTCTTCTGTCCTGATTTCACTGTGCAGAGCCACCGGAAGAGCACAGTGGTAAGTTGGATCACAAGATTATCTGCATAGAGGCAGAAGATGGAGGGCACCCTAGAAGACCTGAGCAGTTTCCTGCAAATGGGCAGACAGGAGAATACTGTGTCATTGAGTTTGAGCATGTAGCAATTAACACTCTTTGACATTTTAGTTTGACTTTATGCCATTTGTGCCTTCTACAGCAGATATTTGATTTAAAACAATCCATCATCATTTTAACCAAGTCTATGACTAAAGCCAGGGCCCTTGTGCTAAAGGTAAATGATAGGACATCAAAGCAGCAGGATAACCTGTATTTGTAAAATCTATTGAGAACCTACAAAGAGAAAAAGCAGTGGAAATAAAAGCATTATTATGTCTTTATGCTTTGTGTTCAGAGCTTTTGTGTCTTGTCTGGTTGGAGGCTATCAAAGGTAAACCCTTGAGTTCTTTGGAGGTCGGTCTGGGGGATTCCTACATCAAAGAAACTTTTAAAAATGCCTCTCTTGGGGGAACAAAGGGAGCCTGTGGCAAAGTGAGCAGACACAAATGTGTGTTGATACAGGAAGCTTCTTTGTGCTTTGCCCTGCTTGAGATACTGCTGTGAGCATGGAACAGGCTGGGGAGAGCCACAGGAGCGAAGTGTTTTGGGACAGCTAAGTGAATCCTAACTGGAGTGGCTGTCACTTACCTGTGGCATTACAGCTCACCTCCTGGGAAAATGTGATTGTACTGGCAAACAACTGCTCTTCTGTTGCTCCCTGGAGAGCATAGACCTTTAGTACCTTGTTTCCACTGGCACGTGGTGCAGCCTAGGGATGGAAGCAGCTCTGTTTCCTGATTACAAGTGCTGTGACATAAATGAGTAAACAACCTCTGCTGTGTCTTTCCACCTCCTCACCCTCTTCCTATTGCTATAGCAAAGGCAAATGTATCCTGATCTCTGTGGTCTGTCTTTACTTCAGAGGAGTTCTCTGAAGCAGGAATATCCTACCAGTGCTAAAGACTGATTCTTAGGTATCTCCCCATCTCTCACTCCCTCTCCCTCACCTCGTGGCCCCTGCCATGTGTATTTATTGTAGGTCCAGTCTATAAACAAAATTGGGCAGCCCCTCTTTTTTGTATAGCTATGAGGTTAAGTGCTTTTTGTGTGTCTGGCTTTTTTTTTTTTTTTTCTTCTTTGAGAGAGAGAGGGCTAAACCACTGTGTACTTTGATGGCAAAATTCCTTGACAAACTTGAGTATTGAATAGTTGGCTCTATTTATCTGGATGGTGGAAATAGTTGAAATCCTTCACCTGGCGATGAAGGAGCAAGGTGGGATGAGAGCTATGCATGTGCTCAGGGTAGGTGGGAGTATGGCTGAAACAGATGGGAAAGCCCCCCACAGCACCTGTGACTTTTCTTCTGTCAACAGGCAGCCTGACTTTCCAGGGCTTTGCGCAAGTTGAATTAGGCAGTGGAATGGTGGATGCTCTGTGATCCTTTTTGTCTGTTGCTTGTAGCATCTGTGGCCTGTGCCTTGTTGTTTTCCTCTCCACATTTGGTCTGACCTGTGCTCTTGGGTCTGACTACTGGTTAAGGGGGGAGAGATGGGTAGAGCCACCTCATGCTCATGGCAGAACTACATATAGCCCCAGAGCCACAAATGGTGGTTGATGGTTCCTGAAGCAGAGCTGAGAAAGGAGGAAGAGTGACTGCTAGGATGAATGGGCAGAAGAGAGACCTGGCAGTGACTGGTACTCTTTTGCTGTTTGCTCTCCTCTTAAATCAGTTCTGGAACTATGGCTAGAGATTGGGCATTCCTCTGTCATGGGAAGCCTGTGCCTGTGTATTGTATCATTTACCTGCAAAAGCTGGGCTCTTTGAATGCATCAACACTTGCTGCTTTAGGCCTGGGCAAGTGCTATAATGATGCCTAGTAACTGTCTGTTAGGAGCTGTCTCCTCCTAATATTCATGTTCTCTTGCACATGGTAGAAATAGGTATATGGGTATAATTACATTTCTTTCCATGAGGTCTGTGCCTGACAGATGTTGAAGATTTAATTGTGGGGGAGATCTGGGGCACTCCAGTTTCAGAGAGTTGTTGTGAGGGACTGGGTGAGAAATCTGATTACAGGCAAGCTCCAAACTATCTGTAGGAGGTGAGTTGGAAGGCAGGAAAAGCCTGGATTGTGGAGGAGGTGCAGTTGCTCCTGTCTCAGCAGTAGCTGCTGTTGACACGCTGGTTTGTGGCAGTCATGGTTGGGGCACTAAGTGCATCTTGGCTGCTCTTGAGCCCCACTGTCCTGAGGTCAGTGCCTTTTTGGAATGAAGGGAGGTTATGCAATGGGAAACCAAAGCAATTAGGAACACAGTCCTCTGAGCTGCTTTTCCTGAGTGTGGAGAGGAAGAAAGACAGGCAGGAGAGTTTACTTAATTAAACCTCTGAAAAAACAGTCAAATTGTGCCAAGTGTCCTCGATGTGAGTACATTCATGTGGGCCTTTGCTCCCGGCTATTCGTGGGGTAGAAGCAGGTGATTTTTCAGTGCCTGTTTGTATCCTCTAAGCTGCTTCAAACCTGACCTGACTGACCATGAGAAAGGAGAAGGGTAAGCTGCTGGGGTTCATCTCCTCAGGCTGCAAAGCAATTGGGAGTCCTGCGAGGAGCTGGATCTCTTGGTGTCAGGTGACTCTTCCCAGCAGAGACACCTAGCATTGCTCCTTGGCATGCTAGAGAAAGGGCTTCATCCTGCAAAGATGCTCAGCGTGTGTTGAAGATGAGAGGTCCTCCCTCTGTGGTACTCACTGGCTGACCCTGGTGTGTCAGCCTGATGTCTGGATGCTCATCTGCTGTTTTTTTTTTTTTTTTTTTTTTGCCATTGCTAAGGAGAGGGGCTGAGCTGCCTTGGATGCCACTAGGACTGTCAAATTCTGCTCCTGTCTCCTGAACTCTGACCTCCTCCTTTCTTCCCATAGGATACAGCAGAGGATATCCACTCCATTGACAGCTGTGAGTACATCTGGGAGGCTGGCGTGGGCTTTGCGCATTCTCCACAGCCCAGCTACATCCATGACTTGAACAGGTAAGAGGATCAGCAAGGGCAGAATGGAAATAGGCTGGACTTGGGAGAGAGGGAGCTGTGGGAGGTGGTTTCTCTCTGCTTCTCAGGATATCAGTGATTTCCAAGGGTCTTTCTACTTGCTCCTTTCAGAGTCAACAGGGTTAGCAGCGCAAAGAAATTCCAGTCTTACTCTTAGATTGCAGACACTCCAACTCCCAGATCCCACTGCAAGAAGCAATGGGAGCTGGTAAAACGTTGCTGCTTTGAAACAGGCCGGGAACTCTGTGCTGTATTTCTTTTTCATAAAGTAGCAATTCTGCTTAATGTTTTGGGTCAGAGACAGCAGTGTTGCTTCAGAAATTAAACTGGATATCCAGGTATCTACTGGAAGTACTATGTAGCTGGGACTGAGCCTTCCTTAAGGGTTGTTGTGGTAAATGATTGTGCCACCTGTGCCCTGTCCCTGCTCCTGGATGACTCCAAGACTTGGCCTTTTTTCCCCTTCTTTCAGGACAGAGCTGCTTAAGCTTCTTTTGACTTGTTTCTCTGAGGCTATGTATTTGCCTCCCTCCTCGGACTGCAGCAATGCCAACCCTTGGGTGCAGTTCTTCTGCTCTACTGAGAACAGGTGAGAGTAGAGGGTGAGATGCTGAGTGCCAGAGGGAGAAGTATCTCCATATGCCTCCCAGGGAGGACATTGGCAATGGGTGACATTAGTACTTGCTCCCTCCAATATCCAGGGGCTCTTGTCAATGCATGGTGGCTTTCCTTGTCCTTTTTCTTTGGCCTTGTTTTACCTTACCATTAGTCTCTTTCCTTATTGAAAACTGTTCCTCGGCAGCAAAGGGAGGGATATGAGCACAGTGCTCAACAGGGTCTGATGAAGGACTGGTCCTTGTTGTGCAGGTCTCTGTTCCCCGGCGTGGATGCTGGTGCAACACTGCAGAGTGGGGTGTCTTCTGGTGCTCTATGGCGGCGGAATGCTGCCCTCTAGTGACGTTGTCCTCTCTGGGACTGTCAGCTCCCCAGGTGACATTTACCCATCTAGGGCAACGTAGTCCTGGCTAGAGGCAGCCAACTTAGTTTTCCAAAGTCTAGAGAGCTCTGAGGTTCTGTCTCCTTTTCCAGATGGTTGGACAGAATCCATGAAGAGGCAACTGCACCTCTTTCACCTTCCCTTTCCTTTCAGTGCAGGCCAGGAGCCCAGCCAGGAGATGCAGCGTTGGCTCTCATTTCTGTGTTGCTCGGTTCTGGGCCCTAATAGGTTAGCTGAATTAGAAAAGATGCTGGTGTTTTGTCACAAAGATGGAGCAATACCCAAACTCCTCCAAGTAATTCTTACAGACCTGAAGCGTGTTCAAATATGAGACCCGCTGTGAAGGTGAAGGCATAATAGAGCAGGGCCAAACTGTTGCAGTTGCCGAGCACGGAGCTGAGTTGAGAAGTCCACAGGGCTGGAGCAGTGGAGAGGCAGTCTGTACAGCTGCATGTTTGGCATGGTGCTGCACAGACTTTGCTTTTGCTCAGCTCAGCAGCTCTGATGCCCCTTTGTTGTGTGCTGAGCTAGTCTGTCTGCAGACTTGAGCTAGCTGGAGTCTGTCTGTACCTGCTGTACCTGTGTACCTGCAATCATGATTTGCTGCCCTCCCTCTGTCCTGCTGTGTTTGAAATGTGAGCTTGGCCCTTCCTTTCTCTCCCCAAGGCATTGCCTTTTGCTCACTGCTCCTGCTTCCTGAGAACGTTTCCTCCTCCCTAGACATGCGCTCCCGCTCTTCACCTCGCTCCTGAACATTGTCTGCGCCTACGACCCGGTGGGGTATGGCATTCCGTACAATCATCTGCTCTTCTCCGACTACCGTGAACCCCTGGTGGAGGAGGCAGCCCAGGTGCTGATTGTCACCTTGGACTATGACAGCTCCACTAGTTCGAGTCCCACTGTGGATGGCACTACCACTGGCACAGCCATGGATGATGTGGATGTGAGTGACACTGGGACCTTTCTGTGCAGCTCTCCTGAACGCCTCTCTCTGTGGTGGTTTTATGTCATCTTGCATTGAATGTTGACCTGTAGAGCCCAGCCACACTCCTCTTCCTTGCAGTCTGAAGTCTCTTATCTGCTTGGTGGCAGAACTAACCCTTATATGTATTTCTCTGCTGTCAAGTGCTCTAGCCCGGTCCTATAGGACATTAAAGAGCCACAAATGACCAAACCACTTGATTTTGATCACTGTTTTGAATCGGTATCATGTAAGCAAAAAGTCCTTAACTTTACCAGTCCCTTGAGGTACCCTGTTTCCTGGATTAATTCCATTTTAAAACTGGATTATTCAGAGAAGAAAGCTGAAGTGAGAGACATCAGCTGCCAAAGCCAGTAGCTAAGCTTGACTGCCTGAATCTGTCCTGTTGCCAATAAGCATTTTATTCATTTTCTTTAAATGCAGCCTCCAGGACCAGACAATCTATTTGTGAATTATCTCTCGAGAATACACCGAGAAGAGGTAAAGTGCTTGTGTAATGAACTGCTTCCTATCTGGCTTCATATTGATTGCACTAGCCCTGGGCCCACCACAGTTTTTTCTGGTCTGTCAACAGGATTTCCAGTTCATCCTGAAAGGAGTGGCCCGCTTGTTATCAAACCCTCTTGTCCAGACCTACCTGCCAAACTCTGCCAAGAAGATCCAATTCCATCAGGAGCTCCTTGTCCTCTTCTGGAAACTCTGTGACTTCAACAAGGTGTGGGTCTGCTTATTGTTGAGCTTTACCTCTCCTTGCCTGTTGCTAAGAGCTTGATGTGGCTCTGGCTAGATCAAGTCCTGGCAAAGGCTTGTGCAATCCACAGAAGGGTTGACAGGAAATCTGTGGTACTAGGGTCAGCTGTGCTTTCTTTCCCAGGTGGGCTGTGGGGCCTGGCCCCAGGGAGAGCTTGTGAGAGGGGTCGTAGCTCCTAAAGATCAGTGCCTGAAGTAGATGCAGGAGCAAGTGTTAAAACAACTCTTCAAGTAACATGGAAATAAAAGGCTGGTGTCTGTACCAGCCTTTCTAACAGCCTTGAGAGACTGGTTAGGTTAAAGCTACCTTGCCTTGAGTCCTGTGGATAGTGGAGGAAACCAAATATGCTTGTAGTTGTCTGAAATCCTCCCCTTTCTTCCAGAAATTCCTCTTCTTTGTGCTGAAGAGCAGTGATGTTCTTGACATCCTTGTCCCAATCTTGTATTTTCTCAACGATGCCAGAGCAGACCAGTGTAAGTTGGTTATTTTCAACAGCTGGGGCCATCTGTGCTTAGTAGTTAAGCTAGAATGCTTTTAAGATGCTTCCTCTCTGCTGTTCAGTTGTAATTGTGGTTTGAATGCATATTCGTAGTTATCTACAGGCATGAAGCAAGTGGAGTGTTTCAGTTAGCTGAATGTTAAATTTTGTAGTGGGCTAGAAGCAGGACATGATCTGTACCATAGCAGAGGGGAAGAGAGATCCTTAGCACATACTAACCTGTTCGAGTCCTTAGGTCTAAAACAGTGTACTTCCTGTGAAGAGGAAGAAATGAGTGACTTGCTCTTGCCTGGGTGTAAATCAGGCATAACTCCATCGCTGAGTGGTAGGAGAGGAAGTCGAATCTTTCCCACTAGGATGTTGATTCTACATCAAGAACTTTTAATGAAGAAAAGCATAATCCGTGTGAGATTTACGTTGTACTGACTTTATAAACATGCTCAAGATAAATGGTGGTACTGGAGGTGGAGAGAGCTCTGTGTGAGATGCCCCTTATAAGGATGCTCTGGTCCATGCAATTTCTCTTTCAGTCATAGTGTTTCTTATTTCTCCTCTGTGCCAGCCTCATCTTTCCAGGAGCCCACAGACCTCACCACAATGTCTTTGTTTCCGCAGCACGAGTGGGCTTGATGCATATTGGGGTGTTTATCCTCCTACTCCTCAGTGGGGAGCGTAACTTTGGCGTTCGACTGAACAAGCCGTATTCTGTGCGAGTGCCTATGGACATCCCTGTCTTCACAGGGACCCATGCGGATCTGCTCATCATAGTGAGTACAGCATTAGCACTCTTCTTCTGTCCCTTCTCATTCCTCTTTCGTACCCCCCCAACAACTTTTCTTCCTCTTGCATCAGTATATTGGTCCTGCCTAGGTTGCAAGTCCACCAAGTAGCTAGGAAGTATGTGAGATACATCCGAGTGCTAGTGGGATCTTTGCCTCTTGTTAATCTGAGGTGATGTCTGTCAGGGGACATGTCATACAAATGATCCCAAAGAACATGATTTGAGATGGTGTTGGACTGATACCTAAAGGAGGGTCTGGGGTGGGAGGGATGGGTGATGGGTCTCTAGTGGGCCTGATTTACAGGTGGGGAAGGCAAGAGTTATGTTGCATTGCCAGTGTAACTAGGGTTGTGTGAAGCACATCTGTCAGAGTGGGGGCAGCAGTGATGCCAAGCTCTGCCCCACAGCTTTGGGCTGCTGCAAGATTTCATTCATTCTAAGTCAGTAGTGCTGAGTGTCACAGCAGTGTCAACAAACAGAGCCCTGCAGCTGGCAGTGCCTGCTGCAGGTAGCAGCTCTCCTGGCATGTCAATACTTGTTTCAGACCAGAAATTCTCAGCAGCTTCTGATAAGCCTCCAGAAGGAGATTCCCATTAGAAGGAGTAGAAGGAAATCCACCCACCAGGACTATTTTTGGTGCTATCTGTTTTGCTATTACTTTCCATTAATTTTAGATCATCCCTATATTCCCATTATGCTATAGGCTTCCTCTAAGGGAATACCTACCAGAGAGGGGAAGGGCAAGGTTGGAAGTGTCTGAATTGGTTGTGGGGCAGTTGTCTTTCCATGTCTGAGGGTGTAGTTCAGAAATGTGGGACAAATATTTGAGCTGGATGTTTGTACTAAAATCAAATATGAAATCATTAGCTCCTTGGCATTTCAAGCAGCTGTCATTAGGATTCAGAGTCAACACCCATTAGAGATGAAGAGGATAGTTCTTACTTCCTGGTGTGTGTGTGTTGGGGGGGAGCTAATCAGACTATCTGTGCACTCTGGAACAACTCACAGTTGGTTTCTCTTTGTGATATTGTAGAATCTTAATCACATTCCTAAAGGATTCCTAGGAAATGAAAGCTTGCACTCCTGGAGCGCAAGTCTGCAGTGAGAGCAACCTTTCCCACCTGTGTAATTGTGCAGTATGCAGGGCCCTGCCTGGGAAGGAATGGTGTCAGGAAGTGATTAGTGTGGAGGTGGCACGGGTTTTGGTCGAGAAGGTGCTTTCAGCAGGGTACTGGCACTCCCCTTGTTCAAGAAATCCTTCCTTGCTCTAGGTCTTTCACAAGATTATAACCAGTGGGCACCAGCGGCTACAGCCTCTCTTTGACTGCCTGCTGACCATCGTTGTGAATGGTAAGTGCCTGGCTATGCAGTGTGAAACAGCCTGTAGAGGGGTCAGCTCTGTCTGCTTTCACTCTCCTCCCTGTGTCCGCTTCTACTTCTGCCCCTTAGCATTCTGCCCCAGAGGCCGCTGCTGGAAATGGGGACCCTCAAGGCTGGAGGTGCCTGCTCAAGATGAGCTCTGCCTGCAGGAGTGGTGCTTGGGCTTAGACAGGCAGGTCAGCGAGGGGGACAGAGGGATCCCCGGAGCCCCTCTGGGGTGGCCATAGCCCATGCAGCCTGGTGAGGATGGTGGCAGTGCTGTCCCTTTCCAGCAGGGAGTGCCACCTCCCTGCAGTGCCAGTGGCCTCCTCTGAGTCTAGTGGGTGTCTGGGTGATTCGGGTTGTGCGGGCCTTTTAGCGAATGCATCAAACAAAATGTTCCTAGTCTAAAACTGCACAATAAGATTTTAAAAATGGAAAAGCCTGCTTTTGTTAGATGGTAGCCCTGTTTAACCTTTCTCATATTTGGAAAAGTTTCTGTGGAACCCCACTGAGCTCAGATACTCCATGAGGCTTTCCTGAAAGTGGAGGATGGGCAGGCAGTAAGAGGGGCGTTTTTAGTAACGTTGTCCCTGGATTATTTCTCTGGTTTTCATTTCTTTGCCATCCTTAGTGTCTCCATACCTGAAGTCTCTCTCCATGGTGGCTGCTAACAAGTTGCTACATCTCCTGGAAGCTTTCTCCACCACCTGGTTCCTGTTCTCTGCTGTCCAGAACCACCATCTTGTTTTCTTCTTGCTAGAAGTTTTCAACAACATCATTCAGTACCAGTTTGATGGTAAGAGACTGGCTGCTCTATTTAGTGGCTTTTTACTGATGTATTCTAACAGAGCGTGAGACTGAAGTTCAGAGAAATCCAAACTGATGAGAGAGAGGGAGAAGTGCAGAAACCAGCTGTATAGAGACTTGTCTAGGATTGAGAAGCTAGTTAGGAAGAATATCCAGTGTTGAGTTCTGACCCAGACAGGCTGGATTAGAGCAAAATGAAATGGCAGCTAGTTATCAGCGTAGGCTCTACCTCCTGTAGACCAGAAGATAAGACTTGAGATGGGTAGATGGGAAATGTTGGGAAAGTTCAGTGCTCACTAATGCTCAAGTTGTAACTGACTGGGTGCTGCTGTGAAACTGCTCACATTGCTCAGCTTTGTAGGTGAGGGAACAAAACAACTTCCATCTTGTTAAAAGTTTAAGTGCTTCTCAGCTCTGCTCTGGCAGTCTCTGCAGGTGAAGGTCAAACAGCCCTGTCTGAACAAAGTTTCAGCACTTCCAGTGTTTCCTGGAAATGCCTTATCCTTTCCCTCTTGAAAGCATGACAGTCTTGGAAATAGAGTGTGAGGTCCCTTAGCCTGCTGGGAGCTCTTACTTCTCCTTGCTCAAAATTCAATATTGTGCTTTAAAACTGCAAGCAAGGAGCCATTCTACTTCTCTAATGGACAACTAGGAAGTGGTGGTTGCCAGATCTTAATACAGCCTTTGTGGCTGTGGCTTGTAGTTTATTTTAGGGTACAGTTTCATTCTGTTTCCTGCCACCTCACCTTACAGATGGCAAGAATTTCACCCCCTCCTCCCCCCCCCCCCATTTCAAGCCTATTCCTCCTTGGGAGGGGTGCCCCGAGCTCTTTGTTGAAGATGGAGGAATGTTGAGTCTTGAATGGCAACCTTTTCCTCTGAAACATGTACTAATGGAGTTTAAACCGTCCCTTTTCTTCTTGGAAGTTTGAATGTCACTTTCTAAGCCTTTTTTCCAGTCATATGTCTTCCAGTTTAGGAAGGATTTCAGAATTTCTTGTATTGCTTTGTAATGGATAAGAGGACACACGACTCTGCTCTCTTTTCCTTGTGCCATTGCCTTTATGGGTGGAAGCATGGTTCTTGGAGCTTGCAGAATCTTCACCATCATGCTTAGCGTTATCATGTTCCCATTGACTTAGAATACATTGCCAGGGCTCTTTGTTTCTTCTTTGCTCATTTTGTTGCCGTGGTTCCCAGGGAACTCAAATTTGGTCTATGCTGTTATCCGCAAGCGGAATGTATTTCACCAGCTGGCCAACCTGCCTACGGACTCGCAGTCCATCCAGAAAGGTCTGCAGCGCAAGAAGAAAACTCCTGAGCCTATTTCTCGCACCAACTCTCAGGATGGGGTCTCCATGGAGGGGTCGCGGCCTGCTGCTCCTGCTGAACCAGGAACGTTGAAGACAAGTTTGGTGGCTACTCCAGGTCAGCCTTAGTTTATCTTTATAACATGAGAGAGGGTTGTTTGTGAGATACAGCAGGGACTCGCCCTTTCAATGGGTGTGAGAGAGATTAGGAGCTTTCAACTATGAATGACACATTGCTCTTCAGTCTTAGTTTCAGGTAGAGCTTGCCCAAGCTGATCAGTCAGGTGTAAGTAAAGCACAGTGAGCTTCTCTCCTCTCAGACTAAGAGTGTTCACGTGGCCTTTTGTCCCAGTTCTGACCTCTTGCCTCAGTTTAACTATATCCTTGTGAATTTGTGTTCCTGTTACAGCAGGGAGTGTTTTCCCAGAGACAAACCAGCTCCTTTGGGGTGGTGAGATCAAGGCTAATCCTTGCTTTCCCTGGTGACAGGAGAGCATTTCAAATGTCAGCAGTTGCACAGGGTGCCTGTGTAACGCAGGGCAGAAAAGAACACCGAACTTTTAAGCATATTTAACTCACTTGTGCTTCTAAACTTCTTCCCTGTTGAACACAGGAATCGACAAGCTCACAGAGAAGTCACAGGTATCAGAAGATGGGACCATGCGTTCGCTGGAGCCTGAGTCTTTGCAGCCTTTACCAGAGGGTAACCCACCCTCAGTTGTGAATGATGGGGAGCCCTGGAGTGGGGTAAGACTGGATACTCCCCTAGTGTTTAGGGAACATCTGGGCTTTGTGTAAAATGAACTAAAATGGGGGATTTTGGAAAGAGAGATCTGGTGGGCCCACAGAGGAAGGCACCATATTAGAGACAATATGCACACCCAAGCTGTGCTGGAAAACATTGTAGTTTGAAAGCAGTGTTGCATCATTATGGGTGTTTCCTGCCTGTGCTAGTGACACAAGAGCTGGGACACAAGGGCCTTTCTCTGTCTTGAAGTTGCTGATGGAACAACAAGTGCACAGATGCAAAGGGATTTGTTCTTGATTCAGAGACTCTCAACTCAAGTCCTAACTACTTCCCTTCCCTCCCCACCCCCCCCCCCCCCGCCTTTCTGGGATGGAGAACTCGTCCAGCATCTTCTGGCTTGCTGATGTTGTGAAGAACAGGTTCCCACATGGGCTTTACTGAGATGCTGCCTTCAGATTGGTTGCTGCTTGGCCATCTAGATGAGACTGAGGCTCTGTGGTCCGTGCATTGAGGCTGCACTGGACTCCCGTGCTCTGGTAGAGGTGTCAGCCTCCTGGCATTTGCAAATTTCCTATATCAAGAGCCATAACATAGCTATTTTCCAATTTCAAAGGAGCAGTTGTGTTTTAATGCTTTCTGTTAACTCCTCAGTCTGTCTTTTCCTGTCCAGTATTACAAGCCCTCGGGCTGTCTTCTAAGAAGCTTCTCCCGAGGGCTGTTCTATGTGTGCCCTCCTTCAGCAAGGCCACGTTTATGCACAGAGCATTGTGTCATGGCTCTGCCTAAGCATTTGTTGTCTACTGAGCCATTTGGTTGGAGGGAGAACATTGCATTGCTTCCTACAAGGAGCCATGACTGCCCTATGGTAAAAGATACAACTTTTTTCTTAATTTTCTGTGGAAAGTTAGGCCAAGTTGACACACCTGCTCTTGCCAGAGGAGGAGCAAATTGGGCAAGGAGTAGTGGAATGGGATGTGTTTTACCACAGGTCCTATGGACTATGGTGCTACAATCTGTTTTGCTCTGGAAATGTTTTTGGCTGAGTCAGCACTGCAGAATTGGGGTGCAAATGCAAATGTCCTGGAAAACAGATGAGGCTGTGGAGCATGTTGTTTAGGAAGTGTATCAAGATGATCTCAGCTTTTCTTTAAAAGTTGCTTCCTCCTTTTTTCCCTTTTTAGAGATGACTCTGGAAAGACAAACTGGTTTGTTTTCCTGTGAAGTTTGTGAGCTAGTCATAGCCCTTGTCCTAGTGGCTATCTGGCTGGGGATTGGCACTGCCAGTGAGGCCACATGTAGCCTGCTGTAGTCTTCCTTACACTTGCCAGCTGTCTGTGTACATGACCTATGCAGGGGGATGTTAGCAAGGGCATCATGAATAGCAGAGCAAGCCAAAGACTTATGTTCTACCCCTGTGCCCTAATGCTTTCTGTAGTTCTATCTGTGTGGGGGGGTGTGCGTATGCACACACACGTGTCCGCACATGAGTCTTTGGTCCTAGTCAAGCAGATAGTTGCCCATTGGTTGTCCCACCTGGCTCCAGCAGTGCTGTTTGCATGTCTGAATGTTTGTGGAACCAGGGCCAAAAAGCAGATAGGATGTGAAAGGCAGTAATGCACTTAGTGTGGGATAGGGTGTGGGGAGAATTGTCACTGCTATCGCATGGTGCTTCAGATAGTACGCGCCTGTTTCTAGGGATCATTATCTTTCAGACTTTCTGAACATGATTTTTCTGTGCTCCATTCTGTCTCCAAGCTACTGAGTTAAGAACTTGTTGTGTATATTTTAGGACCCCAACCCTTATGACTGATTTAAGTTTCTTCTCTGATCTGTTGCAATGCTCTCCGCTTACTAGTCATAACCATTTCAAAAGCATCTTGTGAAGTGCTCAATAGCCCTCACATTTCACTGTAATGCTATCTCATGTCTCCTAAAAGTGTCAGCTGGCTGCCAGTGTTTGGATAGCAGCTGGGAAGGGGTGGGGGCTGTGGGAGAGAGAGGAGGAAAGAGGAAGAGGGTGTGGTCACCTGAAGGAAATCAGGCGGTTTTATGTATTTATGAATTTTATTTTTAGAAGCTTGATGGGAACATTTTACTGAAGCTGAACTGGCTGAATGATAGGTTGTAACTGCAAATATTGCAAAATGATATTGATTAGATTTTGAAAAAAATGGAATTAACAGAAGATGTTTTGAGATGGGCACAAACAGCCCCCCCCCCCCCAGTACTCAGTATCCCTTTAGGTCTCAAAACCTGTGGTCTTTATCATAAGACGTAGCTTAATCTCTGTACTAGAAGAAAGAATCATGCCTGAACCCCCTTTTATGAGTTCCATTTAACTGTCCCAATACAGATTTTTCCAGCAGAAATGTCAGTGGTGGTGGATGGAGTCGTAACCTTACTACGGGGTCACACAGCTTATCCTCCATCAAAGATTGCCACTTACTGGGTCAAGGCAGGTAGCTTTGGGGAATGATGGGCTGGTAGGTCTGATCTGTTCTAGGAACAGGCTGAGCTGTCTTGCGCAGGAGTGCTCTGGAAAGCTAAGGGGGAATAGTATAACTGAGCAGAGAATGGGTTGTATTTCTTGGTCTTATCTGTGATTTTTGTATTGATAGGAGGCATCGCAGCCCCGACGGGATCGAAGGCGTCTCTCTAGTGCATCCTCTAGTGGGCAGTGGACCCCAACGCCTGACTGGGTAAGGGAAGCTGGACAAAGGAAATAAATAATAAGGAAAAGAGTTGTGGCAGAAATACATTTTTTCTGAAGCAGAGACTTCCCAAGATGCAGGTTTCTTCATGGAGAATACCTTTGACTTATAGTGAACTTCTAGAGTTTTGACCACCTGTGAAGAAGTATTTTGTTTCTGTTTTAAACCGATGACCCATTGAGTGTCTCTAATCTAGTGCTGCCTGATTTGGTGAATAGTTGTTGTGCATTTAGCTTATCCACCACTTTCATGATTTTTGCAAACGTCATTTGATGTGAGACAGTGGAGGTAAACACAGAAAACTACTATTGCCGACTGTGCACTGACTTCCTTGTGGGCTTCTCCACTCACAGGTGATGTCTTGGAAGTCAAAGCTGCCCCTGCAGACAATCATGCGACTCTTACAGGTGCTGGTCCCTCAGGTGGAGAAGATCTGCATTGACAAGTATGTACATTTTGGGAGAGGAAGGACTGTGCAGTGTAAAGAGCTCTGAAATTGGTAGTTTAATGATTTGGAGGGCCTCTAGGGGAAATCAGGCTAGCAAATCTAACTTACTCATTTCTGTTTTATTAGAAAATATAATTGAAAGCACTGCAACTTCAGCAGAGGAGATATTATGCCACTTGCCAAGGTGGTTGTTTTTGTGGTGCCTTCTCAACTCCTCTTTCAGTGGAGGGAATGTGCGTTTATGGTGGTCAAGGTCACTGGCACTGTGTGTGTGCACATGTATGCATATGTGAATTTGCTTAAATAGATGCCTTTTGCTGCAGCAGTTCTGGGCAAGTAAAATGAAGAATTAATAGAACTTCCTTTTTCTTTTTTTCCTTCTATTTAGATATAAATGTTTTGAAACAAGATGGGTGAGATTCAGTTTGAGAATAAACACCTAAATGTAGGCATCTGAAGGTGTTTGTGTGCACACGAACTAGATGTTAATGCCCTCTTTATAGTCACTTGAGAGCCAGTTATTTCTGTCGGTGAAGCCTGGAGACCAATTTTGCTGTGGTCTCTTTAAATTCTATTGAGTATATGTCTTTTGACATGGGAATAAAAATGGGAAAGGGAGTAAAAATGTGTAGTTCAGAGGCAGAAAGATGCACTTAAGTGCCTAAATATGTGGGACATACCAAGGATACTCCTGTTCAATCTCTTTACAGGGGTCTCACAGATGAATCAGAGATCCTCAAGTTCTTGCAGCATGGCACATTGGTGGGGCTGTTACCTGTCCCTCACCCCATCCTCATTCGCAAGTACCAGGCTAACTCAGGCACTGCCATGTGGTTCCGGACCTACATGTGGGGCGTTATTTATTTGAGGTAAACCAGCTGGGTACAGTCTAACGTAGTCATTTTATAACCATTTTTATAGTCCAGAGTGTTGCATGCACTTGGCCAGCTCTAGGCAGTCTCATATTTAGAGGACAGAAATACGTCTTTCAGCTGGAAATGACTAGGGTGAATTAGTTGCTCTGAAACTTTGAGCTGGAGGCAAGCAGAGAGCACTGCTTGTTCGGGAACTGGCAGCTTTTCTATTCCCTGTTGTTGCTTAGAAGGGATAGTACGGAGATTTAATGCAAAGCTCTGGCTTTGTGGGATGTAGAAGTTGTCATTCCTTTAAGGACCATTGTCTCTCAACCAGTGATTTCGTCTTCTGCAAAGATGTTCTGCATAGCCAATCCTATAACTCTGGTGATAGGATTTGAATTCCATGTACCTGGTCACAGAGAATAAAGTAGGTCTTGTCTTTCTCTCCCAGGAATGTGGATCCCCCTATCTGGTATGACACAGATGTGAAGCTGTTTGAAATTCAGCGGGTCTAAGAGAGCACTTACCTCTGCTGAGAGAAATACACTGGATCTAAGGACTTTGCTGTGTGCTGCTTCATCACAGCTATTCCTGCATTTCACGTCCAGCTGAGAGACCAAAAGGACAATCACTTCATTTACCTCCCTGTCATTTTAAGCTTTAATTTGGATCTGCTTGGGCATCCCTCCTTCCAGCTCACTTCTCTTCCCTTGCCTTTCACCATGAACCTTGAGTGAAAGATGTCTAAGGCATCATCCACTCTTGTGGCTGCACTAGAAATCTGACTGTTCTTAGCTCTTCTGTTACTCTTTTGCTCCTTGATTCGGTTTGGAAGCCAATGTGACCCTGTCCTTTCTCAGGTCAGAGTCAACATTTAATTGAAAAAGACTGACTGTAAATTGGGTGCAAGAGAGAAGCTGCTATTCCTGCAGGAGATGGGGTTTTGGAAACTTGTAGTTATCTCCATGTGACTTCATAAAGTTTCCAGGGTATCCCTTCTGACTGCAGGTATCTCTCTGGTATCTCAGTTGTACACTGGTGATGAAACCTTTCCCAGTCAAATGAAAGGAGGAGCTGCTGACAGATCTCTGTTCTTGTCTCACTTCTGAATCTCTACTCCTTTCTTGGAAAGCTGCTTAAGGGATTTTGTAGTAACTAGTGCTTCAGTATGGTATGAGAAGCTCTTCTTTGGCTTCCTGGCCCACTAGCCTGTCCTTTATGGTGGACTGTAGAGTGTGTGTCACTTGAAAAAGCACATTTTGATCCATGTGAGCATGCAGGGAGGAATGTGCTGGCTTGGTGGGAGCAAGAAGGAGGGACAGAAGTGTTAAGCTCTAATAGGCTTCTCCAGTTCACTCAAAGGACAGTGTCACTTGGGTTTGGAAGGAGCCATAATCTGTCATCTTTGCCTGGCAGGTTGGTGCGATGTGGGGAGTAGGAGGGTCTTTTGCATGCTACAGTCTAGAGCAGTGAGGGAGGCACTCAGGGAAGCTGTAGGAGGAATTTGGAAGTTGCAGGAGGAAAAGCATCTCCATGCCACTGCTGAGGCAACATTGGATTCTTCAGGGCATTTTGCTAGTGACCAGGTTATCAGATCTTGAATGTATTGGCTCCCAACACGCAAAGTCTGAGAAGCCAGAGGAAAGATTAGTGGGAGACTGACTGTTGCTGGCCTGGTTCAGCAGCTCAGAATTGCACATTGATAGGTGGAGACATTCTGGGATTGGAGTCAAATTTGATGCCCTCCTGGAGGGCTACTGTCTTAGACTTGTGTGGTCTTTGGGCAATGAAATGTGAGAGGGTCCTGCCGTGAACCGAGACCTTTCTTTCTCCACCAAAGCTTAGTCCTTGGTGCTCTGGGCTTCAGGCTCTCAGAAGAATCACTGATTATGGGACATTTGCCATAGCTTAGAACTGGTGAGATCCCTCCGTGAGAACTGTTCTCACACCCTTAAGTAAGGGGGACAGGTATGGCATTCCCTTTTGTATCTTCTGACCCTTGCCTAAGTTTTTGAAGTAGAGCTATAGCAACATGACTGCCTTTCCTCTCCTAGAGAGAGTGCTGCTTTATTTTACTGATGGCTCTTAATGGTTTGTAGTCGAATGGTTTCCTCCTTTTGGCGCTGAGAGTGGACTGCAGTCCCTAGCTGACAGCCTGAATTGTTTTTCTGAAGGATATGAAATATGTGAAATAGAAGGAGGTTATTTTCCCCTTCCCCTCCCCAATCTGCAATCCACTTTGCCATCTGCCACTACTTCCACCTGAACTTCATCTCTGTTTAGATGTGGACAGGGCGAGGTCTCTGTTTTGCTTGAGAAATCTCTTGTATTTAAGAATGTGATTTGGTGGGGCCAGCCTCTGATTGTACGGCACTCGCGCCTCGCAGCTGGAATGGGCCATGCTGTGTCCCATGCGCTTGCCTCTTCCCTCCCATGGATCTGCTGGTTCTCATGATCTTTTCCGTCTGCTTTTCTGCTTTGTTTCTCTGTGAGTTCCTCTGGAATTTTTTTTTGTTTGTTTCTTGGTGTTTGGTGTCTGATCTTTGTTCTGTGGAAATCAACTTGCACTGTAAACTATTTGCTTATTTACAGAGAGAAAGATAAAGATTATCTGAAACATGCAGTTGGTTGCTTATTTTTTTTTTCCCAGAGAGTTTTATAATCTTGTTTGTCTTGTGCCTGGGTGATCTTGTGCTATTAGGGGAACATGTACTAGCTTCCTTTGCAATGTATGGGGTTTTATTTCTTTTTTTTTTTAATCAAAAATGAACATTGCACTCTGGAAAATGAGTCTGAACTGTGTGTTTTTGGCTCTTTCTGTGCTGTGGAAAGGAGACATCATCAAAGGCACCTGCCTCAAAGGAAATGGAAAACAAACTAGATGAAACAGGACCAAGTCTCCTGACTTCGTGAAGCCTTGTGCAGTTGAGATTCATAAAATAGTCACCCTGGCCCTAGGTGAGCTCAGAGTGGTTCACAGATGGCAAATGACAAAGGATGGTGAGAACAAGTGGGCCCCTGGGGTGACGTGGCTATGTCTGCTTCAGTAGTCATAGCTTGCTCACTTTTCACTGAGCATTCAGATTACTGCACTCAGCACTGCTGTTGATCATGTGGAGTAGCTGTGGCATAGCAATTTTAATTGCATGCGGACTGTGTGTTCGTGATTTTGCCCTTCTCCTGGGTGTTCACAGAAAGCAGACCCAGTCCAGAGCTCGAGTTGTGTAGAACTGGAACCCTCCTTAGGGAAACGGCTGAAACTCTGGTGCCTCAGGATTCCATTTTCAGAGGAAACAGTCCTCTTTAGGATAGAAGACTGTCTCCTTTGTTGCCTGTTGTGGTATTTCTTACCTTCATTTGCCATGTTAAAACTGGGCATTGTCGGGAGAGGACAGAGGGCTATGGCTGCTTATTTGATTTACAATGACTGTTTGTAAATCAGCTATAAGAGTTGGAGCTGGTGAGCCTCGTTTCTGTTCATGCTCATTAGTTATTTGGGTAGTTCATCCTGTTCCTATAGAGATCTCAAGCAAGCTTCTTTCTCATACATACCTGTGCATAGTACTTATGGGACTTCATATTTATACCTCAGTGGGAGACCTCCACAATCATTTGTTCAGTGGAGGCTCACTAGCTTTAAGCAAACTTTTCTACCACAGGTGAAACCCAGGTCATGGGTTAGCCCATGAAGTACATCATTCCTTGTCCCCAAGCTGTCAAAAAATAGGGAGAAGGTTTGAGCTCCTATTTATCATTTGAAAAGGCCAGACCTTGGCACAAATCTGCTTTGGATCCTTTGGTACAAACTGTGAATTGAGAATAATAATTAACTTTATTGGAGTCTGATTTATCCACTTGTTACTTCTTATGACATGTCTATTGACACAGGCCTAAGTAAAAGCATTTATTGGGCAAAGTTCATCAAAGTTCATGCTTGTGCTATCATTCTTGCTTTTAGCCTTAAATGAAGGAAGGTGTCCTAGCCTGAATGCTGAATCGCAAGGACAGTGGGATGTGTGTGGTCAGAAGTTTCTAGCTCTCATCAATGTTCCTGTGTTGGGGGAGTTTGCTTCTCTGAGACTGGAGTGAATGGAAGCCATTGTTAGGCTCTGATCCTCACTCCTTCTGGGATTGATTTATGGAGGAACAGAAGCAGTAACAGATACATTTTGTACCTTACTCCTCTGGCCTTTGTTAAGAGTTGTGAAGGGGTTTGATAGCAACAAGTGGATTGACTGTAAAACAAGGCCTGCCCTTAGATCTCATATAACCTCTGAACGCAAGAGTAGTGCAAGTTAGCTGACATTGAGTCTGGTCTTTAACTGCAGAGCGGGCCCAGAGATTTCACCAGATACATGTGAGCATGCAGTCTGTCTTTATTTCCGTTTATCAAGCTCTATATGAGACCCATAGTCACACGCCCCTATGCTCTCCCATGTGCTTCCAAAGCAAGCACCTCCTATGGAACAAGTACTAACGGGTCATTGATCAGACATCACGCTGTGTATTTTTATTCTTTTATGCTCAGTGTGAAATGTTGGGAAATGTTTGTGGATGTGCTACATTGTGTGCAAAGCAGTAGTGAGGAGAAGTGTTGGTGTGGGAGGGATTCACAGTAGATTTGGCAGTAGCTCTTTCTTGAACCGTCTTGTTGTATGTGATAGTTGGACCTTTGCTAGTACACAGTGGTAATAACATCATACACAAGTAGCATCAAGTAAAGATCAACCACAATACTTCTCTAGTGCTTCTTACTCAAGGCTCTCTGAGTGCCTGTAAGGAGAAATACTGTTTAGTCTCCTTAAGGTGAGGTAATGATATTGCTTCCATTTTAGAGAACAGGAAAAGACCCACTGAACTAGTGAAAACTCAAAGGCCTGTCCTGCTCTTTGACATGGAGAGCTGCAAGTTTTTGGCACTTCAATGGTCTTGGGCCCTATGAGGCTTATCCAGGTAGGTTCCCCAAGTGTTAGGACCAGGACCAAGCAGAAATAAACCTTGTTCCAACCATTACAGCATGCTACCAGGTATACTGATATTTTGGAAAGTTACATGTAAAAAAAGTGTTTGATTCGTTTCTGAGTGATAGTGTGTGTGTGTGTGTGTGTGTGTGTGTGTGTGTCCTAGTGTGCCTAGTACTGATAAGTCTCTTCTGCGCTGCAGGATGGTAGGTTGGTGAGCAGTGGAGGGGCTGGTGTCCATGACTGTGGATCTGGAGGTTCAGTGGAGTGTAGGTCAGTCTCTGCTGCTCCTGTTGAAGGTTGCTCTTGCATTCTTTTTGTCTGGAAGATTTCAGTTGGAGTAGGTAAATTCCGACTTGCTACCATACAGTGTCCACTGGCAGACTATCACAAAGTACCAGTGTGCTTCCTTAGCTCAGTTAAAATGGTTTGTATGTGGATGTTGATTCTGTTGTCAATGGAGAAAAGTGATAATATAAAACAGCCTCCTTTTCTGAAACTCATGGAGTAAGGAGAAGTCAAAGCAGAAGCTGGAAGGAAAAAGCTGAAAACCTTCTGTGTGCATGTCTGCTGCTTACTGCATCTTTGTTCAGCCTCATCCTTCTACCTCAGGGTCTGGGGTGAGCAGTCAGCCTAATTCAGGCTGAGACATAGACCTCCAGGAGTCCCCCAACAGAGTGCATCCGGTAGAACACACCTAATGGGAGGCCGAAATTCACGATGGCAAACCAGGTGGAATAGCCATAAAATGACTTCTCCAGTCCGTTCTCAAACGCAGGGTGAGCCCCAAATGTGGGCATGATCCATAGCTAAAGAGATGTAAGAAAAAAGAGCAGAAGTCAGAGGATGGCAAACTGTCTCTTACCTGCACTTTCATCTCATTGTGGACTCAAGTGATTGTAGGAATATCTCGAGAGTATCAGAGGGGCCTCCATGCTAGAGGAGATAAGGCAAGTTCCCTAGTTACACTGCTTGCTCCTTGCTAAGTCAACTCCTGTCTGTTGAATTCCTTGAAACATCATGACAGCCTCATTCTGCCCCAGCCAGCTTAATTTTTCTATTGTAGACTGGAGTTATCCATATTTTCACTGTTGCCTTGGCCTATTTACTTTCACTGGTTTAAGGCCAAGATGAAGATCCATGTAGCTTTAAGATCGCAGAGCCCGTTATGCTTATGGGTGAGTCTTAGTCCTGGAGACTACTGATTACCAAGACTTACTACTAGTTCCCCATGTTTCTCCAGTTACTTCATGAAACATTTTTAATGAAACCATTAATGAGTTTGATTAATTTTTTCAGAGGTTAAAATCATGGCTTATAAGAACTTGTGTGCTGTCTCCTTTCCTGCACTCAAAAAACCTAGCCATGTTTGACTCTTAATTTAAAAGAGAGTGTTTAGAATCGTGAGACTTAGGTATTAACAGAAAAAAATGGTCTTGTAATGATGGGTTAGTGAAAAGTTGCTTCTCTGGAATGATGGCCCAAAAGAAAGAGAACATGTCTGTATAGAGCTCAACCAAACTGGCAGAGCTTGGCAGAGAGAACAGTACTTACTATGATGTTGCACAAAACCAAGAAGAATGAGATCTCTCTTAATGCTTTCCTCTTCCAGCTCAGATGAGAGTAAGTATGGATGTATGACAGAGAAACTCTCTGGATCTCCTGTCCCAGCTCCAGCACACTCACTCGTCTCTGGTTTTGGGCTTCATGATTCCTCTCTTCTTTCAACTCTTCTTCTTTATTGAGAGGAGGCTGTGTGTACTCCTGTTTGCTGTTTGATGTGGCTGTTTCTCCACAGGGGAGCTCTGAACCCACTACGTGCTGCCCAGTGTGTCCAGTGTGTCTGGCCTCAGTTGCCTCAACAAACGGCTGCCTGTGGAGCCCATCAATAATGAAGATGTTTTGGGTGATGTGCTGAAAGATGAGGAGGACGGAGTAGGACAGGATGAGGCTATTCAACAGGTCCCTGGGGTTGGTGGCCACAATGGCGACAATGGAGAAGTAGGACATGGCTATTTGGCCAAGGGCTGCCCCCATCAGCAGGACCACATCCAAGCTGCGGGTTGGGTTCTTCAGCGTGTCCAGGTCCCTTTTTTCCAAGGCGTGGATACTTGTCCCAATCACTGCAGCAACACTCATCAGCGGCAGGAGCACAATGTAGTAGGAGTAATACATCAAGAAGATCTGGCGATTGGGTGCTGAGCCAGTGGCCTGGATCTGGTACATCATGAAGACACAGATCCCAATGATCACAGCAGCAGCACCAAGTAGTGGTCCAAAGACCACACCCTGGAGCTTGAATTTGGGCTTAATGTGAGAGGCATGGTGGTGGCTGATGCGTCTCCCCACGTTCTTCCACATGACGTACAGCATGGAGCAGCAGACAAGGCAGTACTCAGTGTTGAAAGGGTAGAGCAGGATGTAGCCCTTCTGGAAGACCTCACAGGCAGTTGTGTTTGGGCATGTGCATGAGATGGTCTCATTACCTGGAGTGAGAGAAGAGGAAGGCAACAATTAAAAGGGGGATAGCCTGAATTTCATGGCCATCTTCAGGAGCTCTGTGTGTGCAGGAGTGGCATCTGTCCTTGTGTCTTGGAAACGGTGATCAGTAGGAAGTTAAGTGATCAGCCCTCAGCCTTCAAGGCTGTAAGGATTCAAAATGACAGAATTTAGCACATGGTTTGCCCCAAACACCAAGTACTCCTTTTGGTCGACACCATAGATACTAGATGAGAGATGCCTTCCTTCTTTAACAGCAGAGCCCCCTCTACCCTTGGAATATTAATTTCCTTTTATCTTTCCCTTATTCTTAAAAGTAGAGCACAGCAGCATTTTTTTTCCTCCTGATCTGACAATCTTTTGCTTGCAGTTGTTAGGTGAATATAATTGTCATTATGTGAACAAAAAAGGCTTTTCGTTTCCTAGCCTCTAGTTCTGTGCTTCTAAGTAGCAAGTCTTCCCCCTGCAGCACATCACTGAAGACGACCTCCATCAATAGGGAAGTTGCAACATTTGGGGGACCTGGTTAAAATTTCTGAATCTCTGAGACCAAGGACTGTTGTCTCCCCAGAGGTCAACTGTGTCAGCTTAGCATGAATAGGGATGTGTGAAAAGGAAGCCTTGCCTACAAATCGCTGCTCCACGTCACGTAGCTGAGACTCAATTTCCTTGTGGATGGAGTCGTTGGTCACTGCCAAGAGCCAGAGGAGGAGGTTGGTGGCTATGGTCAGCATCAGCCCGCATCTGGGAGGAGGGAAAGGCACTTTTACAGTATGTAACCTGTGAAGATTGCTTACAACTTGATCATATGTTCACCTGCTATGCAGTCTTGCCCTCTGTCTCTTGTTTATATGTGCAGAGATGCATGCAAACATAGAGCTTTGTGCCCATTCGGCATATGGGCATTGGCACACAACTTTGCACACACAAATCCATCTGTGTGTGTTCCCATTTAGCCATTTGCAAAGGAGTAGTGCAGGCAACACCAGGCTCACTAGCTATTATGAAACTGGCCTAGGCCCTGGGTGAAGTTACCAGAAGGAAGACAGACATTTTCCAGTGCCTGATGTGGGACCCCGTGATAGGAATGGGGAGCTCCCCTTTCTCCCCCGCCCCCATTCTTCAGTCAGTGAATTAGCCCCTGAACCATGCAATGTGAAGGTATTTGTGGTTGGGAGGTAGTAACAGGGTTTGTAGCTTTTCAAGGTGCAAGTGGAGGAGCAGGGGGAGCAGGTGAGCCTGTGCAGATGGAAGGAGGATTGGTCTAATCAAGTTGTAGCCTAGCTCTTGTGTGGTGCAGAATATAAAGAGCTTGCATAAGAACAGGTGAAGACAGGTCTAGCAAGAGGGTTCATAATAGAAAGGAAAAATTTCTCTTTAGAGAAGGCTAGAAAGTTTTTTTTTCTTTGCTCCTCGTACCTGGTGAGGTTGTGCTGGACTTGAATGCAGTCCTTAGAGTGATGCCACAGGAAAAGAGCCTGCAAAACAGTAGCAATAAAGACATGGGGAGGACGAAGCTGGCAGCCTGCCTCACTTGCAGTGGAAAGAGTCAGGCAGGCAAGAAGGCACGTGTCTGAGTGGGAGCAATCGTGCCTCTGTGAACTGTGCAGAGATGTGTGCACCTGCATTTCAGTGTTGGCACATGTACTGGCATCCACAAGTGACTGTATGTGCCTGTACCTGATGCCAAAGGAGGTCTAGGGGATCCGCTTTTCTCTGCCTTGCTATGCATAAGCATTTGGTTATGAGATGGGAGCTAGGTTACTTTTCAAATATAGCTATGGGCCTGGGCAGGAAGGGGGAAGAGCGTTACTGTCAGAGAGTAAAAAGTTGCAACGAGCCTGAGATATTTATGTGAGCACATGATTTTGTGCAGGAGTGTGATTACAAATACAGAAAGGCTGGATCTATGTAGAGGGGCTGGTGCAAAGATATCTCTTTGGCTAAATCTATGAATTTCCTCTTCTCTCTCCCTACTTTAATGTTGCAGAACAAACTCCTCTAGAGCCAACAGTACATCAGGTATTGCTGCAGATATTTATTTCAAAACCTTAGTTTTTTATGTTTGAAATGGTACATGATATATCTTTGCTTGTGAGACTGCCTTACATGCACCCACTTCCCCATAGCTCCCACCCTGTAGCCTCACGGTGATGGGACAGAAAGACCAAGCGGACTCCCGGAAGGGTAATGTGCGGTACCTGGGTGCTAACAAAAAGGATTTCGATGCACGGGAACACAAGCTGCACGTGGGATTTGCACTGGATGTGAACTACGCTGTAGCCAATCTCAAACACATTCAGGAGGACGCTGAAAACACCGAACAGCAGTAGTGATCCTAAGCAAACATCAAAAACACCAGTAAATAAGCAAAGACATGTCTGTGGAGCATCTGATTCCAGTTTGGATTTGGAGATCTTGTGTCTCTTGGATTTGGGAGGAGCTGCAGGACTTCCAGTTTGGAAGTCTCGTAATTTTGAGAGAAGGGGAAAAAGGAGAGCCTGATTCCTGAACTTGGTTTGGTGCTTTGGCTGGTTTGTTTAAGATATTTAGACAGTACAAAGCATTTCCCTGTGCTTGAATACAGTGAAGGAAGATTTTCAGCCTTTTCTATGCAATCTGGGGTGATGGAGCTAACAGTGGATGGTAGTTTCTGCCTTCCTGGAGTAAACCAGAAATGAACGGAGGCCTGACAGAAGGCCTTGCAACACCAGTCTGCAGATGAGGCCCTTCTTACTGTTTCTCTATTTGTATTTTGACACTGCTCTGCAGCTTTAGGTACTGAGGTCCGTGCTTAATGTGGCCATGTGCTAATTAGAAACTCCCTAAAAGATCAGTTTAGAGAAGCATCGTTTCATGAAGTGGGGCAGTTGTACTGAACACCTGATGGAAGATCTCCAAGGATAGCCCTGCTATCACTGAGATTTGAGTCACAGGGCAGGAATCTTTCCTTGGAAACAGAACTGCTGTGATGTTAAACAAGGGCAAGGGTAGCATGGGGCTGCTGATACCATGGAAGAGTAAATGCAGTGGTTCTTCATTTGCTTTGCAAAGTGATGGGCTGAGTATGGGATTTGGGGTCACTCTGGCTGCTTTGAACCCACCTTCTGCTCTTTCAGGGTTTCTCATCTGCACACCGTAGCTCTTATGTTTCTCTCCTTTTTGTGCAGGCAGGTTTAGATATTAGGAAACTTCAGCAAAACAACACTCCTAGTACTGCCCGAACTCTCCCAGTGCTTGACTGAGGTGTGGAGCACAGAGTCGGTCATTTGTAAAACCTCCTCTACATCTCTCCTGCCATGCTCAGTCGTTGGGCTATGGGTGAGAAATGCCTCTGTTATGTTTTGGGGAGGGATCACAGAGCAGGATTTGCCCTGGAGGCAGAAGGGAAGCCAAGCTCAAGGCCTTGCTGGTTGCTCTGGTACCTCTCTGTGATATTAGCTGTGTCTTTATCTTCCCCCCAACACAAGCTTGCAGGGACCCTTGAAGATTCCCATTCCCCAAATTATATTTCCCATGGCTACTAGCTCTTTCAGTATTGGGGGAAGGATTTCCTTTTCTCCGAAGTGCTGGGAGAAAGGGAGAAGGCACAAAATGATAAATAAAAGCAGGACTTACCCCTAAGCCAGATCGGCCCGGCGTGGGAGTCCTGATGCAGCATTGCATGTGGTTGCCGTCTCGTGCCCAGCAAGTAGTAAATAATCCAGCACAGGCACAAGACCTTGAGGATGGAGAGCAGAATCCAGACATCTGCCAGTGTGATGGTCACATGATTGAAAATCATGCTGCTGAGGAAGGCGCTGCCCAGAAACACCACATTCATGGCCAGCAACCCTGAGAAGAGCTGCCCAGCTTTCTGCGACTGCCTGTCCCCTTGCACCAGTGAAGAGCAGTGACGGTACAGCCAGGACTTTTCATAGTGGATTGTGGAAGTGTCTGGTGCAGCTGAAGCTGGCCTGTGGCTGCAGTGGTGGCAGGGCTTCTGCCTTGAGACTTTGTTGGCCAACATGGCTTGTCTGCCTGGGGTGGGGGTCACCTGCCGCATTGAACAAAGAGGAGGTTAATAGGTATAATGATGGTGGGGGACATACTGAGAGGTTTTGTACTCTGTTATAAAAGTCACTTATGCGGTGAGTTTGGAGGCCTCAGCCTCCTGCATTTTGGAGCTCTTCAGAGCTTACCCTGAGTTCAAAGTAAAAATGGTCATTTGAAGACCTTGCTTGTTTAGGTCTTCTCTTGCCTGCTTTGCAGCTTCTTTCCCCTCCAGAAGCCAGGTGAGGGGGAAAAGAGGTTGGTGTTGAGCCCAGATTAGGTATTAAAAATGTCCCTCTGGACAGGGTCGCTGCAGGGCACTAAGGAAAGGCCCTTCTGCCCAAATCTGTCTTGAGAAACCTGCATTAAAATGGGTATTTGATATCTCTGCCTTGCCCTGCTGGGGCAAGCTGTTGGTACCAGAGGTGCCCAGATTGTTCCCATCCAGACCTTCCACGCCTCTGCTGTGTACAGCCCTGGATTCAGGTTTTGTTCTTTCCTTTTGTTGATGTAAGAATTAGCTAGAAAAGCAGAACAAGCTCGAACCTGCGCTAAAAGTCAGAGCTGTGTGATTTTTTGGGGTGATAGGTTTGACTTCTTCCTTGTGTTTCTAGGCTGTGTGATTTATGCCACACTCCTGGGTACAGTCACACAAATTGTGACAGAGCTGGGGGGGGGGGGAAAGGGTCTGTAAACTTTGATTCAAGATTTTGGGAAAAGATGCAGCCTCCCACCCCCAAAGACTGAGCATGGGACAGAGTCAACGCTTGTTTTCTTTTTCTACTTGTAGTGTGGTGTTCGGAAAGGCTGAGAGCTGCGAGCGACCTGGTACAGAAATGTGAGGGACTGGCCCAGATAAAACGTCCAGATCCTGGGAACTTTTCTATTCCAACTCTTTGAAAAATCTCCTGTAGGACTGTGTCCTGCAGGACAGGAACATCTCTTTGCTCACGTACAGCAATCGGGCAAGACTGGCTTTGCTACAGGTTCAGTATATGGTAAAAGCTGTTTCACTCCAGGGAGCAATGTGAGTCTGGCTGTGGTGGGGGGCTGCTGGAGTGAAAGCAGACCTCTCTGCAGGAGAGAGGCACAGGGGGGAATGGTATATAGTTGTCTTAATTTCTCCCCCAAAGCCTCATCTGAGAGGGGTCAAATCTCCGCGCTTCCCTCTTTTGATCTATGGGAATTCAAATTGTGCTTCTGTCAGTGGAGGTGATCCTAAACTCTTTGAGCTTCAAAACTCTCCTGACCCAGCAGGACAGGAGCAAATGCCGATCCCTCTCTCAGAGCCGTAACCACCCTGCCCTGGGAAGAGACCGTGAAATCAGAGGGATCAGAAGCACGTCTGGGCAGGAGGTCCCCAAATGCACACGCAAGGTCACGTATAGCAGCCAGCTGCTTTGGACCCAACCCCTCGACCCCAGAGTTGGGAGCTGCTGAGAGCAGCCAACTTCCAGCCCTTACCTCTGTGCCGCCTCCTGCCGCCTGCTGAGTGGGAGCAGCTGCCGATGCAGCTCGTTTACAGCCAGGGATAAAATCACCTGCTCAAAGGCCGCTGGGATGTGCGCAAGTCTCTGCGGGACTGGGGCTCTGGCAGAAGCCAGCAGGACGGCTGCCTCCCAAGTGCGGCCTCTGTCCAGAGTCCATTGATTTTTTTTCCACCTTGTTTACTTTGGGTCTATTATTGTCATTATATTAATTACTCAGTGAGAAGCCCTTAGCTTTGCTAAGGGCAGCCAATGGGGAACGGCTCCTTTATACACCTGCTGAGTTGCCCCATGCCGATGGCCTCGGCACAGGATGTGGCAACTGGTAAAACCACAAGCCTTGGTGACTAATTTGTGCCGTGGCTCGAGCAAGTTGAAAGCTAATCTGGTGTGGGCTTGTTCTGGGGAGCAGAGCTGGGGACACTCAGCCAAGCTGCTTCGGCTACAATCCACCTGAGTTTGCCACCGTCCTGATTTTAGGTGGTTCCTAAGACGTTTTTCTCAATATGTGCCCCTATATTGTGCATTTTTGGGTTTTCTTTGCCTGGCATGGGTTGGCCTGGAAGAGACTTTGTCTAGAGCCTGAACTGAGTGTCTGTGTTCAGAGCCAGCATTTGTGTGCTAGTGAAACGTGAGGGGTTGCAGGATGGTTGTGAACATTCTGTGTCCCTGTATTAAGGCCAGAAGGGCTATTAGCTGTTGATGGTGGGACTGTGACCTGAAAATGGGAAAGAGCAGTCTAAGGTGCGTTTGGTCTTGGGGATGGGGCAATGTCCTGGCAGCTCCTGTGTTGGAGGCATCTGTACAATGAGACAAGCAGAAATCAGGTCCCCAAAGTGCCCAGCACCAAGCAAAGGAGTGGGCAGAAATGCGGATCCCTGCAGCCTCTAGTGAGAGATGCTCAAACTGACCCAAAAGCCCAGACTCACAGATCAGCCTGGGTGCAGGGACCCCCTTAATCTGAACCTCTTCTTGTAGGCAGGCTGCTCCTCTTGGAAGTGGTACCTATGACTTGTTAACGCTAACTTTGGGCCAGACACTGATGTTCAAACCTTGTGGCTGTGTGGGGCCCAGGGTGCTCTGGGATCAGCTGTACTGTTCTTGCTGCCGGCTGAGCTGACTTCTCGCCTGGAATAGTGTGGTGAGCTGATCCCTTCTTTTGTGGCTGGGAAGCGAGGTTTGGCAGTTTTGGCTGAGCTGGTGAGCCCAGGGGGTACTAGGAGAGAAGCCATTTGAATCCCCAAGGATGAAGCCATGCGCTCTGGGCTTCTTGCATTTGGCAAAGGTGCAAGTTTGGAGCCGTGAAACACTTAGCAAGAAACTGATAGGGAGAGGAAGGACGGGAGGAGTGTGAAGGCGGGGGTCAGAGGTTATCATGCGGTGGGATGTGACGAAAGGGACAGAAAACAAAAAGCAGGGGCAAAAGAGGCCCTTTGCTCCTGGGGTGAGAGCTCCTTGGTGCAGCTGTTGTGTTTAACGTCTAATCAGCAAACCAGTCATGTTTAATGTCTGACCAAGGCTTTGCACTGGTATGGTAAAACCAAGATATTTCAGTCTGGGCAGGCTGTTTCATGACTACCCACAGTCAGATTTGTTCTGCCTTCGCCAAAGCATCTGCAGCTGCTTGGGAGCCCGCTCGGAGACCCACATCCTTGTGCCTTACTTTGCTGCTCTGGGATCCTGTGGCAACCAACCTCTCCATTGGGTTCCCAGCTCTTTTCATGACCCTATTTTGGAGTTTAGCAGGGAGCTGGGATCCCCAAGTGCTATTTGGTGACCTCTTTGTTGAACAAAACCAATGATTTACATGTGAGATGTTAACAAAATTGACTGTTTTCAGGGTACTAGACCCTAAATTGGGGTGACTCTGCAGAGTTGGGAAACAGGCCGGGAATCTCAATATATCTTGAGGGAAAAGAAACTTGAGTGAAATCTGAGATTCTTCCTTTAAAGATGGGCCTGAAATAAAACTCAGGTGTTTGCGTGCCCCAGGGGTTTTGCCAATAGGACATGGCATCATTTGAAGCCTGACTTGCCCTCTCCTGATTTTGGAGCTGAGATAAAACACAGAGGACCTGTAAAGCCCTGGGACATTGGCTAATCCTGCAAATCTGGCCTTCATTCTGGGGAAGTGCAGCTATTTAAACTCGTGTCAATACTTTTAAGTTAACCAAGAGAAGCAATTGTTAAGCAAAAAGGTACGCAGCAAGCCCCGGGAGGGGAGCAGAAAGGGAGAGGATGGGTTGAACTAACTGGATGAACTATACAAATTTAAACTATATAAAATCACTGCCTTGCTCTGGCCTGGAGAAGCTGCCCTTACTCGGAGGCCGAGGGAAAGCCACTCGATGCCAGGAAGGCTGTTTGCCCCTCTGCTATCGGTAGCGTGCTCATTAATGGCATTATCTGTGCACTTAGCAGTAATAACACTCAGGCCGGGGCCAAGCGGATCTGTAAACAGGAGCTGAGGCGGAAGGAGGTTTGTACCTGGCTCCTGTGTTTGCCCAAAGGCCTTCTGAGGAATGCCGTGCGCCATGAGGCTCCCCGGCGAGCCCACACCCTTCCTTCCCCACCGCTGATAACTGGCCGATGACGTCTCCCGCCAGGCTGGGGAGCGGGTGCCCTGTGGGGGCCACGCAGCAGCAGCAAAGGGCGGCCGTGTCTGACGTGAGCTGCTCCTACCACCCTAGCTGCATCCCCACGTGGATGGATGGGCTCAGCGGGCCCAAGCGTCGGTGGCCAGCGCACGGTGGCTGCCCATGTAAAGCAATCCTTTGCATTCTCCTCGTTGGCCCTCCATGGAGGTTGCTTCAGCCTCTTGCTGTCATTGAGTTGCTCCACACCATCTGGGCCTTCCCTTGGTCTTGGGAAGTGCCCCTCCGTCACCAACTCCTGCCCGAGATCCCAGCAAATCGAAGACCATTGTGGGCTGCCCTTTGCCTTGTGCCGCGAAGCCGGCCCTTGCCCCTGGCCTGTGACTTTCTCAACGCATCCACTTTCCAGCTGCCACATTGACAGGTAATAATTAACTCTGACCCCTCCCCTGTCCTTGACGCACCTCAGAGCAAGTCACCCAGATAAAAGGCTTATTAATATTTCTTTTTTTTTTTCTAATAAAACAAAACTCGCCCTCAAATAACACGATTAAGAAGTAGAGGAAGGGATGCGCAACCTCAGTTCTGGCCTTGGATGGCTTTCCCTGCTTTTTTCTGATTTCTGATCTACTCTTTGATGCATGCCCTCCTTGCTGCTCTCCCTGCGAAGGCCTTGGTGCCGGCACCGCGTGGCTTCGGCTGAGGCCTGGACTGGGGACTTTTTCACACTCCTGCAGTAGCTGGTGCTCCTTGGGCTTGGCAGGAGCTTGTGCCTAACTCCTGGCTCTCTCCTGGGTTCAGTGCTCCCAGCAAACCCCACCATGCAGCAGGTGCTCAGTTCCTTGGGAGGCCACAGTGGCTTTTGCACCAAAGTGAGCAAATGTGGGAATCCCTCACAAGCCACTGGAGCCCCGGGGCCGCTCCGTTGGTTTCCCATAGGTCTTCGTTTGCGGTAGCTGCCGTTCAAACAGTTGCCACAAGACATATTTGTGCCCCCGTCCCCTAATGCAGGTCTGAGCTTGGCTCCGTAACTGATTTCGTAACTGATTTAACTGCAGCAGGGCCAGTCAGTTGGACGCTGTCCGAGGCCCTGGGGCCCAGCCTTGTTCTCTGCTCTGACATAGGCTTTCTGTTCTCGCAACTCCTGCGCTCAGCTTGCCTGTTTTGAAATGTGGAAGATGAAGATAATGGTGGTACTTTTCAACTGATGTTTGCTACGAGGATGTGCGTACGAAGAACGGAGTGGCTTTTGACCAACAGGACCCTTTCATGTTACTCAGGTACTCTGCATATGGGGTGTTCCCCCCCCCCCATAAAACCCTCCATCAGGGAAAGACACCACCTGTTTAGCTGGGCTGTGAGAAGGTGTGCTGCAAGTCAGTAGTCGAGGAGATAATGACAGAGGAGCTGGCAGCAGGTCGGGTGCATTGCCTGGCACCACTGGTTCTCAGCAAAGGGTCTGCCTTGGTACAACTGAGATGTGGCAGCGCCTGCTTCTGGGGTGCACCTGGCTTTGAGTAACGAGCCTGGGAAGCTCGCCGGGCTCCGGAGTTGCTCAGGGAAGTTTGGCTGGTCTCCATCAGCCTTGGAGATGATCCCTCTGTGTCCATGCATTCTGGGAAGACAATCCTCAAGCATACAGCAGGGCCCATGCTTGCAGTGGGGTTTGCTTAGGGTTTGTTTTTTTTGCTGGTTGGACTTGCATGGGTGCACTTTCCCTCTGTCCATCTTCTAGGGCCTATAAGTAGTGTGCATTGACAGCCATTTCTCTATTGCTACCTCTCCCAAGACACTAGTCTTGGGAGCTTGGGAGGCAGAACGAGAACCCAGCTTCGCCTGTAAACCCCTGCCCTCCCTCTGCTTGTAGATGGGAGATGTCTTGGGTCAGCAAGGGCAATTGCAGAGAATGTGATGTCCCCAGAGAGTCTTGTTTTATCCTAGTGTGATGGTTCATGGTGGGATGTTTGGGTTCCTGCATGAATGAGCAGTCTGGAGTGGTTGATTTGGGATTTTGATTGGCATTGGTGCAGCTTGGGGTTGTCCTGCACCCATCCTGAGTTCATTTAGCCCCCCAAAAGCCCCTACCCTTCCAGGTCTCTGGGGCAGAACGTGAAAGCAGTTTCAACTCGGCCCCAGCTGGCTCGGTGTGTCCAGGCCTGGGAACTGGGGACCAGGCAGCAGAAAGGGTGCAAAGGGGAAAACCCAGTGTGTTCCCAAGGAACAAAGCAGGTGGTAAAGAGTATTTTCTGCTCCTCTCAGAGCTCAATAGTTTTGAGTAAAACAGTACAGGAATGCACGTAAGACTGACGTCTGTGCACTGTATACGTCTCTTCTCTGACATAACCTGTGTTTTCTGCAGTTAGAATTAATAATACTTTTACTTTAGAAGAGGTAAAGTTGCTAAGGAGAGATTGTATCTCTGTTACGTTAATACTATTAAAAAGAGCCAGGCCTTTGGCATGTCAGTGGGGCTGGGAGAGGCCGCCTGGCCGTTCCCAGGCTTGCAAGCGGAAGGACCGACCCACCTCGGCGGTGCTGGATCCATGCCTTGCCCAGAGGCAGGGGAAACTAGAGCTCACCCCATCTACCAGCCTCAGGGAAAGGCTGCAGGCAGGCAGGCGTGAAGGGTGAAGCTGTCAGACCAGTGTCATGCAAGCCAGAGCTACCCTTCCCTTCTGGACTGGAGAGGTAGGCTTGAAGGGGAAAGTGGTTTGAAAAGTGAGCCTGGGCTGGCACACCCAGCGCGGAGTGCGTAATCTGGGCTCTTGAATGAAAAATCCTCTCACTCGCTTTCGGGTATTGTGATTTCCATTTATTCTTTTCTTTGGCAGACATGCACAAGTCCACACAAAAAGGCTTGCTGATTTTTGCCACATCTGCAGTGTTCTTTATTTGAACCGTTAGAACCAGACGAAGGAGAGTTGTGCCATTCTGGCACGCACCCTCCCAGCCTAGTGCGTGGGCAGCGTGGGCTTTCTGAGGCTCCATTTTGACTCTGGATGCAGCAGAGGGCCCGTTTCTACCACCTGCAGCCCAGGAGCCCCGATCTGAAAGCCCCTGCAGCCATACAGAGCTTTATGGAGAGCTGCAAGCACTGAGAAACTTGGGTCAGGACCCTTTTCTATATCGTCTGTGCCACAGCTGCCTGGATGCTGAGGCTGTGCTCACCGCCTTGAAGCCTGCACAGGCTCAAGGAGGCAGTGCAGATATACCTTAAGGGCATGGGAGATCAAAATGAGAGGCTGTAGGGTTGGATTGATGTCTGTGTCATATGGCGCTGAAGGTCCTTGCACGCGTTCAGTGTTACAATGAAAATCAATAAATAATTTTGTGTACAAAAATGTTTATATATTAAAAAAGTCATAATCTATTAAAAAAAAAAGAAAAGGAAAATATTCTGATTATTTCCCAGACCATATTGCCTATATGATCTCTATGGGTCTGGAGCCTCAATTCAGGAAAATTAGGGGAAGAAAGAGTGCTTAAAATGATCTCTTTTCAGGGCCAGCCCATGACCACATGGACAGCCCTTCTGTAGGGACTATGTGCCCTTCTGAGAGAGGAGGTTGCAGTGCACAAACCTGCTCAGCAGCAGTAATGCCTCACTGAAGAGGAAGGAAAACAGTGGGGATTGATACGGGGAAGGGTAAAGAGGGCCAACATAAATGGGCAGTTCAGAGAACAGAGATAAAATGTTTCCCAAAGCCTTTGGTGCTCACCAGTTCATTTTTCACATCTTTACAGGGGACTGTTTTCTGACTGGCCATAGCAGAAGTTGGAGTGGTTTCCCTTTCTTTGCCTTCCACACCTGAGTTGGCACATCATACCCACTGGGTCTCTAAGTGCAGGCAGGCACTGACCCTTCAAAGGTGCTGAGCACCTAGTGGAGAGTAAATCAGTGGCATGGAGTGGACAGGCTCGATCAGGGTTTAAGCTTTAAGAACTTGAAACACACACATGCACATCCACACACAAGTAGCAAAAATAAAATCTGGACTATGTTTGGATAATCTTCACTGATAGCGGAGAAGTGCCCCAACACTGCCAGGGGACATGATTCAGGCAGTGCTGTAGACCCCGGGGATATCTAGGCAGTCTCCCAGCCCTGGGGTAGCGAGGAGGTGGATTGGCTGGGGAGGATTTAATCTTTGCAGTAGAGTTCTTCAGGACATGATGTAGACCTCCAGCAAGCTGGCCACTGCATGCATTCGGTAGAAGATCCCAAAGGGCAGGCAAATGTCCACAATGGCCGGCCACATGGAATCACCATAGAAGTTCAGTTCTTTATCATTGTCGAACTGAGGCCGGGCACCAAACGCTGGCATGATCCAGAGCTGTTTGAGGATAAGTGAAAATAACATTGCAGTGAGAAAGATGCATGGTATAGTGAGCACCTGTAATCACAGCTACTGAGAGACAGGTAGGGCAGGGAACTGCATATTCTGTCTGGTGGGCCCCTGGCTGCTCATGAAATGGAAACTCCGGCTGAAGCTGTCAGTGACCGGTTTCTCCTCACAGCAACTGAGAACAGGGGAGACCTGCACCCTGATTTGGGCTTCTAGGCTGCGGGACTTGAGAGGAGCCATGCTACTGTTTTTCAAGAGAACATGGATTTCACTCCAGGTATTTGTCTGCAGCTTGACAGCCTTTTGGGGGAGTGTAAGAGGAGGACTTCATTTACCTTGTTTCTTTTAATAAGCTCTTCTACATCTCTGCTAATATGCAATAAAAATACTGAAACTGATTCTTCTTTTTTACCTACCAATTTTATTGTCTGATACTCCAGTGATAACTGACAGCCTCTGTGAACATAGCCTAAACTATCTGTAGCTCCAAGGCAGTTGCTCTTGCTTGTAAGTGATAAGGAAATCAGACCTATCTGCATGTACAGTATAAATAAGTCTGCACCCTGTATTGCGGAGCCAGAAAAAGGACTGTTTCTGCATGGGCCACATCCTTTCCTTCACAGATATTTCTTCCTTGAATTTGCTTCCTTCTGCCCCCACCCTGAGAAACTTTTCTCTCCACATCTACTCACTATGATATTGCTCAGCAGGAGGAACATGGAGATCTCCCTTAAGAACTTCCTCCTCCAGTTCATCTTCTTGGGGCCTGCAAGGGACTGCACAAGCTCGGAAGAATGGATGGCTTCAATGCCGGGGACAGTGTTGGGTGCCGAGGTGCTGCCACTGTCGGGTGCACGGAGGGACACTGCGTTGACATTGACAAAGGTGAGTCCATAAGGATCCTTTTGGTGTGGATCATGTTTGTGGTCTTCCTTGGGGGGTTGCCGATGAAGGCCTTCAATAATGAAGATGTTTTGGAAGGTGTGCTGGGCAATCATCAGGAGGGCATATGTGAGGTTGAGCGCACTGATAGCGTCCCTTGGTGTGCTGGCCACAATGGCCACAATGGAGTAGTAAGAAATAGCATACTGCCCCAAGGCAGCACCCATCAGCAGGGCCACATCCAGGGTCCTGGTTGGGTTCTTGTGGCGATCCATGTCTCTCTTATCAAAGCGGTAGACGACAGAACCACCAATGCAGAGAAGAGACATGAGGCCCAGACAAACAATGTTGAAGATGTAGTACATGGTGAGTGCTTCGTTCTTGCTGGGTTCATTGCTGGAATTTACCCGCACCTCGTAGACAATAAGGACTCCCAAACCACTCACCAAGATGATGAGGCCCAATACGATGCCTACAAAGAAGGTCCTTCGAAAGAGCCCAAACTTCAGGCGGTGAATGTGGTGGGAGTGGTGGTCAATAAAACGTCCAACATTCTTCCACATGACATAAACCATGGCAGAGGCAAAGAGACTGTACTCAATGTTAAAGGGGTACAGCCAAAAATAGCCATTCTTAAAGATCTGGCAGATTTGGCTGTTGCAATTGCATTCTTCAACTGAGCCACTTCTCATTCCCACTGGAACGGGGGAAAAAACACATAAATGCAGTGGTATTAAAGCAAGGAGTCAACATTTATTAGTAGCCCTGAAGAACTAGATAATTAGGATCAATGAAAAACAAGACTGAGTAGGAAGGATACAGGAGCATTTTGAGAATGAGGACATTTCAACCTCAGCTTTTTGGTGCTCACGTTCCTTCTAAAGAAGGCTTGTCTCTGTTAGACATGTCAGGTGAAGCACTCTATCTCTTCCCCCCTCTTCCTTTCTTCATTCTTGTACCATATTTACAGGCCTCTCTCCCTTCCTGACTCCTCTGTGATGCAGGTTAGGAAGTGAACGCTAAAATCTGGCTTTTAATACACCAGCTGTGTTAAAGGGCCCTTGTACTCTAGATAAGCCCTCTGAAAAGGGATAAAACCTGGCCTGCAGAAAAATTTGTACCCCATCAGCTCCATCTTAGGATCAGATGGCTTTGCAGTTGGGCAGGTTACCTTTCATAAGCCATTTAAAGATTTCTTCCGTCACATTTTTCTTCAGCTTTGAATGTGCTTTGTGAACAGACTCATCTGTCACTGCTGACATCCACACTGCTAAGTTCGTAGTCAGTGTCAGCATCAAGCCGCACCTGCAGAAGAACGAGATGGTCATACGATCAAGGCAATGGCTCTGGGCTGTGTTGCTTCCATCTGTGTTATAGATGTGCACGTGTTCAGAGAGACTGTGGGAACTGTCTGAAGTGATGTGAGGTACTACTGTGTGGTAGTTGAGGCTGGAGGTCCTGACTCTAGCCTTGTTGCTCTCTCTGGCCCTTCTCACTCTCTTCCTGCTCTTTGACCACCATGAGAGGATTACATTACGTTACATTACATAATGAGAATCAGGCCTGAACCTGGTTGCTGGTTTTCAAAGAGCCTCTCAAGACGGAACCAATTAATAGATCCCAGCTGGTCTCCAATGGATCCAGCCTTACAAATGTGGCTGAGATCTTATTTCTTGTTCATTTAGCCTGATGCTTCCCTGCTGCATCACTGCCTTTCTCACAAAAGGAGGTCAGTTATGAATCATTTTGTTTAATACAAATCTACCTGAATAACACTTGTGTTTTTGAGTTGGATCCCAGCCTTGCTAGATCCTCAGGTGCTTGAGCTAAGATCTAAGACTAGCTGAAGAGAGACTCAGCAGTCTTTAGTTTTGGCCAGCATTAAGGGAGATGGCATTACCCCCCTTTTGTATCTCGGCTACGTGAAAGGATGCAGCAGGTTTGCAGTGGCCCAGTCCTTCCAGGCCACGGGTGTTCAGAGCACCCGTACTCACCTGGTAACGTTCAGGTGTACGTGGACGCAATCTTTAGCAGAGACCCACAGGAAGTATGTCTGTCAGGGATAAGAAAAGAAATTGTTATTTCAAACAAAGCAAGAGAGCAAAGCTTGCTGCCCTGAGGTAGGGATCTCCCCGCTCAGCAGAGAGCAAGCTGGAGCCTCTTTCACTAAGGTCCAGCTGGGCCCAGCCTGTTAGCCCCTAACCCTGGCTGTTTGGACTGCCGGATGTGTTCTGTTCTTCCTATGCTCCTTCTGCCCAGTTCTGCTGCCATTGCTCCACCCATGCCCAGCCCTTGTTCCTATGTAACCTGTCTCTATCTGCCCTATGCAGAGCTGTCTCAGAGCTGGTGGCCCACTGTGTATGGACTGCCTATACAGAAGGTCCCCTGCGCTGCCCTGTCTCTCCTCTTCCCTGTTTCCTCTTCTAAAGGGAAAGGAAGCCTGGCTAGCTGGATCAGAGTTTGGTGCAGGCCATTCTGGTATTAATCAAAATGTCATAGGATGGGAATAAGTTTGAACCAATGTCTTAAAGCAGGTTTCCACAGCTGGAAGCTGTGATCAGCTGGAGAAGGAGATGTTTGCCCACCTGCATGAGCTGTCTCTGCAGGGTGAGTTGAGCAGTCTGTGAGACTAGAGCTTCTTCCCCTGTCTCTCTACCCCAAGATAGGGCACAGCCATCTCACCTGGACAATCACGAATATTGCTTGCACAATGGGGTAGATGATTTTGATAGCAGACAGGCAGCTGTAGAAGCTGGAGTAATACCCTATTTTGAACACATCCATGACAAGGCTGAAAATGGCAAATAGGATTAGGCCTCCTGTTGAAGAACCAAAATATCTGCAGTTAGACAGAGGTATGCACATGTGGGCTGGTGCAGACAGATGAAAGGAAAAAGAGGAACTATTGCCATAAAGAGGCTCCGTTTCTGCTCCAGGTTTTCCTCTCCCAACACCCAAATTTTCTTGGTGCCAATAGAATCATACTGTAGTTCAGGCTGGAAGGGAATTTTGAAAGTCGTCTAGATAACCAGTCTGTTCTGAACAAGGCTAATGGTTTTTGCAAGAGAAAATGGCAAGGTGGGGAAGGAACCTGGTGCTGTAAAGCACCAAGAGCCCTTGTGGATAAGAAGGGATCTTGCAGTAATGCCAGTGGAGGGAGTAGGAACAAACCTTCTGAGGTAGTGCATGATGCTTAGAGAAGGAAGGACATTATATGGGCCCTAGATAGACTTTTCCATTTTATAGTAACTAGTGTGCATGTGAACTGTTCCTCCTGCATCTCACCTCCAGCCCCTGTCCCCACCGATGGCTCCTACCTCTCAGCCAGACAGGCCCTGCGTGGGAGTCTTTGCAGAGGATGGCATTTGGGCACCGGGAGGTGCTGATGAGATAGAAGATTATCCATGCAATGACGATCAGCATCATGACTGTCAGCAGGAAGAACACATCGTAGTCGTGCACCGCAATCTTCTCAAAAGCACCACTGCTCACCAGCGTGCAGGCCAGTAGGGCTAGATGCACAGCCAGAAGGATGGAGAACATGCGGCCACCCTTTTTCCACACTTCCTTGGAGGCAGGAGGGGAAGAGGGTTGATGAGACTGGTGGCTAAAAGAGGCTGTCTGTCTCAAAGCCAGGCGGCCTTTGTCATCCTTGTGTCCGCAGCCCATGCTGGAGTTTGGGTGTCTGACCTCACTGTCCTTCCGCGTGAGCTCTTCTGTCATGGTTCAGCTAATGCCGTAGCTGAGGTTTAGCACTGTTGGGAAGAAAACCCCATGAATGAGAGGGATCACTTTGTTTCGAATAGCCCAGGGCAGGGCCAAAGCAGGACACGAGATGAGGAAGAGAGGACCTGTCAGAGGAGCAGAGAAGGCTGAGATAGCAAGTGCAGTAAGATGTATGAGCTCATTTCAACCTTTCTCTCTCCATTTCCGCGAGGGCTGTTTTTCTTGCTTATGATGCTCTCACCTGGGGGAGATCCCGGGTCAGTTTAACAATACATGCCTGTTCTGTCACACAGCGTTTACGTGTTTATTGATGTAAGATACTGGAAAAGCACCAGAAGAGCACACGATCAAATATCCTGGGGCAAATGGCCAATGTGTTTTGATTTGCAAATGCCAAACACAAAGCATTCAGAGAAAACATCATGCTTCCTTTCTAAGGAACAGGCTGCTGAAAAGTAAGAAAGCCCTGGGAGTCTTTGGAAAAGCACACCATGTTTTATACCAGCTCCTGCAAGGTCATGAGCTATCTCTGCTCCCTCTAAAGCCCGTTGTCTGTGACAAACTTGATACTTCACTGATGCACTATGAAAAACCTGAAAAAAAACAAAGTAACTGTTTGAACTAAGTCATTCCACTCACCTGTTTTGCTGCCTGGAATCCAAATCTCTGCTCTTGCCAGGCTGTCTGAGAAGTTTCCCTTTGCTGCAGCTTGCTCAGCCAAAGAATTTATACCTGTTGGGATGTCTCTGTGATTTATACCATCTCTGGAGCTGACATTGGTGCTTCACGGGCTTCTCGGAGAAACTCACATGATCCATTTTGTGCGATAGCTGATTATAGGGAAGCAGGAGAGAAATGAGGAAATCAGGGTTATTTACCCAGGATGGGCATGAGGTGAGCTTACATCTAAGCATGTCTAAGGTGAGCGAAGCACAGCCTGGACCACTCTATTGCAGTCTTTATAGACAGAGTAAACGCACCCCGACAAATCCATCATCCTGCAGGGACAAAGTCTCTTCCCTTGAGAGAAGATGGTTTAAGCGATTAACACTTTTTTTGGCTAATGTTCTGGATGTTTTGGGGCTTGGCTTTCTGGTTAGCTGAGTATGGTAAATATTAAGCCTCACCCTGTATTATTTCGTCAGTATGCTCTGAGCCTTCCCCACATATGAACATTTATGAGGAAAAGGAAGAAATTTGCTTTTGTCCTTATTCTGTGCCAAGAGTGGGTCAGTCTTATACAAGGGAGGCAGAGAACAAAGCAGGATTTGGGGCCTGCAATCCATGTTTCCCCTTTGCTGACACACTACTTCTGACTTTTTGGGGTGGGATGATGTTTCCCTGGCCGTGACAGAATCTCAGAGTGGTTAAAGCTGGCAGGGACCTCTGGAGATAATCTGTTCCAGTCCATGCTCAGGCAAGTCCCCTGGAGCAGGTTGGCCTGTGTTTAAGGGGAAGCAAGCAATGTTACAAAACACAAAGCATGTGGGATTCAAATGTTTGCCAGATTGGAAGCTGGGGGAAAACTTCTGCTCAAAATCTCTTTTATCCTACTGTTATATTTCAGTGAGGGGCATGAGGAGACACAGGATGGTTCAGAGTGGATGAGGATCTATTTTCTTCTTTTATGAGCATGCCTTTTTTGGAGATTTCCCTGCAGTTTGCCTCCTCTGTGGCAAGTCACACAAGCAGGGCTGTTCGTGTGTTTTCTCCTTCTCGCTGCTACCTGTTAACCCCAGTGCTCCTTCTTGCAGCACTGCAGGACCTGCCCGTGCTGCCCAGCAGAGACCCTGCTGACCCAGCATCAAACCAGCCAGCGTGGGACTGGGCAGGGAACACCTGGATCTACCGCATGGTCCAGGGAGACCTTCGTACATCTTTCCTGTACTGCCACCAGCCGGCTGCCACGAGCACTGCTGGGGTCGCTCTGCCTGCACTCTGCTAATCCTTATGGGTTATCCTTTCGGACGAGTGGTTTCTCTTTTCTCTGTCTGTAGCTGTCTCAGCCTTTTCCAGGGGAACCCCAGACTTGTGAGCAGTGAATTTGAGCTGATAATGGTCATCTTTTGCAAACTCCTTTTTGGAATAGTCTGAGGAAGCCAAAAGTTCAGAGATCGCTGGGCTAAAAAGCACTGATTTATCTTTCTTTGTCCTTAACAGCCAGCAACAGGGGAAACAACATTTACTGCCTTAGGCAACGCTCCCAATTGCCCCCGAGAGCCACTACGTGAGCATGGTAACAGTAACAAGCTTAATTAGTAATAATACAAGAATCATTAAATAACCTCCGTAATGAAGTAGCGTAGGCATTACTGCACTGCTTTTCATCTGGAAGGATCCCAGCAGCAAGTACCTCCGTCTGGTACGTCCCATCAGGACTCGCCCAGGGAGCCTGAGCCAGTGAGCCTGAGCCAGTGAGCAGCCTGTTGCTGGGAGCATCCCCGTGTGGGGCACGGGCTCTCCTCCTGCTGTGCTTACAGGTGCCCCCAGGCTGCTGGGATGGTGACTCGCTCCGTGTCAGTCACCCAGGGGCTAACCATGGTAACTGGCATGGATGCACCTGGGACTGCTTTTGAGCTGCCCCTCTGCTGTCTTGAGGCATTTGCTTGCTTGAAACATAAGCTGTGTTTCTCTTTCTCTCTTTTTCTTCCCTCTCTCTGTTTTTGCTTGCCTCTCCTTCCTTTCTGTCCCACCACCTTTTAGCTTCTCTCTGCTGCTGTCTTTCCCCACTCTCTCCTTGCTCCCTCCGTCTGCTCGGTCTAGCCTTCCCCTCTGCAAACCCAAAGCACGCCGCGGGCTGTATACTGTGGCAGGGCCTTGGTGAGGAACGCAGAGTACAGCCCTGGAGATCTCTTCCCCAGAGCCAGGTGCACCAGAGGTAAAACGCACAGTTCCCGCAGGGCCCGGCTGAGGCACCGCGCAGTGACGAACAGGAAATTCCTCCTCCGTGACGGGGTGTCCCCGGGCTCGCGGTTCGCTGTTCAGTGCAATGTGTGGCGACAGTCGTGCGCTTTGGTCAGTGGCTGGGCTTGGCTCGGCCTCTCCTCACGGCAGGGGATGCCCCAGGCCTGGGAATCTCATAAGGCCTGGCCCTGGGAGCATCCAGCCCTCCTGGCAGTCCCTGCGGGACTGGCGCCAGACCTCACTGCCAGAAATTTTTTGCCAGTGTAAAAGAAACTGGACACTAGGCACTCTTGTGGTAGAGATCCTAAAATGTGGACAGGCATCTGCAGGGAGAGAAGGGATGAGGAAGGAGTTTTCCCAGCCTGTATGAGTTATCCTGGGTTGTCACAGGTTCCTGTTGCACAATTTGTTGTGGTTCTCTGGAGAGCAGCAGGATAGCACAGGGACAAGGTGATGGTGGTGGTGGGGGGGGGTTGCTGAGGTTTAGTGACCTGGGGGTATCTACACATTGCAGTTTTTTACCAGGAAAACCCCCCTCTGAGCTGCTCTGAAATTAGGCACAGCCACCAAACTCCTCTCGGTTGTCTGCCAAAGGAGGAGCATCTCTCCATGTTCTTGCTGTTGCTCTGCTTTAATGGGACTGCAAGGGCTCCATCAGCCCACGTTTTCTCCTGCAGTTGTAGCGGGGCCTCATGGCAGAGCTGCAGATCACCACTCGTGATGGGGTAGCTACAGCGGTGGGTGCCTGGGGGGGGGGGGGGTTGGGGAGGGATTTGGCCTGGGAGACTTGCTGGCAGTGTGCTCCGTTTAGGGGATCTTTCAGCCCTGACGAGCTGTTGCTGCCTGAATCTGTGTCCGTAGCGCTTGGCTGAGATGTTGCTGGCCTGACACAGTGAGGCTGCTTAATTGGAGTTTTTAATGTGCTGCGGAGCTGGTACGTGAACAGGTTCATTGTGAGGACCAGGCAGGGCTGGAGGACACTTAGGACCCAGGGGGAGCATCAGAGAGCTTTGCTGGCTGGGCTTGGAGGAGTTCCTGCCTCCCGGGCAGCACTTCTCAGGTGTCCTCGTACAACGGGCGCAGCGGCAAGGCGAGCTCAGCCCTCCCGGCAGCTCCCCGTTCCCTGCGCCCATGCCCATCCTCTGAGCCCCGCTGGGCGCCCGCTCCCCCATGTGCTCGCCCAGGGACAGCTTTGCACCATGAATGACCAGTACCACCGAGCAGCCCGGGATGGCTACCTGGACCTCCTGAAGGAAGCCACTAAGAAGGACCTGAACTCACCGGACGAGGATGGCATGACCCCGACCCTATGGGCCGCTTACCACGGCAATCTGGATGCCCTGCGCCTGATTGTCAGCCGAGGGTGAGCATTGGTGTCGGCACGGTGCCTGCTGTTCCCCGGGGGACAGGGTAGCTGGGCCCCTGTGGGCCCCTGTTTCTCCCCTTCTCCACTCACAGGGCAGTGTGGGTGCGGGTGCCCCAGGGGCTGACAGCTTCCATCCCTAACAGCCCCTCTCCTGCCCTCCCCTCTGTGATTTTCTCTCCTTGTGCTTCAAGTCCGATCCAAAGCTCCTGACGCAGCTGTTGATCACTCAGGGTTATCCCAGCTCCTCCCATCCTATAACCATCCCACGGGCTTGCCCCAAACCCTGCCTGCAGCTCACAGGTAAGGCTGGGTCCCCACTGCACCCTCTGCAAGTGCTTTACAGTCCTGAGTCATGTCCTGTACACGGGCAGATCTGGAAGGCTAACACGCCAGGTCGCTGCCCGACACTAAAATTGCCCTTTTAAATAAGGGGACAGAGAGAATAAGTGCTGCTTCTATTGCAAGAAATGCTCACAGATGGGGGCAGTGCCAGCTGGCAGCCGATGATGCTTGCCTATTTTACCTAAAATAAGATCTGAATATGTGTCTCAAAGGCAACCTGTTGTGCACCTGAAGCCCAGGAAATTCAGGAGTCTGTGCCTTCTGCGAGCGGATTTGGTTAAGCCCAGTCTCCCATCGGGGATTACTTGATGCTGACTTGTCTCTCTTGGTCCCTCATCTGTGCTGAAAGAAATGTCAAATCTGAAGGTCTCTGGGGCCATAAGCATGGATTTGGTAGGGAGAAGGGAGAGGGATTGAGAGGGCTTTAAATTTTGATGGTGGCGAGGAAACTGGTGGGAAGGTCTGTGCTAAGGTGAGATCTGCTGTTCCTGATTCCTTCCCGAGCAGCGCTGGGCTTGACTGTTCTTACTAACCTCCCCAGGGAGCACATGTTGGCGCTTCCTTCCTGCTCCAGGTAGCTCCTCTGAACGCTCCACCTAAAGAGCATCTTCAGCTTCAGCCTTGTGCTAAGAAATTAGTGATGGCACTGATTTTTATCCTTTTTTTTTTTTTTTTTTTTTTTTTTTTTTTCTAGTATCAAGGAATAGTGCTGGGGTTTGGAGCCTGAAGTCACATCCCACCTCCCTGGAAAGGCTTTGCTGTTCCACTTTGGGTCGGGGCTCAGCTGGGCCATCGGCTCCTGAGCCGGGATTTCCCTGCCTGCAGCCGACCAGGGCTGAGCTGGCAGCTCTCATGCCCCATCGGCTGTGTGTCCGCTGTGCCCGTTCCCACACTCGCGGCGTTTCCTTATGGGAGACGGTTACTCTCCGGTCTGCTGGTGTAAAGCCTCCATCCGGCCCGCCTGGCCTTGGCCAGCTGTATTTGTAGGCAAAGCTCTGTCGCACATTGCTGCCCACCAGTTGTAAGGTGCTTTCAGATGCTGGGTCAGAAAGGGTGCGTGTAGCTCCGCTTTGGGAAGTCCTCGGGTGGCTGGTGCAACAGGAGCGTGCTCAGGAAGGTATGTTATTCGAAGTTCAGCAGAGAGAGGGCAAAACACGGCTTTCATCCGAAGCACGGGCCTTTCGGACTGGCTGTATGCCCCGGGCACGTCCTCCTGGGCGCACTCCTCACTAGCCCTCGTGCTCGCAGCTTTGGGCAGTCGTGTGCCGCTGCCGTGCTCCTCCTGCAGCGTACCCAGTGCCCGCCGGCCCCTCCGCGCACGCGGCCGCCGCGGCACTGCTGCCGCCCCGCACAGGCCTCTCGGCCGAGTCGCTGCCTCGCCGGAAAGCCCAAGGGCTGCTTTTCTGCAGAGGGGCCCTTTTATAAAATCATCATAAAAGAAAGGTCCTAGCGGACGTGCCCGGGTGCATCTTGGCTGCTGTTTAATTAACAACCTAATATAATTTGCTGCTGACGGGGAAAATAGCCCGGCAGAAGCTTGGTGCCCTTTAAGTGATGAATAGCGGAGCGAAGCATTCATCGGGGGCTGCAGGATGAATTTGCATCCGAGCATTCATCTCCGTTTGTCAGATGCTCACCCAGGCCCAGGCAGGGATCAGTGAAGCTTCCTCGCCCCTCCAGTTGGGTCAGCGTGGGGTGCTCTGCTCCGGGGAGCCAGCTTTGGGTCAGCGCTGGCCAGCCAAAGGGTGCGAAACACAGAAGAGCCGCCGAGCCGGGGGGTAGGCACTGTTGGCACCAGAGAGGGGCAGTCGCTCGGGTCCGACCCCCCCCCCACCCCCTGGCAGACCCTTTAATTTTCTGTTAATGCCTCAGATGACATATGCAAAGGCTCCTAAGTCTTGCTCAGAAGTTAAGCTTGCTCTGTGCTGCTCAAGGGCTTGTGGAAGTGTTACACCTAGGACCTAACCATCGGGAAGCAAGGCAGGGGGCTCGTTGCTGCACCAAAATGTCAATATAGTTATCTCTGGTCTCGGCTGTCAAAATATTCCTCCTTAGCACGGACAGGCCTGCTCCTCAAGGCAGGAGTGTGCGTGATGGGTGCACATAACAGTGTCTGGAGGAGCAATGATGGGAAAGTCTCAGGGGCAGGTGGGCTTTTAAAATGCCAGTTCCTATTTGCCAGCACTTCATGAAGATCTGGTGCCTGGACAAGCTGGGAGAGCGTTCGCTTGGTCTCCATGCCCTGCAAAGCATGGACGTTATGAAACGTCCTGGCGCAGGGAGGGAGGCTGGCCAGGAGAGGCCCTGGGAAAGCAGGGCTGTGCGAGGGACGCCAAGAATGGATGGCAAGGGGGAGAAAAAAATCACTGTTGATTTCCACGCCTCATTGCAGGCCTGGCTGATGGATATTTAGGATTAGCTAAGCTCTGCCCAGCCGTGGTGAGTGAAGGAGCCTAGTTCATGTGTCCACGGGTTTGGCAACTTGTGGTGTGGGGCCGAAATGCAGAGGGGGATGACGGTGCTGTTGGCGGGTGTGTGAGGGAAGCTCATCATCTAAGCTCGTGTAGATCAGGTCATGAGGTAGACTCATTGCTATGTCCAGGTTGGAGCAGGAGAGACTTCGTAACAGCCAGTGCTCTGCCTGTGCCTTTGTGCCACCTTCGGATGGGGACAGAGAGAGGGGCCGGGATGGAGGGGTCAGCAGCGGCTCGTCCTTCTTGTTAGCAACATAAAAAGCCTTTTTCTTCCTCCTGGCTGGGCTCCAGTGAGGGAGACAAACTCAATTAACATGATGGCTGGGAAAAGACAGACTAACTGGCATTTGGTATTGCAGCTTTTCAGAGGCAGTAATTCTTCAGCACGATTCGTTATGAGCACTGCAGGAGTGACAGACTTCGGCCCAGGTCCCGTTAGCCACAAGTCTGAGGGCTTTGGCTGGGAACAGCCATGACTTTCTTGCCTTGGGGTGGACCATGAGAGGCGCTGGGATGCATATTCCTGCTAAATAGGGCTGCAGTCGGCTTTGTCACCTGGTGTTCCTTTGCTGAGATGTGCCTCAGTTTCCTGCACTACAGAATGGGGGTCATGGATGCCTCCTTTTAAGAAGCACTTTGAGTTTTAATTTCAGAGAGATGTGAGGCAGCGCAAATCGTGCACCCCACACAGAAGCAGTGGGTTGAAGGAGGAGATATGGCTCCTGAGGTCAGCTAGGCTGCTTGAGGGAAGGGTTGCGGAGTGGGGTGGAATAAAACAGCAGGTAGAACACGTGAAGGTGATGGACCTCCTTGCCAGCTGACGGTCACCTGGGTGCCTGGAATAGCAGGGTGGCTGTGTCAGTGGGGAGCTTCCCTGGGGTGATGACCTGCCAAGGAGGTGAAGGAGCTGGGTGGAGCTCTATCACAGCTTAGTTGCTTCCAGTACCTGAGCTGACTTCTTCAAGACAGCGTGAGATCTGGCCGTGGTGACATACCAGGCCAATAGACATGCCCCTAGGCACTACTGCTGTACAAATAGCATTAATAATCACTAGTAACACTGGTTCTTGCAATAACTGCCAACTTAGCTTCTTGCTGAAATACGAGAGAGGGAAAGCCTTAAGATGAGCCTAACCTACAGCATCTGGTGCTAGGTTTTTGGGTATCTGAACTTGCTGGAGAAGAACTTAATCCTTGGTGTACCACCAACTCTATCCTGGACAAAACTTGGGATATAAGACCTGAAACTCTGCTCTGGGTCCCAAACTCATCCTTTTCTGCTCATTTCTAGGTTTTGCTTGAGTCATTGCCCCAACTGGTTGTTTCTCCCAAGGCCACAAATGATTTTTCCTCTTCCTATAGCCAAAAAACATGCTCAGTGTTTTACAGGAGCCAGAGCTACTCCGCAGCCAGCCAGCTCAGAGTTTGAGGGCCTGATCCTTCCCGCACACACATGAGCATGCCTGCCAGGGGATGAGCCAGCCTGTTGTTATCAGAGGAACTTCACACATGTAACCAGGGAAGGACGTGTGTAAGTGTGGATGGATTCCCAGGCTAATTGAGATCCTATGGGAGAAGTGGGGTAAAAAAACGGCAGGAAGGGAGTGAGCGTGCACGTCACAGTGAGAACACAATGACTCAAGAGATGCACATGTCCACTGAAGGGGCTCAATTAACAGTGTTTTTAATAATAATTATTACAAGTGTTGACTCAGCACTTGAAAACGCTTTGAAGTTGAGAAGTGCTGCACTTCACACTTGTTATTAAAATACATCCCCACTTAGTAGACCCTGCAGTCAGCATTTCCTTGTGTGCAGTGCCCTCAAGGTGAAGTTTTGCTTGGTCTGAGACTTGCTGGAGGGAGGGCCTCATGTTTATTATCAGTGCCAGATCAAATGCATCTGTTTTGCAAGTCACCATTCTTCTTTCCTTCTGATGCATTTTTAGTGCCTCTGTTGGACATTTATGGGGCAAAGGGGCCCAGAGATCTAATTTTGCTCTAATATCTTTCTAGACAGTGGAAATATCCAGGGAGAGCTGGTTTTGGTGCTCTTTCCCCTCACTTATTCTCTGAGGCAATAAAAAGCATGAGGAAGGTAGAGCTTCGCACATGAATCTCCCAAGACTTTGCTCTTTGCCACCCAAACCAGATGGATGTGAAAATGGGCTCTGAGGTGTAGTGTATGGATCAAGCATCCTGCAAGAGAAGCGGTTGGTTTTAGATGCAAGGTTATTTCCAGTGCATCCATTGCTAAATCACTGCCAAAATAAGTCCATATAGTTGTTGGGTCCCTCACAGTGGCCTGGCTCATCTGCCCAGACATGTCTGAGCCAACACACGTGTGTCCATTCAGAGTACATGTAAACAAATGACTGTTCATGCACCGAGTCCCACCGCCAGCCCCGGCAGTTCTAGTTTCACTGGCTCTTTAATCCAGCTCCATCAATAATTTACTCCTCTCTTGCAATTCATCAAATATTTATCTTCCCCATGAATTTCCCACTGTGGACATGTCCCTATGAGAGTAGGGAGATGGACAGGGAGTTACCTCTTCTGGCAACTTGGCGTTGCCACCGTACTGGCAGCTCTCCTCCTGTACTTCAGCTGCTTCACAGCTCCTCAGTTCCTGCAGTCTCCCCACCCCTTTTCTTCCTAGCACTATTTCAGGCCTCATCTTTGAAGCCCTTCTTGGCTTCAGTGAGAGATGTTGAAGGCCCAGGATATGAAGTCCTGCAGGGCTTTGTGTTGTTTTCTTCTTTTTTTCCCTTTTTTTTTTAAGTCTTAGTTCCTTTACACATTTTTCAACCTTTTGACCAGCTCTTGCTGAATTTGCCAGAAGGCTCAAGATTGTAGAGATACTAAGTTTCTACAAATTTTGTGGAAATAGATGTCTGCTGGAGAGCTACTGCTGATGCTCCCAGTAAGGAAAAAGCTGAATGCACCTCGCTGTGGTTGTTAAGGAGTCCTGACAGGAAACTCATGTTCTAGATATAAATAATCTCCATTTTAATCTCTAGATGCTGGTTTTATTCCTTCTGCCATTTGCAGAATCATTTCCTTTCCATATTAGATAGCTAAGACACTTTGGCAAAGCCTGAACATTGGGAACCAGTTATTACGGAGGCTGCATAGCTCTGCTTAGGCTCTGTCGTTCCCTGAACACCAGTGTTGAGAGCGGAGTGTGGGGAGCTTGGAGCATATGAGGGCTAACGTGCTGGAAGGGGATGTCACTGGGTCTCACGTATGAACACTGGTGATGAAGGTGTAAAGGAACGCAGGTGGCAGCAGGGAGAAGTCCCTAGGTCTAGCAATCTTGGCTCTCTCTCACTGCAGCACCTTTTTGCCTCTTTCAAGTGAGATGGGCTGTAGCGCGGAGGATGTGTGGAATTTGGGAGAGGCTTCTGGGCTCTACTGATCCCAGCCCTTGTCAACACAGACCTAAAGCAGTGAGGAATAAAATCGCACAGGGCGGATGTCTCAAGGGTGTGTTCCCCTTCCAGACCCCTGATTCTACCAGTGTGTTTACTCTCTTTCTTTTGAAAGCTTAGAATGAGCATCCTGGTGCCTGAGCTGGCTGAACCCTCCTTTAGACGCTTTCTTGGAAGCCAGGGTTTGTATTTGGGTCCCTCGCGGCTGAGGGACAGTGCTTGGCTCCTCTAAAGCTCATCAGAAAGGATGGCAAGCAAAAGAGCAGGAGCAGTGCTGAGCTGCAACTCCAGCAGAGCCATGCTCCACTGCGGGCAGTTACTCTTAGTAGTGGTGGAGCTGCACAGCCTTAATAAAAGGCTCTGCCTTGCCCGTGTGTGTGAAGGGAGAGAGCCTTGTTGATAGATAAGCCTTGTTGATAGATACTGCTGCTGGCTGCGTATCATTAGCACACATGCTTGAGCAAAAGCCTGGTGCCAGCAGGGGTGTGAACTATCTCTTGTTTCAGCAGATCATAAATACAGAGGAATGTAAGGAGTGCAGAGCTGCCCCGAGTCCTGGGTTCACGTCTATCCTGCTCCATGGGCCCAGCACCTCAGGGGAGATGGGAGATGTGGGCAAGCAGTCGTGCCCACAGCAGCTTGCTGGGGTAGGGGCTGACACAGAGCGAGAAGAGCTGCTAATTGCGTTAGCTGAGTGTCCAGCCCTTGAGGAGTGCAGAAACATAATCTCCACTTTCTCTGAAACTAGATTCTCAGGATGTGCTAATACAAACTCACTTCGAGGCATGCAATCGAAACCAAGCATGGTACGGTGAAGAACCCTCACGAAAACCCAACCCCTAGGCCTAGGTCAGCAATTCTGCTCTTATTGTCTATTGAAATACGTCCTCTTGTGTCCTGAACTTCCCCACACATGAAAGAAGGGTGGAGGATTTAGTTCACATGGAGACAGAAAAGTGCAGCAGCTGGCGGTTTTCAGAACTAATGCTTAGGATGGCCATTTTTTGGTGGGGTTATCATCATGAGGACCTGGTGTATACAGGGGTATTTTGGGATATTTTTCCATGTAATATGAATGAAGCCAATATTTGAAGTTGGAATCTGCATAGCATTTAATGGGATGTTTGAGATGTGAAATTTTATAATAAGCTAATAACCTGAGCTGTCATCTGCCCCACATCTCAATTTTGGGCTATTCAGAATCTGACCTGTCTCTCTCCAAAGATGGGTTGGATGCAGGAACGTATCCCTTGGGAGTTACATTCATTTACAGGAATTGCCACAGGCTTGCATGTCAGGCATGTGATTCCATGTCATTGGTACACCCCTCCAGAAGCCTTAAAAGTGAAGTTGTGAGGGCTGGAGACATGTGGTTTTGTATTTCGAGGAGGAAATGATTCATAGTGCAGGTACTATTCACTTGCCGCTGCACAATTGCGATAACTTGTTCTCTAGGAAATATCTCGATAGAGTCTGTCGAGCAGGTCTATGAACTAACCGGTTCTTTTCCTTGTCTTATAGGGGGGATCCAGACAAATGTGACATCTGGGGGAACACTCCTCTCCACCTGGCAGCAGCCAATGGTCACCTGAACTGCCTTTCCTTCCTCATCTCTTTTGGGGCCAACACATGGTGCCTGGACAACGACTACCACACCCCGCTAGACATGGCAGCCATGAAGGGACACATGGAGTGTGTGCGTTACCTGGACTCCATTGCTGCCAAGCAGAGCAGCCTCAACCCCAAGCTGGTGAGCAAACTGAAGGACAAGGCCTTCCGGGATGCAGAGCGGAGGATTAAGGACTGTGTGAAGCTGCAGAAGAAGCACCATGAAAGGATGGAGAAACGGTACAAAAAGGAGATGTCAGATAATTCAGACACCATGAGCTTCTCTAGCTATTCGAGTAGCACTCTAAGCAAGAAGTTCCAACACATGTCTATGGTGACTTCCCTGCCATACTCGCAAGCCACTATCCACGGTACAGCCAAGGGAAAAACAAAAATACAGAAGAAGCTAGAGAAGAAGAAGCAGGTAGATGGGACATTCAAAATATATGAGGACGGGAGGAAAAGCGTGCGGTCTCTGTCTGGCCTGCAGCTAGGGAATGATGTCATGTTTGTGAAACAAGGCACATACGCCAGCCCCAAGGAGTGGACACGGCGTAATATCAGAGACATGTTCCTCACAGATGAAGATACCGTCTCGCGTGCCATAAGCGATCCAGGTTTGCATATGGACTCAGCCCACTCGGAAGTCAGCACTGACTCTGGCCATGACTCCTTGTTCAACCGCCCTGGGCTGGGCACTATGGTGTTCCGGCGCAACTATGTTAGCAGCGGGCTCTTTGGGATCGGCCGAGAGGACACTGGCGCACTGGGAGAAAGCAACACTGATGGGGTAGGTGTCAAACTGCGGAGTCGCCTGCAGCGCTCGCCAAGTCTCAACGACAGCATTGGCAGTGCCAACAGCCTGCAGGAGAGGAACGCAGAGGAGCTGCCCTGGGATGAGGTAGAGCTGGGCTTAGATGATGATGATGAACCAGACACTAGCCCCTTGGAAACTTTCCTCGCTTCCCTGCACATGTTTGAGTTCATCTCCATCTTGAAGAAGGAAAAGATTGACTTGGAGGCCCTCATGCTATGTTCAGACAATGACCTGAAAAGCATCAATATCCCATTGGGTCCCAGGAAGAAGATTGTGGATGCCGTCCAGCGGAGACGGCAGACTTTGGAGAGGCCAGATGTCATTGTAGACACTGAGCTGTGAGTAGAAGATAGGGCTACTGAGCAATTAAACTCTTTAGCCGGTAGAGATGTGGATAATGTAAGAGTCTGTTTTCAACCTACTTGGAAGACGGCAGGTAACTGCAGTGCTTCTGCATGTGGGCAAATTCCTGCTTGTGTGGAAACGATGAGAGTTTGGAAAGATGGCAATAGTGTTAGATCACTACTCAACAGCCCTAATGCAGCTGGGGAGGACATGAAGTTTTGCTTCATAACCTATATGAATGCAAACTGCTCTGTGGTCTGATTCTTCTGAGTCCTTGTAGCTGGGATTTTTCAACCACACCCATGCTTGTCTTGACTCTTCACCTGTTGAAGGTGTTAGGAAATCAACCATAATTCCCCAGTGAGAGCAGACTGAGGCCAGTGCCCAGTGGCTTTCAGAATACTTCCTCAAATGCTTGAGTTCTTACTCAGACCTTTGGAGATTGCATATTTGAATTTGAGCTATTCTTGCTGTGTTTTTTGGCATTTCCAGGGTTTGGCTGTTTTGGGCCAAAAAGACCACAGGCCTGCCACTGAGGTGAGCGAAAGGCGTTAGTTCGGGTCTCCCTGCTATCACATCTGCCGACACTCCAATCCACTGTGTTGTTTCAGCTTTGCAGCCTCCAAATGTCTGTATTTCTTGCTGCTTTTACTGGTTTTCAGTTCTGCTCAGTCTTGGATCCCCAGGGTGCTGATAGATTTTTCTCTTTCCCTTTGCAGATAGCAGCAGCAGCAATTTTTTTTTCATGAACAAGAAACAAAACCAGTTCTAAGTTGCCAGAAAACACAAGCCAGAGACTCTCTTCCTGGGGCAGCTGGATGCCATCCCCTTCAGTTCCTCCAAAATGCCCTCCTGCTCTCTCGCTCTGCTACTTGGCCGTGCAATGCTTTCAAGTGGTACCTCTGAGTACCCGCTCTGAGGGGTGATTGCTCAGCTTGGACCGGGCAGCTTCATCCTGCCAGCCTGATGGGACGAAGGTTGCCTGCTCTCTGGAGGAACAGGAATGTGCTATGCAGACAGCTAGGAAACTGCGTAGTCACAGGCTGACAAACCATGCAAAGCCATGAGTGGAAGGAGTTATGTGATGGTATTTTCAAAGGGACCCAAAATAAATAATTACGCTCAGACTTTCTTGGGCAAAGTGGTTGATTTGGGGTTTGGGATAGAGGCACAGGGAAATGGGACATCCTGGCCCCTCTCCTGGTTCTTGGTTGCTTTGGGTATGTTGTTTGATACTGTGTTATCAGGGGTGAGTTTTGATTACCTTGGTATTTGGGTATTTTGGCTTGAGATATCCCAGCTTTGCTTTTTGCAAGTAGGTACTCAGCAAACCGAATCATGTCTGTTCTCTCCTGAATGAGACTATCAGAAACGAAGATGGTGTTTTGAATGCCTTTCAGTGCCCGAGTCACATAGGCTGTCCTGCAGAGGTAATATTTCTGTCCTATCTCTCCAAGGCACTGAGCTGTGTAAGCAATTTATGCGTAAGGCACCTGGACATTTGCCTCCAGGAGTTTCCTACAACGGTGTGTGGCACCAGAGGATAACTACTGGGCTGCAGTGAAGAGGCCTTTCCAGACAGCCCTGATAATGACAGTGCTCAAAGTGCAGCCCAGCTCCGAACCATAGGCGTTAGGTATTTTGCACGGACCCATCACCTCCCTTGCTGGCCATTACGCTCGTTTTCCCCAGCTTGCAGCCTCCTGCTGTAGAGCAATACATGCAGAGTCCACAGATGGGTCGTGGGTGGAAGAAGTGTTTCTGGGTGCAGCAGCTTGCTGTGGACCTGTGTCCTCACCTGATCTCATGCCTCGGTGGAGACACAGCCCAATGGGAGAGAGTCAACAGCCCTGTGCTGGCAATGGGCCTGTTCAGGCTGTGATGCAAACTACTGGTTTAGACAAGTGCCGCCTAGATTATGTTGTTGCTGGGATGGCTTCAGGTGAGGTAGTAAAGCCGCAAACAAGGCGACTGCCACTAGACAGCCCGTAGGTTGGTTATAGGGGTGCTGAGACTGTAGTGAAGGTAGCTGAAAACTGGACCACAGCAGGAAGCAGCAACGGCTCAAACGACCCCACAGGCCAGGGGATCCAATCTTAGGCTTATCCTACAAGCAGTGAAAGGTCTCCTGGATCTTAACAAATCTGAGGTGAGTTTTAATTCTTTACTGTCATAATCATGTCCCAGCCTGCCTCATTACAGCGCCTGCAGCCGAGAGCACTAGTCTCACAGTGTGCCCGCCGCCGCAGAGCGGGACCTGCGCTCCCGCTGGTTCCTTGCAGGCAGGTTTGAGCCCTGGCTGTAGTAGAGAGGAAAGTCTGGTCTAACCTTTGTGAGAAATGCTGGCTGCTTTGGTGAGGCATGCGAGCATCCATGGGCATAAATCCTGCCAGTAAGTGGAAGGTTGATTTGTTGTTTCATCTGCAGCTGGAGGAACATGCTCAGTTACGCATGTGTTTATCTTGCTGTTAATCTAGCCTCACGTCAATGATGCAAACGATAAGGAATAACCTGAGCATGGCAACTTGTGGCGGGATGTGTGTGCTCGCTCCAGGGTTGTCTGCGATCTGGACCACACTTGTCCCTCCTGAGATGTGAAGACTCTTTCCTCCACACACCGCTTCCAATTCACTTCCCCTGTGCCAGGCTGTCTTTGCCCCCATGCCTCTCTTGGGACTAACTGGAAAACATTTAAGTTAGGCTGCTGCTTCTCTTTTGCAATGCATGTCTCCTGTGCCAGCTCTGGCTTCTTCACCTCCGTTATTAGAGCAGCTGAAACAGGTCCCTATTCTGAGATTAGGACAAGCTCTTGTGTTGAGCCTACAGCCTGCATTTCCACTCCCAGGAGGTCCCCTGCAAGGCGTGTAACCACAGCTGCACAAATGTGTCTTTAAGCAGTTGAGCTTGAACCCTGCTTGTGAGCACCGAGCATCTGCAGCCAGATGTAACGTCTCTCCCAGTGTTCAGCTCATCGAGATGGTGACCGGCAGGGATGACCCAGCGAGCCCTGAACCAGCCTTTCTGATGGCTGATTGGAGGAGAACAAGTGCATACAAATATATGTGGAATATTTTTACTGTGGAAAGGCTTTAGTGCTGCAGGCTCTGTTTTTTTTTTTCTGGTTGCAGAACATGTATTAGCTTGGTGTGAAGCTGTGCAAGTCCTTTCCCCTGCCTGTGCAAGCCCTGGGCTGCGCACGTGTGTGCGTGAAGATGAGGAGCGCCCTTTGCAAACAGTTAGACTTGTTGCCTGTCACAAACGGGGGGCTGGCGGCCCCCTGTCCAGCTGCTCTCCGAACAGCTGGAGCCCCATCACGAGCAGCACGGGGGCTCGAGTCCCTGCCAGTCTTTACAACCGCACCGCACCGCACTGCCTGCGGAGATGCTCCAGCATCAGCTAACCACCAGCACTGCGCTGAAGGTTTAAGATCTTTCTGTACCGAGGCAAACCGAGAACAAACATTTTGGCATTTGGAAATGGCTTGCCGCAGAGCGTCTTTTGCCTCCTTTCTCGGGGCACCCGAGGGGATTGCTGCCCCGGCGCTCCCTCCTCTTCCCCTTCGCTCCTGGCTCCGAGAAGTGGTGCTGGCTACGTGCGTTGTCCATGTCCACCCCTGGCAGTGGGTTTGCAACCCCCACGGAGGGCCTGCTGCCCGGCTGCCCCGTGCAAGAGCCCTGCCGGAGCCTCCCGAGGGCCCTGGTTAGCCACAGACGCAGCGGGGAGCGTAAATGCTCACGGCTGCCGGGGGCTCGGGGTTGCGCTGGTGGGGGACACGGTGCTGCCAAACTGCCTTGCGACCACGGGCTCCCTGGTCAGCTCTGCCTTGCCCTGCTCACAGCGTGGGAATGGCAGAGAGGGGAGCGTTAGCCAGGCAGTTCTGTAAAGGTGCCTCAGGCAAAAGCTGCTCTTAGCTTTTAGAGGTAATTTCTAGAGATAAAAATGCTTTTATATTTGGAATAATTCTTGACTTGATTTACATAACTTTGGGCTTGATTTCTAGGAAAAGTACTAGAAAGTAAACATGCTGAGTCGGTTTCTCAGGAAAAGGCTACCAAGCGCTGAGTTCAAAGCCCTGTTTTGTTTGGTCCCACTCCAAAGCCAGGGCTGGTGGCTCAGCGTGCTAATGTCACAGCTCCCTCTGCCGGGACCCGAACCCCGGGAGCAGCCGTGGACCTGCTGCCTGGCTGGAGCACGAGGCACGGGGACAGGGTGAGGAATTGGGGGTGGCCGCTAGGTCCTGGCCGTGAGCAGGACGCGTAACTTTGCAATTCGCCCCACTTTGCGCTGCCCATCACTCCAGCACAACGGGTACCAGTTTACCCTGGTAATGGAAAAGGAGAAGCAGAGCTTGGCACCCGTAAGGGCCTTTTGCGGGCCAAGAGCAGGAAAGGTTTTCCACCTGGGGGCTGTGGGGCATTGCAAATTCAGTAACTTTCTTTTCGTTTAGATTCATCCAAACAGTTGCTGATGTCTGGCTGACGCTGAGGGAAATAGAGACACCCCTTCCAAATCCTCTTTCCTCCAAAGAACTGCTCTGGTTGCAAATGGATGTAATGATACCCAAGTGCCACGGATCAAGTCCCCACCAAGCTAAGAACGAGCCTAAAACACTGCTCAGCAAAGCCCTGGGGACAACCACGGTCAGCTCTGCGAGCGCGGCCTTGCAGAGCCCAGCACGTGGTCCGGGGCCAAGGACTGTCCCCGGGGCCGGGCTCTGGAGGAGGCTCTCGGAGGCGCCGGGAGAAAGTGCTCGCGCTTCTGGGCAGCGCGCGCTGCCGGGCCGCACATCCCCGGCTTGGTCTCAGTTCTGACTGGGACATCTCCCACGAAATGTGCCGATGGGGCTCATGCTGGGCAGGCTAGTGAACACCCCCGGGTGCCAGGGGCTCTTCCCAGAAGCCGGTGACCCTGGTGGGTGCCTTGGCTGGGTGCTGGGGCGTTTTGGGATGGAGGTGGCGGATGCGGGGATTGGCCCCGGTGCCACGGCACCTGCCCCTGCTCCGTGCACGGGGAGCTCGCGGGTGCTAATTGCATCTCCGCTGCGGCCGAGAACAACACGCTCCCGCTGGAGCGGGCTCTTGTGAAAGCGGGGTGGAGGCCGGGCCTGGCACACCCCGAAATACCCTTCCAAACAGAAACCGTATCAGGCAGCAGCTTCCTGCAGCCCGGTGCTGCCCTCAGCCAAGCGCCAGCCCCGCTGGGCAGCCGGGACCCAGTGCCGTCCCCACGGGCGCAGCAGGAAAGCCCTTGCAGCGCGCGCTAGCCCGGCGGGCTCGGCAAAGAGAGGAGGGCGTCCTCGCCCGCGTGCCGAGCGGCCCCCGAGCGCGGCGTGCTGTTACTCCTGTGCCTTTCCCTCCCCGTCTTTAGTTGGGATCCCTGGGGAGCTGGGCTGCAGCCTTGATGAGGGAAAAAGCAGGTGAGGTTTTAGGGGCCGAGCGGGGGATTGCTGGGCCGTGCAGCGGTGCTGGAGACGCTGGTACGCAGGGGCCGAGTGGGTGCTGCAATAGCCCCGCTTGGCACCCGGGTACCGCAGCCGTGGGCGGCCGTCGAGCATCCCGCAGCAGATTCGCGTCCTGGCCGGGCGACTGCAGCCCGCAGCGGGGCCGCGGGAGAGGCAGGCGGCTGGACCGCAGCGAGCGGGGGGCAGCGGGAAGGAGGCCGCAGAGCGCCGTCCCGCCTGCCGGCTTTGCCTTCCCCTGCACGCGCCCCCGACGCGGCTCGGCGCCAGCCGGGGTGCAGCCTGACGTAGCACCCGCTGCATCGGAGCCGGGGCCGGGCCGGCGGGCACGGGGCTGAGCGGCGCGGGAGCAGGAGGCCGGGCTGGGTGCAGCCCCTTGCAGGCAGCTTTGGCGCTGGCTTTTGGGCCCCTTTGCAGCTCATTCCCAAAGCTAAACCAGCGACGGGGCCCGGTGTCGGGCCGGCGCACGTGCCGCCTGACTCACCGCGGCGCTTCCTCCTGCGGAGCTGGCGCCTGCAGCGGCGAGGGCCGCCGGCTCGCCGCGGCGCCCCGGAGCGCCGGCCTGGCCCCGAGGCCGCGATCCCGGCTTTGCTTGTTATCTTCCAGCCTCCAGCTTTTTTGGAGGTCTGGGAACAGCCTTCCTACGGCTCCTCTCGGCTCTGCACCTTCCAGGTCCCGCCATGCGCTGCTGGGGGGGGGGGGGAGGCGACCCGGGGACCGTCCGGGTCCCTGCGCGAGCCCTGCAGCGGCACCGAAGCCCCGATGCCAGGAAGGTTTCCGCCGGGCTTTCCCGCGGCTCTCCCGCGCCGGCCCCGTCCGCCCGCGCTGCCCGAGCCGCTATAGCCGGGGCCGAGTCCAAGCCTCTCCCCAGCGCTGCTTCAATAACGGAGCTAACGAGAGCCGCTGTCAACACGTCTGCAGCCTCCCGGCCGGGGCCGCACAAGGGCGAACCGCGGCGCCGCGGCCGAGGCGCCCGGGAGGAGAAACCTGTTTCACTGACCTTGCTCCATCGGCGCCTCGGTGGCTCCGCCGCGGCCGAGTCTGCGAGCGCGCGGGGCTGCGGCGGGGGGCGGACGCGCCGCGGCGGCCCTCAGGGGCGGCGCGGGAGCCGCCGGGAGCCGCGAGGCCGGGGCGTCATCGCGGGGAACGCGGACGGACGGATGGACGGGCGAGCGAGCACCGCCGGGCAGATGCTGCCTCCCGGCTCGGGCTTCGCGCTGCGCCTGCCTCCGCGGCCTCGCTCCACCCCTCCGCGGCTAATAAAGCCTCCGCCGCGCTCCCGGCCCTCCTTCGCCACTGACTCACCCGCCGGCTGCCCCAGCCCAGGCCCCCGACCGCCCCGCGCCTCCGTTGCCTGACCTATAAAACCGGGCTGCCCCCCCACCTCCCCGCGCTCGCACGAGGCAGCCGGGCGCCCGAGCGAGCGAGCCGCCCCGTCACCCCCCCCCCACCACCGCCGGCGACGTCCCCCCCCCGGGGGCTGTGTGTGTGCACGGGGTGCGGGGGGGGGGGGGTGATGATGCCTTCGCCCGGGTGCCCCGGCCGCCCCCGGCACCCCGAAACCCCGTGGGACGAGTTGGGAAAGCAGGGCGGCGGCGGGGACCGGGCTCTGCCCAGCTCACCCGCCCTGGCGTTCCCCTTCCAGCCCCCCGCCGCACCGTGCCCGTGCCGGGACCCGGCATCGCTGCCCCGGCCCGGCCCGGCCCGGCTCGGCCAGGTGCTCGGCCCGCCTCTCCCGGCGGGACCCCGGCGGGACCCCCGGCTGGCTTTGCTGGGAGGTGAGGCTCGGTGTCCGGGCAGGCAGAGGCGGCCGGGGCGGCTTTTAACGTCGTAGGTGGCACTGAACCTTTTGGGTTTTACGCGGGAAGTTTCCCCCAGCCCGGAGCTGGCCGAGTTCAGTCCGGTGCGGCGGTTCCCGGGGTGCCAGCGGTGGAGCCGGCAGCCTGCGTGCAGGGGCCGCGCAGGGTGCTCGAGGGAGCTTTTCCAGCTCGCTCCTCGAGCCAACGAAACGTGCACCTTAGTCACTGCTCTCCCAGCGGGGAGATTTCCGGGGGCATCGCTTGCGCCATAGGGCCACGGCCTGCCAGGGCACAGCCCCGGCGCGGGGCAGCAGGGACTTCCAAGAACCGGCTCCTGCCCAGCGCGGTAAATCCCCAATATCAGCTCGCTGGTGCGGCCCTGCCTGGCTCCAGCTGGCCTCTGCCCAGCCGGTGACGTGGCTGCCGGACGCCTCCTTCGTGTGCCAGCAGCTCGGGCGCGCGGAGCAGCCCCGGCCGCCCGCGGGCTCCCTGGGCCGGCTCGGCTCGGCTCGGCTCGGCTCAGCTCAGCTCAGCTCCCGGGGCAGGCTGAGGCACCCCGGGGAGCGCGTGAGCCCCTCCGCACGGCTCGGCCCGGCCGCCCAGCGCGGGAAAGCGGGCTGCTGATGCTCGTCCCGCCGCTCAGCCCCGGGGAGGTCGGGCATATCTCGCGCCGCCCGCCGCTCAGTCTCCGTTGGTCTTTTCCCAACGGCTCGTCCCGTGCCCAGGCCCCCGCCTGCCCGTCCCTCCGCCGGGACCCCCGGCACCGAGGACTTGCAGGGCCTCTCGCGGGCGCCGTGCGTGGAAACCCCCGGCCGGGCAGCACTGGCGGCGCTGGCAGAGGCGGCTCGGGAGCCCCCGGCAGCAGCCGGCTCGACCTGCCGCGGCAGCTCCTCCCGCCCACGGTTTCGCCGTAGCCTGGTTTCTATTATAAGCCCCGTTTTCGTTCCGCCGGCCTCCTCCCTCCTTGAGTTTGCCCCACTTTGCCCTCCTGCAGGCGACTCCGGCGCGTGGCCGCCGGCCGCTGACCCCGGTCCCCACGGCCGGGGCCTCATCCGGCTCGGCTGGAGGCAGGAAAAACACCCAGCGGCGACGTTCCCGGCGGCTCCCGCTGCCTCGGGCGGGGGTTAGGGCGCGGGACCCCGGATTTGCCAGGGACGGTGCTAGGAGAGCGGGAGGAAGCTGGAGAACCGGGGTTAGGAAGAGTTGGTCACCGGGCTTTGCAGGCGGCAGCGCCCCGGCAGCCTTCGCGGCGTTTGTGCCCTCCCGGGAACGTGCAGGGCAGCAGCGCCCTGGGCACGGCGCTGGGGCCGCCGCTCCGGCCGCGCTGGGGCCGGCGAGCGCGCCGGGCTGCCACGAGCCTCCGCCGGGCTCCCCCGGAGGATCCGGGATCCGGAGCGCCGAGGCTCCAAAGGTGTCATTAGGAGCGTGCCTGTTTTTCCAAGCTAACTGGTTGTGTGGGTCCGGCCGCGCTGACGAAATCGCTGCCGGGTGGCACGTGAGCCACCCCTGCGGCCGGCGAGCCCCATCTCGGCGCCCGCGTTGGACACGGAGCGAGGCGGCGGCCCCGGGTGCAGCGCTGCCCGGGACCTGGGCGAGGGGAACCGGGCCGCTCCCGGGCTCGCGCTTCGGCGGGGCTCGTTTTCCCGGAACCGGGAGCTTGTTTTCCTCGAGGGCATCCCGTTTTTAGGGACATCCTGTTCAAAGGGCGGTGGCGCCGCTTCCCCGGAGCCGTTGCTGCAGCTCGTCCATCCATCCGTCTGTCCATCCCCGTGCGGCGCCCGGCGTTGGGTAACGCTCGCCAGGCGGTGACGCCGGCACCCGCGGGTGGGGGCAAGCAGTTTCGGTCGGGGCAAGAGCAGATGCGCACAAATTAATGGTTACCTTCGCCCTGAGCTGCTAAGTGGAGGAAGTCTGTGATTAGTTGACACCTCCAGCCAGGCTTCGGAAATTAAGCCGGGCTGGAGCAGGGGGCGGGTGACACCTGCTGTGTTCACAGCTGATATATAAAATCGAAAACAGGCTCCAGATGTGGTATCAGGACATTCTGGTGGTGGCGGCGGCCGAAAGGGGCTGGCACCAAATATGTGGCGAGTCCCCACGAGGGATTTGGAGGAGCAGGACAGAGCAAGAGGTGCAAGTGGGATGGGGACAGCTGTGGCACTGGGCAGAGAGGAGTGAATTACGCGTGGGCTTCGCTGTGGATTTTGCAGAGAAGGCGGCTCGGCTCTGTGCAGGGCTGTGCGACAGCTCGGTGCTGGCTGCGGGGTCTGGTTTTAGCTTGCAGTTGGCTTTGAATAAACCTCATGAATCAGCCGCCTCCCTGATCTCACCCTTGGGAACGGCAGCGATTTACCCCCGAGGTTTGCCCCTTCTGCTTTTGATGGTTCCTGTGTCTCGAGTAGCTGATGCGAAGGGGAGAAGGAAGGGCGGGGAGCGGCCGCCAGCCCGCATCGCCCTCCGGACCGGGAGCCCCGCGGCGCGGACGCAGTGCTGGCGGCCGGCTGCGCTCCGCAGGCGGCAAAGGCTCCCGGTTCCTCCCCGCAGCGCACCAAACCGCCGCCCGGCCGGGACCGCGGGGGGGTCACATCCTGACCCGGCCTCCGGGTGCGTTTCGGGGGAGCAAAGCTGGAATCTCTGCAGCTGGCTGCAGCTGGCAGGTAAATCCCTGGCTGTGCTCCCCCCCGGGGTGAGTTTCATTGCAGTTTAGCAGAGCAATTTCCCGTTTGCACCTGCATCGGCATCAGCACCTGTCCCGCTCAGGACCTCTCCGTTGGCCAATGCCATCCTGCAAACCCGGGCGTTTGCGGGAAGTTCGGCTGCGGGCGGGCGGGCGAGCTCCAGCCTCGCCGTGCAGCATCGCGGCCGGCCGGCCCCGGGCAGCACCGGCCACGCTCGCGCCGGCGACGTCGGGTGCCCCTGACTCAGCCGGGAGCGGGCCAGCCGGGCACGGATGTGAGCCACGCACTGCAGTCCCCGGGACGGGCCAGCGCGTGCTTTAATTTTCCCGTCGGTGGTGACCAGTTTGCGCCACGCCGGCTGGCACAAAAGCACATCCATGAGATTAGCGGGCAGAGGGATCTAGTTTCTCCCCGGTTCTTGCGCACCGATGGGAAGCGTTTCGTCACCTGCGGTGGCCACGAGTGCCCGGTGCTGCTCCACTGACTCTTTGCAAACAAAGAAAGTTCCCAGGAACTGGGCGTTGGGGATATTTGTTCAGGTTAAACACGGTGCCGCATCCCGTCTGAGCCGGGTTGGGAGCGCGGGGGTTATCGAAGGGCCCTGGCCGGCTGCCGGAGCTGGTGCGTGTGCCGGACGGGACCCGCGGCCACGAGGGCTGGGGGGGCTCGGTGGCACCGCGGTCCCGGGTGGCTCCCAGTGCCCCAAGGGCGCTTTCCCCCCCACACGAGGAGGGGGCTCGGGCCGGCACAGCCCCTCTTCTGGAGGGCATCCCCAGCACCCTGCCACCCTCATTAATTTTATTACCTGAACATGTGTTGAACCTATGGGGGGGGGGGAATCCCACCCGAGCCCCGGTGTCATTGCCTGGTTTGGCTTTTCCCTGTCCCGGCTCGCGGGACCCCGTGCCGGCTGGGAATGGCTCGACTCTGCACCGGGCATCGCGCTGATCCCCGCCGGCCACCCTGCGCTCGGGGGCTTGTGAGTCCTTGCTGTGGTTTTCCTCCAGAAGTGGAGGGGTTTGCTTTGAAGAAGAGGCAAAATCAGCTTTTCCTGTCACCCAGCAAGTCTGACTGGGGTTGGTGGGTGCAAACCGGGGTGGCAGCAAGGCGGCAGCAGCAAGGTTGCAACCCCAAGTCTGCAGGCCCTTAACCAAAGCGCAGCACCGTCGTTCCGGGTGCACAAGCTCCCGGCACAACGCGGCCCTGACCGCAGGGCTCGGCCGCTCGCGCGTCCTGGAGAAGCGCCCGCCCCGAGGCGGGGGCCGCAGCGGCGATGAAGCCCCGAAAGCGCCCGTGAAGCAGCTCAGCCCCTCGGCGGGGGTAATTAGGTGGGATTTGCCAACCCTGCTAACGCGGGAACACCCTGATGGTCCGTGCTTGAAATCTTCCATCGTGAGGGAGGGGCTGGGAGAACCGGCAAAAAATGAGAGCAAACCGAACGGGGCTGTTTCGTGCAGCCTGGGTGATGGATGGATGGATGGATGGATGGATGGATGGATGGATGGATGTTCATCTCCTGATTCTTTATGCGGGTGTCTGAAAGCTTAGCCGCAGTGTCGGCTGGCTCCAAGCCCTCCTCCGGGAGCCTGAGGAGGAGGGAGGACTAGAGAAGCTGTTTTTCTTGTTTGCCCCACGTTTACCCTGGGAAAAACCATCTCTCCAGTCCCGCTTGGAAGCGATCGCTCGTAACATGTGTCTCTGGAGCGAAAGCCTCGCGGGCCCCCGATGCTCCCCCGTTGCTGCGGCCGGGGCGCTTTTTTGGGGCGCGATGGTGGGAAGCGCGGAGCCCGGGGGGCGGCGAGCCCCCGCGCGAGGGTCGCTTTCCCGGGAGCCGCCCGGTGACGTGCTGCTGCGCGCTCCGGGGTCCCGTCCCGGCGAGCGCAGAGCGAGGCGGCGCGGGCGTCCCCGCAGCTTCCCGGCTCCCGGGGCGGTTTCGGGGCGCTCAGCCGGAGGTGGAGAGGGAAAAGCGAGGCAACCCTCGCTGACCGCGCCGGCGGGGAGGGCAGGGACAGCGTTTCGGCGGGGAAGCGGACGCAGCCGGTGCACGGGCAGCCGCGCGGCCCTGCGCTAGCCCCCCCTCTCCCGCGGCTCGACTGCTCTTAAGCTCCACGTTAAAGAGGCTGCCGGGGCCAAGGAAACGGTCCCTCACGGGGCAGGATGCGTTCGCTCTTGCTCTCCTCTCCGAACAAACGAAACCCTATCCCCTGCCCTAGACGCCCTGCTTGGGTTTCTCGGGGCTATTTCTGGCACGGGGCTCCATCGCCTGAAGCGTTTCCGCTGCCTCTCTCCAGCTCTTTTCTTCCTCCGTCGTTTCTCCGTCCTCTCTGCCCTCTCCGTCCTCGCCGGCGCGGCGGCGGCGGCCCCTGCTCGCCGCCCGAGATGGGGGCTGCTGCCCGAGACGGGCCGCCAAGGCGCATTAGTGCGATTGCTAATCTGCATTCGCTCTCCTCCCCGCGCCGCCCTGCTCCTCCCTTCTCCAAATTGCTCCCGCCTGGGACTCCGGCGCGGAGTGGAGCCGGAGGCTGGCAGGCTGCCCCGAGATGGACCGCGCCGCGGGAGCCCCCGGCCCGCCGCGGGGGTGAGTATCAGCCGAGGGCTGCCGGTTTTCCCGAGCCCGGCGGTTCGGGATGCTCCGGCGGCTCTCCCGGCTGTCAGCCGGTGCCGGGTCCCCATTGCAGCGCCGCTCCTTTATTTATTTATTTTTTCGTTTTTAAGCGTCGCTGCCCTTGTCGCGTCCTTCAGCCGGCGCGGGGTGGGCGGCCGGGGCGTGCGCGGGGGGCCCGAGCCCGGCAGCGCCGACGGCTCCGTGCCGGCCGCCGCGGCACGACTCGCTGCCGCCTGTGCTCAGCAGGGCCCCGGGGGAGGAAGAGCATCCCGCCGGGCCGCCGCGGTCCTCGGAGGAGCCGGGGCGGCGCGACGAAGCCCTCATGGCCGAGCTCGCGGAGCTGGTGCGGGAGGTGGTGGAGAGCAGCGGCTGGTGGGAGAGGCACGGCGTGGACGTCTGCATCATCGCCCTCAGCTTCCTCCTGCTGCCCGCGGGTGAGCGTGGCCGCGCCGGGCTCCCCGTGCCGCCGCCGCGCCGGCCTGGGAGCTGGGCAGAGGAGTGCGGGAAGGAGCCTGGGCTGGAGGGAAGGGGACGTGGGGAAGGGGGAGAAGGGGGAAAGAGGGACCGGGAAGAAAGGAGAGGAGGAAAGGCGCAAGGATGCTCGGGGCCGGCGAGCGGGAAGCGGCAGGCGGTGTCCGTGCGGATGGGGGAGGCTCTCGCCGCGGTGCGGGGTGGCAGCGAGGGCGATGGAGCGGTGGGGAGCCGGTGTGGGCAACCGGGGCGGGGGGGGGAGCGCAGGAACCGAGGCCTCCCCCGCGCCTCCCGACGTGCCGGCGGCCGATCCCGTCCCTCCGGCGTTCGCTCCGCAGGGTTCCTGTGCCTGCGGTCGGCCTCCGCCGTCCCCTTCCTGGCCGGCGTTGTCGTCCTCGGCGTGGGGCACCACGCGGTGACTGTGAAGGGCAGCCACCTGGCCAGCCACAACGCCTTGACGGAGTCCAAGGCCTGGGGCAAAGTGTGGGCTGTCTTCTTCATTGAGGTGAGCAGCGCCGAGCCAGCACCGGCCACCGCCGCCAGGCCCCCGGCACGGGTGCGGTTAGGTCCCCTTGGCCACGGCGCCGTGGAGCGGGATGTCACGAGTGCCGGTCTGGTGGTGCAGTGACACACAGTGTAGGAGCAGCCAGGAAGTGGCCAGCAAACCTGCCGTGGCTTGGGAAAGCTCTGGAGGGCAAGGAGATGCAGCATGCTGTTGCCAGCTCCCCATGACCAAATTTGGTGTCTGCCTGTGGGTTTCCTCCCCGGGACACGATGGTCGACTGCATTTGGGGTTTCTAGTGCTAATCTCCAAGAAGTTCACCTCTAAGCTGCTTTGGAGCACGTGGATGCTGAGCAAGGTGTCCTGGTGATGCATCCCCAGGCTGGTGTGATGCTCCTGCCATGGCCCTGGGGCATTGCCTCTCCTCTCTCTCCTCCCCCCAGGTCTGTTCAGCTTTCACGGCCGAGCAGGCCACCTACAACCATGTGAAGATCCACCACGGCTACACTAATGTCATCGGTTTGGGGGATTCCAGCACCTGGAAGCTGCCTTTCTTGAACCGCTATGTGTACATGTTCATCGCACCTCTTGCAGTGCCTATCATAACCCCTCTTGTTGCGCTGGGTATGTGCCTGGGAAGGGGCCCTGGGTCTGATGAGCATGTTTTTGGCAGGGTGAAACCTTGCTAATAAGCCCTGCTGCATCTGGACACATCAGGGTATCTAAGGTGTGCACAGTGCGATGCAGAGAGGAGGCGATGCTGCTCATCAGGATCTGCTCCAGCTAAGGTGTTTGCTCCAGCTCTCTTTTCTCCTGATGCTCAGAAACACTTCAGACCTCCCTATGTTGGTCAAGGATTGAAGACCCTGGCAAAAGCCGTGTTGAGCCCTAAGTGCCCCAACTTGCTCTCCCTTAATTCAGACCTTTGACTCTAGCAGGGTTCATGTTTGCACGCGGGTCTCTGGCCATTCAGAGTATCGCAGTGATGTTGATGACCGTGCGCAGGGTCAGGGCTGGGGAGGGATGCACCAGGCTGGTGCTTGACAGAAGCTCTGGCAGACCAAGTGGCAACATGGAGGAAATAATGGTGCCAGGAGATGATCATGGGAGAAAAGCCCAGAAAACGCTAATACAAGGAAGCACAGCCCTTCCAGGCTCTGGGGGCTGAGTGCAGAGCTCTGGGCAACGCCAGAAAAGCAGAGAATGACTTGGCAAATTCTTGATTGATTCAGCTTGGTTTTCCTACTCTACCCCCATCGCAGAGGAGTTAGCCAGGTTTTGTGCTGCCTTTGCTCTGTCCTTGAGCAGACACGCTCTGGCTGCCTCCGAGGGATAGGGCTGGGGGCATTTCCATGCTCCAGCGCATTACATGAGCCCTTGAGCAGGTCAGCAGGGCTTGGGGCTTTCAAGCTGGTCTGGAGGCTGAGGAAAGGGGGAGGGAGAGTGGGATGGAGGCAACGCGGGGCTGCGCAGGTGGCTCTGCACGTGCGTAAGCCCAGGCCCCTCTCCCATGTGCTGTCTCTTCTTCCTTTTGCAGATTTGCTGAGGAATGTCAAGTTGAAAACAGCTCTCCGGACCATTTGCTTCATGTTTCTGGGTCTTTATTCCCATTACTGGATTCTGCTCCATGTCTCGGGTTTCCGGTCTGCCTGGTCCGCTCTGCTCTGCATGCTGGTCACACGCTCCCTCCTTGCACATCCCTATATCCACGTGAACATCTTCCAGGTAAAAACTTTAAGCTTGAAGATGTCCTAATAGCCTTGGAAACAGGCCAACCACCACCCAGTGAAATAGTCCTGGCGTTGCTGGCTGGTGAGCTTTGCTTTAATCTCCCTCGTGCTGATTTCAGAGCTGAGGAGGTTCAGGCCTGAAGTACTGAGGAGGGAAGTGTTGGCTCCTGGAGCTGTTGGGAGAAAGTCAAGGGAGAGTGAATGCAAAAGGCCGGACTGGGCTCTCCTCCCTGCTGCAGTGAACTGGGGCGGCTTATGGGATTTGGGGCAGGGGAAAGCTGTTGCATTTACGCTGCGGTAGATGAAACCCGTATTGAAATTCCTGGATTGGAGAGAGGCTCTTTGTGCGAAGAACCAGTGTGTTTAGGGGGACGGAGCGATGGGATGCTCTGTGGGTGCTCCATGGGTGCCCCGGGCGTGGGGCATGCTCCCAGACAGAAGGGTTTGGGGCAGAGGAGGGCTAGGGACAGGGCAGACGAGCGCGATTCCCAGCGCTGCCCGGCCTCCCCTGCAGCACATCGGCCTCCCCATGTTCGCGGCCGACAAGAAACCCAAGCGGATTCAGCTCATGAGCCTCGGCGTGCTGAACCTGCCCCGCAACGCCCTGCTCGACTGGGCCTTCGGCCACTCGCTCGTCAGCTGCCACGTGGAGCATCACCTCTTCCCCGGCCTCTCCGACAACATGTGCCTGAAGGTGAGGGCAGAGGTACGCGCCGGCCCCCGCCTCGCTCCCCTCGCCCCGCGGACCCGAGCCGGTGCCGCCGCGCGCTGCCGGCCCCCCGTGCTGGGGGCCCTCTCGCCGCCTCGCACGAGCCCCAGAGCCGCTCTCCGCTCCAGTTTCCTCCGGCCTCTTCCCCGCTCCCGCTTTCGTCCCCGGCGCTGCCCCGGAGCCGCCGGGCTCGTCCCGCCGCCTCGCCCGGCAGGGCGTCTGCAGCGCCGGGCGCCGCGGCGCTCGTTTTGCCTGGAGCCCGTGCCAGCCCCCTGCAAGCCCGGTCGTGCCTCTGCTTGCCGCTCTGAGACGCGGGAGGTGTCGAAAGCCTCCGATCCGGGCGCTGCCCTGCCCAGCCCGGGGGGGGGGGGAGGGGGCCGTGTCCCTAACGCCTTTCGCTTGGGTTTCCTTCCCCCCACGTTAAGCGGCCGTAGAGCGAGCGTGGCCGGAGCTGCGGGGCGGCTCTGCGGGGCGCCCGGAGAGCCAGCGCCGCCGCCGGTGCCGCCGCCGGGACGTCCCGTCCCGTCCCGCCCCGGGGTGACTCTGCCTTTGCCTTCCCAGATCAAACCCGTCGTCTCCCAGTACCTGAGGAAGAAGCAGCTGCCGTACAACGAGGACTCCTACGCGTCCCGGCTCCGGCTCTTCCTGCAGAAATACGAGGAGCTGATGGTCCACGCTCCCCCCATAACGGAGCTGGTGGGCGTGCAGTGAGCACAGGGCCCCTCGCGCTGTCGGGGGGCCGTTTCCGCAGGGCGTTACAGCACGGCCGGTGCTTTCGGCGGGATTGGGACATCGCAGGCGCTTGCTTCCATAAAGCAATTGCATAGGAAACTCGTTTCTCCTGAATGTCTTGCTTTTGCGTAGCTGGAGCCGTGCACCGGGGCACGCGTGGGCGGCGCTGCGGGCGAGCAGCTGCGCGGCGCCGATGCCCGCGACCCAAAGGGCATCGCTGTGGCTATCTGCAGCTAGGACTTGGTTTTGTCTGCTGGTAGATACTCGCGGAGAGGAAAATCCCTCCCGGCGGCCGTTCTGTGCCCGGGTGTCCCTGGGGCGGGAGAGGACGGCGGGCGCACGCCAGGCAGCGCACGGCATCCCTACCGCCAGCGCAGCCGGGGCTCCCGGGACCGGCTCCCGGCCGGCAGCCGTGCCAGAGCCTGGATGAGCCGGGCGGCCGGGCCGGGGCTGCGGGAAAGCGTGTTGCAGCACCACGGCCGGCGGCTCGGTGGAGAGACCGTCGTGGGAAGAGGGGTCGTGTCGCTGCTGCCCGCGTGTTACCTGATTTGGGGGTAAATGAGTCTCTTCTAATAACACCAGTTTGGCAATTCAGCCTCAGCACGTGGAAGCAGATCTTCTTCCTCATGGTTTTTGCTGCGGTGCCCTCGGTGAAAAGCCGGGTCCGCGTGGGACATTGTGGCTGTGGCGGCGGGCACTGCACTAGCCCCGGCTGCGGCCGCTGCGCCCTGTAATTGCTGCTGCAGGAGTTTAGCAGGAGAATTGCCCACGGGAGGCAGGTGGGTTTGCGGTCTGCACGCGTTTGGGAGCCTTCCCCTTCTGAGAGGGGACAAACTCCTGGTCTGCTGGACGGACGGATACGGCTCCCAGTGCTGGCAGGCACCAGGGTCCCCGATGCTGCTGTGTTTCAAACGTGCCCCTGGGACGATGCGCCCACGTTTCCCCCTCTGTGTTATCACGGACCTGCAAGACTAGGAGCAAAGTCCAACGCTGTGTTGTGGTGGAGAAATGTAGGCAGAGAAGGTCGCAGCAAGGCTTTGCTCTGAGCCTGGTGTGTAGCTCCCTGCTCCTGGTCCATGCTCCCCGCCCCGATCCCATCGCCCGAGCCTCCTCCTGCAGTGAGCTGGGCTTTTCCTGGAGGCTCTGCTGGTGAGGACGAGGAGGAGGAAGGCGGCTCTGGGCGATATGTTGCCACCAGGATGCCCTGGAGGCCTGCGGGGCTCCATGGTGCAAAGGCACCTCGGGGACATAGGACCCTGGCTCCAGCCTCGGAAGGGCAGGTGACAAAGTGCCTTTTTTTAGCCCCTTTTTCCCACCGGAAATCTCTAGGAGTTCATTGGTGTTGTCGAATTAGTATTTGGCATTGAGGGAAGAGGGCTGCGGATAAAGTCACTGGGAAGGAGGGGCTGCAAAGCTGCCCCTGGCCGAGCTCTGCCCCGCTCCGGGAGGGCGTTTCGGCAGCAGGGATGTGCTGGGCCTCTGGGCCCGAAGCGGTCGTTACCCCGGGACAGCCAGCAGCAGGGAGAGGGTCGCGCCGGGAACCCCGCGGGCTTTGCACCCCGAGGGGCCCGCGTGCGGCCGCTGTGAAAGAGCCGACGGGCAGGTTCTCGCTCTTCGAGCTTGGGTTGCGCCAGCTCCGTGGGCGGCGATGAAACGCAGGGCTGGTGTCGGGGCGTAGCAGCCTCCCCGCCGCCTGCCGAGGGGTTTTGCAGCCCGGCTCCCAGAAGAGCCCAAAATGCCATTTCGCCTCCCGAGTCGCAAAGCCGGGAGCCGCGAAGCGCCCCCGAGCGCGGCGGGCAGCGGCGCTTTCCGCGGCCGCGGCCCCGCGGTGCCGTTTCGTGCAGTGCCCTCTAAGGGCAGATGCTCGCGGCTGCCGCCGTCGGCGGGAGACGACTCGTGAGCTGGGAAACACCTGCGTTATTCGCTGTCGGAAATGGCAATTACAGCAGAGGTTAAGTGGAGACAACGGATTTTCCCCAGTAAAGGAAAATTTCCAGCATCCCATGGTCAGAGACTCCCAAATTTCTGCCTTGAGCAATTTCTACCATCCGCAATCTGAACCGGGCTCCTTTTGTGGGTAATATTAATGCAGATACTTTGAAATTAGAGCTCCAGCCTGGTTGCTCTGGGTGAGGGGTTGGAAATCCCTGTGTTGCGCCGAGCCCAGGGGTTCGGAGTGGGAGCGTGGACTGTAAAGCCCTGGGAGATCCCGGCCCTCGCTGCAAACGCCCGAACGGAGCTGAGCAGACGGAGGCATATGGCCAGCTAATGTTCTCAGCACGCCTCTGCAGAAAGCCGTGAACCAATTTCTAAGACCATGAGCAAAAGCGTGTGGGTTTTATGACCCTTATTAAAACCAGCTTTTAGTTGTAAACTCCTCTTGGTCTTAATTGCTTTTAAAAAGCCCCTTTAGTGCTCATCTGCGTGTTTTGGCATCCATACAATCTTTAAATGTCTCCTGGGCCCTTTCAGATGATTTCCCTGCCTGGTGCCTTGCACAGGGGCTAAAAGGGGATGGGCTGCTCCTACTGCACGCACTCGGGAGTTGGCGTAGATGAATTTTAAATGAGCCAAGCCATGGAGGAATAAAAAGGAAATAAAATAATAGAAGGCAAAACTTTGTGTTGCGTGAAACCATCACAGAGGCTGGAGCGGGAGCCTGGTAGGGGAATTTATCCTCCAGCACTAATGTTTTATCCATGATCAGGAGGAAGCTGTGGGTTTGTTACAGCTGGCTCATGGCAGGGGCGAAGGGCCTCCCTGCGCGAGGTGGTTAAAGTCAGCATCTACTTCTCTTCTCCTGGGGGCATCCGAGCTTTGGATCTGTGCCAGACCACTTTCTGTTGCCCCTGGAGGCTTTTTCAGGCAGCCAGCTCACAATTAAACAAGCAAATGCAACTAAAATCCAAAGCAAGCATGCTTATTTGGTGCCCCTCTTCTTGCTGAATGGGAGCAGAGAAGGGCAGGCTGCTCCTGCATCCCTTGTGCAACGCAACGGGACCAACCTGGCCCAGCAATGCTTCTGGGACTCTGGGCGGTGAGGGTAGGTCAGGGGTTCCCTGGTGTTGGTGTGAGACCCTTAAGTCCTCTGGCATTTCCCTGTGGTGAAATGTTTAAATTTCCTGTGCAGCCACTAGCCCTGTAGCCCAGCAGAGTGCTTTGGCCTGAGGTCTCCACTCTTGGGAGGAGGGAGCCCCAGTGCTGCAGGATAGCCCTTTGGGCAGCCCTCGGGGCACTTGCCATGCACTAAGGATAGACTTGTGCATCTGCAGCGGATGAGATCCAAACCCACCTCGCCCCTGCTGGAGATGGGATGCCGGCAGGAGAGGCAGAGGGGAAGGCAGGTGGCTGGTACCAGGGGAGGAGAGTGTGGGCCGGGACAAGGCTGATCTCTCCCAGCTATTTGGCAGCACTGGGCCGGCTCCAGGGACTGTGGGACTGCTGAGCCCTGGCTGGGCCCTTCACTTCCGCCTCTGGCACTGCACTCATTTTTAAGCTGAAACCTAACCCTGCACAATCAGGAGGTCCTTGGCCCTGCTTGTGTGGGCCAGATAGGGGGAGCAGCGGTGCCAGCAGTCCCCCCATATCCAGCACCTGCACTTAACATCTGAGATCCCACGCCCCAAATCCCCACATACCCGCACCAAGCATCCCTGCATGCCACATCTCCACCCGGGGCATCCCTGATCCAGGCATCCCTGCAACCCCACACCCCGCCGCTCACATCCCTGCACTGCGCATCCCTGCTCGCCACATCCCACATCTCTGCATCCTGCATCCCTGTACCTTGCATCCCCACGACCTGCACCCCATATCCCTGCACCCCTGCGTCACACATCCCGCACCCCGCGTCCCACCCGGCCGAGGTAGAGCCCTGGTGCCTGGTAGGGTACCGCGGAGGCCTCACCATAGAGAGAGAGAGCACGAGCGCCCTCGAGATAAGCTCTCCCTCCCTGTCTCTCTATGATACAGCCGACTTCCGGGTGGCGCTGCAGGACGTTGCATGCTGCCATTGGCTGCCGGACCGAGGGTGGGGCAGAGGGGCGCGGCGGGGCGCCGTGTGGGCGGGGTTGCGCCAAGCGGCGGCGCTTTCCGCCTTCGCGATTGGCTGACGGGACGGGGGCGGGGCGAGTGCGGCGGCGACGGTAGCCGGCATGGGGCCGGGCGGCGCGTGCTGGCGGGGCGGCGGCGGCGTCTTGGGCGGTGAGGGGCGGCGGCGGCGGCGGCGGCGCGGCCTTCGGGGAGCGCGGCCGGGGAGGCCGCGGGGCCCGGCACTTCGAGGGAACCGTGCTCCGGGCCTTGGGCACTGGGGGCCCGGGGGGCACCTTCCTCCCTCCCGGCCTGGGGAGCGGGGCCCGGGCCCGCGGAGGACACCGGGGCTCCGGGCCGGGGCTCGGCGGTGCCTGGTGTTCCGGGGCAGGGGCCGGGGCGAGAGCACTGGGGGTCCCGCCGCCCCCCGAAGCGGGCCCAGGGGGTCCCCGTGCTATGGGGCTGCGGGGGCAGGACTGGGGGGGGCCGGCTCCCGTGGGGGGGGTGTGGGTCTCTCCGGGAGGGGCTGGGAGCGTTGGCCCCACCGGGGACGGGGGCCGGCCCGTAGGGGACCCAGGGCTGGCCCTGCATGGGAGGGTGGCCCCACGGAGAACACGGGACCAGCTTCACGTGGGGTGCTTGGAGCTGGCCCCGTGGAGGCTTAGTGTGGGCCCCCGGGGTATGGGGGCTGTGGGCAGCCCAGCTGTGGGTCAGCACTTCAGTACCGGGCACGAGAGGCCAAGCAGTGGGGCACGGGGCGAATGCGAGGGGCTGGTGTGGCCTGGGGAGTGAGGAGCGCTTTCGAGGCTGGGAAGCGTGCGGTGCTGTGCCGTGTGTGGGCTGCTGGCCTCGCTGGGGACCTGCAGGTGCCCCCTGCCCTGCCTTCGCCCTGGTCTGCAGGGACCTGGGACACCAGAGCGGGCTCAGCACAAGAAACTGCTGCCTGCCCTGGGACTCAGCAATGGACCACATGGGAATCCCAGTCTGATGCAGCTAACAGGGTTTTCTGCTATTTTTGTGGGTTATGTGAGTTAGGAAGGTGCAGGTGGCAGGTCACTGCAGGGCAGCTGACGGGTGGTAGGTCCAGACACTGCTGCTCAGCTGCCATACAACTAATGTGCTTAAAAGCCCTTTCAGCACAGTTTCTATAAGCAGGTGAAATGGCTGTGTCTCAGCCTGCCTGGATTCAGCTGGAGGAGGCAGAGCCTGTGTTGGAGTCTGGGAGAGCCTAAGAAACCATCGGGGGCTTTGCCCTAGGCATGTTCTGCTGGAAAAGCCTTGTTCTTGCCAAAAGAAGCAGAGCTGGGAGGTATCTGCTCCTACAAGCTGTAAATGCCAAGGTCACGGTCTTGGCGGAGAGCTGGAGTTGCCAGCTTTGACCTCGAGGTGTTTTGCCTCAGATATATTTTGATTGAAAAAAAAATGTTGCATTGATGGGCTAGGCTGTGCCTAGCCTGAACCGGCAAAGAGCCGTCATCTCCGTCCGGAGCGGCAGCAGCGTGGCTGAGTGTGCGATGGCCGGTGTGGGGAGATGTGCAGCTCCGGGTCGGTCTGCCCGCGGGGGTCTAGGGGAAGCGCTGCTGTTGGGGCAGCCTGACGTGCGAGTTAGCAGTTTGCACAGTATCATGTCGTCTCTGTTCTTTGCACATCCAGGTTTCAAACGGTGGCTGTCCTCGCAGGCCCTGGCTCCTCGTGTCTGTGTGGTGGGCAGCGGACCTGCAGGGTTTTACACGGCTCAGCACATCCTCAAGGTACCGGGGCTTTGACTTCCTGCACGGGAAGATTTGGGTTAGGGCTGTGACTTTTCCTGCTGTGAGACAGAGGAGGCATTTTATGCTATGTGGCTATAAGTAGCACCAGTTTCGGGACTGATTTCACGTGCTCCTAGCTAGGGCTGTGTTGCTGCAGAGGCTGCTTGCAATATGCCTGGTTCCTGCAGAGTTTTCTGGCCACTTTATTTGTAGGATCTGGGAAAGGTGTCCTCCTTTCCCCTGCCCTGCCTCTGGGTCACCCAGGCCAGAACCTGGCCTGGCTGCATTGCTATGAGTTAAGACTTAAATGATTTTTTTTTTTTTTTTTTTTTTTTTTTTTTTAGAATCAAATAAAACTGCAGATGTCTGTGTTGCTTGGACCTGCTCTTCCCTAGCGCAGGTGACATTAACAGCTTGTTAGAGGGAATATGGAGGAACTGCTTTCCTAACTCATCCTCCAGCTGAACTAGGGCAAATGGGCGATCCTCTGCTTGGTGACTGTAAATGTTAGCACTCTGGGTGATCAGAGCTCTGACTGGAAATGAGACTGGATCATGTAATTGAGCTACTGGTGCTGACCAGAGATGCAGCAGCTTAACCCAGTTATTAAACTGTGCTGTATTGTCTCTGGGATGTTTTGGAAAATAGCTCTTATTAAGCCTCAGGGACAAATTTCAGGGCTATTCAATCTCTGGGAAGAAGCTGACTCAAAATACAAGATAAAATACTTGCAGCAAAGCATTTTTCTAGAATCCCTACAAGCTCCAACCCTGAGGCAACTCAACTCAGTGGGGTCTCGGGCTCTGCACTGGGGAAATGGCTGCTGGGGGCTGGTAAACAGCACTGTGGGTCCTCCCAGCCCCGAGGGTGCTGCGCCTGGTACTTCGCATCCAGCACGTGGGGCCTCCCATGATCTCAGGAACCAGGTGGAGCCAGCTGGGCAGACAGACAGTTTGCTTCCTGGCTGTATCTAGCTGTGAGATTAGTGTTGCAGAAGGTTAGGCTGGAAGAAGGGCTGTGGGATGGGTAAGAGGATGGAGCCCCCCACTAGGCATCCTTGGTGGTGGTTAGGATCACATCTGTTCTGCCATGACTTGTGAAGCAATGGATTCAAGGTGGCAGAAGCAGGTATAGTGTCATCTTGTGTATCAAAGAGCTGTGAAGAGTCTGGAACTGGCTGTATTTTTTGCCTTACCTTCACTTGTTTCTGGCTAGAGGCTCTGGACGCACCCCTCCCTCCTGCCCCAGCAGCATGCGAGAGGTGCATGTCCCTCCTGAGAGCTGACAGGCGGCTCGTGTAGCCTTTCTGTCCTTGTTCTTCATGACTTTTCTCCTTTAGCACCATGACCTGGCACGAGTGGATATCTACGAGAAGCTGCCTGTTCCCTTTGGGCTCGTCCGTTTTGGTGTGGCACCAGATCACCCTGAAGTAAAGGTTAGTGATGGCTTCCTTCCCTCGCCCATGGCATTTGCCATCATGATGGCTGTAGGTGCGGGCCAGGCAGTCAGTGTCCTTCATGGTGCCTCACGCTAGTTTTGGTCTGGGGTATCACGCTGCAGTGGTCCTACAATGTTGCAGTCTCCTCCTTGTCCCCTCTGAGACCCAGCAAGGCCATGGCCTGGTAATATGGGACATCTGGCTTTAGGGCTCTGAATGCCAGGTCAAAACACAGGGGCTGTGTGAAGGGGAAGCGTTGCTCTGGGATAAACTCACAGCACTGTTCAGACTGGCTTAGAACAAGAAGTGCTGATGAGTTTTCTTTGCCCCAGGAAACTTTAAGCCGGGAGAATATTGTCTGCTCTCCTGCAGCTGCCGTGGCATCAGGGCAGATTCTGCATCTTGTGCTGTGCCCTAGTCTGGAAGTGCAGTTGTCTGAGCTCAGCCTGGATCCACTTTGGGTGATTGGAGATATGCAGATCTGCTTTTAGGGGTAATGCAATTTGGCTGTGTGTGTGTGTCCAGGCAAGGAGAAGTTAAACCAAAGATATATTGAAGTCGACTTGTTTCCCTTTGCATTCCAGAGGGCGTGAGTTGTGCACAGCAGTAGCTACTGTGTCTGAGCTGGGTGGAGGTGGTTGCAGGAGGAGGATACAGGAGACCCAGAGACAGCAATGTTCTGTGACAATTCCCCCATATAATCCCCTGAGGTAATCAGGCCAAAATGCCTGCATCCGTTTGATTTGAAAGCCAAGGAGTAGTTGTGTGGACGTATGGGATGTATGTGAGGTTTGGGGCAATTTCCCGCAATATAGTTGTCTGTCCTGTTACCAGGCATAGCGTTGTTGGACCTTCAAGGGAGGAAGAGGATTTTGCTGAATAGCTCCATTTGCTCAGAAGAAAAGTTTTTGGATGCTGCCCTGCCTTATCTCCTTCCTTGATGAAGAGGGTTTCTAGGAAGACTTAACACAAGAGGCTGGTGGGGGGGATCTGACAGGCAGCAGCCTTGATGGAAGGGGTTGTTTGGCAGGGCTGTGTTGCAAGTTTTACCTTTGGGAAGGAGTTTTCTCCCACAGCGGTGTTTACTTAGAGGGACTAAAAATACTAAAAGCTTCCCATTCATTCTGAGGGGGTGCAAAAAATGGATCTTTTCTGCAAGGGTGGGGGAAACTGTGCCAAGTCACAGCTGTGTTTATCTCTTGCTGAATTATCTTTGGCCATTGTTAGATAAGAGTCTCAGAATAACAGAGAGAAACGGTTTCAAGGCTGGGGAGGAAAGGGAACGGGGACCTCCTGTCTCTAGTAGACCTTGGCTTCTGGCTGCGTTTGAATGTAACCTTCTGGTGCTTGTTTGATCTCGACAGAATGTAATCAACACGTTCACGCACACGGCGCGCTCGGACCGCTGTGCCTACTACGGGAACGTCACGGTGGGCAGGGATGTCACAGTGGGAGAGCTGCAGCAGGCCTACCACGCTGTGGTGCTGGTGGGTAGCAACACCTTGCTGGGAGGTGTTGAAGCAAGAGCTGCCCTGGTTTTGCGGAGTTTGCAGGAAGGGTCTGTTGGGTTATTCCCACTGGGATCTTGAGAAGAGGGTTTGTTTAGGTAAGGTGTTTCCAGGTGCCTTATTACTGTGGTAAACTCAACCTCTCCCTAGCTTTGGGACAGCTTTGCAGCCCTGAAGTGCTTAGGAGATGTGTCCAAAGCCTCGCAGGGACCATGTATTAGAGCAGAACGTCAAATGCAGATCTCAAACTCCAGAGTAAGGAGCAGTTGTTGAGGAACCTGTTCCCTGTAATGGCCAATATCTGCCTGATGTGAATCTGTTGCCATCTCTTGAGCCCTGAGTGCTGCCCTGGGCTTGCCACATCCTGCCTAGGCCTGGGAAGGCCAGGTTTGGTGCTGGGCTCAGTACCTGGAGCAATGGTTGAGGGGATGGGTGAAGCCTCCGTGCTTGGGCTATATTTATCTACTCAGTTGAGCTTCCAGGCTGTTGGGCAAGGGTTGCCAGCTGTGTAGTGTCCTGGCAGTGGGCATTACTGGAGGGAGACATTTATGATGTGAGGTGAAACCCTGCATGCAGTGGCCCCTCTGACTGTACCTGCTTTTTCCTCAGAGTTACGGTGCTGAAGATAACCGGGTCCTGGGGATCCCAGGGGAGAATCTCTCTGGGGTTTATTCAGCCCGAGCATTTGTGGGCTGGTACAACGGGCTGCCTGAGAACAGAGATGTGAGTACAGCAGGTTTTTTTCCCTGCCTTCCTCTCCTGACCTGCATCCAGATGCATACATCCAGCTCCAGATTAAGTCCTGCCTGAAAGGCCTGCAATTGGAAAAGATTAGCAGGCACCACAGTAAATCCCTCTTAGATGATAGAAATGTGAACAATTTGCACATCAGTGAGAGCGGATTAGCTGGCTCTGTAGGTTGCCAGCACCTTTTGGACAGGCCAGATGGGAGCCCAGGGGTACACTCTGCTTTGGCCTCAGGAGGTTTTTTGGCTGGCCCTGCCAAAATAGCCACCGCTTCCAGAGATGCCATCTCAGAGGGAGGAGGAAAGGGAAACATCGGGGTGCCTGTGAGCAGCTGTGCTGTTGTGTCTCTTTGGGGAGAAGGCCAGCGTGGGGTTACCCCATCTGCGTCACTTCCGTTTGGTGAAAAGGGAGGCAAAAGGGAATTTTGACTGATGGAAGCGCATCCGAGGGGACAGACATCCTGGAAGCCTGGTGAATTCACTCGTGATTGGGCTTTTCTCTCCCTACAGCTGAAGCCTGACCTGAACTGTGAGACAGCGCTGATTCTGGGCCATGGCAATGTGGCACTGGATGTTGCCCGGATTCTCCTGTCCCCACTGGATCTTCTCAGGGTAAGTTGTGAGGGGATGCTCCAGGCTGTGAAGGCAGATTGTGGCCCAGATTTGTTCCTCACCAGGTCACTGATCTCAGCAAAATCTCTGAGAGCAACCTCTACTGAGCATGGACTTTTTGGAACCTTCTTGTCTCTGAGCTCTTTCACCAGGGAAAGATAGTGGCCCACAGTCTGTAAGGTATGAACTGAGGCTGTGGCCTGGCCAGCCAGTGGTAACACTGTGGAACTCTGTGGATTGCTGGCTTTTAGCATGTTAATATCCAAACTGGGGTGCTGGAATCCCAAATGGTTCACAGCTGAGCTTTATCCCCTCCTTTCCTGTGAGAAACAAAGGAAAAGATGCTCGGCCTCTTCCATCATCAAACTAGAAGCTTCTCCTGTTGGGATTTTTCTTCTGCTGTAGCTCAGGGTAGAAGCCTGACTCTTGCTGGTAGCACTGGATGCACTGGTTGCTGTGTGCAGGACCAAGCTGGCGGACCTCTCTCACTGCTGTGCTCCCTATGGACAGCTGAGAGCTGTTTGGCACCAGCTGCTCCATACTGCTGCTGCCCTAGATGTTAGCAGCAAAGGCTCTCCCTCCTGGAGAACTGCCACAGGGTTCATTACAGCTGTGCAACAACTTCCTGGATTAATGACTAAATTAATGACTAATGAATGTCTAAAAAAAATTAAAAGGGTGACTTTGCCAACCTCTTAGGGGTGTAAATGGTTAAACCCGGCTGGGGAGCAGTGCTGCAAAGGGCATGGTGCTGGAAAAGAGCATGCAGGCCATTTCCTGCTAAGGGTGTTGGTCTGGGATGGCTTATCCTGGTTACCTGGTGTCCCTCCCATCCTGTCTTCACTGGGAAAGACCCTCAAATAATCTAGATACAGGCACATGACTGAAATAGAGCGTGGGGTTGATACAAGATATGAACCATCAGTCGAGTACTGGTGATGCTTGTATTTGTGCTCCGAGCTGTCAGGGAGGTGGGGGACAGGCCGTGATTTTTTTTTTTTTTTAGCTGCAGTCTCTGTTGAGTTTCACTCAAGTGCCTGTATATCATGAGACTAGAAGTTACTCGAGAGCAACTGCAGGCACCCCAAAACCAAGGTCACTGGAGAAGTCTTTGCTCTTTTAGCCCTAAGATTATGCCTGCCTGCAGAAGATCCCCTTGATACAATCTCATGGGGTGTTGGCTCCTTACCTCTCCTGCTTTACGGCCTCTTCCTTTTAATTTTGAGGGAATAGCTGTTCAAATAGCTCTGTGCAAAGCAAGATGATTTGTTTTCCCTCCCACCCCGGTCTCCCTTCATGTACAGCCTGATTTTCTGCTGGTTTTCTCCTTTAGAGGCTGTACCTTTCCCCAGCTTCCTCCAGATCTGCTCTGGTCCCACTCTCCTGTCGTGCGTCTGTGTCTTGCAGAAGACTGACATCACTGACAGCTCCTTGGCAGCTCTTGCCTGCAGCAAGGTGAAGCGTGTGTGGCTGGTTGGGAGGAGGGGACCTCTCCAAGTTGCTTTCACCATCAAGGTAAGGCGAGTGTGTGAGCTGGGGGTACTGGAGGCAGCTATATTCCTGATGAACCCCAAGTTTCCCTTTCACAGTGGGGGGAGAGTCTGTCAATGGGCAGGTAAACCTGGGTGTCCTAGTTCCTGTACCCAGTTGCAGACTCTTGGCCTGGACCGCCAGGGGAGAGGAGCCTGGTGGACAGCCTCTCTCCACTGGATGTAATATCTTCCTGCCCACAATTCTCAGGAGCTGCGGGAGATGATAAACTTGCCTGGTACCAGACCTGTCTTGGACCCTGCTGATTTCACAGGCCTTGGAAATGCTGTTAAAGGTAAGATAACATGCCGTGTTCCTCCGGACAGGGACTCGCCTTGGCAGACAGGCATCCAGGAGGGTTTTGGAGATGCTCAAAAAGTGCAGGGTGAACCCAGAATCCTTGCTTTCCTTCCCCACCCAGTTGCTGAAGAGCAACAGAACCGGACTGTGACTTCCCTCTCCTCCTTGGATTGACGTTCTGGTCCCTAGCTGCTCTTGCAATCACCAGATTCCCCTGCCCATCTTTATTTCATAGATCAGAGACTCTTGCCCTGTGTGGCCTTAACGTGTGGCACATGAGAGCCAGCTGGCCATGGTGTGGCTTGTCCTCGGGATGATAGGAGAGAGATCAGAAAGGCAAGAGGACAGCCCCTTTCTCCCTGATGTATGCTGCCTTGCTATTTGGGTGTAATTGCTCTCTGAGTGATGTGGGCAGGAGGCTGGGGAAGGATGGGGAAACCTATCAAGGGACGTCCCAGGGCTGTTGATTTAAGAGCGTCCTTCAGACCTAAAAAGGGAAGGCTGAGTTCAGGGGTGTCCAGAGACTCTCTCCTCCACGAGCTGCTGCCTCTAAGCACTAGCAAGACAGCAAAACTGTAGGCTTTGATTTGTGTCTCCCACTGGCCTCAAGCCTCAGGAGCTCTCCTGGTCACTGACACGCTGTTTGTCATCTCAAAGGCACTGGACTGCTGTCTGCCTGACAAACTCTAGAAAGGTACTCGCACAGCAGTAAAAACTGCCTCGGCATGGCCTCGGCTCCACACCAAGTGGCTTTTGTTGAGGTTTCTGTTCTGAAGGTCTCTCTTTGCTCTTAGATGCCCCCAGGCCTAGGAGGCGGCTGACTGAGCTGATGATCAAAACAGCCTTGGAGAAGCCAGAGGAGAAGATGCTGGTGGCACGCGTGGCGACAGCACAGGCAGCGCCTGCCCGGGAGTGGGGCTTGAGGTTCCAGCGCAGCCCCCGAGAGGTGCTGCCCACTGCTGACGGGACGCGAGCGAGGGGTGTCCGTGTGGCCCTGACCCGGCTGGAGGTACGAGCTCAGGGGGACCCTTCTGTGGCGCTGGCCTGGCCCAAGCAGGGCTGGAGGATTGGGCAGGAAGCTGTTGCATCCCTGCAGCCTTTGGGAGCCCGCACTGATCCAGAAGGAGCTTTATTGTCCCTAGCTAATTGGAAGGGCTGATGGCAGGTCTCCTGGGGAAACTGATGCCACCTGCAAGAGCCTTTCCCTTTCTAAAGGGAGATCTGCACTGCAGCTGCAGGAAGGCCTTTAGCAAATACCCAGGGGTGAAGGATGCTGAAGGGACCAGAGGAGACTGCTGCTCTGCATTCAGTGACTGGTGGTCAGCAGCCTCTTCCTCCCTCTCGCAGGGCTCGGGTGACTCTGCCAAAGCCATCCCCACTGGAGAGGTGGAGGAGCTTGAGTGCGGACTGGTCCTCAGCAGCATTGGCTACCGGAGCCTGCCCCTGGATCCGGCTGTACCCTTCGACCCTCAGCGCGGTGTTATCCCCAACAGCTTGGGCAGAGTGGAGGGTGCTCCAGGTTTGTATCCGCAGGGATGTGTGTGGGGTGCATATTGAGCACAGCTGGCAGCTTGTGGGGTTTGAGGCGAAAAACCCTGTTCACCGAGAGCACTGATGCAGGTGGTCGTGTCAGGTGGTGAAAACTGAGGAAATGATCTGCACCGGTCAGACTCCGTAAGACTTGTACCATTCCCAGCTCACATTAGGGACTTCTGTTTTTGCTGCAGACAGTGCTGAAGGATGTGGTTGTTTTACTAGGCCTTCAAGCCTGTAACTAAAATGATACAGCCCAAACGGCTGTTTAGTGCTAGCCTGAAGTGACAAATTCCTGTGTCAGCGCTGTCAGAGGACTGCACTCAGTCCTCACCAAAGAGGTGGATTCTTCCACCGCCCACAGCTTGAAGTGGCACCCAGGGCTGGGAGAGGGCAGGAGCCTGGAGCCAGGAGGGTTTGTGACCATGGAGCCTGGCTGCTTGCTGTGCCTGTGCAGGTCTGTACTGCAGCGGGTGGGTGAAGAGAGGACCCACTGGCGTCATTATCACCACCATGAATGACAGCTTTGACACTGCCCAATCTGTGCTAGAGGATCTCCAGGCAGGCGTGCTGGACGTGTCTACCTCCAAAGAAGGCTCTGGGGCCGTGGGCAGCATCCTACGCAGCCGAGGTCAGTGAGTGTGTTGGGGGGGTCTCCACAGCAGCCAGCATAAAGGTATGATACAGCCAAATTCCTCGTGGATCTGGGTAATCCTGGGTCAGCGAGTCACACATGCTGCTTTTGGGAGTGCAGCCTGAACCAAGGAAGTGTGTCGTGCTGCTGTGTTACTGCTCCAAAGTGCAGGGAGCAGTGGGGCTTGAATTTGCTTAAAATCAGTGTCATTGCTAAGGTTAATGACCACTTTCTGGGAAGGACCGTTAAAAGAAGTGCAGGCCTTGGGTAAAAATGTCATTGTCAGCTCTTAGACAGCGAGCTATTGCTCTTGAATGGTTTTCTTAGCAATCCTTCTAGGCAAATTTGAGGGAAGATTAAAATGCCCAGGAGAGTCATTTGCTGTTGCTGGGTTTAAAGGCATTCAATTAAAGTGTGTGTTTGCCTCTTTACTGTCCAAGGTTTAACAGTGAACTGGAAGCATTTTGTCCCCTAAGGTGGTGCTATGCTTGTTGTTACGGCTTGCAAAGGTCTGACTAATCAGATTTGACTCGAACTCGCAATCTTTCCCCTCGTGGTGGTAAAAATTATTATTCCTATGTGATGCTGAAGTCTGACACCGTGTCGGAAAAAGGCCAGGGTTTGCTTTGCACATGAGGTCCCTGCTAATGGGAAGGTGAGGCTGAACTCATTCTTACTTGGTTAACGTCTCCCTCCTGTCTCTCACTGTTACCCCAGGTGTCCGTCCCGTCTCCTTCTCGGACTGGGAGAAGATAGATGCTGCCGAAGTGGCAAGGGGAAAAGCTGCTGGCAAACCACGGGAGAAGATAGTGGATCCTGAGGAGATGCTGCGGCTGATCGGTCACTAAAGCAGCAGCGATGGGAAAGCGGCGCTGATCCATCGAGTAGCCTCCTGGGGCAATGCCAGCGAGTTACAGGCAGGGGCCAAGAGAGCAGGGCTGGCATCTGGAACTGATGGTCAGTCTAGGGAAGGTGTGTGACACTTGAGGCACTCTGGTAACAAGCTGCAAGGGACTCTGGATTCCCAAAGTGAGTGTGTAGTAACAAAAACAAAAAACAAAACCACCCACGTCTGAGGCTGCTGGCTGGCCCCACATCTCTGCAGCTGGCTCCTGGAGGCGATTCTTGTTGTCATTTGAGTCCTTTGTGCGTTAGCTTATTAGCTGGAACAGGCGAAGGGAGATTTGCTTGTCGCAGGAGTCTCGGTCAGAGATGTTCCCCATGGCAAGCAGCATAGTGAAACTTCCCTGTGTCTTGCTGCCTCCCCTTTAAGCCTCAAGCCAAGTAACTTCCTTACCTTGTTGTTTCTGCCTGGGCTCTGAACAAATGTATGTGTGTTTTTCTTTTAATAATAACTGTTTTTAAATAAACCCTTCCAGAAAAGCCAGACTGGACCTGCCACTTGAGTCTGACTTCTTTGTCTGTGACTGTCTTAATCTTTGAAGCAGCCAGCAAGTGCCGTGTGTCTCGTGTAGCGTGTCCCGAGACAAACCAGCTCCCCTTGCGCGGGGTGGGACTGTTTGCTTGCTGCCTGCTGCGAGCTCTAAACAGACGAGGGTGTTAATTTGCTTTCTGCCTTCCACGATCAGAACCTGAGCAGAGCTTGGGCCTTAGCTGGTGGGGTGCAATGGGATAACAAGTGTGTAACTGCTTTGTTCCAGATCGTGAAGGATCCTGTGTATGCTGCTGCCTGCCAGCCTCGACTTGGGCACGCAGGGCCTTTCACTTCATTTCACTTTTCTTGTCCTGTGTGTTTTGAAGCTTATTAAATGCTCCTCGTAGCCCAAATTGACTGTGGTGACGGTGTCAGGTTTTAAGCCAGATTATAAACCGTGAGCTGTAATCTCCTCTTTATCTGTAGTGCAGGGGCAGCATCAGGGCGGCCCTCTCCCCTTGCAGTCCTGCCACCCACGCTGTCCCTGACCCGCAGCAATCGCCTTGGGAGCTCAGCGAGCACCACAGGATTGAAACAGCTCCTGTCTCTGACCTGTGTAAATGGTGACCATGGGTGGTGTTTGTGGCTGTTGGGACCTGGTGATGGAGGCTGAGGGTAAATCACACTTGGGAACGGGGCAGTTGTCTCCAATTCCCTGCTAATCTGTGGTGACTGCCGAGCCCCCTCCTGTGCTGAGGTGCTCACCCATCAGGTACGGTTTGCCAGGCGCTTCCAGACTGTATTTCCACTCTCTATCTCTGGTCCAAGCTTAGGCAAGGAAGATCAGTGGCTTTTTTTTTTCTTTTTCTATTTAAATCTCATTTGCAAGCTCATTAAGAAACTCAGGAAATGTGGTACTGGGAACTCATACGCAAACGAGCAATAAAGCTTTTTTCGAACAGCTGCTCGTGTGATGTGGCTCTGGTTACGTCTCATGGCTGATGCAGCCCTAATGCTGAACCCTTGAGCGGGAGATTACATCAGCTCTGGATTCGGAGGCAAATAAGCGCTTGGGAAACAGGGGTGTGGAGATGAGGGGGTTGTGCTCGGCGCAGGGCAGGCGGCAGGTGGGTTGGTGGATAGCCCGGCCAGAAACGTGATACTTGCTGAAGGGCTTCCTGTGGCTGCCTCAAATCTGCAGGTAAGAGGAAGTGGTGGACCAGCTCCTCCCCAGGGTTTTCTTCCACGCTGCCTTCAGTGTTGATGCCAAGGTGCTTTTGTAACCATGATGCAGGTCATGGGGCTGCTCCAAGGATGGCAAGTGGCAGTTCCCAAGCAGGTGGTGCTTAGGGATAGTTTTGGGGATGTGATGACAGACTAAAGGGAGCATCTTTCTTTGTGGAGCCCAGTATCTTTGCTCAGGCCAGAGCTTGACTGAGGCCCTGAGGCTAATGCTCTGCTCTAGGGAAGCCACAGGACCACCAAGGTCACCAAGGCAGGGATGGAGGACTAAGCCTCAATGGTAGAGAAAGGACCATTAAGATTGCGTAAATCTCGTTCGATACCTTTGCTGCCTGCGTGCCAAGCCCCAGCTCTGTGCCTCCCCCTCCGTCTGGCGCTCTCCAGCCCTCTCTCCTGGGATTCCTGGAACTGGGATGTGTCCAGCTTCCCCATGAAGGTCCTTATCGCCTGTCCCCGTGTCGTTAGGTGGCGCTGGGCAGCCGGGAGCAGGGAGCCGGGGGTTGAGTGAGGACGGAGGGGAGGCCGGACGCCCAGGGCGGGAGAGCGACCCGGCTGCCTCGCTGCCTGCAGAGCCGCGGCAGGCCGGGAAGCCCTCGCGGGTTCCCGTTCCCGTGCGGATGCTGCTTTTCAGCGGAATTAACCTTGCGTTTGCTCCACATATCCTCTCCCGCAGCACCCGCCCTGAGACGTCCCGCCGCCGGCGGCAGCCGGTGCTGGGCAGCTGCCCAGCCGCCCGCCGCCCTCCCGAGCGGCCGGAGGGGAGGCCGAGCTGCCGCCGAGCAATTTTCCACGGCGGTTGAGGAGCCGGGAAGGCGATGCCGTGAGCGGGACCCGGCTGCTGCCGGGAGGAGGCCTGGGAAGCCAAAGCGTGGGGCGATAGCATGGAGCAAGCGTTGAGCCTTTGCAGCCTCCCGCTGCTGCTCTGCCTCGGTTTCCCCAGCCTGCGACGTCGCGCAGCCCGACCTCCCCCTGCCCGCGGGCAGGCTGGCCCTGGGACGAGCCTCTCGCACGGGCTCCCGGGGACCGAGCCGGTCTAAGACAGCCCCAAAAGCTCCCGTTGTTACCGAGCTTTGCAATTACCCCCAGGATGTGCGTAGGGTCTCTTGCTGGCTTTGGTAACTGGCCTTCGAAACTGAGTATTTAGCGAGTGAGCTACCAGGCTACCTGTGCTCTGGTGCAAGGCAAGAGCCCGCTCGAGTCAGGCTTCAGCTCCAGCGGGGAAGAAGTATGTTGTCATTTAAGAACCAGCTCACGTGAGCAGAAAAACGGTTGAAAAAGCTTTTTCAGCGGCGTGGCTAATGTATAATTTTCCAGACCCGTTTCCGGAGTCAGCGCGCCTGCGGAGGCGGTGTCCAGCGTGCCGCGCTCGCCGGCCTCCCGCCGCGTGAATCACCGGACCGCGGCATCCGCGCGCGGGAGCGGGGCCGCGCCGGGGAGCGGGTGGCTCCGGGGAGCGCTGGCTTCAGCGCTTCGGCTGGGCGAAAGCCGCGGCGCGGCCCCCAACCCACCTTCTCGCTCCGCTCCGCTGCTCCCCGGAGCCGGCGACCGGCCCAGGACGGGGCCGGCGCCTCGGGCGAGCGCGTTGCCAGCCCTCCCGGCAGCCCCGAGGGACCCGCTTCCTCCCCGTCCTCTCTGCCAGCGCCCCCAGGACCTCCCTGGGCTCCGGACCCTCTGACACTTCCCCGTGCTTTGCCCTCCCTAAAGCGTTTTGGACCCAAAGCCACAGAGCTGCCGAGACGCTCCCACGGGTGCCCGGCTGCCGCGTGCACCCGCGCCCTGGCCGGAGGGTGCCCCGCGCCCCTGCAGGATGCCTCTGTGGCCCGGGTGGGTTTTTCCCACCCCTCTGGGTTAACTGCTCGGGAAACAGGGTGCTGGGAGCAGGTTTCCTGCGGCCTGGAGCGGGGCAGAGGCACCGACGTGAGCTCGCGGCAGCTGCTTCAAGGAGCTATTTAGGGACGCGATGAAGCGGCGGATAAAGTCGGAGGGGGAGAGGGCCGGTTCCGCCCCGCGAAGAAGCGATTTCCTCCTTTCCCGGGAAATTTCCATCTCCCGCTGGGCAGGTTGCGCTGCCTCCTCTGCCGGCGCTGGGGCAGCCCCACAGGCAAGCGCCGCCCCGCCGGGAGGAATTATCCCCGCGGGGATGAAATGATCCCTGGTTCTTTTAGCTCCCTTAATTACCGTAAGGGAAGGATGCGCGGCGGAGCCGGGCCGGGCGCGCGCGGCGGCCGCCCGCTGCTCCGGGCTTTGCTCCGCTCCCCCGCCGCGGCCGGGGCAGCAAAGCCGCTGCGGGAGGCGGCAGGGCGCCCGGGCCGGGCCGGGTGCAGGGTGGGCGCTGGCGGCGGGGACCCGGCCGGGTGCTGGCCTGGAGACGCGTGCGGTGCCCAACCGGGCCCGGGAAAGGGCACGGCGCTGCGCGTGCTCGCGCGCGAGCCCCGTCGGCCGCAGCGCGGCGGGACGCGGCGGTGGCTCTGCCCCAGTTTGCCCCGGCTGGAGCCCTCCCGTCCTCTTCCTCCCGGGCGCCTGGCCGCGGACGCGCTTGGGTTGAGAGCGCTTTGGCCGCGTGTCCGAGGGCTCCTTCCCTCCCTCGACTGCACGAGCGGCTGCGCTGAAGATTTGCATCTCTGGAGCTGAGCTGAGCATCTCAGCTTCCCCCCCCCCCACCCGCAACGCATCCCGCACAGGAGGAGGAGGAGGAGGAGGAGGAGGAGAAGGAGGAGGAGGAGGAGGAGGGCGGCGGCGGCCCGGCTCGCTGCCTCCCGGCCCGGCTAGCAGCGGGCTTTTCCCTGCAGGACGTGGCTGCGCACCAGGAGCTGTCAGCGCGGTGTCGTGCGTTTATCAAGCTGCTTTTAGAGCCTCCTGCTTGGAGGAGGCCGAGGCGCCCGGGAGGGTCCCGGGGCGCCAACCCAGCCGTGTGAGAGAGGAGGATGAAGGGGGAGGAGGAAGGCACCCCGGGACGAGGCGGCAGGCTGGGAGATGAGGCAGTTTTGTGCTCGTTTTATCTCCCACGCCACACGGAAAGCTGTGCAAAAGGGAGAGCAGGGACAGGCAGCGCGGCATCCCCGGAGAGGATGGTCCGCAGGGCAGGGAGAGAGGGGCACTGCCGTCCTGGAAAATCAGAGGGTCTTCAGCTGGGAGGAAGAGCCAACCTCGGGCCGAGCTGGGGGCTTGGGCTGGGTTTCAATCTGTGCTCTTGTTGCTGCACTGGCCTTTTTAACCATCACACTCACGACTGGTTTTTAACATAAAAAGGCTTTTTTTTTTTTTTTTTTTTTTTTCATTTAGAAGATGCCCAAATAAGGCATTTTGACAGTTGCAAAACAGCTTCCAAAAGCTGGTTCTTGGTTAAAAACCTCATGGCATGGACCTCCTGGCAGCAGGCTGGATTCAGGGAAGCTCTGCATTTTCCCATGGAAAAAGCTTGGGTCTTTATTTCTTGCCTTTTTTTTTTCTTTTTTTTTTTTTTTTTTCTTTTTAAGACACTGAAACACTGAAGGGCTTTGACAAGAGAACTGAAAACACGCAAGGGAGCTTTTAGCACCGGTCCCTGCAGAAACTCGGTCTGCAGCCAAGCCAAGCCATGCTGTCTGCCTCCTCTTAACAAGTGCTTTATTTCCTCTCAGCTAAAGCAGATAATTTGGCTCTTTTTTCAGCTGTGCCCGACTCCCAGGGGAAAGGAAACGCGACTGTCGGGGGGCCGGCGCGTGTCAGCCCCGGCCTTCGCGCCACGCGGCTTCTCCCGGCGCCGGCCAGCTGTGCGGCCAGCTGTGCGGCAGACCCCGCTGCCCACACCCGTCCCCCCACCCCGCGCGGGATGGAGCTGCCGGGGGGGGGAGGCGGCGGGGGGGGGGTACTGCCCCGTGGGGGTGGGCACGGCCCCCGGCTCTCGCTGCCACCCGCCTCCTCCTGCCTGGGCATGAGGAGGGGAGCAGGAAGGGTTAAATGCAGCCAAGCCGTCGCCTCTCTCTCCTTTTGAGGGTTAAAAGCAGCAAGGACCCTCCTGTTTTCACCTGGAAAAGACCGGAGGCAGCGAGGACCTGTTGCTGGCCCTCGCCTCTGCCCAGGCGCACGGGAGGCATCGCTGCCGAAACGCCAGGCAGCCGGGACGGGGGGGGGGGTGCCCGAAGCCGGCGCGAGCGGGGGGCCGGCGCAGCCGAGGCGGGAGCCGCGAAGCCCCGCGCCCCGGGGCCCCGCTGCTGCGGGCCGTGCGGGGCCGTGCGGCGCCGCCCGCCAAACCCGTACGCGCTGGCCCTTCGGCCGAGCCCGCCTGGGGAGGGAGAGGGGGTTGCCTGTAAATCGATTATAAAGGAAATGCTTGAGGAAACCGTGTTTTCCGTGCCCTCCGACGTTGATGCCAGCCTCTCTTATAGGCACCGTGCTTGGGCCAGGCCTCCCGGGCGTCTGCGGAGCATCTTCAACTCCCTGGTGCCCGAACACCACCTTGGTGCGGGAGTGTTCGGGACCCCGCTGTCACCCCCCTGCTCCTTGTCCCGCGGGGATCCAGCCTGGGAAAGCCCAAGCGGTTGGGCAAAGCGAGGCGGGTATTTGCCCGCGCGCTGGAAGCTGTGCCTCTCCGAAATGCGGGGCCTCCTATTTTCCCCCTTGCGGTAAGTCCCACAACCCGGAGGAGTCTCGAGGGCTTCTGCAGCCCCCCCGGGGCCTCCGGGAGCTGGCAAGGACACAGCCGCCGTGGGGAAAGGCAAGGAGAGGCCTCGCGGTTGGGCAGCTCGTGGTTAGCGGAGAGCAGCCGGTTTTCATGTGGGATAAAACCTCTCCGGAAACGGTCTTCCCAGGCCCCAGCAGCGCTGCGTTTAGCCGGAGCAGGGGGCGATGGCAGAGCTGGGGCACGGTGCTGGGAGCCGCACGTGGGGGGCTGAGATTGCGGGCGCGCTTGCGCTGCCTCTCTGCTGCAAGCGAGCGACGAAGGAGCCCTTAAATGCCACAGGGAAGTGACATCGATGCTGTCGCAGGTGGCTGCGCTGCCAGGTTGGTCCGGCAGCTGCCAAAACGCTCCGAGCGACTTGCTTTTGGGCAGCCGCTCCGGTTTTGCAGCCTCCCCCCCCCCCTCCAGGCCAGGCACTGCAGCTCCAAGCGAGTGCTCCTGCACTTCTGCCGCCCGTTTTGGGAAGGCGGTGGGGTGGGGGGGCACCTGGGCGCGGGGCACTGCCTGGGCAGCCGCATTTGGGGTGAAACAGGGCGTTTTGGTGGCTCTGAGGCGGGGCACGCTGCGATTTTTGGAGCAGCCGGCCGTGCTCGAGGTGCCTGCGCTGGGCTCTTGCCCTGGCCGGGCCCCGCGGGGAGCCAGGCTCGCTCTGCCAGCGCCTCAGCTGCGGCAGAGCGCGGGCTGCGGTCGGGACCGCAAGCCCAAGCGCGACTCCCCCCGGCCCGGGAGCCCGTGGGGCGGCTGGTGGAGGCTTCTGCCCGGCTGGGCCACGGCCCCTCGCTGCACCCCCCCAGCGGCCCCAGCCTCGGTGCGGGCGGCTCCTCCGGGTCCCAGTTCCTCTTCCCCCCCACGTTCGCCGGACCCCCTCCCCTCTCCCCCCAGTCCGCATGGCTCTAAACCAGTGCTGCGGGATCAGCTGACCCTTTAATACTGGGCCTGGCGACAGCTGGAGGATGCTGCTGCCCACCAGGGCTTTGCTCTCTCTATTGCCCCCCCCTCAAAGTGCTGGGGCTGCCCTGGGCAGCTCGTGGGGGGCCCGGGGGGGGGGGAATCAGCCTCCTCCTGCTGAGCTAGCAAAGGGCTGGAGGGTATTTCCGGGGGGCAGTGAGCGCCACTGCAGACACTTGCAGCCCCCCGCCGCCTGTCCTGGGGGGGGTGCGTTGAAAGGGGAGGCGATGCCCGGCGGGGGGGGGGGGATTGCTTTGGGTAAGCTGTGCCGATTTGCCCTGAGGTTTTTCTTTTTTTATTATTTTATTTTATTTTATTCTTTTTTCTTTTCTCTCTCTCTCTTTTTTTTTTTTTTTGGCTCCTGAGGAAGGCGAAGGGGACTCGCTCCCCCCACCCCCCGGCTCCCCAGGCGGGCGAGGCCCAAGGGAGCCCAGCAGCTCCCCGGGCCCGCGGCGGGGCGGGAGGACGTGTGCCTCGTCCTTGTGCCAACCCCTCCTTCCTCCCCCGGCCGCCTCCTCCCGCCGGCCGTCCCGGCTCCGCCGCCGCCGCCGCCGCCGGGCGACCATGAAGCGGGGGGGCGGCGGGCGCCGAGACACCTGCCGGCCCCGGGCGCGCTCGGGGCCCCCCCCCGTGCACACCCGCGCCTCTCCCTCCTTCCTCCCCTCCCGCCCCTGCCTCCCGCCGCAGCTGCAGAGCCTCCTCCTCCTCCTCCTCCTCCTCCAAGGACGAGTCCGGACCGACGGCGCCTGCCGGACCGGCGGCTCCGCCAGCTCCGGCCCCGCCGCGGGCGCCGGGCGGCGCGGGCGGGCGCGGGGCTCCGCGGCGGGCGCCGGGGCCGGGGGGCGCCGGGGGCCGGGGGGCGCCGCGCCGCCGCGGGACATGTAGGCAGCGAGCGCCGCGGGCGGCCCGTAAGTAGCGCTGCCCCCGGCGGGGGGCTCCCGACCCCATCTGCCCCACTCGCGACCCTGCCCCACTCGCGTCCCCTGCCCCTCGCCGCCCCCCCCCAAAAAAAAAAACTCCGACGGGGGAAGAGGATTAGCTTTAATTTTAGGGCTTTAATTTACGGGGATCTCGCTCTGTCTTTTTTTTGGGGGGAGGGGGGAGAAAGAGGAGAGCAAAAGGAGAGGAGGCATCCGGCCGCCCCGCCGTCCCCCCGCCGCCTTGCGTAACCCAGCAGGCGGCAGGACGCTTTGGCGTTTATTTGGGGTTAATCCATATTCGACCTTCCTAAGCCGCGTTTGGGTGGGCGCGAGCGCCTGAGCCGGCGGCTGGGGCTTCGCGGCGGCGCGGTGGGTGCCCCGCAACTGTTGCTGCCGCAGGTGCCGGCGAGGAAGAGGAGGGCTGCGGGGTGATGCTGGCTGGTGGCAGATGAAGGTTGAAAGGAGACAGCGCTCACCAGAGGGGCCTGGGGGCTGCCAGCGCTTTCCCCTGCGGATTCCCCCCGCGTGGGGACAGGGACAGCAGGAAGGGGCTGGCGAGGACCTGGCACTTTGGGGAGATTTTTGCTGCTTTCCTGCCTTTCGGGGGGCTCTGCCGAGGTGTCCTTGCGCTGTGGGGGTGTCGCTCATCCGGGCAATGACGAACCCTCACGCAAACCCGTGCCCTCCCTGGTCTCCCTGGCACGGCTCCTCTTGCACTTCCCTGGAGGTTCGGGTTCATTTTGTCCTTTAAATCCCTCAGCAGCACCGTCCCTCTCGCCTCCCCGTGCGCCCTGTGTTCCCTGTGGCTTCAGGCTTGGAGGGTTTTTGAGATAAGATTTCCCTTTCCCGGAGAGGTGTTTTGCATTTCAGGACTTCATTTCTTCCGTCCCTAAGGTCGAAATATCTGCATGATCTCTCCCCTGCCGGCTGCCTTCCGTTGCCGATCCAGGGAGGGAGGGAGGGGTGGATGGAGGACGAAAAGGAGGTATAAAATTAGGAGCAAACTTTCTCTGTTGCATTAAAATGATATTTTAGGGGGATGCAGGAATGTAAGAGCTTGACTGGTGCCTTTAAAAGCTGGTTTCTCTAAGTGTTTATTTGCCAGGTGAAACTGTGTTTAGGAAAAGGTTTTTACCTGCTTAAAAATATTCCAAAGCAACAAAAAAACAGGTGCCAAAGCAACAGGACAGCTCCATGCCGGCCCTCCGGTCCCCGGGGAGGCGGCCGGGGCGAGGCATGGCGGAGCCCCGGCTCCCGGCCGGGACACGCTCGGCAGCCGCCCGGCCCCGGCGAGGCCCTGCTCCTGCCTCGGCAGCCGTCCCTTCCTGTGGCAGCGCCCAGGGCGCAAAATCCACCTTTTCGATAATTTTCCCAGAAAGTGCTTCTGCGGTGCTTGCTTAAAGGGGCTGGAAAATGGGGATTAAAAACTCCAGAGGGATTTTATTTATTCTTTTTTCCAGCCCCAGAACATGGGCCAGCTTGCCCTAGCCCCCGCTAGACTGGCCGGCCAAGGGGCAGCGGTGGCCCCTTGCCGAGCCGTGGCCGAGCCGGCGGGGGGAAGCGCCAGGCTCCGGCTTGGCCTCCGTGCAGCATCCCGGCGGGCGCCCGGGCCGGGAGCAGACCCTGCACGTTGCCTACAGCTGCCCGGGGCCCTGTGCAGCTTTGCCGCAGCCCGGCTGGTGCGGGAACGCGGGGAATGGCTTTGGTGGCTATTTTTCCTCCTCTGTCTCCGTCATCTTTCTGCAGTTTGCTTTTCCTCTCCCCTCCCTCCAAAATCGCATTTTCCCAGGCCCAGTCGCTCTTGAGCTCGCTCCCGTTTAAGAGACAAGGGCTGTGGGTCGCGCCGGCTCCGTCGGAGGCTCTCGTTGCACTTTGCATCCTGAGCCTGGCCACGTCCCTCCGCTCTCCCTATTTCCACCCTTCCTGCGATCTTCATTCCCTTCCGGAGCCCCGGGGCAGGGGCTGCTCTGGGGCAAGGGGAGCAGTGTGTCCGTCCGTCCATCCGTCGGTGCAGCGCTGCCCGGGGCACATGCCGGCGGCCTCGCCGGGAGGGCGCTCGCTTCGTTTTGGGCAGTGCGGCGTTCCCCTTCCTCTCGCCTCCTGTAGCTGATGCTGGATTCCCGATGAATTATTTATCACGGGACTAAAAATACTTGGAAATTCGCAGCGAGGAGCGAGCGGCTCGACCCGCCCCGGTGCCGTGCCGTAGCGTGGGACGCTGCCAGCATGACTCACCGGCCACCCTCTCCGGCCAAGGAGCGCCGGCGGCTGCGCGCTCGCTCCGGCGCTCGCTCCGGCGGCCCGCGGCAGCACCCCTGCCCGGCCTCTCCGGAGGCGAGAGCCCAGCCCCGGGTGCTGGGCGCCTCAAACGGCGCCGTGCACGGCCGGCTCGCGGAGGAGGGTCCCTGGCTGTTGGAGACGTGGCTACGGGCCAGCGTGAACGGGCCACCGGCCCCGGCAAGCCAAAAATGAGTTATTCCCCGAACGAAGCTCCAGCGAGAGCCGTGCCTGGGCCGGCCACGTTTTATATGTAGCGTTGTCACCCTGGGTGCTCAGTCTGGGAGTCAGTGGAACCAAAGGCGGCTCGTCAGCCTGCGACGTATACGTATATATACATACATATATCGCGATGGGAAGGGAAGGCAGGGAGCACTCCGGCTGAGCGCGCGGTGCCGGCTGGGGCTTGGGGGAAGCGCCGGGGCTACAGAGCCGCCCCAACCTCCCCCCCAGGAGCATCTCCCCACACCGGCCTCGGGGCTCCTCTCCTTCCTGCGGATGCTCCCGGGGAGCTCCGGCTGCGAAGGGTTAATGGGTTTTGGCGCCGGGGGCCACGGGTGTGATGGGCTCTGTGCCGTCCTCGCAGGGACGCGGCGACGGACATGGGCAGAGCGCCGGCGCACACCCTGCTACTGTCGATGGTGCTGGGCTGCTCGGCCGTCTTCACCGACATCCTGCTGCCCGGCCCCGAGGAGCCCGTGGTCAACGTGGCCGTGGTGTTCGGGGGCACGTCCTACCCGCTGCACATCCGCTCCCGCCTCAGTCCCCAGAGCTTCCTGGACATGCCCCTGGAGATCCAGCCCATCACGGTCGTGGTGAACAACACCAACCCCAGCACCCTGCTCACCCAGATCTGCAACATCCTCGCCAGCCACAAGATCCACGGCATCGTCTTTGAGGACAACGTGGGGACGGAGGCCGTGGCCCAGATCCTGGACTTCATCTCCTCCCAGATGCAGGTCCCCGTCATCAGCATCAGCGGAGGCTCTGCTGTGGTCCTCACTCCGAAGGTGAGACTTCTCCCTGGTGGCTCCTGCCAGGGGGATGGAGGGAATGGGGCTTATCAGAGCCTTTTAAGGGGGGCAGAGCTGGACATCAGGGTCACTGCTGGTTTGTGCCATGGGGGCCCATTGCAGGGGACCTCAAGATGGGACCTTCCCTGGTCCATTCCAGCCCATCTCCCATACTCTCGCACAGACCAGGGCAGCCGCATCCCTGGCCTGCCCCGCTGCTCTAGGGGGTGGCAGCATCCCCGGTGTCGGGAGATGTGGAACCGGGGCTGCAGCAGGGCACCGAGCAGGCTCGGCGGGCCATCGCCGATGGGCTTCCCTCCGGCCGGGTTTCTCTCGTACCTCCTCCTCCTGTAGCTCTGCCCAGCTTTGGTGCCCGCAGGGGTCCTGCTCCTGCCGGCCTTCCCTGGCACCGGCGGCAGCCCGCTGCTTGGGGAGTTTGCATTTTGGCAAGGCAGCTTGCAAATACTGATACCGGCCCGTTGACTCCACTGTCTGGATGTTTTTGGTTTTAATATTTTGGTTTTCCGGAGCTTTTGGGGGCTCTAGCCCCCGGATCTCACCTCTGCAGGTTATTCCCCCCCCCCCCCCCGATCGGGGAGGCTGGACAGGGACCGGCTGCCTGCCCTGCAGGGGCAGTCAGCCCTGCCCCAGCAAGTGCCCCCAGGCGCCCCAGCCTGCCCGGGGCCGCGGGTGGGTGTCAGCGGGCACAGTGGGCTCAGGTGTGGCCCCACGGGGCTGTAAGAGAGCCGTGACTTTGCTGCAGACTGGATATTTTTCTATAGCCTGCTCCAAGGCGGGTGTTTCCAGGGGCAGTGAGGGGACCCGTTCGAAGGCCTGCCCTCCTCTTCCTCAGCCACGTTGCAGATCCCCCTTCTCCTGTGATGAATCCCTTGGGGATTCACCCACTCCAGGCAGACCAACGCCCCGACAGCAGAAACACTTGGCTGGCGATGGAGGCCATCAGCACGGCAGAACGCTGCTGCCTTTTCATGACCTTCTGCAAATGCCGTTCACTGAATCATTTAAGACAGAATCAGATCAATTAAGATTTGCTAATGAGAGGCCAGATGGCTGGGGAGGTGGGGTGGGAGGGAAGGCGCAGTCAAGGGGCTCCGGGAGCAGGTCGCGGTCCAGAGGCTGGAATGGGATATATCCGCCCAGCAGAGTATTTGCCCCCCTCTTCGTGCTCGTGATTTAAGGGGAAATTATTGGTGTGCTTTGGAAAGCACTGGATGAATTTTTGGTCAAAGGGGGCCTCACCAGCTCTCAGCCCCCTGAGCTCCTCTTCGGGGTGAATTCAAGGTTTGCAGGCGAGAAGCCCCAGCCACAGGACCTGGGTGCCAACCTTCTCCCCACTGGGCTTATCTTCTCCTGCAGGAGCCCGGATCAGCTTTCCTTCAGCTGGGTGTCTCCATTGAGCAGCAAATTCAGGTGATCTTCAAGGTCTTGGAGGAATACGACTGGGGCTCCTTTGCCGTCATCACCAGCCTGTACCCCGGCTACAACATCTTCCTGGACGTCATCCGCTCCTTCACGGATGCCAGCTACTTCGGCTGGGAGCTTCAGGACGTGCTGACCTTCGAGATGAGCCAGGAGCAGAGCAACTCACGGACGCAGCGTCTCCTGCGGCAGCTCGATGCCCAGGTGCTCCTCGTCTACTGCTCGCGCCAGGAGGCCGAGTACCTCTTTGAGATGGCGGAGCAGGCTGGCCTGGTGGGGCCGGGCTACGTGTGGATTGTTCCCAGCCTGACGGTGGGCAACACGGAACGGCTGCCCATCTCCTTCCCCGTGGGCCTCATCAGTGTGGTGACGGAGAGCTGGAAATTGAGCCTGCGCCAGAAGGTGCGGGATGGTGTGGCCATCATCGCCATGGGGGCGGCCAGCTTCTTCCGGGCCCACGGCTACCTCCCGGATGTGGGACGCGACTGCCGGGCACCTGCCAGCACCACCACCAACAGCAGCTTCTACCGGTGAGCCTTGGGGAGCAAAGCCTCCGTGTGGGACGGTGGGGCGTCCTGGAGCATCGTTGCTGCAAGCGTCCTCGCTTTGCAGTGGATGAAGTGAGGAGGAGCAGGGAGGAGGAGGAGGAGGGAGCCGGTGGCAGAGCCACGGCACTAGCTGGGAGCAGGACGGTGCCAGGCTGCTTGCGGCTGACCCTGGTGCCGGTGGGGTTTTTCCTTTCTTTGGTTGCTCCCACCCACATGTCTCACCATGTCCAACTCCGGGAGCGGTGGCCATGAGGCCCCAGTCGGCAGCAAGGGAGGATAGAGATGTGCCACGGGGTCGACGGGGGCCGCTCAGGCTCACGGCACTGCTGTCGCCCCGGCAGGCACCTCCTCAACGTGACCTGGGAGCACAGGGACTTCTCCTTCAACGAGGGCGGCTACCTGGTGCGGCCCACCATGGTGGTCATCTCGCTCAACCAGCACCGGCTCTGGGAGATGGTAGGGACCTGCGGGGGACCCGCTGGGCTGGGCTGCGGGAGGCTGCGCCCCTGCCCCGGGGCAGGCTGCACCCTGCACAGCCGAGGGCGGCTTCGGTGTTGCCTCTGCCGACGCGGGGCGGCGCGGACCCCCCCAGCCCCGGCGCGCGGAGCAGCCCGCGGCAGTCTCCTACCGCAGCTTCGTGGTGGAGCTGCCCGGCCCCGCTCCAGCCGGCGCCCGGCGCACGCTCGCGGCCGGGAAGGGCGCCCGGTGGGCTCTTGCCTCGTGGTCAAAACCGCGTGGGCGGCCTGCGGGGTGCCTGGGCGGCGGGGCTGCACGCCTCCCTTTCCTTTTTCCCCCTCAAATCGGTGGCTGCAAAGTTCCAAAAGATTTCAAACCGCGAACGGCCGCCTTCGGGGAAGAGCGAGCCTCCAGACCGGCCGCAAGCCACGCGGAGCTTTTTTTTGCCCCTTGAAAGCATTTCGGTTCCTACTTGGCCATGTTTTTGCTCACGGTGCTGGCACAAAGCCCGCTTTTGGGGGCCCGGGTGGAAAACTCCCGCCGCGGTCGCTGGAGCAGAGCGCGAGCGTGCCGGCGGGTCGCGGCGGCGCGGGAAGCCGTGACCGAGGCACGAGCTCCGGCGCAGCGCCGTGCGGCAGAAACGAGCCCTGGGAGACCCGCAGGGCAAAAGGCAGGACGCGGCAGGACTCCCGGCGCCGAGCGCCCGCTGCCGCCTCGCCGGGCGGTGACGGGGCTCTCCCCGCCTCGGCAGGTGGGCAAGTGGGAGAAAGGCATCATCCACATGAAGTACCCGGTGTGGCCCCGCTACGGCTCCTTCCTGCAACCCGTGGCCGACAACCGGCACCTGACGGTGGCCACGCTGGAGGAGAGGCCCTTCGTCATCGTGGAGAACACGGACCCCAGCACGGGGGTCTGCGTGCGCAACACCGTGCCCTGCCGCAAGCAGACCAACTCCTCCCGAAGGTGCGCGGGGACGGGGCAGCGCGGGGCCCCCGGGCCGCGCGGCACCGAGCCGTGCAGGCGAAGAGGGACGCGGCGGGTGCAGGCGGACGCTGTCTGGCTGAGCCTGGGCGGAGGTTTTACGGGTTTCTGGCTGTCCTCGTTACGAGAGGCGCCACTGAACTGCGACTCAAGCTGCTCCTCTCTTGCAACCTGGGGCTTCAGCTATGGTGTGGCTTGAAGCCCCCTGCCCAGGGCGATGCTCCAGGAGTTCAGCTCACCGCTTCCCCGAGGCTTTGGGGAGCTCGTCAGTGGCTTCTCTTCCTTCCTCATTTGGGGTTAACCACCCTAAACCCATTCGCTATTCAGCAGCAGGGGCAAAGCTCAGCACCTCTGGCCCTGCTCCCTGGGCAGCTGGTACCGTGGAGGCACCAGGGGAAGGGGGGATGGGGCGGCTCAGGGTGCTGTGTAACCCCTGGGGTGCTCAGGGCACCTCCAGGAGGGCCTGGCGACGTCCTAACCCACTTTTCCTGGCGCAGTTTCAGCGGCGATGGCCCCGCAGACCCCTACACCAAGCTGTGCTGCAAGGGCTTCTGCATCGACATCCTGAAGAAGCTGGCCAAGGCCGTCAAGTTCTCCTACGACCTCTACCTGGTGACCAACGGCAAACACGGCAAGATCGTCCGCGGGGTGTGGAACGGGATGATTGGTGAGGTAGGGGTGGGCAGGGCTCGTCCCCCAAATTCCCCCCACCCCCAGGCGTCCCAGGGCGTCATTCTCCAGCCTTGCTTGGGGGCAGGGCCCGGGCTGGGATTTTCCTGTTGAAACGGGTTAAAGTTTCTGCATTTGGACTCGTTTGGTTTTGGCTGCCCTCCGCGTAGGGGATAATTCGGCGTGAGAAAGAGCAGAGGTGCAGTTGTAGATCCCAGGGATTATGCCTGAGGGTTAGCGGGGAGGAACAGGCGGGGTGGTCAGAGCGCCGAAAGCTCATCATCCCCCAGCTGGCCGTGTTGGTCTCCCTGTTAATTTAATAAGCCAATATTTAAAAAAAAAGAAAAAAGTTAAGGTTGCAAAATGAAGCACTCAGGAGGTGAGGAAACGCCTGGAGAAGGTCGTCTGGGTCCCTTAGCCCTGCCTGTTGCGTGCCTGCGTTCCTGCGGGCTTTGCAAGGGCCAGCTCACGGCCCAGTTTCTCCGGGGGATCCCTGCGCGGTCCTTCGGGCACGTCCTCGTCCGCACAGGAGCGCGGGCCGCGCTGGCTCCGGTCCAGCTCAGCGCGGCCGCGGCTGCACCGCGGCAGCCAGCAAAGCACCATTCCTCACTCGAACCTCCAGCGCTGGGATTGCTGCCCGAGGGGCGCGGGGAGGCTCGGGCTGATGCTGCGAGCGCAGGCGGTTCCCAAAGGTGCTGCCCCGGAGGAGGATCACACATCCTGGCGCTCCTGGGTGCCTTCAGCCCGCCTCCTCTTCCTCCGGCGGCCGGCGGGAGGTGGCGGGCGCCGCCGCCGAGCCGCCCCCGCTGAGGGTGGGCTGCCCCTTCCCAGGTGTACTACAGGCGAGCGGACATGGCCATCGGGTCGCTCACCATCAACGAGGAGCGCTCCGAGATCGTGGACTTCTCCGTGCCCTTCGTGGAGACGGGCATCAGCGTCATGGTGGCGAGGAGCAACGGCACCGTCTCCCCCTCCGCCTTCCTCGGTGAGCAGAGCGGGCCGGGGGCACGCAGGGTCCTCCCGTGCTCTTGACAAACGTGGGTTAGAAATGCCGGTCGTCGTCATTCGAAATAAAAGGGCCTGTCTGGGCGCTGCAAGGGCGCGAGCGAGCGCGGGAGCGTTGTGGCGTCCTCCTCCCCGTGCCGTAAGTAATCCTTTTACTACGGAAACCGAGGCTGGGGTCGGCATGGCTTTTCCTCTCCGTTCCTTGCTCGGCGGAGGCAGGCTGGAGGCGCTGGAGGTTTAGAGGGAAGCCGGGGATTTGCCAGCGCTGGAGCCTGCTCGAGGGCTCTGCTCTGGTTGCTGAGCCGCCACCAAATCCCGTGTTTGAGCTGGGGAACTTCCCGGCGCAGGAGACTGCGGGTGCTGAGAGCTCGAGCGAGGTTTAAAGAACAACCGGGCGAAGCGCCCGGCGAGGCGAGGAGATGGGCCAAGGCCCTGGTAAAATCCGAACGAAAAGTCGGGTGATTTCTTGGGGCATCCCAGCGAGAGAAAAACAGCAAAATGCCCGCTGAGGCGGAGCAGGGCTTTGCAGGGCGCCGCGGCCCCGGCCGAGGCCCTCGGCTTCGCGGTGCCCGCTCCGGGCGGCCGCCGGGGCTCCGCGTCCCAGCGGCTCCCCGCTGCCTTGCAGAGCCCTACAGCCCGGCCGTGTGGGTGATGATGTTCGTCATGTGCCTCACGGTGGTGGCCGTCACCGTCTTCGTCTTCGAGTATTTCAGCCCCGTGGGCTACAACCAGAACCTGAGCAGCGGCAAAAGTGAGCGAGCGGGGCGGCGGCGGCGGCGGGGGGCGCGGGGCCGCCCTGGCCGGGCTGACGGCTCCCCGCTCCCGTCCCTCTCCCCGCCAGGGCCCGGCGGTCCCTCCTTCACCATCGGCAAGTCCGTGTGGCTGCTCTGGGCCCTGGTCTTCAACAACTCGGTGCCCATCGAGAACCCCAAGGGCACCACCAGCAAGATCATGGTGCTCGTCTGGGCCTTCTTCGCCGTCATCTTCCTCGCCAGCTACACGGCCAACCTGGCCGCCTTCATGATCCAGGAGCAGTACATCGACACGGTGTCGGGGCTGAGCGACAGGAAGGTGCGGGGCGCGAGGGACGCGGCGGGCGCTGCTCCAGCGCCGCCGGCCCGCACGTCTTCTCCATCCACGGGGGACCAGGGTAGGGAGGTCGGGCGCAGAGCAGGGATCAGCCCAAGGAGCTTCACCCGTGGGCACAAGCGGGGATGGAGAAGGCAGCGCAGGTGCCGGGCCCTGGCACAACTGCAAATTAGCCTGTTCTCCCTCAGAAAGGCGGTGGGGGTGCACGCGCCGGCAGGTGAGGGGGCCCCGCGTGACGCCGCCGCCCGGGGCTCCCCCCGCAGTTTCAGCGGCCGCAGGAGCAGTACCCCCCGTTCCGCTTCGGCACCGTGCCCAACGGCAGCACCGAGAGGAACATCCGCAGCAACTACCCCGACATGCACACCCACATGGTGAAGTACAACCAGCGCTCGGTGGAGGACGCGCTCACCAGCCTCAAAATGGGGTACGGCTCCCCCCTCCCCCCCGCCACGGTGTCTCCCCAAGGGGGTGCAGACCCCAGCTCCCCCCCCCCATATGGGACGGCTCCCCGAGACGGGCACGGCTCCCCCAAACGGGGAGCATCTCCACCGAGTCGGGCACGGCTCCATCCGGCAGCATGTGGCTCCGTCCGGCTGCCCCGGAGGGGCCGCGGCTCCCCGAGGCGGTACCCCCGGCCCCCTCCTCACCCTGCCCTCTCCGGGCGCCGCAGGAAGCTGGACGCCTTCATCTACGACGCGGCAGTGCTCAACTACATGGCCGGCAAGGACGAGGGCTGCAAGCTGGTGACCATCGGCAGCGGGAAGGTCTTTGCCACCACGGGCTACGGCATCGCCCTGCAGAAGGACTCGCGCTGGAAGCGGGCCATCGACCTGGCCCTGCTGCAGTTCCTGGGAGACGGTGGGTGGCACCGAGCCCCACCAGCTCCTCCTTGGCCTCTTCCACCTCCCCAGTGCCCTGGCTGGCAGAGAGAAGCTACCGGTTTCATTTTCAAGTGTCTTTATTTCAGTCTTGTAAAGGACAACATGAGGTCTTCCAGCCCCTGGAAACCCACCTTTTGCACAGCAAATTAGCCCAGGGACAGCAGAGGACGAGGCCTTGCCGTCTGCCCTCCCTCGGCGTGGGCCGCTTTGGTCCCTGGCACCCTTGGAGGGGTTCAGACCCTGCTGTCAGCTTGGAGGACACCGTACACAAGTTATATGAGGGTCTGGGGGTGGGGGAAGGAGAAGGCAAATCACAGGACAGGGAGTGTATCTAGCTGGCACTTGGGAGGAGGAAGATGGAGGGGAGAAGAGAGAAGGGAGAGGGCCTCGGAGAAGCATGAGTATCTCGCAGGGCGATGGCGAGGGCTGAGCTGATACCAGCTCTGGGGTGGTTTTGTCCTCCTCCAGCGATGGTGACAGGCAGGAGCTGTGCTTGGGGAGATGTGGCTCGGGTGGGAGTTTTTCACCCGCTGCCTCTGTGCATGTGTGGTGCCAGGTGAGACACAGAAGCTGGAGACAGTGTGGCTGTCGGGCATCTGCCAGAATGAGAAGAACGAGGTGATGAGCAGCAAGCTCGACATCGACAACATGGCTGGAGTTTTCTACATGCTGCTGGTGGCCATGGGGCTGAGCCTGCTGGTCTTCGCCTGGGAGCACCTCGTCTATTGGAAGCTGCGGCACTCCGTCCCCAAGTCCCACAAGCTTGACTTCCTCCTGGCCATCAGTAGGGTGAGCGTGCAGCCACCGGGGTTCTTGGGGTGCCCAGGTTTGCTCCTGTCGGGCCGCGGAGGCGGGCACGGCTTTGCTGATGCCCCTCGGACCTGCGTGGGGCTCGCTGGTGGAGATGCTTGTGTTGAAATGCATTATTGGTCAGGGCACCGCTGGGGATGCCCACGAGCAGGCAGCGCGAGCAGGCTTTTTCAGTCATGTAAGCAGACTGGTCTGTGGAATGGGGGGGGGGCAGTGGGACAGGAGCTGCTCTGTGGTGGAGGTGGGAGCAGGGATGGGGTCTGTGGAGCTGGCGTGCATGGGGTCCCCAGCGTGGAGATCAGATAGGATAGAGGATACGGCACACATGAAGATCTCGACTTTCCTAATAGCCAGAGATCTTGGCCTGATCGTGTCATCTGAGGCCAGTTCTTCTTGACCCACCCAAACCAGCTGCTGGCGTGGTGGCATTTGAGAACCGTGCATAGGAGGGCGAGCTGGCTGATGGATGTGGACGTGCAGCTCCAGCTGCTCTGCTGACGGGGCCGGGGGGATTCCTCTATCTCTGCAGGGCATTTACAGCTGCTTCAACGGGGTCCAGACCCTGGCGAGCCCCGTGCGGGCGCCCACCCCCGACGTCACAGCCGGCTCAGCCCAAGCCAACGTGCTGAAGATGCTGCAGGCCGCCAAGGACATGGTGTCGACGGCCAGCGTGGGTGGCTCCGCTGGAGACCGCCACGCGCACCATTGAGGACTGGAGCAGCCGCAGCGAGCGCCTCCAGACCACCTTCTCGCTGAGGACACCCCAGCTCGTGGTGCAGAACAGCACCGGCGCCCACCGGCACCCCGCTGCCGGCCCACCGCAGAGGTTCAGCCGGGTCTACGTGCCCAAGGGTGCTCCTCCAGGCCTGCCCCAGCCCGTCCTGGTGGACTGCAGGCTTCCCGGGGACGAGAAGTGGACGAGGGGCCAACGAGCAGCCCCCCGTCCTTCACCCGCTGAGGTTTCGGGGCGGCTGTTCGGGGGACGTATCACTGCCGGGCCCCGCAGCGGGCGCTTTCCCCCACCTCCTGGTGAAGACCATGCCGGAGGGGGACGGCCGAGACCAGACGCCGATGGGCAACCACGTGGGTGCCGCCTTGTCCCCCCTGACGCCGCCCAGGGAGCTTCCCCCTGCCGGACATCTACCGGGAGCACAAGCGGGCGCCGGCGCGGGGCGACCGGCTGCAAACCGCCCCGGCGCTCTACGGGGACGGCGGGCCCGGGCGCCCGGCGCCGCTGCCGCGGCTGCTCTCCGCGCCCACCGAGGAGGCGGCGGGGAGCCCTGTCCGGCCGCCCCTCGGGCGCCCACGGCTCCTTGCCCGGAGCCGAGAGGACTTGCAGAGCCTGGGGGCCGGGGGCCGGCGCGGCGGCGGAGCAGGAGAGGCCGAGCCGGCGCGCGGGCCTCGTGCCGGGCGGCGCGGGAGCGGGGCGAGAGGCGGCGTGGGCTCCGCGGCGGCGGCGGGGGCAGCTCGCCCGCCCGCGCCGACGTGCCCGACCTCTTCCCCGCCGGCTGCGGCCCCGCGGCCGAGGGCCCGGCGCCGCCGGGGGCCCGGCTGCCCTCGTACCGGGAAGCGTGCCGGCACGGCCCCCGCCCCGCCGACGGCACCCTGCCCCTCTACCCGGGACGCCTCCGCCGCGGGTCCCCGCCGGGCCGGAGCGCCGGGCGCCCCGACAGCGGCTACCCGGGACTGCGGGAGCCGCGCGGCGCCGGCCTTCCCGCGGGCGGCGGGGACGGGGCGCCGGGGGCCGCCGGGGGCCGCGGGGGCCGGCGGCGGGCCGCTCCTGGCGCCGCGTCTCCAGCCTGGAGTCGGAGGTGTGAGGGGCCGGTGCTTCGGCGGTGCCGCGGGTGCCCCCCGCCTGCGCCCGCCTCTGCACCAGCCCCCGGTTGGGGGTGGGGGGGCCCGAGAAGTGACCTTTTCCCGCGCTTTCCCCCCGCACGGGTCCCCCCCATCCGGGGACGGGCTTGGGCGCAGGTGCCCCGAGGCTCTCGCTGCCGCCGGCGGGCGCCCGCGGGGACGCGGGGGGGGGGGGGGGAGACACGGCTGGACACTGGTGGGGGGGATGAGCAAACACGAGCGTCCAGGTCATTAAAAAGAGCCGTTTTAAACCTTTCCGGGGACCGTGCCTCCGTCCGGCTGCACTCGGCCCCTCCGGCTGGGACGGGCAGCGCCGCGCCGCGCCGGGGGCACCCGCAGCCGAAGCTCCCCGGGGTCGGCCCTGAGCAGGCAGGAAAGTCGGGGAGCCGCCGAGCCGGGGGGGGGGGGGGGTGCGTGGGGTGCGTGGTGGGGGGGCCCTGCTGCAGGGACGTGGTGCCACGAGGCGCCGGCGCTCGTCCCGGCTGCTCTCACACGGGGCGCACGGAGAAGCGGCTCGCCGAGGAGCTGCTCTACAGCTCCTTCCACTGCCGCCCAGTTTGAAGCCGCCCTTTGGGTTGCTGGGTGCACGGGGGTGAGCGCACAGCCGGGGCGGGGGGGCAACGGCTGGGGAGGGGGCACAGCGTGCAACTGGGAGCTGCTGCAGCGCTGAGGAGCAAAAAAAGAAAACCCAACCAACAAAAAAAGGCGCCTCCCCGGGCCACCCCTCCATCCTCCCCCCCCGCTGGGGTTAAATCCAGCCCCCCCCCCCCGGGCCTCGCAGCCGCGCTGCCACCGCGCTCTGGTGCCGGCGCTTTAATTCCCATTACTTATTTATTTCCGCAATTGTCTCCTAATTGCTTTGGCGGCCTCACCGAAGGCATCTTGGCGTGGGAAGACGGAGCCGACGTACAAATAAAGCCGATAAATAAATAAACCCGGTGGGTCCCGCGCGGCTCCCCGGGGGGGGGGGCGGGGGTGGGAAGGGGGGGGCGTCCCCGGCGCGTGGCTTTGCAGCCCGAGGAGTCAGCACTCAGCACCCATGGGTGCCCCAGCGCGGCAGCCTCGGCTGGGCCCGAGCGGGGTACCGGTGGGAGCTGTGCGAACAAAAGGGAGCCAAAGAAAAGCTTTTGTTTAAAAAAAAAAAAAAAAAAAAATCCCCAACCCACGGTTTTAATTAATTAGTTATGTCCCCAGCGACTCCGCGGCGGCAATGGCTTTGCCTCATGTTTCATTGAAGGGCGCTGGCGCGGGAGGCTGCGCGGGCCCGCGGCGAGGGCGGCAGCCGGCCCCGGCCCCCGCCACCGCAGTGCCCCTCGCAAAACTTATTTACATGCTAAAACTGCAATGGGGAGGGCAGCAAAAAATCCCGGCTGGAAAAGGGCGCCTGGCACCGACCCCTCCGCGCGGGGCAATGCCGAGCGCTTTGCCGGGGTATTGCCCGTCATTCTGCCTGCGTGGGGCAGGAGCGCTGCCCCCCCCCCCCCCCCCCCCCCCCCCCCCCCAGACGAGCGCAGGGCACAGCTCGGCCCACGTAGTCGTCCTGGTGCCAGCGCGCAGGGCTTTGCAAAGCCACGGTTTGGGCAGTTTAGTGCTTAACAGCCCTTGAGGGATATTATTTCTCTTTGGTGAAAGCAGCTAATCAATCACTTTTTAATTCAGCTGGTTCTGGCACCCATGCCACCCTGGGATGCCGCAGGCTGCGGTTTATGAGTGCCCTGAGTGGGAGGGGGGGAAAATAAAATAAAAAATGGTAATAATACCGGCCGGCTCGCCTGCTTGCAGCCCGCCTCCCAAACGGCGGCTCGGCCCCGCTCGCCGCCTCCGTGGGCCCGGGGAGCCGTGCCCCCCACCCTCGCGCCCGGGCCTTTCCTGGCATCCCCATGGAGGCAGCACGCAGCCGCCCTCCCCCCCCCCCCCCCCCCCCGGGGGTGTCCCACGGCCCGGCGCGAGGACTCCCCGGCGCCCCGGTCCCCGCCGGGAGCATCGGCGCTGGCTGCGCCCCACGCCGGTCACTTGCAAGCTGACGGAGTGACCGCGAATTGCGGTAGCTAAGTCAGAGCTGGCCACCAAGGTGGGGTCCTCCCCCCTTCCCCCCCCCCCACCCCCCGATTTCCAGCTTTTAGCGAAGAGCTCAGGTGTTGCTCCTGCCCCGCCGCGGCCCAGGGCCCTCCCTGCAGCCCCCGGCAGCCCCCGGCTCGGCCCGGCTGCCACACGCGGAGCGAGGGCAGGGTTTGGGAGGCTCAGCCACCACCTTTCCACCCTGAACAACGACGCTCTTCCTTGGTGATTTTTAAGCCTTTTCTCAATCCGTTGCGCTCTCTAAACCTGTTCAAGGTCTTTATTTTCCCTTCAGCAGCTGTTGCTCTTTGAACTGCTGCAGAAGACTGAATCCATCCCTGATGCCACTTTGATTTCAGATTTACAGTCCAAGCCCCAAAATCCTCCACTGCTTGTGAGGTCCTTCGAGAGACTCACGGAGAAAGTGTTTATTTCCATCATAAAGATGTGTTTTAATATTTTAACATAAATCAAGCTGCGCTTTATGGTGATAATAAATTTGCTGGCAGAAACTGCCTTTGCAGCCCGAGGCAGCAGAGCAGTTCAATTTGTTTGGTTTTAAGCGTAAGGATATGTAATTGAGAAGGAGAAAGTACAGATGTTTTAACTGAGTTCCCAGATACCACCTAGAGTTGCAGGAGACTAATCCAGAGGAAGAGGCGAGGGTCTCCATTACCCTCTCTGCTTGCCACCTCTCCTCGGCCTGCAGACCCGTTAGTCACGGGCGTCCCCTCCAGGAATAGCTGCTTGCTATGAGAAGAGGAAGGGAGGTGAAGAAAGATGCTAGACTGAAACAGATGTATAATGTGCATTTTATTTTGCCGTTAATCCTTTTTTTTTTTTTGAAAACTAATTACAGTCAGGACAATCATCACGTGAGGATCTGTAATAGTGATCTGTTAGCACTGGTAATAGCCAAATAAAAACAGAGTCATTCCTGGTCTGCAAGAGCAGAGTGGCTCCCACCCCGCGCCGAGCCGGGGCAGCGGTCGGAGGCACCCGCTCCCCGGCTCTGCTTCCCACCAGCCCGGCCCAGGGCAGCGCGGGCTCTAGTGAGCCATCCTGTTCCCCCTTCACTGGTGATTTTTAAGGCATTGCTATGTCATGTTTTGTATGAAAAATGTTCTCTCCCCTTGGAGTTTCTTTCCACTAAACGCCCTGATTCCTAAGGTAGATTTGTTTTGCTGCTCTGCAAGGACAGCAGGTGTCTGGGAATTCTTGGTTATTTATTTAAGAAATCGCTCATGCTCCTCTGGGACCAGAGCTCTTCTAGGCGAGGTACCATGGCAAATGCTGGGGACAGGACGCGCGAGGGCAAGGCAGGCAGCGCTCCCTGCACCACGGCACCCAAACCCTGCCGCCAAGCAGCTCTCCGCTTGGACTAAGGCCCCTCGGAAGTCACTGTCGTGCACCATGCCGAAGAGGAGAGTCGGTCACCGAGGCCAGGGAAGAGAAGGCACGTCTTCAAATGCAAGTCCACCAGAGAGGGCTGATAACCGCTCTGCCCGCTGTGCGTCACGGCGGCCTGCAGTCACCCCCGCGGTGGCGGCGGGGGGAAACGCGCCGAGCCTCGCGCTGCTGTGCCACGCTGGACGGGCTCAGCCCTGCGCCCCGCTCTTGCTGCGAGCGCTGGAGTCTGAAGGCTGCTGCTGTAGGAAAAGAGAGATCCCTTCTCCGACTACTTGGCTTAGGGGCAGAAAGAGAGGGGAAGAAAGGGCAGCCCTAAGCAGGGAAAGGACGAACGGAGGCAAATAAGGAAGCGACCGAGGACAGCCCGTTCTCTGGTTGGCAATGATATGTGAAGGCAAGAAATTCAGCTCAGCGCCTGAACGGACGGAGCTGACTCAAGTGCCCTGCAAAGCACAGGCAGCCTGGGGCAAACAGCCTGCCGGGAAAGGCCTCGGCCCCCTCCATAAATCCACACCTGCGCACTGGCACAGAGGAGCAGCCTCCTGCAGGGCTGCCACCCTTCCGAAGGCTCATTTCATGAGGATTAAATCCCTCCCTCTGGCTCTGCCTACCTCCCAGCTGCACTAGGACAGAACAGCGCGGCGTGCCCCACCGGGGCATCTGCGACCTGTCCTGTTTCTGGCAGCCAGGACTGCGCAAGAGCCTTGAGAACAAGCAACAGAAGGGAGCAGTTGCAAACGCCTGCCCCACGCCTTGCAGGGGGGCCCCGCTCCGCTGCCCGCGGAAACTTCCCTCCAAACCGCGGGGCTGCTATCGCTCTTCCTAAGCGAGACACCAGCTACCCGTAAAGCAACTTGCTAATCCGGCACTCGAGATGCCACATCAGCTTCCTTACAGCACTTGGGGATGTTTACGTTCACTAGCAAGGGCTGCCAAAGCCTATTCAGGATGGAGCTGGAGATGGGTGAAACGGTCCCCCCAGCTCCTCTCCGAGCAGCGCAGCAAGGGCACATTCACAGCTCTCAGGCCTGAGAGGTGAAGGGACTTCTGCTTTCAGTATCATGTAGTGTTCTCATACAGCTCCAGGTACTTGCATATTCCCCCAGGAGGAGCACTAGGAAGTCCTACTTGAAAATAGAGCTTGATTAAAAAGCAGCTGCAGTTCAAAGCTTGCTTTTAGTGAGCAGTGACACTTAATACTATAGCAGTACAAAGGGCAAGAGGATATAGCACCAGTGGCATGCTCCTGGCTTTGAACCTGCTTTAATAAGGGCTGAGGGAGAAGAAAGGCTTAAAAGATTTCAGGTGAAAACTTCTGAAGTTCCTCCTTCTGATAGGAAAATCTATCTGATCTTTGCCTAAGGGCTTCAGATCACTACCACCCAGTGACAGACAGCATCGGTTCCGTTGCAGTGACCAAGAGAAGCCTCAGAAGCAGAGATTATAATCCAAGGCATTAGCTGCCCAAAATAACAGGCAGAGAATTATCTGGGAGCCCAGCAAACTCCCAGGTAAGCTGAATAAGATCAGTGAAAAGCCCACCTTAACCCTTCGCAGAGAGAGGACGGGTGGGTTGAGGAGCAGTCTCAGTAGGGGTCCAGTTTTCTCCCTCCCATGACACAAGCTCTGCTCCTGCAGAGCACCAGGCGCTGCTGAACCATAGCACAGCCTTTTCCTGCTGGCTCGAGCCCATTCCCTTGAGTTAACACCCACCTTGTTTCAAGGCTAATTACCCAGCACAGGAGGCTGGAAATGCATCAGTGTGCACAGCCAGAGCTCTCACAGATCTAACTCGCATCAGGCCTGGGTAATTAGCACCTCCCCAGCCCACATAAATCCTGACCACTGCAGCCGGGGCCTGGCCTGGTGCTCCAGCCCTGCATGAAATGGAGAATAGCTCTGCCAGCTGAAGTCACTTAGCTGCACGCAGGAGCCAAGGGAAGCAAGGCTGTGTTTTCCTTTCCAAAGGTGAAGAGCTACATCCCTGCATGCATATGGACACTGCTCTATAGGGTGAGGGCTGCCAAAGCAAAGGAGAACAGGACGAGAAGTGTGAATGTAAACTCCAGGGCTGTGTGTGGCAGGGGGAATCCAGTTCTGCTAAGCAAGGGATCCCAGATCCCGGGCAATACATGGTGCTCCTTACCCAGAGCATAGAACAGGTTAATGCTTCTGAAAGAAGAAAGTGTAACAGATATTATATATTAAAAAAGGGGAGCAGGGAGGACTATTCTCATCCCAATTTGTTTTCTCTCCCCTCAACTGGCACAGGAGTTTTGTGTATGTAGGGTCCGCAGCTGGAGAAGAGAGGTTAATTTCCTTCAAATTCCTGCTGGATTCTGTGCACAGCAGGTCCCTGCCTTTGGGGCAAGGGATATTTAGCTGACTACTGTAGTGACCAGCCAATGCTGTCAGCTCTCCTGTGTGCTGAAACCTGCAGCGTCAGAGAAGGGCCGCGGTAGGGGCGGAGAAATGCTTGAACAGAGCTCAAGGCAGAAATAGCTGGGCACTGGTTAATCATACAGGTTGCCAAGAGCTCAGCCCCGCGGCTTTGCACAGCGGGTCTGTGATCAGGACCGTAAAAATGCTGAGCCCACTCCATCCACACCCAAAGCGGAAGTGGAGAAAAGAAAGTCTGTGTCCAGGTCTGACCTGTGTCACCAAACCAGCGGCCTGGAAACTTCCTTCACACACACTGCCTCTCCTTCCCCCTCCGCAGTCCAGAGAAGCGAAGTGCCGGAGTCTCCTGTGGAGCCCCAGAGGGAGCATGCCGCTATGCCCACCTCAGAGTTTTGACTCACTCAGAACAATGTTTGCAGTCACAAACATGAAGCAAGAAAAGCCCCATATGAGCACAAACACAATCCAGAAGGTGTGCCGGAAAGGGGACAGGTGCTTGTTAACAGTACCACTGCCGAAGACCAGCTGAGTGTCCTTCCGACTACAGTATGCGAGGAAAGCCGGAATGAGGTACTGGATCCCATTCCCAGCATAGGCTCCCGTGATCCCCACCAAGGACTCCAGATCATGGGTGCAGAAAGCCACCAGCACTGGGGGAATCAGTGTGATGGCAGGAAAGACAATCCTATCTACCACCCATGGGTAGGTTCCCCCTTCTCTGTGGAAAAGGGTCTTCCAGTTGTTGCGCAGGGTCACAGCAATGATGGGGAAATTAGTGCTGATGGTGAAGACTGGGAAGAGGCCCAGGAAGTAGCGAATGAAGGCGATGTTGATGATTTCACAGTTGGTGAAGTTGAGCGTGTACATGTCCATGAGGGTGTCATTGCGGAAACAGTAAATGGCAGTGAAGGACAGGAGGCTGTAGAAAGCCAGTATCAGGATATAATCGAGCAGCACGAGCTTGTTGACATGCCTCTTCTTGGAGATGGGTGTGATGAGGGACGGCAGGGAGTGCTGGCACATGAAGGAGTAGACACACACCCCAAAGAGGTTGCGGATGCCCGACAGCTGGGCCATGGACGGGTGACCCTCTGCTTGGCCTCTGCTGATGCGGATGAGAGCCAGAATAATCATGAGGATGAAAGCTGGAGAGAGAGAATGTTTCAGGTCAAGCCTATGTCCATGCTCCCCATAACCCTCCTCCCATCAGCACTGGCAGCCCTGGCACCAGATCTCCCAGCTACGCCATGAGAGCATTTCCCTGTCTCTGGAGAATGTGATACTGCACATCAAAGGCAAGATACACAGGAATTAATCATGACTTACTTTCATTGCTAGTCAGAACATAAGGGAATAGGCTCAGGACCATCTTCAGCAGACATCTCCCTCCAGTCTGCCTCCCTCAGGGACTCTCTCACTTGCTTTAGGAAATGATTGCTCTAGGCCCTTCAGAGACATAACACTAACACTGCTGTCCAGACTTATTACCTTCTTCTCCAAGGGTCTCAGGCCATGTAGGCTTCTGCCACGTACACTGGCTAACTGTCACTGTCTAGAAGTGACTTACGGAAAGGTTTGAGCCCTGACTTCTAAATGAAGAAAACATCAAGCCTGGCTGCAGAGTCAAACCCAGTAATATTTTTGCATGGTTTGTGGCCAGACTAATATTTTCAAGACCTCACCTATGCACACAGGCATATGCACGGGGACAGCCACTATAGAGCTTTCCTGTCCCTATGACCTGTCAAGCACGACAGAACAAGAACTAGCCAGCCATTTCCTGGGTAGGAAGAACAGACTGTCTGTAGTCAATCCCAGGTGGAGAAGCCAGTCTAGAAGGGACTAAAACAGCACTGAAAGGCTGCTATTAAAATTCATCACTTCTAGGCATGAAGTCTGCTTGTCTACCCTTTACTTATGGCAGGGGAAAGCCTAATAACATTTTATTAGCTTGTCACAAAATGCTATTTGCTATGGACAAAAAGGAAATGGAAAGATCGGGCTAATACCTTTATTTACTCTACTGGTGGAAATTTGAGCCAGAAACAGTTACTGCTAGACTTATTCCTAGTGTGGCACAAACAGCAGAAACCTAATTCTGGCATCACAGAAATCACATCAACCTGGGAAAGACGATCATCAGCTGCTGGAGTTAACAAGGAACAGGGGAAAAAGCCTGCCTGGCTGGGCAGCAAGCAACAAAATTTACAGTCTGATGCTGGCAATGGATGGGCCACTGTAGCTTGCACAGAGCTGTCTCTTGCGCTGGTTTGAGGCATCAAAGCACAGCTATGAATTATCAGATATTGAAAAAACCCAGAGTGCTGACACTACTATTATGGATAACTTTGAATGTCATAAATAAAAGAGCAGAGAAATTGGAGCAGCACACATCCCCACAGCCAAGCCCACAGCCACTGGCACTGCAAATAAGGCAAGGCTCACTGTGGGGCAAAGATACTCGCTTACTCTACTGGAAACTAGCAGCCGGAGTGAAGGCCTTGCCACGGACGAGAAGCGATAGTTACAGACCAGTTAGCAGACACCGTCTCTGCTGTCCCCAGAGAGACCAGATTAACCTTAACTGAAGCAGTATCATCTCTCTCAAAAACACCACCCCCCCCAGCAATTTCCCAAACAGTTTCCCCTCTCACAGCAATCCTCCTTCCTTTCCTCATGTTGCAAACACTGTTTTCATGCTCAGCACTTATGTATTCACACTCTGCATTTCACCTCTTACTGCCTCAGGAAACCTCTCAGCTTCCAACTGTTTCCCAGCGACAGGGAAAGCCAACAGTTCCCCACAACCAGACAATGGACCAGAGAGACGACAGCAGATCTGTTACCACAATAGCCAAGCTATTTCGGGAGTGCTGGGCACTATAGATCTGCCCAGGACCAGTCAGAGAGGGCTAGGAAAAGCAACAGCTCATTGCTCGGGTGTGCACAATTCCCCTTGCCTTCACTCAAGCTAGTAAACGAAATGCACTCTGAACACAAGTATGGTTACTGTGTCTTTCCACGCTTCCCCATCGCTCCCTAGAGGAGAGATGCTTGCCAGCCACATCAGCTAGAGCAAGATAACCTTAAAGAGATGGTGTCAGGACATCAGGGTCTGGGGTTGCACACGCTACAAAAAAAAAAAAAAAAAAAAAAAAAAAAAAGAAGGTGCCCTGAAGACCAAGACAAACCAGGTTAAGCAACTAGCAACTTTGGAAACACACTGAGGTCATCCCTTTTGCTCTCGCTTGGGGAAGCGGTCAACCTCTGAAGCCAAAAAAAAAAAACATTCCTGTATATTGATTAGATTTAACTGCAGAAGCTTTGTACCTCTTCCTCTGCACATGAGATCGTAAATCTCTACCAGCTGTGATTAACCAAGAGCAAAGAGTGACCTATTTCTGTCTCCTAACTCTCTCACTATTGGCTCAAAATCCTTCTTTCCATAACAATGCTAACAGGACCAGCTGGACTTCAGGGGAACCTCCAAGCTCCTTCCATCTTCAGCCAGAGATCTGAAAAGCTCTTCTCTGCCCCAGCATGTGTTTTTTCTGGTAGGAAGTCCTGAAGGATCAGGTTTCCAGTGGATTCCCTAAATGACAAATAGAAGCCTACAGGCTTAAGAAACTGGAATTCAGATAACCTTCGCTTTTCTTAAATGCTTCTTTCAGAAATTAAATCTTCTAAAAGTATGAGGAGTGATAATCCAAGACTAAGATCTAAATTCATACTGTTTTCAAGAAGGCAAGGTGTGATGCCTTACTGAACACTTGGAATCAAAGTTTGAAGTGTTATACCAGCCTTTGGGAGACCATGCTGTTCCTTAGAGTAAACAGCTCTTTTCCTACCCTGGTGCAACAGTACTCTCATTTTGTCAGATTAAAGAAATCACACTCTTCTGGTCTTCCTTTCTGTCCCTTAGCACCTTTCTAACATTTAGATTTATATCAATCCCCTTTGGACTCTTCACTCACGCCAGGGCTCATCTGTATATAACATAGTCTTTCCACTCACAAACGCTATTTTGGGAAAGTAAGCCTACTCCAAGATATCCTGCAGTCATCCTTATCATTCTTGATAAGACCCAGGGAATCCTGGGGCTGCAGACAACTGTGCTTTGGTAATTAGGAAGTCCAGGATCTCAGATAGCTTGTCTGAGCTATCAGTGCCACAGAGAGTTGCTTCCTACTTATTTCCATGGACTGAAGTGGATTCCTAAAGCAAATCTGCTTAGACATCTCAGATCCCACTGGGCCAAGGCACAAAGTGACTTTGCTCAACTATATTTGGAGCTTTACTATAGACAAGAAACGGTACAAACAAGATTAAAACATCAATCCTCTTTTTTTTTTTTTTTTTGGGGGGGGGGTTGTTTTTTTCCCACCCTGAGAACAATGCATGTGAGACATGCCAGTGACTCTCCCAAAAGTTCCCAGCTCTGGAAGAGGTGCTATCTATGATCAAGCATTTCCCCTGCCTAGTGCTAGTGCTCTGTGGATGTACTGCCCTTGAGAGAGGTGGTAAACTGGAAACCTCCCCTGCCCAATTCCAACCCCAGAGGTCACAACAGCAGCCCTACCCTGACAGCTGTGTTTTCTCTCACTCCCTGGGGTGGAAGTTTCTCTTGCCCTGCTCCCAGAGTCAGAGAGTTAAAACATTTGCATCCTGGATTTATCTCTCTGTCCCTGGGAGAAGGCAAGGCTGAAATGAAACTCTGAAACCTAGTTATGCTGGATGATAAATCAAGATGAAGAGAAGATGACAGACTCTGACTGACAGGCAGCTTTGAGCAGATGAGGCAGCAGAGGATCCTGCAGACGCACACAAAGACCCTGCTCACATCCTTCTCCACCTAGGACAGCAGGCTGAAGACAGAGCCCCAGTGTACCATTTCAAGTCGCCTACAGTTGCCACATCAACTGCTCCTGCAGCGCTCCTTCACCAGGAGGACATGGGTTGGTTAAAAAAAGCCCTGATCTTTCCCCGAACAAACAGGACAGAGGATCTGAGCAACATGCTTCAGGAATGAAAGAACTTCAGATACCTCCAGCATTAGACCTATTTCAATCCCACATACTACTCAACAGGCTTTTCAGTCAACAAGGCACAGAGGACACTTCACCCATCTCATCTCCTGGTCTCTAGAGATCGGAGTATCCTTTTTACTGAAGGATGTAAATGGAGCTGGAGAATAAAAATGGGGGTAGGCTATAAAAAAAGTGTTGTGATGCACTCTCATCACCCCTGTTCAGTTGCCTCTCCCTATAGACACCTCCCTTCACTTTGGGGGAAAGATACACCAGCTTTTTCTCCCAGTCAAAATGGACCTTGCAGACAGTTACTATCTCCTGTCCCGCTTGACTCAAGAGATTTTGATTCAGAAACAAGACAGCTCTGCTATGTTTCTTGTAGATGGAAAAAGATGAATATGGATGAACACACCCAAATAGCAAAACTTATGGAAAATATGGGAGTCTGGGGATATTAAAAGGTACATTTTTGTGAGCTGTGATAGAAACATAAACAGAGCTATACAGAGAAATAGTGGAGATGATACTGAAGATAATTTAGCCATTTAAGTATTGTTTTGCAGCATCAGAGCAAACACCTTTGCAAATAATAAATGCTGTCTCATGCTTGTGCTTCATTTCTCTGCAAAAAGGCTGCTGCAGAAAAAAAAAAGTCCTAAGCTCAAACACTTTTTTTTTTCCCCTCCAATCATACAAGGTTCTTGGAAGAAGAGGAGCTGACAGCTGATGTTCAGAATGAGGTTTTGGCTTAACTCTTCTTCGTGTGCCCCTGGCAAGACACTATGCTATGTTTGTAAGATGTTTCACCTGGTGGACCCCTTCCGTCTCTCTCTTGGGATGTAGAAAATAATGGAAAGACCCTAAACTCAGCCGTACTGGGAAACGGGGAGGAGAGACACGTGCTGCTACACAATTCAAAAAGAGCTGCCCTGGCAAGGAGGATGTGAGCTCAGAAGTGAGGTTCTGCAGATTTATGACTTTGGATAACCTCTGTGATCCCAGGAAGGAGGGCTAATTGCTGATAATAGCTCCCCAAGTTCAACAATAAGCTCCCACTTTCAAAGCACTGGTCCCGGTTAAAAGCGGGATGGTTTTATTGGCTCTGGAAAGCAGGGGCAGACAGCTACAAGCCATAGAGGAGCAGAAAAGTTACTGAAAAAAAAACAGAACAAAGGTCACATTACAGCTACCTGTACATTAAGAAACAGAAAAGTAGAGATGGGGAGGAAATATCTGGTACACCCATTCACCCACAGCTCAAGGCACGTCCTTTCTGACTCTGTGCCTACTCTCTTTCCTTCTTCCATGAGGAAGGCCCAGTATCATCACCAAACCTGTCATCCCTTCCAGCAATCCACACCACCTTGCCATCAGCAGAGCAACCCATGCCTCACTGCTCCCCTACCCCTACTCGGAACCATTTGTTTAAGCAAGTGCTGCGTTACACTTCTGGCACATTTGCGGCAGGGCCATCCGTCAACGCTGGCTGATAGCGTGACAGAGCTTTCTTGTCGAAGCGGAGAATCAATATGCCAGGAGATAATGATAATGAATCACCCTTTCATAACGCGTGCCGCTTGCTTCCCTTTTCATATATTAGGCTGCATGATGGATTCCAAGAGGAGGAAGTCTTCATGAGCTTCCTGGGCTCATTGTCTTCAGATGGACTCAAAGGAAGAAGCTTTCTGTGCATCTTAACCTTGGTCTTGAAGCCTCACCAAGCCAAAGCACACCAGACCCCTCAAATAGAGGACTGGACTTCCTCCAATTTATCATTAGGCAGCTCTTCCAAGAGAAGCATAGAAGAAAGACTGTCTCCTCTGCACATACTGAACAGCATAGTGCCACGTCAAGATAATTTCACTTTCTGTATCCCTAGCTATCACTTGGTTTGCCCATCACTATGATTGATATCCTTCTAGGCTGCTATTCCCCCACATCAGAGCCAGCTGCCTTCTGTGAGTTCTTTAGGCAAACTTAAGAGCCCAGTGCAGCTCTCTGGAGTTGCTAGGCATCATGGATGCTGTGGTGTTTGAAGTCCTAAAGCATGGTTGAAGTTCACTACTCCAGCAGAACAAAGCATCTGAAATGAAGACACTGATTCTTAAATGTAAAACTCGGTTACCCAGTTTATCCTTCAGAAACTGTATCCTGTCACTTGCTCATGACCTCAAGCTCTCTAAACTCTGGAACAACAACCAATAAATTGTTCCAGGCTTCAGAGGTTTCTACATGAAATGATGGTAAAGGGGTAGTACGAAAACCAGATTTGCCCCATCAGATGTGGGAACTGGAATACTTTGGATCAGACGAGGCAATGACTGAGCCTGAAACACTGTCTCTAGGAAGATGAAGGATTTATGAGTACAGAGACTATGGGGAAGCAAGACAGATCTGTTCACAGAAGACAGCAATTCTCTTGAGAGATGTCAGAAAGAGAAGAGAGAAACTACTTCTCAGAAAAAAGTTATCAGCTATGAGAAACTGTAGAACATTACAATGGCTAGTTCTCCTGGTGGAGGGCAGGGACCTGCAGGAATAAGTTACCTCCCTGTCCCAAAGACTCATGCACAGTCTACATGGCCATGGACTGTTGCTCATACAACAGGGGAAGAAGAGCAACATGTTGGGCATATTATGATCACAGAAGCACAATGCCACTTACCAAGAAGGCAAGAAAAACCCTGAGAAATGGAAGCATTGTATCTCACTGCACTACTGCTCCCCATGCCATTTCACCTGCATTGCCAGGTTTTGCTAGCTCCTGCTGCAACCCTCTCAGCCATTACTGCTGCCCTGGCCTTGCGCCAAGCAGAGCCAATTTCGTTAACAAAGGAAAGCTTCATTAAACAACACCAAGTCTTTTTGGCTGTCAAAGGCAGTTCACTAGGACTCCTCTGCTGTGAAGAGATCACCTCTCTGCTTTTCTTCATGGTTTGGGGTAGTGTTTGCTACATGGTAACTGAGATTTACAAGCAACCTCCCCAACCTGGTAACAATTCCTGCTGTGAAACTGTTGGAGGTACCCTGCTCTCAGCCCACATTTGCTGTTTTCCAAAGGCATCTGCACACCAGTAACAGTTCATAGAGAGAAAAAGTGCTCTGTACTCTGGTGTTTATCACCGATGGTTTATCTCAACATATGGGAAGGGAAGATCAGGCAGGGAGGTTTGCTTCTGCTTGAAAAATCACCTGTATAGTTTATTTTCTGTCACCACCAGCAGAAACATCATAAAGCCTTTACAACTGGGACTCAGTTCAGAGTTCTGAGCTCTGCTCTTGACTTGGTCTGTTAGCTTTGATAGTTGCTTCCCTCTCCATGCCTCAATTGACTCTTCTGTGAGAAGGGAATATTACACACTTCGGTGTCACTGTGAGCCTGAGCTAGTTCTGCATGTTTTGGAAAGCACTGGGTGCAGCACGCCCATGTCCCATGAAATCTGGGTGCCCTGCAGCCTCAGCCATACCTTCTGCATCTTGCCACAGACCATGCTCAGCAAACAGTTTTAATGACCTTGTCCCAGAAGTTCCTCCTTTCACACTCTCAACAGCAGAGAGTAGCTTTGCATGCCAGACTCCTGCCCTGAAAAATCTGTGTGGGCACTGTCATCCAGATCCTTCAGTAGGGCAGGGACATAGGGCTGAACTCAACTTGGTGTTTTCAGCTCCCTCTCGCCACCTCTCAGACCCATCAGTTTGTCTCTGCTGCCTGGCTAAAGTACTCTTTTCAGGAACGTTGACTCTTCAAGCAGGATCTCAGTGGTCCTGTCCAGCACTGCACGTCACTCTCCATCTGCATCTGAAGCCAACAAGGCACTTTCACTCGCACTGGCACTGCTTCACCCCACTGCCCCCCACCAGCACCACTGAAATGAGCTCCTCAACCGACAACTCGAAAAGCAGGCATGACAGAAGCATAGCCTTTTAACTAACTCTTCATAAATATATTCACTTCTCCTAGTGAATTATTTACCCCAGGCTCTGGCAGCAGCTTTCTCTGCTCAAAAGGGATATAGGAACATAAAGTAACTTTGTGGAAGGTTGTCAGAATCCTTAAAACAATTCAACATGCAACAGTGTCCTGATTTACAGTTCAATTCCATCTTCCTTGTCATTCCCTTATGCTCTATGAAAGGAGAGGGGCAGAGGTCTAATGGGCCCTTCCATAAGCTGTGGCAGAGAGCTCCATTTTTAATCTGGAAAAGAGGCTGCCTTGAGGACTGTGGACACTGGCAAACTAATCCTTCTGCAGGATACTGGAAATACAGGGCTTCAGACAACTGCCATGGCCTCTGACATCAGTGTCCTCTTTAATTCTTACAGTCTACAGTTAAAGGAAAATAGCAGAGTCACTCTAGGTATCTACACTGGATCAACTCAAGCATGGCTAGGTAAGCCTGCTAAGGATGGCAGAGACAGTTACTACAGCAGGTGAAATCTGTTCTCTGCAGAGGAGTGCTGAAGACACCTATCACAGGCAGGACTCTGATGGGGAAAGCAGAACTGCCAATGAAAAGCTGTGAAAGTCAGCCTCACCAGTACACTTTGGAGAGCTCTTCCCCAGTTTATTCTCCAGCAGCCTTTCACTAAGCAAGCTGGAAGGGGAACAGAGAGCTTAACGCACACTTCCTGCTATTCTTGTCCTTCGTCATTCCATCTTACCAGCCATGAGGGAAGAGCTCAGCAAGAGATTAATGGTCTCCAGTTTTATGCCCACAATTTGGGAAGAGTTGGAAGTGATCGATCTGAAGGGCTGTAGTTACTGGAATGGATGTAGTATGCTCTGACTATGCTACAGGGAGAAGGAACTGAGCATGCAGCAGCCAAACCCAGAAGTTTATTCCTCTATAAAATGGCTTTTTATTAAAATACAATACTTTAATAACTACAATATAACATCAAGAGCAGCACATGAAGCAAATGTCCCAAGCGGGAGCTGTCTGGGAACATTTGCCAGAGACTATTCAATAACAGCAGCAATAATCATGCTACCACAATCTTTAAAGCCGATGGTCCCTGCCTATAGAGCTGGGCATCTCAGGCTGTAACAGGCTGCAATTAATTGGGTTAGCTGCTTAACACACAATAGCCCAGTGTCTGCTGGTGAGCTCCACCAAGCCCTGTCCTTTTTGTTAGCTTCCCTAATCCATGCACCTTTCTGTGACACTGCGAAACAGTTATTATCTAATAATAAAGAGGTAGGGCTGGGCACCGGAAAGCTGTGTGTTCCCTTTGCTTTGACAAGTGCATCAGCCTTGTCTGACTCAGTCTGTTCTCTGCTCCCTTTACCAAGGAGAAAGGGCTGTGCTGCCCCCTCCAACAGCTCATCCCTAATGCAATCTATTTCACCAGGACTGGCGAGAGGAGGGTAAGAAAAATAGCTAGACATCAAGTGTCTAAAGTGAGCAGTCTCTCACTACCAAAGATTTAAACCCTTTGGGGGAGGGGAGGGGGAGAATAAATAAATAAAAGACAGAAGCCTGAGCAGCAAAGTTTAAAATACCAACAGTTCAACCTAACCTATTGATGGCTTAGTTGGATTAGCCTTCTGCTGAAGGCTCCCTATACCAAAAACCTTTTAAGAGACCTGCAAACAGGCTCCAAAACTCATACCGCTTGGGCTAATAACAGCTCTACTCTTTGGTTAGGCTGAGATGGAAGGAAGCTGAAAGAAAGGAAAGAAAGAAATAATTGTTGGGGGAAGGTATCCTCCCTATCCTAAAAAGGGGATTCACATCGGCGACGTACTTATCCGGTCATCTAGTCTGGGTCTTGGGTGTGCTCTTAGCAGTGTTACTCAAACACTGGTGGAGCCAATAAGGTTTTATCGCTAACTCAAATCAAGGTCTTACCTTAAACATTATCTGGATTTTCCTGACTATAGCCCTTCGTCCATTTAAGCACAGCAGGCTTGCTTTCTATCACACTCCTCAGATGTATATGCTTAAGAGTACTGAGGTCTCCCGAGGCATTTCGGACACCAGCAGTATAACAGGGCTGACAAAGGTTGAGGAGCTTTTGCTCTTGGGTATGGGATGAGAACTTGGCGTAGGCAAACTCTCACACAATGGCCAACTCTGAGAACCAAGACTGCTAAGCACAGACAAGCCCTTTAATTTATGCATCGACTACTGCACTAAGTTTAACTATTGGCACTCGCCCATGGGAGGCAGCAATCAATTCTGCAGCCAGGTCTGTAAGCTGTTACTCTTGAGAAAGCTGCCACTGGATCCACATCTCTGGAATCCGTCTCTGCTCTTAGCCCCTTTCCACCTGGAGATGCAGATCCACCCTCCGTGCTCCTATTAGTCCTGACAGAGAAAACGCCTCACCGTGCCAGCCTGGTTTCCAGATGAGCTCTCTGTGTTCAGCAGGCCCAAACAGAAAAACTCCATCTGTTGAGGCTCTCTGGCAGTATGGCACTTGAGCTTTCAAGCTCCTTCTTCAATGTTCTCCTTTTAGAGACTTGAGAGGAGCCTGTCCTGGCCAGTCCCCCTGTCCCGGAATGAAAAATGCAACAGAGATCAGCCCTATGTCTGGCTGCAACTCCACATTCTTTGAACTGATTCAATTTTTCTCTCTAATTCAGGTCTTAGCATTCAAGATAGTGTATTTTTTCATACAGAGACGGGGTGAAATTTTTCTTCTCCACGAGGTGCAGAGAGAGACCGCTGTAAGCTTTGTTAGCTGAAGCGTTGCTTGCAATGAGCACAAGGCTCTGCAAAGAGGCTAGTGACATTTGATTATCACTTAGATGAGGAGAAAGAAGAAAAGCAACTTTCAAAGGCAAGGCTGACACTGTTACAAACATTAGCAGAAATGACCTTCACACACAGCTAGCTCTCTGCTGCCAAGAATCATCCTTTCAGCCACTGTCATCTTTATCTCCAGTACACCTGAGGCAGTGCAGTCTTACATCAGCCATTGCTGCTGCTGCTGCTAAATTCAGGGGCTTTTCACCAGGCTGGGAAAAATGGTGTGTGTGTGTGTGGGGGGGGTGGTCCTGCATGGTAGAGCGCCTGAAACTGCCTCATGGCTCGAAGAGGAGGCTTGGTTTTTCAAACAGTGGTGCAAAGCATGGGTCAGCTTCCCATCCACACCAGGCCAGCAGATACAGGTAAACTGAATAATCCACTATCTGTACAGAAAGAAGTTTTTACCCAGCAAAGCGAACAGCTAGGCTGGCAGCTCCAGCATTCAGCTCTGCTGCTCAGAGTGCCTTGCAGAAAGAGAACCACCTTCAGCACCGCATGGCTAAATCCAACCAAGGGAAGAAGGAAGAAAAGGCAGATTGTAGAAGGACAGAAGTCTACATCTGGCCACTGATGTTCAGGTCAGAAAGGTTCAGGAGACTACAAAACACAGGCTAAAGTCATTCTTTAGGATCTTGTCTAAGCTCTATCAGCAACATAAAACCTACCCATGTTTAACTCAGAGCTCTACTTTTGGAGAAGGGAGATGGTGGGTGATGTGAGAACATGCAAGAAGCCAGTTTGGTAAGTCCGAACAGTGCTGGATCCATCCTTAGCCCAGAATCTGCAGCAGAGAGTGTTACACTGTTCCCTGCATCACATGGCTTTCTGATAAATAGTCTTTCCTAATAAATCTATCCCTCATTGTACACATACGGAATCCATTGCTCTAAGTTGCCACTGAGGTACTGTCAGAGTCATTAAATATCATTATCTGGGGCAGCTGTTCCCCAGTGGGCTGATGCAGGAATCAATCAGGCTAAAGCATGAATTTCCCCTGTGCTTCTCCAAATGCTGCTTTTGTCCCTCTCGATCAAGCGAGAAAAAAAGAGGCAGTTTGCCTTTATGGTAAGGTTTTTAACAAACCTCATACTAGAGGGAGCTGGCTAAAAGGAAACCAATGGCAGACCAGACAGGCATCAGGTTGTCACAGAGACAGGATGAAGTCTGACTGATGTCTCTACCGGGAAAGAGCAGGACAGGTGATTGGAAACAGGCCAATGAGCTGAGAAGAGATTACTTTTTTTTTTTTTTTTTAAAAAAAAAAAACTTACTTTAATACCCCTTAATGAGATAACCTCTTTCTCTGAAGAACATGAGGGCTTTCAAACCTTTCATGTGCTCAGACAACAAAGGGGAGAAACCAACATTCAAGATTTTCATGCCTCCCAAGGTCAGCATTCATTAACTCAAATTACGCAGCATCTGAGGCTCCAGGCTTAAAACCCAACCTCATTTTCTTGGGTGACAACTGCTTAACCCCACCTCAGATGTTCTTTGGAACAGAGAATCTCTGTTCCCCTACAGTTACCGCCAACCATTTCCAAGCAGGATCAGGGCCTTTGAACTCACAGAAAGTTATGTTTTCCCCAACTAAAGTCAGGTCAAATAACGGTGTGTGTGCAGTTGTGGTGGGAAATAGTCTGAGAAACAGCTTTTCTTTGCGTTGCAGGTCAGTGACAGGCACAAGCAGCACTACCCTGTGCTAGAATGGTCTGGGACCATCAAACAGGAGACTCCTAAGCTGCTGAAATGCTGCTAGTGCTGTACCACCCTTTCTGTTAGCTCTGAATATCAGTTATCCTGCCTAGGTTACACACAGTAATATGAACCTCAACATAAGCCTCCATAAGACACACTCGCACCTCTCTGCATGTACACATGCAAACCAGATACAAGGCAAACGCATCTTTGGATGACAACAGCACTGCAAAAGCGGGGATCTTTTAATCCCCTTAAAGGAAATATGGTTTGCACTGATGTCTTCCCCAAAGTCCTTGGCAGTAAGATTTTGAAAAGAGCTCACGAGAGCAGTGCTTCCCAAGGACAGCAAACATTGGTTCAGGAGTTTTCAATGCAGCATATCCTACACTAAAGCAAAACCCATGGAAAAAAAATGCAACCAAATAATAAAACAAAGGGGAAAAAAAAAATCCTAGAGAAGTCCCTTTTGTTCTCAGATCAAAAACAAGATTGTTCAAAACCTGTTGTTCACACACTGAGAGGCAGGCTTACTACAGAACAGCAATTGGTAGTTAGCGTATTTAGCCCAGATAAAGGAGATCAATCCAAATCTCTTCCATCTCTCTCACATAAATGAGGTTAAAGCTGTATCTGCTAGACCATGTCTGATCAAGAACAGTGTTAGTTTCAGTCAGAAATTTCATTCCAGAAGAAAACCACATCTTTGCTGATCAAAGATTTATCAGGCCTGGACAATCCTCCTCAGAGAGGCTGTTTTGACAAGCATTTGTTTTCAAACAAAAAAAAATCTTGCCAAAAAGATTCATCAATAGCATGACTCAGTTCCATCTACAATGAAGAGGTGGGGGCCTGCCAAGACTCACCTATCCATCTCATCAGGGACGTCATGATTTGTAAATACTTTGTCTTCTGCACATTGAAGAAGGTGAAAGGACCCAGGAGAAGAGTGAATGCTGCCTGGAAGGATAACAAAAACATGCATTAGGTTAAAAAACAGAAGTTGTGCTATTAAGACTAATTTATTTGTAAAGCTAAGCTTGCCTTGAAAGTTCACCTCCAGACACATCTGTTTGTCACTGAGCTTTCTTTGTTGCTTAATTTTACAGCTGGTTTGGCTGAGACACAAGAGGGTCAAGCAAGTTGCTTGGTATCAGAGAACACGCCTCAGGCAGAAGTAGAGAGCAGGATTCTCTTGGCTCTCAGCCGCTTGCTATCACTGCTACAGCACGCCTTTACTGACACATTTCAGTATGAGCTCTCAGTGCAGCTTTACAGAACATTAAATATTAAACTGTGGCATCTTTGTCTGGGTACATGCTCAATTTAGGTCTGGATAGGAATAACTGTGACCAGTCTGCTTGTATTAACATTGATGGGCTAGCTTTGAGGTGTTCTAGGCTGAATGGCAATAGAACCAGGTCTACCCAGACCATTTCTTCCATGCTTTAAATTGCAAGTTTTATAGTAGGAAGTTTACACTATAACAGTTAAGCTGTTGACTGGAAGCTGAAGTATTTTGCAAAGTAAGGAAAATCAGAGACGCTCTTAAGAACAAACTCTATTCAGTATGGAAATTAAAGATACTGTCAACAAGACTGCGCTCTTAGACGTGAATTTAGAGACCAGTGGACCTTCGTAAAGTACACTGGCAAATGCTGTAGTACCGAATTGTTGCATCTCTTTCGGGCATGCCACAGAACACCCGACAAAACTGGAAGTTAAGACTGAGTGGTTTCCTATGAGTTCCTTCCAGCACTCTACCACGGTGCACAAGGCAAACTGTCAGCCCACACCAAAAGGAGCCATGCTCTCTGCCCAGCACCACTACCACAGGAGACCGGAGTACCTCTCAAAAGCCCTAGCTGGTCCAGGTGGAGAAGAGAGAGAACTTAACTCCATGAAGATGATAGATCTTGACTGAGGTCTGAATGTGGATGGAGAGAAGCCTGTAGGACATTGTTTCAGTGCAGCTACCCGTACTGGGGAGACGGACCGAGCGTTACCAAAGACGGCTCTACCTGTGATCCAGGGGGCAGCATAGGTTGACCACTGCTACTGTCATGGGCTAATGATACACCAGCAGATCCAATCAGTAAGAGAGCAGTGTGCCGAAGGCCACAGCACACACTGTGCAGATTTGTTCAACATCCCAGAGGGATTTTGAAGACACATACTAAATATTAATATTTACACATTGCTCTTTTCTATGACTTCTTAAAGCAGTTCCTAAAAAAAGGTGTCACCAGAAGGGAAGAACAGAGACTCAAAAGGGCAGGCTGAGGAGCCTCAAGGTCTCTGTCAGCCCCAGCAGAGTCAGTGACAGCACAGAATCCAAGCTATTTTGAGATTAGTACAACCCCAAGAAACCTTTCTTTGAGTCAGCTTCAGAACATCTGCAAGGCAAATTGGAAACGCCTCACGTCACAAGTATTCTCAGACGACCAAAGTATATCCAGAGAGGGGACCCGAGGAGAGAACTCTTGGTTCCACACGTCGCTTGGTCAAGACATATTCTGACCTGGGGCCAACATTTACTTCAAACTTTGTTTTTTCTGCTTCCAAAAGAAGGACAAAAAGCATACAGAGAATTCAAATTTGTGAAGCAATTCAGGATCCTTGGAGGAAACTCTGAAATCACACAGAAAATACTACGTCACAGGCATAATTGACAAGACTAAAACCTAAAGCTGCCTTAACTATTAACATGCTTTCAATTTCAACACAGAGACAAAACAATCAGATACAAGTTTTTTTTTTTTAATTCTCTCTCTGGCTACTTTCTTGCAACCAGATGCGTAATGCCACTCTCCTTCCACTCTCTCCTGCCCTCTGCAGACTGTTGTTATGTCCTAGGATAGCGCACAAACCCTAAAGGACTAAATAAACTTTTGACTAAGAAGAGAGATGTAGGTCAAAGACTCAGAGCAAACAAAGTAGACACCAACTCTATTACTGGAAATTATGCTCAAGTTTGTAACTAATCTCTCTGAACTCCCTCAACCCCACAAACATACTACTGAACACAACCTCCTTTCAAATTATGTATGCTTACGTGTCAGAAAGCTGAAACAAAAGAGACAGATGAAGGATGGCGATAATTAAGGAACAGGTGTCTTTTGCAAATCAGTACGTACCAGAACCAATTGGCAAAACAGTAGTTCAATCCAATGCAAAGACTGATACAAGATCCCCGGCCACCAAAACTGCTGGGTTTGAAATCTAGATTTGCCCTAAGTAGCGAAGTAAGAACTGCACTGAGGAGTGTTTGGGGCTTGATTGTCAAAATGCACAAAAAGCATCTTTAGACAATGGAAGAACCCGGATCCCCTAAGTGCTTCCCCACAACTACTGCACAAGCATAAAGAATCCCTTTCAACTTCACACTCCAGCTTGTACCGCTATTCTCCAGTGCTCTCAGCATCTTAAACAACTAAATCCATGATTAGCAGAGTGCATCTTTCCACTCTCCATCTCCTCTGCTGGCTTTGCTTCTCAACACACTGCGGGCAGGGGGGTGATAGGACTCTTTGTGCCTGAAGGGTTGGAGTCCCCTCCCATCCTTCATGGGTTTTGTTCTTAACAAGATCCTGGAACCGGTCTGAAGGAAGTAAGCGAGAGATGAATTCAAGTGCGATAGAAATACATATTACCTTTTCCACTCGATGCCCATTAATGAACCAAAATGGGTATCCAAGGATCAATACGAATGATGCTAAGGCCTGGAATGAGATGAGGTTGCACTGCTTTGCAGCGATTTGTGCCAACCACTTTTAGGAAGGGAAGCCATGGTACACACCAAACTGCTTGAGAGGAGAAAGGCAGAGCAGAAGAGGACATTAAACAGCAAGATTAACATCACTTCAAAGTGAAATTGTGTACAGCTCTACAGGAGTCAGCATAGGACAGGAAAGAGGAGTCAGTTCTTCACCATTAGCCAAGAAGTGAGGGGCAAGGGCTCAGTCCCTCGAACGGAGCTGATCTTAGCAAACTTCAGAAGCATCCTGAGGCCAGGTAGCCTAATTAAAAATGCATCCAAAAAGGATGAGAAGAGACCATGATGCTTAGAAGGAGGATATCTACTTTCCCTGCTTCACTGTGCCAGGCACCTAAGTGCCCTTCCTACTCTGGACTTAATTAGTTTCACAACTTCTTCCCAGCTCCCCAGGGGAAAAATAAGCCCAAATATGCACACGGGACAAATACACACCCAAACTTTCTCCTGATGTTTTCTAAGCTCAGGTTTTCCCCAGAGGGATACAATTTACAAACCGAGTTTCATTACATGTGCAATTCAAACATTCTGAAGCCTACATGGAAAACTGCGTCAGTTTGCCCTGTCAAAACATCAAACATGCAGAGATCTCACACATCAAGAAAGCTCTCCTGAGCTTTCCAGTTCACCTCTTGATCTGGCCTAAAAATATTCCTAGGAGTTTATCACTCACCTCCTAAGCTTCAGCACATTTAACCCAAGGCAGAACGAATATAGTCTACTTCAATTAAAGATTTGTCTATTACCGAGTTGGTTTCCTAGCAGGAATAAGCAGCTGTACAAGGCAGATTTCCACCCCCCCTCAAATTATACAAAGTAAAAGAATCCTCCCTTTGGCCACAAAGGAGCATTAGCTCTACTGAATGCTGTTTACATTCACAATAGGATGGGAGAGAGAAACCTTTACTGCGTTTTTGCACAGGACTGGCAGTTAAGAGACATTCCCTAATTTCTCTCCCAACCTGTTCCATTAAAGAGGAAAGGCCAGACATGTCCCAGGCCTGTTACAGAGGGGACGCGGAATCCCTATACAATAACAAATAAATGCAACAGATGCAAAAAGCTTTACTTTTCCTTTCAGTTTCCTTTCTAGTGTTGAAAACAGCATGAGGACCCAGCACATCACTCACTGAAAAGAACAGTGGTTTTGTGGCTTTTACTGAAAATTGTATTTCCAGTCAGAAAAAATTAGAAGCTGACTAGTACAGAGGAAAGAGCAGCAGCTTGTCACCCTGAATTCCACGCTGCCTTGCAGGCTCATAGGAGCCACAGGCAGCAGACCAGCTTCCTCGACCCTGGCAGGGTCTTCAACCCGTTCCCCCACCAAGCCAATCCAGAAACACACTCAGGTTGGGGCATCTGCCCCAGCCAGCAATGCAGCCACCGCTGCTCTCCCCACCTCCATACCTGTCAGCTCACAGCATTTCAAACTGAAACGCAGCCTGGTCAACTCGAGTCTTCTTGCCACAGGAAAACTAGCTGGGGTGTACCACGGTCAGAAATGCATCTCTAGAAGTATCTTTTACTAAAGCTCTTATGTTAAAACTTGGTTACATAACTTTGTTTATTGGCTTATCTGAAAAAACAAGAGTAAGACCAAGTATTAATAGGACATCTGACTGATTTTATCAGCTTAGTTTCAGTCAAGAGGACTACCAAGAGAGCTCTCAACTACTAAGTCACGGCCACCTAAAGCCAAGAGTAATTCAGACCATATAAACACGCTTTATACCAAAGTCACAGGGCTGTATTGACTAAACAGGCTCTTTATTGACCTGAAGTGTACTTAAATCACTCTGAACCAGTACAGTTCAATAGCTTTCATCTGCTTCTCAGCATGTGGCTTTTACAAAAAACAATACGGCTCGGGAAGTACAATTAGCATCCCAAACTTCATTGATTCATGTACTAGATGTAGTAACTACAGCATTACAGCTAGTGTCTGCATATATTTGCAAGAGAAGCAGCCGAAAATCAGTTTCATTCATAACCGTCACTTGCTCATTTTCAGGCTCCACAAACCCATCTGTAGGAATGACATCTGTATTTGGTGCTCACTGAACAGTGAATTAAAAAGAGTAGCTACCATTTCTTGTTGATTTAGAGCCCGAAAGCCCTCTCAGCCAGGCTGAGTAGAAATAGGGTATTTGCATGAGACAATGAAGACTTATTTTTATTAAATGGAGCAACTACTCCAGGAGCAGAGCAAAAATAAAAATTTAAGATTCTTTGGATAAATTCATTCAAGTAGCACAAAACCATCATACCAATACAAAGTTAGCAAGGCTCAAATATCAGGCCAAGGATCCTTCATTCTAACATAAATCAGACAAATTATAGCACTCTCTCCTTAAATATCACTGTTTGGGCTGTGCTCCCAACCGCTCTTTCCCTTCCTCCTCCTAGCCTTCCTAACCCTCAGAGCCAGGGCTCACCTCAAAGGAAAACTTTGGAAGTCCTCACTTTACCTTGATAGAAGAAGTGCCAACATCTCACACAAACTTCATTTCAGGACAATATCAGCTCTCTCTCTCCCTCTCCAGAAAACGATGTTTCAACTTCACAGATGCTGAGCAACAGTGCTTCCTCATCCTCCCTCCCCTCCCGCCCCGTCAAAGAGTCCTACAGATGACTTAACACTAATGGGCAGCAAGCTGACATTTAAAAAGAAAGAGCTATGAGTTTAACTTGCCATCTTGGTTGGAAAGCTCAGTGTCGAATGCTTTACAGAATTTTCAAGACTACAGATATGGAGCACTCCCACAGCAAAGCAAGATTTGACAAGCAGATGCAAGCTCTACTGAACTAGCACCTCCCAGAGGAAGCTCGCTCTTTGATTCAGCGTTTAGAAGCAAGGAAAGTCTCCTTGAACACTAGGAGAAAGCAGACATTTCATGCACACTGTCAGGAGCGGCAATTCTGACACCAGTTCTGCTTCTGCAAGATGTCCCTGAGCTCGGAGCCCCTTCACAACCCAGAAGAGTGCTGGAAGGGACAGACAAAAGCACAAAACAACAAAACCAGTCTATGCAAGTATGGAGATGAGACAAGATGTTACAAGAGCAAGGGACTGGCTGCTCTGTTCCCACGTCAGGTGCTCTCCTCGCGAGTACGTCTGAAGAGGCACATGGGAAAAGAACTTGATTAACCAGTACTGACACTGGTCAGAGGTTTCATCCCTGACTGGAAGCTTGAAACAGCTATTGTCTTCAGTAAAGTAGTTTTGTTTGAATTTGTGTTCCTGAAGTCCATTCATGTTCTCAGGGTATTTTTAGGGCTGACTTCAGACAGAAACATTAAATTTAAGGTGCCTTCCCCATTCCCATTTGTTGCTCTGAGATAAGGAAAATATAGCTTTAAAACATTTCAACGCTTCTAACAGCTATACCAACATCTACCAGCAGTCTCTGACACTGCTACAATAGTTCCACTATGTCCACTTCAAATTATAGCAACTGCGATGCTACTCAACAGCAGGCTCCAGTCACTCAAGCCAGAACTTCAGCATTTTCAGCTAACATTTGTCAAGGGGAAAGGGTCTCGAGTGCAGCATGGTGCCCCCCTCTGCCATCTCTCCTCCCCCTTCACTACCGTGACAAGGCCACGTTTCTCTCCCGCATGAGCTCATATCTCAAGCTAAAGAGCCAGATGGTACATCACTGAGGGCTGCGATCCAAGCTTTCTTTGGTAAAGCTTTACCCCTTGCAGTGGACAGTACAAATATAAATACATGAAAGGAGTCTGATTGTTCAGGAAGGAGCTTTTTAGAGAGCTGGGGAAAAAAAAATAAAGTTGAAGATCCACAGCCTCTCAAGGCTGGAGGTAGGGCTGCAGCAGAGGCCTTACTGACAGGCAGTAAGTTGTAAGCAGACAAGCGACTATGAAGCTCTTAAAGTTGGTTAAAAAGAGATAACCCAGCAGCAGAACAAGAATTGCTCAAAAAACCTGAGAGGTAAGAAGAATTTTAACCTCCAGATCCCCCACAGAGTAATGGGTTGCAATGGAAGGAGCATGCGATTGCCAGACATCACACAAGCAACATTTATAGACAAAGAGATGAGGCCAGTTATACCCCGAGTAGAGCAGGCATCTACTGCCACAGCAGCTCTGGTCATTAACATGCTGTTCTCGGGACAGCCGGCAGCGGTTTAGAGTCGTAACTTGCACAAAACATACCGCTGGCACTAAGGAGCCCTCATCCACCTGAGTCTCACAGGGCAGGGAGCAGATATCCCCGAAAACTAAGACCTCAGCTGCTGTGAGGCCAGATTTTGCCAGTGAAGTAAGTGGCACTTTGTCCATCTCCACCCATGGGACCCTAAGCCAGATGCTTCTTCTCATGGTTCCTTTGTCACAACACTAACAGCTCGCCCAGCTTTAAACCCCACTACTTTCTGGCATTTCCTCCAAGACTGAGGCTTTTTGTAAGACATAGAAAGAAGTACAGTACTCTCAGAGCTACTTGGTTTAGTGGATCCAAGTATGATCTAGAGATTTTCAAAGGCTCTAATCCAGCACCAGCTGATGGCAGTTTTTTTTTTTTTTTTTTGGATCAGCAGTCAAATGAAGTGCTCATTTCACAGCTGATGTCACTGCAAGTTTTGATCTTGCTGGGCATCTGACACACCAAGGACTACAGGAAACTGAACAGCTTCCACATGCAGCTCAAGGAGGTCAGGGTTGAAGCAGTATGTGGAGAGAAAGGATGGTGTTCTTCATCTCTCCCCATCCTGATTCAGAGTCAGAGATGGTTTCTGAAGTTGGCCCTTTTCAATGTGCACTAGGAAGTTTTCACTTTGGAAGGAGCATCCCAGAAAACCAGTTCTTTCTCAAACTGAAAAATATCCAAGCCTAAAGTGTTTTCAGAAAGTCATTCGATGTAAGGATTGCGGTCACTGGCACACATGGGTCCAGAATGGCAGCCAGCAGCAAGCTTGCATTCTCTGGGGTAAATCTATCTCCATAATCGTTTTTCACAAAAAAGAGAAAGATGGAGGCCAGCAATATCCCTGAAGTGACTGGCACCTAATTTTTCATCACAAGAGTATTTATGGCACAGCCATTTGCAGCAACTTGTAATCACTTTAGTGCCTCCTTGACCCCTGGCTCCCCCTTACTCTGCATCTTCTAATTGCATCTGAACAAGCAGGAGAGAAGCAGCAAAGCGGGTAGATACAGGAGAGCTGAATAGTTGGCCTGCAACACTTGGAAGGACTGTAGAGAGTAGTTGCAGAGCCAGGTCTGGCTGCACCTCCCTCTCACACTCCAGCTTGCTTTGGCCTCCCCTTGGCTATGAAACAGAGCCTTCTTCCTTCCTGATACCAGGTAACCTTGAGGAGTGTCTCCCTGCCTTGCCCCCCCCCCCACCCCCACTCCACAATTTGTTAGTGTGGTACAAGAGATTAATGAGTTCCCTCAAAGACAGCATGAAGACATATTCATTACTACACAGACACCACCCAGAATTCCTGCAAATTCGTATCATCTCCTGGCAGGGTATTGGCAGTTAAAACTACATTTATATTTACTCCTGAAGTCCCTGGGTCAGACAGCTGTAAAGCAAGAGAGGCACGGACTAGGGTGACACTGATGCGCAGAGGGCCCTGCAAACATGTCAAGCCACAAATCGCCAAGGGTTAGGAGGTACTTGGCTTCTGCAAGGATGACCGTTCCTGAAGGCCACTAACCCCTCATCTGCCACAACGCACACACACCAGCTCCATCACTAAGCCATCATGTTTGCTCGACTTCCCCTCCTTCCATCAACTTTTCAGTAGAGCTTCAAACAATTTTTCAGTTGCCTCGAGGTCGTAACTTCAGGGACCAGAGCCTCATCCCATTCACAGTGCGGTGTCACGGAGGAGCTGCCTGGAGGCAAAGCGAGCATCCCACGCTTTGTAAGTACTCTGCAGTGGCACAAAGGCAAGAGATAAAGCCACAGCGCTTGGGGCTAGCAGGCAGCCTGCTTGCTCTCTGCCTGCTTTGCCTACACTGTACAGCACACACCAACAGACTGGTGCAACAGGCTTCAGAGATCAGCTCTGCCTGAGAGCATTATACTGACTTCAACTTATAAGATAAATCCCAGCTGCATTATTTGTATTTATAGTCCTGCTTACAGAAGCATGAGCCACACGTGGGATTTGCTGATGTAGTCCAAAAATCCACATTTTTGGACAAGAGCACAGTGATCTCATCCAGAGATAAAGCACAATTTAGGAGGCTGTTAAGAAGTTGCAGACTTATTTCAGCATATAAAGAGATACTATCCTGTCCAGAGCCCTACCTCGTATAAACTTCTGGCAATGTTCAGAGTAGCAGATCTGCACAATTCTGCAGCCCTGGTGCTTTTTACCTGTATTGAAGAATTAATGACATTTTCAGGAGAGGAAAGAACAAGACTGCTTCTCAATGAAAATATTGCTGTGAGGTTAGGCAGGCAGCAAGGTTGGAGCTCTGTTTAAAAGTAAGACTAGTGTTAAAGCACTGAACAAAGTACTGGAAAACATGCTGTTGAGAAACAGGCTTGTACCAAGTCTCCCAGGGGAGTGCTTAGTTGACTTAGCAGGTCTCCTCTAGCTCTAGTTTCTAGGATGTTGCCGCTACCATTGCACGAGGTAACACTAAACAGAGAAAATATATTTGTAACTTATTTTCTGCAAGAGTAATCATCAGAAGACAGATCAGTGATTCTCCTGGAACAATATAGTCCAGAAAAGGTATCTTAAAAGGCCCCTTTTAAACCTTTCCAGTTTGTGCAGTAAATGGGTAATCATGAGCAGATATCAGTTCTGACACCTGCTCTGTTCAGGGGAGGCAGGTCTTCAACATCAAGAGAGAAAAGTGTCAAGTGTTGGTGTCTGCACAAGCAAGCTCACTCTAAAGGACAACTTTATTTAGGGAGAGAACAGATGTGCCCTCTCTGTCTTACTAGGAGTGGTTTTGCTGGCAGCAGGAGCTGCAGTTTGAGCCCCAAAAATGGCTTAGTGAGTTCATAACTGCAGAACTGTACAGAAGCAGTCATATCTAGAGCTACTTCTTTCCCGAATTTGTGCGCATGTCTTGCTTCCGAGGCTTACGCCCACTGCCCATCATCACATAAACCCAACCAAGTACTAAACCACACAGGACTTCTGTGGGGAAACCAAGTGTGTCTGAGCTTGCTAGTGGCCTCTGCCAGTTATGTCAGGCATGCTGCTTCTCATAAAGGTTGGTAGCACCTGCAGCACATCTGGCCAGATATTCAACCAGTGTCTGTACCCAGGAGTCAGCACAGCACCCTGCCCTTCTGCACAACCCTGGCCACTCAGCTGGAAGCAGCAAGGGGAAGGATTGGCCCTCTGGGAGGGAGACTCCAGAAAAGCTCAGTGTCTGGCCAAGCATCAGCACAGCCCAGGCTCCATTTAAGAAAAAAAAAAATGATTCACATTGTGAAGCAAACAGACTGCTCTATGTAAAAAACACATTCCAGTCCCCTGCACTATTGATTTCTCTGTAAAAAAGAGACAAGCTAATCCTTTAAAGCTAGTTGCTTCAATCCATGGTCTTGCTGTTTCTGCACTGCTATACCAAAGAACCACTTTCCCATCCAAGCCCTAGCAGCAGGGGGGCTTGCCTTCCAGCTGACGCTTCCTTTATTTGAAAGGCCAGGAGTTTATAACAAAATCAAGCAAATCAAATATCAAAAGCTGATCTCCAGCTCTTGGGTCAGCAACACAAGTTTATACTCCACTTTCAGATTGTACTTGTTCCTGTCACTCCTCCTGCCAGGCCAAGAGAAACCTCTTATTCACAGGCCAGTTACTTCAGTAACTTTGGCGTTAGGAAAGGTAAGGACTGTGAAAAACTCTGCAAACTGCTAGTTTATCTGTCACTGGCATATGACGGGTGAGCAATAGAGAGAATTTATTGACAAGCCCACAGAAAAAGAATGAACCAGGGTGAAGGAGGCAGGATTTATGCCACATTAACAAGACTATGTGCCAATTTCAACCTTATTAGTTTCACAACAAAAAAAAGCTGAGAACTGCTTTCCTGTTCCACACCCAGACACCATTTATTTTAAATTAACTTGGCTCCTGTCCTTCTTCAACCATTTCAGAGCAAAAGAGCAACTTAACTGACTACACCTTCTGGAAGCTGACTAGGTGAGAGGCACAAGATGATGCCCATCAGCCCCTGAGACTGGGCTTTTAGCCAAACAGAGCTGTATTTCAGAAGAACCTGTAACAAACATAGTTAGGACTATTTATATTTACGCTTAATGTAGTGCTAATTCCTCTCCTGTCACAGTAATGGCTCAAAGCTCAGGTGCTCGTACATACAGAAATGGCAAAATATTCTGGATTCTCAAAAGAGGCTTTTCCCTATTTTGAAGGCTTTCATAACCGGAACTATGCATGGAAATAGCAGCTTTTTTTTGTACATTTGTTTCTATTTCCATATTAGCACCATAATACATCACACTGGAGTATTTTTTGCTAGTGAAGAGCATGTAACACCTTTGGCAAGGTCTTATCATAAATAAATTCTGATAATGCATACAGGACAACATGTTAATAGTGCTCCAGTCCGGTAGCATCCTTACTATAAGTTGCGGTAATTTGGAACATAATGCTACAGAACTGGAAGTGATTTATTTAAACAAGACATTGGCTTCACACCAGCAAGGTAAACTTCCACCAGCCTTTGTTCCTTCCTCCCAGCCTCACCCCGGGGCTCAGGACAAGCACCTCAAACCCAGGCATACTCAAACCCTTCTGACTGATGCGCTGTGAACTGATGCCCTCCCTGCTCTAGACACCTGCCGCTGAAGCAGCTACCTTCCCCACCGCTGGTTCTCAAGGTCTCTAGACACTGAGACCTGTAAGAATAAATATCCAGGAGACAGCAGCTGTGACCCATTTATTACTGGATGCTGCTGCAGGGCACAGCTGAGGAAGGCAGGACAAAGCAAAAGCACTTGCTGCAAAGCGAATGAGTGGGGCAAAGCCAGGTGCCCTTGGAAGATGCATCCTGTTTGCAGCACTGCTCCAACTGTTTCTGCTCTCCCAGGTGGCAAGAGACAGCTCAGATCAAGCACGGCTGTTCAAGTACAGCCATAAGGGCCCCCCTCATATATTTGTTGGGAAAAACACGGAGGCTGCAAGGCAACCCAGAGCTGGAGGTATGGGCTAAAACTGGTATGGGGAGCTAAAACTAGTCTAATGCACTGAAAACGTTGATACATTTGCCCACACTACAGCAGTTTTAACCATATCTGTTTTGAGAATAAAATCACAGGTACCTTTACACAAAGGAGGGAGTGTACACACACGCTGTACGGTCAGAAAGGAGAAATGCCAAGGAGAGAACAGAGCACGTACGCTGGAGGAACGAGGAAGGAGCTCTAGGCTACAGCAGAAGCAGGCCCAGGAAGGCAGCACCACGTGGAGACAGAGGGAGACGGATCTACATCAACACTTATCAGTTCAGCCTTTGCATTTACCGATTAAGTTCTGCTGGCACTGAGCAATTGTAAGTGTCCTCAGCCTACCTCCTCACTCCCTGCACAGCCTCCCACGGCAAAAGCCAGACCCCGCTCTGCTCGCTCAGTACTGTGATCAGAGCGTCAGGCTGGGGTGACATTGTCCCTTCCTGAAGGGAGATGGTAAGCGTCTGAAAGCCCGCTCATTTTATTCACTGCACAAGCATGTTTCCAACTGGGATAATCTCCATTAAACCATCTGCGCTCCCATCTTCACTCGGCCCACACCCGCTGGGCTGCCTGCGATACTGCAGCATCTGCGAACCTGTAAAAGCGGATGCCGTGTCCCTTTCCCAATCAGCTAAAAAACCAACAGAGACTCAGACGGAACAGATGCACCTGGTAGCTTCAACACAGAACTAAGTCAGGCTACCAGGAGTACCCGTGCCAGTGCCTCTCTTCTGAAGCACAGATAGTTTCCCCTGGGAATTTGAGCCATTTCCTTTCCATTCTTGGAAGACACCATGTCTCAAATTGCCAGAAAAGGAGGGCTGAGAAGAACGTAAAGCTTTAGCTACAACGGCTGCCTCGGTACAGAACAGAATCGCTATTTGCCAGGTCATGAATGCATTTTGGATCAGATATTCTGGATGGCTGCTGATCCCCAGGATTTAATCTCCTATTTGCTTTCTAGAAACAAGGACTATCATGTCACATTTCTACATCAGAGTAGCAGTGGATTAGAAAGACAAGAAAGTATTATGAAGAGAGATCTGAAACTTAAATCCACTGCCCTTTCCCCTTGGTCTACACAGATGATACCTAGCTGGCTTTACAGAAAGCACAATAAAGAGATTTGTGGAATTGAAGCACAAATCCAATGTAGAGAGAACTCTGCTCTGTCCTTACATTGCCATCAAAGCAGCCAAGGGACTCAGGAGTCACTTCAACTGTCGAGGACATGACTGTGTTGTGACTATTCTGCAGGGAAGATAGAAAGCCATCAATCTGCTTTAACTGTAATCAGTCCTTGCCTTCAACAAGGTCACCAGACCATCTAACACATGCCTCTTTCCTATCCAAGTTGCCCTGCATGGTCTTGTCTTCACAGGCTTGGAATAGAATTGCCCGGCCTGCCTTCTAAACCCACCCAAGAACCCTAAGGTCCAAAAGAGAGGTGGCAAACGTTAGCAACAAGTGCTACAAGCAAGGAGGACAGGAACAAGAGATTACTTCCGTATTCCCTGGCACTTGCCTCCAACTATTTATTTTGCAAGCCTTTATTTTCAAAGGCAATTTACAAACGAGAAGCAAGAAAACCGTTTGTTCAGACATAGGTTAATAGAGGTCTAGTGGTCTCTGAAGACTCTGCAGTTGCACTTAGGTGTGAAATTTTGGAGCAGCAATAAAGATGCTGCACAGACAGACAAGTCTCAAGAGAAGGATTTAATCTGTTTAACTATTCTCATTATACACACAGTTTTCAGCTTCCATTCACAGTGATCAGAGTCAAGACAGCTTCTAGAGGCCTTTTTGCACATTAAACCACGAAACAGGATTTTTACATCAGTCATTCTTTTTTCCCCTTCTTACCCAGCTTGAAGGGTCAATGTTTGAAATGGTTACTGTTGAAAAGACAACAAGGTGTTTGGGCAGAAAGAATCGACAGGAGAAAGGCAGGACAAATCTTTGGCAGAGTGGTGGCACTTGGCACAAATGAGTTCCCATTGGCAGCATGTTCCCAGAAAACCTACAACAGTCTATTTGTCCTGGTAGTTGTGCTTGCCTGCCCCCAACAAAAGAAAAAAAAAAAAAAAAAAAAAAAGCTTTCTGTGCAGCCCTGCACAGAGTAAGTAGGGATATAGCATCACATTTGGAGACCTGCTTCACTGGAACAGGGAAGGAGTTTCTGTTATATCCACCCGTCATGCTCCTATGTCACTCAAAGCCTAAGTACAGCATGAAGACAAGGTGAGAAAACTAGAGGCAGGTATCTAGGACAACAGGGTTGTTCCAAAAGAGCTGCCTTCTTTTAGGATTGCAATGTCCATCTGTTCTCTTCCCACAGGGGAACTTAACTTGCAAGAAAAGTCCTTATTTGCCCACTGAAACATGGAACCTGAATTATTCAAAGGAAGGAGAACTTAAAACAAAGGCAAGGAAATAGAGTAAATTCTCTAGAGGCTGGGATCCCCCAGGATAGAGAGAGCAAATTTCTGTGCTCTTGTGGCATCTCACTCCTCCAATTTACTTTTATGTTGTCTTTTCTCCTTTGTACGGGCAGTTTTCAGCTGTCTCACATATCCAAGACCCCACTTCTGTAAACAAGCTTGGAAAAAACTTGCAGAGAGTTACAGTTCTCCATGCTGTAATAAAACTCAGAAAGCTTGAGGATATATTCAAGAAATAACTGCCAGACTCATCACTGCAATGGAGCAGTGAACATTTCTCATGTCTGGTGACGCCAGGTTTTATATTATACACACTATTCTAATTAAGCTTAAAATAAGTGCTGCATACAGCAATTCTGGCAGCATCATGTTCAATAATTGAAAGCTTGACCACCCTGTAGCCCAGTCCATAGAAAGATGAGCAATTTGGAAGAAATTTGGCACAGAGACAACATTCTTTTTCTTTTTTAAATTAAGGATAGCAGCTGTATCTGACTGTATCAACCGCTTCAGTTTATGCAGCCCTCCAATAGGCGTTTGAAACTTCCTACAGCAGAATGCTTCAGAACTCAAAGTGCTTATGTCACAACAACCCAGTAAGCTATAAAATCTTTTCATTCCTAAAAATTTCTTTTTAAGTGAAACTTTAGGAGAATTTGGCTCATTCTGTGATGACTGTATTAAAACATCTCTAGCAAGATACCACATTTGGTGGACAATGACAATCTGTGTTGCTAATAATTTTTTACTTGACACTAAGTGACTTGCTCCCCCTGCCCCCCATCCCTGGGTTTCTCTCAGAAAGTTTAAGAGCTCTCACTATCGGTCACTAGTCATCCACATCATAAAACCAGGACGCTGGGGAAAAATATTAGCAGTATAATCTCTTCAGATGCGGCCCAAACTTGAAGATAGTGTCAGTGCTGTGATTCGCAGTGTTCCATGAATGACTACCCTCTCTGGACAAGTAGAACAGTATCATCTTTGCTTTTGGGGAAATAAAATGAGACAGGGGTCAAGCATTAAGTGAAACTAGCAGTGCTAAGGACAGAACAAGTCCCTGTTTACCCGCATACTCATCTAGTAAAAAAACCTTAATAAAAACTACAGCTTGCAGGTAACACTGACACTCAGCAGTCTTCCAAACACAGAGAACATGGAAATGACTCCCCCCTAGTAATCCACCATAGACCACCACAGCATTTTCCTGCAAACACTCCTTTTCTACTCCTAACAAGGAGCTGAGAAAATTATTGAAATCTTCATCTCAATTACTGAGCAGGGAAGAATTAACCACTACCAAAGACTTTGTAAATATTTATTCTCCAAATCCAGAAGAGGAGACAAGCAGAGGGAAAGATGTCTCTGAAAGTCACACAAACACAGACAACAGCAAGTCTAATGCTCAATTTTTTTTTTAATTTTTCAAGTGCTAACAACAATTACCATCATGAGTTATAGGTATAATATCTGGGAGACGCAGGCAGTAATTAATGCATGTCTGCCTTTTCTGACTAGCTCCTTCTACTGGGTCAGGAAGAGTTATTGAAATTCAGGGAGGAAATCCTCAATCATGTGGAAGTTTTAAAGAAATAGACCAAGAAGCAATTTAACAAAGCAATAATATTTCTCTTAAATAATTAACCAGGCTTTGACATTCACTAATATTCCTGAAGCCCAGCTCTTATTTTTGCTATAATGCTGGAACAAGTGCACTCAGATGTGATCCACCACAAACACAGTAACCACAAAATAACTTCATATAGTCACTACCCCTGAAATCTTCTGCAAACAAAAAAACACATCCATCCAGAGCCTCTTCACTTTTTTCCCTCAAAATTGTCACCTCGAGCCTTAACAGCTCTGCCCAAAAGCCACACTGTTTTTTCTGCCACAGCTATACAACTATTCAGCACTAAAATATTTCCCTCTTCTCGTTTTGCCATACTGACATCTGTCTTCAGATATAAGCATTCAACGCCCACCAAGCTGAAGAAAAGCAGTGTTTATCATCCTTTGGGAAAACCTTGGTTTCACAGCAGAACCACTACGCAGTAATAGATGCAATAGACAATCCTAAACCGGACAGAAAGCTATTACAAAAGCAGCATATAGCACTAGATGTTGTTTAGGTGGTATGTTTCCATCATCTTTCAAAAAGCAGATCCTCTTGCAGCATAAACAGATTTTATTCACATAGAGAATGCACTCAAGAGAGCTTAATATACTTGAGTATATTGAGAGCAATTACTTCAAAGCAACTTACTTCAGCCAGGCACTGAAAAAAAAAACATAAAAAAAAAGCAAAAATAAACAATCTCCCCTCCACTTTAGCAAGGGCACGTCACCTGCTTAAGCAATACAAACTATAGAACAGTGATAGAACATTATTTAACAAACCCAAAACCATAAGGATGATTTTGACGGCCAACGCAACCACCAACCGAAACACAGCAATGTCACCAAGACGACAAAAGAGGTAATAGGCCAACAAGACATGACTGAGTTTAGAGTTTCACACCTTTGTTGTTCACTTGAACCACATTATCCCTATAAGAAAAAGAAACCGCCACATGGCAGAAAAGGCTGCCATGCTATTTTGGACTGGAAAGGGAAATAATGGCCATACCAGTTTCAGAAACTCACCAGGTACATTCTGTAAGCATCGATCCGGCGAATTGGCCCCCAGCACTTATCCGTATCATTATATTTCGTGCCATCTCCAACACTGCAAGAATGGTTGCCAGTGGCACTACTGAGAAAGAAGGAGGTAGAATTGAAAGGCAGTAATTCACTCCTAGCAATTATCTTTGCTTCTCCTACATTCAAGAAATGGGAGTGCTCAGAGAAATTAAGTGCCTATTCCTCACCCCTTTCCCCCTGCCTTCAATATACGCACACTCCTTGCTCTGTTGCACAGTTCAGCAAACAAGTCATCAAAAATACACGCTTAAAGGCAAATCTCAGACTGCATACAGTTACTTAGAAGTTTGGCATCAGGCTTTACTGGCCATATGCGGATCACCAAGGCTTCCATTTCCAAGTCATGAACCAAATTCAGCCAGCAATTTTGATTCAGCTGATCAAAATGATCTCTTCTGCTAGCTGTTTCTTTGATTATGATAAAGGAACTAGTCTTAGTCCAAAGCTCATCAGGTAAACATTACAAAATAATATAACATTATCACTAGCTGGTCACAGGCTTGGTAAGTGTCACACCTCTCAGTTCATACCCTAAGTCACAGGGGAGCTAAATTTTGCACAGGCTACAGCAGTTAAACTGGTGAGCAACAAGTCCCACATCTGCAAATTGCTGAAGCTGGAAGTACTTCACACTGCTGGACTCATCTGAAATCAGGCATCTAACAGTAGCTGAGCATGCAGCAGGCTCATGGCAGGAGAACATAAAGCAACCTCATCTTCCCACCTGTTAAGTGGTGAGCTGTTCCTGAGTCACTTTTCTACTCCAGTCTTCAGAGGGAAGAGCTGATCTCAGTTGGACTTACCATCCCATCAAATCCAGAACCCCCCCCCTTCATCATTAGCATGCAATCCCAGAGCAAAAAGCACACTTACCAGGTCACCTGCATGAGAGAGACCGGTACAGCCGCTGCGTAGATTGCCAGGTCCCCATAGAGGTAGATAATTATGCAGAAATAGAAGAGGTTGACACCCACTGCAGGAAAAGGGAACATTGTACAGAGATGGCAGAGTACACACAGATTCTTGAACTCTGCACTTTACATCACATTTCACATAGAACTTTTCCAAGGTCTTAAAAAAAAAAATACACTGCCTCCTTAGTTTACTTCTTTCTGCAGAAAACTTTATACAAGGGTCACAGCAGCAGCTCAGGGAACTTAGTTATAACAGAGAAACTGATAGGACGTGAGGTATCTTAGATATCAATTCTGCCTTTTTAACTATCCGGCCTTGACACTAGGCCCTCTAGTTTAAGCCCATCTTGCAGCAGCTGGCCAAGACCAACAGGTCTCATACAAGCCATCCACCAGATAAAGCTGTCAACTTGGAACAGCCCCAGGCAAACATCTAGAAGATGCTGACAGAGCTGGTAGCAACACAGCTTCAGGAACAGCAAAATGAAAAGATAAGACACCTTCAGCGCTGCGCTGACGCTAAACTCTGTGCTTGTAAAACCACAGGACTGTCACATTAGAAGTTTGGCCCCACAGAGCTCAAGTTCATTAGGGCTGAAATGAAGCTGCTCTGGGAGATCCCTGAACACCAGCATGCTAAGTCAAGTTTCAAACTTGCAAAGCTTTAAAACCTACTTTCTGCAGCTCTCTAATATACCAGTACCACAGACATGGAAAACGGTCTTTCCTGCCCTACACTGTAGGCTTTTTTGAAAGTGTTTTGTAGTGTTTTGAAAAAAAAAAAAAAAAAAAACTTGCTCTACTTTTAGCTATGAGATTAAAAATGTCTTAACTAAGTAGACAAAATAGTCTTACTGGGGCACAACAATATACAGATGTTCAGGGCTGAAATCAACAGGTATAAAAAGATGCTTCATGAGATGCTGGGCTTTTTTCTTACAAGTGAGTTGGTATAAATCTCACCAAGGCAAGACAAAACAGAGCATAATTTAGTTCAGAGACAGGTGAGCTATGAAGAAAAAACACCCTTCAAAATTGTTTCATTTAAGAAGCTGATACTAAAGGAAAACTGCTCAGGGAATCTTCCCATGCTTTCGAATTCCACTGGTTGATGCTAAAATCTTAGTGCAGCCTGGGCAAAGCAGTTCACCTCTCCAAGCCTCACACATGATGACTATCAAACAAGGACAACATTATTGCAGAAACAGGGATTAATTTCTGCAATGCTCAATAGCTCCTGAGTTTTACCATGGGCTTTACCATCCTACTGCCCCTGGATCTCTACATGTCAGGAGACATTAATAGTCATTCTCCTTCATTTAAATAAATTATTCAATATGCTGAGCATACTTAAAAAGCATTTCTAAAAGAGGCTATATTTGGAAAGCAGCAACACAACTTCCCTAGTTCTATAAAGCAATACAGTAAGCCAACATACTAGAAATGTTCCTAGTTTGTCTAAATTAGGACATGCTAAGATCTTCAACCCCTCTACAAATACTCAGCTCATTTTATACACGTCCCCCCTCGTTTTTTTCCCTCTGTGAAAGATTTAAGATGGCTACACCCTCTGGAGCGTCTGCATCATTCTGAAGGCAGCGGCAAACTGCCTACCAGTTTTCTCCAACTTCATATTAAAGGAAGTTGAAAATTATAACAAGTATCTGACATAAGACAGAAGCTCAAGATCCACTAAGCACAGAATGAACCAGACACAAATACAGATTTTATTTTAGGGACTTGCTACCGATTTCAGGCCTCAGTTGCTCAATTCATAAAATAAGGTTAATGTGACAAGCTAAGAATTCAAGACAAATCACTCCATGTGCCAACAGTCATCTTGCCTGTGCTAAACAAAGTTGAAGGCTTTCCCACACTGGGCACATAAGGGTATACGAGAACAAAATTTTGCTTTAGCATTTCTTTCATCTGTTGGAACACCAGCACCACTGGGTATCCACTGGAACTTTGCTTCTGGGCATACACTCTACCCCTGTTCCAGGGTCGACTTCTGCCTACAGGAAGTCCAGGTGATATTTCTCTCTGAAACCCTTCCTTTCCAAAGGCAGGGAACTTTAGTGTCAATTCTTTTATAAACTGCTACTGACCCTCCCCAATCAATACTTTCATTACTAGACTCAAAACAGGAAAAATCAATGACGTCCTGCGAGAACTCAGCACAATAGATGCGCCCAGGCTCCATTATTACAATAAATGACTGCTGGATTCCAGAAGAAAGCACCCAACACTGCAAGTTTAAAAAAGAGGAGGGGGGAAAAGAAAAGTCATCCTTTAGAGCTGGTTCGTTTGGAAGAGCATGCTGCAGACTCTTCACAGGCTAAACTTAAGTCAGCTCCCTTTAAGAAAGCAGACAGTCTGAGACAGAGATTTATCCCCAGCTTAACTCTCAGAGTTGCAGATTCAACTCTTGTTAGATTGTTAAAAATCCATCAGGGGAAATAAGCAGGTAACTCACTAGAAACCACAGGTTTTGAGGTCTGTTGCAAAGCCTCCACTAGCCTTCCTCAGGAGGCTTTACAGCCTCCTGAAGGCTGTAAAGCCCTCAAACATCTCATCTTTGGACCCCTCCTTTGTATACTGCAAACAAAAAAAACAACTCAGATATTTGCTAGCTGTGAAATTGCAGAGATTGGTGCTTGGGGTCAGGACTTCAGGTACTGCCCAGTTTCTCACAGTAGCTGACTGAGCAACTACCTTCAGTCAAGCCTGTCTGTGCCACTGTCAGAAGGAAGCACTTTGACGAAGTATCTGCAGAGGGATGTACTTCACCTCTCTCTGCAATGGCTCAGTAGACTAGAGGGCATCTCTGAACTGGGACTCTGCAACACTACAGGGATGGACTCTCATTTCTGAGCGCAGAAAAGGGGAAAGCAGCAAATGAGTGACAGCTATCCTACCCTTAGCTATATGTATCTTTCATTTTAACTGGAAATCACAAATAGTTTCATGCTATGGTCTGTAGCTGTTCCAGCTGACTTCCTTCATAGCATCTTATCCCTTTGCATTGGACTGTGTGGGTCCACAGGAGGATCCCTAACACACAAATCAGATAGCCCTGGCTAAAGCAACATTAAGAAGGGGGATTAAGATTTAGAATACTAAGCAGTTTATATGACTTTGCTAGGAAAAGTATATGAGCTTCTCACAGCAGATAGGACATGAATTTCCAGCACCCTCTGCTGGCTGAGAAGCAGCTAGCATTAAGGAAGAGGGACTTCTAGAAGGCAGCATTCCCAACCCCTGGCTTGCTTGAAGGGTCCTTATCATCTCCCTCTAGGAAACTGATGCAGAGTGGCCTTCTGAAACCAGCTTATGGGAACACTCAAGCACATGGGTTCCTCCAACTTACCCAAAGTCACAGCAACTGACTGCTACAGGCTAGACCAGGAACAAGAAAATTCTGGCTTTCCAATACGCATTGAATTCACCTGTTCTCCTTTTCAATTAGAAAAGCGGCAATGAGATCCAAGACATAATATTTTGATAGTCCTAAATGACTTAAATCTAAAAAGGCCTGGGAGAAGGGTTTTTTTTTTTTCATCTGAACTTAAAAAACAGTGAAAATATAATTCAAAGAGTTCTTATTCTTTAAGCCCAGCTGTCCTTCAAAGGCAACAGGCTTATACTGGCATAAGGCTGGTGTGATGTAGTGGAAAAGACCAGCCCATTGGGTGTTTATAAGGGGCCTAGTAAACAAAAGAAAATACTACTTTCCACAAGAAATAGGGCCCAACGAGCTCAAAACCATACAGCTATGATGTATGATGATTTTCTGGCTCTGCATAGTGTTTCTCAAGTATTGTTCTCTGTATCTAAGTATCTGCATGCCTAACTTTACAGCTGCATTTCTATTGCATGCAGCAATAGATATGGCTTTATTGCAGCAAAATTACAAGATTGTTCCCTGATATGCAACAAGAGGCATTTAAGAGCGCACAGATAAAACATCTGTCTATTCAAGTGCACTCCAGGGATCCTTTCTGATTCAGCAGCTTAGTGTCCAGGCAGCCCTTCTAGATGACCTCCTCAGATACACACAGCTATAAGTTCTCTCCAGTGGCCTCTCTTCTTCGGATCAAAACTTTGGGGGTTCAGGGAAATGTGAACATCTCACTCTCAAATGTTATCGCCAAAGTAGGACTAGTGTACTCTATAGTTTGGCTCCACTGCTTCAGATAGTGAAGATGATAGAAGATATATGCAGCCCAGAGCTAGACTGAAAGTAGTCAGAAGAGGCAGTGACTTACTTATTTGTCTCAAGAAACTGGGCCTATATTCTGCAATTGTTATTTCTGCTACTGCAAGCTTTCTTATGCAGGTTCCAGCCTATTCAAGTACAAAATACTTCACTTTGTGTGAATACTACACAGGCGGATGAATATAGTTTACAGAGAAGGAATAACACTTTTGGGTGGAATATCACAAACTCATGATGCAAACTGACACTGAGAAGCACCCAGATTTAAGGAACAGCCATATGCACACTGTGCAGCAGGACTTGAAGGGACTTGTGAAAACATTAAGCATTTACCTTTATTGAAGAACATGGAAGCCATCTGACCCATTTCCACCCTTTCGGTGATTTCAAAGATATTGAGTGAGCCACGTCTCTCTGCAAGTTGAGAACAAGAAGCATTTCAGTTACTCCAATAAACCCAGACTATCTGAACACATCCAAGAAGCTCTAGCAACAGCTTTAAAGACAGTATGCACTATTCCACACCTGCAAAGTCATCTGCCCAGTAACCCTGAAGTTAGTTTAAAATGTTTCCAAAATAAGATATTCTCATCTCAGTAGCCTAGAAGGAAAAGATCTTTATCAGAAAAGAGAAGATAAAGAGAATTAGCAATGAATCTTATCTTACAAATCCTAAGGACTTTGGGATGCAAACGCAGGGAGTTAAAGCTGAAATGGACAGAAGAGTCCCACTCTGCTTACTGGAGCCTATTGGGATGCTGTCTGCAAGGGAGTCTCAGATCTGGCGAAAGCATGAACTGAAACATGAACTTACGAACTGAAAGGATAGGTCGTGTCTCCGCTCGTTCATAGCCATCTTGGAGGAGAACATCACTGTCAGATACTCCAGAGGAAGAATCCTCATCATCATCTTCCTGGCAGAAAGGAAAGAAAGATCACAGCTGAGATTTCTGCTACTCACAGCACAGGTTGTGGCACCACCAGTATCACAGCCTCACTTCCAGCACCTCAAAGGAAAGTTCCAAACAGCGAAGGGCAGGACAGGCTAGCAAGCAGAGGTGATACCAGGGAGCTCTTGTGTCTGGGCTTGGGACATGCTGATGGCAGAAAAGGGCACTAGAAAAGCAGGCTAAAGTGAGTGACAGAAGAGACTCTGTTGTCCTAGCAGGTCATATACACAGGAATAGTGTCCAGTTGGTGTAGTAATAAGTGGCACTAGGAAGTTAGAAAGAACAAGTCTGGAGATCAGGCTGATCTGCAGGATCGCAGAACTGAAAAAATTATCCAAATTCATTCATTATTATAGCTGGCCAAGGCAGACATGTTTCTCTCTTACTTCCAATCCACTCACCTGCAGGCAGGGTTCTAAATCAGTGCAAACAATTATGCCTCACATTGATCCAGAAGAGCCACTAAAGCCAGGATCCAATACACCAGAAGTTAGTTTTACAGTAAGGACATACTCTGAGAATGTCCATTCCCTGGAATACAGTTCAAGTGACAGCAAGGACATTCGAGTTTGTTCCAGTTAAATGACCTGCGATCAGCAAGGATTTACAGACCTCAGCACACTCCAAATGGCACCAGTGTATCAGCTGCCACTTCTCTACATTCAATGAGCAGTGCTTCAGGGCAGGGAGAGCACAGTCAGTACGAAATGTAAGCAGCACAAGAGATTTTTCAAGGCAGGAGTAGAAATTCTTGACTTTAACGAGCAACCCCACAGGGAACTAACAGCCATATTTTATATGGCAAAGTTAAGTAGAGTAGAAATTTATTCCTTTATTAGAGATACTAACGAGGCAAGGCAAAGCCTGCAGAGGAATCTGCGTACAGACCTACAAGATAGAAGAATGATAGGAACCTGAAAGTTAAAACCTGCACAAACCTTGCGTTTTTCCATCCTCTTCCATCGCAGTTGGGCGTTTGCAGCAGCCATGGCTTCTACCACAAAGGTGGTAGTCATATAGCTAGAGGGAGAAATTCAATTGATATTAATAATAGCAAAGAACGGTAGCTGAAGAGACAAGGCATTATTCTCATCTGTTTTTAGGAACAGAAGCTTCTACAAAACCTTTCACCAACTTTTTCCCCACCTCTGCCTTTTTGGTACAGTTTTTTAACCCAGTTTGCTGCTCCCTGCTGTCCTTGAGATTAAAGTGCTCAAGCAGGGCACAAAATACAACATGCAGTAAAATATAATAAGCCTTTGGATTAAGAAAATGCCTTAAATATCTGGAAGGCACCTTGCTAGTGGTTCAGGAGGTTGGAGAAGGCAAGAGGATTTTCCCCTTTGTTAGGCAGCAAGTTTCCTTTCCCCTTTCAGGTCATAGGACTCATACAGCACTGCTGCGAAGCTTATCCCTTAGAGGCCCATAGCATAGGTACTGCTGTTCCTAGAAGGAGCTTACAAAGGGCATTAAGCAGCAATACAAGACCAACGAGCAGATCACAAGTGCATGCAAACATGCCTTGCTGAAGGACCATGGAAAAAACCTGTCCAGGGAAATAGCTGGAACTACCCCAATGCTTCTACAGATGAACTGTCACTATCTCAATTAAACAGTCCTATAATAAAAACCTCAAATCAATCTTACTTAAGGCTTTAAAGTGGTTCCTTACTGCTTCAGGAACTGGACTCATTTATCAAGTTCAAATGAGAAATTAGTTTTGCCAGGATAGAAGAAAGCAGCCCCATCCTGAGGCCCACATAGCAATTTCTGCACAGATTCTTCTCACATTGAAGAGAAGCTCCCTAGAGGGCACAAGGGAGTCACAGGCATGAGGATATAACCAAAGCAACAAGGAGACACCGCTCCCAAAGCTCTTAGCACCAGCAGGCAACCCTTTCAGGTCAGCAGAAGAGCACAAGCCTGCAAACCCACAGACTGTGAATGCACCAAATTAAATCCAGCAAAATTGTATCAGAAGGTACTGAATTTTATGCACTGACTTCACACTTTAAAAATAACGCATCTAGAAGGAATTGGTTCCAAATCTCCTAGTTACTGGCACTCCTACAATTCACATTTTATCAAGCCTCTGAGACATACAGCTATGAGGTACGGAACTTGCAAGCACCAATACATTCAGTACTGACAGCTGGCTACCTTTATACAGCAGCACCTAACCGATCAGAAAAGCACTGCCTCCAAGTCAAAGGTACCTTCAGGCTGACAGAGCTGGCTACCCACAAGAAAGGAACTTTTACATTCTGTTCTTACAAAGTCAGGAGGACATTTTTTCAAAACCAAGCAAGGATTCACAACTCGCCTGGAAGAGGGCATTGCTGTTAGTAACTGGAGAATCTCAAGCTATTTGAACATCACTGCTGTATCAATAGCTTTTAGCTCCACCTGCTGCTCCAGCAGGGAGGCATCCGGGCAGAAATTCACAGTGAACCAGCATGGAAATCATGAGACCAACTTCAAGATCTCAAGCAGCAAAGGTGGGAATCAGATGGGCCCAGCTACACTGTATTTTTTTTTCCTTGACTCTCTTGCCGCTGTTCAGAATGTTGCCAGAAGCAACGAAAAAAAAATAACACAATCGGTCTGCTTCACAAATTACAAGGCAGAGAAATGAACCTGTGTCACTTATGACCTGGCCAGCCATTGGGAAATCTATCAGTGACAGAAGCAGGCACAAGACATATCTGTGTGAGGGCAATTTCAAAAAAAGGAAGCTGGGAAAAAAGTCCCAGAAGACTCTGGACTACACAGAAAGTCTTTCCTTTCAGTCAGGAGATGGGACGTAGCACCACATCCTGGATATTAGTCAGACTTCCACAAAGATGCAACCCTCCAAATAAGGTCCACAGACAAGAAAACTGAAGAAATCTCAGTGCCCAACCAGCAGAAGGAGAGAACCACTCAGAAGGGCAGTACTTTAAGTCTTAGCACTGCTCTTAAAGCTCCACTCAGCTGAAGTCTGCTAAAGATACATACCTCATGAAGCCCAGGAACATGAGGAGAACAAGGCTGACAAGCCACCCTGCTGTTGCAAAGGCCTTTGGCATGGTTAGAGCTCCTGTCCCGACGATGAGGTTGAACATATAAATGAGACCAACCTGCAATCATCCACATAATCCAATATCAGAGTTTGCAGCTTTCCCAGAGATCATCCAAGACACCTCACAGGCATACTAATTGTACAGAGAGAGTAATCTTTATGAGCTAGCGGAGAAGGAGCAAGCCCAGACTAGAAATAAATACAGAAGGAGGTGCCTGATAACCAAAGAAAATGAAGTGAGTTTCAGTATATTTCTGGGGAAATTGATACTCCCTCTCCAGTTTTCTACTTTTCAAAGCTTATGTGGATTATTTCATGATCTTGAAGTCACATTTGGCCACATATCACTCCATGGGTTTGGGAACAGGGAGTGCAGAGTATGCTCAGTACTGTGAAACCCTTCGTTCAGCACACCTTGGAAACTTAAGAGTTGCAGAAACGCGACCTCCGGCTACTCTAGACCGTCAGTACCACTGCCATGGAGTTAGAGGTGATCATCACCTTAAAGACAACAACCTCACCTACCTGAATAAACATAAGGCGCATTTCCATCAGCTGCCATGGAGAATTTAACATTTGTGCACAGTGCTGTCCAGTCTAGGAAATGGGTGGCAGCCTGAAGCAACAGCACTTCCCATTTGAATTTTAATTTGGATTTTCCTCATTATCTTTGAAGGTTGATCGGACAACGCAAAACCAGTGTTACTGACGGAAGGGGATAGCCACAAAATCACACAACTCACACTGGTCAACGGATGGTGGTTTTAAGTGGGTTGCTTAAGGCACAGACTTCTCTCATTCATGATCTTTGCTTGAAAGATTAACAGAGCAAAGTGTCAGCACCCAGGAGGATTAGCCACGTCCCAGTGGAATTACTCATATTTGCCCCAAAACTATACACATGCTCCAGTCATCACTCAGCAAGAGCAGAAAGCTCACAGAATATGTGAGGAGACTATCACTTGTAAAGATAAGTTTACCTCCAAAGGTAAAGTTAGAAAGCACAGAAAGCACACAGGATTTTTTTTTTTTTTTGGTCATTTTTAAATCCAAGCCTTCTACCAGAAGGATCTATAATACGGGTCTGGGTCTCCTTAATTTCTGACCCCAAACTGAGTAGTTATGATTGCATACTAAAGACCTTATTAAAATCTCTTTTTCCTTTATCCTTAGCCAAGCAGGAAATATCCAAACAGAACTAATAATTTCTAACTTCTAATTCAAAATCTGCTTGCCATTTTACTAGGAAGCTGCTGAGTACACTCTGAAAAAGGGGTATTGCTCATGAAAGGAGAAGGATTTCATCCTCACTAGCAACTAGCTTTTTTCTGACTGGGGCAAAAGATAATTGTGCACCTGGACAAGATGGTTCCCCACACCAAAAATGTAAATTCAGCTAAATTCAAGATCAAAAACTACCCCCGAAGTTTTTTATATAGGTCAGGGTCTCTCCAGAAGAGAGCTAGTAAAGAACTCTATCCGAGTACCATTTCCTGGGCATGGAACAATTAACACCAGCAGATTTTTTTCCTCAGAGAACCTGCAAGCACTCCTGCCCTACATTTACTGACATTAGCAAAGTAATTTCAGCTTTTGACTGGTCTCCCAAAAGGGAGAAAATCAGCTATTGCAGCTTGCAGGAAAGTTCTTTTCATTCAGCTGGCAGAGCTGTCATTTCCCAAGCACATCTCCTGCTCCAAATGCCAGGGCCATCACTCACTTTTCAGTGAAGGACACTTGAATAAAAACTCAGGTGATTTTCTTTGACTTTGGTCAAGCAGACAGAGATGAGAATGATGCCTGTGTATTCAATCTGGCTAGACATCTTCAGGAAAAAGGAGAGAGTGCAATAGCCTTTTTGGTGAGACTCTAGATTACTGCAAGACTAACATAACAACATAAGAACAGGTGACATGAATCCTTTAGGGTCCAGGTGTCCCAGTTACTGCCTTGTTCTCTCTCCTTTTTCAGTTGCAGGCTATTTTTGCAGCCTAATATCCAGTAGTTCTAAATTCAGTCATTAACATAGAGATGTTTTAAAGCATTTGAAAGCCAACACTGAGGTTTCAGTACTGATTCTATCTTGAATGATTTGTGAATTCACTTCAGAAAAAAAAAAATGTTTGCAGAGTAAGCGGCCATACTGTTTTTAAGAGCCAACATTGTACAAACACCAGTGGCTATGACCACCAGTATTTCCCGTAACATAGTAAACTACTAATTGGCTCTGCAGAAAAAGCTAAGTGGAACAGTTTCTATATCACAATAGCCCCTTGCTTATGCTAGCTTCATATGACAAGTTTGGGCTAATGAAAACACTAAAGAATATATAAACAATGAGAACAGGGGCTGATACAGGATCTGAAACTATTCTTAACATATTTAGGATAAGCAGACATTGTCCCTTTACAATATATAAAAGGATTCATGATGTAAAAAAATACAAGTACCAAACATATTAAGTAGCTTATGCCTTGAAGACACACCACCTCTGAGGCCTTGAAGTAAGATATCCCCAATTGTAGTCGTGTTTCTGACTGTAAATGCAATAAATCAAGCTAAATTTTCTAAGTGTCTTGGAGACAGAAAAATCTTTGTTTCACAGACTCTTGAGACTTTTTCAAGACAAGATACCACAATAAAGAAACTAAGCTATTTTACCACCCTTTCATCTCCATTATCTCATGAAACATTGAGGTTATGATCATGGGGAAGTAGGAAACAAAAACACAAATAATGCTGAGAGAGTAGAATTTCCAAAAAGACTGCTAAGCAAAAACCCAAATGGCAGTCAACGGCCAAAACAGCAATACTTACGTAAGGAGAATAAAGCTCTCCAGTATCAGTAATGCCACCAGCCATGTTGAAGATGGTAGGGAGGCTCGGAGCAGAGCAAGCAGGGAGTATTCAGCCTCTACTGCCTTCAACCTAAGGAAACATCATAAAGTTTCATCATCTTTTTCAGAAAGAGTAGGAACTCATGAGTCAATTGTTGCATAGTTTTTTCTGACATTAGAACAAAAGGGGAGTTCAGCAAGACATTGCACTTAAGACTAACATGCAGATATACCCCATTGACATGTAACACTTGGTTCAATCAGCTGTGAAAAGTTTTCCATATCTGTTAAACTAGTTAAAGAAGTAATCAGAAAGCTGTCCTTTTACAGCGCACAGTGACCTAAATTCATCTTCCCAAAACAGCTAGAAGGGCCATTTCAGATGCTAAAACCTCAAGAGAAAGAATGCCTGCCTTAAGGATGATTTCATACTTTTGCTTCTCACACAGGTACTACTCCTAAAGAGCACATGCCTTCTGCAGATCAAAGCAGTAAAATACAGCCCACAGTCTCTCCTCATTATCTCAAATAAGAAACGAGCAGATAAATGAAAGTACTAGACCTTGGAAAACAAGGCATTTTGTTACATATAGCAAGGCTTCCACAGCAAAAGCATTCAGAGAACTTCACACCATCTGGAAAAAACTACTGCAGGGGGGTACTCCAATGTTCTGAAATATTTATAAATTAATAAATAATTAGCTGTAGTTGAATTATTTAAGAGCTTTATCAAATTCTTTATACTTCTGTAGTACAAACTGTTGCTGTTAGTTATTACTGGGACAATTCATCAGCACAAACTTCATGTGTTAAGAACGCTGCTCAAAAAGCAAACTGGTTCTGAACTTTTCACTTCCTCCTCCACAAACCTACAGAAATTAATTAGCAAGTAGAGTCCACTGTCATAACTAGATTGGCCCTTAGAACAGTAGAAGAAACAGTCTCTTTCATTTGATCTCAAGTCACTAAAGACAAGAATTAAAAACAAGGGGCAAGCTGCTATCATACTAACACCGCAGAGACACGGCTATGGGGAAGTGTGCTAGCATAGGGCAAATCCTGCCCATATACCACACCAGCAATATTTTAGTTACTTAGCAGCCACTAAAGAGAGAGATAGACAAGGCAAAGGTTCCCACGGACATTCACACTACTTCAAGTAACGGACTGGGGGAGGATAGGGAGAAGCCAGTCTATCGGAGAGGCCAAGACAAGAAATTGCAAAGAAAAGAGCCGGCGCTGTGCTATGCAGCAAGCAGCTCGGAAACACAAGTGATAAAAGCCACAATACACAACAGAGCCTCAGCTGGGCAAACTTTTGCCCCTTGTGACAAGAGGTCCAGCCCTTGTCCTAACTCAGCGGCTCTTCCATGGACAGCAGCCCCTCGTCCCCTCTCCCAGGGAGAGGCGCCATCCCGGGAGGGCCCTACCCACCCCTGGAGGGGGCACCGAGCCTCCCCGCCTCCCGCAGCAGAGCCCTGTGGAGAGAAACCACCTCCCAGCTCCCTGGCGCCCAGCCCCATCAGAGCCTCAACACTGCCGCCAACCCTCGGGAACCCCCTCCAGCCCCACAGCCCACCCTCTGCAGCCCCACCGAGCACCGCAGGCCCCCTCTGTGGCCCTGTGCGCACCTTTCCCAGTCCGACCCCACTCACTCCAGTCACAAGCCGCCTCCCCACGCCAACCCTTGTCCCACAGAGCCTCTCCACACTCCTGCCCCCAGGGGACCCTTCCACCACCACCCCACAGACCCCCTCCCTAGGCTGCCCCACATGCCCCCCGCCCCACACACGGCGACCCTCCCCAAGGCCCCCCCCCATCGCTCGCTCCCCACAGCGACTCCCCCTATGGGGACCGGCCCCAAGGCGCCGCACAGCCCTTTCCACAGCCAGCCCACATCAGCGCCCGCCCGCACGAACACTCCCCAAGACGCCCCACATCGCCCCCTCCCCACAGGGACTCCCCGGACCACCCCACGCCGTCCCCCCACGCAGGGACCCTCCCCCAGTCCCTTTACAGCCCGCCCTCACACAGACCCTCCCCGAGCCGCCCCACACCCGCCCCTCAGACCCCCGCCCCGACCCCCGAGCCCCCCGGGACCGTCCCCCGCCCCTCCCCCCGGCCCCTCACCGGCGGCGGCTCGCGCGGCGGCCCCGCCCCACCCCGCGCGGGCCGGCAGCCCCGCCCCCTCCTCCCGGGGCGCTTACAGCGCACGCGCCGCCGACGGCGCCCTTCCACCCACGTGACACCCCTCCCTCGGTGGCGGGAAGGGGCGGCTTTAGCGCCCCGCCTGCCATTGGGCCCTGGAGACACGTGCGCGGTACCGTCGAAAGAGGGCGGGGGAGGGAGCTGGGCGATGACGTGTCTTCCGCCCCCGTGACGCGCTTCAGGTGGGGGTGGCAGGGGAGGAAGCGGGGGGGGGGGGGGGGGGAGTGCTGCGCATGCGCAGCAGGGCTGTGGGTGGGGTAGACCTGGCCGCCGCAGGTAGAGCCGCGCGCGCTCCCGTCCTTCCTCCCCCCCCCCCCCCCCCCCGCGTGCACGCGCAGGGAACCGACCTACCGCCCCCCTCCCCGGACTGCGACCCGCGCCCGGCCCGGCCCGGCCCCGCACGCCGGGGCCTGGCTCCCCTCGGGCCACGGCCTCCCCGCGGCCCTCGGGGCTCCCGTCCGGCCCCGGATCTCCCGTCCGGCCCGGATCTCCCCTCTGGCTCGGATCTCCCCGCCGGGCCCTGATTCTCCTCTCAGGCCCAGGCACTGGCTCCCCTGGGGCTGGGGCCCGTGAGCTGGGTGCCTCCACCGTCGCCCCGGTCGTGGGGTGCTGGAAGGCCCCTGGCTGGCGAGGCCCCAGGCTGCCAGCTGGGTCTCTGGGGCCCTGAGCACCAGTACGCTCCCACCTCGCGGGGGGAAGCACAGAGGGTGCAGGAAAGCGGCTGTGTGGGGGAGTGGTGTAAGCTAGTGCCTGTGCACACACTGAGCATTGGCCTCTTTGCCTTCTGCAGGGCTCTAGGTCATGCTGCCCCATCCCCTTGACCTCACTGCAGGCGCCGAGTGATGTGTCAGGTCTCTCCTGCAGAGCAGGGCCATGAAGATCAACCAGAACACAGTGCTGCAAGGAAAGAGGGTGACTCTGGTGCCGTACACTTCCGCACATGTGCCCCGGTGCGTGGCTCGTGCCCTCCCCTGCTACTGTTTGCGCTGTCTGATTTCACCTCTTTTTTTAAGTCTGTGGTGTTCAGAAAGAGTGCTGGCTTGACAGCTGCAGGGACTCCTTCCCCATGGGAACAATACATCAGAGAAAACACTAGTGGAAAGACAGTAAGTTTTGCCCTCCTTGCTCTGTAGCAGCCATCCCTGGCAGATCTGTGCCCTTCACCAGGTTGGCTGACAAAGAAAACTTCATCTGTGTCACTGTGTATCCAAGGGAAGGGGAATACCTGCTTGTGAGTGAGCAGCCAGCTGTTCTGATGCTTGCTGCAATCTTTTTCTAATGACCATGGAATAGCAAAACTTCACTGTGTAAAGCCAAATGGATGGTTGATAAAGTAGAAGCAGGCCTGCAGGCTGTTTGTAAAGTGCTGGCCTGGCCAGCTGCAGTCTCAGCACAAACATGCCTTTATTAGTCAATTTGTCAGTGCCCAGGAGATGCTGTATCAATCTCTGTCGGGATGAAATGTGCTGATACTCAATGTCCCTGGACCAGTATGCTCAAAAACACCAAGTATTCCTTTTCAGACAAAGCTGCAAGACAGACAAATTTGCTCTTCTAGATTTCCAAGGTGTTTCCAGAATGGATTTATGATAGGGCACAATCCTTAGAGCACTTCGTGGAAATCAGACTATGATATTTAAGTTAAGCCTGTGATCTGTTTCTGGCTCTCATCAGGTACCACGAGTGGATGAAATCGGAGGAGCTGCAGCGCCTGACAGCGTCTGAACCATTGAGCCTAGAGCAGGAGTATGAGATGCAGCGCAGCTGGCGGGAGGACACAGATAGTGAGGATCTTAAGCATTTTCTAAGAGTGGGTGGACGTGGCAAGCAGGTCCCTTTCTGCCCTACTAAGAAACCACAGTGGGCTGAGAGCACCTGGTGAGTGGACTCTACTAGCCAAAGCAGAGGGGATGTAAGATCTCCTGCAACAGTAGCTCCAGCACCGTGAAACTTCAGTCTAGCAGCCAGCTATCTCTTTAGCAGCCAGCTGTACATTGGTACCACAGCATATTGGCTTACTCTAATCTTAAAATTTCCCGTGCTTTGTGGAGCTTTGGGTTTGTTAGTTTTCAATATTTGTAATCAGAGGAATGGTGACAGTTTGAAGCAAGGGTAATATGGCTACAGGAGCTTTCTAGATGCATCAGAGCATCTTTAGAGCTGGTATATGCTCAGAGAAATAGAGAATGTCGATGGCAGCAGGTTTCCTTTTTATCCACTTTTTCTAAGATAACAGTGATTTAGTTCATTATCTGCTGAGCTGTTGCTGCACAGTCAACAGTCCCCAGGTCTCATCATCGTAAAAAGGTGGAATGGAGTTATATTTTTCACTGAGAAATTGAACGACTTCATAATTACCTGGTTGAGATGTGTTGGCTGAATTGGTTCCCTGGCTCTACTGCAGGTAGTGAATCACTGCCCGTAAAAGCCTAGCAGAAATACAGTGAGAGCAAAATACTGAGGCTGGCAAAGATAGCTTGGAGCATTTGTCTTAGCTGACATTAAAAGTCTTACTGACAGCAGCAATAAGATGGACTTAGTGAGTCACCAAGTCTCAATCTCTTGTGCGCCAAACAGAATTCTTTGCCCAAACTTCCTGCAAAGTGAGATGAAGCGGGGGGACCTCAATCATGGGGTGGGAGTTTTGGTGCTCCTTGCCTATGCTGTTTCTAGTCCTAGCCTGTGTAATACTTTGCCTTCCCAACATTTTTTTCAGGATATTTCTTATATTTCTAAGGGTGGGAGCATGCAACTTGTCACAAGAGGCCGAATCATTAGGTCTTCCTCATAACTGAGATTTGGAATCTGTTGCTTTTCTGTCCATTACATGCCTTTAATTTTATCTTTCATGAATGTGTGAATATACCCTGAAAATTCTGCTACTTCTTTATTTTCCCCAGAGTGCACATTCATTGTGCTGGACACGGAGCGGTGGTCGGGGCAGGCATGTGCGGATGAGGACTGCATGGTGGGGGATGTGAATTTGTTCCTCACCGACTTTGAGGATCCAACTTTGGGCGAGATTGAAATTATGATTGCAGGTAAATTCTGCTTGTGGGCTTGGCCTTTGTTGCTTTGGCTAAAGCCAGCTGCAGGCAGTGATGTTATGTACAGGCTTTTTATATCATTGCTTTGCCATGCTGTTCAGTCTTGATCTGCATCCTGTGATGGTCTGGGTCACAGTCTCTTCTGAAAAATATCCAGCATGGCACATTTATCTGACATTGCTAGGTGCTGACTTCTGTGACTGTCTCTTTCAGAGCCCAGCTACCGTGGCAGAGGATTTGGCAAGGAGGCAACTCTGATGATGATGTCCTATGGTAAGGATGGCCCAAGGCAGGAGAATGGCAGGAAAGTCATGAAGTGATCTGGGAGCACATACTCCTAGTGATATAGACAGGGTAATAAGGGACAGGGACACATCTTCCCCAGAAATGGGAGTCTTTGCATATATGCATATATACCTTTGCATATATGACAACAGAGCAGGTAACAAGAATGCATATGCAAAGTGTTTATCTTTCTGCCTTATTTTGCAGGAGTGACAAACCTGGGGATCACCAAATTTGAGGCAAAGGTTGGCCAGGAGAATGAAGCCAGTATCTGCATGTTCAAGAAGCTTCATTTCAAGGAGGTGCGGTAATAGCCTGTCCTCGTCCCAGAGAATACGAGCAGTGCTTGTCCTGTGCCTGGAACTGAGCTGTTATTCTGTATATGATACAGGTAGCTGAGAACAGTGTCTTCCAAGAGGTGACCTTGAGGCTGGATGTGAGTGACCAAGAGAAATGTTGGCTCCTGGAACAGACAAACCATGTGAAAGAGAAAAGCTATACTGAACTGAAGCTACCAGCTGTAGTGCTAGAAACCTGATGGATACATCCAGAGGCAGGCCTGGTTTGCTGGGAGGAAGAGCTGCAAGGTCTGAGCATGAAAGATACCAATAGGCCAGCATTGCACTTGACTGTTTCCATCTCTCTAGCTGGTTACTTTGTGATCTTGTCAACTTTGCACTTTGTTGCAACAGCCAGAAACACTGCCTTAAATTTGGACTGCAAGAACAGCCACTGATTCACAGGCTTGACAAGGAACAGACCTTTCGAACCTCAAAATACCTGACTGTGCCAGCAGAACCTACAAACACCAGCAGTGAATTGATTCCTAATGCAGCGAGTCTCTGGACAAGCAGTACTCTGCGTTTCTACTCACCCTGTCCTTAGAGCAGAATTCAGCAGTTCATAGAGGGAATCTAAATGTTCTGGTAGCTCAGCTTGTTTTCTGTTGAATAAAAACCTGACAAAAATCTGACATGCCTGAGTGGTCTGGAAGCAGTGGAGTTTGACTGCTTTCTTTGGCTGATGAGAGGGTGGTTAGAAATCGTAGAGGACAACACAGACTCTGAACCCTGTCTTCTGGGGTATGTGGGTTGCTGGAGGCACTGCTAGGTCCTGGAGGTGAAAGCCTCAGCAGTGGGTGAGCACAGTCAAAGGGAAGGGGCTGGTTCCCTTTAAGCTCTGGAGGGTGATCCAGAAGTGGATGTAACCTCTTAGGGAATCAGTAAGGAATGCTTGACTGATCTCTCTGCTCAGCTAAAACAAGGCCAGGATTAAGAATACAGTTTCTCACAAGTAAAGGTGACAGTCTGGAGGAGCACAGCCCTTCCAGTTCTACCCAAAGGCTACTGATCCACAATAAAACCACAAATGATGATGAAGTCAATCTGTTAAAGTGTTTAAAATCACCAATTATCAGCCAAGTAGATCATGGTGAGACTAGAACACAGCCTCTTCCTGGTCTCTAAATAACCTGGGGAACCGACAGCTGCAGGGTGCTGTTCAGATAAAATACTGTGGTTGGGTTCAAGACCCTGCTTTGGCGCACTGACATCTGCACGAGCGCAGACCTTGACGCCTCAGGCTGTCAGTGAAGTGGTGATTTCACTTCCATTTTATCTGTCTGCCTCTAAGGCAAGTGGGAGGAAAATACATCTGAAAGGAAACAAAATAGTGAGCACGTTCTTCACGGCAGCTCAGCACTTGCTTTATTGAGCCTGGAGGCTCAGTTCACTGCTCTCCACTAAGATGAATGCAGTAAAAATACACTTTGTACTGGGAGCAGATGTCCTTGGGGTGCGAATGAGCTCACCATTCTGCACTGTGATATATCTGACTTTAAGATCTACTGCTCAGGAAGAGGCACTCGACTGGATCTCATACTGGACAGACTTTTAAAATGCACTTATTTAATCTGACCTTTCCTGCCCCTTGTCAGCATGCTTTCCATAGCGAGGAACCTTGCTAAAATGAAAGCGTAGGTAAGGAGGGCAACTGAAAATCCTGTGCGCTTTCCCCACTATAACAGTAACCATAATGGCTAATCCTAGACCAGGAATTACTTGTTCCAATTGTGAAGTATCAGAGGATAGATTTAAGATTTGCCCAGGGATTAGAGACTGGTAGAACATGGAGTTTTCAGTTTCATTCTGCCTGTATTTTTAGGGCCTGGGAGATTTTAGTTTTCCAATTCTAGTTCATTTAAACGCATCATGCCTGTGACTAATATTAAAACCAAGCGTAGGAATAGTGTATCATAACATTTTAATCAATGAGTGAGCATTTAGCATGGATTTTATCGGGCGGTAGTAAAGTAAAGAGCAGCTCTACTTAGAGCTGAGATTAAAGCTACAAGGGTTATTAAGCCTCGCGCTCTCAATCACCAGCTGCAAGCAGGAATGTATTTTTGTCTCTCCAGAACAACCAGGAATATTATTGGAATCCCCCTACCAGGGAAGCTCTGGTTCAAGCTGGGGCAGGGGGGAATGGCGCGGGGCCGTGGTGCGCAGGGGAGGACACAAGGGCCGAGGGGAGCAGGCGTCGGACACCGCTCGCAGCGCCCGGGGCCGCCCCGAGACGTGCCCGGGGACCAGCGACGGCGGGCAAGCCGCCCCCCGAGCCCCAGGCGGTTGCTCCGGAGCTGGCGAGCGCCCGGCTCGGCATTCCCGGGTCCCAGGCAACGCTCCCCGCCGGCGCGCCGGAGCCAGCCTGCGCCTTGGCAACCCCAAACAAAGTCCGGTCTGTGCCCGAGCCCTCGCCCAGGCGTTAAATAAATAAATAATAATAATAAAAGGGAAGGGGGGCCCAGCCCCACCACCCTTCCCACTCTCCCATGCGGCCAGAGCAGGGCTTAGCGCTGATGCGCTTAAGCTGCCCAGCACAGCCCATGCTTAAAAATAGCACTGCACCCTGGGGGGCTGCCCAGGACACCCCGGCCCACCGCCCCCACCCCACATTAGAGCCTTTCAGCCACCCCCAGGCGCTGACCTGTGCCGGATGCCGCCGTCCCCGCTCCTCCCGCCTGGCCCCGGGGCGGCCGGGCTGCCCCAGCAGCCGGATTTACCCTTAAGCAGACACGTGAAGTCAGAAAGGTTTATTCCAGTAAATAGAATTTCTCGAGCTCAACAGTACAATACCTGATCACAAAACATGGAATAAAACATCCACAGGAAAATTTCCACAAAATATATTAAAAAAAAAAAAGAAAGACCCTGGTGTGATTGGAAAACCTATTTCAGAAAAAAAATAATAGACGGAGTCTATTGGAGAAGCTTTTAAATTAAGCATCATCGGACTGAAACCCTGATCGGCGCTGCCTCCGGGCAGCAGCGGGCATCGCCATCGTTATTGCTTGCGGTGCCAGGTCCGGACGCTCCCCCTTCCCGGGGGGCGCCGGGGGGGCCTGCAGCCGCCACCCTGCACGGGCGGGCGGGGGGCAAAAGCACCAATTCCTGCAAGCAATCACATTTGGTCCTCGGCTAGAGGGGGACGGCTAAGAGATGCCTAAAAAAGCCTAAGGCAGCAATGCAGAGCTCGTGGGGGAGGGGGGGGCTCTAACAGAGATGGCTTTGGGGGGAGGAGGGGCAAAAAGGAGGAAGCGAGACCCCAAGAAGTGTCGGGCGTGGGGTTGGGTCACCCCCAATCACCGCTCCCCCCCCCCCCCAAGCTCCGCTTACACCTACCGGGGTTGGCGGGGCTCCGAGCAGAGCCGGCGGAGCGCCCGGGGGGCCCCGAACCGCCCCGGGGCTGGGGGGCAGGGGTGGGGGGAGCCCCCACGGGGAGGTGCCCGCGCCGCCCCCCCCCCCCAGCGCCGCGGCCGTCACAGGTTGCTGAACAGTTCGTTTTTCTTGCTCCAGTCCATCTGGGGCGCCCGCTTGCTGGTGCGTTTCTGGTGCGCGCGCTCCTTGGCCACGGCCAGCGGGATGTCGAGGTCCAGGAGGGAGCCGGGCGCCGAGTCGCCCTTCTCGTCCTCCTGGGAGTCCGGCTGCGGGGAGAGGGGGGGGGCAGAGCTGCGTCAGCCCCACGGCGCCTCCCGGGTGGGGTGGGGGGCCCGCAGCCGGGCGAGGGTCCCGGCTGCACCCCGAACCCTCCCGCCCCCCCCCCCGGGCCGTACCTCGCCGTGCGTCTCGCTCAGGCTGGGGTACGCGGCCAGCGGCCCGGGGCTGCAGGGGCCGTCGGACACGGAGGGGGGCCGCGGCTCCGCGGCGTTCTCCTGCGAGGGAGGAGAGGGTCAGCGGGACGTCGCCGCCCTCCACCCCTGGCTCCCCAGCACGACAGACATCCCGCCGCCCACCCCCAGGACGGACGGACAGACAGATGGGCCGTGCTCCGCGCGGACCCCAGCGCTCCCCCCAGAGCCCGAAACGCGGGGGCGAAATCCTTCCTCCCAGCACGCATAATCCGCTGAGAGCTCCGCACCAGAATACCTCCGGGGCCGGGAAGGATTAATCCCCAGCTGACCCCCCCGCCGCTGCCATTAGAGGCGGCGAGGAAGAGGAGGAGGAATGGGGGGGGCGGGTGTAGGGGCTCCCGGCCCTGCCGGCCAGCTTGCCCCGACCCGCGGCGGAGGCGGCAGGAGAGGAGCAGTCGCAGCTCAGCGCCCCAAGCGACCCCCACCCCGTCCAGGGGGGCTCTGGGTCCCCGCGCGAGAAGGATGCCGAAACCAGCAGGGCCCACGCGCGCGGTTCGGCCTGGGGGAAGACGGAGACCTCCTACCTTCCCCACGTCACCGTTGGCAACCGGCTCCGGCAAGGGACCTGCGGGAACAAGGCGCGGGTGCTGCGCACGGGGAGGCTGGTGCCGCCCCCGGGGGTCCCGGGGCGGATTTACCCCTCGTCCAGCCAGCCCGCCCCACGCTGCCGGAGAGCGGGCATGGAAGGAGCCGAGCGCTCGGCCGCCTCGGTCTCCTTCCTCCAGCCCCGAAGATCTCCATCGGCGCTAAAACCGGCACAGGGCCGCCCGCGGGGACCCCCCCCCCGCCCAGCCCGGCAGGAGGGGGCCGAGGCCGGAGGCTGCGGAGGAGAGCGAAGGGCACCCGCCCGCCTCCCCGCGCTCCCCGAGCCGTAAACCTCGTCGAACTGTAACCGGCAGGGCCGTAAAACGCTCCTCCCCACGCAGCCGGCACCCCGCGTGCCACCCCCTCCCTGCGCTGCGAATTCAGGTGTCAAAGCAGCGTTTGGCCTTGAGTGCAAACGAAACTGCCTCCTCCAACAGCCTGGAGGCTTCTCACCCACTAGCCTGCTTCTCGCCCAGCTCCTTCGGAGCAGAGTCCTCGGGTTGGGGACGAGGTGACGCAGCGAGGGCCAGCGCTACCGCGGCTGACGGAGGCGGCGATTTGTAGCACGGGCCCCACCGAGCACGGGCCACCTCGCGGGGCCCCCCCCCAACGAGCCACCCACCTGCCAGGTGGGCCTCCGAGGGCACCACCTTGCACTTCTTGAAGAACTCGTCCGTGAGGACGTCCACCACCAGCAGCTTCGTCTCGTCGCCGCCCGCCTTGATGGCCGCCACGACGTCCGCGTGCTGCTTGCCCTCCACGCACACGCCGTTCACCTGCGGGACGCGGCGCTGGGCGAGGGCTGCGCGCGGGGGGCCGGGCAGCGGCGCTGGGGGGGCACTGGGGGACCCGGGAGCACCGCGCGGGCCCCCGGGCGATGGGCACCCCAGAGCAGCGCGACGCTCCAGCCGCGCTATTCGCATCCACGGGAAGCGGCAAGCCGAGAGCGCCGCAGAGCTCCCGCCCCAGCCCCGCGGCCCCCAAACCCGGGGGGAAGAGGCGGGCGGCGCGGCCCGGCGAGCGGAGGCTCACAAGGATTAGCGGAGAAGCCAGCAAAACCTCGTTAAAAGCAGATTTTCTCCGAGCGATTAGCACGGGGTTGCAGGAGCAGAGCTGCCGGGAAGCGCGAGGCAGGGCACGTGCGGGGCCGGGGCGCAGCAGGCACCGTGCCCGCCGGCAGCCCCGCGCCGCGCCGTGCCGGCGTACCTCAACGACGCGGTCCTGCGGCAAGAGCCCCGCCGCCTCCGCCGGCGACTCCGGGTCCACGGCCCGCACGTACTGGCCCGGGCGGCTCTTGTCGCTGTGCAGGTTGAAGCCGTAGCCGTTGGGGCCCTTCTTCATGTGGCAGAGCCGAGGGCGCAGCTCCTCCTGCGACGGGCGAGAAAGGCCGTGGCAGAGCCGTCGCCGGGCCGCCCGCCCCCTCCCAGGGCCGGCGCGCGAACGGGACGGGCCCCCGGGGTCTCTCCTGCCGCGGGAGAGCAGCGCCGGGCTCGGCCGCGCGAGCCATTTGGGAAGCACCGACACCTCGAAACGGGGGACGGGGCGCCGACGCTCGAAGGGAACTCTGTCCTTTAGGTGCAGGACTGCAACCACCTGCCCCGGTGACGGCAAACGCAAGGGTGCAAATGCAGCCCGGGAAATGCCCGACCCCGACGGGGCACCTCCACCCTCCCCCCGCAGGCTTCACCCTGCGGGGAGCCAGCTTCCTGGGGGCTCGGCCCCGACAGCAACGCGGGGGCCGAGCCGGGCTCGGCCGCAGCGCCCCACACGCCGAGCCCAGCCCTGACTCCCGGGCGAGACCCTCGACGAGTGCAAAACCGGGAAACCGGCTCAACCGGCTTCACCCCGACGCGGCACGGGCCTGGCCGCGGTCCCCAGCGCCCTCCCCGCGAGGGTGAGGTGCACGTCCCCCCGCAGCCGACCCTTCGCCAGCAGCAAGCCCAAGCCCAGGGCACGAGGGCTTCGCGCCTTCGGCCTCCCCCAGCGGCGTGCAGGGCCCCCTCGCGAGCCCCGAGCCCTCCTCGGCCGCCAGCGCCCCATCTTCGGTAGTACTTTCTGCCCCAGTAGCTGAACCTCCGCTAGAACTCTCCAAATAGCCCTCACTTTGGGTGTTTAACGTTTAATCTGTCCCCGAGCGTTGTCTGGGCTCCGTACTGTCCCCAGGGGCGCGCGATGGCTGTGCTGCATGAATTCTCCCCCACCCCGGTCAGATTTGCACCGCGCCGCTCTTGTTGCCCGGTGCACTGACATCTCCAAAACTCCCTTTCCCGCTGCCAGAAGGGCTGGTCCCGAGGCTCCCGGCACCCCGGGCACCAGCACCGCGGCGGCAGGCGCAAGGCACTCCGGTTCGCGTAAGCGAGGGTGACGCATTCGCATGGCGCCAGATAAGCCCAGCCTGTGCTATAGTCCTCCTGTGCAATAAAACCCCGTTCCTCTTGCACAGCACATTCCTCCTGGGGTCAAGGCTGGCTGTCACCGTGCCCACCGCCGTCCCAGGGAGGACGACACACGCAACGCCCAGCTGGAGCGCCCGAAACCAGAGATGCTCCACGCCGGCAGTGACGCACGGGCCCGGCTCTGCCCGGCATCTTGCTTGTGCAACGTCCTGGTGCCACTGCCTGGTTGCACCTCCCGGAGCCGCCCTGGGTGCCTCGAGCCCCCGCCCGGGCAGGCGCGGCCCTCTCCTCCGCAGCCTGGCCACGCTGCGGCTGCTTTCTGGGCTGGGGAGAGGATTGCAACACCTCAACCTCCCCGAGCACCCGTCACCCTGCCGCCACGGGCGCCACACAGCACCTTCCTGCAGGCTCCTCCTGTCCAGCACACCTGCACCGCAGCGTCCCCTTCGACAAGGGACCCGGCACCGCCTGCCCCAGCCCCAGGGAGTAGGAGTCCCGAAATCTCAGTGGCCAGAGCGCACCCGAAGTTAGAGGCGTCCATCAACCGATTGGACTCCGACACCCAGACACGCGGGTCCGGGCGGGAGGAGGGATCCGGGGAAGGGTACCCCGCGGCACGAGGGCTGCGGAGCAAGGAGGCCGGGCACACGCCGTCCACAGCAGCTCAGCAGGACAGCGAGCTGGTCAGAGAATCATGAAAACACCCCTAATTTCTATAAGCTTTCTCGTCCTCCCCTGGAACGTGAGCCACCCTCCCGCTCCCCGCCGGGGTGGATTTAGCAGATCCTCATTAAAAGCTTTCCTCCACCTCCCTCGGGGACAGCAGCCCAGCGGAGGACGAGCCTGGCGCGACCCCGGGCTGCCACCTCGCTCCTCCGCGCCCACGTCCCGGCTGGCAACCGCGGGATGTCCCCCTGCCCGCAGGGCTGCCGGCGGAGCGGGCGCCCCGCGGCCTCGCGTCCCGGTGTCCGCCCTCGGACCCGGTCCTGTCGGCTCCTGGGAGAGGGTCCGTACCCGGAGAACGGGAGGCATCTTCGTTCCCACCCCACGGCTCTGATCGAAGCCCAGGGCCTTCCCTTTGCTTCGGTGCCACCGCATCCCGACTCCCCCTCTCCGAGCCGCCGAGGCCGCCCGCCCTCCTTGCGCTGCGGGACGCCGCGGCTCCGGGCGCCAAGGCACACCGAACCCTTCCCCTTCCGCTCGGCACGTTCCCAACCTCCCTTCCCCGCCGCCTCCGAGGGAGGACGGCAGCTCCGGGTGCCCAGGGCGCTGCGGAAGGGGCTGCCCCGGGCGCACAGCACGCTGCAGAGGCGCCTCGCGCCCCCAGAGCCGCTCACCGGCCCGGGGCAGCTTTGGAAGCCCCAAATTTCAGGAACCACCCTGCTGCCCCACAATAAGCAACAAGCCCACAGGCAAACCAGGCTGCAGTATTTCTGAATCACTAACAGAGACCCAGCGCAGCGGCCCAGGGCCTGCCCCACGCGCTCGCCCCGAACGCCAAAGGCATGCAAAGCAGCCGCGCTGCAGCACACCCGGCACGTACCGCTCGGCCGGAGGCGCTTTTCAAGCGGCCTGTTCTGCTCCCTCCGGCTCGAGAGGGAATTCAATTCATTTCCTAGCTACACCCTGGCTCCCCCGGTGCAACGCTCCCAAACATGGGATCTCCTCCCTGAATTACCCCACCGCCCCAGGACGCTCACCCGCATCTCATAGCGCGGCGGGGGATATCGCTTACAACAACGGCTCTAATTCAGCACTGATTTGCAAGGGGGAAAGCCCGGGACACCAGGCAGAGCCGGCAGCAGCTGTCGAGAGCTTTGCCATGGTGACAGCACCCTGCCCACGGAGGAGACGCGGCAGCCCGGCCCGTCTCGGGGCGCTGCTTCGGCAGCTGCCACCCGCAAACGGCTTGCGGTTTCAACGAAACTTTCTCAAGACCCTCCCAGGCAGTCATCACCTCCGGAAACGCGAGCAACGGAAGGGGATCCGTGGGGCACCCAGCACGGGCGGCAGCCGCGGCAAGGCGGCCGGCGGGGACCAGCCCCCGCGGTGCAAATCCTGCCCCGGACCCCGCAGCTTCACCCGCTGCGACCCCAGGGGCTGGGAGCACCTACCAGCCCCCCCACGGCGGGGGCTCGAGGGCTTTCAGGGTAGGGGTGGAGGCTGCAAAAAGGCTTCCGCCAGCACCGGAGGGACGCGTGCTCCCCAGGGGCGCTCCCGGCGGGCTCCCACGCGAGGCTGGTGGGGCAGCACCCCTGGCACCCATCCGCAACGCTGCCCTGCTTTCGAGCCTTCCAGCCCAGCAGCCGTGTGCATGCACAAGTGCCTGAGGGCTTTCAGGAGCCAAACCCCCCGCGTTTTTCAGGGCAGCGGATCACCCCTCCCTGCTCCCTCACTCATGCACTGCATGCACCGGCCTGCAGCTGTTTTTACAGTCACTAAGATGGAATTGAGAAGGGAATCCAGAAACTCCCTTCAGGAACTCCCTAAAACTTCCTTTCCTTATCTGAGATTTTTTAGACCTCCAGCAATTCCAACATTTGAGCAAAGCTTTCCTATACAAGGGCTACAGACAGCCGCAGATACCGCCCCGTGCCTCTGCGCGGCCCTCGTCCCCCGAGCCGTGCCTCCGGGGCAGCAGCTCCCTATGCCCAGGAGCCAGGTTACACCCAGAGCACAGGGATCAGAGCAAAGGGCTCTGGATCGACAGTGCCAACTAAACCCTTTTCCGGATCCCACCTCAGCGTGGGAGGTTTTAGCCCCTCGCCCCTCCTCGGGGGAAGCACCCTTGCTTGCAGCAGGCCCTGCCTGGCAGCGAGCATCTCCAGGCTCGTTAAGCAAATAAAGGCAAGTCCAGCCCAATAAAGCAAACAGGACTCTGAGACATGCAAATCTCCCCCTCCCTGCTGCGAGGGCCACCACCGGCAATGGGAATCACCCGGCCGGGAAGAGAGCAGCCAGGAAAGCAGCCCCTCGTCCTCACCCAGCCGGGAGCCCCTTCCCAGGGGGAGGGCGGCGAGCCGAGGCGCAGGGGGATGGGGAGCACGAGCGGGGAGGCAGGCAGGCGGCCAGCGGAGGGAGAACAGGCAGCCCAGTGTATTCCCAGCTCGCCACCGAGAAATCCCTCTCTGCACGCTCCGGCCTCGGCTGGGCTCAGGGAGCGCTCGGCATCCCCCAGGCGCCGCACCGGGGCCGACAGCCTCCGCTGCTGCCCCCTCTCATCCAGCAAGGCTGGCTCCCGGGTCTTCTCCGCTGCGGTGAGCCAAGCCACTGGGTGGAAGAGCTGGGGAAACCTCTCCCAGGCCCTTCGCCAGCCAAGCTGGTAATTCAGCAAACAAACATTACGGAGCATCCTCCAGGCCAGCTTTCCACGCAAGTCCTGCCAGCTCCAGCACGCTGAGCATCTTCCCACCGTAGCAAGGAGAGCTGCGACTTGCTGAGGATGTCAGGCCAGGCTGGTGGGACAAGTAGTCTCCTTTGCTTTTTTGTCCCTAGCACCCAGGCCTGGCCCTGCCCTCAGCTGCAAGATCTCCTGCTACCCGTTGAGAAACACGCCTGGGGCCGCAGGGGTGAGCTGTGATGCTCTCACAGCCTTTCACAAGCCCAAACAACTTCCTGTTCTGCAACAGCAGAAAAGCCCCATGCTCCTTAACTCCACGCACAGCCTCCCCAGGCTCTCGCTCCCACAGGGCTGCGAGACCTCGAAGCCCCTTGAGGGCAACTCAGCCTCAAAAAGCACGTTGTCCCCAGCACAAAGCTCATCCAAACTGCACTTACTAGGTCTCTTATTTTTTCCAGCTCATGGAGAGAGCTGACTGAGCTGAAAGCACACCACAGAAGGTCGTGGTAGCCTGGGAGAAGCACTGGCTCCATGACATATGGGATGCCCCAGCACGCTCCCCCCATCCAAAGCTGCCTGCCACTGGGCAGCAAGCGATCACATAGCCAGACCCAATGGACCAAGGAAACCGCAGCTGTGGCTTTCGGCACTAGCACGTGGCAGGGAAGGCGAGACACAGGCACAGTCAAGGATGGGGTGGGAGAAGTCAGCTGCAAGGTCTGAGGACGCATGGCGAGCAGAGTCCTCAGGTGAGGCCTGGGAAAGGACCTCCTCTTCCCTCAAAAGGGCAGAGACACCATGCCCAGGCCAGCCAACTCTCCACACCCCCCCCCCCCAAAGAGTCCTCACCTTAATGAAATGCAGCCTGTTTCCCCAAAACAAGACAGAGGATCCTTAAAGATACAGGAACACATAGGTGGCATGAGCTTGTCAGTTCACAACACAGAGGAACCATCTGATTCAGCCAGACTTCGTCCTCCAGTTATCATTGAGCACAACCTGCCCTTAAAGTGCGTTGGCTGTGAAGCCCACAGCACTCCTGGGATAACAGGACATTTGTCCCTTAATGCACATGACTGGCTCCTGAGGGCTTCAAGGCCCCCGTCACTGTCCCAGCCAGTGGATCAGGGACAGGTCCTTCCTCTGCCCAGCGAGGACAAGGGGATGTTCCTGGTTGTTTTCACCTGACTCCCGAGGAACAAAACACTTTGTCCCTCTCATCCAGACTGGAGAGGAGGCGCTCTGCCACCCCTCACGGCCACCTCCACCACCAGACAATGCTATTAAGCATTAAAGCAAGGGTTTAACTAGACCTGCCTGTTCCAGGAGCTCCCCGGGCCAGCATGTCCCCATCAGGGTCAGCTAGACCAAGGCGGAACATGCACCCACACTGGGCTAAAGTCCAACAAGAAAATGAGAGCAGAATTTCTGCTCCTTGGCAAAGCCCTGAGGGGATGAAGGCTTAGTGAGGCACCAAAGCCCAAGCATTCCCTCCTGACACCCTGCTGAGAAATCTTCATCCCTCCAGAATCCTGCTTCGCTCTGTAGGACAGCTCAGGAGATTGCTTACAAACTGCAGCTCCCCCTCAACCTTCTTAGAGGCACAGGCCTGAGAAACACCCAGCTGGCAGCTGACACTCATAAATCCTGCAGTGATTCCCAGCCAGGCCCCAACACCATTTGCTTGGGCATCCACAGCATGACTGCTAGGGATTTGCAAGTGACCACAGCAAAACATCCTGGGAGCCTTTTGCCTAGGGGCTCAGCACCAGCAATGGTAATGCCTGCAGCGGGCGACCCTCCTGGGGCACCCTTGGTGCTTGGTGCCGGAGCGGGGCTTTGCCAGCCCCACCAAACCTGCTGACAAAACCTCACTCCTGGCTTTTTAGTGCCTGGTCCCTCGCTTCACAAAGAAAATCTGGTTCTGTTGCAGACGGTTGGTCAAGGAGGGTCCCTGGTTAGCGATGAAGCAGCCCACAGCTATTAGACTTGCATTGCTGCAACTGTCACAGCTGGTTTAACCTGTTCCTAAAAACAAGAGCTGGCACGAAGGCTTCCTCGCCCCCAGGATGGGCTGGCTGACCCTAAGAGCTGTCCCAGCCTACTTCCTAGGAAGACTCCATCTCCATCATAACAAACAACGTATGTTTTCACCGGGTAAATAAAAAGCAGTATTATCTCAGGCAGCCAAATGCGTCTCTTAGAAACCACTCTGAGTAGGAAAGGTCAGATATTTCTCAACTCCTTACCTCTCTATATTGCTTTGTTTGTGCAACAGTTAACTCCCACGCGCTGTTTAAGGCTGACATTCCTGAATCGATAAGTGTCCGTATAGGAAGCCCTATGGACCACACAGTGCAAAGTCCCCCCCCTCCCAGGATGGTCACCCCCATTTCCACCCTGCTAAGGGCCAAACGCTGCTCAAGGCACATCCCAGCACCAAGGGCTGGATCTTCGAGGTAAAGGGGATGCAAACCACAGAAGACTGCACTCAGCCCCCAAACCTACCTTCAGCCAAGGCTTTCCATCGTACTCTGGAGATGTTTGACACTAATAAGGAGATCTCTAGCCTTTTGGAGGGGAATAAAGGTGCAACCTTGCCTCCAAGGCCCTACCGCCCATGCCCACTGCCGCGGGAGAAGGCAGGGCACAGAGTCACCGTCCCAGCCCGCGGAGCAAACACCGGCTCAACCCGAAGCCCAGAGCAAACCGCGGCGCCCCCAGAAGCGCCTCCTCAGAGCCCCCAGCGCGGCCGGGCAGCGAGCTGGCCGGCTCACGGCGAGCCGCGGCTGCCCGCTCGGTGCCCGGCGCTGGCAGCCTCCTGCCGCGTTTCGGACGCCGCTTCACGGGTCCCGCAGCGGGCGGGCTCCACGCCACGCGCGACGCGCGGCTGGCCCCGGGGCCCCGACGGCCGCAGGAGCCCGCTCCCCGCCGCCCCCTCCCCACAACGCAGCCGATAACGAGCGTTAAGCAAACAAACCAAACAGCTAAATAAAAACCCAGAGCGACAGAGCAGCAGCCCGCGGGGCTCCCCGCCCGTACCCGCTCGGCCGCCGCGCTCCGCTCCTGCCGCGGGGGCTCCGCCGGCGCCGCCTCGCCGCCGCCGCCCGCCGGCTGCTCGCGGCCGGGGCCGCCCGCGCCGGGCCGCTGCTCGCCGCCCGCCGGCTCCACCACGAGCAGGCGCACGGCGCCGGCCGCGCCGCGGATCCGCTCCACCACCTGCTGGTGGCTCTCCGCCTCCACGTTGTCGCCGTCCACCTCCAGCAGCCGGTCGCCGGCGCGCAGCCCCGAGCGCTCGGCCGGCGAGCCCGCCTCCACGAGCCGGATGAACTGGCCCGGCTTGCCCTTCTCGCCGTGCAGGTGGAAGCCGTAGCCGTTGGGGCCCTTCTCCAGGCAGCAGAGCCGCGGGCCCGGCGGCGCCGCGGAGCTCATGGCGGCGGCGGCCGCCCTGCCCCGGCCGCTCCCGGATGGGCCCGCCGCCCGCCCGCGCCGCCTTTTAGGGCGAGGGGCGGGGCCCGGGCGGCGCGGCGGCCAATCGGGCGGAGGGGGGGCGAGCCCGCAGCCAAATAAGGAGCGTGGGGCGGGGGTTATGCAAATATGGACGCGCGAAGCCCCGCCCCTCCTCGCCGGGACCCGGGGGGCCGGCGCGGCGCGATCCCCCCCCACCCCCCGCAGCGGCGACCCCGCGGCTCCGCCGGGGCCGGGGCCGGGGCCGGGGCCGGGACAGGGACAGCCCCGGAGCCCCCGCTCTGGGCTGCGGCCTGGCGCCTGGGGCCGCAGCCGGGAGCCGCCCCCCGCCGGGAGCCGCCGCGGGGGCTTGCTCCCCCATGGAGCCCGATCCCTCCCCCGTGGGGTCAGATCACTCCCCCGTAGGGCCGGATCACTCCCCCGTGGGGCCACATGGCTCCTCACTGGGGCCCAGTCACTTCCCCGTGGAGCCAGATCGCTCCTCTGTGGGGCCCCGTTGCTCCCCACTGGGGCCCAGTCACTTCCCCGTGGAGCCAGATCGCTCCCCCGTGGGGCTCCCTGGCCCGAGCAGCGCATCCCCCCGGACCCATGTCCTCGCCTCCCCGCTCCGTGTCTCTGTGGGCTTCCCGAGTGGGACGCAGGGCCGGGGCACCCCGCAGCCCCGGCATCGGGATGGGCTTTGCTCTCCCTTCCTCTCTACCCCCAGAGCCACCTGCAGCTGCCGACTGCTCCTCTTGGAGGATTTAGGAGACTCCCGGGGGGGTTAGCGTGTGCTAAAACAAACCATGCCCACGGCTCTGCCCGGCCAGGGCCCGGCCGGCGCCGCGCGGCGAGCTCAGGCGGCAGGGTGGGAGCAGCTGGCAGCACCGCCAGAAACCCTCCCAGCTCTTGGGAAACCGGGAAGCTTTTTCCTTTGCAGCCACGCGAGGAGGGGACACTAAGAATAGCCGAGGCAGAGTCGGATGAAACAGCCACTTCTGTTGTTTCAGAGAGGAAAAGGGAGTAGCGCTGGCGTATTCCTGCGCAGCCCTTACCCCGGGCGTTCCTCCTCTGGGCCGGCCCGGGGCCCGCAGCAGCCCAGGAGAGGCTCAGACACGGGGCAGGTCTGGGTCACGCACTGCGGGCCCTTCCTCCCAGTGCTCTCTCCCAGTTTGACCATTTTAACTCCGCTCCCACCGCTGGGCCGTGGGGCAGTTCAAAGCCGAGGTTTGGAGGGCCTCAGTGCGCTTCAAAAATGAAAAAACAAACAGGAATGGCATTTGCATGGGAAAACGGCAGCGCTTTCCAGTAACCCGCTGCTCAGCGGAAACGAAAGAGCAGCCCAGTTCCCCAGAGCGGCCGCGAGCCGGGCCCAACCTCGGCCCTGCACACGGGGCCCGCAGGGCGACGGGGGCGAGGGGAAGCACCCCTGGGTGCGGGCGCTTGCGCTGGGGAAGCTGGAGCACCCGCGGGTGCTCGGGAGAGTGCGAGGTGCCGGTTTGCCAGGGCAGCCGGGCAGGGGTGCGGGCGGGCTCCCGGCCCTGGCGCTGCTCCTCCCGCCGCGTCTTGCACCGCCGAACCTCAGAGCCTGGTCAGGATCAAGGTTGGCTGCAAATCTTTGCAGCATTTGGGGTCACTTTTAATTACGTTACAGCCGAGCAAGGCAGGAGGGGGAATTCCAGCGCTTTTTGAGAAACATCCCTCCAGAGAGGCGCTGCACTGAGCACCTTGCGGGGGGGGGACGCAGCGCGCTGGAAGGGGCGCGGAAACCCCAGGAGGAGCCGCACGGCGCAGACCAGCGGCTCGTCAGCCCCGCATCCGGCCGAGCAAACGCTCGCGTGTCGTGCAGTTTGCTGCACTCCGCTCTGTCAGGGCTGAGCTCGGGAGCGGAGCGTGGGTCCATCTGTTTCCTCCGCTCCGCTGAGCGTCAGCTCGGGGCCGTTCAGCTCCCCGAGAGATGCAGGCGGAGGAGGCAGATCCAGCTATCAGGCTTCTCCAGAGAAACAGCTCAATCCACCGGTCCCAACAGCGGCTGCTGTTCCTGCAACGCAGCAAGGCTCAGCCTTCCCCTCGGAAGGAGTTTGCAAGTGTTTGCGTGGGGAAAGGGGGGACAGGCTCTTTGGGAGCACTAGCCTAAGTCAGGAAACAAAACCCAGTCCTAGCAAGGATGGTTTCGGCACAGGACCGAGATAAGGAAGAAATGCAGCACAGAAGGAAACAGCCAGAGCCACATTGGGGCCAGGCCCCATCTGCACCCGCGGGGAGGCAGGATGCAGGCGGCACCGCTCCTACCCCAGCTGCGTCCTCCTGCCGGGGCTCTTCGCAGCCCGGGGTGACGTTCAGAAAGCTCAAGGTGGAGGATGGAAAGCAGAAAAGAGCCAACGTCTGCTTGAGTTGAAGCTAAGCAGCGCTTTCTGCAGACCTCAGCCAAGACGCAGCAGCAATGCCATTGGTGGGAAGACGGAGTTATTTGGGGAATGCTGGACTCCGCACCATGCGAACGGCAGGGGAGGAGGTTGGTTTTAATTTAACAGGCCATGTTTACTCTTCCCCTCTCACCTTTGGACTGTCTGAAATCTGCAGCGTAAGCTCTGGGAGGAGGAAGGGGCCGCGGCGCTCCCCCCGGCGCCCGCGGGGCCGGCGCGGACCCCCCGCCCGCGCGGCAGCGCCCGCCCGGCCCCGGCACGGCAGCCTCCCACGTCGCGGCCCGGGGTCGGCGCTTTCTCACGCGTAGGAAAACAGGCGGATGCCAGGCCTCTAAAATACTGAGCTTTAATTCTGTAAACTTGCAAAGAGAGACCCGTGAGCGGAGCCGAGGCAAAGGCGGCCCCGGGGCAGGCGAGAGGCGGGGGCGCGGGCTCCGGGCCAGGGAAGATGCCCGGGGGACGGAGGCGCTGGAGCCGAGCGTCATCCCAGGACTCCCGCGGGCGGCAGTGCCCGGCCGCTTCAGCCCCTCTGCGTCCGGTCCGAGCAGCAGGTCGTGAGCTGTGTAACCAAATAAGCGGTGTCTCGCACCGCTCCCTCGCCCCAGGAGCGTCCTGCCCTCCCTGCCAGCGCGGGGTGCGCGCAGGCAGCGTGCCGGAGGTGACCGCAGCCGCTGGAGCAAGGCTGGACACCAAAGGAGAAGTGAGGTATTGCAGGTCTAAGGTTTGCACCCAGGGTCCTCTCCAGCTCCTACGAAGCACATGTAACAGTGTCTGCTGGCTGAAGCATCTTAGGCATCTGCTCTTTAGAGAGTGGGTTTAATCTGCTATTTGCCAGTGGTAGAAAGAAATATTTGCACTACATGCACAGCAGTAGGAGAAAACCTCAGCCAGGATTTTGGGCTGGGAGTTTATGAAGTCCCCTGTTACCACCTTCACTTGGTCCCGAACCCTGGAGCTGACGCGGGGATCAGCAGCTCCCTGGTTATGCGCAGAAGGAGCATGTTGGAGACCAAAGGAAAGACCCGGATCAGGGGAAACCCCGGGGGCACAGGGAGCTCCCGCTGCTCCGCGGCTGAACGGGGCCAGCGCGAGGCGACACGCCGGGCTGGGCAAAGCCTGACGGAGGGACCTGAACCAGACTCGGTGCAGGAAACGCCGGAGATGGGAGAGCAACGCGGCAGGCGGGCCATGAACGGGGCCGCGGCGAGCCGCTGCGGCTTGGGAGAGCCCGGGGCGCGTAGGGGCCCACGCGCGAGGGACGCTGCAGGCTCACCCGCACCACGGGACCAGAAAACCTGGCGAAAACAGACCTGCGCAGGAGGAACCCGGTTGCAAAGCACCCCCTGCTTCCCTCTGACGCCGGAGAGGGCAGCGGCCGGGCTGGAAGGGGCCGAGCGGGGCTCCCGGCGCCCGGCCACCGGCGGGTTCCTCGGGGCCCGCTGCCCGCACCCCTCGTGCCGCCCCGGCGCCGGCCGCCTCACGCCAAGGCGCAGCAGCTCGATCTCTTCTTCTGCGACTCGACGTAGCGGTGGATCTGGAAGCGGGGCTCGCCCGGCCGCTGCGCCGCTCGCTGCTTGAGCTCCCTGGGGCAGGCGGCGGGGCCGCGTCAGCCCCCCGCAGCCGCCCGGGAGCCGGAGCTGCCGGGGGCAGCGATGCCGCTCTCCCGCTTACTCACTTGGCAACGGCCAGAAACGCCAGCTCCACGTTCATGCCCGTCTTGGCGCTCGTCTCCAGGAAGGGCACCCCGTACTCCTGCCGGGGCGGCACGGCACCGTCAGCGCCCACGGGAGCCGCGCGGGGGGGGACGGGGTCCCGTCCGCCCTGCGCGGTGCAGCCGAGGCTGCCGCCGGGCCAGGCGCGGGCGCGCGGGATGGGCACCGACAGCCGGGCACAGCTCACCCTGGCCAGCGAGGCGCCGTCCTCCATCCTGACAGCCCTCTCGCCGCTCATGTCGGCCTGCCGACGGCAGGGGGAAAGCGTCACTGCTCGGCACCGGCACCTGGGGACGCCCAGGGACACCCGGCAGCCCGGCGGCACTGGGCGCACGGAGGGCGTCCAGGAACAGGGAGACCCCTGGAACATCCGTGCCCAGGGGAGAATCCAGGGTCCTGCTGGGGATCCGGGACCCAGTGGCATCCAGAGCACCTGGGGGCATCCAGGACCTCCGGGGAGAACCTGGGGCCTGGGATGCATCTGGTACCCAACTGAGTACAGGGGACCTGGGGACATCCAGGGCCTGGAGGGGGGCATCAAGGACCCTTTGGGCATCCAGGACCAGGGCAGAATCCAGCAGCCGGGGACATCCCATAGCATCCGGACGCAGGGAGAGTGCAGCACCCAGGGGCACCTCGCCTTCGTGCTGCCTACCACCAGCAGCTGGAGACACCAGCCTCCCTGGCCCCCCAAACCTCTGGGGCACGTCTGGGCCTGGTGAGCCCAAAAAGCAGCACAAGCAGATGCGGGCGAAGGCTGGGTGCACCCGAGCCCTGTCACCCGGCGGGCGCGGGGACGGGGCAGGGACGGTGTGGCACACCGCGGGGTGAAGGAGGGGGCCCGGGCGCCGCACGCACCTTATTGCCCAGCAGCATGATGACCACGTCCCGCTGGGCGTACTCGTGGATCTCCGTGAGCCAGGCCTGCCGGGGGAGGCCGGGCTGCGTCGGGGCGAGCGGCACCCGGCCGGCCCTCCCCTCTCAGCCTTCCTAATGCCCCCAGGACCGGGGAAAGGGGGCTTTTGCGTGGAAACTGTTGCAGAATCACAGTCCAAATAATTTAAATTCATCCTGAACTATGTTTTCCCCCTCCAGGCATTGACAATGTCCCGCAACAAAACTCGTGCAGTTGTAGGCGCCCGGCCCGCTGCCCCGGGGACGAGCTCTGGGCTGGCAGGGTCTGGAAGAGGCACCTGGTGCACATGTGCAGAACAGGCCTAAAACTGACCCGAGCGCCCCGAAAAGCCACGTGGGGAACAGAGGTCCCTGAGCCCCGGTGAGAAAGGCGCTGCCAGCCCGCGCAGGGCGCCGGGAGAGCGCCGGGTACTCACGCGGATGTTGTCGAAGGAGAGCTTGCTGGTGATGTCGTAGAGCAGGAGCAAGGCTGGAAGGGCAGAGAGGCAGCGGGAATTGCCATGGGGAAAAGCTCCGGCGGGTCCCGCCGGCCCCTGACCCACCTTGGGCGTCTCTGTAGTAGGCGTGGGTGACGCTGCGGAAGCGCTCCTGTCCCGCCGTGTCCCAGATCTGCCGAGGCACGGCCCCGGAGGGGGGTGAGGGGCAGCACCCCGCTCCCCGGGGACGAGGCTGGTTTCGGGGCAGCTCTGCTACAAATAGCCTGCCCGCTCCCCAACTCACCTGCAGCTTCACTTTCACGCCGTCCACGGCCACCACTTTGTTCTGCGGAAGAGGAGGATACGGCGCCCGTCAGCGGGAAGCGCGGCCCGGGCTCCCGCGGCCCTGCCCTCGCCCGCCGGGGCCGCTTGGCTGGGCTGGTTTGCATCAGCTAGATGCAACCCTGTGTTTTTACGATGTTTGCCCAGCATAAAGCTCGCCTGGGCCCTTGCTGGGTGTTCGGAGGAACCCGTAGCTTTTTTTTCCAGCCTGGGCACTTGGTGAACACACCAACAGAAGCGCTGAAGCCGAGCGGGTAACGCCGCAGGATTTCTGCTTCTCGCTGCCCACGGACAAGCCGGAGGCACCCGAGGAGCTGGGGGCAGGCAGCCCGTGGGAGGCAGCTTTGAGCATCGGCAAGCGAGAAAAGCTCCCCACTCCGTTTGCCTTTTGCTGGAAAACCAGCATGTCCAGCACTGGCGGCAGGGACCTGCCCCCACGATAACACACCCAGTACGAGGCTCTTGCATGAGCCGGGAGAGGCGGCAGAGCCCAGACCAGCACAGAAGCCCCCACCTCTCCGCACGGAGACCTCCAGACCATGCCTGCGCCGAAGGGACTAACAGCTGCACTAAAAGTTTTGGCCACTTTCAGCAATTTAAGGCCTTCAGATGCTGAGAGGTGCCTTGGTGATGCCCACGGGAGATGCGGGTTGTCCAGCTCACGTTCCCTCTCCCTTGCCTGTCCCTGGCAGCCTTGGAACGAGCTGCTCCTCGCAAGCGCAGCTGCAAGTGCTGCAACATGGGGCTGCGAGAAGCAGGCACCTCCATACAGCACTTAACGGAGAAATCCCTGTGGTTACGGGAACGCCGGGCGGTTTGTCCCCCGCGCATCGGGGCCATCCGATCCCGCAGCCGGGCTGGGGACGCAAAAATGCATTGGGCATCGGCAAGGTCCGGGCATCAGCGGGGAACGCAGTTATCTGAGAAGGGTTGAGCAACCGCTGCGCCAAACTGCGAAACCCAGGGACTTCCCTCCGACGGGCGGTGAAGAGAGAAGCACGGGCTGCTCAAGGGGGATTTTAAATAACGCTGCTTGGAGGGACTGTTCTGGAAAGAGACTTGTATAAATAATCTGGTTGTCTGGAATGATTTGAAAGAGAAATTCAGCTCATGTGAAACTTAAGGGTTAGCTCAGGAAATGGGCTGAATGAGACAAAAAGGTGTCTTAGGATACTCTGGAAATTACCTCCTGTGAGAAAGAGGTAAGTTGAATTACGGAACATTTGCACTAAGCAGGGCGGGTATGGACAAGCTCAAAACGCTCCCGAGGCCGCCGACGTTGGGCTGATGGGAACCGGCAGTTTTTCCTTCCTTCATGAATTTACTGGAAGGACAAGCTACGGGTCCTCTCCGAAACGAACCCCCCTCGCGCTGCCCCCGAGCCCCCGCTGCACCGCTCCCCTCGCTCAGCCCCCAATCCCTCCCCACAAGCAACGGCGGCAGCAGAGGTGGCCAGAAACCCCGCACAGCTGCAGCGCAGGCTCGAAAGGCAGCGCCGTCCCCCGCCGCCAGCGTTCAGCGCGTGTCGGCCAGCCCGCGGCTAGCGCGCTGCCCGGGGACGGATCCCCCTCGAGGGCGCTGAGCCTGCTGAACCGCTCGAGTCATTTCTGATGCAAACTTCCTGTTAGAAGCCAACTGGTTTAACCGATATATCCCCCAGAGAGACAGTGCAGCCAAAATTTGGTAAACAGAGCACCGCAGCGGGGTTTAAGGGGGATTTTACGACCTTAGCAAGGCTGTAAAGCAGCTTCCCGCTCAGGCGGGTAGGATACGCTAAGCCGAGGCGTTCGGCCAGTGTCAAGGAGAGGGGTGAATGCCGAGGAGAGCGGCCGGCAGCTGTTACGCTCCGGGGTCGGAGTTTCGTCCTCGCAGCCGTGTGGCCGGTGGCACGTCCCCGCCGGCAGCGCGGCACCGAGCCATCTGGGCTGCCCGCGCCACCAGGTCGCTGGGGGCCCGAGGCTGGGAACACCCCCGGGAGCCGCGGCGGTCTCACCCGGAAATCTATGCCCACGGTGGCTATGAACATCCCGGAGAGGAAGGCCCCGTCCTTGAACCGCGTCAGGAAGCAGGTCTTGCCCACGCCCGAGTCTCCCAGTAACATCACCTGCAAGGCGGGCGCAGGGCACCGGTGTCGGCAGACGGTGGGACGGCGAGGGCGGTGCTGAGGCACCCTGGTGTCCCCCTGGCAACTCCCCGTCCACCCCGCCGGGCCCGGGGAGCCCCCCGGGAGCTGGCCCCACTGCGAGGTGGTCGGGAGCCCAGAGGGATGCAGGCAAGCAGCCAGCCAAGAGGGAAGAGGAGAAGTTTGCAGCAACCGGAGAGGGAGAAAGAGCAAAAAGAAAAGGAGAAGGTGGGGAGGGCAAGAGGGGAGGAAGGTCCTGCAGCAGACAGGAGATGTCTCCTGACCCTGGGGGCGGCAGTGCAGAGAAGCTGCAGGTTCCAGCTTTCTGCTGCATGTCCCCATCAGGATGCTTTGCACAGCCCCAGTGGCCCCAGGCCAGGAAATCCAGGAGATTTCCTGGAGAGCCGGACCTACGTCCCCAGCCACGTCACACCAACCTCCGCACGGCCGTCGCCCAGCCCGGGGCGACTGGCACGCTGGCCTGGCCTGGCCGCTGCGTGAGCAAATCCCACTGCCTCCGGGGCTCCTGCCCTGTCCCTCGCCCGGGCCCTGCCTGTGGCAGACACCAAAGCAAACACAGTGCGTTTTCCACTCCTGCAAAGCAAACAGGCCTCACCCGGGCTGCCCGGCTCCCGCGGTACCTGCGCGGCGAGCCCCGTGCATCCTCGGCACAGACCAGCAAGGATGCACAGAAAGTGCCCCGCTGCCAGCACAAAGCTTGGGGCCTGAAAATGCTCTTGCTCTGGGCAAATTCCCCTGGTTGGTCCGATGCATCCCCGTGGCACTACTGCCCAGGCCGGGCTGCTGGCGAGGACTGGCAACAGCACTCACTTTTGCTTCCAGCTCGCTCAAGATCAAGCTGGCAACAGTTTTCTTCTTAAACCTAAGACTTTACCTTCACTGCCATCCCTTGAAAGGAGCCAGGGGGAAGAGGATGGAGACATGAGAGTCGAAAGAATAAAAGCAGCTAGAAAAGCCGAAAGCACCCGGGACCGCTTTGGCAAGTGGTTCAGGGAGGTGGTGGGAAGTCTCGCAGCAAACGCTGCCGGCGGTGGGTCAGGCTGGGTCCCGCGCGTCCTAAGGACCTTGAGGACGAGCGGTCCTGCGGCTCCACACCTCCCTGCCTGGAGGGCAGAGGGGGCCGCGGGGGGTGTGTGGGGCCCCGGGCCGGCTCGGCTCGGCTTGACAGCACGTGCGCTCCCGGCCTGGACGCCAGTGGTGCCCTTGGGGTGGCACCAGAGGGGTGCGTCCCCCCTCAGCTGGTGGGAGACTCATCCTCTGTGCCAGGGGAAGGGGATACGGGCTGGTCTTCCTGGGGTGGGGGGGTCCCAATACCCCTTGAGCTGAGACCCAAGACCTCCTACTTCTGCAGCTGGACCCCCAAGGTAGGAACCCCCATGCCCACCTCTGCCAGGGCAGGGACCCCCATCCCCATCTCCCCTGGAGCAAGGATCCCACCTTACCCAGGGCAAGGATCCCCCCCTCCCCCGGCGCAGGGGTCAACCCATCCCCACATCTCCCGCAGCAAGGACCCCCACCCTCGTTTCCCCTGGAGCAAGGGCCCCTCTGCAACCCCCTGGAGCTCCCCTGGCTGGGGCCGAGCTGCAGCCTCCCTCCGGAGGGGCTGTGGGGCTCCATCCCCGCTCCCCCACACCCCCCGCACCCCGCAGGCCCGGGGCGGGGGGATCCCACGATGCATCCCACCTTGCCGGCCAGCTCGTAGTCCTGCGGCAGCGACGGGGCGCGGCGGGGAGGGCCTGGCGGGGCGGCCCGGGGGCCCGGCGCGGGGGGGCCGGGGCTCGCCGGCGCGGCCCCGCTCCCCGCCGGTGCGGCCCCGCTCCCCGCCGCGGGGGCCCCGCCGGGGCCGCTCATGGTGCAGCGGAGCGGAGTCGCGGAGTGCCGGCGGGAACCGCGGCCCCACCCGGCCCGCCTTCCTCCTCCCTCCGCCCTCCTCCTCCTCCTCCTCCTCGGCCAAGGCGGCCGGCGCCCCGGTGCTGCTACCCCGCCGCGGGGGTGAGGAGGAGGAGGCCGAGCCTGCGAAGCTCCCCCCCGCACCCCGGCAGCCCCCCGCCGGGGACCGCCGGGGCCTTTGCTCCGCGGCGGGGTGGCCCCGGCGTCCCACCGCCCCGGCGGGCGAAGGGCGCGTAGCTGCCCCGTGGCCAGGCGGGAGCCCTGGCGCGTCCCTCTGGGCTCGGGGGAGCGGAGGACCCCGCTGCCGCCCGGGGTGCAGGCCGAGCCCCCGCGCTACAGACCCCCCCCCCCGGGCGCCGCGGGGAGACGGGGCGCCCTGCAAGCGGGCACGCGCTCGCACCACTCGCCCCCCGTCATCCCGCGCCGGAGGCTTTGCGCCGTGAAATGCCAGCCGAGCTGGGCCCCGCGGCGGGGCTGGCGCTGGGGCGCAGGGAAGCGCGAAACAAGAAGCGTCGGCTGCCGTTAGCCGGAAGCCGAAAGCTGAGGCGGGCTGATTCTCCGGGCGCCTGCAAGTGAGCTGGGGCACCCGTGGTCGCCCGCCTCCGCTCGGCCCGGCTCGCGCTGGGGGCGACGCTCACCCGCCCCCTCCGCACCCCGCGCATGCCCAGGGACCCCCCGGCGGTGCCCCAGGCCTCGGCCCGCGAAATCCCACCCGGTGCATGGCTCGCCCGTGCAGGGGGCCGCGGCATCGCCGGCAGGAGCCTGGGGCCCCCTCCGCCCAATCTGCCCCGGGGGCGCCAGCCCGTCGCCCTGACGCGTCCCAGTGCAGCGGGGCCACCGCTGCTCGCCCCCGCCGCTGTGCCAGCCTGGACCTTCCCATGCCCCTCCGGAGGTGCAGAAACTGGAACCTGTATTTCCAGTCCTGTCTCTGTGCCGCAGATGGAGCCGGGGAATTTATAGTGTATATAGTCACGCTCTGGCCAGGAAACGGCCCGGAGCTGAGGGCTGGATGCAGGCTGGGCCCCAGGAAGCAGCCGAGCTCTCCTGCAGGGCGCTGAGCGGGCAGGGGGGAGGCTCACGCAGCCGCTGGGGGGCAAGGCGGCCTCGCTTCGTCTCGGCACCCAAACGGCAGAGCCCCATCGCAGGGCCGGGCGAGGGGACGCGCCGGAGCTGGAGCCTGCCGTTTCCATCCGCCCTTTGCGAGTGCCCCGTCTCGCTCTCCAACGCGAACACATCGGAGGCAGATCCGGACCATCCTCCCACGCCCGCTGTTTCCAAGGGCTCATTCACCTTCCAACAGCCAAGTGCTCCCGGCCACACCAGCCCGGAGGTGACCTCCAATGGCAATTCCTACACTATTTTTCCTGCAGCACCACATCAAACTTCCCCACTGTTTGGCACTTAGCCCCACTTACCCAAGGAAAACCACTCCCCCAACCTGGGCAAGGTCAGCTAGACTCGGCTCTTACTGTAAATCCGATGCCCACGGTGGCTGAGAAGGAGCCTGGAATAAACTTGCCCTGGTCAAACTGGACGAGCAGAGACGTCTTCCCCACTCCGCTGTCTCCAACCAGGATGGTCTGCAAGGAACCAAGGAGAGGGGTGTTAGGGCACAAGGGAGCCAGGACGCCTGGTGAGGGGCTCTCTGCTGCACGCAGAGGCGCCCCGGTGCCTCCCCAGCACCGGGGGCGGGAGGGGGCGGCTCGGCCCCGGCCTGCCGCCGGCCCGTGACTCATCCCTGGCACCGCTGCGTGTCCCTGCTCGGGAGCAGATTGTCACCTTAGGCTGCCGGCTGCCTGTGCAGGGGCCAGATGGCTCGTCCGGGTGCACCCCGTCCTTCGCCATCACCTTTGCTCCTGCCGCCAGCCCGGGCACGACGCCTGGAGCAAGGCGACCCGGCAGTCGCAGGGCCCCTCGCCTCTCTGTCCCTCCGCGGCTGCTGCAGAGCCCGGCCGCCCTCCCGCAGGGAGCCGAACGTCCGGGGACACGCGGCCAAATAAACGCGCAGCTGGCGGGCGCCTCGGCGAGATGCGCAGCGGCCCGCGCACGTGCGGAGGCAGCCACCTGCCGCCGGATCTGCTCCCGGGAATTCACCCGCTCCTCCTAACCAGGCGGCAGGCTTTTTTCCAGGTCGCTGGCACGCTGAGCGCAGCCAGGAGCGCCTGCGTGGGCTCGGCGGCCCGGGGCTCGCAGCAGCACCGCACTGCTTTTTTCGGCAGTAGAGACCGTTCCCAGGTAAGATGCCGTGTGCTGCAGCGAAAGCAGCTGCGACCCGCGGCGCTCTCATCGGGAGCAGTTAATGCAGAAAAGGGCATTAATTATGGAGGGGGGAAACTAGCTGGAACGAGCACCGGAAAGCCTCCAGGGCCCAGGATTTACAGAGAACTTGTGTAAAAGGGCGACTCTCCTATCAATAATTTAATTGGGATTTATAGCAGAGATAACTCATGAATTGCTTTGCTACTTAACAATAATAGTAAATTTGGCCTGAAACAGCCGAGAGAGAAGCTGCAGCTCTGCCCGGAGCCACGCACCCGGGGCCTCCACAGCGGGGAAGAGGCAGGTGAGGATGCTGCCGCCCCACAGACTGCTCAGGGGCAGTAACCCTAACACCTCAGTCACAACTTCTCGCAGGGTCGGAGGAGACATAGCACAGTGGAAACCACAGAGCCCTCCTGGCTACAAAATAAAATAATAAATAAATAAACAACCCTCACTCGCTGGAATGGATGTGGCCAAATGGCCATCGAAACCTCTGGCTGGGCATGCCTGGGTCACGGCAGGAAAAGGACTCCCAGCTACGAAGCTCCGTGTCTGTCCTGCGTCTCTCTTGCACGCACCCCCCTCCACGAGACGAGCAGCACATCCTTTCCCCAGGCGTTTTCGCTGGGGTTTGCTTCTGCCTGGAAAGCTCCAGCGTTAGGAGGCTCCTTCCAGTGGTTATTCCCCACGTGGAGCGGTGCTTTGCCAGCGTGCACACACACATGCACATGCGCGCACACGTGCGTGCATAGCTGTGCAGCACGCTCCGTGCCTGGCCCTGGCACGGTGTTTGTGCACCCCCTGGTCTGGAGGGAAACCCAGCCCAGGCAATGCAAAGTGTGTGGTGACAGCCCCAAAGCACTGTTCTTGGTCCCCACCACGGTCAGAGAATCAGAGCAGTTTCTGTTTCCAGTTGAAGGAAATGATTCTTTGTATCCCCCCAAAACCCTGCTTCATTAAAATATGCTTGGGACTGAAATGGAGACACATGTGCAGTAGTTTGAGGCTGAGAAAGCCATCACTGTGCACCACATAGCGGGGAGTAACTTCGTGGCAGACCCGTCTGCCAGCTCTAGGTTAGCGAAACAGCAAATATCCCTTCCCGACACTGCGACCGGGGGCTTTAGCTAATTCGGATCTAGACAAACAAAATCACCGCTGGCTCGGCACGGGCTGCAGAGATGAGGCAGAGCGACGGGGTGGCAAGGGTGAAGCATCCGCCTGCCCTGAACTGCCAGCTCGTGAGCAAAGAACAGGAAGATATTAGCCCTAACGCGGCTGGAGACGAGTGGCTTTGCACGGCTGTCAGGGCAGCTCAGGGAGGCGATCGCAGCGTTTCCACCGCCAGCCAAGCGGCAGGAGATCGGAGGTACTGCGTGTGCGTGGGGGGGGGGGTAGGTCACATTTCTAGTTCATTTTTGAGCTTTGGCAAGTGGTGGCTGGCTCAGAGATGAAATTTAGGAAATCATGAATCTAGCTGAAATTCAGCTAGGAGTCTGAGAGGGTAAAGTCCTAGGAGGGGAGTGCAGGCAGGGCACAGGTCACCCTCCATTTGCTGGTCTCCAAGAACTGCTGAGGCCCCAGACCCAGACATTTGCCCCCAGGGCAGTAGGATTCATTGCAGAATTGTGGAAATTGCATACGTGCTCCTAAACACGCCTGCCTACAGGGCTCAGCCAAGGCGCCGCACTCAGGGATTTCTCACAGCAAAGCCACAGCCACCTTTTGGCCCCTCACAGTCCTGCTCTCCTGCTCCCTCGGGAGCGTTTTCCCCAGACCTATTTTTATCTGCTCTATATGCACAACTGGGCTCTCCCTCCCCTTCTCCCAAACCACTCCCCAGGGCCGCTCGGGTGCTGCCTTGACCATTCCTGTGTCCCGGCAAGATCTTGGTGCTGACCCAGCAGCCCAGGCACCATCTCGCCGTGCCCAAGCTTGCCATGTCCAGCTTGTTCCGGCTAAACAGATCCAAACTTCCAACAGGAGGAAAAAAAGATTTAACAAAGGGTTAAATCGCCTGAAAACAGAACTTGTCATTTTGTACCAAGTGAAATTTTTCTGGAACTGCCCAGAGCAAACTTCTGTTAGTCTAATTTTGATTTGCTCCTGGCTGGTTTCCCCTCTGGGCCTGGGTTTAGCCACTAACTAGGAATCACTTAACCTTTGCCTCCCCATTAAGCTCCCTCCGGGTTTCTCAGCAGGTCTGAAATGTGATTCCTCAGTCAGAAGCAAGGTCTGGTGAGTTATCTGCTGCCTCCTGCCTCGTGTCCCTGGAGTGAGAGCAAGCTTGTTTCTGCATGAAAAGCCCTCCCAGAAACAGCAGCAAAATACCAAGGGAAATGGCAGAGAACATAGGGCTGGGATGGTTATATGCCTGAGTAGCTATTCTGCCCAGAAACGCATTCCCACCAATGTCGTTCCTTAACTGCAGCTCATTGATGGTGAAGAGAGAGTTAAGACTGTAAAGAATCAAAGTTTCTTTAGTCATCCCTGGAGATGTCCTCTCTATCTAGCGTACAAAGGAAATACAAGTTGCTAGTAATTGCTGTTTCTCTGCTAATCAAGGGCTGGGCACGTTGCCCTGGGTGGACTGGGGCTGTTCCCGAGAGCAGGGGAATCGCAGGGTGAGAAATAGACTGGGATTTGCAAAAAGAGCGATTCAGTCATCCCCATCCCCTGCCCTTGCCCTCGCGCTCCCTGCTTTCGCCCCTGCTCCCCAGGGGCGTTCGTCCCTGCACAGTCACACTCGAGACTGCAGCAAGGCGGTGTCGGGACAGCCAGAAGGACCGCTGGGTGGATCCGGCAGAGATCAGCGCCTCCGGCACGTCTCTGGGAGTTGCAGGGATGGATGTCTGCTCGCAGAGAGCCTCCAGGCTGCGGCTGCGGCGCCCAGGCTCTCCTGAGCCACCCGGGACAGCGGCAGCCCGCAGCCGCCCTCGGCGCGACGTTGAGTTTACGAAACGCGGTCCGAGGGACCCTGCAGAAGAGGGGGTTTCGGGGGGGGCAGGGACGAACGCCGCTATTTCCCGGAAGGGAGGTCCCGGCTCCTTGGGCCGGCGCCGGCGAGCGCAGCCCCGGGCGCAGCCGGCCCGAGCCCCGGGCCCTCCCGGCCCCGCAGCGGCTGGAAGTCGGCAGCGGGCTGCGCCGCGGCGCCGGTCCCTCTGCAGCCCTCCCGGGTCCGCGATCACGCCCGGTCCTGCCGGCCGCCTCCGCCGCCGTTATCCGGCGCGGCGCCGAGCCCGAGCCCTGCGGGGGCCGGGGAACCGGGCCCGGGGTGGGGGCAGCCCCGGGCTCCCCGCGCGGAGCAGGATCGGCTCCGCCGGGACAAGAGGGGCCACGGGCGGCCCCCACGCGCGAACGGGGGAGTTAGCGGGGAAGTTCCGCGGAGCGGCCGCCGCTCGGCTCCTACCTTGTGCAGCAGAGCCTCGTCGTAGCCGGGCGCCGCCGGGCCGCCGCGGGCCTCCATGGCCGGGGCGCGGGGGCCGCCTCCGCCCGCCGGGAGGGCGGCCCGGCGCCCGCAGCACCGCGGACAGCGCCCGGCGCCGCCGCCCCGCCGCTCGCAGCGCTCCCCGGCGCGGCGGGGGGCGGGCAGGGACGGGGCGGGGGGCGGGGGGCCGTCCTGCCGGGGGGCGGGCAGGGACGGGGCGGGGGGCCGTCCTGCCGGGGGGCGGGGGCAGTCCTGCCGGGGGCGGGCAGGGGCGGGGGGGGTGGTCCTGCCGAGGGGCGGGCAGGTGCATGGGGGGGGCCGTCCTGCCAGGGGGCGGGCAGGGGAGGACAGGGGCTGGGGGGCCCGTCCTGCCGGGGGGCGGGGGGCAGCGAGCAGCGCTGGAGCAGGAGGCAGTGACGCCCCCCCCCCCCCCCCCCCGCCCACGCTCTCCGCGGCGGGGCCCAAGGCGCACGGCTCGCTGCTGCTCCGGGGCTCCGGTGGGTCCAGTGAGCAGCAGCCGCCCCTCTGCGAAGGCAAAGCCAGCAGCGGCTTCTGCACAGCTGTGCCGTCCCTTTGCAGCCCTCTGCACCGCGTCCCCCCACCCCGTATCTTTCTCCTCTGTGCCCCGCCAGCCCGGGCCGGCACAGTCGGGCTGCAGCTGTAAAGGGTCCCCGCGTGGCTCTGCAAAGAGCTCCCAGCTTGGCTGGGCAACCAACGCCCTGCTCAAGGGCACACGGATCCCTCCCTACTTACAGCCAAGATCGCGCTTCTTTCTTCCACTGCTGAAGTTATCAATAAACCACGGCCAGGCTGGGTTTGGAAGGCAGCCCCAGGAGGAGAGGTTTCCTGCTGCTGGATCATATCAACCACGGAGCTGAAAGCACGGGGCCAGATCCTCCGCAGAGCTCGAGCCATGCTTAGGGTGGGCTAGTTCTCAGCCGCACTGGTGACCCCCCAGCCCTGAGCACACACAGGGGCTGACCGGCCTGACACTGGCTGACCATGAGCGTGGGAGGCCATGAGGCACCCCAAGGTGGCAGCGTGCCCATGGGCACCGAAGGCATGGGGGTTAGTGGTAGCTGGCCACTGCTTCAGCTCTTTTGTAAAGCCAAGGCTAATCCATGCCTGGCTACTAGGCCAACCTCCCTTTGAGGTCTGTCGTATTCAGAAAGCCCAGTTAGGCGCCTGTATTTAGAAACAGGAGGAATCCTTATCCAAACCTGGAGGCAATGGTCAATGTCCCAGAGATCCTTTTATTTACAGCTCCCTTTAGAGAATCTGGTGGTTTGGGTTAGACTGGAAAGAGACAAATTTGAGAAGTTTATTTAAGAGAAACATGGTTCAGTCTCCACTTCCCTTCCAGATCAACAGACAGCCCCGAGCAAGAGGAGCAGACCATGTTCCCACAAGCCATCTGCATCCATCCATTTGCTGTTTGACTGCCTGTGTCTGACAGTGCTAATTATATCTCCTCATTAATTCCTCCAACAGCAGAGACCATTCTGCCAGGTCAGATGAGCAGTCCTGGCAAGAACAACCAGAAAAGAGGAAGAACAAACAAGCAGGACAGGGGTCTTCCAGATTTGCCCAAGGCTAAGAAGTTGTACCCAGGTCCAGCACAAATCATCTTACAGACAAACCACGCTCATGCCACCCATTTGTCTCAAGCCTTGGAAGCTGATCAGCACTACAGAAATAGGCAGTATCTTGACCTGTGCTGTCTGGATCAGATAATTTGTACACGAGGAGACTGGCATTGCAGTGCAATCTGTACAGGCACACAGCCAGTGAGGCCTGGAAGAAGAGAGCAGTGAGCCCCAGACCAACTCCAACAAAACCAGGGGGATTCACTCTCCTTTTAAATACACCAAACCCTTGGGAAGAAAAGCCCGTGAAAGTAAATACAAGCCTTTCCACGGGTGTCTCCTGGCTCTGCCAGTCCTGTGCAAATGGAGGCCTTGCATTAACGCATGTCAAGGACGCACTCAACCTTCTCCTTCCACAGTATTTGGGCAGAAAGAGCGCTGGCACTGATCCATGTAGAGTTGCTGGAGGGCTGCACAGACCTTGGAGACCCAGACCTGCTCCCCACTCCCCTGGGATCAGGCAGGTGTGCCCAGGAACCAAAGCTGTCGCGGGGTTGTGCTGCTAGTGGAAGAAATTTGCCCTGGGAGCAGGAAGAGTTTCCACCAGCAAAGAATAGAGGAAGCCCCCAACATGCCACCAGCTCCTGGGCTGTGGCCTCTTACCCCAGGAAGGGGATTCCCAGCACATCACTGCTGCAGGAAAGGGGCTCAGGACCAGGAGAACATCCTCTGGCTGCTCTCATCTGCTGCAATTTCACCCTCCCCCTTTTTCTAAGTGGTAAAGGAAAGCAGTGGAGAGCTGTTGCTGAGCAAGGGCCTGGCCAGGAGGAAGGAGAACCTCACAGACATGGATCTGCCTTTCCTGCTAGGGGCACCGCTGTTGCACCAGAGATGCTCTTGACCCTGTAAGTTTAACAGCATTCAGGAGGAAGGTAATTTTCCTAATTCATCGTTATGTTTCCCAGCGTAATGCATCCTTCTAGACAACACAGATCACCAGCAAAGGACAGCCACTCGCAAAGAGAAGCGAACACAGCTCTCCACCAGCACAATCTGGCACTCCTCCAACAGCTTCATACCACTTCATGCCTCTTGAGGACCTGACCGCTACAGATAAGTGCTATCAGCAGTTTTATTGGAGCCCAGCAGCCTGACACCTGGAGCACGTTCCTCTGATTGCACAGCGATGACTCCCTTTCCCCACCCGCAAAAGAAAACCGCTTTCTCTGCTAGGCTCTCACAGAGCCAGGCAGAGCTTCTGGTAGCCAATGAACAATTTATAGCCCTCAGCAAGCGCCAAGCCGCTGAAATCAGGGCAGAGCGATGAAATCAAAGAGGAAATGACCTGCAAGCTGCCTAAGTAATTTTAAATGAACCTGTAATTTAGCCTCATTTTTGGCCTGTTTGCTGGTAGCCTGTACTTCTGAGCTGCTTAATTACTTATCTATTTGCCTTGGGAAGTGTGGCTGTAACATGGAGACACCTCCCTCTAGCTCAGGAGCTGGTGTTTCGCTGTCCTGCCTCTGCCCGCTCGCTCGCGGCAGCCTGTGTCACGCTTCTCGGGGGAAAGCAGGGCTGCGCTGGAGCCATCCCTTCCCCGTGGGCTAGGGAGACGTCAGGATTTTGCCCTCTGAACGTGATAAATTTTACTGTATTAATTTTACTGCTATAACTAACCTCTGCTTTCCAGCCCTTCTCTGGCCAAGAAGTCCAGCCCAAGGCACGGTCCAGAGTAAAGCCTCCGCCACAGTAAAAACTGCGAGAATCTCTCTCTCACTGGCTTTGCCGAGTCAGGAGAGCTGGGAACGATCCCGGTTTATCCTGGTTATCTGAGACGGCAGCGGAAAGGAGCGATCGGGCAGCGCGTGTTCAGTCCGGCGGCGCTACGGGAGCTTTGTTAGCCGTCGCTGTGCTCAGCCTCATCGCCAAGAGGGACGGCGGGCTCCGCGCCGGGGGGGCTGCGGCAGGGGAGCAGCCGGCCCTGCCCCAAAACCAGTCCTGAAACGCAGCCGGGGAAGGGAAACTGCTACAGCTCGCCTTGCGGTGACAACGCGGCGGTGGCTTGGGAACCCCCCCCAGCACCTCCACCCAAAATGCCTATTTGAAGGAAAGCGTCTGGCCGGTTTCGGGTGGTCAGACTGCCCCTGGAAGCTCTCGGGCAGCAAACGGCCCTGCAGGCGCCTTGCCGGCCGCGCGCCCGGCCCGGGGAGCAAACGGCGCGGCGGGCTCCGCGCGCCCCGCAGCGCCCGCGCGCCGCCGGCCGGCCGCCGCCCCGAGGCAAACAAGCTTCCTATGTTTATCGCCGTCGCAGTTTAGCTGCCGTCACGTAAAATGGGCAGTGAATTCGCTCCCCCGCTGCTCTTCCCCTTTTCCGTCCTGGGGAAAGTTTCTGCTTTTTTGCCCTTTGGCGGCACGGAGCCGGCCGTTCCCCGGCGGGGAAAGGCAGCGCGAGCGCGCGGGAAAAGAAAGTCGGTGAGAAAAAGTGGAAAAGCAAGCGGGTGGCGCAGGTGCCGCGGGAAGCAGCCGGAGGCAGCGAGGCAGGGGGGCCGGCGAGCCCCACGCCCCCGGGGGAAGCGAAGGGGGGGCAGGAAGCGGGCGGCCCGGCGCAGGTTTCGCAGGGCCCTGGCAGCCCTCCAGGGGCATCCAGCCCGGCCCCGGCCTGGCACACGCAGCCAGCGGCGGAGGCGGCCGGACCCGCGGGGCGGCGAGCGGCGCAGGATGCTGGAAGGGCTCCTGGTCTGGACCTGGCTCCTCCTCCCAGGTGAGAGCAGCGTCTCGTCGTGCTGGGGGCGGACGAGGGGCCCCCGGGGCTGCTTAGAGCTCCTGAAATCTGTGTCCTGGCCCAGCCGCTGGAGCCGGGGCTGGGACCTGGGTGCACATGGGGGTGGCGAGTGTCTTAGTTTAAGAGCGTCCCTGTGCCCAGCGGCGGGAACGTAGCAGCAGTTCGGGGGACACTGCGCGCTCTGAGCCTGGCTGTCATCGTTTCCTTGATAAAATCAGAGGGCAGAAAATGCTTCCAGGCTGGTACTGACCCCTTTTTGCAATTCTCAGCCACTACATGGAAAGCGGTAACGAACCACAGCTGTATTTATTTCCCACTTCTCCTCTTGCCATGAACTGATTTCAAAAAGATTTTGGTGCAACTCAGAAGTGGGCGACGTTTCCGGCTCGCAGAGCCCTGGAAGTGCCCCGGGGCGGTGCAGCGTGTCGGGGAGGAGGCTGCCGGTCCCGCTGCCGGCAGCCTGGCCGTGCGCCGCTGCGGCCGCGCCGGCCGCCTTTCCGCCCCGCTGCCGCCGGTGGTGGGAACCGGCTGCTCCCCGGGGGTTTCGTGGCCCGAGGCAGGGTGCGCGGCCACCGCCAGCCCCGCGCAGCGGCACCAAGCCCCTTGCAGAGCCGTCCCCGCCGCAAAAACCAGCGCTGCGTGGCGGGGAGCAGCGTCCGGCGGGCCGGCTCCGAGGAAGAAAACCAACCGGAGCGTGGGAAAGCCCGGAGCAAGGGGGAGGGGGGGGATTTCCTCTGCAGTCCTTGGCTCGTCTCAGACCTGCTGACTGGCAGAAGCAGAAGAAGTTTTCCAGTTGCTGGGGTTTCGCTGGGAGGCAGCGGCGGAGTGGTTCACCCCGGGGCGCAGCGTCGCCGCGCTCGGGGCCGGCGCCGTGCAGAAGCCGCCTGTGCCGCAGCCTGCGGGCAGAGCGCCCGAGAGGTTTTCCGGGGGCAGCGGGGACCGGCGGCGGCGGCTGTGGACTCGCCGCCGGCTTGTGCTGCCCCTCGTCCCTTGCAGGGTGCCGGGCGCTGACGGGCCCCACGGAGGCCAGCGGGCCCCTGGGGGGCACCGTGTCGGTGCCCTGCACCTACCAGCCGGAGCTGGCGGAGGCCGAGAAATACTGGTGCCGGGGCAGCAGCTGGCTCTCCTGCTCCGTCCTCGTTCAGACGGCGGCCCCCCAGGCTGAGGCAAGGGGGGACCGGGTCTCGCTGCGCGACGACCGCGCTCTGCACGTGTTCGTGGTGACCATGGAGAACCTGATGGAGGGCGACGGGGACACGTACTGGTGCGGGATCCAGCGGCCGTGGTACGACTCCATGCACGCCGTGCTGGTGTCCGTCCTCCCAGGTGAGGCCCTCGCGGGCCCAGCCGGGCTTGTCCCAGGCCACCGCGCTGCGTCCCGTGGCCGGCAGGCAGGTGAGGACCCCGGGTGCAGACCGCAGCTCGTTAACGTGTCCCGCTCTGCTCCAGTTCCCACCGCAGCGCCCAGCACGACAGACTACGTCCCCTCCCCGACGCTGGCGAGCACCGTCTCCGCGCTCAACAGCAGCAGCCCACAGGCTGGGGCAGCGCTGGAGCAGGACCGAGCCCCGCGCGGGTACCAGCGGCCCGGGGAGGCTCAGCCCCCGCCCCGGCCCCGGCCCGGCCCGTAGGGTTTGGGGCCAGCGGGGCGTGTTTGGGGAAAGCCAGATCTGATGCTGTTGAGTTCCTGCATCCCATTGGGCCGCGCTGGTTCGGGCTCCCCCAGGGCTGCCGGGGGGCCCGACAAGGCCCCCGCGCCCCAGGCAGGGGTGCACCCCGCGTGGGCAGAGCACGCGGCCGTGAAAGTGGAGGGTCGCTCCTACTGTGCAGCTCGTTCCTGCCGAGTTTGCCAGGCTGTGCACGTGCACGTGCTGCTGGCCAGGAAACCTGGGAGAAATCCCGTAGCCTGCTAGAAAAAAAAGGCAGCTGCCGGAAATGCTTTGAACACAAGGATTTCCAGCTGGATTTGCAAAGCTGGTCATTCATTATGTATTAAATATATATAAAAGAGCTGGAAAACCTCCCTGCTGGAGCATCCTTCCCACCTGCAGGGCCTCACGCCCTGACGCGCAGATCCCTTTGCCCAGCCTGGGTATTAGGACGGCTGGTGCTGGCGCCGGGACCCCCTCCTCCCATCCCAGAGGGGCCGGGGAGGGTGGGTGTCCACGAGAGGAATAACAGAGGTTTCTGCCCTCCCAGCGCCCCAGACCTGGTGGTCCTGGTGCTGGTGCCGTCCGTCACGCTGGCGCTGCTCCTGAGCATCGTCGTGGGCCTCAGGCTGAGAAGGGCATCGCCAGGAAAGACCAGCGGTAAAAGCCGAGGGGTGGCCAGGGGTCCCCAGCACCCGTCCCCCAGGCCCGTGCGCCCCACAGCCCGTGGGCCGTGCGCCCCGTGGCGGCAGGGACCCGCTAGCGAGGCCAGGCCGGGTGGAGGTTGCGTGGGGGCTGCGGGGGGCACCCCCGGGAAGGGCTCAGCGCCCCCCGAAATGCCCCTTCTGGGCAAACGGAGCCCCGCGCCGGTCTGACCCGTCTCCAGCCGCAGTTCCCCCCGCTGCCCGAGGGGCCGGGGCCGGCGGGGTGGACGGGCTGCTGCCGGACCCACCGCGCTGCGTCTCCCGCAGGGCCCCGCGGGCCGGGCCGAGCGCCCGCTCCCCAGAACCTCTACGCCAACACCGAGCGGGAGCTCGGCTCGCCCGAGGAGGACTACGAGAACAGCCCGGCTGTGCTCCAGGTAGAGGGGGCTCGGCGGGTGGCGAGGGCGGGCGGGCCGCGTGGGTCCGGTCTGCTCTGGGGTCGCGGTCCTGCTCCCACCCAGACCTTCCCCTCGCCTCTAGCAAGTCGTTTCAGGCGAGCGGCAAGGAAACCCCGCAGGGACGGACGCTCCTGAGACGCAGGCTTCCAGCGATCCGGCAGGCGCGTGGCACAAGGCGTCCCAGATCTTCCCATTCCTCTCCCGTTTCAGGGCTCAGAAAAGAGACGTGAAGTTTCCTTTTCCAACGCGAGCAGCTCTGCTGCAGATCCCCAGCCGATCTACATGAACGTGCGGCCGCCCGGGCCCTGCTCAGGCCCCCGCCGCCACAAAGCGCAGCGAAAAGGCGCCTGGTGAGCTCCTCTGCTCCCCGGGGCTTATCTTCCTCCTGCTTTACGAAGCTTTCTGCTTGGTCTCTCCTCGCGCTCCCTCCGGCGGCTGGCAGCGTGGGGACCTCCGTCCCCTTGGAGGTGACGTCTGCGCTCCTGGGGCCAGCTTGGCGCGAGGAGCCTGCGCCTGGCGGAGCTCCTCGGCCCGTGCTGCCCGCCCGGGGCTTCGGCGGGACCCGGGGCACCTTACGGAGACGGGTTTGGGGGCAGACTCGTGGAGCCCCGTTTAATAAAGCAGCCTGCAAGAGCACGCGGGAAGTCGCGTCCCGGGGGCGTTTCGCTGCCGTCGCCTGCACGTCTCCCTGGTCTGCTCCGCGCCGCCGAGCCCGGGCGCAGGCAGGGCGCGCAGCCGGGCCACGGAGCCGCGCGGGGCCCCGGCGTGCCCGCGGGGCGGGATGCAGGGCACGGCCCTGGCGCCTCCCGGGCCGACCCGCGGCCCGAGGGGAGATCTGAGCAGCCCCTCGTCTGCGCGCCCGAGGTTGGGCTGGGACATCTTCCCGGTGCCTGAAGCCTTTCCGCCAGACCCAGGACTGGAGCCCGGTCAAAACCCAGCAACACCTCCCCTCGGTCCCCGCCGCTGCCCAGAAGCCTGCTGCAGAGGGGATTTTCCACTCCGTCCCCCACCGTGTCGGAGCGATCCTGGACGCGTCGCTGCTGTTCTCGGGGGCAGGGAGCCCCTTTCGCTCTGGCGGCCGGCTCAGAGCCCGCTGCTCCCGAATCGCGGCTCGGAGCCCGCTGCTCCCGAATCGCGGCGCGGGGACGGCTCTCGCTGCCGCGTGTGACGGCCCAGGCGGCAGGAGCCGCCTCCCGCCGCGTCCCGAGCGCAGCAAGGCTCGGCAGAGCCTCTCGCACCCTGGTTTCGCAGCCGAGGGCTCTGCTCAAACTCGCTGTTTTTGCCACCCTGCCACAAGGTCTTAAAATGAGGACAGATCCGCACTCGGGCCGTTTTTCAAGCATCTCCAAATCAGGGGTTACAAGTTTGCTTTTCTGGTCCGGGCTCCAGGGCGCTGGCGACGGCGGCAGCCCCGGGGCGCTGCAGCCCCGGAGCGCCGGGCCGGCGAGTCCCGGCCGCGCGGCGCCGGGGGCTGGCGCCCGGCTCAGCCTCCGCGCGGGCCCCGCCGAGGCGGCGAGCGCTGGGGCAGCGCCGGGAGACGGGGCCGAGCCCCGCGGAGGCGATGCTGCCGCCGGCCCAGCGCCGGTCCCGCGCTCCCCCGGAGCCTGCAACTTCTGCTTCTTGATTTCTACTTAGGGGGTCGTTACCTTCCCCCTGGCTCTTGCACCACCCTTCGCGCCGAGCTAACAGGCCCAAAGGGCAGGCGGGAGGACGCCGTGACGCGCCGGCGGCAGGGGGACGCATCCTGCCCGGCGCTGTCCGGAGCGGGCGGCCGGCGGAGGTTTCAGCAGCGTATGCCACGCTGGGCGGCTCGGGGGAAAGTCCCCGTCTCCTCCCCTGTCTGAGCAGGTCTCGTCACCTACTGTAATCGCACCGGTGCAGAATGGAAATAAACAGCAGTCGTGGAAAGAGGAAGAAAAACCGCGCGGACGGCAGGGGAAGAGCTGGGGTGCTGCTTTGGGGACGGCTCCGGGGCCGCGGCCCGGGGGCTGAGCCGGAGCTCGAGCCGTGCGCAGCCCCAGGAGCGGGGCGTTCAGGGGTTGCACCCGAGAGCCCCAAGAGGAGGTGGTGGAGGGGCTGAAAATCCCTTCCCCCGGGGGCTGTTTCGCTTCAGCCTGGTGCGCGGGCTCCCGGCCCGCTCGCTCCCCGCGCCGCGTGTCTGCAGCTCTCGCCCTCGCAGGGGCTCGGAGCACCCGGCTTCGCGCACGAGCTTCCCAGCAGCGCACGACTGCAAAAAGCGTCTCGGGGGCTTCTTCACCGCAGCAGATCCCCCCTCCCCCCGGCGCCTAGGTGAAACTCCTCCAGCTAAAAATACCGCGGCCGCAGAGCAGAGCGCGTCGCCGGCGGCGAGGAAGCAGCGAGCGAAGCCGAGCCGGCGCGCTCGCTCGCTGCCCGGTCTGTGGCCGCCCGGCGCGGGGCAGCGGGCGCGCGGCACCGCGGGGCGAAGCACCCCAGACCCGTGTGACGGCCAGGATGTCCCTGGGCTGGGGCTGGCTCCTTCTCCCAGGTGAGGACCAGCTCCTAGCGCCCCGGCAGCCCGACGCCCGGGGCTAGCAGAGGGCGGACGGGGCTGCCCCGAAGCCCGCGTTTCTCCGAGGGGGCTGGTGGGAGCAGTGGGTCTCTTGGCAGTTTGCAGGGCTCTGGTCGCCCCCCGGGAGGTCGGCGGCCGCCTGGGCGAGACGCTCTCCGTCCGGTGCTGGTACACGAGGGGCTACGAGGGCTACAACAAGTACTGGTGCCGCGGGGCCTCGCGGGACTCCTGCCGCAAGGTCGTCGAGACGGCGGGGCCCGAGGCGCCCCAGCGGCGCGGCCGCGTCTCCATCGCCGACAACCACGTCTTCTGCGTGGTCCTGCTCACTGTGGAGCACCTCTCCGAGGAGGACGCTGGGAGCTACTGGTGCGCGATCGAGAGGCTGGGCAGGGACCTCATGGAGCCCGTTGAAGTGGCGGTTTTCCCAGGTAAGCCCTGGCATCATGCTGGCTGAGGTTTTGGGACCAGGAGCCTCCACTGGAGACAGCTCTGGCCGGCAGCTAGCAGCGGGGAGAAGCCCCGATCCAGTTACACCGGTTCCTGCCTAGCACAAACCAGTAGCAGAGGCTGGGAAGGGTGGCCCAGGTGCTCTCCCCGGGGCGAGCACGGGTGCAGAGGAGGCCGAGGCAGCTGCAGAGCGTGCCGGCAGCCCCGCGCACACCTCCGCAGGGCCCGCGGTGGGGCCCGGGGCAGTTATTCGTGCTCGCACGCTGACCGAGGAGCAGGAAGGATGTGGAGCCGCAGCCGAGCTCGGCAGCGCTCCTGCGCTAGAGTAACCTGGGGACACCAAACCCAGGCAGCGCCCCGAGCTCCTGAAAATGAAAGCAGGTCCTGATGCACACGACCTGGAGGCAAACTGGCTTGCTGAAGGAAGAAAGAAACAGAGGCAGGAAAGCAGAGAGGTGCGCATGCCACATGAGCACGTCTCTGATAAAATATCCAACTCACTGAGTGAGGAAGCGGGAGAGATCCAACCCCTCTGACCGCTGGAAATCCTCCGGCACTTGGGGATGGGGGGGACAGGGCTGGAAAAGGCCGAGCAGGAGTCGCCAGACAGAGCTGCTCCGTGTGGGGGCTGTAGGACCCAAATTTCCCCATACGGGCGGGTGCCTGGGATGGTCCACCAAGAGGAGCAGGGGGAACGCGGCAGGGCCAAGGGCACCACCTGAAGGCAGTAAAGGCAAATACTTGGCTGCTGCCGGGGCAGTGGGGCCTGGGGTCACCTGCAGTCCCCAGCTACCAGCAGGACCTTGTTAATGCAGCTCTGTCGGCTACTTCAGCAGCTCTTCACACCTCCCCAACAGCGTGGACACCTGTGGTCTCCACCATCACGGACAGGATGAAGCTTCCCAACACCACCAACGCGGCCACCCCAGGGTGAGCCCAGGACACCAAGTGGGTCTGAGCACAGGCACTGGCTCTGCACAGCCGTGGGGAGTGACGGGGAGCCCTTGGACCTGGGGGGTCACGACTGCACCTTGGAGCTGCTGGGCTGAACCACCCAGGAGCCTGTGACTTCTGGGGTGAAGCAACAACAAAGACCCCAAAAGGGCCCTGTGGACACCATGTGTCCCAGCGAGGCACATCAGGCACCTTCCTCGCCACTGCGGGGTGCTACCCTGCTCCTGCGAGGCTGGGGGTGACAGCAGGACTCGTGTCCCCACTTGGGAAAGCCAAGGGCCAGGCCATTTGCCCTGCTTCATGCCCCATGGCGGAGCTGGCTGGGGGGGCTGCAAAAGGGAGGGTGCCAACACACCAAGGTGCTGCAGAAGCCAAGCTTCACCCTGCGGAAGGAGTCACCCTGCTCCTCCTCTCACCTGCAGCTCTCCCAGGCCAGTCCTGACAGTCGTGGTACCCAGCGTGGCGCTGGCCTCCCTCCTGGCTGCCATCAGCTCTGCCGTGCTCATCTGCACCCTCATCCGGAGGAGGAAGGAAGGTAAACGTGCTTGGTGCTTCATGGCCGTGGGTCCTTCCCGGAGCCGTGGGTCCTTCCCGGAGCCATGGGTCCAGGCTCCGTGCCGGTGCCTGTCCCGGGGAGCTGGGGCTCAGCCCTGACTGAGGCCCTGGAGGGTGCCCTGGCCAGGGGGTCCCTGCCTGGAGGGGACATGGGACAAGTCCATCTAAATGCAGCTCTGGAGTGTGGGGGCTAGTGGAGAGCTCGCATCTCCCGCAGCTTCCGGGCAGATGCCCCTGGAAAAGCTCCCTCCTGGGCAAAAGTAGGCTTTGACTTTTCTTTTTTTGTTGTTGTTGTTGTTGTTGTTTTTCCCTGACCCTCCAGCCCGGCAGAGACCCCTGGGAGAGGCCAGCCGCCCCCGGCAGCACAAGCCAGCTGCAGGCTCGCAGGTGAAACCCGGGGTCTTGCAGAGCAGCAGCAGCGTCCGGCCACGGCGCGGGGAGCCGCGCTGGACGGGCCGTGCCGTGCCGTGCTGTGCCGTGCCGTGCCAGCAGGGACCGCTGCGGCCGGCAGCCCGCATCTGCCGGCGGGGACGGCGCCGGTCTCCATCCCGACCCCCCTCCCCACCACCACCCTCTGCTCGTTCCAGGCCCCCGGAGACCCGCCGCCCCCTCACCCCGGTGCCGCGAGGGCCTCCGGCGCCGCCTGGCTCGGCAACGTCTACAGCAACTCCGCGGCGGCGGAGAGCGATGGGCGGCAGGCGGTGGCGGGGGCCCCCCGGCCGCCCCCCCCGGCCGAGCGTCCCCCGCACGCCCGGGGCCCCGGGGCCAGGCCGCCGCCGCGGGACCTGCTGCTCTACACGAACGCCCCGTGGCAGGAGGAGGTGAGGGCACCGGAGCGGAGCGCCGTGCTGCATTTTCCCTGCCCCCTTCTTTTCCGTCGATGGTTTCCCTGGAAAGCTGCAAAGCCACCGGGAGCCTGGCCCAGGATTTGCAGGGAAAAGGTGTTTTCCGCACAGCTCCCAGGCGGGCGCCCCGGGAGGGCCCCGGCCCGGCTCGCGGGCGGAGGGGTCCCCGCGGAGGGACGTCCTCTGTCTCCGGCGCGCTGCTCCGACCGGCTCCTCCAGCTTCTCCCATCCCTGTGCTCGTTGCAGGCCCCGGGATCGTGGGAAGAGACGGACTGCTACTAGAGGCCGCCGGAGCATCTCCGTGGCGTGAGAGCTGCTGTGCGCAGCCCGGACCAGTAAACCGGGAGCGTCCCGCCGGGAGGAGGTGCCGGCCCCCTTCCTTGCCCCCCGCCGCCGCTGCCGCCTCCTTTCCTGGCTTCCTTCTGCCAAGGGCAGCGTGTCCCGATGTCCCCGCTCCGGGGGCCCGAGGAGGCTCCCGCGGCCGCTGCGTCGCTTCGCTGGATGAATGAGCCGCTCAGCACCGACCCCGCAGCCGCAGGGTCCCCGGCGCCAGGGCATCTGCCGGCGAGCGTATTAATTGCTTTGAGTTCAGGTGAATGCCAATAAAGTGATGTGACCCCCCCACCACCACCCAAGCTGTGGCCCTGACTCCAGGGTGATGGGCAGCCAGCGCTCGGCATGCCGCCCGTCCGCGTGCAGCGGCACCGCCGCGACACGCAGGAGGGTTTCGAGGACAACGCGAGGGGCGGCAGGGAGGGGGCAGCAGGCGGGTAGCCCGGGGGGGCCGGGGGCGGGCAGGAGGTCCCGGTTCCCGGGGCTCCTGGGGCTCCCACCGTGGCGCCCGGGGCTGCCGCGTGGCCCGGGCCGGCTCCTGGCTCGCGGCTCGCCGGGAGAAAGCGGGCCTGCGGTGGCCGGCCGCTTCTCGCAGCAAGACCTCGTGGGAGGGATGGGGATGGCTCACAACCGGTCACGCAGTTCCCAGGAAGCGGCGGTTCCCGGGAAGCAGAAAGGCAGAGCTTCGTCTCGGCTCGGCCGGGGCAGGGGGAGCGCGTGGGAGGCAGGGGCCAGGCGGGCGCCGAGGAGCAGGCTCGAGCGTTCGGCTCCTCCTGGGGAGCAGAGCCGCCGAAAAGGGAACTGCTCTGGTTCGTGCAGAGCCCGTTCGGGTTCCTGGAAATTTCAGTGGAAAAAATGAGAGAAAAGAAAAAGTCATCATGCAAAACCCACGTTTGTGCCCAACAGGGCGTTTTTCGGGGGAAACGGGCACTTCTGCTCCAGCAAAGGAACCAGAGCGGCGCAGTTTCGTCGGGCAGCCGGTGTGGGAGCCGCGGAGCAGCACGAGCGCGCCTTCGCCTCCGGCACAGGCACGTTCCCGGCTCCGGCCTCGGGCAGGCGGCGGCCCTGGGTGGGGGGCCCAGCCAGCGGGTGAGCAGGGGCTGACCAGGAATCGGCATCTCCAAGCCCCCGGAGTGCCGGAGAATGAGGATTTTCAGTGTTTGGGCCCCCCGCTGGCGGCCCATCCTCAAGCATCTCTGCCCCCTTCCGGTAAAAGCCCCCCTGCTCCTCCGCAGCGCTCACGTGGGGGGGGGGGGGTCCGGATATGTCCCCTTTGCCTTTTCCCCGTGTGCAGCCTGGGTCCCGCAGAGGTCCCCAAGGGCATCCCGCGGGGAGGCGGGGGGCAGAGTAGTGCCCCCGTCCGCACCCGCTTTGCCCAGAGCCGACCTGGCGAGCCTGCACGGCTTTCCTCCAAACGGCCGCGGGGACGGTGCAGGGCTGAGATCCCCCCCTCCCGAGGGTCCACATTGCAGCAGGCACCCTGGGGGGCTCAGCCCCAAGCCCCTTCAGTGTCTTTGCCCCCCAATAGGGTGGTCCAGCTTCATCGCCCCTCCTGCCTTCTGCTGCCAAAGGGGGGCTGTGCATCCTAAAGGGGGTCTGGGTGTCCCAAAGGGGGGGCTGCGTGTCCCAAAAGGGGGCTGCTTGTCCCAAAGGGGGGGGGCTGTGCATCTCAAAGGGGGTCTGGGTGTCTCAAAGGGGGTCTGCATGTCCATCATGCTGGATTCCTCAGGCACCCTGCCACTTGCCGCGGTGGAACCGGCTTCCTGGCCGTCCCCCGTGCCCCCAAGGAAGCTGCAAAGGAGCTTTCCTTCTTTCTAACTTTATTTAAGTTAGAAAGGAACAGAGGAACTGAAATGCCAGAGCTGCCAGGGCACCTACAAAACAGGAACTTACGGTGAACTGCGGTGCTCAGGCTGCAAAATCGCCGCTGCAGACGGCTCTCCAAGGGGCCGGCGGCGAGGGAGGCTGCCGGCGGGCTCCTGCGGCCAGGGGCAGCACCGTGCTCTCCCTGCTGCCGTGTTTCTCACTGTGGGGTGCTCGTTTCGGGGGCACTAAGTTTGCTTGGGCTGGAAACGTCAAAGGCATTTGCCTTTGGTGGGAGGAGAGCACCCGGGAACGGAGGAAAAGCATCATGCGGCGTCTGTGCCGATGCACTGGCACCGCAGCCCAGGGCTGCGCCCGCTGCGGGCGCCGGGCCGGAGGCAGCGCCCGGAGCACCGCGGAGCGACGGGTCCCTTCCCCGCAGGTCCCCGCTCCTGCCCTGCTTCCTGCTGCTGGTGGCCGTCAAGGGCCTTGTCCTCCTGGGCCCGGCCAGCACCAGCATCCCGATGAGGCCGGCACGGGGGCGGAGGAGCGCCGGGCGGGGGGCACCCGGCAGAGCACGTGAGACCCGTGCAGCCGCCCCGGGGGGCCCCGGGGCTGCGGGGCTCCTGTGGGGCCACGTCCGGTGGGGACGGCTGCTGCCGCCCCGGACCAGGTACGGGTGCGGATGCAGATGCGCCGCCGACCGGGTCCCAACTGCAGCGAATCTCACCCAGCGCTGCCGAGGGCACCAGCAGCTCACGTCTGCGGACGTCCGCCCGCCACGCAGGGCCCACGGACCACCCGGCCCCTCCTGAGCAGAAGGAAAACACCAGACGGAGCCCATGCAGGGCTGGCCCTTCAGCTGCAGAGATCCCCCGTCGGGGACAGTGACATGTCAGGTTGTGTCTCTGCCAAGTGACTTCTTCAGTACCACTGGGCTAGGCCTGAGCATTTGCAATAAAGCTGTCTCCTCGCCTTCCCCAAGGCTGGAGCTCTTGACAGTACCAGCAGCTGGTCCGTGTGGGAGAACTGGGTTTGAGCCAGAACATGGCTGCGGAAGGACTGTATGACACCCAGATCGGGTCTGGTCCCTAAGCGCGGGCCACTGGATGCCTTGTATCTCATCCTGCCTGCAACCCTCCCGGGCCCAAACCCTGTCGTAATGCCTAAGGGCTTGACCAACAAAGCGCAGCCTTTAGCAAGTCAGTGCCAGGGACGACAGAAGCAAGGGAAGACCATAAGGGTCCTGGTGCTTCCAGGAACAGGAGACGGGGCTGGGGAGGGAAGGAGGCCTGGTGGGAGACACCCAATCCGGGTAGCAGGTGAGGGGCCACTGAGCTCCAGTAAGGTTGTCCTCTGCCAGGAACAGCCTGGTGGGACATGCTGAACATGACAGTAGGGACAGATGCTCATACCCAGCTACCTAGGGTCATGCAACTGCTCATGGGGACAAGACTGGGGTTCCCATCACGGTGGGGAGAATCTCTCCCAAGGAAATGGGGGCCTATACCAGGAGCACTGCAACACCCTTGCTGCCCAGCTCGGTGGGCAGCACTTTGAGGACTCAGGGGCTGAGCTACCCCTACCTCCAGAAGGATGAGGGATCTCCCAACTTTGTGCCTGCCTGGCTGGAGATGGTGCCTACCACGGCACCATGCCAGGGAGCTGCAGGAGATGGAGCCCCGGAGGTCCCAACTTCAGGGCCTTCAGGGCTGCACCAAGAGGAGCAAAGGGACCAACGAGGCAGGCACATTGCAAGGGCAGCGACAGGGCAGCAAGGGTTGAGGACAGGGCAGGGCAGTGGTTGGCAAAGAGGGGAGGGGAGGAAGTCAGAAGAGATCTGGAGGAAATGAGAAAGCCCAGGGTGACCTCAGCAGCAGTGGTGTGTGAATGGAAGAGGAAGCAAAGTACCAGAGTATGTGCAAAGAGGTGCGTGTCCAGCAGAAGAGCTGCCTCGCAACTGCAGCACGCCGGCCATGAGGCTCGCCCAGCTGCTCGCCTGGATGCTCCTGCCAGGTAAGGCTGAAGGGAGCCTGGTGGCTTGGACCAGCCAGGGCTGCCCTGAGCGCGGCTGGGCTGGCAGGCACAGCCTGACAGCGTGGGACGAGCGGGGCAGGTGGCAGCGGTTCTCCCGCGGCTCTGTCTGTCTCCGCAGGCTGCTGGGCACTGACGGGGCCCCTCACCGTGCAGGGACACGCCGGGGGGTCCCTCTCGGTGTCCTGTGCATATGAGGATGGCTTGGAGACCCATGTGAAATACTGGTGCAAACCAGGAACAATTTTCACCTGCGCTTATAACACTCACATCATTGAGACCTCGGAGCAGCACCCCGCAATGCGAAACGGCCGAGTCTCCATCTGGGACGATCGCAGGCGGCGGGTGTTCACGGTGACCGTGAGGAACCTGAACGAGGGGGACACGGGCACCTACCGGTGTGGGGTGCAAAGGACACTTGTCGATGACAGTCACATGGTGTATGTGCACGTGTCCCCAGGTCAGTCCCAGCACGGCCCCTCGGCCCTCGCTCCCAAACACCGTGACCACCAGGCCCGGAGGACCGCGCTTGGGCGATGGGAGGGGGGACAGGGCTACTGGGTGGGGGGACGCAGAGGGACAAGGGCTCTTTAGTGGCGTGGGGGCACTTGGTGCATCTCCCCCCTCTTGCATCCGCAGCCTCCCCGCGCTCGACGACCCCTGCTGCCCTCCCACCCACCACCCCATGGCCGCCTTCCCTGAGGAGCCCCGCATGCCCCAGGCCCCCAGCGTAAGTACCAGCTCCCAACCCCCCTCCCCGCCCCCCGGCCGCCCCGCTTCTGACTGTCCCTCCCGGAGCCGGGCTCCCCTCGGGATCACGGCTGGGCGTGGGGCCAGCGAGGGTCCCCTCCCCGGGGCAGGGGGCACCGGCTGAGCGGTGGGGCAGGAGCGGGGCGCTGAGGGGACACTGAACAAGGAGGGGGGCTGCAGCGAGGAGCTTGGCGGCTGCTCGCGGGTAAGCAGCACTGACGAGCAGCCCAGGACAGGGGCGCTGCCGGGGGGGCGGCCAGGCCCGTGTCCCGCCCGCCCCGGCGGAGGAGCGCGGGGGGCTCCGCTGCGCCGCGGCAGCTCCGCGCTCCTCGCCCGCAGGTCCCCGAGCAGCTCCCGCTACTTCCCCTTCGTGGCCGGGCTGCAGCTGCTGGCGCTGCTGGCCGGGAGCGGGGCCGTGCTCTGGGTGAGCGTCCGGCCGCGCTGAGCCGCGCCGGCCCCGCCGGCGCCTCCGCCCGCCGCGCCCCGCTCCGCCCCGCTCCGCGCCCCCGCCCGGCACCGGCCCAGCACCCGACCCGCACCCGGATCCCGACTCACACCCGGACCCAGCCAGGACCTGGATCCCGACCCGCACCCACACCCCGACCCCGACTCGCACCCCGACCCCAACCCGGACCCGGCCCGCACCCGGACCCCGACTCGCACCCGCACCTGCACCTGCACCCCGACCCGGACTCGCACCCGGACCCAGGCCCGGATCTCGACTCCGATCCCGACCTAGACCCAGACCCGGGGGGAGCCCGACGGACGCAGCCGCCTCCGCTTCTCCCCGGAGACCTCGGCCGCCTGGACCTGCGCGGCCGCGAAGCCCCGGGGATGGGCGCGACGCGCCGGGGTAGCCGCGCTCTGCCGCGGGTCCCGCCGAGCGCGCCCCGCCGGCACCGCCTCCTGCAATAAAGCTTCTCCCGCAGCCCCGGCGCGGCCCCGTCTCTCTTTGCCCGCCCGGCGCGGCGAGGAAGCCCCGGCGCAGCGGCGGCGGAGCAGCGCGGGGCCGGCGGCGCGCTCCGCCCGGGGGAGGCGCGGGGGCCGGGGCGGCCCCGGGGGCGGGCCGAGCCGCGCCGAGCCGAGCCGCGCCGAGCCGAGCCGCGCCGAGCCCCGCGGCCGCGGCGGAGAGGAACCGGGGCGCGGCAGGAAGCGGAGCCCGCGGCCCCGGCGCGGCCATGCGGCTCCTGCCGCTGCTCGCCTGGGCGCTGCTGCCAGGTAGGGCCGGACCGAGCCGAGCTGGGCCGGGCCGGGCCGGGCCGGGCCGGGCCGGACGCCCCGACGGGCGGGACGGCGAGGGCAGGCAGCAGCGGTTCTCCCGCGGCTCTGTCTGTCTCCGCAGGCTGCTGGGCACTGACGGGGCCCCTCACCGTGCAGGGACAAGCCGGGGGGTCTCTCTCGGTGTCCTGCGCATACGAGGACGGCTTCGAGACCCATGTGAAATACTGGTGCAAACCAGGAACAATTTTCACCTGCGCTGATAACACTCACATCATTGAGACCTCAGAGCAGCACCCCGTGATGCGAAATGGCCGAGTCTCCATCTGGGACGATCGCAGGCGGCGGGTGTTCACGGTGACTGTGAGGAACCTGACCGTGGGGGACACAGGCACCTACCGGTGTGGGGTGCAAAGGGCATTTGTCGATGACAGTCAAAAGGTGTATGTGCACGTGTCCCCAGGTAAGTTGTTTTGGGTCCCCTGGCCAAACAGTGCTGTCCCTGCCCCCGAAGTACAAATGCTGGGATTGGTGCTGCAGAAAGGTTAGTGGGGAGGAGGTGGGTGCCTGGCCCCAGGGGACATCCCAGGGATGTGTCAGCTGGGTCTGCCGGTTGCTGCACCTGGGTGCATCTCACCATGGCCCCTTCTCGGTGTCCCAGCTACCCCATCTCACTCGGACTCATGCTTTGCTTTTCACCCTGCTCTCCCTGCCCCCCTTTCCTCCCTCCTAAGGTCACGCTGGAACAGCTTGTGCTCACCTTGTCTTTTCCAGTGTTAGGGAACCCCTCTCTCCCTAGGGCTGCCTCATCCCCCGGGCTTGGGGAGCCGGTGTGTCCAGGCCCAGGGCTTGGGCAACATCCTTCGCTTCCCTCACACCAGCTACCAGCTCCTGCGGTGGGACGCTTATTTAGGGTCACTGTGTTGGCACCTGCCGTATCCGGGGTGCCCGGACCCCGTCGCTGCAGGGCGAGTGCGGCTGTGTGTGCACATGTGGGTGTGGGTGTGCGTGCGTGCGTGTGTGCATGCAGCGGGACGGTGGCTGCTGAGCTCCTACGGCGAGAAGCATCCCGGGGAGCATGCAGCAGGAGCAGCAGGGGGGAGGTGATTTCTCCTGGCCCAACAGTTGCTGGATCACTTCCGCCTTGCTGCAAAACCTGTAGCATTTCCCTGAGGAGGTAGACAGTAGGGCTGTGCCTCTCCTCCTCCCCCCTCAACTTTATTCCCCCCCCCCTTTTTTTTCCTCCCACAGCTCCTGCTTCCTCTTCTCCCCTGGAAACATCATCTCCCTCGACAGCAGGGCACCCTGCTCTCACTACCTCCACGTCAGTCCCCACTGAGGCATCTCCCAAGGAGCAAACTGCTGAGAAAGAGAGAGCCGCCTTCCCTCCCCACAGAGACGCCGGCCCTGGACAGTGAGTACCGCTGCCGCCCGCACTGAGAGCTCCCTTCCACCGTCAGCCGTGGCCACCTCCACTTGTGACATCTTGTAGTAGAGGATCCCAGTAGATCTAGCTGGTACAACTGGGGCCCTGCAGCCTTCCAGGCTCTTCTCACCTCCCTCTGAAAGTTCAGACTCCTGCCTTTGCCTTTAGAGACCAACATCGCATGCCATCAGCCGCCCGTGCTGCATGGAAAATAATCTCAGCATCTCTGATGAGCTGGCCCTGCCCAAAGCCCTGTCTACCCACTGCATTGCTTACAGCTTTAGCAAGATGTAGGATATGGCCAAACAAGAAGTGGTTTCTGACAGCGGAGGTAACACCATTTCCTTCCCCAAAACTCAGAGGGACCGTTTGCTTGCAGAAAGTTGAGTGCTCACTGAGTGGGGCCCTCTTCTGCTTCATATTTGCATGCAAATTCATGCACACAGTTGACAAAGTGTGAAATCAGAGTGACAGAACTTCCTCCCCCTTCGGCTGCCCCACTGCTGGAGGTGATGCAAGAGGAGGGGAAAGCTGAGGCTTCCCAGCAGCGTGTTCATGGGGCAGCCAGCTTCCCGGGACTAGTCCCAGTGACACATCAGCCTTGTCTGGTTGCCCATTACAAGGAGGATCAGCAAACACCGGAGCTAAACCAGAGACAAATCACACCCAGTAAGTGATCCTTAAAATCTTCAAGATGCAGCAGCTCTCAGAACCAAATGTCTCATTTGTTCCTAGTTTAGTTTGTTCCGTCTCCAGCTTGCACACAGAAAACCACTGAGCCTTGGTTTCGAGGCATTCGGTCAAGCAGGAGCAATCATCTGTGCCTGCTCCATGGTAGTTATGTAGTTACTGCTGAGTTTGCCACTGAAGGAGAAGTGTGAGAACAGAAACTCCTTTTTTTTTTTCCTTGCAGTTTGGACCTGGTCACAGATGTCCTGACTCCGTGCATCGTGGTGGTTCTTCTTTTGCTTGTACTTGCTGCTGGAGTGTTGGTAAAACTGTCCATGAAGAGGAAGAAAGGCAGGTGAAACAGCATCACTCTGAGACAGACACAGCGTGTCTGTGCTGGAGTCTGTCTTTCGCTCTGTTTGTCTTCTTTCTCCATTCCCTCTTTGATCCACCCAATTCCTGACCTCGGCTGGGTGACTTCTCTGCTTTTCTCACCTTGTGATAAAGAGGAGAAGAGCAGGGAAGTCTCCTTAACCGGAGAGAGCAGTGGGGCGGTCGGACGGGTCCCGCTGCCCGCTGCAGAGGCTCGGGCACGGCTGCGCCACCGAAATGCTCGGGAAGGGCAAATTTGGGGATCGGCACAGCCGAGCAGACCGGGGCGCTGCGGGCTTGCCCACGTGCGCCGTTCTAGCCGCCGGGCTCGCGGGCGCTCAGCGGGAAGGTTTGAGGGCAGCGCGAAGGCTGGGGCGGGGGGAAGGCTGGGGACGGTTACCCGCTGGCGGATGGGATCTGCTTTGATTTCAAGAGGAGCTCAGGTTTCGATGAGTAGCAGAGCAGCAGGTTCCCCGCCTGCTCCGTGCTGGGATTTGCGGCGACTGCGCGGTCTGGACGTGTTCCTGAGCCTGCGGTTCGCCCTCGCGTCTAACCGCACCCGTGTTTCCCCAGCGCTGGCCGGAGCCGCCGTCGAGATGGGCACGACCCGCAGCTCGTCGGACGCGGTAAGGCAGGCCGCCGCGCGTCCCGCCGCCGCTCGAAGCAGGGCGAAGGCAGAGCAAACCCGCGCGGAGGCCGTTGGCTGCGGGCAGCCGCGCGGCTTTCGCCTCGGGAGGGATCCTCAGGGGCAGTTTTGCCGGCGGAAATACCCGAGCGGCGTTTCTGAGCGACTGTTGCAGAAGATTCCTGGGAGGGGAATTTGGGCTTGAGGTGTGAGGTGTCTCCCCAAGCTCCTCGGCGCTGGGGACCTGCTTCCCCGGGCAAAGCAGGTTTGGGAAACCTGTAGCAAACTGCGCATGAAGAAGCTACAGGTTAATTTTCTGCCAGCGGTGCTGCAGCCTTGCGGACAGTCCGAACGTCGCGGGCCTGTGGCTCGGCTCTCGGGGTGAAGCTAGCAAAGCGGACGCTGCGTGCGGGCTGCCGCGGGGCGCTCGGCCCCCCAGCAACGCTGAGCTCCCTCGGATGTTCTCACCCACGAGCCTGCAGTCCTCCAGAAGCAGCCTCAGTCACCGCGACTGAAACAAGCTGCTTGCTTTTAACGTCTGGCGCTTGGCGTGCTGGCACGTTTCACCCGTTGCCCGCAGGTTGTGCACGAGAGCACCGGTCTCTGTAGCCCAGCTCTTCCGGACGGCATCCTCGAGGTACCCCGTGCTGACCGCCTCGCGCTCCTGTTTCAGGGCACCGAGAGCAGCCTGCAGTACGCTGACATCAACCACCCGGCAGCCCCAGGCGACCGCGAGCTGTACAGCAACATCAAGGCTTTCCTCAGCCTGGCGAACACCGAGAGCAGCTACGCAGAGATCAGGCCACGGCGCCGGGTAGGAAACCGCGTGTGGGATGGGGACAGGGCTCGGGAGTGCAGGACGGGGACAGGGCTCGGGAGTGTGGGGTGAGCACATGTGGGATGGGGACAGGGCTCGGGAGGGAGGGTTTCCGGGGGGAAGTGCCCACTCCGCAGGCGCGTGGCCCCGGGAGCACGAGCGCTCTCGTGCTTTCTGCTCCCTCTGGCCGGCCCCCGCCGCGGCGTGGCAGAGGAGGCTCCATAAAGTGTTTTGGCAGGCAGCTCAGAGCGGGGCATTGCCCAAGAGAAACGCTGTAAGCTCAAAGCCCTTCAGCTGGAGGAACGAGGGCTCCACCTCGGGTTCATGCTTTCCGGAGAACAAGGCTTTTTATTTTATTTTATTTCTTTCTTCCCAGGATTCGGAAGAGGAGGAGGAGGCCGTTAACGCCCTGGCGAGTGGGGCCGCCCCCGAGCAGCAGGACCTCTACGCCAACCTGGCGCCAGCCCCGCGTCCCGCCGAGCCGCCCTGCGGTGCCGCGGCGAAGCCCGGAGACCCGCCGGCGCCGCGGTCCTGACCGGCACCAGCACCGGCGCCCGCCTCGGCCAGGGCAGGCGGGAGCCGGCCGGATAAGGCGAGCGGTTTCCTCGGAGCAGCCACCCGCGGGGAGGGCGACGCCGTGCCGGAGGCCGGGCGGGGGGACACCACCCCGTTGCGCCTGGACACCTCGTACCCGACGCGGCTGGCAACGGTGCTGCAAGGAGAAAAGAAAAAAAAAAAAGCCGAGGGTGCCCGTGGTTAGCCCGAGGCGGAGAGCAGACGCGCGGTCCGGGGGGATGTTTCCAGCGCTGGGCGAAGGTGGCCGTGGGAGCGCCCGCGCCTCGGAGCTTTGCCTCCGTACGGCTCCCAAAATGAGGGAAGAACTCTAAAACTCTCAGTATTTTCATAGTTACGGTTTTATTCAAGAAGCCGACGGTAACGTTTCTACTTTCTCGAAATGAAAGGCAGCTGGAAGCACGTGTTTGCCGTGCAACGCCTGCGGTCGTCCCCGCGGCACCCGTCCAAGAGCCGATATCCTTCCTGTTTTGGATCCGAAGCTACGAACACCCCAAAACGGCCCCGGGATCAGCCGTGCCGTGTCCCCCCGCACTGGCTCGCGCAGGCCGCTTTTCCGGACGAGGCACCGTGCTGGGAAAAGCTGCTGGAGGCGCGCCCGGGAGCTGCTGCAGTGTTTAATAAAAACGTGCAGGACCTCTGCGAACCGAGGGCAGAGCAAGCCCTCCGCACGGCCCCGGCAGCGGCGACCGCCTCCTCGCCCGTTCCGCCACTGGTTTTGTGTGTGAACGAGGAGGGGAATACGTATTGTTACTCTGATATTGCTGTCGGGGAGGGCAATAGGGGTCTGAAGTGGTTGGGAGGATGAGCTTATCGGATTTTTTTTAGGTTAGCTGGGTCCCGTTATAAGCTCCTTTTCCTTCACTTTTTTCCATGCTTAGGAAACCGTAGAAATGCTCTAGGGTTTTGGCTAGAGACTTTTTTGTCCCCCAGCGATGCTCTGCACAAGCTGGCTGGGCAGGGAAGCTCCCCTCCAGGCAGGCCCCGCAGCGCCCCAGGCATCTTCAAGCAGGGAAAGGCCACCCTGAGCCTCACACCACATCACCCCACTCCTTCCTCCACTCTTGACCGAATTTTATGCACTAACTGCCCTGTAACTCATTCAGGTGCAGGGAAGACAGCTAATGGGCTGCTGTAGCCTGCTGCCCCCAATTAACTCTCATTAGCATTTAAGAAGCGGTGAACCACTAGGGAAATGCAAGCAGGGAAAGCTGTGGGCTTCCTAGCAAGGAGAGGGCACGGAGGCAGCTTAAAGGCCCCTTGGCAGGAGGCAGGGCCTTTCCTCCTGCTTCTGGGGTTTTGGCGTGCTTTAGGCTAGCCTAAGCTGCGATGTTAAACCAGAGGTGAGCAGCGGAGTTTTATGCAGGTGGAAGAGCCCATCCTGGGCTGGAGTGTGCTTGGTGCTGCCTTGAGGTTTTCCAGGAAAGCTGTGTAAGAGCCGTTTTAAGTAACTAAGCTAATAAGCATTTTTTTTAGTCCTGATCCAATGAGAATTTGCATGTCAAATAGCAGAAACCCCCTGTGATGTAAGGGAGGGGGATTGCCTGGGGAGAATGAGTTGAACCACTCTGCTGTGAACTAGACCCTCCTCCAGGAGAACAGCCCAAGATCCGGGGAGCGCCCGCGGCTTTCCTTGCAGCTCTTCCCGCCTGTCCCGAGACAGAGCTGCTCCCGCTGCCCCGGGCGGGCTAAGACGTCGGAGCAGGGGAGCGCCGAGCTCGCGGCAGGGCGCCGGGCGGCCGCTTTCCAGGACGGCTCCTTCCGCCCGCCGCCGAACGCGATGCAGCCGGGCGCCCCGGCTGCTATCGCCCCGAGGCAGCGCTTCCTCTTTCCTCCGCAGAAGCGTTTCCCGAAGCCGGCGCCGAAGGAGGGGAGACGCGGGAGCCGGGCGGCGGAGCGGAAGGGTCCCGTTCCCACGCTGCGCCCGCTAACCCCAGTCACGCTGCAGCTCGTGGAGCGGCTGAGCTCGGGTTGCGTTTTTTTCTCTTTTTGTGTCTGAGCCTGACCGTTACCACGACCTCCCGGTAACTGCAGCTTCGCGTAGCCGTGACCCGGCCCCGCTCCGCGAGGCCGCCCGGACCTTCCCGCGCGGGTACCCCCGAAGACTTTGGCGCAGCAGAAACCAGCACGGGCTAGTTCTGCGTTTTCTTCCCTCGAGTCAGCTTGGCAGCTGGATGGCTCTACGCAGAACCTGCTCGCCCTCCCCACGCCTCCGTGCAGGTGTTTTTGCCACCTGAGTTGCTCTCGCTGCCAGCCCTGAGGCAGGAGCAGACCTTGCGTGGACGCCGGGGCACTGAGACGACCCTTCCTCCACCAGCACGGAGCTCCGGCTCCGCGCCGGCCCCCCCGGGCACGTGCCCTGCCTGGCCGCTCGGGGCAGCGCTCCCCTCCGTCCCCTCAGATGCATGCAGAGTTCACCTTAAATTGTTTGAATTATGCACGAGAGACTCCTAACGTTCAGGAATTGCTTTTCGCTCTCCATTCGAAGTGCCTCGCGCAGCGTGGTGCGTGCGCTGCTCCCGCTGCTCCGCGGCGGTGGAGCTGGGGCAATGGGAGGCAAAACGGGTTGCATCGACCCCGCTGCTGCTGCGGACTCCCGGCTGGATCCCGGTACGCACGGCAGAGCCTGGACAGCCCGGCTCAGGCAGTCCACGGTTTTTTCTTTTCTGGGTTCAAAGACTCCCCCCAACCCTCCAGGGCTGTGTTTTCCTCTGATTTAAAGCAATAAAGTTCTGCGTTGCAAAGTGGTGGAAAACTCAATCTGTGTCCCGCCCGAGGGCAGGTCTTTCTGAGGAAAAGGCTGAGGTTTGTGTTGCACCTTCCCCCATTTGCTCTGGCCCATGTCTCCTCCTTCCCAACGTCCGTCAGCCCGGACCCCGAATCCGGCCCCGCGAGCCCTCCTCTTCCTTATTCGTGAAAAGGCACACGCAGCCCGCACGGCTCTACCCGGCGTGCCCCGTCTTGGATCCTCTCCCCTTAGAAGAGGGAAAGCAAAAGCCGTAGCAGAAAACCTTTTAATTCCTCTGCTGCTGCTCCACACCGAGTCCCCTCCGCCGAGGGCCCCCCCGAGCTGCTGGTGGGGTCCCGGAGGCCGGGGGTCCCCGTCGCCCCCCAGCCCCGGGGGGTTTCTCCAGGCTCCGCCAGGCTTCTGCACGGTCCCTGCGGGGAGGAGGATAAAGCGGAGCGGCGAGCGGCTGCGCGGGGATGGAGCCGCTCCGGGGAAGCGGCGCGGCCCGCGGAGCACCCTACCTGCCGGGAGCCTCGTCCGCCGGGCGCGGGAGCCGCGGGGCCTCCGGCCAGTGCCTCCCGCCGGCTCCCAGCCTGGAGAGCGTCCTGCTGACCTACCTTGGGAAGCAGAGGGGATGGCAGGGGCTCCGTGCCCGCCTGCCTGCCCCGCGCCCGGCGCCGGAGCTCACCTCCCGCCGCACCTCCCGGCTGCGGTCCAGCTCCAGCATGTCCAGGAGGGTGGAGAGCACCGAGCGGCTGCGGAGCCCGAGGACGCCCTGGCGAGGGGGGACGCGAGGAGCGGGAGCCCCCCGGCACCGCCGAAGGGGCCTCGGCAGCCCAGGCCCGAGGGGGGCTCAGGGACGAGGCGGGAGCCGACATTCGGTTTCGGAAGCTGCCAGGCCTCCTGCACGGCACCGGGACTGCGCGCGGCGGCGTTCCCGCGCCCGCGGCGGGGAGGAAGACGGAGACCGCGGGGCCGCGGATCTCGCTGGGAGGTTGCACAGACCCCCGCGGGCAACGGGCCCACCTCCCCGCGAAGCAGCGGCCCGTCCCCTCGCGCGGGCGGGGGTTACCCCAGCTCGACGGCGGTTTCCTCCCCAGCGACGCCCGGATCTGTCCTCCGGCCGCGCGGGTCTCCGCGGGGCGCCGCTCGCTCTCCTGGCCCGGCCGAGGGGCCCCGGGGCCGCCTGGAGCGGGCGCCTCGGCTCGCGGGCGCGCCGGGCGTGTGGCGTGCAGTGGGTGACACGGGCGCCAAGGGGGTGGCAGGGGGGAAAGAGCGACCCGGGAGGCTGGCGCGCCGCTGCCATTGCTGGCGTGCGGCTGCGGGGACTCGGGGCTGCGATTTCTGGAGGTTGGGAGGGGAAAAAGCGACTTACCAGCGACACCACCGCCTGCCTCCGGACCAGGTGATGCTTCGCTTGCAGTTGCCTATCGAGAGGGGGAGAAAAGCAGCAGGAAGAGACTCGTACCCCCCAATCCCAGAGGCACAGGGCACGGTCCTGCCGCCCCATCCCCTCCCCGCGGGAGCGTCGGAGCTCGCCCCGCGCTGGCGGATACAGCCATGTGCCGGAGGCGCCCCGGGTTCCTGGCTCCCGGGGAGCCGGGAGGTCTCTCCCTTCGTCCGCGGGAGCACGGGAAGGTCCCCCGGGACGGCGGTTTTGTCCCACTCAGGTTGTCTCCGTCTCTCCTGCCTCGCAGCCCCTTCCTCCGCGCGCCACCTACTTCTCCAAAACGTCCCAGATCGGCGCCTTCATCTGCAGCGCCTCGGCGGCCAGGGCCACGCTCTGCCTGACAGCCTGCGGGGAGCCGCGGGGCAGTGCGCGGCGCGGCGGCGAGTGCGCGGCGCGGCACGGCACGGCGCGGCAGCCCCGGCTTTACCAGCAGCGGCTCGGCGTGCAGCCGCTCCAGCAGCGCCACCAGCACCTCGTCCTCCAGGCGCTCCCGGCGCACGGGCTCCCGCCCCAGCAGCCGCAGCAGGTTGGCGGCGGCGGCGCGGTGCTGCGGGGCGGAGGCGGCTGCAGCGCGGCGCTCGCCCGGGACCCCCTTCCCCTCCTTCCCCGCGAACTGGGGCAAAGCTGACGGCAGCAGCTCCAGCCAGAGCCGTGGGGACGGGGAGGGAACAGGCGGCCCCTTGCACAGGTTCAGCTGTGCTCAGCAAAAATACAACATGGGAGGCCACGGGGAAGGCGCCCGGCGGGTGCAAGACGGCAGGGTGGTGGTGCCCATCCTCTCCCCAGTACCTTGTAGGCTGGCGAGTGGCGCAGCTGGTCCAGCAGGGCCCGGAGGACGGCGGCGCTGGCGACCTTCATGTGCTGCACCAGCACATGCAGCGCCTGCGGGGCGGCACAGCTGGCCAGATGTGCTCCGGGCTCCCAGGCAGCCCGGGAAGGGCGGACGCGCCATGCAGGGACGGAAGCAGAAGCGGCACCTTCATCTGGTCTCTCCTGCTGCCCTGGGTCAAGCACCGCAGCAGCATCGCCCGCGCCGTGCCGTTGGCCTCGTCCAGGTAGCCCAGGCAGGCGGCCGCCGCCACGCCGGCGGGACCCGGCTCCACCGCCAGCCGCTCCAGGGCACCAGTGAGCCGCGGCCAGGCACCGACGGGGCCGCGCTGGGCGCAGAGAGGGAGAGCTGGGGTGTCCCCACCACTGTGCCGTGGCCTGACGTGGTGGCGGCACTGGTACCTGCAGCTCGGGGGCAGCGGCGCGGGCGTGCAGGGCGCTGCACAGCACCAGCAGCAGATCCCCCTTCTGCTCGGGGCTTCCGGCCTGCAGGCAGCCCAGCAGCTCCTCCACCACCGGCGCCTCCAGGCAGCCTGCGCCGAGCCGGGGGCACCGCGAGCCTTAACCCGCCGCAGCAGCGCCTGCGCGATGCCCGCGTGCGGGGCTTGCGGGCTGCTCCCACCGCAGGGATGGCGCGGGAAGGGCTGGGCTCACCCAGGCGGACGAGGCTCCGGGTGACTTCGTATCGCACCGGCGCTCGGCTGCAGCTGCGCAGCTGGAAGAAACCGCGGGCCAAGCGCGGCGTGCCGCCGGCCCCGCGCCCCCAGCGCCGTGCTGCCCGGCCTGCAGCCCCCCGCGCCGCCCCGATAACCCCAGCCCAGGGCCCCGGCGCCAGGCTGGTCCCGCACCCCGCAGTGACGCGGGACCCCCATGCAGCCCTGCTCCTGAGTCCTGCCAGGGGGCAGCGGCATGAAGCGGGTGCCCATCACCCTAACAGCACGTCGGGGACCAGCGCCTCCGCGAGCGATACCTACGGTGCTCAGCAGCGCAGCCAGCACAGGCTCCTCCGTGCTCCCGAGGCAGCCCAGGGCCTGGGAGGGGGCAGAGGCAGCGAGCGAGGGGCGGGAGCGGGCCGGGGGCCGGTCCCGGCCACAGCAAGGGCAGCGCAAAGGGGCAAGCGCTGAGGAGCGGGCACCCTCGCTCCTGCGGCTGCTGGCACCTCACCTGCGCCGCGTAGACCTGCTCCTGCTCCGCCGGCGAAGCCAGGCTCCTGGCGAGCTCCTGCAAGGCACAGGCTGGCCGCTGCGCCGGGGGTCCCGGCTGGGCACGCGGGCGCCTGGGGCGTCGCGCCCACTCGAGGACGCGTGGGCGCCCCCCTCACCCCCACCACCTTAAACCACCCTTAGGGGCACTCGACCTTCAGGCGCCGCCGCCTCTGCCGCAGGCCCTCGGGCTGCGGCGGGTCGCGCCGGGGCTCGGCCGCCGCCGCGGGCTGGCGCCTGGGCACCGGGCAGGCGGCGCTCGGCTCGGACCCCGCCGCGCCGCGCCCCGCCGTCCCGCCGCCGCCTCCCCGCGGCCCCTACCCGGCAGCCGGCGGCTCCTTGCCGGCCCCCCGCGCCGGGGCGCCCGGGCTGGGCGGCGCCGCGGCGGGAGCAGGCGTCCGCCACGTCGAGGGCGGCCGGGGGAAGCTTTCGCGCGGGGTCTGAAAGGGGCGCAAAGAGGCGGGATAAGAATAAAAAGCCGCTGGCGGCGGCGGGGGAGGCGGCGGCGCGGGGGCACCGGGCGGCACCGGGCGGCACCGGGCGGCACCGGGCGGCACCTGGTGGCAGGAGGGCCGCGGCAGCCGCGCGGGCGCCCCGCGCTCCCGCCCCATGCCGGCGGCCGGCGGCTGCGCGCGGCGCCCGAGCCGGGGGCAGCCCGCCGGTGACGTCAGAAAGAGCCGCTGTGATGATGACAGCCCGCCGGTGACGTCAGAAAGAGCCGCTGTGATGATGACAGCCCGCCGGTGACGTCGTTTTCGGCCCGCTCCCCCTCCCCCCCGATGCACACGCGCTGACCCCGGCTGGCACGCAGCCCCGCGCACGCCCGCCCGCCCCCGCGCTTACGTGTGCACGCACGCCTGCCCGTGCACCCACGCACACCCCTACGCGCACATAAACGTGCCTGCTCACATCCCACCCCCCTGCCCAGTGCACACGTGCGTGCACATTCGTACACCGCGGTGCACATATCCACGTGCACACGCCTGCACACATATGCGCATGAAAGCATGACAATGCACATGCACACAAGCGCACACATGCGCATGCACACACGCATCCTAGCACATACTTGTGCATGCACACACATGTGCATGCACACACACCCCAGCACACACATGCACATATACACACACACACACACTCCAGCACACACACATACCCTAGCACACACATGTGCACGCACACACATGCACATCCAGCACATACATGCGCAGGCACACACCCACCCTAGCACACACACCCCAGCACATACATGTGCATGCACACACATGCACACCCCAGCACACACATGTGCACGCACACACACACACCGCAGCACACCCATGTGCATGCACACACACACACCCCAGCACACACACACCCCAGCACACCCATGTGCATGCACACACATGCACACCCCAGCACACATGCGCACACACACACACTCCAGCACACCCGTGTGCATGCACACACACACACCCCAGCACACACACACCCCAGCACACCATGTGCATGCACACACATGCACACCCCAGCACACATATGCGCACACACACACACACTCCAGCACACCCGTGTGCATGCACACACACACACACCCCAGCACACACACACCCCAGCACACACATGTGCATGCACACACACACACCCCAGCACACCCGTGTGCATGCACACACACACACCCCAGCACACACACACCCCAGCACACACATGTGCATGCACACACACACACCCCAGCACACCCGTGTGCATGCACACACACACACACCCCAGCACACACACACCCCAGCACACACATGTGCATGCACACACACACACCCCAGCACACCCGTGTGCATGCACACACACACACACCCCAGCACACACACACCCCAGCACACCCGTGTGCATGCACACACACGCACACCCCAGCACACGCACACCCCAGCACACACACGCACACCCCAGCACACACACGCACATGCACTTGCACGCACGCAGCCACGCGCGCACACACGCACAGAGGCGCGCGCACCCCGCCCCCGCCGCGGCCCCGCCCCGCCCCGCCCCGCGCGTGCGCGCGCGCCCCCGTCCGCGGCCCGCCCCGCGCGCGCCCCGCCCCGCGCCGCCGCCGCCGCCGCCGCCGCGCGCGCCCCCCGCGCCCCCCGCGCGCCCTGCCCCGCGGCGCTGCGGCCGTGACGATGGTGGCGAGCGCGCGGGTGCGGAAGCTGGCGCGGCGGTACCGGCTGGCCGTGGCCACGGCCCTCGCCATCCTCCTGCTCCAGGGGCTCGTGCTCTGGAGCTCCGCCGGCCTCGACGAGGAGGGCCCGGCCGAGGTGCGCCGGGGGGCGGTGCGGGCAGCGCGGGGGCCCGGCGGCGGGGGGCGCTGAGGGGGCCCGGGGGGAAGCGGGGGGTCGTGGGGCGAGAGGGGCCTGGGGTGAGGGGTGAGGGGGTGGCCTCAAGGGGCCTAGGAGGCTGCGGGGGTTGGGGGGGGCGGGCTCTTGGGGGTGCGGCGTGACGGTGGGGGGCCTGGGGGGTGATGAGGGGGCCTGGGGGACCGTGAGGAGGGGGCTGGGGAGAAGCGCGGGGGTCTCAGGGGGGAGTGTGGGGTGCCGGGCGTGGGGTGAGGGCGTCCCAAGGGAGTGGGGGTCCTGGGGGGCGAGGGGGGCTGGAGGTCTGGGGTGCTGCTGAGGGGGCCTGGGGGAGGTGGACGTGATGCGTTGCGTCGCTCCGGGATGGGGTCCCGGGGGTGGCGGTGGGTCCCACGGGCACCCGGCTGCGGGGCGTCCGGCCTGGGGAGGGGAAGGGCAGCACCAGCGTTGGGTCGGGCTGTTGGGGAAACGATGGGATGGGGAAACGTGGGATGGGTGTGAGGGGTGCGGCGTGGCCGGGGCCCCTGCTGCGGTGCTTTAGGGTCACGGCGGGCGAGAAGGGGGTTTTGAGCCTCAGGAGGTGTCGTTTGGGGCCTGCTGTGGGGCTGGGTAGGATGGGAAGCCTGGGGGTCTCAGCCTTCTCTTAGCTTTGGGAAACGTTGCAGGAAGTTGAAGAAAACTGAGCTAGAGAAATACTTAAACATACTGTAATTCAGAGGACTAGTGAGAGTGAGCATGCCAGTGTTCAGGAAGCTCATGGAGACTCCTGCTCAGCTGATCCGATCTGGGATGCATACGTAAAGTGCAGGGGTAGAAGGGTCTGCAGTTGTGGGTTGTCTTCATTGTCAAAATGCTTTGCTAAGGCAAAAGATGTCACTTTTTTTTTTTTTTTTTTAATTTAATTTGGGCCAGCTGAGGCTTGGGCTGGTGAAGGTATTTGCCCAAGGTCACGGACAGAGTAGGTGTTGAGGAGGACCTAGTGCTTCCACTTCACACGAAGCTCTTGACCTCTGGGCTCCTTATTTGAATGTTTTTATTTGTTATGAGTTGCTTGGACTGCATCCAGGCCTGCTGCATCTGGGCAAACTAGTGGTTGAAACTCATTTCTCTCAGAGCACTAGCTCCCCTGGTGAAAGCCTGCACAGCACCACAACTCTTCCTCTCCGGCTGAACACCCAAAATCCAGCCAAGATCCGTGGAGAGTTGCTCACCCTCCCTGGGCTGTGCAGGGCCACAGACCCGAGGCTCAGTCGTATTTGCGTGTCAGTCCGAGGGAGCCTGGTGATTCTGCTGCTCCTGTGGAGCTGGGCAGAGGGAGGCTGTGTCTGTCCATCCTTGACAAGCCTAAGGTAATGAGAAACCCAGGCTTGGCAGGAAGGCAGGAGAGCTGGGAAGAGTGCGTGGAAAAGCTGTGTGTGTGCGGGTTTGAGCTGCAGAGTGAGGTGAGCAAGCTAAATATGGTGTTCCAAAGCTGCAGGTCCTGAGGTGGGAAGTGAGGATCTTTGGAGGGCTCAGGGCTCCACCTTCCCTTTGTGGGGTGCCTGTCTGGATCATCTGTGGTTGCTATGGGTGGTCAAGCAGCTGGCAGGTCTTTTCTTGAGATTAGAAAGTTTTCCCCGAAAGCAAAGAGGTGAGAACAGGAACTGGGAGGCCTCTTGCAAGGAAGCATTTGGAAGGTCTCTAAGGTGATCACTCACTCAGAAAATTAATCCCCAACCCTTGGCTCCCTGGGAGTAGGGATGGGCGGTGAGCTTCTGCACCCTCATCCATTGCTGCCATACACTCAGCAACAAAATGCAGCTGAGTAAATGTAGTGAGGACAGGGGACGCAGAGTCACTCAGGATCGTAAGATATTGGGAGTGTGAGAGCAGAGAGAGATTCAGGGCCAGAAGTGCCTAACTCTGTCCCTTCCTCTTTCCTGTGACCTTGATCAGATCACTTCACCAGCCTCTGCTTCCCCTTCCCTCTCTGCACGGTCCAGCACCACTTGTGTGCTGTTAATGCTCAAGATCACGACTTCTGGGGTTACTGCCATCTCTTCTGAACACTTTTCTCTCTCTCTCTTCCTTGTGCAGCCCCCTCATTCTGCATTAGTCCTCGCCTAATTCCCTGTGTCCCTTCCTAAAACTGAACTGGGCAGCTGACAGGTTTGGCTGTGAGATGTGCTCTGTCATTTGGAGGTGGGGATGTTTCACCACCTGCAGTTTTACCTGCTTCTCTCTGGGGCTTGGGGATGAACTGGCCTCTTCAAAGAAGGCAAGGATCATCCTGAGCTCTACTGACAGCCCAGACACATTAGCAAGCGGGGAAAAGTCCAGTTTAAAACACAGCAAAGCTCTTAATTTTCATGCCCTTCACTGTTCCTGATTTTCGCCAGACCTGGAGGAGCCACCATTCCCCAGGGTATTTCTGGTAAAACTGAGGGCAGGAGAACTTTCCCAGGAGAACCCAATCTTGCAGGCTTGGAATAATTTGGGAAAACTTGGAACCTCCTAATTGCTTGAGTAAGTGGCTCATTCCCGCTAATGGACACTGTTCTAACCAGGCTCGTCCCCACCACAAACCAGCTGTGACTTGCTATAGAGAGCGCAAAGGAGACGTGAATCCTCCAAATGCCATAGAGCATCTGGAGTCGGGTGAGCCCTCCAGATCGGCGCGCTGGGCTGGAGCGTCTGCAGAGCTCAGAGGTTGCCCCGCAGCTGTGGGTCAGAGCTGCGAGCCCCAGCAGCCTGGATCGGCTGGCGTTTGCCTTGCTTTGTGCCCTGGGCTGGCAGCCTCAGCTGCCTGTGCTGCTTAGGTGCTCCCGGGAGGGCTGCTCTGGTCTCTGTTGATGCTGATCTCCCTTTTCTTCCTAGACAGTTCTTTAAATTCTGCTGATTTTCTTTCCTTTCCTTGTCTTCGTAGGAAGCGTCACAGAGAACAGAGCAGGCCAGACACTGACGTGATGGGGTCTCTAGCCAGGGAGCGATACCCGGGCTGGGCTGGGCTGGGGTGCTGGCAGAGGGAAGCAGTTGCAGTTGTGCAGGAGCAGGGGAAGGAGGGTGACAGTGACCTCAGCTGGGCCTGTACGAGAGAGAAGAGGCTCGTGAAGCCTTCTTGTGAGGCGCACCACATCCATCTCCAGGAGTGACAGGTTGGGAACGGCTCTGTGGTGCATATGTCTTGCTGGCTAATAGGACAACTGGCTCCGTTTTTACATACCGCTCTTCTCGGCAGGCTCCAACCCGGCAGCTTCCCGCTCTGAGCTTAGTGGAGGCTGAGTGAGGACTTGCTGAACTTTGGGCTTTGCTGTTCATGTGAGCGCATTATAAAATCATCTCGCAGCAGCTGCACCTTCTCTCTGCCTCGTAACTGGCCTGAGCACATCTGAGCCACCACGCTAGCCCCCCTTGAGAAGGATGTGCTGATTGGATCATGTCACTTCTCTTTGCAAGCCTGCATGTGCAGGATGGCTCATTGCCTTGGCCTTTGAGTCCATCCACACAGCGGCCCTGGATCTGACTGGTCTACTGCTTGTCTGGGGTTAGTTGCATTTATGGATGGTGCTGATTTCAGGATCCTAAAGGCTCCTTTTTTTCTTTTCTTTTCTTTTCTTTTTTCTTTCTTTTTTTTTTTTTTTAACTAAGCAGATGTTTTATGCTGTACAGAACAGAAGTTGAATCAGTCTCCACACAGGTCAGCACTAAGCTTTGTGGTGCCCCTGCAGTGGGAACTTGTCCTTCCTCCGAGAAGCCAAACTGCTTTGATTCCATCAGGATTAAATAACACAATCTCTATCCAGACTGAGAGCTTGGAGAAGAAAGTCCCTCATCTGTACCTAACCCTTTGCAAGCTCCCTGTGTTTATTCGCACCCCACACTGATAGCATCCCTGTTGCAGACACTCTGAGCTTCTCTGGGTAATGACATAAACGCTGGAGCAGTGGATGCTTCAGTCCGAGTTAGTCAGAATGATCCTGCATCCATCAGTCGTGGTGGCACCAGCTGCTCCTGAACAAGTGCATGAGCTTCGTGAGGTATTTGGGGTGGGGGAGGGAGGGTGCTGTGTGCAGGTCTGTGGTGGAGTTTGGCTTCCTGAGCAGTGCAGACTGGGACATGCAAACTGTAGAATATCCTTGTGGGTGGGGGAGAGGATCTGTCACTTGGGAAAAGTGTTTTAGCCCAGTCACGTCTTTATTCTCCCACTTCTTCTTCTATCTTCCTGCTTCCAAGCAGAAGGAGGCATCTCTGAGGGCCTTTATGTTGGTACAGTCCATGGCAGCAATCTCTAGAGACGCTTCCTACAAAACAGTCTCTTCCAGCTTTGCTGAGATCTCTTGAATATTTTTCCCCAAATAACCTATTTTTAGGGGGCTGTGGTTGAGTCCATTTTAAATGTGAGACTTAAGGATGAATTAATAGCATCTGAGTATCTGGATTCCTCTGGTGACTTTGGAATGTTTTGACATTACTGTTGCCTGTTGAGAGCTTGTGTTTGGCAGACACCAAAGTCAACCAACCACAGGACAGAATCCTGTAGGACACCAGATGTTGTTAGTTCTGCTCATCACAATAGTCTCCTCTCTCTTTCTCCACTGGTATTTTTATTTCCTGATTTGTCTTTGAACTTCCTCCACAGTGTCCGTGTCCCAAAGGCAGGGGTCCAGATGGATGTGCCCTCTCTGTTCTGCACAAACAGGAAGAGCTTCTGAGGGGGGAATTGGCCTCTGCGCTGCAAAGGCTGTGGCTGTGCTGGGAACCCTCTTTACAGGTTCACCTGCCAGTCTCTAAAAGTCTCTCAGTGCAGGGAGAGATGGGGTTCCCATGGGACAAAGAAGCATCCTAGTGTCATTCTGAAGGAGAGGGAGGAAGGTCCTCTGAGGACAATTGCCATGTCACTCTGGATTTCAGGTGTGACACTTCAGTCCCAAGGTGGCAGGCAGCTTGGAGATGTATCAGAGGGCAGGGACAGTGGTTGGACTTGTGTTGGGGATAGGATGCAGATAGGGGCCTGGCATGCAGCTCCATGGGCTTGTGGGGGCTGTGGCATGGCATCAGGCAGAGGGGAGACGAGACTGGAGCAGTGACCTCCGGCAGGTGCCTGGAGTCGTCTGCACGTTTTGGGAGAAGGGGGCAGGCAGCCTCTGGCTCTCCTGGGAATCTTGCCAAAAGTCCTGCGCACAAGTCTTAAATACAGCAGAGCAACGTGGCCAGAGTTGTTCCCTGCCTGACTGGGGTGGAGGGATTGCTCTGCTTTGGTGCAGTAATTAGAAGCCATTGAGTTCATTAACTGGCAGCTCTAGAAAGGCTGGCGATGTTTCTAATGATTTTCCCTATTGAGAAGGGCAGCTGGGTGTGCTTGCGAGCTGTGGCCGGGAACCGGGCTCCTTCCAAGGAGACAGACAGGACTGTAACCAAGGGGGGACATCGTGCAGGGGCTGTGCTTCGAGGCAGGCGTGTGGCAGGAGCAGGGGGGTGTAAGCGGAGGCCAGCAGGTCTCTTCTTGCGGGGAGGGGGGTGAGCCCACAGAAGAGATTTGCTCTTCACTTGTCAGTCACCTCCCTGCTCCGTGATGCTGTACGGCGAAAACAGGTTTATAACTCTCCGAACAGATGGTCCTGCGTGGTGACTAATGAACTGTTCGCTGCCTGTCTCGGGCTCTCTGCGATGCCTGTCTGCGTGGAAGAGGGCTTGTCTGGTCCTTGCCGATGCCAGCCGCTCGGAAGTTAAGCGGTTGCGCAGCCCCTTCTCGGGTGACCGTGGACTGCAGGCCAAGGGCAGGCTGTTTCGCCCCAGCGCAGGCTGGTCCCCGGTTCAGGGGCGCTTTGCCGGCTCTGCCTTTCGGCTGCTGCACACAGGGTGGCTGGACGAGGCCGATCTTGCCAGATGCTTTCCAGCCTTTGCACAGCATGGTTTCTGCTGGCTGTGACCTTCCCAGCAGCTACGCCCACGGGGAAGCTTGTTCAGGGAGTTGATTCAGTCCCTCCATCCGCATGAGGCATCGTGTGTCCTCGGAGGATGCTGCTGCCCCTGAAGAGCACCTGACACGTCTCGCTCTGTGTCCTGGGGTGGCTGCGCAGCGGCTGGGCAGGCGCGTTTTGAGTGCATGATGGGAGAGCCCTGGGAGGCCTGGCTGAAACCGGGGCAGCTGCTTTGCTTTTTATCTGTCCCTTGGCCGCAAGCGCGGCCAAGTGCGTGTACTTCCTCCTGGTGGGGTGGGGACAAGGCTCCTCGGCCAGCCCCACGTGCACGACTCCCTGGGAGACTGTGAGTGCGGCTCATAGGAAGGGAACATCCGATGGCACCAGCCGTGGTCTGACAGCCCCCTACGCTAAGCAGTGCCCCTGGGAGGCAACCAATTCCTTCTCTGCCTCTTGGCATCTTCCACCTTTGCTTTACCAGTCAGTTCAGCTGTTTGTGGCGCTGCCAACTGAAGCCCTTTCCCAGCCCCCGGCATCCTGGGCTGTGCCTGTAGCTGTCCAGCTCCGTGGCATGTTGTTGCGGTCTGCTTCTCCCAAAGCATTTGCGCAGGATCGCTCCGAGCAGAGCAGCCCTCGGGGCTCGTGTCCTGTCTCTGGTAACAGCCCATCCTGCAAAGCTGAGAGGCTACGACCAGCTCAGGAACTCGGCCCCACGGCTTCCTCCCCCATTCCCACCATCCGAACTTCCCATGTGTCCAAGAACAACTCTCTGCTCTCCCCACGGCTAACTCATTTCTGCTAATCTACCAGCCTGGCAGAGGTAACGAAGCGTAATTAACTACTCCCTTTACACATAAACTTGGCTCTGTGGGAGGGTTTGTTAAAGGGATTTCTAGAGTAGCTGGTGATTGCAGTGCCTGCTCCAGACCAGTGCTGAGAGCCAGGGTCTAGGGAAGGGAGCACGAGCAGGTTGGGCAGGATCCTGCCCAAAGCCTCTCCAGCGCTTGTAGCCTCAGAGAGTGCAGCTGCTGCTGTCTGGGACCCCATCTCTGAGAAAGATGTGCCTGGCTTCAGTGCCAGCTTGGGCTCCCAGCGTGATTGCGACAGTGAGAAACTGGTCCATTTGCCTGCTGCCGAAACTGCTACCTGCAGCCAGAACAGTCCTGCGTCCGTCCCCACCGTGCGGTGATGCCCTGGCCCACGTGTGACTGCAGAGGTGGCTGGAGGGCAGGCAGGGAGGACTGGCTTGGTGCAAGGACAACTGACGCTGGCTGTTTGGTCTTGCTGCAAGCCAGGGGGCAGTGAGCGATGTCCCCTTTGTGCATCTTGGGTGCTATGACTGCAGGTCTGCAAATCAGAGTCTCCCCGTGTCGGCTCGGAGGGGGCTGGAGGCTATTGCTGTGCGAGGGGCACAGGGCAGTGCAGAGAGGTGCTTTGGGGTCTAAGTCAGCGGAGCGCTGGTCTGACACCTTCCTTTGCTGCACGACTGCTGCTCCCGAGTGAACATCCAACTCCTGACACGCTGCAGCCCTGTGCTGTCATGCTTGTGGCTGATTCAAGCCTGTTCAGAGCAGGAACTTCGAATTCATTGCTGCTCTGGGCTCAGCACTGACTTGCTGCTCTGGGGAGACTGACTGCCGTAGAGGATATGGCAGCCGAGGCTGTTGTGCCCTGGTTTTCCCTGAGGCTGGCAGAGAAGTGTTGATCAGTGAGACCCATGGGAGCACAAGCATCAGGTGCTTCTGGGTGGCCAGGAACAGGGGCTAGAAGCAGGTTGGGTCGGATGGAAACAAGGATGCTCTAGACCGCGTATCTGCAGGGACGGGAGTGGGAGCAGGCCCAAGTTAACACTATCTGTCCTCTCTTCTTTGTCCATCTGGAACTGGGGAAGGAGCGGCAGAAGAAAGCCAGGTTGCTCGAGAACAGCGATGGCTCCAAGGACTTGGACAGCTCTGCGGGGCGCCGGGGCAGCGCAAGCCGGAAGCACGGGCGATGGCGAGGACGGCCAGACAGCCCTGGCGTGCTGGTGTCCAAGGTGGTGAGAGCCGTCACAGCGAAACACAAAGCAGGGCGGAGGCTGCCGGCCGCATCGGACTCCTCCAGCCGGAGGAACCTGACGGAGCGGCGCGGGGATGCCCAGCTGGCCGTCTTCCAGCAGGGCGACACGGGGAGCGTGGAGGGAGCCCCCCAACCCACTGAGTACAGCTTCACCCCCAAGTGTGAGATCACGGGCAAAGATGCCCTCTCGGCGCTGGCGCGGGCCAGCACCAAACAGTGCCAACAGGAGATCGCCAACGTGGTGTGTCTGCACCGGGCAGGCAACCTTATGCCACAGTCTGTGCCCCGCCACTGCCAGCTCTCAGGTGAGTCCTGCTGGGGTGCCGGGCATGTGAGCCACCTGCCTTGTGTGACCAAACTCTTCCACCTTGCAAAAAAACTGCCTCAATCTGTCACTGATTCCCAGATTACAGCAGCCTCTGTAATCCAATCAAAGCTGTGCTGGCCTCCTTTAAGCTGGGCTGTTTCATCCAGCCCAGCCCAGCAATGGCTGCAGAGATGAGAGCCAAGCGCAGCTGCACCCTTCTGTTTTGAGGGGCTGGAGGAAGCATTCTCCCCCCCCCCCAACGTGTCCCTGTCAACAGGGAAGCAATTGCAAAGAGCTGCATGTGCTGCCGTGCCCCTGCCCCGTGTGCTCCGGCTGTGTGGTGAGGCTTGCTCTGGGCCGTGCTGGTCCCTGTGATCCCACTTTGATCAGATCCCCCCAGTTTATCAGGAGCTGTGTGTGGCGAGGCGGTGGGGTGCCCCATGCTGTCCAGAGGCCGGCGGGGGGCTGATAGCCGTGTCCATCCCCGCGCAGGGAAGGTCAGCCCTGTGATCCAGTGGGACGAGAGCCGGCTGCAGCAGGCACCCCCCGGCAAGCCAGTGCGCATCGCGTACATGCTGGTTGTGCACGGCAGGGCCATTCGCCAGCTGAAGCGGCTCATCAAGGCGGTGTACCACCAGCAGCACTTCTTCTACATCCACGTTGACAAGGTATGCGGGAGGGACAGTCGCTGCCGGCGGGCTGGAGGAGGGGAGAGGATGCTGAGGGTGCCTGGTTTAATAACCCGGGCAGGCAGTGAGTGAAGTCTGCATCCCCTGTGGGGCCTTGGTGCTGGAGGAAGAGCCTGGGCAGGGTTTGTCCCTGCTGCCTGGGGAGCTGTGGCCTGCTGCCCCCAGCTCCACATCCCTGGATTGGGGCAGCTACGATCCACCCCTCCTGCACAGAGCAGCCTTGTCTCACTGCTCTCCTCCCTGCAGAGGTGGCTGGGTGGGCTGGGAGCTTAGCCCCTTGGGCACAACCCCCTGCACACACAGGCAGGAAATGTAGCCTCTCCTCAATGCTGATGTGTTCTCGTTGGGGCAGGGCTCAGACTGTTTGCCCTCCCTCAGCCCAGAGAGTGCAACATCTGCACTCTGCTGCTTTTGCACCTCGCTGCTCCTTATTTCTGTGTGCTGACACCAGCCAAGAAATAGCAGAAAGGCTTGGCTAGCAGTAAAACGCCACCCATCCCAAGGATCACAAGATCCCAGGGAGATGTGTGGCTCTGTCTGGCAGAGGTTATTGGAAGGAAAAGATTGGCTGAATCAGATACTCTGCTCTGTCCTGGTTGCCAGCTTTTTCTCTCAGTAACGTGAGTTCCCCAGTCCATGCTCCCTGAGCAGGCAAAGGCAGGTTGTAGGATTGTTACCACGGGAGCCCCTCGGGAGGAGAGCTGGCGTGTCTGGCCAGGCTGCAGGCTGGCTGGAGGCACAGCAAGCTGGGACCCGGTGGGCATGGATGCCTCAGCCATTCCAGGCAGTGGCTGGAGTCTGGCTGCGTTAATGCCCTTCCACAGCTCTCATTCAGCCCTTGAACCAGGGTTTTCCTCCAGCACAGGCTGGGGCAGCCCTACTGCTTGATAGCTGACACTACTCAGCAAGGCAGGCAGGGGAATAAGGAAGGCAGCAAGGCTGTCTGACTCAGGGCAGGTAGTGAGGAAGGATAGTGAGGAAGATGAGCTCCCTGCTAATCAAGAGTCCTGTTCCCTGGCAGCGCTCCAACTACCTCCATCGGGAGGCATTGGAGCTGGCCCGGCACTACCCCAACATCCGTGTGACGCCCTGGCGCATGGTGACCATCTGGGGAGGTGCCAGCCTGCTGAAAATGTACCTACGTAGCATGAAGGACCTGCTGGAACTGGCTGAGTGGCCCTGGGACTTCTTCATCAACCTGAGTGCCACTGATTACCCCACAAGGTAAGGATCCTCCTGGGTCAGAGGAGAAAGATGGAGTGGTGAGGGCTGTTTGGTGCCGCAGCAGCCCTGGCAGCAATGCTGCTGGGAAGTGTAAGGAGCAGTAGGGAGCTCAGGGCAGATGAGATTGGAGATGGCAACCATGTGCTGGTGGTGCTGCTCCAGGGCCAGGCTGGTCCCGTCTCTGCTGAGGATCCCAGCCAGTACCTTGGAGGCTGTTTTTTCCTGTGGTCTGGGTGCTGCAGGGCGAATGCACGTGTAAGTACATGTGAATGCACAGGCGTGCACCACCCCACACACCCTTACCAGGTGCCAGACAGCAGAGAGGCCAGATCTGTCTCCTCAGCAATGTGATAAGGATTTGAGTCAGTGTCTGTGAAGCAGCTTTAGGCTCCCTGTGTTTGGTGACTGCTGCTTGAATATTTTCTGGGTTACTTTACTTCAGAGTTTATTAACCCTTTCTATTTTGCATCTCAGGACCAATGAGGAGCTGGTGATGTTCCTGTCCAAATACCGAGACAAGAATTTCCTGAAATCTCATGGTAGAGACAACGCCAGGTAACTCTGGGGGCAGGGCCAAGCTGGCCAAACAGACAGGGAGGGGTTTCTGAGAAAACCTGAAACAGTCAGGGCAGGAGGCTGTTCTAGCTGTGGCTGCCTGGAGCACAGCGGTGCTGATGTGGGGCCAGATCTTTCATGATATCACCTCGTGGCTTTATATTGTCAGAGATCCACTCTGTCCCAGCAGAGTGGGTGTCACCCTTAGCCCTGCTTGCAGCTGTAGGAGGACTCTCATATTCAGCCCTTATCCCCGTGTCCAGGTTTATCAAGAAGCAGGGCCTGGACCGCCTGTTCCATGAGTGTGACTCCCACATGTGGCGGCTGGGCGAGCGCCACATTCCCGAGGGCATCGTGGTGGACGGGGGCTCTGACTGGTTCTCGCTGACACGCAGCTTCGTGGAGTATGTGGTCTATGCGAACGACCAGCTGGTGTCCCAGTTGCGGCAGTTCTACACCTACACGCTCCTGCCAGCCGAGGTGGGTGCTGGTTGAGGGAAACAGGCAAGGACAGCCCAGAGCCACCTTCGTTGTGAGCACTGGTGTTCCCATCTCGACTGAATTTGTTCTCCTCAAGACACACACAAAAAAAATGATGCTAGATCTTATTCCCACTGCAGTTAATGTTTCTGTTCCATTTCATCCATGCCTCAGATAGCTGTTAAGGGCAATGGAAAACCTTCTTCTGCTCTGGCAACTTTGTGCCTCTGCTTTGCCCAGGCCTGGGACAGAGAGGCAGACGGCTCAAGAGTCGTGTTTTTATCCAGCCTGCTTTAGCTCCAAACACTCCTCTGGGCTGGATAAGGACCAGTTTGGGTACACAGCCTGTTCTGTTATGGATTACCCTGTATTGGGAACTGGGATGGATTTGCATTCAGGATCTAGCACAGCCTTTTGCCTGTTACTTGAATGTCCTGTTGCTGTGTGACTGAGGGCTGGGGGGCTCCACTAGCCTCCCAGTCTCCATCCCTACTGGGTCTCATGTCTGTTTTCTGCTGTGCACAGTCCTTCTTCCACACAGTCCTGGAGAACAGTCATGCCTGCGAGACACTGGTTGATAATAACCTCCGAGTGACCAACTGGAACCGGAAGCTGGGCTGCAAGTGCCAATATAAACACATAGTCGACTGGTGTGGGTGCTCCCCAAATGACTTCAAACCCCAGGACTTCCTACGGCTACAGGTGAAAAAGATCCTCCTTTCTTCTCCTGCTCTCCCCCTCCTCTCTGTCTCTCCCCCCGGCACTCTCCACTCTAAGCTCTCTTGCGGACAAGCCTCTGGATACTGTGCCAGCTGATGTGCACGTCTGCAGGGTTGGCTGTCCAGCTGCAGTGGGGCTCAGCACAGACCTGCCTGTAAAATTTGGGCAGTGGGGTTGCACTGGGTATCCTGCTCGGCGGCCAGGCTTCTGCTTGCTACGTTGTTCCCCTTCCCAGACTTTCTCTTCTGTTTTCCTGCCCTCTCCCTGCCTATTACTTAGGCAAATGTCTTTTCAGTAAAACCACTTCAGAGAGATTTGCTCCCTGGCAAGTCAAAACGCCTTGTGACAAACTGTCTTTTTATAGCCAACCATGCTCTAACAAGCAGAGGTTTGGCCAGAGCGAGGCAGGTTTGGGAAAAGATACATCCAGCCCCCAAAAGTGAAGTTAGTAGAATTTGCTTGCCAGGGGCTGTGGTCTTGGGCTTAAATAGTACAGGGCCCTGATTCTGCAAGCTGTGCTCTATAGCCAGGCCTCGTGCTCTGCAGAGGCTCTGGGGTGGTGGGGGCCCCTCTGTACAGAGATTGCAGCTGAGGAGCTGAATGACACACGGCTGCTTCTGAGCGCAGGAAGGGGGAGGCAGTGGGAGGGATGCGAACCTGACTGTATTACCAGTAACCGTGCTGTGTGCTACCACTGATCCTGCCACAGAGGGTCCTGCGTAGAGGCTGTTTGTGCTTTGCTGCTCTCTGGTCTGTGCCATCAGAGGGGGCAGGATGGGTCCCGTGTGTTTCTTCCCTGTCTGTCTCACCCCCAGCTTTCATGTTGAGATGGGAGGGCAGAAGGGGTGTAGCCAACACTGTTAGAAATACCATTGCTTTTCCAGCAACTCTCCAGACCCACCTTCTTTGCCCGCAAGTTTGAGTCGACAGTGAATCAGGAAGTGCTGGAGATCCTGGACACGCACCTCTACGGCAACTACCCCCCCAACACGCCGGCTCTTAAGGCGTACTGGGAGAACGTCTATGACCGCATCGATGGGCTCAGCGGCCTCAGCGATGTCACCCTTACCTTCTACACAGCCTTCTCCAGGCTGGGGCTCCGCAGAGCCGTGTCCACGCCAGCGCTGAAGGCAGAGAAGCTCTGCAGGTGTGGCATTTGCTGCTTGATCCACGCTCCAAGTGTGACCTGCGTCTTGCACTGGGAGGATGCTGAGGGTCACGTGTGCAACCTCTTTCTCTCTTCTCTGTCTCTCCAGATTGGAGCCCCGGGGTTTCCCATCCAGTGTGCACTTATATTTCTATGACGACCGTTTCCAGGGTTACCTGGTGATGCAGGAAGTGCAGAACTCAGCAACAGGGCAAGCAGAGTCACTAGAGGTGTGGATGATGCCCCAAGGATCTTTGAAGCTGGCAGGTCACGGAGGGCAGACAAACAGATTACAAAACCTTGAGGTAAATGGGGAAAGTTCTCACAACACTCACTTTCGTCCCCTGCTTCTGCAGAACACCCTGCCCTTCTTCCTCTCCCCCACCCGCACACTGAGAGGGACAGAGAGATGTGGTCCCTTCATTATGTTTGAGGACAAACCTTTGTCCAGGATTTTTCCTCTAAGTTCTACATGTGGGGAGGTGTTACGGCGTAGGATATGGAATCTGTTGGTGGAGAAAAAAACTGAATGGCTCTTGGGAGAGAGCTGAGGCTGTTGATGCCCCGTGCCTTAGCTGTATTAGACATCAAACACAGCTGGATTGGTATAGTGGGCAGGCAGGAAAGCAGTGAAGGGTGCGTATGTATTGCACTGGGATAAGAGCTGAGACCATCCCCAGATCTCAGGGTGAAACACAACACCAGATCTGGTAGCATCTCGCAGCCCAGTGTCTCTCTGCTATGCACCTCCTGTCCTTCCAGGTGGGCACGGAGTGGGATCCCAAGGAAAGACTCTTCCGCAATTTTGGAGGCCTGATGGGGCCTTTTGATGAGCCAGTGGCCATGCAGAAGTGGTCACGGGGGCCCAACCTGACAGCCACAGTGGTGTGGATTGATCCCACGTATGTCATTGCCACTTCCTACGACATCACGGTGGACGCTGAGGCAGAGTTTACCCAGTATAAGCCTCCCCTCAACCGGCCCCTGCGCCCTGGCATCTGGACCATCCGCCTCCTCCAGTTCTGGGAGCCCCTGGGGGAGAGCCAGTTCCTGGTGGTGCCACAGACCTTCAACCAAAAGCAGCCTCTCAGGAAGGGTGAGGATGCTCTGCAGATCAGTGCTGGGGCTCTCCCTTCAAGCAGTCCAAAGCACTTCCCCCAGTACTGACCTTGCTGGGCTGCAGCTGATGGCAAAACAGGAGCTGCCATTCCCAGTGGTGTCCCCTTGCCCACATGAGTCCTCAGACCAGCCACTGGGCAGCTGTGGATGGCCCCCTTGCAGGTCAATTAGATCCCTCCTCTTTCCATCCGAGAGCAGCATCCCTGCTCCCGGGCGTGGGCTGGGGGAGGGCTGGGGGCTGCAAGGGGACGGGATGCTGAGCCCAGCTGGGAGGGTGGTGGTAGGGAAAGCAGGACGTCGGGACATTACCACGTTGCTGACACCCTTTCTCTCCTCATCCTGCCCAGATGATAGCAGCTGGCTGCATGGCGGTCCCCCACGCAACGAGTACATGGAGCAGAGCTTCCAGGGCCTGGGGGGGATCTTGAACTTGCCACGTGCGGAGGAGGTGGAGAAGGACGCGGTGCGGAAGGCGCAGCTGACGGGCAGAGCACTGGATGACTGGGCAGACGGCGCCATCAGCACCTTCTGGTCCGTGGCGGACGTCTGCGTGAGCAGCCCCTCTGTCTGCTCCGCCCTGGAAACCTGCACAAAAACCTCCTGGAGCTCGCTGTCCCCGGACCCCAAATCAGAACTGGGGCCCGTCAAACCCGATGGGCGGCTGAGGTAGCAGGACCAGCCGTGGCACGGCGTTGGGAGCAAGGAGCAACCTCTGTCACTGGCATGGTGGGGAAGTTCTCTGGACTACATCACCCCGTGAGATTTGCACCATAGTCACTCAAGGAGGAGAGATGGGAACCTTCTCCTGTGGGTTTTTTTGGGGGCAGAGGGGAAGGTGCAAGACTGGGACCTTGCCCACCTTCCCCAGGAACGGGCACTTGCTGGCCGGAGGAAAGCGTGCTGGGGCACCCGTCACCGCAGGGCACAGGCGGCAGTGGCGGCTGGGAAGAGCAGTGTGTTTATTGCTCCAGGGCCTTGGAGCCTTGGGAAGGGGTGATGGGGGAGGGAGGAGAAGGGAGGCTGGCAGGCAAGTAGGCTCTGGGCCAGCTCAGCACCCTGCCCAGCCGCGGGCTGGATCTCTGCAGGATCAGGCCGCTCCCTTGGGAGGGCTGGCAGCGGGCCCTGGGGACAGGGCGGACCGGAGCAGAATGGGTCGACGCCTGCTGCACGCAGGGAGCTGCTGCTGGCCCAAGGCCTGCATCTTATCCCCTCCACCCCAGCCCTTTAGTTTGTATTTTTATAAATACAGAAATATATACGATGCAAAGTGCAATAGAGACGAGACCCCCGCACTGGCCGGGAAGTTCTTGTGTCTCCGTCTCCCTTCAGACTGTAACATGACTTGTTCTCTTGGGTGTCCTGGAGCTACAGGACAGGGTGCTGGGTCATTTAGGGTTTTGTTTTGTTTTTTTGTTGTTTGTTTTGTATTGTTTTGCTGTTTCCCTATTTCCTGCTGGGGGAGTCGTATCCTGCTGCCCCTCGAGTAGGGCTGCCCTGTGGTCGCAGGGCCCTGCAGGCCCTCCAGAGCAGCGGCCCGACCGTGCCAAATGTTTGGACCTGCTGGTGTTTCTTGGTGGTCGGGGAGGAGCACTTCTTTTTGCACCGTTTAAGTTCAATAAGCCACTGTGGAGTCGGCATCCCTGTCTTCGCTGTAGTAGAGGCTTTGGGAGCTGAGCACCAAGACACTGAGTCCCCTGCCAAAATGATTTCTTGGTCCGAGTGAGACGGCGGTTCCCCTCGCTGGAGGGTTGCCTTGTGCCACGGCTGGTCGGCACAGCCTTTTCTCCCGGGAAGCAGAAGCTCTCGGGACTTCCCTGGCCGAAAGCCCAGAGGTGAGAGATGGTCTGGCCAGCTCTGTCCCTTCCCCAGTGTTCCTGCTTCCCCCCTTTTCTGGAGGGAACGCGTGCTGCCTCCTCCAGGGAGGGGTGCGGCGGGGCTCCCCCCTCCCGCCTTCCCCCCAGGCCGTGGGGGCTCCCTGCACCCTTCTTTCTCTCCGCGGAGAAGCCCCAGTTTGTTTTTTCCACCCCGGGAAGCTGTCCTGCGTGCCATAGTGAACCGCCGCGGGCCGGGGCGGAGGAGCTGCCGGCCCCGGGGCGGGCAGGCGGGCATGGATCTCACGGACCCGTGCTCGGGGCGAGGGCGGACGGAGCAGCTTGTCCGGGGCCGCGTGCGGTCGCGTTTTGACCGTCTCCAAGGATCCGTGCCGTCCTCCGCGTCCCCCCGAAGCCCAGGGCCCTCCTGGTCCGCAGCGCGGAGGTCGGGCTGCCTTTCGGTTCGCGTTCACCGTCTCCCCCTCCGGTTTAAGGACACCGGTGCCGAAGGAGGCAGCGTTGTGAAATCTGCCCTGCCGCACGCCCAGGGCGGGATGGAGACCTCGGTGGGCAAGGGCAGCCGCAGGCCCGCTCCCTCCTCGCTAGCCGGGCACTCCGGGGGACATGGTGCGAGACGCGCCGGGCAGCGCCTGGCCCCGGGCCGGGGCAGGACGCCGAAACTCTGTGTCAGAAGCGTTATGTAAAGTTGTCTTAAATATGCAACATCACCACAAATATATCTATATCTCTACCGTGCGGTGTGCTGGGTTTTTGCCGCGCGCTGAAAACGCTGCGGGGCGGAGGGGGAGCGGCGAAGAGCTCGAGGGGGGCCTTGGCGCGGCTCGTCCGTCCGGGCCGGCGCTCCCCCGAGCGTGCCCGCGGGGGACGTGGCGGCTGGGGGCCGCCGGGCCTGCGTCGCCCCGGTTAAGCTGTGGGGCCTCCCCCGCGCGTCTGCATCCCTCGGGGGGCTGAGGAACCGGGGGGGGGGCGGTGCTCAGGCAGGAGGCTGTGTGACTCGCCGCGCCAGACAGCGGGTTAGTGCAGCCGCAGCCGTGCTTCGCCGTCCCTCCGCGGCCGGAGCGGGGAGCGCCCAGCTCCGCGGCGGGCGGCCCGCCCGCGGGGGCTCAGCCGCCCGCCCCGCCGGGCCGCGTTGCCGAGCGTTCAGATTGCACTCAGCCTTCACGTGCTAATTAACTAATTAGCGGGCGCCTCCTGTCGCCGCCGCGGGGCCGGCTCGGCTCGGCTCGGCTCGGCTCGGGCCGCGGGGCCGCGCAGGGCCCTGCCCCCCGCCCCCCCCCCCCCCCCGGTCCCCCGCCGCCCCCGCGCCACGTGCGCGTCGCCCCGGCAACCGCCGGCGCCGCGTTCCGCCCGCGCTTGTGGCCACCGCCCCCCGCCCCGCCTGCGGGCCAATGGCGGGCGGCGGGGGGCGGCGCGGCGGCCAATGGGGGCCGGCGGGGGGCGGCGCGGCGGCCAATGGCGGGCGGCGGCGCGGGGCAGGGGCAGCGGCCGCGGGCAGGTGGCGCCGCCGGTCGCGCCCGGGGGCGGAGCGGCTGCGGCGGGGCCCGCGGCGGCCCGGCCCGGCCCGGCCCGGCAGGGCGAGCGGCGGCGAGGCGGCGCCGGGATGGCGCAGGCCGGCGAGGCGCTGACGCGCGCCCCGGCCGCCGGCGCGGCCATGGACAGCAACGTCTTGGCCATCGTCGTGGCGGCGAGTGAGTGGCGGGGCCGCGCGGGCGGCGGCGGCGGCGGCGGCGCTTCCCGGGGCGCGGGCGCCGCGCGCGGAGCGAGGCTGCGGCCGCCGAGCAGGGCGCTTGGTCGCCCCTCGGCTCCAGCCGCTTGTGGGGTCTCTGGTCTCGCCGCTCCGGCAGGTACTTGTTTTCCCGGAGCCGGCTGCCTGGCGCTGGAGGCTCTCCGGGGGGCCGCGCGGCGCGGGGCTGCTACGGTAACCCCATCGCGCAGCTTTGGGCGGCAGCGGACTGGTGGTCGAGGGAGAAATCATGGCCAGGAGGTTTTCTGCAGCGCTTCAGCCTCTGAATGGGCTTTAGCTATGGAGAAGTGCTAAGGCTTTCAGGTTCTGCTTAAAATGTCGTGCCATAGCGCAAGGGAAACCCCAACGTTACGCTCTAGGCTTGCGCTTTGCTTCTTGCTGAGCAGATTTTTGCTTCTGCCTTTCTCCGCGTGGCAGTGCCGAGCAGGATACAGAGGACAGACTTTGCGAAGTAGAGCACGGTCTGACTAGGAGTCGAAACTTCCTTGATTGCAAAGGGACTGGCAAATCAGACCCCGTCCCGAGGCACCGGGAGTCTGAGCAGGGCGCTTTGCGAGCCCGAGTGGGGAGGTGCTTGCTTGGTGGAGGCCCTGATCTGTGCTAGGGCTAGTCCCAATGCACTTGCTTAACTTGTACGGGGTTTGCTTCGGATTCAGGATTAGCTGGAGCCGCTGTGGCTTTGCTGTTTGTTCCCAATCTTTTTGGAAGAGAGAGATGTCAAGGAACAGGGCTTTCAGCCTCCTTGGGATGGAGAGCAGGGGAGCCAGCCTGTCTGTGCTTGTCTAAGCCTGCTCTTTCCTTAGGAACCCAGAGGGATGAAGGGAGGAGGTTGCTGGAAGGCTCAGCCAGGCACAGCAGGCCACCGGCTCCATTCATTTCTTCTCCCTTCTCCTGGCAGCGGTGTCCACGTCTGTGTTCATCGTGGCGATTCTGGTCCTGCTGCTGCTCTTGTATCACCGGGACCCCTTGTGTTGCCAGTTCCTCTGCTCATGCCGCTTCTTCCAGAGGCCTAGCCAGTATGTGAGTATCCTCTCCTCGCTTCTGCCTGCCAGCAAGTCTTGTGCCATCAAAGCTGCTGGTCAGATCTCTTGTCTCTTTGAGCTGTGGTCTCTGAGGTCAGATCGCAGGTTGCAAGCCGAAGAGCAGCCTGGCTCCCCTTTGCACAGGGGCAGCACGTGACACTGCTCGCCCAGTGACGTGGAGCAGCTCTGTGCAGAGCTGGGCTGTGTCCCATCCTCACGCTTCCCTCCTTGGTGTTCCCGTTCTATCCAAGAGATCCATTAACCCAGGTGCTGCTGGCTGTGCAGGTGGGGGCCGAAAGCAGGCTGTTAGGGGCAATATCCTCAAGGCCTGAGACGAGCAGGTTCCCCTGGCTCCCTGGCAGCATGCAGAGGGGTGACCTCCCCCCACCCCAGCACATGCTTGCTCAGAGCCAGGCTGCTCCGTGCTGCCCCCCTTACAGGAAAGGGGCACAGCGGGAAGGGGGCTGGAAAGCTCAGTGTAAAGCAGACAATGCTGCTCTCCAGTGCCTGCATCCCGGCAACTAGCTCTGTTGTGCACAGCTCCCAGGCACAGAGCAGCGAGACACAAAGCCCTTTCACTTGCATCTGTAATTTCCTAGGGCTTTCAAGTGGGGAAGCTGGTGAGGGAAAAAGAGCAGCATGTTCAGCCAGTGCAGCCTTTGTGGTGGTTTCTGCCTGGGGGAAGTTTGGCCTTCACAGGCTATGGTGATGGCAGTTCAGGAAGAAGATTTGAGAGTCCCCTGGGGCAGAGGGGACGTTCAACATCAGCCCGGGCTAGCAGGCGAGAGAGACGTTTGTTCAGTGAAAGGCAAATCTATTGGTCATGCTGTACCACAAGCTGAGAAATCCCCGGCAGAAATTACAGTGAATACAGGCTGCCCTGCTGCTGTCCCCTGCATGCTTTGCTGGATCTGTTCCTCTCCCCTTCTCGCTCTCTGCTGTTTACAGCCTGCTTATCCGTGGCATGCATAAGGGAGATACCTCTATTACTGTTCTGCTGCACTTCTCGCTCTGCAGAGCTGCTCTCGGAGGCTGTGCAAAGTCCTCATTCCTGGCCACCCACATCATCTCCCTCTTGTAGGGGCTGGGGACGTGTAGTTGTCTCTCAAAGGGGGCATCTTGGCTCTAGGGACGTTTGCTCGGGTGAGGTGTTCGTGTTTGGTGAGGATGGAGCAGGTGACTGAGGAGGTCAATTGAGAGTGTGATCTGGGCACTAGTGCCTCCAGCTTGTGTCGTGGAGGAAGAGCACTGTCCCCTGCCCGGTGGTGGTGCTGGTTTGGGTGCTGCTGCGCCAGACCCAGAGAAACCACAGTAAGACACAGAGCCTTCACAGAGGCTGGGCTTGGCTCTTGGGTGGGTGGCTAAAGGAGAAGGCATCTCACCTTTAGCAAAGTGGGAGTGTGGATAGAGGGATGTGGATGTGAATAGCTACATATGGGAAGGGAATATATATAGATAGATAGGTCTTTTCCTGCAGGAATAAGATTGGTCTTCTTGGAGGGAGGGGCTGGAACTACTTCTACTGCTTCAGCTGTCTGCAGGGTCCATGGCAGTACCATCCTTGCATAGGATGTATTTTCGTAAGAAAAGGTGAAGCTGCTTTACTGGTGTGAGGCAGCTTTCAAGCTGGTACAGTTGCGCTAGTATTGATTTTGCTGATCAGTATTAGAACAAAGAACAATTGTATGCACAGCCCACCTGTTTTTCCCTGTGGTTTCTGTAATTGTGTGGTAGGGCTGAAACAAATGTTTTCTAAGTTGTTAATAGCAAAAGTAATTCTTTAATTTGTAGTTCACACTTTATGTCCCTGGTTGCTCTTGAAGGGCCACCAGTTAGGAAGGGAGGGAAAAGAGGTAGAGGGAAACATTTTCCAGGAGTTGGATGGGATTTGCTCTGAGGCCAGAGAGACAACAAGAGCCCACTTGAGCTTAAACTGCTTCCGCAGACTGAGCCTCCAGCTGCCAAGAAGTATGAACTTGCTGATGCCACGGGGACGGAACTAGACCAGCTGGAACATAAAACCCTCTGTGCTTGAGAAAGGCTCATGTGGATTTTTGCGATCACGGGCACTAGGCATGACTGTCCTGACTGAACTCCGGACAGCAATCTGCCACCTCGCTTTCTCTGCAGATAACATGGTGGTTCTGGGCTATTTACTGCTGGGAACAAAGAAGCTCCTGGAACTCAAGTCCTGGCTCTCACACGAGGGGCTTCTCCCCACAAGAGGGATCTCTGCTTGCTGTTGCTCAACACCTTGACAGGGAATTCAGTTTAACTGGGGCAAGACTCTTTGCTCAGGAACAGAATGGCTACTGTCTTTTGAATTTGCTGGCCGTGTTATCCTGAAATGACTTCCTTGCTAGATAAGCATTTACAAATTTTGTCACCTTGAGCATATGACTGAGCTTTTATCCTTACCAGTGGAATAGCTGGGTGATTGTTGTCCTCCATTCCCCAAGCAAGAATAATTCTGCTGAGTTTGAATGAAACTCTGCCTTTGGTGCCAGGCTGCTGTCTCTGCTCGCTGTGCCAGGTGGGATGTCGGCTGGTTTGGGGACGCTGAGAGGGCCCTGTGCTGCGTGGTGAGGAGGTGCCCATAGCAGTCAGCATCAGTAACTAGCCAGGCTGCAGGCTGACTGCCAGTACTGAGAGCCTTGTGTGCCAGGCAGGCAGAGCTAACAGCTCTCCCCCCCGGAGCTAAAGCAGCACAGTGGGGGATTGCCAAAGCTGAGCACAGCGAGAAACCGAAAGGAGAGCACTGAGCCCTGCTAGGGTGACAAATGCACCCGCTGAGCACGAGGAGCAGCCGAGCAGGCTTGTTTCCAGGCGCTGTTGCCAGCAACTTCAGTACATGCCTAAGCCAGCAGCGAGCCGCTCCAGCTCGCGCTGCCTGGGCTGTCCCTTGCAGGCTGCCTGCTGGCTGGGTGCTGCTTGCTATCAGGCAGGATGTTAGGGAGTTCTGCTTGCACTTACGTTTTCCTCCCTAACCCCTTGTTACAGGACTGCCCCCCTCCGTACTTCAGCAGTAACCAGCGGCTGGTGGGACCCCAACATGGAGCGTCACAACTGGAAAGTGCTGCTGAGAATCCTGGCATGCAGGTGACGTTGGCTGACAGTCTTCCCTAACAGGAGCTGGGTGCAGGGGAAATGGTAGCAAAGATCCTGGTGAACCTGGAGAGAGGCTTTGGTTATGGAAGCCTAGGAGGCTCTTGGGTATTACAGTATCCACAGCAACTCTGAGAAGTGCTGTCTGCATGCTATAGCCCTTTGAGGAGGACCACAGAGTGCTACATCCCACTGGCATGAGATCTTCTGGCATTTAGCGCCAGGCAGATCCCTCTTGGCCTGGGATCTTGCAAAGCAGGTCTGCATCACAAGACTGTGGTGTAATTACCTCCAAGATCAGGCTCTAGGGAGGGTTTGCAGATTTCTGCTTTCAGGATCCAAGGAAGGATGCTCACAACTCCACACTCTGAAGTAACTTCAGGTGATGCCAGGCCATGAACTTCCAACTAAGATAGAGGCCAGTGCATTGAGGTTTCTCTTCTGGGCTGGATATTTCTAGGGAGATGAACTATTCTGCGTTGGACCCCCGAGCAGCTACCAACTCCCCTCCTGGGAACAGCCTCGCTTGCCAAGCTATGAGAGTGTGCGGAAGAAAGATCGCCAGCGGGAAATCCATCAGATGATTGCTGAGAGGTTTGGGCTGTGGGCAGACCCTTGCCAGGAGGTAAGCCGTCCCATGCACAAGGCTATTCTCAGCTGGCAGGGGCCCAGGAGCAGTCTTCCTCCGCTCCGTATCTAGGTCTTGCTTCAGCAATTTGCAGTAGCAAAGGACTCTGTTCTCTGCAATTGTCTTTCTCTAATAGCCTTTATCTCTGGCAAAGGCACACAGTGTTCCAGGAGGCTCTGGCTGTGTACATCTGTGCGGTTAATGATTGATCTCTTCTGGTGCATTTGCAGCAATGCCTGTGCAGGGAGGAAGGGCAGAGCTGCTGATGAAAGGGCAGCCCCCCTGGGTCATCTGCTCAGTAGAAGTCCAAGCTGGGGATGTTATTTTTAGATCTGTAAGGCTTCCAAGGTCTCTTGCTCCCTTCTCCCTACGGACCGTCTCTGACAGTCCCCTCACTGTTACCTTGAAATGCTTATGGCTTATTTATGAGCCAGAGGTTTTTGCCCGTTAGGATGTTTAAGAGTTGCACCTCCCCCAACAGAACAAAGAAAAGCAAGTGCGTCTGCCAAGAGACTCCTGTTGAACAAAAAGGCCTTATTGACTAAAGTGGAATAGAAACATTTGAAACCTGTAGTAGGGCACTAAAGGGCTCACCCATTTACCTAAATTTTGAGCTCTTAAAGCTGCATCAAAAAGTTTGGCATGGTCAGCGCTATGCCACTTGGCACTTGTCCCCTTTGGCGCTCAGTGTTCAGTGGTTCAGAGTTGTAACTAATGATACTTGCCCCGAAAACCAGAGTGCTAAAGGCACAGGAAAGTAAGGCCCAGATCGCCCCAAGGATGAGCTGGGCACTGAAAACTTCTTGATCTAAGCCCAAGTGACTTGCTCAGAAGTGGGGAGGGACGGCAGGGTAATGCCATTTACAGTTAGGAGGGGGTGATGCAGCACTGACTGGTATTAGCACAGCTGGCTTCAGCAGTCATGGTAGCAGTGAATAAGCCCTACCGTGCACTGCAGCGGGAGCTCTTCCACATCATAATCTAGACAGAAAATCTGGTTTCTAGGTGCTTATACAAGCACCTGTACAGCAATTTATTCTTGGTCAAAAGAAAGCAAGCAACAATTCTCTTTAAAAAATAAATAAATAATAAAGCCTTTTTGCTGCTGTTTTTTGCATTTGCAACAAATAGTGACAAATCCTTGACGTGGGATAGGGAAGAACAGCAGCTTGGCATAGAGTGTATGAAGCAGGAGTAAGTGGAATGTACTATAGCTGTTCCAGTAGACTTCTGCCTTACTACATTACAAACTCGTGCTAAGCGCTAATCTTCCAGGTGTTCATCTATCCAGCCAGCAGCACGTTAAGGATTACAAGAATTTAATTTCAGGGATGTGATGGTTATGAGTCTTGTGTTGCCTCCTCTCAGAAGAGGTAGGACAATCTCCTTGTTATTTCTGATCAGCTGTAATACTCTTCTCCTTTTTAGATGCCACCTCCCTATGAGCACGCTCTAAGGCATCCTCCAGCTTTCTCAGGAACAGCAGTAAGCTCAGAGACCTTGGACAGACATGGCACACCAGACCCTTTCCAGGCCCCTGTCAGCTACCAAACTCAGAGGAACACAGCAGTGTAAGGACTCAACCCCAAGATACTCCATCTTCCTGTGGTGTCAATGACAGAAGTGCCTGTGACATCCTTCTCATCTGCAGGGAGCAGCCAAACTTGAGACCTTCGCCCAGGTTTGCAATCAGCCAAGAAACACCCAGGCAAGTCAGACTTGGCCAATGGAGACTTCCATCCTGCAGCACAAGGATAAAAGCAGAGCCACGACCAAATATTGCTCCCAAATATTCGTCCAGAATAACCAGGGATGACTGCTTGCTCTTATCTCTGGCAAATGTACTGTTACCAGAGACTATCTGCTTTGCTCTACACAGGGAGCAAAGCAAAGGTGAAGGTCTGCTCAGCCAGAGCCTGTTGAGGCAGCTGAGTGTAACATACCTCTGTGAGGCTGTGGCAAGTACTGCCAAGCATACCGAGTATTAGACCTCAGAAGGTGGTCATGTTCTACTATCTGACTTATTTCTTAGGTTATAAAATGGTTTTCTTTATCAGCATATAAGATACCAAGTGGGAATCCCTGAGAATAACGGAATGAATCTGCATCAGAGCATCACTACGTGCTCTAACAGCAACATTCCTCTGGGATTTAGAGCAATTTTGTATGAACTTGAGATAAAGATTCAGGTGTCCAGGAGATTCCAGATTCAAGATCCAGGAGCTTATGTTACTTGCACTGCTGAATGCAACTAGAGACTAACAAGATGAACTGTTTGACTGGACGTGCAGCTGGGAAAGGACAGAAGCGTGAAGCAAATGGCTGGTGGTTTCTATGAAGGACATAAAGAAGCAAATGTGGAAATATGTGGTTAACGCAGTTTACTTAGTCCTCTTTTGCAGAGCAGACAATCTAGTAATGTCAGTGCTGGCACCCTTACACTACCAATTTTGATACTCTGTTTTCTACTGCGAAACAGTTGTTTTAAAAATTGTTTACAAAGCTGTAGATAAAGTGACATCAGTGTGGCCACCAGAAAAAAAGACTCCTGTCTTTTTGAGCAAAATAAGCAACCATGGAATGATTCAGAAAAGATAAAAGGATAGTCTGGATTATGGCTTTATGATACACCTCATGGCCTCCAGCTGCTGAGTTTCAAATACCATCCCAGACTTGTGCTCCTCACCAGGCACTCTAAAACTAGTCATGTGTTAGCTTTAGGAATATAAACTTACCTCATGTGGCTAGTAAATGGAACACTTTCAGGGATAGTATTGGAGTTAATCAGTGAAATGAGTTAGTTAGTTATTAAGAAGAAAACCTAGCTTTCTACGATGTAGAGTTATGTGCTAGTGGAAGCACATAACTGTCCTCTTGTGTGATATTTAAAACTAAGACAAATACAGCAGTAATGTCTAAAAATGATTAAAACTTGACAGGAAATTATTAGTGGGAAAAGAACTGATATGAGAGTGATTCTGAGGCTAATTAATCCAAGGAAACAGTGGACCAGGTTCTCCAGAGAAAGACAGTTCCACTTACTAAATGAGCATAAGCAACATATATTCTGTGAACAGTCAAGACACTCAAGAAACCCATAGCATTTATTAAACCCTCTTATAAATGCCAGCAGGTGATTCCTGCACCCAAGTACCAACCACGTGTGCTTTAGAAGCAAGAAGAGTCCTACACAAATATCTTCAGAGCTAGAATATTCTTCCAGGCATATGGTGTCCTAAGATGCCAGACCAGCTCTAGTGATCTGTCCCAGCAGTTCCTTCACACCTGCTGCTCCTACATGATGTAGGAAGCTCAGAGCATGTTGACCAGTTTGAAGCTTCCTACTTCTGTGGTAGGGATAACACTGATGAAGGTTTTGTAAAGAACTGCTCCTTTAGGTAGATGACAGATCACCTCCCTGCTCTCACTGCTGCGGGGTGGAGGTACATAGACCTCTTTAGTGTATCTCACAATCCCATCCTCCAGAGCATAAAGTGTCTTGTTACGTCCCATCCCCACCTAGAAGAGGACAAGCACACCGTTAGAAAGGAAAGCTTGGAGATGCACCACTAAAGCAGATCTGATCATCAGTCTGCCTTGTTTGACGTCTTGGCTTCAAAAGCAGCTGCTGCTTTGTATTTTAAGATAATAGCTGGAAGCAAGTAATGTGGTTTTCTTTTAATTCCACTCTGAAGTATAGAACCTAATTAGGTTACAGAAGTCTTTCAGGATATTCATAACTCTCAGTCCTTTTGCAAGTCACATGCACACAGATTCGATTCTAAGCAGGCTTTGTGACTAAGGAATAGCAGGTAATGAAATCAAATTTCAGGATTATACGGAATATTGGGGAGGAAATTAAGTAACATTTTGTAAGAGAAGAAGCACTGACTTTGGGACCCTGTTGTGGTCTGCTGTTCTCTTGAGAACTCAAAAAGAGACGGAAAAGCAACTTACATGAGCCCCTGGATGCCAGCGTATCAACCGCTGTGTAGCCAAAATGTTGCCTGCGTGCACAAACACACCTGTAACAGAGTTGCACAGTCAGATTGCTGGGGAATTTAGCTCCCTCAGGCTCTGGAGCTGGCAGAATACAAACAGTTCTAGGACTTACAAAACCAGCCTTCTGTGAGATTTTATACGGAAAAATGACTTCAAGTTCTAAAAGCATCTAAACAAAAAAAAGCAATTGGCAAGAAATAGAGGGTAATTGATGTACAATGTCGAAAAGCAATTCTAATCTTTGAAAAGATTACATGTAGGGTATAGGGCATTTTCTGTTTGCTAAAGGAATTTGTTTTATTGCCTTTTACATTGATTTGTTTTCACCAGCAAACCTACTAATTATTAAGCACTCAGCTGAATGAATCTGTACTTTGGCTTCTGCTAAGCCTCATAATTCTCCCTTTTGTAAACATCTAAAATGCCCTGCTTTTGAAAACAGCATGGAGTAAAAGTGCATTTGAGTTATTGGGTGCCCCACAGTGTACTCATCCTTCTAGACTCTCCAGAGAGAGGTAAAGTTAGAATCAAAGTATGTTTTCTACAGGCAATTTCAGCTGGCTGCATGGAGGCCCATCTGAGAGGGAAGCTGACTCACCCTACCCTCCTGCTGGTGACTGCTGTAATTGTTGATGGTGAGGTTTTGCTGAACCTAATTTCCCTTCTCTTGAAAGAGAGCCCTGGCCACTCTCCTTCTGAAACACTTGGCAGTTACACATCTGACATGTGTGGCAGGGGATATCCTGTGCAGAACCCACTGGAACACAGATAAGACTACTAAACAGATGCCTTTACTTACCATCTGCTTTTTTGGCTCCATAACGTTTCCCAGGGCTGCGGCCACCTAAATTTTTTGAGCTGCCCCCAGCTTTCTTAGAAGCACATCTCACAGCAATCAGGCTTGTTCGTGGAGCAGCTAGAACTAGATTTGGAGTGAGAACAAAAACAACAAAAAGTCTCAACTGAAAAACTTTAATCTCTTCCTTTTAATGTTGAAAAAAGACTTTCAGTCAATATAAATTTTAAAGTAAAGACAAAAGAAATGAAAAAAATTTTCCCTGAGAAAAATACTAGTACTAAGTTAAGTCATAGTTAGACCACCATGGACTAAATCTTCTGCAAAGAGGCTACATCTCAAGCACTGCTGCTACCCAGGGGAGAATAAGACTCTTGGCAATGGTGTTAAAGGATGTATACAAATTTCTATTCCAGTAATGCCTTGTAGATCTATGAGCTACTGAGGTTACTGGTTGCTTTGAGTAAGCAACCTTATACAGCTTTGAGAAAAAACAAATTGTGGTCTGTGAATTGGATTTACTTAGTCTCATATGTAAGACTACAAAATGTTAAGATTCCTATTCAGGAAAGTATAAGTGTGGATATAATTACTACACTGAACAAAAATAAATTTAAGCATTTTATACAGCTCCTTGAGTTACAATCAGGACAAGTCAAGGAAAAAGAAGCAGTTACAGAATCAATATCTGTGGAACACAAAGTATCATTCACACCACAAAGTTTGTTCTTCAGGAAAAAAAAAAAAAAAAAGCACTTTCAGTAAATACATTGATCTTCTTATCAAGAAAGCTGACCGTTCAGTGAACATCTCTCTATAAAAAAAAATACTGAGATATAATTACTTTTTTTACAACTCTGTGTGTGTGTGTGTGTGTGTGTGTGTGTGTGTGTGTGTGTAGTCAGCAGCCGTACCCATTTTTTTCTAAATACCTCTAGCCTCTTCAGCAGCAGGTTAGTAAAGAGTAGCTGTCATAACATTATTGTTTCCCTATTCAAAGCAGAAGCACTGAGTTCATTTAATCTTAATTAAATTATCATAGATACTCAGTGAGGTAAAATATCGTAGCGAGGAGGGAAATCACTCTACATAGAATGGTTAACTTCAATGCTTGGTACTTGCTAAGCACAGAAAAGGAGCTGAGACTTAACAAATTACAGAGAAATGGAAAAAGATGAATGGGGTTTACAAAGTTTAATATACACAAATTCCACTGAGTTAGAATACAGTTAACTTTTATGCAAGAAAAGAACTGTAGTTGATTCCAAAGTTACATTTTCTGTTGTACGAAAAAAAAGCTGGCTAACAAAAAGTAAATCTCAATGCATTAAACACAGGGGAAAAGCAGTCTATCCATAGAGTGAAATACTGAGAGATAGAATTTGCAGTTCGATAGAAGTCACACTGGAAATCAGTGTTAGCACTTCAAAATGCTGACCTCCACACAGGAATTATGGCAATATTCCTAACTGTAACACTTCTGGATAACAAAAGGGATTTTTAGGCATCCCAGCTATTGCACTGCACAGGGACAAAGCGCCCCCCCCCCTTGCTGTTTGATCTTTATGTAGTGTATATGAATAGTGTTTTTTCCCACAAGTGACTTTTTTTTTCCCACTTCAGGACAGTCAAGCAGCGGATCAGGCTGCCAGAGAGCTTGTGCAAGCCTCCATCCTTGGAGGGGTTTTGAGATCAGAACCGATAAAGTCCGGGGCGACTTGACCTGAGCTCAGGGCTGGCCTTGCTTTGAGCAGGGTGAACCAGAGACGCCCCCGAGCTCCTCAGTCACCGGATTACCCGGCGGCGGGGCAGCCCCAGGCCCTGGCCCCCTGCCCCGTGGGCGCTGCCAAGCCCGCGCAGGCCAGCTGGCGGCCTGAGCAGAGGGGAGGCCTCAGCACCGGTGGCGCCGAGCCGCCAGAACGGCCCCCCCCCCGCCGAGCTCCGGTTCCCGCCCGCCTCAGCCACGCACTCACAGAGCTGCCCCAGCGCCGCCATCTTCCCCGCGGCGCTGCGTCTCCTCCGCTTCCGGCGCGCGCGGGTGGCGGTTGGCCCGAACGCGCGCGCACGCGCGCGTTCGGGCCAACCGCCACCCGCGCGCGCACGAGCGTCCGGACCAACCGCCACCGGCGCGCGAACGTTCGGACCAACCGCCACTCGCGCGCTCTCCCCTCAGCGGCGCGGCCGTTGCTCGGACGCGTCCCCCCGTCCCGCCGAGGGAAGGGCGCGCTGAGGATGGCGGCGGAGAGTGACGAGGAGGTGCTGCCCACCTTCGCCTTCCTGCAGCAGCCGCCTCCGGCGGCGCAGCGGGCCGTGGCGGCCTGCGGCTCGGACCCGGAGCACTCCTCGCCCCCTTCCCCGAGGCGGGGAAGGGCCCCCGGCAGCCAGGCCGCCAGCCCCGGCGCGGAAGCGGTTGTGGTGCTGAGCAGTGACAGCGAGAGCGAGGTAGAGATCGTCCCGCTGTCGGAGAGGCTAAAGGGCAAACTGCACAGCAGCGGGCCTTGCAAAACTAGCGTTGTGCCTTTCGAGGCCCCCCAGCCGGGCGGCGGCGGTACTGCAAGCAAAGCTAGGGGAACTGAGCTCTGCCAGAGCACTGACCAGCTGGCTCCTGAGAGCAGGGGACAGCCTCTTCCAAAGTCTTCCGAGGTCCAAAGAGCCCTATCATCGTCTGGTGAAGTGTCTTCTAGTGGCCGAAACGATGACATGTGCAGTACTGGGAGACCACCTTTGTGCCCACTGCCAGACTGTTTGTCAGACTCTGCACCCCAAAGCAGCAGGTTCTTGGGAAAAGAAGCAAGTCTGGAAACATCTCCCCCTCCAAAGAAGTCAAAATATAGTCAGAAGGAAAGGGAGGCAGTCTCTCAGGCTGCATGGCAGAGGAGGAAGGAGCGTGAAGCACGGAAGAGGCAGCAGGAGCAGGAAAAAGAAAGGAAGAAGGCCCTTGCCAAGATGTTGAAAGCTCAGCGACCAGGGGAATGCCAGAAATACATAACAGTGGTGCTAGATCCAGGTACTTCTCCTCGCATCCTGTATTTGCCTTATATTAGCTACCAGCTCTTGCTATGGAAACCTGATTCATGCACCAATTTCAGTTCTCTTACAGATAGAAGGTGGTGGACAGGTCCTCAGTGCTTTGCAGTCTGGGAATTATTCATGTGTGATTGAGAGTCAGGCTGTTCCCTGCAGCATCACTTGGAGGAGAAGGGCTGTGTCATCTCAGGTGTGGATGCAAAATCTTGATTTTCTTGCCTTTTTCTTCCTTTGCTGTTTACACTAGATAGTAGTAGTCATTAGCAATCCAGGTAGCTGTCTTCCAGATTTCTTCCTACCTCAGAGCTCTGAGTGAGCCCCAGGTTGAGTGAGTTGTTATGCAGTCTATTGATATTTTGTTGTTGTTGTTGTTTTTGTATCTGGCAGATTGAAGAAGAAAGTAGATGGACAGAAGAACCAAATATCCTGGTTCTACTTTGCTTGGAGGAGTTTTTGTCCATGGTTCATAACTACAAACAAGTGAGATTGCTTATGACTTTTTTTTTTGTATTCTTTGAATATGCCTTGCTGAAAGGGTGATATTTGTCATCTCTTTTCATGGCAGGAAGGTTTTAATGTGGGAAGGAAATGATGATTCCAGTAAACTAAAAATTTGGTTTTAGAAGCCAATACTGAATCAAAAACAAGGTTGTATAATGCAAAGCTATCATCTGGTACAAGCTATCTCTTCTAGTTACAATTTCTCATAGATTTTTGAAGAGGTAACATTGTCCTAGTAGATATTGACAGATCAAGGGTGGTCTTTACTGTTGTAGCTTTATACTGGATCAAGTATTGTCTGTGTACAACCGATATACAGCCAATATAAACACTGCTTTGTGTATTTCTGTTAATGAGATAGGAATGCATTTTTGCGCTCATGCCTGTTCTCGAATTTGTTTTTCAAGAATATCACATAGTATACAGATCTGATACTGATAAGGATGGAATCCAGAGCTCAGTACAAAGAAAAAACTCTATAAATATCCAGCTCTCACAATCTACATGAATAGAATCTCCTTTTCTGCTATGCTGGGGGAAGGCTTGAGACTCAAACAAGTTTCTTTGCTTATCAGCAGGCTCATTGTCCTTCTAGAGTAGGAAACTAAACAGTAGTCCTGCATGAGGAGATAGGTGAGCAGACCTTTTCATTGGCAAAGATTCATATACAGAATTGGGGCCATAGTTTGTTCTGTTCTAGAGCTGGGCTGCCTAGAGTTGGCTGTATAACTCAAATTGTTTTTTTCTTTTGTTTGTTTGTTTGTTTTTTTTTTTTCTTCATGTTGATCTTTTCAGGAAGTCCAGGGCTGCTCAGAAGGACAGAAGGAGACATTACAGAGCTTTGTGGCTCATGTGAGAGAGAAAATGCCTGGAAAGATTCTGGCACTGGCAGTAGTTGGAGTAGAAAATTATTTCAGGTCAGGCTTTTTTCCCTGCAAAGGTTTTTATGTTGTCTCTGACACTGAAAAATATCATAGGTATTAATTCCTTCTAGCAAAGACTAGAACATAAAATGTATTCCTACCCAGAACTACTCTACTCTTTGCTATGTAAGAACAAAAACAAAGGTCCATCTATCCTATCACCAAAATCTACCAAATATCACCAAGTATCTTGGGTAGAGCATGAAAAGAGGCAGAAAGTGTAGAATACTTTCTCTGAACACTTTCCTGGCTCCCAAAAATTTGCTGCTGAGGAATTTCCATGATCAGAGGTAATGTTTTTGTATTTAATAGTCACTGACAGTTGACTATAGTCCTTGACAGCTTCTGTTTCACATCTGCTAGTAGGGATGTTGGTACTGAATTGTTAGGCACTCCACAGCAGCCTGGTCTTCCAAGCTATTTGTGCTGATGTAAACTCGTGATCTTGTCTTTCTCTTAGCTCTCTAAGAGCTCCGTCAAAAAAGAGATTACAACAGGCAGTAGTGAATGGAGACCAAGCAGAGGAACAGGGAAAACGGAGAAAAAAGAAAACTAAGGATTCTGGTCCAGATGTGTCCAGACTGGATGTGGAAGACGTGAGTACCTTTTGAACAGATATGAAGCAGTTGTCTCTGATCTTGTCTACCACTGATAGAGCATTTGACCCAATCATGCTTTTTCTTGGGTTTTTCTTTGTTAGTCTGTGGGTTGGGCTCTTAGGATTTAGTTCCCCACTGTTCAGTTACATGTCTGCTCTCCCAGGGGTTGACATGTCTCATTCATCTTGATTCCTTACAGTGAAATACGAATCTCCAAGTTAACATTTCTCACCCTTTGTAGCCCACTAATTAAATGTGCAAAACAGTATCGTCCTAGAATGGGACAAGAGCATTTCACTGAGGAGCTAAGTCAGCTGAAGTGGCACTAAACTGCTGTTCTGCAAGCTGGAGACAGACTGCCCCTACACAGCTGAGTGCCTCAAGCTAACCGTTCACATAATAGGGCGAATGTGGATGGTCTTCTCCTACAGCAGATGCAATGAACCCTTTTTTGTTTCAGACAAGAGCAGAGTTTGATTGGATAAGAGGATGAATTGTTACATTTATTGTTTCCACTGTTGTTTACAGGCATTAGTGGATCTGCTGCTGCACACGCAAGTCCAAGTCAGATTTGCTGAGAGCTTGGAGGAGCTTGGAGAGTTTGTCAGTATGTTCACTAAAGCAGTAGCTGAAGCACCATACAAGTGAGTGAGCAGATGAGATTTTTTTTTAATATCTTCTTGGGAGAGGCTTTACTTTCAAGATTACTGGGAGGGAATAACAGGTATACAGTTGTCCTGAAGTGCAACACAATATAATGAATTTTAAAGGAGCAGGCAATGCAGAACAACTGTTGATTCCACTTCAAAATACGGTTACTTCTTAGAAATTGATGATGTCATGCCTGGGGAGGGTTGAGGACAGACCTTGATTTCAAGTTGAACTCTCACTTTATGTCAAAGTCCTGTCCTGAGTCTGCATTCAGGAGCAGGAAGGCAATGCAAATAAGCTTGGGGCTGTTACAGCACCAGTTTTTATTTTTCAATATGTAACCAAGACAGATACTACTAAGAATGAACCATTTAGCTGCTTCCATTGATAAGGACAGCAGCACGTTAAGCAGTGGTAGCTTGGAAAGCCATTTTGTGTGGTCTTGCGTAATCCTTGCGTTCCTGTCATGGCAGCTGTATTTTAGGTCTCGGACATGAAAAGAGATGTCTTAACAATGCTTTTACCTGCCATTTTTAGCTTTGTCGACCTGAAAGTGAATTCTTTTTCCCACTTTGTATACATATTGGTTTGTATTGGGATTGTTTCCAAGTACGGGACTGGTTCTTTTCCTTTTTCAACAGGCCATGTTGTCTGGGCTCTTTCACCCTTTTACAAGGAAACTGGTAAAGTATGTAGAGAAAATATGATTACATTTTTAGCATTTACTTCAGTGCTGATGGTATCTAACAGTGCAGAGTGAGAAATGTTTCTCTTCTCTTTCTGGCCATATGACGAGAGATGCAAGAATAGGATTTCTGTCGAAGCTTCATTGTCTTACTCGTCTTCCCATCCTTTGTTCTCAATAGGCGAGAGCAAGAAAATACAGGATTCTCTTTCTACTTAGAGAATGAGTGGTGCAGAGGTGTGAAGGTGGATCATTCTGGAAAGGGTCTCTTAGAAGTTTGGAAAAGGCAGATACAACAATTAAACCGGGTCAGTTCCGAGATGGCTGAAGCTGTTGTGTCTGCGTACCCTTCTCCTCAGCTTCTGGATCAGGTAAGGATACCTCACAAACACTGAGCACTGTGCATGCCGTCAACTAGTGTAAGGAGTGGAAGAAATCATTTAATTGGCATTCAATTCTGACACATCAATTCCATATGAACTGTTTAATAAGGTACTGAAAAAACTGATTGCACCCACTGCTTTGGTTTTACAGAGCAGGTTACTGAGGAGCTTAAGGGTTTCCCTTCAGTTAAGTAAGAAAAGCCAACAGAGTCTCCCATCGTACACCCAGCCCAAGTTTACATGTTCGCTCCTTTCTATTGTAGCTGCATGCCTAGCAATCTTAAGTGAGTTTGTTCTGTTTTAATGAAGCAGTGTGGGTTCTTCATCTGCCTCTGATCTCACATCTGAAATCTGGAGCGAGACTAGGTGAAAATTGTGAAAGAGAGCAGTCGCTTTGATGTTTTTTGAACAATGGATGCAAGTGGATGATACCGTCATTTGTACTACTTTTAGGCCTACAGTAAATGTTCCTCAGAGGAAGAGCGGAAAAACATGCTGGCTAATATCCTTGTACACCGTGGTGATGGTGTGACAGCCACCACCCGGCGGATTGGACCAGAACTCTCCAGACGAATCTATCTGCAGATGACTTCCCATGATCCTGATCTCTGTTTAGATTTCACTGAGTAACCCAAGGGATGAGGATTTTTCTGATTGCCTGGATTAAATATTCATCTTCCTCCTGGAAAGAAGTGCTTCAGTAACAAATGGAGTCATGATTCCTAGTTTAAAGACTTAAACTCATTTAGTCTTTGTTATGGTAGAAGAAAGTTGGATAAAATTGCTAATTGGCTGGAGTTTAAACAAGAAAGATGGTGAATATCTTCCATGAGAGCATGATTTTGACATGGCTATAGCACTGATAGTACTTTCCTATTTGTAAAAAAATGGAAGTAGCATTTGCTAACTTTGCTAACTTTTGCTTGCCCATGTGAAAAATTTTATTGCAAGAAGCAAAATGCTTCCGCCCCATCATCCACTATGGTAAGATGGAAGAACTTTATCTCATGAAATAACCTTGTTTCTATTTTCCACTGTGGCAGATGGGAATGAGTAAGACTAATTTTCAGATATAAATTTAGACTGTCCTGATTCAGTCTCCAGACAGCTTAATCTATAGAGGGTCTTGAAATCTGATTATATGGGCTGGAATTATGAGGTCTAAACAGTTGGCCGAAAAATCTTTCTTTTAATTAGATTGGGGAACATGCTTGACTGTCCCTGAAGCCATCAGCACTTAGGTGTATACACAAGGACAGCTGAGGTCTTTTCCTACAAAAAGTACTTACTGAGATGAGTGCTAAGAGTAAACTAAACTGCATACAATGCATGGAATTTACCCACTGGAATTGTCCTAGCTCAGATGAAAAAAATATCCAACAGATATACTAGCCTCGTACATTCGGCAGGTGTCTTTGCCTTGCCATGCTTTTGACCTGAATTAATAAGTCTTACTAGATTGGCATTTGCTAACTTTGCTAACTTAAGCAGCACTGTCTCCTAGATGGCACAGAAGCATTTCTGCTGAGAGAAAATGTTGCTTTGAATTTTGTTTGCCATATTTTCAAACGTTTCTGGATAATAAGCAAGAATCTTTTTTAAGGATGTGGTAAGTTAGATACCAAAAGCAAAGACTGCAAGTGTTTCAGGGAAACTTACAAAGAAATTTTACATATATATATAGATACAGATATGTATTTATAAGCCAAACAGATGTGCAGCTATTCCTTCCCTTTATCTTAAACTCTTGCTGTTGCTTTTCTTTGTAAGGTAGTCCAGGAGCCACTGCCTTATCATTAGACTATGCAAGAATGAAGGCTTACTGCTTCTGTGATGGCTGAAATATAAAATGATCTAGATTATTCAGTCATGGCACCAGCAATAATCAGGAGCAATTCTGATTATTAAGGTATGCATGTCTCAGTGGAGTCTGCAGTGTGATTATTCTCTGGACCCTGCACTTAGACCATTACATATACAAATACTTCCAATTTGTTTTAGTGCTTAATTCTTTCAAGGCTATGAAAAGCTATTTGTTTTTCTCTGTAGATAAATTGTAAATAATTCATAAGCCTTTGCCCACTGCTTGTCATATGAGTTTTCTTCTCTAGATAGAAAAGGCCACACTTTCCAGCCCTTTCAAGAGTCCCAAGATGAAGCTCATTTCTACCAGACTGCCTTAGTATGTGATGCTGCAACAGTGCCACCCAGTTGTGTACTGTGTTTCTGCAGTCTCTCAGACCTCCTCTTTTTACACACAAAAAGCCAGCCTGTAAAATTAGAAATTCTTCTTAAGCTCTAGCTGCCTTGTTGGCACTGGCTGACTGAAGTGAATGGTTACTTTATTTAGCCAGGAAGCATTTTATAGTGGTTTCCTAAAAGAAAAAGAAACTGATTAAAATTGAAGGAAAGTAAGCATCCAATCAAGACAAAATGCTGCGAAAATTGTTGTATTGAAATTTTTCAGCTCCTTTCAATAGTACATCAGCTTCTTCACTCCAACATATAGATGCACAGCCATCCTACAAACTTGTAATTGGTCCTGGATTAGGCCTACATATATTATTCCCATACAGCCATATCACCAATTTTAGCATGAATAGAAATGGCAGGAAGAAATGGATATGCATTAAAAAACCTTCTGCTTCCCTTATAGAGCTATAGCTATATAGATAACTAAGGTGGGTTTTCTCCCCCCCCCCCCCCACCGCCCCATAAATTGGCAGCTTCCTGTATGTTACAATCTAGGTAAAAATCCCTTGGAGGTAAGAAGTGTTAACAAGTTTAAGTTAATATGGGCAAACAATGGTAATTACAGGCCAGCTGAGAAACATGCACGGCAAAGATGATCTGAACAATAATTCTGCTCTGTGCGGAGTGGACCAGCAAATCAATGCTGACTGATTAAAAGCAGTTTCATTAGAACACAATTCCATAGGAATTCTGGCTGTGTAGATGGTGGAAGGAGATGCTGACAAAGCAAGTGCCCATCCAGGAGAATCACTGCTGTGAGTTCTGGTGAAGCATATTTTGCAGGGTTTTGTGGTTTTGCAGGGCAGCTACCACATCCTCATAGAGAGTGTTCACACTGATGCACAGAGGTTGATGTTGCAACTCTGTCAGCTTGCAGACGGCCAAAGTACAGAGGATGCACAGCAGCATGAAGAGCAGGAACCTCAACACAGACCGAGACCAGGAGTGCTTGTGCCTCGGTGGTTGAGGTGGACGAGAGCTGGAGGAGGGCTCTGCAACAAGAAAAATTCCATGACAGGGATGTGAGGAATTAATCAGAAATACCTTTGAACAGGCTATATTGAGAAAATAGAAGCTCAGGTGAGATACTATAGCTTGCACTATAGCTGTCCTTTGTTGTGAACTCTCATCCCTTACACTAGTCAACAAATAGATGCAAAGGATCTATTCATCTAGGATGAAAATTTCAGATTTATTTTCTCAGCAATGAAAAGGATGTAAGGCATCTCTGTTGCACAAATTCTGTTCTGCGTATATATCTCAGTACATTCAGAAAGAACTGAATGGAGATAAGTTGTGCTTAGGAACAGCTGAAGAATTTTCTGAATCTTGTAGTTCAGCAAAAAGATGCTGAAATGTCTTCCACTCCTACAGCTGTCCACCTGTTAAATTTCTAGTAAGCTCTACTACTGTGCTGTTTCCCTACCACTCTGACCACCCACCACCATAAAAATCTGATGTAGATTGATGCAGTCTCTAGGGCAGTGGTCTTGTTCCTTCCCTTCCACTTATTTTTCCTATGCTGTGCTCAAGTTGCAGATTAAAATATTACATTATGGTCTCTATGGTATACCTGGACCGATTGTGGATGCAACTTACTTCGAGTCTGCACAGTTTCTTTTTTAGTTTGCTTTTCCAACTCCTGTTTTGCAGCTCTCAGAGCATCATACTCTCGTCTTCTGCGTTCCTTTTCTTCTGCCTTCTCTCGCTTCCGCAGTTCCCTCTCTTGAGCTTCCCTTGCTCGCTGTTCTGCTTCACGTTTCTTCTCCATTTCTGAGGATGAATACAAGAGGTTTTTTTCCCTTTATGTAAAGGGTTGTCATTGCCTTGTTCCTTATTACATGCTTACCTGTTCCCCACTGGAATAGGGAAACAATCAAATAAGTACTCTGCGTTATTTTTCTAAAATATTGCATACCTTCCATCTTGCTCCCTCAGGTTTAGGCTTCCCTTAAAATAAATCCTATGTTCTTCCTTCATATTTTTTACATATAACCTATATCACACTTCATCTAGGGATTTAACTATTCTCCAGGCAAGAAACCACATAGTTATCCCAAGCTCTCTTTCTCCCTCCTTCCCAAGTACTCATTGGGGTCTCAGAACTGCGATAGTTACAGATAGTTGTTAGATGGCAATCAGTATGTTCAGGTATGTCATCAAAAGAGATCAGGCGAGACCTCAGCAGACAGCACATGAGGGCTCTTTATGCCTACCTCGCTCTGCTTGGAGCTTCCGTTGCCTTTCTCGATCCTGCTCAGACTGGATAGCTCTCATATGCTGCAGTACCTTCAAGGTCCAAGAAGACAATATGGGACGAATGCAGAAGGTTCTTTGCATAATCATTTCAAAACAGAACATTTAGAGCAGAGCTGAAGGCTGGCAGAAGACAGTCAACTGGGACCGATTACTAATCTGATAAATCTGCACATAGCTGACAGTCTTACAGGTATGTCTCCAAAGAGAATTCTCTGACTTTCCTATTTTAATCTTTGCAGTTAAGAAAAAGATATTTTAATTAAAAAAACAAGGCAAACTGGTGCTAGCTAATACAGATGATCACAGAACACTTGCTTTTTTATGAGCCTGAATTCTTTCAAGTAATAGCATGACATGGGCAGCAACACAGACCCAGACTCTAACTATTCTTGCTCCACGGCTCCCAGCAACAACTATTCATGTGAGCTTATAGTTTGCCAGAACTTTGAGAGATTTTTGTATTCTCAAGTGTAAGTCTCGATATGGATTATTTTGTCTAAAAGTACCTCCACTTTCCTAGCAACGAGCTTTTAATACTCTTAACTCCATTAATGAAAAAGAATCCTGCATAGCTCAGTCTTTGCTCACTACAGGCATGGAAGCAATGAAGTCACTGCATGTTTACCAGTGAACTAGCTCCTCACTGACTGAAGAAATTTCAGATTGCTGCAGTAGCAGCCAAGCCTGCTAAGCAATAGGAAAAAAGACAGCAAATCCAATAGTGGAAAAAAAAAGAATAAAATAGCAAGCAGATTCCTTACCTTGACAGCAGCCTGTTTACACTGCTTCTCATCCAGACAGTCTCCTGCTACTTTAGCAAGAACAGGATCCAGGGGATTGTCCTTCAGATCCAGCCACTTCAGATTCTGCAGGAAGGAATGATAAATGGGAAGCTGTAATAGCACACATACAGAGCACAGCGGTCTTCTGATTGTTCAAGAAATACAAAGCAGTAGCAAAGAGCTACTTAATTTTCACATAAATGAAGGAGGTACAGAAGATAAGTAGAGTGCTCAGGCAGAAGTTGCTTCAGTAGAAATGAGATAATTTCCACTGAGCTGTGGTGCAGAGCCCAGAGGAATTTTGAAATGGGTAGCCAGCAGGACTGATGCTTTACCAGAGAAAACAACTTGAGAAGAATCACAAGACTCTGGACTGCCTCCCAAGGCTTTACATAACTGCCTAGCAAGTAGGCTCTACCTTGAGCTGTGCAAAGCTGACTGGCAGGGTGACTAAACGGTTGTTCAGAAGGTCCAGGTGCTGCAGATTGACCAGGCGACCAAAGTCCAAGGGTAGTTGTTGAAGCCGGTTTTTACTCAAATCTAGTTTCACCAGATGCATCAAACTACAGAAGTCTGACTAAAACACAAAACACAAAAAGAGCAGAAGCGTCTTTACAAAGGAACCCCAGCTGGGAGTACATTGAAATATCCTTCACCTTATGTGATAAAGCCACAATCCTTAACATACAACTGCGCATGTGCTAGAGAAAAATAACCCTCTTCCTCTGCCTTGGAAGACAGAGGAAGCAGGACACTCCTGTTGCCTAGACAAAGCGATATGCAGCAATATATCTGAAACAAAACTGAGCCTTTACGCTGATGAAAGTGGTTTGTAAAGTTGCAGGGAAGATGCTACAATCTTCACTGGGTACGAATCTTTCCTCTCTTATTGCATTATACCTGCCTCAGTCAAAACTGCCATTAATACTACCCCTTAACTAATGGTGGTGTCACTCAGGCAACCCAAAAATGAGAGAACTGCTAATTCCAAACCTCCTACTGAATCTCTATTGAAGGGCTTGGTATTTGTTCTACCTATTTCCCAACACTTGCCTAATATCCACAAAGACTCTCTAGCATCTTACCGGCAGAGAAATGAGGTTATTACAGGACAAATCCAATATAGTAGCCTTCGGAAGGGCAGCCTGAAAGAGAAACAAAGAACTAAAATCAACCTATATCTATATGCACGCGCACACGCCAACGACCTTCTGCGCTGGTTTTGTTTTAGTTGCTTTCTTCCATGCCTCTTCGTGAATTCCTCAGCAGTTGCCACCGAGGTTACATTTTATCTTAGCCAAGCTCTGATTCAAAATTCTGGTTCTAAAGATACTGCTGCTTCTGAAATAGAGCAGCCGCTGACGCTATGCGTCTAGCTCGCAGAGCACGAACATCCTCGTCTCGGGTATTATAAATGCCTGCAGTCCAGGTGACAGCTCCTGCTGACGTATGCATCTTTTTTTCGCTAAAGCAGGAGACGCTAACAGCGCATCTGCAGGCACAGGGCGGCCCAGAGCGCGGCAGGGCGGCGGCGCGGCGCGGCCCGCGGGCGGCTGCTCACCAGCTCGCGGACCGGCACCTCGCTGAGGTCGCACAGGCTGAGGTCCAGCTCGTTGCCGTCCAGCTTGTCCTTCAGGTTCACCCCCTTCCCGCCGCGCGCCATGGCCCCTGCGCGGCGCGGCCCCCCGCCAGCCACTTCCGCGTCCACGTCCGCGCTCGGCCCGCCAGCGCCGCCGCGCCGCGCCGCGCCGCGCCGCGCCGCTCCCCTCCCCTCGGCGCGGGCGCGGCGCCGCCAGCGCGCCCCCTGCCGGCCCGGAGCGCGCCGCCGCGCCGCGCCGCCCTCGCCCGCGCGCTCCCGAAAGGCCGTCCTCTGGCCGGCGGCCCTCGGCCTGAAGGAAGCGGAGTAAGGCGTCTCGCTCCTGCCGGCAGGCCGGTCGGATTGGCACCCCGAGTAAATGAATTGAGGGTGACTATTTCCAACAATTCCACTGTCCGCGCAGTGTCCCACGAAAAAGCAGCCCTTTAACGAGCAATCATCCCAATATGAGCACAAAACCCACGTCATACGTACTGCCCTTACAAATATTAGATATTGTTGCTTCTCTCTCTTCACAGCCTCCGTAATTGCTGAGTGCTGAGTTCACTTTTTGTTGGGTTATACCAACATGTCTCTCTTTACCAGGAGGAATTTGCATTAATGTTCCTGCTTTGACCTGGAAGCTCCCATAGTGCACAATCAACATGTTCTTTCACCTTGACTGACCCACTGTTGAGAAACTCAGTGAAAGAGGAAAGAAGGCCGGGACAGAGACAAATCAGTATCGCCTAGTAATGGGATTATAGTGAAGGCTAACCTTCAGGTTTTTGGCCCCTATGCAAAATGTGATGAACTGGACCTTACAAAAATGTTTCTATCTACTTCAGCACATCTAAGCCACAGGTACTTTTGAGTCGGGTATTAAAACTGTTGCTAGGTGTTTTAACACTGAAATAATCAAGATCTCTGGAGCCTCTGAGCGAAGACACCACAAAACAGCAAACAGCAAATGTGCCTCAGAGAGAGTATAATAAAGGCTGCCTATGATCAATGCACTCTTGTTCAGAAGATTAGAGCAGCTGCTAGCAGCAGTGCCTCCCACCGGGGACTGAAAGTACAGAACCCCCATTTGAGAAAAGCAAGGTCTGGTTATGCAAGAACATCTCTCATCCCTCAGCTTTTCACAACAAGGCTCGAAGGGCTGGAGGAAGATCTGAACCAGGGACAGGTGAGGAAATCTCGCATTTCCAGATCTCCCACCATGGACACCCAAGTGAGGCAGTCGATTGCCTGACCCCCACGTTAGCTATAGTCAATGTGTGACTCACATGTCCCCTGCTCCCTTCTCAACCTGATGGGCTCCATAGCCATCTTGGCAGGGGCAGATACAGTCCTGCTCCTGAGGGCAAAACTCACAGGTGCTTTGAGGAGACCTGAGGCAGATCTTGTACCTTACGGAGAATGCACAATGCGTGTGCAATACTGCAGATGACTGGGAATGTCTGAAACTTAGACTCTTGTAACTTCTGCATAATTCTTGGTTTAATATGTAACTAGGATTTACCCCATAGGCTAATCATTTGTATGTGGGAGGATCAGACTGAAACTCAGTTTTATTTTTGTTTATTAAAGGTGAGTTTTTTGGAACACATTTCTTTTCTCTGTTGTTATACAACACTGAGCACACTTTGATGCTGTTGCAATGCAAATAAATATAATTGCCCTGTGCTTCACTGAAATAGTGAAAGGATAACTTTTGGCCATGAATGTCATACGACCTTACATCATTTACACAAATCCCTCCTAGCTATTGATTTTAGTTAGACTGACACACCTGAATACATTTAGATACCCATGCATGTCTAAAAAGACTTAGAACCTAAATGAGACAGAGAAAATAGGACATATTTCTTCACGTTTCAAGAAGAAGGACGGAGGAATATTTCACAAAAAGAAGGGAGAAGAATTGCTGGATAAAGCCAGATGAATACTGTCAATCTAGTTCTGCTCCGATGATCCTTATTATTGGCCCTGAGTGCATAAGCAAGACACAGCAGATACGGACTGAAGAAGATTCCCAGATCCTCTTCACAGCACTGACCTGCCTTGCCCAGTGTCCCATGTGCAGCCATGACCAATTTTTCATACTTTGAAGACAAAAATCTCCCTTTGCCCAACCAAATAGAATGCTATCACAGCTGCAAACTCCTCTTGCCTTGTGAACAAGACATGCATCAGGGGAAAAATCCCTGCTGATTCTACAACCAGCTATCTGAACCATGAGATTCAGTTATACAGCCAGTACTTTATAGTGTGGCTGTTATTTATGAGTGCATGTTTGGCTCTGATGTCAGGGATACACCAGTTCTGAGGCCAAAATTGATGTCCTTGTTCATAAGCTCCATTGTGATAGACATGGGATAAATACACCGTAAAGTGTCTCTCTCTACTGAATTCTAGCTTCCACTTCGGCTGATGGGAGAAAAAGCAGCAGGGAGCTGCAAAATAACTAGCCAGTGATCACACTGCTGTAATGGAGCCAGGAACAGAGCCTGCGCTTCAGGCCGGTGCCCAGCTGCTAACACTGCTTAGTTAATGCTTGTATGGCATCTAAAAGGGGTAGGCTGTTTTCTGGGATCCGGCTTATACTCCACCCTTTCAGGAGGGTTAATTAGCTTTTTGCCGTGGTTGCAAGCAATGCCCAGACGGGGTGCCTGACATTTTGCACTCAGAACAAGGCATGTGGCCCGCTGTCCTTCGGTGCCAGCGCCGCCGCCGCGCCCCGTGCTCGAGGGAGCTGGGCGCCCGCCCCTGCCCTTCCCTCGGGTCGGGGCGGCTTAGCCCGCCCGACGAGGGCAGCTCTGCGGCCCCCGCTGCTCCGCAGCCCCCGGCTGGCCTCTCCGCTCCCCGGAGCAGCGTGCAGGGAGAAGGCAGTGTTTGGCGGTGTTGCGAGGTGACCGCGCTGATGAAGTGGATGGCGCTAGGAATCGGGGAGTGAGACACCGGGCTCAGGCACCAGGCAGTAAAGGTGAAGGGAGGCGGCGGCAGCCGGTGCCAGTCGCTTCGAGGGGGAGCCCGTTCCGCTCCTCCCGCCGCGGCCCGCGTCCGCCGGGGCCGCGCGGCTCCTCGGGGCCGCGCTGGGATGTAGCGCTTGCCGTCGGGCACGGAAGGGCTGACGGGGCGGTCCGCAAAGAGAGAGAAGCGGGGCGCGGCGGGAGCTCTGCGCGGCCGCACCCGCCCGCCGGGGGCCGAGCCCGGGCCGAGGCGGGCCGCGGCGCGCACCGCCCCCGCCGCCCGCCGCCGCCGCGCCGTATAGGGCGGCGCGGGGAGCCGGCCGGGCCCCGCCGCTCCCGCCGCCGCTCCCGCCGCCGCCCGCATGGCCGCCGCGGCGCGGCTCGCCGCGCTGCCCCTGCTGCGCGGGCCGCGGGGCGCCCGGCCCGGCAGGTAGGGCCCCGACGGCGGGGGCTGCGGGGAGGGGGGCGCCGGGCCAGGGCGCTATAGGGAGCGGAGGCCCTAGTGATGGGGTGGGGATCTGCGGGGGGTGGGACGGGGGCTCTGGGTGGCAGAGCCCGTGGGAACGGGGGTGGAGGGCTATAGGGGGCCGAGGAGTGTGTGGCGCGATGGGGGGCTGTGGGTAACTGGGGAGAGTGGGCAATAGGGGACAGGGGGTTCTGGGGACAGGGGACTATGGGGAACAGAGGCTATGTGTGATGGGAAGGGGGGCCGTGGGAGCAGGAGATAGAGGGCTGTGGATGCCTGGGGTTGGGGAGCTATAGGGTAAATAGGTCTATAGGGCAAGTTCAGAGTGATGTGGGTGCCAGGTGCCAACAGGCCAAAACCAGCTCGGGGTGCTGGAAGCTTTGCTCTTTGCATGTGTTTCTGCCCCTTGGCTCCCATAAAAATCTCTCCAAAGTGGTAGGAGACAGGCTGCACCCGTTGGTTTGACCCCCAGGTCTGGTGGGTCAGGGACGATTCCTGTGTAGCACATAGAGAGGATGTGAACATGTGCCCCAGGCTGAACTTTGCTTGTGTAACAGCTTCATCCCAACTGCAGGAAACATAATGAGTAGTTTTTCCATCTTCCTTTGCCACTCTGCCTCGTGGGCTTCTCCTGGCGTTGTCAGTGTCCTTGCTGCGGCCGTGCGGAGGCTTCCTGGGGTGCAGCTGGCGGTTGGGTGACGCAGGGCACTGGGGTGGGAGCAGGTCTTGAATGCAGAGGAGCTGCAGAGCTCTAGGGTTTGAAGGACCCAGCCAGCTCCTTGCCTTGCCTTTGTTCAGCACGACCTCTTGGGAGAAGTTGGTGGGAAAGGACAGTAATAGAAAAATGCCTAGGCTGGGACGGGAGAGGCTTTGGAGGATTAACTATCATGCCAAGATTACTACCAAGGGAGGTATGGAGTAATTTCCAGGAAGTAACTCTGCAAAAACTGTAAGGAGAAAATCCTGTTTTTATATGCAGCATCTAGGTGCTTATTTTCAGCTGGTGTTGAAATGATGAGTGAGATCGGTGGTGCCAATGTAGAGCCAAGACTGCAGGCTCAAAATCTGTTCTTATGAAACTGTATCAAGAGGCAAGATGTTAAATTCATTGTAGTTTGGACTCCAGCCCAGAAATGTAAGAAACTGAGGAGCAGGAACACAAAGCATTTGCATAAAAAAAAATCAAATGGGGGCGGAGGGGAGTGCTAAACTCTTGCTCTTTCTCATAGCAGAAAAGTTTCTTAAATTCTGCTCTTAGCAGAAAGCAGCTTATCTTTTTGGCAAGAGGAGTGCAGTAGGGAAAGGGGCATAGTGGAAAATAAAACCAAAAATTCGGGGAAATCCAGCATCGTAAAGCTCTGTTAAAGTTCAGGAAATCTACCATTCCTCAAACCGAAGGAAAAAAAAGGCAAAAAAAAAAAAAAAAAAAAAAAAAAAAGAAAGAAAAGGAAAAAAAAGAAAAAAAAAAACGTAATTAAAATCTGGTTAACCCTTTACTACAAAGGGTTGTTTTAAAGAGTGGAGATAGAGCTGCACAAGGGTAATTTCTGCCACCCTTTTATTGCAATTGTGGTATATGAAAGACCCAAAGCTTGTTGTTTTAGGGAGATAAGGTCCTGGTAGACTTCCCTGAACAAAGGAGTGTGTTTGTGGAGTGTGTGTGTCTCTCCTAATAGGAGCTTTGTAGACAGGCTTGTTCGCACACCGTGGGCGGGCAGGGCCTTTTACACATGTGAAGAGGGGATGGCACAGGTCAGGCCGATGTCCTTCATAGTTGCAAAACAGGAGCCTTTTTGTGTGCTTTCTGTAGGGGGACAGAAGGTTACACCTATGCCTTGCTTCCCAAGCAGCCTGGGGCACTGCCCTGTGCTCCTCTCCCTTCCCTTCTGATGATTGCTCTGGAGATAGGTGCAGAATTAAAGGTGGAAAGTAAAGCTAGCTATCTTAAATCAACAAGGATAAAATGGTAGCTGAGACTATTCAGAGATAATTATACACAGCTTCTAGAGTGATCAAGAGTGCTTGTTTGGTTTCTGCTTGTCACCATCAGGCAGGAGCAATTTCTGGCTCTTTGAGGATTCAGCTACGTTCCTTTTGCAGGAGACAAGGAGAGGATTGCCTTTCCCCCCCCCCAGGTCTCTGATGTTTCTTCATTCAGTTATGCTGCTAAGCTCTAAGGTGTCAAAGTTTTGCAGAAGAGGCCAGTGATGGTGTTACTTATTTGCAGGCACTGCAGACTGTTTTGCTGCTGGAATGTGTTGCTAAGAGAAAGCAAATGCTCTCAGGGAGAGTTACATGGTCTACATTGATATCCAAGAGCGAGTGTAGTTTTATTTGCTCTCCTCTAGCTGAAGCAGGAAAATAAGAGTAGCCATAAGATCAGACCAGAAGGTCACTAGTTTTGTTCCATCTACAGCAGTAGTGATACTGTAACAAAGACAACCAAACAAATTATTTCCAAATATTATGGACCCTTTCTTTGCAGAGGTCTCTTGAAACATTCTTTCAGATTAGGTATACTTGCTGTTGGCTACAGGCAGGAGAGAAACGGGAGATAGACTGTAATATTTTCAGCATGCTATTACTGGTAACACATGCATTATGTGTCTGCTTAGTTTCTTGTATGCTAAACTCTGAAAGGGCTTCCAAAACATTTTGTTTTATCCTGCAACTTTTTTTTTTTTTTTTTTTTTTTTTTTTTCCCCATGGCCAGGAAACATGATACAGAAAGGCTGAACTGCATGCAAGCACGAGACTAGAATTCAGGGATATCTAGTGTGATGACAGTTGCGAAGTCTGTTTCCTTAATGTATTTGAAGAAACCATGTGAGCAAGCACTTTGAGAAGAGTTAGTGCATGAGATGTCTTAGGACCTAGTTTCAAAGGTGCTGATGCCCTCACTTAGAGATGTGAATGCTTGGGACTTCTGATAGTAAGCTGTGTGTGTTTTTGTGCAAGGGGGATAACAATCAGTCCTTTCACAGACTGCAGCTTTGCAGGGCTTCCTAAAGAAATCTCTCACTGTTCTTTGATATTCACACATCCCTATGTTTGGGGATAGGGAGGGAGCCATTGCCATGAAGACAGGAGGAGGAACGGTCATTTGCCTCTGGATTGGCATGTACTGAGTGAGGATCAGGCCCTTACTTTCCTGTATGAGAGCCTTTGTTTGGGATCACGTGAGGAACTCTTGTGTTGTCAAAGAAAAAGCGCTCATGCATTTACTGTGTAATTCTGGTTGCTCTTCAGGACTGGAAAACATTGACAGAGTAAGGCTAGAAAGCATGGACATGACCTAGCTGCTTTGCCAAGTCATGACTGTGTCAAATATCACCCCTTTAACTGGCAGCGGTAGTGGGTTGTACAAGTACCTCTTGAAAGGAAGAAGGTTGACTGCAGGGTGTTGGCAGAAAACAGCAGTCTGGTTTAGCTGGAGGGTCTGGATTTTGATTGAAATTTCTCACGAATTTTCCTCCTCTCTCCAGTCGTCTTTGTTTTTTGGCAGCCACGTGATGGGGAATTTTTTTATCCATTAGCAGGTGTTCCCTTGGGCCCGAGTCCCCAGAGGAACTGCACAAGACATGAAATGCTTCTATTTCCTTGCCCTCGAGGCAGCAAAGCACTGATCCTGCTTAGCTCTTGCTGACCTCAAAGAATCGCACTCGGGGAAAGTGCTCTTGTGCAGCTAGGTCGGCAGTTGCTCTCTGGCTGCTCTAGCCTTTTCTTCCCTTCTCAAGCCCTGTAGTAAACTCAGCATGGGAGGAGGCAGAGACTTTGTTTTCCTACGCTGATTGATGGCGAGAAATGTGCAGTATTTAGAGACAGATTCTGCTTCCACTGAAACTGGTGATGACTTGGCCTTTGCTTTGGAGGGGTGAGAATATGCCACTCTCCGCTGAGCATTTTTGCAAAATTGGTGGCATTGCCAGTTTCCTCACCTGCCTTGGCACTGAGTGCAGATGTGAGTGGCTGGAACTGCTTCTGCAGAGCCACCCCACAGCCTTCTGACAATAGCTTGTCTGTGTAAGGCCAAGGCAGTGCAAGACTGCGGTGACTTTTATTGCTTTCCCAGGGGCATTCTTCCTTCCCTTGGGTTAGGGAGAGCTTTTTCAACCCTTATAAAAGGCTTTTCTTCTACAAAGCATTGTTTCATCTCCTAATTTATGTGCCCTGCCCAGAAACTTTTAAACAATAAACAATAATTCTGTTTAACACTTTTCTGATTTTTGTCCTCTTTCCTCCTTCTCTGGCAATACCTCCAGCCTCAGTGTAAATTACTCTACAAGACTGATATAATAAGTGACTGCATGAATACAATGAGTGGGAGCTGCACAGCCTTCCACCATCTGCTGAAAAGGAATGGGGAAAGAAGGTCAGGTCATCTACTCAGTTCTTTGAGCAAAATTCCCTCTCAGCAGGTACAAGCTTGTTTTGTGTTTATCACAAGGCAGAACTTGGCCCGTTAGAGCAGGAAGCAACTTGATGATAGTTTTTGTTTCTTACTGGCAGGAGAACAAATCTTTTGTGGTACATGTCACAAAGACTTTGCAGAATACTAATCCTATAACGAATGGGGAGAAAGTTGAGTTCAGACTGATCTGTTTTTTCTCCCTGGGTGCATGGATCCCCTTCTGTTATACAAGGGATCTGCATACAACAAGTGGTCTTCTGACCTAATGCACCTCCGAAGTGATGCTTAACCCTGCCCTTCCTGGTCATTTCTTAGGTCAAGAATGGAGAGGCTGAGGATGTGGAGGGAAGTGGAAGGAAAGCAGAGGCTTGCGGTCTAGCAATGCTGGCTGGCTGTTTGAGCAGAGAAGGGAGGCACAAGTGAAGAGAGAAACCGGAGAGAAGAACTGCAGCACTAGGGCCTCTGAGAGCGGTGATTTGAGGAGAGGTTGCAGCTCTTTCACTGAGTGAGATATCTGATGATCAGACTTCAGTGAAAGCTTTAATGATTTAAAAATGCTCTTCCGTCCTGCTCCACCCACATCCTCTCCTTGCTACCTCTCTTAACCATGTTTCCTCTCCAGTTTTGCCTCAAATACAATTTTGTCCGCTTCTTTCAGGTACTCTTGTGGTGCCATTTCTGCCTAGGTTTTTCACCTCCCTGAAATATCTCTCCTGCCCTTCCTCTTCCATTGTGTCTCAATGCATGCAGTAGGTATAAGCCTCCCACTCCACCTTGTAAGCCTGCTTTACTGGTTCTGCACTTCTCTCCCTCATCCCTCTGGTAGCTCCTCATTTTGCTGTTGCTCTCTTCAGTGTTATGAACTCTTTGCAATCTAACTTACAGAGCTAGTAAAGCATGTAAAGCATGTACTGCATGCTTAGTGTTGTATACACAGACCATTACTTAACAAATGCCTCTCAAATGCAGCTCAACTTCTCAGAACTCTCTTGTTTTCACTCTGCAAGATTAGAACCTTCTATTCCCTGCAGACCTATTTAGAGACATAAAATGAGAGAACTCTGGCTTTATTTTAACTCTCTTTTTCTATGTTCCAGTCATCTGATCTTACCAGTACAGAGTCTGGGGAATTCTCCTACAAACTGTTTTTATTGTGCACCTTCCAAGCTATTTGCACCTTCTAATGTTGCAGAAAGATCAGGAACAATTAGTCTCACAGACTGCAATGTCCGAGATCTGTCCAAATAGCCCAAAATGTTTGAGGTTGTTTTCACATTAGATGAATGACTGCAGCGCAGGGAACGTTAGATCTTGCCTGCTCCCTTTGGGCTGGTGTGGACTCCTTCACTATCAGTGAGCAGAGCTCTGATTTCAAGGGAAGTGGTGGAGGTTTGGCCCCCCTCCGGATCTGTCTGTGCTGCCGGGTAATGTGGGCATGTCCAAATGGGTCAAGTGCTGGGCTGCTTTGGGTTACTGAGGACTGCAGGACCCTCCAGGCCATAGTAGGTGCTTTCAAAGTGCTGTTGGGAGATCTTTCTGATCTTGACCTGCTGAGGTGGCTGCCTGTGGTTCCCACTAGTGTACCTGAGTCCTGCTGAAGTTCACTGATGTTATCTTGATTTTCTTGGCAGAGCAGCATTTATAGTAAAGTGTCCCTGACACACAGAGGTAAACAAGAACACACATATCTGCCCCTGTGTTCGTCCTTGGTTCTTTCAAGTAGCGACTGTTGAAATCTAGAAAAGATGATACCAACTCTGATATCTGTGAACCCTGGCAGGGAGGTCCTGTCCCACGTAGGATGCACTGAGCCATCTTCATCAGTTTAATACAGTGTCCCATAGGAAGAGTGGTCATGCTCCGTTGTAGTCATGTTTCTGTGGATATAGTTTGTAGGAGGACTTCAGCTCTGCGGTGAGTGTGGCAGGTCTCAGGGCCTGCTCTTCCCCTGGGGATGGTCCCTTTCTTCAGGGTATGCCAAGAGGGAGGTGGTAACATGGTATGCTGGTGGGGAGTGCCAAGTTGGGTGACTCAGCACTGTTTGAAGTGCAAGCTGTTTGTTTATGTTGGTTTCTGGTTGTAATATCTGACTACTGAAACATTTGTTGCACTGATGCAAAACAAGGGCTCTGCTGACTTCAGGGGAGCTGACCTGCTTACACCTTCTGGGAATGAGCTCTTTAATTCTTGAGGAAAACTCCTTCCACCTTGCTTGGCTCAATCTGCTTGCCATTTTATGGTGAAGTCCTAATTCTGGTTAGAGCTCAAAATAGAGGATTTCAGACTAGAACAGCATGAGGAGAGGCTACAAGGATGACTCAGGGATGAATTGTCAAGAATTTTAAATCATCTGCATTATTCCTGGTACTATATGCAGATTGATGATCCCTCCAGACTGGGAGGACTGTATTGGTGGGTGATATTAAAAAATATATTGACCTGTAACCAGACTCCTGATCTGAATCTTGTGGCTTGGGATTGGCATTTGGATCTTACATTACAGTGCAGTGAAGTCAGTGAGGTAAGATAGGATAATATCCTAAATAAGGAATCAAAACAAAATTGGATGGTCACCTGAGGAGTGGGTCTGGGACAGCAGAGAGAACCCTTCTGGCATCTGTCTCACAGCTTATTCTCTTCTTTTACAGTGCCCTACATACAAGGATATTCTCTACGACTCGTAGAGCGACCAAAAGCTATGTCCAAGGCACTGCAGATGTTCCACTTCTCACCAAAACTGTAGGCCAATGCCTGGACGAGACAGTCCAGAGATTTCCTGACCGTGATGCATTGGTGTTCTGCCGGGATGGGGTTCGGAAAACATTTGCTCAGTTCAAAGAGGAAGTGAGTGCCAAATTTATTTGTCAGACAATGCACGCCGATAGGTAATAGCAGTAGCAAACATATTTGAGAAGTCCAAAGTGACTTCATCAGTCAGCTGAGCAAGCAGTTAGGCTTATCCTATCCAGATCTTCACCCTAGCTCTGAACACCTTGAGTGAACATCTGATGAGTGTGTGCTATGCTTGTCTTCCTTAAGAGCCATGAGCTCAGAGGGAGAAGACAGAGTATGTGCAAAGTGCTTGCTGTATATCACAGGTTGAACTTTCATACTTAATAAATCAGATAATGATGACAATTTTATATGAGCGGAGTCATGATATTTTTTCAGCTGGAGTCAGCGCTAGCTCTTGTATTAGTCAAAACTCTGAAGGATCTGAGCATGTAAAGATTTCTAGCTGTAGTGCAAGTGAAGCTGTAAGCAAAGTCAAAGGTTTGATCTCAGTGAATATACACAAATGTGTGAGTATACCTACGCATGTGTCTGTATGTGTTCATGTACGTACAAATACATGTTTATATGTATTCTGAATGGATGGACAATATTTCAAAAACAACCAGACGGAAAATTTCTATTAAATACCTAATATGATCTTGAATAGGAAGAATTGGTTCATGTTTTTTTGTTTTTTTAGATTTACTAGCCTTTTGTTTAAATCCATGCAGATAGGTAAAATCAGCAAAGTTCACCTTAAATTAAAAAAATAAACTATAACTCAAAACTAAGCTGGAGAATGGCTATTCCTTTAATTCATATATTCTACAAGGTAGCTTTCATAATGATAATTTCATAAAATTCATTTGAAAACATCATGAGAAAATAGAAGAACTATTCTGAATGCCTTGGAATGTTCACACACTTGCACAGACACCTGAAACCTACTTGCCATCTTGCAAAATAAAGAAGTGATATTAATGGAGTGGCTGAATTCAAATTCATGGGGATAGGAACCAAAATCCAGACTAGTCAAAAATCTCTTGATTTAACTGAGTTGTTTTAGAAGTAAGCAATAGTTACAGAATGGAGGCAGACCCATCTTTGTACGTGGGCCTAGCATGCAAATAAGGCTTGGTCCTATTTCGAGTTTAATGAGAAGCTAGACATTAAATAGCCTTTGACTAGACAAGAATTAATTTGCAAATACTTGTAGATATTTGCCTGTTGTGGATTCCTTCCTGCATTTCTTTATTGATCCAAGTTTGCTACTTTTATACTTCCAGTTAACTTACTGAATAGGGGCTCGTCTGTTCTTTGTCATTCAGAAGCACTGTTCTTCAGAAAATGATCTTGCTGCATCAATAAGCTGGCAGACTGTGCTGTAGAGGTACATTCTGTCTGATTTCAGTTGTTAAGATTATGCTTTTCTCCCAGAATATATTACTGGAAATGTTTATTCCCTGATACAGACTGTTTGTGATCTTCTTAGCAAGCCCCAGGCATTTGTCTTGTATTTTACAGGTAGACCAAGCAGCAGCTGGACTTCTGGCTCTTGGCCTGAAGAAAGGAGACCGTTTAGGAATGTGGGGTCCCAATAAATATGAGTGGGCTCTCATGCAGTTTGCAACTGCTCAGGCAGGAATCATCCTGGTAAGGAATTTCTGTGTCCGAGTGTCTGAGTCTTTATTGGTAGGTTGGGAAAGGAAAAAAAAAGATATAAATGGAGATCTTGGAGAATAAAATCTGTTGGACTCTTTTTTTCCAGCATAATATTACTGAAGTCAGTATTATAAAAGACCTGTGTAGCGCTCTGAATCTTTATCCTGCAGTACCTAGGAAAACAAACTACAGAGCTGAGACAAAGGAGCAACAAGAAATGGATTGCTGTGAAATGCCTTGCAGCCACTGATGACAGATGGAAACATCCTAGCCTACAAGCTAGGGCCATTTTTATGTAACATGCTGTTTTCCTAAGCAGTTGTTATTAGTTATTTAGCTCCCTCCTCAATATGATCTCAATTGCTTTGTGACGCAAAATGATCGTTTAATAATCTGTTCCAAGCTACATACTCCAAAAAGCCATGTTTCCTGTGATAATATCACCTGGCAATTCACTGAAACATACCTTATTTAGACAGTGCCCTGTGAGAAGGACTATGCCGTACCTTCCAGGATGTTTTCTTCATCTTTTGTCATCCCAGTGTCTGATAAGAGTCAGTGATAGAGTGGGTGAGAATGGCTCAATGTAAACCTGATAGTGTAACTCAACTCCTGTGGCCAAAACTGCTTCTGCTGAGAGTTGTACTAGAGAAAACTGGTATTTTGCTTGTTGTTCATTAGGAAACCTAGCTTGCCCTTGAGTTTGGAATGTCTTCAGTTTCATGGACTGAATGTCTGTGTGGGAAAATGGAGGCCTGGTTTCTGTTCCCACCTCTCTTGTGGCTTTCTGTCTCATGCAAATTTCTTCCTTTTTTTGCTTCACTTTTTTGTGGTCTTTTGCGCAAAAAAAATGGAATTCAGTGAACATTTCTTGTGGTGGTAACCTCTTAGGCAGCTCGTGCTTGGGAGAACTTTTCTCCTGGAGTACATGTTAGGAGAGAGTTTTCAAAGCAGCATCAACTCTGATTAACCCTCTTGTTTCTCTCTGTTTAGGTATCAGTGAATCCGGCATATCAGGCCTATGAGCTGGAGTTTGTGATCAGGAAGGTTTGTATGGCACGCTGTTTATGCTACTTGATTTGTTATGAGAACCCTTAAAAGCAGCAGTCTGCTAAAGGCAGAGGATAGTTGGGGCTTGATATAGAGAGAGAAACTTTGCTTAAACACTTGGGCCCATCACAGAGAGATGAGGAGCGATGGCTGTAGAACAAGGGCAGGTGGTGGCCATATAAAGGGAACACCACCACACGGTGACCATGTGTATGGAACTACAGTTACAGGTCAATTTTGTTGCTGTTTCCAGTAGCTGCCACTCTGCCATTTGGCAGAAAGGCTTTTCCATCCTTCACATTCCTCTCTCTCTCTGCCAAAAATCATTTATTGCCAATATTATGTCAATAATAATAATAATCATACCTACCAGTAATCATTTACCAGGGAAAGAAGAAAACCACACAAGCTAAATATCTAACACAGGGAGCTTTCTACCCAAGAAGCTGGCAGCCAGGACAGCAGAGACTATGTATTAACACAGTATGATGGCAATTTCTTGGGGCAACATCTATTTTAGATCAGTTCTAACTTTTCCACGCTCATAACCTGACTGTGGCCATACTCAGTCTGTTCTGGAGTGAGAACACAAGCAGCTGCTTGCTGCCCCGAGAGAACCAGGCGGTGCCTTCCTACCTCCCCTGAAGTCTGGAACAGAAATTACCATCTGTGATTTTACTCCTGAAAGTGGAAAGGAGGAAGGCTCAGAAAGTCCCAGCCAACTGGCAGCTAGATTTCTCCTCCCCCAATATGCCCTAGGGTTATTTTTTGGCCTGGTACGAGTCCTAGATTTTTGCCACTGTTTGACATCTTACTGCTATCTGATTGTTACTGTCTCGGTTACTCTCGTTATACCTGCCTGGATTTCAGAGTTTGGTGGCAATGTGCAGAGCACCAATCAATTTGAACTGTTAGAGAATTTTTAGCTCCAGGGATTAGGAATTCAGGCTATTAAACACTTAACCGTAGGGTTAACTTTTAGTCATTATGAGGCTAACCTGCACTTGTCTCGTTTGTTCTGCTTTAAATCAAAAGTCAATGTTAAAGAGCTAGTACCACATCTGGGTCCTTCAGCACAATCCTTATTTGTGCTTTAGCTAGACAGAAGTGGAAAGTTTCTAGCAACTAAGACTGATTTTTCTCTGCATCAAGACCTCTGGAATTTGGTTGTTAGGCTGCAGTTTGAACTCCCGTTTCATCCTTCATTTAATCCTCTTATTGCAGTCTTACCATCGTCCCTCCTGTTTTCATGCATTAAAACTGGACTTACTGTAGTGAACCACTTTCTCTTCCTATCATGGTGTGTCCTTGCTTCTCATTCAAGGTGGAAATGCAGGCTCAGATGTCACAGAGCCAAAGAGACGATGCTAATGTCTGCCTGTCTCTAGGACAGCTGACAAAGAACAGTTTTCATAATGACATTGCACTTCCTGTTTGTAATTGGAATACAAGTCTTTCCTATCTGTATTCATGACTTTCATTCTGTACATCACTCTTGAGACAAGTAGTTTGCTTTTCTTACAGTGGGACTTGGCTTTTGTTTTCATTTCTGCATATTTATGTCTGATTTTGCTCTGATTTTCTGCTCTAGTGTAAATGTAGAGTGACCCCACCAAAGCTGGTGCTTACTGATGAGGTACGAGCTAAATAGCAGAATGAGCTTCAGTTTCTCTGCATATTGTACATAGCTTATCCTTCCTGGTTCTCCAGTGTTCTTGAATTTCCTTGTACCTTTGGCACAGGGATCTCTGTTTTTTCTCATCCCTCTCTAATTCTTTTTCTCAGATGATCATATTTGCTTATTGCACAACTAAAACTCTGCAGACTTTTGGGCTTTGCCTGTTGGAGCCGGTCTGCCTGGCCAGGCCATTTTCTGCTGCAACAGCTTCCCTCCCTTCACTATATGCAGCAATAAATGCTGAATATTCATTCCTCCTCCATTTCTGCTGTTGTATTTCCAGGGCTTTGTAAAAGCAAACTGATCATGGCTTTTGTATTACAGGTCCTCTGAAGAAGGGTCTACTGCCAATCAGGTTGACACCGTGTAGAAAATGCCTTGCTAGAGAACCTTTTCTCATGTAGCATCTGCTTTGCAAACTCCTCTCCTCACATAGCATCTGTTTTGCAAAGCTAGTTAAATCAGAATGGTAGTTTGAGGTGACTAACAGTGAAAAGTAACAAAGCCACAAATATCCCAGAACAGATGTGATCTCCTGGGTTCCTGGCAGACTGTTCCAGAAAACAGAGCAAATGTTTGTCTTCCCTTCTGACAAAACCCCAGAGGGTACTTAAAAAATAATTTATTATGGTAGTCTTGGTCTCCTTATTTCATAGACCTTGGAAAAATAAAGAAAACAGATGAGTAAATCATTTCTGTAAATAGTTTATATGACAAGAATGCACTTTTAGACAATCAAAGCAATTTGCAAATCTGAATCAAATTCAGCGTATCAGGTCTGCTGGAAAGTATAAAGAAATCCTTGGAAAAAATTAACATGCTTTGTTTCAGTATTATGTGCATGAAAAGTTGAATGAAAAATGTTTTACTTTTCAGAATTGCTGACACTTTAAAAAGAGGTGGAGAAAGCTTAGGAAATTGTACTAAAAAAGACTTGGTTTGTCATGAGAGGCTGTCTTTAGGTTTCCGCATTTTGCTGAGTTCCTCAAAAATTCTCAGTTCAGATTAACTCAGTTAGAAACTTTTCTTTTTCTTTTTTTTTTTTTTTTAACTGGCCCTTGTGTTAGTGTTGGGGAGTTCTGAATCGCTGTGCTCCATGGCTCCTGCAAGATAGGTGTTGAAAGCTTAGTCTGCAGAGAGGTCATTGTGTCGTGTGTTCACAGAAAGGTCGTGGAGAGAATTTCTACGAAGCATTAATGGCTAATGCCCGGTGTGCGCGGTCCCAGGCTGCGCGCGTTCCTGTGTCAGCAGTGACGTGACCGCCGGTGCTGGCCTGGGCATCGCCCCAGTGTGACCTCTGACGGATTTGTGTCTCCCTTCACAGGTTGGCTGCAAGGCGCTGGTGTTTCCCACTCAGTTTAAAACACAGAAATACTATGATATCCTAAAGCAAGCATGTCCTGAGATAGAGAAATCCAGTCCAGGGGGAATAAAGAGCAAAAGGTGAGTTAGGAACATCTGGTTATCTTTTCACTGACCTCATGGCTGGGTTGTGACTCGTGTCCCCTCAGCTGCATGTCACAGGCTAGTTGATCATTTTGGAAGAGGAACCCACACAGATACCTTTGTATTTAGGATTTTATTCCCTGAGAAGGGAAACTTGCAGTCACTTTATGGATCTTAGACAGGGCCAAGAAGGATGCTGGTAACCTCTCCTCAAGGCCATGGTCTGCTGCAGATACTGTATCAAGCACTGCTAATGCAGTTCCTAGAGCACCTGGTAAATCCAGCCCTTCCCGCTACTGCAGCACAGTGCCAGCTGAGCACTGGGGAGACCCCAAGCTGCTGGCTGGTAACATCTGGGCATCACTGTTTTTTCCTGCTTGGGATTCAGCCCTCATCCCCTTCAATTCAAGGGGCCTTTGTGGGTGTTTAGCTCAGCTGAACTTTTGGGATATAAGCACACTGTGTTACACACGCAGTTCCTCCTCCGTAAGGACGATTCCAGCTTTGGAAACAGAGGTAAGAGGAATCCTTGGATGTATCTGCCCTGTGTAAACTGTCGTAATCTACTTTTTCTTGTGCTTAGGTAGGTGAGTCTCATCTGAGAAGAACAGGTTTGCTGCCCTGACCGGTGCATAGCTGTCCAGGCAATTCTCCACTTGCGCTGTTATCGCTGATGGTGTTTTTCTTTCTACCAGGCTACCTGACTTATCCATTGTCATTGTGGTGGACTCCAAGCTGCCTGGCACCTTCCACATGAGTGAGGTGATGCAGGCTGGGGACAGCAGCCATGTCAAGCAGCTAAGAGCCCTGCAGCAGACCCTGTCTTGCAATGAGCCCATCAACATCCAGTTCACTTCAGTAGGTGCTGCTGCCTGCTCTGGGCCTTGGGGTTGGGTTCCTCATGGAGAGTGCAGGGAAAGACAGCGGTGCAGAGCATCCCTTTCCCTTTGCCTTCTGCCTTCTGAGACCAAATTCTGGTTCCATCTTCTTTCAGCCTTCTGGTGTAGGATGGAAAAAGTGTCTTAACATTTCTCCCTTTTTCCATTCTTTCTGCTCAGCCCTTTGTCAAGGGCTGATGAAGATGAGAGAGTATTATGTAGAGTGGAAAAAAAAAAGACTAAGACTCACAGGTCTGAATGGAGAATAAAGTGCAAGATTGCACCAGGATTTTTGCCTGGGAAATTGTGCCAAGGAACTGTGTACCTCCTCCTCTGAAAGGATGGCATTATCCCAGAATGGTTTATGTCTTTCAGGGGACAACAGGAAGCCCTAAAGGAGCCACCCTCTCTCATAGAAACATTGTGAATAATGCCAATCTGATTGGCATGAGATTGGGGATCTCAGAGCAGGTAGGTCTTTCAGTGAGAACATGGGGCTGGGGTCTCTCTAGTGCCACAGTGAGACCAAATACGTGGAGAAAGTTTATGCTTGCTCAGTGCTAAGGCAGGATGTTTTGCTGAAAATGGTATGGAGGGATACTGAGTGCATGAAAGGGGAACTGTGTGAATGTGGAGAAACAGGGATTTTTTGTTCTGGGGATTTCTTTTGGTACCAAACACCTCGAGCCTTGCAGGTAGCAAATTTCTCCAGATCAACATTTCCATAGCCTACAGATGGAAGGACCTCTACTCTAAAAGTTTCCCTGTGTTCTTCCCTCATAATATTTTTATTTTTACTGAAATTGAAGTGTTTTGAATTAAAAAATCCTAAAATCTCATTTAAGATACTTTTTAATGGGAGAAAGATTGTGAATCGCTTTCCATTTTGGTGAACATTCATTTCAGACAGTTATGGGACTCTAAAGGTTGGCTTTGAATTCTACTGAATGAGATTTTAAAATTTATTTTGCATAACTTCATTTCATGACATGTATGCAATCTTGTTAATCTTATCAGGATATGTATGACCTAGTTGCTGAAGTTTTCTATTCTTAGTTCCTTCTAAAAATCATTAAGGGCAAATATTTTCTTTTGAAGTTCCAAAGTAGTTTATTATAACATAACTGCTTTGATCCAGAAAAGAACATAGGTTGTTTCAATCAGTCTTCCAAGCCTTTAGTGTTTTTTAAAAACAAAATAATAATAATAGCATGTGCCAGGTCTTGCATGGGATATATTTCATATCTGTTGTAGCATTGCTGCTCTTCTCTTCTGGGATGAAATAACATGGAAGTAAAATCAGACTGAAAGGTCCAGCATGGAAATGACATGCAGAATTCCAGAATGAGATTTTGACATGAAAAATTTCCTAAGTTGTTTTTATACTAAGTGCAGTAATTGCCAGCAGTAGTGTTTCCACCTAATGGGAACAAAGATGAATGTCAAATTTCTAGCAAGTTTTAAATGAAAAAGGGAAACTACTCGGTTCAGATATGTGTGCTCTAGCTGTGAGATGTACTAATCATGCACTGGAAGGTCTCATCTGCTCACTATTGTTTCTGTTTGGTTTGATCCCAGGACTATCGCGTTGGCCTTCCTGCACCCCTCTATCATTGTCTGGGGTCTGTAGGAGGCTGCATGGTGACGGCCGTGCATGGTTCCTCCTCCATCTTCTCATCTCCAAGTTTCGAGGGAAAGGCTGCACTGGAGGCAGTATCAAGAGAGAAGTGAGAGTTTTTGTGTCTCTTACTGTAGAAGAATTCAGCATCAGATGGTGGTGCTTTCTTACCTTGTCTCAGCTGGCAGGCCATTGCTCACATCTTCTTCCTTCCCACTGTGGCAGAGGCATGTTGTCTGGGACATATTTACAAAGGCACTTTAGGAACCTAAGTCACTTCTGAGTCCTGTCTTCTTCAGCTATGCTCAGGAGTTTGTTATACTTCTCTTTTCCCAAGAATAAAGGGATCCTTCTCTTCCCTGCTAAAGGTAGGGACTTGGCTGGGAGGGGTGGCGTCTTCTTAGTCTGTATGTTACGGCCAGAGCGTTTTTTATGTCTAGCCACCTGCCCTCTTCCTCTAAATCTAGTTCTCATGCTGAAGTAGCTACATTTCCAGGTGGCTCTCCACATGTAGTTTGTAAAACAAAGGTGCTACAGTTGTGTATGCTCACGTGCACACATGTAGTGATGAGCAACACATCTGTTACACCTGCTTCTGTACCACTGCCTCGACAGCACCAAGTACAGTGAGAAGTAGCATAGTAAGTTGTTATTGCACCAGGCTCTAACTCTTCAGCTTTGCCTTTTCTCTTCCCTTCCTTAAGATGCTCCTTTTTGCATGGCACTCCAACCATGTTTATAGACATGCTCTCCCAGCCAGACTTTGACTCCTACGACCTGTCGTCCCTCCGGGGAGGTAAGTCTGACAACCCAAAGAGAAAATAGCAAAATTCCGAGTGATTGGATAATACCGGCTCCCCTCTGGGAGGGAGTTCAGCAGTGGGTTGATCATTTATTAAGCTTTGTGAGCAAAACCCTCCTCTGGACAGAAGAGTTATGTTGCATTAACTTTGTGTTTCACTATTAATTTGATGCCACATTTAGTTTTCACACTCTTCTCTTGTCTTAAGGCACTCTGGAGAAGGACCCTTCTGTTTTATTTGTTATAGAGGGTGATTGGAAGCCTGGTTTTGTTCCATTCCTATTCCACCAGCAACCACCATGTGGCAGCAGGCACGCTGTGTGCTTTAGGGCATGCAGGAACGCACACAGCCTAAAGCAGAGCTGTGCTGTGATGGGCAGTGGAATGCCCTGACCTAAAGTGTCCTGCCTGTTTTTAAAATCATTCATATAAGCAATGGAAAATATGTGATAAAGTGTGCTGGAGCTTTCTCTCCTATCTTGGACAGCCACAGACATAGCTGAGCACAACAGCTGAAGCAGGGAGACCCCCACCTCTTTTGAGGCAACAGAAGCACTGAGAAAAGATGGTGCTGGAATGCAAAGAAGCACCTGGGCAGATTATCTGATCATCTCTGTTATGTGAGGGATGATCCTGTCTTATCTTGTTCCTCAGAAAAGCCTGTTTAGCACTCAGCTGTCTTCCCCTATCACCCTACGACATATTTGAACAGGAGAAAATATGATCTGCCCTCTCCCTAAATGGCTGGTCTCCTCAAGGCAGGGGGAAAGCTTTTTATTTTTGTGGTGGTGATTGCCTATGGGAGTGTTTTTGTCCTGCTAAGAGTTTGTGCCTGTTTCTGCTCTGAATCTTTCCCTTTCTGGAACTGAAGCTTGGACTGGGTTTGTGCTATAGAGTTTATTTTCCTAACGATAACTCTGCCAACCCTTAATTCGTACAGGCAAACTGGCCTTACTGCTGCAGTGTTTGCTTCTAGAATAACTAGGATCTGTATCCATAAAAATAGAAAGTATTTTGACAGGAACCGGTGTATCCCAAAGGTCTTGCCAGCATTTAGATCTGGGTGTACATAACCTCTTGAAGGAGTGCTCCTGTGGACAGATGGTCTCCAAGACAGTCACCTTTTCCTCTTTCTTCCAGGAGTCATTGCAGGTTCTCCTGTTCCCCCTGAGATCATGAAGGTGATTATGGTGAAGATGCACATGCCAGAGATTGTGGTGAGTCATGATTGCTGTGGCTAGAGCTACCTGTGTTGTTTGTCATACTGAGACCCCACATTTGTGCACCTCTGCACCACAGTGGTGCCAAGCATTTCCTGAGCTGCAGTGATCAGGGGTGATGGGAACATGGGCTTGAGGCTAGGCTGAGCAGTGAAGATGGAGTCAAGTTGGAAAGATGAAGAGGGATTGCTTGGTAGCTGGTGGGGTGTCTGGAGAGGAAGCTTTGTAAGAAAGGAAGACGCTGCATTCAGTGTTGTAAGCTGAGCTTCTGTTGATGTATTTCAAAGTTTGTAAACCCTTCTGTTTCCTCACTGAACATGCTGCAAGGATGAATTATTATGGAGGAGGCATTTCTGATCTGTATCAGTGTGGGTGGATGCACACCCTCATTTTGCTGCGGAACTGGCAGGTTTCTTTCACCATCTTGGATTGCATGCAGGTATTAAACTTTGTGCACGTTACACATTTGAGACCTTGAGCATGAGAACAGTAAGAGCCACAGCACCAACCATTGCATTGTCATAGCTGCAGCGTGTGCTAGAGCCAGAGTGCTTGTACTCCGTGGCATGTCTGCACACCCTCAGCCCTGTGCATGAGCGTCGCCGTGTCCTGCATGCGGCGGGGGACAGGCTATCAGTGAGCAGGTTGCTGGGACTCTAGGTGACACACTTTGTATGGAGATCCAGAAGAGCTGGAGTGTGTCACAGGTGCCTGCTCATTTGATGTCTGACAAACAGATTTTACTCTTAAGAAGTGTGTGAGTGTGTGTGTCTGTGCAAGTGTGTGCCTGTGCATGAATGAGCAAGCCAAAAAGGTCTTTTTTGTTTTGCTTTAAAGGAAATATCTTCTGCTTCAGTGCCATGCTGTTTGTGAATGCTGAGGAAGCAGACTGTTGTGATGGATAAACACATGGAGCTAGGAGTCATATTATGCCTGTTATTTTTGGCAGATCTGGACCTTGCCAGTGCCAGGAGTTTTCCAAGGATGACTGTGTGCTCTGGAATGGACTCGGGGAGTCCAGGGCATCTGTCCTGGAGCAGTCTCAGGGACAGCCAGGGTTTCTTTCCTAGACATAAAGCACTTGATGTTGATTTCAAAACACCAGGGACAGCCCTGCTACCATTCTCTGGACTCAGTCAGGTGACAGTCACCTATTTTTGTAGTAGACCTGAGTTTGGCCTCACAAAATATTTTCAGACATTACTACAGTGGCCAGGATTCATTAGATGTCTCATGTTCCTGCTTTGCAGAAGGCAAAATAATAAAACTCTCCTCTCCAAAGCAATCATTTTGCTCATAGGATAAAGGAGAATAAGTCTATATTTTGTACTACCACTCGCATGTTACTTCTGATCCACCAGCCATTAGACAGACTCATGGAGACTTGTTGAATTCATCTTTGCAGCAAGAGCTTTATACAGAAGATGTACATAAGAAAATATACAATTTGATTTCTATATAGAAGACAGAGGAGTTTTCATCCTCTTAAAGGTCATTTACACTCAGTTACAGAGGAATAAATATATATATATATTTATATAACTCTTTAGGATAAAAAACGCAGTTAAGTTGCAACTGTGGTATTGTAATAGCCATGACAATAAACCACAGTCATCCTGGTGTGTCCTGCTAGATCCTCTGGAGTATGGGCAGACAGAGGAGGAGGGGTGCCCAGGCAAGGCCACATGGTGCATACCTTCTCCTCTTGGACATCTGTGCATGTTGGTAGACCCCTATAGAGTGGGAAGGGAATCCAATCTTCCAATTGCTTCAGTTTCAGGGTTCCCCAGTACTATTTCACTTAAAAATTTCTGGCTCATCTAGAGAGATTGCTCCCTTTTGGAACAAAAGGGCAGTTCTCTCTGGGCCACTGTGTCTTGGACTTTGCTTCACCTATCATCCTCAGCCCTGACCTGCAGGGATCCCCTCCGTGGGTAGGCAGAGGAGTCTCTTTGAGTGGGTTGAGACTGGTTTTCCTGATCGAGCAGCTGCGGTTGAGCTGTAGGGGAATGCTCCTACCTTCCTACTTACTTCCACTCCGTTGGAAGGGGAGAGACAGAGACCAACTGATTGATCAGGACGTAAGTTAGGTTGCCTCTCGAGAGATGACTGTGTTTTACCGGCATTGTCTAGGTTAGCTAGGTCATGCATAATTTAGTTTTTGAAAATGCCTCTTTTAAAATATATAGATGTCGAAAAAGATTGAAAAGGTGGATTCCATCCTGCAATCAGCAGAGAAGCGGGAATTTGGAGGAGGCTGGAGGTGTCTGGATATATCAGAAACGTATCCTGACAGGTAGGAGAAGCTTAAGGAAGGACTCAGAAGAAGTCAGTAGTTTTCTGATGGTTGAAGTGACCGGTCACCAGGACAGGCCATACCAGGGCCTGCTAGGAAAAAAGAGAGAATCTCATGTTTAATATGTTTAAGGGTTTTTGGTTTTTTTTTTTTTTTTTTTTTTTTTTTTTTCAAGGAGATAGTAGACACTGGGTTCTTTTTTAAACTCTAGGTGAATGAATGAAGCCCAGAATTGAAAGTGAAGAGTTAGGGAGTCAAGGATTAAAAGTTCACATTTTAAGAGATGGGTAAGTTCTGTCTCTGACCTCCTCTGCCATCTTGCAGCATGACTCTTGAGTGTCTTATCCAAAGTGTTCACAGTTACCTAAAGGAAGAAACCCAAGAACTACATTTTCCAGAGCAGTGAATTGTTTTAGTGCCCAGGTTCTAAAACTCCAGAGCAGGTAGATTTTAGAAACTGCCAAACAGCCCATCATCTAAAAGCTTGTCCCTGTACAGTAAGCAAAGTCACTCATCGTCCCTGAAATATTTATCCCAATAACTGACACCTGGAAAAGGCTGCCTGGCTCTGAGCTGCCTGAGAGAACTCAGAGAGGCCAGAGGTACTTCATATTCCTTAGGATCGTGTCACTGCACTGCAGTGGGTTTCCATGCCTGCATTTTCATACTCATACTTGAAGGTACTGAGCTTTGCCTTCTGTAAAATGAATAGTTTACTGTTTCATTAAAATTTGTAAACTTATTTGAGAGTGTTGTATTGAAAGTGCTATAGGAAAGCCAAGTGATATTTTATTTTATTTTATTTTTTACTCTCGTAATGGAGGAGTGAACTGGGATTGAGTTTGGCAGGGAGGGAAGAAAGTTTGAAAGGGCCAGGGCTGTAAATAAAATATATTTAAGTATTGTGGTTCAAAAAACTGAAGTTTTTCCATCCTTAGTGCAGAACTTTACCCGCCCTGTATGGAACGAGTGGTATTTCCATTTCTAATCCATAAAACCTCTGGCACTACAAGAGAAATAACCACTTTAGAAAGGCGTAGAGCAGCTGGCATCATAGTTGACGTTTTGGACATAAATTTACTTTCTCCATCCTGTTATGCATATCCTTTATGAACTGGAGAGCAAATGGCCATAAATGGACTTCAGGCTTCTGTCTAGTCCTTTCTATTAGGAAATGGCATAGTGACAATTCTTGTCCATACAGTGCAATGCAGGGTCATTACTTTACCTTACCAATAAGCAAAGGTCCCTTTCCCAAGAGCATACAAGCTTAGAGGCTGATCCCAAACTCTGGAAAACACGCAAGCTTCAGATCTAGTCGTGGGATGGGAAAAAGCAAAATGCTTGGAGTAGAGTTATGGCAGTTGTGGGCTTCTTGCTATTCTGTGTTCTGGATTTAATACTCCTAGTAGCTTTCAGTTGTTGAAGATGTTTGTGTGAAATTCTTGCACAGCTGGTGTTTGGACTGATAGATGTCAGCAAGCTCATGCTCAGAGGAAAATCAGTCCTTTCTCCTGAATTGCTTTCTGGCCCAGAACACCTTATTCAAACAGTGTTTACTGTTTCAAACCTCCCACTTCTGGGACACTCATTTCAAGGCTCCAGCCCTTGTTTTTAAATACCTGAGTGTCTTGGATGGGAATTCGTAGTTTTTAACATGTAGGTGCTGGACTGAGAACATCTCCTTATGGAAGACATCTGTTTTCATAGGGAAGGTACAGCCTGTGGCCAGATTTCTCTGCTGTGTCCTGCCATGGATTTCAGGGCAGACCAAGCAGGACCTTTAGGAGGGCACAAGAGCGTCCTAAGCCCTGCAGCCTAAGTTCTTCCTGTCTAGGACTTAGACTGATGCCTCCTTTCCTGGAAACAGAGCTGTGGCCATCAGTTTCTGCAGACGGTCTGCTGCACTGTGACACGGCAGTTGTCTTTTGGTCGTTATGGCCTGCACCAGATTTAAATGAGGGGCAAAAAACTGAACGTCTCCAAACTGTTAAAAAATTAAGTGTGTGTGATCCCAGCTCAGGATAGGAGTGGGCCAAATCCACCCTTGTTTTGACATCTAATTACAAGCTGCACCCTTACTTGCTGCCCAAGGCCTGTCTTTCACTCCGTGTGTGTTTTATGGGGTTGACTGCATCCCAGATGCTCTGCCTGTGAGCCCGTGGAGTTATCCACCATTGTCAAGGAGATGGAGCAGTTCTGAGTGAAGCCCTCAGCAGGTAACTGGGTGAACTGTTTTGAGCCAAACCCTCGTGACACTGAAGTCTGAGAGAAAAGTCCTGCTAACTTAGGTGACAACAGAGTTTGCTGTAGGTGTGTGTGTGTGTGTGTGTGAAAAATGACTAAAAGTTATTGCTAGGAAGCAGTTCTGAGAACCATCTTACATGTTTAATGGCGGCTTCCCTTCTTGGACCTCTTGGTGGGGAGCTTGCAGGTGCGGAGTGCAGGGGTGTCTCTGATCGACTGCCCCCGGTACTGCGCTGGTGTGGAGCAGGTCTCCTCAGCACGGGTGCGGTTGCCTTTCAGCCACCTGGGGCGCAGGAAGAAAGAAGGCCAAGAGTTTACAGACTACCAAAGACAGCACTCACGCCGCAAGCGCAGAAAGCAGACTGGAGCGGGAATTGCTGAGTGTGCGTATAGTTTCCAAGGTCTCCTCTCGCCTGCACAGCTCAAGGGGGCCTCCCTTGAGAAGCCACCAAGGGAGACCCCAAGCAAGTAGGAGGGATAGGTGTGAGAGAGCTCTTACTTGCGCAGATGTGCTAGCTGGCAGTTGCAGTGCCAGGCATTTTTGGAGAGCGTCAGAGTCTCCATTTTGTCGAAGGGGAAGTTGCGGGGCAGCTGGCTAAGCCGGTTGTTCTCAAGGTGAGCGGTTTTCAGTGTAGTCACACCAGCAAATGCGTTATCTGCAAACTAAAGCACAATAGTTTATGGTTGAGCAACACTGAATTAGGGAAGGGGAGATGTTTTCCCATGTTAAAAACTCCAGTTCCTCTTCTCAAGGCTTTTAGTGACAGTGGAGAGAACAAGAGAGAATGAAAGGGAAGGGGAAGTCCTGGCTCCTGGAAGCTCTGAAGTAGTGATAGAGATATCAGACTGGTGGATGTTTGGGTGGCAAAGTCTCTTATCTCAGGAGAGCTACATACTAAAACCATGCAGGATTGTTCTTTGCAGCAACATCCGTAAATAAAGTGAAGTCTGGCAACTCTCTGTGTTTGTGAAGCATACTTTTCCTTTCTAAATGAAGATATTTTATAGGTATAATCCTTTCCAGGACTGGATCTTCTACCAGTGCCTGCTGCTTTCTCTCTCCTGGACCTGTTGAAGGAGGGAGTGTTTGTGGCGTCTGAAGGGCCTGTAGACTTTGGCAATGCCCAGTGGGCTCTGAGCGGAAAGTTATACTTGGCGTCAGAGCAAGGTAGAAATAGTGAGGCAGGTTTCCAGCACCTCAATCTCTACTTTCTCTCTCTTTCTTTCCCTGTGACTTTTGGGTTGTATGCTGCAAGATCTGTGGGTTTTTTTGTTAGTTTCTTTGTTTGTTTGTTTTTATTTCCACAATTAATGGAAATAATTATAATAATTAATGGGTAGGCTTTAAGGGAGAGCCTCTCCTGCTTAATGCACTCAGAACAGAAGCTTTATGCACCAATAAAGAAAATTGGCTGTAAGCCCCACTTAGCAGCCCTCTCCTCTCATTCTTAGGCCTCATATCTAGCTTTGCTCAGTCAAGAGTTGCTTAGGTTGGAAAGTTTCCTTTTGAAAGCGTCAACTCAAACTTCCTTGAATGAATTAGAGAGAGAGTTGTTGACAAAACATAAGCTTCTCCTGGCCATGCTAAACCATTCCTCTTCTCAAAGCAGGGGAAAGCTTTCTCAATAGTGTAGACAGGAGATTCACTAGGTCTACCAGAAAACGCTCCGCATAAGAACCTGCATTTTCGTTTTGGCCAAAAGCTCACACATTCAGTCATGCTTCAGACATGACCATCAGGGTGTGTTCAGGCTCTCTTTAAGCTAAAAAGCTTGACAGGGGAAATGTACTATTTTAAGCTGTGAACTTTTGTGATCTTCTAAATTAAGCAATGTTGGATAGGATTATAGCTTTTCTAAGAGACTGCTAGAGTACTGTACAGTTACTGTTGGAAAATCAGCAGTGCTGTCCTCTGTATTCCAAGTCTAAGCTGATCTTAGTAGGTTTTACTGTGCTGATAGTGGAGCTGCCTGTTAAATAAAGTAAGAGTCTTGTCCTTGACTATTTACATTGCCTAGGAAGCCCCTGCCATTTCTTACAACAAGGATATTAACCTGAACACCCTTGCCACGTTCTAGTTTGGATAGTGGCATGCTGTCTAAGCTTCTCCTACCTCTCCAGTCTCATGAGAAGAGCTGGTATCTGCTGGTAACAGCTGCAGTGCTTCTTCCCAGAGTATGTATTTATAAAGAATTTGAAGAATTTCCCAATTTAAAATCACTATTTAAATGGAGGATTACTATTGTTCTTTGCTTTCTCTGGCAAAGCCTGAATTTCTTTTGCAGTGGATGTGTAGTAAGGGGGGTACCTACAACTTCCAATCCTGTTGATTTACACGGTGGGTCTTGCTCTATAAGATGAATTCCTATAGGCGACTAGTAAAAGTGTCTGATGCTGACAGGGAAGACTGTGCATGAGGGAAATTTTATAGTTCTGGAGTTGCAGAATGGCCTAAGAACTCTTCTTGTTTTCCATGAGTGTGATTTAAACTGGGATAGCTTCATGTGGAGTAGTTCTGCACTTGATCAGCTCTAAAATCTTGCAGCCATACAGGGAATAGCTAAAGACTGTATTTTTATGAAGGAAAAATAGCTGCAGTCAAGATATTAGAAGTATTTAGAATATTCAGTTGCGATTTCCTAGGTCATATGGCTTCTATGACTAGGTGTCTTCTAGCAGTGCAAAGTTCACTCATAAGTCATTTGGATACAAGGCCTTCTGAAGATTTGAAGAGAAAACTGCACTGGCATGGGAGCTTTTTTCTCTGGGGAAAAAAACATATGGAAGCCCTAAAGCTGTCAAGGCCACCTCTGTTGGAGCTGATCCAGTAAACTGGTGTCTTACACAGCTATAGGGGAGGAAAGGGGGTTCCTAGCTGCAGAAGAGCCTTTAAAAGCCCCACCTATAGGTAGTCACTGTAGAGAAGGCAGCCTTTTTTTCTGGCTAGAATTGTTAAACCTGACTTTTTGACCAACCTTTATAAATCTCTATGTAAAACTCCACAGTTTTGTTGGGGTATTAGGATCCTTTCACTGCCTCATACAGAGAAACACCTAACTTCTTGCCTTGTAATGTTAAGTTCCTCAAACTCTGATGATCCTGGAACTTCTTTTGGATTAAAAGATTAGAAAAGAAGAAAGGTATTTTGTTTGACTGGGCAGAAGCTGAATACACCATCAAAAAGGATCATGTACTTCTAGCTAGAAATCTTGAAGATGTACAGAATAACGATTGACAGATACTAAGGCAGTACCTCAGACTCTGTTATATGAATGTAGGTAGTCTCCTAGTTGACTGGATCATTCCTACCTAAAACTGGATTCATAGATACCAGTTTTTTCAGGTGCTTCTTTAATGGAATTAAGGACACTTCTCTGGAGCATCCCAGCATCACAGGTTAGTCAAATTTCTTCAATGCAGTACATGGGACCCTGATGCTTTCACATCTTGTACCACATTTAAACTGTAAACTTTTGAGTTGTATGTGATGTAAGTGCCTAAAAGCTGAATCTCACAAAAATTATGTGATAGCATGTCTAAGTGTCCACTGTATATAGGTCTTCCCTAAGGAGGTCAGTACATAGTTAGGGGTTAGGTTTAGCTCAGTTGGTTAGAGCATGGTGCTGATAATGCCAGGGTTATGGGTTCAATCCCCATATGGGCCAGTTGTTTCCCTGCTGAGCAGGGGGCTTGGACTAGATGATCTCCAGAGGTCCCTTCTCACCTTACTGATTCTATGATAGTTTATAAATGTGAGTTTGGATATTCCAATCCTGAAGAGGCTATTGCTGAGAATGGACAAGGGCTCAAATATTTACTGGGTGGTACCAGACTGTTTTAGATAGTATTGTTATCCACTTTGGCAAGCTCTAATTCTAGCTTCTGAGCCTGGCATTTTGGGATGCTATATTCCTCTTGAAAATGCCATGCTCTGTTACTGGCATCTTTCAACACATCTGTCCTTTTCTTTACAGGTCATCTGCTTACCCCTGTGAGACCTTTTGAGTTGCTCTTTGTTGCTAAAAAATTCCCTTTTCATCACATCTTCCTGCCCATGGTTGGTTTTGCTTTGCTGTGAAGTGCTATCCTGCCTTACCTGGATGTGCTTTGTCTTTGCACTTCCTAGCAAAGAATCATCCCAGGGAGAACTTCTAGAGCGTGGTGCTGCTAACGCCAAGGTCGTGGGTTCAATCCCCGTATGGGCTATGCTGAGGGTTGGACTAGATGATCTCCAGAGGTCCCTTCCAACCTTACCATTCTATGATTCTATGATACTTCGCCTGCAAAAGCACCCTCCTCTTCCAGCCCTGTAGGGTACATGTAAGATATGAGGCTGCCATAAGATACTGCCCTTCTTGTACTGCACTTGTCTCTGTGCTTGCACTGCTGCCTGGCATTTCGGGGGTCCTACTTCAAGTGGGACTCTGAGTGTGAAGCTCTTGCCTGCAGATCATGTTTTCTCATGGAAAAAGAAGGAGGTTGTTTTGCCAGGATACCTGAATGTCACTCCTCCTCTTTGGTACGAACAGGACCCCTTTGTAAGATGCTGCAAGAGTTCCTCTTGAGAGAGCATCAATAAACAAACCTTTCTTTATAATGTGTAAAGTTGGAAGGCTTGGAGGAGGTGAAGGTTTATATGCCTACCTGTCTAAAAGGCACGAGTAAGAAATTGCTACTATTCATAGTCCCTCCAGAGGAGTCTGTCCCTCCTAACTAGCAACAGGTACCAGGGCTGAATTAAGGAGGAAGAACAGTTCAGCTCTGCAAGGTGGCAATGCCCTTCAGCACCTTATGTACAAGGCAGGTCCTTGTCTCTCATCCCATGCCGTGTGCGTGGGATGCTGGAAGGTAGCTGATTGTCGTGCAGCATCCCAAATACCTTTTCCAGTGACTGATGTAACCTCCATCTTGGGAGGGAACATGGTGCTTTCCAAGGAATTTGATCAGCCCCAGATAATTTGATTTTGCATAATACAACCCAACTGAAGGGTGGAGTAACTCTCTCTCTCTCTCTCATCCCTCACTTGTGTCCTTTCAGAGGTTGCCAGCTGACTAGTGAGGCCAGCTAGCAGGCCTGGATTCCCCTCCTCTCCTCTAGAGGAGGGACAGTGAACTGGGGGCTCTGTAAAGGAGAAGAGAATCAAGCCCTGTGTTCTTTATCTGAAACAAAGAGGATGGACTCACCTTTTGCAGTTTCATGTTGTCCAGGCTGAGTGTCTGGAGGTAACGCCCAAAGGACTGGAAGGCATTGTCAGGGATGACCTCAATTGGGTTATGAGAAAGCTTCAGTTCCTCCAGCACTCTCAGCTTACTCATTGCGTTCACAGGATAGCTGCTCAGCTGGTTCTTGTCCAGGTGGAGGACAGCGAGGTTTTCTACATCTTCTAGTGCCCCAGGAAGGAGGTTGGTGAGGGAGTTGTCAGAAAGGAAGAGCCAGCGCAGGTCTTTAGCACCATTGAAGACTCCTGGTTTCAGCTCCCGAATTTTATTGCTGCCTAAGTGCAGGATAAAAAGGTTGACCAGAGGGGAGAGGAGCCCTTTGGACAAGTCTGGGATCTTGTTCTGGTCCAGGTACAGGTAGGTGAGCTCAGACAGGTCATCAAAGGCTCCTGGCTTTATGACACTGATCTGGTTGTCAGTGAGATAGAGGTAGACCAGACTCTTGAGACCCCGGAAGGCTCCAGTTGAGATCTCCTTGATGCGTGAGCTCTGGAGGTGAAGGGACACCAGCTTTTTCATCTCACGGAAGCCATTGGTTGGCAGGACGGGGAAGTTGTTCTTCTGCAGATTGAGAAGCCGTGTTTGCTCAGGCACCTTGGGGATCTTCCGCAGCCCAGCATTGTCGCAGATGACATGCTGCAGGTCTCCACCGTGACAGTGGCAGCTTGGGGGACATGCCTGTAGGATAGAGGCAAGGCATGCCAGTAGGCTGAGGATACTGAGGAAGAAACCTGACCGATTCATGGTCAGATCTGGAATTAGTATGGCAGGAAGAGAAAAAGTGAGAGGAGGAGGGAGATGGTTGGGAGAGAGAGAGTGACTGGGTTTGCAGCATGCTGAACACAGCCCTATTTATAATGTTATTAAAAAACAAAATCCCTTCCCACAAACCGCAGGCAGCAGCCAGTTGGAAGCAACTGACTTTGGGAACTTACTGTGAGCTTAACCCCTTGGCACCAGGCGGTGGAGCGTCCTCAGTCCTGCCTGGCCCTGCTGCAGAAGTGGCTGTGCAAGGGTACTTTTCCTTTCTGCAGCAGGGAGGCAAATGGTCAGGAAGAAGAAATGCAAACTTGCTCTTTGATGAATCTCTTCAATGCCTGCCGAGCAGAGTGTGCCCTGGTTTATCAGTGGGGATGGAAGAGCCTGTTCCTCTTGAATGGTTGGGATGGCATAGCAGGGACTACTGCTGCATTTCCCACCTACCTTGTGCTGAAGCTTTTGACAGACTCCTGGGCTGTATGTTAACCTAGGTTTAGGAGAAGCATCTCTTCCTGTTATCAGAGGAACAGTTTCTAGGGGCTCTGTCTCCTGCTGGTTTCGAAGGAGTTTGCCTGAGCAGGGATTGGGGAGGATGGGAGCAATATGAGGTCATGCCACTGGCTGCCAGCACTGTAGCTGTTCTTGCAATGCAAAATTATGGTTGAAGTTTTCTAGATCTAGATTGTACCTAGGAGTTAGCCAAGAAATGGAGTGTAAAGATATTCTTAATTTTTACTGTGCCTTTCCCATGAACAGTAGACTGGGTCCTAGGCTGGAGAGACAGTATGCAAGGCCTGTCCTTGTGAAAGAGGTCTTCTCAGCACATGGCGCTATGGAGCAGTGGCCACTGCCTTGGGTGGTGGCCATGGGCAATGGCAGAGCCTGCAAGGGTGCGATGGGGCATAGGCTGGCGCATGCATGCCTGGAGGAAGAGCATCCTGGAGGACAGTGGTGCACTGCTTCACGCCTGGCTCAGATGTGGTGGCTGGTAATGCCTGCGGCTCCTGGGACGAGGCTGGGGACAGGGAAAAGCACGGGTGTTGGTGGCAAAGCAATGAAATTGCTGTCAGAGAGGGGAATGGGGCCTGTGCTGTTGCCTCAGAGTAGCAGTTGCCAGAGTCATTATGCAGAGGTGAGTTAACCGAGGGGGTGAACCTTACTTTCCCATAGCAATGGATAAAGCAAAGCGGTTAATAGACTGGGTGCCACTTTTGTGAGTGCGAAGGGAGCAGTCCAGGAGGAGTTGTGAGGTGGAGTTTGGAAATGGAACATTTTGAACTGGTTTCCAGCCAGTTCCTGGCTGCAGCAAACAGCTGAGAGCCGAGCACATAACTGTGAGCTTGTTGAATTTTCTGCTCCTGAGGCTGGCTACAAAGCCCCAGTGGAGCTTTTGCAGAGGCGAGACAGTCTCGAGAAAGGGAGGAAATCCAAGGGCTGACTTAGGACACAGACTGGCTTATTCACAGAGATTCCTGGGTTTTTCCATTGTTGCGAGGAGGAATTAGCCAGCACCACTGAGCATGCTCCAGACCGTGTTATGCAAACCGCCTGGCAGCCCCTGCTCCTCCGCAGATGTCACTTTGAATGGTCTCCTTATTGCATGACTAATCTGGGGAGAGAGGGCTTCTGGGGTGTGAATTTAGGTTCTGATGAGCGTGTGGGGCAGATGGGATTGGCTGAATGATGATGTAATGTGGGACCTTGGTGCAAACCAGGCCATGTCAGTCCTCCAATATTTGTCAGTCCTGACATGCAACGCCCTGCTAGCGAACAGCTGGGGCTTCGCAGACCACTTCAGCATGAAGTAATTCCCCTTGTCTCCGTGCCTTGTCTCCTGAGATGCACTGTTACTGTAGGACTTACAGGCTCCTCCTGTAGGGACCTGCTGCAGGACTTAATGCTATCGTTACTGTAGTCTTTAAAACTTTTTGATCAAAATTATGCCGCCGGGTATTTTTGCTCATACCTGACTAATAGATTCAGCAGCCACCCCGATGGTCAGGTGTGGTGGCTCCCAAACTTCCATTTTCTTTCTTTGCCATTCCAGGCTGATCAGGACTCAGAGTGCCCTTTAAGTGTGGATTGTTAGTAAGACTCAGACCAGCAGCTGTGTGAATGACTGGAAAATAAAAAAAAAAAACATCCCTCCAAATCATCTTTTTCCTTCCACTAGTTGATTTTTCTTGAGCAGGTTTGACTGCCTTAGTCTTGCTCAAAATCATTTGTTGAGCAATTCCTGAAAGTTACCTGTGAGCCATATTTGTGCAGGAGGAACAGATTGATAAGATTTAAAAGTCAGCCTGTTTTTGTTGGACACTGAAACTAGGTATCGTGTCTGTGCTCCCTCACCAAGTGCACTTGGTGCTTGATACTCTTGACACTTGCTTTTCCCATCCCCATGTAAAAAGTATTGGCTAACAGCTCACTATTTCTGCAGAGATTTCTTCTGGTGTGAATCAGAGTGGAGCAAAAAGGTAGTGAGGGCCTTGCAGACTCTGTCCATGAGTGGATCCAACCCATGTGTGTTTCTGGAACAAGACCCCTTTATGGTTAAACTGTACAAACTTGAAACCATCCTCTCCCCTTTCATTCTCTAAGGAGATGTTTCCCTTTCCTCCATCCTTCCTATGGTCACTGGCTGAGACTGCAGGTTTGGTGGGACAGGGACCGTCCCCCTGTGTGGAGATGGTGTGGCTGGAGTACCCGGCTCTGAGCTCAGGTGAGGCCTGTACTCTTCAGATGAAGCTGTGTGACTTGGTTGACACACCACTCTGCTAGTGCAAGGTGGGAAGGTGCGTTTCTACCCCGGAGGGCTCCCTGCCAGCCTCTTTGGTGCAGCACAGGTTAAGTGGACGCTGTGTTATTTTTGGTCCTGTTGTGGGGTGGCAGGAGGGCAGTGCTACTGGGGGAAAGGTGTCTGCTTTTCAGCTCCATTTCTCCAGGCACAAATGTTTAATAAAAGGAAGTTCTTTCTCCTAATGTTTTTGATTTCTATGCCTCGGTGAGCACATTCCTGTGGCAGGAGCCAGTTGGCACCTTCCACAACTGGCACCTCGCCTGGCTCTGGGAGAGGCCCCTGGGCTCCCAGCTGTTTGTGTTTTGAGCAGCTTGCTGGCAGGGGCTGGCATTCCCTCCCTGGGTTTCGCAGACCTTGACTGGGACTGAGTAAGACTGGCCAGCAAACGCACAGCGATCCTCAAAAGCTCCCAGCGTGCCGGGTCCCTCTTCGCGTCTCGTGGGTGGCTTACGGTCTGGTGGTGACAATGGGAGCAGTGTCGGTGTTCCCTCTGCCGGGGCAGGATGCCGCAGCGAGCTGAGCCCCGTCCAGCCTGCTGCCTCGCACACCCCCTGGGAGCAGAGCTGCTAGGACATCTCAGAAGAGGCAGGATTATCCTGCGACCATCTCTTTCTTAATTGATTAACGGTTCTGCAAACATTCACAGTGCCTAGTAATTTGCAAATGCTTGGCTCCCCTCCTCTCCTTCTTGGAGGCCCTTGTGGGCTAAGCATATAAATACACTGTTTTTAAAAAAACAGTATAAATATAGATTTGGGGTGTTGCTTTGGTGCTGCAGGTCAGAGCTATTTTGATACAACACTGGAGATGGTATTTTCCATGTTTCATCTTTATTTTTGTTAGTATTAGCAACACTGTTGCATGAAGACAGCCACACATGAAATATTCCATGTTTGAAATATTCCGTTGCCCACTCACACCTATTTTTGTAATTTTGGAGGGGACCAAGATATGGTCGGTAGGTCAGTGCATGCTGGCAATGACCTCACTGAAGCCGGTGGGGTGACACTAGTGTAGCTGGCCTTGGGGACCAGGCCTTTTTCTTGGCTGGAGGAGAGGGCTCAGACCAGCTTCAGAGGTGCCCAGGGTGCACATGGCATCCTGCATTTACACCGTGCTCGGGACAAGCCCTTGTGGAGCCAAGGTCCTGCCTCTCCCTGGCACTGGGCAGTGGGGAGGGAGCAAGGTGGGAAGAAGTGCAAGTAAGGCCATGTGGCTCTGGGTGTCCCAGAAGGGGTGGTTGTGGTGAAGAGCACCCTCCAGACAGTGTTTGGGCGGGGACCTAGTGAGCAACAGGGAGCCCCAGAGGGACTCTAGGGTTCCCCCTTTTCCAGACAGTGTCTGAGAAATTCCTGGCCTTCAGCAACCTGCAGGTATCCCAGCCGTGGTGTTTGGGGCTCTGAGTTAAGACCCAGCCTGCTGTTTGATTTTCACATGCTTGAAGGGTGGCTTGCACTGAGCAGCGAGGGCACAGGCTGTTTGCAGCGCGTGGCAAGGTGGTGGTGGGTGCACCTCCTTTCCTTTTGACTGTTCCCTTCCAGTGTAGTATGGCCTGGGACCAGTGGTGCCACTTTGGCTCCCTGTTGATGTCTGCCCACTCTGCTCTCACCCCCTTTCCAGTCCCTGGAAGACTTCTGACTTTCCCAGATGTGTCCAGCCATGAGTTCTCCCTCTTCCCAAAATGGAAAATCAGCTCCACTAGGTGACAGCTTCCCTACTTGTCCTTAGCCAAAGTGAGACCTACCCATCCCATCTCATTGCTGGGTAGGATCTGATGAAGAGGTGGTTTTACTAGCTGCACAAGCTATGGGAACGTGGTATGAAAACATTAAAGATGGTAGTGTATTATACAGCACGAAAACATCAAGATACTGGACTTTCAGACATGTCTGCAGTGGGGGCTGAGCTCTCCAAGTCTGTGAGAATATTACCTTTGTGTCTAGGTTTTTGCCCAGTTTCCTTCTTCAGTAGCTTGCAGCATTCAGATGCCTTAAAGCAGTATTTTTCCACCTTTCCAAAGCACCCTGTCTCTGCAAATTCCCTCTCTCTTTTTGCTTTTTATTCTCCTTCTGCTAAACCTATTGCCACCCCAGTACCGGGGAGAATTGAGTTTATTGCATAGCGAAAGCCATTTATCAAGATGCTGCTAAAATAGCAAGTAACAGAACATGCCTTTGCTGGTTGCCAGCGGGCAGCATTTCTGAAATGCTGGCAGGGCTGAGCAAATACTTGCAAGCCTCAAGATGGCTACTCAACCTGGAAAGAAGAGAGGCAGCTTTAGTTCCAGACCACGAGGAGCAGTTTGTCCTGGCTGTACAGTAACAGGAGGCCAGTTTTCAGCAGCAGCAGTCTTCCGGACTCGGCAGGCTGGGTTGCCATTTTTGCAGCAGCCTCCTCCCGAGGCAAAGCCATTGCATGCTACAACACAAAGACGGTGCTTTGGCCACCTGATATTTTTGGGAACATTTTAAGCCCCATCCAAACGGGGACTGTCTGACAGCTCTCCGCATGGGGAGAAATGCCAGCAGGGTGGCCGCCCTGGAGGTTTGTCCTACAAGACCTGCTTGTTTGTGTCCTGATGTTTTGACACAAAGATGGTACTGTTGCTGTAGAAGGAAATGAAATCGCAGTGTGACATAGGGCTGGTGTGATCAGAAGTTGTTTTTGCAGCGGTAAAGTTGACCTGAGGGTTCAGGAATATTCCAATACAATTTGGGCTAGCGGAACAGCTCCAAAGCAACAAGACACGCATCCCCAGAGGACAGGAGAACTCGGGGTGATCTTTGTGGTGAATGAGAAAAGATCATTGCTGAGCTAGGAACAGTTAGGAGCTGGCTGCCAAGGGAAGGGCTGGAATGGACTTCAGTGGAGATATTCGAGGCAGACAAAACGCTCAGCATGGGTTTAGGGATAATTAAATCCATCCGACATGTTACAGTGAGAGGGGTTCAAAGAGCCAGCTAGAGGTCCCTTAGCACATCTCTTGGGTTGCTAGTCTGCTTTCTGTTGTTCATTACATGCTCTTTGAAGTCTGAAAATCCCTATTGTTTCATGGTCAATTTGCCTCTCTTTTTCCAAGGCCAGTATTATCTTCAGTGAAGCTAGTTTCTGTATGTTTTAGTTTGATATTTCAAATCCTGGTATCATTCTCCTCTGTGGCAAAACCAGAGGCAGGTAGAGAGGGGCATGAAGTTCCCTCCCTGACCACCACTGGTAATTAGGGGGTTTTCCTCTAAGGATCTCATGCCCTTCTGTGGATCTGATCTTCCACTCCAAGTCTACCCCATGTAACCCCACATAGTGTAATGTAGTTCTAAAGTCAGCCTTTTCATTGCAACCTCCTAACAGCAATTGAATGCAGAGGGAAATTAATATTTTTGTTGCCATTGAACAGTTGGGAAAACTGAGGAATACAGAGCTGATGTGACTTGTTCCGAGTGATGCAGTAAATAAGTGGCACAGGTGGGGGAAAAAGACAGGGTCTTCAGAGTCCCAGTTCTTCCCACCAGATCAGGCTGTTTCCCAAATGCCAAAGAGGTTGGAGTCTCATTGTTTTTACTTTAATTTTTAGACGCTACCTTCTTCAAGCTGTTTTGCCTGTTTCACAGTGGCCAGTGTTTAAACAGCATTAGCAGGAAATGTTTTTAAAATGTGCTTTAAAAAACACACAATTCTATTAAGATGTTCTTTTTATTTCCAGCTTAGACAGAGGCTTAGGATTCACAAAGAATGAAACTCTTGTCACAAGGGATAGTTAGGAAGCAATTTGTTTTGGAGCTATTCTTGTCATTTTTGATGGCAGGACTGATTAACTTGCTGGGCATTGGTAGGTCATTTGTGGCCCTCACAGTGAAAGAGGACTTTACAGTCAATTAAATTCTGTACTCTGCATAGCTCCTCTCAAAGCCAAGAGTCCTAGCTGGACTCCTTGCCTCTTAAATCTTTGCCTTGACTCTAGATATAGCCCCAGTGGAAATTATGGATCCAATGCAGAAATTATTGGGTGAGGCTCTTTGGACAGGATGACAAGACTAGATGATCCAAAATGTCCCTTTGGGTCTTGAAAACTATGAATCTTCATGGACATCTCCAACCTTAAATTGGTGTATGGGGTTTTGTGCAAGCATTGTTTCCTCCCATGCTGACATGAGCTGTGGCTGGGCTGGAAAGCAGGAGCTTTTACAAAAAAACGCCACGTGTCAGATGAGGGAAAAGAAAGGACAGCATGACTGACACAACGCTTGCCTTAGCCACTGCCTAGATTCAAAACACACAAGCGAGGAAAATAATATCTAAAGAGAGAATAAATACTTTGTTGGAGAAGTCTGGAGCAACATCCTAGTAGCTGGCTGTAGGGAGGACGGCTGGCTCGAGGCAGCTGAGGAGGGGCAGGCAGAGATCGGGCAGCGGTCCCAACAGGAGCCTAAAGGTGAGAGGTTCGGACCTTGTTGCTCTTTGGGCTGAGCTGGGAAACACTGGTTTTGCTGAGATTGTTCAAGCTGTGCAGCCTGCAGTGCTTTGAGCTGGTGCACCTGGCAACACCGGCCTTGCCATCTCTGTTACTGAGAGTGTTTATGGGACATCTAGTGCTTGGGGTATACAGCTGAAGTTGTGGTACGCGGTATGTTACCAGGTATCCGGAGGAGACTGGTGTGCCACAGCACCCACAGAAACATCCTGCAGTGCAGCTGCGTACTGCTGCATCCAATTAAACTGCTGGAGCAATTTGGAGAGACAGAAAGGATTGACTCAGGATTTGGCCAGGATCCTGGGACTGATACTCCAGTTACTCTAGCAGAATAAAACAAAAAAACACATGCATTGGGATTTTTTAATAAGTGTTTAAGACCTTGGATTTGTGTCTCATCAGTCATTTGATCCAGCCACAGGACTCTTATTAGCAGGTGGGAAAGAAATCCTTTCTGAGCATTAAACACTGTAAGTTTCCTCCCCGACTGCTAAGCTATCATTACGTCTGGTTGGAAGCCTGTTTACAGTTGCTACTTTGGGTTGCCAGGCTACTAGTAGCATAGTTTTTCACCAGATGGTCCCTGAAGCATCCTGGAGACAATCTTCTCCAGATCCTTGACTAAGAAGAGGCTCCCCCAAATCACCAGTTCTGGTTCAGACTGACCCCACTGTAATCAAACGAGCACCAGAAGTTACAACAGACCATGCGCCCGACATGAGATCCTTCTGCTGCTCCAGGTTGCTGAAAGTCCTGAATGCTCCCACCAGTCCCTAGGCCTGCTCAGGATGCCTCAGCATGGTCCTTTGCAAGGTTTGGTTCTAAAGGCAGAAGCTGGATCTGTGTGCCAAGGAGGATGGTCAGCCTCTGTGTAATCTGATGGATCAGAGAGGCTCATGCATCTGTCTTTGAAGATGCAGAGGAGAAAGGAGCAAATGCTTCGTGCATCAGCCCTTTCCCAGCCATACTTCCCCAGCAAAGCAGCTGCTAGTGACAGCGCACGGTGTACTGAGAGGGCTGCAGAGATCAGAAAAGCACTCCGGCATGTCCCAGTGCTGGAATGCAGCTCCTGGAAGTGAGAGATGAAGCAGCTGTTGCAGGAACAGCACTGTGAGCTGCAGCTCAGAGCTTCCCAGAGCACCTCATTCCTGGCTCGTGGCATCTCTGACTTGGTGAACTCGGCAGACCACTGAGTTGGGCATAAAGAGATGGAATTTTCCTCTGAGGAGAAGTGACCTTCAGCTGAAGTGACTCAGAGCCTGCTGTTGGGATTAGCAACGAAAGAGTTTTACCAGTGAGAAGCCTTTGTCCTGCTGTGATGCTTTTGGTTCACAAAAGCGGCTGTGCTGAGCGCTGCGCAGCCTCGTGATGCCTTCACGAACGTTACAGGAGCTGATGTCTGCACAAAGGGAGTGGGAGCACACAGCCGCGCGGTGGGGGACTTGCCTCCCACAGGAGCCCCCTACAGGCTCCAGGATTTTTTCCAAGGTCGATATCCAGTGTACCTCAAGCTAGGGAAGATGCGAGGTGAACGGAGCACAGCTCGAGTAGATGGCTGCAAGGGCACAAAGGCAGAATCGGTTTCTGGCAGAGACGTCAGGGAGTGAACAGGACAGGGCTGGGGGGGACATACAGAGGTAAAAAGGAGTAGGGCAAACCCTGGGGTCCTCCAGGAAAAAATCATGTGGGCTGTCAAGAGTAAATGACACCCAAAGTGTCTTGGATAGTGGGAGGTTGGAGAGTAAAGCCAAGCTATTCAGGTGCTTGAGCCTCCTGTCTGCTTGAAGAGTTTTTCTTGCTGTTAAGAGTATCTGGAGATCCCCTTTAGAGGGCCAAGAGAGCAAAGTGTTTGCTTGCAATCTGAATGACTTGTAGAAACATCCTCCTTCCACCCCAGTTCTCACTTGTGCTCATCACTAGCTTCATCTTTCCCAGAGCTGTGCGATCCTCTTTCACCTTGAGGAATGTTTCTCCACTTATAATTGTAGGTTGCCTATGGGACCACAGAAAACAGCCCTGTCACCTTCATGGGATTCCCCGATGATAACGTTACCAGAAAAACTGAAACCGTGGGATGCATCTTCCCCCACACAGAGGTGAACGTGACCCTCCTGCCTGCTCCACATTCTCTATTCACAGCAGACCTCAGCTCATCCTCCTTTTCTGGAGGCTGGAGTTGGTCTGCGCCATAACTCTTGGCTTAGCTTCTTGAAGCACCTGGCTCTCTTCCATTGCAGGCAAAGATTGAGGATCCAGCAACAGGGGAGCCTGTACCTCTAAATACTCCTGGGGAACTTCAGATCCGGGGCTACTGCGTCATGCTGGGGTACTGGGATGACCCTGCCAAAACAAGGGAAGTGGTCTCTAATGATAAGTGGTACAAGACTGGGTGAGTGTGGAAACGTCCCTTCTCTTCTAAGCCTGTCCTGCAGGGTGCCACTGGGTGGGGCAGTTGTACATGAATGGTTTGACAGTGGTGTCCAAAGTAGGGAAAACAGAACAAATTTAGCCCTCTGATCCATCAGTCCATCTCTATGAACTTCAGAGCAGCCTTTAGCACATAGCGCTCAGTGTGAGCTGCCTCTGGAGATGGGGATATTTGCTTCGTTGTTGGTGCAATTGTGCCCTTCCTCTAAGAGGGGAAGGGCTGTGGAGATATGCACTGGAGATAAGGTTGACCATGGAAGGAATCCTCTTCCCTCGAACCAGATGTTTCTGCTGCTGCTGACAGTGTCTGGGCTGTAGCAGAAACACTCTGTTCTCCACAGGGTTTTTCTTTTCAGGGTTCAAAAAGCTCAGTACATCCATGGACAGGGAACATCTCAGCTTTCCCCTCCAGAAACTCTGACCTGGCCTCCAGACAAGGCTGGCTGGGTGGATCAGTCGTTCTTCCACCTAGCCAGAATAGGACCAAGATTGTGGTGTTGTTGCAGGGACCTTGCAAGTTTGGATGAGCACGGCTACTGCAAAATTATAGGTCGCTGCAAGGACATGATTATTCGGGGAGGAGAGAACATCTACCCAGCAGAACTCGAGCAGTTTCTCCACACTCATCCCAAGGTTGAGGAAGCCCAGGTGAGTGGGAGGGAGGGTGGTGAGCAAGCAGCAATGTTTAATGCAGTGGGAAACCTGTACACGAATCAACCCCTGATGGCTGCTTGGGACCAGCTTGTCTTCACCTCTTTTCAGCTTCTCCTTTCTTGTAATCTTAATTGGTAACCAGGCAGGAAAGGCTTAAGGCACGGAAAGGGCAAGCAGAGCTCCTGGGTCTGCTCCTGTTTGGCATAGGGCACATACGCAAACTCCTTATGCGTCAGCTTCACGTCTGCGAAGTGGCAGCCATCACTCTTCTTTGATTTTTTGACTCTTTGTCCACTTTCCTAGCTCTCTCTAAAGTTCTAATCTAGAAAACACTCTAAAAGGACAATTTTTATTGGTAACTAATTACTGGACTCTGAAATCAAAAAAGACTCCTCCAATGAGCCCCTAAAGATGAGGAGTTAGACTTAGTTTCATCTGTTCACAAGGAGGAAATGATTTGTGGCTTTTAGCAGCTGCTCCCAATCTGCTGGGATTGTTCTCCTCCAGGTTTTGTGCCAGACAAGTCTCCCCATAAATAAACCAGCTATTTAGTAAGTGTTGTGCCTGCGCCAGGCTAGCAGCTCTCCTTGGAATATTCCCAGTGCAGATGGGTTGCAAACCAGACCTGTTTATGCAGTTTCTAGGGCTTTATGTCACTGCCCTGGATTCAAAAGGATTGACGTGTCTCTAGGATTTTGAGATATCAGTTCGAGGCGGGGAATGACAGCAGAGGACTCTTGAGAAATTGTGCAAGCAAACTTGAGAGAGAGCAGGCTTGGGAAGCCTGACTCCTGCATCAGATGATCAGATTTCCTGGTAACGTAGGGAAAGAGCCACTAAGATCTGTTTTTCTACTTCATTCCTCTCATGCTATTTCCTATGGAGATCTCAAAGTGTTTTGAATAAACTTCCCAGGTCGTCTTGTCAGCTCTGAAGCCTATTGCCCCATTTTTACAGTTGGAGAAGCAAAGTCACAAAGAAAGATGACGACAGGCCCAAGTTACACCTGAGATGACATCATGCCTAGCTGGTCTGACTCAGCCCTCACTCCAGTGACTAATCCGCAGTGATTTTGCAAAGAAAAAGTTGCTAGAGTCTGTGGGAAAGAGCAGCCCTGAGTGCCCACGCTGGTCTGCCGTGCGTCCTCTGACAAACAGCAGGGAGGTCCTTCCGGGAGGAAGGTGTCATGTAGGAGGCTGTGAGATGGTGAGGCAGCTCAGACTGCCTTTACAGCAGTGCAGCCCCACCGCCAGCCACAGAGCTCCTGCATCCAGCCACGTAGGTCAGGGCCTGTGCTGTGGGCCAGTGCGACTACCCTGCAGGCACAGCCAGCACGTGTGAGGAGAGAAGTGTCTCCTAGGGTTCATGCATCCTTCTGTCCCTACCAGGTGGTTGGCGTGAAGGATTCACGGATGGGAGAAGAGATCTGTGCCTGCATCCGAGTGAGAGCTGGGCAGAAATGCACAGAGGAAGACATTAAAACGTTCTGCAAAGGGAAGGTAGGACTTCCATTCACGTGCCCGGTAATTCAGTACCCTGCTGGACCAGCCCACCCAGCAGCTGCTGTAAATTTTGCAAAGGAAATTGCCGTGATTTAGAGCAGCTTGGGATCCAATCCTCATAGCCCTGGCTCAGGCACTGAGTGGTAGGTAGTGTAAGCAGCACGTGTGCTGGATATGCCGCTCCTTGCAGGTCATGGAGCTGTGGTCTTTCTCTTTCCAGATCTCTCATTTCAAGATCCCCCGGTACATCGTGTTTGTGAACCAGTATCCGCTCACAGTCTCGGGCAAGGTAAGAGATAGGCTGGGGTGCAGCAGGCATGATGGGCAGAACTTGTTTTTGCTGTCTCCTCTCTGATGTCTCCTCCTTTTCTCTGTGCTTTGTTCCAGATTCAGAAATACAAGTTGAGAGAGCAGATGGAGAAGCATCTTGAGCTCTGAGCTCAGGAAGGCAGAACCAAGAAAGGGATAAATCAGATCCACCCCAGCCAGGTTTGCATCTCCTTTTCACCTGTACCAAGCAGCAGAGAAGGTCTCTCTTGGGTACAATGCTCATGGCACTTTTAGTTATTAAAACAAAGAGCTTTTGTTTCCCCACTTGGGCTTGTTTCTTTGCCAAGAGAAATCCTGGGGTATGAGGAAGGGATGCTTATTTCTGGAATTCTGTCCTGTTACTCTAAGATCTTATAAAATTTTTTAAATCTTTTGTCTGCTTGGATTCTAGGGTATCTTAGGTTGTATAAAACACCCCAGTGAAATGACACAGCTGATAGGAAACTCTTGAAATAAAGAGCAGGACCTCTACAGAGTGAGGCTTTGAATGGGAAGTGGCTCCTAATAGCTGGAGAAAGGTAGTGCTGTTCTCAGGCTTCTCATGGGCATTCTGAACTGCAAAAAAGAAACTTCCAAAATATATTTAATGTTCTTTATTTTCCTATTTTGAACAAGATAAGACAGCAAACATATTACAGAAACACCAAACTTCCTGTCCCACCAGAAGTGTAAAGCAAGAACATACCTGGGACAGTATTTTTACGGGAGGTATTTGGTACCTCCCAACCATGAAACACTACATCGAGAAGGTGAAGAGCAGAGCTCCGCTGCCTTCCCGGCTGCAGTGTCCCACTCCAGCTGGAGAGCGGATAGCACTGCTGCTCACGCCGTGTCACGGACTCTCCCGCCTGCCTCCCCGCCTGATTTCTCTGTTCTCACGCTCCCCAAACACTGCTGGTAGCTGGGCCTCGACGCTCAGTGTGGCGCTTTCCCCAGTAAACGGGGAGAAACGTTACGAAAGGGAGGGAGAGAAAGCGTCAGCAAGGCCTCTGGATATCGGATCTCCCAGCTGGGCCGTGGGCTCTACCCATGGAAGCAGACCAATCGGGAAAAAGACCCATGGCTCGTGTTTGGTTTCTGAAAGAAAACACAAGACTGTTAGCATCAGACCCTGCAGATTTGGCCCCCAGTGCTGTCGCCTTTCCATATAGTGTCTTTCCAGATAGTATCTCCACCTTTCCCAAACTGCTGTTGGGGATGGTGTCAGCATGTGCACTGGCTTCTTTCTGTCCTGCTGGGCATCACCCTGGTAAGTCTGATGTGTGCAAGCAGAACTTGAGTCTGTTCACTGCCCTGGTTTTAGGATTCCTTTTAAATCTTCCTTTTTATAAACCTTCCTTTTTAGAGGAAGAACTCTTTTGCTGGATTACAGTAACTGCAGTCAGTGATCTCCTTGGAGATGCAATGGAGCTCTAGTCCTGATGTCTAAGAAAGGACTTTCTTTACCTTCCCTTGCCTCTCCCAGTATGAACCCCTGGGTGGGATAGGATGTCTGTCAGTGAGAGATGTTTCTCCTCTGGTTCCTGTTTGATACCTTTATCGTTTGCACAGTCTTTGCATTCTCCAGAAGCACACAGTGTACTCACTCGATTTAGGAGTCCCTGCAGTTTGCTTGTCAGAAGCGGTGCAGTCTGCCCTCGTTTGCATCGGTAGACACACTGCTAACGAACACACCAAGAACTGGTTACAAACAGTGCCCTGAGATACAGACACGCCGCTCAGCCCCCATCTGCGCTGCTGGCAGCTCCCAGACATGCAGCCCAGCTGAAGAGTCGCTCACGGGGAGTTGCTCTGCGTGTGCTTTTCAGCCAAAACCCCAGTCCTGGAGCCCTGCTCCTTAGAGCAGAGCGTTTCTCCCAGAGCTGGTACCATACCGTCTGCAGTTACGAACCACAGCAGAACGTCTTTGCCAAAGAAGCCTCCTGCAAGCCAAGGGGCTCTGTGCCAGCACTGTCCATCCCCACAAGACGGTCAGCAGCTGAACCCCTTTCCCCGCACCATCCCTTTGCCGCTGCTCTGCTGCCCTGGCCTCGTTTAGCCCTTGTCTGCCAGGAGGCCTTTCAAGAAGGCTCATGGTCATGCTGGAGGCTTTTTTGAGATAGATGTGCTCCAGGAAGCTGAAAGCTCTAGCCATCCTTGCCCTCCAGCCGCATGTGGCAAGGTAGCAGCAGCCTGTTGCCAATTCCCTAATCCTGATTCGAAACCGTAAGCGAGAGGTAAATGCTCTGTTACCATCCTACTACCAGGGTCCTGAGCTCTCCTAACCCATTAAGCATGCTGAAGGAGAAGCTTGATTACTGAAACCCCAGTTGTCCTCCCCAGCAGCCCAGCTCTCTGCAAATACTCACAGGGGGCGAAAGGATGAGCATCGCAGCTCGCAGCATAGCTTCAGAGCACGAGGTCGTATGCAGGCTCCAGGACTGCGGCTCCCCAGACCCGCATCTCACTCTTATAGAGCTTGCTGCAAGCTTGGAAACTACCGACGGACAGGGTGGGATCTTCCAGGCAGACACAGCAAGGAGAGGGTTACGTCAGAGGCGCTTTCTAGTCACCCGCGTTCCGGCCTGGGAACAGGAAACTGTTGCAAGGGTTTTCCCCTCTTTGTCATGGATATTTTTCACTTCTCCGCTTCTATTAATGGAGCAAATTAAAAAAAAAAATCTTGAATGCCAATTTTGGCTTTGCAGAAGTCTGAGCCGAGCCGAGGCCCAGCTGCGGCTCCGTTCTCAGAAACGCTGAGCAGGCAATAGCTGGAAAACCCTCTTCCCCTACCAGCCCTTGAGAAAGAGCCAGATTTCCTGGGGTGGGAGGGAGCCGTGATGCTGGTGAGTAACCGTGGGGTCCCGGGGGCTGCAGGGGCTGCAGTGCCCTTCGCCCCAGACCCAGCGGTGGCCGGAGTCACTTTGGGGCAGCACGGATGGAGACAGCAGTCAGGAAAGGACATTGTCCCCAAAACTAGCGTCCCCACGGTGACTGGGGGCACGTCCGGGGCAGCAGAGCCGTGGCATCGCGAAGAGACGGCGCGCGGGCTTTTCCCTGGCCGCGGCATGGGGGGAACGGCGAGGGCCGCGCGTAGGCATGCGCAAGAGGTGGAGATTGGATCGAAGGTAGGAGCCGAGGCTGGACGCGCCCAGCGCAGCTGCAACGGCGGCGGGGAGCGCATGCAAAACCGGGGCACCACCAGCAAACACCGCTTTCCTTTCTCTCCCTCCTCTTTTCCTTGCCCTTCCTTTCCCGATTGCTGCCCTGTCCCCTAGCACTGCCGGATCCCCCAGCCGAGGGTTGTGCGGCACGGTGAGCAGGCTCCTGCTGCGCTGCACCCCAGGGTGACCCCTGGGGCCATCGAGCCAAGCGGCACTGGCTGCTCGTGTTGAAAAACACACCCGGGAGCAGCGGGCTCCAGCGTGGCCGTGCTCGCACCCGCTGCACGGGGCCTGCGGGCATGGGTGCCTCCGAGCACAATCCCCGCTCGAGGTGATGCTGCTGAGGGCTGCACGAGGGCCATGGGTGCAGGGTGCAAGGAGCCAGTGCAGGGCTGGGTGCACGCAGAGCGAATGGGTGCAGGGCTATGTGCACACACGGGTGCAGAGCTGAGTGCGTGGCTAGATGCAGGGTGCAGAGTGCACGCAGGGTGATGGGTGCAGGGCTGGGCGCAGGGTCATGCAGGGGTGACGGTGCAGGGCCAGATGCAGGGTGCATGTGGGAGTGATGAGTGCAGGGCCAGGTGCAGGGTGCACGCAGGGCCGATGGGTGCAGGGCTGGATGCAAGGTGCACACGGGAGTGCTGGGTGCAGGGCCAGGTGCAGAGTGCACGCAGGGGTGATGGGTGCAGGGCCGGGTGCAGGGTGCACACGGGAGTGCTGGGTGCAGGGCTGGGCGCAGGGTGCATGCAGGGCCGATGGGTGCAGGGCTGGGTGCAGGGTGCACATGGGAGTACTGGGTGCAGGGCCAGGTGCAGAGTGCACGCAGGGGTGATGGGTGCAGGGCAGGGTGCACGTGGGAGTGATGAGTGCAGGGCCAGGTGCAGGGTGCATGCAGGGCCGATGGGTGCAGGGCTGGGTGCAGGGTGCACATGGGAGTACTGGGTGCAGGGTGCACGCAGGGGTGATGGGTGCAGGGCTGGGCGCAGGGTCACACAGGGGTGATGGGGCAGGGCCGGGTGCAGGGTGCACACGGGAGTACTGGGTGCAGGGTCACGCGGGGGCGATGGGCGCAGGCTCCTGGGTGCAGGGAGGCGGCGCGGGGCCAGGCCAGCGGCGGGGGCGGAGCGGGGCCGTGGCCGCTCCCCTCCCCCGTGCCCGCGGTGCCGCATGGCGGCGGCGGTCGCTGCTGCGCGGCGCGGGGGGCTCCGGCTCTGCGGGAGCGGGGCCGCGCCGTGCACGGGGCCCGGGGCGGGCACGCGCGCGGGGGGCGGGCTCTGCCCTGCACGCGCGGGGGGGGGGGGGTTGCACGTGGGGAGAGCACACGTGGGTTGCTCGTGCCTTGCACACGTGTGGAGGGTGCACGTGGGAGCGCCCGTGCCTTGCACAGGTGGAGGGAGCACGCAGGGTCCCTGTGCCTTACACGGCGGGGGGGGGGGGGGGGTTGCACATGGGAGTCCTCGTGCCTTGCACAGAGGGGGAGGGGGGCACGAGTGGCCTTCCCTGGGCCTTGCACATGTTAGGGGGGTGCACGAGCAGCCCCTGAGTGTTGCACACAGGTGGAGGCCCAGGGCCATGCACATGGCTGGGGGGTGCAGGTGGGGGCCCTGCCTCACCCGCACGGGCGCCTTGAACATGCAGCATCCTGGGGAGTGGGGGCCCCGGGGAGTGGGGGCCCTGGGGGCCACGCACGAGGCCCTCGCCAGGCACCCGGGGCCTGCCCTGCTCCACCTGGCTGGGTGCAGAGACGGGTGCACACGTGGGCGCGGGGTGCACCCTGCACGGCTGCTCCGCACACGTGGAGGAGGTGCTGGCCGGGGGCTGCGCACGGCCCACGCCTCCTCTGCAGCTTGCGGAGAAGAAAAAGCGAAGAAATGGTCCTGCAGCATTGCAGCGGGCGTCGGTGCACAGCCGCGGTGCGTGAATCGTTTTTAACACAAATTCATTGGTTTTAATGTCAACTCCTTGCCAGAGCGGTACGGATCCGCTCTGCTGGCGCCGGGCGCATCTCTCCCTGTTCCTGCTGCAGGCAAAAAGCCGCCGTCAGAGCCTCGACGTCCGGCCAGGGGCTCGTGCAGCGGAGGCTCGTCGCCCGCTGGGCTCGGCCGGCTCCGCAGGGGCTGCCGGCACCATGAGCCTTTTCGGGGTATTTTGAAAAGCCCCGGGCCTGGCTCCTGCGAGTCTGCACCTTTCTGAGGGTGTTTAAGAGGATTTGGGAAATGTGGGCCCATGCCCGCTCCTGGGGGGGGGGGGGGGTCGTGCTGGGGCAGCCTGCTGCTGGGCCCCCGTGACCGCACCGGCACTGGAGAGCACGGGGACAGCACGGCGCTAGCAGAGCTGCTGCCGCTCGCTGCGTGCCGCTGGGGACGGTGTACCGAAACGCTCTCCGGCAGGAGTCATCATCACCGGCCCTTCCAACACAACGGGGGAGGGATCAGGCAGCACAGCAGCAGGGATCACTGAAGGATCCAAAACCCCAAAATGGCTTAACTTGCCCTTGGGGTTTCCTGTTGCTCCGGAAATTCAACGTGGCCAATCTTTTGGGTTGAACCAACAGCAATCTGGTGGTTTGCGGGCAGCACAGGAACTGCGTGCACTAGGCCTGGGGAAACGACGTGGCTGGGGCATGGCATCAACAAAGCTAGGAAGGGGACTGACAGCTGAACAGCCAAGGAGCAGGGGCTGAAGAGAAAGCCCTGGTGCGGACTTGACATGTGCATTGCACACCCGTCCTCTGCATTGCATAGTCCTACCTCATGGGTTGCCCAGCCTTCCCCCGTGCATTACGCAACCTTCCCCCATGCATTGCACAACCTCCACCCATGCATTGCGCAGCCCTGTCCTTTGCACTGCACTGTCCAACCCCATGCATTGCAAAACCTTCCCTCATGCATTGCATTACTTTCCCCTGTGCATTGCACACCCCCGTCCCTTGCGTTGAACAGTCCTGCCCCATGCACTGCACCACCTTTTCTCGTGCATTACGTAACCGCTCCCATGCACTGCACGGCGCTGCCCGTGCAGGGTGCTACAGTGCGCGGTGCGCAGGCACGGCACGGCGCGGCGCACTCCCACACTGCGCACGCGCAAGAGAGAAAGACCCCCCCCCTCCCCGCCCCGGGGCGGGGCTTGCTTGCGGCCGGGCGGCGGGCGCATGCGTGCAGCGGCGGCCCGCTACCATCCTCCGGAAGCGGTAACGTAGAGGCCGGGAGGTGCCTCTCTAGGCGCGCGGCGGCGTCTCGGTGGCGGCCCGCCGCCGTTGCCATGGCGCCCGGCGGCCTGCGGGATGCTGCCGCCGCCCGGCCGCGGCTCGAGGAAGGAGGCGCGGAGCCGCCGGGTGCCCTCGCTCGGCTCGGCCGCCGACTCGGCCCAGCCGGCCAAGAAGGAGCCTCGCGTCAAAACCCCCCCGGGTAGGGGCCGGCCGGGCCCGGGGGCCGGGCCGCGGGGAGGCCCCGGGGCGGCGGGGGCCCAGCGCGGCCCCCGGGCGCCCACCGCGCCGCGGGGCTGGCTCGGTCACCCCGAGTATATCCAAGGCAGTAATGCGTAGCCACCTATCAGCACGGTTGGCTTCTCGTATTAAGTTACTTATTTACTATAAAGGCTGCATATTATGTCTCTCAAGAGAGAGGACCTCAAGTCCTGGTGGGACGTTAAGAGTTATGGGAGGAACAAAACAGATACAAGATTGCCTTCCGCTGATCCCCGGAGCCGGGTTCGCCCTGGCAATCAGCAAACGGTGCTGAAGGTCTTTTTGCTATTCAGGGTTTGCTGAAGAGCTTTTTTTTTTTTTTTTTTTTTTTTTTTTTTTTTTTTTTTGTATAGAACTGAGTTCTGCTTAGTGACCGCAGTGAAGCAGAGCTCTGCACAGAAGCTGTGTGCTTGCGTTTGCAACCCCGAGTAGGAAACTTCTGGAATTTGTTCTGCTGCGCATAGCTGTGTTGTTTGTATCTAATTCACTGCCTCTTATCTAGAGTGAGGGGCATAACACAACTGAATCCCAGTGACTCACTTTGGTTCTTGTAGCTTCTCAGAGTTTGATTCCTTAAGTATAAGGGATGCTGAATTTGATTGTTCCATGAAACCTTGAAACAGTAGTGCAGCTGAAAATGACTTGAAGCTGGACTGAAAGAGCAGGATAAGGTTTCCTTGGGAGGCTGAGGAAAAGGTCCTTTCTCTTGTCTTTCAGACAAGAAGAAGGTAAAAACGTTTGAAGTGTCCTCGCCAACAATTGCAGAAGAGCCTGAGCCAGTTCCGTGTGTTCTGCAAGGAGATGAAATCCAAGCACTTGCCATTAAGGTGGAGGATCTGGAGAAAGTATGTGTTTTCACTGATAGAAACAACTACCTTCACTGAAACTTTCCTTTTATTTTGTATGTTTAACAGAGGATCCTGAACATTTATTTGAACTAAAACAAAACCTTGGCGTTCATTCCATTTTGTCCGTCCTGCTTTTTAGTGCTTGTCAGATCATCAGGCTCAGTTCCTAAACATAAAAGAATACTAAATGATCTTTTAAAAGGGAATAGCAAGTCACTGTCCCTTCAAAATTACATTTCCAATGTTGTTCTCTTGTGAGATGCATATGTTGTTTAGTAACTATCACCTGTGTGAGTAGAAGCATTTGACATGAAGAGATACAGCAGAAAATTCTTGAGAAGCCATTTAAAACTCTTCTCCCTGCTCCAATTTTACAGTAGTCAGGAGCATTAAGACAGTAACTAAATTGATATCTCTACTGTCCTGTGACACATCTCTTTGTGGAGGAACAAAATGTACAGGTAGGGCTCCCCAGACCATGCGTGAGTCATGTAATTTCTGTGCTTATCCCCAAAAGATCTGAAGGAATGGATATGGGTCAGTGTATGCCTAATTACACTGTGATTGTTTATTTTCTGTAGCTCCATCCTCCACGCCTTCCCTGCAATGATGAGAGAATTCCAGTTAGCAGGAAATTCCTGGTTCGAAAACATCAACCCAAAGAGACGAAGAAGAAGGTGCAACTCCTAGTAGCGTATCCTGCTATTCCAAAGGCATCTGGGAAACCACTGAGTTTTTTTGGTAGGATTAAGTTTCTTGTCTTACCTTAGAGTTTTAGTTTTGCCAAACCTACCTTTAGTGACCTGGTTCTGCCTTTTAATTTTGTAGGACCAGGACTATTCGGTGATGGCTGTGAAGAGCTCCTCCCTCACCACATTTTAGGAAGTCTCCAGGAGTTCAAAAGGGAAGCCTTAGTCAGAGGGAACACTCAGGTTGGTTTTGTAAAGTGATGAAAATGCTGCTGTGCAACACTTCTCTAGAGGTGGAATGCAGTGTGTGCTGTGCCTTTTGATTTAATTCAGCACCAGTCAGGAACAGGTCGGGCCTGAGAGGTGGTTTTCCCAGTCTCATTAGACAACATGGGGAGTGCTTGCTTCAGAGAAACTGCACCAGCAGGTTTACAAGTCCTGTGTGCAGGAGGAGGTCATGAAAGAAGGAATTACGGAAGCTTCCTCTTCCGTTTGTGCTCCTGCTGACAGCGTCAGGCTAACATGGGAAGAACTGGTGATGCAACAACACTATTGCCTGAGTCCAGTTACTCAGACAGAGTTCCACCGTCTGTGTGTGTGCTCGTAATGCACTATTTCTGTTCCCTTTAGAGTGATTAGGTGAGGGGGTACTGTCAATCTGAAGATTTTTTTTTCTCCTCCCCTCTCCTATTTTTGTTGTGGTAGCAGTGTGGGCATGGGGAGGTTAATCTAATGTTTCCTTTCTCTTCAGATAGCAGAATTTATTGATGATTCTCCTCAAGATGTTATAGCAGTAGCTTTGAAAGAAAAATGGGGAGAAGAGAAGGAAAAGGTTCATCAGACCCCACCATCAGAGCACAAAGCTCTCCAGAACTGGCATCGTCATATGGAAATCAGGAAAAAGCAAGAGAAATATCTGGGAAGTGAGTAAAGCTGAGACCTCATTGTATGAAATTTTATGAGGAAATGGGGGAGCTAGATGGCATCACAACAAGAGCAGACTGGAGTTGATGCTGTTGCAGTCTATCCTCATGTTTCCAGAGCTCCCATGCTGCTAGTGCCTCAGGAGGATCATGGAGGCTGCAGGGAAGTGAGCTGGTGGCTCTGGCTGTGGGTAGGACAGTAGATTTGGTGAGGTTTGTTCTAGGAAGCTTACAAGTAAACAATAGTAATGGCAAGAGGAGTTCCCAGGAGAGGAGCAGCACTGATAATATGGCCTTCCTTATTTTTAGAAATTCTGCAGAAGCCAGAGAATGAGTTGTTGATGAACATCTCAGATGATTACAGGCAAATCCAGGAAGAACGTGACCTCATTGACCGTAGTCTTCCTGCCCTGCTTCCTGGGAAGGTGAGAGCCTCACTTCCCCTGGATCCTGATACGTTGCCATCGTGAAAAGGCTAAGCTACTAGGGCTGTGAATAACATCTCTGAAGAGCTATCATTAGATATTTATCAAAGTCCTCTAATTCTTTCAGCCTAGAATGTAAGAAAAACTTTCAGTGATTAAAAAAAATAAAAACATTAACAGTACCATTTCCACTAGTCAGAGGAAAGCAGCACTGTGTTTTGGCTCCTCACTAATGAACTGCAATTCATGGGCAAGTGCCATGTCTTGATTCTTACCATGGGCTGACATGCACTGGTGAAATGGCTTGGGGGGATGTGCTAGAATTACTGTCCCAAGGCCAGAAAGATCTGATGGCTTCAAGCTTGAATTTTAGGGATGCTCATTAAGGTGCGTGGGTAAATCAGGAGGATTATGGGCATATCCTGTAGTTAAATTTTTATATTTTTAGCACTTTCAAAGGATCTGCATCTATGTGATGCGTTGTTTCATATCATTATGCCTTCATTTAGCTAGTATTTCCCTTGTATTAGGTAGCAGGAGATCTTATTTTGTCTTTGACAGCAGCATAACGGAAATTTTAGCTTATTCTGCAGAAAGTGATTCATTTATGGACTTTTAAAATATTCTTATAAACAGAATGAGACGCTTTCTCCATTTTAGTATCTATTCCCTGGGAAACTAACAGGGACGCTGTATGTATCTGGAAACATCATGGGGAGGCTTATTTTCCACACTAGGGCTACCGAAGAGGGAGCGAGTTCTGGAGCCAACCCGAGCGTATTGGAGATGAGCTCACAGGCCTGATGATGACACTGACTCAAAGAGAACGTGGCTACCCAGAGCCAGTCACTCATGTGGGGAAACCTCAGACTGTCCGGATGGAAACAAGTAAGGGAATGTCAGAGCGGTGATACCACAGTAATGGGGCATGAGTGTGGAGCAACAGAATGACATAGTGGCTCCTGCTAGTACAGAAGCTCACATTACCGTTGCCCTTTTGATGGTTGCAACAAGAGGTACTTCCCAGTCGTGCTTGGTTGGGTCCCCAGTCACTACAGAGGTAGACTTACTGCATGGAAGAACTGTATTACTGTAACTTCTGTGACTTACTCAGGGTATTGCTGCAGTAAAGTTCATACTAATGGGGCTCAATTTTTAAAGCACTGTGAGACCAAAGTTGGTCAGAGCATCAAATAAATAGGTGTTTGGGTATGTAGGCAGTGAGCTCTTGTTTGGATATTTCCACAGGTTTGAAGTCTCCAAAGAAGGCCCCTTTCCGTCTAACCTGGGATAAGAGTCTTTTCCTGAAACATCGACGGCAGGAGCTAAAATCTATCCTAGAGGAGCTGGATTTTTATGCACCAGTAAGACTGGAGGAGCAAGCACATTGTATCACTCTTTTCTTGTCACAGGCTATAGAGTAACATAAAATTAAATAGGGAGTGGATCTGAAGAAGGATAAGAATCTAGAACTTAGCCATGTAGTACTTAACCTGGAAGCTCTCACGTTCTAGGGGGGAATCACAGCCATGAAAGGGATGTCTGACATCCCAAAGTGATGCGTGGAATGGGCTAAGTGCCTCAGAATTGGACCCCAAACTAACAGTATGCAGCTGCCAAGACCAAATGAAAAAAAACCCTGCTGAACACTGGACTTTGATTTAGTGCCTCAAGCAGAAGGAAGACATCTTTACCTACCTGGAAGTCATGCATCCAAAATCTTTTCCTGAAGACAGGTAGCCCCTCCTCTTAAGAAAATGAACAAGTCTCATCTTTTCTTTCTGAAACCTGGTGGTGGGAATGAGAAGGACATGGAGAAGGGAGCTTTTCCATGCTTGCAACACTTGTAGTGGGGAATGCAGTCATCTATGATTCTCAGAAGACCCAGAACTGATTCCTTCCTCTCTCTCTTAAACATTCATTGGCTACGTCTAGAAACAGTCCTAGGAGCAAGACACTTAAATTTCATTTTATTTGTTCTGGAATAAATTGATATATTAGTCTAATATTCTAACTTCCTTTCTATATAAAAAGGAAAATTATAAGTTAGTCTTTTTTCTGTATGTCTAGGATTTGGATGGACTGGAGGTGATTGGTAAAGGCCAGCCTTTCACATCTGTCTCAGCACAGCCTTTTCCACATTTCACCACCTCTGAAGAGTCTGCGAACCTGTAAGTTGTATTTCATAAAGCTGTACTTCTTAATAGAAATAAGGAATTTTGGATGTGCACCATCAGTCTGTAAGGGTGTCCTTATCTTTCCTTATCTGGAATAGAGAGAAGTCTCAATGGGGGCTGATAAAAAGGCATTTTTTAACTTTAAAATTACCAGATTTGGGGATAAAGCAGTTCCTTTGTCCCTTAGGTTGGGGCCTAATGATTAAAGAGCAAGAATCAGAGAGGGTTTTGTTTTGTTTTGTTTTTTTGGCCCTTCTTCCAGTCTTTTCTGTGTGGCTCCAGAGCTTACTTTAGACAAGATGGAGATTCTGCTCCAAATTATCTCGATCTGGTTGTCGTCTTCTAGCCTTCCACATCCATGCTCTCCCCACCCCTGTACAACCCTAGCACCATTTCTCCGTATTCAGCCATATGCCCTCAGCTTTTCTGGGGCAGGTGTCTTTCTTCTTTGTGTTGTTCTGGCTGTCCTGTCCTTCTTGATGGTGACAAGTCTCTAACTGGAGTTTGTTTACCTACAGGGAACCTGATCTGCAGGGCTCTGTCCATAAAGAGAGGTCTGTACAGAAGCACTAGTTGGGCAGTTATTTCTTGTATGGTGACAGCCCTTTGATTCTTTCCTATCTTTAAATGAATTTTTGCTCCATGAAACACTGGCTGTTGTTTTGTTTAGCAGTGACCCCTTTACAGACTATCCTGATGTGGTTCCAGAACCAGTCCTGGGCCCATCTTTAGATTTCTGTGGCCAGCCTGCTCGCTGGATCAACAACGCCACTTCTTACAGGGTAAGCATGCACTTTCTATTGTCCAGTCAAGTTAAGCCTGCTTTAGTTCCAGTGTCAAAGCTGTTCAATGAGTATCACTCCCAGGGCAGAGAATGAGCGATTTATTCTGAGCATAATAGAGTATCCCTGCGATTGCTCTGGAGAGATCTCGAAGCAGAAGCAGTTGCTGTGTCTGCCGTTTGAAGCTCAAATTTCCAGGCTGTATATAATGACTGCTTGACTAGACCTGCCTTACCTGGTTCTCCTACCAAAATTCAACCCCGTATTTGCGGTATTACTTCAAACAAGATGAATACTGCCAGATAGAGTAGAAATTGTTATCTTTGTCCTTTTCTCTTCCTTGTAGGATGAAATTGGCATTGCTGCCCGGCTCACCTTTGAGATTGTGGCTGGTGAAAGAGCTGAAAGCTCCCTGACAGTGAGCAATGATGGCACAGCTGCCATCTGGTATAGCTGGAGGAGGCTTCCCCAGCAAATCCCGTTCAGAGAAACAAAGAAGGGGATACAGTATTTTTACTTTAATACCAGACCAGGTAGGAGAACTACTGATCTCTGAGACCTTTGTACATATACCGCAGAGCACACATTCAGGAGTTGCTGAGTCTGACTAATGGCAGAGCAAGCCTGTTGGTGATTCTCTTTAGAAAGCTACTGTGGGCCTTAGAGCTGACTAACAGCAAAAGAGGTGCATGAGGCAGATTCCTTTCTCGGGATTTAAAGAAAAGGATTTTGGTCCCACTCTGAATGTAAATGGGTAGAATGTCTAAAAGTGAATCATTTTCTGATCACAAACTGTATAATCTGCCAGTGAGAGTGCTGAGCTCACTGGAAAAGGAGCATACAGTGGAAGAAAATGCCAGTTCAGTAACATAGCGAATGGGAGTAAATCTGTAAGGAGCAATAAAGTCTGATAAACAGCAAAGCTTTGGCAAAACTGTTAAAAAGAGATCAGAAGACTCATTGGGGTGTCCGGAAAATGATTGGGTTAGCCAGGTAGTTTCTTACAGACTGGCACCTTTTCTCTGTTTTTGCAGGTATAATTCTACCTGGAGAAACTAGGAAGTTTTCAGTTTTTTTCAAGTCAGAGAAAGCAGGAATTTTCAGTGAGTCCTGGGAATTTAGGACACATCCTCTGTTATTAGGAGGAGCTCTGCTGCAGGTGTCCCTGTGGGGAATTGCTGTGTATGAGGATAAATTGGCTGACCTCAGAGAGAAACTGGAGGTAACTAAGCATGTAACTGGGTAACTATAAGCTTTGAACTTATTCTCTATTTGCATAGTAAGGGAGGGAGTGGATGACATGGTATTTTTATTGCCATGCAACTGGAGCCAAGAATGAAATGATTTATTTATTTGCTGAACAACTGTACATACTTAATCACATTTACTAGATAAAATGGAAGAACAAACTCCACAGTCTCTTGTAGTGTTCTTAATAAAGACATGATTGTGTCTCCTAAATTATTCACATTAGTACTTTTAAAAAATGGATTTTCCTTTGGTAATGAATTTCATTAGTTACTAGCAGGGATGGGACTGTGTGTCAGACAATACAATATCTGTTAAGGTATAAATTGAAAATTACCCGTGTTTTGAAAAGTATATTTTTACTGGGAGAGTTTTGTGAGATTTTTTTGGAAAGCTGTTATAACTATTGCTTTGTTTAGTGGGGTTTGCACTTATTCTTGTTGTTGTAACTTTGTATATATATGCTTTTACTAATGTGGGGGTTTATTCATGCATCTGTATATGGAGTGGGGGCTCAGACATGTTGTGCTTATTGTGGTGCCTCAGACTGACCTGGCTGCTCGAGAGGGTGCTGCTATAGTAGAAGAGATTCTGAAGGAACTTCTTGACCGGATTCGGACCCCAGAGCGCACCCCATCTCCTGTGGATGCCTATGTCACAGAGGAAGAGTTATTTCACAAGAAGAATCCAGAGGTGAAGTTTTGTTTTTTATGGGCTACACAGCTGAAATAGCAGGGAAGAAAGACTTGCAGTGCTGGTGCATCCGTGGGTTTCTGGAGGCTGGCATAGTCAGCCATGGTGGCTTTAAGAATTAAACTTGTGGAAGAAAGGCATAACTCATTTCTCTATTTACATTCTTCCCTTATGTTGTCAAAGTTGCATTATCAGCATCAAGTGGTAAAACAACTCCATAAACTGTGGAGACAGCACGTGACTGTTCCTTCGGCCTCTGAGGAGGAAGTGCTCTCAGACCAGAAGAGCACTGTGGAGGACATGACATACAAGAGGAGTATCTCAGAGGTTCTCCTTGCCCAGAAGAGCTCCAGCGAGGAGGTCCTAGGTCAGAAGAATACTCTCGAGGCCACTCTTAGTCATATGATGAATGTGAAGGAAGAAGAACCAAACCAGTCAGGATGGAACCTTTCCTTCAAGGACTTTAAGGAGGTGGTTGGCCCTATTCCCTCTAGCTCTATGATAAGTTAATGGTGTTCTTGTTTTCCTTACAAATAGCCTGGCACACTCCCATGTGAGCCCCCCAAAGGTCTATTTCCAGTGTGCTTTGTATTAGAGATGATTTATTATGTGTGTCACAAAGAAGTATTTTGTCTCTACTGACCACACCCTCAGTGTTCTTGTAGAGAGATTCCCAGGAGAGGCTTTGAGGACTGTTGTGTGAGGAAAAGAGAGCCAGACAATGTAATAGATATTTTAAGATCATCCCCCATTAGCTTTGTGTCATCCTATAATTGAATGCGGAGAGGAGGGGGCAGGCTAATCCTACAGCTTCCTGTGACTTTTGCAAAGGCTACTCTCCTTGGAGAGTCCTTCCTGTTCATCAGAGTAGTAAGGGGGGCACTTGTAACAGGCTATGGATAAAATACAGACCTCCCTAGACTAAAGCAAGTTTGGACTCGGTCAGCACAGTTTTTCTGCAGTGCTCTCTTGGAGACTTCCCAGCTGCCTTTATAAGTAATCCTTACTTTGAGCCCTTTTAATTCACTAGAATCCCTGTTCTCCAGCATGAGTACTAGCTGTACTTCTGAAGTTGCAAAGGGACTTACTGGGGGTAATCTATCTCTGGGGTAGCTAAGATTGCTTCCCAGATCTTGGATCACATATACATGTTGGCCAAATCTCAGCTGTACAGCAGGCCACACCTGGGTATGTAAGGGTCCTGCAGGCCCTGGTGTCCAGGTTGGTGTCCAGGAAGACAGATGTGGTGTACTCCAGTGAATTCAGGGTCTGGATGACTGGGAACGAATTCTGAGAAATGCTCCATGGATCCTGTGTTTTCTGTTTCTTCAGGCTATACAGTCAATTCCTGAGGAGGAACAGCAAGAAGAAGCACTGATCCAGCTCAATAAGGCATCGCTAGAGCTATGTGTTGAACAGAGGCCAACTCAGTCAGATCTTTTGTATCAAATCTGGTGCGTTACCTTTGCAAGATAAACCTTGTACATACTTGCTATGATCAACAGCCTTAGCAAGCTCCATTGCAATCTTTGTGATTCAGAGAGCAGATAATTATATGTGGTCTAGAGATCTTCTCTACACTGGTTTTATACATTAATTATAGCAGCTGTCTAGCTTTATGCCACTTTATTCTGGGGATAAGTCTCGAATGTTAAATTCCTGTAATTTTGGGAAGTATACAAGATTATTTGTGGCAAGAATATTCAAAGCTATATTTATAAAACCATTGGGTAATTTTCTCTACCATTATACTCAGATTACAGTATTCTTATACAGTCTGTCTGTTTCTTGCTCAAGCTTTAACACTGTAACCACAACAGTCTCTAGTCATTTCTATATGAGAAGGACTGATTTCACAGTAATATTTATGGGTCTATGTAAGCCCAATCACTTGCAAAACATTGAGGCCCTGGAGGTTCTACACTCAGGAAAGTAATTTAGCCTCCCTTTACACAGCTTTTTTTAATGTTGGGTGCTCTTTTGTTGAGTTAGCTGGGCAGAGCAGCAGCTCTTCTTAGCTGTAAGGTGCCTTCATTCATGGGCACTGGGTAAAACGAGACAGCTCTGCCTCTCCCTTTCGACCCCACAATAAACTCTTGCTGTATTGTCCCCCTACTGATTCTGATATTTTTGCTTCTCAGTCTGCAGTTGTGGCGTGAAACAATTGATGGTCTGGTGCATCACTCTGTAATGCTGAGGGGCCTGCTTGGCATGCCTGAGAAGGACACCTGTGCAGACATCATTCCAGAGGAAGCAGGTAAATGGTAGTTTTAGCATGGCAACCAATTTCTATGGACTGAAATCCAGAAAACTTGGGTGAATTTCAGTTGAAATGGCAACTTTAGCAATTCCCTCCTCAAAGCCTTCATCAAAAATGTATCAGAAAAGAATAATATATGGCATGATGCGAACTGTGATCTGTGGTATGGTATCATAAAAACAAGTATGCCTTTTAATTTAGCTAGATTTAACCCTAGTTCTTGCACAAAACTAAACCAAAATCCCCTATCTCATTGTTAGCTGCTATACAAGCTTGTTCTGCTATATACTTTAGACCTGTTCCGTCCTTATTTGAACAAAGTACTTTCCAAAGTCCTGGTTTTGTCAGTGCATTATGGCTCAGATTAATAAAAAGAAGAAATTGTTGCTGAAATAATGTACTTACATTGCATGGAAGTAGTGGGTCTAAATGTGAAAATGTTGCTTTTGGATTATTGGAATTCTTTCTTTTGTAGTGGAAGTACAACCGCTTGTAAAAGGAGAAAAGGAAGACAAAATAATTGCTAAGAAAGAAGAGAGACGGTTAGTTGGTGGTAGGGATAAAGAAGAGAAAAAAAGAACAAAGACATCAGGGAAAGAGAAAGAGGTATGTGTCAGGATGTGTATTGAAAAGTACACATTGGATTCTGGGGACAACATGATGTCTTCCAAGACTCTGCATTCCAAATTTGAGCTCACTTCCTGTCTTTTAAAAGAGATGTTGTTTTTGCGGTGCGTCTCGCTGTACTTTGTTTTTTCTCTTTGTCCCTGAGTAGGAACGTTCAAACAGCAGAAGGTCAAAGGATGAGAAAAAGCTAAAATCTTCCAGTGTATCCCAGGAGGTGAAAGAGGTACCACAACCTGTGGAAACTGTAGCTGCAGATACAGTAGAACCTCATCAGGAGCCAGTGGACCCTATTTTGTTTGGGAAATACCAGGAAAAACTTTATATTGAAGTGAGTCTGGCCAAGGCTTATATCTATCTTCATTTCTTGGTCTTTGTTTGTAAGCTTATGATGAAGCTAGGTGGAAAGGTAAGCATTTTGTTAATTTGTAAAACTGTCAGTTGGAAAACTGTCAAACGTATACCCATGATTCTGTAGCAAGTTAAGTGCAAAATACAAGATCAGATGTCCTTTATTCCAGTCTGCAATCTGTTAACATAAATCCAGCCACATGCGGGATTTCTATCTGGGATGTCTTCAGCATGCTTACAGACTCTTAAGGGATCAGCAGAATTAATTGCATCTCAGATAATGTTAAACACACTTCATAGCTAGAAAATTTATTGCTAGAGCTGAGATCTGTTAGCAAGCAGCCACTTTTAAGTGGCTCTGTGTGTGCCTGTATGTATATGTGCTCACATGTGAGAAGCCATATCTGTGTTCTGTCAGTCTTGTCATCAAGATTTCTTAGTGTATTTTCACTGTAACTATCTTCTGTTAATTTCTGCTGCAGGTTTATGGGCTGCTGGATTCAATGGTGAGCAAAATGGTTATGTTATTTGAGGATCTAAAGAAAAAAGATGCTCTAAAGCAAGAGAGTGAAGCATTTTCTATCTAGAAATAAATTGTTACTTTTTTTTTTAAGGAAATAAATACCCCTGTTTGCACAGTTAAGTGGACATTCTTCTTTATGAACTGACAAAGTGATTATAAATACTGGAGTGCCTCTTTTCTGACATGTTATATGGGAGACTGTTTCTAGATCATCTATTACTTCTACAGAAGAGCACTCACCATGAAGAAAACAAGGCATGAGATATTGCAACCTCAGAAACAATTAAGACTAAAGAATGCTGATTATTTCTGCTAAGAGAGGAGAATTTAAAAGTACCAGTCAACAAGAGATCCCCCCCCCAATTTTGTTTGGCCAGCAAGCAAGTGAGCAGTGTCCTGTGTCTCCTGAGCCCAAGTATGAAGACAATAACTTAGATTTTTTTTTCCCCCAAGTTGGACTTCACTAAAATCTCTGGGGTAAATTTGGTTCTGCATATTTCTTCTTCTTTGAGTTGTCAGCCCTATTTTTCCTCTGACTTTGTCTTATATGAGAATAGGCTGAGACCTCAGCATCCTTTCTTCACTGCTTGTCTAGTCTCCTCTCAGGACTTTTTGACAGCAGTCTTCTCTAAAGATAACCTGGAATGCCTCTGATTTAGAATTTAGACCTCAAATAGTGACTTTTCTTTTTGGATTTTGCATTTTGTTCTCTCACATTTATATTGCTAAGACTTTGGCTGATGTGAAAGAACCATCTTCACAGCAGAAGCCTGTCTTCTGTCCTATTCTTGGCCTTGTCCAGTCTGGCACAGCCTTCCCTGCAGTGTGGTCCCTACTGTATTCTTCAGCACAGGATAAGAGCTGAGCCTTTCTGATGGTTTCTTAAAGTGGGCTAGTACAGGATTATGGGCTGATGGGAAAGAAAACAGCATTAGCCCGTCCTTCCTAAAGCTTAAAGCATCGCCCCAAGAAGGAGTGAGAAAGGATCCCAGTGAAAAATGCTGTCACCAAGGGGTGTGCCACCTTGCCTTTTTTGTATGCATGGGTTTATCCCTTGTGCTGCTCTTGACATCTCTTTCCATCCAGCTCCAGGTACCGATGTCCCATTCCGAGCCACATCTGACTTCCAAGACTAATCACTTTTGAATTAAAAGTAATGAAATCGATGCCTTAAGCTGTGTGAGCAGGTTGGGCCCTGTGTTAGAGCCCCCCGTCTTGTCTCTATCAGCCTCTGCATGCGTGTGCGCATGTCTGTTTTTATCATCTCTTATCTCTCTGGGTTTCCATATGTGTAACATCTGGAATACGAGCCTTCTGTGAAAACACATCAGTTCTTCAAGCCATGTACAACTGGGACTGGCTCAAAGCAAATTTGCAAAGACAGAGTGAGCTGGATGTAGAGCCTGTCCTGCTCCAGCACTCCATGTCATTATAGTGCCATCTCCCCATTAAAGCAGCCGGACAGCATTCCCCAGAAAGGCTTTGGCACTAAGAAATGACATTGATGTAGGTTGTTAATTTACATCTGTGATGCCTTTGAGATTCTTAGACAGCCGATACATGCTAAGCATTACTGCTACAAAAGCCGTACCCCACTACACGGTTACACTGGATTTGCGTGCCACGGGCGTGTGCTCCTTTACGTTAGAAACCATGCAGACACGTCTCAAAAAACCGCACATAATGTAGAATAACTGTTCCTTGTGCAGAGTTGTTTTCTTTCGGTGTCCCATTTTAACTAGGGCGCTGTGTTGGGGGAGAGTGCTTTATATTCTTCCGTTTGGGCTTCCCGCAGCACCGGTGGGAAGTGTGGCTTCCTTCTTTTGCTGGCCAGGTGAGGCCCTTCATAATGTTCTGAGATGCTTTCTCTTAGCAGGGTGAGGAGACGCACTTTGGCTTCTCGAGGGGGAAGGAGACTCTTTTGGCTTGGTGGGCGCAGAACCACAGTGGGACTTCTGTGCTCAGCATTGCTCTAGCGAGTGTTTCAGTAGCATTTTGAGAATTGGTAGGAAGAAGGCCTGAAGTTGGGGTGCGTCTCATGGGCTCTGACAACAGCTCCTGCCTCCCTGCAGATCATTATCGGCTTGTGGATGTGCCCAGCTCCAGCAGCCCAAGCTATCCTGCTTCTAGGCTGCGGAGTCTGCGTGTAACGGAGACAACGTGATTGCCTCAAAGCTTTGCTTGGCGGTCTCACCTCAGACAGCAGGGTCCATTTGTGAGACTCACGCATCCGGTCCAGCCTACAGAAACCAGGCTCCAGTTACACCGCTGCGCGTAGGAAAGCTTGTTAATAAGAAAATGGATGTATGGGAGTTTCATATTAGTCATGTACTACTGGAAGAATATGATATGCTGTTTTTTCCCTTCACAGAGGAGACCCTGGTGGCACAGGGAGGGTGGTGTAAGAACCGCAGGAGAGAATGAACTTGAATACTGAGAATAATCTATCTTTTTTTTTTTCATAAATATTGCTAGTGCCTCCTACAGCCTCGGCCAAGGAACTCTTCAGGGAGAATATACCAACAAAAGACAGGAAGGGATCTGCTGGGTCAGCAAGTGCTGTCTGGCTACTGTGTCTTGGAGACTTTTTTTTTTTTTTTTTTTACAGTAATGATTTGTATAAGTTTATGTGACTGGAAATCCAATAAAATAAGACTAGCTCCTAAAGAAGACCATAAGAAGTCTAAACCCTTCACTTACAGGCCTGCTGCGAGCTGACACGTGGGTTCTGTCATTGGAGCATAACCCTCCAGAGCTGGTCAGCTCGTTCCTCAGAGGGATACGGGGATACTCCAGTCCCTGCTACGCCAAATCCCAGCGACCGCGTGAGAACAATGCTCTTTCTTCTCCCCAAACTTGGACATTATTTGTATTAGTGTTAATAATTTGTGTTGTGTTTGCTGAATAACTAAGGTGAGTAACCTTGCTGGCCTTGCGAGTTGCATACCAAAGCCACCACGTGACCATCGTGAAGACCCTGTAACTGTCAGAGAGGCCAGGGAAGGGGCATTCCCGGAACGGCCGCACGCGGAGGCTGACACCGCTCTCCAGAGGCTCCAAGTGCAGAAAGGGCCTGGAGGAGCAGCCAGGTTGTACCAGGGCTGGAGGAAATCAGCTTTAGAGCCCTGCTGCTTCACCACGTCCTACAGCTGGTTTTGGACCACCCATCAAGTCCCACACTTGCACGTGTGACCCACCGCTGTAACCCCGCGGCTGCTCATATGATGTCATCCAAGGGAGAGGTTCAATGCTTGTGAAATGCCAACGCCTAAAGCATGACAAGCTCCTCGGCCACCTAACGCAGGTGTGCAGGGAGCATTGCAAACAGAGGAAGAGAAAGTTCCTGGTCTTGAGCAGTGGGAGGCATTCCTCGCCGTTCACCCGAACGGGGCTGCTCTCCAAGTTAACCTCATGGAAGTGCTTTCCTCCTCAGGCCTTGGGCACAAGCTGCAGCTTGCAGCTAGGAGCGGGGCGAGATACATGTTCTCCGTCCTGATTGCGTGGTCAGAGCCTCCTCTGAAAGGCACGCTAACGTGATCTGCAAAGCTCCTGGAGGCCTGCAGCTTCCCCACTGCCTTGTCTCTGCTACCCAAGGCAGCACCTTCAGCTCCAGGGCTCCTGGCGAGATAAATCTCTGCACCTTGCGTGGTGGGAGCATCAGCAGCAATGCACGATTCCCCTCCAGAACGGCTCAGCACACAGGAGCTGTTTTCCATTATGGAAAATGTCAGTGATATTAAAAAGAATATATATATATATGTAAAATATACATATATATATATATAAAACTTGAAAGCCTGTCACTGATTAAAATGGAAGGCAGAGGCCGGGAGGGAGGGGGTGGCATTGAAAGGATTGAGAGACATGACTGATTTTGTAATGTCATCTGATGCCTCCCTCTCTGCCAGAGCCAGGCTTTAGGAGCTGCTCGGAGCAGGGGAAGGATCTGCTCCAAATATAGATCCTGCAAAGATTTTAACGAACCCAAATTACAGCGGTGGTTTGGGGTAGCAGAGAGGGAGCTGCATTACTGGTGTGTGTGTGTGTGTGTGTGTGCGCGCCAGCATCATCCAGAGGCGCTTGAATAGCCGGGGACGGTTGACTTCGACCTAAAAATAATGGGGGAAGGGGGGGCTGCCAGCAAGGGGCAGTGACTGAGCATTTATAGCATCGCCCGCCTCCCGCCTGCGGCGGGGAAGGGGCTCGGCGCTGCTGCCCGCGGCTGCCGTGCCGCGCCGTGCCGCGCCGTGCCGCGCCGCGCCGGCGGCGCTCGGGCTCCCGCGGCCGCGAAGGGGTTAAGGCAGGCGGGCTGCGTCCCGCCGGCGTCGAGACCTGCCCAGCCAGACCAGCAACTTCGCGGCGGCGGCGAGCGGCGGGCGGCTGCGTGGGGCTGCGCGGAGCGGCGCGGAGCGGAGCGGGGCTGCGGCCGCCGCCAGCGCGCTCCCCCCGGCAGCGGCAGCGGCAGCGGCAGCGGGGACGCCCCTGCCCCGCTGCGCTCCCTCGGCGGCCGCAGGTAAGCGGGGCTGCGGCTCCCCCCCGCGCTGGGGACGAGCGGGGGGGGGGGAAGAAGGGGGAGAGGAGGAGGAGGAGGAGGAGGAGGAGGAGGAGGAGGAGGAGGAGGAGGGGGAGGAAGGTTCTGGACGCCGCAGCATCTCGGGCCGCCGGCGGGCTCGGGGGTCCCGCTCCCGCGGGGAAGCGGCGGAAGGGCCGCGGAGCCGCTGCGGGGCCGGGCCGGGCCGCGCCGCGGGCAGCCTGTGCGCGGCCCCGGCGCCCCCGGGCCCCGGGTCCCGGGCTGGCCCCGCATTCCCCGGCCCCGGCTGGCTCCCGGCTGGCTTCTCCCTGGCCTCTCCCTCCATTTCGTGCGCTGCTCCTCCCAGCCCTGCACCTGATTAAAGGTTAAGCAAGTCTCCTATTAATATATAAATTTATTTATTTATTTACTTATTTCCCTCCCTGCCATATTCCCCCTGCCCTTCCTTATCCTTCTGTTCTTTCTCTTTCATTTTTCCTTCTTTCCTCTTCCGAGTGCCCCTCTCGGTGCCACCCCGTCCTCTCCCACTCCTGCCGTGGTCCCCTCCGTCCCCGTCGTGGTGAGCCCGGGCCGATGGGGACCTGTGCTCGGACCCGCGTGTCCTTCTCCCACCTGACAGCCTCTTGCTCAAGGTCACTGCAGTAATTCCATATGAGCTGCTTGGTGCTGCCGCCTTATCTAACCGCACAGCTTCTGTTTCACTCCCTTTCCGTTCTAGGGGATGCTGCGCTCGATCCAACCCCGCCGCCTCGGGCACTGCCGGCAGCGTCGCAGCCGGGGCCGCGCTCCCTCCCTGCCCTCGGCCCCTTCGCCCTTTCCTCCCGTCTCTTCCCGCGCAGACTTCCCGGGAAGTCTCGTGGTGGCTCCCGTCTCCGGCAGGGACGAGCAGCGCCGGAGCGCGGCGCGCTGGGCCCGGCGTTCCTGCCGCCCGGAGAGCCGCCGCGAGGCGGGAGGGAGCGTCGCGAGCGCCCTGCGGAGCCCGGAGCCCGCGGTGGCGGCGGCGAACCTCGCCGCCCTCGGGCCTCGCCGCCGCCGGAGGCGTTCGCTCTGCCCTCCCGGCGGGCCGCGGCGCGGCCGGGAGCGGAGCCGGGGAAGCGCCTCGGGTGGAGCTTGCGCAGCCCTGCGCTCGGAGGGCGAGACCTCGCCGACGGGGCCGAGGCGCCCCGGCCGGGCGGCGAGAGGTGCGCTGAGCTCGGCGGGGCTCTGCGGTGGTGGCGGCGGCGGGCTCTAATCGCTCCCCGCACGCGCCGCTGCGCGGGCGAGATAGTCGTCTGCCCGCGCGCGCGGACGGGCGAGCTCGCCGCTGATGCAACGGCGGCTCGGGCACGGCGCCGGCGGCCCCCGGGACGCCGGACCCGGCGCTTTGCGGCCCCTGCGCCGAAGCGAGGGCGCGTTTCGGCAGCGGAGGCTGCGCGCGGTCGGCGCCGGCGGCGCGCGGCGAGCGGGCCTCTCTCCCCACCCCGCTCGCTGGCCTGCGCTTCGGAGCTGGTCTCCGTGCGCCCAGCCTGCCGAGGAAGCCAAATTACCGAGCTCGCCTAAAAAAAAAAAAAAAAAACCAAAAACCCCTCTAAACCCCTCTCTGAGTAGCTGCGAGCTCTGGTAAGTCGTAGCCGGCTCTGAGTCACACTGGGGTTTTATTTTTGAACCTCTCCAGCGCTGACGAGCCCCGGGGCCGTGGCAGGGCCGCGCGTGGCCGTAGCTGGCCCTGCTGCGGGTGCAGCGCGGAGCGGAGGGCCCCCGGCCCGCTCCGCGCCGAGCGGGGAGCGAGAAGGGGCTCTGCCGGGGCTGCGGCGCCGACAGCGCCTGCAGCTGCAGGAAGGAGCTGCCGCTCCCAGGTAGATACTTTTAGAAGCAGAAATGCAAGGAAGACTCTCGTCCAAATCTTGTTGCAGAATCCAAGGCTGAATCTCTCGACAGCTCTGCAGTTTTAAACATCATTTTTCTACAGGATTTTATTTTTTTTCCCCTTAAGCCTCCTCCCTGTGGAGCACGCGCGGCCCGCGAGCCTTTGGACGAGCGCTGGCGGCACGGTGGGGACGAGCAGAGGGCGTCGGGGACTGGTCTCCTGCCGCTGGGCATGGTGCTGAGGTCTCTCTCTCCCACTTCCTCCGCTGCAGGCGCTGGTGAGGCCGTGGCCGTGAGCGATCCTTCCTCCCCCGCCGTTCCTCCCTGCGGCCGGCGGGCTCGCGGCACCGCGCAGCCATGACGACCTCCGCCTTGCGCCGGCAGGTGAAGAACATCGTGCACAACTACTCGGAGGCGGAGATCAAGGTGCGGGAGGCCACCTCCAACGACCCATGGGGGCCCCCCAGCTCCCTGATGTCAGAGATCGCGGACCTCACCTTCAACACGGTGGCCTTCGCCGAGGTCATGGGCATGATCTGGCGGCGGCTGAACGACAGCGGCAAGAACTGGCGCCACGTCTACAAAGCCCTCACGCTGCTGGACTACCTCATCAAAACCGGATCGGAGAAGGTGACCCACCAGTGCCGGGAGAACCTCTACACCATCCAGACCCTCAAGGACTTCCAGTACGTGGACCGTGACGGCAAGGACCAAGGCATCAACATCCGGGAGAAGGTGAAGCAGGTCATGGCGCTGCTCAAGGACGAGGAGAGGCTGAAGCAGGAGCGGGCGCACGCGCTGCAGACCAAGGAGCGCATGGCCCTCGAGGGCATGGGCAGCGGCAGCCACCAGCTCGCCTACGGCCGGCGCGCCTCGCCGTACGGCGAGGACTACGGGCGGGCGCGGGGCTCGCCGTCCTCCTTTAACTGTGAGTACCACGGGCGTGGGCGATGCGGGGGCGCCGGGGAGTGAAGCCACCATCCTACTCCACCCCGGCATGGATTTGGCTGGGCGAGTGGCAAACCCCACGTGTGGCTGCCGCTGGCGGGTGGAGCCTGGCACGAGGCTGCCAGCGGGGCCCTGGTGCTCCAAGAGCCAAACGACGGGACGGCGGCCACCGGCCGCCCAACATCCAGGAGCTCGTTCATACTAAGCTTGGGATATTTCCCTTGGGAAACCGTGCTCCGGAGCTGCTGGCAGGGGGGTGGCGTTCCCGGGGAGCGGGGATGTGGAAGCATCGCTGGAAAGGCAGGTGGGGCTGATGTGCTCCTCAAAACAACCCAGTCCAGATGCTGCTCTTTCAGCCTTCAACTCTTTTTCTCTCCCAGCCTCATCCTCGTCTCCGCGGTTCGCCTCCGACCTGGAGCAGGCGAGACCCCAGACCACGGGCGAGGAGGAGCTGCAGCTGCAGCTCGCCCTGGCCATGAGCCGCGAGGAGGCCGAGAAGGTAGCGTGGGCTCTCGCGGGGCCAGGGTGGCGGGGCGGCCGGGGATCTGCCCCGCTCGGCGCGCCCGCGGCGCCTTGGCCTGTCTCTTGGCCGTGCCGGGCGGCCGCGGTGAGTCAGCCTGTTTGGAGGAGGATTTATCGGGCTGCCCGAGCCCCGTGCATGCACCTGCGACCTTGCCAGGCTGCTCGCGCTGTGCCCTGCATCCAGAATCACGAGCAGGCAGGTGGAAGGAGGCACAGGCTGTTTGTGCTCCCCATCCTCCTCCCAGCAGAGACGACAGCAGGGCTGGGATCAATCCGGGCTTGCAGAAAGCTTCAGGATCCCAGGGTGAAGCCAGAAAATGCCCCCGATGCACGTGGCTCCCCCCCAGCCCTGGCTGCCCACTTCCACCGAGGCTTTCCGGTGCAAGCTCCCCCGTTTCTGTTGGCGCCCCGTGCACGTTTCGGGTTTTGCTGTTCCCTCGGCGGGCGGGCGCGAGGGCCGGCGTGTGCCCGGGGCCATGTGCTGGCGCGGGGCTCGGGGAGGCCGGGCGCTGCCGGGCGCGCTCCGACTGCAGCTGGTCGGGTAAACCCAGGCTGCGAGGAGCGCCGGAAAAGACTGTGGAAAGCAGCTCGCCTCGGCCAGGAGGAGCTGAGCGGAGATGAGGCTGGACAAGACCGAACCGAGTTTTGTTTCCGATACGGTCGTTGGGGCAGCAAACGAGGTGCAGGCCTCGGCAGGGATTGCCTCCCCTGGGCCTCTCCCCGCTGTCCTGTCTGTTGACCACGTCTCCTTTCCCAGTGCGGGCGGCTTATTTACACAAGGCCGCGATAGCCGCCGGCTGGCACGGCCAGTCTGGAGCGCACGGCTACGCGTGCCAGGCAGGACAAAGTCAGAGAGGGACGTGGTCACCAGAAGGGCTGCGTGGCCGGGCGTCCCGCTGCGGTGCCGGCGGCGTCCTTGGGGCTGGCGCCAAGGCCCGGCAGCCCCGCGTGCCGGGCGGTGCTGGCTAGGGAGGGGTGCTTCGGAGAGGATGCTTCCATTGCCCACCTTTCCCTTCCCGATGGCTCTTTTGGAGACTGAAGAGAATATATGTATTCCTATATTTGTTCTGGAAATTGAGTATTTATAGCTTGCACACACTGCTGTGATGAGCGCTGCAGAAACATGCTCTTGACAGCTTTGCCTGTTCCAGTCCATCTGGGCTGTGTTCACACACGTGTGCACGCTCGCACGTGCCCGTACACGTGTGCACACCCAAGCACACCCTGCCGGCGTCCTTGCTGCCTCCTAGCAGCCCCAGCTGGCCCCACGTGGCACGGCGATGCAGGTCCAACCTCTCCCTGGAGATGCTGCCTCAGCACCTCTGAGCGTTTCTATCCTGGAAGAGGGGGGAGCGGAAAAATTCGTATGGTGGGATTTGAGGCTTGTTTGAGTGTCACATCCTCCTTTCTAGCACAAGGTGGAGGAGCAGGCTGAAGGGAAGAAGGCGGCACGTAGTTGATCTGCTTTCTTCTGCCGACTGCCCAAGGTCTTCCTATGTCAATGGAGAATGGCGGTGCCCCCCAAAGCCTCCCGAGGGAGATGCTGGCTCCTAATATAGGGTCATCTCACCCTAGATGAACAGGCAAACGAAAGAGTAGGTGGGTAAGGAGCTGCATTGCTGAATGTAGGGGAGCTGGATCGCAAAATAGTTCAAGAGAGTAGGGGCGATGGGCGATGACGCAGGTGGAGGTGCCCGGCCGGGAGTCAGGGCAGCGGAAGCCTAGTAGGAGCTGGCTGGATAACCGGAGACGTGCTGCGTGAGCAGGCGAGAGGCTACAGGAAAGCCGGCTGTGAGGATGGGGATCTTTGATGGCAGCCCACAAGCTGAGGTCAAGCTGAAATTTCACCCGATTTCCTCTGTTGGCAGAAGCCACTTCCTCCAATTTCCAGTACAGATGAAGAAAGGCAATTGCAGCTAGCGCTCGCGCTGAGCAAAGAGGAGCACGAGAAGGTACCTGTGCCCTGCAGCCCCGGGCGCTCCTCTGTCCTTGCACTCGGGCTTCTCTCTGGGACTCTGGAGTACAAAACGCTGCGTAGCTCTGCCTGGCTCGGCGGCCGGCCCCACCGCTGCCGCCGGGAGCGCTCGGGCACCCGCTTTGCTTTCGCTGCTCCGGGGCTGACTGCTGAGCGCTCTTGCGATGGGCTCATCCTGAGAAGAGCCAGCTGCTCGGACGCTGGGACTTTTGGGGATGCGGTGGCAGCTCCGGTTCTGGGTCTGTCTCTAGGAGAAGGTGTGTGCCCCGGGGCTGCTGGTACTCACCAGCACCATCCCTTGTCCCTGCAGGAGGTGAGGGCTTGGCAGGGGGAGAACTCCCTGCTGCAGAGAACCTTGGAGGAGACCACACAGGGTGGGGAGGAGGAGGAGGAAGAAGAGAAGATGAAGAAAAGCCAGGTAAAGACACTGTGGGCCCAGCTGGCCCCAGGGGGGCAAGACATCCATCCTGTGGTCACTGTGCCACATCCAAGCTTGGGCTCCAGAGTGGTGCCACAACTCTGGGCTGGGCTTACAGGTCTTCCTGGCCTTCTCTCACGTCTTTATTCCCTTTCTCTTTTCAGTCCTCTATTATGGAGCTGGCAGATATATTTGGGCCAGCGCCAGTCCCTCCCAGCCACACGTCTGCCGACCCGTGGGATATGCCAGGTGGGGGCAACTCTCGGGCTGCCAGAGCACGGGATGGTGGCAGGCGTCTCTGTCCCTTCCCCGTTCCTGGCGGCTCAGCGGTGAGGACCTCCCGCTTCGCCTCCCTCTGCTGCCCCATCCTTTCCTCCACGGTGAATGCGGGGCTGCTGCTGCTGGAAGCAGCCCCGTGCTGCGGGACGCTGCTCCGCCGGTCGCGTCCCCGCCGCTCGGCGTCCCTCCGCGGCCCGCGATGCTCCCCTCTTCCATGGCTTCCCTTCTTCTTTCAGATCTGAAACCCAAAGCGGAGCCAGCAGCCTCCGCCTGGCCCGGCGCGGCCGACCCCTGGGTCCCGCTCCCGGCCGCGGCCGGGGACCCGCTCTCCCAGGCGACGCCGTCGTCCCACCAAACCTCCGCCGGGCCCTGGGATTTCCCCCCTGGTGCCTCCTCCTCCTCCTCTTCCTCTGACCCTTGGGGAAAGACGCCCTTGCCTGCTGGCTTCCCTCCTGCGGACCCTTGGGTGAAGGCATCCCCACCCGCTCAGGCTTCTTCTGGGGCTACGTCGGCTGCCGACCCCTGGGCCGCCGTCACCGAGCAGCCGCCCAACCTGGGTAAGAGAGGCTGGGCGGGTGCTTCGGGTCTGCTTGGGGCCGCTCGTGCCGCTGACCACCGCTCCCGTTCTGCTGGCGGCCCTGGGCATCGCTGGCGCTCCCGCGGCAGCGCATCCCTGCCCCCCGCCTCGCGTCGCCCCCGTGGCCTGCTTCCCGGCCCCCCGCTCTCCTAGGGCCTTTCCGCTGGCTCCTTGGCACGCTGAAGGCTTCAGGGGCCCTTAGGCTTCGTCTCTGCACGGAGGAGTCAGGCTGCTTTAATTAACCTGGCATAGTTAACTGAGCGCTCCTGCGGGAGCGGAGCAGCCGCCGCCGCCGCCGGGGAGCGGCCCCGTTCGCTTTTCCGCGCCCGAAGCGGCGCCTGGAGAGCCCCGTCGGGCTGGCAGGCAGCTGCCGGCCGCCGGCGCCGCGGTGCAGACGAGGGGCCGCGTGTAGGAGAGAGCCGCGTTGCCGGGCTCGGCGCTGCTCTCGGCTCTTCCTTGGTTATTTCCTGCGAGGCTGCGCGGATCCCGTCTGCGCAGCCCAAAACGCGTGGGCCAGCTGCCCCGGATTCGCTCACGGGGACGAGAGCGGAGCCCGGCCTCGGCGCGCGAGCGCCGGCTCTGAAGGCCTCCGTGGCCCCGGCACGCATCCTCCTTTCCGCCTCTTCTTCCGCCGCGCCGCTGCCCGCCCGTCTCCCGCTTCCTCCCCTCCTCGAGGCTCTGCTCTTCCCCGCAGCTTCGGGGGGCGACGCTTTCGACCTGTTTGCAAAGCCGCCGGAGGCAGCCGAGCAGCCGGAGCCCGAGCGTTCGCAGCCGCCCTCCTCGGCCAAGTCCGGCAGCCCCGCTGGTAAGAGGCGGAGGAGCCGGGGGCCGGGGCAGGGGCCGGGGTGCCCGGGGGGGGACGGGACGTTGGGCCGCTCAGCTCTGCCCGTGCGCGCGCGGCTGCCTGCGAGAAGCTCGACCCCGCGCGCACCGCGGCATCCGGGCGCCCGAGGGGGCGGCACTGGGGCCCGCGGAGGCCGGGGGGGGGGCTACGAGGGGCCGGTGTCTGCGTCCCCGCCGCTCCCCGCCCCGGGGACTGGCGCGCGGCCGGCCGTGCAGCTCCCCTCTCCTCCGCCCCAGAGCTGGACCCCTTCGGCGACCTGTTCCCCAGCGCCAAGCACGACGGGGCGAAGAGCTTCGACCTCGCCAACCTGGCGGACTCCCTGGCCGAATCCTGCAGGGAGAGGAAGGACTGTAAAACCCCCGAGGCGTTCCTCGGCCCCGCCGCCTCCTCCCTGGTGAACCTGGACTCCCTGGTTGCCCCTCCGCAGGCGTCCAAGACGCGCAACCCTTTCCTCTCGGGTAGGTCCCGGGGCGCCGCGCTGCCCGTTTCTCGAAGCGCGGGGGCTCAGGCACGGGCGTTGGACGGGAGGGGGACACGGCACGGCACGACGGAGGCCGGGGGGCCGCCCTGACGGCCTCCCGCCCTCCCCGCGGCAGGTCTCAGCACGCCGTCGCCCACCAACCCGTTCAGCGTCGCCGAGCAGCCCAAGCCCACGCTCAACCAGATGCGGACCGGCTCGCCCGTGCCCGGCCTGCCCGCCGGCGTCGCCGCCAACTCCATGACGTACAGCGCCTCGCTGCCGCTGCCGCTGAGCAGCGTGCCCTCGGCCGCGGGCCTCCCCGCCTCCGCCAGTGCCTTCCCGCAGGCCGGGGCCGGGCCCTTTCCCGAACTCCCCAGCAACCTGCCGCAGCCTTTACTGCCGCTGAGCGGCCCGGCCGCGCCGCCGCCCTCGCACGCCGGGCTCAACCCTTTCCTCTGAGGTCCCCGGAGCGGACCGCCGGCACGGCGCGGTCTCTCTCTCTCTCGCCCCCTCCCCGGCTGTTACAGACACCCCGGCGTTTCCTCCTGCCAAGACCTCCCGGGCAACCGGCTCGCTCGCTGCGGCGGAGGACGCCGCCTTCTGCAAAGCCCTACCCCAGCACGCGCCCGGGCCGCCGGCAGAGCCAGCATGCGCATCCTCGCTTGACGCGCTAGAGAAGAGCCCGCTCCCGCGCGGCGGGCGAAGCGCAGCGCGATCCGGGGCCGGCCCGCGGAGCAGCCCCCCGGCAGGGCGCCCGGGCCCCCCGCCGCGGCGCGGCCGGCCGGCCTGGTGCGCCGCGGCCCGACCGGTGCCTCGGCCGGGGCCGGCTGCAGCGCGCGGACGCTCCTGGGGGCCGGGGAGCTTTTCCTTTTCCCCGTCCTTTTCCTTGGGAAACGCTCCCGCCCCGCAGCCCCTCCACGTTTCCACTTTCTCCCGCCTTCCCGCCGCTCCCGCTTGGTTTGCGGGGCGGGGGGGGCCGGGCCCCGCGCTCCGTCCCCGTCTGCACCCCGGCACGGTGCCGGCCCTCGTCCCCCCGCGCTCGCCGGCCTCGGCGCCCGCCCCGGGCCGCGGGGGAAGCAGCTGCGTTTGCCGGAGGTTTCCGCTTTTCCCCGGGCCCTGGGAGCCGGGGGCGGCACCGGGACGGGACGGGAGGGGACGGGCGGCCCGTCGCGGCGCCGTCCGTGCTTCAGCGCGCTCCTCCGCCCGCGCCGCGGCGGCGCCGGCTCCGCGGCCGCAGAGACCTCGCGGCTGTAACGGGTCGCGGGAAGCCGCGGCCGGACTGTAACACAATAAAGTCTCCCGGCGGGCCCCGGCGTGCCGCTTCCTTACGGCCCGCGGCGCGGCTGCCCGAGCCCTGGGCGCTCCGGGAGCGCTGCGGGGCGCCGCCGGGCCGGGGAGGGGGGGGCAGGGCCGGGCCGGGGGGGCGGGGAGGCCGCGGCGGGGCGGGCGGGCCGAGGAGGCCCCGGGGGGGCGGGGAGGCCGCGGCGGGGCGGGCGGGCCGAGGAGGCCCCGGGGGGGCGGGGAGGCCGCGGCGGGGCCGGGGGGGCGGCGGCGCTGCCCGGGGCCGCGCGGCGCTGAGCGGCGGCGGCGGCGGGGAGGTGCCGGGGGCGGGGCGGGGCGGGGGCGCGGGGAGGCCGCGGCGGGGCGGAGGCCTCGGCCCGGCCCCGGTGCGGCCCGGAGCCGCGTTGCGTTGAGCGGCGGCCCCGCCCCGCGCGGCCCCGCCCCGCGCGGCCCCGCCCCGCGCGGCCCCGCCCCGCGCGGCCCCGCCCCGCGCGGCCCCGCCCCGCGCGGCCCCGCCCCGCGCGGCCCCGCCCCGCGCGGCCCCGCCCCGCGCGGCCCCGGCGGGCGCCATGTTCGCGGCGCCGCTGCGCCGGGCCCACAGGTAGCGCAGGGGCCGGGCCGGGCCGGGCCGGGCGGGGCCGCGTGGGGCGGGGCGGGGCGGGTTGGGCCGGGGGGCGCCGCCGGGCCGCGCGGGGGGCGGAACCAGCCGGGTCGCGCTGCGTCGCCGCGGGGCGCAGCGGGCGTGCGGCCCCCGGCCCGCGGCGCGGAGCGGAGCGGAGCGGCCGGCAGCGGCAGCGCCTCCGCCCTGCACCTCCGCCCTCTCTGCAGCCCCCTGCGCCCCTGCTTGCACCTGCACCCCGCCCTGCACCCCCCGCACCCCCCCGCACCCCCCTGCATTCTCTTAACTCCCCCCGAGCTCCTGCGTGCACCCCACCCTGCCACCCCTCTGCACCTCTTGCAGCCCCCCTGTGCCTGTTCTGCACCCCCCTTGCACCCCTCTGCACCCCCCGTGTCCCCCTGCACCCCCCTGCATTCTCTAACCCCCCTGAGCCCCTGCCTGCACCTGCAACCTCCCCTGCACCTCATCTGTCCCCTGTGATCTCCCTGCACCCCTTCCTGCACCCCTTCCTGCACCTGCAACCTCCCCTGCACCCCATCTGCACCCTGCAACTTTCCCTGCACCTCTTCTGCACCTGCAGCTCCCCTGCACCCCTTCCTGTACCCTGCAACCCCTCTGCACCCCGGCCCTCCCCTGCCCTGTACCCCTTCATCCTCTGCACCCCAGAACCCTCCCCGCACCCTTTCTTGCATTCCTGCATTTCTTCCTGGCCCTACTGTGCCTGCCTTGCACCCCGTCACTGCCTCTTGACCCCTTCCTTCATCCTTTCTGCACTGTCCATCCTTCCTCATCCTCCCTGCACCCCTCCTGTGCCCTGGTGTCACCCCCTGCGCCTCCCCCTGCCTCCCCGGCCACTGAGCGCGGTGCCACCCTGGTGCCGCCCCGGCTGTCCTGCCTTCGCTCTGGCTCTGCGCTTACTGAGGCGCCTAAAGCAAAGGCGGTTGCTGCCCCGGGGCCTGGGTTTGTGGGAGGAGAGGGCAGAGCTGCCGCCCCGCACGGGTGCCGCAGGGTGCTCGGCCGCGTGCCCGTGCCGCCCGCGCCGGGCTGGGGGGGATTTTCCTCTCTGAGGACACACGAAGTGAGCGCTGTGGTGCTGCTGCCTTAGCCACGGTTGTCGAGTGACTCTGCCCCTGCAAGCTCTCGGAAAGGGTGCTGGTGCCGGTGCTGGTGCTGGGCTGCCGGAGAGGGGGCCCTGGCAGATGGCAGTGTCGGGGCCGTGCCTGCTCGAGCTTGCAGACCGCCTGCACCCGCGCGCCGCTGGAGGGGAGCAGCCTCCGCTGAATCACCCGCTACCGGGGTGGATTTGTAGGGGCTGCCGTGCCTGCGGAGAGGCTCTGGGTCCCAGCACGGGACGGCGCTCGGTCGTGGCCGTGGTTGGACCATCCAGGACGTGCCCGAAGGGAGCCGCCGTGCCCGGCTCTGGCGCGGCCCTGGCTGCGCGAGCCGTTCGCTCGCACTGCTGCGGTGCAGCACGGGTCTCGCGCGCCGTCGCTGCGCCCCTGCAGAGCCCCGCGGGCAGGGCATCAAGCTAACTCCGTGCTGTGCAGCCTGAGAGCTCTGGGCAGCACCCCTTCGCGGGGGTGCTCTTGCAGCATCCCGGGAGGGTCTTCTGCCAGGTGGCGGGTGCAGTCTTGGCTTTGCGGCGCGAGGGGTGGAGAATCCCCCCGCCATCGGCAATCCGAGGGGACCCCGGCAGGGTTGTGCTGGGGTCTGGACGTTGCTGCTCTCTCCAGGGGCCAGGCTGGCAGAGAAGTAAGGCAATGAATACGTTTCATGGCACAGGTGCGTGTTTCTGAAGGGGAGCGTGACCATGGCTACGGGGGGGAAGAACAGCGAGCCCGGTGTCCCTCGTTACACCAACCGCCTGATTAGTGAGAAGTCCCCCTATCTCCTCCAACACGCTCACAACCCCGTGGATTGGTAAGACTGAGTCTCGCCTTTCTCCCTTCTTTCCTTCCTGCAGCAGCACGAGCTGAGATGCGTGGGAGTGCGGAAGTGGCGGCTGCAGAAAGGGTGGCAGTTCGAGTGGCCTGGCTGCTCTGGGGGACTGAGATGCCACCTGCCCGCCTGGGTCGGCTGTGCTTGCACAGCCAGTGGTTTGGCTGTTGTGTTGTGCTTGTGGGCTCAGACTTCACGCCGCACGGGGAGGCGCTGCAGTCCAGGCTCGCGAGGGGGGCTTACTTCGTCTCCAGGGCATGGAGAGCGTGCCCTGGCTGCTCTCCATCAGACGGCTTTAGAGGAGGCCCCACGTCCCAGCTGCAATGATAACTGAAGCTTTTTTCTTGTCTTTCCTCCACAGGTACCCTTGGGGCCAGGAAGCCTTTGATAAAGCAAAGAAAGAAAACAAGCTGATATTTCTGTCGGGTAACTAGGAACAAGACGTGTTTAACTTTCCCACGTGTCGTTCTGTAAATGACCAGATAAGCTGGGCTGCTTTACCTGAGCTGCTACACGAATAGCCCTGTAGCTAAGGATGCTGCTTATTAATTCTCCGTCAGCAAGAGACAGACACGTGTTTTAATGGGCTCTTGCTGCAGATGGGCTGCAACCAGGGGCCTTCTTGGGTACCAGACTCCTTGGGTCGTATCCTTGGAGCAAGAGCTGTAGAGATCAGGAGGCCTTGCAAGTCTCTGTGCTTGATGCAGACCTTTTTCCTTGCTGTCTCTTCTCCAATGGGGAAGCAGCTGTTCCTGTTAGCAGGGTGCTTCATGCTGTAAGTGATCTCCCCATAGAGAGTGTGTCCTGCTTCTCAGCACAGGGCCTTTCCTGACTTGGCTGAACTTGTTTACAGTTGGCTATTCCACCTGCCACTGGTGCCATGTGATGGAGGAGGAATCCTTCAAGAACAGGGAGATTGGTGAGATTATGAACAAGAACTTTGTGTGCATAAAAGTGGATCGTGAGGAGCGGCCAGATGTGGACAAAGTGTACATGACTTTTGTGCAGGTAAGAGGCACAGGCTGGGCTCAGGTGGGCTCTCAACATGAGATTCATGGCCACGTTCCTCAGGCAAGAAGTGATGTGGTTCTTGGGAACTCAATATGTTGGGGGGTCGGAAAGAGGCCGTGATCACAAGGATGGAGAAAAGCACTCGTCCGTCCTCGTGTGAGGTGCATGCGTGTGCCAGAGGGGTACAGATCAGAGGATACCTTTTGTACGCTCTTGGTGCACCCATAATTTCTCTTTCAGGCAACCAGCGGTGGAGGTGGTTGGCCGATGAGCGTCTGGCTGACTCCGGACCTCAAGCCCTTTGCAGGGGGGACATACTTCCCTCCTGACGACAGGGTTTACCGCATTGGCTTTCGGACTGTGCTGCTCCGAATCGCAGAGCAGGTACAGAACAGGAATAGCAAAGTGGGCTAGCAGGCAGTGTTCAAACAGAGGGGTAGCGGAGAAATTGGACTGGGTTTGAAGGGTGGGTGAGTGCGTCAAGAGAAAAAAAACATTGGAAGCAGTAGCATGAAGAAAACGTCAGAGTTTTGGCTCAGCTAGAGGTGTATTCGAACTAATCTGGGGAGGGAGACTGAGAAATGAAGGCAAAATTTGGGCTGATGCAGTGCAGGAAGCAGAAAGAAAGAGACAAAAAATGGCTGATTTTCTCACTCTTCTTCCTAGTGGAAGCAGAACAAAGATGCTCTGTTGGAGAACAGTCAGAAGATCATGGAAGCACTCCTAACCCAAACTGAGATCCGTGGCCAGGCCCAGGAGTCACCCCCGCCATCCAAAGAGGTAACGGACACGTGTTTCCAGCAGCTCTCCAGGTCCTATGATGAAGAATATGGCGGCTTTTCAGAGTTCCCGAAGTTCCCCACCCCAGGTCGGTCTGGCCTCTGTTGCTGAGCCCTGCTGTGATGCCGACAGTGCTGCGTGGTCCAGAACCCACCCTGCAGCCTCCTGCTTTGTCGTTGTATTTCAGTGAATTTGAATTTCCTCTTCACGTACTGGGCCCTGCACCGAACGACTCCAGAAGGGGCCCGAGCACTGCAGATGGCCCTCCACACCCTCAAAATGATGGCCTACGGGGGCATTCATGACCACATTGGTCAGGTAAGAGGAAGGTCTTGGAAGTAAACTCCAGGCATGTCCAGGAGGTGTGGGGTGGAGACACATCTGTTTGGTCTTTGCAGGGGTTTCACCGCTACTCCACTGACCAGCACTGGCATGTCCCTCACTTTGAGAAGATGCTATATGACCAGGGACAGCTGGCAGCTGCATATACCAGAGCATTTCAGGTATGGCCACTACATTCATCTTCAGGGAGGTGTGCTCAGCGCAATGTGTCCAGGCTGTGACAGGCTGGCTCAGTTTGGGAAGCAGCTTGGAAACCTATTTCCAAAGACATTGCCCGCCCCAGGGGGTCTAGGAGGTCCCATTCTCCCCTTTGTTGACCTATCCTCATCTGGATAGGAGTGCTGCACAAGCCTGTGAAAATTTAGCTGCAGGATTTTGAGTATGAGGAAAGGACCCTGTTTCCTGTCTGGTCCTTGCAAGAGTCCAGCAAACATGTCCTGCTCCCCCTGACCTTGGTGTAAAACCGTGATTGCTATCCAGTGCCTGTAGACCTCTGTCAGAGGTCTAACTCCAAGTCCATCCCACATTTAAAATGCTTGGGTGTTCAAATATGCTTTTCCCCTTTGTCAGATGTTTAAATCAGAATCTCATATACTTTGTTGTGTCTCTTCCCTCAATTCCTTTGTCATATTACTGGAGTAACATCCACCCTGTGTCCCCCACAGATCTCTGGTGATGAATTCTTTGCTGATGTGGCTGGAGATATTCTGCTCTATGTCTCTCGGGATCTGAGTGACCAGGTAAGCTTTTTCCCTGAGGTAGGGCAAAGCAAGTCACTTAGACCTGTCTGGGGTAAATTGGATGCGGTTCAGGGCTGTGGACACTTTTGCCTCCCTCCAGTCCCTTCTGATCTGAGTCTGTCTCATGTCTGTGGCCCTCCTGTCTCTGCACTGCAGCCAGGTTTAGCCACAAACTAGACTGCATGCCCAGCAGTAATGAGGAGTAGTCTGAGAGATGCTATACTGGTGTTGGGTGCTATCTCTGATAACGGTGCTCCTTTTTCCCAGGCTGGAGGTTTCTACAGCGCAGAGGATGCAGACTCCTATCCAACCGCTGCATCTAGAGAGAAGCGAGAAGGGGCGTTCTGCGTGTGGACAGCCGAGGAGATTCGGGCCCTCCTCCCTGACCCTGTCGAGGGGGCCACAGAAGGGACGACTCTGGGAGATGTCTTCATGCACCACTATGGGGTGAAGGAGGACGGCAATGTGAGCCCCGCGAAGGTGAGGGAGTGCCAGGTGCTGGGAGCAGTGAAGGGGGGAACTGCAGCACTGGGCAAGCGGGGAGGTGACAGCAGCCCCAAGACAAGTGGGGTCTTGCAGGAAGCTGGTCTGCCCCCAAGCCCTTGTCAGCTAGGCAGTGTTTGTAGAGCGGGGTTCTCCTTTCAGGACCCCCATAAGGAGCTGAAAGGCAAGAACGTCCTTATTGTCCAGTCCTCCCTGGAGCTGACTGCAGCCAAGTTTGGGCTGGAGCTGGGGCAGCTCAGCGCCGTGCTGCGAGAGAGCCGGCAGAGGCTGTCCGCAGCTCGGGCGCAGCGGCCGCGGCCTCACCTGGACACCAAGATGCTGACATCGTGGAACGGTGAGAGGCGGCTCTTGGCTCCAGCTCTGCCACGCACAGGCTGTGGGGGTGCGCAGGGGCATACGTGCCACAGCCAAGGCCCCTCTGCAGCCGTGACTGGGGCTGGGGAAGCTTTGTGGGCTTGTAATGAGTTCCCCGAGTCCAGCTGAGCCAGGATGGGCCCCAGGGAGGCATCTGACTGGATGGCTCCTGGCCCCGGAGCACCTGGAGGAAGCAGCCCCAGACACCTCCAAGCCATGGTGTTGGCAGGATCAAGATTTGCTGAGGGTCAGGATGTTGCCGTGGCCTTTTTTTCCCTGCTGCCAGTAGAGAGCAGCAAAACCCTTCTCTTGGTCAGTCCAGCTCCGCAAGGCTTGGCGTTAGGGAAAGCGGGACTGAGCTGGAGGTTCAAAACCCATGTAGGGCCTAGATCCCATGTCCACCCCTGCATCAGCATAGTGACCCAGAGGTCTGTCTCTGTCCAAGTGACCTGAAGCAGTTAGTAACTGCTGGGTCCCAGGCACTGTCTCTAGCTGTAGATGCCTCATGTTCCTGTTTCTGGGGACTATACGAGCTGGAGTTATACAATGCAGCTAAGTCCTACAAACAAGGAGACTCTCTTCAACCCACTCCAACCACAAGCTTTTGCCCACAAACAAAGGCTGAGCTCTTGCTGGCATCCCAGACCTCTTCCTTTCTCATCAGTGATAAAAAGTGATTTTCTTAGTGGTTTAAACTGATTGTAAGAGATGACAGCTGAGTCCTGACCTGCTTTTGGCCTGCCTTGGATGTCAAGGAGCATGAGCTTCATCCTAAGCATCCTTTAAAGGAAAGATGTGACTCTCTAGCCGCTCCCTTGCACCCTAGCCTCTCCTTGAGCCCGTCCCTGTGTCTGTGACCTATGTAGGACTGATGATCTCAGGCTTTGCCCAGGCTGGGGCAACCCTGGCCAAAGAGGAGTATGTGAGCCGGGCTGTGCAAGCTGCCAACTTTCTGCGGAGACACCTTTTCGACCCCACCAGTGGGAAGTTGCTGCGGAGCTGCTACCGGGGCAAAGACAACACGGTGGAGCAGAGGTAAGCCGAGGTACAGAGCATCTCCAGGCCACCTGGCCATGCTGTAGCTGTTGCGCTGACCCCCCCATGGTCCCTGTCCTTCCATCCTGCAGGCCAGACTGAGTGTGAAGGGAGGGAGGCAGTTTGCTGTGCTGTACTGTGCTGAACTGCCTCCTGTGCATGTGTTTGGGGATGGATTAGTATTCTCAACAGAGCAAGGAGGAATTAAGGTCAAATCCTCTCCTTTTCCCTTTTCATCTTCTTTCTGAGGTGATAGGAGCCTTCCCTGTCTTCCCATGTCACTTATGTCCCTGTACAGTATCCCGGGACTGAGTGGCACAATGACTTGCAACAGCTGCTGCTTATCTTAGACTGAGTTGAGGGAAGGACCAAGTGAGGTGGTGTCTCCTCATCTGACCCTAGACAGCAGAAACCAGTGTCTATACCCTACCAGTCTCAGGGGGTTGGAGGCCACTTCCGCCTTGCTGGCGTGGAGACCCTGATGGTCCTTCTGTTTGCCACTATAGTGCCGTGCCGATCCAAGGGTTCCTGGAGGATTACGTCTTTGTCATCCAGGCTCTCTTTGACCTGTATGAGGCCTCGCTGGACCAGGGCTGGCTGGAGTGGGCCTTGCAGCTCCAGCACACACAAGACAAGCTCTTCTGGGATCCCAAAGGCTTTGCGTATTTCTACAGCGAGGCTGGCGACCCCTCTCTGCTCCTCCGCCTCAAGGACGGTGAGCTTGGTTACCCATCCGCGCTCTCCGTGGCCAGGCATGGGCTCGTGTCTCTGGGCTGGTTGTGGCGTGACAGTTTAGGGAAGGCAGGGCTGATGTCTGTGGAGGGCCAAACTGTGGGATGGCTGGGCTGACTGAGGGGTGGTTTTCTTCTCACAGACCAAGATGGAGCAGAGCCCAGTGCCAACTCTGTCACTGTCATGAACCTGCTCCGAGCAGCCTGTTATTCTGGCCACATGGAGTGGGTGGAAAAAGCTGGGCAGATCTTGGCTGCCTTCTCAGAGAGGTTGCTGAAGATCCCAGTAGCCCTGCCAGAGATGGTCCGCGCTAGTGCTGCCTTCCATCACACCCTCAAACAGGTAGGGGCTGGGCTGCCCTCCAGGCTGTGGGTCAGCCGGGGCTTGTGCACTTGCCTCTCCTTGTGGGTCGAGCTTAGCCACGCTGGGCAGGCAGCACCGGGCAGACGTGTCCACCTACACATCTGCCCTGTATCCACGTACTCCGCCACCCAAGCTCCCCCATCTCAAAGCGTTTGGGAGGGTGGTGAGGTGGCATGCATCTCTCATCAAAGCCTGTGCTATGGGGTCTTAGTTTTGATGCTTCCAGGAGGCCAGACTGGGGGCCTTGCTCTTGGCACATGTGTCAGCTCCAGCTCCCTCAGGCAGTTTCCGATCAGGTTCATAATCTGGGCCCAGACACCCTGCAGTTTCTTCAGCTGCTTACGAGCGAGTTTTTAATATCCTTTGTGTTCCCCCATGTCCCTGAGCAGTGCTAAGCCTCAGCTCTGTTTAGCCGCAGAGGTGGCTCTATGTCTATCCTGGTTTCTGATCCTCAGGCTCATGGTTTCTAGGTGAAATGCCAGAGGCTGCTGGGCCAGCAGAGCCCAGAGGGACTGGACCTGCCACGGGGCAGGAGCCCAGGGCTGTGTGTGCATCCCTGTGAGCAGGGGTTGTCAGAGATCTCTGTCTCTGCTCTCTCCTTCCTGACCTTCCTGCTCTCTCCGGACAGGTTGTTATCTGTGGGGACCTGCAAGGAGAAGACACAAAAGATCTGCTTCGCTGCGTGCACTCTGTCTTCTGCCCAAACAAGGTAGAGGTGACAGTCCTTCCAGCCCTTGCCCTGTCCCTTCTGCACAGCCTTTCCCCTGCTGGCTGCAGTCGTGTGCAGGGCTGCCAGCTGGGTTGCTTGTGTTTTCATCCTGTCTCCCAGTGCTGCTGAAGCATGCATCTTCCTCCTCCTCCACACCCTGTCCTGCTTCCTTTCTCGGGAATATCCCATCCTTCCCTTGTTTGTCAGCAAGCTCGGCGTGGGCCGTGGCTCAGCTCCCTGCACGCCTCTCCCTGGTGCAGAGAGATGGCAGTTCAGCCTCCTTCTGGCAGCCCAGCCCTGGGATAGGAGTCGATACAGCAGCGTCTGCTGTCAGTGGTGCGTGTTTATGCTGCTCTCAGCTTGGCCCAGTGCTCCCAGCACGGTTCTCCTAAGGGAAAACTGTTCGTTGCAGTGTAGATGTGTCATGCCCTGCACTGATCCACCTGGTGTCTCGGTCACCTTCAGCTTGGAGATGTTCATATGTCCCTGGGAAGAAGCAAGCCGATACCTTACTCCATCTGCATCGTGGGCTTGAGTATCCCCTCGCTGGGAGGGGCTGGCCTCTCCAAAAAGGCTTTGCTCCGAGCCCGTATGTGATAAGCAATGCTGTGGTTGCACATGGTTGGTTACTGTCTCGCTGTGCTTGTCCAAGTCTCCGCTCAGGGACGTGTCACCAGGGCATCCCCGGCCAGGGCTGGGACAAGTGCTGGGCACCCCGGGGCGGAAGGGAGAGCCCCCAGCCGTGCGGGCGGCGTGGAGGGGCCGCGTCGCTGCGGGGAAGGGGCTGTTTGCTGCCTGCGGAGTTGGCGGGGGGCAGCAGCGCTGCAGCCGTCACGTTCAGCCGGCAGCGTCCCTGCCTGGGGGCTGGCAGCTCGCCTGTGTGCAAGCCTGCTGAGTGTGGGGAAGTGGGGCTGGGCCGGTGGGCAAAGGGGCAGAGCGTTTGAACCTCTGCCCTGCTCCTCTGTGCCCGTCGGCATCCAGGTGCCGGGGGTTGGCACGTCGAGCTGCAGCGCATGGGTAATTGGCGCTGGGGCAAAGCACTGGTTTCCCTCTGTAACCCAAGCTGGGGCAAACTGGAGAGAGGCCAGTTGCCAGCAGTAAATGATTCCCTAGTCTGTCTTCGTGTCAGACCACACCACAGAGGTTTTCTTCCCTGGTCCTCTGTGCCAGCGGCCTAGCAGTGTTTAAGGAAGGCGGTGGAGGGCAGTCACGGCTTCTGTCCCCCACCGGGACGGCGGCCAGGCCCCGCTCCCCGCACCGGGAGTGCAGCCGCGGGAACGGAGCTCCTGGTCCTTCCTCCCTCGCGCGGTCCGGCTCCCCGTGCGTCGCGGCTCAGCCGGCCCGTGGCCCGTGCCGGTCCGTGTGCAGCGTACAAAGCCCTTCTCTGCTCCAGCTTTATTCCTCCCTCTCCTTTTGAAGGATTACAGCGCGTGACCCAGTTTGCAGGAATCGAAAGCACCGTGTTGGCAGCGGGGAGCCAAGTGCTGCTGTTAATAACTGACTCCCTTTCCCAGCAGCGGGTTCAGTCCTCGTTCCCCTGAGCCGGAACGGGCTCTGGGAGGGGACGTAGCTGACAACTTCAGGGGTTTTGAGCAGAGCAGATAGCACAGCGGTTTCTTCCCCTCCTCCAGGGTGGTTCAGTTCCCTTCTGCGAAGCTGGCAGCAAGCCCAGCTGTCAAGCAGCTTCGTCTCCCGCGGGAACGGTCCATCCCCCCGGGCCTTCGCCTTCCCCAGAGCAGCGAGGCAGAGGAGGGCTGGGTGCTCCCCTCACAGCTTGTGTGTGCATCCTCTCTTGGGGCAGGTAAAATGCTGGAAGCGGCCTGAGGAAGGCGACGCTTGGCCGGGGACAGCGGGCGGGCCGCGAGCGCGGAGGGCTGCGGCTGGTGGTGGAGGGGGCGCGTCGGGGCTCCGTCCCCTGCCACGCGCCTGCTCTCTGCGTCGCTCGTTGGGGGTTTCTGTTTCCCGCTGCGACCCGACGGTGGTTTCGGGGGGGGGGACTCGCCTTTGCTTTGCAAGGACGGAGAAACGGCCTCTGTCGCCTGTGCGGTGCCGGGCGCTCCTGCTCCTCGCGTCTGGAAGGGTCGTCTCGGAAATGCTTGTTCCGGTCCTGCGATGGGAAGCAGCAGTCAGGGGCCGAGCTGAAGTCGTCTTATCCTCCAGCGTGAGTCCATACATCATGGTTTGGACTTGCTGGGCCAGGCCAGATGACAGATCAGAAGTTGTGATTTTTGGCAGCCTGGCTGCTGCCTGAGTTTGTCTCCTGGAAGAAGGACTTTTCCCACACGTTTGTGAATGTGGCAGAAAGATCTTTGCCAGGAAAAACTCTCTCCACTGAAGGAGTGCAGAGCCAGAGGTAGATATCTCTTCTTCTTGGTGCACCAAATGCTGAAGGAGCTGTAGGAACCAAATTCATCCTCAAGTTTGGCAGCCCCAGGCCCCTCCAGTCCACCTTCACAGTGCTTGTTCCTGCAACAAGAGGGGTGCCTGGACGGCTGAGCTTGTCTCCAGCAGATGGGATGTCAGTAGGCTGCGCCGATCGCGCTGACAGCTGCTTCTCTCTGCTGTCACACAGGCCTGGGGTGAGAGATCTGCTCTCCTCAGTGTCATTTGGGCGTAACGGAGGCTGACAAGGAGACAGAGCTGTGCAGAGCTGCACAGCCGTGCTTCCCTGACCTGTCACGCTGGGACCTACCTGGTAACGTGTTCCCCCGTCTGGAGGGACGGCGCGGAGAGCAGAATAACGGGATCCAGGGCCCAGGGCTGCCGGAGTCACGGACTGGAGCAGAGCCGTGGTGCTTGTGGAGGAAGGGAGCGGAAAGCAGGGTTAAGCACCGGATAAATTCAGCAAGAGAGGCATGGGCATGTGGGCACCGCAGCCCTGGGAGCTTCTGTGTCCCCCGTGTCGGTGAGAGATGCCCACTTGGCGGCTCGCAGGCTTGCTCGGGCCTGGGAGAGGCAGCAGTGGTAAAAGCTGCCTGCAGCCCGGGACAGGGGTCTAAGGGAGACCCCCGTCTGCCGCTGCTCCGGGGTGGCCGGCAGCGCGCCGCGGGCCGGGCTCGCCTGCCTGCGCCCGCCCCGTGCTGGGCATCGCCCGCACGCCGGGTCGCCCGGTGCTGGGCAGCGGAGGATTTCTCTGGGCGTAGGAGGTTCGTGCGAGCGAAGACCTTGGCCTGAAGGCGCAGCTGCGCTCCTGGCCTGGCTTTTGCCTCCTAAGGGGGTTTGAGGGCTGCGACCCCTCCTTTGGCCAGAAAAGCAGGGTGGGTTCCCGCAGGCTGGGTGCAGGCACAGGCCAAGCTGGTGCTGTCAGGGCTGGCGTCGCTGATGGTTTTGTGTCTACTTTGGCGTTGCATTTGGCAGCAATTTGGATAATTTAATCTGTAGCGATAGGTCCTGTCTCCTCACCCCCCAAAGGTAGTGCAGAGGAGAGAGTAAAATCCCACTGCTCAGAGTTGGTGTGGGGATGTGGATCATGACTTGGGGCCTGACGTCTCCCACCAAGCATCCCTCGTTCCGTGTTGCAGTGCACGGAAAGGGAGACATGGTTGCTCCTTCTCCGACACGTCTTCTGCCCTCTGCAGCTGCTCTTCATCTCTCCTCCTCCTCCTCCTCCCCAGGAAACAGCCCAAGGCTGAGCCGCCCTGAGTCACCCGCTCTGGGGACACGGCAGCTTTGGGAAGTGGCTTCACCGAGGAGTTGGGGAGACGTCACTTCTGTGTCTCTCGACGCCCCCGCTCCCCCCGGTGCTGGCGGGGCGCTGGGGGCTAGGCTCAGCTGCAGGAACACAATTAATTAGGTCGTCCTAGTAATTAATTCCTTACAAACCTCACACTGAAATTCGTGCTGTAATAAGAAGCCGATGATAAAATGGCGCTGGAGCTGGCAAGTTTAAATCGGCGTCTAGAGGAGCCCCTTGCCGGGGGCAGCGGCCGCTCGGCGAGGGGTCAGGAGCCGTGCTGAGCCCTTCCGGGGCGGTGCTGGGCGCTAACGCCCCGGGGTCCCGGGCTGGGATGGGGTCCCGGGCTGGGATGGAGTCCTGGGGCTGGGGACTCCGGCGCCGTGCTCCCGTCCCACTGATCGTCCGCCCCGGCCCGGCCCGCTCTGTGCCTCAGTTTCCCCTTCCTCAGCGACCCGGCGGTGTACAGGCGCCCGGGGGGCGGCGGGGAGCTGCCCGGTTCACCGGTCCCGTGGGGCTGGCGTGGGGCCGGGGCCGGCCGCGGGAGCCGTGGGGCCGACTGCTCCTGGGTTGAATCCCTGCCCTGCTAATGGACTTTAGGGTAATTACGAAGGATCCCATTATCTCCGGCGCTGCGAGCGCGAGCTTGCCGGCTCGCTTTATCCTGGCCCTGCGAGAGGACCTTAGGGAGCCGGCGAGAAAAATGAATAATGAATTTCAGATTGGACATGAATTGGTAATTAATCACTCCTGGAATTAATTCCAGACAAAGCCAACGAGGGAGGAGGGCAAGCGGAGGAGAGGGAGGCAGGGCGGGACGCGGGCTGAGCCGGGGCTGGGCGGGCGTGCGGCGAGCGGGTCGGCGCTCAGCGGGCCCCGCTGCGTCGCTCACCGGCGCCTTCTCCCCGGCAGGTGCTGATGCTGGCCGACGGGGACGGCGGCGCCCTCCTCTCCCGCCGCCTGCCCTTCCTTTCGTCGCTGGAGAGGAGAGACGGGAAAGCCACGGCCTACGTCTGCAGCGGCTTCGCCTGCTCCCTGCCCGCCACCTCGCCCCGGGAGCTGCGCCGGCTGCTCGCGCCGGGAGCCGCCGGCGCCCCGTGAGCCCGAGCGGAGCCGCCGCCGCCGCCGGGCATCCGCTGCCTCCCGGCCGCTTCCCGGCGAAGCCGCGGGTCCCGCCGCCGTTGGGCCCCCCCGGCCCGGCCCGCGGCGCCTTGGGCTCTGCGCCGGGGTCGGCCTGGGCTCGCGGGTGTCCCGCCTGCGCACGTGCTCGCTCCTCGCCTCGTTTTGCAGAGCAAAAAGAAAGAAAATTAAATATAAATCCTGGCCTTAATGCCGAAGTCAGATGCGAAAACTATTAGGGTTCCTATAGCAACCTGGGGTAACATTTTCAAAAGCACTTGAAGGACTTAAGAGTCGAGCGCTTTTGAGAGCGTTACCCGGTAAAACAGCCGCGGTATTTTTCCATTACAGGGTGGATTGTAACATGCACGAGTTAATACATGGTGTGTGCAAAAAACCTGCCGTGGCCGCAGCTGGTGAAAACTTGCAGCAAGCCCGAACGTGAGCGCTTCCAAACAGCGCTGTGCGGGCGGCGCCGAGCGTGGGGCGGCCGGGCCCGGCCCGGGAAGGGCCCGCGAGAGCCTCCTTGCAGCGAGCCGCGGGGCGAGGGCGCGCGCGGCTCCCCGCTCGGCGCGACGCCGCGTCCCCGGGGCGCCCTTGGGCTCCGCTTTGGGCGGGTGCCCCCCGGGCAGCGCGGCGCCCGCTGATTTAAGAGCTCTAATAAGAGCGTTTGGGGGCTCTCGGTCGTCCCGCAGGCGCCGGGATGCTCGGGAGGCGGCCGAGCCCCGCGGGCCGGAGGAGGAGGAGGAAGAGGGGGACGAGCGTCCCGGCGGCGCTGCTTTCCCGGCCGGCCGCGACGTGCCGCGCGGAGGTGGCGGCGAGGCCTTCCCCTAGCAATCTTCTCGGCCGGTCGGCGCGGAAGGGGGACGCGGGCCGTAAGGACGCGCGATCCCTCCGGCGAGCTGGCGCCGGGGAGCCGGGGCTCCGGGCCGCGGCCGCCAGCTGCTCCCGTTAAGAGCTTTCCAGCGGCTCGTGCCAGGATTTGGGGGTGACTGGCCAGGAAAGACGGCTTTGAAGTCGAGGAGGAATTTTGCACCTCATCTCGCAAATGCTTTCTGCGCTTGTGGAAGAGGAGGCTTACTCTTTTTTATTTATTTATTACTTTTTTTTTTCTCTCCTTTCCCCCCCTTTGTTTTAAAAGCTGCAGCGTTCGTGGAAACCCAGCCGAAAAGTGCTGGCTTTGGCAGCTGGCTGCGCTCCTGGCCCTTCCTCTCGCCGCGGCCCCACGGGGCTTAACGCGACGCCCCGGCCCGAGGCCTCTCGGCCCCGGCGCCCCGCGGCGACGGCCTTTCTCACGCACCCTCTTGCTCCGTGCCGCGTCTCCGGAGGCGGCCGCGGGGCGCAAACCCGCCGTAAACAGGCTGTCAGGATTAATTGGGCCGACCAGTGGAAAACACAACAGTAAAACCAGAACTAAAGCAAGAGTTCTGTGCAGCGAGTACAGCGGGGGCAGGAGGGAGGAGGGAGGAGAGCCCTTCGCCTTCGCCGCGGGGCCGGACGCGGCCGAGCCCCGCCGAGCTCCTCGCTGCCGCGAACCGCGGCCCCCCGCCCGCCGGCAGCGGGAAGCGGGGTCTTTTTTCATAGCTGACAGCCCATGAATATTTATGGCCCCGCGTTAAAAATGTCCAGCCGCCTCCCGAATTAGTCACGGGGCCCGCGGCTCACGCGCCCGGCCTGCGTTTCGGGGCAGGAACCGGCGCTGCAGCCGGGAGCGGAGGCCTGGGACCCCGGCAGCCCCGGGATCCCCCCCCCCCATCCGTACCCGCGAGGTCCAGCATCCCTCCAGGCCCGGGATCAGCGGGGACGAGGCGCCGCGGCGGGGCGAGGGCGGTGCCCCGGCACGCGCCGCCGCCTCCCCGAGGTCGCCGTTTATTTATTTATTTTCCCCGAGCTGTGCAACGCAAAGTTCGGGTCTCCCTCCCCCCCCTTCATTTGTTGCAGTTTCTCTGTAATTTAGTGCGGGTTTTAGTTATATTGTAATTGAGTTTCCTGTGTCACAGCGTACCTCAAACAGAAAATATAAATATTTAACAGCCTCCACTGGTAATAAAGATTCGCATTTGCCTCGTTTTGCTTCCCAGCACATGAATATTCCGGGCCGTGCTCCGTGCGTAAGTGGCTTCATTCAGCCTCAGCCCCGGTTATGCAATGCAACGTTAACGACGGAGAGAAGCTAGAGCTGAAAATAATCGGGAACAGCCTCGACGCACCGGTCGGATGTTGCAGGCTCCTCCGCAGGCGCCAGCGCCCGCCGCTCTGGCCGCGCGGGACCGGCCCGGTCCCGCCGGGAACAGCGGGGCCAAGCGATTCCCGGCTCTCCTGGCGGGTGGCCGAGGCCGCTGGGCTGCGTTTGGGGGCTGCACCCGCGGGAGACACCGGCCGCGGCCGCGGCGCCGGAGGCCAAACGCGCGTTCGCGTTGCGGAGCCCAAATGCCGAGCGCCGGGGCCGACGAAAGCCCGCGGAGGAGCCAGCGGTTCCCAGCTGGGCTCGAGCAGGGCTGCTGCAGGCGGTGGCGGAACCCAGAATCCGCCCAAACGCCTCTTTAAAAGGTAAAAAATGTCAGGGCCATCTCTAAAATAATAGCTAATAACCCCTAAGCGGTGACGGCGGCGCGCACCTCGGCGCTGGGGACGTGATTTAGCGGCTCTCTGCCCGCCGAAATGGGAGCAGCTGCTCTCTGCTGGAAAGAGGAGGAAGATCTCCTCATCAGCATTAAATTTAAATGAGCCAGCCCTGATTTGCATGTTTCTGCGGCGCTCTGTTTCTGCAAAAAGGCTGACTTGGGAGCGCGGGTTTGCGGCGGAGGCTCAGTAATCAGCTTCTCCTTCGCTGCGTTTCTAAACACATTAAATAAGGCTCCTGCGTCCTAGGAGCCTCCGCAAGTGCAGAAGCAGTCGCAGCCCCGGGGCGATCGATGTCCGGTCCCCGCCGCCCGTCCCCGTGTCCCTGTCTCTGTGCCAGGGTGTCCCGGCGTCGCTGCCACCGCTCTCTCCCGCTTTGCAAGCTGCCGACAGAGCTCACCGGGCTTCATGTTATTTTTAATTATATTTTACTTTAAAGGGCCATTAATTACAAAGATTCCCCAGCAGAGGACTTAAAAAAAAAAAAAAAAAAAAAAAAAAAGGAAAGAAAAGAAAAAGGGGATAAAGAGCCCGTTCCGCATGCAGGGTTGCGGCAGGCGAGCTGGAATATGGATCCGTACTGAGGGGGCCAGGAGGGGAACCGGGTGGACGCGGAAAGCAATGCCGGGACGGGGGTCTGGGGGGTGGGATTGGAGACTGAGGCTCTCCGAGGGCTGACGAAGATCCTGGTGGAAAAGGGGAAGAAATGGAGGGTTTTGGGGGAGGGGGCTGCAGCGGCTCCGGCCGGGGGGCACCGCGGGGTCCGGGGTCTCCGAAGCAAAGCGCGCGTAGCGGAGGCGAGCCGGGGCCGGGCGGGCTGCGGGCTGCGTGGTCGGGGCCTGGCAGCGCTGCGGGCGAAAACCCTCGCCGCCAAAGCCGGCGAGCGCCGCAGATGGGGAGCTGTCTCGAGCGAGCGGCAGCAGCAGAAGGCTGGATTTCACGCCGGGCTTTTTTTTTTTTTTTTTTTCCCTTTTTTCCCCCTCCCTCTCTCTTTTTCCGAGGAGCGCCTCTTCCTTGAAAGCTGCGCGCTGTTTTGCACTCACACTTCAGCGACAGGCGGGGAAAACGCGCTGCCGCTCGCTTCGCTGCGTGCCAAAACCGCCGCGGCCCGCGGTGCGAAGCGCGGTGTTTGCTCAACAGCGCCCGTTGCCGAGGACAGGCTTCAGTCGAAGCCGCGGCGCGTGCTGCAAGCTGCGAAACGCGCCGGGGCGGGGGGAAGCATCCGGCGAGGTGCTGAGTGCGCTCAGCGCCCGCCCCAGCCTGGGCGCGTGGGATGAGCGGCGCCGGGAGCTGGCAAAGCAGCGGAAATGACCCTCTCGAAGCTGAACACCTGCCTGCCTGGAAAACCTCTGCTCTAAGGACCTGCCCGCATTTATGCATACGTGTATACCTATATATTTTATTTTCCTTCTTCCCTACAAGATATTTACTGGAGGTAGCAGCAGTTGTTAGGGGAAATGAGTTTTTTTTTTTTTTAGCAGGGAAAAGCTGATTTCCATCACGAAGTACAAGCCGCGAGCAGCCCCACTCCCCGGCGCTGCCCCCGCATCCCGAGCGGCCCCGCGCTCCCCGAAACGCCAGCCTCCTTCGGGGACTGACTGTGTCCCAAAGGGGCAAGGTGCAAACGTTGATCGTGCAAGAAAGCACTGGTCACTGGCCAAAAACAAGCGGTCCCTAAATTATTAATTCTGCTGCACACGCCGAGCAGACCGGGCCGGCCGCACGCTCCCCTCCGCACAGCGACCGTGCCGCTTGCCGCGGTGTATTTTTCCCCTGACTACCCGCCTGGCTCTTCACTTAACGAAGACAGCGGTCACAGCCGAACAGCCCCCGTTACGACGCGGTGCCGCTCCTGTGCGGCCGCCGCCAAATCCCGCGAGCACTCCGGCCATCCCCGGGCAGCAGCTCGCGCGCCCCTCGTGACGGTTTCCCTGGGGCCCCTTCCTGCCTCCCCCCCCGAAGCCACCAGCCCTAGAGCCCCGGCGGCCCCTCCGCCCGAGCTCGCCTTGCTGCAATTCGGAGGCCAGGGCTGCGCGTGCGAGGTGAGCGTGACCTCCTCGGTTTCTTACGCGCTGTTGAAATTTCTCCTCCTTTGCGGCCCGGATCCCTAAATGTGCGTCTCAGGTCACCGGTGCCGCTCGCCGCTGCAGCCGGCGCTTGGGGTGGGACCGGCGCGGCCCTTCCCTGGCCATGTGCTACGTTTGGGCTCTGAGCTGAACCTCTTGGTGCAGCTGAAGAAGGCAAATACCCAGTTTACTCGAGGGGACCCTGTAAGGGTGGACTGGCGCAGGGGGACGTCCTAGGCTGGGGTGGGCTCGTCAGCTCATCCCTGCTCCAAGCAATTATGAGACGGGGCTCAGACGTAGCTGAAATCAAAGGCAGCTCTGCCGGCAGCTTTGATCGGGCTAAAACTTCACCCATGGCCTCTGCTTTCGGCATCCCTCCCCGTCAGCAGGTAACTCCCTCCACCTCAGTGGTCTCTTTTCCCCCACAAGAACATCCTTTTATCCATCCATATCCATACCAAAACCATGCCAGACCGGTGCTAGCCTGAGCCGCCTGATGCTCAGCTGCTTCGTTTCAGGCTTGGGGGGTATGCGGCTTTGCTGGGCCTTTCTTCTTTTTCTGTCCTTTTTGGAGAAGGAGTGTTCTCCGAGATGGGAAACTTTGCGCGGTCTCTTGTGTGTGATGTTGTATCTGTTTAGAGGGCAGGTATCTTGTAAAGCAAAATGTTTCCAATTCTCTCAAAGAATGCAATTCTAGAAAATGTCCCCAATAAACAAAATGAGCCAAACATAATTAAAATGGAGACAGCATATAATCTGGTAACCCACTTAAAGGCTCAAAGCTTCAGCCTTTAAAAACTGTTTGCTCCAAATCCATTTAAATAAACAGAATGACACACAAAGGCTCTCTGTACATTATCAGGATGCAAAGGGAATCGGATCAAAAGCAGCTGTGGCCAGGCTGTACATAGGCAGTGAGGAAATTGCTTGGTCTAAGATTGCACCTTGCACATGCAAATGCGCCGGGGGACCCTTCGGTGAATCGCATTTGTACGACAGCCCAGCTCCTGGCTGCTGGGACAAGATCAGTGGGCACCCCTTGGCCCCTGCTCTTTCCCTCCTGTAGTGGCTGTGGCAGGATGCTTTGGCCGGTGTGGAGACATGCCAAAGATCAGCTAAGCTTTGGCTTCCCTGTGCATGCTCCCACCAGCACCCAGAGGGTGGAATTGCTTGGAAGGAAAAAAAAAAAAATAGGAGTCCCTTTCCTGAACACCCAGGCTGCAGGCCAGGCTCCCCACCAGTCCAGCACTGCTTGGGCCACTTGCTCCATCACGCTTGTTTCCCGGTGGCCTTCCAGAGGTTTTCCCAGCAGCGCAGCCACGGCGAATGCAGGGCTGCAGCATCTCCCTTCCCCAAGTGTTGTCTCTACAGCTCTGCAGCAGAGCCCGACTGGCCTTGAAGTTTTGCCAGCGAACGTGATTTGTCTCAGACTGGGCAGCACAGGCTGTGGGTGCAAGAGCAAGCGTGCTCGCAGGCCAGCAAGGGCGTTCTGGGTCAGCCGGAGCATCTCCTGGTGCTCCGTGGGGTGGTTTCTGGTAGTTAGAGAGGGCTTTTTGGGGGGTGAGGTGGGGTGCTCCTGTAAATTCGACTTGTGGGAGAAGTGACCATGGGGAGAGTGGCCAGGCTGTTTTTAAAGTTGCAAGAAGTCTTAATAAGAAACGAAGCCTTGACGAGGACTGTGGGGATGTTTGCACCCGGAACTGGTGATGCTTGCAGAAAATCCCTTACGCCAGCCCTCCCAAAAAACAGGGCACCTCCAGGTAGGGCTGCTCCCGGAGTTGTCCTGGGGAAGCCCCACAGCGATTTTGGGGCCCTTATGACTCTATGGTGTGTTGGGGCCAGAAGCCCCCAGGATGGCTGCATTAACCCTGGGGCTGCAGGGTGCTGGGGACAGCACACATTTCTGCACTCAGCCCTCGGGTGTGCCGGTTGAGGGGCCGGGAGGCAGCAGGGATCTGCCCCTGTGCCCCCCGGAGCACATCCCGGCCCTGCCCGGCCGCTGCTTGTGCTCCTCCCTCCCTCTCCCCCCCCCCCCCGCCGCGGGTGCGCAGCCCCCCGAGGGCACTCGCCGCCCGGTCGCTGCCGTCGGGGCCGGCTGCCGTCGCGGCGGGGCCTCGCACCGGCAGAGGGAGCTCCGGCCGCGTCCTGAGAGCGGCGGGGGCCGGGGCAGCCGGCCGGGTCTCCACCTCCGGGCCCGGCTGCCTTCGGGCTGCTGGCCGGGGCGCGCACGTCGGGGCGGGGGCTCGCCCCGGCGCGGCGGCCGGTGGGCTGTCGGCCGGCGGGGCCTCCCGAGCGCTGCGCCCGGGGCGGGGGGGACCCTCCGGCTGGGTGACAGTGCTCACTTGGCCGCTGTGGCGGGGCGGGGGGGCCGAGGGTTGTGTGTGTGGCAGGGGTGGGGTGCAGGGCTACGACCCCGTGCGAGGAGCTCAGCAGCACAGTCCCTGCTCGTGGGGGGCGAGCAATGGGGGGAGCCACTGGAAGGCCAGGCCGGGGCTTTGCAGCGAGGAGAGGGGCTCGCTGGGGCCTCCCGAGCAGGAGCAGAGCTGGGCTGAGGCAGTAGGGACCGCGGCGAGCCCCGAGCTGAGTGGGGCTGCGGTTTGGCGCACGCCTGGCACCCAGGGCAGGCAGCGCTCCCGGCCTCCCTCGGCAGCGTGGCCTCTGCAGGCCTCTCTCCCCCGAGGCTCCTGCCCTCCCGCACGGAGGGGCTAACCCCGCCTGGTCTCCCCACGCCTCCTGCCTGCACTGGGGCTTCGCCCCATTGCTTCCCCTGCAGCTTACCGGCTCCCCCCCCCCCCGCCCCCGCGGCTTGCTGCATTTCTTGCAGTGGGCCTGCCTCCATCTAAGAAATCTCTGCCCCCTCATCTTCCTCCTCCTGCGCTCGGCGCTGCAGCCCCCCACGCCCCCCCCCCCCAAAAAAACCCACAAAACACGCAGCGTCGCGGTGGCCGCGGCGAGCCGGGGGCGCATCCCCCGCGCCGGGGCGGCTGCCGTGGGTGCGCCCCGTCCAGCCCCGCCGCGCCGGGGGACCCGGCCCCCCCTTCCAGCTGCGCTCCCCCCCCCGCCTGACTGACACCCGCGACGGCCAATGGGGAGGCGCGGAGGGGCCGGGGGCGAGCCCCTATTGGCGGCTGCGGGAAGGAGGAGCCGGGACTTGAAGTTGGAGTGAGGGATCCAGCTGTGCGGTGCGCGCGGCGCGGCGCCCGGGAGCATCCTCGGCGCCTCCCGCCGCGGCGCCCGGGCGGCCCCCCCGGCGGGCCGGCAGCACCCGCCCCCCCGCCGGCGCATGGTGGGGCGCCGAGGGGGCAGGCAGCGCCTCTAGGGCGGCCCTGCCCGACGGCAGCGGGAGCGGGGGCCGCTCCGCCGCCCGCCCGCGGCTCGCCGGGCTCGGGCCCCCGGAGGCACGGCGAGGCGGAGCTACGGAGCCCGGGGCCGGGCGGCAGCGAGGGGGCCGCGGGAGCAGCCCCGGGGCGGCCGGCCGGCGGCTCGGCTCCGCATGCCGGCGGGGGGCTAGGCGGCGGCTCGCCCGCCCGCCGGGGCCCCAGGCAGCCCCGGCGCTGAAGCCGCCCCAGCCGCCTGCCGCCCCCCGGCATGGCCGTGCCCCTCTAGTCGCCCTCCGGCTCGCCCCGCCTTGCCCCGGCTCGCCCCCGGGGCCGCTGGCCGGAGGATGGACGAGGATGGACCGCGAGCGGCCGAGGAGGAGCCGGAGCAGGGCAGAGCCAAGACTTTCATCCGCCTTAATGACCTGTCCGGGGCCGGGGGCCGCCCGGGGCCGGGCGACAGGGACGCAGGCAGCGGCGACTCGGAGGCGGAGGCGCTGCCCTACCCGGCGCTGGCGCCCGTCGTCTTCTTCTACCTGAGCCAGGAGAGCCGGCCGCGGAGCTGGTGCCTGCGGCTCGTCTGTAACCCATATCCTTTGCGGGTGCCGGCGGCCAGGTAAGGCCCCCTGGGGCCCTTCACCCCCCCCCAAGTTATGGGGCTGGGCGGGGGGCGCCTCCCGGCGTCGGCCTGCTCTGCTGCTGGGGCCCGTGCGGGGCTGGGGAGGGGGAAGGAACCGGGATCTGGGGGATTTGGGGGGCTCCCCCTGCACCCAACCCTGGGGCTGTGCTCGCCCGCTCCCCACTGCTCTGGCCGGGAAGTTCTCTGGGCTGTTGCAGGGGGTCCCTGGAGGAGGGGGGACAAAACGCCCCCCGACCTGGCGCGGTGTGGGGCGATTCCCCCCGGGCATGGGAGAGCCAGGGCAGGACCCCCGGCTGCCTGTCCTCCTCCCCCGGGCACGCCGAGGGACCCCAACCGTTCCCCTCCCAGCCTGTTTCTCACCCGCTCTGGTTTTTAGGCTCCCCAGTCACTTCGGGGGGAGGGAGGTTAAGGAGGGCGCAGTCCAGGGGGAGGCAGCAGCATGGCCGGGGGGGGGGGGGAGTTGCTTTGCTGCCTGGCTCCAGGAGCCCAAAATAATTCACAGCATGCGAGGCCAGGGGGAGGCACCGCTCCCCACTGCGGCCCCGGGGATGCTCCGTGCTGGGGGGGGGGGGGGAGAGGGGGGTCTGGGCAACACTGGGATCATGCAAAGCTGAGAGTCCTCGGTGCTCGCCGCACCCCAGGGCCGCGGCTTGCCAGGCACCCAGGGACCCCGCGGCGGTGTGGGGCTGCGTGGGTGCCCCCCGGCCGGCCGCCCCCGCCGGCACCGGGCTGCGGCTCAGCTGCTTTAGCCGAGTTGAAGCGCCCTGGAGAAGACAACAGCGAATCGCTTCGTGCCGCCGTCCCGGTGCCTTTAAAACCTCCCTCGGAGTTGAGCCGCCACCAGCGCTCGGTCCGCGGCACCGCGAGCGTTTCGCCGTGCCCGGACTCCGCTTACGTTCGCGATTTGCAAAAACAAATACCTAAATGGAATCAAACGAGGCGCTGAGGCTTCCAGAGGCGCCGGCGTGCGAGAGGCAGCGGGCGCCCGGGCGCGCGGCGAGCTGCCGGCTCGCTCCCCTGCGAAAGCCGGCCGGGCGCGCGCGGGAGGAAGCCCCGCGTCCGGCGCGGGAGAGGCTCCGTGGGAGCGGGAGGACGCGGTGCGGAGGGCCGAAGGGACGGCGCGGGTCGTCCCGCCGCCCCCGCTTGGGACGAGCGGGTCGGAGCTGCGCCCGGGCTCAGGCTGGCGTGCCAGCGAAGAGCGGCGAGGGTCTGCCGGAGTTGCGAAGGTTGTTTTACTTGAGCTTCAGCAATAATTTATCTGCTAAAGAGCCTGCCTCCTTCCCTAAAATGTCCCCCAGGAGGGAAAAACAAGATTTTGCTTCCCAGGCCTGAATATTCCCAGCAGCTTCCCCGTGTCTCTCGCACACTAGCTCAGCGGCTCAAAGCTGCATTTATTTAAGCATCTTAGGAAATCTTGAAACTTTCTGAACCATTCTGTTCTGGGAAGAAATATTAACGACAGGCTGCAAGTCAGGGTGTTCTTATTACCTGCTATGACTAATATTGTATAGGATTGCTGATCTAAATGTTTTCAAGCCCCCTCCCCCCTTTTTTTCTCTCCTAATGATGTTGCTCTGAAGCAGGTGTTAACTCCTGCACCTTTTTCACTGTTTTCAGTGAACAGCTCCCCCCGCCCCTCCTAGAAATGGCTGGAAATGCATCTTTTCTGCAGCTGCCAATGCAAGCAAGTGAACTTTCGTCCTTGGAAAATTAGTGTTGTTTTAGAAGTCTCCCGTGGGCACCAGCCAGCACCACTTCAAACTGGGAATGGGCATTAGGGTGCAGCCCTGGAAGCTCTAATTTTCCTTGTCACTAGTTTTTGACTTGCTTCCGACAGAGAAATGAGATTGTGAAGAGCCGCTGGCCCCAGCGGGGCCGCGGGGGAGGCTGCCGCGGGCCTCGGGGCTGCCTGTCTGCGTGCGACTGCTGGTTTTCGGGGTCACTGACCCAGAATTGGGAGAGCTTATTTAATGATAATTAAAGGGGGAAAAAAAAAAGTAATTGAGCCCACAGAAGAGACAGGAGCGTGCTGGCTGGCTCGGCGTCCTCGCTGCACTGCCGCTGCCCGTCCCGTCTGCGCAGCGGGCTGGAAAAGCAGCTCTTAGCACATGCTAATCTTCTAGGTACCGCGGCCCTGCACCGAACCCCCCCAGCCCCGCGTAATCACGTCGTTGGAGAGGCTTCGTTGCCCCCAGCTGCTCTGGGTAGGAGTGACGAGGGCTCGGATCACGCGGCTGGCAGAACCTGCCCCGTCCCTGGCCGGTTTGGCAGCCCCCGGCTGCGCTTTCGGGGGCTCGTTCTGCTCCTTCGGTTCCTCTTCGCCGGCGGCCCGGCGTTGGCACCGGTGCAGCCTCGCTCGCAGAGGCCGGAGGAGGGTGTGGGGGGAGCGAGGATGCAGCGTTCCCGTCGGGGCGGTTTGTCAGGCTCTTCCGTGAGAGCTGAATTCAGAGCGTCTCCTGGCAGGGCCGCGGCTAGCGGAAAGCCGTGCGCTTTATCCTGACCCAGGAACGGGCGGCTCCGAGGCCTGAGATCTTGGGGTTTTAACTCTAAGACCGCGCGCGTCCTGCCAAACCCTCCTTGCCCTCTGCGCCGTAGCAGCGTTTTGAGGGCGAGCGTGGCCGAGCCGCGGCGGTCCCGCCTGCGGTGCGCCACGGCTCGCTCCCCGGCCAGCGCCGCGGGCCCCAAGGGCGCGATGCCGAGGCTTCCCCGCGGCACGGCGCAGCTCGGCACGGCCGGGAGCATCCGCGCTCAGAGCGCCCGAGAGCCGCCCGCGGCCCCGGCCCGGGATAAAACCCCGGAGCGCCAGTGGGAGCTGGAGCCCAGGTGGAGCCGGTTACTTGACTTCCACCTGTAAAACAAAAGCACCGTGAAGGGTTGGAGGATGAAAGGCTGCAACAGGGTCTGTTCCCCTGATCGGAGACCAAAACCGAGGCCGTTTTTCCGCGAGCTGTGGAGCGACTGAAGAGCGGGGATGGAGAGGGCAGGCAGGATGCTCCGGCTCGGCGCTACGGGCTCCGAATGGGCAGGAGCAGGGAGCTGTGACCCCGGTGCGGGACGGGGGGCAACATCGGCCCTGGCCGGATCGCGGTGCCGAGCCACGGCAGGGAGCTGGGTCCTGCTGCCTCTGCCCCGGAGCTGGGGAGAGGTTTCCATCAAGAAGGTGCCTGCGCAGGGAGGCGCTTGTGCGCTGCTTTTGTACACTTAAAAACAGTCATTTAACGTCGCTTTGGGGGGTTAAAAACCGCAATACTTCCCTTAGAGAGGTCTCGCAGCCGAGGGGGAGCCGCGAGGCCGGGGTGAGCCAGGCTGGGCCGCTCCGGGTGTCGTGCCGCTTCCCGAGGCGGGTGGCCGCGGTGCCTCCGGCTGGCGCTGGCATCAATGCGAGGATGCTGGGGAGAAACGGCCTCACCTTTATTCATTCATTTATTCTTTTATTCTTTTTTTTCCCACCCCTCTGGGAGCCCTCGCCGCTCCTCCGCGGAGCAGAGCCGGGAGCGGTTGGTCCCGATCCGAGCGTCGTGTCGCTGGGGCTCTCCGGCGGTGCCCGTCCGCGGCGCAGGCGAGGCGCCGGCGAGCGCGCCGAGCACGTGCTGCTGCGCGGGCGTGGGGATTTCTCCCCCCTCCTTTTCCTTTTTTTTTTTTTTTTAAAGGAGATTCTTCTGCGAATTCCCTCTTCCAGGCTGTTGTGTCACATCTGGAAGTTTGTGTAGGAGTTTATCCAAGCGCTGCAGCGCAGGACAGCTTTTTCTCATTTAGAATCCGTAGGCTGGCATTTTGCATGGGGCGTGGGGGGAGGAAGGGGAGAGGGGAGCCGCCTGCCAAGAGGGAGGCTGGAGCCGAGGAGCCGTAATGACTTCCAGAAGTTTTCTCCCTTGCTTTCCTTCTCCCTTTCTCCCTCGCCGCCGGGCGGTCGCCGGTTACGTGGGGCCGGCTCGTCCTCGACCGGCGGCTCCCCGGGGCGCCCGGCCCCGCTTCTCCTCGGGGACGGGCCGGTCGGATTCCTCGCCTCCTTGTAGGAAATCCGGAACAAGGATTCCGACAAGACGCGAGCGAGGCCGTCTCCGGAGGCCTGCTTTTAATTTGGGGTGGGAGGGGGGGAGGAGGAGGAGAGGGAAAAGGCAGGAATTGCTGGAACGGGATCGCGCGCCTGCTGCTCGCCCGCCGGCGCCGGCCCGGACGGGTCTCCTCGCGGTGGGGTCTAGTCCCCATCCCCTTCGGCGCCGGGATAAGGGCTCCAGCCGCCTCTTGCTCCGGCGCTTTCCCGGTTCTCCCAACCGGCGCGTGGCGACTTGCTGCTCGAGGACTCACCAGCCTCGGTGTTTCCTCGGCCCAAACGACCTCTCGATGGCTTGTTCGTTTGGGTTGTAAATGTGTTTTCCTTGGCACGGCAGCGTGGGCGAGTGTTTGCCTGGCCCGGGATGCCCCGAAGCGGCCAGTTTGGTTACCCAAAACCCGGGAGAGGCCGTGTCCCTTGGTTATTTACTCTTATTTCTCAAGTGGGTTAAGAGCAACCCGCAGCGGCGAATAGCTGCGAGCTGGAGGCAGGTCGGGAAGGCTTTGAAGCTCTGCCGTGGTTTGGAGGAGGTGGAGCATCCCGGTTAGCTGGGAGCCCCGAGCGTTTCCCGGCCCGCTCCGCGGCCAGCCCGTGGCTTCCCCTGCCCCGGCCGGGCCGGCGGAGCGCCTCGGCCGCGGGGCCGCGCGCGGAGCTTCCCCCAGCGCGGGACGGGGCGGCTCCGCGAGCAGCCCTCGGCCGCGGAGCACGGCGGGGCGAAAAAGGAGGAAATTCTCCCGGTTTTATGTAACCCAGTGACTAACGATTGGTTGCGCTCCGGGATGCGTTCACATCTGCTTCCTACCACAGCTCGCGCGAACAGCCTTCGAGCAGATGGAAAAAGCACGTTTCTCGGCCTGGGTATTTGCCGTGACAAAGTTTCGGGCTCGAGCTCTGCCTGCGGCGCTCGGTGACGATTTACCCAGCGCCGGTCAGCGCCTGACGGTGAGGCGGCCGCCGGGGAGCTTTCGCGCCTTTGGGGTTTCCCGTGGTTCGTAACTTAATCGGGTCAGGTTTAGCGCTCCTCCTCCGGAATTACGGCTCGGCCCTCGAGCGCGGCAAAGCGGAGCCGGCCTCTGCCCCGATAGATAGCGAGTGGGGCTCGTTAATGATTTGTTAATTTAATTAGGAACTGATCGCTAACCCGTTCTGAGGATAAAGCTCCCTTCTGGAGGGCAGGGCTCATCCCCTCTGCCTGCAACTGTGTGCCAAAACGTTTATTTTGCGTTAAGCTGACAGCCACGCTCTGCAAATATAGATGTTAATCGTGAATAAGGTTCATTTTTAGCTCTCGGTTGAGACGAGACTCGAGAGGAGCCCGGCTATTTGGGCCGGGGGCGGGCGGGCGCAGCCTCCGGGGATGCGCCCCGTCCCTGCCGCCGGCGCGTCCTGCCTCGTGCTCAAAAGGACGCCAAACCCCGGGGCAGGATCCCACAGCCCTGAGGTCTGTAGGAAGCTTGAAAATGTTTCCTTTGCTGAGGGCTGAAGGCAGCTTTCAAATGCATTTGCTGCGCTGCGCTTTAACCAGCCTCCGCTTCGATCTTATCCGCTAATAACACGAAAAAAAGAATCCTGCCCGGGTTTCAGGTACTTGTGTTAGACGCACGGCGCTTTTCACTCGGGCACCTTGCTTTCTGGACAGCTCGGAGATAGTAATTCTGCCTGAACCGGAGAAAACAGAAACCCCAGTAAGAACGATGAATAATCGGGCCCCAGCGCTCCAGTGAATTAATGCTTATTTGGGCCGACAGGGAGGAGAGGAATTAAATTAATATCTGACTTCTAACTGCTACTGTATGTGGTTATTGACTTATCTTCCTTTGGAGGAACGTAAGTCCGCCTCGGGCTGCGGCCGGGGGCCGGCGCGCCGCTCGGGGTCGCGGCGCGGGGCCGGCTCGGGCGCTGCTCGGAGCGCCGGCGCGGAGGCCGGGCTCGGGATCCTCGTTCCTCCGGCGGGGGATGTGGGCGCGTCCTGAAGGCCTCTCCGCGGCGTAAACCGCTTCGTTGTCTGCAGTCCCGAAGGAGGCCGAGACCCGCCGGAGCTGCCTGCCTCGGGCCTGGGCTGCAGCCGCCTGGGCAGCGCCCGGGATCTCCCTCGAGCTTGACACCAGCCCGCGTTGGGGGACGCTTCCCGCCGGGACCACCAGCTTTCCACTGCCTCGCGGCTCCGGGCTACCCGGGGAGTCCCCAGCGCCCGCTCCCGGCGCCGGGAGAACCGGGGCGTCCCCGGTGCTCGCCTCTCCATCGCCTTCCCTATCAAACGAGCACGGCCTTCGTTAGGCGTTGCCGCGGCGACGGCAGCTGTTAGGATGCTTTTGTCTCATCCCGCCGCCGCCTCTTCCCCGACGGTGGAGCGTGCCCGGCGCCCGTCCCCGGGGTCGCCGGCTGGAAGAGCGCCCAGGCCTGCGCGGCGCCCGCCGCCCCGGCTCCACGGCTCCGGCACCCCGGCTCCGGCGCTCCCCGTGGCGGGCACGCTCCGCGCTCGGGTCGGGCTTTCTGCTGCGTTTCGCTTTGCGCTTCCTCGCGGCCGGGCGATCCGGGGCCGAGCCGCGCACCTCGCGCTAAGTCGGAAACCCCTTTGCCGCGAACGGGGGCATCGGGTGCTCCTTTCTGCGGCCCCTTCTCCCCCCTCCCCAGCTCTGCCCCTTTTATCTTTGCAGTGTCTTGGGTTTCCACCGCTGCGTTTTACTACTGCCTTGGATTTGCATTGGGGGCAGAGTGGAGGTTGGTGTGTGTGTGATGAATCTATTCGAGGAGTTGTGATCCCTGCGTTTCATTTTGCAGTTCAGCTGGAAAGCTCTCGTTTCCAAATACACCCACACGCAGGCACAGCGAGGCAGGAGCAGGGAGCTGGAGTGGCTCGGGGGGAGGGGGCCGGGGGCGGCGGTGGGGCCGGGGCAGCGTCGGGCCGGCCGCGGGGCTCCGGGCGCGCGGAGCCGGCTGAGCCTGCGGCGGGGTTTGCCCAGCCCTTCCCCGGGCGCGGACGGGGACGTGGGGCTGCGGGAGTGGGCTCACGCGGCAGGGCGCCTGCAGGCAGCACCCTCGGAAACCCTGCCTGCGGGTGCTCCGTACGTCCCGCTCGGAGCGAGCCGTAGCCTTTATCTGGGCACGGTAGCCGGCGCCCCGTAAGCCGCCACCCGCTTGCCATCCCTCCGACACCCTCCTGGCCGCCCCCGATCTCCGCTTGCAGAGGGCCTGCCGCTGCAGCGGCTCCGTCCTCCAAAGCGAGGAGCGACGGGGTTAGCGGAAAAGCTTGCGAAACCTTCCTCCCTGCGGGCTCCTCGAAGCGTCGAAAGCAGCTTGGCGCCGGGGGCTGGCGGCCGAGACGAGCGCGGGGCGACCGAGCGGGCCCGCGCCATGCCGTGCCGTGCCGTGCCGGGAGCAGCCGCCTCCGGCGGGGGCCGTGCCGTGCCGTGCCGTGCTGCGGCCGCTGCGGGATTCTGCCCGCTGCGCCGCGGAGACCGAGCTCGTGCTGTCCTGCAGCCTAATCCGCTCCCTTTTCCAAGTTCCTCGTTTTGGCCTTCCGCAAACCTCACGATCTTGAGGCCCCGCAGCTGAACGCGGCTCCGAGCGGCTCTTCCCGGCGCTCCCGGGCCCCCTCGGAGCCGCGTCCCAGCCCTGCTGCCCGGGAGCCGCCTCGCCGGCCCCCGAGCCCTCCGTGCAGGTGGCTTTGGGGTCCGCGGGGTGGGCGCCGCCGGGACGCCTCGCTCGGGCTGCCGTCGGAGGTGGCCAAAAAGAGCAACTTCGAGACGGTCGCAAGAACGCGTTATGCGTTACGGGCTGGATTTTTCAGGGTTTTTGGTGTTTCTTTTCCTTTCCCACTTCCTCCACGCTGCTGGCTGTACCGGCTGAGCGGTGAAGCTTACGGGCGAAGCAGCGCCGCTGCCGGGAAACGTTTTGCTTAGCTGGTGGGGTTGAATTTTATTTTGTTTTGCTGGCAGCGGGTGAAGGGAGCGGCAACGCGAGCAGGCTGGCTGCTAGGTTGCCGCCGCAGCAAGGCGCGAGCTTGTCTGGGAGGGAAAACCCGGCAGAGCGGAGGGCCGGGCCGCGGCGGAGAGGGCTGAGCCTTCGGGACGTCGGAGCCGGCGCGGACCCGTCCCGCTCCGGACCCGCGCGTCCTGCGAGAGCATCCCAGCAGCTCTTCAGCACCATGTGCCGGAGCTGGTCGCTCCCGTTGCTCCATCCTCCTCCTCCTCCTCCAAAGCAAAAAAGCAAAAAAAAGGGAAAAAAAATTCCATCTTTTGGCCTCCCTAAAAACTGCCATTTTCTTTCATGCCCGCCCTCGCGGCTCCCCCCTCCCTTTGGTTCCCTTCCGGAGCCGGCTGCTGCCCCGGCGGGCACGGGAGGTTCAAAAAGCTGCTTTTAAAAAATTTTGCAAGTCGGAACCTCGGAAGTGGGGCCGAACCGGCGGCCCCCAGCCCGGGCCCGGCTCTCCCGCCTGCTGCCGCGGCCCCTCGGGAACGCGGGGCGACGGCATCCGACGGCACCGGCGCCCGCAGCTGATTAAAATCTTAAATCCTTCCCTTTTTTTTTTTTTTTTTTGGACAAGGTTGGGGTTTTCTGTGCCGAGCCACGGAGTGGCTCCCACGGAGTCTCTATGGCAACAGCCAAAGGCAACTTTTTGCCTAAATCCGTCTTTTTTCCCCCCTTTTTCTCGCGGGGGGGGGGGAGAGGTCCTCTCTGCGCGGCCGTGGGAGGCGCGTGGGGCGTCTTCGAGCCGGGCAGCTGGCAGCGCGAGCGAGGTCGCGGCAGCGATCGGAGGTGCAAGGAAAACTCCGACCTTTGAGGGAAAAGTCTCGCGGGATTTAACGGGAAGGAAACCCGCGGAGCTCTGCTGAAACCTAACAGGCTTTGGGAATAATTTTTAGAGTCCTACAGCGTAGTTCTTTCTAGAAAGAGTCTACACAATCTAATAACGTGCTATATTCCTGTATATTATATTCAAATCATCCTATAGTATTGTATAGGAGGAATCTAATTTTTTTCCGAGGGGGTAATGTACCTTTCTATAGGTTTTTCAGTTGTGGTGGTTTTCCTTTATTCTTGGTCCGTTGGAGTTAAGTAAAAAATTACGTCCTTCCGAGGAAATCTATCGAGTTGAGCATAAAATAATACGTTTAATTTCTGTTTCAAAGCGCGCGGGTCGGCGAGGCGGCGGGCCCGCGCCGCGCTGGCCGTACGGTCGTCCCCAGGGCGGCGCGGCTCGCCGGGCAGACTGCAGCCGTGCCGTCGCGTCCGCTCGCCGCGGGCTGCGGCGCTCGGCGCTGCTCCAACACCCAGCTCCGACGCCCGTTCCCGCGGGCAGCGCCCGTGGCCCCTGCTGCCCCTCGAGGTGCCCCGGAGGACCGGAGCCTTTTAATAGCCATGGTAACTAATGAGCCCTGCGTGGTGACATACCTACGGTCTCCGTGGCAACCTGAGGACCATCGCGTAGCAACGTGTGCCTCCCGTACCCATGGCAACTGCCTGGTAGTGTTGGAGCAGCGCGGCGGCGGTGCATCCTCCTCCTGGGCGCCGTCCCCAGGTGACCCCGCGGAGGGGCCTGCCGCTGCCGGCACGGCACGGCACGGCACGGGGAAATCCCGCTTGGATCCGTGCCCCGGAACGGGGCTGCCGAGGAGAGCGGGGCCGGAGCGGCGTCGCAGGCATTTCTCGCAGCGAACCGTGACCCTCGAGCGGTGGTACCGGCTGCGTACCAGCACTGGACGATTGCGACGGACCTAGCTGCTTTGCTTTTCCCAAGATTGCCCGCCAACAGGCTGAAAATTTTAAGCGTTGGTTCGTTTGTAGCTGTTGCAAGCGCAGCGCCGAGTGCGCTTCAGCCTTTCCTTCCTCGTGTTGCAACCCTACCGTTAAAAACACAGCGCACAGATGCTTGGGAGCATCTCTGGTTCCCGGGGCCGTCCCTGCAAATCATTCCCGCAGACAAATGTAGCAGCTCTGGGAGGATTTGCAGATTGTTTTTTGTTTGTTTGTTGGATTTTAAAGACTGTGAACTGGACGGGTTAATACACACGTCAATATATATTTTTCAGCTTTCAGGCTAACCTCTTTTTCTTTCTCTCCGGCTGGTGCTCAGTCTGCTCTGGGTCAGGGCTTGCAGAGCGGCCCAAGCTCTGACTTCACCCTGGGCACGTGCGACGGGGCCGCAAGGCGTCAGTACGCCCGAGGCGTTCCCGAGTCCTGCCGGTGGCTCCTGCCTTTCCTGGCGGGAGCCCGCGTCGGGCCAGGGCCGCGCGAGCGCCTGCGGGATGGTTCCCGCCCGGAGAGCTCGGGCTGTCGGAGCGAATCGACAGGTCCTTCGCAATCGAAGCTGGAACCGGTGCAGAGATCGGTCGGGCTTTAAGTACGCTGGAAACCCGCGTGCCTCCGGCTCCTCCGGCTCGTGCCCGACTTCCGCGCGCCTGTGCAGCGACGCCGGGCGGGCACGTGCCGGAGCTGGGCGCCCTGGCTCGCGCTGGGGCCGCGGGCTCTTCCCCTGCCTCCGTCCCCCCCGCGCCTCCGGCGGAGCGGGGAGAGGAGCCGCGGCGCCTCCGGCGTTCCCAGGCTGGACCCGGGCCGCTGCGGCGGCGGCTCGCAGCGGTGCCCCCGGCCCCGGGCTGCTCCTGCGGAGCTGCTGTCTGACGAGGAGCCCGGCTGCCGCGGGCGCGGGTTTCTGAGCAGGTTTCCCCGCTCGGCCCGGAGCTCCCGTGCTCCTTTTCCTGAAGCCCGGGCGCTGACCCGCGGGGCGCGAGCGCGGCAGCGGCGGCGGCGCGGGCCTTTTCCCAGGAGCGGGCGTCCCGGCGTGCGGGCGCGATTCCCGCCGCTCCTGCGCGGCCGCGCGGTGCCGTCCTCGCCGCCGCGCCCGAGACAGCCGCCGCAAACTCGGCGAGGCTTAATTAAATGTGAAATCGCGGCCGTTTCCTCCCGGGGCTTCGGCTCGGGATGCCGCTGGGAGGGAGCGAGGCGAGCAGGAGCGGCGGCGGGGGGCCGGCGGCAGCAGCGTGCTTCCGCTCGGGGCTCAGCCCCGCGGCCAGGCGGGTGATGCGCCTGGCGGATTACAGGCGTGCGGGAAAAGCGGGGGCGGGAATCGACCCCGGCTCTCGTTCCCTGCAGCCGGGGACGAAGCGCTCGCCGGCGGCGAGCAGCTTTTCACCCCGCCGCCCGGCAGCGCGAGGGGACCGGGTTGCTTCTCTTCGCGCCGTCTCGTCGCGTTTCCAGGTTAGAAATCCAGGACGCTCCCAAACCCGCCGAAGGAGGCGGACGGGGCGTGTGGGGCGGGAGCGATGCTGCCAAACCCGAGCGTGCTCCGGGGATTATTTATGGACCGGTTTCATCCCGTGTTTGATACCTTTCGCTGCCTAGTTCCCACCTTCCCACGGCCCCGCGTCGCAGCCGGGCCGGGGGAGCGAGCGCGGCGCTGCCGGTGGGAGTGCGGCAGCCCCGTGCTCCGCTGGAAACGAGTATCCGTAACTGCCTGGCTTGCTTCCTGCCGGTCACGACCTTCCTGTTGCCTGCACAGACGATTTTTATATTTTATTTCTTAAGTAAAATACATGTGCGTATGTAAATGCTGTATCTTGGCAGTCGCTGTTCCTCCAAACCTGCTGTTTGCCCGGGCGGCCGCTCCGCTCCCCGGGGCCTCGTAAACCCGGGTGGAGTTTGTGGGAACATGCGAAAACGTGGAGCTCTTCTTCCTTCCTCCTCCCGTCGGCCGCTGGCGCGGCGGGAGGCCGGGGGCGGCGGGTGCCTCCCGGGTCGGGGAGCTGCCGCCGCCCTCGCTGCCCCCGAGCCGGGTTCCCGTGGAAGGAGGGGGCTCGGTTGCGGCGGGCCGCTGGCTTTTACAGCCCTGAGAACGGACCTCGGAGGAGGCCGTCCGTCCATCCGTCCGCCCGGCCCGGGGGAGCCGGCTCGCACCCGGGCAAGCGGAGCAAAGAGGCGAAGGCAAAGGGCCTGCGCGGCGCTCGGAGCAGAGCCTTCTCCCGCGGGCCGGCGTTCGCGTGGGCAAAGCGCCGGGGCGGGCAGGCGGCCGCGAGCGGCGCGGACGTGCCCTCTCCTGCCGCCGGCGCGGCGTGAAAACGAGCGTGAGATGGTGGGCTCCAGCTCCGGGATTAGCAGCGCCCAAACCCGAATTACCGGGGCGAGCTGAGCTCTTCCCGGACCCGTCTGAATCAAACGCTCCGTCGGTCTCCGGGCCGCCCGCTGCTCGCCGGCCCCGGCCCGGCTCCCAGGAGCTCTTGGTACGCTTTGCTGCTTTCTCAATTTCTCTCCTGGATGCGGAGCCGGGCGAATAATTTGTCGTGAATAATTTGCCTCGTTCATTTATTAGCTTGACGGACGTCACTGCATTCTTTCCTCGGACTGCCCACGAGCGGATCGCAGCCTTCTCAGCCCGAAGAGACTTCCTTCCCCGGATCGTTTCCGCCGGCGACGTCTGCCTCGCTCTGTTTGTTTGCAAACGCTCTGTTTGCACGTGCTGTTCGGCCAGCTCGGGCCGCGGCCGCCTTGCTTCGGGCGCGCAGCTCGCTCGGCGGTCCCTGAGCCCCGGAGGGCGGCACGTAGCTCTGAGAACCAGGTTTCCGCCGCGAGCAGCTGCAGTTTTTAATTCCGAACTTGTTTTTTGTGGATATTTCCCGGTTTTCTAGCCGCTGCTGTTCCTGCAGCAAAGAGGATCCCACGGGGGGAGCAAAGGGAGAAAGCGGGGCTGGCGTGGGCCGGCCTGACAAAATCTCGCTCCGAGAAGCGGTGCAGTGGCCGGCGCAAGCCCTGCGCGAGGGCCTGGCGGAGAGATGCCTGACTTATTTGCCGATTTATTTGCGGAGCGAAACCAGGGCAGGCGCGTTAAATATTAAGGTTCCCCTTAATATCCTTGCTTCCCCTTTCCTCCAGTCTGTTTCCGCTTGTCCTTTGGAGACGGTTAACCGGAGCCGGGGCTGCTCGGGGCTGACGGCTTCCGAAGACGCGTCGCAGCCCCGCGATGCGGCGGGCACGGGCTGGGGGCGAACGGGATTTTGCCGCTGTCGCTCAAACGCGTTTTTTACGGGCGGAAGCGTCGCGCTGCGAGGCAGGGCGCGGAGGGCGAGGGTGTCGCTCCTTCCCCGCCGGCGGCTCCGCAGAGGCGTGTTTGCTGGCCGGGAGCCCTTCTCCCCGCGCCGCGCTGCTCCGCTCCGTCCTCCCCCGGCACTGCCGCTGCCCGCCGTCTCCGCAGGCGGTTCCCGGGGGCAGGCGCCGGTGCGTCCGTGCTGCCACCGACGGCCGAGCCCCGGCTCTCGCCTCGGAGTCTGCAGTAAAAGACCTGCTCGAGGCTCTTCCTGCGGCTCCCGTCTGCGAAGCCGGGAGGTTTTAGTCTCTTCCGCGCTGATGGAGGCAACAGTCGCACGGGACGGTGCGGCGACCTTGCCGGCGGCGGGACCCCGCTGCAGCCCGCGCTGCCGCCCACCCGCTCTTCTCGTGCACCTTCCGGCACCTGCGCCGGCCCCTGGCACCCTGCGGTGAATCGGGGTGGCGGGATCCCGGTTCGGGTGCGACGAGCCGCGTCGAAGCACGGCCTGGGGCAGCCCGGCCGGGAGCCGCCGGGGCTCCCGGGCGCCGCAGCGGGCTGCCGGCTGCGAGCGGCCCGCGGGCGCCGAGCCGCGCCGCGGCGGGTCCCTGCGCGGGCCGCGGGGCGGGGAGGCTCCCTGTACCGTCCCCACTGGGGCAGTTTTGGGATGCAAACGCAGGGACAAGCCGGGCTTTCCTGGGAAACGTCCTGCCACCGCCCTGCCCTTATCCAAACCCTACTCGTGGGTGCGTTCCCGGCGGGCCCTTTTCCTCCCGCCACGGAGGATCCTGGTGCCTCCCAGCCCCGCAAATGGCCCCGGGGCCCCGCGGTACGTGTTTAGTGTACTCGGCCTTTCCCCGCGGGTCAGGCCTCTCTCTGGATCCCCTCCAAGGTTCCCGATGGTGTCTCGGGAAGGTCGAGCAGTGAAGTTCGCCCCAGGTGGAGCGGGGCCCCGTAAGGGCTGGCTTTAGAGGCGAGCGTCGTTCCGGCAGACGCTCACAGCGCGGCGAATCGCAGCAGTTAGCGTGCGGGGAGTCGCTCCCGAGGCTAGGAAGGGGCGCGGGAGGGGAGCCGCGCTGCCCCGCGGCCCCCCGGCCCTTTGCCCCGGGCCTCGGTAGGAACGCCGCCGCCTTCGTCCTGCCGCCTCGAGCCCCCCTGCCTGCGCGTCCGGCAGGGACTCCCCCTTTTTCTTTCCTCCTGGCTGCTTTGGCCCATTCCCGAGGACCGAGCTGGTTCCCGCGCGGGGCCGTCGGTGTCTGGGCGGCGCGGGAAGAGGAGGAGGAGGGAGCCCTTTCTCCCAGGGCCCTGCGCCGTGATCCCGCTTATTTGGGCTATCCGTAGCGTTTAACCCGGCCGCGCGGCCGCTGCCTCCTCCCCGGGGGCAGCTCGGTGTGCTCTCCGGGGAGGCGGGAGAGGAGCCGGTGGTGGCGCGGTGACTTCGGCAGCGTTTTTAGCCTGGCAAAATCGAGACGAGTCGGAAATCGGAGAGCGGATTTGGAGAATCCATCTGTGACACTGGTTCCTGCGGGGATTTGTGCGGACGCCGCCTGCCTGGGTAGCCGAACGGTGCCTAAACCCTCCGGGGCCTCCCCCAGCGCATCCCACCCCCGTTCCGCTTCCAGCGAGTCCAACTTCCGTGCGAACCCGATCCCCAGTGAAACGAGCTTCTGGTGTTACTTTTTGGCTGAGTCTTCCTCGGAAGAACTCCGGGGCGAAACGAAACGAAACGGGGTCACGGGAGGGTTTAATTCAGTACAGTGTCCTTCAAGGGAAGGAAAAGTCAGACGAGGAGTTTTAAACATTTTATAAAAATATCCACATGTGCTCAGTGCAAAACTCACCGTCTTTACCTAATTTAGAAAATGACTTTATATGGAGAAATATTTAACACTGCTGTATGGAGAGGAAGAATAATGAATACGTCTGTACCAAATCGTGCTGTCATCTGAAGATCTCAAAGTGCTTTTGAAAGGGTTGGAGAGAAATAATTGTTCTTCCCTTCACTGGTTTTAGAAACTGAGGCATGGGACGAGAAAGCCATAAAAGTGCAACTTTCATGGCTAATTTTAGCCATTTGAAATCCATATCTAAGCACCTAAATAAATGGCCCGATTTTAATAGGCTCCTGGTCAAGTCTCTGGGGTAGAACCCGGAATAAGCCTGGCTCCGCAGGCTCGCAGAGGTGGGCTGGCTCCCGAGAGGGGACTGGCTCCCTTGCCTCAATTTGGCACTGCCTCTGCGAGTCTCGAAAAGACCGAAGAACAGAGGTACCGGAAGACGAAGCTAATGGGAGGGAGTTTATCTGAATTCCTTTGAACTTAAAGAGGAAAAAAAAAAGGAAAGAAGAGTCCCTGCTCAGGAGCAGTCCTGTTTTGCCCGGGTCCGTCCCTGCGCCCCAGGGGCCTGGTACGGAGCAGAGGTGCTCTGTGCTCCTCCGTCCCAGGCCGGAGCGAGTTACGGTCCGAACCGTCCGGCCGCGACGGGCGGGAATCGGGGCGAGCGCGAGCTCCGGGGCCTGGGCGCTGCGCCCGAGCCGGCTCCGGCCGCGGGGCTTTCCCCGTCTTCCCTTCCCCTCAGCCTCTGCAGGCACGACTCTGCTGCCGCTCGCCCGGCGCCCTGACTTTGCGCGGCAGAGCTAAAATGACTTTGGTTGTTTGTGCCTGGCTTTGCTTCCTGCAAAGTATCGGCGCTTTCTCCACCTCCGAATGGGGGTAGCAGGGCTGAGCGCGTTCGAGCCCGGAAGATGCTCGCCAGCCGCGTTCGCCTCGGGTCCGCACCTCTGATTTTCCGCCCGTGCCACGCTGCGAGCTGGAAGTTGCCCCGGGCTGCAACGAAGAGCTCCGGCATCGCAAGCGGCGCGCGGCGGCGGCGGGGAGGGACGAGCACGGGCTCGGGCCGGTCCCCGCTGGAGCCGCGCGGCGCCTGACGCTTGCAGAGCCCCGGGGAGGCGAGCGGCGCGCCGGGTCAATATTTGCAGCCGGCGGCGGCGGGGAGCTGGGCCGGGACCGTGCCCGCGCTGCGCTGCGCTCGGGCGCTTGAGCCTGTTACTGCAGAATATCGCAGTATTTTTAATAAGGGTTGGTGCGGTCATTGCACTTGTTACAGGCGAAAGCAATGAGAATTTTATGAGGTGTAAATGGATGGTGAGTGCTTTAGAGCGGCTCCGTGCACGCACATACGTCCCCGCCGCCTCGCCTCGGCCCAAGCGTTTCGTCTCCGTGCAGGCTTTGCGCAAAGATAAATATTAGCACTGTGAGATGCTCTAATCCTAGTTTCTGTCTGAGTTGCTGTTGTTGTGGTTAAAAAACATTCTTCTGGCTGCCGGCTTCATTAGGACCCGGTCTCCGGGGTTCGGAGGGAAACCGGAGCAGCTGTTAATGACGGAGCAGTAATATCTAGACCTCGTTTCAAAGCAATAATGGAATTAGGAAGACGACAAACACAGATCAGTCCCGTGCCTGATGGCTTTATTTTCTGCTTCCTTCTTGCTTTTCACTTATTAGTTAGAATTAGAACATACATTTTGCATTAGAGGGCGGATGATTAAATCACACGGGATTGGAGAGAGTTACCAGCGATGGACTAGGAAAGGGAAGTTTGAGCTTTCTCGGCCATTGCTAAGAGCTTTAGCCACAGACGGCGGCGAAGTGCGAAGCGCGTGGGGAGCAGGAGGGAAGGCTGGGGTTGCGGTGCACAGGCAGACAGGACAGCGAAGGGCAAGCGCTGGAGCCTGCAGCCTTTTTAGCGAGGCTTGTGCTTTGTTATTAATGGGAAAGAAACTGCAATTTTTATTTTGTGGAAATTCTTTTGTTCCACATTAATTTTTAAAGCACACTTTGCTCCCATTACAGCCTCCTGCTGGAGCGCGGCGCGGGGAGACTCACGGTGCGGCGCTGCCCTTTGCAGGGCCTTGCGGGGCTCGGGTTTCTCCTTCCTCTCTTGGCGTCGAGGTAGAGGAGGGAGGCGCTTCCCGGCGAAGGGGTTTTGCATTCCCGCCTCTCCCTTCGTTTCTGCCAGTCGTCGTCCAGGCCCCCGTGGGGGCCGGGGCGCGGGATGCGAGCCGTTATTAGGTGGCGTGGCCTCATCAGGGCTCGTCCACGCGGGGAGCCCTCCCGAACTAGCTCGGAGCGCGGGGGCACTCGCGTCCCGGGGGAGGAACAAGGCCCCCTTGCCCCAGGAGCGGCTCCGAGTTGCGTGCCGCGCTCGGGATGGAGATGTCTTTTAAGGCTGAGTCACATCCAGGGAGCGAGGTCAAAAAATAAGTGTGTGTGTGTGTGTGGGGGGGGGGGATCTGAAATCTGAGCCCCGAGCTGGAGCTCGCCGCTGGGTTTCTGATGCGCCTCGCCGAGCCCCCTCGGGCTCCCCGCGCGGGGTGCCCGGACCCTCCGTGCGTAAACCGGGGGGAGCGTCGCCCCGTGTCCCGCCCGGCAGGGCACCCCAGAGCTGAGACCCCCCAGCGCAGAGGCCGGGGCCGGCGCAGCCCGCCGGGTCCGGCGCTCCCGGCGCTCGCAGCCCGGAGCTGGCGCGCAGCATCTCCCGCTGCCGCCTCGCCGCTGCTGCAAAATTAAGAAACCTGGGGGCTATGGTGCATTTTTCATGAAGCTTTCGGGGAGATCAGAAGCATTACAAATTAGTTGGTTTAAGCCTCTTAATGCGGTAGCCAAATAGCCTGGGTCGGAGGGTTTTCCGCGCGCGGGCGCCGCGGGGGGAGGCAGCGCGGTTTGCCGGCGGGCTCGTGGTCACGCGCCGGGGTCGAAGCCGCGCGGGCCGGCGAAGGCCCTTCCGCCCGCTGCGGGCGCAGCCGCCCGAAAACGCGGCTTTGGTGTAGCAAACGTTTCAGGAAGGGACGGGCTGGGGCGCTGGGTGACGCGGGGGCTCGTGCCGGACCGCGGAGCCCGGCGCGCGCCGGTCCCGGCGCGGAGGAGGTCGGGAAGAGCTGCAGGCTGCCGGCGCGTCAGCTTATCCGGTCCGCAGAGGTCTCTGCACGAGGCAGACCCCGAAAGCTGTAATTTCCACCCAAATTCGCTCGAGCCGACCTCACTTGCCAGCGATTTGGAAGGGCTGTGGAACAGATCCGCTGCCGTGGGAGCCGGGCGCCCGCCCGCGACGGCAGCCGGTCCACGGGAGCCGCGGCGCCCCGCCGAGCCGCTCCCGCAGCCCCCGGCACCGGTTTTGAGAGCGACCGCCGGCTCCGCTCGTGTCCTGGTCGCTCCTGGTGCTCGAGGGGACCGCCACCTCCGGCTCCCCGCGTGCAGAACGAGCGCTTTAACGCTCTTCCCGTTTCTGAAACTTCTCCAGTGCTTACAGTGAAACACACTCACTTTTTTTTTAGTCTTTTTACGCTTTAAAATCTGAAGCGTGTGAGATAGCTTCAGTCGAATTAAGTGCTTACCCTGTAATGAAACGTCGCATTTTATGCATTGCATGTTTATTTTATGTTCGGGGGCTCTGGCGGTTTTTTTTCAGAAAGGAGAAGTTGGCTCTATTACTAAGCGAAACGTTGAAGCAGTCCACTTGGAAAACCGTCATCATCTTCAAGCTTTATAAACCCTCCCCTGTGCCCCCCCAGTCGAAGCCAGGTCAGAAAATATAGCCAAAAATTCGTGGGTAGTTTGAGTTGACCTAAAGCTGTATTTCTTCTGCAGACCTTTGCATGGAAAGTTACACCGAGCGTTAATTAAATGCAAATCATTAAGTGGGAAGGGCTGGATCCCCTGGTGTTTCCAACTGCTCCCACTGATGCTTGCAGAAGCGTTTTTCCCGAAGGAGAGCATCGCCTCGGATATCGTTTTTGTTTCGGCCGTTCCCGGCCCCGCGGGCCCCTCGGCAGCGGCGTTTCGGCCTCCTACCCCCCCCCCCCCGCCCCGGCTTGGTCCACGAGGTTAAAGCGACGCCGGATTTGCGCGTGGATTTGGCCGAGCCTTTTTGCGCGGCTTGGCCGGGGTTCCTTGGGGGCTCGAGCTGGTGCCGTTAAAACAGCAAGGTGGGAAAGCGAAGGGCGGGTCGGACGGGGGTGCCCGGGGAGCGGGGCTCCTTCGGAGCGTCCCGCGCCCAGCTCCGAGCGGCTGGAACAGGGGCGCCTCGACCTCCCCCTCGCCCCGGTTCCCCCCGGAGCATCCTCGGCCCGGAGAGCCGACGTCTCGGGAACGGAGCCGCGGGGTGGAAGCCGGTCGCGCGTCTCTGATGGAAACGGAGCTGATTCGCCCGGTTTCGCTGAGCGCCGGCTCCTTCTCCAGCGGCTCCGCTTTGCTCTGCGCCGCCGCGTTTCTCCGGCCCCGCTCCGGGCGGGAATCGCCTCTCCCCGCCGAGCCGCCTCCCCCGCGGCGGCGGGCGTCGCGGGCGGCCGCGAGCGCAGCTCCTGCCCGCGCTTCCTCCGCCCCGGCCGGGCTCCGCGCTCTGCGCTCCCGTGCTGGCTCTTCCTGGCTTCCTGCCGCCCGCCTGTTGGGGCGACCAGGGAGCTGCCGAATTAACCAGCAGCCGCGGTCGACCCGGCAGAGCCGTAACGTCTCCCGCGCCGCCGCCGGCTGCCGGTCCCTGCCCCGGCCGAATCTTTCACGCGCCCGCCTCGCGTAGCCTTAGCGGCGCGGGATTCGGTGCCGGCGGGGCTCGAGAGCCGCCGGGCAGGCGTGGGACTAGAGCCCGCCGCCGCGGGGCTGGGGGGTGGGGGGGACGGGGCCCGCGGGCCGAGGGCGCCGGGGGCCGAAAACGGTGCTCGCCCCGCTCCCGGGAGGCGCTTCCAGCGGGGGGGCTTCCCCCTGAGCGGATTTGGGGGGCTCTGCCCGCGCGGGAGGGATTTTTCCGAGTTGGTGCATCGTGTGGTTTGGGCTCCTTCCCCCAGGGAGCGAGGAAGGAGGAGGAGGAGGAGGAGGAGGAGGAGGGGGGGGGGGGCCGCCCCCGCTCCGCGCGCTTGCAGAGTGCCTGCCTTGCCCGGGCTCGGAAGCCTCCGGGGCGGCGGCGGCGGTGGCTCCCGCTGCCCGCTCTCGCCCAGGGCCGGGCGCACGAGCCCCGGGCGGCCGCGCGCTGCCGCCGCCTCCCGAGCCTCCGTCGCTTCTCAAGCCGTTACATAAATCCGCTTTTATACCCGCCGCGCGGACGTCACCGAAGCTCCGGCCGTACCCGTACCATCACCGTTCCCATGGAAACCAGCGTACTTCCAAGGGGGGAAAAGTAGAAGGAGACTAAAAAAAGGACAAAGAAGGAACAAAATAAGACAAATATGTGACAGAGCCCAACCGCGTGCCGGCGGAGGAAGCGATGAGGCTTGCGCCGCGCCGTGCTTGGGGAGCCTTGCATAACGCTTCGAGCCCGGGGCCGCGGCCGCGCGCTGGGTGCTCCGGGGCCGCCCTTTCCCCCAAACCGCCCTCACAAGCTCAGTCTAAGAGGCGAAGAAGAAACAAATTCCAAAAATTGCAAATTAGAAGCTTGTCAGTATTTTTTTTCTTTCCTTTTTTTTTTTTTTTTCGGCCTGCTCACTGCAGGGCAAGCGTGTCATTGCAACCCAGTTTTCGCTCCGCATCTGCACAAAACCCTTCCGGGCCCTCGAAGCCCTTTGCCGCGTGCCGCCGCCGCCGCCGCATTTCGTCCCGGCTTCCGCAGGCGGCTCGGGGCCGGCGCTTCGCCGTGCCTCTCTCTCTCGGTCGCGTCAAGCCCGGGCAGCGCGGGCTCTCGCCTCCTCGTTGCGACAGGTCGGGCTTCGGGGTGCTTTCGTTTCTGTTATAGCATTACAGAAAAAAAATTGAATAGCTAGGTTGTAGCAAAAGTCTATGTGGCAGAAACAGGGATTTTTCTGCTTCAAAAGTATCCATAAACATTTTGGTTATTTACCTTGACAAAGCTGATGGTAAAACTGTGAATTATTAAAAGCAACCTGGGATAAGCGGTCCTGAAGAGCAGGGACCTGGTTTAACACGCCCTGCGGCATGGGACGCTTTTTTTCTTTTTTTTTCGTTTCTTGGTCTTGTGTGTGCGAAATCGTTTATTTGTTTTTCTTTTAAAAAAAAATCAATTTCTCTTTAAAAATCGATTCTACGCCTCTGATCTGTGGCGCGGGGACGGTGCGAGCCGCGTTTCCTCCGCTTCCCTCCGCGTCTCGTCCGGGTGACGCGGTGCGGGCGAGCGCAGCGGGCTCGCCCCGGGGAGCCGTCCGCCGCCGAGACGGTCTGCAGACGCCGCCGGGAGCGAAGGGAGCGCCGTCGCGGTGCCCGCGGCTGCTCGGCCGCCCCGGGGCCGCCCGCCTCTCCGCCCGGCCCTGCCCTTGCGATGGATGTTATTCCAGGCCGCCGCCCCAACAGCCTGACGGTGGGAATTTCCGCTCCGATCTTGTGCAAATAACTGCTCCCGGTTAAACGCCGCGGGCTGCCGGCGGCTCAGCCGCGCGCGGTTTTGCGGGAGTTCCCGCGGGAAAGCGGGCGGGAGCCGCGCTGCCCGCGAGGCGCCTGCCCGGGCCGCCGCCGCCGCCGCCGCCTTTGCTCGTCCGAGCACCCCGGTCCGGCGGGGTGATCGCACCCGCCGGTGCCCCCGTGACTGCCCCGGCCCCGGGTGGGGGCTGCACACCGGGAAGCAGTTAAAGAGCTGCCAGGTGGGAGCAATCTCGTTACTGCAGCCCCGGGAGGGACCGGAGACCTGCGCGCGATTAAAAGGGCGGCTTGGCCCAGGGGGAAGGCAGGTGGGGTGTGGGCAGGTGCCGTGAGCTGCAGCGGGTGCCGGACCCCCTCCACGTGCCGCAGCGGCGCGGTTCGTCCCGCCGGGAAAGCGGCAGCGGTCGGAGCCCGTCCCGGCTGCTCAGGTCCCCGCGCGCCACGGGAGCGGTGGGGGTAGGGGCCGCGCTCGGCGGGGCCTCGGCCTCTTAGGCGGTTGGTTAATGTTTTTGACAGTTGTAATTTGGACTGGGAATGAAAAGTTCAGTGCCCGGCTTCGGGGAGACGCCCCTGGGATAAGCTGCGGCACGGCTAATAGAGGATTGCGATGCCATTAAAGTGCTTTCCTGTAAAATGCCAGGAGAAGAAATTAATGGGTTTTTTTTTCCTCCTAAAAGTTTGTATCGTTCTTTTAAATTAATTTTTTAATCCATCATATCAGTCCTCGGCAGTCCTGCCATGCAACTTCGTAGTGTTTTTTTCGCGCTAGCCGTGATGTCGCCGCGGGGAAAGCGTGCCCTCGCCTTGCCGTTTGGGTACGCAAGCAACACGCAGGCTTTCCACGAGGCCCCGGAGAGCGTCTGCCCTCCGGGGCAGCAGGGCTTGGCACGGACCCTGCTTTAAAGAGCAGGGCGATGTTTGCGAGCCGGCGGGGACTGCGTGCGCGCTCTCCTCCCCGCTCTTCTTTAAACGCGGCGCCAGACGGGGGCCGGGGAAGAAGGCTGGAGAGGGGCGAAGCGGCGCGGGGCGAGGAACCCGGGGCGGGCGCGCGGGTCGTTCGTCCCGCGCGGCCCCGCTCGCGCTCTCCCGGGGGCCGTTGGCTTCCTTGACGCGGCTGCCGCCCACGTGGTTCGAGCGGGTGAGCATGCTGGTGATCCTCCTCAACTGCGTCACGCTGGGCATGTTCCACCCCTGCGAAGACCTCGCCTGCGACTCGCCGCGCTGCCGGATCCTCCAGGTACGGCCCGGGCGGCCGAGACGCTCGCGCGCCCGTGGGGTGGTTGGGGTCTTGCCTGCGCCCGGGTTTCAGATTTAGGTGCTCCCGTGCAACCGCATAGCGCAAACCCTGCCGGCCGCGGCGGCACCGTCGCAGCCGAGCCCTGCTTGAGCCGCTCGGGGGGTTTAACCATCTCGTTGGCAGCGAAAGCAGGACCCGAATTGTTCTCTCCTGTCCTGTGCCCCGTACTAGGAGCTGTTCCCTTCCCAGCAGCCTGGGGCTGTTGGCTGAACTGGGCTGGCCGCTCTCAGCGCCGAATCTGCTCGGTGACTTATCCCTCGGTGCTGCGAACCGAGGCCACGTGCAGCGATCCTTGAGTTTAGCTCCCTGCCCCGGTGTGAGCGCGGACCTGCCGCAAGCGAAGCCTCCGCGTGGAGGGAGGGTGCTGGGGTGCCCCGTGCAGCCGCGGGAGCGCTTCGCCCTGACCCCTTTCTGCCCTCCTCTTTTCCAGAGCTTTGACGACTTCATCTTTGCCTTCTTCGCTGTGGAAATGATAGTCAAGATGATTGCGCTGGGGATCTTTGGGAAGAAATGCTACCTGGGAGACACGTGGAACCGCCTGGATTTCTTCATCGTCGTAGCAGGGTAAGCCGGGCGCGCCGGGGACGGCGCCCTTCCCCTCGCCGTGCCGCGAGCCTCGGATTTTGGGGGAGCGGATGTCCCATGCTGGAGAGGACGTCCTGCGCTGGTGAGCGCTAAGGTCCTGCTGGCCCCAGCTGCGCACCAGGGTCAGCGGCGTCGCCTGTCCGTGCGGCGAGGGTGATGGCCGGACCACGGCTCCGAGGCAGACCCTCAGGGCAGCACCTGGAGCTCGTGCTATGCGAGCGCCGTGTCTCCTAGCGCTCGGCAGCAGGGTCATCGCGTCTCCCCGCGGCAGCGCCCGCCGTAGGCGTACAGGTGCCAGCAACAAAAGGGAGAGCGGCGGAGCAGGGCAAGAACGGTTCGCCGTCGCTCTGCGCCAGCCCGCTGCGTCCCGCGCTGTCGGCTCTCGGGCGGGCTCGCCTGGCACGCAGCTGAACTGGTTTTCTGGCTCCAGCAGCACTGGTAGTCTCAGTTTCATGCGGATTGCCCAGTGGATGAGGTTTCAGCAGATCGTTTAGAGCAAGGAGCTGGGTTCCAAGAGGAATGTTTCAGTGAGATGTGCGTGATTGCCCGCTTTATTTTCTTTGAGGGAAAGCGACCAAGTTTGCCTTTTTAAGCGTTTTCCTTTCAGAGGCACCTGGTTTGAATTAAAGGCTCTTCTAACACCCGAGAATCTCCTGGCTGTGCCTGGAAATCCACATGAAAAGTTCCTGGCCCCTGGCCAAAAAGCCAAGCTTCTCCAACACATTAAGCACTCACCGGCCCTTGCCTCCCCTCCCTCCTCCAAGAGCCCAAGGATCTTTGGGAAAATGGTGTTTTTTCCCCTTTCAATACAGATACAGATCAGATTAACTGGATTTTCCTGGAATGGACCGGTGGACCCTCCCAGCTGGGCCATTTCCCAGGCGAGGGTGTCAGCAGGATGCTTGATGTCCGCCGAGATGGGATGAGATGTTTGTGTGCCTTGCTGATGGTCAGCCACCGGCCCTGTAGGGTGATGACTCATGTCTTGTGGTTGAGCTAGGAAGCCAGTGAGGACAAGGTGGCCAGATACAAACCAGCAAGGAAGTACCTTGTCTCCCAGCTCCATCGTTCGACCGGGGAGCTCGCTGCCACAGGATGCTGCAGAGGCCAAAAGATTTAGTGAGGCTCAAAACCCAGATTGGCTGCAGAGATGGAGAACAGAAAGGCTAGGAGCTGGAACAGTCAATATAAACCGATCTTCTGCAGAAGGCACAAAATGTCATGCTTTGTGCTTGAGACAGCCTCTAACTGCTCGTGTTAGAGGGCTTACATTTCTTCTTGAAGCATCTGGAGAACGTTACTGGCCACAGCGACAGGATGTTGGATGAGATGGGACCCCAGGTCTGATCCGCTCTGGCAGGGCTGTAAACACGAGACTGGGCTGTCAAAACTTCTCCAGGCTAGAGGATTTTATAGCCTTTCTGCGGGCACCTTGCCTGTGCAGCGCTGCCGTGGCAGGCTGCACGTGTCCTGTGGCTGGAGCCCTCTTCCTGCAAAGGGGAGATGGCTGCTAGCAGAGATTGCGTGGCAGAACAGGAATGCCAGCTCTGTGTGCTGGTAGTTCCATGTTGGCAAATGCACAAAGCCACAGGCAGGTGTGTTCTGGGGTAGCTGCTCCTGGGAAGGAATGGGACTGCCTTGACACCTTAGGTGGGAAGCAAGGTGGCTGCTGGCTGCCCATGCCCGGTAGAGAAACCCGGCATGGCACTATGCTGAGGAGTTCCCTGCCCCTGGGAGAGACCTCCGGAGATGTGCTGTGAGCAGCAGGGGTCCTCAGATTAGGTTTCAATCATGGTTAGGCTTCCACAGGAAAAAAAATCAGATCTTTGTGCTGCCTAGTGCTGGTTTCTGCCGTCGTTTGCTGCCTGCAAAGTCCACAGAGGAGCCCATGGGAGCGAAAGGGAGGCAAAGCTCCCTTCTGCCTCTTTGCTTTTTCACGTCAGGTACTGTTTACTGGGAAAAGTAAAGGTGACGCACAAAATGTCCTTTTGCCTTTGCACACAATGAATCTCTTCAAAGCATCTTATTATTTGTATTACCTTTCCTAATTCTGTGAAAGCATTACAAGATTAGGGCTTACTCTAGATCCTGCTCGCTGTCATTAGCAGTCTTCTGGCAATTGCAGCAGACCTGGGCTCATGTTGGTCTGTGCCACTGAAGAGAGAGGGCCTGCTGCAGGGTGTTAAAGCCACCCTGTGTATTTCAAATTCTTCTTTATTTCTTTGGTATTTCTTAACACAGAATAGTTGAGGTTGGAAGGGACCTCTAGAGATCATCTAGTCCAACCCCCTGCTCAAGCAGGGTCACCTAGAGCATGTTGGACAGGGTTGCATTGGCCTCCTTGGCTACAAGGGCATATTGTTGGCTTGTAGTCAACTTGTTGTCCACTGGAACTCCCAGGTCCTTCTCCACAGAGCTGCTTTCCAGCAGGTCAGCCTCCAACCTGTGGTGGTGCAAAGGGTTATTCTCCATAGGTGCAGGATCCTGCACTTGCCTTTGAACTTCATGAGGTTCCTCTCTGCCTGGGAAGAGGTTTCCCTCCTTGCCAGCCTATCCAGGTCCCTCTGAATGGCACTGCCACTCCTTCCAGGTTGGTATCATCAGCAAACTTGCTGCAAAATATTTCTTATATTAGAATTAAGTGCATTAGGCTATCAAACCAGAAATGTGGCTTGGAGCCCCAACTTGGGAGGTTCAGTGAGGCTCAGTGTGGGGCGGGTGACAGGACAGGCTTGGGGGTAGCACAGTGGCAAGGCTGTGCACTGAGACATGCGAGTGTGGGGCTACTTCCAGCTCTGTCATGTGGTGAGTTAACTGCCCAGGGTGTTGCTGTGTCTTCCTTCCCCACCTTTTCCTTGCCTTGGCTGTTTGGACTGCAAATAGTTTGGAGCTGGAGTTATCCTTGATATGCTTCTGCAGAGACTCTGTCATGGTGGAACTCTGGTGTCTACTGATGTCCCTCTAGCACGGCTGTTGCTGCTGCTCCTGACCTAATTCCTGCTGCTAAAACCTAATGCCGCTTTGCACGCGAATCACTGCCCACCGACTGTGCTTGGGCACCAGTACGGGTGTTTCGGTGTGTCAGGACCACTTTCCTCTCCGTGCCCACCATGCTTAGCATGAGGAGCTGCCCCTGCCCCATGCCCGCAGCTGCACCGTGGCATTTGCTCCGGAGGTTTTGCAGCCTCGCGACTTGGCTGGCTTTCCCCACTGCTGCCAGGTCAGCTTTGTCTCTTGCTAAATGATCGCTCTTTTCTGTGTGTGCATGAACTGCTCCCATCTGGGCCCTGTCAAAACTGATTCAGCTGACAAAGGATCGAACTGGCTTTAAATCCCAAGCAGGATATCTCCTTCCCTGGTGTGTTTGGTTTCTCTGCTGCTTGTTATCCGGACGCTCTCCTTCGTGCCCTTACTTCTCTCCTCCAGAATTTGCCCATCTGTTCTGGCAGCAATTGCCTTTCTGCTACGATACTGGGTGTGAGGTCCTTCTGCGCTACCTGTGCTTAAGGAAGTGTGAAGGTGCTGCAGGAACATAGCACTACCATTGCAGAGGGAAAAATGAAGCAACTGAAGCAAAACTTCTGTTACTTGAATCAAGACATAGGTAAAGAACAGATTAAGTATAGGTCCTAACCTAGGTTTTGGTCCTAACCAAAAAAAGCACTTTAGGGTCAAATTCCAACCAAGTAGAGTCAAATTATTCCAGTTCCTCTTGAGTGCAATGAGACAGCTTTGTGGTTCCCACCTGGGCTGAATTACCTGGATGAGCATCCAGGCCATGGCACTGGTGGCAGCAGCAGTGGGAGCAAAGAAGGAGCTAAACTTGATGTGAAGACATCTTGCTGCTTCAGCTTCTCTCCCTTCTGCAGCTCAGCAGCTGCTTTTGAGGAACCACAAGTGTAAGCTGTTGCTGAACGCTAGTGAGGATGTTACGTGGAGGCGGCTGTGCGAACGATGTCCTTAAAATGTCTCAGGGTGCCCAGAGCAGAGAGGCTTTGAGAAAAATCAGAGAATGGACTTGAGCTGAGCTGTTCCAAGGCAGGCCTGAAAAAATCCTATTTAGCAGTCAGAGAGGAGCTCAGCAAAGGCTTTCTGAGAAATCTCAGGGCTTCCTGCAGCAGTGGTACAAATTCAGCCTTGTTGATAGGGCACAGTATGTTCAAAGAGGCTTTGCTGGTGCAGCCATAGATGCATCCACCCACTAAAGTGAGCTGGATCCCTTATTTAATTTTTTTTGAGGGCTCCAGCCACACTCCCTGCTGTCCTCCAAACCAGAACCCTTTTGTTGCAAGCTGGCATAATAAGCCCTCTGCTTGGCTCTTTCCACCAAACCTTTTCTCTCTGGATCCCACTGCTGTCCGAGCCTCCCCTGCCTGCCTCAGTCGTGGTTTGTCCCTGTGCTTGGAGAGAGGCCACGGGGAAGCGGTGGCCTCAGGACTGGCTGCAGGAGGTGTGTGGCCGGGGCTGATCACAGGCAGGTGCAGCAGGACCAGCCTCCCTGTAGCTGCCCAGCGAGGTGGCTGGGGACACATGGTGCATGTGGTAATCTAAGTCTAGGCTTGGAAGCTTCCTCTGTGTTTCATGCAGTCAAACCTCCTTAGAAACTGTTAAGAACCAGGACTAGCCTAAGAGAGGCTCACTTTAAAAAAAACCAAGCAAACAAAAAGTGTTGCATTTCATCCTCCTGGTTCCTTGAGAAGCTGCTGGACCAGCCAGGAGTTGCCGTTGCAGGGAAACGGCTTGTTTGTACTCGATTGCTCAAAATCCGGATGCTGTGAGCGTCACGCTGCCAGCGGCACCTGCAAGCCCCTGCCGCGGCTGGCTCCGGTGCCAGGCTCGCTCCCCGCTGCCTCGCGGCCCCGTGCTGTTGGCCACTGTTGGGGCACGCAGTTATGTACTTTTTGGCTCTACTAAACTGCCCAGACCAATCTCATGAGCTTGTGGAGAATAAATGACTTCTTTGTGACAATGTAATGCAATTAGCACTAATTGTAGAGAATGTAATGTCTGCAACACATCTCTGTAATTACAGTAAAACTTGTTGGAGATGAGAATAGCACTATATTATCAAAACTCAGCTTATTGAAACATGGCTCTGGCTGTAGGTTACGGAGTTGCATGGGGAAAAGGAGAAAAAAAATGTGATGAATCACATAATTACGTTCTGTTATTTTAACGGAGAGGATCTGGGGAGCAAGCTTTTAGAAGAATGCTTGAAGGCTTACAAGCATTAGGGGCAAGCTTGCATCCTCTAAGGATGACTCAGTATGATTTCCACCCCTCCTGGAGTAAGGTGCTGAAACACTGGGGATACGTGTGTGTTTACACCCCAAAATAGGCAGAATCATTTACAGTTTGGTGCTCTCTGAGGCTGGAGCTGGTGAACCGTGGCCATGGGATGAAGATGTGCTCTGGCTTGCTGTCTCCTTGGACCCCGTGGCTGACTCTGGGGGATCCTGCGGCGGTACCCAGCCTCTCCGGTCGCCTGGCCTCTGCTTGCCACGCTTGGTATGGCTTGCTGCACTGTGCCACTGCAGTGCCAAGCAGTGGGAGCTTTACTCAGATTAGTTTGTGAGAAGAAAATATCCACCAGTGGAGAAATGCCAGTCTCTTGGCTGGGATCATCGCCTTCACCAACAACATTGCTGGGGGGTCTCACCAGCTTCCAGGACACCAACTCGTCTTGCCTTTAGTCAGATAAGACCTTTCCTGAACTTCTGTGTAATGATACTTTAAGTCATCCTCATCTAAAAAACCTCACAAGATATGGTGGTTAACTGGTATAGAGCCACTGAGATCCCAGTAAAGAGGCTTTATGTAATAACTTAGTGCTGTGAGAGCTGGCAGGCGTCCCCTTTGCCTTCTCTAGACACAGGCTGGAGCAGGCTCCTTATGGCTCTGGGTCAGCCTCTGTGTTTCTACTCTGGTTTTAGTAAGGTTGTACATCATCCTGTGTTTGAATTGTGCAGGTCTGCTGTTAGTCTGGGCTCAGTCATTTCTTCAGCCAGGCATTCAGAGCCCTATTTGTGCTTTGCTCATCGTAACAGTAATGGGCGTCTTAAAGACTTCATGCAAAAATTAAATGCTTCTGCAATATTTTGCTTGCGATTCAAGAGGCGCTGGAAGTGGTTGTAATCAGCTTTCTTCAGAAACAGACACGATTTTCTTTTCTCTTTGCCTCCTGGATGCTGCTTTTAATGTTCGTTATTTGTCTGTCCCTGCGTTGAGGACTGTATCAAAGAGTTAGCTCTGTGGAAGCTGTCATAAACAACCCTTAAGGAAGCCTTGCTCCCTCCTCCTGCCTTGAGGGCTGAATTTCAGGGATGAAATATCTTGCAGGAAGCCTGGGTGCATTCCTAGATGTCTGGAGGAGAACGGGATGTTAGAGCTCCCGCTGCACCCTGGCTCCATCTGAAACAAAAGCACCTGATGGTTTCTAAAAAGCCCTTAGCTCAGGAAAGGGGTATAAGGGCAATTCTGCCGTGCCAGTCGGCACGGAGAATGATGCTTGTATGGGTGCAACAGCCAAAACAGTGTTCCTGTCGGGTGCTTCGAATAAAGTTGCCGATGCCTGGCCTTCGTTTCACCGGGCTGATTCACTTCGGAAAGAGGCAGGGCTCTTTCGAACCGTGCTCTCAGATGTGCAAAGCTGACCGAGGACTTTTTCAGCTCCCCGTTTCAGAGGCAAGGATCCCGCTCACACCTACGAGTAGTACCTCGAAGATGTTGGCTGTGCGGTGCCATCTGCAGCGGGCTGGAGCAATTGGGTAATTGGCCGTGAAAGTGGCCAATTTGCACACGCAATTACCCAACGTGCAGTCGCAGCGGCAGCCCCTTGGTGCGGGACCCTGCTGCCCCCGCAGAGCAGCTCGTGTCCTGGTGTACGGCACCGGGGCCGGTGGGACGTCCCGGCCTCGGGCGCCCACGCGCGGCATCGGCAGCAGTGTCGCACATCTGGACATCCCGCTTCATCTCCTGCAGGACGCGCGTGGGGCCCACGATGGGGCCTTTCCCACGCTCTCGCGGCTGGGAGCTGGGATTTGTGCTCGAGAGACGCCACAGCTTTGCAGCTGGAGCCAACGCCTCATCTGAATTCCTTTGAAAAGGTAAAGAGCAGCCGAGCCCCAGGAGCGGTGAAGGCCCCAGCGCCTCCCGCCGCGGACACGCTCCCTGCTTCGTGCCGCCCTTGCTGCGGAGTTTGCAGCCTTTGAGATGGAGCAACCCAAGCGAACGGCATCCTGGACTCGGAGCATCCTGCTGTTTGAGAGAGACCTCTCGGTAGCCTCCCTCGCAGCCGAGCTCTGACTCAAACCTGCCTGCGAAAAGAAACTTTCTCTCCAACTTTTAGGATATTCTTTTTAAGGGAAACCTTCAGTTCCTCTCAGTTCGTCAGCTGAACTGGCTGTTGCTTCGAAAGCCTTGTCGGTGAAGCGTCCCGGCTGGGACACGCGGTGCCTCGGGGCGGCCTGGATCCAGCAGGCAGCAGGGTGCCAGGTTCACTCTACCACCAGTGCTATTGTGTTTGCTCCATTCAACTTGATTGAAATGAGTATTTTTAAAAATTGAGCAACACCCACAAAGGCGGTGAAACCTGTAAGGCTGGAGAAGCAGCTCTTGAGCAAAAGCAGAGCCTGCGAGGGCTGGGAGGAAATTTCATTCCGGCTTTCTGAAGATACGACACAATCTAAATAATTTCCCCTTGTCTTTTCCAACACTGATGGCTTAATATTATCCACCGATTGCTGTGCTTTGAAGATAAAAGGTGCCTATGTGCCCAGTTTTGGAAACCTTTTAACACTGAATAAATCTGAGTCTATCTCTTTCTTGCAGCGAGCGGTGGCTCCGTATCGCCGCGGGCAGACGGGCGGCCAGCTCCCCGCGACGCTGGCCGCCTGTTCAGGGCTCCCCTTGAATTTTGCTGGTTAATGTGGTGACTCTGGCTGCAGCCCGCTGGTTTCGCCAGGCTGGCCGCGCTGTGCCGGCCGAGGGCGCAGCCTGGGGCTCCCGAGGGAGCGCTCACCTTCGCGAGAAACCGCTCCATTAATATTTTTGCGCACGTGGCTTTCCCCGCTGCCGCTTTTCATCTCGTCCCCTGCAGCGGTAATGCATATGCACGAGTTCTTCTCAGAAGCCGCAGTCAGCACAAACTCAGCGGCTCTGATGTGTGGGTTTTTTTTGCTTTTTTTGAACGTGGCGCCTGAGTGAGCTGGTCACCTCCCGGCTTTATTCTGTGCTCTTTTGAAGCCGTTTGTGGCAGGTTCCCACTTTCGGAGCGGTAGCAACCCAGGGAATAGGAAGAGAGCCAGGACTAAGAGCGGGTTGGGTGAGAAAGGAGATCACGAACGGTTGTGGAGAGCAGGTTTGCTGGCGTTTCCGTAGCTCTCCTAGAGGCTAACGGGGCGAGGAGATCCCTTTAACCCCTGCCGAGCTCGTGCTCCTCGTTCAAGCCCTTCGTAGGGGTTTTGCTGAAGGGCTGCGCTGCTGCTGGACAAGGTGCTTACAAGATCCTTCCTGGCGCTTTGATTGTTACACGAAACCCCACCATGATCCATGTCTGTCTCCAGGCAGAACATGAACAGATCTCGTCTGCCCCGTCTATCCCAGGCCGCCCTTGCTGCCTGCTCTGCCGAGTCCTGGATTTCCCTCTCTGAAGAGCCTTTGCTGCAGGTTTGCGTCAGCCCTTTTTAAGTGTCCCACCAGCAGCCCCTTGCACCTCTGGCTTTGCAGATCCTCTTATTCTGAGGAAGTCCTGAAGGCTTTCGTGCTGAATACCTCCAGCAATCAGGAGTTGCTGATGACTCTGACAATTCTCAGCGTGTGTTGTGAATTCCTTCTGTCTAATGCCTAGTATTTTTCTAAACCTTTAACTTCAGTGCGCACTGAGGTCCATGGCAGGGGCTTTGACAGGCATCGTGCTTTTGCAGTTGAACAGAAACGACATCCGAGTTGAGGCTTCAGAGTGAGTTTTATACACTGCAGATTTTCAAAGCGTAAAGCTTGTATATGCTGGTAAACGCACCTGTCACATCACCAGTTCGTGGCATCTCCACACTGGTTCTCTCTGGGTATCTTCACTTGCCAGGGAATGTGGACCAAGCCCTCCTGTGTATCCCTGTGCTTTGGTAAATGACCGCTGAGCAAGGAGTGGTTGGGATTCTCGTTGGAGCTGTTCTTTAATGACTACTATTTACCACCTTTTATTTTTTATTTTTTATTTTTTTATTACTCCTGTCAAGGGCCTTGCAGGTTGCTTGAGCTGTTAAGTTTCTGGGCGATGTCTTGATGTTGTAGTTGAGGTCCGCAGCAGAGCTGTGCTGCTGCCGTGTCCGGCAGGAGAATGCCTGCAAGGGTTTGGTCTCCATGTTGGAGTTTGCTCCAGCTGGAGTTTTGCTCTTTATTTTTATTTCTTTTTTCCTTTTTTTTTTAACTTGACATTAGAGTTGTTCTTTATATTGAATCAAAATGTATTTTGAAACCGTCCCTTTGAAGGTGACAATCACGACTATCTCTAGAAGCGAGTCTAGATCTGTCGTTAATCAGAAAATGGCTTGTGCTGGTGAAAATAATGACATGCTGTTCTAAATTTTGCTGTTAGCCTCTGCTTTAATAATGAATCCAGGAAAAGCTGTATGTTTGACATAAGCTTTTTACCTGAATCCTGCAAACTATAAAATAATCTTAGCTTGCCACAGTGAGTGAAATTTTAGACCCATTGAAATTCAAGGAAATTTTTGCTAGTGTCCACATCAGACCAATATGGGTGATCCTGCAAACACAGAGTGGGACTTGCTTTTGTCTCAGAGACCAGATGTGCTGGTGGTGGCGTGCTGCATTGCTTTCAGGAGGAGGACGAAGACAAGCCCACAGAGTCAACACCTGGCTGTCGAGTGCTTGTGTTCTGGGACTGCCTGCAGGACTGTAAATATTGCTCCCTGGCTGAGTAAAAAAGAACATGTCAAGATTATTTTGATCTTAGGTGCGGTTTGATAATAACCATCATCAGAACCTATTAAGAGAAATGAGATAAAATGTGTCTGCCTTGAGTGTAGTTTCATGTATGTAAGGACCACAAACTAGAAAGGCATCTCCAAATGGGGTGCTCCGCCATGGGAGACAGCAGAGAGGAAGGAGAATGTTTGGTGGACCAGAGCGAGCAGAAGTCACTGGTGTGATGCAGCCATGAAAAAGGCTAGCGTGGTCTTGATGAATCCAGCAAGATTTCCAGCAGGGAGAGAAGGGGCAGCATTAATGCTGTGGCATGAGGTGCTGGCAGAGCCTCATCCGAAAGTTCAATGTCTATTCAAGGGTGATGGTGATTAATGCAAGCTGGAGCGAGTGTGGAGAAAGGCTGTGGAGATGACTGGGAAAGCAGAAAGCCCCTCTTGCAAGAGGAGGCTGGAAGAGCCTGGTTAGTTCAGCTGTGCAGAAGCAAGGCCGGGAGGGGATGTGATTTGTCCTATGTAAACGTACCAGGGAGGTAGATGCCAGGGACAAGGAACAGCTGTATAAGCTACTTAAACAATTTTGGCTTAAGAAAAATGCATATAAGCTTGTCCTGAATAGACTTAGGCTGGAAAATGTTTCTAACTACCAAAGTTGGAGGGAGGGAAACACTCAACTGGCTTTAAGATGGAATTTGGTAATTTTTGGAAGATTAATATCCTGTGGTTGCCTGTGGTAACAGGGAGCCCAGCTGTGTGGAGAGCCTTGTAGTCCTGCTCGCTGCAGGTGCCTGACTCTACCTCTTCAAAAGTACATGTGGGCAGAGCCCTTCCAGGTTCCCCCATGGGGAGCGAAGTCCTGGCAGTGCTGTGGTGGATGGCCCTGCTGTGCTTGAGCAAAGGTACCACGAGCAGAGGGAGATGGAGGTTCCTTGGTCCATGTTTGCCCCAAATGTCTACAGTGCCACCCATTGTGATTTGTGTGCTTGCCTGTCCACCCAACACCCACCCGTGAGTGGTCTCCTGCTCTCTGCTGGGTAAAGCTAGAACAGCTTGGCCAGGCCCTGGCCCTAACTGCACTCCCCCAGCTCAGGGAGGAGAGGGCTTGCAGTGGGATGCTGCTCTCTGCTCTGCGGGGTCATGGGGGTTATGGTGGTGTCCTGTTTAAAGCAAAGCTGTCTCTAGAAATTCCCTTCCCAGACTGCACAATGCTTTTCAGGAAGCTTCTGCCCTGGACCCTCTACAAGAACGGTAACCAAAGCAGGTGAGAGGAACGGTGGGTGTCTGAGCTGCTGCATGATGTTCTCTCTCATTGAGTTTATTCTGATATGCAAATAACCCTTAATTAATTCCTCTGGCAAACTTTCCCGATGGGAGAGATGCAGTTAAAAAGTGTCTCTGTGGGCAGCTGGTGATAATGTTTAATTTATAATGTTTGATAATCTAACCTGAATTTCTCTCCTGAAGATCTTTGACAGTCCTCCGTGTCTGTGGTTTTTGCAGCATGCTGGAGTACTCCCTGGACCTGCAGAATGTCAGCTTCTCAGCGGTGCGCACTGTCCGGGTCCTTCGGCCACTCAGAGCCATTAACAGAGTTCCCAGTGAGTTTGATCCTTATTTCCTTTTGTTGGAGCATGGATATAAAGAACTGGTATCATAGATGGGAAAGCAAATGCAGATGCATCTCATTTTACGTTGCAGCCCTAATGTTCACCCAGACCCTGGTAGTGTAATGTTCTACCACTGCTCTGTGGCTTCTAGGGCCTGACACTCTCCTACTTTAAATAATATTCCTTCTGACACCTTTGGGATCAGAGATGAGCAACCAATCTAAAAGATAGCTAGTGCTGTAGTCACACTCCTTTTTTTTTTGTCACCTGAAGAAGGTTTTAGGAGGCCATTCAGTCGAAGAGATGCAGGTGGTAAAGGTGCCCAAGTCAACAGCCTTCAGCAGGCAGCACAGGCAGTGGGTCTGAGCCACATCACTCCCACTGTCTTGTGTTACCATCCCCTCCTGGAAGATGAGCTGCAGTTCTTCCCGCTGAAGGAGCGGTGGCCCGAGACATCCTGTCTGATTGATGCATGTGACGGGGTGGAAGAAATGGGAGTGAGGAAAGTTTGTCATGCCTTACCAGTGCTAAGGATCCAGGTTCTGTTGTCTTTAATGTAACGTGGATTGTCCAAGCTGTTTTCTCCCTGGGAAGTCAAGGTGGCCTCGTGTCTTTCAGTGAATGCAGTGATGCTATGGAAGTCATGGAGTACCTTAAGGAACATGAGGAAACATTGCAAGATCTTCCTCTTTATGATCTTTTTCCAAGAGAAATACTTCTCATGAGTAGAGCTGCTTATTTCCCAGACCCCAGAAAGAGGAACAAGTCTATCTTTCCCCAACACCTTCAAAACAAGCCTGGTGGGAGGTGGTCATTCAGGGCTGGCTTAGCAGGCCATGCTTGAGGATATCATACTCAGCTTTAACACTGGCCAGACATGGCCTGATCTTGCATCTCAGCAGGCAGCAGCAGCACAGCCCGTTGCTCAGAGAGGTACCGGTGCCTTTGCAAACCCTCCCAAACTTCCCAGGAGCCATTTGTGTTGCATAGCGCTGAGCAGAGCACAAAGATCTGGGGGAGAGAGCGAATAAATTCAGTTTCCTTAAGGACTGTGTGTATTCAGTGTAAGTACAACTGCATGTACACACTTAGAAATGTGTGCCTGGACCTACAGTCCTGAGTATTGAGTTCAGCATTGTTATTAGCCAAATTAAATCCAAGTCTGAACGCCAATCTGTCTGAACTAGCTGATGCCCTGATGAGAACTAATCAGCTTCTGTTCTGTCTGTCAGTGCTGGAGGTGCCTGGGCTCTATTTATTTTTCTGATCCTGACTGTTAAACTTAATCTGGTGTGCTGCTGCCGCTGTTGTTTCAATCGTTACGGTAGCGTCTGAATCCTGTTTGCAATTCTCTTTTTTTTCTTTCTTTTTCTTTTTTTTTCCTGCTGCTGAACTGATGGATGGCTGAATTTATCTGCCACTGTCTAACTGGGGATGTAATTCACTTAATGTATTTTCAAATCCCGGGTAATTTATCTTGGCTCCTGTGCAACATAGTTACAATGAGAAAGAAATGTAAGGTGGAAGGTGGTGGGGGGAAGAGAATTCTGCATGATGATAAATGCAGTAACCACCGAAAGTCATTTCAGTCAATTAGTAGTTGACACATGGTGGTTATTCCCTGGTAGAGGAGCAGGAAAAAAAAAAAAAAAAAAAAAAAAAAAAAAAAAAAACCCTGGTAGAGGAGGTGACAGTATCAGGTAATAGAGAAAAACAGTCATTTTCAAGTATCAAAGTAAAGAGTGCAACAGGAAAGGTTTATTTAAATGAAAATCAATATAAGCAAGCAAGAGAATGCAGAAGATAAGAAAAGAAGGAAAGAGAGAGATGAGCAGAATATTACAGAGATGTCAGATGAAATCAGTTCTTTTCGTGTGTGTAAATGTCAAGTTGAAGTCATCATCAATTTGTCTTTGTTACGGAACTTGCTGTTCCTGAACTTGTGAGAATTAACTGCCAGAGAAAGTCCTGTATCTTAAGGCAGAAAGGGGATTTAGGGTAGATGGGAGGAATTAAGAATGGAAGGGAATTTTAATATACTGGGAGTGGGGAAAGGAATGTGACAGAGCAAGGGCATGGCAAAGGTCAGTCTCTGGGAAGATGGGAGCAGCTGGAGAAGTATAGCTGGAGAAGACTTTGAGAGGAAAGGAGGAATTGAGACGAGGAGTGAAGGAAGGGACATTGGGTAGGAGGGCAGCTGGATGGTAGGGGATGGAAAAGTATGGAGTGTGGATGGAAAGGAAAGGTGTAGGAGGACATAGCTGGAATATGAAAAATTCTCTTTAATGACAGCTTCCTCTTTGCCTCAGGTATGCGCATCCTGGTGACACTTCTTCTGGACACACTACCCATGCTAGGGAACGTCCTCCTCCTCTGTTTCTTTGTCTTCTTCATCTTTGGCATCGTGGGAGTCCAGCTGTGGGCAGGTTTGCTCAGGAACCGCTGCTTCCTACCAGAGAACTTCAGCATGTGAGTCTGGAGCAGGCTCCTGATGTGGGGTGGGCAGCACAAGTGTCTCCACGTTGGGCAAATCCTTATCCTGCCAGTGCTGGAGGAAACCTTGCCAGGGTCTCACTGGGCCGCGGGCTCGGTGCAAGGGAGGTGGCGGCGGCTCCAGGACTGACTTACGTGGGGTTTTGTCTGAGGAACGCAGTGGGCTCGGGGACAGGCTGTCTGCAGAGTGGTGGGCCCGTGCCCACGGGACATCCGCCAACGACGGGTGCTCCATCCAGTCACCTGCTGCGGCTCACTGCAGCCGTGTGCCTGTCAGGGGACAGACCGCTCCGGGGAGTGGGACCAGGGCCCCGGGTCGCACCAACGCGTGACAGAGCAGCGTCCAGCCCTGGGTTGGTGCTCTGTGATCTAGCAGTATTCACACAGGGCAACAGTGCCGCAAATAGTGCCGTGACCCGGGAAAACCATAAAGATGATACCAACGTGCTAGACCTCCTGGTCCCTGTTAGGGGTGCTAGCCGTGGTAGCAAAAGAAAGGCTCCAAAACTCTTAGTCGATCACTTCCAAATGCAGGCTCCCAAGTGCTGATCCGGTTAGATCCACACCAGGATGCAAGAGTCCTGCAATCCCAAAGTCTCTCCATCTTACGCACGGCAGGATCATGGAGAGGTCGCCGCGACCAGACAGCTCTTGGGCCTGGAGCTCGCTCACTGGAGCGATGCAGCTTTTATCCTCTCCCACGCATTTCCTAACCAGCTGCCACCCCTCTCCTAGGCTGTGTCCTCGGAGGGGAGTAGGAGGCTCATTAGCAGGACAAGGCCACTTTAAATAAAATGGCAACAGAGCAAAGGGACTGATTCACCACTAAGGAAATCCAATAGAGCCACAGGTTTGGGTGCTCTTTAATTGAACCAGAATTCCAGGGGCTTAGATAAGCTTTGAAGGGTATTAAAGGCAATTCTGCAGGAATTAACTGGGCTGAACTAGGCTTAAAAATATCTTTGCAAGCTTTAGTGGGAGTCCTGGCAGCATTAAGGGGATAGCTGTTTGCTGAGCAAGAAACCAGTCGCTGGCTGACCGTAGGTTGTTACATCTCCCCAAAGAGGTTTTTGCCTGGCTTGCTGTTGTCAGGCCACCCTCGGAGGGAATTTATAGTCTATCTGGTGCTTAATAGTCACTGTGAAATGCAGAGGGAAGGCCCTGACTGGTTCAACAAGCTGGGGAGACTGTATACAGGAATCTCCCAAAGCCAGTCTTAGATATCCAGGACAGGAAACACATGAGCATAAATTCACTGATTCCCATTTTATTGCAGCAAGAACACTTACAGAAGCCCTGCTGGGAAAAATCCTACTATTAGTCCCCCTAAAGTCAAAGTTGGAACAGTTTTTGATGGGGTGTTGTCAGAGCGATTGCTCCAAAATCGTAGCATTGAACATAGCTCCACTTTGACACCGTCCAACCAACCTCATTCACGTCTTTCCTCCTCATGTTTCTTTTTCTATTCCTCTATTTCATTCTCTTTCCTTTCCTTCCAGTAGCAAGGAGTTTATACATGGCAGGAGTGAGAGGTCCCAGTTTTGGGTGGCTGAGGGCAGTGCCTCAGTTTCCTGAAACCAGATAGGGATCTGATCTCCCCTGCCGGGGCCTGCAGAAGGGCTGAGGACTCTCCTTTTCAAAGAGCTTTAGCACCCACAACAAAAGATTTCAGGCTTCATTGCTGTTACAGTTGTTACCTGGGCAGACTGCCTGTAATCAGTGTGCAAGACCCAGCCATGTCTGCACTCTTTCAGCCCCTACACAGTGGATTTGGAGCGCTACTACCAGACAGAGAACGAAGATGAGAATCCCTTCATCTGCTCCCAGCCCCGCGAGAACGGGATGCGCTACTGCCGAAGCATCCCAACGCGGAGGGAAGAAGGTCTTGAGTGCACCCTGGATTATTATTCCTACAACGACACCACCAACACGTCTTGCGTCAACTGGAACCAGTATTACACAAACTGTTCTGCTGGGGAGCACAACCCTTTCAAAGGAGCCATCAACTTTGATAACATCGGCTATGCCTGGATTGCGATATTTCAGGTGAGCCCTGTGTGCAAACTGTCACCAGGGAAGGAAGCAGCAGGTTGGGTCTACCCACATGTTCCCAGGGGCTGTATAATCAAATTCCCAGAAGCTATTCAGCACCCAGAACACACCTGTATAGTAGTCCAAGGGTACTCCAAACGCCAGGGAGACAATCTGATATCTGCTTTGAAGATGCTTCCACCTCACACCCACAGAACAAAGCCCCCATCTCCAAACGCTTTGTGTACGCAGGAAGAGTACCCTGGTGTGGAGCAGAGCCTAGAGCCTGCTCCTGCATCTGCAAAATGCAGCTGTGGGCCTTAGGCCTATCTGGGAAAGAAGGGCTGGAGTCAGCCTACATTTTGGACAGCTGGCGATGTGACTCTTGGCATCAATGTGAGTAGGATTTGGCTCCTTAGTGCCTTGCTGTGCACTGAGACAAGGCACCAGACATGACCCAGCTTTGAGAAGTGTTGCCTGTGCACTTGGTGTTACCACTGTGCCTTGATGGGTCTGTATTCCCTTCCCTGTCTCTGCCAGGTCATCACACTGGAGGGCTGGGTGGACATCATGTACTTCGTCATGGATGCGCACTCCTTCTACAACTTCATCTACTTCATTCTCCTGATCATTGTGAGTTGCCTGATCCTGTGAATGTGTGTTTCCTCCTACTGTACTGGTGTGACCCAGAGCAACAGGGCAGATAATACATTAAGTGCCTCTACCTAGGAGAAGTAGAGGTAGAGACTCCCTGCTGGAAGCCACACAGCTTTATTACAGCATTGCTCCTAACTAGCTGCTGTATTTGCACGTGCAGCTGCCTTTTGCTGCAAACATGAAGGAAGGCTGTGGCAGATACACTGCTAGTGCTGCTGCTTCTATTGCTTCTCTCCTTGTCCTCCAATTCCCCTCCCTTTTGTTGCTTCCTTGACTTTAAGCTTAAAAGATCGGCAAATTTCCCAATCAGCTTCTGGTTGGAGGAGAAGGCTGCTCTGAAATGCCCCCTTATGGAAGAGCCCAGCTGGCTGGAGTCCTCAGTGGAGAATGGGCATTCCAGGAAAACAGGCCCACATGTCAGAGAGCAACTTTTAAGAAAGGAGGGAACAGATCAGTCCCCACAGTCCACCCACACTTCTCAGCCTCATCTGAGACCACCCACAAAGGAGCCAACAAAGCATTTCCATGGGGGAGACCTCATGATGGGGTTCCTCTTTGCAAGCAGAGAGGTCTACAGCAACTAGCTGAGCTCGTTGTCTAGACTCTATCGTCAAGTGAGAAAAATAGGTGCTTTAAGGGGTGATTCATCTCATCTAAAGGTAGATATCTAAAATAAATTAGATGCATTACAGACTTGATGTGCCTATTCCTCTCCTGATTCTAAAAGATCGTTAGGTGCCTCACTCAGATGTAGCTTAGATAAGTGAGATGAGTCTTCCTGTCTATTTGGACTAAGTCCAGCAAAAGAGCTGCACATCCTTCATTAGACCATTGCATGGATTTCTGATCCTCATCAAACCAGGACTTGAACTCTGGTGAGAAGGTAGGAATCTGTTTAGTCCATGTCACTTTTTCTGGTTCATCTATCAGCCTCTGAAGAAAAGAAACAGTCCCTTGTTCTCTGCCTCTCTGGAACAAGAGAGAGGGAGGGCAAATGGTGCTTTCCCAGATGTCGTGTGAGTACCATTAGCAGTGTGTGATAGACTGTTAGCAGGGGCTAGGGACATTAGTTATTCTTTGTGATCCAAGCTGGCTTCTGCAGGAAGCAGAACCTCATGAAAACCTGGTTTGAAATAAAATCTCAAAGCTGTGGATACAGACTGCTGATGCCCTTGCGTAACAGTAACCTGCAAATCCAGTTAGCAGAGGAAAGGGATCTGCTCACAAGCTACCCACACGCTGCTAGAAAAAACCCTCCCATCAGTCAGGCTCGGTGCATTCATCGTAATGCCACTAATTGTGATAATTACAACTGCTGTCTACGGAGACAGAAAAACAAAATCTTAAAAGAGCAAAAGCTTTTTTTGTCAAAATAATCTGCTCTCATCTTTGATCTCTGACGTTCTCGGTAGAGCCCTGGCGTGGGAGTCCCCAGGGTGGGGGCTCGGGGATGAGTCAGCTGCTCGGCATGCCCCCACCGATGGGCTCTCCCCTCTGCGCGCACGCACCCCGCTGCTGCCGTTCGTGCCCTTGCTGGCCCTGCACCGTCCTCCCTCGTCTCTGGCTCGAGCTGCTGGTTTTTTCTCTTCCCCTCCTAGCCTTGCGTTAGTGTCCCGGGGTGACTTCTCCCACCGCTGCTTTTGGCCCTCTGGCTAAGCCCAGGCACCTGCTTTCCCACGGCACACTCATGCCATCCGGGTTCAGAAAGCCACATCTCTGTCCTCTCAGCTCTGCTCTAAAACCTCCCCTGTCTGCAAAGTCTGCCAGTTCCTGCTGTCTGGCGGGCCAAGCCTGGGGCACTCTTCCAAAAGAGTCACACGCACACGGGGGAGCCCCCTTTTGCTCCCGGCGGGGCAGAGAAGGGGGCCGCGGCTCACCAGCGCTCGTTCACTCGCCCCCAGCTTGGGCTGTAGGAAGGGAATCCCCAGGGGCAGGGATGGGGCTACTTGGCAGCAGGGATGCCCATCCTGCCCTCTCCGCGACACGCCTGACGCCTCGCTCCCCTTAGGTGGGCTCCTTCTTCATGATCAACCTCTGCCTAGTGGTTATAGCGACGCAGTTCTCCGAGACGAAGCAGCGCGAGAGCCAGCTGATGAAGGAGCAGCGGGTGAGGTACCTGTCCAATGCTAGCACCCTTGCCAGCTTTTCGGAGCCGGGTAGCTGCTACGATGAACTTCTCAAGTACCTGGTGTACATTGCCCGTAAAGGCAGCAAACAGCTCATGGAGGTGTACCGGGTGGCGGCGGTGAGGATGGGCTTCCTCCCCAGCCCCGCAAGCAAGGCAGCGGCTGACAGGCAGGCTGGGAAGCACCGGAGCAGGAAAAGATCCTCTGTGCACCACCTCATTCACCACCACCACCACCACCATCACCACTACCACCTGGGCAACGGGAACCTGCGGGCACCCCGTGCCAGCCCGGAGATCAGCGACGTGGAAACCAGCTCGCTTCAGAACGGGACCAACCGGCTCATGCTCCCGTCCTCGGCATCAAACCCCCACGCCGCCCCCGGTGCTGCTCCCAGCAACACCGAGTCCATCCACAGCATCTACCATGCCGACTGCCATTTCGAGCCAGTCTGCTGCAGGTCGTCCCTCACGCAGCCAGGCCTCAGCTTGCCAAGCCCAGAAGGCATCCCCAAGAACATAGTCGGCAGCAAGGTCTACCCCACTGTACACCCAAGTACCTCCCATGAGATACTGAGAGAGAAGAGCTTAGGAGAAGCTGCAGTCGGCGCTGGGGCCAGCACCCTAACAAACTTTAACATACCTCCAGGGCCGTACAGCACCATGCACAAGCTGCTGGAGACACAGAGTACTGGTGAGTGCTGGGGCTGGAGATCAGCCTCTGCTTGTGTTTCAGAAATGAGAGAGAGATTCTAACTTCTTTTTCTTTCCACTGAATCTTTCCAGGGTTCTTTTCGGTCCATGTTACAGATAAAGGTGATGGCTTTCCAGGTAAGGCCAACAGGAGTCTTCCAACCCACCAAATGTCTTACAGTCAAAGCCAGGAAAATTTTCAACCTCCCAGGCTTCTTACTTGTAAAAATCCAAAGGAAATTAATGTTTGCAATGAACTGATTTTCTTTTCTTCGCTTCCCCCTCCACCCTCACAGTTTATTCTGTGATTACAGGGAGCACTCCCAAAATCACTGCACTCACAGAATAGGCTGGAATGGGCTCAGTGATGCAGGCCAGACCCGGAGCTAAACTCAGCCCTTTCAAAAGGGGCCTTCCTAGATAAAACGCGGGAGTTGCCGATGTCTCCGTTGCCTGCTGCTTGCTGCTGAGTTCGGATGTGGACACCTTCCAGATTTAAGTGACCCGAGTCCCTCAGCACACCCTTGAGTACTGCTTAGCTCCACTCTCCAAGGGACCCAAAGCTCAGAGAGATCAAATGTCTGCTTTTCAGAAGTTCTCAATGGCAATCGCAGATGCTGAGTATTAAAAATCTACCCTAAGTGATTTGCTCAGGAAGTCTGTAACAGAGCCAGAAACTGAACGCAGCATTCCTAAATTGGGGGTTTCATACCTTCACCGCAAGACTCTCTTTTCCCCTCCACATCCTGAGGTTTGGAAGCTCAGGCTGGTCTAGTTCAAACTCTCTCAGCCTCCAAGAGGCGTTTCTAAGCCAAGCTTTCCAATATCATGTGCACCCCTGTCCCAGCAGCCTGTTTCACCACAAGTTTTAACCTTTCCAGCCAAGACCAGTGCAGAGAAGAGCCAAAGTTTTCCAGCAGTTCCAGAGCCTCGCTGGAGAACTACTAAATAGAGCTGGGCTCTGAGATGGTTTTTACTCAAACCGATGTTTGCTGCTGTGGATGGGTCAGGAATGCACTTGGTAAATAGCCTCTCCCTTCCTTTTGCAGCCAGCCCGTGTTTTTAAGAGAATATCCCACTTCCATCGTCGACTAGGGGAGCCATCTGGCAGCTGGGAGCTGCCATTGTACGGAGCAAGCTGCAAGTCGTGTGTTTAAGGGGAAGCTGGCAATTTTGAAGTATCAGCAAACAGCGGGAGGAGGAAAGCAGGCTGCTGGCCGCGGCGCTCCCGCTGATTGCAACGCGGTGTGCCAGCGGAGCCCGTCGATTGCTTCCTTGTGCCTCAAGGGCCGTGGGGCTAATGAGATGGGTTAGGGCCCCTCGGCTGGAGGCAGTGCGCAGTAAGGAGGGAGAAGGCACCTGGGGAGTGAAGGTTCTGTCTAGGCCCCTCTAATCATTTGAGGAGGGCAGCACAAGAGGGGAGGAGGCAGAGGGCTGGACCTCCGGGAGTTGTGTCTCCTCTGTGTTGACCCCGCGGGTGGGACATCCTCTGGTGAGGTTGTTCTCCAAGATCTGCCCTGCACGCAGGTCCTTCTAACAGTATCAGAGCTGCTGCTGCTTCACCTGGCCCAGCAGCAAGAGAGCCAGAAGCAGTCCTCTTCCCTTAGGAAATATCTAGCAGGCAACAATTTGGCACTAGAAGGGCCAGGGGATTCCTCCCGTTGCGCTCCGAGCCACCTGGGCTGGCTGGTGGGATCCCCTGAATGTGCTTTGCTGGCGTTTCAGGTACCTGCAAACTTTCCGCCCCCTGCACCAAGTTGGACGGTGGTTCCAGCAACCCTGACAGCTGCCCCTACTGCCTCAAGACGCTGGCCAATGATGCAGAGCTCACGGACAACGAGACGGCCGACTCAGATAGCGACGGGGTGTATGAGTTTACGCAGGACGCCCACTACAGTGACCAGAGAGACCCTCAGCGGGGGAAAGCCCGTGTTAAGAGAGTGAGCCGGGTCCTGGCCTTCTGGCACATGGTTTGTGAGACCTTCAGGAAGATCGTGGACAGCAAATACTTTGGCCGTGGGATCATGGTGGCTATCCTCATCAACACGCTCAGCATGGGCATCGAGTACCACGAGCAGGTAAGCATGCCCGCGTGGCACTGCACTGCTCTATCTTGGCTCTCGGGAGTCGCTTCGCTGTGGGAAAATGACTTGCCTCGTCCTGGAGCCTTGGTTTGACCAGGCAGCCCTGGCACCTTTGGTGTCCCTGAGCTGGAGGTGAGAGCTGCTAGGGTCTTGAATGAAGGGACCCAGTGGCAAAGGGTCTGCTATGCCCTGAGCAGGAGGAAGACGGGGCTGCATTTTCTCATCTGAGCATGTTTCTAGCTTGTAAATAGGGTCAAACAGTGCTCAGCCTCATCACAGCCCCATGTCCTGGCCCTGCCAAGGATGCTCTGCTCCGTGACGAGACCACTGTCATGCAGAAAGCGCCATGTATTTCTGGTTTTTCTAGCATGGAGGCTAACCGGAGGAGCCAGTGGTTTGCCACAGCTTTTGTTTCAGCTTGGCAATTCTGGTGGCGCTGTTCGTGGCAGTGGGCTGCGGGGTCAGCACAGCTGCAGGCATGAAAGTCTATTGAATTTCCAGTCCCTGGAGAGGACGTAACAAATGCCTTTGCCTCCCCAGTGAATGCTACAGCAACAGTGTGCTGAATCCAAAATAGGCTCATCACAGCCTACTCCTCCGCTGTATTATCTCAGCCCTTGCAGGCACAAGGCTGCTCTGCTCTAGGCTTTCATGCACTTGTCACCCAGCAGATCCTTCCCCTATATATAGTCATTAAGAAAAGAAGTTGTGGCGTTCCTCTTGAAGCATCTCCATAAGGGCTGCAGGAGCCCTTTCACCTAGTGTTTCGTGGCTGCAGGCAGTGGCGTGCCTGGCGCGGGTGCGCTCAGCTCAGCTGCCCGATGGGGGTCCGCCGAAACCCCTGCCCATGCACGGACCGGATCAGTCATTTCCTGGTGGCATGCCCTTCGGTTGCATTTGGAGGGAGGGAAGAGTTTATCCGCCTGGATGCTTAGGTCCTGCAAAACCGCCTTAGGCAGCTCTCTCGAGCGCAGCGCTCGAGGCTGCCGGTGCAGGGGATCTCGGAGGGGATGCGCTGCCTGCACCAGGCGTCTCGGCGCGGTGCTTCGCCCAGCGCCTCTCGGGAAGCTCCTGGACACAGCGGCTCTTCCACCCCCTGGTCCCTGTCCCGCCGCCAGCATTTTCTGGGAACTCCCTTGTGTTTCAAGTCATTGTTGTTTACTTTTTGCCCTTTCTGGCACGTTTTGTGTTTGCGCAGTCGTTCCAATTGCATGCAGAGGCATTTCTTCCCCTGCATTTATCTCCTGTCATCAGTGGGGTGGCTGCAGATGGAGCCACACCAAAACAGCTCCAAATCCCCATGTCTTCCTGTGGCATTAATGCCTAAATGCTCGGGAGACTCCGATCTCCTCAGTGTGCTAAATGTGTCCCTTCAGACCAGCACGTTCCCCCTGATGTCCTAATACGGTCTGGCTGGCTAACCTTTGTTTTCAGTACACATTAAATGGAGATGCACACTGAAGTCCTGCAGGTAGGATCAGTCAGTGCTGTTTCACCTTCACGCAGTGACCTTTCTGGGAAACACTCGCCTGTGCGCAAGAGGAAGCTTTAGTGATTCCTCGTTTGTTTAATAATATCAGGAAGATCATCTCTTAAGAACCTGCGGGGAGGTGGATCACAGAAACGGATCAAAATTTGTATTCCTCCTCTGGCTAGATGAAAGGTGAGAGCGGATAAGCAGTATTTGGGCCGCGTCTCGCTGGGTTTGTCCAAGGGGCACACCTTCAAGGGTTGGCGTCCACTGTGAGAAGCCCCTGGAAGATCTGCCCGTGCAAGCTCTCCGTGCGTGGTCTAAGGGAGGCAGTGTGCAACAACGTCACCTTCCCATCAAGGGCTAAAGGCCAAACATTGGCAGTGAGCTCCCAAGAAAAGGTGGCTTGGGAAAAGCCCTCTGTGACAGATCCATGCACATCAAGCTTGCACAGGGTCCGTCCTCACTTAGAACAGCATTGGCTTAGAAGCAGCACGGAGATGGTAGGTGCATTCACGCTGTAGCAGCGTGAGGCCATCGCAGGCCCTACCTATTTTAAGCGGAGGTGTCACATTCATCCAGGGCATTGGGTTCTCAGCCTTCTCGCACCGCCAGGCACTGCTGTCATTAAGATTTTAAGTAAAAACGCGCTAAAGACAACGTGACTCTCCCATTCCTGTGCTTTGGGCTCAGGGGAAACGTGTCGGGAGGCTCTTGGCCTCTGCCTTGGCCAGCAGTGAAATCCCCACAGGCAGGTGGACGGGAAGAGGCTGATTTCTGTGGCGGTTTTTGGGTAACAAGGTGAAGGGAGCTGACAAGTGTGTGGGGGGATTCCAGACGCTGTGGGTGGTTGCTTTTCTTGATGGCGTTTTGAAACTACTACTGTTCCAGATTCCTTTCTTCCAGGCGTTTGGAGCGAATAGCAGAGCTTGGTTTTGTTAGTTCATCCGCTTAAAGCGGTGGCGGGGAGCAGAGGTGTTTTTCTGTAAACTCGAGAGGCTTATAGTCTGCAGTTTCCTAATCTGACAGTTATGAGAGCAGGAATTAGAGTGGAGAAATGCTGGACCAGGCCTTTCTGCAGAGATTATAAACACTGAAACATGTGATTTTTCTTTTATGAGAGCCCTTCTTGAAAGTGCAAGTGCTCAACCTTGTCAAATTTATCTTCATTGGCTGACTGTTTGCAAGGAAGTGAGGGGGCTTGTGGAGTACTTGGCTCCGTGCGTTTCTGCATTGACCTCTCTGCTTGTTTAATGAATATTTACCTCTTGGGTTTTTCACACCAGGTTGCCCTGGACGTAGTAAGTTTTATTAGGATAAATACTTTCAGGACATGTTTTATGGTGGTGTATCAAAAGCTTTGTGTTGCTTGCCAGCATCTTGCCGGAGGGGAGATGCTAGTGTGGGTGAGGGAGGATGGTTGGTGGCTACTGGGTGAAGAGGAGGAGGTTTTGTGCCCACCCATGGTTCCTCGGTGGTGTTGGGAGGGATTTGCTTGTGCTGAGACCTCCAGAGCATCCTGGACTTCGAAACGTGGGCTAGGCAGCCAAGCTCCCAGTCATAGCCTGGAGGAAGTGTGCTCCTCTGAAGGCTTTGCATCTTGCCCTGGGACAGGCATCCTGGAGAGCCCTGCTTTTCTCCCTGAAGGATGCCTGGAAGACTAAAAAGCTGTCACAGTCAGTTGCTTAGCAGACCTATTAACCAGAGAAGGCCAGGTCTGGGATATTTAGGAAGAGACTGGTGGTTTGAAGGCATATTGAAATGAGTGGAAATTGGAAGTGCCTTGAAACCGTCATCCATCCACCTCTGGCTGTTCCTTTGCATTCACCCACAACTATTATCACTTTGGGTGCTGAATGGATGTAGCAAAAGGCAGCTTATCTGTTTAGCTCAGGACCTCTCATCCCAGTCCTCTCTGCAGAGCACACTCCCCAGTGAAGTCATTGACAGCAAATATTTTGCCTTCAGTTGGCTTAAAGCTTGGGACTTGAGCTTTCTCTAAGCTCCTACTGACATGACCTACCATAGCATTTACTGACTTTCTCCCTCAGCATCAGGTTGTTCCCATGTGGTTCATGCTTTTGTGCGAGGGGGAGATCCGCCTGAATGCGTTTACCTCTGCACTTTCTCCTTTTAGAAGGCTGTGATTCTTGCTTTTCTCATGGCAGCTGGATTTAGTAGGAGGAAATCAGAGCAGCTTTAGGTGCATATAACACTCACCATGTCACTGCTGCTGGGCAGCAGTGTGAAATTTTCCATCAGGGAAATGACAACCAGATTGCTCCGGATTATTAATGTGACTACTAAATAGCTTGTTTTTCTACAGAGATGAAGCAAAATGCAGGTAGAAACTATTAGAGAGAGAAGTATAGAGATGATTTAAAGGTAGACTCCGGGGGGTTTTAAATACACTGTTGAACCAATTGACAGATTCGCCTTAGGGAGGCTGAGACTCTGCAGTGATGTGGGGTCAAATGGTAGGGCTTTGCAAAAGCATGTTCTGCCATAGAGCAGGAGTAAAATGTGCTGCTGAACCAGAGGGTTTCTCTGCTGCTTTCCCCCCCCCCAGCCCTGGCAGTAGGCCAGACTATGTTCCATAACATGCTGCTTTTTCTAAAGTTCTTCCTTGGAGTGAAATGCAGACACTGAGTACAAGGCGTGATGTTGGACTTCTCCATAGGGGCAGAAATTCAGCAAGGGCTTCCTTAAGGAAGGGCTTGGAGTTTTGTTTTTGTTTTTAAAATCTGGTTTGCATTGAGCTGCCTGGCTGTTCCGATTTTCCTTGTCTGAACTCACATTGTATGAACTATACCCTACATATTCATTTGTTTAAATAGTGCTTAAATTTCAGCCGCCGTCTCTGCAGTGTTTCACCACTGCTAACATAACAAGAGAGGCATGATCCTGACTCGGAGGTCCTGCACCGGCCTCTCTGCAGCTGCACGGCAGGAGCTTGTGGATATACCCTTGGCTCTAAATTGGTCCAAAGCCCTGGTGTCTTTAAAGGAAGGTGGAGGAAGCTGCTTCAGACCTATAACAAAAAACAAAAACCCTTTTGTTAAGTTTTTTTTTTAAGAGTAAGTTGGACAGATTGCAAGGGTGAATGACTCTCTGGGACTGCACCCAAGGAGAGAAGTGTATAATCCTTGGGAGGCAATTCTTCAGGGAAGTGAGAAAAGGAAATACCTGACATCAGCCTAACAGGAAAATCGCAGGTGGGATATCAGCAGCTATAGCAATACAAGATACGAATGCACAAAGCAGCAGTGCCTCGAACGTGAGCGGATGCGCAAACTCCCTCTGCAGAAGGCAGGAGTAACCTTTTCAATAACAGCCTAAACTCACGTTAGTATCTAAAGCTTAATTTGTAGTGCATGAAGCTGCAGGGGCCCAGAGTGCATAGCTGTACAAATGATATAAAGTTGTCCCTGGTAACATTACGATCTAATAACCACTGCAGCATGAAAATATCAACCATCTGTGCCAAAGCATCTAAGGAAAGCTATCTGGCAAAATGGATTAAAGTGCCTCTTTATGTAAACAGTAGAGCCTGGAGAGCATGGAAGCTTCCCTAATCGGAGTTAGAGTGTGTCAAATTTTCAGGTATCCAGGGTGATCGAGAGAGGAGGTTAAGGGTTGGTAGCTGCAGTGATGTTACAAAACTTACTGGCTTGGAGGGACCCAAATGGTATTTACATACTTCTGCCATGAGGTCAGTGTGCAGGGAAGAAGGTAGGTGAAAATTACTACTTGTCTGGAACCCCACAACCTCCAGATTTGAGTTGGGTCTTAAGCCAAAGTTCAGTTAAAAGAATTTGCAGAGTGCCTGTAGCCGGGAGGAGAGGGGAGGTGGGCTGGCTGCGCAGGGGGTGGTTGTGCAGGGACATGCTCAGCCCTGCAGCACAGGGCACGTCCCCAACCCCCCTGCGGCGGGACAGCCCGGGCAAGACCCCAGCCTGCGTGTGCCGCCGCGGCCAGCGCGGAGCACGGCTCGTGCAGCGCCTGCGCGCGTGCCGGCTGCGGTGCTGCGCTGCCCGGGCTTAGCCCCTACCTGCGACCGAGGTACTGCTGCGCCAGGTCCCGGGGCCGAGCCCAGGGAGCGGATCGTAGTCTCCGAGCGGCTTGCTGGGAGGGTTTGGCTATCCTAACGCTCACGGATTGGTTTTTCCATCTGGAAGAAAAATTGAAATGCTCCATGGTAAGTGGTGTAATGGAGCAGTGCACTGAGGCTGACAGGCTGGTGCACCAGTGCTCGAGGATGCTCTGAAGGAGCTGCTGGCCTAAAATGAGTCTGTGTTAGTGTCCACCGCCTGGGCAGGTTGGAGGGGACAGAGCAGCAGGTCTGGGATCCAGCTGGGAGTGCTGCCTTCAGAAACCGAGGATGTATTGAGATCTGAACTATGTTAGCTGCAGCCCTTTGAAGTCAAGATCATCTTGGTCTCCACCAGTTTCAAGCAAAGTTGGATGCCCTGCTGCTGGACACCTGAATGGTGGGAGGCAGCTGCGAATTTGAGTGTATCAGTGCTGGTCCTTTAATGTCTGTGTGTGCCAAAATGAGATCTTTCCAGCAGGTCTTTCACCTCCCACAGGGAAGGCAGCCGGATCTCGGCTGCCTCGCAGCTCTCGCAGAGTGTGCGCTGCCTGACCCACAACCCCAGCCTGCCTGGCGTCTTCCTCGCGCCACGGGCTCCGTGCCAATGGCCTGTTCCTGCAGCCAAGCTCCGTGTTTATCGTGCGCTGGTGTGAGCCGGCGCTGCATCCCACCACAACCCGGGCCTTGCTGCTTTACGCCATCCGTGGGCTTGATAGGAGAACCCTACTGCCCTAGAAACTAGCAGAGTTTCTAAGGCGATGATTCCCACGTGAATCTAATTCGTTAGGCCTTGATTCAGGAAAGCACTTAGGCATGTGCATGAATCCCCATAAATCAGCGAGACAGCCTTTCGGAGGATGACCTCCGCCAGCCCCAGGGCTCTTCCCGCGAACCTGTGGGGACGCGCGCCTGGGAGGTCCCACGGCCGCGCGCTACCATAGCTTCCTGGAGGTATCTCCGCTTCCACTTTGGTGCATAGGCCGTTTCTCTGTTTAACTTCATGACACGGCCCCTCCGGCTGGTGCCAGCTCATCTTAGCCAAGTGATGAGCGCTTTGGCAGCGCTGCGAGGCTTCCCTTCCTTTGGAGGCTGTTGTCTTTGCCCAGATACTGCTTGTATCTAGCTGCAACTCAATTTCTCAGTGCTACAGCTGCACAGGACATGGACTGTAGGAAAAGAAGGTGCCCTATACATCTGCACATGCTACAGTCAGTTGACTCCTGCGTACCCAGAAATTACTCTTATTAACAGTTTGTTAGAGACTAAGGGAGTCAAATTGATGCTAATGGAAGCTATCAGAGCTGTTAATCACTGGGATCACCGACTTCAAAACCTGTTCTCTGTCTGTTATTGGGGGTAATTCTGTTTATTGACCCCAGGGGTTATCCAGATGTCTTAGTATTTTGATGGATTTAAGATGTCTTGTAGGAACTTGTATGTTCTTATTGACTAGATCACAATGCTCTTCTGGAGTAACATCCAAAAATACAGTGCTGCCAGGGCTTTCCTGAGTATTAAAAATAAAGGCCCTATCCATAAAGTAGACTTTGTCCTGGATCTGGAGATTAAATTCTTTAAAAATTAAGCGAGATTTCATGCAAGAGGAAAATGTATGGGGTTTCTGTCAGATAATTCAATTCTCCGGATGCTTTAGGCATGAAGCTATGTGAATTTCTTGACATCTGTCTTCTACTAAAGTTTTCTTCAGTTACAGGGAGGCTGTAAGTGTCAATCCCTTCCTGTTAATTTTGTTCAGAGCCTGGAAATACTCAGGCTGCCTTAGATCATATCGTCACAGTGGATGTTTCAACTGCCACCAGCACCCCCATGTTATCGCCGCTCAGGCAGCCTTGAGAAAAGAATCAGGCTTGCCGCAATGGGAAAGTGGTGTGCGTTCTCCAAACTTGCTTCATCCTGGTGAGGATGAAAAATCACTGCTCTCCGCAGATAGGTGCGTCTCCGTGCTGCGTCTTTGATTGTTGCAGGTGTTCCCCGCCGGGTGCAAGCTGGCAAACATAGCGAAAGCTTTTGTAGCTTCCCTGGTTTACACCAGCAAATCTGCAAGCATTTTGTGCATGATTTAGCAGCGATCAGTCCTCTCCACCTTTTCCAGCTCTTCACCCAGAGTTCAGTCCCAGTGCTGACGCTGCCGTGGTGTTGCTGCATCTTGGCAGAACCCCCTTCTTGCCACACTCTGCCCCAAAGCGAGCAGGATGTGACCCAACTACCAGGTGCTCCTGCTGTCAGGTTGCTTGGGTATCCATGAGATTTCAAGCTCTACGTTATAATTGTTCTTTTGCTGATGTTGAGAAACGAGCAGCTTTTCCCCCATGGAAGTCAGTCAGCATTAGAGATAGTGTTACCAGCACAAGAAACCCAGTTTCAGCAGAACTGTGCAGGAGTAGCACGGAGAAAGCCTTATTCTTTCTTTTTTTCTCCTTCCCTCCCCTTGGTACCTTCTCAAGTACTAATGGGGAGATAAGTTTGAAACTTGGTTTAGATTAACTAGAAATAGAGGGCTTTAAATCTCAAGTACTTACAAGGTGTGACCAAGTGGAAATGCAGCTTTTGTTTGGCTTAAGCTCCTTCAAAACCTGGGCAGATGGATGAGCCAGTTCATGTTTTTCTTGCATTTTCTGGGATAATATTCATCCTGAAATCTCAAGCTGAGAGAGATAAGGAGTTCAGGCAAGAATATCTGCTGTGCCTCCTGAGAGCAGTGAAGAAAGCATAGCCCAAGGGCTTGGAGGAGAGCATGGTTTACTGGTGATATTTATGGCTCCTGGGCAAGGATAGTTCATGGCAGATCCCTTCAGGGCTGGCCGGGGGCTGGCCAGCTACTGCAGGGCCTGGAATGCTCCTGGCTACATTTTCCCCCAGATTTGTACCCCTTCTTTGGCCCTTCCAGTGGAAGGGAGGCAGGAGGAGCCAGAGCATGAGCATCCTGCAATGGTGCAGCACTCGGTCCTTGGCCATGTTGGGGGGCAAGCTTGTGGTGGAGGAGAAAGTTGTGCTTCCTGCAGCCAGAGCAGCACCATGTCCATGGGATCAGACCCCTTCCCCATGAAGGGGTGAGAGCAGAAAGGAACGTATGTTAATTATAATGGAGAGGAATAAGGGGAAGTTGGAAGAGATTAGAGGATGTGGCAGAAGGGGAGTTCCTCTTGAGTAGGTAGTTCCAATTTCTCTGAAATGAAAGCAGCTTTCCACTCTTTCTTACAGTATTGCTCGCTGTGGCATCAAATATTCAGTCTCTATTCAATCTATAACAAAATCTTCCTTTCCCATGCCATGCTGGGATGAAACCGGACTTGTTCAGTTGTCTGTCAAAGTCATTTTCTTTGTATAAATGGCTATAAATCCTGAACTTCACAGCAGTGCTTTTTCCCCAGTCTGCAGAGCAATGAGCGTGCTGCCCTTTTTGTCTATAACCACGCTGGGATGGGAAGGTGGAGCCAGCAGGAATGTGAGATTAATGAGATGCAGTCCAGACTCTTCTGGAAGTGCATACTTGAGATCTCATGCGGCAATATCCTTCACCCTGGTGTCAGGATGGGTGAAGAGTCCAGGGACTGAGACAATTCAGGAAGAGAAGAATGAGAGCCACTGCAATCCTGCAACTTTCTGAATTGTCTTCCAGAGGGAGAACTTCTTCCTTTAAATCAATTTGGCAAAGGATCAGTAGAGAAAGCGTATCAGTGTATCAGACTGATTAAGCAGAGCTCAGGTTAGAGCTGCCGGACCCAAGACAATAGCTAAAGCTCAGTTCCTTTTAAGGAGCCTCAAAGACAATGAATGTCATTGCTGAAAGTATGTGTGGATTGAGTTTCTATTTATAAAAGAGCAAGTGTCTCTGTAGCTAAGAGGAGTTATATTTACTGAAGGAGATTGAAGTGTTTTTTTGGATAGCCATAGCTCCACAGAGCTTCTGAAGTCTACCTAACCTTCTCTGGGCCCAGCAGGAGATCTGTGGAGCAGAGCCTGCAAGCTGCAGTCAACCTCCCGAAGCTGTTCAAGAGCTCGATGGACACCAAGGCCCAGGGGAAATAGTGAACCGTGTGGCTGCAACAAGAAAGAGGCATTTAGAAGAAGTTGTTGGACAACTAGAGGACAAAGCAATGAAATTGAAAACAAAGCATTGCAGGTCAAGGTGATTGCTGCTGCTAAAAGCCCCACTGGTAGCAGAAGCAGAGAGGCTTGAGGTTTGCCTGTGGTAGATAGGGCCAGCTCCTGGTCCTGGCAGGTCAGCAGTGGAGTAGTAGGGTACAGGTGATGATTCCCTGCTTTCAAAAGCTGGTGAGCAAGCTCTGAGGCTACAACTAGCTTTAATGAGATGTTTACTTTGTTTGACTGCACAGCAGGAGGACCACTTAGCTTAACCCAATGCTGGTCATGTCTCCTCATCTCCTTCTCTCTGACTGAGTTGGAAGAACCATTGATTAAACACCTGGAGCAGACCAAGAGGCACCTCAGTTTGAGGAGCAGGGCAAATCTTGCATTTGTGGATCCTGATTGATTTTTCTTATGTATGTTTAAAAAAATCTAGAAGTGATGAGTCAGTAAAATGTTGGTGGTGTTTCCTGGGAAATAGCTGAGGTCGTTATTTTCCTCCAGTGGTATTTTTCCTTAGTTGCCATGGCAATGATTTCAGGAGGTTTTCTTCTGCAGTTTTCTGAAGAGGTGAGAAGTTTTCATGGTCTTCTGGATGTGCTCTCAAGAAGCCTCAGGATGAGAAGGGATCTGCCTTCTGGCCAGTTGCCCCCTCCAGACTTTTGCATTGTGGCAAGACAGAAATCTTTTGATGTTATATTTTACTGTTAGCAAGATAGAAGATCTCTTGGGAGCATTTGCACTTTTGTTCAGCTATCCTGGGGCAGGAGGCAAGGCAGGACCAAAATTCACACAGCTTGAAGCTCACTGTCGTAGACAAGAAGAGGAAGGGATCTTTGCTGGACATGCCCATGTGCATGAGGCTGGATGCAGGTCTGATGAAGATGAAGTGCCTGTGCTCCAGCACAGTCATTTTCCTTTTATGGGTCATGGCTGGAATGAGGTAGGAATGGAGGCCATCTAGCTCCGACCTCATCATCCACTCCCCAAATTCCCTTGATATTAGCCAGTGTGCTTTCACGCCAGCAAACAAATGTACTTGGATGTTTAATATCTCCTTAGAAAGAAGAAAACTCGGAGGGGAACTTTATCACCTTCAGTGTGCTATCAGCCACGGCAGACTGGGGATAGCAGCCAGTCTCGGGCTGACGGGTGAAGGCATTGGAGCGGTCCTTTGTGTCCCGGGAAACTTCACGAATTTGTCACCCTTCCTCAGTGGGTGCTCCCAGGTGGAGGCCGTGGCCGGCCCTCCCTGGGGCGCAGCAGGGAGCGAAGGTGCTCCCTGAGACGTATGCCAGGGTGCTGGGCTGCGTTTCATCATCCAGCAAGGTTGTGAACTGTGCTTTTAATGCTTACCTCAACTTGTGCTTTTAATGATTTCTGCCTCAGTCCTCCTCAGGCCCAGAGTGACATTTCCCTGCTTGCTACCTTCAGCCTTGCTTGCTCAGAAGGCACTTTGGAGCCCTGTACACACAGACCTGACAGAAGGGAGTACCACACTGTCTCATACCCGAGTGTAAATGCAGCACATAGCTTCTGCCGGCTGCAACCTCGCTCAAGAACCTCCCTGAAGTTTTAGACGTGTATAAATAAAATGCCCTATAGCCTATTTCCAAATGCTGAAAAAGGACAAGGTGCTGGTCTAGCCCTAAGGAACTCCTTGAGGCAGCACTGGGTGATTGGAGATGTTCTTCCCTTGCCTGCCCTATGCTCAGAGGTGCCACAGGACCATACTGGCGACAAGAGCCTGGGCACCCAGCGGGATTGCCTGGGGTGACCCAGGTGGGACTGGTCACCTCCTGGACCCTCAGTGTCTCTAGAGCTCTTTCCAGAAGGTGAGAGAGAAAGAAATGCCTGTAGGCAGCACCCCATGGTCCAGTGAGGGACGCTCCGCTGCCACAGCGCACGAGTGATGTCGAGGCTTGACTCTGACCCCCTACCAAAAAAAAAAAAAAAAAAAGAGAGAGAGAGAGAGAGAAGGAAGAAAGGAATCAGATGCAATTTTGACACATGTGCAGAACAGAAATGCGGCTGGCTCTGAGCAGTGCTGGTGAGTCGTTAAAGGCTCCCAATTCCTGGAGCACAGGAGGGCCTATGGCCCGATGGGGAGAGCCACTGCCCCACTGTGTGCAAGAAGGAGCCGAGAGAAGGTTTCTGGGCACTCTCGACCGGCCCTTGCAGAGAAATGCTCGCTTTTGTGCGGTGCCCTCCTCCGGGAGTCCCCTGTCCGCCGTCCGAGACCCCCGCGCTGAGGGTCCCGCCGCCGCGTGGGGCTGCCCCCGCTCTCCGCAGTGCTTGGGAGCGATGCCGCGCTGTCTCTTCCGATCTGATGTGCTGCCAGTGCTTGTCAACACGCTGCTTGGTACATCAGCGAATGGACACTACCAAGCGCCGAGCTAACAGGGAATGATTTATCCAAGACACCACGTCTGCGTGGCCAGATAGCCTGGAAACAAAATCCAGCGTTTACCGGAGACTCGCGGGAAGAGCTGGTGCTTCATGCCGCAGCTGAATCATGCTTGTATCTCGCCTGTTCTGGGTGTTACTCGTTTAATCATAGCAAGCTTTCCTTTTAATTAGTCGCTGCTGTTGCTGTGGAGAGAATTAGCAGAAGCTGCTGTTAACGGGGAATCGTAATCTATGGCAGATGCCCTCAGATCAAAGCGGCGGGCAGGGAGCGTCGTGCTGCACGTAAACCCCACATTTCGCACCTTATTCCCGCCTGCGGACCTGCGCTGGGACCGTCCTTCTGGCGTTCCCAGCTTTCCGTACCGGGCACGTAAGCAAAGCCAAAGCTGGTTCGTTTTCCCGGCTGTATCGCTCGGCCAAAAGGAGGATGTTACCTGCCCCGAGGCTGGGGCCGGCGCTCGCTCCGGCACGCGCTTGGCCCCCGCGCTCGGCAGCGGAGCCTCGGAGCTGGGGCCGCGCCAGGAATCCTCGACTCTCCCGGGTACCTGCTGTTGAGAGTCAGTCGATGGCATTTTGATTAGGCAGTTATTGTCAGAAAAGGGCAATTTATCAAAATTGAAGCTGTTCCTAGGAGGGGAACAGTTTCAGTGAACTCTGTGTTTCCAAAAAGAAAGAAAGAAAGAAAAAAAAACTCCAACAACACAGTATTGAAATACACTGCCTGAAATATTTGAAGCATCCATTTGAACATTTTGGGAACGGAAAGTTCTGTGTTCTTCAATCTGACTTTTATTTATATTTTTAATTTCGGTTGATTTATAGAAAAGAACAAACGAATGAGGGAATACAGGCTGAAGCGGAGAGGAGGGCTTTCAAGATTTCGGAGGCAAAGCGCTTTGGTTAACCACATCCAAAACTTCTCATTTGTGTTGGAGGTGGGAGGACAATTTTAATTCCCACGGGATAGGAAACCCACTTCCCTGCTGAATGTTAATGACGTATAAGGGAAGAAGTCTCAGATGTGTTTGTGCTCTCTCTAAGGCAGAAGTATCTTCTAAACAATATTGCATATATACATATAGATCGTCTTGGAAATCTTGTAGCCGAGATTATCGGAGCTGCCTCTAGGTGTCTGAGGTGTCTGAACCCCCGTTTCCCAGCCGGGGCTGCCTGTCCCCTTAGGCAGGTTGCAGTCTCAGCCCCCTCGATCTTCATCCGCCCCACCGGAGCGGGTGCTCCGGCTGCGGAGAGCGAGCCGTGCTCTGTTTTGCTGGCGCACCGAGAGCAGCTCGCGTCGTACGCCGGGTCCCGCCGGCCAGCGGAGCGGGACTCGGCCTCTGCATCCCGTTCCTCGGTGGCAGCGGATGAGGAGGAAAGCTTCCAAGAACGTGTTTCTTCTCCCGACAATACTGCTGTCACAGCAGTAACAACAGCACAGTCTACCGTGGTGCTCTTGCAGTTATGAATGAGTTGGCGTTTTTGGTGACTGATGTAGACTTCTAGCTATTTTAAATTGTCCCGAGGTGCAACTTGACTTGTTCACAGCGTATTTGTTGCTTTTTCTCCAAGTGCTCCCGTATGTATATAATTTTAAGCCAGGACTGTGTTTAATATTCTGAGCTAGAGCATTTGTATTTTAACTCTAGATCAGCAAGGAAGCAATGTGGACTGTGTGTCAAGCGTGTGTTTGCCAGCCTCTAGCTGAGGGATCTGCTCCTTGGTGGCAGCAACGAGTGTAAACCCTGCCGCGCTGGGACGTGAATTGTTATAACCCTTTATTTTCTTCCCTTCTGGTTTCTCTTTCTCTCTTCTCCTCCTTTCCCTTCATTTGTAACCCTCACTGTTTTTTGTGAGGCAGCCTCTTTGATGATTTTAGCTCTCTTATTTTGTTATAAAGGGGAGAAAAATATTGGAGATGTTTGAGACATGGGACGTGTCTGAACCATTTTCTGCCTGTGACCTTTTCAATGCTACCATTCCCCCCTTCGCTAGCTTAGGCTGCTGCTGTGTTGCACCAAACCCTCACCAGTATCAGTGCTGGTCCCTGGGGATCACTCTACAGTGTCAAGATAACGTCAGAAGAGTTTGGGTGCCCGTCTGGGGAGTAACCCTTGCACCAGGCTGGAGGAATTTGAGCTAACAGGGCTTGGAAGGCTGCGCCCAGAGGCTTTGGTGCTAAGAAACAAAGAAAAAGAATTCAATGCACACCTGGATTTCTCTGTTTATTTGTCCAGCATATATTTGTGGAGCCTTTGGTTACTATGGTTTCTTGGTGCTCTGAAAGGCGATCGATGAGGCACTGAGAGAGGTGATGATGATATCCTTGCATTGCCCTTCTCTCTGGGTAGTGGGCTGGGATTGGGACACCTCACATCCAACTCCGCAGCTTGTGCTACAGCAGGACTAAGTTGTCCTGTCAGGTCCTGATAGGTTTTAAGAAGTTCTTGTTCCTGCTGTTGGCCAGCTGAAAAGTCATTTTAGTACGGTTAGTTGGTGGGAGCAGTCAGGAGCTAGCCTGCGAGCATCCTGTGTTGGCTTGGGTTTGTTGCTTCACCGCTGCGAACGCGCCTGTAAAGCTGGCTGTAAGGCACCATAGCGTCTAGGCAGCTAAAGATGCAGGTGGGTGCCTGTGGGAATTTAGAAAAGTATGTATATGAATTAAATGCTGAACCACCACTTAGCAGAAGAATCAAGTACCTGATGTGTTTCAGGTGTTTGGCAAAATATTCCAGCCCACTGCGCGTTGGGGCAACTTGGTATTGTCAGTTTGACCCCGCAGCCGTGTCTCAGCATCGATTTTGATGCAACTTTTAAGTAGACGCATGAAGTTGCCTATATGTTAGGGGTTTAAATTGGGAGAATGACTCTAGTGTTACAAATTTTGTTCCTATCTTTGTCACTGACTGAGAGTATGATCCTAAACAGGCTACACCACCATTTTTTGTCTTCTGCCATATGTTTTCCAATAATGCACGCCCACCCGCCGTGGAAAGCACAGCGCTTGATGTCTGTAGGCATTGTTGGGAACCCTCTGTGAAATATGGCAGAAAAACATGAAAGGTATTAATTTAGGTCTAAGATTACTGGAAGTCTGTTTGTGCTTTTTTCATACCTCTATTTTTAGTTTGCCGGTCTGAAATACTAGGATTGGGCCCTTTTCTCAGTAGCAATGTTCAGGGCTTCCTGATTATCAGGTTTTCTGAGGCGTTTCAGTTAAAGCATTTAAAATCACCAACTGCTTTTGAAAATCTTATCAAGTCTTTTGATAAGATGCTGAATAAAAAAGCAGGCTTGAAATTGTCAGAGAAAACATTTCGACTTTCCCTCGTGCATAAGGAGCATTGGTACGGAGGCTACGAAAACATTAAGACTCTGCACGTGACACTTCTACATAAACCTCCTGTGGTGGTGCTAAAACTGAGATTAACATGAAGTCCATGTTTGGATTTCCCCTTTCAATTTATAATGGGTATATAAACCTTAAATAGTATTTTTCTTATCTTCACTCTCCTGGGGTTTGTTTGCTATTGCCACTTTCCTGTTATACCATTTGCATCAATGTTTCTGCACTCGAGATGTTCGATCTTGCTCTATTTCCGAGTGTACGTTTGCACATGCCTAATAGAGCTATTTTGCTTAGCTTGTCCCTTTCCTCTCCTTCTTTCCCCAGCCGGAGGAGCTTACAAATGCCCTGGAGATCAGCAACATAGTCTTCACAAGTCTCTTTGCCCTGGAGATGCTGTTGAAAGTCCTCGTTTATGGTCCTTTTGGCTACATTAAGAATCCATACAACATCTTTGATGGGATCATTGTGGTGATTAGGTACAGACTCGGAGCTTTCTTTACGTGTATTTCCCCTCATTTGACTATTTAATTAAAACGCAAGGCAAAGGAGATTGGACATAAATACCATCCTATGATACTTTATACTTATTTACTGTGACTTAGTCTGTGTACACACACACACACAAGCATTAAAATATGTTCTTGGGGATGTTTTGTGGTCATTTTAGAGAGGAGCCCAAGCAGAAAGCTACCAGCCTAAATGAACTGTGAAAGTCTAGGATCTGAAATGCAGGGAAAAGGAAAAGTCTAGGGAAAGCCTGGGCAAGCCTAGGATCCAATACAATTAGTGCCCAATTAAGTAGCTCTCTGGTTGCTTGGCATATGCAAAAACTGTAACTGCACCTGCAGTCACTGATTTGCAGTGTGTTTTTAGTGCTCTAGTGGGACTCTGCTCTTGGCAGATCTGGAGCTCATTCAGCTTCCAGGAGGCACTGGCAGTGCATCTCTGCTTGGGACTGTTTCTTGCTTTCCAGCCTCTTTTCTCTGATTTTCGCCCTCTCTTTGGCTTCCTCTCTCCTGCGGCTTTTGCATTGGGCATTACCTTTTCGTTCTGTAAGGCTCTTTTTTTTTAACCCCCTCAGCGTCTGGGAGATAGTGGGCCAGCAAGGCGGGGGACTCTCAGTCCTGCGGACATTTCGGCTCATGCGGGTTTTGAAGCTGGTCCGCTTCATGCCTGCTCTCCAACGCCAGCTCGTCGTCCTCATGAAGACCATGGACAACGTGGCCACGTTCTGCATGTTGCTGATGCTCTTCATCTTCATCTTTAGGTGAGTGCTTGGGGAGTGCTTCTGACCTCCAGCCCTGAAGGACTGAGCAACGGGCAAGAGGGACTCTTCTGAGCTGAGCGGTCCCAGAAATGTCCTTGCTGGCCAGCACTGGTGATGGGCTTGCTGCCCTGATTAAGTTCTCTTAACTCTGATCTTTGCAACTCAACTTGTAAGGATCATCTTTCAGCTGGATGATCCCCCGACATCAGCCCAAGGTAGCCACCTCGATACTTATGGACTAGCAGAAAATCTTGTGCTAAAAATACTGCCAGGGAGAGGGCAGTGTTCCTAAAATGAAGCCAACTTCTCTCTGTCTCCTGTTCCGTACTGGTGGTTCTGCTCTTACATGGTCTCTTCTTTCGATAAGAGAGGTTCTGCAGTGGAAATACTAGAGTTAGAATTGGACTAGCCACAAATATTTGGATTTTGTTCTTGATTTTGAAGAGAGCCTGGTTTTTATAATAGCCAACTCTGTTGCTGTTCCAACAATTGAGACGCTGAGCAGGCTGAAGAAAGCCAGTCTCTTCAGTGGAATAATGTTCCTTTCCCCAGTGTGACTTTTCACTCCAAAACACCATTTGGTGCCATGATGCTGAGTAGAGCTGTGAATAATTTGATTATGCAGGTTACTGGCCAAAAGCTGGGGAAAACAAATTATTCTTTTAGCATCAGTCTAAAATGAAAGGTATTCTGTTTTCTCGTCAAAACGGAAAAAGTTATTTCAGGTCACCTGATGTGTTTCATTCAGGCATTTCACAGAAATCCTTTTTGTCTTTCTAATTCAATTTAGATGCATTTTGCTGAAAATGTGTAATTGCAAAACAAAGTCAAAACATTGTGTTTAGAAAAATGTTGAAACAATGTTTTGACTTGAAAAAACAAAGAGGAAGAAGAAGAAGGAACAGACATACTTTTTGGCTGAAACAATTTGACAGATTTGACCCAAATTCACAATCAGTTTGCGTGATCTCGTCGTGCATTTTTCAGCGAACAAATGATTCATTAAAAAAAAAGGGGGGAAAAAAAAACCACAGCTGAAATGCAGAGACATTAAGCCCTGCTTTATGATTTGTGTTTACTGTCATCTCCTCTTCAGTCCTTGCTTTTTCTCACTTGCAGCATCCTGGGGATGCACCTTTTTGGCTGTAAGTTTGCTTCGGAGAGAGACGGTGACACTCTGCCGGACAGGAAGAACTTTGATTCCTTGCTGTGGGCCATCGTCACAGTTTTCCAGGTACAAAATGGAAAACCTCTCAACGAATGTGCGTTTGGAGAGTGCAAGGCTGTGGGGTTGTTTTCAAAGCATCATACAGAGCTCAGTGACATTTCTTGCCTTGGAAGGGGGAGGACCCAAAGCCACGAGTGAGAGAACATGAGGGGTTTTGAACAATATTAGAAAGTGAATCGGAAAGCTGGTGAGGGGGGAGCTGCAGAGGTAGGAGGCTTTGTGTTTGCAGGGAGCTCTGGAGAGGTTGCAGGCTGGCTGGGAGGAGAGGCAGAGGATGGAGGCTCAGCAGAGGACAGCGGGGCTGTTTGCAATGATACTGCAACAACGAACAAAACCTGTTTTAAGCCCATAACTTTTATGTGTGGTTTTTGCTCTAGCAACCCTGAGCTCTGTGTTTGCTGAGTCTTTGGAGGACGGTTAGCTGTTCTGGCCGACTGTATGAAACGTTAGAGCCACACAATGTTGCAGTCGCCTGCGGCCGTAGGTGCCCTCGGCACCGGTTGGTGTCGGGGTGCTTTGGGCAGCGCGGCAGGCGGTTGCTTTGGTCATTGCCCTGTCTCTCCTCTGAGTCAGATGGTGGCCTGGGCCAGCTTTGTCCTCCAGAGCCTCTTTCTGCCTTATCTTTTGGCTGAGTGTAAGGGTGAACTCCTTCTGATGAGGTCCCATGCCATATTTAAGTGCATGGTTATGGCTGTGGTGGATACCCCAAAGGAAGGGTGCTTGTCTACACGCAGTGGCTGACTGGTGCCTCTGCCCACCCAGAGCCCAGATACCTGGCCAGGCCTGGGGAAAATGGCTTGCGTTCCTCTGGTATCTTCATTTTCCTGATGCCCTTTCTCTGCAGATTTTGACCCAGGAGGACTGGAACAAAGTCCTGTACAACGGCATGGCATCCACCTCTTCCTGGGCTGCTCTCTACTTCATCGCTCTCATGACGTTTGGGAATTACGTTCTCTTTAACCTGCTGGTGGCCATCCTAGTAGAGGGTTTCCAGACTGAGGTAAAGTCCTGCTCCTCATGCCTTTGCTTTCTTCTAAAATTTCAGGGCCTCCGTATCCTGGAATATGATTTATAAAACGTTTATAAAAGTGATACATGAGAAAAGCTGGGAAAAAAATATCATGTCTTTTTTTTTTTTTTTTTTTAATCTTCCTTCTTAGCCAAGGCACAATTTAATACACCCGGCCCTTTAGCTGAGCTTAAATGAAAAGCATTGTTAGCGTTAATACAACACTGAACTTCAGCGGTGAGTCAGTCCCTGCTGATGGAAGAGCTGCTCTGACAGTGACTTTGAACCAGTTTTTGCTGTGTTTGTGAGCCAGATTAAAAGGCCCTCCTGAAAAGTTATGTAGGCTGCTAAGAGATTAGTGCTGTGATTACCTTTTTGATGGTACGCGCTCACGGCGCTCTCCCCGCTCCCAGCGCTGCAACGCTCTGCACATTTTAAACTACTTTATTTCTAGTCTCTGCTGGCTGCTTCCTGCGGCTGGGAACCTCCGTGAAACAGCCCGGGCTCCCGTAAGCTTTCGCGGGGTGGCTGTGGTCCAACCCGACCTTTCTCCTCGTCGTTCTGTCGTCCTAAGCGAACGAATGAGCATGTCACCGGGTGCCCAGCGTGGGCGCCTGTGGCCACCCAGTTCTCTGCAAAAACTGTCCAGTTGAGCAAAGTTGTTGGTGAGGAGGCAAACAGGGACCTTTCTACCCTGCCCCGGGGTTTCGAGAGGTAAACGTGACCTACCGCTGCCCACTGGCTGTGTAGGCTGTGTTTTTACACAGTATGTCTGATTCTTCTTGTTTGCTTTAAGTGTGCCGGGGTGACGGCGTATTATTTAAGATTTGCCATTTGTCTGTCATCGTATTCTACCATTCTGAATCATTATGCACGGAACCTTTTTTAAGATTATTGTTTCTGAGCGCAGCTCAGGGTTGAGTCTTGTGGAGTTGTACCAGGAGATGGCGAGAAGGACTTTTTTGTTCTGTATCGTCTCTCCCCACGTTGGTGCTTTTATTTTCAGTTATTCCTGTTTTGACTGTTTCTCTCTGTAAATCTCCTCCCCTGTCCCCTTGGCGGAAGGGAAAGGTCACCGTCAGGCTCCCCTCGATAGCACCGTATTCCCTTGTCTGAGCAAGAAGAGCTAAGCACCCTGCGCCCGCCCGGGCTGCCCCCGCTGCCCTCTCGCTGGCAGATCGCTCTGGGTCGTTAAAGCCTGCTCCAGCGTTTCCACTGCGACCGTGCTTTAACTGCCGCGTAAACGGACCTGAGCGGTGCCGGCCGCGGGGTGACTTCGGGCTGAGGAAAGCTCTAAGGTGCCACGCTTAGCCTGAAGCCAGCAGCACCTTCACCTGCATTTAAAGGCGGGCGCAGGTCACCGAGACCGGAGTCCCGGGCAGGTCCCAAAGTCCAAACTCCTCTCCGGTTGTGGGGGCCTAATTCTACCTCACCATGGCAATTTCAATGATCTTGCACCAAATTTATGTAATTTGTGGCTCTGATTACAGTGCCCTTTTATATCGCAGGCTTTTATAATGGCATTTTAATAATAATCTTCCCACCGTGCCCCTGTAAGTCTGATTTTCGCGGCTCCCCCAGTAAGCTGAAATGTGATCGAGAGATACCTGGGCTCGACCCAAGTTTTCTGCAGCAGGCAGGGAGAGCAAATGTCTGTTGGAGGTCACGAGCCTGCTCTCCAAGAGGTGTAAGTCAGCATTACTGCTCTACCTTCAGCAGAGACAGGCTTTCACCCCCCAGGCCCAGCCTCGCTCCTTTATGTTTATTCAGCTTTGCTTTCTAAACACACCTCATCCTCATTTTTGCTAACAGGCAAACAAAGAACCTTCTCCTAAGCAAAATTAATAGAGAGATCATCTCTCCCTGTAAACAAAACCCAGCCCTGCTCTCCGGCGGCTGCGCTTGGCCCTTTCTACGTTGGGTTTTTTTCATTCTCCTTCAGATTTCTGGGCTGAAACACAATCTCAGGGCTGCTGGCTTTATCTCCCCGCTCCTTGACTGCCTTTCCTCAATCTGCAAGCACCTCGTTAATTTTAGTGCATGGCTTTGCAGCCCGCCGTTGCTAGGCAGCAGATGTATATAAGCAGTTAAGAAACAAAAAGAACCTGTTCCAAACTTTAAATCTGGAGTAATATATTTTGCAGGGTTGGTTTTTTTTTCCCCTTTGGTAACCTCCTTCTCTCATGCAAAAGGCACATGCAGTATTTTATGCAACGTGGGTATTTTTGAATGCGCGTTCTTTGCATTAGCTTGAGCTTGATGTTCGTGCGTGAATCCCCGGGAGCTGGACAGCGGGGAAGGTGAGCAGAGCACCTCCATTGGATAGGGCTACGGATTCGAAATTGCTGCCCGAACCACCAGGTCCCTGCCCTGGGGATTTATCGCGGAAGCAAACGGTGACTCCTGGTAAGAGAGCTTTCTGGTAGACATAAAGCTCCTCTCCCGAGGGACTCCCGGATGATAATCGTCTCCAGAGCGTATTCTTCCATTGGTGATCCTCCCAGTCTCATGTCCCCTCATCCCTGGCAGCCCTCGCTCGTGGTTGTGTTTCTTTTCCTTCTTCGTGCCCCTTGCGCGGCCTGGAGCTGCCGGGGTCGGCGTTTCTCGAGCCCTTCCATGCTTTTCTCCATAGGAAAGATATAACCCGCTCCCTGGACGTAGCATCAGACCTTGGATACGCAGTCTGAGAAACAGAACTTGGACTTCTGGGCTTCAGCCAGAGGGAACAGGCCATTTTCCCTTGTTCAAGCCTTTGGGTTGCGTTTTTGTTGCATCCTTTACCTTTTACATTCCTATCGGTTTCATTGGGGCTATTCTTGAGAAGGAAGTGTGTTTCCTTGTTTTCTCTTTGGATGGCTTTTCCCTGTCTCGGTCCCTCTGTTACAACCAAAGACTTTAAATTAAGTGTCTATTATGTGGCTAGCAAGACACTGCTGTCCTGGATGGGTCCAAAAATTATCAGTCTGTCTTAAGCTTTTCATCCTAGTCTACAGTGGGATGCGTCCTGCATCCCGTGCAGCAACCGGAGGAAATGCCCAATGCCAAATAGACAAGAAATTAAGCCAGCTGGATACCCTGCGCCTTGCTACTGTTGTACATAACCCTCACATAGGTCCTGGACCCAGAAAAGGGGCTGGTACCAGGCACGCTCTGCAGGCAGTTCCCGCTGGCCCTCAGCAAGCAGCTTGGTAGAAAATCCTGCTTTTTTGGACCTGTCCGATGCTCCTAACTTGTTTGGAGAACCCCTGAATGCCACTGGGGAATGGAAAGCCCAAAGAGGAGGTTAAAAACCTGTGCTTTCTAATAGGCAAGGAAAACTAGATTCCTGGTGCTCCGAGCAGGTGCTGGAACCGCTCCCCAGACAAACCCGGAGGGGGATCGCAGACCCCGCAGTGGCATCGTGGCCGCGCTGTCTGCAGCCTCCAGCCGATTTCAGGGCGATCCAGACCGCATCCCCGGATGCGCACTTCTGCCAGAGAGGTGCTGGCTGGGGTGAGGAAGGAGCTGAACCTACACGGTTTGGGATGGCTTTCCTTAAATGCGGTATTTCACCTAGCTGTAAGAGGACCAATACTGAGTTAATCAAACATTCATTAAAAGCCCGCATTGCCGATTAATGACAGCATAATAAATAAAGATCCCATTATGCAGCTGTCAACAAAAAAAAAAAAAATCATGTTTTCAATAATTAGCTGGTGTTTCATTAGCACAATTATCACTTAGGACCGAATCTCCTTTTGAAACACTTAATTTAAAGGTAAGGCCGGTGCCTTCGGAGGGCTCTGCTCCCCCTCAAACGTTCCTCCCCGGGCGGCCGCGCGCTGCCCCGCTCCGCCGCTGTCCTGCCCCCTCCTTCCTTTCCCGTCCCGTTTGCGACCCGCTCTCAGCTCTGATGTTGCGACTGTGAAAACTGAACCCCCCCTTCCCCTTGCTTCCCCCCTCCCCGTTTTCACTTCAGGAAATCACCAAGCGAGAAGACGCGAGTGGGCAGTTAAGCTGTATTCAGCTGCCTGTCGACTCGTCGGCGGTACGTACGCGCTGAGCATGAGCACACCCCGACGCCGTCCCGTAGTCGTCTCCGTGATGCTGTTCTCGTTGTAGTAGCTGTTGTTCTTTTGGGTTTTTTTTGTTTTTTTATTTTTTTCTTTTTCTTTCCTTTCTGTTGTCGTCGTTGTGGAGTCGCCCTTGATTTTAAGTCCCTTCCTTCTTTGGGGGAGCCACGTAAATTAAGGCCGGCGCTCCGGCGTCGCCTCCAGCCTCCCGCGGGCCCCTCCGGCCGGGACAACGCGCCGGCGCTGCGTCCCGCAGCCTGGCCCGGACGGCGCGTTTGCACCCTGCCAAACGCTTCCCCTCGGCCGCGCGCCCGGCCGGGCACGCGAAACCGCCAAAGACGGCAGGGACCTGGAATCAAGGCTGTTGGTGGACACGTGTGTGCGCGAGCCCCGCGCTCCGGAGGCAGCGGGAGTCGCGGGTGGAGGGAACGGTGTAGCGCTGCCCGGCAGACTGGCTCACGCTGGGATCGCGGGCGGAAACCCGCTCGCCCCGACGGCGGAGCCCGTCAGGATGAGAGATCAGAAAAAGGTCCCTTCAGGTCTGAAACCCCCACGGAAAACCCCTCTCTCTCCTCCCTACCTCGTACGTCTTTCTCCTTGTTGCTGCCTTTTCCGTCCTTTCCTAGAAGTCTGACCTGTGCTGCAGCGCAAAGGCCCTTTCCTCTCGTACCTGAGCAGGTTCTCCCACCTTCGGTACACGCCGGTTAATCCGCTGTACCGGACGGGCCATCTTGACCTACCCTAATTTTCCCCACAAGGATGTTAACTCCATCTTCTCTCATAACCCCTTTTCCATCCAGAAAGGCAAACTGGGAGTGCAAGAACAGGTAACGGCGGCCAGCCCCTGCCGCGAGACGCTTGCCTGCGCCCGCCCTTAGCTCCGCCGCGTGCTGCGTTCGAGGGGATGCTTTCCGTCCTAAAGACGTGGGGTTTGGTGCTGTGGGAAGGGAGGGTGGGACACCCCCCTCCCCGTGGCCCTGCTCTCCCACATCCGTGCCCATCTCCTAGCGTGCCCGGGAACTCCCCTCTGGGCAGTGGAAGAGCATTCCAGGAATATAAATTAAGTAAAACTCTGCCTGTTATTTATTCATTTTTAATAGCTCCTTAGGGAGACGTGAGTAATTCCTGGCAGGCCTACTGACCTGCTGAGCTGAGGGCCTGCGGAGGGAGGCTACCTGAAGCCAGCTGGAGCCCATGCTCATGAAAGAGACACAATTTATGAACCCAGCAAAGTTCAAGCCCGTCTGACTTTGCTGTTCCCTCTTGAAAGGTACATTCCTGACCTTTCCCAGCCTCTGCGTCCTGCAGAATGAACTTCCCTGAGTAACACGGAGGTCCTAAATACTCAGGAAGGGAAGTTAAGAGCCAGGACTTTACGTCATGCTCTCTTTTGCCTTAAAAACATGTATCTGAGAGCATTCAGTCATTCTGGAACAGACCCCCTAACTGCTCGTTGAACTCGAGAGGGGAGAATTCGGGCTCGTTCCTCTGGAGCTTTGCCTGGAAACGTGAGCAGTGCTTGCGGTGCGCAGGATGGGCCTTGCATTGCGCCTCCGCTCCTAGCCCACTGCTGCAGTGCCTCCCCCAAACTGGGGCCCATCTGGATTTTTTTTTCCACCTAAACAGGTACCCCCAAGCACCAAACTTCATTTGCCTTGGCCAGGGCTCCTGAGGGTGCAGCTTAGGTGTGGGATTTGCTGGGACTCTTTGGTTGCCCCAGCTGGAGCAAGGTCCTGCTTGGCTTCTCCCATCTTGGCATCCTCCCTTCTTTCCCACCTCCCCTCCCTCCCTGACATATGTCCTGACGAGGCTCGACGCTCTTTGCCAGAATAGTGGTTTCAGCAACAAATCAACCACTCTTGGACGGGTGTCATTCTGGCAAGCGCCGTTCCTCCCGTTGGGTGTATGCTGGATATACCACACCCTAAGTGCCTTTCTGCAGCGCCAATGGACAGAATCAATGGGGCATGCAGGGAAGTCCCTCACCAGGGCCATGCCGCAAGACTGAGCAAGTACCTGGGCACCACACTGGGAGCAATGGTAAATCTCTTCTCTCTCCTTCTCGAGAGTGCATGGGCAGGGTCCAGAGGATGGGCCTGTGTCAGAACGGGCAGTTCTCGTTCAACCCAAGTGTCTGAAATAGCACTGGAGCTTCTGTGAATCCCCTAAACTTTAACGTGTGTTAAGTGTTGCAGCTCTAAGGTAAAAGGCCACCCAGGGGCAGTTGTTATCATGTTCTGCCACTTCTCTGCTCTGGTGGAGCTTCCCCTGATGTGTGCCCATCAGCTGAATTGGAAAGTCATGGGTTTATGTCCCTTGCTGAACCCTGGATTGTTTCATTGAAGCATCACTAGAAAGAGCCACATGAATGCCTGGGTACACTGAGCTTGAGGTCACAGTGTGTAAATTACAACACATGAGTAGGGTCAGATTTTGTCCCAATACTGCTCATCAGTTACAAGTCCTTCCCCAATGTCTGCCCAGTGTGCAAATCCAGTAGCAAAAGTTAAGCAGTGTTTTTCCTGATCCCTTTCTGAGACTGCGTTCAGATTCAGAGGCAGTCAGTCTTCCTGGTAGGAGGTTAATTAGTCTGTGGTATAAATATGTGCATGCGTCATTTTGTGAAAGGTGATGTTGCATCGTGGTACGAATTTCCGTGGACCTGTAGGTGTGTTGTTGATGATGGTAAGCTGTTTATCAGAGGGGCATCCACGCATACAGCCGTTCACCCTCGTGGCTGAAGTGCTCTGTTTTGCTCTAGGGTGATGCTTCGAAGTCTGACTCTGAAGTGGATCTTTTCCCTCACAGCCTGGAAGAAGAGGGTGGACTTAAGAAAAACCTGTCGAATCCAGCCTGTAAGTAACAACCCTGGGACACAGTCCCCTCTGCAGAAACCTCACTTCACTGTGAAAACAGCGCGTCCCACATGGGAAGTGACCTCCTAAAGAGAATATCTTAGTCCAAGCTGCTGCAAGCATTGCTGAAGCCAGCAGACTTGCAGCGAGAGTTTGGATCATCTTGCCATCAAGTCTGAGGTCTAAGCTTTGAGACAGTGTCTCCGCAGAGTGATGGGATGAGAGAATGCTGGACTATGTGGCACCATCTCCCTGCCCGTGGCTGGCAGAGCGGATGCTGGAGGTGACCTTGGTGGGCAGGGGGAAGATGGTGCCCAAGGAAGAGACTCTGGGACAGAAAGCGGGGAAAGCCAGTGATGGAGCCAAAGCATGTGGGAAAGGGGTAGCTTGGGGGGGAGCAGAGACAGCCCTTGGGGAGAGGGGGGTTGGAGGTGAAAGCTCAGAGGGTAGGGGTGCTGAAAAACAGCAAACTGGTGAGGGCAAAACAGAGAGAGAAGGGAAGGAGCAAAAAAAAAAAAAAAATCCAGGGAAAGGAGCTGGAGGGTGTTTGTTGAACAGTTGAGCAGTAGCAGACAGCAGCACACATCTGGTCTCCTTTCTCTCTGGTGTCTGGTCCATTCCTGGTTTACACTTCTCTGCATGCCCTTGTTTCTATGCCATGTTGAAGGAGGAGCTCTCTTCTCTCCAAAATGACCTTCTGGTCCCCATCCCTGTGATGTTTGAAGGAGAACCATCTCCTTGAGAGCTGCAACCTGCTTTGCCTGCCTGAACGTAGGTTGCATGCATGCCTCTTGAGTGACAACACCTAAAAGCCATTTGTGTCTTCCAGTGCTGGCCCTGAGCGACCACCCAGAGCTGAAGAAGAGCCTCACCCCACCACTCATCATCCACACTGCGGCCACACCAATGCCCATGCCCAAAAGCGCCATGTTCGGAGATGTGGCGCAGGGCTATGAGGCCCGCCGGGCTAGCGGCGTCTCCATGGACCCCAACGCTTACGAGCTCAAGTCACCGGTACTCACCTCGCTTTCCCCTACCGATGCTCGCTGTGCTGCTCTTGGGTTTGTGGGGCTGCTTTATGCTGTGTCCGTCTGTCCACCCGTGCTGTGCTCGCTTGTCCCTTGGTCACGTTGGTCCTGCCTGGCAAGACCCGGGCAGGCAAGGCAGTGGCTGGGGGTGATGCTCTCGTCTTGGTGTCCTTTCCGCAGTCCAGCATACGGAGCTCACCCCACAGCCCCTGGAGCGCTGGCAGCAGCTGGAACAGCCGCCGCTCGAGCTGGAACAGCATCGGCCGCGCGCCCAGCCTCAAGCGCCGAGGCCAGAGCGGAGAGCGCAAGTCCCTGCTTTCTGGAGAGGGGAAGGAGAGCTCGGAGGAAGGGGACAGCTCGGATGAGGAGCGCTCCAGTCGGGCCGGCAGTTTCAATGGTTCTTTACCTCATCGCATGGAGTCGCTGGAAACAAAAGGCTCCTTTGATCTCCAGGATACCTTGCAGGTGCCTCCACTTTACCGAAGCGGAAGCATGCACAGCAGCCGCACCTCTGCCTCGGAGCATCATGACTGCAATGGGAAAACCGCCCCAGGCCTCCTGCTCCATCAGCTCCCCTTAGATGACCCCCGGCAGGACTGTGATGACTGCGATGATGAAGGCAACATGGTAAGGAAAGGTCAAGCACTCATTCTGACTTTTCTGCTCATCAGAGTGATGCCTGCGCCTCTGTCCGGACAGCACTGGGGGAGTGCAAAGCGATGGTCTGTGGCAGGGGCCAGGTCTCACCTTCACGTGCCACCCAAACTCTAAGTGGCTTGGCAGAGCACCTGTAGGGCTTGGAGCTGTGGAAGCCCCCCAGGGTCGGTGCTGGCTTTGTTACATATTTCAGTGCCATCTCCAACAATTTATGATGGAGAAATGAGGGCAAAACTCCACAGGTCCCGGGAGAAGGTGCAAAGCAAAGACTTGCTGTCCTTTGGTTATTTTGGCAATATGTGCTGTTTCAACGAGTAACTTTCCCCTATCTCCAGCTATTACTTGGAGTTCTTCCCCTCCCCTGTGCACAGTGGTAGGCAATTTGTGTTGAGATCAACAGGCAATGAAAGGGCAGGGTTTGGCCCACAAGTCCCCTGGAGGCATTAGTCCCATGGAGACAGTGGTAATTTTAAAGGCTTTGCATTAATTTCAATATGAAGAGGCATTAGTCCAACAAGTGTCTCTTTTTCATAGGCCTGAAAAGTGCCATTTAGAAAATGTTAGCTAAAAGCATGGCAGCAGGAGAAGAAGAATCAGCTGTAATTTTGAGCTGATTAGGGTGCAAGACAGCAAGGAGGCATCTCCAGCTTGCAAGTTCCCTGGATCTGCACTTTCAAATCAACGCACGTAATTTGCTACGTGCTGCCGCTGCCCAAATTATGTAAATGCCATGGGGACTTAGGAGTTGGAGAAACTTCAGCATGATGAGGGATGCGTCAAAACACAAAGAGCCTCATGCTGAGCTGGAGCGCATCTTGCCCAACCCCAACCAGCGGCAAAATGGTGCAAGTGAGGCCAGCAGTCAGCAAAGGGGGGTTCAGCGCAGCACAGCAAACGGCAGGCTGCCTGCCCGCCATGGTCACAGCTAGGTATGCTTGTGCCCAAGGGCTTTTAGCAATCTGCTTCTCGGTGTAATGCAAGCATAAATACGACACGGACATCTCATTTTACCAACTGCTCTCTCTGTGCTTGTCCCTGAACTTTTCTGTTAGGTTAGCAGCAGCCTGGGGGGCATTGCAAAGGCTGAGGGCACCTTGAGAAGCAGCTCCTGGAGCTGGCTAGGGCAGGAGGAGTCCTCTGCCTCTTTGGGGGCTGCAAGCAGCCCAGGGGGGTGACAGAGGCTGCCAAGCACCAGTGCAAGCACAAAGTGGCATCGCTAGGGATGGCTGGTTCTGCCAACTTTGGTTGCTTTTCTATTTTAGTTTGCCTTTTTCTCGGGTGTAAGAAGGCCGGTGGCCTGATACGCCATCCCCAGGCGGTAACTCTGTCGGTCTTGCAAAGGTGATGTTTTTGGGGTAGATTCATGCAATTGTTACTTCAGCGGTAACCAGGGCAGTACTGAGAACATGAAAGCTGTAGCTTGTGGAGGTGATTTTATTGTATTTTGCTGAGTTTGTTGAATGAAAATGGGACACGGAGGATGTGCAGGGATGCAAAAGGGCATGCATGCAAACGCACGGGAGGAGAAAGAGTGTTTCCGCTGGCAGAATAGAGTCACTCAGCCATGAGCCACCTGGAAAAAGCCATTACCCCATTGCCTCTCCAGCACGGCTCCTCAGCCTGGGATTTTCACTGATTATCTTAACCTGGTTCTTAACCTCCATAAAATAAATTGAGTTTTAAAGAAAGGGAGCAGTAATTATTTTTGGAAAAAGCACTATTAAAATGATCGAGAGACCAGGCTCTTTATAGTTAGCTGGGGATTTTTTTTATGCTCCTGAGCCATACGCGCTAGCAGGTCCAGAGCATCCTGCAGGTCTCTTACTTTGCCTCCTCCAGGTAGTAAGTTAACTGGCAGATCCCTGCTCACGTTAGACATGTTGTGATGTGGCACGTGGAGGCCGTGTGGTCCCTTTGCTCCTATCCCCATCCCACCCACCGTGGCAGCTCCAGCTAGCTCTGACTACAGACTCTTGAATAAGATGCATGTTTTTAATCTTTATTATGATGCTGCTCATATAGTGTAAATGAGGAGTCTTCTCCCTTTTCTGCATGCTGAGGCCCGGCTGTGCAGGATTGGACCAAAGGTCCCCGAATCCTCTCCCACAGAGCACTCGGTCACAAATGCTTAGGCAATGAATGGACAAAACAGGATTAAAAAAAAAACGGGGGGGGGGGGGGGTGAAGCATACCTTTGCTTGTGGTACAGCCACAGCAAGCAGCTGGGACATCCTCAGCTGGCTCTTGCCTTTCCTCATGCTCTGAAATATATATTCACTGCAAATCACTAAACCAGAGGGATTGGAATATATTGCTTAGATTAGTGAAATCAGTCTCTCAGGTTGCTGAGCTTCCCTTTGTGATTTCCTCCTGACATTTTGGGGGCTTCTTTGCCCCTAAATTAACCTTGACAAAGTCGGGAAAAAGTCATTATTTTTTAAATTGAAAAAAAAAATATCCTGAACTCCCCCACTGACAAAAGAAGAAAAGGATTCAGCTGTTATTCAGATCAAAGTAATCCTAAATATGCCCTTCTGCAACAAAGCTTAACAAGCTGTCCTTGCTGGATGATTTTGATTGCTGCTGCACAGAAATAAAAGAAAGTGTGAGGATTTTCATTTGGATCTCAGAGACTCCCATTATATTAGTGCCACTCCACTGCTTTCAATGAGTTTATTCTAAATTCACATTGCTCTAATGAATCAGACCCCTGATATCTCTTCTCCCCAAAATGTAAAATCAGAGGACCAAATTCTGCTAGTCCTTGCATGAATGTAGATGAGGAGAAACTTCCCTAAAACAGCAATCTGCTGCATTTCTGGGTTCACATGGGTGTAACTGAGACCAGGGATCTGCATGGACATCTTTCGTGTTCAGATCTGCTTGTCTAGGTTTTGTTACAGGTCACTGCATGCACTGGCTGCAAAATTTGTATTCTCTAGAAAAGAGAAAAAAGCCAGATATATAAAACCCAAATACTGGGTGCTCAGAGTGGAAAGTGAGGGAACTACTTAACCTAGCACCAAAGGTGCCTTTAAACGACCCTCCTCTCCTCCCACCCCCTCAAAGCGAACTGGGCACAATTCGCGTTGCGTGTGAATGTTGCATGTGAATGCTGCATATTGCAATTGCAGCTCCTGTCGTCTCCGGCCGTTTCACTGTGTGCTGTGCTGTGAAGCCCAGACATGCCCTAAACCATCTCATCCTGCCCCACTGCATGTCTAAAATTAAGTAATTGGGTCCTGAGTCCCTCTAGGTAGCTTCTAGCTTGCCTGGGTGACAACTGTGGCTCATGGAGAAATTTACAGCAGTTTCTGCCATCCTTATAATAAATCTTTTATAGATTTAACCCTCCCTCTTACTCCAAGAAGTATATCAGTCATCTTTTAATGCGAGCTGCCTTTCATCCTGCCCTCAGAAGTACATCAATATCTGAAATCCAAAAAAAAAAAAAAAAAAACAACCCAAACTTCACATTATTTATCAGCAGCTCTCCTTAACGCAGGATTCAAGGGGGCTGTTTGCATTGTGGCCGGTGAAGGCAGTATCGCTGCTTATTAGTGAGAACCGTGCCTCGTGCCCGCGGGCCCCTCCGCTCCGTGTCGGTGGCGAGGGGAGGCAGCTCGGCGGGAGAGCACGCCAGGACGTCGTGTCGAGGTCGCTAGCAACCAAATTAAAGAGTTGTTCTCCCTCCTCCCCCACCCCCGTCTTTATGCATCCTGTCCAGGTGTGCTTTATGAACAAATAGATATGATTTAAACAACATAATTGATATATCGCTTTGAACATAATGCAGGCTTAAGCAGCAATCAGCCCGATTGTGAGCAGTCGATGTGTGTCCGGACCTTGCAGCGAAAGCGTTTGATGGGACTTAGGCTGGCAATGCTCGTTTTTATTTTGCAAATATCTTACATTTGGCTCAAATTACTGGAGTGTGCTGTTCCACTGGTGGAAAGCCGGGGTGATTCCTTTGACTTTCGGTGGACGCGGCTGTGGGGCAGGGCAGCGCTCAGCCCCACGTAAAGCACCAAGCTGCTCCCGCCTGGCTGAGCCGTGGCGCCTGCCCTTACTGTACCGCACTGACCAGAGAGACAGGATGGAAGATCACTTTTTGCCTTTGTTATCTGATTTAGCCTGTGAACTGCAAGCTGCAACAATTAGACAAACCCCAAAATATCTTTGGCATTAAATTTGGACAAAAGGAATATAAAGAAGCATTCTGTGCTGCTGACGCATTACCATTCACTACAAATCCTCATGATAAATACCAGAACTGCTTTGAATAATAGATTCTTTTGGAATCCTTCCAGCTCACAAAATGAACTGGACCAAGTCACAGCTCCTGCTCTGTGTCCAGAGGCTGAGGTAGCAATCGCTGCTCTCACTGCAACTTTGAGCAGGCACTTAATTTTATCCATTTATTTATCTTTGTTAAATCTAAGGATAATTAAACTAACTAGGATGCTAGAAGGGACAACGTAACCCTAAGGATGCATGCTCTATTAAATACAGTTTAGAGAGATGGGAGCATTTCTGACTCCTTGCCTAGAGTTGGAAAATGAACATGAAAACAGCCAAGATGTGGCCAAAACCTACTGGTGTGCGGTGTGTTTGCATAGAAGGGGAAGGAAGGATGGATAACCAAAGGAGCAGGGTAGAAAAATCTACATTTTTTTTTATTCAGACTTTTCTTATTATTTTTACCAGGTGATTTTCATTTTCTAAAGGGTTCAGGTTGTCACCAAGTGCTTTCATTAAAATGGACACTATACTAGCTATTACCCATCACTAATGAGACCCCTGGCTGAGTGCATGCAGGAACACAAAGCATTTCCTCCATTCAACTCAATTACCCCAACAAATCCCATTTTAACAGTCCAGAATACCTCGAGTTGCTCATAGTTTAGCTCCAAAGGAACACGGAATCCCCCCTTCCTTGTTTCCAGGCTTAAATAAATAAAAGCGCCTCAGTCCTGCATGCTCCTCGGGTGAGAGGGTTGGTTCCTCTTCTGTGCTCCACATATCTCTGTGCTCCTTTGCAGATCTGTTTCTGAACATCTGCAAAAACCAAACAAAAACAAACAAACAAACAAAAAACAATTCAAAGAGCCTGTACAGCCACATTCCCAGGTGTGTGCACATCCAAGCCAGAATGATGGGGGAAATAAGAGTCAGGGAGGAGCATGAGTTTTGTTTTTATTTATCTGTAAATACAAAGCATTGTGGTGATCTGTGGATTTATCTTCTGGCGCTTTTATTTGAACGGGCGGTGTGGGGATAAGGTATTGGTCTGGGCAGCAGGGTCCTGCGTGACTTCTGCTGGTTGCTAATGGGCTAGTTCATAGTGCTGTAATGTAAATCGGTTTAAATTTGCTGACCTCTCTTTGCAGAGCTGTGGAGGAGAAGGCAATAAGCCCTAATCCGCGGGTGGTGAAGCTGGGGCAAGGCTTCCCTTTGACATCTACTTCTTTGCGTCTCCAGTTGACTTGTTGACCGAGGCCTTAAAAATCTCTCCTCCTGGCCTTAAACAGCCTTGCAGACAATATAAAACAGAAGTACGTCTGGCTGAGGATGCACTCCAGTTCAAGTCGGAATTAATTCGGGGAAGTCGAATAGGCTGTGTTCATCCAGGAGGTCAGACTGGCTGGCCACGATGTCCCCTGCTGGCTTTATAATCTCCCCATCTAATCTGCTCCTGCCGAGTGAGGGGCAGATGTTTGTCATTGTGTCCATGGACCGGCGCGCAGGTCCCCACCGGTTCCTTTGGCTTCGTGGCAGTGTGCAGGCGTAGGACTTTATGGGACTTGGCCTGCAAGCAGCAGGGATCCCTCTACTCCAGTTATAGCCTCTGACAGAAGTCTTGTATGTTCCTATAAAAAAAAAAAAAAAAAAAAAAAAACCCACACTGAAAATTTGGAGAAGCATCCGCTAAGCATCTAGAGCGGCTGAGGCTGTGGGTTATCAGTCCTGCAGGGTCTCATTTACCGTATTTGTCCCGTTAGCTGACGCTGTGCCAGAGGCAGTTCCCGGGCAGCAGAAGCAGCAAGAGCAAAGCCCGCGGGCTGGCCGGGGGCCGGGGGCTGGCGCTGCGCGGGCGCAGGGCTCAGGGCTCAGGGGCAGCCCGCCCCCCCGGCAGCAGGAGCGTCTCCCCTCTCGCCGGGGCTGCAGGGCCCTGCCTGGGGGGTCTTTCTTAGGGAGATCGTTTTCCTCCAGCTTTAGAGAGAACATGGGGATTTTTGTTCTTCTCTGAAAACTTGCCCTGATGCCTTTGCTTGAAAGTTTGGAGGGGTTATTTTATTGACCGCTCTCTCTACTTTTTCCTTCTAGTAATACTTGCAGTGCATTCTCTATGCTGCAGTAGAGACTGTAGGTGTTTTTGACCAGGCCAGCGCAGTCCAGGCAGCAAATTTCTTTGCAGCTCTATCTCCCTGTCCCCATCCTGCCCTGTGCATCAGGGTGCCTGGAGCAGAGCAGCTGATCAGCACTTCTCAGCGACAGCAGTGCACAGCCAAGGACCCTGGGGGCCCTGCTGAGCAGCAGGAAAAACAGATTGCAATTCACTGTATGTTTTCTTCCTAGAGCAAAAGGGACCGCATAAAGGCTTGGATCCGGGCTCATCTCCCCGCCTGGTGCAGAGAGAGAGACTCCTGGTCTATCTACATCTTCGCTCCTCACTCAAGGTAAGGCAGCTGCGCTCGGGCACTGACAGTGCGCTTGCCACAGATGCCGTTGTTGCGATAGCTCGCACTGCCCACGTATCCCAGCACGGGTCTCCATGTGTCAGTGCACTTATTTCCCAGATGCAAAATCCTCAGCCCTTCCCCTGCGCTGACACTACAATGTGGTCGTGCAGCAGGCACGGCCCTGGCGGGGAGCAGCGAGCAAAGGTCCGTAGCCCAGGACATGGACAGAGCTTTGTCAGGGTCCTTACTTGCTTCGTTAGTGATGCCAGCCCTCGGCACGATGCAAGTTTTTCGTTCAATGAAGTGTGTGGAGTCTGAAACGGAGAAAAAGCTGCTGTATTAAGGATACCTAAAGAAATGCAAATTTGCACCAAGCGCGTACTTGTGATATAGCAGAGGATTCTCTCTGGCCTTGCTAAAACTACCTCTCACCCTGGACTTCTCGGTCCTCTCCCTTCCTTTCCTCCCTCTTCTACCAACCCCTGGAAACCGCCCTCCCCTTACCTGCAGAACCTGAGCTCCTTTGTGCCTCCCCAGGCCCAGCCGTCCTGGGACTGTCTGGCCTCCGCGCCCTCGTACGTGTCCGTGTGGGCTTTAACCCGCACTCAGCGCGGGTTTCCCGTGTTTGAACTGGTGGGGCCCGGACAGCACTTGCGTTCATTCATACAAAGATTAAAGAGATTTTCAGAAACAGACTCTGGGAAATGTAATACGGTATTATAAATCCTGGGTCGATGTACAGCCATCTGTCGCAATAAATGGCTTCTGTCCTTCTGTTCCACATGGTGTGCTCAAGCCTTGCATGCTTGGTGGGGGTATTGCTTTCATTATTTAAGCTAAACTCGAGCATTACGAACAAGAGAGGGGCTTGGATCCAAACCTGGCCACATGTCTGAGTTGTGGGAACAGCTGCTCCGTTTCAAGTGAGCCTAAGTCATCTACGGACATTACCAGGGCTTGAAATTTTTAGCTTGGTTCCGTAGCTCAGGTCCTTTTTTATTCATACACAGATCTGCCTGCAACATGCAGCTATGCCAGAGAGGGGACTGGGAGATTGCAGCTCATCTGCTTTGCAAACAGAGCTCTGAATTCTCCTGCCATGCTTAGAGCTGCTGCGTTGATGAGAGCATGTTCATCTCCAGCCGCTCCAGCATTAATAGCTAGTGTATGTGTCTTCTTTTTTCTTCTTTCTGGGCAGATTCCGTCTGATGTGCAATAAAATCATCACGCACAAGATGTTTGATCATATCGTCTTGGTCATCATTTTCCTGAACTGCATTACCATTGCCATGGAACGACCCAAAATTGAGCCTCACAGCGCTGTGAGTTTGAGGTTAACGTTTTCCTGTGCTCTAGGGTGCTGTGTTATACCTGTAGAGCCAACATGCCTGGCTTGGACCCTGCTGTCCCGCACTTGGTCTCACTTTCTGTCTTAACTGGGAAGCTGCATCCAGCGCGAATCTTGCGGTTGTACTGGGATGGCCCCAGCCAAGCTGCCCCGGGTTGGCTCCTGAGTGCCTGCTCACGGGCCTGGCTAAGGAGGGCCACGCGCCTGCTCCCTGCTGCACCGTGTGTGCCAGGGGGTGTTTACGGGGCTCCCGGGAGATGCCTGCGCCGGGGCAAGGCTGCGTGCCCCGCTGTGCAAGCTCCCCAGCGCTCTGGGGTGCCGGCAGAGGAACAGGTTCGGGACGAAGGCGTGCTGTGTGCCAGTGCCTCCCGCTTACGCATTGATAGGCAGGCGTCAGGAGAGGAGAGCTGCAGAACAGCCCGGACAGCGTTTCGCTAGGGCAATGCTTGGGAAGGCTTTCAGGCATCTCCTTGTGCTGTTCGCCTCCTGCTCCGTGCACTGAGGCTGCTCCTCGCTGTCTCAGCCCTGCAGCTTGTGACTTGTTAGGGGTTACTGAAAGGCAAATACTGCCTGTGTGTTATTTATTTCAGCAATAAATTCACGTTTATGGTGGACGCTGAAATGTTTTCCATGGCAAGGAAAGAGAGGGGGTTCTTCCACAGACTCACCTCTCTTGGTCCCTACCCAGACTCTTTTCAATGTACAGAGCAGTGCCTATAGTCTGCAATACATGAAAGCTCCCCCTAATAATATCCCACTACTGCAAGTATGATCAGGGTTTTTAGTACTGACATAACCATGACATCTGTCTCAGTTTCCCTCTCTGATAAACCTTCAAACACTTTTCTTCTCTCAGAACGATGTTTGTTTCTTCCATCTGTTCTTCATGGGCATGTATGTATGGTGTGAAGGGGAGAGGAGAAACTGTTCATTTCATACTTTTCTCTCCTCTTTGTCTGTCATCTTTGTTGTGACACAAGCAAAATTGAATTGAGACATGCACTGTGATTCCATTTTGATTCAATTTTTCTGAACAATTTTGTTTTAATAGATTACATTCTTTTTTTTTTCCTTTTTTTTTTGAGCAGACCCTCATAGCACCAACCTCCATCAATCAGATGGGCAGAATGATCAGATTGTTCTTTTATTTTAGCATAGGTTGCTGTACACATACTGGACTCTTGCTGGCATATTGCAAAAGACTGCTCGTATTGCAGTCATACAGAACCCTGTTCTGTCCACATAGGTGTGTCAGGTTGTTCATTTTCATGGACCTTCAATATAAGACCTTAAAACTGGAGTCCTGGCTTCTGTGTGCCTAGTCCTCCTTACAGAATTGGTTTTCCTGGAGGTCCCTCTCCTAAACTCATTTTTGCTTTTGGTTGTTGTGCAATCATGGTGCACCAGCTGGCTATAACCATCCATCCCATGGTGGTTGTGTTTCTAGCACAAAGCCAGAGTGTGTCTGGATAGCAAAGTGCTCTGGGGTATGTTTGTAGCTAGCCAAGTGCTTTGGAGATTTCAAGGGTACAGAGGGTTGAAAGGAAATTGGGAGAGGGACAGGTAAGCCATGCAAGAAAAGAGAAGGACTTTCTGCTAGCCGATCTAGCAAGGCGGAATCACCCTGCTCTTCTCCAGATGGGAAACCCTCACAGTGGTGTTCTTGCAGGATTTGCTGGAACAGAGGTTTTCTACAGATGACTCGGGCATGTGGATATTGGGCTCCCATTAAGATGAGCAGCTCAGGTGGTCCCTTCAGATCCTATATGCCTCTGTGGAGCCCCTTGCTATGTCCTCTGACAGTCGTCATTTGCCAAAACTGGCTCCAAAAGGAACCACCTTTGTGCAGAAGTGAAGGGAATGATATCACATGCAGGACAGGGTGAAGAGGAGCCGGCAGCAGAGAGCCAGATAGCCCGAAGTAACAATACTGCCTGCACAGGAGATGGAAGATGAGCTGCAGTGTCTTTGGAAGAGATGAGAGAGGAAAGGAGGGGGAGAGCCATGTGAGACTCATCAGCATTAGGTGGAACCCATGGGGACAAAAATGAGGTCTAGGGATGGAGCTGAGCTGGACTGTGGTCCAGGAGCAGCAGAGGAGGAGGCAGATGCTGATGGAGCACAGGAGCCAGGAGAACTGCACAGGCCATGCTTGTGATGAGGCTCTCATCTGGAAACCAAGGGAGTTAGTTTAGCTTGAGTTGTTTAAAATAATTATACTTTGCTTCCCCGAGCTGTGGATTTCCAAGCTGCTTCAAGCGACTTCTCTTTCCCTGCCCCAGTTTCTGCTGGCTTATCAGAACAGGGGATGCCGTTGCTAGCCAACACGCACTCCCCATTTCAGAGTGCAGTGTACGCGCCGTGGAGATTATCCTTGAAAAAAGCCACATGCTTGCCAGAGAGAAATGTAATATACTCAGTCTTTCCTCCATGCTCTTACTGTTTTAGCTCCAGCCCCAGAAGCACCCTCCTGCAGCACATTGCTCCTTCCTCCTGCACACTTGCTAACATTGTACAGCAGTCTTGTGTGTGGCAGTCAGCTAAAGGCCAGAGATGTTTCCTGTCACAGCTATCACAGTGCGGGTCTAGGACCTAATTAATTACAGTCCCAGTATGGAAACAAGCTACTCTGTGGTTCCTGAGTCACTTTCGGTAAATCATGATCTGGCAAGCAAGCAAGTTGCCGAGGTGTTTTGTCTTGTTTAAATTGCATCTCATTTTGAGCTAGAGATCTGCATCTCCAGGAGAACTGCTCTATAGGGAGCAGCAGAAATAAATCCAAGATTTTTATTAGCAGAACTGAGGCTGGTTCAGTTGTCTGCATACATGCACATTTACCATCTTTCCTCTACCTTGCTTCTTCTGCTGTCCATTTCTCAGCACAGGCAATCAGAGATTGCTTAGGGATTAGGGAAAAGTGTGATTTATTTAATGATGATCATTAAAAAGAAAGGTTTCTGCTAGCTGCAGATAGGGAGCCAGTCCACGGTCTCATCTGTAATCACTCGCTGCTGTTGCAGAACAGTGGCAGCGAGGGGTGGAAAGTACAGAGGCCGGGGAGATGAGACTGTTGGGCTTCGTTTCCAGGTCTAGCCTGTGGCTTTAGGCAAGTGAATTAAGCTTTCGGGGGACAAGTCTCAGCTGGTATAACCCCCTAGAGCTTCTCTGGCTTTGGGACTGTGACAGCTCAGACCAGCTGAGCTCCTGCCTCCCTTGGGCCCTCCTTGCCTTGCAGTACAGCCAGGCTGATGTCGGCTGAGTTTGTAGGGGCCCGGCGATGCTTTGGCCGTGGGGCAGGCGGGGCCGGGCCCGCGGGCACCCGCCGCCCCGCGCTCCCGGGAAGGCTGGCTGCTGTCCGTGGTGCTGAGAGCGGCCCCGCCGCCGGCAGCCCCCGGCCGCGCAGCGGGTGCTTGTCGAAATATTTGGTTTTTTCCTTCCTTGCGGGTCAGCAGATTGAGGCTTGTTTCAGCCCAGACACTGGGGAGCAGTTAGCAACCGTGCAAATATACAGAGGGAGGTGTATGGCTACAGAGAGCAGGCTATGGAAAACGTTGTTGCTTCTTTTTTTCTTTCTTTCTTTTTTATTTTTTTATTTTTTTCCTCTTTTTTTTTTTTTTTTTTTGTAGGAACGGATTTTTCTAACACTCTCCAACTACATCTTCACAGTTATCTTCCTGACTGAAATGACAGTTAAGGTAAGTGAACCTGGGGTGTGTGTGTGTGGCTGCACTATATTGGTGATATTTTATGACGGCGGACTTTTAAAACCCCTAGGCCCCAAAGTTATGAGTGAGGTGTGTATTTTCCTCTTCTGCATAATATTCAAGTACCCCCAACATGCCTTATTCTGAGCACATTTCACATAGAACGATTTCATTGAAGTTGCACCATTATATGAGCAATGGGATGCTTCAGTTCAGCTGCAGTCTTTCCTGTTCAGCAAAGCTCTTGAGCATGTGCTTAACTTCAGCCACACATGTAAGTCCCATTGTCCCAGCACCCTAAGCAGTGATGTGCTTTCCTGGGGAGGAGGACACTTAAGCACGTTGAAATACTTTGCTGGATTTGAGGCAGGAGGCTGTCAAAAACACGTCGCTGTAAACCTCTCTTGTGTAATTCATAATCATCTCCCAGAAAATTTGCTCTTTCTTTAGGAAGATTCTCCATTTTCATTATTTGCAAAGCTTGTAAATGACTGCCTTGGGTCAGCTGCTTTAAACCTTTGGTCCAGGAGTCTATAGAAATAAAATATGATCAAACTTTTTATGTTAGAGCTAACTAGGTTAGAAGTACTTTTGTGCAGCTAGGTTTAGATGCATTATAAATATATTAGCTGTAAGAGGCAATCTGGAATGTTTTTGCAGAGTTATTTTTACAATACTTGCAATATAACACTGCTGATTTGTCTAATTAGGCTTCTATACTGGGAAGCAAATGGATTTATAGATCTGTATCTGTAAATAACACATGCTTGATAGGTTGTTAACTAGAAGAAGCATATTGGATGCAGCAGTCATAACTTATTGCAACTTGGTGTCCATGCAGGTGGTGGCACTAGGCTTATGTTTTGGGGAGAAAGCCTACTTGAAAAGTAGCTGGAATGTGCTGGATGGAGTGCTGGTTCTCATCTCAGTCATCGACATCCTGGTCTCAATGGTGTCAGACAGTGGCACGAAGATCCTGGGGATGCTAAGGGTTTTGAGGCTGCTGAGGACACTGCGACCATTAAGGTAAGCAGGGGGTGAGGAAGACCTAAAGCAGCATAGGGGGAGCTGAGCTTCTCCAGAAAGCAGCAGCACGGGTGCAAGGCGTGCAAGGGAAGGAGCATCGTCGTCAGCGTCATGCCCAGCTTCCCACTGCTCTGCAGACACTGAGCATCCGTGGGTCCTGCCGAGCTCCAAGGAGCTCTGGGCACTTGCTGCGTGTTGGGACCAGGCCTAAGTGCAGTAGTAAACTGATCAATGCCTCTTTTGCTCATTAAAACGCACATCCCCTGCTATTTGTGTTCTCATTTGCTCTGTATAAAGTGCAGCTTAACAGCTTCTTCTCCCCCTTTCCTTCAGGCAGTCAATGGCTTTTGTAACAAAGAAGGAAATTAGTAGCAGGTGGCAGATCGTTTTTAAGGAAGCGAAGACTAAACTGTTGCTTAACCTAGAATGCAAAGAGCTTTTTTCTTCAATTCCCCATTAATTTTACAGAGAGACTTATTTTGAGAATTGCCAAGATGAGATCAGCAGTCGTCCTTCCATCTCTGGCAGCAGGCAGCAGGCAGTATCAGGTACTCCAGAGACAGAACCCCTCTGCCCAAGGACTAGCCCCTTCCAAACAGGCATCTATTTTGTCCTGCACCTCAAGGCATGAAGGTTTCTCCCCATGCTAACTGCAGTCCCCTCTCTAATGCTATTGTTGCTGCTCCTGTTATGCAGCAGCTAATAAAGCTTCCAGCTCAAAGCACCTTTGTGTGCTTGTCATATCTTACTGCTGCTTCTTTCATAAAAGATTCTCTTTGAGTCAGGATTTTCTCTTTCAGGACAGAGAAATAGGACCCTGCTTCTGACAGATTTTGTTTTACTACCCGTGTGTGAATAATAAATCTAAATAACGATAGCCGTGCCCATACGTATATCTTTTGAATATTTGCAAAAGCTATGAAAGAGATTCTGTTAAATTAGGCTGTGTGTATGTTGTGCCTGGAGAGTTTTAGGACATAAGCTGCTTTAATCATTTTGATCTGGACAGGCAGAGCCCTTAAGTGTGTAGTTCAGCTCCCTGACCATATGATTAGATGCATCTTCCCATGTGAATCCAAGTCAGGCTTTTCTCTCCTCTTGTGTTCCCCAGCATCTCCCTGTCAGCTGTTGTTTCTGGGGGGGAGTTTCTGCCAGATTGCTGGTTTGTTGTATTGGCTCTACTCTTCTGTTCTTGGCTGATTTTTGACCAACATTGTGAAAACCTACAAAATAATCTGGATTGCTCTGGGTAAAAGAAGGATTGATTGCCCCTCTCGCTCAATGCAAGTTTCTCTCTTAAGGCTGCGCAGTTAAATCAAATCTAGAATAAGATGTTTGGGCTCTGCTGATCCCTACTGCTGATCCCTAGCTGAAGGATCCTGTACAAGCCCTTATCCTGCCACCCAGGAGCTTCTTTGTGGATCTAAAAGTCTGCCTGGCCAGAACTCAGGGTCTTCATTTACTGAAGTCTTTCTATGCAATCACCTATATGCATAAAGAGTCTGCAGTTATATCGCCCTGCAGTTGACAGGGGGATAATCCACTGAGCAACCCCAGGAAGGAGGAAGATCTGCCATCTGGAGTGTGTGCAGGATTAGGCCCTTCCATTGCTATTTCTTTCCTGTTGGCATTTGATACATTTTCTCATGAGAGCGCATGAATGTTTTCAGCCAACACACTGCTTTATACTACAAAGGAAATGTAAAAAGACAACAACAAACACGCTCCCTAAATATGTTCACAATCGGTTCTATTCCTCTATAATTAGATTTGTAGGAAATGAAAAAGCGACTATTAAACTAGGTGCTTTTCAGTAAGTCGTAAATCTGCACATGTGGAAACCCATCTGCCTCCGTGATGCACATCTGGGCTCCCCTGGGCTTGTCTCTGCCCACAGCTGCCCTCTCCCGTTGCCGCCCGGCCGCGGTGCGTGGCTCTCCCACCCCAGCCTCTGCTCTGGGAGCAGCTGTGCGTACGCGAGCCTGGCCACCTCGTCACCTCTGCGCTGGCTTGTGGCAGCCTGTCTGATTGATGATTTGAAGGGGTTCTTGTTGCAAAAGACCTCCCTCATTCTGTCTCTTATTTTCTCCTGTGAAAACAACCCCGTTGCTTTATTCAGCACACAAAACCACACATGCTTGTGCCATTTGCAAAGTCATAAGAAAAGCTGGCTTGCGTGCCAGTCGCAGGCTTTTGATTGCATGATTGATTATCAAGCTCCAAATTGAATCCATGAGGATTCAAGTCCAGCTTTATGCCCAGAATTCCAAAAATATATTCACAAAGGAGTGACATTTAAAGATGTTTCCATGACCCTCTGATGTTTCAGCCAGTAGAAGCATTGCTTATACAAGAACATTCCTTCCTAATGCATTCAACCTGCTGTTGTTGGGATCAAGTGCTGTAGCTTAAGATACAAGAGAAATCAAAATTAAAAATATATTCAGAATTAATTTGGATGGACTGCAGTGCTATTTTACTCTCTGCAGAGCTTGGGCTTTCGTTTGCAAAGCAGATGGATAGATTACCCTTAATGCTGTTTCAGTATGAAGTAGTCATTTCATAGACTCCTCTCTCTATCATGTTATCACCTTTGCCATCTTTTTGTCAAATTTTTGGTGGAAGGTCTGCATTAACATTGATCTGCTGCAACTTCATCTGAGTGCTCTGATCAGACTAGCAGGCTCAAAGTTAGTAAATGTGTTCCAGCTGCGGCGAGACTGACAGTGGTTTTGAAGTGTCTGCACACGAGGGGTTTAACAACATTGTAAATGCTGAGACCAGCAGAAGCAGGAGGAACTCGAGGGATTAGCATTTCTTCACACTGAAAAAAAAAAAGAAAAAAAAAGTCCAACTTCAATTTCCTCATTTTTCATATGCCTAATGCAGACTGGAATTGTCCTGAATGCAACCTCAGCGCAGCTACAGCTCTGGCACGGCCAGAGGGCTCCTCCACTTGAGCGATAAATTTGCAGGAGTGGTGGGTCAGATAATATGAGCTTGCAAGTGTGATATCAGCAGGATCTTGGGCATTATTGATGAGGTGCAGGGATGCTGTCTGCTGATATATTGGAACTGACACTAATAATCTGGAAGTGCTGGGGGTGCTTTCATTGGCACTTCTGAGGGAGTTGCCACACTCTCAAGAGAACTAGAAGGAGTCTTTGCACTGACTTGCCTGGATGTTCGATCAGGCCTTTATTTTAAGGTGGCTCCAAAGTCTGAAATATTTTATTAATAAGAAATATAATTTTTCTGTTTCAGAGCCTTCTCTTTCTGTTATTGTAGGGCTGGAAACAGCACTGATGTGGAGCTAGACTGGTGGCAGCCTTTTACCCTCATGTATTCTAGTTTGAGGAATTCCCTGGCTGATCAAGACTGAAAGCAGTCAAAGGCTGTACGGTTGCTCAGCCCTTTCTTTGCAATGCACATGATTTTTAGTCAGATGAGTAACCTCCTATTTTTGTCTCTGTTGGATCCCAAGTGGTATCTCACAGAGAAAATCACTATATTACATCTAGAATAGGTTTCCTTAATAAGTGTTGGTGAAAATTATCAGCTGAAGACTCTGGAGACTTAATTTCTTCTTTGTTCCCCCAAATTAAGGATGCTACAGTAGTTAGGGCCCAGGTCTCCACTATAGAAGACTTGACTTCTATTCCCTGCTTGGTGTACGTTCCCTCCTTGGTAACTGTGGGCAAAATACCTAAGCCAAGACCCTAAAGGCACCTAGGTGCCTAATTTCTGTTAAACTAATTGGAAACTGGGTGCCTGCATACTTCTGAGACCCTGACTTGCAGTCATCCTGTGCCTCAGTTTCTCACTTGTAGCTTAGTACCAGTAGTATTTCACCCAGAACAGTGCGAGGATAATATGTGAGGGACAGGAATGTCTTCAGGCCATCTGAGGATCCCAGAGAGAGACTCAGCCTCAGACTACCTGGCCCAGACAGTATTTGGTTTCCATGCCGAGATGGACTGGGAGGAGTCTTGCCTTGCAGACGCTGCCTTTAAGGAGCTAGCCCGGCATTAACCAGCTCCCTAGACTCAGGCACACTAAAATCTAGCGTCCTCTGCTAGCCTGGCTTGGCCCAACTCTCACCCTCAGTGAAGGTGTAATGTGGCAGCAGCAGCAAAGCTGCACCAGCGAGGATCTCAGCCCAAGTTAATTTACATGGGCAGTTTTCACAGCCTGCACTGGCCTACCTGCATGCTGCTGTGGCTGTGTGGTAGCCCCACCCGCCAGGTCCAAGCTGGCTCTGGTGGGTCCACGCCACCACCAAGAGCATTGAAGCCTTAAACTGCCAAGCCTGAGCCATCTCATGCCCCAAGCTCATTTCCTAAATAACCCCGTCTCAGCAAAAGGAGAGCCGAGGTGTCCAAAACAGGGAACAACAGCAGCTACCTGGAATAGATGCCCAGTCCAAGGAATAGAAGCATCTGCCTTTCGTGTTTCGCTGGTAAGAGAGTGGATAAAAATATCACCATCTATTTCTTTCTAAAAGGATAATTGATGACTTACCCCTGACATTTGGAGTAAATATTTAACCAGAAAGAGGGAAATATATTTTAGCTTTTTAGGATACTGTTTAAAGCCAGCAGTTTTTGAAAGAACTGGAGTCTGTGCACTGAGCACTGCAGTGTGCTAAACCTACGAGCAGTGGGGCAGAAGAGTGTTCCTGCGGGCCTGGCGTGGGTCCCGCTGGGTCGCCACACGTGTTAAGGTCATGCATGTCTGCTATGTGGATGCATCCATGGTGACCCCTGCTGGGAACATCATAGCCCAGCAAAGGTGGAGAGAAGAGGAGAAAGTGGATTTTCTCCAGATGTCAAAACTCGGAGCTGTGCTTCGGGCAGTGCAGCTGGACTTGGGGCCAAATAAGAGAGGCAGTGAAGGCACTCTGTCAAGAGAGCCAGGCAGAAAGGAGAGAATGGAGAAATTTGGTGCACTTCTGAATACCAATTGTGCAAAGGAGTCATCAGCCTGTACCCAGAAGCACGTGGGTGCTTCCCTCCTCTCTCTTGCCATTTCTGCCACAGGAATGCACGGCTTTGGTGGCATCAGTGCACCCTGATTTACAGAGCTAGTGAAATGCTGACCTTCGGTAGGGATCAGGAGGAGGTAGGCATACAACCTCTTGAAATGCGTTTGTCAGTCCCCCAGCTCTCCATAACCGTGTTTGTGAGCCTGAATACCTTGTTCATCTTGCCCAGCATGATGGGATGGCTTCTCTGATACAAGCAAACCTTGTCCTTTCACTGTGGTGGTGTCCTTGAGAGTACCATACAGCTTCTCCTCTTTTATTTTCTGACCTGCATCTGTCATGATATTGTCCACATTAGTCTCTCCCATCTCTGGGTATAATCTAATCCCCTGTTATGAAATTCTGTGCAGTATCAGACAGAGAGGTGCTACAGAAATGAGATTAGACGATTATGGTCCTGCTGGTGAAGTTGTCGCCTGGATGACAGTGCTGGTTCTGTATCTGATGTTGTAGAGTGGTATAAAGCTGAGACTGTGACAGTACAGAGGGGTAGCTGAGGACTCTGTCCGCAATAGCACTGTGAGTACATACACCAATCTTGGTTTATTACAACAGATCTGTGATGGTTGTATAAAAGTGGCTGCTCCGTTCTACAAACTGAGACAGGGAAATCTTGTGCCTAAAACTGCACAAGAATGCATTCTGAGAGGCCCTTTCTTTGCAGTCCTGGACATACTACAGACATGAGGTTTGTGTTTGTGGATGACCCAGAGCAACAGGCTGGATCCTAGGGAAGGTATGATTGAGGCAGGAACCCTAGAGAGCTCTTTGGACTGAATGATGGTAAAGGAAAACACAAATGTCTTGAATATATTATAATGAACTGTAATTAGAAGATGATGATCAGGAAAGGGATCACAGGGAGTGGATTAGATTAAAACCATCTTTCCAGATTTGTAAATTTATAGGGCTAGCCTATATATCTTCCTTTTCTAGGAGCTTTGAAGCACTCTCTGGGGACCTGGCTGCTTGTACAGAGTCTCCTCCTTCTCTTTCAATCAAGGCTGCAGAAAAGCCTTCCCCAGAAACAGCCCAATAATCTCTAAGGTCAATCTCCTGCCATGGTTTTTGAGTCATTTGCCATTCTAAGAAGCTTTTTCTCTCTGATGCTCTCTTCTCTGCATGCCTTCTATCCGGAAGGATGCAGGACTGGGCAAGAGCAGGACTAACGCAGGTTTTGTGCTTCCTTGCCCCCACAGAGTAATTAGTCGAGCCCAAGGACTGAAACTGGTGGTAGAGACTCTCATGTCATCCCTGAAGCCCATCGGGAACATTGTGGTCATCTGCTGTGCCTTTTTCATTATCTTTGGGATCCTGGGAGTTCAGGTGAGTCCCCTGTAAGCCTCAGCAGCAGATCAGAGAGAGGCAAGCCCTGAATGACTCCACAGATATCTGCAGCTGGGCCTTTCTCGTGTTCTCAAAACACATTTAATCCTGACTCCCCTTTGTTGGCTCTGTGTCACTTCATGTGTTGAACTGTTGTGAAGCTTCACTATTGCACGCAGTGATACAAAAGCCAACATGATGACCCGCTCAAAGGCACAAGGTGGTCCCTAACCCTTTTCCTTCCACAAAGACATTTGTTCTGTCTGGTGATTGCCTTCAGTGGGACGGGAATCAGGCTATTTCTCCACTTTGTTCCCCTCAGCCACACCACAGTAGGATCAGGCCTGAGATGTGACAAACCACTAGAAAGTACGTATCACCTGTTCAGGAAAATTGTTTAATCTCACTCCTGCTCAGTGTGTGAGATAACATGGGAACATCTCCCTCCACCTTTCTTCTAGGTTTAAACCAACGGGGAAATAGAAGCTCTCAAAGCTGAAACTGTTGGTTTGTAAACTCTAGAGAAAACCTGACCTGGAGATTCATTCAGCATCCTGATGGTTCACGTAGCTGAAAGCTTGCAGAGATAGAGATTTCTGAGTTTGCTTACTGCTAGCACTGCTAGCAATATCCTCAGTCCCAGGAGTGCAGGAACACAGGGGGAAAATGTAGCAGCATTTGCAATGCAGTTGGTTTCTCGTTATCTGAAAAGGAGAGATTGCTTCATACGAATATTCTGACACAACGCTTCTTTCTTTCTGACGTTTATCTGATCTGTCACAGCCAGCTTTGGAAAGCAGCTCTGTTTTGCTTTGTTTTGGAAAGGTGTCTTATGTAATATCTTATACTAATATACTGTTTAAATAATAAATACAGCATTGAAAATAAACAGAGAGAAAAAAACATGCTATCCATAACTGTCTCAGTAGCTAGATTAGCTTTATCAGTACAGTACAGCAACGTCCATCCATTATACTAAACAGGTTCATAAAATAAGCGTATTCCATAAAATAGTATAAAACTAAGACAAGGGAAAATTTACGCCAAACAACAAAATTTGCAATATGCTCTTTGAATTTCCTTCCTAGTAATTGTGATTGCTTTCCCTAGCGACTTGCAGTCTTAAGTTAAATTGTCATGACTATTGATGTGCTTAAGCAATAGATACAAGCTCAACTGATCCTGTATTCAGGATGTGAAAATCTCAGTTAATATTTATGTCTAATTAGGTACAAGATAAGGGCCATAACTATTGCTATAAAAAGAAAATGATCTCTCAAAATTACAGCGGGTTTTCCCCTGTAAATATAAACTAGAGATCAAACTGCAGTTCATAGCTTTTATGCCATTAAAATCAGATTTCCAAGTTTCTAATGATGTATTCTCTAAGCAGGAGGTTTTTATTGTAGATTATGGTCACACATGAATAGTCATTAATTATCCATAAGAAAAAAATTAATAAGACAACAACACTAGGAAACATCGGGTCTTTCGCTTTCAGAAGTACTGAAACTCTGTGCTCTAGTTGAAGAACAGTCAGTGAGCAGCATTCTTGCAAACTGGGCTTTGTACTTCCAAACTCATTTAATAGCTGCGTTACTGCTCCCGTATGACTGACGTTACAGTCCAGCTCCTAGAGAAATTGCATTTATAGACAATATATTAAAATCAGTTATTTACCTTCCTGCTTAATTAAAACTTTTAGGTCTGTGAAGGCTATATTTCCCCAGCCTGTCTTACACACTTAGTGTTTCTCTGTGGAAAGATGAGGGGATACGTTTCTTCTTACATGCAGAAGTTTTATGAGTGTGTGGAGCGGTGATTAACTTTGCATGCCTGGAGAACATCCTTCTGTTGCTGTTGATTCCTGAAGGAAACCCGTGGAGTAATATGTGGGTTTGCCATATTCACTTTATTATTTGAACTGATATTTGTCTTGAACAACAGATCAAGAAACATCAGCATCTTTCCTCCATATACCCAGGTGATGTTTAAGGAGCCTGAAGAGCAGGTTGCTGTCTGCCCCCGAACAGCGATAGCTAATGTCAATAGCTTCTGTCAGCAAATAAAACCAGATTTGTTAGATGTCTCACAGGCACTGAGACTATCTGTTCTGCTAGCATCAATCAGGCTGTCTCAAACAGTAATCATCCCCTGCCACGTGCTCTCCTGTGTGCGGGAAGTGCCAGCTCTAGAATTAAGTACATGGAGGCTTATGTTTTTCTTGCAGGTTTAAATTAGGAGTTAACTTCCCAGGAGCTACATCTCTCCTGGTTTACACCAAAGGAAATAAAGTCAGGATCAGGTACCCAGCACCAGTCAGGCCTGACTCCTTAAGTTCTGCATGAGGAATGTTTTCACAGCCTCCCTCTCTGACTGCTCCATCTGCAGAGCCTAATGACGGGTGGAGAGCAGCATTCAAGATCAGAGACTGAGCGCAACCAACAGCTCCTAGATTGACAGCCCTGCAAACAGCAGCATCGACTCACCAAGCAGCCCGACATCAGTAGCAGAAAGCCAGCTTCTCTCTAGCTTGTCCCCTTCTGACCTGGAAGAAAAAGAGCTTAGTTCCAGCGCCATGGCTCGTTAGTGCTGCCATTTCTCTGGTAGCAGAGGGCCCCCATTATACTTAATTTGTCAGTGACTCTTGAAAGTAGCATCGTTAACTGGGCAGAGAGTCACTGGAGTCATTCCACATGTCATAAGAAGCCATTAAATGGTCTCAGCTATTAGCCTGGGTTAGGCTTGAACCGGCGACCTAGAAGCAAAGGCCTGTAGGCCAGTTTCAGACCGCTGAACCAGACAATCTAATGCTCTAGGTGGGTGTCCTAAATGATGTGAAATCATGCATTTGCTCATTAGGTACATACTGTACAGGCTGCTTGCACTTAATAACCCACACAAATGAGGCTATTTCCCGTAACTTGTAAGGTCTGTGTGGACTGTGCAGAATATCCCACGAGAAACGTCCATCATCTGCAGAGAAATCCTGGAGACTGAACTCTTACGTTTCTGCTCTTCCTTATGTGTTTTGCAGCTTTTCAAAGGGAAGTTTTTTATCTGCCAGGGGGAGGACACCAGAAACATCACAAATAAATCGGATTGTGCAGAAGCAAGCTACAAATGGGTCCGGCACAAGTATAATTTTGATAATCTCGGCCAGGTATTAATAGAATGGTAATCTGCTTCTTTGCTCCTTTACCTCCTTGATTTAAAACCTGTGCATTATTATCCCAAGGGATTTTCTTTCAGGGCACTACCAGTCACAGTAAATATTCAGTTCACATACACAACACTGTCTCTGTAAATCCCAAATGTAGTGTTTCCAAGCTGGCATACACTTCTTTTCAGAACAGAACAAGCACACGTGGCTTTGTGGAGTACTTAATTGCTTCACCGCTACATAACAAACCAAATATACCTTGCAGAAGGGCTCATCTAATAGAGCCGGACAGTTTCAAACATCTCTGCAACGCAGCCTTGTTTTAGCAGCATGGCAGAGACTAATTAGTAGGGAGCAGTAGAGAGCTGGAGGGTGAAAATAAAGCTGCCTTTGTGTTTGGCTTTGTGGTTTCTGAATTAGCACTCATTGCTGAACCAGGCACTGACATTGATAGGTTTCTGCTGGCAGGACAAACCTTGAGCGTCAAAGTTTCCCATTATCAGCCAGGTAATGATAATCCCTCGATAGGAAAGGGCAAAGAAGAGTAAAATATTACATGTAAAAGAGCTTTAGTGCAACTATGTGTAACTTCTTTTCCATGTATTTCTAGGCCCTGATGTCTCTGTTTGTTCTGGCCTCCAAAGATGGGTGGGTGGATATCATGTACGATGGCCTGGATGCTGTGGGAGTTGACCAACAGGTAATGGAGCTGTAAGAAATGAGTTAACAAAGGTGGCGTGCTTTAGCTTTTGTTTTGCAAAATGCTGTCAGCCTCCACGACCAGAGCGGTTATGGGGTTGGGGTCAAGGCTGCTTTTTAATCCAAGTCCTGGGATGTGATAAAGAGTCAAGTGAAAGGTCTGGATTTGGATCTAGCCTTTTCCCCATCCCCACTAGTGTAACCGCATCTATTGAAAAATGAAGGTTATGACTTTTTAAGCTCTTTGGGCATTTCAAGAGAAAAAATCTACCTTGTAGAGGTACAGGTTTGTGGTGGGGGGCTTCTCGTTGCAAAAGGTGCTGCTGTCCTGCTTTGTGGCAGAACAAACACAGTTCTTCTGTACTTGAGGTGGCTTGCATTTCAGGAGGGTTCAATTAAAACGTCCCAGAGGGCTCTCATTTTCTGGTAGAGCAGAACACACTGAAGTACCCCAAAGCAAATATCCACAGGTCCTGCTTTAAAGACTGTGGATATCGCTGCTCAATTTGCTCTCATTTTTCTGAGATTTTTTCTGAGACCTTTGCCATCCTCCACTTTACAGCCAGTCATGAACTACAACCCATGGATGCTCCTTTACTTCATCTCCTTCCTGCTGATTGTGGCCTTCTTCGTCCTCAACATGTTTGTGGGGGTCGTGGTGGAGAATTTCCACAAGTGTCGGCAGCACCAAGAGGAAGAAGAAGCCAAGAGGCGGGAGGAGAAGAGGCTTCGCCGGCTGGAGAAAAAGAGAAGGAGTAAGGAGAAACAGATGGCTGGTCGGTAGTCTTTCCACATCTTTCTGAGTCCTACTTGACTTTCCACACAATCCCCTTCTCCCTCCCCTCCCTGCCTAGTGTCTGGTGATCATTCTTCTCCCCAAAGCATGTCCAGCTATGAAATTTGCATGAAGGAAATAGTGCCATTTTAGGTTGCACAAGGAGCCATGGAAACCTTTTTAATGGCTGCATGATTTGCAATGACCTTTCTCTTGGAGGTTATTTAAATTAAAACCAAAAAAAAAAAAAAAAAAAAAAATCGGACCTGGAGCTTCTTGGATAGCAGAGCTCAATGTTACACAAATAGTGACAACTGCAAAGATCAGCAGTGCCGGATGGCACTATAAATCTTCTGAGTCAGGAGCACTGTTGCTGATAACTGGATTCACTATTTGGTTTATTACAGCTTTGTAATGCCACAGTGATGTTACCTGTCCCATTTATCAAGCAGGTTTATTTATTGGCACAGTAGCACCACTGCTATTCAAGCGTGTAATAAAATAATGGAGCCGTCTCATTCTAGTAATGCTTAAAAACCCCTTAGAGATACATATCGACGCATTTGCTTGAGAAATACAGATTAGAAAAAAAACAGTCGAGGAGACTAACTAATTAAACAAAATGGCATTGATGCAAATTCAACCAGCTTCAAAGCTCAACGTGCAAGCTTGCAGCCTGTCTGGAGGAGGCTTTAAAGGTGAAAGGATGCTAGACCTCCGCTCTGTCAAAAATCTAAAATCTGACATTTGTCTTTTATTCTTTTTTTCTTTTTTTAACTTGGTTGAAAAAGTAAGAAATAAGTCAGCCGGAGGTCTCAGGGCAGAGGTACTCTTCCTCGTCTTGCATGCTTTCTCTTCTGAGTGACCTTTCTCCAGGGCTCTCTATGTCCACCGTCGCACTCTTTCCCTCCCCGTTCAGCCTGCCTCCTGTTTTCTCCGTTTCCCCTTTCACATCTCTTCTCTATCTTTGACAGACTTCAGTACTGTTTAAGAGGCTGTCTGATCAGGTGCTTGTTCTGAACACTGGTAATACTAAGTCTGTTTTATTTTTTTTAATGGTCCGAAAGGTGTTAATTGTGCAACCACCTAACACAGATGTGTCTCGACCTCTCTCAGTGTGGCACTTAAGCAGCACTTCCCTTTGGTCATGTGTTTAAAAGTCCCGTCAGTCTCACAGGTTTTACAATAAGGTATATTCACACCAGCCTCTGGGTATCAGACTTTGATTTACGCTAAGAGCCTGGCTTGCTTGATACACGATGGAAAGATGGAGGCTTCCCTCGGCAGTGATGCAGGGCACTTAAGACTTCTCTCAGTTAAGTGGGATACAAATGTAAGGAATTTCTTTACTTTTACACTTCAAGGCAATACTTAGAAAGCTATTTTGGTCAATCTAAGTTCCTCAGCACAGTTTCAGGCAGATGATTTAGAAAATGTTCTTAAATGCTGGATAGAAAGATCCCTGTTGAAAGTTTCAGTTCTGGAAATCAGACATTTCCTTAGAAGAAAAATAGACATTTAGTTATTATTAATGACCTCAGTTATAATGCTAGAGGAGCTGGATGAAGAGAATACATGAGGCTGGGCAGTTTCCCAGTGAGAGAGAGTCACAAGCCATCCTTGGAGATGTAGCTATTCAGTTCTATGAAATGTCTAATTAAAGAGGCAATAAACAGCTATTTTATTGAGGATCAAATATTGCTGACTACTCAGTCTCTATAAAAACCTTTCAAGAGCAAAGCATGAAGCCCTCCAAATCACTTCAGAACAGTTTTTCCCAATTTGCGTTCAGTAAAATGTTGGCTGTAGTTGACCGTGTCCAGTTTTGCCCTGGGAGTCGGCAGCTGTTGTTGCTTGGCTTCGTTCTGCATGGTGGTAACTTGTGTCTGAGACCACGATCAGGGCTTTGATCATGCCAGCAACTGCCTGGGGCTCCCTTCCAGCCAGCAGGGCTTCCTGAGTATATCCAAATGCCCAGATCAACCTGTGGAGGTCTGTTTTTGTGTAGAAGTCTTAACCGGTTGCATGGTCATTTTGCTCATAGACTCTTCACATGAAGTTACCAATGGGACATCTGAAAAAGAGAAGAAGGGGTAGGGCTCCAGTGCAGTGAGGTCTAGGCCAATGCAGGACCTGTCACCGTAAGGCGTGCTGGCCCAGCAGGACACTTTGCTCTACCTCAGGTACAAAGTCCATCCTTGAGAAACAAGTATCTCCTCCTCCGTTATCGTCAAGCCAGGGCGTTCTCCGGGATCCCCTGGGTCCACTTGCGTACATGGGAAAAGCACAGGAGCCCTTTGCTCTGTGCCAGAGCTTCCCGACGAGCCCACGTACCTGAGTCTACCCACCAGGGACACAAGGAGAGGAGGCTCCAAGGAGATACTGGTGGCAGGGGCAGCGCAAAGCTGTGAGCTGAGGAGAGCGCGAGAGACGTAGCAGCCGCTGAAGGGGAAGGGAAGTCTTGCTGTGTTTCCTGCCCGATGATTAACGCCGTTTCGTTCTTTTAGATCTAATGCTGGATGATGTATTAATGGAGAGCTCAGCCAGTGCAGTGCCAGGTACTGGGAAGTCGTCACGTCTCGTCCCCCGTGAATGGCAGTGCTGTGTAACTAACGGCTGGCCACCGCTGCTGTCGGGCGTCCCACTAAACCCTGTGTGTGGTGCAAAGCTCGTCTGCTTCCCTCATGGCACACGCATACCATTTTAAACTGCAGGGCTGCAGACCTCACTCAGGGCTGACACTTGCAGATCCTTAATTTCTGCCTTGGTCATGTGTTGTTTTTTTCAGTCATTTTTTTCTGGTTTCGTTAAAATGCTGTCAGACCTTTGTACCTTTTTTTTTTCTTTTTTTTTCTTATTATTATTTACAGAATAATGACTGGACTGTGAAACAGGCCCTGTATCACTCACCCTAGATTTTGAACCACAGACCACAGGAGTCTCTGAACGGCCTGCAGGAGTGTCCCTGGGAGGCAGGCGGTCTCTGAGGGAGGGCATTTCTCCAGCCCTTGCTCATTGCTCCATGAATGCTGCGCTTCAGGGAAGTGCAGTATTTTCCAACAGGGTAAAATTCAGTATAGTGCAGAGCCTTTGTGCTTTAATGGAGAGATCAACCCCAGGCTGACCCTCAACACGGATGCAGGTTTTATCCTTAGGGGTAAATTCCTCATATTGGTTGAAAGCTAGTTGGAATTTTTCAGGTTTCAGTTGCATATCCTACCAAAATTTCTTGGCAAAGATGCACAATGCCAGTATTTGCCCTGCTTCCCTCTAGCTCTATGCAGTTCCGCGGGCTCATCTTCACACGGAATTGTGAAGTTTCTTGTGTATAATCCATGAAGTGTCTTGTAAATCAGAATAAAGACGCACCTTCACTTGCTTTCCACGTCCTGGAGAGGCTGGATGAGCTGTACTGAAAACTGCCGGGGTCTAGCGTGGGCGCCCCGGCTGCCTGCGCACCCACCCCTCCCTCTGCACGCCTTCTTCGCCCGGGTGCTGCTCCGGGCTGCAGATCTGTCCCTTGCTCTTTTTATTTTCAGAAGAAGCTTTGATCTGGCAAGCGTTTTGCTTAATTCATAACTTAAGAATATTAGCCTGAATAATTTAAGAGATGCCAATGTAGGAACAAATATAGCTGTAATTTTCAACAAAAAAAATATGCTAGGAAAATATGCCATTAAAACTCTCACCTGCGAGAAAGCTCCCGCTCCTTGAGATGGGGAGCAGGGCTCCATCCATCTGTCAGATATCGAAAGGATTTTGAGTAAATAAAAATTTGCAAGAGGAGGCCTATCGACTTTCCCCGCAGATGATAGCTCAGGGAGACAGAGGTTCCTGTCTGTCACTTTGGAGGCCTCGTTCAAAGTTGTCACAACATGGTTCAATAAATCCTGAACCTCTTTCCCATTGCCGTTCCTGTCTTCTTTGCCTTCCTTCTTGCTGTTCTTGGTAGACCTGTCCTCTGCTGCGACACGGGGCGTCGGTCCTTGGGACAGCACCGAGGGGTTGTGTTCTCGCTGGGTTTGGGGGATTCTTTTTCTTTTTTATTTGGTTTCAAGTCCTCTTCTGGTCATACGCAGTTACATCAAGCCTGTTTCGTTTTATTGTATTTTTTTTATGTGTTGAACTCATTCCAGTCCCATCCGTTATCCAGTGCAGACTCGGAATGAACCTCACGGTTCGCCTTTAGAAAGCGGGCGACTGTCAGGTCTGTGCTTTGTGTTTCCTTTTGTCGCCTTTCCTTTGGAGGCGGCATTAGCGGATATGCCACGCTGCTCTTCAGAAAGACTTCTTTCTCGATCCGGCTGTTTGTGATATTAGGGAATCAATACGGGGTGTCGCGGACGAACCTCCTGCAGCTCAGGGAGAGAGCTGAAGTGGTGAACCCAAAACTTCCACACATCTCGGCACTCACAAAGGGCTTCTTTCCTCTTTATGCGAAGATAAGATGGGGTATTGTGTGTCTGTGCTGGGGCCTGGGGCTTAGTGAGATGTTATAATTTTATTTTTTCTTTTTCTTTTTTGTTTGGATCTACATTCTGTCACAACAGGAATCTTCTCAGTGAAAATAATTTATCATTTTCCATTTTGCCTTTTTTTTTTTTTTTTTAGTAAATCCATTCAGTACAATAAAAGCCAAGTAAAAAGCTGTGTTTAAATATAAAAGTTCCTTCAGTGCAAACTACTTTTTTTAACCTAATAATATTCTTGGTACTGTTTGTAAATCCAGCTGCGTCATGGGCCCGTTGCTAACTGGGTTGCTGCTGTCCTCCAGATATGCTCCGACCTACAAAGCAGTTAATTCCCTTATTATAGAGAAGGAAAAAGATGGGGGAGACCTTAATGGAATTGTCCCACTCTTACAAATTCCAATTTCCTGTGCCCACACGGCTCCGGCTGAAGAGTGACGCTGGGGAAAGTGGCAATTTCTCTCTTGACAGGGCTATATTCAGCGCCAGCCGGGCTCCTTGAGTGACAGAACCCATTTCGGAGCCGTCCGCTCGCCCCGGCGCTGCCGAGCAAAGGTGCTCGGTGGGAAGAGGCGGCTTCTCCCGCAGGCTCTGCACCAGCGCTGGCGAGACCGGCGGGCCCCCGGCCGGCCGCGCTCCGCTTTGGCATCGTGTGGAGTCCCCCTGGCTCCTGGGAATGCCAAAAAACGCGCCAGTTTCCCGCGCTGTTTTTCTGAAAACGCGGAGAGACAGCGGATCACGCGCTAAACCATGGCGGTGTCCAGCGGAGGTCGGTGGAAAGGCACCCAGCAAGGGCTTGGAAATGCCAAACGTTCCTTATGCAACAGCAAGGATCGCTTCCTCTCCAAATTGGCCTGGGATGAGTGTAGTTAGCCGGGAAGCCAGGAGACGAGGATGGCGAGCCTCCGGCTGCCCACGAGAACAGCCCGTGGCCAGCGCTGCCCGCTTCCCAGCTCTGTCAAGGGAGTCGTTTGCAATTATAACCCCACTAGATGATGCAGAGAAGAGAAGGGAAAAGTCCGCTCAGGAAACGGCTGGAGCTGAGGGCCCATAAAAATGATAAAGTAAAAGCGAGTGCCCCCACCGCTGGGCAGCCCCTGCTGCCGCAGCAGCAGCCTCAGACCACCGTTTCCCAGGACTAAAGGGCAAGTGAGGCTCGGCAGCCGCCTCTCAGCAAGCTGCGAAAGCTCGTCCCTACCTGGGAGAGGAGTAAATTGCCCAGGATCCGTTGTCTGAGCTAATTTTCTCTAGTGTAACTACATCTGAATCGGAGAAACCTCTCCCTCCCACTCTTGGCCTCCAGCCACGGTGAAGCAGCTTGATTTACATCCTGTTTACCAGCCTGATGTTTCGTAGTGGGCTTTTGCTGTATTTCCCCATCTTCTCACATTCTCATTCTGCCAATTCTTTCTTTTGTTTATTTGCTTTCCTACTCTTTTCTTTAACCCCACGTGTGCCGGGAAGCCAGTTAACCTTGCTAGTAATAACCAGGACTAATCCAGAGCTCTCGTTGTTCTTGACACAGTGTATTGTAACAGTTCAGTACTGTGGTGTTGTGTTAGTTGTGAAGTTCACCACCTGGAGCTTAACAGATGTCTGTATTTCCCAAGATGTTGGTATTGTTGAGATCTTTATTGCAATAACTATGAATGATACTGTGTGATAGGGGGCAGGGACTTTGCACCTGGGTAATTATACATGAGTAACACCCGATTTATATGCAGAACTGTGCGGGTCGTCTTAATAATCTCTATTGATATAATAGCTGGAAAAGCAGTTCATCTGTTCAGAAAGTTCCCTGCCTACCTAGATACAGTAGCTAATTGCTCGTGGGCCTCGGACAGCATGCTATTTTTGTTTGTGGCTCATCTCAAGGTAGTATCTGTATTGCACTAATACGCATGGCCGGCATGCAGGGGATGGTGAAGCTAGTGCGGCTATGATTCATAAACAGGGTTGACAAATCCCTTCTTAATAAAGTTAATGGTGAAGGATGACACATCTGCTGATGCTAATGTACTGAGGCTGCAAGCGTGTTCGCGACAGCAGCATCCAGCTTCAGTTAGGGGAAACATTTTGGCTTTGGAAACCTGAGAGTACATCCTGTGAAAAGCTGAAAGCAGCCTGGGTATTTGGGAGAAGGGGGAAAAGGGAAAAAGCCTTTGCAGATAGAAGAGCAATTAACAACCCTGCTTATAAAGTCATGCACTAACTAATCCAGGTGCAGGATCTCTGCACAGGAGACTTTTTACAACCTCTCTCTAAATCCTCTCTATGTTCTACCAGCATCAGTGCTATTCTGTAGGATTTGGAATTACCTGTCAATCAAAGCTAAGAAAAATTTGAATTCCAGTGTAACTATTCATAAATAAATCCACTGCAAGAAAAGGCAGAAACATTGATATTTTTCTTTTTGAATGTGAACTATACATATATATAGAAGAAGTAAGTGATCCAATTATGATGGTGTTTTGTTCTGATATGATGTTGGTTCATAAAAATAGGCCCTGTTCCTAACTTAATTGTATTCAAACATTTTAGTTAATTTGCTACTCCTAATTTAGCATAATGTGATCGAGATATCTTGACTTTATGGAGATTTATGCAGACTCTGAGATATCTGACAAAGTCTTATGAGTGAGTCAGCAAGCTACGAGTCTGCTCTTTTCTTTTTTGTAAGCGCTCAATAGATTCAGCATTAAAATTCATTTTATAGACCTTCTCATCGATATTGTGCTTTAGCACTCCAGTGCAGATCACCTAAAGCACACTGCAGATCAGAAAGTGAATATTAATACTGCCTTTTATTTTATGACCCTGAAGCAGAATTTTGGAAGTTCCAAAGCCCTCCAGAATACAGCTGCTAAATGATTTGTCTCTCTGGTTCCTGGGCTATACTGGAAAAGTCTGTCTCTGTGGAAAAAAACAAACTTCTCCGATTTTCTGAATCCTGTTATGAAGTTGGGCGCACAAGATACCATTAAATCTATGGATTTGATTGCAATGTCATCGGCTATTGACAAAGTGAATTCTATTTTTAGGCAAAATTTAATCTTCTAAAACCAGTTTTCCCTTAGGACAACCCAAACCTGTGCTTTGTGGCTTCGTTCTGCCAGACTTTTTGCTTGGAGTAATGTATCAAACTGTACATTAACTTGGCAGCACTAAATATCAAGCCATGTAATTCTTACAGCTCAATAATTTTCATAACCAGTTGATCATCTAATTACGAGAGTAATATTATACTCTGACATATTCAAGACAGTCCTTTCCACTTCAATCTGCATTATAATGCCTCCTTGAAAATTGTACTGAATTATATACTCAGCCTTGGCATTTCCTCATTAGAGATTAGGTGAGTAAATGAGTTTATCTCCAGGAACATTCAGGGTCTAAAGAGCGTGTGTCATCCCCGATGCAGCTGAACACCAGTGTGAGTTGCACAGTGAAATCTATACTTTGATAATCGTGTGTAGAAGGAGGATCATTATTTTCTAATCACAAAGGCTGACTGATCAGTTTTCCGTGGTATTTTTACGGGCCGTGTCTCAGGGCTCTGACAGCCAAAGTGTGGAATTTTGTTCTCCTCGCAGTTTACAGCAGAGAGCATAATTTGAACGCATTACTTCTCTTTCAAAGAGCACCAACTGAATAACCTGTGTTTTTTAAACCATTGTTAGTAAAATCCTTCCTCGGCAGCTGATCATTGATTGGCCTTTCAGATACCTTGGGGACTTTTTAAGATCAGCACCAACAAAAATTGTTGTTTTAATTTAAATTAAATTTAATTTAGATTTCTCTACAATGAAAGCACTCTTTAGCACCAAAATAAACCCAGCTCACCTCATCCCTGATGCTATAAGGCTGAGTATAGTGCATGTCCCACCAAAGATGTTTAACGGATATTAGGTGATGGGAGCCCAGCTGTGTATTAACTGGTAATGTGCCAGCTAGAAAGAAAGAAGAAAAAAAAAGCCGGAGTTTTGCTGTAATCAGTCTAGAGTTTATCATCTTTGGCGTCTGGAGAGCGAGGGTGAATTGAGTGCAGCCAGATGCAGAGAAATGACTTGATGTGCCTCTCCGCTCTTGTCCTCCCGGCTCTAGAAGCGCAGTGCAAGCCCTACTACTCCGACTACTCCCGCTTCCGGCTCCTGATCCACCAGATGTGCACGAGCCACTATCTCGATCTGTTCATCACAGGCGTGATCGGCCTCAACGTGATCACCATGGCCATGGAGCACTACCAGCAGCCGAAGGTACCGGGGCAGAGGGGGAAACCTGCTCGGCAGCGGCCGCGTGGGGTTAACGAGCGGGGCTGAGGCCGTTTTGCCATCTGGCCTCAAGCCGAACCTGTGCCTTGCCGTGTCGGGGTCCTGTCCTACCTTCCCTTCTAGATGAGTACAAACCAGCTGCTTTGGAAATGAGGATGGGAGCATGTTTGTGTGAGTAGTGGGAAAAGATCATCTCTGAAATCGTCCGTCTGATCTAGCCATCGCACAAAAAGGGAAAAGGGGAAAGGAAGAATAGAAGAATTTGTGAATTTTTTCTTTTTGTAAAGAGCCTATTTTCCCAATGTCCCGTGGGGCTAATCTTCGTGAGCTCTGGATTATACACATTAGCTGGGCCTTAAAATACATTTCAGTATATTAGTGGATGAGGTTCCTAGGTCTTGGTCATATTCTGAAAATAAAACAGCCTGTCCTGGGATGTCAAGGCTCTCGTGCGTAAGAATGAGATGGAAATAGCTGCCTTTGCCATATAACTTGTACTTATTTTTATTAGCCACTTTCAGAATGAATAAATATAAGACACAATAGGAGAAAATATTCTTTAGGGCTAGACAGGACTTGAATACTTAATGTGAAAAAGAAACCAAAGCAAGGGGAAAAATACCCTCCAGCCTATCATAAAGAAGCCAAAAAGTAAAAGGGCACAAGCCCAATTTATTTTTTTTTCTGTTCAGGTCACCTTTAAATACCCTGGAAGGCGCATTGCGTGATTCAGTCATTTGGTGATGAAAAAGGTTGTTGGCTAAGGAGCTGGTATTGGAATTGCTCTAGGGCATGCATCTTGCCACAGCCACTTCACAGCTACATTTTCTCTTGTGTTATAAAAATGTTGAGTAGGCTTTTGTTTTTAATTTTCTTAAGGGAAAATAACATTTTGTCTCTAAGCCTCTGGTATGTAACATCTGGGTTACAACTCGAAGCTTGGGCTGTGCTGAGATGACATTAGGGTTCCTCTGCTGAGAGTCGGGTTTGAGTGCCTGGATGAATCTGGCCCCAAAAATCACTCCACCTGGGGTAGCTGATGGCCATGATCCTGCATATATTTAAAAGGCTAAACATACCAGAAAACTATATATAAAAACTAATGATTTCTCAGTATGTTGGTCCTGTGAGGGGTTAGTAGGGGGATACATGGGGCCACCTTGTGAGTGAGCTGCTTGCCCAGGAGAGGAAGGGTCTTTTGCTGGCAGAGGTCAGGTCTCCTGCAGTGTTGCAGTAGGTTCTTCCAGAGCCACAGCTTCCTTCACCAGCTGAGCTTGCACTTGTTGGGCAGGTGAAGTGATTTTTCTCCATGGATGCTGAATAGTAGCCTGAAGCCAGAGTACAGGACTTAAATCCACCGTCTTATGATTTCTCCATAACCTTCATTTTTGGTCGGAGGGCAATCCATTGCCATCTCCCACATTCCCTAACAGTGCCCCTCTCCCAGTTATTACCATCCCATCTTCCAGCAGTGGGAAACTCGATGCACATTGCTTGCTACAGGATGCTGTTACCACCACACTTCTTCACAAGCGTGACTTTGGGGATGAAATCAGCTTTGATGTGATGTAGAGCCTGACAGCACATGAGTTGTCCTAGCCAGGAGACACCTGCATTTAAGCAAGGCTGTGACACCTGCAAAGGGAAGAATGAGCAGGGGAACACCCAGGGAATTCAGTCCTGCCTGCCATACTATCCGCCTGTCTTGCCAAAAGCCCCAGATGAGGAGTAAAGGACAGGCTGTGACAAAGAAAACCATGGAGACAGGGCTCATGCAGACCCCAGCCAGCCCACAGCTCTTGCAGCAGTGCGCAAAAGAGTGAGTGGACTGAAAATCAGCTTTCTGCAGAGAGCATAAGGGCTTTGCACTGATAACACCTGCAAATGCAGCAGTTACTATCACTCACTTAAGCGATCACAGCGAGGGCTGTGTCATTACCAGCAGCGGGCAGGCCCACATGGGGCTCGAGTCGTGCTTTGGGTTAATGTCACCTCCTCCTATGAATTATACCAGCTGGGCCAGGGCCAGGCAGAAATGCCAGCTTTGCGCTTTCTGAGGAACTGGGACTTTTCCCTGGGACATTAGTCATCCCGAGAGAAGCCACATATGGAGCCTTTGCTCTGTTGTTACAAAATGAGTAACGCTGGTGAAACGAGAAGAGGGCATGTTTGCTGGCAGCAAAGCCCCTCAGCTGAGCAGGCATCTCACCTCAGTGTTGTGTCCGTGTTTTAGGTTCTTGATGAAGCCCTGAAGATTTGCAATTACATTTTCACTGTTATCTTTGTCCTGGAGTCTGTTTTCAAGCTGATCGCCTTTGGGTTTCGGCGCTTCTTTCAAGACAGGTAACAAGGCTAAATCCGGGCTGTATGGGGCAGCTGCCGGGCTTCTGGAGACAGCTGGCCAAATTCGGTGGTGCTAAAGCGCGTGTTTTGGACCCCTACAGCTCTTCTCAGAGCTGTCAGTTAACAGCTGTGACCCCTTTGGGATTGAAACAGGGGCAGGTGGGCAGTTAGGGGGGTGAGCTGGGGAGATGACGATGCCTGTGAAGGAGTGTGACTTGCACCAATTTGGCCCTTGATGGGTGGACAAGATAAGAGCGGGTCACATTGCAAGTGGCTGATTCTCTTTTTGCACCAGTTTCATGTCCACATAATTACAAGGACCTAGCGAAGTGACCAAATTTGTGCCACGAGAGAGAGAACCCGGTCCTGAGCGGGCAATGGGTTTTCTCAGTGGAAGAGCGGCTAACGAGAAAATTAAAATGACAGGCAGTGAGCAGGACTAGACATGAGTTATTCAGCCTGCTGGGGAAACAATCCCACTCGGCCCCCCGCAGTTCAGATCCTGACACGAATCCTTTGCGTCTTTCCCTTGCCCGGTGTGATTTTTGTTACAATGATTGGGCACGGGGTCTGAATCTTTCTAGGGCAAGTCCCACACTGAGGTCCACGAGTGTCGTGTCTAGAATAGGCCAAACAGCTAATGCACAACCCGCCCCGAGGTCTGCAGCCTCTGGTAGAAAAATCTGTCCTGCATTTGCTTTTGCTTCCCCTCAGTCAAGAATATCTTTGGAATTAGCTGATATTATAATGCACTGTATTAGTTATAATGATTTCATAACATAACTGCTTTTGTATAATACCCTCAGAAAAATGCTTCAGATTCATTTGAGTGTTAGCACCACTGAAATGCCTGGAATTCATGTGAAACAAGCTACCTCCCATTGCCAACTTCTTAGTAGATGTTAAACTTCACTTTGTGTCGTCTCCAGATGGAACCAATTAGATCTGGCAATTGTGCTGCTGTCTATCATGGGTATCACTTTGGAGGAGATAGAGGTGAATGCTTCGCTACCAATTAACCCCACTATTATCCGAATCATGAGGGTTCTCAGGATCGCTCGAGGTGAGACAAATAAAGCTCAAGTGGCTTGTGTTTGAGGGGTGCCAGGTTCCCACCAGGAGAGAGTTAACTATTGGGAAACGCTTCTGTGGCACATCCCCATCGCAAAGTGCGCAGTTCTGGCATCAACAATCTGTAAACAAATGAAAGAACAATAGGGGAAAATGCTTGAGAGGAGCCAAAAAGCTGAGCCAGCTGACTATGTGTTTCTATCTTGAGGGAGCTTGAAGACCGAGAGTGTAGGGAAAAAAAAAAAAAAAAAAGAAATAGCTGTGGATGCATCTCCCAGAGATGAACCTGGAGACGCATGCTTGTCAAGTGAAACGTGTCTTAAGCAGGATTTCGGAACACGTGATAGAGTACACAGGCTTTAAAGGACAAGCATCTCATGTATTTCCCGCGGGGCTTTACATCTCGTCACTTTGTGACAGAACGTGCCTCGTCACTCTGCATCCATCTGTCCCCTCAGAACTGTAGTGTAAGAGCCACCAGCGCTGTGCAGCCAGCTGCCTGAGCGCCCGATCTTTCAGAACTGAGCACTTGCAGGCCCCGATGATGCGGATGCAAACGCCACGGAGGTCGGGCCCTTGGTAATGGCTCCCGGGCCTTCCTGAAGAGCAGCGCTGTGCTCTGAGGCGTTATTGCTATGATTACGATCCTCATCTAAGCAAAGAAGGAGCTAAAGAAGAAATGAAATGGTTGCTGTGCCTCAGGAGGGAAAAAAAAGTGTTTTTCGTGTGCGTTGGATCCCTTTCAGAATTAAAAATATGTGCAGTTTCCAATTGGAAATGCAAGCTTCTGGAAAGGATGTGTAAATCAGTTCCTCAGTGAATCATATACGCATGTGGGTAGCCTATGGAAGTGGGAAAGCAACCCTGGAGCTGGGAATTAATTAACCAGAGGAAGAAAAGAAATGGGTCCAGCATAGGTTAAGTGGGGAAAGGATGTTCCCTGGCATGTGTTTTGGCACTAGGCTCAAGACCCAAGCTGGAAATAAGCATAATAGGCAAACTGCAAAGCTAGTATAAAAGGCCACCGATGGATAGAGCTCCTCGTAATTGCTAGCTTCAAAGCAGACTGAGAAAGGAGCATGCCTGTACCTTTTAAACCTCCTTATTCCCCTCGGTAGCTGTAGCTGGTGTCAGGTGAAATGGCCGTTCTTATGTTCCTGCTTAGGTGTCAAATTGCCCATCTCAGCAAGAGGGAAAGAAAAAGCCAGACAGAACGATAACCCGTTCTCAAAGTCTCGGGGTAGGTGATGCTGTTATTCACAGGATTTTAATAGTATCCAAGCAACCAAGAGCACTGTAAAAAGGCCTGGAAATATAGCAGCTAATGGAGAACACTTGACATGATTTCATATTTCTCTTCCTATAATCCGTGGCGCCTGTGAGAGGGACTGAGTTTGTGCCTCTATGCTAATGCTGCCGTTACCATATTGCAAACCTGTTTTCTGCAGTGCTGAAGTTGCTGAAGATGGCTGTAGGGATGAGAGCCCTGCTGGACACCGTGATGCAAGCACTGCCCCAGGTAACCTACTGCCATATCAAAACCCACCTAGTCTGGCCCAGAGCTAATTTCTTATTGCAGAGGAATGCTAATCATTTTATCTTTACTGTCATTAGAGAATCCCATTTCCCTTCAGAAGCTCAGTCTGAGATACAGTCCTTACATTGAGGTCATTTTTCCCCTCAAGCGATTTAAGTTTTGGATTAAAGAATACAGCAAGAAACAGGTCTGGAACAAAAAAATCAATGAATATTCTTTTCTGTGTGTTTTTTCCCCATGTCTTTTTCTCTTTCCAGGTGGGGAATCTGGGTCTTCTCTTCATGTTGTTGTTTTTCATATTTGCAGCTCTTGGAGTGGAGCTGTTTGGAGACCTTGGTGAGTCCTCCCCTTCCTCTGCCCCGGGGCGTTGGGTGGTGGGGAGCTGAGCAAGGGTCTGCATCTAACAGGGGCTCTTCCGCTTGGTCTCGCAGAGTGCGACGACACTCACCCCTGCGAGGGGCTGGGAAGGCACGCCACCTTCCGAAACTTTGGGATGGCTTTCCTGACTCTCTTCCGAGTATCGACAGGAGACAACTGGAACGGGATAATGAAGGTAAGAGACCAATGAAATACGAGTTTTGTGTATTACTGCTTAATTCAGAAGCCATCCACTCTGCTCCAAACCAGTAACAGAAAGCAGCTAGGACGTTCACATCCTGCAGCCAGGATGCGGCTGCTCATTTGTGCACTGGGCAGAGTCTCTAACGTTTCTTCTCCCTCCTGCCCGGCAAAGCAGTGCCTGTATTTGCAGGCTTCTGGCATACTCCATATATTCCCTTTGCTTCCCTGAGAAAGCAGCTTAAAACAAAGGAGAAAAAAAGGAACTCATCTCTCCAGTAGCATCAGTTCATTTGGTCTTTTTTCCTTAAAAGTCTCCGGTTATTGTTCCTATCATCACTGATATTTGTATTTGTTCCCTGGGAGATCCTGCGTTTCTGAAAGAGAGTCTCTAGCAGGATATAGCCACAAGGCACGTTACTGTGAAGAAATCTGCTCTAGGAACACACGGGGCACAAGCTCCTCTGAAGGAATTGTTTTTCTGTCCGTTTGTAGCCCATGCTAAATGAAAGGTAGCTAAACTCTTAATGAAAGAGCGTTAACTGGTTGAAGGAGCGTCTGCAAGGCCAGCTACTGTGCAATAGCTGGTGGGTTGTAGCTGTGCCCTGCTGTGCCCAGATCTGTCTGCCATACTCTGGTGTACTTGGTCTCTAACCTCGTAAATCGGTCATTCCAAGCTGAGGCGCTGGAATGAGCTGGGCCTTTGGGAGTACAAACGTGTGGGTGTCTATAGTCACACATGTCCATGAGCAGTTTTCTCTGAGCCTGCCTTTAGTGACTAACACTAGCAAATTTCATGTCCAGAATGGCAAATCTTCTGTGTTTTCTGTATGGAGGGAGAATCCATTTGAGCCAAATGACCAGAAAGCAGAACTAGGTCCATGCTGGCTAACTGGCACCTCTTCATGTTCCTCCATCATTCTCTCCCTGTTGCCAGGACACATTGCGAGATTGCGACCAAGAGTCCACCTGTTACAACACTGTCATTTCACCCATCTACTTCGTCTCCTTCGTGTTGACGGCCCAGTTTGTCCTGGTTAATGTGGTGATTGCAGTACTCATGAAGCACTTGGAGGAGAGCAACAAGGAGGCTAAAGAGGAAGCAGAGCTCGAAGCAGAATTGGAGATGGAAATGAAGACTATCACTCCAGGCCAGCGCAGCCCCTCAGACATCTTTGTTTGGACTGGCAGCAATGGTGGAGAGAGACCCGAGAGCCCTCAAGGATGCACCAATTCCCTGCAAATCAAGGTGGATTCTCAGGTCTCATTAGTTGACCCTGTGGTGAGAATCTCAGTTGGAGGGTGAAGAGGGGTTGACCTGCCTATTTGCTAGGGGAAGACATGCACGAGTCAGTAATGAGGGAATGGTTGTTCAGTACGTCAAGGGGTTGTATTCCTCGCTGTCTGTTGATTAATTGTTGTGTGGTGTGGGAACTGATCCTCCGAGGAAGAGACCCTAGTCAGGTCTCCATACCACCACGACACATCTGTTCAGGGGTGAAGAGCATTGCATTTGTTATGGAGATGTGCCCACCGAGCCACCAAGTCCAGTACTAGCTCCAAATTTGCTGTAATCCAGAGCTTGGGATAGGCCATTTGTGGGAGCAAAATCATGACTGCAGTATGCTTGCTTTTCTAATGAAAGCCATTAAGCATAACATAAAAGAGGAATAAAGCTTTCCTAATCTTTGCTTAAATATTAAATTTGTTTTACACAACCTCAGCTCAAAATATATCCCCACAATCAAGCTTGTAAGAGAAGATTATTTTAAAGGTATGGTAATCCAGAGGGGGCTCAAAGCTGGCTCATCAGAACTGGTGGCAAAGCTCCCATGAGCAGGAGCAGGGCTGTAGTGTGGTAGCTGCAATGAGTCATGACAAGTCTCTCCAAAACACAGTTTGGGGAATGAGAGGTGAGGTCAAGACCCAGACAGGTCCTTGGGAGGGAACTGAACCAGAATTATAAAAGAAGAATGGTCCAGTCTTTTTTTAGTCTAGCTGATTGCAAATTGGGTTAAATTCTACACAGACATCATTAGCTTCTATTACATCATGATTTCACAACAGCGTATCTTGGCCTCTGCCTGGGGTGGACTAATGAGTATTCTAATGCATGAAGAACTCATTTATGATCTTTAGTCCAAGGGTGAGACAGAGTAAATCCCCATTTAAGCTTTCTTTCAATTCCTAAGCTACTGGAAATTTCTAGTGCCGTTAGGAGTCACTGATGTCTGAGATGGAGTCCAAGGCTGTTCTCTGGCGTAAGAAAAGAGAGTTCAGGGTAATGTGGGGAAATCCAGACTCATTACATCCTCTAAGAAGAAACAGTCTCTCCCTACTGTTGTTATATATGTTAAACAGAATACTGGCAAACTCCTCGGTGCTGTTGTCCTACATCATTACCCTGGGCAAAAATAAATAAATAATTAAATAAATAAATAAAAATAAAATTGTTTTAAAACAAACCAGTGAGAAGGACATAGTCAGCTCTTCAGTCTGTTAAACCAGTCCTCACTGAAGACGGCGTTGGAAAGAGCTTATTCTAATCAAAATTTCCAGAGCCTGTTTCTCGCTCTTTCACCCAAAGTCCTTGAAAACCTGATTTTATTCTGATTATTTTTTCTCCCAGACAAAAAATCTTCTTGATGAACCTGATGTTTGAACACGATAGTAGAGGAATACAATTCCCAGAATGCGATCCTGCAAGGTCGTGTGGTCAGCATGCTCTTTTGCTTGCCTGTACCCCAGGGTTTTTGCACTGTGTGCTGTCTGACTGTAACTACGGTCATCATTTCATCGTACGTACTGGCCACTCTCAACGTGAAAGGCGCAACTCTTAAATTGCTGCCATGCTGTCTGTGAAAGTTAGACCCTGCTCTAAGCGGTTTTCCACTGTATGTGCTAAGGCTCGCTGGTTTGAAGTTGGTGTGAGAACTTAGGAGCCTCAGTCCTCGGCTGGCACGTGAATTAATGGCTCAGCGAGTGTCAGTTCTGGGCACCTAAAGCTTTCATGGACAGGATGCTCTTCAGGACAAGTTACTTCAATTTATGTGACCCCAGGTAGGGATTTAGGTGTCACATACTAGGTCCTCTTGCTCAAAAATGCAGGTGCGAGTATAGAAATCTTAGAAGTGTCCTGTGGCAGGAGCGTCCTGCGGTGGGAGCATCCTGCAGACGCTCGCAGCACCGAGTATCGCAGCGCTGCTGGAATGGCCCTACGGTACAGCTCGGGTACCAGGAGTAACGGGTTATATTCACTCGGAGTGAGAATTATGCCTGAAGAGGGGCCTGAAGGGGAGCATCGTGTGGTTCCCGGGGCAGTCGGCTGCGGTCCCGTCTCTGCTAATGTCTGAGAAAGCTTCACTTCTGACTGTGATATTACTGCACTGTTCTCTCTCCTCTCCTGCCTCACCTTTCCCTCCCTCGTGTTTCGTTACTGCTGTTCTCCCTCAATGCTTCTGTTTTTTATTTTCCCCTTCTATTCTGTTTTTTTTTTTTTTTATTTTATTTTTTCTTTTTGGGAGGGTTTCTACAATGTTTCTTTTCTCTGTTTCTGTCTCTGTGCCTCCTTTTCTCTCTCTCTCTCTGTCTCTGTCTCTCTTTTTGGCCTACTTTATCTTTCTACATGCTATACACCACCACCCCTCCTAGGAAAGGCACTTGTTTGATACCATATCACTGCTGATCCAGGAATCTCTGGAAGGAGAGCTGAAGCTGATGGACAACCTGTCAGGCTCTGTGTGCCATCACTATGCCCTCCCCGCTCCCGAATATTACAACTCTGAGAACCAGGTTAATATTCCTCATTTCCTGCAAAGTCTCCATCCAAACTCAGTTCGACCTTTAGTAGGTCAAGTTAAAGTTCTTTGCTTTGTGTAATATAGTCAGAGGGATTTGAAGCATAAGTCGTTTTGACTTTTTCTGTGGGAGTCAAGTTAATATCTCATTATTTTATGATGTTGTATATTGATGCAAGAGCAAAAGTACAGGCACTGAGTTTTCCTCTTCAACACAGTCAATTTAATGAGAAATTTCTTACTGTTCAAGAGTACTGTGGGAAAAGGTATGAAGCCTGTTCTTCATCCTTCAGTGGGGTTCTTCTTTTTAACTTGCTCTTAACCAGGGCTCCCATAGCAATACAGGGACACAGCTGCAGAGCTTGGAGTACACTGTGTGTTTTTTCCAAGGTAGAGCCGGAGTGAATAGGGATCATGACATGACCTCTATGTTTTGTACTTACTTATACTGCCTGAAAATCCAGTTCCACATGATTTTACTGAAGAGGCTTCTTGCACGTGGGTCATTGTAAACTAGATCCTCATCTCTGGTCTAAACCGAATTTAGGAAGGTAGGCAGCCCTTAATGATGTACTCCAACTACTTGTGTGCTCCAGTGCTTTCCTGAATAGATACTGTAATATCCTTATTTAAGATTAGTCCACTTACTTCTTAGAATAAAATTCCTATGGTCTCATATATATTATTCTTTCGATCAAATATTTTCCCTAAATCACAGCAGTGAGCATAATGATAATTCAAACATACCAATTTTTCCTGCAGTCAGAATTGAGCAAACTCCATTTTTTTTTTTTCTGGCTAAAAATAGCAGAATTTTTCATGTTACATCAGGGTGCTTATTTATGGGCTCACTGACACTGTAAATTACCCAACTCTGTGATTCGTTAGAGAAAAGGAACAAGCTTAGGTAAAATGAAGTCCTGCTGCAGATCTTTATATAGCAGGATAACATATCGCCCTCTGATTGCTGCATATCACTTATCAGTGAGGTCTCTTAAGCTCTAGGAAGTGGTTGTCTTTGAGAATTGTCAGAGGACTAGAGATGGAAGCTATGGCGGCTGGGGACAGTGTGAACCTCAGCGAGAGCTGGTTGGAAATTTTTTGACACAACATTTTTCACCACGTAGTGCTGTTGCAGCAGAAATGTTTTGTTTTGACATTTTCGTAATGAAAAAATATAGCATTCAAGTTTGCAATGTTTTTTTTTCTTCTAAAAATTAAGTTAAAACTTTTTTTTAATAATTAAAAAATTACACAAATAATTGAATCCATTTCCAGCAAAATGTTTCAATTGACTCAAACTAAATTTTTCGAGAAGGGAGGGGTGATGGAGGGGGCTTATCTTTACATTTTGGCTTGTGAAAACGTTTGTCATGTTTTCAGGCAAGTCAGGAATTTAGAGCAGCTTTAGGACTCACTGAGAGCAACCTGACTAGTAGTAACTACTCCCAGTGGAGCAATTCCACCAGGCTGGAGTTGCTGGTGTCCTCCAGGCTCTTCTGCAGCCATTCTCCCAGCATCCGGCAGCTCTGGAGATTTGGTCCCTGTTGAGGATTGCCTTCCTCATGCTGGCAGACTCCTCAGCTCTGCCCCCAGGTGCCCCTTTGGGGAGCCCATGGGAAGCCAGGAGAAGTCTCACTCCACTGACAGTGGGCAACCACATGAGACAAGGTATCAAATCTAAGGTGCTGAGAGGGGTCTGGCCCTCTAATTTGTCTCAGATGGAGTTTTGAGCCTGTCAAAACTTAATGTTTTTAAGCCTGGGTTCACTCATCACCAGCTTTATTTGGCCCCTCTGAAGTCATTTCTAAGAGTGAGGAAATCCAACTCTTTGACAACTTACATACCACAGATCTGGGCCTCTACGGCTTTTCTTGGAAGATATATTGCTGTTGAAAGGCTTTTCAAGCACATAAGATAGAAATAGTACTTTTTCTAGTTTAAAAAACAGTTGTAAGAAATGGGAAACTAAAAGGAAACACCTGGGATGTGTCCAGACAAGGAGGCCACTGCACACGTGAACCACATCCACATGTTACCTTATAAAATGTTCTCTTCAGCGCCGCCCTCTGAGGGCACGCCAGTCTCCCAGCTAGATACCTGGGGTGGATTTTAGGAAGACTGAGCCTTTGCTTCTGAGTCAACATCTGCCTCTGAGGTGCTTGTCGCAGTGATTCTGCTTTGAAGGGGATACTGCAATCTCCATTTCCCCCTTCGCTCCGAAGCCTGCAGTGATGTATTGTATCTCCTATGAAAAGAGCTCTGTGCCTAGGGAGAGATCTTTATCAATGTTTTACTTGAATGCATTTAGCAAGGAAACATTAGTGCAAGAACCGCATGTCCATACAGTGTTTGTGCAACAGCTGCAATGCCTTTTCCCACGGCCTTGCTGTGAGTCTGAGAAAGCCATCAGGGGCCAGATCTGAGATGGCGTTTGGGTACTGGAAGACGTGGGTGGAATCCTGAGTAGGACAGTTACCAGTGCTTACACAGGCTAGGCACTGAGGTCTCTTTAGCAGGCCCAACCCCACTGAAGTCATCAGGAAGGCACTTGCTGGCCTTTCCAGACTTCGAATGAAGCCTTAAGTACCCTGCTGTCACCATTTATCCTTCAGGAAGTGAATTACAGTCATAGCTGCCTCGCAGAGAGGGCAGAGGCCCCATAAGCTCCCCAGAGCGCTGAGAAAGGCATCTTCCACACACCGCTTCCATGCACCACCTCAGAAATGGTGTTGGTGTCGGGGAATCTTCTGAGGCTTCAACCAAATTAGCTCAGAGGCCAAGAAAACAGCAGCATGGCCACTGGAATAGGAGTAACTAGGGAGAAGCTTAAAGATCCTGAAGCCTCTTTTATTTGATCACAGCTAGAAGGATGAATATCTCTAGTTTAATGTGATGTTACTTTTGCTTCCTCACCTATGCAGGAGGAAAACAAAATACAATCCTAGCATTAGCATGTGGTTTTAAACTCCCTTACAACTCATCAGTAAGCATTTTGCAGCTCATCAGTAAGCATTAAGTATGCCTATTCCACTCTTTTTCTTTTCTTCCCTATACTCAGTTTGCTTAAGACTGTCCCCAGTACCAACGTGCATGATGTAGCTACTCCCAGTGTAGGGATATTGCTGTGGTGTCTAGAGCTATTTAGATAATGATACTTTTTTTTTCTCTCTCTCTAAAGATTTGTGTCCTGATTTCTTATGCTTAATCATCTCTCCCTTTAGATCCCTCTAGCTGAGATGGAGGCTCTGTCTCTGACGTCAGATATTCTCTCTGAAAAGTCCTGGTCCTTAGCTCTGACGGATGACTCTTTCCCTGATGATACTAACACACACTTACTTAATGCTCTGGAAAGCAATGTACATACACTGGTTGCTGTATAGTCTGATGTTTACAGGGTTCGAAATACTGCTTTCACCTCTCTGTACCTGCCTAATGGCATTTGCAGTTCAAGCACATTTCTAAGTAGAACCAACATTTTCTCTGAACAGGACGTTGTCCTTAATGCCATTAGGTCTTGGGCTGTTAGCACTCCTGTCCGCAAAGTTGGCTCCATGAGAGGAGCAAGTATTTATTTTTATTTTTCCTTTGGTGTCTTATGTAAAAACAAAGTACTTTCTACAAGTAAAATAAACAACAACAACAAAAAGCTTTGGAAAGCGTCAAGGCTGAAATTTCCTTGGCATCTGAAACAAATCAGTGATCCTGAGTGAAGAGACACCCATGAGCGAGTGATTCATGTGTCCTCTGCAGCGGGGTCATCTGCGATCCTGGCATTTGCACTGGATGTTTTTCTTTAGGAACATAGGCATCACAAGGCTTTTTGCGTGACTGGTGCCAGACTGTTTATTTTAAAAATATCAGATTGGGATCTCTCAAAGATGCCACTTTTCCTGTGAATTCTTCTTAGCAGTCATCTCTCTCTCTCTCACACACAGACATACACACATAAAATTTGGCTTATTTTGTGTCTTTTTGAATTAAATGACCAGTATTTTGAACCCTGTCTTGACCATCTCCTCTTTGAAACATTAGACATTTTTAGCTGTGTAGCAGTCGAGTGCTTTTTTTCTGCTGTACAACAGACATAACTCCTCTTCCAACATTTTTGGCCCCATTCCTGTTTTCTTTGTTGTTGTCCACGTAGCTGCCGTTGGATGTTTGTGTTGTTGGTAAATTTTCCTGCCATTCTAGCTGGTTGTCATCCTAATTAGTACTTGTTTGGGAAACATCTCCTTTAAACCGTGACAATATTTCCCATCATGCTTCATGGCATCATGTGCAAAAGATTTTGTAAACTGTATTTAACATTTTGTATGGGGCATTTTGTTTCAAAATCAGTTTTCTGAAGAGTATTCTGGAGAGAGGGACTGAGAAGAGAACTGTTCTAGTTTTGAATTAGATTAGACAAAAGGGTTTGACGATATAATAAAGCCTCAAGAGTGTAGCCAAGATAAATGTTTAACTTAATGTTTTTCTTTCCTCCGGAAAAAAAATGTAAAACTAGGTTGAACAAAACATTTTGTGAATTAGTGTCCATACCAACAAAGTGTTTTGGTCAAAACAATTTCCCAAACTCCTGAAAAACTGCAAGCTTTCATTAAGATATTTTCTAAATGCACTATTTTGATACTTCCTTTAGACACAGTTTTAGCTGAAAAATATCTCAAACAGAATGTTTTAGTTGACTCAAAATAGTTTTGGTTTGGGATTTTCCTTTCTTTTCTTTCTTTCTTTTTCTTTTCTTTTTTTCTTTTTCTCTTTTTTTTTTTTTTGGTTCACAGAAAGCTCAGATTTGATTTTCAGTCAAGCCAAAACAGTTTGTTTTTCAGAACTGCCAGTGAACCAAAAAGTCATGTGTTCACACTGCTCTGTTTGGGAGCTGGATTCAGGAGATCATTTTGCAGCCATTTTCACTGGTTTGCATGAAGTTCACCCACAAGATTTCTCCTGAGATGAGCAGAAACTGGAACCCGCTGTGGTGGTGGATCCTGCCAATGAACCCGAAGTATTAAAGGTTGGGTTTGGAGAGGATCTTGAATCCAAATGCTTGTGTTCAAATCCAAATGGTTTTGAACTTGAAACCTTGGGTTTCAGGCCATCTTCAGTGTTTTAAGCTAAATCATATGAAAGCTAAATAATATGAATGCACAGCCCTGAAGGGGAAGGTGGGGAAGGGAGGAAGAGAGAGGCTCTCAAAACCCACATCTCCGGGTTGCCAGCACAGGTCTCGCGCTCCTGCTCTGAGCGATAGCTGGAGCACGTTGCCCCTGTTATCTCGCCTTACCCGGGCTATGTCTAAATCAGCCTAGTCTCAAGGACTGAAAGTAAAGCTGCGTGACAGTGAAGGTGCGTTTCCTTCATTAAACTCACAACAGTGGTCTTCCTGCTTTATTTTTCTTTTTATCCTCCTTTTTTTTTTTCCTTTTTGTAGATTCTGTTCAATCTTGTCATGTTTTGCTGTGTATACAGAACATCCCATTGAAATTTTGTTTTTATAACTGGAGGACAGAACTGGAAAAATCTCAGAACACCTATTTCAGAAAAAACAGTGGTGCACTGAGTGAGTGGAAGATTTGTCAGAATTAAGGTTTAAAGTTTTCCAAAAGCAGTTATCAGCTATATACTGTATTGAACTACAGTGTCACATCTGATTTTGCTGATTTTCAGCAGAGACCTTTTAAAGATGGAATAACTCTTTTCTTAGAAGTATACAGGGAAGCTGACTTCACTTCCCTTTTTGGCAATACTGTCAAACACGAGAATACCCAAGAGAAAGCTCTGGGATGGAGCTATTTCCTTATGAAATCAGACCTAAATCTACCTCATTCAATATTGCATATGGGGCTGCCCACTCCAAGACACTTTGGCTGCAAAAGCTCCACAGTCAACACATATACAATAACCCACTCTCGCATTAGATCCCTTCTAATTAGAGAACGGCTTTAATCCTGAAGCAGTAGGTTTGAATATCCCTTTCAATAAAATGGGTTTAGTTATTCATTATGTGAGACAAAAACCAATAAGATTGTGTTGGGAGCCAGAATAGAGGGCATTTTCTGTAAACCAGATTTTAGGCGGGGGGGTTGTTAGAAGAGGAAACTGTAGTCACCTTTGCAAAAGTCTGACTCGCTGGTGAGGGCACCGAGCTTTATTGCTGCTGTCAAGGAGCAAAGTTATGCAAAGCACGTGACCGTCGCTGGGCCTTGAGGCATGATGCCTTCTTTACGTCTCCCTGAAATAGTCATGGTTTATTACTGCCGTGTTGCTTCCTCTGTGGCTGTGGATCATCCTGTGTGACAGTTTAGTGACAGTAGCAAAGGAGGGGTGTAGCTTCCTGGTAGATCCATTCGTGCAACCTGTACATACTGGCGGTGTGCATGCCCATCGTGCCATCCTGATCGCAGTAGCTGTCGCTAGGGTTTCTGGGCACTTCTCCTTGTCCAGCTCCGTGATTGCTTTTTTCCTTACTTTTTCTTTTCCGCCCCCCCCCCCCCATAGGCAGATCTCCGCTCCAGAAACGACGCGCTGACCCTGTCTCCCAGCAAGGACTTGCTGAGCGTGAGGAAGCCCTCGGTGGGGCGCACCCACTCCCTGCCCAACGACAGCTACATGTTCCAGGCGCCGGGTGCCGGCCCTCGCGCCGCGTCCCTGGGCGAGCGCAGTCCCGCGTGCCACAAAGCACACTCAGGTACGGCCCCCGCCGCTCCGGCACGATCAGGCTGGCATCTTTCCCAGGTACTCAACTGGAAGCATCGCGTTGCTTTGCATTTCCAGCTAGGTGTCGGTGTCCTGACCTGTCAAATAGCTTTGAAAAGCCCCTCCACCACCTGTAATTTGCCCTGAGCTTTCTGGCAATGCCACAGTGAGAACCTGGCCTGGACCCCTGCTGGGTCCCCTCTGCCTGGCTCCCCCAGGGTTGTGGTCCTTAAGTGCTCATCAGCTCCATCTGTCTCACCTGGAGCAGCTATGGCCCATGAGAAAAAAATTGCAACAGAAAAGTATTTTCTTGTGTCTGTCTTTTTGCAGCAGGACCTGTATTCTAGCAGGTTTTGGAAGCTCTGCATGGGAACATCTGTGAAAAAGGGGGAAAGAATGTCTCTAAATGTCTCTAAAATGAACATAAATGTGCCAAATTGAGAGAGATGGTGTGAGATGAATGGAAAAATGCGTGCGTGGAGAGTTGTCCTTCTCAGTGTGTGCGGCTGGGATGTATGCCTCGGGGCTCAATTCAGAGAGATGCTTGGTTACAGCATGCTGCAGATGGCAAGGACTCTTTAAATGTGCACCACCTAGGTGCTTGCACCTGCAGCTGGCTGCCAGCCCTTATCAATGTGCTTTCGTTTGCTCTGTGTGCCGGGGTTACCTGCTGCTGGTTAGTGGATGTAGCCGTCTTTAATTCTTGCTTGTAGCAGGCCATCGTTTTTAGACATTTGTCACAGATAAGACAGAGAAGTTTTTATGAGCATTGTCGTTTGAAGGCTTCTAAGCAGAACATAATTTCAGCGCTGCTCAGAACGGCTGCAGATTTGAACAGATTAGAAATAAGATGTCGAAATTTGCATAGTAATAAGACTTTGGATGAATAGCGGCTGTTGAACAGCAGAAAGAAAATGCAGACACAGTGAAGGAAGATGAATCTGGAGTTGTGAGAAGTCCCTGCCATAACATGAAATTTTCAAGGTCAAGTGCAGTACTGCGAAGAGCATGTTCGTACACAATGCAGAAGGTGTGGGTAAAATCCTGGTCAAATCCTGCTAAGGTAAATGGTAAAACTCTCATTAGTTTCAGTGGAGCCAGCATTTATGGCTCTCTATAGCAGCCAAGAAATTCCCTGGAGTTATAATCACTGACCTTAGAGAAGAAGCCCATTTGCAACAGGGGGAGTTTCTAGTGTTCTGCTTTTGACCCTTAATTTGGATGCGCTTGTCCTGTCTTGAGCAAAACCTACTTCGCAAACAGAAGGTGGGTGATTTCTGCTTTCCTCTTTTCTCCAAGATTGCACTCTCCAGTTCTCCGCTTGGAGAACTCAGCAGCCCTGGCTGACAGCAGGGCTTGCAGGGGGCAGGCATTGCGCCCTGGTGAGTTCACGGGAAAAATTGTTCTGCTGAAACCTGGGACGAGCGTTTTGGAAAGGTAAAGTGTCTTATTCACAGCCCTATTAAGCACTTAAAACGCTTGTCTTTTTCTCCTCCTGGTGCAATTCCAGTTGTCTTGACTGTGCCAAAGTGCTCCAAGGTGCCCAAGGTGGCTGAATGTTGGCACGTGTACTGCTGTTCTGTTCCTCCTCCAATGTCACCGCTTTGCCGGGGGGAAGCCCCCCTACCTGTTTACAGTTGGTAATATTGTAAAGTGCTGCAAAGAGAGCAAAAGGTGCCAGGCGTCTCTAATAAATCACAGCAACTAAGCCACAATATTTCAAGCTGCGAAAGGTTTTGTTGTCAGAAACACTGGCACTTGCAGGAGGTATTTGTTTGAATACTCCTTCGTAATGGGGCTGTTGTTCTGGGAAGGATTCCAGGACAAATGAGATTCTCTGGGATGCAGTCCAGGTTAAATGAATTGTTTTGAAAAATGTTGGGCCTGAGGGGGGGGGGAAGGGAAGCATGCAGTGTTTCAAACCTTTTAGAAGAAGTCGCCAGCAGCCACGAAGGGTCAGAAGGAGGCTGTAGAGCATGTATTGCCTTCTCCCGGGATGCTTTGCAAAACTAGCCTTGAAAGCTGCCAGGTGCGGTTTGCTTTCATTTATTTCCTGTGGGCACTCTGGGACTGAGAGCCTTGTAGTCAGTCTCTGGATCCACTCAGGTGTGGAGACATCCGTTTCTAGAAACTTTCAAAATCATGCATGTAGAAACTGCCAGCCCAGATGAACTTCGAGCTCATAATCTTCCATTCTTAACAGGAGCTAGTCCCAGATGTATCAGGAGAAAATGCCAAGAAAAATGAAATAATGGACAATTTTGGAATAACTTATTAGTAGGTGGGCATTTTTTCCCTGTCATGGTGAGCTGGTTGTTGAATTTGGTGTTTTTGCTATGCCTGTTTGGTCCAAGATGCAAAGTAGTAGTTTTCTTTGGAAGGTCTCTGAGACAGGGAAGTGATCACTAGATGGACACTTCACATTCCTGCTTCTTCTCCTTCTTGCAAGGTTCAAAGGCATCAGTGCAGTCCCAGCCGGCAGACACCAGCTCTCTCTTGCAAATACCAAAAGACCATTTTCATCATATAAGAGCTCACGATCACTGGGTCAGAGAGAGCAAGCTGCAGGTTTCCCAGCCTGTGCACTCCCCTTCTGCTGAGAGGCTGCTCCGCAGACAGGTAAGCAGACTTACAAACCTGCTAAGGTTTTATAATGCCACGATACCAGCTTAACCATACTGTAAATTCAAGGAGGGATTCATAGAGAAACCTCAGGAGAATTGTAATTCTTCTACAGAAATAATAAAAAGGTTGACGCATTTGGATCTGAAAGCCATCCAAGAAGCTCAACAGCTGTGTGTGATGGGCATCATCTCCTTTGGCAATGTGCTTAAATGTTCTCCAGGTTGTTAGCACTTTATTCTCTCTGTCCACTTGGTAGATGCTGCCAAATGCTCCCCAGGGCACCTTGGGGTTCAGGGAACTATTTTTTAATTGCTGCAATTTTCTCAGTGCTTGAAAGGACACGGTGTCTACAGACTGTGTTCCTGGCCACCCTTCCCCTGGCTCCACAGATTTCTTGAAAGGGGGAAACTATCATTGCTGTTTTAAAGGCAGCTGGATATCTTATCGTATGCAAAACCTTCACGGAAAGCATGCCATTTTTAGAGTGAGAACTGAAAATTAAGATCTTTTAGTTTTTTATCGAGACACTTCACTTTGTGAGAGCAAAGGGACTAGCTAAGAACATACTCTGTCGATTTTGCGCCCTGTGTCACAATGAAAATCAGTGGAAGAAGTTACATTCCCAAGGCCAAAGGTGCTGTTGGAAGTGGGATTTGGGTTTTTGAATCTTCTATGTGCTTTTGAAAGGTGAAAAGGTGAAACTTGAGAATATACAGAACAGATTCCATTTTGTAACTGATTTTATCTTTTTTTTTTTTTTTTTTTTTTTTTTTTTTGCCTCACATTGATTTAAATCCTGATTCAACCCAAGATCTGAGAGATCTAATCAAAGATTCCAATCTGCTTAATTGGAAACATAAGTTTAAATTTATCTTTTAGTAAAATACTTGCACTTGTGCTTGTCTCTCATGTGTTTAAACATACTTGATTGTGCTGCTGGGTCAGAACCAGAGGCATATCTGATTCCTGAACTCTGTTTTCCTCAGTAATTTTCTATGTCTGGTTTTATATACACAGCCTAGATCATTCCTTTTATTTTTTTTTGCAAAAATAATTTATTTCCCAAATGAAAATATTTCCCTTTCTTTCATCTTTTAATCAACATTGACAAATTAGACAGTTGATTCATTAAGCTCTAAAAACAAATGTGAAGTACCAAGGTTAACAATTACATTAGTCTGCAATACTAAGCTGACAAGAGGAATTCCTAGCATGTATTCGCTTGCACAGGGCTGGCCCACTATCCCAATCACCACTAATGGGGAAACTAATTGATGTCATGATTCCAGTTCGTAACCATCCTCCCGTGCCTTCTAATGAATAACAGACCCATTCTTTTGAACTGATCTGTCTAGAATAAATTAGCAGGTTAGCCATCTTCCCCAACCTTAATTTTGTTCATATTTACGGAGGCTTCCTTTTCTTAAACCCTTTCAATATTTACATTAATTCACTCCCCTGCCTCCTCCCTCTGCTCGTACTGTGAACCTGGAGTGATTTTTTAAAAAAGAAAAGGGCTTTGGGACAGCAAGCAGCTCTGTCCACGGACCAGTCACATCTCTCCGAAAGTTAGAGATGCTGCAGCAGAACCTCACCAGGACCTCGCTGCATGCCAGCGTGTCACCAGCCACTTCAGGGTCGCTAGCATCTAATTTGGGATTTCTGGAAAACTCTTGGCTGGACTGTGTAGCATTAAGCATGAAGGTTTGGGAGCACTGGTCCTAGCTCCTAGCTACGCTGACCTGACCCTCCAGGTGTTCATCTTTCTGACCTGAGTTCAGTAGAATTTGAGCAACGCTCAGAGAGGTGCGTGGCTTAGGATGCCTGTCACTAGCCCATGTTTATGGGCATTATAACATCTGTGGCAGGGGAGAAGTTTGTGGCCTTCTGCCAGCATTTTATACCTGTCAGTGGCAAACCGGATGGCCAAACACTTTGAAACTTAGTCCTTAAAGAGGCCAAATTCCCTTTACCTCCTTGGCAGAGCTGCTTGCTCAAGTACTCTCTGCTCTGCTCCTCCTATCACCATCCCTAATACTCTGCTAGCTCATCACATAGCCCAAACTAGGAAAGCATTTTGATTTGCAGTACCCATTTTTCTTTACTGTTACCTATTTTGCATGTAATTCTGATTTTTTTTCTTTCTTCTTTTCTTTCTTTCCTTTCCCTCCCCCCTTGTCCTGCCCCCATCCTTAATTTGTGCATAGATAAATCTTGTCCACCACATTCCTGGTCCGTGCACTTTCCTCCATCGCTAAAACCTGTGTGTTTAACCTCCCTTTCCCTTCAGAGTGCTGTAGCATGGACACGGTCCCCACGGTAACACGCAGTTTAGACTCCGGAAAACTTGACAATTAGCAATACACTTACAGACGAAGATTAGCGGATCAGATGCTTGGAGAGAACATTTAAAGCCAAGCTCCCCACCGAGTACCGGGCTCCTTGGCAGTGCATTGCACAAGGGCTTTTCTCCAGGAGAATTAAAACCACGTTGATTTTGGTTCTGGTTCCAGGACTACACCAGATTATGGCTGCTACCGGGGTATACACCAATGTAACGATGGATGGTCAAACCAGAGGAGGGGAGGTCTCTCTTTTTATTTTGAAATGAGTCGGTGAAACATTTATCTGAGCAGTCACTGCTAATGTCTACCAAAGATGCCTGTATTTTTGGAAAAGAAAGAACTGGTGGTGGCTACTATTGCATTTGTGTACATCACAGGTTTGTGTTCAAGCAAAAGCAATGACAACAAGAATTGTTTTTTTGCTTTTGTCTTCTACTCTTTTGTGGCCTATGCGTCAGGGTATGTACATGATTTTTTCTCCCTAAACAATCACTAAAACTATTGGCATTGAGGAACACAGAATTAGCTTCACATCTGACTATGGTTAATTACCAGCATGATGCTGTAAAATTTTAACTAGAAAGGATTCACTAGTTTTGGACAAAAACGTTTGCCATATTGAATATTCTCCCAACTACCATGGACAACAAAGGGAGCCCAATGTGCAGATGCAGCAACAGTTGCTGGTGGTTGTTCGTGCGCATGTGTACGTACTGCAGCTGATGGCAGCTTGGCCTGAGCAGAGATCGTTTGGCTCAAATGATCCTTTTGGAACTATTTTTATAAAAAAAATCTATGATCATTTGGAGTAGATTTGTCACAAAAACATTCTTTGGTATGAGGAATTTCATGGCTTTAGATGACTTTAAAGGACTGAGACTGGCTGTGTGCATTTCCTCCAAACTTCTTCAAGAAACTTTTAATTTTTAAGGTTATTTAACAGTCTTCTCAAACTCAAGACACTGGTTTTCAGGGCTAGTTAATATGGCAGATTTAGAAACTCTTCTGACAAGGGATGCAGTGCAGTGAAAGGATGAAGCCTTCAAAATATGTAGTCCTGCAGCAGGCAATGGCAAGCTAAATTCAGTGACCTTATGCAAGGGGCCAGGGTTTCACTGAAAATCCTGTGACTCCCAAGTAACCAAACTCTTCCACTTTGCTGCCTGTCCATGCCTCGTGTCTCCGCAGTGCCGTGCCCTCGGTGCTCGGCTCGATGGTCGCACCGCCGGCGGGACGGGAGGCGGCGTGAGGGCGGCAGGCTCCACTCTGCCCCAGGATGTTCCAACCCTGGGCTGGCTCTGGAGATCCTGCTCCGGGTCCTCAGCATCCCCGGAGCTGAAGGGAAGGGATTATACGGGGCTCTTTGCACTTCCTTCTCCCACTCATACTTGGGCTGGTAAAATTATAAAGGGGTTTACAGGAGACCGTCATAGTTTATATAACAAGAATATGCCTACGTTTGGGTGAGGGTATTTGGTTTTTGTGCTCCTCCTCAGTTCAGAGGAGAAAGCTGAGAGTCAACCATTTATGGCAAAGAAAGGGCCAAATTCTGCCATAACGTTTGTGAGGATAAACCCAGAGATAAACACAGAGAGTCGAGGCCCAGGAACGGCTATCACCCGTGGTGCAGGCTGAGCTATAGGAGCCGCTGGTGTCTGTGGCTCTGTGCTGAGGTGTCTTGGCGGAGTTTGGTGCCCTGTTAACGTTACGCCTTGCTCCTACTAACCTCCGTTTGGTCTGTCTCTCTTATCCGGCGACTCCCCTCCTCCCCAATCCCTTTGCACTCCGATGCAGATGGCGATAAGAAATGACTCTTCAGACAGCAAGGAGAACGTGCACGTGGAGGTGAGTGAACTCGTGGACCCAACCGCCCCCGCCATGCCCAAGGAGGAGTCACCTGGTGCTCTGACGCCCACAGGAGCGAGTGACCTGGCTGCGTGGAACCGGGCGAGCGTTCGTACGCAGCAGCATTCCCACAACCAGTATAATATTTCAAAGCAGGCACCAGCGTCGTGTGCTTGTGCAGACTCGTATCAAGAGACAGCTGGAGACTCAGTGGACCAAGAAGTATCTGAAACAAACAGCTCTTCGGAGCCTTTCACTTCAGAAACTTGTACAGCCTCGAGTGCCTGTTCAGAGGTTTGGCCTCTCTCGCCCAAGAGGAACATAGGCAATACCGGCAATGTTATGTTGAAGGACCTGAAGAAATACCACAGTGTAGACACCCAGGGCCTTCTAAAAAAACCACCCTCTTGGTTAGATGATCAAAGGAGACATTCAATAGAAATTTGTTCCATGGAAAACAGCCCCCAGCACCATTCCACATCTAGCTCTTCTGGCTTCATAAGTCAGGTGGTAAGTGAAATGGAAGGCTTGCAAGGAATGCGGCAGAAGAAAAAACTGAGCCCCCCATGTATATCTATAGAGCCACCCGATGGACAGAGTTTGCTGCCTAGAGGACCTCACAGCATCTCACCTGCCGGCGCAGACAGTTGCCTGAGACGGCGTGCACCATCCTGTGAGTCCAAGGATTCGATGGATACGGGGGAGTCGTTGCTTCCGGACAGTATGTCAACATCTCCAGCCCCAAAGAAAGACTTGTTGACACTTCCTAGCTTTTCCTTTGATCAAACTGAAATGGACCCCTGAGTTACTTTTCTGTTGGTGCCAAACGTTTTCTTTCTTTCACGTAATAGAGGAAAAAAAAGAAACTAAAAAACTGTATTCCAGAATGGCACTGGGTAAAAAATTTCCAAAGAAAGATTAAAGAACCAGCTGGTTAAGAGAGTGGTTAACCTATATCACGCTTACTTAAGCATACGTTCTGCTTAGGTAAAAGCAATACAATGTGCAGAATCTATATGTATATTATATTTTATTAAATTAATTGAATCTAGCATTGCGGGATGTAGTACATTTTGTGACTAAAGACTCGTTTAATTTTCTTCTATTTTAAGAATCTCAGAATATTTCTGAGATAAAGTTGGTTTTTATGAATATTTTAACCTAAAAATATATATTTAATCCCTTCTCTTTTTTTGTTTTGTTTTGTTTAGATTTCATTTTGTTTTGCAAAGCACAAAATGTAGCCAATTAGTGCATTACAGAGGAAATGTATCCCACAGTCAGCAGTGAATAAGAATTATTTAATGTAATTTATTTTTTCCCCTTGGACTTCAATCATCTTCTGGAAAAAGAGCATTTGCATAGTCGAGAAACGCAGTGGTATTTTTTTAACCAAATAATATTCCAATCTTACGTAAAATTGACTTCCAAAGTAAAAGCAGGTGCGCAAAACGAGGAATGTACAAAACGCTGATAGATGCCTGAAGGCTGTGAACGGAGAGCCAATTTAACTACAGCCGGCGCTACACAGTGCTGATTCGTAGAAGGGTGTTGTATATTGTCCACTGGTGGGTGACAAAAGCATGTTCATCGATCTCTTTTCAAATATGCCTAGGAAATTTGGGCAACAAAAGCCTATGGTCGCTCCTGAAATGTTTTTTTCCGGTGTCTCAGCTAACGACTGTTTCTTCTGGTTGGTTTTACACGTGTGCAAGGCCGCTGTTTTCCCTGCACTTACTGCTTTTGCACCGGGGTGGAAAGGAGAATAAGGCCATATTTAAGATTTGTACCCAGTGGCCTCAGTGCAGCCAAGACACAGCAGTGTGCTTAAGCACATGTTTAAAGTTAAGCTCCCACTTAAACTGTGTTGAGGTTGATCAAGATTAAGTAATTACTTAAAATTAAAATCATATGCCTGTATGCTTAACCGAATCAAGGTCTGTTAAAGTTTGCAAAGTTATTCTACAGAATGCCGTAAGCAGGTCTGCAGGTACTGAAAGGATTGTCGATTTTAAGTAAAACTGTCAGGGTTTTTGCTGTTGCTACTAGCGTTAATTTACATGACCCTAATTGAAATTTATTTCCAGTCTAGTAAAAGCCTTAAGTAGCAACATCACAGTAAAAAAAAAAAAAGAAAAAAAGGTGGAATTTATATCCTTACTTTATAACATGTTCTTAATGTCAGTCATCTCCAAAATTAACTGTTTATTCTGTGCTAATGCCCTCTGCAAAAACCAGTCTGTAGGAGTGGAGCAAGCAGGACAGCAGCACAGCCTGAAGCTCAGCGCAGGGTTTGGCGCAGCGGGACACATCCTGCTGATGGAAACCAGGCATTAACTTCACTGAACCTCCATGAAATCAAATTAAGATGTAGGCTCAACAAGACTTTGGAAGCCCTAGTTTAAAAAGTGTGTGAGTAGTCGCAGGTTTAAAATTGCACACATGTACAAGGCTTTGCTGGATCACAGCTTTAAAGCAGCACAAGCAAGGGAGGGATTTGTGCTAATTCGATCAGTCAGGCGTTTGTAACTTTTTGAGAACTACTGATCTCCTCAAGTCACTAAAACATGTTGGTGTACAGCCTCTTATCCTTTCAGAGATTAGACGATTATGACTACGTGTATCCACATTCGCTTCAGGTATATATGCAAGAAGAAGATGCTGTTCATGTGTCATAGGCCTGAGAGAGGTCTTAAGCTCCTGTATTTTCATTTGAGGAAGTTTGCTCCATAAATGATCCCTGCTGATTGTACATGCCCTATGAAAACGCAGGGATTTCGGCAGGAAGTCAGGCAATCGGGGCATTTAAAGAACGAAGATTAACGTTCTCTGCTGGTTACTGCAGTTAGGTTAATTCTGGGCTGGGACTTTTTCCCTCTCTTCCATAGTTACAATATGGGCCCACATGGAGAACGCTCGCTTTGAAACGCCAGCCAAATTCAGAGTTAAGCCCATTTAAAGCAGCTATTTCAAACAAACCTTTCATCAGTTCTTCCCTGGAATCGTATTTAAGGGAATAATAAAATTACAGTGCACTAAGACTGAGAAATAGTCTTAATCCCTTTTTTGGGGGGATTAAGGCTCACTCACAATGAGCCTTAGCTTTTTCTTTCACATCTACTAAATAATTTGGCAAAATAGCTAGGCTACTAAAATTGCTCTACCCTGGTTCACTTAATGCTTAGCAGTGTGTATATGTAGCTGGAACGATACTACTCGTACAGTTCCTTCCCTTGAAAATAACACACAGCATTTTAGCTTGAAATCATGGCACAAAAAGGTGATGTGATGTTAATCCAAAAGCTCAACTCCAAATATAACAGAAAGCCTGAAGGCTGATCTGTTTTCACTACTTGGGGTTTTGCCCACTGACAAGCTTTGTGTGAGTAACAAGAAGTTTACATCATACATTAGTATTCAATAAAGACTAGTCAATAAAAAATACTGTATGATGATGCATTCAGGAAAAAAAATCCATGTAAAATAGTTTGTTTTCTAAACCAGATAAGTTTTTTTCTAGCTGCCCTTTTGAAAAAAAAATGGATAGAAATGTACTGCAGTGTGTGCAATAATCTTAACGTAATTTTAAATACCTTTCGGGGGGGGTTTTATAGAATTTGACTTTTTTTAAACAAAATGTACAAAAATCCACTGGAATTCTGTAGAACGGTTATGTTGATAGAACTTTTTATATTTTTGTAGCAACCTGTAGAGAAATTGTTAAAAAGTCTGTGTAGCGTCTTGGGGACAGAAGCAGCTCTATGGAAATTTTCCTTTTCACAAACCCGGAGCCAGTCCTACTGTATTACAACACCCCTAACCTAGTTCCCGCACCTGCGTCCAGGTCATGTTTCCAAGTAAGCAACTCCGCTAAAGGTCTACGATACTGCAGTGCTATTATTGTTTAATACCTGAACTGACATAAATCACCTACCCTGAGAACTCGGCCCATATTGACCGGAAAGTAGTTAGTTACATTGCTAGCCAGTTCATCCAAGCACACCAGCACTTTAATACTGTGGTTTTACTGTACACAAATGGGAGAGAATATTCTGCTATCGCCAGTGGGACAGGTGAGGAAGGAGAGGTTGCAGATGTGTCTGGAAAAATTTTAAGTCCATTTTGCAGCCCCTTGCACATCGAACTAATTTTTCATAGCTAGGTTACAGGCTGTTTATACTGTAGATACATGGAGGAGGGCAAAGAAAATACTGTTTTTGACTTCTGTGGATTGCACTCAGCACAAGATGTGTTCAAGGGAAAAAGGAGGAAAAAAAAAGCAAACAAAAATGCTACATTGTAAATTAGGCTATGCCCCAGTCTCCCCTTTTCTGCCCCTTTGGCTATAATAACCCATGTACACTATTACACAAGGTGACTAGAGTAGGCACAGTACCTTGCAATGTCTGTAACAACCTAGTATATATTATAGAACTTTGTATTTAATAGTTAATATATTGTTATACTGTATCAGGTATATAGGCCAAAACCAAGATCTTTTGGTCAGGGCAACAAAAGGTGGTATTCATGGGGAAAATTGGGTTAAAACGTTCCTTTTTAAAAAATAAAAAAAGACAAAAAATGAGTGTAAATCTTTACAAATGACAAAAACAAATGTGTCCTATTAAAAGCTTTTGAAAAGAAAACAAACGTGCACTTCCCTTTCTTTTCACTGTTGATAACCTGTACCATTCAGACTGGTCAAATCTTTGGTTATGTTTTGATTGCGAATGGTTGGAGTAGTACAGCAGCAGCAGCCAATGCAGAGACAGGAGCCCACCCGAGCTGGACATGCAGATGTTGCTCTGAAGAGATGCTGGACTTTTCCACGCAGTCATAGCTTCTGAATTTCTGATCTGAACTATAGCAACCTTCCTCTCCGTCACAAAGTTGCCCCTTGTTTTTCCCCTTGCAGGTCCGGCATTAGTAGAGATGAATGCAGCAGCTGCGCGGCGGGCCAGGGCAGACCTCCAGAGCCATCTGCACCTAAACTCTTCAGGGGTCTTTAGTGACAAGTCGTGGTAGCTCTTAGGGTGAGGAGCATCTCCTGTCCTCTGAGAAGCAGCCACTAGAGGGAGGAACCAGGCACTTTTAGTTGCTCTCCAACATCTTTGCCTCCTTATTTCACACTTTGGCTTGATGGACTTCATGGCTCACCAGTCAGCTACACGAGAGCTCCAGCACAATTTCCTTATCTAAATGGTGTTTTGCTAAAGGCTCTTTCACCTCTGTACAGAAAACAAGAAGAAAGTTACCCCTTGAACAGAGAGGAAACATGGATCCAAGCAAAATGCCACCAAACCCCCAAGGAGCAGGACTCCAGAGGTGGCCTCTGTCATGCGGCTGCAGTTCCCAAGGTCCAAGCCTCTGCATGGTGAGGGCACCCAACGGCCTCTGACCCCAGGAGCAGCTAGTGAGCAGGCTGGACCGGGAGTGCAGAGCAGCTGGAGAGCCAGGCATGTCACACCACGTGCAGAGGTGAGATCACTTGGCAGTTCATTCCTGGTGGGAAGGTGAAGCCCTCTATTTCCAGAGCCGGGTTTTGGAGGAACTTGGGCAGGGGTGACGGAGGTATTTTTTTACTGTGAGCATTCCTATACTGAATCTCTTTTGCTGCATTTTGCTTGTGGCTTTAGAGAGCTCCCACCCAGGCTGGCCATTTGTGGACATGCTGTCTATTTACCAGAACTCAGGCACGGCACTTTGTTACTCTGTTTGGTAATTTGGATGCCACACAAAAATAGATTGTTTTGTTGCAATGGTAGCTGCATCTGGATGGGGGCTGCGTTTCAAATCCAATTCATTTCTGGCTTAATCCAGGCAGTTAAGTGAACTTGGCTAATTGGCCTGCTCTTCTAAGGGCAGTGTCCGCCGGAGGAGCTGCACATGGCATGTCCCCAGGCCACAGCTCGGTGAGTAGCTGCAGGAAGGCTATGAAAGGCCTTTGCATACATTCCGTATTTCACATGTCCCAAAGATACGTACAAAAACACGCCAACACACGGCCGTAGACACGACCAGTACTACGGCAGGAAAAAGCAATTTAAAGAAACATCTCTGGCTCTCTTTATTGCCAGCAGCACCACATAAAGGACCAGCCCTGATCACTCGGGCTTTGGTCCAACAGAGCCATGAAGGGACCTGCCCGGCGGCCCCCGCCCGCACCCCCGCGGGCAGTGGGGCTGAGCCGGCGCGCCTGGTGCCTTTTCCTGCACAGCGTTTTGCTACCATCTAGTGGGCTGGAGATCGCGGGAGGTTTCAGGAAGCTGCTGCCAGGTTACGGGCACCCTAACGCTCTTTGGCTACCGGGAAAAATCACATTTGCAAGAAAGACCCTGCTGTTCAGCTCCACCTGTTCGGGAATCGCTCTGTTTCCTAGCGCAGGGCCGGAGAAGCGGTACAGTAAAAATCCGGGGCAGGGGAGTCTACTCCTGCAGGGATTTCACCCCGTGGGTTTGATAGCCTGGTCCCTCCCCGCAGCAGGAGCAGAGGCAGGCCGTCACAGCTTGTGCAGGGCCCAGGGAGACAACCACAGTCCCAGGGCTGCCGGCAGCACAGAGGCCAGGGCAGCACCCAAAAGGCTTATTTGTCTCCACACATGCTTACTCCTCCTTTTTTAAGCACATTGAAAGCACCCCGCTCAAAGCATACTCCTCGCTGTGCAGCCCATGCATCCATCCATACGGATCGTGCACTTGCATGCAGCGGCCAAGGGCCTCACAGCCCGTGAGCTCACCCACGGTGCTTTGGCCAGCGGTGGGACGGGTGGCCAGAGAGGCCTCGCTGCGACGTTGCATGGCTCGGACCCAGGTACTGCGAGCTCTCTGTGTAAGAGAAGTAACGTGAGAGATGGCCCCGCTAGCTCCGGCACCGGCCGAATGCGTGTCGCTAGGTGGCAATGCCACAAAACACCTTTGCTGGGATATTTCTGCGCTTTGTCCTCTTCTGCACCTGAGGGCTGTCACAGCCCGGCATTTCTGTTTGGTTTGGCTTGATCTTCAGTGGAACGCCACTGACTAACTGGCAGTTTAGCATTTGAGGGTGATTAGAATTTAAGATTGGTTTTATGTGTTCCACTCAGTGCTTCAGATCTGTTTACAGTGCTCTCTATAATCCCACAACATCCTGTGGCATTTTCTCTTGTTGCTTGAGTCACTGGACACTATAATTGGCAAGCTTTCAAAGGTCCTGAATAGATTATCTTTCCATATCTATTTAATACTTCAAATAATGCAACCAAAGTCCCCTGCAGCTCCAGATGGAAAATGAAAAGGCTAGTTAAACCACTTAATTACTTACTGTGCTATCAATTACTTTATAGAAATATAAAGCAGATTCCAGATGTTCCAGGTGAAGCCAGGAAGGAGTTAAAACTGGAGTCGTTACACAACGGAAAAATACTGCAGCAGGCAGCGTGCCAACAGTGGCAAGGGCAGCGCAGAGTCGCGCAGCCGTGTGTCGCGGCCGAAGGCCAGTGGTCGTTCCCCATTCATTCAAAGGAAGACGACCCCAGTTTGGGGGGCAGGAGTACTGCTACCATCGTGAGCTCCATGTGTTGGTTTTGTGATGAAGTTCTGAGGTAGGATAATTTGGGGCTTTACCTGCCAGCCTGCCCAAGTGCCACGTGCTGCTTGTCTGCAGATGTTTGTTCATCACTCTAAGCTCCCTCTGCAACTCAACCGCCTACAAGCTGAGGTGTGTTAGACCTGCCACAGGCTTAACTAACCTCTTGCGGCACTTCCAAGCATGTTAGTGGTGTTATCAAACAGGCAACAGAGAAACATCCAGGGCTTTCTGAGGGTTGCTGCCTGCCTCAAGTCTGCTGGTAGCTGGAGCAGCTCCCAGGATCACCTTGGGGAGATCTTGGTAGCTCTTCCATGCCTTGGTTCTTCTGCTCACTGCTCCCAGGATGAAATGTAGGCACACGCTCATGGAGCAGGGAAAGGTGGCATTGCACAGAGTGTCCTGGAGGAGTCACACACATACCATTTTCTCTTCTTGTAGGCCTTTGATGCATTAGGCCCTTCCCAGCACTAACAGAGGGACTGTACAATGCAGCTTGAGGCCAAATGCTCTGCACTCCTCATTTCTGGGCTGGCTTTCTGGGGAACTGCCATCTCCGTTATTTCAGACAGGGAGAAGCTCTTGCCTTCCCCTCCTTCCTTGCAAGGCCACATGGCTCATACGTGCTGAAAGCAAAGAGTGGGGCTGCAAGTAAAAACTGGGGGCTGCAAATTCCCAGCCCCTTCCCTCACTTCTAAACTGCTCGACGTGCTTTCTGGAACAGGGCAAATTAAAATTGAATACTTTACTGCCAGAAAAGGGCTGCACACTATATGCAACACCTTAGACCTTGGAGAAACCCAATCTGCCGCTACTCATGTGATGTTGACTTAAACAGGAGTTTGTTACAAGTCCACATGTTCATGTGTCAAAATGAGGTGCCATCCTCTTACAAGGTGTATAGGATCTTGCTGTAAATGTTATTTTGGTGGCTTATTTTTCTTACCATCTGTAAACTGTGACACCTCTGTTGGTTTCAGAAGGGGATCTGAGCCCCTCCTGTTTCAAACAGAGAAAGACAGTGGTATTTAAATTCAATGTTTAAGCTCTCCTCAGCCCTCATCTCTAAGTGTTTTTCACGATGATTTCTCAGGGGATAGGTCACACTTCATTTTGCTTTTGGTGTCTGCAAATCAGCATGAGGTGGCATCTGAAGAGAAGCCTGCCTCATATCTGACTCTGTCCTTAGACAAATAACTCCATTCTCAGGTTTCTTCCTCTCCTGCCCAGCCCATCACTGTATTTTATAGCTAATTTTCTGCTGCGTAGCCCTGAGTGTGCGTGATGCATCATGATTATACTGACTTTGAACACCTGCCCTACAGGTTAGCAGGTGAAAAGTCTTTTCCCTGTGTTACCTGCTATGGAAAGGAGGATGCAGATACGTTAATGAATGAACTCAGATCAAATCCTGCCACTCCCAAAACAAGTGAACAGTGACAGAAAGCTGTCTCCCAGGTTCATGACCTCTCTGATATTCACACAGAAGGCACCATTTCATTTTCCTGCATTGCCAGCCTGCATTTTCGGGAACGTCATAGGAGTAATGACATGTTTCCAGTTACAGGTCTGGCTCATCTGTCTTCCCTCCCATCATCAAAGAGAAAGAGGACCAAACTGCAGCTGCTTGAGATAGTGCTTCAGGCTCTGCTTTGCACCCGCGGCAGCAGAATCCTTTACCCGAGGCCTTCCCAGAAGCTTTTAAGCTTCCTCCTGTCGTGTCTTTCTGATAATGTAATATTTCCTTTGTTCCTGCCTTGAATTTTTTCCTCTCTGCTAGACTGGTTTTCCAGACAGCACCTGGAAGTCAGTAATTATATTGCAAAGTCAGTCTCAAGCACGCAGGGTCTGCTGTGAGGTCCAGACTCTGGACTGGCTGCCAGGTGACCCTCTAAATCGTGTTGGGGGAGCAGAGGGCGTGCGAGATGGATGGGCAGACTGGCACCCAGCAGGCACCCGCTCATCAATACTATCCCTGTCTGATGCCATGAACTGCTCCTGAGGGTGAAAGCTGCCTACCATGAATTAGAAATATGAAGCAACAGGCAGAATCAGGAACTAATTTTGGACCCTGTGAGAGCTGGGGAAGTACCAGAGCACAGGACCTTTCTCCACAGATTAGCTGGAGCAATTCCACTGAAGTCAACAGTTTAATTGGGGATTAATGCACATACCATGTATGAATGGAAGTATGCAGTATATTGATAAATTAAACCTCTCCCCTCCTGCACACACAGCCTAAGGTAGCTGTTCTCAAGGTGCATTTGTAACCTGTGACACCTCGTAGTGTCAGAGCCAGTCTTCATTTAGGGCAGGCTTTCAAACTGCGCCAAGTTCTGCTGCTCTGTGCAAGAAGCCAGAGATACATGTTTCTGTGTCAAGAAATTTCAGATTCTCAGCACTTCTTTTCAAGGTAAGGTCTAAGTGAACAAGCCCTCTTGCAAAGAGATCTCGCAGTGTCCTTAGAAGATCTCTCTCACCCAGCTGGATGTGGCTCCTCTTGTATTCACTGTGAGGGCTGTAATGTGATTGTGCTGGTTAGCCTAGATCAGTCGGAGATTTCCAATCTTGTAGGCAGCCACCAAGAAGCTTATCTTGGGCAAGTGCTTATCTTCCTGCAGTAACAAGTACTGCATTCCTTTAGCCAGATTATTGTGACTAAAACAAATTCTCAGCATTGTTCATTGAGAGCACATGGCTTCCTCTGATAGTGCTCCACGTGGGTGTTACACCTAGCATCTTCCATGGTCCAGTCATAAAAGGCTACTAGATTTTTTTTTTCGAGGTGAAAGTGCTTCTCATTCCTTTTCCTCTCTGGTGAACATTTTTGACAATAGCCTTGTGCTTGATGGTTCTTCATGCTCCAGCAAAAAAGGAGATTGGAACTCTTGAGATATTTAAGTAGATTTGTGACAACAGAGTGCTTTGAGTGACGAGATGTTGTTGGACCCGGTGTTATAGCAAGCAGGTGGCCAAGCAGCAGGTTCTGCAAGGTAAATAACATAGTGGGAGTATCCTGCCCAAGAGGGAAGCAAGCAGTGGTGCTGCATCATGTGCCAGTGAAACCCGGGTTGTGTCCAAAGTACTGCACTACAACATGGGCCAGTTAGACGTTTATGTGAAATTTATTGTCTGGAAGCCTTTGAAGTAGGTCCATGCCACTTGTTTAACCAAACGTCCACAAAGGAAGGAATTAACCTGAAGAAGCTGCAGGGGGATGAGTAAGGGATGAGGCACTAAATCACGCTGTGGCAGAAGCAGCCAGGTTTAGGTGCAGCTTAGAGAACTCTTAGAATCCTGTTTTTAGGATGCCAGAGAAGTGGCTAGGCTACATCTAGGCAGGTAGAAAAAAAGAGAGAGAGAGAGAGAGAGAGAGAGAGAGATGGCCATTTTTTTGCGGTTCCAGACATCCATGACTCAGTATGTTGGCCCCACTGCTCGGGTACAGAGTGTCTGCGTTTCTCTTGCCCAGTGACTGCGCACCCGGAGATGTGGGTTTCAGGGAGCCGCGCGTCGGGACCAGAGGGACGCGGCTGTGAAGCGAAGCCACGATCCGCAGCAGCATCCCGGATCCCAAGGAAGGAGGCACGGGACCGGGGGCGGGAGTGGTGCCCCACGGCACTGCCCCACAGCTCAGCAAGGGCCAACATGGCCCCCGCTGCCCTGACGGGGGGCTGAGGAGAGCCGTGCCGTGGGCCCCAGGCCGAGGAGAGGCCACCGGCCAGGCCTGGCGGACACCGCGGGGGCCGGGGCAGCTCGCAGCAGGGCTTGGGGCTGGGCGGGGGCCCCTGTCAGGGCTCGGCGGTGATGTGGGGCCTGAGAGAGTCCTGTCGCGGCTGGAGGGCGGCGCAGGGCCGGGGGCCCCCAACGCGATCGCCGCGCCCGGCCGGCGCCTCACGCCCTGAGGGGGCGAGAGCCGGGGCCGGGGCCGGGGCCGGGGCCGGGGCGTCCCCGCCCCCGGGCCCGCCCCGGAGGGAAGGAGCCGGCTTCGCCGGGCGCGGGGCGGCCGGGGCTGTGCGCGCCGCCGCCGCGGCCATGGACGCTTTCTGCGGGTCCCGCTTCTGGGTAGGTGCCGCCGCCGCCGGCTCTGCCCCGCCGCGCCGGGCGGGCCGGGCCGGGCCGGGCCGGGCCGGGCGGGCTTGCGCGGAGGCGCCGGAGCGCGGGGCCGCCTCAGGGCTCGGCTCCGCGGGGCCTCGGCGCCGCGCCGGGAAGCGAAACTTGCCCGCAGCGAGCGCGAGGCAGCGCCGCGGCCCCGGCCCCTTCCCCGGCCCCGGCCCCGGCCCGCAGCTCTGCGCGCCCGCGGGCCGCCGCGCAGCCGGCGCTCGCAGCCTGCCCGGGAGCGGGGCCGGGGGCGGCAGCAACTTTCTCTCTTGGGGGTTCTGCGAATTCGCTCCAGAGTCACCCCCCGCGAGCGCCGGGCCGTGGCAGAGCTCCGGCGCTTAGCGAGGACGCGCGTGCTGCTCCCCTGGCCCCTCGGGAGCAGCCTCGCCGCCCTCGGGCTCCACAGCGGCGGCCCCCGACGCGGGGTGCCGCTCCCTCCGGAGCGGGTGCCGGCGGAGTGAATGGCTGAGCGTTGCTGCTGCTCTTCGGGCTCTGTGTCTGTGAAAGCGCTCCGTACCGCTGCTGCTGAAGAGGAACGGGCTCGGGGCGGCTCGGGGTGGCCACGGGCGTGAGGGGATTGCGGTGACCTAAGTTAGCGTGTGGAGCCGTCAGCCTTGCGGAAGGGCTGCCTGCCGCAGGCACTGGGATCGTACCCGGGAAAGTTTGGAGGTTGCTGCTCTAGTGTGCTCTGATGGCTAAGCCTGTAAACGCGCATCGTTGCAATACAGCGACCCGGCGCAGGATTTCCCCGGAGTGCCTGGTCGGAGCATGCTGTTGCTTCTCCCTGTTCCATGTATGCAGACACTTTACATCATAGGAGGTCACGGGGATTTGAGCGTGTGTGGTTCACTTGGAACTGCCCGCTAATAAATCACGATTTGTGCGTGTTGACTTGATGTCTGGGTTGTGTTCTCTTAGAACATACTGCTTTTACTCAGAAAAGAGTTTTCCAAGAAGAGAATAGCGGGAATGAAAAGGAATGTGTGAAGACAGACCACTTAGGAAATGCTAGAAAGCCATGAAAGTACAACACAAGCAAAGGGCTGTGAGGACTTAGCTGAGCTGCATCTTTATGTGACTAATTATCGATCAAAATCTGTCTCTACATCACTTTCTAAAAAGGACTTAGGTGTCTAAGCACCTTCCTTCCTTTCCTTGTTCTGTCTCAGATTTGATTTCCAAGCACTCTGCACACTCTGTTACAACAGTTGGTGGATAAGCTTGCTCAAACAAGTATTTTCACCTCCTATTGCTATTACAAACACTTACAGAACAGGAACAAGCACAAACAGATCAACGCTGCGTGCTAGTTACTGAGTGCAGAGGTCTTTTTGCTGTGTTGTGTCTGTTGTACACTGTCCTCATGATACTTCTTATTCTATGGCTTTTCAAGCCAGGATTTGTAGGAAGTAACGGTAATTCAGAAAAGGATTTTGATTGATAAAAGTTTATTTCCAGCCTAAATGATGATGAGTTCTAATTGTGTTTAGCAAAACATATACAATAATATACTTTCAGCCTTGCGAGGAATAGTCATGCAAATGTTGTTAATTCCAGCTGTTGGCTGAAACATGGTAGTCTGGGTTAGTGGATGAATGCATTTTTTTATCCAAGTCTGTGAAGGAAGATGTCATGCATATGTTACAGGGATCTCCAGACTTTTTTTATTATTTGTGTACATATTACATCCTTACACCTCAGCATTAAATATCGCTAAAGAATAAATAGAAATTGATTGAAAAGAGCTAAGCACTGTTTCTTAAGCAAGCAGACAGAAGAACCTCCCTCATTTTTGAGGAATGTTATCCACCTGAATGTGGAAACCATCCCTTTATCACTTGCTGCAGGAGCGGGGCCATGGATTATTAGATCAGTGTTGCGCTTTTCCTTTAGATCTCAAGGCTGTCTGGGATCATTCTGAGTAAGTCCGTGTAATGATTCCTGTATCAAGCCCAGCAGTGTGAGATGTGTTGTGTTCCTGCGATAAGAGACTCTGGTGGCTGCTTCCCGGTACTGCTATGCAAGTCACTGTGGTTTCATGCAGTGCTTGGAGACGTGGTCCTTTGTCCCTGGAGAGCATCCTCTGCGGTGATATGAACTTGTTTGTCAGAACCTCTCTTCGGGTTCCCGTCATCTCATTCCATGTATCTTTTGGATGAGGAGAGAGTTTTGGTGGAAAGAGTCTTTTTTTTCTTGTTGTTATCCTGTACCAATAGCCTCTGATATTAAGTATGAGATGGTAAGGCAGTGATGAATAATGGGCAAACTAAGTTCTTAATAAACATAGACCAGTTCTGTTTATTTGGGCTTATTTACTTTGAGAACAACTTTCTGCTTAATCATGTTAAAAATGGTACTTAGTAACTTGATGAAATAGGTATGTGACCACATGGCCAACAGAGTGGGCTTGGTGCCCCGAGAGGCCTGGAGCTCATTTTCAGTAGCCAGTGGTACTTTGTGTGTTAACAGGAGTGTATGCGATGATCAGGTTTTACGAGAGGGATTTTAAGTGATGACCATGAAGATGACAGTGCTGTCGCCTTGGAATGATTTGCTCTGCAAATACACTGTTCTGTAAGAAAACATGGGTAGAGGTTTCTTTCTGAAATATGTTCACAGACACTGGGGTTCCTCTCTCTGCTGCTTTTAGCACTGTAGCATTTAAGTATCCTTGAAGAGGAGAAGGGACCAAGGTGAAAGGCAGTTAAGTGGTCGATGCATGCAGACTAATGGTGTTCAGCCTTGCAACTCAGATCAAGAACTTGATAAAATGCGAACTAGTTTTAATAATCTTCTTCTCATAGCGGATCAACTTAGACTCTTTCCTCATATTTTGTCAAAAAAAAAGCTGAATATTTTTGGAAGCCGGACAACATGTTAGTGTCTATTTTAAAGTTGTTTAGAGGAAAAATAGTGTTCCTTTCAACAGGAAAAATTATATTCCAATTTAAACAATTCTTTGCTTTCGCATTCAAACAAACTATAATACTTTTCTGTTAAAAGATCAGAGTTGAAACAAAACACTTCAGAATTATCACATGAAAATGTTTTCATTTAGCTAAATCAACCTTAAAAAAAATGATTGCTTTAGCTGGGATTTTTTTTTTTTTTTTTTTTTTTTTAGTTTATCAAAAGTTTTAATATTTCAGCTCTTCACCCTGATGCAGAATGGGGAATTTTGCTGGAAATGTCGAAGGGTTGGGTTTTCTGTGTTTGTGCAGAGGCAAGATCGTTTCCTGCTGAGCCTATTTTAGAAGTAAGAAACTAAAGGAAATGCTGTAGGGCACTTTAGAAATTTATAAAAGCCTCTGGCTTCCAGCTCCTGCTTTACCTGTTGAATGTGCTGTCAGCAAATTGTTAGCACAAATCTCAGATGTTTATATGCACATATATATACATATAAAATATATACTATGCACATATGTATACGTGTGTGTGTATGCAACTGGAACATGATTTTTCAAAACACAGTGTGAGTAAGGTAAAAACCTGAATGCTTGGAAATACACAGTTGACTTCACTTGTGAATTAGGAACTAATTATTAATATCTCTTAGCAGCATATCAGTGCTAATTGTCTTCTGGGGAAAGATGAGGTGATAGCATGTACTGGTACAATGCAGTCCCTGGCTGTGTTACTTGCTATTGCCTGCAATTATCTACTGTTTTATCGCGTCGTCTATCTACTACTGGAAGAGTGAGCCAGGTGACGTGATCCACAGGCAGTATACTTAAGAAGCGGACACTACTGTGACGTTGTCTGTGTCTTCTACTGTAGTAAAACAGCTTCCCCAAAGGTGATTAGACCCTCTGCTGGGAGGATCTTCGCTGCAGAACCGCGTTCTGGCCAAGCAGCTGAAGAGCCCAGAAGCCCCAATTGCCTTTGTCTTTCTGGGGCTCAGGTGTTCTGGGCGAGAAGAGGCTGTAGTGAGAATAAAACATGAAGCAGGCAGCAGTACTCGAGTACTGTGACGATGGGTCAGATAAACACCTTAGAAGGACTGTAAGAGTCTCAAGAGGCTTAAGCAGCAGTTTCAGGTTTTTTATCAGCATAAATAGGAAGTGGGACAACAAATGATACAGTGCTTTGAATGAGAGACTGCGGCTTTTAGTCGTTTATAGATGAGATCCAGGCTTGCTCCTTTTGATCTTATTTAGCCCACAGCGCTCGATTTCTTCAGCTGCCCTGTGTCTAGGGATGTTGACAAATGTCCCCTTTTTCCATTGCGTTTGGAGTGCTGATCCATTTTTCATCCAGGGGCTCTTGAGTAATTCAGCAAGAAGTTGCAGCAACTTGCAGAAGGAGTAACACCTCCGTCTTGTCTTCAGCGTAGCCTCATATATAAAAACACACACAAGTAACCTTTTAACCTTTAGATCTGCTAATAGTCCCTCACTTTGAGTTATTCTGTGAAATTTTGGTTGAGTTGAAATAGAGGTCATGCTGCTCTCCAGAAATGCAGCTTCCTGCTTTATTGGCCCAAAGTGCCGCCCTTCTCCCCTCTGTATAATTTTCCATCTTGGTTTCTCATGTATCATGCTTGAATCTTACTTTCAGTTCAAGGTAGCTGTGGGAAGGAAGAAAAGCTTATGTCAGTGAAGATGACAGTGTACTTCTTGTAATGCTTCTACAAGGTTATCTAAAAAAAAAGTAGGTATTTTGGCTTTAAATTAATAATGAAGTATAGAATTTAAATTATTTTGTTACATTTTGAACTAAACTAGTTCCAGCAGAGGAAGAATGAAGAGCAAGGTGGGAGCAGGTCATTTTAAAGTAGAGATTTAGCAGCCGGGCAGTGTTGTCCAGACTGGCCGTTCTTTATATATTAGCTTCCCTTTTCACTGATAAACACAGAATGCTCCATATTCGTAGATACTTACAGATGATACAGATTTCCACATAATCTCTTTTAACTGCATCCACTTTCAGATAACCAGTTCCCACTTCTATAAAGCTCTTCACAATTGTAGAGGAGGAGAATTGTTCTTTTTTTCACAAGCGCACTGCTGCTTTGCGGGAGATGCTTCACAGAGGCTTTTGCCTCAAGAGACCATATAGGTGAACACGGACATGAAAGCTGGCTTGTCCCTCTTTTCCGTGTGCTTTCCTGGGGAAGAGATAGTAACCCTGAGGTTACCTTCAGGTGGAGCAGATGGCATGGGAGCCTCTTGTAGGGAAGCAAGATCCCACACCTACCTTGCCTTAACTGAGGTTTAAAATTCTCCAGGGAGACTCTTTTCCATAGCAAAACTCAAGGTCAAACATGTTCTTCAGCTTTCAACATGACTGTCTCCCTGGTCAAAGTGCTGACTTTTCAGCTTAAGTGGCACAGCTAGTGGGTGTAAAAGCTGAAGTATCTGGGACATAGAAATTCTTTCAACGGTGCCTCCTGCATGAAACAAAATTTGAAAGCAAATAGGAGTCATTTGAGGAGCTCCTTAAGATAGAGCTTATCTAATCACTGCAGGTAAGAATATAGAGCGTTTCAGGGTGAGCCTAAACTACGTGGTAGGCAAGTACCACTGGGGAAATAGCTATTTCCTTTTCATGTGCTTTAATTTATAATATATTAAAATGAAGAGATTCTTACTGGTTAAAATGTAATTTAAGAAAAAATTCATTTGAGAAACATGGTAAATGAGGTCTCTGGGTGTTTTTTTTTTTCTTTTTTTTCCCCCAGTAAACTGAAGTTCCGTTTGTCTCCTGGTAACTGCTGTGGTTGTGATGGGCCTTTACTCAGTCGCGTGTTCTCTGATTGAGCTAAAGGACAAGCCAGCAGGCAAGCAGCCAGAGATCTTCCAAGGACCATATTTGTTGTAGAGCTGATAAAGCCCTGATTCAGTGCTGGGCCTGTGCGGGCTGCCACCTGTCCCCACGCTGAGCTTGCGGCAGCGTGGGGGCCAAAGTCGACATAATAAAACCTGTCACCTTTACCATAATGTCACGTACTGCTGTCATAAAGTTTCAGAACAGAATAAAAACCAGAGGAGGGGTAGAAGAAGAAAAATTATTTCAGAAGGGATGATTCAAATATAAAAGTTGTTTTGTTTCAGATATAAAGCTTTTTTTTTTCCTCTTTCCAAATTTTTGAGAATGCCAAAATACCTCTGACATTTGTGCAGTTTAAAAAATGCTTAATTCTCATTCCTTGCTTACTGTATCTCCATTCCCCGCCCCACAGTTGTATGCGTTAAAAGAAATATCAAGTGGAAAATCGTGGCTCGCAGTAATCTTCATGTGTAGCATTACTGTTCTGGGTCTGGTATTTTCCCTGTTTTTTCCTCCTGCGACGGTGTGGAATCGGTCCCTCTTGTTTATGTGTTGGTGAGCTGCAAAAGTTCTCTTTTCCATATCTACGTCTCTTTGTGGTGAAGTGTGAAAGTGCTGCCTCATTTGGATATTTCAAGCATCATTATTTTAAGCATTTTTGTAACTGGGCCTTTGCTTTCTCATAGAAATTCAGTTGTGATGGCCCTCTGCTCTGTAAACGAGCACGAGCTGAGCAGATCCAGTTGCAGGGTGTGTTTACAGCTCGTAGTGAAATGTGATTCTTTTAGAAATGTGGGGTTTGTGGGGGTTGAAAATCAAGTTTTCAGCTTTCCGTTCACATTGCCTAGTTGGTGTTGTACAAGCTGTGCGTGCAGTTTGCTTGGGGAGAAACAATGTGCCTGCGCTTCCAGAAGCGCTCTGCCTTTGCTCTGTTTTCTGTGATAAGCATATTGCTTTCACAGGCACTCCATCCCATCTGTTTTTTTAAAAATCTCTGAAGTTTTTTGGCTTCCCAACAGTGCAGGCCAACCTTTTGCTTTAGAAGAGGCGAAAGGAAGGGAGAATAGTTGAAAGCATAAGGGAGGGCATAGGAGCCGACGTTTCTTGATTGTGATACCCGTAGCGGTGCTTTGCAAGCTGCTCTTCTCTCTGAAACTACTTTTGTGGATTAGGGCCAGCCTGTGGAGTTTCATCTTCTTTCTGGAAAAAAAAAAAAAAAAAAAGACTGAAATAAGTGGGTTGAAGACAGGTGGGTGAGGTTTGAGCAAAGAGCCCTGAGAACATAGCTAGAGTGTAATGCTCGTCTGCGTTAAGGTGAGCTTGGGGCAATTCTGTGGGTGATAAACCAGGCATAGTCTTGGCATTAATGGTTGCTGAACCCAGAGCCTGTCCTCTTGCCCTGACCTTCTGCTGGATGCGATGGCTCACAGGACTCAGCACTCCTTGATTAACTGCCACTGATCCTGTTTCATTTTTCTCTTAATCCTGCTTTTGATTTGCAAGTGTTATTGTCTCTAGTTTTGCTGTGCCTTCTCTGCAAGTCAATAAATGTCCTTCTATCCCAATGAGAAGATACACTGCTATTAGAACAGTCAAAGTAGTTGGACTTTATTTTTCCTTTAGGTACATGTTTTCTTACATGCAGATGTTTTGTTTTGTGAATTGCTATTTCACTATGTGTTCTTTTTGCTGCTTTTCTGATAGCCCAAGTTCCCAGGATCGTGTGATTCTGGCAGAATGAGAACTTAATTTTTTCCATCCTGCGTCCTTTTTGCTCATGGTGGCGGGGAGGCTCTGAGCTTGTAATCTTAAAATTTAAGAGCTAGAAGGAAAGGAAAGAGAAACTTAACTGTTTTATATAACATCAGTCTCTAAACTCATACCTTGATGTTTTTTTGGAGATCTGGTCCACAGCTGTCAAGTTCATTGTGTCATCAGCACCATTTGTACCATGGAAATTCAACTCAAGCAAAAACCTGTGACTGATTACTCCAAAACCATAAGCTATCTTCTATAGGCCATGAAGTCATGCAAGGTCTTTTTGATCCATTAAAATGAACTACTAAAGATGCTTTTAGTGTTGGAGAAGAAAGTTCAGTGACCTACATGGTGTCCTTCACTGATGTAGGTAATTATTGAGGTGGATTTTGTAAACAGAAAAATACATTTTCTTGTAATCATTTGTGTGGGTCATGCAGTGATATAAACACTCATGTTCTTTCAGCCCCACCTTTTTCTAAGGAATATTGCTACGATGTTGCAGTAGACAGTGTCATTGTCTCTTGCCCTCCTTAAAAAAAAAAAAAAAAAGAAAAGAAAAAAGTGAAATTGGGTGAAGGAATAGAGTTGTGCAACTGTTGCTGTGGGTTAATGAAGCATCTTACTCCTTCTGTGTGTAAGGGTGAAATTGTTCCTCTGGAAACACAAATGAATGATCTTGCTCTGGAAGGGCTACTGGAAGTTAGCAGCCTTCTGGAGCACTTGAGCAGAGCTTAATCTTTTCTTTTTTTTTCTTTTTTAACTTTTAAAAATGATTACTAGAGTTTGTGCTGAAGAGTTTGTTGTGCTGGAGAGGCAGAGAAGGAGGATTTGCAAAACAACTGAGAGAAGACCATCATCATTTTGTTGCCAGGCTGTGCAGTGAAATTTATTGTCAAGATATCTCCCAGCTCTAGAAACAGAAGAAGGGTGGGAAGACTTCTCCTCAGTGTATAAATTCTCACAGTCAAGTTCTTTCACAAGAGAGGCTGTTTCCTTGTGTATATACTGCGGGGAGGAGTTGCTGCTTTCATTTATTCACTTCCCCTGGCTTTTACTCTTCCTGTGGACTTCCCCTGTCTGCTTTCCAGTTTCTTTTAATCTCATATAACCTGTCAGCTGGTGATAATGGGCAGAGAATTAATGGTACGGTATATATTAACTTTGGCTACTGGGTGAACGGCACTTGCGCAGTGGCCTTCACATCCCTGGCAGATAAAGAATGAATTTGTATTTCCTTTGACTTTCACAATTCTTTACACTACTGTATTCTTAGAGGGAAACAGATATTAAGGCATCCATTCAATGAAGATATTGCCCAAGACTGTAGAAGATATTACTAGCCCTCCCCAGGGTTTGGAAGCCCCTTTTCTAGGCTGTACAAGGGAGCAGTTTTGCAGTATCGGCTGTATGCCAAGTGAAAACAGCGTGAGGCACTTTTATTCTGAACTTTTGCAGGAGATGAGGGTTTGGTTAAGATTAAAATCAAAACCAGGACCACAACTGATCTTTCCCAGAGGGGTCTCTTAACATCATCCTTGGGATTTGGGAAAGGGATAGATAGGAATTTCCCTGCTACTGTTTTGCAGCCTGGCTTTGGGTTTGTTTGTTCCTGTTTCTTTGAAGATGTAAGGGATGATGTGCAAGAAACTCGAGTTATATTGTGTTGTCCTCGTTTCCTTTATGGGCATCATCAGTTTTAAGCATGGCTTTTTCAAAGCAGTTTTCTTTTCCACAGGGGAAAGTGTGACATAAAGTCACATCTATTGAATACCTCCCCTTAAATTAAGGTCATGCATTTAAATCTGGTCGTCTAAGCATAAGTCCTACTGCACCCGATGGGTCCTTGCTAGGAGGGCTGTCTTTATCCAAGGATTGGGACTAGAAAGATGGGTATGATTCAAAACTGCTGCAAGGGGCAATGTCAACAATGCTCTGAAATGGTCAGCAGAAATCCCCACTAATCCATAGGCTTCAGTCTCCAGGGGATCCTTGTTCTGTTGTGAAGCTGTAACAAACACTTCTTGTCTCTTTTTCCATGGATGTTTTCATTGCATTTGGGTACTATTCCAAGGCTGAGTAAATCTTGCAGCAGCCTCCCCCATTGCCTGGGTCGCTGCACCCAAAGAGATTCTGCTGTTCATGGATGTTGCCGTGAGCTCTCCTAGCAGTTGGGAGGTGCCAAGAAGCTCAGTGGAGGCCTGGGCTGGGGAGAGGACACAGGGCTTTCTAGCAGGCTCTTGGAGCACCTCTGCAAAAGGCAGCTGTTAATTATCACTCTCTAGACTTCTTTGCTTGCGGGGAAGCAAGCTGTCACTGATGTGGCGAGCCCAAAGAAAACTCTCAAAGGCAGACCAGCCAAGGTCCATGTGTTCATCCTCAGTCACAATGGGATACAGGAAGCATTTAAACCTGTTCTGCCTGCCAGAACCGAATTCAGAGTTTGGGAAGGCAAAGACAGATCAAGCAGGAGCTTTAGAGATATGAATCAAAGAGCTTGGTAGCCCCCGACTATCGCTTCTTGTGTGTGCTCTCAGGGATGGAATTTCATTGCTTTACTGCTGAGTTGAAGGCGATTTAGTAACACTTAACAATGTTGGCTTGGTCCAAAGAGATTGCACTCAGACTTTGCGACGTATCATGACTCAAAATGAGTTATTTAGAATTGGAGCAGATGTTGGAATGTATGTTGTTAATGTGGTGAGCTATAAATGCTGTGAATTGGAACTGCCAGCTCCCTGCAGATAGATCGAGTTCAGTAAAAATGTGATAAGAAACAGCTTTCAGGTTCCCAGATGCAAATTTTGTAGCATAGTTCTTGATACTTGGTGAATGGCACAGAAGCATTGTTCACTGTGGTATCATGGAGAGGTTTTGGGGAGAGAATAGTTTGTATGGAATTACAGTACTAAAAGCCTTAGGCACTGTGCCTTCCAACAGAAGGAGTTTGCTCTCAGAAAACACTGTTGCATTGAAAAGGGACCTTTTTGGAGGAAGGGATTTGTTCCAGGAAAACTTGTTTATCTGGTCCAGGATGGACCTGGACCTGAGAAGACTACCAAAATAGTCAGATCTGTTGCCTTGGGTGTGAGATCTGAGTGCAAGTGTCTGCTTCAGTCCGGACCCCGTTTCCCATGCGGCGTGTGAGTGCCAAAGCAGTGGGCTGTTGTTGGTTGTCAAATGGGTGCCGCTTCTTACACTTTTGCATAATTTTGGAAACATTCCACGTTTATTCTCAGGGATAATTCAGCCATGTTTCAAAATGTTTTTGTGCTTTTGGGGACAAAATTTTTGTTTTCTGGCCAGCTGTATTTGTAAGTAAGTTCAAAACGCAAGTCCTTTGCCTTGTTTAAAAAGAGTTAATGAAAACTTTTAAATGGCTTGGCAGCCGCACAGTCTGCGTTTTGGATACAATAGTCAGCTTGTGTTCGGTCTGAAGTGAATGGACATCTGGGGCAGTCTCTAGGTGGCTGTCAGACAGAAAGCCATTTCTGAACATTTTGGTCTTACAATCATAGGAAAAGTTTAAATTTGGAGTGCTTTTTTCCCATAAGTTAAACAGAATACTCTTATTTTGTGCCTAGTTTTTGCTATTTTTCCTCACCTTTTCCTTTCCCAGTGTTTTCTCCAGCAAGCAAAAGGAGCAGGTGTGTAAACAGGCTCAAGATATCGCTTAACCACATGGAAGGTAAAGAGAAATTGAGCATTTTGTTGAGTAAGTGACAGTAGATAAGTTCCTGCTTTGGAGCTAATGGACTCCACAGCTCCAAATGTCTAGATGGTGTCTCCTGTCCCCAGTAGGGTGGTTGCTGAGGAAGCTGGTCAAGTTGGAGATATTGAAATGTTTTGATGACTAGCCAAGAGTGGGTGCTCTTTAAATATTATCTTCCTTTCAGCTGCCTGAGACATCCTCATTGGAAGAAAACACAGAAATAGTTTGAAAATGAGATTGGCTTAATGTTGATCTTGTACTCAAATTGCAGTGTAATTGCCTTAATACCGTTGATTCATGACTGAAGTTGCCCCTACGTATGGAGAAACCAGTTTAAATCAATGGAGATGTTTTTATCCCCTTGTCCAACACTGCTTGCTAGTGTCATACCTCAAATGGAGGGAGCCTTTTCTCAGCTGGCTGGGTATGAACTCTGTGGCATTAAAGGCTCAGATACAGCTTATGGGCTTGTGCCACCCTTCACCACTTCCAAAGGTCTCTGCCATCCATGTGTCATTTGTGCCACAGCAGGGTGACAGAATTGCTCAGCCAAACCAGATTGCAACTTGCCAAGTCTCTTAGTTTCATTTTACTTCAGAGCAGTGTTGTGTCTTACACAGGCCAGTTCTGTGATGTTTGTCCTTTCTGACAGGTCATAGCTGAGATCAAAAGACTGTAAGTGGATTGTAGCTCCTCAGTTCTCTTAAAATCAACTGTTATTTTCAGCACCCAGTCTTTTAGTCACATTTTCATAAATGCAAAGAAATACTTCTCAAGAATTTCATGTTTAGATGAGTAATCATTAATTTATAAGAGGTGGGGATAAGTGGTCTGGCATAACTGAAACATACTTCTATTGAGAGCTCACATCCAAAAATAATTAGATTCAAGTAAATGATTCTAGTACAGAGATAAAGTATCTGTGGTTCAGCTATGCCGTAGTTTTATCATGTTTGTTAATAATTGTACAACAAGATAATTTTACATTTCCTGCAAGTAAGTACTTATCTGCCACATTTGAGATGACACATCAGATGGTGACATGTAAGTTTTGAATTTCCAGTAGATGTGATAAAAAAAGGCCCCCTTAACTATAATGAAATTTCTATTTTAGTCTGAATTGTGTAACCATATGTTTGCACATGTTGCAGTCAAATCCTTGTGTAGAAGTTGCATGTGAAAGTCCTGGTGTCCAGGGTCGCAGATGGAAAGCATTGCTTGGAATGTTTGCAAAAAAAGCCGTGTTCTTCCGTGCGTGTAAAATGCATTCCTTTAACCTTTGTTTAGAGTAAGGGAGTAATTACAGTTGGGTGCATGTGAGTAAGAAGGTCAAAAATCTTAGTCATAAATGCACTTTTTTTTTTCCAGGTCAACAGATGGTTGATCTAAATCTGATTGTTTTCTCCAATGTTTGACATGGTTGCTGGAGGAGTTCTCAAGTCTAGGATTTTGCCTCGAGAGCTTTGTTTAGCAATTGTACTCCAGGCTGGGAATGTCTGAGAAATGCTGGAGTATCACTGGCTGCAGCTCAGCCCTAGCAAAGACTCAGAAGCAGAATGGGTTCGTCTGCTACAATATGTAGGTCCAGCTCTGAGATATGGGAGTGCAGAAGTCTATTTTAGGTTTTAGGCTTTTGCCCAGTATTTTTTAACTATTCTTAGACCTTTTGTGTTAGCAGGTTAACCACAAGTGGTCAGCATAGGTATTTTCGGTAAGCCCTTACTAAGGCTGAGCAATACTTGCTAACTTCAGCAGAACCTGGATATAACTTCTTCAGGCAGATGTTCCAACTGGCAAAGTTGCTGCCTCTCTACTAATAAATATGTGTCTCATCTCTTTTCCAGGATTCTAATATTTCGATATACACTGATAATCCAGACCTGACGCCATGTTTCCAGAATACCATCCTAGCGTGGATCCCCAGCATTTATTTATGGACTGCCTTACCCTTTTATCTTCTCTATCTAAAGCGCTATAAAAGAGGATACATCATACTTTCTATGCTGAGCAGGTTCAAGACGGTAAGATCTTTCTGCAATTCACAAATAATGTGTAGTTTTGAGTTCATGGATGTTAGTTCAATAGCAAAGCAAGTGCTACACTAGGGGTTAAATGAAATTCCCTCTGGTTTCTGAGGAACTGGAGAGCTTGCTTATAGGGAAGAACAAATGTACATAAAGATTTCTGAAGTACCAAAGGATAGCTCATGTCTCAGGAAATCCATCCTCATTCCGCCAGAACTCGGGTTGATGGGCTTCTTGAACATGCTGTTTTCCTATGATAACAGATATATGTAGCGGTTGAAAGTGTAATGCAAAGGGTAGGGCAGTATGACTTCCCTACAAATTTTCAAAACAATCCTTTCCCTCTTAGTCTGTAATTTTGGAAACAAAGCTGCTGTTAGGAATTTGAAGGCTAGTAGTTAAATCAAGCAATGTTAGAAAACTCATTTAATACGAAATACGATAATGTGCTGGTTAAGTAGCTTTTAATTGAACACTTTGCATACAGATGAGAAACTGCCTTCTGAGCTCCATTAAACCCAATAAGCCCCATCTATCATTTTCCTCTCCTTCTTGTGATAAATATAGGTATTGCCAGCTGTTACTTTCCCTCCTCTTTTGTGTCCCCAACACACACACATGGAGTTTGCATTATGATTTGATACACAAAAGAAGGAAAGGAAAGTAAGAAACAACTGGTGGAGAGAGATTAAGACTTGTGGAAAGCCAGTGCAATGTCAATGATACTGTTATTTTTATGAGTGAGATTGCCACCATTTTTTTGCAATACTTGAGACTGGCAAGGTGCAAAAGACCATACAACCACTCCTCTGCCCCTCAAACAGCAGCTTCCTGTAGGACTGCCTTGAAAATGGTCAGATTTTGGTTTTAATCCTAACAGTTTTATGATTATTTTTACCCATCTCCTTGTTCCGAAGATACTGATGGGTCATACTTCTCAAGCTTTTCTTCTGCAACCACAAAGACTGGGAACATTAAAAGGGATTTTAAACCTGCTGGAATTCTCATGTATTTGAGATGACTTGTGATGCAAAGAAAACCAGATGATGTCAGGAAACTTGCAGTAAATTTTTCTTGATTTGTAAGCACACCTTTCTGGCTCAAGAAAGGAGTTTATTGTTTTGCAGAAGGAAATCTAGCCCTCTTTCAAGCCTATGTCACCCTTAGTTAAGCTTTGGACCACTTAAATCTGCAAAACATAGACTATAAGCTAGCTCTAGTGAGACTTCCATCTCTTTGTAAAAGTAAGCACAGGAAGGTATTTTTTCCAAACCATTCTACTCACCTAATAGCTGTGAGGTTTTATCCCTGTCTTGTCCCTAAGAGATAGTTGGCTCTGGTGTCTAAAAGGATACAGCTGAAGAAAGCAAACAAATCACTTGCTACAGGCCATGAGAGATCTGGCATTATCCTGGAGCAAAATTCCAGGCTTTCACTTCAGAGCATGTCTATCTTTAATCTAGATGCCATCTGTGTTTCAAATTAAAACTCAATAGCATGGAAAAAATGATAGATTGGTCTTTCTCCTGGTTGTGTTTGCAACTCCTTTGCAAAGCAGTCGAGACTTGATCGTTGGTTTGAGAGCAGTGGAATAGTTCCACTAGCCCAAATTCAGATTAATGTAGCAGTGTTGTTCTATTTACACAACTTTGTCTGGCTGGAAATCTGTGAATTGTAACTGTTTCGCTAGCTCTGGTTGCCCTGGAGATGAGTTCACCAAATGCTTTTTCTGTATAACTCCATTCTCAGGTGTTGGGTGTCCTGCTGTGGGGTGTGAGCTGGGCAGATCTCTTCTACTCTTTCCATGAGGTCCTGCAAAGCAGAGCTGTGCCACCAGTCTACTTCATAACTCCCCTGATGGTTGGCATCACAGTGGTTAGTAGCTGTTTCTGTTTATTATGACTAATAGGAATAGCTCTTACTTACATGGGTAAAGGGGGAAACCCACTTCTCTTGCACTCGCTGCTTTATCCTGTACTCTTTTAACTGAATGGTTTGTACTTGGAGAACTGAAACAGATTTTTCTTACTGAAGAGGTCTCAATTAAAAATGTGTCTCTCATGTAGCTTTAGTTATGTAGGTTTTATATTTTTAGGGGTTGTTCTGCCTTCCAACTTACTACTATCCATTTCTCCAGGCTTGTGACCCAGGTGTGGAGAGAATTTGGGTATGGCTTTGCCTAAGCTGGGAGATAGGGTAGAGCACAGCTTGTGCATTGTTCGGTGTTGCACGGGACTTTGTCAAACAGCATCTCTTATCTAGCTGTTGTTCCTCTGTAAAGCAGAAACAAAATTTGCTTTGCCGAAGATGCCAAACAGGCTCAGGGCTGTTGTATGAAAAATTAAATATTAAAACTTGCCCGTTGAGCTTTTATTTCTCTATGTAAGAGTTGTATTTTTTATGCTATTTTCTAGATAACTTGTAATTGTCCATCTGGACAAGAGAACCATCACGTGCTAAAGTCGTTTAAAATGCTTGTAGCTAATATGTCCTGGGAACAAAGTCTGATTTAAAAATGAGTTTCCAAAGCAGATGCTGTGAAAACAGTAAAAACAAATTACCTGCTAAAGCTGTTCCCTGCCTCTCTTAGACAGGAAGTTTTACCATTAGCTTTTGTGAAGGTATGATGGGGCCTTATTTCAAGGTGCTCCTGCTATCAGTGATGACTGTAGCAGCTGCCGATGGAAAGCACGAGTAAGGGGGGCAGCGAGATGGAATTTTGTACATGTGTTCCTGTATTTACTCTCTGCAGCTCTTAGCTACCTTACTTATTCAGTACGAAAGGCTGAGAGGAGTGCAGTCCTCTGGAGTGCTCATTATCTTCTGGTTTTTGTCTGTGCTCTGCGCCGTGGGGCCTCTCCGGTCCAAGATCATGACTACCGCAACACAGGTAACCTCCCATCCCTGTTAGTGTTTGGAGAGCAGGAAATGTAGCATTAACATGACTCTGAAGGGACTGAATCACCCAGTTTGGGGCCAGGTCTGAACTTGGCTTTTGCTGGAGAGAAGGCAAAGCGTGACTACCTTGCCTTGACTCAGACTTGTTTAACTTGAAAGGAGCTGGGATTTCTCATGCAGTGTATAAAAACAGATTTTGCTTAGCCCAAGGCTATACTGAAAACCTGATAGATATCTGAAGGCTTGTAGCAAGGCCATGTAGTAGGATGGACTCCTCAGCTTCCCTTGCTTTGGCTGTCTCCTTCCTACCATGCTTAAATAAAGATGGGCAGTGATCAGAGACAACGTGACCCCTTTCTACCTCAGGTGGATGACCACGTTATACAACTCCGTGGACTCTCCTTAGTCAGTGCCTGATGTGGTGAGGACAGTATTTTGACTCCCACTGGGGCTGTAAATAGAGGAAAGAAAGGTTAGAGGGAGAGAAAATAAACCTGGATGTTTTGATTTCTGTTTGAGAACATGGCAAGTTCTCCCACAGTGAGAAAGCTGTTATGTTTTTCACTGAAAGAAATTTTGCTATTACAAAGTAGGGCAAAGCAAGTTGCTTCACTGATTAGTTCATCAAAGGCTGGGAGTGAAAAACAGTATTTGAAAAACATTAAGGTGATAGCTTTGCATCAGTGAAATCAGTTGGTGATTGCTTTTTAGTTTTTTGGTAACTATTAGCAGCATTATCCTTTTACCACAGATCTTGCTATGCCAGGCTGTTATAAAGGTTCCGACAGAGCCTGAATTAAACCCTAAATGACAGTCTGTGCAGTGCTCCTTCAGAAAATAGCTGCAATCATAATGAGATTGTCTTGTACACTATTTGATGTCAATTTAAAGTACACTAGCAATGAATAAGTACTGATATTATGCTATCAATGATTGAATCCTAAAATAACTTAAAATTACAAGCACAGAGCCTTAGGTCAGGTATGAGCAACACTGTTTTTGCTTTTGCAACTTCCAAGGACCAAATACATTTTCTCCTGCTCGTAAGGATTAAACATTTTTTGTCACCAAAGACAGCATTCACAAATGCATTAGAGTATAAAAGAACCATATAAGGGACACACTCTTCACAGCAAGAAGCTTTAAGTCAACCACAGGCTTAGACAAGTGGGAAAGGAAATCTCTCTAGAGCAGGTTGTACTGTAGTTATACAATGCAATGTTTTCTTGCAGCTTTTTCTGGAAGCATTTCACACTGACTGCTGTCAGTGACAAAGATACTAAACCAAATGGATGTTCTCTGATCTGAGTTGACAATTCCTATGCTAAAGATATGATTTTGCAAGAACCCCTGGAGGTGATTTGAAAGGATGTCATGTAGCCCTGATTCCGGAGGGTGTCTATGTGCAGCAAAGATGCATAAGTGCTTTGATGTTGACAGAATTTAATCAAAAGCTTGGAGATGTTCTTAGGCACTTTACTGAGTACGTGCCTCCATTTGTAAGGTAATTCCAGCTAGCAGCTACTATGCAGTATTGAACTGTAGAGGAAGAAAGGAATTGCCAAAAGGAAGCTGAAAACATCAGAGTGCAGAGGAAGGAAAAAAAAAGAATTATAAAACCAGCCATTTACTCTGTGTATATGTGTGTGTATGTTTTGTTTTTTCTCTCCCCACCCCAGGGCCAGGTAAATGACAGGTTCAGGTTCACCACGTTTTACATCTACTTTGCCTTGATAATCATTGAGTTGATCCTTTCGTGTTTTAAAGAAAAGCCTCCATTTTTTTCTCCAGTTAATACAGATCCTGTGAGTATTTTTACTTTATTTGCATTTTACAGACTTGCCATGTTTTGAGAGCTCTACTGAGAATACCCAACAGTGAAACTAGCTTTGGACTGTCACTGAGACTGCAGCTGTGACAGTGATCCCATTAAGAAACACTGGGGTATGGGGACTAATATTTGGATTTGGAGCCTTTTTGCAATATACGTGCCATCAGCAATGACTGAAAGCTGTGTATTAAAAGCAGCTCTCCTACTTGCTGCTTCACAGCAATTTAAATTGCATTTGTGAAAATTAAAGTGTAATATTAATTATTCCGAGAGTGGTTTTTGGAGGAGGTGGCCTTCTACTTCCTTAACATTCACTTGAAGTTGGCTGAAGTCTGTCAGGGCAGACTCAATAAACCATCCTATCTGTATTGAGAGTAGATATGGAAAAACATTAATAACAGAAGATATCAGTGGTGCCACAATTTAAATTTCTTCTCCAGTTTGTAAAATGATCTTTGTAATTGAATTTATATTTGAATTAGGCTGGGAGAGAAGTCGAGTTCATTTCTTAAATGAGCATTTCAGAAACTTTAGAATGACATTTCACTTTATGTAAGTATGATTTAAAGGCAATATGTGCAGCGATTGTTAAAGAGTAAAGACGGTTCTGTGTGAGATGGGAAATGAAGGAAAAATGTTATGTGCTGTTAGGACACAGGTGCATACATTACTCTCAGTACTATACCCATATGGTCAAAGTAGGCTGTGTTCTTATTAAAGCAATAGTAAATCTCTTGCTCTAAATAATACGTATTTTTCTTCTATCTTTGCCATAGAATCCATGTCCAGAGTTAACTTCAGGCTTTCTCTCAAGATTGACGTTTTGGTGGTTTACAAGGTGAGCTTCCCTTTTCAGGCTGTTGGGCCGCCGACGGTGGGGTACGCGTTGTGCAGGGTTACCGAGACGCGGCGTCTTTCCCTGCGGGTAGTCGATGCTGGATGCTCTTTCGCCCGCAGAGGTGTCAGCACTGTTAGCAGGGGCGTTTTCACAGGCCGCTTTCAGAGCGCTCGTACCACCCAAACTGCCTCTCAGAAAAGTAGTGGCAGCACCTGTGGCAGGACTACCAGGATGTGCAGCCTGGTGGTGCTTGCCGTGGGCTGGAAGATAACCTAAACCCCGATGTAAGAGCGTGCTGCAGAACGAGGTTAATAGTGGCAACCTTTCACCCGCCTGGGGATGCATTTTGTTTCCTGTTGAGGTTTCCTGGGTGAGTGCTTTTTATAAAGAGCTTTTCTGTGCACAGGGCAAAGTGAATTGGATCATTTGGGCAAGTGGTTACCACCACTATTGCGCAGTGCTATTGTACGGTACGTGTATTAAAGTTGTAAGCTTGATAGTGGGTTTTCTTTCACTCTGAAGAAGTGGGACAGCTGTGAAAGGTCATGTTAAGTCTCATTTTTTTTCCCATAATTGTTGAGGGTTTTGAGATCTTCATTCTTGCATCCATGTAACTTTATTACCGTGCTAATAACCCCGTAAAGATCTTTGCAGTGAAAGAGTGAGATTTGCCTGTGCTCCAGTGGTTTTGAATGTTCAGTTTCCACATAGAGACTAATGGCAACTAAGTCTTTGTGTCCCTTGGCAAAATTTCATTTCCTGTTGAGGAATGATAGTTTTCATTTATTTGGGGAGAGAAATCTGCTTTTCCTTTAACCTCTGTGAACTTCATTTTTGTATTTTGTTCAGCTCTGACAATTAGTTCAGATTGGCCTGCTTTCACTTCTAAACACCTCACTGTTTTCATGTAACAACATAGTTTCATTCAAACACTTCTGGAATTTGTTTTTATTGTCCTTTTTTCTTAAGTGATGTTTTCAATAAAATGCATGCAATCTAAACTACATGGCATCTTTTCCTTAATTCCAAACTTGAAGATAAGGAACAAAGAGAAATGGAGATGTAATTATTGTTCTTTCTGTAGAGATGTATGTAATTACTTTTTTTTCTGTAGAGATGTATCTTCTTGCTTTTGTTAGCTAAATAGTTCCAGAGTTACTAGTAGTGCCTTAAGTGCTATTAGCCAAACTGAACTGTGCTATTTTTTTCTGTATGCAGCATGGCAATTCTTGGTTACAAGAGGCCCCTTGAAGATAAAGATTTATGGTCGCTGAATGAAGATGATACTTCAAAAATTATTGTGCAGCAACTGAATAAGGAGTGGAACAGAGAAAAAGCAGAGAGGAAACTGTAAGTGTGTGAACAGCGCAGCAAACAGTGCTTGATCTCCTAGTCGTTTCAACACTAACGAGCTGTTCTTCCCTGAAAATGAGCCAGCTAAAAATGGCACCTACCTCTTTAACCCATCTGTTTTTCATTAGTATTAACAGTTAGATTTGCTTAGTTTAATATGTCTAGGCAGAGACGAGCAGGAGCCCCGTGGGTCTTGTGTACCACCTGCATGCTTTTAGTTAGGTGACGACGGCTTGTCTGCATGGGCAGCTAGTGCCCTTTGCCATGTGCAGAAGGGCTAAAGATGCGGAAACGGAAGGGAATGAGTTGGTTGGGTGGGGGAAAACAAACAGCTTTCACCACTAAGCTGGTAAATGTCTAACCCTGTAGCTGCATACCGCCTGGGCATGTTCAAACACAGCTGTTAGGCTCCGTAAGAAACAAGAAGGAATTCCTGATCATTCCCATCATGAGGTTTTGGCCTGACACTAATTTTAGCTATAAGGTTCTTCGTGTTGAGCAATTCTTCACTTCCTTGCAATAAGGATATGAAACTTCCACCAACGCAGGGGGAGGAGGGGAAAAAAAATTAAGATCATCCAAGTTTAAGAGCTGAGATCTTACTCCTTTGGCCTGGAAGTTTGCAGCAAAATTGCCATAGTCTCCAGTGGGATCTAGGATCAGGGTCAGAATTAGCGTATAGTTAGCGTGCCGGAGAGGATATCCTTTTGATTGTATGTTCTGTCCTAATCTAATCTTAAAAAGTATCTATTGTGCAACTGCATTTCCTCCTCCCACTGGGGAGTGTCCAACACATTTCCAAACAAATAGATACACTAATAGTGCGTTCAAGTGAGAAATGTCCATAAGAAGGAGGCTTGCACTTCTATTTCCTTTCATTGTGGAGAAATTTCTTCTCCATGTGGAGGCTTTCCTCCATTCTATTCTGCACATATCCTTGCCAAATTGGAAAGACCTTATTATTTGATACTGCTAAGAGAGAGTTGTAATGTCTTGGCAAGGCTAAATGTGGAGTGAGTCCCACTTTGCAGCTAAAATCTGAAAGTTTTCCAGCACTAACACCAGCAGCTTGTGCACTAGCTTTGTGTGTGTGTTGTGGTTTTGCTTTGGGTTTTTCTTTATGTTTTCATAATGTCTCTATTTTTGTGGGGTGGAGTAACATGCGTTGTCTGGGTTCTGGTCTTTTGGTGCACAGACATTAATCTTACTCCCTGTGGCATTTATATAATAAGAGCAGAGCCGTTGTGCGGAAGTGTCTGGGGTCCAGGAAAACTTTTGCTAGGAAACCAGAAACTGCATCTGGGGTTTTGTCATGGGCTTCATTGCATTTTGGAAATCATTCATACAGACTGGGGCCCCCGGCAATGTATTTAACCATGAATTCTGGCTTGTGTTAGACCCAGGTAAAACTCTGTGGTGACAGTATTAGTGATTGCGGGAGAGGGGTGAAGCAAAAACAAAGCAAACTGCTGTACTGCAAATTGGTGGGTTTCGTGTATCTCTAAAAGCAATTAATGCTACGTGGTTCTGCTTATTCTGCCGTTATTAGGAGGTACTTTCAGTTACTCTCTGTCAAATAACACCAGTGGTAGTTGCCTGGGAGCCACTGTAAATGCTCTTTTCTTTTTTTTTTTCCCCCCTTTTTTCCTCCCCCTCCCCAGCTCTGTTGATCTGATATGCTCTGAGCAAGCTTTAATGACACTATCTTAAAAATGCCCTGTCAAGCTGTACGTGTGTTTACAGTGACACAGAAAATGTCCCCAGTGTACACAGTGGTGACGGATTTTACCAATCAATAATTTGCGATTCTGGCTTTATTAAAGCTTCAGACATATTTCTTGTAATGAATAACACATTCTTCTTCCTAAACCTGCAGAATTTTTGCATTTTGCCTCACAGCTCTCTCTCTCGAAGCATACTTGTGAGTTACAGTTCAATAATTGATAAGGATTCATTAGCTACAAAGGAATTACAGGAGGAGCAGTGTGGATTTAAGGCAGAGCATTGAAAATAATAATAATAAAGAGCACACAAATCATATTTTCTCCTTTACTTCTGGTCTCTGACTGTGTGAGTGAAGTCCCTGCTCGCTTCTGTGGAAGCTAGAATGATGCAGGCCGGCTGGATGAGCGAGAGCTGGCATCTCTTTCACCCGATCTGTAGCTAGCTTCTAGTTTTTAGACCTTTGCTAATGAAAACGAATTGAAGACGCAGCCTTGTCATCATCAGTGAGGAAGCTATGTGTTTTCCCCAGAAATTATCAGCATTTGTTATCTACCTTACTGTAAATAATGGAAATGGGAACTTGCTTTTTGCTTTGAGAGAAAACTGGGTGTGATGAACCCCGCGCGCTGCTGAAGTCTTGATCTCACCCAGCAACATGTAGTAAACACTAGAAATGTGTTTGATCCCTTTGGAATTTTGCTGCGAGAGAGCTACTGCACTGCTGTTTGCTCAGTAATAAACATTTTTAATAGCACAAAGCCAGGGGCAAGTCGTCTTGTTGCTTCAAATCCTTCACTGAGTTTAACGGCGTAGTAGGCAGAAAATAAAGCTTTGCTCATAAACTGGCCAGGTGTGATCTGGAAGGACAAAGGCAAGGTTGTTTGTTCTCATCTGAAACAATTTTTGTCTGGTTTAGGTTCTTTTCTCCCAGCCCCCAAACTTTACCCCAAAGAAATTGGGATTTTTCACATGTGGATGTGAACAAGTTCCTACCTGTGGACGGATTGCCACAGTGATCATTTGGAATAGCCGTAGGCTGTTGGAGTTATTGGCTTCCACAGCCAGCCAGCTCCAAAGAGTCTGCACAGTCTTTATGAAGAATCATAAATCCAACCCTACTTGGTATTACTTGTAAGACAGCACTGGAAAAATAACTTGTAAGTCTTCACTGTTTCTAGGGTCTCTTTTCCATCTGTCCTTTCTTATAAGGCTTATGTGTCCCAGACTCCAATTTCCTTCCCTCTGCCCCCTCCATACTTTGCCTTCTTGGCTGACATTCAGAGGATTATTCTATAGGTCTCATAGCCCCAAAGAATCAATAGTGAATCAGTGCTTGCTGATAGAAAAGCTACCAGGCTGCTCTCTTAGAGGAATTCATGGAGGAAATAGTTTCTCAGAGCAGCCACTCTTTATTTAAAGGCAACAGAAGTTGGACACCTAAACCCAAGAGGTCCTTCTAGAAAACCCACTGAGAGCCCTGGAGAGTAGCACATATCTGCTGGGGGCAATTTTCATCAGTCAGTCTCAAAGAAGTTTACAGAAGAGGTCATTTTCATTGGCTTATTTTCCAGGTGGAAAAGCAGAAGCATAAAGTAAGAAGGGCTGCAGCCAGACAGGATTTAGCTGCTTAAATTGTGATTTGAGTAAAATTCAGGCACCTAAACCCAAATTTGCTACTCTGGCAGAACTTCAGTCAGCTGCTGTGCAGATCTCAGAGATGGTTCAGCTTTGGTAGTATTACAGCTATGCTCTTTCAAGTCCCCAGGAATGCAAAGCTCTAGCTTTTGAGGGCTCTATCCACTTCCTATCTTAGCCCAGTTGGGAGCCAGAAGGTAGGTGTTATATTGCCTGTCTGTCCTGAGGGATTCAGACTTCTGCTCTGAAAGCAGATATGCTATGAGATAAGGCTAAAGTTTAGTAGGGCTGCTATCTGAGCAACAAATACAATCTCAGAAGGAGTAGGTGAAAGTGCCTTCCGTAATAGCAGGTGATAGGAAATCGGAGATTCAAGTTCAAGTCTGTCCTCTGCCAAAAGGAGTCAAGCCTTCATCTCCTACTCCTTTGGGCCATGCGCTTGTTCCCAGACTATTGGTTTTCTGGGCTATGGGGATGCATCTCATCATTTTGAGTGAAGTATTCAAAAAAAGGGGGGGAAAGGAAAGGAGACTTACCGTGAGAGTGACCCATCCCTGACTTCATTTAGATCTTGTCCAAAATCTTGCTGTTGGTTTAGTAGCAGAGTAAAGAGAAGAGCTGGGCTTTTGGGTGTTACTGTGGTGCCCTACACATAAGGCACTGTCGGTTCTGTCTAATTACTTGGTTCATTTTCCTAGGAAAGAAGATGTGACGTATATGAAGAAATCTAACCATGTGCTGAACCATGTTGGTAATGGCCCAGAGGAAGCAGAAGTTCTGATTAGGGACAAGAAGCACAGTAGAAAGCCCTCCTTTCTCAAAGCGTTGTTGAGGACCTTTGTGCCATACTTCTTAATTGGCTCCTTCTTCAAGCTGATACAAGACCTACTTTCTTTCGTCAACCCTCAGCTGTTAAGGTTGGTTTATAGTATGAGTAGTCTCTATGTGTGGTCCCTGTAGAGGCTTGGCTTTGGCAAGGAGAATTTATTTATCTTTTAAATATTTAACTAGTTTCCTCACAATGCTGCATGTGTAAATCCCTCTGCCTTCCACTCAAATGCCATAAGACAGGCATTCTTTATTGTGGAATAAGCTGTAAATTGAGCAAGCTTCATTTAAATGAAAGACTCATAAATTGCCCATCACCAACAGACAGTTTTGGATTACAAATTACCTATTGCTCCTCAGAGTAGTCCAAAGCAATTTTTCCCCAGTTGTAAAGAATCATTTATGAAATCAGAGCAGAGCACTGCTTGCTCAATTTGGTTGTCTCTGTACATCTGATGCCCACCTGTGTGGGTGATGGCAGCTGTAGCGTGACTCAGTATACAAATGAAGCATGATGCTCAAGTATGTGATGCTTTGGCCGTGCAGCTGTCATCTGGGATAGATTTTGGAGTCTTCAGCTGAGTTGATGCATTCTCAGTGCATAGTGATGAGAATATATGTGGCATGGTTGTAATAAACCTCCATCTGAAAGAAAATAATGGTTATAAATAAAAGCAAGATCTTGACAAAAGTGATATGTCTCAAATTCTCCCTGTATGAGGAAAAAGCTGTGGTACCTTCTGTCTCTCAGAGGACCAGTTGTTCAGCCTAATCCATAAAGGAGTCTGTGTGATGCCCACAGTTTTGTCACTTCTAGGACTTTTAGACCTGCTTCTTTGGGGAAGATACCCCAGGCAGAAGAAGCACTTGGGCTGCTTGAGGAGGACTTGGATAGGGAGCTGGTTTCACCTGCTTTATTGCACCTAGTCTGTCCCGTCATTCACTCCTTGCCACGGGAGGGTGTCTGACAGAGCCCAGGCAGTAAGCCATGCATTTAAAGGCTGATCTCAGGGGAAATGCAGAGTTTCTTGTCATATTTCATTTTCTACAAGCTCATTTGTAAATGGACTTTTTTGCTTGCAAAACCTAAGACTCTGTGTTTTTGCAATGTCGTTTGCCTAAAGTCATAACTCAACTTGTGTCCTGGAGAGGTGTTTGCTTTTTGTGGTTAGAGAGAGGATGTGGCACAGGGCCATGGCTGAGGGAAGCTGCCTTATGTCCCATTAAACTCACTGCATGTTTTTTTCTTTTTTTCTTTTTCCCTTTTGCTCCCCTAATCTTCTGAAAAACAGTGTATTAATCAACTTCATTAAGAGCAAAGATGCCCCAACCTGGTGGGGATTTTTGATTGCAGCGTTGATGTTTGTGTGTGCTGTGCTGCAGACCCTCGTGCTTCACCAGCATTTCCAGTACTGCTTTGTTACAGGGATGAGGCTGAGAACTGGGATCACTGGAATGATATACAGAAAGGTAAGAGGGGAAGCATTTCATGGGCCAGAACATCAGCCTGTAGCCAAGCAAGTGGCCTTAGTCCTTACATATTCAGGGAAGAGCAAACATATTGGAGAAGAATAGCCTCCTGGAAAACAAAAGATGAATTTTTAATGAGTGTTTTAAAGTACCTCTATTATACTTTACAGAATTTTATAGAAATTAGGAACTTTAGTGTGGATATGATAGTTGGTCACCAGACGTATCACAGGCAAATATTGATTTAATTTAAATATTCAAAACAATGGGATCTGGGTGAACACAGAGTGTTTGTGCTAAGAGCTGATGAGAGCAAAATGGGTTTTCTTCAAAAACAAATGCTGCATCCTGCTCAAAATAGAGGTGCTCAGAAGCTAGCCATTTTATAAGGTCTTATTCTTTGGGATTAAGGATTACTGCAGGTGTATGTTATTCTGCTCTTGTGGGTGAAGCACATTCTTGGAGTATCTTGGAAATTTCCTCTCTATGTTTCTCTGTATGTGCCAAGATTGGGGATCTCTAGACTGTCTCTTATTTCTTAGTCCTTAGTCATCACAAACTCAGCAAAGCGCTCATCTACTGTTGGAGAAATTGTCAACCTGATGTCAGTGGATGCCCAGCGTTTCATGGATCTGATGACCTTCCTGAACATGTTGTGGTCTGCACCACTCCAGATATTTCTAGCTTTGTACTTCCTCTGGCAGGTACAGACATTGTCACATTTTTCGGAGTTTAAGTGATGTGTGAGCTTGTTACTTTTTTGTTTGTTTGACCTACCGCTACTTTTTTAGAAACTTGCCGTTCTGTATTGTGATAAAACAACTTTTACCATTGTACAAAATCAATTAATTTCACAGTTATTTTGTCCAGCTAGCAGCCAAGAGATGGCATTTGAAGGAGAAAATAGCATTTATGCCTCCTTTGTCCCTACTATACTTTTGATAGGCGCAGTCTTGGTCTCCTAGTTGTTGATACAAATGAGAGCTTGAAAATAATTGTAAAAAATAATAATCTAGACAAAGGAAGTGTAAGCATTTTTTAAAGATTAGACTATGCCATATAATGAATTTTTGTGCAAGTCAGTATGGAGCAAGTCTCACCTGGAATAAACATATCCTTTCCTTTGCTTCAGTGAAGTTGTTTCTCGTTTATTCCAAGTTCAGTTTGAGCACTGACGTTCATCTTTAAAACATCTCTATGCAACTACTCTGTTTTAGTGTGTCATACAGTAGCACCAAACATAACGCTCGAGCCATTAAGTTACAGCCACTTGTTGATACTGCTGCTGAGTTACTGCCCTGCTGATAAGCTGAACTCCAGTAGCTAGCTGAGTTTTTTTTTGTTGTTGGTGGTATTTTTTTACTTTTACCCACGGTGAGGGTGCTGGATTAGTTGTTGAGTAATTGCAGTTCCTTAGGTCAGAGAGAAGTCAACGGAAAATCCCTCTCTGCAGCTAATCTGTTCCCTTTCTACATTTACTCAATAGCTCTGTATCTGCATTAGTTCAAACTTACTTTCCCCTCCCTCTGGGAACCACTGAAGCTGAATCACAAGCCCTTCGCCATCACTGATACTAGTGTAACCGTTCAAGGTGGATGCCCTCGTATTTTTCTGTCTGCTTGTATAGCAGTTCTGTAGGATCAGAATACTTCGCTGGGAGATGTTCGCCTTGTCTAAGTAAAATACTCACTAGTGAGCCAGTAAGTTTCTGTTTCTGTAGCCTACTGTGGTTTTAGTGCTCACCACAGGAGATTTGCAGCATTCAGGCAACAACTTACTTTTTGTTTGTTTGTTTGTTTTTCTTCCCTTTTTCACTCAAGACTTTAGGGCCTTCTGTGTTGGCAGGAGTTGCTGTGATGGTTTTACTTATCCCATTCAATGCTGCAATAGCAATGAAAACCAGAGCATTCCAGGTAAGATACCAGCTGATAAGGTGGTGGTATCTCAATTGGTAGTTGTGCAATGAAAAATGAAGACACCGTGGATCTCTTGGCCTTTGATAAGGCGCAATGTGCACTGACGTATTTATGAGTAAGATTGTACTAACATCTTTCATATACAGACATCCTCTTAAATATTTGTTCTCTAGTGACTTGAACATCTTTTTTCGGGTGTGATGCAGAGTCAGTAGCTCCTCATACTGTTGGAGCAGCTTCTGGGATTAGCAAGAATTTTCTTTGTCTCCATATCCCCTTACCTGGTAGCTTTTTCCAGGAGTGTCTAGGGAAAGGGCAGATATGCTGTTTCTTCAGCTACAGATGAATATTTTCAGAGATGAGAACTGAAAAACTGCAGTCTGACAGCTTGTTTCTTATGTTAATCATCAATGGAATATGTTCACTTTCATTGCTACCAACCTGGCCTAAATCTGAATTATTATCTTAAGGTAAATTAATCTCTCATTCCTTCTTTTTCTTTTTTCTCTCATTTCAGCCTTAGTCATTTCTAGTCATGAAGGCTGAAAAACCAATATAATAGTGCCCTCTGGCTTTACGCTAGAAAAAATCTAGTAAGTGGTTTGTGCTGTGTAACAAGATATAGAGGCAACCCATCAGTGACTGTTTGGATTTAAAAAAAACAATCCAACCACTGAGATGAAAAGCAAGTATAAATGATGACTCTTTAAGCATAGAGTTAGTAAAAGGATGGTATTATTACATGCCTTAAAGAGCTGAGACATAAAGACTTCCCATTAAATCAACTGGACGCTAACATGTTAGCATTAACATTCCTTTTCTCCCTTGCCATTATAAGGTGGACAGAGCTGCATAACTTGGTGTGCCTATGTGCGTGAATGCAGTTTTTCATTTTTCTCTGTACCGCTGAGCAGGGATTTGATTTTTGAAGTTTCTGAATGAGACACTGTATTCTAGTGTATAGACGAAAAATAAACTAAAAGTTACCACAACTTTCAAGGGATGCTGTAAGAAATACAGCTATACTAATCAGGGAAGAAGATCTGAAGAAATCGAAGGAAGAAATAGGGCAGTATTTTTCTGAAGTGCCTGAATCTTTCTTAAAGCTTGTTTTGAAAATGTAACCCCTAGCAGTAAAACTGAGTAAGAAAGCTTTTCTATACTGCTTTTCAGCCATCTGCTTTGGTTTCTGGTTTCTTTGGGGGTACAGCCTTAGTAACTTGCCAATAATAGGCAAGCTTTGGTTAATGACCTTGTGCATCCTCTTTAGAAACAGCCCAAGGACCATCGCAGCTGTGGGACAACCTGTCTAAACCTCTGTTCTCGTCCTCCGTGTGACACACTGTCTCCTGTATTTACCAATAATCTAGGTGGAACAAATGCGGCATAAAGACTCTCGCATTAAACTAATGAATGAGATTCTGAGTGGCATAAAGGTACTGAAGCTGTATGCTTGGGAACCATCGTTTTCAGCCAAAGTCTTGGAGATACGAAAGAATGAGCTCCGGGTTCTGAAAAAATCTGCCTACCTCAATTCGCTGTCTACCTTTGCGTGGGTCAGCGCACCATTCCTGGTAAATTGAATTTGCATTGCTTTCTAAGTTCTGCAAGTACGTTCTTGAAGGATAAGTGTGAAGTTCTTAAACGGGCTTTCTACTTGCCAACTGTACATAGGAATAAAATGCAAATACTTAAAAAAATACTCATACACTTGGAAGCAATGTTGCTTGTTCTCTAGAGCCCTGTTGTTAACCACTATCAAAGTATTTCTTGATAAAGTCTGCCAGTAGAAGCTGGGTATAGCTGTCCCAAGAGAATTTCCAACTACTTCAAGATATTTCCCATAACAAATTGAGACTAGAATTTGAAACCTCAGTTATTCGTGAATAGCAGTCCTCTCCAAAAGAATGTGAATCAACTCAGTCAAAACAGTGTCTGTCTTAAGTCTTCATATCTACCGTTCTTATTACAGCACTTTGCTTGCTTTAGCGGGTAGAGGGGAGGTGTTAAAGTGCTCTGCAACCTAAAAAAAATTATTGTTAATGTCAAAAATAAAGCCAAAATGACACATTGACAATTCTGAAAAGGTTTTTCCTTGATTTTCTCTTTCTCTCTGTTTTTCACTTTATTGAACTGTGGTGCATAAAGAGTTCTGGTGTGGGTCAGAAATATTCCCAGCCAACTCTACTTGAAATCTAAGGCCAAACCCTGCAAAAATGTTGTAAACTCCCTCAAGGTTCGGCTTCTTTCCTGTTTCCTTCAAGTTTAGCCTAAATGTGCATTCCATGCCTGTTCCCCAGTAGTGCACAACAGAGGACAGTATCTGCGTGGTGTCCCTGTCAGACAATGAATCAGCAAATATCTTGGGTTTTACTCACTCTCCTATTGATCAGTGAGTTTTGTTTGCTGAGCTTGCCCTTTACAATGGGGAAACTCAGTTGGGTGGAGTTGGAAATGGAGCCAAACTCCAGCCAGATAACTGCTTCTCACTTCTATTTACCGGAGCTCTATAGTTAACCATTTTAATTTCCTAGTTCAAATAAATGTCGCTATTAGTAATCAGAAAATTATGCTTTTCTGCATGCTTCTTTTTGTATCTACTTGTTCATACAGTTTGTCATTCTTGAAGCACGTTGAAAAGGTCAGAAGCAGCAGTCAGTTTGCCTGTATCTTGATACTGCTGCCCAGTCGTTGATGGTTTTATTTTAAATATGCCTATCAGACTAGGCTGCTTTTAAAATGTCAATATATTACATACATCTCATGGTAAAATCACTTTCTGGCTTTCAGGTAGCATTGACGACGTTTGCTGTGTACGTCTTAGTGGATGAGAAGAATGTTCTGGATGCAGAAAAGGCTTTTGTCTCCCTCTCCTTGTTTAATATCTTAAGATTTCCCCTCAACATGCTTCCACAAGTCATTAGCAACATTGCACAGGTAAGGAAGTGCCTGAGTTGCTTCAAACCCAAAAGAAGCCCAGGTGTCTCTTCGAGCTCTAAAACGCAGAGGTCCCATGCCTCTGCCTGTAGCTGGTTTCCTTTCTCATGTCCTTTCCTAATGCCTGTGCTGTATTAGAAAGCCAGACATCTTCTGAGAAAGTCTCTCTGTGTGGCGTTTCACACCTGTGAATTTTGCTTCACTTAGGTGAACTTACCTTGATTTAATAAATTTCCCAGCTAACAGCTTGAATTTCAGCATAAGACTGACTGTGGGGAAAGAATGAGTCACTGATCAGGAAGCCCCTGGGGGGAAAGCTTAAGCCATCCTGCCTGCTTTCCTTTTCAGCAGTAAGAGCATTAAGTCCCTATTAAAAGAATGATAGAATAAAGCTGCATTCTTCTCCTAGACGAGCGTCTCCCTAAAGAGAATTGAGCAGTTCCTGTGTCATGATGAGCTTGATCCAAACTGTGTGGAAACAAAAGTGATTGCACCAGGTAAAGAAGTCAGTGTTTTTCTAAACTACACTACTGTGATTAATATCTTACATTTTGTTTTGAACTGTTTGGGTTGCTAAAAAAAAATAAAAATAAAATGACAAAAATAATCTTCAAAAAAAGAAAATTGGAAAGGACGGTTTCTTCCGTAAAAAGTATGTGTCTGTCCTTCAGACCATGTGAAGTTTCTGATTATATTTTTGAGCTTTGCACTGAGTTTGCATTTGCAATGTACTGGATGCTAACAGCACTGAATGCTGCAGTGCATCCTCTGACTCTCACTGGGGTCAGGAAGACTCATGCCTTTTGCTCAGCAGAAATGCTTAGAGGCATATTATAAAGAAAACTTTGATTTTTTAAAAAATTATTTTTGCTTTAGAAACACAGTGTCCCAAAATGGGTGGGCAAACCAGGTGATCTTAAAGCACTCTCTGTGTTTTCTCATACAATGCACTTTGGAGATACCGTGATTCAGAAGCTGTCTAGTGTGCGATGCTGTAGACAGGAGGAGGAGGGATGGCCGGGGGGGGGTCTCTGCAATCGCTGTTACACACCGCTTCACTAGGAGGTGAAGAAAGCCTGGGGATCTGTAACTTATTAGCGTGGCAAGCAAAAAGCGGTGCAGAGGCAGATCTAATCTGATACAGCAGAGTCAGCAGCGTGCTGGTGGTCTCTTACTGCCTCAAAAGGGGTTTCTCGAGTGAGGTTGCGTGAACTGTTGAGATCTGCTCTGAGCTGTTAGAGTCCCACCAGGGCAAGGTGGAGCAGGACGGCTTTTCTGACCTTCTGCAAGCTCACTGTCTATAGTTTAAGTTGCAACTGGTTATTTTCGTGCTGAAGAGCTCTGTCCCGTGACCCCACGCGATCACGAGACCATGCTTCCCGCGCCGGGAGGAAAGGGAACTGCAGCGTACGTGGAACACCCACAGACTCTCCTCCAGCTGCCTGCCTCCGAGGCACGCTCCTCTGTTCGTACTTCTCTGACCGTCTCTCCCGTTGTGTTTTTGTCGTACAGGCTATGCCATCACTGTAAGAAACGGGACGTTCAGCTGGGGAAAGGAGCTCAAGCCGTCTCTGAAAGAGTAAGATTTCTGTGTGCAATTGTGATAGAGCATCTACCTGTTTGCTGGAGACTGTTCGAAAGATATCTAGTAATGTCTGCAGGCCCACTTTAGAAAAGCTTGTTGTTCCACATCCCAGGTGCGTGTCTCTTCTGTATTTAAAGCACCCAGCTAATCTGCACTTCTCGTATAGGTGGCGTTACAGAGCAGTGCTGTAAAGCCTCAACTACACAGCGACTGGCATAAAATAAAAATAATATTCTTAAGTAGATGAACCGAAGCTGCGGACAAATCAAATTGATTTAATGGATGGTGAAGATTAATAGAGATGCGTGGATTTGGACTTGATAATTTTAGCACATAGACATGCAAGCAGCGCTCCGTTCTTTTAAGGTTCTCGTGGCAGGCTCATCCCTGTGGCTGTGAATGGGCCATTTCTGGTGTATGTTTCACTCATACATTAGCAAAGCGGTTTGACAGTTTTTAGATGGTATGTATTCACTCATCTCTTCAGTATGGTAGCTCTTGGTTTTAAAACGAAAAACCAAGAATCAAGAACCTTATCTGCCTCCAAAATGCTTGTTAACCCTGTCTGACTCACTGGCTCAGCTGACATGACACAGAAAAGGGTCTTACAAGCTTGTGATCTTACTGATTTAACAACTGAGAGACTAGATTCATGCTGGGGAACGTTGCTCTAGTTTTTCATGTGCTCCTACCATTGTGGTTGTGGTTGGCTGTACAGAAGAAAGTAGGGAGGAGGAAACCAGTGACCAAGCTGTGCTTACGGTATCCCTCTGCAAGGGCTGCTTGGGTTGAGTTCGGGCTGATTTGTCACTGTGTAGTTCAGCCCTGGTTTAAAGACCCATCATGTCTTTAGCAAACTAATGTTTAATTAATTTCCAGCCTGTTTCCTCCACAGTATAAATCTGTTGGTCCCCAGTGGTTCTTTGGTTGCCATCGTTGGCCATGTTGGCTGTGGGAAGTCTTCCTTGGTGTCCGCTCTCCTGGGTGAAATGGAAAAGCTGGAAGGAGAAGTGGCGGTGAAGGTTGGTTTTGTTTATGGTGCCACTTAACGACCGCGTGGGAATACGCCTCTCCTGCCTGCGTTGCTGTGAGGCACAGCAGGCTGGAAAGGCAACGCTGTTTCTTCCTATGCCAGCTTGTCTGCATGTTTGTTGGGTTTTGCCCACACCTGTTTAATCGTGTTTCACATGAAATGGCTTTCCTGATTCTATCAACTATACCTCAGCAATTAACACATACGTACACATAATGTGAATGTGTATGTAACAGGAGCTATACAGGGGTTGCAGTTTTTAGTCTTAGTAATGAGCATGAATTCCTGCTTATTGCAAGCCATAGGTTTCCTTTCTCCATCCCTGTTGCAGGGTTCTGTTGCTTATGTGCCTCAGCAAGCCTGGATCCAGAATGCCACGCTGAAAGACAACATTTTGTTTGGCCAAGCACCTAATGAACAAAAATACCAAAATGTCCTGGAGGCCTGTGCTTTAAAAACTGACCTGGAGGTGCTGCCAGGAGGAGATCAGATTGAGATAGGAGAGAAGGTAACTTTTTTACTTTTTTTTCCTCCAAAAGTCAGGCATGGTTGATGATTCCTGTTCTGTCTGGCTAAAGCAAAAATGCTCTAGCATTGGGCCTTGATTCAGTTTGGTCCTTAATATGGCATCCCTGCTGCAGTCAACACTGAAATACATGGGGCAATTTTGTGGAAGACTGTTGGACTTCAGCTTGGTCCTAATTTTAAGCATATGTTTGTACTGTGATGCCTGATTGTACATCTAGCTCTGGAAGATGAGAGGATCCTCTGTCCCAGTTGTAAACTTTAATCTGTCCAGAGTACTTAGAGGCCTTCCCTTCCCTGTAGGGGCACAAAGGGAGGAACATATGGCGTGCTTCGAGTGAAAAAGTAATGTGATCGTCCCTTAACACCTCATTTCAATGAGAAATTTTTACATCAGTGGTTACCAACAAAGACAGTTTTTGGAGGCTAGTGAATTTGAGAAGCATTGCATGACGCTGGGTGGATTTGTGTGCAAGATGAGAGATGGGAAAGATGCTGCAGGTGCAGCTTTGAACGTTTGCATTTTATATCCTCGTGGATAGCCTTCCTTTTCTAGTGTTTTGCGTTTTAACGGCTCCCTTCAGGAGCTTATTGAGCAAGAGGCTTATTCTGTCTCCAGATTGCTGGGCAGGCGGAAGCTTGGCAGGGAACAAATGCATATAGAGGCGCCGTGTTCCTGTCTCCGGCTCCGAGGGGATTATTCTAGCCAGGGGCTCATATTGCATTCAGCATCCCTGTGTTTGACCAGGCAGGAGCTGTAAAAGGGCCCAGCCATCCTTTGGGCTGAATTGTGTTTTGTTCTCTCTTCCTTCCCTTCAGGGCATCAACCTCTCGGGTGGCCAGAGGCAGCGAGTGAGCCTCGCTCGAGCGGTGTTCAGTAACTCGGACATTTACCTATTAGACGATCCCCTTTCTGCGGTGGACTCCCATGTTGCAAAGCACATCTTTGACCAAGTTATTGGGCCAGATGGGGTACTTAAAGGAAAAGTAAGCTGGCATTTAGATGCTCTTTCTACAAATGTGTGCACATGCAAAGGCAGTAGTGGGAACAGGGAAGCTTTTTCACCACTTAGGCTCCCGCGCTGAATCACCGCTGAATTTGCATTGAACTGGCAATGTGGACACCTCTCCCTCGCAGCACAGACTCTGGGGTGAGCTGTTATATCTGAGAGCTTTGCATCCAAAGTGATGTGATCTAGTCAGAACACGCAGAGACAGAAACCTGTTCTGCCTTTTAAAAAACTATTTGTCATCTTCGAAAATATGCCATTTGCAGGAACTTGCTAAGGTTGTCAGCTTAGCATTGCTTGCTGTTACTTGGAAGCAGCACAGTGAGGAAGTTGTAACAACTTACTGATTTTGCAAAAGTTGGCAGTCTGAGACCAAGTTACAACCTCTTTCTTCCCCTTCTACGCCTGTTATGATCTTCTCTGACTGTCTCAGAGCTCAAGAGAGAGCGACCACAAAGAAAATCGTCAGATAGGAGGAGAGGGTGATGATTCAGCAGCGGTTTTTACTTCCCTCTGTGGCTGTATCTGCATGCAGTAGAGAGCATAGCTAAGTTCATGTTGATATTTCCAATCTGGCTTGGCTACCAGAAGCAGTGTATTTCTCCTGGCATTGTACACTGACATGAGAATTCACTCTTTATCCCCAAAATGTGTTATTATTTGGCCTGTTAACTAATGTTAGCATGGTGCAACATTTAGTCCCCACAGCGACAACAGAGAGAGATGTGAGCTTTTCTTTTTCCCTATCTAGACCCGAATTCTGGTGACCCATGGCATCAGCTTCCTCCCTCAAGTGGACCATATAGTTGTCCTGGTAGATGGCAAAGTGTCTGAAATGGGATCTTACCAAGACCTTCTGAAACAAAACAAGGCCTTCTCAGAATTCCTGCGAAATTATGCACTTGACGAGGACATTGAAGAGGATGAGCCAACAAGTACAGTACTGCTTTTTCATAAATCATGGCTTTCTCTCTCAAGCAGATTATGGACATTCTCTCCATAGAAATTGTCACCTGCTTTTTCATGACAACCTTGCCTTTGCCTTCCCTTTCTGCTCTGCCATCGAAAATATTGTGCATTGCCAGTTCTGTAATACTGATAGCCACTTCCCAAACAAATGTCTTTTAAAGCTCTACCTCATTAGTCATTGATTTATATTTGGAAAAAAACAATTCCATTGTTAGAAAATATTTTTAATTTGAGAATTTCTTTTACAATTGGCAAGGTCTAGCTCAGCAGGAAAATGGAGTAGGAAAGAACAAACTGGGTTCTGCTATCATAATAGGTTACTCACAGCCTGGTATTTTTCTTTGTTTATGTATTTTTTTTGTATAGCAAAGTTCAAATGACATTTTAATCTGGGTTATTTTTAAGATCAGTCTGACTGCGATAAAATGCTAGAAGATTAAGTCATTTTGGTAAATGTTTGCTTTTGAGATAGTGTTCCCCCACTCTTGGTTGCAGTGCTGTTCGCTCCCAGCAGACAGGCAGGGAGCAATGTACATGACATCTTCAAGCAACAGCAGAGGCTTGCAACGGTTCCTAACATGGGTTCCCCCATCCCAATATCATTCCTAGGATGTGCTCTCTGTGTGAATTTTCCTAGAACTGTAATGCTATTATTTAGCATTTCTGATGCACTAGGGAAATGGAGTGTAAATGCATTTAGCAGCCCATTTGCCCCACAAGATCTTTACAGTTTAGCTACGAAAAGTGATGCATAGAGATCTAACCAAAGCCATGGTGGGATGGGGACATTAAACATCACAGTTATCACTAGGCCATAAGCTCTTATGATGGACAGTGACTTTGGCCATGAAAGCGTTACCTGCATGTAGTTAAATAGTACCATGATTTTCCTGCAGTGGCATCCATCCCCATGACACTCACGCTTCATTTGGCAGTCTGCCTCTGTGCTTTGTGCTTTATTCGGGAGAAAATCTGAGCTGTGATCTTGTCTTGCAGTAGTGGAGGAAGAGGAGGTCCTTCTAGCTGAGGACACTGTCAGCATCCACACTGATCTGGCGGATAACGAACCAGTGACAAACGAGGTCCGCAAACAGTTCCTTAGGTAAACAGGAAGCCCTCTTGTGTTTATAGTCTGTCTGGGGTAAAACGCATCTGAAAGATAGCGGCAAATAACATTGCTGTCTGTTATCGCGTATTGCTGCTCGTTCCGGGCTTTAGTTTCTCCTCGCAAATAAATTGTTTTAGTGCTATTTGGAAAGTAAACTAAAGCAACTGGCGAAGAAGATAAGGCACCTATTTCTGCAATCCTCTTTTTAATCCAAAGTGAACCAATTCTTAAAGCAACTTTCTGGTTCTCAAGAAACACTGCTGTATGCGTTTATGCACACAGCACTGAACCGCTACCAGTTAGGTGATGAATAATCCTTTGCACTGTAAATTTCCACTGAGAATCTTAGGAATGGTTAAATGTTTTCGTAACGATACCTTCAGACCCTCCCCAGCTACTGCTGGTGTGAGAACAGAGAAGCTCAGGAATCAGCTTTGAAACGTCTGTCTTGCCAAGGGGCCCCCAAAGCCCGGATGGAAGTGTGCAGACCTTGCCCTGGCCGTTGTTAAAAATGATGTTTCTGGCATCACTGTACATCCCCGAGGAGCTGCCAGCACCCATACCCGAATGCGATTGGCGTGGGAAGTGAGCAGAAGAGCTGGGAGTATATCCAGTCTGCTGCTCCTCAGCCTTGCCTTGGCGCTGCCACGGTGTGCCCTCTTTCTCCTAATGACTCTGTTGTTTTGACTAGGCAACTTAGCGTAATATCTTCTGAGGGAGGAGAATATCCCAACAAGATGTCAACGAGACGAAGAGTCTGTGAAAAGAAGCCAGCAGAGCCACCTCTGCCAAGAAAAAATCATAACGAGAAGCTTATTCAGGCAGAAAGCTCTGAAACAGGAACGGTATGGTCTCATTTCCCCCCTCCCTCTTCTACATTTTTTTTTTTTTTGATTTGAAAAAAAATATTTTTATTTTTACATTCAATCCAGTTCTGTTAAATGTGTTGTTTAAAGTATGACTGTGGGTTTTAGGCATTAATCTGGTGGCCACTGATCCTTCCAATCTGGACTTTTGGCAGAGGTTTCTGCACCTGGCAAGGGTTATATACTTAGAAGGGGGGGGGGAAGAAAATCCCTTCCTGCTCCTGCCAGTCACCTGATACCCTGAAGCGCTGTTCCCCATCAATCCTGTCTTTGCCATGCAGAGCTTTCAGCGCTATTGGTCTTTAAATTACGTGGCTGCTTTGTGAGTCCAGCTGCAGTGCTGGCTGCTTGAGGACCTGCAGCAGCGGAGTCGAGAAGCCAGCGCTGCCTGCTGCGTGCCAGTGGGTCTGTTCGGTCCGAGCGCTACCTTCCGGCCCGTCTTGGAGAGCGCTGTGTGCCCGTGGCACGGCACTGCGTGTGCTTCATCGGGCAGGGCAAGGCGGGGAAATGGGAAGGGAGAAAAAGAGAGAAGAAGGGGGTGGGGAGGGAGAGGGTGGGAATACAGAAAAGAGAGCGGAACAAGACCGGAGAGGGAGAGCCCCTTCCCACCATTCCAGAAGGCTCAGGGCGTCCTGCTTGCTCTCTAAATGGTGCACATGCTCCATAGCAGAGACACATCATTAACTCTTGCTGTGGACTATTTTAGCTTTCAAAGCCTCTAATCAGCAACACTTGTTCTCCTAATTGTTCTTCCTTATGCTTTTTTTGGAGACTGAGTTTTGTCCTGATCCTCTGTCTCGGAGTTCTGCCTTTTTGCACTGCCTCTTAGATGTCTTCGTTACTTTTTGCCCACAAGCATCATCTTTGCATGTTCCCATTGGGGTTTGCCAGCATTTGGTGCTTATTTAACGGAGGCACGTTCAGCACGTTCAGCACTTCCCCTTAATTAGGCCATCTAAAGTAATCGTGAGCTGGACACCCCAAGTTACTTCTCTCTGCTGAAAATCTTGGCATCCTGTACCTGTTATTCACCCTTTGCTGATATTTGATCAGCCTCTTTTCTTTCTTTCTCTGGCACAGTCTTAAACTAAAACAAAAACACCCACAGAACTAATAGAACACAATTCCTCAAAATGGATGGAAAGAGAGTATTTCAGAACAGTTTCTGAGCTGTTTGGAAGTCATCTCCCAGCCATGGAGCTTGCACAGATGAATTGTTCTCTGTGGTATTATAAAGTTTGGGTAGTTCTGAGCTTAGCAGTTCCTCTGCTGGAGAATTTTTTCTTCTTCTTCTTGTCTCTGAGCTCAAGATTAAGTTGTACAAACTAGTTCTGGTGTATGATTTTGCAGGTAAAGTTGTCAGTGTTCTGGCAATACATGAAGGCTGTGAACCCTGTCATTTCTTTAGTTATATGTTTCCTATATTGCTGTCAAAATGCTGCTGCTATTGGGGCCAACGTGTGGCTCAGTGACTGGACCAATGAGCCAGTGGTAAATGGCACTCAGCTCAACACAACCATGCGAATTGGAGTCTATGCTGCCTTGGGCCTCTTGCAAGGTAAGACCAGATAAAATAATATCATCTTAATGTTTGGCAGGAGGAACTAGGCAGGAAAACTGTGGCAATAGTTGCGTGTGGCTCCAGGTGACCTCGAAAGTCCTATCTCTAAGCAAGGAAGCAGAGTAACACAGAGCTGGAAAATCTAGGCTGGGCCAACCCTCTTTTACTTTTGCCATGAAGCTTTTGGGTCGGGTTTGGATATGGCAATAGGTGGGAAGGAAGCTTGAGAAATGCATTGTGGAGTGAAAACATGAAAATATGGATACAGAAAAGATAGTGGACAGGAGCAAAGTTGCAGCAGTAGGACTTCATGGAGGCTTGCAGAAAGCAGAGGGAAGATATTGTGCATCAGCCTCTTGTGAACAGCATGGTAAAATCCTACAGCAGTAGTTCCTGTATGTTGGCAGCAGTGACCGTGGTACTAACGGGCATGATAGCAAAGGGGTGGACAGGGATATAGTAAGGGAAAAAAGCCTTGAGCACGATGGAAACTACTGAACATCAAACAGCTGCACGTCAAGAAGATCAGGTTTGCTGGTTAATGCATGTCCTCTTCTCTTGTTAGGCACCTTAGTACTCACCTCCTCTTTTACGCTGGCGATGGGAGGCATTAATGCAGCGCGGACACTCCATGCTGGCCTTCTAGAGAACAAATTTCATACCCCGCAGTCCTTCTATGACACCACTCCAACTGGCCGCATCATCAACCGCTTTTCAAAGGACATCTATGTGATCGATGAAGTAATCCCACCCACCATCTTGATGTTCCTTGGAACGTTCTTCACCTCTTTGTCAACAATGATTGTAATTATATCAAGTACTCCGCTCTTCGCCGTGGTTATAGTTCCCCTTGCAATTCTGTACTTCTTTGTTCAGGTAACTAGGGAAAACTTGGGACCACAACCATTGCAAAGACTGCTCTGCCATTTTGCATGTTGCTTTTCAGGGAAAAAGAAGGGGAAATTTGAGGGAAATTTGAAATTTCTGAAGTAATTACGTGTTTATTTGAACAAAGCATTTACTTCGCTCAGAGAAATGTCCTGTGAGATGTAGTCATGAAATAAATATAACCTTTTTTGCTTATAAGTAATAACAAGTAAGCCTACTACTAGAGATAGAACTGTAGTGCACTTCAATATATTAAGTATGTATATATTTGACATCCTGACAAGTTTTTAAGGTGGAGAAGACTTAAAAGTTGAAAATAAGTAGTGTCAATTTTATTGACTTTAAGAAAAAAAAAAGAAAAAAAAAAAAAGCTTATGTAAATTGAGACCTGTTGATGAAGATACAGGCTCAGATTTCATTTTCCTGGAAAATGAGCTTGAGGTTCCTACAAATGCAGTTATTATGTTAGACTGTGTTAACTGAACTTAAAAGGTCATAGATTAATTCAGTTTGTAGTCTACAGAAATTGCAGTTGCCCAGTACTCTATTTTGAAAAGAAACAAAGGTAACTTCACTTGAAATAACTATAACTTAACTATAAAGAATTTTTTGAGGGATTGAAGTGCATATTGGTAAGAACCTCCTCTGAACCCTTAATCTAAAAATTACATCACTATTAACTGAAAGAAGAAAATACTTCATGTGCCTCATCCATTTTCTCCCCCAAAATGGCAGCGGTTCTATGTCGCTACCTCCCGCCAGCTGAAGCGTCTGGAGTCAGTGAGCAGATCTCCCATCTACTCACACTTCTCAGAAACAATCACAGGGGCCAGTGTCATCAGAGCCTATGGAAGAGAGAAGTCCTTTGTAGACATAAGTGATCTAAAAGTGGATGAAAATCAGAAGAGTTATTATCCTGGCATTGTGTCAAACAGGTAAAAAGGCAGATAACTTCTTGTTTCCACTTAGATAAGCTTTTGTTTGCATAACTAGTGCAAGCAACCTTTTACCACTACACTTATGCCTGCTCTTCTTTCACCAGGTGGCTCGGCATTCGGGTGGAATTTGTGGGGAACTGTATTGTTCTTTTTGCTGCACTCTTTGCTGTAATTGGTAAAAACAGCCTGAATGCTGGCCTAGTCGGACTCTCGGTATCGTATGCATTACAGGTATGTATTACAGCTGTCTGCTCATTGCTGTTTTTGCAGTTTTTACAGATGGCATGGATATATTAGATGCTTGTCAAAGCCAGAATCAATAAACAAATGGTAAAAGGGGATCTGGAAACCATAGAGATGTCCACTGAATACTGACAAATTGTCAGTATTGCTCACATATGGTAGGACTTCAGGACACTTCAACAGCGCTAGGAATATGCTGCACCTCCGTAGGTTGTCAGGCTGCTTGTGGCCTGCAAGATGCTTGGGAGGTGTTGGGTACCCAAACCAAGAATGGGTCACTTGAACAGCGTAGACTCAGCACGTCCCATATGATGCGTACTGCATAGCTCACGCGCCTGTATGTCTGTCCATGCACAGGCAGATCAGTAGGTTTCATAAACATGCAAAGTAAACTATACTCACCTGAACTGTACAATTTGGCTGATTTAATGGCCTTACTCTTGTCAGAGGCTTTTTAGAGACCATGAATGTGCAGGACTGATGTTAGCAGTGTTGCAGTGAGACCTATGACTAAGAGAGTGACTCCAAACCAACCTTACAGAGAGGGCCATTAAATCACCAAGGGAGGCATATGCTCCTTTACATGAGCACCTCATGATCCATAGATTTCTTGTCCCAGGATCTTTATCAATGTCAATACAAAGGTAATTATTCTAGTTGTAGTTTCAGTATGAATTCTTTCTCTTAACATCTTAACATACTGCAGCAGTCCCTTTAATTGTATTTTTTTAATTTGTTGTTTCTCTGTGGCAATATTTTGTTCTGTATCTTCTCCAGGTGACCATGTCTCTGAACTGGATGGTCCGTATGACTTCTGATCTTGAAACCAATATTGTGGCTGTTGAAAGAATAAAAGAGTATTCAGAAACTGAAACAGAGGTCAGCTACCAAGCATCAAGCTTGCACAACATGCACATTTACATGGTCTTGCTTTAGACACTTGAGAGGCAGTTCCTGCTCTGAGAACGTTACCATCTAACCTAAACAAACGTCATGCACTAAACTGCAATTTGTGCTATCACAGCTCAAAAATATTACTGCTGTCATGCAGTCTTGCCTTAGTATCTCACTTTCTGCTAGTGTGAGTGCCCATAGCATGACCGAGATAATTCTCATCACTGCATTACTACCTGCAAGTGTACGGAGTATGTTTGATGCATAGTCCTAGCTGCGTGGATGGTGCTGTGATCCTGCTAGTAGGCACAGCTGCAGTTCAGTTATCAGGCTGTGCATAGGTCTTCAACGGTATTTCTGTTTAATCAGCTTAGTTCCTGGCTCCCGTAAGAGAAGAACATCTCCAGGAGCACTGCATTATCTCATCCAGAAAAATCATCCGGTTGTCTTCCTTTGCTGCCAAATACATTTCAGTGTGGCAGAGAGCGCTGTGCTGGAAAATCTGCTACTCTGCAGACACGTTAGAATTGGGAAAGGGTGGAGAAGTGGAGGAAATTCAAGGAGACCTGCACTGCACAGTTCTGGAGATCAAGTGTTTGATCTGGAAGAGAAAAGAAAATCACATGGATACACAATAAGTGTTACAAGCCAGAGCTTGAGCTGGCACGGAACAAGCACTGTTCTGTTAAAGTTAATGACAAAATGCTAATTTATACCAGTTGAGGATTTGGCCTTATGTGCTGAGATTTTTTTTATGAACTTAACACAAAAGAAAACCAAAATGTGTTATGTTTAGGAATCTTCATTTTCCTCCTATTATTATGAATTTGTTCAATAACTGAAATTTATCAGATATGCTTCTAGTAATTGCAAGTGTTCATGTTTGTATCTAAGATTGATTTAGTTTTTTGTATCTAAGTTTGAATTATTTTTTTTTTTAACTTCTGTGCAACATTTTTGACTACTGTTTTCCTTAGGCTCCCTGGATCATAGAGGACAGGCGTCCCCCAGAAGACTGGCCATCGAAGGGTGAGCTGGAGTTTGTGAATTACTCTGTGAGGTACAGAAAGGGTCTGGACCTAGTGCTGCAAGATCTAAACCTCCAAGTGCATGGTGGAGAAAAGGTAGGTTACCAGCCAAATGTCTGTTAAGACTTTGTTCTCAGTCTCCAGTGACAACCGTGGAGCAGAGGACAGGTACCACGGGCATACCTGCTCCAGTGGTGGAGACCTGCTCGAGCTGGTGCCACTAAAACCAGCAAGGCTGAGGAGAGTGGCACAGATATGACCATGCTGTTGGTGTGCTAATGTTCTCTGGGCTGGAAGCAGTAGAACCAGTTGCTTGGTGCTGTCGGGACTTTCCAAGTTGATGTGAGGCTCCTCTACATAGTGTAGGAGGCACCAGCAATTGCAATGGTGCTTTTCTGAAGTTATGCAGAGGGGAGAAGGATTCTGGCTTTTTCCTTTCTCTGGCTTTCCCTGGGAAACTTCTGGCATAGAAGGAAATGTTATTCTTTGCTTCCTTAATCAGAGAATTGTCTTTGTGGGAGAGTCCCTTCATGCCTCAGTTGCAAGTACTGGGTTGTGTGTACTGTAATCAGAACAATTACCCTGTGACAGTTCTCCAGTTAAGAGACTGTGATTAAAAAGGGAAGATAATTATCCTTGTGCTAAGCGTACAGGATGGGACCTGCCTTCTGGAATGGAGATATCTGGAATGGAAATGGGCGTGCTTACCCTAAAGTCTGAATTGTCCTCTAAAGAGCCTTATCTCTTGTTGTTGAGTGATTGGGCTCCTAACATGGGTACGCCAGCTAATCACTCAAAGATATGTAGGATGGCTCCGGGCCTAGATACGCATTTGTATGTAATATCATACGTATTTTTATGTAATATCATATGTATTTTTATGTAATATCATTCCAATTAGGGGAATGGCAACGCCTGTGTATTGTACTGCGTGACATGGTTTCTAGGGAAGGATAGTTACGTTCCTTCTTAGATTGAGATCTTGCATGAAACCTCTCGGAGAAATGGTCTGAGGTTTTTGCTGGGGTTTTTTGTTTGGTTGTTTTTTAACTATATGCTTTGTTCTTAATTCTGTAATTTGTTTGTAGATTGGAATTGTTGGCAGAACCGGAGCAGGAAAATCCTCCATGACACTCTGTCTCTTTAGGATCCTGGAAGCTGTAAAAGGGGAAATTAAAATTGATGGTGTGAAAATTTCAGACATTGGCCTCCACGATCTTCGATCAAAGCTGACAATTATTCCTCAGGTACATCTTCTGTGTATCACAATAAACAAAGGATCTCTAATAGCTTAGCAAACACTAAGTAAACATGGGTTTTTGCACAGAAGAAAATTCTTTGTATAATATTCACAAAATTGATTCACTAAAACAAATTGTGTTTTTTCTTTAAGTAGCCCTGTCCTTTCACCTTATAAGCTGACACTTGGTGAAAAAAAACAAGGTTTAGGATAAAACATCTTTAGAGTAGGAACTTGAGATTTTACCATGTATTTTATATATATGTGTATATAAGTGTGTGTGTGTGTATATATATATAAAATATATATTTATTTATGTATGTGTATATATGTATAAAACACTTTCATGGTGGGTAAGACTGGGAGGTGGCCGACCTTCAATACAGTGGACATATCAAAGCAATAACTCTAATTTTAATATCTGCACTTAAAACAACTAAAGCACTTATCTAATGAAAGTTAGTTTCCTGTCCAGGATCCTGTTCTCTTTTCTGGAACGCTGAGGATGAACCTGGATCCATTTAATAAGTATTCAGATGAAGAAATATGGAAAGCTCTTGAACTGTCTCACTTGAAGAGGTTTGTCAGCAGTCAGCCCTCCACACTGGACTATGAATGTTCAGAAGGAGGAGAAAATCTTAGGTGAGGAGGTTTGGGGTTAGAAATATACACTGAGCTTTCATTCAGCCCTAACAGCGAGTAACGTTCGCATATAGGTTTACACTGCAGCCTGTTGCATATACGGGGATTTAGCCACCCCTTCCTATTGAAAGGAAACCACTAATCCTTGAATGTTTGCCTACACTCTTGCCTCTGCTGAGGATGGTCTGATTCTTCTTCTCTGCTGGGAAGGATTTCTCCCAAACAGTAAAGAAACAAGTTCCAGGATGACAGGGTGTTAGGAAAAGGAAGTCCCTTAAGCATGGTTTGGTGGGAAGGGAAATGCCACAGTGACATACGTGAATGCAGTGCTGCACAAACATCCGGGCCTCCGCCGCTGTTATTTACCTGCACTCCATGTAGGAGACCCAGGAAGCCGTGACCGGGAGGATAAAGCGTCATGCTTTGGTCTGCTCTGTCGGCTTCCGACAGCGCGGTGTAACCAGACCACGGCGGGTGATGAAAGTTCAGCTCCGGCTCCTCCTGCAGAGACACTTGGATAAAAGTTGTGTCCAGGGTGCTGGGGGCAGAAGGGAGAGCACTGGGTCATGGGCTGCCCCGTTATTTTTTTTTGATAGTACAGTCAGAAGGATTTCAACTTTTTTTTTTTTTTTTTTTTTTAAAAAAAAAAGCATGTATGAGAATTTTCTATTTTCCCTTGACTAGCCAACCCTTGTGAACTGACTTGATAAGCAAAAGCAAACCTGGGAGCAAATGCTCAGTGGTGTCGCAGCTGAGTGTGTTTTGAAATCTTGGACAGAAGCTCTGCAGTCGTAAGCTTCCCTGGCTCTCGTCACCATGACGGGCAGGGTGCACTGGGTGCCCCTGTCGGCGCTGGATCAGGCAGTAAATGAACACAAGCTCTCTTGAGTAGTGCCGCAGCGCTTATTTTGTTAGCTCTAGGGCTGACACACTGGGCTGTTTGCTAAATACCATTTTATTTTGTTCGGTAACTTATCTGATCAGTAATCTGCTCTAGCAGAAGTGGCTCTGAACAGAGGAGAGCTGAAGGGCCGGGGGTCCTCTGCTTATGAAAGCCCTGTCTCTGTTGCAGTGTTGGCCAAAGGCAGCTCGTCTGCCTAGCAAGGGCACTGCTTCGCAAGACGAGAATCTTGGTCCTAGATGAAGCGACAGCGGCTATCGATCTTGAGACGGACGATCTTATCCAGATGACAATTAGGACTCAGTTTGAAGACTGCACGGTGCTGACAATAGCGCACAGGCTGAACACAATTATGGATTACACAAGGTAAAAACCGCGCAGTGGTGCGTGTGTACGGGCTCACCGGTGTGCCGGGCGCAGGAAGTGGCACGTCAGGCGTGCTGTGTAAGCAGCGATGCTGAGGCTGCATAATCCTAGAATATCCAGACCTGGTTTTGCTTTTGTGGGCTTAAGAAACAAGTTCTGTGTTCATTAACCAGGGCTGCACAAAAGATGCTGCTCAGTTGCATTAATATCACTGTCACCAAGCTCACGGAGCTATTTTTAACCAGTATCTGCTGTAACATTTTCACTAACGTTGTGGCATGTTTTTTGAAACACATTAAAACACTCTTTTCTCGTTGGCTCTGTAGTGTCACATTTTCAATTCCAGAGCTAGCAGTCTCCCCAATTTAACTCTTCTTTTCTGGGAGACTGTGAGCATTCTGGACCTTTGAAAATCAGACAACACTTCAGGGATAGTGTCTCTTTTTTGTGCTTCATCAGGTGAAGGTAATTGAGCAAAACAAAAGCAAGGGACATTTTAGAACAGTACTTTTATTTTGTGATTGAAAGAGAACATCACATTTCCTGGAAGGAGTTCTCTGATATGTTTTTCTCCCCACCTTTTGTTTTGCACAGGGTCCTTGTTCTAGACAAAGGAGCCATAGCTGAATTTGATACACCTGCCAGCCTTATAGCATCAAAGGGTATTTTCTACAGTATGGCCAAAGATGCTGGACTAGCATTATAAGAAGACCTCTTTTTTTTTTTTAATATTACTGACTCGCCACAGAAGTGACTTGTGAATGTACTGTAATTTACGAAACAGTCTTTGTAGTAGACTAAACTTTTGATATGTGAACATAGTATTTACAAGCATACGGACCAGAAAGTGAATTTTATATTTTTAAAATATTTTCTATATACATAAAGTATTTTATTAAGTGTTTTTTTCCCAAAGAATGCCAAAAATTCTGCTCAGAAAATGTATGTATCACAAGGCACTATGTACTGTATTCTGGTTTATAATTGGTAAATTATAGCAATGATAGAAAATATACCCGTTTTGTGTGTCTTCTGTATAAGGATACCTTAGTTTTGAAATGGAAAGATAGGCATAGTTAAGCAGTAACTCAGCTGAGAAGTACTGAAGTAAGGTGACACTTCTGAGCGGTTCTAACCTGCAATATTTCCACCAGGGCAAGAGAGTTGAAGGTTACAGTTCTAGGCTGTGAACTATCCCAGTATGTTTGGTTGTTCCCAGCCTAGAGCAACTTCAGGTTGGTAATGTTCCTCTTCAAGATAGAATTTGTGAATAACTTTTATTTAAAACTAAACCTATAGGTATAGCCTAATTAAATCATTAACTAGGCAATTGCTGCCAACTTTGTAGACTACACATAAGCCTGCAGAGACATGACTTATGCAAAAATGTTACCCTTTTGCTATACCTCTCTTCTGTGTGAGGTCACCATGAACAAGTCTCTACTTGAGCTGAGCATGCATGTGGAGCAGATGACACTATTATTTATCATCTCATTCAACACTTGACCACCTGAAATTGTACATATGTGATTTGTTTCATAGAAATAAATATCTAAATATCCATTATTGATAGCCAAGCCTCCTCAGATAAAGGGAGTACTGTGTTTAGCAGTGTTTGCTGCTAGAATATGATAGGCTGTCCCTTACTTTAGTCATTCACTTCCTACACCAAGTAGTATGGAAACCTACCTAACAAGAAAACATTCCTATGTTTTTTTAATAAGTAAAGTTCTGAAAAACTTTGAGAAGACAAAAATAATCATTTATTAATTTTTACAAATGACACTTCTTAAATAGAAACAATAATCTGCAGCCAAGCATTTGTTTGACACCAAGTTCACATAGCAATGCACAAACTAATGAATTATTATCATACACAGTAATGTAGTGATTACACTTACTAGATTAATTCAAATTAGCAAGGTTAATAGTATCTTCTGTTTATAAACTGCATAATATATAAAAATATTTGTCTGAATGCATAGATAGCTATCAGTATCTGTGCACAACAGTCAATTAACAATGAAATCAATCAACCCAACAGCTGAGATTCTCTGGTAGGTCTGACTGGTTAATCAGTAACAGTTTGGTACCTGCATGGATTAAGTTAGCATTTAGCCAGCTGACACCTAAACCGTATCATCTGTTTCGTATACCAAAAACAATGCAATAGGAAATCGCATTATTCCATTATACAGAAGTTAATATACCACCACCAATTTGGTATAAGAAACAGCTATTGCCACTGACTCGGACTGCATTTGCCCTCTTAACACTTCAGCAGAGGATACCTGGTTGTGACAAAAGGTTTTTACTAATATTATCGTTAGGAGACGGAAATTCAGTCTAACTAATTGATGCATAAGAAATCTGGGTGTTTGCATGGATCTGTGCTTCCAGGTGGACACTGGAGCGCCAGAAGCTAAGGTGGTTTGGGCGAGGGCTCCCTCTGGTGTGCTCAGTCACTCCTGCTAAAGCTGCTTCCTTTTGCATAAAGTATTACTCACGGGATGCGAAAGAGAGATGATGGGTAAACCTGGTTACCAGTTCCTCTTATGTTAGCTATAATACAGGTGACTGCCCTGACTGCAGAGGCAGAGGGACATTTCTCCTGTCGTAGCCCCTGGGAAAGGGGGAAAAAAAGGCTGTAGCAGATACCCAATGCCCGTCCGAGAAAGTCGTCATTTTCTGTGAGAAGAGTGCTAGGAGTTTAAGACGCAGTTCTCTCCTCAGTTAGTTTGGTGGCTTCCTGCTCAGTGTGCTACTTCTGCAAAGCCCATTGATAAGTCCACGTACAATGTACAGCTAACCTGGGCTGTAAATACTGTTAGACAATAAGAAGATAAAAATCCTTTGGTTGCTGTAGTTTCCACAGAAACTAGAGGGAAGGGGGGGGGGAGATCTTAAAAAAAAAGAAAAAGGGGGGGGGGGGAACTCAGTCCAGGTCGATAATGTTCTGGCTGCCTATTACATCTAGTACTTCAGTCATCTGCTTCGTAGCATGTACTTACACAGTTATGTTACCAGATTATAGTGCTTGCTCAAATACAGATGACTGTGTAAATATTAAGATCCTAAAATGTTAGATAAAATCCAGCTCACTATTGTCTTAAATACTTTTCAATTTACTTATTCCAGGATTTCACAGTAAAGTAGTCTAATTCTGAATTTTAAGTAACAGGAATAGGAAAAGTGACTTTTCGGTAAGCAATACAGGTAAATGCAAAACACTGGCAGGAGGAGAAGAAAATATGCTGCATAGAAACATCAAGATTTTAATATCGGCCCAGAAAACCCTGGTTTCCTTTTATATAGGAAACTTAAAAGTTTCCAGACTGGCTCTTTCTCTGGAATGTAGGGGGTAAAAGGACAACAGTTCTACAATATTTGTGCTTTAAAAGGGGAAATTAAAGCAGCATTGGAGAAATGTGTTTTCAATACAGTAACAAAAATAGTATTTTAAATTGCATATGTCAATACTGTATATTGACAAACAACAATAAAAGGGACATATGATTTTGGTTGAGAGCATACTTATGATTTAGATGATTACTACAATTTTCTTTGTTTTCAACCTGAGAAATAGGGAAATGTGTAAATAGGGATTAAGAAATCACAGATAATAAGTCACTTAGGAGTATTTAAACTAGACAGTTTTGTGCTTCTTTCACAGATTTAACCCTTCTGGTTTTTTTCCTTCTAAGTAAGAGATGATGTAAAATACATGATCTGAATGGTGAACATGTCAATAGTAATGGACTCGATACAAATATTATGTGGGTTTCATGGCAGGTTCTTTAACATGAGTACCTCTGCTATTTTATAGCAAACAAATTATTAGAACAGTTGAAGATAAGCCTTTCCCTGAGAGCTTCTATAACTCTACAATATTTCAAGATTACCTTTTTGTAAGTAAAAGAGTACTGCATAAACAGATAGTTCTACCAGTACTTTCTTTGCATAAGCTACGTTCATATCAGACTAGTTACTCTTAGATTAAATACAAGCTATAACTGCATAACATCTTTAGTTTATTTCAAGGTTAACAAAATAGAACTTTTCCACATCATTAGCCCTTATAGATAATATATTTCAAATATGTAATTTTAAAATGCAATACAAATATTTTGTTTTATTCTTCTTTAAACAATTAGTATGTCAGTTCTGATGCTTTCTTGTTATAACCACTCCGTTCAGAAAGTGTTGGTACTCTGAAAAGTAAGTTTTTGTCGCTTACTGTTAGAACAAGCTCCAGTTCTTGGAAATCCTGTAGTCTTGCCACATCTTTGTCCTTTAAATAAATACAGTATGTTGTTAGGTGATAAAACGTATGTTCAGTTTTTCAGAGGTAAATTGAAGTAACAGGCTGACACTAACACAAGGTATGTATTGCATAAATATAACAGTTCTTTACAGTAAACAAGATGTCTGCTTTCCAGTTACATATTATATTTATTCTAGGATCCTATTCAGCTACTCACTTAAGTCTATTTTTAGAAGGAATGCAATACTTGGCACTGAGTGCAAGTGATTAGTGGAGCTGGACTTGTAGAGGTCTACTGCATGCTATTTAGAAAATCCATGAGTATACTTTTCTGAGCCCCTCCCCCCTTTTGTTTTCCTCAATTGGTAATTTTTTAAAAAACACAGAAATTGATTCTTGGCATCTATTCAAGATAGGCTGCTCTAGAGGAAGATGTATGCAGGACTATCAACATCAATCCTGAGCCAGCTTAGGTAGGGTCTTTAGAGAGCAATGGAAGAAACCCTGTCACAGTACGGACTCAAGCTTGAGCACTTTGCTGCCAGGTAGCATTAAGTAGAATAAATTTTGTATCGTCTCAGAGAACAGTAAGTGTCGTGCAGTCTGACCAAGAGAATCTGAAGAAATTAGAGCTGGAGATAAAAAGAGTGCTTTCAACTTGCTTTTGCAAGGTAAGCTGGCAAGTTTCAGAGCTGCTTATTTTTTTCCACTTCTGGACTAACAAAGAATAGGTCTTCATATATTCAGTGAAGATGCAGTACACAGAAGTCTATTAATCTAGCACTAATCAGATTAGCTCCACCATTTGATGCCAACAATGCTCTAGTGGGATTTGAGAATGAAAGAGAAGTCAATGGTGAATCAGTAAAGCAGGTCAGCAGGTCCCAGTTTTCTGTATGCTGCACAGGTAAATGTCACTGACATGAAGAGACAGTTACCTTCAGACCTTCACTGAGAATATTTTTGAAACCGTTTCCTCGAGTCAAGCTGCTTTTAAAAGAACTGCATATAGTCCTTATTAAACTAGCAAGGCTCACTTGAGTACTGTAGCCTATTAAACATCGATGACAGGTCACAATGGTATGGTATTGCATTGAATTTCACAATGTTGTATAGAACCACATATAAATTGGCCTAAATGCCAAATGCTTATGAAAGGAAATGATCAAGAAACTTCAGAACTTTTTTCTTTATATAGAAGAAAAACCCTACTAAGTGGTAGAAGTGGGAGTTCCTTAGGGACTGCTCAGCAGCCCAGTTCCCAGTGAATAATCATGGAACAGTTAGAATATGAATAATGATTAAAAAAAAAAAAATCAGTGACAAGTTAACACACAATTTCTGTAAACACTGCAGTCGAGTGTTACAGAAGTATGGCCAGAACATTACCTATGCTGAAGGAATCTTAAACACTGTAAAAACAATACAGTACTGAGCGGATGGGGTCATGCATGGCTCAATCTCCAAATGAAAAATATGCTAGTGGGCCCAACTAATTGCATGACTTCTCCTTTTCAGTATTACTCCAAGACAGTGAGTGTTATTAAAAACTAATACTGTCACTTTTTTTGTGACATGAGAATATTGCAGGTGACCACCAAATTACTCCTTTTTAATACTAAGCTACGATTCTGTTTTACAAGTTATTTACAAGTTATTTAAAATGATGAGTTCTTACCTTTCTTAGCACTGTATTTGGCAATTTTCTGATCTTCTCTACGTGTTCAGGGTTAACACCCAGCTCACAGCAACTAACTCGGAGCAATTCCTTATAGGTCAGTTCTTGTCTGTCCAGTTCAATTTCAATGAAGTCATTTTCTCTAAGGCTAGGGTTTTGTATTCTAACTTTAAGCACCAGTTCTATTAGAAATAAAAAAAATGCACATCAACATGCAAATGAATAAAAGAATTGGAGAAGTTATCTTTATACTAATTTCAAACTATTTCTACTTCCTATTAACACTTTTTGTATCATTTGTGACAACACAAGAATCCTCAGAAAGCAGTCCAACCTGGACTCATGACTGAGTTTTTCATTAGACTGACTCCGTTCAATCTACATGAAAAAAATCATCACTAATGTAATTCAATATGTATGTATGTATGAATCTTTGGAAGAGGACTCATCTTACTGGATTTAAACTAACAGTAAAGCCTATGACATTTGTTATCAATGTCCTGAGCAATCCAATATTACTTTTTTTTGTTGTTTTGATGATCACTCACTACAATTCAAATGGATACTCTTAACCTCTCTTTGCTAAATCATGGCATCAGAACAGCTTTTATTTCAAGAATAAAATCCTGAACTGAAATTGAAATTCCTTTTTTCGTATTTGAGCAGGCAGAATATTTACCCGGAGAAATGGCAGATCATAATAATAATAGTTCACCTCAGTACTCAGGTCTTTCTGCAAATTAAGACCTCTGAGATTACCCCTTGAGCTCACTGATGATTTACTCACGTTCTGTATTTGAAGTCTGGAGTATACTGTTCAGAGAATTCGATCACCCTGGTATCTGGCTAGTTTTAAAGCATTTGAGACAAATAGAAAATGTTTTCATCAACATTTTAATAACAGTATTTCTGCTCCAGCAGAAATGGGCTGTCTGTCTCTTTTTAACTGCCTTCAAATGTTTCCTGAATGCCTAATACAGGAGATCCTGAAAATCTCTGGAACTATGATAAATATGTGTAACACTGATAATATGTGTAACACTTTCACTGTCCAAGATGACAGGAGCTCTAAGTATAGGTGAGTTTTCCTGTTACCTTGCATATTAAGTGGAAAAGCTCCCGTGAAGAAGACTGGCTGAAATGTTGGCACAGGCCCAGTGCAGGAGCCGTTCTGCTGCTGAGGTACGGCCGATTTTGATCCAACAGGAGAAGGGGAACTTCTGCTCCAAGACACAGACGTCTGGTAAACCGGGCCGTTCTGACCAACGGGTTTGGGGCATCGTGGTGCAGTACAGCCACCTGGCAGTGACGGCCTCTCTCCAGGACCGATCACCTCCGAGGCAGCATTTTCCTGCAGTAATGATGCATGTGTGCACGTTTCCACATGAGGTAAGGAAGAAGAGTCGCTGTCTTGTGGCTCTAAGGGCGAGACACTTCCATTCACAGAGGCATCTGGAATACTGTTACTCATGGTGTTATAAACATATGGGAAAGGTGGGTTAGCCAGGTAATTAGGGATGATTGGCAAATCCAAATCTTTCTTTAAGTCTGGAAGTTCATCATCTTCCACTGTAAAACCAAAAAGAACAATATTCTCCAAGACCGGTTTTAGGAAAAACAAAACCAAAAACAAATAGCTATTGTATTTTATGTTTGGGGGGAGAGGAGACTAAAAGCATCAGGGTAAAAGATGAATATAGAAGCTCTACCCCTTTTTTTCTACAGTGAACAACTGTGCTCAGGTGTTGCAATACAGTAAACAAAAGCAGAGTCTGATTCAAATAACTCTGGGATGCTATCCTACTAAACACTGTAATCCCAGTTTTCTTAAATCTGTAGCCAGCATGTTGTGCCACAGTCTCTGGCAGTGTAATGCTATCATCTTCATAATGTATAAGGCAATGAAAAACAAATCGTAACATGTTGTTCGATATTAAGGTAGGGGATAAAGGGAAAAGAACACCCAGTACTGGGAGAACTGAAAGATTATCAGTCAGTGGGAAAAAAAACAGGCTAGGGAATACAAAAGGCAGGAAAGAGGCTATTGACCATATTTCAAACTATTTCTCACCTCTAGCAGCAAAGGCTGCTCCATTCCAGCAGTTACAACACATGATAAAAATGTTCTACCAACACACTTTATTGAGCTTCTGCTCCAGGATGCTGATTTTCCATTTACTCAACGCTGTCTAAACTCCATAAAACACCAGGAAAATTAGGTATTGGTCATATTCTGCAAAAATTTCACATAAATTTGAGAGATTTTCCTCTATTTGCTCTTTCTGAAAATATCAAGCTGCATCTACTGGTTTTTCAAAGTATTTTTTTTTCCCTAGGTTTAGAAAAAAGGTTTTACTACCTGGGTATGGAATGTTTTGGTAATCGTCTTTTCTTAAATTGTGATGTCTCACTAAGTAAACATTTTAAAGATCAAGTCTCCCAAAAAAAATCACAGTATCATCACACACAAAACAATGCAGGAGCACAATTGCTCTAAACAGTCTTTTACTGTAGTCTTTAAAGATTGTATATCATATGGGCAATAGCTTTACCTCCCAACATCTTCCAAATCTCCCTCTTCGATGTCAACTGGACAGGTCGTTCTCCTTTCCTTGTAAGAATTTCCTTGTCAGCCCCCGAACGCAGCAGGTAGGACACCACTTGAGCATGGTTCCTTTTACATGCCCAGTGCAAACAAGTCCTGCACAAAGACAATATTATCACTCTTTGAAATACTCAGTTATGACACATTAATTTCATTCATTCCCATTGCATCTAGGAAGCACAAGACTTAATGCATGTCTAGGATAAAAAAGTTTTTAACAGCTAGGGTCCTTGCAAATTTACACCATTTCTGGAGCCTGCAGTGACACCTGCTGATCTCGTTTTTCCTTGCGATAATGCTCTTTATACAAAGTTACTATAGCAGTATTTTTGAAGTTCAGGATCTGATTTAATTTTTCTTGTATTAGGCTATTAACTTTTATTGAAAATAAGTGTATAAAGAAGGCTTACTTATGTTTATAAATCTTTGAAAGAATAAGTTATACTTCAAATACTTTTGTGTGAATGTGAGCTAATATGCTGCTTCTCAAGGGTACTTTTTTTTTCCACTTTAATCAATGCAGTCAGTACACTGATGTGTACCTTTTTACAAGTAAATTACTTGTAAAATAGTCTAGTTCTTTGCCTAGTTGCTATTCACTGGACCCAGATCCAACACAGGTCAAAATACAAGTATCCAGCACCTCTTAGCATCAGATGTATGGAAAAGGTCATTCTAGCAATTTAAATTCTACAAGCAAACCTAAATAACAGACTAGATAATTATTGCTGAAAATAATCGTAATTATTTTTATTGTTTCTTCCATCAATGCTGGTTTTAGATAAAACCTCATTTGGATGGCAAGCAGCTGCTTCTCTTGCACATTAACATAATTTACTATCTTATGAATCACTTCTTATAAATTAATACAAGCTGTGATTTTAATCACAATTCGAACCCAAATTTGCAAGTGTTCCATGCTTCTGAAAACTACTAGTAGAGCTCTAATCTTCAGAATACCAGCTTCTTTCCTAATTTTATTCTTCCTATTTTTAATTAAAACCTCAAGCATGGTACAGTGCGGTAAATACACACTGATTTCAACTTAAGGGAAAACCAGTCTTCAAAAATGCCTGCGCATTCCCTGCAGATCCTGCTTCAAACAGTGAAGCGTGTGCACACGCTCATGTGTGCTGTCCCACTTGTACGAATGCCTGTTACAGAAAGGACGTGGTTTTAGTGTTGCTGGGTGGTATCTGAATGAGATGTCAAAATCAAAAGTATTTTAGATATATCACTGAAACAGCCTGCAAGTTCCTTGCTGAAAATTAAGTCATTTTAGAATCGGATTTAGAAGTTAACGCAAAATAAGTCTGGTTATAAATTAACATATTTTGGCAAGCAGCAGTTTTTTGATAGCTATTTTATGGTGCTGTCGTAGGCTGCGAGCACTCGCTTTACAAAAAATAAACAATATAAAGTAACAACCTAAGGACCCGAAGAAGGATCAAACACCAAAAGGAACAAAAAGAGTGTGCAGAAAGAGAGTGCAAATTTATAAAGCAATTATCAGCTCCATCACCCCCCCACCACCACCTTTTCTAGGGTATTTAAAGGTAGCTGCATGGAAGAGTATTTGGCAAGGGGGTGAAAAAGAAAATTTTAACGTCATTCCCAATTCACACCGATCGCGATTTGTGCGTTTCGTCTGAAGGAAAATTGCGGAGTCGAGGGGACCCGCGCAGGTCCCCCCGCCGCCCCAGCGGCCGCCCCCGCGCCAGGCCCTACCAGCCGTTGACGTCGTTCTGGGAGTTGGGGTTCACCCCGAACTCCACCAGCCGCCGAACCTCCTCCGCGTCCCCCAGCGCCGCCGCTTCCCTCAGCCGCTCCTGCAGCTCCCTCTCCTCCGCCACGCTTGTCATCTCGCCAGCGCCCGGGCCCAGGGCTGCCTTCGGCCGGGGCTCGCTAGCCACGGCGGCCTCGCATCCCTGCGGCTCTCCCGGAGCCAGGCCCCGGCCGGGCAGCCGGCGGCAACTCCGGCGGCACCGTCCCGTGCGCTTTTCCACTGGAAACTCCAGCACAGCGTGCGAGTTGCGGCAGGCTTCGCCTAAATCAAGCCCGGGGACACGGTGCCCAGCGGCATTACAGAACACGCACGCTCGCAGGGCGCCCCACAGCCCCGCTGCCTAAACTCTTCCAGGGGGACTCTATTATCTGTGACAACTCTGACCTAGATACTTGGTTCCTACAAACAGTCTTGCACGCGAACCGTGGCTGCTGCGGTTTTACTGTCAGGGTGATTTATTAGCCGCGTACGTGGCAATTTCAAGGTGGCAAAATATTATCTAAAAATACGGGTAATTGTATCATGCACAGTATCCCCTACTCTGTTATTTGTGCTTACATGCTCCAGGATCCTACGATAGTTCTGCCTAGGAAATGCTCATCATCTCTGAGAATGCTCGCTGAAATTAATTAATCCCTTAATAACTCAAAGTCAGCCTGCGAAGCATTTTGAGAGATTGCAGGCAGTTTCTGCAATTCACACGATTTGCTTTAAAAAGCTGGTTTGGATCGTTGTGGATTTGTCCTAAACCAAGTTATGAAAGAGAGAAGAGCTAGTAAAAACTTCCCAGCTGTAAGAAGTCAAAATAATAATTTCTGTCTCCAGCCAGACATCTAGCCAAACTGCACTGTTTCTATTCTAATCTACTCTATGAGAGCACACTGGGGAAACATGCAAGGCTTAGGCTGATCCCAGTTCAGCAGCTAAGGTACCCGATTGGTTTCTTGGTGCTACTGGAGCAATTTCAGCTACACTCTTACTTACAACAATTCAAATGAGTAATTATATCATCATAAAATTGCAAAGTTTGAAAAAAAAATATAGTGCCTTACACTGCTGCATATGGTGGTTTTATAGACATAGTTCTGAAAGGAAACTCTATGGACAACCCTTGAGTTTGCATGAAGCCCTCAGTTATTGCAACAGAGGCCTGAGCAAGACCAGCCATGTTCAGATCAGCACTAATAGAGACTTCAAACTCTTAAAAAATATAAACACAATCAAGTTAAACATTTTTTAAAATAATACATACTACTTATTACGTCTTTTTTACTTCTTTCAGTATGAATGATGAAAATGGACTGATAGCACAGGAGTAATTGAAATCCAAACAAACACAAAATGTTAATGTACTAAATTTTTCTGGTACCTAAAAATGTCCATTATCTGTGAAACTATATCAAACCTCCGAAAGCACCAAGATACCTCGCATGAGCGTACTTACTCATGCACAAGTCTTTCCAAGGCTGCTAGAACCTTCTTTTTATTACAGGATAAAGCAGCATTATTTTGGTTCTAAAATGGGGCCAACAGAAACTAATAAAGCAAGTGAGATGCACAGTTCCTCCTCCTGTATTAGAAATAGAGAGGAGTGTCTCTATCTGACATGATTTTAAGGGGATCCTTCTTAGATCTGTTTTGTGACACTTCATTAGTATCAATGGCTCATACTTTTCACAAGTAGAAAAATGCTTGGAATGAATGACTAAATGACCTATAAGCAGGTAGAGGATAACACTTACAGGGAAAAAAAAAAAAAAAAAAAAAAAAAAAAAACATGGATTTGTCACGAGCAGGTAGACTGACCCACTGTATCTTTCTTTTAGTAGGAAAATTGGTATAGAGCCTAAGAGCAAAGTTGCAGGAGCGCTATGTGCTACGAATGATAGATGTGCTGATGAAGTCTACATCAATAATATTCTCATTATCGAGTTCAGGGCTGACAGTACACAAGAAATTTCTGTAAAACAGAGTAGCAGACGTTTGAGAAAGCATGCTCCGAGAGTGGACAAAAGGGGTCTGTCCCAGCCTGGTGGTACTAAATAATTTCATAAACTTCGGACAATCAAAATGATTTTAAGAAAATGGATAGTGTATAATCAGTAAGGTGAAGTTAATAAAGACAAGGTCCAAGGTCTAGGAAAGAAAATACACACAGAAACGAGCTGGTTGGCCATTAAAATGGGAGGAACTGCTGCACCAGCATAGCACTGCTGCAGAACAAGGAGGCCGTTCCCGTTTGTGCGGTAACCAAGCCTGAACATACCCGCACTTGCAGGCCTTTGTAGGTGACCTGCAGCGAATCGAAAAGTAGGCAATAAAAATTAGAGATGAGTTATTATTAAAAAAAAAGACCCACGAGAAAAAGTTTTACAGAATCGGGCTCGTTTACTGTAGGAAAAAGCAACGTTGAAGGAGACATGTGCCTTCAAATATGCAAGATGTCTTTATACTGTAAGTGGTTATTGACGGAGTTATTCTCCGTCGCTGACCGGACAAGCAGTAACAGCCTGACCCAGCAGCGAGCAAGGCTCAGGTCACACGCGCGCCGTCACTTTTCCCCTCAGGTTTCGGCTCGGTGGGCGCCCGGTCAGGCCTGGCGCCGCGCCGCGCAGGACGGCCCGCAGCCGCGGCCCGCTCCCAGCGGCGCCGCCGCCTCTCCGGACGAGGCCCCTGACTTTTGGCAGCGCTCGTGCGGGTCATCGCCGCCTCCGCCGCCATCCCGGCCCGACGGCGAGGGGAGCGGCGGCCGCGGCCCTCCCCCGTGCAGCGCCGCCGGGCCGGGCCCGCGCTCACGCTCCGCCAGGCCCCAGAGGCGGTTAGGAGGCGCGCGGTGCATTGTGGGCAGGGCGAGGAGCGGCGCCGCCATTTTGTCTCTGTCACTCCAGGCGCGGCGCGGTCTCGTCGGGGAGGAGAGGCGGCGGAGCGGTATTCGGCCAGGAGGACACCATGATATCGGCCGCCCAGCTCCTGGATGAGCTTATGGGCCGGGATAGAAACCTGGCCCCGGATGAGAAGCGCAGCAACGTGCGGTGGGACCATGAGAGCGTGAGTGTAGCGGAGCCGCCTCTCTGCCTCGCTCCCTCCCCTCGCTCCCATCCCCCGCTGAGGGCTCGGGCTTTGTCGGCGCGCCAGGCGCCGCGGGTGGGGGCCCGCGGCCTCCCCCGGCCCTCGGAGGGGGAGCAGGGGGGCGCCGGGGTCTCGGCGGGTGGGGGTTCCGCGGAGCTTCAGCGGGGGGAGCGGGCGGAGGCCCCTGTGGGGCCCTTGGTGCGGGGCCCGAGGCTGCGGGGCTCCTGCATGGCGGCCGCGGGGCGGGCGAGGCCCGCGCTTGCTGCGCGGGAACCTCGCTGAGCCTCCAGGCGAGGAGGAGGAACTGGGTGGCCGGGAGGGAGGAGGATCCCGCCATGGCTTAGCTGTGCGGGAGGGCTCGCGCTGTTATCTGGGCTGATGGGAGAGGAGAGGCCTTGTGTTTGGGTTTCCGCGTTAAGGGGGAGAGGCCGCGCTCGCCTTGGCGTGCGCTCCGTGTGGCGTCGACAAATGGTAGTAAGGGTTTCTCATGGCCGAGATCTCCCGCAGCGGGGGAGAGGGGGGAGTTTGGGGGAGTTTTAGTGGAAGTTAGGTTTTATTCTGAGTAGAAGGAAAATTTCTTGAGACTTGGTGGCTTTTAGGAAGGGAGATGAGACAGATGGTGGTGGTTTGGAAGACAAGTTATCTCTGGATCCTTACCTATCTATGGTATTTGTGGAGGAGATGGGAGAATACATTCACACTGACTTAAACTACCTGAAGATTGTATCACAGTGAAGAACCAGAAGACTTTTGAAACTGAGGATTTTGTGAAGTAAAAACTCTATTCCTTATGTACTTTTGCAAAGTTTACCTACTATGCTTTTTTTGGGGGGGGGGGGTGAGCCTAAACAATATTGCCGTTATTTTATATTTGGGTATTTTTTGTCAGTGTTGTGATAACATCCATGCTCTGCGTTAAACTGCTCAAAAAGAAGGGGATTTTCTTACATTGAGTGGTGTTTCTCCCCAAGAATGGTTAAATTTTAGTGAATATTCTAGTGACATCCATTCTAGTGATACTGAAACTTATTTCACCGCGGAAAAAAAAACAGTAGTAGTAACAAAGTTCCCATAGCTGGCCCCTTTGGGGGAGCTGAAAACTCTGAAAACACTCCCTCCCCCCATGTATTTTTGTTCTATGTTATGTTAAATGAGAGTGTCATAGTTCAGATAAGACAGTTCATTTGTTTCTTGTGTGATAGGAATTGTTGTGGCTAAAGCTGCAGAAGGCATTTAGTTTAAATGTGTAGTGCACCTCCTTTCACATTTTCTTCATGTTGTTAAGTTGGGAGGCAGGAGAAATGCTTGCTTTTTGGCTTTTTCAAGTTGTCTGAATCACCAGCTTGGAATTTTCTGATTTTTTGGACAAGAGTTACTTTATTTTAGAGCTGGCTAAAGCAAATTTTAGTTTGTCTTGGAATACAACCTGTAAGGACAAATAAATGTCTTGGTCTAAACTTTGTAAATCTAAGCAATTTTTAATTCTTAAAAATGCTGTTACATAGATAAGTTGTATATGTCAAGAGAAATTAATGAACTCAGGAATTTTTAATGAATTTCTTAGTGTCTTTTCAGAATTTTCTTAAATAAGATTATTCAGTTAGGTGTTCAGCTGCACATTTCCATTTGATCATGAGCTCTAAATAGGAATGAGTTGTTTAACCCTGAAAATAGGAAGTAAATTGCTTCAGCTATGTCTGTGCAGGTAGAGGAGACAAGGGATTTGTTTTGTTCTATTTCTTAAGGTGAGAAAGAATTTTTACTTCATTTTCTTTAATCAAGTTAAGATGACTTAATCTTTAACCTAAAATTGAAAAATAAGCTCTTTTAAACTCTGTGACTAAAGACATAGAAATCTGTCTCTAAGATGCTGTTGAATTTTGTTGTTTCCGAAATAGTGCCCTGTCTCTTCTTCCCATTCCTCACTTGAGGATTTAGAAAGGGGAGAGCTGTCTCGGTCCCTGTTGAGCCCAGTAGGGGCTTAAGAGTTGATTCTTCAGGCTAGGAGGAAGTGTTGCTATGTTCATTCCATGCTTGCGTGCATTTATGAGGTTTATATAAGCATCACTAAATGCAATCTTTCTGAAAGGAATGTCGTTATAAATTTCTATAGTTAGATGACTAGTTCAAAACAAAAACTTTCCCCTGTTTAAACACAGAAATGTGTTTTACTTTAGGCGTAAATTTGTGAATCGACTAAGGGTTAAATTTGTAATGCTAATATGTTTTAGAAGTCAGGAAATGCAGATACAGCTCAAATAGCAATATTAATTCATCTGTTTATTATTTTGTTTCTCTGGTTAAACATACACAGAAGTGTTGTCAAATGTGAAATTATATCTATTACCAGCACAAAGCCTTTTTCAACATGAGCCTGTTGTATTCTCATACCAAAATATAAGATTTGTCAGCATTTCATAAATTTTAGATGTGGACAGTTATCAAAAGAAGCTAATTTCTGGTTATCATCATTTGTAGATAACATTTAGGTACTTCATAACTAAAGGAGCTGGCCAGCCCCTACTTATTTGTCAACTCTAAATGGGGAAATACTACTTGACCACCTCAAATTTTTGAGGATTAGTAAATTCCGGATGATGAAATGGAAAGTGCCAAGTGTCTAGCTATATTCCTGTCTAGTGTCTTACTGAAATGTGAGCTGTAAGGGCTTTGACACACAAGCTATGGCTAATCCTGCTGTAACAATTTCACAGTAACATCCCTCTCTGTCCCATCTTTTGGTAGCAGAGTAATCAGAATAATTTGGCAGAAAAGAATGAGGTTGCTTACCTACATGTGTAAATGCCCATCCTAAATTGCCTGTTGCTCTGTTTCTGAGAGTATAGAATGTATTTCTGTTACTTCTGACTTGTGCTAAGTGCAGAGTCTGATAAGCTATGTGTGATACATACTGTTTGAAGCACATTACCTCTGTTTCAGTTCTTTAATGGCTCTGTGATTCTTCAGCCATTTCTTCACTCCTTCCTAGTCTTACTCATTACTGACAACCTAAGACGAACTGTAAGTGCAGCTGACTACAAGCTGTCAGGGCAGATTACCACAAGGTGAAACTAATTGAGAAGAGTAACTTTTGGAATAGGTGCAAGAGTCTCTCAAGTAATGCTTTTCTGTTGCAGCAAAATCAGTTTAAGAAATAAGTGGGAGAGGGAAGAAATTGCTCCAGAAACAATATTCCAAACCACTCTTAAGCATTTCTCTGCAGACTGCCTCTTAGAAGAGAATGTTAAGGAATTCACTAGATACCCATTGTATTCTGAGTTGGCCAGGAGAGAATTATTGCAACTTCTTAGTGATTTTTTTTAAAGGGAATGTGATGTACGCAAACACAAGCTGCATAATGTATTATGTTTATTACTGTATATGTATTGATAAATTTTAGCTGCAGCAGTTAGCTGATAAGTGGCTTTTCCTAGCAGTTCTACTTCATAAAATCATTTTAATTATTTTTGTGTTTTTCATTGTCATTCTTTTGTCTGTGATAACTTTCCCTTTGCTCCTTTGTTGTTACCTATTGCAAAGCCTTTGCTGTCCATTATACACACATTTCGAGCTAATAGCTACACATGGAAGCTTTCTACAACTTTCTTTCAGCGTAATATGGTCAAACTATTGTTACTGTGATTTCTGTCAAAGTACAGTGTCTTAGATAATTCTTGAATCTATCCTTGCAATTTCTCTTGGGAAATGTGTTTTTATTCACCGTAATACTTGGATGTAAGGATGAGAAATGGAAAGAGGAGACAAATGATGTAGAAGGAAATAAAAATTACTATTCCTATTGACTGGCACAGGAGTTTGTCCCAGAAACTGGTCCCTTGAAATGATTAGATGTTAAGACAAGAGATGCTGCAGCTTTCTGAGACAGAGGGAGAATCTGAAACTGGACTTTGCCAATCACTCTCTCCTTATTTCCTGAAAAGAAAAAATGCTCTGATCTTGTTTTTCACAAATGTATGTAAATAAACTGTTTTTGCTTCAAGGTAAGTGATAAGTTTAGCCAAGCCACTGATACTCTTCTTCCTCAAATAGTTAATTACTTCAGGACTCCTAGTAATGACTGATTGCTTTTTGAGAAAAGTTCATTTTAGTTATCTCACTGAAGATGCACATGTTCTTCATTTCCCTTGACTCTGAAGAAGGACAAGGCTTTACATCTGATGCATTAATTCATAAAAAGAGCAGCTGTTAGGTGTGGGAGAGAGTAGCTGAATTTTGTTTTGTAAAAAAAAATTATTAAATGATTAAAATGGCCATTTTTTTGAATCAAGGTATTGCTAGATTCCTTCATTTAGACAGGTGATACTTCTTAACCTACTAGGAGTTTTTGATTATAAAATACTTACATAGTAAAGGAAGGTGTGTGTGTGTGGGGGGGGGTTCCTCTCTTGCCAATATCTTGCAACTCCTAATGCACGAAAATCTGAAGTGCAGTGCTAGAATAAAGACAAGGCTTCCAGAGCAAGCAACTCCTAACTTGAAAAGTCTCAAAGGGGAAAGGTTGTCTTGATCCCTCAAATGAGGGGTTAAAGAAATGTATTCCTTTTTTTTTCCCCCTGTAAAACTCCTGAATGTATGATAGCATCATAATCAGAAATGCACTTTGTTGAATATAGATGAGCTCAAGACTCATTTTCTGAGGAGCTGAAGACCCTGTTAGTAAACAGATAAAGCTTCTGAAACTTGTCAGCTTCAGACACATTCAATCAGGATGTTACTTGTTTGTTATGAACTACTTACTTGAAGCAAAGTTTTCCTTAAGTCATTTTTCTCTTGCTCTGTCTACACCTAACTTAGTTTATTGAGCTACTTTCAGATGAGTGCTTACTTTGGTGGTCTTGTTTTGTATATATTCTTGGTAGATTCCTTAGGAGGGTGAGCTTGGGTGTTCTTAAGGCCTGCTGCCGAGCACCTTGTAATTACCTTGTAGGTAATTCTGAATGCCTGTAAAGAAGGCTAAGTAAGCCTGTCCCTAAGCACCTTTCACTGAGAGGTCAAACTCATTATAAGGCGTTGAATTTTTCTCAATTGTTCTGGAGAGCTCTGGCACTTGAGAATTGGTTTTGGAACTGTAGGGCTTAATTTTCCTCACTACAGGTGAAAGCTGCATAGTTAGATGTTGTACCATTACACTTGCAGTGATGCCTGATTGTAGGGAGACCCAAGTCAGCTTTGCTTGTGTAACTTGTCAAGAGGCTTCTTGTTTTGGATCATTGACTCTAGTATAGCATCCATTGTCACTGTAGCTCATTTCAGTAAGTTTATACTGTCATTTGGGGGGGTTTGGGGTTCTCTCTGGGAATTCAGTGTTTTCTGCAGGCAGAACTTGAAGCAGCTGAAAAGAAAAGTCAGGCAGCTGCAGAGTTTTGAATCTGCCTTTTTAATTCTACGGTCCATCAGTTTTATTTGTGCTACAGATATTCCCAGTGTACGTTCATATTTTTCAGATAAGTGCCTTTTTCTCTCATCTGATAGTATTATTGTTTATGCTCTATAAAACTTTTATATGGTACAAAGATACTAAAATTTTAATTACTGGTTGTTGACGTATGCAAAACTGTAGTTCTAGGTTTCTTTTTTGCTATGCTATGCACCATAGAAATGGTATGGTGACGTCACAGGAACACAACGTCTGAATTATAACCTTTTGTTTTTTTCTCTCCTTGTTTTCAAAATGAGTTGAGACAATGTGATCACACTACATTTAATACAAAATGTTTGTCAGAGTTGTAATTTAACTGACTTGAAAATAAATCCAAACTGATTTCTTTTAAACAGCTCTTTTCTCAAAAACCTGTAGTTCATGTTCCAATCTTCTATTGTGTTTGCCCTTTTTGATTCTACAATAGGATTTCTGGATAAAATTAGGTGGATGAAAGAGGAAAAAGGACAGAAAGGAGGATTTTTTTTTAAGAATTATGCATACATTTTCTTTCAAAATGACTTAGTTTGAGAAACTTAAGATGAAACTGGAGTTGCTTCAGAAAAATCAGTTGTAAACTAAGATAGATGAACATGGATCACATGTGCTGCATCCATCTTTATCTTTCCTCATTACAATGGGAAAGTGGCAAAAGTACTGAAAAATAAAGACAGCAAATGTGGGAAAACTAGCCTCATCCCAGACAAAAAGTGTTTACCCTGGAAATGCAGAAGGACTTGTGGAAGTAACCAAATCATTCCACTCTTGATACAGCAATTGTGTTGGATAAGATACCAGTGTATGCTTAAAGCTTGTTTTCTATGGATTATTACTTCCACACATAGCCTTGATGTTCCTTTCCTGAGATTCTTTTCATTCATGAAAATCTCTAGAGCAAAGTGGTGTTTAATCCCAGCTTAATCTCATTTTAAAATGGCTGCCTCTCAAAGATATGATTTGAAGTTTGACTACTTCTGACATTCAAGCTAGTAATGTAGTAGTAATAGAATTATTGTGCTAATTTGGATGTGCTGATCCAGGTTTTTATTCTTCATATCCATAAAGTAGTCAGTCAGTCTCATTTTAACTTCCATAGTCTGTTTTGCAGTCTGGCAGTTAGAATGGAAAAAAAATAAATTGGACTGAGCTAATTTGAACAGTTGGTGTCACTGTCATTTTACTGAGGTGGTTCGTGTGGGGTATGTTTTGGCTGTCTTTTCCCCTCCCTTGTTTGTTAAATACTTCTGAAGTGTATTTTAGAAAATAGTATGTGTATTAGAATTACAATGATTGTGGAAGTTATATTCCTTTTTAGAATGTGTTATTTTCCAGTAACTGTTTGCTTCTATTAGAATAATTTTAGGGACTAGGCTGAAACATACAGGAGCAATTATTGTAACTGATTTGTCAAATATATTAAAAATCTGTGTAACATAAAACAGATGTCAGAAGAACGTACAAGCTAGTCTTTGATTAACGTTTAAGCTATTTTAAGAAAACGACAACTTCAGGAGAAGGGTCTAGTGAAGAATTGCTTGTGAAATTAGGGAAGGATGTATTTCCAATTTTATCCTTTGGCTCTTCTGATGACTAAAGAGACTGGAGATATTTCTGTGTTCATGAGCTTCAAGAACGGACCAACTTGATTAGCTTAAACAGTATTCGTGGGTGAGGGAAAATAACCTTGTTAATAAAAGCTATCTTTATATTATACATTAACTAGCTCTTGGCTAGATTACTATTGTTTTGTTTTTTTTCTATTATCCTAATGTTTTCCTGTTGTTAAATCTGAATTGCTACTGTAAAAATGGGATATGTAGAAATGAAACAAACCCTTTCCTGTTGGCAGGAAATGAGTCTACTTTAAGAAGTAAACAACACCTCTTTACACATCATTCTTAAACTAGTAATTAAAAAAAAATATAAAAAAAAATAATGAGATATGCAAAAACTTTTGGATAATGTCTTGTGTATTCTGAAATCTTTTAACTGATAACAGAATCTTCCCCCCTTGAGACAGTACTTTTAGGTGTAAATTCTGATGTCTCCTTTTCTCCAAACCAACAGCATTGAAGGAGTGGAAGCTGAACACAGTCATTATAGACAAGCAGACAAGCTAAGAACAATTTGTTTTAATGGGTCCATGGCAGAGATTCTCACCTCTCATAGGTTCACTGAGAATTTTTTTAACTGTGGAAATGTTCTTAAATGAACCAATTAGGTTATGTTTCTTTGGGAAACATCAGGTAGGGTATTGGAGTATTAAGCAGATGACATGTTACTGCAATCTTAAATGATTAACGGCAAAACACAGAAATATCATGTATTGCAGTGGAAAGTAAGATTTTTTGGTGTTCTGTCATTAGGGTGTGCTGTAACACAGTGACAGCGAATGCTTTACAACACACAGATTAGGGGTGTATGTGCATAAAATTTCCAGAAAATTTGCGGACAGTGTTTTATGCTGTATTTCAGAAGATAAAGCGATTACCTACAATTGCCAGTTCACAAGGAGAAAAATGATGCCTGTTTTCTTTTCTTTTTTTTCTTCTCCTCTGTCAGGTTTGTAAATACTACCTTTGTGGGTTTTGTCCAGCTGAATTATTTACAAATACCCGTTCTGATTTAGGTAAGTATGTAAATTTTGCATTTTTTATTCACTTACATATGATCCTAATTGAGATTTTATTTTATAAACTGCGTTGTTACTGTTTTATGCTCTTTCATAACACTTCAAAAACAGGCATTTTTAGGATTGTCAGTAATTAAATAAATAAAATGTTATTCCAAATCCTACTTCCTCTAAGTTAAAAAAAAAAAAAAATCTAAGAAAAGTGAGCTGAATTATTTGGGCATGGGTGGTGTCTTCCTGCAAAAATGTTGTCTTCTGGTTTGCTTTACGTTGCCTGGCTGGGTTTTAAGTGGAAAAAAAGAAAAAAAAAAAAAAAAAAAAGCTCATGCTAAAATAAATTAATAACAATTACAATAAAAGAGGGTCTAATTTAATTACTTAAGGCCTTTCCTAAATTCCTAGTAGTTTTCAAGCTTTGGTATGTGGTCAACTTAAGTTACTTGTTTTGAAAAAGTAACTAGGAAAAACAGGCTTATTGTTTTAGTGTTAAATCCCTAGTCCATAGAAGAGTTTTATAGATAGCAAAGGCGGGAGAGTTTTAGCAGGACTGTCCTTAATGAGTACAGAGCACGTACCTCCTAATTTTACTCTTAAGTTAACATTTTAATTAACCAGTTACAAAAAAGATTTGGAACTTACAAAGTGCTTGTTGAATCTACCGCCTCTGCCTTGCAGAAATGCAGGCACAGAAGCCCCGACTTAATGTATGTTAGTTTCACCCTTGAAGTTGTTCTCTAGGAAGTGTTAAAAACTCTGCTCAATCATAATGCACAAGCAAATGCTGATGGAGCATGTATATGACATTCCAGGATGTCAAACTTGTGTTGTCATTTTAGGTCCTTGTGAAAAAATTCATGATGAAAATCTACGTAAACAGTAAGTATTTTGATTGCTATGTTAATGCAGATAGTGTTTCTAGTATGTTTGAAATTTCCTAAACCCACAAAAAACATGGAAACGATGAGAAATTAATTGCTTTATTGATGTACATAGAAGTTTAACTTATAATGCTCTGCTGCCTTAAGCAGTAATTTATAACACTGTAATTTTCACATTACTTATTTTTGTGTATTATGTAGCCATATAGCTTTCACTTTTAAAAAAATAAATTCTTTTACCAGGTATGAGAAAAGCTCTCGTTTTATGAAAGTGGGCTATGAAAGAGACTTCTTACGCTATTTACAAAGCTTACTTGCAGAAGTTGAACGCAGAATTCGAAGAGGCCATGCTCGTTTGGCACTGTCACAGAATCAACAGTCCTCAGGGGTGAGTCTAGAAGAATCACTAAGGCAAATAATTTTTTTCTCTAGATAGCATCTTCATGTTCTCTTTACCTAATCTCATCAGGTAAAATACATTGATCTGTCTAACAGGAATCTTCTGGAAGACTCTTCATTGATAGCCAGCAGATTGTATTTAGCCCTAATGGACAAGCCAAATGGCCACACATTTAACAAAATTTCCTCCCTCCTCTCCCCATCCCAGTCTCAGAATAAGTATGTGCTCACCTCTCTAGAACCATTAATTCTGTCCAGTGCTGTCCATCCCCTATTACTTCAGTTAAGCTCTGTTTCTTCAGTTGCAATTCTTCTTTCTCTCTAGTATTAAAGAATAGTACAGTGATGTTACTGAAGTAGGTACTGGGTCTTTCAGCAGTTGATGTAGCTGAATCCCACAAGCAGCTGCCACACTAACACAGCAGCCTGCTTCTGCTTCAGCACCATTGCTGACAGGCATGCTGTGAGGCAGATGACAGTAGAATCACAAAGGTTTAAGAAAGGAAGGAGTATCTTTATGCAGCTTTTCTCAGTTCAGTGCTGCACTCTAGACAGCTGTTAACGAAAGTTTCACCTGACTGGGAGAAACTTTTTAACTCTTCATTCCACCTGCTTTTTCTTGTCCCAGGATTGATTAATCTTTGGAGCAGTGACTGTAGCCTATGCTGTGCAGGTTTCCTGATTGACAGTGTAGTCTTTCTCCTCTTCTTTGTCCCAATTACTATTCTGTGCAAAGTGCAGTTCGTTCAGAAGGAGCTGTGGAAAGTAGCTTCAGTCAAAAGCTGTAGAGTAGGGCACTTAAACTGTCGATTCAGGCAGTGTGTGGAGAGGATACCACTAACAGATGTGCTCAAAAGAAATGAGTCTTCAGGCATTTATTCTCAGAAGCTAGATTTCTGTGCCTGAGGAGCTTCCAAATCATACTTGAGCATCTGTAAAGATGTGTGATGATGAATGGCAGCTTCAGAGTCTAAGTCTGGGACTTGGAGTTCAGACACCTCATCTTTTGTGGATCAGGGACTTGGATGTTTTTGTTGGTTTAGACTGAGTTAGTGTGAATGGAATTTACTTCATTCAGCAAAAGTAGAGTAGACTGCTGAGGGATGTTTTATGGTAGCTAGACTACTAGTAGGTATTTATAGAGGAGGAGGCAGGAGGAGGTTATTCCCAAAGTGTCTCTGTTACTATTAGCGTTTCAGGAGGTTGGAGGCAGGCATCTATCTGATTTTGATAGCTTCAAAAGCTGAAGCAAACATTTTAAGTAGCAAGTTTCTGGCAACAAAAAGGCACTGGAATCATTTATATATGAAATCTGTGTTTAATAGTATGTTCAAGCTGTTTGTTTTTTCTTTTTGTTGCAAACAAGAATGTCTCTTTTGTGGCAGGTGATTACTGAACATTGCATAGCAGTGATCGCTTGGGTGTAGATTGTGATTGCAGTGTGTTTCTCAGTATGTCTGTTTCAACAGTCAACTACTTTTACCACTGTCGTTTTAAATGGAAGCCTGGTGTTCCTTGTGTGCATATATGTGAAAGCTATTGTAATTTTTTAAAAAAATGTGGCGTTCTGATAATGTTCCACAGGCTGCTGGACCAACTGGTAAAAATGAAGAGAAGATTCAAGTGTTAACGGACAAAATTGATGTACTTCTACAACAGGTAAGTTTTACCTGCTGTATCATTGAGATTTCTTCCTTTCATTACCTGATTAAAAGTTATAATAGCTTTTTTTTATTGCTCTTTAGATTGAGGAGCTAGGTTCAGAAGGGAAGGTGGAAGAGGCACAAGGAATGATGAAACTTGTTGAACAGTTAAAAGAGGAGAGAGAATTGCTGAGGTCTACAACTTCAGTGAGTAACATGTTTGCAGTTCTGTTAAGTCTTATCTCAGAACTTAGCGCAGCAGTACTCTTAATCGCTTTGTCCTTACATTGAAGGCACGCATGTTTATGCAGAATTTATTGGAAAATAGTGATGCTTAAATGTGTTAATCTAATGTGCCAGTGGAGTGTGTGTGAACCACTGTAGTGGTTCACACAGAAATTACAGAATTATTTATACAGCAGTCTTGGAGGTGGGTTTGCAGTTTATTTTATTTTAGGTCCTGATTACTTTTTGTAGTGTAGTCTCCACAATATATTATTTCATTGAATTGCAAATCTGACTGTGATACAGAAAGCCCTTGTTAGAACTAGTGCTCTGCAATATCAGAGTTATCCTGGAATATTTCAGGCATTTAACTATACTACTAGTACCACAAGCTTTTCCTCCATCAGATTGAATTACAGTTTTTAATTTTCAAAATTGCTTACAGATGCTAATTATTACTTAGTGTTTCAAGAGGTTGGAGGCAGGCATCTGTCTGACTTCGATAGCTTCAAAAGCTGAAACAAGCACTTTAAGTAGCAAGTTCCTGATAATAGAAAGGAGCTCATGTTTAAATATGGAATCTTGTGTTTAATAGTATATTCAGACTGGGTTTTTTTTGTTGTTTTGTGTTGCAAGCAAGAGTCTCTTTCATGCCAGATGATTAATGAACATTGCATAGCAGTGATCACCTGGGTATAGATTATGATTTCAGTGTATTTCTTAGTATGTCTGTTTTAACAGTCAGCTACTTTCACCACTGTTCTTTTAAGTGAAAGTCTGATGTTTCTTTCATATTTCATCATGGGATATTGTAGGATTTTCATCCTTCCATTTTTGCTCTGTGGACATTTCAGTTGTCAGAGAACCGTCTTAAGAAGAAACTGATTTTTATTTCCTTTGATCCTTAAGCCAAAAGGAAATTGCAGATACAGCTAGATATGCATTGAACTGTGTTCTTCACTGTAAAAGATTATTCTGCGTTTTCTAAATGACTTTTCAATAATTACTTGTGGTTTACATAAAAAAGGCTACGCATGCCTATTCTTCCATTTTTGTCAGTGGGTGTGATGTTCCAAAGTCAAAGCATGCAATTACAAATTTCAGCTTTCAGTAGTGGCCTAGGATTTGACAACAGTAACAGGAAAACTCAAACCTCTCTGCTGACGTCTGTTTGAAACTTATTTCTTGGTTTGTTTTACCTAATACTTTCTTTTGCAGACAATTGAGAGCTTTGCAGCTCAAGAAAAGCAAATGGAAGTTTGTGAAGTTTGTGGAGCCTTTTTAATTGTAGGAGATGCACAGTCCAGGGTAGATGACCACTTGATGGGAAAGCAGCACATGGGTTATGCCAAAATAAAAGCTACTGTAGAAGATTTGAAAGTAAGTATTTGATTATTGAACATAAAAATTGTTTGGTGTTTTTCTTTGGTAAATAGAAGGCTGACCAGCAGGCTCTTCTCAAATGCGTTAAATATTCCAAAGATAGTATATAAAAATCAGATTGTGCATTTAGCATTATGCTTGCACTGACATTTGTTATTGTATATGTTTATAATGGGTTTAAGATCAGGTAGGAATTTTTTGTGGCATTTGTAAAGAACTGTAATATGGCCTGCGTTCATATGAAAATTAGAGGAAAGAAGTGTTTTCTAAGACAAAGGACTCCAGTCATGTCAAACCAGGGCAGCTCCAAGGGATTTCTGAAAACGCTTTTATGTAGGCTGTCCTTTGTTTGAGTATTAGGAAAAAACATGTAATCTGAGGATGTGGAAGCTTAAGATTTTTAAAAACTAAGTTATATTGAATGATTTACCTTGAATAATACTAATTTGTTCCCGTGAATTTTCTTATTTTTAAGGAAAAGTTACGAAAAAGAACAGAAGAGCCTGACCGTGATGACAGGTTAAAAAAAGAGAAACAAGAACGAGAAGAGAGAGAGAAAGAGAGGGAGCGGGAAAGAGAAGAGCGGGAAAGGAAGAGACGGCGTGAAGAAGAAGAGAAGGAAAAAGAAAGGGCTCGTGATAGAGAGAGACGTAAAAGGAGTCGTTCTCGTAGTAGACATTCAAGCAGAACATCTGACAGAAGATGCAGCCGTTCACGAGACCACAAAAGATCAAGAAGTAGAGAAAGAAGGCGAAGCAGGTGTGTGAGAAAGTATTTTCATACAACTTTTTCAAAATGCAAAAATGCTGGGAGGACTTGATCTGTCAGTCACATCACTGATTTGTTAGCTCCACTGTTGTTTTTCCAAGTGTGAACATACTTTACTGGTTGAAGGATAAGCAGGATTTGCTGCATACTCATTCTTTTCTTTCCGTTTCTGGAAGTAGATGAGAACACTGTGGTGGAAGTGGCAGTATGAAGTAGCTTTGAGTAGACAAATGTTCCCAAAGAACAGGGTTGTGTCCTTCCCTCTCCCCCCCCCCCCCCACCCCCGAGTGCTGGGCTTTAATTCATAGCAGTAACTACTTTTAAACTGTATAGTTGAGTGCTTGAATAAATGAAGAATGGAAAGTTATGCTGGATCTTATGTCCAGAGAGATGCTCACATGCAGTATGCTAAGCCTTGTTTTAAATATTTAGTCCTTCTCCAATTGATCATTGTATTAAAACTTTAAATCAGTAGCAATTTCTGTCTGCTGAGTTAGACAGTATCAGCTGACACTTTGCATATTTTGATTTTCTGTAAATGTTAGGAGTCGTGACCGAAGAAGAAGCAGAAGCCATGATAGATCAGAAAGAAAACATAGGTCTCGCAGTAGGGACAGAAGACGGTCAAAAAGTCGGGATCGAAAGTCCTACAAGCACAGAAGCAAAAGCAGAGAGAGAGAACAAGACAGGAAGTCAAAAGAAAAAGGTATGTTTGTGTGAAGACTGTTCATACTAAGTTCTGTAACTTACCTTTCCGTAAAGTCTCAAATGCTCCTAGGCTTTCTGTCAGGGACTGAAAGTTCTTAGCATCAGTTCAGAACTGATCATATAAGCTGTACATGTTGCTATTAACTGATTTGAAGCAGTTCAGTCTTTCCTGTCATTGTTAATGCACACATACAAATGTCTACCTTTTTATTTGTTACAGTAGTTATTAAAAGCTTACTACTCTGTCTTCAAAGTAAGTGTACAAGGACTTTGTATTTTAATACCTTTTTGACTGTTACCTTTAGAAGAACATAGGAACTGTAATCATTTTCCTTCTTCTTTTTTTAATGAATTAGTATCTTCTACTATTAGCATTATTTCTGTTACTACCTTTTGCTCATATGTATTCTATAGCACCTGTTACTTCTCTGCGCTATCATGTTTCCTTTATTTTCCTTTAACAGTGCCTTAATTTTTCTTAACCTACAAATACAGACCAGGAAAAGAAGTATTGCAGAAATTCTGTAATGTTTTAGGTTATAATTACATGCATTCCTCCATTCCCACCCTTTTTTCCCCCTTGTTTTAAATGAAGTGAGATTTGCTTTGTCAGTGTTCATGTGAGATCTCATAGGAATGCTGTATTAGTCCTTGAGACTTTTATAGCAGTACATACAATGTACAAAAACATTGATGTGACTTAGTGTTTCATCAGACTGGTGTTCAGATGCTTTACACTTAAGTAGGAATAAATAGCTGGAGAAAGAACGCTACTGACTCGCATTCTGTGAAAAGACAGTAATACTATTGTCATTGCTTAGTTCCTACTTTAAAAGTCTTTATGAAACTTCTGAATGAATATTATGTTGGTTTTTGACCTAAAAACTGTTGGCTTTGCGGGGGTGCTGAGCAATGTGCAGTCTGAAACAGCTGCCCCACTTCATAATTAGAGCTGACTTTCAGTAATGGGGGAAATAATTCCTTTATGTTTCTAAGGTATTTTTGAGGTTCTCTGGGATGAAAGGTGTTACGTGCATGTTTCTTGATTGTATGAGTCTGTTTGCCCTACCTTTACTTTTCCCATGTTTCTCCAGCAGATTAGTTCCCGAAATGTAGGTAATACTTCATGTGTTTTTCTTGCCTGACTTCCTTGGACCACTTCAATTTTTCTGGTTTATACTATGGTGCATCCTCAGTGTTCATTCTTTTCTTGTTTTGCTTTCGAGGCAAGCGGGTTTTTTTGCTGCTTGCTTGTTGGCTGCAGCACTGATGTGTAGTATTAAATTCAGACCCAGTATTATAGCCTGTATTTGTCCTGGTGTTACTTTCTTGCTATCTGATACTGTGTCTTTTTTGCCTACTTTATGAATAGATTTCTGGTACTCTAGTGAAAGAGTGTTCTCTTCTATATTCTTTGTGTATCTGTGCATATAAATAATTGATTTCTTCAAATTTGGTCTATTTATTGAGCTTATGGGTTCTCAGTTCTTTTCTGAATCCTTCCATAAATGCAGGATCTAGTGAACTTGAACCTGACTAATTTCCCTGCTGGTCCTTTTTGCTGCTTGCTACCTTCTCTCTCCAGAAATGAGAACAGTGAGGTGATACTATGATCTATGACAAAACTTCAGTCTGAGAAAAAGTTACTTTTTTGACTAATTATATCTAAAAATATAAATAGGCCTTGGAGCAGGATGCTAATGCTGAAGATGTATGTGTTTCTTCCTTCAGTGGGAAAATTAAAAAAAAAAAGGGGGGGGGGGAGTCAGTATTTACCAAGCAAACATTGAATTTCTATGATGAAGCTGTAAATGCCATTTCATCCTTATATTTGCCACATGACATTGTACAGTTATTACAGTTACAGGTAGCTTTAGAGGTTCATACCTTTGAGAAGTTATGTGACTGGCTACCCAGTCTGCTGTTTGCACAGAAAGAAGTAATGTGGAGGTTTAAGATTTAACTTGAGTTAAATTTACTGCTCCATTGGGAATATTTACTTCAGAATCTAATTATCTTTATATCCATGATTGATCTGCAGTTATAAAAGTAAGCAGTAAAGGCCTGGCTGTAACCACTCGTGGTAGTGCCTTTCATCTTGAGATCTCAAACTGCTTTATGAACATGGATCTAACAGGAATAAGCAGGGCCCAGTTGCCCACAGTTGCCTAAGACTTGCTCACTGTTACACATTAAATCAGTGCCATGCTTTGAAATACAATTCAGATGTCCTGGCTTCTTTTCTAAATCCTGTGAAATTCAGTGACCTTTAAGATTGTAAGAAAAAAAAATATATGTAAAAATAGAGAGACTTATTTTCTGACTCAGATTTCAGGAGCAGAGAGATACTGCAAACCCATATACCAGCTGAATATTAGCTTAACAGAAATCAACAGTATGCAACTACAGTTCAAGTGAACTAAATTTAGAATAGGTGGAATAAATAGTTGTAAAAAGAAATGATTGAAAATGTCTGTTTTGCATGTTCCTTCATTTCATGAAGGATTAATACTGAAACCGACCACCAGGCCCCTTTGACTTGGCTCTTTACTTCGCTTAATCTGGATTCATGTGCTTACTTAAAAATAATTATATTTGTGGATGTGTTTTCATGTTAGTGATTAAACCTCAGCAAATGCTGTCAGAACACCCAAACCCAAAGTAATATTTGATACTATGTTTAATTTACTGATTTTGCATTCTCTGAACAGTAAAATCATTTGCATTATCTTAATCAGAATTTTTATAGAATATATCTATTGCCCACATACACTCAGTCATAAAAATGTACATGTGTTTATTACTCAGGATGCACAGTCAATGTTATGTGATTGCACCTAATATAATATATCATAGCTAAAATAATGTAAGCAGAGTGTCATCAGCAAGCTAATTGCATGTACTTCTAAAGAAATAATTGTTGAATGAACATATAGTGAAGGAACTTAACTGCTTGCAAACAGTCCGGGAGTTGAAAGAAGTTCAGATCGTTAGACTGTTTTGTTAATTACACTTGCTCAGTTCTGCATGGCAAACTCAAGGTTTGCTGTGGTAAAACTGTTTTTTTATTGAGGTTTTTCATACCACAGGTTAATAGTAGTTTTTTTAATCTTCACAAAATTATCCTTCCTGCCCAAATTCAAGAAACAAACAAGACAAAACAAAATCCTGCACACTGCACATCCATAGGGCTATTAAGATCTACCATATCTACATAGGACAGAAGATAAGATTATTGGACTGACTACTAGTCCTCTGCGGGGAAACAAGACTACTATTCCTCAGTGGATCTACGTGTGCATCGGAGATACCTATAAGGCACAAAAAGAAGACTTTTTAACAAGGTTAGTTAGAGTGCAATCTACCTGCGGAGTTTAAAAAAAAAAATGAGGGCAGACAGATACAAAACTATTAGTGCTGCAGTTAGCTTTTTGGCATCGCTGCGTGCTATGTCCAAGCACGATGTACTGGATGTGCTGCTTCTGATGAAACCTCAGTATTAGTGTTCTTTAGGCAGTTGCCCTGATTCCTGTTTGGGGGCTTCACTCCTCCCTTTGCTGATCTGTATTAATAAAGTTGGGATGTTGCTTCCGTTTTTGAAGCTTAATTTCGACTTTCTGTCTTCTGAAGTAAAGAGGTGTGTTATACCAGTCTAGGTGATGTGTTATTTAAAATAGCTAATTTTCAGAGTGTTTGATTTGTGTGCTTCTGTTCTGGGGATTTCTTTTTTTTTTTTTTTTTTTTAATTGCCCAGATAGCAGGGAATTATCAGAGAAAGAGCGTGAATGTTGTTCTGTATGCTGACATCCAAGAGGTTGGTTTTTTTGTTTTTTTTTGTCTCCCAGATCTCTGTGATGGTAGGTTGAATATTGAGGTGTGAAATAACATAGGAAGAATTGATATTTTTATTACGTTTGCAGTTACTGAATTTACAGATGAGACACACAGCTATAATACTGAGTATTTTCTTTTCCGTGGAAATATTTTTACTTCTGGCTTGCTTCCTTCTTTGAAGACTGTTGAGGAAAAGATCAGTTTTTCAGCAATGTAACCAACTCTTCAGTCACCAGACAGCTTTCTAGTGCATGATGAAATTGTGGGATCCTTCCCATCTTACTGTTCCTTTGCCTTTGGAAAACAGTGTTTTTATGCATCTTCCAAAACACTCTTCACCAAGCTTTTTTTTTGAGTGAATTATAAATGACTACAATTATTAAAACTCTCAATTATAAAATTGAGAGTTAATAGTATTGACAAACACATACCTCAACCAGCTTTTGCTACACTCTGTCCCAGTAATGTCAATTTTGATAGTTACCTTGCTACCTACATTTAAGACTAACTGGTTTAATATTGTTCATTTTCTGAGTATTTGATTGTTTGGAGTTAGGTTATTTTGAGGTTGTTTTTTGTTTGTTTTTACTTGGCAAAGATTGATTTATTTGATAATGCACTGATGCATTGTCCATTACTCCTTTCTGAGTCTCTTTTCAAGAACCATGTTTAACGAGAATTGTATACCAAAGATGGCCATACACTTCACAAAATAAACTTGAGGACAAAGAGAGTCCTAAGATGAGTAAGGAAGCCAGTAGCCATTCATCATTTATATATTTGCTTAACCTGTTTTTGACTGCCTTCCCTCTGCTCCCCGTTTACGTATTTCAGCAAACAGCTGAGTAGCTGACACTGTTAGGTCTGTACTTTCACCTCTTTTCCCCACCCTGTACTGTTCTTTTTGAGTATTTTTGTTCTCTGCCCATTTCAACATGGTGGTCTGAAGCCTATTTCTGTAACCTTTTGACGCTTGCTATTTCTAATTATAGAAAATAATTGTCCCATTTTGTATGCTGTATATCTCATGTGCAATGTTTGTTTTTACTTTGAAATCCATGGTCAATGTCTTCTTTCATGGCAGAAAAGAGGGGCTCTGATGATAAAAAAAGTAGTATGAAGTCCAGTAGTCGAGAAAAACAGAGTGAAGACACAAATACAGACTCGAAGGAGAGTGATACTAAGAATGAGGTCAATGGGACCAGTGAAGACATTAAATCTGAAGGTGACACTCAGTCCAATTAAAACTGATCTGATATGACCTCAGATCAGACAGAGGTAAGTGCAGTATTTCAAACTTTGATTAGGGCTTTTTGTTACTGTTTAACAGTGCAGCGTAAGTATGCACAGATGAAGATGGAACTAAGCCAAGTAAGAAGACATACTAAAGCACCTTCTGAAGGAAAAGACAGTGTAGTCCTGCAAAACATTTTGAGGTACATTGTTTTGTCTCAGCTATTTTGTAGCAGACTCGTGCCCCCAATTAGTGTGCCTCTTTGGGACATATTTGTAATATAGTCACCATAGAAAAATTAATTATCCTTTTTTTTATTTTTAGGGATTTTGTTATCGTTTTTTAAAAAGTTGAACTGTTTTTGTATTTAAGTCCATATTGTGTTGGTACATCAGCAGAAACTTTTGCTTTAATACTTAATATTTGAGGCACATGTTGGACTACTTTGTTTTTATATAAACTGCTAGTATTTCTTTGTCAAGGATGTTTCTAGTTTTTTTGCTTTATTGCCTTGCATTCTAATGCAGTTTGTTCTGTAACTCGAGAGCCAGTAGCATTGGATTGATGGAAGTGTAGGGTTTATGAATTATTGCAGCTGACTACCATACCTCACACAGCGTTGGTGTTGTGAGCGGCCCATGAAAAGCCAAATTAAAAATCAAGGATTCAGTCAAACTAAGCAGGTACTCATGCCAGGTACTCCTTTCTCTACCCACATCCATGTTTGAATGCTGTTGCCTGTAATCTTTAAGCTTACTGTTGTGTTTTTGATTTACAAGATAGTGAAAAGGACTTTTTGTGTATTGTGTGAATACTGTAAATCTGATGTTAACAGAATGGAATTTTCTTTCAACTGTATGTAGGGATGCAGTGCTGCCCAGAATTAGATATCTTTAAAGAGTTTAAAATGCAATAAACACTACATAATAATCGCCTTGTTACATTCAATGCAATTCAAGTCTTTAAGAGGTATGTGTTTAATATTTCCTACTGTGTAGGAGAATTTACAGTCAGCCATAGTACACAAGTGGAATGGCTGATAACAGACAGACTTCTAAGGCAAATGTAAATACAAAGGCAGATGCTACCAAATGTTCATGGCAAGAGTTTATGCTGGAAAATGATTTATTGGAAATAAAAGCTAAACATTAGGAAATACAAATACTGTATTAAAAAGAAAATTTTAAAAGTTTTTTTTTCCCCTCACTCTCGACCTAGCTTTCTTGCACAAATTGCTTAGTTGTATTCCTGAAATAAGGAACTAACAATGGAGAGTACGGCTGATAAATGAACTTGGAACGTGTAAAGTACTTTTATAGTTTCATTATTTATGCTAGGAATTCTTAAACACTTGATGTTGATCGTTAAACCATTAATACCACATTATTGCTTCTAAAGCCAGTAATGTTCAATGTTGACATTTTTGTAGAGTTAAGATGACAGCTAACAACTGGGCCAGTATATAGGAATGGTAAATGAAATGCTCTTTACGTTGTCTAATTGTCTGTTTTCCCAAAATTTTGCATTATAGGACTACTACGTGAAGAGTCTGCGAAGACAGCGGAAGACAGCTTAAAATGAAGATCTGCTTTAAAATGAGGTGAAAGAAAGCTGTAGTGGCGTAGAAACATATAAAGTTCAGTTAGATTTTTTTTTTTTTTATAAAAAAGTAATTCAGGACTGGTGTTTCCTCCCAGAGTTCATAAAGATGTGTTGAAAGCACACATGCTACTGAGAATAAAAGTCCTGTATCTTTTTTTTTCTTTAAGACTTTTTAAGATAAGAAACCAACATAACCTGAACACATGGCTTGCTCAGTGTTTAATTGCAAGTTTTCATTCTTGGACTTTAAAATACAAGAATAAATGTTTAGTATTTGTGTGAATCAAACTAAAATGAATCCCATTTTTACAACTAGGCTTATTCCTAGCTTCTTGGTATATGAGAAATGGAAATAAAGTATCTTTGAATTTCTGTTACAAATTTGATTGTCTCTGTCATTGAACATTTAATATTAAATAAGTTTCTTTCCTAATAAATCTATTCATGTCTTCAAACTTAGTCCATTAATTTGAATGTTTAGTTTTTCTGTGGTGTTTGTTTTTTGGTGCCATCAATTAGTATTACATTTGAAGCTCACTTTTCAGTAGTTGACTGTCAGTGTCCCCTCCCCTTTCTGTTGCCCAGTTTAGGCTGCAATCAAACAAATTTCTGTAATTTCACAGTAGAAACATAAGCCTTAGGCTTTTTAAAACCAGTTAAACTTACAGAGTATTATTGAACAGATGATGCCTGAGGTTCGCTGTCAGACTGCACTTATTTGCATCCTACTATCAGTTTCTAATATTTATTAACAATTGTGTGTAACAGCTAAGCACGCACAATTTTCCTGCTACAACATATAAAAGGGAAAAAAAATGTTATGCTTGTGTGAAGCTATACTGCAAGCAAATGTAATTTTGCTGCAGATGACATTTCTTGTTAGTACACTTAAGTGCTGTAGCCCTAAGGCATTGAATTTGCGTTAAAGAAACATCCTTCATATTAGCACTTAGGACTTGACTGCCTATGTAGCTGAGACATATGTGGACAAAGCACTATTGTAATGTGTTTTTGCTAAGTTTAGTGTGTGTTTTGTCATCTGTGGAAGTGCGTTCATAGAAGGGAGCAAGCTGCAACTCTTCTAAAGTGGAGTGCTGCTTTCTTGATTAGCAGAGAAATTGCATGCCAACAGCCATGCCGCCTTTTGGCTGGGGAGGCTGGGGTTTTTTGCTGGGGGGGGGGTGTGTGGTTGGGAAACTAAGATGAAAAATTCATGCAGATAGAGCAGGTAAAATTGTAACCAAGTTCTGATAACAATAGTACACAATCATTTTTTCTTCAAGCTTCAGTAGAAGACATAATGAGATATGGTTTGAATGTATTGCTTCTTTCAGTGGCCAGAATGTTTATCTTGCATATTCTGTTGTACATAGTATTTGTTATAGTAGTAGCAGCATTTTTCCTTCTTGTTCATTGTGCACAGGTATGAATGATCAAACAAGGTACCTTGCAGTAGAGTTGGGCCAGGATTCAGATTGTCTGACACATCTAGTATTGGAGTCTAGTGCTTGGGAGATGAAGGAAAACCTGATGTGAAGTACTGTATTTCAAAACATAGGAAACAGTGCCTTTCTAGTAATTACTTTCAGATTTGACCACAACAAGCATGTCCCTGACAGATTTATCTATCTGAAGTGTCCTCTTTAGAGTTCAGGACCTTTTCTGGGTATACTGTGCAAAAAGCAAGGTACCTTACTTAAGCAAGCATCTCCCATCTGCATTCTTTATACCTGTTTTTTACTCTAACACTGTTTTATTTGGTGTTAAAAATGTATTACTGAATGATTTTTTCCCCCAATGTTGTGATAAAGTTTTAAGTAGCTTAACTGTTTCACAGCAACCCATCCCCACCTCTGCAAAAAAGGGAAGAAATTTACATACTTGAAACAACTGATACTTTAATACAGGTGAAAAGTAGCAATGTCAGTTCAATAGAAGACTGTAGGCAAACAAAAGTTGTCCTTGGAAAAATACTAAGTTCTGTAAACTTATTTTCAGTGGTCACACCAACAGTTTATTGTTCAAAGAAAAAAGTTAGCTAGTGTGCCTTAGAGTTTATCAAACGGCATAAAACATACAAAAATATTTCTCTGAATGCATAGACTTACTGTTATTAGTACTATTAGTCAGATCATAACTGAAGTTAACAGTTCTATTTGCTGTAGTTTCCACAAAGAACAAAACTTTTTAAAAATCAGCTGCTGCTATAGCTGAACTTTCAGTAACTAGTAGAAGCAGTCTTTACACTGATTTCCTAAACACAGCAACTGCAAAATTAAATACTACTTGAGATTTTTTCCAAGCAGTTATTGCACGTCATCTGAACTAGCCTTCCAGCTATGCTGAAAGGATAGATATCCCAAGTGTTATGATGAAAGCCCCTTTCTTGTCCTACAAGAAAAATAGGCTGGTGGTGCTATGAAATTTTACTTCATGCTGTGTCAGGCTTGAGCTTAGCAGAGTTGAGCCACACTTAACACTAGCACACCTCCTGGATGCAGGAAAAGGGAGAGGAGCGGGTACTTAAACAGTTACGTAGGGAATGATGCAAGACTTCACGTCAACTAATAAAAGTTCAATTTTGTGCACTTAAGATTCCTTAAATAGCAGCATTGCAATAGTTGGCAGAGTTCAACTGATGAAATGTTAAGTTGCATTCATTGTAATACGGAGCAGCTGGAAAAGGGTAATGATTGGTTATTTTGAATCCACTATGCAAAAATTTTGAGCTGAAGAAAGTGCAGGTAAGTTAGTAAAATCGTGAACATTGAAACATGCATCTAGTTTGTTGGCAAAAGGGATGTCCCTATTCTTCTGACATGCATGCCTGTACTAAACTCAAAACTAGCCCCTGGAGGAGCTGATTCAAGGATAAAGCGGCTTCTGTACGGGATGCTAAGAAATTGTGGCAGGCATGCTGCTCTGACCAAAACAGGTCAATTGTACTATTTGTGGTCTGACCATTGACACTACAGTCCAGATCAGCGAAGAAACACTCTTCCAGCTATGCATAAAGACTCTGCTCTTTCACAGCTTAATAAACCAGAGGTAGAAGTAGTAGATTTTCAGTGGTGGTGTGTGTGTTTTTTGTGTTTTTCTTTTTTTTTTTTAAGTAAATAACTCTTGTCCAGAAAGAAAACAAATGAGTACCCAATTAAAGTTTTTGCTGCAAAAGTTATTACTGTAGGTATTTTTTTTTTTTTTTCTCCTTAACAAAGCCTCTTAAGGTATAGGTTTGCAGACTACCATGTTAGCTGGAAAAACTTTCCGGCAATGCCACTACTTAAGTACATTAAAAGAATTTGCTTGGGATGAAGAAGAATGATTTCAGATTTTGTTTTGATGACTTTCACCATTCATAAAACCACAGATGAATATTTTCATTTTTTATTTGCTTATATGAAAACTAATCAGTTTGCATCTTAACTAAAATCTTTGTATTTTGTTTTGTTTAATGAAAGCACCTGGGGGCATTCAGCCCTCTGCAGTACTTACCTGGCTAAAAAATTTTGACATTATGTAAATGTGAGAACAGGCTTATGTAAACTGTGCAGTGGAAAGTTATAGCTTATTTAGTCTTTTGGGGGGGGGGGTGGTGTGCAGTGCTAATTGCCATTTCTTCTAGTTTATGTTTGTTCCCTGTTTAGTATAGCTAAGCAAGAGCATAGTATGTTTCTTAAGCCTGTGATACCTCAAAAGTATACTATCGTGCTTCTCCTGCTCCCCTTACAGCAGAAACTAGCCATGCAAGTTAAGCTTGTCTACAAAGTTACCTGACTTTCAGTACTGGGTTTTGGTGCAAGTAATGCAGAGTCTTCTCAACAGACTGGGAAAAAATGACAGCCTCAGCTTTGTGCTCACTTCCTTAGCTCCTGAAACACAACAAGCTTTCTTTTGAATTGGCACGTTAACTTACTTTTCTGCTTTTATTACTTTGCAGTTAAGAGATGCTTCCAGCTTTTTTGGGGGAAGGTGGAAGCACCCCCATCATTTAAGTTACAGTTATAGGGGAAAGCTACAGCCAGTTTACATGTGGACAGTATTACTCCACTATTCTTATTTTCAGCCTAGTGAAAAATCATTTCTCCTGTCACTTGTGGGTATTAAATATTTCTACCCTCTGCAGACAGAATGGCATACTGCTAATGGGCTGTGTTTAGGTGGAGAGTAAGACCATCTATCTGCATCATGCAGTGCAGTGTGGTGCAGAGCCATTACACAGTATTTTACATATATACAGGCTTCTGTCTAGCAGCAACACAGCCAGGATAACATTGTGCTGCAGGAAAATAAGAGTTTTGTGCACTTGAAGTATGGATCTGAAGCAGATACGGACCTGCTTCAGATGCAGTTCTGGGGTTAGCTTGCAGAGAGGCAGTCTGTGCCCATGATACAGACATAGCTCAAACAATAAGGAACGTCTGTTGCACTTAACTCACTGCTATTGCACTTCAGTGCTTCCGAGGCCTATATGTGAAATTTAAAAGCCATGTCTCAAATGGAAATAAAAAAGTCAAATTCTTGAAGATGCTCCTCTGTTGACTCCTACTAGTGCAAGCCTCCAACTTGCCAGTTCTCAGTTTACATAACATTTTGTAGTGAAGTGAAAAAAAGACACTGAATCTTGTTAAGACTTCAGGAAGAAATTGAGGAATTGTAAGCAGGAATTATAGAGAGCAACAGTTCATTATATGCCAAAAAACTCTTAATTGGATGTTTGAAAAGAATATGTACTATTTCCTGACTCTCTTTTCCACAATGCTGTAACTTGATCAAGAGTGCAAGTACTCAACATACTTTTCATACCAACAGTTAAGTTCGTTCTTCCCTCTGTTGCCAAATAAAACTAATAAACTTTATTGAACTGCATCAGAATCATGTGATTTTAGTAGACAAATGAGGTATCCTTTATCTGAATACAGCATCAAGTGAAAAAATAAAAGCAAAGCAGAATATCAAAGATAAACTATTAGTTAAAATATTAACCCTAACAATAACTTAAGGTTTCACACACACTTAATTCACTGCCTTCAAAAGGCACTAGCATGTAATTACCAGGTTTTCATACTCTAGATTCATCTAGAAGAGTCAGTAAGTCAGCTTTGATGCTCTACTGTTGTAGCATGGTCTTTCGGTCAAAGTTGATACAGCATTTCTGAAAGGAGAGTTGTCACTTTTTGTAAGAACTAATTCCAGTTCTTGAAAGTCCTGAAGTCTGGCAACATCCTTGTCCTTTTAAAGATGGAGAGAAAAACAAATCACTTCTAAACACATCTACTTTTATTTTGTAAATAATTAGAATAGCTAAAGGAAGCAAAAATCAAAATCATGCAGTGTTCACACCCAATAATATGAAAAAATAATGCCAAAGATCATGTCAGCATATACTCTTTCTTTAAAATCTTTGACTATGTTTGTGTATGACACTTTACTGAGACTTGTGACAACATATTTCACTAAAGGACTCGAGAACAAGTATTTTTAAACCTAAGAAGCATGTTCTTCTGATAATGGCATACCTTTAAATTATTCATATGCCAATTTGTGGCTTTTTTTCCCCCTTACTATTTGTTCTTTTTAGTCAAGCAAGTGCTTAAGCAACGTGGCAATTATGCTAGAAGCACACTAATGCATTCTGTAGTCATTTCATATGCTTCAGGAGCTGAAATTCTCTACGCTTAATTTGACAAAAAATGCTTTTAAATACACTATGGTAAAGGTAGAAGAAGAAAAGCCCAGTATTCTTTTGACTTTGTGAACTTACTTTTTTATATATAAACACAATGCCATGTTTTGCTGATCTTTCTACAGAAGTATCTTCTCTGATGTCTACAGTATCAAATTAATCTGTGATTTGAAAACTCTTACCTTTCTTACCAGCGTATTTGGTAATTTCCTGATCTTCTCTACTTGTTCTGGATTAACACCCAATTCACAGCAACTCACTCGGAGCAGATCTTGATAAGTCAGTTCTTGTCTGTCTAGTTCAATTTCAATGAAATCATTGTCTCTGAGGTTCTGGACTCTTACCTTAAGTACAAGTTCTAGTTGGAAGAAAAAAAAAAGAAATAAAGGGGTTTTTTTACCCCCTTCAAAAAAAGTCAAAACCTAACACTAAAGTATTTACAGTTGTCTTTTGAATTCAGGTTTTGTAAGTGCAAGACCCATTATCTCACTAATAAGTACTGTGCAATTAATGGAAGGTTGGTGGTTGAGACAACAGAAGTGTACAGGAAAAGCATGTTTACAATGTTAAAAATTGGATCCATCCAGTTATAAAGTCGTTACCAAACTGAGATGCACTTTATGCTACAGATGTTTTGCAAAATTTGGATTTTTATGTTGCTTGAGCATAACGAGTGATCCTTCTATGGGAGGAAAAAAAAAAGCTTGCAAAGGTTTACTATGCTTAAAATACTGTATAACCAATTATTTTATTTAGGAGTGGGGAAAAAAAAAGTCCTAGATACCATCTGAGGCTTTTTAAAACGAAAAAATTAACATTTCTGCTTCCATTCCGAATTAGTCTGAAAGCCAAATGAATCATTTTTAACTTCAGCTTTCAACAAGTAGCCAAAATACAGAACAGTATAGAATAGAAAGATGGGAAATTATACTTCATTACCTTGCATGTTATATGGAAAAGTTCCAGTAAAGAAAAAGGGCTGAAACGTTGGTGCAGGACCAGTAGGTGAACCATTCACTTGCTGAGGTATAGCCTGTTTTGATGCTACTGGAGAAAACAGGCCTCTACTATGACACAAGGATGGTTGACAAATAGGGCCATTCTGTACGTTCGGTATTACGCGTTTTGGTGCAGCGATAGTTGCCGACGGGATGGGCAGTTGTTCTGCAGTATCTAATGCAGGAAAATCATCTTCACCGTTCAATGATGTAGATGTGCAAATGCTTTCAACCTGAGTTGCTAACGAACAAGGGCTGGTTTCACACTGAGAACCGGAAGACGTGGAAACACTTTCATTCTGGGATTCCGTCAAATTACCTGGAATGCTTTCTTTAGTGTAAATATAAGGGAATGGCGGATTAGCCAAATAGTTTGCAACTATTGGCAAATTTAAATCTTTCACTTCTTGACATTCATTTTCTTCTTCTATCCGTGCAGTTCAAGAATGGAGGGATAGAAATTGGAGAGAGGGAAAAAAAAACCACATGCATTAGATCTTTCTCATTTTGAATATAAAGTTTTCTTAGTGCATCTTAAAACTACAGTATCTTATTTTGAGGTAATCAGAAGGATGATACTAATTTATCATAACCTGTAAAGCAAGCAAGTATAAAATGAAAGAAAAAGTTAGAAATTTATACAATGAGCTTTTAAAAGCAAAGCAGAAGAATATATTTAAAGCAATGTCTTTTCTATCATTGCTGTTTCAGCATTTTCAAAGGAACTGACCAGTAGTTCTTGGCTAAATCTCACTTTGTAATGCTTTTAATACACTGCTGTGCATAGTTTATTATGACTCATACCAACAAATTAAACAGAATTACTTATTTGGGTTCGCGAATATTTGGTAAGACCCAAGCCGCCTCTTCTCTGCTTAAAGTACTGCAGTAAATTAAATTCTTGCCTGAGTGAGAATTTTATGACATTTATACTAATGTCAAGGCAGTTTAGAAAGATCTGGTCAGCGGCTTTGCACTCCCAGAATGAAAACCGTTTAGAAAAATGTAAGTGTGTTTATTCCACAGAAATCACGTGACAGCTTAATAACTAGGTATATATAAAGTAACAATGAACAGGGTATTCATTCACTCAGACCTTTCAGTTTAGAGAAAAACAACACTCAAGTCATTCGCTCTGAATGAAGTTGAAGAAACGAGCACCTTGCTCAATAGAAGACAAAACTCTGCAGAGAATATGCCATTCCTTCAGTTGCAACTCTTGCAACCTTAGCAATGATTTAGCTGCTGCTTCCTTTAAGATGTATACCATTAATGTAAGATCGTATCTTTAGAGAGAGCTATTCACATATAAGAACAATTAGCAGAAGATAAACATCAAGATTTGTAAAGGTGAAACACTTTTAAACAATCTCAAGTCCATAGTACAGTGGTGTTGATGGAAATAGGCACCTGCAGGGTTCAAGAGTGGTGCAGATGCAAAGTTTACATGAAATATATCAGTGGGACTTGGTGGGTTTATAGACAGAATCATGAAGCAAAAATTAGTACTACAGCAAGTCCCGGTGTAACAAAATTCTTAGAAACCATCAATTCCGAAATTCAGCAGTTGCTTTAATTGTACGACAGTTCTTATGGTCAAGCAATGGTCAAATTGTACAACTGTGAAAGCCTCCAGCTACAGCCTACATGCTAGCTCTGTTTGGTCAGAGAAAACAGGATTGCAGCAGTTCATTTCCCAAGTGTGCAACTCTCCAGTCTCTTGATGACAGAGCTCTGAACACCTAGCTTTCCAACTGAAGTGCCCAAGTCTACCTGCGTGCGTATGGATTACAGTTATAACTCAGGGCTGTGTAACTACATACTGACAAAACGTTGACTGGTATAATCTAGTGGCCAAGACAAAAGCATTAAAACCACAAAACACCTAGAGAATTTTTTTTTTTTTTTTTTTTAAAAAGGAATGGTACCTCCCAAAATCTTCCTGATGTCTGGCTTCGAAGTCAGCTGGGCGGCCAGCTCTCCTTTGGCCGTGAGGACGGCCTTGTCGGCCCCCGCGTCCAGCAGGCAGGACACCACGCGGGCATGGTTCCGCTTGCAGGCCCAGTGCAAGCACGTCCTGCGGGAAGCAAGTCCGCGTTGGAGCGGCACCTCGCCGAGCTCGCGCCGCGGGTCGGCTCTCGCGGGCCCGTAACCGCCTGCCTGGATTGCACGGGGAGTTAACGCAGCGGGGAGTAAAGTTCCTTCGCTGGACGACTTATTTTGAGTTACGATTTGGTTACACGCTCTTTGGGGCGAGGACCTTCGCCGCCACGCGGGGCGAGCCGCCGGCGCGGTCCCGCGCGGGAGAGGGCGGCCGGGCGGGTGGAAAGGCCGTGGCCTCCTTTCGGCGCGATCCTCTTTACAGCTCGAAGCCCGTCGGGATTAGCATTTCCTTTCCTGTAAGCGGGCAAAGCCAAGAGCCGGGTGCTAAGACCTCAGGAGGGTGCATGGGGGAGGGGGGGGGGGCAGCGCCGCCATCCCGGCCCCGACGCCCGCCGGGCCCCCCGGGGCGCTGCGGGCCCCCGCGCACGGCACCGCCCCGCCGCGCTTCTCCCCGCCCCGCCCGCTACGAGCCGGGAGCCGCCGGCGGCTCCCCCCGCCGCCGCCGCCGCCGCCGCCGCCGCGGGGGCCCCGCACCCACCAGCCGTTGATCTCGTTGCGGGAGTTGATGTCCGCGCCCGCGCGCAGCAGCCGCCGCACCTCCTCCACGTCCCCCAGCGCCGCCGCCTCCCGCAGCCGCTCCGGCAGCTCCCGCGCCTCCGAGGGGCCGCTCATCGCCAGCGGCCGCCTCGGCCCGGCTGCGCCCGACAACGCGCCGCGCCGCCCCTCCCCGCCACCGCCTCCTCCCGGCGCGGCGGGGCCGAGCGAGCCCGTCCCCCGGCCGGGAGGGGACGGCGAGGCGGGCGGCTCCCTCAGCGCCCCGCCGCCGCCGCCGCCGCCGGGCCCTGCCCGCTCGGGCGCCGCCGCGCCGCCGCCGCCATTTTGTGCCGCGGCGCTGAGGCGGCGGCCGGCGCGGCCCCTTCGCCCGGCCGCGGCCGGCGCCGCCAGCTCCTCACCGGCTCGCCCGGCGCGTAGCCCGCAGCCCTGCTCGCCCGCGCCGAGGCGAAGGTAACCCCGCTGCGATGGGGGCCGAGGACAACAGCCGGGCCGGCAAGGGCTCACCTCGCTGCGCTGCCCCCGCTCCTCCTTTCTGCCCGGTTTGGGAGCATTTTCCACCGGCTGCTCCGCGGCGCGGCGCGGCGAGGCGGCGGCACGGTCCCCGCTTCGCGCCGGCGAAGCCCTCAGGGCTTCTGCGTTAGCATCGGAGTCTGCCATCAGCGAGGGATCTGCTGTGAGCTTCTTAACTCTTTTTTTTTTTCATTACTTTTCTGATTGAGGATATTTTCTTTAATCTGCTCTTTAATTTAGCGCTCGCGTTGTTGCTTTCGACCGCCGCGTTCCTGCTACGGCAGTTGCGACAACTGTTAAGGCGGAGACGGCGCCTGCAGCCCGTTACCAGTATTTACCCGCAGAAATTCGGCTTCGAAGGACAGAGAAAGGAGAGCGGTCGCTTTCATTTTAAGCGGTCTGTAGCGAGACCGATGCCCAAGAGGTGAGACCTTTCCGCTTCCCCAGGTGGGCAGCGTCCCCCGGGGGCCGCGGCCCGGGGAGATGTGGAATCGCGGCGTCCCCCCCGACAGCCCCGTGAGCTCCAGAGGAGCGTGCACAAGCCATGATGGCAGTTAAAAATGCCTGAAATAGTGTGACAAAGGTTACACAGTGACTCAATGGCATTAAAAAGAAAACAAAACCAGATCGCGTGCCTTTGATCAAGCCCTTTACCACACCACCACCACCAGGCCTAGCAGAAATTTTGCCTAGCTCCTACTGAAACACACAAGGGAGGAAGCGGATGTGTGAAGAGCACTATATTTGACTTGGAGAATGGTTTCCAAAGAAGACTTCACCTCTTCTCATCGTGTTTTAGCAACAACTGCAAATTGAAATCTTAAGGGTCCAGCCTTCAGCCTGACTGCTGTCATCTAAATCTTTTTAACTTCCCTTTTCCAGTACAATTTGTCTTTTCAAGTGATTACAGTTCTTAGCCCGTATCGCTGCCAGATTGTCACCCACCATGCCATTTATCTCTCTTTAGCATCCATTGCATAAAGTTTTAAAATACAAACACAATATTCACACATTCAGAGAAGTGATGATGTGGTTTAGGAAATAGAATGCTCTTTTAAGCACTGTGAAAACTTTAACCAATCCAACTTACTTAGATCTGGAAAAATCCAACAGGATAAAGGGACAAAACAGCCCATAGTCTTCCTTCTAAGCAGCACATGACCTCTTTCTGAAGACCAATGGGGAAAATCTATTCAGGAGACGGGTGCAAGGGTAGATTAAAAAAAAAAAAAAAAAAGAAAAAAAGTCCTAGTTCGTTAGTAAAACTATGCTGTGCCACTAGATGTCACACTGGAACAGCAAGAAGAGACCAAAGCCCAGTTTTGCACTTCTTGCTGTAATTGTGAAATGCCTTTAAATTTATTCTAACCACATCCATAGTGTTTCTATACAGCTTAGACTCTCAGATTTCAACTGTCTGCACAGTGCAAAGGGCATTATGTGGTTTCTTAACACCAAGGGAAGGGAAGCTGCATTCAACAAGCTGATTTGTTAAGGGTTTGGGGGCTTGCTTTTGCTGTCCTGGAGCTCTCCTGAAGGCATCAGGGCTTTTGAGGTCTCAAAGTTGGCAGGTGATGTACTGAGACAGTCGCACTTGTGCTCTCTCGGGATGAGTATCCTACTCTTGGGTGGTCATGCCAAGCCCTGCTAAATGCGACTCGGGTTCACCACTGCTTAGTTACACAATGTGCTTCTGCCTGGAGTCATAAGATTTCCTCTCTCAAGAAGGACTGTGTAGAAGAGGATTAGCCACGAGTTTGTTTGCCTCGGTCCCTGCCCCCAGCTGCCACCATTAGCCTTCCTGCGGGCGCCTTGCACGCTGGAGCACCTGAGCACTGCCTGTCCTCCCCTGCCCCCTTCACTGGCACTGCGGCTGCACACACCAAAAATAAAGTTGAGAACATGTTCTTTCCTCTGCCCCGTCCCTCCCCTTTTCCCTATGGCCCCGGCTCTCCGCATGCCGGGCAAGCCCCCGTGCTGCTGGGCCACCGACACCTGTGCAGAGCACATGCAAATACACTTCCCGCTGAGAGCAGCGGGGTTTGCCCCCGGCTCGTTGCGTGCCAGGGTAAAGGACAGCCGTGCTTTTGCAGAGATGCAGGTGCTGGCCACGGCCTTCGGAAGCCGCTGGGAACTGCACCCTGTACTGCGTGCTCATGGCTCAGCTGCACGAAAACTAGAAGCCAGTTTGCCTCCTAGATGTGCCTCCTCGATGTCCTCGGGCTTCGGCAGTAACACGCCGAGCCGCTGCGCATGTATGTGTTTGGGGAGCCCAAACAGGCGGTATTTTGTTAGTGATTCACAGGCCCCCAGCACTCCCTGGACGTTCATGGCCGGAGAGACAGCCGCGTCCATCAGAAGTCCTCAGCACCTCCGGGTAGCAGCAGGAGCACAGCCCAGACCCACACGCTGCTGCAGCCCAGAGCACCACAGGAGAGAGACTTGTGCAGAGCTGGGCCGTTCTGTGTCCTGGGAACAAGTTTTACAGTTTTTGTTGGTTGAGTTTTAATATCTGCATTTCTATAAGCTTCTGATGGTGGCTGAACCTCTGTATTGGTTCTCCTCTCTTTTTTTTTTTTTTTTTTTTTTTGGAGAAATAGTGATCTGGCCTCTCTCCCCCTGCCTTTTTTTTAAGGTTTGTGAATTCTTTCCTTCCCTTTACATTTCACATTTAATTCTTCATCTCCTTTAACCAAGTTCTCAATAACTTAAAATTATTATTAAACATCTTTTTAGAGGCTTATGATTGTTTTATTCCCAGTAACACAGTGAATGTAGATATAGCTGTATAATCGTATTTGAAACACCTAATCCCCACCCAACCCACCAAAAATAATGTTTCTAACAATTTGAACCAATCATGGACTTGAGTAAGGGGATTAGAAAAAAGATTTAGGGGTGGCCAGAAGCCTTAAAATTTTTACTTAAGCACACACACACACAAATTTAAAGCTCTTAGCAGCGTTAAGACCCAGGGAGATGGCAGAACTGATGGAGAATGACGGTCAAATGAATTAAAAGTCCAGCCCAATATTAAACTAGCATTTAACTTAACTTACGGTGCTCACATGGGGCCTCTCACTTGAGTGTTTGAATGAGGAGGAGGAGGTAACAGAGAAGGAACTCAAGAACACATGGAAAAAGCTATGTCCGTTACACTTGGGTTTTGTGCTGGCCCCATAGTTGTCCCTGTGTGAGAGTTTCCGGGAGAACTAGGTTAAATTCTGAGCGCTGCTTTATCCAGCCAAGGCTGAGTCACCCGGCACTCGCTCTGTGCCGGTGGGAAGAACCATGCACCCTCAGCGGCTGATTCATCTCATCTGGGGTGGGCTCCTAAGAATAGCACAGACAAATCCTCCTCTGGAGATGCCTGTTGTCTGCTGCTGCCTGTCAAGGGAGCCCAGGGTGATGGGCTTTGAACCACTCACTAATTTCCAGCTGACCAACGATGTCAGGCAAGAGGAGCACCTGAGGCAGCATGGCTGGGGCCCTTCCTTTGCCTCCTCTATTCTTGTGGGAAAAATAAAAAAATCCTGCTCTGAGCTGGCTTTTAGGGCAGCTCTCAGCCCTGTGGCACATCCCTGAATCTCAGGGCAGCTGACTGTCTGGTGGATTTTCGGTCCCATCAAGTGTCCTCGCAGGGACTCGAGGGGAAGCTGAGTGCCTAAAAAAGAGATTTTTCAGCAGAAAGCAGAGTGGAGAGCTAATCCAGCTAGTCAGGAAGGAAATATGGAAGAGAGGGAAAGGGAAAAGAAAGGATTTAGGGACCTCAGCCACTGACCTCGTTGGGTTATGAGCATAAACTGTGAATGCTCTCTTGGAGAGAAGACACAACTTCATTAACTACGGAGGTGCAAGCTGCTTTGAAAGAGCAGCTGGGCACATGCGCACACACACACGGCTGTACAAGTGTGCAGCATGGAGTGAACATCGATGGAGGTTTGAAAAATGCTGCTGGTATTTGGGGGATGGTTTTCCATGGGAAAAGGATCTGTTCAGGCCCCTAAATCCCTTTAAAAATTAGGCACCATGTGCAGCTGATTTTTTCATTTATCAACTTAACATTGTTCCTACTTGTAGGACAAATAAGTCATTTCTGAACAAACAAGTTGGAGAATTGGAACCTGAAGGGGGTGGTACATCAGCTCAGAGACTCGTGGTTAAGCAGTCCAATAGATTTTGATAACAACTGGAAATTGTTCAGTGGATTAGTGTCTAAAGCCAGTTTGGCTTCAAGTAATGACAAGCCTGAGCTGCAGTGTGTGGATCCAGACTTCTCCCCTGAGGGCTGTTGTTTGTATTGCAGTCATGGGGAGGGTCTCCAACTGCAAGCCAAGAACCCTCTGAGCTCAGGGATGTCCCCAACATTTCTCTTGGTTCTGTTTGCATTCCCTTCTGCCAGACCTGTAGTCCCTCACTCAGTTCTCCCAAGCCATGAAACAGGGTCATCCTGGTGACAAAGGGCCAACTCAAAAATACACGCAGTTGCCTCCTGCTTAGCCCCTTGCCATTACCTAGGGGTTGGGAGGCAAAAGGCTCCTGTGGATCTGGTCCCAGGATATCTCCAGCATGAGCTGACGCTTGTGGGAGGTGCACGTGCTGTTAACAAGGCTACGGAGATGGTTCGCCAGCATTCCTAAGCAAAAAACTAAAAGTGTTTTGCTGAGGCAAGGTCTAAACTTGTTTCTGTGTTTTTCTTCAGGAGACACTGGCCCCAGTGCAGAAGAGTGGATCAAGGCCTGGATTCTCCTCAGGCTGTGTTTTGGCCATCAGGGAAAACACCACAAATGCAAATCATAATCAGCTACCCTTAGGGGCTATGCCCTGTAAACTCTTCATGGTCCTGAGTCATGGCCAGTTTAAACTACGAATCAGTTAGAAACTCTCCATTGACTTGGATGGGCTTTCAACCAGACGCTATACAATTCAACAGAGTGATTAGCAAAGTTGTAACTAAAGAGGTCTCCATGGAGATTGACAGCATCACCTTCCAGCTGGTACATTCTCTGCCTCCTATTCTAAATTTGTTCTCGCTGTCTTCCTGGCTCTGATCCATAAGGTTAGCTAAATCTTCCAACATTTGTGATACATCAAAGCAATGGAGAAACGGACAAAATGAGCTGTGAGGGGACAGAGAAAGAAATAACCTAATGCCTTAAGTAAAGCAGCAAAAACTGTATAGTCAGAGTTTTGAGAATGGGATTAGGCAGAACAGCACCTCTGCCTGCCTGTCACTTGCAAATTCTTGCTAATACTTTAGGAGCTTATTGGAGGTCAGCACCAAACACCCAAACAGACTAATCTGTATTATAGACACATAATCAAAGTCACAAGGTTTTACATAATATATATTGGTGACACAAGAAGTGTTTGTTTGAATAATTTTGTCATCAAGATTAGTGGCCGTGAAAGCCTCTCCTGTGCACTAACCTTGTTTTTTATGGCCACCCCATTTGTACACCAGAAATTCCTCAAAGAAATCAGGAAGTAGTTGAGAAAGTAGAAACTAAATGTATGTTCTGAAACACTGATGCTATTTATTTTCTAGTTGTGGCAAAATAAAAAAGGGTGTTTGAGTGCACGTGCGAGCTAGAGAGGGTTGTGCTGTATTGTTTCCCCCTCCAGATGTGCAGCAGCAATTCTGGGGAAGTGCTGACCTGCAGCTCTCAGCTGTATGGCTTCCTTTCACGTAACCAAAAGGTATCAGGGTCTCACTGCAAAGCTGCAGGTTAAGACACGCAAGCAAATGGCTGTAGCTACTGTTTTTGTGTGCTTCATTTTTTTCGGACCGTTCTGAGGTTGCAGTAAATCACACCATCATGATCACACACCACTTCTACAGCAATGACAAGAGGTGGGGATTTAAAACACCAAATGATGTCACTGTATGCCTGTGAACTTTGCATTCCCTTCTGGAGAGGTGAAAACTATAGCACAGAAGAATGGTCTAGGCTTATAGAATAAGTCAGGGGATGAGATGGGAATGGGACTTGTGTAGATAATAATTCCATATTTACAAATCTAATTGGTTTAAAAAATAAATTAATTTATGGTAGTATTTAGAAATATATGGAAAAAATGATGTTTCCACCCTATATAGAACTTTGTAATTAGTGTTACAGAAACACAACAGAAACATCTGTAAAAATACAAAAGAAAAAACATAAGATAGAAATGCATTCGAGATTGCTTTGTCTGTGATGGGAAGAGACAAAGTCACAGTTCAAATCATGGGTTGTTGAGACAACGTAGATGCTTTCCATGCAAAAAAGCCAACTTGTTCTTGTGACTGAGGTCCAACAAAGATGAGGGTATTGTCAAGGTACCCCAAAACTTTCTAGCCCACTACAGCATCAGGCATTCTGGCCTGAGTTCACCCCACCTGACAAGCACCTAACTAGCAAACCCACTGCCCCAAACCCCTCCGCAGTCAGCAAAGAGGAAGAGCAAAAGCGATGCCAGCCAGATGTCTGCAGAAGAGAAAGCAGATCCTGGGAGGGGTGAATCGTCCTCTAGATTTGCAGCAATTCACGTGCTGCTAGCATGTGAACCCAGGGCTAAAACCTCTCTAGCAGCTTTTACAGGACTCCTGAAAGCCTCTTTATAGAAGCAGAGCTGGCTAAACTGGACCTTAGGTCAAGAAAAATCAAGCTCTGGATTGGACTTCCAAGAGCGTTTGGCTGTAACCTCTCCTTGCTCCCCTTTGAAGTCAATAGAATATTTACCACTGACTTCAACAGCAGAAATACCAGGCTGTTACTGAGTTGCCTATAATGATACTATGATTTCTTTTACCTCACTACTAAAAGAACGCCCACTGCTTCCAGCATTAAAATACAGTCATAGCAATTGGTTAGATAACACGATGAGCCCAATGTGCAGGCCTTAGAGGCCCAGGAAAACTAAAACGATTAACCTGCATGAATCTCAAACCTTACCTCAGTAGCTCTGCTGGCCACGTTCATATCAGGCTTTCCAAAGGACTGGTTATCTTCAAAACTGCCATGGAGAAGAAAATGCTGCATCTCATTGAATACTGCTGCCATGTAGTCTGCAGGTGGACTCGTCATGCTACAAACAACAAAAGGTCAAAATAAAAATGCACATTTAAGTAGCTGAAAATCAAAAAGAGCAAAAAAGAAAAAGGTTATTCAATGCAGACAAATATCGCATTGCCAAAGCATACAGGATTATCTTGCTACTATAACGATCAATTATCTCTAGCCCATGTTCAGATCTGTTGTCAAATGAATGTTAGGAAAGATGCACCCTCTTTATACTAGTTTTAGTCTTCTTTGGGTGTTTTTACTAAAGGTGTTAGGGGCTCAAAGGAGAGTTACTACCTAATTCTGATGGCCTTGATCTAGGTTCAAGTTAGTGCAGAGAATATGATGTCTTGGATCTGGCTGTAAAAGGGCACATGGGGCACTGCAGACAGAAACAAAATTGTTCATCTCTTGGAAAGGCTGTTAATATGTCCAACTTAGCAGGTAGGGGACCTGCTACTGGCAGAGGTTGTATGGCGAGCATGATCAGAAGAGCTTAGTGTGTGCTGTGTGACAGCCAGAGCCACTAAAAAACAGCAAAGCCAAATGAAGGCAGTAACTCTTCAGTTAAAAATAATTTTGTCCTAATTTAGATTTAAATTCTAAGGAGACAGAGTTGTGGCTAAAAGGATTTTATGGTATTTGCAGAAACGGAAATATTTCCATTTTGTGAAAATTAATTACTGTTTATAGCTAAGTTTTGGATACTAAACCCTCTGAGGAGCTCTGGAAACCCGCATGGCTCATCCGTCTCTGTGGATTTCCACGTGTGCTCAGTGTTCAGCAGGCGGCAGTGCTCTAGCCTGTACGCTGGGCAAGTAATAACTGGGGGGCCTAACCTGAAAAGCTCCGACCCTGCACTGATGCTGTTGCTGCTGTGATTTCTCCTTCTTGGCTTTCCAGGTTTGTTTTACAGAGTTTAGTTTTCTTCTAACTCAAAGCTTAACTGAAGGAGCAGGTCTTGCCCTGTGTTGAGGGATCACAGAAAATAGGGCTGGAAGGGACTTTGGGAAGTCGCCTTCGTGTTCTAAGGTAGGATCCATTCACTCCCTACATTTGATCTTTGCAATTTTACAATATCAGAAGAAACTGGTTCTCTGGCTTCCCCATACTGCCCATGGGTTACCTGAGGCTTTGCCTCAAAAAGAGCGCGAGTGAGATGGCCAGGGAAAGGAAAGCTGAGCCCAGCTTCTCCAAATATCTCATTGATAACTGCTTGATTATCGTCCTTTGTACCCTCTTTGCCTCTTGCTGTGCAGTTTCAGACAGAATAAACCTAGCAGTAATGAACCATCATCAAACTGGCAATTGCTTCCTGCCCGGCTTACGTTAGCAGAGAAAGAGAAAGCAAATGATGATTAGTCGTATGTCTGCACTCAAAGATAAAACCCCCAAGCAGAAGCCATCTGCCGAGGCATAAAATAATAATTCTGGCGCTAGCCTTGTCTGAGTGCAGTGCCATCAGCTCTCACCGAAACGTAACGTAATGCAGGCCTAATGCTGAGCTCTAGCAGGTGGCCCATAACCCTGTAATAAACTCCCTGACATTATTGATTTTCCCCACCAAACTGAGCCCTTTTGTCTAACTACATTAACTTCTGCTTACTGAGCATCTGCGCATGAGGCAGAATGCACATAAACAGCAGCTCATTTCGGTGAGCAATCGCAGCTCTAAGTATGCCCTCGGTTCCCCTTGCCTGTCTTTACATGTCGTTATCTGCTCAGATGGGTTATTGCAGAATTCAGAAATGGCCCTTGTTAGTTATGGGAGCTCACAGGGAACACTGACAAAAATCTTAACTAGGGGGAATCTGAAATATGCTTCTACCACTAATTATGCATACAAATAGCCCTGAAAATAGGGCCTGGGAACACTGTTACCATTGCATACATTCAGCCCAAACCTGCCTCTGTTCACATGCGTGCAATTGCAAAGCTCTGTGTGTCTAACACGTTTTGCCATTGCTTTGATACTCTGAAGGGTATCACACAGTGCTGAAAATCCCGCTTGCTTGGCTTATCTCATACCCAAAATGATGTGCACACCCTTCTGATGCATGGCAGAGCCAAGCTGAGGAAAAGGAGGGCAGCACAGCATGCTGTTTGTCTGGGGTGCTTGCTACCCTTTGCACCCCGCTACGCAGAGGTGAACTGCAGGCTCAGTCTGCAGGTCGTTTAGAAAAGTAGAAAGGCTCTCAAGACCTGAAGTGATTGCATGCAGGGATCAACCAGACTGGGCTTTCTGGCCATCTCCCAGAGCTCAAACCCTGAGCAGGTCACAGTGAGCTTAACGGGAACAGAGCATCACTCCAAGGGGAAGATTTCATCCTTTACAGGCCAAAGGATGCCAAAGCTAGAGACCTGCGGGGGTCTGGAGGCAATGTTACTGCTTGAGGCAAATGGTAGGCACCTGTGCTCCAGAAAAGATCTGGCACTGATGCTCCCGCTAAAATGTTTGACTCTCAGCTTTACATGCAACAGGCTTTGTATACAAAAGGGAACATAGTTACTTTTTCAATGAGACAGAGGTTTTAAGAAGTACTTTTCTGTTCAAATGTTACATTTTCATCTGTTCAGTGACACAGAGTCACCAAAGAACCATGGGTGGATGGTGGAAGGGATGAAGAACAGCATGTCCTTGGGGTGTCCTACGTGTTTGGAGTCCTTGCAGGCAAGGCAAGCCCTGGATTAGTGTCTCTTTCTCAGGAAGGGACTGATCTTTGGCCTGAGTGTTGCAGGGAGTTATTTCCATGTCTGGCAATGTCCTGCCTGGGAAAAGTCGAGTGGCCTCACAGCCCAGAGTCCTTGCTTTAAGCAGGTCTCTGAAAGGCAGACCACTACATGCTGGTCCAACCCAGCCGCCCTGGTGGCAGACTCTAGGAGCTCGCATCTGAATCAGCACAGCTCCTCATCACAGTCTGAAGGTGCCAGCCACCATCAAGCGTTATTCTGTCCTCCCTTATAGACTCATCACAAGGAGAAGGCAAGTATTGGCCAGTCTATTAATGAGGCAAGAGGAAGGAACGATGAGGAGGAAAATAACTCACCTGTAGGTGATAGCGTGGATGTGTGTGTCAGAGAGAGTGTCCAAGGAAAGCGGTATTCGGTGGACTCATCTTTGACATAGTGGCCTGAGTAAACAGCCTCATCTTGGCCCTCATTAACGTTGCTCAGTGCCAGGAAGGAGAAAGCAGTACTCCTTGCTGGATGGAGGGAAGTCCCATGTGGAAGGCCTTAAGGGCAGGTGAGGGACTGGTTTTCCAGACAGCACGGAGAAGCGCTCTGCCATTTCATTGCATCCCACTCACACACTCATTCTCTCTTTTTTTAACCACGTACCACTCAGAAGATGCGCTATAACCCACCTGCCAGCTCTACGCTTGCTGTGGAGAGGCTGTGGTTCGCACGGACAGCCCTTCCAGCACAGCCAAACCCACCGCTGCAGCCTCATCGGGACCCAGCAGCAACCCCGTCCCCCCAGCTCCTGCCACCGGTCCCGACGGCATCCTCTGCACCCCAACAGCACATGAGGAGGCCACTGCAGCCATGAGCCCTGCTGTTACGGCTCTCAATGCCACGGTCGCAGCTAGCGAGCCACCAACTGGCACATGAAGTGCAGCCATGCCGTCAGAGGGGGTATTTTGTGTTTGTGTTGGCAAAACTGGCTCCAGGTGGCTGCCGGCCCAGACAGCACGAGAGGCCGAATTTGCCAGGGCCCCTTTGCAGATGCAGAGACAGGACGTTTAGCGTTGCAGGGTGGCAGATCCTGCCAAGATCCCTTCCACAAATGAAACTAGCAAATCAGTTTGCCATCCACTGAACATCTCCAGATGAGAGCTGCTCATTTTGCCTAATAAATATGGTCAACAATTTACTTTTTCTTTAGAAGTGGTTTTAAAAAAGGATTATGTTTCCCCATCCGTCCGAGAGTCCCATTTCCTCCCTTGATTAGGAGGGGACACACGAAAACGTTGAGCCAGGGTTTGGCATAATGAGGAGGAGCAAAAACTTCTCATAGGAGTTTGGGAAGGGGAAGAAATGATCATTACTGAAAATAGCAATGATTAAGCCAGTTCTGGGTGAACAGCCCCAGGCAGACCCTGAGTATCCTGAGAAGGGCTTTTTACACTGACATTTTTGGGGTACAGGCTGGCTTGGCAGAGCCGCTCCTGAGACTGTGCGTGTCTTGCGCTCCCCACCACCGGGAACAGAGCCGGGATGTCACTCCACGCCAGCAGGTTTGTCTATCCGAGGTCAAGGGAAAGCTCTTCCCAGCCCCCATCCAATAGACTCAGGTCAACACCTTGATCTGAAAGGGGCATTTGGGGTTAGGAGCAGGATTTGAACTCATTTGGGAAGATCTTGATCACATTAGTATCTGGCAGTGACTCCATGGATGAAACAAGGCAAACCTTAAACTATGCGATTATAATAGGTTTGTTTATAGAAATTTTATACTTTAAAAAGTTAATAAGCTTTATAAACAATAAAGAACAGAAAAACTGTATGCAAGGACTTTAAACTTAAAGAATCTGATTTGCAGCTGGCATAAATTGGTGATGCTCTGGAGTAGCCAGTCAGATCCATTGAGGTCAGGGGAGCTAAACTAATTTAAACCAGGCGAGAATCTAGCCTTTAACGAACCCAGGAGATACGGAATGCGTTAGTCACGCGGTGCTCGGCTGTCGGTGCAGCACAGCCGGGGTCCCCAGCTGCCCCGCACCGCCGCGGCTGGGGCACTGCGCACGGTCGCCTCCCCTCCGGGATGGGCCCATCCGTTCGGGTAACGGCGTTTCGGTGACAGGGTGTCCTGGCGTGAACGAAACTGCTGTCAAGGGTTATTCCAAGTTCTCCCTGTCTCCTCTAACCTCAGGAGCTGCCTGCGTGCATTCACGGAGAGATTTATGGCCCTGTTTTCCTCCTGCTTTCAGCTGTGTTAAGTGGCCAAGGGACTGATCCTTCACGGGGCTGAGGGCTTCCTATCCCTTCTGCAGCGGTGGGAGTTGAAGGGACAGAGCATCATGTGGGAAGCTCTGTGCACCGCATCTGCCCAGTCCGTGTTGGATTAGACCAGGATTTGAGTTCCTAAGAGGCTTCCTGTGCAAAGCTTGCTGAAAGGCTGATTTTGCACTTAACGCCGTTCCTGGGCCTCGTTCGTGTTAGCCCTGTGACCCAGCAAAAGCTACTGGTGACAACACATCAACTACAGGCATCTGAGTGGCCTTTCCTTGAACGCTCCCGCCGACCTGTACCAGGGACGCAGCGAAGTCAGCAGAGCAGCGTAGCCCACGCGATCGCCCCTTCAGACGGGCTCTGCACGCTGAACACGGTGCCTGGGTGCTGGAAGGGGAGTGCCTCGGTGAGATGTATCTATTCCTGGAGGATATGCCCCCGGGTCGGGCAGAGGTAGGCATAGAAAAGCAGGCAACTGCTCCGTCTGACCTCCAAAACCCAGCACCTGGTTCTTCATGGAAGACGCTCTGCACGTGGCTGTGCTCTGCTCCCCCATGGTGGGGACTGGGCCCCTGGGACATAAGCCTCAGCCTGGGAGGGGAAACAAGCCCCAAAGCAGCGTTGGAAGAAGGGCGATGGATGTCCCCACGGAGGGGCTGCCCCGGGGACAGGAAGCCCCACACTAGCAGGTCCCTTCCATGGCAGGGCCGTGGTGGTTTGGCGGGCAGAGGACCAGCCCGCGTGGGGCACTATGGAGCTGCTCCCACATCCAGCCCAGCCCTCAAGTGCAGAGTAACGTGTGAAACAGCCAGAAAGCACACCGAAAAAGGCAGGGAAAATGGCTTGTCCAAGGCTACACGGTGGCAAAGCCGAGGACGAGGAAGTTACCGCTGCCGGGGTGAGACCGCCGCGCTCATGCTCGCGCTCACGCTCACCGCGGCGCCTCCTCGCCAGCGCCTGCGACGGCCGTGCTCCTCTAGACCCACGGGCAGCTGCAGCGCGGGGTTCAGAGCTTATCTTCAGTCAGTTTTACAATATAAAGTGTCTTTGTTTAGTCAACAGGATCGCTAATACATGTGATTTTGTTGTTAATAGAGCTGTAAGAATTTTAAGCACCTCTTGGGAATGTGTCATTTTTGGTTGGCTTTTTTAGGCATCACAGGGTGCTGCGTTTGTCTTTGTAAACAAGTACTGAATAAAACATTTTGAGCACAGCCCCACTTTGTATAAGTGTCATGCAGGTTTATAAAGTTCCAGAGAGAATAAATCAACTGCAAACTGCTGCCTGGCAGTTGACTTTGCTCCTTATAAATAGCTAATTTGGACAACTTCTTCCTTCCCCATGTCAGAGGAAATTCAAATGCTGTGCATATCGTTAACACGTTCGCACAAACCAAAGCTGCTAGAGCCTCTTCTGCAAGCCTCGAGAGCCAGAGCTGAGCGAAGGTTCGCGCCACGTTGCTCTCCCTTCCTTTGCGGGGAAATCCTGAGCAATGCGAACAGGTAAATGCAACCGGCTCACTGACACCGCCGGAGGAGCAGGGACCACATTTCCTGGGGCCTGGCCTGGCTTTAGCTACGGTCTCACTACGGCTGCCAGGTGATCCTGACTTTTGCAGCCACCGTCAGCCAGGGGAGAATTAGGCCCAAAGTCAACCGCGGAAAACAGCACTGGTTTAATAAACCAAACAGAAAAACTTTCAAGCTCGAGGTTTGGTTGTGCCTGGCTGTCTTCCGGCCACACCACCCGGTGCAGGACGCAGCTCCCGCGAGCGCCTGTGCAGCTGCGCCGCCTTCCCTCCCTCCTGCGCCGGATCGCGGCGGCATCGGCCCCGCACGGGCTGCAAACTTACCTGGTCCTCCCAGGACGCACGCGGCATCGAGCAGCATCCGTCCCAACAGCCCCGCGAGCAGCCCAAAGGCTCTAATCCTGCCAGGTGCTGAGCAGCGTCGACTTCGGTCCCTCGTCTCCGGAGTTTGGCGCATGTTCAGCGCTAACAGGATCAGCCCCGCACTGTAATAATCAGGGAGCGAGGAACTCAGCTTGAGCGAATTTCTCCCCCCACCCAATGCAAAAATGCTGTACATTCCTTTATGCAGGTTTCCATAGAGTTGAACTTCTACTATTTTTTTGTTGTTGCTGTTAAAGGGGTCAGCAAAGCGGGATCTCGCGTTCAGGAAACGTGGAGGAGTTTGGGGACACTTTTAACGTCTTGCTGGTGGGTTGGAGGGCAGCATTAAAAACAGCATCCTGCAAATCTCAGCACCAAAGAGGAGTAAAAAAGGAGTAGGAACCCCGGGGCAATTTGTGCAGACATATTGCTTTGCAGATCCTAAGTTTAAATAAGTTATTTTTTTCCCTGCTTCCTTTGTTAAAATATGATATTCCAGCTTTAATTGCTTCAATCCTATTACTTGTTCCTTTTAGCAGTGCTTGTGTAGCCCCTTGCTGTGGGGAAATCCCCTGATTGCGGGTCCGTGTTATTTAGACAAGTACTCTTTCAGAAGTAAATGCCATTCTTAGCGTAGGGAAGTACTTTAGGTCTAAAGGGGTTAAGAAGGCCTCCCTGCATTCAGAAACATGCAGGGGTCCCACCGTGCCAGTTCCAGCCTTTTAAACTCTTTCCAGCTTTTTTTTCTTGCAACAAATCTGTCTGACTGCCACCAGGACATAGGAAGCGTGTGCCTGTCAAAGAAATCAAGTTTACTTTTTCTGACTTGTTAACAGAGGCAGGGTATAAATAGAGCTAACTCTGCTCAGACTATTAGCATTTCTCTTAAAATAAGGGGGTAACTTCCGAGGACCTTTAATCCAATGAGGTTCAGACCAAGCTGCACTATCAACAGAGACAGGAAAGGAGCTTGCTGAAATTTTTACAGAAAGCAGGTGTTTTTGGGTTCCTCAAAAATTTAAGGCTCGCCAAGGAAAAAGCGACCCAGGCAAACGAGAACTATCCTCCAACTCAGTCCCTGCCATTGCCCTGGAGAAGTTCTGAGATGTTGTTGGTGCTGTTCACTCGGTGGATGTGGATCTTGCTGGGGAAGAGCAGTGTCCTCTTGCTTCTGGAGGTCTCTCTGAAAGGGAGAGCTTTACCTCCCATACGGTATTCACACGCTGGGATATGCCCAAATGACATGAACCCCAACCTGTGGGTAGACGCGCAGAGCACTTGCAAGCGAGAGTGCGAAGCCGACCTGGTGAGTGATGCACATTTCTATACATCTGTGTCGTGGACTACGGGGTTTGTTGGTGTGTGTGTTTGCACCGCAGTTTGTTTCTGTTCCAGATAGAAGGGCATCGGCACCGTGCGGGACTTGATCCAGACAACGCGTGTATTTAATTGACCTATGATCTATCTAAATTAAAAAAGATTTGATGCCTCATCTGTTAAGTGCGGAGGTGTGTGGCACTCTCACTTATGCTGATGTAGGTGCAGCAGTCACTCTGTTTGATCATTTTCCCTGTTTTTTTGCCAACGGAAACATCTGAATTTGATACTCCAGAACCCAGCATGTGTTGGGGCCAATTCGCAGTATTTTAGCAGTGTCACCAGGTTCTTTATTGTCAGTGGCCATCATCAATGCTTTATATTCCTGGGAGGAATTCTGGATGAAATCACTTGATTTAGCATGTAAATCATCAGCCTTTGCTGCACTTGAAACATGAAGCGTGCTTGGAGTGAAAACAGGGACATGGATAAAATGACCAGGCAGATGTTCTCGGTGATGCTTCCAGCTCAAAATGTGCTTAGCTTACAACCCTGAAAATCATTTTTCAACCTGTCAGCACTGCCAGCTCAAGCTGGCATCTGAAAATACCTGCTCTTCCTGTCTCTTACAGCATGTCCAACGGCACAGATTCTGCAGTCGAAACCAGGCTGACAGCCGTATATACCATGCTGAAAAAAATCAATTGGTTCATGCTCTGTAGCCAAATAGCTTCTGCAATGATAAAAGTAGTGGGAAATGGAGTAAGAGGCTGGCCATCAAGTAAACGCAGATTTGCTGAAACAGACCTATGTTACAAGGAAGGTGCTCTCTTAATTTTGGCGTTTCTGATTAATCCTCCTCTATTTCAACTACCAGGTGCGGCAATGAATACTAAAACACTTGCAAAAACCTAACAACAGCAGAGGGCATTGTTTTAATAAATTTCTAGTCAAAAATTGAAAGTCAGAAGCCACTGGATAAAAATCCTTTTGCTTTTGCCTTGTGGCAGCCCGGAATCCTGGGAACTCGCATGCCTGCGGTCTGCAAGCGACCCAGCACTGTGCCACCGGCTTTGCTAAAACCAGGCTCATTAAGCTCAGCTGGAAATATTGTTCATTAGGTTTTGCAACTTTGCTTCTGGAACCTAGTGGTGTGCAGCTAGAAATGGGGAAAGAGTTATGCTATTAGGTCATCTTTTTCCCTATAAGGAAGAGATCCAGGACTCAGGAGAAGCTATTTAGTTTGGTAGCTTACAAAGCAATCTTTTTCTCACTTACAGAGAAAGCCAAAGGATTTTAGGGGGACTGTAGAGGTTTAACACAAAGCAGGAATGTGTCCTGTTGTGTATATCATATCAGTGTCCATGGTCCTTTAAAGTAATCCGTGAACAACACGATAGCTGTGATACTAATGGACATGTATCAAATACCTTTTCTGTATAGAAAAAAAAATCTGCTAAAATTAACCACAATTTACAGCTGACTGTAACTAAAATGAAGTGTAATAAATCACTAGAATAGGGATGCTGCATTTGAAAATAAGACTAAAATAGGACAGAAGCCATTATGAGATGTTTGGGGTTTGTTTTTCTAAATACCATAGAAAACAAATTATTTCTGGAGCAAGAATTTCCTTGCTTTTGAGATATTCTATTTCCTCTACAACATGAACAATTACAAGTCCTTGGCAGTTTCGCCTCCAAGAGTATGCAGTTAGTCTCAAGGAATTCAAATAATACTTTACATACTTTTGTGGAAAATAAGAAGGATTACTGCCTACAGCCATATGATAAGACTTTCCATCCACTCTTGTTTCTCAGGGCTTGTCCTTAGGCATTTCGGAGAGTGCTGGAAGGGGGGTTGTTAGTTCTGTAGTCAAGCTGTCCATGTGACTGTGAGAGACTTACGATGAACTTAGTGTCTGAGAAAAAGCAGTGCCTTTCCTTTCTCTAGGGTCTTCTCTTAAAGCACATCAGAAACCCCAGCATGGTTTGCCACGTCACCTCGCATGGCAGGGCCAGTTACACTTGATACTGGTGGGGAAACGCAGCTTCGGACCCCAGGTTATGAGAGATAGATAATCTTTGGCAGAAGTGGGTTCCCTAAGTTAAGACCCTGAAAGTTTCTGGGAGCTCTGCTCGCTAGCTCGGACTTTACTCTGTCCCCGTTAATGATTGGGTTGTTTCGTTTCCCCTCAGGAGTGTGAGACATTTGAGAAGTGCTGCCCCAATGTCTGCGGGACGAAGAGCTGCGTGGCGGCTCGGTACATGGACGTCAAGGGGAAGAAAGGGCCGGTGGGAATGCCCAAAGAGGCAACCTGCGACCGTTTTATGTGCATCCAGCAAGGCTCAGAGTGCGACATCTGGGATGGACAACCTGTGTGCAAGTGCAAGGACAGATGTGAGAAGGAGCCGAGCTTCACCTGTGCCTCCGATGGGCTCACCTACTATAACAAGTGCTACATGGATGCAGAAGCTTGCATTAAAGGCATTACACTGAACGTTGTCACCTGTCGATACCATCTTACCTGGCCAAACACCAGCCCTATCCCACCAGAAACAACAGCTCGCCCTACTACTGCCTATTCAGAGACAACCATCATTGATATCTTGCCACCAGTGCTAGTGAACAATCCAGTCCACCAGTCAGTCTACGTGGGAGAGACTGTGAGCTTCCTCTGCGATGTTACAGGGAGACCCAAGCCAGAAATCACATGGGAGAAGCAGGTCGATGGGAAAGAGAAAGTCATTATGAAGCCAAATCATGTCAGAGGGAACGTTGTGGTCACCAATATTGCCCAGCTGGTCATCTACAACACCCAGCTCCAAGACGCAGGCATCTACACCTGCACTGCAAAAAATAGCGGTGGCCTTCTCAGGGCCGATTTCCCCTTGTCAGTTATCAAAGGAGAACCCACATCCAAAGAAGCTTCCCAAAACAAAACACATTTTCCAACAGACGAGTGTCTGAAGCAACCAGACAGTGAAGACTGCGGAGAAGAGCAGACCAGGTGGTATTACGATGCAAAGAAAAACAACTGCTTTACTTTCATCTACGGGAACTGTAACAGCAACCTCAACCACTTTGAGACCTATGAGAACTGTATGTTAACATGCATGAACGGCCCAATCAACATTTGCAACCTGCCAGCTCTCCAAGGTCACTGCAAAGCCTATGAGCCCAGATGGGCCTATAACAGCTTGACAAAGCAATGTCAGTCCTTCATTTATGGTGGGTGTGGAGGCAACGAGAACAACTTTGAAAGCAGAGAGGCCTGTGAAGAGATGTGCCCTTTCCCAAAAAACACACACTGCAAAGCTTGCAAACCACGCCAGAAGCTGGTGACAAGCTTCTGCAAAAGTGACTTTGTTATTCTGGGCCGTATAACAGAACTGACCGAAGACCAAGACTCAGGACATGCCCTGGTGACAGTGGAGGAGATTCTCAAAGATGAAAAAATGGGATTAAAATTCCTGGGGAAGGAACCACTAGAAATCACACTTTTGAACATGGACTGGAGCTGCCCATGTCCCAACATGACCACAGTGGATGGCCAGCTCATCATCATGGGAGATGTCCACAACGGCATGGCTGTCCTACAGCCAGACAGCTTTGTGGGGACCTCCAGCATCCGTCGCGTACGGAAGCTCCGCGAAGTCATCCACAAGAAAACCTGTGAGCTTTTGAAAGAGTTCTTAGGATTACATTAACCTTCTGCACATGTGTCAGCCTTCCAGACCTGTGCCTTAGGTAGGGCTAACAAGCGCTAGGGTAGTGTACAAACTAAACAAGCTATTTGAAGATACACTGTAGGAATTATGCAGAATCCTTATTTTAATCCATTAATCGTGCTTAGCAACAATGTAGTATGGTCTTTGGCAAGCACGTAAAACAGCAGCAAAAGGCTATTAATCTTGCGCTGAAATCAATTTTTCCATATAGGAGTGCCATTTAAATAGATGACTCACTGTAGTAATTATACAATTTTTATGTAGCTTCCATCATAAATGACGGAATTCATAGCATTTGTGTAGCTAATTGGTACACAGCTAAGTAATATATAAGGTCAACTTAATCTCACTCACAGTATGGAAATGTTATGGTAAGTCACACTCTTGTCTCCTCACAGCAGCACTAATATATTTGAAGAGAAAAGCCTGTAAATTATTGTCTATATTTACAATTGTACACATTTACCCAATCTATGCATTATGAATTTGCTCCTTTTAATTGAAAATTTCCTAGCCATTTTCTTTGGATTGTACTTCATTTTTGAATGACAATTGCTACCTACCTTGCAATCCTTACTCAAAAAACTCCCTTGATTCTATACTCAGGACAACGGGTCTGTGTAAAAGCCCAAAGCACAGTCTCATCCCAGAGCAAACTTTTCTGTCATAAGAACAATGTCAGCAAACATCCTCATTCCATTGCACTTCCCCGTTTTTGCTTTAATCAATACATTGCTTGTCTAACACTGAAAAGTCCTAGGCAGAGGGACGGCTGTATGCTGCAAGCTGTCTTTTGTTTTGAAAGCGCATTACACCTGAGCATATGCTGTGCTTTACTGCTTAATTTCATCAGCATGCCTGATTCTATAGGTAAGAGAGTAAAGAGCGGTCAGAACAAAATTGAAGATTGGAAAGTGCAATAAGCAGTCCGCAGACTGTTACACCTGAGCCGACAGGAAGCTGTGGAAACACAAATGCGTATACACAAACATACACAGCATACACTCTTCAAAATCATTTATCATTTTGACCCTTTTTACAGCAGTCTTTCAAATCACTGAAAACATTTTGTGCAGGGTCACACTGTGTGCTTGTACGAAAAATATCCCAAGAAAACCAGCACAGGCCGTGGGTGAGAGCATTTGTGTACACACTGGCTTGATCATTTTAATGTTTGTGTGTCCAAAAATGTAATGTTTGCATATGCACAATCCTTAAATAAAGAAAAGGCTGATCCTGGAAAAATCCTGGCTCTGCTGAGGACCGTCTTTGTACCGAAACGGGGAGAGCATTACATGGCGATCCTTATCATTACTACGCTCTTTGTTCGGTTGGTTCAGCGAGTTACTACAACAGTGCCCAGAGCTTTCTGCTGTCGCACAAAAGGCCGATTCAAGGCTGGAAATGTATCAAGATACATTTCAGCGAAAGGAAGGAAGGTGCTGCTAGCGCTACTCCGTGGTGCCATCTAACGGGCTTGCTGGAGGGCCTGCCGGAGGCGGCGGGAGGAGAGCGGTTCCCGGGCAGCACGTGTGCTTTTTGCACAAGCGTGTTGGGGCTGGTCACGGTAAGGACCTGGGGAAGGCAGATGCTAGGCTTCAGCATTATGTGCAAGCCTCAAGGTCCAAAAACCTTGTAGACCTTGCGGATGTCGGCAGAGGCTGCAGGGAGGAAACCTAAGAGACAGTGGAGGAGCTGAGTTCAGAAGAAATGTTGGAATATGGCCCAACTCCCATTTACAGGCAGGCTTTCTGCGCCTTCCACCTCATAGCCCGAGCGATGGGCAGAAACCCCACCAGGCAGAAAAGCAGGCTCTTTGGTGGTTCTGGGTCTGATTTACACATCAGAAACGCTCAGGCAACGGGTATGGAAGTGATCTCTGCTCACTTGTATACTTTCAAAGGAAGCTGGGTGAGAGGGAGAAGACCCTCTGTCAGACTACTGGCCCGCAATACCTGTTTGTTTTTTTGTTGTACCCTTCCTAAGTGTATGTGATAAAAATTCCAACTGGAGATTCATAACACTTTGTATGTTCTTGTGAAGACTGTTTTCCGGAGCAGCCCTGCTGCCCTCTGAAACATTTAGCACCACTGCTGGACCATTCCTGGTCATAGTAAGCACCACTTTTTCTGTGGCTCATCTGTTGTTTTGCAAGTAATCAGTAAGAAGTGGCATATTCTTGCCATACTTTCTAATACGGAGGCACCAGAGGATGAAGGTTTAGTAAAGACTGGTTCTTTTTTTTCCAAAAGCTTTTGCAAGTGTGGGAGTGTTTTAGTGGCTCTAGAGACTTGTACCCAGTTGTTCCAGAAGAGCTGGGACACAAATGTAGCTAAGAGCTGCATAATTTCTTGCTTTTCCAGTTAGTACATTACAGTGCTTAAACCTGGGATCTAAAAAGCATACTTTTGCTACCAGTGAAGCCCAAAGGACCGAAGTATGTACTTACTGTTAAGTAAGCATGCAAGCAATTTGCTGAAGGGTGTGTAAGACTCAACATACCCAGGGTATGCAAGAGTCAACACTGCTATGTTGTCTTCCAGGCCCTTTCAGCAGACAGAGCCCTTCAGCTCCACCAAATGGATGCCATGAAAAGGTTACATCAAGAGCGCATGGTGCATGAGCAAGCTCACTGGAAGGACTCAGAGCGTTTCAAAAAGATCTTTCTTAGCCAAACCTTGCAATCCCCAGCATGCAAGGGCTTGCTTCCCCAGGGAATCACTGCGACTGGTAAGTCTACCAGTACAGTGCAGCGTGGGCTGGCACCAAGCAGTCCAGCCTGGCTCCTCAAGGACACAGGTGATGTAGGGGACACCTGGGACCAGCTCACGACCAGCAAAGCAGCCCCATGGCAAGAGGAAGCTCAGTTCCCAGCAGGCCACCAGGGACACCAACCACCAGTTTAGGTCATCCAGAGAAGGTAAATATTGAACATGACCGACCCCTTCTTGAGCGTAGTGCAGTGACTGACAAGCTACACCACTACCAGCCCCAGGACGTGCAGGACCAAGTGGAAGCACCACTTCTGCCTCAGCCTGGATGGAGAAGTGCCCTCTTGCCCCATCAGCCCTCCTTCCTCTAGCCCTGGTCACCAGGATAAAAAAACATGCTGGTCCTTTAGGAAGCACTGTACTTCTACTTCACCTTGGCATGGGACCGAACCAAAACTAGGGCCTCCCCACCTCCTAACTTTGAGGAGTTAATATTTTACTCAATGCTAATATTTTAGTTCAACCACTTACTAAAGCCTTAAGAAGCCTAAAATTCAGGTCTGACCAGTCAGCCTACCTGCAGGAAGAATATACGCAGGGCCAAGCACTGAAGGACGTAGTTAAAGTCTTTGCTAGGCTAATGCATACTTGTGTACAGCTCCTGATCAGAAAAACTTTGTGTTGCTCATACAGTGTTTTTTGTGTCCTGCTCCCTGGGGTGCATATCTCTGAACAGGGAAACCGTAAGGCTGTCAGAAAGCTGGAAAGAAATGCTAGCATTTGAAAATGTATATTAAAAATATGAGAGGACAGAGAGAAAGGAAAAAGCCTGCTTAATTTCTCTCCTTCTCTTTTGATTTCATCCAGAGGCATGGGCTGGGAGGGCAACAGAGAAGTCAAGCAGCTTCTGTTCGACGTGACGGACAGGGAAAAGCCAGAGGAAGAATGACATGGCCAAAACCAGGCAGCAAGGGCAAGTGGCCCCTGCAGCTGAAGTCTGAGTCAAAGCTCACTTCTGTGCGTGACCAGAGGAGCGGCATTTTCTGCAGATGCCGAGAAAGGACACAGCAGGGAGGAAGATCTGTTTTAGCTGTGCTGAGCTGGCTCTGGTAACTAGACACTGTACAGAGGTCCCAGAGAGGCAGGCCAGGGTTTGAGTTTGGCCAGAGCAAGGCAGATCTAGAGCAGAGGGGAAGATTTATAAGCTCAAGGACAGCCACTGAGCTTACCTTTGCCGCTGAAATGACCCAGTGGTGCAGCGTGGCAGGAGAAGAGTGGGGGGAAGTGGAGACAGAGATCTGCAAGACCTCGCCAGGAGCTCAGGATGGAGAGGGAGATCTGATGGACACTTCAGCTGGGGAGCCGGGGGCAGAATTGGGAAAGTAGAGTCGCTGTCATCCAAGATACTTGCCTACCTCCTGCTCTGGAGCGAAGATGAAAAGTGCAGCACATTAAGCTGCACATCCTGCAGCTAGAGCTAAATGGAAACCATCCAGCATATGGATCTGAAAATGAGTCACAGGTTACCGTGCAAACCATCTGTGCACTGGAGCTCTATTAACAGGGGGGCAAAATACCAACAAAAAGCGATGGTGTGCAGCTACTGTAGAGGGAACGGGTAGGCCACGTTCAGATTACGGGGCCCAGCACACAATACAACATTTGGTACAGGGCATGAAGGCTCTGAGATAACATGCTCAGAGAGATGGCTGGATAATTACTCAGAGATAGGATACTGCATCACCACAAACCCCAGAAGAGCTAAGGTCAACAGAGAAAGGAAATTGAGTGTATTCTTGCTGCAAGAGTTTGAGACAAGGTCAGGCACAAGTTTTTATGGGAAACCAGCTACAGAACTAGAAGCAAACAGAAATGATGACACCACTGGAATCTGATTTAGACAGCAAAGGTGTTTAAGAGCTTAGCTTCCAGTTGTTTCAAAGGGAGTTAGGGGCCTCTGTAAGAATTACTGCCTAGCCATGCATCTCGGTTCCTAAGGAAAGTGACTGCAACGAAGGCCATGCATTGCTTCAGCCAGCACCTAAGGGACTTCCTGAAAAAAAGGAGCTGACACCAAATTGGCACATTGCAACACAGAGACTCACTTCCTCCACCTGAAGCAACTTGTGCAACTGCTTGCTGTAATTGTTGTGGTGTGCACATACAGTGTGAAATTACAAGGAAAAGATTATGGCCAGACTGGATATCTAAATTGAGGGGTTTCGGAGCAAGATTTCCAAAGGCTCTGAGTGTTCAGACCTGCTGCTGGAGTCAGTGAAAGCCATTTTCCACTCATCACCACCAGCTTAAGTTGCCTTAAGTGGCAAGGTTTGTATTCATTTTCAACGCCACTGGGGTTTCCCTCTCTCTTGGGTGGCTTTTGAAAATCTTACCAGAGCTGCAAACATTGTCCAAAAGAGCCCGGGACCCAGGTGAGCATTGCCCCTCTGCCAAGCCGCCTGTGCCCAGCCAGAGCTGGTTTTGGAGGTGCTGCACACCAGCCACGTTGATCTTGCTAGGCACAGCTGTGCGAATGTCACCCTGAGTGAGAACTTCAAGTTTAGAGCTTGTGTTTTCATATCAAATATTTAGTGTTTCCCCTTAGCAGGCTCTGGTTACTGATTGACTACAAGTGACCTCCAACTGCCTTATTGATTTACAACAGCTGTCAAAGGACAAAAAATGAGCCAATGTCAAGGATCTGAGAAATACTCTGAATGGAGGTTGCACAACTGAATAAATACTCTGCCAGCTCTTTAAATCTTGAAAAAAAAAGAAAAACATACCAGCCCTAGCTCTTGACCTACCAATACAAACACTAGTGGAATATGAAGATAACGCCGCAACATTACTGCACATATCTATTAGTCAAAAAAACAGCACAGCCTGCTATAATTCAGAGCTATTTGTGGCTGGGCAAATGACATGACATTCAAACCTGAGAGTTTAGAGACCAAACAGAAAGTCTTTCAAAGGCTGCTCTGTAGTTCAAATTTCAGAGTCAGCAAAGCTCTCTGATTTCAGTATTTCATTCCATGCATGGTTCTGTTAACAGTCAGTCTTCTAAGACAACTGCCCCACGGTGCCCACATATGCAGGGTGTTTAGCCATCTCACCCTTGAATCTTGACCTCAACCTGCACAGGAGGGTCCCCCTCCACATCTGAAGCTTCCTGGTGGACACAGACCCATGTATGCTGCAGAAGCCCATGGCTGCAGACCCCTGTATGCTGCAGCAGCTCTGACCATTGTCACTGAACACAGAGGGCAAGAAACATGAATTTCCTTATTTCAGGATTACAGGTAGCTTAGGGTGAGGAAGAACCTCCTCAAGTCTCTGCTCTTGGGCTTCCTGAACAATCCTCTGGAGCATTAGACCCTGAGTGGTGGTTACACTCCATGAAGAGAGCCATGAGTCTTGTCCAAGCTGGCAATTTCTACTCCCTCATTTATCATGCTGATGGCTAGAAATGCAGGAGGAAAGGAGAATGCTGGAAAATAAGATAATGGTGGAAAGATTCATCCAGAGTAGGTAGGTATACCTATACCTATATATCTTAGAGTAGATATGCATTTTTTTCACCTTAAACTGGTATGGCAACACATGTTAGTTGGACTGGGTTGACTGATATAAAAAGGAACTACCCACAGAGCAGTTTGGGCCCTCTCTTCCTCCTTCAGTCTACTCCTAACACACCCAAACCCAGGAGGATATTGTAACACACATAAAGGCCATAACTTCCTTTACTGGGTGAAATAAATAGAAAAACCAATAGTAACACATCTCAAGGATCACCGAAGGGTAAGAGTATCCACATAAGAATTGCTTAACTATTAACTACAGTGGGTAACCTTTGTTTCAATCTGCCTTAGGACCAGAGGAGTAGAAGGCAGCAAACATGGTGCTAATTAAAAAAAAAGGGGGGGAGGGGAGGGGGTTACAGGGAGCTGGTGTACAAAAACCCAGCAACCAGAATGCAACCAGAGGATGAATGGATAAACATGATGCAAAGGGAAAGGGCTTTGATAGAGGGAAGTGATGCCCTTTAACTCTTTTAATGTTCTTTGAAGCAATCACAAGGACAAACATGATCCAGTTGATAGAGCTGACCTAGATTTCTATAAGCTTTTAGAGCAAGTTCCTCACCTAAGACTTTCAAAGAAACTTAGCTGTCCTGCAGTAGGAGGTAAGGCAGTCTCTTCAGCCAACAACTGGTTAAGAGATAGGAAAGAAAAGGTAAGAACTAAAGGTCAGTTTTCACAATGAAAGGAAGTCATCAGCAGTGTCCCACAGGGCCCTATGCTATGGCATGTGCTGCTTAATGTCAATGACCTGGAAAAAGGGTTGGAGAGCCAGGTTACAGTTTGTTCTTAATATTAAGTTATTTAGGACTGGAAAAACGCAAGCTGACCATGAGGAGTTGTAAAAGAACATCATAACACCAACTTACAGGATGATAAAACGACAAATGAATTATTGATTAACATACATGGGCAAAAAAAAAAAAAAAAACAATCAGTCCTAACTGTGCACGCCTACAATGACTTCAAGTAAGTTGTTCCCACTTGGGACCTGAACGATCTCGTCCATGGATCTGACCAGCACGGCTGGTCCCACATCAGCCCCCTGAGCAGACCAAGTTCTGCAGGAGCACACCACAGCTTCCAGAGCAATGCCAGCAGTTTGATGACTGCCTGCAAAGCTCCCATTAATATGCACAAAAGCCTGCAGATGTCTTAAAAAACCTAGCAGAGCACACGCATCATGCTCAGACTCTTTTGTAGCTGTTTTCCTACCAACAGGTAAGAAAATGCTACTTTCTCTTAAAGATTTGCTCCTACAATCACCAGTTACGAATATATTGTCATCAGATCTGGGATTATTCAGCGTGTCTGGTTTGAACCTGTGTTGCAGAGCTGCGCTCAAACTATTCAGTTTGCATCCACAATCAGCTGCAGATTTCCTCAAGGCTTGAGTGCAGCCTCTGACTGGGAGTTTCCCCAAAATGCCGTCAGAATAACCCAGGGCAGGACACGAGCCTGTATCACTGCAGACTGAGGGGGCTATCTCTAAATCACTGGGGCCATATTTTCAAAGGTGTTTTGATGCATAAGGAAAACAGATGTCAGTAGGATTTATAGAAACTCCTAAGCAGAGTAGATGCCTAATTTCTATTGCTTTTCACTCACTTGGGATTATTTGAAAAAACTCAGTAGACATCTATTCTCATCTGCAGGAATACAAATGCTAACCTGGTATAACTAGGAAAATAAAAGTAAATCTGGTCCCCCAGTCCCTTCTCCTCCCCCCAGATTCCAGTATCCCACTCCTCTCATGAAGATATGCAGGCACTTTTGGTCTCAGCAAAATCCACCCACACTCCACTGCAGTCCATGGATTTGCACACGGATGCATCTGACCCATGTTGTTTACTTGAGCAGAGCGTGACGGCAGATGCTCTTCCCTCCAGTCTCTCACCCAGCAGCGACGCTTGCAAAGCGGCACATTCAGCCCTACACTCTTCAGCTCCCCGCCAACGCCTCTGAAAAACGTGAGAACGCGGGCAAGCTGAGAACAACTCAGCAAGAATAACTCAGATTTTTCAGGATCGCCAACACTTCTGCACTCCAGGAAAAGAAAAGCTAGAGCTGAAATCCCCCGCAGAAACAAAACCACAACCCACTCACAAACCTCAGATTCGCTCTCTGATGTGCTAGCGAGTATTTTCCTGTATGCTCTGCGGCAGCAGAATCGCTGCAGGGCGCCCAAGGAGTGGGGACCCCTTCTGTCCTAAAGAGGTTAGTCCTCTTTTTCCCCAGCCACTGTCCTTGCTGATGTCCTCCATGGGCAAGAGCAGCAAAATGGTTGGCCATGGGCAGAGACTTCAGTAGGAAATCTGTGCCCTGTGGGGTGTCAACACACGGGAACCTTATGCTACAGGAGCGAGCTGCAAGGCTCAGCAAGCTGGGAGCAACACGTAACCACAGAGGCAATGAAAGAGCGTGGACACTGAGGTTATTTTTTGGCATGGAGAAGGTTATTGCTTGTCATGAAGCACACTCCTTTGAGCTCACTGTTTCTCCTTAACTCCTTTCCTCTTCTCTTCGGCTACAGTGCAGCTACAAGAATATTTACAAGTCTGACCCAAAAGCCCGTGTCACCCACTATCTGCTCCCAAAACCACAAGATGCACACCGATGCAAGAGGGACAACAGTCACGTCCACGCACAATACCTGGACCTCTCGAGGAAATATCACAGTTGCTTTATCTACAGTGCTGAGGGAAGCCCACTGGAAAACGGTAAGATTAGTTGCAAAATGACTTCAAGATTCTCCTTGGCCAATCAATGAATCCCTGGACAGAAGGCAAGGTACAACCATGACATTTTGGAGATATTCACGTGGTCTGCAGAGTCTGCAATAAGCAGTGAAACTTGGGCTGAGGGTGTGGGAAGCAGGAACGAGCCAGGGTGACAGACCCCCCCCCCCCCCAATGACGACATCCCTCGCAGGCTGTTGCAGACTTGTCTGAAAAACCTCGGTGCTCTCACAGTACTCAGGGGGACTGGCCATATAAATAGGCTGGCAGGAGCAGGTTCCTCATCCACCAACATCTAACTACACATAATGCAATTACACAAACCAAAACCAAGAGCAGGCAGCTGACCAGTCCCACGCGCAGTTCCTGCAACCATCACGCCCTCGCATTGGGGAACCGAGACCTCACGTAGTCGCAGAATCCTTGTTTTTGCAGTATTTGGGGTGCAACGAAAAAATAGAATTTCTGGACATAGCACTGAAATGACGTCAGATTGCTGGGAACTGGGGCAGCGTCGTCCAGCCACTCCCGGAGACTGACACGAGATGGCGTGTGGCATCGCGCTTTGGGGACGTCTTACTTGCTTTGCATCGGCCTGGCTTATTTGCTCCTTAAAGTGAAGCATTCTTTCAAACTGTGATTACATTTCTCTCGCCCTAGTTAATTTAACTGTTTTACCAACACTCTGCTGGAAGATTTACATTTTCTACGGGAAACCGACCCCCACTGAGATTGATGGCAAGATTCTTGTTTGAGTGACTCTCATCCTTGCCTGGTTAGTAACATAGCAGGAGAGATTTAACGTTTATTGAGAAAAAGATATAGTAGGGAGTGCAATAAGGCAACCAAATGCATCTCCAGAGCTGCAGGAAAAAAAAAAACCCACAATGTATAATTTATTTGATACTTTTTGTCTCCCTGTTCACAGATTGCAGCGTTGCTAAATATATTGGTCCAGTTATTCAAAATTATTCATGAATCTCTTTAGTGAGTAATACTTGACCTGCAGATCATCTGAAAAGTGAATGTTGCAATCAAATTCTCCATTTCTGCTGTAATTTATTGTAGCTAACAGATGTGTACGACTCAGGTAATTAACTCAGGATGAAATTCAAATTGTGTATTTGATTATAAAATTTGCAGTTCACAATTTGTACCGTGCTAGTTGGTTCCAAAAGCCATCTAATCGAGAGACGGGCAAAAATATCTCCGGCAGAACTAAATTGCCACTTTTACCAGTCGGGTTGGGCGTTTAGGTGGAAGAATAGCTGGTCACAGCTCCTCGTTTCTCTCCTCGCCCGCCCGGCCGGCGCTGTCCGCGCCCGGTGTTACCCGCCGCGTCCGCGCCGCGTGCTGCCCGGAGCGGGGCCGCTCTCCGGTCCTCGCTCGCCCGCCGCGGCGGGCCGACGCGGGGGCAGAGCGGGCGAGCGAAGCCCCGGTGCCACGGCCGGTGCCTGGAGTTTCGGAGCCGGAGGACTGAACCGTCTTCCAGCAGTTTTACTTCTTCGGGCTTCCAGTTACATAAATACCTAAGCACGCTGGCAGCCCGAAGCATTCAGGAACCGTGAGTCACATCCCCCAGTGTCACAAACGTGGCTTTAAAAGCTTGTTACTTCTTTCTAAAAAGTTCTAGGGTGTTTTGTTTGCTCTTTTAATTTGCCTTCAGATCTCAAAGCCTCTCAGGGACCGCACTTTTAAGCTTTCCTTTGCCACCATCAGCATTAAACGCGTGCTCTAGTTTTCATTTTTATTTGTTCGATGTTTAAAAGGAAGTTTAAGGTCTCAATCCCATAATCTCAGAAACAGGAGCTTTAGGAGAACTATGACAAGACTCACAATAATATAACTGGGTCAGGAAGAGCAGTGTTGCCATCTAGGGACTTTCTGCAAGCTTTAAATAGGATTTTTTTTCAAGATGAGATGCTATGATGCATTTATTTGAGTAGTGACTGTTTGCCTGTTCATTCTTAGGTGTTCTGGGGAGGGAAGCTGCTTTTGGAGATGGTCTTTGCAAGCTTTTATTTTCCTGCAAAATCATTAGCCTTTGCAGAAGAAGAAGAAACCACGCGTGTAGCTAGCAGCTGCCTCGTAAACAGTGTCACGCGGTCGCTCATTCAGGGGCTCCGGGGATTCACTCATCCCCACACGCACCTGTACACCTGTTACTTACAGATTCAATTTTTCATGTTTAGCTTTATAAGTTTTTAAGCAGGCAAAAATTGACGGAGGATTTGCTGCTTCTACCTTGGCAGGAAGATTTACACACGAGCAAATGATTTGTAACAAATACCCTGTAAGATAAATGGAGCTGCTTCTCCTGTTCACAAATTATTCACAGACTGGAGGCTTGAAAAGGAAGAGAATTTTTCCGTGCTTTGTAAATACACACATATGCATTTTCTTATTATTATTTATGACTACATTCACCATAAAAACACTCCTGAGAGCATCTTTTGCAGAGTGATTTCAGCTCACATATTGTTAGATTTGTGATCTGGGGAGAGGACAGATTTGGGGGTGGATTTTCTTTTCTTCTCCGATTTTGGTAATTGCCTTGACCAGCAAGACTTGTGTCATAGGTCTGAGCCTATCTGCATTGCAAGGTCATAAGTTTTAAGTTTCTAGTCTCCACTTTTCTCACCGGTTTGCTCAAGGGAGCGTATCACACCATCAGCTCCTGGATTTTGCTTGGAAGAGCACAGCTCCTTAAATCAAGCTCCAAAGTAAACGCTCATGACTGACCGTTGGAGATTCAATTTCTGCAAACATTCCCAAGCATGATTAAAAAAAAAAAAAAAAAAAAAAAAAAAAAGAAAGAAAAAAGTACTGTTTCTGCAAACATTTCCCTCAAGAAGAAAGGTTTCTAGAACGTCAGGTTTCACCACAGGAGGACATGGCAGGAGATAAACCCGTAAAGAGACACAAGGACCCCAGGCACTCCGAAGTGCACGGGGGGCTCAGCGCCTGCCGGTACTAGCAGTGAGCCTTATGTCATGTCGATGGGAGCCCACCTGTGCAACAACTGTTAGAGCCCTCAGCTTCCCCCCCCCAGGAGCGGTAGGTCTTACTTTTCTGCGAGAAGCTCTGGGTGTGGTTCCCCACAACACAGCACTTTGTGGACTTGGGTCTAAAGGTTTTCCCAGGAAGGAGGTTTGGGGGTTCTCCTATATACCTTCTCTCTCATATAAGGAAGTCATATTCTTTTTCTGGATTAAGTTTTGTTTTCCCCTACTTCCATCGCAAGAAATAAAAAGGATCTCTATGTACTCAGCAATGCAGTGTGTGTGAAGGGGCTAGATCCTAGATCCAGCTGACCTACGTTCATACATAATTTGGAGTTTTCTTTCTTGGCCAGCTAGGTAAGTGAAGTAGCTCCAAGACTAGAAATGTAGTAGCTGCATTCTGCAGGAGTCTTGCAGCCTTCTTGCAGCAGTTTTATTGTTTGCCTAACAAAACGCAACAGCTCATTTAAAATATATATATATATTTTTTACTCTGAAGATCCAGATGCTACTAGATGCTAACTAGGTCGCTATCCAAACCCCTGTCTTCACAGCTTGTGTGATCCAGATGTGAGCACGTGTGCATACATTGCACGTCGATTTGTGCAAATCGTGTAACACATGCAAAACTCATTGGCCTGTGAGTTGAGCAAATATACAATCGGTCTGTGAATCCATTACTGGTAGTAGCAGATGGGGTGCTTGCTTAAATAAATGCATGTGCAAACTCCTCTAGGTCTGCTTTCAAAAACACCAGTTTGTTTATATAACATATTGTAGCCAGCTCCTACACTTTTCTGCTCACCAGGACTTCCCCGGCCTGGAGTTCAGGTACTTTCATTTTCACATAAAGAAAATCTGAACATGAATGCATTTTTGCAAATAGATAATGAAAAAAATCTCTTCTGACTTGTAATATATGAGTAAAGCATTGTTTATGGTCATGTAGTGTTAATTGAAAACATTCATGATATGACAGTCTGGGGCCAAAATAGACAGAGGATAAAAATAGCTACAAATTACTTGGTCTTGTAAGTGCTGAGTAACTTTATGCTCTGGAGGAGAGACTACTTGAACAAAACAACATTATTCATATTTTCTGGGGCTGCAAAACAAAGAATACCTGCAGTTCGCAATAAGAAAGGAGTTTAATAAAAAGCCACATTTTCCTCTAATCTGCTATTATACCTTCAACTGACAAAAAAGCCAAAGGGCTGGAGAAAAGCACATTTGTTTGCTTTGTGGATGCTTGGGCGGGTGTTCTCGCTTTTGGAGGGGCCAACGGGAATTAGGGACTGAAGGTTCTGGTCTCTGTGGATCGCTTCCCGTTAGCACTGGCGGTAAAGACCGACACCGAAAGGAGTGACTGTGCTGGGTCTCTGCAGGGCAGCTGGAGTGCTACGAGATGTGAATGAAACACAGAGCAGAGTGAAACAGGGCGGTTGAGGTTTTCGTTCGGTTGGGTTTTGTTTTTTTTTTTTTTTTTCGGACAGCTCAACATTTCTATGAGCAAAAACAGCACCTGCTATTAGAGGACTGCAGATAACATTTTGGGGCTTATCAGTTCTCGTGCTTCAGGCAGTCAGCTCAGCCTGGCTACCTGAAAAAAAAAATGGTTGGGAGGCGAAGGGTACGTGAGAAGAAGCTGTAGTGCTCTGTCTTCTTCCCAGTCCTCACCAGTATGACATAGGGAAGGTGCGTGGTGCTGCTGTGGCCCCCTCCAGACCTCCTTGTGCCTCGAGCCCACCCCTCAAACAGGCCCTGCTGAGGGGCACGGAAGGAGAGCAAACATGGGCAGAATATCTTTGAATTTCAGCAGGCTTGGAGCCCCCAAGGGCACAGAGCAGGATCCTCTTTCGGGAGAGCTACGCAGGCAACCGCATCTCCAGGGAGCTGCTCTGAGCTCCAGCTGCCTCCCCAGCCGCTCTGGCCATGATGGTCCCAAGGACCAGCGGCCTGGAGGCTGCCACCCTCTTCAGACACGCTCATCCCTCTGCCTGCCTTCTGCTTGGAACAGCTCCTGCGGGCAGAAAGGTTTCTTTTTGCAACATATTGAGATCCAAGTTTCTTTCCACCTCAAGCCAGTGAAATATCTCCACTTTCTTTAATAGCCTTCTGCATCTAAATTTTTACACGCTACCCGTAGCCCCCTTTGGGTAAAGGGCTCAGCAGCCCCGTGTGTCCTCTCCAGTAGCTACAGAGAGACGCAGCAGCGGCTCGGGGTGAAGGCGGCAGCACCAGAACAAGCACGCAGAGCTTGATGCCTCCTCCCCCGCGTAAGACGAAGCTCACCAGAAGCAGCGACTATTTCTCATCCCCCCCCCCCCCCCGGGGGAGCCAGTTTCCACCTAACGCAGTCCTCTGCCCTCCGCCACTGCCTGCTCGAGTCTTAGCCAGCTCGCACGGCACCACAGCGCGCAACCCGTCCGCGCTCCCGAAACACCCGGGAGACCTTCTAGCGGGAAGCTCGAGAGGAGGGACGATCACAGCGTAATCATGCGGTTCACCAGCTGCCCGTGCCGAGCGAGCCGGCGGTTTCAACGCCGTCCCTGCAGTGCAATCGCTCGGCGCGGAGTCCTCTCCGGGGACACCTTCGTGGGCAGTCGCGGGGCAGGAGCGCGCAGGCTGCTTACGTGGCACGGGCACGCAGCGCGGAGGCCCGGCAGGGCTGCCGCCGCCACCTTTCCCGGTCCCTCCACGAGGCTGGGCACCTTCCAGTCCTGCCTGCCGCTGCAGTCGGGAGGTCCATCCAGCAGCTTTCCTAAGCTTTACGTTCATTTTCGGTTTTGTTAAAATAAAAAGAAAAAGAAAACAAACCAGAAGGAGGGGAAGCTGACCCTCCTGTATTTCCCTCCTTCCTTGGCTTTCTCCTACAGTTTCTTCCCCCACCTATTGACATGTGGTTACCGCAGTGTGACTGCTGAAAAGCCACGATTTTATTGGCTGAAGCTGTTACAGTTTTAATAAATGCTTTAAAAATACAAAGGAAGAGAGATGAAAGCGTCCCTCCCTGTTGTTCTGCCATCCCAGAGCAGCCTTTAATCCGAGTGCAGCTGACGGCAGCACGAGCAGAACAGTTGCTTCTCAGCAGGCAGACTACCACCCCGGCAAAAGTCAATGTTTACATTGGTCACATATATTTTTAGTGCGTCCTATACCCAGCCATGCCTCAACCCAGACTCACGGGCCAATTGCCATGTTGAAAGACTCCTCCCAGCAAATGTTACTCCATTTTCAGAAGGACTCAGAAGAGAAGAACCCTGAGTGAATCCTGTCAAGAGCCAGATGCGGGGTCCCCATTTCACCAGTCCTACAGTTCACTCTGGTTCACAAGGAAAACGTGAGCAGTGGAGACGTTTGCTCTGTAACTGGTCTCCTTTGTATCTGATCCATGTAAAAACAAACAGCAAAATACCTGGCACAGACCCTTTAACCTGGGCTGACTGCACCGATACGGAGGCCTCTGGATAAATCAGATGGCTTTGGGGGGCTTTGGTGGTCTTTTGGGGCCTGCTTCTAAGACAACTTCAGGGAGTTACAAATAATATTGACCAGATTACAATTTTCCTTCTTTTTTTGTCTTGACCTGCTTGTCCCTGAGTAGCTAAGGTGCAATTCAGTATTGCACACCAATTAACACCGTAGTTTGGGGCACCGCACAGCCAAGCACACCTCCTGTGAAAACAGGCTGTGCCACTGTCGGAGTTAGGCAACAGTCACTGCTGTTTACACTCTAAATCAGCTCGCTCGAAAATATCCCCATAAAGCTGCTGTGCCCAATTTAAGCACATCCTGATCAAGTGGAGGATATCGTACAGATGGAAGTAAACGGTAAATACTGCTTTCTCTTCCTCCATGCTGCGGGAGGGATAGTGCATTTCACTGGAGAACGAGGCTGGCCTTGGTGGTGGCCAAGTTCACAGCTCACCTCCATCTCTGACTCCTCAGCGGACTGCTGGCTGCTCTTTCAGCTCTCCTCGACCTCAGCTCCCCACCTCCAGGCTACAGATGTGTGTGCTGCACAGTGGTTTTCTAAGAATAAAATCTGTTGATGACTGGATGGTGCTTTATGATGGCAAGCTTTGCAGAAATATGGCACACAGAGGTCAGCCAGAGCTTTCCAGCAAGAAGGAAATCTCACAGCACCTCTGTAAGGCACAGGAATATAGTTATATCTTGTGCTGATGTGGGAACAGAGGCCCAGAGAAAGCGGAACAGCTGCTCAAAGCCAGAAGCAGACAAGCATGATTAGCAGGTCATATCCTTTCATTCGCAGCTCTCCACAGCATGATTTATCAAGTGGTTAAGGGAAAAAAAAAAAAAAACACAAGTAAAGAAAGAAAGAATTGGCAAAAGGTTATGCAGCCTTGGCTCTCCTTTGTCTGTCAGCCTGCCCAGATAAATGTTGTTGCAGGAAAGCTGAAGCATCTGATACAACGCTCACGTTCAGGAGCTCTAGCAGAGAGCGAAAGCAGCAGCTTTGGATGAAGATGATAACTGTAGCAGTTATATGACTAAAGCCAACATCTACGGACAGCGTTATACGATCTGAACCTTCCTTGAGAAAAACAACCCCATTCTGGCTAGCAGATGACTCGCTGCTCGCAAATAAAACAGATATCTTTTAACATAGGACAAAAGACCAAAATATCCAACAGGACAATGCTCCACAGAAACAAACTCGCCAAAGTGACTCAAAGCCAAGCACGCAAGCACAGCTACTTGTTTCCAAAGAGGCAATTGGGAATCAGGCAGAGGGAGAGCCCCACCACCGCACTCTCAGTGAGAATGAACCTTTTGTTTAAGCAAGTGCAAATGTCAGGACAGGGAATGGGCCAGACGGGGACCCCGGAGCAATGCCCGCGGAGGTAGGGTCTGGATTAAAAGGCAGGCCTCAGATCTCTCTGGAAAACAGGCCAAATCAAAGTCCAGCTCTAAACGCTTTGACATGGGAACAGCCACATCAAAGTCAGTATCACAGATGATCCCATCTCCACTTACGTATCGTTCATTTTCTAATTTAGTCAGTCGGACACTTAAGTACATGGAATCCGTTTGTGCAGTCACCAAAACACCAAGCTCATTGGAGATCTCAGACCAAAACACGTTACATATACATAGCACGTTATCGACAACACAAATATAGAGGAAACGTTTTAGTGACTGTTAAAGCCAGGAATCTGTCTTGCATAGTAAAAGTTTCCCTCCTGGAAGTTACCTTTGCTGTTCGGTGAATAGGGTCATCGGCATCTCTTCTCTTGGCTTTTCTGAACCTCGTAGGCACAGGGCAGGGCAGGAGTGGGACTGCATTTCAACAGCAGGAGACACACAACATGTTAATCAGTGTGTTAAGTGCTTTGGAATGCTGCAGAGAAGGAAAAAGTATATGATATTAGTATATATGATATAATATATTATAGTCATATAATATATAGTTATTCATATGATTTAAGTGTACGGTATTACCATTGACAGTTAACTTTAAATCAGCAGAGGAACAGTGTTCTATACCATAAGTAGGAATATTTTTGATAAAGGTGTTCCACAAAGGTTTTGTAAAAAATGCTTCTTTGATTGAGGCATCTAGTTCTTCTCAACCTTCCAATACAATGTAAACCTTACCGTTAATAGCAGGTGTGTTTGTTTCTCGAACACCATTAACAAAAAGCACAGTTTATTCAGGAGTATCTACACACTCTTCTATTTCTGCCTTTCTTACTCATGGAATAGCTCAGGCAGCCACAAGTAGAGAGAGCACAATACAACCCTGCCCTAAACAGATTATAGTCTCAATCAGACAAATGCACTGCAAATTATACATGGTGAGACACAGACCTCTTACAAGCAGGCTGGGACAAACAGCTGGGTTCAGGAAGGCAAATAAGGAAAGCAAATTCTAAGGAAGAATTTCAAGGAAAAAAAAGAAGGAAAAAAGTTATGGATTTCAAACAGTGGATAAGGAAGTTTATATTGCAAAACATTAGAAACGGGACCAAATCATGAGGATGAGATCCAGACCCAAAATTCCAATGAACTTCCAACTTCTGACTTTGGATGGGTGAGCTGGTCCAAATACAAAATGCTTACATCCACAGACACTTAAAGACAAATGAAAGACAGCCTTGCTGACCTTTGAAGGCTCATCACCCTCGAAAGGACGCAATCTAGTGAGACCATCGTTGAGTTGGCCCTGTTCACAGGTCTCCAGTTTCACCAGCAGCCTTGCTTATCTCCCACCAGCTGCTACCACACAGCGTGCTCAGGGGACAACAGTGCAGTCTCAGACAAGGTAGGATGGACTGTTTATAAGCCAGGGCAGTTCTACCATGTGATACCTACGCTTCCCTCCTGTTAATTGGGCTAATGCAGCACCTCCCACAGCTCATCAAGGCTATACCATCATTTGTATACTCAGCTGAGCAGGAATAAGCACAGTGGGTGCAGTAACTGTGTAGTAGCAATGACAGTCGAAGGATCTAAGTGAGGCAAGGGCAGGGAGAGGGAACACCGTTATTAGGTCAGCTGGGGTACTTGGAACAACCAGACATGCTTGCAGGCACATACGGCGTTCTTAGGTCTGAAATAGAAGCAATAACCTTAGAGCTAAATACAGGTTGAGAATAATTGTTCTGAGTTAAACTTCATTATAGTAATGAATTAGGCAATTTGAGAGAAAGGATGATTGGTTCCTGTTGATCAAAGGGAGGATACTAGCCAGAGGACAGCTGATAATGTCATTTATGGCACAAAGACAGGGCAAGAGAGAGACAGGAGTAATTATTGCCTAGGAATGGCTGGTGGTAACAAAAACTATAATGTAATATGCAATCAATAGCTGTGTGATCTTTATATCCCAGAGTCATAACTGTCAGTGCTTTGGACTGTCTTCTGAAGCAGTTTTGCAGACCTTCCCTGAAGGTTGCGACTGAGAGGTCAGAGAGGCAGTGGTTGTTTCCTGAGAAGTGCTCTCTTACAGAGCATCGTTCCTGTCCTGTGTCACATTGTCTGCATGAGTTAATTTGGGTTGGTTGCCGTTGGTTCTTGCCTCCACAGCCTGTTAGACATGTGATGTAAACTGCTCATCATCGTTAAAGAGACAGTAGATGGAAGCACAGTTGTTCGATCTCACAACCGTTCTGTATCCATCAGAAATCTGATTCCGTTGGGCAGCTGTAGTTATCGCTAATATTCACGCACTCGTCGTTGTCCTTTAGCTGTTCTGTATTTCCTGGGAAGTACTAGTCACAGGGAACCTGTGATTTCCTAAGGATCTAAGCTTTCGTATAAAAAATAAAGCTCTTAGCAGATTTGCAGAGAAAAGCTTAGATAATTCTTAAATCTACTTAAGTCTATGTCCAGAAGATAAATGAATATGATGTTAATGTTGATTATTACTTATGATTATCTCATAATTTCTAAAAGACTCTTGGAGACCTCAGCTACAATTTCTGAAGTGTTTTTGTCTGACAATAATGAAATTAATCTTTAAGGACGGCACTATAACAGTGCGGAAGGCATAAATGGAGATCAGCAAGCATTACTTAAAAATGAAGTATCAACTGTTTTTAAGTAAATACCAGCTACGACTTAAAGCAGTTTATAAATATAACATGAGATTCACAAATATCTGCAAAGTAAGTAATTGCTTCAGGTGTTAACATTTTTAACTGTAGTCAGGAATTTTGCACTCTTCTTATTGAGTTTCCAAACACTGAGCTGCTATATATACCTGAGTATTTTTGAGAGAGAGAGAGAGAGAGAGAGAAGCTGAGAACCTGTTAAGCTTAAAAGTAAGCTGCGGGTATCTATGATTTCTGAGACTTAACAAGGAGTTAGTAGAGGCTCAGAAACAGATAATTTTTGACAAGGCTGAAGCACTCTGTTTAACATTGCACTGACAGTTCATAGCACAGCTGGTGGCAGAACTTAGTAGCCTGTTTGTGATTGCACATGAGATGCTTAACCTTATGGTACGCTGAAAATCAAAAGGAAATTTATTTTATAAAATCTGTGTGCAAGTCTAAGTTTGACCTGCAGCAACTTCAGTGAGTAGGCTGGTGTAAAATTTTCACATGATTTTGTGCTGGAGGAATATATACTTACATATCTATAGAAACACCCACAAAATCTTTCATAGAATCACAACAGTCAGTATGTGAGGTTTTGGAAGCTTTCTGCTCCAATGGTGGATGAATCACACTCTGTGTGCCATGGACAATGAAAATCAAGTGCTTTACTTTTTTATGCATGCCTTATTCCAAAATGTAAAGGTCATTAATACGTCTTAGCTGAACTGTACAACAAAAGAGACCTTTAGAGGCCAGAGAGATGCAAGGCAGTAAGAGGAAGAAATGATAGGTCTGCCCCAAATTATGTTTCTGGGATATACAGAATTTGGATAAAATTCCTCACCAATAGGTGAAAGAGAGCAATAGCCAGCTACTGCCTAACACTTAACACTGAATTTCAACAGAGGCAGAGGAGGAAACCAACATGGAAAAGAGCAGGGATTTGTCCAGAGTCAGACTTGGAAGCTGGGATGCCTGAACTGCCGTCTGGTATACAACGTTTGCTACCACGCCGCCACCTCTGATTCCCATCAGCATGACCAAGATCTCCCAGGCTTTCGCATTACTCGACGAGGCTGCCCAAGCAGCAGACTCAACCAGTTTTATAATACTCTGGGTATCCAGTATAATCCTTAGCTGTATTCTGAGTATTCAGTAGTTCTTAAACCATGTCTTCCACCATCCAAGCTTGAAAACTAAGTTCATGCTTCGTCCGTTGGTGGTGTGCGGGAGCCACAAGGCCCGTGCTGGGGGAACCTCAGCGGTGCGGAGCAGTAGGGTAACTTTCAGCAGGCTGGACCTTGCGCGTGTGCTGAGGCTGCTCATCACAGAGCCGTTCCCGGCGCTGATGGATAAAAGAGCAATCAAACAGATGAGATTAGAGAAGTGAGTCTGTTCGGAGAGAATTAAAGTGTGAAAGATTGATGCAGCAAGCGAGAGAAGCAGTGAAAAAAGGGAGCAGCGTATTCCCGCACCCTTCCGCGGATGCTGTGGGAAGGGCAGGAAAGACAGAGGAAGGGGGTTGTGGGGTGTAGCAGGGAATTAATACACTCTGCCAGGGAAAAGAGGTAGGTTTCTTGGTTTATTTTTAATTGGATTTGCCAGGCCTGTTAATATAAGCTTCTCAAAGAAATTCACAGTGACACTAAACAATAATTAAGGCACTATTTTCTCAGAACTCTTATTTTATGCAGTGGGTAATCTTTAAGCGAAAGGGTAGAGAGAATGCAGATAAACTAGCTCCATGAGGGCATGTAGCTCACAGACTGTTTAAATATAATGGTGCTCCAGCTCTCAGGAGAGGCAGGGATCTGCAATTTCAGGCCTCTGAAGTGTTAAATTATCAATGAAAACTACAGCAAATTCCATCAAAACTGCAGTCATCAATATTACAGATTGTTTTTAACAAACAAAAGACCACAGGAAAAAAAGGATGAGGATTGAGAGACATCTGCCCTGTACGCCAAGGTTTTTCTAAAAATATTTTACACCTGCTATTCGTTCTGCACACTGATCATATTTTGTCTGTGAGGTACAGAACTCACAGTGCCAAGGGGAATGTGGGTTATGTTCCCAAGTCTTACTGTTTTTTCCCTTCCGCAAGTCAAAATCCCTTACTACGTTCCCTAAAATAAAGCCAAGAGGACAAAAGTCGTACTCACGCTGCCGCAGTCGCAGTTCAACCATTCCCCCCACCGGTTTCTGGAAACAATCCCTTCGGCAGGACTGTACAGCTCTGGCACTTCAACTTCGCACACTTTTTATGCGGCTCATGAGAGGAACGCAGCCAACGCTGTACACTCAATTTAAATCAATTTGCTGATGATATAGAAAAAGGAGTGCTGAACCGTCGGTTTGCTTCGTGTGCTCCAAAACTACAAATACTAACTCTGAGGTATTTATTACTGAAACGTTAATAGAACAGTCCAGGGTGTCAGCTCAATAAATGAACTGTGGTTTGATCCCATGCTGGTTCAAAAGAGCTGATTCTGCTAGTTGTTTGGTTACTTGATATTTCAGAAATGCAACTGGATTGTCTGCCAGTAAGAGGCTTCTGCACACTTCAGTCAGGTGGGAGCACAGAGCACCAGACAGTCGGGCACGTGGCTGTGCTATAGCGGGGAACCATCTGCCACGGTTGTCTGTAGCAAGAGATAACACAAGCAACGTATAATAGTTTTCAGTTTTGCATGTTGAAGAAAAAGGATCACGCCTGAGCTGTGTCTTGAACCCAGTTCTCAATTTGCATAAATTACGATGGTTAAGAACTGCAAAAACTTCACACCAGCTGAGAATCCAATGCCGGGCCAGCCCGTGCCCTCCGGATTCACATCCGCGGCACAGATCTCTGGAACATGACGACGCAGTTACGAAGAACTTTCTAAGTACTTATCAACTCAGTCCATGAGCGAGCTCTCCTTTGCAAAAATGGTAAGATCAATTTAATTTTGGCAAGCAATACTAGACTGGACTAAGGACTGTTATATACCCACAACACAAATGCAGCGTGGACCTTAACTATGGAATCTTCTCTGCCCTACGATGCCACAACGCCTCTGAACGCATCTTCACAGGCCTCAATTACCATTTTCAAATGTTACTAGTTTGGGCTGAATTGCGTCTACCTTACAGATTAAAGTGCTGCCATCTCTCATCAATTTCTAAACCAACAGTTGAACACTAACTTAATTTTAAAATAGCACAATAATTTAAAAACCTTAAATTCAAAAACAGATGAGTACAACTTTCATTGCCTTGCTGGGGCATCAGGCATGGTTTATTTTTGTCAAACTCTGTAAATTTTGTAAACTTAGGTTTTAAGCTCATTTCTGTTTAATCCTCAGTGTAAAAATAAAGAATACTTTTTCATAAACTAAGCATATAGTGAAAACAAAACAATAACAATTTTGACATTTTCTAAAGTAAGTACCTTGACGATATAACCTCCTATCTTTTAAAAGACCTATATAAGACATGGGTTTAAGCAAGATTTACTGGATGAGATAGGTATGCTACATCTTGTGGCCTCAGACACGACCACCAGTTTATCGCTGGCAATTACTAACACAACAGTGTTCAGGGTCTGGATGTGGTTACGGATCCAAACTTAAGCACAGCACTGATCTGTCAGTACTTCAGATTAAGAAAAAAAGAATTTTTAACATGTGTTTGGGTGGGGACTTTGAATGAAGAGACACTAGGGAGCACTGGGGAGGAAGCATACTTACAGTTTTACCCATTTCTTCACTTGCAAATTAAAGATGTCTTCAGAGGTTTAACTTACACCACCAATTTTAAGGAATTAAATTGCACGCTTGTAAGAGAAAAATAAAAGAACTTGCACAACTAAGCAAATGCTTCCTTTTTCCCCTTCACACGTTAGGTTATTTCTGTCAAAGCAAACTCACTTACCTGAGAGCATGGCTGCAAGAGCAGAATATGGGTGCATGCAAGTTAAGCAAGAGATTTACTTGGCACACATTTAGAACAGAATGCTCCAATGTAAATGTTTGATGTAACAAATTCCACACTAGATTTTAGTAAATGGTCAAATAAATGGGTGAAATAAATTGAACATAAAGCCTACAAAAATCTTAGATTTCTAAAAGCAGCAAGAAAAAACATTAAAAATCCTAACATTTGCATTCCTCAAATACTGAAAGCTCTCTCTCCAAATTATCTCCTTGGAAAGTGCCACCAACAACCTATGAAAAACCCATAAAAATCAGTAGAAGGACAAAACTTGGTTATTATCCACAAGATTCAGCTGCATAAAGACAGCCACAAAAAACAACTTTGTTTCCAGAGATTCTTCTTTCCTCGAAGTCGCCATCTTTCCTAAGTAGAAGTGACTACTGTGAACGGGAAAGGGAAGAGGGTAAGCTGCATGGCCTTTAACACAAACAATCACAGTTTAAATCACAGGAACAAAAATATTACAGAATACACAGAATAATTTCCACTATCAAAGTTTCTTAACCTTCTAGGCAGTTTAGATATTATTACTATATTGTAAACACTAAAATTTTAAGAAGCCTTAAAGTCTAGGAACACCAATAGCAATAATACATAGATCTAACATTCTATTATTTTTCAGTAAATTGATCCAGATTTTTTCTTCAGTTTTAGACACCTTTCAGTGGCCTATTCCTTTTAAAGCAAAATCATCCACTTAAAATAAGACATTGAATTACAGGCTTTAAAGTATGGTTCTGTCCACTGCTGTACCATCAGCAGAAAGATAAACCAGATGGCAAACTCAGTAAAAACAAGCCAGTTAAATACAGACAGATGAATCCCTAAAAACAGCACCCTCGGCACTATTGCTTTTGAATTGGTTGTCATGGCATTAGAAATTGATGGCGTTGCCAGCCTCAGATCTCCACCCCGTCCATCTGATAGTCCAATATCGCTTCATAGCCTCATTCTGCCCAAAGCAGAGCAAAGGTTTTAGCACAATGTTGACAAACACCCTCGTTTTTACTTATAGCACTCAGCTATTTCCAGCAAAACTCTGTTCTGCTACTCAAACCAAACTGGGCTACGGGGGTGTGATTTATGCCTTTTGTAAAACCAAGTAGGCTACAGCTGACTTTCAGTAACTAATGCCAGTGCCAGAATACTGACATCCAGATAAATTTAAACCTGTGCTCCTTTTTTAAGCTTAGAATTCATTTTTATGAAGCAACGGACTATACACACTTAGCATGTATTTTCTCTCTGCACTGGAACTACGATGGCAAATAAACTGCTATTTGTTAGATTTACAGATTAAAAAAATACTTTCTCTTCTTCTTGACAATGTCCATTAGCAACAAATGCTATTTATCTAAAGGATTCAAAAGAGTAAGAGATTTAACTTCAGAACTGCCCTTGAAAAGCTCAGTAGTTTTGTCAGCCTCCAAATTCTTTCTCCCACCGCTCGCACACACTCGTATTTTGAAAAATCTAGTAAATTAACGTTGGTAGAATACACTAAAATAAAGTCCTAGATTGTCACCACATTGCAGTTGCATGGAATTCCTTTTTTGTTGTTGTTGTTTTTAATAAGGCATATAAAATGAAAGGTTACAATCAGTTTAGCAAACTGTAAATCAGCAGTTTTATTCAGCCTAGTTTCTGAGCTATTAATCCCTAATCCAGAAACAAAATGCTGATGCACTGGTCTAGGACCTCTCCAGATAATAGTTCAAATCCACTTTGATTACATAGGAAGTAAATTTCGTTGAATCACCTGAGTACCTTCTATATATGTCATACCACACAATAACTCAATATTTAAACAGCTTGCAATCTTAATTTTCAAGGGAAAAAATAACTAATCATATTCTGACTTCAATGAGCTGCAGTTACGGAAAACAAGTGAAAGTTTGCTCAAATAATTGAAGCCAAATGGTTAATCAGTCTGTGTGCTTTGTCAGAACTATTTTAGGTAAAGCAATCCATTATTGTGGTGCATCAGCACAGCAACCCTTTCCATTACTCCTTTGTGATGCCCTGCCAGACTCTTTTGCATCATTAGCATTGATAACACAATAAATGCAGCACTCTGATCTTCAGCACAACAGTAAAAACAAAGACCACACAGTCATTTAATTTTAAAGAATTTTAATACAAACTTAATATAAACTATTTCAGTCCCTCTTAACATGTAAGACACTGACTCAAAATACTTTTATACCTTTTTTCAAGTATTGCACAATGTAGGTACAAAATTAATATTTACGATTACATTTTCTTCCATAATATATAGCAAAAATCTTTAAACCTTTAACAGAAAATACAATTTGTGTTTCTTTTGAAAAAAGCAAATATTTCGTACATTTTAATTCCACCACTAAGGAATATTCTGTACACAATTTTTTATTTTTTTTTAGAATTGATGTCTTTAAGATGGATATCTTACAATTTCAGTAAAAAAAATACAACATGAAGCTGCTGCAGCTGTCACAGATCACTGTAGTAAAAAGATATAAATGCAATACCATGTTGTAGAAACAATATATATACTCTGATATTTTACAAACTTTGTACTAAATTAAATTATACAATTAGAAAAAGACCAATAAACCCACTTATTAGTGCCAATTTTTTAAATATATATACATATGTGTTTATATATATATACGAAAAAAATCAGCCATGTCCTTGCTATATCTTAAATACTGTAAGAGGCCATATTTTGAGAGTATATTTTTGTAATGTACAGTCAGTATAAAATAATTTTGTGCTTGGTTGGCAAATGAAAAAATGATGCATGTTGTATTTATCTAACCAAGCTTGAATGTATTCATACTACAAGCTTTAAAAAAAATCTCAAGAGGTGGAAAAAAGATACACCCTTGGGTACGTGCATTTAAACTGGTACAATAGTATTTACTTGTATTTCACTTTCGTTTTATTTTTAGTTAGCCATAACTGGCTGGAATTGCTGGTTAGAATACTGCATGTTGTTTAAACTAAAATTCAAGCCATCCACAAAAGACTTCTCATTTAGACCTCCATAGGCTGCAAACATATCAAAGGCATTACTGTACTGGAGAGGACTGAGGTTAAGGGGGCTGTCACCAGGAAATATGCTACTGGTACTACCTTGACCCTGCATGTTGGGGAAAATGAACTCCTTTGCATTAGGAGAAAGGGCAGAAGTCTTCTGCTGTTGTTGTTGCTGCTGCTGCTGACTGCCTAGGCCAAGCCCGTAGAGAGAGTGCATGGAGGAGGAAAGGGCTTTCTGCTTCAACAGGTCATTGACATTCAAGCCAAGGTTGGTGGGAGAAGTGCGGGCGACCTTGTTGCTACGGCCGCTATTCTTCATTTTGGTCGAGCCAAACTTGGTGGCAGCAAATGTGGCAGTGGTGAAGGTTAAAGGCTGAGTGGAGCGGGGCATGAAAGTTGGGCTCACAGCAGCAGAGTGACCAAAGGGAGGAGAAGGAGAACTAGACACTGAAGATGCTGGGTCACTAATTGGCATGAACACCTGGGCCTCTGGGTTAAAGCTGTTCTTGATTTCCTTATCCAACTCACATCCATTTTCATTATCATCCACATAAAGCACTTTCACTGGTCCCTTTTCACCGATTTGGTATGAAACCTCAAATGGGTCAATCCAAACACTAAGATCCTGAGGCAAGTTGCCACGAACATCATCAATGTCCAAACCACTCTCTTTGGATGCTTGTTCTATGACTGGGTCCACTTTCTCCCCTATATGTATACACCTAAACCCTGATCCTTTGTATGGCTTATCTGGATACCAGTGCCCTTCATACTTCTTCTTGAGAAGTCTTTCAAGCTCTTCACCAAAAATGTTGACACGTCGTCTGGGAAGCTTATTGTACAAATATGAAATAATAAAATTGAGTGCTACTTGGATTTCAAGCTGCATAGCTGCTATGCCACAAAGTTATAAAAGTCTGTTTCAAAACCCGAAGAAGAAAGTGTTCAAGATGCCACAGGGAAACAGAATTTCATTCAAAGTGCTGATTCTAGTTGATTATTATCCTTCACCTTGAGTGTTCTTGTTCCTTTAAGAAAAAACAAAAGCAAACACATCCAAATAAGGAAAGTGTAATATCAAGATCCAAGGCCTATTCTTTTAGCTTCACTTTCTACATAAAATAGGTTATTTTTAAGTGAAAACAATTGCATCAAATTGCTTTTGTTCAAATTGTGCCTGTGAAAGGTGAGTATGTCAACTACATTCAGTATGATTTACAAACAATACCGCAAAAGGTGCACTAGGCATGTGTTTATATATACAGCATGGGATATTTCAAAATTGTATGAGCTTGCAGTTCAGTTATTCACAAAGCAGCAAGTATAATTTCTAAGACATCACAGAACTGCCAGGCCTGTCAAGGGTTCAATTACCAACCCCTATTTTGGATGATTTATAGTACTCAGATGCAAAATTTAGCACGAGGCTATTAGTTTAGCACGAAAGGTCTTAGTCTAAGGGTCATTTATCATTTTAAAGTTTGCAAACACATTAGTTGCATTTTAAGTTACAGAATTACAAAAATATTAACAGTTGCTTCATAGGATTTCACACAGATAAAATAAATGTAGCAGAATTTGAATTAAGTTGGAGCCAAGCATCCACATCAACTGTGCACTGCTGAAATTACACTAACTGAAGAGAAAATGTCCGCTGTACACATACAAGAATTTTTCCTTTCCTTGGAATTAATAAAATGATAATATAATCAGAGTATATGAAATGCAGATGCATTTTCCATGCTAGAGGTAGCAACAACTGTTAAACAATTACAATAAATTTACAATTTTTCCCTTTCTACAATTCTTTTAATACATATATCAGCTGTAACATATGCATCTTTTATATACATATGCATATAAATATGTATTTTACATTATCTACAATCAGGATTTCTGAAAGTTACTAGAGCCAGCAGGGCTTTCGATAGCCTCAGTCAAAGCAATTGTTTTTCTTCCTCTCTGTGACTCCATTTTATATTTAATATAAAATATGGTTGTCACTCCTTCACAAAGAACAAAAGAGAAATTAGCTACCTAAAGTTAGAGAAAGGACTAGAATCAAGTATTAGAACATGCACTGCCAATGAAAATCTTGCAATACTTTAGCATAAGGTACTTGTCCACAGAAGACAGCGCTGTACAAGAAGTTCCAGTCAAAAAAATATAAATATTTTTGGCTCAAGTCAAACATCCAGCAAGAATTTCAGTTAATGGTGCGCTTTTCTGCACTGCATCACTAGGCACAAAAATTAGTATATCTGTCACTAAAGATTAGAGAAATCGAAGTCAATATCAAAATTCCATAAAAATATGAACGCAATGTTTTTTTTTTCTCGTTCCATATGATCTCTTTTTAAAGTCTAAAACCCTATTTCCAAGCCATTTGCGTTCCTCTCAACATGGCATGGGAATAGTTTGAAAGCTTGTATGATAAGGCGACCTTTAAACGTTTGCTGGATCAGCACTGGGTGGGGATAAGGAAAAGATCAAGGGCAAACAGAAGATATTTACAAAAGGGACACATTCAGTGCAGAAAAGCTGACTGGATGGTTAAAATGGACATTTAAAAAATGATTTATTAATCCATCTGTTTTGCTTCCCCTGCTCCATGTCCTTTAGGAAAGGAATGATCCTTTCAAGGCACTGGGCAGACACTACAAATTCTTCTAAGCCCCCAAGCTGATTCACAGTAGAAGCAGCTGATTAAACAAACCAGCTTGATCACTGCAAACTTTTTTTAATTGATAAGGGTAATATTTTTAAGGGACCCAAGCACGTTAACGACTCCAATAGCAAAGCAATGGCAGAGGGGGATAAAAGCAGGAGCTGTAAGAAGCGTGTGGGCAGTTACATAACCAGGCAGTTGGGTCTCATTAGATTTCTGCTCACAGCCCTGGGAGCTCCAGCAACAGCAGGAGGAGGAGGAAGAGAAGCATTTTCCGCGCCCGTAAGGAAGAAAACGAAGAAGGGGGACGACTGGGAGAAGGGGTGGGGGCTAGCGAGGCCCCTCTCCGCCCCGCACAGGCCCGGGCTCGGCGACCCCCCCCCCCGCCTCCCCTGCCGAGGCAGGGTCCTGCAGGGCGGCTGCCAGCGCCGCCCGAGGAGGCCCAGCGCGAGCAGCAGCTCTTAGTCAGCCGGCAGCGGCTCCCTCCTCCCCGCCCGAGCGCCTCCAGGGACCGCCTTGGGAGGGACCCGGCCGCAGCCCGGCGCCCTGCCCTCCCCTCGGCCCCTTCCGCGAGGGGCTCCGGCTGCCCCCGCGCCCTCCCTCCCTCTCTCCCTCCCGCGCCGGCGGCGCCCCCCCCCCCCCCCCCGGGCCCTTCCCCCACCCCGCGGCGCCGCCTCAGCCCCTCGCCTCAGCGCCGGGGCCGCCCCAGCCTCAGCCCGCCGCGCCTCCGCCCGCAGCCCAGGGCTCCCCTCAGGGCTCCCCTCAGGGCTCCCCGCGCCGCCCCACCTCCCCCCCCGCCCTCAGCGAGCGGTACTCACCCGGGCTGTGGGTGTGCGGGTGTGGGGAGGGGGGCGGTGTGTGGGGGGGGGGATAGTGCAAACAACCCCGGCGGGGGCGCGAGTGCTCGGGGGGCGGCTCAGCACCCGACCCCCATCTCCGAGAGCCGGCTCCCTCGGCGCGAGGATGGGAGGGGAAAGGAAAGAAGATCAAAATAAAAAAAAATAAATTAAAAAAAAAAAAAAGAGGGAGGGGGAGGGTTGGAAAAAAAAAAGGGGGGGGAGGGAAAGGGGGGAGGGCTGCACCGCTCACACCCCCACGACGGGCGCGCTCCGCCGCCGCAGCTCGGCTCCTTCTGCTACTGCCCGGCCGCCCGGCGCGCCCCTATATATGGCCTCTCTTCCCCCGCCCCCACCGTCGCCCCGCCCACACGGCCCGCCCGGCCCCGCCCACCAGCCAGCGCCCTCTCTCAGTAGTGTCCCGCCAGGCCCCGCCCACCACCTGCCTGGCCCCGCCCCCCCGGCGTGGCGAAGGCTCCCTCTGCCTCGTCCCCACGGCCCCGCCTCCCCCTCCCCCCCGCCCCGCGCGCGCGCCGGCCCTCGCCTGCCCCCCCCACCCCCCACCCCGGCGTGGAGGGGCCGCTCTCTACGTCAACTCGCTCCTCACCTCACAGCACGGTTGCGTCACTGCCTACGTCAAACCCTGCCCTCGCGGCCCTCGTCTCTGCAGGGAAGGGGGGAGGGGAGCTGCGCTGAACTACATCTCCCATGACCGCCGCTGCGGCGCCCGGGGGGGAGCGGGGGGCGCCGGGCGGGGCGGCCCTCGGCAGCGGCCGAGCGCGGCTCCGCGGGGGCCGGCAGCCTGCCGGGGTGCGGGGGGCACCTCACAGCCCCTCACGGCCGGGCGGCGGCTCGCTCCGTCCCCGAGGCAGCGGGCGGGCGGGGTCAGGCGCCCCGCGACCGGGGCACGGCGAGGCCCCGCTGCGGCGGCCGGTACCAGATACCGGCGGTGGTGGTGGTGGTGGCGGTGGGGGGGGGACGGGGCCCCCGCCGATGCCCCCCTCTCTCCCTTGCCCCGGCCTCTGCGGCTAAAAATACTGCCCACAGGTAGCAACGCTGACCGATTGGCTGGCTTCCCGCCTCAGTAACCGCCTGATTGGTCACTCGGTATCGAGGAGGAATACGTCAAACTCCAGTTTTGGGGGAAAAAAAGTTTCCGGGGGGTGGGGGGAAGGGGACGGCGAGGGCGGGGAGGGGTGGAAATGGCGCAGCCGCCGCCTGAGCGCGGCTGTGGAAAAACACCGGCCGCGGGCCCGTGCGGGGGGGAAGCGGCAGCCGCCGGCACGGGGCCATCGCCGGGCTCGGCCTCGCCGAGCCAGGAGGCGCCTGGCAGCGGGGGGCGGCGTGGCCGGGCGGGGGAGCGGGCCCGGCGGGCTCCGGCCTCCCGCGGGCCGCGCTTCCCTCACGGAAATACCCGGCGACGCCACCGGCGCTGGCACCGCGCCTGAGACCCGGGCCCGCGGCGCGCAGCTCCCTCAGCCGGCGCTGGTTTTGCCCTTTAAATACCCCTTGTGGGTATTAATAAGTTCGGAGCTGGTGTGGTTAGCCTCAGACCAGCGAGCAGGGCTCGCTCGTAGAGGACAAAACACAGACAAAGGGCTTTTTTTCCTCCTTCTATTACACTGTGTTTGTATAATAATAATAAAGCGTTTTGGCATAAATGCAGCATGGGCCCCAGGAGAGATTTGGAAATATCAGTCGGAAGAAATGCCAGGACTTTAACCCTTTGGAGTTCAGAGTGGCTATGACACTGCAAGAAATTCACTTGAAAACTGAAATGTTAAGGAAACAAGATACAAAGGGTATTACTTGGAATTTTCCACAAATGAAAAAAATTCTACTAGAAGGCCTTACTCAGTGTAAAACATGCAGTTTTATTCAGAAGTATTAATGTTACTAGGATTGCAATATTGCAAACATGTAATTCAGATTCAGAAGTCTTTTCTGTTTTCCATTCTTCTTAACGTGCATCTTTCCAGTGAAAATTTGAGTTCTGTGATAACCATTGCCCCCAAAGCTGAAAGTTTAGGAAACTGAAGTATGATGAGGATTACAAAATTGCAAACTTTGGCAACCTGAGACTGGTCCTGAGAATTGTTGCACAGCCAAGGATTTGTATTAAAACCTTGGATTCTTTGTTTTTAAAGGTTGTCATGACTTTTACCACAGGTTAAGAGACAATGTAAAATAACTGTTGAAACAGATAAGGTGAAGAGACAAGAACATGTTTTTAAAATTGAAACTTAGAAATCTAGTTAATACAACAAACTGAAGAAATCAGCCGATAACATCAGCTGTTTCAGTAAAGACTACAACATCTTACTTTGCTCAGAGTTCTGTGCTAAATAGGGGAATCAGTAGATTTTGAAGGACAGAAACTGTGCAGCTCCATAGATCATTTTTTTTCCGGGTGAGATTTAGTAAGTGGCTTTAAAATTGAGCTGCTGAGTTGGTAAAAAAATAAAGGTTATAAAAGCAGAGACTTTCTTTTAACTGACTTTAACACTACATGGAAAACATCAGGGGCTGAATTAAATATATAAATCAAATGTATTTTTAATTAAGGCTGCAGTGGGACTGTTTAAAGCTGTAAAAATGGTGGTGTACTTTTTTATGGCTTATGTAAAGGAAACTTCTAATGCAGTAACGTTAGAATTGCATACAACTGAAAAAATCTGGTATTCTGTGTTAAGGCAGGTGATTGCCTTAAGAACAATCTCTTCAAGTCAGCAAGAATGAAGCTCATTTCTAAAGGTCCAATGAAAGTTTTAGTTTAGCCTCATTTGTTCAAAAAGAAAATTCTGATTTTTAAACTACAGAGATAAGTGTCTCCCATGTGTAACACATCAAAAGTAGTTGCTCAAACTGTATTAATGTTAAATTTCTAGCATTTAAAAACAGACTCTAATCCAGTATTGCTTCTGTCCTTAAAACCTCAACAGACATTTAAGTCCACAAAGGAGTCAGAATAGGGCCTGCAATATTTTTCAGTCCTTTTGATTAATACACAGCAATAGCAAAATGTCTACTTCTCCTGGGTAGAAAAATCTTTTAAAGTGCAATCAATACAAAATAACAACTCCAGCAGCAAAATTTTACTTGTATTGCCAACTCTTTTCAAAAGAAATATTAATCTTAAAAGAAAATACCTATATATTCTCATCTTTCCTGACAAACCTTGACAGTCTTTCTCCCTACTGGAGCAAATCAACAGAAATATTTCAGACCATTGCAGGGAAGAAATAGTGAGATTAGAAATAAGGAGCCTTTCTTGATCTGTATGAGAGTGGAAGGGCTTTCAGCTCATCCTCTGTGGTGGCTGTCATACTTGCTAGCACCAAAAACTGAAAAACAATTTCAAGTCTAGGTCTCCTCAGTCTGAACTGTGGAGCCAAGATCTCTGGGTTGTCAGAAATGTACATCCTCTGGACCAGAGGAGACGATGAAGTATGCAATACCCAGAGGCTTAGAAATTGCCTGAAGAAAAAGCAAGGGTGTCTCCAAAGGCCTGACCCAAACTGCATTTCACAAATGGTTCAGACCTTGTTTACAGGCAAAAAATAGCAGTTAAGGAAATTAAAAGGACTCCAGGTCTCTGTAAGGATACAGGGTCCCATCTACACCTGCATTTGGCCTCTGCCAGTTTCTTGTCGTGTTCAGTTCCTGGTTCACGTGAACCACCTCAGTGCTGTTTGGCTTCCTAGTAATGGATGTTATGTTCTCACGCAAAAGGACTTCCTTTTCTCCACTTAAACATCTAAACTCGCTTCCTAGAATAATTGATAGCAATCTTTTAAAATTCTAAATCTGTATTATGTTATGACCAATATAATACCAAAATAGAGTTCATTAATCTTAGAAATTGCTCAAAGGGATTAAAAATATCCAGGGAAATTTTTAATCAGCAGCATCAACATGGACAAGAATTTAAAAGAAGTAGTAAATAAGACACAGAATTTTTATCACCCATCCCTGTCCTTTTCATCTTCTCCAAAATATGAATGTTGCCCTTTACAGAATATATAACACTTATCCTGACTGTGGATATAAAGCTGTGTAAGGTACATTTATGAATATGGTACAGTCTCTTTTTTAACATTCTCCTATTTTGGAGCACAATATGCTTTTTAGCGTGGGAGCCTGGGCTTTGATTTTGAAGAAGTGGAAACTTTTTTCCCTGTATTCTTCCCTCTCTATCCCAATTTTATCCATTTGCAGATTTTAACACATGTTCCTTTTCCCTATTATCTACCAGTGTGAGCAACCAGTCCTGGCTGCTCTCCCACACATACCTTCTCTTAACAATGATTTTGAAATAAAATGTAGAATCTCCCACATTTCATTTACCAGCTCAAGCAGTATTTTTACCATTAATATACGTTATGGAATATGTAAATACATACCAGACATTGCCCAGCTTCGGGAGCTCTGTGGCCACAAGTACTGATCAGTTGGGAACTGTGAAATGAGCTTGGATGTAACATTGTTTTAATGGAGTAAAGAATGACCAAGAACAGAGGTGTTCAGCTCCAACAGAGACGTTGGTGGGACATTGCCTCAGCAGTAGCAAGCCAGGTCATCTCCTAGGGAAGCCCCAAGCTCCTCTGTAATTATGTCAAGGGGGCAAATGGTTACCACCGATGGGGAGCAGCTCGCTGACTCTGTGCAGGTTTTTATGCCAAGTTAGAGTGCACAGAGCAGGATGTGTGTGTGCAAACTCCTGTTTGTAGACTCTTACCTCCGGGGCAAACAGTCACTGTCAGTTACTTGCTGGCAGCTGCCGTGTAGCTCCGCAGCAACCAAGGTGGTGCCTGGGCTTGTTCTGAGGAGCAAGGGATGGAGGAATTCAGAGGAATGGGGTCCATGTCCTGAGGAAGTGGCAGCGTGCAGGAAAAGAGGACCTGATGGTTAGATAAATGTCTGTTGGTCTCAACAGAGGTATGGTTAGTCCTGCCACAGTGTGACAGAAACATCTTTTGAAGCAGACGAGGGAAATATTACAGTAGAAGAGGGAGAACTGGAGGAAAGAGGATGCAGTAATGCAGCGCTGGGATTGCAAAGAGCAGCCCAGCACAGGTAAACTGAAATAGCATGGTGGTGTGAGTCCAGATCTGGGTATCTACAGCTCTGTGCAGGTACTTTCTTAGACATTAGTGATTCTAAAAGAGAAAGAAAAGCTTTACATTATTTCCCTGGGCCAATAAGAGTAAAAGAGACTGCTGTACAAGGGCACAGAGCTCAGAAGGACATCGTTTTCTTCCAAGTGGCATGGTACTAGGGTTATCACTTACTTGGCAAAAGTTTCCAGAGTCCTGAGCAAGACACAGAGTGTAGCTGCTGGGAAAGAGAGAGAAATAAAACCAGGAGAAACCTCAGACAATTTTGTAAAGAGTTTACACCAAAGCTCTGCTCTTCCCAAACTTTCAACCACCGTCCAGGATGAAATGAAAATTTTTTTTTTTACTTTGTCCTGAAGCACAGCTGATATGATGCAGGATCTGTTCTTGAAGAGGAGACTAATAAGTGACATTTTGAGAATGGGGTTGAGATCCTGAGATGGCCAGTTAAAATGAGAAGAGAGAAATGGGAAGTAAGGAACCCAAATAACAATGCTGAGAAAAATAATGACCAAAGATAGCTAGATAGATACTGTAATAAGGGCAGAGGGAAAAAAGGAAATGGGAAATTGTTCAAGACTATCAGAATTTACTATAGTAATGAGAAAACAGGCTGAGAAAGATGGAAGGAAGGAAGATTGATTTTGTACCTTAGAGAAGCTGACCTTTGAGGAAAGTTTTATTAAAATCCAATGTATTTTTTTTCCTAGAGTTCACCTTTGAGCTGGGAGACTGCCACTTTAATGTCAGTTAGTTCTGCCATAGCTGCTAATAGATAAAATTATGAAGTTAGGACTGTCTTAGCTGATACCCATATAACCTCTTAGCTGATCACTTTAAAATGCTTTACTACACTTGTTACAAACAATGATTCTTCAACAGTTTTAGAGAAACAGAAAGGTAGTTGTTAAACTGTAAACACTGCACTCCTTAATTATTTTATGGGGATCTAAAATACCTACTGAAGATGTAAGACTGGTCTTGTGTCCTTTTAATTTATGATGGATGAAGGCAGCTTGAAAAGTTTCTTCTAAAACTTTAGACTTCATTAAGAACTTAGATTTTGCTTGCTCAGCATTTTCCAGGAGGACTGGTGAATCTTTTTCCTGAGCGATATTAAATCCAGGAAAGCTGGCAAATCTTATTAAATCTAAAAGACCTGACTACGAGGAAAATATTTGCATTCAGTTTGCTTAACTACAGAGGGCCATTTATTTAACAAAAATACCTGTTCTTCTGTTTTTGTTTTTGTTTTTGTTTTTGTTTTTTAACATTCTGATTATCTTCTGTTAGTGGTAAAAAGATGATCCTCTGAAAAATGCCAGGAGACTTTCTTCAAAAGAATTGGAAACTCATCTTTATTTAGGCAAAAATCCAGGTGATACAACTTCTTCCTTGCTAGCCATGATGTCCGTTAAACCTCTGCTCTGAATTTGCACCTTCTGGATCCCCCAGCAATGTTTGGGGTTTTTTTTCTTCTTCTTTTTCTTCTTTTTTTTTTTTTTTTTTTTTTTTTTCCCCGATTTAGTAAGGTTCAGATCAATCCATTACTGTTCTCCAGTCTTTCAAGAAAATAAGGTTGAGTTAGAAGGGAAGGAAGGATTATTTTTGTGTCAGTGTCTTGCACATTATTAATTTATCACAGAGAAGCAATTGGAAGAACTACAGCCATTTTTTTCCTCCCATCCTTTCTGAGCCATCTTTAAAGAGAAACAGTGCTTATTAGTCCACGAAAGAACTGGTCAGGTAATACACCCTGGAGAAAGCCGCCTTTTCCTAAGTGCTAATGACTCAATTTTTGCAATAAAGTCCAGAACAAAAAATCATTTCAACATCCCTAGAAGATCTCACCATGTTCTTGATTAAGCTTACAGAGCCACCAAGAATCATACAGCTACCTAAAAATCAATGCATGCTGTAGGCTTTTATGTGATTAGCAATCTGCGTCTCTGTAGCTTATGGTCCTTGACTGGGTTTCTTATGCATTTCTGCAAATTATTCCTATCAATAACAGTCTTTTATGTAGATCGCAGTAGTCGCTCAGGACTTTAAGATTAGTTTAGTTAGTGACTACTAGATGGCATACAGAATATCACATGTAGTAAAGCTGATGGCTGCATATAGTGATACTGAGTCTGAGAGCGTTAATTTAAGAAGCATCCACTTAGCCTACTGTGCTGTCTAGCTGTGACAATTTGAATAATGGTGACTTCAAAGTAAAATGAGTTCAGATGTCAGTATCTTGCTGAATACAGCGTGAAAATCATTCTCATGAGAGGGAGATCATTGAAAAATCTTCGTATTAATATAAAATGAGAGTGTGTTTCTTTTCAGATGAATGGAAATTTAATAAATCTCAACACTAAGTTCTAAGTACAATTCTTTCAATATCTGAACATCACTTTAGATTCTTCCATGAGCATCATTAGTCCTTCTGCACACTAAATTGGAAAAAAAGAAGTGTATCTGGGGAAACTTGACTATGACAGCTAAAGTGCACTCAGAGAGCTGAGCTTGTAAAACCGATCGGAAGAACAGAATGAGTGGGGCATAGGAAGGGAAAGGAAATTCCAGGTGCTTGGAATACCCACTGTAGACATAAAGAGCTAACCGAATGGAAAGATGCCAGCTTACGACAGCTGAAGGTTTGACCCTGATTCTCTAAGGGTATTATCCACAGAAACAGAAGCCAATGGAAATTTCTCTTTGCGTTCACTGTGCTGGCTTTTATTCAACTTCTATTAAAGTCTGTGGTGTTATGCTGACAGGAATAATGGAATGGAATGACAATTTAAGCTATGGGTTACTCCTGAGAGGCAGAAAGTGTTTTTACCATAGTTAATGTATCCTGTTCCCTTAAGGAGTTGTTCATGGAGGACTGAATCTGTCCCTGGCTTTGAAATGATCATTCGACTTAAATCGTCAATTTAAAGCACAGTAAATCACCTTTTTCTCCTCTACCATCTAATTCCTAAAGCCATAATTGCTTCAGAATACTATAATTTATTTTAAAAGACAAAACAAAAGGTTGGATTAGCATGACACCTTTCCTGAACTACTGGCAAAACATTGTGTAAACGTGGAGCCACACCTTGAAATTTCCCAGGACGTTATTCCTGTGACTTTACATGCCAGTAATGCCGTGCAGGTAGAGAACACAGATTCTTCTGTTTCACATATCACAGGCCTTTACCATGTGATAGACTGAGGAATCCTCACGTATCCACATATATATAGCCCACGTCATTACAACAGAATGTTTTCTGTTGAATACACAAGCGCTAGCAGCTATTATATCATACACTATTATTAATGCACAAGGCTGCAGACAATATCTGCACACAGCAGTGGATCTGTCTAGTCTCCAGAGTAGCCGTAACCAACAACTTTAGAAGAAGGCATAAAAAAAGCAATGTTGCGCAATTACGTTGCCTTTGGCAGTGGGAAGAAGAAATTTCTTCTTGATCCCACATGATGATTATTTTATACACTGGAAAATAAGCACTCAGAGTGACATACTTTTTATTTTAGCTAATGTAACTCAGATTTGTAAAGAAGGTGATTCTGCCATATGACCATATTATCTAAATTGCTTTGTCGCCAACGCTTAGAAAACTGAATGTAAAATCAAGTGAACATAATGGAGTGCTGACTCACCCTCTGACTAGGGTAAATGGTGCACTGCTCCAAGATGTCTTAAAACTTTCTATAGTCCCACAGTCGTATGTGAAATCTTTTGCTTGATCTTTCTCCACCCCAAGCAAACATGTTTCATGCTCCTATTGGGGCTGGATGGGCAAATCCGTCTGCTGTTACGAGACATCATCCTCCTACTTTATTTTCTTGATCAATTTTCTGCTGAAACTCTCCTCTTTCATCCTGGCTAGTACAGTTACCTCCCTTCGCATTACTGTAACTCCCAGCTCTCCATCCTCATAGCCACTCTCTCAGCACCAGCTCTAACTCTCTAGTTTCTAAGGCTACAAAGCTGTGAATATTTTCTCACAAAATGATTTTCCATAAATTCTCACAGTTTTATTTCAGTCAAATCTGAGCCTACATCATTTTACATACATGACACTGCTCATAGCAGGCTGTTTAATAAAAGCATCTGTGAACACAAACAAGTGAAACATAGTCCTAAGTATTTTAAATGGAAATATTTTTTTCTTGAAAATTGCCCTATATTGTAAGACTCCATTAATCTGGGGATATGACTGTGACTGTATTTAAAAACAGAAAGCGTCATCAATTTTTGAAATGAAGTGGGAGAAGGGCAATTTTAAGAAGAAAGGCCAGAGACCCTAGGTGAACTGAGCCATAAATAGGCAGAGAGCTCAAATTTAGCTGGCTGCGGTGATAAGACAGACCAGCACTTGCGCCTTTGGGCAATCTCTGTTCTGACTCAGGGAGAAGAGGGAGTGGAGGAAAGGCCATGACCTAAATAATAGGGATAAGAAGAGGACAACAACAGTTATTAACCAACAGTCCCACCTACAGAGATTTGCTGAAGAAGCCGGCCCTGAGCTGAAGGGTCTAGAAGTGAAACCATTCACAGAAGTGACAGGATTTGGTTTAGCTTCCATCTAGCCGTGAACATCTCCTTTCTTGCTTTTATATAAACTGAAGTATTTCATCAGTAGCTGTTGAAAATCAGGCATTGATAGGTCTGAAATTTGTTTCCTTTATATGTAGGACCTGTTTCATGTTGGGTAATGGCTCTGAATGAAGAGCAACTTTGGCAGATAGGTCAGGCTTAGGTTCTCCATGAGCACCTGCCACTGCACAGCCCAACCTTGTTCCTTAACAGGAATTGTAACTTTTATTATCTGGTAATAAATAATACCTGCCTTGCCCCGAGAGGGTAAATCTCATTTATCTCCAACTATAGAGAGATAATAATGCAATTGTTCCTTCACACTGGGAGATCTAGCACCTATTACCTGGAAGAGCACCTATTACCTACAAGTTCCCTTCCACGCTGGATCAACTTTTCTTCAAGGACTTTCTTCCACAGAGCAAATAGAAACTAAATTGAAATATACTTCTTGAGACAAATGACCCCCCCCAAACAAAAGAATATGATTCATTGTTAAAAAAAACACTATAAATAAGGTATAAAGGTCAGAGTTAAGGCCAAAATTAAGGATCTGCTGGCTGATCTGCACAAATGCTGTATCATTGCAAAATACAGAGACATATAAAAGATAGAATGAAAAAAAGATAGAAATCTCCAATGGAAAAGATAGCGACACATTATGAGAGAGAACAAAAAAAAAAAAAAAAAAAAAAAGACTGTCTGAACCCTTCAAAGATAGCAGCAAATATATAAAAATACCCATGGCTTCCCTAAAGGGGTTATGGTTGCTCATTTCTCCCAGCCCAGGCTGCGTTTGACAGATCTCTCTCACCCTAATTTGAAGCAGCTTGTTTTCAGAAGGGAAAAAATAAATGTTCAAGCTCACTATTCCCATCCAGATAGTCCTTGCTTGATGTGTTTCTTGCCAGCCTATCCAACTGACATCCAAACTGGGACAATGGAAGTATTAATTTCTCTGATTCAGCTGGACTGGGAACAACCTAGGTGGCAAGAAAGAACATCCCAGGGAAAACTCAAGGGAGGCACCAGGGGTTTAGCAGCACAGAGTGATGCAAGCCAACATCTGTATATCAGCAGGCCTGTTAGTAACTCAAGCGTTAGCAGCATTTAATCTACGACTGGTGGGTCACTCAGCTGCATTTTACCATTACATTGCTCTGAGCAGTTTCTGAGCATTTACAGAGCTGGGAGGTGGAGGGACACTTGGCTGAAAGCGTGAATAAGTCTGCAGGGAAGATAAGCCTGAAGATAGAAACTCTTCGCAGGGAGGTGGCCAGGGAGAACTATGACCATGGTAGTCCTGGAGCAGGCAATCAATGCCCCCTTTAATAAACAGAAGAAGACACAAGTTGATCAGGAAAGAGTAGAGTTCTTAAACATACTTCAGAAGCAAGGCAGAAATGCCTTCCTTTGCAGACCCATAAGGCTGTCAAGGATTTTGAAGAAGCAGTAGTGCCCGCATAATCAAACAGGAGCAACTGTGCTGTTCCTGTGCTCAGACTTTGGGTCTAAACTACAGCTAATGAGTATAAAATCACTGACAAAAAAGCTCACGCAGAATCGCTTTCTGCGGCCTTTGATTTCACTGGAACACGCAGAGCAGTAACGTTCACAAACCCAACGGGAAAGGCATGTCCCAGCCTGACCCTACTGCACAAAACAGCCACACAAAGGGGCTGGGGTTTGGGGTCACCTTTGGGGAGGAACCGTGTTTCGCAGTTTCAGTTTACTAAACCTGTTCTAATTTGTCACGTAAGGAGGGATCGGGGCCAGACACCTGCAGCTCCAGACTGCTGCATTACTGTGAAAAGCAATGGCACTGCCAAAGACGAGCATCTAAAGAATAAATGATTCTCAATTAGGACAGTAGGTCAGAAAGAGCAAGATGATTCATACCCAAGACACACTCAGCGCATCCACAGTAACACTCAGCAATTCTCTACAGCTTTGCATCTTCAAAGCCCTTGCAGACACCCTCTCCTCTCAGCGGCGTTTCAGGTAACAGGGAGCAGGACTTCAAACGTACACTTGAGATCTGCTAATTCTTGGAGTAATTGAACTAGCTGGGAAAAAAAGGCTCCCACTGTACCTCCAGTGGCAGAAGAGAGTGAGACAGCTCTGTCCTGGTCACAGCGTGCCGCAGCTGGGCTAGAAAGCAGGGGACATGGAGGGTATCAGACTCATATCAAAAGTTATTAAATGAAGTGCCTAAAATTTACAGACTCCTTTAGAGAACTGGCTGTGTGTGGTTTTCCCAGGAGTATGCAGCAGGCTGTGACGGATAGAGTTTAGGAGTGCTTGGCGCCTAGGTCAGTACCCCGACAATGCCTCCACTCAGCTGTGCAAATTGTATTTTCCTTGCTTGACTCTGAGATACTGGGCATTGGGATGTAATTTTCCATGCCTGCAACTGGCTCTTAGTTTTACCTTACCTGCATTTTATAGTCTAAGGTCTGTCAACGTTGTCTCACCTCTTAGAAAATAATAATCAAGAAGCCTAGACAATAGGTACGTGTTATTACCCAGTATCTCAGTGGCCAGCACTACTTTAACCCAGTCAATGCAGAGCTCAGTTTACTACTCTGCTGCAAAATGCCTTTTCCAGATTTACCTGAAAACTGAGATACCAGAAAAACTCAGAGATACAAAACATGCACTTAGTTGACTTTGATCTCTCCGAATACAAATCTTTTAAAGTTTAGATCAAGGAATCTTTTAATGAAACAAAGAAATTGTGCCACTTGTATCAGATCCAGATATAAATAAATCAGCTAGAAATAAACAGGAGCAAGGCAAACACGGAGGAGACAGCCACGCTGTGCAATGTCAGTCCAAAGAGACTGTCTGATGGATGACAATGTGGCTGGCTTTGAAAGAAAGTCAGAGTTTAAAAGTCTTGCTGCCAGCCATCTGGCAAATCTTCCAAAATATATTGCTGTAAAACTTCACTAAATTGCTATCTTTTTTCCATCTCTTGCTATCAAGACACTCTATCTATTTTTCAAGTGTGGTGAGAATTTTGAAATCTCTACTAGGGCTCTCTCCACAGGGACTCGTCGTAGTTCGCTCCCTGGTTGTTCCTGCCCTCCGCCAGGCTGCCATCTATGCATGATCTCCCACAGTAAAGATGCTTGCTGTTATGCATTTAGGGGGTCACTAAAATAATGAGCGTATGCGTCTCTGTGCAGGCTGCTAGAAACGCGTGGCTTGTTCCTAATTCACAGATGCTGTTCCCTGGTGCTTGAAGGCAGGCAGAAGTTCACAGCAGTAGGGTTTATACCATACCCATCGTCTTGCTCCAGGAGCATTCGTACTTGTTACTTTGAACGAAAGGGCAAACTTTCCTCGTTCCTAACAGTATAGGGCTTATTTCACACAACTGAGTAATTTGGACTCTGTACCACAGAAGGCAACAGTAAATATTATCACTAGCCATTTCCTAATAAACCGTAGCAACACAGAGTGATAAAAATCTATGGTCACTTAAAAAATCATTTTGTATTCCGTGAAAAACAAAAATTGCTGTACAGAACATGCTGGCCTGCTGAGCGTTCACGTTCCCCCTCCTCCTCCCCCCTTTCAGCAGTTCCTCCCACCTGGTCCATAATCGGCCGTGATCGAGTGCGTGACCCTCCGGAGATGATCCCGAGCGTAATGGCTTGTGGCCACGGTACTGCGAGTCCTGGAACGCGCGTAGCCGCGGGCATGCCGTCTGGGAGGCAGCTGCGGCTCCTATCTGGTGTCCAGACACTCCTGGGCTGTAACGTGGACTCAGTAAAAGCTATTTTCAGCTTTTATGATCTTTGATACTGAAACTAGAGTTAACCTGGGTGGTGAGAGGAACAAACCATCTGCTTTGAGCCATAAACCAAGGGAATAGGGGAAGGGAGGAAAGCAGGGAGATAACAAAGGAGAGAGGATCTTTGCTGAAGGAAATAAAATTGAAAATGTGTACTGATGGGAAGAGGAACATAGGGAAAAAAAATTGTTCTAGCCCATCATTACTGCTTGGGTACCTGTCCCCCTTCAGCTGCCAGACATGTTAATCATTTGTAATTCTCAGCCTTATTAGATAGATGGGGCTAAGCCACAAAAGCTGCCTCTTAGCAGACTTCAAGCATGTCTCACCTTTGTTACAGCAACTTTTAGTCATTTTTAGTCAAATTGGTTTTGTTAAAATGGGTTTGATTTTAATTTCACTTATGAACAGCAGTAACTTGTTAACAAGCTGCTCCAGGAGATCTTTATAGGACAGTGGAAAGCAGGGAAAGGAAATAATTACAGCATTTCCACCTACAGTAGTCTGCTTCAGGGCAGGTATAAATAGATCCATAAGTGTTTGTTCACTTAAAAGAGAGTTCAGTCTAACTGCTTTCTCAGTTGCCAGCAGCAGAACTGATGGTTTGTTTTCTTTTTCTCAAAAATGAAGGCGAAGATCATCTACTAAATATCATCCTCCCTGCCTTCAGACCACAAGTAGCATTTAAAAAGTTTCAGAATTTTTACCAAATCCAGATGTTGGGTGTATAAAAGTAAGGGCAATTTTTCAAAGCTGCTATATTTGTTTGGGAAAGGAAGGCTAATTAGATTGGAAAGCTCAGTTCAGTTTCAGAACTGGGGAAATTATTACCAAGAAAAGCATTCATATTTTATTTGCTCAAAGCCTGCAAAGTAGATGAGAAAGCTTTGGACTGCTCCTTGCAACCAGCAAGTCCTTTTGGCAGGTGCTGCCACAAGTTTTGAGAAGGAACTTCCTGAATTATCTAAAAACGCCCTCTTTTTTGTCCATAAAGTGGCCAAAGAGCAGAGCAAGTGCGTAGCCAGGGCGGCACTGACGCCAGGCCCGGGAACCGGTCCGTAACAAGGCAGCTGGACCTTGGCTTCACTGCTGGAGCTTGAGGAGCTCCAGCCTGTCTGACCTGAAGAGCAGAGGGCAGCTGCACCCGGGGCCGGAGCGGAGGGAAGGAGCCCCCCAAGCCCCCCGCGCCTTGACCCGCTCCCCGGAGCTGCATTCCCACAGCACCATCTACCGTCCCGCGCACCGCCGCGCTGCTGCCATCCTCCCCGGCGACCCTCGCGCTCGCCTCTCCAGAACAGCTTAAATACTTTTCCCCACCACAGGCTTGCAGAAATGCAAAACCACCGTTTAAACCGTCTCTTCAGCAGCACCCTTAACGGGCCCGGTATAACGGCATGCTGGGCAAATTTGCTGTGCTCTAACTCGTCAAACCCTCACCTTGGTGCTTAGTAAGAGCCCCCGAGCACATGAAACCCGCACGTACTCTGCCACTGCCTATTGTTCGAGCTACAGGTACTATATTTAGCTGAACAATAGCTAATAAACAAAAGCTACTTTAAGTGATTTGTGGCGTTGACTGAGCACCAGCTGCCCTTTATGTTCTGTGTGCTGTCTTCAGTCCTGATGTTCAGGTCCCCTGGGTCCTAGTCAGCTGCAAAAGGCCAAAGCTACAGTGAGAGGAACAAACTAATCTGATGGGGAAATAAAACAATTGATGGCTCATAAATGCAAAAGGGACAGATATTTGAAATGGAAAAAGCAGAACACATTCAAATATAATTGCGAGGCCTACCACAGGAGTGCCGTAGAGACGCTCACTTACTCTGGGCTCTTGTGCTCTTTCTTCAAGCCAGCCAACTTTATAGTTGCCAAGATTCAAACCTGTGATTCCAGGTAGTATTAACATATTAAGATTTAGATTTGAATTAAACCACTCTTCACATGCCTGGTGGTGTGTCTCAGATCTCCAGTCTTGTGGCGTATGGCAGCTTTGGCTGCTTTAAGGGCTGTGGCTGAAGCATCTGGAGATGCACATTTACATCGCTATTAAGCTTTCAGTTCAGGGGACTGGAACAGGAGCCGACTGCAACCGAAGGAAGCGAAGCCTGCCTGAGTCTGCAGACAGCCTGAAGAAGGGAAGGAACCGCTTCCAGGTTTCTCAGGAGGGAGGTAACTCCAAGATCAACTGCTCTGAAGGCACCATCAGCCCAAGTACCTTCATGGTAAAGGAAGCTGCCCATGGTTATAGGAGACGAGGGCTAGAAGTTGTGGCCACATACTCCAGCTCTTCAGGGGAAAGGGAGGAACTCAGTACTAGTCAGACACCCCTGTGAATGCGGGTTGCTCTTGGAGCTGGCAGGGACACTGTCCTGCTGCTTTCCTGTCAACTCCACGGGTTGCAGCCTTGTCCCACCCAGCCACTGCCACGGCAGAGATTCTGCTCTCACCTCTTGACTCCCTTCTTCCCAGAGGCATCACAACTAGGGCAGTAGAAACCTGCAGTGGAGATACTTACTTTACACAAGGATTCCTATCCAAAGACACAGCTATCATCACAGTTTTTTTCCTCCCGTGCTTAGAGGGAGGAAGCTGATAGTATTTTTTAACCTGATTTCAGACACAGAAGCTGGATCCTAGTTCCAGATATGCAGGCGATCACCAGAGCCTGTTATGGCTGCAAGACTATACTACTCCTGACTCTGCTTTCTGAATATGTAAAGGGACATATAGTAAAAAGTGAGGAGGATAGAGTCTTCTGGATGGCTGTAGAGGGCAAGATAGTATTTTTAATATGGAGAACTCCACAGCAAGCTATTTTAATACCTTAGGATTGTTAACATTTTTGAATGTCTGAGAAGCTGCTAACATTTATAAGACTTTACAACCAAGATTCATTCTCCTAAATGGAGAAAGAGCTCGTATTTTTCACAGACGCTTCAGATATTGATAATTTTCTCATTTTCTGATATGACAGGGTTTGGGGATTTTTTCCCCACTGAGACAAGATGACTGACAGAAGGAGATGAGAATTTCTCCTGAAGAAAAGCAATGAGTTTCTGCACAGACAAGGCAGTGAGAAAGCAATAATTGTCCTAATATGCAGGCAAAATTCTGAAGAATGGCTGATGATTTATTTCAGGAGACACCACTGGCAAAAATGCCAGGCGTGTCTTCCCAAGCCAAGATGCAAGCTGAGACTGATTAAAACAAAACCCTGCCACTCTGCCTGGCTGCCATGCTGCTGCGGGACGAAGGCGCCTTGCCTAGTCACTGGTGGGTGCAGTGCCAAACTGGGAGACCAGCTCCTCGGTTGATGCAGACCAGCAGAGCTTCACTGCAGTCCCTGTGACGGGCGAGCTGGCCCGTTGTCACGGGCTCCGAAAGTTGCACTCAACACCTTCTTTTTTAAGCTCCTCTCCTTGCAGATATCTTGGCCTCCTTGGTCAATGTTGGTAGCAATTTGGTCTTTCCTTTCTTCTAAACTGAAAAAAAAAATGCTGCCTTGTGAGTGCTGTGGAGCCTAAATACTAGGTTTAACTTTGGGGTGAAGATGAAGCCAGCTGTGGGAGCACATGGAGAGGGATGTCTGAGGTGCCCTGCTCAGCTGCTGGCTGCCAGGGGCCCTGCTGAGCTTCCTGTAAGAGTATGGCTGCTACTGCAGGACTCATTTGGGCTCTGATTTAGGAAAAACGGAGACTGGCTGCAGCTCCCTGAGCCCCCTGCTGTCCTCAGACCATGCCTTGGGCAGTTGCCATGTTGGCACTGAGCCCCAGCAGCAGCACTGTGCTGCTCATGGAGTCACCCTTCGACAGGGGTTGTTGTCCACAGGTCAGTCCCATGCCTTTGCAAAGCCAGGAGCAGAACGAAGCTCTACCACAGAGCTTCAGGCACAACGAATGGATATTCAAGAGAACAGCAGTCTCTCTGGGCTCTTCCATGTTGCTTAACCCTTCTAGCTTCAGTCTTTCCCAAGCTTGTGAGATGAGGGACTGCACTTCTTTTCCAAGGGAGAGATTAATTCATTAACCATGACTAATCACCAGGTGGTCCCGAGGCAGACCGTGTTAGCGCATATGCACACATGGTGATCAAGCTAGCCTTCATTTTTGTGTAGGCTCCATGCCCCCAGACACTTCAACTTGCACACCTCTTCTCTCATGCAAGGTGAAAGGTCCTGGTTTATTGTGGAGAAACCGTGCTGTCTGCATGGCTCCTATATAATCGTCACATTTTTCCAGTACTTGGCCAGGCCTTGCAGCTGCTATAGGTATTTCACTGATGCACACAAGCCAAAATGTTACCTGTGTTGCCTCTAGTCTCCTTTCCCAGCTGTTCTGTCTCCTCTTACTATCTGCATCTCATGTTCTTCTCTGCTGTTTCTAATAGCTTTTATGTATGCCAAGTCCCATCCTACTCATCTCTCATTAAACCCCAAACCTTTTGCAAAGCTTTTCTGCATTGATCTTCCAGCCAGCTTTTGTCTCTTTGACATCTAGTTTCTCTTTGTCTTGTACTTTTCTATCCAGATCTGGGAATAGTTCTGCTTCTATTGATGTCACCAGATCCAGGCCCTTATATTTTATTAAATTCCTCAGGGTAAGGATCATGGCTTTCAAGTGGTAAGTATGTATCTTCCTCTTTGCAGATATTAGAGTGGGCAGGGTTGCTCCCTTCAACAGTAACACCTGGTGTGTCAGGAACACCTCCAGAGGCTGATGTGTCTCACAAACAGGACGACTTTTATCCTGTGCTAGAAACTGGCTCCAGAGAGACATTTTCCATGACAACCCACAGTAGATACTGCTTTGATCTCAAAGGAGATGGCAGGAGCTGGTTTTACGGCTGCCGGTTGTGTCACTTGATGGAGGACAGCGCAGCCAGGGCTAATGGGGCAGGGGTAGTGTCTGCTGTGTCTGCGGTGTTTCTTGCTTCTCCTGCTCACTTTCAGATGGCCTGTTTTGCTCTCATGTGGCTTCAGCCCAACATCAGGAGAAAACTGCTCAGATGAGCAGCCCCTGCCGGCAGAGAGGGCTCCGTGGGCCACAGCAGTCGGAGAGCATGCAGTCAGGGCAGATCTTCTCATTTGGAAAAATGACATTGTATTGACTATTTATAAACCTAAACTTAAAGCAAGGCCAGCTGGAAAATATGCCACAACAGTAAGTCAAGCTGCTTAGGACCAGCATGCTGGGGTTTTCCTGGGAACTGAATTATGGGGCAGAAGCATACAAGCTGTTTTGCATCTTCTTTTTCCCCCTTCTACTGATCTAGTTTGGAAGCCTTTCAGAGGGCACTTTCTCCTGTTACATGACAATAAAACCTGGGCTCAAATAACTAGCTCTGATGTCTGGCATCAGGACAATATAAATAACAATAAACAAAATAAAACAGTGGTGACTCAGGCTGGTTTCTACTTGGAAAAGTATCAGTTATCCTCATCATTGCTCACTAGCTCTGTCATCCTCTCTGGGGGACTCTGCCAGCCACTGGAGAGGCAGCAATGTAAGAGAAAGTCTGTATTTGATTCATGTCCTCCCAGAAACGGATCTCGCCAGGTCTTCGTTGGGTTAGCACTTGCCCGAGTGAAACAACAAACAACTTCAACCAAGTGAGAAAGGTTTTGCAGCCAAACCCAGCGCGAGCCCAGGGCAGGACATGGCACGAAGTGGCCACAGCCAGGGGAAGTGAGGGGATAGGTCCTGAGGCCCACAAAACTTGGCTTCATCTTTCCTTTCTTGGGAAGGAGTGGGCCTAATGGGACAAAGTGGGACGTGGAGGTGGGACAAAAGCTCCAGGAGGTTTGCTCACCCCACACGCTCGCTTGCTCAGCCCGCAGCATCAGAACAACCCAACAACATGTGCACTTGCCCAAGTCGAGCAGGAAGTTGAGTTTTGCTATCAAGATTTGTATTAATTTCTGCCCATTTGCTGTCTCTTGGCTCTATGTTTCTTTGCAAACAAAAAATTTGCCCTGAATCACAGTGTGTTATTTCCACTTGTCAAGATAAAGGTTAATGAAATACCAGTAACTGCATCACAAATTGAGCTCTACGTCTACCAGAGATTTTACATAGTGTGTGCAGAACGCGCCTGGTCTGCACTACCTATGCTTAGAGAAGGCTGTGATTAAAAAAAAAAAAAAAAAAACAGCGGAGGTCAAGAAATTCACAATTAGAGCAGCTGAGCTCTTGCTCTTCCCTCCTCACCTCCCGCCTGGGGAGGAGAAGGCGCTTTCTCAACTGGCACAAATCGAGATGGGTCAAGATTTAATTCAACACCAGATTCTGCAGGACTGCAGTATTGAAAGGGCAATTTCCTTTGCAAACATTTTCTAGCTCTGGATAATGGTTACTTGGATATTTATATGTTATATAAATTATATATATGTATATATAGATTGGATTTAGAAGCAGCATAATGGTGCATTTAATGTGTAGCTATCTTCGGAGAGATTTATACCAGAGGTGCAAAGAGAATTTTATATATTTATTGCAAATAGTTTCTCATGCCCTAAATGTGAAACCAGGGAGAGCAGAAGGTAGTACTACAAAGCTTTTTTTGTGTGTGTGTAGTAGGACTCAGAAATCAAGAAGAATTATAGGAAGTAATTAAAAAAGCCTGGTTTGTCTCTGAAGCCAGCGACAAATTCCCCTTCCAAATCAATAAGCTGAAGATCAAATCTAGCAATTAAATACCTGCTAACACCAAAGATGCACCAACTCAGGGTCAGTTGGTTGGGTGCAGGGTCAGGAGGAAAGGGAGGAGCAGCTTTGTTTTCTTCCCAGAGAAGGTGACTGATGGGGTGAGTGTCAGAAGCTGCCATTTGGGATGAGTCATGGCACTGGCATGGGGCGTTTTTTATTAATACTAGCTTGAACACATGCCAAGGAGGATTTCCCAAATTTGCAGCCAGTTATTGCTTGTCATAGAGTTAAAACTCTATAGCATGTTATTTCACTCCAAGGCACGCAATCAAAAACCTGTGGAGGTTATTCTGGGAAGGTTTGTTCTGTAACATATAACATGTTTTGAAAATCTGGAGTGTAGATGAATGTAAAATAAAATTATATAAAAAAACCCAAACCTTCCAACAGAGCAAACCCTCTCACAAAAAATCTCTTATCTCTGAGGTAGATTAAAAACTGTTGCTGTGAAATCCCACTGAAGCTTCTATTATGGGCTAAATCAGAATGCTTTGGAGTTCTTGGAATTCAGATCTGAAGTTCATAGTTTCAGCCCATATGCTGCATTTAAAAGCAGGATAAAGAAAGGGTTGTACTTTTTCCTCCTTTTGATATGCAAAGATTTAGTTGAAATACTTACTTTCCAATTGCTTTTTCAGTAGAAATTCACTAGAGATCCTATCTAACCAGCAATACTCGATGAGGGTTGGAGAACTGAAATGAGGAAGCATATCAAGAACTAAAAGAATATATATATGTATAAAGCAACTGAAGAAAGAGATTCTTAACCACTGGACAGGGCTTGTTGCCATCTGTTTAACTTAAAAGTATTGTTGTCATATATCTAACTTAAAAATTTAATGAACCACTAGGAGAAAGGAAATTTGTTATAAATTTTCAGTTAAAATATGAGTGATAACATGCACCATCAGCCATTCTCAGCAAGTCCCTCATTAAAACAGTAGTACGGTACTAGTTTCCTAATATTTCCAGAATAAAACACAGGAAAGAAAATATTAAAAGTTTTACATATTCATCAAAAATAATAAAAACTGGTGTAAGCTCAGAAAAAAATATTTGCCAGAGTTCTTTAATTTCCAGTATTTTTCTGTGGAAATTGTGTATCTGTTTTCTTTTCTTTTCTTTTTTTTTTTTTTTTTTTTTTTTTTAACTTTTGCCCACTAGGTGGCTATAATTGTAATGGCCTCACTTAATTTTCGGTATCAAATTCTCAGCTTTAATAAAGTATATTCGTACTTTTTCTACATTATATCTTCTTAATCTCCATTTGAAGTGATGGGCTGCTAAAGTTACCAGTTTCTGGGATTTATAGAAAACAGAGGTTTTCAAAATGGCTGGCTGCAGCGGGGTCGAGGAACATGAACCCTCCTCCAGTTTGAAGGACCAAGGGGGAACTCAGTTTTCATTACGGAAAGATGTATTTTTGCTTTCTGATAATAGGAAGAACAACCAAGGCCCTTTGCGAAGGCTTTTCAGGTGGTCTCTCTGCAACGTGTCTGCTGGCTCGTGCCAGCTGTGGTTCCCCCAGTCTCCAGCCAAAGGGGATGACACTTGCCCTCCAGCTCAGAAGACACCTTCCTAATCCCACCAGCAGGCCAGATGCTAATGATCATCTAAACGGTGCCGCTTCGGTTCAGACATCTCAACACGCTCAACAGCCCCGACTACAGGATAAGGGAATCGCTTCTTTCCACAGTTTTTGAGTCAAAGGCAAGCTTTGCGATGGGTGCAGGAGCACTCATAACGTCTCCCTCCAGAAAGCATGAGCCTGTTTGGATTTACTGTAGCCCCCCCAGCGCAAGCTATGTGCTCTGGTCACAGGTTATACTGGCAGCTTTACAGTCCCTGGCCCGTTCAGTTTGCAAACCTGCCCCTACTGGATATCATCTTTTATTTAACTCCTGGCTCAATACTGCATCTGAGGATGTGATCAAGCTCCATCAGTTTTTGTAAGACTTAACTGCAACTTTTTGATTTAACATCTGTAAGGACAGTTTGCTCAGTCAGGACCTTGCAATACACATAAATCGAGCAGTGCCTTTTCCTTGGTTGAGAGTGCCGTACTATTAAAGAGTGTACGTCCAGCATCACAGTTTTTTAGACAATCTCAAAGACAGCACCTCTGGCATATCATTACCCTAAACCAAAAGTTTTGGTTTAGAAGAGATTGAAGGCTGCTGTGATGTATCAGTTTAATGATATCGGTCAAGTAACTAATGTCACTTACTGCTCGCTCTTGCAGAAATACCATGTAAAAGTGTTTGGAAGGGTGCAACTGTAGACAAACCAGTGTGTCACCCTACTTTAACTCTATTTCCTCCTAAAGCAATATAATTAAGCACTCTGGGTTTTGAGAGTGTGTAGATGAGTTTTTAGAAGGGAAGGAACCATCTATGAACATGCCAGAACTGACCGTGCCTGGGTACCTGCGCTTCCCGGTAACAGCGCGAGGAGGGTCCTTCAGCCGCTGCCTCTGACCCAGCTGGGTTAGTGTGGCGGGGGGGTGTTTTGCTGTGTTCTGCCCTCTCCCTGGTGCATGCAAATCCGGTCTACCCAGGTATGTAAATCAGGTTCATCACCGTGGTCTCTGAACACCTCATAAACTGATGTTAATCAAGAAAGCATAATAAGCCTTCCCATTCACTCAAAGCATAAATAAGGACGAAACGCTCAAATAAAATGACTGTGTCATCCTAAATTCTTTGTTTCTGAGGCTGCTGCAAGCTTGTCCGCTGTCTAGAGCACCGAGCTGGGTCGCTGTACGAGAATTTTGGAAGGTGCCCTTAGATGTGTCTCTGTCCTACTCGTGCATCTTTTTCCCATCTGCAAAACAGGACGAAGTATTTTCGATTCTTCTGTAAAGCACTTCAAGACTAATGGGTGAAAAGTGCTAGGTGCTGTTGAGGCAGACAGAGGTTTCATTTATCCTCTCTTCCCATTCCCTAGAAAGTAATTCCTGCCATTATCCTTTGAAACAATCTCCATGAGTTCCTAAAACACAGACGCTTCCTCCAGGTCCTCAGGCTTGCTGACTCTTCTGTATTTCTGTGTCTACAGCATCTTGCAGAACAAGTTTAAGCACAATAATCTGCATGCAAATATTTTGCAAATAGAGCAATTCCATATCCTGCACCAAACATCCTATCTGTAGCCCACCGAAAAAAAAAAATGGGCATCTTTGTGATAAAACTACAAACAAGAGCTTCATATAGCATCATAACCATATAGAGCTGAAACAATTTAACTCTCATCATATAGTTTTCAGTATTGTAACAACAACAGTATAAATAGCCATGTTTTCTGAGAATTGCAAAGGACAAGTGATTAAGGTCAGCATCCTCCCAATAGTATCTTGCCTTTGGGTGCCTAATTTAAGACTCTCTGGAGCTGATTTTCAACGGTGCAGGGTATCTAAAGCTCCCATTAAAGTGTGATAGAGTTGCAGATGCTCTGTATTTCTGGTAATTGGGCTGAGGAGAATTTAAGCTGTGCACGCAAAAACAGAAGTATGCAAAACTGCATTGAACAACACAAGCTCACTTGTGCAGGGGATGGAGCTGGTTCAAGACCGTGCCACTCACTCCTGCAGATAGCACAGCTCCCTCGAAACTCTGCAGTGTCCTGGTGCAACACACCCTCGCATACGCTTGCCATCCCAAAGCAAAATTTGTACCACAGAGATTATCTGTGTAAACAGAGTCGCCCCTGCAATACCAGCGCCGTAGAGAAACAGAAAAAGAGCCCTAATAGGTGCTGCTCACCTTGCATAACTTACCCCTGGAAGATGCTCAGGTATTGGGGAGAGCGGCGCACATAGGACCCTAACAGAGACGAGCTGGGCTGCACCAGAGCCTTGTCCGAACACCGACAGAGGTATCTAGCTCCGAGTAACGGAGCCTGAGAAGCTGTTAGAGCCGAGACCAACGAGCTTCTCTCAGATGGCTGCTCTCTTTTTCATGCTGAGGATCAGGCATGTTAGCTCCTGAATCCTGAGCCAAAGCCCCTGGAGCTGATGGAAAGGCTCCAATCAACTTCACCAGCCTCTGGATCAGACGTCGGGGTCAACCACACGCTTTCTGAGAAGGGATGGCTGCCACCTCTCCTAGCCTTATCTGGGGCTTGCGCTGAAACAAAGCGCCTTGCGAGCGTGAACGAAAACACCAGAGAGCGTTTGGTGGTAAATTCTTTTGCACAATTCATTTTTGTTTTGTATGATTTCCAACATTTCTGGCAAAAACATTTCCTCTGACTGTTTTCCTTCTAGAAACAGCCAGTTCCAGACAGAGTCATTCTGCCACTATTTAGCTGGGTAGACATGAGTCTATTTAAAACACAGCGCAAGAGCATTAGCAAAACACTTGTCTCCTTCCAAGACAAGCAGGGAAGGGGAGGGTGCGTGTCGCTGGGGTGCCACCTCGGGCGTCCCTAAGAGGTTTGAGTCTGTCTCTTCTCAATTTGGGCTGAATTTTAGGTTTCTGGAGATGGAGTCAGTGACCAAACCTGACGAGGTTTTTAGAGGCAGCTCTTGCGCAGCCTTGGACATTTAGGATTTTGGCTCTCCGCTCTCGTTCGCTCTGTGGTCAGCAGTTTAATTATTTACCAGGTTATATACAGTAACGGTTAGAAGCAACTGTCAAATCACACATTTTTATAATGCGAGGGTAATTGGGTTATTTTTCTCCCACCAGCTAAAATCCTGTTCTGCTGGGAGATGCAGAGTCATAGCTCTGCTGGCTTGGCGTCCTGCCATCTCACTGCTCCTTTAACAACCCATACCTCCCATTGAAGGAACTCAATGTCCTGCTAGCCAGGAGGACGTCAGTGTTTCTATGGAAACTCTTCCCAAAGATTCTCGCGCCGCGCTGCTGCTGCTGCTGCGTATTGTATGACCGGCTTTGTATACTGCAATTCATTATAGCGGCTGTGACGAAAAGGCAGCACTTTCTGCCTGAAGGGGGGGAAAAAAAGCATTAAAAACCACCTTAATATTAATAAAATAAGCCACTAAAACCAAAGGTGCTAATGCTATTTGGCATTTGAGTTATGAATGGAATCCGCTCGCCTGTGTTTCTTACAGAGAAATGAAAAATACTGTTTCCTGAATAATTAGCTCAGCTGAAAAAGCTTAGAAATTCCACCTACAGCCCTTTTTCTTCCAAGTAGGTAGGGGGAAACTTTCCACCTATCACTATTACAATCCTCAGGATAGATGAGTGTCACATAGGTAACAGACGGGCCCAGACAAGACCCTACACACGGAGCACTGGGGAGGCTCCGGTCCAGACTTGGATTTCACATTTGATTTAAATTCTGTGAAGAAGGCACAGAATTAATAGACTGAAGGAAGAGTCACATTAATTCTCCATTTTCCTCAATAACAGAAAATCTCTGGGACCGACAGAGAATGCGTTGCCAGTGTTTACGTAGCTCTCCCTAATCATGTCCAAACATGGCCAGATTGCTAACCCATCTGTAAATGAGCACCAGGTATTAAATACTAGCAAGTCAAAAGACCTGTGCTCTGTTGCCACCTCTATCATTGATTTGCTTTGCTATTTTATATTCAGAGGTATCTGTTAACCTTGAAAATCTGAAATTTCTAGATGCTGCTCTGAAGGAGCCTGGGACCTGATTTTCAGCTGAAAAAAATCTTGTTATTCTTGAAAAACCTGGGGAACCTTAACTCCCACTGACCCTGGAAGGAGCAATGGCCTCTTGGCATCTCAGAGGAGCAGACTGCAGGTATCTCAAAGTAGACACCCCAGTATCAAGGTACTCAGCTAATGAATGCTTGTGGAAAGGTGACACCTTAACCCAGCAGAAGTTTGAGATCTCCTGAAGGAAAACATTATGTTCATGGACTAAGCTGGCAAATGGCACAGAGTTAAAAAAAATCTGAGTAAAGAAGAGGATGAGAGGAGACAAGCATTTTATTTTTAAACCTTATGAATTTCTGAGTAGATCTGCTTTGCTACTTTCCTAGGGAGAAAGGCAAGGTTGAGAAAACAGGAATTTCAGACTATCCTAGCTCCCTGATATTGTGGTAGAGAATTGTATTACCTTTAATTGATGTTTCTGAGTGCATTCGCATTGATTTAATACAACCACACTCTTTATGCAGAGAACATTCTATTCTCAGAGCATAATCTAGACCCATGCAAACAATATAGATGTTTCCTGATAACATAATTTAGAAAGAGGCGATCTAATTACTGCCTATGCTGAGTACACAGCATCTGTGCGCTTGCCAGCATACAATGAACCTTCGACCCCTTTCGGAATCTGTACAGGGAAAAACTCCCAAATCCTCCAATGTGGTTCTCATTTTGCCGAAAGCCTTTTCCATCTTATTAAATATGCTCGTTCTCCTGCCTTTGATTTTTAGCTTCCTAACGGTACCTCATGCTGAAATTATTTAGAAGGATCTCAAAGACTCTTACATATGAAATTCAGGGATCATTGCTGTGGAAATATATCTATTCTTGGAAGAGAGGACAGCAGCAATGTGGGCAACTGCTAGAGAGTAATGAGGAGGGGACATGATAGATTCTGTCTGGGGTATCTTACTCTTTTAAGAAGTGCAATGAAGCAGAGGCTTGCTTTTAAGAGCTTCTCTTAAGAACTTGGAGAAGAGGTTGGAACTCACCCAACCTGCTCCTAAAAAAACTCTGCTTGCCTATAGGCAGTCCTATTGCCATGATTTAAGATGAATATTTGGAGCACTTTTGTCTCATAAATCATCAAGTAAGTGTGTTTCATTATCTTCTCACTGATGGGAGGATATACTGGATGAGACTTTACTAGCTGAAAATTTTATCTCCAGGGTCAAATCTCTCCCAGCTCAGTAGCAGCTGGGAAACATATTGCCCCATAGCGGGGCTTTGCATGGAATAAGCAAGCTTCATAATCAATTGAGATCCATGAAGTAAAAAAAAAATAAAAATAAAAAATAAAATTAATAATTATAGTTATCAGCAGCCTCAGGAAAAGAAAAGAAAAAAGAAATCGATGCCTGACTTGGCGCTGGAGACTCAGTAACTCTCCTCTCGTTCGGAGCGCGGTCCCTCCGGAGCCCTTTCCCGCATTGCGAAGCCACCGCATAATGGAACAATTCAGCTCAACTGCAGCCGCGGCTCGGCTAAAGATAGGCCCGGCGCTGTAACGGGAGATAGGAGAGGTGCTGTAGGTTGGCACCGAGGTGCCTGGGCAGAACTGCCAGCGGGCACTGTGCCCGCACTGGAGGAGTTTTTCAAATGACTTCAGCGAGACCAGAATTAGCTCGTACACCTGATGCAATGGTTCAAGGCAAAACCCTTGCAAGGCAAAATGTCTGTATTTTGAGTTCCTGCTCAAATCTGCCTCTCTCCATATTGCGAGCGGTAGCAGCTTTCCTGTTGGCATCCACAGTCAATAAATGGTGCACGTAGGATCTGGGACCTCCCGTCAGCGAAGGGACCCTACTATGAAAGCTGGTCCCTTGCTGGGATCTGATGGAGCTGAAAGTGGTTTACCATTATGACCTGGAGTGAAGGCCCGTTACAGAAAAAAAAACACTGCTTAAACTCTAAAATATGGTCCTAAATATGTCTTGAGAATCAAAGATGCATGTTACAATTATACGTCTGAATTGGGCAAGGGGCAAAAGCAAGAGTTTGAGCTCGATGACCGCTGAGATTAAGTGAGAGAGGGAGGAGGCCAACTTGAAGGAAGGAAAAAGCAACACATTTCTAGCCAGCAGAAAACACAATAAGAAAGGAACCTGTGTAAAAAGTAAGGGGTAAACAAGTGAGAGTAGATAGTACCAGCAGTATCATTCTGTCATTATACCTCTACATATCCTCTCAGATCCCAAGTCTCTAGCAGACTGAACAATCCCGAGAGAGGGTTTGGTTTTACACCAGTTCAGATAAATTCTGCAGAATTAGCCACACTGGTTAGCGTGGGTGAGACTAAACAATACAGATTATAACATAACGATTTACTCTGGTCGTGATAGAAAATCAAACTGAAATTAAATTTGGTAAATATTAAATTTTGGTAAAAAAAAAAAGTCATTTTCTAAAACGGCAGAAGAAAATCAATGACAAGGAGGAGTTAGAGATGAAAGCAGAGAGAAGTATATACATTTTAAAACTTTTTAATTTAAAATTATAGGAAAACCATTCAATGTATACAGTTTCTGGGGCTTCTTTAAGCAGGGAAAGAAGATTAAAATACTAATCTCCACCAATTTCACTGTGTAGCAGCAAAAATGAGTGTGGCTAGAAGGACTGACCTATGAGAAAAGATTAAAAAGAGCTAAATTTGTATAGCTTGGCTAAGCAACAACAGTGAATGAGGGACGTGTTGGCAGGGTGCAAAACCAGAGAAAGATGGATTATTATTTGGAAAGACAACAGAGTTAGAGGATGAAAATTAAAGAGAGGTCAGGCAGAACACTAGAAAAAAAAAAGTCCTTTAAGACTCTGGCACATATTTTAAGTAATGGAAACAGTATTACTCAGAACATATAAGCACAGGGCTGAACTAAATGCCGTGGTGAAGCTCGTCAAACGTGACCAGTGACTTCAGGCATTTCTATTCTTGAGTTTCCAATGCTAATCACCTTCCGAAAAGTGACAGCTCAGCTCTTTCTATAAACCGTTTCTCCCCAAAGTAGGCATCCAACAGTTGCTGATCATTTCTTAAAATCCTGAGTGAGAAACAAACCACACGGAGCAATCCTGCACTCCGAGGACATGGGCAAGCTAATCTAATACATCTTTGTCATCTCTGGTTTCCATGACAGTTGCATAATCAGACGTTTATGTAAGTAGAGGATTCCACTTTAAATAGCAGGCTATGAGCTCATGTGCACCTACGGTATAACCGTTTGAATGGAAATGATGTGCCAGTCGTGTAAAACTAATGTTTTCATGCTTCTGTCTTATTTTTATTTATGTATTGTGGCAAATTAGCCTGGAGACTAACACTCACAGATGACTAACTCTTCTTGTTGTGGTACAAAAATAACCGCAGTCTTATGAATGGCTGGACTCCGCACTCGCCCAACCGCCCGGTCCCAGATCCCGAGGCCAACGCGTGCGGCCGAAAACAGCAGGCTGCAGGCGGCTCTGAGCTGCAAAGGTGACTGGCTGCCCTCAGCCGCTGTTTCGGCAGCCGGCGTTGGCCAAGGCGTAGGGGTTTCCTAGCCATATCCCTCCTGCAACCGGCCAGAGCAGGGGCCGGGCTCTGCGAGCTCCGGCGGTATGTCTTGGCCAACCTGGCATTTCTCGAGGCAGGAGGAATTTCTCCTGGGCAGCTCTCTAGGTTTAGGAAGCTCTGCAGAGGCTTTATCAAGGCTGCTCTTAGCTCTTGCTTGTGCAGAGTATCATTAGCTGATGCCAAAAGCAAAAACGCTTTGCTATATGCGGTGTTAATTGTAACAGACAAAAGCAGAGCTGGTCAGGGATTTCAGTCCTGTTCCTCCTTAGCTTTGTGTAAAAGCAGTGTCATGCAAACAAAAGTGACCACAGACAAACCTGCCTGCAAAAAAAGCAGCTCCCTAGCTGCAGTGGCTCTTACTTAAAGGCTGCAGACATCAGCAGCATCAGCATCCCAGTGAGCTGATCCCAGATGCTTCATAACATATATATTCTGGTGGCTCTTCAAAAACTGGTCAGAATTTGTGTCCAGTTAGCTGATCCTGACCCTCCTTTAGACCCTCTTCTAAGTGTTTTTTCACTTCATTCTGCACCAAGCCACTACATGCAAACATGTCCCCTGAGAAGAGGAAGAGGAAACCAGGCAGGGGCGGAAGCCTCATCTGCTCTGTCAGCCTTCGCAGTCCCAAATCTGGAGGGCTGTCGCCGGTCTCCAAACGTGCACTGCCTTCCGCCAAAGAGCGGGTTATTAGAAAAACACGAAGTATCCTATGGACTGTTGTTCCCAAAGTCAAGCAACCAGCAAGAATATCTACACTTGCTCCTCAGCCTAATCTCCCTTCCCCTGCCAGAGCTGATTTAGTAACAAAGACGGACAAAATAGGGTGGATTGAGGTTTGCAAGTGACTGGCAATTGGATTTTGTAAACTCAGCGGTATCTCAGAACAGGCTTCAATTTTCTCTGACCCCTCCCCCCCCGCAGCTCCTATTAGCCTGGATCACTAATTTTGGCCCAGACATTCGTCCAGATTTCTGACGGGGGTTTCGTTCGCTTGTGCAAAGCGACTCCTTCCTCCGTGTAGCAGACATAGGCAGTGTAATGGTTTAATTACACTGAGCATTACTGCTCGGTATAGCTGGGCTCTGACGCAAGTTACGTAACTGGATTGTTAATGCTTTTTATATGTTGGCGGAACTGAAATTAAAAGAGGAAATTATTCTCCTGATGCTCAACTCTAATCCCCATCTGTCTGTGTTTTTACTTTTCTGCACTTGCAAAGCTCCCTGATCAAAAGGTCTTGAACAGATTCCAGATTTCCAATTTAGTTTGCTTATGCAACCCAAAATATTATGGCAGTCTTTCCTGGGGGCGATTAAGCATATATTTTCAGTTCCTCCAAGGCTCTCTGTTCCAAGAGCACTAAAAATGGCATAAAGCTTTAGCTCATTCCATACCATTAGCACCACAAACAACTTTTTTTTTCTTAAAATTTAAAAAAAAACAAAGAAATAGCCAACAGCTTTGCAGGGAAGCAGTATATTCTGAAAAAAAAAAAAAAAAGTGATTTGTTATAAGTCCTCTGTGCCTTGGCAAAAAAAGAAATAGCAGGGAGTCTATACTGATGGAGCTCCACAGCCAAGGCAAACAGTACGGGACTAGATGGAGGAGGAGATGTGTCTTGAGCAACCATGGCAGATTCCTGAATCTCAGGACTTCAGAGACACTTGGATCTAGACTTTTGCTTTGTCCCATCGTAAGGATGAGGTTCAGCTGCCCAGCTGGAGACGGAGCTGATCTTTCTTGTGGTTTGGACGCTGCTTGGCTCATCCCCAGCCGAACACTAGCATTGAGAGTTTTTATCCGTTTACTCTTCCTCCTCCTTTCCCAGCCCTCAGCCCTATGGTGTCAGAACTGCGAGACAACCAGCAGCTTTTCTCCGAGGCACTCAGGAGAAGACTTCTGCCAGAAATGGAGGTTTTATCCAAAGCTCCAGGGAATGAACCCAAAGTACAACTGGAACGCTCACGTGTCCTCTCAGTTTGGTGTTGGCTGCTGTTGTGCTCGGGAGATGGTGGGGAGCGGATCTCTCAGTGTGCTCTGGAAGATCAAATCTGGGGTGGAAGGAGTTAAAAAAAGTGGCAAAAAAAGAGCAAGACACAGTGAAAGGCAAGTAGGAGGGGGGGGAAAATCTACAAGATTATAACTGTTCATGTTTTGCTTGTAACACTGTCTAATCTTGTTATTAATATGCAAGTCTCTGCGCGGGGAAACACGCTTCGAAATTGCCACTCTTCTGGACAATAGCCACGTTATGACTGTGGGAGGAAGATCCAGCCTTGGCTCCAGCCCTCGGCACGCGGAGGAGCGCGCTTCGCCGGCAGCCGCGCTTCTCTACGGGGGCGACCGGGATGAGACGGTCCTTTGGCTTCCAGGGGCAGGACGGGCGGCAGCGCGGGCAGCGGACGGCAGGACGGACGCTTGGTGCCCTTCGGGTTGGGCGCGCCGCTGTCAGAGTTTTTTTTTTTTATTATTTTAATAAAGAAGGAATTTCCTTCTTTTTTAAGAAAGGAGGAAATCAGCACAGTGCAGAGGGGCTCGCGCGGTCTCCCCTGCGCCGTTCAGCACCCGCGTTTTCGTGACACCCGCGGGCTCCAGGCGGGGACCGACGCTCTCGGAGCCCTGCGGCCGCCGGGACGTTTCGGCGGACCTGTCGCGCTGGGGCAGCGCGGCGCAGGTTCCAGCTCGCGCGGTGTGCAAGCTCGCGCTAAAAACTTGCCGGCCCTGCGGCGAAAGCTGAGCACGTGTTAAAATGCGGCGCGCCGGGCGTTAGGCACGTGCTTCACCACCTTGAAAAATCAAACTGACGGCAACCAAGCGCTTGCGCTTTCTGCTGAACCGGGGCCTGAGCGCTGCTCAGACCCCCGCTGTCTTAAGCGAGGCATCCTTCACCAGCACTTGATTTGAACATATGCTCAGAAAATACAGTTAAAGAAAGCCAGGAGAAGGCTAAAGAAACCTTTGGAGAAAGGAAAACAAACAACAAGACCGCAGCACACGCTGCCTTGCTGCCGTTTACGGTCCGTTCAGCGCGCCCAACTGCTCCGAAGGCAAGCGGTATTTCTTGCGTTTCCTATTAGCTGCAAGCGCCCAAATAAATCTCAAGCACGAGCGCCACTGATCTAGCTGTTTTCCTCGTTGTAAACTGTCACCCAACAGACCTTTTTCTCCAAATTTGATTTTGCAACCGTGTTGGGATAACAGTAAAAATGGATAGCGTATAATTCATTCATGAGCAGTTTGTTGTAAATATTTAAAGGTTTTTTTTTAAAAATCCCAAACAAACAGGCTTGCAGTTGGTATCCCCGAACTGCACCACGTGTTCCTGTTCCCTGTCTGGAGCGGCGTAAATCCACAAATGCTCGTTTGCAGAGCTGCTGGGCGAATGCAAACTGCAAAGTTTGCTCCGTATTGGGGCTTCCCAGCGTATCCAAATCCGATAAAACAAACTCTGGGCAAACCGCGGCGCTTAAGAGGCGCCTTCGCCACAGCAGAAGCGGTTGCATAAAATAACTCCAACCTCTGAGCAAACGGAAAAGGGAAACGTCCGAAAAACGCCCTGGCGCGGCAGGCAGGTCCGGCGGCGCGGGCGCGCGCTGCTGCGCAGGGCTGGCGGCAAAGCCTTCAGCGCGAAGCCGCGGAGAGGAGCCGGTGGAGAAGAGGCCGGGGAGCGCGCCGGGCTCCTTGTGGAAGGACTGTCACATTTTATCACAAGTAAGTTACGGAGGACCTACTGAATTTGAACCTCTGACCGTGCTTCCTGCCTAAACGCTTGCATTTTTAAAACAGCACCATAAAATCCAAAATAAATAAATAAATAGATAAATAAATAAAATCACTATTCAGTGTAAGCCTTACTTTGGAGATTTTTCATTCTCATTTAAAACTGGAAAATAACGTTATGCCGGGTTGGGCTCTGACTGCTGGAATTATTGTATAACTGTATTACAGGTGGTTTGAAAACACTTCCTATAAAGCAATGTATAGGACACCAAAGAAAGCGATGAAACTTCCTGTCAAAGAATTTGTGTTATTTTTTTGCCCAGGATGGCGGCCACTCGCTCCCGTCCTGCTTTGGAAACGCTGTGTTTGAACCGGATACCTACGGGAGTGCCGCCCCTGCGATAACCACAGCCGTGCGCAGACAGCTCGTGTTCCTGCAAGAATAAGCTAAGTCGTAACTGGTCTTGGGATTTTTCACAGATTTCAAGGAGCTCTGGATGAGGCTTCGTGTTTCTTTGAAAGGAGCTTTGTATCCAGTCCTCATCAGAGCAACATTTGGATTTTCAGGTAAAAAGTCTGTTCTTTTCCGTAGGAAAAACACGGCTCCTTCTAGAAGGCACTGAGCTGGTTCACACTCACCTGTTCCGTTAGTGGAAACCATCGCAGCTGGACACGCGATGTTTGTCATCACCAGGTGTCGTAGGGACATTCTCACGGGGCAGCGGCCAAAGAACCCACCCTGCCCCTTCGGGGTGAGAAATCAGTATATTGGTACAAACGTCCCCCTTCCCATCACCGCCTCCACGCCGCCCGCGGCGCACAAAGGGGAGCTGCACCGGGAGAACGTCCGTGTACAACCAACGTCTTCTGCAGGTCGTTCCAAAAGCATTGGGGGGTTATTAAAAAAAAAAAAAAAAAAAAAAAGACCTGCTTGATAGCAAAGTCGAAAGTCTAACAAAAGTTTGTGTGCTTGGGGTTGCATGGCTGTAATCTAGCAGGATTGTAACAATATCAAAAAGAACTGCATAAACTGCTGTTTTTGTTTTTCTGTGTTCATAGGAAAAAATATTACAGGCTAAGATAAACTGAACCATTCTCTTTGAACTTTTTCTTTGTTTGAATTAAATAGTCTGGATGCCAGCAAGTTAAAACATACTGCAAACTGCATCAAGTTTGCTAGCTTCATTTTTTTTTTTTTTTTAATGAGGAAGTGTTCCTCATGATAACTCGAGAAATTGTACTTTCTGAATGGTGGGAAAATACACAATTATGTCATATCCCCCCCAAACTAAACACTCTATTCAGCAAATACTGGGGGTTTTTTTGTTGTTTCTTTTTCTTTGCTTCTATACTGGAAAACTACTTGGGGACTATACTTCCTCTTCGAGGTGTTCCTTCAGACTGCTGTTGCCCCTATTCATGTTTCTTTTCCAGCATTTTTCCAAATTTTTTTACGGTGTTTAGATCCGGTCTATCAGCTCCGAAGATCTGCTGTTCTTTACAGAGCAGTGCTGTAACTTGGAATCCTTTCTGTTGGATGTTCGGACGCGGGTACTCTTGGCACAGCTGATGGAGTCTGCGTCGAGCCGCAACGCGGCGGCGGCGGCACCGGCCGCGCGGGCGCAGCCCCGGCCCGGGCGCTGGCGCGCGATTCCTCCCGCTCGCGGCCCGCCAGCTGCCAAACCGTTCGCTGGCGCCCGGGTCCTGTTCGAGCGGTGGGAAAAAGCCGAGCGACTCTCTGCAAAGCTTTCCGCGCGCCGGCCGTCGCTGTTTTGCTTTGAACCTCTCGGATTAAACTTTTCTGCGAGATTTATTTTGATGGGGATTTTTCACGTTGCAACACAAGCCATGCCAGCTGCGGTGCACGCAAAGCCATCCCCGTCAGAGGGGAAAACGTGCAAACTGCAAAACAGGGCAAAGTTATAAGGATGGAACAAGCCCAGATGGATTCTCCTATTTCTGTTGCCAGAAATGACTCAGATTTATGTGCTTTATGGTAAATGCTTGGCGTGCTGCCATGGCCACGGGCCCCAGGGCAGGACTGGGACAAGAGGGTCATCGCAGACCTAGAGATCAGCTGCTTTGCAGCTACTGGAGACCAAAGAACTGACCCTGTCGCACGGAAGTTGAAGGACGAGTCTAGCTTTAGTTGCTCGTTAGAAATGTCTGCTTTTTCAGAAATCAGCTCCTCGTTTCCTTAGTAACCCGTCTTGGTAGAAGTAAGTGCACCTGAGCGTAGCTTAGCAATGTGAGATTCCCGCACGCGTTGCCGCAGCCATTTCCACCCACTCCCGGGGTCTCCGCAAGCCGCCAGCGCGCGGCACGCCGTCCGGCCGCTGCAGGGGCCGAGGGGCCTCCTAACCAAAGCCTGAGCCAAGACCAAAAATAAACCCTCACCAGCCACCGCTGCAAACGCAGCTCCCAGGGGATGGGGACGGGGACGCTGCGCGCGGGGACGCGGGCGCGTACGCCCGCCCGCGCCGCTGCGTGGGAGGGGGCTTAACGGGGAGCCGAGAAGGAGCCCACACGTAGGCGGAGAGAGGAGCGGGTGTTAGCGGGGCCTCCTCGTTTTCCCGGACGGCCCAGGAGAGCGAAGGTCGCGCGGGAAGCGCCCCTTCTGCAGCCCCAGAGACTCCAGGGGCGGCTTCGGCTCTGCCGGGGAGACGCGCGGGCCTCGTTAGAGCAGCCCCTCTCCCCAGGGCGGCCGCGCCGCGGAGGGCGAAGTCACACGTGAGTCGGGGTGAGACGCTCGAGGGCTGCCTAAGCCACCACGTTAGACACGCACGTGGGCCGTGCGATTGCATTTAGCAACCCAAATCGTCTGCAGAACCGTTTCGCAGTCTCCACTGCACTTTGCAGACAGACGGTCGTGCTGGGTGAGCAGTGAGGCACGTCCCGGTTCTCCTACGGGCAAAGAGCTCAAAGGAAGGGCTAGCAGGGTTCAGGATGAAATGCAAAATTAAGTCAGCACAAGAAGGAGCTGCAGCCACTGGCATAAAGCACTGGACTGGAAGTTGGAAAGGCCAAACCGACTCTCCGGACTTGCCCCAAACTCCTCTGTTATTTCAGTTTGCATTATGGCAGCCTTGGAGGCCCTCGGGTTAGTCTGGGCACAGAGGACCCTTTCTTTGGAGATTTTAGATCTAACTATTCCACCAAATTCCTCGGTGCCTCTGTAATAGGCACCTGACTCAGAGGACTCCTGGGACTGGATGGATACTGGATTCCACGTGCAGAGGCCATTTAGGTATCAACCTAATTATCCTACCTATGCTTTTATATATATACTTTTGTTAGCGGGCAATTGGTAGCGGTCTCACTTGCCCCATTCCTTCTGCATAGCATTGGGTCTTAGCAGTCAGCTGTGTTCTGCAGGAGGGACTCTGCTGTTTACTGCTCTTCTTCCCTTGCAAGGCCCAGATACAGGGCCCCTTTAAAACCTGCATGAATGAGGCTCTCATAAATTCCATATTCGAGAAACTCTGTCTGCATCCTATGGTCATAAAAAGAAATTAAAACTGCATATAACATTCAGTACCCTGTAATCCCGCTGCACAGCTTTATGCCTGCATAAATCAGAGCCTCTCATGAATATTGCACTGTACCTGCAGCTGCCCGACCCACATGTTTAAAAAGGATAAATAAAATGGAAACAAAGTGACAGTCACGTAAAGGTTTCACGAACAGCACCTGCTTTCTGAAAGCTTGAAAGGTCACAAAAAGCAACCGGAGGAGTACACAGATTTCAGAGACCTGATCAAAGCCTTAAGAGGGGGAGGAAGTGTGTGTTTTTCCCCTTTTGCAAGGGTGAAGGAAGCACTGTAATACCTGGCATATCCTCTGGCACCAGTTTTGTGGTCATGGAGAAGCACAAGCTACAGAACACCCTGGGGACAGCAAGGAGCAAGAAAGAAAAGGCATTTTTTAAGCCTTGGAAGAGAAGCAAGACCAGGGCTTTAAAGAACTCTGTAGTGAAGTGTTTGTCCACCTAAACCAACTCACAAGAGTTTAAGATTTCAATTTTTGTATCAATTAAAGGTGAAGATCTATTTTGTGTTTTTTTCAATCCCAAAATCTTAAAGTTTAAGAAAATAGTTTATTGTGCAACACCAAAACAGAGACCAGCGAGAGATGCTATTATACTTTCCAGACACCAAAAAAATGCATCAAGGTTCCCAGGGGATTTCTGGTGCAGCATCTTCAGTAATGGGTAACAAAAAACACTGCAGCAGCAGCCTGCTCTGTCCCCACCGCTTCCCTGGCTCCATTTGCTGCCCAGCAGGTCTTGCCCCCAGAACTGATGGGAATCGTGCGTGCGAATGGCACAAAGGCACGAAAGAGAGGGTCAAGTGCACTATAAATCCACCTTCTCTGAACTGATCAGAGACCACAAGTCAAGGCCGTCAACCTGGGCACCTACCTGCTGTGCAGCCTTTGCCAAGTTAGGTTGCTTCTGCCTCAGTTTCCCCATCTGCAAATAATAATGCTTCAGCTACTAAAAACTCCTTGAATGCCACTAAGAGCCGTGGAGAGCTCAGCTTTGTCCTGCACGGCCAAAATTCTCACCAAAGAGAGAATCTTCCCATTAAGAACAGCAATCCCATTCCTGCTCCGCACTGCTATCCAGACTGCGACTCCTCCCCCATCAACCAAACCCGCAACACAGCATTGGGGCCCCCCCACACGCCGGGCTGCGCTGCAAAATCCTGCATTTTACAGCGTTAGGCAAGGGTTAGCGTTGTAGCCAATAAGTACTGTTAAAAGGGTATTTAATGCTCTTTCCATTGGAATTGATTGAGTGAAGGGAAACAGGCTCTAGTGCTGTTATATCAAAATAATTAGCTCAACTATACATGGCTCAGCTTACTCACTTTTTTTCATTTTCTTCTTTTTTAAGGTCAAGACTGTGGCCAGGAAGGGTAGTGGCACATCCCAGCAGAGCATTCGTGTTTTCTGCTGTATTCACGTGAGTTAACGAGAGAAGAAGCACATCTGTAACCACTGCGCCCCCCCCAACACAATTACATCATAATTAGCAAGCCCCCATCTATGCAAATTTACAAGTTTAATTAATTAAACCGAGTTTAGCGAAGCTGCCTTCGTTTTCAGTAGACGAGGCTTTTGCAGCAGGTTCGGGCTGATTCTTTAAGCCCTTCAGCATTAACTAGAGCTCCGACGCGAGCAAACGAAAACGAGCTGTGACACCCAGGCGCCTTCCGCCCCTTAACCGAGCCGGTTCCCCGCGGAGCAAACCCGCCCCGGGCGCGCAGAGCCTGCGCCCGCGCGCGGGGCTCCGCAGCGGCGCGCTCGGGTCTGGCCCCGGCCCCGGCGCGTGGCGTGGCGTGGCGTGGCGTGGCGTGGCGTGGCGTGGCGTGGCGTGACGCACTCCTCCTCTTCCTCCGTAACCTGCCGGGGCTTCGTAGCGCCGCGGGTCCCCGGCGCGCCGGCGGACTGAAGCCTCTTGCAAAAGGAGATTTTCCGCCCTCCAGCCCCAGCCCGAGTTTTCGTGGACGCCAAGGGCAGTTGCGTACCCGGCTTGAAAAATGGATTTGCACTCGGGCCGGTTTGACAGGTCCTCAGGTGGGTCCGGACCTGCTCAAAGCTGCTTTTCCCTCTCACGGCACCGCGTTTTGCAGACGCGCTCACCTCCCGGCCGCGCGCGGTGGCCCCTGCTCCGGGCGACCCGCGGGGCCGCCGGCCTCCCTCGCCGGCCCCTGCTCCTAGCGTTCACCGGTCGGCGACGCCGGGAAGATGCCGTGAAGACGAAGAGCCGCCGCCCCGAAGGACCGGGGATCTCCAGCGGGCGCCCGAGGGCCCGAGCTCCTCGCCGGGCTCCCGGAGGCAGCGCGGCGCGTTCGCTCGGGCCGTGCCTCCGCCTAAGCGGGTCGGTCGCTTAAATGGAAATAAATACGTAATGCAACAGCTCGCTGCGTTCAAAGAAACGCCGTGGCAGTCTCCTTCCGTGCCCTAAACGCAATAGGGTATTTAGGATATTTCACAGCGTCCGTATCTAAAAGGTATTTTGCCATGCACATTGCTTTCCTCAAAGGCACCCCTACAAGCCTGTAGCAGATTTCAAGGAGAAATTGCAATTATTCACTGTGGTTCAAGCCCAGATCCTAAGCACTTACGCTAAAGATTCAAGACCAGCCACAGACCATAGGAGTACTGTTTAAAACAAAAATAAAGAGAGAAAGAATTGAAAACCGGTTTCTCCTTTTACTCACCGGCCATATTTTGAGTTCAGGATTCAAATTTCCCGTTCAAACTGAGTTCCGGGCAGACCTGCTCAGAGGGGTAAATGCCACGAAGGTTATGGGTAAGACATCAAACCTGGGAGCGGTTATTCTTAAAGTTAAGAAAGGGACGTTTCTGAAGCTCTATGATATGTCGATAAGAAACAATGGAGAATTGTTTCTTTTAAATGCAAAGAACAAGTAAGTCATAGTATGACTTGTGGTAGAAACGTTATGAAAGTCATCAGATGATTTGCAGTTAGCAATGCTGCACACTAAATCTTTCTAATATTAGAGAGAAATGTAACAATTTACTGTCAGTGCTACGGCCTGTGCTTCCCGGAACCCATCCTGCCTTGCTTCTGCTGCACCGCCCTCTCCACCTGCCTCTATCTTCTAACCAAGCATCACGAATCACACGCTAATAAAAATTTTTTAAAGAAATATTGATTTCCTAAGAAGTCAGATGAATCCTAGAAGTCAGCTCTATGAATATGCCAAATATTTGGAGAATACATGTAAAGAAACAATAGCGAGCTGTTTCCCTTATCCACACATATATTGCCTGTGGCCCAGCTACCATGAAGGTCCACACTAGAACTCCCATCATCTCCAGTGGGACAAATGTGTACAGCTTACCAGGAAAAAGGAAGGAATTTTCTTTTCAAGGAAAAAGAAGAATTACATGTAGAATGAAAAATATATCCCTGAAAAACTCTAAGACCTCACTTCGGCCAGCTAGGAAGCGAATATATGATCTAAATAAGCCTTCCCTATTGAGAGTATGCCTTCTAGCAGGGCCCCTTTGAACACCTCATCCCCTCGCCTGAAACACAGCAGGCAAAGACTGAAACTCCACTAACCAGCTGAGTGCAAGTTCACAAAGCAAAAGAGGTGCTACAACATATATCAAATATTACTTTCAGGTAGAATATAACCAGGCAACAGACATTCAGCTGCCTCTGAAATAGGTCCTCCAGTTCCAGCCTGCTAGCACAGGCTGCCAGCAGATCGATACCACACAGATGTTCTTGCATTGAGAAAGGCAGGAAGAGAAGTGTCTCAGTATTTTCAGCGATTTTCTAAGACTAACTGCAAACCCTTTAAGACATGTGTCCATGCCCTGCAGTGAGTTTGCCAGTCAGCACTTTAAGAAAATAAACTTGACTACAGAATGATAATTTGCATAGTGCATGGAGACTAAAATTAGCCTGCCTCAAATCCATTGCGAGAGGAAGTCTGCTTTGCCACTGCAGTTTCAGGTTTCTTGGCTTTATGTGAAATTCATAGCATCTTTGGAATACAGAAGTGTCCTCTGTCTAGCTCAGCTCCTCTTGGCTGCCACTGTTTTCCAACGTGAGGCAATGCCTATGTCTCAAAGCTGTCCTTTAGCATCAGCAAAAGCCTCATTCTTCCTGAGAGGAAAACAGAACGTACTGAAACTTGTGAATTGCACCTTTTCAGCATGAAAAAGTTTAGAAGAGAGAATGCATTGCAGGTCACAAGATGGTCTGCTCTGGATGCAGGAAGAATAAAAACCTTTCAAAGAGTTACTCACCACATAAGACAGAGTTTCTGAAAGCTTAAGAGAGCAAGGCGGCAGTGGGAGGTGCTCTACAGAAGATGCATGTAATGCAACAATCTTCTCAGGACCGATATATTAATCTTCACTGGCTACTGGATTAGCTTGAGAAACCACAACCAGAATCTCCTTGCATCTCCCACAACATCCCTGCATAACAGCCAGTGCTTCTCTGTCATATTTTAATGTTGTTGATGCTTTGTTGTTTGTATTTGCCAGTTGGCCAAATAACAAATAGACTCACTGTCTCCTTTACTTGGGCTGATGAATGGTTGTCCACGGGAGGTTACACTAGTCCGCCATGGATGTCTCTGACCAATTTAAATTATACAAGAAGTCGATCACTGAGTAAGTGCTAAGCTGTTTTATTTATTTCAACTTTAGATGTGGCAATAGCTTCTCTCCCTGAAATGTATAAATAATTCATTTAGTTATGTGGTGGGATCACTCAGGACTCGTGCTGTGGAGTGCTGGTTGCACACATCCCCCTGTCACCTACTGCTTGACCTCAGCACAGCTCAACCATATTTCATGCATCCCTCATGGCTAAGACTCCTTGGGGTTGGGGCCTGAGCCCTTGGACCAGGTTTCTAAGGGGGGTTGGTTGCTTTGGCACCATGAGGTTTCACATATCTTCACATTTGAAATTGTAGCTACCAGAGGTTTATAGCTTAATGCTTATATTAAATTTGTACGAAATAAGCTTGCTGTAGTGACAACCCAGTTAAATATTGAGTTTTATGCTTTATATAAATGTAAGCCAGCATCTAATTTCATTTTCTGCTGTGTTGTAGAATTGAAAGGTAACAATTAACTCTTAAAAATACATTTAAAATGATTTAGTTACTACTTTCACTATAATATATATCCTATGGAAAGAACCCAGAATAAAAGCTCGCTGATGTGCAGAATCTTGGCTGGCTGCAATTAGGAACAGAACAGCCCCACGACATGAAATCTGATGATACGTTGAACTCCTGACACACAGGAGAAATCTGATCGTCGCAACTCAGCTTCTTCTTAATTTTAGCTGTTTCAGAAAAACAAAGCCTCAATTTAACATTCTTTTTGCCCCACCCTCCACCACTGGAATTTTTTTATATGGTCTGAATTAAATACACCAGACTTTGAAGGTAAAAGTTTTGAGGTTAAATGAAATCCATAGCGTCTTTCTACTTCTTCAGCTATTATCATTAATCCTTAAGCCGATGTGGTGGAGCGCTGTAGGAAAACGAGGTGCTACTTCATCCAACTTTACTACGGTTTAAGTACAATAACACAATGAAACTCGTATTACCGGACTTTTTTTTTTCATAATATCCAGAAGCCAAATTGATGGGCTGTATAATCAACTGAAGGCACTCATTGCTTTTTGCACACCTTAGCCACATTCTCTGCTTCCAAGTTTAAGGACTAATCCTGGAATTCTTATTCAAGACTCAGTGCGAGCAAAACTCCTAACATCTGAGGCAAAGTTTGAGTAAGGCACAAACTACCCAAAGTTGAATTACTGTGCACCAGAGTAGCGAGCTGTGGTAGAAACAGCCAGTAACATGGAGGGTGTCACAGTTGTGGAGCTGACACATGCACAGCGTTGCGTGAAGGTAATTAGGTCTTTAAAGAAGTGTTGCCATACTGGACAGAGTCCAGTTCAGTAGTTCTCCTTAACTTTCAATTTTAGGCTCCTGCAGTCTTTGTTCAAAATATGGATGGCCAACCTCCATGGGAGTGGAGAGCACTTAAGAGGATGGCTTCACCCACCCAGGCTTCTGATAAGCTAAAAACAGATTGAAGGTCTGAAGTCAATTACACTTAAGCGTGTGATAAAATACCTTACTAAATTGGGGCCTAAGTCAGTGTGATCCTAGGGTGGAACTCAAATAAATGCTCTCAGAGGAGGAAGACCAGACACAAGAGTCGTGCCAAAGGTTCTCCTGGGGTGATGGGCTGGGGTGAGTTGCCAGAGCCCTGGCAGTGATAAAACAGCATGATCCAACAGGAGGAGGGATTGTATGACTGGGTACATCGCTATGGCTTAGGAGGAGGAATTTCCTCGTGGGAACATCGCCAAGAGGATGAGGAAATCACTTGCTTTTCTCAGCAGAGGCTACTACTAATAAAGGAGGGGTAAGAACAAAGGTTCTCATCTATGCTGTATGCAGTTTCACCAAGACGCAGTACTAGTATGGCTTTGAGTGACGTTGTATAAAATAACATGCTCTCTTTAGACATTTAAAAATAGGTAAAATAATATATTTTGTCTCTCATAAACATCTGTGATCAGCAATCAGAAGGTCTACAGCAGCGGCTTGTGTAGTCAAGAATAAAAATAGCCAAAGTCTAAGACAGCAGTCCCAGATTTCACCTTAAAGTCTGTTGAGCAAACGTTAGCTAAGACCCTAGAGCTCCTCATCACAACGGGCTCCTACTGCTGGGCTGCCTGTTTGCTGTTTCTGCACTTACTTTTGTGTGTTTGGGCCACCTCCCAAAGTTCTTTCTCCTAAAACATGCTAAAACTTCATCGTGAACTAAGGGAGAGTTCACATCCTTCTAACAGGATTTGTGGAAAAGACACAGAAGGACAAGAAGAGATTATCAGTACTTATGTTTCAGGCTTTTGTCCCTCTTAGAAAATGGGTAAATTGCGATGTGGACAGAGGGGACCTTAGCTTTCCCACAGAACGTTTTAATACAACAGGCGCTGAACACTAGTGGAGCTGTGTGTGCAAGAACCCAGCTTTATCAGGCACAAAGACACATTAGATAGAGCTCAAAAACCCATGGAAGAGTGATCCAAATGAACCCCAAACAATGAAAAACCCCAAAGGAAGCTTTGGGGCACTGAGCTGACTGAAAAGAAGTCTGGAGTGGTGAAGAAAAGATGTTTCTGGAGGTATTCCTACTACACAGAAGGAAATAACTTCCCTGGATTATATCTCCATCCTGTAGGCTCCATCTAAACTGGTTAGAACCTAAGAACAGTAACTTCTGCTCAAAGACAACAGCTTCTTTTATCCTCTTATTCCCCAATAATTTTTTTTGAAATCACTCTTCTAGATAAATAACACTTAGAAGTAAGTGTAGCACTCACAATGAATCTAGTGTAGGGGTTCTCTGTTGCTTTTCATGCCAAGGATCACAAATTAATCAAGAAAATCTTGTTGCTTGGAAACTCTTCTATTCACAGTCGCATCAAATCACTGTAGCAGTAACTTACACCGAAAAATAATGTTAGGAATATTTTTATTTTTAGCTATCTTAATGAAATATAGCAGATGGAAATACAGAGGAAAAGCTCATCCTATGTGACTAGCCATCTGTCTGGGGATCAACAACAAGTTCTTCATGGATCGCAGCTAGAAAATTACTGGGTAATTAATGTCAGTCTTCAAGCTACCTTAAAATTCATCACTCTCGTTATTCTGTTTTAGAGAGATTTCAAATGCCGCTTCTAACTTACCAGCAGCGAGAGAAAAACACTGCCGTTAGTTTGATAGTGCTGGGAGAGGGGACACTATTGAAGCAACCAAGCTCCTAAACCTCGAGTTGAGGAGGAAGCCTCGTGGGCCCATGTCTGGTTCGCTGCAGTCGCTGCCTCCTCCCGTGCAGCGCTGCAAAGCTGTCCGCAATCACGTGGTCATCTGCTCAGCATGAGTTAGACTACTAGGACACATGCTTTAAGGACAACTCCAGTTATCCAACTTTGCCTTGAAGACATTCAGATCCTGCCCTCGGTTCTTTAGCACACCAAGCCCTGAAACTCGAAGGAGGACAAAATTCTTTCGCGTGCAGTATCCCATGGGAAATGGGGGGAAGCCTGGACTGCTTGAACTGAACGGATTTCAGTCTCTGCATTAGCCACGTCATGGAAAACAAGCTATTAACTTGAACGTGGAGCAAAGAGGTGTTATCCAAACTAAATGTTTGTGTTGGGTTTCCTACTGATATCTAGCTTCTCTGGGTTACCTAACCAGCTAGTTAGGAACCCGGTCCTTCAAACCTGCTCCGATCGCTCGCCTGCGATGCTTGTTTTGAGGAAGCCTGTCTCGTTCAACAGCAGCCTAAACAGACATTCAATCCCGAGCCCGGCGAAAGGTCACCCAGCCGAGCTTTCAGGGATCGGATACTTACCAAACGGGGTCACGGTCATTGCCTCACCGCAATGCAACCTGCTACCGCTGCAGGTTGTTCTCGGTTTCCTTTTTGGGAAAATCAGTGCGTTGTCACAAGAAATCGTTTGATATTTTTCCATTATAGAATATCGCTTACTCTCCCTCCGCAATGGGATGTTATTATCGGACTGTGTTAACTCTGTTTATTGCTTCCATTCTGCCAGCTCTTACCATTCACTTTGGGACGGCTTTGGTTATTTTTATGCTTTAATTTAAGAGCACCGTGCTCCAAGGCTGCGCTTTAAGAAATGCCCTGAGGAGCAGAGCCAAGGGAGCCATCAGCTTAGCTGGCGGACTGCGCCAAGCTTGACACAGTGGCTTAAGAAATACTTCTCCTCCTGGAAATCCAGGCACAAACATCATTAATCTTCACAAAACCCTTGACACATAAAAATCTTACTAAACAGGTGTAAATTGTGCTCTTCCTCCTGCAGGATAGGAGAAGCGCCTCACCAACAGAACCTAGCAAATCCTAGTTGTATACTTAAGTCTTTGGCTACGTCTTCTATAACATTTGTGTCCCCTTTTTTTCTCAATCCCAATTTGCTTACCAATGCTCCCAAAACATCTGCAAGCATGTTTCAGTCTATCCTCTACAAACTTACCCCAAAACAGATCAGAAATACCGGGTGGTTTGTCTATTCGGCTCCAAAGAAACAACTGGTACTGAAGTTCACATGTACTGCCAACCCAGAGGAAAAAAAGATGTAGTGTAAATACGCCTTCGACTGCAGCGCGGTAACATCACGGTATCTTTTCTCTTCCTTTCAGTCTGTCCCACGGGAGGCGGGCAGCTCAGGGTGGGCTTGGCACAGGGGGCAGAGCCTGCCCACGTGGCAGCTGGGTCCTCGCAGCATCACATCAGCCCAGGATGCTGGGGCTGGAGGGGAAATTGGGGTTTCAATCAGAGCAAAGCCGTCAATCAGGCCCTCCCTTACAGCATTCCTCCGAAACACGTCTGTAAGGAAATTATTAAAACGAATCCCTGCTGAACCCCCCTCGCCTCCTCTGCCGAGGTGTAAATTAGAGGCGCAGGTGTGAGTGTGTGAGGTTTGTGCTGCTTTTGCAGACGAGCTGCCGCTGCTCTTCTGCATCGCTTCTTACACTTCCCGCAGCACGACGGTGCCCGAGCGCCTCGCGGAAATTCATTAAACGTGAGGCTAACATCTGTCATACGCTGTTCCTTCTCGTTCACTCTGCAGGGGGAAAATGCATGCGAGCGAGCTGCATTTTCCTTTGGTAGAGTTTATCTGCTTAAAAAAGGGGGATCATCTAACCTACCTACTTCACGGAGAGATCGTGAAGCTCACCCAGATAACACCCGGATGGCTTGGGAGAGGGCTGCAACGGGAGATCCTACGAGGTGGGAAATAACATCTGCTTTTAATGAAGAAATGATGAAAACAATCTTAAAAAAATCCCAGCCCATACGCTGTCATATTCCTTTTCCAGACCGTTTGCTATTGCACTCCCTCTATTTCGGTTACGTGCACACGCGTGTGCGTGCGCACATGCGCGCGCTTTCTGCGGCGCTCTCCAAAAGCCTTGCTGGAGCGTGCAGAGAAGGAAACACTGACCCTGCACAGCTACTTTCTGCCCAGGGATCTGCTTCACCGCCCTTGCGGCGGCGCTGGCGGCACTTTGAGAGCGCGTACAGCCGCGAGCCTGAGCTCCCTGGTACCTGATACCCAGATTAAGGCAGTTAGGCGGCCGACTGGCTTCAGCTGTCTCCTCTTCGCCTCTCCTCCTAACGTTTCAAGCAGAAGCTTGCGCAGAGAGCAAGCGAGGGGTTCCTTCACAAGCTTTACCTGCGCAAAATCCTCCAACGATCGTAGAAAGTCGTTTTTGAAGAGATTTTAGCCCGTTGCTGTGGTTCCTGCTCCAATCCAGGACCAAAGCTGAGCCTTTTGCGGGGAAACCAGCACCTCCTCGCGCAGGCTGCTTTCAGCCGCCAGCCCGGGCTGCGAAGCCCGGCGCTGGGGAGCCGCCGGGGCGCCGACCCGCGCGGCTGCCCCTCTGCTGCTCGCCCCTGTCCGAAATCGGTGGCTCAAAGCCAGCTCGAGGCTCTGTGCCCGCGCTTCAGCCCTGCAGCGTGCTCGCCCCCCACGCGCCTCCTTCGGGCCACGGGGAGCCTTCGCCGGGTCTCCTCTTACGTTTTGCTCTTTTCTCCGTCCATCTCCAGCTGCTGCTGACAGTACTGATAGCAGCAGCGAGGCAGCACGGAGCTGTTTTCAAAACCCACCTCTACTTTCATGGCCAAATTATCCTTCCAGCTATCCAAGAAGAAGAAATAAAGCCTCATAGCTTCGTGTCTGTTAATGATGCACATTATAATTATCCTCCCTCTCTGCTTTATCATCTTGCACAAAGAAATCCAAGCCGTTCGACGGCGTATTTAACCTGGAGCTCTACCTCCCTGGCGGGACATGGCTGCGATTTTCAAACGAGACCGCTGGGAGTTCGTTGCTCAATTCCAAACGTGTTTCAGGGGGTTTGGTGAATAACTCTCAGTATCTTTTAAAAATTCACGGAACTGAAACAGAGATAATTTGCAGGTTATCCCACAGTGGCAGACTGCTTGAGGTTCATTACAATACCAGTTAAATGTTATTTATCTCATTCATTAAATTGCCTCATGCTAGTTAATCATTTCCTCTGAAAAGCCAAAGAGCTGGACACGTGAGTTGCCTGGACCAGGTTGTTCTTCAACTGTCATTCCCGATGTGGAAATAATACCTAGAAAAATCTTTTTCCATAGAGCCTTAAGCAGGCAGCCAGGGCAAACAACTGCTTATTAAAGGAGCTCAGATCCAAACTTTACCACCATTCACAAAGAGCTGGAGCCGAGGTTTCAGTTTGGCTGAGGACAGACTGCTGAGCAAGGCAGAGCAAGTGCAGCTCCAACTGCCCCTGGTTTCAGTGGCCGGGGGACTGCGCTGCTCCCAGGTACCCGAACGAAAACGCTCGGTCTGAAGCGCAAAGTTACTTCCGAAGCAGGAGCAGAGAGGTTTGGGGGAGCAGTCACGTCGATGGATGAAGAAAGACCTGCTGTCAGCTCCCCGGGCGTTTAAGCCACCGGTTTAGGTGACGCACGGCGCAGCTGCTTGCGGCGCTGCGGAGAGGACGGAGACCCGCGGCCCGCGCGGGTGGTGCTACTTGGTCCAGGAGGTCCCAGCTGACCCCGTGGCGAGTCCCGACAGGCGCTGCTCCCCTGACCCCTCATTTCACTGCACAGACGCTGCACAGGGTACTGAAGGGAAACTTGTCGCTGATCCTTTAATGTTATGTTTGAGGCCTTTTTTTTCATTACAGAATAGCAAGAAACTGCTTTAAAAAAAAACAGACTCAGATTTGCTTTTGGCACACAATGCAAGCAGGCAAATTTAGAAAAATGACTGCAAGCCTTATCACAAAATTAATTATATTGCAAAAAAGTCCATCCTGTTCTTACACACATTCAGTCTGTTTTCTGGGGTGTTTCCCAAACGAAAGCAAGTTTCCTGAACCACGTTTTAAAATGCCGTTCCAACGGGCAGGCGCCCGGATGCGCGTGCCTTGCCCAGCGGGACCTGGTGAACCTCCTCATACTCCTGAGATACAAGTAGGAAAACTTTGCCTTCGCCGCCCAGATTCGTGGGTGGGAAGACACGGTGCATACATTAAACCATACTTAGCAATCCAGAGGATTAATCGCCCTGTTGACATAGGGGCCGGTGTAGAAAAAGTGACTTCCACAGGGTTGAAGTTCTGTCACCATTGCTCCTCGGGGCATCCCACGTGCCGGGTTTGACCAAAACATTTCACACGGGGATGCTGCGTGTTCAGTCCCCACCGTTTACACTTGCTATATACATACATATGTATATATATGTGTGTGTGTCCTTGTGCGTGTAGGCGCTGTACACAACCAGCACGCGGTTTCCAGCAATGAGCAGGTAGTAACACTCCCCATGCGTTACATCTGCTGTGATCTGTCAGTCAAGGAAACTACCGTGGCCTTTCTGCTGTTCTTACCAGGATCACAATAATCCAATATTTGCTATTAAATCTTGTTTCTCTCTCCACAAAGATTGATGGAAACATCCAGCTGGCGACACCTCACAAAAACTACGGGCTTGGGCTCAGCTCCTGCCTGGCGCGGCTGCAACGGGAGCCAGCAGCAAGCAGCAGGGAGCCAGCTCATAAAAGCTGCACTAAATAAGCCCAATCTTAGCACCAGCGCTGATACAAAAAGCAATAAAAAGCAGGGACAATAAAAAGGAAAAATGCGTGGCAACAACACGTCCTAGAAGCTGACATGAAAGGATTTTTAAAAGTCTTTTTAAAAAAAGACTGAGATTGCCACTCCTGGAGGTGATGGGCATGCCCTGTCCTAGCAGGGTATTACTTGCACACACACACACACGTCAGCTTATATTCATAGCCCGAAAACGTTACTGTCAGCCATACGCTCCACAAGCACCAGCAGGATTTTGGAGTCTGCTGCCCCCCGACGCAGCCCCGTTGTTGCACCCGCACCGCTCCCGTCCTCACCCTCGCCCGAGCGTGCGTCGCAGAGGGAGGAGGAGAATTAAGCTTGGAAACGCTGCCGCGTCGCCCCGTCCCGCTTGCAGCGAGCTGCGGGCGCGCCGGCTCGCCTTCGCTCTCCCCAGGTTTGCCTCGGGATTCCTGAGCGTCTCCTGCCGGCCGCGCCGTCCCGGGCGGGCGGTAACCCAGCGCCGCGCGCTAGCGCCCGGCCCTAAAAGCTCTGCGCCGGGAGCCCGCTCGGCCTCCTCAAACTGCCCGCCGTTTCTTCTGACCTCCGGGAACCCAAACAGCGCAGCGCCGCCAGGGCGGACCGCGTTTGCTGGGCCCGGGAAGAGCTCCGCAACTGCTGGACCAAAAAGCCTGGCAACGCGTGCGGAGGCGAGTACCTGCCTCCTTCAGCACTTAACTTTAGGTATCTGGTTTGAATAAGTCAACATGACTAGGACTAAAATAATTCTTTTTGTTTGTTTGTTTGTTTGGCCATATTGACTTCTGTCAAACAGATACCCAGATGTTTTCACAACTCCAGAAAATGAGATTACTGCTAAATTAATTATCTGCTTATTTAAGGTGCTCAGATTTTTCTCTCTTGAATGCCTGCTGTGTCAGCGGTGCTGGCTCCATAAATACAGCGTGACAGTGTGGCAGGCCGGTGGGACCCTGAGCGGCCCTCGCAGTCCCCCTGGGCACAGTTTTCGGGCACGACCAGTGACCCAGCGGGATCGCTGCTGCACGACCCTGCTCCTGGAAGGAGCCTGTTTTTTCCAATAGGCAAGAGGTCTCCGTTTGCTATGAATTACATCCCCGCAATGTGCTGCGAATTAGACCGTTCACTTACCAAGTCAAGACCATTCTCTCATGCTGACGCAGCACTTCTGAGCTGTTTAATATATTCTGCAAGCTCTAGTAACGCGTTTATACGGGCCCTGCAGTGGCTGCTCCCTGGACCAGAGGCAATACCCGTGTCTCGGCTGAGACGATGCCCTGCATCAGCAGGCTGCAGAAAACGTCTCCTCCAGGCGGCCTGGCCAGAAATGTGATGTGGCTGCGACAGGGCAAGGAGCTGCTGGGGACGCAGGACGCTTTCGTCCTTCCACACAGCTTGCCTTTCACCGAACCACAGCTTCAATTTCCTCACTCTTAAGGACATGCTGATGCTCCATTTTGATGTGGGCATTTGCAACTACACTGTTAGGATCCAGGAACTCGGATCATGATCACTGTGCTCCAACCAGAGTAAGCAGACCAGGCCCCATGTTGCTTTCAGAGCTGGTGACCTGTGCTAGGTCCAGCTGCTGCCTTCACAGCTTCCCTGGTCCAACGCGGTGACTGTTCAGCCGCAGTCATCCCCTTTGTGCATCATCTCTGGTGTACATGTTTCCTCTTAAATAAGCTCTAGGTGTGGAACCAGCAGGGATGGTGGCAAGGGGAGGGTAGATGGTTGATGCAACATAAACACCGGCCTTGGGAGGCAGAAGCCTAACGCATTTGCACCAGTGATTGAAGGGAGGCTCGCTGCAACTGTGCAGGGGTTTCTGCCACATGGCGAAGTCACCAGTAGAGAGATGTGGGGTGATAATGGTGGGGAAAAGTGTTATAATCCTTCCAACACTCCCCCAGTCAGCTGCAACTCCTTACCCGAAAGCCACACCATCCCTGCACAGGGCACCACCGAGGTCAGTAGCTGGAGCTTTGCATGGATGGGCTCCAGGGTGGCTTAGGGGCACCTCACAGAGCCACTTCTCCAACTGACCCAAGACAAGGATAACCATGGTCTACACCACAGGTGTGTGCAGAGAAGAGAAACTTCTCAGTGTTTCTAGAGGAAAAATCCACAGAAGCAGCACAAGTTCAGTAGCATTAGGTGAGTATCTGCAGTCAGGAGGGGTTGCTGCACGTCACATGAAGCTACTTGCTGCCCCTCTCCTGGTGGTGCCAGCTACCGACCCAAAGGTGTTTGGGCCCAGTGTTGCCACCTGCTTGCACTACCTTCCAGACAGCTCAGCAACGCTTGATTTTGGCTGGATTTTGGCATTGGCCCCTCCGCAGCATCGGCACAGGCCAGCCCAGGCCTGCCCAGCTCGAGGGATCAGTTGCTGCCGTACAGCCGCGTGTCCCTGCATCCCCGCGCTCACACAGGAACGCAGAAAAACTACAGCGGATCAAGTCTGATGTTCATGATCTGGGATAGGAGAAAGCACTGGGTCATAAGACATTTCACTGAGCCAAATACAGGAATAGGAAAGAAATGAGACATTTCTCTTGCTTTCCAAAGTTTTGGAAGTTTAAAATTATGGTTGCTGCAGTTGCCTTTCCTACATGGCAGAGAAACATCACTTCTGACTAGTGTCAGTGGGCCTCAAATTAGCCACCTAATGGTACTTTTCAGACAAATCTTATTTCTCTCCTCCTTTCTCATGCCCTCAATTTAAAGCTTGCAGCGTTCTTAATCCCCCAAGACCCGAAGCAGACACTTGCCAGGGCCGCATGAATAGTCCCATTGAAGTCATGTGCTTCGACTTTAACCGCGTGCCTGAGAGTTCGCAGAATTGAGGCTGTTGAGCCAGAGGTCATCCTGGGGAGAAGCATCTCTGACACCCCAAGTGGAGTGCAGAAACTCAGGCTGCCAGGATCATCATCATCATTTTTTTTCCTCTCTCTCTCTCTCTCTCTTTTACTTACAGTTTCCTGCAAGCGTGCAGACCCCTCGAGGCGCGCGTGCTTACAGGCTGCTCCGCAGGCTGTGCAGCCTTGCTCTACTCAGAGGCTTTTTGCAGACATTTCAGCATTACCCGCAGCATCCTAAATGTCTCCTGACCACAGTTTCAGAGCCACTTGCCTGGAGGGTTGAAGCTCGGGGGCCCATGCTGGTGTCCCCACGTCTCAACGCCCTATCACCACCAGCTCGTAGCAGCCAGTCATGATCCCGAGCGGACCACGGTGTTCCCTGCGGTGTCATTCACCGATGGAAGAGGTTGAATAATCCCCAAGAGGAGGCGTTCAATAAAATGTTTCATTTCTACAACAAACACTTCCTAAAGGGTCCTCGAAAGCACCGTGCTGTTGGGCAAACAGAAACTTTAAATAACTTGCAGCTATTAAAAGCCAACATGTTCTTGTACCCTCTACAGCCATAAAACCTGCAGGAATCAAAGTATTTAAAGGGAGGGCACAACACCCGCTCGCCTGGGCCGTCTCCGTGCTGCCATAGGGGGACGCGGAGGGCTGGCCAAGTCCCTCCGTTACACTGTACACGTCGCTACCGTCTCGCTTCTGGTGTTTCCAGCTTTCCCCTCGGAGCGGCCCCGGAAGGCGCTGCCGGTGCGGGCAGAGCAGGCCGACGTGCCCCAAAGACGAGGAGCAGCCAAGGGTTCTCGCAGAGCGGTATTTGTGTTAGAAGATGATCAACTCCGAGGCTTATTGCAATCACATAGTATTTTTTGTATTTTTAAATAGAAGCTATAAAATCCAGGAAATGTGGATTTATGGCCTACAAAAGGCTTAGTTACAGCTGTGACCTAGTACGTTATATAACTTTATTTACTATTGGCCTTGGATGACGCTCCAGCATCCCGCTAAGCTTATTTTGCAGCGTTTCTTTATATAGACTCTGTTAAAAATGCAGCAACGTTAGATGCAGATGCAGGGAGGGGATGCAGCCTCGGTTTCCGAGGGGCAGCGAGAGCCAAGCAGCGCCGGCTGCCAGCTTCTCCCGAGGAGCGCGGCAAACGCTGTCTGCGGGCGGACACGAGGCCGCGGGGCACGGCGCAAAGCCTTTCCCTCTTAGCCCCTTTAGGCTTCTTAGGCAAAAGCAGCCCGAAGTCCCCGCAGGGGTGGTCGAACGGAGGGCCACGCTCGCCTCTCTTCAGCTTTTTACGAGAGCCAACGAGCTGCCCGCGACCGGCGCGTGCGGGGCACAAGAGTTGCTTTAAAAATGGAATTTGTGCAAACACAGAGAGGAAACTGCAGCAGCCGTGGAGCATGAAGTCACACGTCTGCTTTCCAAACACCAAAGCTTCCCCCGGAGAAAGACGTGCTGCAGCCTGTGCCCCACGGTCAGAGCTTCGGTACAGAGCAGCTGGATGACGAGAAGGAAGAGCAGCACTTAAAAAGCCCGAGACTGAGCCTTGTTTGATTAGTTCTTGCACGCTATAATCATTTCAATTAGCTTTTTAGCCCTGATTTTCCCTTTTTGGAATCAGCCTGACAGTAGATCTATAATTTACGGCGTGTAGACACCAGCCTAAAGCAACACTGTCTGAGCGAGCAGTAAGATGCGCAGTCCTGCTTCGAATCACGAAAGCCCGCTGCTCCAGGCACAGGGACGTCTGTTTTCATCGCGGTAGGAACACGGAAATGAGTTGCACCTTTGCGGGTAGGGCGAGCCGAGCCAGCACTGCCAGCCTTTGCGAGCTGAAAATACTCCTTAGGACCACTCGGATTTAATTCCTCTATCTCCTTTAAGATCACATCTGACAGTGTTTGCAAAACCCAGCTGAAAAAAATGGGAGAACTCTCTATTCGAAGTGCTGCTGCAGGGCCAAAATACTGCCCCAGAGCAGCTACAACTGCTGCCTTACGCAAGAAGAAGCCGTGCGTAGGTCCTCTGCCCTCCCAGCGCCAACTGAAAGGAGCTTTCAGCCCCCAGAGCCCTGATCCTCTTGCAGAGGGGCTGGAGGAGAACCCACACTGGCAAGGTCTGAGGAACCATCATATTTCCCAGGAGAAAGCAGCAGGGATCCTGATGCAAGATTTACATCGCCAGGCCTTCGAGCACAGCTCCCGGAGCGAGCATCTCCCCCTTCACAACTCACCGCAGCAATTAAACCATGGCTTTGGCCCAAAGTTGACATTTTGGGTTTTATTACAGATCATGGTTGCTATGGTGAAATGACCTTCCAAGCACCCTGAAAAGTTCAGAGATTTTGGCTGAGAAATAAAACACTTGCAAGAGCTGGTCATTTGACTTGGTATTTCAAGCTGATTGCAGGTCAATTTGACAGAACAAATTTACCCAAAAGGCAGCAAAACTGATTCCCTGCCCATCCTAACGTTTTATGGCAATGTTATTGCCAGTGAGGAGTTTGTGGCACTGGTTGGATGCCACCGTGGATGTTCCCAGTGGTGCCAGGCTAGGGTGCAACACAACAGCAGAAAAATGCAGCACTGCTGCATTCTGCTGTCCAGGAGAGTAGAAACTTTGGTCCAGATATAAACAGGCCCTGATCTCCTTCACCCGCTGCTCTTGAGCAGTGCTTGCATTAGGGACACAAAGAAAAAAGATCCTGAGCCTTTTAAAATCCTCTGTAAGGCTCAATAAGGAGGTGACATGTCCTGGTGCCGGCCACTGGCCATCACGTGGGCTGGCTGCCCAGCGAGCACGTGCTGCAGCCATCGGCCAGGAGCTGCCTTGGACTTCATCTCAAGGGCTGCACCTTTTCTCCCTGGTGCCTCCACGACACAACGGCTTTTCCGACTCCCTCTTCCCACTGCTGACTCCCTGCTACAAGAACAGCATCGAGCATGGTGTACTCCAAGTTTCCAATACCATTCCCAGGCCTGACCCCAACCTTATGTCTTCTCCAAGGCCAGGCTGGGCATGGGACCCTGGCCCACAGCAGCCTTCCTCCACCGGGGGAATTAAACATAGGCCTCTGCAAAACGCACAAGCACCCACGCAAAGTGTTTACTTGTGAGCTGAGTCAACCGGCATCTAATGGTTTTGCGGCTAACGCACAGCTCGCTTCTCTTATCTCAGAGATTTTCATTATCCTCTGGGAAATTTTGACAAGAATTCAATTTTCCCTGCCCACGTATGCGTCCTGCTGTTTGCTCATCAAACACATCCATTAGCAGCCAAAAAAAAGTCCTCAGCGCTTTTTCCTCTCCTGTCATCCGCCTCATATCAGCCTTTAACCACCTTTTCCCAAGGCAGCTCCAAACCCGGCACCAGGCCCTGGCAGCCACCACCATGGGCCAGGCTCTCCTGCCGGCGCCAGGCTGCCGTTTCCCTCCCAGCCCGGGAGTTACCTCGGAGAGCTGCAGCTCTTGGAGGCCAGCGGCACCTCTGAGAACCATGGGGGAACACGGTCCAGGTATTTAAACACGGTCCAGGAAGCCGTGAAGTCCCCGGGTGCTTGTGGGCTTCACGGACTTCGTTGCTGTGTGTCCCACCAAGCCCGGGCCAGCCGCCCCACGGCCACCGGTGGGCTCTCGACTCCTGCCTGAACGACAGGTTCGGTACCAGGAGGAAAAGCTGAGAACTAAGGAGAGAAATAAGTTCCCTCCTTGCGACACTGATGCTTTTGATTGACCCCACTGGAAACACAGGCACAGTAACTCCCCCCAGATTGTGAAGGGGTTTTTGCTAGGCTTTGCCCCATCAAGCCTTGCACTAAAGAGGGGCTGGAAGCTGCTAGACCACCTGCCCCGCGCCCTGCCCTCCTCCCCGCGCACCCTTTCGCTCCCAAGCGCAGCCCCCGTGCCAAGGAAGGCACCGGGGATGCAGCAGCGCAGTACAGCCGGCGCGCAGGGCTCCAGCCCGCCAGCGCTCTGTCCCGGCCAGCGGGCCGGGGACAGAGGCACAAGCGGTTTCGCAGACCCGGAGACCCAGCGAAGGGCCCCCAGCCACCACGCCGCGTCCCTCCCTGTCCTGGCCCCCAGGCGCTCCCCGGCAGCCCTGTGCTGAAAGGTGGAAGTGAAAAGCAGATGTGGAATCCGGGAAGCTTTCCAGCAGGGTTTTTTTTTTTTGCCTTGAAACCTCAGACTCTGCAAGAGCCTCTGCAGCAGCAGCCGCCGCTGGCACAGCAAGGTCCTGTGTGCAGAGGTGCCAGGTGCGCAGCGGGTACAGCAACACGAGACCAGCCAGCAGCAGCCGCTCGCCCTCTTGCTACAGAAAACACCTGCAGCCTCCCAGGTCCTTGGGCTTAGTGGTGCTGGAGGGAAGGGGGAAGTCGAGGTGCTCCCGCCTACGAGGGGGACATCGCAGGGGAATGCCGGCTCCCTCAGCATCGCAGCCCACCATGCGACTTTTAAAGGGCTGCTCTAGCACATGCAGCATAAAGCGCCAAAGCCCAGTTGCTACCCGCTACTCCAGGGGATGTTAGAGAGCAGAAGCGTCACATCCCCTCAGCCAGCTGAACTTGAGCAGGACTCGCTTAAAGCCTGGAGAAGCAGAAGACAGAAGAAATGCTGAGCTTAGGGCTGGCTGGAAGTTCTCCATCATTACTGCTGCCCAGGCACGAGGGCCGGGAGGGTCAGAGCCCAGCTGGGGTGGCAGCAAATTCCTTCCGGCCCCGTGACCCGCAGCACTCGCTACTCGTGGTCAGCACATTCAAGCTCCATCCCATAGGCACACGGGCTAATGGAAACCCAAGCCCAAAGGGAAGGATGCACGTAGATCGCCTCGGCACAGGCGACGCGCAGCGCCCGTTTCTCCAGAAAGCGCCTGTCCGGCCAGTTTTCGCTCAGCACTCCCCTTTCAGCAGTGAGGACGAGCCGGGCCTCTAACCACGCTGCTCAACACTGCCAGACTCGCACGGGACCTGAGGCCACAAACATGCACTTTTAGGAGCTCCGTGGAACGGCCGCCTGGCCTGCGGCGCGAGGTGCACAAGCAGCGTCGCAGAAAACTCCTTTCCTCCCGCTCTACCTGGCTCACGCCTCCTTCCCTCTCTCTGCAGCGCCGGCAGCCAAGGCTGGGGAACAGCACAGCGAGGAGGAGGGAAGAGCACGTACTCCTCGCTGCATAAAGCCAGCTCAGGACTTGCAACTCCAAATTAAACTCCACTTATGGTTTCATTCTGAAGATAAGTGATAACTGGTCATCAGGACCAGCACTCAGCCCAGGACTGAACTGCAATTCAACAGGAACACTCAAACTGGAAGAAAGGAGGAACTAAAAAAAGATTAGGCAGTGTGAGCATGTTTAAAGGGAAAGAGTGCCCCGTTTCCGAGCAGCGGGTGCAAGCATCCGAAGCAGTCCCAGGCTGGAGCAGCAGCTCTGGATCTCCACCACTGTGCGGAAGAGCGACAAGAGACAAGAGCAGCGGCCTCGAGCCAGGGTGCTTGGCTGCGGCTCTGCCGCAGGGGCAGACTCATCCCCACAACATATCTTAACCACCAACAGCGACTCGGACACAAGGGAGAGCAAGTTTTGCAACATTTGGATCACATGCCCAAACGCTTTTCTTTGCCTTGGCTGTTGACACAACAGCTTTGCCTTGAAGAGCTGTTGCAGGGGGAGAAACCTGCAACTTGGACATCGACACAGAGGCAGGGAGGCGAGTATACTACAGCACAGCAGATCTCCCCTCTAGGTCTGAGCTGTCTCTGAACTGCAATAGCACCATCTTGCGTTTACAGTGCAGCACAGAGCGCACAGAGTCCTGAGAGCTTTTAATCATGTTCAGAATCACAAGCAGGTAACAGAGAGCAACAAGCCACGTCAGAGCTCCGATCTGCTCCTGCTTCTCACTATCACTTTACAAAGTACTACGAAAAGCAGGAAGCCAATCCCTCTTACAACTAACTTTAAAGAGTTAGTGTAACCATGGAAGATTGAAATAAACCTTGAAGGTTTGAATCTAGAGTATAATCCAAGGGTAACAAGTATTTGCAATGGTTTAAAAATTCAGTTTAAGTGGCATTCTTAATATCTTAAGCTAATTGCAGTGCTATTAGCATTTCTCTCAATGCAGAATCTGAAAAATTCAGTTACTTACCTATATGCAGAGACTAAGGTGCTGTAAGGGCTGGGAAAAGAGCTTAAACATCCACAGAATAAAGATTTATGCTCTCTCTTCATAGGCAAGACCTGCACAATGCCTCAGCACAATGCCGTGACACAGCATGCACGTGAACAGACCCGTCCTACGGGAAGTTTGTCAGCACATCTGCTCTAGAGGTCTAACAAGAGAAAAATCTTAAGAAAGCACCAGTAAATGAGTAAAAGGAACGTTTTAAACACCAAGATGATAAAATACCAAGTTGCTGCAACAACGGTGATGGACAACGGGGAATGGACAATGGAAGATAGTTAAGGCCATCTACAGATGGCATGGCATAATTTGAGATCCAGTCAGTGAATGCAGTTTTTCTTCAGCATTCTTGCGTTTACCTAGTATGAGATATTAGTTGACATATAAATGAATATTTAGGATGGTAATATTTAGCTGCTAGTATAAAATACTTCATTATGCCTTTTGATAGCATCAATAACTTTTGATCTGAACATGAGACTACAAAGAACACACCAATCCAATGCATGTTTCATATACATATTTATATATATTTCATGTACAAAGTTACATTCTGAACCCCAAGGATTCAATAATAGAAATAAATACTGAAATAACTACACTGCTATATGAGCTTTTCTGCTCACAGAAAAGAAGCCTCAAGTTTTAACAGACAGCAAGTTTAACGCTGTAGTATCCATCTCGGATTACAGAGGCAAGTAAAATTCAGCGTAAAGTGTCCAATAGACAAAAAACTTTCAAAAATTACAGACCATAAAATGTTTAAAATATATGTTTAAAAGATTGAGAAATGTGCATCAACAAAATTAATAAAGGAAACTTAATCTTGTTAGAGGGCAGGAGAGACATTTAGTGTATAGAAAAATGCTTTGAGGTGCAACATAAGTTGTTACAATATGGCATAACCCTGTTAGAAAAAACATTTCATTTCCATAAATAACTGAATTTGAGTTTACCGTGTCTTGTTTTACAGATCAGGGCCTTTACAAGACCCTGTCTCAACAGGGTTGCTTACAAGAGTGCTAAGTCAGGTTTAATCCTTTGGTAACTTTTATAATACTCACATGGAAATAAATATTCAGTTACACAGCATTTTAAGAGACACACGTTCTTTAGAACAGTTAGTATAATAAAACAGATTTAACATTTGTTTGTTACTAAGGCAGCCTATGATAAAGTGTCTACGCTCTGCCAGCTCTATCTGATCCAACGCAGGAAGACCTTTACAAGAAAAGAACAATGCAGCAGCTTATACAACGCATTTCACCTTACCATGCAAACACCCTTACCCAGGCAAGTATGTGCTGCATATTTTGTGCTCGAAATGTTTCCAAATTACTAACAAGCTGTAGCTCTCAAGAGATTAGCTCCTATTTATATGATGCTTTAACCACATGAGTGTATGCATAAACACATTCTTGAGACTGAGTTTTTAGGAGTATATTGTCATCTCAGTGCCTGGGGTTTTACGTGCTTTATTCAAAGTGACATTAAGTAGAGAGTATATAAATCCCAGTGCGCTGTGATGAGAACAGGGACCCTTTTAACCTACTGTACCTTAGGACGGGGGATAAAGTTTTAAAATGAGAAATACAGAGAAGTGCACATGCCTTTTATCTAGACCCACAGTGGTACATAGTTACACCTAGCATTTGCTTTAAAACCCTTCCACTACTGGACAGAAACAGTCCTCTGAACAATCTGCAGAAGTTGGTCCACTGAGGTGGCTAAAAATGGCACGGTGAACCAGATACGTTTGGCAAAAGACCAAGTACACACTTGCCAGATTCATCTGCTCTATTCAATAGCAGTGAAGCCATTCAGAGAAACAACTCAGTAATTACAAGTAAAATGCTATACAAGAACCAAGGAAAAGAATTGTGCGTTTTTTCTGAGAACATGAGAATGTGACAATCAGCCACTGAGTAAAAGCTTTGGAGACTGTTTTCCACAGAGCTAATAAACTTAAGATGGCAGAAAAAGCAATGAAACTGCACCACTTAGTGAAGATTCTGCACAACAGTTAAAGTTTAGATAGCATTTTTCTTAGAAATCCAATTTCATATGTTAATTCAGATGTGCTTCAAGTTCAGCATACATGTCAGTATAAATTTTAAATAGGTCTTTATACGAGCATGAAGTCAATTCATTTTCTGTATTTGTATAATTTTTTTAAAAGTTCCCAGACTTTACTTTTAAACTGAAGTACTTTAAGAGTGACCTTAAAGATGAATTTGGAAAGCAATTATGAACAACATGTTCTTATCACTTTTGGCATTCTGAAGAGAAAAATACTACCAAGATATTAGACATCTTTAATAAGGATTTTACTACATAGTTCATGTCCTAAATACATATTTACGAGAGGAACAGCTGTGTACAAAATATGTTGCTTAAAAAGTATTTATACATATAAATCTAACCAATAGACCTGAATGGAGATTTTCTGGTTTATCAGCTATGATATGCATTTGAAAAAGCTGCCTAAATATATATTTACACAATAGACTTCAGCTAAATGTGTTCATTTAAAAAATTAAGAAAATATATAAACACATGTTTGCCTGATAGACCAGAACTGCTCCTATTGCATAAAAATGTTTAGGCAGTTTTAAAAAGTGTTTCTACATTTAATTTTCTGAAACTGTTCAGTTCTCTCATGATCAAATTATTAATTTCTCTGCAAATCTGAACAGAACAGTCCCAGTCTTTTGGGGGTACATACTAGATGTTTATCACAACCCCTCAGACTTTCACCTTCTAGAGACTAAATGAAAGAACAAATCCAAGTGTTAAAATATTTCAAAGAACAGAAACCATGAAGTGTTGAACTTAGTTCTGATACCAATGTAGGAAATTCAACGTAAAAGGAAGACAGTCTGCAACTCACACTTATGGTTAAAAAAATAGATGGTGAGTAGACAGAATGTCAGCCTGATATTAGAGTCTCCTGACTTTCAATTTATCCACTCTTAGTGTTATCTGCTAACATTGTCTCTAAACATGATTTTTTTTTTAATCTAAACAGAGGTATGCAAACAAACAACAAAAATACACTTTATACCTAATTATCTGGCACTAAAGTTCCTTTACAATCTCACTTGGGCTTTTTTTCCTGTACACTCTCAGTCTTTTCTCATGCTCTAATTGAGGTCTCTAACCTTCACACCTGTAGTGCCTCATGAGTTTGACCAGCTAGGCAGAGAAGTTCATTCTAGTGCTTAGGACATAAGGATTTAAGACAAGAAGAGAACAAAATGTATCCCCCTGTTCAAGAATTTTGCAGTTATTCTCAAATTTAAATCTTAAGAATACCCTTTGAAAAAACTCAGCTGTTCACATGTATCCATGTCAGGGAAACAGGAAAACACTAGGCTCAAAATTGCTTATTGAGGGCAGCAGTTCTCAAGCTTTACGGTTTAGCAGTCAAAACATGAAGTTTTATTTAAATATTATCATCTTAATTTCTATACAATCCCCTCTTTTCCCCAGAAGTTTTTGATGGAAGTGATAGATGAAACTGTATACACTATATAAGCAAGATTCTCCAGGTTTGAAAACAAAAGCTGAAATTTACAGTTTGCTTTAGCCCTCGCTGAACATATGGATGAATCTTGACAATTCATCTGATACCAATTTGTTGATTTTATAATACTCTGGGAATAACTTTGCTGTTTTAGTCAATGCATTATACAGATAAATGAAGCTCAGTTGTAATAAAGCTGAATTCAAGTAAGACTATCAAAAAAGTGAACTACATTAGATTGTTGCGGTGCAGTAAAACTACGTCTGGATTGCTTACTATGGTGTACACACCAGTTTCGAAAAAGTTCTGGTTTCATTATACTGTTCCATGTAACACGGGTGCAGTAAAACAGCACAAGCTAATTCCTGTATAGTTAAGGTATGACAGATTTGCAATATAAAGTTGAATAGCAAAGAAATGCTTCAACATCATGTAGTGAAACAGGTTTCACAAAATAAAAAAAAACATGCAGAAGCTTTTTGTTGTTTTTCCTCCCCTAAGGTCTCCAGCTGCATCCTACAGGCTCACTCACTGCCATACATTACTTGCCACACTATCAAGTGACTCCTCTCAGCTTTGGCTACAGAAGGTTCAAGTTGTAGAGCTTCTCCAAGGAGTTCAGATTCTCCACCTTCATCACCTGAAAAATAAGATCTTTGATTTAGGCAGATACAATGAAAAACAATATAACACCATACAGAGAAAGACAAATGGCTATTAGATTTACAGGCAACACACTACAAAAGGCAGTTTGCCATCTGCTCATATAAGAGCACATTCACCATCTTTAACATATACATTACAGTTTGTGTTTCATAATTATTTCACCACAGAGCCCTATGTTCTGATCGTCATAGTCTTCAGTTCTTGCCTGAACAGTAATAAGCATTAATTGAACACAAATAAGACAACAAAATATTCATGTATTTGACAAATGACAAACCTTTTCTTCCTTCTTTCTCTAGTTGTTCTAGCTTTTCACAACAACTCAGCACAAACTGGCATAAGACAGCTTTAAACCTATCCTCCATTAACTGCTGTTCAAAAGAGAATAGAAGTTTTATGACCGTGTCTAAACCCTTTGTGCCATGCGTCAACTTGGATCAAAGGTGACAGACTAAGCACTAACAAAACTGCACGTATACACCATTACGGAGGCAGTCTGGTGGTACAGAGGAAAGTCAGTTTAGCCAGATGAAATAGGAGCTGACTGACAACTTCAGGAAGTTTCAAGTCACAATTTAGCTAGCTTTTGGTTGGACTGCTATGGAGGTCAGAAATCTAAACATACAATGGACTGAACTAGCTCTTGAACTAGTTCCTGAATTAATGAGGTAATGGTAGAGCTAATGCAGCTATACTGCCCTGGTATTTAAGTTCATGTCTTTACATCATGCTGCAAGGACAGCACAAAGCACATCCAGAATGTGGTTATTCCAGCTTGCTTAGAACAAGCTCAGAGTTTAATACCTCACGACAGTTGCACAGAAGTGCCTCAAGTCATGCCTCTTGTCTAACTCCACTGGAGTTATGCACAGGAACTGTTTTTTTATTGAGTAGCAGGATGACAGAATTTGGGCTGTCCTTCATGGAAGGCACAAATTCCCCTTTTATTAGGGGAAAAAAAATGAAAGCAAGTTGAGGTTAAAAGGCCAAAATTAGGTCTAGGAGTTGTGACTCCTTGGGCGGCATTTCACTCAAGTTCTCCAGCTGCAGAGTCTAAACATTAACCATAATCACCTTTGGTTTATTTAAGTTTTCAAAAAACTGTCAATACACACAAAAATGCTTACACATCAGATCTTTTATGGGCTAGATTCATGCAAAAGTACCATCATGGAATAAGTAGCGATCAAAACAAGAAGGGCATACAAAGATAAAAGTAAACCACTTTTCCCTGTTTTTGCTCAACTACAAGCAAGTTTAGTTTCAGTGTCATTCACAGAATACTTAAATGTGCTGACTAACTACAAAAAGTGATATTTAAAGGCATATTTTTAAAGGTTAAAGCATTCTCTTAAATTGCTGGAAAATACAACTTAAAACAAGTAAGGTGGTACATTACTCCAAAGCAGGGCTTCGAATACCTTTAGACAGATGATTGGGAAGAGAGCAGGGAATGAAGAGTGAGCGAGTGGCAGTGGGGAAGCAGGAGGATAAAGATGCTTCTAGATACACACAGGCTTAATACATTATATATATCCTAGCTAGCGAGAACGTATGATTAATGACCAGATCCAAGACACTTGCATTATGAAAACCTTACAACTGATATTGAGATTGACAATTCTTACCCATTCTGAAGTCAATATATCCCTCTCCACCACTTATCACCAACATTGATTTTAAGGGACTCTGGTTTAAGGACTCTTGGGCTGGTTTATCACCTGCTAGCTCTGATCCACCACTACTCTGCGGGCAAACAACCTGACCTGTATTAAAAAAAAAAAAAAAAACACAAAATACATCGTTATGCCACATTCACAGAATAATTAAATAGAAAACACCACATGTACTCGGGCTTTGGAATAACTTATTTTATGCCTGATCATACATTCAAGCTTTGGATTCTAGAGAAACTCTTCAAAGGGGCAGAAAGTTGGCTATGCTTATAGAGAAAAAAAGAATCTAAAGAGAAGAAATAAATTCAGGACAGTTCAACATGAATCAGAGAATGAAGCACCTCTCAATAGATTTCCGAGCACAAACCTAGAGATGACATTGAAACAGACCTAAGGACTTTTTCAGCTGTGCAGCTGAGGTTCTTCATCACATGTCAGCTTAAGCAAGCTTCTGTTGTTCACATCCCAGCACACCCACTGCACACAAGTGTTGAGATGGTATTTAACCAGCACTGGAGCTTCTACACAATCTTTAGCTTTTTAAAAATCAATATCCTTTGCTTTGGAGGCTTCTCTATGAGCAGTTTTTTTCTTCCTTCCTATAAGATGCCTGATTCTTAAATCAGAGCTTTTATGTCCATTATCAGTTGACCATCTTCTTAATAGCTACGTACTCAGTTACCAGAGTACCTCTTCCCAGTTGAAAACCAGGCTTTTCTTTCCTCCTGACCAACCCTTTTCTAAGTATAAATCATATTGCTTTTATGACTCATGCAAGTCTCACAAATCAGGAAATAACAAGTTGTTCTGACTATATAATTTTTTCCACTGGCCTTCTTTTCCTTAAACACTACATTTAACCAAGCAAAGGAGGATGAAAAAGAAGCTTCACTTGAGCAATGGTAATAAAAAGCTCACCAGGGACTGCGACAAAGAATTTGACAGCATCACGGTGCCCATGGAAGCAAAGTTGTGCATGTGCCATTGAGCAATATGGTATGAACGTTCCAGGAGTCACTTTGTCACTGTTTTCATCTCCATATACACGTATTACACTTCCTGGACGGTTTCCGGAACCTGCTGCTGCTTTATTAGCTGTAAAAGAAAAAGTGTTCTGTACTTGAAAACACAAATTACAGAAATAACTATTTGTTAAGAAACCTTATGACATCATCTAAAAGCTAAAGCCAACTCAGATAAAAATGAAACAGAAGGGCAGCAATGCCAATTCAAGACAGAGCTGGAAAGAAAAAAAAGATTGCATGCTTCGTTATTTTAAGTACCTCAGAAAATGGAGCAGGATTCTTATTAGTCTAGCATAAACATCAAGTTTTTAATTTCCTACTTTTGAAAAAACAATTTGTGAAAGGGCTACATCTTTCAGAGAAAACACCTCTAATGTGTTTCAGTGTGAAAACTACTTAACATACAATTACTTAACATATAATTAAATGCATTTTTATTCAAATTAACCATAGGGTACCCCCTCACCAGCAAAAAAAAATTCTCTAAAAATAACCACCTGTAGGCATGAAGGAGCTACCCTTTTAAAACTCCGTGTCTGGTTTTTAATGAAAAGTTTTAAAATCCATTAAAATAAAGTACTCATGCTAGACACACAAGCCATCTCCATTCCAAAGACTATCAAAGAAGTGAAAGAAACAGTGATGTGTAACAAGACAGTAAATGATGTGGATTAATGACAAAGTTATAAGATATGGTATCACATTGGCTGGAAGAAAAACAAAGTCTGTATGAAAGTTCAGCTGCAACACAGGATGATATACTAAACTGCTGAGCAGATTGGTGGCCATTTAGCAAACAAAACTGCTGCAATGCAGTAACTGCAAGTGGAAAAACATTTAGGAACACACAAAGGGTAAATCTATAAGGAGTGGGAAACAGCCTCAAAGTGGCTATTAGAAGCCTGAAAATAGATTTTTGTTCAGGATCTGCACTTACCCCTCAGCCCCAGTAAACGTCCCTGGTGGAGGATTACAGCTAAAGTGAGAAAGGAGGAAAGGGGAAATGGATAGGTATGACAGTAGAGGAGAAGGATTAATGAGAACCCACCATTCATATTTTGGTTTCTGATAAGATAGAGCTCAAAATTTTAGCTCCTAAAAACCAGTTAATATTTAATTACAGAAGATTCAATAAAAAGTCACAGAGAACAGCATCTTGGTATAAAAGTTTCAGTATAAAATGGACAAAGAAAGCAGGACCACTTTCACATGCTTTATCAATGTAAAGTTTCATTAATTAGCAAAGTTTCCCCTTTCTCTCTTTCCTTAGCAGAAGGCTAACAAAATAGTATACAACTCCTCATTTTTCCAAGTGCCTGTGTGAACTGTCTGCAGATCCAATAAGATGCTCTGCTAGTGAGACCCAAGAAACTGAGAGTATGTAATTGAGTACGCATACGTGCAACTGCCTTTGAAACAAGTATTTGTTTATATAATGCAGGTTATTCAACCTGCAACTTAGCCTACTCACAAATGGCTGTTCTTATTCATGAAGAACAAAATTGAAGTTAAACCTACAAGCTCTAAAATGGTTTTTTTAAAAGAAAAAAAACTCCTCTGGAAACATTAAATTGAGCTTAATGCCAATTAAGAGCTATAATTTTTGAAAGCATGACTTAACTACTTCAAATTCATGATAGGAAGTCTGTCCTTAAATACACTCAAGCAATGCAAAAAGACATTTATTGAATGGATGGACAATGTAATGGAACAGTATGATAAAATTATGCATGTGCTGTTCAAAAAAGCAGATACAACATGATGAGTTTTAATAGTATATTACCTTAATCACTTGTCAGACTGCACTACTTATCCATGTGCTTTTACATTAGTCTTAGACATAAGTTGTTTAAGAAAATAAAAACCTACAAATCAGATACTCTTCCCAACCTTAATCTGCCTAAGATTTGTTTTGCCCTTAAGTGAAAACTAGACCATTTCCTTCTGTCAAAGGGTGACTGCCCATGCCAGAATGCTTCCCCCCTCCCATCCCAGTAGTTTCAGCCTATGGCATGAGCTTGGGATCTACTAAGCAGATACCTGAATTATGCAGTAATAGAATTTTAACCACAAGTTGAAGTTCTCTATATGAAGAATTTAGAACTCCTATGGCTCTAAATATATTCTTTAAAGCAGTTGGTATACTGCTCTTCCAACCCTTCATGCCTATTTTGTGATGAACTCTTAAAGCCAAAGCCATTCAAATTGTACTAGCAACAATAGCAACTTAAGTTGAACAGAAAAGCTACTTCAGTGATCATAAATAATATTAGAAAACTAAAGCTCTCTTGCAAGCAATAAACTTACACAGAGGTATAGTTACTGCTAATACTCCTAACACCTCCAAGGCTTCAAAATGTCTCTCTATTCAAGCCTGATCATCTCTGCTAAATTCTGAACAAGGGAGCTTTGAGATGGGCTCTTTGCACAGAGAATTGTAACCATGGACACAGATTATGCGCTACACTGCACAGAACCAATCTCCATTACCAACCTGAAAGATTCAGATCTGCTGGTAAAGCTCTCGATCCATTAGTAAGCCTCTGAATGACCTTTAATACTTTCTTTTTGCATCTAAAGCATGTTGCACAGTGCTATTCATTTATGTTTTACTTACTTTCTGTTAATGGAATGGAGATGATGACACCATTTCCTGTTCCTACCCATAAACGATTACAAGACACCATAAGAGCTGTGATTCTCACAAATGAGAATCCCAGTTTACCAGTACCTAAAAACAAAAAGATGCTTTTCATCAAAAATTATGAGCAAAAAATAATTTTTAGTCCCATAACAGAACTTCAACATCAACTCCCAACCCATGCAGACATGTAATACCCTCCCACTTCAAACAGAACCAAGGCAGAAGGGTACATTCTTGAATCCTATTTTATCTGTAAAGATAATTTAAGAGGCTAAAGCACTTCTCTGAATTAAGTTGTGAACCGCTACAGAGACTAATGAACTATTAGATAGCACAAAAAGTACAACTCCTCTATAATGCTACGCAATAACCTATTTCAGGGCTTACAGTACCTGGGTGGCTTTTCAATCAAAAAATATGGGTTTACAGAAGTGTTTTCTAGCCTGTTTTTTTTTTGGGGGGGGGGGTTACTTTTTTCCCCTTATATAAAAAGTGAACAAACTTCAAAGAAAATAATGCTATGAGGGAGTGGCAGAAATCTGTCAAGTCTAGTACAATGTAGGCTAAACTACCCCCCTGTATACCAGTGGCACAGTAGTTATTCATGAACGATTTCAAATGGCTATGTTACCTGTATTTTTTGTGTTTAGGTAGACTCTCAAACTGCTGTTACATAAACACCAAATGTAAACAATGACACTAGCTTATTAGTTTTCAGAGCAATGAAAAATTTGCAATTTTGTGCTTGCATTCTCTTGGAAAATGAAAGACAGTTTTCCACACAAGTTATAGGTTCTTCCCATTCTTGGATTAAAAACACACATCAGTCCAGTAAGAGAAAGATTTTAGTGTCTCTGGATCTATACCCAATCATCATATTTTTAATTAGTTCTGAGGTTTCAGGAACAGTCAGCATCAGCTAGGATTAACAGATTGTATCAGAATACTTATATCCTCATCATGCTTTACAAACAGACCTAGGCTTCTAACTGCAGAATCAAGTCATACATCAAACAGGATCTACCCTTCTTCTTTGCTTGCAATGAGAATTCCCTGATCAGTAACAGGATAAGAAAGCTCCAGACAGCAAGAGAGGTATAAGAACACTTTGGTTGGTCTTAACTTACCTAGCATTTTGCTTACATAAGGTTCGATGTCCACATCTTGTAAATGCTGATACGTGTGCGCGTGATAGAGACGCAGGGTAGAGTCCAAACGAATAGATACCCATACCCCATCACCCACCCATGCCAGCTGTCTCACTTGGCTTTCTCTTCTTGGGTGAGCATCAAACGACTTCTACAAAAGAGTGGATTTTCAGTTAGAAATTGAAATAAAGGGAAAAATAAGGGCTTCTCTGTTATACTGTCAGTTTTCTCAACTCATCTACTACGCTCTTGATTTGCTAGATAACTAGCAAATACAGTGCTTAGTTTAGTTACAATTACGTATGATGCTGGTAAACAGTAAAAATACTGATTCCCTGCCCTGAAGTATGATCACAAAGCTATAGCTACCTACTGCATTCTCATTTACATTACACTCCTAGCCTGCTCTGACTTCGGTTTCCATTTTAACCTTGAGTTTTCTTGGTATAAGCTCTTCCACTCACAAAACAAGATATGTATGATCAAAAATTGTTTATTTCCAGTTCTACCTTACAAACCCAATCATCCACGCAATATGCATACTAACCACCACCACAATTCAAATCACAGTTGTATCAATTCCCTTGCTTCAGTTTTCCCATGTAAAAAACTCTTCTTCACAAAAACACATTATGAATTGGGTCCTTGCTATTTTCAGGAGAGCTGAGCATTTACCCTCTAAAAGGCCTATATCTCAGACCAAGTACCAGAAGTTGAAGTATCAAATTTGATAAGGGTTTCCAGAAACCTTGGCCACTTTCTGCACTTGTGGGACATCAGGTACACACATAGCACTGCAGAAACACCAGCTTAGACACCTTTACAGAAACAAAGTATTCTATGGAGGGAGAGTACATGCAGTATTAACATTTTAAAACCTCTAAAATAGGTGGAGAACATAATGAACAAATAAGGACATATGAACGTAATGAATGAGTTGAGCGCTACCCTTGCGAGTGCTGCAAAGACCTATAAGGATACTTTCCTGTTTCTGGTCAGCTAGAAGTAGAGAACTAAATTCTAAAATAATTAGTTTTAATAAACGAGGACCATCTCATCATTTTTCAAACTCTAAAACAATGAAAACATCATTTTATCTTAAAAATTAATGGTATTTGGAAATGGAATAATGGAAAAATGAATAGTATTTCCTAAGACAAGTTTGCTTTGCTGCCTGTTTCTGTGCTGATGAACTGTTCTCTGGAGTTACTCTGGAGTTCGAGCTTGGCATGAGATAGCATTAACACCCAACATTTAATTATACTTCAAACATCAGTTTAACTTGCCTCTATTTTCATGGCCTTCGGCTGAACAACATAGATTTTGTTCCTGTAGCCACACCAGACTTTGTCGTGTACCACTGTCATGCATCTTATAGAATGGTGCGGCCGGCCCAGGTCTAAGAGGTGATAGTTTGTCAAATCCCACTGACCATCTTCACAAAAAGAAAGAGGGAGACGAGGAAAACAAGGAAAACAAAACACAGGTTCCTACAAGTTAAAAATCATTTACAAATACAGGCAAGTATCTTGTTTAAGAACAGTCATTCTTAAAATTGCTGTAACAACTTGAGTAAGGTGATACAAACTTATGGCTAGGTTCTTCACTAAAAACAAGCTACAACTAATTACATCAACACCCAAAACACTTATTTTTACATAAGGTTGCACAGTGACAAAGTGTGAAAAGTTTTAAACAAAACACCTTTTAAAACTGCAAGTTACCTAGTACTAAATGTTACTTGGATAGCACACTGATAGCTAACAACAAGCTACTACCCACACAGAGGTAAGCACTTAACGCTCGGCTTAGCACAGAAATAGTGACTGGTGCATGAAGACTTTCTAATATGCAATGGGAGCTGACAGCACCTGATATATGTTAAAAAGCATAAATTGAGTAAGCAAAGTTCTTCCCTAGATTGAGCTAAGCTAGAGATCAGACATTTACTTGACATCCTTTAAGCCTGTAAGCCAGAGTGTGAGATTTCAGAGAGACACTGCCCCACCCACAATTTCATCCCAGTTGCATTTTCTCCAGTGTTTGCATTAGTGTTGTGCAATCTGTGTTCTCTAAAATGCTGAGCACAATGATCTGAAACTCCACAAGGAAGAGAACAAATGAGTGGGGAATCTGGGAAGACAACAGAAGAATTCCAGTTATTCATAACAAGACCTTCCACTGCAGATATGTATTCTTGAGGCAGAGGAACAGAGCTCATACAGGAATGATTTGGGCAGAAATTATAAAGAGGTGCTTAAAAAAATTTGAGGAAGCTGTCACAGACAGTTACTCACACTAATAAAACAAGAGACATAACTACTGTGCACAATGAACAAGCAGAAAAATAAAACGATAAAGCAGACTAATCGACTTTTTGCTATTTAGCTCAGACATATTCCACTCTTTTTCTTTCCAGGATATGAAGGAATTCCAGGAATGAACCAGAACAGTGCAGAAATTTCTGTGGGAGTCAGAATAAGCCTACATTTTCCTCATTAGCAACAATTACATTGCTTATAAAAGAACTCTGAAGCAGCAAGCCAAAGCAGGTCACAGGTTGATCCGGTTTCTGTACCAAGTTACAGAAAAGACAACTATCCTGAAAGTAGGAAGTCTTGCAAAAGTTGCAAGCACTGGAGGACTACAGCTTTATGGAAGACAAGCAAGTGCTATTAAGAAAAAAATATGCAGGGAAAAAAGCAAAAAAAAAAAAAAAAAAAAAAAAAAGAAATCCCACTGTAGACCTACAATCTTTATATTAGAGAAGGGGCCACTTTAAAGCAATTCATTCTATACCTGTAGTTTTGTGCTATGCATTTATGACATTTGTAGCAGGTATTGCATATAGACAAACAAATCCTAAGCTTCGAGAAAAAAAAGAATACAAGATGTGACATCTAATTGGATGGACATCTGATACCCTCCCTCACTTTTACAGAGAAATGGAAGCATATTCAAATATTCTCCACTTGACCGTTTTGATGGCAAAGAAATCTCCAGAACCATTTTCTACTATCCTGTCAACGAGGAAAGGATCAGGCCAAACTCTTGCAGATAAGATAGTGACTTCATCACCAGGGATTCAAGATAGAAAAGGTAAGTCCTCTAAAACACCTAATATTCAAATTTGACCACAAGCCTTGCATGTAAGACGCAACAGACTAACAGCAGCACAAAAAAAGAATTCTGTTCAACAGTTGGGAGAACAATCACTTAACAGCAGCCAGTCTTTTTGAAGTTGAGAGAGTTAAGTAAATTGCATATAAATGCAACAATAGGCTTGGTAGGCAAACACAGAGCCACAAATCTGAGACGAATCTCAATACAAGTTTTCTAGCTAAAAAGACTATTGAAAGGTCTTAGATTTTCACTTTACAGAAATGTAAGATTTTTCTAAGCAAAAAGAAAAACGTGTTCCAGAAAATAAGCTTATAAGAAATCAGTTTAGATAAGCAATTCATAGAAAAAAATGTACAGGGAATGAGGGGTACACAAGAGCAATGGATATAAACTCAGAGGGCCAGCTGGTTCATAAACTTTATACATAGCATCTATAATTCCAATCACTCTGTAGGCCTTGAAGCCTTACAGAACTTCAGAGTGAGAATCTATGGTGGTTAATTACAGACAGGAGAACTTGGATATCTATGACAAAAGGAAGACGACAGAAGATTCCTAATTGCTGCTTCCTAACTGCTGCTTTTTAAGTTTGCCTGAACTTAGAGTGTTACAGTTGGTTAAATAAACTCTAAATGGTACTTGAAGCTGCAAAAGTAGTACTGGAAAGATTTCTCAAAATAGTCTATAAACAGGCCATTGGGGAATATATTTTCAAAAACATTATAAATAGTACATTTCTTTCAAGACATCTGTAACAACTTCATTTTTTAAGATCAATAGAAAGCTTACCAACTCCTCTGTGAAATATTGCTAGTGTTCCATCAGCTAGTGCAACTAATACTATCCCTTTTACATGTCTAGGAAAAAGAAGAAAGCAAAAATACACACTAGATTGCATTTCTAAAAATACAAGGGTTTTTTTAATTCAGCATTGCTTTTATATTCACATTAACACTAGTGCTTTGATTTCTACAATAAGCCTCAAAGTCCACTTCAGATAGCTTAAAATATTTTTAGCTACAATACCTGAAGGAAACAATGATGATAGTCTACACAGTTTCCGAGCATACAGCTGCCAAGAAACTCATGATTTGAATCATATCTTCAAAAGATAAGATTCCTTTCATTTTCCTTACTCCCCAAACACTTTTCAATGCCCTTCAAAGAATACGTGTCCATTTATGGCAACCAGCATTCCAAATATCTTAGGAGAACATATAAATTATAAGCTTTTTTTAAAATTCAAAGTTCACTATGATTTACATGATATTCTTTCAGAACTTACACAATACTGAGAATAGAATCTTTAAGTTTAATGGCATGAACACATTTCCTCCACTGGGCCACTGACGAATGAACATACAAGCTGCAAAGACAAATCAGGAGGGATTGAAAGCACTCAAAAAAGTCTATCAGACAAAAAAAAAACAACAAAAAGCCTTATAGTTGAAATCCACAATTAGAAGGAAAACAAGTTTTCATCTTATACTGAAAAACCTATAGAAATAGGAAGAACAAACTACCTGAGCAGACATAATGGTTTTTCAGATGCCCAAAACATTACAGAAACTTAAGGGTAATATGTTTTTCTAGTATAATATTGAAAACTGGATGTTATGAAATTACTACACAAAACTCACTAGAAAAGCTCTTCCAGAGAGAGATAAAACATCTGCCAAAAGGTGCTTACTAATCACCTACAATACTTCCTTTGAATTCTGTAATATCTAATTAATATAGCCAAGTGTATAAAGTTCAGGCTCTCGAGGGCTTCTTGCACTTCATCTTGACTCGAGACAGTTATCAGCCTGTAGGCCCAAGAAGTAAGTTTAAAATAATTCCTCCAAACAAATCTAATCTAAGATGAACGTTTTCTTACCATCCATTCTGTGCTCCAAGCCACATTGTTGGTAAAAGGCTACTCATTTTCTGTGCTTCTTCTCTCACTAGATCTTGTTCATTTGGCAAAACTGCAATATCTTTATACATCTCCGACTCACTACTGAGGGGGCAAAAAAAAAAGTATTGTGAATAAAGTGTGCAGATTTTCCTGAGTATAACCTAGGTATGAGTTTTATTGCTCTTGGTGTCAACATTTGCTTTTGAAGTAAACAAGATATTTAAAATCCAGCAACCACACATAAAGGTATACCAACTATACAAGCAAACACTTCAGTAACTATGAATTTCTCCAAACAGTCATTTACTTCTAGAATGAAATTTACACTTCATTCCACTCTGTCAATATTACTAGTATTTCTGGGAGTAGCAGAGAAGAGTCAGAGGCACACAATGAGGAAAATGCTTACAGAAAGGCTATAATGCCCTGACTTCCCAATAATAAGTTTTGGCTGTCACATGGAGAATCAAAATTGCTGAGATGTCCAAAGACCTGAACTGTGCTTTCATTTGAAATACTGATTAGTTTTATGCTTTGCCTCCACCCCTGTATCTATACTCACAGACTGACTATTCTGGAAAAGGGAAATGCATCTGAACAACGAGCTGACCAGGAGAAAGGAATGTAATTCTTACTTATTTTTACTTCAAAATAGGAGATTTACATCGGCATTTATAGATCAGTGCCATAAGACAATCATAAGAGGACCTAGCAACAAACCGTTAAGACACTCACTACTCCCTCTGGAGGTATCTGCACCAAAGAAATGAATTTAGTGACAAAAACTCTTCATACATAGGTAAATGCTTCATGAAAACAAAGCTTATCTCAAGACTCCTGACAAACCTCATCTTTACCAATGTTCAAGAAAATTGTGTGCTCAATATATTTTACAAAATAGAAGTTTCATCTCTATGTTGTGTTCCTGAAGATACATTTTTCGTTTTAAACACATTTTCAAAGTATCAGTATTGATTAAGTACCTAGGCTGGTACACTGGAGAACCCTCCGCTGTATTCTGCACTCCCAGAGGATCTGTAAAGACATGCTCTGTATAGACTCCAGTTTGTGCAGTATCAGCTGTGTCTTCTCCAGCCCCTGCATTGACTTCTGTTGCCTCTGTTGCCTCCTCTGCTGTTGGAATATTTTCATCTACAGAGTTACTTTCAGCTGCAATGTCTACAGAGAAAAGAAAAAAAACACACAAACTTGAACAACTACTCTAACCACTACAGAGACAGAATTCTTAATTGTTTTAAACAGCCCAGAATTTGATACTTTCAACAACTAACTGCGTATTTGTAATAACACCTCAATTGCAATCCGTGTTTCATACCTCATCTAAAATGAAAAAGTCAAACAATGCAACCTACTATTTAAGTTCAGACGTAACAGGTGTCAAATACCAACTCCCCCATGAAAGTTCACTTTAAGCATCCACTCAGTGACTGATGGTTTGGTTTGCCCTTTAAACAGTGAACAGGTTTAGTAGCAAAATGTGATCGGTAAGAAAAACTAAGGCAACAGCATGACAAACCACATGAAAACAAGCAGTATTTCCATATAGTACTTATTTTACATCATCATTCCTCAGTTACACCTGATGGTGTTTGCCATCTCAGCCACACTTCTAAGACTTTCTTACCTGACTGTTTATCTGCCATAGGTGAGCTGCCGTTTGCATCATGAACTACAGATGCTCCTATAATACCCTCCGCAGTACAGCCAACCACTGTTATTCCTCCTAACAGGCTATCAGTTTCTGCAGAGCTGTTGCTGGTCATGCTTCCGCACAAAGATGATTTGTCCACTTGACTGGGGTCCGCTTCTTGCGACCCTTCTTCTCCTGCAGGATAGTCTGTTTCTCTAGCTCCTGAAAGAGATTAACCATGTTTGTGTGCATAAAGAGTCACTTTTCTACCTAATAACATACTGAGCTTTCAAACAGAAAGAACTCTCCAATACCCAGGATACCATCAGCAAAATAAGCCTATAGGTATTCTGCATATTGTATCTAATGTCTGCTGATCAGGTTAAGTTCAAAATGCAAAAGCAATGTTTAAGTGGGCTGCATATCTGTAAGTCATATGTCACATTTAAATTTACAGGATTTTGCAAATAGTTGATTTCTAATTTAAAGTAAATCCTATTTCCATTAAAAGAAGTCTCATGACATATACATATATGAAAAAAGGAACATATCAATTACATCTTTACAAAGAATGTAAATACAACAGATATTTTCTTCTGGAAAAGTTGCTTTGCTCTTGAGCAACCCTCTCAATACTTTTAAAATGTAAAACAGTATCAAATAGAGTAGAATATAAAATAAGCTAATATTATTTTAAGATTTATATGTAGAGGACTAGTTCCTACAGAGCAAAAGCCTCAAACTTCATAAATTATTTTCAAGGACTACATAACTCATTCTGAGTCTCATCACATGCTGTTCTCACAGCCTCTCACACATCCTCCCCTTCCAAAATTCCTACTTAAATCATCCCTTCCTTCAGCCCCACATTCACAGTAAGAAACTTTTCATTTTATTAATTTGACAATGTTAAAATATTACTCTTACATAAATCTTCCTTAAGAAGTATTTTCTTCTGAGCCTATTAAAATAACCACTTCACTAAAAATCATGCTATAGACTTCTATAAACATAAGCTAACAAATAATCCAAAAGCACAAAATTCTTTCAATACCACTTTGTTTAATACAGAATAGTAAGTCTCCTTAAGGGAGATTACCTCTACAGGCAACTCCAACACAAAGACTAAAGTCTAAAAAGCCTACATTTTTCTTTCATGACGTTCGCAGTTCCATAAAATATTGGCACTACTGCGTATTTTATAACATTATTATAACATTTTATAATACAGCAAACAATACTTGGTCTGGGTGATTACATCTCTACCTTTGAGGTAACTTAGGTCAAGAACCAATTCAGGAGTAGAACAGTAGAGCAAAAATTCAAGAAATTTTCCCTTCAGCTAAACATTTTAGTCTGTTACAGTATCGTTTTATCACAGAAGTTAACAAATCTTGACTTTATTGCCTTAAAATTTGAACATGATAAACTTAAAGCAGGAGTCAGATCATCATGAGTCTTACCTGGCACACTAGCAATACAAAGTACATGAGAATTGCAAACAATGAAACTGTCCAAAATATTTCCTGGTTGATTAGCATCAATAATGATAACTTTTGTAGCAGAATGTGTGCTAGTACAGATCCAAACTAGACTGGATAATTCTTCCTGATATTTCAGCTCCTTCTGCTGGTCCTGAAGGAAAATAAAGCCAGAACAGAAGTGAACAACAAGAAGAGGGAAAGGGAACAAGAACTACTGCCATGGATCTTTTATGTTCCCACATTATCAACTATAAAAACCATATTTAACTTATCACATATTTATGTAATTTTAATGCCGTTACACAACTAAAGTTTTTTAATTGTTCTCAATGGATTTAGATTAAAAACTCTTATTTCACACCGGCATAGAAAACCATAGCAAAAAAAATGATGAAATCACTCAGTTATAAAGCCAAATAAGTGTAAATTCTATTTACACTATACAATTCTATTTATATGCCTGCTGCCACACACAGTATCTCCATAAATCAGTGTTATGTCTCAAAGTATTTCAAGCCAAAAATGCAACTCTGCCCTTGTTCTAATGCCTTTAGTATGAGTTCCATTCGTTGTTTCGAGTTCATAAATCATAAAGACTAAAGTTTTTTAAACAAAGGCACAAGTGCCAGTATAAGTCTTTTGATGCTGGTCAGAACTTCGACAACTGTATCACGAGTGTTTTCTAAGGCAGGCAACACAAACTGCGTCATTTTGTTGTAGAACTGATTTGCTCCTCAGATTCACCAACAAGTTGGCACACAGGAAAGAATAAAGTATTTAGTAGTTAGATTCAACATCCCAAACACCTTGTGTTGATAACTTCCTGAGAAAACTATATTCATTACCACTGAAGGGCAAACCTAACTACCAAAGACAATGTTGACCTAAGATACACTGTAAAGTTGTTTTTACTATGTTAATTATTGAACATGCCACATGATCACGATTCTTACCTTCAGTTCTTGGTCTAGTCTATCTAAACTACTTTGAGATCCTGTTCTTTGCTTGTTACCATCTGCATCCAGACCAGTCATGTCATTGTAGAATACACTAGCACCAACCACAGACCCTCCATCTCGTGTCTTCCCGCCTGATAGGTTCACCCCTACAGCACACCACAGCTTGGGAAAAAAAAAAAAAAAAAAAAAAAAAAAGAAAGAGAGAGAGAGAGTACTTCCATTGAAAACACAGAACTTATTACTTATTTTTGGTTTTTGAAAAATACCTAATCAGTTAAACCAAAAGGATAGACATGTTGTTTAACATGTAAGTATGGTGTCTAATACCAGAATTAAGATACTTCTGTATTTTAAGGAATTTGTTAGAGATTAAAGTTATGTACATTTTAGTGAAGTTTGAACTCTGAATTGCCTATGCTTTAAAAAGAAGCTACTTCATTACATTTTAAAAAAAATTGAATCTTAAGAAAAAGCTGCAAGTTCTCAAAGGTACAGTCCCTAAATCATAGCTCTAAAAATAAAACAAAAATAAAAATCCTACCTTCATAGATGTATCCTTCTCATCTAAAGGTCTCAGGTAAACAGGTACAGGTAAGTTTTTCATCTTGTTGTCGCCACCCTGGCCACCATTTGCCACCTACGCAGAAAACAGTGTGTGTGTGTGCGTGGGGGGGGGGCGCGCAATACTTTCTGCCATAAAAAATAAATTTGCAACTTTAAGTATCAGATGATCATACTCTGTTAATATGCTTGACAATTTTGCTTTATGGCTTTCTTCAGGAAGACCAACCTAACTGTAAAAGTTCAAACTATGACAAAAGAGATGTTGGAATCACTCAGACTGAAACAGTACTCTGCTCCTGAATCTGCTGTTCAAGTTTACAGAACGTGAAGTTGTTGCCATCACTCAGACACAAGCATAATACCTGTTTGTACTTCTGAGGTAGACTCCAACCAAATGCTTGTACTCTCCCATCTTCTTTCTGAACATGGGCTTTCACTTGGCGATACTGCTCTCTCTTCTGCTCTCTGCGTGAGGCTAAACTGGCTTCAGTTCTAGGAAGGAATTATTATTAAAGACCTTGTTAGTTATTTCTTTTTAGAAGTCTTATGCATCATAGGGGTTGCCATTTAATTCAACAGACATGATCTGACACTACTGGGTTATCAAACAGATCACTAATTTTCAACACCTCACTTGTAGAACACAAGCTTTCATGTGGACTACTTCCAAGGGATCTGGGAAAGACTGGCAAAACCACAAAGCTATTTTCAGTAGCCTTAACTAAATACATGGATTAGGCATCTTTGCAAGTTCTGAAAGCTGACAGGTTAAAAAGATGTATCAGAACAATCAAAAATCACACCCCAAAACACCATAGGAGAAAAGAATACGGATGGTTAACTTGACTACACCTATTGACAAAATCCAACAAGGTAACTATATAGATTGTGTCACTTTCATGTTAACTACAACAACTTGCATATAAAAGGGTATGGAATATTGCCTCCTACACCTAATTGCACTTTTAGGAAAGGCAGCGATACTTGCAAATTGGAATACTACCACCAGCTACCCTGAATACTCATCTACTATTCTGTACTACCTTGACTTCACAAGTGTGAACATTCACTTCAGGAGGATATTCTAGATGCTTATAATTTACTTAGCAGCAAACTGTTTATCTCAGAGGATTAAAAGAGTAAATATTTGATACATCATATCTAGTATTATAAAACCAAGATGTCTTACTCGTCACTGAGGAATTCAAAGGCTTTAGATTTGTCACTAGGTAACTGAGATAAGGTGCTGCTTCTTTTCTTGACTGATGGAGTAATATGCGAGGTTGGAGCATTATATTTAACATTGACAGGAGGTTCTGGTTTCTTAGCTGTATTACTAGAGGAACTGAAGAGTCTGCTAAAACTAGAATAAGAAGAAAATTGATGATAGTTAAGATTAAGATGCATCCAGGTTTAACTATGCAGGCAAAACACTGCATATACTAGTCTGTTCAAGACAAAAAAAAAAAAAAAAATGGAGCACAACACAGCAGCCATCACACAGCATTACCCTCAAAGCACAGAAATGCATATCAGTATTATTTTTAATCAAAGTAGTATTATCCCATTCACTTATCAAATTCACTAGGATCTTTATCTTGAATGAAAATATATAAAGAACCAGTAGAATTAGGATGCAAGTATTTTATTCAGAAGACAAACATTATGAATTAGTTCATGCATTACTGCAAAATCCTATTCTAAAAAAATCCACCAATTTCTATACTAAAAGATAATATAGCTATCAGCAAGCCACCACATTAAAAGGATTATTTTACAAGGATCTTGCCATTTATTCTTCCTTTTTAGATTTAGAGTTTCCAGTTAGAAAGGATAATTTGACAATCAGTAAGCAGTATTACACAGAGGGAAAGTAAGTTGAGCTAAATGCAATCCACACAAGCTATTCAAATTTCTTTTTCTGGTCATTAAAAAGAATCCATTAAAATGCTCAGAACAGGAGTCCTGGTGCACATTCAGCTAAAAAAAATTACAGCACTTTGGCATTTAACTTCAAAGTGCACAGTCATTCACTATATGATGCAGCTTACGATACATTTTTGTCTTCAAGAACAGCCTTACCGAGTTGGCATGCTAGGTAACAAAAGGAAAACAGTTAAGACGCTTTCATTTGCCAAAAGATAAATAGCTAACATACAAAAGTGTGCCAGCTAACTGGTTAGGGTCTTTTGGTTTATTTTTGCCAGTGAATTGTGTTTCAACACTTACAACTGCCAAATGCTTGATCTCTTTTTTTCTTGCATGGCTGGATTTTCCCTTGATGCTCTACAAAAAAGGAATTATAAGTTTACTGAGTAAGTATTAACTCTAAAGGAGAGGAACAGAACAGTGTAACTCTAGTATTTAAAAAAATAAGGTAATAGATATCAAAAGTATCAAAGCCTACCTATTCACACTATCACTTCTTTTGTGATTAAAGAACAACTTAACATTGCAATTCTAGATAGTGGAATTAAAGTTCCACAATAAACACTCTCTATACTTATTTGCATCAAAACCCATAACTGGCGAGTGTTTTTCATATACTAAAGACAAAGCTGCATACCATTTTACAATGAAAACGGCTAGAAGAAAGCAACAAAATATTTAAATCCTTCTCCCTCCTGTAAACCATTGCCTTTTATTTTTAAGCCCCTTACTCCCTGAGACACTAATAAGTGACAAAATGTTTATTCCTGAAGCCATACACGCATTAACATAGGAAGGAGAGGATTTTCACAGAACAGGATAGCTACAAAAGAGCAAGCTATATCTGCTTGGGAATACATATTTTTCTCAAGCAAATTTAGAGTCAAAATGGCTCTCACTGAAAGTAACAGAAAAAATAAATGTAAACACCACACCTGACCAGCAGCTGGCAGCAAATGATACCGCTAGGCAGCGGCTTCGGGAACGGTCCCGGGAGGACCGCGACAAAACCGAGCTGGGCTGAGGGCAGAGGCAGACCAGCTTTGAGTTCTCTTCCCGGCAACACAACGCTCAGGATTCAGCTTCGCAGCTGACAGTCGGGCCTACTGCTCTAAGATACAGGCATACACATTTTTTCTTGACCCTCAAATGAATATTTTTGTTTGCAAAAGTTTAACTGTTCCAAAGTACACACATCCTATTAAGAGATGCTTATTACACATCACATGAAGCAACACACTTCACTAAGGTCCAATCAAGAACTCAGTTTAACAAAATAAATTATATGCAGGTAACTAAAAATCAGAATTATTCAGGGGCAATTGTAAAAGCATGCAGAAGGGTAATTAGGGCCTCATAACCGAGGGATCAGACCATTCTGCAGAGAGAAAGAAAAAAGCCTGTAAAACACGAGAAGCCCTATCAAAGACCTCAAAAGTGTATTTTACCTTATCATCTCAGTCCATCGTACAGCTTCCTGAAGCTCCATCAACCTCTCTTTATACTGATTTCTTTCCATTAGAACACGGGCCATTTCAACACGAGTAAAACGTTTCCGCTGAGCGGTAGGGACATCACTCTGAACACACAAAAAACCCCAAAGATAGAAGGAACAAAGGAGCACAGCAGGGCCTTGCAGAGGCAGCCTCTGCCTTCCGGTAAGAGTCAGTTTAGGGCACAGTTCCAAACGCTAAACCATCTGGAGCTTTGTAAAACTAACTCAGTTCTACCCAGTGCCTTCTACTTTCCTCTCCTCCCATCCTTTATATGTAGTATAAATTGATTTAAAAAAAAAAAAAAAAAATTTGTTCTTTCATAAGACCATGACACACAATAACAAGTATAGAGAGAAAAATAAAACTAGAAGTGATTAATTTTAGTTTACTTATTATCTATAAATCTGTCTTCTCTACACATAGGGAAAGTTTACCACTGCTTAAGCAATTAAGGTTTAATAGCACTAAATGCAAATGGACTTTTAATATCCAACTGTAAATTACATATACAAAGATACACATGCACACATATACCTACATCATCATCCTCTTTAGCCTTCTGTCTTGCTTCCTCTGCTTCTGCACGAGCTCTAGGAAAAATACATACAAAATAGCTATATTAGATATCAGTGATTTTCTTCTTTACTTTTTTTTTTTTTTTTTTTTACAGCCATCATATTAAACTTACTTTCTAAGTTCTTCTTCCAGTTCCTTATTCTTCTCTTCAAGCTTTTGCTTTGCTTGTTTTACAGTCTCTAATTCACCTTGCAGTACATCCTTCTCACAGGTCAATTCATCCACTTTTGCTATTAAATCATTCTTCACTACATTCAGTGCATTTCTATACAAACATTTAAAATAGGATATTAAAAGGATGACTATAGTCTCATAGTAAACTTAGCTTCAGTTTAATTTTATTCTTGAACTTTAAGATCTTGAACTTTAAGATCTACAAATGAATTTCTTGCATAGAGTTGCTATGAAGAGTTACAGCTTTCTGGAACAGGCCAAACCCTCCCTCGCATCAAACCTTTACAAGATACTCTGGTACCACTGCATTACAAGAAATTACCAACGAGTCAGAGCAGTTTACAAAGAGGTTGAAACCCTCAAGAGCATTCCAATGGATTGGCCTACTGCAGTTACAACTGCACTGCTCACAGAAAAGGCAGAGAGCTGACCTTGTACTACAGCATTGCACTGCATTCCTTGTAGCCTTAAAAGAACAGAGCCAGTCTCTGCTTCCTGTTCCTAAATTCTCAAATTTTCTAAAAGGAAAAACACCAATTAAGCTATTTATTTAGCTAAATATACCTAAAAACTCCCAAGACTTATACCACCACCACTCTTAAAACTGAAGGTACATTTGTACCATTTAAGTGTTCCAAATACGAAGATGTGGATTTGCTCGGAAAGAGGAAGAAAGGAAGATGGACAACCACCTATTTCACACAACTCTGTCATGCTGTCACTCCTGATCACATGATAAAGATAGGCTATACAGTTAGATACAGCGCTACGCTCCTCTTCCACACCGATTATGAATCTGCCTCTGTTGTATGGTAAAGACAGAAGGCATTCACAGAGATCAACATAAGTCTCTGGAGCAAGTACACAGGCAAGTTAAGGACAAATCAAGTAAATAGCTGCTTTCCCATAGAGGGGTAAAACAGATGGCTGTGGAGAGCTTTGAGGACACACGCATAATATTTAGCGAGTGATACGAGTTCAGCATTACATAAAGTCACAGTTAAAGGGGGATTTATTTGAAAAGCATGAACAAAACAGGGTAGATTTTTTTTTTAAATACACACATTCACACTTACTTTGTCTCCAACAGCTGAGTGTTTTCTAAAATAAGGTTTTCAACTTCACGACCCATTCCTTTCCAAAGAAAACAAAATAATTTAGCAAATAGAAATGGACATTTTTACAACTTATGTTTTGCCATTGCTTAAGAACAGTTGAATTTAAGTATGACAAATTTGTCAGAAAAACTGTAAGCTAGCTAAAGTTCAAGGACCTACCTTCTACAATTAGCGCTTCCCCCTGCATCTTCAACTGAAGCCTAAACACAGCCCTAGCTAAGCACAGATGACAGGCTAGTGCTAATTCCAAATATTCTATACATTTTAAAGAGTTTACAGTACTACTAATTTGAAAAACAAAGATGGCATCAATGGAGAAATGTTTGTGCACCAATAAATAAGTTCATAACACTCAAACGTCTTTTACATCATGTGCTACATTCAGAAGTACGTCAGTTAGACATTAGACATGCTCAATTAGAAAGCTCAGAATGCAAAAGCCCTGCAGACCTCCCCAGAGCAAATGATACCTTACCAAAGAAATTACGGTCTTTAATGCCCATGCATTCCATGTAGAGCAAAAACAAGAACAAGAAACAGTTCATGTAAGGTGTAGTATGACTAAAGAGCAATAAAATATTTAGCCTTAAGAAATAATTTTGGATTCAAAGCCACAACCAAAAATATGAAGTGAAATGTGATGTGATTAGAAGCAGAATTCATAGGAAAGACAGGCATTAAAAAAGAAGAACACATCATGACCTTGTTCATTGATTAGACTACTTATAAAAATAATTAAAAGACTATCTTAATTTCTGAACTAATTTAGAAGCGCAGTACTTAGATAAAAGATAAGTTCAGGTTTTTCATAGTAGCATGTGTATTATGAACTTTTACTAAAAGGCTTGGTATTTCTTTTTACTTAATTACTTCAGTATCACCTAAATTTCTGGAAAATAATTTCTTAATCTGTTTGCATGCCTAAAGTAATACCAACAAAAAACAGAACAAAAACCCAAGCTTTTAAATATAAAACATTCTACATCTTCTATAGTAAAATTGTTTTCAAATTAAACTTATCATTACTACCACTCTGGTAAATGCACAATGTACCCCAATTTGAGATTAACAGAACTAAAGTAGTATCTTAGTTGTGGAGGTCTTTTTAATAGTCTTTGACCACAGCCTTTCAAACAGCTTTGATAACCACAGATCTAAGTGATGATAACAACAAAAAAAAATAACAAAAATGGAACTGAAACAGACATGCAAGTCAAAGCTCCATCTCAGAATTTCTCTGAATTTTGGATTAAAAATAAGTGTCATTAAGTTACTGAAGTAACTTAGATCAGCTACTGTTACTTTAACAATATCTGGAGAAATCAAATTCCTCTATGCTACAATCAAGAAGTTTTTATTCAAATAAATATTGCTTTTTAAATGTTTTCACTTATTCATAGATAAAAAGTACCTAGGGTGATTTACAACTGGTTTCAGGATCCTTTACAATGTGAGGAAAAAGGAAAAAAAAATAAATAAAAAGAAAGCCAGGAATGGAAGGGCAAAAATAATGTTACCAAGCAGGGAAAAAATGTCGAGAATGCATTATATGAAAGCAGCAGCCAAGAATGCCTAACTGTAGAAGCAATAAATTTCAAAGTTTTTTTTTTCTTTTTTTTCTTTTTTTTTTTTTAAATAAAGAAAGCATACACACCAGAATATTCCCCTGGGTATGCAGCCCAAGAGAAAGCAGATTAGAGAATCTCAATTAACTATTTTTACAGAAAGCAAACCTAAAATTTAATGTTCATTTAGAAGGAAGTCAATGCCAAAAATCTCCACCAAATAACCTGGATGCAAATGTGGCTTTCAGGTAACAGAGATTAGTTCTGACTGTGGCTGTATTGTAAAGAAATGTGATTGTATACTAATACTATTAGATCAATACATTCTGCATAATAAATGCAGTCAGGATGCTCCTGCTTTATAGTAATGGCTTTATTCGGGGAAAAAAAAACTGCTTAGAAAGTCAGTAACAAACTTCTGCTACATTTTACTCTACCCACAGAAAACAAAGCATTTTTTTCATCAGGTAGTAGCTAAGTGATAATACTTTCTCCAGTGTGTATATTTCTGCACGAAGAAAGTGTTATTAGTTGTTCCTGTGACAGAACACAGGAGTTTTGGATGAACTATGTTCCAGCTAGGATGGGGTGGTCCTCATTACTCAGAACTGAAAGTAGTACAGAGTAACAAAGGAAATCCATGAGTTTAGATTGGAACTGGGCCCCATCACTGAAGACGACTTATACCTTGCAGAAATATTACCTACTCCATGTAAGTTTCTAGTGGAACACCAAACCACTAGAAATCCAAGATTGTACTCACAAAACAATTCAAAAAACAGTAATAATTTGTCCTCTCAGAAGAGAAAACCCACCCTGATTTTTCCATATACAAACTATTTCTAAAGTATGCAAGAGTCACATCTGCATTCTATACATTCCAAAATACTTACTTACATTATTACAAAATGAGGCCGAACACTGACATAGCCTTGTTATAGTACTAGACTCAGGCCATGTATAGACAGATCATTTTTCAAATGACCTTTTGTTTCCAATATAATTATATCCCCAAACATATTTTGCTAGCACACAAGAAGCAACAAGTAGTTTTGGTAGGAAAAAATGGCAATTTTTCTCTTTTTTTAGCACCAGACACATCCTTGTGTCCAACACCATTAGAGGAAAACTAAAATGGAGAATAGTTTAAGTGCTCCAAAAGATTACGGTCAATACTCTCACATTGAAAGAAACACACACGCACACCCCTTTTCACATAACTCTAACAAAATCTTTGTCATCCAAAGTGGTTAACACAAATGAATCCTAACAGCAAATCTAGTAAGAATAATTTAAACACACCATTAACCAGGAAAAGTTACTCCACTACACTAAATGCACTGTCTTTAAATCATCTGTCTTACCCAGTAAATCTGCACCTTCATCCACATCTCCAATTAAGCCAGAACCAGCAGATGATAGCTCTTCAAAGAGTGACTCTGTATTACGGTCAAATGCTTTGTTCTCTATACCTTTGGTAGGAGTGCTATTGAAAGAATGAAAACAAACAAATCACAAAAATCAGGAAGAAACTACTCCCACACTGAAGAAAAAGTGTTCTTTATGTTTTTACTTGCAGTTCATTTGTTACCACATTTAAAAAAAAAGTAGAAAACTTTCAGAAGCTGCCAGTTGGCTGGGAATCCTAAATTTTATTTTCAAATACTGCTTTGGCACCAAGACCCCAAACTTGGAGTAGGTTGTGGATTTGGAGCTGTCTGGATTTTAACAAATGAGAGACTATCAAGTTTGGCATCCAGAACTTCAATCAGAGCTTAGTCAGTCTAAGTGCCTAAAGAAGAAATAGTTCAGCCAAGTAGGGAGTCATTTAACTTCACAGAAACACAAAAGATTAAGTATTCAGAGATCAAAATATTCTTCTGGCCAGAAATGGACTTCCTTTCACACACAGACTTTTAACCGTTAACATTCACTATACAAGGTAACTCCCAAAATGAAAACCAGAGCAAATTATTTCAGGGACTAGCAGCTAGATCCTGAACTGTTCACTCACCTAAAGGGTCAGACACTCCTCCTACTACTGAAACAGCACATGACAATTTTAAAAGCTCTAAAGCCCCATTGAAAAGAATGTTATCCTTCACATACAAAAAAAAAAAATAGCAGGGACTCGGACCTAGGCAAAAGCATTCCATCAACACTGGGAGCACACCAGTGGCATTTGATAAACAAACACTGTAGTAGTTGCCAAATAAGCACAGATGGCAAAGATATGGGTGAAAACGCAAGAATGTAATCTGTAAAATAACTAGTTTTTAAACTTAGATCTAGGGAGAAAAGATATACACCTTTCTGATATACACCCTTCGCTGGGAAGATGGAGTAAGTATTTTTACCTTCTTAAGACCACTGCTATACGAAGTACCCTGAACATTCATTTCAGAAGTAGCAGCAAAAACTGCTACTGTATATAAAATCTCCTGAGGTATTCAGGAAAAGAAATAAGGTCACAGAAGTAGGGAATTTATTATATAATACATGATCTCAAGCTGTTAAAAGTCCAAAACAAGTCGCAAGTTCAAAGCTGAACTCTGGTACCTTCTAAAATGGTCTTCCTACTCATAAAGGACAACACATGATTTACCTGGAACCTTTGTATCCACTGAGATCTTTATCCATATCCAACTCTGGAGTTGACTCAATAATTGCTTGAACTTCGGATTTTTCTTCATTTTCATTTCCACCTTAGGAAAAGCAAGTGATACATTTCCATAAAACACAACAACTTTGTGACATACAACATTAGTAATAATCATTAACAGACTCCCATCAATAGCTGGCTTGATGAGTCATTGGTTAAGTAAGAAAACCTATGGATTTTATGACAGCTCCAGAACAGACACCGGAATTTCCAAGCAAGTCTCACTTGAATTGAACTCGAGTCATCCATTAAAATGTAATCATGTAGCAAAGATTTGAATGCAGTTTTCCAGTGTTCTGAGAAGGTTTAAGTCTCTTTGGCATGTAAGCTGATTATACACTACTCTTGCCTGTAACTGAGTAACAGTTCAGTTGCAACTCTTACAGGAAAAGAGTAAGAATTCAACTTTTAGACAAGGCCTTTATCTCTAAATGCTCCTTATTCCCCACTATTTCAGCATTTGAAACAAAGCAGATGTCCATCTCATTTCACAGCTTTGCCTAGATGAGTGTCATTCTTGCTGCTCAGAAAGAAATAACATAAGTAATTCTAATTCTAGAAGAAAAAGGGCTAAAGTCACCAATGAACAATGGACTCATACCTGTTATATTTTGTGCTCCTGAAAAATACTAAATTAAAAAAAAATCTAGTTTCTGGCACAATAATAAAGATATTTTCTAATGGATAACATATGAAGCCTGTTAATAATGCTAAAAAGTTAAAGCAGCTTACCAATGGACACAGTTCTTGTCTCTTGAGCTACCTGTACTTCAATATTCTTGCTTATGTCCAGCTTCTCATCTGGCACATCTGCGCCCTTTGCAAGCCCTTCAATATCTTCCTTTTGGGGAGTTTCTGCAGGCAGTGCAGGTACATCCGAAGCAGCTGTTGATGCTGGAGTAGTAGATTTTGAGCCTGCTTGGCTAACATCAGAGAGCTCATCCTAAAATTGAACATTATCATTGATAAAATCAACATAAGTTACAGAACTATTAGGAGGGTTAGGGATAGAAATTAAAAAGTAAGTGCCAAAATGAGTGTATTATACTAAAACATATGGAAACGTAAAGAAACAGGAATGGAAACAATACCTTAAGCCAGTGCTGGCAACATCACCTGGACACTACAGCTGTAGTGTCATGCCAGTTAAGGAGGTTATAGCTACCTAAAGCATCCCTTTATTTTAATCCTAATGTTCGACCTTGGCTGATAAAGCATGGTCAAAAGTTTGAGGTTTGTCCATTAAGTCTTCCAGACAGCAGGTGATACCTGTAAATTAATAATTCTAACTTCACAATGAACTCCTGATAGCTTCCCGAAAACTCTGAAGTTTAACTATTCAAAGTGCACGATACCTTAAAACAACTTCTTGAGAAGTAAACACTGAAGCACTGATACAGAACATTGATTCATCTAGTATAGAACTAACTATTTGCAAGTTCTTCACTCATTCTCAATGTCATCCAGAGCTTAGAATTCAGACTGGTAAGTGCTTAAAACAGTTTAAATGAGATATTCAATAGCAATGACTACTTATCTGATCTGATTTCATAAGAACATGAGTTGACAGCTCCTTTTTAGGGCTTGATTACTGGGCAACACTTTACATTACAGTGGCACTGTATGGAGAACGAAAAATACGGAAAGTATCTGGTCAATATCTGAAATATCTAGTCACTGGACTCAAGACCGAGTACTACACAGAGATAGGGCTGCATCAGGGTAGACTGTTCAATGCCAGGGCGAGGCTGCCCTTAATGTAACTAGAAGTTGCTACCAGTGATACTAGCATCCTTTTTCTGACCCTGGCTCCTTTCATTTAGTTTTACTTCTCTTCCACGATCAGAATCATACCACCATCTAGACGTCTTAACTGCAACTTAAAACACTAGCATATTGGTGAACAAGGAACCACTGCAGATGTGAAAACAGACTGTCCATTCAAGTCAATTTTCTTGTATTCACTATTAGAAGAATCTCTTTAGAAGATTAAGATGAAACATTGAGACTGGTATGTGGAAAACAAATCGTAAGTTTTGACAAAAAGTTCTTTTAAGGTTCTGTTTGTGAATCTAAGGTGAAAGCAAGACTCTTAGACATTCCATGACACTTAAAGAGCAAGTATTTTTAGCTCAGGATAATAAAACTTTTGTCAAGGATGAAGCAAGTTTAGATTTTCTGAAGTATGAATTCATTGTACTGCTAGTATCCCTTCAAAATAATCTCCACATTCCATTTCCTTTCCTTCTTGAAAAGCAAGCCAAGGCTGTGCATAAACACGTTCTCGCATGTACTTGGTTTAGGAGTATTTGGACTTGTAGAGTCCATATTGTTGCTTTTGGAGTTTACTTGCAAGATAACATTTTTAAAGTTCGAGGGAAGAAGAAAAAAAAAAGTTGTATATAGTTTATGTATATCTGCTTAAACAAAAAGCTTGCATCCCTGCAGCAGCATCCTCATAAGGAATTTGCAGCCTTAGAAACTTACTACTAGTTTTCATCTTTTTAGTAAACTCCAAAATAACGAAAGTCTGACAAAGTTATTCAGAAAAACAGTCAACTAACAGACATCTCCAAAGCAGTAAGAAAAAACATGCCACAAAATCCACATATTAAGGGGTTACACTAGACACTTGGTATTCATTTTCTAAAAACAGCTACACAATTTACCCAAATGCCTTTTGAGCTGATGAAGTTCAATCACTAGTAATCATTCTGCAAACAGTTATAGAAGGAGGAAAAAGCACCTCTCACCAAGGGAATCCAGAGCACAGGGAATAAAACCTCAAAAAAATTTGGCTCTACTTAAACATTTCATCTTTGTATTCCAAAGCACCACTAACAGCACCATGCACCAGTGCAGCACATGACCACTGACTTTCACACAGGAAACATAGTATGGTAGCTCGAAGAAAAGTGGTAAAGCACACAGTCCTTTATTTACAGGAATTTCAAATAATCCCATACATTAAGTTTCTGATTTTGCTTTATCTACTGAATTTCTTAGCTAAATCTTGGAAACTATGCTCATTGAGCCACCATGAACACCTGTTCTGGAAATCAGTGAAAATTAAATACAATTCCACTAACCACACGAAAATCAAAATACCATCTCAAAGACAATGATTGAAAGTCAATGCTTTAGCAAAGCCATTGCTTTTTAAGCAATCTGACAAAATCAAAAAAAAAACCTTCCACTTTTCCTGAAAACTGACAAGTTAGTTTAAAAATCAGGTCACTGAATCTGGAGAAGCAGTAGCTCATGTGCAACGATATGCAGAAAGAGACAGCACAGAATGGTACACAGTTGTATGCTGCCTTCCAGTGATATCCATTCATGTTATTACCTTACAAAGCTACAGATTGCCCAGTCTTAGTCTGTATTTCCCAACACCTACTCTGATGTTTTTGGAGGAATCCGTGTCCACCAAGGAAATGTTCAGGCATAAATGAAAAACAGACACCTGAAAGCAGCAGCATCTTGCCAATGCCTTGAACTTGATGTTAAAGGAAGTGGGGCAGGAGGGGAAAAGTCAAATCCTGGTGATGACCTCAATGTATCACGCAATATATTCAATAGGTTTATTGCAGGACTATTTTATACTCACATCTATAAAGCAAAGATGATGCTTGGGACCCGAAGAACTTACTCTAACCATCTATGTTTAAAAGATTAGTTTATGCTGTTGTATGTAATTTTTTTTATAGTACAGTATTTTTGAAGGATTAAACTACAAAATCTATTTTAACAATTTATAGTAACCACTAAAATTTTGAGGAGACAGAAGATAGAGATTTCCTGTTACACTTCAGCTCTACCTACTGTTAGTTATAAGTCTAGGCTGTAAATTCTGACAGATTTTAGAACAGCTGACTGAATTAAGATCCCAAGCTGGTCATAGTCAACCATTTGAATTTAAGATTTTGTCACTTTAGTGTCTGCTTAGAATTAGCCACCACTCTTCCTATTATCTCCATATCCCTTCTAGGGAAAAAAAAAAATCAATTTTTTGAAGAGCTTTTACTTATTATAATATTCTTCTACTACATGTTACATTCACATAGGAAGAAATTACCTTCAGCTGCTGCATGCATCTTCAGATATAAAAGTACAATCACAGCCTTCCAAACTGCTCACCAACACAAAGATATAGGGAGACTTTTATACATTTTGAATCCTTCCTGCTGCGGCTCTCCCCTCTCCTGCTGCATTACTGCACCACAGTCCTGCCTTCCAGGTTCACTGCACTCCACCTCCACTCTCCCCATTCTTCTCACTTGTTTTCTCTAAGCCACCCCAACACTGCTGGACTGGAAAACAATTGGAGGAACTATAGCCAAGCTACATGTAAGGAAAAAAAAAATCATATCATAGGCTAATTCAGGAAAGTTAAGTCATTCTCAACTCTGTGGTATAACTACACTACATTCCTGTTAGTAGGCAAAGGCTTTATTACACTGCTGCCTCTATAGCTCTACAGTAATCAAAGATTTCCCTCTAACACCACATTAAATCAGCAGACCTGTTTATACTATCTAGTTACATACCTAGCCTGTAAAGAACAGGTGACCAGCTTTTGGAAACGGTCCTTAATCGAAGACAGGGGAGGGGAAAAAAAAAAAAGAGAGAGAGAGAACAGAACTACCTTGTATTACCACACACATACTGAAAATCCAACACAAACTGTTTCTTCTAGTAGTCTGTTTTGAGGATTTCTCCTAATATGCAAGGCAGACAGGCTAACTACTCACCTTTAGGCTGGTGTGGGACCGCGGCTGGCTTAGCTCGTGGAATTTCCAGTGTTCTGATCCAGGCGTCTCCCCAGCTTCCCTCTGGGTCTCAGGCGTCAGTAGTGCATCTCCTGGAGGCAATGGGAAGATGCCCAGTGATATTGGACGCTCCTTTCTGTTTGAAAGAGAGACTGAGATCACCAGCTATTTCATTTGTCAAACAATTTCTTGTTCTGCATGTTTTTAAAATCAGCTAGGAAATGGTAAAATTGTAATTTCAACAATTCATACAATACTCTTAAATATGCAATGCAGGATACACAATTTGTATTGCAGCACATAATTCTAATTTCACATACTCCAATTAACCACAAATCATCTATTCTACAGTTTTAGGCAGCAGTTTTCACTGCACCTAAGCTAGTCTAGAGTAGAAATCCCCTAGAAACCAAATACAAACAAAAAAGCAAGATGAAAGTGTTTCCTTAAAATCACTAATTGAATTATTCAGAAAAAGACAAGCAATCAGCTTGAAATCCATTCATTACAACATTTTAAATACATTTTTCTTCTAAAGAAGATGCAAATCATACGCATTTGTGTAAATGCAGAAAACTGGGTCAAGGAATTACCCAAGCTAAAACCACCCAGCCAAAAATACTTAAAATTAAGAGATCAGTTCCCCATTCTTGTTCACATAAAGGTTGCACAAACATTTGTGTCCGCCTAAGGGAGAGAAGCGCCTAAGCAGAGAGAATATAACCAGTGACAGGATATAACTGCTTCTTTAAGCAGCAGCACTGGCTTAAAGTTACATGACCTAGGACTTAAGTGTTACTTTGACAGTAGGAAAGGCAAGTGACTTCCTCCCAACCCTACACTATTTTTCCACTCTCCATTTTTCCATGGCAAACCACGCTGGGAAATTCCAAAACTTCATTATTGATCCAGAAAAAAAAAATGCAAAGCCAGTCTGGTGCTCAGCAGTGGGATCAGTGAGCAAAAAAGATTAATTCTTCCTTATTGTGAGATAAACACTGCTAAGAATGCAATGCATATAATGCTGCAGCCAGCTTTGAAAAGGAAAAAACACAACCGGGCACAGACCTGAGATAGAGCAAAGTATCTGTTCAGTACGAACAAAGAAATCCGTAAGAAAGAGTATTGCAATTACATAGCATCACTCAAGTAAAGTCTTAAGTATACTAAAGGCAGAAGATAAATAGACACACAAGTGATAGCAGGAAAAAGGCCATACTTGAAGACAAAGCATCGCCAATAATACTCCAGCAGAAACAAAGGGGACAAAGTATGAAGATCTGAGAGCTATCCCACATATTTTAGTATTGTAAAAATAGTGAGATCACAACTTCGTATCTTTTTTGAGAGTTTCGAAAAGTTAAACATACCTAAACAAAATTCTATGCCAAATTAGTAGGTGCATATAAGTTATACTCAATAATATGAAAGGGAATGTTGAATGGGGAAGAGATTTTAATTTAGGAGAAAAGGTAGTCAAGGGCACACATTTAGCAAGTATGCAGCAAACACCTTTTGGCAAGTTTTACAATGCCAAGAAAATAATATTTGAATAGCAAACAATTCCAACTGGTGTGAACCTTATCAGTACAGACATAAGAAGCTTCCTGTCACAGAAATTTTTGCAACTAATTCTCAATCTGCAGACCTCATCGGCCTTCAATAGCATTATTCCAATGCAGGTTTTTAATTGGAAAACAGTTTAGCACAGCAAAGCAGGTAGTAAAGCAAAATCAGTCAGCATTACAAAATTAAACACCTCAAAGTCTGCAGATGTTGAAACAGTAACTTTGCCGAAAAAACTTCATAAAACACAACCAAATACAGGTCGATTCCAGCAATTCCCAGTATTACAACAAGCACTGCTTTTCTTTAGCTTTCCCACAACTCTAGTGCATCTGAGGAACAAAAGACACACACTACTTAAGCTTAGGTTATGTTAAAAGGAGTGAAACATTTCATTGGTTAAGAAATTCAGCAGTACAAAGAAAAAAAGGCAAGTTGAAACCCTTTAGTCTAACAGCGAGCTAGTGATAAAGCATGCTTTGTGAAGGGTTCTTAGCTTGGGAAACCGCCTCCTAGAGCAGTGGTTCAAAACAGCCAGATTTGCTTACTTGCAGGATATGCCACAGTTTGTCCTCTTTGCAGTGATCAGAAGAAAGAATTATTTTTAAAAGTGTATTCCCTCTCCTCCCTACTCCCCAGAAAAAATGTCCTCAGCTAGGACTTGCATTTCTGCAGGATAGTTTTAAGTAACCTTTAAAATGAACCTATTTACATGTTAAAAATGAGTTCAGGTACTTGTCAAGGATAAACACATAAACCAGTTTTGAAAGGAGGAATTATTTTGGAAATTAAAACCTACTATGTGCATGTCTGCATTAAAGGTATTCTCTAAATAATTAAAAGCAGTTTCAACTTATTTCATTGGTTATGGACTAGAGAGTGCAGAACCCCTTTTACTTCCCCAGTGTCCAACAAATATTGGAAAACGTTTCAGTAAGCAGAAGGTAGGCATGTGTTTTAAAGGTTAAACTAATATTCTGAATTGATGCATTGAAGCATTTACAGAATCTTTAGGCCAAACACCGGATGCTCTGTAACATCTGATTAAAAACATCTGACTACACTTAAACAATACAAACACTGCTTTTACAACTGCATTTCTCCATCCTACGTTTTTATCTTTTTATACAAATACTAACTAAAAAATAAGTTTAATTCTTGTAATTCCCCAAAAAGCTACTACAGGAAGAAACAGTTTCCAACTAACCCCCAAGAAACACATCCCCCCAAACAAAAAAATTCATTCCCCAGAGAAGCAAAAAATACATTACAAAAAGTATATTTCTTAAACCAGTTGACAACTTAAATTTTAGAGGTCTGAATATTTGTGAAACTGAAGTTAAATATTTTGGGTTGTTTTAAGGTTGGGAGGATTCTTCTTCTTTAAACAAATAAGATCTTACTAACTGGATAAGTCTCTAGAGAGTTGCAATTTTTTTTTTTATTATTATTATTATTTAGCTGTATTTAATATGCATACACATGAGTATATACGAGCTCAGAGACCCAAGTTAAAAAGCCCACTACAAAAAGAATACGTATTAGCCACATAGTGAAGTCAAAAGAAGGCATGCTGCTCTTTCAGAGGACAAAATACTTTCAGCATTTCTTCTCAGCAAATAAAGTTTGTTAATAAATTTATACAAACATAGTTAAAGTGTATCGAATTTTTAGGTCAGAAAGCTACACTTTAAAACTTTCACAATTGTTTTCCATTTGTAATTATAATACTAAAATGCATGTCAAGATTACTTTTGGTAACAATAGTTTTCTGCGTATCTGCTACTGCTCCAGGCAACTAGGACAAACAGAACATAACTTGAGGGAGGACAGACAGAGCTGGCAGCTTGCCATACAAGTACAGAAAGAGAGGAGAGGATAACATTTGGCTGAACAATAGTGAATAGGCTTTAAGAGCTCTAATGCTCAAATAATGAAAGATTATTTTTCCTCAACAAATAGCCAGAAATTTAAATGCACTACACTAATTACCACGTAGTTAAGATTATCAATTAAACAACCCTATATAAGAATATAAATATAGTAAATATAACATGAAAAAAGAATGAAACGTGTTAATACAAGGCCTCAGTCTGCATCCACTTACAGCTACGATACCAGCCAAGTACCTGACAATACATTGAACATGAGCTTTATTTACTACTTTTATCACAGCTTTTTTTTCAGGTCACCCTAAGATAAATAGCTTTCTGAAGAAATACATAAACTGATGTTGTACTTGCTTAAACAAAATGCAGTGAAATTTGAATGTATAAGAAAATTTCTGTAACGTGGTCTACAAATGCTAACTTCACAGAAGAATTTGAAATTTGTACATGATTTACATTTCCAATCTATCCTTGCTCTTTCTGTTTTAAAGAAAACAGAAAGAAAGCAGAGAACAAGAGCGAGCAGAGGAAGCTACGGTTCAGCAGGTCAGAGTACCTGAGTATCCTCGGCAGGTTCTGCGTCAGAGCAGGCACACCAGTAGAAATAGAAAAGTGCACAAGCAGCAAAACGGAGAGAGACACTAAGATAGCTGAATTAATGACCACCGCCCCGCCAACGAAGCCAAACACAAATAGCAGCATGCATCCAGGATTCATGGCGCTGTGCTGGCATGGTGAAACGCCGGAACCGAGAAGGCTACACAGAGGCCGAGGGTGTATCTTTGTAGGCAAAGTCTGTCATTCAGCCGCTGCCACAAAAACAATGCCATCAGCAGCGGCTTTGCACTCTTCTGCAGCAGCTCCAAAGCAATGACATCACCTCTCTCCTCCCCCCGCGCACCGGGCGCCTCGCAGCATCGATGCAGCGACGCAGACACCCAGCCGGCTCCGGAGTTATTCTCTCGCCCTTGCACATGGGCTTCATTGGCTAGAAAGCACTAGGATCTGCATAATATATTCACATTGAGCTCTCGGAACAAGTGGGTATCAGGATAAGCACCTTCAAGGAGCTGGCCACAAAGCAACGGAAAGATGGCAAGCATCTGGGGAGAACCGCTGGCATTTTTGCTACCTAGCTAAACAAGAACACTAACAATAAAGGCCTGAAGTTGTTTAAGGCTGACGTATAAAATATATCTCATCATTTAGCAGCACAAAAGCAAAAGCTTTTTTCTACTGATTTCTACACTATTCTCTTACTGCATTCCAATCATACAACAAATCTTTCTGATTCAGCCAAACCGTTGTTGTAGGATTAAAGAACAAAGTCTTGCAAACACAAATGAATGGATTTTCTTTCATTTCAGGGTGAGAGCATAACAAAGCTTACCTAATTCTGCTGTGGGTCGTGGACTCTAGCTGATCACCCCCCGTTAGCTGATGAAGTTTGGTTCTTTCCAAGTGTTCCATATAATTGTGAATCATCTGTTTAAAGTGATAAAGAAACAGTAAGAAATATTTAATACCATTTATTCCCACTGCAGCTGCATAACTCTTGACCAGTACATTATAGTCTTTCCCTACAAAGTTAAAGGTATTAAAAGCATTCAGAAACAAAAGTGAATAAAGAAGCAAGATTATACGGTATTTAAACACCGTAAACTAGAAGAGAAGCCCCTTAAAGAAAACTTTTGTGCATTCATGCACAGGAAACATCCTAATAGCACACAAACCGCACACGGTATTACAAGCAGAAGTTTTTAATACCTGTAAGGGAGGATTACAAAGGCCAGCAATAACCATATGTATATTAAGTAGAGGAATAGGGAAGGAGGAGGGAAAAAAGAAAGCAAGCAAGCAAGCAAGGCTAATACACAAGCCAGCATTTTCAAACTTTACCAAGACTTGAACCTCCAATATTGGGGTTGACATCTGTCAAATTCTTATTTGCAAACAAATTAAATTCAAAACAAATTGGCTTCTAGTCTGGGTAGTACCTGCTACCAGCACATCAGCATACTGTATTACCAGGTCTGCTGTTAGAGTCAGTCCCTTTTCCTACCTCCCCATTAACAGTTTAAACATACCTTCCCTTGATTCACAATAAAGTTCAGGTATCTATAAGAACAAGGAATAAAATGAAACTTGAACAAGTCAACAGATCTAGCTTTTCACCTGGAAGGCCACACTTTGTTCAACTTTAAAACATATTACAACAACGTCAGATGTTGGCATTCTGCAGTTTAAGAATTATTTTAGGCTCGGCACAATAGGGTTTTTCACTGGGTCAACCACATGACTACAACAACTAAGATTAGGCCAATTCATACCATTCCCGCTCTCTGGATAAGAGGCACAATTGAAAAAGCTTTAAAGATTACACCAGTATACAACAACAAGTAGGTCTACTTTTAGTCTGTATTTTAAAATATTGAGAGAATATTCTACATTACTTTAACATTAAACCCTCTAAAACAACACAAAGACTGTTTGGTTTTCTTCCTCAAGACAAGGTGTGCTAGAAGTCAGAGTTGGAAATAAGGTTTAAAAAAATATACTTAGATGTACCATCAGCAGCAATGACATAGATCATTCCAGTAGAATGCTCTGTACAGTTCTAGCATTGAACTTCACTTCTATTAGCAAATCCAATCAGATAACAAAACTCAACAACTAATTTAGACATTAGCTGAGTTTATTTGGATTGTTATTTGTGACCATTTATTCCCAAGTTAGCATCAGCTTAGAAAAGGTCACAGATGCACACTCCCCTCATTTTTCACCTCTGCAATTTTGCTAAAGGAGATCCTATCTTCAAAGACAGTTGTTTAAACCACTTTCCTGACATAGCAATCAACTTATTGGCTGTATCACTAATTCATTAACAATGTAATTTGAGAGTAACAGAACCTTCCTGTGAACTAAATATTCAGATAGCTCTACAAGAGAAAAAGACGACTTTTAGACCACACTGAGTCAAGAATCAAAGTCTCTAGAGAAGTAGGACAGTAAACAAAACATGGACATACCTTTTCTATGAAACAGTTTTTTTTAATATATATATAATTAGATTATTTTGTAGAATGTATACATTCTGCTTTCATCCTTCAACTGAAAAAAAAATCTCGGGAAGAAAAGTAGCAATATGTAGGCTATGCATTATTGATTGGGCAAGTTACACTCACTAAAAATAGCATATATCTAAGTTTATGTTCAAATCCATTTTGCAGACTAAGATATTTAATAATGTCCAGCAGATATTAACAACTCACTATATGACACTCAATACATTTCACTACAGCCTAACAAAAGGATTGCACCAAAGCTCAGATGATACACACCTAAATATTTAAAAAAAATGAATTCACAAACTAAGGATCAGATTATTTCTGATGGCAGAAATATGAAGCCAGAATCTCTTCGCCCTCCTTTTCTTCTGGCATTCAAATCAATTTACCCTCACTAACAAAACACACAATTTTGGTTTCAAGTTATCTGAATTTGCCTTCTCATAACAAGGATGGCACACCTATGGATTTTCAGCACGCCAAAAGAGCTTTTCTTGGTTGCTCTTTTTGTTAAAGGAGACAACCACGGGCCAACATGTCGACTCCTGCAGACGAGCACATATTTAATGAACCCCGATTCCAGTTGGCCAAAGGATCATGCTACTCGCTATGTAACTGATCTGAGACATGCACGGAGAGAACACCAGGTATCACCATTCCGAAAGGCTAAAACTGAATGGCATGTATCTTTAAAATGAAAACTAAAAAGCTCTGAAGGGAAACCCACAGGCCATTCGGTAATTCTCGCATTTCTGCACTCATGTTCAGGATGAACAGGGCACTTGGAACAAAAAGCAAAGTCATAGGTGCACAGCACAAGAATTGAGTGCAATCGTTTCCCAATACATACTCAGGCCACAGCTCAAAGACTCCCCTCCTCCCACCCCAGAAAAAATGCCTATTCTGTAAAACTAAATTCTTCGTTAATCTAGAAAGCTATGCACACACTTTTAGAATACCTTTATTAAAGGTATTAAAACATATTTATTATATAAATATACATACTTATATTATGTTGATTCATTTGTATACAATTAAAACATTTCCACAAACATTATGATAAAACTTTCATTTTTTTTCCTTCTTGCATGAAGGTGTTTGGCATTTACATTCATGAGAACTGAATTCAGCAAACCTGGGAGCTCACGTCATCCCGTTACTTTCAAGTCAGTGCTGATGTGTCCAGTGCCAGTAAGCTTGGACTTCAGATGCCATTAACTTCAGTTAAAACCATTTTCTTTGCAAACATTGGTAAGCAGCACTAACTATGTATTCCTGATCAAAGTCTCTTTTTGCACACAGTGAACTGAGACTTAAGATAGCATATAATTATTTATAGGATATCTATTAATCAGGGTAAGTACTGGGTTCTGTACCTATCTTGCATTTCTCTGCATTCAGCCGAACTAATTGCAATTCTGAGAAGAAAAACCTATCCTACTATTTTTAGCAGAACATTATGTAATATACTTTAACTGCTGTCAAAAGCTTATGAAATTTATCCTCCAACATGATACAAATGCACTGTTCTACTATGACAATTGCATTTGCTTCCCAAGCCTTTTTTTAAGGGCTTGCTCATTTGCCAAAACAGTAGAAAGAACCCTAAGCTCCACCTTCACCTATCTACATTTCTTGTTTTTCTGGTTCCACTTAGACAATCAAAATTAGGAGTTCCGACAGTGCCCATATATAGTTTTACACAGTAAAAATATTATAATCCAGATGAAGTATTTTTGCTGAAGTCCCAGCAAAAATAATGCATATCTTTGAAGTGCACACCATACAACGCTGTATCCTGCTCACATAGGGGAGGTGTTACTGAATAAAATCCAACTTACCCAAAAAAACTTCAGCCTGCAGCACAGCTATTAGTTTCTCTAAAACGCTAAAGTTTTAAACAGAATTTGTTTAGTTTTTTTTTTAAGCCAGTGGACAGAAACTGACTTACTATTCCCCCAAAAAGCTAATACACAAAAAATATGATCAGTAAAACCTGCACACCTCCCATTTTTAACCTACTTTCTTCTCTCCCTTCAGTATTTTCTTCTTTTGTTTACTGAACTGTCTCATCATATTTGTTACCCACAGAGGCTGCAGGGCAGGTCAATTTAAAGGACTAAGTACAGCATTGCTCTGCAGATGAAGATAACACTGATGGCAAAATAAGCAAATCTGCAAGTCTCCATACTTCAGTATACAGTATGTAAGCCATAGGTATTGCTATAGGTTCATTGCTCAATTACTGTTAACAGAGAGGATTAGAGTTAATTCAGAATTTGCGGTAGAGGGAGGAGGGCGGAAATAAATCACCTTACATAGTTAACTGCATTTTCAAAATTCATTCTTTAGCTCATTATTTTACAGAAAGCATCCAAACTGACTCGAGTGAGGTTTTGAGAACATTACAGCATGAATATGAGAGCCTTTCTCCTCAAACGCAAGTCACTCAGGTGATAACCATGCTCAGTTTGGTTTCCTCATATAGCTAAAGTACTAAACTGGAAAGCATTGCAATTTTTATTTTAATCTTAAACTTCAGGATTCAATGAAGGACAATAAGCCTTTTGTCACTAGCTGCTATTCCTACCCACAAAAAAAGGATTATTCCCACTACACGTAGATCTGATGCACATTTCTTTGTCACAAAGAAAGTAGGTACTATGTTACAGCTTTGTTATCTGCATCTTTTTCCTTTACCAGGTTGAAAGCATCTCCTTTCTACCTTCCTTTATCTTTTACTCCTCCTTCCTTTTTGTGCCATTGCTTTCAAACCTCTCAGGACAGAACTTAATTCTTTCACTGCTAGACCAGGCTCTGGGCTTCAGCACTCACTGTTCACCCTGCAGATTCAATCAGGTTTGGCACAAACAGCTCCTCCTCAGGGAATGTGTGACCAACTGCGTATATATAGATCTTCCTGCGTCCCACATAATCTAGATTTTAAGAACGTAATAGACATTTTTAGAATCTCCTTGGTGAGTACAAGAGCCTTAAACATACTTCCATGCAACTCTAGTATTTTTAAGGCTTTGTGATAAGCCTGTCACTTAAGTAAAAAGCATCATTCCCACCGAGTTTGATGCATCTTTACCCAAACATAAGATGACATTGCTGCCAGACACATTAAAAGATTTTAAATCTATGCTTTATATATCAAGCTATTATGCTTAGAATAAAGCTTTAGGAAAACTATTTGTTCAAGCAGATATCTAAAGTCTAATCTTAAAGAGACTAAGATGTGTATGCACTCTTAGTCAAAACTATAATTAGATATCTTCACTTAATCTTCTCTTATTTCCCTATACTGGGACTAACTCCAGTATATCCACTGGGACAGGATATTTGTTTATCCAAATCAACATGACAAAGCACATTGCCAACACCAGAGACCAGCTCACTGTTCTGTCACATTGTATCAGAGCAAAATAGTGAGAAACTTGCATGGCCCAATTATGCTTCATTAAGCTAAGCCCATACCGTGCATGTCAGGGAAAGATAGATATCGAACCATATCTTAGCTGTGCATTTCCCAAAGGACAAAAAAGAAGCATTTCCTTAAAAAAAAAAAGTTTCCTTTTGGAAATCTGTGCAGTAAAGTGCTACAGGAGTTAGGTAATTGTCAAGTAAATGCCAGAGAACTGCTTTTCCTCAGCTTTCCAACTGAAAGATAGTGTCTTCAGTCAAGTTTTTAAAAAGCTACTGCCATACTTATGAGAGGTGCCCCATTAACTATGCAGCAAAAGAAAATATGACTCTTTACTTCCAACGTGTGGTTTGCTCTGAAACGGTCACTAGCAGCAGTGTATCACAACTCTACAAGCAAAGGCAAAGAAGTGACAACAGGTACATGCAAAAGATGGGTCTACAAGTAACTGTTGCTTTTATACAGACAGTATATGGAGCCAACTGATTTTCAATTATACAGAGGAGTATCTGAGATAAGCTATAATCTAATAATAAGATTTTTTTTAATTCCACAGAGCAGAAGTCCAAAAACATTCAGATCAGATCAGACCACTGTCAACCCTTCAACTTTCTAGCATACCATCATTACAGCTGCATGGTCATTTACTGCATATGGTCATTCACAGCTATAGGAAACTGTTAGCAATAGTTTGCACCGTCAATTCTAGAAGTTAAAACTCACTACAGTAGTTCTCCAGCAAGCTGTTTTATTGCTTATCTGTGCTATTCTGTTCTAAGTAGTAGAACAGAGCAAGATCAACATCAGACCAAAATATGTTGTAAGCAGAGAAGAAACAAAGGAACAGAGCATGCTAACTAAGCAAGGAATCACAACATAGATGTAAGAACACGTTCAAGGTATATTCATACATCTTGTTCTGACTGAACAGGCTATCCTCCCAACTGCCTAGTCCAGAGCCCCAGTGCCCCTCCACCTTTCCAGCTGCTAACTCAGCTGCTCAGGTAATCGCACCCTTACCCATTTCAAACTAAAACAGTTAGCTCAAGCACAGGCTCACTAGGGGGAGGAAGCTTTAGGGAATTTACTGCATTCAAGCCCATTAGCTCATCTCCCACTATGCAAAACAGCAAGGAAGATAGAGGCTAACTTAACAGAAGGATGAAGGTGGCTAAAGGCTCTTCCCAGAGCTCTAGCCAGTAAATGCAGTGCTGCTGTCCGCAGCTGCAAAGAGCACCTTGTTGCTAGGGCAGGCAGGTGCCCTGGAACTGCAATGCAGAACGCTGTCTCTGGCAGGCTGAGCTCCAAGGAGCTCCTAGCACTTAGCACAAAGCATATACAGGTGAGGGAATCAGTTCTCTGGTTCACATCAGTTTTACCTTCCCACAGCTCAAATAGTTGAAGGACATCTCAGTCCATCTTGTCTGAAATGGTTTAGATGCAATTCACATGAGCAAACTAGCTGAGAGTTAACCTCCAGCAAAGAAACAGCCACAGGCTGGTGGGGTTAGTGACTACTTCAGCCAGCCCAGCTACAGTTGAAAGAGGACATGCTTACAGACCCTCAGTGAGGTCAAGAGCTGGAGGAGAAAGCCATTCAAATCTGAAATACTGAAGTGTGAGACAGAGGGGGAGGTGGGAATAGGGAGGGGAGCAAGTAGCAGAGGCAAGCAGAATACAGAAGCCTGACTGGAAATTAAAAGACCGCATGTCAACTCACATAGTTAATCAGATATCTGTCACAGCAATCACTGCAAACAGCTAAAGAAGCTAAAAACCTTCCTAAAGCTCCATTATTTGGTCAGCTGAAAGAAAAACCGTCATTTCAGTAAGTACCAAAGATTGATTACTCGCTAAGACAGCAGTGAAGCTGATTATGTTTAACATTTTCTCAAAAAATATGAAAATAGGCAAGGTTTCAGAAACTCTCACTGAGACATGTATTTAATCCAATACACTTGATAATTTAAAATAGGTTGAATATATTAGCCAGAGTATCTTCTGTCAAAAGAAAAACAAAGTTAAGTTACCAGTAGACCTAAAACACTAGAATTTGCTAGAGAAAGAGAAACAAAAATTAAAAGGGAAGGAGGAAAAATGAACTCTTATCAGATAGTCTCTTTAGATTTCAGTTCCCCAGTCTTAAACACACAGATACCAGCATTAACATGCCACCCTTCCTTCTGAGACTGTCTGCATGTTGTAACCAAAGCAAAGCAATACGGTCACAGGAAGCTCATACTTCACAAAACTGACAGTGGTCTAACTGTGCTCAGAAAAGCATTTGCAACTGAAGATAAGATGTATGTAGTTAACTTCCACATATTCACACCACTGTTAAACAGGCCCCCAACCTTTTATCAATTGATCTCACTACTGGAAACTTTTCTTAGTCCTTAGCCCCATGCCAGACCTGAGCTTTCTCAGCTCCCAAACCCATTACCCCAACTCACCATGCCCCATTTTTAACGTACTAGGTATTTCAGCAGCTGCCAGCTAGTGATCTGAGCTTTTTGTGTACTTCCGTAATGGTATGTACACAAACCTATCACCTAAAGCCAGGGATCAAAGTCTGTATAGGCAAAAGCAGCAATATTCAAAATAAAGATGTCTGTTTTTAAAAAAAATCAATGCAACATGAGGTTGTCTGTCTCCCCAATTTACTATTTGGGCTAGACAAATGTTGGCTAGACAAAGGGAGAGAGATGCAATACTGAAAGGAAAAACAAAAGTGCCGGAACTGGAGAGCAAATCAACTGAAGTGCTGAAAGAAAGAAGCATAGAAAAAATGAGATCTGATTTTAGGAGGAGAAGTGAATATGCCATATTATACTATAACTTATTTCTAAGAAGGACATAGTCACCTCAGTGATAATAAAGCCCAAGGAAACACCTCTCCCTACACCCAAGAAAGTGAATTTAAGAGGTAAAAGCATTTAATAAATTTGAATCAAACCAGCAGAGGCTGTTGTCCATTTTGGAGCAAAACCTACACGAAGAGATATTCAGAACATTTCATTAGCATTTCATGGAATTAATGGTGCCAAACACATTTAGTCAACTTGAACTCTGCAGAGAGAATTTTGCAAGCAAATAGTATCCTAAGGTCTGAATTACTTCCAAAACAACAAGATAAAGCTTACCTCTTTTTCAAGGAACAGTTCATGTTGTAAATTAGGTAAGCATCATTACCTAATGTCACTTGTTTTACTAAAAAAAAAGCTCTACTTTGAGAGATGCAACATTCTAAACTAATTACTTAAAACTTCATCTGAATACATTAGGGTTTCTCTAAATATATGGATTCAAACTTTTCTGTAGTGGACTGTTTTCTTAAAGATCTGCAGAAGTCTTGTCATGCAAGACTATGCCTGTTGAGGTTCTGAGCCACTTTCAGTTGCCTGTATTACAATGTTTCACATGCCTAACCCATATTCTTAAGGTTGCTAGCATTTAAGTTAACCAAATCCTACTTCTGTTTCCCTTCCCTCTCCATATATGGGGTCTTTTAAACTAGAAATAGTGTTGTATTCCCCTACCTTTTAAACAATGACAAAGTGATCACAGAGTAAAAGGAACAAGAACCATCCTCAGTAAGGGGACTTCAGAGCAATCAATTCTCTGGAGAACCTATTGATTGCCTCATTAAAACACACTAAGTATCCCTTCATGGGAAAGATGACCTGCTACTGAAATCAACACATCGCAAGTCCCTTTCTGCTCTAGAGGCTGCTCAAGAAGTATGGCTTATTTAATTTACTTTTGTTTAGTTTAACATAGAAAAAGCCAAGCTTGCCCATCTTTAGTAGTGAGTACTGTTTTCAACAGCAAGCAATACAGTAGGGGCTTCTGTTAATCATGACTCTCAGCAACAGGCTAGATTTTGAAGGAGTATGTTCCTTTGAGGGTACTAATGCCGAGGGAAAACTTCTGAAAAAGTAACAAGGTTAAAACTTCAGAGAAGTTTAGGGTGCTTTGAAGTATTGACTTAATAGGAAAAAATAAACTCTCATTCTTTGAAAATGCTTGAATATCTGAGAAATAGCTACACAATTGACAAAGGAGTATTCAAACCAACACAAGAAAATAGACACTTAGATGTGAGAGATAAAAGCTGCCTACCAAATGAAGTCCGGCTACAGCCAACACCAGCAATGAAAATATCCAGTGATCAGTGAGGAAATGACTGGACATTTTAGTTTACCCAGTTTCTCACAACAGAAGTTTTCCATAGACCTAGATTTTTTTCAAAGGTATTCTCAATTCATCTTGACATAACAACCTACCTCTGTGTGTCTTGAATGAAGTGCATTGTACTCTTTCTTGAGTTCTGCCTCTCTCTCCTCAAGTCTGCTAACTGCAAGAAAAAAAAATAAAAAAAAAAATCAGTTCTGATATACGGGACTTTGACTTGCCTAGCACACAGCAACCAGACCAGGGTTGAGAATATTCTTAATGAAATGCAAAGCACCAGATAAAAAGTATGTCTTTTCCTATATGCTCAAACTCTTGTGCATGAGCTTGTAGAATATACCAATAGCATCACAATCTTACAAGTTGTAGTCCTCATAAAAAACCAAAACACTATTTCCCCAGCTGATTGCTAGTCCAATGACTGGAATTCCAGTGAAGTATCAGCTTACTGCTTGCATCAGTCAAGATCTTCTCACGCGTCTACGTGTGCATACCGAAAATGTTAGAAGAGGTAGAAGCCATGTCACATGACGAGAGTTAAATCTACGATGAGAGCTGTGAGCTCCAGTTAAGGCTTTAGGCAGGTTTCTAGAGTTTAACCACATTAGTCTCCAGAGGTGTTTAACAGGAACAAATATAACAAAGTATTGTCAGGTAATTTCAAGCCATATGTTGTGGCATCTAAGACTTTTACATTGGCATTCATTCCTGTTCTACTGAGTAGCAGAGTAATACATACAGTGAAAGAAAATATGATTAATTTCTTGGCAACTACAAAAAGTGATGTCCAACATATTCAAGCAAAACTTTTCTAAAGTTAATATTAAGAGAAGCTAGAAGAAAGTGGTATCTCTATGCAACTATTATGCAAAAAAAGTGAAAGCATTCAGTACTTTCCTTACACAACACTGAATTAAACCAGAAAGCTTTTTTCATCTGCCAAGATGTGAATTCTCTCTTTCTGTTTGGACATTTGAGAACATACTACCCTTGATATAGCCATGTGTTTCAAGTTCTGTAACTGAGGCTTCTTATTCCCTTCCCTCCCCCCAATTTTTTTTTTTAATTTACAAACCTGTAGAGATTCATTGCCAAACACACATTATCTAAAGACAAATATCAGCTTTTTCTTTGCTATTTGCATATTTTGCTATTGCCAGCTGCCTCCTTTGAAAATTATTTCTCAGACAATTTCTCTGTTCCATATTTCTGCATTGTGGCACAATACTGCAGGTGTGTTTCAGTCAAAGTCTTTGCCAGACTCGAGGGCTGAAACCAAAATGCATAATTGTCTAGACACTCAAATTTGTGTAATCGTCAAGCTAAGGCTCCTAGCCTGGCTCCTTTAAGAACATTAAGTTCCTTGACAAAACTTTTTGCATTCTACCCAAATCTCACTGAAAGTATCAAATCAAACCTTTTACATACTTACATACATATATATATATACACACACACACACACACACGCAAGGCTGAAGAGCTTCCATTTCTGCACCATTACCCAATTGAATAAAAGCTCTTTGCGGCAAATAGTAACAAATTGATATAGAAGTGTTCACAGCGCTATGTATAAAAAAGTATATATTTTACAGCCCAATACACAAATATGTATGTTAAGAGGCAGTGGAATACACAAAATATTACCTAAATGAATGGAGAAATCTGGTTTACTCTTTTTAAGGCAACAAAGAACACTGGAACAGGTTACTCAAGTTGTGGAATCTTCCATCCTTGGAGATGCTCAAAACTTGACTGAACATGGTCCTGGGCAACCAGCTCTAGCTGACCTTACTTTTAGCAGGGAAGTTGGACTAGATAATCTCCAGAGATTCCTTACAAGCTTAACTGTTCTAAAAATATGTAAACATACATTTAAAGAAAAATAAGAAAGCCTTTGCTAACTGCCTACAGAAACAAGGGGCAGAATTTATAGTTAAAATTTGATATGAGCACCAAGTTTTATTTACTCCTTTAGACAGACCAAATATCTTACAATTAAATAAGTTGGCATTCTAGTCAGTTGCCTCAGCAAGATGAGGAGACAGAAATAATTATGTTTTACAATGGTTTGCCAGAGACATGCTAGCAATAACCATCCAGCAACCAGAAGACAGAGCACAGCAGGTTTATCTCCCTGCTCCCAGGGACTAGCGTGTGCATTTGTCAATCCACCATTCCTGAGGTCTCCACTGAAGTTCTCAGGGTCTCTCCCTTCCACACAGGCCAAAGCTCTCGTAACTTTTCAGTTGTGTAAAATCTACTTCAGGGCAGGCAAATAGCCTGGAAATCAGAAAGTGCAAACTGCATTACTAATTGGCTTCATGTTTTGTGAAGCCTGCTCCCTTCCTTAGAAACAGTTTCCAAGTACCCTGAAATAAGCAATGCAGCCTCGCTACAGCTCAGCGCTGACTAACACTGCCTTGATTCGAAATTCTGCTTCTTAATGCTGGCAAGTCACAGCTCAGCGCAGTCTCGTCCGGAGATTAGCAAACAATGGCGAAGCACCCTGAAGTTGTTTGATATATTAGTGTCTGGACAGGGTAGCCAACATGGGCTCCTAGAGACTAGTTTTAGCTGATGGATTCTGGGAAAATTACTTCACACAACATAATTACGTGAAGATGAATTCTGTATTATCTGTTACAGAGCACCTTTTTCTTCACACTGTCCGTAACCTACCTTTATGAATTCCATAGATGACAATGGGAAATGAATCTATATACTAAGCACTTTCACAATGGCTCCATACGGCAGGTTCCACAAAGATTCCACAATGAAGCAAGCTATCTTCTTTCTACGGTCCAGTTTTAAACAGTTCCTTAAATAAAGTCATAGAAGACACTGGGACATAGATGTGGTACTGCAGAGTCAAGGAGAATGTCCTTATTAACTTTGATCTTAAAATAGTTTTTGTTACATACAAAGTTTTTGTAAGAAAAACGGAGGCCCTAGAAGATGAAAGTCACATTCATAATTTCTTCTGGATGAGATTTCTACAACTGCTAGCTCCCTCCATCCATCTGCTCTCCTCTCTGCCCAACTCAAGCAGAAGTCTTCTCAGTATCTCGTTTCAAAGGTTAATCTTCACATTGCAACTCTACAGCCAAACTCAGTCATAAGTTGATGTAAATTAAGTTTTTCTAACCTCAGCATATACCACATTAGCAGTTGCCATAAGTTTTTTTCTCCCAGTAGCACCAGAATGACATATAACAGTCTATTCCACCTTAAACACTCCTCCCAACAGAGATAATCCTGACAAAATAAGCCAGACAGAACATACTTCCCTTTTCCATTAAGCATTGTAGAAGAGATGGATCAGATATTCCTTGAGGACCACAGATCACCAAGATGGGGACACACACACACCCTTGAACCTAGTGAAGAACAGCCATAAGAATTTTGATGAAGGCCATCAAATTCTGACCCCAAAACCTTACAGAAATTTAAATCACTAATAAAACATACATTCCTATCAGTAGTTACAGGAAATTAAAAGCACTAGAATAGGAGGCATGGCATACAGAAGTAAGCTTAAAATCAAATTGTCTTCTCAGTTTCATTTTATTCTATTTGTGCACAGAAGAGTGAAAGCCTGAAACTATTCTGACAACATCCACTCTGAGAAGAATTGAGGTGGATGTTAGTAGTGGCTAAAACATACTGGATTGCAAAGGGGCAAATCAGACAAGGTTCCAAGCACAAATCAGTCTTGTCAAAATTTCAAGAGTAAGAAACAATGTAAAAAAGCTCTAATATTTCACTCTGTGATTTAAGATGACAGTCTTAAAGGGTAGATAAGAAAATTAGCTTGAAGATGTACAAAGCCTAATGTTGGGGAGTAGGGGAGAAGTTGAAAAATACTTCTACTTCTTTAAGCCCACTCTGTCATTGCAACATTTAAGTATCCACTGTGTTTCGCAACATGAGAATATATCATAAGAGCTAAATATCCATTGTCTCAGCTATGTCCTTATAAAGTCACGTACATCCTTATTAAATCATGTAAGATATCTTACATGGTGTGAAATCTCACACATTTAAGGACACCACTACTCATGTCTGCAAGTCTACATTGAAAAATATTTGACATTACCTTAACATAGAAACATTGTAGGATCTGTCGACATTTGGGGGGGGAAGGGGAAATGGACTCTCATTAAAACAAAGTTCAGCAACATACAGATGAGCAAATAATACAAACACTGTAGTATTTTTAGGCTGATAAGAAAGCATCCCACTGGATCAACACCACATGAACTTATGGTCAAGATCTACCTGCAACCTTCTCCAGCACTGTCAAAATCCTAATACACACTCAACAACCTGAAGTACCAATCCTAATTGTCAAAGTCCTCTCAAATCAAACCAGTCAAGCCTGAAAATGGGAGATTATATATTACAGGAAACTAGAGAAACCTCTGGAGTCTACCTTACAGTATCTACACAATGAAGAATTAGGCAGCAAGAGCTGCCTACCCTGCCTGTTCAAAAATCAGAGCTTACCTCCCAAGTCTGATGGCTTTTACCAAGTTTGGAACACCCTCCATCTGTATGTTGTCCTCTGCCTCAATTTGCTGATAAGCCTGAGGGGGAAGAAAGAGAAACAGACCTGCTAGAAAGCCAAATCCAACCAGTAAGATGCCTTCAAGAGGAATTACAAGTTCCTACTACACAAGCTAGGACAGAGATCCAGCTCATTCACAGGCCTTTCCCGGCACTTAAGACTACCTGAAGGTTCTCCTTGGACAGCTTTCATTTAGCTCCATTCTTAAAAGCAGGTCCCATATCAAAGTTAAGATATAGATCAAGCATGATTGATCTTAGGATCTGATACGATCTTACGACCTATTAAGTAGTTGCTAAAGAACAATCACATTGACCATGGATTGAAACAGAGACTGAAGCTATCAAACAAGTATTTCACTTGAATGTAATAAGACCTAGAAAGAACCAGCACAGAACACTTTTTTTTTTAAGTGGTGATAAGTTAAACTCCTTGGCAAGACTGACATCTTCAAGTAGTTCACAGTGCTAAAAGCTATAGATCTAGTTCTCAGTTTGAAAATAGGACACTTAACACTCTCTTGACAGCAAATTTCAATATGTAATCTGACAACTAAATTACCTTCATAATTTATTGTTGCAGTATTTTACCCCTGATATTTCTGCCCTGCTAAAGTATCCATTGAGCATCAGTTAGCCCCACACAATCACTAACATTTATCAAAGTCTTAGATTTGGCATATGACTTTAAACTAAGCTTCTTAAACTTTCTGCTGCCACCATTTAACACAAGGACAATCACATCAAGAGCTCTCTCAGAAATGGGAACTCAAGTGAGCAACAATACAAGTCAACTTCCACCAAGACTGAGTCAAAAATTACTTGACTCTATTGCCAGTTTCTCCACTATTCTCCAGGTCAACCCAGTGTTTCACTGAAGAGTTTTGATTGTTCTTTAAATCTGGAGATACTTCCTTTATACGTTTGCCTATTAAAGCAAGTTGATTTCATAGCCTGCCTTTCTCCAACTCTCAACTTTCTAATGATAGTGTTGGCAAAAATGAGAATATGCATTTTTCCTGACTTATACTGAATAATACAAAATTCTAAGTAATTTCTGAAAAAAATCAACATGAAGTCAATATGAAAGCAGAAGGTACAGCAGACCAGGTTTGCATATAAAGCCAATAAGTCAGACGCAAGGTTCCAGAAGACATTTAAAACCAGCTTTTTTTACTGCTATAAAATTTAGAGCAATCATGTTAGTATAACGACTGAACTCTACTTCAGCACCTAAACCACTAGCACAATACTTTAACAAAACCAAATCAAAAAAAGCACACAAGGAGTTAATTATATATTAATGGATTTCAACCTACTCTCACCACTTATGCTCAGATATATTAATAGATGAGCATTAAGCAGGCCAACCATTATGTTCTAATTTTCTACTCCATTTTATTTTAGCCTCCAGCCTTTTAGTGCAACTTAGCACTACCTACTGAGCTAACTATATCTTCTGCTCCATCTAGTGGACTACTGATTCCCACAACACACACTTCTGTACTGTCAGGTACCACAGTAACTTTACACCGCTAAGCAGGCATTGAATTCTCCCAGAAATTAAAAATAAATTAGGAAAATAACTTTAGTAAGGGAAAAAGGACCTACAGGTAAAGATGTAATAGCACTACTGGTGTTTATCTTAGCGCAAAGAACTAATATAGGCCAAATGTATTGCTACAGGTATAATTCTACATTCACCCCCAAACTAAAAAGACACTATGTTCAAATCTGAATTCTTTAAAATATGAAGTTAGACCCTACAGTATCAGCAAGGCCAGCAATGCAAAAGCATCCTTAAATACTGCAAGTTCTGTTCCTTTACCTTTTCAAGTAATTTAGAAATGCTTTAGTCAGAGCAACAAAATGTTCCTTTCTGGTATACACTTTGATACTCACGCACCTCCTTATAGAAAGATTCTTAAAGTTCAGTAAACAAAACTTTAGAAACAGCCCAGGGCCACGGGAGGGAAATCTGTGCCTTACAAACTTACATATATGAAGAACTAGTGAGAAAACTGGCAAATGATAAGCTCCAGATTTGTTAATGAAAAAGAAAAAAAACCCTCAAACTACTCTATTCCTTTTTTTGGTTGGAAGTGTAAGATAAGTTTAATGCTGTTTTCAATCTCCAGAAAATAGAGAGGAACAATACGGATTGCCACTGAACAAACCTTAACTTCTCAAATTCTTTCAAGGATCTTTCGACAAGGTCCTTTCTTACAGTTTTTAAAATAAACACTACAGTTGAGACAAACTTAAGGAGAGTACTGTTACCAGCAGAATTATTTCATGGCAATTTAATTATTCACACAATCCCATGTGAGGACACTCAAGTCACAAGTGAAAGCTTAAAACAAAAATTTAGGTATAACAGCTGAAAATTCCTATTAAAGTCTCATTGCTAACTAAATCCATCCCTACGAGACGGCTGCAGGTAAGTGTCCAAGTACCAGATGCCTTCAGGTTATACCTCCAGAGGATGCTTGTCTGGGCACATGTTATACTAACTTTGGTATTTGACAAGTTAAGACAAAAATAGAAAGTACCAAACAACTCCCACAGAAGATCTGCAAGAGAAACTGGTCTTGCTTTTATCGGCTTCAAGGGGAAGTGCAACAGTTCTGCTTAGCTTGAGGAAAACAGGTCTTCGCATTTAAGTCATCTGCCAAAATCTCCCATCCCAAATAAAACCTAGAGCAAGCAATATCAACAGCTGCATTATGTCACCTGGTGTGACAAATGCAATCATCCTCCAAGCTATGTCCAAATGCTTGCAACTCTGAAAGACGATACAGATTTTTAAATAGTTTTGCCCAATGCAGTATGACTTCAGCATAATTATCAAATATATTTTTGATATACTTGCAAAGTATGGAAACATAGCTGTACCTCATCTGTACTGTCAAATGCAGTATGATACCCTGGTTACACTTCAGTCCTAGGCAGATCCAGAAAAGAAACCAAATCTTTTGAATCCCACAGCCTACAACCTTCATCAGAAAGTTCTACCATCCAGATGTTGCATTTTTGCGATTCTCCAATTAAAACCAACCACCCTTATAATAATGTACCCTGAAAATGATTCCTCCAGAAAGTGCATCCCAGTGCTGTTCGTCCCCTGTAGGAAGTCACAAGGTTTTGTGACTACATTCAGCTTTAACTGCAAAGACCTTTATCATCTCACCATCTAATGCAAAAAAAAAAAAAAAAAAAAAATCCACAATCCAAGAAAAGGGGGAAAAAAAAAATAAGTGTCTTGAGCCCATACAGAATCCAGTGGCATATTACACGAGCCCTGAGAGGCACTGCACCCTGTGTTTGCTAACTAGAGACGGTGCAATAACCAAAGCAAAGCATCATGTGCCTTTACGGAGCTCTGCTAGACAAGCAAGTTGCATATAGCTGTTAAAAACCCGTAACAGCAGTAACACCTGGTTTTCTAGCTTCCAGGTTGAAATTTGAAACATTTTAATTCTGCAAACTATTTACAAGCAGAGTTAGTGGTCTTACAGATATTTGACTCATTTTCACATTTTGTTTTCATTGTAGTAACTCTTAAAAAAAGATACTCAAGATTGATAAAGACTGGTCTGCCTCGGACACTTCCCTGAAGTGGAAGAGAACGGGAAAAAACTATTTTCTTTAGAGTGTTAAACATTTAACTAGCATTTCAATACTTGGAACACTTCTGTAGTATTCAGAGGTGCCCTCTGCTGTTGAGATAAAAATCCACAGAAGTCCAATCAAGTCATAAAACCAAAAATAGATGCTTGCTCATACTCAGTAAAAGTTAAAAGACTGACAGCAAGAGCTTCTGACAAGGCTGCCTGGGTTGACACTGTTCCAATACAAGCCTACCAGAACTCTGTGATATTTCTCTCCACAAGCCACAGGCCCCCAACAGCACTGGCACTGTCTTTCCTTCGCTCCCTGCACAGGTAATGCTGACAGCTGAAGCACACCAACACGAGGGCAGAGAGGCACACAATGGAAAATCACAGAGAAAGGCAGCAGTGTAAAGTAAGAGGAGGAAATGGGTCATGGGCAAAAGAGCCAGAACATAGAAGCACGTTCCTACACTTAAATAGAACCCGCAAATCCTTACACCTCTGCCCTCCCACAGGCAGTTGTGATGTTCACCAAATCTCTCAGGATGCAATTTGTCAAACCATTTTTTGACAGCAAACTTGACTTAGGCAACCGTTACAACCCACTACAGATCAGGATTGAGTGCTCAATGTGCAACAGTAATAAGCCAATGTGCATCTGCCCCTGCCATTCAGGCTTTCGTTATCTACCAAGGCGTGCAATCCTCCCAGTAGAGCCACCAGGTCAAGCGGTCCATTCCTCTCCCTTTCCATCTCCTCCAAAGGAGTGCAGAGCACGGTAGTTTACTGATCCATGTCAGAGCAGACAGCAAAATATTTAAATTCATACTGCAGCAGGGAGGGGAAAAAAAAGCCTGGTGAACCACAATAATTTAGTAACTGGTTGACACAAAATTAGCTTCCTATTTAACTTTAATTTCAAACAGCAGGTTTATTCCAACTCAGCTGACTGAATATGTTGCTAAGAAAATAATTCCACAAAATAAACTTAAGTGCAAAGGAATACTTTATGTATGTGTGTGTGAAGACCATTAAAACTGCAAAAACAAGCATCTGTAATTTATGACAACAGACCTATGGCTCCTGAGTAACCTCATTGGCCTTTAAGTGAGCTCAGTATGTTTGTAATTGTGGAGCTGCCTTCTCCCAGGACTAGTCTCACTTAGTGCTTATGATGAAGGGGGTCCAAGAGTACAAGCCGAACTGTTTTAACAGACAGAACTATTGTTTGCACGAGTCTTGCTTATTTGATGAAAAAAAAAAAAAGAGTACAGCACAAGTAGTCTACAAAAGGCAAAAAAAAAAAAAAGACAATCTTGTGGTTAAAGCACAGGAATATAGCTGTGGGAAAACTACATTTATAGCATTTTCTTCCTTCTTTCACCACAGACTTCCCTGTGCCACAGAGGGTAGGGGTAACAAAAAAAAACTTCATGCAAACTGGCCCTGAATATTTTCATTTTTCAAAGCAATCTGGCAAAGAGCAATAGTTATTTAAATATATCTAAGGGTATTAACACAAGGAAAAAAAATCCAGAGACGCCCCCCCCAAACAAGCAGTTGCAAGTTGAACAGTTCAAGTAAAAACTGCTGATAATCTTGGTAGTCTTCACACTTCAGCTGTAAAATAGTGTAATATGTCCCATAGTTAATGTACTTTCATGGCAGTTCAGTTAATTTGTAAAGTGCTTAAATTATTGTGAGGAATAACTTGGGAACTCCTAAATAGAAGAGAATTATGCATCCAGTTAAGAGTCTGGTTGTCAAGTAGCACATTTGCTGTACTTTCAAAGGTGTTCTCATGTCTTACTAATATTTTGGAAAAAAACAAATAATTTCCTGGAATAACAGAAAGGCCACTTTGAACCGCTTGCGTTAATAATTTTTAAAGCGAGTTTTTACCATCTTGAACTTCCAGCAGCCTTATCTGCTGGTTAAAAAAAAAAAAAAAAAGTTACTTATGAATCAAATAAATCCATAACTTTCTTCCACAATCACTCTTCATTAGAGCACAAAGCAAGTTATCCAATAGTTGAACTGTATTGAAGTGTATCATCATATTGTATTATTATTGTAGTAATAGCAAGGATCAAAATTCACAAGCCCCAAAATCCTAGCCCTATATGTAGTTCACAATTAAGACTTAACAATTCCATCTTTGACCTAACTCACACTACCACTCCCAGAAGAAAGCAGAACACTGATGTCCAACACACTTCCAGGTAGTTCTCAGCAACAACAAAACCAGCAAGGCATTCTTCCATTCAGTCAGTCTCTATGGTGCAACACCCTCAAAAGTGTGTAGGCATAAATCCTAGGCTTGTGCCTATGGCAGGACTGCCAAACAGTGTCTCACCAGGGCATTTGTCAGGCTCTGGAAGGCTTTATTTCTGAGACTAGGAAGTATGTACTTAAATAACTGCACTTCTTCCATTCAATTTTATTAGAAGTCTGCCTGACATTTAGTATTGGTAGACTTGGTAATAAAGTATCCTCTAACAGAGTGATGCTGCTATCTCAGACTCTGTACTCAGACAAGAAAAAAAAAAATAGACCAGGGTTTATTTGATTACTTGATCTGTGCCAAGCATTTACGATCTCCATCATTAATGGTAACCCTACCACTATTTTGAACATTGATGTGCTAACAGTTGGCAACACCAAAGACTAATTTAAATGCACTAACAGTAGCATAGGAAGTAAAAGAAAAAAAGAGACATAGCTAGAAGACTTGTAACTGTACCCAGTGAATTAAAGTGACACATTGGTATCTTTTGTATCATAGGAAATAAATTGCCTTACCTAAAACAAAGCAAAAGACAATACAGTGGAATGTTAGACTGCTTCAGAAATATGCATACTAGAAGTTCTCAGATCACTTAAACAGTCCACTCGCATAATATTCATTAGGTATTCACCAATTGTGTTCTACGCCTCCTCTGATCTTACTGTGTATGATTGCAGCATGTCAAGTGTTTGTAGTCATCTTTCATACTCTCCCAGACAGTTATCAACCAAAAACCATAAACAAAATTCAGTATTGAATCACAGCTCTATTGTTTCCTCAAAAGCTACATTTTTAGCATCATGACAGTTTATTCCCAACAAAACGATTTTGGAACTGTTTAGAAGTCAATGGTCTAACACCAGAACTTTATGATGCTGTTAAGTTGTTGAAACAGCTATCATTATTTCTTACAAAAAACTACTCCTGGCCAATTTCCACTGCTTCCACTAGAACAGAGTTTCTTGTGCAAGTATGTTAAGTGGTGTGATACATACATATGTGTACACTTACCTCTGTATCTATAATAAAATCTTAATCCTTTATATATAAATTAGTACATACAAATGAATTTCAAGCTAATTGCTGTTATACATCATGACTTCATCTGGCAGATCAGAAGGTAACTTTCAAACCAACTCTTCCATCTGTTCTCAGAACAAATACAATAGTAACCTTAATTTTTTTCAGTATGTTAATAATATTAGCTTGATAAGGCTTTATATTCAAAGCAAAAAAGCAGTTTCACTTGGAGACTTATAGAATAGTATAAAATAGTGTTACGGACTTCAGTAAATGGTGAAAGCAACTTCTATAATTCCTTACAGAAATCCTTTTTATAGATGTGCTGCCATATGAATATTAGGTTTTGAGATGTTATAGTAGAGATGGCTTTGTAAAAAGATAATAATAAAACACATTCAAGTACCCATGTCCAATTTCTCTTGGAAAAAGTGATGTTCAAATTCTCTTAAGATTCAGAAATGTTAGCAGTATTAGTAGATCAATTCTGAATCTGAATGTGCTAAAACACTCTTTTTTTGGGGGGGGGGTGGAAGTGAATCACAGAGCACTGAGCTCAGAAGAAAAATCAGTGTTATAAGAGAAGCAAAAGTGTATAGAATTGAATTCAAGCCATCAAATCCAAGCATGAGAGTATGGAGAGAAATCCAATATAAAAATTAGCAGCCTGATTTTTCAATGGTATGAGGACCTACACCACCACATCTGTCAGGTGACAGGAGGTGGGTTTTGGAAAATATGCAGTATAAGAAGAAAGCTTGACACTGTGCCCACTATTAGAACTTCCCCCAGCTGACTACAAAAACGAACACAGCCTAGATACTTTTAGAGCTGTCAGTACCCAAGCATAAGCGCATCTGAAAACTGGCAGTTGAACCATCAGTCTAAACACTAGATTAATATAAACACGCACAAAAGCTTGTGTCCACACATACTCCCAGTTACATGTTAACTATATGTAGCAGCTCTGTACAACTCTTGCTTCTAGCAAAGGTACAAAAGGCAGAAGACAGTATATACAACAATTATATTGTAGGAAAGTAGTGTAACCAAAGTCAACATGAGATCTTAGGGAAGAAAAAGATGGTATCACTTTACAAAACCTCTTTAGCTTTTTCACCTACTCATTCTCTCAGACTTTTCATTCACATTTTCACACCCACCTACTAACAAGCACCAAGATGCATGCATTCAAGTGGTTTAGCCAGGATCACTTGTATACAATACATCAGACATCTGCTATTGAGTCTTCACTGCATCTCTGGTTTTTCTTAACTGGCAACAGTGAATTCAGTTTTGAACAGATGCTTGATAGCTTTTAGGAGTGATCTTTTAGTATCGTCTTCCTATTGCACTATCTGAAAGAGGAATGGCATATATTACACAATGAAATTTTGATGCCATACTCCTGCTGTCAGAGCACAGGGTCTCCCTATTAACAAGCTGTTTGGGCTATAGATGTAGAGCATAGGATTCCTCAATCTGATTAATTGGTAGCAGAGGGTGTAGTTTCCAAACTTTTGTTCCAATGTTTTTTTTTTCTTCCTCCTGCTGTCAAGCACATGCACATTCCCTTTCACACCAACTTTATTTCCAACGCAAGTCTCTGCAATATGCTTTAAAAACATCTTTTTTTCAGTTGATGTCATCTATAAGGAAACAGTACTGAATATCAATCACCCAAGTTTTCACTAAAGATTGCTGTAAATGTTCCTGTCACTGTCTGTAGAAAATCCGAGAATATTTTAACTGCAATGAACCTGAAGGATTACATATCCCTAAGATTTGCCAAAAACATTCTAATCCACTCACACGCCAAGGAGTCTATTCAAAAGTTATAGTGCTAAGAAAATAAATTTGCAATATTCAGATGGCTTAAACTTCAGAAATATTCAGCTCTATACACTATTACTTCAATAACACCAGTGCACCAATATCTCTACTTGCTAGAGACTCATCCAACCACTGAAAATTAAGATAATCTTCCTGCAATGTTTAAGTTGAAAAAGGAGAAACATATATATTGCTCCTTGCATTATAAGCAGGAAAGGTGACAGAATAGAAACAAAGAAATGAGAATAGACCTCTTCAACTACTCTTCTGTCAGCCTGCTTTGAAAAACTGATCTTGTTTCACCCTTACCACTCTCAATACAGTCTTACTTTGCATTTGCGTATGGCCCAGCAATAGAAACTTTACACAAATTGATGAACACACTTGTCTTATGTCAAGAGAAGTTAGGTTAGAAGCACTTGCTAACAGTTTGATCAAAAGTTAGCGTTAATTCACACTGATCAGTATTTCAATATCATGTTAAAAATATCAAATGAAAACACATACAAAAAATCATAACCTTCACTGAATGTTTAACAGATTTATTTAGCAAAAGATTAATCCACCATCTATCATTGGTCTTTCATGTTCAATCTAAGATTGGTAGGGGAAGAGATGAAGAGGGAAAGATTTTTGCTGGTTCAAGGGTTGTTCTTTTCATTTCTTTTTCTACATATCACTCAACTAGAAGCAGAAAATGAAATAGCGATCAAATTTCATTCAATCATGATGTACTGGAGTAAGAAAGAGTCCAGCAGAAAGCATAAGCTACACTATGTTCACATTGCAACTTTCAGTATTTCAGAAAAATCACTGCTACATTTTTCCAAAAGTAACGCATATTTTAGCAAATTACATAAAAGATAGCTCTAAAAGTGAAAGCGTTCTTCCTTAATTCATCTTCCGTAAATACTAAATACCACATACAAATAATTCAGCAAAATTATTCAAAAGATGATTAGAATCAGAAGTAAAAGCATTCTCATCCTAGTAGCTTTTACAGATCTGAAAGCAAGATTTTTTTAGCACAGACAATTTAGTAAAATGCCAGCTTCTTTTCGGAGAAGAAAAATAGTTTATTTTAGGATCAGTTACATGAGAATAAGTTCTAAATGTCACTTTTTAAGGTGGCGAAACATGAAGACAGTATGGCCAAGGGAAAAAAAAAAAAAGGAGGTGGGATACCAGAAGAATAATACTAAGAATCTTAAGGATCTTATTATCTAAATTTTTGCCTTAATTACAGGGAAAAAATCTGCACAGAAGTTAAGCCTAATTATCTGTCAAAACACAAAATGCATGGCACAGATATTCAGCATATGTATTCCTGCTTAACAGCAGGAAACTTGTATTGCAGTCTTATCATTAAACGGACTGCAACGTATCTTACTTACTTTGATCAGCATAGTTTTTTGCTTTTAGTTCAAGCTGTCGAGTTTGTGATTCTAGTGCTTCCACTCTGGTCTGCAAGTCCTTTTTTTCTTGTTCTTGAGAATCTTCAAACTCGATGAATTTCTAGATGAAAAAGAAAATACAGTGAAGTTAGATTCAACAGAAGATTTTTAAAAAAAGGCATCAGCAAACTACTTTCATTGTTAAACACAAGCAGTAGATCTACAGTAATTCCTATGTTTTTAAGTAAAAAAAAAAAAAAAAAAAAAAAGAAAGAAATTTTGAAATATTCCTAAGCAGGAAGACTGACTCCAAGCAGCATATAGGAGGCAATATAGCAGCCTTTCAAAGAACAGGACAAGCATCATTTCCAAAACAACCAAACAAATCTACAATCCACATTTAAACATGAAGGACATTAATGATATTTCAGTATTTCAGTCCAGCAGCAATTAGTTAAATCTTCCACCTAGCTTGCTTTGCATAATCACTGTCACCAGAGTGTCAACTACTTGAGAGAAGCTTGCTCAGGACTAACATGAATGTAAACTTAAGATTCCCCCCCAACACACTTGCCCACCAACATTACATAGAGAGGTTTGACATCCTTTGCATTTGACTGCATTGGTAATGCATACCTCCATCTGTAAACTAGGCAAGTACAGACACTGTTGTAGGAACAAGCCACCAACCGACATTCTGTCTTTTCTTCCCCATCCAATTACTTTTAGTAATAGATTTTAAGTATTTGATGAAGACAATGTTTTAACAATCATCTCAAAACCTCTCAACTGCTTAGACAACTATTTAAAGGTACTCTGCAACTGTCCTGATGCCATCTTCAGCTACCTTGGTTCACCAAAGTATCTCACTAACACTGCTGAGTTCACTGATGTTAGTATCATTGTATACACTTTATAACAGTAAAGTCACCAATTCTTTGTTACAGTGGTTTTCAAATCACATTTTTGGTTATTTATCTTGACCAGAAGCTTAAGAAATTCAGTACGTATTGGTAGCAAAAAAATACCACTTCTAATGGTCATAATAGTATTATAGTATACAGTACAACACAGTATATCTGTGTTGCAAAGAGAAGGCCAAGGCTATGAACAGGAGTTGCACAGAAGGTTAACCACACAAAGGGGAAAGGGGAACCAGAAGCCTTAGCAGAAAAAAACATCCAGGAAGGCTAAAGGGTTCAGAAAAAGCTGTAGCTGTACAGTATAGTACACAGAAGCAGAGAGGAGCCCAGATACTAAGAAGCAGGTAGCAAATTCAGGGGAAAAAGGATCATTGATTTCACTTTGTCAGCATAATCAATAATCTATCAGTTTAAAAAAGAGGGATACAGGCTGTGCACAATTCTACTTTGTTTTGGCCCTCCTAGTTAAAACAGTCTCACACTTGATTTGCCAGAATTGAGGGAAATATCTAACTGAAAAGGTAGTCTTGGAACAATTATTAGTGTTGCCACCCACTTCCACAGCAATGGCTAGTTTAAACTAGACACCATTTAACAGTCCTAGTAAAGAAAAGAAGTACAAAAGTAGATGAAAAAGCCCTACCACAGGGGCACACACAAATTATTAGATATTATTAAACATTCATCTGTAAGACTACAGTGCCACCTCAGTCCAACTGCTGTTACATGAGACTAGGTGAGGTAACCTATGTACTATTTACTCATACTGTTACAACTGTAGATACTTCATAAAAATAACTGTATATAAACCCATCACAAAATAGTTTTTCAAATTATGTTATAGGTGATCTGCATATAATTTTTCTGTATGTCTAGAATAATTTGTTGACAAAAGCACTTTGCTTGAATGTTCATATATCAACCTTTAATAAGCTACTGTCAAGTTTTAAAAATTTGTAACTCTATGAAAGAACTTCAGTTCAGCAGGGCTATCAGAGGAAGTTTTGCTTAAAAATTACTTTGAATGTAGAAATACAACATTATCTATAAAGTGGAACAAGAGTTCCTTTCAAACAAACTCTACACAGCTATCACAGGACTATGAATGGAGTTCATATGACTGTGCTTGAAGCAAAATAGTGAAATAATCAAGAAACCAGTATCAAGTCAGGCAGAACTGCTTTGATTTCTGTGATTCAGAAATGAGAGTTCTTCCCTCCCTTTAAGAAGTCAGAAGTGGAAAACTTATTTCTACACACACACACACACACCCCTCCCCACATACAGATACAAAAGCAAAGCTTAGGAATATTAATTAGTGAATGAAAGACTGAAAACTTCAAACTTACCCTGCAGAAGCTCTGTTTTGTAGTGAGCGATGCAAGAGTTTCACCGTCTTTTATCTTAGAAACTCAAGCCATGACTAGTTTATTCATTCTTAGTAGACTTTGTTTTCTAGAAAGGGCTTCAAACTGTTTGATGCAAATTTGGCACTAGGCCTAAATACCAACATGGTTTAGTAAATTAAAAATGGAAAAACATGGAGGAAGAAGAATTTTAAAATAAAACATATTTGTTTAGTTGCTTCCTTTATTTTCAAAAGTCAGATGTGCCTTATAACTTGCAAAAGGCTAGTGATAGTTATACATTTGAATAAACAGCCATTTAAAAATCCATCAATGTCATTGTTACTCATGAAATAAAAATGAAGTCTTATCTGTCTTTAGTTTCCTCTCAAGCTGAACAGTAAGCATTAAAAGTTGCTGTGTATTAAGGTTATAGGGTTTGATTGTTTTTAATTAGTTTAACTTGATTTTCTTATTCTGAAGTTCCATGTAGTATAAAGATTCTATAAATAGAGAGATTAGTACACAGGAGAGAAACTGTTTAAATCAAGTCTGTAACAGTTGCTTACCCTTGCAAACCATTAGCACATGGAACTGGGAAAAAGGAAAAAAAAAAAGAAAAAAAAGAGGCAATCTTAAGTTTTTCCTAGCTTTGCAAGCATGAATACTTAAAACGTTAGACTTTCTTCTACATTTTTCAGTGAATAAATCTGTAGCGAATTTTCCTGTTTCCTCCTCTCCTTCCCACCCATCTATTAAAATCTTCCCTCCCCTCCAAATTTATAGATGCAAAAGTTTTCCAAAAAAAATAAGTACTCTAAAGTCACAAACTGGATCGCATCTCAGCAACACTGGCAGTTTTGAATAACAGTATCATTTAACAGTCAGAATTACATAAACTGGTTTCAACTGTTCCCTAAGGTGACATTTTCCAAAATATATAATGAACATCCACACTGATTCAGATCAGTGTGACACATGTTTAACTTCTTGTTAGAGTTTCTTCCTCCACTGAAAACTATACCAGAATAATGATCAAGTTCTTTAGACCTGATCTTTAGACTATGTTTCCATTTTGTTTCGTTTCTGCTTCCTGTGATACTATAAACACACAAAAAGCCCCAAGAGACTGATCATCTAGGTTTAAACAAGATGACTAATGGAAAGGCTAGTCTGATAAGCAATCAGCACAGCCAAGGATAGGCTGAGTGTTCACTTCAAAAGACTAATTCACATTGACAATACACTTTTAACAACATAGATGTAGAATATTAGGTTAATGCAACAGCATACATAGGGACATACTAGCTACTCAATATACGCAACATTCCCTCATTTCAGTCCAAGCTACTGATCACACAGAAGTATTACTAAAGCAGACAAAAACTAGCTTTCTTCGTTTTAAGTGAAGCACTCTCTAGGCAGCAAAACTCTCACAACCCAAAGGAGAAGTGAATGTTGGGGGCTTTCTGGAGTTTTTTTTTTTTTTTTTTTTTAATAGCTGAAGTACACTAACTTTTCTTTTAAAATAGACCAAATACCAAAAGATTACAGAAGACAGAGTTAGAACAGACTTTAGAAGGTCATCTCATTCCAAGGCTCTTAAACTATGATACTTAGTATTACTGTTTGAATCCTAATTTGATATGTGATGAAACACAAGAGCAGGATGTGAGGCATGCCTCCTCCTGCAAGCGCCTATTACTGAAATTCAAGCCTGTGATACCTTCATCAGCTATGTTTGGTAACTCCCATTTAATTCTTCCCCTCTTCTGACAGCATTAACAACATCATTTCAGACAAATGTCTGCCTAACCTGTTCTTAAAGGCCTCCAATAAAAAATATGAAAGAGTGCTTTACAAATAAGATTGAGTAGTTTTTATATAATCAATTTTAAGTCTATTTAAAGTTTACAGCAATAATAGTTGAAAAACATGAACTCAGATCACACAATAAAGCAACACAGGATGTTCCTCTGGAACCACCCTACCATGCACACAACTGTTTAATTACGCAGTGATATCACACTAGCTGAACAAAATGGTTCTTTTTATGTTTAGCCTGCATCTTCTCCATTTTTAACTTTATCTCTACAATCCAAATGAGTCCTAGCCATACCCAATTTGAGAGCTCTATTACCCTACAACATGGGCTTTGGTAACTTTCTGTAACGATGCCAAGCTTTTCAGCCAGACACGTTCTTCCTTGGGTACTGTGCAGTTAAAGTTCACTACAAAGCCAGCTCAGTTGCACAGTCTGGTGGCCTGTGTGTAGTAGAAAACATTCACTAGTCTAATTGTTAATTCATGGAAACAGGTATTACATGCAAGTGAACTGTACATGAAAGAGTCTAGATAGTAATATCTTGGTGCGTGTCAGCCTGCTACAACCATGGCAATAACTATATTTAAGAATTTAGGTACAACAATTAAAGATGACCATGAAATGTACCGACAGTGCAGGTCTAAATCCTATGCTTCCACTTACATCTGGTCATCCTCTATTCAAGAGCCCACATTAACCTGCTAGCAACTCCAGAGGCATTCCTTACCTGAAGGATGAGTTAACGTAACCTGGGATTCTGAAATTAACTTTTAAAGCTACTTCAGCAGCCTCAGGGAAGATGAAAAATGTATGTATGTATTTGAAAACAACAACTAAATCTAAGTTCACAATATTTTAGCAAGCTTTCAGTATAATGGATCTCATTCAAGTATAGACCAGTAATTCTATGGAAAGCAGATCTGATTAATACGTAAGATAGTGAAACCCCAAATCCTTCCTCCACTCACACTTTGTGGCAGGGCATGCTGCCTAACATCTACTAAGTGGGAAGGTAAGTTATGCACAATTGTAAGCAGAACAACTACAAAATGGCTAGTTCCTCTATTACTTTACTTATACCACAAAATATACAATGTTAAAAGTTTGGCAAGTGACTTTATAGCAATAAAGATCATGACTGTTACTTAACAACCTGAGCTTAAAATTTCTGAAATATCTTTGCTTTTTAGAATTGCCATATCAGAAGTTTACAGTCAATAATTTTCACACTGTTTCTTCGGTAACACTTTTTAAAATTGAATTGAACAGGAATTGAAGAAGGCTATTTAGGACAATGGTGCAAGGAGATTCCTATTTAAATAGTAAACCATGAATATTCATCAAGATAAAACCATGAATAAAACAACTCCTACATTGGCAAACAAACTAAAAGGGAAGTTATTTCTTTAGGACAGTCAGAATAGATAAGACACGCAATATTAAACTTAGCAAAGGGGAGAATTTTGAGCTACTATCAGATTAATCATCACAATGAAAGGGATGAACACCAGCAAGCCAGTAATTTGTCAAAAAACCCAACCCACGCTATGATATTCACATTCCTTCCTCTTGTTGCAACAACACTGCACCCACCCAATTACTTCAACATTCAAAAACAGTTTTGTTGCAACAATCAAGTTTGACTAAAACACACAACTGTCATGAATATAAAATGTTTTATCTATAACATTTTTCACCCAAATTATGTGCACCTTAGCTGACCTCAGCACACACTGGAAAGATGACCTTTGTGGTTACAGTTGAAAATACAGTCTTCAAGCTAATTGCGTTTTAGAAAGTATCAGTAAGTTGTCTTGCAGCATGAAAGTAGTACTTTTCATATTGCATATTGCTTGTCCCCTTAATTCCTTAGGTTAATTTAACATGATACAATGAAATGGTAATTATACTGAGGTACAAATACCAACATAGGTGTCTCCAGCTTCTGAAGGACCACAATAACATAGTTAATACTGTGGTCTATTTCGTTATACTGTTCTGGTTTCTGTCCTGCTGCCCAAGGCCTGCTTTTTCAATCTGGCAAACATCGTCTGTGTTTTAAACACAACTGACTTTTCTTGAAGTAGTTCAAAAAAATATTTACGGTCCCTCTGTTTTACTCTCTTAATAGAAATAACTTTAAAAAAAGTCTTTCATGTTGCATTAAATCTTTGCAGCAGTAGTCCCCAGACCACAGTTCACAAACCACTGTAAAACAACTAAGTGTTTGACAAAAGTGATAAATAATATTCTAAGGACTGACAACAGACTATTAGTCCAAGGAGTCTGGGGAATACTCTTCACACTACATTACTTTGCATCGAATCACTGGAGCCCTGGAGCAATTTGCATACTGATGTTTTTCACTCACTTATAATCATTACGTATTCAAATATGTGTCCAGGGAAAGCAATCTTTTCGAGATTGGTTTTCTTTGTTAATATTGTTTTCACTTTCAGTGCTGCTTTCCTGTTTTTGGAAAATTTAGAAGTAAAGCACATCCACAGAGATAAGCATAGGACAGAGTCTGGAAATAGACTTATAAGATGGTTTGTTCTTCTACAGATAATGCTGTCAATCCAATTTCCTACTGGAGTTCTGGGAGACAATGAGACAGTATCTCACACAGCTGCTTTCTACTGCCTTGCTTTATAATCTCACAGAAGAGATGCTTCACAAGTTTATGTATGATGAGGTAGTTCTTTGTTACCTTCAATTTCTGTAGTAACACTCAGGTCAGAATTGATGCCATGAAACACTCTGCACCACCTGTTGCTGACTGCAGCCGTTACTTGCCAGCTCTGAACAACTAGACAGCACTTATCTCCACACATTCTGCAATGTATCCTCACTCTTGCCATAAATACCCTATACAACAGATATGAACTGGATTATTAAAAAAAACCACTATAAAACTCCTGCAACTGAAAAGAATCAGAGGGGAAGTGAAATAGAGCAGTTATATACGACTCCACGCCTATCGTCAAGCAGTATTACTTGTCTCCGATGCACCTTGCGATCAGGACAGCCTTTCAGAGCGTCCTCCCACAGTTATTTAGGAGAGTGCACAAGGAGGGCTACACCGAGGAGCAGGCTAGGCGGGCAAACGCGCGCAGAGCCCTGCCAGCAGCTCCGCTCAGTGCCCCAAGCGGCACCCGGGCGCCTCTCCAGGCGCCGAGCACCAACGCGCCCGCAGCGGCCGGAGGAGGGGAGCTCCCTCTGCCCCCAGCAGCACCCCGCCGAGCGCTCACGATCTCAGCTCGTCGCCGCGGCCCGGCGGCAGCGGGGCCCCGCCGGGCGGCTCCGCCAGCGGCCTCCTTCCCCCCTCCTCGGCCCGAGGCGGGCGCGGAGCCGCCGCGGGCGCGGCCCCCCGGCCCCGGCTCACCTCCTCGGCCTGCTTGCGCAGCGCCTTCTCCCGCTCGTACTGCGTGAGGAGCTGCTCGTTGTCGTCCCGCAGCAGCTCCAGCTCCACGCTGGTCTCCTGGCTGTGGGCGCACACCGAGTCGAGGTTCTCCAGCACGGCCACCACCAGCGGCATCAGCTCGGCCACCACCTCCTCGTCGTAGCGCCCGATAAGCCGCTCGAACTCGCGGTAGATGGAGCCCGCCAGCCCCGACACCCGCTCCGACATCATGGCGGGGCCGGGGCCGCCGGGGTCCTCCTGGTACACCACGCCGTCCGCCAGCTCCATGGCTGCCGGCCCGCCCGCCCGCCCGGCGAGCGCCTTCGCTGACGGGGCCTGGCGGGGCGGCGGAGGCTCGGCGGGCTCCGGCGGCGGCGGCGGCGCCTCCTCCCTCTGCGGCGGGGCCTCGCCCGCAGCCCGGGCGAGCGGGAGGGGAGCGGCGAGGCGAAGCGGGCGCACGGCACTGACCTCACCCGCGGCGCCGGGGCGGGGCAGGCGTCACGCGCGCGGGGCGGAGCCACCGCGCACGCCCGGCGCGCGGCGCGGGGGGGGCGGGAGCGGGGCGAGGGGCGGGGCCTGAGGCGCGGCGGGAAGGCGGCGCTGAGGGGAGCGGCGGCGCTGAGGGGAGCGGTGGCGCTGCGTCACCCGGGGGGGAGCGGCCGCCGATGTGGCAGCTCGCGGCGCGGCCGAGCCGCATTCCCGCCGCCGTGGCAGGGAACTGTGCGGGTGCAGAGGCGAGGGGAGGCTGCCTGCTTTATGGAGCCAGAGCTCCGTGAGGCGACCAAGCGGCAGCGCTGTGGGGCCGAGGCGGCGAGTGGGGCGAGAGGCCCGAAGAGGCTCCCGCCGAGTGGCCCCTTGGGGCTGCAGCAGCTGCAGGCGGCCACATTCTGAGGGCCTGTGTGAGGCATCTTGAACTCAAAGTTGTGACAGGGACTTTAAAAGACAGTGTCTCCGTTCACATGAAAGCATTATTATTTATTTATTGCATACATAGTAATTGAGGCATAAATAGATCAAGTGATTTATTTAGGGATGACTGACAACTAAAACTATGCTGCGGGACTTCACAGCTCCTAAGTGATGCTTAGTTTGCTGTACTTGCTAATCTGACTGCAAAAAAGACCTTTTATGTTTCATGAGGTCTCTAGATAAAACAGGATCAGAGATGCTGTTTTCATTAGCAATGAAAATTCTGAAAATACTTTGCACTTGCTAAGAAACACTGGTTTTCCTAGGATTCAAAACAGTGAATTCCATTCTGAACCATTTATTTTGTCGTAGGAAATAATGTTGGCTATTACACATCCATAGTAATTTGAAAACCCCTTGTGCAGATACTTCATGTACCTCATGTTCATCATATAATTCATATTTCTTTCGGGAAATAACTATTTTTCATGAAGTGTATGTTTTTCTAATGCAATTGAGCTAAGGAACCAGGTGGCCTAGCAGCAGTGCAGTAACAAAGAAATTAGTATTATAAAAAATGCAAAAGCTTGAGAACTTCCAACTGTGTTGATTGCATTAATTTCCACTGGAGAGCAGTAGAGGTTTGCACAGTATTTTCTCTCATTTAGACTGATTCCAAGATAGTAATGATGCATTGTTTTTACATGCCAGGCTAGTGGGTCTGCACAGGAAGGAAACAAAGGAAAAGAAAAAGGTCCAATATATTGGAGTTACACTTGAGTTTTGTTTAGCCATCATCCTCCTAAGCTAATATTTAGCATAAAGGGGGCAAGACATAGGCCATTAAAGTACAAAAAGTGTGAACACGGAAGAAAAATTGTTTGTAATTAATTATGACCCCCCCAAAATGTATCTTTTTTTAGCTAAAATCCTGTTGTATGGCATGATGTGTACTTTCTTCCTCACATGTCCGCAGGTGAAATTTTCATTTAATTTACTGGAAATCATCCTTATAAAAAGATTATTGCTTCATCTTTCTCTTCAGAGAAAAGCTGCAACTTCTACATGTTTGCCTGCTGTCTGCCTGCTGTCTGCCATTATTAACAGCTGTTGTTTGATGCAGGAGTGTTGAAGGAAGCTGTCTTTAAGCATTTCTCCCTCCTTTTGTGTTCTAAGTCAGCACCGGCCTCAGTTATTGGTATTGCAGTTGACACTGAGAGCCTTTTGGGGGGAGTTACTGGCTTGTCTTTTTCTACTGAGCCTGAATAAATCTTGTAGGAAGACTGCAAATAGTCAGAGTCATGAGGTAATTCTGGTCTGATCTCAGGGCAGAGTTGGTAGGCCATATGTAACTGCAGTGGACTTTTAACCGAGATCTCACCACGTTACTCATGAGTAATATTTACTGCATAACCTGATGACAGCTCCAGACAACTTCAGAAGATAATGACAATAAAAAATACCAATCATCTTGAATTGTAGCAAAGATTCTTTCCTCTACATAAGGTTTTATAGTTACTGCCATCATACTTGGGCAAATTGCACAAATACATTAGCTCAAAAGTCATACATTCTGACAGACAGCAAAAATGGGTCAAGGTGTCTGCTGACAGCCCTTCAGGGAAGGGGTCTCTGAGGATATTCTATTTTTATCCTGTTTCTATTAGCAAAATTGATAGATGTGTTTTTCTTTCACACAGCTGGAGCCAGTCCATCATTAACTGGGCAAGCTGCTACCACTAAGATTGCAGTCGGACTGACAAGTACAAAAGAGCTATTTGTGCTCATGTTGTTAAGTTACCTGGAAGTTTTTTAACCTGGATAAATGAAATATTTTAAAAATACAAACATTAGAAAAATTACCTGGGGGGGGGGCAAGTTTCAAGCGATGTAAGATGGTTTTTCTTTTTACAGTCTTACCATTCAGATCATGCTTTATAATGTACACATTGCTGTCAGTGTGAGATCAGAAATTCAGGGATGGATTAAAAATAGCACAAGTTTGGCAAGTATATCCTCATTGCCTATCAGATTAAGGAACCTCAATGGTCTGCCACTTTAGTAAACTATTCCAGCACATGAAGCAACACAAAATAAATCTGATATTATTGTATTTGTTGCATGAAAGTAGTGGCTGTCTGTGCTGTCTTCTAGAGTAAAATGCCATTCATACTCAGGAAAAGAATTGCTCAAAAAAAAAATAGTTTTCTGGATAATAAGAAAAGTTATCCCTAGAAATAACAGTTTATTTGAAAGTAAACTGATTTGCAATATACCAAGGAATTAAACTAGGTCTCGAATCAGTTTGGGATGAGAGGAGCTCAACTGGGACTTTACCCAGAGGAAGAAATTTTGTAAAGCTTTGCAATTAACAGTGCTTTATTTCTTAGAGTGGAACAGAAATCAAACCAAAACCAGATGAAGGATCATTTTTAAAATAATCAAATTATCATAGCAATACGTAGCTAAATGAAGACTAGTATAGCTATGAACAACAAAACATGGCAGTCCTGCCTGTCTGGCTATAAGGAGCAAGAGATGCACAGCAAAAAATGGGAGTCCAGATGAGAACTCTCCAAATGTTCTATGTGCTACAGATGTAGGCTTTTAGCTGAGGTATTTACAAAGTTGGGGCCAAAACTACAAAGCTAAGAGTGATATTTAAATTCTCTGAAATTTAGAGACATTCTCAGTCAGTTGTTTGTCTCAGGCCTATCTTAAAATGTAATGTAAACATGGCCTAAATTCAATAATTACACTTGGTTCATTCACCAAAGATTTTGAAGAGCTATTCTTTCTCTTCTCATGATCAGAATCTTTTTAGGAAATTACATCCAATCACATCCAATTACATTAGACTGTCTAGAACCTTGTATTTTAGGCAAATATGTTATTTTCCATGCAATTTTGTAATTTTGGTTGAATTTTCAACCAAGAAAAAAAATGCTCATTTGTACATTAAAAGAGTAAGTAAGCATACTTCTGTGGTATTTTATGTACTATATAATGCACAAAATCCTGAGCTAATCATGGATTAATCTCAAAAGTGACAAAGATAACCCTTATTTAATGAGGTTAAAAGGCTTGGCAAAGATCACATGGCAAACCTATGGTAAAGCTGCAAATAGTGCTAGCCTATCTTATGGCAAGTCCTAAGCTTTAATCGTTAAATGACACGGTCTTAGCAAGACTATAAATAGATGCCCTATTGTTGCTCTTAACAGTATGTTTTTTTTTTTGTTTTTTTTTTTTTTTTTCTAAACATGCTGTTTCTGGAGACCTTTTTGTATTTTTAAGTAAGGATTTGCCTTAGTAAGGATTCCAGGACTAGGCTTTGTATTTGAATTCTGAAATATTTTAAATAAAGAGATATTCAGATACCAGCATATTGCAGAGAGATATCAGGAAAAATACTCAGAATTCTAAGTACCAAAATAACTTTATGGGGGACTTGCCAGAATATACGTATATTATGTAGGATATATTGCATATTATTTAATTGATGTTTATGTCAACATGCATATATCTATATAAAAGACATTATTTTCCAGGTATCATCGTACAATAATGTGCTGGACTTTCCTAGCTTTCTAGGATTGAAAAAACTTTAAATAAATCAGGAAGCTAGGAAAATCCAGATCATCATAGTATGATGATATGTGGAAAAAAAGACATTTGAATACTAATAAACAGGTTGTACGAATAGATGTTTGTATCAGATCTGGATTCTCCTACGAGAACTAGAAGACATGGATTTGTAACAGACTGTAGTGCAGAAAAAAGAAATTCCAAATAAAGAAATAGATGTTTTAATTCAGTTTACTAGGTAAAGAAAAATTCCCTATTAATGGAGTTACTGATATTTTCAGATAAGGAATGAATTGCTTTAAAAAGAATTTCCCTGGCATCTCAGCTTCGGATAAATTAGAAAACAGAAAACTAGTGGATGATGACATAAAACAACAAAATTATTTTCAACTTAAAACTTATGAAAGAGGTTGAAACATTTTAGGATATCAAGTATGGCAAAAGGGCAGAGGGAAAAAAAAAAAAAAAAGAAAAAAAAGAAAAAAGACAGTTCCAGGCCATCAATGGGAAATAAAAAGGAAACACGGAATCAAATCCCATTAGCGGATTACGAGGTGAAGGCGCACGGCTTACATAAAGGAAAAGGCCGTGGGAAGGGGCTGGCAGCGGGAAATGGCGGGGGCAGGGTGCCGCAGACACTCGGCTAGGCCCGCTGAGCCTGACCGCTCACTGAGCTGCGGCTGAGCCGGCGGCCTGCGCCCCTCACCGGGGCGGCGGCGGCGGCGGCCCAACGGCCCTGGCTCGCGCCCCCTGCAGGGCGGGAGGCCGCGCCGTCGCCATGGCAACGAGAGGGGCGGGAGCGGGACGCCGGGCGGCTGGCGGCGCGCCAAGATGGCTGCGCGGCCGGGAGCGCGGCCCCGCGGGGGCGGCTTAGGGCAGCTAAGCCGCGGCCGGGCCGAGGGCGGTCGCAGCTGCAGCCAAGGGCTCGTCAGAGCCGGCCGCGGCTGCCAGCAGGTGAGGCGGAAGCGCGGGGTGGTGCTGAAGCGAGCAGAGGACCGGGTTAGCGCGGGCTGCCTGCCCCGGCGGGAGAAGCGGGGCCGGCGGCGGGAAGGGCCCCCCGGCGACCCCTACGCCGCTATCCCGGCTTTGTTTTTTTTTTTTTCCCCCTAAAATAGTGATTCTAAAATAGCGGAATAGTTGCGTCGGCTGCGCGGCTGGGTGGGGGCGGCATCTTCTGCACCTTCCTTGGCTCCCTCTTTCCTTCCCGTGTGAGTATGTGTATATACACACATACATATACAGATAGATATACCCACATATACATACACCTGCACAACATGCTTACATCAAGCCAATGTTCAAAAAATACATATCTATGGTCGCTCACAGAGGGACCTGCGGCACCGCGGGTTGTTCCATCTCCCTCGCCCTGGACTGAGGCAGTTGCCTGTCAAGCTGCACTTCAACACAGGTCTGCAGTAGTCTCTATTTTTTCATTGCATTTAAAGCTGTTCTGGTTTAATATTTGTTAATTGCTTGTCTCTGTACTTGGCAAATTGTTATTGCGTTAAACTCACTTGCACAGAGCTTCTGGGTACCCTGATTGATCTGTCAGTTCAGTGCAGATCGTGGGTTAATGACTCTCAGATGGGGCCGATCTAATTATTGTAATAGCTGATGTTACACACAGTGCTGGGCTGTGATTGCCTTTGCCTGCAGGTCACCGAATAACAAATCTCCTTCCCTTCTCATTAGGGCAATGGCTGCTATCTCAGAGCGCACTTTTATTGCTATCAAGCCTGATGGAGTCCAGCGGGGGCTGGTGGGAGAAATCATCAAGCGGTTTGAACAGAAAGGATTCAAACTAGTGGCTATGAAATTAATACATGTAAGCCTTTCTTAGTTTGTATGTCTCCCTTTTTCATAGATACTGCAATCTTAAAATAGAATAGTATGCTACTAGGGTAAATGTAATCTTCAGAATAAGTAAACTTAGTATTTTGATAAAGGCTTGGGACATTTTGGAGAAGTTTCAGTTTTTAGCTCTGACTAAATGCTTTAGACAGCCTAAGCATACTATTTTTAGTAACTTGATGTCCTTAGTCTGAAGAGAATATTCTTTTTGGTGAATCCTATGCCTAAGGAATGGCTTTGAAAATCTGCAACAGGTATCAGTTTACATACCTATCTATATTAGTAAAAAGAAAAAGTACTTTTCTGAGTTCAGCTGTGGTAAAAGGAACTGCTCAAATTACCAGATGTGTTTCCAGGAAGTTGCTAAAATGGTGAATGTTGAAGTGCCTGCATGTTTTATAGTGCTCTGTTAATCTATGTGATTTCAGTATGCTCTTAAATTCTTATAGTAAGCCTTTCCTTTTTTTTTTTTTCTTTTTTTTCTTTTTTTCCCGCCTTTTCATGCAGGCCTCTGAAGACCTTCTGAAAGAACACTACATTGATCTGAAAGAGCGGCCATTCTATGATGGTCTGGTGCAGTATATGCACTCTGGACCTATTGTTGCTATGGTGAGTTTTTAAGGATGAAGCTCAGCTAAGAAAAATAGTGTTTAATTTTGTTGCCTTCCAAATAAGCTTGTGTTACATATTGAGTACTAGTTTAACTTTAAAAGGATTTTAACTGTAGATTGAAATACTATAATAGCAAGGGGTACTTCTAACTCAATTTTTTCCCCCATAAGCTTTCTCCTTTAACTCAGTATATTGAGGAAGAAAGCAATGGAAAAGGGGTAACTAAACCTGAGACCTTGTAAAACATGAAACATGCAAGCAACCTCCTCCCCCCAAAAAATTAATAAATGCCACTATTTTGACAGTGTATTTGTGCAGTAGCTGAGCTGCAGGTCTTATTCTCCAGTAATTAGAAAGCTTTGGAAGGCTGTTTACCATACTGAGATTTAGTTAGTAGCTTCCCACTCTTGGTGAGGAAGGGCATTGTACAGAGAAAGCATGGGGATAGGGGAGAACTGTACCAGCAGCCTGAAGTATCTGACTGAAAAATTGGAGATAAACTACGTCTTGCTACTGGGAACATTCAGATGGTGATTTTTGATATACTAGTATGGACAACACTGTGTAGTTCTGCATAGTATTAACTCTCGCTACTTTAGTTACTGTTAAGATTTTTATAATCTCTCTCTCCCTTTTTTAAGGTGTGGGAGGGTCTTAATGTCGTTAAGACTGGAAGAGTGATGCTGGGGGAAACTAATCCAATGGATTCAAAGCCTGGCACTATTCGTGGTGACCTCTGTGTTCAAGTTGGCAGGTATATTTTGAAATTATTGAAACCATTTAAAGATATTAAAGGTCTAGTGATATGTCTTGATATATGTGGGAACTTCGCTCCATCCTTCTTCAGGGCAGTGTAATGTTGGTATCAAAAGATGCAAGCGGAGATGTAGTCTTCCCCATTGACAAAAATAATCAAAGCTTGTACTATGTACTTGGTGCCTATTACTACTTTGTAATTACTTATGACTTTTCTCCATAATGGAGACTACTTCAAAAGGATAAAAAGGATGTTTGCTTTGAGTTTCATAAGGATTATTACTTTTATTTTATTTTATTATTATTTTTTTTTATAGAAACATCATTCATGGAAGTGATTCTTTAGAAAGTGCTGAGACAGAGATCAGTCTATGGTTCACTCCTGAAGAATTAGTTGATTACAGAAGCTGTGCTCATGAATGGATTTATGAGTAAAACTGAGCCTACATCTTTTGATGTCTTTACTAACTATACAGCTGTCATTCTCTAATTATTTCAGAATCCTTCATATAAACTGGTAGAAACCTGTCTCAAAAATCAGTGCTATTCCTCTGTTGTGAATATTAAATATAAACACTGTTTGCTGCTGTTTTGATTAAAAGCTACTAACTTAAAGATGGAAGCGTATTATAAACCTTTTCAGCTCCTTATGAGGGTGAAAGAAGATTAAAACATAGAAAGCATTCGTTGTTAATAACATAGATTGCATTTTATTTTCCTGAAATACTCTGTAGCCAAAGAAAATACTCTGGTAAATAGAAACATATGCAAATGACTGTGTTAAAGTTGTATTACTTTGTTAAAATGTTAGAGGACAGCTGGTGGTATGTAAATATACTGACAGCATTCCCAAATATTGAGGACTTTAAAAGTTAAGAAGGCAAGCCAACTCCCATGCCAAAATAACTACAGAGAAAAGCTTATTTATTTCTCCCCCTGTGCTGTTACTGTATACAGAGCATACCTTTGCTTAAAGCAAGAACTTTTCTCCAGATTGACGCAGTTTGTTTATTTTTTTTCCCACACGGGATTTATTTAGCATTTAAAGGAAGGATTAATATGCTAGGCTTTTTGAAATGCCTATTTATGAGGAAAGAAGATTAATGTGTGAGAATGGCTGAGAGATCCATGTTCAGCTGCTTCATGGCAGCAATCTTTTGACACTGCATAGAGGAACAATAAGTGATGTTTGTTTTCCTGACTGAACAGCTGATAACAGTTGTGAAGAAAATAACTTAGCTATGTTCTTACTTATGCTCTCCTTTCCTTAATAGATGGAACTCCAAAAACAAGTTGTTCTTGGATAAGTGGGTTTTTTTTTAAGTGAACTTAGCAGTATTTTTATTTCTTCTTAATTGTAAAGAAGTACATTTGTAATAAACATACTTCGACAGAGTCTGATTCTATCAGGAAAAATTATTAACCTCTTGCAGAAATATTCTACAACAACCATGCAGTAATTGTACCGAACCACCAAGGAACAAGAAATGAAAATTAGGTTTAATATTATGTATTTATTCCCTTGCAACAAAGTGTTTCATAAGCTCACTGTTCAAACTCTTTATGAAACTTTTGCCTAGAGAGAATTGTTGTTTCAAATGCTCAACTGTACAATGCAAGCTGAATTCAATCCTTATGAAGTTATTCTGAGACACCCGAGTCCTAAAAAGAGACAGTATCAAATAAAACAATATCTGCTATTTCTTAAGTGAAATTAAAGGCCCTGCTCATTATATGGTCTTATTTTTGTTAATTAGCTCTGAGAAGAGGTAATAGCTTCCCCAATTACCAGACTGTAGGTGAGGGTGTTTTTAGGCTCTCTGCTGAAAATACTCAGTGCTATAAATTAGCTCTAGAAGGTTGTTAGAGCAAAGGGGCCGTATGACAAATTAGCGCACTGGATGAGTAGTCCTGAGGGCTTTGCTTGAGGGCTTATTTGAGCTTTCTTTCTTGTGGCTGCTTACTACAAACTATCAAATTTTGGCAAGAAATTTGGTTAATCTGGAGATAAGCGGGGGATCGTCCAAAAAACTCCAGCCTGGTCTTTGCCGTGCCTTCGGACAGAGGGGAGAGGCGGGAGCCCGCGTCCTCCGAGCGGGCGTCGAGCCCTGAGGCAGCCTCGGAGCAGGCCTGAGACTGCCTAGCAGCTGCGAGGTCTGTTTAAGAGACATTTGAGTTGCAGTGATGGTATATGGTTATAATAAACCTAGGAAGATAAAATGTTCTCTAAAGTGGTGAAGTACGAAGTAATAAATCTCGTAGATCAATCACAGACTCTTCCTAACTGCAGTTCTGCTGAGGGACCGGAACTGTGAGGTTTTAATCCTGCCGTTTGGTGCTCTGCTGCCTCGTGCCCCAGGAGGATCAGTGAGAAGGGCGGCGGGTTACGGCTCTCGCCACCGCTTCTCCCTGGGAGGCGTCTCCAGTCTAAGGGGGCTGCTTCTGCCGAGGCAGGGAGACTCCTGGAGCCGCAAAGCCAAGTATCTCCCCGGCGGAGCCGAGCGCGGTGGCTGAGCGCCCGCGGGAGCCTCGCGCTTCCCGGCCGCGACAGGGCGAGCGAGGCCGCGCCCGAGGCGGCGGCGGCGGCGGCACAAGCGGCCTCGAGCGGCGCAGACTCGCGGCGCCTCCAGCCCTTCCGGGCGGCGGCTGCGCGCCGCCCCGCTCCGCTCCGCTCCTCCCCGCGCCGGGCGGGCTTCCGCCGCCGCCGCCGCTCCCTTCCCCTCTTTCTCCTCTCGCTCGGCTGGCGGCTGGGCGGCGGCGTGTGGAGCTCCGGCGGGTAGGCGAGGCCGGCGGCGCCGCGGAGGGGGCCGCGGCCTCCCCCTCAGCGGGGAGCGGGGCCGGGGGCGGCGGGGAGCGGGGCGGGAGGCGCCGCGCGGCGGCGGGAGGCGGCGGGAGCCTCACGGTGTGGCGCGGTGCCCCGCAGCGCGATGGCGGCCAACTCCGAGCGCACCTTCATCGCCATCAAGCCCGACGGCGTCCAGCGGGGGCTGGTGGGGGAGATCATCAAGCGGTTCGAGCAGAAGGGGTTCCGCCTCGTGGCCATGAAGTTCCTGCACGTAAGTCCCCGCGCCGCGGGCGCTGCCTCCCGCCCCCACCGCCTCCCCTCGGCCGCCGGCGCCGAACCTGCGCTTTCCCGCGCTGCCCTTCCCGGTGTCGAGTTCATGCAACAGCTGGAAATATTGAGTAACAAAAAATAATAAATAAAAAATTTTAAAAATGAGGCAAATTCTGTCCGCCATTTGCGGACTGGATGAAGCCCTCGGGGTCGCGCGCAGTGATGAACCTCGGCGCCTCTCGCCTGCCTGATCGCGTCCAGTCTGTGCGTCTTCTCCGGCCTGCCAAACCCCAGCTGCTTCATCTCGCCCGTTTTCCCCCCAAGGATGCATCCTGACCGAGAGGGAGTGGAAACGACCTTGACTGAAAGGTTACATCGGGTATCGTGATCTTCCCTGCATCCTGGACTCAGCTAATTGCTGAAGATTGCTGTAGTGCAAAGAAATAAGTTTGACAGCTCTCAACACTGCAGCCCCAACAAAAAAAAAAAGCATTGTATAGTCCATTAATTTTGCAGTAGGAATTCTGATTTTAAATTCATCTAATAGCATTGCAGCTAGTGCTCATAATGTAAATGGATAGCAAATCCAGTCGCTAATTCTGTAGTCTTACAGTAGTAACAGCCTTTATGTTACACGATTTCGAAAACAGTATTTAACATTACATCTGTTCTTCTAAAGGCTTCTGAAGAGCTTCTAAAACAACATTACATTGACCTGAAAGACCGACCATTCTACCCTGGTTTGGTTAAATACATGAACTCTGGGCCTATTGTGGCCATGGTAAGTAGCTTGGCGTTTACATAAAGACTACTTTCTTGAATATATTTGTCTTGCTCTGTAAATTATTTTATTCAGATATTCAGTTAGTTATAAAAACACTTTTTTTCTCCCCCAGATGACCCTCTTTTGATACACAGGCAGAAGAAAACAAAATCAAAATAAAGATAGCTTAATTTAAGAAGTTACTGTTTATTAACAAGGTGATGCTGTGTGCATAAAAATACATATTAAAGAATCCTTGGCTTTTATTAAGCAAGTTCCTGAAAGCTAGTCTTCTGTATCAAAGAATCCTTTGTTTTGTGAAGAAAGGGAGAGGGCTTGGGGGGCGCTGTTTGCCACAGAAACCTCCTGTATCACTGAAAAACAGCAACAAAAAAGCCTTTAGTAACATCACCTTCTATTGTGATTAGAATATATTCACCTAATTATGATTTCCTACAACTCTTAAGCTCACCTGATCCTAACAAAATAGGAAGAAGGTTCTGAAGTTGGCCTTGCTCATCAGGTAACTTTTGAGACCCGCCAGAGCACGTTAGAGAATACTTCTCCACATGCTTAGAAGTAGAGCTGGTCCGAAAGTGTGTTTTATTAAATGGCCTATTACTGTAGTAACAGCTAATATTTTTCTGCCTGTTATGATTCCAGTGAACATGAACTACTTAAAAACACTTAATCCCAGACTGATTTTCATAGGGTTTCTCACATTAGCTCACAGAGGCAGTCAGTTGGATTAAAATGTCATTTGCCAGAGCAGGTGTTGAATACTCAAAGAAGTTGATGCATTTTCTTACCACTATCTGGTCTTCTTTCATAAAGATCTAAGTAGTGCAACAAACCTCTAACTTCTTGTAAGAGCTCTTAGCTTAGCTTATCTTTTTTATCCCCTAGTCGTGTTCACAGGTCTAATACAGAATCTAAAATTATTTTTTTCTTAGTGGGAAAATCCTAATTTCTTTTTAAAATGTAAGCTATTGACAAAGATTAATATACTGTGTTATTTTGCATAAGCATGCTTTAATAGGTTTGGTTTGTCTTCCTCTCCCCCCCCCCCAAGGTATGGGAAGGACTCAACGTGGTTAAAACTGGAAGAGTAATGCTAGGGGAAACCAATCCCGCTGATTCTAAGCCTGGTACCATCCGTGGCGACTTCTGCATTCAAGTAGGAAGGTAAGGTTTGTGTGTGGTGTGCTATCAACAGAGACTTAAGTTACTGTGTGTAGTCTTATCTTCTAGGTGATTGAAATTATTGATAGATTTAAGAATCCTACTCTGATAATGTTTTATTTGCAGGTCACAATCTGTAACTGCTACTTCAGAAAACGGCTTGGTCCAAAACACTGATTTTTTTTTTTTTTTTTTTTTTTTTTGGAAATACAGCTACTCTTCAGAGCTTCATGTAAGATCGGTCAGTGGCACTGGCTACTGTAGTAAAATAGCCCTAGTCATACCTGCTAAGCTTCCTTAGTTATAATTGGATGGCAGTTGAACACTGTACCTGAAATAGTAGTCTTGCAGCTCTAAGTGCTTCATTTAGATTTCTGTATATGGAAAAGTACTAGGTTTCTAAAGGCATATTTCTATATGAAATCATGTTTGTCTTTTTCCTCAGAAACATCATTCATGGCAGTGATTCTGTAGAAAGTGCACAGAAGGAGATCAACCTGTGGTTCAAACCTGCAGAGCTTATTGACTTCAAATCCTGCGCACATGACTGGATCTATGAGTAAAATGAGTTTCCGCAATGAATTGTGCCTTCCTAACACATCATCTCATTCCAGCTATTGATCTGGGAGCAATTACTACCACGGTTATCTTTGCTGAAAAATGACAATGTCAAATAAATGGGATGATAAGAACTAATTCTGTGTAGTACATTCACTATAAAACAGGCCTGTTGTGAGGAACAAGCATGTAAAACAAGTTACCTGATGACTGCAGCATCTTCTCTTGTAGAAGGAACAGTTGAGACACGAACTTCCCATGCAAGTATATTCAGAACCCTAGTATGAGTTTTGTTTGCTACACTGCTGCTTTTAAAACCCTCCTTAACTACATGCAGTTGCACTGCTAGGCCAACTTGCAGTTAGCTGCAAGAGATGCTTGAGCTACCTCTAGTGTCATCCCTCAGCTGCTTGTGTAGCTGATCTATACTGAAAGAAAAATGTGAGGCTACTCACATTCAAAATTCCCCTCCCCATACACAGATATTAACATTAATCACCTGTGAAACATGAGGCCCACTGCAAAGCTTGTGCCTACAGTTTTTTTCCTACAACAGTTCCAATTAATATAAATGTTTTATTTAAAAACATTTAAACAAAACAGTTCTATGTTTAGTTGATTAGCATATATTAACTAATTTGCCTGCTCATTTAGTGGTAGAGATCAGATTAAAACTAGCTTTTGCAACAGATACTTTGAAAAAGAACTTAAAAATATAAAGCGTCTAAACTTCTGAGTGAACAGATTTATTAAAAAACACTTCACTGTGACTTTAAACCTAGTTTCTCCCAAGACACTATTAAATGTGTATCTAAAGCCCAGCTAGCTTATACTTAACCCATTCCTCTCATTAAAAAAATCTCATCCTGTTGGGCTCAAAACCTTCCATACTTTACTGCGCTCAGAACAACGTATCCATTTGGATATACAACACTATTGATTTTACAAATTGCAGTTCTTCAGTGTCCTGTGCTCTCCAATGAGAGAAGGTGGAGTGCATTTATGGACTAAGGTGTACTTTCTTTAAACAAAACAATCACTATTCATAAATAGGCTTTTAACATTTTTATTTTGTGTAAAAAAAGGCAAATTTAGTGAATTATTTTCATCTTGTACACAAAGTTATAATTTTAATGCTTTTCACATCCATGCTGAAAATCTGCAGTCTCATAAAAATGAAAGTAACATTAATTTCTCCAAAAGCATTTTGTCACTTAGTTATGTACATTGCATGAGAAAGTTTTAAATACTCTCTCACTGACCACACAAATTACCAAGAAAATAAAAGATTAAATTTGTACAGATATTGATCTATATATCAAATACATACAGAAATGATGTAAAAACCCTATTTGTTTCATCTTGATTCCCGCCCCAACGTATTTCCCAGGGGCCAAAGGGGATGCCTTTTTGTATAAATGGCTGTGGCTTTTCTTAAATATGAAAATTAAAAGGAAGAAAAATTCAGTTTAAATCACAGTTTTTTAAAATCCCTTCCCAATAAAGGATTGTTACCAAATATATTAGCACCATCGTACAAATATTGACGGGAGAGGGTATTCACATCACATAAAACAACAATAATAAAAACAAACAAACACTGAAACCCGTGTTAGTATCCGTAGAACAAGAAATCAATAACTGCTTTAGCTTTCCTCAGATGCAGCAATGAAAAGGTTAAAGAATTTTATTTAAAATAACATAAAAATCAAAAACCAGAAAGATTTTGAACAATAAAAGCGGGTAGCTGCAAAGTAAGTTACGTAACCTGCACTACCCTATGGTTATAAAAACCTGCTATGCCAAATACTGAAATTAGTTTGACCCCCATTAAAGATTCAGATGTCCAACACCTTGCTCTTCTTATAGCCAAGTAACACGGCTTAGAATAGAGTGAAAATAAGAATACTTAGAACCATATTACTAATTAATGCTTTACAAATACAGTGAAGTCTGCACTTTGGATACCACAGCCCACAGGTAACCCATTTTTAAAGAGCCCATTCTCTAAGTGTCTGGTAGAATTTTGCTCAGGTTTTACTTAAACCTCTCGTAAGCAAATGACTTCAATTCATTCACTACGTGGTTTGCTTAGGACAGACTTCACTGTACCTGACAACTGAACAATATGGGCCTATTTTGAACTCAGAGACATGAGAGAAATTTTGCCCCAAAATCTCAGCATGCAACTCCTACTGAAGGTGCATGTATATTTGAGAGTACAAGTTCTCTCTCAGACCTTAGTGTTTAGCTGACAAGACACTTTCTTTTTTTTTTTTTTTTTTTTAAAAAAAAATATATTAGGAAGACTGACAGACTTCAGATCAGATTCTCACATTTCTCCAACCCAGGAAGTATATTCAAAGTAAGTGCTAAATTTTCCTCTTAACACTTGAAGACGGTACCTCAAAAGTCAGATATGACTAGGAAACCAAGTTCTAAATCTGGGCAATACACACAAGCTGAGGGTTCCAGGTTTCCTGACTTGGAAATACAACTTTCTCATTACTAGCCCAGTTTTCCAGCTCAAATTCACATTCCTAAAGAAACACAAATTAAAGCAGTAGTGTTTCTACTTAAGTCATGATGTTTACTTAAAACAGAGGTCTTAAGAGAGGAGAAAACAAGACTGTCCCAATCTGTTCCAGCTGAGACAACCCGCAAATTGTCCCATTCAAAAACAAACCAACCAACCAACCGTGATGTACTTACCAACCCAAATCAATGCTTGTGGAACGGGTTAACCTGCTTACGGCAGGATAAACGCAGAGCCCGGGTAAATCAAAGCTCACAAAAATACCATTACAATGGTCTTTAATCCTATGTCTCCAACCCAGGTTATTTAGAATACAGGTAATGGGTGGGTCAGAATCTGAGAACGCATTTGAAGTCTACCAACTCTGACAGAGTCTTTTTACTATGGCTGTTAGAGAGCTAAATGCCTTTACCACCTGAATTTACAGATATTTATAACCTGATAATCAGATTCTGTCAATATAAGAAACTGTTGTCAAAAAGGGGTCATTATTAAAGAAATTTTACCAGTAAGGGAGAAAAGAATTCCAGACATTCCTACACTATACAGGACAATTTTTACTTCCAGTAGTAAATACAAAACTTTACATAATTAACCCCTCTTGCATAGAATGAGGTAAACCTGTGCATATTACCAATACTATGTACCCAAAGTTAGAGCAATATTTTAGAAAAAAAAAATCAAATTGCTGGTTTTCAACTTTCTATGCACTTTTTTCAAAAAAATTTTTTTTTACACTCAAACAACAATATACAAAAATGGTCTCCTGGGGCTCTGTGGGTTGGTTGATATCCTTAAAGCGTTTCATAGGCTGTAGGAACACAGAAGTTAATCATTTTGATTAATTTTTTTTAAGCCCTAACCTATGGTCAAGAGCCAGATGCTCATTGTACTGCTCTGAAGGGGACCTGCTAAGACCCAGAAGCACTTATAGAACATATGCAGTTAATTCCTGAGAGTTTAGTTAATGAACCTTACTGGTAAAAGCCTAAGCTCTTGATGCACATTTTTCCAGTCACAGCTCTTCAGGGCTGATTAATCATTTTGCTACTCAACTTCATGAATGAAGCCATCTACAAAAAGTTTACAAAGTTTAAAAAATATGGAAGGATAAAAATCCAAATCATCAACAGCTCAAGCTAAAGTACTTCATATTTTACTATTAGTCATTTTCACTCTCTTGCACGATTTTTGCTTTTAAAGAGATCTAGACAGTCAAGTAGGTGGAGCTAATGGGATACCTGAAGGCAGATGCAAGGATTCCTAAAAACAATCAGATCCACTTTATGAGCATATTTTTCTCAAATCTTAACTTCCGTGTTACACCATCACAGTGACAAAAAGGAGAGCAAGCTCTGCAGAACTGAACTAATGTTTTCATCCACAAATTGTGGCTCTTTTTAGCTCACCTGGAACCACGTGGAACATCAGTTTTGAACACGCTGAAGCTCAGAAATAAATACCTAAGGTGGGAAGAAAATATCTAGGTTTTCCTGAAGGGAAAACATAAATCAGAAGAACACTCAGAAGTCCTTTCCCAATACCAAGAGAGGCTTGAGTTACTGTCTGTCTAGTTTCTTTGTCAGTCTAAATTTATAGCTAAACCTAACCTCCCAAATGGGGGAATTTTCTGAAGGTCCAGTTTGGCATAGGGCTCTGTAAACATTTGCTGGAGCATTCCAAGACTACAGACATTCATATACAGACAAGAGCTTTATAGTCCCAATCCAGTGCCCACAGCGGTCAATGGAGACAAGGCTACTGATATTAATGGGCACTGAATCAGATCAAAAGGAACTTTATTTAAAAAAATCTTACATAAAAAAAGTTTTTTTTAAACTAAATAAAAACATCTTGAAAAGTTAAAATCTCCCTCGTGTGATGGCTCCATTGCAATTGGGGCTACTCACTGAGTAGAGCTTTACAGAACTATCTTCTGCCTACAATTCATGCCTCTAGATTAGGGCTTAAATTCCTTATTTTCACAAAAAACAGAGGCGTGACAAGTGCAGTTCACAAGAGTCTCAAACTCTCCCAACTTGTACCAAAAAGGTTCATTTGTTATGACAGTTCATTTGTATTTGCAACTATATCTTCCTCCAACAGCTTCCCACAATCCTGCTGATTAAACTTTAATCTTACCAAAAATTAGAATTTCAGTTCTTGTTAACAATGCACAATAAATCTGAACTTGAAAATATTACAAAATTCTTTCAAAAGCTTCAAATACAACACAAAAGTGTCCATTTTTGTTTTTAATAAATTGAAAAATCTTTTTCACTAAAATAGTTTCCCCGCCCTTCCAAAAAATTCTGAACTGAGTCTAACTCATCTACAGTTAGCAAAGTGCCCCAGGTACAGCCATCCAAACTGTACCATCAAAGTGGGAACAAAATCAGTCAGTCTTGGAGAAAGGCTCTTTTCCTATCACCAGTACCCTGCCCCTCACTTTTCTGAGCTCTGCCTTTATGGTTCTTGTTTGATGTAGTAACTGGCAGATCCATTGCTTTCCTGATCAGATGCTCCTTGAAGGAAGCTATACTCTTCTCCATCTAGCAACTCCTCCTTCAGCTGCAACGAAGTCACTAAAAATAAAAGATGAACATTAAGAGAATCATAAATTTCAAAGTATGTACAAATTTCCCTCAAATATACTTAATGTAATTTAAATTCGAAACAGATCCCAGATTTCCCAAATTCTTATGACCAACATTTTTAATGATTCTTCTTCTAACACTCTGTATCCCACAAAAAGTAGATGCTTTCTGATCTTAAATAGAACATTAAATTATGCTCTAATATTAATGTGTTTGAACAGGTGACTTAAAAATATACATACATATATACACACACACACAATATATATACACACAACAAATATATAATATTTATTTAGCTCCCCTCTACAGGGGTTTTCCCCACAAGAATTTTAGTTGAAAACTCTGCTTTAAGATGGTAACTGAAACTGCAAATAAGACTAACTAGCACTATTCAAAAGACTACTTATTTCACTGTTTACTCTTTAGTTTACCTACTATTTACTCTTTAGCCAAGTAAAAATATTGGCCATTTACAATCTACAAACCACATTATCTAGCCCATGTACTTTAAACAGTCCTTAAGCTGACAAGAAAACTTTGATAAAGATCTCCCAATGCAGCATTACATTTTTAAGATTCCAAAGATCAGTTTCACTCAAGCAAAACATCTTTTTTGTAGTTTTAATCTTCTCTCTTCTTTCATTTGTAAAAAGAAAATAGAAATGAGATCTAAGACATAAAAAGAATGATGTTATGAACAGCAATGTCACAATTACCTTTCAAATTTCATTAATGAATAGTGATAATTATAAAAACATGAGCATAATATATGAAAAACACTGAAAACAAAAATATGTCAATATTTTCATTAAAGGTGCAGTACCCACATTAAAAGGTCGATTATACAAAAATAAATGGTTCTCTATGACCAAATGAATGAGAAAAGTATTGAAACTTATAGCTACTGAATATAAAGCTTATATGCGTATTAATGTATCTTGAAATGCAGAAATATTATGCAGTGGAACCTAAAAATAAAACTCAACCTGTTGCTATTCGTAGCCCTGCTATAACTTCCAAGCTATTTGATTATTCCTTTATAATGATTCTATGTCATCCTCCACGCTGAAATACACTCTTGTGCTAAATAAAAATAAAATTTGAAAATTAAGATATTAAAAGTTGTTGAAAACTGGAGCATGATGCAAGCTCTGCTGATTGAATAGATGCCTCCTCCCCATCCACATGGTCCAAAATCCCTCGCTTGCTTACACTTTCCCTGTGTTATGTCCAAGCCTGATGAAAAGCCCTATTTCTCCTGGTCTAAAGAGGCCAAGAAAGGTGCTGTCTAAATGATAAAGAACATAACTGGTTATTTAGATATGCTAATATTTTAAGAAAACACTACATAGAGGTCAAGAATATCACCTCAACTCTACCAGCCATATTCCTTTCCTTCTCTCCCCCAGTATTTGCAGAATGCTTCTGCAGATGCAAGAGCAAAAGCTGTACGAGAACAGTCTCCACAATTCAGCTTGCATCTGGCTAATTATTACTCAGATCCTTACATTTTGATATCTATTGGTACTTTTTTTCATTTGTCTCTATTATTCAGCTATTAATTAAAATTCTTCCTAAGAAAAGCTTAACTACAAATACACAACAGAACAGTTACTTAAGAATAAAGTCATCTGACTGATCATCTTGCAAGCAAAGGGGACAGAGACATTCCAGGTACTCTTTAAGTATTCTCCATGTTTTGCATGCAGACAAAGAAAAATTGTGTTTGATGTCATTCAACCCCTTGGGAACATAATTATGGCAATAAGAGCAATGGTTTAGAGATAACTATATGCGTACCAAGTAGGGCAAGTCTCTCAGAGCAGTCTCCTTTCCCAGCAGGCTGGTTACCCACTCTTTATATGAAACCACCAAACAGTTGCATTTCAGTGCTTTAAAGATCATTTCACATGACTTAAAGATCCAAAATACTTCTGTATATTAAGGAAGCAGCTTGACTTTGTTGGAAAGTAAAATGCTTATTTCACACTAGGTGAAGCGCCACTGACATCTGCTACACTGATGACAGTGTAAGAGTGGAAGGAGCTCTTCAGGGAGCCTTACTGAGATCTCTGATAGACACGAAGCTTTAGATCAGATGCCCGTCTCATCAATAATCTTCCACCATTTTCTTTCAAAGTCATGTAAGAATCTCCTGCAAAATACCTATATCCTAGCTGTAAACTACTAAAGAGTGAGGCATTGTGATATGCTGAGGAATACACATGCAATTTATGAATTCTGACTGATCTCAAACATGTTTTGAAACAATTACATCAGGGCTATGCTTTCTCTAATCCTCAGACTAAAAATATGCGGTCTTTCTAAAAGCTCAAAACACTTCACATAGTGAAAAGCCTGTATCACAAATAAAACTAATTTTGCCCAATCTCTCAAAAATTTGGGAATTTGAAGAACTCCTAAAGAATGTAATAGAAAGCATCAGGTCTCAGAAAGCAAGGAACAAAGGGTTTTTGTAGGAACTCAGGGCTATAATGACACAGAAAACTCAGGCTATGCACATATGTGCATTAAGTATATGCATTTTAATTATAAATTTGCCATAAAAGAAGAAAAGCTGTGCAGAAAATGCAGTCCAGAACCTCTGCTCCTATACAATGCTTCTGTTTTGTACCAAGGACTCTGTAAAAGACATTGACATAAACCCAGGAACAGTAAGGAAGTTGACTTAAAAAGAAATGTGTACAAGTGTTTTATTATTACAGGTCCTGTACTAAACAAAGTAAAAAGTAATTAGATTTAGGCACTTTTACCAAATTCAGTGCAGCTCTTCGTTTCAATTCATCCCTGAAGAAATGTGGCAATATTTGGGCCCCCCAAAAACAAGATGATTTGAGAAACTTTGAGGGGTGCAAAGAAGAGTCAGCATTTGTCCTCAGGGTCTAAAGAAGGCAGGTGGGTTATAGCGTCCTATACTATGAAGAAAAAATGTGGATAAGAGGATCTGTGTTCTGGATGTGTTTCACAGTCAAGGAAAAGTGCCAATACTATAGCCTACTCAGACAGGAAGAAGTTTAAGACAGTAATTTGAGTGAATTTAGAGATAAATCCATCAACCTAGCAACTATCCTGCAGGGAAAGTACAATTCAGTTTGTCTGACAGATCATCTAATGAATAGCAGAGAGAATCTATATTGCCCTATGTATCAGGAATACGGAAGAGGGAAAACTATCATTTCCTTGAAAAAAACTTCTATAATCAAGGATTACACTTCATAAACCTTCCTAAAATTAAGCTTAAAGTTTTAATCTGCTCAATATTATCAATAAACGAATTCTCAGAGTTTTCCCTAATTACACAGCTGTGTAATTACACTGTCAATACTTAGCCAAACCCAAGTTTTAAAGCAAAAATAGGGAAAAAGATTCAGCTTATTCCAAAAAGACAAACTTTTCTTTTCAAATATAGCTCTTACATTAATCTACGAAATTTCAAACACCACTTGTATCTGAAGATCTTTTTCCCTAGATAGCTGCCTTCTTCTGACACAAAAACCACTCTATCTGCTGTGTACGATATTTTCTCTGCAAAAAAAGTAATCCGCACTAACTTCCTGCTCAAGTATTCCCAATCCCACATTACTATTCAGTAAATTTAACTGAGTGCATTTTTGTATTTTAAATCTCTGTAGAGCTGCACAGTACCCTTGAGCACCAGTAACCTACAATCTGGCCTCAGATAAAGCTCTGACACAGCTGGAATCCTGAGTTCTAAGATTAATTCAGTGATATGGTGCATCAGTGAGAATGAAAAGCTCTCTAACAGGAAAAAATGAAACAAAATCAAAAACAGAGAGAGGAAAAAAAGAAAGAGCTGATGAGTCAGCATACTCCATGCTAGACCATGCTTAATTGCCCACCCTGTCCATCATTTCCCTCTGCAGTAACAGAGACGGATGTAGCTAGTTACCTGTTTTGAGGCTGGGACTGTACTCTTGGCTAGTCCTGGGAGGCTGGAAGGCCTCCGGGGCTGTCTGTGCTGGCAGGGTTCGATATGGAGGAGGAGTCAACTCGTCATCACCAGAGAAGCTCCTCCGCACCCCACCTGTCATGGGTAGGCTCGACAAACTGACAGGTTTCTTCCCAACTGGTATCTTCCTCTCTAAACATCAAGTCAAACTAAAATAAACGCTTGGGTTAAGGTGCATTAGGTAACTCAGACTGCTCACTGTGAACTGAAGCCTACCGAAGGCTAGGCCAAGCAGGATGCTGGTTGATTTCTACTCCTTTATGCATGGTCCCCTGGTTCAAAATAGACCTATGGCATTGTTAAGCCTTTAATAAAATTATTTCATTCTCTATATATCAGTAACCACACCAAACCAAGGTGCTTGGGCATTTCAAACAGTAACAACAAAATCATGCTAAAAAAAGCCCTAGGAACATCTACATTACATGAAACAAGTAACAAATTATTTAATTTTTCTATGTCTATTCCTAAATAGGTGCTCATTAACTAAGTGAGAGTCACATCAAACAACAGAGGGGGGAAATTTAATATTAACGGGGCCCACTGTACATTTTAAAGAAAGGAATTAAAAAAAAAAAAAGTATGTCTGTGTTCTCAGCTCCAACTTTGTTTTATGGGTTAAGAAATCTGATCTTCTCTTATATTCTTTTATTGAGAAGTAAAACATTATGGTTAGATATAATTCCTTTTACTTCCCCCCCCCCCCCAATTCAGTGTTAAATGAGTGTTAATTCTGCTGGCTGTATGGCTTTCCACAGAGGCACACCAGAACAAGAGGAAACTGATTTTCTACTTCACTATTATTGCAATTCCATTACTTCAGAGTTCACTACGTAAATTAGCTCTGCTTCTCTCTGAATATACTGTAAACACTGTATTAGAAATCTTTATCACACACAGCAGAATGACTCAGATATTCTGGAGTGCGTTGCACATACATTTGAGAAATGCGTGTAAGAAACACCTCTTTGTGCTAAAAATAATCTTGTTTATTATTTTAAGATATATACAGTTTCTTGTTAATGTGCTTACTTCACACATTATTGTGAAAGCATTACTACTGCATTAGAGTGTTATGACTCAAATGGTTTTCAAAATAAATATAAAGTCGTGTTTTTATTTACAAGTGCTGAACAAACAAAAAGGCCATGGGAAAAAAATTTCTTCTTAGTACTATTTCCTGTGACTCAGCACTTCTGCTGCTGTAACTTATTTAGAACAAATATGTAGGAGGCAGCCAACTATGTTTCCATGACCTTGTTCTTCATCTTTTTGATAATTAACATTAACTAGATTTCTTAGTAATGGGTCAACAGTCCAGAAAAGAAACTTCTGAGGAGTTCTTTCCTTGTTTCCATATTCCACGTTTACTTCAGGGTAGTGAGAAATAAACAACTACTTCCCCTAGAACAAATCTCCTTCCTATGGCACTAGATAAGGAGAACTTCCTTTCCAGTGTCTTTGTCACTAGTATTGTATGAAAGAGATCAAGAAACTTTTGTAGAGGCAACAGGTAGAAAGAGAGGAACAAGGTAAAAAGCCTAGGACAGCTTGCTGAACCAAAACTGCTCAGCCAGTTCCAGAAATTATCCAAAAACAGGTTCTGTGAAGGTCATTAACAAAACAGTCTTCTGTCCTTAGCTAAAGAGACAAGAACACTCACAACTTTAAATATTCTCTAGTTAGCAATTTCCCCGTTCCTAAAATATTAAAAAACAAAACAAAAAACCCTACTGTAAGATTCTGAACAGTGTCCAAATTTTACTCTTCACTCCTAGAATGACAGAAAGGAAATTTTGATAAATGGAATGTTTGAGTCACTTAACAAGAGCTATTGAGAGCATCCCAGACATCTGCTTTAGCTGTGACACTGGTCAACAGTGAAGTTTGCTTTCTGCAATGACTAATGAAGGTTTCAGGTTTGTCTTATGACTTCCATTCATGGATTTACTGGGACACAAGAGTTTAAATTCCTTATACTAGTTCTACTCAAAGCAGCATAGCTGCACAGCTGATCATTTAGATCAAGTTTTCCATCTCTATGAAAGTCCCAGAGAAAGTTTAGATCCTACTTGACATAATTCTCAAAATCACTGCAGAAAGTTGGGATACACATAACTCAGTTTAGCTTCAGATTCTACTAAGAAAGATATCATTGCTCCTATCCCAGTCCAGCAGCTCTAGATCTGTGATGAAACCGAAGTCAGTGGATGCAACTTATTTCAATATAACAATTTACTGTTCAAACAAAGAGATCTGAAATAAGGGAAATGTGTGAGAGGTGTTATTTTAACTCTCAGAAACTTGTCTGATAGCTGTCTTCAATTCCCTAAAATTAGTTGGTTAATTCCATAAAAAAATTTTTTGATAACCATTCTGACTTGCAGTCAATTACTTGAAGATGAGCATCTGTCTACAGACCTTTGTTCTAAGGTCTACACAAGGGTTCTCTTAGGGGCAGTTGTTTCAACTTGTGCTATTCAACTCAGCAAAAGATCCATTTAATCAAACTTTAGAATACATCTCAGATTCATTTAAGTTCTTTTCCTAACTGTGTTTAAAGCTTTGTTTTTATGAAATTTAGCTTGCCAATATGTTCTTCCCACACCTATTCAGAAATCCTTTACCCAAAAGCAGTGGCCAAAGGCAGTCTATTCAGTCTTAACAAATGCACACCACTTTTTGGAAGTCTCTCATACTTACTGCATAAGCAGTAAGGTTGGAGTCAGCAAAATGGATGCTTGGAAAAAATAAGACTGGCCAAAAGTTAGAAAGACCACATCAGGATTCACTGTTAGGAAATGCACTTTACTGTAAAACAGCTGCAAAGCAACTGTACCCCACAAATACAGAACAGCATGATTTCAAACTCAAGAGTCTCTATCTTTGAAAATCAGTTTTTAAGGGATGGAGGAAAAGTGTTCTCCTATTTTTCAGAGGATGTGCCTTAAATTTTTAGTTGTGTATGCAGACAAACTCAAGTCTCACAGCAAGAAAACTCTCCAGAAAGAGGTCTTGGTAAGTCAATCAGATGATACAGATTCTAATGTTCTATCTCAGAACATAAGATCTCTCAAACATAAGATCTCTCCTAACATTACATTAAGGACTGTTACAAAGATTATCTTTAGTCAGGCTTGCTGCCTTGATGACAAAATTACTTTCAGCATCAACAGAACTGTTGAGTTCACTGTCTCCTACGCTATCCTATTAAAAAATAATTTGACAAAGAAGCAGTGCAAAATCCAGATGACAGATTATACACCTTCTCTGAAGCTGATCTGTCCTTGTCTTCAACATAAAATACTGCAACTTCTTCCCAATTCCCCATCCTTTTCAAGAAAACACCAAGAGAAGGAGTCAATGTAATGGCTTGGTGCTCTAAACATGCTATATGTAGTTAGCCTGTCTTGAACTGAGCAAATTCTATCAAAACAAAATATTCATTCTTATGCAATAGAAAAACCTCCCCCCCTACTTGTAATTGTAATTTTTTTAAAGAGATTATTGTAAAAAAACTGAAGTTAAATGTGATTAAAAATGGTGTGGTACTTATCATAAGAATACAGGCTTACTTTTTTTTTTTTTTTTTTTTTTTTTAATCATCTCTTGCACATAGTTTCCCAAGCAATGGCTGTTGCTGCTGCTTTTGACTCATGAAGTAGCTACCTTTCAAAACTGGCAAGTGATTGGCGAAATGTCTTGAGAACCTTTGGAACAGAACTGCTTTATGAAACTACAATATCGCTCAGAGGAGAGAAAACAGATGGATCTGATTTCTGAAGAAGAACGATGGGAGAAGGCACAAGGTCCTCTTGTGATTGGCTGTCTCTAATCCCTTTACTTTATTAACACAAAACAGATTTTGGTTTAAACAGTCAGAGTCATGGAAATGAAAATACGGAGATATGTGGAACAAGCATTTGTGCAAATTAAAATTCAAATCAGTTTTGAAGAAAACTTCATCCTGAGAAAAAAAATTACTATGTAAAGAATCTGAGTAGTTTTGTTATAAAGCTCAGATTCTTTAAAAATGGTCATTACTATGTTTTACTGTGACAAGAATAGTCATGTACAGCAATGCTATTTATTGTCAGCTTCCCAAAGATGTTCTCACACCTAGAAAACTGGCAAACAAGTCACTTTGATTTGAAAAAGAACTAGACAAGGTAACAGCTAGATAGTGCTTTAAATTTCCTACTTCTCTTTCCAATCCAAATACCTTGTTTCTTACTTCAAAAATCGTGTAAGAAATAACTAAAAGTAGAGAGTTGAAACTTATCTTATACCTGAGCATTTTGTATAAGGCAGTATACCTAAATATTCAATATTCCATGACTATAACAATCCCTGAATACCAAAATACTGTAACATTTGTCCATCTACAATTCATATAGAATATAATTAATATCAATCCTGTCATAGGTTATAAAAAATAGATATTCTCAGTTAATTAAAAAGTTCCTTTTATGGCATACTGCACCTTTAAGCATAACACCTGTTTTACACACAAGCAACATTTCAAAATAGAATAGAGACCACAAACTTTTAAAAACAGAAGAAAAAACGCAAACAGTATTTTGTCACCCACTTTTCTTATGTCCTTTGTACTGTTGTGACTTAGCTTTTTTCTTCTGTTTTGATGAACTTGACTGGCTATCTCTTGACGCTGCAGAAAAAATAAGAATGTAGAATTAAAAAAAAAATTAGAAAGTAGAATTAAAGCTTAGTACTTTGGAAAAATACTTCAGACGTGTCAAAGCTACTACACAGGACAGAATATCTCCTTAACGACTGAATGAATGTGGAAGAATACCTTTACTGAGGAAAATTCCTCCTATTAAACTACAATCACACTAACAGTTCCTGAAATAGTTATCTATTATCATATATCTTGATCTGATAGGCTAAGTCTTGATGCACTTATCATAGCCTTCTTCTTACATAAATACTTGTTAACATAAATAACTCTATGCACATGCTTAGTTTCGAAAAATTCCATATGTAAAACACATACATTTACAAACTTAAAGCAATATAAATTCTTAATGATATTATCCAGAGCTGATGAGTAAATAATAGGCTTTTTTCCTGGGAAAAATAAATGTCTTCTGACAATAAAAACAGAAAAATGGTAAGTAGCCACAGAAATGCCCAGAAGTATTTTATCAGTCAAGTGGAAGAGATTGGAACTATGTATTTCTAAGCAATAGCAAGCAATCTGTTCTCTTTTTGTTATGCCTTATGACCTTTTTATGAAAAAGAGATTGAAAAGGATGAAGTTAAGATAAATCACACATGAATAAGCATCAGTAAGAAACTACAACACTCTTTACAAAAAGACGACTTACCTTGTGGTGCTGGAGGCTGTAGTTGATATCCAGTTAGCTGACACCATCCCACTGGATAGAGGTCTGGAGACTCACAATCCACCCACTGATCATATTCATCTTCCCACCCGTCAAAGTGTATCCTCAACAGGCGATGGATAATGCGAGTTACCGTGGCCACGCATACCAGGCGAGGTTCCATCAGATCAACCGCCTCCAATTTCATTCCAACATGAAACCCATGGTTTGGAACTTCCTGGAAAAGTGAACACATCAACAAGGCAAACATCAGGAAACAAACATGCTAATTAAAACTGTGCCAGCACAACGGTGAATGTTTCAGTGAGTTTAGTGTAGGGAAATATCAAGTATCATTTATGAAGTTTCATGTACGTTCTTTTTTCTTTAAGATTTCAGGAATATTCAAACTCGATACACCCAAACAGTTCAAATTTATAAAAGACTCTGTTGTCTTAGTTTTTCAAAATTGCACACAAAGAAATAGTCAATCCCATGAAGTATACAGACAGAACTTTAAGAAAATACTAAGTTAATTCTAAATACACATGTACAATGTTTATTACCTTATTGAACAGCTTTACAGGTGCTGCTATTGAGTCAGTTTCCCTGAGGTAGTCAAACCATTTGAAAGGGAGTTTTGCATAACCTGTGAATTTTAAACAACATTTTCATACATCAGCTGCAAGCTTGATTAATAAAAGCAACAAGAATAGTACATTGGCTCTGTGTTATTGCTAAAAAGATGACAAAGAAACAAGATATTAACATCAGAAATTTCCACCACTCTGAGCTTTGGTCTATGGGACAAGACAGTCCACTGGACACAGCTTGATTGCAACAAACAAGATGAATGAACTTCTAGATAATACAAAAAATGTCATGTAATGTTAAAATTAATTGTTCATACTTGATGTTTTCTGTCCACGTAGATCCTTGATCTCTACAACAACCCACAAAAATCACCCAGAGCAGATCATGTAATTAAGCACATCCAGCGTCTTTCCTGTGGGGAAAGAGCTCCACTATTGAAAAATTTGATTTGTTAGGAACAGACTGGTAAGAACAGGCATGGATATTTCCAAACTTAAATAATAAGGTTAAAAATAGCAATAATAGGGTAACTTATAACATTTTTTCAACTAAAAAACCTATTATAAAGGGAAGAAAATAATCTCTCTCAAATATATTTAGCTTTTGCTTTCTACTGAATTTGCAAAAAACATGTAGGACTACATCTTAGTTTTGAGTGACTTTTACAGCAGCTTAGACTAGGAGTTCTGATTCTAGTTCATGGACCAAAAAGGCTTGAAAGGTTTCTTCATGGTGCTATGTAATGTTAGACATTTTCAAAAAGCACTAGCTTGTAGGAATGGCACAGAAAACTATGGGAAATACATGGAGCTCATCTAAGTGGGGGTACAGAGCTCCCACTGAGTCACTGCTCAGTACTGCAGAGCAAGACCCAAATAGGTAGTTAAACATCCACAGCCCAAAATGCAATCCAATTCCTGAAAGTTTCTAAGCATCCTCAACATCTGTTGATTTCAGCAACTGCTCAAGATGTTTGGAACGAATGAGCCTGTAAGCTTAAAGTCCAATGATTTCACAACAACATGCTTAAGCTATCTATACTGCTAAATTTAATATGGAAATAGCATCCACAGTTAGGTATGTAATATCTGCATTAACAGATGTAGCTGGATAGCTAACAATTGATACAGATAGTAATATATTAGTTTTACATATTAATGATTTTCTTCTTGTTAATGTATAGTTTCTCTGGCAATACCAATTAATTTGTACCCAAGTCCCTTAGTTAACCTCTCAGAGCTTGTACAGGAGACTTGAGCACATGGTCCTAGCTAAGGTAATCAGAAGAAAGAAACTGCCACTTTCAAGGCCATAATTTAGTCAGTAGAATACACTTCTCAAGAGCTAAGGAGCTTTGATCATTATATCTTATTATATCAGTAATAAAACATTTAAGTATGTTAATGCGCATTATGTTCTGTATTTTACTGCTGTTAATTCCTCATTCAAATGACTTTTAGATTATTGCAGGTGATTTATAATCACTTCTCAGTGGATGATACAGGACTGTTATGGAAAATTGCAACAGATGGAAAGATAACATGGAGATAGAGAATAAAGCCGCCACGACTGAAGAAAAACAGTTGTATAACAAATCTGTTAACAGTAAAATTTAAATACTATTGTATAAATACTATTTGAGGAGTAAAATCACAGAAGGGAATTTGCTTTCTATTCCATTTCATCAGTTTAATGTATTTATTTCTAAACTAGTGGGTATTGATATGCACTTTCTTTACCCCCTACAATTACTACTATTGTAAGAAACTCTTGGACCTCATACTTTTTGATGGGCGAGCAGGTTTAGAGGGGAAAAAAATTTCAAGTTTCTGGCAATGACATCATGCCCATGAATTTCTAGGCAATAAATTCACTAAATGAGCTGACTGTGAAGAATAACTGTAAACCTGTCCAACTGCAGACTTCCCACATACTCAAAGATGACAGATTCATTAGTGCATGTTAAGGAAAATGCTATGAAATTATTTTCTTCTTGTTGTACTACACTGTCTGTGTAGTTATTACCTAGAAAATTCAACAAATACAAGTAGAAGCCTGCTAGAACAACAATACAGAAAAAAAAAATTCATAAAAAAATCATTATTATCTGCTGTTACACGACTAATTACAATGCTCTTTATAAATTGCTAGACCAAGATAAAGTAGAAAGATGAAGGCACTAAGAATCTTCTGTAGGCATATATGCTAGCGGACAGACAGCTTTTCTTGCAGCAGGGATTACACTGTGCATACATCTATAGAGACTTCCATGAAGCTCAAGTCTGTGCATATATTTCAATAAATTAACTGTTATTGTTACGAATTAGCCCAAGTCTGACACTCTAAGTGTTCTTTAAGCCTTTGCTGGTGAGAACTTCCAAAGTATAGACATATTCTGAACAGTCCTTTCAGTGACTTGCATATTTATACTTCTTATTCACTTGATGGCTATACTATTCAACTTCTGGCTTTTCTCTCAAGTTCTGATAGCAAACCAAGTTATTTTAGTCAATGAACCAATCACACATTCAGCTCGTCTTTTTCTGTACAAAAAAAGTTTGGTAACTCTGTTTTAGATTACTTAGAAGTTAGGCTGTAGTATTTGTTTCAGACTCGGGAAAGTCCTGAAAAGTGACAAGAACTTTGTAGACTGAGTTAAAAAACAAAGCATATGGCATATACAATATCACTGAAAAATATTTAAAATAAAATGTGGTCAGAATGCTATATGTACCTCTGGGTGGAGTTAGTTCAATCATGTTAATTTCACAGAAACCAACAGGGAAAATAGAAGGGGAAGTGGCATGGTAACAAAACCAATCAGACCCATCTGCTGCTTCTGAGCCATCAATCCCAATCATAAGATAGCCATCTGCTAAAACCTTTGTAAAGAAAAACAAAATTTTACATTAAATTCCTTTAACTGTGTGACAAGGCTAGAAAGAAAGCATGCCATGTTTCAAAAGCGTGAATACAACTGAGTAATAATGGAAGTACTTATAAGGACATTCAATTAAAACAAAACAAAAAAACCCAAGTCATACCTATCTCCAAGATTTTATGCATACTACTGTAAAGTGTACCTCAGCTAAATGCAGAGTTGGGAAAGTTTCCTTCTTCTAATTTCTCAGGTTTTTTGTGAACATGAGCTCCCCTTTTTAAGCCTTATAATCTAGTTTACTCTATCTTGTAAGGATATTCTGCACTACATAAATAAGAAAAAAAAAAAATCAAAATAACCACCTTACTAAGGTTATGCTAGGCTGCTAAGCTACTTATTACATTTTCTTCCTCTTTTGAAATAGATTTCACATGGATAGTGCCCTTTTCAGCTAGAAAAAAAATAAAACCTTAATTTTTCATACACATATAAAAATTTTTATATATATATATATATATATATATACACACACACATATATTTATATATATATATATATTATATATACACACACACACACACACATATTTATATAAGTCTTCACTGACTTCCGCAAATAAGCAGGATGTTTTCTGAACAGGGTTGCAGAATAGTTGGGATAATTAGCAGAAGTTTGTCCTGCAAATTAATCTCACAAGCATGTTATTTCCTAATTAACAGTAATACTGAATTTCCAGACATTAAAAACAAAATTAAAACTTACATGAGTATATCCTTTTTTATGTTACTTGTATAGAACTAATTAACAGAAGGATTCCGTAAACATTCAATGTATGTATGAACTGCATTTTATTTTCTTTGAGCTTCTTCTTATGTTTCAAAACTGAATAAAAAGATGAGTTGTAAAAGGATTCATGTCTACCTTCTCAAAATAGACATCTGCTTTCTTACCTTTCTAATAGTTGCCACACATATTGCTGAAAGATTTAAGGGGTCTATAGCTTCCAATTTCATTCCTTCTTTAAACCACTCCCCAGCTGTGTCAACCTCTTTTACCTAAAGAAAGAGAAAACAGCACCAGAAACTAAGAATCTAGTGAGTCTAGAACAATACATAACCACACACTATTGAAACAAAAAGACTGAAATACCCAACATAAGCTCTTCTTATGTCAAGGAAGCTCAAGTTAGTTAAGTGTATGAATTAAAAAAAAAAAAGCAACGCTTACACTGGACTTATTTCCAGGACTCCAGTAGATTTTCAGTTCCGTTTCAGACACATCTGGAATCAAAGCTCCTCAATCAACTGAGAAAAGCGTTCTTGCTAGCAAACTTACCTTCATAAATAAGTGTGGGGGTGCATCAAAATGTCCCTCTTGTTTCTTTGTAATATCTACAAGGAATAATGGTACATACTAGTCAGAGGCTTTACTGATGGAAGAGACAGTATGTTTTTTTAAATATGCCAGCCAGAGCTTTCCAAGCGCTGACATATTCGGAACAGTCCTTTCAGTGACTTTTAGCACTGCTCTTGATTTCTTTAACTACTCCTATTTATAAATGCTTCAGTGGAAATATGTTATCTAGCACTACACAGTAACATTATTATGATGGTAGGCCCACAGTTTAAGACAACTACCACAAAAATCCAGTGGACAAACTCCACCCATTTTCCTTATTTATTTCTACCTAAGATACTTTTGTAACACAATCTCATTTATGGGGGGGGGGAAACATTCCCAGGACTGCTTATTATGTCACAAAGTTGCTATCAAGACAGGTAGGCTTTCGCAAAGGTTTGCCAGTAAAATACTTTGCACATTCTTCTAGGCTATGATAGAAAATTAACAGTAGAAGATATAACTTCAAGGTTTAAAATAATTTATTACAGATGTCCTTCTGTAATTTAATTTATGCTCTTCATTACCTCTTTTAGGCTACAAGTTTTTATCTTTTGAACTCATGTCTCCAAAATGTAATAATCACCTCACAGTCCAGCAGACTGCAGCAGAGAGGTGTATTTTATTTTATATGTACACATGTATAAATTCTTTATAGCTTTCTGTAGCTAACTGTTGAATTCTACTTTCCAAGCTGAATCCCTGAAACTTTCTTAAAGGCTTTACATTATTTCTGGGAGGCAGCAATGCTCTTAATTTCTTTAACTACTCTAACTTATAAACGGTTTCAGTGGAAATTTTCAAGTATCAGAATAATTGCCCTGAAGGCATGACTTGGGCCGTGTTTTATGGAAATTCTGTTACTGATGAGCAAGACAGGCTCAATGGAACAGAGAAAGACTCGAAAAGACTTTTTTTTTTCCAGAATCCTTAAAACAATTTAACTGCTGTTTATAGTTACGACTTTCTTGATACTGACATACTACAGTCCAACTAAAATTTATTCCAGCTTTTCCAACACAGTGAGAAAAACTAATTATACTTTTAAGTGAAATCCTGGAATGACATTATAGTTGGCAATATCCCTGAGTCCCACTATATGCATTTTTAAAATATAATTACTGGAGTATTATTAATCATACAAATTGACAGTATGGCTTAAATTAGGCTTCAGTTAGATAACACTGCCCACAAAGACATCTCTGAAACACTACAAGCTTACCAGATCTTTTGAATCTATGTCCTATACTTCGAGACCAACCAATGTGATGAATGAGCGGACTGTACATATGGCACCAGAAGTCATCAGTTTTGTCTTCACTTTCTTCATACACCAGTCTTAACCGTCCTCCAATGACGCTCTCTACCACTGCTACCCGTGTTCGACAAAGGTGTGTTTTGTCTACAACTTCTACTCTCATGGAAGCTTTGAACGGATACTGCATACTCTCAGACACCTTAAAATAACAGAAAAAAAAATCTGTAAAAATATATTCTGTTTTTGCCTAGTCATTTGTCTTCTGCTACCAAAGTACTTTTCATTTAATTCAATTACTTGTTAATCCACTTGCAAAAGTAATAAAAAAGCTTTCTCTTATATTTTATTGTACATGTGACAAAATGAAACTTTTCATAAAACTAACTGTAGAATAGATCCTACGACAATATAAACAGTTCTCACACAGGTTAAAGGAATTTTCCATTGATTTAATGAAAGTTTGTTCAGTGATTAACAATGGATGAAATTACTTTGAGAAACAATCAGTTTTAATGATAAACAAATATAAAAAACCTTCTGGTTTGTCATCCACTCAAAATATAGCTCTTAAAAATAAGTTTAAAATACTTTATAATAAAAAGCATGAAAAATAGTAATACTTCAGCATCATTAAAGCGGACCACACAAACATATTTCTTCACAATATCAAGGAAGAAAGAAAATTAGGGAAATATATTATTAATCTGCCTTGTGGCAATGTATTCTTTTTAAAAATACTTTAAAGTAAACTCTGTATCTACCATTTGCCATGTCCATTAGAAACTCCCCCAAAGCATTTAAATTTGATTTGGCTTCCAACTGAGCCAAGTTTCAAATAGAAATGAACACGTGCAGAAAATAAAATCTTTGGAATACTCATGTGCGATGAAAGACAACAACATAGTACTATTTATATTCCTATTAAAATCTATGCACCATCTTGCAATATTAACAAACAACCTTGACCTTGCAGCACACTATACAGACAAATGTCATATGAGATTTAGCAGAGAGAGCAAAGAAAAAAAATAGCCTAAAGCAGAGAGAAGTATTATCATTTAAAATCAGATATTTTATTGCATCTAGATATATGCTGTATTAACAAATTTTATTTAGTTCCCTGAAATAATGCACAATAAAAATCACTCCTGAATTAGCAAGATTAGTTTCACTTTTTCTTTAAGAACTATTATTGGGTATCTTATTAGCACTTTATTTTTTAATTGGGTAACTTTAAAATTAGACTAACTAGTTTTTAAAGAAAAACACTTTCTTTCAAAGAAAAGTTTTTCTTTTAGTATCATATAGTAACAAGTGCAGAAATAAATGGAAAATAGAGATTCCAGGGAAAACTGTATTAGGAGAAGAAACTACTGTACCCTCCTTCACTATAATAGGGGCTAATGTGCCATTGTAAAATATTTCAGCTCTTCACACTGTGCTGCAATTTTCTTTAAAGTACATTATTGATACTGCATCAGCCTTACCTTCTGAGAAAAGTCAGGAGGAAGTGTTTTGGCACCAGTAAGTCGTTTCACTAGAAAAGCTTTCCAGTTTGTGTATTTGTGTTGGATGGCTGTTGCAAATGAAGGGGAAAAAATAAGCCACTGATTTTTTAAATGTGTCCATGAGAGATAATGTTATAGTCTGGAATATGTAAAGAAGAAAACCTAGATGACTGTTAAAAAGCCTGGATGAAAATAATGACAAAATCTCTTTAGAGAATGAATGCTACCCCAGTTTCAATTCATGTGTATGTTAGGGCAAAGTTTTTAATGACAAAATATAGATAAGACCAGTGCATGTTTATATCACTGATTAGCCTAACTTCTTCCACTTTGATATAGCAGGGGCTACTCCAAGAAATACTTGTAGCACGAGTCAAGTCCTTATTTTTTCCAATCATTAAAATGATTTATTCATAGCTGTTGAAAGAGTTGCTATGGTAAAAAAAAAATACTTTGATATCCAAATCATAAGCAAATTTAGTTAAATCTAAAAAGACTTTTAACTCATTTCAATCAATCAGTACTGCTAATATTTACATACATCGAGGCGGGACTAGGGGCTTCCCACTAGTTGCACACCAACCAACTGGGTGGATGTCAGACCCACAAATGTTGCACCAGAAGTCAAGACTTGAATCGTTTTCAAAGCCTTCATATCTTAGCAGAGCATTGTACCCTGAAAAAAAGCAAGCCCATTAAAAAACCCCCACAAAAATAAGCAAAGTTGTAAATCTATCGAAACCTCTCTGCCAATCATAATGTATATAACTTTGGCTTTTTGAGGCTAAAACCTTTTTTAGGGTGTCATTCTTAAGGCACATTGCTGCATTATTTTGATAAACACGCATCTGCTATCACATAAGACAAATATATTTAAAAATATTTTTAAATATAATTAAATTCTTGTACTATAAACCTCTAGAAGTTACATGTGGAAAGACGCAGCTAATTCTTTCTTTACTCACATAATCTCTGCTTTGTCATATTTTAGCTGTGCCACTTTAATTTTTAACTTTGCTTTTAACCAAGAAAAGTGATTGGTATAATGAGGCTTGCTTGCTACTGTGCAATTTCTTATCTCTTCACCTTGCACTTCTCTTAATGAACTCAGGACCACTATAGAAAAGACATTTGTAATTCCACTGAAGCCACTGTAAAACAGTATAACCCAGACAGCACCCTGAAAGCAATACAGCTTCTTAGTTATACAGCTCTGACAACTTAAACAGTGTCAATGTTCTACTCCACTCCATCGCCAGCCACTAAATTAGCAGCTCCCTTCATGGTTACTTTAATTGTTTTAATAATTTCAGCTAAAATATATTCACCTGCTAATTTTACAATTCCAGCTATCCAGAAGACTTTGGTAGGTAGGCTGCAGTCTGTGTTTGGAACCTCCACTCGCACTCCTTCTGAGATATCACCCCAGCACGTCCCCATAGGTGCCTGTTATTTAAGGTGGGGAAAAAAAATGACCAGTTTACCACTCTTTACTTCACACAAAAATAGCTATTTTTGTTACAGTAGTGCTTTACGAATGTCTTTCCAAAGATAGACAAAAACCAATATATCTGATAGATAAACATATGTTTAGAAAATGGTCTTTCTGAAAATCTTGTTTGGTTTTGATCTGCAGTTTATGTGCACTAATTATATACAATTATTATTGCTTATCTCCTACAATAACTGTAGGATTCCAAGCCTAAACATCTGTAAAGTGCAGGTAAAAACTATATATACTCACAGGTCAGCATTATTCCACGATGTTTCAACTAGAGGCTAGCCACTGATTTCAGTGAGAACAGTATAATTCCCCCCACAATTATACTTGCAAACAAATTACAATACTTATAAATTTATACCTTTGTCTCAGACATCAAAATCTAGTACACGTTCTCTCAATCAGCAACTTCCCTGAAAATGCTTAAGAACTATTTCTTGAATGTATTCTGAAGATTTATTAAGAGAGGGTTTATTTCCCAAGGGTTCACACCCTCTCAGAGGAATAGGCCTTCATATCACCCACAAGTGATAATTCTATAAAGCAAACAAGAAGTCTGAGTTGTATCCTTCTAACAAAAGCCAAAGGGAAATGCACAGCTAATTCCTTGTGCACTGTTCTGAAAGCTTAGACTAATGTTTTAGTAACAAAAAAAAAAAAAAAAAAAAAAAAAAAAAAAAAAAAAGAAAAAAAACAAGCCTTATGAACACTTAAGGATTTGGGGAAAATGGAGATAAAAATTACATCTAGTTTGCTATCTCAGGAAGAATGTTTTGTATTGCAGAGATATCAGAAGTGTGCAGTGCTGAAGAATCTAAACCCTCAAAATTTACCCAGCCAAAGTTATCTGGAAAAAAAAAATCTAAAAAAAGGTCCGAATTCAACTAGAGACTACATACAAGGGAAAGATTCAGATTTTAGTTAGTTTAGAACAAGTCATATCAACTGTAAAGATGCTCTAAAATTCTAATCAGTTCAGAGAATACTCAGATATTAGGGGAAAGCTGAAGGGATTCTCTAATTTTGTATAGTAACAGATAGACAGTATTCTAAGGTTGTGTCTGATTTACAAGGCTCTTTTCAAACACAGAATTTCAACAGCTCACTGGGAATAGCCTTCAGCTTCTTAGAATTTTGGTGGTGAGCCACCAGGGAAGAAAAGTTGGATTAATTCTGAACGATTGGAAGTTACAATGCTGGAAGTTTGCTGGCAATGAGCAACGGCCAATTAGCAACAGTAGACACCAAATTTATCTTAAAAGGGGATGCCCTTAACTAGTGAGATTATATGATGTTAGGCAACAAGTTTTAGACATTAAAGGAAAAATAAGTCCATTGCAAGTATGCTAGTTTCTTATTCTTAAAGCCTCATCTTTTCATATTCTGCTATGTCCCATTTACACCAGTCTAGACTATAGAGCTCTTTTCTGCCATCTGGCAGACAGAGAAAAAAGACAACTTGAAAGATGACTTATTTTTACATGCAAAACATGCAGATATAGCATCTTAATGAAGTCCTAGTATACAATTCACTATCATCTCTAAATTGACATTTGTAGCTTATTGGACTGAAATGGGGAAATAAAACTTTTCAAACTGCATATTTTAGTAACTCTTGTTGCCTCGTATAGAGATACATATAAGTCCAAACAATTAAAAATGGCAGTGCTGAACAATCTCACAATCCAGCTGCACTTCAAAATATATTTATTGCCTGCTCATCTATTCAGTTGATTCAGAGAGAAAAGTGTATCAAAGCATTCTCCTTCTATGATAAAGGAATTGCCACAAACAGTTTTATTTCTAGAACATGGATTGGTATAGAGGGAAATAGCAGAAAGCTAAATTTGTCCTTGTCTGTTAAAATATTGGTTCTGCTAGTTTCTCCTACACCAATCCGTATGGCTCACCCTTCAGAACAAGGGAGCCATCCTGGGTAGCATTCCTACTGAAAAGCCAGATATCATTACTGTCCTGAAATGATGGTTTACAGTACAGCTGGTATACTATATATCTTTTCCACTCCTTATGAAAATTCTTAAAGGAGGGGGACTGGATAAACCAGGGCTGTAACAGCCATCTTCCTTCACATCTTCTCTGTCTTCATGTGATTAATCAATATTTGCATAGTGCTCCGAAAAATTCATAGAGCACTATGTAAGTGCTAAGTCTTATTCATGTGCTGGCTGGAAGGGTAACTCTGAAGTCTGGATTGGCATAGTACGAACTAGCAGAACCATAATTTACAGGTAAGAACAAATTTACCTTTCAGACTCATGACGAAGAGATCCACTTCACGTTATTCCCAAACAAGGAAGATCTGGTTCATCACTTGCTGAGCCAGGAGATGACTTGGGAGGGTTTATCTGTGAGCGGCAGCTGCCTTCTCTGCAAGGTAAGTTGCAATCAGGAAGGTCCTGTTTGACAGGATTTGACAGGAACGCCTAAAGGCCAAGTATCTCCACATGGCTGCCTAGCTGAACAAAGAACTTACGGGTAAAATAACTTATTTCTAAAGGCTTTGGATGGCACTGACATGCCCCTGATTTCAGTTGCGCAACTTACTTACACCAAGTGTTTAACAGCAAAATAGATGCTACTAATTCCTGAAACATAAGTATACTACGCCACTATCTTGAATGTAAATAGCACCTACCTACAGAGTAATGCCAGAGAAGACAATGGGAAAAGAGAGTTAAAAATAAAAGTTAGAGGCAAAGCACTGCCACCTAGTGTAAAATCCCGGAAACATCCTCTTAGAGCAAAAGGAATATAAACATGCTTTATACAAAAGAAACAAAGAATAAAAAGACTTCAGCTCAGAATAAAATTCAACCGGAAGAAAGACTGAAAAAACGCACAGCTTCAGAAAAACGTGCATCGGATTTGCAACGGATGCAAAAGAATTATTAATCGTGGGCATTAAGTTGTGCATTAAGTACTGACAAATGACTCAAAGCACTGTACTTGCTTTCATTACTAGGAACAATTGGCACTAATAAAACCAAATACAGAAAAAAGATAAAACTATTTAGAAGAAAAAACAAAATAGGAATACTAATTAATAACGAAGATCACAGATAGAGCATGTTGTATGTTACTAAACTGTAACAAAATATTATTTTAAAATATCAACTTAATCAAATCAAGTTAGAGCTTTCCTCCATTATCAAACACACATCAACAGCTAATATAAGGTAATTCAACAGCTAAGAAAAAGAGGAGGCAAGAGGGACAGACCACAATTCTGGGTCTGCCATAGGCTTGCTATACGACATGAAACAAGGCAGCTTCTCTCTTTACACTTCAGCATACATACTATAGATTGGGCATAAAAGTGTATCAAATATTGCTGTTAGGGAGTTTCATTCGTGTCATTCAACACAATTTGGAACGAAGGTAACAGGGATGCTACACTAAAGGCATCAGAACACTCTGAAATTAATTAGAGAGAATTTTAAGACTTAAGTATTTCTGTTTCAAAATATGTCTATGTTAAAATTGAAGCAGAAATAATTTCCCACATTAGGCAAAAAATCTACATGATGTGAGAAAATTAGGCACAGACCTGAAATACCGAAATCATGCAGATACAGCCAGTATAACTAGGTACACACTTACTTAAAGGGATGTACATAGTTATCTTACTCGACTGAGAAAGCCTGACCTGTACTATCAGTTCTATACCTGCATTTTAAGCAAGGTAAGCTTTATGCATTTCATCGAGTGGACACATAGAACACGTGCATGAAATTCATAGTATGAATAGTAAACAAACATCAAGACTGTTTTACAAATCAAAGCAATATAGTACACACAAAACAGAGCAATAAGCTTTCCAGGCAGACAAAAGGAAAACTGCTTCTTTTAATCCTCAAGAGACAGAGTGGGAGAAAGCAAGCAGGAGAGAGGTAAAGAGAAGATCAAAAAAGAAGAAAAAACTAATGTGTTTTCAGATTCTGAATGGTTTAAATAATATGTATTTTTAAGAAATAGTTATAGTAAAACTAAGTGTAAATCACATTATCACAATACTAATATCCATAAGAAGTGGAAGCTGCCAAAGCAGACTTCAGTAGTAACAATAGACCTTTATAGAAAAGGAGAGCAGGGGGAGAAAAGAAACAAGATTCAGATTTAATAGCACTGTTGCCATGTTGCTTGAAAAAATTTTCAAGGTAAAATATGAACATTAGTATTATATCTGTTCATGCTACTAAAATACTATTTAACTTAATGAATAAAACAGTAAGAAAACAAGATATAACTCCTTTTAATATGTAATGTTTTAATACAGAACAAAAGTGCCATAATTATTGTATCTGTGTCCTAATTGAGCACACCAAATTATCATGAAACATTTGTTATTACAATCGCACAGTCACACAGTATCTTCTGATATATATTTAAGAAATTACTTGTTATAACATGTACATAATTGTGAAAGCAAAGTTCAAACATGCTTATTTAGGCATGTGGACTTCAACACAAATTCACAAAGCTATACTAATGCAGGGCTCTGTTCTCAGTAACAGTAAGGCCTCTAAGCATCAAGGGCGCTATTCAGAGAGTGCCAACTGCCAAGGGCCCTCAACTCCTACTGATTTATGAGATGACAGGGCTCAGCATGAATTCTAGAACTCATCAAAAAATAAATCTCTCTTCTCCCTTACGGACAACTCCTATGAAACCAAAACGTTTATTTCCAATGTAATTTCCAGCAGATAATTTTGAGTAAAATAAAAAATTTGTAAGAAGCTGAAACACTTCAGCTTTCCACATAAAAAAGAAAAAATATTTGAAAAAACAAGCTTTCATATAAAAAGTTCTTACTTAATCCAAGAGTCTTACATCAAAATATTTTAAACAAGACCTAAAAAATAGATTTTAGCGAAAACATTAATGACAGATGCTGCTTTTTCCTCATCCCCTAGCTGTATTCTGTGAAGACAGAAGACTTTGTTTGAAATTTTCATAATACTAACACAAAGAAAAAAAAATCAACTTTAAAAATTTCAAATTCATACACGCCTTCATTTTCCTCCATTACCATACCACCTAGCAACACAACCGACAGAATCACACTAAAAATCAAGATTAAGAAAATCCAAAGCTCAAATATATAATTGGAAGATCAGTTCTACATACTAGAGCAAGTCTGATTTAATCTGATCTTTTGTAACTTTATCTGATATTGCATCAGCTCGTTGGTTGGATATATATGATTCTTTGCATTGAACATGGCAGGAAAAAAATTTCACAAGTTTACAGAATCCTCTTACTTTTTTCTTTGTTAACTACATCATGTATGGTGAGCAAGTGATGGTGTTCAGAACGGTTTTAAAGGACAGAATGAAACACATATATTGAGCTTAAAAGTATCCATACTAACAGTTTATAATGTAAGTCACTTTCCAAGGTTCCAAGCACGTTTGAATATGAGCATATTGCAAAAATGAAACAAAATATTATTGTTTTTTCTTCCTTGATTAAATTTAAAAAACCCGCTTTCTCACACCCACATATATACAGAATAAACATACTGAAAAATACTTACATGTTTAAAACACGTAACAGGAGCTGCTGTAAAGCTATTGCTATTGATGTAGTTACCCCAGCTGAAACCTTCCACAGGGACAGCTGCTAAGAGAAAGTTATTTTATTTAGGAAACTGCTAATAAACCACAAATCTTGCACCACCAAGAATTTGTTTTAGCTCTGTTCATATGCCATTACCTGCCTTAGTCTTTGCCTGGTTTTGTAAAGTTGCTTGATACTGAGCATATGCTGCTAATTTAGCCACTAAGGGTTGTTTTTGTAGAACTTTAGCCTTCTTTGTTGGCGGTTTACCCTAAAACAAAAAAAGCTAAGTAAATAAAATCTTTCTAAACTCCCACTAGAAATGTCTATAGGTCTGTGGCAAATTCCTCACACTATTTTGCAAAAAACAATAAAATGCATTTTCAAAATAATCTGCCAAATTTTTTTCTGGTAGATATAACTTAAATTAGAAAAACAGAATGGAAGTTGACTAATGAAGTATCACAAAGCTACAGGCAGTATTAAATAAACTTAAATATATAAAAAACAGTATCAAGAGAATATCCAAAAGATTACTTTTGTACCAGTATTCCAACTTGAAGAGCATACAGATTGAGTTGTTCTTTATCTGAAAAAAAGATACCCTCTAAAAGCTGATTAAAAGGAATAGCCTTTAATCTAATTCATACCAATGCAATTTCTTGGCATGGGTTGCATACAGCAATGAGATATGATATAAACGTATTTCCTGACATTTCCACTTCTTTTCTTGAATTTTACAAAAAATACTTTTATGATTAGTTGATTATCTAAATGAACAGACCAAAACTCATTTCATAAATCTAACAGTTACTTAAGAAAACTTTCAAAACATAAGACAGCAATGCTAAAGAAACCTTTATGCTCTCTAAAGCCATAAAGCATCTTGGGGGCGAAATACACGGGTTTTCAAATGACTACGTATCTAGATTTAAGATATTTCTTTTTCTTGCAGATACAAGTGGGCCACTGCAGCAGAATTAAAATAGGAGTCAATATTCTCTGTAATTTGCTCTGCTGAACAAATGAATTTGTTCATCAACGATCTGCTTTTGAGTTTTAGCTTAGCAAATTATTTATATGAAAATTTTAACGTGTTCTTAAGCAACTTGATTTAATTATTTTAAAATACTGCATTGTATTTAACTTTGACCAAATATATACATTTTACAAACAAAGACTATGATAAATATATAAAGAAAATGGTTTCTGTACCGCTACCTGAAGCCTGGCCAGAATGCTGGCCTTCTTGGAGTTCGATGAATAGCTTCTAGAGCATGACACACTGCAGAAGCGTTTTGTTTTAGAGTAAAAAGCATCGCGCACACCAACCATTCCACACATCTCACATGTTGCTAATTAGAAGGGAGAAAGTAAAATGTTAAAAATGTAATAAAGACTTCAGTAAAAACTCAGAACAAAGATCACATGCAAAAAGTCCTGTAGGTGGCACCACCAAGCTAAGCGGTTTCTTAGGTTTGACTCTGAAGAGAATTACACAGAAAAATAACTAAAATGAGAACAATTCCATCAAAGCCAGTGAAACACTATGAACCTCAGGTTCACAAGTGAAATGGGCTCTCCTTTTTTCTCCCTACTAATTTTACCACTGGGAGAAGCGAATAAACCAGCTAAATCAGCTACAGACAATTTCAGTGTTTTCACGGTTCTTCTCAAAAAAAAAGTAATGCTTTGAATCTAGGCCTGCCAATTGGGATTTCCTAAGTAAAATAAAATCAAACCTCTGTTGTGAATCAAAAAAATGAATCTATCTAAAGTAACCTAAGCCCATCAATATCCTCACTTATCTGTAATCATATGCTTTATAAGTTGACAGCATCTCCCACTGAGTTTTTCTACACTGAATAAAACAGCGTTTGACTCACTAATACCAAGGAGACAATACCAAGATTCTACCCAGAGAGTGTTCTGGTCAGTACTAACTCTGGCCAAAATATTTTTTCTATGATGGCAAAAGCAATTATCCTATTTTGCCAGAATACTTTAATTCATAATTAGTGCATATTGAACAGGTATACACTAACAGATGTTAGGAAGCAGTGGTAATGAAGCTTTTCTAGTACAGTAAGATATTTAATTTTTACACTATATGTAAAATATATAAAAGAATAGAGAGAATACATTGATATTTCCCTCATAGCTCAAAGGCCCAGAAGAATGTACAAGATGGCATGCATATACATGTGCATATATACAACACATATTTGACAAGGGGAATCAGAATTCTATCTTACTTCAGTTTAGCAAAAACAACAAAAAACAAAACAAATCAAAACAACACCACCACCATCCCACCCCACCCCGAGCCAATTTGCCCAACATTGGGGTTTGGGCTCACACAAATTCATAACATACGCTGAAAAACATAACCGGCAAAGTCTTTCTACCCGTGTACTTACCCATGCCAGATTTGCCATCTGGATAAGTATAGACCTGCCCATTGTTCTTTATAATTGGGAGACTGGTTGGCAAAGGAGCAACTTCTTCTTCGCTTTCATCTGAACTGGAGCTGCTGCTGGTGTCCTCACTACAACTGTCATAACCGTCAAACATCCCGAATGAATCACGTCTTTTCCTTTCTGTTCGTGAAGTATGCTCTGTCTAAAAATCAGAAAAAAAACACACCACAAAACAAACAATAGCAGAGCACTCCAAACGAAAAAAATCTCAAAGACAAATTTGAAAAGTTTCAAAGGTCAAAAATCAGACTACAAATGCAGATGTACTACAAATCAGTGTCTGCTCTGTCAACACAGGGATATGAATCACATACTGCCAATTATTGTGCTCAGTAGCATTAGAGTCAAAAGTAGCCAATGCTCGGTATATTGATAGACAGGAAAAAAATTTATCTCATGATCCACTGAGAATACGTGGTAGCAGTCCATACAATTCTTTTTCTTGGATCTTCTGAGTTCGTTAATCCTGATGTGCAGAATAACGACAGCCAAACAGAACTTGTATGCAAATGAGCATATTCCAGATGGCTGCAGTCAACTTCACTAAAATTCATTAATTTGAGAAAGACATGCAGAGAAAGAACAGTTCAAAGAAGACACTATTCTAAGGGTAAGAAAAAAAGAGTATTACCCCACTCCCAATGGCCTGTGGGGTTACAGATAAATCTCTTAGCTGCCCTATGATTCAGTTTCTCATGTGTGAACCAGGAGTACTTCTCTACCTCACATGGATGTTCTGAGGATTAATACATTAACAATTATGAAGAGCTCAGTTACTATGGCAATAGGGTCTGCATAAATGCTAAAAAGATAGAAAGGTGACTAATTTGCTACTGTCATATACTAAAAAAATTGTTACATAATAGTTTTCCTATCATCAAAAATCTGAGGTCAATTGGAAATACACAACTTTGAAGAACATTTAACAGTTAAGCAATTTTCAGCAAAGATATTGAAAATGCATAAACAATAGATTAACTGATGTCTTTTTTCTGACGCGCATTCAATACATGCATTTTAATACAGTGACATTTTTCACTTTATTACTATTTAACACACCTCTATTGAAACAAAAGTACTGTTAGATAAGTGAACTGCCTTCATTAAGCTGAACTTCTTTTTTTCCAAAGTATTTCCATCATTCTGATTGGTATCTATTTAGGCTGAGAGAAGTTAATAAAGACAAGACAAAGCAAGAAATTCTATCACAGAAACAAAAATTAGGAGAATGAAATACAGCAAGAAACCAAAAAGAAATATGAAGAACATACCATTTTTTCCCCAAGAGCCAATTTTATTTAAAAATCATTGTAGACAGAAAAATGTGATCAGACTTCTTCTTAAATTGCATTTGAATTTGTAGCTTTAAAGATTTCATCACAGTAATTCCCTAAATCTCTTTCCTAGACAGTATATGCCTGAACATCTTTATTGTTAGATCTCATCTGAGCCCTCTTCTGCCATTCTGCCGTGCTATCCCTTTATTACAGTCTCTGTTCTCCCTTGCAATCTGTCTAAAACCTATTATAGAAGGATTTCCTCATAGGCAAATGGAAAACCTGATTTCCACACTGACCCAATCCCAGCATCTGACATTAAAAAAAAAAAAGAAAAGAAAAAGTAAACAAACTTAAACACACTTAAAGTGACTCTGAAACCTGAGTATTTCCACTTAATGTTAATCATGAAGCAACTGACATCTGCTTGAAGTAGCTGGGATGACAGTTGCAGTCATTACAGGAAACACTGAAAGGTAGCAGAGCCAGATCTGCCCTGCTAACAAGTCTTACCTGTACACTATTACTGATATGAGAAGCCAAGAAGATGCAAGTTATTTGTGTGCACACGTGTGTGTAGATTAAGCTAAAAGTCAAACACAATGTTGCCGTGGATAGTGTTCTGCTACCAGTACCAATAATTTACAGACCAAAACACCAGCAGGAAGGCCAGTTGGCTTTCTCAAAACCTTCATAATGCCTCACAGTATTTAACTTCCACTGACCAGAGAATACAGCCTCTGCTAAGCAATAAAATGCAGTACCATATTAACCATTCGCAACATCAACACCAGAATACCACGATGTCTCCTCTGTTAGTGGAGTTTTAGAGTCTACAAACAGGATCATATTCCTCATTCAGCTGAGTTTTTCTCTGTTAACTTAGCTGATCCATCTCACTGAGTGACCCAGACCTCATCTCACAGAAAGGAAGACTCAATCCTGTAGCAGAGGCTGCAGCTGGAGGTAGTGTTAAGAATTCCCTTTCTCACTGCAGACTAGAGAACTTCAAACTCACGCAGCAGTTCTGCTACACTCTGCCAACCCACTTCATTGCTAGAGGCAGAGAAGCTACCAACTCAGAGAAAGCAAAAGTTGCACTGCCCATTGCCAGTTCCTCCAACATCCAGGGCCAGAGCAGAGAAGCTCTGTAGTCAACATTGCTCCCACCGCAAGGTGGAAGAAAACAGGAAATAGATGGACAGAGGCTGGAGGAAGAGGCTGAAGGTCCAGTGACACAGAAGACAGACAGATTGCTCTAGGGAAGCTGAAGTAGGGTATGAGATTACTATTGTAGGTATCACCTTTGGCTCTATTTTTTGTTGTTGTTCTTTCGTATCACGTACATTTAGAAGCTCAATATTACTCCCAAGCCTTATTTGCCAAAATATCCACAGATGAGAAAGAAAAAAAATTCTTATAAACTCTCAAAAGAGGTCTCATTTAACACCTTTTCATTAACCTGAATTAGGACAATTTGTCCAAATATAAAGTTATGAGCAACTCAGACAGCAGCTTTGTTTATTATTAAAATAATTTATAGTTATTATCCAGATTGTAATTCTTGGGAAATTACTCAAAATACATTTTACGAAACTTGAAAAAAGGTTCAGTTCTGCAACAAAAAAGAAAAAGCCTCAAACTTTGAAACTGAAAAATACTTTGTGCGAAGAAGTAGGTGAAAGTTAGGGAAGGCAACATGTAAACACCTATGCTGAAATTTTGCTAGAGCAGACCAAAACATTTACAGTTTGATAATAAACACCACTAAGGTTCTTTTCAACACATATGCAGAGACAGCATTGGTAGAAAGCACTGAACAACTTGTGGAATCTCTGATAACACTTCCCACAGAACTTAGAGGTCCTATTGCACTTGCAAATCCTGTCCAATGTCTGAAATACGACAGCTGAAACACTGGGGTACAGCTCAAGGGTCAGAAATTGCATCCTTACACAAAGGGCAAGATATGAAAAACCTACTCTAATATTTTGCTGCAAGACAGCAGAACCTGGTTCCCATGGAGCTCCTGAGGCCACTGCCTCAAACAGAAACAAAACAGACATGAAGCAGCTGCTTCTGTAAAAGCAGCAGCTTGCAGTTCCTGCTGAGTTCTTACAAGCAATGTGCAGCAGCCTGCCTTATCAGCTGACCAGTAATAATTTGTCTGTCTGACACAGAAGCACCTAACCATGGCACCTGCTGGACCTCTAGGAATGGAAGCCTCAGAAGGGGCAGTCTATTACTGTGCAAAACAAAAGTTCTTACTAAATTTTGAGACATATTGCTAATGAGAATGCAGCCCTTCCCCCCCAAGAAAGCAGCATCATAGTTAAAGCGTGAAGGTGGCCCATCAAAACCACAAAACTAGGGGTTAAGACTATTAGCAGGAAAAAATTAAGCATAATTTTTACATTTACACTCTTCAATAATCACCATTTGATACAGTTCCTTTAAAAACTCCCTTTTTTCCCCTGCCAAAGACTAACAGTAGTAGTAACCTGCTCTAACAATTACATCATAGTAAGATAAATCCATACGATAATTCACAATATATGCATACAAAGACAAAAAACGCTTTCTACTCTTCAAAGCTGGATTTAGCACTAAAAATCACACTAAGAAGATTGCCTCTCTCTCAAAACTGAATCAGATCAGTGTTCTTCACCTATTAACAGATGAGGGAACAGCATTGTGTCTGTCTGCAAAACACGCTTTGAGCAGGAGTCTGGCACACTGTAAAACTTAGATCTGTGCAACTCTGGTCAATAGCAAAAGAGCAGTAGTTAAAACTCTACTGCTAAAAGAAAATCTAATACTATATTAGGTAGAAGCAATACACAAACAAAAAAGTTAGGCAAAACTTCTAGGGATACCAATTAAGACTTATTTTCCTAATGAGATTGCTGCTTCCTCAACAGGAAAGATTTTTACACTGAGCAATACAAAGTCTAAGATAAATGGGACTGGCAAATAAGTCTTTAGGACTATTTGCTTGTTGGTTTTCTTGTGTAGTTTTCTTCATTGAAGGGATCGGTGGAGAAAGGAACTTTTAAGAACTGCTTTCTTATTCTGCCCAACTTCCCATTTTCCTGCTCTTCCTTTCCCCCTGTGAATACTTGGCAACAATATATTTTTAAGAAATACTCTTAATTAAGGCATTACACAAGGCAAATGCTATGATAAAAGAATACAGTTAAAGAAACTGGTTTCCCTAAAATCACAAAGGTAATTCTAAACAGGTATCATAAATAACTTGTTTCTCATTCCCTTAACATACAGTGTTGTACCAACAGTTGAATTTGGTCAGTACATTATAGCAGATATTCTTTGAGTGCAGTAACTGCTCTTCCAGAATAAAAACTTGTTCTAGAAGGATAAACTATGTATGGCCAAAACATACACACACACACAATTTAATGTTAAAAAAATAACAAAACAAATACTTACTCAGGAAATTGCTTTAGTGTCTTGATGAAGACTATGCTCAAGTATTGGCAAAACTTTTGAGAAAATGTTTTGAAGGGGAGAACTTGTTAGAGAAAATACCTCATTATGCAATAACTAAATTTCTTGCCTCCAAGTAAGTGCATCTTTGCCGAAGGAAGATGATACAAAAGGGTCATAGGAAGGTTTCAACCTGCTCAAAATGTTTATTGTTATTACTGAATCAATTTGGTACTTGAATTCAGAAAGGCAGCAAATTAGAATTTTGACAAAATACAAGAATGGCAGCTTAATAAAGGCCCACCAGCATCTTTAAAAATAAGCAATGCATCACTTGCTAACCCCCAGAAACATGACAGAAGTATGGACAGATGGCACGGGAGGCCAAGGTCAACAATGAAGTCATCATAAACTTTAAGTCAATTGTGTGTGATAAGATGTATTTACTTTAATCACATATCCTTATCAGATCACACATTTCCCACAGTGTACTTCCGAGTTGATACTAAATTTGATGCACACACTTTGTTTTCAGAAGTTCATTAATGTTTTATGCTGTAAGTTTAGTTTTAGCTCTGGATTTCAGCATTAAGGCAGCAAGAAGACAACTAATTCATTACAACTCTTCTGAGCTTCATCTAGCCAAAATAATTTAGTGTAGTATTACTAGCGTGCCCCCTGTAAAACTGAAGAACTAATTGTGTCTCATAGCATGACAAAAAAGGAAAATTTAAACATGGTACTAAAGAAAAGAATTTCAGTTTTCATTAAAAACAAACAAAAAACCCCCAGACCTAAACATCTTGGGATTCCTGGAAATCAGAACCAACCAAACTTACTTTTTTTATAGAAGCAACTCACCTCTATATGGAAATGTGCCTTCCACTCTTATTACAAGTAAAATCTCAGCTGGAAAATTACAGAAATGATTTTTCCTGTCTCTTCATTTGCTATGTATGACAGCATTTTGTCTGAAGCCAGTTTCTGCTGTTTGTCAATGGTTTTGTCCATAGCCTCTTCCCCAGGGGGTTTCACACAAGAGGGGAGACTCTTATAAAAAAATATATCAAATTAGCAGGCAATTTGGAGGGGGAAGGAGATGTAATATCTGAAATATGTGAGTTCTGAAAAAACTCAAAATGTGTTACAAATTCCATTACGCTTCTACTAAACAAGTATCTGAAAGACATGAAGTCTAGAAGTCAAATACTTGGTTTCAAACAATGCATTACCATTAAAAAAATCATTTAAAAAGTTAAAAAGCAAACAAACACACAAGAAAAAAACCCCACCAAAACCCCAGCCCCTGGAACACCTGAATTCCTTCTGTGCCCAGGGCCAGATTCAGCAAAATATCACACTTGCCCAGCATGTACTGACTTACCTGAGAAATGAAGGTATGCAGTAGCAGTGTGTAGAAGGTATCAAGAGCCTTGCAGAATTAACCAAATTTTAAGAGGTAAGAAAAATGAAAGCCAAGGGAACTTTTGTGCATATTGGCATCATTACTGCTACTGTCATGTAATTCTTTTGGGAGCCACAGTGAAGAGAACCCTTGCTTTCAGCTGAGGACCCTGTTGCACATGCACTACACACTCTAAAGACCAGAATCTAAATTATCCTTTAGTGTAAATAATGACTTACCACTAAAAAAAAAAAAAAAAAGAAAAAAAAAGAAAAAACACTCTGCTATACTTCCTAATAGCTTACACTACTTGCTTCCTCAAAATGATCCCTAATCAGAAGCAGCTAGTAAAAACTACTAACCTACCACAGTTTGTGTTTTGTTTAAGAACAAACGTAAGTTGTATTAGGTCCCATTTAATTTTCCAGATTAAGCTTTCTCCTAAACTTATTATTCCATTCCTTTTCAATCAAAAGCAGGCTGCTATAAAAAAAAAAAGACACAAATAAATACAGCATCTCTAACCTGCAAAACAGCCTCAATTTAAAACAGTGAGGACTACCCAGCAGCTTTCCAAGCCGCGACTAGTTTTAGAAGTGAAAAAAATCACAAGGGCTGCCACTCACATTTTAAAGCATTATTTGAAAAGGAATTACTTTTTCACAGGCAGTAGCTTCTATTATAATCAACATATGCTTTACGGAGATATACATAGGCTTTTTTTTTTTTTTTAAGGACACACTGGATAGAAATTCCTTCACTTCAAAACACTTTCACCGCCAGCTTGAAAGTGAAACTGGTTTCGCGAGTTTACTGCTCGCGTTCAGAACAAAGTCAAAACATCAACAAGCGTAAAAAGGATATTGATGGGGCCACCAGCCGCAAAGGATCCGCAACTTTTGAAGCGCCAGGATTAAAGAACAGTCTAAAGCGCTTAAGAGGAGCGCGGCGGACTGGCCAAGTCCGAACGGGCGTGCGCGCCAGGGGGAGGCACCGCGCAGAGCGGCGCCCCGGCGGACCCCGCGCCCCGGGGCCAGCCCGGGCCGGAACCGGAGCGCTGCCGCCCGCCGGCAGGGCCGCGGGCAGGACGGACAAACCGCCGGCAACAAAGCGGGCGCCGCGGCCGCCCGCCGCCACGTGCCCGCAGCCCGCCGCCGCTGACAGGGCTGCGCCGGCGGCCGCTCCCGCCGGGCGGCCGGTGCCTCCCCCCGCCCGCCCGCCCGCCGGCCCCGCGGCGCGCTCGGCGCTGCTCTCCTCCCACACAGGTGGTGCCCGGGCCGGCCCCGCCGCGCAAGGGAGGGACGGAGGGAGGAGGAGGAGGAGGAAGGGGGGGGGTCGCTCGGCGCCCCCGGCCCGCGCCGCCTCGCCACAGCGCTGCCCCCCGCCTCGGCCCCCCGCGGCGGCGGCGGCGGCGGCTGCGGGACTCACCAGGTCCTTTGTGTTTTCCATCAGGCCCTCATGGGCAGGAGGTGCCCGCCGCCTCTGCCCCCTCCCCTCGGCTCGGCCCCCTCCGCCTGCCGCCTCCCCCTGCGAGGGGCCGGGCCCAGCGGGGGCAGGAGGCGGCCTGCGAAGTTCAGCCTCTCACTCAGTCGGAGAAAGAAATCCAACTCCCTGCTCCGGAATATCAACAACATTAGCATAACCGCACTGCGCACGCGCGGCGCCCGGCCCACCGCCCGCGCTTATTGGTCTCCCAGCTGTTTGGGCCTCCCTCGCTCGCCGTACCCCCCCCCCTCCGGGCGAAACCACTCCGCAAAGCGGGAGCTCACCGCCGTACTGGAGCCTGAAGGCTAAAAGTGGCCCGCAGGGGGCTTGCGTTACCTTCTTGCGGATGACGAGACGCGGGAGGCTGCCGCCGGTCCGCAGCTGAGGAGCGGTTATTGCCATACGAGGCATGGGACCCCCCTATAGATGCGATGGAGTGACCTGGCCTCGGACCTCATCACGTGAAAGGCGCGGGGGAGGGAGAGGAGCAGGAGGAAGGGAAGGCAAAGAAAGGAGGTCACGTGACAGCGCCTGGCGTGCGGGGCGAGCGGGCCGGGTCACGCGGCGGAGGAGGGGCAGCAGCGCGAGCCTATCACGTGAGGAAGGGGCGGAGCGAGGCGGGCGCCGCACGGCGGGGTCACGTGGGCGGCACGCGCGCGAGTTCCGGTTCCGGCTGGGGCTCGCGCGGCGGCGTGAGGAGCGATGGGGCGCGCGGCGGCGGCTCGCGCGGGCCCGGCGGCGGCGCGGCGGCGGCCCAAGATGGCGGCGACCAAGAAGAAGAAGAAGAAGAAAATGAAGATAGCGAAGCAGCTGCAGCCGCACGCGGCGGCGGCGGCAGCAGCAGCTGCAGCGCAGGAGGCGGAGGAGGCGACCCGGCGTGACCGGCACTTGCGGGCGCTCTGCGGGGTGTCGGGCGCGGAGCGGGCGCTGGAGGAGCTGGTGTTCGGCGACAGCCTCGCGGCGGAGGAGGGCGAGCTGCTGCAGCGCCTGGCCGGGCCCCCGCCGGTAGGGCACGGCCTGCCCTCCGCGGCGGGAGGCGGGGCGGGGGCGGTGCCTCCCCTCGCCGTTCTTGTCCTCCCTCTTCCCCGCCGCCCGCGGAGAAGCAGAGGGACCTTCTCCGGCTGGGTTAAAATGGCCTGTTTGGTTGTTTTCAGCTTCGTGCTGCCGAGAGGGGAACCGTTCCGAAAGACTCTAGCGATTCGGAAGTGGAGAATGAAGCGAAGGATAACTTCTTGCCCTCTAAGAAACCAGCCTGGGTGGATGATGAGGATGAAGCTGAGGAAAAGTAAGCTAGAATTTGTAGGTAGGAAGTAAGGGTAATGCTCTAAAGAATTAGCCTTAGTGACTTGTGCTTAAACGATCTCTATATTCCTTATGTTTTCTTTTCTAGAATTGATATGACGCACAGGTATAAAAAAGATATGATGAAAAGTGATGCCGAGAAGATACTTAGTAAGCAAAAATTTAAAACACGACTTCAAGAAGAGTGAGTTTCGTTAATTCTTCTGTAGCTGTTTTTGTTAAGATATTTGCATGTGACATTCACAGTGCCTTTTACAGTATTTGTGGGCAGTTTGAAGTTACTGCTTCTAGCACTATTTCCTGTGTTTAAATCCAAAGAAATAAGGAATAATAAAGCTTGTGAATAAACTTTTTTTATAGGCTAATTTATTTAGTACTTCTTTTAGTAGATATGTACTAACTTTTTTGTTTTCTAGGGAGCTATAGCAGAAAAATCTTTAAGTGGGATGACGGAAAACAGTAATTTAGACTAGGTGATTGATTTCTGCTATTTAAGATATGTGAGAAAGAATGTGCTGAAATATGAATATAGATAGCAGAGCACTACTTTAGATGTGTTTGGGCTGCCTTGGTGTTAATACATGTAGCTGCAAAGAACAGTGCTGTCTTGTTTAGTATCAGCTGTGCTTTAGTTTCATGTTCTACAAGTCCACAAAATACATTAATAACACTACGAGTGAAACTGTGTGTGGGGATTTGCATTGTGCTTTAAGTGCATGTTATCTCACAGAATTGAGACTGATTGTTATGCAAGTATGAACCATTTTCTCAAAGGCCTTCCCCTGTTTTTTTTTCTCTCTAGATTTCAGCGAGCTATGGGAGGAATACCTGCCTGGGCCAATAGAGAAAATAGGAAGAAACCCAGAAAGACTGCAAGTGATAGTAAAGAAACTCATTATGGTTATGAAAATGTGATTCTAATATGCTTTTTTTCTGCTCGGCTATTCAGCTCTTTATAAAACATCTAATTTCTGGTGTTTCTCCATTGCGGATAAGGTGATAATATACTAGATAAATCAGCTTTATCCTTTCAGTGTGCTTTTATTTCTTTAATTTATTGCCTCTGTGGGGATTTTGTAGGCTGCGAAGTGAATGTGAAATCAACCTTTTCTATGTACTTTGGTTTTTTTAATTAGGTGATAATGATGAAGATGATGATCTGCTATGCAGGACTGGCAATTTTATATCAAACTCTGAGTCCCTGCCAAGAGGTATTTTACAGGTAAAGATGAGACTACTTCTACCATATTTTGACCTGTATACATGCTTTTAATACTTTGCTGTTTGAGCAGTAATGTTTCTGTTGATGTTTGTATGGATTTTTTTTGGGGGGAGGGGGGGAAGGGATCCTATTGCTTGAAGGCCTAAACATTAAACTTCAGAAAAATTGGATAGGAAGAATGGAATTTTCCCACAACTCTGAGGCTACCGAAATGGTCTTTGGTACAGCAAGAAATGCTTGCTTAATTTGACAGCCTTAAGATGTCAAGTAAAGTATATGAAACTATCTGATCTGTGTTCCAGATTCATTGAAATTTAGCTAGTTTGATATAGACTACGTTAAATTAGAAGTCAGTGAAAAAGTTAATTAGCTTATTATATCTATGCTACTGTACTAAAGCAGCTTCCCTGACTTATTGTATGTTCTGCTTGACTACATTGTCTAAAAGGTCAGCCTAATGTGTGAGAGCTCTTATGTAGAACAAAGAGCAATTAAATTGATTGACTGCTCGTGAGCAAAAAGAAAGTTTTAACTGCGTGATCTGTATTGTAGATGAAGAGCTGCTTGCCTGCTAATCAGGAACGCCTTGTTGGTGGAAAGCTGTCAACAGTGCAGTTTCATCCTTCTGCTCAGGTTATCCTCACTGCTGGACGTGATCGATCTGTGTCACTCTTTCAGGTGAGACATTTTAATAAGCACAATAGAAGTAGCAACTGACGTAGCTATTTAAAAAAAAAGAATATTCAATTATAAATAGCTTGGGTGGGATGGAGTTGCTGGGTTTTTTCCCCTCTTCCCCTCCCTTCCCCCTTTCCTATGATGGCATATGCATGTTTTAGGGATTGTAATGGCTTTGTGCTTAGAGTGGAATCTGCTTGGTTGAAGGCATTTTGTTGGAACAAAATTTCATCTGTGAACTCACACTAACTGCTCACATAGTATAGGCAAATTAGTTCTATCCAGGTTTTTAGTAAAGATTGTTTTTGTTTTTTTTTTAATTAAACATGTTTGGTTTCAAGGTCTGTAGTGACTAAGACTGAGGTGTTTCTCCAAGTTCTTCATTTAAAAAAGTAGTAGTGAGAGGAGCAACAATACTTTTAAATGAAAGCGGAGAGCTCAAAGCATTTTGGGTGTCTAGAGACTGTCCTGCAGCAGAAAACTGCTGGTCCTGGGACTCTTCTCTCCTGCTCCTCTGGAGTGTAAAAGCCCTAACTCCATTCAGGGACCAGTGAAATGGTCAAAGGCACAAGTCAAGCTTGGCTCTTACAGGGCTGCAAGAAAGAGAAATGCAAAGCAAATAACACCATATAGGAAAACACAATATAAACGATGGTTTAGTTGAACAAAACATAGACATGATGGGAAGGGTAAGAGGCTTGGAGTATATCCAAGAGAGTGCCTGAGATGTAGGATAAGGAGTGAGAGCCAGGTTATTTGGAGGTTGGGAAGATGGGAAGAGATTATTGCTTCGCACTAGTAAATGTTTTGCTGTTTAAGTCTCTTGTACTGGCTAGTCAAGATTAAGGAATGTATGAAGTATTTTTACACAGAAAATTAATGTAATAATCTCTTTTCTTTTGAAGGTTGATGGTATAAAGAATCCAAAAATACAGAGCATCTATTTAGAGAGTTTTCCAATCTTTAAGGCTTGTTTCAGTGCTGATGGAGAACAAGTTATAGCCACTGGTACTCACCATAAAATGTTCTATGTGTATGACATGATGGGTGGAAGTATTATTCCTGTACATCAAGTAAGAGGTATGTTCAAATGTTAGTACTTTAAGTGTCTGGGTATAGTTGAAATTGTTTCAGAACTGGCATATAAATTAACTTTAAGAAAAAGTGCAGTAAATTTTGGTAGGGTTATTTGTTTTAGTAATCTTTACTAGTGTGTTCAGTTTTAGTTTGGGTAACTGTCACACAAGCTTAAAGTTGAGTTGTAACTTTATTGTGACAGCCTGTTGCAGAAAGGAAAAGTTGAAATGGGGTCAGGTCTTACTCGTATTCATCAAATCTGAAAGTTGAGGCAAAACAATAAGTCATGCCAACTTGAAGTTCTGAAACTCTCTTTTTAAAGGTATGGAGGAGAAGTTTGTCAAAAATTTTGAAGTGTCTCCAGATGGATCATTTATGCTTCTTATTGGAACTTCAGGTTATCTTCACTTGCTATCAATGAAGGTAAGGTTTTTATCATGACTCACTTGGCTCAGTTTCTTGGTACCCTTTGCTTCCTAAATCTGTTTGCTTACCTTTAATCTGAAAAGCCATCTGACTTTTTGGTTAAAACAGAAGTATGACACATACCTCAGAAAATGAGGTAGTGTATTGACTGGAACTGTAGCTTCAGAAAATGATTTTTGAGTGTCTCTTTTGCTCACTACACAGTTCTCTTTGGGATTGGTAATGGAACTAACACCAGGGTTTCACAGGCTTTTTTAGCTATCATTTAGGTGTGTCTATTTTCTTTCATCTGGTGCACCAACACTGTGCTGACAATGGGCCTAAGTATGGAAACAGGTGGCTGAGGGTAAATGAAGTAGGACTGCTTTTCTTGTGAATTGTGGTGGTAGTGTGTAGGTCTATTGTGTTCATAAAACATACCAGCTCCTGAGGTTCATAAAGTATATAGAATTTTCAGGTAGATTTAAGATCATTTGAAAGCAGCTGGATTTGTTTCACGTTTTCGCTAGGAAAAGTGTTCTTGTCAAAACAGTCAGTTCTGTTATGCAATAGGGATCACCCGGTGAGGGAGCCAATGAGCCTTTACTGAAATAGCTCTAGTTGTAAAATAAATGGGGTATACCTGGATCTCCATGGTCTGTGGCTAATGTGGCTCTGAAAAGAGTGTTAATGCTGTTCTTTTATTGTCAGTTTAGCAAAGAGTTTCGTGGGACAGGAGTATGGAAGCAGCTTTTTTTATTTTTTTTTCTCCTGTGTGTGTCACAGCATACCTGTGAGCATCAAATATTCCCTGAATGCTGCATATTAAGCCATGGCTTTAAGTTCTAGGCAGCCAAAAGGGGAGTGGGTGGGGGAATGAGGTGCCTTGTTATCATACTAATTTATTCAATAACCTTCCATGCAATACACAAGTCAGAATAGTATTTGAGTCCTGCTTGTTGCAGAATACAGGAAATTAAATTTTAAAATGTAAATTTAAAATTAATTTGAAAAGCATTTTCAAATATAGCATGCTTCTATTATCCCTGAAATGTTGGTTAACATGTTCTGAAGACCTCTTACTGGAGGCTTGTCTGTAGGTAATCTCCTTTTATAAGTAGCTCTGTGTTCTTACACTAGTGCAATTGCAATGATGGAGAGTAATGTAGTATTGTTCGTGAACTAGTTCATGTTTCAAGAAACACTGAAATGAAGGCTTTATTTTGCTCCACCTCTTGCAAGCCTGTATAAAGAGGTTATTTCTGAGGGTAATACAGGATTGAAGCTTAATTCTACTAAATTTAGTAGGAATAGAATTCTTAATGTCTTCAGTAAGTGTGCTTCACGAGTCAGGAACATTTTAGGCAAGAAAATGTCAAAAATGGAAGAGTCTTTATTTCACTGCTGTTGATCTTTGTCCTATAGACAAAGGAACTGATCAGCACTATGAAAGTAAATGGAAGATCCACTGCATCTGCTTTCACTCCGGACAGCAGCAAAATATATACATACTCAAGTGAGTGTTCTTGTTAATAGCACTAATCCCAACTACATTTAAATCACAGAACTCTTTCAAAGCAGTCGTAGTTTTACAAAGTGAATTGAAAGACTATGCCAGTATCTGGCCTAAAAGTATAAGCAAGTGCTCAGACGCGAAGATTTAAGATTTATGCTATATGCTTAATATACTTTGTTTAGTGCCTTGCATTTCACATTTGTGAACAAGTTAATTATTTTTTTCTGAAATTTACTTTAACAGAATAGGCAAATCACTGTGTTCTGTATACATGGCTTGTATGTAATCTTCTGCTTCATTCCACAACCAGAGGAAGGTGAAGTTTTTGTTTGGGATGTGAAAAGCAGGAAGTGTCTACACAGATTTGAAGATGAAGGCTCTTTGGAAGGCAAATGTATCGCTGTTTCAAGAAATAACCAGTATGTAGCATGTGGGTAAGTTTCTAAATCTGTTTTAATTTCTTAATATCTCATTCTGGAGCTTTTCAGTAAACTGAGTTGTGACTGGTAAGAGTGTAGGAATGTGAAATAAATTGAGTTTTAATGAGGCTAGAATAGAGGTGAATAGATGGAGGTTGTCTATTTTGGGATAACCATTTATTTTATTTCATGTTTATCTAAAATACCATATAGACTGAATACTGGTATCACTCTTAGTGTATTGTTAGTGCCATGTAATGGGTTTTGCAGTTAATTTTGAAATGCAGAGTGAAATCATACAACTTCTGTATTATGAATGTCAAGTTAGGGTCCTGTTCCTTTCCCCTTTTCTAGCCTCTTATACTCTTGATTTGGTTCCTTAATAGCATGTTAGTATTTAAAAGGGTGCATTGACTCAGGTGCAAATGTACTACTTGACAGTATTTTTCCAAGTATACATATTAAAATGCAACTTAATAAACTGGTGTATCACCTCTTTTAAGTGAGATTAGCAACTATTTTAAAATCCAGTATGTATTTTCTTAGCTTGTTAAGAAGAAGGATATTTAAGTGGAATTGGGTTGCATAGAACTTAAACAGAAGTACTTTAGTTCCCTCAGTCTATGTTAGAGTTCTTACTGCTTTGAATTCATTGTATATTCTCATTAGGAAAAAGAGCATTATAATGGACCTCTTAACCTATGCATAGTTCCAAATTTTTAGTGGCAAGAACTTGATTTATCAAGTATCTCCACTGGTAAAAGTATGTGTTGTTTTACAAAAAAGTTCATCTTAACAAGGATTTTCTGTTTGTATTTCATAAACTCCACTAAATGTTTTATTGGAAATGATGTTTTTAGTTGAGTGGTGGCTATAGATAAGTTAATGTGTGCTGCAAATGCTACTTCTTGATATGGTCTGTGTTAATTTATCCTCTTTAGCTCAGTCTCTGGAGTTGTAAACTTGTATACTACTGATGTCTGTCTCAAAGAAAACCGTCCTAAACCAGTTAAGGCCATAATGAACCTAGTTACACCTGCTACATGTGTGACCTTCAACCCCACAACAGAAATTTTGGCAGTGGCTTCCAATAAAGCTGATGAGGCTGTCAAACTGGTATGTTCAGCTTCTTCACTCTGTGCAAGCTTTTTTGATTTAAAAAAAAAAATGTTCCAATGACATAAAACTGATATTAAGCAGATACATGCACTGCAAAAAGATCAGCTAGGCCAAGCAGATCAGGACATGTGCAAATGCTGTACATCTGTAAGAAAGTATTGTTTTTTCTTGAAGTTGTTAAGGTAGCATCTTACCTAGTTCAACTCTTTCCCCCTCCCCTTTTTAAAATGACTTTTTTTCAGTGTGGTAAATATAACGACTTAGCTTGCAACAAATTGAATTTTCAGCTCCTCTTGTGTTGCATATGGTATTCCTCTTAGCTCAGGATTTAACTGTCAGCCTTGTTAGAATTCTGGCCAGTGTTGGAACTACTGAGTAAAACTGAATCAGAAGCTTATATAAACTGATTAATGTAATTACTCAACTGACTTAAAATGACTGACAGCACAGTGTTCCCTGCACTATATTCCTGCTTGTTTCTCCAGTAGAGCTCTATTTAGAATGAGGTAGAATAGCAATAGAACTCAAGTATTGGAACTTAATGTTGAACTTATGTTGTTTGGACTTTTTTGTAACTTTTCCATAGTTGCAACTAATCCTAACTTTCTTAATAGGTACACATTCCTTCGTGTACTGTATTCTCAAACTTCCCAGTGTTCAGAAGAAAGCAAATTTATCTTACTCAGTCTATGGACTTTTCTCCCAGAAGTGGCTTTTTTTCTATAGCAAATAATAAAGGCAGAGCTTTATTGTATAGGTATGTATTAATTTAAATTAGTTAATTCCAGATGATATGTTCTTTTTTTTCCTGTTTAAGTGGGGAGGATGACTGATAAGTGGAGGATGTTTGACTAAATTGGTCTGAATTTGATCTGATGATTTAATCACGTGGGGAACTGGCTTCCTGTTCTGAAGAATGAGCCTTTGATTAGAAACTGTATGTTACTGCAGGCATCTCTGTCAAAACTATCGTTCTTTGAAATAACTAGGACAGAAAAAGACAGATACAAGGTGTTTGTCCCCAGCTTCCTTCCCCCTCAAAAGCCATGCTTCTGTACTAATATCCATATCTGACATGGGTTTGTTCTAGGTGTAAAAGCATGACAATGGTATCTTTAGTGCTTTGGTCAATGGGATTTGAAGGCTTTTCACACATGCTGGATGATGTGTATGTCTGAGACTTCCTGGTTTATTCAGAGAACACAGGAGTAAATCTATTAATCTTCTTGGCAGGTTACAGTTAATACCTGAAATTCCAGTTTTCATGTGAGGTATTAGTAATCTCAATGATTGACTTCTGATTTAGCATAGACTTGACTTCTCCCTTCTATGAGAAGGGAGAAGTGGAATGGTAATAACTCAGAGCAGGATATATTTCCTTTTCTTTATAGTAAGTTCTTTGACTTGGTGATGCTTTAGAAACTTCTTATCTTTAATGTATGAGTTAAATCAGACTCAAGAAGTTTGACAAGGAGAGTTTACAAAAAAAAAAAAAATTAAGACTAAAAATGTGAATAAATCTTAATTCTCCCCTATTTGAGTTTGAACTATATACTGTAATGACACCTCAGGTAAATCCAGCACAGTTACTGTCTTTTACTGAGAATATATTTCAGATTAGTTAAGAACACTCAGGGTGACACTACTTGTTGCTGCTTCATACGGTCTTTAGTCAGCGTGTTGTTGAAAAGTTAAGTCTGTCTCAATTTTGATCTCTCTTCTTTCCTTAGGCTGAAACACTATTCAGATTTTTAGAAGAAGATATGAGAGAGAAATTACAAGTAACCCAGGTATAAGTAACACTAAAACTGACAGCATTGTCCTAAAGAACCTTGTTTTAATTTCAGTGCCTCTGTGTCTTTTGGGTGGCAACAAGAGGTTCTTATTTCTATGTAATTTGGAACATCCTATCTGGATTGTTTATGCACATAGGCCCCAACTAATGGGTGATTAAATTAAACAGTCCCTTTATAAGAATTTCCATACAACTACGGAAAGGATTTGGGATTATGATGTTAATCTCTACTCTTTTTAATAGTGGGTTACTGCTCTTTATGCTACCATCATATTCCTTCAGGGAGATGGTAGCTCAGCTAAACTTTTGTCCAGCTCTGACAACAGTTTTAAAAAATATGGATATGTTTAAGCCAAAAGCTCAAGCAGTGACAATAAACCAGTGGCGGGCTGGCAGATATGTAGCTTTGTCTTGCTATGAGCAGATGTATGTGTGCGCACCCTAGTCTACATAGTTGCAAGCTTAAATTGCTTAAGTTTGAAGCATAGCTTGTGTGCAGACAAGGTGTACAACAAGGATTCTGTTGTACAGTTTTAACTGTTTCATGGAAAAAAGTTCAATAAAGTAGTTAAATAGCTAATGTCTAAAACTGGAACAACCGGCTTTGCTAATGTTGCAGTATTGCTGTTTGACCCAAAGGTTTCTAACGATTGGAAGCTAGGCTGATTTGTACTGGAAGCAGTTAATTGCCTGCATGTGAATCTTCCGTATAATTCTGCAATGGCAAAATGTTCCAAAGGTACTAACAAAATCCTCTTCTACTGATCTTTCTCCAGGTGTTGTAATCTGCAGCTGACAAAATTCAACAAGAGGTTTTTTCAAACTGTTTTATATGGAAGTTGAAAAATACTAATATAACATCCCTTTTGTGAATATTGTTACATAATAAATGTACCTGATAACAAGTTTCCAGTCGAATTGCTTCAACTCTTTCAATGTTTTGTGTAAACAGATGATTGACTAGGGTTTCAATGGCTTCAATTACTTCATCAGAAATGCTTAAATATCTTAAGTTATCATTCTGATGCTGACACTGAAAACATTGACTTTGTAAATTGTAACTCTGTTCAATGTATTGAGCTTTTACATCTTAAATGAAGCATGTTGAACTTTGTCTTGTCATTCCACGAATGTTCTCCCAACGAACTTTGCCACTAGCCAAGTTCATCTGGGGCTGGGTAAGAAACTAATCATTTTGCTGATGGAGGCTATGAATCGTTCTTTCCAGGGGAGCAAAGCAGTAACCTGAAATGCTATCGATGCAAGTTTATAGTTGAGACTTCAAGGGCCAGTTGTGATTTAAAGATAGGAGCCTGAACTAGAGAGGCAGTCAATGCGTATGAAACACCCTCAGTGCATTCTGAAGTCCTGATGTGATCAATTGTCATGTAGCAAGGAGTGCTTTGTAGCTGTTGTTGCTTGTTCTTTACTTGATGCCAAATACAGCCCATCTGATCACTTTTTTCTTGGATTGGCTGCCTGTTTAGAGAGAAATATGTGAGCAAGTTGACTAAAAATCTTCTATAATATTGGTAAAATATCTTACTTTTGAGAATGAACTGTAACTGATATCTGTCACACTTCACAGGAGGGAGCTTTTTGAGCAGTAGCATCAGAAGCAGGGGTGCTCCACTAACCAGTAGTGAAGTCAGTATTAAACCTTCAGTGAAAGTGGCATTACAAAAGAAGGTATGGTCTCTGAGCACGAGAAAGAGCTAATTCTAGATTCTTGTCAAAATATTTTAAATATAATCCTCTTGCTAAGCAGTTTACAATTTTCAAAAATGGAATGCTCTATTTTCTGACAGAATGGATTTTTAACAAAACCTTGCCAGTTATGCGTTACAAGATGGGAAACTGATTTCATAAACCAGATGAAAAAAATACGAATATGCCATGGAGATACAAAATTGACTAGAGTTTTTTAACCTATGATGCTATACTTAAGCTAAAGATCATAATACAGAAGCAAATTAAGTCATAAGCACATTAAGATGCTTGCTGTAGAATTGTTCTGTAACAGAACAAGTCCTGCTTAAAATTTTGTTGAGAAAGACTTTGAATTTTATAAATCTAGATGCTTGAACTGGTATATTTTCACTAGAGGGCAGCACTTAATCACTGATTTGGAGACTTGACTGCTTTCTGTAACTTAGCAGTGCTGTCGCAGGATAAAATGTTGAAGGGTTTTGGTTATGGGTATCAGTTTACCCTGTTGTCTTCTTTGGTCACCTGTGCATTTCACTATTAGGGAAGTTTAAGTGGTGATGTAGGTTACTCCACAAAACTTAAATTTGTTTTCAGGGAAACAGAATGACTTCTGAAAACAGTAAAGATATATATATGTTTTAACCAAATCTCACTTAAGTGACTGTGAAGTATTTTTGTATTGTTGAATCCTGTTATCTTGTCTGTTCATTTCTCTTCCAGTGTGTCTTCACTGTACCCATGAAGAAATAATCCCTAGCCCCCTGATCCAAAGCCATTAGCAAGTCATTGTTAGCAGATCTACAATTAAAACTTAATCACAGATTCCTGGACTAATTTAATTTCCATAAATTCAACAGTTTCTGATATTTTTCTCCATCCTACTAGCCTCTAGTTAAGCAGGAAGTCCAGACTGATTGAATGGAAAAGCAGGAAAGGAAATCTAAAAGATGTTTTAAACTTACTTTGGGCGTACTGAAATGCTGTATTCTGTAGTGTCAGTGCAACTGTCTTCTAATAGTGTCAGGAAGAAAGGAGAGATCAATCTGAACAGTTATTAGCAAGTCATGTGATACAAGTTGCATGTGCCAAGCTCTATACCTGGATTATGCAATACATTTGAATTAATACGCAAGAGTATATAAGCTTTGTACTAAATATCTTCATCTTTGCTATTACATTTTTATATTCTGCAAAACATACCTTACTGTTTTATCCAATAAAGAAATGAAGATACCATTTACCTTGATGGGAGAAGAACCCAGAGTACTTGATGCATTTTGTATTGGGTATTGAGTAATCATGATCTAAGGTATTAAACAGGTTTTTTGTTGGATGATACTAAGTATTGCAAGAATTTTAAAGTGTTACCAGTATATCCAGGATACTTATTTGCAGTAGAATTGCCAGATTTCTTAATTACACATTATTATTGTGCAGTCTCATTTTGAAAAACTTAGCTCTTTCTCTATTTGCCATGTATTAAGTATACTTAAATTTCTGACCTGTTTAATTCTGTTTTTCTTAGCATGGCTCCTGGCACTGCTAAGCTGAAGTTTTCAATGAATTATTTCTCTACTTCTATTCCATTTTTCTTGGAAAAATAAATTTTATTGATGTAGCCTTTAAATATTTATTGCCACAGCCTTTCCCCTTCAGGCAGTCATCTTGTCAGATTTTGCAAGCTAAAGCAAGTTAGTCTGGTTAGTGCTTAGAAAGGAAACCTCCAAGAAAGAAAATTGACTAGCTGTTGGTGTGACATTGGTTATTTAGAGGATGATGCTCTTAGTTTTGTGGTCAAGTCAGTCTTAAAATAGAAAGAAGGAAATGTTGATATTGTTGACCCTGCTACAGATCCCTTCAGTGATTTCACATACTGTTCAGAGCTGCCTTTATAAGCCTGATACCCATCTTGGATGCAGTAAACTGAATAAATGTAAGCAGATAAAACTGCGTGTAGACATGGTCTGGGAAGGAGAACTAGGTTGGTGCAGTAGAGCTGCTGTTTGAATCTACTCCTGTTTAAGAGGTATATTGAGGTGAGGTGCAGTTTAGCAAAACTTAAAGGACAATGGTTTTCCTATGTCTCATTCAAAATCTAGAATTGCTGATCTTGAAATCGTGGAAACCTGTGGTTTTCAAATCTCAATGTAGAACCGGTTTAAACTACTGTGTGATTGAATTATACTAGCCTGTTCAGGGGCGCTGTCATTGAGGCAGTCTGCACCTATGTGTTATCGTCTGATAACTAAAACCTAGCTATGAAAGCTGTACATCTTACTATATTACTTGGAGACCCTCTAGTGTAAATGAAAAACTATAATCTGCTTATACACTTTGGCTACAGTGTGATTTAACTTTTATAATAGATACCATAAAATGTACCTGAAAACCCATCTTGGTGTTACGTTTTGCACAATTGCTTGCCATGAGACTTAAAATAGGAGAAAGAATTGAATTAGAAGGGGATTTGGAAACTATCCAGGAAACTCATTGAGGAAACTCAATGTGGGAGTCCTTACTCACAATTAATACTCTTTGTTATTCTTATGTTTTGTCAGTGGATGGATAAGGGTTCGGAAAGAGTTGTGCCCTGCAGGATCACTAATACTTGTTACTAATCCCTCATGTGAATTCTGAAGAGGGCTGAATTTGTACTGGTAAGAGGTGTAGAACTTGCAGCATAGGACAAGGTACTTGCTCTCTTACAGTGGTGCATGTTATGAGCAAAGCCAGTTTAATCCTGTGAAAACTCTTTTCAGGTAGTTGATCCAATATTAAACTCGCTGTAAATGGCAGTTACAGATTAATGACTCAAATATTGATATTTAGCAAATTTATGATTTGAGGTGAGGTATGTATTATAATTGGTTATTATAACTTAGATGCTTAGCTAGGTGAGGTGAATGAAAGACAGTTTTCTTTTGGAATAAAAATTCAAATGAAGCTGAGCATAATTCAGTCCAACATTATTAAGAGTATTTTAGCAATTAAGCAGAGAAATAAATGATGCTGCCTGGGGGTACTGTTTGACCTTCCAGCACAACTTTGCTGTCTCCTACAGCACAGATCTGTGTGACTGCTGTATGTTTCAATATAAGTAGTACAGTTTCATTCTTGAAATGAAAGTATTGTATTATGGGACAATTACTGCAGCTCTGTCCAAGCTGCAGTATGCTTCAGTTTAATAAAGTTAAGCCAGAAAGAATATCACTATGGTGTGAGATAAAGCAGTTGTAGTTTAGAAACAAACAGATAGTAGGATTCAAGGTTATACTTAATTGGGAAGAGACAAGAAGTAGTAGGGGTAAATAAAATAGTGAGATGACAAGGGATTCAAGAATAAGTCAAACTTGTGTAAGTTAATCTTGTAAGTAACAGCCCATATTGCTTATAAAAATGCTGTTGTCTATATTAAAACACACATTAGGCTTTCACCTGCCTAAATTAAGTTAGGCTCCCAAAGTTATTAAAAAATACAGAGGAATTCATGGGCTGTCAATCCCCAAACCGCTTTGTGCCAGAGTATTTCTGCTGTGGTTCATACTACATCCTGAGCTGAGGGTATAGAACGAAGTGATGTGACATCAGCCTTGATAGCAGATAGCTTATTCTGAAAACGTTGAGGAATTTGATAATGCACAAATTAAAATGGAATCAACTGAAAGTTTTAAATTCTGTATTGTTAAATTTCCCAGATAGACTTGTCTAACTTTAGAGGAAGGTGTTCGTTGAAATCTGTGAAAGTCTTTTTGAAATTCAGGACTATAAACAATACCTTTTTCCATTTTAGGATGAGGACTATATCTTACATTTTAATTTTTGAATAAATTCTGCGGCTTTGTTCTTATTCCCTAGGAGTACTGTGAAGCTCAATCGGTGTTTCTAGTGTTTCTCAAGGTATTTAAATAAAAGGCATGACAAGCATAGAATAGCAAAGGTGCTGGTTATATTGTATTGCTATGGTCAGAGAAGAAACCAGTATTTTGCTTAAAACATCCTATTAACATAATTTGTGCTACAGGGACAACATTCACTTGATCTTAATGTGAAGGCACTGTGTAATTCGAAACAGTTTCATAAAGCAGAGGAGGACTAAGTAATAGAAAAAATGTTAATGTATTCTTTGCTTGTAATCATCTGCACTTGCTGTCCCTTCAGTTTGAAGATCTAGAAGGGCTGTATTAAGGCAAGTAATCATATATAGTAGGTAATATTAGTCTCATCTCATGGACAGGGGAAAAGAGTTAGTGAGTTGAGATGAATTACATGCTAAGTCACAACTGGGAATTCAGGCTTAGCTCCTTGATTTCCTGACAGTTTTTAAAAACAGTAGATTATGCTGCTTTTTACCTCTGTTAGGCTAGTGTCATTGAAAACTGCCATGCTCCTTTCTTGCCTGCTGTGTTTCTTTTTTAACAGGCTTGCAATTTTTGAATGATGCCTAAGGTGTTTCATTCTCCAGTCTAATCTCCTTCTCCAGATACTTAAAAATGACTCTGATGATGAATGTGGTATTTAGATTTTGTGAAAAATACTCCTGCTACAGAAACTGACAATCGTATCAGATAGTATTTCTGACCAACCTGTCAGTTTTGGCAGCTTTCTGTGAAGATATTCATTTTACAGAAGTTCATATTGTGGAAAATTCAGTGTTGCACAGAAATCTTTAGGTTCCCTTGACTCTTCTGGAAACAGATGAAGATGCGATCCAGAAAAAGGGTGAAGGTCTTGTGGGGGGAAGAATAAACTGATAGAGGTGGCTATGGTTAGGGCTATATAAATATATCCTCCAGCAAATTAGATCTTCACCTGATCAATTAAAACAATGGAACAAAATTACATTTGACTACATTTAATGCTTTCCTTTTGGTTTTGCCATATGTTGGGAGAATATCTGAGTATTATTTAGCTTTTTCAAAATAGAATAATAAACAAGTCGGTGTTTGAGCAGTGATAGGATATGAATCTCTGAAGCTGGCTTAGATAATTTGGTATTTTAGTTGCATGAAGTAAGTGCATTGTTTTCAGGAGCAAGAAGAATTTCTCTTATCAGCTCAGCAACCTGTGTGGGCTTAAGCAAAACATAGCCAAGAGCAAATGGTGCAGAAATATATACAATAAAGTAAATTAGTGAACAGGTCAGGCATCTAGTATTGTATTTAAGAGCAAATTCAAACTGAGCTCTGGAAGATTTTACTAACTTTTAACTACAATAAAATAGCAGGTTTTGGCTGTCAGTCCCTACAAGAAGAAGAAACCACTATCTCAGCTCCTGCTGCCCTCTGCATGTGTGATCCTGAAGTTCAGCACAGCTGTCTGGCCAGGGTCGGTCTCACCATGTGTAGTTGCTGCATGTGGAGCCAGGCTTTATTCACAGAGCTAAGGAGGTACAAATGGCTTCTGTTATCTTTGTAGCATGGAAAGGGGTATCTGTTACTTAGATGATTTTCTGTGCATGGAGGTAAAAAGCAAAGGTGGGTCTTTTCTGCTCTGGAAGGGCTAGTTGGAAAAGGAGGTTAATGCTTTTGATGCTATTGATGCCAATGCTGTTGATATGTTGCTTTTCAAAAGCAGAAGTTCCTATGCAAAGAAGACACTTAGGGAGAAATCTCACTTTGTTTTCTCATCTACTGCTTGCTTGTAGCATGTTTGCAGGTACTACGGTATTTTACGTGTGGTTTCCATAAATGAGTGATTTAAAAAGTGCTAAAGCATGTGTGTGAAGCTGCTGTAGTTATGTGTATAGTTCTTTAATAGAAGCTGGTGATAAGGCCTATTACTCTAGTCTGATTTTTTGAGGAGCCTAAAAATCTACAAGTTGTCCTATTTCTGTGCTTTTCTGCCTTTTCCCTGATCTGTTGTTTTCATACAGACCCAGAGCAGAGCCTAGGAAAAAAATTAGTCAGTCTTTAGCTCAGGTAGCATGCTTAATCTAGAAATAGGCATATAACTGCTATTAGCACTCATAGCAGTTTTAAGTCCAAGCAGTCTTACCCAGTATTTTTAATGGGGCTACTTCAGTTAAATTATGCTCTTGATAAGTATACTGTTGCTTCATTAATTTTCTCCCTCGTAGTTTTCCTACATTTTAATAGCAAATGATCCTTTGCTCTCAAGGCCATGGAGTCTGCGTTTCCATGAAACACATGATATCATTTACAAATGCATTTTACTGTTTAACTGGCCATGCTGCTTTCAGAGATCCGTATAGTAAGAAGGGGTAGAGAAGAAAGCTTGCAAAAACTAAGTGGATATAATATCTTTTTCGTAAGTGGTAATTTTGTATGCTTACATTTCCATTTCATTACAATATATACTCCAGTTACTAACATATATTTTAACGTTAGGCAAAATTAGTTAAGACTTCATAAACACAAATGCTACTCTGCACATAAAGTGGTTTCATAAACTTTATAAGCATCGTTGTATGTGAGCCTACACTTCCTCACTGTATCAAAGTGAGATCACTCTTAAGAGCTCAGATATGTATATATTTTCTGTCAATTTCATAAATCCATGTGAGTTTGAAAAATGTTTTAAGGAATTTTACATTTCTTTAATCCTTAGTACTTAAACGTTATAGATGTAAAGCCTTAAGCCTCTGCCCACCAAAATATCACTTTGGTGTGTCAGCTGTTTCTGGCTAAATAAAGGTTTATAGGCTCACGGTCTTAATTAGATCACAGAAACCCTTGGATTTTGGAATATTGAACGCCTGTGCTGTAGCTGAAGCCAGTGGAGATTCAGGTGTTTACTTGCATCTGTTTTTATGGTGGGCCTGAGATTCATTAGATTCATTTTTTTTCTGGTTTTATCTCACTGAATGCTATAGTCATGGAGTTAAATAATACAGGCTGACTTGGTGTCAACTTCTTCACCTCCAAGCCTTGCAAATGAAGTATAGATTCAGCAAGTCCCTTCAAAAAAGAAGAAAATCCTGTGCTGTGAGGTCAAGTCTTGTGCCCACAGAAGTCAGCGAAAAGGTACATATTTCTGTTCCAGACCATTTTTTAATTACAGCTCGAGATTTTTCATTATACTATGCAAAAACTGTTTCTTCATGGTACTGAGAACCATGACCATCCAAGATATTTTAGAAATAGCTACACAAATGGATTTATCTAAGGCAAGGACAAGTTGAACTTGTTAAAATTGGCAAGTTAACAAGTAAAGTAGACATACCTATGTTACTAGGTGATGGAACAGCTGGGCAATTAGAGACTCTGCCAGAGTGGAAGTAGAGCAGAGGCTTCCTGCATGGACAAAATCACCTGGAGTCAAGATGTGACTGAATTTAGGAAAGAGGTCATAAGTTTCCTCAGAATAACCCCTTTGAATCCTTATCAAAGAGGTCAAAACTACTTCTTGGTATACTCACATGATGCTTTAAAAAAATAATAATAAAATTGCTTTGGTGTAACTAGAACTGAACCTCCAAACAGTTATTCCAACCAGCTGCTTGACTTTAAATGCAGGTTTCATTAGTTTTGTAACTGAGCCTGGGAAAAAGGTATCCTTGAGGAAATTTAAAGGGGTTTCTTGAAAGCCATAGGGATAGATCAGTTTAATATTAAAGTGAGCTATCAAGAATGCGACTTTATTACCATCATCACAGAAACTGTCTACTCAATGATGAAACAGGATCCCTTTCCTTGCATTTATAGATTTGTAACAGTAAAGCTGTGGGGATGCAGGCCAGAAGGAATTACAGGATAGGAAATAGGGCTTCTACTGCTTATTTGTTTCTTGGTCTTTTTCCCTAATTCCCACCGTATTCTCCCAGGTAGTTCTGGCTCTGTCTGCTCTCACCAGGCAGCAGCATCTTCACTAGAGGACTGAGAGCTAACTGCAGATTGCAGATTTACCAGAGAGGGAGCAGCTGCATTCCTTTATCATCCTCTGTGTTCCCATGAGCTTTCCACAGTGTAATTGGATGCATGTCTGTTCATCATTAATCTGCACTCACAAAAGTAAAATAAATATGCATGTTAATACATTAGTGTGGTTAGAAAATTCACAGATCCTCAATTTCTTGTTGAGACTCTGAAATTTGAATCCTAATTAGTCCTGTTCTGACTGTCAAAAATTTTTACCGTGTTAAATGCATTAAACCTTCTGGCTCTACATGCAGTCAGTTATCTCATAGAACCTATAACCTGGTATAAGCCCTGTTATGTCTACAGTATGCTTCACAATGTGACTCTTAGAAGTGGTAAGACTTCTTTGTTGAGACAGGCAGATATTCTGGGAGGCAGAGTTGCTGCTGCAGCAGCACAGATCAGAGGAGATGCGTCCTTCATACTCTCCTCGTGCAAGCTTTCTGCTCATATCTTTTACTTTGTGTGTATCAGGCGATTCAGTTGCTCTTGGTGAGTGTGGTATTAGCACAAGGTCTTGCTGTGTAGTAATTCTTAACCATGTTAGAAATGTCTCCATGAATTATGCTGATGAGTTTGCCTAATGTTGCTTAACATATTCTATTGCCAATTTAAGGCTGTTTCAGAGTATCTCTTCTATGAAGACAACAATGATCTCCTGAACAGATTTGTCACTAATACTTAGGCACTTCTAGCCAACTTATTTTGTAATGTTTTGGTAGGTCCTTCTAGCTTTAAAAGAGCAATAGATAATTTGTAAGAATGAAAAAAGCTTGCTATCGTAGCAGAAAAAAAAATGTACCAAGTCTGGAAAGAAGCTTCATATTTTTGTGTGTAAATGTTTTGGAAAACTTCAAGAAAAAAAAAGGAAGTTGAGCTTTTATAAAAAAGAGTCTTCTGGAACTCTTACTCAGAAGAACCATATGTACACTAGTTAACATAGATAAATGTGCTCTCAGCTGAACTCTGTTACCCAAAGGAACAGAATGTTCTCTAAAGTTCAAATCAAAATTTAGATTTTTCATATGTTCTTCTTGTCTAATACTTTAAAACCAGACAACTCTGATGCAGAGGAGATTTTTTCTCCCTGTTTTTCTGCTCAGGCAGAAGAAGTCTTATTCTGGTGAATCTGGCTCTAGCTGGATAAAAATATTGATTGAAAAAAAGTAGTTATGAGTACTAATTTGGGTTGGGCCTGTGCAATCTAATAGGGAATGAGGAGAAGCTTTCTGTCTCAGGAACACTGGCTTGGATGAAATATCATTTGGTAAACAATAGATGGGAGATTTTTTGCCACCTAATGCTCAAATGATGCTTTCCATTCATGTGGATGGAAATCCAATTTCTGCTAAACTGGAGCTTTTTGCATTGGCTTGAAAGAACACAGGAGTGAAATGACTGGAAAGACTGCATTACGCTCTCTTTTGAGATGCTATCCCTACAGTTGCATTTGTTTGTGATTGCGTGTGCTGTTCTCTGTCGTTCCCTGTAAGGCTTTCAGGGTTTCCCTGGTCAAGCAACTGTATCAAGTGGTTCTGGCTCTGCCATTCTTGCTTCTGATAACTGCATTTGTGGGGCTAAATCCTTTTCAGTGTGATAAATTCTGTTTTCCATGTCTTTGCCTTCCAGCCTCACTTCTTCCCTTTTAATCTAACTACCACAAGTAGTATAAAGGCAAAGAGTATGTTGCTGCATCTAGGTAAAACTTGCAGCTTTTGAAAACCTGCTAGGGCTGAGGTTCTTATTCTAACTCAGGCCTGTTGTTTCAAGAAGCAAATCTTTAATAACCTAACAGCATGGGCTGCTGCTGCCTAGAGGGAAAAGATTAACAATCTTCCCCCGAGCGTACCATTGTAATGTCTCTGCGACAGTTTTAGTGATGGCACAAAGCATTGATTTTTTTTTTTTAAATATTAGAAGTAGTCCCAGGCATTTATATGCCTGTTTGTCTCAATCTTTTTCAAGAATTCAAGCAAAAATTAATTTTGTAATGGCAGTGTGGGCAGAGGGAGAGAAAAGAGCAATATATCTATCTCTGTTGAGGTGTTCATGGGAGGTCACAGTATGGCTGCGGGAGTGTTTAGATGAGGAACAGGGAATACAGAAGTTACCTGGAAAGCCAGAACCAGATGTATGCTGTAGGGGAGCTTAGCAAGTTTTCAGGGAGCAGGTCGAGATGCTTGGAAAAATAGTTTTCAATGGGCTGGTCACGTGGCTGAGTTTCTTTGTTTTTCCCTTTCCTTTGTCGTCTTCCTCTATCCCTCCCCATCCCCTTACTCCTAAACTGTTTCCTCTTTGCTATGTTTTCTTGTCTTTTTCACAAGAAATCCCCTTGTGCCTCCTGTTTTCTGTAAAAGCAACCCTTACTTTCCTACCCTCAGAGCTACTGGAGATGTAGGATCAGGATCTTCTACCTGGGATCGGGAAGTGGAAGGGTTGAGCTGGAGAGCTCACGCACAAGTGCTGGCTGGTAAGGTTTACTAAGGCTAGTGCTGAAAATGGCATCAGCTGTCACCTCATATACTGCAGCTTCTTGGTGGCATTGGCAGTCAGCGAGTAAAAGCTCAGGTTGGCTTTTTGAACTGTACCTGTTGCTGAAACCGACAATACGATCCTGCTTGCGAAGGCAGAGCAAGTTGTTTCCTAGGGAGCTGCATGTTTTACCTGGGGCTTAGTATGACTCCAGTTTGTATACATACATAAATCCATTCTCAGCTTAGACCAAATATGGCCTGTCTTCCTTTTAGACCTGTGTTTTTACTGTGTATTATGGCAAAACCTGTAAGCCCTGTCATAGACCGGAGTCCCATTGCTCTAGGTACTCTGCCAACAGAAAGCAAAAGGATGACTTCTGCCTCCAAAAGGTTTACAAGGCTGGATTTTTTTGTTTGTTTTTTGTTTGTTTTGCAAAAGTCAATCTGGCTATAGTTTTTCATCTTCATTCATTCTGAGGTGGTAAATTTGTCTAGTCTGCTCTTCAGCTTTGTAGGTAAGGCTCTAAAGTCATTTAAGGAGTATGGAAGGGGATTAAAAAAAACGTAATAATGTTCTAAAAGTTTAAAATGAGCAAGTTTCATGACCCAGCAGATAAATTCAAAGAGAATCAAGCGATACTTGGCAGAGGTAAGACATCTGATGAACAGCTCCAGTACAGAAGGGCAAATGATGTCAGGTTCATTTGAAAGTAATTGTTTTTGTACATGGCTAGCATATAAACTGCAGAAATCTGACATTACAATAACTTGACACTACAGCATGTCCCTCAGTACAAATGGGCAGTGAAAGTAGGTGTTTTGTTTTTAATATTCAACTAGCAGCATTTCAATAGTGCCTAATTAACTTGAATATAAATACATCTAATTGAGAGATAAAACCACTGTAAAGCAGAAATGCTTCTACAAGTGCTGATCTGCAACTTTTCCTGAATTGGAAAGTGTGAATTTATTGCTGGACTAGATAAAAGCTAGGGGTAAGATGCGGATTCAGAGTATTTTTAGTCCTGTAAGTCAATTCCTAGTCGGTAGACAGAAAATAGTCACTGCCTGATGTCTGCTTATTCTAGTCTGCAAAATAAGCTGTTGGATGTCTTTTGTTCTTTGGTAGACAGGTATACTCATCAGCCAAAAATGATCACTGAATTTAGTACTGATTAGCTGCCTTGCTAGCAATCTCTGCCCAGAGACACAAATGTGAGAGGGATACAGATGTTAAAATAACCATTTGTCCTCAGAGATTGCTCTTTATCTTTTTTTTTTTTTTTTTTTTTTTTTTTTAAGAAAATGTGGCTTGTTTATTAGGTTTCTCTGGAAGTGTGATGAATGGCACAAGATACAATGCAATGGAGCATTGGGCACAGTCTTTTAAGAACAGATGTGGACAGCTGGATATGTGTAGCATTTGTGTGGCTGCCACCTCTTTGTCTTCTAGGAAAGTGTTTTTTGCAAACACTAGGTACAACATTTTTATGAAGTCTTGTGAATAACTAGTGCACGGGATATCAGGCTGATTTTTTGTGGGCAGATGCTTTTTGCAACTCTGAAGAATCTGTTACACAGAAGAATTTTTATAGAAGAGGCATGTGCAACACATCCCTCCACAAGCTGTTTGTAGTTATGCTGCCATGTATAAGTACCTTTTATTCAGAGAACTTAGTTTTAGCAAACATACAGAGAATACTACAGGAACTGGAATCTATCCTCTAGACTCAAAGGCCCTTAAACAGATAAATCTTCACTTCTCAATCCTTATAAATCTGTACGCATCGCAGTCTTGTTTAACTTTGTGAATTGCACATTGTGAAGTTTCACTTTGCCAGGGCTGTTCCAAGCACTTCATGTGGATAAGAATTTCCCAGACAAATGAATGGGAGAAGCCGTGAACACTGCATGCTGCAATACAGAACAGGATTTAGGTGTTAGTATATTGGTAAATGTGACTAAACTTTATCCTGTATGGTCTATTGGCTTAGTACATTTTTGAAAGTGGGCTATTTTTAGGATTATAACTCTACTGTTTAACCAGTTGAATGAAGATCCTAACAGTTCAAACCTCTTTGCCTCTCTGTTTTTTCTGTCTGCTAAATGGCTTTTATTGTGTTTCACTTTATGTGATAATCTTATCACAGACTGAAATGAATTTATCTCTTTTTGCTTTCTTAGATAGAAGCTGACGAGGTCACATTTTTACAAATAGGCTTCATTTGTAGTTGCAGAAACCTCTGAAAATTGAGGCTGCTTTCATTCTGCCATTTGCAATTCTGGAGAGTGAATAGTATGCTGCAATATAAGGAACAGAACCCAGGACTTTTCAATAAAAAAGGCCAAGGATCAGTCCTTTACCTGTTTGTGGAGCAATGTGCAATGAAATGCAATGGTTCTTTTGTTTTCTCTGATTCAATAATCTGTTAAATATTAAGTCCCAGGCACAACCCTCACATTGCTTGCACTGTGGTTCGGCATCGCACCAGCTGCTTCTAACCTATGTGGAGCTGAACCTAATAATACATAACGGAAGAAAGCACATTTCCTGTTGCCATGGGACGTGCATTCTACTTCATATAGCTCTTCTTAAAATATTAAAAATGAAGAACTCAGTTTTAATTAAGGCATTTCTTGGTGTAACGTGGGCTTACTCTTTTTTCTATGGTGATTTTTGTGGCTGTGGTTGTGTATCTATGTGTTTCTCTCCTTCTGTTTGGAAAGAGTCATATTTTCACAGCAACGTAACCCATTTTTCCGTTCTTGCAATTGTTTTGGAATAAGAAGTAATCATCCAGGACTGACCAACTTGTTCTACCAAACATTCTGTTCTCAATTCTAGTAAATTGCTTTGAGAATTGAGCAAAGCTCTGCTCAATCATGCAAGATAGCCATCACAAAGAACACCAGGAAAGTAAACCTACTTTAGCCTGTCACAAGCGTGCTTTTTACTTCTTAAAGATAAAACTGTGAGGGCTTGATTCTAAATGCACAAAACCTAAGAGTCTTCACTGAATAAGGGAATTAGCTTGATAAAATAACTTCATCTTCCTCATTCAAATTCCCAAATTTAAGAAGTATTTAACCTCTAATTTTATTACTAATAAAGTACTACTACTTTGATAGAACTTTCCATTTGTGAATCTCAAACAGTTTTGCAGTTATGAATTAAGCTATCAAATGCCCCTTTGAAGAAACCTGCACATAAGTGGCAAGTGTGTTCCTGGTTCTATACTCTTACCTCCTTCGGGTAGGAAGGCACTTTGTGCCGGTGTTTTCTAGTTTTCCTTTCTTAAATGCAGCCAGTCTTTGTCTATACAGGAATAAACAAGGGCCATCTTCTCTATGGTTCCTTTTATGTCTAATCCTTTGTTTGCTGAGCTTGTGCTTTTAGGATAGCCAGAACTACAAAGTTTTGCTGGTATATCGATGTGTAATATTAAACGTTGATCATTCATCAGTGAACAAGTATTTTATTAACTGGTAGATGATAGATGATTTACCATTTTTAAATCTGGCTCTCAGACTGGTTCATTTGATCTATTTTGGTCCATACCTATTGTTGAGCTAGAGATTTCTAAGAGCTTGCATGTCTCCAACTTAACATTAAGAAGCAGATCGATGAAATAAGAATTTGAGTAGATGGATATCCTTGGGGGCAGGCATGAACTTGGTGAAAAAAATAGTAACAACAAAAGTTGAAAACAACTCTTCTGCCTGAGTATGGTAGTTAAATTTAGCAAAGCTTAGCAAAATTTAGTAGGAAAATGATTAAGGAGTCCAAAGGAACATACTTTGAAAGTTGTCTCATTTTGGCTACCTACGCAACTGTACTGGAAAAAGCCTGGAAGACTTTTTCCAATTGTATTTCATTCCATCTCCTCCATACTATTTGCACCTCATTACACATCTAGTTACTCCTCTTACACAGAAGATAAAGCTGCAGTGGAGAGAAACTGGGTGCTTTACCTTGCCCCAGTGAACTTGATTGTACTACCTTGCATAAAAAAATCTGTTGTGAGGGAGTCTCTGGTTGAACTTTCGTGTTTCACAGTAAGACATAGGGATCCTGTGAGAATAGGAGATGTTTGTATCATCTTCTGTATGAAGAATTTTATGTTGCTCTTTGAATAATGGAGTGGACATCTGTGCACTAGGGGTTCAGTTTCATAAATCCATACCCAGAGTCTTGGTCTTGTCTGAGTTCAGAAGACTGATGAGGCATCTGGCTATGGCACATAAAGTTTTGTCAAACAATCTTCTAGTTCTGCATCTTGCATGTGATGCAGATTTGTAGGAATTAGAAATAATAACAATAAGTTGACACTTTGGGCTCCTCATCTCAAGACTGCTGCAGCACAGAATATTGTAGGTGTGGTGCATATCATACTATTACATGGCAGAAGTAACCTCTGTCTGTATTTTATTGGCAGAGTGTCAACAGTCTCTATCTGTATCCCTTATGCTCCAACTAAACCTCATGGGAAAAATGTCTAGATAGCATTTTACTTGCTTACTGCTTTTTGCTCTCAGTTTTAAGTAAATATTTTTATTTAATGGAAGCATCTCCTGTGATCTTCTGTCTTTCTTACAGACTAGCACATTACCCTCAAGACAGAGATCGGTATCTTACAACTTTCTTTTTTCGTGTCATTTATTATAGTTAGTTAAGTCTGAAATTAAGTGTACAGATTTAGTAATGCGTCATTTTTATACTGATGCACAGTCTGGCCCATATTCTTTCATGGCCCATATGCTATCTCCCATATACTTAAGAGAGGAAAAAAAAAGTAATAGGAATAAGGAAAGTGATATTGGAGGTAGTTACTATTCTCAGAAATGCCTTTTCCAGAAGTATTCCATGAAGATTTCTTGCAGTTCATCATTTCTACTTGTATGAAAGATGGGTAGCAACTGCTTGAAAGAAACCATCCACCTTTTGAGTAAATAACATTTCATAGGCTTCAGTAGACTTTCTACACTTTTTATTTTAAGGATTATAAAATAGTAAATATGACAGGAACAAAAAGGTTAGGTCATTGCAGTTGGTCAAGTGTAACAAGCTAATGATAGAGACTCTGAAAAGGGCAGCATGCCAGGGAAAATGCTCAGGGCAGTGTAAATTCATGTTAGTAAAACAGCTAAATAATGTCATTAATTTTATCACTACAAGTGTTTCCAAACACTGGGCAGATGGCTGCTATGTCTTTAAACTACTTTTTCTCTATAAATCTTCTGCTTTGAAATAGCAGCATTTTTCATTAGTGGTGGTGTTTGTTTGGGTCAATTCTTTCAGTTTATACCAAAGCAAAACTCCCACTGAAAGTCTTTACACCAGTCTCTTACAGTTCTGAATGACATGCATGGAAACAGGTCTGGTTTTCATAATGCTGTATTTAAGCCATTTGAAGATAGGTATAAATACATTTAGGAAAATCTACAATTTTTGAGGGTTCCTGTTTTTAAACGAGTCTCATAAATAAAAGGTAGTTAATGCATAAGAGAGGATATCAAATGCAATCTGACTTTAAGTTCTAGAAACGTTTTCACATATTCTTTATACATGTTGTTTGCAATATTAGTGTACTATATGTGTAAACACCTAAAAAGACTAATAGTACTTAGAAAAGTGGGGGAGGATTTGATTATTTCAGCAAAAGTGTCCAACTAGTAACAAAATAAAATTGCAAGAAAGGAGGAGGAAATGCCTGTCCTGTGGATGTTCTCTATTGTTTGATGCCTGCACTGGAGTACGTGTTTTATACTGGCCATGTGCTACCTTTGCAGCTGAAGTGGAGTCAATCTGTGTGCGCTCAGTCGGTCTGGCACTTTATGGTCCTCATCAGGCATATGTATATATGGTGTCTGATGCGTTTACACAGGTAAGTCCCTGTCTGCTCTCATACTCATTATCAGAAAGAGGGTAGCCAGATTCAAACTGCTGCTGCTGCCAGAGTAAATACTATAACCTGTTTCTAGGGACGCTGTGGGAAGAGACCATGCTCTAGAGCAGATGGGATGTCCTGACAGGTTGCAAATGGCCTGTGTCCTGTTGCTGGATGCTATTGCTTTAGAATATGTGTGTTCTATAAGCAAATTTTTCTGTAAATAGTTTTTTTTCAAAGCTTTTAATTTTGCATTAGAGACTCGCCTTGTGGGAAGTCACATAGGCAATAGAACTAGGTACTAAGGTCAGTCTTAATTATTTTTTGAGCTGAGATTCAAAGCTTACTTGGTGATCTGGAAATGACAGAACAAACAAAACTGAAAGACTTTTGGTGATCTGTATATAGAGCTTGACGACTTCAATATAAATTGGAAGCTGTAAATGCAGTGTACTAACTTCTCTTTGAAAATTGGAAAAGTAGACTAAATATAAACAGTGAACAATCTTCTAATGTTTTCAATTAACTTTTTTCCTTTTTTTTCGTAATCAAATTTAATTGCTTCAAATTTTCATGTCTGGAAAATGGATTTATGAATCATTATGCATTTGCTACTGTTGCAGACTACTTCTTCATATACCTGTATCCATGGTATGCTCACTTGTATGCAATACCTTACCTTGAAAGATTCTTTCAGTATTGCATTTTTATGGGATGGTAGTTCAGCAGTATTACCCTAGTAGAAGAGATTCTCTAATCTTTGATTGCTGTTGAGTAGTTCTCCTCTTTTCAGGGAGAGAGGTAGAATAGTGCCATTCCAAACAGGCTTTGATGAGGACTTCCAGAAAGGACTGTCATGTACTGTATTTTGTATCAACAGTCTCCTTTGACTGCCTCATAACTGCTGTGTTCAGTACTGTTACAGCAGAGGGTAATAGAGTGGAGAATGAGGAGAAAATATTTAATCTCTTAAAAAGAACAAATCATTAGATCAAGCAATGCCCATTTACTGATTATGTAACCTGGCTAGGTTCTAAGTAAGGTTGGAGAAGAGCAATTGTCCAATGATATCTAAGTATTAATGTTGAATGAATGAATGTCAGCAAGAAAATCAAGAAACTTGAATGGTTTAATGTACATATAGAATTGCAGGGGATAAGATCTAGATGGACTGGTGCTATCCTGGGCATCCTGTTGTAAAACCCCATCAGTAGAGTAAACGAAGGAAGAGAAACATGATATTCAAGTAGAAGGAGAATAAAGATATGAAGACAGATGTATTTATCTCTGACACTGCTCATAGATAAATTCAGGATTAAAAAAAAAAGTTTGTAACCTCTGATGTGATGAGGTTTTGAAACAACCTTCCAGTTAGAATGGTGGGCAGAAGAAATCTTAACTGCTTTTAAGATAAAGTGTGATGGTTTTATGAAAGAGCTTATTATGCTATGGTTCAGTGTCATGGGGGAATTAGAACTGGAATCCAAAGCCTAATCTAGTGAAATGGAGAAAAAAAATACCAAAAGAGAGAAATCTGAAATGTCATTTTTATGATTTTTTTTTTTTTATTCAGTACTATATCTCATTTTAACTGTCTTCAGAGTATGAATTGTTCATATTTATGCACATAATTGACTAAGGCTTTCTAATGTCTAAAGAGGCACCTATCCAGCGTAGTTTCTGGGTTACTGTCTCTTTGGATAAAAATCTTCAGGAAAAAAAGAATCCTTCTGAAATATTCTGAACCTTGTGATCGGGTGGGACTACATTATGTTTTATAATATTTTGTATTCAACATTTTTCATCATGAACTCACCAAATAGAAGCAAAGGGAGGTTAAGGGACTTGTTTAAAGTCATTCTCTGAAAGGCAGAAGTAGGACTAGTAACTGTAAGTCCATATTCTTTCTGTTTACCTGGAGTAATCTTTGAAAATGCCACATACTGACTTAGAAAAGGACTTGGAGGTTCATTCCCAGTTTAACCTGCATACAGGACTCCTGAATTCTTACCAACTTTGAAACAAATATTCTTTGCCTGTATGGGTATTCATATGTAGTACTACAGAAAAACCTACAAACTTCCTTTTAGCTTAATACCTTCCCATGCTGGTGGATATGTCTGCAGCCGCTGTATTGGTGATGTGGCTTGACTGATGCAGCAGACACAGACACACTTGAGAGGAAATGAATGAAATTGCACATTGCCATGGTGTTAAGGTCTCCTGCTGCTACATACATGCCTGAGTGAGACTGAAGGAGTTTATTGAAGGTGAATGTAAAAAACAGGACCAAGATGTTTAATTTTGAAGTGACAGACTTCTTCCCTTGATGTTTTTTCGTATGGATCCATTTCTTTTATACTAAATGATTAATCATGGCTTCTGTCACTTGGCCTGTTGGCTTCAGTAGCAGCGCTGGAAAAGAATTCAGTGTGGCTTGGAACCAATAATGCTGAATTTCACTGTGCTAATTGGTGATTCTTAAAATATAAAATAGCCAAAGATATCAACAACTGAAGATTTTGGGCCTCATGAATATGAGGAAACCTTAATTTTGTCAGAGGAGAAAATTTTAAATGCTTTCATGTCTTTGAAAAATATTAGCTAAATTGAAGAACCTCGTTAATAGTTATTCTTAAACTATAGCAGTATTTTTTTTATTTATGGCTGTAATGATTTAAAATTATTTTATTTTTATGAAGACATGTTGAGCACCCTGTCTGTTATTCTGAGTAATCTAATAGTTGAACAGTTGATTTTTTTTGTTAAATGGTGACTGAGATTTAGCAATTTCACCTGGAAAAATGACTGGTGACTAAAGATAACTGCCTGATAAAAGATAGGACTGGAATTATGTAGGTCTGACCATATGCCATAACAGCAGTAAATAGATGACTCCTGAAGACTGCATGATATAAAAAAACTGTGGTTGCAATCAGATAGTAAGAAATGACTGGTCATTAAACCAATATATGCTAATTTCATTAGATATTAATGAGGGTAATAAGTCCCGGTAAACTGGTCATTAGTCTGTGAATAGCATTGACTGACTCTACTGATCTCTAGTGAGGTGCATTTTAATCTTGCCAAGTGTCAATCTAACCCTGTATCTCTCCTTGTTGTCAGGAGACAGCACCACTTTCTTCAGGTTTTATCTATTTTATGGTATAAAGACTGACAGGATCCCAATATATTTTGATTTTTTTCCCATCTGGTATTATTTGCATTTGTTTTTAGTAAGGTATTTTTGATTTGTCAATCAATATTTTGATTGACATCTCCCTATCGGAAGCATGGAGTTAAAAATCCTCTGTTTTTAAAGAAAATAAAATAGTGCATTGAATTTTACACCTTGCAGTGCCACGTGATGACGCTAACCTATTTCCCTTCATCTTAATGAACTTCAGAGAAATATTTACTTTACAGTAAAAACAACAACAAGAACAAAACAAAACTGCTCAGAATCTGGATATTTTATGCTGTAAAAACAAAATATTTAACACCTTCCTAAGCTCCCCAAGTTGGTCCTTTTCCTCTGACAAAAGGAATCTACTAAAACTTTTAGAGAAATCTAGGGAGAAGTCTTTTTAGGACCAAATAATGTTCCCTTTCAGGCTGCTCAGAGTACTCAAGATAATGTGCTAGCAAAAGTAATTTCTCAGTGAGAAATCTGTCCAGATTTCTTTGCATGTTGATAATGTGTTGATACCAATTTAACAGCAAATGATATGTGAGGCATTGTCAGATATGGTGTAAGCAATATGCTACTAAACGTGAATTTTTCCAGACATTGTAAACAAGAGGGTCAGACTGTAAATTGAGCCTGATAATAGAGGCAGTTAATTTTTTTTTCCTTCTATTTCTTTTTTCTCCTTTCTTCCTCATTTCTAGTGACATGATTGAACTATTTGCTCTTTCTCGTTTTGTCTGATATATTGTACTATCTGTACTGTTGCCCTGTCCTTCTCTCTACCTGTGTGACTTCCCTGGGACTAGTCAGTCTGGCCAATTGATACACTTGTCCTCAAGGATACCATCAAAGTTACCTAAAAGACATTTTAAGTGCATCTTCTGTGAAACCTCTTGTAAATTTTTTACATGTGAAGACTTGGTGTTTTTACTGGGGTTATATTAAACATACGTGAGTAGGTAGGTGAATTTTCACAACGTGCAGTCTCACTTGGTTCTCTCTGTAGTTGGTAATGGTATAGAAGTACTCTCCTTGCAAACAGGAATTGCAAAATGAAAGTTTGGATGACTGACCACAGGAGATGTTTGTGAACCATCTTCCTAATCCCAGCAACTACTGAAATCACATACTGAGCTGCTGGTCTGCCTGCTACAAGAGGGGAAAAATTACCCCATTAATCTTTCTAGTCTATCTTTGATGTCACATATGGAAGGTGAGATCTAGATGAAGAAAATCATTCATTGTGTTTCTGTTGAAATTAAGAGGAAAAAATATTTATATCAGCATATTCAGATTTCTTTCACTGTTCATGTTGCTTGTATGCATTTTGGAACACATCAAGTGATGGTAGGCGTCAAAGTACTGAACATTACTAATCCTATTTTAGTATTTTTATTTCTTTGATAGAAAGAAATTCTATCAAAGAAATTCATTTTGAATGTCCTTGAGAAAGGCAGCTTATGATTTGTATGGTTCCCCAAAGGGAAACTTCAATGTTATCTTGTTTAAACAATGCTTATTGCTTGAATTGTTAATGTGTTCATCATTTATATAGGGCAAACCCTCCATACATTGTACTTTTGTAACTGAACTTGTGGATTCACCTAAGTGTCTCTGATGCATTACTCTGTTTCTGGCCACTTGATGTTGTATTGCTAGAAGACCGAGATTGCAAGATCTCTGGTCCATGGGGATAAAGTAGATGTGAGGCCAGAGGGTGTTTGCTCTGACTGCAGCTGTCCACCACCTCTAAAGCTCCATTTTACATTTTAATAATGACATTATACTCAGAATCCTTTAGCTTTCTTGAGATGAGATGACCTTTCAAAACCAGGCTGTGATGGAAGATACCTGCTTTCTTTGTTTTGCAGTTTGTGCGTTTATACCCCTTTAGGAAAGGAATGAGGAGGTGGGGGGGGGGAAGGGGCTTCCCTTTGCCTTGCTCTGCCTGTGCCTTAGGGGAGAGAGATTGCCTGGTCCTGTGGCCAGGAAGGGTCTCCAGGGGAGGTAGCCAGCAAGGACCCCATGCAACCAGTTCTCTGAGGGGACAAAAGAGGCTTTTTTCTGGAGAGCTGGAGCAACTGAGTTGGAGGTGTGAGGCAGCTGGATTGAGAGCACTGCTGGAGGTGAGTGTCTGCTCTGCAAGGATACAGTGGGCAGGGAGGGAAGTTTGTTTATAGCCCACCTTTCAATTTAATTCTCTTCACCAGTGGATCTGAGATTGTACTCTCTAAAAGAGTTGTTGTTCTAGATTATTTAAAAGAAAGCTTTAAAGATTAAAAAATATCTTGAGGTGTACTTGCTTAAGGAATTACAGCAGTGGAGATAGCTGCTGGCTGTTTCTGCTGAGCCAGGAGTTGAGTGGGGCAAGGGAACTGGTGCTTCTAGCAATCCCTGGCATCCCTCCTGTCCTTTGGTTTCTCCCCTTGTGTGTTTGTGAGGCATAGCAATGGATAGATCTAACGCAGAGTTGTTTTATGATTACCTCTGTTACTAGTTGCCTTTTTTAATGTAATTTGTCTTCTCTTTTTTTCTATCGTACCTTTAAATAATTTTTTTGCAATAGAAGTTCCTTTTCACAATGAGCACAATTCACACCTAATGTTCTGCTACCTTTAGTCTGCAAACTCATCCATTTAGATTTGTAAATTATGAAGTATTTGTGCTGTATGAAAGAGACACTAATCAGATGGGTTTGGCTGGGAGTTGAAACTCCATACATCTGCAGTGCAAGCCTCTCAGATGTTCTCATCAGTTATAGGAGCTTCAGGAAAAGATGGGAATAACCATCAGGCTGAAGCTTTGTGTTTCTCCTTTCTGGGTGGATCATCATTCTTCAGATGTGTACAGAGAAAAGGAGGAAGGAACTTAAAGTCCAAGTCCCCTGCTAGTCTCAAATGTAGTAATTGGGAAGGCAAGGCTAGGAGGAAGCTACGCAGTCCCTGAGGTGAAGAAGTAGTATTTCGGGAGGTATAGGCCTCACTGTTAATTAGCGATAGGCTTAATGGAGTAGATTCTTCTCCCTGGTGTATATGAGGCAGGTAAAGGAGCGGAGCCCACAGAACTGATGCCTCCCCCCACTTTAGTGCTTGGGGCATTGAGAAGAACCTACTCTACACAATGCAGTTTAAAAATCTCTCCCAAAACTAATCTCTTAACTAATTTCTCCCAGAGCAATTAAACCAAACTAACGGGTCTCTTCTTTGTTTATATGTGAGCCTTGCCTAGAGTAATTAGGTTTTGCACTTTTTGAAAGTGCTTATATTTTGATTTGTGCTATGAGAGTTCAAATACCATTCCTTGGCAGAAACTGTTCTGTACTTTCAAAAGATATTTCTGTTTTTCCAGTTGCCTCTGGAAAAGGAGAGGCTAAAAGAGGCTCACTGGAAGCTACTAGGAGGGTAAAATAGGGTAAAGCTTTTGGTGGCGTTTTGCTGTAGCCCCAGTGCTGTATGGACATAAGGCAAGACATGTAGGTGACATAGTTTATTAAAATAACTGGTAGAGTTTGACAAAATTCATGCAGATGTGGAGCACATGAGAACTGTGGTAGAGCAGACCTGAGCAGAGCAGAGCAAAGAGTCTTCTAGCTAACCCTAAACAATAGGAGTCTGTTAGCTGCATGTGGTTCTTTTGATACAGAGAATTATTAGGTTATTAATTTTTTTTAGGTAACTGTTTCTAAATATGTACCTGCCAGTACATACTAAAATTGAAATGATTAAAATATAAATTCTTAAAATAAACATCTCTTGCAGATAAGGTAGATGCTTTCAGAAGAGACCAAAACACTGTAACAGGGAAGAGCAATCTTTGGTGGGTTTGGTACTTAGAAGAAACTCTGATCTAGGGAGGGATTTCTAAGGATGCAAGTGTTGGCAGTTTTTTAGACTTTACCTTTGATACGTCCCTTCTATTGAAACCTGGTAGTGAAATTTGACTGAATCACTTTTGTCTCTTTCATGAGCATTACAGAGTTTTGGCTGTTTCTCTCCCTCATGGTTCTCACTGGGAACTCTTCCAAGCTTCTGCCTGTGGGTTTTGTGGTTGTCAGAATTGCAATGTATTCATATTTCATGCTGGAGATGTGCTAAGCTACACAATGAGTCTGAGAGCAAGGATCAAAATACTCGGTGGCATGGATAGAATGATGTTTTGCATGATAAATTTTATAACCACAGCAGAAAAGTCTCATTTGGTTTCAGATTTGTGGTATCTCACTCCATGAAATACTCTAAACTCAGGGCGAGACATTCTGTGGGTAGTAATTTTAACAAAAAGATTTTGTGTTGCGGTTATGCTATGTAGCAGTGTGTGAATCCCAACCGATATGTTCTGAAGCAGGTATATTTGGGTTAAAACAATATATTCTTAAACATGATACGTATTTTACACCAAATATAATGAGTATTAGTATATTTTTAAATCAACAAGTGCTAAATGTCACTCTAAACTACCCATAGTAGATAAATATGTTTTCTGAATTGGGATTAAAATAAGGTTAAGAAATAGACTTCATTTTCAGAACTGCCAACTTCTTTGCTTGGGCTGACTTGCTATGTGACTTCAGCTATATTCCATATGTCATCAAGTTTGTTTTCTGCTGTGGGTGGCCATTAAATTGCTCATAGTTTTTATATAAAATGTGCTCAACTACTGCTTGATAATCGCTGTTTAACTGTATCAGGCTGTCTAAGGGGACCCTCTGGCAGCAAATGGCTGGAGAGTACAGGCAACAAGCAAAGCCTTCAGCTAGACAGCTGGGCTGGAGCAGATTATTTAAGGTTAGTGATGATAGGAAAGGGAATCCACTGGGCTCTTTTGTTTATCTGTTTTTGGTGGATCTAGGAGAGATACAGGTTTGGGGCAGAACAGAATTAAAATCACTTTTATGACACCTATAAAAGCATCTAAAAGATGAGAACCCAGCAAAATGGGAAATAGTATTTGATTAATGACAATGACTAGAAGCAATCGCCATTTCTCTGGGAAAGCACGGTCCTGCTGCTGCTGCACAGCTGTTGGAGTCGTGGCGCGGGAGCTTGGAAGCAGCTCACCTTACCCTCGGACCAATATTTAGGTGCACAGGCCTGGAGGTTTGATTGCCTGAATAGGCAAGATGGTTTGAGCTTTTCCTTAGGATTCTACAGCTTTGCTCTTCTGCAGCCAAAGCAAGAAATTGTCCCTTAGAGTGCAAGGAGTGGTAACGCTATTTCCAAGATGGATTTTCTTCTGAAGCAGTGAATACCAAGGAAGAGAGTTTTCTGTGGCCGCGAGATGGCAGTCACAGAGCAAAGTTCAAACTGCAGCTCTTCTCCGCGGGATGCATTACAAAAACCAACACTGTGCTCCTTGAACTGCAAAGATGCCTATAAAAAAAAATGGCATAGCAGGTGGAGAAAGGTACTGTGCAACATATATGTGAAATACTATGTATTTGCTTCAATGATATTTCTCCCCTGAAAACCACCAAGGTGTGGCACTGTGTGTAAATATAGACTCTTCACTGATTTGAGCATTCACCAGAGAAAATTTCTTCCAGTTTATCTTCATCATTTTAATGACCGAGGCAAGTGGAAGGCAGTGGTATTATACTAATGTATGTATAATGATTCCAGCATACTGTAGTTACTTTAAAACTGTTTAATAGTGATCTTTTTATTTCAGTTATTTCACTAGAGGCTGCACAAATCGTCTCGTTGCTTTCATGCCTCAATCCTGAGGGGGAAAAAAAATCACTGTAAAAATTGGTTTAGAATGTTCCCTGTTAAACTATTTTCACGGGTCAGAGGCATGACGTGAAATATTTCTACAGAGAAAATTACAAGTTCTACAGTACGTCATTGCTGTAGGCTCCATTTTCACATCCTGCAAAATAGTTCCTCTCCTTTCTTTTCATTTTCTTGACGTGTGAATGGGTATGGAAGTGTTATCAATGTTGGCTGAGGTGTTGTGCGCTGATTTTGATGAAACTATTACAGAAATAAGTTAGTGTTAGACTCTTCTGTAGGAATTTCAGTAGAGCCCATACACTGTGATCACTGCATTAAAACACATCTCTCTCCATCTGAAGTCTGCTTCTCTTAATCTGCCAAGGTCAGACATCACTACATGCAGCTGCAGAAATGGATTCAAGTTAAGGATATGTTACAGAGGACAATATCCTCTGAAGCAGAGGTGTGTGTGCTATTTCAGAGTGGATAGCTGCTTCTTGATCTTAGTTGAAGTCCTGCTTGCTGCTGCCAGACTTCATACATGTACTGAGTCTCTAGGCTGCCTGTGCTTGTGTCCATCAGGGCAGAGCTGTGCTTGCCCACAGGTTTGTTGCTCCTCTAGAAAAGATTTAGTGTTTCATAAGGACCTTCTGAAAGTGGGACAGAAGTACAGGCAAACATATTTATGTCCCTAAAACAGGGATGAACCTAGCATCTGATACTGAGGAGTTTTCTCATGCTGTCACCTACCAGAAGGAATAATTGCAAAACACTTTGGAAAAGCACAAAGAAATAAGAGGCAATAGGCTGTGTTTTCCCTGTTTCATGTCCGAGGGAAAATAAGGATACAAGAAAGTGCCTTCAGTAGACTGGCCACCTGATTACCCTCCAGTTAGAGGGTTCCCTAGGAATCCTGATATAACTCAATGTTAACAGCTTGTTGCTCCCTTCTAATATACTGGCAAGTGAGTATTATTGGGTGACTCTTAACTTGGAAAGGAGCCAGAGTTACCTATGACACTATTAAAATAAAAACCATCTAATAAGATGTCTAGTCAGTTTTTGTCTTATGTCTAATGTAAGCTGACACAGTGGGACAGTGAGGACATGAACAGGAGCATACGAATTAGCTGATGCCAGGCCAGGCATGCTCTAGGCAATTACATTTTACTGCTGGGTCAAAGCAGAGTATGAGGGGGGGCTCTGTCTGCAGTAGAGCAAGATTTTTGTCAACATGCTCATCAGTCGAGTGAGTCTGGGAGAATAATTAGTAATTATACCAATAAACGGTGGTGGAAAGTAGACTTGTTTCTCTGGTATTTGCTTTGGCTTTTCCAACACTTTGAGCTTGTATTTTGGAGGAATACTACACAAAGGCTTCCTAATCTCTCTCCTTTGCCTTCTGCCATGTTATTTTTATTTCTTGGGTGATTAATTCATTCAAGTTGTAAACTAGCATCAGACTGAAACCCTAAAGAATGACGTTTTCTGGCTGTATATGGAGCATGTGCAATATATGTAGATTTTATGTATATGTAATCTTACAATTAATAACTGGAGAAAAGACTGTTGACATGCTGGCTTTTCCCTGCCATGGCTCTTTTTCTTTTGGTTAAGTTCAGCCTTTCCTCTGCAGCCTGGAGCTTGCAGCACTGCTTTCTACTTTCCTTTCCTGGACCTGTCAATTGGATGTTCTGGTTTGTGCACATACTGAGTGACCAGAAAGACAACACAGTGGAGTAGAGGGGCAGAGGAGATTTGGTATGAAGAGAGAAGGAAAAACCAGAACTCTGGAGCTGGGTGTGGGAGCAGAATGGCAAAGTGGCAACTTTGTAGCCTGAGGAAAAAGTTGAATCTAACAATAAATTGTTTATGGACAGTAAACATCAACCTCAAGTAAATATCAATTCTAAATATTGATTTTTCAGTAAACGTAAGTTCTGAACTCTGCCATGCCTAAGTATGAACAATAATAGTGCTGGCATCTCCATCCTATTCTGTTAATATCTCAAGTTCAACTAGCAGTGAGGACCTGTAGAATGGACTAGATTGAATCTTTAATGTCCTTTTTTTTTTTTTTTTTTTTTTCCTTATCTTTAATGGTATTCATGTTTATCTCTTGGAAGATTCACACTACAAGCTAACTTTTTCTCCCAGCAGCAGATATATGCCAGTAAAATTCCAAGAATTGTTTTCCAAACTAGAAATAGTAACTAGCAGGTTTCAATGAACTCACTAAATCTGGCTAATGATGGTAAAGACATTCCTTAACAGTGAGTGAGTGGTCTGAGCTTGTAATTTTAACTTGAAAAGCCCAAACTCTTTTGTTGAATTGTATTTTGTTCCTGATTCCTAAACAGTGCAGTCAAAGAACTGTAAAGTCTCCACAATAAGGTTTAATTCATATTTTTTTTTAATAGGTGACTGGATTGATAGTGTATATGCTTCCTAGCATTAGTATTCAGTAGCAACTAGTGCTTAACCTACTGAACAATCAGTAGTCTGACTCCTAAAAGCTGTTTATACATATGAAAATGATCTGGAATTATAGAACATGTTTATATATTGGTAGCAATAGCATATTTGGGCTCCAGCATTGCACAAATGCCCAGTTTGACATCTACTAAGTAAATCTGCAGTTACAGATAACCTTGTTGCTTATGCATATTTGAATCTTTATTACAAAAATGTACTGTGCAGGAGAACAACTGCAGTATGCTGAGCCTTGAAATATCTCTGACAGATTCCCACGTATTCAAGATATTTGGAGCAAATTCTCAATTTGTTTGAACGTTTAAGCACATCTGTAACTTCCTAAGCACATGGGTAGTCTCACTGACTTCAGAGAGGCTTGTACTTAAAATGAGTCACTTAGTACAGTGCAGATGCAAGGCCTAGCAGATGTGAAGGTCTCAAAAGAAAAACTTTCCCTTGGTTGGAACACAGCAGATATGAAAAAATCAGATTCCTAAGAACTTGTCATTTGGTTCCACTGTTTTGATTAAAAAGAATTACAGAAATTAAGTATTGCATTAAATCCCCTCCATTCTGTGGGATCCAAAACATAACCAAGGTAGGCAAAGTGAAAAGCTCAGGTTAAATTTGAACTCAGGACTCGCTTCCTTTATAACTTTCACCACAGCTACTACCCAGAGCTTATCTGTATTCTGTTTCCTTGACATTGAATGTAGCATGGCTCATGCTCCCTAATACATCTGGCACAAATTCAGGCTGATATGGTTGTCCTGGCAGTGTCAAGTCTAGCTTGAGCCATCAAGGCACAGGGACTCGTTACATGCTGATTTTTATCATCTCCTGCTTTATTCCATTGGAAGCTTACAGCAGAGGTTAAAAACATCATCTGCACTGGGACTCTTCTCCAGCTGCTAAGGGCTCATTTTATCCCTGACCCTTTGTGAGGCTGAAGCAAGCCTGCTTCATCTGTCACTGGCTTGAACGAAAGCTTGGTCCTCAGGCAGGCTGCATCATTTATTCCTGATATTTTCTTTGTGATCTAGTGGACTTGAAATCCATTCTGTTTCCCATTAATAAGGATTCTACCAGATGCACGGAAAGGGTCGGGACCCGTTGGCATCAGAGATGTCTGACCTCTGCTAGGCTGTATTTTTTTTTCCTGTTATGACATCAGTAATTGGAAAATAATTTGGAGAAGATTGAAGAAGAAATGTACTGTTTTAAATAACAAACATGGTTACTTATTAGCTCTAGGTTGACTTTGTAAAGGGGTGTACTGTGAGCATTTTGTATTTAGGTACACACAAACTCAGCAGTATTTGGTGTGTACCTTTTTGGTCCAAAGCTGCATTTATTTCTGTAGCACAGTCACTGTTTGAGGCTGATGGGATGAGAAGCCTGAGGCTTATGCAGTAGAGCAAGCTTAGACATTACAATAAGAAGAATGGCAATAAATGTAGCTATAAAAGGGACTTTAAATCAGCAGTCACATCTTTGCAGCCCTGAAAACATTTTAAATGTTTTCTTGATCTTATGCCAGAACTGTTGTTTAGGTACAGTTAAGGACTTTACCTGTTTTGCAGATTGTCCAGTTAAAATGTGGGTATTGTCTGGGAGGTCTGTTGGAGCTCATCGCTTCACTGTAAGAATTTATATTTGCAATAGCAATTGCATTTCTCTTGAGGGTCCTTAAAAAGCTTTTTTAAAAATATGAAAATAGGCCCAAATCGTTTGAGTTTGCCTCAGAAATTGCGCCTGTTCTTCTGCATTAACCTAGGTATCTTCTTTCATTGTGCACCATACAATCTGGGTTCGTGTGATGTTAGATTGGGCACAGCCTCCCAACTCTCCTGTGTACTGTGCTCACCAGAGCCAACAGGATACAGCTGTGCATCAGTTTTAGAAATACAGGAATGTTTTGGTTTATTTTTCTAGTGTCAAGGCTGGAACTTTAGTCTGAAGCTAAATAAGATTAGAAAATTGGATTAAATGTCTGTAGTGAATAAATTTGGAGAATGGCTGGCTTGCCTCCAAAATGCTACTCTCAAGAAGATGAGCCCCAGCAGTGGATGAGTTCTTCCTTTTTTCCTATGGTCTGGGCCACACTTTTGCCAAGTTGTTTTCATTTGTATGTGGAGCAAAGCATTAAGCTCAGGACAAATTAAACTCTCTTTGGAGGGCATTAGTCCTTCAACGTGTGAAACAGATCCTCAGAAGACTGCAAAGTAGCTTTTCAACCTAGTTTGCTGAGGTCTGGCAACCTAGCAAAGTTGTTCCTGCCAACCTCTCTAGTAATGCTATTTCCTGGTCAAAAAACACCACCTCCACCCTGGTTGCAGCTCAGGACACTTTTTCCTACATTAACTTAAGGTTTAAATTTCCTGCTCACACTCTCCAGTAAGAAAGAGGGTCATAAAAAGTATCCAGGCAATGCAGGCCTAATGTCCTACTTAACCCCTCAACCACATTTCTTCTTTTAAGAGTATTTGAAACTCTGAAATGTTAAAATTATGAAACATGGTCTCATGAATAATAATCTCAGTTTAATAGTGTTGCACTGCAGTGTAACAACTTCATACATTCAGTGAGAAAGAGTAATAAGATATTTCTAGTTTGTATAGTACTTTGTTTTCTATAATATATTGCTTACATTTCCAATCTGTTAAGATTGTGAAACTCTCTTTACTGAAACAAAGGTCTTTATACAACATTAGGGGAATTCTTACATATTAGCTGTTTCACTTCCTTTTTGTGCTACAGGATAATGACTTTGAACTTAGATTCAGTAAGTTGGAGATGACCCTCATGCATACAGAGCTGAAATGTAATAGATACTGTCTACTGAAATAAGTACAATTCTTTTTTTTATATCATTATTTATAACTTTAAGACTGGAGAAAATGGTGTTCTATAAAATATTAGTTATGTCTATCTGGACAGCTTAACCCAATATCAGACTCCAGGAAGTACCTTTGTATGTTTTATATTGATGTATAGAAGTTTTCAGCTTGTATTTTAGCTGTCTGTAGGTATCAGACTACCTCTTGAGACCAGAGATGTTTCAACTGTCTCAATGTAAACTATAGCTAGCATTTGAGTCCAGAAGAGGATTTTCTTATTGTTTTGTGTTCATGTAAAAAGTCTAAATGTAGTATGGTAACTGAAAATAAGTTTAAGAGCTGTTTGGACCTTTTACTGACATTTTTACCATGTTTTTGTTCTTGAAAATGAGTGAAATTTTTCTCATAAACTCAACAATCCAAACTGAGACAGTACAGCAGGTTCTCTAGTCCCTAGCAAGTCAATCCATGTAGATATGGTTTTGAAGTAAGCTGCTGTGGTTGCAGCCTCTCTGTGAGTAGTTCTAATAAAGACTGAGTTCAGTTTTAGAAGCATGAACTCCTTGGGTGTTATCCAGCATGTGGCACCTGGAGACGCTGCGGTTATTGTGCAGTCTGAATGTTGGGTACCCGAGACTTTGTCAGACTTGCCTGTGGCCACAAATGTGCAGTAATTGGGCATTGCTTTTCGTTCAGGCTTTGCTATAGTATTGTAAATTCAGAGCCTTCCTGTTGTTTTCTGGCAGGAAAATCTAACTCTTCAGTGCAATCTAAACAACCATGACTGAAAGCTTAATGTTACTAAATCATGTCTTCTTCCTTTGGCGATGCAAGATTTCAGTTATACTGGGACCATGAAACTAAGTGTTCTGCATTGTCATAGCAATGTTAAATAACACACACGCAGTGTTAGTGATGCTTTAGAGATGAATGGCGTAATTGTACAAAAAGGTAGGAAAGAAATGAAAGATCAGCTTGATGTCATGAAAAGAATTTCTTTACAGTATAACCTATACTGTGGCTCTCAGAAAATGTGAAAAATTGTGAAGTTACAGCAGATGCTCTTTTAAAATCTGAATAATGCTAGCTGATAATTATGTTGTTCTAAACAATTTGGATTAGTCACCTCCACTGTACTGGTGCAGGTTCACCCCTTTTCTGTTATGTGTGCGTTATCAGTTAGGGTAGCACATCTTCATAACTTTTCCTCCTATCATCAGTGACCTTATTTGAAGCAGTGCTTGATTTAAGATTTGAACCTTTTGTAGTAATTTCTTCTAGTACCAGCATATACCACAATTTGAAGAAATTAATATAACTTTAGCCTACACTCATAAAATAAATCTACTTTTTTCTGGCTAAAGAATCAGCCTTGTAAATTTTTTTTTGTAAAACAAATGTGGTGAAATCAGATCATGCCAAGACTGAAGAGCATGTTTAGATGGCTTTATCTATTTTGGCACTACCTGGAGGAACCGTCTCGGTGGTATTAAACGAATTATTATTTTATTTAAAGAGTCAGTGTTGAAGCAGCAAATGTCAAATAACCTCCAACAAAACTATACATCAGCTGCTAAACTGATGGTCTCTGCTAGTGAAAGGGATTTAAAATGGTAACCCACTGGACACTTATGTTGGATCTGGTGGGGTCCTCATTGTAGTAAAATGGATGTTGTTGCTTCTAGTTGAAAGCAATGAATCTGAATGCTGCATCTTTTGTTGATTTGGATTTTTTATAACCTTTTATCTGTATTTCAAAAGGATAATTATAGAAAGTATACAACCAAGTAAACTGTCTAGATTTTTAAATGACACAAATCATAGCTAACAAATTAGTGGCAGCAGGTCAGAGATGACTTTCTGATAAAGTCACTGGATGGGGATACAGAAGAGGCAGACTCAAACTCTTCCACTCCTTCCACCCCCCCCCCCCCCATGACCTTGAACATGTCATTTAAACCAATGGTATATTACCTTGTCTTCCGCAAGATAGAAATAACACTTTTCTTTCTTGAAGAAATGAGTGTTAGGTTTTCTCTGTCAGTACCTAAGAAACACTACTGCTATTTTTACATTGATAGCAGGTAGCCAGCTCAGGACTTGGTGCAATAACTCAACTTTGAAAAAAGGCAGCAGGCAGTCACTGAATGAAGTAGACTGAACAGAGGGGAAGAAGCCTGGGACTGCGTCGCTCTACATCCCTTGGCAGTTAAGCTGATTGCAGTGGTAGGAGCCTAGCAGTTCTTGCTGTTTTTTCTAAAACCCAGACTCTTGGAACCATGGGAATTTCTGCTTTAAATAAAAGAAAAACAAACAATCTAATCTTTGTGGCTTTGCTCATGGTTTATGAATGCTTAGAGTTGGCTATATTGAATTTGGTGTAGCAATGTTCTGAAAATGTGTTAAACAAATATTGCTCATCTCTTGTTAGCTCTTCTATGTTGTCTTTTTATTTATTTATTTTTTTAATGTACAGGAGGTTTAAGTTAATTTGGGATTCTAAACTGTGACTTCCTCCTTAAAAACTGTCAAAAAAAAAAAAAATGTAGGCAGCCTTTCTTTCTGTGCTGTCAGCAGAAAAGATCTGTTTTTGTGATGATTTTGATAGGTTTGTGGAAAATAGGCTCTTCCTGTCTTAATAAACTGGCTAATAGCCAGTCTGTTAAGGCATCATAAAGAGGCAAGCTTCTCCACACGCGGGGCGTGGTGATAGGAGAGCAATGGCATCATCAGTTTAATCAGTCAAGCTGAATTTTTTTCCCAGCAGCAGATGTATGCCAGGAGAATTCCAAGAACTGTTTTCCAGCAGGCTGGGATATGCTGTCCCTGCTAGTCCAACTCATAATCCTCATTCGTGTTTTAATGAGATTTAAGTCAAACTTTGTGAGATCTGAATACTCTTTGGTTTTAGAGAAAGCTCAGCTCTGAATCGCATAGCTTAAATAGCTCTCTGACAGGCGATATATGTAGAAAAAGCAACAGCGTTAGACTACAGAACTTTTTGCCCAACAACATTTTAGGTGTTTGTGTCTTTATACAGAAATTATTTGTTCTCTTAGACAGCACCAAATAGAAAGTGACATCGTAAGAAAAGAAACGGCCAGCTATCTTTGTGGATTTAACGGTGGCTGGGTTTATCGGCCTGGCATTCTCTGCCTGACATTACTTATTTTTTTGAGAGTGTTTTTATAGGAGAAGCATCAAACTTACTGGATGTTTCCTTTACCGTAGCTACTGACAAAACAAAAGTACGAGTTGCAGTTTAACTAAGCTGTATCACTCCAGAAGGGTCACAGTATTGCTAGTGTAGCTGCTTCCAGATCAGGATCAAAGACAGTGGGAGAAACTATAGTTTTTGTAGTTTGCTTTCCTTTGCCAACTTAATACTGTTTTTTTGAGCTAAACTAGAAGAGGGAGTCTTCTATGTTTTGTTTTTTAGATACCTGTAATAGTGGAATCACATACTCAGAAGTTTGTCTTTTGCATTCATAACCTTTGTCTGCTCTGAAGAGGCTTGTTAAATTTTGAAGCATGTAGATTCAGACTGATTTAAAATACAGAAATGAGAGCTGGCTGGTTTAAAAGAAAAAAACGTGTGCACTATGAAAAGCAGAATGCTTTGTCAAGAAAGTTGCCTTAATTATCTTGTGTCCAGTAAAGCACCAGAACTCTGCCAATACAGGACACCTAATGACATGTTTTCAGTTGGGTAATTAGATACAGAAATCACATTTCTGTTAACTAGCAACCTGTGACTAATTTCTTGTGTGTTGTGCTGAAGTTTATTGCTTTATTGCTGAAGGCAGGCGAGCCACCACAACGAAGCCTTTCCCAGTGCTCTGGGCGGCTCTAGAGCTCTAAACCCCTAAACCTGTGGGGTCACTTTCCTGAGAGACTTTAGTAACAACAGTAAATGCTGAGAACTGGAATGTCATTAGACAAGTAATCGTATATTTTGCACTTCTTATGACTACCTTACTATGGGGATCTCAAAGTGCTTTAATTATGCTTTACCTCATCCTATTAAGGATTATGAAGTGTTATTATCTCCATTATACAAGTAAGTGAGGCCTAAAGTGGTTAAGAGATTTGACCAGTGGTGCACAGCAAATCCACTGAGCCGTGAAAATGACTCTGTAGTTCTTGATCTTATTTCTGTCCTCTAATCCAAAGATCACATTTGAATCTGGGTTGCAAAAATCCAGGAACCTCCAAGCACAGAGACCTGCCGCTCTCTTTATACTTGTTACAGTGTTACTGCTGAATTTGGTACATAGGAGTGGTTAGAAAAACATTTTTCTTAGCTGCAGTAAGGGTGCATTTATCAATGGAATTCATGCAGCTTCTTACTGTCACCATCTGTTCAAAAAATTTGAAGGTAGAATGGTGCATTGAATCTGGACCCAGTAAGTTTTAAAACAAGGAAAAAAAGAAAAAATCAATTTCCCTGAATAAATGCATAAATGTCAATAAAAATTCTTTTTTTAAGAGAACTCCAGTGCAAACAGTGTTAATAACCCAGAGTTTGCAGCACATTGTTAGTCATTTAATAAATGATGAAATAAAAGCTAAATTTATGGATCAGCTTTTATCCATGCTGAACAAAATGTAATCAGCCAGCAGAGGAGGGGGGGGGGAGTGAATTTTCACACTTAGAATGTCACTGCAAGTCCCTTCCCTGGTCCTGGCCGTAGTTTATTTTACTCAAATCGTCAACCTCGTGCAATGGCATTACTTGTGAATTCTCCCAGTAGGGTTCTCATGCCATCTTCCAGGAAACAGGATCTGCAAATGCACAAACATACATGTTTCTGCTTGCTCTGCCTTTATGAGACGTGTAGCTCTTCTCATCTCTTGATCAAATAGTTGCAACAAGTTGCATGGAATTTTTTTCATTTTGTATCACAAAACTAATGTATAGGGATATAAATTTCTTCTGCACATGGATAGGGGAATGGAGATGAAAACAAAGTGAAGCCCCTTTCCCTTGATAAAAACAGAAGAAAAATGCTTTGTTATTACCTTGGGGAAGAATTGAAACTCCCTTCTCTCTCTCTCTCTCTCTCTCTCTCTCTCCACCTCAAAATCCCTCTCCTGGTTGCCTGTTTGTTTAAGGTATTGCAGATAGACCGGTGAGATAATTTCTGTGTGAGCAAGTTCTGCAACTATGGCTCCTGAGAGCTTTAGAAACAGGGTATCCCACCTTCCTTTTGGAATGATGTGGCAACCTTACCTCCCTTTTTATTACTTTTTAAAAATGCCATTAAGGATTGCCCAAAAGCATGTTACTGAAAAACAAAAGAGAGAGAATTCTCTTTCCCTTTCTATTAATATGAGCTGTGACCATTTTTTTAAAAAAGCAGTTAGAAACTATTATGACTGGTGGTCTCAGTTTTTTCCGTTGTTGCATGCTGTGCTGGTAATGTCCCCTGAGCACAACAAATATCAATATGAAAAATGAAAACCATCCAGCTGAGAATCATCTGCATGACTTCACTCATGAGCAGAATTTCTGTCACAGTTTGGAAGAGCCTTAATGAGTACGATTCTGCCAGCACAGGACTAACCGTAAACAAAAGCTCCTTAAGAGTTGAACCTTCTGTGTTTGTGATTTGTTTACTTAGTTGATTGATTCTGATTAATATTGGAATAATTATAGACACTTTTCTGGGTGTAGATTTGAGCATCTCATAAGGGGCTGTTTCAGTGGTTGCTATTGTTTTGCTAAGCTTTTAAAACGTTATCGTCACATAATAAAAAATGAGTATTTCATAAACTTTTATAATACCAGAAAGTGAGTTGACTGGATTTCACCTAATGGTGTCTCATTAAAAACCTGGAACAGAAAAGCAAAATTATTTCAAGGATTCCTATGCATTGATAAGGCCATGCAAAGATGGATGATATCACAGCCTGAGCATTAAGATTGCCTAATGCCATGGCCATTGGGAAATTGGAAGTCCTTAATTAAGTTGTTTTCTTACTCTCCCCTTGCTTTCCTAACTGATCTTCCTCAGAGGAAAGAGGACTTCGAGGGAATTGATCAGTGGGGCAGCATGACAGAAAGCTGCACAAGGTCCTTGTTAGATCAAGAGTTTGTTCCACGAATCGCACATCTTTGCGAATTGGAGGAGATGGTGTCCCTTTGAATTAGGGAAGGTAACCTGTAGTGAAGCTGTGTATTTCAAAACCCAGTTCTTTCTGCTCCTCTAAATTTATAGGCACTAGTGAAATACGTACCCATTTTATTTTCACAAGTACTTAATTTTTACTGTAACACTGATGCACAAGAACATGAAAAAACTGCACAGGCGCAGGTGAGCTCTCAGTGACACCTCTATTAATTAGGCAGAAGTATCAATGTTGTAACACACACCCCGTGATGTCCTAACCCATGGTGGTGGAGTTTGAAATCTACATGGAGGGGTCACCGACAGAAATTCTGAGTTACCTGAGTTACCTCTCCATGCAGGAGGTGTATAACATTATGGATAGATTATGGATAGATAAGGATTCTCCCCTCGGGGGAGGGGAGAATGTTTGGGTTTTTTTTTTTATTATTTTATTTTATTTTTTTATTATTGCATATTCAACTCTAACCTACTCCAAACTGTTCTACAAAGTTGTGTGGAATCACTGTCAGTGATTCGAATTCACAGCCCCTTGACTCTTTTTTTTTTGAAGTCCTACTTAAAAGGTTTTAGCTGAAATTCTGAGTATTAAGAAGATACTTCAAATTCATCTTTCTTGTTGCCCTGTCCACCTCTTCTCTCATGCTAGAATCAACAGCCCAGGATTGTCTGTTCTTCTGTGAACACTGCTTCTTGTGTTGTTTTTACGTCCTAACTTATTTCAGTTCTCGCTGTACTATCTGTCTTGCACTAGACATTCCCATGTACTGACATGTGATGTGCTTTAATCTGTAGAGCTGATTCATATGGTAAGAGCTTTGTTTTGTTTTACTGGTCATTTGGTCTTTATCAAGAGTTTGAGATAAAATGAAACTAGGAAAGAGTTTTATATTCAAATCTAAGGGCAGGAAATAAAGGAAGCTTAAATGGGACTATAGCTCTGGAAATGTGTGCAGAGAACTTACCTTCTGTATTCATAACCTGCAACTGTCCTGAAGGGATTTATTAAAATTCAGAGCATGCTGATCTTGGACTGTTTGATTTCAAACATGAAATTGGAAACTGACTTTGATTTTATTTGTGTGTGTATATGTATATATATGTGTGTGTATACGTGTGTGTATATATACATAAACAGGTATCAAAATGCAGATTGTTCTGTGAAGATGCATTCCCTTACTTAATCTAGTAGAATAATAGCCTGACTGATACATGAATCTTAAATTTGGAGAACAAGCAAGAACCAAATAATATTTTAATTTTGATTTTCTTTCATAGTTTTAGAGCATGTGAAAAATACGCGGACTATTTTCAATAGGTATAACTGATTACGAACAGTGTAGCTGTCCTCCTCCTGATGGTCACAAATGTGCCATGAATTGAGAGACATAAAACACTAATCCATTTCAGGTAAAAACAAGCTCAGGAGATGTGTGGCACAGAAATTCAGACTTCCAGAATTAAGTATTCCCAGCTGTAGGTTTAAGAGCCAGATTAGCTTCAAACCTTGAACCCTGCTGTGACTTTCCTATATTAATTTCTTCCACATATGCTCAGATATGTTACAGCAAGATATTTAATCCAAATGTTTCTAGTATCAGGTGATATTTTTTAAAAAAGTGTGTTTAGAAAACCATGTGCTGAACAAATCAGGAATATAGACTAACAAGTAATATTCATTCTCTCTCTTGCTGATACTGCTGTGAAAGTTACCATGCTTGTTTAATACGTGTTTAGTATGCTCTCAGGATGTTCTAAAAATCACAGTTCCTGTCTGAATGAAGATATGGTCAAAGAGACTTGACAATTAATTTCATTCATTTATAATTGGGTCTTAATGCATTTGAGTTTCACTCTTCGGTTTCTGTTTGACACTTGGTGTCTTTGAGAACCGTATTACGGGAAAATTCTGAAAGCTTTAATAGAATTATGCATTTCAAGAGGTGTTACTACAAGTAAAGAAGACAAAACAGTTTTCTTCCTTAAATTTATGAAGATTTAGATAGGGAAGTTCTATGCTTTTCTGTTTATAATACATACTTTCCATAGTAGCTTGACCAGAACATAAGAAACTATGGTATTAAACCTATTCTCAGCACATGGGAAAAGTTCATACCAAATCACTTGTGGCAGAAGAGCGTAGAACTTGGCTAGAGTGAGCAAACGTCCTTTGTGTATCCTATCCTGGTACTATCCTTCCTGATAGTATTTCAACAGTTCATGCTATAAGTAGTTTTAACTGATTTACCTAAAATTCAACTCATTTCAAGTCCTGACTCTGAACAAGAAACTGTAAAATGGACTACAGTTTTTACCTTTGTTCAGAAAACTGGAGAGCAAAAATTCAGGTGGCTTGGGTTGTGTGCTTGCATTTCTGCCTATAAATATATTATTCTTCCTCTTAAATATGACTATTGCTAAAAAGATTTAGAGGGCAACCAGTTCCTTTGATCCTAATCTAGCATCTAGTTTTATTTTCTGCTCTTTTAAATTAAACTTACAAGGAATCTTTTTGAGATGGGGTTATACAGTCCTCTTTTATGATAATTGCAAAATATTAGTGAAAAGTACTTTGTGCCAGAGGGATCTGCTCTTTGCAATAGGCCATACAGATAAAACAAGTTGTTATTAAAAACAGATTCCTGACTGATAATATCCACCATCTGGGAGCAGTGATTGCATATACAAAATTGGATTCACCAGGGGAGGTGAAATAGGAAGAAGAGCTGTTTACTGCAGATAGAATTCTGTGACTCTCTTATACGAATCCATTAAAACTCTCTATCGTATCCTGGGGTCAGCGGTGATAACCCAGTATTTTTCAATATCATTTCAAATCACAAATGGGGGAGGGAGATTAGATGAACATGTACTTCACTTTCTTATAATCACATTTCTTTGTTTATTATTATCAAGTCCTGGCAGAATAGGTTAGAACAACCACCAGATTAATGACACTTCAATGGATTTCTCTTTGTATACAGAATCTGACTTTCTTTTTCTTTTGAGTGCTGAGTACTTAGAGCTATCAGCAGATGCTGAGCAAATCTGTGTGACTTATCCTCATTTTCTAAGGCCACAGAAAGATTTTATTTAAAAAAAAGGGGGGGGGGAGGAGGATAAGAACTGGGGATTTTTGCATTCCTGTGCTCATGCTGCTAGCCCCAAACCATTAGCTTTTTTCACTGTGACCTATGTTAAACTGCCCTTATGTGCCCTCGGTTTGTATACGAACGACAAACTTCATGGCTGGAAGAACTGAATTCTTTGGTTTGTGTTTCTTATGTTGTATTTTAGAAACTTGTACGGTTTTGGTGAAGTTGAACCTTTCCAGAAACAAAAGCTTAACAGAGCTTTCAGCGGGAAGGGCTGAAGTAGAGCCACCAATCTGAAGTACGTATCCTGAACCAAAATGCTCAGCAGGTAGAATTTCATTTTGTGGAAATATTCGGCAGGTTTTACACAAGTGTGTGCACACACACAAACACCCTGGATAATACATTTTTTTGGACTTAGTATGGAAGTCAAGCATGTTATTGCTTCCTAGTCTACATAATCATCTTATTAAGGTGGTAGTAGCCTGCTCAAAGGCAAAGGAAACATCAGCGCTCCAGATTCTACCATGAAGACTCACTGCCTCATTCCAGCCTCGCCCAACTCCTGTTGGCCCAACATCCTGGAGCAAGAGGAAGAATAGTTGAAGACACGACTAATTATTACCATTAAACTCTAGCCTCAGTGTTTGACACATAGCATATAAAGTATAGTGCAGGCAGACACAGACAATGAAGCAATGTGGCAGCATTAGTACCCCAGATAATTCTACCAAATCTTGCTGCAAATATCTATTCAGGATGGTAATCCTATAACCTACATGTATGACAATGATAGAAAAAATATCCCACAGCCAATGTTAACATTTCTGCTGGGAAGTGCTCAGATACAATGGTGGTGAGTGCTTTGTTAAAAACAAAACTTCTTAGAATAACTTCTTGTAGAATGGTCTCTTAAGTGGACTGTTTTCTTTGGTAGCAAGTGAGTCAAAGTGAAAAGTTTGAGGAACCTGTATGAAATTTAGTCTGGCAAATTGTACTGAAAATGGCTGCACCCATGTTGGATATTCTGAGAATTATGTGACACATGCATCTGTATGCTAGGTTTTGTATTGCTTTTCGCAAGTCCACCCCCTGATCTGGCATGAGCAATAGTCCAAAATATGCTGGTGTTGGAAGCTACCAGCTGAAGGAATCCCATTAAATTATGAGGAGGAGAAAGCAGTGCTCCTCTGAAGTGCTAGGTTTTATGATTCCCTACCTTCCTTTATTTTGGAATGTATATGAAGAATTCTTTCCTGAGTGTTTATCCCTACAATGATTTAACTGCTTAAGCAATTCAGGAATGGTTTTGGTATTTTCTTTACAATTACACAAATTTTAACCCCCCCTCCCCCCAAAAAAAATTACAACGATGTTTCACATAGTATAGCGTTCAGAAGGCCTAACCAGTGAACACTCAGCTACAAACACCTCTTACCAATAATTCGCTAAATCTGGTCATTATAGGCAAAATTCATTAGAAATTACTTTTCTGATGGATGACCTACTTTGCACTACTACAGTATTGTTGCCTGGAGCTATTGTAGGCACCGCAGATGACTCAGTAGACCGTTTTAGACTGTTATTTTACCTCACAAATCCTCATTTGCTTTCTGCTTTACTGTTGATACCAACCAGCAGGTAGAGACAGAGAATGAACTACCCGTTTTCTGCTAAAAGTCTCTAAAATATGACAGTTAAATATTTAGGATGTAGTATTGCTAATTCTATTTGAAATCAGCCTGGATTGAAATATTTCCCAAATCATAAATGTCTTATAAAGGTCACAGAACAAAAAATATATACCAAAATGCTAAGATTGGTTTATTTGTATTGTAATTGTTTTGTTACATCTTAAAATTTTCAGCTGCCTCTGCAGACATCTAACCACACAGGTTACTCCAAAATAATCAAAGCCTTTTGCTTTCAAGGCAGATTTTTTCTTAACAAGTGCTAATTTCTTTCTTTCCAAAAGGGACTTGATCAAATCAATATGTTGGCAGATATGTGGCAACAATTTATCAAAATGGAACTTATGTAATCCACTGTGGGTACATCATGAAATTCTGCTTTGGTACTTACCTTTTTCCACTTGGTCTCTGTGGACTAGCTCACCTGGTTGAAAGCCTAAGGGTGAGAGTGTTAACAGCTCCTTGGATTAAAGTTCCCACAGAAAGAAAGCTCAAAACTTAGCTAATGCATATATCTGCTTCAACCTCCCCTTCACCCTTCCTTCTCCCCCTTTATCCAGCTCTACTGAATTAAAAAATTGGAAATACAACAACTAAAAACAACCTAGCGTTACGTCTGCTTTTTACTGGATGACGGTTGAACTGCTTAAGTAAGAAAACTGAGGTCTGGAGTCTACCATGAAGTTTATGGCACTTGTCCTATGTAAAGGGGGGAAGACTGCTTTGACCAGTAGTCCTTGTGCTCCAGTGGATTCTGTATGGACACTCTAATATCTGATGCTGAGGCATCCTGCCCCCTCTGCACAGGGTCTGCCTCCCAGACTTAGGTCTTTTGGCTATCTTGTACAATGCATGGGGAGTGTTAAGTGCTTTAGGATGAGATTCCATCCTCTGCTGCTTTGTTTTTATAATAGCAAATAAGATCTATGGCTGCAGCCATAGATGATATGCAAAAAAGGGGGGGAGGGGGAAACACCCTTGATAACTACAGTGAAAGTGAGGTTTAACATCAAAACTAGACACACTTCTTATTAAAAGCATAATAATTCAGGAAGCATGTTTTGGTTTAATTGCAGAATTAGTAGCATATCTGCAGTGTACCAGATTTCCTATTCAATATAAGTTTGAATCACTAGTTCTTCACCCCATTAAAAAACAGCCTTGTCGTAATGATGATTTGAAGCTATGCGGGGAAAACAAATCAATCACGGTTTACTATTCATGAGTTGCAACTTGCTAAGTCCCATACTATCATATAATGTTCTAGAGCAGAATGTGTTGCAATAATAATTCATGTTTTATTGCTTCTTCATGCTAGTAAGGTGCCCATGTCTCCCTTCAACATATAAACCTTTGATCTTGTGAAAATGGAGTTCGTTTGCTTTTCCTCCCACTGCAGAAACAATCCAACAAATACTCCCTGCTCAAATTCTGATTAACTGTTAGCCTAACTGTGCACACTAACTCCGAGAGGGAGGTAGATATAAGAGAAAATGTTAGCACTAGGTTGCCTCCAGTCTGGGTCCAATAGTCTTGTATGGTCAAGGCAGTTTTAGATGTCAATTACAAATAACTCTCTAGACTCCATACGCAAAAAGATCTTGCTGCAAAATGTGTATTTTTTTTTTTTATGAGCCATGGTATAGCAGGCCAAGAAACTTCTTGCTTCCTTGCATAGCTCTGCCTCTTTACTGACTTCATTAAGGTTGGCCAACAGGTTAAGTCATTATTACAAAGACTGATGAACACGCAGGTACAATAATTGCTCAAGCCTCATTTCCTTAGTAAATAAGACCAGAAGTAGAATGGAGAAACCTCCAAATGGTAAGTCTTGCAGAGCAGTAGTTTTAATTTTCCACAACCACACCCATTAGAAACAAATTGCATGCATCAGTGGCTGTCCTTCCCTCAACACATGATGGGAAAATATACAGGTTTTTTACCCTAATATCTTTGTACTTCCTAGCTGCAATAAATATACTGAATTTATGAGCAATAGAGGATGTAATATTCTGAGCCTAAACCATTTGCTGCCTCTCTCCTTTCTCACCAAAAGCAACATAGTGGAAGATACTTTAACATTTCCCGCAGATGTTCAGACCTTTACCAGCCCTTTTGTGGGAAGGTCTCTCATATTAATATGATAAATCTCTAGAGGGAAAACTGTTTAGCCTCTGTATGCAGTTAATTGTTTTCACAGAGCAGCATGTGCAATGTGCATTTCCCTATCATCATCTCTTAAAATGTCCTTCATCCTTGTGTGTCCTATATCACTTAGAAATTTTAATAGTCAAGGAGTATGTGTGTCAGAAAAATATTCGTATGAAAAAAAATGTACAGAAATAGAGATGTGTGGGTTTAAAGCATTTCTCATTTAAGGTTAAAATTATCTTGTGATCATAACGTCTTTTCTTTCTTTCAGAACTGCTTGTCAAGGCTATAAAGCTCCACTTAAAATGAAGTTGTTTACAGTTCTGGACTGTAGTATGTGGGTAAGAATGAAGTAACTGAAGTTACCAGTGTGCTTCTCCATAGACTAAGCTATTGTTGGACTGGAAAGGTAATTCGATGGTAATTTAATTAGCATTATTTAAACACTGGAAATTATTGCTGAAGTAGAAATAATACTGTGTTTTAAATACAGTTTGACAAGGTTGGAAACCTCTGGTTTAAACTTTCTATTTTCTGCATCTCGCACATCCGGAATATATCTTTTTCAAATCTCCTGAAAAGTACGGAGTTAAAGTAGGAGTCTTCAGTCAGAATTTTGCGTCTGATCTAGCTGAGATAAATTTTAAAAAATTGTGGAAACCTTTCTGAAATTTCTAGTAATCCCTGCTTCACAGTGAGTTGGAAACACCATGAAAATATTTTAGTATTCCTGCTTCCAGTTTGTTTGAGGCTAAAGTGGGGTGGATGTATGTACATCAGGAGGAAGGGATATAAATTTTAAAAATGTATGCAGTAAAAGCAGCATCCAGGTGCAGTGTTTATGATTTCAGGTGTGTCCATGCTAGCTTTTGTGTTGTTTGTGTCTCCTATTGGAATGAAGTCACTGGTTAAATTGATACAATAACTTAAGACCTTTGATCTGAAAAATGATTTCCTTACAAGAGGAGGACCAGTAATAAAAAAGCATTACATACACTTTCTCAAATTGTGCTACAGGTGTAATTTAATTGCCCTTAGACTTCACGTTCTTTCCTTCTCTGTGACCAGCAGTATAAGCATTTTTCTCCCAAAATTCAAATTATTTTGAAATCTTGTATCAACTCTTCATCAGTACTAATGTCTGGAGACTGTGGTAACTTTGCCTTCAGATATTTTCTCCCTGTGCTTCTCTGTGTACTCCTATTTGTCTCAGTAAGTAACTGAGAAAAACATGTTACACCAAAGCAAAATGAGGCAAGAACAACATAACATTTGAAGACATCTTATAGATACAACAAAATAATTGTTTAAAAAGAACTGAGGTGCAACAGGTGTAAAGCATGCTCAAGACATGTTTTTTGGAAACAATTAATTTTGTATTTGTAAGAAAATTGCCAAAAAAGTGCAACTTTTTTTTTTCTGTCACGTGGTTATACAATAGGAATAATTTTTAATCCAGACTTGCATTCTGGATTCTTCGTTGCAAAACCCCATGACCCCTCTTTGCTCCAGGCTGCAGCGTTTGCCTGACACGTTATTTTATCTATGCAAGGAAGCACATAGCCGCCTCGTAGCAGCTTGGGTTGCCCCTGCGACGCCCCGCCGCGCAGCGCTCTGCAGTGCTGCCCTTGCTAGCGGGTGGTGCACGCTTGCGCATCCCTCCGAGGCGTTTCCCCTAAAACTGACTCCTCACATTGAGACCTACCCATCGTGCTTGCACCTTCTGTAGCACAAAATGTAACCAAGAACGGTGGAAGATTTTTCTCTGTTTTCCTCTGCAGGTCATACAGTGTATTATATGCCATTTCAAATGTAAAATTTCAGAATGGCCCAGGGAGTAATATTCTGCTGGAGTTGTCCACAGCAGAGGTCTGCAGATCTTAGATCTGGTTGTTTTTAAGGGTTCGTTGCAGTGCCATCATCATCTTTGTTTTTATAGGAATATTAGAGAAACTGTGTGATTTTGATCCAGTCACATAATCTCTTCCTGTAGCGGAAAGAACTGTGTGCGCTCATTTGTGTTTACCCACGACCTACATTGTAATTACCCTAGATTAACACTGTTACACAATCTAATTTTCATGAAGCGTTTCCTGTGCCAACCCGGGCCGCTGGGGAAGGGATGTTGGAAACCAGGTGGGACCTGCTCTGTCTTGACCTGGTTTTGTTGAAGGGCAGCAGCTGGGCTATTTCCTGGGGTGCCTTAAGGCAGGAGGCTTTGCTTTTCTTTCTTTCTTTTCTTTCTTTTTTTTTTTCTTTTTTTCTTTTTTTCCTGGAGCTTAAGTTTTTTCTGGCAGTTTGTAACCATCTCCATTTGCGTCCCCACGTAGTTCACCTGCATTCAGTTATTTCGTGTATACTGCTATGTGCTGCATACGAAGGCATTAGGCTTAACCCTGTCACTGCCGCAGGAGCTGCCACAGCCCTCAGGCAGCGCCTGGCGCCTTTTCCTGCGGCCCCAAACGCGCTTGGGGAAGGCCTTGTTCTCCCAAAACACAACAAAACCCACCTAACCCTCCCCCAAAATGCCGTTTCCCTTGGGTGGAGGCTTTGGAAGAAGAGAAGCCCACCAGAATCATGAGTCTGCTCTTATACCGTAAAAATATTTCCAAAGACAGAGCTTTCTCCGCTGAGGCTGCATGCGCAAGGGCGCAGGCCTGCCTGTGGCCACGTTATCAGTTTATATATATAAAGGGATATATATACGCACACACACATATCTATATACACATTTTTTATATCGACACGGTTCGGGGAAGCCTCGGGCGCCGCCGTTGCCTAGCAACCCGTGGAAGCCCAGGTGAAGCCCGTTAATTAGTGCGGGCGGGGGCGGCGCGCGCGCCGTTGCCTAGCGACCGGCCGCCGCGTGGGCAGAGCCGGCCCGCACCGGTCCGCGCCGGCCGTTGGCGCCTCCCTCCCCTAGCGGCCGGGCGGCGAGGGCGAAGCCCCGCGAGGGGCGGGGAGGTGAGGCGGTTTAAGCTGTAAATATAAGACTTTTACTTATGTTCTCATCTGCTCTCCTGTCGAAAGTACTCGTTACTGCTTTCCTCTAAAGTAAACAATGGATCGCTGTTTGATTTTTCTTGGTTTTGTGCAAAAAATTCTCAGTGAAGGGTGCTCTTTTTGTTGGGTGCATGTTGGCTTGCAGAGGTTCGGTTTAACAGGTTATTTTGTACCAGTCTGCAGTTGGGCTCACTGAAAACAGCTTTGTAGCTAATGCAGCTAGGAAAAGCATAAAACTTTACAGAAGGATTTTATCTATTTTTAACTTCTGAGTTGCTATTGAATTTCATCCCTCTGTGTCTCTAGAATATGCATTATTGAGTGCTATATGTAATCCTGTCAAGCAGCTGGATACTATCAGCTAATGAGTCCTATCTGACTGTATGTCAGGCTTTTCAGACTAGGTGGGTAGGTGTATTTACTGAAGTGGAAGAAAAAAGTTTAATACAATCTGAGAAAATAAGGAAAACTGCCACAACAAGGATCATTGCTGTCCTGTTGTGACTTGTAGAATTTGACCTTTCTGTGCAGAGAATTTGCTTTACTGTCTCCCAAGCTTCTTTCTACTGTTGCAGGTCTCCTTACCCTGCTTGACTGTACTGCTGTTAGCTCGGTAATTCTGTGTCCAGGGTGTAATTAATAGTAACAGCCTTCTTGTCAGGAACTATCCCTCCCCAGCATGCTCTCAATTTCAGCTGCTTTAAAGCAGGATTTTTCTACATCATAAAAAAACTTACTTGTGCAGAAATACAGTTTTTGCTCTGGGCAAAGATTTTTAAAAAGGAAAAAGAAAAAAGATTTAGCAGATAGGAGCCTCTTGGCATGTCCCAGTTCAGCCAGAACCAGCTGTGATGGATCACCAGGAGCTGATATGAGAAACAGGAGCTTGCTGTGGGGAGCTGTGCTGCCAGCTGAATGATATAACCTGAGTGATCTCCCTGTTTTCCTTAAACAAGAACTACCTGGGAGATGAGTAGACAGAATCTCATCTTTCCAAAATCTTTCTTTTTCCTATTTAACAGCTGTGCCTCAGCTGTCAACTGTGGAGTTTAAGGAGATTTTCAGTGTAGGGTGGATTTCAGGATGGATTTAGAAGCAATAGGGTAGACTCAGACTCTAGGAAATTCTTTTTTGTGTGGTGAATATGAGATGCAACAGGACTGCAAATTCTTCCGATGTTATGCATCACTACCCACTATAAGGCGCTGCAAGTAATTTGGAGGGAAATCGTGTTCCCATTCTGTGATACTTAATGATACTTTTAAGTATGCCAAGTCTGCTGCTGTCCCTGTGTGGGATGTGGGAGATCCATGTTGTGGACTTAGTGCTGTGTGGTACAGGCTGTGAGCGCAGCCCTGAAACTTCATTCCGCAGAAATGTCTTGAATATCAGACTGCAAACAACACATGATTGGGTCTTTCTCATTAAATTCTCTCTTGGGCTATTGCACTAATTTCATAGAACCATAAGCCTGCCTATGCAGTGCAGTGTCAAGATGATTATGTGTTTTGATGTTGCAGTATACTGTTATGTCAATTATTCAGATACTCCAAAAGGCAATTTCTATCCTTATCTGTTATTTGATACAAATCACTCAAGTATGTGAACTTTAATTGGAGGAGAATATTCCACATGATTGCTTTACCTGAAGATGCATCATATGTCATGAGTAGCCAGTAACTCATTTCCTGTTGCGCGTGCTGATGAAACACCTAAATAATGAATTGCCATCTGAGGGACTGATAAAGAAGTATCAAGCAGGCAAGAGACAACTTACGTTTCCCACTTGACTTTTAAAGAGAACTGGTGGTAAATGAGTAAGTTGAAAGTAGACCAGCAGAACTTACTACATTTTAGGGATATGTGAAGTTAGAGAGGGAAGTATCAAGCACAGAAGAGTATCTTTTTAAATTCCAGGTTAGACTAAGAAGATATGATTGTATGTGTCCTTTAATATGTCTTCTCTTGCAAAAGTTATCCCAAGTTCTGGAGGATCTCTCACTAGTTATGAAGACAAGAGTTTTTCACATCAGACATTTTGCAGCTGAGGATAATAGAGCTCTGACAGTGGGTGATGTTTATGAGAGAGTATTGAAAAAAAACTGCCTATTTTCTGTCCTTTTAATTGCTGAAAAGAGGGCTTTGCAAAGTTCATACCTTCATATATGCTGATCATAAATGATCTTTATGTAAAAGAGGATGGATGAAAATACTTTATTTCCTATGTTACTACTTTTTCAGTTGTGTTCCTTTAACTCTGTTTTTCACAAGAAACGCTGTGTGCTTAGCAGTATTTTCTTGCATACAAGCATTTTCTTCACATTTGATTTGAGAGCTCTGTTCTCCTTAATTTTGGATAAGGTCAAACATTTCCTCTTTTGTAGTACAATCTCTAAAGATAAAACATTCCTATTTGCTTTAGAGATTGTACTTTTTTCCTATTCTCATGCTAGATTAATTAAACTTTTAATTCTGTGGCCAGTATGTTGTGGGCTGAGCTTGCTTTGGGTAGCATTTTACAGCTGCGCTGCACTAAATTGGCCTAAGTGCAAAGTAACAACCCTATAAACTATTTACCTCTTCCTTAAGATTTGAAGAACTGAGACTGATATTTTCCTCTAAAAAGGCATATTTACCCACTTGACCCCCTCCCCAGATTACTTTGCTGTTAACTTGAAACTATCCTTGTGATTGTTTTTGTGTCCTGTTTTCTAGATACCATCTAGGAAAAGACTCCCTCTTGGTAATGATTTATTTCATATTTTTGTTGTGATTGGTGTCACCTTCCTGTAACTGTGTTTTTCAAAACACAAACTGCATATTTGGCATTTACCTTCAGTTTTATAAATAGAGCCGTTTTACTGTGATGGAGACCGTGTTGCTTCTGTATCTTAGTTTGGGCAGTTTGCTTTCAGATCTGCCCAGTAGAGATGTATTGACTTTCCCCTGTCTTTATTTCTGTCTTACACACCAACAGTAAGTACTGCTGCCAAAAGAGAAATGCCTTTTTTTTTTTCATTTGTCATGCATTATTGAAAAAATTTAATGCAAATACCTATGTTTTATTGTTTATATTAAAATAATTTTATTTCAGTGCCTTCTTATCATCATAGCAACTTCTTTCTTGCATTAGGAAGAAAAAAAACATATTTTCTCTGCTTATGATAATGCATTCCTGTGGGCTTAGGGCACTTAAGTTAAAACCCTGTAAAATACCATGTCCAATAGAATGATATTACTGTTAAAAACACAACCTTAAAACAGTTTATAATGTCACCTATTGATGTAGAGTGTGGACGAAACAAACTCCTGGTCACTTCACATAAAATATTTGAAGTGAGAAAGAAATATCCATCTGGGCATATTATTAAAAACCTATTAAAAAGTGTTCCTAGTGATGACAAGCAGTGAACTAGTTAGCAGACTTGCCTAAGGATTTAAATCACTACTGTGTTGTTTGAGGCAATCTATCACTAAAGGCTTTTAAAGAAAGAGATTAGTTCTACTTAAATAAGGAAGAATGTAAGGAAGTTAGTGTCTCTAGTAGCGTGATATTGGATATGGAATAGAAACCTGTATAAATGGTTGCTACAACACTTTGTGGGTGGTTTCTGAAATAGAATCCTTATATCTCTAAAGTATAAAAAATATACTTTTTACTGCGAGTTTCAGGTTCAATAAGAAATGCATTTTTTTTACAGCATTTATTAGACTAATGTGTTAACTGATGTATCTGCTTCTTCATTGTCTTTGCTTTCTATTTGTAGGATTAAATAGGCTAAGTGGTTGGTTACTGCAAATGAGAGAGACTACATGAACCTGTTAAACTATAACTCCTCCCTCACTCCCTGCCCAGGAAATTCTGCTTCCAGTTACATTTATAAAAATCCATAGTAGCTTATTTCTACTATGCAGTCTTGCTTTTGCATATCTATGAGCAGAAATTTGGTTTTTTTGTTGTTGTTGTTGTTTTGCTTTTTAACCTTGCAGTCTTTGGCAAAGGTTAGATTTACTGAACTTTGTGGGGCTTAGTTTGGTGTGAAGGTGGAGGCAAGAGTTAAGATCATCTTTGCTGTGCATTAAACTGAGAAGTGCTGGCTGGAGTGCTGCTCTGCCTACCTTGTTCTGCATGCTTTGAAAAAGTGCAACTACTTTAGGAATTCTGTAAGCTTCTTATTTAATTCGTGGATTTTCATTGTAAACGAGGGATGGCCAAACCAAAAACTAGATCCTAACTTGGGAAAACTCAGACCTGTATTTGAAAAAGAAAAAAAAAAAAAAAAGTGGTCTACTTTATGTCCATATTTCCTATTGAAGTGGCACAGGATGTATGCCCATGTGAAGAACGGAGAAGAACTGAATCTCTGAAGCTTTTGAGGTTTCCCTGTACTTCAATAAACATTGCTGGTGCATAGCCCACCTTTGAATAAGACCTTAAATATCAGATTTTTTGATCACATTTAAAAAGGTGACTCATTGTGAATGCTTTATTGTATATTGGGCTGGGGAGGACAGATAATGGAGTTTTAATAACAAAATGCCAGAAAGTAGAAGAGATCTCATTATTGCAAGAATTGGAAAGTTAACATATAATTGTAATATTCATCCTTGCCTGTAAATGTTAGTTTAGTATAAACTTCTTGCTTCCTTCTTGTTTAGTATAAAGTTCAAGCTTCCTTCTCATTTGTCTGACTGTTGTCAATCATTGTAGTTATTACATAAATCAAAAGTCACTACATAACTGTCTTTTCTGCTGCAGTGAAAGCTGTGATTTGTTTTTCAGAAATACTTGATGACTGCTTGCTATTCAATAGGATGTTATTGTCAGCAGTGACTTTAAACCCTTCAGAGTGGTCTAACTGTCCAGCCACATTGGGTTAGCACTTTGTCTACCTTCATTGCCTTTCTTGCACATGGATTTTAGCAAAATATTGTAGACAGGACAGTACAGAATCTCATATAAGACTGACCCAAAAGTTGAAAGTATAAAATGAGGGGAAAAAATAATTACAAAGAAGGATAGCATTGTATGTTAAAGGTTAAAGTTTAATGTAAAGAACACTTCTAATTAGAGGGGAAAAAAATGCCATTTAGTTTTAGTAGAAGGTTGAAGGACGTTACAGATGTGTGCATTTCTGGGTATATGTAGCATCATGAGTATATCAGTGTGCTTTTTAGACAAATCTGTTATACATGGTGTTCTAGTTGCATTTTTCTAATCCATATGCAAAATGCCTACTTAGAATTCTGTTTTAATTAGCAAGTCACATCTGCGCAGATGTGTTCCAAAATAAATCCCATTGTAGTTAAGTTGAGGTGCTAAGGACAAACCATCGAGGGGCTTTCCCAGCAGCTTACAGCTGCAAAAATAGATAGAGCTCTTCTAATTCCTTGTCAAAATGTGCTCCCACTGAATAGATCACTAGTTTTGTTGTTTGTTTGTTTTGTTTTTTTTTTAAACTGCTTTTAAGGTTGGTGTTGAATAGTGTATGTAGAGATCTAAAATGAGGTAGTTAGAACAGTTTAGTTTCTAAACCCCTGACTCTGCATAATTGAAGTCAATGGAGACTCAGCTGTTTACTTCAATGAATGTAAGATGAAACCCCAAAGGAGGTTATTTTACTGCCTTTTGAAACAACGCAACGTGTCTATCTTTCAAGAGTACATACAGGTAGACTAGCAGACTCTAAGCTGCATTGTTTATTGCTGCTCTATTGTTTAATATAATCTATGATTTATTTGCACCAGTAGCTCTCAGATGAATTCTTTTTCATTATTTGTTTGCTTGTGGCTTCTAAGCTTTAAAACAGAAATAAACCTTCAGGGCAATAATTAACAAGTCATTAAATTACTGTTTCAGTTTAATATTTGTTTAGAATATATAAAATTTTGTGCTTTGCATAGATCAGTTTAGTGGGAAAAGGGTCCTCCAGTTCTTATTCAGGCAAAATTCACTCGGTGAGGATTTCTTGAATGAGTGCTGTATCCTTCTTCAGAGCTCTGTCTATATTTAAATCCCAAAAGGCATCGTTATTCAGTCTTGATAAAAATTACTTAAATTAAGGCTTAACAGACAACTCCTGTCCACTGCTTAGGTATGTCTGTCTCTGATGAACTAAGTGGTCTGGAGCATATTCTCCTCTGTTTTCATGTAAATTTTTTATTTCAGTTTGGCTGCATGAAGTAAATGAAGGAGTTCCGTGCTTCTTTAGTTCATAATCTTCCAATTTTGAATGTACATTCAAAAGAATAATTTTCACATAACAAACTCTTAAAGCGATTAATGGTTTGATTAGAAACGTACAGCTTGATTAAGGAAAGCTGATTTTTTTTTCATCAAGAACATGAACTATAAAACACTTAGTCCAAAGCAATTGAATACATTTTCCTTAGCTGAATAGCTAATGCATGGTTGCTTTGCTGGCTTTCCCTTTTATAAGAATGAAGTAGTTTCTTGGTCAGTCTTCAGGAAGACTATCTTTTTATTAAGTGAATGTTGTTGAAAAATCTGTGGTAGTATCTCCACTTTCTAATTTTTCAGGCCTTTAACATCTTGCTATGGATAGCTTGGATGCTTTTTATTGCTTCTTACAGTGTGTCAGTCTTTTTATTTTAGATTTTGTTGTTTTGCATTTGTCTTTTAGTTCTTGTTTTTAAGTCCAATATATCTCAAAATAAGTGATAAAGTAATGCGCGAGTCCCCTGATACTGGTGTACATTGCATAAGCCAAATTGGAGGAAGTGAAATCAGCAAATCACTGAGAGGATATAAGCAACTAGATAAAGAAATAGTTAGAAAGTAGATTAAGGAATTCTAGAGGGGAAGAACATCCTACTTTATTACCAGCTGTGAAATCCTGTCTTCATTGAAGCCAGTAGCAAAGCTTTTCCTGTTGTCTGTGGGGTCAGAATTTTGTCTTTGAATTGTAATTCTCTGGAACAACTCTCCCGCCAGTCTGGAGTGTGATGAGAAGTAAGTTTGATGTGTTCACAAATTCATCTCTGAAGACAACTCCAAGAACTCCTTATGTTCTTAGGATTCCTTGGCAAGATCCTTTAGTCATACAGTAACATGTATAAATATAGGCTATATGTGTGTATATTTTATAGAAAATGTATGTATATATTTAGGTGTTATGAGAGAAAAGTTATGCTAATTATTGCATCTCTATCTGGATTTTTCCAAGTAGGAGAAATTGATTTCTCCCAAGTAAGGTTTGGAGCAGGCAGTGCATGTTCCCTGTTGTATCATACTGAAGAAGTCTCTGTACTGAGCTGTATTCAGAGGTAACTGGAAATGCTAGGGCAGGGTATAAAAAGAAAGGAATTCTTTAGTAACTAATGCTATACTGTGAATATCATATTCCCAGCATGTTCCCATATTCTCCCTAGACACGTATCCCAAGGGATTCAGAGCATTGACACCGAGAGAGCCCCATCCTGCTAGCACTGAACATGTATGTGTTCGTTTTATAGTATAAGGCTGTTCAGTCCTGGAGCTGGCAAATCTAGATGCCGATTACCTAAATCAACTCTGCAGTGAAAAATATCCCCAGACAAGGCAGACTCCTTATGCACGATTAGCTAGCTGATACTGTTCAACTCCTGTAGTTTAGGAGGAGAGCATATTTAAGTTAGCTTGAGGGAAAGTTAGATTTAAGTGTAATATCTTCCTTAAAAATCCTGTTTTCTCTTTGTTTTGCTCTACAGTTTCTATATAGAAATGTTTTGTTTTGAGAAGGCTTTTGTTCAGTATCACTGGTCACAGTTCTGAAAGCAAAAAGTGCCCTGACCCATGTTTGATATGCACAGGATAAATGTCTATATAAATTCAGATAGCTATAACATTAAGTATATTCTGTGTCATGTTATACAACTAAAATAAGCAGTACAATTTAATAGTGGATTATTATTTCGCTGGTATCTTAGGCTTTTTGAGTATAATCTGCATCTTATTTGTCTTTCTCAGTGTAACCAGCAACCAGATTCATTGCTTTATCATTCACCAGTAAAATAAAACTGATGAAGACTGACAGTTTTTTCCCGTCCAGTCAGTGGAAATTAATTTAATTCTGGTGTTGATGACTTTGTAGCCTCAACCACTCATACAGTCCAAGCTTATCTTGTACAAACCAGGAAGGCACTGGGCAAGCACTTTGGCTTGCTAATGACAAAATTAGGTAACGTATATTCTGTGAAAAGGTCTAAATTGCATAGGTATTACAGGTAGTATGTGACAGACATCACAGCAGAAGCATTAATTCATCATGGTTGTCACCATGGTGAAATATGGTACGATCACAATATACTGTGACTGATAAGGCTATAATTAATCCTACCTGAATACTAATACAATGTCACAATAAATCTGCCAATGACTAGGTTCTTTTGAGAGGATGTCTGCCTTATTTTTCATGCCAAGTTTCACTAATCATCTTTATGGTTTCCCCAGTGTATCGTTTTCTTGCACATTGTAATTTCCTGCATTAAAGTAGCACATCTGAGGGCTGCTATAGTCAAGGCTGTGCTGGTATTTTCATTACAGAGCCCATTTCTCATGGGCTTGTAACTCTTCTTTTAAAAGGAAACTGCCTTAGGCAAACGCCTGGCCGTTAGTGTCTTCAGTCTGTTCTCAACCCAGTCATGCTAATGGGTTAGAGCCTTCGACTCCGTGTGAACCATTGTAGGTTTGCAGTACCTTAAAGGATTGGTCCCTGAGTGTGTATGAGGGATGTTTTCCACGATTTTACAAAAAAACCAACCAACCAAACAAAAATCTTAACTTTAAAAAGGCTTTTGCTTTACATATGTGCTTGTTTATATTTTCTAGCTGCGGTGTGAAGTCAAAACTGAGAGAAATAAGCTGAATTGAATCAAAGCTGCTATCTAGTTTCTGTAAAGTCAGATTTCCACAGCGTTAACCATCCCTGTCCTTGCAGGTTGATCTGTTATCACATGAGCAAACATACAGTTGATAGAAGTAAATACTAAGTGCCATCCTGCAGAAACAGTCCTCTACTTGGTGAGCAGCAACAACTGACACAAATAGCAACAATTCACAAAACTGACCTAGCTCCTAGTTAACTTTACATCAAGATGTGATTGGAGATTTTTGTGTTTTGGGTCAAATGGTAAAGCACTGGAGTAATAAAATTGGTGACTGTTGAAAGATCTAGGTTTGCTTAGTCAAATTCTGCTTGTATGAACAGCCCTGCTTTGCTTGTTGTTCTTATAGTCTGTCTGTGAGCATGAGCAGATCTGTAATGCCTGGGCTCTTGACGAGCCATCTGGAAACAGTGAAACTTTGAGAATCTGGAAGTGTTTGAAGAATTCAGTGTCCGTAATAGATCACTCTGTTAAACTTTATCCTACAGTGCAGTTGATTAACAGTCCCTTGAAACAGGTTGCTGCTAAATAATTACTGATTATTTACATCTAAAATAACAAAATGAGGTTTTATGTGTCTCAGGTGATTCTCAGGAACTGACATCACCTAATTTGAGGCGACTGATTCACCAGAAGGCTATATCTTATCGATGCGTGGGCTGAGAAGACATAAATACTCTCAAGAGCTACTAAAATAAATACCAATCTGTCTTAAATATTTTCTTTGATGTTGGATCCACTGTTATGGATAGAATTTATAATTCCTTGATTCTGCGTCCAGTTCAGTGAACTGAAGTCGGATTTCCTATTTACAGAGTACCAAGCAGCAGTATTCAGTCAGCCTCTTCTAAGCCAGTATACAGATATATTTTTCTCTGTCTGAGGTATTTTTTTTTCCTGTAGGTTAAACAAAATGTTAAGTGCTTTGAGAGGATGATTAAACAGACTATTCTGGTAAATGATTCTGACCTTATCATTTGCTTTGAAGACAGGCTGTACATCCAGACCATATTCTTGTTCCACCTCACTGAGAATGTTCTGCGTTTACAGGCCATGCTTGTATTTGTTTTGAGATTTTCCAGCAAATTGAAAACTCTATGTAAATAGCTGTCTAGCTGTGGAGGTAAAAAGGAAGGAGAGAAGAGAGAGAGGGAAAAAAAAAAAAAAAAAGCTGTGGATAGTTTTGGGAAGGTGGATCAATGGTATAGATGCATATAAGTACAGCAGTGGCTTTTTCTCTTTCTTCCTGATACTTGTGAATAGTATGTTAAATGGGTTTGTAGTATGCACAATGATTTCCATTTTCAGTGCTGAGATATTTAACTTTACAGTATGTTCTAGTCTGAACGTATGCCCAATGTTTTGTTGCTGTTGCATTCTTCTTAAGAGTGACCAGTACAAGTTAAGCTTTGCATTTAATGATGCATGATTAACAAATGTTTTTGCTTACTGTGAGATTATCAACGTCAATAAATCAAATATTTATTGTGTAAATATAAGCTAAATTCCACTAAGAGTGTTGTGTTTTACTGCTTGAAGCATTAATGGATACTCAGTAATATTGATCCCAGACAATATTTATTGATACCTTTATTGGGAGAAAGATATCAGGTGGAAGAAAATTAACATAGGCAAAACAGCAATGGAAAGATCTGTAAGATTTTTGACAGCCAGGATTAAAAAAGGTTGGGATCTTATGCCAAGGTTGTATGCTAATTACTTCTATATGTTAAAATAACATTAAAAAAAAAGATGGCCCAAATGAAGTGTCGTCTAAATCATCTAGGTAGTTCTCAAATGATTCTCTTGCTAGAGAAAAACAGTACAATATTGGTGATGCTATAGTCTCTGAATCAGCATAACTTTTTTAGTTGCAGAAACGAATATTTTAAGGCTGTATTTACAAAAATGCTATATATGGGGAGAAATCAGTTAAATACCTCTTTATTCATTGGTCTTTTGTAGCCTGTGTTCTGCTCCATTGAAGTGATAGTTAGATTTTTTTTTTATTTTTATTTTTTTTTCCCCAAGTAAGAACTGTCATTTGTTGCTCACATGGCCTGATCTTTTGGAAGCTAGGATCTCACTAATTCTCATACTAAATATTTGGAGAGGGTCTTCATTTATGTTGCTGTTTTCTCTCTGTAAAATGAGAACAATAATAATCATGTTTCCATGAAATTGCTAACTGTGGTAGGGAAGTGCTCAGAGGTTTTCATAATGAAAATGGTGATATTTTAGTACATTTTCAAGTGCACTAGATAGAGCAAGGCCAGCTTTCTGGAAGTTGATTCTTCATCTTTGAATAGAGAGAGAAAAAATAATAAAAAAAACCACCTCCCCGTCAAGCCTCAAGCTACCACCAAACCTCCTCCACCAAAATAATAGTCTGATGCTTATGGCTTTTTCTATATTTTTTTTCCCCCCAAACCAGAATTGTTTTGATAAAGGTAAAGAAGACCAAACTTACTCACCATATAGTTTTTGCAAACTGTTCATAATCCGAGTATGACCTGGGTTTTTTTCTGTATAAATAGCTACACTATGTCTCTAAATTCACTGATTCTGTTTTGGCTCTATGGCCTGAAATAAAACGATATGCTGCCAAAATACATAGTTTCATCAACTGCACAAACAGTTTGTTTTTGTAGTTCTTTGCAATGTGGTTTACCATTCAATACTTCAATGTCAACATGGCAATGACAGCGTTTCATGAAGGGGTAAAATTTTAGGCTTTCCAGACTGTTCCACAGTTACTTTGTCTTCCTGAGCTTGCCAGAAATAATAGATCATTTTGTGCTGAAGTGTTTGCTTGTTTCTGTGCACTGTAGTCTTTCTTGTTATCGTGGCGTCGACCTCAGCACATTTTATTTAGTTTCTTCAGACTTGGTGAACTATTATATGGGCAATTCAATAGCTGTCAAATACAGTAAGATCTGATTCATGAAGGAAGAGCTCCCTAGAAGATCCAAGTCTTAAAAAGTGATGAGTGCCTTCAGTGATGTAAAGGGCACTTAGAACTAGATACAAATCTTAAATGTGTGTTCTGAGGCCTTAAGCAATTGGTTAAGCACAAGTAGTAATGCTTGCTAAAGAGGTACCAATGATAAAGCTTTTTTCACTTTTGATTTTCCTTCATCTGCCATAACGTCTGCATCCCAAAGTTTGGATATCTCTAGGCAAAAGCATTCCATTTTGCTTGTTCTGTCATTTTAGGATGTATTTTTTAATTATTTTTTCTCGTTAGTAGTGATTTGTGATCTGTCACAGTCCCTTACTGAATGCTTGTAGCACTCATCCAGCCAGTTAGCATTGTTGTAACCAAACTGCATGCTCAAGCAACACAAGCTTCCATGTTCAACTGTTTTTTTTTTGTTGTTGTTGTTGTTTTTTTCCCTTAAGTTCTGGTGTCACCATGATAGCTCCTTTTCTCCAGGGCACATTAAACATCATCTTAGTCATGACTCATATAGTGTTTACAGTATTTAATTTATAAAACATTAGCAATTATAAATTACCTGTAAAACTTGAAGACTTAAAGTCAGTTGCAGGTGATGAATGGTGGTATTATGTTCTCAGCCACATCGCTTGTTCGTTTCCAGTAAATATGTAATCAAGGTAAAATAAACTTCCTGCCTAATCAAAAGTGCATGAAATAGCTGCTCTTTTGTTTTCTTTCTTGCTTCTGTAATTGCTACTACTGTTGTATGAAAAAACAACTCCAACTGAAGCTAGAGCGGAAATAGTGTCCCTCTCTGCAGCTATTGCAGTATTCAAATTGTGGGAGAATGAGAATCAAAATGACACAGGAAAAGACAAACATTTTTATTTACAAGTATTTATTTATGGGCCAAAGGCAGCTGAAAGAAGTGTGCAGAGATTTCTTAGGCAGAGTAGCGTGGGAATACTCTCTCTAAAGGGTTACTCTCAAATATTGTACTTCTTAATAGCTGGTGTTTTCTTATTGACTGCTTATTAAAAGTATGGTTATATGTGTTGAACGTGATTAGTAATTAACTTTTATCCCTGTGGGAAAAGTTCTAAATAAGGATCATGTTACACTATCATGTCACAATCACTAAGAAAGTTAGTTTTCTGAAAAAAGAGATGTTCATTACTTCAAAAGACTCTGTAATGCATTTGATATCTTTAAACATTTGAAATTATTTCATCACCATGTGTAGACAAGACTATGAAGAAAGGCTTTAAAATCATGCCAGAAGAGATACTGTATCTTCTTACGGGTTTTTCTCATCTTTATGAACTTTATATGTAAGAATGTGCTTTTTGAGAAATATTTTTAAATACATACCTGGTACAGCATATTAATACGGTCTGTACAGTAAATATAAAGATACCTGTTAGTGTGGGCATATAGGCTAAGTAGAAGTCTGTGTGAATTACCATGTTTGGAGTGGCTGATAGTGCCTGTAAGCGGACCCTTGTGTTTCTGCAGATGTCTTTAAATCGTACCCCCTTTTCAGTCAGTGCAAAGGCAGAAAGGTTTGAGAGGTACTACCAAAGACTGCTTCTTTCAGAGAGGTCTACAATGCTATTTTTATCTCCTGTTGTTGGAAAGATAGTCACTATTGAGTAAAACTTAAGCTTTTTAAGAAGCATTTTTAATTAAGGAGCTTAAATTAGATGCTTTCTGACTCTTCAGCAGTGTGGAAGAGGGCTAGTATTACTACCATGTGCAAGTTAAATGACAAACATATTAGAACTTAGTTTCATCTGTATGTTGCAGTACTCATCCACTGTGGTGTCCACATTTCTATTCACAGTTTTAAAACTGACTAGAATATTAAAGAGGTAAGTCCTCATCTGAATAAAATGTCCATTTTAATTCACCTCCCTTTTTTTGAAAGTATTAGTTGTAATAATTAAAGATGCTCCGAACAGCTTTGAATTAATCATCTGCCCAGAAATTTGGGGGCAATTACTGTCAGTATTCATTATTTTTCAAGCTTCTTTTTTTCAATTTCTGAAGAAGTAATTAAATCTAGCCTTTTTTTTTTTGGCTCATTTTTTTTTAATGAGTAAACATCATACAGATTTTGGAAATTTTATGAATAAAAAGAAGACAGTATTTTAAACTGTGACTGTTCTTTATGTTGTTTGCTGACCAGAGCTTCAGTTAAAAAGAGAGTGAGAATTTCTTCTTGAGTGTTAAAGCCTAGAGGGTCTTCCTGTATCTAGTTTTTAGTAACATCTTGTTCTACAGCGAAATTATAATTTAAATCCCCATTATAATTATTGTTATTTGATTTTAAGAATGTTGAACCATTATAAATGCTCTAACAGCTTAGAAGATTGCATAGTATACAAGCCAGCTGGCAAAAACTAAAAATGGAATGTCTATTGTGATGCTTTTGGAAACATCAGAGTTCAAAGCCTCTATAATTGGGTTGTTTCTTAGGATTCTAATTCCTTTACAATAAAGAATACAAGCTATTTTAATTGAAACATCTTTTTTACAATTGAGAAATGTTTTTATTTTGCATCTTTACATTTGAAGTATTCAAGATGAGGAAAACTATCAACAACTTTATTCTGAAGACACCTTTGTGTATGTTACATGCAGAATTGTTTGTTGTGCTGTTACCTACTCTGTTCTGTTAGCGAGACCTGGCAGGACCAGCCTGAATGAGACACACTTGAATTTGTGAATGAAAGGAAATCTTGTATCACAAAAATGAAGTCAAGCTGGGTAACCACGTTCAGCTAAGTTGAAGCTCTTGGCAAGGAGATTCTACTCGGTGGTTCAGATTGTTCAGATTTTGTTCATGCTCCTGGGTCCCTATGCATAGGACACGTATTCCACTGAAGTCAGTAACACTGCTAACGTGAATATTTGTTTTTTTTTTTGGGGGGGGGGGGAAGAGGTAAATTCCAAGTTCATTCTATAGCAAAAATCCAACTTTTATTTCTTTATTTTAGTATATTTAGAGGGCTAGCTTTGTCCCTGCTGTGTATGTATTTTTTCCACTTGAATACAAGTGTAAATTATATGTCTGAGTCTGATTATTTGTCAGTTTTAGTCCAGGCAGGTCATGAGCTGCTTTTGTCTTGTAATCATGCACAATGAATAATGGAGTGAGCAACTCCTTACAGTTATTAAAAGAATTTTGTGATCTTTCTGTTGGCAAATTGCTTGTGAACAGATGGCAAAATTTTAAAATGTAGTTAAACATCAAAGTTTTCCTATTCCACCACCTGAAACAATCAGATCCAAAACCAGTTGAGGAAGTGTGAATTTTCTGCTAATGTGTGGTGGAATAATTTATGCTCTTCAGTTTCCTAGATAAGTTGAATGCATAAATAATATGAACTTTCAGCTAAGAAAGATTTTTTCTGAGACTTAGTTCTCTAGTGGTTTACTTTATGGCCATGCTTTGGTTATTTCAATCTGTATTTCACAAACTTCGATTCCCATGCTCTTCCGTTATAGTCTAGTCTAACTACCATTGAAGTAAAAGGCCATCGTTTTTATTGAAAAGTGCATTTATTCAGATTTATTAGTATGTATACTACTGCTGTGATGACATACACTTCACGTGCTCTCTCTCTTTCTGAGGTGTGCTTCACAGGTTGAGTGCAGTGCACAGCAGGTGAGGGCTGCAACATGCTATGTCCTAGAAGTACTTTTATTAGCTGAGGTGTAAAAGAATACTGATTTATTAAAGTATACATTAAATTAATTGAGATATATTTTATGAACAGAATTATAATGATCTTAATGAAAATAAATATGTATTTTACCCAGCTTCTTCTGTAAATCCTTGCAAGTTAACCTGACTTCCTTTCCCTCCCCTCAATACTTTGATGTGGTACTAAAATAATTTCCAAAGAGAATTCTAAAATGAAATGAGTGAACAAAATTTTGCTTGTGTGCAGAATTTATAGACAAGAGAATTACCTGCATAAAATATGCACATTCCTTACTTGTATACATAAATTGTTATTACTTGTGCACTAGGCACAATACTTCATGTATAAATGGAAAACAAAGAAATGTTAGCTTTGAAAGCTGATAATGACAGGCCTGTTTGTGGCTAGAGAAATCATATTATTTCTTTGATACAGGAAAAAAAACTTCATTCCTTTTTGGTGTATTTCCAGTACATCATTTCAAACATTGTTTTCTTCATGGTTCCATATAACTAACTTTATAAAAGAATAGTGTCTTTTATATTACCAGTATATGTTCCTTAAATGATGATTACAGACAGTAGTTTGGCAATCAATTTTTTGTGCTAATGCAATTGTTTTGAAGCCAGATGGCTGTCAAAAACCACAGCAAACCATATAACTTACCAGTTTTCAAGATTTATTTATACGTATTTAACAGCAGAAAAGAAGTTATGGCAAATACCAACATTTCTTTAGTTTGATTCATGTCATATGTTACTGCATAGAGATTCTGATGTGATCCGATTGAGACAGAAGTAGGTAGCAACAAGACGCAATTTACCTTGGTACAGGAATTTATGCAGATTGTTAATGTTGCTCGGCGTAGTATTCCCTGAACTTTTAAGGTGCACCATGGGCTGTGGTACTGCATGCCATGTGAATACCGGTTTCATGAATACTGGTTTCGTTGTACTGCTGTTGAAAGTTGTTTTATGTGTTGGGACACATAAGTTTTCATTCTTCTGTACTGCTGTGATTCTAGGTATAATCACATTTGTATAAATAATTACATATAACAAAGAAAACCTGTTTGTACTAATTTACTGTATTTTCTTTATTAGCTTTTGGTACAGCAGAATGTCAGATTAATATGTACTAAGTCATTACTGTCTTGCAGCAAAACAGAGAAAACTTGGTGTAGTCAATTGCTATAGTTACTGCATGAGGCTTTCTGTTTAGTTAATAAAATGTGTTGGTATATTCATGTATTTTTTGGAATTACTAAAACAGTATCAACTCCCTTAGCAAAGAATGTATCTAAGGGTGTTGCAGGCTGCTGAGACTTACTTTGCTGGTATTTGTAATTGTCTGAGAGCCTTCTAGGACAAATGCCATGAGTGCTAAGTGAAACAGGATTACAGTTCTGAAAATGGAATGAGGTGCAAAAGTAAAATTCATTGTGGTAGTTTTCAAATGTGTCTGTGAAGTTTGAAAGCTGTTTGCCTTTTTGCTTAGAGACCAGATGTTTTCCATTCTCGTTAGGTAGCTGTTCCTTACTGTGAAGAGTTCCCTTCTGAAGTAGCTAATTAAGTTACCTCACATAGTGTGCATTGCAAAGTTACTCCTGTGTGTCTCAAAATTACTTTTTTCAATTGCTGAAGGCACGTTATTTTCCACATAACATGTCTTGGGTTTCATCTTACTTGGCACTGTGAAATTTTCTATGAAATCAAAGTTTGGTATAAAATGATGCTCCATTTGAAATTTAAATTTCTGAGAATACTTGCTCATTGATGTGTTTGTTCTTTATCTATAAATTGTAAAATACTATAGTACTCTGAACAGGGTGATGACATACATGGGTAACATTGTTTCTGCAACATAGCTTGATATTTTTAATAAAAGTCTTTCAAGCATTTGGCATACTGAGCATAATTGTGGTTACTATTGGCTCCTACAAAATTCAGAATTTTAAAAACTATCACCAACAATACTGAGTTTTGGCTGCAATAGTAAAAATACTTATAATTTTAATTTATGTAGTATATACTATCTATACCAATATCAAAACAGCCACCTGCTGTCTCTTCTGGGTCACTGTTCATCTAAGCATTGCACGACAGTAGTGTTTTACTTATTTGAAAGAACTGCTCTTTAGTTTTCCCCTTATATCCTCCCTTAAATAACTGATAAATATCTGAGTTTTAATTGCAAGTTACTGAAGACTTTATCTTCAATTGAATCTTTGAGCAGCTGACCTTCCCCTATTTTAATTTGAGAAAATCTGAACTGCAAGTCCTTACCATCTCAGAGGATCCAAGCCCCTTGGGGGGGGGGGAGAGGGGGGAAAGGATGTTTCTGTACCCATTTAAGAAATCTGGTATTTTATGCTGGGAAGGGTTAAGGTGCTCAGTTCTAATCTTTAGATGGAGAGTGAGCATTGAGGCAAATCTGGGAAGTACTGCATTTGCAGCAGGTATGTGATGTTTGTGTCATCCAGGTGCGTGCCTGAGTGTATATGGAGGGAGATAAAATACCTGCTGGGGGAATGCTTGGCATTTCCAGCTTTGCTGTGGATTTCCTGGCTAATATAAATGTAGTGATAAACCATATTCAACAAGTAATTTATACCATGTTAGAGTCCAACAGGGTGATTATATCTAGCACTTGAGGGAAGCAGAGGGTATAGAAATAAATGTGTCAGAAATATAATTAAATAGAAATATCATTAAGTAAATACTGCTGCTGATAGATGTATAATTACAAGCACCACCAACATCATCTGCCTACAGAGAGGGAAGAGTAAACAAGGTTACATTTGTGAACTTACTTTTCTTTCCATAGAGATTCCCCAGCTTTTCTCTTACCTCACAATTCTGCTGTTTGGCTTTTTCTTTCTTTCTTTCTTTAACTGAAAGGGAATTATAAAAGGGTTTCTCTGCCACAAATACAAAATATTCATTCAGATCTACATGATTTCATAAAACAGGGGAAAAAATCACACCCCCAACCCAAAATCAAGCTGTCAGCTTCAGTGAAGATATTAATTGAATAGACTGTTACTTGCTTTGGTATTATTTTCCGTAGCTTTAACCAAACCAGTGAATTCGGATATTAGATGGAAAAAGCTATCCTTGCTGAATGCAAATAGCAGTTGATACTGCCCTTTTGAATGCTGAAACAGACTACAAGCTGTGCAACTGCTTAAAAGTAGCACGTGTCTGAAAGTCTGAAAGTCCAGTCAATCAGTTCACAAATATTGGAATGATTCAATTCATCTAAAGGTCTATGATATGCTATGAATAAAAATGATGTGTTAGTTCAGCAGGCCAAGCAGAAACGACCACAGTAGAATGCTCTAAAGGCAGTAGTCTCTTTCTTTGGAATGTTTTTTTTTTTTTTTTTTTTTTTTTTTTTTTTTTTTTAACTTTTCTCTTTCACTGTGTGTCATCCATGCTAGTAGCTCAGCAGGCCACCTAGTTCTCTTATTTCTAGGACTTTTCTTCTTTCCATGAATTTCCAGTCATGTTGGAAGGAATGATATTCATCTGGACTTCTGGCAAATATGTTATATGGAGATTTACTCTAAGCCCATCCATACCCAGAATCCGTTGCACTTTCTTAAAAGTCTTTTGGGGCAAGAATGTGCAAACCTAAATACTAGTATTTGGGAGTAACTTTCTGATTGATCAGAACTGAGATCTTGGTATACTAGCCATAGCCACCGTGCCTCCAGGATCACAAATGACTGGTTGAACGTTTTGTGCGTCTGACTTTGCTATTATCCTTGAATTAAAGACCTATGATTGCATACTGTAGACCTATTTGACCAAAATATGTGTTTTGCATTTTTTTTCCTTTTTTCTGAGGGAAGGCAACAGTAAAATTGTGATCCAGTTGATGCTTATAAAGGTTTAGAATAAAGTATCTTTTTTACTATTCATAATTACTGGAGTGGCTGTTACTGTAGAGAAAGCAGGGAACATCTTTCAAGCATGGCTTACCTTAAAGTTAAGAAGATGAGTATATATAGATAATGCTATATAAGTAGAGGATTTAAACCGGAGATTAAAAGGTGAACAGGGCTTGAGAGCCTATACTTAAATTTCTCAGGGCTTTGCAATTGAACCAGGAGGTTTGTGTTCGTCTAGTGTGGACAGTTTCCATGTGAAAAGTATGGTTACCACACTGCTCTGTTTTGAAAGAGAGGCTACCTGGGATAAATAAGATGTTTTAGTTGGCAGTTTACTGGTCATGATATTTACAGTTCAGCTGCTGGCTTCCCCCGTAGAACATCGCATTACTTTACGTTTTACAGAGTGATTCTAAAAAGGTGCATAGGCACCCTAAACTCTTCCCTTTCATCACCTTCCCCTTGAAGAGAAGAACCAGGTCCTTGGAGACTGGTTTATTTTCTCCAGTAATCATTTGTAGCAATACTTAGTGCCTTCAAAGTATGCTTTTAAGGTGTCATGTTTGCTATAACACCTTTTGATTCATTTTGCAGATGTATTTACTGAATTTTTCAGCGACTAAGAAATGCTGGCTTCACTATTAATTATGTTGTTAAGTATTACCCTGTACACTTACTGGTATCTGAAGCATGACTGGAGTATATCATACAGTTGCATAACTTACTGTACTAATAAAAAATACACAAAAGTTGTGGCATGCTTCCGATCCTTTAACCACTAGAGACATTGCATTCAGAATGCGTAAATGAATACCCGGTGCTCGTACCTTATATATAGCCTGTGTTGCCTCATGTTCTTAATACTAACTAGTGAATTTTCACTAATGTAAACACCATTAGAATTTGTTTGGTGGGACATGACATCCACCTTACCTTTCCTATAGTAAAAATAATTCTACAGTTTGTAATGTAGGATTTTTCCATACAGGTTAAGTGTCTGAATGTGCCATTTGTACTCAACTGATCTGCTTGGTTGCACAGGAATGTAGTATCTGAAATGTCTGTTTTTCTTCCTCTCTGAAATATGAGAACTAGCTAGTGTAAGTCCCTAATTTTTAGTGTTCATAACAGTAGTGCTCTGGCAGGTATTATGCAGCTACTGAATTAAGGCACCACATCTAGCTGCTATTTAAAGGCTGAGTACTTATCCTCCTCTAGAAAATCAACAGTTTTGCATGTGTCCCCCAGTGTTTGTGTGTTTGAAGGAGGTGGTGTAAGTCACCTTATATAATGATTTTTTTTTTGATTTACTGCCACGATACCTTTTATGCTTAGTAGTGGGTTGTATTTGTTTCTGTAATAAAAGACTGACTGTAGTTCAGTAACATGAAATAACTGGTAGGCCTTAGCCTACCTCTCCATAGACTTTCATCATGAAGGTATTTTCAGCAAAGGTGAAAAACCCCATGTGGCAAGTGCACTTGTCTTCTGTCTATCCAGTGGCTAGTTTTGGAATTTAGTGTATTGGTATGTCTACTGTAGGTAGGAAATTAGCATTTCCATGCTTGTTGTCAATCTGTTTTATAGTTACGTGAAGGACTCCACTGTTGTTATCTGACATCTTTACTGGATGCAAAGAGTCACTCAGGATATTTTGCAATGCCTCTTACCACCAATTTCTAGGCTTCTCAGAGAAATTATAAGTCCTTTCCCTTGATTAAAAAAAAAAAAAAAAAAAAAAAAAAAAAAAAAAAAAAGCTGTTAAAAGTTTATCTTGACAAAAATTGAGAACACTGTTCCTCATCATCCAGATATTTTTGCTCGGGGATCAGAATTGCATTCTGTGGAACTCATACCACAATGAGTTCCACAATGAGTACCACAATACTTAAAAAGGGCATCAAATCTGTGGGGGGAAAATGAGGACATGAACTATTTCAAAAATGAGTATATACAGAACCAGAAGGAGAGAAAAGGAGGTAAATGCAGAAAGCAAAGACTGAAGGTCAGACTCATCATGCTTTCAGAGTATGTAAGGAAAAAGATATTAGTGATGGAGATTTGAACTTTCCTGGAGACATAAGATTTAAAAGCTTTAATTGAAACATCAGCTCTTGCCCCTGCACTGAGAACATTGAAATCCTTCTCACAGATATGCATAATGTCATCAAGAAGGGCGAGATTTAGATAGCAACAGCTGTAACTTTAAAGGAACCTTTTTATTTACTTTTTAAAGACACATTGGGGTTAGCTCTGACAACAGAGATTTTTAATCAAAAAAAAAAAAAAAAAAGGAGGGGGCGGTTTCTGGCAGATGTTTATCGTAGCAAACTGCCCAGCCTGTATCCTTTTCCCTTCCATAATGGGATCAGCCACTGCTCTGCTGCTTTACATTAATGCAGCTGACAATGTGCTCCCGTGCTCTTTTAGTAGATTTTTTTTTCTCAGAAGAAAAGCTATTCCTTTGAAATTTTTTCATGTCTGAACAAAATTCCCCATCTTTCTGTAGATAAACAAAAGGAAAGTGGGAAGATCTGATTACATGTGAAGGATGAAATTATAAATATTGCTAAATAACCTACTTGATTAGCCATTAGATTATTTTAAAAAAGAATGTTTTGTACTTACCATGACCATTTCTATTTGAACTAAAAAACTGTTTTGTAATTGCATTATTCTTATTATGCTTAGGGACTAGTCTGTCTCCTTTTCATCTTCTTACACTAGCCTCTCCTTATGCTACCTGAGTGTCCTACTGACATATATTTTTCAGCTCTGGCAAATCTAGTATTTGGACTGTTTATTTGTTGCAGTACTTCTGACTCCAAAGAGTTACTTGGGGAAATGTCATGTAAATTTCTGTTTATTGCCTGTTGAAAGGAGGGAGGAATGCAATTTTTTTTTCTCTAGAAATTCACCCATAATATTCTCTATTGTGGTAATATCTCTTGTGGAGAATATTAAACTAAGGCTGCTAACATACAGTGTTTATTATACATTATTATAATTTTGTTATAAGCATGAAACTTCATAGAAAGTTATCCAATAAAATCATCCATTGAGCTGTCATTTCCTGAAGTTTCAGACCAAAAAAAAATAGGTTTTAGTTGAAAGATGATGAGACACTTTAAAAATAAAGCTTCATTGGAGAGGAACAGCTAATTGTACTATTACAGGGATTTAAATGTGTTGTCTCTATTGAATTTATTTACACCTTAAAGGAAAAATCATCTTTCTCATTATTTGAAAAGCTTTGAATAACTGATGAAGAGAAAATAAATGCACAGAACACAACTTCTTGACAGTCTTGTCAATATACATGCTTGAAACTGACAGTATGAGAAATTATGATATCAACTTAAAAAATGAAAATCCTCAGGGCTCTGAAAGCACAAGATGAAGACAATAGCATCTGTATGTAGGGCTATGATATATGAATTCCTCTAACCATTATAAGAATATAAGTGACTGCCACATACTTTCTCTTCACACATCACCAGTCAGGGTAATTAGTGCATTTTTAGAGTGTATGTGTGTGTATATATGTGTATATATGTGGGTGTGGGTGTGGATGTGTGTGCATATACAGGGAGGGAGACAGAGAGATTTTGTTTTTATATATATATATATATATATATATATATATGTATGTATGTATGTAAAAGTTACAATGTTTTGAGTGGTAGGGGAAAGAAGAGTTGGCATCTGCATCAACAATGATTCCGTAGCAAATGAGCACACAGGTGGATACAGTATTTCACAAATTTAGGAGAAATCTGTAGTCAATTCTAGGTGCAAACTTGCATGATACTATAAAGTACAAGGTAGTAACTTAACAAGCTTTTTACCAACCTGTTCATCTTGTCTTTTAGAAGGGTATGCAAAGTTGTAGAAATGAACTTACTTTAGTGTGATGTAATTAACAAGCAAATTGCAATGCATGAGAAGAGAAATTGCTAGAGAGATTAATAAATGTAACTGCTCACTAGGCTTCTGTGCCAGGCCAAACGTAAGATGTTCTGACTCCAGGGAGTTTTAAGAGTATAATGCTGATCTGACTCTGCTATTTGTTTTTAAATCTAGATTGTTGATCGGTTAAGGAACTATAGTATAGGCATTATGGGATGGGAACATTCTGTTTGGTTAAAATCATTAAGTATTCACATAAATTCTACAAAGTTTATAGGTACTGGACTTTACCATCCTAGAGAATTTCTTGAAATAAGTTTTGTCTGGCTCAGCTGAGGTAAAAAAGAATGTTCTCTTGAGCTGTGGGTGATGCAACTTCAGCCTGACTTTGTGTTTCCACCTGATCTATATACTACTTTGTTTTCTGCCGTTAGGACTTGAAACTCTGCCCATTTGCTTCATACAACAAAGTTTCAGAAAAGTGAGAAAGTCCAATTTGGTGTCCAGACATTTGGAGCTCAGGGTACAAGAGTGATTCATCAGCTTCAACTCCCTACAGGTAACACTATCATCTTTCAGCAGTTTTGGACCTGGGATTTGTGAATCTGTCAGACTCAAATCAGAATCACTGCTGTCCCCTTTTCATGAGAACTGGTTCTAGATTCAGGTGTTAAATGAACTTGAATGAAGGCATCTAACCTGAGTCATCTCATTTTCGTTTGATATTAGCAGAGAAGATGAGTGCGGTGCTTTGATGTCCTTTTGCATGTTTATAAACATATCAAATGTGTGAGGGAAGAGATGGGCCAGCGTAATATCTGTGTTATAATCTGGTAGGATTTCAGTGTTACAGGATTCTGTATGTTGGTACTTCAATGCCAGTGATAAGGTCCTGAATTTCTTTTTAGTTGTTATCAAGGGTGACAGCAGTGTACGTGATGAGGTACGTCAATTTTAGTTTGTTGTTTCTAGTGCTTTGTATCTGCACTGCTCATACATATGCAGCATATGTATGTGCAGTGTCTGAGATCTTAGTGCCAGCTTCTCCTATTACCATATCCAAGGGCACTGTGAGTGTTCTCTTACAGCTTCTATCTATATCTGCCATTTCTGTATTGCTTTCCTTTCCTATGGAGCACAAAATGCTTTAGTAATTGAAGACATCATTTTTCCCAGTGGAGTTATAATGCAACTATTTCTGGGGTGCTGAAGTGCTTTAGGGAACAAGGTATACTTCATCCCTTGATATAAGAAGGGGAAGCAAAATGCTAGGACATGAATTTCAGCCTTGAATGGCAATAGTCATTGCACAGCTGCTGGCAGTAAATAAAAACAAAATAAAGTATTAGAGTTTGTGAGAGAAAGCCTTCTCTTTCTGTCTTTTGTCCAGGTGAAGGATGCAATAAGTAAAGAAGATAAGAAAAACAATTTCTGGGGGATTTGGAGCAGGGAAGAGGAAGGTTGTTACTATATACAGTAGGGTACTTCAGTCTTAGAATTCTATTATGTATGTGCCATACAGTATTAACTAAGCAACTGTTCACAAAGAGGCATTTTAAGGAGTACGGTAGCTAATTCTTCAAATTTTTTAATGAGTATTTTTCCCTGTGTGTTGTCTCACTTGTAGATTGCATCATTTCTGTAAAGGCATCTTCAAAAACTGACTGTTAGTGAACTTGGGCCTTCAAATACATTAAAAAAGTAATTTTGGCACTGTCTGTCTCATGGCAATGGCTCTTTAGCGTGGTGAAAAACAGTATGTAAATCTGAGGAGAGGATTCTTTCTTTCAGAAAGTGTAGGGTATCCCATATAAAAGTTTCTGTATTCCAGTTATCTTCTGGAAAGTGTTCCACCTCTAAAAATTGTGCAGATTCTAACAGTTCTTTAAAATATTGTTAATTAAGCTGAATCATTTCATTTATACTCATCATCTGCTTAAACTCTTCATTTGCATACTTGTTCTATTCACTGTCAGACATTGTTATTTTGTCCTTCCCTCTCTACATTTTCCCCAATGTAAAATGCTATCTGGAAAGGACATTATTTAACATTAGTAGAAACATTTGTTACCACCTTACTTGAATTATTTGGAACGGCTGTCACAAAAATAGTCTCAATTGTCTTTGTTTGGCAGCTGTTTCTTTTTTACTATCCTCTTCCTTTATCCTTGACCTTAGGTTTTATGTTTTTAAAGTAACATTTTCCTTTTCTCATAGTATTTTATCTTAGTTCGTGTGGGTTTTTATGAAAGCTTTTGCTTAGTTTTGATGAGACAGACTTTGGTACCTTTTGATTTTTTTGGGGGGGAGGGTTGTTTATTTTTCATTCTCTGATCTTGCTCAGCATGCTTTTTAGTGTACTTATCTTTATACTCTCTGTGGGAGAGAGAGAAGATGGAGAGAAAATATATGAGTGGTGAAATGGACTGGAAATGGAAAACAACCATTTGAAGGTGTAGTCTGGGCAAAGAAGTTAGTGCTTGTTTGGAATTAGTCTTTTGAATTGCCCTGTACTAGCCACTTTAGTCTACCTCATCTTCCTCATCTCTAACAGGCTTATATGTAGTTTTGAAAGCATCTGGAAAACTGACATAATTATGTAAATGTGAAGTATTCTTGTCTAAATGTTGCCATTGCTGGCTGCAGTTTGATAGTTCAGTTCTTGTTGGTCAGGTGGAAATGACTATTCCTCATGGCACTGGATGGGGATCAGGTTTCCCTCTCTCTGCCTGGAGGTATCCTACAAAATAGTGTATGATGGGAACACTGTTCTAGCAGTATCTATGCTGTGAATCTGTTTGTGTTTGTTCTCGTATCAGTCCTTCCCTACTGTACTAAGGTTGTATGCTTCCCACTTTTCAGTTGTGAACAGAGACATAAAAATGGGCACTGCTTTGTCACAGATTGCAGGTACAGGTTCTGGTGGAACAATAGGCTCCTAAGCTCCAGGTTTGTGAGGAAGTCCCAGAAAGCTGATTACTTCTTCTCTGGAATAACTGTATTTCCTACTACAGTGCTGTCAGCCTCACATTTTGCAAAGTTCATATTATAAATAACACTCCAAATGCTGAATATTTTGAAAGATATCTTCTGTTTTTGAGCTGTATTCCCATGAAAAATGCTGATGGCTATTGAGGCAAGTTAGCTTTTTCAGTTGTTCATCTTCGCACAGTATATACCCAGGGCAAAATTTGTTTTTTTTTTTTTTTCCTGGATTTCTCTTTCATCGGGAGTTCTTTTTCTAAAATATTGACCACAATTGATCTTTCCATAGTTTTTAGGTTACTTTAAAGTTGAGAGGAAAGTTATAAGTATTTTCATGAATGAGTGTCTTGAATTAATATTCTCCCCCACATTAAAAGTGGGAACAGAGGTTTATGTCAGTGTATTTATCTCTGTGCTAATATAGCTCCAGCATTTATTTTGTCTGCCGGTGTTTCTAAATACCAACTAGAAAATATAATCACAGTGAACTTGATTTTCAGTGACTGTGCATAATAAATGGACATATGCTGAATATAATTACATATTTTAATGCATTAAAATGCAAGAATGACTGATTGTGCACATTTAAGCAAAGCTCGCTTGAAGAACAGTAATTGCCCCAGATATAATTGTGCTATTAAAGACAGTGGTGTTCATATTTTAAGTCCTAAAACATGCTTTCGGAAAAACTTACAGAAAGAGAACAAGTAACTGTAAACTGTCTGTAACCAGTATTATTTATATATATATGTATGTATGTTTGTAGTTGTTAGCTGAGTGATATATGTAGCAAGTGCGAAAATTTCAATAGCATATCATTTTTGTTTATATTTCTGGAGGCAACACAACATGTTTAACATAGAATAGGTCAGATCTTAAGATCTTCATATGAGCAAAATGGAGATTTTGTTAAAATCATGTAGGGGAAGTTGTCTAGGGAAGAAAAGATGCGTTCAGTAAACAAATATTACCAGATTATGCTTGCATGATGTTAGTGCTTTCAAATGGTCAAATATAGAAAAAATGATTCATTTTTTCCCCCCAGAATTAATCAGCTGTAGGACCAAAGTAGTAGCCCTAGAAATAGATTCTTTTCAGTTCTTTTGCCCTTCTTTGCATGGACAACCTTTAAAAATGATACAAAGTGAACAACTGCAGTGAGGAAATGGGGTCAGGTGGAGCCTCTCTTACTTCTGGGTTACAAGGTTATCACAGTGCCAAGAGGAATTTCAGCTCCAGGCTAGGCATAATGTAGGGATTTTTAACATTAGTCTTCTGAATAGAGGAACTTTGTTCTGAATATAGCCAATCCTTTGCATAAGTATTTGAAAACACCCTTTTTTATAGTGTACTAAAGTGCAAATAGAGTTAGAAGGTAGATGTTGTTGCCAGTATTTTTTAAAATAAATTTCTTTGCATAACTTTTTTAAAGTAGAAAAAAATAGAATATAGGACAAACAAAAAGCCATTTCAAGATAACCCTGAATTTCAGTAGTATGCCACTAAGCCATACAAGAAGTAAAAGGGGCTTAATTTCTGTTTTATTTCTTCTTTTAAAAACCTACTCAAGGTCATGATTTGAATAGAAAAGTAATTGGATTTGAGACACCATATGTTGTGGGATGCTTATGACATCCCCAATGAATGTTACAAGGTACTACTTGTTCCAAAAAAATGTTGACATTAGCATTGAAACGGCTGTTGACATGATAACTTTCATTAAGAGAAACAATTTGAAAAAAATTCAAAGAAGATTGACTTCTTCATGGTAAGGTGCCCACTCCTGAAATGGAGTGGGACCTGTCACAATCACTCACCAAACTTTACTACCCTTTCACAATACCTTCTGATTCCCTGACATAACCATAAACGCAACTAGATTCAATTGCTGTGCATCTCTTGTTAGTCATTTTACAATATTTATGTAACTCCTTGCACTGAACATTATTCCTTTGCTCTATTTTGTAAATCAAATAACAGTAAATTCTATTAAAAGAAAATATATTTTAAGACTGTAAATTTTGGAGAAGTTTTTGTTTTATGTTTTTCTCTTTGGATGTTTCTAGCTTTGGCAAGGAACCTTAACATTATTTTCATAGGAGATATTCCTTCCCTACATGGCCCAAGAGAGTGAGTTTCTCATTAACTTGTGAAAATTTATTATAAAACTGCAAATAAATTACAGATAGCAGAAAAAAGCACTTCATGCTACTATTCTGAAATACTAAAACTGAAAAATAAAACATCAAAAACACACATTAGCCGTTCTTAACGAAATCGTAAAATAAGCAAGATGTGATGTCTAACATTCTAATCTCATTGCTACTTTAAAGGAATTTATTTCTTCTTTTATCCATCATATGTGGTGGTAGGATCACATAGTCCTTTCCAAATCACGGTGTAGCGTCAAGTTCAAATTGGTGGATGTAAGTAAAGCACAAAGAGCACAAATGGTTTTGATATTACTGAGTTATGTTAATCTTGAGCCAGGCCCTGGAATTGCCAGGTATCTCTCTGTTGCTACTTGTGATGACCAGATGAAAGCTGGTATGGATATATTGGGGCACGGATCCACAGGGAAGCAAAAATAGTAGCGTATGTTCTTAGTCTTGAGTCTTGGTAGTAGTAGTGGGTGCAGTCCTGCTTTGCTAGATTTTTACGGTAGCTACATGGTGAATCACACCAGCACATCCATATATTTTTTGATGTTTTTGTGTGCTGTGCATTTGGGCTGCTGGAGGTTTGCTTGCTTTCAGGCTTTGCAGCCTTGGGCACTGACCTGTGCAGATGAGCCTCCTGTGACATGTAACTCATAGAAAAGCATGGCAATCCTGAATGCCAGTCACAAGAGTCAGATGACAGCTTACCACATAATGGAAATATGGTCCTTGCCCAGACAACTGAGCTTGTGATTTTTCCTTTGCTTGAAGGTACCCAGAGTTTGCAAGTGCAGTGAAAATCCAGACAGTGCTAACTGCTTTATCAGCCAACCTGTTTCATCTAGTTCAGAATTTTTATTTTTGAAAGATAAAGACTAATTACTCTATAAAAAGAGGATGAGCAAATGGGGCTCTAAATGACTAGTAGAAAAAAAAGCAATCCCTGTTCTGGGAATAATTATCTTGCTGTGTATGGAAAGTGCACAGGAATAGAAGAATCTGAAAGACAGGCTCATGAAATGAAGACCTGTTGGAGCTGCTGGAACAAGAATGACATGGAGGGAGCAAGGAGGCAAATGGATGTGCTTTGAACTAAAAACCAGCACCAGGAATCTGTGCTGAAGCTGTACCTCAAAGTTCTTTGAAATCTTCATGCATTGACTTTCTGGCACAGTGTAATAAAGCAACAGAGAAGTCTATTTGGTTGGTAGTTTGTCAACAGAAGTAACCTATTTAATACAAAAGACTGGATGATTTTCCCCTTGCTTTAAGTTCTTTCCTGTCTGTCAGCACACTGAAAAGCAGAGCTACATTAGCATTTCAGTTCAGATCATTTAAAGAGTCTCTACAGAAATATTATTGAGGGTAACAACTGTATCCTCTGGCATTTCCCATGCTATGTCCCTTATGGAGAAGTTCCCTCTATTTGTAAGACAAGCAATAGATAGTGAGATGGGGGGAAGAGTCTATTCCTGAAGTTTGCTGTAGGAAGTTAAAATTATTCTGTACCTGCTTTATCATTTATATTCTGGATTACGCAGAATATGCTTACGCTTCATCAAGGCTTTTAAGAGCCTGTTGGTATGCAACTTGGGCTAGGTGACTTCAGATCTCAAAATCAGATGTTTAATCTAGTTGGTTCACGTTTCTTAAGGAGAGGCCACATAGAACAATTCCTCTTCCTTCTGCTTTTAGTATGGCAGAAATTCAGTGATTTAGATTTTAATGCAAGTGTTTCAGCTGGCCATCTGTGTTGGAGGAATGAGGACAGCATTTGGGTGGAATGTTTGTCAATGGAGTTCCATTTCTGTAAATTTTTTTGCAGATCGTAGAACACAGACATAAGTAAATTTTTAATGTACGAGACCTTCAATATGGCATAACTTTGGCATGAATGTTTAAAAATGTCACTATTATTCATATTGCTGTCAAATTGTAAATTATGCCTGAAAGGAGGCAGAAAGCTGAAATCATTTTGCTGCTGTATTATTGTATCATTAAAGGAGAAATTTAGGACAGAGGGAAAAGATCTTTCCTTTCTCATCTTCATTCTCCCACATTCAATTTTTTGCCATTATGCTTATGACTCCCCTTTTATGCTATCTTAACATCTTCATGAGGTTTTTAATACACATTTGAATAATTAATATGCTGTTTCGCCATCATGTTGACATATTGCCACATCTTTACCATGGGTACAGTTGTAGTTTACAATTACTTACATATTTTGCAAGTTTAATCAGGGCATGTATCCAAGGCATGTATTTAGTCATCCTTCATGATCTGTGCTTTGATTGCACTTTCTTTACGCCAGCTAATCCTGCAATCATTGCAACATAAGGGTGAGTTCTGCTTTACTCTTTGGAAGTTAGTTTTGCGTAGTGTTGTGAACAGTCATGAATAAAGCACAGGTATGCAGTAGGAGTAAAGGAAGAACAACATATGAGGTGTTTCTGGCAGAGAGTGATTTCTTTGCGGAGCCATAGGCATAGTCACAAAACTGCCTGTTGCAGTATTCAGGAGGCGCATCCAGAATGGAGCCAAGGAATCAGGAGGAACCGTATAGATGGAACTCAACAGTTCTTTCCTTTGATGAAGCAAAAATACTACATATATGCTTATGAAAATATACCCTGGATGCAAACAGCTGAATGCCTTGGAAAATCAGATCTCTTTCCTATGTGTCCATTTCTGTCTGCTGTTGGTAATAGCCACCCAAGGTTGAAGTTCATGACCTCAATCTTCATTTTGCAGCTGTAACCGTATTCCACTTGGATTTACCTTTGACTCTAGCTGTTCTCCACTTGCATGGTGGGAGCTTCTGCCTAAATTCATAGGCTATGCTATTTTTTTTTTTAATATTTCTTGTAAGGATTTTTTGCTCTGTTTAAATGCTAAGGGTTCTTTCTTCCTCTTTACAAGATTTATTATCCTGTTTTTCATTTTCTGCTCTGTTTAGTTATTAGAATAGAAGCCTGACACTGTAGGAAATAGAAGATGTTTGCCTGCATTAGTTTTCACATTATAAATGCTTCTTGTTCTTTACTGTGCAAACAGGCTCCTTGAATAATTTTACAGTATGCTGTTGAGAACTGCAGTAAGCCATTTGCTAGTAAATCAGCCTTTCTTGCAGCAAATTCTGTGCTTTGTCAGCCATTATGTCCAGAGATTGATTAAATAAATAAATAAATTAAATAAAAGAAACAAGCCTTGGAGCAGTTAGGGCTGATCTCCCTGAAAACCAAACATCTGGGATCTTTTGGATAGTGTCCAGTACTAAAGTTTTGAGATATACAGCAGAACATGCAAAACACCTGCCTTTTTGCTACATTTTCCATATTTGTGATAAAACATACCCACCAGTTAGTTTTCTCTTCAGTGTTTGACTTCTGGAGACAGTTCAGTTCCTGAAAGCAGCTGCTAAGAAAAGTTTCATCTTTATTTTCAGTTTGTGACATAATTTTAGTATTAACCCTGAGTATTTAAACAACCAAAAATACACCCCCTCCTCTGCCATGATTAAAGATCATGAGGAATGCATTAAGTGTTGGAGGGTGTTTGTTTACTTTCTAGTCTTGGCCTGTTGGGTGCACTCTTACGTTGGTTTCCAGCCAGTTTTCACCATTGAGAGGGGTAGCAGCTCTTGCACATGCACTCTTCTTCTTTTCCGCCTTCTTCTTTTCCGCCTTCTTCTTTTCCGCCTTCTTCTTTTCCGCCTTCTTCTTTTCCGCCTTCTTCTTTTCCGCCTTCTTCTTTTCCGCCTTCTTCTTTTCCGCCTTCTTCTTTTCCGCCTTCTTCTTTTCCTCGGCAGCTGCCATGTACAAAGAAAACACTTGATTCCAGCAACAGTAAATATTGAGAGGCTTGCCAACTCTTGTATTTTTATGGCAGTATCATGATTCTATAATGTAAGCCTTTATTGCAGTGATCAGTGATGTTTATAGTTTTGAAAGGGAAAGCTTATGTTGAGGTGGCAAGATGGGAAACCCCAGAAAATCATAGTGGGGAGAGGAAAGGCAGAGTCTATCAGAAGCAGGAAGGATTTTGCAGGGTTATCCTAAGTGTTTTTTACAAGTGTTTTGAAAAGCCCTATGGGTTGAAACACCACAGGATGCAAAGTCCTTAAAGTGACGTTGGCTGTTTCCACCAGACCCCTATATCTCAGGTGCTTGACAAACATATCTCTTATAAGTAACAGATACCATTGAAATTTCTGAAGGCCAAGATGTGGAGTAGCAAGTAGAGCTATTCACAAAGAGATGAACTTGGGTGGGTTTTACATTCTTCTCACCTTTGCTGTCCAACTTACCTTTTTGATCAAGCCTTTGATGAGTGTAGGGGAGTACCGCTTTGCACGCTGCCAAGTCTAATTGTTCCTTGCTGGACATTGCTAGTGGCTGACCTCAGGTCTCAGTTTTCAATACCGTTTCCTTATTCATCTCTTCTTTTAATATATATATTTTACAGAAAAGTGAGAAGTTTTAAATGATGAGAAAGGAGATTTTTAAGTTCATAGGATTTTGTTTTTTAATGAAAGAGCCAAGCTTCTAGGCAGGCACCTGAGATGTTTGCTTGCCATTTCAGCTTTCATGGCTGGAATAGAAGGTTGAAAGATAGAAATGCAGGATATCTTTAGGTACAAATTATGCTGAAGGTCTTTGCTTTCTATCTTCACCCCACAGGTCCTGTTCAGCTGTCATTATTATAGTCCTTTCCTTTTGGTTAAGTTAAAGGAGAAAAATTACCTTATCAAATCTGGTTAACTATTACCCTTTTCCCAATACTATTTGAAACAGAGACCTCTACAGTACAGTAAATTTGATTTTTTTTTTCACACTTTTTATCATCAAATAAACATGATAATTTGGTACCTGGTCTGATGTCATATTCCTACCAAATTTGAGAGTTCCCTCTTAGGATGTATATTCCAAATGTCTGTTATCATTTGTGACATGGCAGTGTGGGCCTGCCTGTGGTGTTGATTGCTCACTGAACACAGCTGCCAGATTTATATATCCTGCCAGGTAGTTCATGCATGTTCTGAGCCTTATCACAAGCAAAGCCTCTCACTCGTAATCTAAATGGTTCAGGCAAAAATGGTATTGAGGGCATGACAGCACAGTACATCTCTTAGTACAGAGTACTGAACTTTGAGCTCGATGCGCATCCAGATTTTTAGCCAGTAAAGTGGGCAAAAAGCTCTCAAATCAGAGGAATCAGTATGTGCGCATGTTGTTGTGCTGTGTGAACTTTGTAAACATGGGAATTTTGTCTCTGTGTCAGCTGCTTGATATTGTCACTTCATTTTTATGCTCAAAGGCTTTGTAATAAGGTGTGGCTTTCTCAGAATGCTCTATATCTCTTGACATTTGAGAAATACCTGAGTTGAAAAATCAGAATCTGAATGTATATCTATATATCTGTATATCTATCTAGCAATTTGCTAGATATTTAATTCTAAGTTTGATTTAATTTATTTCAACTGCAATCTATTTTTCAGACAAAAACCCAGTCCAAGGTGGAGTCCATTAGTTCACAAAACGGATCTGGAAATGTTGATGCTTGTATTTGCTGCATCCTGGATTGATTGCTACATTTCTCTATTTGCAGGACTTCTGTATTTCAGCCTCACCTAATCCAAAGCACAGCATGACTTCTTCCTGGGACTAGCCTTTTCTGTCATATCTCTCCCTCTTCTTAAATCCCTTCAACCAGCTTTCAGTGAAATAGCAAATAGGTTTTATTACTTATTAAAAGTTTCAAAATGGAGGCTTGGCTTATCTTTCTTACCTTCTGTCACTGATCATTTGGATCAACGACTGACAGATATTTGTCCAAAATATAGATTGAAACATTATGGACTTTGTGTTCTCAGTAACTTTACAGCAGAAGCTCCCCCCCCCCCCCAAAAAAAAAAAAAAGAAAAAGGGAAAGAAAAGTGGAAATGATCCGAATAGCACAACAAATTTAAGTTAAATTGAAGCTCTTTGACATCTCAAAAATATTAGATACCTATGACTTGTTATACTTCATTTTTTATTAACTAGATAAATCTAAAGTGATAATCTTGCTTTATTTCAGCTGCAGAATTTGACAATATTAATCTACAGCGTAATAGTAACTCAATGTGGCATTTCTGTGATTGTATTGTGGCTTTTCCAGATCACTGCACAGTGTGAGGCTACTGTGTAAAAGTCATCTGAAATGTTCGAACTGAATTAAGTTGGAGGTGAGGCACCACATACATGCTAACAGAATCTGGTGCCAGGACACCAGGTGGGAACCCTGCTACAAATGTGCCATCAGTGTGTCACATCCCCTCTAGGCCAACCTCTACTCTATCAGCAGTGGTTTCTCTACACCTTCCGTTGAGCAACTGGATTGCTGACAGCTTCTGGTTCCTTCCAGGTTCCCCCTACACACATGTATTTATTTTAGAAGTCCTCTGAACACCAAATCACGTGCATTTGCACTTTCCTGATGTCTTCCCCATTCATGTTGCAGATGAAGTCACAAAATCTCCAGCTGGTGCTTTGCCACCTTTCCAAACTGCCATCTGCAACATACACTCAGCTTCCAATTTAATACTTACTACCTATACTGTTTTAGCAAAAGATGAAGTATTGTATTTCTCATGCTAAGGCTAGGTCATTTGCAACGTAGTTTGGGCCTGAAGTTCTTCCCAGTGTTTCAGTCCCCTCAAGCTTCCTGCAGTGCATATTTTTCAATTTGGTATGAGCCATCCATAATTCAGACTTGGTCTTTTCTAGTTTCATCTTTTCTGTGAACTTGAATATTTTCGCTGTGACGTGTTGTAAAGCGAGTGTTAGGAGCTGATTAGCATAAGATCTCCCCCCTCTGCAGAGAAATGTACAGTTCAGGATTCCTTAATGTGCAAGAAAGTCAAACACACGCTGTGTGAACTTGTTAAACACATTTATTGAGTTCTTGACAGTAACCAAACACAGTGAATGACCATTATAAACAAGAAAAAAAAGGCATTCGCTTTTACTTGGTCAGCTCCTGCTTTATCTGTAGCTTTTACGTGGTCAGCTCCTGCTTTATCTGTAAAGAAAATATATCCCTTTCCACCACAAATTTTTACAAGGTTGAATTTGATTATTCCAATAATGAATTCAACAGGGAAAGTAGCAATTTTAAACTGAGATATGTTTCAACTGCATTCTACTTTTGAAGACCGATTCTTATTAATGATGAACCATAAAGTGGAGTTAATGTTATACTGGCTTAGTTAACTATATTCCCAATTGCCATTAAGTTGCATAAATTGGCTGCAAACAAATAAATAAAGAAGGAACAAAAAAAAGAATAAAACAAATAATGCAGCCGCAAGTACTAGCGGCTTATTATTTCAGTAAGAAAAAATAAACCAAAACAAGTTTACTAAATGAATTTGTTAAACACATTTATTGAGTTGTTAGTAGTAACCAACACAATGCATGACCTGTTGTAAAACAAGAAACAGAAAATGGATCAATTCTGATCCTGGCAAATCCTACTACAGATATGTGACAAAGAGGGAAATATTTCAATTTCCTTTATATTCTGCAGTGATATATTTACAATACTTATCTCTCAAAGTCTGTCCTTTTTAATTAAATGAACAGAAGGATCATAACCTAGAAATAAGTATCCTTTACCGTCTTCTTGTTCTGTCTTGTCAGTATCCATTAATGATAGTGAAATAATGAGAGCTTTCGAAGGATTACTTGGCACACAGAACACAACTCCACTTTGAAGCTGTACCGAGCCACCTTTTTTTTTTCTTTCTTTCTTTTTTTTTTTTTTTTAATTTGAGGGAGGGGGGAAAAGAGGAAGAATTTCATATGTACAAAGGCTGAAAAGTCTTTCTTTGTGAAGCTAAATTAGTTCAGGAAAACTGTATCAAAATTGTAATCACATTTACTGTAATACTGTCTTTTTACTTTTTTTTTAATTATTATTACCACCAATCATATGAATGAATTTTTAGTTGAGTTTCCACCATGGCAGCTCATTTCTTACAGCCTGTTTGCACATGCTGTCGTGAACCCAAAGAGAGAATGAGGTTGGTGCATTCTAGATTATGTCAGGTCACAGTAGTGGCATTCCACTGAGGTTATGAGTTCTGCCTGCTCTGTCTTACTTACTTGAGGAGCCATTCATTTACTGAAAGAAAAGAGAAACAAAACAAAAATAATTATGCTTTAATAAATGTCAAATGCAAAGCTGACTAGATTTTACACTATATTTAACATATCTTTAAAAAGCTGGGAGGCTCAATTTCCTCCTTTTCCAGGAAAAGCGTAGGGTCTGGCTGTGTCTTTCTTTGAAGTATTGCAATTCAGTCATCTGCCTTGTCGTTGAAATGTGCTTTCTTTTATGCCCTTCAGCACTACTTTTTCATAACCATAATGTTATTGGTAAGAAGGCAGTTTTACACAATTATTACATGTAATAAAACTCTGTACATAGGCTAAAAGACGTGTAAGACGCATTACAGCTCAATTGCGAGCCCCCAGCTGTGGTAAGACTTTACCACTAGGTGACTGGGTTGGTCTATTTGCTTAGTGTCCACTACATGATACAAACTTTCCAGTTTGGTCAGCTGCTATGGTGGTGCACCTCCAAAATGAAATATATGCTTTTGTTTGAGATCAGCCGTTATCAAAACTAGCTTATCCTCCTTTTTCTTTCCAGGTTGGATAAAATAGAGCAAAACATACTTTGTAAGGTGAGAAGACTTTAAAATGGGACTGGAAAGTTGAGGGCCTGTCCTGTCCACTGTATAAAAATATTAGACATCCTAGGCTGATTTTTTTCATAATTTTTCCAGATGCTTCAGGGCAAATTTCCTCATCCGTTTCAAACATGCGATGCTTGACTTATACCATTAGTTCCATAGATGTAGTTTTTCGTTTATTTTTATTTGTGTATTTTGTTATGCACTTGGGTTTCTCAATGAGAAGAGCTCACTGTAGGCATAGAAATGATGATCTGGGAGGTGGAACATACCTCTATACTGTAGTTTCTGTGCTCTGTTGTTTGGACAATCTTTTCCTTGTAAACTAAAGTTGATATTAGTTCGAATACATCGATTGTTGAGAGGCTGGACCGGTCTGAAATTGTCACTCATGCTCAGAAATATCTGTGATGGCTGATTCTGGCTTAGCAGTCGTAAAGAGTGCATCTATACAAAATACAAAACAAAGATTTTTAGTGCTGGTCATTCCTATAAGTAAACAGCATACAAAACTATTTAACAGACTATGTAATGAATGAAAGTTAGAAGGAGTTTGAATGATTTGAAGTTGGAGGTGGGCTGAAAGAGACACCTTATCTAAAAGTGAAACCATTCCTACTGTGGTCCTCTTGTTTCTAAGCTTCTTTTTAAACAAAAATAAATATTTTTGTGTGGAGTAAATGAAAATGGTATGAGGTAGCTTTGGCTGATCAGGAAACAAGTGGAATCCAGATGATAGTAGCTAGTGCAGAGAAAACAAACTTGATAAAGGAGAAGAAATAATTCCCTAAAAGTTTTGTAGCTATTAGTACAGCTTCGTGTTGAGAAGAGACAATTCTGACTGACAGTGCTCAAGAACAGTGTATGCCCAGTCAGGATGAGAAGGATAACTGACAAAGTCATGCTGCAGAAAGTTATGAAATGGTGTTAAAAATGGAAATCCTCTCTCCAGGGACAGGGTTATCTTGATACTGTCTGTGCTGTATCTATACTGTTCTTCTAGTAGACTCAGGCCTTGCTCTGAAACAATTTTACAGATCAACAAAGAAGGAATTACTGGATCATCAAGGATTTCCAGCAAAGGTTGGCTGCAAACCACCAAACAGACAGCAATGATTCTTTTAATGACTATAGAACTGTATAACATATTTTGGCTAAAAGCATGTTAAGTGGTCCAGATCAACCAAAACCTTTCAAACTTTGTGTAGGAAATTGAATATATATATATATATATATATATATATATATGCGTATACATATATATGCAAACTATAAATCAAAAACCCTCAAAATATTTTGTTTTAAAAATGTAAAAAGAAAGTACTTTAGATGTCTACATACAATCTGAACATTCAAGAGGCTATAAGTTAATACTGTCCTCTAGTTGTTAATTGAAATAATGCTTAAATTGGGAAATTCAGTTGTTGGGTTTTGCATAATGAAGATCTTTTAACAGCTTCCAGGGAAAACTTGAACTGTGAATTAGTTTTTCAGTCTAAGTACATGTATAATTAGTAAGTATTCCATGAAATCAAATTGCAGCACTAACAGTAGAGGATGTAACTAACTAGTAAAGCATGACAAGGAGTAAGTATCGTGAGATTATACCCCCATAGGTACTAGCATACACTATAGAAATACTCTAATCCTTGTTTTGTACGTCAGTGTTGTAACAAAAAATGTTTCTTGTATGAAATGTTTGAGTCGCTTGCGTGAGAAGTTTAGAATGTATGGCATGCATCCATTCTCGCTCAGCTGTGTCATTCTCCTAAATTACTCTGCCTATTTAGAAAAGAAGTAAAGAGCATTCTCTGCATCTAGACAGAATTGGACAGAAGGAACATCAAAAAGATAAAGTATCTCTCAGGCTTTCTAAAGGCATCTTATTTACAATGTTAATATGATTTAAAATCCCAAAGTAATATTGAGGGTTGTTTTATCATTCCTCGTTGCATTTTTCAGGCCAGATTGCTTTTGCTGTGTACTTGGGACAGGCAGATGGTGTTTCAAGTATTCCTTTGGGATTCTAGTACACAAGAGAATTGGGTTAGATCAGCTCACAACTCTGTAGGCAACTCGCTGATGGAAGCTTCAGGGAGGAGTGCAGTTGATGTTAAATTTGTGGCTTTCTGAAATTAGGCATTGGATTGAATGCAAATGAGTCATATAGAAATGTAATCATCGTGGCTTTTCCACTGATGGGTTTCCTCAGCAGCATAATTTTGACTATAGTATGAACCCTGTTCTCATTTGCATAATTTATCCTGCTCCTTTCTAATAGGAGGCCTCAGTGTATCAATCTTCTGTCTTTTGACTTTTCTGCAGATATTTGCAATATTTATTCTCTCATTCTATACCAGAAAACATTGGCTAGGCTTTTCCAACAGGTCCCTTTTATTTGATCTCTGTCAACAGAACGTGCAACTAGCATGTACATAAACAGAGATAACAGAGACAATTTGCCTATTCTTTTCTGACCTAAACCATCCCAGTTACACTTCTGAACTTTAGTTACTTTTGTACAACACTGCCATATTTGTTGTAGAATCCCCATACATTCATTCATAGAATCATAGAATAGTTTGGAGGACACCCTTGGAGATCATTTGGTCCAAACCCTCAGTCAAAGTAAGGTCAACTTCAAAGTGTGTATGTAGATACTTAGCTTTAAATAGATGTATTTTTACTTTTCTGAAATACTCTGGAGGACTTCTATAAGCTGTATGAATTGTAAGCAGAGATCCATACAGTAAAGGGCTTAATCTAATTTCACCTATAAAGCTACAAAAATATGTTTAAAATATTTGTCTTTTGTACACATAATGGATTTAGTAGATCTTTTTGGTTTTACCTGCATCCTTGTGATGTAGACAGGTTTGTTCATTATTATCCAGCTTGCTGTTTCATAGCAGGGTGGAATTGTCATTGACCCATCATATGTAATGAAACTAGAGGTTTCTGGATAAAGTTCCTCAATGTTAAGCCCCTGTAGTAAGTATGCGTCATCTGGAGAATAGAGGAGGAAAACAATTTAGATAAAGCAATAGTTTCACAGAACAAATGTTTTTACATGCAGTTGTTACTCTAGAAGATTATCATTGCCAGTTTTACAGAAATATAAAGTGTAACGTGCATAAATTTCTGAATGCTTCAGGAGTTCGGATGTGAGCAAGTAACATGAATTCAGTAATCCTGCTTGGCTTAAATTCTACTCTTAGATGCCCATGTGAAGCTTCTGTGGGAGTTCAGCCCAAGCACCCATGTGAAAATCTGAATCTCATTTAAGAACTGGAGTTAAAAGCTACTTGAAGTTATTGATTTAAACGCAGCGGACTTTGGAGAATGCCAACTTATCATGTATTGGAATGATTAATAATTGTTGCTCAACAAAGCCTTGGGAAGGCTGAGTGTTAAAACTTAATTGCCCTTCTACCACAAGGGGAGGAAGTTAAGGTCAATGCATGATAATAAAGCTGTTCAATGAAGCTTGCTGTCCTTTCATGTGCACAGAGAGGGCTGGATGCAGTGCAAGCTCACTCAGAATGCTAAAATCTGAGTGAAAAAGTGAACTGCAAAGTATTTTACTAGGGTCCCTGCTTTTATTGCAAGCCTCTGAGAATTAATGAGGTATCCCTCTGCAACAGAATTCAGTGTGTGGACATGTACCAAAATATAATGATATCTTTTAAAAGTCATCAAAGTTGTTCAGCCTTTCCTATGCTATGTGAATTGTTGTCCATGTGTAATGCTGGCCCTATAGTATTTTTGACAGCGCTGTTAAAGCAACAGCTCACATTTCTCTGCAGAATCTTAGATTGTTGGAGTTCCTTAACAGGAAATACTCAGGTCTAAACACGCTAAGCTACACAACCAGTATGCATCTCAGAAAAATCTGAGCTGATTAGGAGTAATAATATTCTGAAATCTCTATGTATGCTTTCATCCACTTATAGTGTGTTCCATATGATTTGTTTGCAGTGTGAATGATAAAATGTGGGCAGGGAATGGTGCATATTTGAGCATGTTTTCCCCTTTCAGTACATGTGAGGAAACTGATGTTGATTTTAACAGAAGAAAAGGAAGATACTGCAAAGAAAATAGGTGATTCCTGCTCAGAATAAAGAATAGTGTTGAAAGCACATCTTTCAACAATGATTTATCAACATTCAATGCTGATAACTTAAGCATTCCTCTTGAATTCTCTTGATGTTTTTCATGTACCATTCACTATGGGTTTAAACAATTTTTTTTTTAAAAAAAAAAAGGGGGGAAAAAAGCTAAAAGACAATTCCTTGGCCATTAAGAAAAGATGATGATATAAATGAAACCAAAGAAAGAAATACGAATGATCAAGGAAGAGTGTAAGAACTAAAAAAGAAAAGAGTAAATTAACTTTTGACTCTAATTTAACACATTATAGCTGAAGGGCAAGGCTTAGACAAGCAAAATACTTGTCACATACTATATAATGAATGAATGTCACATATGTAATGAAAGAAAAAAAGGACTCAAGGACTCTGCATACTGCAAACTGCTGTCTTGGGCAACAGAAAATCAGAGTACACAGGCAAAGCAAATGTGAGGACTTTTTTATTTTGACAGAGGGTGGTCCACATGCGCTAGCTGTAAAGTCCACAGTGATTGTCCTCAGGTAGAGGGGACAGTGCTGTTACTGTCCCACAGACGACAATCTGTCACCTTCATTAACATGTTTAGCCTTTACTGGTCCACAGGCTGGGAGAGAGAGTCTGTTTCTGAACTAAAAATTTTCCGAGTGAAAGTGCAAAACCATTGCTATAGTAATACAGACCCAAATGCTGTTAAATTTCAATAGCTAGAGATGGCTGAATACACCTGTGTCCTGTTAATTAAAAGCATTATTTGCAGTGCAACAGTAATTTTGTTAGAATTACATGAGACAGAATGAATGCATTTTTTTTCAAGCTAGTGCCTGTTTTCAATGAATCATCACACATCTTTCTCTTTCCCACATGAACATCCTGTTCATTATTTATGACATGGAGAGTGGTATGTTAACTCCAAATGGCATAGAGTTAGTCAAAACAGATAGTTTCAAACTCTGAGGACTAAATCTGCTTTGTCACATCTGTATTGATTTCAGTGGGACTGAAATGATTTAAACAAGGTAGAATTTGCCCTGAAATGTCTACTAAAAGATGGAAAGCTATCTAAAGATTAATGCAGATGAGGGAAATTGATGGTATGGGTTTTTTGTGTCCCACATTCTAATTGACTACTTTTGTGCTCAGAACAGTGCACAGATTATTAACAATACAACTAGTTATTAAGATACAGAAACAAATTTGCTGCAGGTATTAGTGCAGGTAACCATGGAGTTTTTAGAGTTGCCTCTTATTACCTTAACAGAGAATATAATTCATTATTTTGTTGTGGACTACTAACCTTTGTCTGTGGCTTCACAATGTCTAGTCATTTTGAGAATACAATGGAGCTCCAGGGGTCATATGTGTATACATATATATATATATATATATATATATGATGTATAACAGAATGGGAGCAGTATATAGGGACATCCTACTCATGCAGGCAGGCCTGATGCTTGGCAGTACTCTGAAGATCAGCAGAAGTACTCTCCTTAGTCTTAGTGAGCTTTGGATCAACTGCTAGCTTACCTTGTTTGCATTTTGGGGACCTGCAAAACATCTTGTGGATATTGTATTTAACCACCGTTCTGCGGTCATGAGTGCTCTTTGCTCAGGTGGATATTTAGGCTGATGTGTGCTGAAAGTTTTGCCCATTTCCCCAAGCCCCACCAGTACTGAACAGTGGAGCTGCTCCAAATCGACTTCATTGCTTGTTGCAAATCTACTTTGTTGTTTGAAGAATGTTTATGGAGACACACTGAATTGTGCTGAGTGTCAAAATCCATCAGCTGTGATTAATGGGAGAGCTACAGGAGGAGATTTTCATCATTTCAGTGTAGCTCAAGAAAAGGAAAGAGAGGAGTGAAAGAAATAATGAAATAAAAGTTTAGCCAAGTAAAGGCAGTATTCATTCATGCCTGTATAAGAGTTGCATTCCTGTGGGGAGTCGGATATCTCCAATATACCTGAGAAAAGGTGACAGACTATGTGTTTGATTGTCATCAGTTTTTCCCCTGAGCAGTCCTATTCTTCCTTTCCCCCCTACATCTTGATGAGATTTCCTGTTCTGGATCTATAACAGAAATAGTGGATTTGCACTAATAATTGACTGCAATGCTTCAATGTGTTGTCTTTATCGGTGCATTTTATTGCAGGTATATAGTTCAGAATGGTCAAAATCACCATATGTGTGTGTTCCTCTGCATCTCTAATCAATACTAAACTTCCTTTAATAAACTCATCCAGACTTTACTGTATTCTCAGCATCATTTGTGTCTGAGGCCCGCATTCTGTTTATTTTGAAAAAGCTTGTGCCGTGAGGTGATTTCTGAACTTGCGAACTCTTCTGTATACAAATTACACTTTATTAGCTTTCACATTCACTTATATAAAGGCCTTGACTTCTTAACAAATTATGGAAGACGTATTCTTTTATCCCTAGATTTGTAACAGCTTTGTGGGGTCTACTTTTACAGCAGATTTTACATGTGTTGTCTTTAAAACAATAGTGTTCATCAGGAATATATTAATGAATGAAAGAAGCCCCATTGGATTTTGAAGTTCATAACACCATAATCCAAAGTGTGAGGCCTGAACAGAACACAGGGTAAGAAATGTAGAGATTCTCAGCTTTTAATCCTGACTCAGAGTTTCTCCGCTGCTTTATTTATAAATTACTGCTTATGACAGGAGCTAGAAGAGCTCAGTTCCTCAGGCAATCTAGGCTAGAACACTGATATGTGAGCCCTGAGAAACTGGAAGTCTTTTATTTCTAGAAATCTGAATCTTAAACTTTTTCAGAACAATCTGTTAAAATTAGAATACCCTATTCATTTGTACATTATCTGTAAAATAGCTAAAGATTGAGAGAACTCAAAATTTTACCTAGCTTTGGCCCAGCCGAGTGCCTGGCAGTATTCTAATGAAGATTGGAAAGCCCAAATTTCTATATGGAATTTTGAGAAGCTCAGGGAATTTCTTTCTAGTGGTAGGCAAACACCTGGACCTCTTTTGAGACCAAACTGAAAGCTAATGTAGCATATCTGTTGTGAAAGAAAACTAATTTATTTAATCAATTATCTTTCTAAAAGAGGAATATTAAAGTAGTTTTTCTTTAGAGATATTCACAGAACTTCTGCCTGGACTCTATTTAAAAGATCACTTTTCTCTACCAGTTCAAAGTGAATTCTTTGTGTTATGATAACAAAATAAAATAAGCATTGAAAATGTTCTTAAAAATTTCTCGGGTATGCTTTCCTCATTGTAACTGTTAATATTCAGTAGTAGATATCCCCCTTCTCATTGCGTTTTGTCCTTGGAAGTTTCGTGCTGCAGTGTAGATAGCTCTTAATCTTGTTGTTCTTCAACTTGTTGCCCAGTACTTGAGTTGTGTTACTAACAGTCCTGATCCTAAGCCAATTCTCCACTTATCATTCACCCCACACTCCTATGGTGCATGCTGGGACTGGTCATTTTGTCTGAAGCATGCTGAGTATTGACTTCAGGAGTGAATCCCTGAAGCACAAGCTAAAAAACTCCAGCTGCTAAAGGCAGAATAGAAATCCTTGTGATACAAGAAGTAAAATTAGTTTTCAGCAATGATGCTATAATCCATCATGCAAGACAACTACAAAATTACTTTCAATAACATTTTCACATTCCCAATTTGCACTAAAAAATTCCCAGTCAATACTTGTTACTACAGTAAGTAACCGATGTACTGCAGAATATTGTGTGCACTGCATCTACCAAGGTTTTCATTTTAACAGATACACTAGTTAGCAACAGCAATGGTTTAAAATTAAAACAGTTCCAGTAATCATTGGTTTTGAAACCTGTGTTATGTGTTCATCTCAGTGCCGAATTTCATTTAGTATGACCAAATTCAATTTGATTGTAATTGCACTTTCTTTCTAGAGAGGCAAAACTGAAAAGAAAAAACAGTCAGTTAAAGATTGTAAAAAACAGTTAACTCTAGGGTGAAGGAGTGCCCTGTTCTAAACCATCACAAAGCAGTGCACAAAGAAAATGCTGTGTATTGGGTACACTCTGCTTTGGTGGACCATGCTCTTTGTAATGAAAACCTTGCAACTTTCTGATGGCCAGGCAGGAGACGTGCTGTGCTGTGTAGTATTACAGGGGAGATGTGTGCCTGCTGGGGTACATCTGATGGTTATGTGCTTACTCACACAATGAGGGGAGATGCTACCTGTCTTCCAGCCCTGTGGAGCAGCATTTCCATAACCATGATTTCTTCTCTGCTTTGAGCAACCACAAGTTGCCTAAACTTTGCTCTGCAGCCTAGCTATTGAAGCATGAGGGGCCAAGGAGTACCAGAAAAGCTGTGACACTCATATAAATGAGTGAGATATAGGTGCTGCGATAGGAAAAATGAGACTGGAGCTTCTCCCATTCAGTGTGTGAGACCTGACAGGTCTTTGTGTGTGTATGTGGGAAAAGCAGCAGTACAGTAGTACAGTCAAGGATCTTTTGTCTAGTCCCCAGAGAGAAGCCAGGAATACATGATTTGGGAGTGAAAGAGCCTGATAAGAGACACACACAGCCTGTGTCCCCTGGATGCTGTAGCAGCACCAGTAGGCAGGAAGCTCTTAGAGGAGCAGCATTACTGTGTTTTTGCAAGCAGTAAGAGTAGGCAGTCTAAAAACTGGCCCAGTGGCCAGTCTCTTCCTTCTTCCATGCAGAAAAGAAAACATTCCACGCTGAGGGAGCAATGTGGAAAAAATGTTTGAGGAGAAGCCTCTGTCACCTTCCTTTCTATAAGTGCCTTGGAGAAAAGAGTTTTGTCATAATAGAGGCCTCTTAATTTCACCAAAAATAGAAACAGATTAGGTAACTGTAAAGCAAGGCTAGAGAAATACCAGTGTAAGAAAGGTGTGCGTTTTTAGGAGAGGACAAGGAATGGACCAACCAGCTCAGAATGTGGTTGCATTGGCTCCATTGCTTAAATTCTGTGTGTCCACAACTCAAAATCTTTTTAATACTCTCTTGTTTACAAATCAGTGGGTAAAATTCTGTGCCATGAGTTTGCATAGGAAATTAAAGCCTTTTTAAGATTTCCAGTCCATAATTTGTCTTTTTACAATTCTAGTATGTAGTGCATAGAAAGAAATCAGACTGTATTCTTTAGGGAGGTGTATACAGAAACCTCTTCAAAACTTTCAGTCAGAAACTTAAAGTTCAGATATTTTTGTTAAAATTAAATAGACTTTTTTGAGATCTCTGGATTTTCGGATACCAAGTTTTCAAATTAACTATGTTCTTTTAGAGTACATGGTACAATGTATGTCATTTACAGAGAGGTAAACTGGAGCAAAGACTGATGTAATTGGGGACCAAATCTCAGAGTCCTCTCTTCTAGTCTTATTCCCGTTATCATGAACAACACCTTCCACTTTTCATAGACAAAAGCAAAATTAATGAAATTCTTGAAAAATGTTAAGACACTGTTTACAGAATTACAAGTGGAGGTAGAGTTTTCAGATATTTTCCTTAATTTTTCAGTTTGCTCCGTACTTATTTGAAAAGTTAAATTCTTGTATAGCTTATTTTATTAGCTTAATGGCTGCTTAGAATTCAAATGAATAGTTGACAAAGGGAATAATTTTTTAGGAGAAGAGGTTTAATTTGATCCATCCAGGTCTATGTATTTTTCATGACTTTCTCTAAATTACTCTAATTTTAGCTGACATTTAAACTGCAGTTTTCCATGCGTTCAGTATACTAAAGTGAAATTTTTGACCATTGTTAAAAGCATTCCAAATGCGAATACAACAAATACGCATGCTATATTTATGACCTCTTTATGTAATTTCTATTAAATGTAGCAATAGTTGAATAGACATATTTTTGTGCATAAAAAGAAATGGTTAATTAATAATAAATACACAGTTGCATAGTAAAACAGATAATGATGTAGCATCTTCATGTAATTTAGTAGGATATAATACAGGCTGCTCCACATGTAAATTTAGCTACTAATACAAAGCAGTTTCTCCTGAGTATTCCGTATAAGTACAGCACATGTACTTGTTAAATATAATTTCATTAATTTTTGTTTGTTCAAATGTGAAACAGGCTTTGAACTTCAAAATTCATTGCATGAATTGATGCGCTTACTAATTTTTCAAATCCCCAAATTTATTGTGCAGGTTTACTGGCAATATAAGCTCTGAAATTTTTGCCCATTATAAGTGCCTTTTATTAAAGTGCCACAAAATCTGTCATTTCATACTAAAAGCATACAGCTATTAGCCATAGTAAATGAAAAGAAACTTACTTTTATAGGTTATTCTTGTTATGGTGTCTCTGTTAAGCATACGATTTAGAAATGGATTTGATGATTCAGATACCTACAGAAGAGAAAATGTTCATTGCCAAAATCATCACACAAACATTTCCTTTCTGGAAAATGTATCTGTTCTGTGTACACACACACACATGCGCACGCACGCATGCATACACATATGCACGCATACAGGTGGTTAATATAATTAAGTAGGATTTTCACAAATGGTATTCTATTCTTTTTCTATTTATTGAGAAATGTATTTTCAGTGGTGAAATTCCTTCCAGCGCACTGTTTAGCTTGCAAATTGTATCTGTCTTCTCTTTGTTTTGCTTGCAGGAATGAAATAATAAGATTAAAAAAAGAAGTATAATATTCAGCCTGCATTAAGACAGGCACACCTGTAGTGTTTAGGGGATTATGGGGAAAAGTGATGAACAGACTTAGACTTAGAGGCATCATTTTTTGTGGGGGGTCATAGATGCATTTTCAGCATATTTTATTGCACTGCCAAGTAGCAAAATCACTACTGATTAGCAACAATATTAGTTTTACATTTTTTTTTATTATTTGTTATTTATTTATTTATTTATTTATTTGTTAATTCTATACCTAGCCTTCTCATATCCTACTCATTTCTTTCTATTATTCTGCAATGTGTTTCTTTTTATCAGACACTAGTTGCTGTTAATACACATGCAGCATTTATCTAGAATAAAATCAGTTTATTCTGAAACTTGAACAGTTCTCAAAAGCTTAATTAAGACTTGGAAAGGTAAATGAGATATCGCATAAACTATAATCCAGCTCTGTTTGCTGGGTAGCCTTCAGGATGATTCAATTCAGCTTCCATTTTATGGAATGGAAGCCTCTGAAATTAAAACAGTTCTTTCCCCCAATTTTTTTTTCCACTGGGAGCAAGCAGAACACTTTTTTTTTTTTTTTGAGGTGTTATGCTGACCGAATCCATGCAATCAGAAGATCAGTGATTGATAGTTATATTGGGAACAGAATCTGCTGTTTCTTAGTAACAAATGGATCCAGTGCTCTTAATGTATAATTTTTCCTAAATTTCCTAATTTTTCCTGCCTTTAGTAAAATATTTTTGATTTGAAAAGCATTTGTTATCCATCAATCATTTTGTCAATCTTAATATTGAAGATATCATTCTTCTAATTCTTCTAAATTTTCCTAATCAGTTTGGATATTTGAAGTAAAACATGTCTTTTCATGTGAGTAGGAGAGGCCTGGGAAAGGAAGATGATGAGACAGATAATAAATTTTGTTGCTCATTATTCAGTGTGGAAAAGAGAAAACTGAGGGGTTATTTTATCAATATGTATTAATATCTGAAGGGAGGGTGTGAAGGGGGTAGGACCAGACTCTTCCTAGTGGTGCCCAGCAACAGGACGACATGCAACAGGCACAAATGGAAATGCAGAAAGCTTTGTCTGAGCGTAAGGGAAAACTTCTTTACTGTGGGGGTAACAGAGCACTGGAGCTGCTTGTCCAGAGAGGTTGTGGAGCCTCCATCTTGACACGGTCCTGAGCAACATGCTCCAGGTGACCCTGCTTGAGCAGGGGGGTTGGACCAGGGGATCTCTGGAGGTCCCTTCCAGCCGGTCCCTTCCGCCCTCAACTATTCTGTGATTCTGGATTATGTTAGGTGTGCAACTCAGGAAGTATATAGAAAGAATGTATTATCCTTTTATCCTTTTGCATGAATTCAAGCTAGGTTGTTGGTCATAATACAATACATACTGGATGAAAGAGATAACCTAAATATCTTTCTGAAATATTAGACCTATTCAAAAAGCGATTTTGATATCTAATCTTCTAAGATGCTCCATGAAATACATATTTTAATTCTGAGGTAAATGTTTTGACGGGAACTTTACCTTAGGAACTAGGATTAAAGAGCACCGAAGAGAAATAAAAGATACTAAATGTGTAAGCGTTGATGATGAAAGCTATTTACTTCAGGGTAAAGCGCTTCTTCAGAAATACACACTTTTTTAAAGTGATGAAACAGAGATATATAGTTGCATAACATAAATATAATTTTGTGAGGTAATGCATTTTTCAGAAAGGATGAAAAAAAAAGGATTACCCAGTGTAATTGTGGAGCTTTTGCTTCTGCAAAATTAGCAACTTCTGTCAAAGCTGTTAAAGTGTTGAATACTGTTTATGCTATAAGATGTGTTTTCATTTATTTATTTTCCTCCCATATCCCTTTTCATGTTCCTTATGTTATACTGTAAATGCTTTGGAATGGGGATTGTGTGTCAGTCCCCAGGACAGTCTCTAGATTCCAGGTCAGAGCCTCTAGGCCCTGCAATACCATAGTGAAGTGTTATAGAATTCCAGTTCATTGGAAAATAAGTCCATCATATATACATTAGATATTGATGAACATTAAATACTTACTTTCATAAATATGGAAACTACCACCAAGCCATTAGGACTCTTTGCAGCTTCTGTGACATTTGTGTAGAGCTCATGGTTATAGTGGATTAGCTGAACCTAGAAAGCAGGGAATGGAAAGATCACAAATGGCAAATGATACCATACACTGTTTACAAATACTGTATACACCAACTGGTTTGTATTAGGATCCCAGCCATGCTTAGGATATTATGTAGCAATGCAATTTTTCAGTTCTGCAGCATGCATGATTTTAATAATTTCACCTTCCATCTGGCTCCAACTAGCACAGCATCCGTGTATTGTCTTCTAAACTGCCACTAAATGAATTTACCCACATCAAGTTATGAATTGCATTGCAGAAAGTGACATTATTTACCTTTTGCAACAGCACTTGTCATGGGCATCAAGTAATCTCTACTTTTCAGCCTCAAACCAAACACAGAAGAGTCAAGGGCTGAAATACTGGAAGAAACATATTTTCTGAACCTTACAGATTAGGCAGCCTAATTATTTAAACTTAAACAATTGAAGAAAGAAAGAAACAAAACAAAAAAAAATCAAAAAACATTTTTATGGCATACAAGTAACTGTATTTTCCTGAGTGAATTTACTGGGATTTTTTGTGCATTAATCAGTGTGATGTATTATGACAAGTACCGAGTGTCATGTAGTAATATAAAAAGAAAGGTTAAATTACATCTAGGGCTAAATCTCTATCACTACTGCAAAACCAGAGAAAATGGAACTTGTCAAGGATAACTCACGAAGGACTAGATGAATGAATCTCCTCATAAGATGAGCTTGTGAGACATCAGAGAAACCTTTTTCACAGGTACTTTTTTTAGTTTGAGGACACTAGGCCTACTAATTCAAATTTTAAGCTTTGTACATAAATTTATTTAGCTAGAAACTTATACCAGTAGGTGGAAAAGGATCATACTGAACATTTACATCTTAATCTCTGGATTCTTGATTATCAGTTTAACAGAAAAAATGCAGTATAGTTTAATATGAGAATTTTGATGTATTCTTGGACTTCAGTCAAAAAAATGGGTCACTGTGTCTTCCACATATCAGCATAAATCTAAAGTGAACTACTGAAATCAGTGGACTCATACAGTGTTAACGAGACCAGTGTTAATTTGATCTGTATTTTTGATGTCACTTGATATTAGCTGAATTCCTTTTTTAGCTGAACCTAAATCAATTTTGAAATGTGTAGGTTTTTTTCTAACTCCTATTCAAAATCCACAAAGCCTTCATGGTTGTATTTTATTTTGCTCACAATAATATGTGAAATTTATTTTCTTATTCTGATAGTAATTTTAATCATAGAAATGGCTGAAGACTAATCTTGCAAGCACAGAAATTACATCATACTAGGCTTTTCATGTCTGTAGTCAGGAAAAAAGAATCACTGAAATAGAGCGTATTTTACTGTATTTGTGGCTGTCTTTTGGATGAATGCAATATTTGGTGTCCCACTACCATCAATGGGAAAACTGCAAGATTTTCTGTGCAAGAATTACCTCCTTGTATGATCTGCAGTACACGTTCAGACAAAGATGAAGTCTTGCTTTGCCATCCAAATATGTGTATTCTTCAGTATGTATCAATATGTTAGGAGTGACAATGCCTCAAATTATGCATAACCTACACCGTTGTTACCTCAGTCTATCACAACTTGATACTTGATGGTATATTAATCAGAATCGGATCTGACAGCCTTTCCAAATGTAAAACCAAAAAATCCCCCAAACCTTGCCCTTCCCTACACTCCCCAAATCCCTCAGTCATTTTAGTGCTTGGACATTGATGTGAAAAGGAACAGTTGAAATTCTGAAGAGAGAGAACATTTGCGTTGGTAGGATTAGAAGATTTTGGGGATACAGCTTTGCTATTTACAACTAACAGTTCACGGGAAAAAAATAATGCAAGTGTCAAAATTACTGCTATAATGTGTCCATTTCAGTTACTTTTCTCCTCTCTGGATTGGGAACTTTTGGTTGACCTTTTTACAGTTCACAGAATAGGCATTTTTAAAGCAAGCAGACAAACCCAGCTGGAACAAAAAAAGTAAAAATGTCAAAGTAGACAGTGAAGTCATCTACTAAGTTCTGACAGCTAGGAAGCAGGATGAATACACTATGTTTTCTAAAGGTCTTCTAAAGAATTAATGAGAGCATTTACTGTACAGCACATGGAGGTTGTAGACTCATTAGTCATCAGTTTGTGATCTGACTGAACTTTGATAACACCCTCTTTCTTGGGACTTTGCACACTCTTGAAATTTTTAAGCTCAGTAACATATATTCTTCTTTATATGTACAACTATTCAGTCTGGCAGCTAAATTGACAAGAAAGTAAGTATTGAAATCTGCTTTAGACTAGAATTCCTTCTGTACAAAGTCACAGAATAACAATGAACTTGAGTAATTTAGCCAACACGCAAGTGCAGGAGTAGTCAAAATGAATAAGCTGAAAGCAAGGGCCAAATTCTCCCTCATTTTATAAGTGCAAGTTGAAGACAACCCATAGAAGCCCTGAGTCAATGTCAAAAATGTCAAACTCTCATTTTTACTGATGGGCCATACAGAAATAAGACTCCTAAAGTATGTATGACCACAAATTGGATATTTGCCCCAGCCCCACTGCGTGGGGCCCGGTGTCCTATGCAGTTTTAGCCTCGTGTGGCATGCTATAGGGCAACAAGCAAGGGAATGGTGGGGCTCTGCCTCGAGCAGTGTCCTGCCCCTGGCAGAGACCTCTCTTGATGTGACAAAGAGACACTATTCATTCAGTCTGTACAAAATTTACACCCAGAGTGCAGCAATCGATAGTTCTGTGTGAGAATGACTTAACTGCCTTGAACTGATCAGAAATTGGAATAGTTATTTCCTTTGCTAATCTATCTTTGCTGATCTCTCCAACCCTATTATACTGCCGTGATAGTGAAACTCCTTGCCTGAGACCCTTGTCATTCTTTACCAGTGCATTCAAGTGCTTTTCCTTTCCAATGCCCCACTCCTGCAGATTTGCCTGCCTCCCTCCTCCCTGCCTCACACCTCAGTTTGGTTCTGAATTGTTCTGAAAAGTACGATTGAGAAATCTGCTTTCACTATAGTTTGAGAAGATCCTCTTGCCTGACTACGCATTACTGTTTCTAAAAGCACCCTGTACTGAATGAAGTTTTTTTCTTCTGAAAACTATCACCTTTCTCTTTGCTAAAATTACACTCTCCCCCCCGTCTCTCCATAACTTTGGAGCTGTTTCCATGATATCATGGTTACATTTATTAGTTTGTTTTTTGTCTGAAACAAGATTGACCATATAAGGAGACATGATTTCCCAAATTTCTCTTATGGAACAGACTAATATAGAAAGGTATAAATGAATAAAGATGTCTCAGGTTTAGAATACTCTATGCAGGTTTAAAAATACAATTCTCTATTAAATACCTTCTTTTGAGAGTAATTTCTTTAAAGCCTTCTGAAACACTTGTAATCTTATAATCCATTTTAAGTATTACTGGAGTCTTCCATGAAAGTAATTAAACCTGCTTATATGTGAAAATTTCACTTTTTCAAATGATCACATTATATTAAGAACAGCAAAATGAGCAAAATTGCAATGCTAAAAAATCTCTTAGTTCTGATTTGAGTTTCAGGGCTCAAAAACAGTATAGAATCTTGTTATAAACTTTTGATTTTCTTTGGAAGATTCCCCTTTAAGGTTAATTTGCCACAAAGCAACTGATAGCTCTTTGTTTTCCTTGAGCAATAGAAGTTCTATCTTACAGTGAAAAAAAAAAGAGAATTAAGATTAATTACTCTCATTTTAGCCGATAAAAATCCAGAATGGGCCCTTGTTCCATCACTCAAGAATGTGCATTGACCAGGAGCAGACGCAGCACTTTTCAGACACGTGGTTGGCAGCATTAGGAGCATGAGCTGGCTGCAGTACAGTAAAGCTGATAATCTGCCGGCCATACGCTGCCCAGCCTAGGAGGCTGTGTCTGTGGAGCAAAATAATATAGGCTGGTACGATTGCTCACACTCTGACTGCTGTGGGGAGCACATCTGATTCATTTCCCCAATATGTGCATATTTGTGTTTATAATGATAATAACCTATTCTCAACCTATACTTTGCTGGAGATCAGCCTTGTGCTCGTCATACTCATACTGTTTGTAGGGCAAGTACTGGTTCTCCAATACAATGATTTTTGTTCTTTACCTTGATCACCTAGGTGAAATGTATCCCTTTGGGCAGAGCTGGTGGCAGGAGTGTGGCATTCGACCAAATTTGTCTGGCTAAGCAAAAGGCAGTAGTTTGCTGTGTTCCTGGGTGTCAAAGATGCCAGAGACTCTTTTCAGCCATCTTTTATCAATTCTTTAAGTTAGACAAAAACCGTAATGCATTGCAGAGCTCTAATCTAGTGTTTGTGCATAACCCTTTTAACAGTGCTAGATCACTGCAAGATGCAGCACTGAGATATGGAGAACTATGGAACTGATGGAATGTAAAATAATGCAGTACTTTACGAGGAACTTTTACTGCTGTTGGGAGTGGTGGAAATACCCTTCTTCTCTAAAAAATTGAGTACATAACTATTTTGATTTGTAAATGATGAGAGATCTAAACCAGGAAGTGAAATGGCAGCAGGGAACAGCTAATCTGTAACTATAATATTTTTATTAGGCTGTGCTACCTGATAAACTATTGGGATACCTGATTGAAAGTAAATACAAGTAAATTTCCTGCACAGCAGGGAGGGAAAGCAAATGAAATTGTTCAAGAAGACAAGTTAAATGTTTTGATTCAGAGTCCTTGCAGAAGGTAACTAAGATCTCATTAAGGAAAAAATTATGCATTTTTGTTTACATGAAGTTTAATAAGAACACTGAAGGAAATATGATTTCTGTCTGGCAGGAGTCCAGTGAGCAAAATAATTCTAGTGAGTTAAAGCACATTAATAACAACATTTGATAGTCCTATATTAAAATACAGATGCTGTTACAGCTCTTTTAAAAGTATTGCGAAGAGCAGTAATGTCATATTATCTAAGAGTTATTTGTGTCATTAGTTTTGTGAATCTGAACAGGTATGAGATTATGCGTCCTCACTTTGTGGAAGAAAAGATACTTCTACAATGTCTCCTGATTGCAGGACATCTCCTTTGTGTGGATGAATTTTTTTTTTTTTTAGATTTTTCTTAATTAAGTTAGAGGTACTTCTGGCTTTTTGGAGAGTCGTAGCACACCTGTGAGAACGTAAAACAGGCTTTGCAGAACCAGTAGTCCTGCTTTATCTTATCTTGGAAGACCAATACCCAGTGGCACTCTACAAATACACAGTGATGCAGTGGAGAATTTCCCATCTTTGGCAAGTGGCAAAGAATCTTATAGTATGTTGCTCAATAATAAGAAGTATTTAAGAAAGAAAAGGAGGATATTACAGTTTTTTCATTGCTATTTAGGATTTTGAGCTGGATATTAATGTTATCTGTTCCTGAATTCTTATAATCAAGACTTCTGTGTTCACACACACATTCATCCATACACAAGTAGAATATACTGTATTTAAATGTCTTTAATTATATAATTCTGATGGATACTTCTGGCCTGCTAAAGGTACAGTGCATTACAGTTCAAGTGGGGCAAGAACTTAAGCTCTTTGGTCCAGTTCTCAGTCCCTTTTTTTGCTTTTAGTGAGCTTGTCCAAACCAGCACCGGAGAACTGAGCTGTTACTGGGTTCAGAAGAATGCTGTTAATGCAGGTTAGGAAGATATAAATTATGATTCATGGTAATTATCTTTGCAGAACTAAAACATCTTTTTCTCATGTAGAAGATACTCTGCCAAGAAGTGTTAGTATCACCCAAGATGATATTGCCCACAAACTTATTATTTAACCCATACATCTACCTGTCTGTTGTGTTATATATATAAGCCTACAGCAGTGAGGTACTCTTCCACTGTTGGTAAATTGGTAAAATAAATTTTACATGACCACCTAGACTTCCAGCAATTTACATAACATTTTATCAGACTACTGAGGTTTTAAATTTAAAGTCAATTAAAAACATTAATTTAGTTTTATACAACAGAGAAATGCTAGAAACATTTATTTAAAATAATTTTATATCTCTGAATTTCTTTAGTATTCTTACTATATTAAAAACCAAGTTCTTCGGGCTGTTACTGACAAATGTTTGGGGAATTTTTTTACTACTTTTGACAGTTATTTCTTGATTTAAAAGAAATGCTTATAAAATACTGGTTTAGTAGAAAGGCTTATTTATCATCCACATTGATAGCAATACGCCAGCAATTTCATCATAGAAAATAAAAAATATTATACATCTTTTTGTTTAAAAGAATAAGAAAAAAAGAAAGGAACTCTGTTTTCTGCTGCTTTTGAGAAGGCAGCTGTATAAAAGCTGCCTTCTGTAGCTTTACTGCAGTAATGCATTATGCAGTAAAGTAGAAATGCAGTCAAGAGTTAACTGTACCTAGCTGTGAAATCTATTTTACTGCAAATAATTATGCGCTAGGAATTAGCACTTAAGTTGCAGATGGTTTCTGACACTTCATTATGACCAGTTGGTAACAGGAGCTAACTTCTGATACTTTATTTAACAAATAGTAGCTAGTGAGCTTTATCCAGGATTCCCCTCCAAGCAGTTAACACCGTGTGTTATTTTCAGCACATGTTATGACATTAAAAAAAGTAACATCTGCTGCTTTAGGTTTGAGATAATTAGCTCTAGTTGCAGATATACAGATGAAAGGTGAGTCACAGACTTAAGCTTTCTGGGGCATCTTTTCTAAAATACTGGAGCTAGGTGTTATATAGCATTTCAAGAAGAGATCGATGACAATCAAATATTAAATAGGACAACCATTTAGTTGCTGACCTGGCATTTTAAATTGATAAGGTTACTAAAAGAGCAATATATACTTGGTCCTTCTACCTTTCTGTTCAGTAGCTTGCTTATACTCAAATACTGTTCTAGAGAATAAAAAGATTGACCATGAATGAGGCGTAGGAGCTTCGAAAGTATTTCCATGTAAGATTTTGATATATTCTTACTTCTTTTTTAAGTCTTACTTTAACTCATTTTTAAGCAGGAAAAAAGCTATTTCAGACAATATTTGAAACTTGCTGTTTTATTAAACATCCAGTGGACTATAACAGAAAGTAAAATTCCACTAATTTGAGAGGTCAGATTAGCTGCGAGTGCCTCAGAGTTTGCTACTAGGATACCTTTGATACAGACATTTCACCTATGATCCAACACCAAAAAATTAACTAAATGATAGTCTGAAGAAATAAATGTAAAAGCTGATGGATTACTACCATCCATTACTACTGCCAGAATCATTGCAAGTGTCATAGTCATTTGCGGTCTCCTTCAGATAGCAGGAAGTGTGATGAAGGAAAAATCCTAGTCAAGCCACAGAGGTATATAGCGGTATCTGTGATGCCAGTTGCTGTGTGACTTCAGGAGAATTTTTGATAGGGTAGTCATTACTGAAAACTTCAAGCGACATTTGTTCTAAAAATGAGTATTTTGGACTAGCCTGCCAGTCAACTACTCTTGTCATTCACTGTTAGCAGATGAGTGAGAGGCTGGGTAAACATAAGTAAATGACACTGTTCTGTAATTCACTTTATGTGAGGATCAAAATGAAGTTTTCCTCAGCCTCGGATGTTTAATGTTGATTATGTCTCAGCTAATGCAGAATTTCTGTACAAGGTGTAATTTGGCACTGACCCAATCCATCATCTACAAAAGTTGCATGTTAGGAGAGAATGGGGGTAATGTGGGGAAAAAGGCTCTTAGATGAGCCTATCATCATTCCTGGATTTATGAAGGATTTTCTGACTAAACACTACACGTAAATTGTTTTCTCATTTTAAGTACAGATGCTCAGGCACTAAGATGATGAATTCAGTATAAATGTTCAGTTTGGGAGATTCAGTTACATAATGGTGTTCTGAATTTCTGGGAGAATTCTGTATTTCTGTAACAAGCAGTCCAGAAAGCAACATACAATGGTTCCTGCAAGTCAAAATTTGGTGAAGTGGTGATCTACTGTATTTTTGTTGTTTGTAGTGTTATCCTGAGACATTGCGTCAGAAGGACACTTGTGCAAGGTCACAGAACTGTACTTCAGTACTTCAAACCCCTCTATCAATATGTGATGCCACTACAGCTGCCAGTCTACCTTGCCAAAATACCATCAGTAGCTACATTCCTTTCAAAGGGTGAGCATGATGGGCAGGAACAAACAGAGAAATATTACAAAACTGCAAATAAAAGAATGAGCAAAAAAAATGGAACTTGAGCTAGTGAAAACCTGGTTGTTGATCTGGGTCTTAACCTTTTCGTCCTCAGCCTCCAATGCAGTGCGGAAAAGATAGTCAAGCTTAGGATATCCAGTGTTGACTAATAACCAAAGAAAAGAAAAGCAGAAACAAGGCAATATGCTCAGCAGCTTTGTCTGCTGCTCTTGAAGTTGGAGGTATATTATTAAACTAAGAATGCCATTTTCTAGTGGCAAAAATAAAGCCTAAGATTTTGTATACTTAAAATGGCAATGAAGTGTATGTAGGAGGAAAGCGTGGAATGACATGGAAGATGCTTCTTTAACACATTATCAGTGTTGTCTGTCTAGGGTTTGTGCTACTCCTCATCCAGCCTGTTTGTGCAGCATGTCCTGGCTGCCTACCTGAATCTGCCTGATCTCTGCCTGACACAGACAGTAAAAACACACACAGGCCCTCATGGGATCTTTCTGAATGACTTCTTGACACATATTTTCCTCTCAAGAATCTACCTATTCTTTAGAGACTGGGTTGTTAACCTATAACTTCTGAAATCTAGGTTCAGTTCTTTCTCTGGCGTTAGGCAAGTTCTTCATACCTTTCCTGCCCAGCTTGCCATCTCCAAAATGGGAATAGCCGCATTTCTGCAGTAGCAACGTTGTGAGATGATCAGATTTTACATTAATAGGGTCAGAGAAAGCGTGTAGATAATGAATGTAATATTATGAAGTTCAATTTGTCTTATTGATCCATGACAATTTGTAACACATCTCCCTTAAGAGATTTTCGTCACCTTGAACATTGATAAAAGGGAAGCCTGATAGAAGAAGAATTTGATACGGATATAATTGTCAGTGATCTTAGCATTAAATCTTTGAATGTAAGTTGAGGGCTTGAATACAGAAAAGTTAGAGGAAGCTCAGCTTGATTCAAAATAGCCAAAAGCATTTCTGGAATGAATGCTTTATTTAAGTTTCTTTAGGATATTAATTTTGTGATAGATGAGATATTATAGAGTCAAATTTTTGGAAATCATTTGAAGAAATTTCACGCCAGGGTTTCCTGTTTAAAGGTGCAGAGTCAAAGACTGAGAGGAGAGATGGCACTGAATTGTCCTGCAGGCAGAAAGATATTCTTTAAAAATATCTTGGAAGCTTCTTTTAAATCTGAGGAAAGTACAACTGTCTTTTGTTGTTTGTGTAAATTACATACGAGACAGTTCTACATTTGTAGTATAAAAGGTAAGCTTAAAGTTGAGAAAAAATAAGCACAATCCAAAATAGGAAAACACGAATTATCTAAGAATATGAGATAATATAGCTTAAGGCAGACAACTATAATATAGTATCTTGTTGCTAAATGAATTGAGTACCATTATATTCACTAGGAAAGATAATTGGCACTTAGAAGTTATATTCTAAGCAAGTTATCTTCCTTAAAGTAAGCCTTTTAGCTCTATCTGCAGATTTGGTTAAAGATGGATAGATATTGGCACACGCTACTCAACAAATGCAGTACAGCATAAATTAAAAGGGCATGAAGTTACACACAGCAGCATTTATTGTAAGAACACATTCTTCTGGGTACCTTGTAAAGGGCACTAAAAATTACCACATGGTAAGAGCGGTTCAGTACAGTCACATAACTGCAGATTAGTCCCACTTATAAACAAACAGAGGAAGAAGATTAGCACAGAAGCTTTTCCAGTAGCCTTAATTATATTGCAGTTGGTTGAATTTCAAGGATCTAACAGTGTTTTTATGTTATTGCTGTTTTATGTCATCCCTCTTTTTCTCTTTACTTTCCCTCTCTACATCCACAACAAATAAATGTGTCTCAGCTCTGTACAGACAGCAGGAGAACCCCTTCTGTCCCATTTGTCTCAGAAACTGCTAATTCGGTACTTCAGCACAAGAGTAATCTTTTTGCTAACTCATTGGTAATGGTTTCTCAGACCAGTTAAACACCAATGACTTCTGCTTCACAGTTTGTCTTGAGTATATAACATAAATGCATAAAAAAAAAAGAAACCATCTGAAAATAGCATAAAAACACTAGGTAATAAGGCTGAGAGCTAGCCTTTGTGAATGTGCCCTAAAATTACTTCTATTCACAAGTTTTTATATTTAGAAAGTGAAGGTCAGTGAAAGATAACAAAACTGATTGCATCTGTGGCAGCAATATGCTACCTGCCATGTTTCCATTTGTGGGTTGTTTACGGAATGATAACGAGATGTGAAGACTAACCAGACAGAAGGGCAAAGAATAAAAACTGGTTACACAGATAGTCACATCAAAAAAGAGTAAATAAGTTCAGCTGGGAATAAGTCCAAGGGCTGAATGAACATGCAGATAACAAACCATAGCTGCAACCTCTAACCTTAAAAGGAGATCGTCTTAATGGGTTTTGAGGTTTATGGAATGGAGGTACCTGAGCAAAGACTGGCGTGGGGATCCCATGCGTCAGTTCTCATGGTATAATTTCTCGATTGCGTTATTTATCTGGAATCTTATAACCAGTAATTCAACTCTTGACTACAAAGGTGAGTGCAGAAACAGCTCTGCAGACCTGCAGCACAGAACTTGCTTTTCTTTAACATATAGATGAGTAGTGAGTAGCGTTAGCACTCAAAGTGTGCCTCATGGTTATGAGGGTGGTAAAATAAAGTAGTGAAGCAGTGAAGTCGCACTTGCAATTTTTATCAGCAGGCTTTCCACATTAGAGAGAGGCAACAGAAGTCAAAGCTTGTTTCCTCTTAGAAAACACAGTCTGGATTAATTTGCAGGATAATTCATATAGCTGAAATCATGAAAATACTGGCATGGAAACGCCTGAAAGGCTAGATAGTTATTTTCTCTTAATGAAAGAACAATAGGGAACATGCTGTGCTACAAAATGTAGAACTGCTGAAGAAGCCTCTAGTCTGCTGAACTTTCTGCAATTAGAAAAGGTGAAATCTGTCTGCATAGTAAACTGTTTTCTCCTGGCAGAACACCTGTATCAGCAGAAGACAGAGGAAGGAGCTATGGGGCCCTGAAACAGCAGCTTTTAATCTCATGAATGGTTATCTGTGGTATCACTTCCGTAGGGACATAATGTCTGAATGTGAAGGACTGTGAGCTGCAGCAATGCAAAGACCGGCATTCCAGTTGCCTAGTCAGAGCACCATTTCCATTAGAGACATTGCCCATCATTAGTAAGGAGGAGAGGCAAAGAGCAGTACTGGTGCCTGTCCCTCCCCCATTTCCCAAAGCAGCCACCTCCACCTGCCAAAGCACAGCAGGGAGGATGATCCTTCTAAAGAGTGATCATGGGTCCTACTTCCCCTGCATAATTAGGAAGCAGTGTGTTCACAATCTACTCATAATGCTGATGCTAAGTACTGCAGTTAGCTTTGAATTCATGCCAATTCCATAAAAGCATAGTTGCACAAATATTTGCAAATGTTGGGGTACTGTGACTGGGATGATATTGTTCTTTTTTAGATGTGCAAGAAAAGATAATTCAATGCAAGCAATATCTCTTGTGAATTTTGTCATGTTTTCCCCCCAGGACATTATTATTCACAAATAATTGTTTAATTACTTGATCAGCTTTAGTTTCTTGAGTTAGTCATAACACTGCCTGTCACCTCTTCCTTTCTTTAATTTCTTTAATTTCTTTGTTATGCACATTAGTGTGTAGCATGGCTCTCGTACAGCAGCAGAGAGCCTTTCTCTTAGTGCACAAATGAAATGGAGCTGAAAATTGAAGCTAATAAAAGTCCAGCTCTTTGAACTGTAATGTTAAGAACTCTTCAACTGCCGTAGCCACCTAAGTATATTACTTACTTTGTCAGGCTCACACCATTAAGCATGTATTTGATTCCATTGTATTGTAGTAAACAATTTGTTACTGTGTTAAGATACGCTGCTTTTTAATAACTGTATGAACAATTGCATTATTCTTTAAATGCAGATACTGCTGTCTTTAGATTTTGAGTTATGGAGCAACAGTTTAATTTTCCCATTATCTTGATAAAGCATCTAATTATTTGTCAATGATGCAAAAACCTGAGAATTTGAATGAGATGAACTATAATATTTCTGCATTGATACTTTAACAATATCAATTTGCTATACTGTTGCGAGGAAGGGATCCCATGTAAAATTATGGCAATGGGAACTGCATATCGCTAAAATGATACCTGACAAAAGATTGATTTCTGATTTTAGTAAGTGTAGTATTCATGCAAAGTATGTGTTTGGCTTTCTATTTCATTTAAATATATATGATTAAGTTTTACTGTATAAAAATTATGTGTTACTTCAGCTTTCACAAAGCCCTCTGTAGCAAGTTTAAAAGGAGAGGTGCATAAACAGAAGAACTGCCATTCTGTGGCAGTGAACTGTGAGCCCAGCTTAAAGTCAGAATTCTGTCTCCAGTGTACCTTGATCTCAAGAAAAGAAGTTCCTGAATTCTGTTTAAAATTGCTGGTTTCTCAGCAAACAGCATGAAGGGTTTTAATAATTAAAATTAGTCAATACTGAAGAACAGGAGGCTATTTGATCTAGTTCAGAAACTGACACTTTTCAGAAGGAAAAGGAAAAAAGCAATCTCTCTAATAAATCATTTTGTGCAGAAGTGAGAGTCAAGTAGAAGAATTTTGTCTCAGAAGAAAAGAGGGCAACTCACCAGGGAAATAGATTTGCTCAAAGTGATTGTGAACTTGAACATCAGGGTTGAGGTTTTTAGGACATTCCCAGACAGAATCCGTAGAACTCTCAGGTTGAGATGTAAAAATGCATTTGTTAGTACTTCAGGGCATTACGTATCTCATGCTCATTGTATGAAGTTGCTGTTCGCTCTTGTATGTCAGTCAAAAATTCGGTTTGTCTACTTTCCGCACTGTAATTTCAACTAAAATCAGCAGTTTTATAAAGTCTTTATGTTTCTGTGCAAAACTGAGAATGTCCCCATTCATTTACTAGACTTAAGTTTTGTCCTAATAGCCCCTGTCAACTTTGATTATTCCCACTAGATGAAAAGATGAAATCAAAAACATCCTAGTGGATGAATATGCTCATCAAGGACTCAATTCCTTTTGACCCATGCTCTTTTGCAGACTTTCCTATAAAGCAGCTGGTGCCAGCTAGATCCGTGAGCTATTCCTTGCCCGTATTCAGACCCATATATTCCCCTGCTTTTATGTATACCAAATCTCTCCCCTGGCCTTTTCTGTCACTTAAAATCTAATTTTCCTAATGTTAACACAGCCATGCAGCTTTCCATTCCTCATTATGCTCTTCCTGGAGAAGCCAAATGGTTCTTAAATAGCCCCTAGCTTCCTTTTGCTTTGATGTCAAGAGGTTGGTGAATATGTTTACAAACAAAGTGCTGCTTTTTCAAGAGGGCCGTTACAGTGGATAGGGCCAGAGTTGTTGCCCCGCAGTCTACATCAGTCTGATGATGGCACAGGCTACTCTTGCAAGTATTTCTGACAGAGCAGAAAAGCAAGTTCAGATGCTTAGGCAGGATTATGGCATTGCACCTCCTCTCTGTATTGCCAAACTGTGTCTTTGCATTTTATTTTCTAGCTTTGATACTGCATAATTAGAGTCACTGAAGGTCAGAAATGCAGATCTCAAGTGTAACATTAACTTAACTGTGTTTTAAAAATACTGTTCTCCAGATTTTTATTATATTAGCAGGGCAACATTAATGTACAACCTAAAAGTGTAGGTTGATGTTGCAATTCAGCAAAATTGATGCTGTGATTGCAAAAATAACTACAGAATTTTCTTGATTTATTTGCTTCCTTCTGTTTGATCTCTCTTCTTGGCAGAATAAAGGAAAAAGAAGGATCAGATGAGAAAGTGAGAGAGAGGTGAAAGACTGGATGGGCAAGCAAATTTTATGTTCCCATTTTCTAACTGTGGAACACGTAACTGACATTGTGTAATCTTTCAGCAAGGTTTATTGGGTGTTACCTAAAGCGCCACAAAGTACATATGCTGTTTGTATTTAGAAAAAGACAAATAGTGACACAGGAGCTGCCATAGCTGCATAGCTGGGAGAATGGACACAAGCTATTCATACTCTGAAAAGAACATTTTGAACATTTTGTTTAATAACATTGATAAATGATTTGATGTTCTTATTATCTTAGCTAAAACCTTATTATCTTAGCAAGGAACAGTGGAACAAAACCTAGTTTTTTAACATCTTTCGTGCTCCTGCTGCACTTTACAAGTGGGGTATTCAGTACCCAGTAGCATCTTGGAGATGGAGCCTGGCATCAGCCAACAAACATAACTCCTGACATCGTTCACGGCGTTTCGTGGGTGGAACAGTGGCAAGTTATTATGAGGCCTAAGAGGTCAGCAGTAGCTTGGTCACAGCTCTGTGCAATTTTATTCCCTCCTCATACTTATGCTATCCTCAGCTGAGTGAAAGTCTGGTGAATAAACAATTTCATAATGGATAAAAAATAGATCTACTTTGATGCTATCTTGCACTGTAATGCCTACTACTTAAAAAGACTCATATAAAATACTGTGGTCCCTTTCGCTGAGGTTCAATCACAGGTCACTTGCATAGTAGATAAGACTGAATTTTATATGAGTGATGTTTTTTGAATTGCTCTGTTGCCAATGACTTCTGCAATATATGTTTGCACTTTCCAGGAACTCTGTTTAAAAGTACCTTTGACCATATAGTTGCATCTATGCTGCAAAACCAAGCTCTAATCTCACTACAGGCAAAACTTCAAAGCAAACAAAAGTAGGAATGATGATGATGCAGCCATGGCATTTACAGTCCAGAGACTGTAATGTGCCAAGTAAGTCACAGACGGGCAAGCAGCAGCTGAGGTTCTGTCAGCTCCTCAGACACTAGTTTCCTCGTGGTTCACCCAGTGGTAGAAACAAATGGGGAAAAGGGTCAAACTACTGGCAACACTGAAAGCAGAAGAGCCTTTAGCAATTCCACAGTTTATTCTATTTACAGCAAGAGGTTTCTCAAATTGCTTCAGAATAGGAGGAGAATTTTCCATGGATCACAGCTCCTAAGAAAGCTTCTTAAATAATAAATCAAAATATTTTTCCCTCGCCAACCCTTAATGTTGGATCATCCATTTGAAACAAATCAGCACTCAATTGCTACTATTTTTATCTCCTCAGGATATAGCTTGTAGCTCTTACTGGACTGACCACTCTGGAAAACTTGGCCCAAAAACTTGAAATCTAATACATTAAAGCAGGGCACCTACTCAGAAATCTACATTACGATGGCTGTGATGTTTTCTCTCAGATCAGTGGCAATAGTTTCACTGTCTGCAATTGGAGGTGTTCACACAGCCATGCATTTTTTAATTTATGCACGCAGTGCCATTGCTGTAAATCAGATTTCTCATGTAAATGAAAATTACAAGGGAAGACGATTGTCATTTTGGTGTTATCATAGTGCTGGTTGTTTACAGAAATTGCTATGGCTCCAATTTCTGGAGAGATGAATGGTATAAATAATGTATACGAATGAAATGTGTTCATGTTAAGGATAGATGGCTTTATTTGCATTTATTTGCAAATCAAAAATGATTTGAGAAAACAGTTCTTTGGTTATAGATTTACTAATTAGAATCAATCGATCAATCAAGGTTTGAACACAGTCAAGATAACTAAATGGCTCAGTAAATCTGAGACTATACTTTTGAACAAAAGTTAATATATATTTAGAGACATTTTTAAAAGTATTTAGCGTATCAGTATTCTGTGAAATTTTGAGATACGTCTTTGTAAATTATCCTCACTACTTCATTGACTTTAATATTGTCAACTCTTACAACCCTACTGCTATTCAGAAGAAAGTATTTTGAGATTTACCTAGCTTGGCATATTTATTATACTGAAGACTATACCACTATATGGTAGCATTTTTATCAACCTCTTTTACCATTTTTACAAGACAAGTTTTGAACTTTAAAAAATACTTTGTATGAGACAAGTTCAGATATAGGTGACAAAAGTTTTAGGGAAAGTAGAATATTGTCCACATGCTGTGGGAAATTCATATAATTGTCCTTTAATATAGTTAGACATTGGTAGTCAGCACAGCACAGTGAGTATTGGGTTATAGATATTCATCTAGCCCTATGAATGAATTTTGAGAAATCAAGTGGGCAGAATTTCCCAGACTTAAGAGATCTTGTGTTCTAGTCTGTTGTCATGACTGCAGTTGACTCAGCCTCTCTGTATCAGTCTACCCATTTGTAAAATGGGCAAAATAATTACACTGCAAGGTAATTGATAGTTAATGGGGAACATGTTTATGACCATAAAGCATTTGACAAAAAGCATTACAAGGGCTATCATTAGTTTCTGTAGTGAGCAGTTATCAGCAGTTTTGAATATCCATGGAGACCAAGATGTGATCGCTTCCAAACACTGGACATATCTGAATTAGTTTTTAGTTCAGGCTCAGCTCCAAACAAAACAGTAAATTAAAAGGAGACAGATGGTCCCTTCCAGCTCTGTATTGCACTTTATTTTACTCTTCACAAACATTAAAGGACAGATTTTCAGCTGATAAAAGATGATACAACTCAGTAGTTCTGCTGGTTACTGGGCAACTGACTTTCCATAACTTTTATTTTTTATTTTAAACAATATAGTTTTTAAAATTTAATCATGGGGATTCACTTTGAATTATAAGCTGCCACTTTTAGACCACAAAATAAGAAATATCATCTAGCAATAAACCAGCAAAATCAATCCACGTCAAGCTACCCAAAGATTGTTTGATGGTCACAAACAAAATATTGATGAATTTACAAGATCATTTGAAAGACGGATAGTATCACAAAACTGCTCTGTTCTTCAGTGCTAACAAAGAAGTCTGATTCATTTTAGACGTAGGAATTTGTCTAAAAATGAGGAATGATACGGTGTTTTTCTACTTACTTCTTTTTCTCTTCAGTTGGTATTGTCATTTGATTTTAGAAAACTTAAATTGTTTTGGGTGATGGGTTTTAAAAAAATACTCTTTTAGCAGCATTCATGATCCTTAATTGTTCCCAAAGTACTGTAAGTGCACACAAAGCAGTGCTGGCTAACGCGCTAAGAGAAGCCTGGGGAAGAAGAGGCAGCAAGTCATGCGTTGTGTTCTCAGTCTGAAAAAAAGTCAGTAATTTTTACAATACCTAGAACTTCCCTGATACTGTTATTAACTAATACTGTAAACTGTTATTGAGGAAATCAGTCTCATAGAGATAGTGAAGAAGAAAGGAATGTGAAGTTCACATATAAGATCACAACGGGGCTAAAACATTTTAAATTTAGATGTATTTGTGGGAATAGACCCCACACTAGCTGCCTGAAAGCTTAGAATTCCATCAAAAGATTTCAAATTTTCTCTAAAGTATTCATGTCCAACACTGAATTTTCAAATAAATATATATATATTTTTAAATAAGCCATAGGAAAAAGGCTTTTGGAACTTCAGATACTGATTTTTTTTTTTATGCTACCATTTTTCATTTCATCTTTTTCCTGGATTTCTAAAAGTAAATCCTATCAGAATGAAACAGAGAGCTATTCATTAGGATCTGGGAGAATAAGCGTGATTTTTTTCTAATTAATTGCCCCAGAGAATAGCTCTACCAGTTGATAGGGAGCACAGCTCCTCTATTGTGCCTTTTGTGACTCAGGAACCGTACATACGGAGGCTCTAAGCTACAAATCAAATAGTGAAAATCCTCTTAACTGAACACACCTTTAGGCTTCAGATAGAATAAGGCCTTGCAGTAATCATAAGCAGAAATAGTTGGGATTTTTTTGCTGAGACAGGATTTTACTGGAAAATGCTTACGTCTCAGAACCAAAGTGCCTCATGAAGGGAACTTGGTTTCAGAGAACTTTTTCTGAAACACAAACAGAGGCTATCAGCAATCTCCTTGATTTCCTGCCAGCCTTTCTGGTGAGTTGGGTGTCTCAGCTCCTGACACCCAATACCTTCATCACCCTGGCTTACCTTGCAGTAATTTGTTGGTTCACCTTGCTGGAAGCATGTCATGCAGCCACTGCTCTGAAGGTAGACATATGCTGCAAATGTGCCAATATCTAGTTTAACCGGAGCAATTTTGCTGTACTAATACGCATTTCATATAAAACTGACTTTACAGTTCAGTGCCACAGTACTCTAGACTCAGTCCACAAATCCCAAAGCTACAAAGTACAATACTAGGAATTGGGGCTAGAGCTCTGACTGTCTCTCTGATCATTTTTTTCTTTTTGAACCATGGGCATGTCCTGCTAAAGGAGAGTGTGGTATAGAATTTTAAGTTTCAGCTGCAGTGGATTGTTCTGCAAATACTTTATGTATTTTAATTATGCTTTTATTGGCAAAATATTTATATAGTATTTCGTTGATTCTTCTCTACTTTTTTAATATGAAAAGAGCAAGATTGAACACTATCTTGTCTTCTCTCAAATGACTTGGCAGTTGAAGTATACTTGGTACTAAGAACCCTTTTATTCTTTTCTAAATCAGAATTCCTTATGTCAGAGAAGTGTGCCAATCATCATTTATACATATTGCCATAAGCCTTTTTGTTCTCTCCAAAAAGAACACTTAAACATTTCAAAGTACCTGGCTGGGCTGGAAATATTGTATAGGACTAATCAATTCCTAATCACTTTGTGCTTAGATTGTCAGAGGACCTAAGAAACTGGGTAAGAAATTACTAAAGGTGAAAAGAGGAAAATTAGCATAGCAAAACATGCCCAGTGTATATTGTTCACATTGAGTATGACTTGAACAATAAAAAAATATTAGATTTTTTAATAGGAATTATTCACTTGAGAGAATATTACAGCTGTTTCTGACTAGCCCTATACTGAAGGTTAATCAGATTAAGACTGTGGTACTGACTGATTCTGTTATTAGCAGAGTTTCCTGGCACTAGATGGCAGTGGCATGTTCATATTTTGATAAGAAAGGGTAAATAAAAATAGATATGGTGGAAAGAGATGGACTTGCCCTTTCTTGCTAAAATCCAGAATTCTATTTGGTTTGATAGAATTTGCAAAGTAGTAACAGGTATATGATGCCTCCTTAATGTGCCTGTGGCAAATATTGGGTTAGAAAATGTTTTCATGGCAATTAGATTAGAAGTACTCAAAAGCAGCTTTCTCATTCCATTCATTTCCACTGAGTTTTAGTAACTTTCTCATTCCATTTATTTGTGCTGAGTTTTGATCCCACAAATCTTGGCACATGTTTGCATTAATGTCCAGCAGTTTATACAGAGATAAGAATGCAGACAGGTAAAGGTGAGATACTAAAGGATAAATGGAAAGAAAATGGACTGTCAGGAAAGATGGTTTAACCTAGGCAATTATATTTTCATGCAATGTTATCACTCTAATGCCTGCCTACTGTGAACTCATGTTTGCTTCTCTTTATTGTTTGTAAAATATCCTAATCCATTATTCTATCTCTGCTGTCACAATTTTGCCCGGAGAAAACAACATTTAAAGGTATTTCCTTCTCAGTTTTATTGAAAGTATCTATAAACTCGATTGTTAAAATGAAATACCTCAAAGCTGAAGTATTTTGACTTTCTGGGATGCAGTGTATGTCTACGTGCTTTTAATTAAGGAAAGGTGTACAGTGATGGTGGAAGGTCAAGCTAATACGCTGAATGAAAACTGTAACTCTGCAACCTCACAGAGTTCCCTAAAAATGGAATAAAAGGCAGTTAGAGTTGACATGATTTAGTTGGCTTTTTTACTAAGATAATAAAATGCCTTATAAGGAACTATTAAACATAAGGTGAGGAACAAAGACCTAACCAAGGAGTAGCTAAAGCTACAGAAATAAGCTGAAGGTTAGAGAGTTAATGGTGAAGGTTCACAGCTGCTACTGTGCGTTAGAAAATAACAATTATAATTGATGAGGAAAAAGACTTCTGGGCTGCTGTTCCTCCCGAGAAACAGTTACAGGTGCTAAGTCAGTCCTAGGGTGTTCTGTCTCGCCACCCCACAGATCCCATGTGCTCGTGGCCAGAACATTCCTGTGGGATGTGGCAGACTTGCCACCCCGTCCCGGCCACCTCCTTCACCCAGTTTGGACACGGGTATGAGCCAGGAGGAATTCCCGCCTCGCATGACGGGGGCTAACGCCCGAGGCCAGGCTGGGTGGGAGCTGAGTCACATTTGCCACCTGAAGCTGTTCCATTTTGTACAAAGTATTGTAAAAATTTATTGAAGAAGACAGCCTCCAAAGTCCAGTCTCCAGGCTGTAGGGGCAATTCCTGCTCGTTCTGGCCCTTAGAAATCGCTGGGTTAAGTTTTTACTGCACTTAAGTAAGCATTGAACAGCTCAGCTCTATCAAGACAGAGAGGGCTGAGTGACTGCCTGGCACCTAACTGCAAGGGCCTGGGGAACCTCACGGGGCTTGGGCCCGATGGATCAGTATTCTTGAAGGTGTTGGATGTCATCTAGTATTTAAGTCTGGATTCTCCTGTTAATGATCTGCTTGCCAGCATTTGTCCTGCAGCCCACAGGCAGTGTCAGTTAAAAGCGACAGTTTTACATGTTTTTTTGTGCAGTATGAGGTCAATGGTTAATGTACAAATAACAAATATGAAGTTTTACCTCAAACAAAATTCCATTGCCTTCATGACAATTTTGTCCGGGAAAATGATTATGGTAGTTGCTCACTGTTTTTTTTATTTTGGTAAATAGCGAAGATGGTAAAAAGACACATACACTTGCTTTTTATTTTCTTTTTCGGCTGTCCATAGTAGCTGCAAGAACTTTTGTGTGATAAGTTACTGAGATTCCTTCTTTCTTTGGCATGCTACTTTATATTTGGGGAAAAAGTTAAAATTTACAAGAAATACATTGGAAAAAATCATTACCAAAAAACATAAAACCCACTGCAAAATGATCAGAGTTTTTTTTTGGCTGTAGAGGTAAATTGCTCTTTAATTAAAAAAGAATCATCCCATAGCAAGTAAAGTCACCCTGAGCAAATTAAAATAATTTGGAATGAGGCAAAATGAATACTTCATAAGTGACACTGGAGGTTTAGAGTGCTGAATGTTTTAATGTCCCAGTGGTTTAAAAGAGCAAATCCTACAGCTGCTACTCTAAGCAGAAAAACTCCACCTTATTGCTTTATAATGCTGCATTTTAAAATTGAGGCACCAAAGGGATTTAGATTATAGTCTGTGACAGACTGTGCTCGCAGTACTTTGACACTCCCTTCCACTTCTCCCTCCCCCCTAAAAGAGAACAGTTGGTAACTGAAAAGTAAACATGTGCAAAAATATATTTATTACTAAAGGGATCTTTTTCACTCAGTGTCTAAGAAATTGAACATTTATTTTTCCATGCAGCAGATATTTTGCCATGTCACATGCTGCATTACTACAGTGCTGACCTTATCATAGAGCTTTCCAATTTATTTGGCCAGTTTTTCTGATTCTGCTAATGGATGGATAGTCTATAAGATTCAGAAAAGTAGTTTTACAGGGAAGAAAAGTTTTATGGCAAGAAATACCCATGTAGGTAATGAAAAAGAAGAAGAAATACCACTCTAAAAATCTCTATGTACTTTTTTTTAAGTTTCAATACATAGCAGTATCTTTGGAGCTTGTATCACAAGATCTCTAAAAAGCAATTTACGGAAGTAAAAATACCCAGCCCAAGAAATGGAGCTCCTTGTATCAAGTGCTTAGAATATCCAGTATAGAATCCAAGAGCAATAATGTGCTTCAGGAAAGCACTGAGAGATCTAGGGAATTTGGCTGCTTTCAGAGTTAAGTGACAGATAAGCAACCGTTGAAGGGAACATTTCTAGATCTTGCCATAACTGACTTTAAAGTAGAAGTCCTACTGCTCATCGGTGGAAATAATGAAGAGAACTTCAGTACCATGTAGCAGCTAGTTCCCTAACTTCAACAGACGTTCAATCATTGTTTTAGGAATAACTCCTTAAAAATACAGAATTTTCAAATAGCTACACATCTAGCAATACATAGTCACATATTTTCTATAAATCAGTTAATAATCTGCAGAAATCTGGTGATCTCAGTATTCTTGCTAATCTGAAGTGTCAACCTATTCAATTATTCCAAAAAGACTGGATAAAGTTTGTTCTGGGCAATTTTACCAAGTCTAAAAAATGAGTATGAGGGCATACATAAGTATTTCTGAGAGGGATCTTCATTTATTTGATATGACAATGAACTGTAAATTCTCACTCGCATTGACTATACAGATATCTCAGTAACACGATAAAATGCAGAAGTGTAAGCCTAAAGCAAAGTTCAAAATCCCTTTTGGTAACCGAAATTTAGTCTCTAATTTTTAAGTGGTTAAACACCTGTTATTCTAAAGCATCATTTAGACTTCAAATGGTTTCTAGTGATTGTTTGAGATTACAAAAGTAGATAACTGTTCCTTTCAATTCTATGTTATCATTAGTCTTTCTGTTAAAAGAAGTAAATCCATAATTCTCCCCACTGTGTCTTTTTCTTATTTTGCATTCTACAAAAAGCCATAACTGCATCTAGGCCCAGTCCTGGTTCCCTGCTTGAGTAATAACTAAACTTCTGTGATTTATAGCTATATTTGTATGAAACACTAAGAGAGTCATGCTATTTCCATTTGCTTCAACAAAAAAGCATAAAACTTCTCCAGTTTTATCTTTACTATTATAAAAAGCACACTTAGACCTATGTTATCAACCCTAAATTCTTCCTCTTGCAAAAAAATCAGTCAGAAACCTCATTGTTTTTCCCAGGTGAAAAAGGGGGGAACAAAGCATGAATAGTATTTATGATATCAGGAGCTGATTATACATGAAGTAAAATTCTTTAAAACTCATACAAAGATTGGACATTACATAACTCTAGGTAATTAAGATTTTCCCCTAAGGGAAGCGTAAAACAGGCTATTTATAGAATCTAATTTTCCCTTAAAAACAGCAGTATGATTACAACTGCATTAAACCTAAGACCTTGACTGCAAGAATATACCGCCACTCCCTAGTAATTGCAGCCATTTATATAAAAGACTATTACTTACTATATATTTTTTCTATTTATTTATTTGTCTTTATAATCAGAGATTTATAGTTGCCACACCTTCACTTGATTCTGTAACTTCTCCTGGCTACTATATTTAATTAGGAATTTATTACCCAGGATTTGAAGATGGCTGCATTTTTTAGTAAACAGCCAGCATAGGAAGTTTACCATATTTTTATTTAAAATATACCACAAAAATTTCTGTTCCATATTCCCGGAAGGTTGGCTTTCTTGTGGTTTCCAATATAATAAATTCAAAAGGAGAACTTTCCTCAATAAGGAACACTGACTACATATCATTTTAAATATTGCCCATTTGCTCTTTGTAGAATATTTAGATGTGAACACATTATTCTGACTTGTGCTTTAAAATTGTCATTACTGTCTCATAGTCATGGGAGTTTTGACAGTTCACTTTTTGCACAGCTTATCACTCATTTTTGGTTTTGGATTTGAAGGAATTTCTCTCTGTCATCTCCTCTCCCCACAACCCTGAACATAGTTGATAAAAGTCCATGTAACTCTGAAAACTTACAACAAAAAATAACATGAAAATTGAATGGAACATGAAATCAAGAAAATGGAATTGGGTACAGTAATTAGTTTATACTTTAATCTGCAGACCTCTTTATTATCCCTCAACAAAGTAACACTTAAATGTGTGTAACTCAGATGCTTTGAAATGGTCAATGTGAAAAACTACATAGATGTGTTGTAACAAAATAATATGAAAGTTTGGGAAGTAAAATCTACCATTCAGATTTTTACTGTTAGATTTACTGGAGAATTATTTGTTGTATCTCATGAAACCTGTAGATATTTTATGTTTTGTAGTTTATGTATTCCTTTATATATTACTATTTAGCCTATTTATGAGGTAAGTTTACTAGTTCACTTGCTATGTGCCGCAAAATTTTGTCTCCTTCACTTCGCTTGAAACTGTTCAAGTTCAGGCAAGAGGCTGGTGCCGAACTGCCTTGTAGGAGCGGGGGAGTGCGGTGGGCTTGGCAGCCAAAGGGGGCTCTGCAGCGCTGAGTGGCTTCCCAGCCCCTCTTCCTCCGAGAGGCTACAGCAGGTACCTACGGCATATTTGTAGCCACATACATGGCCTGCCTACACGGTGCGCTTTTGCGGTGATGAAGGGATGTTTAGGTTTTCTGCCTTGCACAGGAGGAAAGTCTCAGAGTGCTTTGCTCTGCTCCTTTAGCTTTTGCTTGGTCTCAGCGATGGTCCTGGGAGTGAGGCCCCCATCTGACAGTTCAACAGGCTGCACAATCTGCACTTCACCCACTTTTGTAAACAGTCTGGTTAGTTACAGTGGATTACTTCATACAGGGCTCCTAGAACAATATGGCTCAGATCTGATAGAAAAATACACATAAATTAGACGTTTTTTTCACTTTTTTTCTTCCTTTTCCCTTTCTGCTGAACTGTTGTCTCCTACCATTTTTATTTCCAATTTTGGGTACAGTAAATGCATTAGCCTTAGAACCTTGGTAACTCTTCAGTCAACAATTGCTGTTGACTGAATCTCATTTTTCTTTGAAAAGTATTTTGCAAACATTTAAATTGTTTTTAGTGAGTTTTACTTTACAAAATGAACAGTTTTCCAATAGGAAGCCTCACTGCCTAGGTCATCTCAGTAGCGTTCTTCCATGGACCATACTTCTACAGGACTCTGCTGTCCAGAAAGAGAGCACTGCATGGTCTCCTTGTAGCATTAGAAGGGAGACAGACCTGCTACTAAAATGCATCTCTATTAAAGAGCCTAATTTCCTTGTAAAGTCGATAGAGGGCAGAAAGGAATTTCCAAGGATTGATTGAGAGCACTTGAATTATCAGGCCACACTGAGGTGTGACTATCCCTCAACTGGCACTAATATATTGTTCAATACCATTTTCTGTTATATTAATCAGCAATGAAAACCCATCTAACTGAAAATATAAAATTGACTTTGGCTCAAAAAAACAGAATAAGCATGTGCTGATGAACAAGTGTCTTTCAGATTGTAACTCTGCTTTTTATGTATATCAATATATTATAATATTTCAGCTGAAATCCACCTGTAATATTCAGAGTGGACAGGGGTGCATTCTCGTACCTCATGCACATGTTCCTCTCCCACTAGTTTTGAATTATTCGTGAGAATAGTCTCCTTATACTTAGGGATGACAATGCCTCTACCTCTTCCTGATTTGTATTCTGTTCCTATAGCAGTTTAATTCATTATCCTATTGACTTTCTCCTCTGAAGCTGAACATTAATCTGAAGGTTATACAGATTTTACTAAACCACCCTTCCATTAGACATGTGTTCCCTCATCTGGTACTTTCCTCAGAGGCTTATTTTTCAACATTAATAAGCACTGTAGTACAGTAAACTTATCTTCTGGCTGAAATACTTAAAAATGACCCATATCATTTCCAATAAAGTCTCCAAAATGTAATACAGATGGCCTGTGGCAACTGACAGATCTGCATTTCAGACTTTCTCCTGCAAGGTGTGCACGGGCAGGACAGCCAGCATCGTGCAGTGTAGAGGGGCAGGAATAAAGCTGACTCTACTTCACTATTTTAATTACCTGTATGAATGCAAAAAGTGAGATATTCCTGTCCTCTGTGCTCAGTGACACACTGATTTAATACTTCATTCTTAAGGAAGAGAAAGGACTATGGGCTACCACATTTTAGGTGATGAGCTATGCTAGAATCCAAAATCCTCATGTCAATCCTCGTATAGGAAACAAAACAGAAAAGCAAAGCTGGGAGAGGAACCTAAATACAGGCAAGTGCAGGAGGCTGTGTGGAGAAAACAGATGCTTTTGTGCTGAACTGACCATAGATTAGAGAAGCAGACAGAGCACAGCGTCAAATGTCACCGGGTGGGTTGGGGGGGCTGGTTAGCCATTTACCTTCTAGGTGATGCAGTGCTTTGCAAGAGGACAGGGATCTTACCAAAAAAAAAAAAAAAGAGATGAAGATAAGTTGCAAAAAGCAGTGCAATTTAGTGTTGGCCCGCACTTTACCATTTTTGCTGACGTGCTAAGTGGGCACAACTCGCTTTGTTTTGCCAACAGAACTGAAGTCATAGTACATACACAATTACACTGTAATTTATTCTGGTGAAGTTTTCTTGCTTGGTATGAATAATACCAACAGAAGGATTGGTGGGGGGAAGGAGGGCTATTTAGAGACTCACAGTCAAGTCCTAAGTGTACAGAAGGTCTCAGTGACACAGTTGTTTCTGATTTAAAAATTCAGAATAGGCTTGTTTTTCTAATTCTTCAGCAGGCTGGATTAAATTATTCCCGTTGGCCTGATGCTTCTCATAGGCTGTATATCTGGCAGTCTTGCTTCTAAAAATACCAGAAGCTGGATTTGCAACACTGATCTCTCTGATAAGTAATCCCTTACTATCACTAGAAATTCCCCGCTCACACAGAATATGTCTGCAGTTAAAGAAATCTCAATAGTGGGGAGAGGGCTGGTATTTCAGAATTTGCAAGGCCTTGATCCCCCCATTTCTTTTATTTTACTCTACTTTCTTTGTGCCTTGTAGTAGTAGCCAAAGTAAATCTCAGTTTCAAACTGTGTGCTTAGCTTGCAATATGTGTTTATTTATGTAGATACCATTCCAGTTTTCATTCTATTCCTTATGTAGAGAAGAAAATCATTGTGCGTTTATATTATCTGTCAATGGGTTTTTAAAGGATAAGGTTAGTGGGCAGAGATTAAAGTATCATCTTTTTATACCTTTTGGGCTACAGCCTCTTGTTTGAGAGTTTGCACTCATTGAGTCTGTGAAAAGCCTAACTCCAAATAACTAAGCTCCACGGTTTTCTGCATCTGCATAGATAAGGCTACTACAGTGCACAGCCATAAAGCAAGTTTGAACTCTGCTGCAGCAGGTTTTTCAGTTTGCTGCTTAAAAAAAAAGGGGGGGGGGGGGGACAGATTTTTATGGATTTACAGATTTTTGTGGCTTTACCATGTGGTAAAGATAAAGGGCCCCATTTTCAACATGAACCTTTTGGAGGTTCCTGTACCTCTATTTTAACAAGATAGATGGAGTTCCTGAACAATCAGCACTGCAGTAAATTCTGCTGTATTTTGTGCTGCTTCTGTTTGGAAGGAAGACAGTCTTTTTCATTAAATGATATGGACTCTAAAGCCTTAGAAACAGTTTTGCTTAGAGACAGACACGAATGATTGGTGTCTTAGTTGGAGACTTTGCTTAATCCAAGATTTTATTTAATCATCATAATACAGTAGGATGCTTACGCAAAGAGTGAAGAATTGAACACGTTCAAGTACATATCAGAGGGACAAGCAAAGGCGCCATTTATTTATTTAAACATTCCAAATCCTTCCTTTCTTTCCATGTTAACAGTGCCAAACATATTGATGACAGAATAATCTGAATAAAGCCCTTACTTTCAAACTCTTTAAGCATTAGTTCTCAGTTATTCTGGCTATTGAAGTGGTAGATAATTAGAGGCTAAAAGGTAACTAGATTATTGTAGAGATCTCTCTTGACAGCCTTTAACACCTAGTTAAATGTTAAAGGCTGGAAATCACAAGTCTCCACATTATTCAGTCTGTTTAGAAACAATTTGTGATTTCCTATTTGTTTTTTCATGCCATGGTATCACTCTGGTGCTCTGTAGCCTGCTCTGAGTATCCACACACTTGCAGAACATCTTCATGAGGCATAAAGGGTTCCTGAGAACAGATCTCTTGCTTAATATGGATGTTAGGATGGATTTCCAAATGCGTAAAGAACAATGTAGCTGATGTAAAATTATAAGATATTTTGGGGCTGTTTAACAACTTCTGCCCTGCTTACGTGTGGATTTAACTTAGGTCTGTTTGAGCTAATCTAATGGTTCGCTCATGCTGTACAGGAGACTGTTCTCTCTCCCTGTCTCCCCTTCGGTCCTCTTGTCTGCATCTCCACTGTGCTGGCTTCAGTGCGCATTGGAAACCTCAGCATCAGTAAAAGAGGAAGAGACCCTCAGTAAAATGGATGGGAGGGCGGGAGGAGGGGAGGGGGAATGAGCTGAACGGGATCCACAGGAGTGGATCACCCTTATTGGGTAATCTCATGCTTGGAAATTGTTCTCACAGCAGAATAGAGGTTTCACTAAACCCCGCGCTAGTTTTATCTCACAAAAGTAAGAACAGCACTTATGCAGCGTTGTGGGCTTCAGCATGCAATTAGCAATCAGTGTAATCCTGTAGTAGTTTTTCTCTAGTTGCTAACAGCTATGCTAGCATATACTGTGATCGCAATTTTATTTTGATGAGTGAGGGCAAATTTAAACAATTCTATTAGAATGCACTTCTTAAAAAAATCAAGTTTCTACTAGCAGGAGTACTTTTCTCAGTATAAATTCCTGAGCGAAATAAGGCAAGTCCACTTCTAAGTCTAAGTCTACTGTTAGGGTGAAACACAAAAAATGAGAAACAGCTCTGCAAATCAGGACATTGTCTGTCAGGATTTCTATAGCCTAGAAAATGTGTGTAAATCTTTCCCAGCTTTGCCAACACAGGTTTAGCTCTGTTAATGTTAGTGAAATCTGGATATAATCCCAAACTCGCTGAGCAGAAATAAGTACATGGCTGTATTTTATTTTTCTTTATCCCATCTCCTTTGACAGTATTACCCAGCACAGAAGTAACAGCAACAAGCAGCGAGACTCTTGAAAGCATATGTTGCCTTATAAAGTCATGTACTCTATCATGAAGTCAGCAAACTTGTCTAGTTTTTGTATTATAACTGCTAGGAGCCGTAAACATTGTATCTTCCAGTGCTGAGAGCTTATCAAAAATCACCTGTTTCTAAAGACAGCACTTCTATGGGTGGATGAAGCCTAAGAACACCATGAGCTGCTGTTCTTCACTGAGAAGTTGCACCCATGCATGATTGATTTGACTCTGTGCTTGTACTTTGGAAACAACATGGGCTGTATGAATAAGATTTACCTGTGCAGACACAAGTTCAAATCGGTAATTAATACTTGACCTTATTGGAACTTAACTTTCCACTGCCCAAAACAGCTCTTTGCAATTTTCATCTCGCCATCTAAAGAGGAGGCCCCAGGCCTGGGCTACGCAATGAGCCCTTCGTCTCTGCTCTGTACCCAGAGGAGAGGCACTTCCACAGAGTGACCTGTCCTATCCAAAGTGTCTGTGGCCATCAGGAAGGATCATCCTCTGAGGATGCCAGTCTCCTTCCGTTCACTGCAGGAGGAACCCAGATAACTGGATGAATCCTGTATACTGACGGACTGACTGACAGCGGCTTCCACTTAGCTGGGGTTTTTTTGCTTTTGTTAATAAAAACCCCAGGTTTCTGTTAGAAAATAATGCCAAATATTAATAGTAATAAAATATATTATTGCCATTAGTCAGAAATAATAGAAAGGCATTGATTGCAGTTTAGAAAATCATGAGGGAAAATTGAGGACAGTGGGAGCTAATCACACTGCCTGTTTACACTGGAAACGAAGTCATGAAGCTGACTTAGCTGACTCATTAGTAGATGGAAACAGGCACTGCCTGAGAAGGATACAGGGCATTTAAGTAGGGCTCCAGCTAGGAAGTGAGCAGCTTAACTAGGCGTCATTTAAGATGTAGCATCACTGATTTCATCAGACACGGTGCTGGGAATTCCAGCGGCTGGCACTCACGCAGACACCCAGCGAGGGCAGGCAGCTGCCTTAGTTGTCCCGCTGAGCGGCTGCTTTCCTGCCCTTCAGTCAGAACTTGTAGCCTCCAAATCGGAGAAGCCCTCGCATATCTCTAGATTTCTAACGTCTCATGACTTCATTTGGTATTTTGGTGTGTGCGTTCTTTAAACCAGTCAGTGGTATTTCAAGGGTAATAGGACAGTGACTCAGCTATAGTTTCTTCGTATCGAAATGTTTCAGGATATTGTTGCTGTTTAAGTAAGTGCTATGCTGGCTGCAGGAAAAACAGCTGAAATAGAGTTAAAATGTTATAAGCTGCAATGTATATTCTCCAGAGAAGAAAGTAAAGGCACCTCAGTCCAGTGCCAGCTACATTTATTACTATACTTCAAAACTCTCACTTTCGAAAATGGAAGAGTCTAGTTTTAAGCTTGAGAAATGTAAATAATGTACTCTGTTCTATTTTGCACAGCTCTTTCTTCATCAAGGTCTTCACTTCCTTCTCCTGTAAAACTTCAAATACTGCAAAACAATACTCCACATTTTTACACTTTGTTACAATCTCTGACTGATGATTTCCTAATTCATTGACTCTGTAAAATCTGAAACTGTGCTGATACGTCAAATCGAGTGCAAATGTATGTTTCAACCATATTTTTGGTTTCTTGTTCAGCCACACTGCTTTCTGTTGAATTTTGCTCTTCTGTATATCAGATTAGGAAAGCAAAGACCTTACTTATTAAAGTACACTTAATTTTCCTCTCTTAAAGGGGTAACATGTTGTATGTCCACTTATCATAGAATTTAAGCAAGGCAACCAGATGTCAGTTGTGTAAGATGTGAATCATTTCAAGAAAAAGCCGCTACTGGCTATTTTATGTATCTATGTAGCTTATAAAACAAAGCAAATGATTACCATCTATTATAGTAACATCATTTGACAACTCCGCAATTAATTTGTTACTTTTTGATAACTGTTGTTGCACAATGCCAAAGGAAAAGCCATGCATTAACTGAGTCATCAGTAGAGTCTGTGATAGATGGTACAGATGGTAGAGTGATTATTCATCCCCAACAAAATAAAGAAATGCTTTATTACAGAAAACTATTCATTTTGTTCTTCTAAAAGAACAGTAACAAGATACCTAGAGTATCTTAAGAATAACCCCAACAGTAACATACAGGTTTTCTGAAGGATTATTTCATTTGTTAAGATTTGTGGGGAGTACTAGATAGTTTACAGACATGACACAAGCTAATGGAGGATGGACTACAATAAAACTCATGTATTCCTTTTACATAAAAATGTTTCTACATAAAAAGAATGGAAAGATTCTGCTTTGTGTACCAGAAAGTCTGCCAACTTCACTAAGCATCTAGAAAAAGTATTCCATATATATATGAGGCTAAAATATGTACCCAACAAAATTAATGGGCAGTCCCAAAGTAGATGTCAAGATCATTGAATTTTGGCCTTTTCCAATATGATTATAAATACGTATTTAAAATATAAAACATGTACTGATCCTGCAAAGGTTTACTTTTAGAGTTTATTACTTGAGCAGCCTGATAGACTTCTGTGGAACTGTCCCTGAAGTATCACCTTGTCTTTGCATGAATCAAAGGCATTATGATGTACAATGTGAACCGTAGAAGCTGAACAGTAGAAGTAGCACCTTTACAAGAACTAAAGGCATCTTCACTATTACCTTGTGGTTAATCTTTTATTTGTGTTTACTAGGCATATAAAAGACCAATCAAATGGTTCTTGCTTACTTTGTAAGTAGCCTTTGTGTGAATACATGGTATCTACCTGTACAATACGATAAATGCAACAGTTTCATTCTTAGATATATGACACGCTTATACATTCAGCAATGCAAAAAGGAGTTTCAGGCTTTCCAGAGTGGATAAAGGGAAACAATTTTTATGAGTACAAATTAGTTTGCAAATACCTTCAGGCAGAAATGGAAAGCATTTATACTGGTTAATTTGTGTCTCCAAATATGTTGACATACCTCTCCAGAGAAAGCCTGTCCATTGAGTAGGTGCTCTGATCCCTGGCTGTCTTCACTTCCAAAGTGTAGCCGGATTTCTTCTAAGCGGTGACTATATGTCATCGGCCCTCCGGATATGTTGACCAGATGCTCTTTGTCTAGTCGTAGAGAAACATGTCTCCCTGTATTATACATTGTCCCACTGACCTAAACAAAATAGGAAAAAAGACATTTTTCAAAATAATTTGTAACTCCTAGAAACTAGTTATACATACCTCAAGTTTTTGCTCCTTATATACCTTCCTTTAAATGTAGCAATGCATCTCATTGTTGTGAGATGAAATACAAAACCTGAGGTTATACTTCAAATTCTGCTTTGAGTTTTATATTGTATATTCAGATATTTGCTAAATTTGTATGTACATATCTTAGCCTGGGGCACATGGTTAACACAATGAATGGAATTATTATACTTGTAAATAAGTAGACTTTCAGAATATTCTTTATGCAGGATCTGAATAATGGCTTCATTATGAAATTTCTCCACTGAAAATGGGAACATTTTAGCTAACATAAATTATTTAAGTATGCTTTAACAAACCTGAAATTTAACTCTTATTTTTTCTTACAACCTTTATAACAAAGTTATCCAGAAATGAAGGTGCTGCAAAAGCAGACAGATAATTATTCATAAATACGGATCCCTTCTACCACTGGAGCTGCTGGCAAAACTGATAAAACTGATTTATAGCAGTTGCTATAATGAAAAAGAAAGTAAAAGTGGATTTTTTTCATATCGAATATAATTCTGTCATATTTTTCCGCTTTTATAGGAAAAGCTCCTATAGCAAGACGGTCCTTAATTTATGCCATTATAAAGTGAAATATGCCAGTTTGAGTTAAAAATAGAATTTTCATTTATTTAAAAACATTCTACATGGATACAAATGGTACACTTGAATAACATTACTTAAAAAGCGGAATTGTAGAAATAATATGCTTAGCTGTACTTCATTTTAAAATTAAAGACATGACTGTTATGTATTAGATCATATACTGCATCAGTACTATAGTAATTAACATTGCTGCAGTGTCATTTTATCTGTAATACTAATTACTGAGTTTAAATGACCTGTTTTGTTGCACAATATGTTGTAAAAAGTAACATTGCACAGACTGTGCAATAGAACTAAATGGATGAGATTAAATAGTTTTTTGCAATTGCGGGTTTTTTCACTTTGATACAGATGTTCTATTTTTTTGTTTATTCCAATTTAAAATAGGCAGTAATAAATTACTTATGAAGAGCAATAAACACAAATACTACTATTCGTTTCAAATAAAACACAATGATCTTATAAATGTTCCTTAGTTTTCTGCTTGACTGTGCTTCCATAGTAATTAAATACCAAGTTTAGTTTAATGGGTGGAAGAAGGTCAGTTTATTGATTTTGGTTTCAGTACACTGCATATGAATGACATGAAACAGCTAATCATACCTAACAAATGTAATTTAAAGACAAATAGGGGAAAATGGTTAAAAGCCTCTTATTCACATTTGGAAACTCATGCTTCACTGAACACTCAGTTAAATTTAGCAACGATGCAAAATATTCAGAATCCATTTTCTTACTCAAATTGGTACAAACCTCAAATTAGGTTACCATTATTTTTCTCTCAAGGTAAAAGTGACCCAAATAACCCCTAAAATGACTCAAATAACTCTCTGTAGAGTAAATGTGGGAAAGGAAGAGAGGCAAATTCATGAACAGTAATAACATTTGTCTTTCTGATTTTAACCCTCATAAAAATGCAGTACTTGTAATAAGATTGTATTGATTGTTTTAAAACAGAATTTCCCTAGGTATGTGCAGATAAAGTGTACCGGTAATGCAAGGAAGGACTCGTCATGCCTCACTTTCGACCTGCAGGGAGGGACAAACACCTGAGGTGGGACTATGAACATCTTCCTGTGGGAACACACGGACTTGTTGCCAGGAAGGACAAAATCTGAGATTTTTAATAGCAAAAATGCAACATCTGGCCACTTGAATTGCCTTTTTAGGTTTAAGTGAAGAACTAATTTTTGTGCTGTGACCAGGTACCTGAGGAAACAGTTACCTCAAACCAATACTGGACCAAACTTGTCCTGACACATATATGCCCATATCTTTTCTTAATAGTGTCAACATATGCTACTAGTGCTAGCAACTTTTAACGGGCAATTCCATGTGCATTTGCTTACTAGCAAGAGAACAGAAGTATCTTATATTTGCATTTACTCAGATTACATCAGAATGAAGGCTTGAAAAGTTAGGAACCAGTTTCTGATTCCAGAGAAGTTCTGACTCACTGAGTTTTTATAATAGGCTATGCTTGATTACAGAAATTGCCACTGTAGCACTGTGTGAAATGCTTTATTCTGGTTCAAGATATTGTCTGCTTATATGCAAACCCAACATCTCACAACCTTTAAAAATGCACATTTCAAGTACAGCCATTTACAGTTGCAGGACAGCCATAGTATCACATAAGTGTAATCACATTCTGTTTGCAAGTTCCATATCTACTTTGAGAGTCATTATACTCAGTGAGAAAGCTGCATACAAACACAGTACAGGAAAAAAGAAGTCTGTCTTGCATTGTTTTCAGCAGAAAGCAATGTACTATTATTTCAATAGGTACAGTTTTCACTGTGACTGGAGAAAAAGTAGGTTCTGATCCTATTCACTATATGAAACTATTGATTAAAGAAGGATTTTCCGTATTTTATGGTACTGAGCCTGTAAAGTGATGGTACAAACTCATCTTAGAACATCAGACTGAGCTGGGTTTATGGAAAGTAAAATTGCATGTGGTCTTGTAAAAGGGCTCAGGTGCAGAAGTCAATTAGGAGATATTTTATGTATTTTATACATTCTTCTGTAGATGCATAGCGTAAGATGAGGCACCTTATGGGAAAGATGTTGAATCTGCCTGATGTAGTCAACAGTATCTTCTAGCCCAGAAAGCAGTGTTTAATTTTTATACTGCTCTGAGGATTGGATAAAATGTTATAGGATGGTTTAGAGGGATAATATAAAAGAGCTATTAAAATCTACATAACTATTTCCTTAGTGTGTCAGACTCATCTTTGGTGTTAAGTCCTTCACAGTCATGGCCATTGTGCTGCTTCTTGCTCTCCTCTCAAGTAAGCTCTTTGTTCTCTGTTCCTCTTTGACTTGACAGTTACATAAAGATGAAAACATAGTAAGTAAACAAGCTTGAGGGGAAAAAAAAGCACTAAATCTTGTCCTCTTTCTCAAAAGGATCAGGATCAATATTCACTGTATCTTACACACTAGAAATAAGATTGCAATAAAGGAAAAAATGTTTAAAACATCAGTTAGAGACTGTCTGAGAAAACAGCAAAGTCCAACATCTTATCTAAGTTAACAATCATACCACTTTCTTAGTTGGCCTCATTTTGCTCATATATTGGGAAGTGTTTGCAAATAGGTAATTTTACATATGCCAAAATCCCCAGGTAGAATAAAGCATGTTGAGGGGCATCAACCTTAACTGTGGAATATTTCAGCTTTGGTAGGTTTTAATTAAATTATTAGCATATTCCTGATGTAGTTATTTTCTGTTTAATCTCATTCATTTTAATTCTTGCCTCACAGACCTTTGTGCACACAATTCCCCAGCAGCATTAGTCTCTCTCTTTATCTTGATACAAGACAGCCTCACAAGCTAATATATTCTATACTACATTTCTAAGTAAGATCTGATTGCTTGTGTTGTATCTGAGTGTAACTTGCTGGTCCTGTGATCACAAAGAAGTTCAAGTTTTGCTCTTCAAAAGATGGAACACAAGCAAAGTCAATAAAATTGCATAACTAATAAACACAAACTCTTTGATCCATGCTCATTTTGAAATTCAACATATTTTTGTGACCATTAGAATAAAAACTCTGAAACATTTATTCTAGTGTTGTTCTTTAACTGTGTCTTTCTGAAAGCATTTGTTCTGCTTTAATTAACAGTGGATCTTCTTCACCTAGCCTTTTCTTGCACAACTAGTCATGAATGAAACATTTTTCAGAAATTCTTTTGCAGCCTACATCTTTAGATTATAGTTTATGTTAAATTAGCTTTCAACAATCTTAGCTGGGAAAGTGGCAGAAAGAGATATCTGTTTGGCAGCGAAGCCATGCTAATAACAAAAGGAGAGAGCAAGCTGAGATGGATGCTTTGTCTCTCAATCCAGGCTATTAGCAGTTCACTGGTGTAGCGCAGGTTCTCTGCTTCCTAGGGACCTTTACAAAACAGTGAAATAGTGTCTCAGTTAGCATTTTGGATTTATTCTGGTAAAAGAGGTCTGAGGATCAGTTCCAAGAACATTTTTTAACTTGTATCAGTACCTGCCAGTAGAGCAGCACTGAATGTAAGAAACCAAGAAAATCAATTGTGTATGGCTGCCTGCTGCGGTGTCCTTGGATCTTATCTGCAGTATTAGAGATTTCTTTCTTTAAGATGAAAATAGATACAGTCCAAAGAAGGCCTAGCACTGCATAGGGAAGCAAATCACTAAGGACTGAAGAGCATTTTAAAGGTGTTGTAATGCTGTAATGTAATGTTGCAATGTTGTAATGTTCTACCTCCTGCAATAACCAAGTTTCTATCAGCTGCCACTTGGCTTTCATGTTTTTCATTTTGAGTTGTGGATTCCAGGAGAACAAGAAAGCAGCTCTGTAGGCTCAGGCAGTGGTGGGCTTTTCCCCCTGGTTAACTGCACTTGAGCTATTAATGCCACTTACATTGTCATTAACTTTGGTTTCTACCAATCTGTATCAATGTGGCAAGAGCAGCAGGTTGCCTTCTGATTGCGGCAGGGATAGTAAGTGACCTTTAATGTGTCATTTGTTTTGTGTTTGACCAGTGGCCCAGGGAGATTTGTGGAAGGGCCAGTGCTGCATAGAAACACTAAAATATTAATACTAATATTAAACTATTCTTTGCATCTGCCATCCAGGGCTCTCAACCTGCTTCATAAATGTGCAAATAAATTTGCAATTGTCTTTTCTCTCACTGAGGTAGGTAACCATTAATGCCAGTGTTATTTCATTTTCTTCCTGACACTTGGACAGGATTGTTCTGTGCAGAATTTCACTCTGTGACTCAGGTCACCTGAACATGAACTCATAGACACAGTGGTGAACTGAATTATGGTTTTCCAAGTTCCCCCAAGTATGTTCGGTTCATTTAATTTTTGTTGTTGTTGTTGTTGTTCTTAGTCTCTTGACCAAACCATATTCTGTGATATAAAGTAATGTCCTCATTGATTTGAATTGATTGTACTGTAGTAGGTCACTTATATCTCTCTTGTGCAAAGTAGAGACTGCTTCAGGGTTTGCAGATAGAGCAAATAGAGACTTCAGGACAAGTCTGTGATTTGAAGTCTGACTTTAGGGATGGTGACTAAGCATCGCACCAAACCAGAATTTTAAATGTAACTTGGTAAGGCACACTGCTTAGTTCTCTACAGCAGAATTATACTTTCTTAGTTCAAAGCAATGGCTATACAAGAACATACATTTTCTTAATATTGTGCTTATGGCATCCTGTTAGTTTTAGAAGTCTTTATTTCCTGGCAGTTGTTAACAGGAGACCTAAGCTGGAATGTAAAAGGATGCTTCAGCATTATTCTTCTAAGGTATTTAAAGTTGCTAAAGAAGGGTATAATTTTGTTTTAAAGTCTTCCCTTGGTGAAGAGATTGATGTATTAAATATGAGAAAAATATTCTATAGATTTTCCAGACTCTCATAGAGTATTTGAGAGCTCTATCCTTGTCCTTCAGTATTTTTCCGTGTGTACACCTGTACACCTATGCATGCACACCAGTTTTATTCTTTTTATTGTTTTAAAACTTTTTTTTACTTATGATTCAATTTTATTTAAGTTCATTTAGTTAATCTTTGTACATTTTAACAGTTATTTTTCATACTTTTTCCTACTTTCATCTTTAAGTGTAATTATCGTATGCAACAGTATATAAGGGAACAGTGGAAGTGCATCAGTTTCAAAATTATCTTTGTAACTGCATGCTTCTGAACCTCGTAAACCACAGGTCTTCTCTTGATTTGCCTATATATGTCTCAGGGCCTTAGGCATAGATAGGAACATACATATTCAAATTATTTCATACTTTACATTCAAGGTAAATTTCAGACCTGTTACTGCAACTTTTCTTTGCTGTCAGCAGAGAGCACTGTTGACCCATCCCGTACTCCCATCACCTCTACATCATGGTTACTTTCACCACCAGGAAGAAAATTAAAACTGATCTTTTTTTGTAAGTGACACGACTGCAATCCATGGCTTCAGTTTCTGAAGTGGTGATTTCAGTGATGGGAAGGAATTGTAAAGTCTGTCTCATAAGTCAAGCAGGTTGCTAGTCTACAGCTGCGTGTCTGGAGGGTGCAGGCTCAGCGGGTTGCCTGAAGGCCATCAGATAACCAGTGTATCTGGAGTGCCTTTTCTGACAAGAATCCAATGGATCTTGTGTTGTGTAAAAAAAAAGAAAAGCAAAATTAAATAGAAGAATTATTCCAGAGTTATGATACATTGCAACTTCCTGGGAGGGAGCTGCAATATAATTGCTGAGCTTTGAAGAACAACAGGCATCATCATCAATATTTGATTAAAACAGGCCTGTATGAAAAATGTAAAATATAAGAGATACATATGAGGATTAAAATAATCTTTTCATCTTGTTAGCTGAAAAGTTTTAAAAAGGAAATGATGTTAATGCGTACAATTAATCCATTTACCTGCCTAACGTAATGTGCCATGTTTCAGCATATGGTATGATGTAATTTCTTCCTTTTTAAAGCACCATTTTAAGTAAGAATCTTTTCCATTCATTACTCTACAGTTTTATCTGTTTACTTCCTTAAGTGACTGATCTGTAAGAAACTTGGAGGCAGCTTCATACATTAAATATTCAAGCTTGCTGGCTAATGAGCACAATATGTCAATTTTCAGTGATCAAAATAATGTGCTTCAGTAATGTATACACAACTCTGTAACAAAAATGTAATTTCAATAGAGGACCTGCAGGGTCATGGTTAGCCTGAGGTAATTATGTGCCACAGGATGTAAAGGAAGTAAACTGCTCCTAGTGTATTGGTAATACCCCACAGAGTCTATATGCCACATGCGGCCTTTTAGGGATAATCAAGCACTTTATTATATTTCCACTACTACATTAATACAATGATTCTTGCTTGTTAGTAACTATGAAGGCTAAAGCAGATGCAGTAAAACCTACAGTGTCTACCATTAATTTAGTGCCTTATGTGTTTATGCTCTTTTAAAAATTATGTCATTGAAATAGGCAGAAATACTGGCTTTTGTGGCAGGCCAAAGGATCTGCTTCCGTGAGGATTGCAGGCCCCAATTCAGTCTAGCAATGTGTCACAAGATTTCAGTTTAAAGAATCTGCATTAAAAATATGTTAAGAATGGTTTTTGTCTTGGAGAAAAGGATATCAGTACTGTCTTTTGAAATCTAAAGTATCAGGTAAATTTTTAGAAGGTTGTAAAATGGTACAGAAGCCTATAAACTTGTGAGAGATCCAAACAAATGAAAAACAGCTTAAATAAATCACTTTTTCTATTTTATATGGGGGGTTAAAGTGTAAAACTGAGTATGTTAATTAAAATCCTGAGATCTAATTGAGTCACTTTTTATCAAGTGGTCTTGAGCTACACTGACCTTAAGTAGCTACACAGATTTCTGAATCTTTCCTTCAGAGAGCTCTTTGGTGGAAATGCTAGAAGTTTCCAGTGGAACCGAGATCAAACAGAAACTAATAGGATATGTACTGGATATGTACTGAAATCAGTGATTTTGAGGTGTATTTTATTTGCCTCACGTTTATTCATATAGCAAGATAGACATTAGATGTGGAATAACTCATCTGATTGTTTGTGTATTGATACATTTATTCAAGCTTCCTAAATATCTTTGTATTACTTCTACCTCCTCTCCAGTGCTTCCTTTTATAGTACAACTTTCAGAAGAAATTTCCCTACTGAACAAACAAATGACATATAGCTTATTGATTATTGATTTAAATTATTTTTTAAACTGCTGGTGCATATTCTACTTTACAATTATATACATATTTATTTGAATCTTTTTTTTTTTACTAACTTCTGTGGCTAGGAAGAAAAATAAAAGTGCCTTGAAAAACAGGCCTAGATTAATAAGTTGACAAAACCTTCTTGCTATTGTGCATCCAGAATTAGATTGCTGCCTGTATGACTGAAAAGCCTGGGATGTGCATACAGAGTTAGTCTGCTTTCCTCCAAAATCAGAACATAACATTATTAAGGTTAATGACAGAACTTTACAAGAGCCAAAAAAACCCATTTGTTGTCTTCTTTATTTCTGTGATTCTTTTCATGCCAGCAGGTTCTAAATTTCTATGCCTATTAAGTTTTCATAAGCCCTCTAAAATAACGATGTGACCACTGCTGCTGCTCTCTCAAATCCTCTGACTGCTCTAGTCATGAGGATCCAAGAAGGCGCAGTGAACTGAACCCTCTTTAAGGGAAATTGCAGTGTCTGAATTGTGGTGTAGCTGGAGAAGCATGGTAATGCTTTACTGAAAGTATAAATCAGTGGAAATGAAAAGAAGAATCTATGAAGCTCGGCTTTTTAGATGTGAAAGGGACAAAAGTTTTTTACCTTTCTTAGTAAAACTGTAACAAGTTTTGGAAAGCAGTATATCTCACAGTATCAAGCTGCTTCCCATGACACTGCCAAGGAAAAAATGCATAGTTAATGCAAAATAATTTCCTGAGCCCTTTATCTCTGGAGGTAAACTAGTATTTAGATAGCTTGAAATTTGACCTCAATAAAACTCATTATGTGTCAAGGCAAATCCTTTGTGGCATGCAAAAATCATGAGCTTTTCTGCCTAGTAGCGTATTTTAGTTTTTGAGCTGCAGAAAAGAGCTGGCCTGCTTTTTCTAGTTCTTTAAAGAAGGTGAATAACTTAGCCTTTACAGTGACAAATATTTCTATTCCTGCTTAATAGAGGACTGTTTTACTTTTCTCGTTTTATCTGCTTCAAAAGCCTTTGTGTACCTTTCTATGATGAGAATATAGTGGAACTAAACTAAAGGTAGAAAGAAAAGAAAAACAAACAAATCCTGTACTGAACTTACTTTTGCTTTTCCTGACATTCCAGTCTATTGCAAACTCTTCAGTTTTTCTCTGATGATACATTAAAAAAAAACATTTTATTGAAATGGATCTCCCTAAAGCCAAAAATTATCAACTCTAGCTTAACTGGAAGAGTCTTCAGTCTGTTCCAATATGCCTCTAATTCAAATCTGCTGTTACTACAGGCAGCCCTTTCCCTTCTCTTTTCAAGAAGTGCCTACTGATTTGCTTTTACATTTTTCATTCCTTTTAGCATTTCTTACTATATTTTCTATACTTTGTTGGAGTCCTCCATTGCTGTTACATATGTCCTTTGTGATCTCCTGCATTAGTTAGCTTGCATTAATAGAAACATATCTTTAAGCATCTGGCTTCTTCTTTTCTAAGGGATATTCTGTCTATCATGATTCCAGGGAAAAAAGAAGAGCCAGCTTAAATGACTGGCTAGGAAGTTTGGACTTAAAGAAAACACTTAGAAATTTGAGTAGAAAACTAAACACTTTTATTTTTTGCAATCTTCTTTTGAAATAAAGATTTGGTGGAAACTTTCCAATCAGTCCTACTCAAGCTGACCAACAGCAAATAATTCTCTCATCCTTTCTTTCTGCTTTTCTTACTTCAAAAACAAATTTTATTTCAAAATTCTTGAATGGAAAAAGTGGAGTCTCATCTCTTTCAAGTTGTATTTTTCATCCCTGCAGCTAGTATCCCGAGTATCAAATTGCAAACTCCTTTTCATGCTCATTTCACCCAAAAGCTGGTTTACAAGATTCCTCTGTTACCATTACTGTACAGTTTCTTCCCTGGCTCCCATCCTCTTCCACATATTTGTGATTCTGCTTCACACCTCAGAGCTGCTCTGCACACCTGTGCTGACCCCCCAGCACAGATCCTGCTGGGCTGGGGCCGACCACCCAGCTGCTTCACTGGTGCCCGCGGCCGCGCTGCCTCGGGGAAGCCAGCTTGGCTGGGCTGGAAGCACCGCTGCTCACACCGCCGCACGGGCAGAGCTCCAGCGTGAGACAGCCCTTTGCTCTTGCTGAACTGACTGTTAGAATAAACAGGGTTAGAATAAAAAGGGAGTTACTGTGCCAGCTGGATGGGAGACTGAGAAATCTGGGCTACAGCATGAATCTGAGCTCAAGCTAAATGCCAGGATGGAGGTGAGCCTTAGCACCTCGAATGATTCCAGATTTGGTGAAGTGTGTGTGCATCACCATTCTAGTGGAGCTACATACCAAACCTGCTCAGTCTGAAAGCTTCCTAAGACTCCATTTATGCACACTATTCTGCTAAAACTTGCACAAGATTTTTGGTATTTATTTTGTCGATTTTTTTTTCTTTTTCACATTACCTGCTGTGCTTTCAGATTGCATGGTCAAGGGGGAGGAGCTGGTTATTTGTTCGATATTTTAATCTTCTGTACAGCTACATGTATACTGTAGTTGTGCAAATTAGTATTTTTACAAGTAATCAAAATGCCACAAAGACCAGAATACCAAGAAGCAATTTTTTTGTCCTTACATCATTCCCAAGCATGTCGTGTTCTATACAGAGTGAAAGACACTTTTCAACTAGCTTAAATAATAAAGAAATGATGAAGAATTACCCTGAAAAAGTCCATAAGAAAAGCATTTCTGTATCATGCCAATTTACTGTCAATTTCCCTCTATTCTCCTTGGCTGCTGTACTTACCAAATACAGATTTTTCTGGCTTTGCAAAATACTCCATAAGGAAAAGAGGAAGGCAGTATGGGGTAAGGTTAACTAGGAGTCAGAGTACGACTAAACAGTTTTCCGTTTGGGATGTGATTCAGACTAGATATGAACTTAGCTTTCCAGACCTAAAAGGCAAGTTCATTTTAAAGCAGTATTCTATCGTGTGTATTCTAAAAGGTTCACAAATGTTTAATCTGTTAAAACAATAATGTTGACAAGTTCATCTGTAATACCATCTCAGGAAGACTCTTTCAAAATAACAGTATTCAGTTATGAGTCAGCATTCAATTTAATAGCAGCTTCTTCTCCTCTTACTTTTTATACCTTTTCCTTTCTCAGTAGCATGCAAAACAGTAGCTGAAAAAGCTCTCAAATCCCTCTAAAATGGTGTCTTTCCCATCTCTGGGTGTTCGCGCATGCACTTGTATATGCACGCTCCTGTTTGTGGTGAATTAGAGCTGAGGAGCTGCAAGGTACTGAGCATCTCATTTATAATGTAAAGACAGGCTCGCTGTCTTAATCCTAGATGAAGATATGTTTTTCAGTTCATTCTCAAACTCCAATTTGTTATTCTGCCTGCACTAAAGGAAAATATTTTAAATGTACTTATATTCTTACTAAATAAATAGGACTTGGGCCTAAGTCGAATGGAAGCTTTCAAAATGAACTCTTGAGATCAGTACAAGTAGTTCTTATAAGACATTACTGAAAATTTCAACAAACTTGCTATTTTTAACAATCTAGATGCACATAGATACTGAATACTGGGTCTGACCTGCTGGGTCTGACCCTGATCTACTAAAATCTATGTGAGCAGTACCAGCCTTTAATATGTAATCAGTGACTGATTTAGCCTAAAGATAGAAATATCTTGCAGGTCTACATTTACAGAAAAATATCCATTCCCTGATGTAACAGAAAGGTTTGTAAGTCTGTTGTGGCTCATATCCTATTATTTTCATACCAACTATTTCTGAAGTCTAGATGATGCCTAATAGGCAAATCATTTAATCATCTTTAAAATGACAAACCTACTGATAAATTGAATTTTCTCCAACAAGATATTGCTATATTGATTTTACTACTCCATTTTTAATAAGCAGAGACTGTTCAGAATTGCTTGCCATGACATTCTTGAAAGTAGGGCATCAAATGCTTTGGCAATGGCTGAATTTATAAGGTAAGTTTTTACTAGAACTCTAATCGTTATCTTTTTGTTGTTGACATTCATTTGCAGTAAGGACGCTGGGCCAAATCTGTTGCATATGATTTTGCAGAACTCGTGCTCACTTCAATTAAAAAATGGACTGGCACAGATAATTAAAAGCTTCTCTGGTAGCTTTCCTCTGCTTAGGAATAAATACTAACATATCCCTGCAGCCATGTCTTAAGTGACCAAATTGCGTTATGCATATAGGTTGCTTCGCTGACCATTCCCATCCTTTGCACATGTTAAGGAATATTATGGTGTCTTCAAACACCATCTGCTCAATTTACTTACTGAAAAAGGAAAACAATACCTGAATGATTATTTAGATTATTCTTTGGTTAAATGGGCAGGTGATTTATATCACGATAGCATGTGTGTTAGTAAAGGAAACATAAAATGGAAATGATAGGAATTTATTGCACACATACTAGACTATAATGAAATAGGGACAAACAATATAAAATGTTTCCATTTGGAACAGAGAAATGGTTTTGATATTCTAACTTCCATCATAGAAGCGAGTGTAACTGCTGTATCGAAACTATGTATTTACACATGCGCCAATACATTCTGGGACTAAAGAAATTTGCAGGGGATAAAGCGTAACAGAACCTCCAAGAGATTACCAAACAAATGTGACATCTACAAGCTGACAATTGACAACTTAGTAATGAGTATTGAGTGAAAAAAACGAATAAAAATGTTATGGCCAAATCACCTTTCAGGGATTTCAGGTTTCCGTTTTAAATTCTGTTGCTTGTTGTCTTTTTCATTTATATATATATATATATATAAATTAATACTTCTAAATCCCTGCCTGTCATTCTTTGTATGTCCTGTCACACAAAAGCAAAGCAAAATCAAACCAGTGACTTCTAAGATAAAAATTCTACAGCCTAGATCAGTGTGCCTCAAACTCTAGGCCCTGATGCCATCCCACTCAAATGGAGGCACAGAGTGGCAGATGTCAGTAACTTAACTCCCCCTAGACACTGCTCCTGACTTCCTTCCAAAGCCGGCAGCAGCTGAATCCCGGGCAGTGCAGACCCTTGTAGGCACCTCTAGACACATGGAGACTGATGGGCCAGGAGTGGTCCATGCATGTCTGAGAAATACTGATCTGGGACAATTTTTTCACATTTTGGCACCTGAGTAGACGTGACCTGATTCTCAGGAGTGCTAGGTAAGTAAGAATTTGGTAAATTGTAACACTTCAATACAGAAGTCAATCTAGTAGGAAATTCCTAAGTATGTTCCTTAGGTCACTAGAAAAATATTAAACCTAATGTTTTCATCTGTATTTGTGTAATACCAATGTGATTTTTTTAATGATTTGGTTAGTTTGATTTCTTTTTTTACTGTCCTACATATATGAGTAATCAGCACAGTTATAATAATAAGCCTGGTTTCCTAAAGTACCTGTCCCTGTGTACTGCTGAGGCAAGTTAAATGCATGTGGTGAGGTCCCTAGTGCCTTTTGCCCTTTTGGGTAACACTATTATCTGTTCTGTGTCTGTACTCCTTGCGAGGTTTGCAGAATTTCTGAATACTTTTTGTGATTTGCTGCCTGAAAGATAACTACATTCTGACAAAGGCACGTAGCACAGAAATGTGTTTTACCCAGTTAAAAATGCTCAGTAAGTCAGCCTTTCATTTCCATAGTGCAGCACTTGTCCAAGCTAGCAAACACACCTTTCTCCTGATCAAGACTGCAGGGCAGATAATAAATTCCTGCCTTACCTGAATGTGGATCTGGTAGTGCTATAAAAGCATATCACACAGGAACAATTCAAAATACACTGTCAGCACTGACCTACCTTCATTTCTGGCTTTAAAAGGATGAAAAAGCATGAATGAAGGTTCTCTATCTATACCATAGTTGCAGTCTGATATTCTCCTACTGAAATCAGCAGAAGCAGGATTAGGTAATGGTAGTTCTAATTTTGTCTGATTCCTTAAAATAAACCCTGCCCTTATGGAAAAGGTGCTATTTAAGAATCCTAAAGTCCTATTTAACTGTAAGGAAACAGATGTTTCTATACAAGGTATTGTAAAAAGCCTATTATGCTCCTTCTGTAAGATTCTGGAACTATTTTGGCACAGAATTTTCTGGGGACAGAATTCTCTAATGTATGTATTTCACACATCCAATAGAGACTTACAATTCTGCTATAGGATACCTGTGTAGGAGGTTTTCTAAAAGGTCTGGTAGAAAAGAGTAATATTTTTCATCTAAAATCCATAGGACTTCACCATGCAACATGCAGTGCTGACTATCTGTCTTGCCCCTGTATTTGTTATATTAATAGAAGAGGCCTATTTATTTTTTTATAGTTATGTAATAAATTTGAAGACAGTATGGATAAAAAAACCTTTTAATTTTATTTGGATAACCAACATATACTCAAAATCAGTGTCTGCAGTACAGACAACAGGGAGAGTCTCTGTTCTTTTCTTCTTCCTGAAATGTACCCCTGCCTTAGCAGTAAGGTAGAAGCCCCCAAAAGCATTTCTATATGCAAAGTCTTAGTCTGAAACAAATGGACAAATAAAACAGCACCAGTTAGGGCAAAGAGATTGAACAAAGCCTTGTGAAGCACAGAACAAGGCATGGATTAAAATCCTAGCTGACTGAATCACCTTCACATAGTTTTAATTAATATTTCAGCTGGATATATCACCCAGACAGAATAATCCTGCAGTATTCCAGTATGAGGCTGCAATAATAGCTAACCTACTGACATGCTGTTTTAACAAATCAGAGACCTAAAACTTAATCTACATCATCTAGAAAGCATGTGTGCTAGAAATGTGTAATGCCAGATCTTACTATGAAAAAGAAGATTAAGGCTGAAAAAGGATTAGAAATTAATTAAGGAGCTTCTTCATGTTTCCTGATATCCTTCTGATCTGTAACCAGCCTATCTTCAGGCTCTCTGCTGCTGATGCAGTTGTTAGTGATCGTTCAAACCACAACCGCTGCAGAGGATTATCATTAGGCTCTGGGAAGAACAGCACGGCTTGGTTGCTTGAGGTTTATTTCCAGTTCCACTTTCACATTTATTGCAGTGATCAGTGGGAGAGCTGCAGCCTCCAGGCTCAGCTAGGAACATCCCTTTGCAGGGCTAGCACCACAACTGGCAAGCAGCCCTTCTGCGGGCGGCAGACATGTGGGCTGTTGCACTGTTTCGGGGGTACAACAGGAAGCGGCAAAGACATCTTTCCGAGGAGGCAATAAAGCTCTGAAATAACCCCAACTCAGGGGAATGGAAATGGCCAGAATGATGAATTCACTAGTGAAAAAGTGGTGGGGCATGAGCTCCTCTCTGACCAATGTAGGTTCTTTAATTTGTCAAAGTAAAGCAAAACTAGTCCTGGCTTCTGTCTCATAAGCAAGACAGGCATGGGTACATTTAGCAGCCTACAATATGGATACATCATACAACAGCAAGAAGTTAGACACTAACATGAAAAACATTACATCCTAGGAAGTTTCATTCAGGCTGTGTAATGTGCCCACTGGAAGCTGTGATCCGTATGTGCACCACCACATGTTAAGAATATGAGAGAAGTACCAGAGAAGAATTAATTCTGATTAATTAATTCTGGTTAATAATAATTTATTCTGCTATTTACTAAGCAGCTAGTTTCTCATTGATAACATGAGGTGTTTCTATTTTCTGGAACTTGTTATACTCTAAAATTGAGCCTTCACCCTACTGAGTGAGAATTACTGTTATTTTGTTTGGAATTCATAGCTTAACTTGCACACAAATAGAATTAACACTGCATGACTGTATAAGATATGCTATAAGCAGAGCCCTCAAGCTTGTTTCAGTGAAAATCAAATGTGTTTTATCACCTTTGTGAGTATGCAGCTATGAGCAGGTTCTGAAGTAGAGAGAGTATCATATGCAGTGACAGCATTTATGAAAGCAAATGGTGATAAAAGAGCAGTAAACAATTTTTTGAGAAAGACTTGACAGTTTGATTTCGAATGAAAAACCTAGAAATGATCAGGGAAAAGCTGGCTTCCTAAGCAGAAAGCTTTTCACTGAAGTTGTGTATTCTAGCACAAACAATACCCCCCAAAATCCTCAAAACTTGTGACATTGATACTAGAAGAACCAAAAGAAGTCCCAATTATTAAATACCTAGGTGTTTCTAAAAATGTTAATGGTCTCTGAAAATTACTATTGATTATTATTACTGGATAGAACACAATTCAACATGTATTGAGAGAAAACCAAAGTATTTGCTTCTTGCAATATTTTAACAAATGAGTAGTTTCATGCAGCTCTCATGCTCAGCTCTGAAGTACTTACTATATTCCCTTTTCTAGGACATATTCACAGGAGGAGCCTAGCCACTCTTGTATGCATCTCGGGAGTTGCTTGAATTTCCATTTTCAGCTGCAGGTTACCACATCTGCATATTGCTATGGGCAGGTCTAGCAGAACTGAAGATTTCTTCCATTCTAACTTTGCTGTCACAATGTTTGGGGGATAAAACGGGACACTTCTTTTGCTCTATCCTCACACATTCATCTGATGCCCCAAGGCCTTCTTGCTTTCTTCCCTCTGCTTAACTCGCTGTCACTAATGCACGCAGCCCGCTGTCTCTGTCTCTGAACCAGCACCCTGAAGCCATCAGGCTGAGTTTTCATACAATAGCTGAACTGGATTTACGTTGCTTCCATTTAAATAGTAGTATTTCAGACGAATGGGGAGCATGTCCATGCTGTGTGAAGGAGCTCAAAGCAGAGAAGCACAGAGGTAGCTCCAGGAGCAGAAACAGTAAGGCCATGCTGGCCACTAACTGCCCTTAGCAAGCTAATGGCAGGAGGCAGGTGAAGAAGTGTCGTGCTTTGCTGCAACCTGTGCAGCCGTGGACTCAAACCGGCTCTGACATGCAAGAGGTCTGTTTTGAAGCTACTGTCAAATTATGTTACTATTGGTGAGAGTCCCTGTATAGGAAGTATTTGAAATCTGCTCGGTAAACTGGATTATAACCAGCAAATTTCTCCTTTCATATTTTTAAAGCAAAACCCTATTTGAAGCAAAGTCTGTCACTTCATAGAATCTACATTCTTTTTAAAAGGAGTACATTTCCTTACTACTAAAAATACATGAATAAGGATAACTTCAGGGAATATTTAATAATACCTGCAACATTGTATTTGAAATGCAGGAAGTGATTCAAATGGTATCACTATCACATTAAAATTACTTTATTTACTACAGAAAATACAGCTAGCAGCTGTTTCCTCCTTGTCTTCTGACATTAAATTAGTAATTGCTGTGTAGTTTGTGTGTGCACACAAATATTTATTTACCATTACTTTTGTGTTTCTCTTTCTACTGTCACAGCTATTCAGCTCCTCTAAGTTTTTTAACAGCTATGTAAAGATGCCATTTGGGAAACCTGAATTGTACATTTTCTCCATGTGTGGCACTCCCAACCTCCTGTTCTTATAGGTGACTCTATCAAATATCTTTTATTTCATGCAGTAAACCAGTTTCTAAGAATTATCATACAAACATCAGGTGAACTATAACACAACTTAAAAGGGCCTCATTAAAATGTATTTATCAAATAACTTTTGCCAACTGTAACGGACTCTAGGAAGCTTCTTGCCATTTATTTACGTGGAGTCTGGTGTTCTTTTTATTGATGTCAATGGAGACTGAGTGATTCTCCCATCACCTTGGATTTACTCTAGTATTAATCCACTCGTTTCAGTATAGCTACTTCTGATTTACGTGGTTGGGAGAAGAGAATCAGATCTAGAGTTTATAGCTAAGAATTTTTAGGCGACCATTGAAAAGATAAAGTATTCAATATGCAGAGGGAAAGATGCCTTGCAAAGATAAGTAGTTGTTCTTTATGTGTAGTTCACTTGGTTTTCTGCTTTGAATACTCAGTCAATGATCATTTATGGCAGATCGAGTATAAATCAGGCTTATGAGATATTAAATCAGGTTTAGGGGAAAGTTTCAAGCTGCATGAATTAACACAAGTACTGTATTAGTGTTGGAAGACAGCAATTTCAACAAGAAAAGGGAGACTAAAGGATCTTAAGAGCAGTGAAATAGGTGCTGTGTGCTTTCCACAGTCCAGTGGCACTGTGACACTTGAATGTAGGAAACTAGTCCATTGACTTGTTGAGCAGAATAGGTAATATTTCCCCCAAAGGTGGTAATTTCTTTCTCAGTTCTCTGTCCAATCCACACTGCATTCACGAAATGACCTTATTTGGTTTTGACACAAAGACCTCTTTCCTTAGACTGAAATGCATCATGTCAACTGAGTAACAAAATGCCATATACAGCAACTAGCAGTGACACTTCTTGTGCCATCCAGTTTGTGGGTAACGTGGTGTATCAGCACGGGTCTGGATAAAGTGCTCTTTCAAGGACATTGCAAAATACACCTTAATGCCCTCAATGTACCCCTTTTTTGAGTATCTAGGATAATGACAGGCCTCAGCCTGTTGCCTAGCTGACAAGGTCTTGAAAGAAATTATGTTCGCCTGCTAGATCTTTAAGTTTAGAGTTTGAGAATGTAACGTACATATGAATAAATTCATGTGAACGTTAAGATACAGTGCCGCTATGGTTCACACTAGCTTAAGAAGTATCATTTTACTTAACTGTATGTATGAACAGAGCAATGTGGTTAAGTTAGCTTCATGTTGGGAGAAATCTGTAGCAAGTAGGCATGGTGAACCAGGTGGGGGGAGATATTAAAGGGAAATAACCCAGTAAGGCATCATTTAATCAAAACTCTTGAGGCAGCTGTTTTTTTCAGGTTGCCTAGCACTCCGCCTTGGGTACCTGCCCAGATCCAGAACTCTTAAAAATACCTTCCTTTGTTGTTGTTGTTGTTGTTTTGTTTCTTGTGAGCCCCCAGCCTATTTAAATTCCTAACACATCACATATACATAAATGAAATAGTAGGTTACTTTAAAATCAATTTAATTAAATTGGTACAAGTCTTCATCTGGAAACCATCTCATAGTTTACATGGATTTATATTTAATCAATAGGTAATTGTAAAATAAATGCAAGGCAGATGTATTGTGGCATAAGAAAAGCTGTATCAATGTTACAAAACTGATCTACTGTTAAATAAACTGGTACAAATTGCAGTGCAGAGAGGACCCGCAGGTTTAGAGTCCTATTAGTATCAGTGGGATCTGAAGAAGTTTGAACCATGATCCTGTTCACTGAAATGATGACAGCAGAGGCACATATCATTTATTTTATTTACCAAAGGAGATTTTAAGATGCCTGATCTCTGAGAAAACACAGTCCCTGTCCTCTGCTGTACTGAGTAAAATGAGCCTTCACTGAGCTCCTGGAGAGTCGTCATATAGATGGTTGAAGATTCCCCCCAAATGACCACAAACCTTTCAGAAGCTGGCAGCCAACAAGAAGCTGCTCTCTAAGGCAAAACTTTTGTGTTTGAAGTCCCACAAGATGCTTTCCTAGCCGTTCTCTTATTTAGTGTATATTTTGAACTGCTAGGGACTTAAATGCCAGCAATATTCACAAGACAGCTATCTCTGCATCAAATACAGATAGTGCTAGTGGGCTATCTTTTCAAGTCCTGAGAGACATCGTAACCGCCTCTCTGCCTTGTCGTGTTCTAGGCAGCTGAAGAGAGGAAAATGGCTGAAAAAAAAGTCAAAGACCCATAATTTTAGTAGCAACTGAATGGCATTAGTCATCCAGTGTAGCATGTGCTGTGGTCTCAGAGACCTTGTGGATCCTCTCTCTCACTCAAATGATTTTAATAACCAGACTATATAACAAGCCGTTGTGTCTTCAAGCATATTGGTAAGTTAGGTTGACGTACTCCGTGTTTGAAAAATTCCCCTCCAGCGAATGTGGGGGAAGCATTCACTGATGATCTGAATAGCACATACTAGTTTCTGTAAGCAGTAGGGTATGTCTAGATGGTCTGTCCTGTGTATTTGTTATGAAGGTTAACTCTCTTTAGCTTTGTGAAGCGAAACAGTGTCTGATAAAATCGTGGCCTAAAGTAATAGCATAACAAAACAGTAAGCAGTTATTATATGCAGCAGTGTCTTCAATGAAGTGCAAAAATAATTACTGAGATTTCTACAATTGCAAAAAGTGTTGATACTTTTTGAGAAATAGTATTTCCAACTTCAATTAGAAAATTGCATTTATTGATAAAGGGCTGGCATTGGAAAGCTTGTAGATTAGGCATGTGAGCAAATTAGCTCAAGAAGCACCCAAATCATATTCTCCCTTGCATTTCCCACTTCTAGTTAGTACTTTCCCTTCTGTAACCCAGAGGCTGGTGACACTGTCACACTGTATTTCACTATTTTTTCAAACAGCTAAAAATAATAATTGCAATTCCATGATTTTAGCAAGGTTCCTATGGCTAAAAACCTGAATAAACATACACTTAAAATAATCAAGTAAGAATGCATTTAATAGCAGCTGTTAAATAGCAGCTGAGGCAGAGCACAAGGATTTTAAGGATGCATGCTTTGGACAGCGCAGAGCTGAAGTCTGTAAGATCACCCAGTGCCCCAACCTGTAGCTTTTCTGGCCCATGTCCATCAGAGCCTCAGCTGTTGAGGTTCACCACCCAGCTCGTGTGCAGGGAAAAGAGGTGGAAGGCGGCCTCTGCTCTGTTCCTGGAGGTGAACTGCCCTTCCTGCCCGTGCCCAGCTCATCCTACAACGTGGCCAATTAATGTGTGCTGGCCTGGCAATAACAGATAAGACTGTCAGTCATGAGAGTTATTTGAATCATTTTCTCCTCCTATTTGTGAAATGATCCTGTAAAGAAACAGCAGTTTGCTAGATTATTTAAAATTAAAACTAAGTTAATGCCTTTTATGATACAGGAGTTGTATAGCAGAATCAAGTACATCTGATAATTTATAAAGATATCATTTTTTGCTTATGGATTCCCTAGGCAGCAAATTATAATAATCCAGAAAATACTGTGGAAGTATCTAAGCAACACAAGAAAACTGAAAGCATTTACTGTAAGACTAACTACATTAGAGTAATTTAATTTTCCTAAATCAAGAGGAGGAATTAAATTAATGGAGCAATAGTTTGACAAGTTTAGCTTCGGTTACTAGACATAAGTAAAATCACTGCTTAAGCATATTGTTAATTATAATGAAATCAAGAACAAATTGAGTGATAGCTGTTAGCTAAACTTGTGTATGGAAAAATAAGACAAGCCATAACATAACTGCAGGCTAAAAATATGTAAGTGTGTTTGCACACTTCTGCTTTGCATGTGAGCTGCAGGTGAGCAGGGGCGGCCGGTGGGGTAGGCACGCACGGCAGCCTGCGTGCTCTGCTCGCCTCTCACGAGCGGCAGACTGGGCAGCAGGTGCTTTGCCTGCCTTGTCTCTGGTCAGGGCTGCTTTGTGGTTCAATAAATAGGAATGAGCACAGGATCCAGTTCTGCCATCAGTTCACTCTGGTTGGCCTGTTCCTAAGCGCAGTCCTCCCACAGGCTGTCCGAGCCAGAGCCAAGTGCCCCAGCTCCGTGGAGACGATGGCGGCACCTGAGAGGGGGCATGTGAGGGTAGAGTCCGCTAAACACGCTGGACAAAAATCCGTTACATGCTGCAGATTGTAGTAACAGGCCGTAGGGATGTTCAGATGGCATTAAAGTTCTTGATAAACAAAATTTTTGTATGAAAAGATGAGTATCAGTTCATTTGGAGTATCTTGCCGGCTGATTTTCTAACCTTCTACTCACTCCAGAATGCACAAGTGTCCCCACAACTACACGCACGTGAACAGTCTCTTCAGGGAATGAAAGATGAGCCCACATTAAGTGACTGATTCTGTGAACCAAGCTGGAACATAGCATGATTTGTGTATACAGACTTCATTCAGCAGTTTACGTACAAGGATGGAAAGGTGCATGCGAGCTTGGTAGGATATGAGAGCAGGGAACAGAGCATGGGCATAACCAGGTGGACTTCAGCCGACCTCAGTCTGCATGTCCGCACCGCTGTACCCGCAGCACTGAGAACGGCACAGCGCCGCTGCGGCTGGCATTTGTGACAAAGGTCAAAAAACACCAAATTTCCATTTGAATTTTTGAAATTTCTATTCTCAAAGTCTGAGCTAACTTGTAGTCTATGTAATTCTAATAAAACTAAGGAAACTTCATAAGTTTCCGTGGCAGGAGGGCAGAGTAAACCAGAAAATCGTGTACTTTTGGGTCTTCCCAAAAGGTTTTTTGGCCTTCTTGTGTCCTGTGCCCAACTGCTGGAATTTCCTTGTTCATTGTGAGCAGTCATATTCTTTCCATTGCCAGTTATAAAAGGACTCTCTTAATACTTTTGCTTCCTGAAACATATTACATATATATTCAAGTGAGGTCATCACTCCGGGCTAGATGAGATCCTACTCTGTACAATATTAGAAATATTATGCATGCACATACAACACTGTTGCTGTGAGAAAACAAGATGACTAGAGCCATCATGCATTACAACAGAGCATGAACGTACTCTTTTACATTCTTCTGGTAAGAGGTGTTTAGTTCTTGCAATTCAGACTTTGCAATCTCTCTGCAATTTAGTTCTTACTACTTCTGTTGTTTTCCATTGCAAGGATGGATGAAAATTGAAGGTTATCATTAAATTGCATGAGTTACAACTTAAAAAAAATGAGTCTATTAAAACAGTATAAAAACTGAGTAACCGTTGATAGCTAAATTGTTATATGCAAACATAGTATTTGTGGAGAAAATACAGTTTCGTCCTCCATAGTGTCATTAGTGATATGCTCTACAGGGTTTGTGTATCCTTTTTTCACAGTCTCATTGCTGACCTTTCTGAGTGTGTGTTCACTGCAGGTGAGGTTAGCATTTATCTGCCTGCTGTGCTTCCATCTGCCTCTGAATATGCTCAGACCTAGACATCCTTTTACTCATAAGCCTGACAGAGAGGGACAAATTGTTGAATGCTCTTAGTTTGTTATTTTATTGTAATCGTAAGTAATGGCAGCCTGGAAGTCTTCAACAAGTTTGCAAGAGAGGGCAGACTTGAGATGCATCGCTCAAACTATTTCATGTGATAGAGTTCAGATGCTGGAGCTTTAAATTTGCCTTATTGTATTCACCTGATGGCACAGCATACTCCAGTTAATGTTCTTTTTTTCCCCCAGTAATTTCACTTATTCAGTAACTCCCCAAGGAAGACCCTGAAATAATGACAGTAGTATTTGGAGTGATTTTTATGTGATTTTCACTGACATGTTTTATTGCCTTTTTTAATCCCATATCCGTAAGAACTTCTTTTAAAATAACAGAAGTTTTATTTTGTATGCAAACAATTCTTAGATCAATTCCTCCAAATGGCAAGACTTGCTACACGACAAGTACATGAAACTGGGAAGCACTGCTACCAGCACTCGCTGAAAACCAGGCTCGTGCACTGAGGGAGGAGTCACAAAAAGAAAAATCCCAATGTATTCTCCAGTTATTATTAGGAAAGTGTGCACATAAGATAGCACTTAAATTAAAAATCTGATAGGAGATGTGGATAATAACTCTTGGTATTCAAACCACAATTACAATAATTATAATCAGCAAAGTGAGGGAATAAAGAAACGTTTAAACACAAGCACAGCTCAATTTTTTCTCTTAAAGAACCAAGTACAGCAAAACTAAATTAACTGCTCATGAAAAGTAATTTAAAGATTGAAGGAAAAAGTAATAATAAACTGTAACATTTGAAGTTTAGCATGAGGATACAAAATTACACTTTGAAATTATATAGCAAATGTCTTAAAAAGACAGAAGGAAAGTAAAATCTAGAAAGTAGTGTTAATTAATGATAATAGGTAGCTCATAAGGAGGAAAACAACCTACCATCAAACAATGAAATTCAATTAGAAGTTATTAGCCAAGGTTTATAAATATCATGCTGTCTCGCAAATGCAAATATTCATGGATTCTGATCCCTTTTACCCTCAGGTAAATACAGAGGAACTGCAACAAAATTATGTGGACTAAGCGTAGATTCAGAGTGCCCTAACTGCAAGTGTAATTTGGCTGTAATGTATTACGGGTGGTTCCCATGGAGTTGATAATGTTATTGCAAGCTCAGGCAATGATGTGCTAAAAGGAGAACCCCTATAAAAATGTCAGCACCAAACAGAAGGGAAGATTAGAACGGTTTCCCCAATGCTGATGGAGTTTCTGATATTCCAGATGCTACTCTGCTAAGCAGCTAAAGACTTCTGTCTGGTACCTGCAAAGGGATTTCTGGAGAACAAACATTTTGCTACAAAATGCACTAAATTGCACAAGATGGCAGGTATTTGGCAGGTGCTTTCAAGGGTGGTCTCTGAAGTCACCTTTGGAAGTCACAGTTTCTGCCTATTTGTTTCCAGTCATGCAACACCCTAGTATAATGCTAACATTTGGAGGAATGTGTGCAGCATGCACGCTAAGCACATGCCACATCTTTGTGCCGCTGCATGCTGTCTACTGCGGGAGCTTATCTCAAGCTCGAAAGGGAAGTGGCTGAAATAATGGCAGATTGAAAGTGAGAGCACGTCTGAACTACGCACTACGGTGTCGTGCAGAGCCATCGGAGAAGCTGGCTCCTGAGAACAGCCACAGCAGCACGGATCTCCATGTGAGGGTTATTTTTAAATTTTGCTTCAGAGTAAATTTTATCCATAGGATAAGATTAAAATCCAATGCAAAGCACCAGCCTAAGCAACCCAGACAAAATGTCAGCAGTAGATGTAGGATGATTGAAAATGAGAAATCCAAATACTTATAAAAATATGTACTCTCTTTCTCAGAATGCCTGTAGAGTTGTTTCTAGAGCTAGAATAGCTTTTCCTAACTGTAAGACCTTGGGTGAGAAGATGCAGTGTCCCAAATACTGCTGGGGATTGCTGGAGGGAGGAGCTCGCTATCGAATTCGGTCTTTCAGAGGAGTCTGAAATTCCCTGCATCCCCCCGACACCCTCATCCATGCTGCCATCCCCGCCGTAAACTGTGATGTAAATCTTTTGTTCTTGCTGTCATGTTGGGCAGTTCCACAGACAGGTTTACTTGTAAGAGTATGTTAAGAAATTTGCTTGGTACAGTTAGGTCTGTATTAGTTTGTAGCACAGTGTGAAAGGAGTGGGTCTGTAAAGCCTGTTGGTGCTGAGGACGTGATGTCCCCCCGCGGCTGCTTCGGAGGTTTGGCTGTGGACTACCAGTGAATGCCCAGCGGTGGCTCCACTGCATGGGATGTGCTTCCACGGTGCCCGGGTTTAGTTTTGTCCCCAGAGCCTCTAGTTTGCACAAAAGCACCAGAGATACGAACCGAAGCTCAGGAAGTGGTGATGAGCAGCAGATTTCCTTTGAAAGTACACGCCTGAGCTGAACTAAAGCACTGAAGTAGATTCACCTTTTGGAAACATTGCAGAGTTTTTATAGGACTGGGATGTTAAAACAGATACATATTTTTGCTGAAAGGATCGACCTGCTGCTTATAGCCATTAAAAAATCTGAGCAATACTAGCATGGCAGCTACAGGTGATTATACAGTTCACCAGTGGGTTATTAAATCTCTTCCAAATCAATGCCTCATCTCCTGGAAATGGATTTAAAAAGCTGGGTGGTACAGAAACACCAAGGGAATTATGCAGAAGCCATCCTATATTTTTTAAAAATCTAATTAACTGTAGAGTAATTTCATTCCACTGAAACCATAATAGCACAGATGTAAGAGAAAGAAGCAGTAATTTGCTTTCCTGCCTATTGATTTCTGGAAGGTAACTGGAATAGTCAGGTATTTTTAGTCCATCTTAAAAAAATAGTTTATTAGTAAAGCTTTTTCAGTCTCTAGGGAGAAAATCTAAACAACATAAATGTCTTGTTTTTCTGCATGTTCTATTCACACCTCAGAGCTTAATCAGTAAATAGGAATATAGAGCTAATAGCTGTAAAAATGAGCTGGTCAGTGCTTTGGAGGTTTCCGTCGGACCCGTTGGAGCACTGATTCTACAGGCTGCCCCCACGCTGCGCTGCTGGCAGGCAGCTCCGCGGGCCCCTGGGGTCACCTTCCGGGGCCGCGGGGAGAGCGCGTTTCGCTGCTCCTTGGGCAGTCGTTTCTCTTCAGTTAACTGTCACTATTTTGCAAGGAACACTGAAAACATCTGCCAGCCTTCACACCGGTGGGACGGCCTTTCCACCCCAAACAGCTGCCTGTCTGTCTGACAAGGATGTTGGAGCACCCACACAGCCTCCTGCTGAAGAGGCAGTTGCAGGCGCGCCGAGGCAAGGCTCCCGGTGGCCACCAGCGCTGCCGATGAGGGGTGACGCATCCGCCCTTGCAGAGAGTAGCTGCCAACGGGTGGCAGGCTGTACTGAATTTTATATGAACCTGTCAATATAGTACATAAAGTTACAGTTTCAGCATTCCTCAGAGACTTAAATCAACAAGACATCACTTCATAATTCACTGCAACAAAAATCTTTTGTCTAATATTAACTGAATCCTGATCTTATTTATGCCCTGTTGCTTTCGCTTCCCGACCCCTTCGTACGCGTGCAGCAGGAGCCTCGCGAGCCTGATTCTGCTCCCAGTAACAGAGCAGCGACGCTGGTTTAAGCAGCGCTGTTCTGGATTTCTCCATGTACGAACAAGGACAGCGTTTGCTCACCGCCCCCTGCAAGACACCTTTGCAGTGAGTGACAAGCATCCAGCTTCCCCCCTGCCCCTTTTTCTTTTTCGATTCCTCTGTCTGATATTATGGCATCAATAATAATAATTTCTCAGTATAGAATGTGACAGTTTTTGCAAGGATTTCCTCAGGGTTCAGGCACATGACATTCACAGGAGAGCACTGGGCCTGTTTAAGCACTTTGCAGTGTCAATTGAGGGTACTTTAAGCAATTTCGTATGTATTGAAAATGTAATTTAAATGTATTGTTCTACTCCTGTCTTTAAAAGAAACTAGAAAAATAGTAATAATTTAACCTTCTGTGAGACATACCAGTGTAAATGTAGACTCTGTGTTGGCAATGAAAACATAAATCCCCAACTTCAAAGCAAAACTGACACTTTTCAAAGTTCAGCATTCTGAATAAGAATGCTTTCTGTCTAGACAAAGAAAATATTTACACTAGCTTGAATACAACTCAAAATTGTAATGATGAATCTGTGAGAGAGAAATAACAGAACAAAATGACAGTCTTTCCCCAAAAGCTCTTCCCCCGTTAGCACGGCCCGAGCAGTGCCAGACGAGCGGTGCTGGCTCTCAGCAGTCCCCACCGTTTCTCTTGTGCCCTCGCTGCCTCCCGTAGTACTGGCTACCTGACCTGGCTGTGCCTAAAGAGCAGAAAAGCTTATGGTAGATATTTTCACTGTTCCTCTCCTCTTCTTTTGTTGATACTGAAAAAAAACATTCTGGTCAAACGGGCAGCAAAAAGCAATAGCGGTTACATTGGGTCACGGTGCCAAGGCTGAACGGTCGAAGAAAGGCATCTCAGACTCACTTACAATAAATACAAAAGCCTTACTCATTTAATTCAGGGGTTTTAAAGCCAGAAAGAACATGTGATGATACAGTATGAAATGAAAAAGAGCTTAATTTTGGCCAGTGCATCTTTTTCAGGATTTGAACCAGAAACCTTCGTTGTTTAGGCTTTGGGTCAGGAACTGCTCATCTGATCTGCCACAAGCACAGTTCCAGCAGACATAGTTTGAGCTGTATTTGAATAGACAAAATGCAGTGTGCTGAAGACTGTTCTCAAGCCCTTATAAAATGCATATGTAAACTATGAAATGATAGGAAAGATGCTTGTAATCTCAGGATTGCAAACAAAATTAAACAAGCAGCAGATCTTACTAAATTTTAACCATCTTTCTTGTGGCTTGACCACATCTGTAATATATGGGGTGAGCATTTTTTTCCTTAAACAAAACCAGCATTCCAACTCAGTGTCACGGTATCCTTGGTTGTGCCGTGACCATTATTCCCGCAGAAAAATTCTGGTCTGGTATTTTAAAAGTCACCTTCTCTCTGTTGAATTAATCTGCCAAAGTCTGACTGCTGTTAAACTCACTCCCACAATGTGTCTCTCTCTCTCTCTCTCTCTCCCCCCCACACACACGAACACACACACACACACACACACACACACACACATGTGCATACACACACACACTCACTCTCTCTCTCTCTCTCTCTCTCTCACTCTCACTCTACTCCAGCTGGCTCATTTCTGGCAAGTAATAAGTTTTCCTTCAAACTTAACTCAGTGTTTTATTTTTAGTTTACTGTCTTTCAAAACTCGAAGTCTACAGTCTCTCTGACCCTAATTTTTGTTCCATCTGCATCTAAACTGTAGGGAAGACATTCCATGTTATGATAAAGCGAAGCACTTAAGGAAAAATTCCTATCAAAGGTCTTGTTTCTCAGAAGTAAAAGCTAATACACAGTTTCGGGAGAAACATTACAGTTGCAATCCTGTGCATGTAATGTGACTCTTCATCATTGTTTGACACTTTCTACTGGGTGATACAAGATTTACTTCATAGTTTAAAGACATTTACAAGAAGATAAAGGAGAAAACATTTGGTAAAAGATGATCCCATACGTTATAAATAATGAATTCTGTGGTGTCACCATAAAATATTTCACAATAATGAACCAAGGTGAATAATTCACACATTTTTCTGTTGGCTTGAAAAATTAGATTATTTTTCAGGAGCTAAGTGAACAATAAATTTCAGTTCCAAACAAGCAGCTCTGCAGAGATGGTCCCAACCCTTACGCGAATACCCACCCGAGTAAGGGAAATAATGGCTAACACAAGTGAACACTGCTAGGCTCTGTTCATATATAGTATGTCAAAACAATATGGCCATAAAATTCACTGGTAAGGTGGGCTCCACCAGTTTAATAATTTTCAAGGGCTTTTAATATGATTTTCAATTCTATTTCAATTCAATTTCTGTTCTTGTGATAACCAAAGTATTAAAATGCTGCAATCACTTGCTTTGTTCACATGACCTAAGCTTATACTTTACTTTTCAACAGAGAGCTATTTTTCTCGCTGACTGGTTGTTGTCCTAAGTTGTTCAATAAATTTGAAGATTTGTTACTGCATTCAGTAGTGAACACATTCTTGTAAAATACGGTGCAGGTACAACTGAATAAAGAAGGTACAGGCTGAAACTCTCCTTTTTTATTGTCAGCAAGAATGACACGGTGTATGGGAAGCTCAAAGGTTAATGCACTAATAAAAATAAAGTCAGTCCTGGTGATTTAGTCTGATACAGTGTCAGTTAGGTTTGTGTAACTCTATCCAGAAGTAAATGTTCTTATTTGTTAGAAATAACAAATATTCATATCAGCCTCCTTCTTGTGCATTGTTACATGCAAATGTGAAACAGCGTAGCTGAACTACAAACTAGGAACTTAAAGAAGGAAATTCCCTGTTTATTCAAATAGCCTGCATATTTGCAAAATTAACCCCAAATACAAAAAAGTAGTATATCCAAAATAAAATGATGAAAAAAATCTCCAGAAAAGTCTACGGAATTCAAAGCTTTTTAAAAGAGATTTCTGTTCAGGGGACTGCATTTCAGCCTGCTGTATGCTAGAATTATGAATTTCAGTGTTTAATACCGGAGATAACCTGATATTCACCAAAGTAGCGTAAAGTACATATTAACTTTGCTTCGCTGTCATGTACTCCCTGCTCCCCTGGTATAACCAAAAAGAGTTGTCTGTCCATAGGGATGCAGGCCTAGACCCCATGGCGTATGAAGAATTAGTCATGAGTTAAGCAGATAAAATGCTTTCTAATAGTCAATAGTTGTTTCAGTCACTAAGTACTGGGATACAAGAAAAGTGAGCTGGAAAAGTAAGTTCTTCTGATGCCTCCAAATATCTATCATTTTGGTTACTGTGCAGATCTGATGTGCACCATCCAGTCCATGATTTAGACATAACGTTTGCCAAACCAGTCTTTGAAGAGGAGGTGTCAGTTACCACAGAATAATATGATGAATACGGACATTAATATGATGAATATGGACCTCCAAAGTCAGGCTGCCTGGGCTGGCTGGGAGTGGAAATCCTCCTAATTCGCCTTTACATACCTTGAGCTTTACCCGTTCTTTCAGCTATAGGAGGGATTAGGGCTTGTATCTAAATACACCAGAGATAAGGAATTGCAGTTCTTGTTTCAGCACCTAATTTCTTAGATTCCACCTAGCCACACTGATGGTATCAAAGCAACGGTCATGTGTTTTTCAAAATATGCAACATATTTCTACAATATGCTGGTATAAGCATGTGCCCCATGCTATAGAATTTGTACCAAAATTCTGTTCTCTGTGATGTTACTGTACATCAGGTGCTGCCTTGATGGAAACAACTCAGACCATATCACTGTGAAGAAGTCAAAATTATTCTTTAATCTCTTCCAACAGAATAGTAATTTTTCTGTGCCCAACTGAAACAATTAAAAAATAGATCACAGAAGCTCACTCAGAGTTTAAACCTGAATGGCAGCTGTTCTGATGGGCTAAGACGTGACTAGCAGGGAGTGAGGGACACGAAGGATGATTGTGGCTGAACTACGAACTGTGCAGCACCTGCGTTGGTGGTATAAAAGCAGGTCTTGGCTGCCAAGTCTGAATGGCAGTTTGACAAGAGTTTTTCCAGCAGGCAAACAAGACAGTTCAATGCCAAATTATTTCAAAGAGTCCTCAGGAATGTAATTCTTCCCTGTGGCTTTGGAAAATCGCTGCTGTAATCTAGTTGGAGTTGCAGCTCCTCCCCACGCCTAGGGAACCAGGCGCAAGACTGCAATCTGCTGTCGTGCGTGGACAATAGGCTCATTTGACTTCTCACTTACACAGAAAACAGGATTTTGTTCTTAATATTTAGCTGTTTTCTATGTGGCTGCAAAACATACCTACCTGTCTCCTCATGTTTGGGTCTGCTTATCTTTGCCTCGCAGGCTGGCTGCAGGAGGGATAGAGACAGTCAGAGCTTTGCTCATTCAATGCAGACACTCATCTCAGCACATGTAAGTACAAGGCAGCCAGCAGCAACTGAGCTGAGCACAAGCCCAGCGCTGTGATACCACATACGCAGCAGCCTGCAGCTGCGCAAGAGTCTAGTGACCAGGACGTAGAGCTGCATGCCACGAGCTTTCAAAATCCAGTGCTGTTTCTGCATTAATAACTCCATCGGTAGGTAGGATTTGGGTTAGTAGGAATGTGACCAACTGACCACTGGCTTCTCTGCGATTTGGATGCAAGCCCTTTTTTTCTTTTGCCCCTCAACTTTATAAATTTTCCCATTTGTGCAGCCCTCATTATGAAGGTAATATTTTGGCTCATAAAATTATATCCAAGTTTAGGTTTTCTGGTAAAAGACCATTTTCCTTGATGCTAGCCAAGAAAAGTTTCCTTTGAAAATTAAAAGGAGAAGCAGTTTGTTTGAGGTAAATGCTCTATATCATGACTCAGCTACAGAAACAACAGGACAAACTGGCACCTCATCCCATCCTGAAAGTCACTCACAGTTTTTAACAACACCTGACAACAGGAAACCAATTCAGTTCAAGCAGAACCTCTGCAGCTGTCAGGAGGGAAATCCTGGCTTCACTGAAGAAGAAGAGATTTTTAGTGTTGGTTTCAGTGCAGCCACATTTCCCATCCAGACCATCTGAATCCGTGTCTCATAGCTGGTTGCCCAGCTCCAGCAGCACCACAGAACGGTTTTTGGCAGCCAGATGCAGCGAGACTGTCCAGCATCTGCCTGCTGCTTTGGCCCGGGGATTTCATCACGTCAGAGCTGGTATCATGTAGAATCAGGCTGCAGTCTGCCTGCAGCTGTTTGGCTGTTTGCGACCAGCGTCCCAGTAAAGCTGCACCTCATGCTGTTAATGAGCATAGGGATGGGGATGCAGATATGGCCTTGCGAAGGAACCACCAGTCTCTTTTATTTAAGCACTGTTAAAGGCAAACAAAACTGTGGGCAATTATTATTATTTATCAACACTAAGCATAAAAGAATGTCTTCTGTGAATACCATGGCAGATTGTAGCAGGCTTTATGCTGAATACTGCATTATCAGTAAGTGATGTTTCCTGATTTTTTTCAGAAAGGGATAGAGCATATGAAGTGGTCAGTGTTAATCTAATCAATATGTCATCTGTTGCCTTTAGCTTTCTAAGGTTATTAGCACTATTAACCAGTTTTACAGATATTAAAATTGAGGCTTTCAGAGAAACCTGAGGAAGTTAGACATCATTGAAGTTCAGTAGGGACTGGGCATCCAGTTTTTTGAAAATCTAGCCTAAACATATGGATTGTTGTGACTTAAAAGGTTGAGAAATAGAGGCATCTCTTTTATCCTAAAATAGAATTTTAGGCTATCCTAGATGCCTCAAACTATCTAGGATAGATCTGGTAACTACAGGGGATGTTACATAAACTATAAAGAAGATTCCCAACATCATTTTCCCAACTCTAGTACTTTCTCTTTTTTTTTTCCTTTTTTTATCTGATTCACAAAAACTATTATTTCATATTGATACATTCACCTACTTCCCACAACAAAAAAAGTGCTCAGTGTGCAGTGAATAACATTGTACCCTTCCAATCACTTGGAAGCAAATGCTCATTAGTTTTCTTCCCCTAGTAGCTTGGCATTGCTACCAGCCCTCTATTGTTATGCAAATAAAATGTATATGCAGTATGTTCAGGTGTATACAGATACTATTTACCAAAATACTTACCTTGTTTTCCCTGTGTAGTACACTAGTGGCAATAAAAATAGCTTCAACAGTCTGTAGCCCAAAACCTTAAGAGATTTAAGATGTGTGTGAGTGATCAGGCTTCTAATGCAAGAGTCTGGAATGACCGTATGTTTTGAATTTGTATGGATTTTCTGTTAGTACTTATCAAGTTCAGGAGCTGTTTCACATTGTAATGTATTCTCTTTTAACTAGGTTAGGACATATTTTGCATTTGTTGGGAAACTCACAGAACACAGGATTTGGAAAGATCTCTTGGTTTTTTAAGTTAGGATATTTATCAAAGCTGTACTTTCCCTTTTATTCCATTCTGCTTGTTAAGTTATTGTGGATGATGTTGCCAAATCAAGTATTTCCTGCTCCACAGTTCAAAGCAGATAGCCATTTCTTAGAGAAAGAATTTCATAATCTAGTTGGATTCAGTGTTTCTCTGGTCCTTCTCATTCACAGTTATGCCTATATAATTTCTCGTTACATCTCTGCAACAAATTAATAAGAACAAAGAAAACAGAAAAACAAATTGTCAAAATCTAAGTTACAGCTTACAGTTTAGCTTTGGCCATGGAAAAGGAGAGGTGCTGCTGGAGAGTCCTTGAAATCCATTAGGGTTTCTGCAAGGGTTACTGCCTTGGATTTAGATGGATGCATTTAGACACTAGCGTGATAGGTGGCTCTATAGCTGCGAGGAGAGTACTGTGCTATCCAAATTATTTCTGTTCATTCGGCCATCATTAACCCAAGATTGGGACATTCAAGGGAGCAAGGCACTCAGCTGCCATTGAATTTCAATTAAAAAATGGTACCCAGCTCCACAGGAGACTTTTGGCCCAACTCAGCTGAAATTGTTAGGATCAAAGTCAATGAATTGTCAACTGCTTATCAGCTGCACTACATGCCCTAAGCCACTCCCTGGATCTTAGAGTACCTCTTAATGTTCTCCTTCACGCGGACCTGCAGAGAGGTGGAATCAGCTGCTGTGATTCACTGAGCTCCCTGAAGGGATCTGTGAATGAACTGCATTAAGAAGCTGCTGCTGCCTTGTGGGAAATCTCTGGAACACATTTTTGTTGGAATCAATTCTATGTGTGCCCTGTAGCATATTTTCTCTGTTTCTTTTCCTTTACACTGGAATCCTTATGAGAAAAGTTGTTGCCTTTTTTGAGGGCAAGATTTCCATTACTGTCTCATCTCAGACTGAATTTCCATGTCTAAGTGTATGCTGTTTGAAGCAGCAATTAATGCAAACTGCATTCCCCAGAGAGAAGAAGAAGAAAATAAGTAAGAGGCTTGCATTTGCTCAAAAATTTTGTCAGCTTGTCTGATGAGGGTGCAAGAGAGACATGAGAGCATAAGGAGAATTTTTTTCCTTCCCTGTAGATCCCAGCTAGGTATTTTCTAAACAGTTCCCCTGGCAGAATTGTACACTGCAGTACTGACTGTTGTGCAGTGAGGCAATAAAAGTGGCAATATTCAGTTTATGCAACACAGAAAACATAACACAGTAATTGCGTTAAAAATCTTGAGATTCTACCTTCTTGCATTTTACTGCTGTCATCTCATTTTGTAAGTAAAACAATATTTTAAAAAGTACAAGCCAAGAACATTAATAGGATCCAGGACCCTAACTGACCCCCCATTACAATGTTACACATGTGCTTATATTTTTAATACTGAAGTTTTAAAGGAAAATTTTCCCTCTCATGAAATCACAAAAGAATAATAATGATTTTTAATGATGGAAATTATATTTTAGGATTAAACTCCACTCTTAAGCACAATTAGGTAATGTCAGTGATTTGGGACTGTGTGTAATTAAAAGGAAAAAGATCTTTGCCTTCACTGCCAGTGATTAGAGCAAATCCCAGTTGGTTGCAAGAGTAGCAGCATTTGGCTCTTTGTAACTGAGAAGTCTAATAAAGAACTGCTTTATCCTGTATTTACTAGAGAGCTTCATAAAGCTAAACTGAAATCTCTAGTAGCTTTGTGTTTGTTCAAAAATACCACTTGGTATTTAAAGGTGTGTTACTAGGACTAAGTTGCTGGTGCTGCCTAATACTGTACAATTACTCCCATTGGCACTACTCTTGAAGTAAGTTAACTTTCTAAAATAAATGAAGAAAAAAGCATAAAATTCATTAACACATATTAAGATTTACAGTTCCTATATTTGGCATATTATTGGAATGGATGATCAGCCAAGCACTTCAGATTTATCCCTTCATTTTAAAGTTGCTCAGTAACGTAACTGCTACAGTGTATTTAGTAATGAATGCCTAAACCCACCAGGGGATCTGTTTGCCCACCTCCTGCAATGATATTTACCCCCTCCCAGCTTCAGTGTAGCTTCAGGCTGGAAGAGGACACTGCTCAGATACACTGAAGTATAGCACTGCCAAGTTAAGAAAACACTTATTTTCAGAAAACTAAATATCGTCTCTTTCTTGGCGAATGATTTCAGATTTCATCAACTGAGTGCTTATGTTGAAAATATTTACAGTTTGAAAACTGTCATATTCCAAAATGTGTATGAGAATTTTGGACTGCTCATTTGCAATTCATTCAAGCTTTTAATTTTAATCATTTAAAAGATGAAAATGTTTTTAAAGCTTAATAGGCCTCAGAGACTAAAAACATTCATAATATATACACGTCAGGATATCAGAACGTGGCAAGGGTAAGGAGCCCACCAGCACGTGTACACAGCGCTCCCAAACAGAATCAAACACTGCACCGGTACCGAGAGCATATTCCTTAGTCTTTGTTTGTTTGTTTGTTTGTCTGTTTGTTTTTGGTGAATGGAAAGGCAGATTCTGGAAACAAAAATAAGAAAGCCAAGTAAAGGATGTTAGTGTAGTCATAGAAGAGAATGTAAAAAGGGCAGAAAAATGTTCACCTTCAGTTTAAGTGCCTGAAGGGGATGAGAGGGCTGGAGAGGGAGCAGAGGAAGGTGAACTGAGCTGCTGCTGGAGAACAGCTCTGCGCTGCCCACGGCCTCTCCTCTAATATTACTTGCTGTAACTGGCTGCTTGATGCTTTCCACCTGGGTTTCCTTTCCACTTTTCAGATATTAAGGTTACTTTTTGCTACCCTCAGTACGTGCAGCACTTTTTGCACTAAATCTAAAATCCAGGCCTGCACAAAGAGACTGCTTTGCACTGCTCTCCGAGCCTCATCCAGCCATTGCTGAGCACCTTAGAAATTATTCTTGATATAAATGTCAAAAACCTGGGAGAACTCCGGTCAGCACTAGAAGTTCAAATGGCCTGTGCCGTGGCTGGCCCATTTCCCCAGCGCCGGCCACGCACAGCGGGGACCGGAGGGGCTCAGGGGTTCGCTGAACTAACTGTAACTCGGGACAAGCCAAAATCTGATGCAAATCCAAAAAGCACATTACCTTTTGGATACTTTCCTCATCTCTGCCAATTAACAGTTTAGACAGCAAAGATCCCCCTTTGCATGAGCAGCAGCTGCTTTACACTCTTTAAAACTATTTTGAAGCTGTATTCTTTAGCAGTGCTCTCCTAGAGTGCGGGTATCTCCTTGCTCCATCTGCGTTTCTGCAGATTGTCTCTATGTACGGAGGCATAAAATGCCAAAAATTGAAGAGTAACATTTTCAGAAGTGTTGTAATGGCTTAGAAACACAGACTCTTAAAAATACACAGGAGGTATGTGCAGCCAGTGCTGACGGGATTATCAAAACTAGCCAAGTACCTGCTCACGTTTCTGACTGCTTCCCCATTGCTTTGCTCGGGTATCAGATCAGGCTGTTCTCAGACAAATCCTCTAGTAGCCTCACTTCCTGGTGGCTCCACACTGAACATGACGTGGAACATATTCAAGACCAGCATTAGTGAACTAAACTGAGAAAAATTACACTGGTGACTATTTCTGTCATTTTGGTCTATTTATACAACATTTTGATGTGATTCTTGCTTTTGTTTGGTTTTTACATCCTTAGGAATTTTATTCTTTTTGTGCCTGATTTATTCTTCTATTTTAGTAAAATACACTGGTAACATGATTTTTAAAAATTACACAAAATTACACACAGTGAAAAGTCAGAAACATAAGGCCAGACAGAAAATGTCACTTCTGAGTTCTGAATGTTACCTTCAGTCAGAAGCTTTTTTTAGGGCAAGAAAGCATTTGCTTATATTTTTGAAATGTGTCTTAGAGAGTGGAAAAAACATAGATGCCTGATACGAATAATCCCTTTCAGTGAAGAAGAGTTTACAAATTTTATCCTGATTATTTATGATAAATGTTTAGTGACTATTATCTTAGCAGGAATCTTGCTGCAACTGTTACTATGGCACAATGTAAAATAATATTACATTTTGCTGACATTAATTTATCTTGATTATTCTAATGATTTTGTATTTTTATTGGTGCACTGGATTTCATAAAATGCAGTATAATTTAATTTTCACCATCATATTTGGAGAAATCACTGGAGGCATTAAAATGATGAAAGAAGAGATATGCTAATACCACAAAAAAGGATGCAAAAATGATTTATGTTACTTTCTTCTCCTATTTGCAGTTCATTAAGTCACTGTCTACTTGTAATGACCAAGTGAAAATTAAAGTACTTCAGAGAAGAACTTTAGGTTCAAGCATCATTAGAGGAAGAGAAATGGGTTCTTTGATGAACTTGACTGGAGAAATCTATAGAGCACAACTTAATCAGACTGCACATTGATCTCTGATGCTAGAAGGCAGACTTAAGATTGAACAAAATTTTTTAATGCATATTTTTCCTTTAAAAAGTAGCATATGATGCATGAGAATGATTTACATTTAATACACTTCGACTTTATAAGGTATAATGGTACACTGCACTTTCTTTTTTACTCACTGTAAACCAAAGTCTAGAAAAAGTAGTTACCTATGAGGTTATACATCTGCTTATGCAAGCTATATTTCATAGCATCTATGACTTCGGGAAATTGCATATTGTTTCCTAACTAATGAACTTGAAAATCACTCAAAACGCACAATTTATATTTATTTATTTGAAACATGAACCATGAGTTACACAGTTAGTAGCTAACTACAGGTATTAAAAATATCTTCGACTTGTTTGCTGTCTCTCCGCCAAAAAGCTTTTAACAACCTTATTAGTGGTAGATTGAATTCCACTCAGATATTTGTAATGCCCCTGATTTTGTACAGTTACTACAGAATTTGATCTGCTGGAAAGAGTAACCCCGGAGTGCAGGCAACATGGTGGTGCAGCATGGTAGTGATTCTGCTCCAACAGTTCCTACTGCTGTTCAGGAGAAAAAATCTAAAACTTTTAAGTCACAAGAGAATACAGAAGAGTAGAGTATAAACATTAAAGATTTTTAGATTTTTCTCCTACTGAACTAGCAAAGATTAATGACTATTTCTAAAAGGCTCATAAAGTTTTTGTGATAATAGGCCAGAATGTATTTCCCATACTTAGTATAGGTAACTCAAATGTTTATATATGCCTTCTGCCAGAAGGATCCCGTAGTGCTATTCATATCCAACAAACCAGTATTCTGGATCCCTACTTCACATCTACTAAAAGTTTGTTCCACTTTCGAAGATGAGATGTGCTAAACCAGCACTAGCTGGTTTGGACACATGTGAATCTCTTTGGGAAGTTGGAGATAGAGCCTAACTCACTTTGGAAATCTTGTCATTACTCCAGTTTACATTTTCACTGGTAGTGGGCAGTAGTGCAGAAAAGTAAGTGGGAAGCGGAAGTATTGCCCCTGCCCCTGCCCCTGCCCCTGCCCCTGCCCCTGGCAGGACGGAGCTCTCTGAGCCTCGCTAGTTGGCTCCGCTCAGGTGTCATTCTCGAGCATCTTCCCCAGGCTTTTATCTCGCAGGAAAAAACTTCCAGTACTTCAAGTGAGTTCCACAGGACTCTCTCCCTTCCCTCTGAAGAAACTGCAATAGCTTGTCCAATAAACTCAGTGGCAGTTAAATAATCATTTCTAAAATTAACACCTCCTTCTTCACTTTTACCTTCTCCAAGTCCCTCTGTTTTATTTGCTACCGAATATGACAGCAGGGCCTTCCCAGTTTAAACCAATCTCAGCAACAAAGCTGCTGGGCATTAAACATAGGACAACAGAGCTAATTTCTAATCAGATTAATGTGTTTCAATTATTGTAAATTTGATCTTTTTTGCTCTAAGCAAGTAAACAGTATTTTCTGAGCTATTTAAAATGTGAACTCTTTAAACAGTCCAAGTCATTTTGAAAGCAGAGATTTGTTTTCAACAGAAGTACGTCATTGTTCTTGATGCACTTGATGCATTGAATAGCATTTTTCTGAGAAAATAATTCTTACAAAACCTATGACATTTAATTTAATGCTCACTGATATCAAGCCTCCTAAAACTGTAAAGAAACAAGGATCAGGCATGAACAAATAGCAGCAGTGACTTACTGATATGAAGCATTCAGTTCTTAAAACACTAAGCACTACTTGGAAACCAAGTCGCTTCTGTGTTTACAGTGGATTAAGTGCTGTAGCAGCATGCTAGCAGACAGTCCTGCCACCACATTCCCTTGGCTGGATCCTTGCGCCAGTGCAACCTCATTAATTCTAGCCGAGCTCAGAAAACGCACTCCTGCACAGAACAGATTTTTATGCCACTGAAGCCACATTTAATGAGCAAAGTGGTTTATCTGGTATCAGCTCAACAGCTGCAATCTCAGAAAATGTGAAAACACTTTGCAAGTGGTATTACTAATCTGCCAATGACACATCTAACCCAGCAATATCCTACACTGAGTCTAATTTTTCCTCCAAATTAGATGTTGAACATAAATTACAGCTTTTTTCACAAAAGGTATCCAGTGCTTGCTCAAATATAAAACTAAGTCTGCCCTTAATTTCAAGACAGAGGGCACACAATAGATACAAATCTCATGTGTAGTGAATTTATATAACAGAAATTATCATAGTTTAATATACATGTGCTTATAATCAGATGAAAAGGTTTCATATCTAGATAATGCCAAATCTTGATTTGTGGCAAGTAAGATGTTTTTTTCCAGCTAAAGGAGCTATAAGCCTAAACTAAAACTTTATGCATTCTGTTTTGTTTTGTATATATAGAAAAAACAGATAAGCACTCAAGGTATAGAGAACAAGGATACACCATCACTTTCCTGACTCTCTAAGACTGTTCTGGGCTCATTTATAGCTGGCACTGTGCATTGTTAACTGAACCTTTGGAATACAAATGGAATGGGAGCAAAGGAGAGTTTAACGCTATATTACTCTTCATTGAAAAACAAACTTGTGCAATATAGAAGTAGGGAGATGGACACAAAGTGATTTACGAGCTGAGAAATGAATCTTAAGTTGCTTAGTTTCTGCCCAGATTCTGATGGTGGTAGTGTCATCCTCAGTTTTCATCTACAAGCCCCACTGCTTGGCCTGGCTTGTGGGAATAAAGTAGAAGATATGAAAAATCTTCCATTTACAGTAAGTTTGAGGACATGCAAACTCTGGAAAATTTTTCCTACTTGCTGTATAAAAACCCTCAATTAAGTGAATTTCTAGGAGGCAGAAATGGTCAGAAGAGACACTGAAGTATAGCAGTTGAAAGAGCTCTGTTATTAAGAGATTGCATGGATAGTCTTTGCCTTTGGTGGATATTGGTATTCACAGACTTAAAATGCTGAAATAACTGGCATCAAATAGTTGAGGTGAATGCAACAGGCAAGTACTTAGGAGGCCCAAAGAGAAAATTTGGCAAGCTGGACATAACTTTTTCATTTTCAGTTTGGCAGTGATGCATGCAGGAGTATTAGGAGTATCTGGAGTTTTTAATATCCAGGCAGAAGAGCATGTGAAATCAATAGGCAGATTATAAGAGCACACCATGGAGCACTTGTACGTTCTCTATCAAGTATACTTAAATATTAATCCCTTCACTATCTTGGGAGAAGTCTGTCTTTGCCGTACAAGCCCTCTCCGTGATCCCACCGTTGTGCTTCATTGCTGAGAGTGACGGTGACAAAGGTTTCCCACATCCTCCTGCCTCCTTCCTTCATGGGCTCCTCATATCTCTCTGTAGCAGTTATGAATACTTTGTTAACGGATTTTCTGAATATCATTCTGTGATCAACTGAATTTGAAAGAATACGATATTTTTATTGTATAATAAAAGAGGATAATTTTTATAGGTTTTATATGTTAGGTAATCAGCTTCACAGATGATCAAAGATTAACTTTAAATGGATGCTGCTAAGAAAGATCTTCAGTCTTAAATCAGCTTTTCTGCCTTAAACGTTTCTCTTTAATCCTCAGCTTCAAGTAATTTTATAAATAGATAAAATTGGAAAATCTTTTAAACTACAGAAGTATACTATGATCAGATGAGCTATCGTTTCTTTCCTTGAGATGACTGCAAGAAAACCTAAACAGTTTGTCTTACTATGAGCTGCTCTGTGCCTCAGCAATGATGTAAAGTTATTAATAAGCAAACCCTGAATCATTTGAGAAAATAACCTAAGTCAATATAAGTCCTTTCTCCCAGTTATATAATGATTCAGAGATGTTTCTATGTCGGGATTTAAAAAGAAATGCTGCATAGTACCACCAGCACCTACCAGCACATGTGTGCAGTTCAGGGAGACACGTCAGCTAAAACCGCGGAGCACCGCCGCGCACGCAGCCAGTCAGGCCCAAAGCTGGGATTGTACAGCAGCAGCAGCTACCTTATATGAGGTCTAAATGCTTCTGCAGTTACAGAAATATCAAAAAAAAAAGAAGTTTAAAAGATTTTTTCTGAGAAAAATGATCCTAGTAAGTTTGTCTTCTTTGTTTTGGTAGTTTATTTAGGTGTCAGGGCCCGTAGTCATCTTGCCTAACTTTTGCCACCTAATATTTGTCTTTTTTTAAGCTATTTGTCTTTGCTCCCCCTATATTCAGTGTAGAGTGATGGATGCCTAACGAGTATAATTCATTCAGCTACCTCTGATGACTATTTTAGAGTAGGATAAATTACTTCTGGAAATGCCCATCTCTCTCCACTGAAGACGCTTAAACGAAACTGGATGGTTGAAGTTGAGGGAGATGAATCCAACTTGTGGAAGCAAATCATTAACTTAGTTTTGCTGGTATAAATCTAGAGGAATTTGAACTGTGATGCTAGATTTATGTTGTGTGACCCAAGCCAATCCAAACCTTAATACACTTCCATCAACTTAAAATATACAGTTCAATGAGAAAAATTTAAGTTTTGATATGAAAACATTTCCTGAGATACTAACCAATTTGTGCAGTTTCACATTCATAATAAAAACAAATTAAAGTGCTCTCATTACTGCAAAAAATAAATCCACACAAAATGAGAGAAAATGATTGTAAAAACTGTTGTCAAACAAAAAAGTAACCATAATTTTGAATATATTTTTATGCCAGTTATAATTACTTTCAGCTTTACTGACAGCAAAGTAAGTAAAGGGTAAACAATTTTCAGAATAAAATGTGATCTTTAAAACTGTAATATTCTAGTATGTGGAATTGGTAGACCTGATTTTACCAACATTGAAATTGGGTTTGCAGTGGTATCATTGCGCTAGTTTCAGTGCAGTTACTCCTGATTTATACTAGTGTAAGTGAGGATACAGTCCTATGTGTTTCATTGTTTTGACAGTATGCATATTTTTCCATGCAATTTAAATAATCAAATCCCTTTTCCTCATTATGGACTGGTCACATCTCATGAAGTCAGTGAGTGCTTCACAACTCCAGTAAACAGCAGAAAAAGCATTTAGAAGAAAAACTACATATGATCATTAAAAAGACAGCATAAAAATCTACCAGAGCTGCAGGGCAGCAGTAATATTCACAGACAAACTCCACATATTTATTGAGCAATGAAAATAAAACTAGAAAGAAACCATCCCATCCTGTGGTGTGAAGGCTAGACCCACAAAGCACAGATTTGAAAGAAATGCATGCAGATGGTTATTACTAGGTTTTGGAATGTCATTAGTAAAAAATATTGCTCTGATAAATGTTACTTGGCTTACTTAAATATTTTAGGTTAAGTTCATCACATATGAAGTATTCTGTTTGGTATGAAGGGCTCCAATATGTACCAGCATGTTTATGAATGCTTATCTTCTTGAAGCAACTATTGATTTTGAGAGAGGAATTAAGTATTTTTCTGAATATTTTTAGCATCATATAACAACAAAGTAAAGTAGCATCACTGACAAGGAAGCAAGGGGACGGGGGCCTCATGTCAAGGCTTTGGTGTCTTTCGTACTCTCCCTGAGTGCTTTGGGTTCCTCCAGAGACAGAGCAGTATGCAAGGCTTCTTCAGGATGGTTCCTTGTAGGACACTTTGCCCAGCTATGTTTTGAGACTATCAAGAAAGAAAAGTATCTACCGTTTCCCTTGGGAGACTCTTTCACAGTCTAGTAGCTCTTACTCTTGCAAAGTTTTTTCTGATATTCAGCTCAATTTTCCGCTAATTTCTTCCCATAACTCTAGTTATATGGTACTTAGAGCCCAGTAGTGTAATCCAGGATAACAGTCTTGGTCTTTCCTTTTACAATTTTACTTCCTTTTTATAATTAACAACCTGCAAAATTCTCTGAGGAGATACTCAAGTTGCCTATTTGAAAAGACAAGACAGTTCAATGCCATGGGATTGTTTTCTGAGGCAAGATAACCTTTTATATATTACTCCTCTGAGTAAGGATATACTGATAGGCAGAGGATCTACTATCTTGCCTTTATAACTCTGCCCATGAGTAACATGATTTTTTTTATATATATATAATGCACACCTAGGGCTAAATGGGGCTCTGCTTTCCCTTTTCAGAGCTGTGGGTGAATGTGGTAGAAACAAAGCCACTAAGCAGCAGTACTCAGATGTATTTTGATGGTTTGGAGCAGAAAAGTAAGGTTTTAATTTGATTTAAACTTGAATCAGCATTTGAATCAAACTCAGGTGCTCAGAAAGTTTTAAATCTCCCCTCATGGTTTTTCATGTGTGCATTTCTCCTTATCTTGTATCATCCATCTAGCGTCAACAGATGCAATCTACAGAAACAATAAAGGTGCTATGGCAGCCAGTTTAATTTATTATTGGTGTTTGAATCTCATCTTGATGTTGCAGAATATGTTGAACTATAAGGAAATACAAACAAAAGCAGAATGGTAGTAATTATTCATTCTGCTGGCAAGGTATGTAAGGCATTAAAAGTGAACAAATGGCTGGAAAGATTCTTTTGCAAAGCTAATACAACTTTCTGAATTTCTGAATTATCAGGAATACATTTCCACTAGCTGGTTTCACTGGCGACTAAGCAACTCTACGCCATGTAGCATTTGTCTCACTGACCCTTTGTGCACTCCTCACATTTTTATCCTTCCTTGGAATAACAGAGTATTCTTAATAGAATCCTAGGTTAATTATTAATGACAGTGTTTGTATTAGTAAATAAAAATGGAAATCTGGTCTGTTCTTTTCAGAAGTAATGTTTTTAGCATAACACTAAACCTGTGGTACTCCGATTTATTCATTAAAGTTTAATGTGTTCCAATGCATGTTTCAAGTATTCTTTACTTAGCTACACTAAAAAGCAAATAATAGAGCCAAGTTAAAAAAAAAAAAAGTCCCCTAAAAATCCATCCAGTTTTTGTTAAAGTAAAAGCAAAGGAAAAGTTCAGTGAAGATGAGCCACACTTTTTGCTTATTAATGCAAGTTTGATCTTAGCCCATTTAATTTGGCGTGTTTGGATCGGAACATTTAGTTTGGGGCCAATTTCTAACTCATGATAGAAGTCTGGAAAAGAAAAATACAAGGATTCATTCAGATAAAATATTCTCATGCCACCTTCCAAGCTCCTAATCTATGTGCTTCATCAGCAGTTTATTTCCTATCGAGTCTTCTCGACACTGCAGTTATGCTCCACTGTAAAACTTTACTGCCAGCTCCGAGGGTGTCAGCCAGCCAAGCCAAAGCCAGGCGCGTGGATCCCTCGGAGGCACTGCGCTCCTACTGATGCATCGTCTTCCCTCTCCCTTTCTCCCCTGGGAAAGCACCAGCATCAGGTACTACTATGCTTTGGTGCAATAAACAGTATTATCGCTTTGATGCTTGTATTTTACAACTCAGTGGAGCAGGTGCAACCAGGAAACAATGCTGCTTTACCTCGAAAATGGTGAGCACTCACTAGTTTTCAGTTTGGGTATCTCAAGATGCAGGTTGAAATAGAAAGAGCAGGCAGAGTTGAGAAATACTTGATCTAATTAAGCCCTCATAAGAAGGTAGATTACCCTAGTTTAGGAATTTGTGAGACACATCCAAAATGAGCATCTCAAAAGGTCATTCTAGAAAAATGCCCAGTCATGCCTAAAGTTTCAGGTTCAAAAGGGCCCTGTGCTTATTACTTGTGAGATGGATTTGGGAAAATTATGTGAAAACAGTTTTGTTTTTTTTTCTCATGGATTTCCCTTTTTTATCCATGACTCCAAAGGAGCCAGTGTGAACTTTTGTGTGTGTTCAGCCTTCCCAGTGTACCTTCCGATTGTTTTTGGATGACAGTCCCCCCAGAAGATCTAGCTGAAACTTCTAGGTGTCCTTTTGCTTTGTGTAGAGATAAATTATGGGAGTCAAACTGGGACAAGAAGAAGCAAATCTGAGGAACCTAGCTGCAGGGTATTTGAGAAAACTATCTCAATATTTTACTTTTGTTAATTTCCATTATATAATCCTTGAACTCTTTTTTTAATTTTTGATGATATGTTTGTGGTCTCCACAAAGCAGCTGCTCACTATTTGTATTTCTATTGTATCTAGGGACTGCTAACACAGATTGGACATCACTGCTATTGAGGCAGGTGCTATGAAATATGTAAGGCTAGTTCCCAAAGAGACTGCTTCCATTATCCTTTTCTTTTTAAACAGCTGTTAAAACCCTTCTTGTGGCTGTTTGCCATCTCAACTCACTCTAAAAATTTATTACTCAAAATGATGCTTGAGACTTCTTTAAGGAATGGTAGTGGCATGTAGATCAACACCAAGAAAAGTAGACAGGGAGCTGGCACACGGAACTGAAATTCTTGCTTTTAGTTCTACTATTCTAAACCTGGAGCAACCTTAATGTCTTCACTGGATGCATTGATGTGCTGATGATTTGGCCCTTTAGTGCTTTTGGTACTCAGATCTCCTCTTTGCTTCTTGAATACAGTATCTCAGACGCCGATCTCAGCAGTGCTGCTAATGAGGCTGTTGTGATTTTACAGCAAAAACTAAGATAATGATTTAGTTCGACTTTTCATTGAATGGGTTTTTATTTTAGGTGCTCTGTGAATATGCACAAAAGCTATACCTGTATGCATACGATGGCATCTCAGTATGCTAGTTTTCTGAGAAGGCTGCAATAAAGAAAATACCTGTAAATGATGCTATGGATATAGCACATGGCTAACTATATATAGCTTTTCAAACCACTAATCAGAAACACAGGTTTCCTTTGTAAACACTTCATTAGATATTTGAAGAACATACCACAAATACCCTGACAGAATTTCAGATGAAGCTGGAAGAGCTACAAGGGCATGAGAGTTCACACATGCAACACATGTCCAGCTCCATTCGGAAAAGATTGTGGTTTGCAGTGCGGTCTGCTGGATGAAGCAGACTGTTGTTATTCTCATGTGCAGAATTCCAACTGATTCTGCTCTTCATGGAGGAAATATTTGTTTTTAAAATGGACAAAAGTAAGAATATTCAGCGAATGCCCATCTGCCATTAGCATGGCAGAGCTGTGAATGATACATCCGTGGCCTCAGCTCACCAGTAACCCCTCCAAAACAGGGCAGCTGCTGTTTCACCATGTGTAAGAATTGCCAGTATTAGCTGGGAAGTTTTATGGTGCCAAACTTACATAGTGGCTTTTATTTCCAACTTGGCCCTGTGAAGTCTCCAGCAATCTTGATTTCCTCTGGCAGGACAAATCTGCTCAAGGAAGCAGTGATTTGCCAGTGAAGTCTCAGCAGCGTGCCCTTGGCTTTGCAGTTACGACAGTGGCATCTTCCCTTACACATATAAACATAAGGAGCCCTATTGGCTTGGTTGGATATAAGAACAAGATCATGCAAGAGAAGGGGGATCCTTGTCACGGGACAGTTCTCACAGTTGATCATGATCAGCTCAAGCTGCTCTGGCAACATGTCTGAGAAGTACTTGAGAAGACAGTGGCAGTAAGAAATGTGTCTTGACTAGAAGATTTCCACCTATTCAGCTGGGAAATGTGCTACTAGCATTGTACTCTTCCAGTTTTGCTGGATTCTCGGATGTGAGAAGTGGTAATTTCTGATGTGGACATGTTTTCAGGGACTGAGAACTAGATGTAAGGTTTAGAGGTAGGGCGTACACACTAACTTATTTACCAGTAACTGTGGTGGTCTATTCTGGCAGTAGGAAGTTATATTCCCCTTAGGGGAATAACAGTTGTGACTTCCAGTTCTCAGAAAGAACGGAGATAATCTTACTTGTACACTGTTGATGCTGAGCCTGCAAGGTTCACTGAAAATGGATGAAGTGAAGGAAAGAAAGGACAGTAATTTTGCAGAGGGTTTTACTCGCCAGCTTTTCCTGGTGTTTCTTCACATAGTAGGCAAAGGTGCAGCCTGAATGATGGCTGAAGGGTGCATAATAGCCTCACTTCCCCGAAGCTATCTGTCTGCGGCTGCTATTCCAAAATTTCCCTTCCATTTTTCATGTAACATCTCTTTTAGATTTTCCTGCTTTCAAAGCCAGAGTTTTAAAAGTTGAATTGCTGATTAGGGAACAGTTTGCGTTTTGCAGATTTGTATTGTGTCTTTAACCTTGATCCAAGATGAAGACAGCAGAAACAGCCCCTGCAGTGAATATTTAACATGTTTTTCACTGCACCTGGCATCGAGTCTGCATTTGTAAGCACCGAAGTGATTTTGGATTACATAACGACAACTTTCTGCAAAGGCTGCACACGAGTGCAGGTGGAGCAGGATACACACACGTTGTATAAGAGACTACTCTTGTAGTCAAGCTTGTCTTGAGAGACAGTTGCAAATGTACTGAGTACAATTCCCCACACAACTAGCGGACCACTTCCGTTAAGCACTCTTTCTTTTGTCACTGTGAATGGCCACTTAAAACAAGTTTGTCAGTGACTATCTGAAAACCTATTGTCTCTTCTGCTTCTCTGTATTTCCCTGAATAATGTCTGTTATCTATCTTTCCTCATAACCTATTGGTTACACTGGAACTGGAAACACTCTCTCGAAATTCTCCTCTTTCTTTAATGGTTCTTCTTTCTCCTGTCCAGAATCTGTCTCTTCTTGCCTGACGTATTTATTACTGACATAACTTGCACCTCATTCAGTACAATACAAAGTTCCACATCTGTCTTGTTACTCCAGAACAGTTCTCCAGAACAGTATGGCTATTTTCAAATGCAAAGTGGATATTTGGGAGCTGACCCAGTAGATCAGGGTCACCAACATCAGACTTGAATATTAGGAAAAAGCCGGAAAAGGACAGAATACACTGTTCGAGGAATTCCCCTCATTCCAAGGAGACCTGTCTGTAGCAATCTCTCTGATGAACTAATTGCCGAATTGTTTACAAAAAAGAAACTGAGCATAAAGCAATCTAGTCAGTGGTAAAAGGAAGAGAGAAACAGCACAGGTTCTTATACGAACACTCAAAAACCTGGATTTCTGGCACTGGAGACAGCTGTTAGCAAATAAGTTTGGTTTAGTGAATGTTCACTGTCAGCTCAGTAATATGATGTACTTAGCCAAAAGACATTTCTAAACTTATCTGCACTGGGACTTTTTTAGCATTGTATTAGTATAATGTGAGCTAATAGTGTCAGAGTAGAACTGTAGTCATGGATCTCTGGATTTACATCAGTAGAGTGCCTATACCTTAGAGACTTCAAATAGACTTAACTTGTGTTATGGAATATTTTTTTTAATTAGCTGTATACATCCTATATTTTAAATAGTTCTCTGAATTTTAGATGTGAAATGGTTCCAACTGATTATGAACCTGAAATATGATCATTAGATTCATATATTCAGTTTCTGAATAAAGGATCAACCAGAAATATCGCATAATATCTTTCAAAATATTTACACTTTCTTGTCAGCACAGCTATTGATTTCTTAATCCTGTTAAAAAGGGTGTAGTGGCAGAGAAGGCATGATTTGTGCAAACATCTTGTTTCAGGAGTCAGCAAAGACACCTAGTTTGTGTCAAATTACCTGTGGATGCATTGCAGAAAAATTTCAGTTATACTGAAAGCCTGTAATATGAAACAATGGGTTTGATTAAATTGTATTCACAGCTAACTATAAGATGTTTCTGGGCCACATCCTGCTCTTTCATTACTCATTTGAATAACTCATTGAAGTAAATGCAATTATCTGTATAAGGAAGATAAACATGATTGGGCCCTACATGCTTCCATTAATCTTTTGCAAATCAAAATATGCTAATGTTAATAGAGTTTATATTAATGTTGGGTCCCTCCTTTCAAAACCTACTCACAGGAGTAGTTCTAAAATATAGTACCACTGATGCCAAATAGGAGGAAAAAACATAAGCAAAACAGAATATGTAAATATTTTCCAGAATTACACAGGAATTGTTACCCTGATCATCAAATGCAAGATTTCCTTGCAGAACTTCCTATGTCAGTTTAAATGTGGTAATGTAAGAAATAGCTTCTGCCATTTACCTTGTGCAGCATGTAAATTAACTATGAATTCCACAGCAGTTACTTAGACTGTGCAATGACGAAAAGAGAGAAGATAAAACAAAAGTGAAGAGCAGCCTTGACTCTTGCAGTCAAGCACAAACATTCCTGCAATTAGCTATCCACTCTGAATTTCTGTATCATCTCTGAGAGCTGCACTGGACTTCAGGTAAATTCCTCTGCATCCTCTCAAAACACAGGTCCTTTCAGTTCCTAGCACAGAGGGAACGCTATGAATGTGCATGTACATACAATAAATAATGATAGTATTTTCTATAAAGTAGGACAGTCCAATCCATCTTAAGCTCTCGCTGTGGGATGCTGGGCTGCGTGTAAGCCCTTTGCTGCCGGCTGCCTGGGCGGGATGCCGGCACCGTCCCTCCTGACCATCCCAGTGCCGGGAGGCTGCGGGCTGCTGCCACCACAGCTCCTGGTTTTGGACCGAGCCACCGGGCCTCAGCTCCCATCCAGGCTTGCTGCCGCAAAGACTGTGGTCACGCCAGCATCCGGTGATGTTTTGACAGTGACAATCGTGCCACTGAGCTGGGGTCTGCCTGACACTTACCCACCAAGGAGGCTTCACAGGAAAGCTGTAAAGCCCTCTGGTGAGTTTTGAAACATATCTACCTACCCTACAAGCAATTAATAGTTACTCATCGTAATCTTCTTGTAAAACAGGTAAGTACTGTCATTCTCACTTCTCATAATCCAGACTAAACTCCTTCCAGGGCTTTTACATGCTAACTAAGCAGCTCTGCAAAAGCTGTGCTGAGGAAGGAGGGTCTGGGAGGAGAGAATTGCCCCTGAGGTGGGCAGGCAGGCAGCCTTTCCCCTTGGAACCGCTGGCTGTGAAATGCTTTGAAATTTTTGCTCTCAGGTCAGAGTAGGTACTTAACACAGACTCTGACGTCTGCTGTGCTGGTTCTTTCCATTTTCCAAATACTGCATCGGAAAATCTGGGTCAAACTACATGTAAAATGCACTTTTCCAAATTAAGCACCGTAAGCAGGTGGAACTCCAACTCCCATCAAAAGGAGTTATGCTCACCTTAGCAAAGCCATAATTTAGTCCTCTGTTCCCAAGTACAGATAGTCTAAGCAATATCTTTTTAGAGAAAAATCACTGGCATAGAAAACTGACAGAATATCAAAAATTAATGAAGAACTTACAGTCAATATGAATATGTCTGATTTACATAAGAAGTGTAAAATGAGTAATGGACAAATACAAGTTAAGTAAAAGGCAAGATAAAAAACAGATTGAAACCATACAACATACTCCTAACCACTTCATATATGGGAAATGTGCAAGATGAATCACCACAGAATTCACATTAAAAGAATGGATTTTTTCCCTGTCTTCCCATGAAACTCTGACTTTATTTCTCTGAACAGGCTTTAACGAGCTCTATAAACTACTTGCTTGGCAGAAAACTAGATAAAAATGAACCACCAACTATATAGAAATAGGAAAAGAAAATTGTAACACATACAGAATACCAGGTGGAGCAGACTCGCTGCTGCTCAGGAGGAGCACGCAGGAGGGTGACGGGCTGTGGGCAGCACAGCCGTACGGTACAGGGACACTTCTCTGGAGTGACCCGTCTATCACAAAGGACAGCAGAGCTGCTTCGGTGAGGCTATAGTACAAGTTTATGAGACATTAGTCAAACAGTAGCCTGAGTTGTTTGTTGAATTGTATACAACTCTTCAGAAATGTGGAAGATGAGCAACCGGGGATATTGCTCTTTGCAATTAGCACGGAAGAGCAGTAACAGCCTGACCAAAGAAGTGCAGTGAATGGAAATAAAACCAAAGGCAAAACAAGAGGCTGCTATGCAGACTGAAAGATGTTGCTTTAAAGTAATTAACTCTAAGATGCAAGTTTCTGAGAAAGTAGAAAATATTCATGGGAAACAGGCTTGCTTTTCATCAATGACCTTGAATGTCACTGCTGGTTACCCGTGGCAACAGTCAAAGAACAGCTGGGTTTCAACGAAAAAAAAGCAAGGGAGAGCAAGGACCAATGTTGCCAGTGAGTTTAATTATCCACTTTTATGTTTGTATTAGTAATTGGTTTCTGGGGTGTTGGAGTTTTTTAATGTTTAATCCATATGGAAGGTAATACCCTCTGCGGCCACAGCTCCTCGTGCATGGGTGACTTTCTTAGAAACAAGCTCCAGCTCTTCGGTTACTGAGACAGTTTGGCAAAGGCACCAGCAAAACCAGCCTCCGGGGAGGTAGCGGCTCCCACTGCGTCCCCAGCCATCCCCCACCACACTGGGGCCTCGCGTGCCCCGACCTGCGGCCAGCTGCCTGCATGGGAGGCTGCGGACCCCGCTTCGATACAACCTGCCTCGTCCCACACACCAGCGGCTGTCTGTCATCCAGCACGTTTAAGAACAGAGCAAAACATCTTTTATGCCAGGGGAAGACACTGGTGAGCTTCTGTCCCGGGAAAGCCCAGGCAGGGATGGGCACTCGGGGCTTGGTACGCACGGTGCGCGTTTCAAGGTCACTGTAATTGCCTATTGTGCTTCCTTCTTCACCCTCAAGAAATAATCAAATTAATGATCTCATTTCCTGGCAAATCCAGAAACTCTATTAATTTTAGTGATTCATCCTAATGCAGTGATCACTGCCAAGAATTTATTTCAGTGTTTGGTGTGCAGTGAAGCTAATGTAATTTGAAAATTATAACACTAGAAGATATGTAGTGACATAGGATTGATTAAAAATGCTATTTGGATGAATCACATGCTTGCCCTCCTGGAAAGATTGGTAACGGCCAATAGAAAAGAAAGGATAAGACTGCAAACAAGAGGGATGTGGGCGAGCTGAGCTGCCCTGTGTCGGCTGGTCCCTGCAAATCCGCCTTGGAGCACATCTGGTGGTGCCTTTTGCTGCGTACATTTGGGTGAAGAAATGTTCCTTGGAGATAAGCGCAGTAACATCTGAAAGGAGGTGTTCAACCCATTCCTAATAAAATCTACCTCTTCCTATCACTACCTCTACGTAGTTACAAGCCACAAACATCTTGACGATCTGCAGTCTTAATCAGCTTTAAGGAAAGCTGGAATTCTTTGTCCAAAATAATTTGGTCATGTGATTAAAATGAAACAGGTGTAAGATGCAAGAGTCGGGAAAAGAGATTCTACTTTGGGTTTTTGTTTTATCTGAAAAGCCAGCCATCTCATCTGTTGCACTCATTCTCCTTTAGGAAACATTAATCTGCACAGATGGTGAAACCTAGTAATCTCTGCTACCAGCTGCAGAGTGGAATTTTTAATGAAATGGGAATTTGAAGGTTTTCACAGAAAGCACTAGAATCACTCCTATTATTTCCCGTGATGCCCAAATTACTTTGACTGTTATTTGACATCTACTGTACTGTAAATATAACAGCCGCATAGCTTTGGTCATAGCCCACACACAACCATTTCAGAAGGGCCTTTGTTGTTTGCAAAAGGCAGATGCTGAAGGCTTCCCAGTCACAGAGAAATAAGGCATTGGCCATCAGCACATCTACCACAAAAAGGCTGAGAACTTACAACCTGTTATGTGGAAACTTTATTTTATCTTCTACTGAGAGTTAGGAGAGTTTTAGCATGTTTGTAAAACCAAAGTGAAATGAGAGATTAAACATAAGATTTATAAAGAAAGAAGTCACTTAAGAAACACACAGTCATTATCAGCCTTGTGATTTAAAGATTTTGGCTGGAGAATGTACTCTAGCACTTAGATAATAATAAAAAAAAAAAAAAAAAAAAAAAAAAAAGGCCTGATCTTGAAAGAGAATCATAAGGTAAAAGTTCGGGGTAGCAATCCTGCTCAATACTTACTACATCAACCTAGAATTAAGCACATAAATTAACAGCTTGAAAGTGTTAACAATATAGAGATAGGAGTTTTATCTTCAATTTGGGGTTAATCATATGATTTCTTTATAATTTTAGGATACCTTTGAAAATAACAGTAATTGCTATTAAAGAACTCTCATAGTACTTATTTTTGTAATACGTTAGCATTGCAGTGCAATTAGGGCCACTGAAGCGAGCTCAGGTGTGGAGCACAGGTGTCTGTCGTTATGGGAAAGCCTGTGACGTTGCCATTCTGACGTGCCCTTCCCCCTAGCTTCCCCATAAGGGAAGTTTCAGTTTAGAGGTTGTGCTATGGCCTGTTGCAGTAACATTTAACGTGTGTTAGATAGGGGGCACCCAGGAAATAGTTTGATAGAAATCAGATTGTTCTTGAGTAAGTTTATTTTGCAAAAAGTTTGTAATGAGTGATGCTTCCAACAAGGGAATCAGCCCTGCTGTGAGAAGCAGCAAGAACTTTACTGCCAGGAGGACCGAATCCTCTGATAATATTCAGGTATGCCAAAGCTTTTTTCCTCTGTATGTATAAATGGTTGAAGGAGAGTGGAGAAAAGAAAACAAAATAGATTAAGGGAGAGAAACATTATCAAATGTACCTGGATTTATTTCACTGCTTTGTTTTCTTTTCTAAAAATAATTTAAATGCCTTCTTGGGGAAGAATTTTCTGCATATATATACACTTCCGTGTAGTGTTTTAGGGATTTATTAAAGATTGGTGCATGTTCTCAGTATGGCAGGTAACGTAGGCAGGTAACGCTTGCAGAAGCAGAGGTCCAGGATGTGTTTCTGCCTCCCCACCACTATTGCCTCAGATACTGTAGATCAGCCACTATGCTTTGGGGAATAAAAACTTATCTGTTCTTTCTGCTGCGTGAAATAGGCAAATTCAGACATGGGTGAGAGCTCACACCATTCCTTTGACTCCAGCAGCAATGGAGCCTTTTATACCAGACCTGATCCCCCCCCCCCCCATAGCAGCCTGATGGAGGGGTAGGGGGAACCACTCCACAAGTTGTCTCTGGAACCGGGCAACTACAGGCCTAAGCTCTGAAGTCTTTGCTGACCTGGTCTGAATACAGTGATATTGTATTAGCGCTATAAATAAGATAGTATTTTCAAGTTAGTGGACTAGACATCCATCCCTAGGGACTAGGGCCTTGTGTTTGATCTGCAAGCACCTGGTTAATCTGATCAAAAGCAAAAGGCCGGAAGTTCACAAAATGACCCAAGGGTAAGATAAATAATTTTGAAATGAATCAGGTAAATGATTTGTGTTGTGTGTGTGCGCCCTCCGTGGCAAAGATGCCATCGAAAGTGTTGGGTCAAATCTAATCAATCAGTTAAAGTGCTGTAAAATATGAATGCAGAGGGAATAGATGAGATCTTGATGTGAATAATAAAATAGCCTATAAACTACCTGAAATAAATCAATCTTACTTTCATCCATCAAATACAATATGCAGTATATTTCATAATAACTGTGGCTGAGGTGAAAATATATTCAGATGAAGATACAATATTAGAACTTTATTTAATCTGCTGGAGGACAACACTGCCTTAAGTGCTCATTTGCTTCACAGAAATCTAAGGGTCAGAGTTCTAAAAGTAATTCAATCCTTAAGAGGCAAATAGGCACTTAAAGTGATTTTTGAAAGACACAAGACACCTAACTTCCATTTGATGAAAATGGGGCTTGGAACATTTGTAAGTCCTCGTTAGGTACCTAAGTACATTTAAAAAATACGGTTGCAGAACTCCTCCAAAGTTATTCTTTGAAATTTTTCTTTGATGCAAATGGTTGTTTCCAGAAGACATGTTTTAATGGAATAACTTCATTTCTCTTGAAACTTTCTTACTGTGGTGTTCATCTCTCTAGTGCAGAAAACAATAGATAATGTATGCCTTTTAGAATACAAGTTTTTAATTAAAATCAACAACAAATGCTTTGATGGAAATGGCAATGGGGGTAAAAACCCTTACCAAAGGTCTTTCATCCAGAAGACCTCCCTGCAAAGCATCTGGGTTCTGTGACTACTCATCAGAAAGACCTTTAGGCCTATGTTGCTTCATAAGCCGCTAGTCAAATGCATGTTATTTTTAGAATAGCGTTAACTTTAAACTCAAAGGCGAGGGTTTCTCTTCTCATTTTATAGTATCCACAGCTACTCATATTCAGAATATGAAAAACCCAGTGAATCAAATTCAGCATTTTAAGTCCCCTCTGTGAATATTTTTGCATTCCTAAACTGATCTTAGACAAACACCAATACCTTCTCATAGAGGGTCTTGTAGTTCTTTCATGGCTTCCTCTAAAGGATTAGGGTGGCTGCAAAAAATGACTTTTGGATTAATTGTGATGAGTAATTTGAATCTGCTGCCTTTCCTCAATAGTATCCATATGGATTTCCTATTTCTTCCTTTAAGCAGAGTTTCACTTCCATATGCTGATGTGATAATGTTGATCTCTGCTCTAGCTCCATCTAGGAGGCTATATTTAGCGAAATTGTCAAAACCAGTTCTTCCTGCTCTGTTATCGTAACCTACTTTTGAGCTGTTACTTGACAGTATAACTGTTCTAGTGCTTATGGTGAGAGGTAGCTGACTGTTTAAAACAGCTGTAAAAACTACTTTAAAAAAATTCTGTTTATACATAATCTGTTTGTCTTTTGTATCCTATCCCCTACTATCCCAGCTGATTATTTAATTATTAAGGTCTTTCCTTTCTCCTGTTGCATTTTTGCTTTGAATATCAGATTGTTTACTAATAGAAATAAAATTGGCATAGCATTAAAAATAACTTTCATTTAATATCAGCAGAAATTAAATTTGTTAGTCATTGAGGGAAAATTACATCAATAAAAATAAAGTAAGACTTAATTGTTTCAACACCTATTTGTGCTTTGGTAGATTCTTCTATATAGAAGATTCACTGTTTATGACTATGTTTAGTTTTGCAGTCTGAAGCATCTCTTGAAACAAGCCCATGGGCACAAAATTTGAATAAATTCTCATGCATGAAAAATGTTACACCTTTGGCAAAAAAGAAAATCCATTTACAAAAACAGATTTGGGTAACTCAATTATGAAATATGAGCATCTTATTCCATTTCCCCCAAAGAAGTTTCCTATATTATTCTAAGTATACTTGAAAGTATACAATAAATACATAAAGCTAGCTGAGTATGTTTACTTCAAGACAACAGTAGCCAGAGACTAGAGTTTGAGGATTCACCTTTGTGAGGAAAAATCCAAAACAGTCTGTGAGCTTCTTTCCTAACCTGAGTTGGGACCAAACTACTCATGTTCCTTCTAGAGGGAAATGAGATTTCTAACAGAAGGTCAATATGTTTACTCTTGTTAGTCTTAATCCCTGTTCCAAATGCTATAGTTGAAACCCCCAGCACACCTTCAAATGACACCTCCTTCCCAGAACATCCACGCAAACCCCTCTGCCAGTTACGGGCTCTTCCCTGTTTTCTCGTTCTGCACTTCATCTTTGCTGCCTCGCGCAGACACAACATGTGCGTGTTTTCCAGAAACGGCACAGCGCAAGCAGCGGATGAGCAGTTACCTCTGAAGGCGTTCCAGCAGCTGTAGATGAAACATGTTCTTCCTGCGTGTGCCTTTCCTTATGGTACTGGTGTCTGCTTGGAGTTGGCCTTCGCAAGGAGTTGTCAGGGTCGTGTGCTCGGGTGCCAGCAGCCCCTACCTAAGGGGCCCTTGCAAGCACTCGGGGTGCGGGGAGGACAGGATGCCAATGTGCCTCCCGGCTCTCGGTGAGGCTGAGAAATGTCATAGCTCCATATTTAACAATTTTAATGGTTTCAGATTCAGTCTTAAACTTAACCGGACATGATGGATAAAGATACTCAAGGATAGATTTTTTTTCCCCAGTAATACTTGTGTAAATCCAGATTTACACTGGATTTGTATTTGCTTATCAGAGACCAGAGTGTAATGTACACAGGGTTTTTCTGCAATACTATTAGAATATTTTCATATGCATAAATGAGTAAGTATTAGTTTCCATAAAATATGCTGCCGTTGTAAATATGATTAAAGGACAAAATGAGGAAAAAACTCAGTCAATTGCCATTAGGAATTTCTAACTACTTTTTGCTTTTCTCACTATCGCTTTATTTGATGAAATCTGTTTTACAGCATATGGCTTCAATCTAGACTAGACCAAGCCTTTTTTATTCCTTTTATATTTGCCCTTCATAGAAGATACTACCCCAAGGATTAACTTATAAATGAGAAATACTATGCTGTAATTCTCAGATGAACAGCAAAAACACTCTATTTGTGAAGCACTGCAAAATATTATTTAATACTTCCTTAAATTTTAGGGTTCCATTCATATCAGTAGAAATCAGTCTGGTTATTGGAGGGGTCTCAACCTATGAGTTACTTCTGTACATTTTGTGCTGGTAGTTAACTATAGTATCAATTAAGTGTCTAACTTGCATGAATAGCCGTGCTGATATCTAAGTGTGTGCCATGAAGTTGGAGTATAAAAGCTGCAAGTGCCGTTATATTCCCTGCATTGGCTAGGAGCAGTCTGCAAGAGTTAATAAACTGGCCCTCAGTTGCTGGGGGGGTGGGGGGAGAGCAATTCATGATATTTTAAATAAAAATACTGTTTCTTTAAAGAAAATGCTCTTGATAAACATGTGTTTCAGGTAAATTATAATTGCTTAAAAATTCTGTTCAGTTGCAGATAACTCTTCATTCTGAAAGAAGAGTGGTACTATTTGTATAGCAGAAATTCCTCAACATTAAAAATGTTGTGGCTCATAATATTCCTGCTTCTAACCTCCCCTTTTAAGAGACTGAACGTTTTGGGCTCAAGCATTTTTGCTAGGAAAACTTTGAAGTGCTGGGGAAAGTAGAGGTGAAGATGCAATTGAAAAGGCGAAAAGAAAAAAGGGGGGGAGGCAAAGCATGAAAGGGAATAGCAGCAAGAGCAAAATACAGAGTTGGGAATAAAGGGGGCTGCTTGTGGGGTGGGAGGGGGGAAATGAAAGGCTTCTCATCAAGAACCTCTATAGCAATTCAAGGAAAAAGATTTGGCTGCTTTTATCCTGGGCAATTACACTGGAACTATCCCCTACTATACCATATGTGACGCAATGGAAACTGCCCACACTATTAAATAGGAGAAGGGGAGATCTGTTTGGTGAAATGAAGGCAGCCCCGCAAAACTTCCCAGTCCTTGTAAGACAGGACAAGACAAAGAAAAGCTTTTATTTAACGCTGTGGCTTGTTGAGCACAGCTTCTCTGTGACATGCAGCCTTGCTTACAATAAACAGCTTTGGGGGGTTTCAAATGCCTCAGCTTTGCTTCAGTGTGTTTAATCACCTGCAAAAGCTGTTTATTGCCCTGTATACTTCCCCCACCATGAACATTATCCTTTAAGTATAAGGCTTTATGGTGAGTGTAAGCAGTCCAAATGATGTAAGGTACAAGGCACTAGCAGAGCTATGTGTGAGCACAGATGAAGTAAATCCGTATGAGGACTACAGACCATGAAAGTAGAAAGATAAGCTATAGTAATGCAGTGCGATGGTTTTGCAGGTGCTCTGCTTAGTCTTTAAAATTCCCCCTTGTTTGGTTAGAGCTGCACTGGCAGTCTCAGATGCAACTATCAAAAAAGATACATGTTCAAAAAAAAATGAGGCTCATGACAAAGTCGGAAAGGCTAATAAAAGGCAGTTGTTTGTACAGCTGCAAACAAAGCATAACACAGTATTTAAATGAGGAAATGTGATACTGTATAGAGCACTTGCTTTATTGAGAGAGGAGCACTACATACACTGGTAAAGAACCTCCTCCTAAAAGGACATCGGCAGCGGGACAGTTAAGAAAAGACTATTTACAAAAATATAGAACTTTTTTTTCCCCCTTCTCCTGAGAAAGGCAGAGACAAAGATTGCTGAATTCAATTCAGATTTCTTTAAAGTTTTTGGCAGTTTTTTTTTAACTTTGATTAAGAATCTAATAAAAAAACCAAGGCTTCTAGCAACTGTGCTGCTACAGAATTTGATAACAGCGATACAAAGTGGTGGCCAGTGTAACAATCACATTCCTCCCTATTTCAGAAAAGCCTAATCTCACTAAAATTCCTGACAGTACAGCCATTTTTACATAGAAGGAAGGAGGAAAAAAAAATAGTGTAGTAAGAAAATGAGAAGATAATAAATTGTAAACTGGAGAAAAAGACTTTGAGTCAAATGCCCTTTCATTGTCTTCCATGTCCTGAAATAGTCCCAAACAGAAGACATTTTACAGCTTTGACAAGCAGTTTGTCAACTCTTTTCCAGAAAGAATTATTAATTTACTCCTCCACTGTATGGATTTAAAATTTTAGTTTTCCTTTTATTTACAATTTTGGCTTTTTGGTGTTTTTTTCCATGCCAGGAGAATTCTAACTTTTATTGTATTTTTTTTACCATGCTTTTGTTCTACTTTTTGTATTTCTCAAATTGCTTTTCTTCCTAATTTATCAAATATTAGTATTATCCCAGTATTCACTTTCTAACTTCCCTGTTACTTCTCAAGCCCACCTCAATGAGTCCTAGTGAAGAAGCATAGATTCATTAGTTAAGAGGTATGGTTTTGCTAATGTCATGCTCATTTTTATGCTTCAAGCTATTTCCTATTTTGAAGGTATTTATTTGTCAAAATCATTTTTTCCTAGGAGTATTTTTGCTGGTGCACATATGAACTGAGATCTCGGCTAGGACCACGTGCTTGCTGTAGCTTGCAGCATTTGTATGGTGCTACACATGAACTGATTTCTCAACTAGGTCCAACTATAGCTTGCTTTCCAAGGAGTCTCCTTTGATTGCCTGTTGAAAGCAATTGAATTCTATATTAAAATAAATTAAGCAAAATTTGACTAGTGAATATAGATTACAGTTTAGGCCAATGGGGCGTGGGACCTTTGACTTCAAAAAGTGGTGAAGAAACTTGGACCAATACAAAAAGGACCCTTTGGGCTCCATCATGAATTGACTTGCTTGCAAAGACCAGCTAGCCAGGATAAAATCACTTTGGCTTTTACACAATTAGCAGTGGTTCAAGAAGTCTGGCGAAGAGAAAGCAAAAGGGCTATATTTGTTTCAATATTTGAAGTAAAAATATCAGCACAGATTCTTTGTGGAAAAATGATGAAACGCATTGTAGGTAGTAGGGCTCCTTCAGAGGAACATAATTCAGACAATTTTGGCATTAAAAAAAAATAATCACAATGTGTTATTGACAGTTAGGGATGCAGCATGGAATTCAGTGTATAATTCTGGTTCTTCACCTACATGAAGTGACTTGGGCTTTTAAATTAAATTATGCTAGCTCAGCCTCTAAGAGTCAAAGCCATAAACCTTGTAATATGTGTTTATATTGTGCAATGCTGCAAAAATAATTAAATCAACTTGTTTTTTAAGAAAAAAATGTTTTAAGTTTATTCAATGCAATTTCACAGTGCTTATAAGAGGATCAGTTGAATCAGTAAGCTAAAAATGCTGACATTTGAAGCAAGTACTGTTGCAAATACTAAACTGATATAATTGCAGATTCAGTAAGAGTTTCCACAAATTCCAATCTATTATGAAAAAACATATTCTTTATGAATGCCCATTCATTCCCCCCATCAAATTGACTGAAATTTTAATTCAGCTATCTTTAACTTAAAATGCTTTTACTCTGAAGTGTCAAATACGATCTGAACTGCTTTACAGCAGAGAAATACGGGGGAAAATTAACTTTATTTAACTGCAGCCATCTAAAAGATAGCTTTTCTTGGTAAGAAAAAATCTATCATTTCTTCAGAGCATTTTTTTTTTAGATGCCTATGTTAACACTGATGAATGCTAGTTAAGGTTTCTGGAGAAAAGTTAGGAGTAAAGCAGCCAGACTCGGAAAGCTGTTCAAAAGACAGAACTGCGGAAACGTTGGCTGACAGAGCGGTCTGGAGGCTGCTGGTCCAACTGCCCCCTCCAACCGGGGCTCTTGGCGACACTAGGTCAGGTCAGCTGAGTCCCTTTTGGGGAAGAGGGTGTTGGGAAATAGCTCTGACATCCTGTGCTTAGTCCCTATTCAGACACGTCTCTCTGAAGTCAGTTTAGCAAAGGATATCCCTTACCTTTTTGCAGTGACTTTTGCCTGCCTTTGTAAAGGGTACTGCAGATATGCACACACATCTGCATGTGAAGGAAGATGCCAAACTTGTAATTGTGATTAATTGTGGCAGTCACAAGTCAAACAATACAGGTCTTGGTGTAACAGGCAACTGAAGGTCTTTAACTGAAGGCCTTCAGTTTTGTCTCCTTTGTCAATTCAATCACTCATCTGTGTCCAGTGGCCACCAGAAAGCAGGACCCATGGCAATTCCAGGTGATCGAAAGTCATTAGGATCAAAATGTACCCACAAGACCCACTCCCTGTATTATAGGCAAGTGACAGCTTTTAGTCACAAGTGACCTACTTTAGACCGAGCAGGTTTCTCTTGCACTGTTAAAATCCATCAGCAGCAAATGTAGAACAGCTAACCAGTAAGTGCTTAGCTAATTTATACTTGTTTGTTAGCTATACAGAACTTGCTCTCCTTTCTTGTAGGTAGTACTGGTAAAGTCATATTGGTTACTATATCTTGCTGGCAAATGAATTAAATTTACCACTTAACCAAGCATGAAATTATGTTTTCAATTCTAATTCAATAAAAGCTGAATAAGCCAGGAACAGTTACATATCTCATGGAAGAATCAGTTATCACCAGACGTATCTGTTGTAGTCATTAAATAAAGTGGTTGCCCATCTATAGTGCATCAAGACAGAAAGCTGATAGCCCAGTTAGCTGCAATGAGCCAATGGAGGATGCAGGTAGTAAAGCTTATTGACTGAGATCAAAATACCTTAAGAAGTTAATGAAATGTAACCCTCATTTTGCAAAAAAAGGTGTAAAATCCCTATAATGCTCTGTAGGATTTTCCTTATCTGCAACAGTAGCAAAAGCCCTAAGTGTTCAATTACGATCAATCCAGATGCTGACTTTGTTCTGGTAAGTAAAATGGACTGCACTTACTCTGGCCTTGAGGCTAAGAGCACCACTCACAGCCAAATGGCTAAATTCTCGTGGGCTCCAAAGCACGGCCATCGTGTCAAACTGGGAGTGTCCCACTGCCCATGCTAAACCTTGGCCCGTTCCCAGGAGTGATTTGGAAAAGCTAGCTAGCACAGGCCAAATCTGTGCCAGAGATCATGTTAACAATTAAATAACATAAATGAAAAAAGGACTGTGCCTGGGCCCGTGTGCTGCCACTGCGTAATTTACTGGTGTAGATGTTATGGCTCATTCCCACAGAGCTGTGCAATGTCTTGTGAGCGTAAGTCAGCAGTAGTAGTAAGAGCACAAAACTGGGATCAGTTCTGTACCCTGAAGTTCAGATCAACCTCTGCATTGCAGGAGTCGGGGAAAAGGGGAACTATCCTCCTCCTCCTGGGACTGTTGTTCCAGTTTGTCTTGTTAGCAGCCAGTTTCTGTCTGCTCTAATGGGATTCTGGTCCTCTTGCAATATACATTAATGTTCAGACTAGAAAGATGATGGCAACTAGGAAAAAATATTCCTACAACCTAGAGGCTTTTAAAGATAAATTTACTATTTGTGTAGTTTCAAATTCTACAAGACAACAACATAAATTTTTCCTACAGAGCCTTGACAATCACAATTCCCTTTTTGAAAATTTTTAGAAAGAGAAGTGGGTGATGATCTATTGATCCAAAGCTGGTGCACGTTAATCCCTTATTTTCTTCTTTCAACAAATATCATACAAATGTTATTTCTCTTGGTTTCACCAAGAATGCTCTGAAAATAGTCTGTTCTACCTGCTAATTCATTTTACGAATCTCTAAGGAACAATGTTTCATATAATTTTTGAGTATGGAGGCCGGTTAAGTCTTCTCTTGAACTGCTACTTAAAACTCTGGGTCTGTGATGGGTCTGTGAACAAGCCAGTTTTCTCAAGAGAACTAAGTAACCCTCCTATCTAAAAGGATTACTTATTACCAAAACTCCCTCTGAAATCAAACACTTAATGAACAATCACAAAAATTGTATGTGTGCATCTTGTTTTACTGCTGTGCCAATGTCACTGATTGATACTTTTGCTGGACAGGACACTGTCACATCTCAGGAATCCTAGTTTTTAAGAAAATCCTGACTCAAGTGTTTTATCATTCTCTATCATAACACTTTCATGTACAGAAATCTTTTTTCTGCCTTCTTATGCTATTAAACAACAATTGTAGCAAGACTAACAGTAATATTTATAAAGTTTGTTGTAATTATTTGACACACTCTGTAATTCATCCAGCACAGCTGTTTCATTCCCCCATTACATACAACAGAAGCTGTAATATTGTCCCTAATTTATGTATGGAGTGTTCAGCTGAAGGCTGCTGCGTGCTTCCACACTGCGCGGCTCTGGCGTGCGGCTCAGCAGTACAGCGCTCGCTCCAGTAGTCACCTCTGTGCTGCTCACTGGAAAACAGCAGTCCCAACCCTCCAGAGAGCAGATGGTGTCTGGGAGAGGCAGGAAGAAAAGTAAGTGCAACCTAAGTGGTACACATCTTGCTCTTCCCAGCAGTTCCTCTCCTCAGGAATCTCTTCAGCAGTTCAGTGCCATATGAATATTTATGCTGGGCATAATGGCACACTAAGGAGAGGACAAACATTGTCAGGCAAAGGATTTCAGATGCTGGAATAAACAGTGTGTCATTTATAGCTAAAATGCTTTCAGGAAAAATGCATCTAGGTAGGAAGAGAGGATACTAGCAAAACCTGTTGGCCAAAATAATATCTAATCCTTTAAATAAGAAAGAGCCTAGAACTAGCTGAGGAAAGAGGATGGATTTAGAATATGTCCATATGAACAGCATTATCAAAGATGTCAAGACGAAACTGGTTTTTACCCAAATAATGATTTAAATGAAAGTGAAATACTCCCTCACTTAGGGTGATTTCTGGATTCTTAGCAATACCTTTTACAGGTTCTCATTAGCGCAGGCCTGAACAAATAGACTTATTTTGGAGTTTGTAATCAAGAATAAATTCTCAACTGTGTTTCTGTTTGTAGGGAAAGAAAATGTAATTCTGACTGTTATGTTTTTGTAGTTGTGTCTGGATTGCAAATAATAAAGAGTTGGTCCCTCCAGGAGGAGTTCAGGCCTTCACTTCCAGTGAAGAACACTTATTACAAAACTGGCCTAAGACTTCTTCCTGATGGATCATTTTTCCTCTTCCCCAGCACTATTTCGGGAGAGTAGGAACAGGAGGTGATAAAGCAGCTGGACACACACAAAAACATCTTGGTGATATTTGCAGTGATATTCTAAGGGGAACTGAGCAAACCTTCTGCTTCAAACAGCATTTAAAGAAGATGACATTTGGAAAAATATCAGTCCATTCAAACACTTTGAGCTCTTTAGGCAGAAGTCTCCTTAAAACTATGGGACCAAAGCTGAGATGGCCACCACGGCTGCTTGAGCTGCAGACCAGATGTGCAGTGCCAACTCAGATGTCCACTTTTCCTAGTTGGAGCTGATACCTCTGCATGCTCTGCTCCAAGCCAGCTTGTGTATTTTTCAGCAGACCCCCTTTTGGTATACCTTTGGCCTTGAGACTCGCTTTCATAGCTGTAAGAGAATTTTAGCTGTGACCTTGCAAAATATAATTATTATGTATTTTAAGTTGTAACAGCCCTTACATGTGTCCTTGTGTTACAGTTTGCAGAGATCCTCAGAGGGCTCTGTGATGTTTAGGTCTGTGACTTACGACAATAGTAAGAGGGTGGCAGATAACTTATGCTGCTAGATCTTCTGAAAGAAGTTTTTTCTAAAAGAATGAAAACTCCTTTGCTGAGACACAAGTCTCTTCTACATTCTTAAAATGTTCATACAAGCAATGTGACATTTTTATTAGTTTAGAGTTTATTTTACTCATGATACTGAGTTCTCAGTGCTAGTATCACTGAAAGATACTGAATATGATGCATTTCTGTTGGAGAAAATAGCAGCCAAACACTGACATGCAGAACTGCAATATTAACAGCTGCGATCTACAGGAAATACAATTTCATTCTTTAATGTACATCCACCTGCGCAATTCTGTGTTTGGTACCTGAGTCCCTAGCTCCTATAGCTCCTGCCTTTATAGAGACACGTCGCATAGCTACCTCTGAAAAAAGATATTACAAATAATTCGTTACAGTAGTAATAGTCTGGTTGTTAACCTGTTTCCTACTTTTCCTCCAGTAACTCCAGTACCTGCTAGTGAGTTTCGGCTAACTTTGACAAAGACGATATCTCAGTGTTGTGAGTGTGAAAAATGGGTAGAAGAAGGAACCAAGCTAGTACTGCACAGAGGAAAAGGCAAGTGAAACTCGGGTGTGGCAGGTTGCTGGTAGCAGTAGTCAGCTGGGCAACCAGCAGGTGCGTTTGCAAGCTGGTTGGGCCAAAGGAGCGTGGAATTAGCCACCGCATTTACTGCCTTTGGCTTCCGACGGAGGGGCTCTGTGAAGCAGTGGAGAGTGGTAATGGAGGCCCAGAGGAAGTTAGACTGCAATTCTGTAGGGAAGTAGGCGTCATCATTTCTGCTGTTTATAGAATGCTTTGTGTTAACAGAAGACCTGCAAAAAAGCCTTAAAAGTATCAAACCAGATACAGAAACCCTTTACCACCAAAATGTAGCTGTCTCGGGGACTGAGGACATTGAGGCGGTGATAAACGAGTAAGTGGATTGCACAAAATCTTTCACAATAATAGAGGACCATTCTGTTTGGAATTTGATCACAGATGCTGGCATACATCCCTGTGCTTCCATACAATATTCTAGTGTAAATATGTATATTTACACATGGGAACTCAGTGTAAGCACTATAAAAAGCCTGGATACAGCATCCATCTGGTTATGGGTAGATAGTGGCTTACATTGAGAAGATTTCAAGATCAAGTGCCAAATTGATCTAAAGAGCTTTAAGCCTGAAGTTTAGATTTGCAGGCATGGATTTACTGTTGGGTGGCTAACGAATCTGAAAATATCCCAGATATCAGTACCTTCTGTCTACGTCAAATTCATCTTGGTAGCAAGGTTTTGGGTGCGTAACTTTGTTATTCAGCATTCAAACCTGTCCCTGGGCAACATCATACCTGCAGCTCTGTTTAACAATGTTTCTGTACTTCTAATTGAGCAATACCTGATAAATGGCCCTGAAATGTGTCAAATGGGGATTTACATCCCAATCCATCTTCAGGCTACTGAAACCATGACAACCTGTCATTTTTAATAATACACTTGAAGGAAAGATTGTGAATGTGTATTTGCATCAAAAGCTGAAGTCACTCAAAAGTAGCTATTAATGTCCGTCAAATTAATAATGTACTTTACAAAACTAAATACAAAAATACATTTATATGGAAAGGCTGTGATGATATCAAAAGAAACAGGACACTTATGTGATTAAAAATAATGTCCCTTTTAATCCCCTTCCTCCCCCCTTCCCCCCCCCCCCCCCCCCCCAAAAAAAAAATCTTTGAAATAGCACCATTGAACACTATTATGGGTAGAGGTCTTAAATATTCCTAGGTGAAACAGGTCTAGGTGAGGTAGTTAAGGCTAACTTCTTAGTTAGGGCAAAGTATCTTCAAAGGAGCTTTTAAGTGCCACCTCAGCACAGCTGTGCTGCCTTTAGCATCGCCGCGGAAGATGCTATGATTTAAATTTGTCTCCAAGATGTATTTCTTTACACTGTGTGTTGGGGAAGGGAGGGCTGCAAATTGAAACTACATGGTTTTGCTACTATCAGCAGCAAACTGTGACGTTGATATGCTGCCTTCAGCTGCTGGCTGAAGGGATATGGGAGTAAAGGCTATATCCATTCCTTATTCCTACACATCCATCTGAGCCAAAGGAAGTCAAGAAACATGATTTAATCTTATTAACCCTTGCCCACACTTTTCCGACTTCCCCTCACTCCCAGCCCTATTATAAATTTCAAACGAACCTATGTGACAACATGCCATCTAGGTTAGTGTTTCTATGAACATCCTCTGCTGTTGTGCGGCTTCCCTGAGACTGAGCTGTTGTAATAAGGCAGAGTGCAGCGTGTGCTAGTGTGTGGGGTTTTTTTGTTTTGGTTTTTTTTAGCATGGTACCACAGCCTAAATATTAGTACTAATTATATTTATGATGTACGTGTTTTCACCTTATCCCCTAAACTGCTTTGAGGTAGTTAAGACCTTGTGAATTCATAATGGCAACACTGAAAGTCATCTTTCTTGAAAAAACTGAATAATTCTTTCAGATCTCCGATTGTCTCAAGAAAGGAACCTCCTCAGGGTATGTAAGCACCCATATGAACTTCCTCCAGATGATAATCAGTTATGATGCAAGTTATGCAGATTTAAGTCCAAGATGAGTTCACGGAAACCATCTCTACTTATTTACAGTATTATTCTGAGCTGGGGCTGAGGCAACATGGACAAAATATAAATTGCAAAAATCAACAGTTTATTGACTTTCTATACAAATTATGCTATTTCTTTGGATTGCTGCTTTAATCAAATGTCTTATGGAGTTTATGCATTCTGAAAACTTAATGGAAAATAGAAAACTGCAATCTCATACTCTCCTTCTCCTTTACTGGACTCCCATAATGATGAATGACAAGATAAAGCTTTTGAAAAAGGAGGAAAGCTGAGAGTCACACGCACATACACACAAAAGCATACACACGAACACGCTTATTTTTCCTAGAAGACAAGTGTTGTAAATTGAGATGGGAAAGGCTAAGAAAGGAACTGCATCCCAGAGAAGACTTGCAAAAATGGGATTGTTATGTATTTAGCATTTTCTACTCATGTACCAAATTTTTCCTTTTTCCTTTATCCAAGTTTACTAAAGCAAACATCTAAAAATATTTCTTTATTTTACTCTTGTTCACCTTTGCTAGTTAAAATAGACTCCTGAATGATTTTCGGGAGTCAAGCTTAATTTCCTTCTTTATGTCCCCTCAGGCACTTGCTCAGAAAGCTAAAATTTCCATTGTCGGGCCTAAACTGCAGCACTGTTTCTCTTTCAGGGATACAAGTAACAACTTGATAAAGAAGTGGAGGTAAAACTATGTAGTTATAATTGCTTTCAATTGAAAGCAATAGTTATATGATTGAACTATAGTTATAAATTAAGACACTTACCTATCTGACACAGCGAGCTGCCATACCTCTAATCAATACTACTATGAGCTATCATTTTCTGTCACTTTTTCTACAGGAAAAACATATCCCAAATAAAAAAGGGCAAGTGCAAATGCATTATTTTCTCTTTCCAATGTCCTTACAAGGCCTGCCACCTCCTGTAACATATACTGTCCCTTATAGTAAGAAGTTTCTTACCCTCAATTTATGCACACTCTTCCTCTGCTCCAGAATCGTCTACTGCTGGTTTTCCTCAGCCTGTTGAGGGGCACGCAGCTTATGTAGCCCCTCTGCTTTACCATCCAGAGTCCAATCTGATGAGGAGCTGCTTATCCACGCTCTTGTTTTTGATTATTAGAAACAGTTTGCTGACCTCTGCTTCAGTTCTTTCTTAAGCCCCTTTCTCTCATCTAATCCTAAAATACATAGTTTAATTTGCGTATCTATAAGCAAAGGGTGTCCACTTCTCTACAATCAGTGATTAACTAATTAAACGGGGGAAAACAATGCATGTGCCATTGTGAAGTGCCTACTCTGCCTGCAAGACAAGCAGAAATCCCTGGTGGAAATAAGGTAGTTTTTTGGTTACATTCAGAGCAAAACAGCGTAAGGAGAGGCGACTAGGTACTGTTATCTCTTGTGCTGGAGAGACAAAAACCAAAAGCAGTTTCTTAAGTGCAAGACTTAAAATTATTTTGTGCTTAATGCCCTAGCCATAAAGCAATTTTACTTAGCCTCAATTTTCTTAATTTATATGGGAGGGAGATCCACAAGTCAGTGTGAATCTTAGTATACTTTTTTGTTACTTCTACTTGTTTGGGACTGCTGTAATATAGCAACACCAGGCACCAGTCTATAGTTTCAACCCTACTACCCCCTCTCTGGATGACAGTTATGTTTAATTTAAAAAAGTGAGAAATTTTTCCTCAGTTTCCCCAAAAGCCCAAATCCAGCTGGTCAGGAAATGGGTCTCTTACAACCTTACAATTAACAGCTGCAACCAGCAGGCCACAAGCACTCCGTACCCCCTCTGCCTGCGTAACCATTTGGAAAGCTGGTGTAAAAACTTACTTTTTCAGCCAAAGATCTATATTTGGGAATCTCCTGTTACCAAACTCTATCTTGCTTCAATATCAAGAATCGCTGAAGTGACAGACAGCCGCTGGTATATATCCAGATCTAGTCCCTGAATACACATCTTCCCCCTATGGTCTACTAAGAACAAAGTTTGCAGGTACCTCGAAACAGTCCTTGGCAAGTTTTCTTGTTCTGAATAGCCAATGGCTAGGACTGATTAACAACATCTACTTTAACCTGCTAGTTTTATTTTATATTCACTTACTAATACATCTGAGAACACACAGTACTGTAGGAGTAAAAGAAATGTTTCACAATTATTCATTTTTTTATTCATTTAAGTTTTTGATGTTGGCATTGGACTTCGGACTTTCTGGAGCCACTCTACATCAAAACATCATATTATTCAGCCCTCTGAAAATTCACCACAAATCAGTTTACAGATGACATTGATGCTATTTATTCCTCCTGGACCATTTCTAGCAATTCATTTTTTATATTCCTACAGTGCTGAAATATCGTTCACACCGGAATCTGTCCTTTTAGTAATCACCAAAGCAAAGCTTGGCAGTTGTCATATATTGTACTCTTGAGAAAAATGTTAGTAATATTCTGAATTGATTGAACAGCATGGAATCAGAACAACCTGGCAGAGAAAGCACTTAACTGACTTCAGTTCCTAATTCTGTCTTTTTTCCACTCTATTTTGGTTTAGAAACTGCTAAATGTTGCCATTATTTTTGATGCATAGAATAAGCCAATTATTTATAAAGATATTAATTTAAATAATACATGATTGCATTCATTAATGTCCCATATAAGAAGACAGAATTATGGATTGTAGTGAGTAACTGTCCTTCAGGGACAGCCCTTGGCCAGCAGACACCGATTTTTTCAGTTCCCCAGAGATTAACATGAGGTAGAATGGTCTTTCTTAAAAAGAAAGAGATTTTTAAACAGAACTTTACATGTTTTAAAACAGAGTTTAAGTCCTTGAGCATGACTAAAATGATTAGTAACAAATGGCATCACTAATGTGACAAGGTTTAATTAACTGAAAGGGATTCACTTTGTATCTAAAGCAAATATTGTTACTTAACATTATTAGGAGAAAAAAAATAACTACAGCAAAGAACTGGTAAAAAAAAAAAATGCTCATGCTCCAAGATAACAGAAATTCCTGAAAGGATGCTAGCGTCCCACCCAAGAAGCAGTTAGGGCACCAGGGCCAAGAACTAAGCATGCTAGTGGCAGAAGTGGCTGCACCAGAACCGCCAGCCCTGCTCGTGCCACAGCTGATGCTGTCTAAGCAAAGGCACCAGGACCGCTATTTGTGATGGTGTTCAAGCACTTAAAACCACGTACAGCTGCACAGATGCAGCCTCTACAACCCCAAGTGACATCTACTGGTATCTTTCAAAGTCTTTATTTCATTTAGAATATCCCCAAGGACTTTTGCTGCAAAGAATTTCTTACAAATTACCAAATTACCACAGAAAAATCTAAGATTTCCTCAAAATTTGAGGAGGTCTACAAAAACAAAATACAAAATGTCCCCCACAGGCAGTAGAGTGGAGGCCAAGACAGCAGCAAACCTTTCCTTTGTGGTTCTGCTTCAGATACTTGTCTTCCTAGTATGTGTTTCTCCCTAAATTTAGAAATATAGTACTGCCTTTGCACACATATAACTGCTTCTCAGCTAACCCGAGCTTTAGATAATTCAATCTTAAAAATCTTGGCAATAGGATCCTTGAAAAAAAGTCCACAGACAACTGGGAGACCAAAGGCAGATGGTCTGCAGAGGGTGAGGGGGAAAGATTTTGGGGAACAGAGGCAAAGATGTTCTTGGAGAAGAGATACTGCCAGCATGAGTGAAAGGAAAAACAGGTCCCAGCAGAGGAGGTCCTAGCTCGGTGTGAAGCCCCATACTACTGTGAGGTGGTTTGTGTATGATGAGCAGTTTGCAGACCACAAGCTGGAAACCGCTGCCTTGGAGACTGGAATCCATAGTGCTTTTTGTCAAAATGCCGCTACGCTGCACTAGCTCCTCTGTTAAGCTATTCTGTTGTCCAGTTCTCATTGCCTTGGTGCCTATGTGAACCCAAAGAAAAAAAGTAAAGCAAGTAAAACTGTATTTTTCTTTGTGACAGAGTGGAGAGGTGTGATTTGTATGTTAATAAGGGTTTGCATTGTTTATTAAAAAGGAGTGTTTATCCGAAAAGGGCTGTGTTTAAATTCACTAAAATGGATACTCAAGAGACAAAGCTGGAACTGAGAGAGAACTGAAACACGGGGAGTTTCCTCAACAGCAGCTTTTTTTTTCTAGAGAAATTATCTGCATGTAAACTCATTAAGAACCTCGTGGTGAAACTCTGTATCTTGAAATCCAATTATCTGTATCAATGATATTCAGCCCTGAGGACCTCAAAAGCCACGTTCTCAGAAAATGGAGACGCACAAATGTACAAAATAACGGCACAACACAGCATTAACACCTGAAGATGTAAACTGCATGATCCAGTACTGCACTGCAATGGGTGGACATCACATAAAGCAATATATTATTGCTCACTGGAACTTTATTTTTAAAATTGAATTGAAGTGGTATAAATATGGCAAACTGCACTGCCATCCCGTTTGCTCCCAAATGGAATGAGAAGTTTCTTTTTAACCTCTCTTTCAGTAATTCAGAAATATTAAGGCCAGAAGTCACTATTAAGTTGCCTGCTGTGTAACAGGCCACAGATCGTATTCTTTTCCCCTTGCAGGCTGCTGGGTAGGAAGACAATGATGTTGTTCCTTCAGCATCTCTTTTCAGACAATTCTGTTTCTTTAGTAACGAGAAAATACATTTTTTTTTTATTCTCAGCTGGTCTAAAAATTTGGAGGAAAGTGTCAAGATGGTTTACTTCCAATACCTTCCAATATTAACACTGAAATAAGGGAAGCTCTCTGACAAAAGATACTAGAAAAGTAACTACTAGTGTGAAGGTGGAAACCTCATTCCAGATAAATTATATAAAGGAAATGGTTTGGAATGGTTTTGGTCTGATGTTTTAGAAATACAGACCAATACAGGTAACTAGTTAGAGAAATTAAGCAATGCTCACACATACACAAACGAATGAACAGGAGAAACCAGTGCTAAGAAATGGAAGAGTTAAGAGGAGATAGTGTAAGCCTGTGAGCATGTTGTCCGCTTGTGTTATTGGAATTGCTCTAGGCGTGGGCTTGCATTCTGTTCCCGTGGGTGAACCTCTTCTGTTCCTACTGAAGTTAATTTAAAAAGTGAATCACACAGAGTAGAAATGTTTTCAAAATCAGAAAACTGATGTCTACTTTAACAGTAAAAACCTTTGTTAAAAATTTGAAGTTACTCTTCCAAGAATAACTTTACCGAAAGTTTCCGTACATCTAACTGCTCTCTTAAGGCTTGACTCCCCTCCGAACACCCTTTCTAAATGATGTGTATAATTTTGACTTTTGTTCACTGTGCATCTAAGATAGCTTGTTATAACTGTGGTTTGAAATCATATTAAATCCCTTTTTTATTTGCTCATCATTTTCTTGGGATCAATTCCATAAAATCCTTTAGGGTGCAGCATAATCACAGTTAAGTGTTGTTTAAGAAATTTCCTGGCTGCTCTATCAATTAGTTCATTGCCCTGAAAACTGAAGTGCTTCGGCCTATAAGAGACACACCTCTATTTTCAACATACAAGAACACAATAACAAAAAAAGTGAACGCAAATATACTACTTGCAAAATCAAATTCTTACTGAAGCCTTAACAAACAGTTTTTTTAAAAGCATCAAATTGCAATCTTTTGCTCGAAGGAGAGTTTTGATTCAACTATTTTAGATATCTCTCTAAAATAGGCTAAAGTTCAACTAGAATAAATCCTGTTCTCATAACTTGACAGAAGAGCATCACTGTTTGACATCAGCAGGATACCATTTCTGAGTGCGAAAAGAACACCTCATTAGTGATAAAACATCTCCCAGGCCCTCAGTACCTCCAGTGTTTTATTAATAATCAGACATTTGCTTCATCCTGAGCTGGCACAAAACCAGTTAAATTCTTAGAATTGTTAAAGGTAATAAATATTCTAAAACTCCTGGCTTCAACTCGCTGGAGTTTCCATGTAATTTTGTTCTTAAATTTCACATTATGTCATAGCATAATTTATAAATAATCTGAAATATTTCAGACTTTACATAAATATTAGAATCTGTAAAACTCTTACTTTGGCATCAAAAACAAAAACCTCAATGCATTTCTGTTTAAAAAGGAAAATGTACATGTTCCTTTGAAATTTGGACCGGAGTTGGAAGCACTACTGTCCTTCAGTAAGCAACGATATCACCATTTTATCCTTTCTGTTAAGAGGCTCACATCAATTCTGATATATGTGCACACAAACCACCAGAACCTCAGTGGGAACTACAGAGCAAATTCCCAATATCTCATACTGTTTCCAGGAGAAATCTCAATTGTCAAGATGCCAGGAGAAGATAAATCACTTTGGAATAACCTTTTGTTAGCATCTCTGCTTGTTCTGATATTGGTTATTCTGTAAGTCACAATGCTTTTTCATTTGCTTTGTTCTGTATTGCAGAAGACTGAATAAAAGAAGAGATCTACCTACACAGACTAAGCAACAAAATATTTAAAATACCTTTTTAGGCACCTCCAAATAAGGTAAACAACACAAAACCCATTCTGAACTAATGACTATTTCCAAGAGTGCTAACAAATTCCACTAGGTTCAAGATATTTTATTTATAAAAAAAATCTGTAATTAAAAAATATCAAACAGCCAGTTGGATAAACAGACAAATAACTTGGTTATTTGTGATTGTTCCTGAACTTCCATACTGTGAATACATTCTTCAGTGAAAAAAAAAAAAAAAATCATTAGGCGTAATCATTAGGATCAGTTTTAATTTGAAATGTTTCAAATTACTACCACTCTTTGAATGGCAATTTTGGAAGAAAGTATTTCTCAGAAATGAACACAGCTGATTTTTTTGTTGCTCAATTCTAAAATTTGTCTTCACTCCTTATTTTTAGTAAGTATATTCATTATAATTTTTTTAATAGACATAAATTGAAAGAATGAATTAGCCCTTAAGTTCCATAATACAGAAAATCAATTTAACAGTCACATATGTAAAATGTCCCCTGTGCTATTAGCATCACATGAGATCATTAAAAGTGAAACATGCTTGGGATCTAAATCCGTTCTCCTCCTCCCTGCAATTTTTTCATTGTATGCACTGACATATAGTAGTTTCAGTTTAGCTTACAGGCTCTGAGTCAGCAGCAGAAATGCACTTGCTTGACTGTTTTTCAAATTCATAGCTATAAATAGTTTCTGGTCAATTATTTTGCCTCATATGCATGCAGTAGCACAATGCTGCAATATCAGAGATGTAACAACTTGTAGAAACATTTATGGAACTTGTACTTTTTACTAAAATTAAAAAAAATAAGCAAGGTGGAAAGACCTCCTTGAGGCCATAATTTTAAGCTTTTTGGTCTGTCAGGTTAGTTTAAACTGCCAATGAAGGCTAAATTTCCTTCTCCCAGCTCTGCTATGGAGATGATAACCTCCGGTGGGGGGAAAGAGTGGCGATCTGAACATGACAAATTAGAAAAACAGTTCAGCAAGACTTACTAGAATCAAGCCCTTCAGCGTCTACATACTTAGATCACTTCTCAAAAGACAATTTAGGATTTGTGAAAGTTTTAGCACTGAACATAACTTTGAGACAGTGTAAAAAAGAGAGGCTAAGATGACTGATTAGCATATATCAGTCGTATTTCTGTAAGTACACATACCTCAACAACAATCTCCATATATTTGCAGACCATCATTCTGTCAAGGTAGTTTTCTGTCTCCACCTTTAGTGCACAAGGACAAGCCTCAAGGTTTATGTTCTGAGCCACAGCTGGACACATCAGCTAACCTAAAATGACTCTGGTTTCATACCTCAGTATATTAAAAAACACTTTCTAAATCTGTTTCATCTGATTAGATTTCCATAAACCTCCATTTAAAATACAGAAAGAGAGGTTAATAAACTAATCAGCTGTGGCAGACATTCTACTCACTTTCAACATGAAATTATCAGATTGATTTTAGCCATATAAGGTAGTCTTTGCTAACCTATCATTTCCATCATTTCCAATATACTTGGAGAGGTGCTTATGACCTATTAAAATAAATGTTGTCATTTAGTTTTATAATTAATATAAGTCGGGAGATGCCCAATAAAACTTGTGTTTTTAAGATTCTAAGTGCCAATATTCTCTAAATAACATAAAAACAAGATTACTTTTTGAACACATCTGTCTGCCTGTCCTATGCTCAGGTAGAAATTACACAGCTCCCTTTATTTCATAGTACGAAGAAGCTTATCATCCCTCCCTGACCCTTAAAATGATGACACAACAAGGTTATCCTGATTTAGATTAATAAAAGTAGGGTTTGGCCATCTTCAGCTACATTTTTAGAACAGCAGCTTTAAAATTCCACTCAGGATGAACACCAAATTTAATTATTAACATGCAGTTTTTACAAAGGAGATGCTATTCTTCTAGACAGAAAAGTTTCAAGTAACAGACAGGTCAAATGAAAATGTAAATATGCACTAGAAGACATCTAAAAATACATGGTTGCTATCCCTCCAACAATGATAAAGCTTGGATTTGCACAGGATTACCTTGTTATTCTGCCTCGAAAGTGACTGAGATAAAAGTGTTAATGCTTCAGAAATATAAATACAGCAAAATGTTTGTAAGTCTATTAACTTCTTGCTGTTATACCAGAGCATGATAGAATTCATACCTTTCTTCCCCCTGTGTTTATGCGAAGTGGAGTTAGGAAGGGATCAAAAATCATATGGCTGGTTTCAATGTTGACAGGTGACTGTCTTTTCCCAACAGAGCAAAGATTCCAAGCTGAGTTCACCAAACCCCAAAAGGAGGGAACTGCAAAATAAAATTAAAAAAAAAATGCAGATTTAAGAAAAGTCTGAAAAAGAGAAATATATGCAAGTATTAATTAAACTTGTCATACTGTCTCCATGCTCACTAAAGCTGAAAACATAGATATGTTAATCAAGTACCTGAAATGTAAAACCTTATACACAAAGACCAAAACATACGATTTCATATATTCTCATATCAGTGTATTTTTTGCTGTCTTGACAGTACCTAGATATAATACAAGACTCAATTATAAATAGCTCCTTTGTTATTAAATCATAGAATATTTACTTAGCAATAGATAATGCGACTCATTTGTCCTTACGCTAACTTTACATGCATACAATGTATCCTTGGATTAGAAACAACCCATTTTTACTCAGTTTTTAAAAAGTCTTCGTGTTTAGTAAAATTCTTTTTAAAATAAAAGATTACTATAAGTGACATATTGTGATTCTGAAGAACAGGTTGCTCTCTAGACAAGTTCTATTCATTTCTTTTCCATTCACGCACACCTCTTTTAGTCAAAGTTTGTATTTTAAAAACTTACTGTTGGAAAAGCCATATTTTGGTGGTATCTGCAATGGCTTGGAACATGGAGGATCCCCTGAACTCAACTTTCACAAGTTGAGTCACTTTAAAAGATTTTGTGCCCTAACTGGCAAAGTAAGAAGAATGTTCTGTGTGTGAGTATGCACTGCTTCTCATCAGATACCTGCAGACTGGAGGGTCATATTGCGTTTAATCTGCAGTTTCAAAATTTAGACAAGATCAACCTGAACCTCTCTTTGGATGATCAAAAATTTCTGGCTAAATGACTGAGAAGCAACTTACAGAACATATGAAGGACAAACAAATTTTTGTGTGCACTCTTTGCCCCTACTGAAGTTTACGATGAGGCAACGTTGGCTTTGTCATAATTATTCTGTGTAGTTTTGTGTAGCAGGTGGAAATTTACAGGTGCTAATGTTGATGTTCTGTTTGGAGGATTTGTTTTTCTTTATAGATTTTTATTTTTTCGTAACCTTTGAGCCTCACAGCATTTTTCTGATCTCCAAATTCTGCATGATAAAGTCTATAAACCCAGACTGGAGCAAGAAGCATGAGGCTGAGCTCATGGGGGCAGGAGCACAGGTGTTTTGCCTAAAGGGTGGAGTTGAAAAGAACTCATCAGCCGCTTATAAGAAGCCTTGCAGATGCTAAGGCTAACTGCATGTGGAGTATAGCAGTGTGAGTGCTTTCTTCTGAGTGAAATCTTTGGCTGCTCTGGTGGGAGCTACGTGGATTGTTGCTTTGGTTTGACCCTCATGTTTGTAGCAGACTCAACTCACTGCGAATGTTCCTTGGAGGAAAAATAGAAGGAAAGTATCTCCTGAGTACTGTTGCCTCAGGAAAATGGCTTATCTTGGTGAGTGCTTTCCTAACAGTTTAAGTGAAGTTTAAGCATGCTTAGATGTAAAATTTTGGTTGAGTTAAAATCTAGCTTCCTGTATAAGCTTTTCTATGGAAGTAAAAGATCTTAAGTTTCTTTAGGCTGTTGCTTGCACAGCGGAACTCCAGCACAAGTATCTACAGAGTACAGATGGAAAATGTTTTGCAAATGTTGAGCCTCTACCTATCCCAGTAGTACACAAGTTATTATCAACAGATACTACTTTATATATAACAACTGAAAGCTTTTTTCTTTCTTTTTTTTTTTTTTTTTTTTGATAAAGCTTTCTTCTTTCTCTGATTTGAGTCTCTGAGTGTCTGTGTGTCTTTGGATGCTTCATAAGCACGTAAGCTTAAACAGCCCTGAAGAGGTCTAAGTGGCACTGTCCTTACCTCACTCTACTGGGTATTTCTGGCTTGAGAGTCATAAAGGTTTTGTGGGGGGCTCCTGCTAAAAGTTAGTAGCAGGATTTTTGTTAACATCATTAAGCAATAACCCATGCAACGGGGATAAAAAAAAAAAATCTAAAGTCTCCTTACATCCTCTAGTTGAACAGTTCTGAAATGAGCACTAACAGTTGATCCAGCTGGCGTGCAGTGCCCAAACCAGGGAGCTATGATTACTAGGCACTATGTGAAGGCTGGAAGGAGGAGTCACAGTATAATGCCATATGAACTTGGGTAAGTGAAAGGCAAGGAACAGCACTCAGGATTGCTAGAAAATGTGGGCAGATGCCCACATCAAATTAAGTCACTAGTCTCTCTTTGAATAATAAACCCACCCAGAAGGTCAGAAGGAAGGCCCTTAAAATAGGCCTGATGTGATTTTATTCTATTCCTTTATTTTATTTTTTAATGAAAGGAAGGTATGGTTCTATTTTTTTTTTTTTTGGCTCCTCTGTCCACACTATTGGTCAGCTCCCAGTGGACACTTCTGTGATGTGGCAAGTTCCCAAACTTACACTAAATGTTGATGCATTGCACTACCTTGCTCTTTAGGCAAAGCAAGGCACAAGTTACACCTAGTTACTGAGTATGTGCATGTGCTACTTGTTCTTTAAGTACTGTAAATCTCATTATAGCACTACTGTTTGTCAGAGAGAAAAATGCTTCTTATGCATGAGCCTACAGTATACAGTTTAGCTTAACACTGAGATAGCCAGGTTTCCCTTGATAGATCCTGCTGTGTTTCTTTAAAAAAAAGGATTAATATTTATGATGAAACTGTAGAGCTGTAGGTTCAAGAGGGGAAATATTCAAAGGGAATTCTTCTTACTTGAGTGGTTTAGTACTACTAAAAATTTCCTGAGCACAAATATTCTAGGTATTGGTACAACATAGAGAATTCTTTAGTGAGCTTTATAGAAATAAACTAGACGTAAGTGCAATAAAATGGCAAGCCAAACAAATGGCAGTCAACTCCCTTCAAATTTGTATTACTTAGTCTGGTGTGACTAGGATCCTCCCGGAAGAGGTGCACTCTAGATAGCGGCTATGAATGGATGTTTCATAATGTTCTTTCTGGTTTTGACAGGGTGACTTTGCATTCTACTTGCTACCTGTCACACCAGCCCACTGCTGGGGATCAGGAAGGTGGAGCTCTAACGTTATGGTGTTGCGCTGCAAAGGTCAGACTTGTCACCCTGACATGTAAGTCTGCTGCAATCTTTGATTTCTTCCTAAATGCCTGGGTAATTCGCTCATGAGAATCGCTGATGTATGCTTGGTGCTACCTCTATTACATATGATTGCCATTACTGCACTTTTTTTTGCCCAACCTTTCCCCTGTGATCAGAAAGACTCAGCTTATGCTTCAGCTGAAGTAAGACTGACCCAAGACTGCACACCTAAGCTAATTAATAGATGAGGATATTATGTAATATTAATGTCTGATCACATGTAATCAAGGTAATTAGTGGTGCTGCCTAGATGTTCAAAGTAATGGAAAAGAATTTAGAACCATAATGGGAAAATCCAAGGAGGCTTAAATCAAACACAAGAACCAAACTCACTGATTATACTGAAGAAATCAGTAGTTGAATGTAGGAGAAATATAAAACTATTCATTATTTTGTTACTCCAGGCTCAATAAAGGAAAAGGTTCTATCAGGAGTTAAATCATTGATGAAATATCTTTTTCTCCCCCACAACTACCTGCATTACATTTCCCATTAATAGATGACTAGTTTTTTGTGGAATAGTCTACATCTTTGTGTAGACCTTTGAAGTATTTGGCAGTCCTGTATAAGAGCTACTCTTAAGCTAAATTGCACACAGCCTGTGCGCTGGCTTACAATCTCATTTAACACGATTCTCTAGCTATTGGTCCTTCTGCCAAAGTTTTTGTATACTGATCGTGTCATCTCTGCTATTGCCTATATAGTCCTATAAATTTGTACTGCTTGAGAGCTGGTTTGTCACAAATGTTACAAATACATGAGGTGATAAGTTTTTACCTGGCCAATGTCCTGCATTTGACTTTCTCGGAACAGAAAGGAAAATGGATAAATTCAAAGTTGACTTTTTCTGTGTACTAATATGCTATGGACAAAACTTTCTTGGTGTTCTAGTGGGAGAAAGTGAGGAAGATAACTTATTTTTTTTCTACCTATGCAAAAAATCAATGATGCCCTTATTCATAGCCTATGTCTTATTGCAGCTGCTATTTTTTCAATTTACTGAGCAGTTACATTAAGGTATATGAAGGTACTTTGTCATTAGCATGACACACAAGAATGAGGGATTCTGATGGCTTTTACCAAACCTATGCATGACCACAGTGGAATAAGCAGCTAGAACAATAAAGCAAGAGTTGATTACTCTTCTCCTGGTGATGAGCACAGATGATGTACCTAAATAAAAATAGGTCTCCCATCTCTTGGGGGAAAAGCACTGAAAGAAGAGTGTCCAATAAGGATGCCTTTTTTGCTACAGCAGACTGAGAAGCATACTGGAGCTGTACATGGAGCATGGTGATAGGTGTGCAACAGTGCATCCAGGCTCTGAGGGGAAGCAATTTTTTTTTTCTAGTTTGAGGCTGCATTCTCTGTAGCAAGGTATTAAATATTACTTGATTTTTTTAAAAAAACTGCTGTACTCAATGGTCTAGGTGATGAATGGATTGTGGACAATTAAGTACAGCCTCCTGGCTGCGGAAGGCTTACTTAGATTTCTTCTGAGTTCAACCCATGTTTCATTTCTGTATCATAGAAATCATAGAATGGTATGGTTAGAAGGGACCTCTGGAGTTTATCTAGTCCAACCCTTAGTGTAGCCCATACGTTGCTCTTACAGCAAAATCATTGTGTGTAGCTAGTTTCTGAGGCAATATCTGAATAATCCCTGAGATTCAGTGATTGGAACAGTTTGGTCTAGTTCAGAAGGAAACAGATGCATTGCTTGGAGGTGGAAACTCTGTACTCAGTGGCACTCTTGGCTCTGTGGGGGACAGAGTTGGTTCATCGTGTAGCAGTGCTTCCCTGGGCTGTATCTGGCTGCTACATTGAAGTCCTGGCTGTGCCTTCCATTCTGAACTCACTGTGGAAAGGCTAGAAGTGCCACGCTGTGAAATGGTACCCCATCAGCTCTCAACTTCACAGTCTAGGGAGTCCTTTAAGCTACTTGCAGTTGCTTTGAAATATGCCTACAACTGTGGAGATGCAAAATGATGTTTTAAAACGCTGCTAGCCTCAAATAGACACAAGTTGACTGGCCTGGCACCAGCCTCCGCTTTATCTTGTCCATCTCATTGATCAGATGTTGCTGGCACTGGGCGGTTAAAAATCAGTAAGATACTAAGATGACATTTATTGTTTTAATCTCTTGCGTTCAGCGTCAGCTGTGCAAAACTTTCATGGAGAAAAGACTGCCTGCGTCCCCAAGTGGCATAAGAAAAGACTAAATACTAAAAAAGAGAGAGAGCTAGACAAGATAGCCAGGTTGCTTGTATTGTTCAAGGCTAACTTCCTCTTTGAAGTTGGTTCAACTTTCACAGAATCACAGAATGGTTGAGGTTGAAAGGGATCTCTGGAGATCATCTAGTCCAACCCTGCTGTTCAAGAGCACAGACCTTCTGGATTTAAGTTACTTTGTTCAAGTTCATGAACTGAAATAAAAGGCAGCTTATTCATACAGCAGATTCCTGTTTACGTATTTAAGCTTTAGCATCAGTCTAGGCAACAGCATAAAACACAATCAGATTGTATTTGTGCAGCAATTATTCTTGCCCCGTGTAATTACTGGTCCCTCAGATAAAATCTCAAGCTACTTTATTGAAGCTGGGAATTGAAACCACAGAGAAGCAGCTATCTATGTACATCAATAAAGCAGTCCATTAATTATTTCCACCTACTCAACTTGAAGAAAATTACCATACTAATGCCTCTGGATAACCACATGACCTGCTCTGCTTCTACATAAAAGCCAAACATAAAATCATAAAGGCTTGGAGAGATAAATCAGGGACACCAAAGAAATGACAGAGTATAGAATGGCATTCACGTAAGTAATTGGTCACAGGAATCTTCAGACTGCAGTAATATTAGACAGGATCAGGATGGCCTCAAATTTGAGAACTTAAATATTCTGATTTCCTTTTAACAAGTGAAAAGTTGATAGCTAAAATACATTCCCAAGAGAGACAGCAATATGAATTACCATTCAAAAGATAACAAATCATTAAAGCTTTTTTTTGTCAGTAGATCTTGCAAGATATCAGGAAGTGAAAATAGCCTAGAGCTGTAACTGTATCACATCACATACTGCTAGTTTCACAGTGGTCTGTTCAAATGTCATCGTCCCCTCTGTATGAAGGATTCTCAGTGACAGGAAAGTTCTAGCTTTCTGTTTTCCCTCATTTAGGCAGTGCAGTTGAAGTGGGAAATGGGGAAAGGAAGAGTTAAGATTCTGGAAATATACCTTTAAAAATGGTTCAGTTCTACTATGTCTTTAATACAAACATCCTGCAATACTCTTTTCAATTTACCTTTTAATTATGCAGCAATTAACAGCTGTAGTTTAAAGAATTTCTTTAAGAGTATTACTTGGAAAAAAATATTTAGCAGTTAGTGACCTCTAACCTTGCAAAGCTTTTGCTATTTTCATCTACACATTTGGGATACCAGTGCAGAAAACATCACCATCTCTTTTATAATGTTGATTAAAGCAGACTAACATCCCTTTATATATTATATTAATTATGAAGACCTGTTATATAACAGTATGTAATTAGATTCTCTACCACAATGTAGTCAGTTAACACGTACACTAAACCATACAGTCAAATACTAGTTTCACCAAAATTTAGGTCAGCAGCTTAGATGGTACTGATAGAGGCTTTTTCTAACGTACCTCTTTGCGTTATTATGGCAGGAGGAGGGTGGTATAGATAAACGAGGGGGTATCTACAGGCAGAGATATACCTTGGTCCAAGACTAAGTAACCTCAGTAAGAGGTTTCCTAGGGCCGTTGCTACTGCTAATTGAAAGTTTTATTGTACTTTTCTCTCTCATTCCAATCAAAGGATATATAATCTTGGAAAACTGTCTCTCTGTGTAATCTTAGCAAAGTTCCAACTGTAAAAGATTTAGGGTAAATATGTCCTGAAATAGAAATGAAACTCCTAATGGAAGCAGTTTGGTTCAAGGCTTAAAAGAAAGGGGGAGGTCGAGTGGAGCTGGTGCAGCTTGTGTGTTAGAATGTCAGTCCTGGGTAAAGGAAACTCCTCTGGTCACCCCTCTGCCACCAATCGCCAACAGGGCTCAACTGATTCCCCTTGAAGCAGGCAAAGAACAGGCTGGTAATTGCAGCTGAGCAAGTTTGCCTGATGCTCACTGCGATTTCGAGGCGTGGAAAGGAAGGGGAATTTGGCCTGAATTTAAATAGAGACTGGAAGGGGAAAAGATGCAATGCAAAAAACTTAAGAACCTGGATTTTGAGCTACATGATTTTTAAAAGTAACCTTTTCATGTTCAGTCTTCTGTTATTTTTGGTAGTGTTTTTCAATCTGTAAAATTTGGAATTTGGGACTTTGGCTGTTAAATAAGTGACTGTTTTGAGGCAGGGCAAGTGAGATCCAGAGTTTTATATAAGAATCAGAAATGTGAAGAAAATGTGGAAAAAAAAATGAAATGTGAAGAATGAAAGTTGTTTAGAGAAAAGTAATTTGAAATTTCTATTGCTTTAAGGAAAGGGGAAAGACTGCTTATCTAGCAGATAACTTGAGCTCTGTTCTGTAGATTCAGCTTTATTTTAATGTCTTGGGGATATTATTGATCCTTTTGCTGAAAAATATAAATGAAAGAAGGAACATAAAACCCTACAAAACACACTCTTCTACCAGAAGTGCTCTTTCTGGAGCTGGGATACCCCAGTGCTTCACAGCATAGCAACTGTGTTAATAAAAACAAAACATAACTGTCAGGTATGAAGTCAGGAGTTAACTGTTTGTTGCTCAAAGTCAATATATGCCTGTATCTGTCAACTAGTGCTGTTCATTAGCATGAACATAATGAGCAGCATGCTCAGATGGGATGGGGATATTAAGGGCTCCTCCTGGCGAAGGCTGGCACTGAGAGGCAGCTGTGGTTTCGGGGGAGCATCTGGGAAGGGTTAAGCAGTCCCTTTCTCCTGAAGGCTCCTGTGTATGATGGAGTGCTCCGGCATTACTGGTAGCGATGTACTATTTTTGTTTCCCACAAGACTCTTACAGCTAACGACAGCGAGTAAAGCAGAAATGTCCTGGCTCTGCTGACTTGCAAAGGCAAGTGAGAAGCAAGCGCCGAGTTCACCACTGAGTGCTGCAGTTCATATCTGTAATGACAGTTCATGACAGAAACATCGTTCTGCATTCTGGCGTTTTCTAGAGTAATCGGTTTTCTCTGACTCTGTTCTGAAGAGCTCTGACCTGCTGGAGGATGCTGTTTCCACAGTGAGATTACAGAAACTGAAATGGTTCTTGGAAATGTCAGAGCTCCATAGGATGGCTGGCTAGATCCACTTATTCATGGCCCAAAAAGTTGTCTGGGCCATGCTGATCTCAGCCCAACGCAGTGCTGCCAAGCCTCCGTTCTGAGCAGAGGCCTTAATGTGAAGTGCTTTGGGCCGGAAAGGGAACCTTGGCCTCTGTAGCTGCCACATCAGACTATTCTGTCATTTGTTCTCTGCTGATCGTCTTCTAGTGACTGATTTTTCTACTGCTTGTCCAAGCTGCAGTTATACTAAGATCTGGTATTTCTGCTAGAGGGAAAATCTCATTGCTGCTTCCTTGGTAACATTTCATACATGGTGTATGCAGGCTCTGCAGGTTGGCTTCTGCTGCTGTGTATAATTTAAGAGTTACCTAGGAAAACTTGCATGCTTAGAGAACCTGACTCTCTTGTGAGTAATTCAGCTCAAATTGTTTCTGGGATGTCTCTACTAATCTGTGTGTGCAAGAGGCAGAAGTGATTCCTCTAGTTGTGTGGGAGCTTAAATAACTACAGATCTTCTAAAGAGGTCAGGCTCTTCTGTATCTTCTGCTTTCCTCCACAGTAACAGTATTTGTATCTTACTGAACTCTATAACACTAGGTAAAACAATTTACACAGGAACTAGTTTACGATGCAAAGGGATAGTTGAGCAACAGTATTCAAAACAGTTGATGCTGTATTATGATTTCTGTATTCTGTAGGCACACCAAGGGACAAATACAGTGCACAGAAAATGTAAGTTCTACCCAACAAATCCCTGCATTGTCAGTCCACCAAATGAAGAGTAGTAACCAGTATGAGTGTAAGGCTGGTCATAATCGGCCTAACTTTCAGAAATACTAAAATCCATTAGTCACCTGACTTTAGAGAATTTGGAAAATGCAAGATGTGAAAGGTCACTTTTCCTTGGAAAAACTGGGCCACTTACATAAACAGAAAATTCATCAGTGGGATGTTTAGTCCATGATAACCCTGTAAATATAAATAATTCTGTAACAAACAATAACAATAGTATTAATTGTTTAAAAAGGAACTGAGTAACTTAAAAAAAAGCAGTGGAGACTGGGAGAAAAATGAAATTATTTATCTTTACAGAATGGCAAAACTGTCGCAAATAGCTGGAGAGCATCTTGGGTTACATACAGAGCCTCATTCAAATAGCTTCCTGACTTTAATATCCCGTATGAACTTGCTGCTATTAAACTCCTCTAGCATTACATTAATTGCCACATATGTCACTCAAATGTATTGCAACTTTGTTAATGATAGGGTCATGTTTCAAACCTTTCTGTCTGCAAATGCATTGAGTATGTTTTGAACTCTGCCATGAATCTGAGCTTCCAAACAACCTTGTTGATATTGCTGAGGCTGCTTTTAGATAGCAAATGAAGCTGCTGAATTCTGCTGTCAGTAAGGAAACATCTTGCAAATATATTGGTTTTCACATGGCTATAAAAGTTCTTAGATAATCATCTAAAGATGTATTCAAGGATACCAGTTAAGTGCTTTCTCATTGACTTTGAAATTTCTGCATTTGTAGTCAAATACAGGAGAATGTTCTGCAGAACTCCCATCAGACAGGCTAACTGGGAAGGCTTTCACAAGCCAAAAAGACTGGAAGGAAAAAAGCCAATAAATACTTGCCACTGTTTTGGAGAGGAGAAAGGAACTAACTAAGGAGAAGATAGCTGGAATCTATGAGGCAGTGCAGGGGAGGAGAAAGAGTTTGGGGGCAGTAAGGCGAGGCAGGGCGCACAGAGATCCACTGCCATTCCACTTTATATATATTTTAAAGAAGATGGCCTGGAAGTTTCAGCAGCTACAGAGTCAGCCTGTAGGGGCTGAAATTTGTGGAGCTTAGCACAAAATTTTGATTCTTGCTATTGCATCCTTTTATTAAGTTTTCAATCAACTCTGCAAAAATCATGCATTGTATTTAGATATTGTATATGTTATAGATATTACATCTCTGATGCTAAGAAATCAGAGTATATCAGACCAGGACATGAATGACTCTTTAATAATGTATTCCTAGCCTAAGAACAGGCATTCTTGAATGCTGCAATGAGTTACTAAATCAGAAGTGCTAAGTTAAATCATGCCAAGGTATTTTAATTACTTCCTCTAAAATTAGCCACCAGAGGGCAGATCATGTGTTTGTAAAGGGTTTGTATGTTGTGCCAGGGACCTGAAATGGGCAGGACGTGATTAGTGCTTCCCCAAGTTTAGTGTCTTCAGCCTCCCTGAAAGGGGATCTTTGGGTGGACGGGGAGACCAGGAGAGATTATACAGACAGGGAGCAGGAGAAGGCCAAGTGCGGTGGCTGTGTAATAAAGCAGAGCTGGGTAGCGCAGCAGTCTCCTAGTTGGAGGCTGGTAGCTACAGCACTGAGCCTGCTCCGCGAGGCTTGCCTGCCAACACCTCGAGGAGACTGTGAGCGAAAGCCAGAGTGCCAGAGCACTGCGGCTACGCTGAAGGTGGGGGCTAAAGGGACTATCTCCCCTCAGACAGCAGTGTAGGCAACATACAACTTGTGTGATTCTGATATACTGCAATTGCTCTGCTAATCTGATCAGGCCTGATCTTACTGTTAATGCATACAAGATACAAAGCGAGACTTCCCAAAATCCCTCTGGAAGCTGCTGGCAAACACAACTCAATCTAGCATCTGAATCACAAGATCAAATTAGTTCTGAATGTCTCAGCCAGAAGTGATGCAGGTAACAAGCAGTGGAGCCAGGGCTCAGGGAGGTGCTGCAGGGCGGCCGTCAGCGCAGGGCGGGGAGACGCACCACCTCCGGGCAGGAGCTCAGGTGTGCACGCCAGGTGTGTGCCGCAGGCTAGACCAAGCCGAGGGCTCGCCTTGCGGCGGCTGCTATCTTGTGGACTGGCTAGCTGGAAATTGTGACTGAGAAGCCGTTCAGCACAGCAGTGATCTTTCCAGAAGCTGTCCTTAGCTGACTACGCTCCCTTAACTGTGGGTGTGCTTGTGCTTCTTACGCCCGCGTCAGTCACACACCACTACAGAAAATGCTGCTCATCTCACCAGCACTGACACGTGGCACAAGCCTGTAAGGCAATAACCACGTGACAGCTTCTTCCATGGCTTGTAATGACTTATTTCAGCGTGTGAAAAAAACAGTAGCAAACACTAGAGGAAAAAAAAAAAGAAACTAGAAAAAAAGAAAGCAGTGTGTGAGCATCATCTGATCTGCAAGGTAACTGCTCCACCTGGCCGAGCCTCCCAGCAGTGGCCACCGCCGCTCGCAAGGCAGCGGCGAGCCTGCTCAGAGATGCAGCGTGCAGCACGCGCAATCAGGACATCTCTCAAAGGCACCAAGTCCGTAATCTACTGCAGTGCTTGGCACAGGGAGAGCAGAGGGCCTGTAGCTCTAGAACAGTCCCGACAGCCTATTTCTCTCTGCCGGAGACGGTAACAGCTCAGATGGAATAAGCATCAATTGCTTCCAGGGGAGACGTGTAAAAGATAATGTATGTTGCCTTTTTGGCAGCAAAGATTCACTGGAAGATAGTGCCTTGGAGGCTTTATTACTTGTGACCTTCAAACAGAACCGAATACATCTTATTTTCTGAATTATTCCAGCCTGTGGATACAGCATTTGATGGCCTTTCTAGCAGTATAAGAATAAAATCACACCTTCCTTGAAAAAAGAGAAGATTAGGAAGAAAAGTATGAAATTATTACATCCAAATAGAATAGAAAATTTATAGCTATGCACAGTGAAAAGGCTGCAAAGATGAGTAATTTTTTTTAATTACCTTCTACTGGACCCAAGCTCCTAAATCACCTTTGGATTTATTACAAATACAATTATCAAATGTCTGTTGAATTACCTGTTAGTTATCACCTACAGATGTAAACTGTAGCCTCACAATCACCAAAAATGAGTTTAATTAGACCTTTGTGTCACAGGCTTGCTACTCTTCTAGAAATACAAATATATACACATTCTCTCTGGAAGTATGAGAGACAACTATAGAAACCCACACTCAGAAAAATTGATTGTGAAATACAAACACTTTTTCTGGTAAGCAGGAGAACTTCTGCCTGTACACACTTACTAGATTTTTAGTTCTTACATTTTTGTTCACTTGAAAAGTTGCAGTCCTTTGTTAGAAGGAACTAAAGTTTACTTATGGTCTGTGTTCAACTGCATTTGGTGGGAAGATGGAATTCAGCTAATGAAAAAATATCCTGTTGGATAAGCTTAAAGATAATTTTATCAAAACACATCAATTTATGAAGAGTTTCTTCAGGGAGTAACTGAACTGCTTGGTTGTAATTCCCAAGTCTTTAGGACTAGCAGATCTTAACATCTCTTACCTGATTTTTACTAGAAGTTTTGAAGAAAAATACAAATGCCAATTAATTCTTTTGACACCCCACTTCTATTTCAGTGGCAACACTTTTTCAGTTTGAGAACTTAAACAGCATCAAAAGGAAACAATTTGAATTACTATTTTCTAACATGAAGGAAGGAATAGCTAAAAACACTTTGTGATCTGGCTTTACAGAAAACAGTTTTAATCATGGTGATTCAAAATGGGAGCCTTCCAGGTTTTTTGGTGGAATAATGTCCCATTTTAGGTTATCTGAAGTTCTCTCTTCTGACGTGCATCTTGAATACTCTGATCAGGTTTTCAGCTAAACATTCTTCAACACTGTTTGCTTCAGAAAAGCCACAGGTATCAAACTATCCCTTCCTTTTCTAGCAAAACTTTTCTACTCAATTACAATTAGTGTTTTTAGTTCAGTTAAGTGATTACATAAACTAAAGTTTTTTTTTTTTTTGAATGCACATCACTTGCCAAAAGATGCTAAATAAATTATCCACATCTAATTCCAAATTCATGATTACTGTCTTCTACAATCCTTGAAATTCCCCTTTAATTTGTGCTACCTGACATTTTTCATGTAGGTCCTATTTTTGCTATGTAGTGCGTAATGTGTGAAATCACAGTGGATGCAACCTTTTAAGTGAGGGAATATTTGCAGATTGCTGAGGAAAAATCTCTATTTTTGTTCACACAATTGAACAAAATTTCTTCTTTTTCTTTAAAAAACACACTAATTTGCAGGATGAGAATCTCCATAAACTGTAACCTCCCAGGAAACTTCTTCTCTCATACCATCTGAAGTCTCCTGCTGCTATCATTGGTTGAAGGGTTTTGTGATGCATTTTAAATCAAAAGTTTTTACGAAATGTCTGGATAAAGCAGTTCAGATGGACTGCGTAATGTACAAGTCCACAGCGGCCATCGTTAATCTTACTGCATATCTCCAAAGTTTCCAGCAATTACAATCTTCACTTCTAGAAATTTATTTGAAAAAAAACAATAACAGGTTTTTTTGCAGCCTTTTTTTCCATTGAGGTAGTGCTTTCCTAAAACTTTCAAAGTCTTAAATCACTCTGTAACTCATTAAGCAGATGAGCCTCATTTTCTGCAGTCAAAAACAAACAATTTCAGAGGCAACTGTGATTCTCCATAGGCTGAATTGCATTAAGATCACAGGTGTTTACAATATATTAAAAAACAAATTTTGATGGACTCAAGCTTCCTTGTGGGAACTGTTTGTTATGTGTACTTCCGAGGTGGCTCCTTCACACGTTACTGCTGTGCCATCTGCGGTTAGAAGAGGTACTTCCTGGTAAAATCAGGACTGGCCTGTAGTGGAGGAGAAAGTGCTTCTCCCCAAACTTTCTGTCCCAAATTTCATGAGCACTCATGTAAGATGAGTCAGGTGTTAAATCTGAGGCCTTGAGAACCCCAGAAAGCGAACAGACCTGCCCCCCTCCCCCCAGTGATAAACCTAGAGAAGATGATTTCCATTGCTGAGCTCTGACCTGAATTCCCACTAGGTGCCTTTTACACTGTGCTTTTAAATAACATATAGCATCAAGACTAGGATGATTCTTTCCAGTCTGTAAATAAATAATAATAATAATACAAAATGCTTCAAGGTACACAGGATAGCCTGTTTTTAGGTCTAGTTTTATAGTCTAAAGCACATCAAGCACATCACAATTTGATTATAGTAGACCACCTACTAGGCAACTTCGGTGCATTAGGTTGACTAGAGATGAATACAGATTTCTTTATCTCTGCTCTCGTACTCTAATCCCCATCTCTTCCATAATTCCAAGCTGTCCTATCTAAACCTTCTTCAAATGGCCTTTGAACATTTGTTTCCTTAAAGTTGAGCAATATCAGGGAGAATGTTCTGTGGTTAACACTTAATACTATCACTAGAAAAAAAATATTGAGGTGGAAGTGTGGAAATTTATAAATTCATTTAGCTTCTTAATCTGCACAGCTATCCATGTATTTTGTGATAAATGCGGTTTAAGTTAACTGAAATCCTCAGGCTTGTCAAAGGGGTTTTAAATTCATTTTACTTTTCCTCCTTTTGTTTGTATTCTCCTAGTTTTTGTTACCACATATATATCAGTGTACCTGAATTATAACAAAACCCTTTTGAATTCTGCATAAGAGAAGAAATTCCACAGAACGTGAATTTGGCTCTGACTGCACAGGAGCAGGTGGCACTGGGCACAATAAATAGATTTGAAATTATGTAAGTTTCTCTTCACTCCTTCAACCATAAGGACATTAACACTCGAGTCTGAGGCTCAATGTTAAATTAGATATAAAATTAAGGCACCCTCCCTGAAATTTTGCCCTAAGGGAAAATCTCCTTAGACCCAAATACCTGGCACAGCTCTTAAGAAGGCAAAATACTCAAACCTTCACAAGCATGTTTCTAATTACTGATTTTACCTTTTACTTGGACTTTTTCAGAAGGAAAGGAAATTGTGATACAGGGTAGAAACCAAAAATGATTTTTCCACCATTTTGAATCTCTGAAGCTGGGCAACTGCATACACAATGCAGGCTTGTTCCAAGCAGTTTTCTCATTACTAAAATCATCACTCCCTCTAACATGTTAGAAGAAGCTGTCATTTTCATCAGCCCATTATTTACTTAATACATAACACTAAAATTAACATTAAAAATTGGCTTGCAAGGTATCTTTAACACTTGCATGCAAACCTGTCAATTCTTCATGTTAGATATGCTTAGTCTTTTCAAAACATATTCAAGCTGACTACTAATTCTACAGTCCTTGACTTCATAGGCAGTATAAACTTTAAAATGGTAATTGAGACATCTTTTGATGAGCTGAAAGGGAGAGCAAAATAAGATGTTACCGACAGCATGTTGTTTGCTCAGCGGTAAAGTTTATGGAGTACTGCTTTATTCGGAGAAATTATTAGGTTCGGTACAGGTGGTAGGTAGATGGCACACAGTCATGATGTACAGAAAATCCATACCTATTATTTAGCAGCATCCTCTAGCCTTGAGATCTGTGAATTTACAATTGACATAGGAGCTATGGCCAACAGGGTCATTTAGTATAGAGTTTAGTTTCACCAGTAAACATTGGCAATTTTTTTCCCCTCAATAATTATTAAAACTCCTGGCATGCTGCATGTTGTGTCATTATCCCCAATATCTCATTTCCCCATCTTTACTTTTGAAAGTGGTAGTTTTCTACTTGCTTCAAGTAGTTTCCCCTCATTCTAAGCTGCATATTCTGTTTTGCTAGAGTGAACTGCAAGAGCTACTTGTTTTTAAAGCTGAATATATCCAGATCATTCATAATTCAATAGCGCTGTATTTGCTGCCAACTTTTATATCAGCAAATGTAACCACTATTGAAAAACATCCTGATGTAGTCCATTCACAATCATCTTGTTTCCATTTTGAAACACTATTTGCTTTTAACAAAGCAAATTTCATTTTGTTCTCAAATTCTGAACAGTGATTGTCATGATACACCATGTGTCATCTGCTGATTTTTCTAATCAATCTTTTATTCTGAACGTCACCAAAACTGCCTAAAACTTAGAAACTGAATTGGAAAGTGCTACTTTGCTTCTTTTGCTATCGAGTTTAATGCTTAAAATGACTCAAAGTGCCTTTTTGTTAGTCTAAATTAAGTTCTGTTTAGACATTGTACTCTTTTTCAAATATTTGAAACAGATGCTAAAATAGTAAAAGTATGATTTAAACTTTATCAGTAGATGCAAACTAGCTTTTTTTTTCCTAAGTGCATCTACCTCTTTGTTTATGCTTCTTTAACAGAAATTAGCATCTACCACCTCTGAGGCATGTGCAGAGTGCTGACCTCTGAGAACGCGAGGCTCTTATCTAGATTCCGAATATGATAGTGCATCAGTAAATTCCTGCTGTCAACTTTGTATTCCATTTTCAGATGTTAAAACTCCTATCAAAAGCATAGCAAAGGAGCAAAAAATAGCATGAAAAAGACTCTAAACTGGTGAGATGCTAAAGAAACTGATGGAGTTGTGCTTATTTATACAAAGTGAGGGTTTGGGTCTACACTATTTTCTTTCTGTTTTTAAAATACATCTAACTTAGCCTTAACCATCCAATATTTTTGGATGAATTGCCAAATCTGCAGATGGCTCTATCGGATGACCCTATAGCATAAATATTGTTCCTCCTTGCTTATTACTTAATCAATCCAGTTTCTCAGTTCTTGCAGAATTCTGATTGCTGTCTCCTGTTTTTATGTACTGCAGTGAGCTTTCAGTTCCACAACAGACCTGATGCCAAAATTCAGTGGTAAAGCTCCCAAATTCAGCTCACTTCAAATTCAGCCTCAGCTGGTGTTACAGCTTGTAAACTGAGGAACTGAATGGTTATGGCACCCTTTCTTTCCTTGGATTTCATGCTCTCCAGATGAAAGGAATTGCCTTTGAAAGGCAGGTGTGACTTGTACATGCTTTTAAATGTCCCTAAACCCAAGCTTCTGAATGATCTACAGTTCCATGCTCTTTTTTTTAACAAAATAGCCCTTAAACTTGTGTTGCAGGCTCCCTACCCTACTAGGCAGTCCCTTGCTATATACAAAAATGTGTTCATCTGACATCTGCTTTCCTTCCCTTAAGATTAAAAAGAAATATATAAGAAATTGCAGAGTTTTCTAAATTTTCTCTATAATGTAATGTATCTTATTCTGATTCCCCTGACAGTTTGTAGTGCTTCCAGAACTTACTTCTCAAAGAACTCTTCAGCAGTTCAGTCTTTTGGGAGTGCCATGTTTTGGCTTCAATTCATTCCAGCCGAAGCATGGGCAAGCATTTTGAACAGCAGTAGAAATTTATTTTGGTAAAGGGGGAATAAGCAGCATCAGGCTGCCTCCACCTTCCGCACTTCTGTAAGGTTGGGTTTAGTTCTGCTGTGGTTTCCTAGATGAGGTTGGCAGCAGGTTGCACTGAAGGTGACATTCCCCAAGTGCCATCCTCTCAGCTTGTAGTGAGGCAGCCTCATCAGCTTCTAAGAATCTAAACTCCTCAGTGGCAGAGAGGAAGCTGCCAGATATTTTGGGAATTTTCACTGTCCCTTCCCTCTTCCTGAAATGAGAGAAAGGATGAGTAATGGCAGCAGCAGCAAATGGTGCAATCTGGGTTATGTTCGTTGTAACTGAGATGCTTGCTACACCTAGAAAAGCACAGGACACAATATAATTGTTCTTCATAACAAAAGCAAAAATTAATTAAGCAGCCTCATTTTTCCAATGAATAGATAGCCCTTTGTCGCAGCCTATGCATCTGATCAATATTTTAAAAATTATGCATTTGAGAACACATGGATACACCATTTATAGTTCTTACTCAAAGACTTGGATGATCTTACAGACGTAATCAAGAAAGTTGTAAGAAATTTAACTTGCTCTACTCTTGTATGCTAATTAAACTGTTTAGTGCAGAGATCAGCATAAACAATGAATTAGCAAACAATGATGTGAGCACGGGATGATCTGTAATATCAGCACATTGATGCACAGGGCTCAGATACTGTTATTTGATTGGCAGTGCTTTATTAAGTTTTGGCAGCATTTAAGTAGACTGGGAGTGCCGTTATGAAGCTCAAGCACATTAATCCAAGCTCCAGCTCTCGTTAATACTGATGAGTGAAGGCAGTTAATTGAATTATGTATGAAGTGCTGCTGATTAAATAATATTTCACTCCTTGCTTTAGAATTAACTCTGCTTTATTAACAGCCACTGTTGTCTCTAATAGTGAATGTCAGAGGGACCTTTTCTCAGCCATCCATTTTGATTTTTTTAACCATCTGTTCAGTTTGCTTATGTATTGCTAGCTATTTCTATCATATTCTACTGACACTGGCTTTTGAAAGAACTATTTCTGTTTCTTCTGTATGCTTGTGTAATAGCGGAAAACTTATTCTGTTATAGGAAAGGCTTTAGTGGATTTTTTTTTTTGCTTCCAGTGACAACAAAAAATGATTCTACAGATTTCATAAAAATACACATTTACAACTGATGCCATCTGATGAATGAAATATAACATTAACCAAGAATTTTTATTTTACTGTTTTGCTGATTTCACTTCTTTCCACTGTTTTGAAGTATTGCATATAAAACCAGGACACACTGTTGATGAGAGGAAAAAAATAAAGCACTACTATATTATCCGGAAACAGAATCAGAGGTCACACAGAAATTGTAAAGCAGGCTTTCAGAAAATAAAATAACATCTCTCAAGAACTCTGCTGAATGCCATAACTACAAGAATTACAGTCTTCACCAGCTGGCAGATGTTCACAATTAATCTCAAAGACAAGACACCTGAAAGAGATCCCAGTTATTTAGCTGTTCAAAGACAGCATGGCAAAAGCTAATTAGGAAAGTGGCAGTAGTTTAAAAACATCAACAACAAAACCCTAACGTTGTCGAGACAGGAGTCACTCCTGGACTTGGGTGTCAAACAGCCAGATCTCAGTGTTCTCTTTCATCCTTTGCCAAGAGATGCTTGGAGTGGGCAAGTCATTGAAATTATGCTCACTGTGAAATTCGGTACAAACACGTATTAAAAAACATGGAATATAATGTGCAAAGTGTAGAAAGTCACAGTGATGAGCAGTTCTAAAATATGTAAGGCTGAAGGTCCGACAAAAAAAACACATTATTTTCAAAGCAGAAAATGCACAGCCCTGTCGGGGTCAGACCTGAAATGTTCTTAGACCAAGCCATCTGGTCATGGTCCTGTTCCTGGCCATATGTGAAAAGTTTTCAGTGAAATGAAATCTACAATAACACTGCAGTTGCAACACAAGTAACTGTGAAAGAATAGAGAAAATATTTTGAATAGTAGAAAAAAAATCAAGAATAAATTTTAACATTTCAAAACAACTGCAGTATTTTTCACTATTCCATATTACTTCATTTTCCATTTATTTCATATTTCACAACTGAGGAACAGTATTTTGGAAGTGTTGTTACGTAACAAAGCTCAGAGGAATTATATAGATAATATATATTTTTTTTATTTCTAGTGCTTACACTTTTGTGTCCCCAGCAAAATAATCCTTTTATAATTAAATTAAGTAGCTGTTTTAACTAGAAACAGTTATGGAAAACTTATAAAGTATTATTTAATTACAGTGAACCAGATATTTCTTAATCCAAACTGCAAGAAAACCTACAGTTAGGATCAGATACCAACAGCAAGGCCTCTAATTAATGCTATTTGTTGTTTTGACACCATCTTTCCCTTGGTACTCTTTTAATTACAATGTTCTAAAGGCAAATTTGAGAATGCAAATGCTGCATTTAAAACCTAGTTTCATTATATATAGATATTTTTTCCAAAAGAACTAAAATGATAAATGATCTGCGTGTACAATTATGAATAATGGAAATTTTCTGTGGATAGGGTTCTGAACACACTCAGAACCAGAAAATTTGAGTTCCTTTCTATTCACAGAAGCCATATATAATTTGTATCATAGATGCACTTAACTGATTGAGATTGAAACAAGTCCTTTCTTATATGGGGGTGAGCCATAGCTTGTGTTATGAGAGTTGGCAAGATTCAAGTTGGGGAAGTAAACCTGGTTAAATCTGATCTGAGTTAAGGGTCAGATTTCTACTAATTCACTGTGAGGCTCAGATAACAATCTCGGTGACAGTTTGTGCAAGCCTCTCAAAAACCAGAAGGACATCTATAACACTAGTTAATTGCTGGATAGTATTAATCTTCTTTCTCTCCTCAAATATGGTGCTGTCATAGCAAATTAAAAATTGACAATTCAGCTTTCATAGCACTGTGAAAACCAAAATATCATATTTATCAGATAGGAGGTCCCCATCCCTAACCATCAGTGCTTCCTATGTTTTGAAAGGTGGATTCAAGGAACCCAGAACATGGACCGAAGACGAACGTACAGAAACTAGAACATGACTGAGTCATTCCTAATACACGAAGTTTATTTCTTTTACTTTGGTAGAAGCTTATGGGAGAGCAGGATTCCCTGATGCAATAGTTTTTCCATGAAAAGGGCAATCCTGGTTGCTTAGATGTGAGGACCTTCAACACCAAGGACTATAGGCTAAGCCCTTGTAAAAGTGGATGAAATGCTTACCAATAGAGGCTAGAAGAGTGCATGTCCATAGAAGACTCAGTTGGAATTTTAAACTGCCCATGAAAATATTGATTTCAGAGTCATAGACTGAGGAACGGATGAGGGGGAGGCAGATAGCCATCTGTGGAGGAAGCTTTGCTTGTTTCTTATGAGTTCCAAAGATCATGAAGTGCTGTTGAGGCTGCCAGCTGGCATGCTGCCACGAGGCTTCTCTGTTCCATCAAACAATCTCTGGGAAGCTTGCCCATGAAATCATAACATATATCCCCAAACAAGTACCACTTAATAATTTTTCACTCTGAAAGCTTGATAAAAAGCAGGGTTTCTTTCCAAAAAAGCTCAGTCTTTTAGATCTTTCACTGTGGCTTGTGGACTTTATTTAGTCTTGCTGGCTGGGCTTGCTGGTTTGACTGGTTTTGTTAGGGACATGGCAAGGAGAGTCAGAGGACAGTTGTTGACAGTAGTACCAAAATCCCTTACTAAGGGTGTGGTGCTTTTTCCCCCATCTTTTTGGCTTACCTATCATTAATCCTTCCACATGACCTGTGTCAAAGATGATGGCTGTAGAATATCTAATGACTTCAAAAGATTCTTAGAGGGCTAGGATGCATCTACGCCCAAGCAGATCCTGGAATCCCTTCAGGACTGTGTGGGACAGGTGATGGTTTCTCAGCCTGACTGTTACCCTTTCTTTGTTTCAATCAAATAAGACTGTAGAGAGAAATGGAACCTGTTTCTTCAAAAAGATAAGTGACTCTTGAAGCTATTTTCTGTTCTCATAGCTACATTTAACACTGCTGAATTCTAATTGAACTAACTAGAGATGAGCTATCTTATAACTAAGCTGAATGTGTGCTGAGAATTTAAATAAAATGACATGAAAGATATGCAGGCATTCATCAGTGGTACCTGAAATACCTGAACATTCCTTAAGTATTTCCGATACTGTATCTTCTTGTTATTGTGTGCACTGAATGGCAATACCAATGACAGCTGAGAAACAAAACGGTATCTGAAGACCTCAGATGCACAAGAAATTATTAAGTCCAAATATTAGTTCAAAACATATGTATTTGCTTTTTGGGGTGAGACGTTCTTGGATGTTTTTCCAAGGAGGAATTTTTATTTTATTTAGGTATTTATAATCAGCTGGAAAATGGAGACTAGATTGGAAAGTATGTATTAGCCTTACCTACTATACTCATAATGTGCACATACAAATAAAAGTAGCCATTTTTATTAATCAACTTTATATTTCTATCTCATATTACTATTATTTTGACTGTGGTAGAATCAAAAAAGCAACTGCCAAACCCAAAGCTCTGATTCCCCTATAACCTTTATAATAGGGTAAATCTGAAGTAAAAATTGTGAGAAGAGACTTTGTCCCACAGACTCTAAATTTAGAAAGAGAAATACCTACAGAACACGGTGAACTCAGAAGGTGATTCATTTCCTGTTGAAGATGATTCCTAAAAGCTCAAGTATCTCCAGAAGGTCACTCCCACCTTCAGAAAACATACACAACAACTTATTTTTAGAGATCTGTAGAAATGCCTTGCCCACACAGTAAATTGGACATATGCTCTTGGATTTAGCTGCCAATTTTGTGAAAGTTTTTTTTTTTTTAAAAAAAGTCCTCTTTACTGTTTGCACTAAATACAATTTACATTTATTTCAGTCACAAAAAAATTTTGCATAAAACTGTTGCTCATGGACCTAGTAATCATGACGTTCTTGCTTTTTAGGGGGAGGGCGGGCGGGCTTGCTGGCACTCCTACAAGCACATTCTTAACTTTAGATACAGCAGCTGCAAAGGGCTACCAGATATGTTTAGGTTAAGTACGTGCTAACATGCACTGCTAAGTCAGAGTGAAAATAGGTAATTTTCTTCCTTTCCTTTGCTTTTTTTTTGCACATCATGGATATGCTGTTCCTCTCTCCAAAACATCCTATTCTCCCTTTTCTGATCAGCCCTATTGCTCTTCATTCTGCCTGCAGAGGAACACTGTGCACGGCTGGTTAGGTTATAAATGAGAGAGAAAAGATCACAGAAACTTGGCTATTTGTATCAAACGAATTACTCACAGTACTACTCTCTTTCAACATCTGTCCCTGGGAACTTTGTCTACCACAAAATCCCAGAGAGGATAACCTTTAAAAATTAAAGTATACTACCATCTTCCCTCACTCTAATGATCTTTTCTTCTTCCTCATTTATTATCAATTTAAGAAAACGTTCCTTTCATGTATGTCACTGTCTCTCTCTGAAAAGTCTCTCAAGTCCACTACTTGCATGCAATACAGAACACTCACATTTACTATCTTAATAATTTTTCAATGAGTCCTTATTTAGTGTCACCAAGAGGATTTTCTGCTGTTAAACGTTTTTAATTTCAAATGAGTGAAAGTATTTATTTTTAGTCAGTTAACTTCAATTACAGAATGCAGTATTTCACTCATAACTTTTGAGCCAGGCTCCTAAGTTGACAGCAACTGAGAGGTCTGTGTGATCTCTGCTCTCACTAGAAACATGCACCAAGTTTCTCACAGCTCACACTTCTAGAGTTGGCATGAATTTCTGTACGAGAAGGAGAAGTGGGCTTGTTTTAATTTGAAGGTTCAAAGTTTCACATTGTGTTTGAAATTCAAAAGCAGCCCAATTCCCCAATTTTAACTGTCACTGAAAGCAGTGTTTTGGATACAATGCTCTAGATTATTTCTACACTGCAGTAAACTATTTTAGAATAATATTGAGAGTAGTTTGAAGGTAGATAACTATCTCTGTGCAAAATATACAGCCTGGTACCAAAGAGCGATGACACTGCCAAAAACTAATCAGAGCAGGAATTGTTTAGAAGCAATGAGAAACAAATGGTCTAAATGTGCAGCCAAGACATTAGAAGTTTCCAAGATGACCCATCCTTTTACCTCTATAAATAAGATGGTAGGCTTTTGCCAATTATTGTTTGGCTGATGTTCAAATAGAATTATATACAGGCACATTATTGTATCCTCCAATTTACCTGTGGCTTATTTCTAGAAAGCTAACTTTTAAAAGTCCAAATCCTTTCAGGAAAATATTCACATGAAAACATAATAACTAAATAAAAGAGTGCATAAATAAGGTGACTCTCTCTTGATAACGCAGTTCTGGAAAAATGTGCATCTCAACAGTGCTTCTAGTTCTTAAAAGAAATTTTTTAGAAAATGATAATTTATTTCTGCATCTTCATGCAAAAATGCCACTTACCATTCAAGGAGACATTTATCCATCTCTCCACATCATAAAAAGTCACTAAATTAAGCTTTCTTTTATGGTATAACTTACATATGTTCTTCAACTACTAGACTAAATTTCTGTCCTAGATGTATCGTTTCCTGCTCTTGTTACATAGTTGTAAGTCTTACATAAGGAGTGCTACAGATAACTGTCTTGCATATCAAACACCTGAGTGTTAAATGTTAGAAATGTTTGAATTCTATAAATGTGCATACATATATATCTATATAAAAATATACACGTATGCGAGCACTCACAGCACCCCAACTAGAGTCACATAGTAAAGTAGGTACTTCTGAGATGTAACTTGGGGGGGGGAGCCCCAAAGCCTAACATAAATACTAGAATAAATAAAAGAATTTAAAATGTTAAGAGGTTAGTGAAATTTCATATTATGATCTTCTCTGGGCTTTGGTATTTTGGCTTGCACTAAACAGTAGCTGCATTTGTTTGGGGTTGTTTTAGAGGGAGGAAATACATGAAACAGAACTTGACCTATTTGTGTAATGTCTAAAGATAGTTATTTCTGCTTATTCTTTAGACTAGGTGTGTTTTTGAGCTCCACCAGGCAGTTGAATGTTTCTCCTGAAGCAGTGGGCACTAACAAAGGCTCAAGATGAAAAATCCAGCTGACCTTGGGAAAACGTTAGGCTATTTAATCTTAAAGTGAATGCAGAGTCCAGACAAGGAATAAACTTAGGCATTAACTCAGACAATGAGCAGATGCACACAGATTTGGGAATATGTCCATTCACAATATGAAATTCTCTATATATTTAACAGTCACTTCCATGCAAAGTATGCCAGGGAGGGAATAGAAAGCAGTGGCACTGTGAGATTACCAATAGCCATTTGGAATTGAGGCATGGTGTCATCTTGGAGTTGCTGCAAATATCTATCAGGAAGTAAAGAGGCAAATTAGGGAGTGAAAACACACCAAATTTAAAGATTTTGAATAGGATACTGGCATCTGGTTCTATTTGTTACAGTCCTGCTGTGCTGCAGAAGAAAAGCACTTCACTAAAATGTGAATTTCCTTGTATTTTTAATGGAGAACCTGTGCAGTTCAAGATGGGTTTAGAAGTCGCATTAGTAAAACCTGTATATCTCATCAGACTGTATGTACTGCAGTTGGTGGGGCTTTCCTCTACTGACATAAAATCAAGATAGAAGCTCCTATGCTACTCCTTTTGTCTTTAGTATAGAAAAGCATGACTAAAAGGTTTATTTACTGTCCTTATCCAGGGGGATAGCATATGGCAGGGCTTCTGACAGCTATTCCGTCTATAAAAGCACAGGGATCACACAGAACACTAAGAACTGGTGCCCCCTTTTAGTCCCCAATCCTGCAAATGCATAAGTTTACAAGATTTAGGACAGTATTTCTCTACAAAGGCAGAAGTAACACAGAGGGTAATATACTGTAGTTTAATACGGTTTGGAAAATGCGACTGTAGCTGTGTAATTTGTAAGCAAAAATACATCTTTAAAACACTTGTGAAAATATTTCCTTATTAAAGCCAGCTGACATTATTCCAACAGCTTTGCATTTAAGAGCCTGCAACTAAGCATCCCCTCTTCTCCAATTATGAACAGCATGCTCCACAAAACTCTTGCTCTAAATATACAGCCCAGGAACAGTAGCATGTATTAGCCAGTGTAACGTGCCCTTATGTACATTATGTGTGCACACCAATGCAAGCTTATGTTGCAGAACAAGGTCAAGCAGGAAATTGAAAATTAAATGCCAGAATCTCAGTAATGGCTTCCTGAAGGGCACGTTAAAAACAGTTTACCAGAAATCTTTCCAGACAGAGGCAAGAAGCAAGAACACCTTTCTCTTGAACTTGTTTCTTCTGCTTATACTGCTTTAATGTCATTTAACTTCCTCTAGATTTCCCTTTAATAGCTGCTGGCTTTTGGGAGGTAGGGTTAACTCACATTTCAGCTATTTGCCCCTCTCTCAACCCTTAAGGCAACAGAAAACACTCTTCCAAGGGCTAAAGCTCTCATTTAAAGAATGATTTAGATGCTTTGGAACTTTACAGCCAGAATTATAATAATGGTCTTTTAGGCACTAATGATCAGTTTGTGCCTACTGGGATCTTATTTTCTTGCCTATGCATGTTGGATGCCTAATTCCCAGAGCCTTTTGGAGGGAATTGTGTATCTACTTAGCTCCTTTTCCTTGGCCAGTCATTTACATTTTAAAGCACTTAAATACAGTTTGTAGATCTTGCCATCAATCTTAAAAAGCCAGTGGGACTTAAGACTGCTAAACCAGTTCTGGAAGTGGAAACTGTTAGAAAAATTTATTCTATATGTTTCAACTGGACTTTCTGAATTGAGAAGCATTGTTTATAAAACTGAGCAATTTTTCTCTCCAATATTTTAAAATATTCATGTTCTGGAGCTGCTTTAAGTCTCTTTCTTTACAATTTAGTAGTTTTTTTGGTTGACTTTGGATACACCATCTACATATATGTTAAGTACTCACTGTAATTAATGGATACAAATACTCATGACCTAATGTGACTAACTGGAAGAATATCTGTATTAGCTACAAATATTACACATACCTCTATATTCTTGTTTAAGTGTGTATTGGTGCCTGACTAAATGCACTGTTAATTGAAAGAAGGCTGTAAAAAGAGTAGTTACAGAAACTAGCAAGGAAGGAGAAACAATGCTAAGGCAAATGGAAACCTCAGCTTCATTAATATAGGCAAAAAGCTTCACTTCTTTCAATTCAATCCAATTTTGCCACTTTACCTAATATCTTTCTTTGGTCATCTCCAAACTTCTACCTTTGAGTGGAAGTTTTAAAAGTGTAGGAAGAAAGACCCTATTTCTGCTTACAATTCTTATTTCTTATCTCAGCCACATACATAACCTTCATTGTCATCTTAATTTTTTCCCTCTTAGCTAATATTTTGTTTAAATTAGGCATAGTATTTGCATGAAAAATGCTGTAAAACATGTTGGGATAGACTGTTTAAAAGTCTGTAGCTAAAAATGAATTTGTACTGGGCAGCTTTCTGAACTGGGAAACTATATCTAAGCAATCAACAGCAGTGAGAATAACCTGTCTAGGGCCCTGTGCCACATCCTGTTCAAGTCGGTGGAAGGAATTCCACTGACTTCACCAGGCTCTGGAGTAAGGTACCAGCTCCTTACCACTAGTCTCTAGAATTATGAAGCCACAAGTCTTGCCTCAAAGCAATATGCCCATAAAGGTTAAATTACAACGAGCAATAAAATCTTGAGCGACTAGTTTCTCTATAACTTTAATTTATGCTCCTGTTAACCAATTTAAAATGTACATTAAAATACTGGGTAATTCTAAAGACGTCAGTATCTGAATAATAGAACCTGGTGAGGGCATACAATATAAGTGTTTCAGCTATATCCTATTAAACTTCAGGCATTTATTTCCCCTTTATTTTAGGAAAGCCTGATTTAGAAGTAGGAAGAAGAGCTATTTGAAGATGCCCAACTGCTGGATAGGAAAAATTAAATGGAATCAGAACTCACTTCTGAGAAATTGCCCGATATGCAATACCGAATAAATATTCTGTAGCCATAGATTGTATAGTTTAAAAATATAGGCTCAAAAAGGTTGACTACATTGTCAAGGATGCCTTTTCCTACGTTATCTGCTCTATCTTCAGTCATACAGAGTAGCAAAATCTTACTGTTCTAAATCAAGAATAAAGCTGGGCATTAACAACCCTTCACATTTGCATGTTGTAGAAGGGCAGCTGGCCCATGATATGGCTTTCACTGCATCTGACTGATGATTCAAAGGAGCAGTTCCTCCCTCAGAACAGAAAATCCTATTCATCCTATTCTCTCTTAGTGGATTCAAGCTAGAAATAGGTTTATTCCTTCTGTTCAGCCCCTCCTCTGCATGAGAAATGAAAGATACACTAATAAATGTGATACATAGAAAAAGCACATTATTAATGCAATAGCAGTGTAAATATTCTAGAAGAAAAGTGATGTAGGCTAAACCACACAGCTGTGTATGTATGTAATTTCACTCAGAGTAAAGAAGTTGGAGAGATATGCTTTATATATACACATATATATATTTTTTTAATCGGTATTTACAAAATTGTGTTCCTCTATGTTTTTAAAGAGCCAGTTTCTGATGCCTTCATTGAAGGGACACAGCACTTGAATTAGCAGGTAATTCCCACTGTTTTCACTGGGGCTTTTTTCAGATGAAAATAATAGCCCAAGATTTTTTAAAACTTGCAGAAATAGGCATTTGTACGAACTAGTCCAACTAGACTTACTTTCAAATTATTCTAGTGTAAAAATAAAATAAGCTTTGGATTTTAGAGACATTGCAAAACTGAATGTGACCATAGTATCCCTTGTAAACAAGGAAGAACAATTTCATCTTCTCACCATCTGATCATTTTACTGAAATGTCACAGTTTAAATGCTAGGTTTCAACCTTGGAGTTTGTTTTTAAATCAAAACACAGTGGCTGTGTGATAGGCTGGTGCTTGCCCTGTACATATCACCCTCCTTCCTCTTCAACAGTATTGAAATTACAACAGATACTACAAGATAATGCCAAAATTCCACTGAAAATAATCACATAAATTTCTTCAGCTCTATTAGAATGCACACAAATATGGACAATACATACAGAGATGATCACATTTTCATTCAGTTTTGAGATAGGTGACAGTGCCATCTCATCAGCCTTTGAAATGAAAAATCTGGCAAGGCGCATGAAGTAAGCGTGCTAAGACCAGCATGCCTGTCCTGTTGGCTAGTGTGCCTTCTTTGTGGGGTAGTCATATGACTTCATTTTAGGGAGCAGAACACCTAGGTTTCTCCCAAAGGAAAGAACCTGCAGGAGCATCTTTTTTTCAGACAACAGCTTAGGGACCCCAGGCAGACTAGCCTGATGACATGGGTACCTGCTGGTTGGTTAATACTCCTGTGGCCTCCATACTGTAACTTGAGCTCAGTGAATCCATCTTAATATTTGTAAAATGACTTCTCTGTGTGAAGATCTTCATTTTTCAAGTGGCCCCCACACCCAAGGCTTCTGGCTATTAAAAACATACAAAAGGTAAATTAGAGAGAGGGCCTAAACCAGGTCCTACAAATGTGGGGGGACAGAGGGGACATCTATCAGCATGATGCTCTGGTGTCAAAGTGAACAACTTGCAGTGTGACCTGGTTATTTTGTGCTGCATACTTCAATATTTTTCTTTTGAACAGATACTGAAAGGCCGCAGGCTGCGGGCTTGTCTCTGTGCACTTGTGAATTACAGCAGTGCCATTTGCACAGCTGTAGTTAACGACCTGTCAGGTTTCCCATTATGATGTTACGCTGTTATTTTCAGGGTTTATGTCCTGACTATAAAGTTGGTGACTGCTTGGTTTGGAAACACTAATGCATTTTTGTACATTTTATAAATACAAAATGAAAAAGTGCCCAAATATAAAACCACATTCTCTTCAGGAAGGAAGAAGTGACATTTTAAAGTAATATTTTCACTAGTGGAAAAAACAATAATGTTCACGAAGCTTCCTTTTTTGGCAAGAGAGGTTAACTATAATGCGATTTACAGCTCTGAGCAGGGTCAGCAGGTAACCAGAAATGCATTAAGTAGGTGACTGTATTTTATGGTGAGTTTTTCTGTGACAGATAGTAAATCTCTCAGTGACCACAAACAGCATGTGCCCAGAAATATGTGGTGGGGTGATGTTATGCAGTAGCTATATTTCAATGTGTGTAACAACAGTAAAGTTTCTTCAAATAATCATTCCACTTGTTCTTAGGCAGGCAGATAGGGCAAATGATGAGCACAGATTCTGCTTCTGTACGTGTTCAGTGGATTCACGGTTCAGTGAATTCACAACTGACCTTTTTACAGAGGTGTTACAAGAGAAGGAAGTTTTCACTGAGTACAAATGAGTGGTTTCAGGCTATCAAGTCAATAGCAATCCCATAATTGAAGAGTCTAAATTAATCCTACACATACACAACTACAGTCCTTTCAGAACTAAAGCTCTTGCAGGCTACTGAATAAATATTATAACAATCCTCATTCCATATTTCTAATGTAAATCATAGCAGTCTACAAGGAAAATATTTGCATACTATATGATTTACCACCCTTCAGGTAACAGCCTGATTTGCTTTTCTTTTTGATCTATTCCTCCATTAGACAGGCAGCTGGATTTGACAGAGTATTTCTTTGTAAGTAATAGTAAATCTTTCACTGACAACAAATAACAAGTGGCCATAATTGGAGTAGTAGGGTAATCTTATTTCTCAGAAGTTTATTTTAATCATAGATTTAATCACAGATTTCCTCTGTATGACTTGGCACATCCTACCCTAATGATAGTAAATTGTACTAATGTGATGCAAGAGCTGAAAACTGCATGCTGTAGTAACAGGCTGGGCTCATCACCCACACAGCAGTCAGGAGAAATCCCCCTCAAGTCACTCCAATATCCCGATGTAAACAGCCTCATCAATTCCTAACTGAGAGTCACAAACTTTAATCGTAGTACACTTAAACTATACTTCTCTTCATCAAGGCACTTTACAAAAGTAGTTTTTATAAGTGAGAAAATGACATGAAGAGTGGGGAGGCAACCTGCTCCGTGTCACCCATTAATGTTGTTTCCATGCTAGCCTTTGATTCCTCATCTCATCCCACATAGACTTACGGGAGAGGTAACTAAACAAACAAGCTGAAGCGTCCTATTCTAAGCAAAACCGAAGAGGATACACTCATCTTGGTATGGGGAACCCCTGAAAGACCACAGAGGAGGAATTGCTAGCTTTTCACTTTTAACAGGTTCAAAGGGCTGGAATAATATTTCAAAAAAATGAGTTTAATTTGCAGAAAGAACAGTTACTTAACCAACAGTAACTGTATGTCTTCAAGATTCTGTAACCCTCGTAGAACCCACAGCAAGTAGGACAGCAGATGTTTTTGGATAGTACTCCCTATGCTCCTATTTGAGGGCATTAATGACAAAATGACAACTACCATCTCTTAAATTTCCTCCCAACTAAAAGTTATAGTTGCCATGCAAATTGTGGTAGCCCTGCAAACTACAGCTGTCTCAAAGAATCAGTGCAATGTAGTTGTTCTTTCTTATCACGCATGTTGGTGTCACGGTGAGGTATCTAGTAAGCGTAACTAGATACCTCAGGATAGCAGGAAAGAGGCATTTCAGCTTCATCAATCAAATAGCAGTTGGAGTACTGCTGTTCCCAAACTGGCATCTGACCTAACCGCTAAGTGTGAGATACAATACTTGACAAGGATCTGCAGACTACTGCCTTGAAGGTCTTCCACATTAGCACATTTCTGAAGCAGAAAGGGGATACTGCTTGTGTCCTAGCAGGAGGAGCCTGCACATTCAGCAAGAGAGGTACTAGACAGCTGGTAACACAGCAAGATGCATCATGCTATCCAGTGCAGTTACTTGTTATTAAGAGAAGGCTTGACCTTTGCAGTGCCTGACTGTGGCTAGAAATACACAGGGAGACGAGGGATCATTTGGTGCCATCAGTATGATAATGTGTAGTCCCAGATGCATCTGTTACTTGCAATTTTTCTTCTTTGGATACCAACTGTAACTTAAGAGGGGAAAAACAAAACAAAGAAAGGTAATAGGTTATGAGGGGAAGAGGGATTCAAGACCACATTAGTAAAGAACTGTGGTCCAACCCCAACTTTGGCAAGGTTTAAAATCTGAGATTTTCGAGTTCTTTGGTATGCCCCTCTCCAATGTGTTTGTTTATTTTGCTGAAGGAGTGAAAGATATGAAGGAAGTTTAGGAAAACAAGTATTCAGAATGTTTGCAAAATGGTGGCAGCCTCGAGGCGTATGCAAGACTTACTCTATTCAGAAGTATTTAGTCTCAACATAAAGGCTGTTATACAGGGGTCTGTGCAAAGGAGTAGGAAGCAGTGAAGATAATGACCTGTTGTCTTCCATGCATGTTAAAAAAGCTCCTGTAAAAGGATAATCCCCAATCCTAGGTTTCTCAGTCAAGTCGCAAGGGGGCTACAGGAGTCAAATCACAGTGCCTCCAGCTGTATCAGATGTTGTGAAGGAGAGAAGGCCCAAGCACGGGCGGGCGGAGAGAGCTGCTGCTCCTCTGAGTGCATTCCCTGGAGGCCTTCTGCCAGGACACATCTTCTGCAGTCAGACTGCCCTGGAGAACTTTGCATGTAATGTCCTGAGGTCTCCTACATCCTCTGCACTGCCTTAGAATTTTGTAGTCTTTTTTCAGTGCTAGAGAGAACTAATGGAGAAGTGTCCCAGCAATTTATGCTGGTAAAGAGTGCAGGTTATTTCCTTCTGATTAAAAAATATGTTACCTGCTATTATCAAGCATAAAGCATACAGAGACAGCAGGTTATCTTTGACCCTGCCTATTAAGCATGAACTTAAACTCCCCACCACTGCAACTTCAAAGGGGCACATGCCATAAATAAAGAGGAGTCTTATATGACTATATCCAACGTCATCTATTACAACTTTTAAATCACAGTTTGAACAAGATAATGTGACTAACACACATTTATCCATCAATCTCCTGTTTTTACTCCCACCAGCTTCTAAAAATTTCTCTTTGCCCATCACACTTTGCATCTCTGGATAAAACACCACTTACAAAGCTGTAGGTGTAGTTTTTCTTCCTGGCCTGAGACTGACCATAGTTACTAATTCAGGAAACAGAAAGCTTCTGCAGTTGTCTCAGAAAGCTTCTAGAGAGACTCCTAGGTAATACAAAGCTAGCTAGAAACTGGGAAAAAAATTAGAAGAAAATTTTCTGCACAGACTGCAAAGCATTTGCAGAAGCTGGATGTAGCTTAAAAAAGAATACAGAACAACCCCCCCCCCCCAAAAAAAAAAAAAAAAATCAGCATGTTCCTAGTTAATGCAGCCATCTCTGTAAGGGCTAGTCACTGCCCACAAAAACAGTCTATCAGAAATAGCAGCAAACAAGCTATCCTACCAGCCAAAGTGGTTTATGCCTTTGAAGCTTGTTTTGCACTTCTTACATGATGATGAGAGTTCAGGATTCACTTTGGTTTGGCAACTCTAGGGAAAGACTGCTAAAAATATTTTAAGGAAAAGCCTGCTTAATTACGTAATCCTTAATCCTGCTTAATTACTAAGAGTTACTGGACATACAAAGACTATTGGACTACAGCCAGATGAACAAACACCTTGTATGTTCTTACCTGTACTTGGTAAGAACATGCCCGTGAGACAACCAACGCACCCCTACCGCACATCCTAGAATGTCATTAAACTGGCACTTTTGTTCAACAGCCACTGGCAGCAATTTCTTAAATGAATTTTAAAAATCTCGTTTCTCACATATATAGCTTCACATTGATATAAACTTTGATATTTCCACCATTGCTGTGACTTGCTATTGAAAGAAAACATTGCAAATCACTCAGAATACCTCATGTTATTTCTCCATCTATTCAAGAAAGCAAGCAAATTCAGATTTATATTAAAAACAGGTAAACGAATGAAACGACTGCAAATATTTACATTTTTTTAAAGCTTGGTGTGATCTGAAATCCAGAGACATATATTAAGATTGTTAAATATACTTCTTGTTATAAAGAAGTATAGCATAGTTCTATCAGTAATATCACTGGCTTGCCAAGGAATACTTCATCAGCCAGTAAAATGCAAGTATGTGCATAACAAGAGGCTCTGTCTGAAAAATCCAACCTATGAAAGCATTAGTCTGGAAAACTCATTTAGTTCATAGTACCCATAACTTACTTTCAAACTGGCCAAATCTTGCATCACATGGAGTTGTACTTACTTGTGAAAGAACAGTATCATGCAGAGCCATAAACAGGTTTTAATATACTAAATTTAACTATTTCTCATATTTAATTTCAGGAACAAATCAAACCTTTGAGGTACTAGTTACTCTCCAATCAGACCCTTTACATTTTTATGGAAGATTCCAATTTACAGACTCCTTCTGATAGTCTCAGTAATCACAACGGTGCTACAGAAGTGAGAAAGGGCAACAGAACCGGTCTCTCAATTGAAATCTCAGTTAGAATTTGTAAGATGAGCAAATTTTTCCATACCCGATTAGAACTAAGCCCACTAAATGTCTCCCTTCAAGGGTTTTCCTTTTTTTCCCTTTTGTTGCAAGTTAAAAGCAGTCAACTCACCTGTTCCTTGCTACCCTGATATTATGGACTGTATCAGTAATTGATTCAAGTGAGATGATGTTTTTTTCATTTACAATTGTATTTAAGTCCCATGCAAAAATACAAAAAAAAACCCCCTGATTTCCTCTCTAGTTACATGATTTGTAAACAGTCAGGTTTTGCAAAATCACTGAAGGAAGCAAGAATCATGAAAAAAAATTGGTGCAAAATTTTTACTACTTTCAAGCTGTCCTTAACTGACAAGTAAAACTGAAATATTATACATACTACATTAAGTTCCAATCAATAAGTGAATGATTTTGAGAAACTACACTCTATCACTCTGCAGAAACGAAGTGTTGAGTACTAAAAGAAAAAATACCATTATTGTTCCAATAAATAATTATATATGGCTGGTTAATTCTTCAGAGCTGGCACCACAATGAATGATTTTGAAGAGTATGTGCAGACTGTTTAAAACACTATTGTGGCTCAGACAGCACCATGTTTTCACTGACAAGCAAAATGCACCAGACGGTGAGCAATGCTGCAGCCTCCTAAAGTCTCCAAATAAGACTAGGAAAAAATACTATCTTTAAGTACAAAGGGAGCTATGCAGGAGTAGCAATCAGTAGCTTACATTTTGTATTATGAAGGCAACCTAAGTGCTTTGGTCTCAATGTATGAAATAGACCCTTATGTGACTGGAGGACAGCATAGTATATGAGCCCACACAGGAGAAACTGGGGACGCTAACCCTGCCTGCCTGGGCCGTAACAAAAGCTCGTGGGGATAGCAGGAAGTTTGTAAATAAGGTTCTGACACTTATGATTGTTACTGCCCTTTATTTCAAGCTTCTTTTTCCTTGTAAATCATTATCAAATTCATGTGTTTCTTTCTTGGAAAATCACAGTGCTTCACAAAGACTACTATGTATTCCTTTTGGGTCATTCTAGTTTTGCCAGTTGGTCTATGTTAGGGCATAATCCCATCAACATCATCCTAGAAAATGGCAGATTTGGGGATATATAGTAAAGTATGGTTTGACTTTATAAAATGCTCAGACACAAATCTGTGCAGGATCCAGAGCATTAGTTAGGACTTAAACATATCCAAAACAGAATATTAAACTGAAAAATCTATGGGTGGAATATTCTAACCTGGGCAAATTGTGATATACTCCTGAATGCATACTTAGACAACAATAGATGAAAGAGGACTTGGTGGTTCAAAATAAGACACTGAATTTGCACTAACGTAGGCAAAGCCAACACAGCCCAAGGCTATGACAAAGTCTGGCAATTCCTGCAGGAGTGTTTTATATTATTATTATTTCCAATCAGTCATCTGTCTGCCGGCGGTTAGTGACACTGAGCAGCTAAAAAGCTGTTTCATGTCAATCATATTAGCTTAAACAGACAAGATGTCAGTTTTGTACTGCAGTGACAGGGACTTGGACAAATATGGCTTCCTAGTGTCTTTGGAGGTGGTAACTTCCAGCCCAGGGACAGGACGAACAGCTGGAGAAAGGTAACATCTTAGCATATGGCTACAGTTGTTTGCTTCAGTGCACATCAGTCAGAACCTTCAGCTACAGCTACAGGTCAAAAGCAAAATAAAAATAAAAATAAAATAAAAAATTACCAGCCTAAGAACTAGTAAAATCTTGGAAAAATGAAAGGATACAAACAGAGAGCAATTGCTGACAGAAAGAGGTAGCTGAGTTAAGGTTTCATCTTTTCTTCCCCCTCCCCACCCTCATTTCTTGTTTCTAAAACAAGAATCAGTGGCAGCTTGCAAGCTACGTTTCTGTTTCATTGTTTTTTCTTTTTTCATACATTCTTAAATTTGTAGAAATGGCATTTTTTAGAACTTCCACATCAGATAAGTAAATTCATCCACTAGTAATACCACCTTTCAGCTCTCCCTTTCTTTTTTCTACACGCAGAACACACACTTTCATAAAGTACCATAAGGTTATTTTTAAGTGAGAGAAAACAAGACTGTCATCAAAGCAATCTGTCTTTTCCTGAAGATGGCCATGGTCTTTGCAGGATAAATTGAAAAAAATCCTTGTACCACTCTGTATAATGTGTTGTTCAATACTTACGTACTTCCTATCTTTGCAATGGATTGAGAAAAGAAAGCTATACTAAAGCCAGTGAAAAAACAGTGAAAAAACTAAGATTTTAGACTTGTACTTACCTGGAACAAAGCTTCCCTGGACCACCTCCTTATAAGCCCACCAGCCTTCATGGATTTTTGGTGAATTTTGTTGAGCTAAAAGAAATAATAGGAGAAATAATAAAATTAAGGCAATGTATTGGAAATATTTAATTGAAAGAACTTTGGAAGTTCTAAAATAAGTGTGTCATTTCTACAAAAGAGCCATTCCTCAACTTCTCGAGGGATATCTATTCAGTTTATTGAACTGTGCTAAGTATCTGTACCTTGAAGTAAAGTCACACCTTGTCTCTGTTTTTCAGACAGCAAATCGTAACTCAGCTTCCAAAGAACTTATCATTGAATTTAAAAATTCAGGTAGAAAGTGAAGATCTCTAGCACTATTGATGGTTTCTGTGCTAGTCATAAATTTAATATGGAATAAAAATGCAGAGAACAAGAGTGTGCCCGTATACAGTAGTCAGTATCTGAGTCCAAGTTCTGTGCACTGTGAGGCAAGTTCTCCCCTTCATTTCCCAAGGAAACGGATAATCCTTCTCCAGTAATCTATCACTTTGAATGGGAAGAAGTGACAGAATGAACTGCAAGCAATAGCTGTGTCTGTATCTGCTTTCCCTCTTATCCCATGTCCTTCGAGTTCCAAAAGCAGAACCCCAAAGTGTAGCCCCTGGCTTCATAAATTATTATTTTTTATTTATTTTTTTTTGCTAGTATTTTGAAGACTATAATGATAACAATCTAACTTTGGGTGAGGTTTGCTCCTGGTGAAACTGTTCTTAAAAGACTTCTCTGAATTCCTGAAAGGCTAAGAGCAGAAAGGCCACGGTCAGTCAGTTTATTAGTCATAAGATCATTATTTGTCTTCAGCATCTTGAAGGAAATTGAAATGGACCAAATTTTATAGCTAAAATATAAAATCTCTGTTAATAGAAAATAAAACATTCAAAGGGCACACAGATACACAGGAGGATAAACTTACATCTGATTTCCAGAAGATGGGTTAGAAGAACAGAGCCAATAGGTAAATATGTTCGACTTTCACTGTTTGATGTTTTCATGCTTAAAGCAACTCCCTCACTGAGCTATAGAAATCTTAGCTATCTAGTGTATCTTTAGCTTTTTTATAAGCTACTAGACTCTACCAAGTCTAATAGTTTTTTGGGTTTTGTTTTTTGGGGTTTATCAGCTTTTTGCTGCAGTTTCATTTCTGGTCAGATATTACATTATATACAAAAGACACAATTATCCCAGGAAAAACTCTATCAATCTAATAAAAATTGTTGTCATTAAAAATCACAAAGAGGATGTGACATTCAAACTAAAAAGGATACAAAACGAGAACCATTACATATTTTTTATCAGTAACAAAACGATGTTCATGATTTAACTGACTGTAAATTGCAGAAATCAAAGTAAAGCTGAAGTTAGTTAAACATCCTGACAGAAGGACCAACACTTTCTGCTTACCAGAAATCCAAACACACACTACTGAACTGGGATGCCTGTGGATGCAGAATTCTCCTTGCAGTACTGATGCTCGTTCCGTTGACTGAATGATGACATGTTGAACAGACAGGACTATTCCACTGCACACTCTTTACAGTTTGCAGATGACATTATCTTCATCTTTTAACCTTTATACCATTGCCTAGAGAACTCAAACTGTGTACAGCTTCATTGTGCTAGACTAAACTATACAAACATTTGGAAAATGGCAAATCCCAACCCACAATCAAAATATCTGAACAGCAGCTATTCATATCCAGCCTAAACTGTGATCGCTTAGGTCTCAGCACTGGTTTATGCAGTTTTTTTTCCCACCTATATGCTCTGCAAGAGAAATCCTTAAAGATTTCAGGATACTTCAGAAGTAGGAGAGGATATTAGTAAGTGAATGCCAACTAAACACAGCAATCATTCTGCTGCTTATACTCCCCAGAAAATTTAACTGCGTTAAAATCTACCTTCTAGTAATATAGACAGCTCAAGCTGCTTCAGCCAACCAGGGGCAGCTGAATCTAAGAGTGAGTGAAAAGGCCTGTATGTGGATAGAGGCACCTTATAATGATTGCAGGCAGGATGGATATTTTCAAATGCAACTGTTTACCGTCAGCATTCATAGAATAGAAAAATCTATCAATTTTACCCACTCTGACCAATCTAAATAATACATTTCAAGTCTAGAAATAAAAAAAAAATCACTCTTCAGAGTTTAAATTAAACCATAATCAAAAGACATCAGCTCTGCAGTTCTGTTGCCCCAACACTTGTTAAGTTAATTCCAGAAGAAATATCAGGAAAACTAAGGTTTTTGCTGTATTTCCTGAGATCTTCCACGTTAGTGTGGAAAGACAGACTGTGTGAGATGAGCAAGAACATTAGATTATCAAAGCTTTGTACTAAATAATTGGATGCCTGTGCAACTGCTTCAGCTATGAGAGAAGAGCATGACCTGGCATCATTCTGCACTTTGCACAGATATCGGATCCTTATCTCTTTAATACACATGAAAATGAAACATGTAAAAAGGAATACAAGAAGCAAAATAAGATGGTGTACCACAGGCATTTAAAATACCTAAGATAGGGCAAGAGCATTGCTGGGGCAACTGCTGATTTACAGCAAACTGAGGCCCACTGAGAGAATCAAGAGGAAAGGCAGTCCGTTGTTGTGAGAGAACAGCTAGAGGGACAATCCCTAGTGCCACGCTCTTTCTTAAACCCTGAAACCTCAATGATTTATACCAGTTCAGGCAAAACATCCTGAAAAAATAGTGCAGAGAGTCACTGAACATGGATTTCCACTCTGCTGTGCATCTGAAATCTAGCTTGGTGCCAGAGATTTACTTTGACAGATCCTATAGGGACTACTGCAAAGCAAGTAAAAAGATTTATAAAGCTCTCATTTCCCTGAATGCAGAAGGAGAGGGAACTGGTAAGACCAGAGAGGAGTGGGTATGTTCCAAAACCTTCTCCTAAACCATCATGCCAATGGAAGAAGTCTTATTACAGGAGCAAAGCAGCTGTTCATTATTTTTGACGCTTAATCCAACCCATACCTGGAGGAGTAGTGGAACAAGGCGATATAAAATTAGAATGAACAGACATATGGACAATGCTTGCTGGGAATCCTATCTAGGCCACTTACATCTGATGCACTTACAACACAGGGTCTCTACCATTGTATCAACGCCCATCTGACAGGATGGCCTTATGCCTGGGTAAACAGGTTCAACCGTATGGCCGGGGAATTGCTGCCAAGGAATAGGATTCTTCATATGTGCAACCTCATGACACTGAAAATAGTATAATTCTCTCAGCATCCTTCTTATTTCAATTAAAGGAAAAACTGTCACTTCAGGTTCTGCCACTTGAAGGCCATAAAGAGATATGCATGCTTGGTTTGTGAATTCAGATGTTCCTATAGTTTTACTCCCAGGGCAGCTCCTTGTTTTGCCATGACCTGTCATATAAGAATACTGAAGAGGCTTTAAGTTTAGGAAAGGAAAAAGTTTAGAAAGCATTGCTCTATTTCTGGAGAGAGTTAAGTTTTTTTTTAATTCATTTCTGATACCTCAGAGACTTCTGGTTTTAATACTAATTTCAAAAGAGCCAGGGCAGGAAATTGTATGGAACCTTTAAACGCCTTTTGCTTGCAGGAAACATCGCTGCTTCTACAAGACACTAAAATACACAAACACATCTGAACAGACTCTTTGCTGCTAGGAGCAGATTACGTGTACAGGTAGCTCTACAACAACGTTAGCATCAGCACTCTATTCTGCCATTAGCAGTGACAGTCCAAAATGCCACGTTTGTCGAAAGCGCTAGAGGATATTGCAATGACCTCCATTCGCTGCAGGTTTCTCTCCCTCTGCATTGCTATCACAGTAGCTGTGTGATGTAACACCATTTTGTCAGATCTCTTTCATGCAGCTGCTGTATGGGAGACAGGATATTCATTCAGAACAGATATGACAGGTATTGCTTTCATTTTTGTCAGATAATTATAGGTATGTCTCATTGTGGAGCACAAAATTAAAGACAGTTCTGCAAGAAGTTGTGCATTTTTATTTCCTAGTAACGTTGATGTATTGGGAAATGGCATAATACAGGAACAGAAGAGCATGAGTAAATACAAATAGCAAAAGATGCCAAAGCTGCATAAAATTACCAGCTAACTATGTTAAAATGAGTAGGATTATAGTTAAATGAGAAGCTGGAAAATACTGTAATTCATTAAAACTATTATAAAATCACCAGTTAACGTTATATCAGAGAGCAGGTACCATGATTCAGATGCTGAAATATTTGCATACATCTCTGGCACAAAGAGGTCTTCATGTTGTTGGAAGGCTAATGCGACCGTAATATAGATTGTAATAATTAATATAAAACATATCTCAGTAAATACGCCTATTTGCAAGGTATTAAACAATTATTCTACAACTAGTTATTTACTTTGTATGTTTAAATGGACAGCTAGCCTTATCTCTAATGCTGTCATTTATGTTATTCCCATCTGAACATAAGCCAGTAGAATCCTGCCAGGTCAGAATTCTCCGTTTACTTTACAGTCATTTCACACAGATGAAAAATGCTAGACTGGAGAGTTAGGTTTACAGAGGCTAGGAAAAAACTTTTATTTGAATTTTATTGATCTGTTTGCTACATTTATCATTCTGTATGCTTTTCTCTCCTCATCTTAGATCCTAAGAGTCTTGCTCTTATGACCTGGCTAGTATTGGCCTGGCATTAAAGACAAGAATGTTTAATTGCTGTTACCCTTTTTGCATATTTACATGATTAAGAAAACCAGCTGCAACTATTTAATTTCATAATTAACTTAGTGTAAGGCATGAATTCATTGCTAATGCTTTCATATGAAACCTACAGAAAAATGGCATAGTACAAGAAAAATAAATCCTCAAAGTTGCTATTCTAAAGCTTAACATAGAAAATCAAAGATCTATTTGCAAACTATTAGATGACTCTGATCTTCGCTTATATTTACCCTTTGTATTCCACAGACTGTTGGCTTTAGAGGCATTATGTAGTTTTCTTCCAGCCCATATAAGCTATTGCTTAGGGATGTAATAGTACTTGACTTTTCGATCAGAGTTCCACAGTTCACCTTATAGTACTTTCATAGCTCTCAAGGTACCTCCCTCAGTCATTGACAAGCAAGTAATCCAAGATGACTGTGCCTTATGGAAGAAATGAAAAGCAGTGGAATCTTTCTGTACTATTTGGGAAGACCATGTCATCTAATAGAAGATTATTATTGTTCCAAAGAACAGTGCAGCATGGTTTAAAAAGAACACAAAAAGCTAGAAGAAAAAGTTTAATGTTTTTTGCTACAATCCATTTAAAGAATCTTAGGTAACTTACATAGTTTGTAATTATTTTAAATTAATAGTTTTAATTATTACACTGTATATGGAACTTCTGCACACTGTTAAACCCAACGATGGGTTGTCAAAACATAGGAATGAATAAAGATTTGCTCATTCTAAACAATCAGTTCCTACATCCCAAATCATAAAAGTATCAGCTTTTGGCTCTTGCCAACTAGTACCTCTTAAAGTAAATGGAATACACATGTATAAAGTAGACCTGACAACAGGGGAGCTAAGCAGATGTAATTAGCTGAAGATAGTCTTCTATAATTAATGTTCAGTTTGTTTAAAACAAGCCTCTACGTAATTGGAGCTATTATTTGAGATGTTTTTATGCAGCCTTTTTATATTAAAAAACCCCACATACTTTAGGCACTGTATAAAGCATCATTTATACGTGAATACTTACAAGGCAAGAAAGGTTAGCCTACTTATGAATGTTACTACACTGTATGCATCACCATACGATGAGGGAGGAAAAAGACAACAAAGGATTATAAACGGATCAATAAATAAAATGCTTTCATCAGCTATGCCAGATTTTTTTTTCTTATGGATAATGTTTTGCTCAGAAAACATGCAAATGCTCTTTCATTAAGTTAATACTTTCCAATTCCATAAATCCTTCCTCCACCATCCCCGTGTGTAAAAGCTCTCACTGCTGCTGTGAACTCCAAACAGTATTCAACCCAAGCAAAATGGACGTGACCTGGTTTTATCACTTTTGAGGGCAAAAGTAAGGCACTATCATGGGAACTCGGCTACAGCACAAAGACTTGACTATTCTCTGTATTTCTATTTATTGTAATTTTGTGTTCTCTTATGACTCCAATTAAAAACCTGGGCCAAAGACTTCTGTAGCGTCTAGCAATAGCTCAGTTTGCAGGAAATGAAAAGCGTGTATAAGGCCCAGATCTGTTCTGTGGGGAGGAGGGTCTTGTGCAGATATCATTCTCATCCTTTCTAGTCAAATACATTTGTGAATCTATTTACTAAAGAATTTCAAACAATTATAAACTGAATTTTAAAATGGGAAGAAAAGGGCAAAGGTAAAGGAGAACTAGTCTAAAGGCCACTACACAGAACTCACAGGCAGGACTCCTTTGCTATTAATCTTGCATGTGACTCTGCACTTTCATTTATCTACCTATACGAATGGTGTGGTGATACTAGTTATCATCCCATTGTGTTCAAGAATGGAAATGAAAAAATTTAGTCGAAGGGATCCCACAAAACTGTGTTCATTAGGCCCTTACTGGTTATGCATCCTTCACTCAGCAGTAGAAATTTAATGTAGGAAGCCATGAATTAGCAACCTACCTGCTTTCTGACCTCTGAATACTGTCAAAGCAGTTTAAGCTTATGTGCAAACAGGAATCATTCCCAATACTGTTTATGAAGAACATGGGATGAACATGCTAGATAAATGCATGCTACATCATGCTCTTGAAAGCAAGCTGTATAAATATATGCTTTTTGGGTGGTGGATCTCAACTTCTAATAAGCAGTTTTACATAAAAGATAAAAGCCCAGTTATGCAACTCTTATTTAAGTTCTCATATAAATGAACAGAACCACTGACTGAATCTAAAGCTTTTAGTAGAAAAAGTTAAAACCACTCTGACTCAGTCTTCTGTAAGCACCAAAGCACACCAATGCAAATGATGGATTGCACTGCAGGGTGAATTATTTTATGTCACCACACCCAGTTTAACACAAAATCCTGCATACTGTTTCTAGCTCCATTTATAGAACATTGAATGTCCCTGAAAGGCTGCTGTCCTTTTAATGTGACTAATACACATGAACAATGTGTATTAGGTCCACATAATGTAAACAGTAGTATGCTTACCCCTCCAAACAGCTTTTGGCTAACAGGGCTAGAATGCTCAGTGTTACATTTAATATTACTTACTTCATTTTTTTAAAAAAAATTCTGTTAGTGTATTTTTCCCCTCACCAAAATTTAATTTCTGAAAGGCTTAAGAAACAAACAACTTCAACATAGCTCTCCATCCTGGCTGGGAAACCTGAGCAGCTTTACTTGATATGAAAGAATGGACAAAGCAAATTACTATCACCTAGGGATGCAACCCTCTCCTTCCACAGGCCCCATAATATCTGTTTGATTGACATTACTTTTGAAGCAGATACAGTTCTTTTCATTCTCTGGCACAACTGTATCAGAACTGAACTACTGTGAAAAAATCAACGCAACTAAATTAATGCAGGAGAAATATACCTAGTTGTATTGGAACAATTAGCACAAAGTTGTGGCTGCAAGCAGTGTGGGAAATTTAAAACGTAATGTCAGAAAGACTCAGCACCTTTCATCTCAAAATAGTCACTGATGGTGTGCTTAAGGATTCATGCATTCTAAACCACATTAACACAATTTAGTTATCTCACTGTTTTCTGGAGTCTCTCACGGGAGAGAGAGCACATATAGTAGCCTACTCTGTGTTGTGTTAGATGGGGCAGTTCCTGCCTGATGAGTTGTTTAATCATGCCTAGACATAAAGTCTGAAGAGCTCTGTAAAATAATGAAGTAAGAAGAAGCAAGACTTCTTGTGATACTAACTTGCAAAGGCTCTGACTTTACATTGTGCTACATGCCCTCCACTCCCATTAATTTCAGTGTGGTTTGGGGACACTCAGCAGTTTCAAAGAAATGGCCTCAATATCCTTGAGCCTTTAAAGTTCAATACATTATTAATGCTAAATTAATAGGGCTTCCTTTAAAAGGAAACCGCTAAGTTCCTTCCTCAGAAGGCACATATGGCATTGGCATCTCATCAGGTTTCTGACCCTGCTTGCTCCCTCTAAACAGAAAGTTACCAATCAGTAAGAGACTGAACAGTAGAAGACTGCCCTATTAGCTGCTATAGACAAAGCTTTTTTTTCCTTTTCCAAGTCTTAGGCCATAGGAAAGAGAAGTGATTTCTTCAGCAGTCTTCCCATGAGGGAGCTGTGCCCAGAATTTAAGTATTCATTGCTGCTTAGACAAACTAAGGGGAAGAAATAAAGGTCTTCCAATTAACCTCAAGTTTAATTTCATGGCATCAATATTAGGTGCTTGATCCTATGAAAATACACAGCAGCCTCAAATTCCACTGAATTCTGCAGTCACGGAGACCTGTGGTCCAGAATGTGAGATGGAAGCATTCTGCAGGGCTATTTGATATGCAGAGAACTAACAATCCTTACGTAATACTATTACAAACATTTTGCACAATTTTAACAAAAAGAACATACCTGAGAAAACTAAAGGCTGGCTTCAGTCTTCCTGAAGACTCAACAAAACTAGGAATGACAATCTGCAGGTTTTGTACGTATGTTACTCTAGCTCCAGTTAATACAAAATGATGCACTTTCCTGAGACAAGAAGAGTGATCTTGTGCTGCCTAACAAAACTGCTTATGAACAGCCCCGACAAACACCACAAAGCCATTCAAAAGAGAGCAGAGCAAGGCAGAGGGGAGGCAAAATTATTTTGATTTTACTGAACTGGATTCACAGACCCAGATTTCTAGTCATCCTGGAGTTGACAGTCAGGGCACTAATCCAGATGATCTCACAGCTCACTAGACTCCCTAAATCCTCAGCACTTAAACCTTATGTCCCAGCGCTTTTTGGGATCACAAAGTCAAAAAACGTTTTTCTGACCATGTAATAACAGCTTTGCCAGCATCAAGAAGAAACCTTATGTCAGAGGATAAGCCAAGATATGGATCCATTTCAGGCAGTGGTATCAAGACAGAAAATTGAACACATGATGATGTGACTTTTCTGCAGTTTATTAGTTGGGTTTTTTGGGGTTTTTTTTGGTTTTTTTTTAGCAACAGTTGGTTCTTGGTTACTGGACATTTCTTAACAGAATGGGAAAATTTTTTTAAGCTAATTTCTCTTAGTTGATAAGTGACAGCCTTTCTTCCTGGGAGTAATAGCTTATATGATGAATACCTTTAGTGATGTTAGTAAGATTGTGAAGAATTTTTCAGCATAAAGTATTCTTTCCAACTAAAGCAGATTCAGCTTGCTCAGAATACTGTTTTTATATCATTCAGACTTTCAGAAGAGCCCAGCTGCATATGCTCAATGCATATCCCATTACATTGCCATACATGGCAAGCATAGAAGAACCTTAAAAATCAATGGATTGTTATTAAATTCCCTTTAAAATGCCGAAAGAGGTTAGGATCACTGGGTTTTTGCTTGTGCATGCACAAACAATGAAATATTGTGGGTTGATTGCCTTATCAAAAATTTCAAGGCTGTTGTTAACAATATAGTACTTTTATATGGGTTTTCTTTGCTCACTTTCTTAGAAAAACTGTGGAAAAACAGAGTATGTTTTTCCTGAAGCAAGAAAAGGGATTAAAGTAGGAAATCTGCTTGTGAGATAGTTGTGACAAGTTAGAGTAACTCCCAACAAGAAGAGATTCTTAGCATCCCCTAAAAGCAAGCAGAGACTCTCGCCCAGCATCATAAAAAGCTATCCAAGGTTGCAAAGTGACAATATACTTACCCACTAGGTCATTAACAAACTCCCATACATTTGAAGGAGAGGAAGTGCACAGCTCAGAATCCCATAAGTATTAAACTGGCCACAAGATGAACATGAACATTCTATATTGGCAGCATTAACTTACTTTGCATAAATCAAAATTAAGACACAAGAGGCAGCTCAGAAAAGTAGACAAGAAAATGAAGTAGTCTCATCAAAGCCTCGATCACTGATCACCAAAACCAACTCCCTGTTACCCAAAAGACAGAGAGTCAAACCCTCCCCCCCTCCCCCCGCAGTACCTAACAAAGTGTGTAATTTCACTACTACCTGTTTATCCTAAAGAACCATCATGGAGAAATAATTACAGACAGGAAATAATTTGGTGAAAGTTAAACTGCAATAGAAAGACTAGAGGTGTAGCAAGGGGGAAAAATCATTCTGATTAGATCAGTTACCAGGATCAGACAAGGCAGACGAGAAAAGACCATGTCTTATTTATCTTAGGTGCCAGCTATGATATATTATATAGACATTCCATTTATCACTTACTGCTTAGATATTACAGTGATGATGGCCGTACAAATTCGTTAACTTAGAGCTTTGGTTAGTTTGTTTTGGATTATTTTCAACACAGTAGACCTCCTTAACAGTTTTCCTGTGTTGAAAGGATTCTGTGCTTATCTCACTTGTCTGCTGAAGATGAAGAAAGAGTTGGGAAGAGGTTTTCTGTTTGCTTGCTTGTTTGTTTGACTTTGTCATGGTCCCAATATTTGAAAAGCGATAAATCACCTCTCCCTGCCTCCCCCCACCATTTTTGCTTCCCTGCAATTCTGTGGAATATCCCTCAGAGATTACTTCTATCATCCATCTGTCCATAGTTGTGTTTATCCACTGAGCCTGGAAGAAGTCATACCCTTCCCCCTATCTGGACTGTTTCCTGAGGCAGCAGTGTTATTCTGGCACTCTGCTGCTACTCTGTTATTTAAGAAGAACATGTTTTCAGTAACAGCCACATCCCTAACTGAAAATATTCTTGGCTAAAAATGATGTAGCTCTGTCTACCTTGGTTGACTACAGAGAGCAGCTTATCTTTCTGAACTTTACTAAATTCTTGGCTTGTCTGTCTCCCTACAGTTTTTGCAAGGGTTTTCCCATATTCATCCTGTTTAGTCACTCCTTTAGCAGTTACTCAAAACTAGTGATATGCTTCTTTCCTTTTAATTTTGAAGTTAAAATGGAGGATATTTTGCATTGGTTGTGATGGCTGTACCTGCTTCATTTTGCTGTTCTAGAATTTCAATCGCTTTCTAAATAATTGATGTAGAAATCCTAGGTAGAAAAAGAAAAGCTTCATTTAGGTATCTGTTGTTCATAGCTCTTTGTATCTGAGAGATGAGACTTTGCATATAGATAAAAGAAAAGGAAAAAAAAAAAGTAAAGGTAAGAATTTAAAATGTGTTTAATTCAAGGGGACTGTATGGAGGAATATGCCACTACAAAGATTTCATGAGGAATTTCCTGGCTTTCCTTCTTTTCATCGGTATGGTACTGTTTCTTCCAAGTCAGAATTCACAGGAGTTTCAGACGGTCTATTATACTTGCTTGTAGTAAGAGGAAAGAACTTTAGTGAGGGCAAAACCAACTCAGGACTGGAAATGGAATCTGTCATTTTAAAATGTGTATTATATGGTTTCCCTTCTTACCTGCCTGGTATTTCTAAAGCAGAGATGCCTGGCAGTTTCCAATGTGCTTTGAACCAAACAGCATTGAACCTGTTACCCAGGTTATTTCCACATTTTATTTATGTTTATTTCTATTCTTATGGTAGAACCCTTGTTATTCTCTATATTCCATCTTTAGACTTAAAAAAAAAAGATTTTTTTTTTATGAGCTATGCAGCAGGCAAAGCTATGAAAGCTCTGCCTACCACGTACTCTAAGGGACAGACAGATTCTGGTGGCAAAATGCAGGAGGGATCATTCCAGCAGCTTAGCCATAAAGTAATAAGAATCAGCTTTCCATGAACTGAATATTGAACTACTCAATATTGACACCAATACAGAAAACCTGTCCATCAATATCATACGTACTGCCTACATAATTTATAATAATGCTAAAGAGCAGCACTGGTACATTTAGATATTAAATTTACAAAATACAACCAAATCACTATCTAAACACAACCACAATGCAATAGTACAAAGTAAGATACTCCAATAGCACAATAAGCCCAAGAGCCCCAGGACACCAGCTTTCAAAATAACAGAGGTAGGGGGTAAAGTCCTCAAATTTGGGCCAATTCAGAGAAGCTTTGTTTCTTTCAGTTAACATCCTTATTACATTCATCATTTATCAGTGAGTGCTTCAAAAACCTATTGATAAATCTGGCAAACTCATTGCTACGCAGCTGCCTACAGAACACACTACGTACCCTGGAGACACACACACGCCATACCTGATAATGCACAAATAATATCTGTGGGGTTTTCCACGTACACTGAGCACTGTAGATGGGCATGGGGAATGACGGGCTATGCAGAACTAGAGATCTATTGCATGAACATGGCATTTGACAGAAATCATGTCCTCATGTCCTATACCTGCCTCCTTCCCTATATTTCAGTATTTACTTTGTCACTTAAGCCTTTGATTTACATATGCAGAAAGGGTTGCAGGTACAGATGAAAAAGCCAGGGCCACCCAGAGTGCCCATTTCAAAGCACGTGGCATCTGAAAAGAAAAGTATCGCCCCCATTCTGCTGCAAACTGACTCTGACATTTCCTTTACTATAATTTGCCTGAAGTCATACATGGCATATCTATGCAAGCCAGTGTCGACTGCTCTGTCTCTCTGTAGGTCATATTAACTACAGTACACAGAACCAGGCTAACTTGGCTCTGTGCCTCCAAGATCAGATCTGGTTTGTGTCTGGGCAGTAAGGAGCACAAGCAGATATGGTCTGGGTCTGTTTGGGTGGAAAGGCATATAGAAGTCATTGTCAGAGCTAAAGATAAAAATCAGATTCTATTGGAAGTCAGTTACTTCTGGTCTTTTGATCTACCCATTGGAACTTACCATATTTTATGCCTAACATCCCAGATACTCATTAAATCCTAAGTCCACTTGAAATAACCTCCTGAATGTTAGGTAAACTATTCAGGAGATTAACAGTTTTTTTTTTCCAAAAACATTTGGAATTATAAAATTAAATCTCCAGCAAACAAAAGAAATCCTGTTTGACATTAGTCTCTTAGAAGTTAAAATGTCCCTGTAATAACCAGGAAAAACTGACTGACTTTTGCACATTTTAGTTCTCCCCTTCACACAAAGCCCTGTCTAGCTGTTCAGGAAGCTCTGCACTAACCACCAGAGCAGCACAGGGAGGGCTGATGAATAATGCACACAAATCAAAGACCATTGTACCTGGCAGGGTGATGATATAATTATACAATGAACAATACTACTGACTCTGTAAACTTGATTTTGAGCTCCGTTAGACAGATGCTTAGGGTCGAAATTGGATGACAAAACTGGACACATGGAAAGGGCCTTACCCCACTGCCCTTTATCCAGCTCTTAAGCTCATACTAGAGGCAAGTTCACTGCAACTGGCATGTTACAATGCCAGGTTTTCAGTCAGTCATGCAGAAAACTGAGGTACTGTACCAGAAGATGCTGACTTATTTTACAGTTAGTCAGACTGATCTCCACCCTTCCATACACGCTTGGAGTTGATCCAGCCATATACCTAAAAGGAATCATGTGTTTTCTTAAATCCTTATGGTACTGTGTATATGGCATCTGTTTGTTTTTTCCCCAACACAACTTTGTGCAGCAATATGTTGGAAAGATTGCTCTTATTTATTGTTTGTACTATGAAAGCACCAAAAGGTTGTGGAGGTCATATGCTGGAAACAGCACAAAACATGGAGAAAGCCAGTCTTCATTCAAGAAGTTAAGGACCCGTTACTCAGCGGGCGGACAAACAGTTTAAAACATGGCAGCACCAGCTTTAAACTATGTTCTAACCGCAACCCAAGGCAGAAACGCAGAATGTGGCACTGGGCCTATACGATCGCTACACAGCTTAGCTGCTGAGGTATGGGGCTATGTCTTCAGCAGTTTTACCCAGCAGCAATATATTTACGTTACAGAAACTCACCATTTCTTTTCATTACTTTCTGCCATTAAAAAGTAGCCTGAGCGTACAGGGAAATTCAGGCCAGTAAACAAAACAACAACCTCTGATATTCAGGAAGTAAAACAAGATCAGTTTACTCCCCCAAACCACTCAAAGAGAAATAATCAATTTTGTTTGATTATATACTTTTTTTAAAATATGCCTTTCCTTAAAGACAATCCAAGAATTCTCAATATTAGTATCCTAAAAATTTTTTGTAGCTCAATATTTATTCTAATAATTTTTGTAGGGATAGCATCACATTGTTTTTGAACTGAAAGGAGATCTACACATCTTTCCCTCTCCCCTGCCCTAGAAATAGCTCACAGTAAAAAAAACAAATTTTCTCGTTTGGAGAGTATTTAATTAATATAATTGCAAAACTTTTTCATGAATTTAACATGAGTAAAATGGCAATTTGGTACAGCTCTATCACTTCAGGACCTCAATGTTTTCTGTCTTTTAATTCTTCTGGTTGCTATTCTAAAGAGAAGATGAAAAAATGTATAAAGCTGTGTGGACCATCAATCGACTGAATATAAAAAACAAACAAAACCCCAACAGATGAGGCATTTCAGTTTGGAAATTAAGTCAATAATCTAAAAGTGATCATTAATCACCTCTCATCATATATTGTTAAAGGATTTTCAATATACAGTTAGAGACTAGTCACAGATAAAAGACTAAGTAGACATTAAAATGTTAGGCCATAACTATTCTGTTGCTATTGAACACAGCAGTAATCCACAGATAATGCCGCTGTACTTTGAATAAGTGTCAAGGTGATCCAGAAGCTTAGTAAATTTTAACCGTTGCAAAAAGCACAAAAATCTAAAGTCATGCTGGCTCTGATCTCACATGCAAATCTCTCTTTTCCCTCCCTCCGCCCAACTTTCCATTCCTTCCAAGTTAAAAAAAAATGAAAAAGAAATACTAAAGATAGACTATGTAAGGAATCCATTACAGCCTGGACTCCAAACACCTGCTTAAACAACAGCACCACTTTCCCTCCATTTCTGTTCAAACACATTCTTGAATTCACTGGGGCGTAATGTGCATAAGTGCTGTTGTGAAAGGAGGTTTGAAACTACAGACTGACAGAAGTACTGTTAGGACAATCATCACCCAGTACAGGCACTTTGCATAAAAGCTGCTTCTTCATCTTTTAATTCCCCCTCTACTTGGCATGTTTCTCACAGAAGTCAAAGGTTTGTCTGCTAACCTGGAGGGCCCATCAGCTCATCTGAAATTGGTTAATAGAAAAAAAGTGCAGTACTAGTTAGGTTAGCACCCAACTGTGATCACAACTTCACTCTTAAATGAACATTAACTTTTCAGAATCCATTTAAAATGCCCAGACATTTGCACTGGATTTAACTAACATACAAACAACATATAAACTAACATGTAAAAATGGCATCATTTATCCCATTTCAGCCGAATGTCAACTAGGCCTGAGCAGCTTCTGTGATCTCACATAGATCTGCATTAAGGATGATACAAGATTTGGACCTGGAAGCCTCAAGATCTTCAAAGCTTTTTCATTGCTCTGCAGTTTGCCTAGGCAAATATCTCTCAGCGTGAGAGTGCAAAACCCCACTATTCTGATTTCCAATACACTAGAGCTGTGGGAGAATCAACTCTGATTCAAGTCTGACCTAGTGAAAGAGAGTTCCACCCACTAAGCAGCAGCAGCATCTCTTATTTTCTGTATAACAATTAGTATAAAACATTTTGAGATACTTGAGTAAAAGGTACTATAGAAATACAAAGTACTGTTTAAATAAATTACATTTCTCTATGCTTTGAATTAAGAATCACAATAATTTCTAATGGATTAAAACATGGCACATTTTACTTACTCTTTACACAAATCGTATCTTTTTAGAAGAGGCTAAGTTATTCTTTAATAGTCCTCCATATATTGAAAGAGATATTCTATGATCATCAATACACAGAATAAGGAGCACTTCTGGGGCTGGATGAAGCCAGCTACCTCATTTCATATGGCCCACAATCACATTAATGTTGTCTTGCAATAACATGATAAAAATAAGATGAATTTTAACATTATGTTCTTTCCCCTCAAAAAGATACCAGAAAGACCTGTCTGGCCTTTCAGACAGAAACGTTTTTCAAACTTCAGCCTAACCCACGGCAGACAAGAGGAATGCTATGAACACAAAGCTGCAGTAGCTCGGGGCATTGCTTCCTTTTATACAGATTTTTTTCAGGGTTTAATGCTTTTTCTCCTCCACTGCAGTCTGTTCAGATTGCTCAGTGACTTCACCAGAACAAGATCCAGTCCCAGACATGCACCTAGCAGTTACCTAAGAACCTGATAAAGCCCTAAGTTAACAGAAATTCAAGGGGCCGATCCTTGAATGTATAAAGCTGACCAGAAGGAGGGGATTGGTTTTGCCTTCTGCTTCCCTTAGCATGATTATTTCTTTCTCTCAACCTAACTCTTGGGAAGGAGACAGAGAAAGTGGCTGCCGGTTAGACCTTTAGTATTGGACAGCAGAAAAAAAACCTTCAGAGGCTCATTAACTGCAACTAACCTGGCAGTGCCGTACCAGGCCACTTCAGACACAATCTTTCTAACGTTTCAAGATAAAAGGATTGTGATTTATTTAGCACACATGCTTCAGCCTCCAAAAATATGTGATTCCTGAGCGTTTGTGGAGAAGTGCAAATGCAGAACCAAAGGCCAGAGGCTGAGAAGGCTGTTTTCTACATGTGATTAGCCAGTCTGAGGCCCTAGTGTACAGCTTTTACACTGCTTCCACTTGTTGGGCATTTGATACATACAAAGCTCATCTCCCATTGATCTGTTTCAACTCTAACTGCTCAGCACTTCTGCAAATCAGGCCCCAGGGAAAAGAAAATAAGAAACATATAATTAGTGACCACCCTTGAAAAGTTTGATTAAAGTGAGCTGCCTAGCAACACAAATTCCAGCAGAGGCAGGGATAAAATTCTATTCTCTAGAGAAGCCTTAAATTCCTGTGTGACCATCTTTTCCTACAGTCCCCTCCTTTATTCACTGCATGTGCCACAACCTCTGCAATTAAATGAGAAAGTGCTAAATTAGTGTATTTTCCCACTCAATCTTGCACAGGCAACTACACTTCTGTTATTTCATAATTTCTAAATGTTAAGATAACTTTAGATTGTTTATATAAAAGTTCTCATGTTTCTCCCCCACCTTTATTTTTAGTACAACTAAAAAAATTCTACCAAATGGCAGCATTTTTTCTCTACCCAAGTGATTACAAGCTTGGGTCTATCCTCTTCTTCTCCTATCTAACTGGTTCTCAGACCCATTTTCTTCCCTCTCTCTCTCTCTTTCTCCCTCCCCCATCCCACAGCACCTCATTCAGTCACAGTCTCCTCCGCACCAACTGTCTTCTTGTCCTCCCACCCCAGCACCTAGTACAGCAGTCTTCACCCAGCCAGCAAGTCCCAGTTATAACAAATACCAAAATCCAGCCTAAAGCACTTCATTTTATAAAGATGCAGACTTTTTAACTTATTTACAGCTTATCAAGAAAATCTGTCTTTCTCATATGCTGACTCTGTTTTTATCACATTCCTATATGCAGATACTTATGTGTGATGTGGTATATGTCTGCATGCATGTATGCATAATATTTGCAACCATAATAAATGTGCATGTGCTTTATATGAAAATAAGAACAATAGTAGGTCAGATCAACTTCAAAAATCAGATCCCCTAGAAGCTCCAACTAGGAGCAGATTTCCATACTGCCAGGCACTAGATGATTACCTTCAGTCACACATGCCCTTTCCTATGCTTCTAACCTGGCTTTCATTGAAAATCCTGATCCAGGATCTGCAACGTTTGCAGAATGTGGCTGTTTGTTCACTCCATGGGATTGGAATATGAGAATGACTTCAGTGCCTGTCCTTCATAAAAAAAATTACATCTCAGCCCTGTAGGCTCAAGAAATAGGACATTCATAGTTAAGGCATCTCTAACTGCCCCTAGAATGGTGCTAGCTCCATCCAGCTATTTCAGATGATAGTCTGACCTTCTCCTTGTGGGGAGAGAACAGGGGAAAAGGAGAAAAAGAAGAGATAGTGTATATCTGGTTTTGTCCTTTTTTATCCTGCATTAGATGGGAACTGACATTTTCCCGGTGGCCTGCTGGCTGCTGATCTGCTCTTCAGCCAGCCCCTTCCGATGCAGCCTTTCATTCTGTCATTTTCCACTGTGTTACTTACATGTATTTTTAGTTCGATTAGGTGAGTTCAACAATGCAGAAATGCTAACCACTTAAATATAAGCACTTAAATATAGGATACAAGAGATCCATACTGTCGTTTACATCATAACTAATCAACTCTATTAGAGGAATCGCTAAGCTCATCATAAACATTTTCTAAAAACTGTTTTGAGCTTGATTAAGAAAACAACCCAAAGCCCAAGTCCAAAGTTCAAATGATGTATAAACTCCATCTTGTAAATAACAAACAGAGCATTTTCTTGGGGTAGCAGGAACTACAGTTAACTGTTGCCCTTCTTCAGGAATAGCTCTGTTAGATAAAGCACAAAGGTCGTATAAAACATTTGTTACGTTTCAGCATCACCAGACTTTAACCTAGGGAGGCTTTTGCTGGAAAGCACTTGTTACATATCGGTTTTATTCCACAGCTAAAGACTTTCAAAATAACAAAACCATGCAAAGGAAAAGCAGATTGACTTTTTGGCAGGAACTCAATGTGCAAATACTAATGAAATAATCTCAGTTAGCAGTCTGACTCCTCAAAGGTCAACAGCTCCACAGTGAAAAACTTTAGAGCATTTAAGTTATTAACAATTTTGTCTTTCAAGGAGTCTGATGATTTCTTTGCTCTAAGTTAAAGGCTTTAAAACAAAATCAAGATTTGATGACTGAAGAGTTGACCTCTCCATATTTTTACCTCTATAACAGTTCAGACAAGAAGATGCTGTCTTGTTCTGATGGAAGCCACCAGCCAGATTCCTATGTATTCAGGATCAGAACCAAAAGGAATTTCATAATGGAAATCATAAATGCTATTTCTTATTTGTTTCTGGCAAAGCACACTATGAAACACTCATCTCAGTGCAACTTACATTGCTAGCATTCTCTCTTTTGGTCAATACCCTCCTCTGTTCATCTATCCCTCTATTTCTTTTATTCCATCCGTCACAACCAAATGTTCTTTCTCCTCCACACTGGCATACTCCTGACCTGTGAGATCAGGATCTGATCTGCTGTTTCATTCACCTGCAAGACTAAGTCTCAGTATCTCATCCAACTCTGACAACACCAACTTTCAAAATAACCTAAAGTCAGCAGATGATGACTGATCATTCTATCAAAAGTGTTTTCTTGTCCTATATGAAAATTACTGCTAAGTAGCAGTATTCAGTTCTCAATATTTAGAAAGAAAGCTTCTATTCTGTAAAAGAACGCTTTCAACTGGAATGTTGTAATGTCAGGGGGGCAGAGAGAGAATGAAGACAGCACTTGCACAGCAGTGCTGGAGGTCTAGTTAAGATAGCTCATGCATAGTTAGGCAGTTATTGCTGGTTTACAGTATTTGTAAGCATTTTAAAACACTTGAATTAAATTGCTGTTTAAAATTAGTTTCGAATTTTAGATAATGTAATGTATCATGATTTGCTTATTGGCTTCATTTGCTTATAAGGTATTGTATAGATAGAAAAATAGACATTTTTGCCGCTTTCACTCTTGCATAACAGGAAAGGAAATTGTATGTAAAGTAAGAATTGAAAATTTCTTTAGTAAACACTGGTAAATAAGCTCTCTTATCTTTTACATTACAAAGCTTTAAACTAGAAAGGGCATTTATACTGCAAGTATTCAGCAACTCATAAGACAGGAGTTTACTATTCCACTCGGAAGAGAAGCAGTGTTCAGCCTTCTGTACAGCACCCATCATTGTAACATTCAGTAGTATTATTCAAGAGTCCAACAGACTTTACTTTGCTACTGACATACAAAGCATCACTGGCACAGTGATAATTAGTGGAAGGACATATTTTCATACTTTGTGGTGGCATTTCTATTAACTGTACATAATGCAGCATTTTGTCCCACTCACATGATTGTGTTACATTTCACTTTGTTAAGCTGGAAATTTAAAGAATCTCTCGTTTTGTTGATGCTACTTTAGATGGGCCTTTCATTTCAAAAATCTCCAGGAGTATAGCATTTGCCTTTTGTAAATCACAAGCACAAAATATGCATGTAAGGCAGGCAGTCTTCTTGTCTATATGCAGCAAGTGTACCAGATAAATTTAAACCAGGTTTACTAGGTTCACTTTAAGCCTCTTCCCAATTAAGAATCTAAATCAATATAAACCAGGTTCATTTCAACTTAAGACTGCCTATATGGCTTTTGTAGCCCTTTACTCATTGTATTCACCTGGACCAGCTAACACACAGAAGCAGGTATTTCCACTAATGTACCATCCACATTTTAGCTTCCTTATCCCTAATGCAGGTCAACTATAAAAGAAATGTGAACTAAATCGTAACATTCCATGAACCATGAAATCAACAACAACTTGACCTTTCTGATCCAACACTTAAAAAAAAAAAAAGAAACAAGATGGGAGCACCCTATTTCTGGGTAATATTGATGTGTTGGGATCGGTAGTCTAATCCCATCAGTTCCAAATCAGAATAATAAAACAGCTGAAATGAGATTTCTTCTCTGCTAGTTGGATTTCTGCATCTCTCACCACCAATTTGAAACATACGGAACGTGAATTCCACACTGGCACAATGCCCTTTCGACTTGCACATCAAAGCACTGCCTCTTCAGACAAAAACACATTCGGTTCAGAATGCCTAAAAGCAACACGTATATAGCTAATATACTTAAAGAGTATCATCACTGTAGACAGGACAAAAAGAAGAGCAACACATCACAGAGGAAGTGATCTCAAGGAAAAGCAAACACAACTGGTGACACATGTAAACGGAAGTGGGATAATAACTGTTATAGATGTCGAGTCTCAACATCTAGCATTAAGACCCAAATTTGTATAGAAAGGAAGGGCTGTCTCTTGCATCACTACCAAAGAGCAAGTATGGCAGGTAAAAAAAGGAACATGGACATCTCATCCAATCCATGAGAAAGTGGCATGTACCTGTGCTTTGCCAAATTAGAAATAATCTACCAATGAATTTTGCAACGCTACTGCTACAGCACTTGAAACATACAGATAGTGAAACCTGCTCATGAACAGCACAGTAAGTTTCAAGCTCCTAGGCATTCACTGCAGTAGCATGGTCTGTTTCCCAACATCTTTGCAGTCCTTGGAGAGGTGTAGATGCAGATTTAATGAGCAATGCATACCATCTGTTAATACTGCCTTTAAGAGCAACTGAGAAAAAAACAGCAATACCAAGAGTGCAAGAGATGGCAGAAGCTTTAAAGAAATGGACCATGAATAATAGGGTTCTCTTTGTATGATAAAAAAACAAATTTAAAAAATGAGCAGACTTCATGTTCATTTGGCAACTGTTAAAAACATTTAAGTCAGTCTTAAACCAGATTATAACAGTGGTATAAACATTTGGGCTAACAGACCCAGTGGTATATTACTTCTGATCAAAAACCAAGCTCACCAAAATGACACATCCCAGGACCTGATCTTGCAGTTCACATGCTTTGGACGAGCTCCCTATGGTTAGAAATTAGAATAGCTCTTTTGATATGCTTAAGTACAGGATCTGGCCCCTTGTTATTTTATGCTCATGCACGGTGGATAAAAACTGCTGTCATTCTAACACGGTAGTATTTCTCACTCAATGTAGTTGTAAATAACTACTTTAGATGCTAGACAGTGGACAGTCTAGCTCCTGGTCCCTGAAGTGCCTCAACAGAGAAATCTGACAGTACAATACATCTTCAGTTACTAACTACAGTAATTCAACTGAATCCCACAAAGCCATTCAGTAGATAGTCATAAACACAGAGAGCCAGAGGAACTATTTGGTGTCTCCCCATTCAAAAAATGCCTCATTTGTTTGTAATGTGAACATGCTTAGGGAGGAAGAACTGTTCAGTGGTTAGCCAAAGATCAGGATACTGTTCTCCGCCCTACTTTGGACCAGTAATTTAGACCCAGACATAAAAAATAATTAGGCTTCAGGGGGAATTGAGATATTTAAATCCAAAAAAGAGTACCTGAAAGTCCACACCTAAAGCAACAGGCATATAAGCTTTTAGGAGTATGGCTCTTAAACACCTAGCATTTCACTGCCCATGTCCGTAAGTCTGTCAGCTGTCTGTCTGCAAAGCTGCTGTCATCTATTTCGTATTGAAATTAGAACACAAAATAGCTCATCTATTTCATGTATCTACTTTGTATGATGAGATTTCATCTTCAGGTGAAGCTCTCATCCATTGCATATCGAATCCATTCAAATTCTACTGATCTCACTTCCCTCAAAACACCTTCTACTTTTGGTAAATACTGTCGTAAAAGCATCATCACATGCAACATGTGGCTGAAGCTTCCAAGCCTGTCTATGAAGTTGCAAACATTACTAAGCTCCGCTATGCTGAGAGCCTAATTAGTGCCTGCTTTTCACAAATCAGTCTTCCATAGAACAGGGCCTGAGGACAGTTCCCATGTGTAGCTGGTTTCTCAGTTTTAAGAGGAAGAGGTTCCTTTTTCATTCATTCTCACTGTAACTATTCTCTTTGATCTATCCACCTCAATAAGTGAAACTATTTTCATTTAGGTAGTGACCTCTGTTTTCCTGAAGGGCAAGGACTACATTTCCTAGTAGCTGGCAGTGTAACAACTTCTTAGGGCAAGAACTCACCTTTTTCAGTCATACATATACATTTCAGTTTTACATTAATATTTTCTCTTCCTTAGGAGAGTTTTGAGAAATTACCAAAAATCTATTTAAATGTTTTGGTTTTATTTCCACAGTCCTAATTTTTTTTCCACAGTCCAAATTTTTATTTGTATACAGTCTTAGTTTTATTTTAATATACTATTATACCTGTAGGGAAAGAAATAACTGAAGGTCTGCAGTTTGCATGGAGAGTTATCTTTGACTTAATGTACCCTACACAGCTTTGTGACAAGAATAGATGTAAAAGCCCTTTGTATTCCTTAATCAAGACATACTACTGCTGAGATACCCAGAAGGCAAGGATTAAGCCAGGTTTCCAGAGTGGAGAAACAGACATAGTTTAGAAATAAAAGAAATAAAAGGCAAGAAATAAAAGGTTTATTTAAGTCACTAAACTCCCTGACAGAACTGTAAGCAATTATAAGATTAAACCATGTCATCTTGCTATATGCTATTATATACCTGTTGTATGTATTTGTAGTAAGTAAATAAACATAAAATTTTATGAAATACTGATCCTTCAAATAAGAAATGCATTTTATTCAATGCTTTAAATGGGTTATTAATATAGATATATGATATGATATACTCTTTTACTGTGGCTATAGAATAATATAGAAAATACAGATAACATAGAAAAATGAAGTTCACTTCCATTCAAGAAGAGCACAGAAACCACTGTCACAAAGAGCTAAAAATAATGGGACACTGCTAACACTGAACATCAAGAAAGATAGTTAAAAACATTACAAATCCATCCCTCTCTGTAACTTAACAATCTATAGGTTCAGTCAATTTAAAAGATCTAGGAACAGAGGTTTAGTGGATTAGTAACAACAGACCATTAATCTCTGCAGCCTCAATTTTAATCCAGCGATGACCAAAGTGATTGAAAATCATTCTACCCACATGACTAGTAAAGCTTCTAAGTGTGGTTCTCTCACATACCTGAATCCCAGAAGCAGAGGTCACACTATGTTTTTAAGGGACTATTTACCAAGAGACCTCTGCTTAATACTTAGCTAACCTCAATGCCAACATTTCTTGGCAGAGTAATTCCATTGCGTAGTTTCAACTATCTCTATGAACTAAGTATTGAAGATTTTATTTTGAACTTTATTTCAGTCAAGAAAGCTTACTTTTTGCCCTGGCAAAACACCTAAAACACATTTATGTAAAATAAATTCCTTTTTGTGTCTACATGAAATCTTAAATAAATGTGTAGGAACTGATGAGTGTCATTCCAAGCAAATGCCAGGAAATTATTTCTGTACAGTTTATATAATATGAATGAAAGTTATACTGAAAACACTTAGAATTTTTTTTTAAATGTAGTAGTATGATGTCACGTGCACTGTTTTATGCCCCTTTAATTATCACGAGGAAGGGAATAATTTTTCATTTGGGGGCCTTTTTTGTATATAAGAACACTCCATTGTAAAGATATTAAGTTCTGGATTGTTCAATGACTAGAACCAATTTTTAGGTGACCAGCAGAAAGGAAGGAATCTCTATTTCAACTGTGCAGAGTCCACCCATACTATCATGGGCTGGAGACAGAGGACATGAAATTATTCATCAGATAATGATGTGATGGTATTATGTGAACAAGACATACTGAAGTCTCACTAAAGCATGCTTATGTGATCTAGACTGCACCAGCAACCAAGACTGACATGAGGTTTCCCCAAGCACAGCTGTTGGCACTGCCGAGTCAAGTGAGCCTTCCTCTCCCGCAGCACCACCGCACAGCGGCCCTCCACTGCTCACGTGGTGCCGGCTGGCAGCCCCGCTCTATACGCAGGGCAGCATCTACTTACCCCTTGAAAGCCCTGGTTACTTAGGGACTTGAGATTTGGTCAAAATAAATTTTGCAGGTTACTCAGTAGCTGGTATTGGTTTAAATTTTATCTGTACAGTTTGTGCTGGCGTAAAAAAACATGAAACAAGTTCACATAGGAATTCCCGTTGTTTTATGTAATCAGTTAGGTCTAGGTATTACACTTCCTAATTTTTGTTTTCTGTAGTCTAAAGGAAAGCTATTTACTACTAAGAAAAATAGCGCCTATTTCATTCATGGCATCCTTAAAGTCCAAATAACAAATTACAACCTAAATTATTTTAATTTTGATTGCATGCTTTTTCTTGCAGTGTTAGTCATCTAGAGTAGTCTGCATTGTCGCTTTAATACACAAAGAACTTGCATGATTTTACCTAGATCACAATTATTTTTCACACAATTGCATAATTTAATCGGAGATGATAAAAATTTCCACTCATCTCAGCTGGGCACTTCCAAAGATTTTGTATTATTCATGTTTTATACCAGTACTAGTCCTTATTTCAGCAAAGCACCGAAGCATATCCTTCATCTATATACATCTACATACATATCTGTATTGTTTTATACAATTACATACTAAGACTCAGATACAGCAAACGCTTAAGCGTGTCTTCTAAATTTTGCATTTTGCTGAATCTGTGTATTGATATATCCCAATACAACCTAAAGAGGATGGCTGTGTTTTTAGCTCACAAGTATGAAAACATGCTTCCTATTAAAAATAAATCATGTTATTTATTACTCTATTTTGCATCCTATTCCATCTATTCCACTGTGAGTTAAACACCTGTGGCTCCAGGGCAAAGGTACAATTACAGACTGGCAAAGACAAATTGTTAACAACTTGGAGAGATTGCTGGGAGGGTAGCGAAGACAGAAATTATGCATATGCAGATAACTTTATATCCCACTTGCAATTACTAACTGCCTCGTGGTACCCTCAGGATCATCTGGGCAAACTGCAGGAGATTGTGGCGTCCTTGCAGATTGCTTTGTTTTCCAAAAGGGACAAAAACATACGAAAACAGTAAGATACTGCTTATGAAGTATGAATGTTAAAAATATATATGTTCAAATGGTGAAGCCAGGTGAATATACTGGAAAATAAAAAGTGGGAGTTACAGACATCACAGGCAAAATCTCCTGGGGCCAGGATTTCACTCCTCAAAATAAATGCACATACGTATGCACACCATATCCCAAAAACGGATAAGTAAAGGAACCTGTTGGTTTGCTGAAAGAGCAGCTCCAAAGGAAAAAAATTAAGGCTAGAATCTGTGGTGCCTTTAACTTGTCACCTACACCCATGCAAGGTGGATATAAACACGAGATGCCGCACTCGGGGGAATCCTTCTTTACTCATAGTCGCAATAAAAATATAAAGAATTCAACTGAATGAATGTTAATAATTTAAGCAGGATTTAAATAACTTAAATAGTGTATGTTTATGGAGGAACCTTGCATAGGTCTGAATTTTACCTTACTAGCACATTAAGTCACGGCTACCACACACGACAGTTTAAAGGTACTTGATGTAATTCCTCAATATACCACACTAATACCCCAGAATAACTTCACAGCTAGTACTACGAAGAGAAAAAAAATACCTTGCAATAGGCAGGAAAGGAGAGGAGGGATCCAGTTCCTGAGAGCACCCTGGGGCCCGGGGAGGAGGCGCCCCCCGGCCGCTTGGCAGCCTACACGGCCCCTCGCTGAGGTAAACGGCCCGGCCTAGGGGGAGGGAGCGGATGGAGACACCACGATCTCGCTGCCTAGCGGGGCGTGAAGCTCTAGAGGCTTAAAAATGGTTTTATTTTCTGTCAGGGCCAGGCTGCCAAGTCTCGGCTCCCTCAGGACTCCTCGAACGTGCCTCGCAGTCGCCACCGAGCCAGCCGCACGAACGCCTCGCGCACGGGCGCCATTTGCGGGCAGCGCAGCGAGGGCGGGCGAGCGGGGCCGAAGGCGACCGCGGTGGCTCCCTCCGCCGCGGGAGCAGAGCGGCGCCGGGGAAAGCCGCGTGGGTCAGCCGCCCTCCGGCGAGTCGGGAAGGCCAGTTGGCAAGGCGAGGTGAGGAGAAGTGTGGCACCATGGCGCGGCGCGGCAGGGGGAGGGCGAGGGGCTGCCGAGGGGCAGCGCCGACATGGCTCCTCACAGCTCTTTCCTCAGTGGCCTGAGCTGCGCAGGGGCTGAGCTGAGCAGGACATGGGCAGCAAAGGCCAGGGATGGGGACAGGGCTGTAGAGAGCCCCTTGGTTCACCCCAGGCCATCCCCACCTTCCCTCCAGGCCTGGCTCTGGCAGCAGCTGAGGCCTCCCTCATTTCCATGAGGCATTTTGGTGTCTTACCATGATCATAAAAACGTTCAAGTGTAATCCTAGGGCTACAAGGTAGCAGTGAGTGAAAACGGACTGTGGTTAAACATTTAGATTACTGGTGAGTGACCTGTAGCATTTTTTTTTACATCAGTTTTACCGTTTTACCTCAGTTTCTCCATTTGTGTGACCCACACAACTTATTCTCTGCAAACTGTTTTAAGATCTACCAAAAGCATCATTGTTTTTCCTTTTTAATTAAGGTATAATAGTATAATGCAAAGCTTTCCCCATTCATAACTTTCCCACATGGCATTGGAAAAAAGCCAGATTGCACAGTCTCATTCGGAGAAAACTCCTGTATAAACCAACAGCTGCCTAGATGTTCCCAACTCACAGGATTAGGACCAGAACAGAGTCAATCAAAAACTTTTTATTTCCAGCAACAGTAGCCTTTCCTTTCCATAACTGAAACTTCTCACATGGGCAATCATAAACCTCACTGATGTATGGATGGCATAGCTTTCCACTCATGTATGAACAAACAAACAGCTTAGTCTCAATAAAATTTCCTTTTCAGGTAGTATGGTGGTGTTACCCTTTTCAGCCAGCAAGTGCAAATAATCTCGAGTCCTGCCTTTTTCCTGAAGAGAAGGTAATATTCAGATTTTTTCTCTGCCCTGATGGCAAATGCAAATTAATGCTCTTTCTAGTGGCTCATGTATGTCGTCTTGCCAAGCAAAATTTAGCAGTGGCAGCAGCAATCTTTCCTTGAGCTGCCCAACTGGCTTGCTCCTGGGATTACTGCTAGCAGGCAGGGTTTGCCAGAAATCATGGTCATTCCAACATCACTTCAAATGATGCAGTTTTCCACAGTCAAACATAGCAAAAGACCTTTCTGTATTACTGCTCAGTATCTTTTTCCATTAGCATTAATAAGGTAAATTCTGTAAGAGTCCTGCTGTGCTGGTATTTCTACCCATGGCAGAACAGAAAAACTCTATTCTGAGGACTATTATTGAAGTAGAACAGGGCATTATGGTAGTTAATAATGGGAAAGCTTTAAATTAAATTTGAAACAACCCACAGAAATGACATGAAGATGATTTTGTAAAAAAATGTATTTTCCCTCTAACTCTAGCTACCATTCCCCATACTCAAAAATTATTTCCAGAAGTTAGATATGTCAACTCGTTTGGAGAGAAAAAAGTATAATGTTGCTTAGCTTCCTCTTTTCTGCATGTGCTTAACAGCCACCTTGGACTAGTCAATGCACAATTCTATCTGTTCCCTACTTAAAAGGCTCATGACAAATACACACTATTTGGAACTTGATTAAGCATGAATCATACAGGGAGGAAGAAAGAATGTCAAAATGAACAGAGAACATTATGGATAATGTCTATCTTTATACTTACTTCAGTATCTTCTTAAAAATAAATTCTAATTAGTTATTTGTAAACTACAGCTGCTCTGATATTTTTCCTGTCAGGAACATTACAAAAGGTGACATTCCCTGGTATTTGAGCTTAATATTAATTTTACTACCGATGCACAAATCCAGATCAAATGTTTTCGTATGCAAAATAAACCAATGACAGCATTTCTTCTGTTTAGTTCTCAGCACTGCTTTTGGTACTTTACATATGTTAGAAGTGATCTCCTTTAGTTTTTCAAGATGAATAGAATAAAAAAGAAAATGAAATGTATTAAGGTTCTAATCCTGGATAGAGCTGGACATGGCACCCCAGCGCACTCATTAGGAGTACAGAGAACTGCCATGTAAAGCCTTTCTCACTGTCAGGCTTTAAGTTTTTGCAACTCATAAGGCCCAAATCCGATTAACACTAAAAAGCCATTTATAATATTCTCAGAGTTCCAAGGTCTTTTAAAGTGGGTGTGAATATATGTTTTCTTATGCCTTCCTACCCCAAATGTCAACCAAAAACAAGATAAGAGCAAAATAATACTTATCACAGTGTTACATCACATATCACAAGGGCTGTTCATAACTAGCTGTCGCTTACTTTTGTCTGCTGCACAAGCTGCTTTATATAGTTTTCTGCTGTTTTATATAGTTTTCTGCTAACTGTCCAGTTTCAAAAGATACTATTAAGCTTGTACATCACCATGCCTGTAGAACCTTGTCAATTATTAGCAGAAAACAAAAGGAAGTACAACTTTGATTAGAACACAATATGCAAAACGGCTTCTCTGGGAAAACTAAAGAGAATTTATTCAGTTTATTATTCTGTTGAATAGAAAGATACTCTCTCACTGTGTGTATATAAATACACACACACACACACACACACACATATATATAGTCTGTTCACTACTTTCTTTTCAGAAAAACATTTCATACTTTTCATTTAAACCACAGATGGGTGAATTATCCAGTTCAGTCTTTGCCATGTAAATTTAGGCATAAACAATTAGCAATGGTGAAAAGAAAAGCTCTCTCTTCAGCTAAATTACAACTTTCAGCCAAGTAAAAAAGCAATACTTTGATCAATAGCAGCAGATAAGCAAAACAGCCTTTTATGGTAAGCAAGCATTCCTCCTTCATTTGTATGCAAGTAACATATTCGTAATTCAAAGGGATAGTTATTTCAATTCTTGCTGAATTTTAAATCTAGGTGTTGTAGATTTTAAACTGAAACTCCTCCTAGAATTTGAAGGGAAAAACTTGTCTGTAACATCAGTTGCATCTCAAAGACTTCAAGAATACTTTTAAATTGAGATGGTGTGTTGGAGTTTTAGTCCTTTTTAAAACAATTCAGTCTTGGAGGTTTGGTATCTACTTCAATTGCATTAACAATGAGGCAACAGAACAAGGCAAAGAAACCTCTTTGAAAACTGGCTATCTTCATCACTGAGATTTGCAAAACAATAGCAATTATTATGAGTTTCTTCCCCTAGGTTTATTGGATGGAAAATAGCTCAGCATAACATGAGTGAAACTATTCATATACATTTTCTTCTACTACCTTTACATAAGTTAAAATGTTTGTTGTTTTGCCATTTAAGTGCCTATCTGGTCACGCTGTAGCTACAGAGCTAACAATAAAAATAGATTGATGAAAAATACAGGACACAAAAAGAAATAAAGTAGACATTTATAGGAGACTACAAAACTATTTCCATAAAATTTTAGAGCAGAAACATCTTCACACCTTCTGAAAAGGCAGCAACATCTCTCAAGCGAGAAAGCTTTCAAGTGCTAAGAAACTGGGACTCTTTAGATCCAACATATGGCCTCCATCCTGTGTTTGACTGTGAGCAGGAGGATTTGAGTCCACATGGATTTTCAGTAACATCAACAAACTCCATACAGGCAGGTTTGCCCACACACATCGAGCTGTAGGGATGGGACCAAGAAAAGAAAGAATACTATAATGGATTGGCTGCCAGAAGCTCTTAGTCACCAGGTGCACTAGGCTACCTGTTACACCTTCCTATGTTCCTAGAGATTACTCTTCTCTTAGATACATCAGTGGTATGAATAATTCTTTCCCCTAGGATATTACATTCCTTACTTAACAAACCTGCCAGAAAAAAGTCATTTCTGTGACATTTAACTTGATTTCAACGTTTTTGTCCAAAAATACAGTGAACCATTCAGTGATGGTTACTAACGGCATTAGAGCCTTCATATTCTTCTTTTCTATAACACTACTTATGCTAGTTTGAATTATCTCAGATTGTAGTAATGGTTGAGAGAAGAATATGAGTTATCAGACCTTGCAGATCATCACTCAACAGCTAATTCAACTTTGGCATTATTTAGAGTTCGTATAGAACCTCTATCTCTGTGTTATGCCAGGTAATAAGAGCTCAGAAACTGTAGCAGCAGCAAGACAGAAAATGAAGTGCTGCTATGCTCCACATACAGTCCTAGTCCTCAGTGCCAGAAGGTGCTATATCACATGTTCAATACACAGGAATTCTTGACAGGCATGAGTTCCTTGATACCATCTCACTGCTCTTGATGCTGTTGTTCATGATACATAATTAATGGCCTCTCTGTGGAGCCAAACAGGCCAAAGAAATTACATCATAAACAGGATATGGCCGTACATGACTTGAGGACAATGGCAAAGGATGAGCGTACTTTCGAATACTAAGAGCTCTGTAGGACTTCCGTGAATCTCATCCACATTAGTTCCTGTAAGCCCAAAGAGTAAGAGGTAATGTATCAATCCATAGGAAGCCACAAGGATTTTGAATATGCAGGTTCTGTAAGTCAATTTGTTGATGGATTAACAGAAAATGTATGTAGAGACCTTTTTAAGCAATGAATGCATACAGCAGTAGTGTTTCCTTATTTAAATGAAACAGCTGGAAAGCACTTCCTTGAAAAGAACAGTTTTCTTGAAACTGATTGCTAATATCTAAAATCATAAAAAGAATAAAACACAGCTTATACAAATGTCTGTGCAAGCAAATGTGGCAGCCATTATGGGACAAACAACATCCCATCTACAACTAAGAATACGGATGCTAATTAATCCTTAGTGGTATTCTTACCCAGAAAGGAAATTTTGGACATCATACCAACAAGTATAATCCTCTTTCTGTACAACATGGTAAGCCCCCTGTCATGACTATATGCATCATCAAAGAAACAATAACTAGAAGGATCTTATTTTTGCATCCTTTTTATAGGACATCTTCACTTCCAGAACCCTGTGTTCCTTCTGTGCTGTAGTATCATTAAAAGAAACAAAACTTCTAAAATCATAATATAAATCATGACAGTTTTTCCTTAGAGACTATAACTCAATATGCACCATGACTTACTTAGTAGGGAAAAAGAGGGCTTTCATTTCTTTCTGAAGGGCAGAAATTGTTTTCTTGGTCCCTCAGTCTGTTCTTATTTCTCATCTGCATTTGTACAAGGAAACTAGATTCTCCTTTCAAACAAACAATTTCAAGTAGCAAAAGCCTTCATTCAGTATGCCAAGAAAACAAAAATACTCAGTTTACAAAGTTCACACAGCAATACAAATTATTTTCCAAACACATAGACCAGTAATCAAAAAAAAAATCAGTCATGTATCTCAGTACCATTTCTTCCAAACTAAGCAATCTAACATATACAGAGGTAGCTGGCCAATGAAAAATGTTAGGTATAAAATAATTTATTAAATATATATGTCTTCTTTCATAGATTAAATTACTTTCCACACTAAGCACTCTTAAGATGCTATCAAAATTAACATATGTCACAAAAATTCATGCATGTAAGATATACCAAAAAGCCAATTATATGTTAGAATGTCATTACTACATTTAAGTAAAAAATGCAGCGTAAGTAAATGAAGATCTATATTCAGTACAATCTATATTTAAGCATGTCAGGTAAATGCATAGCAAAGGACAGTGTAATGGAACATTGAACTTATCTTAAGTAAGTTTGCTAATAGTGATGATCTAGTTAAAAGCATCTAGTTAATAGTCTATTCAATTCAGTAACTGACATCACCCTTCGAACAGCAGCCCTTAGAAGTCCCTAATCCAATCCCCACTGAAATTAGTTGGAAGACTATCACATATTTAAATACACACTGAATCAAGTCTCTGCTAATGTTCAGGAAAGATCATGCACAGAAAAGCAGTCTCGCATCTTCATTGCTGAAACAAATGACTTATCAAAGAAAGAAAGAAAGAAAGAAAAGCAGTATTACGTCACTCCTTAATTCACTTTTCTGTAATCTGCAGTAATATGCCTAAATTAGTGTCTTTTTAAAGTAACATGTTGAACGAATGAGCAATGCTAAAGTACAGAAAATATGCAGTTTCTGGAATCCAGTGTTAAGTTAAGGCAAACGTTAACAGGCTTCATTACACCTTCTCATACTTCAGCTGTTACCCAGACATCAGAGCTAGATAATATGCTACAAAACATAGTGTGAAAAGGATGACAGAGAAAAGATATAAAGCATTACTGCCAGTCAGATATCTACAGATCTAAATCCCTTTTACCAAGATGACTAATAATTCCTGAAAAAATAAAGATCTCTAGGGAAAAAGAAAGAAAAAAGAAACCAAAGGCTACATGTATGCAGAGGATGCTCTATGTGGTTAAAACAAGTTGTTTGAAACCACAGCTTTATTCATGCAGCAAAAGCATCCCACCATCCACTTATTCACTTTATTCAAAAAAAGAAAAAAAAAGAAAAAGAAAAAAAACAGCAAGAGAAAAGAGGTGAAGAGGAGAGAAAAGAGGGGAAAAGGAGAGAAAAGAGGGGAAGAGATTGATATCAGGCTGTTCCTAGTGCTAGAGGGAGATGGTGAGCCAAGAGAGCCCCTGCAGGACTGATCCCTCTATCAGTTTCAGACGCTTGGGTGCCAATTTCTGAAGAGGAGGAAAGAAAGGGGAAAAGATTAGGAAACACTGGCAGCTAAATACATGGCATAAGGACCTGCACAGAATGGGACAGCTTCTTCCTGTCGCAAGATATTACTGTCAGAATAGCCAAGAAAACGATGTGCTTCATTTTTCCGTTCTCATTGTGGTACTTAAGAGAAGTGCCTAATTTGAAGAGAGCTGGACAGGTGGCATATCACGCTGAGCTAAACAGATAAGTGCGAGATTTAAATGACAAGAGGAAGCAGGTTTTGCTGTTCTAAAGAGAATGAATTATTCTGGTGGTACCAATGGGCACAAGTGGAAGGTCAGCTTGGGGTGCTGCCAGCATCACCTTGGTGCCTGCTGGCAGATGGTTTCAGTTCATGGGGATAAAAGAAGGGCTGACATACTCAGTGGGCTGGCATAAACACTGTCAGCTCCGGAATAGGAAAAGTTTTGGGGCAGGTGCAGACAATGCAAATCACCATAGATGCTGCCACCCTAAATGTCAGTACAAGTGTTGCCAGTGCAAAGGTGGTAAGGGTGGATCAGTAGGGAGCTGCTGCAGAAAGCGCAGCAGGGGCAGGCACTGCCAACACGAGACGCTGCAGGTGCAGCTAGCTGGGTGCCAAGGGGCTGGCACTGCCAAGCACTGCCTGGTCCCAAGGGAGCTTAGCAGCTCGCTCTCCCTAAGCACATGCCAGCTGAGGGGCCCCCAGGATTTCGCACCCGCCGTAGAGCTATGCCTGGTGCTGCCTGCGTTCCCATTTCTAGACTTATGCAACGCCGTGAGGGCAGAAGCAGTCTGCAGAGAAGTGGAGCAGCAGGAGATGCAGGCAGCCTGGATTCCCATGGGGCTTCCTGAAAGTCCCAAACTAGAAAACTGGCCACCTCCCCACTACTGCTCCTGCAACATAATTATTCCAGCATGACTGACATGACAAATTAACAAGGCAGCCTTTTCTTGTGCAGCAGAAAAGAGTGTTTTCCCCAAGAATAAATTGGTCCAATCCTTTACGCTAGACACCCGGCCGTGCCTATTCATTAATTGGACAAGCTCTAGTGACAACTGAAATTACCTGACTTCTACATGCTGAAGGGAGAGAGATCTCTGCAACCTTCAAATGAGAAGCCTAAAGCCGGAATCCCAGCCACTGTGGAGTTCTTTGGATGTTTTTTTTTAGTTCATTTTCAGAGCACAGCCCCAGTAAATCTCCTTTTAAAAGCAGAGGCACAGTCTTTAGAGGATTCTGTCATTCCTCTTTTTGCAGTCCCTGAAATGTGGCACCAGAACATGACAACTCATCCAATGAACCGCAACCCTTTTAAGACCCACAGATCAGCCGAGTTTAAGAACTTTAGGAGCCACAAAATGCTGGGATTACTGCAATGTTGGGATTAATTATCACAACCGGAGTACATTAGGAATTATAAACATCTGCTTAATCAGTACCCTGTGGTTATTTATTGCAACCAACGTATCATAATTACTAAACAGGTACCAGAATAAATGTGGGGTGGGAGGGGGGATTGATGGCTCTTACATTCAGTCACGATCCACTCACAATACCATTATGCATACATTTTTCAACTACTGTTTTGATTTTACCTGTAACTCTTACTGCCCTGCTAAAGGGAAGCCTGGGGACCCGCTATGGTATTTCTCCCCTCTGCCTGCCCTTTCTGCACTAGCTGCGTACCTGAAATGCAGACGATGAAATTCGCTTGCAGAAGGAAAAGCACCTCCCAAACAATTTCCATCCTCCGATTCTCATGCCAAGTGCATTCCTCGGCGAAAAAAAATAACAAAGATCAATATCGCAGTTTGAACGATCCCAGCAAATTTCCTTTCGGACTTGCAGACTGTATTCCCCAGATGTGCTGACAACACATGTCCGAGCGCTCTCTCTGCACGGCTCAAGCGAGATCCCTTCCCTTCCTTCGCCCTCCAAAAAAGACCAAGAAGCCAACTGCCAGCACCGGGCTCTTCCTCCACCAGTGAGAAAAAAATCCACCAGATTTCCCAACAAGACATAGACAACAAACCCCAACTGATCCGGTCCGGAGAGTCTCTATTCCAGGGCGGCCAGATGCAAGTTAACCCCAAACTCTGCCCGTCTCAGCGGGGCCGCGCCAGCGTGCCCGAGGGGAGGCGGCGGCGGGAGGGGGCTCCTCTCCTGCTGCTGCTACAAAATGAGCGGAAAGAGATTAATACCGCTGCAACGCCCTGGCCCCCCCTGCCTGGCACCGCACCTCCGCGCCGCTGAGCGCAGCACGTAGCAGCCGGCTCTCTGCAGCCCTGCCGGGCTTTCTGCAATCCCCGGCGAGCCGCGCCGGCTTTCCGCCAGGCGACTGCAGGGGTCGTCCTTGCCCCGCGCACCGAGCGGCCCTTCCGCGGCCGGGATGGCCCCGCCGGCCCCGGCCGCGCCGAGCCGAGCCGAGCCGCGCCGCGCCGCGCCGCCCGGCCCCGCGGCTCCGCGGCGCTCGCTGCGCGCAAACGCCCCGGCCGCCGCGCGGGACCGAGCAGGCTCTCGCCGTCCGTCACCCCCGCGCCCCCAAAGGCCGAGGTTGCAGAAGTCCAGAGTTTGCAAGCAGCGGGGGCTTTGCTCAGGGTGCTGATGCGCGATCGTATTAAAAACTTATTTAAACAACAAGAAAATTAAAAAAAAACTTCTCGCAGGTTTGGTGGTAGGAAGGGCAGCAAAACGATGCAGCGGAGAGTTAGCGAAGTACTTGCATTGCGATGCATGCCTAATTGCATTGCCTAATTGCATTCCCGAATCCACCGTACTTCTGCAGCGACCAACCCCGCCCCCCGGCTAAACAAGCCGCCTCTGCTTCGGGGCAATCTCCTACTTACCCCAAATTCCTCCTGCTTTTTATTATTATTATTATTATTATTTTATTTTCAGCTCATCGGATTGGCCACTCCCGCCTGCAGTCCCAAAAACAGATCGAGGTCAAGCTCCGCGCAGCTCGCTGCAGCCGCCTACCACCCCCCTAAGTGTAAGGAGGTCTCATAGCTCCTCGGCTTCCCCCCCCGCCCCCTCCCCTAATTGCGCCTATTTCGCCATTCCCCCGCGGAGGCGCCGCTGCTGCGGGGTGCCGCGAGCCGGCGGCGGGCGGCAGCGCCGGGCACGGCGGGGGTCGGCGCGGCGGCGCGCACGGGCGCGGGGCGGGCGGGCGCTGCGCCGCGGAGGCGGTGCCGGGGCGGGGGGATTCCCGTCCGCACTGCCCCCTCGGGGTCTGTGCGCTCAGACACCGCCCAGAGCTGCCTCTCACTTCGGTTCGGCTGCGCATCCGCGCTTGCCCTTAAAAATAGAGGCGCAGCTGCCCCGGGGGAGGCTGCTGCTCCGCGTTGCGGAGGAGGGAAGGCGGCTCGGAGAGGCAGCGCGGCGGGAGGCGCGGGGAGCCCCGGGCGGCGGGAGGAGGCAGCGAAACCCCGGCCCAGGGCGGCTGCGGAAAGGTGCCTCCCGCCCGGGCTGCGGCTGCCTTCGCGCAGCGCTGCCGGGGAGCGGGAGGGAGGCTTGGGGCTGCAGAGGGACATCCCAGCTCTGCAGGCACACGCAGGTCGCGCTGCAGATACTCCAGCTGGGGAGGCCCGCATGCGAGACTGAACACGGGCAGGTTTATAAACGGTGCTCCGGCCAGGCCGCGCTTGTAAAATGCACCTTTGCCTGGAGTCTAGCAAAACGAGGAGATGTGGCCCTCTGAATGGGGAGGGAGAGGATCTTTACGAGAACAAACCACAGGCTAGGTTGTTATTTGTATCGCCTCTGAGAAATGTGTAGGAGTGATAGGTTTCAAGTCATCCTGCCAGTATATAATTGCGGTAGATCAGGTTTCTTGAGCGCTGCAAAGCAACTGGATGGGACAAAATCATCATGGTTTGAAAGGAAGAACTGGGTTGCAGGTGCTCACTAGTCAATGAGATTTCTTGCATTCCTTTTGCTGGTTCTCTGGGTAGTGTAAGTGCTCCTTGCACTGCAGCAGTTTCTGCTGATGCTTACTCTATCCCTTGTGATGGTTTGTAAGAGGTTTCTGAATTTAACAACGTAATTGCCATTATCTGTCCAATGTGAGCAGTGAAGTGAGGCTGTGCAGGTGGCAGCCTCATTCAGGCCTTTAGGGGCAAAGGACCTGGCTTAAAGAATTCCAGTAATTTTTGATGGATTTTCAGTAAACAGTGGGACTGTGAAGGAAGAGGGATTTCATTTCTGCAGGATGCTGAATGTAGTTTGAATACAGAAGTTTAAGTATTTGAGAATTATCCCTTTTTGGCAAAATGAAGATGCATAAGATTTGGGGAACTAAGGCAGCCTATGGGCAAGCAGGCATTAATCTGGTATGCCATTATGTAGATATGTCTCTGGGCACTGAATGAGTTGTCCAAAAGCAGCAAACTGGTATAGATTTTTAAAGAGGCTGAAATATGATTTGCATCTGGTTCATGAAAAGTTAATGAAATAATAAGGACTGCCGGGAGTCCTTCCAAATCATTCCTTTAGGATCGTGTTATCAAATGAAGCCTCAAATCAGCAGAAGAAATAATTACTATTGAACCTGAGACCTTGTTTATTGAATGTTCTCTGTTTTCAGAATCATGAAAAATAGCATATTCAACTTTCATCTTTTTATGTCTTTTTAAAAACCAAGTTAATAATTCCTACTTTTGGATTAAAAAAGGAATGAGTGCCATCTTCTCTCTGTAGTCTAGCCATGTTTAAGTGTTAGGGGAATGCTCAGTAATGTTCCCATTGATGTTTACTAAATTCCTTTACTGAGCTGAATGTTTTCCATGGATTTGGCTGTAAATTCTCTTTGGGGCTTTCCTAACTCATTTCTTAAAATAACATCCCAATCTAGAACCTAACAAACCCATGAAGGTCCTTTTCTTTATGGTCATATTTACACAGCCATCCTTGTTCCTGAACTAGTCTTCTTGAAATTATGGCATTATATGTGGGAAATGAATGTCGCAAGTAAGTAGGAAACTTGCAGGATCAAGCAGTAGATATGAAAGACTAGCCTTCCTCCCAATGTCTGTACTGAAATGATGTGTTGCAAAAAGGGTGTGTTGTCTGTTAAGCCAGCCAGGAATCAGACTGGTGACAAGAGAATCCAAATCTGATGCAGAAAGCTCATGTTTAATTCCTGTTGACGACAGTGGAACCTTGGTATCAGTTTAACAGCAGGAATATACTCAAGAGATGATTGTGCTAAATAAGATTGCTTACTCAGTGTGTAAGTGATTAAATCAGTAGACATACAGTGCATCTTTTTATCTTTTAAAACAGGCTGTGCACGATCCAGCTGAAAACAGAAATTACATGCCAGGGAAAGTTAGGCAGTTGATGTTGGCTGCTAGCAGATAGTCAAAAATCCCAAATTATTAATGTTTGTACATCACTTTGATGTGGTCTGTTTATCCTATCATACAACCCTTATGCTGGGATAACTAAGTAGTTTGTGAGTCAGTCTGACATACTTATCAGGGATCAAAGGAGAGTTGAAATGTTTTCTTACCTGGAAAATATACTGGTGAGCTCAGAAAATATGCGTTTTTTTTTTTTTTTTTTTTTTTTTTTTTTTTTTTTTTAGTCTAGATAAATAGTAATGATTTCATTCTGTTGTCCTATACTTACTGTGATGCTATTTGACTGTCAGTGACCCTAAAGTTTGGTTTTGAAGTCATTATGGCCACATTGGCTGCTGCAGCCCCAAAGGAAAGCTTGCTTCAATCAAATTGAATGGACGTCAATATGGACCTATTCCAAAGCCTGGTGAAATCAATTGGAATGTTTCTGTGGACTTCAGTGAGTTTTGGATCAGACTCCTACTGCAGAAATTTAGCACAACATATTTAATCCCGTGGAAAAGGTTTAATGTAGTATGATATATTTGTGATAGAAGCAAAAGGTGCTATAAAACTGAACATAACTCACTTGTGTACATCGGTGTAATTTTAAGTTCAAAATAGACAAAAATACTGGCTGCTGCATCAGTCTTTTATTGAATAAGCTTCTATTCAAAACTCCTTCTGTAACTCACTAAAATGATGGGTTTTGATATTTACTGCATTTATTTGATTTCAATTCATATTTGTACAGTCGGCTAAACTTCTCAAACCTAATCTTGCCAACCTTTAAGCTGTACTGAAGTCAATGGACTATTCATGTGCCTAGAGTTAAAAATGAGTACAAAGTGTTTTTAGATAGGTCTCTGAAGCATGTTCATGTGTTTTAATTGTGAAGATTTTACTTCACAATTCACACCATTGTGAAGATGGAAGCTGTGGCTGGGATTTCCACCAGAGCTTAAGAGTACCTAGCTTAAATTAATTACATACTGGACACCTAATTTCTTGAGGCCAGAGCTACAGAGAAAAACTTTGTGTTTTAGCTATGCCAAGAAAGCTCAGAAAGTACTTACATAATAACATACCCCAAATCAGTAAAGGAAATAAAAGCTTACACCTTCTCAGAGGAGCCAGAAGACTCATTTTACTCAAAAAGAGCTTAGATCAGTAAAGATTGTTGTAGACATTGTTTTGAGCCAGTTAGCTTCTGAGCAAAATGGGTTTGAATGGGGCTCGTGCTGTGTTGATGAAGAGGTTGCTGCCATTCGTCACTGCTGTGCTGCTGAAGGTTCCCACTGATCTAGTACAGCAGCTTGCCCAGGTGCTTCCTAGCCCATTTCTGTCAAAATAAGTCAGATCTGTGAAGACCTGCTGTTTAAGATGTCTGAAGTTTCTGGCATGTTTCCTGCAATTAAGTTGGCAGAGCTGGGACAGCTACTGTTCTTACTGTTTTCCCCTGCCTAGAGGTTGCTAGCCCCATGGCAGGGATGGTGGAAGAAGCTGTGAATCAGCTTCTGAATTGCCACTGGGAACAGGCGAGTATGTAAGCCTGAACCAGAATCAATGTTAAATCAAAATCAAAGAAAGGCCCAGTGCAGGGAGGCCGTTTGCTCAGGCCAAAGAAAGCTCAAAGATCTCCAAGTCCAAACGAGCATTAGAAGATCTTTCAAATCAGCAGTCTTAGTGTCCAGTTCAAGGAACTTTACCAGAGCTGGGCCCTAATTGCCACTGAAAGGAAAGTGGTTGCTTGGAATAAACCATCACAGTGATAGCATTGAACTTGCTGTCAGATGTCACATAAATATGACACTGCCTCTTCTTGTCTAAAGTTTATTCTATAATCAAGCTTATGTTCAAGGTTTAACTTGTTTTTATTACAATGAACTGAATTGTTTGTAGAAGTAAGACAAAAAAGATTTTTGGTTTTAGACTGTATGTATGAATGTCTTGCAGTGCAAGTTCCAAGTAAATTGCCAACAAGGCAGTAATACCATAATGAATTGCAAAAACCTACCAGAAAAATTCTTTGTATTCTATGCAAATGTTTGAAAGCTATGATAAAGAAATGCATACCTATTTCTTTTAGAATTAGATAATCAAAATCTGTCTTCTTAAGTCTTTGGTACCTATTTATTGCCTGTATGAAGCACTCTAATCTCGTGGAATAAGTATGGGATTAGAAAAGAATTTATAGTCCTGATTTTACCAGCGCTGTGGCTTTGGACAAGCTCCCTGTATCTCATTTTCTTACATTTATAGAACAGACCTCAATTCCACAAGTAAATTGATAAAACAAGGTTAAATAATTTTTTACCATCAGTAATAAAGACACTAATGACTTTCACCACCTCAAGAGTGAGAAGAAAATAGCTCAGAATTGCCCAAGCCCCTCCATTGCATTGTGGGCCCAACCTGCTGCACTGGGGGTCCAAGGCAGCCACAGAGGACAGGCCTGAAGGAGCTGTTTTCGCATTGCCAGGGTTTCCTCCTTGTCAGCAGTCTGCTGCCCCTGGCGATTCCCTACCTGTCGGTGCCTGAGCTAAGTCCTCAGACAGAGGTCTCATTTTTAGCATTTAGCTAGCCTCACTTAAATGGCAAATATGCTTAAGAACTTTCTTGATTCAGGGGCTAAGACAGTTATTGTTAGAAAGCCACTAGCAATGGGTGAGTTGCTGAGAGTGTAATTATAAATACTGAGAAATAGTATTGCCATTTAATTTCTAGTGATTCTGGTTCACATATTATTACTTCCATGCTTTCCTATATTTTCTGAGAATATCTTTAGTGTTTATAAATAGTGCTGACCTCACTAAGGAAACTGATAAAAAATTTAACATCATCATCATAAAAATGCAGCGTCTTAGAATCTATCAATGCTAAGGATGTTAAGGTAATTCTTTTCCTGTATTGATAGTCTTTATCAAAATTGAGATGGAAATTACATTTTACTGTTAAAGATAATGATGCAATGCATTTAAAGTTAAAAACATCCCCAACAAAGGAACAAGGAGAATGACTGCCAGTTAACTATTAAGTCAATAATGTGGATTTTTTTCTGTGAGTCAGTCCATTAATTATCATAAAGACTTATTTTCAGCCCAAATCCCCTTTTCAAGTCTGAACTCCAGCAAATAGTGCTAAGACATGAAGTATTTGTGAAATAACATTCTTTTAATTCAAGAAGATGAATATAAACAGCAGTCATTTAGTTTTCCGGGAAGTGAGAAATTAGTCACAAAAGTGTTTAAAACACCATGGTATCTTGCAGTTCCTCAGTAAGCCTCAGAAGTTCTTTGGGAGTCTTGGCTTTTTCATGCCCACTGGAGTAGGTTTTTCTGAGTAGCCATGTAGAGTGGGCGATCTTGGTTTTCTGCTAGTGTCAACATCTCCAGATAAAATTGACTTCAGGTGGTACAGTGATTATAGTCCTTGTAATATTCAGGTCACCCACAGCTAGGGAGTATGTCACTGAGTGTATATTGTTAACAGTAATTAAAAAGATAAATGAACAGGATCACCTGTGTGTTGCTGTAATAACAGAGTGCGGTGCAGTCCAGGAGTGGTGGGGAACGACAAGGGACATTCTTTTACTCCAGCGCTTGGGTTTGTGAAAAAGCAAAGGCACTGTGGGTAGCTGTGAGTTGTGCCAGTCTCCCAGTGGTCCAGCAAGCAGGGGTGTTCAGGCTACACTGATGGTTCTTCTGTGTCCCCTCTCATTTAGCTGCACGCTTGGCCTAGCCGCCACGGGTAGGATGGTTCAGAACACTGCTTGCAGTTATATATTGCAGCAGAAGTCATACAAGACCAACTTTGCCACTCCCAAAGCAACTTTGTCTGGGAAAAGAGATGTGAAGCTGCCCTCGTGCACCTCAGCATGTCACCACATGTTTCTGACTATTTCTAAAGCTACTTGCCGTAGCTATAAAGCAAGAAAGAGAAATTCTCACTTTCTGTTTTCATGCCTCCATCCTTTTCTCTTGCAAGTTTGAATTAATTAAAAGATCAAAAGCAATATACATCTTTTTGATATTGAGGATTCTTAGTCATCTCAAGCTAAAAGCAAAGAACACATCTTGAAAATGATTCTGATATGGATCTTACTGGTTGCTTATTACAGTTTTGACAGTAAATTGTCACCTGGTGCCTATTTAATGTAATTTCTTATGCCAGATAGAGTAATGATAATTGCAATATCAGTTTGATAATATATATGTGTGTGAGCCAAGGCAGCTACCTTTTCCAATTTTCAGGCTGTGCTACCTTTGGAGTAGACTGGGGGGAGAACTCATGCTCCCACTAGGAAGTAACATGCTCCACTCATGGGGGACTTTTCCCATTGTGCTAAGATCTTCCACTACTGCTTTTGGTAGAGAGGTCAACTCTGAGCGTACATCATTTCCCACATGACTACCCAGTGAGAAGAGCTGGAGCTCGGTAGGAGTTGTTCTCTCCTGAGCTTTGTGCTTGAACTTAATGGCTGCATGTCAAAGAGAGAAGTCATGTTCCCTGACTTCTTTGTGTGTGGATATTGTTTAGGTTTGTGCGCACATGGACAATGAGACCCAATCTTATTAAAACTGCTGTCTTTCTCTATTCATTATTTTTCTGAATCAATGTATGAACCATTTTTTTTTTCTGGGTGATACATTGCCGTATTTTTCAGAAATTATTAATAGTTAAGAAGGAAGAGGGAACACATTTAGTAGGTAGCATCGTTCTCTCTAGATTTTCTATATTTCGTAATCAAGGTTTTCTTTAAATAGACCTTTATTCTACAAGAAAATACCTCACTTCTGCAGTACTTTTTAGGTGAGGTCAGTTAATATGAGTGTTCTGAAAACAGAGATTAATACACTCATCTTACCATTGTATGTTATTTCCTGCTATTCTTCACATGTTGAGAATGTCCACAAAGCATCCATTATGGGCCTGAGCTTTTTGCCCACTAAAGTGAATAGAAGTTTCACCCTTTGACTTTTAACAGATTTCCTTTGGAATTAAGCCCCAATTCAGGCTTTCGCCAGCTGGTTAACTTTCATCACAGAAGTAATTCAGCAAATGGAATTATTCATGCGCTTAAGACAGACCACACACTCAAGTTTTTTGTACGAGGCATCCTGAGGCACAGCATCTCATACAGCACAATGACAGTTCATAGTCAACGGACTGGAATAGCTGCAGTCTGAATGGCGCTTCCTCAGCTACGGCATGAACCAAGCTTTTGTATTTATTTGCACCTGTGCTTCCCACTCAACAGTTCAGATGAAAATATCCTGTTCCTAACTCCTTTCCTGAAATCTCCCAAGTTCTAGAAAGAATTACAAAAGCTGAATTCCTTGGTTTTTAAATTGATTTTGTGTCCCATAGGTTTCCTCTGTAAAATGGGGATAATCCTCATGGGGATGCAAAAATGTGACAGTTAATGCTAGCAGGAAGCTCTGAGGATAAGTAGCTTCTAAGTACTAAGAATAGCTGTTACACAAAAAAGTCCATGCTAGCTGATCTGCAAGTGCTATCAGTAGAATTATGGGAGCTGTGAAACTTATGCATTGTATTTTTCTAGAAAGAGAGTGGAGGAATTGGCATCTAACACAATTCAAAAGGTGAGAACAAGCCCTCAAAAAGAAAATAAAGCTCTTCTGACTTTTAGAAATCTTTATAAACGTCATTTAGTGTCATTTTCAAATACCTTGAAGGGATCATAAAACTTTGCTCTTCTCTGATCATTGTACCACTTAGAAGAGGAAAGGTATGAACAGCCATAACCCTGGCACATTTTTAACAATACTCAGGACCAAAGGGGATTGTAAGATGGAAGCTTTGATAACAAAAACATAAAGATGTCATTGTCAACTATCTCAAAATATACATGCTTGTTGTAAATGTCACATAAGCCTACAGCTAAGTGATGGATCACAGTTTACTGTGCTTTCCAAGCACTCCTGTTGATGAATACTTTAACTCCTTCGTGAACTAGCTATTGTGTCCCACAAGTGTGCTTAGCATTACTAAAACAAAAACCTCATTTAAGGTGATTCAGTTGCAAATACAACCTAGCATTTCCGTTCTACTCTACATAGAGAAAAAATACTTGCAATGTATTTGGAAAAAAAAAAGGTTTAATGTCAGAGATCACTTTATTAGCAATAGTGTGAGCTCTTTCCTCTTTGTTAAAACAACAAAAGTGGTAATAAGTGGCATGCTAAACTTAGTCCTTAGATCTCTGATACTAACTTTTACCCCAGTGTAGACCATGATTCAGCAAAGCACTTAAGTATATGATTAAAATAAAACATTTGTTTGTTTGAAAGCATCCTGGCTCTGTTCAGCATGCAATAGAAGACTTTGCTGAATGAAAGGGCTATGACACTTGTTAAGAGCAGCAGGTAAGTCAGGATAGATTTTGACCTGTTAGACCCTGATCCTGTGATCACTTTTGTATTTGCTTCTGTCTTCCACCTGACTGGGTGGAACAATTTCTAACAGTGAAATTCTTGATTTCAGAGTCAGGCCCTTGTGCAGAGCTGGAGGGCTCGGAGGTTTCGCTGCTTTAGGATTGCCATCTTCTGGTACAACCAATTGTGGCCAACTCCAGGCTGCAGCATGCTGCCCCATGCAGTCTCTCACCAGGCAACATGGAGAAGATGCTGCTTATCTTTCTGCCTGATCAAGTAAGTCAGATGCATTCCCTAGACCATAGGTGGGATGATAAAGCTATTTTTAAAAATCTGTCTGTCTACACTAGTTCTGGGCTTTGTCGCTGCTTCTTCTCAGCTCTCTCCTACACCCATATTTACCAAAAACAAGAGCCACCAATCCCCTCTGCTTGTGCAGTTTGCTCAGTCAAACTTGTAAATTCCTGTGGTTTTGGCAGAATCATTGGACTTTTCTTTGAGTTTAGAGATGTTTATATTATTTAAGTGGCCTGCTATTGAGTAGAAACAAAATAATCATCTTTCAATAGAGTTGTAGGTGCAAAATACAGGAACCATGCATTGCCAAAATTTAATAAACTGTGTTAGGTTTTTGGAAAGGAACTTCATCACCTATTAAAATCTGTAATCTCAATAAATTAAAAGATAATTTGAAAATTACAGGCTGGTAGATAGCCTAGCTCAACTGTTAAAAATCTGTTCTACAAATGGCAAGTCATTAATAATTAGTATTACAAAACCTATTACATCTTTGATTGGGGGGAAATGGACTGAGGCTAGTATTACATTATTCAATTAGATTTAATTCCATTTGGTATGTATTTTACTTTATTTCAAGTGTAGCCTGTAAAAGGATCATGGTAGCATCCGTCCAAAATGTCAATTAATTTGTGTATAGTGCAAATAGCACACATAATAATTTCATCGTATATTGCAGCTATGTTGACTGACAGTGGAAGTTCTGCTAGACTCACTGTGGTTAATTAGATTTTTTTATGCATTGTACAGCAGCATTGCAGACAATTATTTATAAATGAGGTTATTAAAATTACTATATTAATATAGTGAAACCTTGTTAAACTCTCTTCCATCAATGTTTATATTCTCACCTTTGCATATCTTACCTCTTCAAGAAAATGTAACATGAAGTAAAATCCTAAGGCAAAGCAGTCCAAAAATTAGTGGATCAAGTTAAAAGATTTGCAGACGTCTCAGGGGTCACAGTGATGTTATAACTAGTAAAGAGATTACTAATAGCCTTGTCTTCTCTAGGATTTTATTTTATGATAGCTAGCTTGAGTTACTGACATTCCCAATTTATAAATATTAGTCATAGTAATCTGAGCAGCACAGAACTTCAATATTTATTTTCCAATTTGTTGTAATTTCCAGCACAATCTGTTATCATTGCAATAATTCTATCTTCGTATTTATTTCCTAGATTTCCTCTTCTGATTCTTCTGCCTACTGTATGCTCATTTGGAATGCCTTGGTGTTATGATCTTGCCATTGTTTGGGTTTCTTTCTTCCTGAGACAGCATTTGCCAGTGTCAAGGAAGCCACTTCATAATGTACAGATATCCACCTTATTCAGGGTAGTGCTAAATACAGGAAGGCTAAGTACAACCTCTTCTTTTCTCTTCTTTTCTCCACCTTCAAAGCCATCATTCTTTACCCTGATATTCTGTGTGCTGCTCCCACATTTATTACAACCACCTTCCCTGGGATACTGATGCACCTTTTGTTCTGACACCTTATCTCCATTAGACTAAAGATTTAAATTCCTCCTCCATCTCTCCCCTTCATCTGCTTTAATCTATCAAGTTTTGTTTATCTTCTATTTGGAAATAACCAATCCCAATTATATAAAACCAGTTTATTCTAAAGAGAAACTTAGTGCACCATAAAACTAACAGGAATATTGTTCTCAAGGTTCCCAATAAGCCGATTTAGCACAGAGACTATATTTGTATGGCAATATTGTTATATGAAGTACCATATATAAATGTATCTTGCATGACTTGCATATTATGCAGAAATCTTCTGTTTTAGAACCTTGATCACTAGACAAGTCCCTTTGTCAATAAAAATGCCCATCTGAAAGTAAACTTCAAGGTTAGTAGAGGTATCTTTAAGATGTCCAGTAGTGAGATCTCCTTGAAAGTTCTGCCTGTAAGCTGCTGTTCTGTCTGAACTGAACAAAAAGGAATTAATCACTAAGTTTAAGTTGAATTTGTTTGTTTCTGTGAGTCTCCTCTGTGCAAAGCCTTATTACATAATCTCGCTGTTGAATTTTCCCCAGAGATCCAGGGGCATGTGCAGGGTTTGGCAGTTTATGGATGTAGTAAGGCATTGCTTTGAAATCACAGTATTATTAGGAAGGCTGCACAGCAATTGAACTGAGTTGTAGTGACAAAAAATGGTAAGGAAGGGGGGCAAACGGAAGAGCAAGAAGTGGAAGTAATTCATTCATCTACTAGCCAGATATATTAGTAGTATAGTAAATGAAACATTTCTATATTCAGCCTGTCACAAGAATAAAGGAAAAAAAAAAAAAAAAAAAAGGGGGGAAGCAGAGGATTTAGTAATCATAATGGGAACATTTTTGGGTGAGTCATGCATCCAGATCGTTTGCTTCTAATTCAGCACTCCTGTTTTCATTTTGTCCTGTGTATTAAATGTTTGATGCATAGAGTGATGCAGCAAAACAAATCCTTGCAGACTGCCTTCTGAAAGAGAATTCTTGACATATTTTTTGTTACTAAATTTGTTGTGAAGACTTGAACTGTGTAGTAAATCTTTGGACCTAAGTCCTGACTTAACGCAAACACAAAATGTCTGCTACAGTGTAGCACTGTAGAGTGCTAGAGCCTTTGACTATAGAGAAGTTGTTCAAGGTGGCAGATCTCTACAGAAGACTAAGAAATTCCACAGTTAAATGTACTATTTGCAGATTCCTGTTAGCCTCAGAAGGAATTTTGCCTACAGAATGGTGGAGAGTTCAAACTCATACTGAAATGTCTACAGCCAAAGTAGTTCTTGATTTTTATCTACTGAGAAATAGTTTAGATGTGAGGATGGTGTTTATCACACAGCACAGACCTGATCTACATAGTCATTTTAGGCACTTAATTCTTACTGGGTCATGGAGATGGCTGGCTGCGACTACTAAAACTCACATTTGTTATTTGTTTATCATCAAAACCCAGATTTTCAGAAATACAAACCTGATTCAAATGTATAATCTTCCTGCCTTGGACTAGATGGTCTAATACATGTTATAATGCACTTTAGTCTGAGAATCTTAATGTGTGTCTTTCAAGTTTTATAAATGCCAGTAACTATGAAACGAGCACAATCCTCCTTATGCAAAGTATGCATCTGGGTCCATTATTTTTTGCATGTGTAAATGCAGCCTTGGGCACACAAAATGGTTATGCAAAAGAGGATATTTTTTCATTACCTGTCTAAAACATAATTCTCAAATACACCTTAGTATGCATACAAATTATATGTTACTTGAACAGAGTTAAATCTGAATAGAATTCTTATTTTTTCAGATTTTTTTTTTTAATTTATTGCTAGCTGTTTCTCACTAGATTGCTTCATGGACGCCCTTCGTGAATGGTGTGGTATGAAAAGATATACAAAGCATATGGCATATGCATACTTTAATGCACTGTGAGACCTATGGCCAGTCAGAATAAGAAATTACGAACACCTGGAAAACAGAGATATTTTGGTGAAGCTGCAACAGTCTAGATCTGATTGTTTAGTCATAAAATAGAATACATACATATATATATATATACATTACCGAAAATCTCCCTCCAAAAATATTGTGCCTTCTTAACTTCAGTTACCTGGGCAGAAAAAAACAATTACCAAGTGCAGCTTTGGAAAAGGGAACTCACAGTGAACTGGGAGATGAGAAAAAGATTTTTATCTCTTTTTATAGTATGAGCTTTACCTTAATACTCCATTTTATCCCAAAGTGTCTTTTATACAGTGGCCTTTCAAGCCTTCTCTTCAGCTTTTAATTTTAATCTCAAATATTCATTAATGTTTGGGAGGCCACTTTCAAAAGGCCAAATATTGCATAGGGACAACTGGAACAACAGGTATAGAACTGCCCACGTTCAGAAACTGCGGAAGAGCAGCACCTTTGCAATATTTCCTAGCATGATAATTAATTACCTTTTTCTTTAGCAGAATTGTCAGATATGAGGCCTTAGATGCTGCAGGGAGCAAAGCTTTCATATATATTATATTTGCATCACAGAAATGTTTCTCTGACTATGCCTTGTAGAATTCATGTTTTTCACACTTGAGTCTGAATCCTGTTGCCTATAGGTATTGAAAACACTGTTACTGCTAATAGGCTTCTAGTACAGAGTCTTATTCTCCCTTAGAATACAAAAGCAAATAGGATGGGAAAGAACTCTGATTTTTTTTTTTATCAAATAAACCTGCTTTGCAGAACCATCCTGATTTTTCCTATCATGGCCCCCCCCCCCCCTTTTTTTTTTTTTCCTGTTCTGTTTGTGTGTAGCAGTACTTTATTAAAGTATGCTTTGTTTCTTCTGGCTCCAGCAAAGTCTCTCTGGTGATGGGCTCTGATGTACAAAACCAAGGTGGTTGCTATCATCTGACACTGCTTTAGGAAATACAGCTGCCACTGCTGAAATTGAAAGTCCCATTCCTTTGACTTGTATGTCCCTGACAAATACTTGGTTTATGTTCTGTTTTCTGGCAGCATTAACTCTTGCCCATGGACTTCTCTATATTCTTCTCTATATGTGAAAATAAACATAAGCTTTGTTCATATGGACTTCTTTATATGAATATCCAGGAAAGAACACGATACACACTGAAGTGTGTGTAACCCGATAACAGGGCACACTGCAATTTGTGCGTCATCTTTCTACTACCTGGTGGAGGTGTGCTGGTCTCCAGGTAGGGGAAATTTATTCTCTTCTAGAGATGCTTATCCTTAAATTGTCCTTTGCCATACCCCAGGCGACGGGCTTCTTGTCATTGCTTAAGTCTTTGAGGCATGTCATGCTGAGGGGCTGACTCAATAGCAGTCAGCTTCCTGAAATTTTAAAATCTGCATTGAGATATAGAGATATGCTACTGCCCAAGACTAGTCAAAACACCTGCTTCTCTTGGCTTAATTCCTTCTTGATCCCTTCTCTAAGACATTTCACATACATGTTTTTGTTTTTAAAGTAGTTTATGCTGCCAGCTCAGATTCAGCAAGCAGGGTCTTTCTCCCTCTGAATTCACAATAGCCAAGTTTCTTTCATCTGCACACTTCTTGAAAAAAATTTTTTACTGGCCATAGCATTGCCAAAACTGTTCCAGTATTTCATAAACTATAAAGTGTAATAGTTATACAGCACTTCCATCAGTATTCATCAAGAATTAGACATGACACAATGATGATGCAAATGAAAGACTTGGCAATTAGAGTGCTTCCCGGCTACCCTTCACACTATTGTCAGGTTTAGTAGCGCATCTCATCACAGTGTGCTTCCACCAAAGAGGCTAGAAAGCCGCATTAGTAGATACAGCAACATAGGGGATTTTTGTGGAAGGAAAAAATGAGAAAGGGGGCCATAAAATGATTGCAGCTAATGTGATCCTCTTATGAAAGTGGAGAAGGCTTCAGTTAATCTGGTCACTATTTTAATTTCTTTTTACCAGTCTGCCCCCTTTTATCAATTGTGTTTCACTGCTGCATGACTCTTCCCTTTCCTTTAGGCTTACCAGATATGGCTTTGTATGGTGTTCCAGAAGATACAAAAGAGATTCCTGTAAGATATTCAAAATATGTGCAAGTGTAATTTGGAGGACTTGCCTAGCACCTTGAATTTTGGTAATATTTCTTAATTACATTCTGGTACGACCTAGACCCCTTAATAGAGTCAGAATACTGTTATGCTAGGTCTGTACAGATTCTCAACAAGCAACAGACCCTGTATGAAACAGATTATACTGGGATATTGAATTGCTATAAAAGACTTTTATAGTTATTTCTACCTGTCAGATTGCACTTATTGAATTGATTCTGTCAACCTCAAGTAGTCCGTGCAAGATTATTTGAGATATTTATGGAGGAAAAATGAATAGCTCAGTCCCAACATTCAAATGCTGAAATTCACAGATTGACATTAATGTGAGGATCTTGCTGGACCTGAAGCAGTCATGCCCTTCTCTGTCTTGTCTTAACCTCTGCTACCCCCATAGAATGGACGCTTGAAGAGGATGCTTATCTGCTCCTTAGCTATCATAGTTTACAGCTGAAGACATTAGTGCAAATATTGGCAGTTTTTAATATGTAAGGCAGACAGCAACCTTTGGCAGAGGGGTAAGATGGACAACTTGAGGCAGGATCTGCCTGTGACCTTGAGCTCTTAGGTACAGAATGCTTCTTATCTAAATAAGGTGATGTTTAAAATAGGCATAGGCCAATGTAGACCTTTAAGCCATTAACTTACAGTGATTAATCATAACAAACACCCAGGTGACACAGCATTACTTGAGAGGGCAAAAACATATTTAGCTGTAATCCAGATTCACCATCTCTGTGGTGGTGAGAGGAATCTATGAGTGTGAAAGGTATCATGATCGGAACAGTACCAAGTATCAAGTACTCTAGTATTTTCATCTGCTATTAAGCATGTCATTCTGTGAATCAGAGGAAATCATTTAATGGCAGCCATAGTTTAGTGAACCCTGAAACAGATGAAAAAAGGTCAAGATAGTTTGAACATTGAAAAACTTTTCAAAAACATTTGGGGAATATATCAGTGGAAAGCATAATGGAAATGTGCACTGTTATACTTATTAAAATATTTTCTCTAACCTAATTAAGAGTTAGAAGCAGAAATGGTCCCTGAAAAAATTAAACGTATATTCCAATATCTCCAGTAATTCTTTGGTATTTCATTTATCTTGCTTTTTTCTATTGGATATATTTTAAAACATGTAGTAAGTCAGAGAATAGTAATGGAATATAAGTGCAGCCTGTTACAGATAAAACTGTAGCTAAGAATATAGATATATAGATACGATTGTGTTGAAGATTATACATATTATCAGCAAGTCTGCAAGTAATACAGGAGATGAACAACAATATGTAACAGAATTAGAATACGCATCTGCCCTACATTGTAGAGGAAACGTGAATCAAAGGCATTTAGATATAATATATCTGAATGTGTTTTCCAGACAATTTATTAATGATAAAATGTTTTGTCAAAGAGTTAGTAAAAATAATGAAAAGAAAAAGTCTTTGGAATTTTTAGATGAATGTCAAATGTTTTTATTTATTGATCACAGAAGTATCATCTTTTCGCTTAGTTACAGAGCACAATGTAAAAATACCAAGTATTTTTGGCTACTGTGCATAGGTGCTGAACTACAGCTATCGCTACAATTGCTGAATCGCATGTTTCATGTTAATGTTGAGAATGACTCAGATTTAGGGAGATTTTTAACAGTTATAGTAATTCTATTTACCTAGGAAGGTTCTAGGTTAAGGAATTTCTAGAAAGCAAAAGTTAATTCCTAGAAAGCTGTGAGGATTTCTTGAAAGGTTCTAGATTGAGGAAATAAATAGAAAGTAGGCAGGAAGCCCTAGAAAGGCTCCAGGTCAAGGCACTCCTAGAAAGCAGTGGATATTCTTAGAAAGGCTCCAGCTCAAAGAATCCCTAGAAAATACTGTGAGTTGAGAAAGCAGGAGGGAGGAAAGAGTGCTAGAAAGGTTCAAGATCATACTTTCCTAGGAGACACACGGGGCATTCCTAGGAGGCAGTATGGAAATTCTTAGGTTGCAGACTGAGGAATTCCTAGAAAGCATGGAGACTTCCCCCTTTATACTTTCTTGAAATCAACCTTTGCGCTTTCCAGGCATTCAACCTTATGTTTTCTAGGAATTAACACTTTTGCTTGCTACCAATGCCTCTTATGTTTTCTGGGAATTCATTGATCTAGAATCTTTCAAGGAATTTCGTGCTGCGTTCTTGCAATCTTAAACATTTCTGGGAATTCACACTTATGCTTTTGAGGAACCACCTGCTGCTTTTTAGAATTCTCTTCTTCTAGAACCTTTAGGGGAATTTCCCACTGCTTTCTGGGAGTCCCTTGATCCAGAACCTTTCAGGAGTTCCCCTCTGCTTTTCAGTACTCCCTGAGGCATTCTAGGAATTCGCCACTCTAGAACCCTTCTAGGAATACCCTGCTGCTTTCTTTGAACTCCCCAATGTTTTCTAGGAATTCCTCAGTCTATAACATTTCTAGCATTTCCCCAGAACTTTCTATTAATTCCTAGCTGTTGACCTTTTCTAGGATTCCACTAACTTAAAATCTTTCTGGGAACTGAGATGACTACCTGCAACCACTCACATGATATCTAGATCCCTTGGTACAATTACCTACAATCCCTCCCACAACACCAACTTCCAGTTGTTGGGAACTTTCCAAAAATGCAGTGCAGAGGAATCAAAAAAGCACAAAAGGCTTAAAAAGGCTCGGAAGATTTCCCATAAGGATGAACCTTGTAACTTGTTTACATGAGAGTATTAAAAGATGAAAATGAATGTTTAATAATTACAAAAACTGGGGCAAGAGAAAGTGGGGAATCATGCAAGAAAAGAGCATCAAATAGGTTCAAAAATATGAGATGTCACAGAAGTATCAGTATGGAGAGAACAGGCCTGTAGTCAGAGCAGAACCAGAAACAGATCTGAAAGGGTGAAAAAGGCCCAAGTTGAAAACATATAGGCCTTCATTCCCCTATCACTTAGTATGTGACTTGAATTAACAGCTTACTCTTCACCCCTAATGTTCTCCTATTTTACTGAAGAGGCTCTACTACAGGAAGACTGAGTATAGTATCAAGCAATAGAAATAACACACAAAAGCACAGGAGAGGACTGAGATATATAGGCAGAACTGAAGATAAAACACAACCATATTAAAGTCACCGTATTAAAAATAAGTAGACCTGATTTTCTCCTGCATCGGAGCTTCCTTACACCACTTTGTCAGAATAATGGGGCCATGAAGTGTGCATAACTGTAATTACTCCAAAGGTCCTTTAAGCTGACAGACTGGTATAAATGGAGCGCTGTATAAATGAGAATTGAGTTCGGTGTGGATTAGATTGCATATTCCTCTGAATTCTAAATGCATTCTAAAATTTTAAGTAGAAAGGGGGCAAGAATATTTCTGTCTATGAAAAATACATGTATTACTGAGTTAATACATAGGAGAATTTCATTGGACTCACTGTATGTTTTTGCCCCTCATACAGTTATGGAAGTCTAGGCAAAGGTGGTTAAAAAGCTCCAAAATTGAAGTGTTAGTATTTTGCATCAGCTTTTTTTAAGCTGTGACTGCAAACGATATTCAAACAGTAATACTTTGTATGATTTAATCAAGTTGGAGGAATGTCCCAAGACTCTAGAGGAAACTGAGCAAAGAAAAACAGTCCCAGAAGAATAAGTCAACCTTTTTTTTCTTACAAGGAGTATTTGTCTACCATTCCCATTGATACATCCAACAGTTAACACTGTGAGCGAAAGATCCTTTCATAAGACATTCTTTCTTTCTGCAATTCCATCCAAGACTGAAAAGCTGGCCTTCTGTGGCAGCACTTCCTAGGTATCAGAAGCGTCAAATACTGCGTGGAGTATGTTCTCTTTTTGCATAATAAATAGATGACCAGACTAGAAAGATGCTTTTAGAATCATAAGATTTCTCTAGGGGTAGGATGAGGTCAGAGGAGATGGGATGTAATACAATTTTCCAACAAGGAAATTGAAAAGCAGGTGGGATAAACTGTCTTTCAAGATTCTCCATTGTTATTTCCCTTTCTTCACTGAAATTCATATCAGGACAAGATTTGTACAACAGTCTGACAATCTCGTAAACCTGCTGTAGTATAAAATGTACTGCTCTGCTCAGGTGACTTGTTCCTACTGTGCCTGCATGGGTTAATAAAATCTAATCCTCCACTCCTGATAAAATCCATTAAGCAGTGACTAGCTGCTTCATTTGAAATCCTAGAACTGGTGTATCTCCCCTTTTCTCCTATCTATGAGTTAACAGAGTTTCTGAGAGGAGGTTTTCTATTTATCAGGTTGTTTTCTTGTAGACCTGCTGCTTTGGAATCCCTTTGAAAAAAAAGATTGCTCTAAAATACAGTAATAAAGAATATTTCTGGGAACTGATTGTCAATGTGTTTTGGATTGTTTTATCCTGGGAATAGTCTCCCTTGGGTGCATATGATGAATTTGAACAGTGTTATGACAGTTATATACTATATTCTTGAAGTATTTCTTGGATAGCTAGAGCTGTTACAGCCTTAGTCTCCTATCAATCTAAATATATGAATGGCTGCTGTGAAGTCTTTACTGCAAAATTCACTAGATACATTATTGTGATAAAAATGCATCTGGAGATTTGGAGTATCCCTAGACTTCTGACAAAATACAAACTTATATCAAAAGAGTTAGCTATTTTTGATAAGTACTTATGAAAATTTAGCTTGTGAAATGACTCCTGACCCAAGATGTGCCCAACAAAATGCTAGTTCTGCATGGCTTTTAGTCATGATTTTAAGTTCTTCACTGAATCAGGTCCTGAGACTAAGCAAGCGTTGAATGGAAGCATAGCTTTGACTGCCACATATAAATTTTAAGTTGTACAGAGGGACTTAATCATGATTATATTTTCATTCAGAAGATTCAGTGGAATTAATTAGGAGGAATGAACCTCCTATCGGTGACAGGCCTAAAGGATAATCCCTGATTAGAAATGTTCTCCAAGGCACATCATTTGGTATTAGCCTAATTTTAAAAAAGGAGGTGGTGTGCTGCTGAGCAATGTATGTTCTTAATAACAAAAGTTAAAATGAATCATATCCTGCAGAGAACTTTGAACTCTATACAGTTCAATTCTATAACAGTCCTACCTAGTTAGAAATATATTATGCAGTTGTGGTGTCTCAAAAGACAATGCTCGTCTATAAAACGAAGACATTAGGAATAAGAACAGATACTTGAGTGTTCTTCAGTGAGGAGGAAAAAAAGGAAATGAGGAAGAAAATCCAGCCACTGCTTCTATCTTTGCTGGAGATATAGTGATGCTATGATCTCTGACCTTTTATTAACAAGCTAGTCACTGCCAAAGGACAGTGATCCATTGCAGGCCACCTTATCTGCATTTGAACAGGCTCACCCCAAGGCATTCCTTTGTCATATACTGTAACTACAGATGGCAATAGATTCACTGTACTGGCAGAAATAGATTTACAAAGTTGAAAGTGCTACTTTATCCTAGCTGGAATATGGAAAGAACCTTTAATGAGACTTAGAAACCTATGGATAAAGCCTAGTTTGCCCTTTGTAATAAAACATACATTGACATCTCTATCTAATGTCTATTGTTGCAGTGTAAGTCTACAGAGAATAACAGATGCCCTGTTTGAATTATGATTTGATAAAAGGAATATGATGCTGTATTTGACAGTAGTATGAAGGCTGAAATTTTCCATAGGAATAAGAAAAAATAAAATGCCTCTATTGATCTTTCAATTATATTTTGCAAGTAAAATTGAAAAAAAAAATCTGCTTCAAATCAAACATTGGTCAGTAAATATAGAGAAAAAGCATGGGTAAATAGTTCCTCTCTGATTACCCTTTCAGATAAAGGTTAGTATGCTCTCTTAACAGTGATTCTCTCTACTATCCAAATAAGAAATAATCAAGAAGGTGAGATACCATTCATTTAAAAATCTGCTCAGGAAATGCTAAATATCACTATCCAATGCTTTCAAATATAACCAAAATAAGTGATTGTGTCTATGTAGATAGTTTGAAGGCGAAGTGTTAATCTTCTGAACAGAAGGTTCTTTTCCTTTGTTTTTATGATGTTTATCTAGTTCCTTAAGTTCTAGGTGATTTTTGTTCCCACCTATGCCTATGTATATAGCTTTAGAATTAAGTGATGGATATAAATGCAAATGCCCAGTGTTGCTGTTTGGAGCTAATAGCTTTCTTACTTCCAATTCCTGATTCACAAATAATTAGAATGTATGTAAATTATGCAAATGCCATTGCTGTTTCTTCATCAGTAGAGACTATTTTCTCTTTATTCCTGATCACAGCTGGTTAATTGTCAGTAACCAATCTGGACTGTTCACTCTAAACTCTCCAGACCTAATTAGGGCTACTAGTACAGTCATATTAAATATTTTATCAGTCATAAGTTATACGTGCATTCTTCAATACTTGTGATCTATAGTATATTACTGTTAGCTACACCTAAGCTGAAGGACCTGGGAACATCTCATGACTCCCATGTCCTTCAATTTAGGTGTAATACATCTTCCATCTTGGTAATGAGTAAAAACCTGTAAAAAAATTTTGAGACCACTAATCACTTTGTAATTAGTTATTTTCACCTACCATGACAAACACATTTAGTACGTTTAGTACATTTAGTCAAAATGTCTGTCCTGTTTACTTGGCTCCTATTTTTCCTGTTGTAGTGTGTTCCTGTTTTGTTTTGAATCTGTGTTTTGATTTAGCGGTCTCTTTGGGCACTTTGTCCTCTTGCGAGTAATCCTTATTCATAAGGAGTCCAGTTACATTCAATAGGGTATTAAATCTAACTTTTTGACATCTTTACTTGTATTTATAAAGAACCATTCTTGTGAGTAAAGTTTTAGTTTGTAGTGAACAGTGGTCAGTAATATCAGCAGCTACAATCTGGTTTGAGCTACACTACCTCAAATGAGCTGAAAATTCAGTCCTCTGTCAGACTGTAGTCAGGAAAAAAGTGCCTAGAGCATTAACGTCTTTACAACATCCCTTTAAAATTAAATCCAGTGGTTACCAGCACCATTCTTAGCTGACATCACTGTCTGGACCAACATGGAAAACTAAATAATTCCATGATATTCAGAAACGTTTCTCCCCTTAGGAGATTATAAATTTCAAAGTGATGCTTAATCGGTCTTGCTAGTTGTTAAGGAACTGTGGAAAAATATCGTAGAACTGCTGAAGAAGGATAAATGTGGGTACTAGAAACTATCCAGGAACTAGGAAGCAAATAAAAGCCTTATCTTTGTAAAACAAAATGCTTTCATTCAATTTGCCCTATACATCCAATATCAATATCACACTATTTAGGTAATAGACACAGTGCAGCTAACAGAGAATGTGCCTGAAACATCATAAGGAGTATGCATTTTTTCCTTAATGTTGTCTGAAAAATATTGATTAACGCTGGTGGCCATGGTAACTTTTGATGTGACATGATAGCAGAAGCGTATTACCATTAGTCTGTAGCCCTTTTCTTTAGCTAAATATATATATACATATATATATATATAGAGAGAGAGAGAGAGAGAGAGACATTTGATAATTTGTGTTTTCTCTCTCTCCTACTGGTAGGATATGGGTTTGGTTCTGATATTCTGGTAATACTGACTGCTTTCTCTCTGTCGTTGGCTCTCTGAAGTCTGCCAAGTTCAGGTGACAAGCAATCAAAGGATGGAACAAGCCTGTCGTTATGTTAACAATATAGATCGTGAAGCTGTCTAGGAGAGAGGAAATATCACAGACAGCTGTTTTTGTGGGAGGATTTTTTTTGGTGTAGGTAGTTCTCACATTTGCATGAAGGAGAAAGAAGCAGGAAGCTCCCAAACCTGCCATTATTTCCTCACGGTTTCCAGTGGCCCTTAGCTGCTCTTTGGCCATGAATATCACATTTAAGAAAGGAGTCTAACTAACAGGACTGTATGATAAAAAATTGAGATAGTCTAGAATAATCTTTAAAGGATTACTCGGTGGTGTGATATATCATACTTTAGCACACTCCTTTTCCTTTGGTTTATCCTCCTTTGCATGCACAGCTTCTGGGCCAGAACAAATGCTCAGATAGATGCAAGAGCGGAATGGTACAGCTTTGTGGTAGAAGTGTTAAGCCCTCCCCCTTCTCCTTAGCTCTTCATCGCTGCTGCGGTGAGCATGACCAGTAAATGGAGGGTCTTCGCTTCAAAATTATTGTAAATATGTTCACAGGCACCATGTAAACACTTGCAAGGTTTTGTAATTTAAGAGGAGCAGCATTACCTCAGCAATCTTTTGTAAAGGCTGTGTGTGCATGGGTGTTGGCTGAAGGAGAACTGATTTCATTCCTAGCAGTGCTACAGCCTTGCTGTGTGACCTTGGGCAAGCCACTTAACACCTGTGTTGCCCTATTCCCTGCTGTGTAAAATATTGCTGATGCTTATCTCGATTAAGGAAGAGCAGTGAGGCGATGTTCATTAATTATTGTCGGAGAGTGTTCTGAGATCCAATCCAATAAAAGCATAGGCTACAGTGCTTTGCCCTTCTACAAAACTTTCATCTGAGGAGGGTAAAGCATTATATCTTCCACTTTTATGTGAAAAGAAAGAAAATTAAAACACCACTTGGAAGCACTATTTTAATTGGCTTTGTTTTTTGTTTTTTGGGTTTTTTTTCCTGCACCGTACCCAAGACTAAATTCACTTAGGCATTTATAAACCACCAAAAGATGAAGACAGGCACTTTATGCAATTTGCATAAATAGGCTGAGAATCTGCTCCCACTAGAGTCAAGCATCTAACCTTCTTGGGTGGTTTCATCACTCCCAAGAGAATGCTACCTACATTCTTAGGTGGCAAATTTTCTTTGGCAGTCAAAGCTTTAAGTTCACCATTTGCAATGCTTAAGATACAAAGCAAATTTTTATAAAAATGCTGCAAAACTGTTCTACAATATAGACCTCCTTGCCTTAGCGTTTTTCAAATATTTTGCAACATGAAGTTTTGGTGTGAGCTGTTACTGAAACTTTGTTCTAATTTCTTTGCAGTTCGTAAGAGCACCAGCTCCATTTACCAGCATTTTTGTAACCCAGCATCCGGACTCCTTCTTGAGCTAAAAGGATTTCATTGTTGACTTGCTCTATATATAATGCTGCATATCAATCCCATTTCGTTGCTGAATTAGGTTGCTATTAAAGTATCTTAACTGGTTCCTCAGATGGAGATTCTTTCAGTATCATGAATGCAGAGCAGGTTGGGGGGCTCCCAGATGCCATGAAAGTTGAGGAAACTGTTGTTCCTGATGGAGGAGAGCTGCCCCACCGCAGTGACTCTAGGGATGACTGTAACAGTGGTAGAATAGTTGAGTGATGGTAGGCTGGGGGTTTACTTAGCACACGCTGCTATGAAAAAGGTTTTGGTTTTGATGTGTGGCTGAAACAGCTCCTGGCTACTTAACACTTTATTGGTATGTGTGTAACAAGTCCTGCAGAGGATGCCCAAGTCAATAGCTATAAATTCAGATTTGATTTTCTGTGTACCTTGTGGGTCTATTGTAAGCTCTGTAATCATCTGTCTCACCACCCTCCCCTCAACTGCTGTTTTTTGTGGAAAATTGAATTTTTAACTATCTTATGAGGCATAAGGACAGAGATCTGACTGTACAGTTTGCCACTGTCTTATCACTAGTGTAAAAACTACTCCCAGAATGATTCAGAATAGTCCGATTTCTACATTTTTGGAAGGAAAAGACCCATCTTTGATTTATCTTTTATGAAATGGGTCTCCTTTGGAGGGGCTGGAAGAAAATTTGTTTCTCTGGATATTTAAAATTTGTAAGGCAGTTGTTTGACAGTTACCTTCATATATGAAGGAGTGTATCGACCGCAGTGAGTTCTCTTTTTCTACTTAGCAACATCAGTGTAACAAAATACACGCAGCAGCTATTGTCACAGAGATCTGTAAAACTTTCTTAAAACAAGATCCAAGAATATCAGTTGTAAGTAGCTTGGCAATTACAGAGTTAATTTTCTGTGCCAGTATTTTCCCAGGTGGAAACCTAGAAGAGACTACTCAGAGACTAATTAATGGCTAGCTTTGACTAGATTCAGGTGGGTTCTGGGTACCGCAGAAGATCAGTGGGTTAGCAGATGGCAGAAAATGAGAAAAGTTTGGCTTTGTGGCCTTAAAAAAGGCTCTTATGTCTTCCAGTCTTATGAAGCTAAGATGTTATTCCTGTTTGATAATAGTAGGCTTCTGCTCTGACGTGTTTTGGCCATCAGTGAGTATGTGTGTTTTCTGCTGTCCCCTGACTTGTCTACTCTTTCTCTTTGTGAGATGGGCTGGGAGTAGAGGGACTGTTATGTTCCTGAGTACCATATTAGACAGTTCTTTCTAGTCACTGCTTTGAGCTAGTAGCTGTCTTGGTTGAATAATAGCTTACTTTGTTAAAGGTGGAAGAAAATGAAACAAAGCAGGAAAAAATCAATAATTCTTACTGTAATAGAAAGGATGTATTTCTAGCTTGGTTTATAGAGGTGTATATACTGAATCATGTTATATATGACCAAATATTAGGTAAATTCTTTCTACCCTTACTCATAGGAGTAGTTCCAGGTAGCCAAGAAGTCTGTCTAGAGAGTAGAGCTTAACTTCCCTTGTTGCACTACACCTCCCCCAAAATAAGTACTGCTAAGTCTTGTTCTTCAAAGTGGCTGCAAATAGTTGAATATAGAGTCTGAAATAGGCTTGATTTTTTTTTTCTCCTTTCCCTTGCCTTCTGAAAACAGTGCTCCTCAAAAATGCATAGTCTGCACACCCCTAAACTCATTTTGGAAATACTAGGTATTAAGTTTTACACTGATTCCTTGAGGAAATTCTTGGAGGCTTCTTCCCTCACCCCATCATTCACAGCTGTGTATTTATATCAGTTCTTCCTTTGTGCTGGACAAGGTCATGATACTTCTTTTTTTCTTTTTTTTTTCTTTTTTTTTTGGGGGGGGAGGGAAATACATTTCTTTCTGAGGAAGAAAATGATGGAAAATGTTAATCTTTTCTATCATTCATTTTATCCGAAAGACAAAATGGATAATCCCCACCCTTCACCCTGAGTTCCCTTCTTTTGATTTACTTCTTCTGAGGCCAGCAGGTATGCTAAACAGAGAAATCAGCATGGTACTCTGCTGGGCTAATGCCACATACCTACATGAGGAGCCTGATGTTGACCCAGTGGGTCAACAAAAGTGAACTCGAACTCCAAGATACTTCAAAGGGGACAGTAAAAATAGTAAAGATACCTTGGCAAATGTCAGAGAGAGAAAAAGATTATTTAATAATACATATGAATCTAAGAGAGGCTTAACAATGGGACTTTTTATGTATATTAAGCTATGGTGAAATTTTCTCTTTTCTGTGGAAAAGATGACCAGACTTGTAGGGTAAGCCTGGATGAGATGCGCTACATGGAGCCATCCTATTTTGACAAATGGAGGGGTTGGGTGAGCTGCTGTAAAGAGCCTAATGAAGTTTTTCTTTTCTGAGTAGTGAATTTTCCTTGTCTTGAAGAAATTACATGTGGGATCTTAAGCTCAAAGTAAACTAAGTTCTTTCTGGAAACTGGAGTGTTGCTGCGCTCATTCATCTTCATGAGGCATATTTCTTACATTCTCTTCATCCATTTCCAGCTTATTTTATTTAAAATGTATTTTAAAACCTGCTGAAATGCCAACTTCTGTAACAAATTCTAGAGGCATACTACCTTGACAGAATCTAGTGCCTGCACAGCAACATGGAGTAAAGACATTTTTTTTGTTCTTAGTTTAAATTGAGGTTTTAAAAAGAAAAGAAAAAGGGAAAAAAAGCTCCAGGAATAACAAAAGATCTTGAAAGAGAAGTTTCTTTCTCTTTTAGGCTACCTCTTCCATGCTAAGGCTAAGCTAGTCAAGACCACTTATCAACAGGACCAATATGATGAGTGTCTGGTGAGGCATTAAGGACAGTGTGTATTTTTTTGGGGGTGGGGGTTTGTTCAACACCCCCCCCCACCCACCCTTTTCCTCTGTGGGTGTCCTTCTGCCTCAATAGTATGTTCAACAGTGCAGCTACAGTGCGGGTAGCACCAATTTTAAGGACAGATGTTTTTGATAACTGAAGGTGCTTTCTCTTTTTCCTTCCAGAAATCTATTGCAAACTGCCACCTCTAAATTGCACTCAGAGGCTGGTGAGCTCTGTAATATATGCTATAGTGTCTTGTGCTACTGCTTTCTGTTGCAGTCTAATAAGTCATTTAACACATGGTAATTCCTCCAGTGAGCTGGTGGGAAGCTGCCTTTAGTTTACAGTATTTGGGAACTCAAGGTCTTGCCTCTAAACGCAGGAATGATGCTAGTATGCAGAAAGTAATTAGCAGCCTTGGAGCTTGGCCAGGACAGCGAGGTTAGCAATGCTGCTCTTTCAATAGTGCCCTAGTAATATTAATAACCAAAAGCTCACTGTTAATATATTGCATGTGAGACATGCATTCTAATAGGCAGTTATGGTCAGATACTTACTTTTCTCTGTTTTCATTTGAATATGAATACATTTAACACCAGACAGAGCAGGTCAAATAGTGAACTTGCAATTAGATATGCAGTGTGGAGACTTACAGAATGCTTGCCTAAGTCTAACTGTAGCAGGTAAATTATGAATGTTGTAGTGTATAATGCAGATTGCAATATTATAATAATTGCTGATTATCTTTTGAATGGAGATGAAAATATTTTATTTAACAGAATTAAATACCAGTGTATTTTTTGTACCATATCTAATATTTTGATACCTTGTAAGCAGGTATACCAAGTGGTATTTAAGTCAGTTCTTGCTCACACAAGAATTGAGGTAAAATGTCTGAAAAATGAGCGTAGCTGAGTTTTCTAGACTACTTTGTGAAGGCAAGACCTTGAAATTGAATACAAGTTCATTAAAGAGCACTGCTAATGAAATAATAGGGCTATTATTCTCTTTTACAAAATTGTTCCAAACTATGACTCTATTTTACTGTCCTGGTGTTTTCTATGATTAAATGATTTATGGCCAGTTAACTCCTGAACCTGTGTGTGCCATCCTGCTATAAACCATTTCTTTGTTTGTGCTCTGTAGTAGGGGTTTTCAGCTCTATTGCACTTAGCAATACTCAAAGGAGATGTCTGTCAGCTTTCTGCTCATGAAGACCTCTGTGTCTTCAGCTTTACAACAGGTATTTGGTGTTCAGAATTCTGAACTCTAAAATGAAGTATAGTAGGAGATGCAGCTCCATGTGTGGGGTTCACAGCTGCTGATAAAAAGGGCCTGCTGCATTTTTCTGGCGGTTGTTAAAAAGCTTTCTGTTTTATTTCAGTTCTTCCTATTAAAAACTGACCTGAAGGTTAATACATTTTGATAATGGGCTTGATAATACCTCAAAGACTATGTCTGGGGTCATGTCCTTTCTGTATGGACAGGGCCAGCTTCCTCTGTTGGAGTGTTTTTCTGGGAGTTTTCACAAGTTGTGCTGACAGCACAGTGATTCTTGCTGGCTATGGAAGATTGAGGCAAGAGAAAAATGGTGGTAAACTCTCATGGAAACTTAAATCCTTGTACTTCATATGCCATAGCTGAAATAGATTATCTCTTTTTGCTTTGTTAGCAAGGTTCTCAAGTTTTCTTTTGCATCAGCTGTGGATGAAATTAAAATGGAGAAGTTAAGCATTTAATCAACTGCAAGTGTTGGAAGATGTTAGATCAAGCTCTGATGTCCTGTGTGCTTCCTCTGAAGCTACAAATGTCACTGCCACAGCCTTTACTTATGCTCTTGATGCTGTTCAGATTAATACATTTCAAATTGATGTGTTAAGGATGTGGGAGGGAAGTGTCTTACCCTCTATGCAACCATTTAATAAAGATAAGAACTATCAAGACAGATTTGTGGAAACAGTTGATAGTATTGGAGTATCATAGAGGAGGCTATTCAGCCACAGTGATGTGCAGCACATCCTCTCCTGTGTGGGCAGCCAGTCTTCCAGTGTGGTCCAAGGGTAAAAGTCAGAGTACAGCCTTTCTTATGGAGGTTTAAATGCACATTTTACACTAATTTTAGACTGGAAAATTCCCAGGTGCACATGAAACCTGTTTACATTTTATGGAATTAACTTATGCCTCTATGGCCCTTAGGGCCAACTAGCTGGTACATGGAGGTCATAAAGCGAGCAAAGAGGATCTCATGTCTCGCTATCCTGCCCATGGCACAGGCAGACCCAGCTCTCCCAATCCCATTGAAACTGAGAGTGGTATTTTTAGTTAGAACCATTAAATGATGAAAACATTAGAGAACGAAGGGGAAATGCTGGCTAAAATGAGCCTATGCCCAGCAGTTGTGTATTTGTGGTCTGCTGCCTAGTCACTGAGACTGGAAAGTGGGAAGAGACCTGCAAGGCAGAGGTGATGTTATAAGTCACAAAGAGGAGGATTCTTACTCTAAGGTCAAAATCCTGCCCCTCTTCTTTTGTAAACTCTTCTGCAGGAAACAACCCCTTACGCGATGGCTACTAAGCAGATGCTGCCTGTTGTCCTGAGAACTCAAGGCTGTGGGTCTGACAAAGAGGTTTGTCTGCCTATCTGCAGTTATGGTCTGTTCTACTAGTAATCACTGGTGTGTACTTGTGATAATGCTCTTTGTAAGCAAACAAAAAGCATGTTCTGCTTAGATTCACAGGATATTAAATCTCTTCTGGAGTCAAAGAAACAATTTGCTGTATGGCACAGAATGACCTGTCCAACTGTAGCTAATGACCTTGATCCAAATGAAAAACCTTCTTACGAACATCTACCTTAAATAAGGAAGATTTCTTGAAAACAATTGTTGAATGCTTATGTGTTAGGACCTGTAATGTATTTTGATTAAACGAGAACAGTTTATTTGAAATTTCAGGAACATTTCAATACCATAATATCAACTATAGCAGAAAGTGGTAGGAGTTATCTGACTTTGGTTACTGATTTCCTTCTTGGTTATGTGAGTCTGGATGCAGCAAACACTTAAACACTAGCGCTTAGGCTTCCGAGGACTCTTTAACAAAAGGTAAGCACCACAGGTAGTGGTGGTGACACCAATGCGGAATTGTGTCTGTGTTGCGTGGAGTTTTCTGGGTTTTGTGTGGGTTTTGTTTTGTTTTTTAATACATACAGGTCACACTAGAGGCACTGAACTATGCCTGTGAATTTCTATGACAGAATGCTACTTTATAAAACTGTTAATTGCCTAATATGGAAGACTTGTAATTCTATATATTGCACTAAATTGACTATCCAAAAGTTGACTATGTACTTGATCTAGCAAAGAAAATAAAAATTCAAAACTTAAGGTGCTGCTTTAACCTGAAGATCTGGACCACCTAAAGTATCCAAATGTGCATTTAGGAGTTTAGTATTTTAGCTGTATTTTGTTAGGTAACAATGACTTTGAATATAGCTACATGTGGACTTTTTTGGCTGAACTAGATAGTCCTGCCTCTTCCTTCCTTCCTTTCACAATGGGTCCATACAAATTAATGTGCTCGTGCAATACAGAGCCCTGGAGCAAGTGGGTGGGTAGGGCAGCTGCTGTTCCAGCCGTTGTAAGCAACACTGGTGCTGAATGTCTAACTATGGTGTCATTGCCATGTATCACTGATTTGCAACATAATTATGAAATGGGTAATCTAATTTTCATCCTTTTACCTTTTTACTTTTAAGTGATTACTGCAAACATAGCAGGATGCATTTGGAATGCTTCACACTTCTTCTTCTTCTTTTTTTTTTTTTTTTTTTTTTTTAGTGTGCCTTTTTCCTTAGGCTTGTTTTCCTTTTAAGAAAGACGAATTGTTGAATATATTTGCATGCCGTTGTGCTTGAAAATTATGTGTTTGCAGACTTGTTTTGTTTGTGCTCAACTGGTTGGGTATAGATTCTCATTTTTAAAAGGAAAGTGGTAAGATTCCAAGTCATTGTTTTCTGCTTTTCTTTTTTTTTTTAATGTCATTCTCCCCAAGGAATTACAATCTGAGATGAGGCAGATTGAGGGCAAGAATGTGGTAACAAACAATTTCTGAATAATTTCATTTCAGTTGCTCAGTGATGACTTTGAAAACTTTTGCAGGTAAAACACAAACTTTTCAAGTAAAACACAGTCATATCAACAATTCCCTGTGCATGTATGTTCATTTTGTTTCTTTCCCCTTGTTATTCTATCTATTGCAGAGAAACTTTAAAACAGTTTTGGTACTCTGTTCATGCAGAAAAATTTGAACTTCAATATATTTCTGTCCTGAAATCAAATTCTGTTTGTTTTCTTAATTAAATCTCAGATCTTGTGCAATGATTTCTTTTGATTTTGAGAGGAGATTCAAATATCCAAATGTATATTCCTCTCTGGTCTCAGGAAAGAAAACTTAAGAACATGGGAAAAGACCTAGAATGATAAAAAGTCTCTTTTGTTCATTATTGTTGCTCTAGCTGGATTTGAAAGGCACTTTGCCAAAGTTCTTAGTGCATCTGTAACTTCTCTGTGTGTGTGGGGGGGGGGGGGTATTTTTGTTTTGTTTAAATACTTTTCAAGACTTAAGACTCTTCTATGACATTGGTAATACATTTTTCATGGTAAACAAAATAGTCTTTTTTTATGTGGGTCATTCATGAATGGAATTGGTCACAAACTTTCTTGTTGCAGTATGTTTACTGCACACTGAGCTTCACCTGTTCTGAAACTCAAGTTGATCCTGTAGTTCCTCCTTGGGAAGCATTCTGCTCATCTAAGTTTTTCACTCTGAAAAACTCTGAGAAAAGAAGAATAATCGTCTTTCACTTGCTAGTCCTTTGGCTTGGAGCACTTGCACAAGGTGCAGGACAATCAGTTGTTGGTCATTGGGGTTTCTGGGCTCACTGTGCTTCAGCACACTTCCCCTTATGAATAAATAGTTAAACAGTCATCTGAGCCAGTGTCTTGCTAAGCAGCTGACTGTTTTGTTATTGGTAACTGTATTATTCAAGGTGGAATGGCATCAGTGGAGGCATTTAGTGATGTGTGGAGTTTTGCTGCCTTTTTTTTTTTTTTTTTCTTGTTAAGCATAGTTTGACTTCTGTTATAGTATGCATTACTATATAATGTTCTCAGGCCAAATCTCTACCCTAAATCATGCAGGACAGGAATTTAAAGTTGAGACTCATATGCTACTAGGCTACAGGGCAAAGAGGAACAGCCTGCCTAAAATACAATGGTTTGAGAGACCCAAGTTTAGATTTTCTTTATCTGGTTCACGGTAGGAATTTGGATTTGAAAGACTGGCTTAAGTGGAATGGAAACTCAGTGTGTTTCGTTCAAAGAGGGGAAAACATTGAAGTCCAAACTTATTGCAGCCAAAAAAACCCTTATTCTGTGATATTTACCTTATGGTAAAGACCTTAATAGATCTGGTCCTTGTCTCTTAAATGTCCAGTTTGGGGGGGAGAAACAGACAGTTGCACCTCCTGACCGCACTAGTACAGGCAGACATACCAGTAAGCCATGGGGAACCGTGGTCAGAGCAGAGAGCTTCAAAAGATGTTTTTGTTGTGCAGCTATAATAGGTTCTTTGACCTCTTTGTCCTAAAGATAGCACAGTTCTTAGGATTTCATTTTATACCACAGACTTTAGTAGAGTGTAACCTCTTAGTAAATTGGCAAATGTTTGGCAAATGTTTGGCTAAGGTCTTCTTGCAGACCTATGCAGATCTTATCCATTTCTGCCAGTCCCAGCTGTTGCTCTCATTGCTCCATGGCTGCTGTAGGCTGGTATCCCAGTTAATAAGATATTTCTCTTGTTAGTGTTAACTTCCCAGACCTAAAGCAGATTATATATATGTTTTTCCTCGCAGCCCATCATGCCCGTTTTTCAGATGTGGTAGTAGAATTGAAGCAGTATTCATAACTCATCCCTCACTGCTTCAAAGAAGCAGATATTATCACAGTGGAATCAGAAAATGAATGTTAAAACAGAGATGAAAGAGTGAAATATATTACACTGATGACATTATGGCAACGTAATGAAGAAACTGAAAGGCACAAAATGATATCTTATATTTTCCTTAAGTTTAGTAAACCTATTCTTTCATACTTTATGGTTGTGAGGAACATCAATAAGATTGATTAAAAAAGCCTGTAGAATGTTAAAATTATACCATGTTGCTTGCAGCTTCAGTATTATTCACACTTACAATGGACCATTACCTATACACTGTTCTTTACAGGGAAAATAATAAATTAATTGCTTTCCTCTGTCTGCTTTTTACTTTGCCTAAAGCTTGTCCACAACTTGTTTTAAAGATTGCTGCAATTACCTTTGCATAGTAAAATTGGCTTCTGCAGCTTGGTAGAAACTTTGCCATAAGCCTTGTTTCTTCTGAACAGTTGGCTCCGCTCGCTGACAGCGTGCAACCTGCTGCTGTTTGATAGGAGCCGCAGGAAGACGAAGGTAGCGGGCGGCAGGATGTGCGAGGAGCAGGCCTCTCGGAGGCTGCAGCGGCGGCGGGGCCGGGAACGCTGGAGCCGATCGTGCTCCTGGCGCTCACTGGAGGCCTTGCCTGTACCGTTATAACAGAAGCCAAACCAAATCCTGCTGTAGTCGTGTGGCGCTTCTTTTGCGATGTTGGGGATGTATAATTATTTTAAGCTTTAAATCTCATACTCAGATCTACAAAGTGGAAAGAGCTTACATAGAGAGTGATTTCCCTCCCCCTGCCCTCCTTTGACTTGTCTGCTTACTAGGAAAAAGTAAATCATTTTTACCTCAAATATATTTCCTCATCTGAAGAAATAAGGGAAAGACCTAGAGATGTTATAAGGTTGATTCCACGAGCAGTGGAGCTGAGGGGGAATGGTCAGGCCATATTTGTGTTTATCTAACTTAGTAATACAGGTGCCCTTTGGGGAGGGGAGAGTTTGCGTGAGGCAAATACAAGGGGATTAAAGAGGGAATTGATGAAAGATTTTAAATTCCTCTGTGGAGCTGAAAATGTTTGGGTAATTAAACTGTTTACCTACATTTTGTGTGCCTGCTGTTACAGTTGGATATTGTCACCCTCATTTTTTCTACTCCATAATTAACTGCATTAGCAAGCTGCTGAAAACTCACCTGCCTGCAAATGCATTTACCTTTGGAATAGAGAGAGGTATTTGGTGTACAGGTGCTTGAGGGATCTCCTGAAAAAAGGATTGTTTTAGTTCATATAATATGTATATTTTTCACTTATTTGTTCCTAATTGTGACTGGAAAAGTAGGCGGATTGCTTTCTCTGTTTGGATGAAGGAATACTTGGGCAGTTGTGATTCTGCAGGGAAGCCAGCCAAGCCATTGCTTTGAAACCTGCTCATGCTACCCTGAGTGCCGGACTGGTATAGCTAGTTAGTAGAACAAAAAAGGACCATGGATGGTATTTTCATCATGTATATGTTTTATGATTCTTAAGGCTAAACTGAGTAATATCTGCTCAGGATAGGAAGCAGCTTGCTTTCACTGCCTTTTTTTTTCTTTTTTTTCTTTCTTTTTTTTTTTTTTTTTTCTTTCTCATCTGGAGGAGAGCCAGCCAGAGTGTAGCTGGGGGCCTTTAGCTGATCTTTACTAATTCCTCTTTGCACCCAAGAAAAAGACCTCTGATGCTTATCAGTGTTGCAGTGTTTGTATTTTTTTTTTTCTCTACTGAACAGAAGCTCTTCAGGACAAGAATACTTCACTGCCCTGTGTGCCTAGCACAATGATCTCTGTTCATATCTGTCCCTTAAACATGACTCTAATAAGCATGATTAACAATAATATCTATTTTTACCATTGTATTCATCCTGAATACATGCAAAACCCACAGTCTGACTTGAAAAAATCAATAGAAATATTAACCCTTATTGCTCTGAAAGCTCAAACATTAATTTCAAAAGCTGCTTTTTTCAAAGGAGACATCTGCTTTCAGTTGGAGAAAGACACGTCAGAAAATATCAGTCTGAAAAAGGTAGTGCTTTGTTTCTCCTTTCCTTCTTGTGTACTAGAAACAGAAGCATTCCCTTGGCACGTACATAGTTAGGAAATTGTCTTTTGTGTTTGTGCCTTAATGACATTCACAAAGACTATCCATAGAAGCTGGTGCTAAAAACCTACATTTCACACTTGCTTGCTTTGATGTGCTGCTGCTCTAATATGGGAAAGGTTGCCAAAAGTTGCTGGTGAAATAAAATTTTTAGAAGTAGACATAAAGAGACGAGATTTCTCCATGGCAATTAAAACAAGCTGATGAACATCTCTGGCATCTTTGTGAATGAAAGAGCATCCAGGAAGCTAGAAAGGCAAAGTCATACAAAACAGACCAATGTGTTTACTGATGCTGGACAGGATAATCAATTGTGTTAATCTGCATTACTAAATCTTGAAGAGGTGCAAATATTTGCTGTGTGTTAGGGTCCTTGAATAATGCAAGAGAGCGAGCGGTGATGGGGCCCCTGGAGCGTAGAAGCCTCTGTTCCAGGCTGCGGAGAGAAGCATGGGACACGGAACCTATGCAAAACCTGAAACCAAACCAAAATAGCTTGTCAAGTTTATAGTGAGCATCCTGGGCAGAGACAAACCCAAATTCCTTTTTTTTTTTATCCCTATATGATGAAGTACTTGCTAGACAGCTTTTCAGCTGTCTCCTGTAGGCTGTGGATGCTGTTCCCAGCAGGATTACTAGTGCAGAATTGCTCTCCAAGTGACACCAGTTCAGCACCTACTGGGGCACTACGGCGCTGGAAATGTGAACCAGGAAAGAGGTCCTGTTTGCTGGCATCACATCTGATGTAGATTCCTGTTGAAATGGTATCAATTTCTTTTTTCTGCTTGGTGCTAACTTTATGTTACATAAAAAGGGAGATCTAAGTTCTTTTCTGTTTAAAAGCTTGCATATATTTTTCATGCTGAGCCAGACTTGATATCAGTGCTTGTTTACCAAACTCAAAGTGTGTTTGGGTCTGTTTTTCTGTAACTGTTTGTGTTATTCTATGTTATTTTCCCCTGCATTAAATCTTACTCAAAACAGTTAAATTATTCATTTCAACAGGCTTTGCAAAGGAGGAAAAAAACACAAAAAGCCCCCCCAAACAAAATATAATGCAAAAAACCCCAAACTCTCCACCTCCAAAACACCTCAAAACAACCCTCAGAAAATCCCCCTCAACCAAAACTTCTATGGAGTAAGCTGAAAAATAAATAAATAAATAAAAATAAAAAAATATCCTTTAAATTGCCCTTGACAAAACAAATGCCATACCTGCTAAACACATAAGCAGTGTCTGAAACTTTAAGCTTTATCTGTTTCTATTGTTAAACTAAAAATTTGCTAAACTTCTAAAACTTGTGGAGAAAAACTTATTTTCAACAACAACTGCTTCTAGCCTCCTGCGCTCTGAAATGGGTGATCCTATACTGATTTTATTCCTCTTATTTTAGATGGGAAGAATCAATGATATATGTAGTTTTAAAAAATCACCATATCGTAGCATTGTACAGAAGACAGTAATTAAGGTTAAATGATTGTGGTAGAGATCATGTGGGCATGTAAAAGAATAATCCTGGAGAAACAGAAGTCTTTATGAATACTTGTTTAGATTCATTGTATCTACAAAACACAACAGAACCTTAAAAACCGCCATACCCCTAAATCAAATGAGTAAATGCAAGCTGTTTACAGGGCATGTAAGGTTGCTGAAGGCCAGCTTCTGCCCCCTTGAAAGAACGGAAAAGAGGAAAAGAATTGGGTACTCTTTTATACCTTAGTTGTGCTGACGTTAATTTGTTTCAGATTTCGGAGGCTTTTTATTCCTTCTCTGAACTCTACTGCAGTATTCACTCAAGCTTATGCCACTTGCCTTCAGCATGGGAACTCTGGACAGTCAGATATGGCCCTTGTTGCTGCAGGGGCTTTTTATGCTCTGGGGGCACAATTTTGCCTTTATGCTGGTGAGGATTGCTCGGGGGTTGTTCAGCAGCTGATCTGTGCTGAAGCTCAAAAGTTCAATTATTTCACCTCCCTTTGAAGAGAGATGATGAAAGCGGTCGATAAGGAACATGGGGAGCAGGGAGTGCACCAGGCGGAAGATGAAGTAAGTGAATCCGGACAGCAGCATCCACAAAACTTCTTTTTTCTTCTCTTACTTCAGCTTCTTGAAGCTAGGGCAGAATTGGGTTGGAAAGTTGCTTGTTTGTGACCTCCGTGTAGTGGGAAGCTTTGCCTGGTCACTGTGACACGGCCTCATGGCCAGAGCACCTGGTTTTTGTGTGTCCATGACTGAAGCCTTCTGTGCTGCCACGCTGGTGGCTGATGTTATACTGGTATACGATTCCCTTCTATGAGCCTCCTTTCTCGTATCAGAACGTGGGCTGCAATATGTTTGTCCCGTTCTACCGAGGGATGAGAATAGACTGCATTACATGTTTGTCACAGTAAAATCTGAACTATAGCAGCTCATTACCTTTTGCTGTTTCCCTCTACTCATAGGTTTTAATGACCAAAGGGACCACTACAGTCATCTTGTCTGACCTCCTGCCTAACACAGGCCGTAGATTTTCTGTAGTAATTCTTGAACAAACCTATAACTTCCAGCTGGATCGGAGCATAAGGAGTACAGCAAACTTCATAACTTCTGCAAGAGCTATTGCCAGGTTTAAACCACAGCTGCTTACGTGTGAGGGATGAACTGCTACCTCTCAAGGCAGTTCTGTCCTAACTGTTCAAAACCTTTTGGAAGTGAGCCGCATGCAACAGCAATCATCCCTTGTCCCTTAGAAATAAGGAGGTTTACTGTCTGGGTGACGTTCTTTGTTTTGGTTGGTGGGGAGGTTCTTTGTGGGGTGTGGGTTTTGTGGGTTTTTTTTATTATTATTATTTTAACCCTAACCCAATCGAGGCTTTAAAACCTTGTTAAACAACAGATCCATCTATACAGTTGGTTCTTTTCTTTTAGTTTTAGTGCTGTCTAAGCTTTATTTAATTTTTGTGTATGTGTTTCCTATGAAATGGTAGTTCTAGTTCCCCTAGGACTCTTCTAACTCCTCTAGAAGTTATATTTGCCCTGGTCTTCCAGCAGTCTCGTTTTCTTGACAGTGTTTTTTGGTTTTCCTCCTCCTGTTTTGCTTAAGATTACATTTCAATTCTACACAGGTAGATGTGGGTGATTTCTTGTGGGTGATTTCTTGTGGGTGATTTCTTGTGGGTTTTTAGGTGGAAGCTGTTTAATTTAGGAGAAAGCTGACTTCATCTGACTACTCTGGAATTTTATAGCTCAGCTATTAGTGATTTCTAATAACTGCATTATATAGGCATTAGTAACTACTGCTTTCTATAATGTCATTACAATTTAAAATGCATGTAATGTATTTTTACTTTATTATGAAAAATACTACCTTCCCACTACTGACTATATTAGATTACCTCAAACTTAACATCCTCTTATTAAATATTTGAGTGTGTCAGATGTTTCGTATGTTGGGATCCCAAAGAAACAAGTTCTCTGTGGGTTTAGTGTTCTTTCCAGCACTCAAATACTTTACCATATTTTATAACTTTAAAGCATTTTGATTAAACTACCTTTGCATAAATTACAAGCCATGAATATTTCACTATGAAGAAAATATTCAAGTTGATCTTTAAAGGAAAATATGAAGATAGGTTGGGGCGAGAAGAAACAATAAAAACTCTTCTGTCTAATGAACATCCATGCTTGCTGGAACTATTTCATTTCTTAGAGCAGGGATGTAAGGTTCAAACTTCGGAATGGTTTGTGAACTGAATCCAAAAGAGTTATGCGCTAGGTTAATCAAAATATTTTGAGATACTGACCTTTTACATTTAGGACAAATGTTAAAAATGCGCTACAGTTTTGAAGTCTAAATGAAGAAATCTGTTATTAAATGTTAAAACATGACTTTTCAGCAGCTTAAAGCTTTTGGATATGTTTTTTTTTGTTTGTTTGTTTTGATTTGTTCTGTTTCTTTGCAAGAACAGAAAATTCATCAGAACAAAAATGACCAAATCTTTTCCACGAAAAGATCTTGATCTTGGATATTTTTTGGTTTTATCTATTGCAATGCGTATGCAGTTCTTCCTCTAACTAAATAAATTATGTAGTCAATGACTCATCTAATACTTTAATTTTTATATTACAAAATGTCGTTACAAAAGCAGCGTAATATTACAAAAGGAATTGCTTCAGCCATGAAGTATTTCTATTGAAGAGAGAACATTGCTAGAGGAATTTCTGGCACTTTTTTTTCTAGAGCAGTTTACAGTGCTCAATTTAGTACAGGAATTGGCTTATCAAATTGCTTAGGTAGGCAGGTGCTTATGCGCTACTGAATAGATGCCCTTGCAGTGGTCTTGTCGTTCTTCATCCTTTTGCAGAGAAGCAGAAAGGATTTTTCTGATTTCCCAGCTGCATTGCAGCTGGCCCCAGTGCAACAGGCCTTGTTATTAGGACAAATGCTCATCATGTTCTGTCTCACACACACACGAATGTGCAAATCGCAACAATTGACACTAAACATTTAGAGCCTCCAGTGTCTGGCATGCAATTACTTATTCAATATGCATTGAATTCATTCAAAATTCAGTAATATTTCAGTATTTTTTTGATTTGGAGGTAATCTGTATCTGAAGAGCTGTAAGCTATATGTTGTATGTTCATTAAAAATATAACATCTGAATTTAGAAATACTTGGCATGAATAAAATGTGAAACAGGATGACTGTGTGATTAAATAGTTTTCTTTTATAATGTATATTAGTTATGCCACATCCAATTAAAAGAATAATGGAAACAATAGTGATTTTTAATTTTTAAACCAGTGTGGGCTATGTTAAGGGGATTATGGAGCTTTATGAAATAGTTTGCATAATGTAAAGATCAAGAATAGACTCTGAGTCAAAGTGGAGCTGCACATAGTAAACCAAGCAACTTTCAGTTTCTCCTTGAGATATGTTCAAACTTCATAGTCTGTAGTTGAGGTTTAATGGAAGCATCTCTAAGTTGCAAAGATGTTTGCAGAGCAACGTTGTCATTCAGGCTCTTTTTCAAGAATTGAGGTCAGGATGGCTGTCTATGGGCTATGTGCTTTGCTAGACTAGACTTTCCTCTTTCTTCAGCTGAGGCTGAATTAACCATGCATCCTGAGTGCCAGTAGATGCCACTGTATTGTATCCACTGTAGTCTGCTCTGTGCAATCTCTTGCTTATTACCATCAGTGAGCCTTGTTCTCCTAATTAACTTAATGAGCCTCTTCATTTCATCTGATTAACTGCAAAATGGGTAAAAATATAGTAATATGGCTTCTGATACCATTGAAAAAAGTCAAAGGATTTGAATGTGGATGGTTGCTTACATGACAGGAGTATTGCTATCCAGAGATATTTGAAGCACCATAGGAAAGAGGTGCCATTTCCTCCATCTCATTAAAAATGCCAATGGCTAATACTCAGTACCTTGGACTTAGTTCTGTTCTTCTTCCTGAAGACAGGACATTTCAGGTGCTAGGTTGTTATTGCAGTGGATCTGACATTTTTATGGTAAGGCTTTTTAGTTTTGCTTGTATGAAAGTCTCAGCCCTCACATTAATCTTGTCAAAGGCAAAATGTTTTATATGTTGCATAAAATAGCTGCACATCTGTTGTTTTTAATAATGTTTGTACATTCAGAACTCTTTTTTTTTAAAAAAAAAAAACATTTTATAATCCCCTTACTGTTCTATAACTCCCTAAAATTCTGTTTGAATTAACTGAGGTTTATTCTGAAATTCCTAATAATTATAGTGTGTTACAAGGTTCTTTATGGTGTGTTGCAGGGTTCATGAGTGAAACTAACTGACAAAAAAAAAAAAAAAAAAAGATTTATACTGGTATGTTAATTATCTAGATTAAAGGATCCCAGTGCTCAACCATAGTGCAAAAGAGATAAACAAGTCTCTTAATTTTTAATAGAAAATCCCTTAACACAACAGAGATTTATAGCTGCTATAAATTCATCTCTCAGATTTCAGTTGTTTGATGCAAAGATAGTCCCACTGGGGATACCTGGCTGTAGGAGTGTCTGAGTTACTGCTCTTGCAAGGTGATGATTTAAATGTTTCCTGAAGTTGCAAGGGACAGTTTTGCAAAGCCACCCTAAAGGTAGGTTAAAATCATTCAAATGTAAAGCTGTTTCCCTGATTTCATATTGCATTTGACAGATTTTTCTTTTCTTTCTTCCTCCCTCTACGATATCTTAATTGTTGTATACAAGGAAGAAGAAAGAGGAAAATAAGGTACCAGTCTGTGTGGATTTTGTGCCAAGATGATACTGCATATTTTTCAGTGTAGAAGTGCCAGTACTGTAAAGAAGATGCAGAGTGACCAAGCTTATCTGTGCAAACAGATACAAAATTAGAAAAAAGGTATTTTTTCGTGAAGTGCTCTCAGATGACACAACCCTGACTAGTGGAGCAATACCACCTCCTTCCCTGAACTTCCTCCTGTACTCATTGCCAGTTGATTGCTTTAACTTGGAGATGGCAAAGTACAGGGACACACAGGTCGATGTCCTGTGTAGTTTGTGAACACTCAAACCAAAAACCTTTTAGTAGTCCCAGTACTGTGAATCATATAAGTGAACTGTTCAGTGCTACGAGACAAAAAATGAGCATGCCTGAGTTGCTCACTATAGTTATAGGTAGTGGGTGAGGAATGACCTTTGCAGTCTAGAATTAAAGCACTGTCTCTGTCCTGAACATGGCAAGAGCCATATCTGAGGCAGAACCTTGCGGCAGGAGCTATGCACAAACGCGGTGCCCGACGAGCTTGATGCAGCAGCACCGGCAGCGCGCGGGGTGGCTGCCAGGCTTGTAATGAGTTGGCAGCATAAGGCTGTGTGTGAAAAATGGGGAAACTCAATCGGGTAAAGATGTAAGGGAGGGTGTGAGTTGCAGCCTTGAAGAGAAGGGAAAGAAGTCTGTTTATGCTGCTTTCTTAGAGCAGCATTAGTAAGTCTGTCTGGGACTGGTGGTATAGCTGTTGCTTTGCTGCTTGCTACTCCCTATGTGCCCTGCTGAAGAGGGTGCAGCTGGTGCTAAGAGGGAATATAGGGGTTTGCTTTGTCTTGTGGGCTGTGCTGGGACCCTGCGGAAGGAGGGAGAGCTCTGGGGAAAAGCACAGGGAAGGGGGGGATGGAGGTGGCAGTGGTGTCAGGCAGGGGGTCTCGTCTGCAGGAGGACAGATCACTGTGGCTCCTGGAATGGACTGGGGAGTCAGCTTGCGTCAGAAGCCGTCTTGGAGCAATACCTGGAGGAGGAAAAGTTGTGCTGTGCAGCAAGACTGGCAGGACCTATCATCTTAGCCAGCATAGTCAGAGACTTTTGTTTCTGAGCCATTGATTTACTTTGACCCCTTCAGCAGGTCTGAGACTTCTTTATATTTAAAGGCTTACCTTCTTTATTATTTTTATATTTTGTAAGAAAAATAGCTTTAGAGCCTGGAAACGTTTGTTGCCTTTTGGTCTGTCTACTTTAAAGGAAAGATACACTGGAAAAACAAGTCTACTTCAAAGCTTTAGCTGAGCTGGGTTACCACTGGCTAGTCATGGACATGAACCTCTTTCTTTAGTGCTGCAGTGGAAGTGAACCAGGTGTGTGAACTGGTGTTCCAATATTCATTGTTTTTGAAAATACATTTCTTTAAAAAGGCTGCTTAAGAGCAGCAACGAGAAGTTTGGTTCCCGAAATGGCACTGCCAGGGTGTTTCTCCTCCCAGAGAGTGGATGCATAAGCTGCCTGTTGAGTGACGGACCTCCTAGGAAGCTGGTTTCATTACCTACTCTGTGTTAGCCAGGCATGGGCTGTAGTTTTACCCTCTCCTTTTAATCTGGCTCCAGGCTGGCATTGCTCTGTGAGTGGAGAATCAGTAATGCTTGGGACTGCCGACACTTCTGGATATCCGTTTACCTGATTTGCCTGTGCTTAGAAAAGTTCAGATATCACCCAGGGCTCTGAGAATTTCTTTGAATTGGTGATTTCAAAGCAAAGGAGATGTCAACTTCCAGTAACTTCAAAGCAAAGGGAACTTCACAGCTTTTAATTACACATCGTCCTGAAGACCATAGGTATAGGACAGGCAGCAGTGGAAATTCAAATTACCTGTAGCACAGAGCTGTCTAACGGCCAGTATTTTTTGGTCTATCTGGTTATCTTCTTAGAGAGTATTCTGAAGAATTAACAAAGACAAGGATAGTAAAGGAATAAACTATTGGAGAATATGTCATCCTTAAAGTTTCTTGGGCAACCTGGAAATGTTAGCTTGAAGGTTTGGTTTGGTACAATTCCAGCAATGTAAGAATGTCTTTCCCTAGTTCTTCCTTAGCACTGTTCTTACAGCTTGACAGGCTGCTTTGCATGTCCATGCATCAATGAATTTTTAAAAAATGTTCACTGTTCTTTGTGTCCTAGTTCTGCTTCTTTCTCTGTAATTGTTTTTGAGTGAGATAGAAGTTGCTGAAACATGTGAAAAGACTCTTGTGGCCATGTAAGTATGTCTACCGATGGAGGTCCTACAAAATTCTGAGTTCTAGTGTTGCAGAAATTCTGCAAAGTCCATTTCCAGTCTGCTCTTAGTGCTCTCCTGATGCAATGTCCTGCTGAGGCTGTGTGATTGCAAGTGTGCCAGGACTGCAGTGGGTTTTTCTTTTTAATCAAATGGTTCCTTCTTTGCCAAACCTAGGAAAGCTCGTGCCTGACTCCAGTACTTGTTTCTACCCAGATTTCCAATCTAGAGTTTGCTGAAGTTGCTTTTTCTGTTTGCTGCCCTTTCTATTTAGGGTTTCATATCATAGCCTGTCAAAGTTGGTGGGATTATCTCTGTGAATACCTCCAATTTGTTCTAATTTAACTTGGAGGCAGAGACTTTGAGGCTCAGACAGATTATCTGATTTCTCTGAAGTCTCAGAAGTCTGGTGAATCAAGGAGGAGGACAGCATCTTTGGTCCCACTGACAAACAGTGAGATAAATCCCACTGGGCACTATTTCTACTCCAACTCCCATTTTCTAAAATCAAAGCTCTAACCTTTGTACTTATTTTGTTGACTTCATTTGCATCTTCAGAAGGAAATATTTTAAGGAAGGTTAGACTAGGATATGAGGGAAATACTACTCATGTAGGGTTGCTGGAAATCAAATCACCTAATCGTTAGTTTTCATAGTCTCTTGTTCTCCTGGGTCAGTTATGTATCCTAGTAGAAAACTGTTGTTTTCTTCACAGTACTGCTGGCAGCTATTTTTAAATGAGTCTGTGATTATTCCTGTGTTCCTTCCAGCCACCTCCCATTAGCTCAATTACACTCATTAAATGTTTAGATTTACACTTTAGAATGTAAATTAGGTTATTTCTATCAATAGCAAATTTAATTTGTTTCATGCTGTACCACAATGTACAAAGTGGGCTTTCCGGCAGTCCTTGCTCCCACCCTCTCCAACAAGTGTTGGGCCCGCAGTAAACTCCATGTTGACCTGTCCTCTAATACTTCAAATGAGTTGTCTAAGCAGCATGAATAATGAGCTCAACTTTATATTCCTGAGAAGGAGGGGAAGGTAATCAGTAACTGCTTTAAAAAAAAAAAAAAAAAAAAAAAAAAAAAAAAAAAAAAAGCTGTTCTGTACTTAATGATGTTATGGTTTTCAGATCTAATATCTTTAGACCTTCTAGGAATAAAGCGTAATGCTGAGTTAATCTGCTGAAAAGCAAGGTAATTCCCTCCCTTCCCCCCCCCCCCCCCACCCTTGCAGTGGTATTTGGAAACTTTGTCTATCTCTTAGGATTTGTAAGACATCAGCCATTAAAGCTAGCGCTTAGACAGCTTTGAATCCTGCCTATTCCAAATCCCAGTGGAATATAGGTGGGAAGTAGGAACACTGAATTATGGATGGAAATAAACTTTGAAAAGTAGTTTTAAAAATAACCACTTTTAGAAGAACAATGAACTTTTTTGAGTTAGGATTGTTGCTCTTGTATATATGGAAAGAAAGCAGAAGTGTCTTCCTGTAGCAGTTTGCATATATCGTCATGATGAGCAACAGTTGTATAGAGAGTGTAGGACTGTAGGCACTGCTCGTCAGAGGTGTGGCTGGAGCAGCAGCCTGCAGTTCTATGGTTGTGAAGTGCCCGGCCTGCTTTCCTAGGTTTATATCCAGCTAGGAGGAGTGTGTTTTGCACTTCTGTTGAGTAAATTCCTCACTTGATTGCTGTCAACAGCAACAACAAATCCAGCTATACCATTTGTCAGACCCAGACAGCCTCTTGGAATGCAGGACATATTCTGCTAGCTTAAAACAAGCAGATTATAAAAAAAAAAAAAAAATGGCACCCAGAGCAGACTTTAAAATTGTCCAGATATGCAATGCAGAGCTTATTTTGTACATCTTTGTTTTTAGACAGCCAGGGAAATTAATGCCTTAGCCTGAGGCCTCTGTGTTAATGACCCCTAGCTATGCAGTGATGAAAGGTTTTCTACATTAGCTTGTTCCCTACTGCTGAAGTTCTTTGTAGAGCTATATCCTTTTATGCTGGGTTCTTTAAAACTTAAAATTGTAAGTGTATTGAATGTGGGCATTCCCCTGTTTCATCTCTCTCTCTCTGAATTCAATTTGATTGTATTAGAGTAGATGTTTACTGGGGAGACCATCTTCTTTTCAGAGTGATGTTTATGGAGTCTTAATTGGTCTGGCTGGTATGCTTTGAAGATTAGGGTACTCCCCATAGATACAAAATTATTAAGCTGAGTTAGAAGAGAAGATGATATTATAATTTTGCCAGCTGCCTGTGGTTCAGTAAATGTCTTCCTTCTCCACCCCCGTCTTGCATCGATCACCGATCTGTCTGATAAACTACTCAAGTAAAAGACCGTAAGTCCGTTTGTTTTCAATATAAAGCTCCCATGTTGACATAAGGGTCTGGCTTCAGAATGATTGTTGTTCTTTCTCTATGGCTGCCTCTATCCAACTTCAAATTTCATGACATCACCTCAAGACAACAGGGTTGCAGAGCTTGCTAAGAGCACTAGTCAAAGATAAGGCACCTGAAGGCACCTATGTGCTCTTTGACTGAAGGAAACTAGCATGGCTTCTGGTTCTCTGACACTATCTTTGGGTTTAAAGAAGAGAAGTGCATAGAGAATTACTATGCATCTTAGGTCAGTTCTGGCCTGTTTGGGCTATAAATTCAAATCTTGTTGACTTTTGCAGATAAAGATGCTTCGGGCCTTATCCTTTACACTGTATCCATTTATCAGTATTATCACTGACACCATAAAAACCCACTTACAAAGCAAGTTTGAATACAGGCCAGAGGAAAGTGAATCCAGGCCAAGATACCTGTCAACCACCTAACTGCTATTATATGCAAGTTACTAGTCTGTTTTGATACAGATTATAGAACGAGGAAGGCTGTGTGTAATGCTGGAGTATGCTGGCATCTTATTCTAGCACAGAGCAGTGCTCTAACCACAGAAAATATCTGGTGAGAGGGATTTCAGGGTATTTGCAATCAACTAGTGCTAAATGAGATCATTCATTCAAATGAATCAGGAAAAAAGTAGTAGTGTAATTCTTACAGGTGGGAAGCTTTTTTCTGTTTAGCTTAGTCTTTAATGACGGTATAAGGTTGGATTTAATTCTGAACTGGATGATAATTGCTTTTAACGCCTTTTTAATTATAATTGTTCTCTTTGGAATGGGCAGTGGTGATTTTACCATGTGCGCAGCGCTGTGTGTGTTGTGTGTGAACAAGCTCAGTTGATTTTAAGAGTATTTGTGGGATGTTTTTTAAAGCACTGTAGGAACATTAATTCATTTCTGAGTATCAAAGCTGTGCTTTTGAACACATTTTCTGTTGTCTGATCCACCTCCAAGTATGTTTGCTTTATTTGTGGGGGAGCATAATAGCAAGAGGATGGCACTAGGGTAAGCTAAATGGAGTAGCTAATCAGTTGCCTTGCTTATTAGGATTCTAGTGAAGTAAGAATATAAAAACTGGGGCTAATGTAGGACGTTTTTCATATCTTCAATTGATAGTCTGCTTTAGTAGCTTATTTACACTTCGTTTGCTTGCACAAGAATGGCACGGTAGTATTCACAGGCCCCTTGATCCTAGGAAAATACAATATATTGATTTACTGACTGAAGTTGGAGACTCAGAAACATCCTTTAATAAGGCCCGTTGTTTTGCACATTAACAAAATGGACATGAAACAGTCAGCAGCTAATCACTATTAATATCTCTGCAATTCATATAGGTAGCACCAATAGATTTATTAGAGCAGAACTCATGTTGTCAAGAATTTTATAGTGCTTTAGAACTGGTCGTAGAATTAAAGCAAAATGTTCAAGGACTAGAATTTGAGCATGTCTGTACCCAAGCTGCAATTTTATATTTTATATAGAGAAACATAAGTGACTGAAGTGATTGCTCTTTGGTGAGGTGTCTTTTATAGCATGGTCAGTGGAGAGAGAGAGAGAGAGAGAGAGAAAATTGCATCTGAAGAGTTGTCTATATTATCAGGGTGCAGGACTGCAAATGATAACCCATCGATGACAGGACAAAACATCACGTAACACTGTCCTGTGTGCATGTTCAGTTAAAATTAATGTATCATTTTGATGGATCGGTGGCTATCTCAGCTGTTTCAGGCTGCTAGCAGACTCGAGCAGTGATCAGCTGATGTTTTGTTTGACAGGTTTCAGCAGATGTTAGCTATTACGTGAAATTTATATTAAACCTTAGTTTCTGAAGAACAAAGTGCCAGCAGCATCGGCCCATTTCAGCTGCTGACTTCCAGTTCTCCTACGGCTTGGTCTGTTTGTTCTTCAGCGGCAGAAGAAGCCATCAGTAGCATCCTTGAGGAATCTGTAAAGGATGCAGCTGTGTTTAGTGTGTGCCTTGTGCATTGCTTCCTGCTTCAACTCTCAGGAGCTTATGCTGTTGATTAAATTTTAAGTAAATAGATAGTTGTCAGTTTAATCGCAACTGCATACAGGGATCTGTGAAGAGATGGTTTTGACATTTTTCACACCTCAATGTTTAATTAAAACACACTTAAAAGCAAATAAAGAATGGAGGAATGACATTTTACATGAGGGCTTACCTGAGCTCTGTAATTTCTGCTGAGCAGGATTAGAAGGCAGACTTTATGAAGCAGCTATGTGAGGGGCAGGTGAAGAGTTAAACTATTTCATGGCTAAGACACCTGTAAGGGTAAGTTGTAATAGAACTTAACAGAATAATCAATATTATAAGCAAGAATCCTGGACAGTTCAATGTAAGTTTAAAAGTGACATATATTGCTAAAATATTTTCAATGTATTTCATTTTCAGAGCTAACCCTTACACACCCCAGTGCTCTGTACAATCAGCAGTGTAACTTAATATGCAAAATTGCCAGAACTAAGACAGACGAATCTGTAACAGCTGTGAGCTGACCATGTTATTGCAGCCTGAAAGAAGCATGAGCTTTTCTGGCAGTTCTGTATGAACAGCCCTTTTGTAGGCTAGGGTCCCACTTTTCTCCTCCTAGGATAAGTTCTATGTAGTTTGTAATGCTACAGATTTCAGTTAGGCTCTATCTACATTTACGTGGTATTTGATGAAAATGAAGATTTTTTTTGTATTGTCCGTAGATGTCATATAAGGCAGATTTACCAAATGTAATTGGAAGAGAAATGAAGTTTTAATTAACTCTATGTGACCTCTTCAATTATTTTTAACAAAAGATTTTTTTTTGGCTAATTCATTTTGGAAAATAAAATGGGTTCAATTTAAAAAATCTTTTAATAGAGATAGATTTTTCTGTGAAGTTTAGAGGTGCAAGAGGAGCACAAACCCTGACAGCCACTCATCCCCTAGTGCTAGTCAAAGGATGTTTTGCTTCTAAGTGATCTAAAATGAGAGGCTGCCAGGTGGTGATGATGGTATGTTAACAGTAGCATGTCCGGCCAGTACATAAATCCTGACACTTCCAAGGCTAGAAAGGCGATTTAGCTGATCACAGTTTCTTAGGGTTGACAAGATGCCTTTGTTAAGTAGGTTTTCATTTGTAGTGAATAAACCCCCATCACCCCCCAAATGATTGTCTGAGACAAACTTGACTGATGCTAACATGCACTTAATAAAATAAATCATGACAGAATTACTACAACATTGACGTGTATCACAGCTCACATTGTTTGATGGGATTTCTTTCTATGGCCTTTTATATTGATGAACTTATATGTTATGATGTGAAATAGTGGCTCTTCAGTAAGAGTACCTACACTGCTGAAGCATTCAAGGGGGATACCTGAGGGCAGATCCCTACCTGATTTTAAATGGTTGCAGAAATGTTGACATTAGTGGAGTAAAGGCAGGCAATTCCCACCAAGGTCAAGACCAAGTTAAGATGGATAGCTGTAAATGTTGATTACGTTCATGCGTCAGAAAAATTCCAACTCAGATCTGTGAGTGGATTCTGCTGCACATGTGTGCTTCGTCTCCTTGCCACAAGAAGTGTGGTTTCAGCAGTCTCACCCTTCTGGCCACTAGATATTTAGAAATGTATTAGAGTAGTCACTAAAATGAGAGCTACAAACGTAATGGCAGTGTTGGTATATTTAGTTTGAGATGAGGAGCGTAGATTGTTTTGCTCTTCTTGACTATGTTTCCACACATGTGTATATGCAATCAGGAAATAGTGTTATGTGTAAAACAAACTTAACAAAAAGTCCTTTCAAATATTATCCTGTGCCATCCTGGCTCCGAAAAAAAGACAGATTATATCTACCTGTGTAGGCAGCATGTAACACCAGGAATCCCATCAAATCTAACTCTAATCTTATTCAAAGTCCTCTATTCACGAGGAATCTACTGCCCTCTTTAGTTAGATGCTCCAATGGCTGAGGAAAACTTTATCAAATATGCTCAGAAATTTTCAGTATTTGACCTGAATTTATTAAAATCTCTGAAAAAAAAGTGTAGAAAACAAACAGTAAAATGTGCTCTTCAGCTTCAAGAGTTTGCATTATGCAGCCTTAGAGGGTTTTTTTCTGTTTAATGGTATTTGTGGTATCCATCATTTGTAGCTTGAAATTAGTGATGTATGTCTGATTATTTACCCCTTCCAACAAATATTACATCTAAAAATACAGTTATACTATTTAAAATTTCTGGGCCTTTTCATGAGTATACATTTTATTCTGTTCTATTACAGTATTCTACATTTTGAAACGTATAGCATAATCAGGGGAACGTATTAACATAGCCAGACTGAGAGAGCCCATTTACCCTGTACCATCATAATGTTTTTTGCAATTCAGAAAACATTATCTTAAAAACCACAGCTGCACATCGTATTTGTTCATATCAGTCTTTCAGGCTTGATTATCCTTCAGTTTATACTAATGTAAATTAACGATAAAACTATTGAACTCAGTTGCACAATACTGGAATAAAAATGGCAAAGGACAAAAATCAGGCTCCCTGCTGGTGTTTACAAATAATGGAAAAAACAAACTAAAATTCATACATTTTAAAAAAGTATGTATTCTATTGATTTAATCTCCAGGACTTTTCCTCAAGTTATCACTCATTTAAAAAATTACTATCAAGTAAACAAATGTAGAAATGATTCTTTATCAGTGACATGATCTAACAGCACTATTCTCAATAATTTGTGAGGATTATTTTTATTAAGCAATGTTTTATAGTGAGGGATGCTTCGTTTGGACTGGCTTTCTATTTCTCCGCTCCATGGACCTGTGTTGTGAATCTTCACTCGATACAGCATTAGTCAATCCGTGAGCTGGGAGGTTTAGCCTGGTGGTTTACGGGGCAGTCCCGAGAGCGGCGCAGGATTGTGCTGTTCAAGAGAGCGCGTCCTTTTTGCAGTGCGAGCTGCCGGCCGTGCCAGGAGCTCATTGCTGCTTCGCATGACGTTGACTTGCCTAATGTGCTCGCCTGAAGCTGTATGTCTGGCAAGCACCTTCTCCTTGCCCCATCTGTATTCATTTCACATTTTTGTTACACCTGTGTTTGCTTTCACCTGTTTGCCTTCACCTCCTAAGGTGGCTACGTGCACTTGGAGAAACAGCGAGTTTGATGCAGGCTTCAAAGACAGGCTGATGCCTAGCCAAAGGTGCCCTTCGTCTATAATGCCCTGAAAGGGTGAGAGGATCCCTGGCTGTTTTTTTCCCCTGTTTTTCAGCAGGACCTTAGGGCTGAACAAGATATCTCAAAGCTGAGAACTGGGCAACTTTGATGCTTTAATCTGATACAAACAGTTGGATATTTGCATAGACATGGACCGCTCTTTATTGCATTGCAGTCCTCACTAGGACGCGACACCATTGTAATGGCCTGCTAATACAAGCTGATACGGCTAGCTTGCAGATGTATGTGGCTATATGGCCAACGTGGTATAGTGCAACTTTGTGCAGTTGCTATCTCCTATGTTGTTTGTGCCTAATATGTGAAATTTATATAATGAAGTTTAGTTCTTAGGGAATTACTGTTTTTCAGGTGGTTGCAAAATTACTTCCTAAAAACAGATAGAAAAGGTACAGTTAAGCTCGTATTATTGTCTTGAATTTTTACATTCTCTTGCTGGTTGTTCTGCTCTATTTCAGCTTTTGGGGGAGTAACTCTTCTGCATTTATTGGTGCTTAAAAAAATTAATATTTTGTAAAATGTACCTGGATGTAAAATCACTTGCTCACTGAAAACCAGATTGGAAATCTTATGTAAGTAAGTTGCTCCAATGCCCTTTTATTCATGAGGGTTAAAAACTGGCAATCCACAATTGCATTCGAAAGCAATCCAGCTCAGTTGTCATGGAGACAGCTGGGATGTTAGTGATCTGGTTTATTATTTAAAAAGCCAGACTACTTCCTTGTGTGCTTCTTCCTTCTTCTCCCCCAATCCTGAGATACCATCAGGCTCTGCAAGTGCAACGTGCTCTTGAAATTGAATTGCCTGTTTTAATATTTTCTTTCTGCTGAAAGAATTCGTAAGTCTCGGCACACACTGTCCCTTAGCTCTAAATCTTGCCTGCCAGTGGCCTCCAGAATTCATTTTGGAGGATGATGTGGATCCTAATCAACCCACATCCCAGAGACAGCTGAGGGACCTCAATTTTTAGAGAGTTTTAGATCAGCTAATCAGAGCAACATTTCTATTTGATTCTTCCAGGTACAATGAAGCAGGGTTATATGTTCATTGGTCGACTGTATCAGTGATATAGCTTGATTTATTTTGCACAAAATCTTTATTCTCATAGGATATATTAGGTTTTATATTCAAGGAGTGGAGTTTGCCATAGCTGATTGCTACCAGCTGAACAGAAGAACTTGGGATAGGCTTTACTTTATGGAATAAGGTTAAATGTTTAATGACATCTGTAATTAAGTTGTCATTAGCTGTTATTTGGTACCCTTAGGCAAACTTAATTTAGAACCTGAATTACCAAGACTGTTTATGGTTGACAACAAACTGCAATCTTGTATACAAGATAAATGAAATGCCAGTCCCAAAGTATGACAGATGTTTTCCATGCATAATTGTGCATGAAGTGTTGACAAGTTTTTAAAAGCTCAAAACCAGAAAAAAACCTGTATTTGTAGCTCCTGTCCTTGAAAGGTACGATGTAATTTTTCCTTATTTATTCATTTCACTCCACTTTGCCCTCTCTGCTATTCTGCTGGCTCCAATAAAGAAGGTGACCCCCAAGTATTCAAAACAAGTCTGGAGTAATATGCTAATAAAAATTCATGTAGTGTTTAAAAAAAAAAAGCGCTAAAATCTTTGTTCAAGGTCCATTAAAATGTACAGATCAGTCTACAATACTTTCATTAGCAGACTCCTTGCTTGAAAAAGGCCTGCCTATTGTGTGATGAATCCCCCACAGTATTATTGACTGTCTTGTCCTCTCCAAAGGTAGAAGATAAAAAAAAAAAAAAAAGAGGAGGGAGAGAGAGAGATACAGTGAAAGGATGATAGCAGAGTGTTATATGCAGTCTAGCATATGATATGCATTAGTTTTTTGGAAAATTCCTTCTGACCCCATATCTTTTGGCCATTTGATATCATTGAAGAGGTCCATAACTCACACTGGAAATAAATGAAAATGCTAGCAAAGGCCTGGATTAGTTCATAATACAATACTATAACCCTAAACAGAACTCTTCTAAGGCTACCATGAATAGCTAAAGGGCAGCACAAAATACAAAAGTAAATGTGGACTTAAGGGCTGGAATAATTTATCATGTCTGATAACCCTAGTGCAAAACAGCAATCATTTCAAAGGGGGCACTTACATTCCAGCAGATCTTTTCTCAGCTTTAGGGACTGATGGGACTAATGTTGCTTAGGAACAACCTGCATATTTAAGCACTCTTTTAAATTAAAATATTGTAATTCAGTTAATGAATGCTAAACACTGACACTTTCCTTTCTGGACTGTACCTTGTCCAAAGGCTGTTCTTGTTTGCAAGCATATGAAAACATAGCAAGAGCAAGTTCTCAACTATTCAGTAAGTTATTTCCTGTTTTGTTTGTCTTACAGTGAGAAGTTTGACTGGTGTCATACCCTGTGTATTTTAAGTACTGTTCATACTTTCAGTGCTATGTAGGTAGTTGGGTAAATTGAACTGTTGTGGTTTGGTTCTGTCTCTCTCCAAGTCAGGACTCTCTTTAGCTGTAGGCAGTAAACATTCTTGCCTTTGAATCCAAAGATCCTGGGTTTTATTCTTCACATGACGCAAAATAAATGATGAAGGTCCACGTTGTGCAGTGAACTGCTGCAACTGTTGGAAGGCTGAGAAATTGCTCCTTTGTCTGGATGGATGCAAGGCCTTGAGGATGCGTATAACCATGGCCATGCCTTTTGCGTAGCATCTAGAGACCCTGGGGCTGAGCTATTCCAAGTCATATAAAACTTGTTCAAGAGCTTTGCTGCAGATCTTTTAATAAGATCTGTGAGCATTTTTCCAGCAAAGTGCTAGGGGTCTGCTCCTATCCCACAGTAATGTGATTTTCTCTGGATGCACCTACTCAAAAGATAGCAAGAAGAAACAATCCAGATGAAGTGGCTACTTGACCTATAATATTCTTCTCTTTGCACAGTCTGTGCCCGTTGTTGTATTATAGCCCTCACTGAATAAGGTTTCTTCTCAGGACTATTGGGCCTGCCTGTGGCAGGTCCCTCCTGTGTATTCAGTTTTTCCACATCATAACTGAAAAGGATCTCTGCATCCCTGAGGAGGATTTGGTTGTAGGTTAGAAAATGCTAGTAAAGGTTTGCCTGAACGCACAGGTACTTTACCAGCTAATTTCTTTTCTGTGTTCTATTGAAGGCTTTCTAATTATTCAATAAATGTATTTTAAAAAGGGGGGGAGGAAGGAAGAAGGAAAATCTGGAAGATAAAGGGCTTTGAATCAACTCAAAGAGAAACAGTCACTTGTGATAAATGTTAGGTAGCTTGTAACTGATTGCAATACTGAAGAATTTTACCTTCATTAGCTTTATGGTCTCCTGTTACATCCTTCCCAGCCTCAACTAAAGTAGATCCATGTGACTGTTGCTCTGTGGCCCTACCCATGTATTTTGCTGGGACATTATGTCCCTGCAGTCTTCCACTGGCTGTAAATGCTCCTCCTTGAGTGACAGGGGAAAATACAGACTTTTTGGCTTTACCTTATGCGACAGAAGTGCAGACTAGAATTGATAAGCTCTGTGTCTTAAGGTGAACACCAGAGAGCTTAGAAGGAGATGAAGTTTTAGAGCTAGCCAGGCCTCAGTAAATCCATAAATGTGAGATTAGCTTCAAAGGACATAATCCACGTAAAATGAGGACAGATGTTTTATTTTTTTTGGATCACTATTTCATGTGTATGTTGCTTTCTGCTTTCTTTTATGAAAGGGCCAACTTTTCTTTACTTATTTTTTTCTTTTTTCTTTTTGCCTTTGTGGCTATGTTTATACTTCCTGCTTACAGTGGATACTGGTCTCAGATATCACACTTAGAGCTTACTGCTATTATCTATCAATACAGTGGCACACAATTCCACCAATTTTAGTATAATTGAAGCAAATTAATTTTAATAACCAAAATCTGAACATTAGTGTTAGTTGAAATGGGAATAAAATTGCTCCCATCTCACGTTTAAATTACTGCTTCTTTTCATAAATTTTAAAATGGCTGACTCTGAATTCCTACCTGTGTTTGGTGAAAAAAAAATCTTTATTACCACTATTTTTTAACTGGGACTTATACAGAATTCTATTAGGAGCTGTAGTTATGCTAAAGATAAAGTGCAACAAAAAGGCTGACTGCTGCACCAAAAGCATACAGTAGAGACCATTACAGTATAATTTTCTCATACATAACTGCATACCGAAAGGGTGGAACATGGGCTTACATTTTCCACTGGTGTAAATGGATTGAATGGGAAGGAAAAACTGAAGCCATGAGTCACTGAAATAAGTAAATTTTATGTCAAGTTTTGTTGAATTACTTGGTCTATTGTTCTCAAAGAAAAATCTCAAACGATTTGAGACTGTAAGTGTTTCAATGTTGCAACTTTTTCTAATGGAAATGTGTTATGGTGTTTTGGCTTGAAATATATATTTTTTTTCTTTAGTAGAGGGACATTTTCCTAATCTTTTATAAAGAAAAGTAACAACCATGATGAAGAATATTGGACTGCAGCTGTCAAGCTTACTTGCTTAGCATTAGTAACTAAATCTGCTGAAGCTTTAGCTGTCACCAACTTGAGTAAAAGAAGGCCCCAGAGCTGGTTCAAGATGGGAAGATAAGGGAGTTGCATGGTCAAGAGAAGCTGCAGAGGTAAGAAAGGAAACGGCCTGCCTGCAGATTGGGTCCAAGCTATCACATCGAGAAGGGGGAAATTTAGACTGTCAGGGTATAATAGCCCAGGGATTTCTTTGTTCAGGGTCCCTCTTCAGAGGCATCCAGCTCGAGCTGTAATTACTGCACTTGTGCCATTATAACTTATTTCGCTCAGATTTGGCTTTGAACCCCTGCCTCAGTGGGAACCTAGGGTTGGATGCTGTTATAGTGGCTGGCGAGCCTAATTTTCCATTTCCATTTTACATTGTTTTGGCTTCTGCAGATGGTGTGGAGAAAATTTTTATTTCAGAAGAATAACATTTTCATTTTCAAATAACATAGATGGATGACTTCAACAGTTCATGACATAAAGATTAAAGAGTTTAGAGAAAGAGGTGTGGGGTTCGATCCTGATGAGTCTCTAGGCAGCCTGATGTTCATGCTATCAATGGTGAGCCATGATTCTGAGGCTGAGACCACATACAAAAATAAGGCTATTCTCAGTTTGCCTCCTAACTCTATTCAAAACCAAAATTGTAAATGAAACAGTTAAAGGGTGGGTTTTATTCCTTTTTTTTTTTTTTTTTGGGGGGGGGGGGGGAGAGATTTGTTTTATATTGTCCAGTTTGGTATTGAGAAAAGAATTCACTGAAGATTTCAAGGAAACCCTGTGTAGTCATTGCACTACTGACCTGTGAAGGAGTTGGAGCTACTCCATGCTTACAGAATTGAAACGAGAGAGCGAGAGAGAAGTTGTGGCTCAGTCAGATACAGCTTTTCTTACTCAAATAGGCTTGTGTGCTTGTACTGAAATGTATATACCTGGTCCATATTCAACAAGAACAGTGTTCTTGCAGAACTTCATCTCTCCTTTATGTCTTGGTAGTTCACTTCTCTGCCATGCCCACAGCTCTGACCTGGAAGGTCAGGAAGGCAAGTCTATCTGTGACAAATGACTTTATATCTGGCTGCTTATATTGACTTGGAAGGTTATGGAGGTTGAACACATTAGTAGAGCTGTCCTGCTGGAAAAGGTGCATTTACTTTGGCTTTTATCCTATCGTGACATGGTTGATTAAATAGGTAATACCTCAGTCTTTTCCCTGAACCAAGGAGTTGTGCAGTCCTTTCAGGGTTGTGCTTTGATCGCAAAGACATCCTGCTGTGGTAGCACCTGTATTTGCATAGGCAGTATTTGCCATCCAAGACCGTGGGAATCTTCCAGCATTTTACATTATAGTCTTGTAGGCTGGAAAGATGCTTTCCTGTTTCCATCACTCAGTAAATTTTCTGTAAGTAACTCAATCTCTCTGCTTACACAACTGCAGAATGCAAGCAATGTAAATCAATGTTGTTGATGCAGGCTGGCTCTTAATTTGGGTTAATGCTTGAAAATAATGGTGTGCTTTTATCTCCCCTCAAGTGAATCCAGTTAGATTTTTTTCTTCCCTGCTCTCCTCAACTGGTCAAGTGTGAAAGCACATACAACAAGCTTTCTAATGCCCACAGAGGGGATCATGTTGGAAAAAATGATTCTTGGAGTCAAGATTAAGAGCCCTTGCATATGAGAACTGCCAGCATTGCATTAACATTAAACTTCAGTGGTTGGGTGTGGTGTGCTTGAAGGGCATAGGCTGACTTCTTAATACGTGATAGTGAATGCTGTTAATTTTCTTCGAGTTTATGAAAATTAAACTTTAATTATAAGGCATTTGTTTTGAAGTTAATTTTCTTCTCTTTGTTTTGCCCTTGCGCTCAGGTTGAGAACAGGGAAGTGAGATTCCGTAAATTGTTTAATTTAATTAGTGGTCTCATGGTAAATGTTCTGCAGAGCACTGGTGACTGACCTGTGACCTGACATTATTGAACTGTAAAGTAAATACCCATGAGAAGAAAATATGGTGAATTAGCAGGTTTAATAGCAAAAGCTGAAAATTAAGCTTTCCTATCATAGAATTGTCTGCTGGGCAAATCCTGGAACTGCTATTATTGAGAGTCTCTCACTGGTGGAAAGAAATGAAAATCAGTATATTTCAAGTTCCCAGTTGCACCAACAGGATGCTAATTCATCCTTTTTCTTCCCCCTCCCCTAAGCCTTTTCCTCCATAATCCTTTGTGTGGCAGAGCTGTGCCTCTGAGTTTGTGAGGCTGAATAAGGGGGCATTTGCCTTTGTGTATTAGTGCAACATCAGATAGGCGGCTCCACTCATATCCTGTCTTTGCTAATGCAAGTTGACTGAGCTTTTTTGTGAATGGGAATGTGCCTCTCTGAGTGCAGAGTGACGTATCCTCTTCTAGTGGCAGGATGAATCCAGAGCTACATCAACTTTGTACGCACTGAATATCTGTTATAGCTCTCGAGGCTCCAGTGGGGGAGATGCACTGTTTCAGAATGTAATTGCTCCTATTTGCCATAATTGGTTGGGAAATGGACTATTACACTTGGATTCTGGGGAGTTTGAATGGGGTTTAACTTAGCTTGATTGTCAAACTGTTATTCCTTGTTTAATCCAAAGGGAGGGTGAGAAAATACCTCACATGACTGTTTCATAAAAACTATAACTATAATATGAGCAAAGTTTTGTGGAGAGGTGATTTGTATTTAAGCCACTTTATTAATGAATTGAAACTATATTAAATGTTTCTTTTGTATTTTTTGAACATGAATACTGCATGTGGAGCCTGAGAGAAATCAATATGAAGCTTGAATTTTAAATGTTGGTCAAAGTGGAATTAGGAGCTGTTGATAATCAGCTTCAGTGACTTACTTCTAGGGACCTGTAGCGAATAACCAATTTCCGTAATTTCGTGAAGAAGTTGTTGGCAGCTAATAAGGGGAATTTTACATCCTTTAGAATGAAGAGGAGACTTATGTGTGTCAATATATGGCTCTCTTATAACATTCTGATGCTGCTGTCTAGCTGGAAAGACCAAGCCATCTGCTCTACTGATTATGAGAGAGACCCGTGATAATTTGATTTGCTAAAAAGGTTTGACTAATGAATTTGCATCCCTATTGGTAGACTAATGTTAGAAAGCAGTACGCACATCACTGCTACCAGCATTTCATGAGTTAAATTTCTTAAGCACAAACTTGTTTTATTTCTCTGGTAGCTATTGTTTGGCTTTTTATTTCAGATTTTTTTTTCGTTCCATCTAAAACCTGTGAGCTAGCTCTTTCAAGGTTCCTGCCGTGCTGGAGATGCTGATGAACAGAATAAAGAAGGATTTTTACATTTTTAAGGACAAATTAAACGAGAGTTTTTTTTTTTTTTTAAAAAAACATTGCTGCATAATATCTTGCAAACATTTTTACTAATCCAGTTGCATTTTTTAACTTTGAAATTTTAATCTCTGACACTTTGTCTTAGATTCTGTTATGAAAGTGTACGTAATATAGTTTAAAGACTTTCCAAATAGTTTCCTACAAAGTGATCACAGAGTTCCCCCTTTTACTATAAGTCTAGTTTCTAAAGACATCACCTTTTGTTTATTTACATCAACATCTTCATTACATCATCAAAAAGCAAATGTGTATTATAGCTTGAAAGCAGCATGCAATGCAGTGATCAGGGAGTGGAATGAAACAGGGCTTTTGAACAGCTTTGCCAGGAAGGTGCAATGAAGCTTCTTAGCATTATCGTTAGGTGCCAGCTCCATCTTGCTCTAAATTCTTCAAAGCAGCAGGACTGTTGTTTCATTAAAAGAATATATCTGCTTTTAAAGTAAGAGATTGTTAATTAAATGGTGAAGTTTGCTGCCAAATATTGATCATATTTGAAGTGCACAGTCAGGACTTGTCAAACAGCTTAGTGTGCTATTCCTGGATACTGAAGTCCTTCTAGCAAGCCCTGCTGAGGCACCTGGACCGGCAGCGGGTGCTTCCTGTCTGGGCTTGGAGCCCTGCTCTGGCTGCAAGTTAAAGGCAGATCGTTAAATCCATTCAGTCCACCGTGCATTTGCTGAGACCGCTGAACCTGGAGAGCGAGGGATACCAGCTGGCTCCGCGAGCAGAAGGTAGCTAATTTCACACCAGCGGTTCCTCTGCGTCGCTAATGGAAATGCCGACGTTTACCTACAGGAGCTGCTGTGCAATTAGAACACAACTGTCATATAAGACTCAATGGGTTTTTTTTTTCTGAAAGCATCTGTACATACCTGTCTATCTTACAAGCTGAACTTGAAAAGAAAAAGCTGTCCAGTCTCTAATAGCTGAATCTCCAAAAAATTGGATAGTTTCGTCTCTCTGTGGGAATTTCCCTGTGCCAGACCAGGAGGTTAACTTGGCCCTTTCAGCTAGATGAGAAAGCCAGAGTGAACCAGCCTCCCCAGGAGCAAACAGCTGAAGTAATGATCACAATTTATGATCAGGATTCGTAGGACCTTAGGGAGAAATGAGATGGAAGGGGGGGGGGGGAAATCTGTCTGAGGGCAGGAGCTGGTAGTTGACTAAGCAAGGTTTAACTTCATACAGCTTATCCAATTAATCCCTATGACTCCTTGGCTCTTCCAAGCACCTAGCAGGTGGGCTTAATGTACTAAACAGCCCATGAGCAAAGTAGAGAGAGCTTGTGGTACTTACAGTGTAAAACAGCTCCCAGAAGAGCAGGGAACTGGAGACAATATCATCTCCCCAACATAATGCAGCTGTATAGCCTCAAACAGTATGCTTCTGGAGCGTGCTGCACAGTAACGGAATGAAAGCCCCTAAGCAAACCAAGCAGAAAATATAAATTAGCTGAGAAGGTACATCTATCTGAAAAATCAATTTAAATCCAGCATGGCCGTTGGTAGCAGGACCATGCTCTCAGAGTTTTTCAGATACAGCAGAAATGTTCAAAACAACTGTAGTTTTAAGATCTAACAGGCCTCTGAACCAGTGATCCTTGAGTCTACTAAATTAGCATCTGTCTCAATAAGACACAACAGAAATGTTCATAACCAGGCAATTTAAGTGAATGGCAGTTGATTTTGTATTAAGTGAAGTAACTCTGAAATTAATGGTTTCCTTTACAAGGGCTTCTGTGCAAGTGTCACTTTTGCTTTTGTTTCCTCATGCCTTGCAAAGGCCTAAGTCTTGCTTTCCTACTTGTCTTTCGCACCCACCTCCATGTTAATTGTTAATATTTACTGACCCAGATCCTTCAGGAAACGTACAACAAATGCTTTATAAAGAAGACATTTTGTGGTTTTAGTAATCTGTTTGGCTTACTGGTTGTTCTCCACAAGTTAAAGTGAATGGCTTGTTACATTAAATCTCTGCCCTGTTTAGGCACTCCTCTATCTATCTATCCAGAGTGAGAATGCAACAAGCCTATTAGTGATAGTGGCAATAGGTGTCTGGAAGTGAAAAGTCTTATAATCTTTGCAAAAGCAAATTAGACAGCTGTTGAAATAAAACCTTGGCCTAGATTTGGGCTTCTGTTTTTGAATGATTTGGCTTAGGGAGCATCAGAAGATTTTAGAAATGATATTTTTTCAGTAAGAAGGAATCTATAGTATTCTTATGAAAATAGTATTTTTCAGACTTTTTATTGGTGTATCCTTTCTTTTAGATCTCAAGATTACTTAAATTTTGAGGACCTAAAAGGAAGTACAGTTATGACAATAACAAACAAATTATGATGCCATCATATCTTCCATTCACACTGCAAGCAAGGATAGTTTTCCTTTAAACCTTTCACTGCAGCATTGTTTGCTGTTTAAAACTATTCACTCTCTGTTGCAGTGTGATGGATGCAGTGTATATGATTTTTTTTTCTCTTATTTTAGCTGTACTATGGAATAAAAGAATTGCAGACTTTCCCTAGATTGGCTGCTAATGATAACTTACTAAAGGGCTTAAAATGCAGCTGGAGACTGGAAGCTATGTTTTCTCTTCCATCTCCCTTTTGGTATCCACCCAACATTTGAATTTCACGTACAATAGTGCACACTGTCAAAAAAAAAAAAAAAAAAACTATAAAAAGTGTCATTAACTTACACTGTCACCTCTGTTTTGTCAGCTATTATATTTATGGTATTTTGTTAGCCAGTTCATCTTTAAACCATTTCATAAGTTATTCCAGTTGATTTTCTTTCTTTCTTTTTTTTCTTTTTTTTTTTTTTTAACTACTAGATCTTCTTTTCTTATTTTTGGGGTATATTTTTCAAGAAATAGTCACTGATCCAGTTGGGTATTAAGTCCGTTATTAGTGATTCTGTCAGGCTACTTAATCTAAAATCCAAATCTTCTGTTTTACTTAACCTTGCAGGAACATGTACTGCTTGATAAAGATTAACAACCTAAAAAAATGTAGCGCTTTTGCATTAATTCTCTTCTTCCAATTAGTGTGTGACAAACCTGGAATTACTAATGTCATTCTTGAAATGATACTTGATGCTGCAGAGATACTTAAGAAAAATCAATGCCTTGCTTAGACACTGTTTTGTGGAATATGTGGACCTCAGAAAACTGTAACCTGGCTTTAATTATAGCAATTTACCTCCTTTTTTTATTAAAAAAAAGATATAATACTCATGATTTGCTCATGATTCGGATATGGTAAGATAGTGAATAGTAGGTATGTCCATCTGTGCTTTACTTGCATGAAAGATAAAAGTTTCAGGGGCTAGTTGCAAAGGCTGGTGGCTCAGCTCAGCCTCTGGAGTGCGTCTTTGAATGTTCATAGCTCATCCTAAGTGTGGACCAAGACAACAGCTGTAACAAGGACTTTCTCAGAGCTTTGCAGAGTGATTTTTTTTTTTTTTTAATTACCAAACGTTAAGGGCAGAGGCAGAGAATGAAGATTTTTTATCTTTTTTTTTTTTCCAACTCTCTTTCAACAAAGTATTACTCAGGAGAATTTTGACTTCTTTGTGGAATTTGGCAAAGTGCCCATTTCTCACATAAAATAATTAAAATACTGAACATTCTCCTTTATTTTAAAAAGAAAACTCTGCTGTCCTGTGGGAATAGCCCTTTTCTTTGTTGTTCATGCATAAATAGGCAAAACACTGTGAACAATGACTGAGCATGATATATTTTGTTTCAAGAGCTAGGGAGTGCCCACAGCTGTACTTGACTCCAGCAGGAATCCTGTGTGTTCACTGCTTCTGAAAATTAGACCCTTTGTTCTGTTCCTACAGCAGTGGCAATTGATGTCTCAAAGGTAAAATCACACTGTACCATAAGCTGCAACTGTAACAACATGCTTGTGTTTTTAAGAAGTTTGCAAGTAAAAATAATATTAAAAAAACAAGGGAAAAAGAACTGAATTTTTTAAAAATGATTTTGATTAACACTCTCTTTGAGATCTTAAAATCTCAAATTCTTTTTATTTCTTTTCCAGTCAGTTCTGCCAAGGGGACTTTTCTCACTCTCTTCTGTCCTAATAGAGCTGGAGTCAACACTGGTTTGCCATTGCATTTTAATTACGGTCAGAAAATATACTAGCTGCTTCTTCATGGAGAACAGCTGCAGGAAATCTGAAATGGATAGTTCTTTTCTTTTTCAGTTACTTTCTCTTGTTCTTATTTGTTACAGTTTGAGAAGGAAGAAGAAATTCAAGCCTAGTGCCAGATCCTACAAAATTTAGACACTTAAAGAAATTGTGATTTTTTCGTTTGACACTTTTTGCAGAAGGTGGTCAACTTCTCCAAAAACAAATTACACTTAGGTGCCTAATATTTAAAAGAAGAAAATTGAAGTTTTCCTCAAAAAAATTGTATTGTCTAATCACAGTCATTGTTTCACTGTGGACCATCTACCCCCATGCATAAATATGCAAATGTATCTGTTGACTAGGATTTATTTCTCTAAAATTCCCACCAGAGTTCCTGTCCTGAAAGCTGAAGGAGCCAGGAAAGCTGCCTTATGCCTGAAGGCCTGGGTTGGTACATGTCTGAAATGCTTCTCACTCTTATGCTATCATTTTGTAGTAAAGAACGCTGTGTTTGTATCACATTTTAAATAGCTAAGGGTGAGAGGTCCAAATCAATGTGTGTTTTGCTATCTATTGGTTTATCTGTAAGACTGATGCATGCATTTCAGCTTCTTATCTTCCCTGAGAATTTCTGTCTTTTGATATTGGCTCAGTTTTCCTGATTTATGCATGCCTAAAGTACAAATAGCCATTAATTAACTAATTACTGCATGGTTATGTTACTTAAGTCCGTATCAGTCCAAGGAGCTAGTGGAGGAGATTATTTTGGATTTATTTTGTTCATTTGAGTCTTAAGCTGGTGATTTCAAGATCAGAGGCACAGCATGGAATAAATCCTGTTTGAAGGACAGGTGATAGAGTCAGTGAAAGACAAGATGAGATTTGTTGACTGAGAGGGGTGTGAAGTAGTAGGAGAGAAAGGCAGCATCACTGAGGCCCCAGTGTGCCTCCCTCATGCTGTAGGGGTGAATTTGATGGCTCAGCACGAACTGTTTCATTCAGAACAACTCAGCACCAGCCCAGATTGGGAAGTGCATGGTAATGCCAGTGCGATAACGGTGCCTGGGGACCGTGGCAGCCCTCCAGGCTGGCCCGTGTGGCAAGGCTTGCAGTCTGAGGGTCTCCCCAGCCTGCTCTGTTGGGTGATGTTTGATGTGAGTTTCAGGCTGGAAACAAGAGCTTTCTGCACCGCTTCTCCCAGTGACTATGGGAAGGATGAATGCTGGTTATTTTTCAAAAGTTTGTATTTTAAAGAGTGGCAAAAGTGATGTAGCAGTTGTGCTCCAAGTTGTCTTCAATAAGCCTTGTTTCGTAATGTCTTAAGTGCTTCTTAAATTCTTGGCGTGCATTTTTTTTTTCATCTTCACTTATAATTACGTTTCTTTCAAGGCTGAATAAAGCTCTCTTTTCAGCTGTCTTCCATGTGTCAACATCATGTGCCTGGCTGTTCTTCAGAAGGTCACTACGATAGGTAGCTCTAAAAGAGCCCAGATACAATACTGGGCACACTCGCTCTGTGTGATGTCTTCATGGATGTGTTGCAGTAAGACTAAAAGTGGTAAAATTCGATTTTATTAAACCCTTTACATTAGTTATAAGTAGCGATTACTATTGCTAAAATACAGTAATTAGTGATGTTCACTTGAACATTAATGGTATTTCCTCATATAAGTCTTGGTCCCTGCTGGTTGTATCTACAGTAAATTTAATGGCTTTTTAATGCTAATCAGTAAAGTAAATGAATTGAACATTTCAGCAGCTGTCTGGTAGAATGAATAGAAATTTCAGCATAATCTGAGCAGTATGTTAATTGCCTCATAGTTACATTAAACTGAATGGCAAAGTAGATGGTATTCGAGAGAATAAGCTGAGAGTAGTCTTCTGACTTAAAGATGGCATGTCAATTTAAGTCTTAAAGGCTTTCTGATTTAAATAACTATCTGTATTAAATTTTACTGTCTATTATCTTATAAAATCAAAATAATGAACTTAATAGTAGAGAACATATTTGAAAACATCTTTGTTAGAACTGGGTGAAAATTTTCCACACAACTGTTTTCGATCGTAAATAGCAATTTCATCAAATAGAGAGATTTTCAAAAAGCATGTTCATTTTCAACAGCATAAAGTTAAAATAATTTCTTTAAACTTCTTTCTGTGTTTTTTTCTTTCTTTTTTTTTTTTTTTTTTTTTTGAAATTAACAGAGAAATTATTTTGTTGACTTTCGTTCCAGTTCTGTGAGGAATTTACACAGATTTTTCATGCTGGTTTCAGACATTTTGAAATGGCTAGATTACCTGTTTTTTTTTTTTTTTTTTTTTTTTTTTTTTTTTTTTTTTTTTTTAACTAACTCAAATCTTATTAAGCCAGTTAGTTCAGTATTTCATTTTGCTACTTGGTGAAATAATCAGTCTATCGGAATAAAACTGAAGAGAGTGCTTGATTCCATCATCTTAAGATGGATGTTGAGACAAATCAACTGAATACTATGTTTCCCCTTCCTTTAATACAAAGCACTCAGCCTACTTCTTGAGTTTGTCGTCTTTAATGTAAAACATGAGGTATATTGTAAAAATTTTAAGCATGTGCTTAAGTCATTCATGTTTAATAAGCAAAAAATACAAAGAATCAAAGAACTTAAAGCAAACACTTGCCAATTTTGGAACTGAAAATATCAATCATAGAAGTAAAATTATTCACACTAATGAGTATCAGAAACCTGATTTAAATGTTATATTTATGCAGGCATGAGAGAGATCATAATGCTGGTTGTGCACTGCATCTTGTGCAGTCATTTCTGCTTTACTCCGAGCTCTGACCTCTGTAGGATGTTCTTCCATGCAACGATTTTCTTTGCCCCATGTTCTGGTGTTGTCTGCAGGCTTTGCTCTGTGTGCACGTTACTAGCCAAAACTGACCTTTGCTGCAAAACAGGCTTGGTACATGAGCAGGAAGGAAATCAAATTTTGCTTGGATTTAGGTTGTTTCATGTCTCCCAACAGGGCTGTGGAGTGAACTATTTTCTAATGATATACCCAGTATCGTGGACTTTACTGTTTGGTGTGGCAGTGTTAGCCACAGAGATGTGATGTATGCTCATATATCTGCAGACTGCTTTTCAACGGAGAAATACACTTTCACATGAAGGTTCACAGGGGATAAATAAAAGCGCCATAGACTTGGCTGAATTGTGTAAAATATTACAAGAGAAGACATCATTAAGAACTAAAGTGAGATAAAGCTGCTCTCAGAGCTGAAGCAGGAGCAGCTTTCATTGTTCTTTGGGAATGACTTGCATAGTGAAGACTTTACAAGTCAATCCAGGCTGCTCTTCACTGATGCAATTGATAAGCAGTAAATTCAAGTAATTAAAGTTCCCAAGATCTGCAGGGGTTGTTATCTTGCAGATAGTAGAGATACAATCATTGCATAAAGTTATTTTGTTGCTGCAAGACAGCCCAGGAGCATTATCATGACTGGTCATGTAGTTACTGCATTTTATAGTTTAGGTACTCAGTATGTTGTTTGTGTCACAGTTGCCCATTAAATTTTCTTTCTGTGCTCTAGCATTTCTTCTCCTGGCAGTATAAATGGGTTTTGTCTTATTTTTCCTAGTGCTGATCAGGTTTTTTTTGTGGAGCGTTTTTTTTTTTTCTTAGGCATACAGACCTCAAACTCTTGATTTTTCACAAGCAGTCATAATCCTGGAACAATGATAAAGAACTTTAACTTTCATTTTAAGCCAATAATGGTATTTACAATAGTGTCCAAATGCTGCAGAAAGATTTTTTTGAAGGATGCATTACTGGATAAAAATACTGAACCTTACATAATCACTAATAAGGCAAATACTGTATGCAGTCTCTGTACTCATTCATCAATATAAACTATGTGCTTTGTAAACCCAACAGGATAGGCTGCATAATTTTCTTTACTATCTAGTCAAACCCAAATCCTAGACTGAAAGACAATGTCCATCCTCTTCTAGGTCCTTTTGTACCTCTGTTGCCTGTGCTGCAGAGCCTTTTTGCTCTTCAAACACAGGTTTCCTACTAACCTGGCCCCCAGGTCTTGGGAGGAGAGGTAAGGAGTGGGGAAAGGCACCTCGAGGCTTTGTTAATGTGGCTACGGCACAAACCCAGCAGTTACCACAGGCTGGTAAGTTTGCAAAAAACTGCATCTGAGCCCCAAAGTTGCAAGTATCCATCTATTACTAGATTTTAAATACCAGGCAGTGAGTTACTGGATTTATTTTTCCTTCCTGTCTGAAGTGTGATTACTACTGTTGAAGTTAAACCTGTGAGCCCATGATTTATATCTGTTTTCTTGCTTTCAATCTGTGAAGCAATTATTTAATACTTTCTTGGCACAAAACAGTGTTCAGAGTGCAGCCCTTTGGCTGGGCCATCACCATTAGTTCATGCTACTGCAGCTGATAATTTTTCAGTTTGTCCAGAAGTGACTGAGACTACAGTTAATAACAAAATCATTGGATATCCTAAATTGATGAGGATGAAATCCCCTAAATGATAGGGAGATGCGTTTCCAGCATCTCCTATGTTGTCATGTTTCTCTTTCTTCCTTTTTTCTTTGTTTAAATGGGTTTGAAGCAAGTTTTAATTACTGCCTTGTGAAACTCGGTTCTGTCAGTGTGTGATGTTTGCTGATCTTCTCAGATCTGCAGAGCCTGTATCTAGTGGGACTCGCATGGAGTTTTGGGCTCATCTAGACTTACAGAGCAAAGCCAATGTTAAAAAAAAGCTGCCAGATTTTGTTCAGCTGTACTGCTTTGTTATACATTTCATTTGGGCAATTCTGAAAGATGATCCTTGTAAAGGGAACAGGTAGTGCTCCAACAGCAAAAGAAAATCTGGCATTGAAACCATGAAAAAGTTGTGACTATCGTAAATGTCAGTAATTCTCTGTAGAGGCTTGAAACCAATTTTTCTTTCGTTTATTCTGTTTACTTACCCTGTTTCACTGTGTCTCATCCCTATAGCATCAAACACAGAACAAAGTTAATCAGCAAGAGATTTGTCTTTTTTGTGAATGAAAATGAAATGATGAATCTTAGGAAATTTTCTCCTCTCCTGATTGTGATAATTAGAATCTAAAAGAAAAGAGAACTAAAGCATAGCTCTGAGATTGAAAGCTCTACTTGAATTGTACTTCCAGGCTCAAAGTGATTCTTTGTTCCCAATTCTTTGTTCCTTCTTATAGTAGCTCAAATTCCATTTTTGGACAAAATCAGATTTACAAAGTTCAAGTTTTTTCTATGACTTTCTAATAGTTTCTAGGTTCGTGTTGGTTGTTGGATGGTTCAAAGCCTAAGGGAAAGATTTTTGCATACCACTGCTCTTAATGAAGCCAAACTAAGAGACTTGCAAGGTGTTTCTCTGTTTTTGATTTTGATCTACAGGAAAAGCAAATTGCTCTTGATAGTAACAATCAAGTCATTGGTGTTTTGGCATCATTAGAATGATCACATTTGTTGTTTTAATGGGAGCGCCTGCATAACAGCATGTTTTGGTTTTGCTGTTGGCCAGAAAAATTTAAATCCACTTTCTCTCTTCCTCAAGGCATCAAAATTATACCTGCTGTGTTGGGACTGAGAAGGACTTGGAGCTGCTGCAGCGAGGTAGACGTGGCCTCATTGGGAGAGACTGTTGATGCCCCCGCTCCGTTGGCAATCGATACTATTGATCTTGCGTGGTGAGTTGTGTGCTCCTCGCAACACAGCAGCACATGCTGCAGACTAATAGGAGAATGATCTGGCTCACCACGCCGCTGCCTTCTTGAATTATGAGAATTAGAAGGGACTTCTGTTGAGAAAGATAAAGATTAGCTACTACCCGCGTTAGCGCGAGCTAATAGGAGACTAAAGATGATGCAGAGACTTGGCTCTGCAGGAGCTGTCCTATTTCCCCGTGGGTGTTTGCGTGTGCACGTGTGGCCTCTAAGGTGACTGCTGTTTTTTAAAACTTTTGCAGCTCAAGTGAGGCGGCATGAGCTGAGCTACTCTAAGGTGGCTGCAGCCTTGCACTAATAAAAGTGAAAATAGAAGTTGACAAACTTTCCCGTATACACTGAAATTTCTGATAACTTGTTTGCTTTAATTAGTTTCCATGAGTATGAGAACAGTATAAATATTAATGTTACGAGTGAAACATGAGTCATTTATCTGAGTAGTGTCTTCAAATCCACTTGAAGTTTCTTTCTGATAGAATACTTGATGGACTTCCGCTTTCTCACTCAGAACTGGATGGATTTCACTGACAGCAGAAAGTGTGGTTAAGAAATGGCTTAATTTTTAAAAGTATTTGGCTACAATATCGACAGTAAGAGTCATGCAGATTTTAAATGCTTTAAAAACCCTCCCAATAATGTTTTTTCATTTCTGTTATTTTAAACCTGAGTCATTTACAGCTGGGGATAAAATCATTTCCTCTTGGATGCTTTAGGCTTCTTGCTTACAAATGCTTCTGGTTGAACAAAATACTTACACTGACTTCTTCCTGACATTGAAAACAAAGTTTCTGTACTATTGCACCGGCAATATCAGGACAGGTTTTTGTCATCACTCTGAGTGTAGGGACATAAATAGAATTTCATATCATTTCTATGCTGAATATGTTGATAAATTCCAATCTTTCACTTCTCATGTGACAGTTGACACACAATCTTACTTACAAACATACAGCCTCAGGTAATGGCAAATTTGTCCTTTTTTACTTCCTCATCCTACTTTAGAATCCTTTTTCCTTTCCATAGAAAGGAAATTGGGATAATTGAAACAGTTTCCATGTAAGAAATTTCCAGACAGCTCTAATTCCTATTCAAGAATGAGAAAGAAATCCCTGTACTTTAAATAAGCATTTGTTAATCTCTCAGAGGAACAGCTAACTATTCTTTTCCCTTACCTGTGCAAAAAATTTCTGAAGCAGTGTCTAACTGCTTTCACTCCTCAAATAACACAGGATGCCAGCCAGGGCTGTAACCACTTGCCAAACTGGTACACTCACTTTCACCAAAAGCCCGTTATGTGCTGGAATTAATTTTGGCTAAAAGTGACTTGTCCCGTAACTGCCTCCTGGATGGTGTCTGCTGGCGCAGAAATAGTCAGAGATCAAAGTATGTAAGCAGCAGCAATTGTGTGAATCAGAGACGAATATATATGAGATGTTCAAATTGGCTCATGATTTGGAGATGCAGTTCCTCAAGTCCTCTGCTTGGAGAGATTTTTAGAGAGTGTGTGTGGCTCTTCAGGAGAGTAAGCATCTGAGCAGGCAGCGCTGAAAGTGCTGGTCATGGGTTACATCCGTGAACCATGTCATAATCCTGGAGACAGTTTTTCTGCTGAGCCCTACTGTAGTGGAGATCAGTCTTATCCAATGGATGGGGATCCTATGGAGCACCTGATATGAGGGTTTTCTGACAATTATTTGGAGGAAGGGGAGGAATATCTTGTTGCCTTCCTGTGCAGAAATTCTTTTCCAACAGCACCTGTATTTCCAAACTAAATCTTACATGATCCATTCATTCATATTTGGTCAGGTATTATAAAAGCTGTATACACATTTTTTTCTACTGAAAATAGGAAGTGTGACAATTGGATAGTTATATTTTCAAGCACTTCTGTATATGTATTAAGCCATGCATAAGTTTACTTTAAGTTTAAATACTGACGTACATGTTTTCATGTGTATCTGAATGCCCCTGAATGCTTGTTTTTTCAACAGATTTCTCCTGTGCGGTAATGCAAAGCTTTGAAAAATCAATTCTTTTGAGTTAAAGCAGTGTTGCTAGAAAGAATTACCATCATTGGCTTTAATGTACTCAGGAACCAAAAGTAGTATCAGTCACGGCAGGGAGCCTCAAAATAGGACAAGAGTTATTTTACTTCAAGTTAACTATTTTTTTTGAGTGAAATTAAACCAAGGGATAGCTAGCCAAGAGAGTATATAAACTGTATATGATAGGTTGTGCTTATTTTTGCTTGTCAAACAATGTCATACACCAACAGTAGTGTCATTTGATAACTTAAGTGGAAGTATGGTATCATGGTCTGATATTTTCTACTAAGCGTGATGTACCTACTTTAATTTGGGTTTCATGGTCACATTCTGTAGCCTTACGTGCACTGTATGTTATATATGTATATTTATATGCTTAAAGCCCCAACAAAATTTAAAAATTTTATTTATTCAGGCTCCTAATAAATACAGCATTATTAAAATGTCTACAATCTACAAGAATGTCTTGAATTTTTATGATAGATGATGGGTTACTACAGCTACATGTAGAAGTTAAAAGAATGTTTATCTGATACTAAAATACAAAAGAATTCAAGATTGTTTTTCTAGAAATGTGAAGCAGAACACAATTTATACAGTTGACAGGTAAGCAGAAGTACCTGTAACAGTAGGAACAGCCTTTTGTGCTTTTATACAGGACTCTGCTAGCAGAATGATGAGAACTGAAAAATGCCTGCTTATATTGGCTGATGAAAATTCAAGAGTAAGAATGAAGCTTAGTGCTGCATTCATTTTGAAAAGATGTCTGCACTGTTTCCTTTAGGTCTGCATTTTCCTTGCAACATTCAGGCTTTCACTTAAAAAATGACTTTCTCCCCCATTCGTGCTAGGAAGTTATTAGCTATCCTTGTGTAAATCTGTGCTGACACATGTTAATTCAACCTTGCTGAGAACTGTCGACTTTTAAATTGCAGTGGCAGCAAATCCATAAACTCTAGAATTTACCAAGGGTCACATCAGTATTAAGATGCATCAGCACAGCAGTCTCAAACTCTGATCCTACAAATGTCTGTGCTCACAGGTAACCATCTGAACCTCGGAGGAGTTGCGAGGTTCTTCTAAGGACAGAGCTTGAGCACTAGTGCTCCTGGATTACGAGCATATTTATTCAGTGGGAGTAAAGGTCTGGTGGGAACTGAGCTCATTGGAGCTTAACTCAGCTGGTGTCAAGTCATACATAAATGACATTAAAAGGCTTAGGATCTACTTTAGAAATGTGTGATACGTTTTTAGCATGTTATGCCAGCATCAGTGTCTTTGGTCCAGTGTGATATATACTAGAGGTATATATTGTTGTAGATGAGCATAGATGGTCACACAGAGGAACAAATCGCACAAGTTTCCCCTTAACTGTCCATTTGTTCTAGTAAAAAAGATTTCGATAGCTAGAAAATGAGATTTTTAACTAAGAACAGCAAAGCTTTGTTTCATTTGCTACATGTCTTAGCTTGTGCTAAGTTATACAAGAGGAGAGAGCTTCCTACATTTGAGTGTTATAATCTGCAGACTGAGCAAGAGACTACAGGTAGCTTGAGATGACCGACAGTGAACAAATGAACAGTGAACGAAAAAAGGGAGCGGGGCGACAGTGGTGGCCAGCCTGGCTGGGTCTCTGCACACGAGCTGCCATACTCGCGGGGTTGCTAGAATAAAACAAATATTGGCCTATGGCTGTGGTGTAGAGCCAGTCTAGGAAACCACTTCTACTGTGGCTAAAGGCATTCCTGTTCAGAAAAGCCCTCAACTGTTAGTGCTTAGCTTTGAGCACTGCTTAAGCTTGTTGACTTCAATAGGACTTAAGTTGAGAGCCTTTATGGAATAGAGATGACTTGCTGAATCAGGGCCACGGAAAATAACAAAAATTATGTTTTTCCAGATAATGGAAGTACACATGATAAAGTAATTCTCCAGAAAATATATATTGTGTGCATATGAAGCAGTCCTGTTTTTGAAGGAAGGGATATTTCCAAGCTGCATAAGTGCTTATGGGATCATGACTGTAATTTTAATGCCATCATTTTGGGACTTTAAATCACCAGGAAGGTTTAAGAAGTATTCTCTGTAAACAAAACTGTGATTGATAATATACCTGAGAATGAAAACACAAAGCAGAGGAAAATCTGTATTTCAAAGCTGTGGGATTTCAGGTGCCTGTATAGAGCAAGTGTTTCATAATTCAGTAATAATGTAGCCATGCATTATAAGATCTAGGATAAGAAAAACAAGTAATTCCTTTTTTTAGAATTTTTCCTTCTCTTCCTAAATATATACATTAGACCCTTGTTGCCCAAACTAGTTGGTACACAATGAAGGGTTTAGGAAAAACCTAGTTGCACAAAGATGTGCAAAACTGGATAAGTGTGCGTGCTTGTGTTTGCAGGTAGAATTATGCAATAGGCTTTAAAAAAGAACTTTTTAACATCCATTTGCTATAAAAATAATGTTTCTTGCATAGTATTCATATATATGAATATATATATATATATGTGGTCCTTTATCAAGCAGAAATAAAATAGGATTCTTTTCCTTCTTTGCCCATTGACCTCAGATAAGCTCTTTCATATCCTTTAAGAGTTTGTCACAGATTTTCACCAAGGATGCTGAAATAAGGGCACTTACAGCAAGTAACACTTGAATTCATCCTTTGCCCTTTCTAGGGGGAAAAAAAAAACTTCACCTAATGCCCTGATTTGCAGTCCTCTGAGGAAGAAAGTATTTTCTCTCAGTGGTAATGGTCCAGCCAGGAGAATGTCATTTAGCACCGAGGGATGTCAACATCACAGAGCGTTTGCTAATTTCATCAAGATTAATATAATCCTTGGCACTTGGTCCTAAATCATTGGCGACAGCTCATGGCAAAATGGGAAATATCACCGGGACCAATGACACTTGCTACAGCTTTCCCTTCAGCAATAACACTTCTGACGTATTTATCTTAATTAGCAGCAGCAGGAGAAAAAGAAAGAGAGAGAGAGAAATTCAATTGAGTTTGAGCACGATCATAATTAAGAGAGTGTTTGCAATACAATTCCAAATGTAGATTTTTGACAAAGAAAAAGACATGCGACTCACTTAAATGAAAGGTCAAAAATATAATACAGTTTATTGGAATATTTTATCATTTTTCCCCCCTTTTAAGCATTAGCTCTAAATTCTATCACTATGTAACTCATTTAGAACGGCTCTGGTTCCTTTGTAATAAAATCATCCTAGCAGTGGGAAAAAAATGTAATGTCATCGCAGGCCCATGAAAGCTCATTCTTTCAGGATGTTTAAGCTTGAAAAAGCCTTTAAAAGTGAAAATTAAATGGGTGGAATGAAATATAAAATAGCCTTATTCTAGATATTTTACCCAATGATTATCCTCTCTAATATTGATTACCTGTGTAGTAATAAACATCAGAGTGCTGTACTGAGTAACTCAGCAATATCCATCTATATGTCCATTTTTTATTGATTCATACTTGTAAAAGTGCTAGGTGAATCAGACTCAGATATTCATCATTCAGCAATATCCCTTCTTTTTAATCCAACAGATTATCATTAATAGTTTATAAAACAGCTATTATTTTAAATTGTTGAAATTTAAAGAAAAACAAATCTTGCTGCTTCAAAGTAATGTTATTTTCCTCTTCAAATTTTCCAAATTAGTCTTTCCCATCAAGGAATGCGTGTTTTGGAAGGAAAGCGTTGTTTTTGTCCTGTTAAAGAAATGAAACAGCACAAACAGCTGGAAAGACTGAGAAAGCCATTGAAAAGGAAGAATGAGCAAAAGGCAGGGTGAGCCTTTATGCAGGAGGAGGTTGTGCACTAAATTAAAGGAAAAAGTGTTTCGGGCTGGTACAGAGACGAGTGGGAGACATCCAGTAGCTCAAGACATAAGATAAAATAGTTGTGAAAAGATGCTAGCAAAGGACTCTACATGGCTTTATTAATGGTTTTGGCTTTTTTGAAAAATAATATATGCAACTGCTATCGCATCTCCCCTTCCCGCTTTTTGCATACCAGGTTTTGAACTGCAGAGTCTAGCAAATGCCCAAGCAAAATTAGGTACACCTTATTTATATAGGCACTGATGAGGACTGCACAACAGAACTGCATGCATGAAAACTCTATTACCCGTGTCAGAGATGTAGCTTACATATCACATGGTAATTATGTGCCTAAGGTATCAAAAAAACCTACACTCTAAAGGAAAACTGAAAGTTAGTTGAAGGCCAACTTTGAGAATAACATTGCTGCTCACACTAATATTTCTGTTCCTTGACTAACTAGATTGCTTCTGGGAGGTGAGCAATATTAAAGTCATCTTTTTTCCCTGCTGTCAACTGTATCAGGTGCATTTTCCCCTTATTGACAAGGACCTAAGAAGCTCAGATCTGCTCATCTTTTGGAGATACTATACTTATATTGAAGGACATTTGGTCTTACAGATAGATTTCCCCTTCTGTCACATACTTGGAAAACATAATACCTAGAACAACTTTACCTTGGAAGGCAGATAATTCATTATTACCATTCATCTGATGGAAAAGCAGATGCTTGCTGCAGAAACCTATCTCAAATTGATGCATGTAACAATGATTTTTATGAAAAGCAAACTTTCCCCAGGAAAAGAGACTGTGTATGAGAATTAAATGTTTAACAATATAAGTTAACAATTACTGATGAGAAGTAAACTGGAAATACTCTCAAAAAGAAAGAAGATAGAGTGAGGTGGGGAGAGAGAGAGGGAAAATAACCCTACACCTTGTGGAGCTGCTTGGCTGCAGTGCTCTGTACAGGCAGCTGGTTGTGGTCTCTGTGTGGACTTGCCTAGATAAGCATTTTCAGTTTGAGTGATGAAGAAAGTTCAGGCTCAACCTGTTCTGAATTCTGCTTTGCTGAAGGTAATGACCTTTGTCTGGCTTTCTTTGCAGTGAAGTAACTTAACTATTTTATGGTTTAGATTTAAGATGTTAGTAGTTACTTTGTAACACCCTAACTGATGGTTTCATTTGGTGGGTGTGTGCACACAAAGGTTTTAAGCAGGGCACAGTCTTACTTGATAAAATAAAGTTGAATTGACTATCTTGCTAAAAATGTATTCGTGGATAATGCAGCCAGACTGTATGTTGACTCATCTTTAATCTCTCTTTAGGAAGAGCAGCAGGGAAAAGCATGCCATGGTGGTGACAAGAGCCATGCTGCTGCTGCAACCGCAGAGGCAGCTGACCTTTTCTGGCAAGCTCTTGGCTTCAGCTAGCGAGGGTGTGAATGGGTGATGGGATGCCACTAACATTAAATCAAACTCCTAGTTTCAACCCCTTGCTGAGTTTCCAGGTCCCTCTTAACCTGAACTTTTCTATGGTTCTGCAAACTGATGCATCTGCATTACACAATTCCAAACCAGCAAATGTATGATCTAATTATGAAAAAAAATGTAAGCAAACGTGGGTCTTCATAAATTCTGAATGAGAATTCAGAATCTTGAATGGACACAGTGGGTTTGGGGACGAGGAGAGGCAATGTAGGGCCCTGGTGCTCTGCTCTAGCGTAAATTGAACAGTCCTTTGGAAATCTTGGCCCTGTCCCCCCGAGAGTGCATGTCTCCGCTGCAGGCACTTCCCTGCGGGTTGCGAGGGTGATTCTGCACATCTGTAGCCCCACAGAGAGCCGCTGCCTTCAACCTGCCTGTTTGGAGTTAACAAGAATTAAATATTCATATATTAATCAAGCTTTACTTTTGTATATATTTGTTGTTAGAAATGTTGTACAGGTGACAGGAAATAATAGATGTTTGTGTGTATTCCTCCTGAAGTGCTTCAGTTTCTCCACTTCGGCATTTTGTTCTTTTCATTCCAGAGTCTTGATTCCTTTTGCATTATGCTTGAGGTTAAAGTCACCCACGTGACTTTATTTTGATGTCTGTCAGTTTGAGATGTTACTTAAAAGAATCATTTCTGCCATCTAGAAATTAGTCTCTTGAAAAATTAAAACTTTCAAGCCTTGTGATAGGACTTAGAATTTTCAGTGGCTTTATTTAAATCCTATCTTAGATTAGAAAAACGAGTAAACTTACATAACCTAAAAGCTTAAAAGAAAGTGCTCAAACATAAGCATCTGAACCTATGTCTTCACTAGAGTGGGTTCCCATTAATCACTTCAGTTTTCTTGCTGTCCTATTTCTCAATTTGTGCACTTACTTATTTTCCTTGTTCTGTGAGATCTGATTTTAGTTAAATGCCTATTTAGTACTTTATCGGTAAAATTAGCTTTCCTGTAAATTGTTTGTAAGTTCTTGAAACCAAGTGCTGCAAAGATCCAAGAAGGCAACTATATTGTTTCTAGTGTTTTCAATGAATTATATAGTAAAATGTTTGCTGTTGGTTTTGACCAATTTGTTTTTCTGTTTCCTGTGTTTGATACATTAGCAAGTGACACAGTTCAGGTTTGATTGCAGCAGGATACTTTATTTCCCTCTAATCCAGAAGCAGCTACAGGACTTTGAGTGGAAAATAACCCAAGAAGTCCAAAAATGATTATCAAGAGTGTTTGCAAACAAGCCCTGACTGATTCAATTCAAATTCTTTGCAAAAACTTTTTGTCTTAAGTCACAAGGCAGGAAGGCAACAAAAATATTCCAACTTCAGTGCTCTCACCCTAAGACTCTAATTCAGCGAAGTATTGAAAGAAGTGTTTATGGGAATAAGCTACTCAAAGTAGTTCTTGACAGAGGTGGTTGGTATTTCCAGCTTCATCCTGGGTCCACTAGCTAATGCTGGCTTCAGTAATGTATTTGGATTTCTATTTCTTTGCAAGACAGACTTCAACACTGATTTTTTTCTGTGAAGCACTTAAGGTTCTGAACTGAAATTGCTGTGTAAGAGTAGCTGTTATTATGCTGCAATAATATTTTGAATTGGGACTTCATTATGGAAGTATAGTTAAACCCTGGTGAATGTGAGATATGGAGTGTAATGCAGCCCGGATGGTCGCGTAAGAGTTTTGACAAGGGCTGTGAACTGGTGCCTGTATCCTGTGGGAGGCTCCACACTGCAGGTTACCCCTTCTCTGGGAGAGGGCTGTGCAGTACAGGGTGTGGATAGTTCTGTATACATCTGGGTATCTAGACCTAGTCTTGATGACAGTATCTCTGCCTTGGGTCATTCAAACCATCCTGCCTGATTATTCTGTGTTTTTCCAGAAAAAGCGCAATCTGATTTGAGAGAGAGAAGAGGAAGAGGAATTAGGCTGGCTTTAATAATCAGGGATCTTGTGCTGGTGGAGGAGGAAAGGGAGGCAAGCCTCTGGGCTGCTGTCTCCAGAGATGCTCCACAAGGACTATATTAATGGCTCAGGGGAAATTAAAGGTGCCATGGGCTCCTGTGCTGGTCCTTTCTGCAGGAATGATTCCCCCCCCCCCCCCCCCCCGGCTTGGAAAGGGGCTACAAAGCTGCTACAGACAGATTTCTCATTCATCTTCTGGTCTCTTCATGTCTCACAGGTACTCTATGGGAAGCCTCCTATGATATCTTCTCTGAGAAGAAGGTTTCATGCATATGTTCATTAATTCTAAAATCTCAGATGTCATTTCCTCAGAGTCTGTTTCCATAATTACTTCTGTGGAACCAAATCTTGCAGCCACGGTGGAAGTGGGGAAGATGACAGGAGTTAAAAAAGAAAAAAGGAAAAATATCAAATCCTCCCATGTAATACCTGTCTGCCCAAACCATAGACTTGATCTATTGCCTATGGAAAGATCTTTGTTCTGAGTCTTTTTAGCCTCACTCTGAAACTCATGATTTCAACTCTGTATGAGACAAAAGAATATATGCTTTCCAGCGTATTTTAACTAACTGTAGACTTCAGTATCTTTAACTTCGTTTTAAAAAAAAAGAGAGAAAGCGAGCGAGCGAGAGACAACTTGCTGTCAGTCAGGCTATTGGATTTCTGTGGAGGTTTTTTATTTATAGTAGATAATTTCTTGGTTTTGGACACTTAAATTGTCATTCTCCACTCTCTGAAACTGTTCCGGTTCTTGCCCCCTTTTAGTTTCTTTGCCTCTTTTGCGTGGGCTGGATTGCCAGAGCTCCTGTAATTTGCCACATCAGGCAAATTTGCTGCAGAGCTCTGCAGCTAACCTTAGCTTTACTGATGTGGTCATTGCTTCAGCATCTGGTATTGACTGTAGAACAGATGTAGAGCAGATACATGGTTTGCAAAGAGGGGATGGGTTGGACGGTGGGTACTTTAGCACCCTCTCCTTTCTTTCCTGCCAAAGTGCTGTGGGGTTTGGTTTTTACTTGAGAGGTAGTGATTAACCAGAGTCCGGTCCTATCACTTTGAGAAGCAAATGACCAAGTCCAATTTGTATGGTAAATTGTTGGGCTGAAGAGTCCATAGCAAGTGTTTTAATTTTGGCCTGTCTCTGAAGTCATTAACGTTACAGAAATTCATTATTGTATGTGCATAAAATTGCCTTAACCAAATTGTGTTTCTTCCTGGGAAGATTGCTTAGCAGATATCATTCTATTACTGTCATTGTACTGTAAAAACAAGCACTTGTATTGTGTTACCTCAGCTAAACTTAGGAGCCTCTAGTCTTCTTTTATTAAGCATCTCGCACTCATATTTATAGATCTTCCTCCTGCTCTGGCTTCTAGCTTCACATCAAGCACTTCTCTGCAGGGAGTGAAGAAAATATTCTAAGCCTGTAATGTTCATCTTTTTCTGGCATGCCTGATTGTGATAGATTAATTATTTTTAAATAACATTCATTAAAACTTTGCTCATCCCTTCAAGATTTTAAAATCAATGTCAGGGAAAAGAAAAGCCTTTGTTTCAAATTCTCTCTCTGATTATCTTCTCTCTAATTGACTTTCGCTCCTTTCCAGTCAAGTTTTAATTTTCTTGTGAGGCTAGATGAGGCTGTCTGTTTCTATTTCTCTTTCTTCTGCCTGGCTTTGCATTTTTGGCCTGCTACAGTCCAAGTCTGAGTAAACTTCATTGCTTACTAAGCACTGTGCAGAGTAAAGACCCTAAGGTGTTAGATGTCTATGAAGAAGTCACATTCAAGGTGCTATTTGCTCTCAAGAGGTGCTCAGTACTTCCATAAAAGCTAGTGGGTACAGTGGGAGGCCAGTATTTATTTTCAAGGTTTATTATTTCACAGAGCCACCAACTGATACACATTGCACTAGTCTGTGGAGAGACAGTCTCTCCATTTCTGAGCAATATATATGAAAGGTCAATTTTATTTTTATGTTGTTTTAATTTTTGTTTTACATGATCTACTTAATTTTAGACTTTTTTTTTTACTAGTTTCAGCTATAAAACTCATGAAAGCTCGAATTCTCATTGAAGTGAATGGTACCTGTATGAAACTTAATTTGACTGTGAAGAGGTATAACACAGCACTAAGAGGTAATTAAAGTAAGTTAGAAGTTTCTCATGGTTATATTCACAAGAATTTGATCACAGCAGTGCCATTTAATAGACATTCTCCCAAAAAAAATATTTCTTGCTTTTTAGATTAAGTTAATAGTCTGAAATATATTGTGAATTTTGAGTGTGTGTGTGTGTGTGTGTGTAGCCTAAAAACTCCAACTCCCCACAAGCTCTCCCCCCGCCAAAAAGACATGCAAATAAACGCTTCATCAGTGTATTCTAAAAATAGGTTTTATAGATGCAGCTGACAATTTGATTTTTTTAAATTTCTTAGATATCACTTTGCTCAGTGTATTTGAGAAGGGAAGAAAACCAGAACCATCTCCAGACTTTCACAGGACTGTGTCTCAGATAAGTCATCTTTTTTCAGCAAGATTCTATGATTCGATGATTCTATCATCCCTTTGCCATCTACTAGTAGCTAACTTAGCGTTCTCTGAGGGGTGGGAAATGAATATTGTATCTCCTGTTACAGCATTTTGCCTACTGGAGAAAAACACAGTTGGTTGAATGGAATGTTTAAGAAATCACTGCCAAGTCTGACAGTGTTATAAGGAGGAAGATATTTGTAAGGATGGAGAGAACTTACCATAAGGTAGTCAAAGTACAAGTAAACTGAGAGGAAAAAGCTGTGTCAGAGAATGAATTAAATCTTGATTGTTGGTAAATATTGGCTTCATCGAGTGCTGTGCAGAAGACAACCTCTCCTACGCAGAATTTTTTTAATACTCTACTCAACATGAGAAGGAGCTGTTTTATTCCACAATACATCAAATATATGTTTGCCAGCAGACTTTATTAACTTACTAAATCAGCAAGATGAAATAGCCACTTTGTTGCATTTAATTTAAAACAATAAAACTAAATAATAAAATTGTGGCTTTGTAATGTCATCTTATGTTAGATAAGAGAGTCTTTTATTCAATATTAGAATATCTTCCAGTATTAATGAAGTATTATTTACATCCACATGTTTAAATATGTGACCGTGTATGTGAGTCTGTGTTACAGTGAAACCTTGTTTGGATCCTCTAAAGAGCCTGTGATGAGGAGGAAAAAAAAAAAAAAAAAAAAGAAAAAAGAAAAGGATTTGGCTCCATCTTTGAGTTCTGACATTTTATTTGAGAAGCCAGAACTGGTGTCCCACTTCCTTGCAAAGAAGCATCAACTCTTATGTATAACTTCCGACACTATTTTTCAAGCAATAAATGACCTGATTCTCCAGGAGAGAGAAGGCCTGATGATTCTCATTTCTTGAATTCCCGTTAAAGCCAACAGGAGCTCTGGTGGCCTGGTGCCACGTCAAGGGAGCGCCCAGCCTTTCAGCTGGACTTCTGAGCTCAGACCACTGCATTGTAAATCAGGAGAAATGCCAGATCTTTCATAGGACAGTATGAATGTTTGTTATTCTCAAGTCTGCGATGGATTTAGAATAGCAATTTTTCTTAATTAGCAAAAGCTTTTTAGACCACCATCAGTAACAGAATGTCAGTTTTAACTTTGAAGTCAGTATCTTTAGTCAATTTGTGAAACAACTGTTATTTTAAAAGTTGTTACATTATTTTAAGTGTTTATTCTTGTATTTAATATAAACGTGCTGAAAACAGATTCTTTTCTAAACAATGTTTTTTAATAAACTTTTATACTGAACATGAAAATGGGAAACAAAATAGTTACAGTACAGGGCACATTTGTTTCCTGTATTCAGCCATGATGCATAACAGTTCTTCAGTTCCATTGTACCTTTTTTTTTTGAGCTTATCAGCTTTAAGTTATAATAAATTTTATCGATAATTCTCATGGTCTGCACCAAAACCAAATGATTTAGGGACAATGTTTAGCCAGGATTTGTTGATTTTTTTTTTCCTTTTTCTTTGTGGAGGTATCGTTCCAGATTTAGATTTGTGGTCATGCTTTACTTAACTCGCCTATTTTTTTGTCTCTATGTGTAGAAAAGGCTGGAGTGGATACAAGTATTCACACACATTCATATCTTAAGGTTATAAAAACACAAGTGCGTTCTGGCTTTATTTTTTCTTTTGAACAACTATACTTTTGATCAATCCTTAGTATTGTTTTTGATGCAGTAGTTTTTCACAAGGGCTGCAGGAGCTGAGAGTTTCAGGCACTGCCTCCTTGTCTGCAGTGCGTGCAGACCTGCATATGAGCCTTCTGCAAAGCTTATGAAAACGTGGCTTTTCCTATGGGACACCATTGCTCTGCAATACTTAGGTGTTCTTGCATTATTCTAGTTCACGCAAAAGCCTGCGCAGCTAGGAGTTAGTTCTGCTATCAAAAGCTGGACAGAGGATGGCTAATCAAACTACAAAATACAGAATACTGAAAAGGTCACCATGGCAAACAGCTGTATTATATTTTATTGAATACATTAAACATTTCATTTCTGATGTCTCATTCCAAAGACAAAGATTTTAATGAAAGTGGAAAATGGCATGAAGTTATTTTTTTATCTTGTTGTTCATTGCAAAGAAAATAGGCAATTTTGGAGTCAGGCTGCCATTTTGCATTGCAGTTTTGAGGCCACATAAGTTTTATTGGGACTGACAACATCTTTGCTAAAATAACCAGAGATCTGATTAATTCATTGCTATTTTATTCACGGATAATAGTTAATATCTGCTGCTTACTGGAGTTCCCTCTTTTTTTCTTATTTAAAGCCTTATACCTTTCAAAATGAAGGATGTATTCAGGAACTGAGCACTTAAGTAGTAGGATGGTGGCACTTAATGCAGTGCCTGTGAACTTCAGTGGGGTGCTCAGGAGTCTATAACGGAAGATGTGGATGGAGAACTGGATCCCTTTTACAGCTTCAGAACTCTGATTTTTGTTGGTGTTGCACTGGCCATGTATGCTGTGGTTTCGTAAGTATGTTAAGAAATAGTGCAGGCTTGAAGATTAGAATTAAATGTCTTAAAGGATATATTTTATATTCGTGCTGATATAGCACTTAATATAAATGGTGTCTATCAAATTCTTTACTGGGATCTTTACCAAGCTGGCAAAACCATGGCCCGTAGCCTGCCCCCGGCACAGCAGGACAGCGAGCTTCGCCGGCGCGCCCCGCAGCCTGGCCCCGGGTCCCGCTAAAGGAACACTATCAAACGCGTCGCGTATCGCAGCGCAGGAGACTCCGAGGCCGGAGCGCGACGCGTGTTGGGTCTCGGCGAGTGGGGAAGGAGGCTCCCCGCTCCTCCGCTGCGCGGCTCCGCTCGGCTCTTGTCCTGGGAAGAGCTGCGCTGAGTTCAGGCAGCCGCACGCTGCTCCCATACGGAGGGAGCATCTGGAAACGGGCCCTAAGGACCGTGTCACTTGCTGTGCCCAAAAGATTAGGTCAGAATTGCTTATAGGTAGGTATTCCGTGAAAAAGACTTTTGGTGTAGAATACAGCAGCAGCGTATTGCGGGCTTAGTTCAGCCTATCTTTCTTTCAAATCAGCAGAGATTTGATGACAAGATGTAATGTTTAGATTAGAGGAAAACATCTTAAGAAAAGTAAATATGTTTTGGCTTATTGCTCTATGTGTAACCTTAGATTAGAGATTTGTGAATGGAAAGAAATCTAGCGAGGGTAAATGTTAATTCTCTATTAGTCTACTTAAAAAATACAGCTCTGCAGTACACAGTTTCTTTCTACTAAGATTCAGCTGATGTGAAAGCAGTAGATAACATTTACCAGTGTCGCTCAAATGTTTAATTGGGTAATTTGTGAGTGAGCAGGGAATTCTGAATAGCGATTTGATGTGTTTCCACTGTGTGTACCTCTGAAAGCCCTCCCACCCCTTTCTTTACGTAAGAGAGCTGATTTTGTTTTGAGTAGTTCTGATTAAGACTTCAGTCTATAGTGGCTATAGATTATTCATGATTCATCCTTTCTCTTTTGATAGAAAGAAAATTGTGCCACCATCTCAAATCTTAGAGCAAATATTTCACATTTCCAGTCCTACTGGGACAAATGGAAGAAGCAAATATTTATCTTTCTTGGAAGTTTGAAGGCAGTAGCACCGCTGTGAAAGGGGAGATGATGACACGTGCTCCGTGCTGTTTGTCATGTCCCAGGCTCCAGGGAACCAGGCTCCACTAGCTGGGCAAAAACATTCAGCAGTGGATGTAAGTGTAAGTGTGAAGGATGGATGCTGGCGTCTAGCAAAAGCTGAGAGTTGCAGTCAGTCAGTGCAGGCTGGGGTGCTGCAGTTACAAGCAGGTGAAGGATGTGGACTAGACGCAGTACCAGAGGACAGGGGTTTCCAGGGTCCGGGTACGGGGGATTCCCGGCCTGAAGTACCTGCTAGAGAAGGTGCTCTCTGATGACTGCGGGGCGCCCACGTGGCCAGGCTAACATCAGCTTTTGTGAAAACTCTCTGAAATGTCCCAACTCTTTTTATATGCTCAGAATCTTTGGTCCTTTAAAAATAAACAAACCCCAAAGAAGCCATGTTGCACTTCATTATATGTGCAGAAAATTCCCTGACCTGGTTTTGTCTGGGTATGGATCTTTTGGGGACTGTAATGGTGTAAAGGCAGTGTTCTTTGTTTCTATTTTTCTCCCATAAACTCTGTGGCAGTTATTTCTGTATATGGTCACGCAGCTGGCTTAGTTAACTGGCGTATGGAGCAGAGAGAAAGCAGGTGTGCTTACGTGGGGAGGATTATACACTAAATACTGGAGACAGGCTCAGGCTCTGAAATTTGCCTCTCTGTGAGTTCTGATGAGCCAGAACAACCCTGCCAAGTTTGATGAGGTTTTGTGTGCAGAAGGGATTATTACTGTGAAGTTACTAGAGGACTGGGAGGATTTGGGCTTTCCTTAGTTGTTTGATATGTATTTTTTTTTTAGGCTTTTCTGTACAATTATTACAAGTTCTCACTCTCATGATTTGGAGGAGTTTTACTGAAGGATGATGCTATTGGAGTAATGAGGATATCTACTTTTATGTTTTGCTTTTTAAATAATTTCTTTCGCTTCTAGTTGCACCCCTCCTACCCAAAAAGAAAGGTCTTGAAAATGTGATCCAACTGTAACCTAAAAGCTTGGAAACCTGAAGGCAAAGAAAGAACAAGAGCAATATATATATAAAAAAAGAAGGATTTCCAAAGATGATATTGTGACAATTTTATGGTTTGGGGGACTGTTGATATATTTAATTCTATGTAGTTGGCAACAGTAATTTGAGAAAATGCTTATTTTGCCTTGTTTTTGAGATATCCATTTACTTCAGTGCTTTTTATTCAAGTGAATGGCCTTTTGATGAATTATTGCTCATTTTCTATTTAAGTTGAGGTTTGCTGTGTTCTGCTCTACTATCCCTGCCTCTGACCTGCTCCCTTGACATATCTTTAATGAACCTGTTTTCTTAGAATACTTATCTGGGCAATAACTATACTAACACAATACAGTGAGAAATGAGTGTTTGCCTTTCCTGATCGGCTGTTAAGATCTGTATGTTTACACATGCAGGTATTGTACACGATATGACTGTAGTGTGCCTTTTTTTTCTCGTGAGTCTATATATATACATATATATATATAGGTTGGCATTATTGTGAAATGAATCTTTTTTTTCCCTTTTTTCTCTTCTACATAGATAGCCTGATATGATTCTTTTTAAAATTAGTGACAATTCTTTTCTCACTTAAGATTCAAATGTGTATTTTCTCATTATCTCTCTTATCTAGGCTACTCGTTTTGCTGCGTTGGTTACTGGATGAACATTTTAGCAAGTCTCATTGCAAAAGATATGAAATTGAGGAGAAGGCAGAAAAGATGAATTTGTATTGAAATCATTAGCATAGGTTAATGTTAACTGTTACTTTTTAAATGGATGCTTGCAGGAGTTTTGACGAAGAAACATATTTAAGAAATGAGGGAAAAAATAGCACTGCAGAATATTTTTGATGCCTTTGGCAGGACAATTTTATGAAATTTCTCAAAAGTTTTAGGTAGCTGTTGAAAAAGCCCCTTGAATTTAATATAAACAAGCAACTCATCACCCCTCAAACTTATATGAATTACATTAAATAGATTCTTCTTAAATAGAATGAAATATCCTTTTTCATTATGTCAACAAGACATTCTGTAATTCTCTTTAATTGTAATAAATGGTGTTTGGCTAGTAAGTGATGATCCACACCCTGGAGTTTTGCAATAGCTATATTATTGCCTGGATCCTGCCTGCTGCTTTGTGTGGGTTGAGTTGAAATTGTCTCTGTTCAGATTTTTGTGTTTACTTAATATATTTAGTTTATAGAATTGAAGCCAAAAACTGTGCATCTGTTCTGCTATACTTTAAACTGTTGTTTACTTGCTGCTTTACTAAACAGTAACCATGCAAATATAATGAATGCATTGATTAATCATTTTGGTATTAATCATTTGTATTCTAAATTAAGTGGCTTGGGAAAAAAAAAAAAAAAAAAAGAATAGAATTTTTTTTGCTTTTTTTCTTGCCAGAACCTGAGCTGGCAGGACCTTTACATCACATAAATTTACTAGAAAGTCATCATCTTCTGTGTGGTTCTTAAACATTAAGCAGTGTTTAAGAACATTGCAGAGAAGTCAAGCATCCCTAATAAAAATAGAAATTGTATCTAGGCACAAAGACTTAGGTTTTCTTATGCATAAGAAAAGTTACTCCTGTTCTAACGTCTTTGAAGAAGACCTTAAGATAATACAGGAGGAGGGCAAAAAGTCCTTTAGCTTCTTTCCATTTTGGAAGAAGCATGTGTATAAGGTCTCTTGCCCCATGATGCTAGCAACTTATAAAAGAGCTGACGGTTCAAAAAAATTTCTGCTTCAGATTGGATGAGTATTTTGGTGTTCAGCATCGGTGCCCAGAGCCGATTAGGTAACGCTTTCACCTGCAGCTGGTCTCACCAAGTGATCTCAGATGCCTTTTCAAATTCTCCCGGCAGAGTGCTGCTGCTCCCACTGATAGCAGTGAGCACTTACGTAGCGCTTTGTATCTGCAGACCTATAAGTGCTTTGCAGGGGAAATCAGTAACATTATGTGCACTTTAGCTAGGAAAATTTAGGCAACATAAAATGACTATTAAAAGAGTAGGGAATAAGATCCAGATTTTTTGACTCCTAGCCTCGCCTCTTTTGAAACACTGCCATGCAAATAGACTGTAAATTAGTATTAAATCCACAAAAAAAGTGCACTCCGATTTTTACGTCATTCCCTTCAGCTGAGGAGCTGAGTGTCTCAGGCCTTTTTTTAACATCAGCTCTTGGTTTGAGGGGTATCAGAATTGGGCCTTTGATACCATCTCAAATCTATTTATCAGGGTTTGTTAAGACTCTGTGCATCATAAAGGAAGATGAGATAGAGGCTTCCTTAGAAAACACTATTTCACCCAACAAAATGCTTCTCCACAATAGCAAAGAACAGGTTTTATTTCTGCCAAAATCTTTGCAACCAAATGGACAAAATTTATCTGTAGCCTGGCAGCCAATATGCAATATCCTCAGGTTCCCTGCTAAACTATTAAAATTAATCAGGTGGCAAACTTTCATTATGCCAGCTCTAATAAACAAGAAATCCAGGCTCCTAGCACTGGAAACATTAGTAAATAGAACAGTATAATAAAGTGTCTGAGGAAACTCTCCAAAAGCTAGTCAAATCAAATTAAACTGCACATATACCAAACTATTTATTTTTATATTGAATCTTTCATATAAAAGTATCATAACCTATTATATGCTATAAAATAAAGTGCAAATGCCACTAGCTTGTGGATGAAGCTTTGCTGTGTCCCCCCTCAGCATTTCTATTAGTACTGATGGTGATGTGAGAATCAGCATCTGTGGGTAAATTAGAACGAAGTTTGACTCAGAAAACATGTTTTTCTTGTTATATAAAGAAGGATAGCTGTGGCCATTGCCTAGAAATACACTGTGATTTGACACAAGGTCTGTGAACAGTTAGTTAAATGCAAGAAAAACTAATGGGGCAGCAAGAGGAAACACATACAGGGCATTCTGTAAGGTTAACAGAGTTTAGGTACATCAGCCATGAGCTTCTCAGGTCAAATAGGTCTAGAATAAAGATAGGAAAGCTGAAATTGTGGCAGAATTAGGAACTGCTAAGTGCAAAGAACTTATGAGAGGAGCTTCACACAGCACCTTAAGGTTAGAGGGCTAATCAACTGATGGAGCCCATATTAGTTCAGTGTCAGTGAATGGAAGAGAATGAATCAGGAAGCATAAAGCTATGAGCAGACCTAGAGACAGTGGGGTTTTTTTTTTTTTTTTTTTTTTTAATGCCTGAAAATTTATGGAAGCAACTTTAAGATGTATAACTGCATCTCCAAAGCAGAAGTAATAGGATGCAGTTTCTGAAGGAGCGTGGGAAGCTGAGCATTCCTTTCTGTTGGCATTTGAGTATCTAAATTCCTCAGGCTTTTCTGAAATTCCTGGAGAAAAGGGCACCCATAAAAGTTTCTGGGACCTCTAGATTTGACCAAAGCATCCAAGAAAGAAGATGACACCCCTAAATCAAAGCTGATTGAGTACGTAAACAAAATAGGCAGCTGCCTTTAGAGGCAACCTGCAGGAGACAACATTGTCAGGTGCTCTGAGAGGGGAGCCAGCAACGTAGGGTCTGTGTCTGAGCCTGCTCATGCTTTTTCCAAAGGTGACAGACTGAGAAGCAATGCATTTATTTTTGGCAAGCCTGTGAGGAAACTCATCTGTGTATGTGCAGGGTGGCCAATATCCACATGGTGGACTCAGGCCGTCCTGGCAGCGTTGCCAAATCCAAAATAAGATCTGTAATGCAGCGCTGGAGAGATTTGTTCACTAAATTGGGATTAAGCTCAACAGCTACAAAGCCTTTGTGGCTGCCACTTGGGGACTATCAACTTGCTGCAGATGAGGGCTCTCACCTGGCAAATTAATTTCCACTCTTACATTGATCCACCCTGAATATTATCTGAATCTGGCTGTTACACAGATCCTAGTAGTACACGTGAGTGATACTGCTTTGCTGGTGGTTCTGCAAGACAGTTTTAGAAATAATGCAGAAACTGCATTGTTCATTTAACGGTTTAGCTTATCTTCTATTCCCCAGTTGGGTATTTATGCTGTTTCTCTCAGGACATCTATGTTTATTTGATTATGTTCTTCCCTTAACACAAGTGCTGATGGAAGGTGGCATTCCCTGTACTGGTCTCCTTTGTTTTGAATCTGTTCATGGTAGTTGCTTTTCCCAAAATTTTGTGAGAACTGTTACAGGGCATAAAGAATGCAATTTAACAGGGCAGTGCAGGACTGGCTCCAAAACAATCTGTGAATTGAACAAAGATCAAGAAACATATGTTATTTTGTATAAGGACTTATTAGACTAGATTTCAGAAACTCCCAGCTATAAGAATTTGCTCTCTGGTTTGGGGAAAGTTTTTTTTGAAAAGTAATATAAGCCTAGAGATACACTCCACTGTTAGGATTAGCAGAGCAACGTAGGTTTTGGCAGCTCAGTGGGCAAATAATGAAGATCCACTCCTTCTCTACAGCTGTGCACTAACTAAAGCAAATAATGGAGCTCATAAATTAGACAGGAAAGGCCATGCCTGAACTCCTTTACCTAGTCCTATTATTGCTTGCTATTTTAAAATCTAAGCATGACAGAAATTTCCATGTTCACAGGGGTCGTGTCAGAGGTAGAGATTCCATCACATTCCAAAAAATCTTCACGTTTATTATAGATAGAAGAGATGAGCAAACCTTTGGGTTCAGTGCAGTGGTGCCCATTGCATTTGAAATATGATCATTTCACAATTCAATTGTCTTATCATGTTTCTTGGAAAGACTGTATGTATGTAGAAGACAGAAGATAACTGCAGAGGGATTATGATACGGATGAGCCCTATGGGGCTCCGTACTGCTTTTTTATGGCCTATTCCATAGTTCATGAAGGGAGTTGGTTTGAGGGATCTCGTCCTAAAAACAGGCTAGATCTTTTGTGTTAGTTTGGAAGGTTATTCAAAGGCAAGTGCCGGATGGAGTAAAAACTCAGCTCGTCAGAGTGGCGGATTAGATGATTAAGACATTTGAATTTAAGTTGTTTATGTTTTGAACATTGAAACAAGTTGAGGGCCTCATATTAAAAAAAAAAAAAAAAAAAAGACAGACTGTTGGTCAGCAGAGCATACGTGGCAGGAAAGACTGAACTTCATTCTTACAAAATATGTTGAGTGTAACAAGAACAGAGGCTGATCATCAGCTTGTGTGACTGATGTGGGAGGGACTTGGAGAGGGAAAGAAAACCGTAACTCCCTGATCCTGGGCCTCTTGTCGGAAAGTCGGGCAAACCTGCCCTGTGGAGCAGACAAAGGAAGAAGCACCCTGTGAAGTGCTGGGAGCCCTAGAGAGCATTCATTCTTCTTGAGGGCAATAAAACAGGATGCAGAGAGTAGTGAGTGGCTTCAGGGAAAGCGAAAGCGTATGAGCTTCCCCTTGAACTTAAATGGTCAGAATTTAGCTGACAATGGAGACTGCGTATCCGCTAGGAGATCACAGCGAGTTAGGTATGAAGGAAGAGGGGCTTTTGAATATGTGTAGCTTTCCGCTGCTGTGGTCAAAAAAAGTGGTGCAGAAATGTGATGATTCATTATTAAGCTGTTCAGACACTGCAATTTCAGGCATCAATTTAATCAGGCCAATCAGAGCTAATATGCTAGTCTGAAATGAAATAATATGTGGTTTCTAAGAATGAGACATAGTCACTTTGGAAGCTGAATGGTTTTCTGGAAACACCTTTTTGGATGTGATTTTTATTTTTTCTGATGCAGGAGGTGCTATAACCATCAAAGAGCCACTTGACAAGAAGGCTCTTGCTTAGCTCAAATCATATGAACCTGGTCTTCCAGTGTAAGGAAAATGGAAACAGGCATTTGATTGGCTTCCAGTCAGCAAGTCTTGAATAAATAAGTCTCTCTTTTTGATAGCATCCGTTGTGCAGCACCCAGAGTCACAGGTAGAGCTTCAGTCTAGACAATGAAATAAAATTTGCCTGTGGGGAAAAAGCTCATGATACCTGAGAACTGAATCAAAACAGACACCCATTCAGCCTTGGGCAATAGTGTTGTCATATTTCATAACTTAAATGACTTGAGGCCTCTCTGAGATCCTGTCAGAGAAAACCTGTGGATTTGGAAGCAAGGCAGATAGTTCAGCTCTAAAGTAGTTGTGTCCCAGTAGCACAACGTAGTGCTAAACATCAGCTCTTAGGTGCAGTATTACGGTGACATTTTTTTCAGCAGTTTGAGTGTGTGGCAAACGTATGGAGTGGAAAGATGGTTTTGTGTTTGAATAGCAGACTGGGACTTGGGAGAAATAAATTCAGGTCTTGGCTTTACCACAGGCTTCCCACATGAGTCAGTGGTGGCTTTGTGTGCTGCTTGTGTGCTCTGAGCCTCAGCTGTGATGATCGCACCCGTAAAATTTGAACTGCTCAACTGGAAGAGAGGTGTCTTGAAATACAAGTTTAGTATTAATTTCTCTCCTTTGTATTGGACTCATGAAGACCAGCCCAGAAGTACCATGCTTGTCATGATGGCATCAAGCTGCCAACAAAGCACGAAGCCCCAGCATAGTGGGAACGACTCAAAGGGAGAGTAAAACTGTCTCTGCCATGAGGTATTCATTGTTTTAAGGTCTTGTCTAAACAGGAAAGTTATTCTGGTACCAGATATGATGTGAATAAAACCACATAAAGCAGTATAACTTCATGGGGATCCTCTGATGCCAGATTAAGAGCAACTTCTTTTTGCTTGTATTTTTTTAGTTTGTTTTCAATGACTGCACTTTTTTATAGAACTGCTATCAGTGATATATTTTAGTCTGGCATGATTTACCTCCATAAACCAAGTGTATAGAGTATTCTTTTCATCTCCTAAATTTCAGTGTGTTGTGCAGCTGTTTTCTGTTTATATATATGTATCTGCTGTAATTCCTTCCAGAGCCAGCTGTATTTTACCCGGGAGCAAAATGATTTCATAAAACATGGTCTGTAAAGAACCGGAGACTGTTTGAAATGACACGTGCTCGATAAATGCATGGTTCGTTGTTACAGTGGGTTTTGCAGTACGTGAGAAAGAGACAACATGAATCTCTTGCTAGTGTGGAGAGGCGACTGGGGCGGGGGGACTGGCCGAAGGTGTCGAAACAGGCTCCTGGGGAGCAGAGGGCGATGGCTGCACCCTCAGGAGAAGTAAAAGCAAAGGGATTTTTTAAGGAATGTGTTATGTCCACTTCAGTTCTGTGCAGATGAGGAAGGAAATGGGCAGGGAAGAGGATAATGCGGTAGCTGCCGTTTCGTATCCTGCGGACTGCTTCCAGAGTGAGAGTCATTTGTTTCAGTGGTTATTTTCTCGTTGTTCCTATGTTCAGTTGTGCATCCACTTCTAAACATAACGCACAAAATGGCATGATTATTTGTAAGCCTAAACTATAAGGGGTATATTCTAAAAAAGCCAACCCAGCTGACTTAAATCAGTTCATTAAATAGCAACGGTTTAATTCAAGAATAATTTACATTATTTATTGGGATTTATTTTTCCTCTCTTTCCAAGCTCTGAAGAGCAGAATGTTACGTGTTCCCTATGGAATTCTGTTGCTGCATTTTATTTTAGTGAAGGTTTTCGTTGAAATTTGAACAGTCAAAGCCTTGAGAATATTTAAAAGTTTTCTGCCAAAAATTTAGTATTTCCAGGAATTAATGCAAATACCTATTGCAGTGATCTGCTATATGCTATTCAGTCTGTTCCCTAATGCCTCAGCAACTGATTCAGATTTTCAAGGGTCTGTAGAGCTACATTCAAGATATTGCTGCAATGCTTGTTTCACTTCACAGAGCAAATACATTCACACAAACAATATATGCAATTAGAGAGCTTTATTTCTTTCTGTGAAATATAGCTAGAGGACATAATCCTGAGGAAGAGAAATTCTCAGCTCCTATTGAAATCTTTTGCTTTTAGGTAACAAATGCACAGCGGTATGTAACATTAAGACAGCGAAAGAGAGAATGATTCAGAAAGCTGGAATATAAATAACTCTCAAATTCCATCAAGCAGTTGACTCAAGATACTTAGAAAAGCACCAGGGAAGACATGTATGATTATGACTATCGCATGGGAGGCGATGGTAAGAAAATCATGGCATCTATGCAATTCCAGCGGGCAAATTCTTGGAATTTCTTTAATGGAGCGTTAATGAGCAGAAGGCATACTTTCATGGTTGATTTGTGTCTCTGAAACTTGGATATCAATAGTTTATGATGATCTTACTTCTACTGAAGTCAATGACACTCAAACCATCAATTATTTCCTCCCTTTTTAATATAAAATAGACCTGTTTGTACTTCAGGCAAGAATTAAGGGCTTATGAAAAGTCTTGGGCTGACAGCCTTGGAGACTAAAGTTCTCAGTTTGTTCACTGAGCTGAGAGTACTTCTGCCCTTTTATCTGAGCCCTGTTCTGGCTGGGACTCCTCCTATGGCCACAAGGATTGCCCGGTGGTGACTTTGATTCAGTTCTTGCCTCCCCCAAAACTCATAAGGGAGACAAATTCTAGCTACTGAGCATAGTTACTTTTCCTGGGCTATGAATTAGGTCAGAAGTAAAGGGCTATCTGAATGTCATTTAAGACTAAATGCCTTCTACTTGCCAGCAGGAAGAGTGCATTCATTTCTTTATGGATATTTGGCCCTACTTGGAGAAATATGCTCTGAAAGGATAAATCTGTCTGCACACAAAGCTGAATTTTAAAGATCCAGATTTGTAGACCACTGAAGAGCCCTCAAATGCTAATGAGTTTCAGTGGCAACCAGCTAAGATTATACTAGAAATAATGACCTCCAGGTGAAAGGCTCAATATCCTGCTACCAAATCTCTGAGGCCTCCAGTCACATTGATGAATTTCTTTTCTTTTTTCATTTTTTAGACCTTAAGTATATATTTAGCTATTAACTCTGGTGCAAAAGAAAAGTCTTTGCAAAAAAAGCAGAAAAATAGTAATAATTTTGATTAATATTTCTAAATAATAATAAGACTGTAGTAAAAGAGGCCATGTATAAAATGTTAAATTGAGATTTACATTTTAAATTGAGATTATATCTGTTGGGAAACAGAACAGAAATTTAGTATTTATTCTGTTCGTACTTTTCTATATCAGGATAACAGTTCAAACAGAATTTTAAGCTAGATTTTGCATGTCTGAGTCCAAGAATCATTTATCCTCTGCTAATTTGCCCTATGACATACAGTACAATGTATGAACAAATTTTAAAGAGATTAAAACTGTATTTAGGAATGAATTCATCTTGGGTTTTATGAGCTGCAAAAAATGCAAGGTAATTGAAGCTCTAGCATTCACTTGGAAACAAAGAAATGTACGTGCATTTAAGAGACAGAATTCAGTAAGCATTAATTTATACATGAGGATCAATGTAATTGTATTCTTTAAGTTTCACTGCTGAATGCCATGTGTTGATCAGTAGTACTTTAAGGAGCTTGTAGGGATTTCTTTTTGCATAATGCAGTTGTATAGAAATAGTGAAGCATTTTTGGGGACTAATATCAGGTTTTGCCAGTTCAAATGAGATTGCTTGCCAGTACTTACTCTCAGGAGAGAGGCTGATTCAAAGAAATACGGTTTTCACAATATTTGGCTAGCAGTATATTTGAAGTGGGAGGTGCTGTTCAGCACCTTGCATTATAAGATACTGTTTTATAAATGAAAATTTCAAGATATTACATGTATAAATAACCTCCTCCTGTAATCCTCACAATGTACTGAATAAATGGTGATATCTTTTTCTAGAATTTGAGCATAAAAGGAATAAGAACTTACTACTGCTTTCAGGTAATGGAGTTATTTTTCTGATGTCAGTGATAACGGGCTAGCGTTGCTAGCACACTGATAGACCATAGTAAAGGTCATAACATTTGCTGTCTCTAGATTCCCAGTGACTTGAATAGGAGTTTCAAGTGCACAGTATCAAGCCGAAAAATATAGCTTGAGAGAAGTGTGTCTGCTAATAGTAAGTTCTGGTAAACACCAGGTGAAAAAAAGTCCTAGCACTTGTGGAGGATGGGAGAAAAGGGAGGGAGTGGAAGCTGTGTTTCCAATTTCTTTATTTCTGCTAATAATATTTAATCCTTGCATGGGTGTCTTTTATCTGTGGACTTCTGATGCTAAACGTGCAAGTGCCATCGAATAGCTCCAGGCCCAGAGAGATAAGCTGATTAATCCAAGTCCTTTGTTAGTAACAGGACCTTGTTTTCCAGCTTCTAGACTCCTGTCCTATAGCGAACTTTATATCCCAACTAAAATGTTTTGTGGAAATATAACTTTTTTCAAACCTACTTTGTGGTGGTTCAGGTAAGCAAGGAGAGCTGGTTTTGATTTGATTTGATACATACATAAATAGACACATAGACACGAACACACACACACATTTAAATTACCATTTTCAGATTTTTTTTCCTACTGAGTCATATTTTGTTCCAAGTTAATTTAGCCAATAAGTAATTCATGATAAATATGGTAATTCTATAAGATGTACCTAAGGCAAGACCAGGGTGGCAGTGGGGTTAATGTGTTATGCAATTAAACTATATTTAATAAAAGCCTAGTGGATCTGCAGCATCTCTGGATGACAGTGACTTGAAGATCTATGCTAGCTCATTCAGATATTATTTTTCCTACCCAAACTAGGGTGAATACAGATGATATGCTGTAGCTAATATAATTAAATGTAAGTTGCTTTGTGCTCCAAAACTATAGTTTCAAAGTTTACTGTCACTTAGAGGAGAAAACCTGATTATTATCTCAAAATTTTGATGGAAATAAGGAGCTGTGGGTTATGCTGCTAAAATATTTGCCTTTTTCAGCTGGCTCTGTTACATCTCCACCTGCCCTCTTCTCTTGACTCTGTCACTCTTCCCACTAGACCCAAGGTCGTAGACACAGGTAACTAAATTTCGGAATGGGAAACCCGGGAGTGAGAGGGGAACCCCCCTGTTTCAGACTGTGACCCGAGTTTCATTTCAGCTCTCTCCAAGCTCAGAGGCAGGAGCGGGAAGGACAGCCTGTGGTTTCAAGCCATATTTGTTCATTGGAAATGGAGAAAAGAGCAGAGGGTGGCTGCAGGAATAGCTGCCGCTCTGCAGTCCCCAAGAGAGGTTCTGGGTGCCTCTGTTTAGACTTGGTTAAAGTCTCTGATATGCATTTATTTTCTCTTCCAGTATTAATGGTAGCTAACTAAGTTACTGCTGAGTTGGTGCAGGACTGAAAACGCTTGTATTTGTACAAATAACCAAAAACTTAGTGCACAGGGAGAGGGAAAATCAGCTTACATTGATCATCAGAAGTCGGCTAGTGGGATTTGCAGGAGGGGGATTTGTACTTCTGCTCTGGTAGAAATTGGTGATAGTGAGGGACCTTTTAATACCAATTTTCTCTGTTTTCTCTTGCACAGTGTAATGGGAACTCTGTTTCCAATGAGCAGAACAATGCCTGGAAAAAGATAATGAATTCAGTAATTTTCTGTTTTGTGGCATCATTATACATATTTTATGATGACTGTGCAATTTTTGCCTACCTAGTTCTGCCTCTGCCTTGGAGCGATTAATTTTTTTTATTCCTGATTATAAATTGCTTTGTTTCTTTGGGCTCTTATTTTGTCAAGGGATGTTTTGACACACTGCTGAGATGAGTGAGATTATCCCAATTAGATTTTACTAATATTTGTTGTCTATTGCCTTCCGTGTGGCTACCTGCATGGGATGAAATGCTGCCTTTCATTTCTGAATGATCTTGCTTTACTTGCAGGCAATTTGCACACAAATCATGATCTCTAATGCAAGAAATGAATTATGAAAACCAGTAACTAAGACCCAGGATCAACAAGGGGCAAAACCACCCTCATCACTAGGAACAGGAGTAGTCAGGGCTGGTGCCTGACTCTGGCAAACGGCACTCAGGTGCCTGCTCTCTCTTGTATTTCTGCACGGCCTGTGGTAAGTCCTTCAGCTTCATTTCTGCATGGAAAATTACCTCTCATTGGGGTGAGATAAATATATTGAATATTGGGAGGTCACAAGAAGGGAACCTAAGGGAATACAGAGGTGAGGAGGAGCAGCAAAGCTTCCAATCTTACACGGCAAAAGCTAGGCAACCCCAGACCATGCTGCCTCAGCTGAGCAACTGCAATCCTCTTCCTGTGTTTGTACCAGTGGAGAACAGTCTTACTGTAGAATAAATATGCTGTCAAAACCTCCCTGAATCAGTTTAGCCTGAACTTCTGGGTTGCCCTATGTCAAAATGAGACAAATTTAAATAACACCAAACACAAAGTTTGTACGTGCATAATTAATTTGGTTAAGTAGCTAACAAGGCAGACTATTTCAGCTATGGAAATAAAAGGCAGGAAAAGATGATTTTTTTCCAGGTGGGGTGTGGTATACACGAAGTTTGTGGACTCTTGCATTTTCCAGTGTGCTTCCTCTGTGATTGGGGTGGCTGTTAGGAAGTCATTGGAAACTACAGAAATAGCTATATTCTGTTAATACTTCTTTAGGAGCAGAGAAAACTTACAACATCCTGATTTTTTTTTAAGTCATGCTTTTTTAAATGTTGGCTCTTTTGGTGTGAGTGAACCTCCTAGATAATGCTTATTTTATACGAGATTTGTGGAAGTAAATGCAATCATGGCCTTAAGAAATTGGGAGCAAAGGTGCTATGGAGGTATAGAAACAGTTTTCCTGGTACCTACAGACACTCCTGTGAATGACCCAGATCATCTGCAAGTGTTCGTTGGTCTTGCAGGCAGAGCTGTACTGCCAGGTGTCAGCAAGGGAATACGCCTTTCCAAAATGATACAGCTAATTCTTGTGAGCCCTAGCATAGAGAAGCTGAAGGGAGGTTTGAGTATAAGATTAAGATTGATTTACTGCATCTCCATTAGCTTTTTCTAAATGAATGCACAATTAAAAATGTGATAGTATTTTTAGAAAGCTATTGTTAACTGTCTTCTCAGCAATCACATTTTCCATCTCCATGTTGTTGTGACATCTCCTATCTGGGTATGGCAGTTGCATGAATTAAGTTAAGTGCTGTTGTTCAGCTTGATTACAAGGAAACTGAAATATGCCCCTCATGGGTACTATCTGTCACATTGCTAAACACAAACCAACAGCAGGCTCTGCTTTGTTCTGCCAAAGCCTCGTGCACTGCACTTGGAGCCTGCTTCTGCGGGGTACCGAATGGCTCTTCCTCCGGGCAGCACCGGGTGTCGAGGACAGTCTCAGCTCGTGGCATCAGGCTGTACAGCTGAACTCTGTCCTCTGCCCTGCGAAAGCTTCAGGCTCTCGCTGTCCCGGGCTCCCAGGGGCTGCGTGCTGGAGGAGGAGCCAAAACCAAAATGTGCTGTGGTCTTAGGCAGGCCACTCGGCTCTTCAGTGGCTTCTCGCCCCGATGCCAAAGGAAGACTGTTCTCTCTGGCACGGCGTGTTTTGAAAAGAAGCAAAAGAAAGCTTTTAGGCTCCTGGCTGTTACAGCATTGGAGACAAACATCTCAACTACATACGTGCATAACGGCAGAGGAACATATAATTGTTTGTACTCTTAGTATTCCTTAGTACAAGGCATTATTTAACATAGTAGAGCTCCCAGCAGTTTGGGGGTCCATTGCAATCTCTACAGAGAACACAAATAAGATGAAACAGCTGATTTGTTATTCCCTTTGTACAGGTGAAAATATGAAGCAGAGTGGAATTAAATGACTTGGCTAAGATCATATGCTAAATCTGTGGCAGAGTTTTGAATTTAGCCCGGATCCCAACCAAGCGCAAAACATTACAGTTTTCATCTTAGAAACGGTAATAAAAAGGTGGAAAGTATTATCCTTGGGTTTGGATGCTGCTGGGGTCTCTCTGCATACATTGGCCGTGTAATTATGTGTCTTGTTAGAAGATAAGGATGACAGGAGCGGGGTACTGTCAGGAGTTTTGCTGCATCTTGGGTTTCTAAGGCTGCCAAGGCCTTTCTCAGATAATCTCTTCAAAATCTCTAATCGAGCACCCTCTGAAACAGGCACTGAGCCTCTTGCACTTTCTCTGCGGAGGGTTGTGGACAGGGTAATTCATGTACTTTTTACAACTACATGCAAATGTTCCAGTGTTAGTTGTAAAGTGTGACATAATCAAAATCACATTGCTAACACACAACAAAACCTCTTTAATCAATAATTCCATTCATGCCCTCGGAGTCAAAGTAACAGTCCTCAGCTTTGTGAAGCGCTTAGATGTGAAAATAGAGATGAAAATACTGTATTGCCTTTAATGCTCCATGTCTCTGGCAGTTTTGCAAAGTTATTTTCTTTCTGTCCTCCTTGTGTCATCTGTCACATGTCCTGTGTGCTCATGCCTTCTGTGTGTTGTTTATTTAATACCTGGCCCTGTTTCACTTTTGTGACTGAAGTGCCTATTTTGGGCTTCCCAGAAGCTTTTCTCTAACTGGGTTTGAGCCATATTATTTTGCATGCCCTACTTTGAAAACGTATGACTCAAGAATGACTCAGGGTCTTGAAGGAGCGTTGTAACATGGAGAAATAATGGTCTCTCTCAGACTGAGAAAATTGTCTTCTATCAACTATAAAAGCATGCTTTTGTTTTTCAGTTCATACAGATTGCATCCATTGATTGGCCTTACCTTTAGAAGAAAAATTGCACTTTTAAAATATTTAGCTATTTGTTGAACAACCCCCAACACCTGTTTTATAGAGCACACAACTAAAATAGCAGACAATAATTTATTTTAATCATAGCTCTCTGTTATGAATATTCTTTTCCCCCCTTTTTCATATCCTCCCTTTCCTCCCCCAGGTAACGCATCGTGAGTGCACACGGTGCCCCTGGGCTGTGCTCCCAGTAGCAGAGGCATTGCCTGGGCTTCAGGGTAGGACTGAGACCTGAACTGCTGGTGACTTTTGTGTGAGTGTTGACTAAATTAGTTGACCCAGCCTGCCCTGAAAAATGCTTCTGAGGTGCTCAGAAAATATGATGGTATATGTGACATACATAATAAAAAGAGATTTTCGTCTCCTGAACACACTAGGATTCCAGGAAATGAAAATTTCTCTGTGACCTGATTAGAAGCCTACCTTCTTTTTTATTATTTAAAACATGCTTTGAAAATGAATAAAGAATTTCATACTTTGAATTTTCTGTAAGAACTGCTTTCATTTTTGACTGAGCATGGTTAATAATAGCTGGACAGACAGCAGCTGTTCAGTCATAGTCAGGGACGACTATAAAATTTGCAATCTAATTCTTAACGAAGAGCAGAGAGGCATTGCTCAGTCTGTAAATCAGCCCCTGAGGAAGGCTGCAGTGCGTGAAGACATGATCCCTCTTGTCAAGTCTCTGCTTTCCTTCTGGAAAGGGAGGCAGCAGCAAGTTGTTGCTTCCTGGGGGTGTGCGTGCGGGTTGTGGCTGTTGGTCTGGACCCGGGGCGAGGAAGCTGAAGCCTCCGAACACGTGTGTCTGCAGCGCGTCCCCGAGGTGGGCTGGGGCTTTGCTCCCGCTTCCCACCCGGGCTGCACAGTGGCCCGCGAGGCCTCAAAAACCGGAGCGTCCTCCCCGTTGCCCTGTGCCCTGCTCCTGCGCAGCTGGGGAAGGGGCTCGCGGAGCCGCCCACTGCTTCCCTGCAGGAAATAGGGCTCGATCCTTGCCCTCCTATCGAAAAGGCCCCCGTGCAGCAGCAGTCGTTATGCTGGCTTTGAGAGTTAGGTTTCTTTTTAGCTTGAGTACTGTATTTGCCTATAGCAATTGGTAGGAATCCGGCGGCAGGACCTATGATATCGGCTGCTGGCTGCCCTGAGGAGTAACCCGTGGCTCCTTCTGAAAGTGTCGGCTCATGTTTTTAATTTGTATTGACCTGTAATGTTAGAACTGACTAGTCCTTCGACGTGGTAACTTGTCATCTTAACAGTCCTTCTGCTCAGGGCTAAGCGCTCGTTCTCTGTAAATCAGGTTCTCCTGAAGTGGCTGAAGTTGGACACCTACACCAAACTGTTTTCAAAAAACTAGGTCATCACCCTCACAAGTCTGGGAGTGTTTCTACAAATGTATTATTTTCAGCTTACTTGGAGAATACTGTAGAGATGTAGCAATCAAGCTGAAATACAAACTAACTGAAAGCAAAGCAACAAATAACAGCTATTAGCTAGCTTCAAAAAGCATAACAAATACAAAGTATCTTGTAACACACAGCATAGTTTCTTAGACAGTCCTGGCTGTTTACTTGAAAAGATACCCTTGATGCGGCAAAGAAACTAATGGATTGTGTTACATATTTTTAGACTGTACCCTATGCCTTAGTACTTTTAAGACAAACTACTGAGGAAGGAAGAGATGATGAAAAACTCTTAAGTCAAAAATGAATCGTCTGCATTAGAATAACTTAATATGCCTTCAGGCGCTTTTTTATTTTCCAAAGAAGTAGATAATCAAGATATTCTGCTATGCACAATGTTTTGTTTTAAAGAAAGAATAGAACATTATACTTCTGCTTTTCAAAGCAAGTGATAGGCAAATTTTATGTGATTAATATTCTTGCTTTTATGTTCCACTGTGTGTCCTGTGACTGAAACCTGGAGTATATTTTACACACCGTTATGTAGTAACATGAGAGAAGGTTTATAGTTGTATAAATACTGAAAGTTAAATTGTGCAAATAGTCTGTGTCTAAACACTTGGTATCAACTGCATGCAGCTTACTGAGGAAGATGCTTTAGAGAACCAAATAAATCTCTTAGTGTTCATGTTTGCATGCATATTGGTGGATGTATTCTGGCCTTATACACTGTGTATGTGTAAGATCTTCTACCAGCTGGCCAGCACACACCACTGTCTACAACTAGTTAGTCTGAGTGTGTTAACTGAAGGAAGGGGACATGAGGTTTAAAGCAGCAAAGCAAATGTGCAATGCATGGATGGCTATGGGACATATAAAAAATACATTGAGCTCATCCTAGCCTTCATGAAGTGAGGAAGGGCTTTCTGTTCCTTGTTGTGGGAACTTGTTTGGACAAAGGGTAAGGAATGAAGATCCCTGGAATCTTGAACGTCTCACAGATACACATTGTGAACAACTTGCAAATTTTCTATTTAGAAAATCTCTTCCATTATATAGTGGGAGATAAAATGTATATTGCTGCTGTGCAAAGAATGTAAAGTCAAAATAAAATAAAATGCAGAGGATGCCCATTTTGTTCAAGAAGGAAGTCCAAAGATTTTTCTGAGTTACGGAAGTGTTTCTTAAAACTTTTTGTGGGAAACACATGGACTAGCTTCTTTTACAGTTCTCAGTAATTTCTCCGTAAGACTTGATTTTGAATTTAAATAACAATTTATTTTCAGTGCTAAAATCTGCATAAAATTAATTAGTTATATTGATACTTTTTCATATGTAAAATCTTTTCAATATGTCCTCCTTGGATCTCTAATAAATATTTGCATTATGGAATGCAAAAGCTGCTGGACTGCATTTTGTCTGGTTCATATCTGCTTGAATATTATTTTTTAAACACATTAATTGCACTTATAAGCACTGTAAGAATTAAATTGCTCTCATTATAGTTGGACTGTGGTTAACAATTTTCATTTATTTATAAGACTAACAATTTAACTGTTTTTAATAAATTGTGGATAAAACATAATGGGTTTCAGTTGTTTAACAAGATAATTTGTGTGCTCTTTTTAAAACAAGCAACTTTTTCATAATGCTGGTAACCATGAACAGAATGTTATCTTATAATGATTTACTTTACTTGTTTATGGATTGTTGCTAACCTCTGACTTGCAGTACAATAACAGATGAAATCTACTTACATAGATTTTATATGAGGTTGCATTTTAATTTGCATTTGATTTTAATTGGTTCTTGTTTTCAGATCAGGAGCAAAATGGAGCCTAAAAATATTTTAGATTCAGTTTGCCTTTATGAATGAGCCCAAGAATTCAGACTGCCAGAAAAAAAAACGAAGTTTCAAATCTTGGTTCAAGAGGAGCATTTATGGCCCTTGGATTCAGCCCGTGTATTATCTTCAGAGGTTACAATAAAGTAGTCGTTGCAACACGGCACTGCTCTTTGCAAAGAAATTGCTTTTGCCCAATTCTGAAAACAGGAATAAAGATAAAGGTGTATGTCAAGATAATTCAGTACTTCAGGTGAAGATGCAGGGGGAATGATCTTCTCCTTCCCTTACCGTAACAACGGGGACTCAAGCACATCGTTGTTTCATGTGTGAGTTTAGCATGACACAAAAATCCACAACGCATCTATGATTTATTTAGCTGAGATCAAAGACATACAACTGCGAAGAATCTAATTAAAATTTGATGATGCAGCAGGCAGGTTACATCTATTATTTAATTTAGAGGTTGTGATCTTATACAAAATTAGCTTCCAGTTTTCTCTTATGCTCTTGGGCTGCAAACATACTTGTACTCAGTCATTTTGATATGAAGTTGAATTGCCAAAATTTAACAACAGATCTTTAGATGTCCTGTGTGGAATTTGTTGTGAGGAAGAGAGCTAATAAATTCCAGCTTTGGACCAACTCAAATTTCTGAGCATATGGTTGCATAGCAGTAGCACAATTCAGCTTGTTTTGCTTGAGGGACCAAGACTAGTAGATTTTGAAAGATGATTGATTACTGAGGCGTGTTCATGGTGGACACTGAAACAACTTTTGACCTTCTCAAGTTATTTAATGAGTTTCTGAAACAAGCTTCAGAGTATTAAAAAACTGTGTATCGGCTTTCTGAATAATTCTAGCTCTTTGTTCTGCAATACAGAACATTACAGCACTAAATTGTCTCATCAGTAGACTTTTTTCTCATTTTCTCTTTCTTGTTTGGAGTAAGGGAGTGAAGATCTGCTTTCCATAATCTTGTAGATAGAAGATCAGATAAAAAATTTATTAAATAATGAATCTTAATGGAAAATTGTTACAAATTAGCCAGATTGTGTATAACATTCCCTTATAAAAGTGAGAATGCCTTAAGTTAGTATGGTATGATTTACACATGTGAGAACAGTGTATTCATCTGAGCAAGACTGGTACCTTTAGTTATGCCATAGCAATTCCAGGCAATTCATCTAATTTGAACATGTTATGCTGAAGCTAAGATTGAATCTAGTCCAAAATGCCTGATTCTGATGTCCTGGGAACCAAGAGTATGGAAGGGGAACATCCATTTGCCCTGTATCCTCGTGCTCCAAACGAAACAAGCGCTGATCAGTTCCCTCTCTCTACCTTGCTTCGTGCCCACCTTTGGAGTTGTTGTAGTTTTCAGGCCAACTGTGGAATTTTAGACTGGCAGTTTTATTCCTGGACATCTGTTCCACTGGTGATTCAAGCTAAATTCTTTCCTTTTGTATTATAAAGGAGGAACACTCCATGGCTGGGCACTGCTCTTAGCTCAGAAATGGCCCTCATAGCTGTGCGAAGGGTTGCTGCTGCTCCTTAGCTGGAGCTGATGTCGGACTCTGGGAGTATTCCTAGTCCGCTCATTCGTGCAACTGCATGAGAACAATAAGGTGCTGGTACATAACACAGCTCTGCATCTTCCAGGGTGTGAGAATAGGAAAATCTCGCCTGTCCTAATTTCAGCTGCAGACTTGTATTTATTCTTCTGCACTCAGACAGCAATGATGATGACTACAGAAAAAGAGTAGCAGAATTACATTGTTTGTCTGAGGTTTAGAGAGGAGAATGAAAGCAGGCTGAGAAATATTGATCCCAATTTCTTTAATGCCTTACCTGTTTGATCTTGGAATTTGTTGTGAAATGCCAAAGTTGTACACTGCCAGAATCCACTGGGTTTACTTGAGATTTGGTACCTTTCACTAAGTGCATCAAGGGAGTCTGAGAGAAACTGTCGGTCCTTAATTACGTGCTGAGATACTCCTCTTTGTATCTCATTTCTTTTATGACTAATGAATGTGTTTGCACTTCTCTTTTTTTCAATGTACCCAGTGGTCTAATTTTGGCTTTCTTCAGCTACAAAACAAAACCAAACCCAGATGTTAAGCCATATCTTAATTGCTTGTTTTTATTTTAATAAATAAGGTAAAAAGAAAGCTCTTTGCACTGTTATTTTATTTGTCACGGAGAATTTACTCACAATGTATTACAGACGGATTAAAAGAAGGTTAATTGCATCAGTAACAACCGCCTTCAGACTTGAGATTCACTTGCTTTGGTGTAAGTTATTCTGCCACTCAGACCCACTGAGAACCAGAGCTGGAGCTGTTTGGTGCTGGTTTGGATATACTTGGAAGGTCAGTGAGTCCTGGTTTTGAATGTGTCAAACTCAAGTAGATAGCAGAAATATATTTAGTCTCACTGTGTGGGACTATGGGAGTTGTGGCTTTCAGAAGGATTTCTGTAATTGGCAGACTGGATGTTTATGAGTCTGCTACTGGTGAAATATCATGGACATAGTTGAAATGAGAGATTTTAATAATGCAGAGTGGGCCTAAGACAATACATATTTTTGATTACAGCACTGCCAGTTTTATTTTTAATATTAAGCTTAATCAAAGAAAAAAACAAATTTCAGTTAATGAAAGGAAAAAATGTAACCAAATCTTTTGGGAGATATAACAGTTAATTGGTTTTCAAGTACTGTAGCTACATTCTCAATAATGTTCCATTTTCTTTTCAGGATTACAGTTGTTTAGTTCCATTAGCCTTAATGTACAGGGTCAGCTTTTAAATTACACTGCATTAGTCTACTAGTTCCTTTTGCCTCATTCTTACTCTCTTTCCTGTGTGGCTTCTCTCGCAGCAGTGACCTGCCTTGGCAGAGGGCACTCATCCTGGCCACGAGAGAGCTGCTGCTGGAACTGACAGCCCTCTTCCTAATGACCTCCGTCTTCCTCAGAGCCTCCAGTGTGTCACTAAGAAGTTATAGCTGTCTGTGACTCTCAAAACAATGGACTGAAGCAACTATTTGCTTGTTAAAATCAAAGTTTACCAATAAACTGAGTCTTCCAACTGCAAGAAGAGTGAAGAGCTTCAGCTGGCGGCACTCTGTAACGTCTGAACACGAAGGAATGGATGCTCAGAGTTTATTTTAAATTTCTAACTAACAAGGGAAATTATTATTGTGTGTGATGCTGGATTAAATTTATATTCTAGGGGAAGCACTTTGAGGGTTGGGAATGAGAGGTTTTTAAGAAGGGTGAGTTATCAGGACTCAATGTCAGTGCCATACTCACGGTCGTTATTCACATGTTTGGGTGAATTGCCTCTTTTCTGATTAAAGTTTCAGCATGCTGCTGTTGCTGCTGCTGTGTCTAGAGAAGAAAGTATTAATGTGAGCATAGCTTAAAAATGGAGCTGCTAAAGATAGGTGGAAATTGAGTGCCAAATTTAAGTGCCTATTACAGTATCCTGTATAATAAGATTTGTTGAAAGCATTGACTTTTGGTCTTTGAAGCCTGCTGGCATTTTATTTTGATGGGGTCAGATAGGCAAATACCAAGTACTTTGCCGAATCCAATTTTTGATGTGTTTAAAATCTGGCATGCTCATTGGATTTGAACTGTGAATACTCCTTACTTATGGAAATAAGTCCTTTGCAAGGTGAAAAACAAGAGTAACAGAATAGAATGATGTTGCCCATTACATTTATATTTCTAAAGTAACTGCAAACAATTTGATAAGATATAGAGCAGATTTTTTCACTCAATTCTACCCTTAAGTTTCCACATTCTTAAAAAAAAAAAAAAAAAAAAGAGAGAGAGAGAGAGAGAAGAAGAAAAGAACGAGAGAGAGTGAGCAGTATCCCAGCAATATGACCACGAGTAAACGCAGGTGGTGAAGAGAGGTTAAAAAAGCACAGTGAAAGTCACCGTCTTTGGAGACAGCATTTAGTTTACCTTAAGTTTTAAAAATGTCAGCACTGTTTCTCTGTGAGAGAAACATACGATGCTTCAATGAACCTGACATCGTTTAGAGCTGACCCTATTAATTATTTTTGACTTATGTGTGCTGTACATCCACAGGGATTTGCAGAGGATCAAGTTTGCTATTGTCAAGGGCTTTTATTTCTCTTTCAAATGCACTTGTGTGTATTAGAGAGTTTACATGTAGAACTGTCTATTAGTGGATGTTATGTGACAGATAGGTTTGGAGATACAAACACATTCATCTTGAGGGAGAAACATACATAGTAAATTAATAAAATAAACTGTAAATGTTGTATCTGTGCTGCTTAAAAATTCAGACAGCATACAGGCTACTATGCACAATATCTCATTTTCTTGAGGGTCTTGAAGGAGTAATTTCTAAGATGAGTTCTTCCAGCAGAAGCAGTCTGGAGGATACTCTTCAATACAGAGAACCAAATTCTATTCTCAGTTACACAAGTGTCAAATTCGAATTCCTCCACTAAATCTAAAAGACTTACCCTGCCGTAACATTGGTGTGACAGAGAGCAGATTCTCTCCCTGCTACGTTGTTTGCTCTTTGGAGACTGGTGATATTGAGAAGGTGATAAAAGAAATGGCATTTAAGTTACAAAGCAAAAAGAAGGGTAATAAAAATTTGGGCTATGAATGAGCTGAGAATAAACTAACATAGCTGCTGAGCAAATTCTTCCTTTTGCTATTTATTTTTTTTTCAGCCATCCAAGGGAGAAAAAATACGAACGAGGGGAAGTAAAGGAGAAGAAGAAGGCAAAAAAAAAAAAAAAAAGTGCCTTTGTAAAATGAAAAGACATTTACCAATCTCCCAAAAAAGCACACATCTTAAGCACAAGATGTATTCTTTCCTGAAGTAAAAATAATGAAAGGACGGAGAACAAAGTAAGGTTGGTTGGTTTGTTTGTTTTTAAGGATAAATCCATAACTTTCCAATAATTTTGCTTTTGTAAGAAATTCAGCTAAGGTCTAGGACTCCATGACAAAAATAACGAAGATGCTGGTACCTAGGAGTGTTCTGAGTTTAAAGGCTATCACACTCATCTGTCTAGGTCCTTTCCTGGACAGGCCACACCTGGGCATAGGAGGATTTGCAAGAGAAAGTGACAAAAAAATCTATTAAAAAATCAGCAGTCACAGTGGATTGCCTTACCAGTATCAGATAGTGTTGATTTATAGGTATGTTGCGAGACTGAACCTGGAAGAGAATACTTATCACTATAATAGTGATTTTTAGATTTTGTAATTCCGTTGACATATCAAGACACCTGTATGACTATTCTCGGTTGCAAAGAATGTGGCACAGTGTCAATGTAAATATATTTGAACATGAATGAGCAATATAGTTTTCGCAACATACGCTACAGTTTTACAGTTTGCTCTGTATGGACAGACCTTAAATAGAATTTTCCTATGTGAATCTGATTCCATTACTGGATCACTATCTTTTAATAGATAATTGAGTCCACTGGAAAGAGAATGTGGATTTCTAATGGCAGCTAGAGAAAACATAGAAATGGCACGGAGTTAGCTGCACTGTGCTTCTCACAAGTAATTCTGAGATTCCCTTTGCATGTCAAGCTGCAGGAGAGAAGAGGTGACAGTACAAGGTGATGGCACAGAAGATAAACAAAAGTATGCTTCTTTCAGAGAGAATGGATTAACTGAAGTGTAGCTGAGTAAAGAGTAATCCCCCTGTTTTACATGCGTGTACTTTTTAATGAGGAGCACAGAGAGGCACAGGATTATGCTGGTCAGTCTTGCTGCCATCTGCAACTGTTGCGTTAAACAGAGTCTTTAACAAAGATAAAGCTGGTGTTCGTTGAGTATGGACCAGCAGAGAGAGGCCCACAAACAGTGGCAGAATTTGGCTTGTGTTTGTCCTTGGGGTCTGAAATCTAGCCAACACGGTTACAGAAAGCTAGCAAAGAATGGTTGGTATTCTGGCTTCACGGCTTGACAAATGAAAGCAAATGAGGGGGCTTTAATGTGCTTAACCGTGAGCAGAGTCAGCAGCTTGCTTCTTAAAAATAAATAAATAAATAAATAAATAAGCTAATAGCTAAGAGAACATACACTTCTGAAGAGGTGTGTTTGGAGTATTTAAACTAGTGGATGAATCTACTCTGAATCCACACAAATCTATACTGCAGCCACTGAGAAGAAATCAGCTATAATGAGCATGGTGTACATTGTTATCCCTCAGATAGCATCACATGTAAAAAGAGATCTCAATTTGATTATAAATTTCTTTTAAATGTTGCTGTATTTGAGACTTTTCCTCTGATTGCATTTGTCATAAATGCTGCCTTTTTTAAAACAAAGAATGAAAGAACAGCAGAACGTTGTCATTAATACTGTGTGAATTTTTGTTTTATTTTATTTTTGATCTTAAAGTTCATCATTTCTTTTAAAAAATTAGGTGAGCAGAAAACCAATCCTGAAATATGTCCTCCTCCCCCTTACACAGTGTACATGAACTGTTTAGTTTTGAAAAGCAGTATTATAGTTTGAGTTTTATTTAACATTGTAATTAGGTACACTTTAAAATTTATGTAAAGGAAACATCTTTTGAAATAACAACATTTTTTTCCCAAAAGTTTTCAATGAATCCTGCTGCTGCAAGAGCTTGAAGAAAAATCACATACAACTTTTAAGATTCTGAAACCTGCATTTTTCAACTGATGGCACTGACTGAATGAACAGTGTTGTAGACCCTGATTCTTCAGAGACTTGTATGTATGATCTTCTGATGTAGATACAGCCCTGCTTTCTGCTAATGGAATTTTATTAAGTTCACGATTAATATAGTTCAGGAGTGGATCTAACTGCAACAATGCACACAAAGCATTTAGCATCATGTTGTTGGTGGACTAACACAAGAGAGTGAATCTACCTTCATCCCAGCTTCTTAAAGGACAGGTCTCATTCCTGAAACCAGCTGAAGTGGAAGGACTTTTAAGAAGGACTTGCAGCCTGGTATGCTATGGAAAAGGGCAAACCAACCCAACCTGAAGCTCACCTCATCTTCCGTAAGGATGACTGCTCTGGGAGGGTCTGTTTCCTTCAAGCAGGACCCACCGGCCTTTGGTGATTTCAGTCACCTGGCAGACCTGCCGTTAGACACCTCTGTCTCCTTCCATGAAATTCTAAGCTCCTACATTGCATGCGGTAAGGAAATAGGTTCTCATTACATCTGTCAAAAGCTCAGTGCCTTGACTGCAGAAAACTCAACAGATGTAAGCAAGAGATGCTTTTAAAAGGGGGGAAAAAAGCTGCATTGTCTCATTCAGTTGCAAATTTCCCACTTCCACTCAGATAAATGTCACACAATTAGTAATCACCAGTAATGAATATAATGGCTCAATTATTTGACTTTATTGATTTTGTTTGACAGTACTGCGTTTAAGTTAAATCTGCTTCACGGTATTGGATAAGAAAACGTGACACCAGAAAGTAGCAAAACTGTGGAACCCTACCAAAAGCATCAGAGGCTGGATCTGTTCTTTATTCACTGTCAAGGTAATTTTTCTTGATGTCTACAGCTGCAAAAATGTTTAATTTAATCGATTATTTATTCATCTATTTTTATTATTTATACTTGATGTATGAGTCTTCAATAACAGTTTGCTTATAAGGCAATACCATGTCACCTATTTTGTCTCTGATGAGTTTTATTCATTCTGATATAGACAGAAACTTTATTACCTGCACATGAAAACTTCATATGCAGATTTTTTCTCAACGGTGTTTCCACTGGTATATTGTTGTGGGTTTTTTGGTAGAAATCTATAATGTCAGCAGGACAGATAAAACTTTATAGAAAACATGTTGATCAAAGAAAATTCAATTCAGGTGAAGTCTGCTTCAGTCAAGGAAGTTACAGAAGGAATATTTTTGGTCTTTTATATAGATGACTGTAATCTGGGGTCAGTTTTACTGCAGTATACGGTATCAGATCATTACTGCATATATTGCTAGTACACTGAGTGAGTTAGCACATTTAACAAGCAACCACATCTCATTGTGGTTACATTAACTGGTTTGTGCACCTGAGCCTGTGGTAAAGCATACTAGATTAAACCTCAACAAAAGTTAATGCCCTTTATCTTGCAGTGGGCTGCAGGCAAGTTATCAGTTAGAAAGGCCTGGCTGATGTGGTAACTCATTAACTTGCTCATTTTTCTGAGCCTTAACTTTTGTCTCTTTTTCTGTGTTTCATTGACTAGATGAAAGTGTTTTCGAATCACTGTCGGTGTCCTGCTGTGTTTGAGCAATAGTTCTTGAGGAAGAATTTCGGATCAGTTGAAGCAAAAAAAAAGAATTTTTAACCATAAGCAAGTCTTTTGTGTGAATTTGTAACTAATTGCCTCATTCTTTAATTTAATCAGAAATATGCTGACTCTTTGATAACTTCCAAAAATAAGCTACTAGAAAACCTTCGTTTTAGGAATTCTGAGTAAACTGTGAATTTCAGTAAAAACACTCTTTAAATAAATTATTGGACAGATAGTTGAACACTGCTATATCCTCATGTTGGATCAACCCTCATGTATTTGAATCCTAACACTAAGCTACAAACAGTCCAATTTCTAAAGGAACAGGAGACTTCTTGGAACAGTTGTATCCTGCAAAATGGGCTTAGAAAAATCAATTATAAGAGTAAAAAATATTCTAAACTTTCAGTAAATAGAAGAAGAGAATTCACTGGAAGAAAGTATAGGTGTTTTCTGTGTCACCGTTAAATAAATTCTCTAAGTACTGACACTGAATTTGGTACACTGAATTATCCTCTAATTATTTACAATCTGCTTTATGCCTTTTACTGAAAATCTTTCTTAAGCTTGCTTTTTTAGAGTTTAATTCCTGCCTGTAATTTCCCTTTCACTGGATATACATGCTAAAGGTTAGCATCTGTGAGCTTCAAACACATATTTTAGTTCAGGACTTTGGCAAAAAATGTTGAAAGTACCTAAGAAATCAAGACTCATTTCTAGTTACTATTTAGGTAATTCTGTCCTCATTGTCCCACACAGTTTTGCTGACTTTGTTATTTTAAACTATTTGAGGCATAAAATGAATCATAAAAATGAGTAAGAACTAAAATATTTTTTTAAATTGTAAATTTAGAAAGCAGTGAACCTCATAATATGCTAACTCCCTACACTCTGCAAATCCTGCTCCGAACTCTTGACTCCTTTTATTTTGCTCTGTTTTATCATTTTGGACAGCATGTGGCAGATTCTTTTACTCTTTTACCTTTGTGAAGGCCATACTGGGTTTATGAGATGCAGATCTGAGATAGGTGCAAGATCTGCATGTGTGGGCCCCTGTCCCCGGGTACAGAAGCCCACAAATCAAGCAGCTGCACAGCTCTCAGTACATACAGACATATTTGGAGGAAGAGCTGCCATCAGCACTAAGGAAAGCTTGAAAACACTTACAATTTCAGGGTGTACCTGGGACTTAAAGGCAGCCTGAAAATGCATTTTCATTACCTCTGAAAAAAAAGAGAATGATTTCAATGAATATGTAAAATGCAAACACCATGACATCTGCAAGCAGAAGCTATGCTGGTTTCTCAAATTAGTTTAGACTTCACATATTCCCCCCCACCTTCTGTTTAACAAATGTATGCACAGATGATAGAAAAAAATGAAGTCTACGGGAGAAAAAAAAAGGGGGGGGGATGAATTAATTCTCCTGTCACTCAAGTAGTTATAAAACAAGCCAAGCATATATTGAAGGTGAATGTTAATGGCTAAGGAGGCAGACAGATGGTTCAACTTTTCTTTAGGTGGTTCATCATACTTTATTATTCACAGAAAATTGTCTTTGATAAATGGATATCAAGTTAAAAAGATATTAAAGCATCATACAGTCACCTTTTGATTATGGTCAAGCAGAGTATCTTTGATATAGTTCTGTCACTTTTCATTGTTTGCAAATACAAGCTTTTTACTTTATCAGAGACTATTTGTATATATTAAACTCACAGTTTGCTTCTTGAACTTAAAAGCAAAGTGTAGTTCAGTAGAACCCATAATTGGTATTGAAGTTTCACTGTCACTCTATAGTAATGACACTTTCTTTTTAAGATAGTTGCTAGTGCTGCAAAATGATTACTGCAAGACTTTTCACTTTAGGAGAAGCTCAGTGTATTCTGGATCTTTCAGGAGATGCTTCAGTATGTCAGGGTACTGAGACAACAATATTCGTATTTTCAAGGAGCAGGTCTTTTTTTTTATTTGCTTTGCTATGTTGAGTTATGATTAGGAAAAATATATGCATAACCAACTAGTTGAGGGAAACTGGAAATGAGATGGCTAAGCACCAGCTGCTAATACTGATATGGCAAAGGCTTTTCCTTGCTCTAGAGACAGAAAAATAAGAGTGTTTTAGGAAGTACAGAAGGCACATCCCATTGATGTCTTTCCCTTACTACTTTCAACCTTACCTGCTATGGATGTAAAACATGGCTGAGTTCTAGCTGCAGATTTGGAAAGAGTCATTCCAAGGCATCAGTTTTCTTCTCTTTCCAAATTTATGGGTGGAGAATGACCTACCTGGCAGAAGTTTCCTTCTCTGTAATACAGCATGAGTCTCTTAGTTACTAGAGTTACAGGTAGAAATTAGGCTTCCAGTAGATCAGTACTTACTCTTTGTTTGGTGGGTACCAAAATACAGAAGCAAAATTTTGCATGGACAATTTATGTTTACATGGTGGGGAACCATGTCAGTTTTTTAACAAACTCATGCCATCACATCCATATTTTCAATCCCTACTTGATTTGAAAAAAAAAAAAAATCCCATTGACCCCAATTTTCTGGTGTCACACTTCTGTGTGAACTCAGCAGTTAAAGTTTCTTTATCTTTGTATGTTATTTACCGAAAATGCTAAAATATAGCTGCTGCACAGTGTATAACTTGTATTAGACTTCCAATATTAATGCATAATATTGAAGCAAGCATGCTGTGCTTTGAATTCTTCTATCAATTCACCTGTGTAATTGACCAGCGTCTCATGGGTATAGATACTGCATTTCAGAGAAGTTGAACTCCTGCAAGCTGGACAGTTAGATAGTTCTGGCCAATTTAATTATGCAAATGGGAATTCATTTTCTAGGGAATATATTATCAGCATTACTTCAAAGACTTGTATAGAATTCTCTCCTATCATCTTTTTATGGGTTTCTTTTCTTTGTTGCACACGTGAAAATGAAATATTACAATACTCCCAGAAAACTTGGTGAGAGAATAAATGAACTAATGCTTCCTGTTCCAGTTAGAGAGCAGTAGGCTAGGAGTAAGAAGGTAGCAGTTTTGTTCCCTCTTCCTCTCTTGTCTTGTGCATATGATTTTATGGAAAAATTCTGTGGAATTAGAAAGAATACAGCATTACTGATATTTTAAATCGCATCAAGGAATTTATTAAAATGCTTTAATGAATGCTGTAGCAGTAATTGTAACTGATAATTTTCTAATAAAATTTTTTGTTTTGTAGAAGCTTTTTTTCTTTGATTTTGTAAGACTCTCTAGTAAGCTGTAAGGTAAAAAAGCCTGCAATAGTCTGTGCCCTTCAAAAATAATCACTGTGAAAATATCCTACGAACTGAAGAATGAGTGGCACGTTGCACCCTGCTGGGAAACCTGGAAGCGGTATCCTAATGCATGTAAAGTTCTGGAAATTAGACTCTTCTTTCCACTGTAAAGTTAGTATAGTGGACAACCTCAGTATTCTAGTAGAGTATCTTTAATGTAATGAAATTAAACAAACAGGAGTATTTGGAAACAAGGAATTATTTTATAAATTATTTTTAAATTTTGATGAACTAGTCTCTTTCCCCATTTTTTCAAGCTGTCAGTCTTTTCTTGGGCTCACCAAGGGGAGACTTTATAGCAGCACTTCAGCGTCACAAGAACGTGTGCTTGAAGTGTTGGACCTGAAAAAACTTTTCTACTCACTGCCTTCATTCTCTGCATTAGTGCAAGGCAGAAGCACTCATCTGCATAAACTGCTTCTCAAAGTTGACTTATCTCTGGGACTGGGTTTTTAATTTTTAGAGTTTTATTTAATTAGCACATAATTTCTTTTTAAAAATGAATTCTTTTAAGTCTTTTCTAACCTCTCATAGAAGTGGACATATTTATAACTTCAGGCCTCGTTCTTAAGGAATGATGGTAACCATAATTATAAGCACAGGGCAGAGCTTATAACATTCTCCAATAGTTTTGAGTGTTATAAAGTCATAAAATACCTTCACATTTCCAGTTTTAAAGTATGAGCAAATCTTTCTGCGATGCAAGTGGCTTGTAGGCAATCAACCTGTCTCATGATCTCAGTCAAGAAGTCGACTTCTGAAAGTTTTTAAAGAGCAGAATCACAACGTTAATTCAGGGCAAAAAAAAGTTTTGCTGTAATGAAATCTACCGAAAGTGCTAACCCACTTTCAGCTTCCTTTGTAGTTAAGAAAGAGAAGCTGACACCTCCAAAGGGCGAATCATCTCCCTTAGTAAAACAGCTATGTTAGAACTCCCCATTAATTCCAGAGAGATCCTAGATGAATAATGTGAACAAGGATGCTCTGGTTAGGTGAAGGAAATCATTTCTAAATGACCAGATCTCTATGCTTTGGTAAGGCTATAGATAAACTACTAAAGATTGGTATCATACTAAATTGCTAAAGGAATTATTCTTGGTCTGCCTTCACCTTGATATAGTCACATTTTACTCTGGTTTAGAACCAAAAGAAATGAAAAAATACACAGAAAGTTTCTGGTGTTAAATTTAAAAAGTGGTGTTAAATTTAACATGTAATTTGAGTCAAGAATATGACTCGTTCCTTAAATTGTCCTGTTTAATCCTTTCTATTTTAAAACTTTAGCTCAAGTAATATAGATGTAATTACTTGCTTAGGCAGAGACTTGCCTGATCTATTTTTCTGATCTGACAATCTATTTTTTTTTTGTTACTAATAATTTTGTGGTTTCTGATCATAAGAAGTCAGGTTAGTGACCAAGCCATTGGCTTTGGGGTTCTGTTCTCCTCTTTGCCCCGTAATCTTGCAATGTTTGTTTGAATCAGCGGCCAGTAGAATAATGCATAATGCAGCTGGCAAACACCTAATACTTTGTATTTTCATGTTCAGTTGGTTCCTTCCTGCCACTATTCAGCAACATCCTCCATTTGTTCACTGTCTAGTTCATCAGTATAATATTTTTGATTGAAAAACAGCTCTGGGATTCGCTTCCCAGTATTTCTCCTTTCCATTCCACACCAACAGCCAGTACAAAGCTGAAAGAGGACGCACAAAACTTAAAACTTCACGAATGCATGACGGAAAATGCTTTCAATGATGAAGATCCAGTAACTGCTGATAAAAGCCGGCTGGTGATCTGCTCTTCAACTGTGAGAAGAAAGCCTTTCCCATACACACCGCGTTAAAAAATTCTTCTCTGTATTGTCCAAAAATTAAACCTCTTAAGCAATTGCTTTGTTAGTTGTGTGCTAAAGAAATAATGTGAAAACAAGATGTAGAAGCCAGAAATCTGCACATCCCTTGAAGTAAATTGTATGTTAAACAGCGTTGCCGGCAGCCTTTTAATCAGCAAACATGCCCATCCAGTTCTTGTTCCGTTTCATTAAATAATTTTCTCAAACAGAAATACGCATGTTAATTCTTTATGCTGGGAGCTAGGAGCTTCATTCATCAGCCTGGCTGTAATTTGTCAAGAGCGTGCGAAGCCAGACTGCAGAAAACAGCTGCCCGAATCGGCTCCGGGGACGCAGAGGACAACAGGCACGTACCGACGGGCAACACAGGGAGGCCGAAAACCCAGTACTGGTCAGCATAAAGGGGTGACAGCACAAGCACCCTGGATTTCTGATTTTGGGTAGGTGTGTGTCACACAGAAAAGCCCAGAGTTGGGAAATTTCACCTAACGTATCGCTAATCAGCACATTTTGGAGGTGTCCCTGCCCCGGCAGGAGCTGCCCGCGGCTGCTGCCCCTCTAAGGGGATTTATCGATTGATTGATTGATTTGGGGGGGGGGGTTGCAGCGCCCCGGCACCCCTCAGGAGCGCGTGCAGCCCGGCACCGCCCGCTCCTGCCTCCGGACACCTCGCACCGAGCCACCCCTGCGCCTCCGCGCCCGAAGCGCCCGCGCCCCGCGGCGCCGCTGGTCGGAGGCGGCGGGAACCGGTTCTGACCGGCGCGCGGCCGTTAGCGCCGCTCGCCCTCAGCGCTCCCCGCTGCAGCGCCGCCCCAGGCTTGTCCCTTGCGGCCCTGAGGGCGGCTTTTAAGGAGGGGAGGAAGGAGGCTGCTGATGGCGCAGATTTGCACCTGTCCCAGCGGGCGTCATGAAGTACTCTCAGAGGCAGACTTCGGAAAAGTTCCGGTTGCTTTTGGTCAGTGTTGGCAGGAAAAGGTGGTAAGGTAGTTTCCTGCTGGAAAAAAATAGGCATGCTGTAAATTTTGAAGTATTTAAGATTTTTTTAAAAATTATGTTTTACAAGAATTGCTGCCTGAAGTAGTATTTGCTTACGTTTGGAATGTCTACTTCAAACATACGCAGCGGAAGACCGTAGAGTCCAGCCCTGTCACAGCCTTGCCCTGCTACTGATACCGTGCTCTGGCTAAGTTAATATGCGGGCTGCTAGTAGAGTGACAGGCTGTACACATGATAAAATAATCCGTCTTTTGACAGTTACTTTGTGTAATAGAATAGTACAGCATTATTACTCAAAGGGGGAAAATAATCTGAAATTCAGTAATAATCACTCGGATCAGATCTTACAGGATGCAGAGAGATTTTTTTTTCAAGAACTCTTTTATTTCCATCTTCACTGTAGCATCAGATTAATACTGAAATTTTCTATTAGAATTCCTTTCAGTTACTCAGTGCGAGTGACACTCTTGGTAATTAACGTAAATATCAAGACTAGATGATTCTTTTTTAATAGGCATCTTTCACGGTATGTGTCGAGTGACCCAAGTTAGTTGTAAACCGAAGGCAGACCAGAGCACAAATGACTGTGTTCTGGAAAAATGGTGAAAAGGGAAATTGCAGTGGTGGATCAGATTAAATTGTTCTTACCTGCTGTGGTAGCCCAGAGGCCTGGCACAGAGGCGCGTGTCCTCTTGTGATGGATATTGTGTATAGACATACACAGCAAGAGATGTCCCTACTCTGTCAAACTTAGAGGTTCGAATAAACACAACAAAGAAGAGTCAGGGACGGTAAATTGTACAGGTGAGGAACTGCAGTATACAGGGGTTAAATGACCTGCGCTTCGCTGTCTGGGCAGGAATGGAGTGTTTCCACTGCCTTTATAATGAGTAATATGCTTCATTTAGATTTTGAACCAAATTGTATATTATATTAACATATATGAAAGGTTTGAATTTGCTAATATTTATGTACATAACCTTGTAGCATTAAGAAATACACAGCTGTGAATAAAAGCAGTGGATTCACCAATTCCATTCATAAAAATATTATTGAATCAGTCTTCATGTATCATGTAGCCAGCCACAGTCCTTCAGATCATTAAGGATTTCTGATACTTATTTTTCATTAAAGGAGAGGGATAAACTATGGAAAGGCTTTCAATGGCAAAGAAAAATACAGCGATATATATTGCAGTGTTTTTTCCAGTATACAGTTGTGTTGATTTAAGCAACCTGTAAAAGGAAAACTAAGAAAAGTGATACACTAGTCCAAGTAGCAATTGTATATTTACTCTGGATTGCTCATGTTTGCTTCTACAAATTCATAACCTGAGGTAGAAATGAACAATGAAAGGGAAAAATCGAGCATGTAAAATCAATTGATGTGCTGGCTGGCTACCAGAACGTCTTTATTTTCAATAACCGTCTTCAGCCATGTTTTATATCTATTTATCACTGAACTCATTGGGCAGAAAAAAAAAGGTGCTAGCGTTAAATGCCTCATGAATATGCACAGAAAATGTTGCCTTTTGCTTAAATACCAACATTTACACTAATGTTTTTGTTCTTTTGTGTTTAATAAGAATGCCAGATAGTGGATGCTGTGGGCTAAGGTTGTTCATTAACATTGTTTTTTGGGTTTTCTTGACATTTTCTTTCAAGATGCATGTGAAATAAATGCAGATGCTACATGTACTATTAGCGTATCAATAATTTCTAAGAAGACATAGTGAAAAGTAGGGAATGGCCTCAAAAATACCTTACACTTTTTGAAAGGTAGATCCTAATTTTTAAGGAGAAATAGAGTTGATGATCGAACTGAAATGTCACTAAATGCTTGCGGACATTCAGCAGCCAAGGAAGTTCCAGAGAAGTATGTTTGCTAAAGTGGAGTACCTGAGCTGGCATTGTTGTGTTTCTTTTACTTGTCATTAACATGGACAGCCCATCAACATCTAGACTATTATTTAGCTTATTTACCCTTTTTATGACACCAACAATAAATTTGGTATACCCATTCAGTTTGGCCCGAAAACCTCGTGAATATATGGAAAAGATGTGGATTGTCCTTTAGGGGTGGAAAATAAAAGGAACAGACAGAAGATGTCAAACAACTTCACATATTATACCACCTCACCTCTTGTAGCAATTCTGTTTTTTTTAAGCCTGTCATGATGTCAGTGCAAGCACATATATATGTGGGCACATGTGTAGATATATATATGCCATTACAAAAATACTTTTGATCCATTTCAGTGCCCTATCTACAAAGCCTACAGCTACCAAAGCTTGTTACATTGTAGTTAACCCTGCTCGTGTACAGCCAGAGACAAACAGAAACACTGTGGCAGCTGAAGAGAGGCAGGCCCTTTCTTGTTCGCTAAGCAGGAAAGCGTTGTGCCTTGATGCATGCAAAAGACTTAATATGCAAATGATGTAATTGGCAAAGGGGTGACAAGTGGGTCCAGAAAGTTCAGTTCGATAAAGATGATGACATGCAGAAAGCAACTCATTCTTACTTGAGTTTGCTTTATGTTCTTTAGTCTGCTGCAGAGCTGTTCATTAGTGTTGGTTAGATGTCAAATACCTGCTCATCCACTTCAGCTCCATGTCTTCAGTTTGATTACTGGAGAGAATGCAGCAGGTCCCTGAGGAGCAGTCCGGGGCAGTAATCAGCTCTAAGAAGTTTCTTTGTATCCTAAGGTCATTAACAATTAGCCTTGGCCCAAGAACCTAGAGATTATTTTTAGTATATGTTACATTTTGTATCTTTTTTAAAATTACATTTTAATCTTGTATAGCAGTTGTGGATTTAAACCACATTTTCAAATAAACTGTGCATTTGGTATAGGAATTTTGTTTGCTGTGTATCTAATACCTTACTGTTATGTGTTCTCCTAGCAGAGAAGATAACTAACATTAGAAAGTCATCTTTATTATAGCAAACCTTGTTTTAATGAATAAATTTAGAAGGTGACTCACGTAATCTAGATGGAATACTATTATCTGAAAAACTCTGCTTCTGTCCAATGGAGGGAGATTATTTTTTTCCCTCTCTTCTAAGGTTCCACATTTCTAATATTAAAATCTTTTAGAGAGGAAAAAAATTGAAACAGTTCACTGTTGTGCTTTTTAATTGTACTTTCATTTGGAAGAATTATTTCTCTCCTTTTTTAAATCTTACGGTTAATGAAAAGAAAAGTTTTGACACTGAGTGTCTTGATGTGTGGGCTTGTCTTGGTTGAATCCTCTTGTGTTCTTGCATCTGTTATACAGTCTGCTAGCTCATATAAAGAATTTTAAAATACAATCACAAATGACACTATGAGTTTTTATCTTTTTTGAAGAATCTAGATATTGCTTGGCATAAACAGTAGTATTATTTGTGATATCTTAGAGAAAAATAAAGAAAAAAATCTTAGTGAACTGTATAAAGCACTTACAGGCAGGTGAATCAAAATTTCCTTGGGCAAGACAAAAAAAAAAAAAAAAAAAAAAAAAAAAAAGCTGTCTAATTTCAAAAAAAAAGCTATGTGTAGGTATTTAGTTACTAGTTTTTACTGATACTGCTTTTGTTGTCAAGCATCTATATTTATTTTATTTTGTAAAGCTCAGTGTGTTCTGTAATGAACAGTGAACATTACTAGTCTCATTATATACATGAGAAAGTGAGGCATGAGTTGGTGGCAGTAGTGGCAGCAAAGAAAGAGTAGTGAGAATGCTGCCAAGCTGCTTGATTTTGAGGCTCATACCTGAATGAAACAAAACAAAACAAAACAAAAACCATTAGATACTGAAATACTTCCTCCTAAAAAATGAAATCAAATGAGTATGGTGGTGTGGGATAGAAAGAAGCATTTTCTCTTAGAGCTCCCCTAGATGGTCTCTGTATGGAGCAGCAGACTGCTGGTATGATTTTTAAGATACTGAAGCCCAAAGAGAGACCATGTAGGTCAACTTGAGGCTAACACAAGTTTGCAAGTGAGTAATGAAGATGAAAGGTTGGAGAGGATTATTTTCCCCAGGGGAAGTTCAGATAATTCACCTCCATATTCTGTCTTTGCTTTAATTTCCTCCTTTTTCAGCTTGAAGCTGAGACTTGATAAATCTGAGATTTGTCATGAAAACCCAAGGGGGAAGGAGCAATACTGTAACTTTTAAATTTATAGCAGAAGTCTACTTAAAAGATAGTAAAGTATCAGTATGGGGAGGAAGATACCATGAGTACTACATCCTGCAATGAAAAATAGGTCTTGCCTTGTCTGTCTGTGGTTGCAATGCTAAGTGGGTTTCCATCTAATGTGCAATCAAAGCACTCTCTGTGAAAAGAGAGGCAGGCTCACTGATGATCAGGCATTTAAAAAACACGAGTGCTCAGCAAATTTTAACGGAAATCAGGTGAAATGTTTCTCCAGAAGATGCCAGTGCTTCTTTGTATGCTATATTCACTGATAGAATACAATGACAAATGATGTGTCACGTCAGTGCACAACACAATGTATTTGTGATGAGTAATATCCTGAACAAAAATTTCATTGCACTACAGCAGAATTCATCCTTCTTACATTTCCCTTGACCCCCACATAACCAAACCCATCAGGCTTGATTTTGCACAGTGTACAGGCACAGTATTGATCCTGTGTTAGTGAGATCAGTACTCCAAGGCCTCTAAATTACCTTTGCCATGTAACAGGATGGAGGCTTAAGAGATAGGTTGGGAAGTTCATCACAACCTGAAAATCAAGTTGTGATGGGGTGAAAGCTTGACTAAGGGCGAAGATCCTTTAAGAGAACAGCTGATTCCAATAGCTCTGCCATTGATTACAGAGCATATAAGTAGAGCATGAGGTAGGCTTACCTAATCAACCTCTGGAGTATAACAGAGCAGGATCTGCTGGTGGCTGGTTACTTGGGGACCTGAGGGAAGCCAGGAAGGTGGAGAGGTTAGTGAGAGGCTGAACAGAGCCTGGGGTGTGTGCAGTGCACACAGAGCATATCAGAAAAAAGAGTGCTCGTGGAAGCTTAGGCTTTCAAGCAAATCCATTCAAATTGACAAATATGCAGCAGGTTCATGAGAATTACTGCTGGGTATTGTGTTTTGTTCTCCTGAGACCCTGCTTTATATTTATTTCGTTAATAGTTGAACATCCTTGTGTCTTACTATCCTAAGCCAAAATTTCTTGAGTTTTGTTAAATTAATGCAAAGAATGTTGACTGGGAAAGGAGGAGATACACACAGTTATGTAAGAGGTGAGGAAAGTGTTCAGCATCCCTTTGGCTCTATCAGGTGATAAATGAGAATGTGCAAGTTGGGGATTTCTTACTGGGGAAAGTGAGGAGGTGTATTTAAAGTCCTCATACTTTTTTAGTAAGAGGTATCATGGAGCTGCTCATAGGCTTGATCTACCCACCCCTAAGCAACAGTAGGTATTATAATGCCCCCAGGTCTCTTCCCTGTTCTTAATGGACATAGTAGATTTGCTTCATACCTTATCTAGGCTGGGATAACACAGTATCTGATTAAGAAAAAACCTGTACCCTTCTCTGTGAGTTAGCAAGAAGGTGGCTAACAACTTGAGAGGAAATAGGAACTGCCTATTCCTTGTCTGTTAGCTTTTATGTTAATTGAGCCACTAGCTAGCAGGGGATTCACAAGCCAGATTCAGATAGATTTTTCCCGAGGGGAAATGGGAATTGAAAGAAGAGCTAACTGGAGGAAGGAAGAATCCCAGTTTCAGGTGGTTTATCCCCTCTCCCCTTTCCCTTGTGCTAAAGGCTGCTCACAAGGCAGTGCATTTTGCTCCACGTTGCTCAAGGCTATGCCTGAAGGCACCTTTTAGTATTATCCATTCATATTAAGGCTGCACACCTGAGACAGCCGCAAGAGTTGAAAAGGTTTCACAGAGGAAAAGTCCCAGTCTGCTTATGGTTCTCTAATGCAAAGTATCTAACCTACTTTGTTAACAAAGGGAATGTCTTTTAATCTAGGTTGGGGACAAACTATTGCTTTTTGACAAGAGTTCTCAAACAATTTTAAGAGCTTGACACCATGCCAAACTCTGCTCCCCCCACAAATCCTCAACAGTCAGGTTGTATGTATGTTTAAAACTTGCTGACACATCACACACTACTTTTTTAAAACTGTAGCTACTTAATATACCTGCTAGTTTAGAGATAGCAGAATATTAAACGAATTCTGCAATGCTTCTTTAATGCTACTTTATAGTAGTAGAGTGATGGTAAAAGCTATCTGCTATAGACAGACTCCCTTTGATGGGAGAAATTCAATCAGATCTTTAGAAGATGCTTTCATAGAATGCTGAGAATTTTCTTGTGTTTCTGCCACTTCCCTGAATGTCTGTGGTTGGCACTTTGTGCTTGTGTTGTACATGGGAGATTTGGGAGTCTTTCTGAAATCTGTGTGTTAGCGTTAGAGAAGAAAATAACACTACAAGAGATGCATCCCCCAGTGAAAAATTCGCTTTTAGAATAGCCTTTTTGTAACTGAGCCGCATTACAAACCCTGTGTCCTAGGTGAATGACTGGGTCTCTGTTCTCTGGTGATGTAAGAAGGGCTAAGGTGTGTGAATCTGCAGCAGAAAAACTGTTAAAATGATAGGAGTAATGCAAGCAGCAGGTAGCTTTGCAGTCCTGATCTGAACTCAAAGGTGATTCCTATTCAGGCGTGGGTGGTTTTTTTTTTTTTTTTTTTTTTTTTGAACTGGTCTGCTACTTAATACCCTTTATTCATCCTTAAATTAGCAATAGTGCAAAACAAGCACAGGTTAGCTAAGAGAGCAAGGGTTGTCCTTGAAATGAAATGGCTTCTAAGCTGAGAGTGCTTGGTCAGACTGCACTGTTACCATGGCTTCTCCAGGTGTCCTAGCATTTTGTGCTTTATTGCTGTCTCCTCTGGGCTGTGGTGGATGAGCCTTAATCAGGTTGTAGCGTTTGTGGTGTGTACAAGCAGTGTTTGAGGTCATAGAAGAGGACAGGAAGATACGAGCTTCTCTTACTGTGAGCAGCACAGACAGGCTGTGACTAGCCAAAATGTAACCTAGACAGGTTTTCTCTGAAGGCTGTGAACTTAACTTAAGAGACTTCTGGCTTATGTGTAAAGTTCTCTTCTCCCCTTCCCCCCCGCCCCCTTCTTGCATGCCTGGTTTGCTAAACTGTTTCCTGTGCTGTTAAATTACTCTGTTCATGTCTAATCCTGGAATTATGTGGACCTCTCAGCTCTGATATGGCATCTTTCCCCTGCCTGGAGCTCGGCTTCTTCTTAGTGTTCAGACAATGAGAGGAAAAACAGAACAAACCCCTCTATGCAGAACAAATGTTTTCATGCTATGTAGTATCTCAGGGCTATTTTGATATCAGGAAGGTGATGGTAACAAAATGACATTGCTCAACCCAGAGCAAGTTTAATATCACTGCTATTACTGAACAGCTGTGGTTCTCTCCTTTTAGGTGGTGCCCACAGCATTTCCAAAGCTTTCAGCTCAGCCTTGCTACAATTGTTCATAAGAACTTTGCTACTAGTGTCCCTGAAAACAAGGTGAAATCTTCTTCTTCTCTCTCTTTTTTTTTTTTTTTTTTTTTTCCCTAAGGAAAACTGGACCCTTTGGAAATCAATAGATAGACTTTCACCACTTCCTGAAGTGCTAGCTGAAATGTTAGCAAAAACAAAACAGAAAAGGAAATAATATAGTCTCAGTACAAACCTCTCTGCCTTACAGCTCAGACCTGCTGATTTCTCATTGTTCTCATAACAAGGTCTTATATTGTGACAAGAACAGAATTGCTCCCTTCCACAGCTCTGAGCTGAATTCTTCCTTTTTGAGTTGTCTGACTCAGACATGGACAGAGTCAGAAGGGCTGTGCAGCAACTGGCTAGCAGGTTGGTAAGGTTCTCCTTTGAAACAGTTCCCTCATTGTACTTAAGTATCAGAAGGATGAAGATCTAGCTTCCTTTCCTGGGACCAACCAGTTTCAGTCTAGTTGAGTTTGTTCCCTGAATTGTGAGAAACATTCAATCACATCTGACTTTCCTGAATTCTGGTGTTTATGAGGTGTGGTAAGTAGCCACTTACCACAGTGGCTTATCTACTACAGAAGCAGACCCTGCAAAGTTAAAAGTCAGAAGGTGGAAGCTAATACAAAGAAATGTATTTTAAAAGAGAATAGAAAGGTGCTGTGTTCTGTAAGGAATGCTGAAACGAAATAGAGAGAAAGCACAGAATAGCTGCTGTTGATAGATGCTGTATTGGTGGTACAGAGCAGTGCAGGGGGTTGGGGGTGAGAACAGGTTAAAAATTGGCATGGAAAAGAAGAAAATATTAGTAAAAAGAGTTGAAAAGAATGTGTTTGCAAGTAGAGGAGGATGGTTTCAGCTTCACAGAAATGGCTTTATTCCTTGGTGTAACAGTGCAACCAAAGAAAAATAGTTATCTGAACTGAGAATTATCCAAGGTAATGAAGTAAATTAAATGATCCCACAGCATTTGTTTTTTACCTCCAAAGTCACTAAATCCTTTCTGGGCTTGTAAAAATCATGCATACTGGATCAGAGTTCTCATCCTCCTTAAGGCAAGGGACATCACAAGGCCAATAAGTTATAACTGTCAGTTTCTAAAATGTTTAAATGATATGCATCTTTCTAGAGTTCCCAGGTAAATGCAAGAACATTGAATTCATTGTTCCGGTGACCTGTGTCAGGGAAGCTGAACTTGAGACCTTGAGTGAAAAAAGTCTGTGTTGTAAAGCTGGGTGGAACATTGCCTTTTCTCAGGGAATGTCACCTTTTACTTATTAGTTTAAATTCACAAAATTATTCAGTCTTTTTCATGTATTGAAGACAGCATTTGGCCCTATGGTAGTTGAAACGAAAAAGATGTTTGTTACTATATCTTTTTAAGAAACAGCAGTTTCTGATAGCAGGAAGGCAGTAAGAAGCATAAGAAAACAAGCAATTCCACTTCTATTTTCCCTCCTCCCAAAACAGTATTACAGTATTTCACAAAAAGAGGAAAAAATATTGTTTGATAATGTGTTTCTTTCTATTGTACTTCTGCATTAGAGAAAACCATATTGTAAGTGCCTGGTAGCTTCTGCACCATGTTTTATTGGGTAATTTTCAAGATGCTATGCACTGGCAGTGTAGGTGGCCTCTTGGGCTAGGCACTCTACAGTGCAGAAGTACAGAAAGCTTTCTGCCCCAGAGAACTAGAAAGATAAAGTAGTAGCGTAGAAGGAGGTACATGGAAACAGGCAGACTAAATGACATTAATACGTTAATCCTGAAATTTTAGTTTGGTGCCCCCCCTACCCTCAAGTGATTTTGGATAAAACACTTCAAAAGCACCTTAAGTGTCTTTGCTATTGTTACTCACATGATTTGAAATAATATTCCATTGCTCTATGACTGCTTTTTATTCCTAAATTACACAAATGTTTCTAAAATAGGGCAAATTGCACAGGCAGTTGCCTGGCCTGCCCAAACAACCTGCCTCTTTACCAGATTACCAAAACATTAACTACTTGGATTATTAAAAAACAAAACAAAACAATTTAAAAACTGTGGCTTAAAGCACACTTCATCAGTAGGTCTCAGGGGCTTAACACAGACAGAGATGCATGCAGTTGACTTGGTTGAATTATATGTGTAAATAATAGAATCTTGTATGGATATGGTGTACTAAAAATACAACAGAAATACTGTGAATACGCAACTGGGCACAAAGGTTAGATTCATAGGGCGAAGGCACTTTTAATTTACTAGATGCTTTCTACTGCTGTGTTTTGAAGTGGGTTTGATTATGTTGCTCTCCAGCTTGCAAGAAGATGTAGAGTTTAATAGATTTAGACTTTGCTTTAGAGAGACGCCTGTGTTGCTGGTGCATACTATTCTTTCTTTTTGTCCTGCAGGGCAGATGTGTACATTTAACTGGTAACTGCATATTTCTCTGCATCTGCATCTCCAGGCATTTTTTATCAGACTTATAAAGGTTCATATAAGGATAGATCTATATCTGATAATGTCCCATCACTGCAAAAAACATTGTCAAACCACATAGATATTGCATTATAGAATTCATTGGGCTCTTAGTTACTTCAAAACTGGTCTGTTCAGATAGATTCATGGTTGTCAGACTTGTTTTGTTTTAGTTAAGTAAGTAGTTAAGAGGTTTATGGAAGGTTCATTAAGAAACCTTTCAGATTTAAGATGACTTAATAAGGGAATTCAGTGCCCCAAATCTGATTCTCTTGTTAGAACTAGTGTTGTTCTGTTGAAGACGTGAAGACCTGTGAGCTGAAAATCCTCAAAGCTAAGAAGTCTTATATGTAGCTGGTACTCAAGAGTTAGTAAATGGCGGAGAAATAAGAATTCCCAGTTGCCTGCGTGCAGAGTGTTTCAGTCAATGAGTGCTGTGAAAGCACTCACACAAGTAGTAAAATTATAAAGAACAACTAACACTCACATTGTCTCTGTGTCTTCTCATCAAACTGTTCTAAAACTTCTTGTGAGCATCACAATAAAGGAGAGTTTTATGGAAAGAGGGAACATCAATGAAATGCTGTAGTGATTTTTGGAGCTCCTTCCAAGCATGAGAAGTGATTTTGGGGGGAGGGGGGAAGCAAGAAAACACTTATTTGAACATACGTCAAAGTAGGCAATGGAGATGACTGCTGTGAATTCATCAGTGATTGGTGCTAGCCTCTTGATACTGAATGAAAGATGGTAGCTGTCTTTGGAGAGAGTGCATTGTTGGATTACTGGAAATGAGGACAGGCGAGTTGTATCTCATTGCAGAGAAAAAGAATCCAGTGAAAAGATGTGAAGAGGTAGGGTGGTATTGTCACAACTATGGAATAGGAACATCCATTTTGCTCTGGGTCGTGTTTTCACCTGCGTTTCATAGAGAAAAGGGGATGGCAGGAATTGAAGTATGAGAGAAGCTACACCACCACTGTAGTCATGTGGATATATAGTAAAGGTAACATTTAAGCTGTTACTCAGAGATTGTAGAAGACTTTGGCATAGCCTGCATGTGAATGCCTTGGAGGAGAGTATGAAAAGGAATGAGTATTTGTTTGGGTTAGTGTATGTTCTAAAATTAGCAGATGTTTTATTGGCTCTCTGCATAAGTTTTGGCAGGACAAGTACAAAAGGAAGTGTTTGTATTAAAATGTTATGGGAGTGGATGTCTGATATGTAAATTACATTAAATGCTTCACAGTATGCAAAAAAGGCAGCTGGCATATGGTTAGGGTTTCATAAGACAGAGATAGTATCAGCTGATGAGAACGAGTGAAGCATCTGCATTAATGTGGAGAGCACTGTGGACTGCATCCAGTGCAGCATATTCTTGCTACAGGAAGCTAGCAAGAGAAATACTATCTGAAAATAAGTTGTATAAAGAACTGAATTTCAGGCCGACTCATCTGAAAGGGACATAGCTGGGTAACCTGAATCCCAGGGAGTTAGATACATACTTGCAAGGCTAGTCAGATAGGCCAAAATGATGCCCTCCTTAGGAAGGGCTGATATAAATTTGGTCATTGAGGTGGGTTTGTAGTGATGCCACTTGGAGATAACATTGGTTGCCCAGTGAGCCCTCTGCACGTGATTTTACGGGGTAGCATACAGATATATGGACAACCCTGAAAACATTGTTCAACTTCTGGACACTGGTTTCTCAGCCCAACATTCCCACTTGGATTCAGATTCCAAAGTTCATTACATCACCGAGGCTCAAACAGGCACTTAGGAGAGGCTGAAAATTCTTTCTCCAGTTTTTGATACCTCTGGAAGAAAATGCTTTGAAAACCTCAGCTGCTCATTATTTGCAGACTCTGTCTTCTGGACTTCATGTCCAGACAAATTCATATCCTCAATCTGCTGAGGACAGTCTATGAACACATTGAGTAAAAATCTGCTTCCAGAATTGCAGTACACTATGCAGGCAAAAGGTGCGATTTTACCCTTATTACTTGGCTAAGAAACTGAGATGCAATAACATGTTCAAGGCAGATTTTGGACCTGAGCACAGCTTCTCTAAATAAAAGCCATTGCCTGTGCTGTGAAGCTGCTGTAACTCCCTTGCCTGTCTCATTTGCAATCCCCTAATGAATCAGTGTTATAACTCCCCTTTCATTATTCTGGATTTTTTTTTTCCAACATTTGATAACCAACAGTGCTCATAGACCTACTCCAGTAGTGCCTTATGGGTTATTTATTGGTCACTAAAAGTGTCCTTTGTGGCTCTGTAATTTAATTGGATTTTTTCAGTTTACCTTTGTTTAGGCTTGCAATATACCAGAGACAGTTAATTGCACGTGTATTCCTCCTGGAATAACGGTAATAGAAATGAGACTATTATACCTGTTCTCTCTATCTATTTACTGCACAGCAGTGTGTTTATATACTGCAGCCTCTTTTATTAAGAAGTGCTAATACAGCATTCTGTAGGAATTTGGAGATATACCATATGCCCAGGACATTTTTCTTTATTTAGATTAAAATTTCCCTTTTTGAATATTGCCCTATTCATTGTGGTTTAGGGTGAGTTTACTCAGCATTGTGCACCTCATAGCTCATGTTATTCCTTGATACACACTGAGTTTAATTCCACTAGTGATTAGTATGGTGCCTGATCTAGCTAAAAGAGGTTTAGTGTGTTATAATTTTAGTGATCATTGCAGTTGAAATAGTTAATGTTAATATTTTGTTTTCAGAAAAAAAAAATCTGAAGCTTCTCAGAAAGTTTCAGAAAAATACCATAGTCAATGTAGGACCATTGTCAGTGACTTCTAAAATACTGTCTGCACTACAGTACAGTCTAGGAATTTGTGCTAAGCCATGGTCTGTTGGTATGTATATGATGTACTTGAGTTAGCTGATACCACACTTCCATGAAGCTCCCAATGTCCTTATGACTCACTGAGCTTTTGCTGGGAAATCTGGACTCTGATGGAGTTCTGGCTTCTTACTGGTTCCACCTGGTATTGTCATTTGTATGCCATAGGTTTTTAAGGAGACTGGTCTTTGTCACTTTGGACTGGCATGGAGAAGGTGAACAAGAAAGATATTTGGATATATTTGCCATTATTCTCTGTTAGAGACTTCCATTTTTGCAGGGGAAAGTCTCCAGTCTCTCAGTAGAGCTATCTTCTTTCTTTTCCTTTTCCCCAGTTCTAGAAGTCTAAGTTTCCATTTCCTAATTGTACTTCTTTTCCTCACCTATAGTGTAGTTTGCAGATGTTCCTTTTGCTTGTGGTTCAGCATGTTTGTTCCAGCTGCAAAAATAATTCAAAAATGTTTTGTAGTATCTTAAAGATACTATAAGGAGACTAGCCATTTCTCTAGTATTGTGGTACATTGTACAAGCTTATTTTTTCTAGCAAGTGACTTAAGGTAGGACTTCAAAAACTGAAGGCTGGATGTAAATGTCTCCTACTGGCACTGAGTCTGCATGAACAGTTAACTTTTGTATGGGTTAGCAAGTGAAGATCCTGAAAGGAGTCAGCCCAACATTTAATTAGATTTGGGCATGTGGATATGGAGCATAGATCAAGATGGTAACTTTGCAAAGCTGACTTTCAGGAACCTGAAACTTCTGTAGGATAGAATGCAAATCATTGTCAAGAACAGCAATAGTGCCATTGATTCAAATAAACGTGAAATCAGATGTACAAAATATTACGTTGTAACATTTTTTAATGATCCCTTTGTGCTCTGTTTGATCTGTTTTTTCCGTGAGTGCTAAGTAGCCTCAGAAGAACTGTTAAAAGAATGTAAAATATCTTTATTTATGGACACATCCTTCTTCCCTTGCTCTTCCGAGGAACCTGTTCAGTATGGGGAAACAGAGCTTGTGTGAACAAGAGATTTGAGGCTGTACAGGAAATGGAGGGGAAAAAGAAAATTTCGAGGTAGGAGGCATAAAGTTAAATGTTAAAAAAAATTATTATAGAAATCATTGTTAGGAATGCAGCGGAGGAAGAAAATAGACCAGCCAAAGAAATATTTTTTAATAGTGACATTTGGAGATACAGAAGACAGAATTGAAGCCATATTGATGCATAGTGTTACTGAAATTATTTTTGATTCAAAAAGTTACTGTCAGAAAACAGTGAAATAAGGAGAACCAAGGTTCAGGAAAGGGAAATATATGTATTTCTTGAAACAATGGACAGAAATAATTGCTTTCTGGGTTACACAACAGCAAAATAATGAATAACAAACAAATCATTTAGAAACTACAGATTTTTATGGTGTAACCATGCTCAAAGGCATTTATTTCATTTCCTGGTTTTAATCTCTTAAATGCAAGGTATTTAAACACCAAAGCCAATTTTAAATAAACCTAGGGAGGAAAATTCTATGTAAGCATTCTCAGAGCAAGAAGTGAACAAAAAATTGTCATACTGCACAGCTCAGTGGACTTAAGTGATCAACAACATGTATTCCACAGGTTTAAATAAGGTTTTCAAAAAAATATATATTATTCAGTATGAAGCAGACTATTAGCTTGAAAGATTTAATCTCAAATGATTATAATTGGCCGAAGTTATACCTAATTGTAAACGAGATCTCAGTATGGTTACCCTATGTTTCTAGCAATCAGTGCTACAAATTCTAAGTTAATATTGCATGGACCTGGTTAGGCATCTGGCAGGGCTTGAATTGATCCACTGGACTTCTAGCATCAAAACTTTATCCCTGTGCTGATGTACATACAGCCTGGTCTTGGAAAGGAAAATAAGCATCCAGGTTATTTATCCAGAGGTAATTCAACCTTTCTGCAAGTAGCAGAGCTGACAGGACTCTGGTTACACCATAATCTGTAGTTTCTAAATGATTTTTGTTTGTTATTCATTACTTTGCTGTTGTGTAACCCAGAAACCTTAGCTGAGACTAAGACTTTGTATGCTGTGCAAACCACTCTCTTAGTTGGCTACTGTCAAGACAGGCAAGATAATAATGAGGATGAGGAAGGAACAAAAAGTAAATTGCAGAAGGTCAAAGGGAGCTGAGTTTCCTGTCTTTTGGGCCATTATCCTGTTAAATAGGTGGTGGTTTCTCTCCTGATTAAAGGAGTTCTTCTGAATGAAAAATACACTAACATAGAATCTGGAAAATAGTGGCCATACAGCTGATCTGTAGGTAGCTGAACTAATCTGGCATGAGCTTGGGGGCATGAGTTATTCTAGGCTTCTTAAAAGCTTACTCTGGAGTCCTAAAATGTTGCTGAAGGCTTCCTCTAATTTCTTCTAATGATGCCTGTTGATTTCTGGACAACAACCGATAGATGCTTGAGGAACTGGCAAGTAGTCTTTATGTATATGAAACCATTGTGTCCTCGTCCTCCCCCTTCCCTCCACCCTCCCACTCCCCCTGCCCTTGGAAATTATCAAATAATATCTTTGACTATATTTTCTTTACATGCTTTTAACCTTAGAGGAGTAGAAGCACATCAATAAAAACAGCATGCTTTGCTCATTATTTTTTAGCCCTAGGTGCAAGAGATCACCTGTAGCCCTTTTTCATGTGAACTATTTCACTGAAGTCACCTTTTCTATGCATTCAAGCTTTTCCAGATTGTATCTCCATGACAGTGACTGTAATCCTTTTTTTAAAAAAAATACTTTAAAACAAAGTTCTGAACTCCTAGACTAAGGAGTTGAAATTTCCTGATGTAATGCAGCTTGAAACTGAGAAATTTCTTGAATGGTAATGACCATATTTTGCCAGACAGTAGCTGGTGGCTTGCACTGCTGGACTTCAGTACTTAGGTAATGGAAGAGATGGAGTTGTCTGCCTTACATGAAATTAGCCTAACTGGTGTCGAGGTGTGGGCTCTCTAGTAGGACTACAGGGTCTGTAGCAGCCCCTCTGTGCAATTCTGCCCATTCTAGTAATGCTGAATATGGTGTGCACACTCCCAATCGCCTATTTCCATCTCCCTTCCTTCACTAACTCTGAGAGTCATTGCTCTTGCTTCAGCTCTACTATCATATCTGATTGATACTGTAAGTGAGTGTTTGCTGATACATACGAGCTAGCTTTCAGCTGATTGATTCAGAAGTTGTTTCTACCTGTGTAGCTGCAGCATCACAGAGGCTGTTGCATTTTGCCAAAATCCACCTGGGGCAAATGAGTAAATACTCAGGAGGTTAATTCCTGCTAAGCCTGGAGTTAATGCAGATGTATTGCTAGCAGTACCTAGTCAGCTAGTTTAAAGATGCCTTGGGGATGACTGCACTTTACTCTGCATCACAGCAGTTGTTAGAAGGCCAGGGAACTGCTACTTGGAGGTGGATTCACAATTGCCTGAGGATTCCACTGGTGGAAAAGACATAAAAAGACCTTCCAGTGCCTTGAGGAATAAACCTAGTTCACTCTGAAGCATGTTTGTGGTGCTTCTGAATCTCACCTACAAAACACCCTTGATGCAGATGGTAATACGGGAATTTTCCAGCAATGATAAAACAGCAAGTTTATATATGAGTGTTCCTCATGAGGTTTGCGCAAAAGAAGGGGGTGGGGAGGTGAAAGGTGAAAGTTCTGTAACTACTTGATAACTTGACCATGGCTTTACTCTTTCAATGAGAAACAAATGTTTTTGTTGATCAGAGCATTAGATTAGATCTCAGAGCTTCTGAGGAGAAATGTAGCTCAGGAACTTTTCATAATCAAAACTTCCCAAATGCTCTAAAATCTGCACACTAGTACCTTCATAGAGGCTCCAGCCTATCTTTCTAAATGCTGCTTGTGTGTCTGGAAGTCAAGATATTTTACTAAGATCTTAAAATCGAACACTGAAAATACTACTCCTGATGAGCTGTTCCTTTATGTTGTTGTATGTAGATTTGCAATAGATATCAGAATGCAAGACAGGCTTGGCAGCTGGTGCAGTGGGATCAGAACCATGCAGCAAATGTCAGAATATATTCACCTTTTGCCAGAAGGTGCAATTCAAGGGAAAAATATTATGAAACTGCTGTCACTTTGGTGGGTCAGGGACTGGTGACATTCGTCATTCAGCTCTTCTGGTGTCTCTGAAGAGAAATGAGGCAGACTGGTGTTTCCATAACAGAAAGAAAATCTGATTTTTTTTCTGAACAAGTGGTAACTGAGTAGCTCAAATATATGTACCACGAGGGGCCTGCTGATGACCTGTGTGCGTTAATAGAGTTTGAATTTTTAGACTACTATTGCACAAAATGAGGAAACTAGATTAATTTGTTAGATAGTATGACTGGATCTTGGCATAGCTGGGAATGATTACTGATTAAGTTTTTGTGCAAAGGACAAAACATTTCAAAAATCTTTCCATAAACCCAAGCATCACAGAAGCTCAGGGGTGATTACTCGGAATCTAACCAGAAAATTCTGTTGGTACGACTACCCTTAATCTGACAAATAGAAAGGTACTCACTACTATGAAATCTTTCTACCAGATATTCCACTGGTTTTGCATGAGGGGTTATCTGACTTCAAGCTTGCAGGAATTCTCTGCAGGTAGATAGTATAAAATAGTGTGAATTCTCATACTTCTGAATTTGATTTGCATCTTTCTTCCAATTTACCTAGCCTGTTATCTGGTTTTGTAAAAATTCTTATGTTCCTTAGTACAAATCCAGTTAACGTCAGTGTTTGTGGGAACAGAGTTGATGTGATTCCGTGTTAGTTTTGGTTGCATTCTTTTAGCAGTTTTAAAGACTTGATCAAGGTGCCTTAAATATTCATAAATAATGAACAATTTGGAAACTTTAGACCAGATCATCTAGTCTTTGAGGGATCGGCAATAAAGCAGGCTTTGGATTTGAGCCTGATAAATAAGAAGGCTTTATTTGAAAGACAATAGGAGGCTACTGTTTTATTTGAAGAGATCTTCAGGCCTTTAATGAAAAATAGAGATAAACTGAGCTCTTTTCCTGTGCTGTATCCCTCCCCCATCAAGCAATTTCTGTGTAAAATATGCTTTGCTTTATCCACCAGTCCAGTTATAAATGGAAAATTGACTGGTATTAATTGTTTGAAATTTCTTCATATGATATGAAAATGATTGTGAGAGAGAGAACTTTTTACCCTCATTGCAGGGTTGGCATAATACCTATAATTACAGAAGATCAATCCCTTCTTTGAACTTCTGGCTCTACTGATGGAGGGCAGACATTTTATCTTGATGGAAAACAAGGTCAGCTCTTTTATAAAACTTGGCTCCTATGTAAATACAAATCTAAGTGAAGCAAAGGATGCTTCTTTTTGATTTATGGTGTGACCTATGTCCTATAATGTCTTTCAGGTCTGATTTAGTGCTGGCTCAGTCTCTGGCTTTGACTTTCCAGTTATTGGCCATTCATCAAGAAAATGGATGAATTTGATCTGTTGTTTTCTCAGATGGGCCACTGCTCATACCATGTGTTTCACAGAAATTCAAAGGGTTTCAAGCCAAAAGGGAAGGATTTGTTCTTTTTTTTTTTTTTCTCCTTCCTCCTTTTGCCTTAGAAGTTTTCAATGTGAAGGTTTTTAAAAATAAATAAAAAAGTGAGGAAAAACTATGTGTCTTCTAAGGTTGGATGTTCTCCATATGGACCAGGCTTGAGATATGCTGAACTACAAACACTTTGACATTTCCATACACAGTTAGATTCAGCCACTGTGAAGGAACCAGCAGGAAGTAGTGAAGCAAAGAAAAAAAGCTATGAGAAGACGCATGGGAATTTCAGGAATGTTTTCTGGTGCCTTCCTTCTGTGCAGATAGACATGCTGTTTGAGTAATGTGAAAGATAATGAAATGACACATGCTGATTTTTGTGGTGCAACTAAGTGTCAGATTGAAATCGGCCACTAATGTGAAACCATTTCCCTGCTATCTTCTGTGAACTGTTAACATCCTGACAAATGTGCACAACAATGATGAGGCTACTTAATTTGTCAGTTAAGTTGAATTACCTGAGTAATTACCTCTTTGCTCTACCTGTATTAAACTATGAACAATTAAACTTCTGGCTAAATTTAAATGATTAAGAAATTCCCTTCACTGCATGGTGGGTGAAGGAGATCTGGATACTACCCGTTTGCCTATTGCTAAAATGACTACTGCTTCTCCAGCTACTGGAATTGGATGCTGTGCTGCAGGGGTTATTCCTGACATTGCTGTAGGCTGAGAAATAGGAAATGTGAGTTACTGCAGTAGACTCTGATTAAAACCAGCTACAGTTTGGACTGTCAATGTGCTCACTTATGAGGAGGTAGGACACTGACCTGGTAGACACTGGGAAGAGGAGGAATATAATTTGCGCTCAGACCTCATCAAGAAGGATTCTGCTGCATCTGCTACGAAGAGGTCCTTTCTAGTCCCTAACCAAAACACTTGCAAAGCTCAATGCTGATAGACTGCATCTGTTTAAGCTGCTAAATGTTTTCACCTCCCACTGGCTTGATATACTCAGGCACAGGGAATCTGGCAGTATTGAGCTCTAAATTGGCTAATGCATTGTCACAGCTTCCTGAATAAATAGCCAAGTCATGGTTGAGTTTTATTAACTTTTCCTGATTTTAACTATGGGCCAAACACGGCTTTCTTTTCTTCTGTAAATGATTTCATTGGTTCCACCTCATCTGGATAACAGGAGTAGGACTGATGTATGATGTAGCGACCTAGTAGAATAAATTGTTTTTTTTTTTAATTCAGTGTGATGTATAGAAACTATTCAGGAAGTAAGGGGAGATTGAGATGGGCAAACAGCGGCAAAATACTCCCTCATTATCAGTGGATGTTAGATGTCAAACTGCCATTGAAGTTAATTTGGGAGATGCTAGAAAGAACTATGATTTTTAAACAACATAATTAGTAAAATAAAAATGCCAGCTGTGCTGCTATAGTCATCTGGAGGTCTGACAAATAGCAGGTTTTATGGCTGAGCCTAGCGCATTGTGGACTTCCCAAGGTGTGAAGGCAGGGGTGATAGACCAGCCCATCTGGACCTGCTTGGCATTGTTATAAACTGCGGTGTGGTTACTAAGACAGATGGGCTGAGGTGAGTCTTGCTAGGAACAGTAAGGCAAGTGGCTGCTCACAGAATTTCTGTTGCTTGTCATTTTCTCTTAGAATCTGTGCCAGTTCCTGCCAATTGGGTGCAGAAGGGTGTATGACTTGAGACCTCCTCCTGTGTGGATCAGACTGCATGTGGAACACACACTGGAGTTTTCCATTACTTACCTTATTTTATAGGTCAGTTTAGTTGATTTAAAATCCAGCTTGTTTAACGCTTAAAGTTGTACTTAAGCACTCTGGCAGGACTGAACATCAAAGAAACATGACAGATGTCTACAGAAGGTGTGAAAGGGGTGTATTAACACAGTGTATCAACTGCAGCTAAGAAAGTTTTCTGAGAAAAGTTCTCTAGATTGATGCTGCACCTGGAGCAAATAAACAACAGCTTGTCCTGAAACTGGCCAAAAAAAGAAGCTCAAATTTTTTGCACTGCTCTTGCAGTCAGTAAGACATTACATTTAAAAAATGTTAGTATGTGCTATGTTGTATTGATTATTGTGATGCTCTTTCTGTAGCCTGGTAAATCTGAGATGAAAAGCTTTACAGGTCTTAATGATTTAGGAACTGCACCGTAGAACTTTCAAGGATTAACAGCTATTTTTGCACCAAAAAAAAGTCCTTCACCTGAAGCTCAGATTTAAGGTTCTTAAGAGTACCTGGAAGATGACAGTGTCTTCCTAAGGACCGGTGTACTCCAGTAAGTGTACTTTTAGCTGCTCCATATATTAGTTTAAACTACTTTCATATTGTGTCCATGGAAATACATAAAATGTTAAATTACCTGGTATTAAAGGAAAGCCATTAGTCAGGTGTTTTCTTGAATGCAATTTGGCCCCATTACATATGTACAGAAAGAAAACCATTTAGTCTTTGTTAAAACAATAAACCAGATATTACCTGCTAAGTCAGAAGCTTACAATTTATAGTCATAAGCTGTGCACAGATGGCAGGAGTTAATAGCCTGCTCCTGCCATCAGGACACATAAGAAATTTTCATCCATAGAAGATGAAACAGTTATGATAGCTTGGACGAGATCTGTACTGCCCGGTGCTTTGTATTTTCATTTATATACCAGTGTTACTGTTCTGCGCTTATTTTTAAGCTGGCATAAATAGTTACACAAGATCCTGGATAATGTGAGACTGCAAGACAAAGGCAATGATTCTGTTTGATGCCTTACTCCTTAAAGGAAAGGCTGCCATTCCCATTGATTTCAGCTGCAATTAATGAAAAATATTACCATGACTAAAGCAGTTTTTGAATCTAGTCTCAAGGATAATGTTGCCAAGCTGTAACACGTAACTGGTATCCAAGCACTTTTGTAGCTTGGAGACGAGAAGTTTGTTCTCTTTTTCATGTTGCAGGATACCTGCTGAGTTTTGCAATTAGGAAGTTCCCCCAAAGCCTTCTCAGCATGCCAGAATCCAGAGGTAGATTCGTAGTGGCTGAATATTTTCCCTTTTTGTGATTCAATTAAAATATTTTGCATTAGGACACCACATAAATATCTATGATAGAAGATCTAGCTGTGTGAGGTGCTTATAAAGAAACTGTGATAAAGTCTTATTTGTAAGACATGTTAATTAAAGCCTTAGAAAAGTGTATATTAGGAAGTACTAGTATTAAGCCATAAATACATATAAAAAGCTTTGCAATTAAATATGCCGTGAAGAGTCCGCTCTTGTTTGCAAAAGCACTTAAGCAAATATCTGAATTTGTGATTGTATAAAGATTGGACGTTGTGGTCACTAACGTATCTTTGAGATCTGCCCTCAGGGCCCCAATCCAGTGAATCAGGATGTTGACAAAACTCCATGAAACTCACCCAAGTGCTCTCATGTATCTTCTTACTTAATGAGAAATAGCAGATGTTCAGAATGAATGAAACTCATTTGGGTCTTCCAGGGGTGTTAAAGCAAGAGTGATTTCTTCAACACTGCAAATAAGCTATTTAAAGCTCAAGCTATTTATGTGCTGACCTGTAGTTCAGCAAGGATAGTTTTAGTCTTGTGTGTGGGTTAAGAAAACCTGATATAGACTATTGATAATGCTGATAGAAGAAACATGAATATGTATTCCTTGAAATTACAGGTTTATACCACTGTGGATTTCAAGATGAGATAATTAATATTACAAACTGATATTCCCGCAATATAAATTTGGCCAACTTTGAGTTGAATATCCAAAGATAATTCAAAGACAAAAAAGTGGAAAGAGAAATAAAAGGATATTCACTCTATTCACTCTTAGTTATTTTTTAAAAGATTGGGTTTAATCTGTTTGTGCACCTTTTTTCCTCTCATAAAGAACCATCATTCTGAAATTGCTGCAAAACTGAGTTTTGAGCATCTTGTTGAAAAGCCAAATTCCCTGAATTTAGCTTTTCCCTATCTCATGGAGATACAGATACTCTTATTTTTTTCTTAAAGTTACTCCTACAGCAAGTGACACAGTATAACAGTGCTGGGGATGCAGAGTAGCTTTTGATTCTTGCAGATTTTGAATCTATAGTGGGATGACCCCATTTTAAGACATTTTCCTTAATTTTAAAGGCTGCAGTTGTGATACCGTGTTTTCTGATGGATGAGTAAAACTTGAACAGTTTCAGCTGGGGCAAAGTTAAACTTAGAACTTTTGAGAAGTTAGTTGTAGTGGAGTTTATACTTAAAGATCACTACAGAAATCACTCAAAATTAATACTCTTTAAGTAAACTAGTTAAATAAGCTCAAAGAAAGGTCAGTAGTCTCTTTCTCAAAGATGTGATGAATTGGTGATTCACTTTTTGATTTTCCACATTATAGTGAGAGCTGGACACCAATTAATGGATTAGCATTTTTGAGTTTTATTGAACGTGAAGATGTGTAAAAAATGTATTGCATTTGTTACAGAAGTCCAGACTTGACTTTTTGCATTTATTGTTGACATAACCATGAGGGCGGATACTCAGTATGAGAGACAACAAGTGACAATGTTACAGCACCTGAACTGGTGCAGAAGCTACTTGAACTATAATCCAGAAGTAATAGGAATAGTCTTTGCTATTTTTTTTTGCAGGTTGTAATTTATATGCCTTGTGTGTTTTACACTCCGCCTTATACTTTGAGCCATGCGATTTTGTCAACTACCCTAACTCCTTTAGAATAAGGGCAATCATGTAAGCTTGCATCACTGTTTTTAAGCAGGAATAAAACCAGTTTCTGTAGCATGTATTCATGTCTAATAAGTAGCTATTTTAGTTTTATGGATGCAAGATTAGAAGGGAACACTTTAGTTCCATTTAAATGCATGAAGCTAAAAGTCTGGAGGGATCCATGTCTGTGCTTAAATTACTTAGTGAGGTAGCAGTAAGCTGTGACTTCTAAATAGGAAGAATAAGTTCACTAATATGTGAGAGGAGAGAGTTCTTGCATAATTTTCAGAAATGAAATGCAGTAAGTTTTTTTTATTCAGGATGTTAAATAGATGATAAAAATATCTTTGAAGATGGGTCTATACTTTTAAACTGCCAGTGAAAAGTAAGTATACTGAAGAGGTGCGTAGAAATCTGAATCATAAGTTCATAAACATGACAGCTTATGATGTGATTTGTAGGGTTTTGTGGAATGTTGGTGCAATTTAGTTATACGTACTCAAAAAAATAAATAACTGAGATTAAGGTTATGTTCAAATCAGCATCTGATGGGGCTGGAGCTTCTACCAGAATACTCCATATTTCAAAGGAGTCCAGCTAAGAGTCAAATGCAACATTTCACCTGTATCTTTAACTTCAAGGAATGGCTAAGTAGCCAACATATCAAATGCTAATCCTTGTGAGAAGTGGACTAGGAGACAACCATTTGCATCCCAGTAGCCCTGAGTGGAAGCGAAGGTCTTGTGTGAGCCAGTTTTAAGTGGTTCCCTTTCTGCCTGGATTTATCTCATGACCAGAAGCAGTGGATGTTTTGAATACTGGTGTATTTGATACTGTTTTTACTACTTATTCCCTGGCTGTTTTTTGAAGGAGTAAATATTGCCACTGTGATACAGAAATTTCTGTTTTTTTTGACAACACCTATCAGATGTCAGTTCTTTTGTGCCATCTGACCTTTATCCTCTGCCGTGAGGAGTTTACGTTGCAGAATTACGAATTCTGCCCTCTTGCCTGGAAATTTAATTCTGAGGCATCCAATGTGCTGGCATAATTTTTTTATTACTGAAACTTGGCACTGATTGCTCTTGTAGTGAGGGTGCCTAGAATTCAAGGTCAGCAGCTGCTGAAGTTTTTATTTTTGGTCTGGTTTTGTAGGACTAATATTGCCCTGGCATGACTTACTACTGTGTTGCAACTTTTGTGTTCACTGGCTAATTTCAACAAAATTTATATAATTAGATGTCCACAAAAAACTGAAGTTTTGTTAAAATAACTGTCTAGGAAGACGACAAAGACATACTAGTGATGCCATTAGTAGTTCAGTGTGAGCTCAGCACTTCAGACATGAGAGAGTCTATACCAGGTCATTTTTGATTTTGTGTTTACTGCAAGTGAAAATCACTCTAGCTTGCTTACCCTAAACAGTTCTAATGGGAGGATATTTTTCATTTACCTGCTTGTTCTTGCAAAAAATTAGTCATTTTGAATTAAAGAATTGAATACGTGATTCTTTGAGCTGCATTTCTTGCATAAAAGTTGTTCTCATTCAGTTTCTGAATGATTTTTGTTGGTGCCTGTGTGAAGCTACTAGTGAAAAATATATAGAAAAAAAGTGAAGTGAGTGAATGAGGTGCTTATAAATTAGATTCAAATAGAACTTTATCAGAAAATAAAACAAGATGAGGTTTTTGGGTCAGTTAAGTAATATCTAAGAGAAATTTGTAGCTATAGTAAAGTTGAAATCCTGAGCACTCTGTATAGTTGGCTGATGTTATAAAATTCCAAGATTCAAACCTCACTGGTGATATCTATATCTGATTATACTCAGTTCTCTATGGGTTGAGTCTGGAATGATAGACCTATGTTTAAATTTTCCTTCTGACACTGAGAACAGATTGGCCAAAATATAAACGTGTTGCATTTATTTTTCTGGTTATAGCAATGTGCATTTATTTTACACTTATTTTCTCGTAATCTCATTCACTAGCTGCTGAGTAAGGATTGACTACTGAATCAAGAAATTAGTTGTGGATTATATTTTTTTCAGCAAAACTTCAAGTATTTTTGCTGTGAGCAAAACGTTTATTTTTAATGAGCTACAAAAATATTTCTGAATTTTTAATCATGTGATGACAATTGTGATTGTTGTAATTGGTGTGCTTCTCTGGGTCACAAACACAGGATGGTACATCCTGGAAAAAACTTGGCTGCTTTGGAAAAAAAAATTACAGTCTAGTAATGAAACCTCTTGAATGGAAATGAAATTACTCTAATATGCAAAATGTTGGCTTGGTTCCACTCTAAGACAAAGTCACATTAATATACAGTTCTTTAAGTGCAGTTATTCTAACACTTTAGTCTTGAGTTCCTGGTCCTGGGCAACTGTTGTTCCTGTCATGCTTCTAGCATTTGTGCTGATTTTCGTAGAAGAACATGTATTTGGATCATAAATATGGAGTTACTCAGTCTTGCAAGGATTCATTAGTCGACTGACATCTAGTATTGAGAACTAATTCATTGAAATATATAGTTCATTGAAATAGTTCAAGTTGGGCATTTCTGTAGATTAAGCAAGTGCATATAGTGCTTGCAGGATCAGGTTCTCACTCTCCAAGAGACAGCAGATGTTTCAAGGTTGTATATTTGTTCTCAGTGGACAGGGAGATAAATGAAAATATTGCAAAGCCAACATGTTGCATGTGAGGGTCATGACAAAATTGCTGTTTCATGTGAGGAGAGTGGGAAAGAGTAGCTTGAGATCCTTCTGTTTAAACAGAGATTTTCCCAAGGCTGTCAGCAAATGTGGCAGAGTGCTTGTAGTTCACAGACCCTATGGCAAGAGCAGAGTTTTCCCAGGCTGTATTTTTGATTCATTGCTTTATTTTATACAGTATTTTAAACTGGTATTTCAATTTATGACTACTTGTGCTGCTTTCCAAAATTTGCTCTAGCATAGTTTGCACTTTCAAAATAAAACGAACATGATTATTATCTATGCTTCTAGGTTACATTAATTTTTCTCGGATTACTGCACATGCTAGAGGAATATATGGACAATATAATTACATTAGTTAATAACTTCCCAGATATATTGTAAATAGACTGTAAAATAGATCCGTGCAATTACTGAGACTTGAACCTTCCACACTGCTACAAAATATTTTTGAAATAATAATAGTAATGTTTTCAATCTGTTACTTCAACATTATTTAGCTCACTGAAATTGTATGGCTCTGCTCAGCTCAGAGTAGGATTTATAGTTACTTCCCTGTTTAAAAACAATCACGGCATCAGCACACGTTTGGGACAAATTTCAACAGCAAAACTCAAACACAAGATACAGCACTTCTGTAAAGCACTTCTGAAAACCTGACACCAGAGGATACAGGTGAATTCTCAGGCAGGCATGCAAAAAATCTGGAGCAAAACAGACCAGTTTAATGAAGTATGAGAGAATGAATCAGTATTTATCAACTTAATCATCGGATAATGAACATTCTGATTCGCAGTCACAAGGCGATGAAACATTATGGAAAAATGTCAAGAGAAGAGCAACAGGAATGTGAAGGCAAGAATAGTGAAGGAAGGTGTTTGGCTTTAAGCATAGAAAACAACATGAATCCCAAACAATTATGAAGCCAGAGATCCTAGTTCTAGTCATGTTGACAGTTTTAAACTATATGTTTTAATAAGTTGCTTATTGCAGCTTTGTAGGCCATACTTGGAAAATGGAGGAAAGTGTACTGCATTCTGTATTTCTGTGACATCTTAGCCAGAAAGGGGGCCTTACGGCAATATAAATGGTAATACTAGCTCACAGCTTGAGTGCTTCAAAATCACAAGAAGTTTAAATGGGGTCACACCACCAAAGTTTGCTTGGAATTTTAGAGAGTTTGTGCTGTCTTGGGTAGATTACATATTTTGAAGTTTCCTTATGCATTTAATTGGTGTTTAAGCTGGGATTATAACTTCTGAGTGTTGTTTGCTGACTATTCATTATTTTAAAATAGCCTTTAAAGCATATCTCCAAATTTACTTCATCTGCAAAACTTTTTATAATTTTTACTCTATTGCGTTGTGGGTATTTTTATAATTTTAATGGTCCTGGTAACTAGAAGAAGGTTCTATGTAATATGGTAATGTGAGTTGAAGGAAACCAAACTTCTAAGACAACTAAGAGCTTTTCTGCATTGTATTAGGGAGTGGACTGTGGAAAGGAGGATATACACAATAGCTTGCTTTTGACCCCCAAAATGGTATTGTTTTGTGTTGATGAAGGAATAGAGATTATGGCCTAATAGAATATAAAGATAGGTAGCTTGTGGCTTGGAACATATATAGCATGAATACTGAGATTGTTTTGGTACCAGACATCTTGATAAGACACCTGCAAGGCTAAACTGTAATAATAGTGGAACTGTGGTAATGTTTTTGAGCTAGGACTGATATAATGTTAGATGAATAAATTTCTGACTGATAGATTAACACTCCTGAGATCTACTGTAGGATGCACAATCTTAAATGGATATGTCAAACATTAAGGCCTAGAAAGAGCTTTTCTTAAAGGAGGTGTTCCCCTCTCCTCTTCCCAGCTGTGGAGGTGCTGTTCCTGAAGAAAACGAGCCACCAATGTGAACTTGCGGCTAAGAAGGCCAGCAGCATCCTGGGCTGCATTAAGAAGGGTGTTACTGGCAGGTTGAGGGAGGCAATCCTTCCCCTCTAGCCAGCACTAGCAAGAGCACATCTGTAATGCTCTTTCCAGTTCTGGGATCACTAGTGCAACAAAGGCATGGGCATACTGCAGCAAATTCAGCAAAGGGCTGTAAAGGTGTTTAAGCCACTGAAGTTTCTGATGTGCAAGGAAGGCCTGAGAGCTAGGACTGGTAAGACTGTGAAGAGAAGGCTCAGAGGGAATTACATCAATGTGTATAAATGTCTGATGGGAGGATGTAAATAAGATACAGACAGACTCCTTTCCTCTCAGTGGGATCACACCACCAAAGTTTGCTTGGAATTTCAGAGTTTTTCCAGTGAAAGGACAAGAAGTAATGAGCACAAACTGAAACACAAGGAATTCTGCTTGAACAGAAAACAACAGTTCTTTACTGTGAGGGTGACTGAGCATTGGAGCAGGTTGCCCAGAGAGGTGTGGAGTCTCTATCCTCGGAGATATTCAAAACTTGACTGGACAAGGTCCTGAGAAACCTCCTCTGGCTGGCCCTTCTTTGAGCAGGAGGGTTAGACTAGACAATCTCCAGAGGTCCTTTCCAACCTCTACAATTCTGTGATTTAAACACATTACCTTAAATATCTTGTAGCTTTGTACTGTCAAGTTGAACAAGTTGACACAGTTACAGATGTGGAAATAGAGAATTTACAGCAGTCAGGCTTTGTTCTGCAAGAGTACTTCTATTGATTCTTTTTTCCTTTCTTTCTTTTTTTTTTTTTTGGCAATAAAGAATGTTAACTCATATCTTGTTTTTTTGCTATAGACACGATTTTTCCTGCAGTGATTTTAGTGTGACTATTCGGAAGGATGAACCTAATGAAGGAACAAATCTGAGCTCTGTGCAAGACAGGAAAAGCTGCATGTCTGGGCCAGAATCAATGCTTCCACAAACTTCACTGTGGCGCTTAAGCTCCCTCAGCCCACGTGGGACTGTTGCATCATTTTTTAAATCTTGTTTTTTTTCTCTAATAGTGCCTCTAATGCATGCAATGATTCCTGGCATATGAAGGGCATATTCCTGCTTTTATTTTATCTGGCCAAATCTGTTTACCTGTGTACTAAGTAGATGACTGTCTTGGGAAGGGGCAAAAGACTTGAAGCTCTCTGATTCTTTCCCTTTTTTAGGTGGAAAATTCTTGTTTCAGAGCCTCAGTAATGTTTGACATAATTTATGGCAGCATATGAATTTGTGTGTTACCCCTGGAGGTGAGTCAAACTCATTCCTGAATATGGACTATAGTGAGTGCCCTTCATCTTTGAATTCCCATCTCTGTGGGACACTATCAGTCTTCTCTTTAGTCATGGATAACTTCTTTCTGTGAAAAGAGTAAGAGTAAGCTACAGCAATTAAGTACAACAGCACTGGCTATGAAAAGCACACTCTTAATCTAATTTATATTAAACTCTATAATTTATTTTTCTAATAAACCTACTCTGCATTAATATCATATTTGACATTTTATAGTCCTACCTACCTTTAGAAATGCAGTTTAATTAATCAAGACTTCATATTTCTTATTTTTTGCTGCGTTATTTGTTACCTCTTTGGCTTAGGGTACATCACTGTAATTATTTACTTCTTTAATTATCTCTGCATCATTAATCTATGCTGCTTCTCTTCGTTTAGATGGAGTAGCTGTTTGCATTTTTGGGAGAGCGTAACAGTTACAGCTGCTGGAGTTCTCTTAACATCCTTTGGCCAGTATCTTACAACGTGTACACCTTTGTGCACTTCATTGCAAGCAAATAGAAGACTTAAAGCCAGTGTACTGCAGCATAAGGAGTTGCTTTAGTAACATCTGTAATGTATTCATGAATATTTAAGTAATGGCATGCCATCTTTTTTTTTTTTAAAAATCTGTTTCTGCTCAGATCTTGGATTTGTGCAAAGCTGGGCTGCTGATAGAATTGTAAAAGCATGGTAATAAAAACACAGGTTAGTTTAGCCACTCTTTGGATATCCATTGCTATAAGAAGTCTCGGTAGCTACAATATGATGTCAGATTCAAGTAGCAGGTTTTATCCTACACTAGGTCTTATACTGCTGGAAGCTAAGGCTGAACTGAGTTCTCTGTGCTATTGCATTGTAACTTATTTTTTGATCCATTGCGATTGGTATTTAAGGAGTCACCTCATGCACACTAAACTAGAAAGTAATGCAAAAGGTTACCTTTCTGTCCTGCATTGTCTTTTAGGACTACCTGTCTTCCCTCTTGCCTCCTGCTGAGGACTGCTCTTCCATAGGGAGCTTTCTGTTTGTGCTTTCTTGGGGAATGGGACTCTGTGATACAAATGCCAAAGTAGTGGAATAAGATCTTTCCCCTCCTTTGGGACATTCTCAGAGTTCACTGACTCATAGTTTTTTCTTAGGACATCTGGCTTAGTTTAACTGATCTTTGTGTTGGTTGCAACCAGTTCAAAGTTGTTGCAGCATTTTAGAAACCATATCTCTTGAGGAATGTTCACTATACTTGCATTGTTAAACTCTTATTCGGCTTATGGCTGCTTCTTCCTAAAGACTACTTCTGGATTTTGAATAATACAGATGATAGATATATTTTTAGTACTCTTTCAAGTCACCCTTCTCTATTTCCTGGTCTGTGTGAGGGGGGATTGTATTACCAAAATCACCTCCTCTTGAGCAGACCTTGTTCAGGGTCTAGGTAAGAATTTTGTTACTTGTTTGCTAAGATTTTTACTTAGTGGGCTTTGTCCTTGTCTCTGGTTCCTTGTCTGGGGAAAGAAAGGGATTGGTTTTCCTTTTCCTTTGTAATTTCTTTTTAGTTGGACAGGATATATATATATATATATATATTTTTTTTTTTTGCAGAGACTCTAGACAACTAGCTAAGCTCCAATGTGGGCTATTTTGATGTGTAATCACATTGTTACTATAATTAGGTGAAGGAGGGTTCTTGTTGCTTCCTTGAGAATGTGTCAGTCCTCCTCTTCTCATGTAGAGAGGTGCACACTGATAGGAAAGGGTTTGGTTGTATCTACCAGTGACAAGTAGTGAATACCAGTGCTCACTTGATGTAAAAGAACAGCTGAAAACCGTAGCTTGCGTGGGAGAAGAGTGTATGCTACCATGGGAAATGCAGAACATTAGTAATAACTTCTTTGCCCTTTAAAATTATTCATATTTTATGGATAGAGCTTTTTGGTTTCATCGATTTGTTCTGAGATTCTCAAAGTGGTCACAAGAGAATTTAAAATGTGTAGTTCTCATTAATTTAAATTGGAATTACAAACAGTGAAATACCTTAAATGGTTTGCCTTGAATGATTTAGGTATTTTTTTATTTATATATATGTAAAAAAATATATATATTCACTGCAATTAGCCTGCAGAGCAGAAAACCCTGAATGCAGTCAGGGAGTGGAAGAGAATGATTTGTGTTGGTGCCAGCTTGTTTTATTTTGACGTTTCTAGTTGATTCACAATCCTGAAGCTTCTTCATGGCTCATAGTGTGAGGCAGTACATGGAGTGGTAAGACTGCCCAGGGAGGTCTGTCAAGCTGACAGGTTAGAAGCGCTACTGTCACAGCTAGAACAATTTCTTTCAGATCGGAGTGAGCAGGTAGTGCAAGTGAATCGTGCTCCAGAGTTGAGAGTCAACATCTAGTCTTATAGAAATTGATTATCTAACCTAAATCATCCTGTTTATAGCTGTATGTCAAAAACAATCAATTTCTGCTATGCCATCAGTGGTAGATTGAACAGTCTGTCCAATTGATATGTTAGATTCTATTACTCAGAAAACCCACTTGGGCTTATTTCTTGCCATATGTATTCTTGGTTAGTTTGGTTCTTCTTTCAGTTGCCCGTTAGTCATATTATTTGGGAATAAATCTACAGAGGTACCGAAGCTATACCTGTAGACTGATGTAAGAGGGCAATACAGTCATTATGGAAGTAACTAGGAACTTGAAAGACCTTGATTTGGTTGCAGGCTTCCTGCATAACTTTTGGCAAGTCATGTGCTCTCCTTGTTTCCTAGATCCCTCACAAAAGTCAAGGAAGCGCCACACATACATGAAAGGGGAAATTAAAGCTGGTGGGTAAAGCTCTGACTGTGGAACTGGAATAAATGCCTTCATCCTCAAACCTGTGGGAATATATCATTAGTTAAAAACAACAAGCATTACAATATTTAATTGTGCCAATAGCCAAATTATGTATATTTTTTCCCCATTTCAAATAGAAGTCTGAATTTGAAGCACTTTTAAATGGCAAATAATAGTGACTAAAACCAGCTTCTTACATTAAGTGTTTTAGGTATTAGATGACTGGAAAAGCATGACCATATAGATGTATGATAAGCATATAGATCCAAAGGACAGCATTCTGTTAGAACTACTTTTCTTTCATTTCTCTAAATCAGTTTGTCTTATCCCAGCCAAGTAAATTACATAAGGGAAAACATCATTGTGAAGCCCTCACTAGGAATTAGTTTTAAAAAAATTGTCTTGGAAGATTAGAAATGTTATAAAATTGAGTTCTATATGAGTGGTATTCCGGATAAGCCCATGTTTGCATACTCTTGAGCTACAAATTATTGGAGGAAACGAATGGTGTCAAGCTGGTCTAAGTAAATGATTGAAGTATGTTATTTGCACAAAAAAGGTAGGTATAGACTGGAATCAAATTCTTTACTGTGAGCATGAGAGCACTACTCTAGGAAATAAGTGTATTAGGACGCACAACTTTCTCGGCAATAGCTATTATATGCTTTTAAGCCTTATTTCTAAAAGTACATTTCCTCTTGAAAATTGCAAATTTTTTCTATTTTTAATAGAATGAGCTTATTGCAAATTGACATACTCTGCTGTGTACACAGCTTTCTCTGCCACACAGGGATTGCAGGGCAATTATCAGAGGCTTTCACTGAAGGACTTGAGTAATTTACCAAATGTTACTTTGTTTTCAGATAAAGCAAATAGTTTTAGTAATGAAGGGCATTTAAGTACCCTAACTTTTAGTATACTTAAACTCTCTTTTTTTCTCTCCATCCCCTTTAAAAAAATATTTGTCTTTCCACTGAGTTTTCCATTTTCATGTGCTTGAGCACGTACCAGCTGTGTGACTGCCAGCCTTTACTGCCTTCTGTAAAGTTGATCTGGGATCTACCCGTGGGAGCATATCCCAGTGGTGTGATTACCCATGGATGTTTGTTTAAAGGGGATGGTCAGTTTTAAGAAACCTCTTTAAGTGAACAGGTTAAAATGTACAATCTTCTGTATGAGGAAATAGAATGATGTTTTTTGACAAATAGCTGTGGTACTCTCCCTAAAAATAAGTGTTAGAAGTGATTTCACAAAGGCTTGACTTGTGCTAATAGCAGCTTACTCCCTGCATTAACCTGCTGGAGCAGCGCGGGAGAGACCAGTAATCCTACCCATTCCCCCTCCAGATCATGGCAGGAAGACTGGAGTGTTTCTGTTCAACTGCCTCTTTCTTATGCCTCTAGTACTAATGTGGGGGAGACTGTGCCTCACAAGTCTTTTAATTCTATTGTCTATGCTTGCGTCTGATTTCTTTTTAAAGTATGTTCAATGATCTGATGAGATTAAGCAATGTATGTAGCATGTTACATATGTGTTACCAAAAGTCTTCAATGCTTACAAGCATTTGAACAGAACAAACTAAGAAAGCCTAGTTTCCTCTTTAGTTGCTTCTGTCTCTTGTACCCAGACCACTGTTAAAACACAGACGGTTGGTCAGACAGACACAGCTAAGCTGTTGGGCTGGTGAAAAATAATTCAGGAGGATTTAAGTAATCGCTCCCTTCCTTCCTGAGTTGGCTTTATCCCTTAGCAGCTGCTGATTTTCATGAAGCTGTTACATGTAACGCCTGAGACCTCTCCTTCTATGTCACATGTAATTGTGGATGGCCACCTTCAAAACCCATTACAGTAGTAATGTGATGTAAGCTGTAATCCCGTAAGCCTTGTTTCCTTAAGGAACCCAAGCTAAAATTACCTTCTTGTACTATATGGTATTCTGTCACGTTACTTAATGTGTGTCTTCAGGAGATGATAAATGCTGTGCAGCTTTCATTACCTGCAACACTAAGAGCACTCATAGTCCTTGTTACTCTGAGTGAGTGATAGTGCTGTGAATTCCTAACATTTTACACTTATTGGAAAGAACTATATACCTTCCTGTGCTGTACAGCTCTGCTTTGTCAGAAGCTCACTTCTTTTCCTTTTAAGTTCACTTTCTTCTTCTGTTTCTCTTGCCAGGGGACCATTAATTCTGTCATAACCATGTACTTGATATTTGTAACGGCCTCCCAGCCACCTTTCAGAGAGGAGATGGTCTCTGCTTGTTGAGGGAAACAGCGAAGGCTGGGGTGGGTATGGTGTGACAGCTTTTTGCAGTCAGCTTTCTCTTCTCTTTTGCCACTGTGCTGACAATTCTCCATGCTGACTTCTTTACTCTGGCTGCTTTATCACCTTTAGCAGCCAGCCTTACCTTATTGCAGCCTCTGCCAGTCAGTGATCCAAATTCTCCTGGATTTATATCTTCCTGTACTTTCAACTTTTCACCTCTTTCAACACCTTGTGTCTCTGCTGACAGTGCTTTTGAGCAGATGCCACACTGCCATATCTATTCAGAAATACTTAACTGGATAGCTTTGCAAGAAAGTGGCATCTTCAGTTAGCTTTCTAAGCATATATTTAATTAATGATGTACTCAAGGTACTTTTTTAGGTTGAAACTAGCTTGGTTCTCATGAGACTTTTTTTTTTTTTTAATTTAATGCTTGGGATGGTGGTTTTTCACATCTCATGAAGCATTACAGCAGTGAGTTTGCAAGTTTGCAATCCAGATTCCAGTATTCCTCTAGAGCTAATGAATGGACTAACTTCAGGTCCTCTGAATAGTTGAGACCAGATATTCAGATTGTGCTGGGTGCTCACCAGCCATTACTAATTTTTGATTAATTGTGGTAATGCAGGATAAGAGTCATGCTTCGTAACATGAAGTATTTTCATAAGTTTCTGCAGAACTGAAATCTCTGTGAATGATTCCTTGCATGACTGAAACCAGAAAGAGTGCTATAATTTTCTTGAATGGATGACTCGACTGAGATATAAAATGTAGGTGGTAATGGGAATTTTGGCCTAGCTGACCGATTCTAGGCATTACTGAATGAAAAAGTAATTAGGAGGGACTCTGCTAAAGAGCAGAATTGATTTTAGGTCTGATCTATAGGTACCAGTTCTTTTGAAAATTTCTTGCTGACTTCATCAGTGCTTGTTTGACCTGTTTGAGTAGAAGATCTTATGGAAAATCCTTTTCCAGTAGATATTTGCTTCTAAAATTACTGCTCCTGTTGTCAGACATAAAATAGTCTATTTCTACTACCATTGTAATGACCAAGCCTCTGTACCTAGTAAAAATGATTTAATAATAATCTAGTGATAGTTTGTTCAACTCTAATATCTGGTTGCTTTTAAAATATGTTTCTCTTGTTTGTTTGCTTTTAAATATGAGCAGTGAATGCAAAATCTTGGACTTGGAAAATTGAGCATGTGGATCTTGAATGCAGCCCAGGTTAAGGCAATAGGGTTATTTGTCTGTGTTCCTTTGTGTGGAAGAACTTTAAAGATTGGGCATCAGTGTAGTCCGTTAATCCATAAATAAAGTGTTATAGATAAGTTCTCAAGTAAAATCAATGGTACTGTTCACAAGGGAAAGCATTACTCAATGACTCTAAACGTTCAGATTAGAGGTGTTGGTCTGGGTACCTCAAGCTAAAAGCTTAGATTTCTTTCATCTTCAGCGTATCAGCAATGTGGTTATGAGCACAGTCCTTGAAGGCAGACAGCAGACAACCTGATTGCTTTTCAAACTGAATGCCTTACCTGCTGTTTACAAGCGTATTCGTCTCATTTACCCTGTTACTGAACAAACAGTCATTGATTTCTGTTTTTTTTTTTTTTTAAGCAGCAAAGTCTAAGACTGGATACAAATGTGGAGCCTCTCTGGTTAGTGAGGTGTCCAGCTTAAAATTGCAAACAATGTAAGAAACTGTAATCAGTCCTTTTTATAGTTACTGATTTCAGTAATAAGCAAAATGAGCAGAGCTGAAAGGAACACACAGGTTATTAATATACACCTGCCTTGGAAAATGTGATGTTTGGAAATGGTGTGAGACTTGCATTTGACTTGAACACAGCTGCAGGATAGCATTATACCATAGGTAAGTGATAAGACTATAAATGCATGTATGTTGTGCTTTCCATTAGAGCAAACTATGTTCAGAACAATCCTACTTACGTCAGCGTAGTGACAGAGGGCAAAGTTTGTTCATTGTTCTGAAACAGAATCTCTGTTTTCGGTGAGAGGACGACTCAGTGGATTTACCAAATGCACACTTTATTAACATTTCAGTCTTTGCTTGTCTTTCTATAGTGTATCTTGGACGTTCTTGCCACTGCATCTTTATTGGATTTTATGATAGAACTGGGAGGCCTCCAGCTCATTTTGACAGGTGTTTTGCTAGATACTGTACAAATGTATAGTGAAAGACAGGCTTAGTTAGCATGTAATGTCTTTACTGACACACAAGACGCATAGTGTGAGAAAAGGATATTTCACCAAAACCCAGAAGATGGAGGAAAGCACAGAGACTTAGACTGGGATTTTTTACGGTGGTCAGTCTCCTTTTTATTTTGTTTATTTAATTTTTGAAAGTATCCCTAAAAATTGAAACACAAGGGCGAGGAAGAAATCTGCTACGGGATGGGATTAACACAAGTGCTGAAGTTAGACTAGTTTGCCTTTAGATCTCAGAGACTGAAATTCACTTGAAGGACAGTTCAGACTAGAAGCCTAAGTGCCCAGAATTTCCTGGTGTCTGTGCTTTGACTGTGCAGGGAGTCTAGAGCTGTCTGATGTAAATAATTACTCCCTGAAATCAAATGCAGAACTCATGAGTTCATCTAGTAATGAGCCTTCTGCATTATAATAATGCTATGAGTTATTAACTACCAGATGCTGGCATGACAATAGATTTAATGTTAAAGGATGGCTTGATTAGACTTTTCTTTAGTTAGTTTCCAAGTATTTGCTACTTTTCATGAGAATAGTAATTTCCATATTTTTCATCTGTATATGGTATGCATGTCTTAGTGCCTTGGAGAATATGACAATTGCAAGTGGACTTTCTATACTAGTCCTCTTAAAAGCTACCAAGAAAATCTTCCTTGTGTTTTTTCCTGTTGATGAAGAATGTCTGTCTTCCAGTGCAAAAGGTGTAGCTCCTTTCTTGTCAGTGGACCTATCCTACCTTACAGTTGAGAACTGATGTGTAATTTCGCATTCAGTTCCTCACTGCGAGTCTATTCCAGAGTGACCATTTCTTTGCAGCCATTAGCTTTTAGGTTATTTGTTTTAAATTGTAGCAACACAAAATCAATACAACAGAGCAGGGCTCAAATGGTAAACATTGAAAATGGGAATGCTATGTTTCTCCTGCTAACCTTTCTACATGTGTTTGGTTTCATTATTTTAGCGTAGGGGATTTTGTGTTTCTCCCTCTGAATTTCACAACAAGTCCTACCTTTGTATGCAACCTTGCATCTATAGAGACCGAGACTTGATTTTTCTTTCAAGTGTTTTAGAGGAAAGTCTATTCAGATCTTGCACAGGCTTCTGGGGTATGTTTAATGACTAACAGTGATGAAGTAGTTGGAATGTAGTAAGAGTATGACAAACTGCCAGTCTTCATATTTCATTTCTCAAGGTGCATGGCACCATTCATACTTGCTCTTGAGTTTCCAAACACGAGTTTAGAGGTTTCAAATGCTTAATCTTGTGCAACATTTACACTGAAGTGAAGAGGGCATGAAATTTTCCCTGTACCTGAATGTCAGGGCATTTCACCTACTTGTGTAGATCATCAGTGTAACTTCTGTATAAACAACCTGTTATGTTTCTCAAGATGTTCTCTGCAAAGAGAATGTGTTTATGGTAGGAATTCTGATACTTCCTTTTCTGACTCTGCCCCTGGGCCAGATAGTTGTTAGTACTGGTGAGGTATGAAAAGCGTAGAAAGAAGATGGCAGCATCTTCACTGTTGCTCACTGGAGTTAACGAAGTCTCATGGTGGCAGGGACCTAGGAAGTTTCTGTCAGAGCAAGCTTTCCTGTCCCTCTCAGGTCAGCATATGCAATACACCACCAGTCTTTACACTTCAGTTGTATCTATGAAGTTTGGAATAGTTGCATCATCAAGGATGGATGAGTTTCATAGGAGACTGAGGTAAGGATGGCTGAAATTACGGTTAGATCCTACCGTTTCCTTCTCGTATAGTTCCATTGTGTGACTTCATGTTCGTTGCCTCAACAGGATATACCTTAGTGAGGACCCTGAAGTGTGCATTCGATTCATGGACCAGAGCTGCAGTAGGATCAGAACCATGCTAGTACCTAAATTTTGAGCTGGTTTATTTAAAGTTCCACATCAGGCCCCATACCATTAAGGATTTTTGATCTGTAGAGATGAAAAGCTGTGCTCAGGTCAATACAGCATATTAGAGAAACTGTCCCAGGAAGACTATGTTTGTTTATATGTGTTTTTTTGGATTTTAAACTAAAGAATATAGATCTCACTGGAATAATACAGTCTGTTTTTGTGCCTAAAGAAGCATAAGTTTCACTGTAAATTTAACAGAATTCAAAAAAATTATCAAATTTTTGAAGGTGATTGTCGTAGGCCAATTTAGCATGTAAATGTTGCTTGAGTGCCATGATTCTACTTCTAGCATGACCGCTCCTGTGCTATTGATAAGGAATGGATTTGAAAGCTTATATCCTGTCCTGCAGCAAATGCAGCTCAAGGGCATTTGCCAAAAATTTTTTTTTTCTCTTTGGTCTCCTGCCAGTTCTGTTGCCCCCAATTTCTGATTGGTCCCTGGTAATTGCTAAAATAGCCCCAGAGCTACAGTACTCTAATCTGATTACTCACAGCCCCAGAACAGTTCTATGGGCAAGGGCTTGAAAAAGTCACTGGAGAATATGCCCATCATACTCCCTTCTCCTTGGTTGTTCCCTTCATGCCGACTGACACGGGTCTATCAGTTCTTTGCCGTGGGAATGGTTCCTGGAGAGTGAACTGTTGCTGCTAGTATGCTGATGTATCAGTGTCCTTTGCCATTCTTCCCACTCTGAGTGCAGTACAGGTGATAGTGGAGAAGTTGTGAAGAAGTTGAATGCGCCCATTGATTTCTTTATTGTCTTAATGCTGTTATCATTGGCTGGCTCATGCCAATGGTTTTCTTCAGGTATTCAGTGGATGCAGATGGCCTTGAATCATTATCTGAGCTTAAACATCTTCCAGTTGTGTCAAAGTTCAGATCTAAGACTGGCTCTGAGTAGCTGCAGATGGCCTTGAGTTAGCATCCAGGGTTAAACATCTCCCAGTTATAGTGAAGTTCAAGTCTAAGGTTAGAAATGAGCAAGTCAGAAAGCTAAGATCCACCATTTATTGTAGGATAGTACAGTAATTCATAGTAAAAAGCTGTCTGTTGTACTGCAGTTTAAATTGATTTCTTGCAAACAATTGAGTCCTGTACATATATTGATCAGTATATTTTTGTGAGTTGTTTTATGGATTGACTCTTCTTTTATTTTCAAAGAAATTTTAAAGTATATGTGACAGTTCTATGAAACAAATGTTATTTCCTTCTGTTACAATTTCTTTTTAGGGGTAATAGTAGGACAGTTTTGAAGAGGACCATTGCTTCTAGGTCAGTGTTTTTTCACCACTGCACTGCTAAATAATCTTGAAGAAAAAATGGGTGCTATTGATATTTTATATTAATAGTTTGTAGTTAATGCCTCCATTTTCCTTCTGTTCTGTCCTCCATGGACCTATAAGTCTCTGTCATTTTAAATTAAAAGTTGTGAAGCAGTCCTTGCTCAGCTGAAGGAAGGAATGTTTGATGGCCCCATCCTGTTGGCTTTGATGGAATCTGGATCAAGTCCTTAGTGCTGTAGTAAATGAGTGACCTGAATTAGAATGGTGGCAGTGGTAACGGGTGCTTTTGTTAGAACAGGGCATAAAATACATAGTGACACAGATTAGAAAGAATGCAGAACAACTAGGGAAAGGCAGTAGTTGTAAAAGTGCGGCCTTCACCTTACAGAAGGCTTGCGTACAAGTTCTTTGCCTAATAAATCTCCCTGCAAACATGGGCCTTATACAAGAGCTGTGTATTGTGCATTTGCTAGTGCATTTTGACTCCTGTATTGCTCTGAGTATGTTGAACTCTTCTTTGATAGTGTGATTCTTCAATGGCACAAAGGAGTGCCAGTCAATAAATACTTAACAACAGTATGAATTATGTAGGATAGAATAAGTAAGTATTACAGGGAAAACAGATTAATGGGTCTGAGTACAGAATGCCATAAAAACCAAAATACCCTGAATCTTTCAAGCAAAATAGCATTAGCTGTGGTAAAACGAATGTTTGCAATTGTTCCTACAAATTTCTGGATGTTTATTGAAATGCTAAATGGGCTTATGTGTGAGAAGTCATTGGCAACTGTAATTAAATTTTCTCTAAACATCTATGATTTACGGCACACTTACTCTGTTTAATAAGTAAGAATTTAAAAGCTTAAGGAGTTTCAGATAAACTCCAGCGATGTCTTAATGAGCTTCTACATCTTATTCAGTACATGAACTATCTTTAATGACTTTTACTGTTGAAATGTTTTAAAAGTTTATTTACCAGTCTTTACATACATTTCATTATACAGTCCCCTGGATCCTTAGTATAGTTGTTTGAAAATCAAAACATTCACACTACTTTAGTTCATGGTATCTTATTCTTGTCTTATTTTGTGAAGTTCTTTGTTGATTCATGCCAATTTTGACTGTTCATTTCAAACCTGGAGAATGGATAGGAAATGTGTGTTCTGTGGATTTGTACTGTGCTCTCTACGTTATTGGCGTTGCAGCGATGGTCCTGTTATGAAAGCCTTAAACAAAATAGACTTTTTAAAAAGATCTTGCTGAGCCTTTTATATTGGCTCAGGGCTCTGCAGACTTTGTCACAGTTGAGCCTTCTGTGTCATTTTTGTCATTTTCTGTAACTTTAGTTTGAATGTTAAGGATAAGAAGCAATGGGCGCAAATTGAAACACAGGAAATTCCATTTAAACATCAAAAAAAATCTTTTTACTTGTGGGCTGATTGAACACTGAAGCAGGTTGCCAAGAGAGGTTGTGGAGTCTCCATCGTTGGACATAACCAAAACTTTACTGGACACGGTCCAGAGCAGCCTGCTCTAGCTGACTGTTTTGAGCAGAGATGTTGGACTAGACAGTCTCCAGAATTCCTTTCCAAACTCAACTATTCTTTGATTCTAGTGATTGGCTGCAAATGGATTTTAGTTTCCCATGATGCATTTTTTCCTTAAAAACTTGTGCTCAAGAGCAGCATCTGATATTACATTTCTAGACAATATGGCTTCTCTAGCTGGAGAACCTGCAAGATGCCTTTGTTTAAATTTAACCAAATATGAAGAGGTCAGTAGCAGTACTGCTGTTGGAATCTCCACAGCATATCACCACCTCCATTTCTATCCACAATTTGTTCTCATTCCTGCTGTTTGAGTTGTGATGCATTTTTCTGCTTAGTTCCACAACTCCAGTGCTCTAAGACTCCTTTCTGAAGTGATTAGAGTCCTTTGATGTGTGCTCTGTAACTTTACTTGATACCTTTTGTTTCTACAGCCCTTTTAGACCAAGTTCTTTGTTCTTCTGGAAAGTGAAAATTAGACCTTGATTCTCAGCTGTTATAAATTGTCAGAACACAGTTGATTGCAGTGAAATTTTGGCAGTTTACACCAGGTGACTTTCTGGTTCTTTATGCTTATGTGCTTGTCTAAGTACAAATGAGCAAAATGAGAGAGAGGCCTCTGACTCTGCTCTAATTCTCTCCAAAATATTTTTGTTGTTCTGTGAGTTAAATGTTTAGCTGTAGGCTCTGGGTAAGTTTCAACACAAAAGAAGGCCCCGCTGAGCAAAGCATTTGGTAGGAACTCATAATAAAAGCTAAATAAAAGCTAAAATGTGTATCAGCTCTTGTATAAATGTGTATCTACTCTTGAACCAAGTGCAAAAAGCTGTGGGGGAAAAAAAATCACCAAAGGAAAGACATAGCAAAGACTCATCATCATTTCTCAAACAGAAGTTTAAGCCACTAATGGCAGATGAGTAAATTTGTGAAATACCAGTGGAAAGGCTGGTGCTGGGCACACTTGAAAATCAGATCATAAAACAAACTTGTGCTTTTCACAGTAATACCGTTAACAGCAGTTTTTTGCTGAGACCATCGCTCTATCCACAAAGGCTTTATACCACCAACAGGTAGTACCACTGTTTCTGATAGAATCATACCTGGATACGAAGGTAAAGTAGGGAGTAGTCTGCTGTCTTGGACCTGGAGCACTTATTTATATATGCAAAAAAAAAAAAAAAAAAAAAAAATCCTGGATGACATTCAGTGCATAGGGGCCTTTATATTACTGAAATTCTTTATTTCACAATGTCATTTCATCTGTATTGCAGAGCTATTTCTTCTTCCTTCAGTGATTGCTGTTATTATCACGGGCAGTTGAAGTTACTGAGAACTCCACTGAAGAGTAATCAATCTGGGAATTTTGTAATAAGGCATAATTTACAACATTTTTCGGCTCTGTGCTGACTGTTGCTACTTAATGTTTTAAAATAAATTGATATTGTAACGCACAAGAGTTGGCAGAATAAATAGAAGGAATGCCAAGTCTTTCTTGAAGTTCAGGAAGAATAAAACAACATGTATATGTATACTGCAATTTATGAAATTTTGTGAAATAGAGATAATAGTCTCTAAATACAGAGTAGGCATCTTTTGTTACTCTTCTGAAGACTTCAGTATTTTAAAATTTATATTCACTAGAGACAGGTTGTCTTGGATCATCTGATTCTACATTTGAACCTGACAATCCTTTACAAGCAAGGACAACTCAGAAGTGAATATTAAGTTGTAAAAATAAGGAAGAGTTCTTTCAAAGGGCAGAATACATTGATAATGTCATGTGTTATAACCTATAAACTGTACCTGTATAAATACTTGAAAAGCTGTCAGGCTTTTTAGATAAAAATGTGATATTTCCAGTGAATAAATCTTTCCAAAATGTTGACCCTGTATTTTTCTTAACTGGCTCATCTATACTGGAAATTATGGTCATCAGGAATGTTCAGTGAAGCTGTAATTTTCTGTTATAACAGGTGTTTGTCAAATTTTTCTTAGCTTTAACATGAAAAAATACCTGTAATGATAAATAGTGAATACGTTGCAGTACTGTTAGTTATCTTCACAGTTGCCTGGACATGTATCTGCTACTTCACTGTTTTTAATTACCATGATTTCTCAGGAAAACTTATGGTTCTGCCTAGACAGCTGCATTAATTTTTTTCTGATTAGAAGATGGTTAGCCTTTACTTTGCTCCACTTCAAAACGGATCATATGGGTTTCAGGACTGATTCATTTCCAGCTCTCTGGGCAGATAAATGTTGCAATTATCAGTAATGACAACGGGACGATACTGGTGATAGGATTAATCATGGTATCAATAACAAACTGACTTTAGCTAATTGCTGTCTTTAACTGATATTAAAGTGAGACCACACTTACCAGCTGGTACGTGGTCCTTTGACACTGTAGCTGGATTTAGGTTTGGGTCTTCATTTCTTTTTGTCCAGGAATTTGTCCAATAAATATATATCACCAACATTGTCCTGTGGTGAAGAGTTACAGAATTTGACTACATCTTGTGTGGAAATAGCACTTAATGTGCTTTCAGTCTGCATTTCACTAGCTCATGTGATGCCTCCTCCTTACCTGTGTAACAGTTACTTCTTAATTTGTGAACCTTCCAAAGGTTCCCTGCATTCTTTGGCTGGCCTGATGCTGAGGAATCCTCTGTTGTGTGTTTTAGGATTCCTTGATTACTGAGGAGTCTCCTTGAATACTGAGGAGAAAATGAGCAATGATTTCCATCTCAGGTGGAACACTGGGAGGGAAGCCCTTACCCTTGGCCTCTGTGCGCATTGTAGAGAAAGAGTGCTCTTCTGAATAAGACCTAAGCATACAAGAAAGTCTGTGTTGCCAGCACTTTGACTTCTCATGCAGGAATTGAGTTAAGAATATGGTATGTGATACACTTTGGTCATCAGAGCTGGTAGCTCCTTCATCAGTTAATGCAACTAAAAGCACTGCCAGGGGTTCTCCAACAGAGGGGCCTGCTCCTGGGGAAGGCAAGTAGGGAGTAGTAAACGATGTGCCTGTAAAGAAGTTTTCTGTGCCTCGAATATGTGAGATATTGTGGGGACCTCTCACCATTCTGATCAATATTTTATTGTTTCTCTTTGCTGTTCTTTCAATTTTCCTGTGTATACCTCATGGGCTGTCTAGTGTTGCACAGAAGAGTCTAAACTCCCTGGATCAGAAGTCTCTTTTTAGTTCAGTGCTTGAACAGCAACTGAAATAACTAGTATGCTTCTAGTCTTGCTGTCTGCAATGTGATACAGAATAAAAAGAGCACACAAGCAAAGTCAGCTCATGAAATCACATTGTTCATGTGTAATATACAAGTTTTGGTTGGAGCTTTTGGGCTGTCTAATCTATTTTTGTCTTGCATAATAAATTAGTCAAACCTTGGCATACAAAAATAAGCAATGCCCGTGAAGGGTATTATATTATAACTAAAAGCAATAAAAATGTATTCTAGAAATTCTCATTACGTGTGCCTCATTCTTGGCAGACTGTGGTGGAGGGTTTTACAAAAGATTCTTCCCAAAATTTCCACTCAGACTGCCTTGTATGTGCTTCATCGCTTGGCTGCTCTAGCCTGTGCTTTTGACTTGTTTAGTTATTAGCAGACAGAACATGCTTAGTGACCTACAAAAGGAAAGGGGTGAGAAATTGTTTCTTTTGACGAGTAAGATAACTAGTGCCCTTCAGGCACAGACTGTTAAGGGACAAGACTAATGCTGCCAATGTTACCCTTATTTTTCCATTGCAGAGAAATTTAACTTTGAGAATGTTGTTATTTTTAGCTGCCTCTTTTTAGGCAGCCATAGGTAAATCTCAAGTCTTCTAGGCAGATTTTTAGGAGTGGGTGGAGGACTGTGCTGTGTAGCTCAGAAAAGTGGCTTTAAGTCATCTTTATGCTTTCCCTGGTCAAAACTGGAGATGCTGAATTACCCTTCTTAAAGTGCTTTTAATGAACTCCAGCAGTAGCCAAATGGCTACCGGCTGGCTCTCAGATGGTCTTGACTACGGCCCTCTTCTCTGATCGTTGGCACTGCTGGCAGTAGCAGTGCCTGAGAGCTAGTCATTGCCTTGGTGTGGCAGTGCATGCTTTAACTGTAATCTTTCTGTTACACTCTTGGCTGGATTTAAGGCTACTTTGCATTGGTGATGTTGCTTGGAACAACTATTCCAGATAGCATTGGCTGAACATGTTTCTGCAGGAAAATTGGGTGTTAAATTAAATGAATGTTTTTCAGGTAACAATTTTTGTGTGTACAAGATGTTAATGAGAACAAAGAAATGCAGAAACCAAAGCCTTTCTGACAAGCACAAATTGGGAAAACTAACAGAATTGAAGTATTGATATATGCTTCCTGTGTTGTTATGCTCTTCCCTAGGCATTTGCTGTGCAAATTTAGCAGCGAAAGTGCCTATGCAGTGGTGACCGGGCAAACAGAGTACCTGCCTGGCAGAACAGGCTGGAACTCTTTTCTCTGGCTAGTAAAAGAAGCTGTTTTGGGTAGATGTTGCAGGAAGAGAAACTAGTGGCCCCAACTTAGTCGTGCAATGTTGCATGTTGCTCTTCAGAGTTTCTTTAAGATGCTGTACAAGATGTTTCAGCCAAACATTCCCTCATATGTGGAGCAAACTCGTATCTCCATTTGCCATGTATGCGACTTGAAACTCTGAAGCCTGGCTTGCCGGAAAAGTCGAGCCTTTGCTGCAAACACAGGCCGTGGGTGCTGTGGTTTATGCAGTGTGCGCTACACGATGTGAAGAGCAGTAGCGTACTGCCTCTGAGGTGTCACAACGGGTGCTCAGAACTGGTTAACGGAACACAATGTTGAACAGCAGCTCAGAAATGGAGTACCAGGCACTGTGTGCTGAGTGAAAGTGTTAAAAATAACATGAGCTCCTTCCCTCCCCTCTAAGACTGTATTGTACTGCAGCCACACAGTGGGGACGAATTACAGTTGCTCAGATCTGTTTGTTTGTTTTTTCCTAACTTTGCTGTGCTTGGTTTTACAACCTTGATGATGATGATTAAACAGAGGGTATTAAAGTAGTATTTTTATAAGAGATTCAGTGGATAATCACTTTTTTGCTTGATTTTTGCACAATTAAAGAAATATATTCCAGGAAAGTTTCCCTATGTTATTCTTGTAACTCTCTTTGGCTTTAATTGGTAAATTACGTGTTGCAAGTCTGAGATGGAGTCTTGTTTCCTGGAGCTGATTTGATTGGCAATTTAGAGATGATTTGTTAAAACCAAAAGAGCTTATTTCATAAGATTAAATATGAAATTGCAGAACTGCTCAAGGGCATAATTTTCTTGCCTTCTTCTAGAAACACTTTTGTGCTGGAAATGTATACCCTAAATGTGGTTTTGCAATGTTAATATTGAAAAAGAAACACACCAATAAGTTCCCTGGAACCGATAGTTGAGTATTCCTTTCATCCTGAAACCTGCTGTCTATTGCTACTTGTATTCGAGCAAACCCTCAAAATTTCATTTTAAGTAAAGAACCTCAAAGCATAATCTTACTGGATTTGTAAGTGATCTGTTTCTATTTCATCCCTTTAAGATATTTAAAAATTGTGTTGGTGCTTGTTTTGTTTATTTGCTTGTAAACTCTTGGGCTCTTTTTTATGAGTGCAGAAGTTTGCTATGGTAAGTGTTTTTTATGAAGCAGTAGATATTCAGGCCTCTTTCAGGAATTCAGATAAATCTTTACCTGTGACAAATGAGTTTCACTGTCTAATTATTGTTCAGTGCATAATGAATGTACCCCATTTTAATATCATTCAGAATCTTTTCAGATTTAGAATACAATCTCTTTATCAACTGGCAAAAGATGACTGCTTTGGAGTTTTTGCCCTTGGATAGATTTTTTTTTTTGTTTGTTTGTTTTTCCCTGGACAAAGCATCATATTGCTAGAGCCCCCTTATATTCCTTCTGGAATTTTGTATTTTTTCACTTTTCTTTGAATCTCCTTACTTTGCTTGAAAATTTTGATTTTCCAAAAGAGTTCAAGAGAATGATTAGGAAGGCACAGCATGTTTCTTTCTATTTCCTTAAATAATAATAATAATAATTTTTTAGCAGTAAATTAGTGGTAGGGTAAATTGACAGGGTAACCAATTCACTTTGAACTTCAGCAAATACAACATTATGGTCTAATGAGACTTGTAATAACTGACCCCTATAAATGCGTGTTTTAAGCATTGAAAAAAACAAGAAAAATCTGCTTGTCTATGCTCATGACAAACAGAGGTATAAATGGAGAGCTGAGGAAGCTGTCAACAGATTATACTTATATAGCTATAATTAGCTGTCATGCAGCCTTGTGGAAATTTAGTAACTTAAATTTTGCACATTGATTCTCTTCATTATTACTAATGGGAATTCCTGTGCTAAATAAAGTAAAACATGTTCGAAAGCTGATTTAAGTGAAGACTATGCACTGAGCAGGCACACCCAGTATGGAGTGCAATATAAACATCATCTCTTCTAGACTTATCTCACCATTCTCTCTCCATTCTTTTCTCAGCTGGCATGAGCATTTTCTCCTGTTCACAGTGCCAGTGTAGTTTGGCAGGCCATATTGTAGTTTTTTCACGTAGGTCACTGATTTTGTGACTTTTTTCAGTCTTGTTTGACATCAACTTGGAAGAATGGAGGATTAAAACAGATAAATATGTTAATATGGGCACATTTCTATTACGAAGAAGCAAAGAATCAAGTTATTTCTAATATTCAGTTTTAGTTTTAAAATGCTTTTCTTTGTGTCTCTTCAAGGAGAAAAGTGTGTTGCATCCAAGCTTTTCAGATGCAAAGCAGGCTTGCCATTAGCCACTACGGGAAGCACATTCATTTAATATCTTGGAATTCACTGACTCTAATTTCTATTGCTGCCACTCCTGGTGGCACTGGTGTTGCAGGAGCGTAGCTGTTACAGCTAAAGCCCACATAAACCAAGCACAAGTTTAATAAAGCTCAGATGTTTTATGCTGTACCTAATTTTAATTTCTCCTATTTGACCTGCTACTGTATTTCAGAAATTAAGTCTGTTAGGGATGTCTGAAGCATCTCTGCTGTTCTGTTGTTGCTTGCTGTGTTGGACCTTATGGGCTTTATCTCAGTGTTTCAGTAGCAGGTTAGATACTAGTGTGCTAGAGCACTCTAGCTGTCACTGGCTGGCCACTTAGATGTGTCATTGATTTTCCTTTCTAAAAAACCTTTTGGTATGCTTAATGTACACAAACAAAGAGCTTGTCATTGCTTGTTATGCAGGGACATCGGTCAAAGCCTTCGTTCTTTTATGGATAGTAATGAAAGCTATGTATGACTGTTGCTCTCATGGAAGCCTTGAGCATTTAATACACTGTCATCCCCTATTGGACTATCTAGTCCTAAAATCCACTGAAGTGTTTAAGTCTGTTAAGAAAAGTATACTTTACCTCAGGCATAAATATGGAGCATTTAATTCTATAATAAGTAGCATCTGTTGTTCTGTATTCTGCTTTCTTATAGTGAGAAAACATGTCTCTTTTAACTGAAAGAAAAGAGTGCTAATGGGAGAAATTCACTATTTGTGTATAGCATGACTATTCTGCTGAGGGTGGTGGAGGTAAGAGTGTCAAGACAAGATGCTGCTGCTTTTAAGCTCCCTGCTGCTTCAGTGTCTCTTGGTAGATCCTGTATTTTGCTGCGAATTAAGCCAATTGTTTCTCCTCATAGTATGTTAGAGAGGTCTATAGAATTTGATAGAAGTGAACTCCCTTCCAGGTTTTTAAACTGACATACAGAATCTTTATAGCAGCAACAGAATCTCCATGAAAATCTACAGAGTGCTGTTAAAAATGAGCAATAAATGTATAGCTATTACATGCCACAGAACTTCTCTGCAAGGGGATACTGCTTAGAAATGTGTGAACTTCAGGCCTGTGAGGAATCAGCAAGAGGGCTGTGATAATGGTGTTAGAAGAAAGCCCATTTGCTGTGCTTGTATTCATCAGAAATAGTTGTAACACTGGAATAGTTATTCTAAAATAATCTAGGTTATTTCACGTGATTTTTGGAAGACTAAGATAAACATATGTTCCTGCAGGAACAGTAAATAGTTTGCTAAAGGTGCTTTTAATAGCTGGCTTTTTGCTATGACATTAGCAAAAATATCATAGCAGACAGAAGCTAAGGCAGTTTGTTGATGGCAGTTTTCCTGGGTTTCTAGGGCTCTGGTTCACTAAGTTCAAGAAACTTTCCGTAATCAGTGGGAGTTAGGTAACGAGCTACCTCTGAGAATTTACCAATAATTGTAAGTTTCTTGAAAACTTGAACTAGGCCCATTTTTGAGGTAGAAATGACATTTGTATGTCATTTATTGAATTTTCTTCATCTTTTCCTGGCATAGTGTATATATTTACTCTGCTATTTGCAAAATGACTGAGTGCTATTATTTACGGCCTTGTTTATACGTACATATGTGCGAGCATACACACACTCGCAGACATAGTTGTACTGTTTTTCCAAGAGAGGAGAGCTAGAAGTTTCCAGATAATGGTGATGCTGTTGCATTCCTGGTGGAAGAAATTTCGTACAAGCTTTAAGCTTGTTAAAGAAGAGGACACATAAATGAAGAAGGAATAATATTGGAGTGGGATAAGAGGCAGAAATGAGGCTGTGCTGGTTGTAGAGAAGGGGTGGCAGTTGCAGTAGCTTTCTTTAGCATTAGGATTCTGTGCCATCAGCCATGCTGTTTGATCTACTGAATCTCTGGTCTCCAATCCAACTGTCATTGTCTTCCATCAAAGAAACTTTTCAATCTTCACATGGTACTGCTCTGTCTGCCTAGCATGTTGATAAATCTTCCTCATCTAGTTTTATTTCAGGCTCCCCCCTGCAAGCTCCACCTGTGGTGAACACTGCTGGGAGCGTGCTAACCTGTGCAGCATGTGTTGCTCATCCCTTCCGCTCTGAGGTCTAAAGTACGTTTTTTACCAAGTAGTTTTGGAGGTAAACTGTAGCTTACTTATGGCAAAAAAGAACCCTCCCACCCCAAACAACTGTGTGTGACTGGGAAAATAATCCTCTTTTCTTTTTGTCTTTGCAAGCACTGTCAAAGCCTGCTTCCCAACCCATCCATATATTATCTCTATCTAATGTCACTGTACAGTGTAGGCTTCACTTGCTCCAGACTGGGGTACTCAGTTAGAACGGGGTAATTCAGACAACGGGGATGTTTATGTACAGAGTAACTGCACCTCATATTCACCCTGGGAACACGAAACTGAGCAGAGATGATGTGTTTATTAAAGCAGGTCTCATACAAGAGGGAAATTCCATTTATTTGAAAGTGACTGGTTGTAGTAAGCATGTTTGTTAATCTTACAGTACTTTATCATGCTCAAGTTGGAAATGAAACAGGTTGCCAAGTCCAAGGCATACCTCAAGAATAGATTAAAATGGTGTATTTGTATTTTTATGCTTTGTTCATATACTGTAGTTTCACAAAAAAAACTCTGACTTCCCTAGTTAGTTGTATTTTTCAGATAAATATGGTTAAATAAATAAATAAAGCTCATCTGCAGTCTTTTTTGATGTCGAGGTAGAATGAAAGTACTATCTGAACACCAAAGCTGGGGGGAAAAGTGTTTTCTATTTTCAGAATTCCTCCTTTGAACATTTGGAGAATGATAGAGGACACCCTGGCAAGGACTAGTTTTATAGTATAGATCCCGTGTGCCACTGTAATTTAGAGCTGACATGACCCTAATTCTCTTCAGGTTACTATCTTTCAAGAAAGATTTCGGGATGGGATTCATATGGGAAGATTTTTTTTCTTTCTTTTCTTTTCTTTCTTTCTTTTCTTTCTCTTTTCTTTCCTAACCAGGCTCCTTATTATAATTCTTAATTTATAAAACCTTTTGATCTTGCTGAGAGCAACTTGTTCCTTTTAATACATAATACAGCAGTTGTAGTTTTCTGTCTGCTGTTGATATATTTACAGATATTTGCAGTAGACAACCTGTTGACTGATGGTATTGTTTATACCTGGAGGTTGCTCAAAGCTAGCAGTGCCTAAGAGACTTTCATAAGAATACCTGTCTCACATGGGGTGGTGTAGATAAGAGTCCTAATTCACCACTGAGACCTTTTTTTTTTTTCTGTGCCAGTGCTTTGAAAATAAAAAGGAAGAATGCAAGAGGGAATCTGGTATGCTATCTTGAATCTTTTAAAAGCCTCCTCATTCCCAGTGCTAAAGTTTCTCTCTTGAATTGTTTTTCCTTCCAGAAACATTGAGCTCTGCTAACATTTGTGAAGGAATTATAAAATATTCTGTCCAGCATAGAAAAGTTAGATTGTATCTAGAGATGATATTACAGCACCTGAGATAACATGTTAGAAATAGTGTGTGTGAAGACTCCCATGGAGTTGAATATAATGAAATGTTAGAGAGGTGTTACAGATGGTTGGAAATGAAGCTCTTGGGGCTTAGCTGGCTTACCGCTTAGGGGAATGGCAATGTCGTCGTCTTTCCTTTAGTGCTGGATTTATCCTTGTGTATGGGATGCTTTCAGTAGGTGCCAACAAAGGGCACTATTTAACCTTAGCTTGCTCACAGGGTGGGCTGTTTTGTAGGGACTTTGAAATAAATTGGAAAATAAGACAGAAAACTTGTGCTGGATAGGTAACTTTTTGTGCTATGGGATTTAATCACAGCCCAGAAACCAGAAATCTTACTGTGCTTATTACTGAGGTCTCTGTGGATCTGATAACTGATGTAAGGGGACTGTTCTGAGAGCAAAGGGAAATGGGATAGCAAAGAGGTCAGCAGCAGAGTTTCTCAAATACATGAGCAGCAGCACCCTTAGTGTTGTATTGATCAGCACTGGTGAAAGGCAAAGATTTGTGTGGGGTCAGGAACTACATTATGGAGGGCATAAAAGCCTCTTTGGCTTTAGTCCTGTGAGGTGTGGAAGGAAAACAAGCAGTTAGGTTTGAGGAATAACCATTTCTTGGGGAAATGCAGACCTTGGCAACATAACCAGAAGAGACTGTGTTGTGTTGTTATGTGGTAAAGGAGGGAAAGCATTAAGGAGCTGAAAGAGCAGCTAAGATGCTGCTTGAACGACCAGAAGAGAGGCTGTTGAAGCCTTAAGTATTGCGGTTCTTGCCTTGGATTCTGGGAATATTTGTTTTCTCCTGGCCCTGTAATCGTATTCATTTAGGCAAATTTCCACACCTATGTGGAATTCGATTTAATGAGGTTACACAGCAAGGTTGCACACTGTGATAAATTTGGACGATTTAGTTTTGTACTGCTCTTGTTTTCAGCTAGCATAAACTGAAAAGTGCGCTTTCTGTTTTTTCATGTGATGGTATTTACAAATTCTCCAAGTATTTCTAACCCTGTGATCCTCTGCTTTCTATCTGTTAGAAGAAATATTAAATATAAAATAAATGGATTGCATTTTATAAAACTGTCTAGCATTACAGATAAATGGAAAATATGCACTCTTCAGAGGCAGAGATGGCTCATTTTTTCACAAGCATTTTAAAGCACTGTTAAGTCACCGAAGAAAAGCATGTGTCCTTACCATAAACAGGAGATACAGGAGATACTCTGTAATAGCTGCTTTTCTTTTTTTTTTCTTTTTTTTTTTCTTTCTCCAAGTATCACGTATTCTAAACTTTGTATATATTTTTGCCTTTATGGAAAAGTTGTTTTCTATCTAATAATTAGCAAAATTCAGATTTTCAGAATTATTTTGGCTGTTTCAGGATAGGAGCAGGAGCATCATTAGATGTGTGCAGGAGTAGCACATCAGTTGCTCCTTCAAAGCATTTTAAGAAAACCTCATTTTTTGAGGGCCAGCACAAAAATCACATTTCAAAGAAAAAAAGAATTGTGATGTTCCACAATAATGTCTAGTAAGTCTTCTGCTGTTCCACAGTTATGCTGTTTGATGTTGTTGTAGTAGTACTTTTATACTTGAGAGACTTACAGACAGAAAAAGAAGATATTTTATTCCTTCGAGAGCTTGTAGCTCCTCTATGAGGAAAGGTAGAGGAATATGATGGACTGAAGCAAGATCATAAAGAGTAAGACAGTACTGGTTCAGCGTGATATACGTGCACAATCCATCGAATAGTGCAGTAGACCCTTTGCACGTTTGTTTCCTAGCTCTGATTTCTGTCACCCTTATATCCTGCCCTAGCCACTTCTGCATATATGCTCGTACTCTCTTTTGGGCCTTATGTTGGTTTGCTGTTCTCTACAGCATTAACTTTGAGTTCCTAACTGGGCATTTTTCTTGTCCAGCACTTAATCAGAACTGAACTGGAATTGAAGCTTTTCTCATGCTTATTGTCCTCCCCTGTTTGAGTTCTTTGTGTTTACAGAGCTGCCCTCCATAGCGGTTCACTGATGTGCGGAGAAGTTCACTGTACTTTCACGTACCTGTAGTCACAGATACCTTATTCTGCAGAGGCTCTTACATTGACTCTTGTATGTCTGGCATTGTTTTTTTTTTTCCCCCTCCATTTCTGCCATTTCTTTGTAGCATCTTCACCATTTAAAATTGTTCAGTCTGCAAACGAGGCACAAAATGCTCATATCTACTGTGGCAAGGAGGATGCAACATCCAAGATGAGCCAAAATCTTTGCTAAAGACCAACCTCCTCTTTCTGCACCCTGTGGCTGTTAGTAAGCCTGGGAATCAGAGGACACTGTTAGAGCACTGGTGACTTGCCCAGATTAAACCAAGCGAGGGGTGAGGGGGTGGGACAGAGGTCCCTCAGTGAGGCGTCAAAGTCAGCTTTAGGATATTTGGCTTTGCACATCTGGAGGGCTAATGCTTCTGGCACCGTCACCCACGGTGGTAGGGCAGGCCTTTGAAATAAGCCAGCCATGCAGACTTTGCTGTGCTTTGTTTCCAGCGAAACGCTGACTCCATCCGCCCGTCCCAGCAGTGGCCAGTGTCATGTAGACTCGGTTCCTGGCTGCAGCAGTGGATTTTGCATACTCAAGCTTGCTGACTGCGTCAATGTCATGTGATAGTCAAGCATTTTACTCTGTTTTCTATTTGTATCATGGTATTAATCAAATCTGGCTTAAAAGTTTTGGCTTGTAAGTCAGAGAGCTTCAGCAGTGGTAGTAGGGGCAAAGGAAAGATGCCAGTTGTAGTTTGGCAGTAACCGTTAAAAGATTTGGGACTTCGTAGATTCTTTTTACTGCAGCATGCCACATACAAAATGCATGCATAACTGTTTAAATAACAGTGGCTTTAGAAACACAGCTAACTTTTTCCTGAGCAATGTTAAGGATTATTTCTCCCTGATACTGCAGTAAGGTGGTAACTTATAAATATAGGCCAGAATTGGGTAATGCGTGAAGCTGCGCTTTGGAGATGGACTTGGCTCTGGTTTTACACACCACCTTTTAAAAGCTTGTGGCTCACCTTCAAACTTTTTCCTCAGTCAGATGCCCCCTGAGTGCAGGGATTTAGATAGTCTGATGTTTTAAACTGTTTGCAGTGTTACATTTTGTTGTTGTTTTGGTTGGCTTTTTTTCAATGTTCAAAGGAACCTATGGGGAGTCAGCTGTTTAGCTCTCAATGAAGTGAGTGCCAAAATTATATCTCATTGAAAATCCAGCTTAAAATGTTATTAGCTTAGATAACCTTGCTGTGGGTAACATAGATTTCTTCTTTGTGTGGATGAATAACTTTCAAGCTAGGCCAGGCAAATAGTCTTAGTATCTAGAGGCTAAAAGCTGCAGGGGTCATTCCATTAGTGGCCTAAGTATTAACATTAAACTCTTTCTAGTCTTACCCAACTGCTCTGTTCTGCTAGTGGAGATCTGTGCTGTCTGGCTGCACTGCTCTTTGATAGTATGAGAAGAGAATAAGCTGTAATGTGCTGGCAACATTTGTTTGGTTTAGCTTTATTATAGATAATCGTAGCTATTTCTTCCCTAAAGCAATCTGAAAGTTTATATAATAATCTTAAGTGGCCAGAAATCTTATTTGGATGATTGCCCAGCAGTCTGGAAGCTTATTTACACCTACTGAGCCTTCCAGACAGGCCTGGGAATCCCACTGTGCAAGTTTTTTCATGGCATCCCGGTACTTCTTTTTCTTGGCTGAAAGAAGGAAATGTGGAGAAAACTCAAGATGGAATGGAGTTTATCACGGCAGGAGTTGAGAAAGGTTAATTTGAAATCTAAGGCAATGGCTCAAAGATTCTTCAGGGCTGGTTAAAATATTTCATGATCAATTTTTTTGACAAAAATCGTACTAATTTTCATCCAGTTCTGAGGATTCTGACTAACCTGAGATTCTGCCTCTAGAGGAAGCAAGAACTGGATCAGAGAGAGAGAGAGAGAAAGCCACACTTATGATATACAAACTAGCACAAGTTCAGTGTAGCTACACAAAGGATTGCTGTAATAGGAACGATACACAAGCAGCTGGTGTCCTGCCCTCAGTCTGAGACAGAGCAGGATGAGGTCCTATGTAAGAAATATGAGTAATAATCATAATATAAAAGAAACCTACCTATCAATTTTGAAGTTTTTCAGAACATCAACTGCAATAAATAACTGACATAAAGTTTCTAGCTTATAAACTTTATCAGGGCTGAACAGCTAGGGACAGACAATCCAAAAACAAAAAAGCACATGCTGTGACATTAGGATGTTTTTGATCCTGCAGCTGGGAGTGTGTAATTAATCTGGTTTTCTAGAAGCTAGCAGATATTTCCAAAGCAAAATTGTTCTACTTCTGCAAAAATGGAAGAACTCTAAAGATCTGCCTCAGCAGTTTCCTCTGGAACTATGCCTGGGGTATGTCATTTATTTTGTACTTTTTGGAATTAGACTTTTTTTTTTTTCCTCAAAAGAAAAGGTGGTTAGCTATTTAATCTAGTCTGGTTCATCTACTGGTTTTATCCTGCTGAGCCCTTCTCTGTAAATTGAAGAGTGCTAGAATAGCAAAGACTTTGATAGATCTAGAAACTTTTGCACTTTTCCAATGGCAAAGCTTGCCTGGGTTAGAATTTTTGTTTAGGTATGAATCAACATTTCCATCCATCTCTTTCTATTAGCTGCAAAGGATTTGGGTGGAAGATACTGTCAGAGTTGTAAGTTTTACTCTTGAAACTGAGGAGCATTTTAGAAAAGAATTTCTTCAGGCTGGACAGATTTCATCTTCATCTGAACTCTAGCCATTAGTTTCATAGCTAAACTAATTTTAGTGGGAATACTGTGTTCCCAGGTTTGTTTGTAGCCATGTGGCTTGGTATTCAGCTACTATAATCTGTAGTAATTTGAGATATCCTCATACTGGTATTGATACACACCAGGAGCTCAGAGTTTTGTAGTGTTAGCATAGTCAAATAACACCAGCAAAAGATGCATTGTTGCTTACTGGTTTTGAGATGTTTAGTGAAGATCATTAAAATTGCAGTATGTTGTGGTTCTTTTTGCTGTGATAAATAAGTAAACTGAGAATAGATCCAGAACCTGTAGAAAATAGTGGAAAGGTTCCTGTTAGCTTCTTAAAGAAGGGGGGATGGGGTCTCTTGCAAGAAGCTGAAATGCAGTTACTGAAAACAAGACTGACCGCCGGATCACAGTGTAACTTAAATGTTCTGTGCAACCTTTTCACCATCTGTTTTGAGCTCTTTTCACTCAGCAAAAGGTCACATACAGAAACTCAGAGTAGATTTCGAAAGTGCCCTGTTGTCCTCTAAAAGAAGACATGAGGCGCAGGAAATGAGAGGTGACTGTATTGCCAACAGATGCTGATATAACGGGGGAGGTACTTAAGAATGTGTTGGGTTTGTTCTTGAAGCTATTAAGGAGATTTTTATATTGATCCTACTTGGATACCTATGTTCTTTTTCTTCTGGTTATTTTAGAAGCAAATGATTCCCAGTTTTGCTTAGATGAGCAGTGAAACGTGCAATAAATGTATGCTGAGATTAGAGAGAAATCCTCTTACCAGTTTGGGAATTGCCAATGCAATAAGCAGTAACATTGTTTCTTTACTGCTCTAATTTTCAAGTAAAATGTTTAGTACATAAATACCACTGTGTTTAATAATAAACCATATGCAGTCGCATATCTTTGGCTTGATGTTCTCAGAGCGTATTAAAAATGTCAGTTAAACTTTGCTATGCTTTGTAAGTTAGCTGAGGATCTATAAAGCTTACTTCACTGACAAGTGAAATGCAGACTTCTCTGGAGTAGATTACGGCAGGTATTTCACAGGGCACAACATCATGTGACTATTTTAGAATGTACAAAACAATATATTTCTTCTACAGTTCAAGATTTTGATCTACTCTTAATGTAGGCATTATAAAAGATTAATACTGAATATGATGGATATATCTGCTCTTGTAAGTTAGGTCAAAAGAACTAAAGACTATTAGATCTGTTGTTTATCACGTTTCATTGTTTGATACAAATTTTAAGTATAGGTAGCACTTAATTCATTTTTCTGCAACCTGCATTTGGGGTGCTGAAACATTTGGGGCACTGAAAAATACCACTAAGACCTATGAAAGAGAATACAATTAAATGACTAGAATAGATACTTTAGCAGTCTGAATATAGTCCCAATGGGATTTTCCCCCTTTTCAGCAGGAAGCGACCTTGGAGTTCTCGTAATTGTTGTGTTAATGAAAATGTTACTCTTAGCATTTGCTGCTCATGTATAGCAGTATCTTTATAAAGGAAATGCGAAACTCAAGGTCTGCTAGCGTATCAGTGGCAGGGATCTGTATTTTCCTTAGCCTGTTAATGTGGAATTCACTTGTGCCCTTTCGTTTAAGAATTGTTCAGTGCTACAATATGGGAGGTTGATACATTTCAGTTTTGTAGAGGAAGGCTTCGCGCAATTTTGGTCACCTACAAAGATTATTAAGAAAATAAATAGCTATGTTGTTCCTTTCTGATGGGTACAGCAAAGAGACCGTAGCTTTAATTATTGCATTTGTTGAAGAATTTCTCTTGCAATATCCAGCTACAGAAGTAGGGATGGAAAAGCAAGCAGAGTAAGTGTACTAAAGTCATGTCTAAAAACAAAAGATTAATTCAGACATCTGTGTATTTTTGCAGGAGGGAACAGGTGCAAAATGTGCCATTTCTTCCTCTTTTGGTTCTCTTCCTGTCATTTTTCTGAGCGGGTTTCACATAAATAGAACATGAATGGAGTTGTCTGCTCTAATCCAGATGGGAGGATACAGAGCTGGTATAATTTTGATGAGAAAGATATATTAGCTTTCATTTAAATTATGTAAATATGCATGTACTTCACTGAGTAAGTGAAGACAAACAGGGAAGCATAGATGATGATTATATATAGCAGGTGTGAGCTCTTGAAATTAATGAACACATAGGCTTTTCAGTTTTGAACAACTTAATATTTATAGATGAATCACTGGCCTGATCTTGCAAACGACTACCCATGTGTTTAGTTTTATGTACTTACCTATTGTTGTAGGCACTAGGTTAATTGAAGTGTGGAGTAAATGTATAATCAATAGATCAGATTAGAATGAAATTTTATTCTTACACTTTGCACATTTATATTTAAATTCAGTGAATTTAGGCTGTTTTGTGAAGTTTTTCAAATTATTGCTGGAGTTTGGCCTTCCTGGTGGTAATTATCAATAGACAGCAGGCAGAAGAAAGTTATTTGTGAGAATAAATTTACCAAGGAAATGAATCAAAATTTTACACTTAGGCATTGTGTATTATTACTAAGCATACAATACAGAGACCAAAACTTTACAGAGGCTGATCAGTTATTTGAAGGAGTCAGATCAATGTGTTTTTGTTACAGGCTTAAATTATTGAAAAGTAAAATGTAATATATGAGCTATGAGGATTTAGACTACATTTTGAATAGCGAATCTCTTTGCTGTGAGGGCTGGAAAAGAGCTGTGCACAGGTGCATATATTCATGTTCCATGTTAGAGAAATAAGGTATTCTGTCTTGCTTTTAGCTTTTTTAACAATACTGTTTCCTAAAACAGACTCAACTCAGGGAATAAAAATGTAACTTGGTCTGCAGCGATAATTAATGTTGCATATTTTCACAGCCCAAAAGAAGCAATGCTAGTAGAAAGTCAAGTGATTACTCTAATGAAAATAAATGCACGTCATTTCCTTTTAACCGGTTGTCTCGCATTTGTGTAAGAGAGCATCTTCATGAGCTGTGATGAAGTTTAGAAAAACTACAGTGTTACCAGTTATTAAGATCTTGGCTTCTCATCTTTACTGATAGGTTAGAAGGGAATAATTTATAATTATTACTCTTCTGACTTCATTGTCCTTTAGAATAACATGGATAGTCAACCTGTATGTATCTGTATGTTAGGAATTTATTAGATGCGTCACATGTGCATTTGGAACCACTGGTAACAACTTAGAGGTTTTCATTTACGATAGGAACTTTCTTGTCATTAGGACAGGCCTACTGATTCCGTCACATTCAGAGGCAGAAGCAATATTACTCTTGCAAAAGTCTACGAAAATCATGATATTGTCTTTCTTTGCAATGTTTATTAGGAAAAGGGTATTTCCTCTGTAAAAGGTACTTTGAATTAAGAAGTCACTCAGCAGAGAACAGCAGTTACAAAGTTTCTCCTATGTACAGTCCCTTCAAAATACAGTACTTAAAGTATGTGGATTCTGCATGCAACTTAGAATGAATGACTTGCTAAACAATTATAGTATGTCAGAGACCAATATAATTGCATTTACTTTGAAATTTACTCGTTTAATTAGAAATTGTTTCCTAAAAATGTTCGTAAACTTTTATATTTCTAGTCACTTTATTAATATTTTCTTAAACAGTTGTAGTATACGATTAGCAAACATCAGAAAACGCTATGCATATTTTATGTGGCATATACAGATATCTATTTATAATTTATAACAGGCGTTTCTAAAACATTTATTAAAGATTGATAGCTGATTTTGTGTTTCTACTGCTGTGTATTATAAATACAATAAAATCACTCAAATGTACCCACAAACTATCAGCATTCGCTCATTGTTAATATTTTTGCAATCCGTAGTAGCATAAAAAGTGCCATAATGCATCATAAATGGTTTATGAAGTCATCTGAACCTGCTCATTTGTCATTTAGGCCATGCATCACAAAGCATTGTTAAACCTCTGTGTAAAATGTATCAGTCTGCCTGTGTCAGAGAATCCACTCTGCTTCAAGGAAATACTGGGATTCTTGAACAAAAGTTATTATTAGTAACCGAGTCAGGAATCTGTAATGACCTGGGCTTACCTCATTTAGGATACCAGCTTGTTCAGCAAACAGGCCTAGTATTTTTCTTGCTCTTGCAATTGCAACTTTTTTCCAGGCCATGCATTTGTCTGTATGGTACAGTTCTTCCATTTTGTGGGTTAGTTTTATTACTATCACATTAGTCTCCTCGATGGTGGACTGGGGGGTAATCTGAGGTGGACTGGAGGAAGCTGAAGTTCCTCTGTGTTGCAGCAAAAAATGCAGTGGATTTGGGTGGAGAACAATCAAATGGAAATATGGCCTTACAGCTAGGTGAGCAGAGTACTCTTGTGGGAATAGTGAGAGTGATAGACTACTGTTTTCTGTCATTGTTTATATTAAAAATAAAATCATAAAGAGATGCTGAAGCAGTTCTTGAAGGAGGAACTAGAGTTTAGGAATTCCCCCCTCCCCCAGATGCATGAACAGTCACTCTTGCCTCCATCATCTTGTTAATGTGAATCAGAATCACATGCACTTCTCTAGCCAGGCACATGCAAGATTAATGATCTTCCTTATTCCTCATATTCGTTCAAATCTCTTTTAGATAGTGCAGTCTAGGATGATTTGTAGCCGTTGTCCATGTCCATACATCTCGATTCTGACAGACAGTTTTTATGAGCTCTGCTTTAATGTGCCTTTGCAAGTTTTTGTTGTTTTGCTGCACTTCTGATTTTATGCCTGCAGAGAAGAAAGTGCTTTGAGGCCTGTGTGGGTAATTGGTAAATACTGGTAAAAATTGGTAAATAAGAATATGTCTTAGTTAACTGGCAGCAGAACTCTTTCCGTGTAGCCTTGGGATCCTGTTGTTTTGCTACTGCTAGATTACCTGCTCTGGTTCCTTTGGTGAAGGGGTATGTAGTGAATGTGGTCCCTATACCCCTGAGTGTGTACTCCTCCCTTTTGAATTCTTAAACTGTGCCCCAGAATTAGTATTAGCCATTTTGTGATAACTATTCAAAATTTTAAGCTGGAATTCCTTGAGATGCACATGACATGTTACTATTTTAACAGTATTTCCGTTGATGCATTGGTCACTTTGGAAATATAACCTTATGATTTTTGTACAGTTTAATCTGGGCCATTTTATATGTTCCTAGTTCAGCTAAGCTTTGCTGTCTAAGAAGGAATTTGCAGCCCTCATATGTATGCTGATGGATCTAAAATTTAATGAAAATAACATGCATTCACAGGTGTCACTGTGCAAATGTATGAATTATTCTATGGACTGTGTTCAATAACCTGCAAATAGTCACTGTCCTGGAAAATAGGAACAAATAGAACTATTTGCTCTGGTTTAATTTCAGGATTGATAAATGGCAAATCTGCACTGCAAAAATCAGAAGAGACTTCATCTCTCCCTTCTCCCTGCCCCTATTCAGCTGAAAAGCCAGATGTAGTTTGGAGGAAGAGTGCAAGAGAGGATCTGGTATTTATTCCTTCTATTTTAATCTTTCCTTAATGACAATAGAGTATCTTTTTTTTCCTTGTGTTTGTTTATCTTCAGTTATTACTAGTCCCTTTGAACAGGACTGACAAAAATAATTCTTACAGAATTCCTGACTATATTTCACTGCTTATGTTTTAAATTTGGTGGGGCATCTCTCCTGATTTGACACAGGACATAGTCAACCCTATTTTGTATTATATTTCAGGATATGCAGTGGAGAGTTATAGAGATACTGCCGCCTAAAGCTTGGAGTCACTTACTGCAAGTGTTGCAGTTATTAGCATGTTTTTCTTAGCTTTATTTTCTCTCTATCTTACCCGCCCTGCCCCAAAGAGGTCTTGCCAATAATGATTTGGAACAGTCTTTCCACTACTGATTTAGAATGGACTTTAGCAGAGAACCAAGTTAATGTGTAATCCGCATATATCTTCAAGAAACAGCCTCTTATGGTCAAATGTATGCTGACTATTTCAATATGGCATTTAAGAAGCTAATGATATCAGGGTATTTTTAACCATAGATTAATTGAATAGATCACTGGTTGCTGGCTGTGTTCCTTCTTGCTTAAAATGACTCCTGTGCTCTTCTAAGTATATTGTTGCCAAATGTTTCCTGGAGAGAGGACCGAGAAAAGAACGATGGTGCCAGCAGTCAATTGAACTCATGCCTTTTGGGACCAAATCATCCCTTGAATTTGTATACTGTTCTGCCCTACTTCACACAGTAGAATTTATTGTTGTAATCCAGCACCCTTATAATCATTGCTCAGGTAGTTAAACAGGATATTTAACTTCTACTGAGGAAATCCAACTGGATTTAGACTGTTGGAGTAACACTTAAATACTCAACAATCCATTCTTAAAATCCCTCTGGACTGGTGCCAGACCTTAAGCTTGGGAGAATCACTCCAGGGCCATAAAACAGATGAATACAAACAATCAGCAGAGAAGCATCCTGTAAGTGAGAAGCTCCTTAGTAATTTACGCCAACTTTGGCATTGTCACTTGTTCTGGAGTTGTTCTGGGACTCCAAAAGAGAGACCACGGAGAAGAAAAAGAAATATAGGTTCTTTTAAGAATAACTTTAAAAGTGATTCTAAACTACTGCTTTTAATACTACAGTGATAACTAGAATTAGTGAGAAGCCTAAGTGGTGTTTGGGATTGAAGGAAATAAATGTGATGCTGTGGATTCTCCCTACTAAGTATAAATTCAGGGTTCTGTTGTTCATCTTGCAAAACTGTAACATACCATTCTGAAGGTCTTTTTTTGTCTTTAATAAAAGAGAAATCTTTGTAATCCTGTAAAAGAGATGGTGAGTCCAAGCTGGATGTTAAACAAATTTTGCAAGCATCTGCCTTGTCAATGTAGTTGTGCTAATGCACCTGTACAGCGTCTCTCCTGATCAGTGTTATTCTGCAGATAGCTCTGATGTGTTTGTTTTATTCTGAAAGCATTAATAGGTTTTATTTTCTGGTGTGTGTCTGATGGATAGGAATCCAAAGGTATGGCTGCCTGTGTACAGCTGTACTGGTGGAGTTATCAGACTTCAGTTCTTGGCTGTTACTCTGTATAACAGGATTGCAATTTAAAGTGATACCATTACTACTTCACCTTAAGCACAGAAGTTGCTGTATGCAGCTTTGAGTTTGCGCACACAAATCATATATACATCCTGTTCCAAGATTAAAGAGATTTGATTTTTAGAAGTTTTAAAGAGAAGAATCATAAAGGCTTAAAATTCATCTTCTACCAAGTTGCTTTACAGAATCTCAAGGCTGAGACAAGCAATGAAAAATCTACAAAAACAGAACTTCAGAACCAGAGACTGGTGTGTTGTAAACATCCTGAGGCAGTATTCTTTCTGAAATAGTCTCCCTTAAAGAATTTGGAGTTTTTCTAGTGTATTCAGGAAGGTGAAAGATGGCACAAACTACATATTTGACAGAGTTTTAGGTACTTAGGCTGTCCTCTTTCTAGGAGGAAATCACTGCCAATAAAGTTCTAATGCTAACTTTCAAGCTACTTTCTCTTTTTTTAAAAAGAGAGAGAGAGAGAGAGAGAGAAGACAAAAGATGAGCTAGCAAAGTCTGTAGAAATCTGTTATGAATTGCTGAACCTAAACACCAGGCAATTCTTAAACAGGCAGAAGTTTCCAATAGAAGCATAGGATGTATCTTGCAAATCAGGTCTCTGGTCCACCTCTTAACTAATCCTTGTTCTAATATGATTATTTTCTCTCTTGATATGTGCACATTATCATAGAAGCTGTAACTAATGATCAACATGAATCCTGCAGGACAACAAGGGAGGATGTCACCTAAGAGTGTGAAACTGCTCCTTGGTTCTAGCCATCAGGTGCTTTGGAAGGTGATGGATAGCCTGGAGAGTGCTTAATTAGGAGGGAAACAACCTACTTTCTCCAGAGATCAGTTGTGGTTCTAGTGGATTATATGGGTGTGTTGAAGCGGAATAAATTTATTTTAATGCCTATGGTAGATGGAAAGAAATATGCTAATTTGGCCTATTGAAATGGAGAAAATGAGAACCAGAGAACTCAACCAAGACACTAGGAGGAGGCAGAGTAGAGTGAAGATGTTGTAACATGCTTTGAATGGCCAGGATTTCTCTTCCATCTGCATTCCTTAAAAAAAAAAAAAAAAAAAAAAAAAAAAAAAAAAAAAAAAAAGCTCTGGCACAATCTGTGAGTATTTGAAGTACTAGAAATGTAACAATGAATAACATAATAGGGATGCTAAGCTTTGCCATAGTGTACTGAAAAAACTGCTTTGCTTTTGATTTTTAACTGTAGAAACTGTAATGCTGTGTCTTTTTTTTTAGCAGTTTAAAGATATGTTAGCAAGGTCAAGAACTGGTGCTGCTTTCCCCCATGAACACCAGTGAACAAAAGTTGTTTTTTTTTTTTTTTTTTTTTAAAAAAAAGGGGGGGGGAATGACTTGGAAGAGTGAAAAACAAGAGAAACAGTTTGAAGTAAGGAAGCAGGTTTTATGCTATAGCAATATTGGCTTCAATGGAGCAAATCTAGTTTAGACTGAGTGAACTTGTCCCCAGATTCTGAAGGGAAGTGGGGAGAAAGATGCTCAGGTGCAGACTAAACAGAGTTGGGGGGAAAATCCAGTATCAAGGACTGGATGCAGGAAATTGATTATTTAAAGCACCTGTAGGGATTTCCTGTGAAACAGGTCCATTGCCTTAGTAGGCAAGGAATATCTTCTGATGTACAAACTCTTACGATCTGGCCTCACGTTACTGCTGTCCAGAGTGTTGAATTACCTCTCAGGAATGTTTATGAGTTACAAAAAGTTGAGGTTACTCTTGAGAAAAATAAATGGGGGGAGACTGTAGCCCCTTGCTGTGTGGGAGTTAAGTGTTCTACACTACAGAGAATTAGGTTGCTTTGGTGCCAAAATATGGATTTAGTTGCTTAAAATTAAGTCTGCCTGTGTCCCAGTTTCCCCATCTGTAAAATATATTGCAGCAATTTCAGCTAATCCTATTAAATTGTAGTACTAGTGTTTCACTATTAATATATCTACAAGGACATGCCTCATGGTAACTTTACCCCATGGTGACTGAAGTGTCTGCTGTAGCACAGTATAAAATAATCAGAGCCTCTGGGACTCTGAGCTCGCCTAATTGGTTGACTAGAAAGAAATTATGACAGTTTTCTCCAAGTAAAGATTTGGTGTGCACCCTCTTCATGAGGGAGAGAATGCAACTTATTTTTCAGGCAAAGTTCTTCTACCTTCTTTCAACCCTGCTGTTTTAGGGCAACAAGCAGAGACAGCAAGCAGCATTTGGCCAGAAAGCTGTCTTTCATTTACATGTTAAACTTGTGATATTGTTTCATCTGACATCATTCAAGGAAGATCTCAGTTGCCTTCGAAATGCAAGGACGTGATTTGTAATAAGAAGACTTCCTGCTAGGCAAGGAGATAGCTGGAGAGGTAATTATAACTCCATTTCTTCAGCATTTTGTTCCATTTAGTGTTTTATTAAACCTCTCACCTGATCTTTGGTGTGTGTATGATAAAAGGAAGTTTGTAATACAGCTACCTCTGATAGATGATATAATCCTTTTAGCTAGCAGGATGTAAAATAGGTCCTATAACCCATCAGGATTTCCTCAGAAATCCCTGGCAAGGCTAACTATTTTTTCCTAGCCACTGAATAATTGCTAACTCTCCCACAGTTCCTAAATGCTTCTGACATTCAATATTTCTTCTACTCTTGTGGAGAGATTACACCCAGAATCCCTGAAGGACACAGCACCTGTGCTACTGTTTCAAAATGCAGCTCCTCATGAAGGACACAATTCTTGACAAATGCAGTTTTTGCTTGCTTAGCATGTCCTCCATGTCACTTTACCAGAAGAAATAAAAAACAAAAACAAAGCTATGTTCTTTAAAGTTGATTGTATTGACATAAATCATTAATACCCTGATGATTGCTGTGGCGATGCAGTAATTACAATGTATCTAAATGGCAGTATTAAAGGGATTTTAGAGGAAGTTAAGGCACAAGTTTGAGTTTGGGCATTTACAGCTTGAATAGATCACTAGATAAGGGGGAAGCAGTGTGATATGGAGAACAAGTTCCCAAATTCTGGTTGAATATTGCAGGTTGATAGTGAAGCTGCAGAATAAGTGATGGCAGTCTCCTCCTCCATGTTTCTAGCTAGAATTAAGGAACCTGATGATCTGTCAGTGGTTTGTGATTCAAAAATGTTGCGATGCTGTTGTGGAGAGTGGGCAGGCGCTAGGAGCCTGGAGTTCGGTTTCTGATTCTGCTGGCTGAACGAGAGCGACCACTATCGCCCCTCTCTGCATCTTTCTGTTTTCCTATTTTCATTTTCCTGTGTTTGCATGTTGCTTTATAGTCTGCTGCTGAAGACAGTACCTAGGGAGACTAATTAGGGTGAAGTTTTCAAGTGTTCACCACTGTGGTAACATTTGGGTTGCCCAGATTTTTTTCAGATATCCTAAATATGTTCTGTACTCTTGACTGCATGTGGATGCTTGGTAATGCTTAAAGTTAGTTTTTTAGGTCTCCGGAAACGTTTAAAATCAGAAGTAACTTAGAAAAAATTGAGGTTTAGCCTTCATAAATTATTAGTTCTATAAAATTAATCTTCTTTTAGATATCTTTATTACTTTGAATTATGCACAAGGCCTGAAATCTTAATGTGATGTACAGGTGCAGAGAGCTTAAGACTCAGGTCATGTGTAATTCAGAAACTATATGCTGCCTCTTATAATATGTACCTGTTACCTGTTTTACTGGTTTATTTGAAGTCTGTTTCACTAGAGGCCAGGGCAGAACTATTCCTCCACCATGTCCTCTGAACAGAGTTCCTCTGACTTGAAGCTCACTCTCTCTGCATAATGTTCTTTCTCTTCAAACACTGATTACTACCAGCTTCACTGATTTTTCTCAGCATCTCCGGAAGGTAGGCAGTGACACAGAGCAAAACAACTGGGATTCTCAGACCTGCACATGGGTCTAAGAATCCTGGGATTCCTTGTGAATGGGAATCAGGACTTCTGAAAACGTGCTCCTTGCTGTTGTAAGCACATTCTCTTTTGCAACATTATTGCAAAGTGTCTGACTGTACCATTTAAATAAATAAGCACTAGGGCCACATCTCCACTCAGCTGACAGCCTGTTTCTTATCTCAGTAATTTTTATGGTTCCCAAACCAGAGCCCAATATACTACTTATACAAAATAATTATAGGGAAGTGAAATGTTCTTTTGCTTTCTTTGAGAGGTAGATTTTTCAAATATTCCCTAAGAGGGAGTTCTACCTAACCCAGAAACTTCCAATGCTGTTATAGCTGTAGCTGAAACAGTAATAGAGCAATTAAATATTAAATCATCCATCAGATGCTCTGTGTTAATGTTTAGTTAGATCAAGAACACTTAAACTAAAAAGAAAAAAGGAGAACACATGACTGGTCAATGCAAGTTTTTTACATTTCTATTTGATTATAAGTGGAGGTGGTCTGGGGGTGGAGGGTGATTTATTACCATAAAATCATGTGAATATAATGAGAAACTATCTAGATACAGTAGGGGGAAGACGAAAAGAGCACCAACCTGCAATGCCTAGCACAACAGGATCCTGAAAACTGCAAACATGTTGCACTAGTAATAAGATATGTGTGTGTGTGTGTGTATATATATATAGAGAGAGATAGATATATATGTGTATGTATATATATATATATACATTATATATATATATATATTCAGGTGTTTGGAAAATCTATTTGTAACACAAGGTAGAACAACCTCTTATTTTCCTCTCCCCTAGTTGTGAGACTGTAAAGCTGAAGTAGATTTTCCAAAGTATGACACCATTCTTTCCTTCTTTTAATGCCCTTATATTGCCAGAACGGCACAGTAAAGCTCCAGAATAATAGAAGTTTGATTCACCCAAACTATGATACTACTTCCATCAAGGTAATTTTTAAAAGTGCAGATATACTCAGTAGAACCTGATCCTTCTGTCTCATTAGATCTTTCCCTTTCCTTTGCATTTACCTATAATTTTGCGTTTCTGAGATCCATGCACGAGCTTTCAGCAGAGAGCTGCTTTATATCCTCTTTACTCTGGAGACAGACAGGCAATTTTTGTTCTATTCTTTTTTCTCTGACAATAATTCGATTTCATTATTAGTTTTGTACATTGTCTTTAATTCTTTCTCTGAAAGTCTGTATTCTGTACTTTTTTCTAGAAATCGAACTGTTACAGCTTAAAAAGTTGCCCTCTTTTCTAATCTTAGTGACTACTTAAGCTTCTGTTGCGTTAGGTATAAGGTAGATTGAATGAAGGCTTATTTCTGCCATCCCTGCTCTGTTGTGTTGTTTTCTATATAGAAGCTGATTGCAGCTGGACACTGGTTGCTGCATTTCAGAGGTTCTTGGACTACACATTTATATCTGAAAAGCCAGCATTTCTCTATGACCATAGGAATGCACGTGTATTGTGGTATCAGAATCACGTGTAGTAGGAGTATGCATGCACCCGAGGTTTTCCTTTACAACAAAGGAACCTATTTCTGTTTACTTCTGTCATACTGTGACTTCTTTGAAATCTAAACATTTGAATGATGTAGCCTGGAGGAATAAATGAACCACTACTACTCTCAGGGCCATTGAAGATTAGATCATTCTGATTTATTTTAGCATAGATATGTTGAAGTCAGAGGAACTGTGAAAAATTAAACATTTGTGACCTGGCCCAAGGAAGTGATCCGGCTTGTTGGAGTGATCTAGCTGATAAATAGGAATGACATGTTTGTTTTGTAGAGGCAGAGCAAAGCATATACTAAAGGGATGCTGAAATGCTTGAGGCAAAGTTTTCTCTAATATGAATCCAAAGAAGCGAACAGGTAAAGCTTTCCATAAGGGTAGCCAGTTCACAGGGAAAGAATTTTCTCAGAAGCCGCCTTTTTTTTTTTTTTTTTTTTTTTTTTTTTTCCATCTTTACAGCAGGGGAATTTTTGAGGGAAAGTGTAGGAGAGCTGCAGAATTTCCAGTCAGACTGTGGTCTTGGTTAGGATCCATGAGTGGGTTTTATTGCTGTGCTTGGTGCACAAACAAGTCCCAGCAAATGATGTCCAGTGATGGGGATGTACAGAGAGGTACCAGACCCACGGGCTAGCTGAAGCGCAGTCCTTAAATATGCAGTGAGGCAGCATGACTTTTGCTGCCTTTTTTAAGGGGTGTGACTGGGAGCCAAAGCCCCGACGGTTAGCTTTAAAGACTTAAACCTGGGTCTTATGAATGTTTGCCTACCTTACTATTTTCAGTGCTACCACCAAGGAACTTTAGGGAAACAGATGTGACTGACTACAAATTCTAGGGAATTTTAACAGAGCACTCTTGTGGATCAAATCAGAATGGAAGATGATATTGGCAGTCATTCAAAATTCCTCTTATGTTTCTGTTAAAATCTGATGTGTTTCTACACATCAGATTTTGCAACAGTGCAGTATGCCTGAAATGGATCCTCTGCTCCATCTAGACTTCATTACAGAAGAGGAAATTCAGGTATAGTGGTAAATAATCCTCACTGTAAATGAGAAAGGTTTCCAATCTCTGGAAACTCCTCTTCCTTCAGTGTGGAGCACTGTATACAGCAAACTGGTCCCAGGTTACGGTCACAAGTAATGAACAGGCATTAAAGCAGTCGGAAGCTCATAAGAAGAGAGGCTCTCTGTGTAATTTCAGGACCTACTGATGTCAAAACCCAATTCTTTAGACCATCTTTCTCGGGAAAGGGCAAGTAGTTCTCCTGAGTCTCTGTGTTAATTTTGTTTCTTCAGTTAAGAGCAAGGTGTCAGCAGCTAATTGATGTTTCCTCAATTCTGTCCCAGTTGTATCCTCTCTTTGTGTTTGTTCTCACCATTGATAAATTTGGATAGCCTGTTGCTTACCTCGTTGGGTATCCTAGGATGGTTATCCTAGAGCAGAAGCCGTTGATCAAAGGTAATAATATGTAGCATTTGCATGGATTTTTGTTTAATCTTCAGTGTGCTCTACAAACAATAATTAAGAGTAGGAATTGAGTGGAGATACTACCACAGATGTTGTCTAATCCTGTGCAAGCCTGGCGCTAAACAGTTGCGTTGTGGCAGGCTGCGGAGCCGTGTCAACGGGTCAGCCGAGCACCTAGAATGAGCTGCTCAGCGCAAAGCTGCAGCTGTGCAATTTTCACCTCCCTTGCAGGGCAGAGGAGTATTATTTTGGAAAGAGAGAGTGTCAGTTTTCTGGATAATGATTGGGCTTGATAACTGGGCAGTAGCGACATAAAATTAAGAGATGTGAAAAATGTGAGTGCTGCTGTTCAAATTGCTGCAAATGGCATTAGGGCAGGCTGTTGGGAGGGTGCTAGTGCAAGCTGCGCCCTGCCGGCACGGTTAGAGCCTTAGGTGTCTTTAGGTTGGAGGTTAGACGCAGTTAGAGCACCTGCACTTTTGCATCGATAATCGACACGCTGAGGATAACTTCTTTCTTGGGTAACTGACTTTCCTGCTGCCTTAGGCATAAGGCAACAACTATACTGCACTGTCTGGTAATATCCTGGTACCAGAGATACCCAAATGAGTTTACATACCAAAGCCAGCCTGGCTGTAATAGCACAGAGGCCTGCATGGCCTTGTTTGGGGTGTGCACTTCCATGACTAGCTGGTTTCCAGTAACCAAGCTGGATTGGTTGTCAGGGTGTTGCACGGAGCATGGTGAGCATGTCCTTGGACTTCTATGTGTATGACGTTAGGTTCTGGTCTCTGTTACATCACCCTTGCTGCAAACTGTAATAGAAATGAGGATATTTTCTGTGCAATCAGATACGGGAATTAATGGTTTGAATTCTTATATTTTATAGACTTCCTGTCTTGAATTTTTATTCCAACAACTTGAAAGACCAGTACATGTTTCAGCATGGTAATTTTGACATGCACATACCTCCCTGGGGGGAGAGAGCATCTGCTAGCTGCTGCTTTCATGTTGACCCTGTCATAATCAATAAGAATAGCTGATCACACAGAAATGACTTGTGTGAAGTACAGGGATATCTATTTGTTATAAAATACACCAAAGCTTTAAAAATAATTTCCCTCTATATTGTAATCAATTGTTATATAGAAATGTGTGTAATTGACATATAACTACTAAATGCAGCCATCTCTGCTGGTTCAAAGGAATCTGAAACTCTACCTGGAAGCATAATTATGAATCTGACACAAATTTAGTTTTATACTGCGTTTCCTTCCAACATTAAAGAAACTCTGAATAGTTTTTATCGTTTCTGAGGAGGAAGATGCTTGTTCTTTTTTATTTTTAAATACTTTAATCATGTATAGAACAACTTAAAACATTTTCAGAAATGTTTTTTAGAATGTAGATGCAAATTACCAGTTAAATTATAAATGCAGTGTGTAAAAACTAATGAGTGTCAAGCTGACAGTTCTGTGCAAGCCTATAGAAGTGTTCTGTAGAAAGGCTTAATTTTGAGCTGTAATAGGATATTCCTTTTCAGGGTTTAAATATTTTAATTCCCAGTTAGAGTATTCAATCTAATCTTAATTTTCTATACGGAAGACCTGAATAAAGACCTTTTCTTCTCTATATTACATTTTGCAAAGACCCCAAATCTGTTGATTCTGTGCCTTGCTTCAGCTGGCAGGACTGCTCCCTTCCTGGAGCACTTAGTGAGTAATTCTCTCAGTGTATCTAGGTAATGGACCATTATTCTGAGACTTTCAGCACTGGGAAAGAAATACATCCCTGTGCAGTGTGCTAGCTCAAGATCTATGTACCTCTTAAATTCTGAAAATAGGTTTCAAGTGTGCAATCCCTCTGTACAGCAGGGAATTTCAGTCCCCAAAGCAGAGACTCCTACTGTTCAATACAAGGGTGTTACTGGATAGCAGAACTCCATCCTCCTTGTGGCTCTCCTGTTGGATGAGATTCTGTGTTAGGTAGTGTTTAGGCTAATGGGCTCATCCCAAGGCCCTAATTAAAGTCTTGACTCAGATACTACTTTGTAATCAACCTGTGATTGTGTCCTGCAGCTTACCTAAGTATTAGATGGGGATAGATCACAGAGCTCAAAAGTAACTCCAGAAGGAATTTGTGCTGATGTTGCTTGCCACACCAACTGGGATAGTCCTGGAGAGTCAATTGGCACAGAAGCGAGAACTACTCCTCCACCCCCAAAATAGCATGGTCTTCTCCCATGGTCTCTGCAGGGAGAGCTTGTCGTTTACATTCAAACTTTTTCATGAAAAAAATGATTTTGTTTGCTCTGAGCTAGAGCATGAGCATGTTTATGTGCAAGCTGGACAGCTGGGGCTCCCGAGCAGGGAGCAGCTGTGTGGGCATGCCAGGACATTTCTATCAGCCGTGCCTGTCAAACTGTTCTGTTCAGTTTAGGGCTAACAACTGCAACGTGTTAGGATCATCCACACTTAGATCTTTATGCATGCAATGCCATTTACACTTTTCTAAGGGAATCTAATAGTTGTTAAAGAAAATTAGACAGTCGAAGATTCAACTCAATTCATGCCATGTTCATTAACAGAGGCAAACATGAAGCATTTATTTAGGCTTGTTCAGGATTCAGTAGTGTTATTGAGCCTGTCTGTCTCCTTAAATACTGTTATGACTGAAAAGCTGTTAGGAGCAAATCTGATGCATTGTGGGTGTTTGGTGGCTGCAGTGTTGATACAATAATGGTACTCCGTTTTTGCACAGTGTTTCTTTTCAAGTTATATGATAACAACCTCCTGTTGAGATGATAAAATACATGAACTCAGTATTTTGAAGGATCTTGCTGAACTGTAGCATCACACTTCTTAAAAATTGCAAAGGGAATATTAACCTGGGCCTAGGCTACAGACGTCAGCTCTTACAGTTGAAAAACTTGAGAAGTTGATGCTGAATCAGGATTCCACAGGAGGTGAGGACTAGATTTGTCTCTGTTGATGCATTGCAGTCTCTTAGAAGTCTGTAATTAATTTCCATTGGTACTTTATTGCTTGTCCCAGAGCTGAAACAACTGCAACCAATTCTATGGACTTTGTTCAGAAGCTGTTTTGTGTTTGCATAGGTCCATTTCTGTGGTTGTAAATTTGCTATACATTCAGAGGAATAATTTGAATTTAGAATTGCTCCACAGCAAATATAATTTGTACAATAGCAACCCCATCAAATATAGGTTAAATGTTCCTGCTTCCTACCATTGGCTGAACCTATGACCTTCTGCTGGACTAAGAGTATTGATACGTTGTTACCATCCGAACAGGGCTATGAGGGATATGGCTACACAAAACATCTTCAGTCATTGCCCTGTATTGCCCCAGCCTCTAGTCAAACATACTGATAAGTTAAACTGGAAGGGAGATGGGTACCATTGTATGTTGTAGTTGCCTTTGAAGAGACACCACCTGTTTCACTTCTCAGATGTCCTGCCTCTGGGGAGGGGTAGGCCTACACTGTTACACTGGAAAGCACGAAGGCTTGTGTGAAGGCTCGCAAAGCCATCAGTGCTTTTATTCTGCAGATCTTTGGCAGGGAAAGGATCAGTAACACGCCGTCATGAGGCTCCTCAGCCTGTCTCCATGATACAGGCTATCGCAGAGCTCTCCCTTTTTGATCATGCTGGGTTCGGTAGGCAGTGTCCCAGAGTGGACTTTTGCCTGCACAAAGTGCATAAACACTTTGTGAGTAGCTTGTTTGCAATTAAACGACACATTTTGACCAGCACTTCCTAGCATGTAGTTGTATCACATGGATTTTGCAGTGGATGCAAAAGACATATCAGCTGTTAGAATGGCATACTACAATTATCTTAAATATGCCTGCTAAAAAGCATTAACATTCTGTCTTCTGACTACATAGCTATCTAGGCTGTATGAGAGCCAATATATCTCAGTGTTTTAAAACGGTTTTAAATACGGTTTTAAAACTGTGTTACATGAGACAATTCTGTTCCCTGTCAAACTGCCTGAAAAGAAGGGCTGAGGGGGAGAAAGGGAGTAGTAAGGACTAGACAAAGTTTTAGAGCCAAGGAAATAGAGAGACTGGGACTCGTTTTGGTTTTGTTTATGCTCTTTCTTGGCTTTTTTTTTAATTTAGGTGATATTTTTGTTTTAATAGAATGTTTAGTCTGTAGTCCACTATTCAAAATCTTAAACTTCCGCTGTGCAGCTTACTTATGCTCAGTAGTATAATATTCTTACTGCTTCCTGGATGAATGAACATTACACCTGTAACCAATTACAGGAGCCAAAGATTGTGGAAAATACATTTTAAAATACACTTTCAGCAAGTCCTAGAATGTCTAAACTTTGTGTATTTTCTGGAACATTGATAGTTGAAAAAATGAAAATAAAAAGTGATCACACACCTTTGTGGAAATGTTGGAGGCAAGCAATCATGAGCAACATAAATTTGTTTAAAGACCTGAATGATTTCTAATGAAAAATGCTTTGCAGTTGTTGCCTGACTGTACAGAATGTACAGGGGGGGGCTATTCATGGTGTTCTGGCAAAATGTGATAAAGAACTTGGATTATTTTTGTGTTTCAATTTGAGAAAAATCATAATAAAACTCTAGAAAGCATTGTGGAAATACTAAATTAGAAATTATCAAAATATTCCTTTCAGGAAAGAAAGTTTTACTGCCTCAGGAAATTGCCAGGTTAAATAACTTGTCTGAAGTCAATGAAAAAAGTCAAAGTCAAAGCAGGTTTATTACTGCAAAATGAAACAGATAATGTTTGGAGTTGGCAGTGGAGTTACTGGCCCTGTGTTAGTACATTATCTGGAAGGCTTTGGGCTAGGACGTTCTCCTCCCAAAAAGATCATAAAGATGATGACAGCTCAGTTGTCAGGGGGAATGGCAGGGCTGGTGCAGAGCAGAATATGGTGAAGTATTTGTGTATTTAAGAAGAGAGGATTGCACCAGGGCAAGACAACTAATCTGAAGGAAAGTCCTAATGGGGCACAGCATTTGGGTAGGCTTCCCCATGCCAAAGCTAGGTGGGATCAACCCCATCTCTGCAATCTATCTCCCATAATTGCGTTACAGTGCAAATTGCAGAATTGTGTCTCTGCTAGGATTTACAGTGTGAGACCTGATGTCAGTTACCCACAGGGTTTTGACTTTTCTGGCAGCAAAGATAGGGGAAGGCTTTCCTGTCTTTTGGGGAAGCTCTACAGTAGTAGTGGGTGTGAATTCATAGATTATAAAAATCTGTAACAAAGCTGTCCTATGTTAATGTCATTGGATGTAGCTGTATTTAGAATTAATCGTTTCTGCTTATGCAAGCTCACATAGGAACTATGTTTGTGTACCTGATCATCTGCATGTTAATGGGGTTCTCTAGGGTTTTTCCTTGATCTTTAACAATGGGAAAGACTAACTAATTGAAATCTATTTGAAAAGGGTTTATTTGCCCCTTGGGCTAGGGACAGTCAACTGTGACAGCTGAGGGAGGTTGCAATGCTTGTGTTAGCAGAAGTTGGATTTTAATACCTGAGCATGCTTTCAGTGGTGGTGTAAGTTAACAGAGGCGTCGAATGCTGTACTCTGATGCTTTGTATGCTAACCACCCCAAATTGCTGTTGGCCCAGCTTTTGCACACAGTGGCTACTTCCCAGCAGCTCAAGTGGAAGCTATTGATTGCAAAGGACCCCCAGGTCAGAGCTGTTCATGTGACATAGATGTACCCTCCTAACCAGATAGATCTGGCTCAAGATTTCCACTGGAGGAATGACAGTGCATCAAGATTTGTTCAAGCTGTTGTCATTAACACCCACAAGAAATTCTGGCTCTGAACTGGAACACATGGACTGTCCTTAAATGCCATACGCTGAATCCAGGCTTGGTTATTCTAACATCTTGATTCTCTGAACCACTTATTCCACTGTCATTGATGCAGTAGTGACAGTTCCGTCCCAGATTTTTGTGGAGCCTTGTACACAGTCCCTTGCCCTCAACATGACTCCTGCCCAGAAATGCTGGGAAGTGGTGGTGAAGCGTAACAGTTGCTGTAGGAGATCAACATACTCTGAGAATTACCTTCAGGCTGGGAACATTGTGATGGCTCAATTTATCAGCTGTCCCTTTTGCCAGCACCATCAGTCAAACAGTTGGAGCTGGAGGTCAGGATTGCAGTGTGGAAATAACATTTTGGGTGAATGATGAGCATTATTTGTTAGAGGGAGGGTTGTGTATTTTTATTACTTATTCTCTATAGTCTGTGTTTTCAGTTAACTGTAGTAGAACTGTTTTGATGTTCAGCTTTTGGGAGCCTTTGTTTTTAAGACCAGTATTCTGGTTTCTTCCTGTCTGAATAGTCAACAAGAAACTGCAGAGCCTGATTAACACTTCATTGATGTCTGTATTTTAGAACCTGCATATAATTTAGTGGTCCTGGTCCATCTCTTTGCACATATTTAACTGCTGGGTCTTATATTGAGAGGTTTGATTAGGAAGAGTTCATTATATGGCACATAGCACATTTCCTAGTACAGTATGGTGTATAATCACAGCTAAAGCACAGCTTTCAGAATAAATGAACACAATGTACAGCTATTGCTTTTATTGTGTTCATGTACTCATTAACTCCAAAAGCTTTACAGTCCAAAGTGGTTCTTCCTGTTGCTATGGTAAGCAACAGGCTGTCACACTTGTAACCGGAATCCAGCTGGGTTTTTTCTGCTTTGTCTTGAGATAGTGTGGTAGGTAGAACAGAATGACAAATAAGCAGACCGGAAAGCAAATTCCCACTGAACAGAGAGGATGAGGTTTATTCAACTTCGAGTTCATTGGCACCTGCCTCTGAGGGCATCACTTTTTAACCAAGTAGTGGTCCTTAAATAAAACCTGGTGCTGCGGTTCTCTAGAATGCCTGAAGACTTCACCTTCAGGATAGCTGAGGCTGCAGAGAGGCTTCACTCTCAGCAACTATTTCTTTTGGCAATATTTCACTCCAGATGGGCAGTCAATCTTTGTAGAACATAATTGAGGAAGTCCAGTCTTGCTGTTATGGACAGTAGCAATAGCAAAATATGGCACGACAAGAGAAAGTCTAAATTTTCTTCAGGTGTAAACCACTGTACCATGTTAGCAAAGAACAGACCTGCCTAGCACGGAAATGCAAAATGATATATGAGGATGGATTTCTTTCTTTCTTTTTCTTTCTTTTTTTTAATCTTCTCTCCACATCTGTTTTGGAGGATATTTTTGCACTTGATTGGAAATGATGTTAAAGTAAGCAGCAGATGTGTATCCTGAAATATACTGATGTGCTCTTAAATCAGTCTCTGTTTTCAAAGTCTTTTGGAAAGTTGTGAGAGGGAAATAGAATGTGAATATCCAAATAAGTTTGTAAATGCTACAAGCACTTCAGAAGTACCCTTCAAAGTGAAGATCTGATAAACTTTAATAGGCCCTAAAGGAGCTACAAGGGACCATCATCAAGCAGAGCATCTAAATGAAAGTGTGTCAGGAATATATTTTAACCAGTTGGTGTTTGGATGCGCTCTTTTGAATGAATAGGATTTATTGCGTGGAACAGTAGTATACTACAACTTATCTTGTTATCTGTGTGGTTTTAAGCTGATTGTCTCTGTGTGCTAGAACTTGAAGCTTAAATAAAGGATCATTCTGAGAGCGTGTTTTAAGTATTGCAGGGACAAGTTATCACATGTTCACTGCAGTGCCCTGTTTACCTAGCATCTCCCATATGTGATTTCAGTTCTTGATTCCCACCTTGCTCCATGATGCCAGTCTGTATTTCTTTGTGTCTTCCCACTTGCCAGACTTTTATCCAGGCACTTTTTTTTCCTTATCTGTGGCCTCCTCGTGCTTTAGAAGTGTTCTTCATAGATTTTTTTCAGAGCTTTCTCAGAACTTCATTAAATCCTTCCTTGAAATCTGTTGCTATGATGTCTTGTGAAACTTAGCAATAGTAGGCCGTTGTATTGAATCAATGCAATATCCGTAATGCTGGCTAAAGATTGTCTACCCGACACGGGGGAGCGTAGTGCAGAGATCGCCAAGCTTCTGTTAATGCAAATGGCCCTGCATGTTCACATGCTGTGTACTGCCACACTGAGAAATGAATTTGGGTCCAGTTGCTGTCTAGCTACTGTGTCCTAACCAATAGGCCCTGGCTTTCTGCTACACGTTGATGGGAGTAGCAGCTCTACTGTGAGATGTGGATCTGTTGCTATTTATTTCTTTTGAATTGAAAGCTTTTGCTCTGTTTATTGTGTAACAGAGCATTTGATCCTATCTAATGATTGGAAGCTTTAGGGACTGTAGGAAGAAGCATGAGCAGTGAGGGGCCCCTTGGTGTCTGTGCCAACACTGGCTAAAATTCTGAATACTGGAAGCTGCTGAAGTCACATATCAGTGAGATCCCAGGCAGGCACAAGGTTTAATTTCAATATTTAGCTAATCATATGCTTCACTATGTTTATCCCTCTTTAAAAAGAGGGGGGGAAAAAAGGAACAAGGTGAATCTTGCGGAGAAAAATACTCCACTTTACCACAAAGTTTTAATTAAGTATTGGGAAAAGAAACATGGTGTAAACTGGTTCTACTCACTTAGAATAATGGATCTGGAAATTGAAATAAGCTTTTTGTTTTTTTTTTTTTTTTTTTTCCTTGTCTCAGTTCATTAAGAATAGATAGAGGATTGAAAGCATCAGGAGTTCTTTGTATAAACATTTCATAAGGCTCGTAATGGAATTTTCAGAAGAGTATTCTACTAAAAATTGTATCTTAAGTGTTTGTGTATCTATTTCAATAGTTGATTTTTAATGCATGTTAGTAACTATTAAGTAATGGTTATTATGCATATTGTGCATGGCAGTGAAGATACAAAGTTTGACAGTTGCTGGGTCTGTTTAAATTGTTTCTCCGGTTGCATTAGAGTTCTTGATCTCACTTTGAAAATCTCATCCTACGTCCCTGATGCAATTTTTAAATGGCTTTTACACTGTGTATATGAAACGCAAACTTCTGTAAGTTCTGTATTTAGTAATGAGATTGAGAATATGTGCAGATAGTCCCTAGGAAACAGTAATTAGATTCCCAGTGGAGGGTCTGACACTGAGAAATTGATGGTGGTAGCTCTACTCACTTCTCTGCAAACATGTGAGATGCAAACAGTGTTCTTTCAGTAGGATTATAAAAGGGAATAGATGCTTTTTTCACCATCATCTTATGGCCATGTATGCCTCGATCAGCCTTTTTGGGCCCAGTTCCTAGAATTTGATTTAATGAATAACATAGAATTCCAATAATTATTCAGAAGTAACTGGTGTTGAGAAGCTTGTTCTTGCAATGTTACCTGAGGAATCTGCATGAGGAGAAGCAGGGTTAAAGCTAAGAGGAAAGTTAGGAACTAGAAGGGTGGAACCAGCAGTCCTGAGTGTTCTGACCTACTTTGCTCATTCCTCGCTTTGATTTCTTTAGCCATCTCCCAGTGCTGAAGGAAAAGACTGTCTCAATAGTGCTGAGAAACTGAGGCCTATGATCAATGATCTATTTTATTTTGTGTTGCACTGAAAAGCTTTGTTAAAGACAACTTTAAATGACATGATACTTATGTTTATTTGAAAACTAGCTGTATTTGTGTAATACTAAGCTGAATGTACTTTACCTGAAGTCTGTTATCTCAATGCTAGGACATCAAGCTGCAATGATCAAGCATGTACGTCTATTGTAAACATGGAATTATGAATTAATTCCTGGATTTTGAGGTGCCCATCTTCAGTATTCTAGGGATTGGTGGACATTGTCCAGATCATGAAGATGCTTTTCAGTGGAAGTGTCTGTAGAGCAAAATACACTGATCTGACCATTCTGCAATAGTTTACGAATTCATAGTTTTTCCCAATTGTCTCTCTTGAAATCTCTGTCTTTTAGATAAACCCAAAGAAATCAGAACACTTTCTTTTGGTTATTTTATTTTCCTTTGCTTTGAAACAAATTTTCATCCAGAAATGTTCGTTCTGTTTTTTTAATTAGGAATACCATTAATTTCAAAACTTTAACTTAACATTTCTCTCACATTTTCAGCATACCCGTAACTTAAATTCATTTCAGCTTGCAGTAGCTGGGGGGGAAGAGGTGGGAAGAGGCAATATAAACTCAAAGAAGCTGTTATTCAGCCAAGCTTGTCTACAGCTCCATTCAAACTCAAAGTGAAATCAAAATGCGAGACAAATTATGACAGGAAGCTATGGGGCAACCAGAAGGAAGTGAATCTCTGGGGAAATGTTTGAAAGAAGATGCCAGCAGCTTTGCACACACATGATAAAATTCCTCATCCTTTGTCAGCTGGAGAGCTCCACTGATTCCACAGGATCTGGCCGGATACATGCTTTTCTTTACTCTTTCTACTGTAAGCTTGTGACATGTGGCAGGTAGTCTGCAAATAAAAACAGTGTCCTCAGTCTCCTTTTCTCTCATTCCTGAAGGCACCAATCAGTTTTTGTTTTAATGAGACAAGCTTTGAGTCCATAAAAGCTGTTATATTTTTGGATGCTGAAGGATCCTGGAGGTACAGGGGAAGTGAGGATTGATCTATTTGTCAGTAAAAAATAGGTATAGTGGGTCAAAGTCTATTTTCAGCTATGTTTTTTTAATACAAGACTCTCCTTTGGCTCCAAATGACCTACTAAGACAGTTGTAGTGTGCTTATCATCATAATGTCCAAGTATCAGATGGAGGCTGGATTTCTCAATGTTCTTGTTAGAACAAAAGCTTTAGAATCCAGGGAAACGGCTAGAAGTGTGTTACGTTCTCGTTTTACAACCCAGTGTTGCAGGTAGAAAATCTACGCTCTTTGGAGAGCTGTTCAAGCTTTCCTTAACAATCTGTCTGAAGGTTTCAGACTGAACTTTTATACCTTTAACTGGTTATAACAAGGCTTTTGGTACTGACTCAAAGGCCAGTTGTTCCTCTCCTCTCCCTTGATACCATATCAGGATAAAATGTGCATCTCTGCTAGCTGTAAGATTTTTAAGTAGAAGAAAATGCAGACGTTATGCTTATTTCCAGTAGCCCTAAACTCCTGTTTAGGGAGACAGGAAAAAACATCAGTGTGCAAAATATGCCTAAAGCTACAGTTCTTTCATTTCCCAGCACAATGCCCATAAAAAGAATTATTAAAATGATTTTCACAAGGCAGGCATTTGCTTTTTAAATCAGGATTGGAAGATACGCTGGGGTTTAGGTGATTTATATGCTATTGCCTCTTTTATAATTGTTTCTGTAAATAGATGTAAGAGTTGAATCACTTACTATCATTTGTTCTGTTGGAAAAAAGCAACAAATTTTAAACTGAACTTATTTCCATAGCTAGGCAAGTGATCTGTTATTCCTGAGAACACCTTGATGTTAGGGTTTATTGCTGCAGAAAAAGGAGTATACAAATAGCAGCTCATGCTGTCAAAACTCTAGGATGTCTATGTCTTTGAAAACATGTATCTTCCTGTACCTGTTCTGAATGAGACCTCTGTTCACAAAGGCTTTTCAAATCCTCAATTTACTAATTTTTGTGGCTTAGTTGATTTCATTGGTGCCAATTTAACTTAAACCAACCCTGAAAATCAGAATAATGAATGCTTATATTTTAAAGAGGAAAGCTTCTTGCTGAACTTTTTTGTAATCAAGTGGGTAAAAAAAAGTCAATAAAATGGTTGAGCTAAGAGCTTCAGGCTTGCATTAATATCTATGTGTGTGTGTATAGGCATATATAAAAACCATTAATAATAAAAAGTATAAATTATACATATTTTTACATATATAAAATTACTGGAAATGAGAGAACTGCTACAAACAAATACTACTATCACTGAGTAAAGCAATGCCATTTTACATCAGTTAGAAGCTTATTCAGAAATGGGCTTGTGGATTCAAACTTCTGTATTCGACTGGAGTTTTAGTTAAGTTCAACTGAGACGACATTAAATCTCCATCCTAGTGCAAAGTGATTTTTTTGCGTAGGTGCACTTTCCCCCATTTAGCAGTTCTGAGAGGTGGCTAACAGATGATTCCACCATGGCAGGTGCAGGTGAGGGATGACCACTCTGGGTTTTCCTCAAGGCAATGCCAGATCTTCCCCTTTGTGAGTTTGTACTAGAAGCGAGCTGCACCAATCCACGTCCCAGAAAGGGTTGTACAGGCTGGCGTGTGAAGCGAGCAGGATGTACCTTACCCTCAGCTTGTCTGTGTAAGGAGCAGTGTTCAGAAAAGCTCTTCCTCACATGTCACTCCCACAGACTGGCACTGTGGTTTCACTTGGGAGCCTGTACTTGAAAATGAACATGTATTTCATTTATACTTAATCAACTAATATGTTCACAGAACAATTGAGATTGGAAAGTTCATAAGATTCAACCTTCATGTTCAAGCAGGGTCACCTAGAGCAGGCTGCTCAGGACTCTGTCCAGAAGGCTTTTGAATATCTCCAAGGTTGGAGAATCCACAACCTCTTTGGGCAACCTGTTTTGTTCATTATCTAAATGTTTTAAATGCAAATTCAAGGTGCAATTTTCCTACTAACATACAGTGAGCTCTTATTTTAGGAAGACCTAATGTAGTCAATGCCATTATTTTTGCATATAAAGAGAAATAGATATTGTCACAGAACGTTTGAGATTGGAAGGGACCTCTGGAGATCATCTAGTCCATCCCCCCTACTCAAGCAAAACATTCACAGCAGAGGCTAAGATAATTCTTGGTCCTTAACTAATCAGTTTTTCGCAGCTATGCAAAAGAGTAAGTATTCAACACACACGTTTATTGCTGGTTTAACATCAGTGTTTTCGTTTGTGTTGATGTTCCTTAAATTCCCCTACACATTATCCAGAACAGGAGATAGGAGAAGCTGCAGGTCCTAAATGTGATGGTATTTTACATTAAAAACAATATAGCTCTGTAGGAATGGAATCTCTTTAGGCTGAAGATTGAGGGGAAACCATCTGAATTGGGTAGTTGTACATCCATTCCAGTGGTATATGAGATGAATAAATGTGCTCTCTATAGCACAGTGGGCATATTATTTATTATACTTGCAGCATCTAATTTAAGTAGTTTGGAGGACCAGCGTTATGATCCAGAAGTCTCTAAATAGCAAAAATTCAAATGGTGGGAGGAGGTTCCCTTAAAGCTGTGATTCAGATTCAGTGTATTCTTGTGACCCCTTATCCAGGTCTACAGAATAGCAGTTTGACTTGGACTCTGGAGTTACAGATTAGATGAAGAATTTGTCTACATACTACAGAGAGCAGAGAGAGAAACTAAAGACTTTCAGACACATCCAGAAAAACATAGTTTCCTTGATCTGCAGAGGAGGAGCCATGAGAGAGTGCAGGGCGGTGCTGTGCCTGAGAGACCCGGCAATGTCAGCAAAGAGGCTTTTTGCAGTTCTAGGGAAGTAAGATATCATATGTTCCTTAACATGACTGCATAAAGAACACGTGATTCCTCAACATCTTAGGCTAACAACTTTGATAAGACTAAAAAAAAAAAAAAGATGATAATATGTATCTACATGTAGATCCACAAAATGTACACACATTAAATTCAGAGAAAAACGTGTTGCAAAGATTTTGTAGGCAGATCTTGGTAAGCTGAAATGTTTTATGCATATTATAAATTTTGGCAGATACACTCACAGTATGTGTAGGTCTATATGAAAGGTTCAGAGAAACACCAGAAACAGGATTAATACATGCCTTAAAAAAATAAAAATAAAAAAAGAGTATAAAGGTTAGAAGGATCAAAAGAATGTTCTGCATCTGGAGAATGCTGTACCTCAGGGGAGATCCCCAGGTAGCTGGTTCAGGCTATCTGTGCTTCTGGCCAGTCCTGAGATTAAGACCTATTATTATAACTGTATATAAACCAAGCCTATATTTATAGCCTTTTCTTTGGAAGATATAGCTGTCAGTCGCATTATTCATTCATTCATGTTTTTAAACAGAAGGAAACTATTTTTTTCCCCCATTGCTGACTTGGTATTTGTACACTATTAAAATTTGCTTTTAAGTAGCAGCCAAATGCAAGGCTGTCTAAACTAAAATAATCATTTAGATGAGCTAGGTCCTCAAAACACTTTTCTCAAACTTCTAATAAGAAAGCAGCTATTTAATACTGCCTTGTTCCTGCTTGACACATCCTTTTCAGCAGCTTGTTCAGAGGCAGTGTAGACACAACACAGTAAAAGCAGAACAGCTATTTTGCCATTTTTCATCATTGACAATGTAACTAAACCTTCCATGAAGGCTCTGTCTCTGGAAGAACAGGTGCCTGACAGAGAAACTGCTCCCAACTGAAATGAACAGAATTGCTTTCTCAGATCTGTGGACTTCTATTAGGACAAAAATTCAATTTCCAGGTGCTTGCCCAAGGATCCTTCATAGCCTTTCCACTGCTCAGTGGCCATAAAGAAGCCTGTAGTATTGTGGCTAAAAGCAGTGCTCATGATTGACTAGTTCCCAGGAGCCCTCCTTTTAATTTAGGATGTGCAATGCTGGAATGTGATTCTTGTACGTACTGTTACTTAAGGATTGTTCTTTCAAAATGAAGATCTTAGGTGGCTGTAAAGTGGAAGAATTTATTTTCTGTTTATAGCATCCCATGTATGTTTTATGAGCCAAAGGGGATGAACAGGAGAAAGATGTCATATTTTGTTCTTTGAGTTTGGAAGAGCTTCACCTACTTTTAAGGAACCCAAATGCACATTGGGTCTGCGAGTAGAGTCAGATTTAAATGGAAAGATGTAGATTTGCATAGCAAACATACAGAGTGTACAGATGCATATCAGCTAGCAATGTTTACAGAAGGAATTGGTGTTTAACGTAACTGCGACAGTTAGAAATACATTTTTTCTGAACAACACGTGGGATAAAAATTGATCCTTCTTTAATTCTGTTGGATTTAGAGTAGTCACTTTAGTGGTTTGTTTACATTCCTTGAGCTTGTGATCTTAATGTTATTAGCAGTGACAAAGAAAGGGAAAAACCTGCATACTAGCATGAAGCTAGCGTGCGAGGTGCCTGCACTACTGTGCCTAAACATGAGGCTGGTGTCCCCTTAGCATTAAGTGTGCTCAGCATCTTTCAAGAGCAGGCCCTTTTAGTGCTGGCAGAATTTAGAGGTCCCGTCCGATTGAATTATATAAGTAACTATAAGTTACAGTCCTGCAAGGTGCCAAATGTCTGTCTTAGATTGCTGAAGGCACTCAGTTCCTATTGAGCTCTAGCTGAACTAAGTAAAAGCTGATGTTAAAGGGATTTAAAAGCGCTCGAAACATTTCCTTTTGTTTGGGAAAGTTTTGAGTCATAATAAAAGGTCTTACACCTGACATCTAGTCTGGATATTCATTTTCTTTGTTTTCCCTAAGAGGTGATGGTTCTTTTGGATCCCACAAGAAAGGTACAAGCTCTCTCAAGAAAGATAATTATTTTATTAACATTCCAGAAAAGGTGACAGCATGTTAAAATTTTACATCCATTCTGATTTTGGGAATGTCTAGCTGATACAGCATCAGATGGACCTCTGCTCAGGCCACTGTATGCTGCACAGATCCCATCAGTGCTGAGATTTGTCAGTATTGTGATCTTTAGAGTCTTTATAGGGTTTTCTTAGAAGTTACTGTGGCATAGAAAGAAAACTTGTTGCTTCACTTTATCTAAAGATAAAGATAAATGAACTTAAAGGTGAACATGCTAGTGGTGTCATCACTGATGCTAAGTGGGTGCTACCTCCAGGCTTTTCCATCATGGTCTGCTAAGTTCATCCTACATCAAGGCATATTTGCAGCACTGCACATCCTGAAAGTCAAATAACATGAAATATGTGTAATAATACAGTATGGCATAGTATCTATATAATAAATATATATGCTCTGTACATGTATATATGTATAATATATAAACATATGAGAGAAAGAATGAGCAGCACAAGAGTGAATAAATGTAGAAGAATCCTAGCTAGCAAAAAGCAGCTATTTTCATAGGGAAATTACTCATTGCAAATTACATGCTGCACACTGAGAAATTTTAAATTATGTAGTATGTTCTTCAGGGTTTTTCACAAAAAGATAATTGATTTTTCTTATGAGTCACAGACTCATAATCTAGCAGTGTTCTGCAAATTTCTTAACGCAGCAACATTTTTATGCTGGAGCTTTGTTTGTCCGGTTGTGATTTTGCTTGTGCGACTACAGATTACTACCCAGGGAGAGCCGAGACAGTCCCCTAAGTGCTGCTGAACAAGGAGCCTGGTGTTACACCCTGGGTCTGTACTGCTCTTTGGATGCCTCTTGTCCACATGACTGCTGCCCAGCCTGACTGCAGACTGCATCTTTGAATATGTTGGCCAGCACGCTAACACCCTGCGTTTGCCCCCGTCTGGTGTCTTCTGGTGGTGACTGATTGACTCTACAGGATAAATCTTTGTATGAGGGAAGCTGCAAGACCGCCCTGACTGGGTAACATACGAATCCATTGAGATTAACTTTAATAAGAAACAGACTTGTCAGGGTACAGACAGTGTTTACAAAATCGAGTCCTCAAGAGTCACCTCAAGAAGCATTATGGTTGCCATCCAAGAATTATAAGCAAGCAGATTCTGACTGATGTGCCTCTCCTTCTCTGTTACGTTTGTTCTTAAAACCGAACAGGCTTATTTTCTGAACTGAGTCAAAGGCGTAGTGATACGGATGCTCAGGAACTCACGTTGTATGCAATTATATGTTATGATGGAAAATTAATCTCAAAATCTCTTGAGAACAACTTATGACACAATATTTTCACTGGTGGAAGCCTGCCACAACTGTCCGTAGAGTGAGTCGGTTCGGGGGGACTGCCTCTACCTGTGAAAGCATTTTCTTACCAAAGTCTGCTTTAGGGCTCTCAGGTGGCTCACAAGGGTTTCGCACTTCGTACGAAGTTACCGCCACCTCTGCTGATACTGGCAGTTACTGACATTAGCTCTGGGCCAGGGTGTATCTGCGTCCAAGATGATGCCTCAGGCAACTTGGCTGCCAGAAGAAATATCATAATATCAGTTCATGCCCTTGGTGGTATGGTCAGTTGTCCACAGAGGGCTGATCTGACGTGATCAACTCCTACACAGCCCATGCACTACTTTAGTTTCTAACACTGAACTCATTTCTATTCTTTGACTATTAGGATTTCCCTGTGTGTTTCTACTTTTTCATCATAGGCATTTGTCGTGGCATTTTTTGTCTGCTTCAGTCCACAGATGACACTGCCTTTCTTGCACTTCTAAATGCCTTTTTTGTAGATTCACTTGGTCTTTCCAATTGCTGGTTCTCAAGCTCACATTATTTAGATTATCCACGGATATATTCTTTTTCTGAGTGCAGTATGTGAATTTTTTTTGGCTCAGACCAACATAATTATCACTCTACTCACATTAAAAAGGGCACATTTTGGAGTTCATAATTTCAGACTGTGTCACCGCCAACAAAAATTTGTGTAGCAGCAACAATATTGAAATATGCTTTTGCTTGGCTTAAAAAAAATAAAAAGCAATCTGCCCCCTGCTAAGTAGACAGCAATACAATTATAGCTAGCAAGGTGCTGTGGCAGAGCTAGACAGACAGTGCCAGCAGCTCCTGCGATAGCTGCAGCTCTAAATGCAAAAAAAAAGGCAGAAAAATAAAACTCGATGGGGACTAAAAGGAAACCCAGGAAACCCTTCAAACTAGAAGCAGAGAGTCCAATATTTGGCAAACGTGAGATCCGCACAGGAGCCAACGGTCCTTTTGAGCAGATTGTTTGAAGGAGACTTTTTTGCCATATCTGTATTCTGGTGGTTATTGAGCACGCAGGGCTGGCTGCCCCTGTGGCAGAGCTGCACGGTGTGCTTGCACCGCGCCAGCTTGCCGCCAGGCTCCTCGTTCAGTGCAATAGCATTTCTGCCTTTTTTATCCCTTTGTCCCAAGTTGGAAGCTTTTTCCTCATCATTTGCTGAAAAGTTTTTAATGATTTCTAGTAACATGAGAGTACGTTTCCCATACTCCAGACTATACATACATATGTGTGTGTGTATACATATATATATATATGCACACACATGCACACATATCATAGCCTTTCTTCTGCCCTACTTACTTTTTTTTTTTTTTTTTTTTTAAGGAGGTTGTACTGTGCTTTATACCTCTAGACTGTTAATTTTTAATGTGGTAAGGGATTTCTTAGGCTGATTTCACTCTTTTGGGGTAATCTGCTACTGTGATGATCTTAGGTGTTTAACCAGGTACTTAGCCAATCTTCTCAAGATTTTGCTTTTTTATTCTTACAGCTATTCCCATTCATCTTCTTTATGTTATTTGTGTGTATCTCCATGCAATGTTGTGACAAATTATTTTTACTTTATTCACATATTAGGTCTCATGAATGTGCCCCCATAGTCTTTGGAAGAGGATGGTATGACGTTTGCTGAAATCCTGACAGTTTGGGAGACCTTCTTGTAGAACATAATGTAGCTTGAAACAACACTTTTCTTTAATTTTAAGCAGCTACTCCATAAAATTAGATGATCAGGTGAATCATAGAAGATACTTTTAGTTTGAGTAAGAGGTCAGTGTCCTGTATAGCACAGTGACAGAACTGTTATGGATCTCTATTCCATTTGTCTCCTATCCTATCCTGTGTTTTTCAGATTGCAGTGTAATATTAAATTTAAACGATGTGGACAAAGATGGTGGTGTTTTTACCATGAATTTTTCTGTGTGTACTAATGGTGACCTTGATCACAGGAGAAACACTTCTTTGTACCAAAAGTTCAGGGATTATTGAAGTTGTGAGGTGTTTTCTTTTCATCAGCCATAAGCCAAGTAAAAGAAGTACCATTTTCTTTGGTGATATTATCAGCCAGATAATATCTCTGTATCCATTTCTCTGCAGGTAATGAGAAAATGCATACTCTCCATGGTTTCATGAAGCTGAATTATTGAAAGGGAAGATGTTGGGGGTAAGTTAACTATTTAAACTGCACCGAACTCTCAGAATCAAATGCACACATCAGCGAGTCCTTGCAGGTAATAGGACGGGATTTGTAAGAGTCCAGTGATAGATATCATGTCACAGACATCTCTATAAAATTATGGTGGATAATCTTGGGTGATGGATCAAAATTCTCTTAGTCACAGATAGCTTGTGAAGCAATAATTAAATGCAAAATTAATTAACAATCTAATGAGCGTAATGTCATGTATTAGTAAGGCCTCTCTGTATCTGCAGTCTAAACAACATCTTTGTAACAGCTCAACAATTACTGTGTAAGCAGTCCGAGGTAAGAACTTCTTGTGAAAAATTCTAAGCAGTCTAAGAAGGCATGGGGCAGGATTTAAAACTATGCCTCCTTTGATACTTCAACTGATGAAAGAATAGGAAAAATGATTAAAGCTGGCGTGGGTATGGACAGCACATAAGCTAGGGAGGTTTTTTAATCCTCTGAGCTGTGGTTTGCTGTATGTAAAGGATGAAAAAAGACAATATAGAATTACATTAAAAGGCAGTAGAGAGCATATTGTAGGCAATGTAAAAGGAATATTAAGACGATGTGGCTTTATGTTGTTGCCTCCCCAGTGGAGGAAGCCACTTTTTACTTTCAGAAAATGAAAGCTGTTCAGTATCTTTAGTAAGTGAAACTATGTTAAAATTCTCACAAAATGGCACTTGAAAAGAGAATTGACTACTTGCCTGGAAATAGGTTCCTAATGCCTTAGAATGCCTTAGAAAAAAAGAGAACAGGTACAGGAAAAAGGAAATGAAAGTGAATTCCAATTTCTAAAAACTCTTCTATTCAGCACCTTCTACTGTGATTTCACATACTTGAATTTTAGATGTTTAGATGTTTCACGGTTGCTCCAGATATTTTTTTATCAGCAAAAATTGCTCTAAGTACATTTAAAAATCTTGCTTCGTTCATTGATAACTTGGATGTTTAAGAGATGGAGGAATAAGCTTATTTGATAAAATTGTTCATCTTGCTCCACTTAGTGTTTATAGAAATTGATTAATTTAATAAAAAATAAATAAATAAAATAAATAAAAAGAAATCCATCTTGATGTAATCTGTTCTGAGATGTCATTTTTGCAGAATAGCCTACTAGTTTGGCCAAAACTTATTTATTTAGGAATCTGAGGAAATCTTCACTTCCTAATGCATTTCCAGCTAGGAAGAGAAGTTCATGGGTGCATGCTCATATTTCTAAGAGGTGCTGTAAACAAGAATTTCTTGTGGTAAAATAAAGTGAATATATGGTATTTACATGTGTAGTACCGTGACTTTTTATGTGATGTTAATTACCAGTTTCTGAAAGTAGGTGAGGAGTGTTTTGGGTGTTTGTTATCTGTCTAGACACCCTGGTCTGCAGTACTTGAGTAGAATTTTGCTCCTATCAGCCAAAAAAAAAAATCTCCTCAAAATTAAATGTTAAATTTCTCTGTGAATGTAGTGAAGAAACTGTTATGTCTTACATTTTTCCTGCGTCTCTTGGCATTCTGCAGTACCTCCCTAAAGCATGGCGCAAGTACTGCTCAGGAACTTTGAAATGTTTCCCTTTGACCATGTACAGAAACCAAACAAGCACCAAAAGGTAGAGACATCTGAAACACTATTAACAATTAGGAAAGATATATTTTCTGTAGTCAGAAAATTTTCCTCTGTCACGTTTTACTTGTGATCTTTGCAGCGGTAGTGAGCTACTGCCCTTTTTCTTTCAAAATTACATTTCAAGTCCAACCATGCAAAATCAATATGTTTCAATCAATCAAATTTAAAGCTTGACTTGATAGCACATGTTCTTCCTATAATATAGTGGGGTTACTGCCTTTGAAATTTGATAGAGCCAAGGCTTTGGGATGAGATAAAAAATATTAATGCAATGTGCAGTTTAAACAAATCAATGTAGCGCTCTGCACTGAGTGCAGGCAGAGTAAACAGTTGACTCTCGTTTGACATGCAGCAGTCCCAGTACTGAGCTTGGCCACAGTTCCTGCAATTTGTTTTCATTTATGTTGAACCACTGAAGTCTTTGCACTGCCATTAGCACTTTGGAAGCATTAAGAAGGAAAGTGAGATGGATTCAAATCCATATAGGTACAATATCAAACTAATCTTCTTTGTAGCTGAAAGTGAAATTCTGAGAAGATCAAAATTCTTCAAAGTCATTTCTCCAAATTCATTGCAGAAATCATCAAAGCACTGTTTTTCCGCTTTATCTTAGTCTGAAAAGGAGAACTTACTTCTCCTGACAAGGCAGTGTATTTTATATTCTAAATACAGTCCAATGCTTGCTCAGACTGAACTCTAATCTATTCCTCAGAGCTGTATCTGGGAGAAGAGTGTGTTGTCTACAAAATGACTACACAAAAGAATAGCTGGGGGAGAACAGGATCTAGCTAACAAATGCATCATATAATTAATATTGTTTCTCCCAAATAAACCAGTTTTCTTGGCGTTGGCAGGAGGGCCTACTGAATTCTCGGTTCCATTTTGCTTTCTGTGCATGTTGTCAAGCTTGGTAAATTTTTTAGCAGCTGTCAGAGTAAATTTATTACAGAAGAGGTCTAAGTTCCTGTGTAATCCAGAAGGGAAAAGCCCTGCTGGCTGATTTTACTTCATCTTTTGTCTTTACAACACATTAAAAGCCTTGTGTAGTTAAGATTCAGGAACAGCATTAGCTGAACAAAATTTTCCATCTGTTAAAGATGCATGAGTGTGAGTCTATAAAGTATATGTTTATTGTATTTGAAAAAAAAATAATTACCTGAAAGCTCACTTTTTGACAGGTCTGTTTTAAACATGTCATTTGTTAAGAATATATGCATTAAACCAACGCAATGGAACTTGAAAGTTGAAATGAGACACTGTAAACTGAGAATTACTGAAATAGTTAATTTTTACTGGTGGTTAGCTGAATGAACTGGACCTCAGGTGAGGGAGGAAGGTGTCAGACCAATGAGTGGAAGATCTAAAGCCGTGTGTAATGTGGATACTAGCTATGCAGCTAGTACAGTGGAATACTCTGGATGTCAGCAGTGCAGAGAAATCTTTTAAATAACCATATTTATTGATGTGAAAAAATTAATAAAAATCCAGAAAAAAAATACTGTGTCATCAGAGGTATTTTAATGTATTAAATATCATTGTGCTAGAGCTTTGGGGCACAAAAAGCTACCTAACCTCATTCATGAATCTCTTTGCTCAGAGGCACTTGGAGAGGACTCTGGGTTACCTCTTGGTCTCTTTTCTGCTCCAGAAGAGCTAAACTACCTTGTTCTGACATTCAGCCATCTGGCCAAAGTCTTTTGGGGCAGTGCTTTAGTGCTCTGCCAGTCTGGGTCGCTGGCAAGGCTATTCTAGGGTGTTACTCTTGAGAAATTAAAGTTAAGCAAGTAACTGCAGCGCTTACGAGGAAACAGTCAAAACTATGAATAATTGCAATTAACAGGAAGAGGTACAAGGAAGTCGGCTTTATTTTTCAGTGCATTCTACAGTAAAATAAATGACTGCGCTCCTAACAATCTTCATCTACATGATCAAATCTGTGTCCCTGCCTATCAACTTCCTCTCAAACAAAACGACTAGAATTTAGTTAAAGGTAAACAAATACATAAAACATATATACACCTAGAAAGAGTATTTGGAGTTACAGAAATGATGTGTTCTTTGATCTTTGGGGATTGTATATGCAGCTCCCCACGTGCTGATAAGCTTCTGAGCAGAACGTGTGAGTAGGCCTGTGTAGACTACAATTTGTTTTTAGTAGAAACTCTGTGATCATGGAAGTTTGACCCTATACTCAAGGCTTTTTTATTTGTGCGATTACTCTTTGAACATCTGGATTCTCCTTCTCCTTTAAATTTTTGATCAATATTAGTCTTTCAAAACTTGAAACATGTGGCAGCTTTCTCCATGAATCTGTGTCTATTTGTGGTCATCATGCCTGGATGACTTGAGGATTGCCAGTTTATTTTTACAGCAGATTTAGTTTAACTAAAAAATTATCAGAACAATCAGTCTGTCTAAATCCAACTGTTTTTCTCAGCAGGAGGTATGAATAGGCGTGGAGGGAAAGACTGCATGAAAGACTGCATAATTTGCTGCCCGACTCTGCTAGTAAGACTCTAATTGTTACTGTTTTTATTCTATTAATTGTATCAGGTCTTTACGAACACTGGATTAATAGGACTAAAATTATTTTTTAGTAGTCATCGTTACTACATTTTGGGGAAACTTGTTCTTTGCATAATATCCATATTTCCTTATCCTTGCCTGTCTTTTGTGAATTCGTTCTGTCTGGCATAACTAGTACTACTGGCATGAACTAGCATCAGCTAGAACTGAACTTTCAGGCTGAAACCTGCAGTCCCTTTTCATTCAAAAATCCCAGCAAAGTCTCTGGGCCTGTTTCAACTCTTGAGGAACTCTGCTGACTTTGGCATTACAGATGCTCATGTCCAAACCGAACTTTGAACTACTAGTTGTGATTGGTGTGAGGCTCCTTTACACGGTCTGAGTGGTTAGAAGGGATAGAGCAAATACACATAATATTCACAACCATACTCAAATCTTTTTACAGTGTCAGAAGAATGGACAGAACCAGGTGTGAATGAGAATCAGCACCATTGTTTGGGGCCAGTTTGAGGATTTTATGCACCTAGCTCCTACTGCAAATTTTATTTCTTGTTTCAGTTTCTGTAGCATCTGACTTATGACTTGTACAAAGTTCCTATGGTTATCTCTGTCACCTTGTTCCTCCAGGATCTCCGAATTAAATTTGCAAAACACCTACTTCTAAGTTTCTCTAAATATATACTGATTTTGGCTCTGTTATGACTTTGGTCATTATTTTACCCACATTTGCTTCCACTTCATCAATAAATTTCATTGCTATGCTTCATGGTCTGTCTTCCAGGTTATTAGCATAGAAAGTTTGGGGGAGGGGGCAGGAGCAGGGTGGAGGGTCTTAATCACCCTTGGGGCATCTGTTTGTCAGCTCTCTGAATTTCAAATGGTTTCTCTGTCAAGTGCCTTTTTCATATCACACAAGCTAAGAAAATTTGGAGCAGAAGTGGTCTGAATTTTTTCCTGTTGAAAGGCTCAATTCCTACTTAAATAAGATGTATATCTGTGTAATACTTTTTTTGCCTGAGGCAGAGATCCCATGTACATTACTTCAGTTACATAATATTCTTGTGAAATAAATAAAATATTATCCTGACTTTACAGATGGGGAAAAATGAGAAAAAGAAGCTAAGACTTTTTAGGATAACACTAGAAATACATGTACATCCAGGATTTGAACTCTGTTACTTGAATTCTCATGCAGATCACATTGCTTCCTTAAATAGAATGCTAGTTAATGATAGATACCCAGTATTATCAACCTAGTAGGCCTGTATTAAAGAGAGAGAACAATAAATTGTTGTGTCTGTCCAGAAGTATCTACTTTTAATATGTTAGGTACAAGGAAGTCTTCAGAGAAGCATTTGTTTTCACCAAGGTTGTATATTTAGGAGCTTTATAATGTTACCTTATGTTAATGAGATTCATAATTAATACTTTACTAGATTTTTTTTAATTAAGTCATGGAAATACACTTCATGTAGACAGCTACAGCACGTTTTCTAGGGATGCCAAGTAAAAAAATTCCCTTAATGCTGCTCTGAAAGACCTCATAGCTAGTAGAAGATGTTACTTAGGGACTGAGTACAGCCTGTTATGTCTTGAGTCATATTCTGTTTCTTAGGTGGACAGATGGAAATTGGGATAGCTCCGTGGAAAAAGTGAAATTGCACTGGCATTAAGCTGTTTTTAAAAAAAAACAGAATCAGATTTGTTTTGTATCTGAAATGTATTTGTGAACTTTTTTGAGTGAGATTTCCTGCTTCCTTGCAGCGAGTGGAAGAACAGCCTCTGCGTTCAAAAGCACCATCATTTCACCTGATGTCTGTCTGTTTGAGAACATACAGAGTGTTTTCAGTCATCATCATACTCATAATAATCACTAAACCATTCTTACAGTGCCAGTAGGATCAATTTACTGACCATCTTCAGGGAATAGTGTTTAGTCAATTTGTGATATTACTTAATGTCATAAAGGAAGCCTCAGTCTAGATGCTGCTGCTGCTGCTTCTTCACTGTTCTCTATCTTAAAAAGATATTACTATCTCCTGTATCTTTCAGCATGCTTAAACTTCTATATCCTGTTAAGTCAATGATCACACAGATAGAAGACTCTCTTATTGAGAGCATTTTCCTTCAAAGCCATGTTCTTTCTCTACGTATGTTGTCATATACCTTCAGGAAAGCTGCTGTTGCCTGTTGAATAGAAGTTTGCCTATTTAGCTGTACTTCATCTTACTTGATATTATGCTGTTCAACATCCAGGATTTATTGTTTACTTTTCTGCTCCTTATATAAGAGATAAGGTATTTTCCCTTATACGTCAAGGGTCCACGGGAGAAGAATGGATGGAGTTTTTAATGGGGAGTACCCTGTCCAGCCAGCCTAACAGGCTTATTTTTAACATGCCTATAAGCTTAAGATCAAATGCTGATCGAAGATGGGAGTAATGCATGAGACAGAGATTACTAAGGCAGACAAGTTTCAGGAGAAATATAGGAAGAGTCAGCAAAATGCAGAATTACAGACTCTTCTCTTTGTATGTGCCTACACTTAGAGTTGCAAGGTTACAGAGTTAAAACTTAGAGTTACAAGGGAGCACATGCTAAATGTACTCCCTACCATGGTTTCTACCACCATGTACTTTGAGGACATGATTTACATGCATCACTAAACTACTGCCAAAAAACATTTTTAAGTGATCTCTATTACTCAGGACCTATTAATTCAAATGACAATCCAGAGTTTGTTTAATCTGGCCCAAGTATGTGGTGCTTCTTTAATAACAAGGCAATGGACTCTTGATCCTATATGATGTATGTTAATAGAAGATGGTGCATCCCTGAAGTTGAAAATCTTAGACCTTTAAATTGCGGCTTTCAGTTATGTGGAGTACTGCAAGGTATAGTAATGCCAACAGCTTTACAACTGTAGTCACAAAGAATCCTCTTGGTAACTCTTCAGTAGCCTAAGATATTACCTATAAAATTACTTAGTCACATTAATCATAAACTACTCTAAATACTAGCTTGCTTTTGCCAAGATTAATCCTGTCCTGAAGAACTATCTTCAGGAAATTATTGTAGGCAGAACTGCATATTTCATGCATTTTTTAATGGTAAATTTCATTTGCCTCCAGCTTACCCCAAAAGCACATGGGAAATAGCTCATCTCTGTCTACTGGAAAGAGATTCTTTGGCTGTGTTTTATTTTTAAATTATTTTTAGGTCAGCTATTTTATTTCTAAAGGGTTGTCAATATTCTTTGTAACTTTCAAATATGGAAGAGTCCTTAGTAAAGAGTAGATCAAAACCCTAATTAAAGCCTTCCTATCCTGGTACTTGATCATACTAATCCCACTTTTCATATATTGAATCATCACCACAATTTAACTCAAGTCTTAAGGTGACAACATCAACTCAAGCTCTGTGAGCCCATGAAATGTAAAATGAAAGCTCTGTTAGGTTTCTTCTTGGAGAGGAGTACAGTTTTGGTTCATAATGTGTAAGAAATTGTGAATAACATTTTAAAAAGTCATTTTCTCTAGAAGGTAAATCTTTAGTTCAGCTGCTGAAGAGAAATGTAGAGGAATCGAATTCTAGCTACAGAAGTTTATAGGATGACATAAGGAACATACAGAAATTATATTCTCTGCTATGTTAGGAATCTACTCATCTCAGCTGCAGATTTCTATAGCTATACCATTGGTACAAAAATTTTGTAAACAGAGAAATAACAAAATTAAATAAATTATTCACAAAGGAATTATTCACTCAGCTCAAGCATTTCCTTTAAACAAGAATAAAAGCTGTCAACTCATATGTCATGTTAAAAGAATTGAAACAGTATTTTACTTAAAAGAGCTCTTTATGGCAAAATAGAAAGAAGGAAAATGCTGTAGAGCGCAAGGTTTGTCAGCTGGTTTAGGGTATTGTGGCTTTTAGAATAGCAGAGGAATATACAGAAGTGTGCTATCGGAGGGTTACACAAATACTTCTTGTGCAACTTGAGAATATAAATTCATATAAAATTTTCAGAAATAAAATCATTTCTAACTTCTGGCTGAGTTAGAAGCCCATGCATGTTTGAGATGTGAGCTCTTTAAACAAATCCGGTACATTTGAAAATGATTCCCTCATAGGCAAGGTGGTAATCCAGCAATTAGAAGAAACTGTCATTTCTGTAACTGTCTGCTACAAGTCTTCTCTATGTTTAGTTCTCTAAGCAATTGAACAAAAGGAATATTGTTCATTTAAGGCTTGAAGTCAATGGACGGCAGACATCAGAGGCCCATTGCAAATGACTTAAGGACAACAACAATCATTCTGTTCTGCTCTCTGTTCCAGTGGCAGATAAAACTAGACTTTCTCCTGCATCCAGTTTTGGACCTATTTTTTGCATCTAATGGTAAGTGCTTCACTATTACTACAGCATGGAGGGGAAAATACTGAAGTAATTTAAACGCTTGTCATTTTGCCTGAGGGCTGGTTTGGCATAGTCACTCAATAAGCTGTTTTGTTTATTATCTCTGCCACATTCTGAAGCATTTTCTCCTTTTCCACCCTTGCTTACACATCAAATTTTTATGTGCAGTAGAATATCTGAGCAACTTAGAGTCTGTTAAGACATGCTTTGCAGTACATTGTTAATAAATTACTGGTATAGTTTGTAAATGCTCATATAAACATTAAAGTAACAAGTAATATATTGTGGAAGTAGCCTTAGTGCTGAAGATGTAGACTGACACAGTATTGGTATAAATTTATTGGCTTAGCAGCCATACGTATGTTAAATGGAAAAAAATCTTCTATTCACAATTGTAATACCACCCAACCTACAGATGTCTTCATGAGAGGGTAAACATTTATTTACCTAGACAAGAACCTCTGTTTGTCTTTCCTGTTTCTCTTGTAAAATTAGGATTTAATATATTTGCTGATGTTCTCCTTTTTTTCTAAGCAAGTTAAGTTAGTAAATAATTCGTCAGTGAAAAGTATTGTTATTTTTTCTAGTGCATCGACCAGCTAGAGTTAAATAATAATAATAATAATAATAATAATAATAATAATAATAATAATTTTGGCTTTTTTAGTGTGACAGAATAAGCTGAGGGAATGAAATTTCCGTACAAATTTGTGTGACAGGAAAGAACTTTGAGGAAGACTGGATGGATGATACGTAGAGCTAGCTGGAATATACATACATATATATATATATATATACACATACATACATATACATGCATACATATTTATGTATTTACCTTTTGTTTCCCTACCAAGTTTTAATTTCATTTTTCAGCATAAAATTTCAGTTCCAAAACCTTTGATACAAAGTAGAACCACAATGTAGGTCACATTCCATGTGTAGTACACAGTGTTTTTAATCAGAGAACTTTAAGATATAACTTTCTAAGAAGCTTTAAAAATGAACACTTAGAAAATCTAGGCAATAAGATGTTTTATTAAAAAAGATACATTAAGAACAACAAAGGCCATGATTATCTTTCTCTATCAATAGCTTGTGAGATGACAGTGTAAGAAAGTGAGAGAATTTAAATCATCTTGCAGTTCTTCCAGAGTGCAGTACCTTTGACTGTGAAATAAGAAGCATCAGTCTGTTAGCTTGAAAATGATACAGACTTAGCTGCTGTTACATGCTGCACAGTCCTCAAATGATAAAGCTCAATTCTGCTTCTTTCCTGAGAAAATTAGGCATCACACCTGCTAAATAGAGTGACACGTTCACTTTTGTCTCATTTGCTACCACACCATAATGGATGAGCTTCTTGGGCTGCAACTTACTTGCTCCTAGTACACAAAGTAAGAGAGCCCTTCAGTGGAGCAGGGATGTGAGGTTTTATTATTCCTGCTGCATTCCAACATGTCAAATGCTGAGGATAAACCAGGAGGAAGATTGTGAGTAAGAAACACTAGGAACAGCTGGTGATAGGAATACATCGTTCCATTTTGGTGGGTAACTGATTGGAGCTTCTCTACTCCAGCTATCTACAGCCATTTATTTTTCTGGTTTGCACATTCTTCGCGGCAAGTAGTCAACAAATGCAATTCTAGAGCCTGTTAGTATTTGCATTCATATATACCTTTATTAAATTGACAATCACATCAAGGGTCAAACAGAATTCTAGAGGATTGGCTTATGCTTTTGTGGAAAAAAAAAAGAATCGTATTAAGGTTGGCATTTTAAGATTTGTTGTGCTGGCTTTTTTTTTTTTTTTTCTTAATCCTAACTTTACTGTAATGTGACTCTGTCTTCCTGATAACCTTATCTTCCATCACAGTGGGCCTATAGGAATCTATCAGTAAGATAAAAATTAGCTGCTTCCGTATGTTGAGAGAGCTCGTTCTTTGATGTGTTTCTGTTGAGATGTCATTGACAGTGGAAGAGTAATATATGCACGGAAAAAAATGATAGGATATATTTTTTCTTTTGCAGTTGGGCTCTGTATGTTCTTTCTTGGTTTTGTGTAAATATAGTAGCTTATACTTAACCCAGGCACCTAGATCTGAAATAAGCTGTTTGTAGATCGAGTGACTAATGTAACGTTTTTCTACACATATCGACAAGTATATATAGTATAGCAATATATTCTAGGTGTCCCAGCATCAAAAAACCCCACATTTTTTCTTCAATTATCCTTGTTGAATAACAAATATTTAAAATAATCTTAAGTATTTTATTTGGATTACTGCCCAGCCGAACTCCGTGAAAACAGTAGACATCCAAAACATCCTAGTCTATGATCAGTTGACTTCTGTAGGAGCGTTGCTTGAGTGGGACATACAGTTGACAGGTTAATTCATTCAATTGATATTAATATAGCTGCTTCTTATTACAATATAGACAAATTGTTTAACCCTGAAGTTGTAAGTATTGGTTGATTCTATTGATCAGCAGCTGTAATCAATTCTACTTTAATTTCTTTGTGAAGCATTTATCCAGTCATATGAGATGGGGGCAGAACACAGTCTAGTCTCATATCTGGTATGGGATCAAATCTTGCTCTGAATACTCAGGAAATGCCAGCTGCAGGATTATATTTGAATAAGGGCCTCAGTGTTTCCTAAATAGTTGAACAACTTTGACAATGCTAGAAAGTCTCAAGTAAGGGCTTTCTTAACTAAATAAAAAAAAATGCTATGGAAATGGATTTAATAAATGGGGAATATATTTGGTCAAATAGGTGATGGAATTGGCAACGGGGAAAGACAAGTGTATGAGAGAGTAACAGAACTGCATGGAAAAAAGTAACCCTAATATGTAAGAAAGTAATTCTGGACTTGAGAAACCTGGTAGCAGCACTCCAGGGGTCTGTCCCAAGCAGGAGACTTGGATTGATGCCATTTGGAGCAGACCTCAAACGGACCTGGAGAATTGCCTGCATGAGCAAGTGCAGAGTGGCCACTACAGCAGAGGGGAGGTAAAGTGTTAATAGCGGGTTGGGAAGTATATTAGCAGGCACAGTAACTGTGAGTAAACCAAATGAACCACTCATGATTTATTGCCAACATAACTAATTTGTTTTTCCAGAGGTAGAATGGAGGATATTTGCAGCTTGTGTGAAGGCAGACAGGGGCAGTGTCTCTTGTCAGGATGAAGCATGGAGCAGGCTTTGCTTTACTATCTTTAGCAGTAGAACAGGGTTTTAAAATCACTGGCAGGCTTTTTAAGTAAGAAATGGTGAGACAGGTGAAACTCCAAAGGGGGATGACATCTGTTAGGTACGCAGTAAAAGAGGAGTGGAGTAATAGAAAGTAATGACTCTTTGTATGCATCCTTCTTTATTTGCAGCGGTTTAATCAAGGGTGACACCAGTGGAATCCTTGCATGGCCAAGCAGAGCTGTGGGGATTTCATGAATGAGGAAATACTCTCCATTAAATGTACTTTTTACTCTGAAACAGGTAAAACTAAGAAGTATGATACCTTTTGTTTGCTGTGCTCTGTAGCATTACAGCTCCTCAGTAGCTCTCCTGGCTCCAGTTCAGCTAAGCAATTAAACCCAGTACTGAAGCAGCAAAATCATTAAGAATCAGAGCTTCTGTGTGCAAACTCCGGTGTGTATTTTTGGCTACAAATCAGTGGTACTTACATATTCTTACTGAAACATTCTATTTTTATTTTATCAACTTTGCATCCTTATATTCTGAAAGAACGTGTTTTGCTTTTTTGAAATTGGACATATCCATATATCCAAGAAGATCAGAGAATTTTAAAGTTTAGTTGAAACAAATCTGTTAGGTTTGCATCTACTCTTTTTCTGAGGAATAAAGTGATTGCCAAAAAAAAATGCTTTTAGAAATTTTGACAAAATCCTAAATAGTTTTATGAACACAGGTATGTTTCTGCAACAATATGGTTAATTAAAATGAAATGTTTCTTCAGAAAAATAGCTTTGGAAATGAATTTTATCCTACTTTTTCACTTCAGTGTCAGGTAGAGAGATGATATTTCACAATGTACCCCAGTGCTTTGGATTCATCCAAAATTAAGGTTCAGTACAAGCTTAGAAGCTACTTTCTTTAGTAAGATAAAGATTGGAGCTGTACCCAAACAAAATCAGAGTAAGTTTAGCTACCGATAAAAAGCAGATACAAGGATTTGGCTAGCAAATTGATGTACCTTGTTAAACTGTTGTTGAAATACTGCAGAAATCTGGAATTTCATCTGATACTGGATGTTTCTTCATACGTCTGTCTGTGCAGCTATTTTTAGGTAGTGGTCCTGAAAATGATGGGAAGCTCTCAGGTCTTTTTGAAACTATCATTCTGATCCACATTCCCCTGTCCCCAGACCTGTATTGGGCTGGTACAGACAGTGCAAATGAATAAACAGAATGACAAGAAACCACTCTGAGCCCAAGTCTTGTAGAACGTGACAACAGTATCCCTTCACGTTCAGCTCAGCCGGTGCCTCAGAGTGATGAGGAGCAAAGACCAGGGACATTTACCGATGCAAAGTTCACACTTCCGTTCCAGAGAGAAGCATCAGGGACCTGAATTAAAAAATTATCTGAAAATCTATCTCTAATTTCCTTCAGTAAATGCAGTGAGATGTCTTATAGGCAGATGTTGGGGCTGTCAGATGGAATAGTCTTTCTATCTAAAAGGTAACATTAATCTGCTAATACAAACTATGCTGACTAAATGTGTATAAAAAATGATTTGCACCATCCAGATCCTGCTAATAGTGAGTAATGTCTGAACTATATTAAGTTTCTGAGTATCCCTCAGAGGATATGCAGAGAGTATTTGAAAGTCAATTTTTAACAATATACTCAGTTAATGGGTATCTTCAGGCAAGCAGCATCATAGAAACCTAATTTAGAGGAAGTATACAATGGAAGCACAAACCGGAGATGATTTACAGAGTCCTACTTGTATTTTCTAATATCAAAAAGTCAAGATTTTTTGTTATGGACTCTGTTTAGCCTCACAGGTGAAATCCACACCTGTGTACAGCAGCTAGCGTGATGCCTGGACATTCATGAAGCCCCCCTTCAGTTGGGCTTAATGAAGCTATAAGCAGTATGGAGGTGGATAGTGCCCATCCTTAGCAGGAGTGGAGCTTGCTGGCATTCTGCTGAGAAACCCTGTGTCGCTGAGGGTAATGTACTTTATCAAGTATCTCTCAAGGGTGACCCTCGGTTGTTAGAAACTGAAGATAAAACTCTTGCTTTAGTGAATCAGTTACTCTCTACATCTGAGAGTATTTGGGGATACATCATTTTTCACAATTGCATTTAGTCTTGACTTTAATAATGACATCATTTCAGTGCTCTGAGATTTTTCTCTCTTCCCATTGCCCTACATGTACCGACTAGTAGGGCTGCTGACTTGAATTGTCAGTGAAGGTGGTATATGGGCCTGGCCAATAGTATAAAATCATGTGTTCTACAGTGGGTCGTAGGGACACTGTCAGAACAGGATCTCAGGTGAATTCATCAGTTTAAAACTATATGAAGTATATTGTATGTACATTAAAAAAAAAAAAAAAAAAAAAAAAAGCCCAAGTCTTGTCATGGTCACTTATGTGACCACTCAACTTCTACAGTATTTGTTTCAGTGAAAAAAATCACAGTTAATTGAATGTATAAACCTTAGTTTAAAACTAGATTCAGGATAGACTTGACATGTTCTTAAAAAAAAAAAAAAAAAAAAAAAAATCCTGATAGGAAGTTTGTAGAACTTCCAGATACGTGCAGGTTGGAGCCATTCAGAAATAAATGCGGGAGCGTAAGTCGAAACATAAGGAAGAAAAACGTGTTGAGTGCACAGAAGTTCTTTGCAGTTTCAACAGGCTGTTTTCTTGAGAGAGAGGATAAGAAAGATTAATGTATAGATTTTAAAGGCCATAGAACTTTCCCCAAAGCATCTCATTTTTGAACAGCATCTTCTCTGATGGTGCTCAGCTTCACTGTGTGGTCACTCCTAACAGTTATTCACCCTCACTCTTCAAACGTCTGGCGGCTTAATTTTTTTTCTCTCTCTTGCGTTCAGACATTTTCTTTTAGATTGTTCTCAGTTTGCCTTCTATCCATTTTTTTTTTCCTTTCAGGCTTTTAAAATGCAGTGTTTTTTCTATTATCTAGCTCTGCTGTATCATCTATGTCATAACTCAAAACTCCTAGCTTTCCTTTTTTTATCCATGGCTAGTTTTATTTATCCATAGCTAGGAATTAGTTTCTTCAACTGTACTCACAAAGTTTCAATCTGATTAAAATATCGTTATCTTTTAGAGGGAATCCAGATTTTCATAGTCTCTTCTTTGTGCTTTGAGAAGACAGCAACCTGTCCTTACCGGGTTTTTGTTCTAAGCAGTATAAATTTCCCCCTGTGCTTTCAAACACACCTTTATCTTACACACTAATGCTTGTACATGACTACTTGAAACAGAAAGGGTGTTATCTGCTACCCCAGCCTCACTCATTAACCTAACAAACAAATCTCAGCAGAATACATTGCAGGCAGTAAAGAAAAATGCTACTGTTTGTTTCATCTAGGGGTATAATAGTGTCATACCTTGTGAAAGGAGTCTAATGATGAAAGTGGTTAATAATATTCTAAATTCAGTTCTGCAACTGTCCATTCAAACACATTACTAGAATACAAGTGCAATACAGCTATATATATAAGTAACTCCTTGGCCTTCATTTGAGATTCATAGTTTTCTTTTTTCTTTCTTTCTTTTTATTTATTTATTTTACTTACACTAATGCATCATCTCTAATTAAAGGGCACGAAACTGTTCCTGTTTTTTTGTTAAAGTTGTAGACAAACAAAATATAGAAGCATTGTTAGTGAGATGTTCAGTTTTTATAGACTTCTCTGTGGGATGTGTTCCCTCAGCTGATCCTGAAAGTATTCACAGATGCAAGATGTAACTATTATATCTAAACCTCCTACTAATGGATCTTAAATTTTTTTGTAACACCCATCACTGTTACATGGAAGCTCTGAATCCAGACTTAAGAAGAGCATATTGAATTTGATGGTTGCTATGTTCCTGACGGGAGACATTTATTGGGCTTTTCTTCCATACCTAGTTTACTGCATAAAAATGTTTAATTATATTGAAATATTGCTTTTGGTTGTTCTGATCTTAATGACTCACATCTGTGGAGGCAGATGATACCTGGGAAAATAAAGCTGGCACACAAAGGGGCCAATTTACTGCAGCAGGGAAGGAGCTTCTTGTTTCTGATTCTGCAGGGAAGGGATCAGGTAGCTAAGCACTTGCTATTGCTGCCACAAAGAACTCCCAATGCTTTACACAAATGCTTATCTGAAGCCCAGGGTTAGGAGAAATACTATTTACAAAGCACACTTTTTCTGTTAATGGAAATCCCTCTGAGCTTTAGAAAGTGCATATAAGTGACATTAAAAGAAAAATTAATTGAGCAAAAGTTACTATCCATAGAGGAAAAAGAAAGCCTGGTTGAAGTGTATAAGAAATACTGCAGGTTGAATCCAATGGAAGAGAAAGCATGTGGGCACAGGATGTTCTTTGTAGACTTGTGCATCTTCAGTGTGGCCTTTTTTTATGAGATCTGTTTCATTCTTTTTAAGGTTTTTTGCTTTATGGGTGACTCATGGGTACACTGAACTGCTCAATTCAGATCACTGCGTTATTAGGAAATGCAAGCATCTCAAAAAATTGTTTGTGGTCACACATGTTATCATTCATATTGTTAGAGGCTTCAGGTATCTTTCCAAACTGGAGATGTTTCATAGAGCCAAACTATGACAATGGCAGCGATGCCAACCTCCCTACTTGTTCTTAAACAGAGAAGTTATGTGTAAAATCAAAGTCACCGTGAGAACTGATACTCTTGCTGCTCTTCTCAAATCTGTGTTTAAATTGTAGGAATGGATATGATGGTAACTTCCCTCCCTCACCCCATCACTAATCTGGCTTCAGAACTATGTGACTTCTAGGCCTTGCTAACTTTTCTCAAATCCTCAGTAAAGGAGCACGATCACACTAGGAAGGTGCTAAGATACTAGTTAACTCTACAGGTATCCCACTGCATCTGACCTTCCCTTTGGCTCAGACTTCAGATTGAATCTGAAATGAGCAGTAGGACTGTGAAACAAGTATCATAGAATCAGTAAGGTTGGAAGGGACCTCTGGAGGTCATCTAGTCTAACCTCCCTTCTCAGCAGGATCACCTAGAGCATGTTAGACAGGGTTGCATCCAAAGAATTTGGACTTGGACTCTTAAGTGCATTGAAAATCTGCATTTTCTTTATATTCAAAACTTATCTCAAGTCCATAAAAGGTATTGGATCGAGAACTTGAAGAGCTTCCTTCTAAGATATCTGTATATCTGCATGAGTCTGTGTATGTACAAATATGTATGTGACAGATATATTGATATTTGGACCTGATGGGCCAAGAATTGCAGGCAACAGACAGGTAGTGTTAAAGAGAGAGAGAGAGAGAGAGAGAGAGTATGGTACGATTAGTGCTACTAGTGTTTGCAAAACTCCTGTGTTTTGAAGAGCTTTCTAGGCTGTTGTCGCTACTCTTCCAATTAAGTGGCTGAAATGATAAAAGGAGGCCTGTAGGTTCAGCCTTGCATTTCAGAAGGATTCTGTTCCTCTCTCGCCCTTGCTCTGTTTTCCCTGAGCGTTGACAGGAGCAGAAATGAACTAGGTGAACCCTGGTGATTTTGGTAGGAGGCAGGTGCCTTAACAACTTGCATTTTTGTTTCTGCTAAAGAGATGCAGGCATTAAGGTTCTGGTTTCTAAAGGCATTTAGGTCCCTCAGATGTGGATAAGTGTCTAGTTGTATTTTCAAAAGCATCTGAGGACATAACTCTGACTGAAATCACTGCAGGCTTGACATGCACTCCTAAGCACCCAGGCACAGTAAATCCTAGTAATTGCATACCTATCTCCCAGACCTCGATACCTTAAAAATACAGACTTCACGAGCTCGAATCTTACTCAGATTCAATGGGATATAGGTTTCTAAGCCCCCAAGGTGCTTCTGAATGTTTTACCTTTGCCTGTACACTTTTCAGTTTTAATGTGAGCAGGTTCTGCTGTGGAGCTCCAGGGGAGTTTTAGCACTGAATTTGGTAAGATCATGAATTTGGCCCAAAGTGAAACATAAACATGCATAACTCTTGTGTTTAACTCATTGCTAGAGATTGCCTGTTGGCTGGTCATTTCCAGAAAGCCACAGAGTTTGTAGGCGGCACAGCCCAAATCCTGCTTTACATTTCAGTGTTTGTGCCTTTGGATTATGGTATCAACAGCTAACTGAATACCTAAACAAGAGTGAAAGGTGTATATGCAGTGTTGACCATCTGCAATAAATTTTTATTTAAGGAATTATGTAGGAAATAGTGCTCTCAGGTTGTATTTTCTCCTTTTTTTAAGCTGTTTTACCTAAGTAATCTTTTAGTATGTTAGAGAACTTGAGTAAAAATAGTTGAAACAAAAAACAGAAAATTCTTCAGTGAGTTACTCTCTAAATTTTCCATATTGTTGCTTTTTGTTGCTTCATCAGCCACCTGGTAATTTATGCTCCTATTGACTTTTCAGGGCCTCTCATTGCTAAGGGTCAACTAAGTAATCCATGCGGATCACCAGCCAACACACAGCTGCTGCTGCTGTTCTTTAGTTGTTCATAATTATGCCTTGCAATACTAGTTTACAGGCAATGTTTACAGTTTTTATCGTCTATTCTTTTAGAAAAGACAAAGTTCTTCACGGAAATGTCATATGAAAGACAAATTCTTGATCTAATGGACTTCGAATTTTTCTAATTTTTTGAAACATCTTTTACTTTTGTTAAAGCAGATGTAAAACCCTGCTGCTTGTTTGTGATCAAGTGGAGAGTTCCCATTTTGTGGAACTTGCACAAAGAAAATGGCTGAACTAGCTGCAATGCAAATTAAAATTAATGTCTGAACCTTTGCACTCATCTAAAGAGCTTTTTAAATTGTTTAGGTATTTCTGTCTGATTTGGAAACTTTGAAGGAAGCTACCTGTTTTAAAAGATAAAACACGTAAAAGACAAAATCATTCACGTTTTTTTCATTTTGTATGATAACGCATACAGCTTTTCACCTTGCAAATGAACCTTCCTTGCTTTAAACAGTTTAACAGAAAGTTTTTGCCACCTGAGAAGCTCCTACAGCTTTGCACACTGTCTTGAGTGAGAAAAGGGGCATGTTGCTTTCTTCATATTAGGTCTTCTACTGGTAGGGAAAGAATCCCTACTAAGAAATATGCAGTTTTATAAAGAAGGCACTTCAGGCTTTGTGGAATCACTCTATTTTCTGTAAACATAAACAGAATTTTACCAAATAATTCTGTCAAGTGTTATCCATGTTTATCATCAAGCTCTTCATACAGTTATCAGTCAGAACCAGACTCCTACATACTTGTCATGAGCCCTAAACATGATTTGTGCTTGTCTGTGTCACCGTTAGAGAAGCCCAGATTTTCACTTGCTCTGATAAGGAATATTACGGGGATAACAGGGGTCCTGAAAGGCCTACATCTCCTGCTGCCCTTTCTAAGAATTGTTTATAATGTATCAGTATTTCTGAACAGCAGCACAGTTTCAGTTTTCCCAGAATGGCTGGACAAACGTCATAGTTCTAAAATATCTAAAACATTATGGAAGTTTTACACCAGATCGAGATTCCAACTGCAAAATAGCTTGGCTCATTTGATTAACGCCTTACAGCTTCTTGAAGAAGCTGTTAGAAGTGAATTCCATGGTTTCTCCCTCCCTTCTTCCCTAAGTGATGCATACAGACCCTGAAAGGACCAGAAACAAGTTTGAAAACAGTACTATAAGTGTGATCCATGAATACCATCCTGTCTTTCAATTTCTTTATGCATATTAGAGGATAAAAGGAAGAATATTTTTCTTTCCTTTTTCCTTTTTCTTTCCGTAACAGTAATTCTTTGACTTAAGGAAGTGAAGCTCAAACTTATTTTATGCATTGCTTTCATAATCTATATAGCACCAGTCATTTAAAATGTGCTAGAGTTACGTCTCATGTAAATGCATAAAAATAGGAGAATAAATCCAAAGCTCAGGATAGAAATTCCATTTTGAACCATATAATTTTTCAGATTGGCTAGATACAAAGTAAACATGACATTCTTATAATAATTTAACTAATTACCCTTTCCCCACCCTCTCTGGTGCAGTAACCATCTCACTGATGGTCAGGATATGATCAGGCTCAGAGGCAGCCCCCTAATAGTGGGGCTATTAGCACCTGACTTCTCCTCCAGCTAGAGAACTGTCAGAACAGATAGTTCAAAACTTGCAGATTGCCTTAAATTCAGTGAGAAAGGGGAACAGATCATTTAAAATTTATGTGATTAAGGCCTGATCTAAGATCCAATTTGGAAAAAAACAAAAGAATCTACTCACAATAAGCATACGCTCCCTTTGACACCAAATAAGATTTGGTGGTTTCAGTGGCCCTCAATCACACAGCAAAGGAGTTGCGATTTGACTGTTCATATCAGAAGAATAATTGTGTCTCATTAACATGATTTTATTCAGGCAGAATTATTTATAACTACCAGCTGCTTTGCACCACTCCGTGGACACAGAGCAGCAGTAAACCTGCTCAGGTTGTGTTTATGGTGCAGTGCCTTGCTAAAATAATACAGCACAGCGGCACATACAGGCTGACGGGACCTGGTGTTACTGTGATACGGCAGTAATCCGAGATGCACGTGTTTATTCTTCTTAGGGGCACATAACACCCAGCTAAAAGGTTAGGAGAAATGTTGTGCAAAGATGGTGAAATGCAGGACTAGGTTTAAACCTTTTATGGTGGTTATTGGATTTGAGTCAACTGTGGCAAGATTAAAGCTTGAATTGGTGCATGTGGTAGTTTTAGAAACAAAAAAATGGCAAGGGTGGAAATCCATCTTCAGGTCAAATATTAACACTCCAACACCCTTTGTAACTGATAGCCAGTCCTTCAAAAAGTTGCTATTCTGCCTAAGGATTTGCATGTGACAGACATGTTTTCTGTAGGTAAGGAACTCGCATTTGTTCTGCTTTTGTCTTGAGGCAGATATTTTGGGGTTTGTCTTAAATTGAAAAAGACAGCATACTTTCTGCTATGAAGTCTCCTTCTCATCTTTCAGTACTGGTGTGCTAGTTCTGGCAAGCTTCGTGATGGGTTATGGGCATGTTTGTTCATTCTACTGGGAGTTAAAACAAGACCGTATCAAAGTTCTTCAAAACTTTATGCAGCCAGCCTTATTTTTAACTCAGCAAGCAGTTCAGATATCTTACCTAGCATGTAGACGTGTAGAAAAAAATTTCACCAGTTTAAAATTATCTTTGATTGGTGGTGTTTATCCTCCTCTTTTGGCTATTTCATTTTCTATTTAAGATCAAGGTAGCATTAATTGTTGAAATAGAAGACTCCTCTATAGATCAAATAGTTGTATCGTTTCATTGTCCATGAAATCGAAGGGATATTGTTTTGCTCTAAATCTCACACTCAAGTCTCAGTTGCACAGAGAACCGTGCTAATTCTGAAGATTTCAAAGTCCTGGTGCGGAACTTCATTCTCTAGAAATCAAAATAAAAGCTTGCTTGAAGGAAAAGTGTGGTCTTGCTGAGAGAGAAATCGGTTCTTGATTTTGGCCTAATATATTGGAGCTGGAAGGAAGGTGAAAGACGTAGGATAACAGCATGAAGAAGGAAAGCAATGATATTCATATATGATGTATTACAGAAATCCAGGCTTTGGAAGATTTCCTTTTAACTTTTAAAACTTATGTCTATATATTTTGGCCTGCTCTAAAGCTAGTAAGAATAATGACTAACACTGTGGGTATGCTCCAAGGGAGATCAGGTAGTTTAATTTGCTGGTGCCTGTAGGTAAGAGTTACAAGTAGATTTTTCATCCCCCTGATAAGTCACTTTGTAAATATGATACTAAAGGAACATAAGATCAGCAGGCATTCGTGCAACTTACTTTGATAAAGAAATAGAACAGAGAAAGCCAAAGGGCCTTAGAGCGTATCATACTGGGTTGAAAACACAAAAGTCAGCATAGAAAACATGGCCTGGGTAAAATCCCTAAGGATAATATCACAGGAATTCAGAGGGGACTGAAATAGAAAAGACATGCATATTCACTTAGCATTCCACGTATGCTAGCAGCATGCAGATTTTATGATGTTACTTGTATTTGTAATAACTTCTGTCAATTGGAACAATCTTATATTAACAGCAAGCCCAATTCTGCTCACCTTTCTCAAAAAATACTCCCATTAATTTGTTGTGGAATCTGGAATTAAATCTTCTGTTCCATGTGTAAGAATCTCTGCCCTTTGAGATACATCTGCCTCTAATAGGTCCGTGTAGGGGGTCAAAATGTAAAATAACAAGCAAAACAAGAGAGAGAACATCTAAAAAACCAAACAGGAAACGTAAAATGCTGGAGGAATTCATCCTTTGCTGAAAGCAGTCCTTTCAGCAACTCTTTCAGAGCTCTCCTGATCCTTGAAAGTGATACTCAAGACTCAAGTGGGGAGGTTGCATGGAGCAGAGGTATCTTTCTGATTCAGGTTAATGATGTCCATTGAAACAAAAGACAACTGAATGATGTTCTGGGGTGAAATGTGGCCAGTCAGGTAGGAGGAGAAAAATTTCCGTCATTTGATACTACAACAATAATTGATGTGATTTAGAATAAGGCTGTATCACTGGTGCCTTGATTGTTGAGGGTCCCATCTTACGTATCGTATGAAACATAGCATGTTGACATCCAGCACTGTGGACTTAAATATATTAATATTTCACAAAAACTTGTTAGTGGGTCATGAAAGAGGAAAAGAGTTTCTTCCAGATGCAGTTCCTACAATGGCTATATCGCAAGTTTTCTTCCTGGAAATGTCCATACAGATGGAAATACCATTTAATATGCGAAATAAAAGTCACTGCTGTTTCTCTTAAGTTCTGCATGTTGTTTAAAATTTTTCCAACTTTTTTGACTTTTATCTTGAGCTTACTTGCTGTTTTGGGGAGAAAGAAGCAAAATCTTCCCTTCTGTGCAGAACAGACCCTATTTATATTAGATTTTGATAATATATTGGAAGTTTTAGACCTGCAGTACAGCAGCAGTCTTGCAAGCAATAGAAACCACCCAAAAAGAGAGAGACAGTTCAGGTTTAGGTAAAATATGTTGTGTTAAAGGTAATTCTATCATAAAGCGCTCAATCTGTTTTATTGTAAGTTTCATTTCATTACTGTTTAAACCTTAGTGTGTAGGTTTATATATATTTTCTTTCCCAATTTTCACAGAAACAGATGGTATGTGTCTGACAATCGATCTGTCCTGAAGTGGCAGACTAAAACACTTTTATTATAGCAAAAATTATTTAGAAAACTCCTGAACTCACCCTTTTGTGTACAGAATTGACTTTTGGTGCAAAGCAAGTTTTATCGTTGCTTAAAGTAGTATTGATCAAGCCATCAAAGGTTGTGTTATAGTTTGAGCAGTTGTTCTGAAAGTACCTACAAGAAAGAAGTTTTCTGCCTAAAAATTTGGAAATCAATCCCTATTCTATTGAATCTTGTTGAATATTGGTTTTTAAATTAATTACAAACTTAGTTACTTCTATGATACTGTTTAAGACAAAAGGCCACTTTGAAATAGTGTTGTCCTCTTTTATTTTCCTCCTGCAAAAATAATTATTTAAATATTAGAATTTTTTCGGCACTTCTCCAGACCAGTTTTAATTTTTGAATTACAGGTACTCTTTAAAACTCCAGTTATTAAGGAAATACATAACAGCAGATAAAAATGTTCTCAATTTAGACCTTTTTAGGGTAATGTTCTGTTACAATGCAAATTCTGAAGTTTGTCTGTCTCTAGACTTTTATTACTGGTAGTTTTAACTACTTTCTGAATAACTCCATATGTACATGAACCCTCACGACTTAAATTTTCATTCCCAAAGTTAATTCAGGTGCTCATAGAGCAATTCCATTGATTTTTCCAGATGAGATTTTGGAGCCCAAATACATACATTGACTTTGAAAATTGTATTTGAGACCCTAACTCTCTGAAGCCCAGAACAGGAGCCTCTTCTGGACAGAGCTGTACCACAGAAAAATGGTGCTGTGCAGAGCTTCTCTAGCCTTGTCCATCTCACATGGTACAGTTGGCATGCAGTTTCTGCCTAGCTGCATAAATGTAGTGGTACAAACACTTTGACATTTCAAAAAAGAGGGGGAGGAGGAGACATAATTTGTGACCACAAAAGAGTAACAGGGTTGTCTGCTTAGTCCTGATTAGCATGATAATAAGTTCAGTTAGTTAGCAAAATGACTTGGGCTATGGATGGAAGCGTTTGTTCCTAATGCTGTAGATTCAGATTCTGAATCCCTTATTTAAGTCAGTGAATGCTTTTTGCAAGAAGACACATTGATTTTAGTGGAACTCTCACTGTTAGTTTATGATCAGTTAGGCTCACAATCTAGCATGAAAGAAGAAAGTGAGGAAAATAAATAATGTATAGATCTATATCCTGAGTGGAAAACCTTGAAGCAGCTTACATATTTTCTAGTGTAATGGAAATGATTAAATCATTACATGTGAGAAACTGTTGCTCCGGCTTTTTCAAGTGAGAAGGAACTTAAATCTCACTACTGAGAAATATATGAGGTTTTAGCAGAGATTTGGAGAGCTTTTAGGCTTGAATCTCTAAGGTAAGCTCCAGCAAGGCTGATTTCCAACAGAAAAGTGGGTCAAGGCAAGAAGAGATATTAATTACAGTTAAAATCTCTAGAGAACAATTTTCCAAAGGTACAGATAACAAAGTAAGAAAAAGAAGTGAAGTGAAAATGCCCTGATTTATAGTTCTTCAAATTGTGAGATTGCTTTTTCTGTCTTTTCTTTTAACGTCATCAGGGAGCTTGAAAATGCAATGATAGTAACACACACAGAGCATTGTCTTTAGGGTTTGCTCTAAATCACATGGGTATTGGTGGTGCTGTCCTTAAGCAACAGGTTCACACAGTGTTGCTGTTGGTGCAATGAGAGAAAAGGTGTGGGTCTAATCTATTGCACTGTTTGCTTTGGTAACTTCTACAATACTGTAAAATGCTTTTAATTCAAATCAAACCTTGCTAATTTTAAATTTTATAATACTTTGGTACAGTCTTCATTAAATTGCCCATAATATGCCCATAATGCCCATAATTAATAAATACCATAGTATTAATTGATTGCAGTGACCAGTCACTGCTAAAAGGCTAGAGGCATAGCTTCTCAGGGGATGTGAAGCTCCATTAGCTATGCAGGAATTACATCTGTGCACAGGACCCGAGGATCTATCCTCGTATGGCAGTGTAAAAAAAGTGCTTGCTTTAAGCTTCTTCTCTAACTATCTCTCATCAGATTTATTATTAAAAAAGTCACAGCCAGCCTGTGTAAACAAACAGGTACCCAAATGAGTGAGCTGACATTTGGTAGTTTTCCATCCACTGTCTTCTCTGCTTTTCTGCAATTGTTGCTTCACTGTCTCATTTACATGGGAGGAAAAATCGGCATGAACAAGTTGCCGTTATACTGTGTCTTAGTTGTGGAGTTTGAATTTTTCTCTGTACTTCCCCCAAACTGGGAGGGACTGAAACTACAGCTATGGCTTTAAGCCCATGAATAGAAGAATGATACTGTCCAGTGTGAGGGGGAAGGCCTGTCCTGCTTTACACTGGCCACTTGCCATCACCAGCTGCACTAATACTGCTTCAAAAAATGGGGCCCTGCCTGATGGACCCGTGCTGTGCTCTGCTTTCTTAGGGAGAAGACAGAGTCTCAGTGCTAAACTCTGAGCTTACATATATTTTCAGAAATGCTTCTTAGGACTGGTAAAAATTTTATGGAAGAACAGTAGATAATTTATGTATAAATATTGACATAAATTAACCAGTGCAGTTTTAGCACTTGATTACTGGCATGAGTAAAGTTGCTGAGATGTGTTAATGTTCACAGATGTAGACCCTGAAACAGAAAATGGAATATATATTATCCAAATAAAATTAACGGGAGAATTCACATAAGGGAAATCTGTAAAAGCAGTGGGAACTCGTGCAGCCTGCATGAGAATTTCCTTTTATTGCTCAAAGCAAATTGTGAGGCCTGGTGCCTCACATGTGTAGGGCTAAGTAGCGAGTTATGCCAAATAGTGCCAGATGGAGATCTGCCCCAGAATTGTAGTTCAAGGAACAAATAATTGAACTAAGAAAATATGCTTATTGCTAAAGGGAAATATCTGTGGTTAATGTACCAGATACAGCTTTCACCCTAATGTAAGACTTGATCCAAAGTTGTGACAAACCCAGAGTAGGTCGCTGTGCATGTCATTATACACCGAGGGTTTTTTCCACTAAATTTACATTTAAATGACCCGAAAATCAACCATCTTTTGTCCACATATGTGTCCTTTCCAAGATAGATCTGTAAACTCCAGATTTAGTAAGGAAAATATGCAAATGTTTGTGGAGGGGAACAAATGTGGTCTTTGTCTATTTTCTGTACTAAATTGAATTTGCTGAAGATCTAACGGAGCAAAGCAGCACCTGCTAGTCTAATATTCCGTTAATATTAGTCATGCAGAGTGGGGGCCCTACTTAATGACTAGGTTGCTGTTCGCCTGTGCTCAGTAATTGAGATGCAATAGTCTTACGCTGTGCTTTGCTACGGGAGCACTGTGTTTTGTTAATCACTGCCTCGTTATGTTTGGATTGTTATCAATAAGCTGTTAGATAAAGGATGTGACTGACAAATGAGAGAAGGTGCTTAGTCTGATAACACGTTTACTCCTAACTTTTGGCTTCTGCAAAATCAACACCGAGAGTGGATATTAACCTCTCTGCTCTGAGGGGAAGCATTTATACTTTTTCTTTGCTCTTAAATTGGCCTATAATAATGTTTTTTTTTTAGTTTCTTGAGCTAACCAGATGATCTGCGATAGAAAGAATCTGATACTAAGGGACTGCTTAGTCCAACAAGATATCTTAAATCTGTGTTTAGCAGAACATCTACTTAAGATGAAATTGTAGTCTTGTTAGATTTCTGTTGGGGCTGTCGCTAGGAATATTAAGTGCTATGGCATGCAACATGACAGATACTGTGTCTGATTATAGGGATGCTATTGTATTTAATAAATTTTCAATCTTTCTTTTTTAAACTTTATTGCTATCTGACAATAGGGTAATCTTCTATTCAAGCAAATATGATTGTTTAAGTAAGCAGTAGGGTGTCTCAGAGTGATGAAGTACCGTCATTTTTAAGTACTGCAGTTGTGTGGTAGCTTGCTTGTTGGTCAGAAGGTTCAAATGCAACCAGAGCCGTAACGTTTCTTCTGATGGTGTCTAACGATAGAATTTACTCCTTTAAACTCATTGTCATTGTTAGCCAACATCAGAAATGATTAAGGAATAAAATGATCTCCTCTTGTATATAAATTAATCTCAGATGTAAAATACTGAAGTTCATGTTAACCCAACTAGTTAATTCAGTAGCAAAATTAAAGTTTTGTTTTTTGGATTATGAATGATCCAGCTTTTATGTTATACATGTAAACACATGAAAAACATACAGAATATATAAAGTGTTTCTAATTGGTAATTTTTGTCCGCATTCCTTGCCATCATAGTTTGTCCTCAAGCCAACCCAGTCAAATTCGGCTCTGTTCAGGCTTGGTTAGGAGTGTGTGATGAGCTGTAAGCAGTCTGGTGCTCTCTTGCCCCAAGGGCTAGTTTGGTCTCTTGATACTCCAAAGGGTTATTTTGATATTGAACTGCACTAAGACTCTGGAGAAAAGTCCTCTTTTTTGGAATAACCCTCAACTCAGTGTAATAGAATAAAAATGCAGGAGTGAGACCACCTTGCACCTGGAGAACACCACCATGGTGAAAGTAACCCCGCAGGGCTCATTCTTTGCCTTCTGTTAGTTCTCATTCCAATACATTAATTCAGCTGCGTGTAGCTTGAAAGTACTTGTATCAGTAACCAGAATGGAAGATGAAGAAGGAAAGCCTTGAAACCAGTGTCTTTTGGGGCACTGGTGAAAAAGGATTTTAAAGGATAAAGATCTGCCCTGAGGTTTATCTGGGTGCTTCACTGCAGCAGAGAGAGGGCATAGTTTTGTGGTAAAAGTCCTGGTGTTACTCTTGAGAGCTGTGTTTAGTTCTGGTTTCCCTCATTAAATTCTTATAAATAGACACTTAGAAATAACCGGGTCAAAGAACTGGATTATTAAAGGTATTTAGTGCCGTAATGTGTATATGGTTATTTGGCATAATTTTCAAAAGTTTCCATGCATATAACTCTGACTTTTATGCAGATTATGGCATTAAGTAATTTTGAAAATCCTTCTGGTTGAATAAACTGTTAGATTCTTAAAGGTTTTTAAAAATGTTGTCTCAAGTTTTAAAGTAGTGTTGGAAACAATGAAGCAGTTAGTCAGCAAAACTCCTAAAGGAAATTTCCTCTTTAACCTTTATTAAAATCCAAGTCACAGGCACTTCTAAGCTTCTGTTTAATTAACCTCAGCTTCAAATCCATACATTTTAAAACAAACAATAAAAATTTTTGTCTCAAACCCTGTGGAAGGGAAGCGTCAACAGTTTTGGATTCCATCCCGCTAAGTTACAACACTGTGGCGTTAAACCGTGTGAAACTTAGATACACAGTGCTGTTGAAATGTTGTATTAATGATCATTCTTATGCTTAAATCAAGCATATTCTTCAGTGCACTGTTATAGTGGATTTTTCAAGATCAAACTTTTTATGTATTATATTATAGTATTAATCATCAGTGTTAGAAGAATTGTCAGGGAGGAGGAGGGAATAACTTTTCAGCTAAAGATTTTGCCATTAACAGCAGTATATCAGTCGTCAGAGAGTTTTTTTAAACAAATCCAACTGAAATAAACCATCAAAACCAAACAAAAACATACTCTATTTAGCCAGTTTCTCTCTTTTTATATGAGGTTACCAGAAAGGAGGTAAAGCTACATGCCCTCATTCATTTCTACTCCATTTGGAAAGCCTTGAGGAAATAACCTCTCTTGCCTTGGCACCCAGCACTTTTTATCAGTGCTGCCTACCAGCTACTGAGGTCCTGATCCAGGGCTGGATGCTTTCTCAACCATGTTTAAGTTGTGCATGAAGACAGGTGATTCAATTAGAGGGAAATAAAAAATAAACTCAAAATCCTCCAGAGGAACTAGAGTAAATTTCAGTTTTTAATTACTATTAAGTGAATGAAGACAGTGAAGCAATAAAGAATTGTATCCAAAGTCAGATGGAAACTACTAAACTTGGAAGTTCTGAAATATCAGTTCATAGCAAGAACTCAATGTCCTATAGTATTTCAAAGCATACATACAATATGTATTTTATTCCTGGGTGTAGGTCCCAATCCAGTCTCCACAGAGATGAAATTCTAGTTCTGCCTCAGAGATGTTGTATGTTATAATCCCCATCTGAGAGAGAAAGGTTCATAGCACTTGTTAAATGAGAAGTGATATTACTCCTATGAGAAAGGTTTAACTGACTTGCTGGGAGCATGTCGTGGGAATTTGGAGGGCCGAAATACCCTTGAACACCCACAGTACTGATGGATGTGGAAGACTGTTAAAGTCAGCTGTGCCGGGAAGGCAGTTCCTGAACAGCAGCTGCCCTCTTGGCAGCTCACCTCACCGAGACGCTGGCAAGCAGTGCCAGAAACAGGGAGCAAAGGAAGCAGGAGGAACAATCCAAACTATTTATTTACAGATAATGGGAATAATTTATTTTCTTTAGAGTCTGTTTAAATTTTCTTTAAACTTGAGTTCTTTTTCTCAGGTCTGGATTACTATGCACTTAGAGGCAGCTCTGCCACAAGGAAGAGAATCTCATTTCTATGGAAATTAAAACCAGAGTTTCTATCCAGGATTAAAGCAGAAATACATCTTTGTTTCAAAGACTGCTACAGGAAATTGTCCTTATTTAAAGCTGTATTTCCAACCTTTTATGTTAATTACATTTTTGGATGGTGACACCATGAAAATTAATTTTATTTTGAAAAAAAATACTGCTCTAATGAATTTGATTCACTATCAGAATTCACTCTATAGTAGTAAAAATTAATCCCCTCCCTTTCTCTTCCCCACTTTGACAGCTATTTTGAATTTTTGTCAATGTATCTGAGTTTTTTATTATATCCTCTCTGCTAGGTAATTGGAAAACAATGCAAGTATAATTCTGTGATCTTGTCTAACATGTTCTAGGTGATCCTGCTTGAGCATGGGGTTTGGACTGGATGATTTCCAGAGGTCCCTTCCAACTTCAACCATTCTGTGGTTCTGTGACCAAGAAACCTAAATATTCCTCTGAAATTATTATTCACACTGGCAGAAATAATAATTTAATCAAGACACTCTCTGGTTGCCTGAAATTTCTCCATGCAATGCAAGCATACCATGATTGTCAGTAAAGGGGAACGGTGCTTCGTCCTCAACAAGTCACCTAGATTTGCTGTCTACATGAAAGCATCGCAAACACTCCTTCCTATCTAAGGGGTGTGGGACGTGGGAAGGAATGAAATGGCTCCTCGAGGTAGCTGATGAGCAGGGTTGGCCTTTAGCTCCGTAGGCCAGCACCCAGCCCTCCGGAGCTCCCGGGGCTCCAGCGCTGTGCTGCTGCGGTCACGCTCGTGGGCGCCATGAGGGTCTGCTTCAGTCACTGCTCCTTTCCCTCTCTGCAGCCGTTTGGCGTACTCGCTGGGAGAGTTCTTTGGTTAGTGCTTGCTCAGGTTCAGACTAGGTCCAATACAGATAAGAGAACCATTAAATTCACGTATTTATGTTTAAAGTTGAGTGATAAGAAAAAAGGAAAGTTTAAGGAGACTCAGAAATGAGAGATGGCTTTTACTGCTGCTTTCAGTGCACTAGAACAAAGAGGATATTTTTTTTCTTTCTATGCTTTTTGTCTGAAAATGTAACCTATTTAAAAAACCAAAACCAATTGCCCCACCTGAGAGCCAATCCTGTGTCTCACTGTATGGGTCACTGGTAAATTCCAGATGCGGTTTTATCACCATGGCATGATTTGCTTTGAAATCACTGCTGCTCGGTCACTGGCACTTCAATCGCTAGGCTGTGGCAGGAGTGTTCCCATACGGAAGTTGTTGATCACAGTAACGTTTCTGGTGACCGTGCGTTGCAGAGCCCCAGGTAATGGACACAACACAGCGTTTCAGTATGGCAGGTGTTAGATCACTTTCCCCTGTTACCGATAGCTTCAGGCCTGAGATGTTGCACATGCTGCTCTGGTGCTTCAACAGACAATAAGAATTATGTTTGTATACAAATATATGTTATAAGAGAAAACAGCAGGGAGAGCAGAAAAATTCCCTGTTTATCAGTGTGACATCTGGATCTGAATCAGTCTAGGCTGCTTTCTATAAGGTGCTTGACTTTACCTGAAGTTGAGGTGTTGCAGCACTTCACAAGAGGCATTTGGTTCTTCACTGCAGCAAACCATTAGGAGGAGCTGCAAACAGACCTGTAGGGGAGAGAGAGAGACATCTTACCTGATCGTCAGCACAGCCACACAAAGAAATAAATAGATTACATTTTGGGGTGAAGGAAGGGTAACGCATTTAACTGTTAGAGTGCAGAAGTGTATGGAACAGAGAAGCACAAACCACTAAAGGCCTTGATTTTCTGATACTTGGAGGCCTCCCGGGTGAGCATTGCTGTGGTTTTTGGTAAGTCCTCATTGTCTCTAAAGTCAGGTCTTAACCAGCTAAGATGAATGCCGATGGCAGTGTTGTCTTAAGCAGACTTTGGCTAGATCTCTCCTGAAGACGAAGGCAATTCACTCTGATAAATGGCACTTGTACATGAATGCCTGTATAAAATGAATAGAACGCATGATCGGTGGATGTCTATGTTAAACAGCTATTGTTCGTTGGTGTGCTACAAAATAGTAGAAAATGGCCAAGCAAACTACTTTTATGATTAATTTCTGTGGTGTATTGTGTGCATCCTGGTGTCCTGCAAAGCTGCTGACCTGCTTGTGCTGGGGCTCTTTGGCATCTCAGTTTGAGGATTCTCTGGGAGTTGCAGAGGGAGCCTTAGCTTTATGCATCTCTCTAACACCAAGAGCATGATGTTTACAACACAGCCTCGGCTCCTCTGTATGCTCTTGGCTGGTCAGGCATGAGCCTGGGTCCACTGGCATAAAGAGGAGCTGTGCACTTGTATCTCCTTTTTCAAGTGCAGTGCCAGAGTTGACAATATTTCCTTTGTGTGCCAACCTGAACAGCTGAGCTGGCGGTGAGGACACCAGTCTATCTCTGTCTCTGGATCACAGATAGGTAGGGAGGGGACTCTGTTCTGCAACTGCAATTCCTTTTCTTCACTGTACCAGAGATAGCACTGACAGTAAAACCACAAAATATAGATGGGAAGAGGGAGAGATAGTAAAATTTGGTCTCAGTTTCCTCCTCTGCTCTTCTGTTTGAAATATTATCATATTAACATAAACTCACCTAACCCTACCGTGTTATCCTCCTCAGCTGAAAGGAATTAAGACACATGGAAGAAGAGAGGAACGTGAACTCTAGATTGCCACCATTTCCATGCCACCTTGGCTGTTACCCTGGTGCTGTCTACCAGCCTAACTTTGACGGCAGACTTGCAGGCTGCAAGCGTTTCAGGCCCAGAGAGGGACTGGTGTTTTGCTGTCCTGGCTGCTTGTGTGACTAGCCTTTCTCAGAGGATTTGGATTTGCTCCTGGCAGAAGGCCTGCTGGGCAGTGTCTGCTTTAGCCTGTGTCCGTGGAAGAGGGCTGGTTCTCTCTGGTATCCACTGACAAGGCAGAGGATCATAGGAAGTTTGTGCTCACTGCTTCCCATCGTTTCTGATGCGTCGTGCGCTGTTCTCTGGAGCTGCAGTGATCAGAAGCAAGAATCTTGCAACAACGTAGCTGTATTAGAGGGGGGTGTTGGCACCACAGCCATGGAAGGAAGAGGTGAAGAGTATTAGTGTGTGTGGTTACGCATGGGTGTGTGAGGAGGTGCATTGGGGAGTTTGGATTTGTTTATATAATCTCTTCAAAACCTTAATTTTCTTGCATTTTGGGTCCTTTTAACTTGATTCTGCTAATTTTGTCCTCACCCATGTATTGCAGCATCAACAACTCCATGAGTAAAGGTGACAAGATTGAGCTGCTGATGGTTTGGGGTGATTGACATATTGACATTGTTTTCTCAGAAAACATATCCTTCCCACTCCCCCTAATCTCTACAAATAACTTTCTTATAAAGCTGCCTTATTTTCTGAGAAAGCTCAGATGGAGCTCTAGGAGAACACGACAGAAGGATTTTTGGCTTTTGGATCCTTTTCTTCAAAGAGTTCTTGTGGATTTCTGAATGTTTCCTTATGTTTCTTTTTGTGCTCATTTAGGCTGTTAAGTCGTATTCCAGATCGTTATCCTAACTTCTGCATGTGTTCACTGTCAAAGTCAATAGAGCTATGATAAAGATACAGCAAAATTGGGTCTTCTTCAGTTTCTTCTAAAAGCTGCAGTCTATTCCAAGAAAAAGCGATGAATAGATATAGATTAATGAGAGATACCTGAAATAGCTGTTTTTCAAAAGGGTAGAAACTTTATTAAACACTCTGAAAATTGTTGGACAGAGCACACACATGCAGAGACGTACTACCAGCACCTGCTTTGGAAACAGAGTTTTGAGGTTGTGATTAAAAGATATGGATGCTGAATAGCTGTGCAGTGGCCTTTCTGCTGAACTTCCTGATGCTATATATTGAGAAATTGGCAATGATGGTCAGAGCAAGGTTTCTTTATGACAAGCTGTAGATAAAAAGGTAGTTTCTCCATTATCAGCTATTTGTTACTCCCTTTCAAGACTAAATTTATATCAAGATTTATTGCTGCTGCCTCAAATGGAAGTAGTTGTTCGGTTACAAAAACCCATGCTTGTTCTTAGGGAGCTGCTGAAGATTCAGTAAATACCTGTGATGGGACATGCCAATGTTTAGTGAGAGTATTTATGCAATAGTTTGAAGACAAGTTCTGTGTTCCTCTCACTCCTGGAATATATTTACAAAAGTCTCTTTGAGCTGAGCTGTTATTGCAGATTGACCTTGTTTTGACTGAAAAATAGCTTTCCCTTTTGACTGAACTTTCCAGGGAAAGTGTAGATGACAGAAAAAAATTGAGGGACATCAGGAATTTTAAAAAATAAATAATTTCAGATGTCTGCTCAAGCTTCGTTGGTTTTACATAAGAACTTTTCCCAGTAAAATGTATGGTTTATTTTAAATATTTTTGCTATGAGAGGAGAACAGATGATTCCTAATCTATTTTATCTTTGAGAATGACACTTTTTCTCGTAAACAGTTTTGCTGACCTATTTGTCAGATCTTTTTGAATCAATTAAAATGAAATTTTAATTGCTGATTTAGTTGCTGATTGAGTGGAAAAATGCAAAATCCAAAATTAGCGTTCTGTTAAGGATAACATCAGCTGTGTAAACAATAACTTGAGTCGAAACTTAATGCCAGCTATCTTCAGTTCCAAATCACAGGAATCATTCAGTTTGGAGCGCTTGCTATTCCTCGCTGAATCCTACAGCTGGGATGTTTCCATTAATTCCCTTAGAATATGATGGGATGTCTCTGTTGACTCAGAGAAATTTGGATCAGTACTAGCATGAAAGTAGACAAGCTTCTATTTCACTGTCTGAATTTGGCTGATTTTTTCCTCCTCATTACTACTGTTGTCAGAAGGATAATTGTATTATGCATATGTATCTTGTCTTTCTACAGCCTGACACCTAAAATGTGTGCTATGTGACAATATAATTTGATTTGTTATCAGTAGCAGCAACAGTTCTTAATTTCTAAGAGACTAGTTTAGGTAGCATGTTTGCCTAGGAAATTGTACTGTGCCTGAGATGTTTACTTGCTGGGTTACTGAGCATGACAATTCTGACTCTTAAGCAGTAGTTACTAAATAGCTGATAACAGAAAACACTGTACCATCTTTTAGCTGCTTGTTTACCAGGGAACAGCCAGTTTCAGGGAATCTTTCTCTCTCTTGCAGGAAATCAGGATTTGAACTGAGCCAGGAATTTCTCTGGCTTCTCTGTTATGTCCTACAGGAAGCTTTTGTTTTATTTTTATGACAATTTCGGTTCCTCTGACACCTTGAAATGTTATTCTGCTGTCTCTCCTGTGTAGATTTGGATGCTAGGTTTTGCTTGCTAGCAAGAAAACTTGACCACATAAGCACTCATGCTGTCAAGTCTGTAGATGGAAAGATAAGCCCAACCTTGGTCCCCTTAACATGCTCAAGGTTCAGGTCCCTCAGACTTGGCTGCAAGCTCTACATTATCCTGTTTCTGAGAAGAGAGAGTTTCCTGAACTTGTCAGTTTTTGTCGTGATTCACCTTGCCCCTCAACACTAGACAGGCATAACAGTAAACAAGGAAAAGATTTAACAAGACCAGAGGTCAAGGTTTTGTGGGCAAAACTGAAAACAAAGGATCACAAGTAAACCAAACATAAAGCACAATTCTGTTTTTTCTTGGTGATGTTTCTTAGCCTGTTCTTTTATCTCTCATCTAGAATTCTCTGATGCAGCCTTTTGTGAATACCTGGAGGCTCCCAGGTTCACAGGATCAATTTACTTTTTGGAGGCCAGAACACCTTTTCTCACTTGCCTTTCCCTGGGGTATGGAGGCGTGAATACAAATGTAAATGCCTTAATTGCCCTTTTGCAAGCCAGTCATCTTGGGTGCTCCAAGGTAATTTCCCCCCACATCCTGGTTCATCCATCATTACTCATACCAGTGTGAACTACATAAATGCTACAGGTTTTGTTCCTAAACCTGTTTCTGGAGGCCTTTGTGCTTCCTGCCATTCTGAGCAGTTTGGCATGACCTCCACAGCTTGTGGAGAGTAGCATTACATTCATATTGAATATTCATATTAAGTCATGGTTATATGCACAGCCTGTGAAGCTCATGATCTTTGCTGTGTTACTGTCTTTCTAAAGAGTTCATGTATAAAATATTTGTCATGCTGGTCTGTCCCTGTGTTAATAAGTTGCTTTAGCTGGACATACTTGGGAGTACATTTTTTCTCTGCTTTTGTTTTGATTCCTGTGTCATTATCTTATACTCTTCTTGTCGTCAAAACATTGATCCTGAAATGTGTGTTTAGGGAACAGCATTGCTAACGCCAGTGAATTGAACAGAAAAGGCTGTGGGGGAAAAAGCTTGGCCAAAGTAACTGAGGACTTTGACACTATCAGAACTGCAGTGTCTTACTAGACAGTAACATGAAATAGATATCTACAGTCACGTCAAAGAGAGTTTGTCAGATCTTCTCAAATTTTTTCAAGAATAAAATGCAGAAAAGCTCATGTTCTGAGTTATAGGTTTTCTAAACTATTATTTCAGACAGTTGTGTTAGTTTTCCTGACAAAGTAGCAGCAGTAAGGTCTGTTTCTACAAGAAAAGAAAGCCTCTGAATTTTCTTTTCTCTTTGATTTTAAGATAAATATTGTAAGTGGCCTAGACAGCTTTTTTATGTATGTTGATGATCTTTGGGTAAAAAGCAGATTTTAAAAATAAGTGTTGCATTTTATTCTCTTCTTTTGAATCTTTATAGTCTTTTTTTTTTTTTTTTTTTTTTCCCCAACACACCCAAACAGTCATCTTCATCCCAAGAATTAAGTTTCACTGGGAGCCTTTTTGGACTTTCAAACAGTCTTTTCTCTGCTATTTCTATTCCTCCACAGAAATCATTTCTGCACTGAAATGTGCCAGATAACACTCACAGCAGACTATTTCCTTGTACTGAGGAAGTGTAAAGGTGACCTATACACAGAAGGCTGAAGCAGGAATGAAAGCAAATGGAAAATGAAGAGCAATGAAGCTACAAGATGGCGCTAGGGTGTGTTTTTTCTTTAGGATTAACTCCATGACACTACCTCCTTGGCTGCAGTGCATGGTGGAAAACCACTTTGCAGTTTTTGTTTTTCCTTTCTGCCCCTGCCCTCACTTATGTTTTATTAGCTTAGAGTGTGAGCTTTCAGGGAGAAGAACTATCTCCTCATTTGCACAATGACATCGATAAGGATCCTTGCGCTTAGTTTCATTGCACGTGAAAACGAAACCCTGGCCAAAACCTCTATATCGAATCAAGCTGTCATCAACAGCTTTGGGTTGTGTCCTGTCCTCCTCCAGTAGAAATATGCGACCAGACTTGTATCATCTGTCTTCCCCTGCCAAGTCCTCAGATAGGACAAGTTTTCTTTGAACTCAGCCTGTAATTCACTGCCAGCAAGCGACAGGAGAAGTTCTGTGGCACCTTAAGCTTACCAAAATCAGAGCTGTTGTGGTCCTGCTCTGATTCATACTCTCAGCATGCTCAGCTCTGCTCTCTGCCTTGTGCTGGCACTGGTGAGCATGTTTTGAGCTGGTTCTGGGAGCTGATGGAGACAAAAATTAATCCCATAAAGGAGAGAGGTGAGTCTGGGTGCTGACTGTCCCATCACACAAACCTTGGGAGGGAATACGTGGCTGGGGGTATAGAGGGAAGGTGGGATCAGAACAGACCAACCTTACATTAGCTTAAGCTGATTTGGACCAGCACCTCAACAGAGTGTGGCATCAAGGTGGAGGAACACGGACTGTTCACTAACCAATTAACAGTGTCTCCAAAGATCACCACTTAAATTTTCCTTTTCTGCTTCTTTGATGCAGTACGACCTATTCCCAACAATTGTGTAAGCACAGAAATTAAAGACTTGATATCACAGCACAGCTTCACATGAGGTATTTCTGTCTCTCTCTGAGCCTTAACTCAGTAGTACTGTAGGCTAAACTTCTACCTATGGTAGGAAGAAAGCTTATATTACTGTCATTTCTCTCTGCTCCTTGCCCCACTAAATCTCACAGCTCGGGACACTAGAATCAGTCTGGCTGGTGGAACGGAGCTCAGTCTATGATAATTTACCCTGGTTATGGGTACTCTGACCTCCCCACACACTTACCCCATTTACTTCTCAAATGACCAATTTAATCAGGCACACGTACAGTACAAAAATAGGTGTGTGAGTATCTATATATATGAGAGGGAACTTCAGATGTTTTATCTTTCATTAGTTAATAACAGCAGTAATGACCTCAGCAGCACAGGATGTCTTTTGCAAAATTAATAACCACATGAGGGTTAATGGCCCAAGGCGATGAACTCTCTCAGACAATCATTAATCTACCTTGATGATTATTGCTTCATTACTGAACACTGAAACCTCCTTGGTATACCAGTGAATGCCTAATTTCAGCCCTCCCTACTGATGTTCATAATGTTCCCTCTTATCTTTTGGGTATGCAGGAGAATTGGAATAAAGCTCCCAGATGCAAATGAACATAACCAACGTGAGAGGTATGAAACTCATTTGAATGTGGGGTTAGAGGACACATTTCCCAAATGGTGATCTATTTAATATGTAGGTGGAAAAAAAGAGCTTTAAGGGCTTTTTTGTGTGTGTGTTTCCTTTTTTTCAGTACCTGTAGTCTAGGAAGCGATACCGTGGCTCATGATGCACAGACTGAAAAGGTTGTTTATGGAGACTGTTTAATTGGTTGGTCTGTGTATTTAGATAATGCCCATTAGCACAGAGTTCTTGTGTTCCTTCCCAGGAATTGAATCCTGCAGCTCAGAGCTGCAAACATTTCCCTTTCATTGCTGCTATTGATCTGAATTTAGACATGTAAACTTGATGCAGAAAAATGGAAGCTGGGGGATCCAAAAGAAAATCGTGCATTAGGATGTTTAACACAACCTGACCCACCCAGAAATATAAATTTTTATGGAAACTTAGTCCTTTTATTTCAAATAGTTTAGGTTTTTGGAACAATGCCAGTATCTTGAGAAGAAAACAGCTCTGAAAGCACATCATCTGACTGACTGTGCAATATAGACACTTGCACAATCCCACATCTACCCCTTTTTTCCTCCTTGTCAGGCCATGACAGCTGTGTACATTAACCTTCAGAACCCATTTTTGCTGCTTTATCATCTCTGCTGCCAGGATTAGTTTTAGCTGGACAGCGATTAATACAGAGAGGGCGCTGCATAACCCCCTCAGATTTGGATAGGTAATTAGAACCTCTAGCTACTAGCTCCAAGTTTGAAACAGCTGCAGTTCATTTAGATTTTGTAGCAGCGCAGCCCTGTTGCAGAGCAGACGAACCTGGAATATATTCTTGAAATTACTCTGCCTTAGTGGACTAGAAAATACAAACTGTGTACACTTCTACACAAATGTAGCCTGTGAACATTATAAGAACTTAACAAAAACAGTAAAGCAACTATCTCTCAGTCATATACCAGGAACTGGGAAATTGCAGCAGTGAAAATTCATAACCTCAGTCCTCAGGATGTTTTCCCTCCACGCTTTGATAGACGGAGGCAATAGAAACCTTCTTACCAAGTCTTCATCCACATAGCTTGTCCAAGCTTTAAGAATGATTTCCTAATAACATGCAGAAAAAGCAAGAGTGCACCAGGAACAGTAGTAATCCGGTAATAACTGATTTCATTCTGCACATAGCTTTCTAGTTTGAATGGTTCTTGTAGCCCTTCTTTTTTAGGGAGTGTGATATGCATTGGCATCATGAACCTCCATTGACTTACTCTTCTGTATTCCCTTGGCCGATGGTCAACAGCAATCTGTGGGAGAGTGTTTCTCTGCCCTGCTTTCCAGTGAGTATCCACTACGTATCTAGTGGTTATGAAAGTGCATTCCGTTACTCTACTAATTTACAAGGAATGAAATTATCAACAAGGTGATGACTGAATGTAATTTATGGCCCATGTAATTATATAGCTGTCAAAGCAATGGATGAATAGGCTTTATTTTTATTTTATTTTTTGGTAGACTATGTCTACTGAATTTGTTAATTGTCCACAGCTGAAAATATTTTTTTCCATTGCCAGATCAGCAATCTTCAGTCTGAGAGTCTAGCTATAGCCAGTTATAATTAACTGCAGAACTGATGGGAAATTTTGCCTTTTAGGCTTGAAACCCCTTCAGATAATGAAAAATGGCTTTCTTTTTGCCTGCTGGTCAATGAGGAAGAGAACTTCAATTTTCTGAAAAACAGCTAGGATGCTACAGCCGTAAATAAAAAAGGAATTACTTATCATAACTGTTGTTTTTATAAAAGATACTTTGTCCTCAAGTTGGTACAAAATATGGCTATACATAATGCAAAGAGTAAATCAGAAGAAAAATGCTGAACATCTGCTTTTGATAGGATTATTGATAGCATATGTGTAATTTTATGATGGATTAGGCAAGGAGCTTGTAGAGACCTACAAGGAATTGTTTTCTTCACAAACATTCAACTGGTGGAGAAAGATGGTAATAGAACTGTGTCTCTTCTGTTAGAGAAGCCCCAAGTCCACTTTGGGAACTGTGGTAAATAAGTTATATTAACTAGTGCAGTTCAAATATAAGAATGAAACAGCACAGTGCAAAACTCTGTTTAACCGTTAATCAACTATTTAGGGATTTTGTCTTACTATTATTTCATTCGTCATCTGTAAATTACACTATTAATGTGGTTTATTTATCAGAGATGCCATCTCTCACTGAAGTTTATAATCTCAGTTTCATTAATTTGAAGGGTTTTAACTTGATAGTGGGGCAGAATCTCCAGTTCAGCCTATCCTCTCTGCAAGGAAGCACTACAAAGGTGTAAAAGGTTTGCTAACAGCACACCCTGCAAACAGGTGGAGCTCGTATAACCCCCTGGAAGCTCCCAGCTGCACTGGCCTTCCTCTGCCTTTGCTTGTCCGCAGCGTGTTGCAGGGAGCTGTGAAAGTGTGCCCGAGCCCGGTGCTCTGCTGGCCAGCCCTCCTGGGAGGCTGCAGGCCTTGCGGCTTTCTAACCTTCAGTTCTTCTCTTTCTGGATCCCTGCTGGTAAGTGAGGGGGGAAAAAGAAGTCCTGTGACCATGTGCCTGTGATGCACCTTTCCGCGCTTCTGTTGCTCGCTGTGCAGCAGCAGCAGTTAATGAGCCAGCACTAGTTTCAGAACTGAATTACTACAATCATCGATACAAGCGAAAAAAGAAGCAAATTATTCACTTGTTTTTATATTTGTACCTGGTTCTTTACTGATGACTGTTGTATAAATTGAGAACACTTTTGAGGTCTATAACTGATTCTTCCTTATCTTACAAATGTAAGCAATGAAAAGGTTTCAAGGCTTCATACCAACTTTGCATGAGATAAAAATATTTTTTAAAGTGCTTGAGAAATAATTACATAATTAGCCAAGTCTCTGGCAATATAAACATGTATAATGCCTTTCTATTCCTCAGAGTCCTATGGCTCTGTTACAGTAAATTATCTGGCCTTTTCATGTAGGAGAGAAACTGAAGTCTAAGACATCTTATTTTGAAGTTTGTAAAGCCCTTGTTATGTAAAAACACCATGAGAGAGAAATTAAGCCTTTCTGAAAGAAAAGTAGGCAGTACTTCTCGTAGGTTAATAACATCCACTGTGTGGCTAAACTGCAGAAAAGGTTTTCTTGTTGTGCTGTTGAGTCCTGCAGATGGAAACCGTGCTTTCAGCTGTTAAGTGAATTAGCCTGTATAAACTGATCACCCATCAATGAAATAAAAATCAATTAGCTTTCTAGTTTTAGTGCTGCCTCTCACAGCACTGTTTTGAAGGGATGTGGGTTGATGTCATTTTTCTTAAATGTGCATTTTTGGAAGAGTGCCACTCAGTGCACTAGCCCCTGTTGTCCGTCCATGCAGCTGTAAAGAAATACTGCTTTTTTGGGGGGGGGGGGGGGGAGTTCATTTTGCTTCCATTAGCAGAATATTTCTCTAAAATCGTTCAAGTATATCAGTTACCTGAGGCTGCTTTAACTTCAGGCTGATTGTCAGTGGTATAATTACCATATGTCATGGGAGGAAACAAGAACATTTGTCACCTATTCAGAAGAGCCTTGTGGCAGTGCCTTATACGTTGTAGTTGTTCACTTGGTGTTTAGCTATGTTGAATCAACTTTTTCTGCTATACCCGAGAAAGTGGCAAAAATAAATCAAGAGTAGCCACATCGATCAGCCACATCGCTGTTGAAATGTGCTTCTGTGCCCGTTCCTGGGCACGCTGACATGGCCCTCTCTGGCTTGCAGAATAACTGAGCCCTCGTAGGCTTCCGTCCCTGTAACTCAGGCCCAGGTGCCTTTAGCCGTTCCTGTGGGATTATTTTTGATTGTGCTAGACTTTGATTTGTTCATTTGGGTTGGTCTGTTCCCTGCAGTCTGGAAGATCTCTGCTCTTCTCGGGAGCTGCGCCTCCGAGGCGGGCGATGACCGTGCGCGTGCTGCGCCGCGGGCCGTGAGTTCGCGCTGCCCTAACCGCTCCTCGCTGACCGCGGCAAAACTGAGGCCGCTGCGGACGGGCAGCATCGCGTGAAACTCGCCCGCCTCCCCCAAAACAAAACCCCGGAGCCTCCGCGAGCGTGGTGGTACAGAGTGAACGGGGAGAGGCTTTCCAAAAGCCAGGCGGGGAGGCAGGGAGGCTCCTTAGAGCTCGTAGCCTGTTCACCGCGTGCGGGGCTGCTTACGCTCACATAACCTTGAGTCGGCTATCAAAACTGACACGCAGCGTTTGCTTATTAACGCCGCACCTCTGACCTGATCTGTCTTACCTTCCAGCCTACCCGTTTAAAGGACATTAAACACTGGCTTAAGGAAATGCTTTCGTATGGAGTTTTTAAATTAGATTCTGAAACAGGCAACCTTTTAAGTAAACGTTTTCTGGTGTGCTTAGCTTCCCTGCCTTCCTAGTGCAGCACAAAGCTCGCGTTCTGGCTCCCGTTTGTCATTTCCCCTCCTCCCCCTTTTTATACCATTAATACCAGCAACTACTGACAGAAGCGTTGTTAAGGGCTTTTCGAGACGTGGCTTTATCCGCTGAGGAAGGCGGCCGAAGGCCGAGCGACGCAGAGCGGCCCGGTTGGCGCGGTCTGCGTGGCGGCCGCGGCGCTGAGGAGCAGGGCGCTGAGGAGCTTTGCCCGGTTGGCGCGGTCTGCGTGGCGGCCGCGGCGCTGAGGAGCTTTGCCCGGTTGGCGCGGTCTGCGCGGCGGCCGCGGCGCTGAGGAGCAGGGCGCTGCGGGCTTTGCCCGGTTGGCGCGGTCTGCGTGGCGGCCGCGGCGCTGAGGAGCAGGGCGCTGAGGAGCTTTGCCCGGTTGGCGCGGTCTGCGTGGCGGCCGCGGCGCTGAGGAGCTTTGCCCGGTTGGCGCGGTCTGCGTGGCGGCCGCGGCGCTGAGGAGCAGGGCGCTGCGGGCTTTGCCCGGTTGGCGCGGTCTGCGCGGCAGCCGCGGCGCTGAGGAGCTTTGCCCGGTTGGCGCGGTCTGCGCGGCGGCCGCGGCGCTGAGGAGCTTTGCCCGGTTGGCGCGGTCTGCGCGGCGGCCGCGGCGCTGAGGAGCTTTGCCCGGTTGGCGTGGTCTGCGCGGCGGCCGCGGCGCTGAGGAGCAGGGCGCCGCGGGCTTTGCCCGGTTGGCGCGGTCTGCGTGGTGGCCGCGGTGCTGAGGAGCTTTGCCCGGTTGGCGCGGTCTGCGTGGCGGCCGCGGCGCTGAGGAGCTTTGCCCGGTTGGCGCGGTCTGCGCGGCAGCTGCGGCGCTGAGGAGCTTTGCCCGGTTGGCGCGGTCTGCGTGGTGGCCGCGGTGCTGAGGAGCAGGGCGCTGCGGGCTTTGCCCGGTTGGCGCGGTCTGCGCGGCAGCTGCGGCGCTGAGGAGCTTTGCCCGGTTGGCGCGGTCTGCGTGGTGGCCGCGGTGCTGAGGAGCAGGGCGCCGCGGGCTTTGCCCGGTTGGCGCGGTCTGCGTGGTGGCCGCGGTGCTGAGGAGCTTTGCCCGGTTGGCGCGGTCTGCGTGGCGGCCGCGGCGCTGAGGAGCTTTGCCCGGTTGGCGCGGTCTGCGCGGCAGCTGCGGCGCTGAGGAGCTTTGCCCGGTTGGCGCGGTCTGCGTGGTGGCCGCGGTGCTGAGGAGCAGGGCGCCGCGGGCTTTGCCCGGTTGGCGCGGTCTGCGCGGCAGCTGCGGCGCTGAGGAGCTTTGCCCGGTTGGCGCGGTCTGCGCGGCGGCCGCGGCGCTGAGGAGCTTTGCCCGGTTGGCGTGGTCTGCGCGGCGGCCGCGGCGCTGAGGAGCAGGGCGCCGCGGGCTTTGCCCGGTTGGCGCGGTCTGCGTGGTGGCCGCGGTGCTGAGGAGCAGGGCGCCGTGGGCTTTGCGGGCGCGTTGCGGTTGTCCATCGTCCGAAGGCGGCGTGTGCCCGGCAGCGCCGCGCGCGCTCCAGGCTGCCGCGCGGAGCAGTTGCTGTGTAGCGTAGGCGTTTGCTGCCCTTTCTTCTTTCTGACTGTCGATTTACTGGGCTGCTGCTGACTTTGCTTTTGCTGTCCTTTCCTGGAATCCAAAGCATTCAAAGACTGAAAAAATGGTCTGATGATTCCTTCTGATCTTAAAATCTATGAATTGATAAATGTACAACTTCGTCTTCTAAAGTTATGGAATTGGAGATTATTGCTGCAGATATTACAGTGAGCTTTTCTGCTGTAAATAAACAGAGGTGTTTACAGACCTGTATTTTCATAGCACTAGAGAGATACAGGTAATAAACTGATGCAGGCAGAATGGATCCAAAGACATAATTTATTCTAAGAAATGATGATGTGAAAGTCAGTAAAGCGCCACCGTGAGAATGTCCTACAAGTCAAGGCCTATATCCATGGGGGACCCAGGCTAAAGGCACAAAGGCTTTTCCTGACTTGAGTCTTGGCTTTACGATAAAAGATGACTCCTGTTCAGAATTCCCACAGAGTTTGCAGAGCTGTTTCTAAGTGTGTCCTGTTTAATCCTCATACTGTGGCCTGAATTCATGTGTATTCCTTCTGCATACACATGTGCATGGGCTTTAGCAAGTAGTGGATTCGTCTGTTTGGTTGTCAGATCAAAAAAGATTTGGAGGTTTGGTTTCACATTTTAACCAAACTGAGTATTTTGGATGAGGATTGGAACATAATATTCATTGAATTAATAAAATATGCTCTTTTATTTGGAGGTTACAAAACTTTTAAATTGTGATTTCTTCTTAAATAAAAGTGCTACTTTGAGATAAAAATAATTAAAATTTAAATTAACGATTCATTCTGAACCTTCTCAAACTGAAGTTTTCTTTTTTCTTTTTTGACCATTAAAATATTTATTTTGGGGCAAACTCTACTACTCTTTAGAAAACAATTTTTTTTTGACTCTGTGCAGTGATGCATTTTATTTCTTGGAAATGGAATTTCTTATTGAAAGCCCTCCTCTTCCACTTAGTTCGTTTGCAAACGAACCTTTCCTATTCTAGGACTGCAACTTACAAGGAAACAGAAAAAACAAAGTTAAAAAAATAACAGGAAGATGTATTTAATAATGGACTTCTAGTTTTTTAAAAAAGATAAATGCAACTATAAGTGAAACTGGTACCTATTGTAATAGGCAAATTCTCAGTAAGAAAGCCAATATACAGTATTTGAAAGCCATACTCTTAGATGGGGAGAGAGTAGGACGAAGAGGAGGTACTGCCGGGCTCCTGAGATGCTGTTAGACAGTGAAGTTTAGTGTTCAGTAAGAAAAGAGAAAATAATAAAGGAGAAAATGTATTAAGCTGCTGTGAAGAGACAGGAAGATGTATGATACCTTAAGATCAGGTCCCTAGTACGAAGCTCTGTAAATTTCTGCTTTTGGGGGAATTCTTTTAATAGTTTTTCCCTACCCTTACTCCCACACCTCCCAAAAAGTTTAAATCGGAAACCACTTTCAAACATCTAGAATTTAACTGTTTCTTTGTTTTTTGTTTATGTTAATGAAAAGAAATTTTTGCAAAAGGCTTCTTATGCCTTAAAAAAAAAAAATGAACCCTTTGCCTGAGATTTACTTTATGGATGCTTAGTAAAAAGAGAGAAATGATGTTCTTCTAACAGAAGTTGATAAAGAGATGTTTCAAATTATCTGAAGTTTATCTCGGAAGGAGCAAGTGGCATGACAATGTAATAATACAGAGTATCATTGTACACCAGCAATCTGGCCTAATTATCATGTTGTATCATGATGGATTTTGTATTAGTGAAGCTTCAGTAGCACGATGACATGACACAGGAAAAGCATTTGGAGGAGAGTCTGTTAAAATAATCGGTTGCTTATGCTGCTTATGTAAGAGTGCACACATTAATCTCCAGTTAAACAGAGGAAGGGAGAATGTTATCCAAAGTCCGCTAACGTTGTGGGCACAGCTCTTGGAGACTGCAGTACCCCAAGCTCAAGTTCACAGTGCCCTATGTATGGATCACAGCATCTGTGACCATCAGAAGCCTGTCAGGCTCTACTCTCCCTTCTCCTGAGCCGTGTCATTCTTGGTAGGTGTTTCTGCAGGTAGACGCCTGTGTATCTGGGTTTTTTCTTTTGCAGGAAAGATCTGATTTTGTTTAGCAGAATCAATAGTCTCTAGTGCAACAGTAAAATTGTGTACACCATGTTCTCCAGTGAATACAAATCTCATGCTATCATAGGTGAGAAAAATCAATCACATATGCCTATTGCCTTTAATGAAACCCAAATTATTGGTGTGAAAAATGACTGAGATAGCTTGTGTATTGCGGGAGTCTGGACTGGGAGGTCTTTGGCTTTAAAACATATCCTTTATTTAGCAAGAGTCTCTTCCAATAAAAATGAAATTGTATAAAATAGTTTGTAGCTGTAAAGTGGGAGTGCAAGTCATTGGCTGGCTGTGTCGCATTGGCAAAAATGATGAAAAAGAGGCAAGCTGTTTTGGCTTGTGGGTTTTGGGTTTTTTTTCTTTTTTTGATTATTGATTCAAGGCTATTATCTTGGATGATCATATCTGGAGTCTCACTGCTTGAATATCTAAAAGGGCCGTTTATATTACTTTGGGAAAATTACTAAGGCAATTATGGGATTGTAATATAAAGTACCATAATTACACTTTAATGCCTCTCATCGATTGTTGAGGTTTGCACTTTGTAATTGCGTAGAATGGTGAACCTACGTTTTCTCTGCCCAATATCAGCTCTATCATAACAGTCTGTGAAAACTTAGCAAATGGGAGTTTCTGAGATAAGATTAAAATACATATTCATTGTGTTTTGAAAGCCATGTGCCAGTATCTCTTGTCTTTCAAGTTCTTTCTCCATTTTTAAGCAGTCCAGAGAAATGCTACTAGACGTAGGCAGATGCATTTACCTAAGTGCATTGGGAAGAAACAGAGCTTGCCAAATGGGGAAGGATGAGATGATGTGACAGCAATGCTCATGTCCTCTCTCGCTAGAAAGAGGCGACATACTCTCTCCCGAGATACCAGGAAGCCGGTATCCTGGAGAGGGAACAGGCTCTTCCTTCCCAAAATGCATGGTCAGAGTTGCGAACAGCAGCCCCGTCAGCTCCTTCCTGGCCAGTGGAGGGACAGGGCAGTTTCTGCAGCGCTAATCGTAAACCGGCAAAGGGCCATTCAAAGACACTGCTTCTAGTTATTTGTAGGTAACATGTAAAATTAAACTCCAGGAGAGGAAGTGATATTGTCATTTCTGTTTTACAGTGTGGGAATAATGAAATACCTCGTTTCTGTTTCAAAGACTTTCTGCATGAGATTATCATTACAGTCAATAAAGAAGAATAGCAACGTGCTATCACTGCAGCAATTCCTCAGCATTCATGTGTCTTGAATAGTATATTAATGATGTATCTTCCCCAAGCTGCTACTTCAGAGTATGTGATTCCAAGACAGTACATGCCTTTAAGGCAGATAAAATGAACTGTGGCACTGGCCCCCAGTGCTACAAAAACAAATCTTATTCCCCTTAATTTCTGACATTAGGAAATTCTCCATTACCTTCTTACTCTCCCTCAAATATCCACTTGAAACTAATCTTAGCTCTAGCACCTCCAAAAAACTGACAGAGGCAAGTGCCTGTCATCATCCCCTCTCCAATGCTTTCTGCTGCCTCCTGTCTGTGGTTGCATAGGGAATTGGGGCAATCTTAATGATCTGTTTGCAGCAATTTGCACTGTGAAAGTTTTTGCTTGCAGGTATGTCCTGGCCTTGTAGCTACTTTATGGCCATTTTTGTCTATGAAATTATGAAGATATGAGGAATGTCGTTTATGCTTGCGTGAAGGGCCTGATACAGAGTTTGAAGGCGTGCATTTACATGCCTTGCCTTCCTTTTACAGACTCAGTTACTTCCTACCAGCTGGCTCCAGGCCTCGGGAGGATTGTGTGACATTTGAATTAAGCTCTGCAATAACAATACTTGTGGAAGAGTGTCACTGGCCAAAGAGGTAAAGCTGTCCTGTTCTTTAAATCCTGTAGCATTACGTTATTAGGATCTTACATTTTAAACAATTCTGATGAAAAATGGATTTGTCCTTCAATTGCATGTTACACATACACAGTCATTTCTTTATCTGTCTGCATGCAAACTGCCAGTTGTACTTTCCTCTATGAGCATATTCACCTTTTCCATGTAGCTAGCTATGAGTGTGCTGCCATCTCATGGCAGGCCACAGTTTAATTAGAAATGGCAAACTATGTACAAATGGCAAATTAGTATTATTATGTAAATATGACTTGCCCAAAGATAACACACAGGCCGATTTTTTTTTGAGTTAAAACTAAGGATGTTCTCAATATTTCCATGTAGCAGGTAAGACTGTAAGTGGAAAAGCAAATTGTGACTGAACCTATGGTATATTCTTCTTCATGTACAATTTTTTTGTACCTTTAGAAAAATAAAGGACCTTGACTACACAGTTCTAATAGTAAAAATGTCTGGGATAATGCAGGAAATCTCACTGAACAGTACTGTCAGCACAGTTCTTCCAGAAAAGCATCTTTGCTTTCAGCAGCAGATATTAGTATACGTGATAGAACAAAACATAATTAAATCTATTAGTGTTATAGGACACAAATGTATGAATACTCGAAGGAAAAAGGAAAACATCTTGTCTATACTTGTGATAATGGGCTGCAGTCATCGCTGACACGTTACAGTTTAGTCCCTTAGTGTCTTCAGTTATCATCAAAGCTATTTTGGCAGAGGACATCAAGTGGAGGAAACAGTGACATTGTCTGTGTTCTGCTTTGAGATCTCTATTTAAAGACAGTGGTTTGGCCGCGTCGTGTTAACATGTCTGTTCAGAACACCTGAAATCTGGGACATTACCCACCCAGTGAACCCTATAGCTAAATATCCTTCTTCCAGTAGTAGCTATGAGCAAGCTAGCTGAGCTAGTAGGTACATGCAGTAGGAACTGCATCATGCTCATGATGCAGTTCACAGGCTCCCCCACCACATCACTGCTCTTTAGAGAAAAAAAATCTAGCGCATGCATCTATTGCATGTGCCAGGCTATAGCCCTTCTGCTGGTTTCTCTATCGGAAGAGAGAAGTGGTTGCATTTTTCTCCTTACCTTCTTAGTTGCACATTCCCTGTCTGAGGACTTATGAATCATCAGTCATCTCCTGACTGTGGACAGGCTAGCCACCTGTGACACCAAGAAAAGGAGGCTCAGGGGAGACCTCTCAGAAACTGTGGAGCCTTTCTTTTCCTTGTTCTTTCAGTGTCCCCACAAAAAGTGCTATTGTGGAGTGTCTGTGAACATCTTTATGTTTTCAGGGAGTGAGGGAGCTATAGAGAGCATGCCACTTGATCTCCAGTTCTCTCCTTTTACACATTTTGACCTTTGATCCACACCTCTGCTTTTTTTTTTTTTTTATTTATTTATTGTCCACCAAAACTATTCAGTTTCCCAGGTTTTCAGTGGACCTCTTTTAGAGGTAGCTCTCAGGTTAGTTTGGAGAACCATTAGGAAGAGTGAATACATGCTGATGCCTAGGGAAAACTTGCTGATTTGAAGATCTTGACCATTAATTTGGCTTATCTGCAGTGGGTATCTGCTCACTAGAGACAGGAGGTGAAGGACAACTGATGTTCCTTATCTGAATTTCCAGTTAAAAGGAGACAATGAATGTGGTTTTACAATACTTGGTGACATCAGCTGATGACTGAAGAACTTCTTTAACTTTCTTGCCATTTAAAGTCCTAATGCACAGACAAGCTCGTGCTTCTGAGGCAGAAATCATTTTGGGGATAGTCTTCCACTTGAACATTTTACTGTTTGTATTAATTTAAACCCATTTTTTTTATGTGTTTACAAGTAAGAATATATTTTCTGGAAAGTCAGTTTGCAATTCAACAACAGAGTTTGTAGCTTTGTATTAATACTCGCCACCCTGTGCTGAAGGACTCAGATTTGTACCTACCATTCGTCTTGTGAGCACAGAACTACTGTTCTCTCTCATAGCACATATCTGTGGATTTATGGCTGTCTGACAAAGCAAGTGTGTAGGAGCAGCACCAATTTACTCATGTTATATTGACAGGTGAGGACCTAGTGTGCTCCCTCTGAAGAACACTGTGGATAGAGGAGAGATTCTGATCCTGAATTCTTCTGCAGTCTCTGCAACACTCTAGGTCTCCATTGCTTCATCTCTAATATAAGGAAATGTGGCATTTTCTCCTTATGATAGGAGTACGAAATCTGACTAACTCTTGACTTATGCTACGCCTTACTGTGGCCACTCAGTGAAGGAATCTGAAGTTGAATGTCTAGGCTTATGATCCATGCATTTGTGGGGTCTCCTCTGAGTTGTTTTGCCGGGGAAAACAGGAGAAAAGATGATGCAATCTAACGTTGCTGGGGTTGTTGTTGATTGTTGCCCTTTTGGGCCATCTCCATGCTCTCAGAATTTCCATGAGTTAGGTTGGTTCAGGCCTTTTTTACACAGCAAATAGAAAAGCAGGGCAGTCCCCGCGGAGTTTTCTAAGCTGCATACTCATGTTGAGATCCAAGAGAATGCTGGCAGGTTAAGATCGCATTACAGAATCCAATGCATGAAATAAATTTTAAACCTCTCTGGACTTTGACAACTTAAATCTAAAGGGCATATTTGTGACCTAAAGAACAACTTTGTCAAAATCCAAGACTGCCACCTGCTATTAAAAGACTAGTGGAAATTGGTTTTTATTTTCCTTATTTAAAAAAAAAATCCATCCGGTCAATTGGATTACAACCAGCGGTATTAGCCAAAGCGTAGGTGAACACAAAAGCTGTCTACCATCTAAGCCTTCCTGCAGGTGTTCCTGTTAGTGCCAAGTGGGGAGAAATGTCTCTTTGTATCCTGGCATTTAAGAGTACCAGCCCTTAAGCTGATTTGGTCAGAAGGAAAAGGAGATAGAGCTCTGAAACTTCCCAGATTAGTCCCATGTATCTGGCTTCTATACGAGTTGTTTTCAATACTGTTTCATTTACCTTCTTTTTCTCTCAAAATTGTGTCCTTACAGAGGTGCCAAAGAGCTCTTCTGCTGGACAAACTAAGGAGACAATTTTATTCAAAAGAAAGGTAAAGTTTTAGCTGATTATTTATTTTATTCTTCCATTTTTTCAACTTCGTTCTCAATTTAGTGAAGATGGTTTTTGGATATTCGTGGCTTATTTAGTGATATTCCTTTCTGTTGATCCAGGATTGACTGACATAGTTTCTCTCCTTGAATTTACCTCCTCCTTCAGTTCAGTGTGGCATTCTTCTTTCCATCTGTGTCTCTTCCTCTTGTCCTCAGTATTGCATATGTTGCTGTTGAGGGTGGATGTGATAAATGGCCGTTACCCTCCTCTCTGTCACTCGGAATCTAATTTTTAAGGATTTGCTGTGTTCATCACTTGGCACCAAACTGTACTCTTTAGTGGGTCCAGTAATGTATAGAACATGTTAGAAATGGCATTTTCTCTATGTGCATCTTGCTACACTCATAATCTTGCAGTGACTTGGCTTCTCAAGGAGGTCACACAGGCATCCTGTTGTATGTCGTGGACTTGGTGTAGAGAATGATTCTTCTGAACAGCCTTTCTCTATCATGAGCCCCTTTTTATCAATTTTAAAGGCTCGTGCTGTCGCAGGCATTCAAATGAAATTGCTCCTGCAACTTTTCTCTACTTGATGTCTTATACTTTCTGCAACAGTAAAATTCAGAGAGGCTATTACTGAGGAGAGGAGAAAATGTTACTGATGATAGGGAGGTGGTTGCTGTTCCCTCAAGATAATGCTATTTTATTAAGTGTGGATGCATTTTCATATAAAACATAGTCACCTTAGATATTTAAAGAAAATCTATTTTGATACACTGAATGAAGATTCTGGCATTTAGCTTGAGGACTAAAGTACGGGAGCTCTTGATGGCTCGCTGTCAAAGTCTTTGGGTCTGCTGTATCTATTGCTCCCGAGGCCGTGGCTTGCCACTGTAATTGTGGATCAGACACTGAAGATCACAGAGTGCAGCAGATTCATGCACTTCATTACTTCACAACTGTCCACCATGATTTAGTAGGCACCAGGAGGACCTGTACATCTATCCTTCTAATGGATGCCAGTTCTTTCTCCAAATCTGTCCTTAGCACAGTTGAAAAAAGAGGCTGAACTAATACTATTTTTTCCCTCCTTTTCTTTCTTACTCTGATCATCTTGGTCTAGGTTATGTAGATCAGTGTCCTTATGGCAGCTCTAAGACTTTCTTTCAGCATCTGACTTCAGCAAAATATTCCAGAGGGCAGGGATGGTGCAGTGGCAGAGTGTACGCCCGGCTCTGTATAGTTTGGTTGGATCTAACACCCTGTGTCGTTGAACTGGTACCCAGTGAACTAATGATCTAACTTATAACTGTTTTCATCTCATCTAATGTATATAAATCTTAGTCTGCTTTTTCTTAAGCACGAGTTTAAGAACTCTTGGGAAGCTGGGGTGGCCAGTACCTCTGAAAGTCAGGTGCTATTATTCTGTGGAAAAGCTGTGGTATAACAAACTTTCAAAAATGGAAGCCAGTTTAACTTCTCTGTGCAGTGTTTTTGTAAGAAGCATACTTTATCCTATTGGAGCATGGCTTTAAAGAGCTCTGGAGTTGAGCATAACGCTTTAAAGAATTGGATAACTGGTGTTACTGTATCCCTCACACTTGCAGGTTCTTCACATGAGAGATTCTATATGGAAATAAACGTAGTACAATTCAGTTCATGCTTTTCCATTGTGAGGGGCCTGCTTGTCCTGCTTAGAAAATGGATGTGTTATAAAATTACTGAATACAGGCCAAGATGAGGGGTATATGCTGCTATAAAAATGGGAATAAAAATGGGAGTTGTTTTAAACATTGCTTTTATCTGAGACTGATTCTTACTGCTTTCTTAAGTGTGGGGTGTGTGTGTGTGTGTTCAGATATTCACTGATAGGAGAGGACATTTTTCTTTATTACTTTTTTTTTTTTTTTTTTTTTTTTTTTGACAGCTATACAGCTATGGTCACAGCTGGTTCCTTACTTCTTAAAAAAGGTTACCTCAGTCTTAACCGCCCAGTTGTTTCCTATGGCATTGAAATAATTTAGAAAACCATCAAAAAGCAATTCTCTCTTAACAAAAAAGAAAAAGCGCTAGCTGTATGGTTAAGTATGGTAGTGAGCGGAGGTCAGCGTGAGGGTGGTCAGTGCGTGGTCTCTTGCATCTCATTACGGTAGCAGTTTCAACTTAGATGCTAATTCAAAGCCTTCAGATTCTCATTTTTCACACCTTGCTGCAATGGATCCCTTCTGCTGTTTAGAGGGCTCGTTTGTGTGTTCTTGGAGATGTGTCGGGGCAGAAGATTTTGAAGTGGGTTCTGGATGAAAACTGTCCTCGCTAAATGGAGACAGTGAAGAGATTAGGAAAATGAGGAACTTTCAGACTTGTTTTCTATTAAGTATTTGATAAATTGTAAGTGAAAATTAAACTTTTACCTTGTACTCTTTCTGAGTCCTGTGAAGTCACAGAAATGTAGTCCGAGCGCTTGTGTCCCGTGCCTGCTGTTAGGGAAGGCGAGCACGCTTTGACTGCTGCTGAGGTCGTGTAAAGACAGTTGGGAGAGGTTTGGGCAGATCCAGGACGGTTGGGAGAGGTATGGGCAGGTCCAGGACAGGGAGAGAAAAGGTGCAGAATGTGGGTTTTAGGTGCATTGATGCCAAGGCAAATGATGTCTTGATTATTTTTCTAGACTCATGGGTTGAAATTCTTTCAAGCTAATAAACTGAGATTATATACTCATGTCGGGCTAATAGCATTAGGAAAAACTTTAATCTCATTTGCCAGATGTATGCAAGTAGTTCCACTGACTTCAGCAATATCAGCTGGGTGAGGAGAATATATAGTGTGTTACCTATGATCTTGGCCATCTCTTTCTTGGAAACTTTTATAGGGGAAACAAGATTGCCTGAGGCCAACTTGCAGCTGAATGTAACAGTGGAAGGAAGGAGAAGTGCTAATAATATCTCAAACTTGACAATATTCAAGTTCATTCCTGACCCTCTACAATAGCTATCACATCAGCTCTTCCTTTCCTGGAGCTCCGTGTAGTTAGAAGGGCTCGTTGCAGTTGCTTTCCGCAGCCTGTCTCTGCCTGCCCCTTTGCAGGACTGGCTGTCTGCTTCTGTTAGTACCTACAGCTTGCATGTGTCAGAGTTCACTCTTGCGATCCTTACATTTTCAGCCTCATCTCCCTAATTTCTTTTCAGATAAATTTATTGAAGGAAACAGCTATTCTTTTCTTCCTTGCTCTTTCTGTTGCATTGTTCAGATGTGATAATAAATGGATATGGTAGTAAACAGAAATAGAAACTTCTTAAGTTTGTGGTGGTCCAGTGAAGGCAGTCCAGGATGCTAGTTAAATTACCTTATGTGACTATGGCTTTAGCAAGAAAATAAAATGGGTAAATCAGGTTTCAGTGAAATCTGAAATTAGTGTCTAGTTTACAGTAGCTAAAGATTTTGGCCAGGCACTCGAAGTATCCGTCTTTTCAGTGTTTATTCATTGCTACGGTGAGCTTCCTCAGTTCCTTTCAGTATTATGCCTGGAAAATCTAACAAGTCACTGTCCTCTTCTTTTAAGGCTAGAATGTCTTTAACAGATTTAAATCTTCAGACTTGATTCTCTCTCTCTCTCTCTCTCTCTCTCTCTCTCTCTCTCTCTCTCTCTCTCTCTCTTTTGTAAAGCAGAAGAAACGCTGCCAGCTCTTCATGCTTACCTTTAAAGGAAAAATGTTGAGAAATATGTATTGGGAATCAGTTACTCATAAACTTTTGCTGGTGATGCAGTTCACTGATTGCATGCAATTAGTCCTAAATTTTCTTTCTCCCAATGCTGCTGTCTTGTAAGTTTTCATCATCAATTCTGAATAAATGCTGCTAAAATCCACTTGATAGTAAGGGGGATTAATAGCAGCAAAGCCCAAATAAGCATTTTGTGTGCTTTATAAATTAACACAATTTTAAGGAGAGTTAAAAACAAAACAAAACAAAAAAAAATAAAAACAACAACAACAAAAAAACCCCAGAAAACTGCCTATTTGTGCACTGGGGCTGATTTTCTACCGCGTTAAAAGTTATTTTAGCATTTAAACTTTAATATTCAGAAATGAAACTCTTCATTTTTTTCAATGAATGAAACATTTTCTGACTACTATAACCACTGAGTCTAATAGAAAAATATATAGAAAAATGAACTTTGAAGTTGGTATTCATAAGGCTTTCACTGTACTTCTCTCAATTCCAAACTAGGCTTTATAAACAAACAAACAAAAAAATAGCCAGGTTCCTCAATTTCTCTCTACAAAAAGCTATTCTGACTAGCAGGAATAAAATAAGATGTTCAATGAAGAAATAATTTCCCAGTGTGGTTTCCTTTGTGGATTCTTCTGCCATTGAGTTTTGAAGATACCTTGGCCATAAACTGATGCATTGCTAACTGAATGTGGAGGCGCTATGTAAAGATAAAGTAAAAGATGATCTGGTAAGTCTGAGCTCCTGAACTTGAACACCAGGTACCTATCTAAATGAAAACATGCTGGCAGCAGCAGCCTGATATGTAGATACAGAAAGAGATTCTACGGAGATATCTGTATCTGTATTCCTCCCTGAAACAAAACTCTCATGAACTTTTCTTAGTTTTCTTTGAGCAAAAGTAGTCTATTCTTGTAAAGCACTATGGAGTCTCTCTTATACGTGCTATTCTCTTTTACTGTTTATGCATAATAACCCTCAATATGAATCTATGAATTCTATGAATTAATGATCTGTAGGAAGTATTCCCTGTGGTCTCAGTATTTCAGGCTAAAGCCTTCTTGTCTGAAAAATGTATCCTAATTTTAAAGTAACTTTGTGGGGCTTGATGAAGATGATTTGGTCTGTTGACACTTTTGTGGTGGTTCTTTAGTTGCATTCTTGGGTAGTGTTTTTGAAGTGATGAACACTGACCTGTTCTTTCCTAGGCAATGGAAACACCATTATTCATGTGTGGGGTGTTTGTGGATGTAGGTGGGGGGTTTTTTGTGTGTGTTTTGTTTTAGAAAGCAGGAACTGGAGCATTTGGGAATATCTTGCTGTACTTTCCATAGGAACTGGGATTTCATTCTCCTTGCCTGTTCTATGTTGTTTATATGACCTTTGCAAGGTCCCCTGGTACAACACGTAATCTTTAAGACTTATCTGAAAGCTTGTATATAAAATGGCTGTGATGCCTGTCCTTCCTCCATTCTTTGAGCGTAACGAAGGTCGAGGGATGATGAATTATGAGTTACCTCGCGCAGGCATTGGTAGCAGAGCAGTACATCGAAATGGTTTTCTAGGTGCAGACTGGAGTCCTCATCACCAGGTCGTTCTTCTTTTCCAGAGACTAAGATGGCTGCATATATGCCATCAGTTCAGGATCTTTTTTTTTTTTTCCCTCTCTTCTTTAGCTATACTGACATCTTCTCAGAGCAATTCTCTATAAAGGAGAGCAATAGATGACTGAAAAAATGAAAAATAATCTAAAATGGCTGAAGCTCACGTATCTCAGGTAAATGTAAGTAGTCAGGTGTCTCAAAAGCTTAGTATTCCAATATCTAACTGTGATTTAGTTCTTGCCTAGATGGAGAAGAGTACCAGACAACGTTGTCTGGTCATTCCTACCCTTGATTAAACAGCCCCTGTGAGAGAGGGCGCCCCTTGTTTGACTTGAGCATGACTCCAAAGTGAACGAGCTGAGTAGGAATGAGTGCCAGCCACATTTTTTAAAAAAATGCTTAATTATATTTAGTCTCTTAAAGTATTTTTTTTTCCTCCTCTCTCTGAAATTAAAACTTCAGAGCTAGATCAGGAAAACTTACCCTCCACACTTTAAAGGAAGCACTGGATTTTCTGACCTCTATGGTGGTTACTGTTGATTTACCTATGAAATATTAGTATCAAGGACTGACTGTTTCAAAGTAGAGTGTGAAGCTACATAACGTGTCACACCAAGAATGGTTTCTCCTACTGAAACCTGGCTTTAAGGGCTTTTAAATTTTGGAAATTGTTCTTGGGTGGTTATTCCAAAATAAGTACAAAGTCTGAAGTTTGTTTGAAGAATGATTCATCATGAAGTGCTTTTACTGAGACTGTGTAATTCATTTTTTGAAGTGGTTAATCTTAAGCTTGAGAAATGCAGCATAAAAGTGTCCTACCTGGAGCACTTTAACTTCACGCACCTGGCTTTGTTCCTGGGTGACTTTCATATGTAGACAAGGCTGCTCTTCCCTGCAAGAGGTTTCCAATCAAGGGCTCTGGCCTGTGGGCTCTTGGTATGAGGCAATATTGCATGCAGAGAACTTGCCAGATTGGGTCCAGTGTGTCAAACTTCCTTCCTCTCACCTTTCTGAGTAATTCCGAAAACTCGCTTAGTGCACAGAGTATGCTGGCTGCAAAGGCTGTCGCACGCTGTGTGCTTTCTCTTTGCAATCTGCTTCGCTGTATTGAAACAGCTTGCATCCTCTGCTGACAAGCCCTCTGGGGTAGGGACTTCTTTGTTTCTTGTTTTGCTCAGCTCACTTGCTGTAGAGCGCCTTGTTCATCTCTTCTGGAACACGGCGTATGCCATGCCAAATTAATATTGTGTTAAAATAACCTGAGGTTTTGAACAGGTAGACAAAAGAGCTTTGGGTTTCTTACTTCCTTAGTTTTGTAACCCTGTGTATTGCAGGGCAATACGCTAGTAACCAACATGAGGAACAAAGAATACACAAGACGGGGCTCACGGACGCAGGACGCGTCTGTGATATGGGAAGGCCTCAGCTGTGGCTTGTCCCTGAGCTCCGAGTTAGAGGTAGGCCATCAAGCATGGCCTTGGGCTGTGCTGACTTGCTAAATCCAGTGCTAGCGTGCCTGGTGCTACTCCAGGCAGTGCGGTGGTTATACTACCAACGCCCAGGGGGGTACTCTAGTGTGGCTTTTAATATGTATGTTATCCTTGCTTTCATCCCAAAGGTCTGCATCGTGACTGTAGAGGCAATGTAGGTTGTCTGGTTATTTAAAAACCCCAACAACATAACGAAATGTCTTTCTACACAAGAAATGCCTTTAGATCTGATTTTGCACACCTTGGTGCATATCCAACCATGAATTTAAGCTGAGGGTCTCCCTCTTTTTACTGGTCTTAAGGGAATGTTTGTCTTTGGTTTCAACTGGACTTAGATCGCATTTTTTCTAGCCTTTTATATACAAAACAAAGCTGTTCTGGTTTTCCTGTAGTAAAAATTTTAGATATTTAAATCTCAAAATTTCTGGAATGTTAGTATTTAGTATTAAAATATTAGTATTTCTGTAAATTCATACACAATGACCTGGAATATTTTTCTGGAGTATAGAAGGTAACAAAATATAATTCTGTATAGCTGAACTCAGAACACTTTTCCCATTGTCCATTCAGCTAAAAATGTGAATTGCTATTCGCTTTGTCCCCCTATTCATTCTTTTTTATTTCTTGAATAAACTATTTTTATTCTTAAGCTTTTTATCTAATCCTATTCACTGGCTTTACTGTGCCCACAGCCTAGTCTTTTTATGATGGTTTTCCCTCTTCCTAAAGTCTTTTATTAATGCAGCACATATGTATATTCTTTCATTTCTTTATATTGTGTTGCATTTCTTTCGTCCTGTCTCTCTTTTCTCCTCTCTGACTCAGTGTGATAAATACCACTTTTGCATTCTGTTTGTGAATTTGAGTCCTCACAAAAGGCGCAGATACCCATTTGACATCGTAAAGAGAATGTCAGTGTTTAAACATCAAGGACTTCATTTTGTAAAGGTTGAGAGTGCTCACAGTCTCCAGCACTTCCACACTGAAATGTAGGCACTCAGATTTGCAAATTTGGTCCTATTTTCATTCTTTGTAGCTGATAATAAACTGATAATGAATGCAGAACTTCGCTAAATAAGTATATCAATGGTTTAATAGATGTACAAGTCTTCAAAACTTGAAATATCAAATGAAGCACAAAGAAAACCTTGCTAAATTCTGCCTGGTTCAAGTACTAGTACCATGAAAATACACAAAAATCTCACCATTTGTTTTTAAAAATGAATTGGGTGTAAGCTGCAAATGCCATCGGTGGGAGAGTTACTCTTTCTAGAATTGGCAGTATTTTATTATGCCAAAATACATAAATAAGAGAACTGTTCAAGTGAAGAAAATGACGGCATCTGTTTTTTGGAGGAATGCTTTTTGTGCTAGGTAGATGGGACTTGGCTGACCACCAGTATGGGGCGGCTGTGTCCTGGGAGTGGGCCTTGGTTAAGACTCTCTCACGCAATCTGTGCGGTGAAGGTGTAATGACCCTGTCCTGGGCTTCAGTAACCCAGCTGCACTCCTTTGTAAGGATTATTTTCCTTATCGCTTCCACCCTCTCTTTCGTATCCTGAAAAGGCAGGAATCTTTGACATTGCTCCAGCAAAACAGTTGAAGCATGTGCTGGACTACAAGCATGTCCTTGAGTCCCCTTGACGTTGGGTGCATGTCTGTACTTACCCTGCTCCCAGCCCCGTGCTGGTATTAGCTCTTATGTTGCCGTTTCCAGAGTTGGATTTTGGTAGGACCTATAACAAGGCCAAGACTCTGGTAAATGTAAATAACATAATAGAAGCCAGCAGATGTTTGGGTGCTACAAAGAATGAAGAACTGGGATTTTTTTTAATTGAAATGCATCTCCAGTTTTATTCCTGTTGAAATGCGGTATGTATAAAACGAGCATTTACTATGGCAGTCTGTGCTGTTGAGCTCTGCTGAAACCTCCTATTCTTCTGCTCTGCAGGGCTTGTGTTTTCGTCCCAGAGTCCTCCCAGAACTATGTTTTTCTTGAGCAAAGACATCAGTAAGAACATATTTGATGGTTTTCTCTCCAGCTTTGCAGGTCATCCTCAGGGTGTGCCCTGATCTGGTGCATTCCCCTCCCCCCAACTATTCATCTTATTGAATGAAATGAAGACGCTTTATTTTGGAGAATCTATGTATTTATTGTAAACCTTTTACCATTTGCACAAACACTGCAAGGGCATTTTCTTAACAATATCTGACTTAGAAATACGCTAAACTAGTCTTTTATTATCTTTGTAAATACATTAGCAGCTGTGGGGTTTCTTTGCCTCGGATTGCCTCCCTGTCATACACTTCATTAATTCCACATGTCACATTTTTTCCAGATTTATTCTAAATTACTGTATCATTTACTCAGATAAATTAAGCTGTCATAGAAGCTTTGTTAAGTTTTTGGGCTTTTCTTAGCCTTTGGCAGTATATTTTAGATTTTTAAATAACAGCTTCTTTTGTTCTTGTGCTCTATCTCTTCTTATAGATCCTTTCGAGTTAGAAGTGATGATATGAATAGATATTTCTTCTTACTGAGCCCTATGAGAGGTCTAAGTAGACACCCTAATTGGAGACTACCTAATACAAGCAAATGAAGTCAGGTAGCCCACTACCTTAAAGAGGAGGAAAAAAGGCAGGGGGCAATGGGATTTGAAAGCAAATTGAATTTATAAAATGAATTTGCTTTAGTGCTATCAGTTAACTTATTCTCTACAGTTGTTTAAAAATACCATCTTTCTATTATTGAAAGGAAGGAAATCTTGTAAATATTTGAGCAAACAAGATTAGTTGAAGATTTAAATAGCCATCTTTCAGGGTTTTTTAGTTTTCAGTCTTGTTTCAAAAAGTTTTCCATGTGTTAAGCTCTCCTTCAGGAAAGCACTTAAGCACACACTTAAATCCATCAATACAAGGAAGACCCTAAGCCTGAATTTAACTAGATGCATATTTTTGAATCGAGGCATTAAGCTGTTTGCTCAACGTGCAGAAAATTCCATTATTTTAATCTTGGTGATAATGTACTTCCTTTCTAAAATGCACTGACCTATATAAATATTTACTATTGAACTAGCAGCAGTACAGATGAAGTATCTTTTTTTTTTTTTTTTTTCTCATGGAAAAGAAGAGTTCGGGATGAAAAATATAGCTGAATGTTTAGTGATAACAAGGGAAAGACATACTATTTAAAGTCCAGCCTTAATTTCATTGACTTCTACTGTGTAGTGTAGGATTAAATGCCCAGAATGCTGGCACCTATTCACTGCTAAAACATTTAATAGGTGTAGTGCCACAGAAATCAGTGGACTCTCAAAATATCCAACCAGAGAAGTTAACTCATCTAGCCTATTTTCCCTATTTGTTAAATACTGGTTTTTCTCTCCATGGAGATGCTTGAAGATAGAGATGTGCCTTCACCATCTCGCATGTCTGGAAACTGCCTATTTAGAGCAAATTATTTCTTAGATGCAGGAGCCAAAGGTGAAAATTTGTTACTAATTCATCTTGACCTTTTTTCCTGGCCTGACGGCCCCTAGAGCAGCTGCTGGGCAGGTGGGCATAGAGGAGAGCAGGCCTGGGAAGCGCCGCTGTTCCCAGGCAGCCCTGGCTAAGGCAGCGGATGCCCTTCTAGGGGCGTTCTCTGGTGGGTTTGAGTTGGTTGTAGCCTCTTTTTGCTGTTGAAGTGGAGTAGAGAGACTGAAACAGGGTATGAGAGTCAAGTGCGTGTCAACCTCTGAATGTTTTCCTGCCTTCAGTGTTGTCTTTGGTTTCTTGTCTAGTATCGGTGTAACAGTCTTATTTTGGGGCCTGTTTTTGTGAGCGTTTGAAAAGGTCTGCCTCTTGCGTGCTGTCAAGAAATTGTAATCTGGGGCAGGCTTTGCTCTCGCTGTCCATTGGAAGTTGAGAAGTATTTGAGCTTAATGGGGAAATAACTTGGTGGAAGGATGACCCCCACTGGTAATTGCTCTTTTTCTACAACTCCTGGACTGGTTGCTCAGTTCTTCCTTCTGTTTATTGCTGCTTTTTCAAATAAATTCATTTGAGATCTTGTGTTGCCTCTAACCATTACGAATGGCGGGGGGAAGATGAAGTGTAGAACAGGGAAGAGAAAACAAGGGTAAATGATTATTCAAAATGAAAGTAAAGGACACCTCAGATTTGTGATCTGCCATTGAATAAAGCCGGTGAAGACCCTGTAGCTGTTTGGTCTACTGGCTTGCACCAACCTAGATGGATTCTGAGCCCCAAGCAGTTTGTGAGTGGTCCATGTGCAGTTTGGATGTTATATCAGAAGTAGTGGGCACCAAGGGCTGCTGGACCCAGAGTCGCAGCTATGACAGCTTAGTCAATTTTAGGCATCAGTACTTCATGGTCATCCTGCAAATCACCTGTATCGCAGACCAGCCCGGTTGATGTCAGGACCCCTTGGAATGGCCTTGGGGGCCTGTAGTAATGAATCACGCTGAGCACCACCTTGCCCCGCTGCTCTCCCAGGCATGTGACAGGAGCCTTGGTCATGGGAAGATTCAGCTGTGTGGCTTGCAGGACCAGGAATCTGGGCTCTTCCAGCCTCATAGGGAGAAAGTACTGGTTTTCTCTGTCGTTCCTTGTCCCAGCACTTTCCAAAGTGAAACTGAACGCTGTTAAGCATGTTTCTGAATATATTTTATCAAATTTTATGTCATGGAAAACAAAAAAAGGAGGGGGAGAAGGGAGATAGAAGCTACTTAGGATCATTCAGCTCACAGAAGAATGAGATCTTAATCTCATTAATCTTTTAATCTCTTAGTTTCTTTGTAAACAGACTAAGTAATTATCTTAAGAAACCACTGAGAAACTAAAATGACCAGATTATTTGAAAGTCATTCCTGAAATAATGGTTTATTTGCAAAGACTGATATGCTTTTAAATGCTTCCCTGTAAAACATACTTTACCATGATACCTTATAAATATTAGAATAAAGGCCTTTGCAGAACAAACAGATCTGAAACCACAGAAATGCACAACAATGATTCATTTCTTATATCAGTCATTCAATACATTATTAACTTCCCTGTGAGCAGGAGGTGAATTATGATCTTCATGCCCTAGGAGCAGAAGTCAAAATATTCCCATGACGGCAGAGAGGAATGTATTTTGCAGGTATTGGTAGTATGTCTATTTTCAACGTGTTTAGATGCGGAAGACCTGAATGCATCTGTATTCAAATCTAGAATGAGATCCAGCAGTGCACCCTATTAAATCTTCCTGTGAGGTTACTTCTAGGTTACTTACAGCTTCCGTTACGACTTAGCAGCCTTATTTGGTGTTCCCAGTACAAGGAAGAGAGAAGTCTTTGCAAAGCCCCACTGGCCTGGTGTGTCAGGGCGGTAAAATTTTTATCTTGTCATCGTGATAAGAAGAAATTGTTTCTAATAATCCAGTGTGAACTCCTTTTATTGTTATTTTCTAAACTGAGCATGGAGCACCAGAAACATCTGTGTTGCAATTTAATGACAGAAATCACTGCTTGTGCTTTTATAGGATTAATTAGCATCTAAACAACCTTTTTTTCATCTTTTCCAGCACTAAGCTCAGCTTATATAGACCCAATTATTTCCCTACATTTCAGTCTGTTAGAAGCTCACAGCACAGCAGTTGTTCTTAGGGAGGTCAGTAATGGTAATAAGTTGTTTTTAGGGACTTTTTCCACTATTTGCATTTTGATAGTTATTGTGCATTGTACTTACACTGTGGCTGCTGAGAGAAGCTGTAAGATAATAAGCCACCTGTGTCCTTACTCTGCCTATACTTGCTTGGGATGTATTTGACAGCCATGGGACCTGCCTTTGTACAAGCACAGTTACGTGTGGTAGCGCAAAATAAATGCGAAATGTGTGTAGCATCATTCAAATTAGATAACTTCTGTTTTTTCTTTAAAATTGGTAGAAATGACTGTGCAGACCACAAGTCAGGGAACATTTGGGGCTACTCTCCATGCCGGTCTGTCTGAAGACCAGCTCTGTAGCGTGCAGAGAGCACTTGAAATGATGGCGATTGATACTGGTATGCAGTAGAAATGAACCAAGGTCAGACTACTGATGGGGCTCGGATTTGTAAATTCTGACCCAGTAATATCTGCTACCTCTTCGTTCTTCATCTCTGAGAATAACTGAGAAGAGAATTTGCTATATGTGCTACGCTGGGATAAAACTTGATGATACGATACTTTCTGGCCTATAGCTTCTTCAAATGTTTCTGCTTTTCCTGGAGGTATAAATCATAGCAGACTCGCTAAGCAATACAGAAGTTGCACTAGAGATTACTGGAAATACCATTTAACAGGGATTTCGGAAAACCTGCAGATTGGGGTGAGGCAGTCATCCAAAGGTTAGGGAACTTCACAGTGAACTGGCTCTACAGAAAGTCCTCGATGGTCTGAGCAACGAAGTTATTTTATTTGTTTTGGGTGAGGATGCTCAGAGCACTGGCTGATTTGCTTTCTTGTTAAACAATGTATATGCTTAAATAACAAATTCAGTTTGAGGTGATCATCAATAATTATGCTAGATGTGACTTTTTTTTCTTTTTTTTTTCTTTTTTTTCCTCCCACTTCCCTACTCTAGTTATAAGATGCCATAGTTTCTTGCCAGATACCATGGCTAATTACAGACAAGTTAATTACTCCCCAGTCATGATTTACTGTGGCTACTGGCTGCTATTTCCACTTGATTGCTGCCACATCTCAGAATGGCAATGAAAAATTATGCTGCAAATTAGATGTGAAAGGAAAGAGGAATCCAGTTTAAAATGCAAAATTGAAAGAACGGTAAAGCATAGTAAGTTCACTTCTGCACAGAAGGACTGAAGAAAAGTGCTTTTTTTTTCCTCTACTGTTATTCTGCATAATTGAAAACACACTAATTATCAAGACTGTGAATTCAGAAAGGCGCATTCATATTTTTCCACCCCCTGACCCTGTTTACCTGATATCAAGCTACTGCATCTTGTCATAAATTATGAATTCTCTGAAACAGTCTGCATTTGTATCAGTTCTTACAATGGCAAACAGGTCTTTTTGGTCATATCATACTGGCGTCTGTAACTATAACTGATACTGTAGCCTAGTTTTTCTATTATTATAAGTTCTAATTGTCTGCTACTGATTAAATATTATCGTTATGTAATTTTTTGTGTTGTTCGAATGAATTTTCACAGTATTTTTTTTTTTTTTTAACTTGTCTGTAGTGGAAGAACCTTTTGGTTTGGCATCAAGTGCAGTGAACTGGACAGGCATCCAGTAGCCAAAGCACTGGCAGCTTGTGGCAATGCATCCTCGCCTGCAGAGCCTGGGTTAGCTGGGGACTGCTCTGGGCTCCTCCGGCCACAACCAGAGGCTCACGTTTAGATCTGCCCTGTGTCTGGGAACAGACTAAAATGTTCTCAGACAGAAGGAAGTGGAAGGGGTGGCAGAGCAAGGAAGAGAAGGAATGTAAAGCAAAGCCAGAGGATCTGCTGGGACGTCGATCCTGGGGCAGGAGGGAGAGCGCAGAGTCCCTTGCCCTGCGGGAAGGGAGCTGCGGGCATGGGGGAGAGGGTTTGTGGGGCAGCTGGTGGTGGCACTGCTCTGAAAAGGAATGGGAGAGCAAGGGCTAGAGGGAGGGAAGGGAGAGAAGCAAGGAGCCACTGCGTACGCAGCGACTTGGCCTGCGGTGTCTCCTGTGGGTACCCACCTGTGGTCAGAAGTGTGCTGAAATTCTGGCTGTGCTCCGTTTTTGTGTCTGGTGCTGCAGTTTTGTATAATACTGGTGTCTCTTGAGGTTCTTCCTCATTCTGGTCTCTGCCTGTTTGCGTGCAGGTGCAGCTGCTGACTTCAGCTTTTTCTCTTGATTCCCCCTTGAGAGATCAGAGTTAGAATAGTACTATTTTAGAGTAAAAATCTGGAAAATTTGGACAAAATGAAGTGGTTTTGCTTTGTCATCAAAATTCTGCAATTCCAAGAGATTTGACCAATGAGACTTTTTGGATACCAGCCTGTTTGACTTGCTCTCCCCTCACTTAGTTTCTGGGGAATTATTTTGAAAATGTATTAATAAGAATGCCAATGTCAGCCATTGCTAATGGTTACATTGACAAAAGCGTGTCATGAAAAAGCTGAAAACTTGACTCACCTTGAGATTCGCAAGGACATTTGTGCACAGATTCCCTCTTTTAACACAGACTATGAATTTCATTTTCCAAACTTATTCTCATTGCATGCAGATATTCATGGAGAAAGTGTTTGTTCAATGCTTAGAACAACTTGGGCACATTTCATATGAAGAGGGAATGTTGGATCTCTTTAATTACTCCAACAATAAAGTCAGTTAAAGAAGAGTGTCTTGTTAGCTATCTGCTAAGATTCTGATGCCTCATTACGTGCAGGCAGGTGGTCTGATATTACTTATAGTGACACATAAAATATTAAGTGAGATGGAAGAATATAAGGGGGAGCAAACTGTGCTGTTACGTGTTTTCATTTTTCTTTTTACTATTCCTACTGCTTCTAAGAGCCTTGCCTGACTGTCTGACAGTGCTCACTCCCCAAATACATTCCAAGTATATTCTATATTCCTTCCTCCTTCAGCTGTTTTATGTTTCATGGAGAGACGGGAGCTGCAGAAGAGGCACCGCAGTGGTGCCCTCAGGATGCATCTGTCCCTCCCTTGGGCAAGGAATGCAAGCCATGGGGGTGAGGGCTTATAGGGGCTGTTGGCCGAGGGGAAAAGTGTGTTTTCCCCCAGGGACACAGGCAGGGCCTTTGATTTGTGTGTATTGTCTGACTGAAGATTATTTAGACAGGGTGGCGTGGGCAAAGGACACTGTCTTGTCTCCAGGGTTGTTGCTGGCTAATGACTCAATGGGGATCTGGATGTTATTTAAGCACTTTGGTTTCCTTCGTCACAGTCTGCCTTAATGCTTTTCTGTGCGTGCATTTGGCTACTTTGCTTCATTAGGTTTTGTTGTAGCGGTTTGCAAATAACTGACTGAGCGGGCCGTGTGGCAGGCGGCAGACGGAGCCTTCCGAGCGCGGCCGCCCTTTCCCCAGGGCGAGGCAGAGCGTGAGTCTCCCCGGGAACGCGCCCATGTCTCCAAAGCGCAATGGCATCCTGCAGGGATAGGCGCTAGGAAGCCAGTTAATAGCTGAAACCTTCACGGTCTTCCCAAGATTTACACCAAAGTAACATCTTTGAGTTCCAGGTGGTAGGAGATGGAGTTCAGGCAACTATGCACGTACCGAGCAGTAGTTATCCCCAGGGCCCCTGACGAGGGTGCAATATTTATTACCATTATTTGAGTATCTTGCATCACACTCTCCTTTTAAAAAGGATAGTGATGGTTTAAAATGGATGACTGCTAACAGGAATAATCCTATAATCAAGATAATGGTTTATACACTAGTTTATTTTTGTACAGTGCCACTACATTAAATGAGCCTATTCTGATAACATTGAACAAGTACTACAATTTTCCAGGTGGGCAAATTTGATTAGAGACGTTGGTTTCTGAGAGCTTAAGCTTCTGTTAAACAACATACTACACTAAATTATTTAGCACATTGAGTTCAAAGTAAGGTAGGTTCTCTTTATATAAATACTTGTCTTTCCAATGTATGCCCCAAAAGACAATTTGGTTTCTATGCAGTAATGCTGGTATATGAACACTAGATAAAAGACTTGGTCAAAATAATACCTTTTCTAGCACTGTAGCACTGAGGCAGTTTGAGGTTTATCTTGGATGTAAATATATGGTTGGTGTCGCTTTTCCACTTGTTTTATTAAATACAAGTTGTTGGGTCTTTTTTTTTTTTCCCCAGAAAACTTTGAGATGTGACCTTTTATTTTTATTTGAAGTCCATAAGGTCTGTGATGTCTAGGAGTGTTTTCTGTAGCTGTGACCATGATGAGGAACGCAGAGTGGCTGGATATGACTTTCAGACTTCGGGTGTAGACACTAGTTAGCCTGTAAGATGGAGTACGTGCATGCAGCTGCTCAGCTTTGCCTGCAGATAGGGCAAAGCTCATGCAGGGCTTTAAATTCAAGACTTGATTTTGGTTCAAGTGTGTTTGGGGAGTCGCAACTTCTAAGGTAAATGCGGAAGATTAGGGGTCCAGACAGCTGATGGTAAGGAGGAGGGTGGTCGGAATGGTGCAGGGAAATGAAAATAGGCACAATCTTTCTGTTTCTTTAATGCTTGAAACAGTATTTCCATTTTCTTCATCAACCATAATGTTGTTTGAGCTCATGGCTTTCTGTAATAAAATCTAGACGTGAAGAATTAACAGAACCAGGCCACAGAGCAGGTAGTAGCCAAGGTGCAGCAACATCTAAACTCCCAGCTGCTAGGTTTGCCAGAGCCGGGCTGGAGCCAGAGCTGAGCAGCATCGGCCTCGTGCCGTGGTATGGCCACTTCCCATGACTCTGCAATGCTCGTGTTTAAAAGAATGATTTACTTCCAGGACTTTGTGGATCTGTGAGACTGCAGTGCTATTTGCTGGCCTCACTTGGTGCATCAGCACTAAGAGGGTGCTGTGTCTTAATGTGTAAAGAACGCTTACATATGCACTATCCATTTTAATTACAGATTTCCTCAAGTTAAAATTCATCATCTTAGTTCCCTTGGAGGTGTTTTGGTGCTGTTTCTGTGTTCATTATGAGTTTCATTTCCATGGTTCAATCTATAAGATTTTTGCTTCCTGAAATTAACATCCAAATTTGACATTTTCTCAATAAGAAATAGGTAGCACAATGATGAAAGTACCCAGCCAGGCTACATTACGTTCTCTTGCAATTTATTTTAAAGACATGTGAAGTGTGTCCTTCTTCCCAGGCAGAGCTGATGCTGTTCCATATAGCATATCTCAGTGCTTTTAAATCCTTAGGGAAATTTTCTTTTAAATTACTTGGGGGGGGGGGGAATAAAAAGGCAGCATGACTTGACACCAAGGATTAACTGCTCCTGTGTAAGTTAATTTGGTTTAAAGATGTGATACTTTCTGGATATTGATCTGAATGTTTAGCTCTGCAACTCATAAATTATAGGCAAGCTTAGTGTATTATGAAGATATTTGGCTGGATATTAAAATTGTAAAAGTGCTCATGAAATAAACGCTAAAGTTATTGCTCTGATACGATGGAGTCTTTAAAATATGTAAAAAGAGGAAAAATAGTAGAAGTGGGAAATGACTCTCTAGAAAGATGGGCATCATTCATTAAAGCAAACAAACAAATTGCGTTTGGGAGATGCCATCTGCGACTTTATCGGCTCCTCTGTACGTGTTAGACTTCTGCTACTGATCCCAAAGAGGCACGGGGATATTTGGCATGTAGAAAGTTTAAATCTATGGGATATTCAGCTGCGAAAAAGTAAAGTAAAATACTTGCATCTCTTGCAAAAACATTATTATCCTTGATGTGTTTTTCTGTTAAAGAATGTTTTTGATTGAAGTGTTCAGTGAAAAGAATGTGTGTGGGTTTTTTTTTTTTTTTTCCCAACTGATAAAACTGAGTTTGAAAACCAGTCGCATGTTGGCAAAGTGGCTGTATGGTGAATTGTTTAATCAGGACGGCTTTTGGTAACGTCAGGTAGCTGCTGACAAGGGAAAAGGCGGAATCGTGCTGCAGACGGAGGCATAGCCCCCGGCCGGTACCAAATATTGCCCTACCGGCCTTGCTCTTCACGTCCAAAAGAAAACAACCAAAAAATAGCCTGCCTTTATAATTAAAAAAAATCATAATAAAGCAAGACAGTCCTGCAGTCCTAGCTGAATCTGTGGTGTGTTGCCCACTGAAAGGTAGCCACTGCCGTGGAAGAGCCGACCTTCCGGCTTGGGCTGGCCGCCTGGCGGTTCTGCCTGGCCCGAGCGCGGCGGGAGGAGGGGGCTCGCGGGGCTTCCTTGCTGAAGGACGAGCCGCTGAGGAGGCGCCGTCGGAGGGGGCTCGGAGCTGGAAGGGAGCACCAGCAACGTGCTCCTGCAAACGTGCTCCTGCTGCTGTCTGCCTTCGCAGTGACTCCGCTGCTTTTGCCGTCCCCATGGAAATGAAGTTCAGCTAATTAACAGTAATGAACACCATGCTGCGGGTAATGCTGCAAATAAGTGAAGATTTGTAGAACAGACTCTAAGACAAATAGTCATGTTTTCAACACCTGCAGCACCTACCAAACGGAGGTCTTTTATAGCCATTAGTTTGCCTGTAGTTGCTATCACTTCCTCTTGCTAGGTCTTTGTCACTTCTCTTAACAATTCCTCGACACGGAGTACTGGCAGTTGGTTGTATTTAGCAGGGATCCTTTGGTCACTTTTGACTTTCTTTGTGCTTCAAGAAGTTAGAGATTATGGTGTGCTTCTGCAGCGGTTTCACGTTTTGGACTACTTCTTCCTCTTCATTGTAAATGTTTCAGAGACGTGTGTGTCCACACACGCGCACAGGCACACGCTCGTTTGTAGCTTCTTGCCTTGGAGTTATGTAGTCTCCCACTAATATTTCCTGTTGCTGGGTTTGGAAACAACTGGCACTTTCCCAGGAATTATTTCAGTGTCATGATTTTTTGCTTCCCTGTAGAATTTATGCAACTTTTCTTTTAATGAAAATAATTGTTTTGCTGTCTCTATGTTGTTATATTTCTTTTGTTGAATTGAATGTGTCATTAGAATTCCCTTCGAATAACTTCTAAGGGCTTCCCAGACATTGTGGGTGATATGCACATTGTGAATTAATAGAACAGTGCTAATTAATGTCTCTTTCTTGTTTTCTAATTTTTCTCCTTTAATTCCACAGTATTAAGTGGATAGTTGTCAAAGATTGTGGATCTTTTCTGGATACATTGATTTCCCTCCCATCCCCTCATCGCTTTAAAATATGCTACTCTTGTAAGAGGAAGATATAAGGAGATCATGTTCAATTTTATGGAATTTGTCAGTTGATACAGTCGGTTTCTAACAGGAAACTTAAAGCAATAAATACTTAAAACTGTAGACCAAAAAATAATTGCTCTCAATTGTTAAGAAAACTGTCAAGTTCTTACTGTTTCTCTTTTCAGTCCATCTGGTTTATATGATCTATTGCAAACACATAACAATGGTATAAAAAGAAAACAAAATGGAAAATAAGCTCTTTACATGAGCATCATTACTCCAGCAAACCCTGCATTACAACACTTTAGGCGACATCTTTGAATTCAAATACCTAGAAACTGAAGCGTTCTCCTGGATGTGGATTAACTGGAGAGTGAAGGGGACTAGGAAGGACTTCAGCATGTCGGCTCCGACTCATTTTCACTCTGTCGGTGCCTCGAGTCTTTGGAGTGGTGGTCGGGGCCCTTTGCCCTTTGGGAGGACATAAAGTAATGGTTGATATTAGCCAAGTCAGTGCACTGTCGAGAGGTACCCACTGAGCTGGTGAACGTGGAATATTTTCTCTATAGAATCAACTTTAATAGAAGCCCAGTGTTTTAATTAAATTAAGTGAAAATCAATCTCCCTTACAGTGTCATGATTAAGACTGCATCAAATTATATTGATTTGAGACTGGAAATGATGTCTTTCACCTTCATCTAATGCTTATGTGTGTCTCTGCTTTTGTTTGTGCTTCTCACCAGGAAATCAGATAAAATTTATTAGAGAAATGAGTAATACATGGAAATTCTTCTGCTTAAATCTTGTTCATTTTCTCAATTTCTTCTCCTTTAGGACTCTAATTGCAATAGTGTTTCTGCAGCTTGCGATGTAGTCGAATGTCCAGCAGACTTTCTGACATTCCCACACCTTTTTACAGGAAGAAAGATCCTTTTTGCATGTCCCCAGAGCAGAGGGACACACATCATTCGCTTTCTGTCTTTTACAAGGGTCAAATCACTTAAAACAGACATTTTCCACTTAATTCTATTGTAATAGCTATTGAAATACAATGAACCTCTACTGTAACTGGTACTTTTTCCATTTAGGCTTTTTCAAACAAGTACCTAACTGTCTGCTTTCGAAGGGCCCTTTGTTTCCCTGCTCCCGGTATGTTGGAGTGTTCCCTGAAATAGCTCAATTAGTTTTCATTCTTTTTTTTCTTTCCTTTCCTGCAGCCCTATCCATTAACTTTCAAGTTTGTTGTTCCGTGTGCTCTCTTCAATAATTGCATCTTCAGCCACCAAAATTTTTTCATCAAACAACTTTGATTCAGTGTGGTGCTGCTGTGAAACTGAGCTGTTTTCCCATATTAATATCCCCATTTTAGCGTGTTCTGTGTGATTTCGTTTTTTTCTTTCTTTCTTTCAAGGCAACTCCTATGACAGAGCTTTTTGGAATGCTCTTCGATAGCTGTTTTTCCCCTCAAATGTGTGAGGCCTTTGACATTTTTACTCTGTTGGAGAATGAGAATGATGCTGTCCAAAACCCCCCTTCAGGAATATCCAGGTGCCCCTCTTGGACCATTTATCTTAAAAATAGCACTTTAGAGTGAACTTCTGGCTTAGTAACAGTATGTGTGTCTGTGGGTCTGGCATGCTGAGTAAATCTGGCTCTGTAGCCCGTGGGTTAGGACACTCACCTGGATGGGCTGGATGTGTTTGCAACCCATGTCTCTGACTGAGAAGCAGGATTTTTTTGTATTTCAAGAGATCATCCTGCTTATAGTGTAATGATTCTGTCTCTTCTACTTAGCCAGAAATCTACTCTGAACCATAAATCCTTTTGGCTTAAAAATACTAAAAAGGGCTGCTTTTGTGAACAGAAGTTTGGCCTTGAGCCAATTTTAAAGCAAAAAATGCTGTGCCTATTAGGCAGCGATTCTCTTTTTTAAAAGGAATGTGGCACCTGGCTGTGCCCACACACCAGCCGTACGTGTAGGAACGGCTTTCTTGCACACGAGCTGTCTGTTGGCAGCATCCTACAGCTCTGAAGCCGAGAACAGCTCTGGAAGGTTTGTAATCTGCTTAATGTGGAGCAGGGAGCTGTGACCCTTGAGAGCAGCCTCATCATGGTGGTCCTGCATCTCGTCAAGTAGTTCAAGGTGCATTGAGTGAAAAAAGTACAGTTTGGAACACAGCAGGAGAAACCGGTGTTATTAAACATGGAAATGCAACCAGAGGAAATCCTTTAGCTCTTTAATCTGTGGAAATGTTAAGAAGTTTAACATAGCAGGAAGACCGGTAGAATTAAATTATAAATCTATTAATTAAAAACAAATTATAAAGCCAGCATGAATCTGAAGAGTAACATATTAAACTCCATTCCTAGATTAGTCTTAAAGTGGACAAAATTGCCCCTTTCCAGCTGTAAAAGCTCTAGGCTCCTGTTGCTGGAGCAAGCAGATGGGTGTCAGGCTGATGCTGGGTAAGTGGCGCGTTGGATCAGGTTGCTGAAGGAGGCTATTGGCGTTGCACAGGACACTGTATATAGAGTAGAATTTGACCTATAATGTAAATAGTCCAAACTTTCCACACTCCTTATCTCTGTTCAAATATAATTTACTTTCCCCATGATGATGTTGCATTATGTTACTAATATATATATAGCTTGGAACTGAGTAGTGCTAAGATTTCACTGTGTGTTGGAAATGCTTATAGAATTCAGGGATTTGTACGCGTCCCAAGGATCATGTGGCAAGACTGTAATGCATACCAAGTGTACCTCAGTGAACAGCAAAGTGACTTTTAATAAAGAATAAAATATGCTGATGTTAGTTTCAGGTGGTTTAAGCAGGATGTAGCTGTGCAGGCTGGGCAGTTGTATTCTCTGGTAGCTCCAGTAACTTATTTTTCGCTAGTGTTTTGTGGAATGTCTGTCATCAGAGCTTTAGGAAATACAGAGAATCCAGCGGGTCTGCTTCGTGGCTCAGGCATGATGTCTTCTGAAAGAGAAACGCTGCTCCTGTGCAACTCCCTGTTATTCTGTGATTCCTGCGAAATTTTGGAGGTTTGCAGGCTCATATGGGCAGGCACTGAAATGTCCTGTTGTCGTGGCCAAATCCACTGCAGGGTCAGCAATTCTGTGAACAAAAGCTAAATTGATCTTGAAGGGCTTCTATAGGTCTGACTGATCAGTAGACCTAGTAGGTTGCAGTTCTTGGTTTCCATTCCTGCTTTTGCTGCTTATTGCTATAGATACTACAAAAATTAGTTATACTTCAGATTCACATACAGGTGAAAACTGTACCTAGCCACTTACCTTCCAGTTCTTACCATTTCTTAAATAACGATCTCTGTTGTCCAGGAAGAGGGAAAGTTGGGAAGAAAGTGCATGCAAAGTATCAGATGCTCAGTTCAAGGACCCTGTTATTAGTTATTGGAGTAGCCAGGCTACTCTAAGGCTTCATTAACTCACTGTCTGCAGAGCAAGCCTACGTGTAACTTAAGGGGTAGTGGAGTGGGCCCAACAGAAGGTTGTGGGAAGGAGGAGTTGAACACGGTGTTGTGAGAGAGCCAAGCACTTAGCACTGTCTTCTAGCGTATTAACACAGTCCCTCGCTTGTAGAACAGACTATGGAATTCCGAAGTAATAGAAAAGCAATATAAATGTGTTACAGTGACACTGATAATGCTGCCTGCAAAATGTAAATATATTGTGAATGGCTTTAACAACTTTTGGAACTGTACCTTGTAAAACTCGCTTTTGAGTTAATTTTATTATATTCCTGTTGCATGTGCGGCATTGAAGTTACACATGAAGTACGTTTGTACTGGGGAAAAATGACTTGTGTGCTTAACAGTTAAGAGACAGTGGTTAAACAATGTAGCAATGATAATCGTGGTGCTAAAAAGCTGTAAATCAGGCACTGCCACGGCTTTGCGTTCTGTTTGAACGCTTGCCCGTGAAAGCAGTCGCAGCAGCGAGCGCCTGCAAGCGGGTGCTGAGGGCTGGGGAGGGGAAGCGGTGCCAGTTGCTGGTTAGCAGCATTTCTTATTAATGCCTGTGTGGTTGTGTGCAGGCAGGCCATGCTGTCAGGCTGAAAATTTAACAAGCGAGGTGGGTAAACAGATAGTTAATGGTGAGCAGGACTAATCCTTTAACAAGCACGAGAGTCCTTGTAATGAATAGTTATCCAAGAACAGTCTCCTAAACCTGATTTAATTAGGACGTGACCTGGCCTGTTCCTTTCAAAAAAAGTTTCATTATCTGCTTCCTAAATAAGACTATGTGGCCCAAACCCCAAGACTAATATTCTTGGTAGTCTAACAATAATAACTCTGGCCTTGAAAATCTGTCTACACTTGATGGAAATGCTATGGAAAGAGATGTGCAACCATCAAGAGTGCTTTCATCAAATGGTAGTTTCCTTTGAAAGTACAAAATATACAAAGTAAAGAGGTTTAATATTTGGAATCTGGAACTGCCCACAATACTGGTGTTTGTATGTATGTTTGAATGGCTTTTTGATTTTTGCTTTATATGCCAAAAAATTTGTGAAATTTGACTGCATCCTTTGCTGCACAGAAGCGACCAGAAAGGTTTTACTTGTGAGGAAGCATTTAATGGAAATTCACAGCTAAGCACATCAGGATTAGAATTCCAGCGTGCAGTGAGCACTAGATCTCTCAAGGAGCGATCTAGGGAGGGGGGAGGAAGGATTCTGCTTTTCCTTCTCAGTACAGTACCGCGTATACTGAACACCTCGTCTGAGATGGCAGGAGGAGTTTTCCCTGTTTCCTTTTCTCGAAGTATAGTCTGTTGTACATTAGCCATAATCTTTATTGCTTTGTGGTGTATGCTGCTTGCCTTAAATGGCTGTTGGGATTGATTATATGCCTCAGCTACCATGTGCTTCCCATAAACGGCTATTGGGATTGCTTAAATGCCTCAGCTTCAACGGTTAATCAAACTCGCCAGCTCTCTCTTGCTGTATACCACAAATAGTGTGATTATTTTGCAATATGGTTTGATAAACCAGAACAATCATAAATTGGCTATGGTATAGTATATCTCTGTATCTTTGCTTTTGATTGAGGAAGGTGAGCATGGGCAATGTTGACTGCTCACAATAATTCTGTGCTGTAATTTTAAATAATGCTACATAACAAGTATCTTTCTCCTAACACTTGTACGAGAGAGAATTATTGCCATGTTTCATGACAATACATGTAAATATACATGAAGCAAGTTCATATGCATGATACATATCATATATGTCAGTACACATGAAGCAACTTACCATATGTCAACATGCATGGGTCGTGTATATTGACATGTAACAGGTGTGTTAGATAAAGCCCACTACAGGTTTCATGCTCACCAAGGATTTTGCAAGATACTTTTGGTGTAAAACTGTCAGGAAAGAAGGAATGGAATGCGGAAACCGTGGGAGCCTGTCGTCGGACTCGGGGCGAGCTGGGCGGCCGCCTCGCGTGTTGCCGCAGCCAGCTTCTGACAGCGGGAGGGTGGCCCTGGCGGGCAAGGAAAATCTGTTGGACAGGAGTGTTAATTGGGATGTTTTAGAAAACACTGACTATGGAACAGAGACAAAATAGGGAGTTGAATGGTGTAATTACTGTTGTTGGCTTCTGCACTAAATATTGTGGGATTGTGGTAATTAAATGGCTAATGCATTTATGAAGCTTGCTTTCTTTTCCATGGCAAAACAAGGCTGCTTGACACTTGCAAATTAATGAACTGTTAAAACTGTCCCAGTAAAGTCTCTGGGACTATATTTACCCATACTGTAGACACGATCCTCAGTTTATATCTCTTCTGAGCCCTCTGAGCTGCTGTTGCTGTTTTATTTCTGGAGATGAAAGATGCAGGCACTGTTTTAAGCTCTCGCCTTTGCAAAGCTCCCAGTGAGGGCAGACAGGAGGAGAGGAACCGGCACCGGCATCCGTGCCGTTCGGTACGAGGGATCCTTCGGGACGGGCGCCGTCCATGCGTGGGGCTTTGTGAACTCGGAACAACTGATCTGAAGAACGGATTCATTTCATCCAGCTTTGTGGTGGACATCTGCACCCGAGCTGGTCATCTGGCCTATCTTAAATGTCTCTTTTAGGACTAGACACTGAAATTGTATTTGGGGAAAGAAAAAAAGTTTGAATTCTCCTGTCACAACATGAAAATATTTATTAGCAGAAACATTTTCACACAATTTAAAAAGAATACTTTTTAGAAAGTCAGTTTATTAATGGGAAGATGCTAGGAAACATTAATTGTACCTCTTGATAAATCAGCAGTTATTTTGATCTTCTGGTTATCTTTAGTCAAAACTCTAAAACCTTTACTTATATCAAAGCACTTTCCTGAATCTCATTGCTTCAGGCAGATTGTAGGAAGGTTTTATTTCGTAATACTTTTACTCTTTACATCTAGATAATAAATAAAAGAGCAAGTTGACAAATACTACAGTAACAGGTTATAGCACTATTAAATTGTGGAATAAGGGATACCAGACACAGCAATTTAGAGAAAATAACAAGTTTTCTGAAATAAAAATAGAAAAAAAGTTAGGTTATTGTAGATGGACTCTGTTTTTTGGGGGGGAGGGGGGATGTTCTGGTTTGTTTTTTTAATCATATGTCACTATCAGAAAGTAAGACTCAATTTACTTTTTACAAGAATTATTTTGTGTAGTTGAAGTAATCACACAAAGAAATGGCCAAGTATTTATTCTTTGTTTGTATGCCATTGCATTACAAATAAATTCATAGCTCATAATTTGCATTTTCTGCAAGTACCTGGTGGCTGAGCATCGAAATATATTCAGCAAATCCTCCAGGCTAATTGTTCAACAGGAAAGAATAATTCTTGTTTATAAGAACAGAATTAGGCTAAAAGCAGAACCATGCTTTTTTTGAGCAACGGGGTGTGTGTGTGCGTGGGGGGGGGGAGGGAAATGCCAGTGATTGTCACAGTCCTTGAGCATCAAGGTGGTCAAACCTCCCCTAGGCTCTACACCCAGATGATTTTCCTCTGGGCTAGACACGAATCTTGGAGGATCAAACGTGCAAACACAACCAGGAAACAACAGCACATCCTCGGGTGTCCTGCTGCACGGTTGCAGGTGGGGGCTGATCTGCTGATGCAGCTCCATCCAAAACCAATACGGCAACAGCTGAGGGAATCAAAAAATAAGGATTAAATTTGATGAGCTTTCGAAGGACGTAGGTGCTAGTAGGTGGAGGTTATTGGAGGATAATACAGGCTAGGTGAGTAATGTGTAAAAAGGATAATGGAATAATGAATAAATAAATACAAAGAAAACTAAGTCAACAGTGAAAGAATAGCACGAGTCACTTTGTTTAAATCAGTGGATTACAGAGTTGCAATTGGGGATTAAATGCTAAAATAACCTAGTACTTTATGAGATTGGGAGGAAGTGTGTATAAATTACAGTGGGATTTAGTATGACTTCAAGCAGGAGTTGAAAGATCCTAGCAAGACCTCAGGGACTGCAGATGTAAATGACAGAGCAGTGCCAATACCTTGGTGTGTGTGTGTAGATCTAATCTTAGCTAATAACTATACCCCACATAAGGAATTGCTAAATTCAAACAAAAATCATTCTGACAACAACTGACGATCTGTTGGAGTGGAGACAAGATAAAGACTGGAGTAAAATTAATAGTATGATGTCAGTTTAAAAAAAAACTGCTGACAGATGTATTGAATGACATTGCTTTTGGAGTGAAGTCCAGCTCATTCTGCTTCTTCCAGTGGGGTGGCGAAACAGGCAGGGTGCTGGTTGATAGCAGGAGGCAAAAAACAAGTACTGATAAAAAGTGAGCATTAAAATCCTAAGTTATTGGTTTCCAGAGTACTAATCGTTTATTCTTTGGGCAGGGCTTAGTGTTGTGTAGGGTGTTCGTTCTTTCTTTCTTTCTCTCTCTCTCGCACGCTCTCTTTTTTTTTTTTTTCTCCTTCCTCCTGCTGCCTTTCATGTGTGAAGAATAGTAGCATGTTGCAGGTGTTACAATCTAGGAAAAAGGAAAATATAGCAGTAACAATTAGTATTGTGCATTTCTGTATCATTTTTTTTTAGGTGATAAGGCTAGAGATCTCTGTTACCCTAAAAATTTTAAGGAAAAAGAAAAAGCATAATTTGATTGGATAGGCCTGGCTAAAATGCAACTGGTTTTCAAACTCTCATCTTTTTTTATATATTTTTTTTTATTTTCTTTTTTTTTCTTTGGAAATCATCATTTTGTTTAAAAATAGTTTTAAGTACCAGTGGTCCTTAAGGCTGTGCGTTAATGTAACTATTTTAAGCTATTGCTGAATTTCCCCTAGGCCTGTTTGTAAATAAAAGCAGGCTATAAATCTGCTTTCAGCTTAATAATAGACAGGCTGATGTAATGTTTGAGATAATCATATAGCTCTTTATTCTGCAGGGTTTTTTTGAACAAGAACAAATCAAAAATGTTATGCAAAGCATATAATATTCACTATCTTTCTCAATGACTATTTTGACCAAACCTGGGAAGCAAGGGGAAAATGGGAGTTTAACAGCATATTTTTATTAATCCTACATTAGTGGTGTTTGAAGGCATAGCTGTGAATTTTTAACTTTTTCCTGGGCAAAAGCAAGTCCCTCTGAGACATAATACTGCTCTTCTCACCAGAGCCCCCAAAGCAACTAACTTTGAAATAGCTGTGGCATTGCGTCATCTTCCGCACTGCATTAAGTGTTAATAAAAGGTATCCATTTCAGTATGAAAGTTAGGCATGATAAAATATGTAAGTCATTACTCAGTTATTTACCTGGTTTATTAGTATTGAGTTTAAGATAGATTTTTCTTGCTGTCGGCAGCTTGCTGCTGTTGCAGGAACAAAGGTGATTAGGTGTTTGCAAACCAAGAGGAAAGCTACCAATAAAACGAATCAACACAATTAGTTTTGCTAAGCAGACATGGTAAATCTTTCCATGTTTATAACTAGTTTAAAAAAAATAAAACAATTAATGTGTATTTAGCTGCAAAATGTGCAGTATCAGTCAGCAAGTCCTCTTTAAAATTCCAGATAAAGTATGTGCTTATAGATACCATAAAGTGGAGAAAACCTATTTCCACGTTATGTGATCATATAGAGATAATTTACTTTACCACTACATTTCCCCACTATAATTCTATTACATTTACAGGCTCATTTAATAACACTTATCTATCTGATGTTAAACTAGGCATGACATAGCTAGTCCTGCAAACTGTAATGCTGGAGCGCAGTTCAGCGTTAGTGCTTGCAATACCTGAAATGGGATTAACCAATCCTTCCTGTGAGGCCATCAGGCATTAGAATTACCTTATCTTAAAAATACGAAGGCAAACAGCTAAAAAATGCTAGAACATTTCTTAAATGAAGGAGTGTGAAGTAATGGATCTGTAGAAACAGCTCACTTTCATTCCTCGAAGATCATGAAGCAGCTCAAAATGAATCTGGAAAAAGCAAACTCCCCAAGCCCATGCAGCACCTGCAAAAAGACATGAAAATCCTCATGTCCTAGAAAATGCTTGAATCCCTCACTCATTTACAGCTGATGGGGTAGAGGCATTAATGTAGTCTTCTGTCAGCCCCGTGGATCGTGAACAGAGCATTGTCTCTGTTAGAGATGAAAAACTTCGTGGATAATTACATAATTTATCCAGCATAGGAAAGAGCTGAGCTAGGAATTGCTGTCAGGTTCCTAAATTCTATATTGAAAGGGTACTTTTGGCGACTGGTTATTCTTACATACCAAAAGCCAATGCTACAAATGGCTAAGGCAAATTCTTAGTATGGAGACAACAGAATTTCATTTTTGAGACAGAATTAATTGATATTACTTCACTGGTGACACTAGAGCTGCACTTGCATCTACGGATACATTGGTGTAGATGCTAGACAACCTCTATTTCCTAGAAGCTTTAAAGTGCTGGTGATGGTGGTGGTTGTTTTTAGCATGCTTCCAGAAGTTGGTAGTATATTAAGATTGTAAAAACACATATGCATACTTGATTGTGGTGAGTCCTACTAACAAGTGTATTTTCGATTAAGAAATTCCACTTATATGCTGTACACGTGTATGAGGCTGTACATGCTCTGGGTACGCTGCACCTGCATTGCAGAGCAGCTCTGTGCTTATACCTGTACATGCTGTACACGTGTACATGTGTACGAGGCTGACGTGCTCTGGGTACGCTGCACTTACATTGCAGAGCAGCTCCGTGCCATATGCACAGTGAAACCATGCGTGGTGGATGAGGCCTTAGCATATGCTTTGAGCAAGGCAGTTCCTTGTCTATTGTGGCAATTTATCCTGGACTTTTGGCTGTTCAGTAGCTTGGCTACAGCTCCTGTACTCAGATCAGATCTGCAGTCATGCAGGAAATACTCCAGAACGGCTCAGTACATTTACAAAGAAATTGTCCTAGAAAAATTAAATATGCTGAAAAAAATCAGACTTGTGGTAGCACTCGTAATTAGTATCCGTCCAATTATGATATGACCATGATATAGTTTTTATGAAACAATGCTTCTACCAAGATAGTTAGGCCATAATTCTGCATGAGACTGCAGATGGGTTGGCTTGGCATGTGCTGCTTTTTTTTTTTTTTTTTTTTTTTTTAAACTACCATTTGCTTAATGGATTCAGAGGACTTCTTTTTAATGCTGTGAAATAAATATGTGTTTTGTTTGTTAAAACCTAGCATCTATGGACATTTCTTTTAATAATACTTTTTCTAAATATTTAATATTTATTACCTTTTGGTTTATGCATGTATCATCTTACTAATTATGGTGGTACTAGGTTGATTAAATTTAATGAATTATTGAAGTAACTCCTACAGTCTTCCACATTCTTAGTCTTAAGAGGTGAGCATTTTTAGAGTAGTGTTGAGGCTAGGATGTACAATCAGCTAAAGAGAAGTAAAGGGACTTTTTAAAATTCTGAGAATGTGAAGTGTTGAGGGGATGGGGAGAACAAAACTTTCAGTTTGAATATGAGAGTTGTTGTTATGGGTGTGCTTCAAAATCCTTCTTAGTTTTATCTTGCAGCTGCATATACTTTGAGCAGAGGAAAGCTGTAATACTGTTGAATCCATTGCCATTCAAAGATAAATATTACATTGCTTCAACTTCAGAGGATCAGCCCATGAAGATCTACAGTGATGATAATTTTTTCAATATGTGTTCCTATTCGATGTATGCCCAAGGTACCATTTTCTAGATTCCCTTAATCCAGGCTTTTATCTGTGTGTTTCTGCAAATACGAAGTTACTCCTAATCAGAAACTGTTGTATGTGTCTTCTCTTGAGTACTACCTCTTTATTAGTGTAAGGTCAAGTTCCTCCTCTGAAGCACCTAGAATTCAGCACCCAGGATTGTAACAACCTGGTCTGGGCTTGAATGTGATGCTTGGGTTGCAGCAGTTCCTGTGAAATTCCCAGTCCAGCATGTTTCGCTCCTTCCCCTGTTCTCTAGTGCAAGCAGTGCGGTACTGGCCAGGCTTTGGGTGGAGCCTCCTGTCTCCCCCAATCCCTCCTTCCCTGAGGTTTGTCCCCGCCTCTGCCCTCTCCCTTTAGAAAGCACCTCCCATCTGTAAGGGTTGTAAGGCCCCACTGCTCTTCTACCAGCTTTGTGAGCTGCTTTCCCATCAGATCGTCTTCAGCACAATCGTAGGTCGACCTTTAGGGTTAGAAATAAAGGGAAGAAGTTACTGTGCCAAAAGATGGAAAAGTCTTTGGGAAACTCCTTCCCTTCTCCTTTCCATCCTTTTTTCTCCATAGTTCTGTAGAAAAGTAGGTCTGAGTGCTTGGGGACAGGATGATCCTTGGTGGGCTGTGAGAAAAGGGTTATCAGAGCCAGCATCCTGACTTGTCCTATGTATAGAAGAGGGTTGGTCAAGAGAAGGATAGGAGTGGACTGTGCCTGGCATGTAGCTGTTTATATCCACTTCCATCACTAGATTTAATGATGTTTCCCCCAACTTTGTTTGAAATCAGGAGCAGTGAAAGCCTTATACAAGCTCTATAAATTGATTTTAAGTTTACTGAGGAGTGCATGTGACTCATTTGACTGCAATTTTCTTATGACTGAACCTTGAATATATGGAGAAACACTCAGACAAGTCAGTTTCTTTGTTTTTCTTGCTAATGAGAAGAGCTGCAGAGAAGGGAAGAGTTCCCTTAGTTAATTGATAATTTTCTAGTTGACAGTCACACCAAAGTTGCTGGTGTGAAGTACTAGGAAAAAATAATTCTGAGTAAATCAAAAGGAAAAAAAAAAAAAAAAAAGTCAGTAGGAACTACCTATGATTTGCCAGGAAACTTTCCACTATCAGTTTAGAACTGAGCCAATAAACTGGGAAATGTCCTTCTGCGCACCTTGAATGAAAATTTCCCAATTCATGCTTAACAAAGTCAGTACAGCAAAGGTAATACAAGAACGAGACACAACAAATCTTGTTAGCAAGGGTTCCTTACTGTACTACTGCGGAGATGCTTATACTTGCCCATCAGAATCTCATTTCTATTTTTTGATGTGCTGGATACTTTCCCCCGCTATTCACAATTAACTTTAGCATGTTGTTATACCTTTAGAATTAGAGGTTAAAGAAGATGTAATGCTACCCCTACTTAGGTTACAGTAGGTTCATACTGTGGTATAAAGTGATCTGACTTCATGCTTTTCAAACCTAAACTTGGTAACTGGATGCTGAATTTTCTTTCTTTCGATGAAACATCATCTCATCAGTCATCACCACATACCTTTCCATGTATGAAATTTTGAGACTTGCTTCTATCTAGAATCACACAGTCTTATTTTTCCATCACTCTTAATAGACATGTGTCCATTACAGTGTAAGAAATTCAGTGCAAATTTCTTCTCCTGGGATTAAACTGAATGGCAATATTCAGCTACTGTACCTTGATGTCAGCCTGTCTTTGGGGGAATCTACTCTCTCGATGTGCACAGAATATCCAACTCTGCTGTTACCATGAGGATCTGAGGATGCAATTTTGCCTCCAATGTCTGGGTGCCACTGGGATTTCTCATGCTATGTATAATTCATGGTGCAAGTTGCTGCTGCGTGTTCCCCCCCACTACATTTTAGTCAATAGCTCTAATCTTTTTGTCAGGACTTCTGCAGCACAAATGCCTATAAAAAGACAGTGTGTACTGCTCTTAATAATCGCTAATGAACAGGTAATCTTTACAGTTCTGTGGTAGAAGTGCTAGGGAGGTCTTGGGCAAACACAGTTTATGTTCACGTAAATAAAAGGCCAGTTATTGTCACTAGTGAAAATTCCACAGACTTGGGTTTCGAGACGCGGCCTGCTTTGCACCACTAATTAGAGCCCAGAAGCTATTCTTAGGTATTTATTGAATGTTTTCAGAGCAAATCATAGCGGTTTAACAGCAGCTATACATGCTGGTATGGAACTCGAAGTAATTTTATTCATTTTAAGATGGTTTTTGGATTCTACCCTGGAAAAGATGTTATGAGAATACCGTATTTTCTGTGCTCTAAGACAGCAAAAGTAAATAGTTCTCTTTAAAAGATTAATTGCCACCTTTGTACTGGCACAGACCTGACAAATACCATGCATCAAATACAAGATTTACAGAACTTGTACTTGCTTGCAGCTGGGCTTGCATACGTGTCCGTGCTGACCCCCTGGGACAGCTGGACCTGCGATGGGCCCACCAGCTCTGGTTGGAGCAGAGTGGGAGCTAACATCTCGGCTTCTCCTCTGCTCCAGGCAAAGCCCAACTGAATTTATTAGAACAAATATTTATAAAATTGAAGTAAAGGCTCCAGAAAATAGTATCTCTGTGTTCTGTGCTCCTCCTGAAGCTCTGTTGTGCTTGTTCTGGTATTTCTGAGGAAGAGATGACTGGAACCCCTTGATGCTAGGAGAGAAGACAGGATAAGAAGGGGTTATTAACACACATGCCTGCATCCTGGCTGGGAGCAGAAAACAGTGGTCACTTGAAGAAAAAGTAGTTAACATCTGGAAATGACAAAACTGAGTTGACTTTCCGTAAAATTCCAAATCTGAGCATATTTCAGGGTAAAATTCTTCTACTGAAGCAGAAATTGTATGGAAAATAAGATGAAGGTTTCCAGTCTGTAGATGTGATGCCTGAAGAGAATAGATTCATTCCAATCAAGGAAGAGGGGAAAAAGAACTCTTAAGATATCTGGCTCATTAAAATAAATGCTACTTTAACTGCAGCACAGGCTTGCACCTGGCCAGCTTTATATGCTGGAATCAATCCTCTTTAAGGTATTGGAATGACTCTTAATACCTCTTCACGCACGTACCCAAATGCCTACAAGTGCAGGTCATAAATGAGCGAACACCTATAGGCATGTTTAAATACTTGTAAGCTGTGCAAGTGTCTCTCCTTAACTTGACAAAGTTTTTATTTATTAAATAGTAAAATCTCTACTAGCAAAAATTTCTTAGCTAGCAAAACCTGGAATGTTTTTCTGAATTTCAGAGTGAACTTTCAGGCCAAACATGGTAATGAGGCAAATAAAACTGTATGTGAAGCTCTAAATATTAGCAGTTCCAGATACAACTTGAGAAAAGTAGGCCTGGAGGTACACCTTGAAATCTTTTGAAAACTGATGCCGAAATACGTATAACTTAGTCTAAAGAATTTCTTGTTTGTTGGTAACAGGGCATTTGGCGGGGTTGTTTGGTTACATATTTACTTATATCAGTGAAGTTGTTAGGTGTCCTTGGCTTTTAGTTTAGCCAGGTTTTAGGAATTATGATGGGAAGATGTGCCAAAGCAGCTGTAAAGTTGTCCAATTAATGAAAGACCGTTCTGCTCCTGTCACTCCAGCCGAGTCTGATTGGCATCCGCGAGCTCGACTTCCCCTCGGCAAGTCTGTTTTGAAAGAACTGCTTAGTATAAAGGGAAGCGTGGAGGCCACAGGCAGGCGTTTGGCAAACTGAAAGATATGGTAAGGGGATTTTTTTTTCCTACTATATAATGCAAGTATGTTGAACAACTAGCAAGCTGTAAGTCGTGAGGTGGATTAAATAGTAGTAGGCATATACTAGTGCTGTTATGATGTTAAGCAGAATTGATAAATCCTGCTAATCAAGAGCAGTATCATTCTTATAATTAAGAAATTGAAGAGGAGATGCCTCAGGTAAGGGGAAGCAACAGGTCTGCTGAACTTCCTGCAGCAGGGGAAAAGCAGCTTGCAGAGAGGCAAGGAATGAGCTGGAAGCGGCTTGCAGCTTTCTACAGGCTGTAGATTTGAGTAAATGTTCAGCAGGGTATTTACTTTTAAAGATACTTTAAATATTTGGGTTGCAGATTGAGAATTACTGATTTTTGCACTTCCAATTTCCCAGGAAAGATTTGCAGAAAGAGAAACTCTTTTTAAAAGCAGCAACCAATGTTTTTCTTGCATAAAATCTCAAGAGCTAAATGTTGTCTTTAAGGATCTACAAGCTGGCAACTCCAGTGTTTGGGACCAGGGACTGTACAATGACAGAGATGCTCAATACGGAGAGGGAGGAAGAAGGATTTCTTTGGGAAATGCGAATTCGCTATCCTTTATATTATGGCAAAATAGATAAAGTGCTTGTCAAGATTGAGTATGAACATTTAGTAGGTGTGAAATAGAGTAGGTTCTGCCTTTCATGGAGATTGATCTGCAGTGACATAACTGTTAGCCACTTCAGCTGAGCTCTGCATGTCAGACCTTTACATTTGGTTAAGAATGATGTGCACTGGCTTGCTTGAAGTAATTACAAATACAGTTCAGCTGGAGTATTTGGACTCGCAGCTCCAGCCTGCGTGATGAGTAGCTATTCTCTCCCAGAGAGTTCTCCCTATGTAACACTTGCTTACATGTATTCCTCCTGGACTGGTCCAAAGATGCATGAATTTGTCTCTGGCTGCCTTGCTTACGAGTTCAGGTGGTAGATTGTTTTTAAGCTGTTTGGGTATCTTGTTCCATCCTTCATGGTAGTCTGCTTCCCACGGAGAGGGAGTTCTTGGATTTATTTTGGACTGAGATCCTGGAAAAGTAAGTGGCAGGAGTTTAAGTGCGTGTGTCTTATACCAGTTCTTGTGCCCTTCCTGAGAGGGAAGGGACAGAGGCCTCCTGAAATTCGTAGCAAATATCCTGCACGTCTCTGACTGAAATGTTCAGACGTGGCTACGGTGCGTGAGACCAGCTCGTGAGCGGACGTGCTTGTCTGTTATCAGAGAGATAACTAAGCGTTGCTCTTGTTCTTTCACACCTACGTCTACTGTCTCTGCCAAGATATGTTTCCCTCATCTGTGGCCTTATTTAGCATGCTGTCCACCTACCATCTGCATTTTCATTATGTATTTTAAATGAGCAATAAAATACCCATTTACATAATGAATACATTTATATTGATATTATGTTATATAATGTGGAGATGTACTTAATTATAACATATTTATAATTAGGTCTCTTGCTATGCCAGCTAACTATTGTTATTTATAAAACTTGGGGAACAGCAGAAAAACATGAATGTTTGAATGTGCAGACAACATCTTGTAACCCTTTTGTGCCTGTCTCCATGTATTTTGGGGCATTCTTCTTTCACTGGGATGAATATGGACAGTAAACACTTTGAGTATTTTCTAATGAGAATATGCTGCTGGGGAACAGCAGTTGTATCATTTTTAATTTGGATTGAATTCGCTGGTTGTTTCAGATTAGGAGGTATTTTTTTTAATTGGTGTGACTAAACAGAGTAGTGCAATCATTCAAGGGTTTTACCTCTTTTAAAAGCCTAAACCTGAAACAAACACATGCTCCTAAGGGAGTTAAACATCCAAGGGTCTCTTAAGTTTTTGACGATCCAGATTTTATTTTTATAGCATTGACTGTCATCTTGTAAAACCTTCTTTTCCATATGTTAAAGTGGATAGAGACTAAAATATGACGGACTGGCTATGATGGGTGAGTAGGGACAATCTTCAAAAGAAGATATTTCAGCTTTGGAGGTAACCGATGGTTTTGGGGAACCAAACCTGAGACCTTCAGAGGAGCCTTGCTTTGGAGAGAAGTTTACCACATTATGAAATTCAGTTGTTTAAAAATGCCTGAAATTTGCATCCCAAATAAGTAATAATTATTGAAGCATTCAGCATATACTTTTTGTATATGCTGTTTCTTAACTAGAGTTATCACTGAGGGCAAACAGTGCTCTTACTTAGAGGGAGGAAAGAAATTCAGGTTTCACACATTTGCTATTCCTGGCTTGATTATCTTTTGTGGAAGCGATGACCTAGGGTGGCTCTCTTTCCGAGTTTGGTCTCCATAGAAACCAGCTGACTGGTAGCATGTTTGTGTTCTGGCAGGAGCCTAAAATAACCACGTACTGTGTGCAAGGAGGAGCAGTAGTTTTGTTAAACATCAGGAAGGATGTCCGTGGTCTAATGCTTAAAGTTCTGCATACGAGGGACTGAGAGCTGCCCTTGCTCAGGCTGTGGCTGTGCGGTGTGTGGACGGCCCATATGTACACGAGGTTGAGCTTGGGCTTCTGTGGTGAAAGTTATTTTTGTAAAGGTATTAAATCAACAAGGAGAAGTAAAGCACGCCAGTAACAGCAATCTTCAGGTGTTATTACTAGTAAAAAGCCCTATCTTTAAACCAAAGGGCAGCAGTTTTTTGCTGAAAGGTGAATTCTGTTTGCTTCGTTACATCAGGTTCTCTCCTGCCTTTAAGGTAAAGGCCAATTCCAAAAACATTTTGAACTGAATTGTGAGCTCTCCGTAATTGTTCTTTTCAAATTAAACAAAGCAGGTTTTTTTTCATGTAAGTAATAGAAAAATCGAGACGCTCTTACTCAGTCTGTATCTTACTCTACTGCTTCCTGTAGAAGAGGAGCCATAGTAGGATGTCCACAACTTCCCTTGCACAACACTGGTTTGCAGAACTTGAGCTGGAGAGCGCCACCCGTCTGGTGGGGTGGTCCATGTTTCAGAAAGGAAACCAGAAGCTTTTGGAAAGGGCTATTTTCTAAAGTAACTCTAAGTATTAAGATTAGTGTTGAAAATTAAAACAATTTTTTTTTTTTTTTTTTTTTTTTTTTTTTTTTTGTAATCTCACAGTTCAGTCAATGCAGTGACTTCTGTTTTAGTAATGCAGGAAAAATAGCAGCTATTTATTAACAAACCAGTTCAGGATAAAAACACTGAAGCATATAACTAATTCCTAAAGAATGCACCTTTAATTTTAATTCTAATTAATTAATTCAGTCTTGGATTATCACACTTAGTTTTCTGCTCCAGCGAAGAACTGTAATTCTGAAGAGGATGCCCTGTACTCGTCGTGCGGAACAGCCTGTCCGTCCTTTCGTTTCCATTGTGTAACATTTAGCTTCTGTATTATGGTACCTTAAACACCTTCCTACTACTTAGGTGGTTTACTTAGCTTTAGATAGAATAAGTTTCACATAATGATTATTTTATTTCTTACCTGAATGAGTCTTCAGACTGTCCATTACTTTAATATTCACTTTAAATTGACTGTTTTCATGAATGTTCCTTCTGGAAAGAGAGAGACTTTTTTCTTTCTTTCTCTTTTTCTTTTTTTTTTAAAGCTGTTGTTGACACTGAATAAGAATAGTGTAAGGAACCAAGCAGAATTGTTTTCTATGGGTTTTTATTGTTTTGTGGTGTTTTTTTTCCAAAACACATACAGAATCAGAAGAGATCAGATTCAGCCTCCCTACTCAAAGCAGGACTAGCAATGACGTGCTCAAGTCAACCAAAGTTTATTCTACTCAGGTCTTGAAAGCCTCCAGGAAATTTTATGGTAGACACGTTAAGGCTATGCACTTACCTCATTTGGTGTATTGTTTAGAAGGCTAGTTCAGTTCTCTTCAAAGTATGTTCTGTGTACTCCAAGCTTATAGTTTTTAATTTTTATTCTGTGGGTTTTCTTTGTATGCATGTAGGCCAGAATTGTTTGCAGGAAAGACTGAAAGAACTCTTTGCATATTTGAAATAAGCTCTTGGAGAACTTCATATGTCTCACCACTGTAGCAGAAAGATACTTTTATTCTTTTGTTGGAGTGGAAAGAAAAGACTCCTTCAGTGTTAATTCAAGATGTGTATGTTGTTCTGAAGCTTAAATTTGAATGCAAATTCAATAGAAATCAACCTCTTTCTCTCCATAAACATGTGCTAGAGAACTGTGGTCAAAATCTATGACTAAGATATGCCTAACTTGGCAGCTTATTTACTGTTTTGTTCATTACCATTCAGAGAAGAGCAGTGCTAGTGAAACAGTACAGTTTTCCATTTCTTTACTCTTATTTCAGTGTGTCTATGGATTACTCCACGTATATATAGATCAGTAGAAAATTTCAATTGCCCAACTATCTTGTGCCTCAAAGAACAGAACCAAGATTTTAGGCTACTTGGCTCTACTTTCAATGTACTATTTCTATAATAATAAAAAATGACTAGAAAAGTGATATTTTTCTTAGTTTGCTTTATTTAAAATTTTTTCATTCATATAGAATATCAGGTATATGATACTCCAAAGAATAAAAGTGCAAAAAAACAAACTGGAGGACAAAGTTGCTATTTTGTGTTCATTATAGTGTTTTGCTGTGGTACCGTAGCATTACAGGTAAAGGCCAGCACATGTAAAAATTTGCACAGAGATATTCTGTGGGAAGAGCAGATGGGCGTTTGGTGAAAGTTAATGGAAGCCTCTCTCCATTATATCTAGCAGTCTAGAAAGGGTTTCGTAGTTGAACGTGAGGAAGACAAATGGAGCTCTTGCAAGAGACGTTCGTATGAAATTTAGGAACCGAATAGGTTTGTCATGTGAGGTGGAATTGCATGCTGCAGTGATTTTTGTTCTTTTCTCCATGACGTCTTAATGCAACAAAGAAAATTTTCATGATTAGATCTGGATGGGAATCCATTTTCTTGTCCTATGAAAACTTGAAATTAAAACGTGCCAAGGACTTGAACCTGCTATCTTTATAGGTACCTCTGCTCTCCATGGGCAGGTCCTAACCAATTTGCCACTAGTCAGGAAGTTCTGTGGCAACCCCTTTTTCTGTTTGCCTCCTTTTCCTCCTCTACCACACCCTCTTTGTTTGGGGTTCAATTAATTTAATTCCAACTATGAGGTGAGATGCTGTCTGTGCCCCAGATAATGAGGGGAAGATATAACCAGGCTATTGTTTAAGTGCTTCTTGGACATCTTAAACAGAAGGACCAAAGGAAGCTTTCCCTATCAACTAAAAAGTATGGAAGAGAAGGAAACAGATCTAAGTACCTCACCGGCTCACTTTAAAGGCTGTGAATTAGCTCTAGGTAAGGTGTTAATTAAAATCAATCCAGAAGAATCCTTCAGGACTTGCATTTTACTGCAAAACTCGTGTCAATGTGAAGTTCCTCACAGTTTAAGACAATTTCTCTATAAATCTGGCCTAGTGCGTGTTTCAAATCAGTAATGTAAAACAGTTGTCAGCCAGGGTTTGTCACATCAAGACTTGGCTATGTGATCTGCATTACCTAGGAGTGACAGTAGTCTGATTTATCAGAGTAGTCCAACATAAAAAGCCTCATTCCGGAGTTTCATTTATAGTTTTTCTGATCTATCTGTGGAGCATATTTTGTTCTTTTTCTCCCTGCCCCACGATATATTTTTAAAAATATACAAAGTGAAAGACTAAATAGACGGTGAAGATTCAAGGGAAGTTTTAAGATCCAGGGGTCTTAATTTGGTTGCCTGTGTGCCGTTCCTGCTTTTCAATATCTTCTGAACGCTCTATTGAGTAACTTGCTGTTTGCGGCCGTGTTGATTTGAATAGAGATGTGCTTCAAGAGAACTGGTGAACTTCAGCATCCTTACTTGAAGCCAGAGGTTTGTTTATTAAAAAAAGATAGTACTTGACCTGTTTTGAAGGAGTCAGTTATGAAAATGGTGGTGGTGAGACAGGATTTAGGGACGTGAGGGATGTCTGATTTGCATTGTGTTCCTCTCAAATTTCCGGTGAGGTGCTGGGAAAGCCCTGTGTCTCTGGGCCATGGCTCTCTGCAGAGACAAGCCTCTTCTCTGTCCGGATCTTACCTCTGAAGCTCACTAGGAATTAAGTGAAAGGAGAAACAGGGAGGCATTACTGTGAGAAATGCATAATAAAGCACTTAAAATGTTTGGAATGGAGTACAGTAAATATGTTGGGAATGACAAGATACTAGGAGTTGCACACATTAATAAATAAAGTTGTGCTTTTCTGCCATTGTTTCTACAGTGTATCTATGCTGAATCTCACAGGAGGCATCTCTTTTCTATTAGCTGAATTTTAACGAGCATAGCTTCTCAACACTGGGAGATTTATGATCTCATCTCTCTTCCAGTGTCTCTATAATTAAGTAAACCTAGGGGTAAGATTTAGTCAAATGATGCTGAAATTAAACTCATTCCACATCTCAGAGGTTTCAGACTTATTGAAGCCAGGATTTTGAATGTACATGTGCTGCATTTCAACCTGGCTTATTCTTCCTTTAAGGATAATAGAAACAAATAATTTTCAGCACTTCTGAAAAGTAACAGATAGGCAGCAGTAGAAAGAAGGTCCCTTATATATGAAGCCTTCTATATGTTATTTAGGATCCACAGATGCTATTACACCTTTCCATCCATTGCTGTGCTTATTGGAGCATAGTGTTAATGCATTGTGCTATAAAAGGCTGTGATGTAAAGCACTTACTTGACTTCAGAGCTCATAATCTGTTCGCATGCTTTATTGCTTCAGTATGAAGTGGCTCTAGAGCTTCTTCTGCATGCTATGAGTCTGTTGATTTTACAGTATCTTTGGAGTGCAAGTTGGAGTCCTTTTTCTGGCTGCTTTGACATGTATAATGGTTGCTGTTATTGCTTATTTTATTACCATCTTTGGTACTGTTAGGTGCTGTTCCAGGTAACAATAATACCTGATGAAAAGAGAGTACATCGTACCATTGTGATGGGCTAAAATTGCATTTTAGCAAATGAGTAAATAGAATTGCTCATTCTTTCTCTTTTGCAAAACAAAGGGGGGAAATATATTCTGTGGTGTGCTTTGAGATCTGCAAATACAATGTGAAATATAAATGTAAAGTGCTTATCTCTTAAAAAAAATAAAAATAAAAAACATAGGGAGCTAAGAGTTAAATATGGAGGTGCTATTAGAATAAAGAGGCCCACTGTTCATTAACCCCGTCAATCAATAGAAGTTTTGGAGGAGGCTAATAAGTCCACCAGTGCCTACAGTGAGATGTGACTCACCATGCGCTGGAGAAGAATGCTTTAAAATGCTGAGAGGTGACATAGTTTTGAGGCATCAACTGAAGAAAATTAACAGCAACATTATGGCTGAACTTGTCAGAGTAGCCACCGTGGAGATGACATTCCGACTGTAATTACTAGGTTCAGTGGAAGTTCTACAGCTAGTTTTGAAAATCTGAATTTCTAAATACATATAGTCCTTTCTCAAGCATCCTCTTATCTATGCTGCTTTTGTTGTTCCTTTCCCTTTCTTCGTAGCAGTGGTACTGAGCAGCTGTGCAGTATTATTAGAGCCTACTAATTTTAGGGTAATCCAGTTTGTGCATGACTCTAAATCCAGAATGCTTCCAGTAACTCACTAGCAGAAATCTGAAAATATTTGGCAATCTTCACTTTTATAAGAAATATGTAAAATAAACAGTATAATAAACTGCTGATTATCACAATTGGCCAAGTCCTAATGTATTACCCCTATGAGACTGACTCTTACTGTAACACAAAACAGCAAGGTTTTATTCTCTTCTTACAGAAAAATTGCTATAGCACTAGGTCTGAAACCAACTGAACTTTTTAAATTTGATTTTGATTGGCTTAAGGAAGGTTCTGTGACTGAAAACAGGGAATTTCAGGCAAAGAATTCAGACATCTTGGAAACTTTGGATAAGTAGTGCCTAGAAATACTAGATGGACTTATAATATTCCTTCTATGTAATGCCACGGAAAGATGTAGAATAGAACATGCACAGGGAACTTGAATTCACAATGAACTGGAGTGTGAATGAGGAGACAACTCTTCCCAATCTCCTTAAGGCTTGCCGCCTTTAAGCAGTTGAATTTTTGGAACTTTATGGTGGATATTTCCCAGCATGCGGGGCAGGATTCACCTTGGCTTCAGTGGCTTGAAGGTTGGCAAAGAGCCGACTGGCTCTTTGTGCAGCCAGTGTAGAGAACGGATACCTCGGGTGTGCAGTTTGTCTCTGCATAATGCAGATGTAGAAGGTAGGTTGGGATGACTTCTGGCTACTTCTCTCTCTCAACACTGACTGTGAAAGTAGCTTGCTTAGCTTAAGGACTTTGTTTTGATGGCTAAAGCTTGGTTAACTCCAGTTTCTTTGTTCTTTTCTTTCTCTTTGACCAGTTAAATTTGGAGGAGTTTGAAACCAGTGAGCTGCACTTACCTACAAGTCCGGAGACTTAAATGGAAACATCTCTGATTTTTACAGTGAGGTTGTGAAAAGAAAGATCAGGCCAGCTCAGTCTTATATATATATATTTTTTATTAAATGCAGTGGCAGCTGCAAGGTCTATCTACTACCTGAATATTTGAGAATTGCATTTATTTGTCTTTTTTATTATAAGATTTTAGAAAAGCAGCATTCGTATCTCTTCTGGCTTAAAAAAAGGTTAATTTATTAGAAAATATCAAAACTCAAAGTTACTCTACTTTAAACTGAATTTCTTGTCATCTGCTTTCTTGGCTAGAATTTTGAGTGCCTGTGTAGCTGCTATTATAAAGAACTTCTCCACATCCTTGCTTTAACCCCCTCCAAAACTTATGTTTATTAGGTTAGATACAAACACAATTTTTGGAATGGAGCATTCCAAGCAACATGTGCTTATAGAGCTCCCTTAATATATAAAATAAAGGTGACTCTTTGTACCTGACAGCTACTCTGTGGCTGTAAACATTTCTGCATGATGTAACAGGACTGGCAAAGTCCCCTAGTGAGCAAGTAGAAAGAAGCCTTGATAGGTCTATCTAGTTTCTAAGTGTAAATACTTTTTTTTTCTCCCTTATTGCTCAAGCTTGCATTTTAATTCTAGCCTCTAAAACACCTTACCCAAAAAGTACATTTAGTCTTTTTTTGGTTTTATCTGTTTTTATGAGGCAGGGAGCCTGGGAGCTCCCAGTTGCCCATCCAGTCCCTGACTGGAGGTGAGCTGTAGAGAAGGAATGGAGAGAAGGAGCAGTACCCCTTGCTGTGATGTTCTCTCTCTGTTCCCTCTGTCTTCTCAGACCTCCTTGGAAAGCTTTTCAAACTCTCCACTCAGCAAAAAGGGAGGATGATGTATTAGTTTTAAATGGATTATTGTGTGAACACCATAGTTGGAAAGCCAGTTATCAGTTAACAGCTGTAGATGCTCACAGTACTGAACTGAATGAAAATTATTATAAACATGATGATTCCAGGATTCTATTAAAAGATCTTTTTAACTTTCCATGCAGATTTTCAGTTCATCATTGCCCAAACAACTTCATAACCCTGCAGTAGTGTGCTGGAACGTGCCTTTCCGGAGGCAATACTTCCTCTGAGTGGTGGGCTGGGGACATTGCTTGGGATTGAGCACAGAAGAAGGCAACATGGCAATTACCAGGAGGGCAACAGCTGCGTTTTAGGTGACCCTGCTCCGGCTACCTGCCATTGTGAGGGTACAGGCAGAAAATTGCATCTGTACTGACTTGCTGCTGCTTTCTCAGAGCTATGACAAACCGAAATGGACACCCTGATCACATAGGTAGGGGAAACAATTTCTCATGCTAGGGAAACACCATAAATGATTCATAGTAACTATATTTCTCACACTTATTTCCTGTGGGTGTAGAGGAGCAGGGATTAGAAATGAATGGCAGTGCTTTACTACTCATGAGGAGTTTGCCTGGAGGTGATTTTACTACTTTAAAATTAACTCTATGGGTGCCAATTCCTTGAAAACCCTCTGTGAGCTTCAGATGCACAAGAAAGCAAGCAGTACAGCAGGCAATAATTAAGCATGCAGTGGAAGTATTTTAGAAGGTGCAGAGTGCTCCAAGTTTTGTAGCACTAGCATGAGCTGAGCTGCTGCAAGTCCAGGAGAAAGTAGTAGTTAAGGCATGGCAGAAGACAGTAAAAAATGGGAGCAGTTGTTGATATTAAGTTGAACTTTTTCTAGTGACAGCTGGATTCTGGTGGTGATGGAGCACATCGAACTCTGTTCTCAAGGACTGCTGGTGGATGACAACTTCTAGTGGGGAACATGCAGGCTAGGATCCTGGCTTAGGTGACCTCATGTGGAGCTTAGGTTTTTTATGGACATAAATTTCTCTCTGAATCCTGTTTCCCAAATAACTCAATTATCTCAGTCACATGGAGATACAAATACAGTGCCAGCGTATGAAATAGCTGCCCTGCTTTCCCCACTAAGTGATAATCTCCCGAGGGTGATGTGAGCTGACCTGCAAACTTTGACTTCAGTGAAATTATTCACACACCTAACTTTCTGTTCACTGTAACTGTCTGCAGGATTAGGGCCATTAGGCAAACATTATTTTGCTATTCACAGAGGAACAGAATTATTAAGTGATTTTTTTTCCCCAGTATTATATACAGTCTGATGCAAACGGCACTTAAGCCTGAGTCTCCCGAGCCCCAGTCAAGCACTCTAGCCACAAGATGAATCCTTTTTGTCTGTAGTCACAACTGCAGTTTAAATGAAAACAATATATGGAGTGGAGGGTGGAAACTCCATCTTTAATTTTAATGGAGATTTATGTGATATACCATAGCTGATATTGGACTCTCTCCTGAGGGAGAGAAAATTTTGCCAAGAACAAAAATTTACAGGAAGAAGATCATAGATTCTATTAGTGAGCAATTAGGAGCTTTGCAGAGTCTGTATGTTTTGCTTATGTATCTGAATGAACAGTAGATGATATATTAGTTATACTCATCCAGACTTGGTAATCTCTGGAAAATTGCATATTGCAATCCAGGATACATTTAAAAATGTTTTGATTTCATCTTTCACTATTAAAAAAATAGATCTATTAAGCAATGAAAAAGTACTTTTTCTACTGGAGGACTGAAATGGCTTGTTTGAAAAATTTAATGTGTAAATGCATTTGACATTTGTAACTACGTAACTTTTTTCAAAGAGTCCTTCCATATGCCTTAGAGGTGGCTGTAAACCAGTTAGCCTTGAGAGCAGGGAAGGGGAATACATGCTACATTAAATTTTTTTTCCATGGCATAACCAAAAAAAAAAAAAAAAAAAGCTAGCAATTTCACCTTTGTTTTAAATATTTGAGCCCACTTTCTACTTGCTATGTTGCTGTGAACTTATTTATGAGCCAGATGTTGTGGTTGGGATGGATGTATGTGAAGTTGCCATGACGCAAATGCTTATAAAGCATGCTTTTTTTGTGAAAGATAACATCTCTTAGCTAGCTAACTTCATATTTCCTTTCGTTATTGAGGAAAATCTGATTGAATATCTCTCTGTTTGAGTACCTGTAATTTATAATGTAAAACCCCTCAGGACTCATCCTTTCCTCCCCATCAGTGTGTGTGGCAGCACTAGAACCCCCTGCTTTTTGCAGCATTACATTTGAGAACACTTTATGTGTGACGGGTTTCATTACGCGTCGGATATGTATTCACTAAATGATAGCTATTATTTGCTGTTTAGAGCAGCCTTGCTAATGTTTTAAATCATACTTATCTGTTTGGCTACCTGACATTAAGCATATTTTGTTGCAGTAAAAAAAATAAAAATAAAAATATTTAAGAAGTATAATTCCCAGCTGAACTCCTAATAGCCGCAAGGGTTAGGTTATAATGCAACTTGATGCTGTGTAGGCGCTCTAACACAGTAAAGTCCCAATGAAAATGTTACACAGACACGTAAAAACAACCTAATATCCCTGATGTCTGCTTTTTTGAGAAGGATTTTGCCGGCATTTAAGAACTATACCATTCAGGAATAGTTCAAGGTCAAGCAGGCCTGAGGTGTCCATATGTTTAAAATTCTATTAATCATAAATCACATTAGGTTGCCTTTAATGTCTTATTTAAATTTCCTATACTGAGCAGCTGAGCTGCTCCACTATGGTTGCACATCACTAAATGTCCACGTACTGCAAAATGAAAGATTATGTGTGTTTCTAACTTGTCTTAAGTTACCCATCTTAAAGCAAAGCATAGAGATGAAATCCTTTTCTGTAGAAAAGGAATTAATTTTTTTGATATCTCCTTAAACTGTTAGAATTTTTGACAGAATAGCCATTTTCAGCAAATAAATTTTTAATGGGATGAACCATTCTATTATAAAATGAATGTTTTATGACTTAAAAATACAATAAAACTTTAGATGACTTACCTGTATGAAATTATAAAGTAGATATATTTTTAATTGTGCTATGCTGTGGTATTTTCCCCTGGAAAATAAGGACAAGAAATAAGGTCACTCCTCTGCAAATCATTTGGTTTTACTATTAAATATTAAATATTTAGTTGTTGATTAAGAAGATGGTGTTTAATAGTTCCTAGAATATGATGATTTCCAAGGTTCTGCGAGTATTGCCTAAATGATTAGGCAAATGAAGTACGTCCTGTAAGTGTGTGATTCCCTAGCTCGCTTCTGCCAGAACCTGAAGACAGGTTCTGAATGGCACCCTAGTGTGTTGTTCTTTAGGGACATAAATCTGAGCATGCTTGAGAAACTGCTAAACATTAACAACTCATTTTCTGTATTTACATTTAATGAAGGCATTGAGGCTAAAATACCTGTTTAAGCAAAACAATCTTTAATAACCACAAATAGCTGAGATAGCTCTTAGACTTTCATCCATCTCGATTAAGAAAGATGTCTTTGTTTTGTTTTGTTAAGGTTGGGTAAATTGTTTTGTGTCAAACTTTATCTCATTGTAATATAACAGCTAATAAGCTATTTGTTGTCTCCTAAATTATGTTAATTATAAACTACTGTTTCACAGGATATTTGGACTACCAGATATAACAGATAAGTAACAGCTTGTTTGGAAGGGGCTTGCCCCAGCACAGGAGAATCTTTGTGTAAGATAAGTAAACATCATCATACTTCCAAATGATCTTTTATTGCAGCAGTACCAAAACAGAGGCCCTGACCAAAGGAAAGTAGGCATAGCCAGAGAAATCAGAGAGTCAGGGATAAAAACTTAAAGCCATAATATCTCATCTAAACTATGCTGTTAGGTCTTCACTGTTCTCTCATTGATACTTCTGTTGTCGCTGTGCTGCATGTTCCACATCCAGTGTGTGAGATATCTAGTGCTAGAAATCCCGCTAGAGCTGGGAGAATACACTTTCAGTATATGTTATAAATATATTTTATATTTTTTTGCTTTACATCTTATGCAGAATATTTTTATTATAAAAAATTTTATTATAAAAATACATTACACTTTGAGTATGTTTAATTTGAGTGATGTTACGCGATGCAGAAGTTTTGAATGAAGCCATGTGTTCCTCTGAGTCTGTTTTCATCTTTTGTAGGCCTTGATCTTAAAAAGGCTTAACTTCACATGCTGTTCTGGTACTTAAACATAAATAATCCTGTTGATTTACTGTGCTTATGTATGTACTTAGTGTTTGGAAAATTGAACCATTAATAGTAACACATGTTTAGGATGGGATTTAATCTAAGAGCTGTATCTATGTGAGATAAGATAATTTTCCAAAATCACAACACATTCAAGCAGAGGAGAATGTGTATTGCTTTTTCTTTGTGGCTGTTACTAAAGAGTGATATTTTTCATGAAGTTTTAATTTGTTTAGTGATGCATTTTTACTTTCTGTTTGATTTTAAGTGTCTTTGTCTTAGAGTTGAGAAACAGAAAAGCTAGTGCAGGTGTATCTCACCAAGAAATAGTTAACGTTCTAGTGGCGAGTCATTCGCAAACATAGGAAATAAAGTCATAAAGCTCGAGGTTAGTTTATTGTATGCAAGCATATGAAACTGCTATGGCCTTCCTTCAATTGGCAGCTATTTCTGTCCTCTAACACAGGTTATCTGTGGTTCAGAAACCACATGAGACATTTTGGAACTGGTAGACTGACAATAGAAATGACTACAAAGAAGTCCAGATGGTCACAAATTGCATCTTGCTGGCACTGCAACTTACAGAGCTAATAGAAATGTCAGTCATGGTGGGTGACAGGATAGGTTTTATTTAGGGAAATCAGAGCTCCTGAGGTCTGTTGCAGAAACATGATCTGTTATTTTGTTTTTTTTCCTCTTCAGTGTAGGTCCAGAAGAGTAGATCTTTCCTGATCAGTAGCTTTTTGAGATCTGTGTTTGGTTAGACTAAAATGTCACTTGCTTGAATTGTGAGATTTTAATGACATCTAAAATAAAACTAATGAATGACTTCCTTGTCCTAAATTTCTCTAAACTCTTGGTGACTTATTCTGGGTCTGTTTCTGGATCCTAGGACTGCATTTACAGACTTTGTCTAATTACGTTTTAAGGGCATAAACAATTCAAGGGGAAATGCACAGTTCAGGAAAAAAATATGTATGCAACGTGCTCCTTAGTAATGCAATTCAGTGGAGTATTGCTGGCAGTGTCTTTTAAATGCATTTGCCACATTTAACTGCATTTATTTGGCTTTTCAATATCTGATCCTAGCCAGCATTTTATTCTTTCTCAATGTTGCCTTTATTCTGTGTAAACAAAACAGAAATCTCAAAGAATTTGGAAGTTGCATCTGTATTTACAAGAAAAATCACAACTTGTCCATTCTTCAACTGAATAATCCTTTGAAATTGCAAATGCTTTTCAAATGATATAGCTGAACCTCCAAATACTCTTCTGATTTGCATCCAGAAAAGTTATATTCAGTGACATATAAAACTTGAAATTCATTTGAGAAGCTTAGCTAATTTATTAATTCACCTGAATTATTTCTGCCAACTCAGAATTCAATCTGATGAAAATTCAGCACTTTTAATTGTAATTTTTTTTTTTTTGTCCTCTAGAAAAACAAATATTTGTTTGCATAGAAAAACTACACTTAGCTGTGGCAAATGGTTTCTTTGCCTTTTGGGACTCCTTGTCATTCCACAAGAGTCTTGTTTTCATTTACTGCTCACTAATCATAAAAATTTGATGGTCGCTGGAAAGCAAAGTGACTAATGTCATCTTCTTGCCATTCTTCACATCACAGCAAAAAGTATAATTCTTTGATCCAAATCGCGATTAGAATCACTACTCAGATAATAACATAGGGAGATTTAGCTTAGATACTGGAAAAACACTCCATCTCTAAGGATACATGAGGACTCGCACAAATTACACAGAGAGCTCATTGTATGTCTGGCAGTGAAGGTTTTTGAAAGAGACTAGACAAATATTTGAGGAAAATGGTGTAGCTGACTGTGTTTTGAGGCAGCAGTGATGGCTGAGATGACTTCTGGGGCTCCTCTCCAGTTCTGTGTTTGTGGGAGCGTGTGCTGGGTATGACGCAGGTTGAAGGCACGTAGATGGCATTCTTGCTGCCTTTGGATTCAACGCTGACCTGCTCTGTGGCATGGACTATTTTGGGTCATTTGCTCTATAGGTACCAGAGCATATGAGCTTTCTGAGAAGATGCTGCTCTGATGGGATTACACTTACCTGCGCTGCTTTGGAGGAGGTACAGCCGGTTTGTAATCACACTGAAGCCAGGAAATGGCAGTGCAAGACTAGAACTGACCCCTTCTGCTGGGGGATAAGGTGGTATTAGAGAGACAGCGACTATACTTCCCAGTTACAGAACCGGGGTTTAACGCTTCCAGAAACAGTTGAAACCATTCACGCACTTGTTCCGTAGTTTCAGACCAGGAGAATTATTTTCATTTCACCTGTTTTATATTAGCTACATGTACAGAACCAACACGTTGGAGGCCTCGGTTTAATTCACTCGGCTCAAGAGGAGCATAAAAGCTTGTATTTTGAGCAGTTGAATTTGAAGTGCACTCCAGTCTGAAAATACTTTATCTTTTATGCATAAGTGTAACACTGATATACATTCCACAAAAATATTGCTGTTTCAGTTGCATCTAAAGAGAATAAAACATTGGAAACAGTCACAGAAGTGACAATTACTTTCCACTGCTTCCTGGCTTAACATATATATGGGTTATTGAAAATTAATGCTAGTGGTAGTGGTACTTTCAGTGGCAATAATTCTTAGGTAATGCATTATCTGATGATTTATTTCTCTTGAGCAAAAATAACTTTGAGTGTTATTTTGAATGGCAAAAAAAAAAAAAAAAACTATTGTTTTCAAATCTGAAATGGCTGTATCTGAGTTTCCTCTGGCTGCTTTAAGTATAAAAACTAACTGTGGACCCGCTCTCAAAAAAGAGCGCTCCCCAGAAGGCCTGCGTTCAAGTCGGGCCGCCTTTGGCGCGGCTGAGTTTCAGGATGGCCTCGGTGAACAGGGACCGTTCCCCACGGACACCGGGCCGCGGCGGGGGGGCTAGTCCGTGCGGGCAGGAGCCATGCGAGGGGCTCGGGGCAGCGTGCAGGCGGGGACGGCAGCACAGCTCCGGAGGGGGCTGCGCCTGGCGGCGGCCGCCGGCAGGGGAACGGCGGGAGGTGGGGGCACGAGAGGGACGCACGAAGCGGCTTTTTAGTGCCAGCTTTGGCGGAGGCACGGGGCAGAGGCAAGGGGCGGCACTGCAGGGCCCCGAGGCGGCGGGCAGAGGGGAGCCGCCTTTTTGGCGGGAGCGTGGCAGGCGCCGGCGGCCGGCGCGCGCTGACCTGAGGGCTCGGTGCCGCGCGGCCGGTGCGGAGCCGGTGTCTCGTGAGGTGGACGAACCCCGGGCGCGGGGGCCCCGGTGAGGTAAGCAAACGGCACTTGTGCCCGTCTGGTATTTGAAACTCCGTATTACGTTAATGATAACGGACTGGTGTCGGTGTTACCGGCCAGGGAGAAATAACGAGGGGAACTCTCAAGAGAAACTTGCCCGAACTAACAGCAAGCAGTTGTGCTGCAAAGGGGCTTATGATAAATGATGCTGATCCGCTGGGATTTGCACTTTGAACTCGGATTTCAGTCAGGCTAACGCTCCGCTCGCCTGGCCGGTGACCTGCTCTGCCGGGCAGTAATTTCCAACCTGATGATGCGCCACCAGGTTCCCGGCAGACCGGTGTTTAGAAATCCCGGAGAAGCGACTGCTGCAGGGGCACACGGTGCTTTATATTCCGCGCACAGCGCTCCCCAATGAGAGGGTTTTCCCAGCCAGCTCTCCTGTGCTTTAGCCCCGCTTGAACTGTAGTGAAATAGGTGAAGTAGGAGTAGAGCCCCTGTGCGCAACCCTGGCGCCCGTTCTGGCCCTTTGTCTAGTCCCGCGGGCCGCCCCCTCGCCGCTGAGGGGGGACACGCTGCAGACGCGCTGGTGCCATGCAAAGCAATTACGCTCTGTGCCCCCTGTTCTGGCGTTTTCTTAAAGCACGGTGGTTGCTGCAAAAGATTTCCCCCGTTTTCTTGGTCTGAGTGTCAGACGTTTGGCTCTTGGCCTGAACACTTTCTTCAGTTTTCAGTACATATGATCTTAAGCGCTTAGAACACCTGAGCTAACGTGGGCAATAGAGGGCAAGGTAGCTTTCAGAAAGGAGCTAAACGTCCCCTCACGGCAGGTTGATCTCTGATGCGTGTACGCAAGCTTTCCCCGCTCCCCGTGCGCCAGGCAAGGTAGGTAGGCGCAGAGACCATGCTGGGTCTTTCCACCCTGGGGCTGTCGCCTCTCCCACAGCCACGTTCGTTGTCTTAGCTTGGGTTTCGGGATCGAACATAGGCATGTCTACCCCCAAACGTGCTCTTCCGGAAAAGAGCACCGGAACCCACCTTGAATTGCCAACCGCATGCAGAGGAATCCCTGTCACTGTAACCAGCAGAAATACCTCCTTATTCTGACTTTAAGATATGCTCTTAAGACAGCTACGTTACAGCAGATGATGAGTCACGGAGAGCGTACTTGCGACTTTGTGATGCTGTGGTTACCGTGAAAAGTCAGCGTTTTCAGAGTGACTCCATAGTCAGTGTGCATTCCTTCTGAATGTATGTGATCTATATTATATGTTAGCATAACTGAATTATCGTAATCTAGATTATATTTTCAGTTGTGCCGCAGTGAAACTGAAACCTTAGATAGTCTTCAAAGTTCAAACCTAAAAGCCACGTTAATATATTTTTGCCCATACTCATCATGAGTAGGAAAGATTCAAGATCTAGATTCTGCAGTGTGTTTCAGTATTACCTGGTGCTGCCAGAAATGACGAAGAAACTGGAGATAGAATTTAGTAGAAAAAAGTTTAATGGGTTATTTATACTCTGAGAATGTAAATCTGCCACAGTGAAGTGTTGTGTTTTAGGGGAAACAACCTAGTGTTTAAATAAGGTAAATAGAAATGTTGCCTATAGATTAACTGAAGAATAAAACTAGCACTATCTGAATTTTGATGTATTTTTATTCATGAATATAATATGTCATGGCTTTTCATATCTTACTCAGCTGAAAAAGGTGCTGCTCGACATCCTATAAATCAACATTTTTGAGAGAACTTTTGACTGAGAATTTTCTGTCCTGAAATTTTGCTTTTCTCACCATCTTATTTTTCCTATCCTGTTTTGAGAGACAATAGAAATGTAGGGAAAAAAGCAGGCGTAGGGGAAAATATAAATTTCGAGAAAATTCTGGTTATTTGGTGAAACTCAATTATTTGTGTCCAAATCCAATAGGGAATGTTACAGTGAAAAGAGATGATGGGCCTTGTTTTGCGGGATTAAGCAGGACTGAGGTACATATGCACAGTTCATTTGTGTTCTGGTGCATTTTATCTTTTTTGAATAACATATCTTTTTCTTGGAAGTGTAGGACATTTAAAACCTATTGCTACCCCACATTTAACCTTTGAAAGATAGCAAAGTCACCTTACAGCTTGGATCTGGCAGTATATGCTCCATACAATGCTTGCCCTGAATTTGGGGATTTATATTTTATTTTCTTAAATGGCTTGCGTCGTACAGTCACTGCAGATGTGTTCTGTGCAAAAGTAAGAAGTTGAACAAATTCTTTTGATGTCTCCCTACACTGTTATAATTCTTGACAGAATAACTATTTATCAGCAAATGAATTCCTAGAGGAGAGGCAGCATATTGGATTTCTCTGCATTTTATCTTTCATGGAATATAGCAGAATCATCAGTATACCCATCAGTGGAGAGCAGGGAGGGACTTGCTGAACTGAGAGCTGAGTTGCTCTGTCAGCCCATGTTCTTATAATTATAAGGTTGAAAAAGTTTTTTAAAAGTCACAATACTTAACTTTCCCCAAAGAAGCTGGTATACTGATACACTGCTGCATGCAGAAAATGTTCTAGCATACCTAAAGGAATAGGCTCTGTGGCAGTTGTTATAGGTAAGGAAATGTATCAAAATAAAGTTGGTTTATATTCTTTACTACTCTTACATGTAAGTTAAAAATGTTTCATATCTTAGGACACTATTTTCTGTTGAGATAGAAATGAAAGGCTGTTTTCGCTAAGTCCGGAAGCTGTGAAATGGTCATTTGCCAGCCATAATAAAATCTGAGCTATCTTTTTTGACTTAACCTTTCGATCATATACTTTGATGCTCTAAGGGATGCAGATTCATCAAGTTTAAGTTTCTTTAGAAAATTTCATAGCAGTTGTTTCTGGAGTTTTAAGTAAGATCAGAAAATAAAGCTATCATGTTTTTTATGCGGTCATTTGAAAAAAGGTAAAAAGTTCTCAGGCTTGTTAAAAGTACTAAAAGCGTCATGGCATTACAGTGTTAGTAAAGGCCCATCAGGTAATCAAACCCTCCCAGCTGTTAGCACAGGTATTTTGATTTGATTTTTGTGGTTTGCTTCTTTACTTCCTAAATCTAGCTTTTGCTTTCTAAATTGTTAAAGCTTTCTTTAGTATTTTTACTGGATATCTTTATAGAATCAGGTCCACCAGCAATGTGACCATGTGCCATAAAGGGAGGAGCCCGGGTACTACAAATGGTTGCTAACAAATTATTTACTGCTGAAGGTCTTGTGTTCAGTGCAAGCAAATGGGTAGTCTTTGCATGCTGTCTACTTTAGAATTGTTGTTTTTAGTGTTCTGTGTATATGACCAGATTGCTGCCTGAGGTGTCAGAAAATCAAATGTCTCTGTATTGTTTATCTGCAGTGCACAGCCAGAAAGCCCTAACTGAATTTTTTCAGGCTCTGTGCTGTTGATTCCACAGATTATAGCATCCTTTAAAAAGACAAAAACAAAGAAAAAAAGAGAGTCCAGTGTTTGCAGATGACATAAAATCCACGCCCCCACCCCCCCGCCCAGTAAATGTCTCAGTTCAAGTATATAACTGAGGCCTGGAAGTAGTGTTCCCAAATAACAGCTTAAGTAAATATTGCAAAGTAAATATTGTGAAGTAAATAGAGAAGACTATGCTAAAAGCTTTGCAATCGTGTGCCAATTTGATTTGTCCTTTGGAGAATCAGCTGTTTTGTCTTACGTGGTGGAGTGTTGCAATAACTGTGCTGACAATGAACTGTAGGAAGCTGAAAAGGTGAGATGGAATGAGATGCTGGATCATCAGCTGAAACACAGCTAAGGTAAAAAAAAAAAAAAAAAAAAAGGTTTCAAGATACTTGAAAATAATCACAGTTCACAGATTTTTGGGAAGAATGACTACCAGTAACTTAGAATAAAGAAGGTTTTGAGTTTCAAAATTCATTTCTGTGTCTTGAGCAGTGGAGTATCAGAAAAAAAGAAAAATCAAAGTATGCATGCATTTGACTTGCTATGATACTGTGCATATTTATAATCTGAAGAGACAGCAATCAAAGTTCAGATGTTCTGCAGAAATACCATTTCAAAATACTGCCAAGGAAAACTGAAGGACAAGGGAAATTGACATTTTATGATGCTGGCAGATTTAAAGTATCTGGATGGTTTAGAGCTAAATTTGCATGTAGTGTGAAACATTAATTGCAGTGGTGCTCTGGCTCTTTACACCAGAAGAAATCCAGCCAAATGCAGCCATTATCCTGAAAACTATTTTGCTATACTAACCTCTGATTATAGCGAATAAAACACATATTTCAAGCTTTTTTTTTTTTTTAATTGCCAGAACCTATAGACACACATATAATATAAAGTAACTTTAGCTTACTTTACGTTATATTCACTCAATGAATCCAAGAAAAGAAAAACCGGAATAAACGTCAGAAGACTGGAGTTAGCAACACTAAGTCATAATAAGGCAGTAAAGAAGAGGGCTGCAGAGGATAAAAGTCCATTCCTCTTTTTTGCTATCTGCCAGGAAAATGAAGCTTCCTGCGCGGGGTAGCGTTACAGCCCTGCGCTCGCCTCTAACCTTGCTAGAGGCATGCTGCCTCCCATCAGCTCCCGAAGCCCAGTGTGATTCTCCTCGCCCTCCTCCCAGGCACTGGGCCCCAGGCTGGTGCTGGAATATAAACAGGCAAGTCTGAAAACACCCGTGTTCATTCCAAGCCCAGATGTTGTCCTCGGTGTCGGCCCTGTCCTGGGAAAGCTCTGCGACGCAGGCTGCCTGCAGGCCTTGCAGTGCTCGGCACTGTGTGGGTCTTTAAACAGAGCTCACATTCCCTGCCTGTGGTTGCTTCTCATGTTCTTCGCTGATTTATATCAGCCTCCCATTTGCGTATGTTTAATTTGTTTTCTATTTTTCTGCAAGTATTTTGTAAGAGAAAATACTTCTAGTTTTCCAGAATTGAAGCTGTTTCTCTGGCAATAAGACCAGGGAACCAGCTTCAAAGCTCCTTTCACTAAGACCTGCAGATTTTATTCTCTGCAAAATACCAAATGCAGATTTCAGGCTTATTTATTGGGTAGCTTTGTTAATGTTCACTGCAGCTGCATAATATATTTGCAATTCCTCTTGCCCATACAGATACATGTATACATCTATGATATGAATTAATAAATGTATCTGATTCACACAATTAAAAATGAGTGGCCATGTAAAAAAGGATATCAAACTTATTTCTGTGTGATGGTAGTATTTGTAAAAACAGATCACTGCACAGTAAATGATCTGTTTATAGATGCACTTCCCTTACTTCTCTAGCATGTCAACTGATAGAAGCACATTCCCACCTCTAACACTTTACTGAGTTTTTGTTGTTGTTACGAGTTTTTGTTTAAAACTAAAAATGACGTATAAACATGTTTTATGTTCTTCGAAGTTATGTTACTTGTAGGCAGTGGTCCTCTTTCTGTGTGGGTGTCTGTAGGTGGACATTGTGCAGATGCTGAATTCACTTGTTAAATTCCTGAAAGGGAGATCCTGGCTCCATCAGAGCAAAGGCAAAATTTCCATTGCTTCAAAATTCATCCCACTATGCCCTGAATAAATGAATGGTTGAGGCTGCTTTGATTCATCTCTCTCTCTCTCTCTCTCTTTTTTTTTTTTCTTTTTCTTTTTTTTGTCTGCCGTAATACTGCAATGTTAATGTACTGACAGAGTGTTAATAGCACTTTTATTTTCAGGGTGCCAGATCTAACTGTAGCTAGTTAAAAAAGCTGAGAAACTTGTCCTAATATGTTAAGATTTTTGTTGGAGGGCTGAATCAACTGTGGAAGTTGGTTGAAATCTGAGGGGTCATGCTGTTGAAGTAGGTGCAGAAAGTGAGCACAACAGACTTGGGGTTTTGAAAGCTTTTTTAGGGTGCCAAAAAGATTTAGTTATTGACTTAATTGGATGCTTGTTAGTATTTAATGACAAACTCCACGGCAGTATTGGCTGGAAAAAGCCATCTATCCTCAAAAATGTGTCTGTTTAGCTGGTTGATAGTAATAACCATTGGCGCTTCTTGTACTGAGCTGTATTTCTTGTCTTTTGGGGGAATGTTTGTGCTTCTCGAACGCGTTTCCCTACGAGAGGCTAGACTTGCTGCGCTGATCCTGCACCCGCGGGAAGGGCGGGCGTTCGGCACCCGCGCGCGCAGCCGGCTCCCCTGGCTCGCAGCAGGTTCGGCTTCCGTTACATGAGCCGGTTCAGTTTTTCTCATAATACAACATGTTAATATGTGCTGTGTGCATGCTCATATATATAAATAAAACGTTAGCAAATGCCTTGAGGGATAAGAAGAGGTATTTTTAGTGTATGTGCCCTGATTCATTTTCTCATGTTTGTCTGTGATTTGCCAATGCCACTGTTTGTTTTGTCAAATTTAGTGGCTCAAAGAACAGAGCCAGTAATAGCAGATAACACGACAGGTTTTGAGTTTATTGTTCAACATTACTCAATTGCTAATGTCATTTCCAGCAGAAGTGTCTTTGAAGCGATGCGAAATAGCAAATCATTAAATTGTATCAGTGTATACAGACAGCTTCGCCTGCTATAAAATGTCACGCAGATTTGGTCGGGATAGCTCTTTCAAAGCTGTCAGTGTGCTTTAAGCTAGAAGCAAGAAGACAACTGTTAGGTTTTGTCTAGTTCATTCATATGTAATATTGTAAAAGTCAATCTACTTTTTAAAGGTGAAATGAAAGTTTCAAGATGTGAATTAAAAAATTTCCAGATGACATGTTTTTGTTTGTGGTACGCTGGCTTACTGCATCTATGCGGAGTCTTTAGAGGCCTCCTTGTTTGTGGAAGTTTGTAAAACTTTGTACATAAAACATATAGAAAACCTGGCGTGCCCATGCTGGCAGGTGCTTGCCATGCTGCCAAGGCCCAAAGAGCAGCAGGCAGCGTTTCTGGCTTGCGGCTCGTTAGCCTGCAGCGTGCTGCGGGCGTTCGCGAGCCTGTGCTGTGCTCCGCGGCGGCGGGCGAGCGAGCCCGGACGCTGTGGCCCTGTGAGCTGCGCTTGCTTTGGGTCTGCTTTAGGTTGTGCAACTCACTTTTATCATCGAAAGCATCAAAGCTGAATAATGTCCGTGTGAGCCGAGGTGTCTGGGTATGACACCAGGTTTTGATTAATTTGTTGGGAGCTGGCCCTCCGCTCCCCTTGTTGCTGGGGTCACTGATGTTTGTGGGGTTGAAATGCTGTGTTGGGGAGGTGGGATGGCATAGTTAAAAATGTTACAAAAGCGGAAAGCTTAGCCTTGCAAGTGCAGCTAAACCACCAGAGTAGCACAGGTATCACTGGAAAGATAAATCGATCAGAAATTCTGACAAGTGAACATCCTTCCTGTGAACAGAATTCCTGCAAGTGGTCACCGTAGATTTCCACTAACATTAAAATCAGGACACTTTACATTTAAATTCTACGTATCAATGTATTGACTCTTTCAGGAGTTGTCAGTGAATAGAAGATTCTCTATTAGTGAAGTTTGTGTGCATGTATTTAGTTAATTAGTCACAATTTTTACTACAGCTCATCAGGAGGTGCTGAATTTGCTGTAGGCGTCATTCCATTAACCTCAGTGAATTCCTGGTAGCAGGTTCTCTGTGTGTGTGCAGAGGGGTGCTGTGGTGTCCAGGCATACGTATGCTTCTTCATAGGTTTTTCTGCACTGATATTTAGGCGGATAAGTGTATCCTTCCTGCCTTTTAACATATTCTTTTGATTTGCCTGCCTTCAAGAGCACTGTAGCTTGCTTTCATGTTCCACAGCAGTATAAATATGTCCATACGCAGCGCACAGTGCAGTGGATCAGGGTTTGAATGGATGCTAAATGTCTTTACTGAAGGTAAAAAAAATGATGATTTGAATAAGAGGGCTTTCGTTTTCTTCCTGCGAAGATCTGAAAATTAGCTCTTAATTAAGCTGATTAGAATATTCTCATTAGAAACAATCATATCACAAGCTTCTATTTAAGACAAACTGTTTCAGCTTCTGAGATGCGTAACTTTTTTCCTGCTGTCATCTTCTCTATGCTTTGATCTTTATCTGCTTTAACAAATCAAAGGTCTGTTTCTGACAATAAGTTCAGATTTTCTTTTTCTCCCTTAAGCCTCTAGCAAGCAACGTGAGAAGTAATCTTCTCTTTTTGTTTACATCAATGATACTTTTTTGTCCCGTAGCCAGGAAATGAAATATTCCAGAGTGTGTCCCATTCTGGGAGAATATGCAGCACTTCACATTATTTGGTTTTTAGGTTGTTTTGGTCACAGGCCAAAGGTCTCTATGAACGTAGTGAAGGTTTGTGGATGCTTGAATTTACATGCTGTACTTGTGACTTCTCTTAGTCCATTTTTATGTACAGTAGACTCTGACTTGGCAGCTGTTAGAAGAGGATATTGGTGTAAGAAGTGGGAACAACTTCAATTCCACATTTCTGGGACATTATTACAAGGTTTGCAGACGTAGTGAAAATAATGCAGAAAAAAATATATGGCCCTCAATCAGCTTTATTAGCTCAGCCAATAACAAAATGAAGCATCTTTTAAACACAGAAATGTTGATTGGAAGGAACTTCTGAAGGTCTCTAGTCCAGCCTCCTACTTGAAGTGGGTTTGTTGCCAACACTAACGCAGCCTTGCCATTTCTGACTGAGTTTTGAAAACCTTCAGAGATGTAGTTTCTGCAACCTCTCCTGTCAACCTTTTCCATGGCTGCACTACTCCCTCCGTGAAAATCCTCGCCAGCTAATTTCCCCTCTATAAAAGGACCAGATCGTGGTATAAGGCTCTAGAAGACGAGCATTGACCATGGAGCGTCTCCCCCTCTTGAGGCCCTTTTCTACAGTCACCCCCTAAAGCAAGGGCTGCCAAAATCCTCTCCAGTTTCTAGGCAGTGGTTCAGTCGGGAGCACCAGGGAGGCGAGGGTAGCAGAGCCCAAACAGCCTATGCACAGCAGCTCTTTGCTGTAAATGCGGTTTAGAGTCATTTCTTCTCAACAGCTGATAAATTCTGTAGTGCCAAATCCCATACAGTTTTCATGGAGCACTACAGCAATGCTATAGCAATCTGTTACTTAGTAAATGTACTTTCATGCACAATTTGTTTCATATTACCATCACACACTTTAGTTTTGCTTTGAAGGCTCTTTATTTATTTTATTTTATTTAAGCCTGGTTATCTAATATTGGTGTCTTTGCTTATTTGTAAGCGGATTTGCAACCACCCTTAGAAGGCTGATTTTTTTATGTAGATGCACAGTGCACTTTTTTTGCCAGAATTTTCAATCTCCAATAGGTAGCATTGACTTATGACCGACAGATGCAGATACTCGGAAGATAACCTCTTCCTGAGCTAGAAATTCAAAAGCTGGCTGATAGACAAAACTAATTTGACTTCTCCTGCTTTCAGACAGTGAGTTTGAGATTTCTCCAGCAAATACAGTGAGGTATGACTTTGGTATTGCAGGAACTGTTTATTCATTGTGGTTATAAAAGATAGAGAAGCCAAAGTGGAAATATTTGTGGCCTGGTTGATGTTCATTATATTATTTACAGAAGCTGAATTGGTGCAAAAAGACGAGGGGAAATGTAAAGTGTAAAAATTCTTTATTGCTGCAAGTCCTGCTGTGCCAGTTCTTCTAACAGATAGTGTTCTTCCTGATGCAGCAGCTCTGGGTTTGCATTCCTGACATCCAGAATGAACATGTTACCGATTATGTGAGGAGCATTGCATTGTGGGGACCTGCATTTTAGATTCAGATGTATTTAAAAGAATATGTCTGGAACAGACTCTTAGGTTTACTTGCAACTTCTTTTTAAATGAGGCAGTTTATATAGTTTATATATGGTGTATTAGTCTCTGAGCCGTCTACATTGAAGAAAACACATCGCTCCATAGAGATACAGTGTGTGTTTGCAGACACAGTGTCAGACCTGTTGCACGTTACCAGCGTGGTACACACCTGGTTTGCCTGACCAGGGCAGTATTAATGCTGGACTGGTGGTTTCCCTGGCATCAGAAAATAAGCTATTCAGAAATTATGGCCAAAGAAAAGTATTTAGCCAGAAACAGCCTTTGAAAGTGGATATTTATTAATGACTTGCCTTGAACAAAATGCTTTCATTCGTTTGTTTGCTCATTCGCTTGTTTGTTCTCTAGCGCATTTTTTGGTCTGGTTTGCAGGGAATAATAATGACCCACCTCTGGCCTTTGACAGGATCCTTCTGTAATGTCTTATTTGGAAGGAGTTTCTGTAGCAAAGGCAGGATCTGCTGGCAGGTATTAAAATAATTGTCATCTCTGACAATTTTCATCACTTAGTAGCAGGCTCTTTGGGTGAAGAACTTTCTACTTGGCTGTTTATGGGAGCGTGATAATCATTACTGTCTTTCAGAATATGACAGGATTTTCTCCTGGTATCATTATCTGTGCAGAAAACTTCTCCTGGGCGCTATGTGCATGAACTTGCTTTGTATTTAAATTCCATTACCAGCATGCTTAGTTAAGGGAAATAAGAGAAACAGTGCAGCATATTGCTGTGCTTTATTCAATTCTAATTCTGGTTTGACTGTTCTATTTGGCATTGCAAACAATCCTTGGTCACAAATGAACTGAAAGAAAGTGTATTTTGAACTACGTTAACTGCCGTAACTTATCTATAGACTCAAAACACAACCAGCATGACAGAGACGACAGTCCTGGGATTCTGGCTTCTCTGGACCTGTTCTGGAGGGCGCTGAAAGTTGGATGAGAATCATAAGAAGCTGTTTCTGAAGAGAAATCACAATAGGAAGTGGCATGTTCCCGTTAGAACTGGGAAATGTGGACTATGGCCTGGAGATGAAAAACAAAACCAGACTGACATTTACTGCTAGATTCTCCTTTGTTCTGAACACCATACTCTGATAAATTCTCTTGAAAGGAATAATGTTTCTTGACATGCAGATTAATTCTTGGTATTTGTCTAGCTGGAAGAATTTTCACCTTGTTCTTAAAGGAAAGCTTTTGCAAAGAAAGTTATAAAAAGAACAGGAATATCTATTTCTAGTATTGTCTTTATTACAGGCTATTCAGTAGCCAGTCTGGCTGCAGCTTTGACTTGCTGGAAGATGACTTTTAGGTCTAGCAAGTACTGTGTTGTCAAAGTAATAAATTATATTGGCTTCCAAGATGCCATGACTTTGATGTTATCTAAATAATAATGATTATGATTAATTTTCATCAACTTGCTGAAAGCTGGATTCTTCCAGAAATGCTTAAGTTAGCAAAGGACACCAGCTCTAGTTAAGTCATGAAAGTCAGTTCATGATAGTACCTGTCTTACTTCTTAATCTTTTAAAGCATAAACTTTAAGCCTATTGGGTGTCTGTTATTGTGCACACACACCCCTGCCAAGGGGAAATTGTTGAATTGCGTTTGGGCCCAAGTGAGGTGTTCTTGTGGCTTTTTTTTCTTCTTCCAAGCTGTTTTGGTTTTTGGAAAAGTTTTATATAAAAGTAACAAAAGTCATAAGCAATAGTAATGTAAGAAGACGCTTCTGTAGAATGATCATAGAATCACAGAATCATAGAATCAGTAAGGTGGGAAGGGACCTCTGGAGATCATCTAGTCCAGCCTCCCCACTCAGCAGGGTTAGTGAGAGCACGTTAGACAGGGTTGCATCCATGCGGGCCTTGACTATCTCCAGAGAAGGAAACTCCACAACCTCTTTGATTTATCTGAGTCTTTTATAGCTGAGAGGAATATTTTCTTTGCAGTGCAGATGAAACAGAAAATATTTGTCTTTTTTTTTTTCTTATGTATAAGTATCTCACAATTAACCACAGGACTTTCAACCATTCCGGGGTCTAGACATGTAGGTGCAGCACTTTAGATGTCTTCCCAGCAAATCCCCAAAGGCGTGAGATATCTTGTCTCTCGGGACTTGGGATAATATCCATCAATAGGCTTTGTTGATAGAGGAAAACAGAGGCCACAGTTTCGTTGTATTTACAGTGTTTGCTATTCGGTGAGTGATGCACCTGGTGATCCTGCCATTACACTCGCCTCCTCCTCCTTATGACTGTCAAAGCATTTTAACTTTGCATCTGTATGTGTAGGGTGCCCATATGTATACTCATACATAGGTATGTGTATGTGTAAATACACAATCACATACACCCCTGTACATTAATACACGCACACACACACACACACACACAAAACAGCTGCATGGCTAAAATCCATGTGATAGTCGTGAAGAGATTATGTATTTGTGTATGGATGGAGGATTAGACAGAGCTCTTGCATGAGGGGGAGTTATTGCTTTCTGCGTTCATACATCGCCTTGGGAGGCATCGTCTTAACCGGAGGTCTCCAGCCTCCTCCTGCTAGATAGCGCCAGGATCCAGGGAGGAACTAAGGAGCTGTTGCATGCCAAAATGAATTTCCCACACAATAATAAAAAATTCCTAGCCATCATTTTGTTTTGAGCTTTAGATTAAACTGTGTTGATGGGTTGGTAATTTTTTACCTTTGAGGGAAAAATATCAGTCTGCAGAAGTGCTATAATCTCTTGGGACATTCTATACAAATGTTTTTAATCTGTTTGCTTTGAGCATGTGATACTATTTGCTGGTGGTTGCAGCTTCAGTGGAAGGTTTAAGTGTTGTCTATTCACCCTGTGCTGCATGAAGCAATTACCTTTATATATTAATGTGTGCTCCTAATTTTTTTTCTTACTTTCTTTCTCCAAACTTAAAAGCGAACGTTTTTGAGAGGGGCGAAATGCACCTTTGTCAGAAGCGCTGGTAATTAACACGGATGTGCAAAGCCAGCCTCTCCTTGTCTGATAATGCTGCTTTTATAGGGGGAGTGTTTGCCCCCGTAGACGGGAAAACCTTGAAGGCTGCATCTGAAGTTCGTGGGGTGGACGAGGGAGGCGGGGGGAGGCGATGTCTCTAACTGGCAGGTTAGCTAGCTTTTTCTCTGCACTTAATGTAGGCTGCCTGCCGAGTGGGAAGTGCTGCCCAACTCGCTGCAGAGGAAACGGAGATAAAAAGGGAAGAGAAATACAGTGGGGGAAAGGAAAAAGGAGGGTTTTGGTCTTTGGTCAGAAATTATCAGTGAGCAGACAGAAGACGTCATGCCCCTCTACCATCTTTATCTTCTGGGGAACCTAAAGTTTTACAAGATACTTTTAGCTTCCTGGTGTGTATGAGCAATTCCCCCACCTCATACCTGTTCTTCTATTTCATATTAAGTTTATAATGGTTTATAGGCCTTGCAGAACGCTGTGTAGTGTCACAAGCCAGTCTTTGCCACCTTGCCTCCCAGGTTGTGCTTTTCTGTGAGGTGGAATAAAAAATAGAGGTTCATTGACTGGCACATTCTTGTGAGTGGTCCCTTTTTACTGCTTTTTTATACGTAAAAAAGCTGTCTTTGTATGAATACGAAAAGGCAACATGCTGTGTGGATTCACTGCCAGTCCAGCTGATGAAAAAGGAAATATATTAATATTATGGCTGAAGGAAGAGAAGAATCTAGACATCTCCTGAATTATCAACAGGGATGAACTAACTTGAGGAACTGGCCCAGACTATGCTTCAGAAAAGAAGCGGACTTAATTGAAAAGCTGCATAGTTGCATTATCAAAAGTCATATCTAGCCTGAACAATTTAAGGTTTTTCTCTAGACTAGAGCACAGGGTGCTACTGTGGAACAGGACTCTAGTTTTGAGCCTGGCCTGCCGCGGATAGCGGGAGCAGGTGGATTTTGTGCCGTTTCTGGGCAGGAGCAAGCTATGGATGCCCGGTTTGCACAGGCACTTCTGCAGCGCCCCGAAGCTCTGGAAAGTCGCTTTTGCAGAGTCAGCTGTTGTTTGCATCTCAACAGTACGTGCGCTAGATGTTGTATTTTTCTAAATCTACATTCTGCACATATTTTAACTTTTGTACTAATAAACTCGTCTACTTCGACAGCAATTAATTTGAACGTTTTGAAAATGCTGTGGGTATTGCTCATTTGCTCTTGAACGTTTTAGGAATCATAATTGTGACATGATGCAAACCTGTAATGAAAACACTATTCTCCCATAAAGTCTGTATAGATTTTTTTGGAATTGGCTATTTCAGAGTCTTCACTGTATGGCCAACTTTTTAAATCTGTGTGGTCATTTTTTTAATCATCAGTGTTTTTCTCCTTGCCTCTTGAATATAAAAATTCCACTAATTACCAAATAGTCTCCCTTAAGTTAAGCCAAATAAGGACTTAATAACTTCTCAGAATCAAAATTTCATCCCTCTAATATTTTGTACATATATTTTAGATGCTTTTAGTCTATTTGAAATACCCTGAGAATGTCCATAAATTTATGTCATTTTCTCTTCCCATCTGTAATCTTGAAACAGAGAAAATAAATTACTGTTTTTGCTGCCTTTTTCTCTGTTTCATTTGAATGCTAGAGAGAGACATTTTTTTTTCTCTTGTCTGATGTATCAGCATGCTTTGAGCAGTAGAGGTCTTTTTAAGCTGTGATAAACTAAATTCATCTCTGATTGTTATTCTGAGTAAACTGCAAAAAGTTTAAAGCTAAGATAAGCACAGACTGCTGCAGGTGTTAATCCAAACCACTACAGTCTCTAGAATTTTTTCCTCAGCCAGAAATTTTGTAACAGGAATTTGCTGAGAGGGATAATTCATTTTACAGATTGGATCTTTTGAACCATTAGAAACTTTCAGCAGACTTGAGAGAAAAAGACTTTGCATTTTTCCTTTCCTGAATTTGCTTTTAAAGTTCTGGGAGGAGAGACAAGATGGCACCAATCACCAAAAAAGGTGGTGATGCCTAGGACAGGGGCTGGGGTACAGTTTACCTACTGCATCTCAAAAGAATGATCGCTGATAGACTGAACTGTGCTTCATCACTATAAATCTGAAACTGCAAATTACTTTGGCTTTTCAGTGCCTCTGCTAGGTTCTAGACTTGGAGCTGACAGTCATGAGACTGCTAAAGTGTGCGGAATTGTGATAAATTTGCAGCAGTGCACTTGAGAATAGAGTTTGATTGAACGATTCTTGAAGACAATAGCAGTGACTTTGTGCTTGCGTTTTCTGCCATTCTTCTGATCCTTTTAGAAACAGTGTAGTATCCTGTTATTAAAAGAATTGACTTAGTAAATGTGTCACACGGAAGTTTGATGATAGGATATGTATGCTTCTGAGGGCTCTCTATAGCCTGCGTCCTGAACAAATGGTTAATGGTAGTGGCCTTCATAGCGGTCTTTAGAATTGGGTAGGGAAAGCCTAAATATCTTCAGAATTCTTTGTTTTAGTGATTGGAAGGCAAGATACAAAAGGACTTTGTAAGTGAATGTAGTGCCGGCTGTAGTATCCGCAGATACGCGCTACGTTAATAGGAGTGCCAGCAGACCCGTGGGACCGCGGGCCGTGTTCCGTCCGGTTGCTGCCACGATGCCCAGGGAACGTTACGACCGCTGTAGTACCGCCAGCGTGGCTGACCAGCCCGCCTGCTTTATCTTGCTATCTGCATGGGAGAATCACTCTGTGGTTATGACCCAGCAGGTGCCGAGAAGCAGCCCTGTCACCAAAAATATTCTCAAACTGAAACCTGCTTGCCTTCTCAGCAGGAACAGAGGAAGGCAGCCAGCTTTAGTAGGTTGGAAACAGTATCCATTTTGGATTCCAACAATAGTAGGGTGAAGTGTATAAGAACTGGTCAGTAACAAAATCAGATGTGTAAGGGTCATATAATGATTCCAACCAGAAAAAGATGATTTGGGATTTTTGGTCAAATTTCTATTATAATTCCCTAACTGATGTCTTTATCATAAGTACTGCTAATCAGATTATTTTGACAAGCTATTATAGCACTATTTTGTAATATTAAAATTTGAGAATATTCAAAGATATCACTGTCATAATTAAAAATTTCATTAACAATACTATAGATCTAAACACCTGGAGGCTGTTGGTAGAAAACAAGCATCTGTTCGATTTGTTTGAGTAGTTTTTATAGTCTTCACTAACAATAACAAAAATAATTTGACTCTCGGCGTTTGTTCCATTTTAGGACTAAAGGGTCTATTTTACTACGGGATATGTGATTTATGATTTTTAACCATTTTGGTATTTTCTTTTGCATTTCAGGATTCCATAAAATGGGCAAGACTGCATGTGGCGAAACTTCCTGCAGTAAATGAGAGGGCATCTGAATCTTCTGCAGACCCACAGCTGTGTCCAAACTCCCTTACAAGAATCCGCCTGAAAAGGCTTTCCTTCCCTCCTTTCTAGCAATATTTCAGGTAAAGAAATGGATTGGACAGCACTGTATTCCTTTGATTCAGCTGATAAAGGGATGCAATGTCCACATAAGAGTCTCGTGTGCTGAAATGTGTAGGTACATAGGCAAGGTCAGCTTCTGCAGAGCTCTGTGTGTTGTTTACCACTGTCCAAACAACGTTTGCATTTCTCTTAGGTAGCAATGTCGTTAACATTAGGGGTTTGGTTACCTAGAGTTGGATCTATTTTTATTTTTTTATGTTGAAATGGTTCTTTCTGTTGAGGAGGTAAAAGGTAACTACGGTCTTTTGGAAAGTCTTGCTGTTGCGTGGGCTGAACAAACATGACATGTATAGAAGCTCTACCTCATTACTTCTGTGTGCCTTGAAGGGTGGTATTCCTCGCTGTGTGCTTCGTGACCAAGGCTGTGGCCCATGAGCACACCTAAGCTTCCATTATCACTTAGAAGGGTAAAAGCCAAGGTATTCTCTGTTCGTGATGGTGTGATTTATGGTGAAGCTAAACGTATGTTTTACGTACCACTTTTTTTAGGTGTCTCTGTCTGAGTTTCTTTAGAGTAGTTTTCTTCTGATGCCACTTAAAGTCCAAATAAATATGTGTTAGTGTTGTTGGAGATGAAGGTTTGTAGCTGCGTGCCTTCCTAGAACGCCAGAGGCATGAGAGGAAAATGTTTGGCTTGGAGGAAGCAGGGCAGGGGAGAAGGAATGCAAATGAACATTAGGATTAAGGAAAACTTTAAGAAATTAAATCCTGCAGGTCAAATTAGAAACATAGCTGTCAAGGTATTCTTATCACATAAAGTATGGCTAATTTAAATGCTATCATAAAAAGTTAATTAAGCATAATCTTCAAAAACCTGCAGGATAAAAACTAAAGGACTAAAATTAATAGTGCAAGAATGAGATTTGTTCAGTTTTAAACTAATGGTTTTTACATGATATCTTCTGTTATTTAGGGACTGCAGAATAGTAAATTTTTATCAGCATTTAGTTTTGTTTAATTTAGAGCAGGGTTCTGTAATAACATTTACCATGGAATACTTAAACGAGGTTAATTATGCATGTCAATTTTTGTCCATAAATCATTTTTAAAAATAGGCTTGAGACACAAAGTGAGTAATACACTACATTAGTGATAATGTATTTTAGAACAGTGTTTTTATTTGGATGCAGCAGAAATGATGGTGGTGATCATCGTATATTTGTAAAGTCACAATCGGAAACAAAGTAAGATTTGATGAGAGATCCCAGAGTGTAAAGCAGGTAAGTTCTCTAGAATGGCCATGACTTGAATCCAAAATGAGGAAATCATGCTGTCCTTTGGAAATGATGTACAGACCATGATCTGTAGTATGTTTCTTCACAGTGGTTGCAAACAGATTTTCTGGGAAAGCAAACATCACTCATTTTGTATCACCTTTGAAATCTTTCTCCAGGAGTGTGGGCATTCTACCTAGCATTCTTCGACAACTGGATAACAAAGGGGAAACCTTTTGAGCTGCAGGTGTGCTCTTGTTGACAGGGTTGTCTAACTAGTAGTGCATACAGCACATCTGGAAAATGAACTGATCCACTGGAACACTCTTTCATTGAAAGATGTTTCTTTTGATTGCAGCCACAGAATACATGTTTCATTCTACAATGAAAGCGTGTGCCAGACATCCTCTCTTCCAAAGCCAGAGATGATTTTAAAAATCAATTAGGTTGCTAAGTGATTGCAGCACGCTTATCTGCTGCATCGTTTACAGACCTCAAGAATGTAAAACCTAGAAAATGATTGGTTAAGGGACATCACGAATGTTAACACAGCCCTCATAATAAGTACATTGGTCTGAATCCAGTCCTTGTGGCCCACCCGAACGCATTCTTTATATAGCCCAGAAAAGGAGAATTTACATTCTGTCAATGTGAGAAAGTCATCAGTTCTGCCCCCAGAGCAGCCTAGGGCAGGTTCAAAGCCCCCTAGGATGTAGCTTGTAGATTCAGGGGCCTATTCTAGCAGTTAAGGAGAGCTGGAGCACTGTGGTACGGGGACCAGGCTGCAACTTGGTCCAGCTGTATGCTACTCTGTTACTAAGCTGCCTAAGTATCACCAAAGAATAAGCTCTTTGTGATAGGCAAATAAGGAATTTTGTGCTCCAAAAGGAGCAATAAAACTAAATTGTCTCTAGTGACCTGTAGTAGGAGGAAGAAAACTGATCAGAGTATTTTTCTGATCAGAGAAATAGTTATTTCCTCGCAAAACCTTAACTCTGGCCCATAGTTACAGAAATGATGTGTGGTATTTGTTAGCATGCTTTTTGTACTGAACTACGTTCTTTCAAAGGATGATAATTAAGGCACTGAAGGTGTGTGCCCAACAACAGCAGTGAATAGAACTTAATTTTGTCAGCTGTGGTAGGTTCTGAGAAATCTCCAGCTGAATTCAACTTCTACTAGAAAAAGCTCACTGGATTCCTAAGACAGCACATCTGGTATCTGACTTAGTCATCTAACTATTGATTTATCTGTCTAGTTTACCTAATCTGCTTTATCAACCAAATCTTTTAAAATCTAGTTTTATTTCATCAACCTTTGTTTTTCTTTCTTCCAAATATCCTATTGCTGTGCTATTTTATCAGGGAAGCTGAAATCAGTTAATGGAATGGCATAAAGGATGAATGAGTGATTTTCTTGTACTATTTTATTTATTTTTAATTTCACATTGTTTTCCTTTAATGCTTTGTCTTCTACTTTGCTTTCTTCTTAGTAAACTAGATAGTCTTTTTTTTTTTCTTTTACCTAAAATTACCTAAAATTTTACTTAAATCTGGAGTATCTGAATGCTTGTGCTGCATGAGACAATTGCCAGTAGCCAGCAGAGGCACAGTTTGTCCATACATTGTGGGTAACTTCATTAGCTTAAGTGAGATTACAGGGACTGTGAATGAGCTCCGTGCGTTAACACCCATCTAAGTGTTATGGATCTAATAATGTTGTGGAACATACTTTTGGTGATATTCAGAGAGAATACAGATTTGTCTGGGATAGAGAATATGTGTCCTGCAGAACGTGCACATGCGTAAAGGTATCTGTCTATATATGCACACACAAACAGAGCAAAATTAAAGCTTTCGGTCAAGTAAAGGGTGATACTGGCCATACATCAAAAAGCAGAGAAAAGGTAGGATGCAGTTGTTTTTATAAAGGATCCAGCTGTGCCCTGGGCTGGTGCAGGACCCCAGTGAACAGGGAACCCCTCATTTCATAGCAGAGACAAGGAGAACTCAAGCAGTGGTTACAGGGAAAGTTGTATCTTGTCCCTCTGCGCAGGGTGATGTGAGGAAACAGGCAGCCGCTGACTCTTGATGTATTACAGCGTAGACCCACTGGCCAAAATCTGACAGTCAGGTCAGCTTAGGGTTGAGGAGGGATTGGTACATCTGCCCCTAACTGAGCCTTTGTACATAGTGCTGGGAGTTACTCCATATACAGCAATACTGCAAAACCGAAACATTCCCTCCCTGAAGACGCTGTCCAGTGCTTTTTCCTTCTGTGACTCCTGGCCAGCATAACTCTAGGTTGCTAAAATGCCACATAACCAAAATGGGTGCGGGTTGTTCTGTGCGAGACAGATGCGACTGCTTTAGATAAATCACTAGCAGGGTGATTTTCTGTGTGTCTTGATCTCTCTGTGAAATGTGGGTGCCTAGGCCTCTTGGGATAGGACTGCAGTGAAACTTGGGGATGTGATTGCCTCCCCAGGGCCGCTGCACAGATCCACTTGGATCTGGCTAACAGCGGAGGTATGTCAGCGCTGGCCTCCTCGTGGCTGCCCCTCGAGCCTGCATGTTGAGCTCCTGGAGCACTTGTTCAGCTCTTGCTCAGCTCTCTTTTGCGGCTGCTGTTTGTTTTCTGAGCTGATTCATTTGAAGTTTGTGCAGCTCTGCCTACGCAGCCTGTGCTGAATGCAATGCACACATGCCCCCAGGCGCCTGGGTGATGCTGGTTAACAGTGTTTGCTCCACTCAAAGACTCTCTAATTTAGCCAGCAATGGCGTAATGTGATCCCGTGCCTGAAAATGAGAGTTAGAAGCCTTCAGATTGGAAATAAAAGGCTATCTTTTTATAAGTCATAGTAATTAATTATTGGCATATTTTATGCAAATAGTAATTTTGTTTTCATGTACCTTTTTAAGAAGGATATCTAATTCTCGTGTAAAAACACACCTCTGATAGAAATGGAGGTATTACAATTACCAGCTGAACATCAAGCCCATATTCTTCTTCAGCAGCAAGCTCATAGGCTTTGTGCACAAGTGAGCATGCACTTATTCATTCAAGCCAGAAGGTGAACCATGTTCTAGTATTTGGCCCTTTTGGTCTTTAACAAACAAGTGATGGGTTTTCACAGGTGCTAACAAGCCGTGTGGTGTAATTCTCATTCCTAAAAACCCCGATTTCAAGACCTTTGTGCAGACTCCCTAAAGCATTGGTATTTGTTATAGCATTCATTCTGGGAGACAGAGGTTTGTGTTTCTTTCTACTCTTGGTATCAGAAATTCGTGTTTCTGTTTGTTGAAAAATTCTTTGCTAATATGTGAAGAAAGAAATACAAAGAAATCCATCTAATCCCAAATGTTTTTTCCTCCCAAATGCTACTTCAGATCTAATGCATTAATGTACTTATTTCAGAAACAAATCACTATTTATATTGTTTGCCTCCCTTTCTTACCAAAACCTGCCTGTTTTCCATTTATTATCTTTCCTTGTAGCACAGTGTTAGCTGTTTGTCAGATACAAGGCTTCAGGGCTGAACTAATACTCTATTCATTACTAGAAGTCTGGTAATGAATAAAAAATCAGTCCTATCTGAAAGTATTTTTGGCCTTGAAGAGTTGTGATTTTCTGTAATGAATGCTTTTTATGTTATGTAATGTGACTTGTCATATTTGAAAAAGGAAAAATGGTATTTATTTAAAGAAAAAGATTCCCTGGATACTGCATGTATGTTTTCTTGAGGACATGATGCTCTGGAACAATATTGGCATCTAAAACCTGACTTTCGAAAGATTATTTGCGGTGTTTTCTTCTTCCCCACCAGCTTTCATTTTCCTTCATATTGAAACTCCTTGTTTAGACTCCTATCCTCTATTCATGTTTCACATGTCCTTTTTGTTCTCCTCTTTTCAGTACCTTACTCACTATTCTTTTCTTCTTGATTTTTGGAGCTACTTTCCAAATTGCTCCTTACTGTTGGGGACTAAGCACAATCACATTTAAATTTGATCTCTTTCTTGCTCCTAATCCCACACCTTTCTTTCTTGCTTGCTACTTGCCCTCACCTTTGTCTTTGGTATCTACTAGGCTAATTTAGATTATATCTTCTTAGGATCACATTTTGTAGTGGTTTTGTACATATTCATTACATTGCGTGCAAAGTTCTGGTGTTAGGTAGAAACTTGAATGACATTCATTAATTGGCTTATCTGATGCATCTTCGTTTTGGAATTAACCATTCCTATTTCACTATCAAGTCTTTAGAAATGAAGACCTAACTCCACTGAAGTCAAAATTCTGCTGATCTCAGGAGGGACAGATACAAATCTGAGTGGATTTTAATGAGTCTCGAATGAGAGGTAAGACCCAGGCTGGCACTCTGCCCAGGGATGTCATCAGTTTCTTGTATTTTTAACTCATGTTGAAGTCTTCTTTGAACATGCCTGTGTACATGTATATATGTCAATCTGGTAGCCTTGGGAAGGAGTATTCCATTTGGAAGAAGATCTGAGTAATGCAAGAGTAATGAGATCACTTTGTTCTGGTCTTTTCTGGTTACTTATAGCTCTAGTGTCCAGCAAGGATGATTACGTTCTTCGTACCTAAATCCCTCTGTAGTTTCAGTTGCATATGGCATTCTTTGGCTCTTGTTTATTGTTTGCTGGGAACAATTAAACATTTCCATGTTTTACCCCAGAGTTGGCTGTATTTCGGTATTTTATGAAGCATTTCATGTTTTGCATTGTTTATAAAGCATCTTTGGATTAAAGGTCCCATTTGAAGTGAAGAATATATTACTTCTATCTTTAACATCCTTGATAACTTATAGATCTTAGAATTTTTCCTAAATGTTTTCTGACAGAATCGTTGAGGTTGGCAGATACCTCTGGAGATCATCTAGTCTGACCCCCCTGCTCAGAGCAGGGTCAACTGTAGCAGGTTGCTGAGGACCTTGTCCAGTCGGTTTTTGAATATCTCAAGGATGGAGACTTCACAGCCTCTCTGGATGACCTGTTCCAGTGTTTGACTATGCTCACAGCACACAATTTTTCTTATATTTCTACCCAGTGTCTCTTGTTCTTTCACTGAATACCACTAAGAGGGTTCTGGCTCTGTCTTCTTTGACCCTCCCTTTCCTTCTCCCATCAGATGTTTATACACGTTGATTAAGATCCCTCTGAGCCTCTTCTTGAACAGCTCCAGCTCTCAACCTCTTCTCATATAACGGATGCTCCAGTCCCTTAATCATCCTTGTGGCTCCTCACTGAATTTGCTCCAGTATGCCCGTGTCTCTCTCGTACTGGGGAGCCCAGCACTGGACCCAGCACTCCAGCTGTGGCCTCACCAGAGCTGAGCAGAGGGGAAGAATTGCCTCCCTCAGCCTGCTGGCAACGCTCCGCCTGATGCAGCCTGGGGTACTGTCAGACTTCCTTGCTGCAAGTGCGCGTTGCTGGCTTATATTCTCATTCCACATTTCCATAATTTTTAAAAGGGTCTCCTCTCTTCACTCTTTAATGTTTCGCTTCTTCCATTTTGGTCTATCACCAAAATGCAAATTTTATGTTAGAACATCTTCATTTTCAAATCTACTTGCTATAATCTCTGCGATAAAGCAGTTCATATTGTGGTTGGTAAAGTCTGCTCCAAACCAGGCATGTGAGGCATATGAGCCTGAAAAATTATATTTCTCCTAATATTTCCTACAGTATTTGAGAGTTTGCATGGAACTGTGAGTTAAGAAAGCTTACAACTAGAAAAAAAAATCAGTATTACAGTATTGTAAGCACTGAGAATCAGGCTTTCTGATTGAGGTTGTTTTATTGTGTCATTTGGGACTTCCTAAGGAAGGCTTTTCAACGGTGTGAAGCACTGATTAAAAAGTAATAATACACTCTATAACACTACAGAAAAAAAAGGATGACCTAATTAGTAGAGCAGTGTAAAGGCATATGGCAATCTGGCATTCACTCATAGCTCAGCTGCAGACTTGCTGAATAACTTGCCTAAGTCATTTATCTTCTCAGGGTCTTTATATCTCCATCAGTAAAATAAGGAGGAAAGGTATTCCTGAATGCTCATTGTTATTCTAGCACAGCGGGAAAGTTCATCCTTATTTTACAGAAGTGATCCAGAGGGGGAAAAAAAATCTACTAATTATCAGTTCTTCAAATATTGCAGTAATAAGAGCTGTAGGTATTTAAAAACAAACAAACAAAAAAAACCTCACAAATAGTATTCTGTTAAAATTCGCTCTATGTATGCTTTTTAATTTTTTCCTGGTGAATCCACAATCATCCTGCATTTCACATAGGCTATGGCTAGTCTCATTGTACTGCACTGCCTACTTGAAATGAGAATTTAATTTGCAGTTCAAATTCAGGGAATAATTGGAGAATTACAGGAATAACAAAATACGTGAATAAAAATAAAATGGAGGAGCAAAGGGTGTTTTGGAATTCTAGTAAAGCATATTAAATGGAAGTTATAAACCCAGCATAATAGATTGAAATTGTGGCACATTTCTCATTGACATGTATGACAACTTTTGCAGTTACGTTATAGCTTAAAATTCACTTTTAAGGTGCATTAATCTCTAATTCGTCTTACGGACTTTTTGCTCCTGCATTTTGAATTGCCAAAAATATATTAAAACAACAACAACAACAAAAGCTGACTACTTTTATACGCTGATTCTATAAGTAGCTCTAGAAATGATTTTTTTTTCCAGATAGAAAGACAGAAACATAATTAGTCTAACAAACAAATGCAGCCTCGGGAGTTTTCCCAGGCTTACTTGGCAGGATCCCTTGTTGGTATTAAGCCTGTATGCATCTGTGCAAGGATATTCCTTTGTTTCTAATTAAACTCCTGGGAAGCTTTAGACATAAATCTTGCAGAGCTAAAATCACTGTCTAGATCTGAACCCTGATTTTCTTTCTTTTTTTAAGCACATTCACTATTTTTCCTAAAATGTAAGACTTCAGTTCCATTAAAATTATTCTGCAAATCTAGAATTTCATTCAGAACTCCCAGCCTTTAAAACTGTAGATATAGTTCCAAATTAGAAAACTGAATCTAAATCTTAATCAGAAGTGAGATCAATTTTTAATTCTAGCTATTCAGCAAAGGTCTTTTTCTATTAGCTTGCCTTGATTTCAAGTGCAGTGCTGTGATTCTTGCAGTAAGCCTGCAATTATTTGAAAGATGAGTTAGTCGTCTTCCTTTCCAAAACAGAAAAAAGGAACTAATTAAAAAACTCTAAATTTGATTATAAAATAATTTAAAAAGCAGTAATTTTAGCCAAAATAAAATCTGTCCGTAGCAAGTAACCTGGTCTGTTATTACAAGTCACTTCTTGTCTGTGCTGCTCTGTTTTATAAGATCCATCTCATCTCACTGAGACAGGAATGTTACCATCTTTAAAGCAGATATTCCAAAAATATCTCACTTTTGTAATAGTTCCTGCCACAGGTGGTGACACAACAGGCATTACGTCTCTGGCAGTCCCGGTAGAGTTATTAGTACACGGAAGGTTAGCGCTTTGAATGCTGCCTACTACTTCATCTTTAGTCTTCCCATACCCACCACTGCAGCCGCAGCAATTGCTGTGGCTTCGGCACAGGTTCTGCTGTTGGCAGTATCCTGCCATCCAAAAAGGGTTAACTGAACCACTGCATGAGAATTATTTTTGTGGTGATCGTTAAAACAACGGTTCCACTTACGTTGTGATGGCCATAATTCTAGTAGTTTAGTTTGATTCACTAGATCACTGACCCTTAAAGAAATTTCTTACGGGTTTTGGCTCAGAGGGGAGATTTTATACTCATATCCTATAATTTCTGGGGGTTGCCCCAAAGGAATGGAACCTACCTAACCTAGACTTCGGAACTTCACCTGATTCCACTTTACTATCATAAAGAAGACTATGGTAAGGTCCAGCTAGGGCCAAGACCCCGCTTTGTCAGTTCATTACAGACATGCAAAGGCGATTGACAAGATGAATAGCAGATGACTCCTGTTCTCCAAAAGTGTGCAGCCTGAAGTGAGTAGCAGAAAGATCTCTCAGGTATTGAACGAAACTAAGTTTCAGTTAACTGAGTTAACAAAACTATGAAACTCAAGAATTTTTGCATTTTTTTCAACATTTTGGCAGAGAACGTTGATGTGAGACAGAATTGAAGGTTGCCAGTTGCGACCCCATGGTCTAGCCCAGTTTGCCTGGGACGAGTAAATAATCTCTGTTCCTATGTGGTGACTTTAAATCACATTGCTGCCTTATATGAGGCTAATACTGGGGTAGCTCTAGAGAGATTAATGTTCCAGGTTGCTCAGTCCAGGTGGCTTCTGCTAGACCCGGAGTAGAGGCTATTGCCCTAGATACCAAGTGTTTGGTAATTTTTTGAAAGAGTAGCAGTAGATCTTCTCTCAGATAATGAATGAAACTAAGTTTCATTTAACTGAGTTCAGAAAATTCAGCAGCAAAATGCTTTCTAAGCAAAATATTTGAGATGATTCTTCTGGTGATTATTGGTTTACATTCAGTTTGTATGAGAGTTTTGAGACCTTGCAAAAAATCAGTTTATTTTTCCACTCCCCCAACTTTTCAAAATCTCAACTATTCTCCAAATGTGGGGCGTGGGGGGAAGGACCTTTTTCAACCTAGCAGTGTTTTGAGTGGAAACTTGAGGCTATTTTCTGAACGAGAGCTCAGTATGATGCGTGGATTTTCTTCTTCCTGAAATGTGGAAATGAATTACAATTATGCTTTAAAGTCCACTGTGTACTACCCTGATAGCTCTCCAGAAATAGCTTCCTTTCTGTTTGGATAAGATGTGTGCTAACTAAAGTACTTTGCTTCTTTGCCAATTTAACCGCACTTTGTGACTGGTGGCCTAGTCCGTTTGAGTCATTAGTGGTAGTGACTGCTGAAAGTAGATACTGCCTTATGAGAGAATACATTTGATAGGGAATATCACCCATTGTAACCATGCTTTTTATCTGCTGACTGAAGCTAGGAGGTTTAGACTAGTTTCTTAATAGCTTTGCTGTAATCCACACTTTTCATTGTCATGGCTATCTAGGAGGCAGGTATTAAGTATTAATAAACCTGCTGTTTAGCGTGGTTTTGCAAGGTAGAGAAAATTGAGATCCTTATTTGCCAAGGCATTTAAAAGCATGTTAAAAGCCCCATTAAAATCAGTGCAACTATTCACATGCTTAAAGATAAGGCTTTATCAAGACTGGGACCACTGTTCAGCTCTTGACAGAATCTGTCTCTAAATATATTGCCTCTATGTTTCCACACACTTTAGATTTGCACATTAAATAAATCAGTCATCTTTACAAGATTGCAGATTGTAATAAAGCATTTAGTATCTAAAAGTCTTCACTTTTTCATCTTATACAAGCATCATGAAATCTTAATGTTGTTAGAGGTTAAATAATTTATGTTGCTTGCATAAGAGAAAATGGCATAGAGTGCCCATGGTCTGTGGGTTTGATTTTCTAGGTATCTCTTACAGACAAAGTACAACAAAATATATGTGGATCAGAAAATGTTTTTTCACCCCAGAAAAACAAAAGTAGATCAAAGGAAAATAACCATATAAATCAAGAAGACAATTCAAAGAACAAATAGATATTGTTGCAGAAGTGCTCAGTAATTTTCTAAAGTGACATTGTTTTTTTCATGCAATAGTAGATTCATCAGTCATTAAGAATTATACAAGTACGTCTTCGTTCTTTCCTTTAAAAAAATGTATTGCATGCCAGCTGAAATATATGTGAACCAAGATTTAATGGTGCACTCTACCATCAGCTCATTTGAAAGATTTACAGGAGAAGTTCTTTCACTTACTCAGGTAGAGATCTTGATGATTTTGTTTCAAGGTTGCAGTCATCAACAAGGAAGGCATTTAGACACAAGGCAAATGTAGTTTATAGATCTGCAGTTGGACTGAGGAATTCAGAAAGTCATATGAAATGTCTGAGAATAGCTGTCTAAGCAGGTAGTTTAAATCCCATAAATTGTGCGACAGAGAAATGGAGAAAGGAGATAAGCCATTGCTGATGGGTTTTTAACTTGCTGATTCATTTCCCTGTGCAGTACTGGTTTGCTTTGGTTTTGGTCTTTTCTTGTTTTTGAATGTATTCTTCCAGCAAATTGCTTTACAAAACAGCAATGTAATGGTTCCGGTTAAATTTCCAGCAGGCCCAAGTTTTGGATCCAAATTTTTCCATGCTTATGCGGTACCTGGACAGGGTTCCAGTTCAGGGGCATAAATAAGTTAAGCGGTAGTTTTTTCTCTGTACACTGAAGTTGAAACTCACCTTTTCTGCCAGGTATCACTCAAAGTCTTAGACTCTCAAAATGAGGAAAATTAAATTAAGAGTTACTTGGAAGTTGTTCTAGCACTGCAGAGAAATTTTATTTTTAAAGCAAAGTAGAAAAAGCTTTTTGCATCTGCAGGGCTTGTGATTGTAATTTCAGTTTTTCACCTTCCAAACAAGTGCTAATATCTGAATTTTGAGTCCAATACATTTACTGGTTTGTGATAAAGATAAGACTCTTTGACCGTATGCTTGACTGCTCAAAAATAACTAACGCCATTAAATTTGAAGAAGGAGAAAATTAATGATGTTCTTCACTTCCTTTCATTAAAGACATTAAAACAGATGTGCATCAAGTCCTCCCCCCCAAAAAAAAAATTAATACAAGCCAATAAATGCAACCTTTAAAAATAAAAAACAACTTTAAAATATTTACTTGTGAACAGCTTATAATGGAGTACTTAAAAAAAAAAAAAAAAAAAAAAAAAAAAGTACCCAATTAAAAAACATGGCAAAAATGAAATTAAATTGCAATAAACCTGCTGACTTCCAGCAATTAAAAGCCTATATTGTAGGTCTCATCTGCTTTATAAATATTCCATCGGAACAGTGTAGTACAAGAGTTTGAATGATGTGATTTTTAGAAGTAAAGCCATTAATTTCACCACCTTTTCTTCACTGCTGTCTAAATAGATCATACAGGAAACAAAATAACATGAAGGCGAGAACTGCACATTAAAAGGACTGAAAATCCATGAGAAATTACTTGATTGTGGCTACAGCCGGCACAGAGCGGCGAGTTGGCCGTCTGTGCGCGGCGAAGGCGCAGCGGGGGTGCGCGGGCGGGCGGGCGGCCGGCCGGCGGGCAGCGTCCCCGCTGGGACCGGCGCTGGCCAAGGGTGTTTGCTGCGGGCAGTGTGCCAAGAGGATTTTGCCGACCACATTTTACAGATGAAGGGCCTGAAGGTAAATGGCTTTTGGAGACCATAAAGGTAGTGTTCAGCAGCGGAGGTGGGGGAAAAAGTAAGTTCTTTTGGCTCTTAAACTTCGTTACAGCTTCAGAATCGGCTTTCCTTGCCTCCTTTGCCTGCTTCCTCTGTTAGAATAACGTTTTTTTTAATTGAATGGCTTTGTATTAAACAAGGAGGCGCTCGGCTCTGTGGTAGATGTTGGTCTTAGGAAGGTATCGAACGCCATCGTTTATTACTGAGAACATCTTTCATAGGGAAGCTGAAGAAAGGTACCCTGTGAAAGAGGTGACTCTTCAGGGATACCAGCTTGTGCGAGGTGGTAGCTGAAGCTGCTGCTGTTTGAACAAGCTGCTTTTCTGGGGCTTGCAGGCAGTCGATAGACTGGCCTGGGCCCTGGGGGTTATAGCCTCCATTTGAGCGTGTAACGGGAGCAGCAACTCTTCTGTGCGGCCTGCATTAGCGGTAGAAATCCAATTACTCCTGAGGGTAAGCCTGAGATGTAAGTAGAGGGTTTCAGGCTATTTTATACAAAGTTTTCTGTTTATGATTTTTTCCCCCTCCCTGACCTTGGAAAGGAGGTTTGAGTCAATACAGTATATTTCCCTTTCTCACTGCAAGTGCTTCAGCGTTGAGGAAGCTTATTTAGAGTTCACATTTTTTACTTTTCAGTTGGCTCCATTTTCATTCTGTGCATGTTTTCAGCCTTCAGCTCACAGAATTACAGTATTGAAATTTCCACAAAACAACATTTTTGACATAGCAGTTGTAAAATGTTTATTACTGAGATTTTATACTTCACTCAGTAGCACTGGATAACGCACTCTCCGGCAGGCAAAGTGTCCTTACTTTCCTGTATTTTTCTCTTGTCTCTAACAATTAAACACTATCCTGTCCAATTTTGCTTCATAGCAGCGTTCTTGTCGCGTTGTACCCTGTCCTGCTCCTTGGGAAACCTCCTAGGGTCTCTGAAAAGTCCATCCCTTGCTTCTGTGAGTTTTAAACAAAGCCGAGGCTCGTGAAGGCGTCCCTGTCCCAGGCAAACGCTGCGAGCGGCCCTGCGTCGGCGCGCTGCAGTAATGCCCCTTGAAACGTCCCAGACTTCCCACTAGCTCAGGCTCACACAAATGATTGATACTTGGCTGAATTTTGGATGTGGTGGGCGGAAGTACTACCAAAGCTTTCAGTGGCTGCACGGCTGGGTACAACCTGATTAAGATGGCAGGGTGAAAAGTAGCATACGGCTTGAGATGGCCCAGTCCCCCCTCTGGCTGTGTGAATACCTGGACTCCCGCTGGGGTCGAAGGCACCACGCCTGTCCACGTTGTGTCCGTACGGTGTCGGCTGGAATGAATCAAATCTCTGAGGCGCTGAGTGTACATGGAGTTTATTGCTTCTTGTTGGAGTGGGAATAAACACTTTGAAAAAGTAGTCTTGACAGGTCAGGTGAGAGCGTTGTATAAAGGGGTAGATGTCTGGGGTTTGTTTCCATTTCCTTCTTTTTAACGGATGAGAAGGGAGGTTGGTAGAAACAAGGGAGTTTTTGGAAATAACATCTAATATGCGATTCAGTATACAGCCTCAGATACTTTAAAAAATATATGTATAATCCAAAGTAAACAAAAGCAGCGTGATTCACAGTGTTCAATAACCACAGTGCAAGGTCAATTAACCCCAGTACAAACTGCAAGATACTTTTAGGCATATAATACAACCCTTAAAAAAATCAGCTGGTGAGCAAATCAAGTAAACATAATCTCATATTTAAAACTTAACAGCATATTTTTGCAGTCAATTCCAAGGCTACATCTAAAAATTTTTGGCACTGGCAGAAAAATAAGTCAGTTATTTTAGGAAGGCATTGCCTTCTGTTGCTTTCTACACTCCAGAACCTTGCCACTGTTTAGACCACGGCAGCTGAGACAACGTGTATTTCAGCTTTTGTCGAACCTTTGGAGCAAGTTAACAGGAGCCTTTTTTTTTTTTTTTTTTTTTTTTTTTTTTAAAAAAAACTCATTTTCATGCATCCATTTGACTTGCACTCAGATTCTCAAACACGATTTTACCATTTCTGTTCTGATGAAATGCAAAGTATTGTTTGCCACATGCAATGCAGTTCCAGTTACAATAATTATTATGATTTTGTTCCTGTGCGGAAATCTCGCTTTAGATTAGTAGCTGAGAGCAAAGGCAGAAAATGTACACCTTTCAATGGTTTGTTGGGTTTGTTGTCTGTGACTAGCCAACACAGTGCTCGAGAGAATGGGAGACTACTCTTTCAGCCTTAATTTTGGTCAAAAAACAATCATAATAGCAGAGCATTTATGAATGGTTGAGCAGTATGAGGCTTCAGTCTTTTTTAACAGTTTATCAGTGGAAAAGACAAATCTCCATTGACAGGTTTTTAGCTGAAATAATACTGAGATTGAAGCCTGCCATGTTGGAAAGACAAAAGTGAAAATAAACAACTACTAATATTTAGAGGGAATAGAGAACATGCACAGAGACATGATGTAGATCTGTCAGCCAATGCAGCAAGCATTAATTTAGCTTTCTGGATGCAACGCTTGGATAACTCGGATACAAGCCTGGTGCAGAAAATAACATGTCCATTGCTGTTAACCCTGCCAGGTAAAATGTAAAAGCAATTCTTTCCTCTAACTTAATCAACTGGTGTCAAGTTACTAGATGCAGAGTGGTACTAAGAGCAGGTCTACTGCGCAAACAGTTAAATTTGCAAATGGCAAATGTTTTATTTCTTTAAATACCAAAAAGGTCTTTGAGTTATCAATTTTTTGTGTGTTTATGGATAAGTTTGTGGGTTTGTTTTAGCTGGGGGGTTTTGGACACCTTTGAATGTCTACATTAGCTATGAAAACAAGATTTCAGGCATTAAATAGTCAGTAGAACAGATCTATTATATCCATTAAAGAGCAAAGCTAGGGGGTTATTTATACTGTAGAGAGAGTGAAAATAAATGCTTAATTTTCAGTTTGCTGGCTTTAGGGGCAGGAGAGGTGGGAAGGGATGTGATATCTTGCAGAATTTTAGTTCGGAATAGAGATTTCCAAACTGAGAGTAATTTTGTAGCACTCGCTTCTGCTCCAACTTTCCTGCATAGTTCATTCGAATGTTTCATTTTGAAGACACCATCGTGTCAGATCTTCAGCTTCTTGAAGGCAGCAGAAGTGCCTGTGCACAAAGGCCCGTGCTTGTAGGAGCTTGCTTATTTGGTGAGAGGAGGAGAAGAGCAGGAGGAAGAGAGAGGAAAAGGAGAGTATGAAGAATGTTGCCAAATTTTGCTTTCTAGGTCAAGTAATTACATGAAAGTCCAGAGTTCCCATTTTTCTAGCTATATCTCCAATTATTTTTCTTCCATTTAAGTGTGTTTATGTCCCTAATCATGAAAGCTGTGGTCTAGACTGTAAGACAAAAGTTCAAGGTACTGTTCAGAAAGGAAGATACTGTACTAAATGATTAAAAAAAAATAATAATGAAGTGTGTTATGAAATTTGTGAGATAGAAACCTAACTTAAAAGGTTTTGAATACTCAATTTGGCATCAGCTTGCTAAGTTAAGGATGTGAGACCGCCTTTTGGGGTCTCACATGCTGTGCTCCACTGAACCCAGAAATGTTCCCGTTTATCTCATGCCTGCTGAAACAGTCTCTGAGGACTTACTTGTGAGAGATGCCCAGGATCTTTTGCTAGTTCAGACTCAGGTGAAGGTATGCAAAGAAATGCTAAGTATTTCATTTCAGGGTCAGAAGACCCTGAATTTCAGGGTCAGAAGACCCTGAATTGGTCTTCGAGACTAACTTCAGAAAATATCACTTGAGTGCTCCTCTGAAAAGCACACAAGAAATTCAAAAAATCATAGCTAAGGGGAGGGAATAAGGCAGAGCAGGAGAGTTCGCAATTAAAAAAAATGGGAGTAGAATAACGGTTATGATATCAAGTTTTGAACATGAGAAAAAATAAGAACTTGATCTTGCTATTTCTAGTAAAAGAGCAGTCAATGGGGAGATGCGAGGATTTCTATAGTACTTCCTAATCTTCAGTTTTTTAAAATAATAAATTTTCTTATCATTTATAACTCACTATATGAGCAGAGCAGATATGAAAACCTCCCAAGCACATATAAAACAAAAACAATAAAAAAATTCAAAACAAAGCCCAAGGCCTTTCTGAAAAGCAGCCCTCATCCCTCAGATAAGAAGACAGAAGGGCTGCATTTTATCCAAAATGAATACAATTTCAAAATTCAAGCCCAATTCAGTGTTAATTTGGAGTAGAAGGGCAGTTATTTCCAGTGCAAATTGTTAAGACCACTAACTGTGAAGTGACAGTGATGAATACAGCCCCTTTGAGACAAGCTGGACACAGTACCAAGATGTTACAAAAGAAAATCCCCTTGACATGATAAACAAAGCTAAAAATCTCATTAGCATGAATGAGCTTCCTTTCTGACATTGACATTTCTGATCCCAGTGGAGTTCTAATGAAAACAATACACTGCATGCTGCCTCAACTTTTCTTACTGTTTTTATTGCTAATGCTAGTTGGAAGAAAATTGTGCTTGACCTTTAACTGGTTAGTTTACAGTACAGTCTCAAGGAGCTGACCATTAGTATGACCAAAGAATATCACTGGCTTGGCAGTTTGTTTCCCTGCTAGGGTAATGCTCTTTTTGTGATCTACAAATGTCTGTAGTATATGTCCAATCAAGACCTTGAAGGTGGGCTTCTCCGTAAAGGTACAAAGCAATGCTGATACATCTCGACTGTCAGTTTAAGCCATTCACATGCGGGTGGTGCACACACATGCCTCCATTTCCATTGACTTGTTTTCAGATGCCTTAGGAGAAATCGCATTTTCAGAAGGTGTTGACCTACTTGTCCTCTGAAATCCAGGTTTGCATTAAGATGACTGAACCCCTACTACAACTTACATTTTTAAATGAAAATCTTACTGTGGTAAACTGTCACAACTACTTCTGCGCCATATAAGTTGTTATCACCGCGCTACTGTGTTTGGTGTGATAAACAGCACTGTATGGCTGTGGTTAAAGATCTAGAGCCTTTAGCTCATATGAACTTAGCGAAAGCCTAAGGCATTTGGTATTTTTCAGGCCAGAAGTTCTGGATAGCTGTGGTTGATGCTCTGATGGTGATTGTCCCAGAAAAAAAATTTACCCCTCAAAGGGCTTCTCCAGTCACCCTGGAGCTTGCAGAAGGGATTCTGCACTGCTCCTTCTAAACTGCGTTATACGCAAAGTGCTGGCAGTGGGAAAGTCTGTAGGAGACTCCTAGACGACTTAAACTGCTAAAGAGGTAAACAGGACATGGTATCTTTAGCAGTCAGCCCTTGCTATACTGGTGCAGCTGAAGTTCAGGATTCCCACTTGTACAGTTCTGCTAGTTTGATGGAAGTAAATTTATCCCACTTTGGGTTAATAGTGTGTGTCAAAAGAGAATACTCTAAGAAGCACTGAAGATGTATGCAGCTAGCTAATAGAGTGCTATCTAAAGGCTTGTGAAACTAAGTGGTGTTTTCTTTAAATAAACTAGTTCAGGAAAGTTCTTACTATGCGCTGTAAATGACTTCTTGTGTAGCCACACCAGAAAGCTCTCTGAACTATGAAAATGTCCTTTTTCTCCCATGATACCTTATATGTGAAGTACAGTTGTGATACACTTCTGCTTATGGGGTTTAAACTGAACTTTAATTGAACATGGTGTGTAGTAATTTTAGATGAGAAGTCAATCTAATTGCCAAGTAATTGTCAGAAAATTACGTGAACAATAAAACATAAAGTTGTGTTCTCCGTAGTATACAGTGTCAGGTCAGTAAGAAATGGTTTTGCATTTAATTGACATTTAACAAAATAATTACAAGTCCTTCAGGATAATTAGAATACATACTGTATTTGCAAAGTACTTAAAATACTAGTTGACCTTTAGTAAGTATGTTAATCAATAACAAACATATAACTCTCTCTTATGCCAATTAAATGCCTGTGTTTTTCTTTCAAATATTTAAAAGTGAAAATTGAATCTTGTTAAATCATTATACTGCCAGGATGGGTATTTTGTTCTGGTGCATTACTTGCAGAGAAACCATGCAAAGTATCTTGTAAAATTCCCCAGGGATCTTACTGATCCCCTTTAAATTTACAGCAGAGATACTAAAATCTCATATTCATGTGGGTTACATTGCTGGAACTCATTCCCAAGAAAAGTGGGAGTTCTGAAGAGACCATCTTTCTTGTCGTCCTCTTTCATGTCCCTATAAATTTAAATGAATTTTTATCAAAGTATGTCTATCTGTCTGTATGATTTCTCCAACAGTATCTTCCTTAAGCTTCCAACATTCAGAGAAATATAATGAGGTAACTGCAAAATTGCCTTGAACATAAGATCTCTTTCCACAAAGAGATGTGTCTCTTCTACTGAGACAGAAAAATCATAATGTTTTATATATGCTAACGATTTAATGCAGTAATGGTTAGTGTGAAGTTAAAGAATATTTGTGTTGTGTTACGCTTTTCTATAGCACTCAGTATGCAGGACCTCAAAGGTAAGATTCTCTGCCAAATTCAGTGAAGTGGCCAAAAACAAGGAAGACAGACCACCATTTTCTTTCTGACTTTGTAGAAATTTCTCTAAGATGTTACCTTTGGAAAAAAAATCTTTTCACATCACAGACTAAGTGAATGAAGAACAGCACTTTCACTTTTAGTTGTGTGGTAAGTTGGCATTACTGTATTATAACCATTATAAGTATTTGAACCTGTTGAAGAGGTTCACATGCATCTTAGAGAAAGATACAGTGTATCAGTATGGCCATTCTCTTGCTGTTTCCAGAGTAATATACTCCTATCTTTGCATTAAAGGGCAATGGAGCATTAAATTGAGGATGATTAAATCTAGAGTGTGAAGGAAATGATTCCAAGATCAAGAATCAGTGAGAAGACAAATACGAATTAGGATGCAATAAAGTAAAGGTAATAATTGAATTAAAAAACCCACCTTCTGATATCCAGAGCCCAAAGCTGTGAGCATTTGAAGAAGTGCTGACCCATTTACTGGGGAATAAAAAAATGAAATTCTCTCTCATGTAATTGAGGGTTTGTGAAAATTATTATGTGTGAAAAGTATTTTGTAATTGTCAATATTGACACTGTATCTGGAATATGATCTAAAGACGATGGGGCCGGTGGATCAATGAGCCATTAGTTTCTAGAGAAGATTTAAGATTTAGTGGTTTCTTTCTCTATCTTTCTCTCTCTCTTTTCCTTATGAATAACAGCAGAAAGAGAGTAACTGGGTAAAAAAACCTCAGATGTAACTAGAGGCATGAGAAACTTTTCAGTTATGATGTCTCATATACTTTAATTATAACATAGTGCTATATTGTTTAGAATAAGGGATGTTCAGTTAAAGAATTGAACTGCCCAAAATATTTGGTAGTCTATATCCTCGGCAGGAGCCTGCTGTGGTACTTCTCATGTTTAGGGTGAAACATGCAGTTGATGCAGTTTCTATTCCTACTGGGCATGATGGAACAAAAGGTCTGCTCTTTCCACCCACATGGACTGGACATAAACATGAGATTTTGGAAAAGTGATACCATGTGTAATCTTGGATTCTGTATTCAACGGAAATATCTTTTCATGGCTCCTTAAGCTGTAAAATTCTGCCTGGAAATGAGGTCAATAAACTTAGGCTAAAGAGAGAAAACTCCATGTTCTTGTTGACTAAAATAAATTCTTTTTCAGTTGTAGAATTCTGACTAATTTGGAGATTTCTGAAACCCTGACTAGGATGAAAACTGAAGTACAAAAAAATGAGAAATATTTTGAGTAAAGTAATTAAGAGCTTCCTTTTCATAATATAGTTCCTAGACCCAGTGTTTCTTTGAAAATATTTTTTTGTAACAGTGTATCTATAAAAAGTCTACTCTTCCTCATTCTGCCATTAAATTGCTATCACAGTGGAACTTGGCAAGATAATTGCCTTTAATTTGCTAAGGACATGCAAATCAGATTTTATTTTCCAAGTAGTATATAAATTGTCTCAGCTCTTGAAGTCCAGTGTTTCCAGGCAGACCTTATTTTTTATTTTGCTATTAGCCTGTTTTTATCCCTAGGAAAAACCTCCTACATGCTCACCTAACCATTTTAAGGCATTTTTTGTTCACTCAAACCAAATGTAGTAATCAAGTGTGTGGAGCTGTTTCATTTTCTCATCCTGTACAGTTCCCAGCTAAGACTGAAGCCACTTTGGGTTGAAGGTTCCCATTCTGCTCCAACCTGCATTACGACTAGGTTCAATTCCTCTTCTTCAATTGTGCTACTCATTCATTACTTCTGAAAGCATGACGCAGAAAGAAAGCAGCCCATCTATGTCGAGGTTACCCCTGTGAAATAAAGCCTTATTTTACAGATATTGCCTTCTGAATAAAACATTGCTCACAAGGCTTAATCTAATTCCCCCTGAAGTAAATTGGCAATTCTGCAGTGAAGTTGATGGAATTGGACTCAGACTCATATCAAAGCAGTGGAAACTGTCCCTAAATATTCCCTAAAACATCCTTAAACTTGAGTAGTATATCCAGGGTTTGATATACATGAGATAGAGATTTATTGTCAGTGAGAAGTTGATGATGAAAAAGTTAAAAGAGGTTTTATGAGCCTTGAGGCAACGAAATGGCAAGTGCTGCTATCAGTCAGGCCATTTGAAATAAAAGCCCAGAAGTCACTCTCAAAGAGGATTGTTGATGTTCAGTGTTAATAATTGATAAAATAATGTACAGACATCTTAACTGTGGGTAAAACTGCTGCAAGCTGTGAAGGTGCAGTAAAATAAAGATACTACATTGCTCTCCTTTAGCAAGTTAGCTCAGTTTTGAGAATGGTGGCTGATTTCAGTGGTGCCGATTTCCACCACGCAAGTTTGGGGACTCTCTCTCACAAATACAAATCCTTTCTAGTGGTATGAGGTTTTAAATTGTGACTCTTCTTTAAAGGTTTTATGTAGAAATAAGCTACTAACGACCCGTTTGTAAAGCAGTCGCAGTTTGATGTGACCTTTCCTGAGCACTGATGGATAAGATGGAACATGGTATTCCAGGTGATGTTTCCCTGATGCTCTGTAGAACGACTTTAGTTTTTCTATCCACTTCTGAAATGGATTGAGTCACGTTGGACTTTTTTAATGCTGTACCACTGACTTCCATCTCTCCCATTCCCATTACATAATAATGTAACTTTGAGTCATCTAGAAAAATGGGGAGAGAGGAAAATCTGTTAGTCACTATAGGGAACAGTTACCTAAGGACCTTGGCATTTTTTTTGCATAGCCTGTGAGTTTTCTGCATTTGCTTTTCAGCAAACTATGGATCAGATCTTGCGTGATGAATCAGGATACTTTTGTGTTTCGACATCTGACCGTGGCCAAGTCACTGTTTTCTTTCCCACCCTCATCTTGCCCTTTGTACTTCATCTAGGTGAAGCAAGAACAGGTTTTCTAGAGTACCAAATGCCGTGTTCCCTAATCTTGATTGAGACCTTTGGATTCACCAAAATACAAGAAAGAATTATAATGGAGTCAAATGGATTGGCAAAGTTACCAAATCATACACGATCCTTTATCTTTTCTAATATACGTATTATCCTAGGCTGTGTCTTCAAATGGGTTGGCTTCAATATCTGAATATAATATTTTTGCTAGAATTAGAATTAATTCAAAAATAAGAGTCTCAGTAATTAAAGGGATGCATCTCATCAGTATTTTTCTGTACACAAGATGTAAATCTTCTAGCAAACATCAGCAAACACAGACATTTAAAAATGCATCAGGAATGCTAAAGACTGTGTGACAGCCATAGACCAAAGTGTTCTGAAGCTGCAGGGGAAATATATTGTTGAATAAGAAGGCAACTGGGGGTAAATTAACTGTAATGGGATTCAGCATCTAATTCTCCCTTGCACTGTGCTGAAGATGCTGTGACTGAAGAGGAACAATTGCTTCAAACCCAGACTAAATGCTAGTCATGAAAAGCTGAAGAAATTTAATATGCCAGAAATAGATCAATGACTGCTTTAATATGGCTTCATGTCAGGCTTCATGTCAGGCTTAGTTCCTACCTTGAAGCTAAACTAGACAAAGCTTCCTTTACTTTGATACCAAACGTCTGTGAGGTCTAAAATTGGGGTAGTTCCATCAATCAGAGTGAGGAGGAGTACTGAATGAGGATTGGTCCTGAACTGTAAATGTTCATCACCATGAAGCTATGTAATCTGTTGCAAGGATCAAAGGAAGTTTTAAGCGTCTTCTTGTTCATTATATTCAGAATGGCTTTCTGTCTGTCTTCAGTGTTGTGCTACAACCTCAAGGGAGAGATGGTTTCGATTTATTCCTTCCATATTGCTCCCAATATTAGTGCTGAGTTCTAAAGGAAGGGTGACCACTAGTAATTAATCTTTCCCTAGTTTTTTCAAGCAAAAGTACCAGATCTACAAAGAGATGATTTGTTTTTTAAAGCATGACTCTGCTGCCACGCAGAATTCAGATGTCCATCTACAAATATGAATGTGCCAGATATAAAGATATACTGATATAAGCTGACTACTTTCTTGTATTTTATGCAATAAATGAATATAATAGCCCAAACTATTACTCCAAATTCTAGCACTCTGATTTTTAAATACAATAGACAGGGTTCCTGTATTGGTTCTGTCCATGATTTTAATAAATCATATAGCAATGCAGAACAGATTAATAGGTACTAATGTGTACTTGTGATAACCAAGCCGTTTTTTCCAGCCATTTATAGTAAATAAGAATAGTTCTAAATGTAGTAGGTGAAAATAACAAAAACTGAGTGTGGGCTTACAATTGGAGCCATGCTTAAATATTCTCCCTTTGCTTCAGGTTTGCCTTTAAATAGCAAAATCAAAGAGTGCTGCTGTCTTAGCCATGCTTTGTGTAAGCTGTGATGGCTACTGTACAGTAGGAATCTATTTGTTGTGTTACATGTTACTTCAAGTTAGTTATACTTTAGAGACGATTTTACTGAATTTCATTATGTAGGGAATGGGAACAATGGATGCCAGTTAATTCTTCATAGGTAGATAGTTAGTCCTCTAAGTAATTCCTTTATTTAATCTTCTACTATCATGTATGAGCACTACATTGATTTTCTGTAATTTTATCATACTGTTTAGCCGAGTTTTTAGTCTACTGTACATGATGTTTGAGCACTGCTGTATTGATTTCCCAACAAGATATTTTAGTTTCAAAATATTAATGACTCAGATAGTAAGTACTAGTACATATGTTTTCTGCTTCATGAAATCATTCAACAATGAGGAGGGAATAGAAAACATTGCTGTGCTTCTTGCTTTCTGTTTGCAAACATTTTTCTAGAATATACATTTCCAGTAGATTCCAGGGAGGAAGATGGAAGCTGTCACAAAGGCGATGAAGAAGTCACTATTAGGATAATACTTGAGGTGTGGACAGCTGTCATCACTGTGATGATTCGCTATGTGCAGTAACATACTGCAGTGAGCCCTTCCTGGAAATAAAAGCTCAGAGACACCACAGACATTCAGGAGGCGCTAATAGTTGTCACATGCAAACAGGTTTGGGTGCATTTGATAGCCACGGCAATGATTCTCTGGTGTATTTTCCTCTATCTGAATGGCTTCATGTCATTAGTTTCTGTATTAGTGGAAACTCTGCATCTAGCTTAAGGAGAAACACTAGAATCAAAATACATGCATTTATTTTGTATGGATTACTCGAAGCCTGTCTGAAGCAAAGTAGGATTACTGTGGTGTAATTACACAACTTTCGACTTGTGTCTTAAACTGTCACTATTAGTTCCTTGTGTGATGGAAGCCTTATTCTCCAGAATAAAAATAGGGCTCTAAGGTGGCTCGTTAACACAGTTTACATGGTAGATCTAAGACTTGTCCGTTTGGACACAAATATAGGACTCTGCCACTGAACTACACCTAAGGAACATGGTCTGTCTTACAATATGTGATTTGCTGGAAAATGAGCTTGGAATTGCTTCTTGATCTTTTGGACTTAGCAAGAGCTAGTTAAGGGGAACAGCCTATCCATGTGTTCACTTGAGAGCTGGCCACCATATGGAGCGAACATTGGATGTATGAGAGCACTGCATTGGGTTCCAGGCATGCAGCGGTTCAGGGTTGCCCGTTTGTCTCTGTAAATATGATCAATACTTCAGTATACTGATTTTTTTTCTCCTTTCTTGGAATGTTCCTTTCTCCTTTCTTGGAATGAGGGCAGTCATCTTTATGCAGTTACACAGTTTCATTTCTGTCTCGTTATACTTCTCAGCAACTGTCTTATTACAGTCAGCCTAAGAAGTAGCTGACTCAGAATCTTAAAAACGTAAAGGAAATGATATTTTTAGTTTGTATCACACCACATCTGAGGCTCTTTTCTTAGCAGTGCTTCTACTCGGTTGAGATGATTTGTCCTCTCCCAGAATTTGAAAGCCACAGTGGACCCTCTCCAGTGTTATTCTCTGCCAAGCCCATTAGCCCTGTACTTGGGATTCTTTGGGGAATAACTGTTAATAAATAACAATAAAAGAAGCAGTAGACCTTCCTCCCATTTCTGTTTCCCTTACTGCTGACCTGTGCTTTCTGAGATAAGAAAGCAGTGATATGCACATAAAAGAACTGCCCTCCACTGCTGAATATTTCATACGAGTTTCTTGTTGAAAGATTGATTTTTGCTACAGCTCTCTACCTTTATTTGTTGTTAAGATGAACATGTATCCTGTGTTTTGGAAATGTAAATATGAATGTTTGCTCTTTTGTCTCTGTTGAGGAACTCTGTGCCTAAGGTCCCCTTTTTTGCAGGAATTTGAAACTTGCAAGCAAAGGAGGTTTTCAGGTTGTAAATGCTATTCAGTTCAATCCTCTTGAGAGCTTTCCGTGCCTATATATGTAAATAAGATTTGCAATTTGTGAGTAAGGTTTGGTCAAAGACCAACACTCGGCAAACTGCACACACGCAAGGAATTAAGATACCATAAGTTAACACATGTATGATAGAAGATGCTCATATTAGAATAAATCTATCGTAGCGGTTGTGTACACTAGTATTTGTTTATCTTGAGTGTTCTAGAACCTGTTCAGAATACTTGCATTTTAGTGTAATATCCTGCTTTCATTAAAATATCCGGTTCTTCCATAATAGAATTTGGCTGACACTAGCTATCTCAGGAGACTGAAACTGAAGGAATTGTAATACTTTATAATATGAACATTGGACTTGATTTTAATATAGTCTAACAAATATATAGGGCCTGAAACCTTCTGCATTCAGTTTTGCACTAAAGTAATTCTTAAATACCATGGTGCATTTCAGTTATTGAAACTGGGTTTGTGATGAACTCAGCTTTTGTGCTCTGTCTTGGTTGCTGACTGCAGAAACATGAAAATGTTAGTTAGATGAACTAGCATTAAGAGTCGTCTCTTCAGTTCCTCCTTCAGCCAGTCTGCCAAAAATATACTTCCTTCTTCTTCAGGTGAGTTTGAGAAATATATATGACTTGATGTTTAATTATTCAAAGCAGCCATTGTGGGGGTTTTGTATGTATTAGTAGCACAAGTGCTGTTCCATAAAATTAAATCTCAAAAGGTTTAAGGGAGCATTCCTGCAAGAAAATCTCTGAAACCTTTTGTTCCTCAGGTGTGGATTTCTGACCTAAAATTCAGAAATCTCAAGAGCGTAATCTGTGCTTGATCAAAAGTCTTCAGCTGGCACATGCCTTTAATACACCCAACACAAAATCAAAAGCAGGGGGAGCACAAGGGGTCAGGGTGGGACATTACAGAGAATCTGATCGTGTAAGTGTGTAACCTGCATTGCTGCTGATTCACAGGGTTTAGGTTTTTAAAATAGATCATCTGCAGGTTGCTTGTTTGCAAATACCATAAATCACCTTTCTTTTCAAAGAAAAAAAAAGGGGGTGGTGTTTGTAGTTGTTGTTGTTATTTTGCATTGCTGAGTGCTCTCCTGGGCATTGATGGTTTGGCAAAGTTGTCTCCATACATGCAGTAGGCAGAGATAAGGGCCTCTACCAACCAGGGCAGCTAAACCTGGGCAGGAATGCTGCCTTCAACAAGATGTGCACAGCAAAGTTGTATACGATGTCACCTCACTTTGGAGAAAAGTTATTTATTTGTTTGCCCTCTGTTAGTCCTCCACTGCTAACCGTAGATTATTTTTTTCCTAATAGCTGTGTGGAACCTGGGGGGCAAAACCCACTGGGATCTGTCGGCTAACTTAGATCAAATTTTAGTTCCAAATATATTTACTGTCACTTCTTTTATATGGGACTTGTAAATCTTTTCATGTAGAAACAGTGTGGAACTAAAGGTCTAAACTTTCCCTTTGATGTCAGTAAGAACTTCACTGCTTAGTTGGATTGCACTGTAATATCATACATCCACTGGAAAAAACTTGATAATGTATTGGTAGTAACTTTATAGGAATATTTAAAGTTTAAGTGTGCATATTGATCATCTAGTACAGTGAGCTCTGCTGTGCAGGTTGCAGAAACACGTCTACATACATAAATGATGAAATCAGAAGTATAAGTCATGTAGACATTCATAGTTGTGAGCAACAGGTTTTGTAAATCAGCCATGTATGTGATTTAAATCTTAAATGATACAAGGATACCGTATGGTTTCCGTATGTATCCAAAACACCCTGAACCCGTGCTGAGGAAATAGTACTAAGGAAGTTCTATTTTCGGTTTACTGCAGTATTTCTTCTGAGTGGAGAATATGTTTTGAGTTGTCTTGAATGTACTTGTGTTGTGCTTTCTGTAATAGAAACAGATGTGTTGATCTCTTCCATGTGTAATGCCAATGTAAAACCTTAAAACCCATCATTTTGAGGGACTGCCGCTATTCTGTATCCTGTTAATGCTTCTGTCCTGTCTCTGATAAACTTGAGAAATTTGCAGGCAGAGTATTTATTCCCTTTTGATAGGTGTAGATTATAATCACTCACCGGACCAGATCCTTTTGTCTTGATGTTTTAAAAGTCTCTTCTAGAATTTTTCTGTATTTCAAGATATTTAGATTTTTATATTGGCCCTGCTTGAGCAGGGAGGTTTGGACTAGGTGATCTCCAGAGGTCCCTTCCAATCTCAGCCATTCTGTGTGATCTGATACTTTTTTGTATATACGAACTTCACCAAGGTTTCTGTGTATTGGTCCTTATGGTTTTGTGCATATAAGGAGATTAGTTCTTCTTTTCTTTCCTTACTGTAATTGCTGCATCGCGTTCAGAATGCAATCTGGTGTAAATATTCTGGCTACAAGATGCCAGATGGGTTAATTTAATTCCTAAGCTAATGCAGGCTCATTGCAAAAATATATTACTGAAGATTTTCCAAAATAATGATTTCACACTAATATGGATTGATTAGCACTTTAAATGAGGAAAATGATAATTTTGTGCATTAGGGCTCTGATATTTACATTGCACATGTTGTGTGTTTTATGCTCTCTAACAACTGTAGCCATTTTCTGTTCCACAATTTGTTTTTCTGTTCCCAAACAGCTGAATATGCTCTTTCTTATTAAGAGTCAATATTTCAGCTGTCAGCTTTTCATAGGGCAACAGCAAAGGGAAAGAGAAAAATAAGAACAGTGATCGCTTACACTTCTGTACCATCTTTCATCTGAGAGCCTCAAAGCCAAACATGAATAGTGAGGTCGGACTAGTGGTTTTATTCGTGGTTTGTATCTATGCCACCTTTTCTTGTGATCCTGCTAAAGATAATTAGCTATTGGAGAACGGATGAGTGGCCAGTAAAAAAAAAAAAACAAAAAAACAAAACAAAAAAAACTTACATGTTAGCAGTAGTGCTGCTGATTTTGTAGAGATTTGCACTAATTTCTCCTCTCTGGTGAGCAAACCATGTCCTTTCCTGGAAAAGCTCTTTGGAATGAGATACAAAATCAAGAGTCTCAGACAAATTAAGTCATTGAGTATCTTGCAGAAGATTTTGTGAGAGCCAGATTCCAGCACAGTGAATTCCGTTCCAGCTTCTTTTGTTCTCCCGTGATTTATATGAATACAATGTTCTCCCTTCCTGGCCTTCATTAATGTGTAGTTGTGAGCTGCTGAACAGCCTCTGATCTCATCTCAAGAATCTGCTGTGATTTCTGCATCTCTGATGCAGAAAAGCTTATTCAGGTTGCAGAACGTGTTGAAGTCTTTGAATAGCATGATGCTTCACAGCTCCGATTCTGCTCTTGTACCAAAATAAATCAGACTGTGTTCTGTTGAAGCAATGGTGTTTATGCCTTTACATTCATTTCAGTTTGGTGTATCTGACCTCGTGCTTTCAAAGCGGTAATGTTAATTTTTCTACAGATGCACCAAAGCTCAGGAGCTTAATTGAACTGATACTGGCAGCTGTTGCAAGGCGGTGGCAGCGTTTGGAACACAGCGCATGCATCTTACCTCCCACACCTCTGTCCTCGGAGGCGACGGCAAGACAGCAGGAAACACCGCTGGTGCTGATCAGAGGTTTCCCCTGATGGGACTGTGGCTAATGATGCTGTCACTATCGATATAGTCCCTATTGATCCCGTTTGTCAGATTCTAGATTGCTTTGATTTTAGCCAGTGAAACGCGCTCGGAGGATGTCCCCGTGTAAGACTGAGCGGACTTGTATGCCACAGTTCATACTCCTTGCAAACAGCTTGCAGCCGTTCTTCCAGTACAGTCTGTGTTCTGAAGCCTTTAAATCCAGCACTTTTTGGTTTGGTTTAACATAAGCTAGCAGCGTCGAAATGCCACTCTCCTCTGCTTGGGGCTTTCTGTGCACGCCAAGGACCCAAACCTTTGGTTTTCATTTCGAGGACTGATCATGTACTGGTGTGATGACAGCCGTAGCAGTGTTTAAAGTCCACATTACTTACGTATTTGTGTAAAAGACACAAAGACAAAAAACAGGCATGTAATTTTTCATTCTTTTCCAGCCTGATTATCTTTTTATTCTGCCTGTAGTGGAAGAACAGCCTGAGGCTCTGCTGAAGCCTCTTAGCCAGGGTTGAGGAGAAATAGTATATCGAGTATATTAGGAGAGCTGGCTCATCTCTAGTCGCAGGGCTCTTTCAGACGGTTGTTTAAGAACACCATCATTCATATAAACAGTGCCGCTGTAGCTAATTATAAGTGTGTGCTTTCTTCAGAGAAGCTAATCTTATTTTACAGCTATGAATCTTATCTTGTTTGTTTTCTAATTCTCTTCTGCTTTCACCCTTTATACTAAGGATGTAAACGCTGTAGGATAAGAAAAACTTCTGTATGCCTTACACGTACTGCTGCTGCCGCCAGGAGATCCTGACCCCTGGCTGGGGATAGTGACTTTACTGTGGTGTAGGCACAAAGTCAGCGTTTTCAGTTACATCAGTTTGAGTGAAATCTGCTGAAAAAAATGCCTTTGCTCATTGAGAAGAAGTTCAGTGATGGATTTTCTGAGGATCTGTTACTAAATTTCTACTCCTGCTTTATTTGAGAGCCGTTAACTTGAAGAGAATAAATATACCTGATCTTTCTTTCAGTCCATCACATTATTAAAATTATCTCTAAATACACTGACACTTCAACAGAATTATCAGTGTGCTTTGGTGTGTTTTATGATGTGGGTTGAATAGGCATACAGAGAATCCAAAAGAAATGGAGCTGCTCTCTGCACTTCTGGATGATGAACATCTGCTTCTGTGTTCTACAGGAAAAAAATAAAGCAGTGCAATGCGAATTGGAAGAGAAGTAGGACAGTCATTCTTGGGTTAAAGAAAGGAAAAAAAAATCTGTGTGAAATCATTTTACTATCCCAAAAATGACAGGGAGGAACATTATGAACAAGGTCTCATATTTCCCCAGTAACTAAATATTGCTTTGGCTTTATTGCTCAGTTGACTTAGTGAGAATGGATTTGTGGTTAGAGGAAAAAGCTTTAAAATTGCAACTGGATTACTTTTTTTTTTTTTTCCAAAAAATATTTTGATTAAAAATGGCTTGAAGCATTATTCCATTTTTTTAGGGAAGTTCTTCAGTCAGAATTTTACAGACTTTTTTCAACAAAACTGTAGAAATGAAATTATATGATGACATTAGTTTTGCTCTTCTTTTGTCCGATATTTTTAAATAGAGCTTGAGGGCATAGCTAATTAACCATAAGACACATATATAAAATGCATTCAGAAATTCATAAATCCAAGTGTTGCCTCAGGCTCAGGAACCCGAACATGATGAACCAAATGTAGACTTCCTTGCAGAAGAAACTTAGGTCTTAAATTCAGACCTTCTCCTTCACCCTGCTTTCTTTCAAGTCACCTTGCTTAAGATAAATCGATTGACTGAGATAGAGTTTTCCTGAGTGATTTGTGGTTTGAAAAAGCCAAGTACTTTCAGACTCTCTTTTCATTTCCTTAAAGAAGTCTGAGCTTTAAAGTGAATCCTTCTGTCTCAGAGCAGAGGAAGAACAAACCCTGCTGATTTGAGAGCAAGGGAGATGGTCAGAATCAGTTGTCAGTACCTATTCAAGACATTGGCATCTCCTTGCTTTTACAGGAACCTAGTCCTGAGCAGCCAAAAAAGAGCATGCATCCAACCGTGCATGGAAATTCTGGATGCAAACTGTAAAAACTGAAATGTCATAAAAATTGAAAGCAGGTGCTAGGTTGTACTTAACTCTTCTTTAAAGGTTTGGCATGACTGCTGAACTGTTGGACGATAGATATTCTTTTGGAGATTTTTGCACTGTTTGTCAATTCCTGAAGTATTGCGACAAGATTTGGAAGCTTTGAAAGAAACTTTGAAATTGCAGTTCTTTCACTGCAGGTAAATCAAGTCATGTTTCATCTCATCGGTCAGATAATGTGAAGTGTGATTCCCTCCCCAGGCTCCACCGTGTCACTCTAGTTTAGAATAGTAGGTACTGAAAGCAACCCAGAGCATTTCTGTGGGCTACGAATATATTGCCTCTTGAAAATGTGAGTACAAATTCACATCTTCTCAGGTCCATGTTCCTGTGCCAGCAAAACATTTGATGTCACAGGGGAAGAATATTTTATTTATTTTAGAGTGCAGTTGGAATCTTTTTTTTTTTTCCTGTCATAACTAGTGCAATTGTAACTTAAACTGATAGTAGTAACTTCTGTGGTAAATCTGAAAACAATTCCTTTCATGGTTGGTAAATGAAACTAACTTAAAATAGGAGTGACAATCCAAATATACATCCAGGCAATTAATATAAATTTGTCCATGCCTGTTCACTGGCATAATGGAGAAATTCATGCAATTAATTTTTCCTACTATGTATGAATGAATATTGCAGAAATGTTGTTTGTGCTTTACCTAGGTCTTGGTGTACAGTGCAAAGCTGAATTATAGATGCACCTCCACTGACTGTCTCAGTTGCTAATATTAACCTCCTGAAGTGGTGATTTGAAAAGAGTTAGATGGGAGTTCTCCTTACATGGCGCTGCTTTCCCAGCCTGGCTCTGCCTGTCATGGAGGTAACTCCTACGTCGGGCTGAAGCTTCGCTTTGCTCCCGCGGTGCCGTCTGTTGCCCCGCGGACAAGCCAACCCAGAGCACAAACCACGTACACAGATGAATCTCTCTGGTGTAACATAAAAGAAAAGGGTCAAAAAGAGGGTTGCAGAGCAGCATACTGCGACATCTTTCTGTTGTATAAATCGGGGCTGGCTTAGAAAACCAGGACAGGGCCCAGTGAGCAGAAGATCATCTTTGAGAGGTGAGAGCTCCAGGTGATGCACTTGACCAGCAAGCCTGAGTCCTAGGCACAGATTGGTGTGAACTGTTCCTGCAGGGAAAGAATCGAACAGGAAAACAGCACTGCTCAAAGTATGCTTTTGTCATCCAGAAAGCTGCGTGCGTAAAACTGCATTCGGTGTGCCAAGGGCACAGATAACTCCACTCACTGAAAAGCAAAGTGCATCAGCTTGGATGATTACCAGTGTCAAGAGAGTAGGCTCCCCTAACTATTTACAGTGGAGTTTTACAGAGCAAGAGGGAAAAGTGTCCCTAACAAGAAAGTGGGTCAGATGCACGGTACAAAAGAACAAAATGAGCCAGAATCCAACAGCCCACGAGCTGCCTCCCAACAGTTCAGAATCTGAGGACAGAATCGATGGAGGCATAAATGCCATTTTTCTAACCCTGAACAAAACCTAACAGACCTCCTGGGTTGCTTTAAAGGACACTCGTCCTGTCCAGCAGCTTTGTCAGATACAGTGCCACAAATGCTGCAGACTCTGCTTCACACTCCTGAAGCTTGATTTCTGACAGTAGAAAAGTGCTTTCTGCTGTTAAGCAGGGCAGGTTATCTGACCTGGGAAAAATCCGTAATCCTGATAGCGATGCTTCCTTTCAGCTGCCTGGGTCAGGCTTAAAATAGTATTTCTGAGAGGAGGAGTTTGATGGATGAAAACAAGGCTGCTCCGCACTTCATTGTGCCTGGGAAGCTTTCGCTTTATTTTGTTTAAGATGTAAAAATGGTCTCCTAGCCTACAGTACCGGTCTGTCCAGCATGGAGCAGTGTAAAGACTTGGCCTGTTTTTGTAAAAATAACTAGGGTGCCTACTTTGTACTTCAGGAGACATGCTGCTTGTGTGCAGACTTAGAGCACTTGGGAAATTCAGGGATTATCCTTCGCTCCAGCCAGGGAAAGAGCTGGGAAAGATGAAATCAGGAACGGCCTTGTAGAAAATGCAAGTAGTGAACTTCCCACCTATCTGCCACACCACAGGACCCCCTGAATATGGACAACCCACAAGCCTTGTTTTAGCTTTCCTGCCGTAGTGGAGCTGATGCTGCAGCTGCTGAGACTGAAGGATGTTCAATGGTTATGGGAGAGTTGGGTTTGATCCTTCCTTGCGCTGCAGCATCACTAGCGGCTGAGGTTGCAGGCTGTGGTCTAGCCAATAGCACCTACTTTACCACTTCTGCTCTTCCAAGGATGCTCCAATTTGCTTGAGTTTCACCCCTGAGCTATAGATCTTGATTCTACCGCATGACGGTTATGGAGAGTCTTTAAGTGACAGCTCAGTATTTCCCTTGTTCCCACATTTTCATACTGTGATTGAAGAAAACTTATGATCCTGTTAGGAAGTTGTTGTTTGGTTGTTTTTTTGTCTGGAAGTTATGGCCTTTTGATGGACGCGTTATGTACATGCTGACTGATTAAATATGACACTAATGAAAATATATTCAATAGTACAGGCTTGGGATGCCAGCCAAAGTACTCGTAAGTAAATGGCAGAGGGCCTGCGAGAAGGCGCAGGGATTACACGGTGCCTGCTGCGAGGTCTGCAGCTCAGGGAGAGCGTTGAGGTCAAAGCGTCTGTCCCACCGAGAGGGTTTGGTACAGTCTGACCTACCGCTGGTTAGCTTGTTTTTTGGTAATACACTTGTGATGAAATCTCTCAGAGGAAACTTCCACCTGCGTGCTTCTTAAAAAGCCTGACTTCTGCCTCTCTTTTCTAACCATGCGAAGTGTGTGCTGCAGAGCGTGGTGCAGGGGGGTGCTCACCGCGGGCCTGCCCTGGGCAGGGGGACGGCCGATCCCACTGCTTCCAATTTGCTGCAGCCTTTTTGAGGCAGAAAAGGGTAGTTGTGCTCACTGTCTTACAATAAAAGCAGACTTTTTCAATTAAATCCTCTGTGTTCCTGGATGAAAGACACTGTGGGATTGTTGCTGAAGCCTATTTACTAACCTTGGGTTGATATGAAGTGTACAAATCCAGCAAGACCCGTTTTACCATGGAGACCAAAAGTCAAAATGCTTTGACTGTCAGACTTCAGATGATTTCAGTCTGTTTTTCTTTCATACAAATATACTGAAATATAAACTCAGGGAAATTGTCCTGCTGAATTGTAGTCTAAGATCAAGATTGGGAAGTTTTTACTGGCTTGCAATATCTTAACACTTGCATTCTTTTTTCTCCGTAGCTAACAGTCTGCAGAAGGCTTTAAAACCTAAGCAAGTAGTTTCAGTCTTCCCATGGCATGTGAATGTTCTGTATTTTAGCTCCACAGGCCCCAATTTTGCAGAACTATTAAGCACCTGCTGTTATTCCAGAATGACCCCACAGTTGTCAGGAACAGATTTGTACACAAGAGGAGCACCCTCGCCCATTGAAAAGCAGTTGCCAGTTGAGGAAAAAAAAATACTATGCTCTTGGCATTTCGATGTCATCAAGTTTTCGAACATAGGAAATACTGAATACAGTGCTCTGTTGAAGTTACAGCTTGGAATAGGCAGGGTTCCTGGATTAAAAATTTCCTCAAGCGAGGAGAAAATGCTTCTATCCTCAAACTGCAATAGCTAATGTAGACTCTTTCCATCCAAAGTGAGACAGCATGTTCACTGGCAGTGACCTGGATTTTGTTTTGATAGACAGATATACGCTAGCTACATGCATATTTTGAGATGTGCTGCTCTGGTTAGCTCCCAGCAATCCCATCTTCCCCTCAGTCCAACCCACAGCTGGTTTTCATACCTCTGTTTCCCTTTCTTCCTCTTTCTTTCTTTATATATATATATGCAATCTAATTACCTCAGCCCATCACCACAGTGAAGAACAAGGCTTGGTCAACATTTAGACGTAGCAGAAAGAGGATGAAAGTCGTAAAGGAAAGTTAATGGCCCGGCAGTCCCTGTTGGGAGCGCTGTGGAAGTGGGCTCTGTTATTCTGCTCTATCAGTCATAGCTTGTGTAGCAAATCAGTGATGGTTTCCTTGTTGCTGCTGTTCCTGGAGAACTATCCAGGTAAAGAACCTTCCCAGAGCCTGGCTGCTGGCAGGGGGCTGCTTAACCCGTGGGAACCGGTGATATTTGTCCTGGTGTCACCCTGGACTTGTGGTCTGTGCTCACTCGGCAAACTGACTCTGTCCGCGTCAGTGCCTTTGGAAGAAGCTGTTCGTTTTAAACTAATGGATGTTCAACTGCTGACAGTTTGTTTTGGGCTCAGCAAGCTGGCCAAAATGCTGCACGGAACAAAAGGTTACTGGCAGGAGGCATATAGTGATATTAAAAATACCTAGCGTTTTTACTGAGGCTCTTTTCAGAAGTTTGGTTTTGTGCTTAGCTTTCATTTTAAGATGCTTCTAGACCAGTTGCGAAGATCACGTCTCTTTGTAAGTTAAACACGCATATTTACTGGCTAACTAGGATTTATGGATGCCTAACGTATTTAGATGTAGATCTTAAAAATAATGTTGTAGATTTGTTAATAATGTGTAACCCAATAATATTGTGTAACATAAGCTGTAAATATTGCATTTTAGAGGATAGTTCTTTGTGTTTGTGGGCATGCTGGGACAAAATATCCAAGATTTTGTAAACAGCAATATATCTTTAATTTATGCAGTTGCTTATTATTTTGAATATTACAGACAGATACAGAAGAGTATTAAAGAATTGTTTATACTGTATCTTGCTGGTATGAGCATGCTGAAAAAGTCATGCCATACATATATACTTTGCATAGAATAGTACAAGCTTGGGGAAAAATAAAAGCCTTTCTGGACTAATTTTTCCTGTTTTATTTCCATTCATTTGCATTGGCTATAGCAACATGATTTAGATGTTTCAGTGTAGTTCTGTGTTTATAGAAGAACTTGATGGGACCCCATCTTACTCCAGTTTCTTTTGTTTGACTTCTACTCTAAAACCCTAATATTAGCAAACATGAATATATGCAAATATTTGACTGCAGGCTTCACTATCTGAGTTTGCAACTAGGACTCAATTTGAAACTGCTTCTCCCTGGTTTCTTTTTCCAGCAAGGACTGTGAAATCTTCTGTTAAGTCATTAGAAGCTCATGAAGTGCTGGGACTGTGTTTGGTGTTGTGCCCATTAGGTAATGATTGATGCAAGTAAGAAGTAAAATGTTACTGTTCTGCGCTCGTAACTTTATGCTCATACAATTGACTATACGGAGCGTAGAGAAATGGGAAAATTTGTTTCGTGATATACTGCTGCTGCTGTTTGACTGATCTGAGATAACTGCGCCTTCTCAGCTCCCGGGCAGCGCTGCCGGGGTTCTCGCGAGGCGCTGGCTTTCCGGGGAGGAGAGCGCTCTGCGACGCTCCTGGCCACCCTGCCTGTGCAGCTGGGAGGCAGCGCACGGGGACACTGGGAAACCCTCCGCCTTCTCCGAGGCTGGGGAAAAACATTACCACTTTCATTAACTTCAGGTGAGTTATGCTATTCACACCAGCTTGTAGTCTCATCAGAAAGCAGACTCACCTTATAAAGCACTGCTCCTCCATCACGGGAAACTCCGGGTGCTGATTTGGGGTGAAAACCAAGAGAAGCTGGTAGGATCTGAACAGTGCCCCCAGCTGACACGCTAGTCACTACGCATCTGTCAATGCCCAAGATCCATCTCTGTAGCTTTCTTTTCATTGTTGCTGCTGCTAAGTGGCTGCGTGTGACCCATTGAAGATGATTCATACTTATACTGAAGAGACATTTGCAATATACATAGGAATATGGAAGAGTATTTGGCACCTCAGTGTGTGGAGGGACACGGGGGAAAATAGCAGTAGATTGCCTGTTGCCACTGTGACTGCAGTAAGTCCTGCTTAAAAAGATTGAGAGGACAGATTTAATAATATAAACTGCTGAAATACAATGTTTAGAATGGCAAGTCATCATGAAAATTAGAAAATATATTTAGCCATTACAAGAGCATTGCATTTAGTATATTATTATTTTCAGACTCTTAGTATTCCAGGTGCACAGTGCCTTATATTTCCTGACATTTTCATTATTTGAGCCTGGTAGTGGATAAAAATATTATGGCAGAATAAAAAAAACAAAAAAACAAAAAAACCAAAGAAACCAATTCTATTTACCTTTGACTTTTAAGAACTAATATTTATGTATATACAAAGGGAATAATGGCACATTATTTCACTATAATTGAGTCATCGCTTTCTGTGGAGTTCCAGCAACAAGCTATCTGGCTGGTGACAATGTTTCAGCAGTAGCTGAGGCCACCCCAGAAGGGCCATTTAAGGGCACTTCCAGAAAAAGAGAAGCCCTAAAGCACTTGAGGGCAGGACCGCTTGGTGGGATCAAGTATCGGAGCTCCCAGGAGATCAGTGTGGTCTTGGGCACTGTTCAGAGACCTTGTTATTAGATTTTGCATCTCACAGTGACTGTTCTCTGCTGTCTCGTGCTGAGTGAACCCTACCTTTAAAGCAACTGCTAACAGGGCAGGGACAGGGCTAAGGCAGCAGCCGCCTGGGCCACAGCGTGGTGCTCTGCAGCCCTTAAGGATCTAAGTCCTGTACATAGGACTGGGAAGGTGTTACATTTCCTGTGCTTCTGATCTTAATGCATTATCTGCGATGTAGCTGGCTACATGAAAAGATGCATGGAGTAAAATTCAGATTGCCATTAAGTCCTTTAATGCAATAGGAAGTGTACCACCACCATTAGAGAAATCATCCATCCCTGACTTTGAGAGATGCTCCCATGACAAACTCGTCACATATTGTTTTATGGACTAGATTATTTGCCTAAGTCATCAGCATATGATTGATTAGAGAAGCAAAATGAATACGTAATCACTTGTACATATTTTGCTTACTACAAATAAGAAAATTTTGTTCACTTTTTTTATTAACAGCTGATGAGATTAAAACAAATCATAAACGTGGAGTGCTAACAAACGTCTCTTTTGTACCGAAATACTCTGTGGCTCTCTCTGCAGCCAGCTGAAGACTGGAGGGTGTCCTCTTCTCTCTGTGTGCTTTCTTGGCTGATACAGCTTCCAGAACTGTGCTGTCAAAACCAGTCACCAGAATGCTGGGGCAGGAAATCCTTGCTGTATGAGTGACTGGGAGACAATAAGTAAATCTTATGTTCCTGTCTACTCTGTGCCAAGTACTGATGACGTCTGTGTAAGAGTTATTCCTTTGAGGAGGAAGGAAAAGTTCATACTTGCTGAGTTTTTGAATAAATGAGAGAGCTAGGATTGGTGGGGTGGAAAAAAAAATCCTAAATCATAATTTTTCAGAGCTTTGAACTGACAGCAATTTTTAAAATACAGACATCCTTTTTACAACATAAATTTCAAGTCTGTGGAATATATGCATATATTTTATTAGAGATGCCCTGGAGTGTGTGAGAATATAGAACCTAAATAAAATGTTTAATCTAAAAACCAGGAATGAAGCTGGGGTGCATTTGTTCCTTTGACCCACAGGGTTTTGAGGTATGCACTTGATCCTCAGATGTAGAACAAGGATTTAAGTGATGTAATGTAACTTGTCAATCCTAAGAAAAAAATGTGGTCATACTAAGCAAAAGAGATTAAAGATTAAGAAAAATGACACTGTTTTGGGAGAGTCGTAGATTTGGGGAAAAATATGCTCCCAAGGTATCTAAAACTGATTCAACTTAATATGTAACTCATCCAGGGTAAGAGTAAAACTGAGTCTTGAGCATTAAATGCGTAAAAAGCATCTCTGGGCAAGGTCCTTGTCTTTATCAGAGTCTTATAAACTACTCAGTTCACTTTTAAATATCAGCCTCTCTCTCCATCCCCTCTCTCAAATTATGAATGATGGGAAAATAAATAAGAGAAAGCATTTATATTCTTTAGCTAGAGAGGAAAGATTGCCTTACTTGTTATGTTACTCAGGTCCTTCGCATGATGATAGGAAGTAATAAGTGATGTGATTTCTTCTCCACTTCCTAGCTTGTGGAGGACTGAATCTCGTGTTCCCAAATTAGCCCCCAAGAACAAACTGTGCTCTCCAAAAATGAACTTGTCCTTGACTGTAGGTATCTCCATCATGCCTATTAGGTATCTCCAGTGTAGAAGAACACAGGTCTGTCTCATTCAGATTGAGCTGCAGCCATGAAAGTGAGCAGGATTTGGACCACTACAGAAATGGCATACGTATTTGAGGGTTTTTTTCTAATGATTACTTAACCAGGACATAGCAATCCTAAAAAGATGACATGTTAATGACTGACTTATGGAGGGTCCCCAGCTTGAATGAACTTGTTTCTTTCAAATGAATTTAAAATAGCTTCATTTGAAATAAAAGGAATAATTTAACTTTAGCAGACTTTTTCACGCTTCATATGGCTTTTTTTTTTTTAAAGCAACACCAACAAATTATAAACTCTTCTGACTATACTGTATCAATCTCCTGTTTGCTATGAGCCCGTTATACTTACAACCATTTTCAGCAGAAAGTATCAAGAACAGTATATTAACACGTAGTAAGAATTTAAGTAATTTTAACTGCATAGGCTGCAGATCAGAACAGGGAGCAATCGTATGCTCCACCTTGTTTGTCAGCTTTAGAGGCAGAATGATTTCTAAGCCCATGATTAAATGCTTGCAGGGACTGATGGCTAGTCACTTAAAATGGTTTAAAATTAAGCATGTGCTTTTTGTTGGTTGATGGACTGGTGTCACGATGCTTAACACCTAGTTGCCTGCGGTCTTTGTGTAGAACAGAGGCTGAAGATATGTATGAAGATACTATGGTCAGTCTGTTACACCTGTTTATCAGCAGGAAGTTATCAACTGTATTGTTGTAAAGTAATTCTTAAATTATTTTCCTTTTAATAGGAGAGCAGAATGCACAACGCTATGTTTGATACAGTTCTGTAAAACGTCTACCTGTTGTCCCTTACAAAGAATCCAGACTTGTGCTTCTTATAAAAGACGGGCTAATTAATGTCTCAGTGCTGTAGATTGACACAACACATCATTAAAGCTCAGACATAGTCATTACTTTGTGCTGCAGAGCTTTGGGTTATTAATATTTTCAGCGCTATGAGGACACAGGGGATGGGCCACCGCTCCACACGTTTCTAAGCTCTGTGATGGATTAAAAAGGGGATGCCTAGATACAAAGCCTAATAATACTGCCCTGGCCATCTTTAAAGCAATCTTCTTTCAACGTGCAGGGAGATGTTTCTATTGCCCCACTGAGGAGGAGCTAATTAAACTGATGGGAGGACAGAGAGCTAATTGGTGGCATGGTAGGTCTCCCAGAGTACTTACTGAAGAAAGTAATGTTGTATTTGCTTTAGAAAGCTAAAGGTCTAAGTGAGGGCACATGCAGATTCAGCAGACCACATGCTAACTTTACTGAAACTGCTTGTGCTCAAAGTTAAGCACATGTTGAGCTGCACCAGAGCCTAATCCACCGGAATTCAGCACTGAGGCACTCAGTGCGTTAGCAGTTTCTCTCTTGGTGCCATACCGCAGAGCAAAGAGAGCACAGCTCATGGAGGGGGCTCCTTTTCCTGGACACTTGGCCGTGGGTAATGCCCGTGGCTGCTGGAGTAAGCTGTTCTGCCGCCTCCTCGAGGCAGTAAGAAGCGGCCTAGACAGTGCTGCGGACTGCTGGCCTGGGGAAATTTCTCTCTGGGTTCAGCTAGAAAGGGTAAGTGCTGCCCTGCACAGACAAGCAAATTCCATATGTACATACAATACATATGCATATACTTCTGTGGCTGGGGCCAACACAAGGCCCCAGTATCGCAGAAGTCCTCCTGAGAGGGACTTGAGTGGCAGAGCTAATGCTATTCCTGCGCTCAGAATGGATTTCACTTGTAGGCTGGTTCAGGTAGAGCAAAACAATTGCAGTGAGGCTTGCGGCTGCATTAGGAATGTCTTCTAGGCTAAATTAGGTAGCCGTGAGGGTTGCCTGCAGTGCTGGTGTGCACAGAAAAGGCCTCTGCCCGGGGACTGTGTGTACCTTCTGCCAGCTTGACTAAATAGCCTTCCTGCTTTGAGTTTTGCTCAAAGGCAAATGTATTAAGACATATTAAGGTGCACGTTTTTATGACTTACTGACATGAGAATTTCAGTTCAGTGTTTGGCTCATTGAACTCTTCCGTGGTGCTACGGTGGTTGTATTATTGTTATTGACTGAATTGTCCTTTTCAATACTCAGTGCCATTGTGTTTTGCTGACCAAGGTAGACACTTTTGCCATGCTCATATCTCCGATGCTTGCTGTAGATGCCTCTTGAGTTTTCTATGTTCTCTCCTTGCTTGCAGAGCAATCTTTGGTTATAGGAGTTTCATGCATGAAATGAATGAGCAAGTAACCTCGCTGGAAGCACGTAGTGAGGAATGCAGAGCAAACACTGCCTGCAGGCACTGGAAGTGAAGTTTAGTCTCACAACCTTCTGCACCAGCTTCTCTTGTTGCATTTTGCAGTTTTGAATGTGATCGAGCTATATGTTCTCTCTTGTGAATTTTGCGCATTACCTTTACAAATAATCTCTTTTTTACTGATGCATTTTAGCAATTAAATTGAACTTCACAGTTGGCAACATTTATTCCCCATGCATAGAGGTTGGCAAATCTGAATTCTCAGGTGGAGAATTCCACCTAAATGCTGTAGCTGAAGTTGTGTCAGTGAGCTTCTGCTGGTTTCCATCAGCTGAAAGCATGCACCATCCGGAAGGGTAGAATATTATTTCTTTTGTTACGTGTTATTTTTGTGTTTAGCATGATAATTTCTGTTTAGCTGAACGGCATTGTCTTACCATAGGATCACATCACATTTCCATTGTAATGGGAAAAGGCAAGCATGAGCTAAAACAGCTCTTCAAGAATCTTTTCAAGAGGAGCAACACCAAATATGTTAGCACATATTTGGAGAGAGAGGAGAAATGACTCCATACAGTGGAAGTATTTCACTTCCCAATTTTGTAGGGAAATAATGCAGCAAGTTAGAATGTGGGAGAGCCAGCAACAGAGCAGTGTGGACAAACTATACCCTGTTCCAGGCTGCCATCCAGGCTCTGCAGGTATCTTAGCTGCTGCACATGCAGGACATACTTCTGTGGTCGTCTTCTGTGTGTCACGTGCAGCATCCTCACAGGAGCATTGCAGTGCTGGCAGTTTATGATACCTGGAGCTCTGAAGGTCCATGACTTAATGACAGCTTACCGAGGAGTACGTTGTGTGAACTCATGGATTCCCATTAAGCTTCTTGCTGTTTTACTTCTCTTTCTGCAAAATAGTAAGTTCTTGCCTGGTGGAGCATCCTGCTCATGTTTCCAAGAAACTCGGAGTGGTTAGGTATCTGGCACCCATTCCCTTTCCACCTTCAGTATTGCATTGGTTAATCCAGATCGCTTACATCAGTAATGCAAAAGCAATAAGCCCCCAACTCAATGGGTTACACTGCTGTCAGTTTTTATTAAGTGGAGAACAACTTCAGAACTGTTATCTGTCATGACAGCTCAGCAGGTAGTAAACATTCTCTTTAGTATAACATATTGAACAAAATTTGTATGCAAGCCTATTAGTAAAGCTTGTAAACACTTGACTAAACTATGTGACTCAATTAGCAAAGAATAATGGAGCAATAAGTAAAGTGTGTGCAATTTTATCAACTCTTTGCAGCTCAGTAAAGTCTACACTATTATCAGGAAAGCATAAAGAGCAATTGTCAATGTATCTCACTGACTATTGGCCTATTACCTTTGACCAAATCGCAGAGGTAAGTCAGAAAAATGATTAATGGCATCAGCATGAAAATGCTGAATGAAATGCATTGCAGTCAGGTGCATATACTTATCAGTTAGCAAATGTGCACTGCTTAGAACATAAAAACATAACATTTGAACTATGCTATTAAATTATTGAAACAGCAAGGTTGATGACTAACATAGAGTGCACAAACAGCTCCTTCATAAGTATATATACAGCATAATTTTTTAATTATGTGAATACAAACATACTTAAAATACCACTGTATAATCAGCATATGAAACAGATACCTCCAGGAGCTTCTATGGCAGACAAAAGCTGTTTGGCAAAAGTTTGAGTTTGGGATGAAGGTTTGAAGGTTTTGGTTCCACATAGCCAGCTGTCCTTAGAGTTTCAGTTTTTTCCAGCATCCTCAGTTGTACACAATATTGCAAACACTGTGCTGAATGGGAGTAGAGTTTACTCCTTAAAACACTGGGAAATATTGTTGTGTCTTCATTTGCTAAACCTTCCTTTCAAAATCTTAAAGGACCAGAAAAAAATCTTCTTGATATCTTTTCTTTTTGTTTTGATGCACCTAGTTAAGATAGCTTTTTGAAATGACAAGGGTACCTAAAAGCCAAATTTTGAAAAAAATACTAGTTTTATCCTCTGGAGTCTGCAATGTAATAGCATTAAAGTAAATATACCTACCTTTCTCTCTATCCCTGATCTAATCCAGTTTCATTTCCGTTGCTTGGTTACTTTGATATTTTATGTAATATGATCATGAAACATTTCGAAATGTGTCCAAGAAAACCTTAGCTTGTTCCAGTTTTGTAGTGTCTTTCCAAAGGAAATGCACTTTAGTGCTTTGTTTCCAACAGATAATGTTGCTAGTCTACCATATGATGTCGTTAGTATAGGAAGGCCTCCTTCTCACGGAGTTTAAAAGTAGCAATTCCCAGCTCTGTTTCTGATCTCTATGCCTAAATGCCCCTACCTTGGATGTTACCAAATGACAGCCTGAAGATCACCCTCTACAGTATCGTGTATCTCAGCTTCCATGGTGAGACCAGGAGAAGAAATACAGTCAAGGAGAAAGCATAAACATCCTTGAGAGTAAGAACCAGGATATGGAATAATGTAAAAGGTCCAAGTAAATGAAACCCCTCATTTGAGTCTTTTGTAATGTTTATAGCAATAAAAGATGTCTCTGTAACATTGAGTGTTTTGGATTTTATGGCATTTAATCAATGGATCACTAAGGAATTCTTAGCCACAAGGCAGCTGGTAAATGGAGACTTTTTCTCCTCTTCAGCTTAACTCCAACTCCCCACTATCTCGTCAGTCTTATGTGGCTCAGGAGCTAGGATCTGTCTTAGTGGGATGTGTAGTATCATGTAATATTAGATGTACTGAGATCTTTCTCCTGTCCCCCTCCTACTGTACTCCTATTTCCCAGTCCAGTTTCCTCTCTCAATCTCCCCTTTTGAGGTTGCAGGTTCTCTCTAGTACCAGCAGGAGAGCATGACAGCGTTTCCTGTAGTAGGATAAGTGTAAAAATGGAGGGGAAGAAGTAGTACAGCTCCCTTCCAGCTCCCCCATCCCATCTCCCAGGGTGAGTCCTGCCCTGGACAGCAGGGCAACAGGTACAGAGAACTGGGAAGATGGGATGACATGGGAGTGCGTGAGGCAGGAAAAGAGGAGGTATGTTTAATAATTCTGGTATGGCATAGTATTTCTGTATATTCTTCACAGCAAAACACTTGCGGTGGTGCATCATCTCTTCTCCTGTTGCAGCTGCTGATGAGCTTACCTGTTGTCTTTAAGAATGATTGTATACAACATTAACTGCTTTTTGCTGATGCTGTCTGTGAGGACTTCTATAGCAGATGCTCTGTAGGCATTGGATTTTTCTGCCTGATGGCAAGAGATTATGAGGGATAGGGTCAGATTAAAAAGAATATTTAAAATGCCTAAGTCTTGTGCTCTTTGAAGAGATTTCCTCCTGTCTTTGAAGTTATAAGGGTCTTAATGCAAAGCAAGGTCTTCGTGCACAAAATGAGATTCTTTAATGTGACTTTAAATGTAGGGACCCCGTTAGAGTCAAAGGCTTTCATACCGAATTACATTCTCTTGGCTTTCTTTTTTTTTTTTTTCCTTTTAGATATGGTTTTTAAAAAACTGTGTGCTGATAAAAAACACATGAATTTGACCAATAGGCTCTCCTGGGGAACATAAAGCCTCTAACATTGATCTAACTGCTCCACAAGGTGATTATGGGTAGAGAGGTCGATACAGCATCTTGCCAACTAATCTTCAGCTGTGGAGGGTTAAGTTAAAGAGCTCACACTTCAGGCTCAATAAGTATTCATTCACATGGACACATTTTGATCACAGTCGTTTTTCTAACGCATTATTCTTCTGTGTATAGCAGAAATGATATCAAGTAAAGACAAGTGCAATAACATCACATTGAAACCATTCATAGTGCAGTCAGTTAAAATGGCAACTGTATTACAAATATATTACATGCTAGCTCTGGGATGGTTCAGAAATAATTATCTTCTGGGCCTTTGCTAACAAAATACTTATATTAAACCTTTATAAACCGGCTCAGCATCTGGCACTCAAACATGACATGCTCTAATGTAAAGGAGTACGTTGGTTCTGTAGGTCAAGGTGATTTCACATGTCCTGTTTGAGACACTAAAGCCTAGTTCTGAAAGTGTGCACCCAGCTGAAATTATCATCCCACTCGTTCAACTGTGCTTTCTTCTCCCATCTGCGAAGTTCCTATCCTTATCATCATACTTGTTGTCAGGCAACTACCTGAAAAGCTCGGTTTAATAACAGTCAAATTCTCTATTTGCTCTTGGAAAAGGAAATTGTAAAGGAAAGCTCAGAAACTTGACATAACTATTTCCAAAGATTTGGAACAACAAACTGCAGAAGAACATGTCATGATTTTGAAGTTGATCTCATGGTATTTTGAGCTCCTGCTTCCTATTTTTGATTGTTTGGGGTTAAGCACTTCACTAGTTCTGGATAGAAGGGAGAGCTGTAGGTTTCTTGCTGGCGATTGCTTTTTTAGCCCAAACTCTGGCTTGCTGGCTAGAAGCAAGTAAGGAAGAGAAGAAGCAAAGAAAACCAATGCCCAGGAATAACATATCAAATTTATCTCCAGTGTGTCTCGAGTGAGGGCAATAGAATTACATGAGGAATGAACCTGACCTAAAGTGTTTATTTTGTTTCATGACTGATGTTCTTTCTTGTTTATGAGCAAACTAAATATTACCTCAAATAACACGGCAAGGTATTGATTGCTAAGAACTGTCTGTACTCAATTCTGTGGTCCAGGTAGGGAGAAATTCATTATTAGATATATCACTCAGACTTTTATATAATTTTATAAATTTAGAAAACTTCACTAAGGTAGATGTATTTGAATATAAATTTATATGCACATATGCATATATGTAAATAATTTTGGCTAAAGTTTGTCATACAGTAAGGCAGCAAAGCACTGGTAATAACTAGAGGTGCTTTTTGTCATGGTTCAGCGTCCAGAGTATGCTGTGTGAAGTACACAACAAAAAGGCATAAAAAGTGATCTGAAAAACCAGAGAAATATGGCATTTTTATTACATTGATGTATCTGTCATCAGCAGGGGCATCACAGTGGGCTGAATTTTCAATCTGTTTTTTTTTTTTTTTCTTTTTTTAACTTCACTCTTTTTGGTTGTAGTCAGTGGTAGATGGTGGTAGCTGCAAGGTAGGTTAATTACAGGGATAAAACCCATAGCAGCCCGGAGTGGCTGACATTCAGAAACAAACACCCAAGTTCTTGTCTTCTTGGAAGACAGTTTCTTAATTAGAATTAAGATGCAAAATTAGTGTTTGCTTTCTTCATTAGTTTTATCACAAAGAGCTTAATTTGAGTCTCAGAGAGTCAATCTTGTATTTATGACTGATGATAGCATCGTAAAAATTACAGTGATATGTTTATATGTTTCTGTTTTTGTTAGAAATGTCTGTATTGAACTACTCACCTGTTAAAAGCATCCTGTTGTCAAAGCAAAGTGAAAATGTTGGTGCATGAGCTAATTAGACTTAGTGTTCTTCAGCTGGCTGTTTTAATTGACAAACTCTTTGAGGAGCATTAATTGTAGAACTATAGAAACTGTGAACAGTTTTGGTCACTTCTACCCTTTTGCTTTAAAGGTAGTGAGGGAAAAAGAAATTACATTTATAGAAACTGATTAGTAACTTCAGTGGATTTAATCATTTCTTTTGCTTTAGATATGCCTTAAAATATAATTGCTAAGCATAATTGTGGAAATCAAGAGCATCTCGGAGAATGATACTGGTTTGGCACTTCTACGCGGGCCAGAGTTGCTTACTCAAGGTCAAGGACATCGGTTTAAGCACAAACACAAATTACTTTCATCCAAACTGTGTCTCTGTGGAGATCATTCAGACTATATGTCTGTGGAGATCTACTGACATTTCTGAAATATTTTATGTGGTGCTGCATCTCTGATTCTCATTGATAGTCCTATTTCATGAGTTCAGAGAGGTCAATACAAACCTTTTTCAAGGTAAAGAAAGTGTGTGTGTGTGTGTGTGTGTATGTATTTTAAGAGACTTCTCTGATCTTATTTATGCAAGACATGCATCTGGGTTTATATCTAATTGCTGGAAACAGGTGGCTTGGATGAAAAATGCCAAACTCCAAACATTTGCAAACTTGTTCTCAATAACTTATAATCTGTTGGCAGATTCTGCTGATCGCCCCCATGATACTGTCAAAGCGCAGAGATGTGAGAAGAGAAGCTGCGTAGCTATATATAGAGAGAAAACAAAGTTTTAGCATAATTTCAGTTTAAAAATCAATAAACCACAAGATAAAACTCTCTAGCAAGCCAGATATCCTTAGTTCTGCTGATCACAGAACTACTTGTTAATAATAAGATAGTCTAAATAGCAGGGAATGAACACAAGGTTTCAGACCATTAGTTGTTACAACCTGGGCTAAAGAGCCAAGATACTTGGGACTAACAAACTTGTATCATCTGCAAATCAAGCACAGAGTGGAATCAGTAATAGACATGATGGACTGTAATAACTGCCATGATTTTAGTGGCAAATTTTGCTAAGAAAGAGCCACAGATTTGTTCAGTCTTCCATAATTGGATATTTCTTCCTGTTGCGGCATTTATAAGAGGATACAAGAACAGGGGAGATGCTGTCCCACCTTGTCTTTGCATCAGGTGGCAAGGCTCTTCAGGGGGCAACAGGTCTTCCCAGGCACTTCTGCACTTGCTAGGTTTTCTATGGCTGCAGGTATGGCTGCAAACAGGCTACTGAATGGCCATTCAGTGCTCAACATTATGCTGGAAAATTATGGAATTGGCAATAGTTGGGCAGACAACAAAGACCATATGACTTTTAATCTACTCTGAAGGGATGTAGTGGGACAGACTGTTTTGGTTTAATCTCTGTTAAAGATCATCCTCATTCATAGCTCTGCAGAGAAGGACCTGGGAGTGCTGGTGGATGACAGCTTGATCCCGAGGCAGCAGTGTGCCCCTGTGGCCAGGAAGGCCAATGGTATCCTGGGGTGCATTAAGAAGAGTGTTGCCAGCAGGTCGAGGGAGGTGATCCTGCCCCTCTACTCAGCCCTGGTGAGGCCTCTTCTGAAGTACTGTGTCCAGTTGTGGGTTCCCCAGTACAAGAGAGACATGGAGCTGCTGGAGAGCGTCCAGCGTAGGGCTACAAGGATGATCAGAGGACTGGAGCACCTGCCCTGTGAGGAACGGCTGCGAGAGCTGGGGCTCTTCAGCCTGGGGAAGAGAAGACTGAGGGGGGATCTTATCAATGTGTACAAGTACCTGAAGGGAGGGTGTCAAGGGGATGGGGACAAACTCTTTTCAGTTGCCCCGTGTGACAGGACAAGAGGCAATGGGCAGAAATTGAAGCACAGGAAGTTCCAGCTGACCGTGAGGGGGAATGTCTTCACTGTGAGAGTGATGGAGCACGGGAAGAGGTTGCCCAGAGAGGCTGTGGAGTCTCCTTCTCTGGAGATGTTCAAGGCCCGCCTGGATGCAACCCTGTCTGGCATGGTCTAGGTGACCCTGCTGAGCAGGGAGGTTGGACTGGATGATCTCCAGAGGTCCCTTCCCACCTTACTGATTCTGTGATTCTGTGATAGGCATCAGCTGATTTGCAGACAGAGGCATGCGTTGCAGGTCTTCAGCACAGCAGTTAAATAAGACTGAAGTGCTGTCTGCACTTGTGCATGAAGGTCTCATGCAGCCGTGGCTGTTTTCTCTTTATTTAGTTTGTGGTAGTCAGAAGTGATGTTCTAGTCACCATGGAGCTGGGTAAAAGATTTGCTCCTCCCAGCCTCTCCTTACTGCTTATCACTGCCCTCCTGAGCTGGGTTAAAGAAATCCTTATGACTGAAAATTTCCAAGGTAACTAGGATGTTGGTAGAACTGAGTTAGAGAGCATGTGTGCATACAGGTGGGCTGGCAAAACAACCGGGCTGCCCTCAACGCGTCCAGCTTCTCAGCCGGCCCAGCAGCAGGACGGCCCTTGTGACTCCAGTCTCAGTTTCTTCTCTCAGCTTCCTGAGGGAGCCAGCTCAGTTCTAGCCCAGCAGGTTGTGGGGAAGTGGAGAGCACAATACTGAGGCCTCCCGCATGCGCTGCAAGCTCTGTTAAACGCTTACAGGGAAAGCTACTTTCGGTGTTCCCATCTGCAACAGAATTGGAAACGTTGCTACTTGTACAGTAGTGCAGGGGTGAATTTAACTGCTGGTTATTCATCAGTAACGGGGCTGTCAGGTAACAAATTTCACATATTTATTCAGCACACCGTATTACTATTTAGCTCCACTATAGGGCATATTCACATGTGTAAGTTCTGGTTATTCAAGCTTTTGTTCAGTAAAATCAAGTCTGATTATACACAGCCGGAGCAGGGATCTGACATGCTGCATTAGATGACTGTGTATTTTTTATGTTAAAGAGAACAAGATTCCTTATGGATGCAATAAACTGCAAGAGGGACCTCTGGAGCGCTATGCATCTTCAGGCTACTGGGCTTTTTTCATCATGAAGCCATTAAGTACAGCATTAACTAGAGCATCTGAACGGGTACTGCAGATTACAGCCACGGGAGGTGCTGAGGACGTGCCCCTTCTTGCACTGTTTGTGGAAATGCGCTCATGTTGTAACGATTTATGTTTTCATTACAGAGCAATTCCCATAATAACAGGAATTGAATATGGAAGCTTAATGTTGAGTAGAGGGGAAAAAAATAGAACTACTCTTTGGGTAATAAGTTTTGATTGAGTGAATGGCTACTTTATAAGCTTTCATTACTATGATTTGGTCTGAGGGAAATAGCAGCTTGTCAGAATTTTTCCAATGGAAAATTTAATCAACAGAAAATGGTGCATTAGCGGATGAAAAGGCTCCCTGAATCATTCTGCAGGAACCCACAGCCTTGCCGCCCTTCTCCGGGTTTCCAGGGTCAGGTGCCGGTGCGCTGGGCTGCCTGCGGGATAGCAGCTGGAGCTGCGTGGGGAGCTGGCTCAGAGCGTGAAGCTTGAGGGCTTTCTGACACCCTCCATGCGTGGTGTGCAGGCATCACGGAGCCACGCAGACTGGGACCAGCACTGTCCGCCAGGGCTCTTTGCGTAACACCGGGCTGAACTTGAAGGCTGTCCAAAGTCCATCTACTTTTATACACAAGCTGAGAGCTCAGGACACTTTCAGCTGTCCTCTTGGACCAGTGGCAGACAGCTTAGCAGCAGGCTGCACCCGGGCTGTATTTATGCTGTCTACGTGTTCAGGGCAGATCTGGCTTTACCAGGAAACCCATCAGTGCAATGTCGTTCTCAGCGTTCAGAGAATTAAAACATCACCGTAACTCCACAATCTTCCGATTGTATCGCCACAATTTAAATTTTTTTCCAGTAATACTGTATAGTATCAGGTGTCAAGATCTATTTTCTTTATATAATAGTTTGATCAATAGAGGTATGCTTTCTTATTAAAGATATGTGATCGCCAGGTAGGTTGGGGGTTTGTGGATTACATTTTACATCTCTGATACAACCACCTTCTCCTCTCCCCTTTTTCTTTCTAGGAAGCAGAAGTTGCAAAGCTAAATCAGATTCTTTATCTTTCCCTTTCCTTTAGTTTGAGGAAAGTGGAAGATAGGAAACCATGTTCAAACAAAAATGAAGTTCAGACCATAATGAGTCATTGGTATTCCCCTAACTAGAGGAAACCTTGTAATATATATTGCTAGAACATTAAAAGTGATACATGTATGCATGCGGTTTTTCACTTCTATTTTTCTCTTTTGAAATTCTACCATATTTTATCCTGTTTGTTCTTTCTCTCTATTTCTGTTTCATTCTAGGCTTGGTCATTTTTGTTTCACTATTTTTTATAAGTGTATTTTCTCTTTTTCCTCCCTCTGTTTCTCCTAGTCAAAACCGATTTGAGATGAGCCTTTTAGTCACAATGTTAAAGTATTTTGAAGGAGTCTGTCCTCATCACATCTCAATCTGAAATTTTCGTAACAATTTACTGGTGGTCTGTCTTTCAGTTAAGTTGGTAAATGGCTTCTTTCCTCTTCTGTTATAATGGCCTTTTTTTCCAATTATCCATCAGTTTGAGTTGTTTTGTGCCTTAAAGATGAAGAGCAACAACTTCAGCCAGAAAGCTGTATTAAATTATTTGTTCTGCACTCCTGATCAGGAGACTATTAGTCTACAAATTCTGAAGAAATATATGGATGATATAGCTTAGGCTTTGAAGTTTAGGCTTAGAGCACTTTTGATCATAGAACTATGGATCTGAACACATAATAATATTGGGTCATGCAGATAAATTTACCATTTAAGAAATTCTTTAGATGAATATATTTTGGAATCTGCAGCAGAAGTGGTTATCACAGAGCACTCTGCACAGCAGCCGTAGAACTACATATATTGCTCGGGATCCTCCTGTTTTTTTTTTTTTTTTTGTCCAGATACAGCGTACTGTTTCAAATTACACTTTATCTAAGAGCTTCTCCAATTACTTGTGTTGATAGCCAGCTTTGCACTGCTTATATTCATCTTGAATTTATACAGTTCCCACTGCAGCAAAACAACACAGCTAAATGTATAAGTAAAAAACTACAATTTAGGTGGCATGTTTTTCCATCTTAGCATATGTTAACTAAAATTTGTGCTTGTTACTGCAAGTTAAACATAACATTTCATGCACATTTCTGGGAGGCCTGTGTCATCCCAGGATAAGTATAATGTGACATGCTCGAATTTTATTTGCACACCTAGAATATTCTATGCTATAAGATCTTTCTTGTCTCTGGCAAGAAATCCTAATCAAGGAGCCATGCAAATCTGGTCACTGACTTCAAGAAGAGCCTAGACTTTGGGTACCATTCTAAACACAGAGGGCAGCTTCTCTACTGGTATAAATTGAAGCTGCTCAGCTGAAGTAAAATATTTAAGATACTCATTATGTAATTGCTCACCTGGTGGGTGCATGGCACTCTCAATCACTGCCGTTCTTATCCGCGTCTCCGCTTCGAGCAGCGGGTGTGATCCTGCTTGCTCACAGTTGGAGTTGAGCTCTTCATGCACCTCTTGCATATGTATCACTGAATGATGCTGCATCTTTGCTTTCAGCTGTGGAATTTACTAACTTTCTTGGTTAAAAAAATAGCACGGTCCTGCAGTAGTACTGTTCTATACAGGAGTTAGTTGTTTTTGTTTTCTCCCATATTTTATACAAATTGCAGATGCAGCCTAAATAAAATAACATGTGCTATTAAGGCAAAAAACTGCTAACTAGGCCAAATACAGACAAATGGAGCTACTGGACAGAGTCCAGTGTAGGGCTACAAGGATGATCAGAGGGCTGGAGCATCTGCCCTACGAGGAACGGCTGCGAGAGCTGGGCCTCTTCAGCATGGGGAAGAGAAGACTGAGGGGGGATCTTATCAATGTGTATAAGTACCTGAAGGGAGGGTGTCAAGGGGACGGGGACAAACTCTTTTCAGTTGTCCCGTGTGACAGGACAAGAGGCAATGGGCAGAAATTGAAGCACAGGAAGTTCCAGCTGACCGTGAGGGGGAATGTCTTCACTGTGAGAGTGATGGAGCACGGGAAGAGGTTGCCCAGAGAGGCTGTGGAGTCTCCTTCTCTGGAGATGTTCAAGGCCCGCCTGGATGCAACCCTGTCTAACATGGTCTGGGTGACCCTGCTGAGCAGGGAGGTTGGACTGGATGATCTCCAGAGGTCCCTTCCAACCTTACTGATTCTGTGATTCTGTGATTGTATGAAATCTGCAGTTTGTCCCTGACAGGTTTTATCTGCATGTAGGTACGAGAAGGAGACACAAACTGATTTCTTCTTATGTTTTTTTTTCTTTTTTTGGTAAGCCCCTCTAAGGTTTGATTAACCTGCTGAGGGCATTTCTCTGCTGTGACTACAGAGGAATGATACTTTCCAGTGTGATATGTGCAACCCACCCGGGTTCAAATCCGTCCATGCAGGAAGGGAAGCCGAATATCTACGTAGCAGGTGGCTGTCTCAATCAGGGGCTTGGAAGCTTTTCTTCAGTGACTGGGTCACATCACTTCGTGAAAAATCCTGAAAAATCTCTTTGCTTTTCATTTCAAAACAAAACTACATTTCCATGGTCACATTGTTGGCAAGAAGTCTTTCTTACTTTCTGAGCTGCCCTAGTGGCCACAGCACAGGCAGTACTTCCCTGATGAACATGCTTGTTCTCAAGAGCAGCTTTGATGTACCAAACTAGCTGAACCTAAACCGTAGGTGAGTCTCTCAAGGTACTGTGTGCAAATTAGGATTTACGGATGGAATCGGGATGTGTGTTACCATTGCTAGATTTCATTTGTGAATGAACAAGGAACTACATTTCCGAGTCTGCCACAGTCAGAATTGCCACATTAATAAACAAAAGCATGTGAAGAAGCACAAAAGAAGAAACTACGTGTATGTTTAACCAGGTCACAGGGTGTCTTTGACAAACCACATGTAGTATTGCCTTTTGTATGTTAGGCACTAAGTTATCTGATGCATTTGTAAGATACTATTCTAGCTGTATGGAAGTGTTCTTCACTGAGGCAGCTCCGTTCAGCCTGCTCCTCTTGGGTGCTTGAGTATAAATAAAATGGCTGCAAGGACAAACAGAAGAAGAAGAAAAGTTGGGACTCTATCCAGTTGCGTGTCAGGCTTCTCATGAGATATTTTACAGTGGTTTATTTTTAAGAGCCTCTGCTTGCGCAGTGCTTGATGAAAACATACTCAAAAGCCCCCTGGCACTCAGGGGACAGCTCTTCCAGCAGGAACTAAGACTCTGTTGCTCATCCCTCCCAATAGCGTTTCTAGCTTTTGGAGCACAGGATTTAAACTAGTCCTTCAAACACTTGGAAAAAAGTTCACTGCTCTTTGATGAGGTATCTTCAAGTGCTAGGAAGAAGCTTACTACACAGCAGGTTTAGGCCCTTCTTTAAATCTAGAACCTGGAGGCTGCTCTTGATGTGGCTGGAGCAGTGGGAGAGATCAGCCCAGCTGAACTACACCATCTTCTCTGCCTGCATTCATTCCTAAATCCTCACTCTGCTTGGAAACACTGTCATACTATTAAGCACTTCATAAATACAACCCTGAACAATATTTGTTCTGAAAATGTTCATTTTGAGTGTCTCCATTGTGTTCTGTTGGTGATGCCGTAGCTCAGAATGACTCCAAGTCTCCATGATGGTGGCAGCAGTGCCCTGGCACGGCCGGTGCTTGGTTGGCGTTGCAAGCGCCAGCCAGAAAAGCTGCACGGGCACTGAGATGGGTAGAGCGAGGATGGATGGAGCAAAGCATTGCCCACAGGGCAAGAGGCTGAGCAGCTCATGGCAGCTCCTGTCCCAACTGCTGCCAGGGTGACAGAGCCTCACGTAGCCCTTTGGCAGTCTCAGTCTAAGATCAGCCTTAGAAGAAAGGCTGATTCCTGTGGGCCACCAGCAATCCCGGCTTCTCCCACATACTAAATCAGAATTGAAGGAATTTGGTTTTACATGGTGAAGTTTTACCAGCAGTATTTGTATAACTCCAAAGTAAAGTTAAACTGATACTGTTGCAGAAACATTTATCCACTTGGGGACAGCTTTCATCTCCTCAACTTGGGGAAGGTCTCACAACCCTCCAAATTATCATAACCCATGTCAAAAAGTATTTTCGTGGCAAAGAAAACCACTAGGCCAGTGTCTCCTGAAATTCACATTTCAGCTTTTGCTGATCAAGGTTTTCCTTTTAAACAAGTCCTCAGAAAGTTTGGCAGGTTAGCTTTTGACTTTTGCTTTTTCAAGGAGATGTTTTACTTCCTGGAAAACATTGGCTATATATTTTTTTTCCCTTAGCTCCCTGGGTGTATCAGCAGCTCTTGCATACAGGACTTTGATAACCCGTGCACATCTCCTTTGAAAATGTATAGTATATCTCTTCTTTACCTCCTACATCACTCTCCTTTGTGGCAGGATGACACTAGGCTGCTTTTTGCTCTTATCCTGGCCTTTTCTTGTTTCAAAGAATGCTGTTTCCCCTTTTTTCATTCTTTGTGTGCATATCCCATTCATTGGCCTTTGCTTTTGTGTTTGATGATTTATTGATAAATAGAATGTGTCTTGTTTCTTTATAGAGTCTTGAACCCCAAACAAAACAAAGCAAAGCAAAGTAAAAATCAGAGCCACAAGAAATAAGCCTTTAAGATATGGATGGACAATAAGAATGGCAAATTTGTAGAAATGGTAATATTTTCTTAAATGCTAACCATTGCCTCGTGCATTTTGAGGCTTCTCTAGACCCCAGGTACTACAATGTTAACCACGAAATAAAGTGCTAAATCATTTCTATTTCAGTTATAAATCACTAGAACTTCCTTTTCTATTGGCCTGAATGTTGATAGATAAATATTTATAAAATATATTTTTCAACTATTTAATTAAGAGATGATCAGTATCATAAATTGTGGCTTGTCTATCAGATTCAAATCTTTACAAAGAATTAAAAGCTTTTCACAGCAATAAAAGTGGTGAAATATCCAAGCTTTTAAATGAGACCCTCTGTGCAAGCTCAGTAATAAACACACCTTCAACACATTCTGACCTCTTCATTTTTCATTGCAAAGATTAATAATAGGTAGCTTAGCAACGATGCTGTATTGTCAGCACATGTTAGAGACTTGGCAGCATTCAAGGTCGATCTGCAATAAGCTTAGATTGAATGCCATTAACTAGATGCTACTTTGCCTCTGGAGTTTATTGCTAAATTTTTATTCCAGGAGGGAAAGAAAATACCGTGCTGACACAGTTAATATTTGGACCACAGAGGAAAGGTCTGGATCACTTACATGTCTTGTGTTGAAAAAAAATCAGCAATGATTTATATTTTAACAATTTGAAAACTGAATCTGTATCATTTATTATTAAATGAAGAGCTAATTTCTTTGTGGGGTGGTCATTAAACTGCAGACAGTCATGAATGCAGTAGTTAGATTTTTGACTCATGAGTATTAGGGTTCAATTGATGACTCTGAATCTGGGGAATCACATACATACATTGGATCATCTCCCACTTCTGTGAGAAGCTGAGTGTCTCCTCTGGGAAAGCAAGATCCAAAATGACATTAATGCCTGAAAAAAAGGAGCGATTATGTGCCTACCTCCAGAACTGTGAATCTCAAAAATCCTGCTTAGCCACTGCCTAACCCAAGTGCACCGAAAGAGCCGTTGGATAGAAGAGGTAAGCAGGCCTTGAGGCAAGGGTGGATTCTGCTGAGTAGGGAGGACGTTAAACTGCATGCAGAGCCAAACATCAGCTGAGCTTTGTGGCCCATCAGTGAGATGCAAATAGTAAGTATATGCCTGACAAGTCATCTTCCCTATCAGGAGCCAATTGACTAGGTTTGATTAAGCCAATAGTAAACTTAATAATTGACTTTCAAGGGCAGGATTTCATCCCAAAACTGTTTGCCTAAGCCTGAGAAATTGCCGAGACTTTGGAAGATTATACGGCCAGAACCTTTGGATAGCTAACTACTGCCAACTGCCAAGCTTTAAACCCCCTGTGACGAATCGTATATGCAAAGCTACATAAATTTCAGATTGTTTTCAAAACTGAGTATCACAGGACAAAAGGCTGGAAATTTCTTGCTGAACCTTGAAGCTTTAAAATGCTATTACGTTTAACATCTGTCTCTCTCTTGACTAGTCTCTCTTCAGTTATGGTACGAATTCAGTCATTTCCTATGACTTTGGATAAGCTACAATCACATACTCATTTTTTATTGCTACAAAGCACTTAACATCGTATATCTCTGATCCAGCAATTCCCTTTTCCCTGGTGTGTATTTTGGTTGGTTTCATGCATGAGGCACTGTGCAGCACAGTAGCGGAGTTTGCAGGCATGGATGGTGAGAACAGCAGCCATTTGGGGTCTGTTTGCAAATTACTGCAAATGTGCATGGCCCATAGGTCTGTAGGAGGTTTCCTCTTCAGCTGCATGCAATGAGGATGGGTTGGTTACGGACTAGTTGCTCCTAAGTAATGCCTTTTAAAAAAAAGTAAGAGAAATTATGGTTAATAATACTTGCATTTGGTGTTTCTGCGTCTACATGGACATCATGGACAGCATGGCTGAATTTTTTTTTTCCCTCGCAAATATTTCTGTTTGGTAAAATGTCATTTTTTATGCTTGTGATTAGAGAAAATGTGATTATAAATCCAGATCTAATGCATAATCTTCTAACAAAGTCAACTTTTCCCACTATTCCTTTACTACAGCCATCCTCTAATTTATTTTGTATTGGGTCATGGAATCACTAGTTAGGAGTAAAACATTCAGAAGCAAATCATCAGACCTGGGAAGAATTTTTAATAATTATGTTCTTTTTTTAAAAAAAAGGAAAGTTGAATTATTGAATCATGATTATTATTCTTTTCTGTAATTTCTGTTCTGTTAGAATAGAACTGTTAAACTTAAGCTTCCTTTTTCAAGGCTTTTTTTTTCCTGTTATTATCTGAAACCATTATAACCAAAGGAAATCAAGTCAGAGTTTATTCTAGCTGCTCGTGTTGTATTTCCCATTGTATATTCCCCGCAGACTTGATGATGAGTTGTAAAGTCTCTTTCTTGAGAAGAAATGGCTTGTGCTGTTGTCTGTCTAGCTATTCTGTTTTGGAATCAGACATACAGTAGCACTTCATCACTCTTTTTGTGGAGTTCAGTATATTGTGTACCTGGAGGAAAAACACATTAATCAACATGCAAATTACTACTTTCTCTGCTTCGTTTTCATATACAGTAGTCCCTGTTTTCAAACAGTGTAAAGTGGGACCTGGCTTTGGTCCCATTTATTGACATTTTATGGCACGATCTTCCATAACATCTAAAAAGTCCCATCAAATATAGTATATTCTGAACTTAATTCTTCCGTTCTATCCCAAGGGAGTCTCCTCGGTTGACATCCTACAGATTGTTCCTGTGGCAATGTAGAAACAAGCTCACAAGCAAATCTGTGCTGTTTGGGGGATTCTAGGCGCAATCCCAACAGTTCTCAGCAGGTCGGCTGGCACGCTCTGCGGCCTGACTCCAGATTCGCCAGCAGATCGTAAGTGCCCTTGTGATGTTCACGGCGTGAAGTCGCATAAAGTCTAGAAAAGACTGTTAATTAAAATATTTTTTAAATCAATACAAGAATGAATGTCTAGACTGATGTGTACATAGGAGAAGCTGAAAAGCTCCTTTCAGGCTTGTAGAAAGTACTGCTTTTCAGTTTTGAATCACCACACTGAAGTGCTGTGTTACTCGTTGTCTTAAGGAGATTAGGAAGCCGCTGAGGAAACACTGGCGGAGACAGGAGTAAGCAACTGAAGGAGGGCTAATCTCGGCTGGACAGTAGGCAAACCATCTGGACAATAAGAGTGGAGAAACATGGCTTTTGGGGGACAGGGGTAAAGTCTCCAGATTTTTAATGGCTTAGGAACTGTTAAGCACCTTTCTGCTAGGGCGGATTTAAGTGCTAACCTCGCTGACCCATTCGAGTGCTGCCCCAGCAGCCTCCAAGTCTTCAAACTGGGTGTTCTTTTCGTCTTCGCTCCTTACTTGCCGTGTAGCTTTGGCCAAGTGAGTTCACGTTGCCTTGTTAAAGTATCCAGTGTATCTGTTGCCGCTCTGAGTATTGTCTGCTTTGTAAATAAGTTTTACAAAGATGTAAAGATGTGAGATGGGATCCCTCACTTTTGAAGGGTAATTACCTTGTATCATGGGCTCTGGAAAGGCTGCACAAAGGTGTTTCTATTCCTGTTTTCATCATCATTATTATTAAATGAGAGGGTTTTGAAAAATTCAATCATTTTAAAGGGACTCTCTCTCAAATGGTACTTGATTTGTTCAATATAATAATTTTTATTAGAGATTTCTTTCTGTCTACATTTTTGATAGCATACCTGTTTTCTTTTGAAATTTAGGCTCATTATATTCATTACTAAGAGAAGAAGGAAAGAGGAAAAACCTGCATTCAAATGCTTTTGTGTTTTGTAATGCGCATTTTGGACCTCTGTGGCTGCAAAGGAAAATATTCAATTTGTTCTGTACAGTTTTGCTTTTACCTTAGTCCTTTGGGCCTTATTGGCCTCATGGACACACTGGTCAAGGAGTCTAATGAGGAGACAGAGGGCCTTTCACCTTCAGGTCGTTAGTTCATCTCTTGCCTAGATTGACAGTGCTAAAAAGAAATTGCTCATATAAAAATGTTAAGTGTCCTTTACACATGGAATATTTTGGTGTCTTCTGCCTTTTCTGAGATGGATATGAGGTACCTGTCTCGCAGGGGCCGGGAGGGTAGACCACTAGTTGCTTATTCTCTTAATCAACAAAATAGACGACTAGTGAATAACCAAAATGGAAATTTGGTCAAAGTCTTATAAAAAGTTGAACAGTACATGGAGGAATAATAATAATGTAAAAAATGCAGTGTTCTGTCAAATCACTGATGGTGACAGAATGTTGGTAATAAAAACAGAATAAATAGGCAGTTAACTTCATAACCACAGAAACCATTATGCATTATTTGTGTATTGCTTTTCCCAGTGTGTTGTGATAGCAATAGCAAGTTAACAGTGATGCACATTATGAAAATAACCCACTGCAGAATGAACATCTGCTTTCGATTAAACAGGTGTATGGGAAATTCAGCACACTCATAATCATAATTAAAGATTGTTATTACTAGGAAGTAGAAAGATACTTTAGTAATTAAATATAGTTGAAAATGATTGTATTTTTTTCTTTTATAAACCGATTATCTTGCTTGTTTAAATGAAGAATCAGTGGTCTATAGCACTCAAAAGATACATGACCTCTTTCTGCAAGCTTTTTTCCATAAGCTGATGACCTATTAATTAAAACTGATCATTTAAGGAGTATGTTCATAGTTTAATCAAAATTTGGGAATGGGAGTACAGTATCTTTACAGTGCACCTGTGTTATTTTGAGGTTAAAATTTTTTAAAATGACTAATGACTTCAGATCATTAATTTCTTCAGCGCTTAATGAGCAATAACATCAGAGGCTTTGCTATCAGAAGGTAATGAGTAGTCTGTTTTTTGAAATACTGAACCCTAAGTGTCAGAAGCTCAGCATCCACAAAGGAGGACACCCAAGACTAGTATTTACATTAGAAAATGTTGACTTTTTGTTTGTATGTTACCCTAAAAGTATTTGACCAAAGAATTCCTACATGACAGATACTGCCTAGGGATTATGGACCAAAATGTCAGAAGTGCCTGGAAAAATTATTGCTAATGACTCTATTTTTTGAAGAGACAACTTTAGACAACTGAGGAGTCATAACTCTCCAAAAGAACAAATTTGCAGAGGCTGTGACATGAGCCATAGGCTGATGTAGTAACGGTTGATACAGATAGTCAAAGCCAGGTAACTGCAAGTAAGTAGTGTTCTGTTTTATAAGTAGAAAGAAAAATACATCTCCTCCCAAGTACTTTCCTCTTAGCAGAAATTTGCTAAAGATCATACAAGCTAGCTGAAATCTCCTGCAGAGCACTGTTTTCCTCTAGCCCAACATCTGTTAGGGGCTTCCTTGCTAATTAGGGGGGAACACACACAGGTGAGGGATACTGCAGCTCTCTGTGCAAGTCACTGGTCTCTTGGGATTTCTGTTAAGTGCCCTCAGTATATTCCCTAACAACTTACCTTTTTAAATACTACTTTTGTCTGCTTATTCATTCATGAAAGAAAAACCTCTGTGGGCATCTCGTACCCAGGCTGGAGAGTTAGGTTGGAATCTGAAACAAGAAGGAATATGTGTTGCTATTTCGTGAAGTCATGATAGCTTTCCTTGACTTGCTGTTGGAAGAACGGGAAGGAAGAGAAATTCTTGATACGGTGTTATTTCATTGTATTTTCCTCCTCTGTTACTTGTGTTACTCCTTCAGCTGGCAATCCACTTGTATAGTTGAGTTTGGCTTTCATATCTCTCTGGTTTATGCTCAGTCATCATCTTCAGCTGCATAAATTGGCTAACTTTAAAACTGCTGATAGAGCCCTGTCATGGTCTTTCCCTAGCTTTGTAAAGGATGCCGTCCAGGTGAAGGACACTGCATTAATGCATATTCTGTAGTGCCAGCTCTGCTTCAGACTGCGGTGGCTGAGAGAGGTGAGCAAGTCAAAGTGAACTCCATACTGCTGATCACGAGGACAACAGAGAATACCAGTATTTGAGACTCCTACAGCATGAATGGCAAGTTAATGTAGATCTTCACAACAGAGCTGTACCCGTCACTCCCTTGTTATATCTTGTTTACCAAGGAATGGACAGAGAGAGAGAGCTGTCATTAATTTCCAGATTAAGTGATCCTTAGTATTAGTTTCTGCTATTTTTGAAGTGGGGTCATGTGCATAGTTCATAAAGTTGAGCTGTTGAAACACTCTGCAGGGTACTGAGCCAGGTAACAGTAAAGTTCTGTCTCTGATGATGCTTAGCTCTCTCATCCCTGGATATTAGTGCAGGGACATCTACGTTAATCTAGAGAATATTGACAGATCTATACCTTTGACCAGTTATTTTCCCCCAGTTCCCCCCAGTTATCTGTGGCACGTCCATGTAGAAGCTCTATACGTTTTTTCAGACTTAGTTGTTTATGAATATATCATCCGTCGTGTAGTTTTGTTTTCCTTCCCTCTTACACAGCAGAACAGACTTTGGCCTGTTGAGTTCAAGTTGAGGTAAAAATGAAGAGTAAGTGGGTGAAATATTGCCCTTGTTCACTCCAAGTAAATCTGAGGTACTTACTAGAACAGATGAAAAATGGAGTTTTCATCCCATAGGCATATCCTTTTAATTTAGAAACCATACAAAGTTTAAAATTGTAGGGCGAAGCTGAATTTACATTTAAGGAAACATTTGGATAGAGAGTGTCTCAAATTTTGTTTCACTTCAGTTATCTCATTGGATAATGCAGTACCACCGAGGCAGCAGAAATGATATGCTTTGATAACATCCCATACAAAAGACTGAGGAATCTGATATATTACCATGTATTTTGATTTTTGTAGATTGTCGTTAGTCAGTACAACGATCTATAGGAAAACTTTTAACGAGCTCAAGTGTTTGTATTGAATAAATAGGTTGGATTGCATTTTTAGACAAACTTACAGCCAAGGTAACCCAACTGACTTAGTGTACGTATTTCAGAGTTGTTTCAGGCTGTTACAAGCATGAATGCGAATGGCACCTAGTCCAATAAATCCATTAACAATTACTCTTTGTATCCTTTCACCGTTATGACACAGTTATCTTCAATGGAAGTACAAATTACCAGATTCGTTCAGTTCAGAATTACCTTTTCTTCAAGATAATTAATAGGCACTTGTAATATCTGAATTTAGTTAGTGTATTATAAAGCATGAAATAACCCGACGTATTTGGTCGATTATTCTGGCACAAAGGCTTTCACCAAAGACCGCTTCAAAATACTTCTCATTTAACATGTCACTGTCCAATACTCAAAGGTTTGTGTTTTCTGTCACTGTCCCCACAGACAGCATAGATTATGCAGGTTTGGGGATTATTTTTCAGAGTCACAGCTAGATGATGTTCAAATCAAATTGGAAAATGAGCGTACTATTTTGAAAAAGAATTAAATAAATTGTAAGTACATAAGTTAGCATATGCTGAATTGATTTTTTTTTCTTCTCCATAGATTTATAGTCAATTTCTAAGGTCCTTTGAAGTAGATAGCTTATAAAAATACTAGCTCTTAGGTCATTTAGAAACAACTCTCTGATATATGTAGCATTCAGGCTTATTGGAAAATCTAGTTGTTTTTCCAGTACTTGGGTGTGAAGAAGTAGCTGGAAACGGTTACCTAATGCATATGAATAATTTCACCCTTGAGTCTTGAGTTCAGCAGAACTCATCTTGTCCATTCGGACACTTCTGCGTATGAGCTTTTGCAGGGCTTCAACTTATGTCTTCATAGCATCACCATCACCCAAATTTAAGAAAGGTACATAAGAGAGAGTTCCCAATCTTAACTGCTATTCTTATTTTTATAGCAGTAGTATTCATTATCCTTCATCATCATACTTCATGCAATGAATAAAAAATTAAATTCTGCTCTCACTTGTACAGCTTTTAATTTGGAATAATTTAAAAGGAGTTAATCCAGACTTAGATATCATGAATGGAGCAGGAAAATTTGACTCAGCATGACTTTGATTCTGACTTCATCTGTGATTGTTGACAATGTAGCTCATACTTGATTCAGAACCTCAAATTCAGAGCATGAGCTGTGGCGTAATGTCCTTTTCAGCTGGAAGTCATTGCAGGACCATTTAAAGAAATTCTTAATCAGGTGCCATACAAACTCCTGATAAAAGTTTTTAAATAACAAACTTGAAGTTAAAACCAGCAGAGCATAAGAAATTCCCAAAGCAGTGAATACAAAATCATTAATCTGAACCACTTTTAATTTCTACTTGGAATTTGTTAGTGGAGTGGTTAATTAAATTGTGATCCTGCTTTTATAAAAGTATCTACTGTGAATATGCACTCATTTTTGCTAATCAGAAATGTTAGGCAATAGTACTCATAGAAACAACTTATCACTAGATCTTCGAATACAGAATAAAATCTTGTGGAAAAGATTTGCTTTCTCCTACGTATCAATCACTGCAAGCCAGCGTCAGCATGGAAGTCCTAATGGCTGATAAAGGGCATAATAATGAAAGATTGAACGTGGGAGAGCAGGCCTGGGCATCATGTTCTTCCATGTTCTTCCATGTTCCTTTAACCACAAATATCCCTTATTTGCAGTGGTGCAAAGCAGGGATGACCTCACTGAGATTAGGTTGAAAGATGCTGATGTAAAATTAGAGTAAACAAGGTCAGAATTAGGCCCATGAGTTCTCTTATATTTCCATTTACCAGCTGCATTTGCCTCTATTCTCAGTACATTTTGTGAGAGGAGCTACAACAGTGATGTGCTGGTTTGACAGTGGAGAACCACAAGTGTTCTGTATTTTGGGCAGGGTCTTCTGTTTTTCAGTGTATGGTCCAACTTATCTCAGGTCTAACTTAACTGAGGTTTTATCAATGCTTAAGAAAAAAGCTAATAGTCAAGTCGAAGACATTAACTGTCTTCCTGAGGCGTGTAGTCAGATTGGTAATCAACAGGAGAGCTCCCAGCGCTCTCCTAGGAACTCGAGTCCTCCTGGAGGGAGAGCAGATAAAACACAGCATTAAGGTGGTAAAGCTGTTTCTTAAGGATGAGAAAGGCCTTGCCCGAGGCATCATCTGTATAAGATTTAGGATTCCATCAAGCTTATTAGTCCCCTAAAGAGGTTAAGTGTTAATGAACTTTCATGTTATAAATATGTATGGGAACTTAGCTGAAAAGTCTGTAAATAACTTTTAACTAACTCTCTGCTGGGCTCTAGAAAGACTTCTCCTATCCTTATCTCCTGCAACACTTTCCAAGAATCTCCCACATAGGTGAACCCTGTGAATTTTCTCCCACTTGAGTCTGACTCACTGTTGTAAGTCACTGAAGGTGCTACTGTTATTTGCAAAAGATGGATCATTTGCCAACATAGAATCAGGCTCCCACCAAGCCAAGTGAGATGCTTCTGCTAGCAGAGATTGTATCTTTACTGCTGGTTGTCTTCTGACTGCACAGAGAAGGCAACCACAAGGGTCCAGTGAGAATCGGTACAGAGGCTCTCTGTTTTTTGCTATTCATCTGATTGTGTTTTTAAGTCAGTTAAGATACAAATTAAACTCTGACTTCATATCCAAACTTCATAGTTTCTTCAAACCTTTTTGCAGTCTACAAGCGAAAGAAGAAATAACACTGCTTAGGAAGAAGGGACTTCTTTGTAGTCTACTAAAAACTAAATTTAGATTTTAAAATGCAATGTTGGATGGATCCAACCTGTCTTTGGCTCTTCCATTGCACCTGCTGTGCCATCATGCCAAGCCTGCATGTCTGATGCAGCACTGAGCTAGCCTGCGGGAACTGCCAGGGAAGGAAGCAGACACAAGAAGTTGTTATTTGATGATATCTAGTACAGACTCATGCTGAAGTACCGCTCAGCATCATCTCTTGAGAATCAAACCTCATGGACTCAATGATATTTGCTTTTCTTCTGAATTGAGACTAAGCAGAGGAATAGCAAATGGAAAATTTGACCAGCTTTAACAAAAGGTGAAGGAAGGAAAAGGGAATCCTGTTTTTTCCCTCAGGAAGAACTGGTAGTAGTTCACTTTGAAAAAGCCCAGGCTTACAAAGAATTCAGAGTCTTATGCTGTGTAACTAAAGTCAGTGGGAATTTTGTCAACTCAATGGGCTAATTGCCCTTGGCTTGTGTTTAGCAAATGTTCATACCCTGAGTTTTAAGTATATACATGGATCCAGCTCTGTACATGTAAGCATCTGAGGCCCTGTGAAGTGCCTACTGCTACAATTTCAGTTCAGTTAAGGGGAGTGAGAAGGCTCAGCCCTCTCGGGAGGTTCCCAGCCACTCTCTACAGGAAGGCCCCTGCAGCATGAATTACGGGGTTTCTTAGACTCTCCATGCAGCAGAGCTCAAATGTGCAGTTGCGAATTAAGATCCTTATGTATTTTTATATAATCATTAATTTAATGAAACAAGTTCTCTACAAGAAATAAACACAGAGAATGTGCAATGAATATTGCATTGCTTTTAAAAAAAGGAAAACAACAGCATAATAGGTTTTGTGTGTCATTGGAGGATCCCCAGTGCTTATTTTTCAATTAAGTGAAAAAAACACAGAAAAATAGAGAATATGTAAAATGAATATCTCTGCAGTCACATCCAGGATATTGGTAGAAGCAGCAACAATCACTCTTGTCTCACAGGAGTATTGTTAGAATTAGCTCATATCTGCAAAAATACTTTTAGCTCTGGAATGAAAGACCATGCACAAATACAAAGCATTTTAATATTTTGAGCCGGAGTCTGGTAAATTTTCTTATGCTGAATAGTACTTTGTGCTACAATCCCATTCCTTTTGCTGGAATTATGTATACCAGAAGACAGAAAAAACAGGCAGAGTGTTAGGATATTGTCTTTGGTAACGTATGAGGGAAGTCTCTGCTTGTTTTTAAGTGAAAATAGCTCTTACTGGTGGAATGAACTTCTGAGTCTTAACTAGCTCATGGGTCACTGAAAGCTGTTGAGGTGGAGAGGAGGAGCAGGGCGTGGAGAGCAGGATTTTAACTGAAAAAGGAGAGAAGGGAAGGGTTGGAAGCAAGGTGTGATCCAGGGCCTGTATCTCTGTGATCTGATTCTAAGGCAAAAGGATAAATAAATAGGTGCTTCAGGAGTTTACCAAGAAGTCTTCACTGACGATGGTTATGGCCAGCAACCATTGCTTGTGAGCACTGATTGTCATGTATTGGACAAGTAACTATTAATCCTCCTAATAAGTATGACCAATCCATTCCCAAAAGAAAGCAGTGAGTCTCAACTGCATGGTGTATCTAGGAGCTGAAGAAGTCTGGTTTGATAAGCAGCAGCAGATGCCTTGAGTGAGAAGACATGGTCACTGGACCCAGCAAGACGCTGGCGTTACCTGGATAGGGATGATGTGAGGCACTGGCGGGTGACTGGAGTTCAAAAAACGTTGAATACTCTCTTTTCAGTGGAGCCGAGAGAAGGGAAAGAAGTCATAGTTGTAAGCTGCACGCCTGTAAGTCTTCTGAGCTGATCATTTCCTTCTGGTTAATGAGAACATTGCCCTCTGTTCCCAGGATATTTTTGGCTCCTTCAGCTCGCTTCTGTCTGAACGATTCCAAACAGACATCCTCAAAGAAGCGATGATGTTGCAGGGTCCTAGGGGAGAGCTTCGGGAACCTGTGTTTCGATCGGGGTCTATAGGAAAGAGCACAGAAACGTTTCTTTTCCCGGGGGCGCGAGGAGCAGCTGGCAGAAGAGCGAGCGAGCGGCGATACGGGGCGTCTGGCCAGGCGGGGGGGTCTGGGTGGTAGGGCGCCTGCTGAGCGCGCCGACTCAGAGCGGCTTAGCAGAGACTCCCCGCCCGAGCCCTGTGTTTCCTTAGGCTCTTGATGCCGTTCCCGAGGGAGTAGCTGGGGTCTTTCCGGATAGTTGAGCATGCTTCTTGCAGTTTGCGGGGACGCAGTGTTTCTAGGCTGTGCGCGCTGCCTGGCCCGCGTCTCGAGTCGCTCAGAAGTCAGAATTGGACGTAAGCCTGCAGATCAGGGGGGCCTGCCGTGGTCTCTCAAAACTACATGCAGGAAAATGTGAACTATATTAGGTGAATGTGATTTTGAAGCCAAAAAGCAGAAATACTTTCAAAGTGTGATACAAAGTAACGAGTCTTCTAGAGAGCAAGTTGATGTGATATGACAGTGCAGAATTTTTATCAGCGAGTAACATTTTGCGTATGAAGTGTGGAAGCACAATACGTTTTTGTCACATAAAATACAGTTCATTTTGCTCGTTGCCACAAGGGAAATTCTGAAGTAATTTTGTTAATGTTCTTGGGAATGGAGTGGATTTGGGGGCTCCTAGGCTCAGTGTAGGCTCAGTGGCTTTCCCAGAAGAAGAAATAACAGTGCTTAGTCTCACTCTGAAGGTTGCAGGCAACTATAAAAACTATAAATATTTTAAACAGTAACATTTAGAAAGGTTAGAAATGAACCATGAAGATAATGGGCTGCTGCTTTCTGTCATTCCATGAACAGGACAGAATGACAGCAAAGGAAGTAAAAAACAGGGGGCAGTACTTTCACACAGGTAAAACCTGAAGAAGCTAATCCAGCTGGATCTGCACCCAGAGAACCAGGCTGAGCTGGTAGAGGGGCAGCAGGAGGGGTGAGGCCAAGGGAGCAAATGCTGCAGCAGCGCCCGCAGCAGGGGGAGAGCAGCCTCTACCCCTGAGTGCGACGGAGGGTAGGGAAGGTAACCTGCAACCTTCGCGGGGAATAAACGGCCTCTCGCTCTAAGCCCCTTGTTCAGATGGAGGCTGGAAGGAGGTAAGGGTAAGAACCAACGATCGACACGTAGAACTCACATTTTTGAATGATCTGAAAAGTTAGGACTGAAATGTCATCTAAAATAAAGGCTCTGGCATACTGTATGAATCACAAATGAAACGGTACTGGCCTTTCTGTACTCACGTTACCCAGGGGCAAAAAGCAGAGTCCTTGGCCGCCATCTCCCTTCAGTGCTGTCTCCCTGGCAAAAGGCCTCACTGCTTCCACATTTCCTCCGCACTTTGTCTTGTGCAGCTTTTTGCTGCAGTGAGAGGTGCTGTAACATTTCAGATGCACAGATGGGATAAAGGGAGGCCCCAAGAATTTCCATGTTAATAAAAAAATGACTTGAGTAACACAGTCATTGCAGTGAACTGTCTAACATACACCTCTTTATGTGCAAGGCCCCATGAGAGAGCAAAAATGCAGCAACAGTGAATTCAGCACAGTTCAGCCACAGGAGCAAAGGTCTGCACCCATTTCTAAAATGGCAGAAGCCAGATTGGAGCAGGTTTATGAATGTCTATGTCGTCTCTGGTAATAGCGGTGAACAGTTTATCCTTTGGGCAATGACTACATTTAGTTTTAATTATATAATTAGAGTGAATGCATGTAAATCAGATAACCGGGATGTAATCTATTACAGGATTTTGTGGCAAACATACAGGGCGCATAAGAACTACAGGCTTTTAAAGTTCACCTAATGGAGCTGTCAGCTACCATTAACGGTGATGAAGCTGCAGCTTTCAAGACCTGGCCGTGGAGAAGAGGGGGAACAAGCCTGCGTGGAAAATGCGGGGCCCTGGGGCAGTCCCGGCTGCCGCCACGTGTCCTGCTGCCTGGGAGCAGCAGCGGGATCCTGGCTGGGGCCCAGGCGTCCAGCGTCCACACGTCTGCGAGAGGGGACGCAACAGCTTTACCAGCAGGGCAGCCCCCACTTTAAGGCCTGTTTTTTTTCAGTGTGCCATTTCTAGGTCAGAATAATGTTTACTAAACCAAATAGCAAGACGAACGTGGTATCAGAATATCAAACTAGCTTAATTAAGTTTATTCATTTCTTCTCTAAGGCAAAACTCTTAATTTTATCTAGTTCAAGCAACCTGCTGTAGATACAAAATATCTCTCAATCTAGGGAAGACCAGGGTAGCAAAATACTGAGATTAACCGCCGCTGTGAGGAAGGCTTCTGTCTGTATGCAGTCCTGTGTGCTCGAGCTCCACTTCTCTGTTAGCATGGAAAGACTTGAAATGGCTTTGAAGTGGGTGCAGAACACCCAGGAATTCTTCACGTACAGGTTGAGAATTGTGTTCTCACGGGAACACGCTTGCATGGATGCCTGCTTTGGTATCTGACCTAAATTGATTCTTAAATATTATGGACTTCATAGGAATTAAGTCTAAGCTTACAAGTATGTAGCCTTGAAATGACTCTCTGTTACTGCTGAAGGAGGGTGTCAGTAAGAAGGACACAGAAAAAAGGCCTTAGATCGGAACTGGAGCCCTCTGAAAAGGTCCCTGCTACACAGCAGTCTAGAGAGATCCCAGGCTGGCTCGGCGGTTACGGGGAAAGCAGCGCAGGGTTCCCGGCGCGTTTGAAAGGATGTTCCAAGTTGAAGAAAGGGAACCTTGGACTTCGGGATTGTTGAAGAAAGTAGGCAAGCTGACTGAGGCAGGTTATATTCAAATGCCTGGGAACTCTGTGGAAACGATGCTTTTGAAAAACCAGCAGAGGTGCAACGGGTAAATAAATCTGCCGCAGAACTGCCAGTAACTGTCAAATCAAAAGCAGCAATAAAACAGAAATATACAGGTAGTATCAGTCTGAATAAGCATCCATTAAACACGCCAAGGACAGACGGACAGAGTTGTGCAAAGCCGTAGCATCAGCGGCGTTTGGGAGGATAATTGTTCCTAGTGACACTAGCTGGTAGCTAGCTCTGTTTGGGTGAATGCGACTATTACAGTCAAACGCACGAAGGAACAGCATTGTCAAACCCTTTTTTTAAAGAAAAAGCTGTTAATGCAGTAGTTGCGTTTGATGGAGCGATCCTGCGATCCTTCTCTTCCCGAGCGTTTCCTGTAATGGAGTCTGGTGGGAGCTGAGCGTCGAGAGGCGACGGCAGCATTTAGAAAAGTATGAGTTAAACGGGCACCTCACTGACGGCGCGCTTACCCGCTACTGCAGGAAGCCGAAGGTGTTTTTACTTCCCCACAACAAGCATTTTTCCAAAGTGAAGAGCGCTAGGTTCACAGGTCAGTCTGCGTGGCTTTGGATCGCGCACGCGGTGCTGTTCCCAAGGGGCAGGCCCTTTGCCGCCGCCGCACGAGGCCACCCGAAACGCGCGGGGAGGACCTCAGCCCTGGTCCCCCGCGCTGCTGCGCGCGCTCGCCGCGGCCATCTGACGCAGCCAGCAGTTGCACGCTGCTGGGGCATTTGTCATGCGGGGGAATATTTTGAGAGATTATATTTAATGTGCTTTGCTTTTTCAGCTGGGATTGCACTTGATAAGGACGGTCTAAAACTTTCCCTAGTTGTTGCAGTGAAACTCTGCGTGGATGCAAGCTTTTCTGTATGACAAAAGCCTCTCAGTAAATGTGCAGCTTCTAAAGGCAAGCTGCCGGGGGAGAGAAGCTGCGGTCCCGAACGTGCAGCGTCAAAGTTCACAGTTAGGCAGTAGTATGGTATGGGACATATTCCTAAATGAGAATTAGGCTCAGATGTCTCTTTTGGACTTTTATGTTGATAATTATTCCACCACGATGTTTTGTACGCACAAGTTCTTTAGCAGACCTGCTTAACAAGTTTTACAAACGGTTTATAAATTTAAACATGCACTTTTTTATTTGAGCAGGGACAGATTTGCACTGCACAACTCTAATAACCATTGGCCAAAGATGCATTACGCATAGCCCAGCACAAGAAAAAGGTTACAGTACCCAAGTATCGTAACCTTTTCTTGGGCTCTTCTGTGCCCAAGAGCCTGCAAGAAAGGTTACAATAAAAGGAGGCAACAGGCAGGTGCAGGGAGACCCGGAGTAACACGAGACAGAATGTTGGTCAGTATGACTCAAAATCACAAACCTCCTCACAAAATGCAAGCTTTTGAAAAACGTTGCTTCAGAATGAGACATCTCCTTTCCCTTTTACATTAAAGTATGTAAACACAGGGGACTTATTTCAGTCTCACAAGCAAAATGTTTCAATCTCATTATTTGGCTTTAAATGAAATTTGTCAAAATTGATACATCCTCCGCAATATTTCAATTTTAGAGAAAAGCTGCTTTCCTCCCGAAAGCTAATTGGAAATTTTCATTCCTTATTATAATCTCAATATTTTAGGTTTTTATCTTCTCCCCGAGAAAAATGCTGTGATCATAATCTTCTGTGCTATGAAAATCGGGTGTAAATGTACTGAAGTCAGCCAGATTAGTCTGGATTTCAAATTATAAACGCTAGCTCGTGATCTCATTCACTTGCTTGAGGTTACTTCAGATACTCTTCTGCTGAATGTTAATGGCTTTTTGTGACTGCCCAAACCTTGCGTTGAAGAATGTGCCATTGGGAAGAGCTGCCCCCCCCCCCCAATTCATAGTGACACAAAAAGCAGCTGCTTATGAATTTATAAGAAAATACTTGTTATTAGCTGCCACTTATTCAAAACATAACACACAATAGGAGTTGTACTAGGAAAAACATTTGACCAAGAAATTGTTAAAAACATCTTATGTTAAAAACATAAATTACTATCTGAATATATATTCCTTATGTATAGTAACTGCTGTGACTTTTGTCAGCTATTTTTGAATAATTTTCATGGTTAAACTTTTCCGCTGCTGCAGCTATGCATGGCTGAATATTGTTTATTGAATAAATTATTTAACAGCCTTTTAAATCAATTGGCAGTTAATTTATCAGAGAATCTTTTTTTCCTGCTGTCTGACCATATTGCTGCAGGAACATATTAATAAATATATGTGCTCAGATCAGCATTTCCTTTAGTACACAGTCTAGTGCATCATGAAAAACATGATGAAGTATATTATTTAGAATTTTTTTTAATCAGAAAGAGACCTAAGTGAAGAAGATTTGTAATCTATAGCTGGAAATGTTGGCACAGGTTTAGTCACGGTAGCCAGAACACCAGATTAAGACTCTCATCCAAAAATGTGCTTCACTAGAAAACAACTAACTGAAACTGATGGGTCATGTGCAGTGTTTGTATGGTGATCCTGAACCTTTGCTTACGGCACGTTAGCACCTTACTTTCTATACATGAGTAAGATTTCAAGTGTTCCCATCTGAAAAATGCACTACCCAAATTTCATGCCTCTTTTAAAGGTTGAAAATAAAATACTGGTTATTCTTTGTTCAAGGTGCAACTGATTGTATGCACATAGTCAATTTGGGTAGCAAATATGTGGTCTAGTATATGCGATTCTTTTTAGTATGAGGAAGGAGGGGTGTTTTGGCAATCACGTAACACGCAGGCTGCCTCAGTTAGATTTGTTTCAGCTTTCTTTCTTTCTTTCTTTCTTTATCCAGGGCTTCCTGGTTCCTTGGCCCTTGAAATTTCTTATGTATTTGCAATGGAAGTATAAATTTGTACTGTTGCTGTTCATCTTAGAGAATCAGAATTAGTTTTTATCAGGACTAAGCCAACTGATCCGGAGTTCATACAGCTCATTAACAGTGAGTACTGTGAACACTGACAAAGACTTTGCCCCTTGCTTGTCTTAAAGCTGTGATTCACAGTTTGTACTCAGAATCTGGAATTTATTTAAAAAAACTAAGACTCTAAGGTATCAATCAGCATCAATATAAATTTCTGAGTTACAGTGTGGGCGCCATGGCAATGCCGCCCTTCGGCGGTGGAAATCAATAGCATTGGGGATTTTGCACTGCACATAGTATATCTCAGAAATGTGCCTTCGCTTTAAACACGCACTGAGCTGTAGTTTCCTTCAAGGATTATCCTGTGTAATTACAGGGTTTACTCCTCTGTGCCGGTCGCAGCCATCCTTCGTTTGGTTTTACCGCGCTCCCGCAGCAGGACACAGGATGTTTAGGCACCCGCCGCCTTGTAGCTTGGTGTGGATTTTGGTCCGTGCCCGGCCATCCACCGGCAGCCTCCCCACCGCCCCCGCCACGCGCCTGGCGCGGCGCTGCCGCCGAGCGTGCCGAAACAGGCAGCGTGGCAAAGGACAGGGAGTAGCTAGAAATCAGCACAGGCGTCCCCATCCTCCTAGGCTCAGCGAGGGTAACGGAGCTATTTCACCATGTGACTGTGTTATTAATTAAGTACGTTATTTCATATGTCCGTACATCTCCTTTGTGCCTTCCCACCTAAGTCCTTTCCCCTGGATGTATGTAGTTATTATTTCAGTAGCACTTTAGAGGCCTAAAACGCAGCAGGCACCTCACTGTTTTAAGTACAGTTAATTAATTTTCTCTCTTTTTCAAGTGTGTGATGCCCATTAAATGTGCATTTCCTAGCCCATAGGAGCCCCTGGCAGTGATGCAAGACCCCGCTGCAGTGGGCAAGCCTATTTTCTCCGTTTCCCATGTTCTGAGTAGATGAGCTGTTCATGAGGGCAAAGAACAGACTCAGTTTGGGTACAAGCTTTTGGAGAGGCCTGTAAGTTAGACCGGGTGAGTCTGTGAGATCCAAGCTGTGGAACCGAATGCATTTATTCTGATGGGTAATTCTGAAAAAATGATTATCTGGGGTTGTTTGTGGTACCCTTCTTCCCACTGAGTAACACTGGTCTTTCTTATTATACCCATTGAAATGAGTGGGTGACTGGGGTGCAAAACACAACACAGCACCGTAAAAGGGCTGGAAACACGTCCAGGTGATTAAGGTGGTATTTTCCTTTCCTATTATACTTATATCTCCTTTATATATACATACATATATATAGATAGATAGATAGATATAGATATGTATACACGTAGTTTGCTGCTGCCCTTGTTGAACATGTGTGAGATGCATTTTGCAGCACAACGGGCAGAGGTCCTCGACACTCCTGGAAGGGCAGTAGGGCGTTCTTCTTCTATCGTTATCTTGGTTCACGTTAGTTTTCCTGCCGGTTGGTTCCTGCAGCTGTTTAGAGCATGCTTTGTAGCAGGTGGCCACCTTCAAGGCCTTCAGATACCTGAACCTCTCTGTTTGCTGCAAGTGGTATTTTATTAGAGGCCTTACAAAATTTCAATTGCTAATATTAGCTAATATTGCCTTTCCTGTGGCTCAAAACTTAATTATCTGTTTCTTTATTTGTGAGAGTCACATCTACAAATTCCCACTGAAGTCAAAGCCTTGAAAATGTACAGTATTAGATAACATGCAAGAAGTTCCTGATAGTCACTGGGTGGAAGAGCTTAGAGTTAAAGAGACCAAGGGTGAGCAGGAAGAATCCAGGACACGAAGCAAACTGGGGTTTGAGACTATGAGAAAGGACATGAATGACCAGTGATCGTTGTACTGTGAGCTTTAACTTAGCTTCTTCAGTCTAGATACACAACTCTTCTATAATCCTGATGAAGTCGCTGTATTTTTATGAGGACCACCAGTTCGTTTTATCAATGCTCTGACTCCTAAATTATTCTACAAGACCTGATTATCCCAAATCAGGATCCACACAGGAGCCTGAGGGACTGTAATTTGCTTATGTATATATGTGTATTTCCTGCTGCAAATACATCTGATAGACTGGCATTAAGTGGCGTTTAGTAAAACAGTAAATGTTTCTCTTCTGGATAAAGTCAGGGAAAATAAATCTATATTTATGAATTTGTTTTTGTTTACCTTTCTAGCAAAGATAAATATATTAATTTCTGCAAATCCCAGAAGCAGTAAATAAGGACATAGGTAATCTTAAAAGGTCAGGCAGAGTATGATTCAAATAATATTTGCTACATAATAACTACTTAATCCTAGTTGGAAGAAGAGGTATGATTACTGCCATTTTCTTAACTATTTAAACAAAAAAGATGCTTTGTTTCCATAAAAATATTACTGGCTAATAATCAGAGTGCAGGCAGGAATGTTTAGCATGTTTGTGTCCTGCACACATAATAGCTTAACCTCTTCTAAATATTTATGATTTCACTAATGGGTGGCAGAGTGATAATTCAAATACTAAACAACATACCTAGTTCAGAAAAACTGTTTGCTAATATATTTCTTTTCTCAGAAGGATAAATAGGCGGATGGTTTTTTGCAGTACTCAGTGGATGCTGCAGTTCTGAAACTGGCTCCAGCTACCGGTAGAAATGTCAGTTACAATTTTGATGATATTGGTTGAATTGTTACTGTATGCTTACTCCTTCATGTCTCTGTGATATGGTGATTGCCGTTCATTAGAGCCCTAATCCAGCCCCCGATGACAGGCATGCACATTTCTGGTCCCTGACTCTGCCTCTGGCAAAATGCATCGAAATTACAGCTCCTGATAGCCTTTTTTCATCTGACATATATTAACTTTATTTCATTGATGGCTATGGAGCTGTGCCAATTTGTATTAAAAATATGGCGATGTATATGCCTGTATTGATTTTTTGCTGCTTTCTGATTTGTTCTGTGTCTCTCAAGCCCACCTCAGAGCTGATTTTCACTCCTGGCTTATTAGATTGGCTAAAAAATAAAGCTGTGGAAGGCTGCCAGCCCGGGAAGTCGCAAGGCTGCTTTTAGCTTCTCCTGGTGCACACTCAAAGTTAGAGGAGAAAATAATGGCCTTCCATAAAGCTCACCCGAGAAAACCTGCCACGTAAAGATGAAACCACAGACTGAAATGCTTGAAATGCCCAAGGAGAACTGATGCACAAAAAAGAACTTACTGCTTTTGAGATCTAGGGATCACTTGTTAGTAGACAGAGATGGAGGGGGTTTTGGTTTGTTTTTGTTTTTATTTTTGTTTTTTTTTTAACTTAAGAAAAGATGCAAAGAAGGGAAAACAACAGATTGATTCACTGGCTGGGACAACGTGAAACTGAGTTCCTTACTCTGTTCCTAACCTGGTACAGATCTTTAGGAGTAGCTGCACCATTTACTTAACTAATTGACAGCTGAGTCTGTGGATTGAGTTAAAGGTGTATGAGGTCCTTGTGGATCTTCCAACATTTATAGGAACCAGGGACTCGATAACTGCTTGAAGTGTGCGTGCCCTAATTAAGCACCTTCTCATCAGGAAGACAAGTGCCAGCAGAGATTTGTAAACTCCTCTTACATAGTTATCAAAGAGAATTTCCTGTGTGTGTTTCCATATTGGCTCTTAATTTTGAAATCAAACAGAACACCTTCAGAATAGTTACCCTTCATGAACAACACCCAAACTCCCACCTTGTCAGACTGCCTTTGCTGCAGAGCACTGGGGGCAGCTGTAGAAAAGCTTTTCAGTCTGCCAGCGATTGTATGTGCCTTTCTCTTTTTTTATTCTTTCTGAAGATGCTTGTTAATGAACCTTCTTGAAGAGATATGGAGGAGGATGAAAGGCCAGGGCACTGGGTGGAAAAGCAATGCAGATTGGAAAAGACAGAAAGCTTATTTAATTCTTTCTTTTCCTGATCTCAACTCCCTCAAGTTATCTTTAAAAGAATGTTTAAAGCTTACAGTTAAAACTTTTCTGCATTTAACTGTAATAATTAAAAGCAGCTTAGGGAACATTCAGGTTTCAAGGGAAAAATTTCTAAACTCATTTCAACCACTGTTGGTCATGTGTTTGGGGATGGATAGGCTCTTGAGAAGAGTTCACAGCTGCCTTTTTGCCTTGAATTTTAACTATGCCTGTTGTGCTCCGATTTCATTTGTTAAGATTTAAGGTCTTCATCTTGGGCCTTTGGCTCACCACCACCCTGGATTGCAACAGGGGGTTAATGGGCTCTAATGAATCACAGCAGCACCATGCTGAGCTGGGCTCCAGGAATTAGTTTTATAACTCTGCCAGTAAAGTGAAAGCAAAGATGTGGGTTGAAAGGAGAAGAACCTGAGGATGTGGGAAAAGCGGACAGATTGCAACAGGCTGATTAGTTCCTTCGGAAGTGGCACTGCAGTTCGCCTGCCGCTGGCTACTTGGGTCAACATCCCGACGGGATGCTTCACACTGACTATTCCTAATGAGATCGTAAACCCAGGAAGGCTGGTATCCTGCCTCTATCAGTGACTAATCTCAGCCTTTTCAAAAGGACATAAAAAACCTATAATGAATCTACTGATTCTGTACGGGAAGGGAACTGCTGATGTGATGTTCTAAATACCACAGTCTCAATCAACGTAATTCATGTTCCTTCGCTGTCGTGCCTCTCAGAGGGGATTGTAAAAGTACCTTAAATGCAGATTGAAATTGTTACAGGTGAACATCTCCAGTTTCCTTCCAGGACACACGGAGGTCACTGATCCGACGGCTTGCGGTGACGCTGTGATTGTGATGTAGTAGTATCTGAAGAGCTCCATTAATTCTGGAGTCGTCTTAGACCTGAAGAAACAAGATAAGGGGTAAAAGTTAAAGTTGTTTTCTAGATAATGGTAACTAGAATGTGGCTTATGCCTGTGGTAGGGAGTAGAGATAGGAATAGCCATAGGTTTGGGGCCAGTAGGGAACACTGTGTTCGCAACTTACTCTGTTCGTGTCTCTCATGTTTCCGTCTGCGCGTCTCCCACGTACGGATCGCAGAGCCATTGCCCCTTTCCCTGCCCAGCTACCTCGACATTTCCCATGGCAGGAGGTGGGGGGGACGTTCATTTTCTCCGTCCCCGCAGAGCATAAATACAGATTCACTAATTGCAAGGAGGCCACCAGTGTCAGCTCCCAGCAGCGAAGGTGAAGTCAGTCGGTCTCCCAAGATACTGTGCGGAAAAATACCGTCTCAAACAGAAGCTGTCCTTGCAGGGCCCCTGTGCCTGTTGTACTGCGTATGGGTTTATATTGTAAAATACTTGAGGAAGGGATTACCTCTCCCTGCTGTGCTTTACTCAGCACCACACATACTGCTGTCTTCTCATGCAATAATTAATAATAAATCTTTCAATAGTCTGGTTACAACATAGTCTTCAGGCTGTTACTTCTACTATGTGTTAGATGAAACAGATGATTCTGAGGCTCCTGGAGCAGTGCTAGCTATTCGAGGTTTTTCATTCACTTTGATATTAAAAGATTTAGCAGGAAATCTGGATTATATGGCAGAATATGTGTCTGGGTCTGCAGTAGGACCTGATTTTTCCGTTACGCTGGAGTAACCGAGGGAAAACTTTTCTGAAGTTACAAGACTTAATATAATCTCCTTAAGCAGAAATCTTCTAACACAGCTATGTATCGTCACACATGCAGGGAAACTAAATGAATGCTAGTGCTTAGCTCTGCCGTTACTTCGTGCAGGTCTTACAAGCCATCTGACCCGCACCCCGTTGATCGGCAGGACTGGCCTTACGGTAGATACAAGTGACAAAAGGCCTTGGCTGGGCCTCTGCAGAATGTTTGGTTTTCCCTTCGTGGAGTGGCTGGCCAGCATAGGTTACAGCTGCGTTTACCGTGAAGTAGCGGGGCGGTCGGAAAGCGGGAGGCTCCGTACGGGGAGCTCTGCCCGCCCGCTGCAGCATCGCGCCGGCGGCGCGCGTTTTGGTGCTGGCCGAGGCAGCAGCCGGCGCGGGCTGTTCTCCTCGTTCCCGCTCTCGCACAGGCCGAGCTGCTTCGTTTGGAAAAACTGGGCAGGTCTGAGGATAGGCCTTGTCTGGAAAAAAAGTGCAGGCTTTGCGTTTGCACCTCCTTCACAGGGATTCCCTGTCTGCTGGTCTTGGGCCGTTTTTTGGTGGGAGAAAGCAGATGTGGGTTTTTGGCTGGCTAGGAAGATAAAATGTTGCGTTTCTGAATGTGCATATAACTGACACTTGATTTGTGTTGTGAAGCCTTGCGACTCCTTCGCGGTGTGTGCGTGTCAGCGTGTATAGGCAGGGACAGAGAGGAAGAGCGAAGGCGAAGCTGGCCGTATCCAGAACGCGAGTGTAGAGCTGCCGCCCGAGTATACACACTGCTTGTGATTTAGTACAGTGTTGCAACTGGAGGAGGATAAGGGAAGGCTATGGCCTGTTTCCAGAGCGCGGAGTGCTGTTTGTATTTGCTGTTTAATTCCAAATGAGGGCAGGAGCACTTAAAGGAATACTATAAAGGTACATTTTCTCTTTTTGTTTAGGAACATAACATCTGAGAAGCATTTATTAGCAAAACATCAATTCTGTTTCCACATTTCTAGACAGAATATTAGAGCAACTGAATTTTAATTTTCCTGTCTGTACTTCGTTAATATAAGTACTCTAGAATAGAGTTAGGTGCTTTCAGATCTTTCTGTGTTAATTTAAAAGCTAATAATTTGGAAAGCCAAAGATATTCTAGTAGAAGGGCTAGAGCTCCAGGCACTTAGTCCTTTATTTGCCGCTTGCTAAAGACCCTTTAAGCGCAAGGCCAGGCTTTATACTGCCTATAGCAATTCGTGGCTCTGCTTCTTGCTGCCCGCTAGCTATTACCACCCGCCACGAGCAGCACAGGAAGGACCCGCGGGCCGGCGTGCGCCCTGGCCCTTGGCACAGGGCGAGACGCCGCATTTCTGGCTCCTTCCAGAGAATGTGCCCAGCTGGCCTTCGAGGGGGTTTTGAAGCGTGTTAGGTAGGAAACATGAGAAACTGCCCAAGCTCGCGCCGATGGGGCCTGCAGAAGGAGCCGAGCAGTGCGCGGGAGGCCAAAACTAATCCCTGAGCCGGGTACACTGTCTCGTGTGTGTAACTCGTGCCGGAGTCTTGCACGAACTGCTTAACTTCTGCTGGGCTAGAATATGAAACATCTTTCTGTCCGCACAGTATTTACTTTTTAGTCGACGGAAATGGAAAAAAGATTTTATTTAAATGCAGTGAGTTTATTTCTGAATTCAGCTTGTCCAGATACAGTCTGGCTTTAATAGAGTTACTTCTGATTTGTATTGGTAGGGGAGAAAAATGCTGTACGTTAAAGGCGCTGTGTTCCCATGATGATTGTTTTAAATGGTCTAAACTAAGACACGTATTTTAACAGAAAATGGACTTGCACTTCAGTTATGCAGGTGAAGCACAAACAAATGAGAGCGTGCTGCCTCGCAGGTGAAACGCTTTATTTTAAATTCTAATCGAAAGGGACCGTGCCGGTGACGTACGCAGCGGGGTGCACGTGCGCCCCACGGAGCAGCTGCAGTTGAGACAGATTTAAAAAAAGGCGACAGGACAAACACTGGAACTGCGAGAGGACGTTCCCTCCTACCAAAGGAGGCGCTTGGCGGCGTACCTTAGCATTGCTTCAGCACCTAGTTGTAAGCTTTACGGAAATCATTAATTCTCCCCAGCATTTTTGAAGAAGAGCGTGATGATGAGCCTCGTAAAAGCACTCAGAGGAAGCACTGCTTTCTGCAGTCAGTTCAAATTGTTTAATGTTTGTCAAACTTGAGCTGCATTTGCAGGATACATTGTGAGTAATGGATTTCTCCTGCTGTTTACACGGGGCAAGGCGGTACAGCCGTTGCTGGCTGCAGTTTATTGCATTGCATTATGTATGAGGCGGTTTTGCAAGCAGATACATAAACAGAAAAGAAGGGAGGGAGGAAAAAACACAAGGAAGCAATTTCTTTTATTGTTCAATATACAACAGTTAGGAATAATCTGGAACACTTTTAAATACCCGTGTCTGCAAATATTTGGGTTTGTGGCATGAAATTAGTTATTTCCAGGACATTTGGCAGCAAACATGGTAGCTGTATTGTGAATCTCCTCCTCCTTCCCTTGGAGTTAGCTATAGCTGCCGCACTGATGTTGCAAGACACAGGCAATCGCAACAGCTGCTCTTGAAAATTTAGGGTCACATCCTAAGAAAACCTATGTTCTTTCATTTCTCATTTCTTTAAGAGGATTTTAGATGCTCAAGTGCATTTGTAAACCGCACATCCTGTACGATGCAGATACGTAGCTAGTGGTAAGTGGCACAAGACTAGAAGGCACCCACCACTGACTGGTTTTCAACAGGCATCAGGCATATGCTCAGCTTGGGTATTTATTGATCAATCCTACTAAGCTCCTGTCTGTACCCTCTAGGTATTTAATACCAGTGTTATTTTGGCTGTGGTCAGTAACAGGCGATGTCTGACACCTCGCAGGGCTGGGTCCTTCCGGCCTGACGGTGCCTTTCTCGGGGAGAAGGCACCTTGCTGCTCCGGCGGGTCCCGTTGAGGTCAGCTCCTTCTCCTGGTGATGCCAACAGCAGCGCGACTCCTGGCGAGAGTAATTGCTCATCCATGAGAGGCCACGGCGTTGACAGTAATCAGAGTAAATTATCGCTGCAGGTGAGGAGAGGTGTCAGACTCTGGCGCTTTATCCGTAGGCAGGTCACTGCTCTTGAGCTTGGCAGCCACATGGCTGTGACCTACTGACCGTACGGCAGTGCCACCGTGTCGGAGCAGCTCTGTGGCTTTGAGGCTGTCACGTGGCTTTAAAGGGTTCGTTCCTCTTTCTTTAAAGCTCCCAAACGCTGTGCTGGAGCGAGGGGATTGTGACTTTCCTGGATGAGCTGTTACAGAGAGCATGGGGAGGTGCAGTGCTGTGCCAACCACAGCTTGGCATTTCGTATCACAGTATGAAACTTAGTGTCAAAATCTGGGTTTTCCAGAGAGAACGGCTGAATGTGGACACGTTGTCTGTGTATGAATTGTTGGTTTGTTTGTTTGTTATATTTTTCTAAAATATATTATTTTCTAAAAAGTATTTTCCTAAATATTTTTCTATTATTTGTATAAAATGAATAGAGAGGTGAAGTAAACGCTATGGCAGAGTTAAGCTCGGAGCACAGCACGTGGCTCCCTCCCAATACCTCAGTAGCAAAATCCACATCTTGAACCCTGGCTGCCGCTCCTGATCAGGAAGCAAGGAGAGATCACTGCAAGCTCTGAGCAAGCTCGTGGTCAGATCCCACTAGCTCTTTGCGACTGTTCATCTTAAAATGTTATGTCCTAATGGAGTAGTGAGTAAGATGAAATGCTTAGCAGGAGAAATTAACTGAAATACGAAGATTTACAACGCACCAAAGATATTTCTGGCAGGCTGGATGTCCTGCAGTGCTTCAGCCCTTCTGCAGGTTGGAACAACTACCAACACATTTGAATAGTTTTAGTCTATGATAGGAATGTATTAATTCAAGATCATGTTAATATTATACACCAGTGCATGAGGATTGATAGTCCTTGTAATCTTTAATCTAAACACAGAAGGGGTGCATATGCTGTTCATAAAGCACCGAGATCAATCATTATGATGGCAAGCAGCTTACTGGGAAGCAAGCGCCTTCTGAGGACCACGCTAGGATAATAACAGCCTTCAACATTTTTTTAAAATTATCATCTGTCTCAGCTTTGAAATTTCAGCATCTAAAGTTAGTCACTTAAAATCCATACGTAACCGTCCATCCAGCACGTAAATAAGTAGTGTGATTTTCAAAACTGCAAAACCTTGTTTTTCCCATGATTTCAAAGAGCATCAAGGTTGTCTGACACTTTGGGTAGTAACACCTAGAAAGGCGGGGAGGTCTGACTTTGAAATTGGTTACTTTAAGTTATTGCAGTCCGGATCTAACTGCAGGGAAGGTGGTTCAGAACTGCAGATTATGGTAACTTAAAAAACCCTATGCCTGCATGGCTCTAAGAGTCAGATCAGACTTTAATTAACATTTGTTAAGTCCTTTGAAATGTTAAGGCTTAAAACAATAGTATAACTGCACAGATTTTTTTTTTTTTTTTTTTTTTAATTAAAGTCTTGTATGGTGGATCTTGGAGCATTTAAGTACAACTCTATTTACATGTTCAGCCAGTTGAAGATAGAAATACTCAGTAATTAGAAAGAGTTTGTTACTAAAAGCTTCTCCATGTATTAAACATTAACAGGATGTTTCTAACTATGAAATGAATTAGATCCAACTAAACTGTTGTGTGAATTAGCAACATTCACTCTCTGATTTTCAGATTAGTTACATTAATTCTAAAAACTGCTTTCTGCCAGCCAGAAACTAGTACATACATCATAATAAAAATTGACTGTGCCTCATTAAAACATTGAGAAAAATATATACTGCTTTCATTTTTTTTTTGGTAAGTCATTGTAATCTGCAACTTTCATAGAGTTTGCTGGAATTTATCCTCTTTTAACATGACACTAACAATTATCTTATTTTGTTCTTTATTATTTCATAAGATGAATGAAAGTTGTTTCCATTGCTTGGAGAAGCATAGTTTAGCCCTATTAGAAATCTGTGGAGTTGGCAGTGGTCCCGTTCCTTTGCAGAGCATGGTGCAAGTCCTCTAGGCCCCATGGTATGGTAGAGCCCATCTGTGCTTCTATACTTGAAGAACAACAGTTGTTTCCCTTATCAAGGCCATTAAAAAAAAAAAAAAAAAAAAAAAGGCAAAAAAAAAAATTAAAACCAGGATCCAAGTGCTGCCGGGAGCTTGTGCGGGCAGATCTGTGCATCCACACAGCTCCCCTGAAGTGTGAGGTTTGAACTGTTGTTTGCCATCATGGTTAGTCTTACTGCTCTGTGAGTTTTGGGACAAAGAACTGTCTGTATTTGTCTGTATTAATGTTGAGTGTTGCAACTACAGCTTTTTGCACAGAGGGCAAGCTGACAGCTTGGTAGCAGTAGAAAAGCAACAGAAGAAATGTGGGACCTTTTTTCTTTTACATCTTGTAATACTAAAGGCTCTTGTTTTAACAGATTCTGCACTGTATCTTTGCTACTGCATGTTACATTTATTCTCTGATATCTTATAGCAAGGTTACATATCCGTTATCCTTAATGTAGTGGTGTAAAAAGTACAAACAAAAAACTTCATGTATGCTTGCAAGTTATTTGAAAAACATTTGAATAAGTTACAAGGTTTTAAGCTTTTGCATAGTGTATGTTTGAGTTTATTTTGGGGGTTTCTTTGCAGATAAACAAAAGCTTTAAAGACTGGAGGAAGACTGTTCCCCTGTCATCCGCATAGACGCTGCCCTCTTCCTTCCCTTTCCTCTCTACTTAAGTAACTTGTTACAAACCCAGCTAAAAACTCACTGAAGAAAGTGAGTTTCTTTATGGAAATATTTAGGGACTGCTTTGCACAACTGAGTCTTGATTTTAACTTAAGGCCTTGAGATTTATTCTCTATTGAGAATAAATAACCATCCCTAAAAGGTGCCTGTGGACATGAATCTTGATTAAACGTCAGCTTTTGGGTCAGTGACAAAATTTCTTTTTGGCAATTCTGCAGTTACAGCCCAGCGTAAACTTTTTGACATTTTGTGGCATGTTCTCACCCCCTAGAGTGGTGACAGTTTGGCCCTTCCCATCCAGATACGCTCTTCCCTCCTCCAGGAGACTGCAGGGAACTAAAACATTGAGGCAATAATTTCATATTTATTTGCTTCTTGGGGTTTGAAAAACAGAAGAAGTGAATGTCAAAACACCCTCTTCCTTTGAGTCCTGACTTAAGAAGACACTCGCTGGGAGAGCTGGAAGAGGGCTTTGGTCTCCACGTGAGCCTGGGTTGGCGTGGGTACCTGCTCCCGTGGCCCACGGCAAGTCCCCTCCTTGAAGCTCAGATTGAGGATATGGCTGCTTATATGTTCCACACTTCAGTCAAGGACATAAGTACCTATTCCAAGTAACATTCATGCTGGCATGCTTGTAATTTGGGAAGAGGATTTTGCACTTCTATCTAAAATTACTATTTAATTGATCACTGTGTTGGTTTAATCTCTGATTTTCCCCATTGGTGGTTGATGATAAAAGCTTGCCGCTAATGCATAACTATCGAAACCATTAATATTTGTCAGGGTTAAGGCATGCAATCTCGAACTAACAATAAGTACAGTGTTTTTTAATATATTCTTTATAAATGATGCACCTGTATAAGTTTTATTTCTCTTGTGTACAAAATCACAACTGATTACTGCTGCAATTAGATATCAGCATGATGAGGGAGCAGCAAGACACTCTGGGAGTGACTTATGGGGTAGTACTTCACGAGCAGGATATTAAGTTGAAGGCCAAGAGCTGTTTAAGGCAGCAAGTGTGAATTACGCCTCTATAATTCACAGGCTTGGGTGTCTTATTGGAATTATAAAGTAGCCCTATGCAAATAATTTTTTAAAGATGCAAGGACAAATGATCAGACAAAACTGAGGATACACCTCAAGTAAGGACCCTAAAATCTTAATAGCGGCAAGGCACTGTGTCAAGAAAGAAAAGGGAACAAAAGCTGGCTTAATTTAAAATCGTTATAATAATCAAATAGGGGTCCATTTGAAATGTTTGTTTCTGGCTTGCCTGCTCTGTCAGGTAGTTGCTGGATTTGCGTGTCGCCGTCTCTGCAGCGCTCCCCTGTTCAGTTGTTCTCGTGCTGAAGTCTCTGTCTTGGGTGTAGATAGCTGAAGTTCCTATAAAAATGAGATTTGATCATACATGTTTGAGGAGCTTTGCCACAAGGATTAATCCATTTTATAAATGACAGGAGTGATGCATGGTGTCACCATTTTCAGAAGTATTCTCTGATTTTAAGTATCTCTCTAATACTGTGCTGAATTTTACCCCTAATGATGCAGACCTCACTGAAGTCTGCAAGTACCTCGTAGCCTCTGAAAATGAGATTGCGCCATTTCACAGGGTTTAGGATATTAAATCTGTAAGTTAATGATGAATCAGTATATCATTATATAAACGCCGTGAAAACTGAAGCTGTCCCCACTAAAACAAAATACACTGATGGATCTAAGCATGTTCTTACTGTTACAGAAATACTCAAATTTCATCAGAGAGACTCCCAGTAAAGAGTGGCTATTGGTTTGAGGAAGGGAAGTTGGTGAGTGCTGTCTATGCAAGAGGGGTGGGATGCAGACTGAATTCCTGAAGACGTAAGTCAGCACCAGGGTGTACGGCCGGGCCCTCAGAACAGAGAACCCCGGTGCTGTCAAATGCTCCCCTGAAAACGGTCAGAAAATCTCACATCAATAGTATTGTTTCTGAGCTTGTGTTTGGTAAGTTGTGCCATCGGCGGTTTGTGCGTTTTGTAAAGAAGTGAGCATTTAACACTGGTATCTTTTTGTTTTCTTATCCTATGGTCCAGCTATGAGAAATGCTGGCATCTTTGGCTCCTTCTTGGGTCAAAGTGTTGGAAGTGCGGATATATTATTTATCAAGTGTGTTATCTTAGGTCATTTTTATATACCGGTGATATTTAACAGCATTTGGAAGTTCACAGTTTTTCTTTAGTGTTCATTTGGCCTGAAAAGTTGTGTTGTAAGAGCTTCGGAAAATTAATTACATCTAATTGAAATTCTTTGGCAATCCTCAGTCAGCTAGGTGCCTTTAAGAAGCCATCTTTCTTTGAGCAAGGCTTGAATAAGCCTAGTAACTCCCCCCAAATTAGATTTGTATTAAGGTTATTTGAGGCTGTTTCAATACTTGGATAAAATTGGGTCATCTGCTGTTACAAAGATACCACTAATTAAAACTAAGATCAGCAACTGCTTACAGAGTATGGGGGGTGTGATTGCAGAGCTACTGAAGTGCACATTGCAGAGTTTGTGTCCTCAAGGAGCATCAGAGGATTAAAAGTTGTTAAGCTATACAGGGACGAATATCAAATTCCTCGAGCAAAAGCGTTGCTGAACTCTCATAATGCCCGTCTGAGATTCTAAAAAGGTCTCCAAACATGAAATGGGGAAGTTGGTTTGCACGAGGATGGATTTCATTACATCCCTCTGCCTATTCGTGAGATATGGCTTCAGCCTGCTACTCCAGGGTGTTTTGACCTTGGGATTTGACAAAAGGATTTCAGCTGGGAGTCATACAAAGAGAGAGAATGTTGCCATGGAAAGCTGAACAACCCCTTAAAATCACGGCTTTGCTCTGCTGTATATCTGTGATGTTCTGTATTTCTTGAAGCTTATCTCACAGTGTACGTGACAGGTTTTGTCTCCAAAATCTAACCAGCAAGTTACTCCCATTTTACTACTATCCATCCTCCAGCAGGCTGGCATTTCCAGCTGCCAGAGACCCAAGAGCGAGATCCCTCTATAACCGTGATGTTTCTCCATGCAAGAATGTTTTGAATTACCTTTGAAGCACGTTCAAAAGCATAAGGATTTAATCAAGCACATGTAGCTAAAAGAACAACAGTCGTGGTGGCTGTGTCCCTGGACAGAAATGTGAATGTTAATTGCTGTCCTTCAAGAAGTTACAACACATATTAATTGATGTTTGGCACCAAAAGGAGGATGGTAAATAAGAAGATCGAAGATAGTGCTTATTGTTAAGTTTTGGTCATCTCAAACCCTCTGAATTCATCATTTAAAGTCCTGCCAGTCAAGAAGAAGTGGAGATAATTATTTATTTTTTAAATAAACCTTCTGAATTGTTTTTTTTTTTTTTACTTCAAGACTGTATCAATGTACTAGTATTTCTGCAAGCATTCTTCTGGTGGTTATCATGGAATTTGAGTGTTTTTGTATATAACAATCTTCATTACTGAATGTCTGAATCTACCTGTCACAGTAAACCAAATCTCTTCATGTATGTCAAGCTATTAAAAAGATTTTCTTGGAACAGGACTTTGAAATTCTCTATTCGGAAACCTAGATGACTGAAGAGCATTATGGAAATGGATTAAAAATATCATCAACTGCTCCAGTTATCAAAATGGTACCAAATTTTGCCTCATGAGAGCAGATATAACCACGGCACTCACACTGCAGCTCTTTCATTCGTTTGCTACTAAGCCCGTTTTTCTTCAAGTGGGATTTTAAGGTATGCAAAGCCTTCTAAAATAATTCAAAATGTATGTTCAAAGTGATTGAAAACAACATGTTTTCTGCATTTTTTGTAGCCATTGCAGGACAAAAATGCTCTGTTGAATCCCTACACTTGTGTATCGCTACTATAAATTCTTGTGTCAGTCCCATTAGCTTAATTTAATGTGACTGATCTAATTAGACATGATGTGTTGCAGCAGCCACACGCCAGCCTGCAAACTCGGATAAGCTCTTTCAGGTGATGGCAGCTCTGTATGTTTTTTGAACCCACAGCAGCTGATGAAAAATACATGTATTTTTAATTTTAAAGCTGCACCCCCTTTAAAGTCCCCTGGGTGGGGTGACCCAGGCCATTGTGAGGTGGAGCCAGGCACAGGGCAGCCGCGCAGGGTCCCCCCCATGCCCAGAGACCCACACGGCGAGCCCCGGCCCTGCCTGCCTTGCCCCTGAGCTGGGAGGGCTCCTCCATCCCAGCAGCTGTGGCCACAACCCAGGGACTGCATGGCTGGGGAGTTTGGGCACATCCAGGTGGGCACCTATCTGGAGATCAAGCGCAGCGATGGGCGCATCCACCCAGCAATGGTGACAGAGCTCCATGGAAACACCTCCAGCATCACCGTGGAGTGGATCGAGAAAGGGGCCAACAAGGGCAAGAAGGTGGATCTCCAGCTCGCCTTTGCCCTCAACCCACATCTGGCCCCAGGGAGCATACCTGTGACCAGCACTGAGGCCCTACCATCGGCTAAAGGGGACCAGAGCCTAGTGAGTGAAGTGCTGCCACAGCCCATCAAGGTCGAGAAGCCATCTGGGGATGGCAGGGACCCCATGGCTCGCCGACCTGCCTCAGGGTACTATAACCACAGGTGGACATCGCCATGTGTGCGGCAGGTGGAGAGGCTGCAGGAACAGCGGGAACGCCGGCGGCTGGAGATGAGGGAGCGGCGAGCCCAGCAGGCCACTGCATCACTCCATCCCAGGGCTGATGTGATGGACATGATCCAGGAGTACCGCAGCCACCTGGACTGTGACGCTGTGCAGGCCACCAGACCCAGCCGGCCCCATCGCATCTGCGTGTGTGTCCGAAAGCGGCCGCTGAACCAATATGAGACTGAGCTCAAGGACTTTGATGTAGTGACTGTGCCCTGCCAGGATGTGGTGATGGTGCATGAAGCCAAACAAAAGCTGGACCTCACTCGATACCTGAAGAACCAGATCTTCCGCTTCGACAATGCCTTTGATGACCAGGCTACTAATGAGCTGGTGTACAAGCACACTGCCCAGCCCCTAGTGGAGACTGTCTTCCAGGGGGGCATGGCCACTTGCTTTGCCTATGGCCAGACAGGCAGTGGCAAAACATACACCATGGGGGGAGACTTCTCCATCAAGAACCCAGAATGTTCCAAAGGGATCTACGTGCTTGTGGCTGAGGATGTCTTCAGCAGGCTGCAGGACCCCAACTGCCAGAAGCTAGAGCTCCGGGTCTATGGGGCCTTCTTTGAGATTTATGGGGGCAAGGTGTTTGACCTGCTGAACTGGAAGAAGCAGCTGAGGGTGCTAGAAGATGGTAAACAACAGATTCAGGTGGTGGGGCTCCAGGAGCAAGAGGTCACGTGTGTAGAAGATGTCATCAAGCTGATTGAAACTGGTAGCAAATGTCGCATGTCGGGCCAGACATCTGCCAACACTCACTCTTCCCGGAGCCATGCCATCTTCCAGATCATACTCAAGAAGAGAGGATATTTGTTTGGCAAGTTTTCCCTGATCGATTTAGCTGGGAATGAAAGAGGAGCTGACATCTCCACTGCAGACAGGCAAACGAGGCTGGAGGGGGCTGATATTAATAAAAGCCTCTTGGCCCTGAAGGAGTGTATCAGGGCGTTGGGGCGTAACAAAGCCCACACGCCGTTCAGAGCTAGCAAACTCACCCAGGTATTGAGGGACTCGTTCATAGGAGAGAACTCGTCTACGTGCATGATCGCCACTGTCTCTCCAGGGATGAGATCCTGTGAGCACACTCTCAACACCCTGCGCTATGCTAACCGTGTGAAGGAGCTGGGGGTGAACTTAAGTTCTCTTGGACAACCCTGTCAGGAAGTGTCCAGGTTCCTGTATCGCTCGACAGACATGAAGAAACCCTGGACTATGCAGAACTTGCCCGGGACAGCTGAACTGCAGCTGTTGGGAGTACAGGGAGAGGAGGAAGTGACCCCCCAGTTATTTACTTTCAGTGCCAGGATGAAAACCCAGAAGAAGAGAAAAGAGATGGATAAAAGAACACTTATAGAGGAGCACCAGGAGTCTCTGCGGTGGTTGAAAGTATTCTTAGAAGTGGCTGAAGAAATAGACTACGACGTAGATTTTTACGCTGCACAGTTTGAAGCAGTCCTGGGACAGAAGATTGACATCCTGACCGAGATCCAGGAAAAAGTCAGATCTTTCCGGTCGGTTCTTCGCAAGGAAGAGCAAGGTGGCAACCAGATCAGCGCAAAGAGATCTCGTGCGCTGTAAGCTGTGCCGGGATCCGTCCCCTGAAACTGCTGTAAGATGAGAGCTGTTACAGCGCCACTGCTTTAACTGCCCAATAACTTGGATGCTTAAAAAATTCTTAAATGTGTCTGCAGGGAAATCCTGGTGGTTTTTCTTAAAAGTAATGGCTCAGACTTGTAGGAGAATACTCCTATGGTGTTTCCAGATATTTTTCATTGTAAAGGTAGAACCTTCATTTGCAAGGATCAGAGTTGTAGGAAAAGGCAAGGACAGGACTTACAGAAAATGTATCTCACCTCATCTGTGCAGGTTTCCCTCTCATGCCGGTAAAATATTTTATATATACGTGTGTGTATATATATACACAAACATATATGTGTACCTTTTTAGATAACAGCCTATTTCCAGGCTTCTGCCAAACTTCACCAGAATGCAGACTCCCAGGGAGGCAGGCATTTGGAGTGATTTAAAAAGGTGTTAATGCAAACACTGCCATTTTTGAGCATGATACTTTTGAGAAATGAGGGTTATTTTGTCATGGCATAAGCAGTGGCTTTTCTTTTAGCATCTGTTCGCTCTCCTTTTTTCTCTGTCCTTGTCTTTTTTAATCACGTTCTCATGAGTCGTTTAAAACAAATACTAGAATCTTCCTCCACAAAAATCAGGCTGAGGATCCTGGCAGTTGCCTGACCCACGGGGAGAGGATGTGCCTGCAAGGCTTGCAGAGGGACACGGGTATCAGAGGCCTGATGAGAGGAGATTTGTCCAAGCAAAGGATCAGAAGAGCTGCCTCCAGCAAAGCTCCGTGTGGTGGGTATGTGTATCCCCGTGATTCGGTGCTCGGGGAGGGACAGCCACAGCCTGTTGCATCATCCCTGACGTGAGCCACTGCGAAATGGCATTTGGAGGGAGCTTGAAGCATCAGGCGTCTATCTGTGCTTATTATTCAGTTTGGAAATTAATTAAATAGCTTAAATTCTTGAATGGGTAGCAAATCAGTGGAAGAAATTAAATGGTAGAAATCGTGTCTAATTCACTGATGATAATCTCCCTCTGTTTCCTCACCCTGTCTGATCTCTCTCTCGTTATTGATCGCATCCAGCAGTTTATCATAGCGAACATTTTAAAAATCTGATCTGGACTCCAATGCAGTCAAGGGAATGAGCTTGTCGGCCCTTCAGGCAGGTCAGAAGTAGGCACGAGGGCATCCACTCTTTCTGTTTTGTCCTTCTGTTTGTCTTCAGTGATGAAATGATTAGACACCAAAAGGCGTTTAAATGCTGGTCGTCTCCTAGCAGTAATAATACGTTGTGCTTTTCAGCTTCAGTGCACTTTACAAGCATTTATGTATTGGCATCCTGTTTGTTTCGGTATTACTAGTTTCAGCAGCTAGTAGTGCTCAGAGATGCAATGAGATGTAGGTCCTGCTTGCCAGATTAAGATACAATCTGCCTGCAAGTGCACATGAAGAAGAAGGAAACACCAGCCTTCTTAAATAAAAGTGCCTTTTATTTAAGGTTAAGGTATCCAGGAGGGATTTACCATGAAGAAGTTTTCTCCTTTCCGGGGAGAAAACAAAAACAAAAAACCCTTCTTTGAGGTTCCTTCCTTAGCATTTCCTTTGGACTCTTGCGTTTGAGGCGATGGACACAGGAGCAGGAGCTGGACGCCAGGTCCCCCACCATGGGTGCAGGCACGTGAAAGCACGCTGGCTCCGCAGTCCCTTGCTGGGGCGCTCTGGCGAGTTCCGGTTTGTGGGGCAGGAACTGTGCTCCGCGGAGGGCATGCGATAGATGGGCTCTCCTGGCTACCCCTGGTGCTTCCTCCAGATCTAAGCTCCTGCTGTTCACATGCTGCTGCCGCCCGTTAGCTGTAAATCATTAACATGAACTGTTTTGGCAAAAAGGACTCTGAATTAATCGAGTTGGGCACAGTTTTAGAAATACCGTTTTAATGAGCTGGAACAAAGTCTTACCAGGGCGGGATGGCTTGCAGTGAGTAGGAAAATGAATTTTATTCTGTCTTTGTTTATACTCACACATTCAGGTGGCTGGTTGCCTCTGAGCTCAGATGGCGACTCACGAGCACACCCTGCTGCTTTATAAGGACGATGCAAAAGGAGTTAACTAAATTAGCCTTTTTCATTTTTCTGATCATGTGAAGTATTGATTGACCTCCTTCTTTCTTTGATGATCTCTGTTTACATGTTTTTTCTTTGCTTTCTAAACTGAAATCCTGTACAACTCGTTCTTGTTACCTGGACTTTGAGCATGATTTTTAACTGGTTTCTATGGGTTTGTAGCTACAAAGCACCCCTGTTTACATGAGTCCATAGAGCCCAACCCATAATTCAAAGATTCAAGGAAAATTCATTCTAATTTTTAATGGACTGGGCATGCCTTTGTAATGAAACCAGAATCAGATAAGTGTGCTGGGTTTTAGGTTTGCATTGCTCTGGTGAGCATGCATGTTCAAGTAAATAAAGATCCCTAATTAATTGTAGTAAGGTCAGCCATTTAATTAGCCTGTTAAACAACTGAAACACTTTTATGGGATGCATTTCTGTTTATAACTGATTCTAGCTGAATGAACAAGAAAAGCAACCATTGTATAAACACAGCCTGGCAAATCTAATCATTTAATGTCTGATAATTAACCATAAATACTGCTATTCTGTTATGCTACAAGGATTTAAATCTGTTCTTTTCCTACCTGTGTCATTTCTAGGGAAGATTTCATTGGTAGTCTTAATGTGAGGCATAATTCTTAGGGATTTCTCTTCCCCTCCAGTATTTCATACACCTCTGCTTGACTTCAGTGCAGTCCTACGTGTGCAAAACATTTCCTGAGGACTGAGTATATACACCCACAGCCTTCTCTGCCAGCAACTGGCAGCAGCTGCAATTGCAAAGTAAATATGTACATCTTGGTTGAATTTTCCAGCTGCTGATTTCCTTAGTCTGAGCTTGGAACAATGGAGCTTGCGATCTCTTTGACTGTTAAATATATTCCTATTTTTCACACTGATATTTGCCTGTTAATTTGGTCAGAGCACTGCCACAGTGCGTCTATAGCTCAATTCAGTCTCTGTTGAAATCCTGGTTAAGTTTCCTCCTTATTTGTCCCACCTCTTGCGTGATTTTCTTGTGCAGTCCTCAAAGATTTAAATTCCCTCGGCCTAAAGCATTTGAATGCTTATATGCTCCCTTGGACTGTCAGGACAGTTCAACCCATAAGCTGCTGTTGGTCAGCTGGCAAGTTGAATTGATTCATTGATGAATTTTTGAAACATTTGATCACTTTCCTCTCTGATCTCGCATCTACTCATCTTCTTACCTGCTGCCCCAGCTCCCACTTCCTGCCCAGCTGTTCCTGCCCGCCAGGGCAGTCGTGCAGGACTACTGCTGCGGATATCTGAAAATCTTCCCTTTCAACTCTCCCCAAATTTCTGCCCACACTGCCAGCTCTCTTGTCTCACAAAATATCATGTTTTCATTTCTGTTGTACCTTCTGGGATTATTTAATTATTGGAATCCTACCTTTTTTTTGAAACTGGTTTTCTAGACTTGTAGGTTGCAGAAAAAACTTGGAAAGGTGAAATCTAAATGCTTCTAAGCAGAAGGCCATGTTTAAAATAAATACTTAAAAGAACATTATCTTCTGAACTTTGGAGCCAGAAATAGGATGTTTAAAAGCTTGAGTCTGTCATTACAGCTCCCCTTGAACCTTCCTGTTTCAGCACTCGTGATGAGGCCCATGGAAAGGAACTGCCTTAGCCTGCTCTCAACTAATCCTCAGGTTGTCCGTTAACCACAGGAAGGTGTTTCTGCCCATCTGCTGTCCATCCAGCCCACCTGTGAAGCAGGAAGGGCAGAAATCTTTACTGGGTTACTGGACTGATAAATAGTTTGTTTATTTTTTTCCAAATTAATTACCATTGAGGTTGCAAAACAAAATTAATCCCCTTATCTGGGACTGAGCTGGCAGCACAACGGAAATACAGGACTGTGGGACATTATTACGTGGCCCTGTGTGCGTGGAAGGACCAGGAGGACTTCAGCACACGCCAGTTTATGCGGCAGGGTAGCACTGGGCAGTGCGAAGCTACGGCTGCAGAAGGCGCCTTTTAGCCCCTCTTTGGGCACGAGGTCCCATTCACAGCACCAACTCAAGTGTACCGTCATGGCCCAGGTTTGTGCAACCCCACGCAGAGGTGCTGAGCAGAGGGCAAGTCGGGCACCTGGTGGCACTGGGGCACGCGGCAGCTGGGGGCAAGAGGGGAGAGCTGGGACGGGAGTCCCCCAGCCCAGGCACGAGATGTGTTAGCACTGTGTGCGTTGGAACCGCGCGAGGTCCAACCCCAGCACAAGCCTCCCAGGTTCCCAAACTGGGCAGCTGGAGTTTCCAGTTCAGCTCAGAAGTGTCAGTCAAAATGGTGGCTGCAAATGAATGGATCAAAATAATCCGTGCCCTGCGAAGACAATCTGGGAGAACAAGCTGCCTTCTGGTGCTGCCTCTGCAGCAGGCGGTATGCAATTTGCTCAATTTAGCATCAAGTAAGCATGGCTGAATTTAGCCCTGTATTTTTGGCTTTGGTATTATCTGAGTATTACTGCTCAGCCTGATATCATGAAGCTAACTCACAAGGTCTTATTCAGATATTTCTCTCGTTTTCTGCTCAGACAAAGCCCAAGGCAACTGGGATTTTCCAAGTAGAGACTGACTGCAGTTGCTAATAATAGCTTTAGTCAGCAACATGTGTTTAGTGATACACATCAATATTTGTATTTTTACAGATGCTAAAATTTTGCATTTTGGATGTCATCCTGTCCGGGAACACACATTATGTTGGTGCTATAAAAGTGCATATAAAAGAGTGAACTTTCATACCTACCCTTTTCAACCTAGAAGCTTGTGGCTGAAATTCCTCTGTGCTATCAGGCAACATTATATTGCAAATCATTCCATTTCCTGCGCTGTACCAGCATCCTGTGAATCTTTGAAATATACCCCTAAACTGTGATTTATGAGGTATTTGTATCATTTTCCTTTTATTTTTCTACAGAAGCAGGTAATATCTCATAGGATATGTTGAAAGACATTATGTTGTGAAGCAATTCACCTGGTGTTCTGCCTCTCTCTCCCCTTTAATGCTGCAAGGAATACATGATGGAAACAGTGTTGTTATTCCTCAGATTGTTGCTTGAAGTTTTCTCTTGTTTCTGCTTTTATATTGAGTCATACCTCTTCTTGTGACCTCCTCATCATTTCCTCAGCAACAGATTGTGATGTGACATGCGAGGAGGTGATTGTAAGAGAGAAGGAAAAAAAAGTACGCAGGATGAGAGGAAAGCTGAGATGTAAGGATCCTGTTTCCCTGTAAAACTTTCAGTGGATAGGTAAATAAAACCAGAAATACTTAATTCTTTATCACAATACTGTTCAAATAGCAAGCGCAGACTGGTCTACAAACTAGAAAGAATATTCCCAAGAAGCCCTTAGCTGTTGAACAGGGAGCTGCCCTCCTCGTTCTGAGTAATACTGCTTTGAGGTTCAACTTGTAGCAACAAAATCTAAGCACGAGGAAAGCAAATGGTAGGAGGCAGGAATATGTACATGCCAAGCATCCGGCCTCCACCGAGCGTGGGGAGAGCCACGTTTCTGGCTCCTTGGTGGGAGAGGTGAGAACAGCGGGCTGTCCTCGGTGAGCTTCTCCATTCACTGTGCTTCCAGTTGAGAGACTTTTATGGAGCAGGTTGGACCATACCTGTGTTGTTTCTTGCTTGTGTATCCCAAATGCATGAGCAAATAGTTGGCATTTAGGCATATAGTACGAGCAGTTTGGTTTGGAAAATACTTACTTGTATGTGCAGTTCAGGTGTTTTCTATATAGAAATGGTAATTTGTCCCCTTAATATTGTTGATGAAAGAGGTTTGCCAAAAATCTGGCATATCTTCAGTTTTGCTTGAATTAATTTATGTCTTCCAAACTTGTGGTAAGAATCAAAAAAATCAGGAGCTTTCTCCTCCTCATAGCAGCTGGATGAACTAGCCCTGATGTAAGCACTGTGCACCAAAATGCTTTTCCACTCTTGCTGGCCAAGCCAGTTGGTCAAAAAGAAGCTTTTAGCTTTGCATAACCAATCTGATAGCCTTCTGTGATGGAATGACTGGCTGGGTAGATGAGGGGAGAGCAGTGGATGTGTGTTGACACTGTCTCCCATAACATCCTCCTAGATAAGCTCAGGAAGTGTGGGTTAGGTGAGTGGACAGTGAGGTGGATTGAGAACTGGCTGAAGGGCAGAGCTCAGAAGGTTGTCAGCAGTGGCGTGGAGTCTAGTTGGAGGCCTGTGGCTAGTGGCATCCCCCAAGCTCAGCACTGGGTCCCATCCTGTTCAGCTTTTTCATCAATGACCTGGATGAGGGGACCGAGTGCCTCCTCTGCAAGTTTGCTGATCATCCCAAGCTGGGAGGAGTGGCTGACACACCTGAGGGCTGTGCTGCCATTCAGAGAGACCTGGACAGGCTGGAGAGCTGGGCGGAGAGGAACCTCATGAGGTTCAACAAGGGCAAGTGCAGAGTCCTGCAGCTAGGGAGAAACAACCCCAGGCACCAGTACAAGCTGGGGGCTGACCTTGTGGAGAGCATCTCTGCAGAGAAGGACCTGGGAGTGCTGGTGCATGACAGGTTGATCATGAGCCAGCAATGTGCCCTTGTGGCCAAGAAGGCCAATGGTATCCTGGGGTGCATTAGAAAGACTGTTGCCAGCAGGTCGAGGGAGGTGATCCTGCCCCTCTACTCAGCCCTAGTGAAGCCTCATCTCGAGTACTGTGTCCAGTTCTGGGTTCCCCAGTACAAGAGAGACATGGAGCTGCTGGAGAGAGTCCAGCATAGGGCTACAAGGATGATCAGAGGACTGTAGCACCTGCACTGTGAGGAACGGCTGCAAGAGCTGGAGCTCTTCAGCCTGGGGAAGAGAAGACTGAGGGGGGATCTTACCAATGTCTGCAAGTACCTGAAGGGAGGGTGTCAAGGGGATGGGGACAAACTCTTTTCAGTCGTCCTGTGTGACAGGACAAGAGGCAATGGGCAGAAATTGAAGCACAGGAAGTTCCAGCTGACCGTGAGGGGGAATGTCTTCACTGTGAGAGTGATGGAGCACGGGAAGAGGTTGCCCAGAGAGGCTGTGGAGTCTCCTTCTCTGGAGATGTTCAAGGCCTGCCTGGATGCAACCCTGTCTAACATGGTCTAGGTGACCCTGCTGAGCAGGGAGGTTGGACTAGATGATCTCCAGAGGTCCCTTCCAACCTTACCGATTCTATGATTCTTGTGTTATGATGACAAATAGGTAGCTGTAGTCACTGAGCATGGACATTTTGTCCCCATGTGTTGCGTTGTTGGTGTTGAGCAGTACACAGAGCAGCTACAGTGTGATAACCTGTGCAGTTTCCTGTGTGTCTGGTCCTTGCAAGTTATGTTCAATACTCATTCTCATTTGTAGACGTCTGCTTCTGCTCCTCACCTAGGAGCTGACTCTGCACAGACCATGCTGACGACTGGGCAAAAGGGTGCCATGCTGCTCTGGGGTTTCTTACGTTGGTTGTAGTCTAATTTATCATAATTTTGTATCAACTTCAAGTGGTGTTAAAAGCCCTTGTGAGAGAGGACTTTAGAGCCAAAACCTTGTTTGGATGCTTATCAGCTCCTTCTGCACACTCTGCCTGTCTCGTGCTATTGCATGATACCGCCTCTGGTGCCTCTCCCTTGTTTCTAGTCTCTCCCCAAAGCAGCACTTACCGCCCAGTCCCATCCTGCGGTGAGTCTGCACTTGCCATGCGCCGTGTGATTATTCCAAGGAGAGAGGAGTAAATACATCCACCTTGGAAAGGAAAAGAGTTAAGCGGAGATGTTCCCATCTTTGTTACTTCCTCAGTTAAGTGCCCTACATCTCCTTCTCCTTTTCTCCCATTCATGGTAACTTTTAAGCAGTAGTACTACTCTTGAGTGACTGATTTGCATAAAGCCATAGGAAAATGTATCTTTTTGATTTGATATTTGATACTCTTGTGTAATTATATTGGTGAAAAACCATAAGAAAGGACAAGTTTGTTTAAAAGGTATCACCTCTGTTAATGATTGCTTGGGCTTGATACCTTTAACTAAGCAGCTTTGTGCAGTGGAGATTGAAACTATCAATAACTGTAAATATAACCCCCTTTTTATCGTCATAACAGTGACATCTGTTGTTCAATATTACACGTCTATGGAACTCTTAGCAACTGTCTACAGGGTATTGAACTGATGTTTTTTGATTTCATAAGATGCAAACATGCACAGTCAAATTATTGATTCAGAGAATTATGTAATAATACTATTGAGCCGCTATGCAAAATTAAGTCTAATTCCTTTTTTCAGAGCGTAATTTACAACTCAGTGTAGACTGACACACAGAAGAGGCACCTTCTGTTACTGAGAGCGTCTGAAGATGTTGGGTTTTATGGAACCTGCGATTAGCCGTATGGCTGGCGTGCTGGCGGCAGTGCTGCTGTGTCTTGCGCACGGTGGGTAGTCACAGGCTGGTAACGCCTGGAAAAAGCCTTCTCTTAGGGAAACTCTTTGGATTGATCCATAATGCCACTTCCAAACGTACTGTCCCTCCATCACCCTACGACCTAACCAAGGGCATCCTGAATCTTCAGCTGCAGCCACAGCAGCAGTGGGGAGCGGTTGTGGGCGCACAGGGAGAAACACAGTTGCTCATTTACGGTGCCATGAGCATTTTCTGGGAGGCAGAAGCGCCCGATCTGGAGTTGGGGTGCCCCTGAGGCCACCGGCACGGCGCTCTCGGGAACGGCCCCAGGGCCTGGTGCCGAGTGCTGGTGGCCAGCTCGTGCCCAGGCTGTCCAGTTAGGGGAGGTAAGAGAATCACTTTCCTTTACCTTTTGTCTTGCCCTCTTTTGATCCTCCATCTCTTTCCCTCCCTTTAACAGAAGATACAAATTCAAACAGGAAAGATTTTAATATGGCAGTAATGAAATACAGGGGCTATCTAGTGTGTCAGACACTGTGGCTGATTAGACTTTCTGATTCGTGGGCTGGAACTCAAGGGAACAGCAACTGTCTCTTTTACTGCCTTGTCTATGGAAACAGCAGAAGGCTATGTATGCTCATTACTATTTTATGTGTTTCTGAGCATTAGAGGAGAAGTGGAGAGAGCAGAGGTATAGAAAGATATTTTTAATAATTTTAAATGGAATACCATCTTTAATTCTTACATAAACCAATGCTGGATAAGCAATTATTCTCAGTAAAAATATTTGCTACTGGTAAATGGAGCAACATAATTGCTTTGTCTTTTAAAGCCATAAGCTTTGATTTTAGGATGCAGAAAAGAAAGAAATGCAGGTAAACACACTGCCTATAGAACATGCTGTGAGGATCTGAAATATATGCTTAACTTTCAGCTTACACTTACAGTCTAATGGTATATATAAATGATACGCTGAATAGCCAGAGCATTTTCCTAAAGTGGGGATATAAAGATGGGGTATGGTGTGCAACCTACCAAGCCTGCCATAATTTGAGAAAGAGAAAGAGAGTAAATAGCATCTTATCCTCCTCTGTTGTGTACATAGATGGACTTGTCCAATCCTCCATACAACTGTAAAGGCTTTAGGATGAAATCTTCATATTAAAAATCCTGGATTAAAATTTACATCACAAGTTTTTCATGTATTGTCCTCTATAGAGTGTTGCAAATTCACATCTAATTTCATATGTTCAAGCCTACCTTTTCGGATGCCTTCCACATAGCAGCACCCAGCTGCAGAATAACAGCAGCTGTGTTTCTGAGGGCCCAAGCTGAACATACGTGCTGTCCAAGGAGAGAGAAAAATAAATGCTATAAGAACAAGTAACAGAGATTTCATAAGTGCGTTCTGAAGGTCTCACTGTTCCCTCGGTCAAGAGGGAGAGGAGCGTGCGTAACAGAGGCTCTGGTCGTGTGCAGTGCAGCGGGATCTAGAGCCGCAGGTGTACACCAGGACCCGTGGGGCTGGGGAGAAACAGGCAATAAAAGACATTGCCTGTCCCAAAAGCTTACAGTTTCAGCAGTTCAGAATCAGGAGGCCCAGTGGCGACTGTGAGGACCAGCCAGAATGCTGCTGGGTCCAGCTCAGTGTGTAGGTTTCTTTTCTGGGCAAAATCTTCTCTTTTGACTCCCAAATCCTTTGAATTCATGCAGGTGCTCCTCTTGCCAAAATCTCAGTTAAAGCTAATGCAGACAAGTATGAGCTTTTTAGCAGCAACATCCCAACCACGGTGCCTGAGGGAGATCCTTGGTGGAGGCAGGGTAGATTTTTTGCCTTCAGTGAAATTATACAAAATCACACCATTTAACTTCAGGGCCGGTTTTCTTCTTTGCCCCCAGATATTTCAGGCCCCAGGAAAGCAATGGGATAGGATTAGGGAATAGAATTAGCTAGTATGTTTTCAACATGTCCTGCTCCATCTGCAGTAGCCTTAGAGCTCTTTGGAAAACCTGGCCCATTGCCCTGAGAACTGAATTTACCCATCCTAAGAGTTCCTGCAGCAGGTACTGTGGGTGGTGGCAGCCCGAGCTGCTCCCCAGCACTGGCGCTGAGTATACCTTTCCCCCAGGTGAGTGGGAAGGAGGGAAATAGATCTTCTAATTACCTTGACATGTGGCAGAACTAATGGAAGTGACTGAGCCAACAGTGGCTTTCAAGGAAAATGTAGCTAACTCTTGGTGCACTCAGAGACTCGGAGCAGCCATAACAAATCTTGGTCGTTCCAACCTCAAGAGATGCATTTCCATTTCATTTTCTTTTTATGGACAAAACCCTGAGGTCTTTATTCGGTTTCTGCTCAGTGCTTACTCATTCACTTGTGTCAAAGGAAGTCACCACGCTTGGAATTAAGCAAAAGCTGAGTGCCGAGCTCCAACCTGGGGAAAAAGATGGGGAAGGATACACTGGGGAGTTTGTTTCAGGTGCAATTTCTTCAGATTCATCGTACTGCAGACCAGATTTTCGCCTCTGGTTCATGAGTCTACCTGAGGCAAGAGCTATGGGCATGGAAGCCCTGTGCTGGCAGTGTCCCTCCGAGCCCCACCAGGCCTCTCTGCTCCTTGGCATCACTGCACAGGTCTGAGGAGGGGATGAGGACAGCAGTTTCTCTGTTCCCACCAGTGATGTGGAGGAAGAGGTGCCAGTGGCGTCAGAGGCACAGAAGTGAAGCTGCAGCATTATTAAAGGGATCAGAGGGTGTTAGGAGCCTGTGCCACACTGAAATTCAGAGGGAGCCGTGCAGTTAGTTCCCCACATGTACCCTTGAAATCCCAGTTCTGTGTATTTATTGTCTGTGAACTGGCAGCCCTTTAGATTGCAAAAGCAGAGCATGAGTGATAGTGGGTTCTGAAAAATTAGCATTGGCGGTATGCAGGCAGCCCCCAATCGTGGTGGAGAACAGTAATTTATTATCCATTAGGTGATGTGTCAATCAAAGAGGACCAACAGAGCAATAAAGTTTGAGGTGATCTGTGAAGCTTTGCCTATACTACTAGCTGGCTAGCAGAAAGGTCAGGTTGGTAAGATGAATGGTTTCTTCCTGTTCAAACACTCTGTCTTTCACTCTGGTGACACATGCAGCTATCGGTCATCAAGCAAGAGTGTCCGATACCTTGTGTGGCTGCAGTCAACTCCAATGGATTCACTAAGCCAGAAAGAAAGCACAAGAGATTCATAGACTCTGTGTCCGGGAAAGGGGAAACCTGGGTTTTGGTCCAAAGCTATTTCAAAATTTTAATTGCATAATTGTTCCAGGTAAAACAAGCAATCCTGGAGGCAGCAAAGAGCCTGTGGTTTGGAAAGGTTTCCGTAAAGCCGGTGCAGAAGCTCCACTGGTGTGCCTGCCCTAACTCATTAACAGTTCAGACAGCGGACCCTAAACCCTAACAGTGTCTCCCCTGGGAGGCTGAGGAGCCTAGATCAGACATCCTAAATTGAGGATTTCTAGATTTCTAGACATTTAGCTCATTTGAAAGTTCTTCCCTGAGCACACTGCACAAAGCAGCCCTGAATGCTCTTGGGGATGGGGAATTAATTCACTCTCTGGCTGCTGTCCTTGCTTCTCGTAGGCTCCTCACTGCACTGACATTTATTAACAGTCTCTGGCTTGCAGCTGCAAGCAAAAGTAAAACCAAACTTTTCAGGCCCATGGGAGGGAACTGGAAATTGTCCCAGCCTCAGATTCCAGCCTTAAATTCTGATCTAGTATTCCCCATCCTTTTTGTTGCTGCAATGTTGTGTACATGTTTATTTATCTTGCTCTAATAAGCCGTATCTGAACAGCTAGCTAGTTTATTCTCTAAGGGTAGATTAGAAAAGCCAGTCTCCTCCTGGAATAAGTGGAAGTTAAATTATTTATTTTCTATTCTTCATAATAAGCTTATAGCATGCTGGATGAAAGGTCAAAAATAATTAAGAAAAATGATATGTACTCAAAGAGAAGAAATGCATGTAAACCAGCTAAAATGACTATCACTGCTACAGCATTTACACATAAGAGATCACAGCTGGTCTAAATGTGGTCTGGGACTTACAAGGGAATATTTTTTCTGGTGTTGCAGGGTTCAGAGTGGGAGGATGTAGTGATTCTGTGGAAGTCTGTTATTTTACATGAAACAATTATTCATGTCCTCTTTCAACAACACTATATAAGCTCTTGGATAACGCTTTTTATCAGTTGGGGTGATAGTATTTCACAGCACAGTCCATGTCACGATGTGCATTTTAGAGAAGGGGATACTGAGGCATGCAGAGGGGATGAGATTTTGAGGTGAGCATCGGTGCATTCACATTTATGGGTTATGAGGTCCGATTAGCCTTGGAGTGCATTATCCCTTTAAATATATTTTTAAATGGGCTCTTTATTGTTTAAATACAATTTATCTGATTTTTCGTATGGACAGGATGTTTGAAAATAGTCTCTTTGTAATATGCAATCATTTCTTTCTTTTCTAAAATACTGATGGCTTGTACAGAGGAAAAATGCATTCCTGTTCCTTGGTCCCATGCCTTGAGTCTGGATTCTGAGTAAAGACGATGTTCCCAGAGTCACCCTACTCTTCTAGGATTCATTCTACTGTGCCCTAATATATGGCTAGATGTATCAGCTAGGAAATATTACATATACAGAAAATCCCTTTGATTATAATTCTGATCACATGTGGGAACATCGTTTTCTGAAACAAGTTTAAGGAAAAAAAATGCATTTCAGGGATTAAATCCTCCATAGCTCCAACTGTTGGAAATCCATTTGGGAATAAATAGCCTAATATGCTTACTTCAATTTAAGAAAGTAATACATTAGAGTAAAGGTATTTTGAATGAAAAAGTAATCTCCTTTCCCATTTCAGCACAAACTGAGTCCATCCCACATAATCATACTTTCTACTACATACAGATCAGTGATTGCTCACGAAAACAGATTCTCTAGGTGTAAAACCGATTGCTGCTTACGTACAGGAGAAGCTGCTCTTTTACCTGAGGGGCAGCAGAAAATACTCATCTCACCCTGTTACCAAGCCCTTAGGGTTTAATTAATTGACCTGATGCACTTCGAGATCCTCACATAAAAGATACTTTAGAAGCATAAATGTGATACTGGCTACCTGGGCCAAGACCTCCCGGAGCCCTGCGGAGGTGACAGCGCGTGCGGCCGCGGTTGAGGGCGGCTCGCCGAGGCCGTCCGGGCGGCCTTCAGCGGGCCCCAGCTGCGCGGACGCGGCATGGCAGGGGACCCAGAGGTTACCCACATTACTCTTATTTAATGTCATAGGCAGAGTGCTGTTAAACTCAGCAGGCGATCAGATTAAGCACCTAGACTTGCGCTGGACTCCTATGGAGTATTTCAGAGCTATGAAATACATATCTTTTGCTAGAATGGAACAAAATCCAGCTATTCAAAGAGAGTGGGATTTTCCAAGAGCTCCAAGGAAATAAGGCACCCAACCTCCATTAAAGGTCACCAAATACTAGCCCTAACTTTCTTGGATTTCTTTGAAAATCGTGAATTGACACAAAAACAATTTATGAAGCTTGGCTGAGAATAGTAAAGCACAGTCTGAACGCCCTAAATGGAATCCACTTACTGTTTTTTCTCTTTGAGGCAAAATCTTTTGCATGTTTTGGAGAATTTGTTGTTGTGGAACTCCATGATTCGTAATTCGAAAATTCACTATGTGAATAGTACAGGCAATATAATAATTCTGACCATATTCCTAGGTATCCTTGTGCAAGTGGGTTTCACAAATTCTTTTAAACTAGGAAATCTCTTCCAAGTTGAGAGCTTTTTTCTTTTGAGCAACCTCACTGGGAGAGCCTTGAGTTAGCATAGTGAAAATGTATCTGAGAACATAATGTATAGTATATGAGATCTAAGATTCATTGATGTAGCTAGGTTTAAAAAACTAATCTTGGTTCCCTAAATCTTTGAAGAAGCATTATTTTAGCTTGAAATGTTATGCGGCATGTAGTAATTCTTGCTGGGGTATAAAATTTTATTTCTTCTTCAAGTCTGTTTTGGAAGCCTCGGCACTTTGAGGCACTTACTGCAGACAACTGCCACGGTATGAGGAGTGCTTTGCGATATGGGAAAGCAAGGTGCCCCAAAGCTGTGTGATGTGAAAACTCGTTTAATTCTAGGAAGAAACAGTACATGATAATTTGCAAAGTAAAATAATGTCCATTCTGGAAACAGGGAGGTGAATCCTCTGCTGGATCCAGTATTCGACGTAGAGAACCGATCGGAGGAGTCAGAGGGTGGCTGCTTGGGAATTGCCTGGCTGCATAGGTTGGCAGAGCCGCCCGGGAGCTGTTACCCCGACGCGAGGGTACGCTGCAGGGGGTCTGCTGGCTCGCAGTGGGGCTCTAAAGCCGGTGTGATCGCCTGCGGTCAGCGCAGCCCACCCAGCGACTGTGCAGCCAAACAACAGCCCTTGCTAGTTCGATCGGCAGGAAAAAACCTAAATAGTGTCAAGAACCATTCTTGTTTTACTTGAGCTACTGCGTAACAGTCCAGTTCGTTAATGGTAAAGATTTAGCATACTTCAGATCGTATTTCCTTGCATGGAAAATTCATTCTTGCTTTGTAAGTTTTTTTTTTTTTGTTTTTTTTTTTTTAAGAAAAAGGCCAGAAACCTACAAGCTGTATATTTTGGGAAATTTTAAAACTGATTCAGTTCAAAATGCAAAGTTGGAGATTTGGAGATTTCTTTTTTCTTGCTTTTTATTTTATTTTCTATTTAATCACATCACCAATTTTTGATTAGCAGTCAGATGTCCTAAACTCCAGTACAGATATTTTACTTATTACCATTGCACACTCTTATTTAATTATTTTTAAACATCCTGACCCATTTATGGATTAGAAGTCATGAATGAGGTTAATGTATAATTAATGAGCCAGGGTGCTCATGATGACAGCTCAGAGTAATGATGAATGAGCTGAACAAGAGATCTGACGAGCTGTCCAAGGTCAAATTGCACATGGGAGTGTTAATGTTGCCTGACACAGCTTTATTTCCTTCTGATTTCCTATTTTAAATAGATTTGTTATTCTTACATAGCTGTTAGGCCATTTAAAGGGATGGGAAGATGTTTGCTGAGTAAGGAGTGCTCCTTTCTGGTAACCCCTAATACCATCAGCCATGAAGGACCAGATCCAAAATCCATTTTTCATTCTTGAAAGACACTCACTAAGTGCAGAGGACTTTTGATCAGGAAAAAGAAAAAAGAAAAACGAGTTGTTGACATAAAGAAATAATTTTAATCCATTTCCTTGTGACAAATATTCTGTTTACTAGATAGAGTAAATATACCTAGGCAGACTGCAGACTCGCTGTCTTCTGTGCAAGTCCTGGGTGCTCGGGTGTCACTGAGGGTTTGGTTGCTGATTCCAGCGAAGGGCGGACCAAAATCCCGCCTACACTGGGGTTCAGCTGGTGAAAGCGGTGTAGAAGTGGTACGTTGATGCACAGCTCCTAGCCTCGGTTCGCGTGGGTGGTCTGGAATGAATGCCCACACACATCGTCCCCTGCGGTGAGGACGGGCGCTCGGTGTCGCGCAGCACCGGAAGAAGCCAGCACAAAGGGTGTTAAAACTTTTTTTTCCCTCGATGGAGATCTCTAACAACTATTGGTATAAATCTACCAAACTAAAATAATTAGGGTAAAGTTAGAGAAAAAAAAAAAATAGGTGCTGGATAAGCTGTCACTTATAATTGATACTATTTAGACTGAGTTAACATAAATCCCCGCACAGCATTTTTAGAAATTGCTCTCATTTTATCATAATCATAAGCTAAGCTTTTGCCTAGATGAAGATGAATTTATCAGGACATTTATCTGTTGATGATTGCCTATAAATAGGATTAACGCAAATTAGAAACAACAAAAATATCTTTTGTGTCTGCCACAGTGCTGTATGAGCAGCGCGGTGCGTAAGCATGCAGGCACACGCTGTGCCTGTGTGATTTTAAGGTTAAAAGTTAAAAAAGAACAGAAAACAAATGAAAAATGGCCAAATACAGCACAACTGCGGTATTGTATACGCTGTACAAAGAGCGCGAGCTCCTCAGAGTTGGACGTACGTGAGACCTGGCTTCAGCAGAGCGCTTGAGCGCCAGTGCCGGGTTGCGCGCAGACTCCGGGATCGGCTCGTGATTCCACGCGTCGCGCAGCGTGGTGGGTAGGGAGGCGTTCCCACGCGCATGGACCCCGTGTCTCTCCCCAGCGACTTGCAGATTCGCCAGCGCTGACATCTGGGCAGAGTTCGACCCGTTATCGCTTGAGGTGTGTGAGCACCTACCTGTGACATCAGGTGTGCCAGGAGTGGGCAGCTATGTACCTGCGAAGAGCACCAGCACTTCGGGCAAGAAAAGAAAAGACAAATCCGTGGCCAGTACAGACTTGGCTAGTCCCTGTGGCTTGGCTGGCCCTGGGGACCTGGCCATGCCAGCTGGGGTCCTGGCCGTGCCGGTGGGGACGTGGCCGTGCCGGTGGGGACCTCACCATGCTGGTGGGGAGCTGGCCGTGCTGGTGGGGACCTGGCCATGCCAGCTGGGGACCTAGCCGTGCCGGCTGGGGACCTCACCATGCTGGTGGGGACCTCACCGTGCTGGTGGGGAGCTGGCCATGCTGGCTGGGGAGCTGGCCGTGCTGGTGGGGACCTGGCCATGCCAGCTGGGGTCCTGGCCGTGCCGGTGGGGACCTCACCATGCTGGTGGGGAGCTGGCCGTGCTGGTGGGGACCTGGCCATGCCAGCTGGGGATCTGGCCGTGCTGGCTGGGGACCTCACCATGCTGGTGGGGACCTCACCGTGCTGGTGGGGAGCTGGCCATGCTGGCTGGGGACCTGGTCGTGCTGGTGGGGACCTGGCCATGCCCGCTGGGGTCCTGGCCGTGCCGGTGGGGACGTGGCCGTGCCGGTGGGGACCTCACCATGCAGGTGGGGAGCTGGCCGTGCTGGTGGGGACCTGGCCATGCCAGCTGGGGACCTGGCCGTGCCGGCTGGGTACCTCGCCATGCCGGTGGGGACCTCACCATGCTGGTGGGGAGCTGGCCATGCCGGCCAGGGACCTGGGCAGCTTCCCTTTAATTTCTGCCTCAGCAAGGAGCTACGCATTGGTCTCACTCGGCTGGTCAGCAGAGCAGCTATGATGGCGTCAGGAAGGAACTGAGTTTATTCTGTTTCTCAGAGCACTTTCTGTCACTCTAATAACTTCAGAGATATGAAATTTTGCTTGGAATAAAACAGAGCCATGGCACAAGCCTGACATCTGGGACTAAGTGCGTGAAGTATATTTCTTATTTTCTCCTGCTGGATTTTCCCTTTTTCTTGCTATATTTTCTCTTAGCTGCTATGCTCAAGATTGACTCAGTATTCAGGTTAGATAAACCTCACATGTTCTGCTTTGAAGGCAGAGTGTTTTATTCATGTTTATTGTTTTCTTATAGTACGGCTCCCTCTTTTTTTTCTTTTTTGCCATGAAGCTTGCTGAAGCCAAATCTTAAGAATAAGAAAGATACGGTAAGCAATGCCTTTTCTATGGGAAAACATTCCACAAATCAGGCAAACTCTGAAGTGCTGGTTTAAAGAGCAGAAGATTCTTGCTGCGTCTGAGCCCAAGCGTTCCCACCCGCTTTGGAAAGGGCGCTTCCTCGGCAGGACGCGCCGTGGCTGCCGGCTCGGCTTCGCTGGCGTCTGACCCGAGAGCACCCTCCGGGCACAAGCTCTGCGGTCGATGGGGGTGAGCTGCCATCAAGCACCTTGCGTTAGGAGGAAATGTGGGAGCAGCCTTCCCTGACTGCGTGAGAACTGTGCAAGGGAGAATTCCAAAAATCCTGAAATCACCGGCTGTGCGGGACGGGCTTGGCGAGGCGCAGGGCCACTGCGGCTGCCAGGGACGGGTTGCTGGAGATTTGACAGGCCTCGATCAGAGTTTTAACTTCTTTCCCTTTTTAAAAAATCCTATAACTGAACGACCTTTGAACTTCCAGGGGAAATCAGTCCAGAGTAATTTTGCGTATCTGCCTGGGTAAGGTTTACACATGTGATCTTGTTCCTGGGTGCGGAATAGGAAAGCAGTGCTGGAGAAAGCACTTGGGTTTGGTTTCTTGTCGAACAAGGTCCACCACCAGGTGTAGTGTTAGGAGGGATTTAAGAGGTATTTTCCCATTTTTTCTTGCCTAGGCTGTGTAAGAACCAACTCTAATTTCCAATTCCAGTACTCTAGGAGTTATTTTTTCCCAAATCTTCTGGCGCTACTGTATTCCAGGTGCAAAGGTGCCTCTTTAGCTCGCTGTGCCCCATGAAGGGTCATGTTTGGCGTGCAGTATAAAACACAGAAATGTAAATAGAAACTTAAAATATGCTGGTTGGTACAGACCCATGACCACCATAGTCCTGTGTGAGCCTGCGGTCAATAGCAGGGACTTCAAGCAAAAGATGTAATACAGCAGCGACTGAAGTGGGAGCAAGTCTCCTTGGGGTTCATCTTCCTGCTTAATCAGAGAGGTGCTCAGGCTCGGCGTCCCTGAGAATGATGGATTTCCTGTTGCAAACAGAAAAGACTGTGAGTGTGCAGGAACGTGCCCTAGCTCTGGTCCCTGGGAGCTGTGAGGGTTGTTTTCCCCTTCTCTCCCACATTTTAAATAATGGCAATTCCTGGTTTGCTGCAGATGCAGCCCAGGGGCCTCTTCTAGCTCGCTACTCTTCAGCAGAGTTCATGGCCTGGACTGTAGCTTTTCTGTTGGTAAATGTAGTTTAAATGCATTTTTTCACTAGAGCTGTAACAGTATAAAACAAGTTGAAAAGGAACAGGGTTGGGGGAGGGATGAAAGCAGTCTTAGAAACTTGTTTGTGCTATTAAAAAACAAAACCGAACAAGAAAGCAGCCAGGGGATTTGGGGCCAGATGTAGCTGTTCTCTCCAGCTGCTTTGTGCCGCGCCAGGGATTCAAGACGGCTGTAAACCTGGCCTAACTAGCTGATTAGGCTGTGTTTATAGCTTATGTGCGTATCCAAAGTGATATAAAGGCAGTGTGCACCAGCGAATCTGGTCTCATACCTCTGTAAAATGCTGTGTAGAATTTCTGCTGCTCCACAAAGTTCTTTCCCCCTCTCCTCCCTCTCGGGAAAGCAAGCACCGCAGTAACGGCGTTAAGATTTTGGCCTTTCCACAGTGCAGCCATCGTGCCCGGTTGCGATGCCCCGGGCCCCAAAAGCGAGGGGCTCCCCTGCCTCCCCTGGGAGATGCTGTGGGGCGTATCTGAACCAGTGTGCTGAAGTGCAGAGCCGTGTACCCGCACGCACCGATTCGTTACCGTAGCGCGTCAGGATGACAACGTGCTCCCGGTGTCATCGGCAGACACTGCAGCTTGCTCAGTATTTAAATTGCTTTCAAGGGGTGTGTAACATATATAATGCTCCAGGTAGCCCCTTTGCTGCTCAATAATAGATTGTTTCTGGCTAATTCAGTGTTTTCACTTGAAATGAGGTTGTGTGACAGAGCAAACTGCAGGACTTGCAGAGTCAGGTGAACGAATGACTTTGTTATGTGCACGGCCAGGGAGATCTCCCAAGCAGTGCGGTTGCAGCAGCTTCAACGGAGGCTGTTCCCTATTACCGAGAATTTAATAAAAACCCTGTACACTGCCTCTCGCTTGTACTAGACATAGTCAAAGACTCTTCATTAAAAAATAATTTTCCCATAAGTGGTGCTGATAAAATGTACCACTTCCCAGAAAGGCCTAAGTGGAATAGCTGCAATTCCAGCAACCTGCTTGTTCTTTTCAGTACTTCTTGGTGAAATAAATAATTCACCCAAGGTCACATCGTAAGCCAGTCGCACAGGCCATGATGTTATTTGAGTGGCTCGCTGCTTTAGATTAGCAGAATATGATTAATCAAGATTTCAGGATCTGTAGGCAGGACCGTATAAAAAATAATCTGTATTGGTAATAATTTATTTCTTCAAATCAAGTGCAGTTGAATGAATAAACCAAAGGAAGCTGAATTAGAAGTGGAGAGATTAAAAAAAGTATGTTAAAAAGTACTCTGATAAAAAATGGAATATTTTAAAGACATTTCTCCATAAAATACATGGCATAGGAATAAAATAGCTTGTGGTTCTAGGATAGTCCCTCTGACCTCCAGACATGAGATACCATTTTGTTCTTGTGAAATACTGTGATTGTCCACACCTGTCAGATAAAATTTGTATATACCATGCCCTTTTTGGTGCATGGAGGATGCCCTCACACATGCTTTATCTTTGTCTGTCTATCCAAGTATATATAGAATTTGGAAATGTGCTTGCAGTAGTAGCCACATTTCATAAAATGATCTAAAACTGAACCAATATGATAACAGAAATTCTGCTTCACAAAGACAGATTTGTGAACCTTAATGAAATTGGCTACATTTCTCACTGGCTGTTTGCATGGCAAAACTACTCATTTCATGCCACAAAATTTTTGCGCAGGTTTCCCAAGCCCGGTAGTTTCTGTTTGCTAACTGTTGGTGCAGCTCATTTAATTTGATATCTCAGCACTTCATTGCAGAAGTGCTTCTGCTGTCACCCCCAGTGATTTCTTCGTGTTAATTAATTGAAAGCCTGCTGGTCTATTAGAGAAGTGGGTAATGACCTCTACACTGAAGTCACATTTGACTAACACAGCTCCTCTATGGCATTTGCCAGGTAAAGCATGAAGGAGGAATGCCTGTAATCATAATAAAAACCTCACTGATCCTAAACAAATTTGATTAAAGCAGGAAACTGTATTTCAACAGTAAAAAGGCAAAACCCTTCAAACAATGTCTCTCCCTTTCTGTTACTGATTCCAGTTTTCAAAAGCCAAGGTGTTTCTGCAGATCAGGTGCTGCTGCTGCTTGTGTTAGGGCCATGGGCAGGAGATGCAGCTTGGACCAAGTACTTCTGATCATGGTGTGCCACGCGGGACTGTTAAGAGAAGAGTCCTTGTTCCAGTGACTTATGATCCAAATAGAAAGGGGAATGTGAGTTACCAAAGGGCTGAAAGCTAATTAATGGAATAATTTGGAATAGCGCTTTTATTTTCTAACGGCTGCTTGGCTGCTTGGGCCACCAGTAGTAGCTGCCAGGACTCCTGAGGCTCCCTGAGAGTTTCAGAGAGCCTGGGGCTGCTAACCTGGCTAAAACAACCCTCTGTTTTCCTGTATTAGCCTCCATTTTGCAGTGTAAACTTGCCGAATGCACACCATAAACTAGCTACTGTGTGTTGATGATGTTCACTGCTGCTTTTCCATCAGGTATGCCAGTGGGAAAGCCACAAAAATCTGCCTTGTTTCCCCACCATAATGGAGAACTTTTCAGAGAGCAGCTACACTTCAACTCCTCATTGCTTAAGCAGAATTACAAAGCTGTATTCAAACCTCAAATCTTCCATTAATCAATGTAATTTTATAAAACAGTATAATTTTGATTAATTTTCCAGTACTGTCTTGTGGTGAAAGCTTAAGATCACCATCAATGATAAAATGAATAATCAATACCTGCTACATAGGAACTCTTTATCATTTTTTTTAATTTTATTGCCTTTCTTTAAAGTATGATTAAGTTAAATTTTGTTATTTGTCTTAAAAATACGCTGAATGCTTGGAGAGCTGAGCGAGTGTCTTCAGCTGGGTGGTTCTGGAAGGTCTCTTCTGTCTGATGCTCAAAACTTCAAAGGTTTTAGATCCAAGGAAAAAATAATGAGATATGGCTTCCCTGCAAATAAATGTGTGCAGATTTTCTAGTTCTTTTCTATCTTGAATTTGAACAAAAGGTCCATCTGAAATGTTCTTTTTATAGCTTGCCAATCAAAAAAAAAAAAAAGTCAACTTGGCTCACCTGGTGCCTGGGGCTGCCCCAGCTGTCCTGCTCCCCTGGGAGGCGGTGGGGTGGGACGGGATGGGACGGGACAGCCAGGTCCTGCCCTGCCGCCTTGGGGAGCCCCTGCAGCCCCCTCTGCCCTAACACTTGACACTCCCTAAAGCTGTAGCTTTAAGAAAGATGTATATATATATATATATATATGTATATGTGGTTATATAAAAGTACAAACAGCTTTGGGGTACATAAACTAAATTGTTGTGTGCACTTAGGTGGAACCAGCAGTAGAGCTGTGAGTCTGTTTTCAGTGTAATGTCTCTTGCATTTAAACGAGGTACCGAGCTGCCAGTATTTGGGTTCAGTTTGGTGCAGCGATACCTTTGGCCCCAGACAACACTGACGCTGTAGGAACGAGCGTTTCCAGTCACAGTGAAAGCAGTCAGCAGCGTGTTAGAGGTTGTCTTGCAAGGCCACCGGCATCTCGCTGCCTGGAGATGCCCATCTCACCGTGTGATAGGTTGGTGAGTGCGTGCCACCCTCGGATGGCTCGTGGGAGCTCGTCTCTCCCAGCTGCCAGAAAAAGTCTGGGCATCGCTGCATTAAAAATATATCCTGCTTTAACAGTGAGTTTGTTGCGGTCTGAGTTAGATCCTCCAATTACTTAGAAGAAAATTTCCCAAATCAACCCCCTGATGTTTTTTTCCCCCCATTTCTAATGAATGTTCTTGCATGGTTTATTTCAGAAAAGTATTTGAAAAATTTCAATACTCAGTATGGAACAAAAACAGCTTTTGAAGCTTTGGAAAGTCACTGCAAAATAAGATAGGCATTTTGGGGCCAGCTGCATTTGGCAGGTTGTGTGCAGGGAAGGGATGCAGCCCGGGGATGATGAAGGCTGGGAGGCGAGCGTATTGGCAGAGGTCTGCGGTGAAGCTTGTCTCTAACACCCCTGATATTGTCGGCATTCTGTTCGCTCTCTAATTTCATCTCTTAAATAAATAAATGAGTGGTTATGGCAGATGAGTTTTTTTGTATGACGGGATCTTCTTCTAGCATTGCCATCTTTTAGTGGCAGTTATCCAGTTGTGAAGCTGCAGCCTACAGGCAGGTTTGAAATAATGATAATTTTATAAGGTGTATATATCAAACCATAAAAATATATAAAAATGAGAGACAAGTGTCTTGTAAGAAGATAAAAGAGAAATAAAAAAGCTAGTGTTTTGGATTACAGAGTGTCGTGATGGAGATTACAGTCAGTCCTGGCTGTAGCTGTAATATATCCCTATATGATTGCAAAATCAAGCAATTAAGGCTCTGAACCTTAGCAAAAAGAAATTACACATGTGCTGAACTATCCGTCCTGTGAGCAAGTCCATTGATTTTTGGTGTTCACATTCACAGTGCAGACAGCTAGGAAAAGTTCCCAATGCAGAAAGTCAAGCGTATGTGTCAGCTTTTGCAAGATAAAAGCAGGCCAGCACAAAAGCTTGAAAAAAACCCACATCTCAGACAGTCCCAAACTCACAAACCCGGCATGCAAAACTTAGGTAACACATTGGGTCATCCATTTGGATTAAGATCCTTCCCAACATATGGTCTGAAATGGGTCTCTCCTGTAACTTCTGCGGAGTTATTTTCCTTGTAGCTCCACTCTTGGGAAGCCTGGTAAAAATGCCCATTTGGTGTTTATTCTAGATATTTAGTCTTGCAGTTAGGTAATATTCAGGAAACAGAAGCTGCACATAATTTTTGCAGTTCACAGTATCTCTTCCTCAGCAAAAAGCTGGGCACGGACAGAAATTTCCTGCTTCCCAGGATGCTTTTTGGTGTTAGCTCTTTGGCAACACCCAACTGCTGCAGCCTGAAGGGGGTCGTTTGGGCACTGATTGACTGCTCCATCCTCCTCTCTCCTTGCTTGTAAGTATTCATAACTTTTATTGCCTCTCTTCCTTGTTTCCCCTTTCTTGTTCCTGAGGTGGTAATAGGAGACAAGTCTAATTTTGGCTTATAGAGCTGCCAAATTGCAGAATGATTCCATTGTGGGGTTTTTATTTGTATTTTATTCTTTTGTAAGAAATGATAGCGGAGATTTCACAGAAGGAGGTTGCATAGGTGCATTTTGCATTTAGGAGGGGTTTAGAAAGTGTAGGCATATTTTCCCTCTGCTAAGTTACAGATCAAATGTCTTTGTACCATACAGATAGGAGCATAATCTCATGATATTTTTATTTAAAACCATTAGACTCCAACAGAAATATGTCATCTCTGACTCGGCTCTCATTTTTGTGTAAACCCACAGTAGTTCCAGTGAAGCTAGTGGATATGCACTGGTTAAAAAGGGGGAAAAAAAGAGTCAGAAAGCAAAAACTGGAGTCTCTGTTTAACAGCTAAGAGAAAACATGTACACTTGGATTTTAATGAAAATATAAATTGGATAGAGAAGGCAGTTGAAAAATTCAGATGATTTGGTTGATATATGGAAAATGGACATGGATAAAGACTGTAACCTTTGCTTGAATGACAACTGAGGTTACAGAGATGAATATTTATAAGAAAGGTGTGAATTATTTATATGTGTTCCAAGACAGCATCCTTTCTCTGGATGTGTCACCCTGTGAGCAGGGGGTAGCGTGCCCGGCGATACGGTGTTTGAGAGCAGCAAATTCCTGTCTGACACTGCGGCTGAGGGAGAGGAGCAGCGCGGGGCTGGAGCTGGTGTTCGGAGCGGGTGCGCAGGGCAACGCAGGCCCGCGGTGGCTCCGAGGAGAGCGCCTTCTAGGCCCTACACATCACCCAGCTAATGCTGTTACGGTACAATGGTAAATCATGCTGGTTTTATCTCTGCAGTTAGATGGTGCAACAGATGGCAAAGATCTGCACCTCTGGTAACATTCTCGGCAAAACATGTTTCATGCATTGGTAGCTGAAGACTGAGTTGAGACAGACTGGAATATTTGAACCAAATTGGAAAAAATACTAACTTTTTTTTTTTATTCCCTCTCTTCTACTTAAAAATGAAATTTGGCACATTTGCTCAACAAGCAGTGCCGTTATAGCAGCAGTTTCCATTTGTGCTTGTACTGCGGTGAGGAAAACTGCCAGCCTCAAATTATCCGGGAAGTTTGTTTCCAGAGGGGAGAGGTGTAGTGGGGAGCAATTACAGGGGTTTGGCTGCCTAGGGAAAACCAGCAATAGCAAGGTTGTGTTTGCTTGCACAGAACATGGGTCTTGCTCCGTTATTTATTTAGATACTGGTAGCTCCCAAATCTGCCACTGGGACTCCGCGGGTGTGAATGGAAGTGATACCGTATTCCCATATGGGATCCACAAGGGGAAAACTGCGGAAATGTCTGCTCTAAATACAAACTATACTCTGTATCCTTATTTCTCATCTTTAATTCATTACTGTGTTATAGTTACACTTTATAAAGACTCCAATTACATTGTAGTTTATACGAAAATTACAAAGCAATTTCAATGCTTTTTAATACATAATTATCTTTTAGTTGATAAAGGTGAATGGTTATATTTGAAGCTCCTTTTACTCCGAAGGAATAATTCTGAATACACGTACTATTAAAATCCATGTATAACAACTGCATTGTACCGCTCCCGTGATCGTGAAGGGAATTTGTGATGGTGTAAGACGGGAACGCAAACCACCACCTAAGAGCACTGCAGTTTTGCAGTTGTGTTACGTGACAGTTTTTGCTGGTCATTTGCTGCACTGCCTTTTAATATTTTTTTTTACAGAATTTCTCTCCAGGTTTTTCCATGCGATTCCTGCATGCAAAACAACATTTTTAACTTCACTCGATTGTATGCTTTGTGCTAGCCCATTGAACAAGGCAGCGCTTGCATCTGCCCAGAGGATGCAGAGTCCTCACTGTCTGGGGCCTGCATCCAGCTGAACGTGAGGCCCTGAAGTTGATGGAACATCAGTAACAAAAAGACCCTTGGAAAACTGCCCTTGTGTCAAAGAATATCCCTGAGATAAAAGAATGAAAATGCTATCTTAGGTCATTGCTGTTAATCAGGAAGCTGAATTAACTTTTAGTGTTTGATTAACTCATTGTAAATTCTGTGATTCCTGTTACAAATGAGAATTTTCACGGTTGGTGTATCTCATTTTGTCCGAGTCTCCACAACGGCAGCTTGGTGATTTTTGACTTTGAGCTTTAATGTTACCTGGCCACATGCTGGACTTATGTTATGATCTGCTATAGGCTTCTTTAGTATATATTTTTAACTGTAATAATCTTGAGAAAAAATTTCAGCCTGTATTTCCCTTTGCTGCTAAGTTGTAGTTGGCTGTGTAATTTGGACAAGAATTGCAGAAATTTCCCCTCTTGTTAACTTGCAGGAACTGCTCTTGCTATTTGCTCCATACTGTGGATTTCTACCTAACCTTTTCAACAACCCTTAAATACTTTGCAGCATTGTTGCTAAGACAAAAGGATGAAGTTGCTTTTCCTCTATCATCCATTTAGTTTCACAGCTGTGATTGCCACCCTATTGGTGCTAGTTTTCAGGTCTTTAACATCTTCTCCAGTGGATTTTCCTCTGCCCCATAGCCTTCTAGTGAAAATACTAAGGGTTTCTAGCCATCTTCTGGAAATATGATGTAGTAGAAAAAAATGTCATTTTTAATCTCAAATTATAATGCATTAAAATATCACATTTCCTAATATCAAGCTACATAATGCGTATGCATAAAAGAAACATCTTTACTGTTGGAGTTGGAAATAGTCAAAATAATATATCCAGAGTAATTTAGAATGAAATAACTTTATGCTGCTTCTGAAAAATCCCTAAAGCTTTCTAGGCAAACGTGCAATTGAAATTCTTTTTTAGCTCACAGTTTCAAAACATTCGGCTGCTTTATATCACCAAGTCTCCCAGTGTGCTGCCCTCAAAAAACATCCGTCTGTAAAAGGCAGAAGAGCAGCATTGCCTTTTCCCCTTCTTCGCTTTAATTGTACGTAAGTTTTCTTTTTCGGCTCTCGCTGCCAGAAGCTGGAATAACCTGATTTGACGGCCTCACAGAGGAAGGCTGCTGAGGGTCCCAGGCGATCATCTGCGTCTGGGACGACGGAGGTGAATTTCTGAGAGCAAATCTGATACTCGGCCGGCCTCCCCTTGTCCCTGCTCTGCTACCGGCTCGCTGCGCAAGGTGCTTCTCAGAAACCTCGTCCGTTTTCCCCCTTATTTGGTATAGGTACCTTTCTTGACACGTTCGTAGGTACAATTAGGAAAAAGAAAGCCCACAAAGTGGGAAAGCATGCCCAGCTGGACAGCATTATCGTGATCTCCATGGTGCCCAGCTGGTTTCTCTGAGGATGTGTATTCTGGTTAATTTGAGATCTCCCCTAAATGTTCAGTACTGTAATTAATTGACTTTTCTCTTAGAGACAGAAAAAAAAACCAACGGAATCTGCATGTAGCAATTATCTAAATGAGTAGATAGTCTATGGCAGTGACATTTCATTTTGATAAAACAATTCTAGAAATAACTTTAGAAACTGCATTTGCCTATAGGTGTTTTTTTTTGGGGGGGGGGGTGGTAGGAGGGCATCCTTCTTTCTGTTTTACCCTTTAACTTTGAAAATCAGCAAGGGTACGCCGAGGATGCAGTGAGTCTTTCTTCCTATTTAGCATTATTCTGTTTGGAGCTGGGGATGGGAACTGGAACCATCCATCTTTCTATCAGCTCGTGAGAAGAATGAGTCAGAAACACATCATTATTTTTCTTAGGATTCAGTCACTTCGATGAAAAAAGATTAAAACAGAAAATAATCTCAAACCTCTTATCTGCCTAGGTGAGTAACAAGATCACATTAAGCAATGTCACGTAGGAGGCCCCGGGGCATAAGTCAAGGTCTGCACAGCTGTGACTAATTGACTTGAAGAGGGTGCGGAGGGTGGGACAACTTAGCCCAACAGCCCTGGCTGAGCGGTGATGTCTCTCTCTGCAGAGGGTTTTTGATCGTCTCCCTTTCTAGAAAGCAGAAGATACTGAGAGGCAAGCGATTTCTTGTGCTTCCTTAATTGCTGTGTGTTTAATTTTCTTGGTAAGTGCTTGAAATGTGATATTGGAGGTGGGGGGAGAAGATGAGGAAGTAGATGAACAGGATCAGTGACTTTTAATTTTCCCTGATGTGCCTTTGGATAAAAACCAAATCTCCTATGGCTGAATGTCTTAAAATAGGAATGAATATTGCTGCTACTCCTCCAGCGAGACCTTCCTTACTCTGAGATCAGAGCACCTATTTTCTCCTGTAATGGCAAAGCTTCCACTTTTAGCCTGGTTTCTAAAGAACGGAGCTGCAGAAACTGTCCTCCTGTTGCCTGCTCCTCCCCGGGGTTTCTGCCCCGTCGGCCTGGCCGAGGGGAGAGGGCCCTCGGACAGCGAGCCGCTCCGGACCTTGTGGGAGGAGGGGGCTGGAGACGGGGCTCTGCGAGCGCCCCTCGGGGGAGAGACCGGGCGAGGGCTCGTCGCCCTCTCTAGACAGGCGATAGTCCCCCCCGGGAGGCGGTAGGACTCCTCCGAGGACCGGGGGAGCCCGCGGCCGGAGCGGGCGCCTTTCCAGGCCTCGGGAGACGCGGCCCGCTCGAGGTCTGCCGCTCGCAGAGCGACTTGTTCGTCCCCGTCGCTCCGAGCGCGTGACCGCCCGGACAGGGCTGCCTGCCGGCGGCGTCGTGTCGCGTCGCCGGCAGCGAGCGCGCGGAGCGGCCCTTGGGAGGAGACGTGGCCGGCCCCCAGCGCCGCGACGTCCGCTCGGGCGCGTCGAAGCTGCGGGAGCTGGGCCCCTCCGGCCGGCCGGCGCCGGATCCGAGCGGAGAAGACACCGTGCGATCGCTCCCCTGAGCAGAAAAGGCTGCTGGAAATGGGTGAGATGCTGTGAGAGGAGCACGTGAGAAGTGATGCCCTGATACAGATGTCTGCCCTGAGGAGGCGTCCGTACCGGTCCTGAGGCCGCAGCGCTCCCCGTGCGTCGGCTGGGCGGCTGCCGTGTAGTCCGAGGTGGCAAATCCTGTCTTCCGTGCAAATTAAGTCCGTACCCTGAAATCTGTGAAGTAGTTAGTTTTTTGACTTGGGTCTTGTTAGGTCAATAATCAATTATATCTTCATGTCTCTTTTTCATGTTTCGGAATAACCACGCTCATAAGCAGAAATACTAGTTTCCATTCAATATGTATGCAGTGGGGAGTCCCCAGGTGTGAATAACAATACCTAGTTGCAGAAGCTAGAATATTCTTTAAATACTTTCAGATAATCTTTAGATGGGTGTATTAAGCTTCAGATGTGTGCAAGCAGGAGAATATCTTGCAGAGGTGCTAACGGCTTTTCTATATCCCTCTTCAGTAGGGAGGATATCACAAGGTACAAGCGCTAGCATGAGGAAGAAAAACGGAAAAAGGCTTTGTCTGGCTAAAAAGGCTTTGTAGCGTCAGTGTACTATTGCAGATGTATCTTACGTAATTATTTCTGCCTTCCTAGCAAATTGATTAGTATCTTAAAAATAATATTTTTTGTAATCATTACATGTTAATCAACACTAATAGAATAACCTCTGTGTTACAATAAATTAGTGCAGGTTTAAAGGTGATGTAATATGGAGTTCTGTTTCTTCCCTTGCAACTATCCTGAATCTCCAGAAATTCTGCCTATTGTGGGAAGAGCAAGGTGAAATGCGGGTATGACTGTCTACTCATTTGCCTCTTAGCAACAGATTAAAATACTAAAATCAGTCTTGTGAGGGCTTCCTAAAATCGTAGGAAATGGAAGGTACCCCAGGAGAGACGGTCTGTGCCATCCCTTCTCCCAAGCCAGGATCAGCCAGAACTATGTTCTTGCTGGCTGATATTTGACTTAGTGTTAGAAAGCTCTGCCATGTTCTCTGTATTTATAGAAATATGCTACTTTGCTATTTGCAAATTAGGAATACATCTACATAATTAATAGGCTCAGCATGTGTTTTGTTTCTCTTTCTCAAGTTCAGCTTCTTGCATAGTAAAACCTTGTGATGAGTCATACGAATTCAGACAGTCTACAACCTCTGTTTTCAAATTTCTAGGAATATTGTCTGAAGATCAGCTGGGACCTTCCCAAACTGAACTCCCAATGTGCTCATTCCTGCTGAGCAGGTGGGTTAATTCTCTGAACAGGAGAAATCTGTCTATGACTTAAATACAGACCAGGCAAGGCAATAACATCTCAACCTTACTGCAGAGCCTCCTGCTACTTGCTGCAGAGTAGCAGCCATGCCTGAAACCACTGTAGCAGATGTATCTTTAAGCAAGACTTATTGATAGAGCATTTATCTGCTTTTCCTGATGGAAAAATGTGAAGTATCAAAAAAGGGTTCTGTGTGTAACCTGGGAGGAAACTAGTTTAAGGCATAATGAGCATGGTGAAGATGGTGTCAATGAGAGTGTCTGCTAAGCTAGCTTGCTTTTTCTCCTTCCCAAGTCCACTGACAATGTTTGATTTCAGCTGAGGTGCATTACGAGAGCTAGGTGAGTTACTCATTTTGGCTAGCAGGCAGTCTTAATTTTTCCCTTTCATTCTGTTCACAAGGAGCTTAGAATTTATTTTCCATGAATTTTTTGGGGGGGCAGATCAGATCAATACTTTTCAGTTGTCTGAGTTCTGTACTCTTGCTGTGTGCTACTGGCTACTTGTGTGTGGTAGGATTGGACTGGTTAATTAAGTTAGGTGATACTGTTTCTGATCTCTGACTAAATGCTCAAAACTCTTTAAACAAGAGAATAACAGTGGTTTAGTAGTGAATTAGCAAGCACCCTTGATCCCACAGGAATATCTTCGTTTACATGAGAATATATTTATACAGAAACAGCCACTCCCCAACCATTTGTGCAAACAAAAACATGTTCCCTTGAATATTCATGAACAACAAGGGGCACAAACATGGTTGAACCAAGCAGCTGCTCAGAATTCATACAAACGGTTTGTAAACACTGTTTTGCAGTATTTGACCAGCTCTAGGAACTGCTGTCAAACAGGCTCACAAAAGAACTGAAATGTTGACAGTAGCAGTTGAAGATTTTTTTTTTAAAAAAAAAAAAAAAAAGGGGGGGGGGAACCCTTAATCAGTGACAAATTTGCATACTTGTTAAATCTTAGTAAGTAAAAAGGCCAACATTGGTAATGAGACTAATTCAACTTTTCTGTCTTCGATGAAACGTCGTAACACTTCTCATTGGTGAGGCACCTCTTCTTGGGCTGTTTTTGCTGTCTCATCTCTTAAAATATTTCCTTCCTTCATTATCTTATTTCCATTCCTCAGCCTCAAACGAGGGAATAAATTAGCTGCTTGAAAATTCATTCTGCATTATATATTCTGCTTGATTTCTTAATCCTTTTTCCTCTGCTAGCATCTACTCTCTCCAGTGAGCAGAATGATGCCTGAGAACTGGAGATGGGGCAAAATTCATCTTTTTGGTCTCCACTGTGTCTCTTCTTCAGCACTTAAAGATAATGCTGTTCTGTTCAGAAATGTCAATGTTCTACTGGAGAGAAGCAGTCTGTTTAACAAGAAGCAACACTTACCTTGTTGGGGGAGAAAATAGCAAGCAAAAATTAAGCTTTAAGGGTTGCAAGGGATGAAAAAGGTGGACAAGTTCTTAAGAATAGCCTTGAAGGTGGAAGTGCTGGCCTTGGTTAGTTTTTTGAACTTCTGATTTCCGAAGAAATATAGTCATTTGATGGTTCGCTGCCTCATTTTGCACTTACAGGATGGAGATTGCTAATAATAACCCTTTTACCTGCTTGAGTGCTGTATGTTCAAAGATGGTCCAATATTAGACAGGATTTATTGGAAATGAAATGGATTAACAATCAGGATAAGTAAAAGAAATAAAAGATGAAACTGAGCTCTAAATTTTAACTCAACATCTATAAAGCTAAATACACTTAGGTGCTACTGCTTTCTAGCAGAGAAGCTCTTGGAGCTGCATGTTTTTTGAAAGTCAACACATCATAACACTCTGTGCTGTTTTTTGTGTAAAAACATGATTTAAAAGCGTTTCCGGGGATCTCTGGAGCTCTGCTAAGGAAATGTACATGCCATCTAGCTTAAATTCATTGTCTTAAATTGCGCAGACCCTGATTTCTCTGGCATGTGTTGAAAGAAAAATGAAATTCCGTGGCCTAAGCACCGGAAAGCCTGTGACAGGCCTCTGCGCCCAACCTGCCGCGTGGTCGTGCAAACTCCATTTTCCACACACACAGGAATTGGGGGGGAAGGGGGGGAGATGAAGAACTGTAATTATTAGTAAGCATCTGGTTAGGCAAACTAATTAAAATAAGAAGCCTCAAAAAGAAAGCAGTTGTGCTACCTTCTGCATACATGATTAAATTTACTGGATTTGTGTGGAGCTGAATTAGCCTCGGAATTCTTTTTCTCCCTATGTATTTTCTAAAGTAAGGGAAAGGCAAGGCGCCGTGCATGACTACTGGCGATTCGTTGTTTTTCTTCCGATGGAGCACCGTACGTTAAATGGGGCAGCGTCCCTGCTCCGGCTGCGGCTGAGCGCTTGCATTCGCAGACGTTGCTAGGTGACAGGGTTAGTGCCATCGTGGCAGCGAGGAAGATGCAGGAACCGCAAGGTTGAAGCCTGGTGCAAAATAATACCAAAAAGTTGGTTCTGCTCACGCAACGTGCCGCGTTACGTACGCCTTCTGGGGCCTTATTCGGGAGGAGGCGGAAGGCGTTTGGGAAGAGGTGCGTTTGCACAACGCAGCGAATGCCCCGGCTTTCCTGCGCCGGCTGGTGCGGATGAGATGCTTGCCGAAGTAGTTCACGATTCCGCAACCCTTCTAATGTCTTTTATTAATAAATAAATGTGGGAGTAGTCTGAAAAGAGGAAGGTGATCTCTACAGCCCCTGGGCATTAGCTGCTGCCAGTGAGATACATTTTTAGCACTCTGTTTATATTTAAATTAGATGTTTGCCATGGAAACCTATGCATTACAATATACTGTCTAGTTCTGAAGTGCAGGAGAGCCTTGCAATGAAACCCATGCATATACCAGCTAGCACTTTCTTCTGGAACGATCTGTCCTAAATACTGTTTCCTCGTGTTTGTGATTGATTTGGTGAGGATCCCTGTAACCACTTGTGTGGAGGATGGGAAATTTTCTCTGTGAAAGATTAGCCTCCTTCTAATCCTCTTTTCCTTCCAAATTCAGACTTCTCCATAAAGGAAAAAAAAATGGAAAAATATTTTAGGGAAAGATGATGTGTTTCTTACTGGGATTAAAGAAATTTTATTGCCTTTTTTTATTTTAAATACTGGTTTTGTGTGAGATTCTGTAATTCAATATTAAACCGACTAAACACAGTTGAAACCTTTTATTTGAAAAATGTCAGCATGGGATGTTTTGACATTGCCCTTATGTTTCCCTTGCTTTCTGTCCCTTCTTCAAGAATTAAAAAAAAAATTTTTTTTTGATGAATGTTGAGTAGGTTTTACAAACAGGGCTTTTAGTTTTGACAAGCTGGAACACTTTGCTGGAATGTAGTCCTGTTGCTCACTACTGTATTCAAAAGCCAGTCGTCAGCAGTTTGAGGGCTCCTTCTCTTCTTCAGGTCTGTAGGTCGTCTTCAGGTATCTCTCTTCAAAAGAAGTGTTGCTTTCACAGGTTGGATTTGTCAAAGTTGTAGCACTTTGACCGATGGTTATAGATATGACTTCTACACCGTTGTGGCTTGGAGCTACTGCTGAACATATTTTGTTGTTGGAGCTTGTATTTTAATGTATGGCAAAAGCGCCTTCACAGCTGGGGACTTGAACCTTTTTGTGTTTTATAGGAACTCGTTAGCATGTAGAACCTCACCAGTCACACCATTCTCTTTCTTCCCCTTCCATTTTATGTAATGGAAAAGTAAACTATGTTACAAGGAGGAGGGATGCAAAAACCATAGATTGAAACCATAGCAGCACTTACTCTATTTTTTCTTTAGCTTGCTGTGGGTTTTTCTCTAATTCATCACACCTCCTCCCTAATTTTTGGCTGTAGTTGCCTCACAGAGAGACAGTCTTTTGGAAGATAGCCTGGTGGGACTGATGTCCAGTGCTCCTTCTGCACACAGACTCTTTCCTGAGCTGTTTAACGGACTGCCATGCTGGGATTGCTTCCCCTCCTGCACCTGAGTGGCGTTCCTGGAGAAATACTAAGCTAGCTCTACTTTGCCATGGAGCTTTCCCACAAACCGTGATGCCAAGCTTAATAGTATGCAATAAACTTCATTTGGCAGAGATGGGGTAGGATACCTTAGCCCCAAACTGTTTAAGATAGGTTGCCAGCCTACACGTACAACCACTCTGTTAAAATAACTGTATCCAGTCCTATTTCTGCTGGCTTATACTTCTTGTCCTTTTTGAAATAATGTCATTTTAAAAAGTATCTCAGTGAATGAAGGAGGGGAAACAGAGCTTGCTACAGCCAAAATAGATGAATAAATTAAAGCAATGACTCTTACAGAAAGCAGTTTAATAACCAGTGTGGCAGACATTACTATGTTAAACCTGTTTTGAAGTCTGTTATGTAGTTAAACTAGGATTTCAGAGCAAAAAAAAAGTTATTCACGTTTGCATGTTCTAGCCTAGGTTTTGTTAATAGCAGTGGAAGATTAAATGTAAATGATCTGAAACCAGTAATATAAATGCAATAGTCTCCTTTCTCAAGGAGACTAATATTAGAGTGGGGCAAAAAAAAATTCAAATTTCTACCCATATTCCTACCATCCAAAGCATATTTCCAGATGCCAAAACAATCTCAGCTAGCAAAAGTGAAACTCATTTGCTCAGGCTTCCAATTTGCTGAACTTGCCTAACAAGACACTTGATCTTAAGCTTGCATTTTTACAATGAAAATTAGATGAAATGATACAAAGCCCTTCTTGTGTCCTCCCTTGATGTTTCTGCTTCTCTGACATGAGGTGATTTAGCTGTAAGATCTGCATCTTATCTGAACTCTGGACTGCACTGCTCTTCTGATCTCTACTTGGAGGAAAATTGCTCTTGGAAGTACTGAGATTAAGAGTGTGATGAGTAATATAAGTGCCACATTGTTTTCCCATTCCACATACTGCAATTATAATGAGTAAGGAGGACGTGTTTGGGTCTTTTGTCTACTCTACACCTTTAGGCTAATAGTGTTATGTAGGCCCAGATTCAGGGCTCAGCTGAGGTATTTAATTTTAGGCATCTAGATTTAAGTATCTGAGTTAGGAGGTCAATCCATTTTAACAGCGTGGGTGCATTCGGCGGTGTGACTCATACGCAGAAGCGTGGAGCGCTCTAATTTCAGAGATTGTTTTCATTATGGGCAGTCCAGTCAGCAGCCTGAAGTTAAATAGGATGCAGCCAGTTCTCCTGGGGTAATTGTGCAAATAATTACTTTACATTTTTTTTAAGCCCTCCTACAAATAGCAATTTCTTCTCTCAAAAGAGAGTTGGGATGAGTGGGGGCCTTAGGTTGTGTTTTTAACATTAATTCATTCATTAACTTGTACGCAATCTTCAGTAACTTTCCATTTGCCTTCCATGAAATGTTCAAATAATGATCCTGCTTCGAGAATTAGACTTACTCTGTTTTTTTTCTGCTTTTCCTAGAAAACTAGGAAAAAGTTTCCGTTTAGAGAAGAGGCATGGTTTTCTGCAGTATTTCCTGATTTTTAAGGCAAACCAGGTTCTTCAAGCACTTTCAGACCTCTTACTAGATTCTTTGTCTATGAGACCCCTCTAGTAGAAAGTCATGCAGGAAGCCTGATTCCTCTTCCAATGAGCACAGCAGGGAATGAAGGATGATTCTGCTGAACCTTATGTAACGTAATTAATGGAAGTCCCTTGCAAGTGAGAGTCAGGATTACTGTCAGGAATAAAAATTTAAATGAAAAAATGAGATTTTTTTTTTTAAAAAAAAAGTCTCACGACTTTTTTTTTTCTTTTTTAAAGAAGCACTTCATCAATGAGAAGCTCTTCTCCCACTGAGACTCTTGGGTCCCCAGTGCCTCTGACAATCAAATGCCACTTCTTAGCTTTTAGGCAGCTGATGGAGAGGGGTTGCTGGACCATGTTAGAAAGAGAAAAAAACTGAAGGAATTTGTCTCACTGACAAGCATTGCAAACTTGGCAATTTTGAATTTCATTTGAAAAATCTTAGCCTCTGTGTTTTTTTTATTCGAGTTTTAAGTACCTGAAGTCATTCGTTCCTTTGGCTGTTCACTGTATGTAAGGTGAAATCTGATATTAGAAGCAACTAAATGAATTGAATTTTTCTGGCTGTGAATTTATGGGATTTTTAGACAACCTGTGTTTTCAAAAAAATGCGCTTCCATTATCAATATGCCTTTTCTTTTCCTGCTGGGGCAAGTATGGTTTCTAGCCTCACTCTGTACTTAAAGAAAAATTTTAAACGGGGGGATACAGCAGTCCTCAGTAAATACATTGATTGAAGTTCTAAAATGAAGGTTACACACATGCTTTATGGGGCCTTTGAGTAGTATCAGATGGATAACCTAGTGATTAATGTGTGGATTATAATGAGAATCAGAGATTTGCAGCATTCTGGAGCTCCTGGAGCCTTTTGCAGGAGCTACGTGTGTATTTGTTCAGTGCTTGAATTAGCTTGAATGCAAAGAAGCAGACCATGGGAAGAGAGATGTTTGGGTGAAATTCAATGTGTGTTTCTCTGTTGCAAATCTGGCATCACAAAAGGTGCAGGAAAAATGGAGAACTTTATCCAGATTTTTTGGCAGAAAATCTCAAGTCAAATCATATATCACGTATGTATGTCCAAAAATCTAAGGCTGTGTGTCACTGAACACAGCATCTGTACCATCCTCTTTAGTTAGCTCCCGAAAAAGCAGGCCGCTGATGAGAATGAGTGCCTGTTTCTGTAAAGCTCCTTCTTGTTATACTGCCTATCTTATCACGAGAGGTAAGACCTCACTCTAGGGGAAGTGAGCTGGAAAGTGAGGGTGATTAATTTCTGGTGTTTTGAGAAGGAAAAAGGAGCAATAATCTTGGGATTTTCAACAAGGCATAAGGAAGTTGGTGCCTGAGTCCTAGGGCTGGGCATTGGACTTTGGTCCTTTTGAAAATGAGAGGCTCAATGCATTTCTGCGTTTCCCGATTGTCACACTGAATGAATTTCCATCTTCCCATTGCCAAGAGTGGTGATGAGCTCAACAAATAAATATGTACGGAAGTTCTTATTTACTGGACTCTAGCTATATAATGCAGCCATTACGTTTTAATACTTAACATAAAGTGTAATGTTTGCCCAGCTATTTTCAGGAAGCAATACATTACAATAGGGTCATCCATTTGATTAAATCAAAACGTTTTAAATGTTAATTTTCATGGGCTGCTACTGGCTGGAGAGCACAACAGCTGGTATGGAGCACTGACAATATCCTTGCTGTAGCTGCTACAAAAGCTCTTGCTGGTGTTAAACCCTATGCTAGCTCAGCAAAGATACCAACACTGTTACAGATCAAATATCAGGTAGCTCCTGTTATAATTCCATAAAACAGCTTACCAAACTGGTTAGAACTAAAACAGTTGAATATTTAGAGAGGCCGTTTGATAGTATGATGAGATATGCTGCAACGGGTAGAGGTGGTCTTCTAGTCTTCTATGTCTGTCTCAAATGAGGGTTGAGTAAGGCTCAGTGAGTTGTTAGCAGTAAAAACGGACTCAAAGTTAACCTTTCTCCCAGGTAGTTCTGTAAGTGATGGCCATTCGCAGTGGCATGTAGGAGGTTCGAGCAGAAAAGGTGACCTGCTGAAAAGTCATCTTGATAACACTAGGCTTAGAATGACTCTGCAGAAGCCATACAGTAGTAAAGGGGGAATAGGGGGAATTTGTCTCCACTAATATGAACCATCTACCAGGCTGATGTCTATTGCTCAGCTGCTGCCTTATGCTCCCTTTCAGGCGCAGCGTGTGAAGGAGAGATCTATCTGACTTTTCAGTATCTACTTAAGGATGAGATAGATCTCGATCTAGGAATACTTCTGTCTATTAGACTAAATGAGGTCGAGGACTAGTTCAAAGCTCACTATCTACCTTTAATGAGACATTTATATTTACAGAACATAAAAAGGCACAAAAAAAGGCATAAAAAAGGAAAATCTTATACAGTGCATGCCAACATAAGTTTTTATAAACAGAATGGTTTGGTTCAAAAATGAATGTTTCCCCTAAATAATTAATGTTTTGGAGCAAGAGGATGAATTGTCTTGGGTCAAGTCCCAGCCTTAGCTCACCTGTGGAAATCAAGAGGAGGCAAATAGTGTAGCAACAGAAACATCATTCTTGGTTTTCTTCTTCTTTCATTTCCCCTGACCCTGAGTTAGACTGGACAGTCCTATAGGTCAGAGACCCTGAGACTAGACTTTTAGTCAAGCAAACTCCTAGAACATAACTTGCCTGTATAAGCAAAGTAAGAAACGCTAACTCATTTGAGATCTTGACACCCTGTTAGTGATGTTTCTCCTGTGTGCCATTGCCTCTGTGTGGCAGCTGAAATGAGTAGAGAGATGATTAAGCCCCTGCTCTAGTTTTGCCATATACAGATGTCTGATTTCTGCCACTTGTATCTCCTGTCACCATGTGCAGTGACTCAAGCCCTGTGATGATTTCTTAGAATAAAACTTTTCTTCAGCAAAAACAGAAGCAGCACTTTGTGGCTGAAGTCTGCCGTGGTGCGGGGCTACCTGTGGTGCTGCTCCAAGGGCTTTCTCCTGCTGGGTCTAAGTAAGTACAGTGTGTGATCTGCTGCTAATCCTATGCAAAAGCAGAAACTTGGGGTCCAAAGACACAGTGGATAGATAATCTGCTCTATGTTCGTCCCAATGTGTTTCATACCAAAAAAAAAGCAGAAAATGGATTAAAAATGCTCTCCCCTTCATTTTCAGCCCTGTCCTCTCCTCCCTTGAAATATGACACATAACTGGTTACTTTCAAAACTTACATGGGGATGCACGTAGGTGTCTTCCCTGACTGTTCATCTGCAGTGGGATAACGGGTGAAATCTGAGCACATGTCAGAACTTGTCCTAAGCGCCCCCTCGCTCCCTTTCTTTTTTTTTTTTTTTTTTTTTCCCCCCATTTTAAATTGCAGTAAGGCTTGCTTCTCACTTTTCCTTCCTGACAGTTTGGTTGCAGTATTTATCAGCTTCAGCCAACTGATAGCAATATACTGGAGAAAGAGATTCACTAGTCATATTGATTCCCTGTTTCTTCAGCTGTCACTCTCAGGGGGGCAAAGCTGTAGCAAAATCAAGTAGTAATTTACAATTGTCTTTTCAGCGCCTCTCTGCCTCGCTCTTGTCATATGTAGAATGTGAATAGCGTTCTCCAAATAGAAAACTCAAGTTTCCAAGCAGTAAAGCAAGCTGGCAGCTTAGGACATCTGCATCTTTTTCTATCTTCCCCTTCCCATATTTTACTTAAATTGAGGATATCGCAGCGCATGTAAATGTTAAAATGAAATTGTCATCAATCTTTGTTTTAGAACATTCTACTCAAATTTTTAATTTTAACGTTGAGTCTTCTCAAGCCTTGTCACTGTTTTTATAAGGTGGGTTAAATGGGAGGTAGTTGCAACCCTTTCTTCAAAGAAATCATATACATGCAAAGGATCCCATTAGGGAGAGGAATTCAGGAGCAAAAGGCATTCGCTGTAAACACCTGTGAATGCTCTGGACAAAGAGCAGAGTTCTATTAATATGTAGCTGTCAACAGACATCCTGATCGTCACTGCTGACACCGATATCAAGAGAGGGTTTCTCTGTGATGGGACATCGTTGCAGGAAGCTAACAGAAAGAAAATAAGAGAGATGGTGCTGGAATTTAGGGACATATAAGAAACTGAATCTAGTTTCATCTCACCTTTATGTAATTAAGTGAAAGCATTTCTCGGGAATCTTAGATTCCCTGGAGGGAAAACTGCTTCCTTGGAAAGACTAGAGCTTCCCTGGAAATTAAGAGAGCATGTCAGTATCCCAACCAGAGTTTTTCTAGTGGCTTACAAATAACTACATATTTTTGGTGCTGCAGACAGTTTAAAAAATAAATAAATATAAAAATCTGTGCTTTGACTGTTCTTTTCCTATTTTCTCCACGCCTGTCATGAAATGGGCTTGGAAGTTAGGATAAATGACTTTCTATTACTTCTCATTTCCTACTGTTTGAACCTTTGGGTTCAAATGGTTTAAATATTTGTCTAGGTTCTCTCAAGGAGAACAATGACTATAAAGTTAAGAAGAGGGGACTATTTTTAACCTGTTTTTCCCCAAGATAAGCTGCGTTCATGACCTCAAGCCAAAGAGCTGGAGAAAGAAGTACCAAGTATCTTCCACTTGTGATAGTCATGAGTTCGTATTTCCTTCAATTTTTAAGGTTGCATCTCTTGATTTCATTGTGTGTTGTTAATACTCATTTATTTATATACTATGCATCGGTTGTTTATCAAGGATAAAAGCTTGTTTCATGAAATGTCTTCAGAGTTCAAGCTAGCTCAGTACTGTTTTGTAAGTAATAAATATCTCAATGTGTTTTTTTTTTCCCTTCCCCTGGAGATCACTACTTTAAATAGCTGATAAGAATAAGTTGTTGCCTATAACAGACAAAGGAATATAGTTTCTGCAAGGCCCTCAGCCAATTTCTGTAGGTGTTTCTTTCTGTTGGTTTGTCAGGATTCATTCTCTGACCACAGCTCCCAACCTTGTCTTTTCATGGACCTCTGATGTACACCTGGAAAAGTGAGGCAAAATCAGCTCCAATCATCAGCTTTGAAGAGCTTCATTCTGGGAATTACAGTGTTCTCCCCAGGTGATGTTTCTCCAGAACATACCATTCACTGGCAGAACTGCAGCTCTCCATAGAGAGACATAAAACCAAGCTTCAAAAACATAAAAGCATGTTTAGAGACATTACCCACTGCAGAAGGGTTGTATTTATGCCTGGGTGGTGGAGTGTTTATATAGAATTATTTACTTACAACTATTGAAAAATTTAACAATCTATGAGTATTTTTCAGGCTTTTGATGTCCAGTATTCCCCGTATCTCTCATGACAGTATTCTTTTTCAGGCTTTTTTTCCAACTATGGTTTTGTTGTGTACCTCTATCAAACTGAAGCCTGTAATCTGCGATGTGAATTGGCAAGGTGCCACATGTGGCAGATGGACTTGAGCACACTTCTGCCAGGGAGCTGGTGTGCGCACCAAGCTCTGAGTGTGTGGCATCATTTTCCTAACCAGAATGTCAAAACAGCTGTCTGCAAAGGACTTCGGCATCTGCACTAACAAGATGTGCCAGAAGTCCTATAATTTGGAGCATGGTTTCTATTTGAATAGTTGGAACAGTTTTAATGTGCCCTGGGCTGGAGCAATGGTCTCCAAACTCTGTGTGATTTACACTAGTTTGTAGCATAACAGTCCTGCAGGGTCGTGGTGGTTTATGGCTGATACGCATCCACCTTGCTGTGTCCACAAGATGCTAAAGAAGTGGGGGAGTCAGATGTATTTCTGTTACCATTTTGGAGTGATTTCAGAAGTTACTGGCTCTCTTAGGTGGGATGGAAAAGTAAAAAGCTGTTTGAATGACTGAGAAGTTTCAGAGGATTTAATGGAAACAGGTGCAGATATAGTGAAGGGCAGGTGAGTTATCGGCAGCGGGCAGCTGCCAGCCGTGCTCCGGGGGGGCTGTTCCCAGCAGGTGATGCTTCTGAGCCTAACGTGAAGCCGCCTCTTCACTGGGCTCCCTGCAGTTCTACATAACCTCATACGCTTGCCTGGTTGGCTTTTGCCCTCAGTCATGGGATTGGTTTCAACAGTTGCCCCACTTTATTTTCTTTTATAGGGGTTTTCTCTTAATGGCAAAGCAACAGTCAAAGACCTCATCCTACGAAACATTTGATTTCTCCGTTTTATTAATCTAGCACTGGCTGTCTGACCTTTTGTTTCCAGTTACAAATAATCCCGTAAACTTTTTCAGGCATTGTGAAGCAGCTGCAATAAAGGCACAGCACTTGCCCTTTGGAAGAGACAAGAAACCAGCCATTTCTGTCTGTAGCTGGATGTTGTCAGTGAAGTTAAAAATGTTTTGGAACCTTCCCCTCAATAAAAGGTGAACTAATTGCTCTGTTCAGGATATTTTTTTTTCTCCTTGTTTTTCTAGTGCTTTTACTCTCACAGGCAGAATAGCATTTAGAATGACAAACATTTTGCTTCCTCTTTCTTTCTGTATAATACAGGAGATTTCTAAGATGTCCAAAAGTACATCTTAACTGATGAGTTTTGCATTCACTTTAAATGACCCTTCTTGTGATATGCAACAGAGGTTACAGAATACATGATTTCCTTTTCCCGTAGACTGGGAAGCTGTGATTAATGGTTTGTGGTAAGACTAACTTTTGAGAACCGTGGGATCCTGTTCTGCAACATCCCTTACTCCACAGCAACATCGTGGACTCATGAGCACTCTTTCGCTGAACATATTAAACATGTTCTTGTAGCGCATCTTTATGCATAAGGAAAATTACTGATCCAAAGAGTTCAGGATGACTGACTTAATAGTGTTTGTTCATGCTCCCGTCTTATTTTGAGGAAAAATCTCAGATCTTTAGGTTTTCCTTTCCATTCCTGATTTTCATATGTTCCCTGTCTCTGTAAATCTCCTGTCCTGGCTTTGACTTTACGTGTAAAGTGACTATTTAAGTGCCTTGTAATAAAAAGAGGGCTATCTCAGTACATTGAAACTACATCAATACATTGAAGCTAATACAACCCACTTGTAGAAAAACAAAGTAACCTGAGGGTGCTATTAATTTTAGATTAAGAATACATCAAGGAGTGAAGGCTAATCCATTAAACTAGAATGGTTTTGCTATGATTATAACGTAAATCAATGCCAGAAAAATATTAGCAGCGACTAATCGGTTTCCCCAAGATCAAACCAAGGGTTGAGAGATGTCCTGTTCATTTTTGTGGGTTTACAGATCTTTTATTATTCTTTGCATAAAATTTATTAGTAGCACTGGACATGATCTGTTCCAGACCAAAAAATAATTCCTTTTGAGACTCCCTGATGTCTGCATAGGCCTGGCTAATTCTATACATGATACAAACGCTGAAAAAGTAATGAAAGAACAGAAATATTTTTTCTTTGATTACAGCTCTTTTCACTATTGCTTCTTGCAACAGGTCGGGACTGTAAGGAGGAGGGTGGCTTTTAAGTTGGCAATACCCTTTCATTTTTTGCAGTATATTATGCATTGCTTTTAACTAGTAGGGTGAAACACATGACAAAAGCTGTCCCCACGTGCCGCTGCTTTAGTCTTTGAAGGTAAAAGGCAGTCACCTGCTATGAGGAGTCAGCAGCCACGTCCCTGCCTTTGCAGCGATAGCTCCTTCTCCCTTCTTTTAGGGAGAGCCATTTTGTTGAAAAGAGCCTTATTTTGAATATTTTTTTTGTCTCCTTTATCACAGTATTCCTAGCTGTTTCCCATCCATCCTGCTGCAAGGGTGCATTTAGGAGCAGCTGGGAGCGAGGCTCCCAGCGAGCTGCTGCCTGGGCACGGGGGAAGCAGTTTCCTCAGCAACCACCGCTGCCGAAGGGTCCCACAACAGTGCTTCACCTGACGGGTTTCTTTTTAATTTAGAAGTTTGCACGTAGGTTTTGCATGGAGAATTGGACCCTCTCTTAGGGGTTTATTCATAACATCGGTTGCTTACAGGAGTAATGTAATTTTTGCATGTGAATTTATGCTTTGAACTGACTGGCTTAAATGAAAGACCGCGGATTTAAGTAGCGGATGCTGCACTGCTCTGTGGTGAGATTCAGGTAGGACACACAACACTTAAGCTACAAAATTGGAAAAGTTTGTCTTAACTTGCTTGTATGTCTAGGTTAGGAATGATAAGCTCAGGCAAACTGCTAAACCGGTGTATGTCTTTGGGTTTCACCGGATTTGTCTGGAGAAAGCAGCAGAAGGGCCTTGGGGGGAGCGATATTAAGATAGGGCAGCTGGTCGCTGCCGTGCGCAGAGCACAGCCTGCTCTGGGCCGAGGCTGGCGGTGGCGGCTGCCCAAGCGAGGGGCCGAGGGCGCGTTTTCCCCTGGGACCCTGCTGCGCTGCCTCGGGGCTGCGGCTGGCCGCCGAGAGCCCGCCAGGCTGGGGCGGCCGCGGCGGCTGCGTGCCGGCGGCGAGGGACGGGGGCTGTCGTGCGCCGAAGCCCTCTGCCGCTCGCGGAGTCGCTCCTGGCGGCTCTCGGGCAGGCTGGGCGCAGCAGGCCGCTAGGGTTGCGGTAGAGCAGGGCCAGGCCTGCGCGGGCGGAGGTGTCCCGGTGCCCGCAGGGCTATCAGCCGCTTCTGCGGAGCTCAGGAAGGTGAAAGGGGGGTCGAAGCTCGCTGTTAGAAGGTCCGCGGCCGAAGTACGGAACAGAGGGGCCCCGAAGGGCCGCCGGCGCGGCGGGGAGCCCCTCGCTGCGCAGCCCGGGGCGGAGGCGCCGGCAGCCCCTGCCGCTAGCAAAGGCGTCGACTGGCAGGCAACAGCAGTGCTGCAGCGGCGGGCCTGGTCCGACCCTCGTGTGGCTGCTAACTCCTAACGGTCGCTTTATTTCAATGCGCAAATATCATCTGAAGCCCAAATACGTTGACTCAGCTTTTGACTGTCAAATATCATCAAAAATAGCGTGGTTCTAAGGGAACTAGGCTGGTGTTCCCCGCCCCTGGCGCGGTGGCGGTCCAGCGCTGTCCCCTCCAGGGGAGCTAGCTGGGCCTGGAGGAGGCCGTGGAGCGGCCGCGTGGGGCTGGGGGGTCTCGGGCGGCAGTGGCGCTCTCCTCGTGGGGCTGTAGCTCGCCAAGGTGTGCTGGGGGAGATACGCATTAACTTTTTTTGTTGTTGTTTTTTTTTTTGGTCTCAGTTTTCTTTTTCCCCTTGTTGTGCTTTCCTAAAGGCCCCTGCTTCAATGTGTTGGCTGTCCCCAGGCTCTTGTCCTGGGTGGTTTGTGTATAACTTCAACGCCTGGCAGAGTTGAATTTTGTAAGCAGTTAGGCTCTTCTTTTTTGCCTGTGTAAGAGCCATGTCTTTGCACTGGCGTAGCGTGGGGGCGTTCGGATCCTCAGTAAGGGAGTTTCAGTCACTGGTGCAACACAGAGAAATAACAACCGAAATATATTGCTTACAGAAATTGTGTGCTATTTCTTAGCTCCAAACTGTGTCTATATTATAAATCTCTCTCTGCTGCTTCCCCTTTTTACGAACTGCACCTCGGGGGAGCCGCTCGTGCCAGCCAGCAGTACGGCCCGTGGTCGGAGCCGCCTGGCAGCCCCTCCGGCGCGTGCCTCGGAGGCAGCGCTGCCGCCGGGTCCCAGCTGGAGGAGATGACTAAAACCTCCTGGTGTGACTATCCCTCCTCCACCTGCATGCCCAGGAGCCAATTAATATTTCTTGAACGTGAGTGATGAGGCTCTGTGCAGTTCTGTGCTTAACAGGGAGAAATAATAATAATTAAAAAAAAAAGTCTTCACAGCTGCAGCAACTATTTCAGTGCCTCTTTGACAGAGCTCTTTTAATGTGACACTTATGTTTCCCTGGAAGAGCAGCAGCCAACTAGGATGGAGTTGTATGTCATGTTGTTAAGAGATGTTGTGACCTTGCCTCTATTGTTGTTATGCCAATAATTAGTATGTCACTTGATAACTCTTCACAGTATAACTGGTTTTGCTGTGATGGAAATGAAGTCAGCCGCAGAAGTAGATTTCTACCGCCTCCAGATTTAAGTGTGCAGGGGGAGGAGAGGTTTCTTGTCTTTTCCAAGCCCATGCTCAGGAGAATGACTTTAATACCCAGTGGAAATGCTCTGTCAGCAAAGAAAGACTAATGAAAAGGCAGAGTTTTCAGGTATAGCAGGAGTCAGTGCTCTGTCAGCTTTCCAAGGCAGTCAGTTGATTAGACTCTCCCATCCTCATCGCCCATGTAACAGCGTTTATTCACTTCATGTAATGCTCCAGCAAATCTCATACGTCCTCAAGCTAAATACAGGCATACATGATTTCCACATATTAATATCTCCCTGTGGTTTACACCTTGCTAAAATACTGCAAACCTGCTGTGTTGTTGGATTATATATAACACAAGATAATAAATCAAAGGAAATAAACTGTGTGGCAGCAATGTAATGAGGAAGCAGGCAATGGCCAGCTGAGTGGGAGGGTCAGAAACGTAGCCCAGTAAGTAGAGGGGAGGTGGAAACATGTCACCAGTGGCCAGCTAGGATGTGCACGTCCTGTACTTGTTCAGCAGCTGGGGGCATCGGAGGGGCTTGGGTAGCCTGTGCTCTGCTCCCAGCTCTGCCCAAGGTGAGAGTGATTGGTTTGAGCTCCCAGCGCTCTGCCTCTCTGGCAGCCGGGCCCCTGACTTCTCTCTGTCTCATTTATCCTTGCTGGAAAAGCAAGGAAAGCAGTGGCATGCCTATGAGAGGAGAGATGAGTTGCTCGCTCGGCTCTGCCTGAGCTTGCTTCCTATGCCCTGCCACAGAAGCTGCTCATAGCCTGGAGTAAATCACTTGCACAGAGACATCCGTCGTGGGTTTTGGCTGAAGGGTGTTAGGCACTGGCATTCCTGTTTGTTCTTCTCTAAACCCAGGTTTGGGAGGGGGGCTCAGTTTCTACTACTAAAATTTCTTGAGCTTCTCTGAGTTTGGCCTCTGTGTGTAAAGATAGTTCTTGTCATGGCTGAGCTGGTTAATGCCCGGCTCAGGTGCCTTACGAAGAGCTGAAATTTTGAATGGAAGGTGGGACTCTGTTCTTCAGAGATGTGATTTTCCTCCCATCCAAAGAAACAATGTCTATGTATTAAGCTCTGCTCCTGTGTGGATGTGGCCTTTGAATTCCACGCAGTTCCTTTGATCACCTTCTTAACATCTGCTGCTTTCTAAGGAGAAAACCTATTGACTGATAGCCAGGGATGTGTGTGTAGTTCGCTTCCAAATCTTGTTGCTCTTAACTCAATTATGGTAACTGCCTAAACAAAATCATTCTGAACCTCCAGTTGCTGATATCAGCATTGTTGACTCCAGCATATTTTAAAATGTTTTAGTTAATGGGACTAGGTGAAGGCTGAACTTGCAGGCAAAAAAAAAAAAAAAAAAAAAAAAAAAAAAAAAAATCTTTTTGCTACAAAACAGTAAACAGGCAGTTAGAATTGACCTCCCTGTGGAGGCTGCAAAATCAGCAGTACTGACTGTGCTGTGAACTGGAAATTCTCTTTGCTTTAAGTCAGTTACCTGGAGGGATCGTTATGGAAATTTTGCCGTCTCAAATTACGTTGGACTTGTATATAGCCATAAACCCTATCGGTCAATGTTTATGTAGAATTGGAAGACTAACGAATTAGAAATGTCAATTCACTTCCACAGTTGTTAAGGGTTAATGATACCCATGTTATAGCGACAATATTATTCAAAACACTAAGAAATGTGAGTGGTTTTATTTTGGTTTCTCTGAGTAGGCTTATGAGATGAGATATGTTATGTCAGAGAAAATTATAGAAGGTAACTTACTGCTGCAGGTTTCTTATGGTGTTATCTGGCTTCTTCCAGTACTGGGGGCCTTATACATACACATGCTCTAGACCTGCCAGCCAAAGGCTACAAATAAGGCAAAGGGTCCATAATCTCTAACTCACACTTAGGAGACTGGTGTGCAGCAAGAATATTTGGTAGATGTAGTGATTTCCAAAAGCAGCATAATCCAAGCATACACCAGTACTATTTCTGTATCTTGGCTTTGGAGGTTTTGTATGTATACTTGAATTTTATGGCATCTTAATCTGGATGGTTCTTGATATTAATTGCTGCATCTAGCTATGATGATGATAGGCATTACAGAAATACCTCTGTGGAAAAGCAGATGCTATGTATCTTGATAGCTTCATCACAGGTCATCTGAAGGTTGTATAAATAGGAGAATCTTAATATAAAAGGGGAGGGGAGGGTGTGTGAGAGATGAAACTCTTGAAACTTAATGGAAATAGGACAGATGAGATCTGGCAAGAGACCACACAACATGCAGGGCAAGGTATTCACAATACTCTGTGGATTTCTATCAGAGAAGAGAATTCCCTTACTTCTGCATTCAGGTAACATGGAAAAGTTCATTGCTTTTTTGCGTTCAGATTGCTGCATACTATTTTGCCTCTTCTGTTTGTTTCATTTGGATTTGGTATCTAACTAATTTGATGATGCCAGGTAACCTCCTCTGGCCAAGGAGAGCATAGCACAGACTAAATCCAGAAGGACAGGAACTGATGGTTCCTTTGTATGTTTTCAGTGCCAGGCTGGCTACAGATGCTATCAGCTGCTACGTTTTCTTGCTTGGGGAAAAATTGTTTAGCACAGACCAACCTTCAGCTTTTAACCTTTATCAAGAGATTGTATCATGTTGTAGCCAACCTAGGAATAATATATTCAAAGGAAGACATCAAATTAATGGTAACACATCTCAGTATCAAAGGGATCATCTTCATGATGCAAACATGAAGGCAAAGCGCAGAAATAATTTGGCAAGACCTTCAGTGGATGGATGACAGGGAATTTTTTTGAGTTGTAATGTCTGAACTTAGCCTGCCAATGCTCTACTTCTCCATGAAGAGCAATTCAAGAAGTCATCTGAAACTGTCTTGGTTTCATATCATGTATTCACAGCTCACTTGAGTACCATGCAGCAGAAACATGGAACAGTCAAAGTGTATTTTTAAACCACTAGAAAATCATTTTTGAAATACAGTAAAGCTCTTGGAAACAAATCTCCACTATAGAGAAGTAAAAGTGATTAAATCAGTACCGTGCTTCTCTGTTTGGAAACTTCTATATATCTGATACTGAGATAAACGTTTTAAAAGCCAACAGATTTGGGAAAACTGTGACAACCCCAAATATCTGTATGTTACAAAGAGATAAGCAACAAATGGATAAAATGCTCTGAAATAGTTATCTTGTAGCAGCGTTGAATTTTACTTTTTGCACTGCATCCCCAAAGGGATGCTTGCTTGAGCAAAGCAGAGTCATTTTGTAGCCACTTGCCAGGTCACCACTTTGACTAAGGAGGAAGAAAGACCTGGGCTGATCGTAGCTACCTGTTAGCAGGGAACATGATCTGGCCCTAGGTCTTATTCATAGGAGGCCAGCTCAGGCTGTCCAAGGGGAGAATCTACCCATCTGAAATGACATTCGAGCCACATCATGCTCCTAGTGACCATGATGTCTCCTCGCTTCAGTGATCTTAAAGGAGAACTGTGCTGTATGGCGGAGAAGCGCTATGGGAAAAGGGCATCAGCCAGAGACTAAGAATTACTTCTTGATTGGGGCTCTAGACAAGAGAAGACAAAATGGCAGATGTAGCTCCAACTTGATTTTTGCACATTCTCCAGTGTAGATCTCTTTTCTTTTCCATCCTTCAAAAGCATCCAAGAGGGCAGAGGACAGATTAGTGCATGCTGATTGCTCAAGTTCGTTAGCAAACATATATGCTGTAACTTGTAGAAATTCATCTACTCAATAGCAACACTTGAGATGTTGCACAGAGTAAATAGAAATCGAAATGTAGGGTTGACTTTGAGTCTGTTCTTAATGCTGATACCTACTTTAAATAAATATCAAATGGGAAAAGGCAGTTTGTCCAGATAATTACACTATTCCCACTCACCCAGTGCTATGAAGTGGCTTCAACAAAGATAGGCCTGGAAGCATCCAAGAGCTGGGAGATTTCTGCAGTGAAGAGAAGCGAGGCAATATCCATCAAAGGGAGCCAGAAAGGTGGTTCACCTTTGGTGCTCAGCACTTTGGTGTGGTGTGGGGAAGCTTTTAAAGGCATGGAAATTGGTATAATTAATGCAAGCAATATCCCTATAGAAAGAAATGCTTGGCAAAAAATTCACTTTAAGTATGAAATTTAAAGTACTTTTTGCAAACAACAGTAGAAGTAGCCAAGAGCCTCTGATGCCTTTATTTTATAGCAGTGGAAATGGGAAAGAAACTTCAATATAAATTAGGAAAGGACGTTTAATTAAAAAAAAAAAAAATCCAACCAGTACAAATCAGTCCAACTAATGTATTTTAGATTTCTTACTTAGACATCAACCATCAATGAATTTTCATTAAACATTAGTTTAATTATTTTGTCCTTAGTGAAGAGTGCTAATTAACATGGCTGTGATAAATATGCATCTGAATATCATTTTGAAATCCCTGCAAGATCCTAATTATTCTTATAGACTGAGGTGCAGACTGTGCTCTAATAATTCTTCTTAAAGTAAAGATTTCTTCAAGGGTACAGGTGATTTCAAAGGTAAGGGTTTTTTTTAATGGGGAAAAAAGCAATTTTTGATCAAATTCAGAGGTGAAATTGAGGCCTCTAACCCTGAAGTGTGTATCTTGTTCCCAGCCCTGGATTCTGCGTATGAATTGAGGCCAAATGAATCTTCAGAAGGGGACTAGTTAACTACGAACCATTGTAGCAGCTTTGAATATGTAATCAGTTGTATACAAGAGTAGCATTTCGTGATGGTAAGAAGGAACAATATACTGCAGACCCTCTTAGCTTGCATCAGGCCTTAATTTGGGGTCATTGTCTCGTAATCACAATGGAGTGAAGATGATCCTCAAAAATATTTTAAAATCCTACATATGTGCCTGTTCTGGTGACTTGGAGTTCACAGTCTTGCTGACTGTTGACTAGGTCTGTGACTCTCTTGATGAACTGACTGAAGAGGAAAAAATCAGCTTTCTCTGAATTTTTTGAATACTTCTCATTTAAACTGCTGTTTGGTTTCACCACTTAGTAACTCTTTATTAGAACAGGTATTTTGCATTCCAGTATATGTGCTATAATGATACACTATTGGGTTATGTGTTCTGCAGCTCCTCTTCTGACTTCTTCACAAATTTAATTATAAATTAAAGTAGATGCAATTCCTTTGTGAAAGAAAGAAGTTAAGGTGTGCTAATTAAAAATTGAGTCAGCATAGGTGTACAAGGGTGTTTTTCTCAGTTTGATTTATTTATTGTTCAAACCTATTCATGTCAGGATACGTTACCTTCAAGTCCTTGACCCTATCAGCTAATTAAACAAAAACATGCATGTCTTCTAATTAACAAAATAACTTCCTTTGTGGATACAGATGTTCCTCTAAATCTAAGATAAGCATCAATGCAATCAAAGTGCAGTTCACGTTTCTGAAATTTATTTTGCAATGCCAAAATACCGCAGTATTAAGTGTTCTAGGAGCTGTTACTTGAAGCTGTTACTTGATCACTCAAATGGTTCATGCTTATTTTGTAATAAAAAGGAGTGTTTTGTGAGAATTTTACTATCAATACCAAAAATAGTGCTTTGGCCATGTTGTGGCTAGAAAATATTTCCTGTCCTAGAGTTGAGATAATTATAAGCTGAAAAATATAATATGAGCGTGATATTTTTGCCAATGATCTATCACTGGAGCCTCCTAAAGTTGCAATAATACAAGGGACATGAAAGCAAAAAGGATATAAATGCCTCAACTTACGATGATAATGAATCCAACAGTTTGCTGGAGTAGCTGTAAATCAAATGTACTGTAGCTATAAAAAGCCCATAAGACATTTGGATGTGATTCTGGACTGCTTTGGCAATATAGAAGCTGTGCATACAAATGAGAAGCCATCCGTATTGTGTTATGGGGAGGACTGCATTATTGAGGCTAGAAAGATGATAATAGGAAGTTGTTTTTGGAAAACTAGTGAAGCTGAGCTCCATCATGTTGGAGCCAATGCAGGGCAATTATATTTGGGACAACATTAGTGTCGGTTAAATGGAGGAAGTTTAATAAGGGAGGAATATGTGATCATTAGGAATATAAATTAAATTAAATTCTGCAGATTAAAGGACTCTGCATTTTAAGCTCTGCACTTTAACTTATTTTAGCCTGGCTTTCCCCCCTCCCTCATTATTTATTTCACTTTATGCTTTATTCCTTTTAACTTCTTTTCCCTCACCCATTTCATGGCCTGGCTACTGCGTATTACACCTACGTCCTGCATACTGAACTTAATAGAATTCTTAAAACAGTGAAAGCTCTTGGAATAGATGTTTAAAAGTCAATGTACCGTATATAACACAGGGCTAAAAATGAAGGAAGATGAACAGTACTGAGACTGAAGGGATTGCTAGAAGCTCAGTTGAAAACAAAGTCTTTCAGAAAAATGTGCCTAAAGATTAAGGTAATGGTCTGGGACTCAGAAGACCTACATTTAATTCCTGACCCTGTCACAGCAAGACACTTAATCTTTCTGTCTCTTTTCCCCATTTGTAAAAGCAGAATAGTATTCCTTCCTCTCTTGCAATTTCTACACGTGCCTTTTTTTTCCCCCTTTTCTTTCTTAAAGCCTTTAATGGGGCTGGTTTTCACAGTGCAGTGCATTGAATTAGCATTCTGATTGCATTTGGAGTCCAGGTGTTAATTCTAGTGTTTGCGTCATTGTAACAATATTGAGTATTCCTTTTCATGACAGTAAGATTGATGGATTTGCTCACTTGAGCATTGTGTCGGGGTAAAAATGGGACTGCCTGTACCTAATCGTGTTTGGGGTGGTCTGATAGTGGCCATACAGACTAGATCTAGTGTGAAAAGCCTATAAATAGGAGCATGGTAAGCTGAATTCTGCCTAAGGTTGCCTCTGTGACCATGGCAAGCCGTTTCCCCGGTGGCAAACAGACTCTTCCCATAGCAAGCTTCTCTCCTGTATGCGGCAGTAATCACAGGGTTTGGGTGAGTCTTGTCATGTAATGGCCATATTCTTCCCTCAGAATCGAGGAGGGAAGTTTGCCTTTAGATCTGTCTACTTCTAAATCATTGGAGATCCTTTGGTCATTAAACCTCAAGGTGAGACTGTGGTCTGGGAAAATCAGTTCATATACAAGATGCTATATTTACCCCAATGACCATTTGCTGTTGGCGTCAGCCAGGGTGGGATCACTTTTTTTTTTTTTTTTTTTTTAACTGTTTTATTCTCCTTGCAGTATTCCAAGGCAGATACAAGGTTATCTTAGACTCTCTTCTGTAATCTGATTTAAAAAGTTGTCTTAAAAGGCAGAATGGCATGCTATCCATCCAGAAACCCATCCAACCCTAGCTGATTATTTTTTCAACATATGCAGACAACTAAAACAGCCATTTAAAGTTGCTGCAACTGAATGTTCAGTGCATTGATTAGTATGTCAAAAAGTAATTGCTGGAACATGTTACATCAGGTAATGTGAAACTAATTTGATTTAACCACTAAGCCTCCCTTTTCCTGAAACGCTGGGTTTTGAATCTTTATAACTTCTCACATTTGGAAAATGCTAATAGACAAAAGCTTGCACTTTAGAGTAGGGCATGTGAAAATATCAGGCGTAATATGTAGGTGATAAATCTGTTGGGCTCTTTAGCAGCTTTATTGATTTTTGTCTGGTGATATTTCTGTCAGAAAGCAGCATCTAATCCAGTGGAAATTGTTGTTACATTTAGTCCTAGCAAAAATAATCCGAAATTCCTTATCTGCACTAAGTATATTTATGCATTATGTTACATAGTTTGGGTACTGTTGTCTTCGTTACGTTGGTGTACTGAAATACCGTTCTGTTCCCCAGAGGCCGAGGGGATGTTACTGGTACGTTGACTTGCTCTTTCCATGTGCATGGCGCCTGCTGTGATTAATGGGAACCGTGTACATTAACCCTCACAAAACATGAATTCCCAGGTGAATGGAGCACTCCAGAGCTGATACCAGAGGGCCAAATTCTGCCACATTTCATATCATTGAGCTTATTTTTCTGTTGATTTATTCCCAATAGTAGAGATGAAAGAGAGCTGAGAACCACCCACTACCAGAGTAGCCAGAAGCAGCCCCAGGGCTAGGAAAAACACCCTAAATCACACTATAAACTTTCCAGAGATTCATCTTCAGGCTTTCCCTAGCTGTCTGGTATTGGCTCCAGCCTGTCTGGGCTGACACTTGACAGCAGGCTTTTAATCTGCATTTCATTCTCATGTAACTTTAGTATTGCATTATCGCACGTTTGTCGAGCACAGAGCTGCTCGGAGGGTGTGCTCTGGTCGGGATACTTCCCACTGAATCTTGCTGTCGTAGAAACACTGGTGCCTGCAAGCCGACCCTTTGGTGTGTTCTAGCCAGAAACAATTATGGTGAAATTCAGGATATTTAACTCTAGAATTGTGACACGGTGCTGGGTGACTCTGCTTGACCAGGGCAGTTGGAGAAGATAATCTCTAAAGGTCCTTTCCAACTTCAACCATTCTGTGATCTAAAGATGTCGTTTCCTGCAGCCTTGGCTGACCTAAATAGTGTTTTACTGGGGCCTGTGTTGGCAAATGGCGATCTCTAAGGAAAGTGAACCAAATAACATGTTAATTTTGACAGAATGTAGATGTTAGTCTGATCCTCTACAATTGTGAGTCTACAATTGACTAGAGGGAGCCATCTGCAATATGGGTCACCGAGAGTTGTGGATGGCCCTTATAGCCTCTGTTTTCCATCGTGTCTGAGGCAACCCTGCTTTTTTCTTTCCCTTCCCTCAGAATAAGCACTTCCCTCTCTGGGCGGTATGTTTGTTTTGCTTGTTTGGTTTTGTTGCTTTTTACTGTCAAACCTGTACAGTATGCGTTTTTAAAAGCATGACAACTGCACAATGCTATATAGTTACCATCAATATAATTACTGTAAATTGGGTGAGAATGGGAACAGCTATGAATAATATGTGTTTCTAAAACACAGAAATGTACTAGGAACTAAGCATAAAGGAAACTAGTCTTTGTGGCACAGAAAAAACGAGGGGGGGCAGGAGAGAGAAAATTAACGTGTGCATGTTAAGCTGGTTGGAAGCCCAAGGTGGTGCCAAAACCACTTTAGGCTGTGCAAGAGCTCTGCTGTCCCACCTCATCTGCCTGGGATTTCCTGTTGGCAGAGTGAATTCCACTGAACAGCAATGGGTTTTAGTAAATACAATAAAGGACTTGTTTTGTTTCTGTAAATGAGCAGATTTTTTTTTCACATTTGAAAATAATATAGTAGAGAATTCCAAGTAAACAAAAGCAAATAAGCTGCGGACACAAAATAAGGAGAGCTCTTTCTGTCATTCTCAGTGTAAAATATTCTGTTACAGGATAAATCCTCTGGCTCTTGCAAAGCAGCAGTGTTCAGTGAGCAATGCCTCTGGCAGTGACAGGGCAGGAGATGAGCATTGTACCATTGGGAAAAGGATGGGAAGGAGGATCTAGCATCGTCAAGCGAAAAGGGAACTTCTCAGAAAATCATTTGAGTCATTAAACATATGACGAAAATAGAGCAAGTGTTCGTGCCAAGGGGAGCAATGTGCATATGTTCTTAGACTGTGATAAGTAAACTTGTATTTTCCAGGGGCATAGCAGTTCTTGGGGTGATTTAGCTAGTTTCAGATATATTTATGCCTATAGTCTAGATGTTGAAGGAATTGACTGGTGTGAGCCTGTCTGAGTGCAGTGTGGGATGGATGGAGAAGAATTGGACATGGGGGGAAGAAGAGTGTTTCTGTTTTTTTTTTTTTTTTGGGGGGGGGGGAGAGGGGTTGAAAGTCAAATTTCGAGGAACAAATGGCCAATTAGATGATCAGAGAAATGCACTATGAAAATGCCTTCCAGGGCACACTGTTGATTCATGTTCAACTGCTGTTCTCCAGACCCCCCTCCCCATCCTTCCTTGCAAAGCTCTTCTCACTGGTTGGCCCAGGAGTGTGGCGTGGGCTTATTCTCTCCGGAGCAGGACTTGGCATATGTAGTCATCAAACAGTTTTCAACCCAGCAGTTCAGCCAGTTTTCCACCCATCTGTTAGCCCACTTGTCCAGTCCATATCTTTGCAGTTTAACTTAAATTGCTGTATAAATTGAACCTGCAGAAGTTGAAATACGGAAATGTGTACAGATCTTGATGAATATGGCAAATTACTGTAAAGAGGAAAATCTAGAATCTCAGCAGGGAAAAGTGAAAACCAAGTGGAGGAAGGGTAGCATTTATCCTAAATAATAAGCCATTTAGGGAAAAACACAAAATCATTCTTCAGAGGCCTGTTACACACACAAAATGTATAAAAGTATACATGAAAATAATGGATACGTGTTGACTGTTAGCAAATACCTACTCCAAAAAGCTTTATTCTGCTATTTGAATGTCCTCTTTTTTCAGTGAGCTGAATGTCAGTGCAAACTGAAGCATAAATCAGAGAAAAATATGAGAAGGAAGCAATGCATTTATGCAATACATTTGAAACCTGCTAATGACAGTTGATGGTTCTCTCTAAGAAGCTGTTGGTAAAGCAAAAGAAATGCTAAAATTATTTTGTACAAGTGATTTGCAGACTTGGATTCATGACCCTTTTTCTCTGATGCACAGAGGATAGGTGAGCAGTTTATCACTTACCCCTTTGATAGCAAGGCTAAGGGCATTTCTGAGGCAGATACTTCCATTTAGTCAAAAATTACTGAATGTTATGTAAAAATCCCTAGTTGAATTTCTGGGCATCATGTTAGAAGTTCATCAAAATTTCTGACACTGCAGTACTTGTATGGTCCCTAGCGCTGTAGAAATCAGAGGCAGTGCAACGCCTAACGTTGGGCACAGCTGCTAGCTCGTAGACACCTAGTTCCTCCTGGTGGGCTCCAAGGGCCGAGTGATGTGTGCGATCCTCAGAGTGGTGTACAACGCGTGGGTGGAAGTGGGCGCCGCGGTGTGGGAACAGGGAACACTGAGGAGCAGTGGGTTATTTTGGATTTGTGTGTTTGTCTTTTAAATCATGTTTCTCTAAGCACTGGCTGGAGCTATCCTTTGGTCTAAAGACTCGGCCCCAAGTCTTCCCTGCAGTGGGAGCTGAGACACTCGCTCTCTTAAGCAGATGTTTCTTGCCAGGCTTGGAAACATCCAGCTTGGTGGTGGAGCTGCTGATATCTCTGACAGAGGGCAGGAGTGCAGATTTGGGATGTAGTGCCAATGGACAGAGAAAGGCAGAACCTTCCTGAGACAAGAGGTGAGCCTAGTTCCTGCTTCCCCCCCGGTATCTGGGTAAATAGCTAATTTTAGGATTACTACAATTTGAAGCAAGATGGTAGATGTGTGCTAGCTGTCTGCAGAACTGAAGATGTTTTGTTTTTGTTTCGTTTTTTAAGCCCTCTTCTGTTGGCTGGCACTAATACAAGAGATGATAGCTTCCTTGTGCATCAGCAGTTAGATGGGAACGTATTCCCAAACACTGAGAAGTCATCCATCATCAGGCAGTGATGCACACGTGCCCTAATGCATGACACTAGTTCTGTTATTTGTCCGTTAGCTCCTCCAGGAATCAATCCTTTCCCTCAGTGCTCAATGCCAATATTTTCGGTGTTACTATTTGCTTTTCCCTCTCAAACCGTGCCTGTCCCTTTTATGAATTTGAATTGTTAATGTGAACATTTGAGCTCATTATAACTCTGAAATGTTTCCTTTGTTACCAGTAACTGACAAACCTGCGTACGCTGCTCAAAACCCAGGAAGTGCTATTTCTAGGATTGTATTTTGTTCACTGCTGTGCACAACAATATGTTCCTGCCTTTACTAATGAAGTTTTTCTTTAATGAACACAATTAGGTCTAGGCAAACAATGCAAAAATATTTTCCATGAATATTCATCCAGAGCCTTAAATGAGTTCCCTTCAGTTATGTTTGCATCCGTTCGCTGGCCCCTCCTAGTAACATTTTCCAGAATTTGATCTTGATGCTTGAGTAATGGGAGGGGAGGGGGGAAATTGAAGTTTCAGCTCGGGGGTTACCTTTGCATGTGTTGTCTCCCGCGTTATTTCCTCTGGGCGCTTTCTGCAGAGTTGTCTGGGTGGGGAGGTTGTGTTGCACTGGGAGTTTGTGTCTGGACCCAGGGAAGGTGAGCTTTGGAGGTGAGACCTGGGAGCCCAGGGGAGCCAAAAGTGGGAAGAGCAGAAGAGCACTGAGGCTGTGCCGGGGATTGCAGGCAGCCTGGGGAGCCTCTCACCTCCGCGCCGCTGCGTCAGCCGTCTGCCCTGGGCACCCGCGGAGGCTGTGGTCGTGCCGAGGTGGCCTGGTGGCCCACAAGGGTGAGCCGGGTGTCCCGGGCAAGCCACCGGCGTCCCACCGAGGCGCTCTGCTGTGCGGGTGCTGCCATCGCTGAGGGCAGCTCTGGGCTTCCAGAGACATCTCCGCGTGAGGCAGATGATACCTGGAGATGATGGGAGGGTTAGGAGGGTGGGTTTTTTCCACTCTTCTCTTCCCCCTCAAAGCACAAATCGTGCCAGTGTTCAGTATCAGTGAGGGTTCGGTGGAGAAAATGTTTCCTTTAAATTCTTCCTCCCGAATCTCAACTTTCTTGTTCCTAGAGGTTATTCTGCACTCAGCTCTGCTCTGCTCAGGAGTAGTCTAGATCCACCTCATGCCTGTAATGTCAAGGATCAATGGTTAAATTGGAAAATGCATAAAACCAGTGATCAAGAACAAGGAAAGAGGTTTTCTGGCTGCTTACCCTAGCATGTTGCGTAAGGACACTTCTGAAAAACCAAAACCATCAAACGTTCCTGAGGCAAATGCTCGCTGGTTGATGCCTGTGTCTGTGCCGTTTTTAATGTTTGAGGGCTTGGGAGGAATATTGAAAGATAAATGTGAAGACCACACTGTAATAGAAAGAGCTGTTATCTTGAGGGCTTTAGGAATTAAAGCTTAAATCTGACCAGCTGACATATGAGCCAGGTATGTAAAAGCAGATTATTATGCATTTCATGTAGAAATCTCCCTCAAGGTCATTTCAAGATAAAAATCATGTGGGTCTTTTCATTCCTACGTAGTTTTTTCCAGGTCTCAGGTTCAGAGGCATTCAATAGGTATGACATCAGGAAAAGATCTTCTATTCTGCGTGGTGCTGTGACTGCAAAGAAGTCTCAGAGCCTCCACAGAGGAAAGTATGAGATGGTTTCTGGTTTGGAGGTAAACAGCTGCAGAACTGCTTTTACTGCAGAGAAATTATTAAAATGAAAAAGTCCTAAGGCATTCAAAGGACACTGCCTGGTAACACTGGTGCTTAGTGGTGGTTAAACTAGCCATTTGCCCACCCTCTCCCCAACTTACGTTTCCATGTTATTTTATATGTACGTATACAATCTGAATCGGAAAGACTGTTGTGATCACTTTTAAGTGTTACTTAGTGGCAGCCTCAGCAGAGCACACAAGTGCTGCAACCTGCTCTTGCCTCGGTGCGCTGGTTCAGGACAGCACCTGAAGTCTGCTCAAGGTGTAATAGTTACAGTGGCTGCTGCATCTGGTGTTTGAGGGGAAGCGGGAGGCACAGGCCAGTATGGTTTATTTTTTGTTTGTTTGTCTCTCTAAATCATAAAGCGTTTTTGCTGCGAGGCGCTGGGAGAAGGGATGGTGTGGCTGCGGCTGGAGAGGGCACGTTGGAAGTGGAAACGGGGAAGTTGCAGAGGGGAGAGATGTGCCGCAGGCACCTGCGGGCCTGAATATGCTCAAATTCAGCACTTCAGCCCGTGTTTAACTGCCTTCCTGTTCGAGACCAGCATTTAGGAACGCGAACGAAAGCCGCCTTGAAACACAGCGGATCTGCAGTGATAGCTGCCCCTGAGGACCGGGGAGAGGGTGCTGTTCCCATCCCTCCTGCAAGGACTGCATCTCGGTGGCTCCTTGTTACACCGAGAGAAAGCAGGCTTTGCGAATCCAGATCTCCCCTGTCCTCCCGTCTCACCGCCTCAGAGCTGGCTGCTTGAAATCATTACAGTCTTGCCTAATTAATGTTACTAAGCTGGCTCTGCTATCTGTGGATGCAAGAGTAGTAATTACCTTCAGTAGTGTTTGTACAGATTTTTTTTTTTTTGGGGGGGGGGGAAGGATGATGTGTACTTTTCTGCAAAAATAAGGCACAAAGTCCCCCTTTGACACAGCAAGGTGTCATTTGCAATCTCTCCTGTGCCCCCTGCCTCTGGAATAGCCAACAGAAACCCGGCCGTAGCCATGCCTTGCACACCCCACTCATGTCAAGGTACCAGCTGGCTGCGGTGATCTTGTTCTGTGCATGGTTTTATGCCCTGCTGTACTGTTGGTTCCTAGGCTTAGCAGAGCTTGAATTAGCAGCCTTTATTGCCCGCTAGCTCCGGAACGTGTTTTTTAATCTGAAAACATTGGGTTTGTTTTGGCATTGTTTTAGCACTGGAATGCTTTTCTGAATGACCTCAGCATTTTAAAATTCTTGCTTGAAATGTATTGTTTCTTGCAATATGTAGTAATTAGGAATCTTTCTACAACACCTGCAGAGGAATTGATAAGAGACAAAAACAGACCTCTGATCCCCTTCTGCTCCCGTACCTCGTTATCCGCAGCCTTTCTGGACGAGCCCAGGCTGCCTCGGAACCGCGCAAGCCCGGGATCATTTTGGCTGGGTCCCAGGCTGAATAGTCACGTCAGGGATCCCAGGACAAGTGGTGACATCCAGCTGTCAGGCGGCAAGGAGGTGTTCCGGTGTGGCACCCAGCTCTGCCTTATCCCAGGGACTTGATACAAGTTTTTGGGAACATGGTCTCAGTCCTCTCCCCCCCCCCCCAACTTTTTATTTATTTATTTATGCTTATTTCCCCCTTCTGGGTGGAAATACATAGCAGGTGTTGAGAGTGGGAAGTGATTTTTTTGCATCCTATGGAGGCCTGAGGGGAAGGCAACAAGTGAGTTTAAAAAGCCTGGAGTTGGGCTCACTTAGTGTAAATCCAGTCTCTCAGCTCCTATATAAGGAGTTTATAGTCGTCAACCTTTCCATCTAGTGCCAGCTCGCTGCCAGAGGACTTACAGCGAAACCTCCCACTGCGGTGGTTAAATAATGAACAGTGGGAGACCTGGAAGTGGCTGGCAAAGCGCCCTGGAGCAGGAAGGGCTTTCCTCGAGCGCGGCGCTCGCCGCCGGCGCGCTGCTACGTCGGCAGCTGCTCCAAACTGCGTTTCAGGAGAAATGACTTTCTGTAGGGTACTTGTTGCCTAACAGAAAATCTCTAAAGAAGCAGACACGCGTAGGATGTTTTTGTAAGGGCGTGTGCGTTTATCTGTGGCCTCCAAGGGCTTGTGCCGTATTAATTACGGAAACAAGAGGAGCGGAGGTGGCACGGGTGCCCGCAGAGCGCGCCGCTCGAAGCGCAGCCGCCGTTACTCGCCAGCTACGATTGCGAGCTCGGCGGGGGCTGAGGCTGCTGACGATGGGCACTGTTGAGTAGTTGCTCTTACCGGTATCCAGTGAGACGTTTTAGGCGATTGCTCATATGAATATATTAATATTTCCACAGTGTTTTGTCACTGATGCATCATGCTGCCTCGTTTGGTTTGAAAGGAAAAATAATCAACCAGCCTGGTATGGTGACGGCCGCAAAGATTTGTTCCACGAATTAGACAGTGAATTTCCCGTCTCCGACACACCATCAGAATACGCGAGACGTTAGGAACTAACTGCTCCCTTTTCTTTTTACCATTTAGCACAAGACGTGCGCTGTGACTACTGTGCCGGTTTGGCGTATAAATACCGTGGTAGTTTGTATGCCTACAAATCATCGTTTCTGTTTTCCTCTTTGGAACCAAATAATGTTGTTACAGACATTTCTAAAGCACTAAGCCTATTGCTAGAGCAATGCAGATGATAAATAACATCCACATGCAGAGGGATAATACTGCGTTGCTGTGAGCTCAAAGCAATAGCATAAACATCGCCTCGCAGCAGCCAGCTAAATCCCTCGGTTTGGTTTACTTCACCCCGTTCGTAGCAAAGGGCTTGTAACAGCAAGGAGGCCGGGAGCTGTTTGCAGCGCCCGGGCCGGGCCGGCGGCCGCAGCCCCCGCTGCTTCCCTGGCTGCTCGCTGCAGCCGGCGTTCCTGGGGCAGGCGCAGAGCTGGGGGCTCGAGCCGGGTGGCTCGGTCTGCGCCCGGGGGCGGCTCGGGGGGGGGGCTCTGCATGGCTGGAAACCACCTGAGCTGAGTCGGGGGCGTTTTCAGAGCCTCTCGCGGTTGATCAGCCGCGATTCCCGTTGCATGAGGGATGTCACCTGCCTCGCTTCCCCCTCCAGCCCCCCACGGTTTGCCACGGGATCCCAACCTTCATGAAAGATGTTGCCAGGCAGAGAAGAGGATATTAGGTTAAAGTTACTGAGAGCTCGGTATCCTCCTCTGTCTTCTGCTGACGGTGCTCCGAACATACCGCTGTTTGCATTCAGTGTAGTCCCAGCGTGGCAACTGCTCGGGAGTGTTTCGTGGGTGCTGGATACCTCTCTGCTTTGACAGTTACTTTAAAGCCATGAATTCTCTTCTGAGAAATGAGTTTCATGATTTTTTTTTTCACCTTGTATCTGCCCTGCCCCTTGTTAATGGCTAAGCAACTAAATCAGCTGATCTGTAAAATGAAGTCCAATTTATAGCAATAGGTGAAGTTTTTCCCTTAACACAAAAAGTAGTGGTTTTCATGGGAGTCTTTTCCAGAGCTCTAGTGAATACTGACTTTTCTTTTTTAATTGAATTTTAAAACCAATTATCCTTCGTTGTTTCTTTCCACTCTATTTTCCCTTCTAATATTTTAGCAAATCTGTTAATTGGTTGACCACAATTGATTTTGCCATTTGTAGTGCATCCCACCCCATAATCTCTTCTTACAGGAGTTCAGGATTTGTTCCGGTGACACCATTCTCAAGCACCCATCCTTTCTATTTTGTTTTTTCCCAAACTAACCTCTGTGCTATCTTCTCTTTATAACAGACACAATGGGAAAACTTTCTCTGTAAGTGTGCAGAAGGTGGTTCCATCATTCCTCCTCTGCCCCCGCCGTGGTTGTCTGCTAAGATTGCTGTTTGTGTCCGACAAATCATCTGCTGTGGCCTCCTTAGTCCATCCCGCGTGCGCTGCCTTCAACCTGCTTTCTTACTCTTACATGCCAAACTCTTCCTCTCTGTTGCATGTTTGTTTAGCCTTTGTAAGGCTCTAGGTCCTACCATAATTAAAAAATCAATGACTGGCTGAAATAGCAAATTTTAAGCAAGTGTTTAAAACAAGAATAGGGAAGGGTTTTTGTTTGTTTGTTTGTTTGTTTTTTTAACTTTAAAGTGAGTACCTGCACTGGTTGTTGCACTGCTGCTAGACTGGAATTAATAGTGCATCCTTATATGCTTAAATACTTAAGCGTGTATTTAAATACATTCATATTCTTTTTCTACAGATTAACATACTGTCTCTCTAAGTCCGATCTTTTACGACTTGACAGCATGCAGTCAGGAATGCTATGTAAATTGTCAGTCTTGTCAACGGTGCTCCTTTTAACATCTGGCAAATGATCAGAACTAGAGCCAGAAATTGTTCACTAAAAAATTCCTGTTTTTTTTAAAAAAAAAAAAAAAAAAAAAAAAAAAAAAAGAATTGCAGCTGCAGACGGTTCTCCTCCCTCTTTCCTATTTGCCTTCTGGCTGGTTGGTGCAGTTATTAGCATGGATTTCTCCTAAATTAGTTAGCCCACTTTTTTTCATCTTATTATGTACTGTTCTTTATTCATCTTAAATAGGTCTGCAAATATGTATCATGGGTTGGCAGAGATGCAATGAAGGCCCCTTAATTAGCCATTATTGTTCACATACATATATATATTTGATGTTTTACCTCAAGTGTCAAAAACCCCAGGCAAAGTCCTTCAGGATGAGGAAGTTCAGGGTGTTTGCAAAGGGTCATACTTTGTTGTTCTGCCCCCAGAATGAAACTTTTTTTGCTCTTCCTAATTAACACACACAGGCTTAGTGGAAGGGCAGCATTGTAAAATACAGATTAAGTGACTGGAAGATGCCACAGACAGCTCAAGGAGTCTGCCAACAAATGGCATTTTTATTCCAGCTGGTTATTTTTTAATGATACTATTAGTAATTGGAACTCACTGTACACAGCATCCTTTATCTAAAGATGTTAGTATGCTTTACATGTACTAATGAAGCCTCATGACACTTTTAAAATAAGGGGAGTGGGGTTTTTTTAACCATTTTGCATGCATCTGCTCCAAATGCCCAGTCAGCTGGGCTGGCAAGAGGCAGCAGCGGCTGTTATTTATAACAACATCAGCACCTGTGACTCCTGCCCTGGCAATAAATCCCCTGTGAGTAAAAGCTGCTTCCCACAGCACCTGGAAGTGTTTAGGGATAAGAAACTCGGCCTGAGTACCCAGGAAAGGACTCATCCAAAGGCTTGTTTGTGTCACTGGGACCAAGACTGTGGGTAAGACGACAGCCTAGCTTCTCGGGCTGTCGTGGAACTAAGGACCTGCACTCTGCTTCTTCCTCTTCCTAAAGGAAAAAGAACTCAAAGCTCAGTTCCTTTTTCCAGAGATGCTCTGACTTTCTCTTCCGAATATTCTCCTTATTGACATGTAAATCTGTGCAGATGCCTAAAGCTGATGAACTCTTTATTATTTCCACATAAAATAAGCTGTTGTTAGACTCTGAAAAGTGGGCAAGGACGTAACTGTGCTTTTATTCTGTGGTCAAGCAAGTGGTGCTCTACCAATATTTTGTTTAGATGAATAAAGGCTTGTTCTTCATCACTGCTTTTAAGAGCAGAGATACTTTAAATATTTGAATCTTTGCAAGCATAAAAAAAGTCCTTTCTCGCCATCTTCTCTAGATGTGCTCCAACTTCTTCTTTTTGTCATTATGTGGTGGACAGACGCTTGCATATCCATGAAGTGAAAATAGTTAGGCTTTGGGATTTTGTTTTTGTACTCACTGGAAAAATTATCTGTCTCAAAGATTCAGTAGTCTTTAATTAAAAATAATATTAATCAATTTTAAAGCTTTGGCTGCAGTAGATGGTTTCCTTTGGTTGTTTAATTGTTTTGTACATCTCTGCAGTTGGAAGATGAGCTATAAGCAGAAAAATCTTACAGTATCTCATTCTGCTTAAGTACTTTTTCTTCTTTGTTATTAAAAAAAAAAAAAAAAAAAAAAAAGTAAAGAAGCAAACTAGCTACTCCAAAACCAGCCACAAGCACAAGTCAGAAAGCCCAGCGTGCCGGAAGGCCGTGGCCACGCAGCCCCAGAAGAGGGGCAACCTCTGCCCGTCTGGGTTACTGCTAGGCACAGAAGAGTAGCCCAGTAAGGCTGGTAAGAAAATGGGGGTTTTTTTGCCTCTTTGAGTGGCAAACGAGGGGTTGGCACTCATTACTGTTTAGGACAAGCCAGTGTGGGCGGGCGGGTGTGGACGACGGCAGCGTGCTGGTGGAGGGGCCTGGCTTCCCGAGCCGGGTGCGGACACGGCCTCGTCTCGGGAACGGCTTGCTTTGGCTCGGTGCCGCTTCGACACGCGTGAGTAGATGGTGGGATGTCGTGCCCAGGATTGACTCTTCTCCTAGAGGGTACCAAGTCATCTAAGCGCGTGATTTCCGCTCTCCAGTGCTACTGGCTGTGATGATGGATTTCTGAGGAGTCTTCTCCTCGTTGCGTAGCCAGCGGTACAAGTCTGTTATCTGTCACAAACCAGGCCCGAGCTGTTCCTGGCTGCCCTCCCACAACGCCGTGGCGCTGAGTGCCCGCCGAGCACGTGGGATGGTATCGGAGTCGGCAGTGGCCCCGAGGGGACGCTGGGTCGCTCAGCAGCTTAGCCCAATCCGCGCTGCTGCAGTCTCTTACCCTTCAGGCATCTGTAAGCGTCCGATGCACGGGCTGGCTCATTCCTCACCAACGTAATCAGAGTTTTTACGTTTGTCCTTACTGTTTGCTTGCTGTCAATCAACAGAAAACCTGCAAGGGAATAAAATACTTAAATAACTATTTTTCCCCCCACTGTCCTCTGTTCCTTCTTTGAGGTGGAGTGTTGACAGATGCTGTGCCTTCTGCAGATGTTGTAACTGGATCCTGCGCTGAATTTGGGCCAGCAGTTTTTGGAAGTCCCTACCGCTTTGGCTGTGTTAACAGTTACGTGCCCAGTTTGGGGCAGGGACATTGTGCTGAAGGTGTCAAAATGCTGAGTTACGGGACCTGCCTTAGCCCTGCTGGCACTGGCTGGTGTCTTGGGGACTCTCTGCTGCGCAGAAGGATCCTGATGTGCCACCAACTGTTCTGGTACAGCTGGCTGCTCCCTACTTGGCCTCCTGCTGCGGTAATGCAGCTTCCTCCTCCGTAGGCGGAGGGGAGCATTCCTCTTCCCTCCAGCTCCTGTCACTGCAGACCTTCCCTGCGCTGATGAGGCATTAAAGTTACCTTGAGTTTTTCAAAAGTCTCCAATCCTCACGATAGCAAAGAGCTTTCAGCAGCGTTTGAGTCCCACCTTAGCACAGTTTTTGCCTTACGTGATCTTTGCAGGAAGCATGTTTTCACCATTAGCATAACTTGCATCTGTAGTACATGTCCACCTAACGCTACCAAGGCTGACCTGAAGAATAGCACGCTGGCCTTCTCCCTCCTCGGTTTTAGTGCTGGGGGAATAGAAATACAAAGGTTTGAATATGCTTTAAAAGAAATAAAGTGAAGATCAAGGGGTTGTGTCAGCAGAAGCACAGAAATTGCTCTCCTGCATTTTATAAAGATTGAAAGAGGAAGAAGGAATGTTTTCAAAATTTTTTGCATATAGTCAAAAGATGTAACCACACCAGTGTTCAGGAATATCCTGTGAATTATTCATGTTTAGACAGAAAATAAATGGATAAAAAGTGAAGTATAATGGAGTCTACGTCAAATGAATTCTGTTGTGGATGTGCAGCCCAGACTGAGGTCTGCCATGCAGCTTGGGTACAGAGCTTTGCTCCTCTTGCCTTCAGAAAGTCAGAAAGAAAGTAGCACAGCTTTCTAGTAAGGGCTGGAAATTCTCCAAAACGAGTTTTTTGATATTGGGAAGCTTCAGCCCACATCTTCCATAAAAAGGTCACAGTGACTACTGCTAAATACAGACCCAGAGCTGTGCAAGCAGAAGCTTTCCGTGCCTAAGCAGGGCAGCAGCGTGTGGGCTGGAATCCAAGAAAGCAAAGAGACACGAGCTAGCTTATATTTGGTAAAGCCAGATTTTTAGCTTAGTGTTGCAAGGCAGCTTGCCCAGCATTAGTTAGGACTTAATTGCTCCACATTTTTAAAGCAAGCAAATCTTGACAGGAGCATTTGTGATTAAAAAAAATAAAAATAAAAAAAAAAGGACTGAAAATGTCAGCTCTCCTGAAATTAAACAGCCTGTCTTTTCAAGGCTTTTATTTGCTCTTGGAGGATAAGATGCTGCTCTGTTATGCCAGGTCCAGTTCTCATTAGTTTGTATGGAATTATTGTTGGAAGCGAAGGGCAGATTTGACCTTATGGCTATCATTGTTCCTTTTCGCTCTGCAATTACGAACACAGATAAATCTGGAAAAAACATGAGCCTACTTTAATTTTCATTAGCAGCTAAACCCTACCATGTTCCTAAAGTGGGCAAGGCCTAGGAAGCCCATTTCTTGTCTGTCTGTCTGTCTCTCATTTTATTTTTAATGTCAGTACTTAATCAGGATATCTTCAATTAGAAAATCTACTTAATTGGGACATATTCCAGGGAACTGATGTAAACCTGGTGGTATTTAATTACATTGCTAAGGGAAGGTTCAGTTTCTGCTCTCAATGTTTCCATAGCCAGTCTGTTTTGGAAACTCTTCCCTTATTCAGAAGTACTGCTTAGCTGACAAGCCCTGTCGATCAGAGGGAGTGATTTCTGTTCATAAGCTCTCTTAAGCCAACCCAAGTGGTTGCCAAAGTGTCTTGTTTACTTAGGCGCTGAGCAGGATCCTAAGCTGGACCTCCCTAAGGTAAAACTTGTGACTGATCAGAAAGCCCAAAGCCGCATAACATGAGTCTCAACAAATCTGCGTTTGAGACCTGAAGTACTGCACCGACTTTGGGCAGGGCCTGTCTGCAGTTCTGTTTTTCATCTGTGGATGCAGATACCCTAGCAGTACTAAAAGATCTTGACTATATAAGCTAATTTTGTTTTTTAATGCAGTTCCTTGCCAACGAAAGCTACGTGGAGTTTATCTTAATACAGCTTGATCTGAGCTTTAAATTGGATCAGAAGGTATATACCTGTTTGATACATAAACTTATATTCAAATCCATGCCTCAGTGTTTTTCAAGGTGGTTGATTGTGTCACAGTGTGGTAGCACACTATTCAAATGGGAAGCAGGGGGGAGGGAAAGGCTCAGATGTATCACTTCTGACACTAAAGCCACATGTATGACAGTGAAAAATGAGAATTCAAGCATCAGTGCTACTGCTAGAATTAATTTGTGGTTCATGGTGTGAACTGTTGGTGTGTGATGGCCATGTATTTTTGTTAAAATATGTCATTGCAGTAGAACAGTGCTTTAGTTAACTAGGTCCATTTTCAAATGAAAGCTGCAAACTTGCAAATCAAGCAGTTTGTTGTTAATTGCTGTATTTTAATGTTGTTGCTAGTAAAAGATACTGTGTCGTCTTATATGACTCAAAGTTGAGAAGCTCTGAACTAGAATGCCTGAATTATCTCCTGGGGTTATGGATTGTTCTTAAAGGTATGATGCTAAAACACAGTAAACTTCAGCTCCCCTCAAATCATCACGCACAAGGATTTGTCACTGATAGAAATGTATTTGTTGAGATGTATGTACGTTGAACAAACTTGCATTGAATAAGTTTTATGGCATTCCTGCTTTCTTAATTTTACAGACTGCCTCTTGCAAAAAACTTTTGTTAATATTATAGTGCTTAATTCATTTCCATTGCCTTTCTTCTGAAGGGTAAACTAGTCAGTTTTGGCTAAAAACTAAAAAGTTAGCGTTTACAGAATCTAATGCCAATCTCTCAGTACTTCTGGCGTGAATGGTATGAGAACATTTGTTGCTCTCCCTCTCCCAAATGAGGAAGTGTGTTCCATGAAAACCAAGCAGCACAACCTACAGCAGGTAGCTGTGAATTCAGAAGTGGAATAGATTTTAGCTTGGTTGTATATGAAGTGAAACCCATTTACTGGTGGAGAGTAACTTGAAAAAGTAGTTAAGCATTATAGCAAATTTTCAGTTAGGTAGAAGAGTGACTTTTCTATCTTCTAGTCTTTTCTGGTATTATGAGTGGTATGATTAGCAATATACTTGGCATTGTAAAGAATGACATGAGTAACACCACCAAGTACCCAAGCCCTTCGTCTTTGGAAACCGCTGCATCACTTCAACAGTTCCCTGAACGTAGTGCGTTAGTTTTAGCCTTTCACTGGCAATATAGACTGTTACTCTTATTGACAAAAGATCAGGTTTTGTTAGGGCCAGAATGATAATGCTTCATATACTGAGTAGTATTTCTCATTTTAAAGTTATTTTAAAAATAGATGTCCAACTCCACTAGGTATTAAATCTTAAGTTTGACCTGAGAGTTACCTTTCCAAGATAGCCTCAACTCTGCAGCTGAGGAGATGTATGGAGGGGGATGAACGTGGCCTTTATGGCCATGAACACCAGAAGCTTCTTCGTATAGGAGCTTCTTCAGCTCCTGATGTGTTGTTGCAGCCTCAGGAACACGAATGACAAAATGCCTGGAGGTGCTGCTGCATCTTGGTATTAGCCACACAAAAACGCTCCTTTCTACCTCTCCCTTGCATACCTGTGCATCCCTGTAGATCTGGTCTTGTCCATCTGTATGGTTTTTATATACACTGGACAGGAGCAGCCAAAACCAGTACAGACTGTGTTTAAAGTAGTGTACAAGTAGCGAAAGAGCAGGTTGCACTGAGGTGAATTCTAGATTTCTAGCCTTAAACTCTCGCAGCCGCTGAGCACAAACAAAGCTGAAGGTCAAAATTGGGTGTAAGCAGCCCCATCTCCTCGGAGCCGCCTGTGAGCGCAGGCTGCCTGCTGCAAGACGTTTCTGTTGATTTTTCATGGAAATTGTCCCATTGATAGCAGGGGCTGCTCTGTCAGCTCAGCTTGAAAACTAGCTTGACGTATGTTCCGCAGCAGGCAAATACCTGAGCTGGGCAGTCTGCTGGATTGGTCCATCCATCTTTAACCAGAAAACCATACTTCCCGTAATGTTTGAGAGAAGCCATTTATCAGGCTCACAGCGCTTTGTGCTGCCGAGTTACCTCGGAAACGCTCCTTTCATCCCACTTCTCCAAAGCAGCGTTCAGTGCTGGTCTCAGAGATGAGCAATCGCAGCGATTGCTTTGGACCATGTGAGGGGCTCAGTGAGGTGAAGTCTGGGGGAAAAGACCCAGGCCAGGCTCAAACCTTAGCCCAGGCTGCCTGAGAGCCAAGACTGGTTCTGATACCACAGCAGAGGTTCCTGGCAACCTCCCAGGTGAAGAGCACAACTGCCGAGTGAATTTGGGTGGTTGCATCCTCGCTTATGCACAAGCCATGCGTAACAGGAATTTACAAATCAGGATGCTTTTTCAGACATCAATACAATTCTGAGTTTGGGAGAGTTCTGCTAATCTTATTTTGTACTCTGAAGTGAGAGCATTTAAGGAGTGAAATGAAATAAGTTTCGGTGCTGATTCCCTGCAAACCTTCATGGTGCAGAACGGTATAAATGGAAGAAGGATGTGTAACTCCATTTGTAAGACCTTCATGGATAATGTCTGAAACGCCTCTTAATACGTTGCGTCCAGTAATGTTGGGTAAAACAGTTGAGTTGTGCTTCAAGTCAGAGCAAAGCTTTGAACGGATTTTGATCTTGCAAGCTGTTTCAGTGAGTTAAGCCTCTGACTTGGGCTACTGTATCTGTTGTGGAGTAGAAGACTTAAAATCTTTGGTTCCAGAGCTGTTTCTGCCATTATCCTCCCTGTGTTTGTTACTCTGGGAAAGTTTTTCTTCTGAAAATCAAAATTTGTTGCTGAAACACGCAATATTCCAGGCTGATTCGGGGGGGACAAAAGAAGCAAAATTAGAATTGTTCCTTCGTCTTAAAATGGAGTTTTAGTTTCTGGTTCAAAATAAATTACTGTTTCCAAAAGTGATAATTATTTTTAGAAAATAATATATGCATTCACTGTGTTGAAATAGGACATTGGACTTCATCAATAACTAGTTAGGAGGGATTGACAGGAGTGATGAAAATGATGAAGGAATTTCATTTTGTGGGGTAGCTTGTGTTTTACTCTGGAAGAGGACATTCCTCTGGAAGAGGAATACCATTCCTTTCTTGCCTTTCTTATCGGTATGTTGGGTTGGGAATGATGCATCTCACATTTGGAAAGAATTAGGTATGTTCACTATGAGTAGTGTAGTATATGTGGTATTACTTGAATTTATTTTTTTATCCACAAGGATACTAAAAAATACCAGCTGTTAAGATGAAGCCCATGGAGGCTACTTTTTTCTTTTTTTCCTTTCTTTTCTTTCAAACCATGCTTAAACTGGAAAGATCCAGTACCCTGCAGCAAGCACTGGGTAACAGTTAAGCTAGTAAACGGTAGGGGTTGGTTTAGCTTTAGGTGTGGATTTAGTGCTGTGGAGGAGCAAGCTGGCACTCCCAGGTGGGCTTAGCTGAAAGAAAATGGGATTTTGGAGCAGAGGGAAGAGGGGGACCCAGACGCATGAGGTTGGCTGCACCCCGCGAAATGCAGCACGCGGCACCCCGGGCAGGCGAGCGGGGCGCGCGAGTCCTGCCCAGGCTGGTCCGCCCCGCGCTCACGCGGCCCGTGTCTCCCTGCTCGTGTGCCTGCTTGGTCACGGCTTTGATTTGACTGTTTGGCTTTTTGGATGGAGTGGAGCAAACTGCAGGGGAAGGAGGAGGGGAAAAAAAAGCAACATATTAGTCCTTGTAAGTATTTGCTTGAATCTGCAACCCTTGTAGCTTGCTGTTCCTCTTCGCTGTCCCTGCACGTTCAAGCGACCAGGTTTTACTCGCACGAGCGCCCAGAGCAAGCACGCTTCCTGCCGTTACCGCGGAGGTCTCGTAGAGTACAAGACAGGGACGGTTTCAGAGACGGTGATGCCAGCTCCGCTCCTCTCCTCTGCTCGTGCTTAGCTTCTTTCTCCTTTCTGATTAGTTGCAACCCATCTCTTCAAATTTTAGTGACCCTACATCACACAATTTTTTGCTCAGGAAATAACTTTTCTTGAAGTCCTAGAGCCTTGCTTCCACGTACTGCCCTTTTCCCCCACGCCAGGATGTGAATAACTCCCCTAGAACCGAAGCTGCTCGTGAGCTGCGGCGGCAGAATGAGGTCCCCACGTTTAATCCAGTGACTCAGTGCTATTATAATTTAAAAGCCTTTCCTGCAGTGGGAAAAAATGTTTCAAAAGTTTAATACTTTGTAGAGATAAACTGTTCCTTTTACAGTCATTGTTGTCTCGTCCTGATACATCATCTCTGAAGAAATAATTCAAAATGTTCTCATGTCCAGCTCAGTGCTGCCTGCAAGGGAAACATTTCAAGCAGGCTGCATGCTCCAGTACTGAATTCAGAGTAGGGACTTTTGTGAGGTTTGTGTTCATACCTGCATTTTTTTCTTGTAACTATTTTTGTTCTTTGTGATTTTTTTTCTCTGATTATCCTACATGTTATAGGAGGTCAGAGGAAACAGGAAGTATGCCTTCAAAAGAAGGATTATAATGTACTTTAATAAGTAAAGTATAAAATAACCCTTGTAGTTCTGCAGGGAACTTCCAGCTGTGCAGAAGGCAGGTAGCATCTCCTGTGCTGTCCGAGGAGAGCAGCGAGAGCGTTAGAAAGGGTACAGCTCTCTGGGTCCTGGGAAATTGTGTTTAAAAACCAAAAGAAGTGTTCCAAATGAGAAGGACACCAAAGAATTTCAAATTACCTATGAAATGAAATGAAATATTTTTAGATCAGGTACAATGTTTAATCCAATAGGATTGCTATCGCATAGAAGAAATGTCTAAACAAAGAGTTACTTGAAACGAAACGCAGTGACGTGTTAGGAAGAGAAAATATTGAAATGCTTTAACCTTATCAAAATGCTTTTATTTATCTCCTGAAATGAAATTTCCTTCAAATTCATACCTGCTGGGGGAAGCTGTATTCCTAACAAAATAGTTCAGACGAGAAACTTTCTGTGGGGAATCCAGAAAGGATTAAAGAAACTGTAAAGCTTTAGAACAGACGCCAGCTCCACACTTGCATCAGTTTAAGGGAGAAAAAATGCCTTTCCTCGCAGATCACACCATAGTCTCTGTGTTACGGGATGTTTTACATGTTCCTCTAAAGTCTTTGGCCTTGCCTCTTAGCTAGTTATGCTGGCTCTGTGCAATGCTGTAGCCCATCTGTCCCTAAAATAACCTGAAAAATACTGGGAAATGGCGAATTTCATTGTTAGCTGTCTGAGCAGCAGGACGGCTAAGTGAAGGGTGGCTGCACCTGATGCCGTTTTTGTCATCTTTATCCACCTGGGCCCCAGCTTTGCGACGCGGCAAGAAATTGTTTTCTTGCGTGTCAGATGTTCACGTTGCTTCTGCCACAAAATGCGGACGGGTGCCAGGAGGCGGCCTCGATTCAGCGTGCGCCCTAGGCTGTCTTTAGTCAAAATAAGCTAGAAAGGGTTTTTTGGTTGTGGCCAAAGGTTGGGATTAGCGGTTTGCAGGCAAATGAGCAGTTTTCCTATGGGAGAAACAAGCAGAGGACAAAATCGGAACAAGCAGGAGGAATAAAGTGTTGCGAATGTGTACTGCGGGCGGGCAGGCGGCCGTCAGCGGCACCTGAGGCCGGGTGCGAGGCCGGGCACGGGTCCAGGGAACAGCGGACGCTCGGGCTCGTGTTCAAAGGCGGCAGTTCTGGCAACCAAGGAAAAGGAAAAACACCACAGCATTTTCCCACTGTCTTTTAGACTTTGAGAACTTTTTGCATTTGAACTGGACTTAAGAACTACCAATGACGGGTTTTTGTGTTTGGGGAGTTTTTTTTTTTTTTCTTTTCACCAAAAGTTTCCACACGTTAAGCTTTGAAGCCAGTGATTTTACTTTAAAAATTAAATCACATTTAAATTGTAAGGAGGTATAAGTAGTCCATGAAAATGCTAATGCTATTTCTCTGTCACTTAAATGCCAGCCAGCAAGAACTGACCAAGGGACTTAAAAATCCCCACTAGAGGCCAGACGTTGTTCTGGCGCTTGGCGAAATATAACTTTCTCACTTGTTTGTAAGAAGAAAATTGCTTTGGGGCTTAAGCCCTCTATGCAAGACTTGAACTTAGTTACAGTAACTGCAATTAAACTTGCTGTTATTCTGTAGTTTACAGACATTACTATCAGCAGATCACCTTTCAGAGTTTCTTCAATGAAAATGGATCCTCTGGTACACTAGAAAAATGTACTCGTCTAGGAGATGGGTGCAAAATATTTCCTATCTTCATATGGGTGCGTATATATGGATCAGGCTTATAGGAGACTTGCAGTCCCTAATTTGGAGCTGCTAACGCAGATTCTTTGGGATGGACTCAACCTCGGCACCTGGCAGTTCAGCCGTACCAACCTCGGAACATTCGTCTTTCGTAAGGGTATGACTTTGCTGTCAAGCACAGAATAAAGGTAGAAACCTTGGTATTATATTCAGCAGTAGCTAACTTAAATGTTCGATGGGCTCTTTGCGTTTCTGTCGGTCGCCTGTCAGCAGCTGCAGGCAGCCGCTTTGAGAGGCGTCGGTACGCGCCCGGCAAGGCTCGGTGGGCTGCGAGGGTGCCGGGCTGCGCACGTGTTCTGGACAGCTCGAATGTTGCTGGCCAAACCACTGAAGAATAAGGAGTCTGGTCTCCCTTTCTGTCCCCAGAGAGAGAGACGAATCTTCAAAATGGTGACTTAAAGAAAAAACATGATGGCAGTGGGACTATGACATTCCTTAGGCTTCTTTTGTTTTATGCTTCAAGTTACTCTACGAAGGAATATAGTTAAAACCAACCAAATGAACCAAAATGTGGATTCCCCAGCAGGTAGAAATTTAAAAGTTAGGAGGCTAATAATGACCCTCTGTTAACATTCTTGGGATCCAAATTCCATGTTCCTATTTCTTTTTTTTATTCTGTGATATTTACTTTAATGATTTTTATTTTTCTTGAAGCATTGCAGCCAACAGACTGACTTGGTGGCTAGTAACAGGAAGAGAATAAAAAAGCAGGGAGAGACATCTGATGTTGTGTTATTAGAAAACTGTTTTTTTAGTTGTTTTGCCACATCTTTATGCATTTCTGTATTTTTACACATCCTTTGGTCTTTCCCTATTTCACTAGTTCTTCATTAGGTGCATCAAGTAGATGCAGTCTGTGGACACCTTCATGTGATGTTTCTGTTCCTCGTTACAAATTCTTTGCCTCTGCAAAGGGCCAATCTTTTAAGCCTTGAGAGCCTCTTCATATAGGAGGACTGAGCCAGTACTGATGAATCAGGTCAGTGTTTCTGCCATATATTTGAAAGCACTGCATGTATATTTTGTATGTTTGGATATTTGATCTTCTGCATTTATGGTTTAGTTGGATTACACATATAACTCTCATTTGATGCATTGCTCCACCAGGGCTTGCACTGATACTAATCTGTGCTGAGATTTGGTTAATAATGCATTCAGTTTTCCTATGAATCATTTCTTAGAGTAACTTGGGATGTTAAAAGGACCAGTCTGTCATCTTTTCACAAGCTTTTCACATGTTCTCTCTGAAATAATGAGCTAATGCCAGTTGAGAATCATTCCAAAACTGGTGAGACTTTGGCTAATCGGCAATGCCTCCTTCCAAGCAGAGTTTCCTGCTGAAGCATTGTCCAAACAGGCCTCTCTGGATACTGTCATCTCAAAAATCTGCCTCTAAGATGGGGTCTCACTAAGGTGCACAGTATCCTGAACAGAGAAGTTATGTTTTGGGGTATGTGCCCTATAGCCTTGAGAAACCAGAATGTCTAAGCCAATTCTGGTTTTCTGCCTCTCTTCTACTTTTATTAGATGATTTTAGCCCAGGAATGACGCTTTCAGTGTCCCAGTTCCACCAGCAGTGGCTGGCTCCAGCACCTCTCCTATTCCACTTCCAGGGAAAAGTGTATCCTATCTGCTCTGTCACGTGTGTGGGACATCCCAGTTGTCCGTTGCGCGTGCTTGCACTGCAGCAGCTCCTCCTTTGGTCTGGTCTCATGGCAGGCAGGAAGGCAGGTTTGTCGGAGTGCATTTAGCCAACACCTTTGCCGTCTGTGCTGTGGTTTCACCAGGACTAGCTGCAGAAAAACAGTTGGCCTCAAAGCCTTTTAACATTCGTCCATAAGAGCTAGCACAGGGCTTCTGTTTCTCTTCATCTGATGCAATGAAGATCAGACTGAGCTGTTTTCTCTTCTAAGACTTCTGGCTCCCAGATCTCTTCTATTACAGGAGACAGTCATTTAATAGTCTCTGTTATTTTGTGCTTAGATATAGCATCATGTTGACAGGAAGGACATTGCCAGCACATGACTGGCTTCAGTGTCCACTTACTGTGTCAATTTAAGAGAGAACATACCAGGAGAGCGGAGAGGATGTGAAAGGGTGCTGTAAAAGGCAGTATATTTAGTTGTGAGTCTTGTTGTTAAATCCCTGTTGCAGAAGTGCAACCAGGTACCGCCCTAACGCGGCACCATCAGTTGCTGAACGTGGGACAGGACTGAGGCCACACACGGTGCTCTGGCGGTGTGGCCTGAGTGGGGGACATCCTCTTCACTCAGGCCTGTGGCACAGTAAACCATTAAATCCCTCAGGAGTGCCTGAGGAGATGTTCTCTGTTCTCCTCCCGGTGAGTCAGAAGCGGCCCTGGAGGGCTTCCAGTCTTCTGCCGCCTCGGTGCGGTGTGGCGGGGAGAGCGTTTTTCCCCTCTGACACGCAGGATTTCGGTGCAGTAGCCTGTGCCTGGCACAACGGTGCTGACGAGAACAGCAAATGACAATTAGCCATCTAGGTGCATTTGGTATAATGAGCAATAGGAGCCAGGATCGTATCTGTTGTTATTTGCATTGTGTTAAATTGGAAGTTTGGCATCTTGTGCCTTTCTCCGATGCTGATCCCGAACATTAAGGATGAGGCTGCTGGGAGCTCCTCAAGCAGCTGGTTGGTGGTTCTGGTTGGGAAGCGCTCTCCTTGCAAACAATATCACGCAGTGCTCAGTTGGTTAAAAATATGGTGAGGGATTTACAGGCTCAGGCTGGAAGATATTGGTAGTATCGAGCTGTATCATGCCAAAAGAGCTTGTACCTCGAGAGATAGGAGCCTTTCCAGAGTTCTGCAATACAAAAGGCTGCTGGAGGCACATTTCCCATCAGAGCAGAGTGGCTGTCAGCCAGCATGGAGGTGAAATGAAGGATCCTTGCAGCCTTTCTCACGCTTTCCAGGAAGGCAGACCACCTTATGAGTGGGAAGAAGTGTGCATTTGTGTGGGAGAAGTTATCTTGCTAACAGGACTGAAGGGTTCAGTTACCTCCGGATAGATAACTTCTGCTTCATTTACTATACGTTTGTTCTGTCCGTATGCCAAGCTGACCAAAATAGCGGTAGGACTTCTGAAAAACCAATCCTGTCTGAACTTGAGTGTGCATTTACTGTTGAGAGGTCGTATGTATGAGCTTCTCTTTGCTCAGACAGACCCTGCATCAAGTGCAAGCATCTGCCCTTCCGGTTTGGTCTGGGAACTTGCTGGAGTGAATGGCACTGGTCATTGAGAATAAATAGTGCAAACCCAGCTCCTCAGGTAACACTTCATATCACCTAAGCAATATTGCAGTGCCAGGATTTGGGGCATATTTTTTTCTTTTCTTTCTTTTTTTTTTTCTTTTTTTTTCTTTTAACAGTGTTTAGAGAAGCTCTAAGCTAAGGACAAAATTTTTCCATAGGTGATTAGTGATACACAAGGGAATACAGAGTTTTCAGAAGAATTGAATGCTGAAGCATCCCAGGTACCTAGTGGGGGAGGAAGAAATCCAAAGTAATCCAACCACAGTAATAACAGAAAACCTCTTCAGTCTCTTCCTTTGTTTCCCATTTCCACAACTGTGACTTTGTATCTGCCCTGGCTGTTTTGAGGTCTTTTGAGACTTAGTTCATTGTGAACTTCAAGCATGAATTGAATCTATGTTACTCCTCATAGGAAGGGAAGAAAAAAATTTAAGTATTAACCTCAGGAAATCCCACCTGGGGATGAAGCTTAAGCATTAATCTTTCAACAATTAAGTGGCACTGGTCCTCAGGGCGTACAGGTAAATCCCTTCTGCAACCACTCTACCTATTAAGCAGCGACACTGCTTAATTTACCATCTTCCACTCATCTCTCTGAGCTCTCACAGCCACCCACCCCCACAGCAACAAATCTGATTCATCCCTGAAGCTATCTGTACAGCTGATAGAACAGATGATATACTAAACACTCCCCTTTTCTCCACTGCTCGAGATGAGTGTGCAGAAAGCCGTACCTGAATTGAATGCTTTCCTTGATGTGCTTCTGCCTGCCCCCTGTGCTCCCCTATATTGACAGGTTATTTCTAATTTTGTCCCCATTGCTCTGCAACCTTCCTTGGGGACAGTGAAATGCCCTTGTCCCCATTTTACAAAATCCTAATTGCAGTAAAGCAGTGGCTCCGACTACTTGGGGAGCGCTGCTGCTGCTGCCGTCAGAGGTGGCCCCAGCCTCCCCGCGAGGGTTTGTTTTGTGCCGGATCAGCAGCGTGACCCGAGGGCCCGAGCGCTGCTCTGGTGCTGGCGCTGGCGTGGGGAGGGAGCGAGGAGTGCACGGGAAGAGCAAGGGACTTGCCCCGCTGAGCTTCTGCTTCGCAACCAAATTGGCCCACGCTGATAGTGTAGTTGCACTTCTAACATGTGCTTAACTACATAATGCACCGTGGTGTGGAGGCACCTGAGCTGGCTCTCAGCGAGCTGCCTTCCTCGTTTCCGAAGTCTCCGGTGCAGTATAGCTCTGTTAGCGTGGCAGTATCCCCAACGAATGCGTCTGGGAAAAGCTGATGCGGCTATATTGCCTCCCCTTCTGCTGCTGGCTCATTTCTAGCAAGCTCAGGTCTCTCAAGTGTGGTTTTTCGCTGTGTGGATATACCCTAAATAACCCGTGCAATGCAAACCTGGAGTCCAGTACGGCGCTGGAGTAGCCTTGGTTTCCTGGGCTAGCGCTCTGATCAGCAGACCAAGTCTGATAACGTCCAAGATGGTATTTTTTTTTATGTAGGGTAGGTAAAAAGCTCTGTGCAGTCCTTGCACTGCTCAGTTTCTTGACAGAGGTTTTGGGTGGTTACTGAGCAGAGCAGAATGCCGAGAACTCGAGCAGGCAGTTCTGGAGTGGGAGGGATGCGCATGGGTTTTATGACAGTGTGTGTTTATTTGGGTTGGGGGGGTGTAGTGTCTGGGTTTTTTTATTTGTTCTTTTGTTTTCCCCTTGCTTAGTGGACATTGAGAGCGTTCTTTGTTGTTCCTTAACTAATCTGAAAGTCTCAGGTATTCAGTGCTTCTCTAAGCTGTAAATCTGGGAAGCCCCTCTGGAAACAGCGGCTACAAATGCTGACAATGACTGCACCACACAATACGTGGAGATGAAAAGGAGATCGTTTCCTTGATCTCGCTTCAGAAGACTGGCGTGTCTCTTGGCAAAACTCATTTGGAAGTTGGTCTCTGTAATTAAAGAGTGTATCATCAAGCATACAGGGCATGGTTGAAAGAAGGTCTCTGGGAAGATTAAAGTTGCACAGACAACCTTAATTTTGGCATTTCCTAACGTTCAGATACTTGCCTTGCAACTTTCATGGTGTTCTTGTGAAATTATTTACAAGCAGTTTCCTAGGGGGATTGGTTTATTTAACTTAGAGCTGCCATCAAGCGATGTGTAATTGTTAGCCATGTAAGACATTAGCAAGGTTGAACCCGCAATTGCTATTGCATAGATGCTTGTCATTTAAAATCGCTAACAGAGTGACAGTGGCTGCAGGCTGCCATCTCATGGCTGGACCCAGACTGATTGCAGACCAGCACTTCACCATTGAGCTTGACAGGCAGTTGCAATAGATGGTGAATATCAGGCATCAGGATCCTTGGTTTCTTTCTTTCTTTCTTTTCTTTTCTTTTTTTTCTTTTCCCTCCTTTGATTTTTTGGATTATGAAAAAGTGCATTATTGTAAGACCAGGAGTTACCAGCTTCTTCCATTATAATGCACGCCTCTCACATTCTGAAGAGCTGTTTTCATCTATCCCCTTCTGTCTGGCTTCACACTTTAAATCTCTGTCTGTTCTGTTTATAATAATTACTGCAATCAGCCCCTTTCTTCTTGGATTAATTAATTAGGATAGTCTGAATGACTTTCTTCTGGTGACAGAAGCATAGCTTGGGTAGACAGAAACGAAGGAAAAAGACTCCATAAGAAGTCATTCTTCTACACTCCAGTCATCTTCTGTTCATGTGTTTATACCATATACAGCAATTCCTTCTGCAAGTAATACACCATAATAGTTCAATGTCTAAGCACATGCGTTTTTTCAGTAACAATATGCAAGGCTTACAGCTGAAACTGTCTGCAGCATTGTCTCTCTACCACGTTAAACAGAACTATATGTCTGCACCTGTACAGTCTCCAAAAATGCAGAGGTAGGTAGTCACTCTTGGAATAGAAGGATTGCAGTCTTGTCTTACTGTCACATAGTGACAACTGTTAATATCACACTAATGATTCCTAGATAAATGTGAAAATACAGAATAGTTGCAAGAAAAATACCGTGATGGAGATGCATTGAATAAATTAAACAGCACAGCATAAAGCTATCATAAGACCTTGAAGACCTCCAGAGACAATTACATCAAAGACAGAAACTCATAGTTCAGTTTTAGAAGGAAGGATTAGATCATCTTGTTCAGATGCAGGCCACAAATTCCTCCCTTCTGTTCTTGGACTGAGGTTGAGAAACTTGCTTTCTTCCCAGTGGGGCATTGACCTGCGTGGTGGGCAGCATACAAAAGGCAATAAAGCAGTCCAAGAGGCATAGGGCTCACTGGGTGACTGAAGTCGTGATCTAGAATTTTTCATGTTTTCTCGGTTGGAACGTATTAGATTGTAAAAAATGAGCAATGCAGAAAAACGACTTTGCGCGCAAGGAGCGTGCTGTTCTCTTAATAGTTCAGGAAAGTAACGTAATGTCTCCTACGTCATCGCCTTTTATCGTGTGTAATCAATGTTATACTTAATGCAGCGTGACTTTTCAAGTGATTAAGGACCTGGTGGGGATATTAACAATGTAAAACTTTATTTGCATTTACACTAATGATTTTATAATGATGATTTTATTACATTAATGAAGACTGCTGAGAGAAGAGGGGAAAAACAAAGTTGAGACTCCCCTAATGTCTTTTTTTAATAAAGTACCCTCTGCTAATACTTTGTTGACATAGACACTTATTTGCATAAAGGAAAATATGGGTGTTTGGAACTATTAATTACTACTTTCTCAATGTACTTTGTGGTAATTACTATATTAATTGAGTTATTATGGGAGGCTTTTGATGGAAAATTATTTAGACCATGATTCAGAGGGTGAAAACATCTTAAAACAGCTGCATTTGTATCTTCGAGGTACCCTATCTCGGTAAACAAAATGAGATTAAAAATGTCTGTGAGAGCCCCTTACCTTTAGACAGATATATGCAGAAATACCATGAACAGCTCTCCCAGCTATGTGCTATTTCAGCGAGTTACAAACCTTTTAAACTGGAACATAATGCTAGCAAGGGGAGAGCTGTTGGCTCTTAACTCCAAGTGTTGGCAGGACCTCCCAAGAAAGGGAATTAGTCCTGAATGCAATTTCTAAAAAGCAGTATCAGCTGCCTGCTGTCTCTTCCAGATGTTGTTTCGAGAAGAAATTATAAACAACAACAAAAAAAAGCCCTAGATGGAACGTGCTGAGTGAGTGCGATGGAATACCCTCTTACTCTGAAGCGCTGGAGCAGGATGGAGGAGTCGGTTTGTCTGTAGCAAAAGCAGTGATACAGTCACTGGGGTCCTGTGCAGCAACTACGTTAGTTTTGTCCAATGCTAGAAAAGTGATTAGTAAGAAACAAAGAAGTATCTCCACTGAATTCCTGCGATGTTTGGTTGGACTCCTAAGTTGCCTTCATCTAAACACCTATACCAGCAGTTTGCTGTATTTTTGCAAAACAGTTTTCCCCAAACTCTTTTGAAAAGTAGGTTATTTGTACAAAAAATGTCAGCTGTCTTGCTGCTGTGTAAATTATAGCCCTGACAAGAAAAGTGAAGGTATGGTAGAGAGAAGCCCATTGAGAATGTAACAATAGTTCGATTACTTAAAACAAAAATACTACAAAACCTATCCATTTTGTTTTCATTCTGTCTAGTGACTTCAACTACACTTTCTTATTTTGATAATTTTTTCCCTCTAATGGAAAAATGGAAAATGTATGTTGTCATTTTCCATCAACAGTTCTGTATAAATGGAGCATTTAAGTGGAAATGCAAATGCCCTTTTTTCTGTGCTTCTATGAACACCTGAAAGATGTATCGTAACAACGTGCACTTTTTTTCAAAGAATTTCTTGAAATCAGTTTAAACTTCTCTAAAGATTCTAGCAGGAGGCAGCGGAAAAGAAATGAAAGAGAGTCATACCAAGAAAATTATATTGCTGTCATTGTTAATTTGCTTTAAATAACCATGAAAAGTAGAAGTCCATTCCCTGTTAAAATTTCTCATCAACTTACAACCAACTGGTGAATATTACGTTTTATAGACTCTGACATGAAGTCTGTGTTTAAATATTTATCTTTTGAATAGCTGTGTTTACAGATGAAACCTTTCTCCAACTTAAGCTTTAGCAATAATGTAACATACTCCTTTTCTGAAGTTGTCTCAGGTGAAATTATATTAAGGGGTCAGATTTTATAAAGTTTTTTGGATCTCTGCGATTATTTGCGCAAATGGAGATCATCACTTTAAAGATCAAGGAGAAGATGTGTGGTAGGCTACGTTTCTCCTTATTTGTAAATTTTTGGGAGCCATTTGGACTTTACGATGGAGCAGCTCCTGGTGTTGAGGGTGTTGCGTGGTGGTGGGCACTGTCCAAACGTGGTGCCGCGGACAGGATGCCTCTCGCGTTGTCCTTTTCCGTGGCCCTGGCGCACAGTGAGAGCGGTACCCAGCAGGACTGCCTCTCTTGCCCTGTCACCTGAGCTGCTGTCCAGACAGTCCTCCTCCACGCATCCCATCTCCTTCTGCCGTTTGGGCCAACAGAACAGCAAGGGCCCAGAGTCCCTTTTTACCAGGGGAAGCTGCAGCTGAACTTGTTCTCATGGGCAGCTGTAAAGCTTTTGCTATGCTTTTCAGACCTAGTAGTACTGTCCTGCCGGTTCTTCCATAATACGTGTCTCTATAGCTAAAACATCAGGATGGGTTTGAAGGAGGGAACTGTTAAGGCACACAAAGAAAGAAGTGTAGGACACAGCATTTTGTAGACATTACTGCTAGAGTCAATCTGACTTTTCTCTCTCCTTGCGTTGTTACAAACAGGAAAACTGGTGAAGCTTTACCAAATAGGAGAAGTGCTTTCCCTTGTGCCATGTAAAGGAAGCATTGAGAAGTGTCTACAGTCCTATAAAGGGTCTTTTAAATTTATAGTGCCTATGATTGTGGTTCAGAGAACATGCTTGAGCAGGTATAAATTTTGGTGGAGAGTCAGCTGAGCCTCGTAAAGATGCCGCTAGCAAGCCTGCGACTCTTGAGCACTAAACTTGTTAGTGTTATAATATCAAGGGAAGACATAAATCTGCTTTAGGTGCTGCGTCTATCCCATGTGCATGTGAGTTCATCTTGCACTGGCGGCTGTTGTTGCAATGTCAGTCAAAATGAAATCGGGAAAGATTAAGCAGGATAATATATTTTTTTTTTTTTTAAAGAGAGAATCTCTGACAACTCTGTTGAAAAGAAGGGATAAATTACAATCCTATGAGCCTCAGGAGAGCTGGTGAGATGAACAATGTCCGGTGCTGCAGTGGTGGCAAGGCGATGTTTTGAGTCAGATCATCACTGGCGGGCGATGTGGTTAGTGGAGAAGGCTGTGGAAAGGCAGAAGAACCTCTGCAATTCCAGAGGCTGGAACTTTAAGGAGCTTTGCAGTCTGGGTCCGGACTACAACAGCAAATCCTACGAAATGTCTGGGGGGCTGTGTTTAAGTATCTTCTCCTGGAACAGTGAAATCAAAATGCCTTTGCAGATTATGCTCCAAATTCTGCTTTTGCTTGTGAAGGCACTTTTCCCAGGTTAAGGCTAAATCGCTGTAAGATTTCTGAAACGTATACTTTTGTTACAGTGTGTAGTCCTGTTGAAGTTGTGATGTAATTTACAGCATCAACGTGTATTGATGAGCTACTCTGAAAGGGAAACCTTTACTTTGCTCTAGGTTTTTCATCTCCACTTCCAATAAAACAACTTGATCAATAGTAATTAGTCATATTAATGGCACAGATGCTAGCCTTTCTCTGAACAGTTACTACAGGCTTTGTCTGACTAAATTTGTTTGTGTTGTCCTAGGTTAATCTGATATTTCTGATAAGAGTGATCAGATAAAAACTGAATTCTTTGAGCCTATTGGTATTCTGAACGGTCACTTCTAGCTCTCCAAGTTCATTTGAGCTGATGCACATGTATTATGTGCAATATTTACTGCACAAGCAGATTTTAATTTTTTGGTAAATGCAGTCAACTTGTTAAAGCTCTTAGCAGATGCTTTTTGCAGGAAGCAGTGTCCTTAACACAAACATCAGTCATTTCACAAAGAGAACTTAATGAGTTATGAAAATTTGGAAGAAAAGCCATGCTGACACTCAAAATTACACTAAACCATTTTCCTTTTATGTGTTTTTAATCCAGCTGTTTCTGAATTTGAATCCAGTGAGTATAAATACATCTTTCTAAATGCATAATATGCTTTTCTGTGATCTACAAAATGCTATTTTTCTATGTGTATTTACTTGGCAAAGTATGTCCATGTGTATTTCAAAATAAACAGTTTATTCAGTAACTTCTGGGAAAATTACATTTCTCAGATAAGGACGCGATAAGGAGGTGTTCTGTTGCTGGCGTCTCGAAGTGTGATGTTCCAAGAATTGTAAAGGTGGAATCCAAATAAAAGTCAGTTTTGCTTAGAGGTAGTTTGGCATAGCGGTGCAAGTAGCTTTGTAGAGGAGAAGCTGTACCCGTTTTGTTCAGTGCAGAGTTTGGAAGATGGAGTTTCTTACCGCTGAGGAGCTCTGCGGTGTGCAGGACAGCTTCAGCTTTTCTTAAATGCAAGCAGCACTTTTGCTTTCGGTAGCCAGCTTCCTAAAATAAAGCAGTATCACGTAGTGATATCCAGATAACTTATGTCCCGGTGACTTCATCCAGTGCTCCGTGTTGGCCAGGTTTTTACCAGAGCTGTAACCTGAGGAAACACAATTGCAATTTAAAAATCAACCTCGGCTTAGCCGTTTAGCAGTGTACAAAGCACCTGGACGTGCGTGGGGCTGCAGGACGGTCAGGAGGGGCGAGCCAAGCGGGGAGGGTGTCACCGGTGCGTTCGTTCCCACTGCCGCGTCGCCGTGAACGCAAATCTCGTCGTCTCCAACGGAGAGCGTTTGCGCTGGAGTCGCTTCTGGCTGGAAACTGCTCTCCACGGCGCGTCTGGGCAGAACTGGGCTAGCAAGGACGAGAGCAGAGGGGCCGGGAGAGTCGCTGGCTGCTCGTGTGTGCGCGTGTGCGTGTGTATCTATAGCTGAGTGTGTGTGTGTATAAACGCTAGCTGGCATTGATACCTGAACCCAGCCGGTCGTGCCGGTGACAGCCGTCCAGCCCAATCCTTTGAGACGGGTCCCGGACACCCGCTCGCCCACAAAATCCCTGCAGCAGGCGAGCAGGAGTGTCGAAGGTTTGCTTAGCCTTTATCAGGGAGAGGAGTCGAATGCAATTCTTTACTTTTAATAAGCAAAAGTTAACTAAAAAAATAATTTTATTAATCTCATTAAGGTTGCTTTGTGTTAACAAGCAATAAAAATGATAAATAATTAAACGACCAGGGAAGCCATGTGCTGGTGGGTTATTAATGCAGGCCTAGGGCGCATTGTAAGCCCTGATGTTGAAGGCAAATTGACTTTAATCAAAAGGCCTGTATTAATTACTTAGTCATTCTAGGCCCTATTCTTCTATTGCTATGATAATATCAACTTTTTTGTTTAGTTTTGCTTCACATGAGTAAACAAGAGCATTCTGAGAACAAAATAAGGAAAGTTAAAATCTGCAGTGTAGATTTTAAATTTAATTAAATTTGCGGAGATTGGGCCTGTTATACTCCACAGCTACAGAGCATGACTTTTTAGCTGCAGCGTGAGGAATTTCAGGTGTTTGGAGATCACCAGCTCAGTCCCCGATGTTGGTGACAGGCAAAGTTCTCATGCCAGCTGTGTTAATCAAAATCCCTTCTTGAGACAGTGTAACAGGGGACTTCTGCTTGAACCTGTATAAGCCAAGCAGAGAGGAGCCGAGCTGTCCTTAAATTTGTGCTTGAAGAATTCATATTTATTACTTTGCTGCTACTTCTTGGGCTTGGTCTTCCTTGAAGGCCTTCAGGAAAGCTGAAACGAGGTCTCTTGAGAAGAGGGAACGTGCTTAGTTCTGAGCTTTATCTGAGGGCTTCTAGGCCAGAAATTTTAATTTTTCTCTTTCCTTGTTCTGTGCTGAAGTCCTACACTGCGTTACTGCTCTGAGCAGTGAGCCGCAATGCAAATCGCGAGGCAGGCGCTCAGCCCTGGGCTCGCTTAATTGCTAAATGAAGACAAGCACCTGACAAAAGTGTTAGCAGCATGACTTGCACCAGATGCAGAGAGGCTTATTCATTCGCTGAGGCAAGGCTCGTAATTAGCGGGAGCGGATTTGATTGTGTAGGCTGTTCGAGCTCCTGTCTGTCTCCAAGCTTCTTTGTAGAAAAATTGAAACCAGCCCTTAAGTGCTGAAGCTCTTTGATGCAGTACAATGGATTCCCCTGCTGAAGAAAGCCCCGGGGCTTGTGAAGGATAAATTGTTAGGTGGATAAAAGTACCCCCCGATTCCCAGATACTGTGGCTAGATCAAGATAATTGTAGGGCCATATGGATAAAATATGATTTCTTTAGTGTGTATACAGTCGCTTGTAGTGGCCAGTATTAGTAAAAATGATCTCTGCGTATGGCTGAGTGTGAGGCGTGCACCAGACCACAGTCCTGTGTTCAGGACCTTGCAAAATGATACAGAGACTGAGCAGAATGATGCTCAAGTCAGGATTTTGGCATAAATCAAGCAAAATATAAATAACTATTCTTTTAGCTGGATGTTGATTCACAGTTCTCACACACAAAGAACGATGTTTTGGAGAAAACTGGCATGGTTCACGAGTTGGATGTATTCCACACAGCAACATTCAGAAGACAACAAGGAATCATAGTTTTTCCCCTGAGGTAAAATTACAAAAATATTAGATCTACTGGAAAAAAAAGAAAAAGTATTAATATGAAGGAGGCAAGCAGCTCTTCTAGAGTTCCCTCCGCTTTACTGGAGTCATCACAACCTGATAAATGCTTGATAACAGACAAATCGGTAAGTGAATTGAATAGATAGAGATCCTCTTACTGAAGTCCTACAAAGCTTTAAAAATGCTCCTTACTGTAAACTGTAATAAAACCATCAATGGAGATAAATTTTGCAATTCTTGTATGTCTAAAATGGGATAGACTGGACTATCTCACTTGTTTGAGTTCCCAGGGAATCTATATTCTCATGTGCATATTTTACAGCTGTTTTGACAGCCAGTGCATAAACATGTAGAATAAATACAGATATCATATAAGAGCATCTCTAGACACTGTCATTTTCATTCAGGCTTGTTGATGATGCACAAAATAATCACAGGAATGTATTTATTGAAAGTAATGCAGGTTGCTGTGTTATATCATGATATTAAAACATAAATTCCCTCATGTGGGGAATGGACTGCAATATGCAAAAACTTCAAATAAATGGAAAAAGCTCTCCCTAGGTTTGCCAGTGAAAATACTTCACCAGAAATGGTGTTGTGTTCTGATGCTTGATTTTCTGTAAGTAAGAAACTCTGAGGACAGTGCTGTTTCCAGACCTGAGTTTTATGGTTTGGACCCATTGCCATTCATTGCCACTTTCCAAACACTAATGAAAATCTTTGTCTTCAAAGTTATTTTACTTTTATAAAGATAATTTGAATGTGCTTGCGTGTGTTGCTAATTTATAACTAATAGAACAGTTCATAAAACTACAGAAGATTCTCATACTCCCCAATAGTATCTCTGATATAAACAATTATTTTTTCCTCTAAAAATGCATTAATACATTTAATACTGACCAGACTTTATGGAAAATTGAAGGTTGAGGTTTAAAAGGCGTAGAGTTACAGCGGTGGTGTGGCAAAGCGTAAAACAGGTGAGTGTCAAATGCAGCATGGAGAGCTGCAGCGTGGGGAATAGCTGAGAAGTGTAAAAACAAGTTTTCTATCTTCTCAAGTGCGAGGAAGTAAATTGTTCGAGAAGGCTTTCTCAACACAGCAAAATAAGAAAAGTTGCATGGGATCCAATATGTCTTTGTTCTCACTAGATAGAAGTTGCTTTAGAAGTTGGCACGAAAGAGCATAAACTTACGCCTAACACCGCAGAGACGTAAGGCTACTGTTCTGCCTCCAGGATGTTTTAGCATTAACTTATTATGGAAGTACAGCTGTATCTTATCAGTTGAACGAATGTCTGTTACAGTAAAATGCCAAGTACAATCACATATGCTCTAAATAATTAAGAATTTTTGTGGAAATTTTAACAAATAATGCTTTAATGTCCTGCCAGCCTTTTCTATTGTTTCTACCACAGGGCAGTATAGAGAAGACATCAATAAAGTTTCTGTGCCGGAGGATGCAGGTATACTGGGGAGCAGGAAGCATAGAGATAGCTGTATCGATGCTGCTAAGTGTATAAATCTTGCTTCCAGAAATGATTTAAGATGCCAAATCGCTCTGACCTGAAGTGTCCTGTGCTCTTGTTACCTGGATCTGGGTACGGGCGTGCAGAGAAGTGTTTGACGTTAGCAGGGACACAGATTTGCAGCATTAGCTCTTGTCTGGCGAATGCCCTCGTGCAAGGTCTTCGCCCTGATTTGTCGTTCTGCTCCCCGCCCGGGAGGGCGGGCGGGCGGGCTGTGCTGCCGGGGGACCCGGGGAGCTCCCGGCAGCGTCGCAGAGCGGCCCCTCGTTCCTAAGGCGCTGGCACGCGTACCCACCGCCTGGGTTGCTTCTGAAAGCAGCATGTGGCACGAGGCTGCTAAAATCCCCTGTCCTCACCCTGATTTGCTTTTCTATCTTTTTAATGTTTATTCCGCTGCTATTTATAAGAACTTGTTCTGCAATCCCAGTACTTTATTAACCGTAATTACTCTGTAGTGTGCATCCTTGCCCTTTATGCGTGCTCTGTATTCCGCACGGCCAAGCAGGCTGAGCGGCTCCGACGGCGAAGCTGCCCGGGGCTGGCTCTGGCACGCGGCCTTGGGCCCGCAATGGTCCAGCTGCGCTTTGTTCTCCTTGCTCTCCTTGCCCAGCACGATGGCCTCAGTTTGGAGTACTCGTGTCACTATTACCGACTAGGCACAGCAAGCTGAGTAAGAAATCCCGTTTTCTTACTTGCCATAGAGAGTTAATGATTCACTTAAAAAAAAGCATCCGATCTTCCCTGCTAGTTCTGCAAGAGGAACACGTGACCGTTGCTTACTTAATTCACTCAAATTTATAGAGTATTTCATGTTCTGTGCCTTTGTATAAGCACTTCTGTTCTCTCCAGATGAAAATACTTATACATGAGAGACACTTTTAAAGCTAAAGAACATGGATTGTATACAGAAAGAATTAGGAATGTTATTTAAATTGCATGTATGGCTTTGGAAATCTTAGCTGTGCAGTCAGAGGGACAGCAAGGTGTTTGGGCATCCACAGCACCTGCGCTGCCCCACGGCTCCTCCAGCCTCGTGGCCTTCTCCCTGCCTGCGTTCAGCCTCCTCAAGCTCTTTCCATCCTTCACCTGCTTAATTTCTCCTTGTTGAAGCCAAGAAAGAGAAGGTAATCAATGCAGCTAGCATCTGCATGTAGCTAGATACTTGGATTTTTATTACAAAAAAATGATTTCAGTTCTACTGTGAAAGAGTTAAATCCACTGAAGAATTGAAAGGAAAAAAAAAAGAAAAAAAATCACAACATAGGAGAATGCAGATGAAGTGGGAAAGAAGGGATGGTCAACAGATTAGAGTACGTGCACGTGGGTGTGTGTATTTTCGCTATGTAAGGCGGCCTGGGAAGCGTTGTGTGTGGTTGAAGTGATGCTGGTGGGACTCGAAGTGGCTGCTGGCAGGGACCAGGGACCTGCCACGGCAGCACCCGCCTCGGCACCGTCCAGCGGTGGCCGGGCAGGGCGCGCTGGGCAAGGCGCACCTCCGCTCTGGTTTGGTGGTGCGGTTTCTGGAGCTCCAGCTGAGGACTTTTCGCTTAATGTATGTTAAGTGTGTAGCCGATGCACACGTAAAATCACGATCTCTAAGGTGATTTGTAGGTTTTGAGCATTTTCCCATAATTAGTGTGCATGATTTTGACAGAAGTATTTTTAAAAGGCTAAAACTACTGGACACGTTAATATAATAGCAGGAGATTGATATTAAATGCGCAAACATCTTAGTAAACTGAAAGCTTTAATTCTTCAGTTGGATAGCACAATCTGTTATCCTAAATTAAATTTCCAAAGGAGTATGTTTTCAGATATTACATACTTCATAGCTGACAGGGACACTATCTAATTAGCTATTTATATGCAAGGCATACCAGGGGATAATTAGAAACATGGATTATGCAAAGGCAATCAGACTGACAGAGGGCAAAGGAAGCTAACATATTAAATCAAATTTGTATATATGCTTATATAGTTTATCATGTGTCGTTTGGGTTGTATTACATTAATACTTCGTTTAATATGTTGTTACGCGTATTACTGTAATCCACTAATTTACAAATTAAACATGTGCCCTCCTAAATACAATATCTGTTGGCCCAACGGTTGGTTAAGCCTTCAGGAAAACGCTTAATTAAGTTACGTGTCCGTTCTGCCTCTCGGGAAAGGCCGCGCGCGTCTCGAGTTGCGCTCGTCGCCCGTGCCCAGGTGCAGGCGTTCGGGGTTACTGCGGGCGCGAGCCCGTCCCGCCGCGAGCTCGGCGGCGAGCAGCGGGGCGACGGTCCGCCAGGGCGGGCGCAGCGCGGCCCCGTGCTCCCCTCGAGCTGCGCGGACGAGGAACGCCACGCGTCGGGCTGTAAGCAGAAGGGAAAAGGGGGTCGTTTGCTGCAGTAACTCGGGCAGTTCGGGCAGCTGACGGAGGGAGCCTCTAGAAGAGCCGCCCTGCGGGCGGCGGCTCTCCCTCTAGAAGAGCCGCGTGCGGAGGGGGTGCCGGGGACCCGGCCGGCAGGCGGTGGCGGCGGCCGCGGGTGCGTCGGGGCGCCGGCGTGCCCCGCTTCGGCCGTGGGGCCGCGTAGCACGGCGGTCACCTCGGCCGAGCGAGCGTTTTAAGCGCGGGCTGGTTCAGGACGCGTCAGGCCTACGCGCCTGCACGCGTGCGGGTCGGCACGGGTCCTGAGCTCGTAAAACGCTGGTAAACTGAGCTGTTCCGCTGGCAGCTGGCAAGTGACAGTAAAACCAGAAAAGCCCAATGAAAACTAGGTGACTACCCTGCTTCCTAACAGAGGTTTACCGTAAGGCTGAAAGAATGCGTCTCGTCCGCCTTCGCTGCGTTTTACTGGACGTTCAGAAGGAATTCCCTTTGCTCTTTATCCTGGAGGAAGGGTGAATCCTTTTACAGGTCTCCTCGTAGGAACCTCATGTAACAAAATCAAAAGGTTTTGACCCAGCAAAAGGCAGAGATGTTGAGTGATTGTGTCTTGCCCTCTGTCTGGGAGGAGGGAAGAGTCTGCGAGGTGTTTTGTCCCAAGTGACACCTAAGGTAAACAGCAAAGGAAAGTGCGTTGTAGGTTGCTCTGGGCATATTCCTTCAAAGAGAGTCCGGTCGTCCCGTCCCGTTTTCCCCTGGAAAGGGGTGGCTAAGCGCTTAGGAAGTAGTGACGCTGGAGCTCGGGCAGCCACCGGCTGCTGTCTGTCTCAGAAAGGACTGGTGTGATCACGTGGCAGTCTCGACACGGCTGGCGTTGAAATTACACGTGAAAAGGTACTCGAGTAATGTTTCCACTTGCGTCTGGATACCCCTAGTCTACAGCGGGAGAGGGAGAAGGGATCCCGAAACTCTGCTGGCAGGTCTCCCGGAGGAACCATCCTCCGCGTCACCAGTTTCTCCAGGGAATCGGGTACGCTGCTTCGAACGCAGCGTGCTTCCGAAACATCCCAGGCACACTTTTTCTTTATAACATAGCCCTAACTTAAAATCATTTTATTGGAATATGAGCCTTGGTATAACTGAATGCAGAACTGGCTCCTGGACTTTATATGCTTTTAATACTTATTCATCGGTCTATAATAGAAAAATATTTGTCATCTGAACTGGATTTCTGGATGAGAATCAATGGATCATTAATTTTAATTATAATATATCAATGTCGTACTAGCACAATTTATATCTAATGGAATACATGTCTATGATTTACTGTAGTGTAATCATTAAATTCTTCATGATAACTATAAATATCAAAATCTGTTTTCTTACATTATTTTCAGATTGATTCATTCAGCTAAGTCTAATTAAATATGCTGTTGCATCTTAACTGCTGCCTGTTCGTGTTGGATGAGGTGTGAATATAATGGCCCATCCAGCACTGAAAAAGGAACATCTAATGTAGCAAGTAAGGGATAGGACATGTAGTGTGGATAAGGGATTTGACTTAGTTTCTTCCTACTACTGATGCTGCATTGCCTATTATCTCTTTCCAAATATTTTGCATCTCAGTATATCTATTTGTCAGGCTGCTTTCTCTTTTGTAAAATTGCTCAAGATAAACCAGAAGCACTGCTGTATAATGGGTATTTGTTGTCATTGTTAATAATAGTGTATTTTGTATTAAGCATGTGTTACTGGATCAGGCCTAGAATACTCAATATCTTCCAAGGTGAAGGCTTAGACATCAAGCTACCTGAGCTGTTTATACTGATTGCCTTCAGCTTACCCTGCAGTTAAACTACCTCAACCAATTTTGTTTCTGCAGATGACAGCACAAAAAACATCAAGGCAAATAGACTAAGCTGGTAGCCACTGACAGGCTGAGAAAATCAGTAAAGCATACAATAAGTCAGTTATGTTACTATCTCACAGATAAGTGACAATTATTTATTTGGTTAATAACAACAAAGAGATGAGTGATTTTCAGGAAATGAAGGGAACTAGTATTTCACTTTTTAATGAAAAAGCTTCTGGAGTATGTTCAGTTCTCATCTGCAGCTCCACATACACTGATCCAAGCAGCTAACTTAGTACTTCTGCTAAGTTAGTTGTAGTCAGCTGGTTTGCCTTTATAGGCTGTTTGAGAACTACAGCAGAAGTTAGGGTTCATAACAAAAGTCTGTCGAAAAGGGCACCTACATGAAGCATCCCTCTGAGCTAATATCAAATAAAGCGTGTAATGACTTTGAGGCTTTTTGTTCTCCAGCTGGAACTAATAACAGAACTGAGGGTGTTTGGGTTTATTTGTTTATTGGTTACTTATTGCCATCTACTTTCAGTCCACCCCTAGCTGAAAGGGAGGATGTCCGTATCTGGATAGAGTTGGGTAAATCATACCTTGTGTTGGCCTCTGCTGTGTGATCAATACTTCTCCAAGACCAGATGTTGGATGATGCTACAATACTTTAATTTCTGCAGCTAAAGAAAATGGTCATTTTGAAAGCTTTGATTTACTCCAAACTGACATAGTGTTCTGATTGAAAAATAGCTTATTTTTAATGAGCTCCATCATTAACTTGCTTGCCTCTGAGTCATGTTGTTCAGTTTTCCACTCTTGAAGGCTAATTAATTTTAATATGCTCTGTAAGAATAGTTCTGTCTTCTCCATTAATGAATTCTTCAGTTGAATAGCTCAGAATATCCAAATCACTTTGGCAACAGCGGATATGGAATGAGGCATTAGTATGGTTCATGTTTTTTTCCTGACTCTTCCTAAGCGAAGTTTTCAGCTGTCTTTCACTGAAGAATGATGAATAACACATATTAGTGAAACATCCCCTTCCCATTCTGCATGAGATGAGTCTATGGTCGTTTGTTGAATATGGGGTTCCCTGGGAGTATCATGGCCTGTTTGACTCTGAATGGAATTGGGAAAATAGTCCTATGGTCAAGGCATAAATGTATGTCTGGGAGGAGAATGTATATGTGGGAGAGAAAAATGTAGGCACAGCACATCATGGTCATTGAGGATATCACATAAATGCTTGATATTGCTGGCGAGTGTTTGTGTGGTTTTGTGGTAACTAATCTGATTCTGTAGCTCAAGAATTTGTTTCCTTGAAAATAGGAAAGTGTGTATTAATTTCAAGTTTGGAAAAAGTTGGCAACTACTAAAACTTCTGCACAATTTTGCTAGAATATTTGAAAAGGTGGCTACTCCACTTCTCATTTTAAGAGTTATAAATAGAGAAGACTGATGAGAATTTATTAAAAATGTAACTCAATCCATTGAGACAGGAAGCAATACAACACGGAGTCCATTTGATTAATATTTATGAGGATTATTTTTCTTTTCCCTGCAGTACATGAAGTTCTCTGAAGCATCTCCAGTTTCACTTTCCAAAGTTTCACAAGAGATCCAGGCAAAGCAACAATGAGGAATGCTGGTATATGGACAGTTTGGGAGCCTGCCTACTGCTTGCAAGAGAGACCCAGAGAGAATGCTCACCTGGCCCTAGTTCAGGACTGGTTTTAAGGTTGCTGATGCTGGAATAAAAGCTTTGGACTGGTGTGGACTACTGCCTGGGACTCGCACTTGGCTTGGACTGCTGTGACTGCTGCCTGTCACCTGCACCAAATCAGGATAAAGAGGTAAGAATTATCAAACTCATTCTTGTTACGCATTAGTCCATTCCTCCTTTTCACAGGATATCCTTTCTAGTCCATTACATTCATCACGTTTAGATCCACTTTCTTATGGTCAATAATGTATTAATTTAGATATCTGATTATTGAGTGCAAGGAGTGTTGGCATTTCTCTTTGGCAAATGGAATTTCCTGCTGTTTTCTTCCCTTTCTACTTAGGTGAAATATTACTGCTTCATAAATTGTAAATTAAATGTCAAATGTAATTTGGCATCCCAGCCATGAAGTCTGTTTTTGTCTTCAGAGCAAACCTGACAGATGCCTTCATGTACTGGCTTTATAGAAAGCTATAGAGGATGACAAATCACTTTTTAGTATGTCACCACAAATGGTTCAGCATAACTTCCCTATGAAAGTTTAGGATTTTTGTAAGTGCTTTAGAAGGACACCCTTTTATACAGCCAGTAAAGTCACATCCTGGAGCTTCCTCAGTCAGCTTCGGCACTCCGTGTGGATGTGTGTGTGGTGGGCATCATCAGGTGAACATGCATCTAGTTTGGAAGATTAAAGTGTGAAGTATTTGGTCACAACATTACCATATGAAATGGCTGTAATTCTTTTTTTTTTTTTTTTTTTTTTTTTTTATAGAGCACCAAACAAAGACTCAGAATACTATAGGAGAGCAATAACTTGTTTAAAAATGACCTGCAAATTCCCTATCCCAAAAGCCAATCCCTCTAATGAAAGAGGTGCCCTTCTGAGGAAGATAAAAAAAATTCAGATATGATTGACATAGTGGGTGAAAATCAAGCACATGGCCACCTGATTAATATTTTGCCCAAAATACCTTTAGTCATAAAAACAAAGTATGTATAGTGCTTAAAATAATACTTGTCTGTGGAGAAAAATGTCATTGAGTGTCTGAATCAATAGTGGCATTTAGAATTGCAATAAACTGAAGAGCTAGCCAAAGTCATCCTATCTGGAGAGATCATAACAGAGTTTAGTCAAGACGGACTTGGTAATGTGCAGAAATCCTGAGCTATCTAAGTCGACAGCAAAAATGATTTTTTTTTCTTTGCCTAGTGTTTATTTTGTCATTGTTTTCTCAGCCTCCTTAAGTACATGTCAGCATTGACCATTACGGAGATAAAAGAGCCTGAGTGGATCAGTATCTGGATACAACACTGCCTTCAGGCTTTCCAAAAGCAAAGACTGAATTTATATGCTGCGTCGTTCAGGCGGTAAATACTATGAGGTAGCAAAGCAGAATGTTCTATGTGAAATTGATAGTACTTTCACAGCAGAAACATGGAAGTTTATGTATTGGATCAGTCCCATGTCTGTGTAGTCTAGTAGTTGTCACAGGTGGAATCTAAACCATGGGCTTCAGAGGGAAACACAGGAAAGGCAATTGTAGTCCTAAGGAGATTTAAGGGGAAATTTTCTCCTATCTCCAAAAACAGGAAGAACACTAGACATTTTCCCTGAAATGCGAGAGTTTATATCCCCTCTAAAGTATTTGAGAATTTGTTTAGAATTTGTAACTGCAACTCTATTCTTACTAGTCTTGTAAATGTCTGATCCTTCTATAAATCCTCATGAGCTTTTGGACTCAGATGTATTGAGTCAAGAAAAGCCCCCTGTCTGAGTGGTGTGCAAAGCTATGGCATCAGTTTTGAGAATGGCACCTACTGCTGTTGGAAAGGAGGACTGTTAGATCATTGCTTTTGTTCCTCTTCTGCAAAACGAGGATGGTAGCACAGTGCCCATAAGAGCATTCCTCTGTCTCCAAATAGCTCTGTCCTCGGCGCAGTGGGAGCCACATCAGTTCACAAGCTGTGGATCAGCTCACATCCATGCAGAGGAAGAGGGAAGCAAAATGTCAATCGTACATTTGCACCCCAGGTCAGCAGCAGTACTAGGAATACAAACATGCTCGCCTAGTTAGATAAGCTCCCATTAGACCAAACTCACTGCCAGCCACCACTAGGTGATAAAGATGCCAAAGAATATAGTTTATTCAGTAGTATGCAGTAAAGTATTGTACTTTATGGTTCTGTAATATCTGATTTTTTTATAGTTACGTATGAAATTAACAGGGGAGGAGTAAAAGCAATGTGCCAGTGAACATAATGCAGAAGTCTATGCTGAGAGGTTGTTAACAACCAAAACATAACATGCCATAGGGCCATCATTAGCGAGGGAGGTAGAGTCAAGTGCATACCCTTATTCATTTTCTTTCTGCTTGCCTAAAGGTGATTGCTGTACTCAAGTGCATAAAACACACATGGAGATTGATATTTCCTGGCAGAGTATTTACATAAGAGGAACTCAAACCAACAACCTTTCCTAGGAAAATGTTCTGTGCCAAAAAACATACTCACGTTTATTTTAACTCATTTACTTGCCATTAAATCAGCAAGAAGTAATGTAAAATGGAAGAAATTTCTGAAGTGTCAGACTGATGCGAGAGAACTTAGTCCCTCGTTTCAAGACTGTTGCAGGTGTTTCACTATCTGTGTCCTTCCAAGACATGAAGGTTGCTAAGTGACCAGCACATTTTATCCAATCCCAAACCAAACAGTTCATTCCTGCTACTTTTGGCTGTGAGATCAGTTGGGTGTTGCACGAGTGGTACTGAACGCGCTGACATCTGCTAGTGACGATGTGTGCGAGTGCAACCAAAACCACGCTTTGCACAAGACAAGAGGATAGCTCAGTATATAAACCCAACAGGGATGTCGTGAAGTTCTGTATTTCACTGATAGGCTGGAGAATAGTGTGATAATGTACTGTTACTTCAGTACTTTCTTACAGCAAAGGGTGCTTCCTAAAGTAAAATGGATAGAAAAAAAGCCATCCTGTTCATGACCTACTCCATCCAAATTCTAAAGGGTAAGGAATATGGCTATGATAAGAATTTCATCTCTCTATTCTCGGTGTCATGTTACGCATTATAGGAAATCTTTGCTTTGGCAGTCAAGTGCAGTGGTTAAATAAAGAAGAAGGAATGAAGACCCTAGTTGTCCTCTCCCAACTGTGCCATGGGCAAATGCCATAAAGTTGCTCAACTTCTGTGCCTTTTACTCTGCATTGAAAGCATGAATATAACCACACCTGCCTCTCTAAAGTGCTTTGAGAGGTTTCATAAAACAGTAAAGTATTATTACTCCTATGTAATAATATATAGACATAGTTTTGTTTTATAAAACAGTAATGAGGGAGAAATATGTGCATATATTTTGATAGGGAGGTAAGATGTGGCTTCTTCACACTAAAATATTCATGGCAAGAGGTACTTCTCCCATCAAGTGACTGTAGAAGTTCATATAATGGAGTTCCAGATTTACTGTCTTCCTGAATAGTTTTGTATAAATTTTTCTCAGTTTATAGGTCATCAGAAAATTGTTCTTAAGCTGCAGGTGTAGATATTTACAGTGCAAGCCAGATCCTTGGTTCTTCCGAGTTAATACAGACATGGCTGTAGGTTAAAAATCAAGTAGGCAGATGACACTGGTAGAAGTCATAGCTGGGCTGGCATTTCTGGAGAGGGATTAGAATTGGGTTGGATTTGGAGGTGCAGTCGAAGGCAGTCCCAGGAGCAAGTGGATCTTTCTGTTGGCTCTGATCGGGGATCAGCTTAGACATTGATCACAAGATGTGGGCTCTGAATGCAGTAAAATTGAAGCCGTGCATTAGAGCTAGGTCCCTGAGCTGGGCTTGTTTGATGCCGATTTCCAGTCCTTTAGCTGAAGTTGTGCAGTGCAAGTTGATAGCCTTGGCTGATGTATTTTATGATTGCACTTGTCAATTATGTCAAAGAGCCCCATTTTTGAGACAATTCACCTGTCATTTACTAATCTACTAGGTTTGTAGCTCCTGGCTCTCTCTCTCTTATTTTCCTTTCTTCCATTATTGTTTGGAGTATGGGACATGTTCTGGGGAACTGTGATTTCCATTTGTGTGTCCTCTAAGATGATGTCTTAACCTGCTTCCAAATTGCTAGTAATACAGCCATATACAGCTATAATACAATAATTGGAGAGTTTCCATCCTGGTTGGTTTAATGCCCATCTAGGTTTTGCTGGGCTGCTTTAAACTGTCAATTCCTCCTAAGAAATATCTGAATCTTCTTGAAGCTGTAACTGTGGCTCTGTCCTCCGTTTGGCTAACTCTCTCCGTGCATGTTCTTTTCTTTTACTATTTCCTTTTCATGCTTGTATTTCAGTGTTTTTAGTATTAAGCGGATTGTTTACCATTCACTTAAAATTATCTGCTAAAAGACTAGACTTTCTGTGAAAGAGGGGAGAGGGGGGATTTTCTAAGTCGTACCCAACGGATTCCCATTCTGAAACCCCAGCAGTGGCCGTCCACGGTGTTCGTTACGGCAGCGCAGAGCTCAGCCCCTCTGCTGAATTAAAATAACGTTTGCTTCCCAGCTCCCTGCAGCTGTTGAGCCCCCTGCAGAAAGCACAGTACAGACCGGGTGGCGCGTGGTTGAGAGTGCAACACGATGAATCAGGAGAGCAGCACGCCAGACTGCTGCTTTGCCCTACAGTTAATCAACAGATAGGCCAACTTCTCTTCGAAAGGTGCATTCATTATAATTGTAATTAGTAATATGTATAAAATTGATTTGCATATCTAAAGGAAGAAAAACATCCTCTGAGAAATGCTAGAATCATTGGCTTAGGAAAAATAGAAGATGGTTCTCTGAAGCAAATTTTGTATTTTCTGCTACAATTAGCTGAGGGGGGGGTTAATTGTTTATGCTGAGGCTTTAAATGGCTTTTAGAGCATCAAGTGGATAACTGTACTTGGACTCAAAATACAGCTGATTTTGAATCAAAGGGGCTCTGAGATTCTCCTTAGCTCCAACAAGCTGTTCTGATGATGCAAATATTTGAGATGATATTATGTCGAGGTAAACTGACAAAGAAAATCAATACACTTATTTTTATATTTCTCAAGATTATGAAACATAGAAGGACAGAAAATCTGTCATTTTATGTCTGTGAAGTAGCAAACACCTTTTCATGATTCATAAATAATGAATAGTAGGAGTATTTGTTAAAATTATATGGCAGGAGTAATCCTTGGCATTCACCTAATGTTTTGCACGATCAAGTGCTTTACAGACATTAATTAGAGTTGATTTCAATCAGTAAAACAATATTGAGACAGGTATATTAAACAGCCCAGAGTGAATAATTACAATATTGAAATAATACCTAGCAGTGTTGCAAATTGCATCATAAGAATGATATACATGTTCCATGGCCATTAGCAGTGTTTACTGGAATGAGTAACCTTCTGAGATCCAGTTCTACATAATTAAAACCTGGCACAGAAAATAAGAGTATTATTACAACTGTAACTGTTTATTTTATACTAAAAGAGACATGGGATATTTAACATATGTTGAAACAAGTCATATTTGTAATTCAACGTATATTCAATGTTTTAAGGCAAATGTGTAGCAGAAATATGTCTGTAATTGTAAGTAACTCAAAATTCAGAGGAAGAACTGCAGACTCAAGCTATAGCTCTGGAGAGAATTTATGTGCGAAAGATGACTTGAGCACGATCTTTCCCTTGTCAGCTTTTGGGTGTAGCGGTAGTCTTGTGTACAGGTAGTACTGTGTTTGGCAGCCTTGGAAAGCACGGTCCTGCTCTGTGGCTGCAGCTCTGAGGAGCTATTTTTCATAACATACTATTTACAGATATACTACTTAGAGGAACAGTTTCCATCAGATTATTGCAATACTAATATTTTTCCCTGGATTTAGATCGTGGTTCAGACCTCCCAATTGAAATGCATGACAACCATCTGCATCAAACTTCTCAGTGGCCAGGTTGCTCTAAAGCTTAATGGCCTTCTGATAAGATGCTGTGCTTTTAGAGAGAAAACAATTTAGCCTATAGCATAGTGAATAATACATGAAACTTTATAAATTAATATCTTTGTGTGTATATATATGTGTGTATATATATATATATATATATATATATATCTACATAATTCCTCCAAAGCAAGCTATTAACATGCTGTATTTGTTTGTGTTCTAACATGCAAAATACTAATCACTGAATACAGTATCACATACAGCCATTGTTTCATTCAGTGGTCTGTGACATGGTATATAGCTTCTAATTTCCAATATAACGTGTGGGACCGAAATGTCAAGGAAATAATTTGTATTGTTACTTACCAAAACACGCCGGTGTATTGTGTGAGGAATTCAGATGGCTGTTGTCATTCTACCTGCTAGCTTGGGGAGATCATTTCTAGCTTTTCTAGAAGAAATATTGCAAGGTTATTTCCTGTTTAAGCAGGGATATCATTTGAAGTTAATTTTATCAGAAAATACCTATGAGAAGACTGAGTTTGTCTTTTCAAAAAAAAAAAAAAAAAGTACAAACACCAACCCCATCCCAAGCACATCCATATTTATTTGTCACAGTGATGCTAAAAGCGGGAAACAGCCAGCGACTCAGCCATCCATCAGTTGGACGTAACATGTATTTATCGTTATTATAAAAATGTGGATTGATGGCCAGTGACAGTATTTCTGAGTTATCCAGTCTTCCACTGTTCAAGTCCTTAATAACGGCGAAGCATCGGTCTCTCAAGGTTCTTAACGTCACCACGGTTGAAGTTTGAAGTGGCAAAGAAGGTAGTGAGATAACGATGTACAAGTTTGGGAAGTATCGTTACACCAAGAGAAGGGGAAGAGGGAAGGAAGAGATAGTTGAAATTAAGTGACCATTGTTCCCCGTATTTTACCATGCCTCATCCTTCATAAATGGCTTTTCTTTTTATTACCAAGTTTATTGAAAGAAATACATGAATATGATTTTTTTTCCCCACTACTGTTCCTTAGGCTTGCAGCACAGACAGTGCACAGATCAGAATCTGTGCAGCCAACACAATTTAGCAAAGAGCCTTGCAAAGCACAGATGTGCACCGCGAGCCCACAGAGCGCTCTCTGGGCTTCTCGGTTATTTTTTTGTTAATCGTGGGGGTGGGTGGAAGGGGAAAGCTTTAATCACTTTAACTGTGTCAAAAAGAAAAAGAATACCCACACGTATTTCAAAACCATATTTTTTTTCATATATATGACTACCCCAAAATACATAATGTGATGAGAACAAAGCTTAGAGGCAGGGGACTATCTGAGACCATAGGAACTGGAATCTGTAAACAAGCTCATCCAATATATTGTCAACAGGAGACAGGTATTTATGGCAAAATAGCATTTGAAGTAGAAACTATTGGCTTCTCTTCTTTTATCTGTTCTCTGGCAGAAGAATGATTTAAAGAGGACCTCAACTCACATTTCAAATAGTAGATGACAGGAGCTCATCCATTTCACAAGAATTCACTGCACTGCATATATTTGGGGCAGTTTTTAAAAAGAAAACCAGGGAGTTATATTTCCATGAGAGCATTTAGATTTTTGTTTTTTTGTTTTTTTTGTTTTTTTGTTTTTTTTTTTTTTTAACATCGTATTTCCTCCTTATTTTCCTTGTTAAGCTTTTTGGCTTGCTGAGTAGAGAACTGCCCTTGTGTGTCAGATGCTGCTCTTTGTGTTTTGTCCTAAACCCCTTTGGAGCTCGGGGTGCAGAGTGGGGCACTTTCTTTTTAGTCTTCTGACTTTTATTTGGTAGCTTAAATTTTCATTCTCTAATACTGGTTTCCACCTTTATTCACATAACATACAATTCAATTTCCTGGAAAAATTGTTAGGAGTTTTTCTTGCTGTATGTCTGAAGTACAAGCTCTAGTTCTTTTCAGTATCATAAAGCTGATACTAAAATAATTTCATCTGATCTTTTAATTTCAGCATTTTTTTTCTCTCACTGATCTGCCTGATCTGAATCCTGGATAGTGACACTCATCCACTATTGTAACTATTTCTTGAAGTATGTGAGTACACAAAAGTAAATTGTGATTTTAGCCATGTCATGTTCTGTATGTTAATCATCAAAAAAGATCAGGTTCCCTTTTAAAGAAAAGCCCAAGTCATTCTCCCTGTTTATAGGATGCTATAAATAATAGCTATCTTCCTGCAGTAAAAATCATAGAGCATAGCAGCTATGTCTCAGTTGCTTTATAAATGCATATCTGTATGTGGATGGTAAGAGAGGTAGCACATTTCAGTATGGTGCATTCTGCATGAAGCAGTTGAGGTTGAACACCCTGCCCAGGTAACGTGTGAACCTGACACCATCTCACAATGCTGAGAGATTTTTCCTTTTGCCTAAAGAAGATATTATTGTATCGTTTTGGCCTTAGATTTTCTGAGAGCCGTGCAATCACTGCAGGCAGAACTGTGTTATGTGTAGGGCTGGGTTCAAGCACCAGCTAACTGGTTCCTCACCACTTAAGTGTTCTGATCTCAGGTAGCTGCTGTCCTAGCTACTATTAGACCATGCATCTTTGAGTTGACATAAATTCACTGGCTTCAGCTTTATTCAGTCTTCATAGAGTTGAAACATCCATAAAGCCAACCAGAGTCTGCCTGAGTGAATAGCGATGGAGACCCTTGCTTTACTTCTGGGAGTAGATAGTGTCTGCAACTGGGCATCCTTAAACAGGGCCAAACCTCATCAGCTTGTTAACATGCCCCTGGGAACTGTGTATCAGAAACCCAAAGCACCTGAACGCTTCCAATCAGGCCAGGCAAACCAGGAGTGCTTGATGCTTTCACTGCTAGGTCCAGGTCCCCTGCTTGGGAGTAGAACCTGGAGTCCTATGTTTCAGGTGAGTTATTTTGATCAATACACACATAAAGCAGCCTAGTTTGCTGGTAACTACTGTGTTGCCTGTATTTTCCTAATGCAGAAAATGAGGTCCCCATCTGTTACTTCAGGGATGCTTCAGCACGGTTTGGATATGTCGTACCTGTTTCTTAGTGCAGATGCTGCGTATGAACCAGAGCAGATGCTAGCATAAAACACGTCAGAGTAGTTCTAGGAGAAAAATCATTTGCACTTCCAGGCAGGTTTTTCTACATAAACAGAATGTTTTATTTCAGAAAAAAATACTGTATGGAAAGAATGACAGAGATGCTTGCTTTTTGAAGGAAACAGTGTATACTCAGTGTTTGGCTTTTGGCTGAACTACAACCTCATGATGATCTTCAGCTGATGAAAGCAAAAAAATTATTTGAAAATGATCAGGGTCATAGCATTTTGGCACAGTAAAATTTAAAAGTATTGCTTTAGTGAATTGCACATCAGAGACTGCTAGAACAGCTTTCTTCAAGGTGTAACAACAGCAAAAGCAGTCAGAGTAAGCAACAACCTGGTCCCTGATACTTAGTGTGAGTCTCTGAGCAACCTGGCTGTGTGCACCAGACCTGCTTTAAATGCTAGTCATGTCTTCAGATTCATTTCTTTAATCATATGTTACTTTTCTTATGTCCCGTTTTGTTTAATTCATTTCCCTGCTCTTGGGAACAGTCAGATTAATAATGCTAACCTGTACAGAAGAGTATATGCATATTCATGAAAACTCATGAATTATTGGCAAAAATCAAATTGAGTCAACATTCATCATGGCAGAAAGTGAGTAAATGTACTTCTCTTGTGAAATAATCAATCTCAACTGAAATTTTGGATCTTGATCACACACAATTTGAAATACATTTGGATGAAAACTAACACACTGAAGAGCATTGATTGAGGACTTAATGTTTCCTCTCTCTAAATGTTCTAATGTATTTTAAAAGTCTAGAAATAGAAGAGGTTTAAAAGAAGCTCTAGAGTTAACATTTAAATTCAGAAGTCCCACCAAGTCTGCGGTGCATTCAACTTCTATTGCAAGTAGTTCCTGCCTCCTTTTTGCCCTTCCATGGAATCTGTCTGTCTGTCTCTGGGGAATCTTTCCATGTCTTGCTATGTTTGGAATTTCAGCTCCCTTGAAAATTTCTTTTCTTTTGATCTGACACCCAGCATATTTCCTTCCATTCCTTCAGAAAGGAAGGTCTAATTTCCAGCTGTAATGTGGATTTCCAAATCTGTTCTGAGTTTTCATGTGATCATATCCAGCCCCAGAGAAGCTGGATCTGTAGCGTAGCAGCTCCATTGAGGAATCCAAGAAACCCTGTTCAAACTCCCACATGCTCTGCTGGCTGCATGCAAATGTAGCACCGTAGTCCTGCAATCAGTCCTCCTCGGGAAATGCTCCAAAATTCTTCGTCAGTGCACACCCTTGAGGTGTCACTAATGAATTCCTGCATGCAGCGTTTCATTGGTCTTGCAGTAAGGAGTTTTTGCCTCACATATGCTTCAAAGACCCTATTTCCTGCGCTGTGTCCTATATTGCAGTACTCTTTATATCACACTTTTAACATCAAAAACAGGATTGGAGGAAATAAGAGAAATTTTTTAGTGCTGCCAGAGGAAGAAGGTGATGAGTCTTCGCTTCAGGTTCCTGAAATTCCCTACGGGCACATAAGCCACAGACCAGTCTTTTTGCTGTAGAAATGAGAATAGTGTCTTCTGCCTTTTTTTATCCCATTTTTGTCACTGTTTGCATTCCACAGTCAAAAGAAGTAGGAACAAGTAGTCTGTGAAAATGTTTATGTAGGTAAATTTGAAGTCAGCACTTTGCATTTCAGGTATTTGTGAGCAGTTCCTGTTGATGCTAATGGTATTTCCACTCATAAATTTCTTCACATCAAAATGGGAATACATCCCTTGCTATAATTCACAGTCACCCTTTCATTTGGGATCTTTTTATATTCAGTCATTTATAATTTATTCTCCTAAACTCTCTTTGAATCTTAACAACGGTAACTTGAAAAATTGCATTAATCTGTTTGAGGTGAATTAACCTCTTTTTTCCACACTGTTGGTCCATGAGTCAAATTTCCTTGATAAGACACCATTACTTGCACTGACTGGTAATAGCACTAATATTTTTTGTCAAGTGTAGGGTTTCTGGAGCATATATTTTTTAAATTCAATCCAGCCTTCTCATTTTAAGAGAGACTTTTTAATTATTTTGCAATGTATTCTTTTTTTTACCCTAGAGACAAAGCCACAGGGTTGGCAATTTTTTTTTTTTTTTTTAGTTGTCAAATAGCAAACAGCTTCTGCAAGTCTATGGAACAATATTCTTCACTGCTCTTTCATGTGTGCACTTATTTATTGACTGGGCATCTGGTCTGAAGATGCCTGGAGTCACTGACTTGAGCAAGCCCGAGGACCCCTGGACGTGATTAGCAGCCCATGCACGCTCACCTCCTGTGCACAAAATCACAGGAATGAGAGGAAGCTGAGACAAGCCAGAAGCTATAAAGTCCTAACTATTCCAGGGCTTATCCCACGCCAGCCGACTGGGGATCTAAGCAGAACTGCATGGAGAAGTAGCTGTGAAGTAGCCTCCGACTGTTGTTTCATCAACAGTTCCAAAGAAATAACCTAGAGAGCTCTCCAAGTAGGTTTCAAAAATTATGATTTGTTTGTTTTACATTACATATTTCCCTCCAAAATACATAGAGTACAGCCAGGAGGAGTTCTGTAGTTTTATGTGGTTGGTAACCTTTGAGGTACCGAACACATGTAGTGCTCTCGGGATAAGGGCAGTCAGACTATCCACGTGCTCTCCTAGCTGACTGTAATACAATCTTCAGTTACCTCTTCCTTTTTTAATACCAAATCACTGCAATTTTTCCCTGTGTCACTTTATCAGTTCTTTACTCTTTCCCCTTATTTTGTCTGTGCTGGGTGCTCCGAGTCCTCGGGCTGGTGCGCTCGTGTGCAGGTGCGGTGACGGAGCCGCTTAGGGAGCGTTGCAGCGCGGGCGAGGCGACGCTTGCCCGCAGGCGGGGTTAGGAGGCCCCGGAGTGTGGGCTTTCCGCGTTGTTCCCTGGGACTTGGACACACCATCAGGTCGGCATGTTGCTGGACCCATGCTGGCAATACTGTACTGTACTTCTCAAAAAAGTTAAAATATACACATATATATAATAATAATAAAATAAAAAACCAATTTATAGCTCCAGTTGCTCATAGCAGTCTTTCAGGAGGATGCGTTCTGTTTATCATGTAAAAACACTCACTCCTACTGTGTTTGCATTTGTAGGGTAGAAGAAAGCAGAACAAAATGCGTAGCAATTAGTAAGTGACTGCCCTGTGAAAACATGCACGGTAATCTTTTCAATTTTAGTACAGTAGCTCGCAAGAAAATTTGGGAGGCATGGAAGGGGTTTGCATAGGGTATGGTTCCACTGCTTCGTCCAGTTAGCAAGAATTAACATATATTTCCATTACACTAAGTCTTCGTTGCCACTCTTACCAGCCTGTATTCTAAAGAAAACTGTGAATTCCATAATTGAGCATATAAATGTGATGTTATTTCATATTCATGTTATCTTGATGTTTGACAGAAAGATAATTTTGATTATGCCCGTTGGCATTCGTTAGCGTTTCGGGAGCGTTCGCTGGGTGTCAGGCCTCGTTGTTTTCCCTGCTGCCGTTTTCTTTGGCGGAAAAACCGGAGGACTCTGTGCTGAAGGACACGTTTACTGCTTTGGCAATAGTCACATTTCCCCCGTACGCAGCAGACACGTTCCCACTGAATTGCTTACTGTAGGCGAAGAGCACCTGCAAACGCGGGAGCACGAGGGCAGTTTTGGCAGCAGAGCGAGGAGTCAGCGCGGTTCCTTGTCGCTGTGCACTCGGCAGTCGTGCCTGCACTTGGGTAAAGTGACTGTAAACTACTCTCCGATGGGAAAGTCATGATCTGCATCTGTTTTGAAAGGACAAATTAGCCGTCGTTTGAGATGAATGTAACATGCACATCTTCTGTAACACTCTGCGTTGCGGCCGGTACATCTCTAACTGAGACGAATCCGTAGTTATTTCAGGGTGTGTTGCAGAGAAAACAGTGAGCTGGATAATCAGCTGAAATCAGTTTCATGCACTGGATTTCGACTGCTCCTGGCTTTTTGTTCTAGAAAAGAGTAACTCTCATGAGAAACAGCTGCTTGGCCAGTTCGGTGTTAGATTCCCTTTCGCGGTTCCCGCCGTTGCTTCTCTCCGCTCGCCGGTGCCGGGCACTCGATCCAGCAGCAGTCACAGTAAGCGTTTGGCTATTTGTTTGACAAAAAGTAGACCTGGGCCAGATCGCTCTGTCTCCGAAGGCACAGAAAGGCTTTCAGCGGGGTAGGGAGCTCTCCCACCCGGTCACAACAGAAACACAAGCCCAGGCAGCTGCGTGGTGCATGCGCAGGGCATCCGCAGGGTCCCAGGGGATTCGGTGCGCCGGGGACCTGTCGGACGAAGAGCCGCTCTGCTGCCGCTCGCCCCCCGAGGGGAGGACTGCGGACTGCCGGGGAAGGCGTCCCCGAGCCCTGCGGGAGCGCGTGCCGGCAGGGAAACCAAGAGGATGCCCTCCGCGCAAAAGGGCGGAAGGGACGGAGGGTAGAGCAGAGGCTAAAGGGACCTTGTGGTTTTTCTGTGTTAATCTAAACCCTAAACGTTTAGGAACCGTAAACATCAGTGACGTGTTAAGTATCAGGTCACGTTGTTAAAAAGAAAAAGAGGCCTTTCTGGACCAGAAGGGATGAGTCAAGCTTCCACGTGAAATGATGAGCGCTTTTCTCTAGCAAAGCTTTAGCAATATTTAGGTTGTCGACAAAATCACGAGACCTGGTTTAACGGCTGTTGGCTCGGTCTTCCGTACGCGTACAGCTAGCCGTCTCCACGCCTGTGCAGTGGATTCCCCTTCTGGGGCGGAGTGGGCCAAGTGAGACAGGAACGTGCGCTGGGAACGAGCAGGCACCTGGGATTTCAGGGCGCTGTGGTCGAGACGATACCATTCGCATCCTTCCAGGCTTGAGAGAAGGCAGTGTCAGGTGGATGAAGGCAAAAACGCCCTCAGCTTTGCTTGCACAGTAATGTTTCACCTCTTCGTCCACCAACGAGCCTGTTGTTTTGTGCACCACGTCATACCTCTGGATTACTGCAGCCAGGCTAAGTATGTCCCCGGAAAGCCTCTTCCCTGTTCTTGGGTCTAATTCTTTCTTCTAAAACCAGAGTATCTTTATTTTGCTTTCCCTATAGATGTTAGCATTAGATTAAAAAAAAAAAAAAACTTGCTCTATAAACAAGTTATTCCCTGGCAATTCATTTTAGTTCTAAATATGTCAGCTTTTTTTATTCTTTTACAAATTAGACACTCAAACGTACTCATAATCTTGTTTTGCCTGTTATGTGTTCTTTTAAAAAAAATCTTTTGGATTTTTAAAATAATACTTCAGTGATGGGAAAACTCGGATTTCTTTCTAAATTATTGACATCCTTTTAGGGGCATTGGAAATGTTAGCTGTCTAAACTCAACGTCTTAGGTCAGTAGTTAGCAGAGATGGTGATGTTTCCAGGAGGTGAGTACGTGCGTGGTGGCCCGCCGGGCAGCAGGGGAGGGAGGCTGCGGAGGTGCGAGCCGCCGCGTTGGAGCGGCCGTTTTGGACGTGCAGAGGGCCTGGCCGTCGCGTGAGGCTTTGGCACAAGGCTTTGTCCCCAGTGTAGGGATTAGCTGCATCAGGACGTTTGGGCGTTTGGTTTGGGATTTGTTCTTCGCAGAGAAAGGAGTATTGGAGGATTCAAACCTCAGGGGTTGTTAAGCTGCTGCTTTTCAATCATACTGAATTCAAATAAAAATTACTCGTTTTTTGGCCCTGTTTAATGAGGACTCTGAATGCACCACTTTTCTAACTGGAAATGAAACAAGCACTGCAGATTATTCAGAAACACGAGAATCTCTGATTGTTTAATACAGTGATAAGAATGTGTTCAAAAAATAAATTATCTGCTGGCTGCTGGGATTGCTTGAAATTCCATTAAACACTAATGAGAGAAAGCATCACAGACAAATTAATAAATACTCTTTGCATGAGCCTAGAAAATATCAGCCTGAAACCTTTGATGCTAAACTGATTAAAAGGAGAAAAATATTTCAGTGTATTAATTGAGGCATAGTGAAAAATGGAAGCTACAGCACTGAAGAAGGCTGCGGTCCTGCAAGACGTTCCCTTGCAAATGCATCCTTAATTTCATGCATATGAGCAGGCTGTGGGACTAGTAACAGCATTGAAAAGTTAAATGTGCTTGAGATTTGGGTGTCTTCATTGATGAAATTGGAGGGAAGAAATTTTTGTTTAAATCTTCACGCATTTGAAAAATCTTCCAATCCTGTATCTCCCATTAGTTCTGAGGTAGACTTATAAAATACTTTGCGTTTAAAAAGAAAAGGTTGAAAGAAAACAAAGCTGAATTGGAAAGACGAGTCTCGTGTACTTGTACCTTGCTTAGACGAGCAAAAATCAGAAAAGAAAGGGAGGAAAACTGGCCGCGTTGAAGAGCGAGAGGGAGACGCCGCCGCGTCCGCCCGGTGCGGTGCGTTGTGTGTGTTTGACACCCTGCCCGTCAGTGGAAAGGGGTTGCCATAACAACCGTCACACCTTGCGGGAGCCAGCGATGGCTGAGATACAACATCGCTGGCCAAGGGACGCGCGTCGCCGGCTTGTTGCGCAGCACAAAACCGCGCGCCGAGCCGGGGCCCCGGCGGCGCCGCGGGCCGCGAGCGCGACGCTCTCCCGCGCCACGGGGCCGGGAGGGCCCCGGGCTCCGTGTACGGACACGGCTCCGAGCATCTTCCGCTTCCGAGGAGGCGGCGGCGCAGCCGTGGCCGGAGCGGAGCGGGGGGCCCCCGAGCCGAAGCCCGTGTAACGCGGCGGGCGTCTGCGAGTTGATCGCACTGGGCTCTCCGGCAAACTGAACAGCTGTTCCTCTTCGTCTTCTAACTCTTTCTGAGCATCGCTCGCAGTTGGTTTGTAAGTTCGTTCTTGCACAAACGCGAAGTGTCTTTGCAGCACCGATGCAAAGCAAGTCTGCCGTTATCAGAACGAACCAGCCCTGCGTCGCCGCGGCGTGACGCGCCGCGCGGGAGGGTTTGTCACCGAAACCAGGGCGAGCTGGCAGTGCCTGTTATCCGTTCTGTCGGAGAGGCAACAGAAGTAAACACGCCGCAATTAAAAAAAAAAAAAAAAAAAAAAAAAGCAGTAAAGATGAATAATCTGCATCCCAACCAGCATTTTAAATTCTTCTCTGCAAAGGTGCATGCTTGCAAGTGACTGAATGGCCACTCTGCTTGTGGTGATATTGGTGTCTTAGAAGTCTCTCTCTGGTTAAGTAAGAAAGTTTATTTGAGATTCAGCTAGTTCAGGTGCAGTACGCCTCTAATACTGCTGTAAGAGGTTTGTCAGTGACTAATCGCACACAGGGATTTCTGCACCTTCGTGTGTTCCCACCAAGTCAGTTCCAGAGTGATCGTATCAGATGTGCAAGATGTAAATGTATTTATTCTACACTGATTTGGTTTTATCCTCAGGTCAGTTCATGCCTGAAAGATAAGGAAATCCGAGGGTGTTTTAACATTGCGAGATGAAACACATAAATCTTCAGCCAAGTAGTATTTATGCTGTCCTGGTTACTGCCTGGTTGCCTTAACCAGGCTCTCCATATGGTGATTGAAGAATCCTGATGTTTTACCTTGAAGGAAACTATATATTTCTCTAAGAAAATTTTTCAGTTGTAGATAAGGTACAGTATGAGAACATTATTAAATTATATCCTGTGGTTTTCCTTAAATAATAAAACTGAATCCTCTTGATTTCAGACTACTGGAGCAGAGGCCTTTGGGCAGTAAGGAACTGGAAGAACAGTGTTAGTACAGTATGCTTATCAGCAGTGACCAAAACGCACTAATAGCAGTATGTACTTCAATAATAATTTTTAATTAGGTAGATTGAATCTGAGAAGAGACAGGATTTTTGTCGTTAAGACTGATCTGCACCAGCAGGTAGTTGGAAGTACAAGCACGTTGATGTAGACAAGTGAAAAATTGTTCCCCTGTTCTGCACCTTCACCTGGTTCTGTACAGCTCCTTTTGGAAGGCTTGTTACAGCTGCGGTTATCATTTCTCTATTATTCCTAATGTTTGTGCAGCGCTGTGCTGGATTTGATGAAGCAGGAGACATAGAAACACCATGAGACCAGGACTTGTTGCAATATGCAAAGCTTTATTTGAAACACAAACCGTACTATAGCCTTTGTATTAGATTAATTCTCGTTGTGCTGGAAAATTTAAACTAGAGCCAAGCTTGAACCGCTTGTTTGGGCATCGTTAGTCCTGAAGGCAGCCCAAAGTAGGCGTTGGTCACTAATGATGCATGGGGCTGCTTGCCAGAATAACGCCGTAAAAGCTCACCGTGTGGAGCCCCGGAGTATATCACCACCGGCATTGCAGGACTCTCCGAAACAAACAATAATACATTTTTCTTACATTTTTCTCATTAACTTTTTAAAGCCTCTGCTGGCTTTGTGGGCTTATTGCAGCGAGTCTGAAATGATGTATGAAATGAGAAAGGAAAGGCAGGTTGTACTCCACAGTCACTGCCGTGCTGCGTTGGTGGCTGGTGTTATACTGGGCTCGTAAAAAGCCAGGACAGGTCTGAGCTTTATTAGAGGAGAAAGAGTGAGGAGGAGGAAGAGAAAGAAAGCTTCACTGCTAATGTATTACAGGTACTCCTTTGCACAGCAAGGCTGCTAGGCTGTAATCAGCATTTGCCCTAAGGCGGTGTCTCTGCTGCGCTTTTCCTGCTTCTTCCAGCTGGTCCATCCTGCAACCCTGGCCTTTCTTAAGCCCTTGTTCGTACTGAGAAGGCACATCTATAGGGAATCGATGCTCCCTAGGTCGAGCCTTAAGTCCTGCCTGTGCCAGAGCCTTTCTGCATGCTGTCACCCACCTTATCGAGGGCAAGACTGAAACGTTGCTTAGCAGGAATAGCTGTCTTCCAGGGATGGCGCTTGGATTTTATCCAGCAACTGTTACCGAGCATCGGCTCTACTTAAGATCATTATTTATTTTTTTAGTTGATTAACTGATTTCTGATTTACTTGTTTCAAGATTGCTTTTTCTTTGGTTTTGGCTCTTTTTGCTCTTTTGTCGGTTCCTCGCATCCGAAGCAGAGTAAGATGACAGCTTTTCTGCCAGCTGTTGTCTTCTCTATTGGGCTGCAAGACCTTTGCGACACTGGCTGCTACGTGTGTTTTCAGCTCTTGCTTCCATTAGTCCCCTGTTTTGCTTTGTACTGTAATACCCATAATAGTAAGAGCTGCACACTCTTTCATGTCCTATCTGTATACGGCAAATGGAGTTTTACCTGGGAGTACAGACACGTTCAAATATCGTTCTAGAGAGTCAGGAAAAAAAAACAGAGGTGGCAAGAGAAAAGCGAGAAGGAAGATGTACGGAAGTACAATAGAAAATGAAGGAAGACAGGGAAGAATACGTATATGCACATTTACCTGTAACACATTTCAGTCTTTCTGGATCTTACTGGTCTATGATGTTGGTATCGCAGCTCAGGGTAGCTGACTTTTACTCAAGCTCATTCATGATTTTTGGTGATGTTCTTTCAGAGATGCTGAGTGAATGTTAATGTGGTTTGTTGTGGGGGAAGAGGAAAGCAGAGCATTAGTAACAGTGAAAAGTTCAACCAAAATACATTGTCTTCCAAAATAGCGGACTAGTTTCAGCCTCACGGCCGTGCATGTTCAAATGGCTTTGATGGATGTTACAGCACTGAGTCTATTCCCAGGCTTTATTTGCAGTAAGATAACTGCGTTAAATTAATAAGTTCAAGCCATAATAAACTACAGGATATAAAGCATGTTTGTGTGTAAGCCACACTTCTTGTGCCTTGCCCACATATGGGAGACCACAGAGCACTTGGTAACACCACCTAGGAGGTAGACTACTGTGTTTAGCACTAAGAGTCTTTGGTTCAGTATCATCCAACGGTCTGTAAGTTTGAGAAGTGGAGGGAAGTGTTTATTTTTAAAGTTTGGATTAGAAATGTAGTAGCAGAGCACAGGAGGAACTCACCCAGCTGTGCAAAACTGGGATTCTTGTCGTTTCTTATTAAATGCCTCCTTCGAGTTAGTATGAATCATCAGACAGGAGTCTTTTATTTTGGTTCCAGATAGTTGGCATCAACATTTACATTTTAAATGAAAGAAAATAATTGCAGATAATCCCTTCTAATTCAATATGAGTTTTAAATTGTTGAAGGTTTTTCCTCTGACAATATTGGCCTCATAAAGTATGATAAAGATTAAAAAAAATGGAGTGAATATGAATATAAAGTTTGAAGAAGCCTGATAACCTCTAAGCAATTTTGCATAATGTTTCCAAAGACTCACATGCACAGGTGTTTTGTCCACTTCAACCAATTAAACCTGAAATTCAGGCACATTCGCAAGTGGGCACCAGACTTCTTACAAAGACCAACATGATTGCCTCCTGGTCCTTTTCATTAGCCATGGATAGGTTATTACAGTTAGATTAGGAAAAAATGAAGACCTTATTCTTCACATCAGTCCACAGTATTCTCTGTCTCTGCTGCCTGTATTTGGGTCTTAAGCCAGTTCAGCACAATTTTGAAATTCTGTTATACTTGCAATAGGGGCAGGCAGCCTGTAAGTGTATGGATTGTGCCCTGTACTGAGACTGGGAAGTGCTGAATTTCTCCAGGGGACACCTAAGAGCTTCTAAAGACTAAAAGTTTACTGAATCACCCGATATTGGAGGCATTGAGGACTAGTATGTGCACACTGCCTATAGAACAGTGAGTCAGGAAATGCTGTGATTTAAGGTGATACCATTAACTAGGTATGAAGAAAGTGGTACCAAATCTCCTTTACTCAAAGGAATACAGATGTGCATTTCATTTTGAGATAATACTCATATACTCAGTATAATTAGATGTATGATGTGGAGGCTTTCATCTGTATATTGGTGGAAGCTCTATCAACATAACTGATTAGTGGACTTGATGAGATTTGGCAGTCTCCTTTGGAGAAGCTTTGCTACTTCTTTTTCCATTAGATCCGTAGAGACTTTGCTTAGTTTTCTTTTTAATCTTCCTGTGACAGTATCACTATTTTTCCATTTGCACGTAGTCTTTTGTGCCAAGGCTGTGCACTTGCCCTGGACACTTTATGGTGAATCTGGAGCAAGTCAGGGACGTGATCCAGGGCCCCAGAGAGTCGGTGACAGCTTTTTCCTAGCTGGTAGGCTTTGGAGCAAGCCCCTTGTGTGCCAGCAGCTTGTGAAGAGGGGCTTCCTACCCTGAACACATCACGCTGTCGCACTGTAGCCTGTCCTCAGGCTGCCTGTTAATTTTCTGAAAGAGTTTAAGTTGTTGGCTGTCGGCCTATAAAGCTCTTAAAGGTGTGGGGCCTGTTTGGGAGACTCCCGCGGCGTGACGGTGCTGGATTTGTGGGCAGCAGCGAGCCGTGGGGCTGGAGCCCTTTCTCCAGGTGAGATCCTCACGAGGAAATCTCCCTACAGAGAGTCGTGTTATGGCTCCAGTTGGGCCAAAATAGCCTGATCTCCTTGAATATATAGGGGGAATTCATCCTCAATGAGTGTTTTAAAAAGAATGATGGCAGAAAAGAGTGTATTATGGAGTGGCAAGGGAGTTAGATGATGGGGAATGTATTTCCAGTTTATTGTGGTTGAATCCAAACCAAGCTGAACTGGTCTTAGTATTATTGTAATGTTTTGACTGATCATATGTTTTAGCACATGTTCATATAAAAGTACTTAGAATTTGACAGTCGCCTTTAAAAAGAAGACTAGCTTTCCTTGGTGGCAGGGATTTTCTTTTAATGATTTCTCACGGAAATATTCATAAATTTGCCTTCTTGATCAAGGCATAAAAATCTCTGCGTTGATTCCCTTCATAAATGTAAGCTGATTTCCTTGCAGTTCTCAGTCATGATCATTTCAAGTGTATTGCCATGCCTGTACTTTTAAGTTGTGAACCAGATAATAAAATACAGCTTGAATCTCAGTGTCTCTGCCAGATCTAGTTAGGCACGTGGATGATTTGCTGACACATTTCAACAGCAGGCTGTCACGAATGTGTCCCTGTAAATCCTTCTCTGCTGCTTGTTTGGCCAGTGATGCTGTTTGCAAATGGGATGCTACTTTGTGCTGTCTTGCGATTGCTCTTCAAACCGTGGTGCATTTGCTCAGCCTTCAGCTGAAGCAGCATGTGGCCTGGGGAGCTTTGGGTAAGGCAAGACGTCTCTGTTTAGTATTAAAAATCGCAGATTTGTAAGGAGTGAAAAGGTACTGTCACTAGGATGCCAGTTTGGTTTTATGACTCCCTCAGTAATTATGGGATAAATATTTATTACGGAGCAGTGTATTGGTGAGTAAGTGTTTTTTGTAGACAGAGACCAATGTGAAGCCAAGATGTTTGATAACGGTATGATCTGTTTAGTGAGCACATGATTGTTCCTGATGTAGCACGAATTAAGCAGAGGTGGATTAAAACACCGACCTGTGAAAAATAAATCATCTAAAGGATGTTTGCAAGTGATGGGTCTGTGATAACTTCTTTTATTTCCCTCGATGCTAACTTGGGATGCCCAGCACAGCTTGTTCCTCCTTGGGAAAACGGCTTCTGCAGCCCCTCGGCACCAGGTGCCCACGGAGGTCGCTTGAAGGTTATAAACTCGTAGAGTTGAGTGTGAGGTCTTTGTGCAGGTAGATCTGAGCACGGTGGGACTCGTAGCTCTGGTTTCTAGGCACCAACACAAGTAGTGATGATGGCTCCTATTTTACTAGCGTAGGGAATCTTGAAGGCAGAAGGGACCATTAGGTTATCTCGTCGGTGCACTGTGCTGTTAGTGTCCTCCTGAGAGCCTTGCAGTTGAGGATGGTAGTGCCGGACTGGGGATGGAGGAATGAAACTCAGGTCATGTGGGCCTAGTGCAATAAACACCTTTTCTGAGGGATAAAACCCCTTGGGTGTAGTTACGTTTACCCACAGCGGTTGGCCTTGCCTGGGATTTCTAGGTATTACGATGGTACTGATGGTGTTAAAACTGGCTACAGTCTTTAGAAAGCAGTGAAAATAAGCAAAAGGTAACTGTATCTACCCATTATTCATAAAATTCCTTTCCAAGGGAAGTCTATCACAAAACTGCACAACTAATGCAGAATATACGTGTGTGCAAATGTGTATGTTTACTCCCTATATAATCTCATATGGCTTATATATGTGCATTTTAAATTTTTGTTTTATGCATGTAGGAATGAATGAGTACATATATGTACACATGCCTGCACACGCTATTTTTTTTCCCCTTGTCTGAAATGTCAGCAATGCGAACATTAAAAACTCTGTTTAAATGAAGTTAAGACCTTGGGTCAAACCAATAAAAACATTTTAATTTGAAAAGAAATAGCTAGACTTTTCCGTCAAAATTTAGAATATTGCATTTTTTTCTATTTTGCTATTCAATGGTCTAAAGTTCAGAGTGACAGCTGAAAATTTCAGCTGTTGCTAAGAATTTCCTGGCTAGTCTCGAGCCCTTATTATATTTTTCATTGTTTAATTATATTTAATGTTTTAGGACTAAATTAAATGGGTATGATATGCTTTAAAAATTCATTGATGTTATCTCATTTTAGCAACTGTGATACACTATATGCAGGGATGGAATAATGCCCTAAGCTTCAGCCTGCATGCTGGTACTTTTCTTTGAATATCCGTGCTCAGAAAGAGAGCTGTCTTTCTCCCCTCCTTCTAGATTGCGTTAATATTTTAAGGAGTAGAGCAGAGTCGAGAGACAGTTTCATATTGTTATCGTGGTGATGTAATGCTCAGCACTTGGCATGCTTTCCATCTCCAAAACCCCCAAAGCCACCTGCCTACACGTGATTCAGGTTCGATCTTCAGGATGCGTCCTTGGTGTCTGCAGACGTTTGGCTGTCTTGCAGGATGAGTTTCTGTGGAGGTGGTAGAAGCATGTCTGGCTACATACAAACCTGCCGCACGTGCCCAAGTCCCTTGTGCTCTGGAGGATATGTTACAGGCACACGTGAAAGGCTATGCCGACGGCCACCCAGACCGCTTGGTAGAGGGGAAAGAGGAGGTCCTCTCCCCCCGGGCAAGTTGCTCCTCTGAGCTACTGATATCAACCATGTATTATACGCTGTCTGGTTGAATTTATAAACAGCATTAACAACGTTTAGTTAAGAACAGTTAAGAGGAGGAGGAATTACTATGGGTTTTGAAGTGCCAGATTGTTTGCAGAATGAAGTTGGGAATTTGGATCAACAAGGCTGTAAATAGAGTTCTGCAACTTCCTATCTAATTGACGGAGACGTCTAGGTGACCTGCCAGGGCAGTCATCCCTTTTCTTCCTCAGACACCTCAGAGGAATCAGAGAGTTTCAGTGGTGAGAGAAGCAGATTCTTCCCTTTCTCTCTAAGGAACGAAAAGTATTTGAAGCAGAGGACCGAAGCCGTGCCACTGCCCTGCTTAACCACCAGTTAAGGCCTGTTTTGAGAGATGAAGCAGGGAATAGGCTGTCGCTAGTTCTTTTCTCAGGGATGAAATTCAGCTGATGTGTTTAACCTCCCTCACCATTTATCTGATCCATGAGATGTAGGAGCAGAGGAGTTACATGTGCGTCAGAGCAAGGGTTTCCGTAGCCCAGGTATGCTACCTTTGATGGTGACCGGTAGCAGCCCCTTTGGGAAGGAGTAGAGGAGGATGAGAGTAAGCACGGAGAGCGCACTGTGTGGTACGTACCCTTCTAGCTTCCTCCATGGCACAGTGTTTTGTTCAGATGAATCCAGATGTTTCATTAAAGTACTTTTAGCTATGGAGCACGAGGATGACATGAAGAAGCAAAAGGTCCTTCTTGTGCTCAGAGAAGGCTGCTTGCTGCAGGCAGCATTAGAGACCCCTGTTCCCCTGCTCCCCCTTTCATCTGGCTTTCTGCCTAAAGCACATGGCTCTGTAAGCTGTCACAAAGCCCACAGCCCTTTTATTTTACACAACAGTCCACTGCTGTTGGTTTCAATTTGATATTTGTTTTGCTTTGGTGTTATCCTCTGATATTTATGCTCTATCACTGTTGTAGGCTTCTTTTCTGTAGGGCTGCAGGATGTCTTAACACTTTGGCCTTGGTTGTGGCATGTGTGTACTGTGATTGATTGCGTTCATTAGGAAGGTTGGCTGTTTGTTTCACTATCAATTGATGTGTTAGCAAACAAGATAAGTGAAGACCAGAAGACTTGCTATAGTAATTACTGTAGGTCCAGATAAAGCGTGTAGCATAGGAGCTTCACCGTAATGAATCCTTGTTGATGTGAAGCAGGAGATTCATTATATATTAGATGTTGAAATCTTTCGACAGCAGAATGGGGAGAATCAAAATAAAAGAAGAAAACATCCTAGTTCTTTAGGGCTCTGTGTGTAGCACTGCAGATAACGAGAGCATAGTTAGTGCATGGTAGCAACTTCTAACCAAAACACTTTTTTATGGATCCAGGGACAATTTTGATGAAATCTTCTTAGTACAATTTTGATGAAATCTTCTTACTGGAAAGCAAAGCAGCAGCGAAATTTATTTCTCTTTAGCGCAAAAGGTTTGCGCATTGTTCCTCATACCTTCCCATTTTGAAATATTCTCCCCCTCTATTTAAAATGCAGTTAAATTCTTGAAATTGAAACATCCCTCGTGCCCATTTCTTCATCTCAGACTGTTTCCACTGGCTCTTGTATCCTCTCCCTGCTGATCTGGAAACAGCAATTGCAGAGGGGAAGTGCTGCTCATCCCAGCATGCTCAGAAAATGCCTGTGCCAGCCTAATGGCTTTGTACTTAGCTGGGCTAACCAGGAGCGCTCACAGTCATGGGCCAGCCAAACGGGAACAAGGATTTTGCTTTGTGTTTGTGCTAGCAAAAGGCACAACCCTGCCAGGAGAGTGACCACCACATATCAGTTTTAAGTCCCATTCTCAACCCTGAAGGCTGTCTTTATTTTTTCTTTCAATACGGCCAAAATTTTTTATATTGCCTCCTGTTTGGAAACAGCTGAATCATTTACTGGAAGCTGGCAAGAAATAGTCTCTTGGGCAGGCTGGAAGGATAGATTCTTCAGCCAAAGTGATTCAAGGCTGCTAGAGTAAGCAGCCCAAACTGGCATCAGGCAGCCTTCCTTACCGGTACCTAGCACTCTGTGTTATGAATCTATTATTTTAAAGCAAATCAATAGGAGAGATTTAAATTTTAACCTCAAAATATTTTCTACTTGGCAGATATGCTTTCTTAAGAGACAGGATTTTGTTAGACACTGATTTTTAAAGACAACAGACTACAGAAAGGAGGGACAAGTAGGCAGAAACAAAACTAGCCTGACACTGAGATTTCTTAAGCAGGAGAATGTCTGTTTAAATACAAATCTGAACATTGTAATTTAACCACAAAGAAGAAAAACTCGTGGTCTTTTGTGTCAAAACCAGCTTGGCAATCCAGATCTGAGCTGAACTTCCCATTTTGCATCTTTTTCTGTCATCAGTCTCTCACCTGTGACCATCAAAAAGCTCTAGGAAAGGAGAGCTGGAATTAACCCTGGTGTATGATGGAACTGGGGTCTCCTTGTCCTGCATTTTTACAGATCAGAAAACCTTTTAGACTTGATTCTGGTGCAGTGAAAACCTCTTGTAACAATCATTTATTGTCTGCTTGTAGCTTTGTGGTTTTACATTGTTTTGAGCAGTCAGATTCCCAAAGATTTTTTATACTCAGACCAGCAGCAAGTTGCTATGAGATATAATTTGAAAGAACTCAAAACATTTGCTACAATTTTAATTAAGTAACAGTTGCTCAGTACCTACCAAACTTAACCCCTGTCACTGATTTGCCTGTAGTGCAGGGGACACCTGCAGCAAGTGATGTAGCTGTCTGATCCTGCAACATTTCCCATGATACCTAGTCTGGTTGATGAAGATTTGTAATGGTGCTGAATAGCTCTGGTGCTTTTAAAAGCTGTCCTGGAAACTATGCAACAAGAATTTGCACTGCTACATGTTATGTGTGCCATGGAAAGTTTTTAAACCCAGCAGACAGAAAAGTAAGTACCTTAAAATAAGTTATTGTAACACCAAAGAGGCTCTTGGAAGCCATTTGTGATCATTATCTAGCTATCTTATCTCAAGCATCAATTTCTGCAACCAGGTGCACACGATGAATCTTAGTTACCTTCAAAGACTGCAGAAAGTTTCACAAAGAGGATATAACATAAGACAAATAAGAGAGCCCACCTAGAAAAGATTTACAAGCATTCAGTGCCACCATTGGAGGTGATAGGGGTAGTGGTAAAAGTTATTTTGCCTTTATTAAGACTCCCCGGTGGCACTGCAGACTCATTCAGATCACTCAGACTCTCCTGCTGATGATTTAGAAGGACTCTAAGTTGGTGCAATGGCTAGATTGAGAAGCCATAATATAAGATATATTGAAGGTGCATTCAAAGACAATCAATTTTAATGCAGTTACTCCTTATTCGTGGCATTATTTGCTGCCTAACTTCTGGGCCCCAGCATGCAAGGGACATTAGCTATGTCTTAAAAGTGGTAAGGAAGTAAGGTGTATGTGGCATAAGCCTATAAGTTAAAATGAGTCTTAATGAAGCCAAAATGATGCTGAGAGCTCTGGTTCTGCTCTTGTTTATACCTGTATACATTTGGAGTAAGAACACACAAATCAGACCTACCATTCTGGTTTTCCTCAAGTTACAAATCAGACTGATATGCCCTCAAAATGTGCTCTGGTGCCAGAGGGAACAGGAAGATTTAAACAATACCACTTGGAGGGGGACCTGGACAATCTGTTGATCTTAAAGCATGGAAAAATCACCTGTTGTACAATAACCTGAAGTTTAGCAAGTTTATCGTGCTCTTCCAATTTATCTGGAATCAGGTAGTTTTGTTTTTCTTGTAAAGTTTTCAAGTTTCACTTAGTATTTATCTATATGTCACTTTTTCAGAGCAAAGTAAGAGTGGTATCAATTTAAACCTAAACACTGTTGGCTATGTTTTAACCTGTGTTTCAGATCTGTGTGATAGCGCATTTATAAGCTGTGTTCTTCCTTTGTTTGGTAGTTTGATACGGGTATAACATTTGTTACAAATGTAAAAGCACAAATGTAAAAGGTGCATGCTGGCACCTTCAGCAATGTAGAAGATTGACTTAGGAGAATAAGTTGCCCAGCAAAGCAATTCCATAGCAATCACCCATGCCCATTTGCAAAGAGAACATGGCAGACCTCATGCATTTTTAGCAAATCTTCCCTAGAATACATCAGTGCAGCTGACCAGTGCTGTTTTATTCTTTTTTGTGCGTTTCTCCTCTTTTAAGAAAGAGAAGCAGTATCTCTGCTCTCCAAAGGCGATCCATGGCACTGGAAAGTCAACACACAATTCACTGATGAATGAGGACTGCTTGGATGGGGAAGCAGCAGTAAAAAGCTATATGTGATAGGAGAGCAATTCCTGTTGGGTAGGAAACCCTCTGTGACAAGGAGTCATTGGAGGCCTCTGACGTTCAAGTCGAGTTTCCAGCAAACACGCCGTGGTTAGGATGGCAAGGCTCTACCTGAATGTCCCTGCGCAGGCAGTGGCCTACAGCTTAACTGGGGACTGTTCATCAGACTTCTGTGATTAGTGTGTGTCAGTATTTGGTCAACTGATGGACCAAAAAGGGGATAACAGTACCTCCACTGAGTCTGTGTACCTCTGTCTTTAGATGTCTTTTTCCTTTCTCTGACTTTCTGAAATTTGGCTAACAGTGGGCTTGAGCTCTGTAAGTCTATGCTGCTGCGGTTATTTTCACTTCTGTCTTGAGGGAATGAAGCTCTATCTGGAAATTGCTATACAGTACGGAGAAGGTGGTCTTAAACAGTAGTATGTAGCATAATTCCTGCAGCAGTTTGAAATTATGTGTTGTCAAATGCCATGTCACGTTTCTCATAGCAGTTTTGTCACTTTGTGACAAAACCAGTGAATTTGATGCTAACAGAGCAGAACAAAGTCTTTTCCTGCTTGTGAGTCTTGTCCTTGAATCTCTACAGCAGCTCATTGTGCTTTTAGCCTTGAAAGTTTCTCTGTAGCTGTGTGCCTGGTTTTAGTTTTAAGAAGACAAATTCTGAAGAAAACTTTGAAGCCATTTGGCATGCAGAGATGATAATTTATACAGGATAGGCGTGTTATCTAGCAAGGCCAGCACTCTTCACAGTGCTAAAATCACGACAGTGAAAGCTCAGGTGTACTGCAGCATATAACCACTGACCTGTCTAGCATGGCTTTGCTGTTGCAAACTGCTACACCTTGAAAGAGAGGAAGGGGTGCCAAATCTTGTTGACTTGAGAGTTTTTTAGAGCAGTAGTTGTGTACTTGGGCTGGCAAGAACTAGCCTGGCGAACAGATGTGTTCCTCGTATCAGCGCTCATTTATTGCCAGCTCATGGAAAACTTCTGCAGATGCCAAGGAAATAAATAAGAACTGTCTGCTGCAGTATTCAGACAAAAGCTAGCAAGCTGTCTGTCCTGTGCTACAGCGACACTGCTGTAGATGGAAGAAATATGTTTAATAGAAATTCTGAGAATGCCTCAGAAGTGGGAGCAGGAAGGGGAGAGTGAAGCATCAGCACAGAGTGGCCATTTCTTAGACAAAGCCTAACATGACAGAAGGGACAGTGGGAAGGATGAGTAACAGGAAAACCTCCAAAAGCCCCCAGATTCCCACATCCGTATCTATCAAATCATAAGCTTGCAAAAAAACTGAAGCTCTTCAGTTCTGTGCAGAACTCTCACTAGTAGCTGGATGAATCAAGGCAAATAAAAAAAAAAAAAGACAAATAGCAACACAATCAAATACAAACCTGGGGAGAGGGCAGCATCCCTTTTTAGTTCGAGCTTCCCAGGGATCTTGCCAGATCTTGACCTGGTTTATTATTCTCGTCTCAATTTGCAAAGCTAGACTCATAACCAGACCAAAGCAAAGTTTTAAGGTTTTTAGGTACTTGAAGTGGCATCTTGGCAAACTCTGCTTGCCTGAGAAATTCATTATTATGTTGAATAATGAAATTCTGAATTTGTATACAGGCTCTACCCACCGATCAAGGCCATAGTGAGATTTAATGACCTCATCGTAGAGAATATAACTGCAGGCTATTCTGCTAGATACTACAGTTTGCTGCCACCAAGTTCTGGCTAGTTGACATCAGATATTAATATGGCTACATGGGAGTTTGTCTCTTCATGAGGCAAACTGTATTTAGGTTGTTAAGTAGTATTTGAATTATTTGCAATAAATGACCTACAAGTCTATTAAGTCTCACAAAAGAATGGCTGGTTGAGCTGGCCAGTCTCTCCTGGGACCCAAGTGAGGTAGAGCCAGTTGAAATCAGAACCAACCACCTCCTACTCTGTTCTGATTTTCTAAGAATTTTCTCTCCTATACTGAATTATTGTCAAGTTAGCAGTACATAGAGCTAATGATATCTCCAGTATTTTAAACAGTGGTATGGCGAGCTTTCAGCTCTGTTGTTTATGATCATCTTGGCTCTCTGTTTGCTGAGATTTAAGCCCACGAATGTGTCCCACAGAGCATTCTTTTTGAAAAGCCAGCATGGCAAAACTTAGACTTACAATTTTAGACACTCCAGACTGATAACATCTTCTCAAAAAAGCAGTAATTCATTGGCATATGTCTTTAATGTAATGTAATACGCGTTATGCTCTTCAAAGAGCTTCCTAGCCTACTTTCTGGCAATGGTGCAGCTGTGTTTTTGTATAGCTATTTTTCATTCTTTGTGTTACTTCTAATGATTTCATGTAAAGCCAGTCATTTTACTTTACCTTGAATATAAATTATTTAAAAATGGTGATGATTCTGAAAGAGAGTCATCCTGCACTTCATAAAGTAATTTTTCTCCATTAAACATTAGTCTGCAGCTATTCTTTGGTTGTATAGACTTTGTTTAATAGATGTTAGAAGTTAGACATGAAACTTTGTCAAATGACTTCAGAAATGTGTAACTCCAATACATCATGACTCTAATGTCTTCACAAATTCAGAACACTGTTGTGACCTTTTTCATATTGTTAACGTGTTTCTCCCAAGTGCTGTGACCTTAATATAATGTATTTGCTAAAATGTTTTCTCTGAGTTGTCAAACTACTGCTACTCAATTCTGTCTTAATGGGTCTGTACAATATCAACCAGCACCTTTATTAATGTCATCATTACAGTGTATTACTGCACAAGCATCTTCAAGGTTTTTTTTTACAAAAACTCTCTGATTTGCTATCTTCTTTCAGCCTTGTATCATTATTACATTATTCCTTGTTAAGATCTTGTGCTGCTTCTAAAATAACTTTCTTTTTCTCGTCTTCATTTTTATGGAAGCAGCTTATAAATACTTTTTTTTGGAGGCTGTTCTGGAATTGTTAGATATTTTTCATTTCCACATTCCCTCTAATTAAAAATTAAATAAGTAAACAAAAACCAGGCTCTGTCATGAGATTAATTCTGATGTTTTTTAAGTTGATTTTACTGCAGTGTCATTCAGCCTGATGCTGGCAGAGCTATTTCTGATTCGTACCAATGTGAATTCATAATGAGAGCCACTGTTTGAGGCCTCAGTCCAGCTAAACATTTAATTCCCTCATTCTCCGTAGCAAGTTTATGCAAATTGTTCCTTGGTTGGCTGGTCGTTTCTGTTAATGAATACGATGCAGCTCCTGTGTATTAGCAGGGAGCTGGTTGTGGTGGGACAAGTACAAAATGTTGCTGGAGGATCTGGACTGAAATGCTGATCCAGAAAAGCTGCCCACAGCCAGAAACACAGCAGCCACAAACCACGGGAGCCTGCTGGCTGTCGTGGAGCTCCTGAGTTTTGCCAAAGCTGAAAAGAAAGAGGCTGTGAAAGACTCGTGCTTACCAAAGCACTTGGCTTGACAAATGAACGAAGGGGGTTACGTCCGAGGGATGACACGGTGGGTGCTCCTGAAACGCCAGAACCTCCAGAGCTGGAGCTGAGGGAGACTCTAGAAAGCTCGTGAAGAAAAAGTGGAGGTTAAAAAAACACTTTCTGTTTGGATAGTGTTATATTTAATTTAACCTTTGTTCTATTTCGTGTTTAACTCTGGACAAGGTAATTCTGAATTCTTGCTTTAAAGAACGTTTTATGGCCATGTGAATCGAACTGTCCCAGGCTCTTGGGGAAAATGTCTAGGTATGAGTCAGGTTGGGACTACCCAGCCTGTCCCCCAAAGAAGCTATTTGAGAAAGGCTGAAAGGCATCCAAAGCATACTTTGCTTTGTAGTTTTGACATGTGCACTTCTAATTAACTAGTTAAATTTCTTTACAAATATCTGTTAAAGGCAGTAGGACTCTTTGGGCTTGAAGTTGGCATTCGCTGCAGGAGTTTGCAGGACTGTCTTTGGCCTTCGTCTCCAGTTTCGGGTCACCTTCCGTTTCCCTTAGCTCTGCTAGGTGGTCCTCCTCTTACATTCTTGATTTTCTTCCTGGTTCAGAACTTAACGGTAGAGAGTGAAATGAGTGGGTGTTTGGACACAATTACTTAGAAAGCATCACCAAACCCAAAAGTAAGCTACCATGCCGTCCCAACAAGGCAGAAAATTACATTATGCTGCTTAGCTTGCGTTTAGCCAAGATTGAAGGCTGATCCGTTGAACAGCATGTTAATCCACTGGTTGATATGGTTATTGGTATCATTTTATTCCACAGCCAAAGCTTGTTTCTATTATTTGCTGACTTGATTCAGTCTTCTTCTAAATCCTTTGTGGGACGAGTTAAAAGAATATTATAAACATGCACCTAAAACTCATGCTGTAATTAACTTCTAGAACAAGAGCCAGATAAACCATTTGTGCAAGGCACCAATGCTCTAGCTGCAAAGTAATTTTTAAGGATAACTGTTGCTTTCTGTGCACGCTGAAGCGACGGCTGAAGGAAGGATTATTGCCTGGAAGAGCACGTGGTTCTCTTATAAAATGCTTTAGACGTGGGTTGCGCTGTATTGTGTACTTTTGCATAGAAAAAGTCATATGTTTAAAAATGACCTTCGGATTCATAATAAGCTGCTGTAGGTGACCATGAACGAAATTATTCCGTGGAAGCGTTAGCACGTAAGAGAGGCCTTTGATGGCGTGGGTAGATGATGGCTCTTCGTAACCGGTGAGCCCGTGCGCCCGCCGCAGAGCGCCCCTGCGCTAGCCAGGTCTGGGTCCGAGCGCCTGTCTCGTGCGGGGAGACTCTAGGGTAACCGCTTGCTGTGGAAACACCTGCGTAAGAAAAGGCCGACGGCGAGCCACAAGCGAGCAGTTCTGGTCAGGGCTGTGTCTTCCTGTTCTCTGCTGTGCTGGATTTTTGGATAAATTAGAAGAGCATTTTATCCGAGCTGAACGTGTTATTCATCTGCCTCTCACAGGCTTCTGTTTTTGTGTGCTCTTGGGCTTAAAGCTAAATGTATAAAATAACCAGGACCTGTTGCCGGGATGTTTTAATTAAAAGCGTTAGACCTTTGAGATCCGTTCCCGCATCGGTAGGACCTACCCAAAGGCCGCAGAGTGGCAGGGCGGAGGGGTATTTCCCAACCCTTTTGAAACCACGTGGCGTCTCTCTGTGCTGCCCGGGTGCTCGACGGGGCCGTGGTGCCGGGAGGAGGGATGCCGCGGGTGCAGCTGGCGGAGCCAGCCCGGGGCACCCGGCGCCGCGTGGTGCCAGCCCCTTCCGGGAGACCGTGGGCGGTGGGTCCGGTGTAAGGCTAGAGTGGGCGAACCGAGTTCACAGGGGTCTCTGGGGACTGAGTGAATTCATGTAGGGTTTGACAGTCCTTTAAAGCATTTCCTATTTGCTCTGTACTCTCGTAGAAGGAGAACTGCTGCTCGTGGTCCCCCCCAGCTGCCACGTTGAATTCTCCGGATTTCTGGGTTTCGGGCTTTCCCTTGCTTGGGCAGCTTTCTCCCATGAGCCGCTTCGGTTGCAGCTCCAGGTGCAGATGCAGCTGGAGACAGGGAGAGTGGGGACGGGACCAATGAACCCCTAACTGTGTTGGACAGGAGATGGCACTGCTTCCAAGAATGTTCTGTATCTCATGTCCAGGGCTAAGAAAAGGTTTTCAAAATCCATTTGCATTTATGTACAAGCAAATATATATTTACCGTACGTTTATACTAGCAAGACCAAAGCCAAACACTGTATTCGTTTCCTCCCTTCTTCAAATCCTTGAATCTGCTTTTTGTCAAAACATGTTATTAAATAATGTACATATTCATGAGTTATCTGACTTTTTGACTAGCTACAACAGGAGCTTTAACAATGTTGGCAGCAGGAAGCTAAAACTAAAGCTAATACCATATAGCATGAATATGTATAAAGATATTAAATTCAGTTCTAGCAGGGATTTTTTTGTGCTTTGTTGAAGACTGGCGTTCTGGAATAAAGAGTTTCTTGCAACAACTTTTCAATTTATATTTAATTGACTTTCTGTAAAATCATCTACATTTTCATATGATTTTTTCCCCTAAAAAGCAATATGCACCTTTTCAGTATTTTTCTAATAATACAATAAAAGGCACATGTAAAATGAGCAAATATAAACCTGAGAAATATAGGAGCATCTCTTCTTAGAAATGAGCTAATTCCAATTCACTTTTTTATTAGTTTATTTTAACTGATCTAGTTCTTCAAGCCAGTTTATTTCTTCCCTCCCTCAATTTATAAACAGGTGACAGTATGAGAGAAATTGTTTTCTCTTGCCTATTTAAATGATATGCTAATTAAATATAATATGAAAAGTTAAATAATAGGAAATTTATTCCTGCTCGGGCCAGTCAGCATGCTGAAAGAGAGGCTGAATTTCTACTCAAAAGGGCTCTAACGGAGGTAATTTCGGCACCAGAGATAAGGGACTGTGCCGCGGGGAGGGGGCACAGACCTTAAAACCGGGCTTCCAACCGCCCCCCTGCCCCGATCCTGCGCGTCGGCTCTGCTGGCAGCTGCTCGGCTTCTCTTCTTCTCTGCGTACCAAGCGCTGTGCAATGGTAGCAGAGGAAAAGAAGGGGCAGGTGAGATGATTAAACTGGTTCACGTAAGGGCCTGATTCTCCTGTTTGGCGTTTGTGGAATCTGCTTGTGTGCAGGGACCAGCACGAGGTTTGTGCAACCACTTTGCTGAGGCTGAAGGTTGCTGAGGCCTTACGGCAGGATTTCCCGCACGTGTAAGTACCTGATTCGTCAAACCAGATGCATTTAGCTGCAGATCCAGATGTGCGCGGGCAGCCCAGGCAGACACATGCACCTTTCCCAGCCCTGTATACTCACAGCTGCTTTAGAAGTCGTTCGAGGAAGCCCAGTTGCGCCTCAGCTCATGCCCCAGCGCGGCAGGTTGCCCCAGAAAGCAAGCAGGCAGAGACGTGTTGCCTTTGTATCAGCTCAGTCCTAAAAGATGCTTTTGTCTCTTGACGTGTTGTAGGTAAACAGAAATCTTATTTATTTATTTATTTATTTGGGAGAGCTTCAGCTGGAGCTCAGAGCATCAGCAATGGAGAGAACTGGTCTGGAATAACAATAGATCATCTGTTTTGAATAGAGGAAACTTTCCTTTAAGAAAATTTGTTCCAGCTTCCTGGAAGTCGCAGGCTATAGCTGTTTACTGATAAACAGGCCGCCGCAGGCGGGAAGTTTTTATTTTTATTGTTACGATCGGTTGCAACGAGCTTTAAGCTTTTTGCTTCTGCACCGGCGCAGGGACCGGCGCGGCTGGGAAGGCCGGTGGCAGCCCGGGGAGAGGGCTGGAGGCTCCCGCTGCGGGCAGCCGCGCCGCCGGGGCGCCGCCCGGCCTCCGCGGAAGCGCGAGCCGGGATCTCCGGGGAAAGCAGGGCTGGCGGCCGTTCGGGGAGAGCTGCCAGGGAACAGCTCTGCTCGGTCTTGCTGTGTGAGGTACTGCCGCAGGAGGGTTAGTCCGAGCAAGGGTGACCCTCGGTCACCAAGGCCCCCGCCGCCCTCCTTGGACGCTCTCCCAGCGCAAACTGGGCTCACGCCCACGCAGCGAGTAAAAATACGAATATTGCGTTGCAGGTCTACAAAATGAGACAGTGATAAACAAAATCTCTATACTCACACGCGGAACTCGCTGGGCTTTTACCGAGACTGGTTTAGAGACCTTCCCGCTGCTTCGTTGGCGTCCGTAATGTTACGAGGAGAGGAAAGAAGCCGGGAGGGGGGACGGGCGGAGGCTCTGGGCGGGCCTCGGCGCCACCGGCGGCCCGCGGACGTGGTTCAGCGGGTCCGTAAAACGCTGCTTCAGCCTTCAGTAAAACCTCCGTGATTAAAAGCCATCTCCCTACTGTGCAAGCTGGTTTTCAGGATAGTCTATGAACATCTTCCTGTTTGTTATGGATAATATTTGTTGCTGCAATGTTAATCAAAAGAGATTTTAGTAAAAGTGAGCTTTTTGAAGTGCTTACTTTTGTTGTGTATTCTACGTTATTAACTAGCTAAATAGAAAACAGAGCAAATGCGTCACCCTGCAGGGTCATATATATATATTATGTTATAAAAAGGTTTGTTAGCCACCTTTTGGTTTTGATTGTCAGTTATTTGGAAACTATGTGTAGTGCCTCTAGAAATAAAGGGGATGATTACATTTTACAGGCAAGAAGGGATTAATAAAACTCTTAATGCTCAAAGAAACAGCTGTTTCTCTGTTCTATAGTGCCTCTAAACCCTCATCTAATGCCGAGTGAGTCAGCTGGGAGACGCCACTAGTGTTAAAAAAGAATTAAATGGAAAAGTAGTGGTTATTATGTGAAAACAATTATTCTCTAATTGTGCTTTGAGGGGGGGGAAAGAAGAAAGAAAACTGCTGTTAAAATAATTTAGAATTGAAACAAAGTATAGAGTAGGAAGAGAAGATTTGTTAAAATAAAGACTTCCTAATCCATAAGCAGAGACGAAGTGGCAGCAGTAACGTTTTTACGAGTCTGTTTTGAAAAGTCCGCACCGCGCGCGAGCGGGGCTGATGCAAGGCGGTCGCGTCGGGCGCCGCGCTGCCGCCGGCGGCGCGGGACGCGGGGGGCTGCGTAACGCCGGGCAGGGCGGCTCGTCCCCCCCAGCCCGCCCCTCGCCTCCCTCTCCTCTGCTCGGCTCGCGTGGCTTTTTGTGTGGTTTTTGGTTTGGTTTTTTTTGGGGGGGAGGAGGGGGGAGGGGGGAGGGAGGGAACAAGGGGTGCTGGGTTTTTTTGAACTGTACAGGATTTGAGGCAGAGACTGTCTTTTCATACACATTTATATAATACGTAGCTTCAACTTCAGTTGTAAAATAGTTACTAGCATTTATATGTCTTCCTGTATTTTATTCTGTTGCTTGAAATATTCGTCTGATTTTTTTGATTGGCAGAGGGAGAAAGAAGAATTTGTCTCTCCATTATGCACTTTCCATTGGAAGTGCGTATATTTAATAGTTACGGTTTGCGGTGACCTTAAACGACACGATATAATCCTTCAGTTTTTAATAAAGGCAGGATTCCCATGAAATTTTGGGGGGACATCAGTGTAAAAGAGATGTCAAAATTTACTCCATTAGATTATAAAATATTCTGCCCTCATGCCTCATGTTCTTTCAGTAATGCATTTTAATGGTATCTCTAGAAAAGCAGGAATGCTCTTTGATTTGATAAGTTAATGAGCTTTTCTGTTAGTGTTTGAAAAGATCTATGATCCCATAAATACCTCTAGTTTTACAAATGGAGAGCCTCATAACTTTGCTTATGTGCAGCATGAATACTTCCAATCTTTGTCCTTTTGTTTAGTTTGTGTTTCACTTTATTTTACTTTTCCAGCGCATGACCTCTTTGTTGTTCAAACTGAAGAGGCAAACCCAAAGCATGGCAGTAAAGGTGAATAAAACTCTTTTCCTAAGTTTGCTGGAGATCTGGCATTCAGGCACGCACAGACTGCTCATATCACAAAGAGAAAGAAGAAAGGAACCAGTAAAAGACCCAAACCCTAGTTTCATCAATAGCCTGAGAACCAGGGGAAGCCATGGTCAAGAGTGAATGCCTTATTCTGTCCTTTTCCAACTTCTTCCCTTTCCTGTAACTTCTTCTTTCCTTTCTGGCCTGTAAATACTTGCCAGAAACTAGATCCGCTTTATGGATGAGGAACTTGACATCTTGTGTATAAATGCAGGTTGGGTTTGCATTAAATGAGCAATAGGATTATAAAACAGTTATGTACTTGGAAAGAGAGTGGTCTCCCTCCTTGGGGGGTGTGTAGGGGATGATAACCTTCCACTGGTATTGGCCACGAAAGCCAGGAGGTAAATCACGCCGGAGAGAGAGAACCAGGGCCTGGCTCGGCAGTGGCTGCAGATGTTCTCCCTTTCTCCTCGTGTTCCTGATGGGAGAAGCTGTTACCACTCTTAAGATATTCCTGGAAGTTGGATGGTGCTGGAGCACTGCAATAAATCTCGTTTATGTGCTTCCATGGCGAGAAGTGACTCACAGAGTTTTGGCTAACCTCCAGATGCTCATCTGGCAAGAATATCTGTCTTGGCCTTGCTGGTACTCAGGGATGCTAAAATTTAAAAAATTCAGTCGGGGGACGGTCTTTTCGGACTTCTAGTTACAAAGCAGTGCTACGTCAGGCTTTTATGTCATTGTGGAGGAGGCAGATACGTTAAAGGGTGTTGAGAGGTCATGATACTGAGCAAATGTGAAGCTATCTCCATCTATTTTTCCCTATCAGGTACCCTTGTTAAAAAGTTCACTCCCAGAGAGGTTGAAAATAAATGAAGAAGACCTTCTTGAGGCCGAAGAAAATAAATTAGTCCTCAGGGCTGAAGTATATAAATAGGAAGGCCTTCCTGGGGCTAAAGAAAATAAATTAAACATAAAAAGATGCTATTTCAGGGACAAAGATTTATCATTTGGAGGTGTTTGAGGGCTATACTCATATTCCAAAGTTTCGTAAAGGAGCTTTTCAGTTTCTTCTCTGTAAAATCCATTAGGTCCAAAAATATTGAGCCCACTCTGAATTTCAAAGTGCCTGCTGTTTCCCTACTCCATCTCGCTCCTAGAATAAATTACTGTTTCCTCTTTCTGTGAAATTAGGCTGCTGTGCCATTTCCTTTGCAGGATATTTTGCATAGGAAGAGTAAATTGTGCTATTTCAGCTCTAAGGCCGCGTGGCAGGCAGGTGTGCTGATTACTCATTCCTTCTCTCACTAGCATGCCTTAGGAATGCTAGTCTTGTGTATATGACTCAGGTTTTCCTGTGTCACTAGAAGAACCAGGAGTTTGTTTAATTTTTTAGCAGTCATACATGGCTTCTTGTCACTCCAATATGCATGATTTGTCACGGAGCAGAAACCAATTTTGGCAGCACCCAGGTCTGCTGGTGCTCCTGAGCTGGGCAGCGTGGCAGGGGAGAGCTGGTGGTCTTGAGGGGTGCTGAGAGCTTCATGTCTAACTTGCTATTATTCTCCTTGCTCCTTCCTTCAAGCATAATATGGTTCTTTTTCTATTTTCTGTAAAAAGTAAAGCGAAAAGGCCACCTGCTTGCCAAATCCCAGAAACTTCTGTATCCTGCAGGACGTTTCCCCTAGTGCAAGGAGAGTTAAGGTCACAGGCCCGTGCTGGATTCTCAGTGTCCTCAGTTCCTTCCTGTTCACCCCAAGAAGCCACCGTCCCCTTCCATATGAAATAAAACGGCAGCTCCAGCTCTAAGACGTTGAGCTCCCACACTAATGTTTCTAACGGTTATTCTAAAAGAGAAGCAAAAATGAGCTATAGCGCACAAGGCCTGGATCAAACAGTTCACCATTTACTTCGATTGACCTTCCAGAGTGTGAGTTGCCTTAAATGCTCTTGCAGAGCATGGCAGCTCCAGGAACATGCCTGGAGGGAAGTCAGCACTCTGTTTTGCAATTTTGCCTCTGGCTGACAGCTGCAAGAAGTATTATCTAATGAAATATCCTAAATGGGTAAATGGGGGGGGGGGAAGCTGCCCGTCAAGCGCACAGTGAATTAGAGCTTTCTACCTGCAAAATCTAGTTTCTTTTCATACTTTGGCAGTGATTCTGTGGACAGTGCCTAAACCAGCCTGCGAGTCCAGAGCCATAGGCAGCAAAATCCTCATCAAGTCCCTCATGCTCAGTGGTGTTTTTCTTGCGATCTGAAGTTTTGCCTTTACCCCGTTGCTGCATGCTGTCAGTGCTGGACAGGACTGTTTGTAAGATGCTATGCTCAAAGTCTTATCCTTGCCAGTGTACAGATCATGTCTTCTGTAACAGCTGAATTGAATGCTGGAGAGGGAAACCCATATCCGTGGCACAAGTCCAGGCTGATGTATCTGTAGGCTGAATCTGTAATTCCTGTGGTGATTCTCCAAAATCTACGTCCAATCTACATCTGACCTCAGCCAGAGCCTCAGGCCTAGCTTTAGAGACTAGACCAAAGCTTGCATTGGGTTTATACCATTTAGTGCTCTTCCATGATTAGCCTGCAGCTTCCCAGTAGCTGAGTTGCAGAAGTACCTCATGCTTTTGGAGCTGAGTAGCTTCACCCTCATCTCCAGGGGCTTCTTCCCCTGCCCTTTCCAGTTGGGGAGTCTGCTACCCACTACTCGTGGCCACCCATCACTGGAGGTGACCACCTCTTTCAGGCTCATGGGTCAACCGCTTTTACAAATACTCCTTAAACCCTCTATCTGAATGAGCCACATTGGCACAGACCTATTATTTAAGCCGTTTTGGTTAAGCTGTGTCACCTCAGTGGCTGCACAGCAGTTTCTCAGCAGCAGTTGTCCCCAATGGCTGGCCGTGACGAGGGGCCAGCAAGCCGGTCACTGTCACCTTCTTTGGCGCCCCAGCACAACCTGCGGAGAGCTGAACCAGGCGCCGTGAGTTGTGTGACAGCTCTGGAGGTGGCGGACCTTGTCGTTACGCTCCCACATTGCGTTTGGTGCTGTGCAAGCAAGGGAAGAAGCCTTCCTGGGGCCATTGGGCTTATGGTCGGCGCAGGTGACCCAGACCTGGAGGAATGCAGGGAGGTTTCTAACTCATTGCCAAAAGGATCAGAGGCGATAGAGAAAGCCCCCCCACCCCCCCCAAAAAAAGTGCTATTTTTCCCTCAGTAGCATCCAGAAAATTTCTGTCACTGTAGCAATGAATAGTTAAGCAAAGCTATCTCCCTGCAGATATGTCACTTACTTGCCTGAAGGAGTTTTCTATTATTTTTTAGGTGGTATCATTCAGATTCAGCTTGAGTTATGAGCTGTTATATAAAGGGGGATGTCTATTTTTTTCTACTCCAGTGATACACAAATGGTTTCTTCAGGTGTTTGATATAAATTGGCCTTTGGGACCATGCACTAATATTCTGGGCCAGATGACGATTCAGTTTTGGGAGTTATCAGCAAGAGAAAACATGTTTATGATCAAACCAAAAACTGCAGCCTAATGCTGGGGTTTTAACGCGCTCCACGTGCACATACAGAGGTATAACGGGCAAAACGGAAAGGGTAGCCAAGAGCCTTGACAGGTGGCTTGAAACTACCGTTCCTGAAACTTGCTGAAGAAAGAAAATAAATTTCTATCTTCTTTTTTTCTGACTAGAGATTCATTCTGGGATGTGGAAGTCGAGCTGAATTCTCTCTGGTTTTCATACTGTTGCTGTCAGTAATGATGAATTATTCAGTGGGAACTTAACGAACCAGCCTGTTGATGAGTGCAAATCAGAGAAGAGTTTAGTTGACACACCAGGGGCATTAGTCCCCTGAGGAATTGTTTGATACTGAGCAGAGTTGGCCAAAACATGTTGCTTCAAGGGATTTTCCTGGTTTTTTTATTTAAAATTTGGGTTTGAGGGAAGTTTTGAGAAATTTTGGCCTGATTCCTTTTTCTGAAAATATCTATAGTGCAAAAAAGCTGTCTCTTTTTCAGTAAAAGTCAGGAAATCCTCATTTACCTTTTAGAATACAATTGTGCTGAACAGAAGTAACTCAGTAGCAGCGTTTGACTCATCAAAATGTGCTGAACGCTTTAAGCTCAAGTCGTGCAATTCCTTTTGCCTGTGCAGTCTCACCTGGATCAGTGTCTCTGCACATTGGTACCACCCACTGAATGACACACAGTTTTGGATTTCCAGAAGAAGCAAGGAATGTTGCAGCAGCAGAATTATTAATAGTCAACATTAAATTTGACCAGAACAGTAGGCCAAGATTCTTGTTGTGAAGAGTATCCAGAACTTACACTACATCTCCTTATGATGATGACAGCTTTTAAACATTCTCCAGTGCATTTCAAAATTCAGCAATAACACTTCCATCTGTTGCTTGAAATTCCACAAATACTGACTAGGTGGCTTAAAACACAGTGTTTTTCTGTCTTGCAAACTCTTGCTAAGACTGACTTTCTCCTGCATGCACAATTGATTTATATATGTTGGCACAGAGGGATATGTAGGAAGAGAATTTTTTTTTTTTTTCAAATGGAAAATAGAGTAGAGAAATTCTTTCTGTTTTTCTAACATAGGCATTAAGCAGAAGTTACAGCCCAGAAAAAAAAGTTTCCTAGATTTTCTTCAATCCCACTGTCAGAATTGCATGCTTATTTAAGAGTTAGAATGTGTGTAGTCAGAATTAAGGTTTTGCTATCGTAAGCCATTAAATGTTTTTGCTGTTTCTCTGCCTGAAAAAAAGAATGTACAAATATCTTCATCTGCTGCTGTTTGTGCATTGAACACAAATAGTTTGTCTTTCTTCTAGTCTTGTATTTGCTATAAAAAACATTTAGCCAGAGATCACAAAAATCCATTTAAAATTAATTTGCTCTATAAAAACAGATGTACATTCAGCTCTACGGTTATGAGCTAATAACTTACAGGGTAAAATGAACTTTTGCCTTGTAAGATGAGATTCCTGCTGTTGTTCCTTCCTCTCTCCCTTTCTGTGCTCAATTCTTTCAGGGGAGGTGCATCATAAAACCTACAGAAGATCAAATCTTTCCCAGATTTGCTTTTATTATATAAAGGCAGTACATTCAAATAATTTGTGTCATGCTGGTATGCTGCACTCACTCGGCATAATCTGAAGACATCAGCGAAAGCACAAGTGTGACATCTATTGACAGCACAAGCCTCCAACCCAGCTGGCAGGAGATGCGGGCAGGCTGCTCACGCAGGCTCCCTGCAGCGGGAGCCGTGCAAGGTCCGTGCGAGCACGCCCGGCTGCTGGCCTCCTCTCAGGGTCATCTTAGACAGCAGGTTTACAGCAAAAGGCTAATCTTGATTTTGAGTTGTGTGTGTTTTTCCTGTTCATTTCAACTTGGGTCTTGCACAAACTTCTGGAAGAATCCATCCAGACTTGGGAAACAGAAGGATACCGGGTCTGTCTCTGAAGTACCATGAGATGCATGTTGCTGAAGGAGTGCGGTGGGCAAGTAATACGCTTCACGCTTCTCCTGTCCTTATGCTCTTCCCCAGGCGTCTGCTACTGGCTAATGATTAATGCAGCCGTCCCTGGAGGTCAGAGCTGAGCAGCATGTATTAGCTCTGGAAATACCGTGGTTATGCAAGTTGGAGCAACCTGTAGAACCGTGGCTGGTGTAATGAGCCATCTGCGGCTTCCCTGTGTGTTGGTCACTGGCGGGGAGAGGATACTGGACAAGACAGACCTGTGTTCTGACCTGGTACAGCTGCTCTCAGGTTTCAGCAGACCTGTAGGGCTTAACATTATTTACAGTGCTACAGCACTCCTATGTTACAGGCTCTGTACAGCTAGAGAGTTTTAATTATTCTTATATTTTATCTTCTGATGGGACTAGAAGAGGCCAGTTAGAAGCGTCAAAGAACCTGACAGCAGGACGTTCATTCACTGTACTGAGCACAGAATTGTCTTTTGAAACTTCCCTTTGGTCGGTTGTCTTTTTTCTGGCAGGGCCCAGATTCCCTTCACCTTTGACAAATCAATAAAGTATTTGCACTTCAGATAGGTAAGAGTTCTCCTTTGACTTTGTAATAGGTCTTGTCCTCATGGTGATTTCAAGCATCAGACTTAGCTGAAGTCTGGAAAACTTTGCCTTCTAATCCAAGTTCATCTTTTTTAAATCCCCACCACCACCACCACCAAATGCCATCCCAATGCCCTATCTGCTGTAGCCATCTGACTGTTAAACAACCATTGCTCATGGCCTGATATAGCTTCTAGACAAGAATAACATGAGTTAGCAACGGGAATGATTTTTTTCAAAAGCATTAAAGAGCAGTAAGCAAACAATTCTAATTAATTACCAAAGGCTGCTTATTAAATTCCCTGGCACATCGTATGGACCTATAAAGGGACTTGTATGCCTTTAATCATTTGAGTATTTTTGAAGAAAGATCACCTTTTGAACTGTGTTCTGATCTAACTTTTATCTGTTTTCTAATACATAATTTGATTGACTTTGGTGGGGAGACTTTTGCTTTGTGTTCGTATAAGAAAGATTACAATCAGACTTCTTATCTCCAGTGCAACCTATTTTTGCTGAACCTTTGCAAGGGATTCTTCAGATGGATTGCCCAGCATTTTCAGTGGTGATAGTTTGGAGCAGAAAATTTGCGTTTGGGTAGAACTTCAGATTTTACACCACCTTCTCCATTATGTTCCTATCATCCGAGGGGTTTGGATCTGAGCTGCAACTTTCAATCTTAATCCATTGTCATTAAAAATTATTTATCACTTAAAAATTAGGTACATATAGATTATTAGATTAAAAAAGGGGGAAATTAGCCATGTCTGGTGACAGGGTTCTTCTTAAGTTTGAGAAACTATTTGGAGGATAACATTTGAGTTTATTTTAGCTGCTGCCTATCTATCTGTGGTATACATTAATGCTGTCCTTGCTGTCTGAGTGCCAAAAAGCTTCTCTGCTGAGACAGTGGACTTCTATCACTTCCTTGTCCATCTGTGGACAAAAATACATTGACAGCTGTGCTGTGGTCCCCTTTTGCACCAGGACTAGGCAAGGGAGTCTTATAGTGCGTTCTAAAGAAATAAGAAAGAAGACTTCATTTTGGTCTCCGTGAGCAGGGAATACTGTAATTTTCTTTCACTGGAAAATCCTTTGTGGTGTTTGCAGTCTCCCGTTGGGGCCCCCAGCAGTAGTTTTCCTGAGATACGTATTCACCCGTGTGTTCCTGAAAGGAGACAGGTTTCTACACATTGGAGCTTTTGTGCGTATCCTTCACTTCTGCCTCCTTGGCAGGAGTCCAGCTGGGTTTGCCACCTTTTGCAGGCTTGTGAGCAGGAGTCACTGCTCCTGCTTGGAAAACAAATAAAATGCAGATTGGGAAGGATGCACAGAAGTAACACTGTCAAAGGTACAATCAAAACGTCTTCTGTTCTCTCTTTTTCTCCTCTGTTGCTGTTTCTTGGAAAAAAAGGAATACGCTCCCTCAGTAAATTAACACAAGATGAAAATTTATGAGTGAGAACAAGTATAAAATATGCATAATTTCAAAATTTGCCAGTTTTCCATGCCCCGTATGTTTAGTACCAAAATAAAATTACAGCGTGGGGGAGATTAGATGATGCATCCTGGACGTGGTGGGGGAAATATATGACTATTAGTTAGCAAAACAAAATTGCAGATTGTGAGACAAGAAGGCTTTCTGCACACTAAATAATGACAGTATTTGGAGTGATAAATCTGAGCATCCTTGTGCTGTCTCCTGCTGCTGAATAAATCCGAAGGTCTGTTACAAGCTGACAGTTGTGCTGGTGGTTTTAGCTAGGGTGTTTCGCAGCAAACCAGCCTCTTTCCCCTTACCCCGCTAAGGGTCTTGACGATGCGTGAATGGACTCAGTGCACGTAGCAGGAAGGGAATTGGGCTGTCAGGACGGTTCTGCCTAATGTGTCCTTAGTCCTCCTCTGCTTGGGAGATTCATCTGAAACTCTCCCCGCCGTGCGCTACAGCTGCACAGAATAACATTAGTGGCTGCTTGTCATTATATCGCCGGTTAGACGTACCCTTCCTTCGCATGAGGGAACTCGGAGCAGGAGCGCTCATTAACTGCTTGCATTAAAGCCTTGACAAAAGCCAGGTTGGAGTGGGAAAACTCATTTACACCTGATGTAAGGGGATCATTAGTCAGCTGAATGATTACAAGAGATGTAAGGCCACTGCACGCCCCTGAAGGAGCTACAGGCTGACTGGAGGTTTCCTGTGCAAGTCGAGGACCCATTAACTCTTCACATCACCGTGTGCCCAAAGAAGGGCCTGGAGGGATTTTTGTGTATTTTTTCTCAGGCTCCATTTTGTACTTCCATGCAACTGTTGTAATATGCAGCCGCGTGAGTCGCAGGAAAGGCAGAAAAGTTGCCCGGGTGCATATCGCAAAGTGACTTAGTCTTACGGCCTGCCGTCCTCGTCTGCCTCTTTGCAAGCTGACGGGGCAGATCCGAGAGCAGCGGTTCACGAGCACCGAGTGACTCGGCGTGAGCAGCTCCGCCAGGGAGGCAGCAGTGTTCGTAGCTGGCGCTGGCGCTCCGCAATAGGCAACGTGAGAAACGTCAGGCCTTACCTTACAGTAACGCGTTTTAAAGAGGAGACCACTTGTGCTGTCTGCCAGGTGTTCAGAGGGTTTAGTTAGGTTTTCCACAGATGAAATCTGTTCAGGTTTGCTATAGATAGGAGAACAAGACTTCACAGCTGTTAATACGGTGAATTATATGTTGGTGGCTTTTGGTTGGTTTGTTGTCAAATGCGGCTTGTGGGAATGTGATACGGTGACTGCTGAGTGAAGCTCAGATGACTCTTTCCACGCTTGACCCTTGTTGCGTCTTCAGCCTTAGTGGCGGGGAATGGGTTTATGCAACCTTCCTAAGTTACTTTGTCCCAAGCGCTCCTCTGTTGACAAGCACGTAAAGCGTGCAGTGTGCGCGTGTACGTACATGAACATGGTGGTGGTCACCGTGAGAACCCAGGTGACTGCACGACCGTCCTAATCCTCAGGCTGTTAAATTTATCTGACAATGTTTTGAAACACAAGGCGAGTCCATTCTCCGTCCTTTAGGAGAAGGGTTGTGGGATTGCAGATGTGGACCCAGGAGAAATCACAACCTCTTTAGCACAGCTGGAAGTAGCAGAACCCTAGGGAAGGGGCAGGACTTGAGTCCATCACCTGTCTTCAGCTTGTTTCAAGACAGCTTTTTTTTTTGAGCATATGTTAAGGTGGTACCTGGTGAACCTGAGTGCCCCCTAATCCTGGCAACTTGGGTGGTCAGGCAGGATGGTTTTATGTATTCGAGGACAAGTCATACAAGAACTGTCGAGCTGATGTGCTCTGTTGTGTGCGCATATCTGTTGATACGGTTGCTTGCCTCTGACCTTTTAGTTTTAGGGGCAAACATTTGAACCTAGCTGAAAATGAAGGCTGTAAATTTAAACTACCCAAAAGGAGGGATGAAGTAGTTGAACTAAAAAGGGGCTGATCATTTGAAAACATACCAAAAGTATACTCGTTGTCTGAAATTCATTTGCGAAGATTTTACCATAATTAGAGCTTGAACATTCATTAATTATACTGAGTTTATTCAGAGTAAGTCAGTTAATCGCTGCTTTTCACAATTATGCATGAAGGGTTGTAATTAAAGAGGCTTTGCTGTTCTCAAACGCTGTTAAAGTGACTTGGCCTGCAATGGGATGGCTCTGCTCAGTTTTGCTTTATCTCTCACTCTATAAAGTGCTCCTCCAAACTGCTAAAAAGCTTGTTTGCTACTTCAGAGGTGGCTGTGTTTCAGTGAAGACCTGATTCCTCTATTCATCCTGTGTTTATTCCTGGATGCTGTATTTCTACCTTGCTTTCAGACCTTCATTATGCAAGTATTAATTAAATGAGAGTTCCTGTAGAATTAGTATATTGTTGAGGGGGAACAATATTAGATGTATATTTTTTTCTGTAGATCACCTACATTTAAAATTTAGTATATTTTATAAACAAGTATGAGGTTATGGATGTTAAATGCATCTTGGAAAACTCCTCAATAGTGCTAGGAAAGATTAGAAAAATCAGAGTGCTCAAAAAGAATTAAAACCTTGTCCATGATGGCTTATGTCTCTAATACAAGCAATTAGGAAGAGGTTATAGTTCTCTTCTGATGAGCTTATTTATGTCCTCCTCTGCAGCATCTGGCTACTGTAGGTTGGACTGTGGGTTTTTTTATCTCCTATGGTAGTTCCAGCTTCCCTGAAGTTACTGCTTCAAAGTATGAGTTGGTATCTTTGAACTGCAAAGGAGCCTGAGGTCTGTCTTGAGTGTACCTGCTAATTTTATATGCGACTTACATGGTCTTACTGATAATGGGGCTCACTTTAGTGTCAGCCACTGGAAAGTCAGGCACATAGTCTGAGTTTGCTGCATCGGCTCTCTCTACTGTCAGCAGAGATAGGCAGGCAGCTCCAGAAGAATCGGTAAAATTTAGCTTTAAAAAGAGCACTGGAAAGAGAGTACATATACATATATATATATATGTGTGTGTGTGTGCCATGATATGGCATGGGCCTTTAAGTTTATACTCCTGCTAACTTCCTCACTAACTGCATTACTTCTGAAGAAGACATTGCAGTCTATCATGCCAATAATTCACTGACTGGAGCTCTTAAGTACATATTTGAATTGTTCTTATTGGAATGACTTCTAAGGAGACATTATAGTTCAACATGTCTGATAATATTTAATCAACAAGTCATAGATAAAAGGCTCTGAATGCTATGAAATTAGATAAAGGGATCATAATCATTTCAGTTTTTTTGATTAAATGGTTCTTAAAATAACAGGTCACTTAGGGCTCAGACCTAGCGGAGTACAGAGGATTAGGGCAGTGCTGAGGCACGAGCAGAATGGCTGAGCATGCTACAATTCAATTACTTGAATTACTGAACAGTAAACGAGCAGAATGACCGTGTTCATAATGTGCCCTGGAACAGGGAACAACTGGCTGCAAGAGACATTTCCTAACAACTTCCCATAGGGTTGCCAGTGCCTCTGCACTACCCTGCATTGCTCACATCATGATCCGAGTGTAGGTCTGTCTAAATCCCATTACCTCTGGTAGGGATCAGGTTCCCTGGGACAACCTGTGGAGAATCCTGTTCAAGAGAGCAAAGGTGGCCAGATCTAACCAACTCTTGTTCTCTCCTATAGCTCCTTTGGAATAGTGTGTTTTGACACTGTTTTCTCTTCTTCCAAAATACCTCTGTTTTTCCCTGAATTTCTAAGGTACGATATGGTTATGGTTACCTTCACACACATGCTTTTGGAACAGCGTGCCCTTTAAGTTAGGTTTGATGGCATTATTTAAGTTAAAAAGTTGATAGGTTAGTAAGGAGATGGTTAAAACTTCCAACTACCTGATAGTCTTTTCATTTTCATTTGACTTTGGGGACTTAAACAGAGCCTTGAAACACAAATAGGAGATGATGAGTCAGCCCACAAAAGGTCCCATGGTACTACCAGATCAATCTGACAAACTGCAGAGCTTATTATATCATTTGGACAAGTGTCATCTAAATATCCAGATGCTTTTCTGAGACAGCTCCCTGGGTCAGAGGAATGCGATTCAGCCCTTCCTACCACTGAGGCTGATTTGCTGCCCTTCTGGCTGGAAGCAATGGGAGAGTCCACCAGAAATAGCAGTCACAGAGTTATAGGGCCTGGGACGGATTAGAAAGGGGTTATTGCTGGCGCTTTCTATTCTCTCTTGGCCCACATAGCTATTTATTATTCGCTTTCCTCTGTGTCTGGATTTATCTGATGACTGACATTCCAATACAAATTGAAATTTAAGCTTTAGATATATGTACGTAGTTGCCTGTTCAGGCTGAGGCAGTGTGAGTTAATGGTTAGTCCCTCAATGTCAAACAGAAGAGGAGCCAGACTGTGAGGGAAGAAAGTGGTATTGTATTTGGCAGATGTTCTCAGTCTTCACAGCAAAGACATGACACTTACAGTAAGTAGAATTTCCCACAAATTAATGAAATGTTCTGCAAACTTGCCTGTCTGTCCTTTTAAGTCCTTGAGATTTTTACACTCTGAAAATGATAACAAGCACTGGAAAGCTGGAGACCAGTTAATGTTGTCACAGGAGAATCATATACAATGAATTCTGCCTAAATGAGCACCTGATACAAAAAGGTACAATGATAACACTAAGAAATCGCTCTCCACTGTACTACTCTCCAGTGGTAATGTTTGTGTGCAGATAGCCACTTAAATTAACATTTTATGAATAACTCAAAGTCAGAAAAAAATCCTTCTATAAATAGATGAAACAAATTACAAGATGTCTTTTCAGATGAACTTCTTTGAATGTATCCTACTTGGGGGCCAAGGGGGGATTCAATGGTTTGCAGCTGTACTAGAAACAAAGCAGAGAGAGACCTTCCCTCTCCTATTGCCATATTGAATTTTTTTTCATATGAAACTGAAAGAGATTCATTGCAACTTTAAAGTCAAAAGGATAATAGTTAACGTGCTGTGTTGTCCCCAACCATGGTCCTAATGAGCATGAAACAAGCCCTGATCTCATTGTGCCTACAGAATTATGGAGAAGTTCTATGGACATCATTTGATTTTCTCTGTGGTTAGAGAAGAAGGACAACAAAAAGCGTCCTACAGACCAGACACTGAATTAATACAGACCATTCCAGAGGGAATCCTATGGCCATATTCACTGATTTTCAAAGATTAAACAAAAGAATACAGAGTTTAAGTTGGCTTATTGCTTTTGTACAGAAGGTATTGTTAACTTTCAGGCTTACGTTTCTCTTTTGGTACTGACAGCAGTTACACAAACTATTTAATGTTAAATAGCAAAAAGTTTAAAATAATTATTTAGGTTGCAAGTCGAGCAAACAATAAAGCATTAAATTTAAGTTGCTGAATACAACTGGAAATGTGCCTTCTAGTTACTCCCTACTCTTTTTGATGAAGAGCGGTCCTGGAAGGAGAGAAGAAGTTATTGTATCACACAAGGAAAAGTCGCAAGTGGCAAAATGAAGGTTTCCACACAATTTTCCGTGTCTTCATAGGATGATTTTCACACCCAATAATTGTAGTGCATTGGTAGGTAAAAATTCCCCTTGTACGCCCTCACCAATATTCAGTGTTAAGTGAAAATGCTGTTGTGGTGAAAACATCACTTTGCTCGTCTGCTAACGAGTGGGACCTTGCTGCATGTGTTGGTTAATTATCCGAGCCGCCTCTCGCGTCCTTTCTTACCTGGATTCCCCTTGGTTCAGTAAAATGCGAGTCATCCAGTGCACGCTCTCCCTGGAGGCTTCCGATCTGGGGACCACACCTACCTTTTGATCTTCACCAGAGAAACGTTTTAGCTAAATTTAAAATTAATTAATATCACGCAGCTAAATCTGAACCCTGTGGATTAAATTAAAGTTTATCCAATAAGAGTGGAAAGTCTGATCCTCTGAATGTAAATGACTGCATCATCTGCATGAGATTTAATTGAGAAAACTGCATTGAAAAGGCAAATTAAATACCAAGAACACAACAGATTTTCCACAGCGAAACACCGTGGGAAGTGAAAAACCATCTGTACACAGAAGAACAGAATGACATTTTTGCATGTCAGCCAGATAATATTTTCTCTTTCCTGCATGATCTGTGTTAAACATTTTGATGAGACAGATAAATTAATGTACTTTTGCCTATCACCTGGTATTAGCTATGATGATGAAAAGATTATTGCAAACTTAAAATGACAAGTGAATTTTAAGTGATTTCAAACTTCCATTATTTCTCTAATCTTATCTGTTCTGAAAGTCGCAAAAATGCAGATTGTTAGGAGTGTTGCTTAGAATTTCTATCAAATTTTTAGTCTGGGGAAAAAAATCCCAGACTTAGGTTTGCACAACCCAAAGCTTTCGTATCACTTATTTCCTAAGAAATGCACCAATATAGTTTCATTAGGACTTTCAGTGAAATTAACCCCACTGTTAATAAATATATTAAAAGATTATATTTGGTAGCATATGTTTCAAAACCTCAGAAATGCTGCCGTCTGTTTTTGGCTAGACTCCAAAATAGCCACAGTCAAGCAATGCTGTCAGAGGCCTGTAGCATCCATACGCCTTTAAGTCAACCGGTACGTCTGAGCCCGGATTTCCAATGCCGTATGGAATTAATGCCACTTCCTCATTATTTCAAGTGAAACCTGCACTTGAGGTATGTGCATCCTGGTTCCAGCCTCCCAGGAAGTTCAGGAGAAACCCCCAGTACCCAAGGCACTGCTCCTCATCTGCTAGCTGCCGTACACCCGAGCTCTTTTAAGGATGAAAAAGCAACAGGAACACCAAAGAGGACGCGATAACCACTGAGCTACAGAATTTCACTAGGTCGTGAGCATATTGCAAGTATTTAGGAACGTTTTCTCTAACACCATGTGTATTTAGTATGTTTTCCTCTAACATTAGCTGTTCTGTTGTGACTGGCGTTCCCAAGATTAACTAAGCTCCACTTAAACGGGACTAGGCAAGGTGCACTCTTCTAACAGCCCTTAATTTCTAGGTAACACAGTATAATACGCATCACATGGGGAAACTGGTTAGTGAAAATAGCTGTGTTTCTCTAAGCTGTCAGCATGCCTCCAGAGTCTGCAAAGACTTTGCTGAGTTAAAAATAATGAACTGAGGTATCCACACAATTATTTATTTTCAAATTGGTGAAGTGCCATTTTCTTCTCGGCTCAGGAAATTAACCTCCCCGAAAGCCAGCTTGCTCTACACAAAATTAATAAAGCAGAGCATGCTGGCAATAACTTGCACATGTTTATTTATGTGTGATGTCTCTGGCTGGAAAGGCTAAGATGAAAAATTGACTCAAAAGGATTCACTCCGAGGGTATTTACTCCTGGCTTTGGCCCATTTTCATGTTGTTTAGACTCAGAATTGATGGAACATGAACTTACTTCAGAGCCTATAAAAATTAAGCTCTTTTATTATCACCTTTCTCTTTTATCCTGTGACATATGCCTGACATATTTTGTTTTAGAGAATCAAGTGAAGAGATTGGTCATCTGATTCTAATGGAGAACAGCAGGGAAAACATGTTGAGAGCTGCAAGACTAACCATGGGCTCCCAGGGCTAGAAATCATCTGCTCCACATCTTTTCACTGAAGTAGTATTCATGTCAAGTTCCAGTGAAATTTTGTCCTGACGCATGTACTTATATAGACTGCTGTCTTGCATAGACTGAGCTTTCTAAGATACTTCTGGAGTTTTTATCACTGCAGCATCCGGTGAAAACTCTCAAAAGGCAGGTCGTGTCTGGGAGTTAAAGCACGGCCTGCAAAGCTTGATGAAGACAAGTGGTGCAGTGGTGCCAAGGCACTCCAAAATGAACTCTATCAGCCTGATTTAAATTCGACATGAGGATTGAGGGTGATGGAATAATTTACCTGGGATACTTTTTCTGCTTTATTGTGTTCAGCCTCATTCTGTTTCTCTCCTTGGGGAATATGCATTAGCAAGAATTCCAGTTTGTATTTATAATGTGTCTGTTACTCCTTTTTCTTCACTGTTGGCTTTTCCATTATTGACACATAGCTAAGTTCCCTCAGGGCTACCTGGCGCCCTTCAGAATACAGAATTCAGCAAAATTTGTTCTTGGATTTGAAGAAGGCACGTGTGTGCACAGCCTTGCCGCTGCTTTGCTGGGCACTGGCCATCACTGCTCTGCAGTTTTTTTTAAAAGTTGGAGTTGTTTGCTGGATCAGCTTGGCAAAGCCGTGGTGATGATGTGAGGTGACCTGATGGCATGGAGCAATCTGGGGTATTTTCCAATGTAGGGCTTCAAAGGTCAGGAGGTGAACAGATAACATTAGATGACATCCAAGTAAGAAACTGGAAACTGTACCTGAGTTCTTTCTGTCTTGGGCAGATGTAGGTCATGTCTTTATGCTCCTCAGGTAGTTTTAGGTTATATCATAAGTGTATGGGTAGAAGAGGGCAGAGTTACAGCAGGGCAGGTCTTAATTCTCCACCATTTGGTGTCCGAACCCCGCTGAACTGGGCTGTTGTTGCAGCAGGAATGGTGTTTCTTCGTCTTCCTCCCTCTAACTTCTGCCAGTGGCCAGAACCATCGGGCTGTAGCTTCGGAGCTGGCCATGCTCGCAGCTCGTGTAAAGACATAAACGAAAAAACTCCTGGCTAGTTTGCTTGCATGTTGCATAGTGTTATTTATCGTCTGTCTAATTGGGGAATTAAACTTGCACCTACCTAGAAAACGTAAATGTTCCACAACTATCAGTGTTAATGTTACGGCCCTGGAAAGGGTAGACAGATGGTCTGCTGGGGTGGAGGGTAACTGTGGAGCAAGTGAGGTTATCTTGGGCACTGTCACCTCTCTGGTTTAACCTTGGAGAGTGGAGAGGAAATACTGGCAAAGCATGAACATGAACACTGCAGAAGGCATAATGGTATTAATCTGGACACTTTTGGAGACCACAGCTTTGCCGTTCAAATTGGGGAGTTTGAGCACTATCATGTATGTTATTTATTAGTTTCTTCTTTGAAAAACGTAGTATCAGGCATTGACAGCAGCGACAGCCCATGCAGAAAGCGTATTTCAGGGTGACAGCAGACAGCATTTCATAAACCTTCTGAGTGCCGCCCTCCTCTAATCCCACCTTCCCTAATTACAGTGAGGACTTGAGTCTTTCGTCCAAAATAATCCCAGCTGACTGCTCAAAATGAATCCAGTTTGTCCAAAGTGACCACTGTCGAAGTTCCTTGGTGTAATAAAACTGTGGGAATCTCATAACCTTGGAGAGGAGGAGTACTGCATGTGGCAGGTCTGACCCATTTTGGCTTTGAGATGTGTGCTTCTGAAAGCGTAATAGATGCTGCTGTAGTCGTGTCAGAAATACTGTTTCTGTGCAGCCGAAATAGCTGCTGCCTTGCCTGTAGCTACACGTACTCTGGAGACACTGAGACAGATGCAACGTTCACGTGTGAATCAGGAAGCAAATATACCCTTGCCTCCCTCGCTCGCATTGCGATGGCTGGATGCATCTCCTGTGTGCCTGGAAAGCATTAATTCAGCAGTTCCTCTCCCTTTTTGTTTGCTTGGATATGTTGTCAAGTTTGTATTTTTATTGGCAGGAGGCTTATTCTTTCACTGTCCGTACCATGGGGACGTAGCAGGGCTGTCTGCTCGGGCTGAGGATTTGCCAGGGAGCGCATAGCCAGGAGGTGAAGGATGAGGAGCGAAGCAAGATTCGAGGGCAAGAGTTCATGTGTGACGGAGATGCCAGAACAAAAATGAGCTTGAAAAAAGTGCATACATTTTCTCTCTCTCTGGCTTTTGGGTGGCTCTAAGACTTTGGTCAATTCTTTCCTCTTTTCATTTAAGGAAACCCAGAAAGTCTTTCATTCTCGTTCATCCATCCAGAGTTACGCACACCTTCTAATGACTCCTGTCTGCATGAAAGCTTTTATTTTCATGCCAAAGGTACCTAGAGGGACCTTAGCTAACGTTAGTATCCTGTTGTGCTAGGTAATGACATGAATAACAATTCTTGTATCTAATTTCATTCAATCTAAACAGGAAAAAAAAAACCCTCTGCCCCTTTTCTGAAAAAGGGAAGGAGCACAGGGAGAATGACGTTTAGCTCGTAGCTTTTTCGTGGTCTCAGGCAATCTAGATAAGTCTAGACCAAAGCCTAATCAGGGGATATCTTAGCTAGATAAGAATTAAAAAAAGCTGTTAGAATAGCCCTAGTCATTGAAAGGTGGTGTTTTCTGGACCTGACTGAAAGCAGGAAATGCAAAGGGTGCGTGCATATAGCAGGATTGTCTATTAATTAGTTTTACTGCAGAAATTTGGCCTGCTTTTTGGGCAGGGGCTTTGATTTCTTTTAGAACTGATTAATGCAATGGTCAGGAAAGGCAATTTGGTTTCATCCTCATTGAAGTCAACAGAACTACTAACTTCAAAAGCCAAAGCGGGCCCCAAATTAGCAGAAGTCACGCAGCTCATTTGCTGCACGCTCAACTGAAATTACCATTGTTAATGTACTTGCATTGAGGGCTCGGACCACCGTTATTGCTTAGTTTGCAGGGTTCAGTCCAGTTACGAGGACAGCTTAGCACCAATTATTTGATAGCAAGTGAAATGAAAGTCTAATTTTCAAAAATCATAACTAATTTGTGACACAGTTTTCAACTCTTCCCTCATTAGAAATACTGTCTTTCATGTACTTTCCATTATAATGATTTAATCTGTAGAAAAATTTAATGTATTCTCTTTGCTACCCTTCCCCGAAGTCTCAGTCAGTGCTCTCACAAGCAACCTGGGCTTCAATCTTTAAAAATCCTTCAGCCTTTGATAGTTCAGGATGTAAAGATACATTTCTTCATTTGATTGTGAGCTTTACGGGGTGCATTTTATTTACTTTTTTCAAATGAAAAAAACTGTTGTTCTTGGAATGCCAGGGCCAGATTGCAAGCACTGTGAACCCTTGAGGCACCAAGACTTAAAGGCATTACAGGGTCTTTCATTTTGTTAAGAGAAGTAAAGTGAATGGAAAGTTAGACTGAAATCCTGTAGGACAACACCTTCCTGAAGGGTAGTAGGGAAAACCCTACATTTTTTTTTTTTTTTTTTTTTTTTTAGAGTGGATCTGGATACTACTCAGTAAAGCAGCATGTTTCAAGTCCTCTGCTAGATGCAAAAATTTAAAAGTATGAAGACTGACGGGGATACTACGTGTTCCCACTTGCCTTCCACACTGTCCTCTTCCCATAGGTGACGGCTTGGTTACCCAGGAAGTGGTTGCAGGACAGTTACTGGAGGCATTTCTGACTGTGTGAATTTTGACAGTATTGTATATATGAGTGTTTCCTGATAGCTTAAAAGGGACATTTTGATAGTTTTTACAAGTATTACAAAAGAGTTTGAATGTTAGGTTAGGTATTACTCGTAGAAGTTTGTTAGGAAATGAATTGTATATATTCATTTTTGCTTGAGCTGCAAAATATTTGCACCTCCCGGAGAGGAAGGTAGAAGGAATAGATATTTTAAAGAAATGGATTACATGAGCACAAACCAAGCAGTCATCCCTTTAGCTTAGTGTTTGCTGTGGATTCAGGCTGTTGAAATGAGTAATCAGTATATCTACATTTATCCTAATTTGTTCTTTCAGTAATTATGTTTGTGGAAACTCTCAGTGGCAGCAGAGGCACGCGGGGGTCTGTGCTGTGCTACCTGCTGCAGGTCTTTCTTCTTTTACTGATCGGACTTTGCTTTTTCTGGCATCCTTCAGAGGCACGCTGACCTTCTGCAGTTCTTCACAGATAATTGAATCATGAATATTTTTGTCCTGTGATATGCCAGAGTCTAACAAATGAGCCTCTTCAAAACCTGTACTGTTAATGGATTAAGGTAACAAATCCAGCGTAATATCTCTAAGTCTCTTAGTTGTGTCAAGTGCACCTTGAGGGGTGCTACCCCTCACCTTGCAAACCTTTTCAGTAGTATCGATTGCTTTTTCTGTCCTGGAAATGCAAAACTTTCATGTGAAAAGCAAATTACTCTTTAACAAATGTGTGTTTTAGTCAGTCAGAACATTGGTTATATAGTTGACTGTACTCTCCTCCCTATTTTTTTGAGTAAATACTGAATCGATGCCAGATTTTCTCATGCTAATATAAGATGATGTTTCCACATTGTTTTTTCTCTTTTAATTGTGGCCCTTCTCTTCTGTCTTCCCTGTCACCTGATTTCCCCCTTTCAGTCCTCAGGCTCAGCTACAGCTAGACCTTTTCATTTTGTTGGGCATGATTCCCCTTGCATCTATATATGGGATGAGATTTCTTTATCCTAATATTTGCACGTAAAAATGAGATGTCTGCATTTCAGAGAGCCAGAATAGTCCAGATTCTTTTGATAGTCAGTGGAGAGAAATAGATATGTAAAATTTGCACAGTCCTGATGTGTCCAGGAGTATACTCAAGACTGTAGTGTAGACATTGAGGCAGATTTAATGGCCAATTCTGGAATTTGGCCAGAGCAAGGAATTGAGAGCCATAGTGCATTAAATGTGCTGTGGAGTATTTAAGCTCCCTGTTCCTTTGCGAGGAGCCGGACTGCCTGGACAGATGTGATGGGTTGCACGTGGTTTCGGAGGGATGAGCATTGCCTCCTCGAAGCCCAAGAGCAAACTGCTCCCAGCCAGGGGCTTTTCCTGGGACTGGTTCTCCAATAGCAGAGGCCAACCAAATGGCAGGTTGAATTGCTTCCTTTTTTAAGCAAATACATTAGAATCAGATTGCCAGTCTGTTTTAGACTTCACTGTTGCATATTCTAGTGATTTTAGGGACCTTTTCAAGAATGTGCACAATTCTGTGATGTTGCTAGTACAGTTGTTAGTTTGGACCTTTTTCATGACCAGTAAGTTAGCCTTAAATTTTGAAAAAAGATCAAGTCCTTGAAGGAGAATTGAATCCCACTCAAAAGGACTCACACCATCCAAAACACATCCTTTATAGGTGGTTTTTCTAACAGTCTTATAAAGGACTATGCACAAATGCTTTGAATAAAACACACAGATTATGGCCTGTGAGTTCACTCTATATTTTTACCAACGACCATCCCAAAAAAGAAATGTTGAGTAGAATAAGACGTTGTTGCTCGCAGCCTTCACGCAGGTGTTTGGAGATGCATGTCTAGGATTGCGATGATACTGAGCGCAAGGGGCAGATGGGCTGTTTCTCCTGTGATTCATCGACTTTTAATTCTCTCTGAACGCTTTCTCATTTGTAGTGCCTGACTGGTACCTGACATCTCTGTGGTTCAGAATACAAGAAAAAATTCCTGTTTGTTAATGGTTGCACTGCTAATTCATTTTCTTAAAGAAATTCAAACAAACCAAGTTCTGCACTGGCAGTGAACTCAGAAAAAAACAAGAGAGAAAGATGCTTTATTCTGACAAGTCTAAGAAAATGACAGAATGGTCTTTTAAAAAAAAAAAAAAAAAGCTGATTTTAAATGGACAAATCTAGCAAAGGCATTATAACTTCATTTTAAAAAGAGAAATAGAGGATGTTGAGGTGGGCCCACTCTCATCCTAGCAACTATCCTGCAGTTATTTCTTAACGTAGGAAAACTATGATTTTAAACATGTGCATAGATCTGTATTCAGGAAGCACTTGCCTAATTAACTGTCTTCGCCAATACAAAGGCCTTTACTTGCCTAGGTCCCAGTCACATCAAGGGAACATTTAAAAACTCTGTTGAATCACAGCTGCACAGGGGGGAGGAATATTTGAAGTAAGCTGAGCTTCCATCTGTAACTCATTGTTTTTAGAAATAGTATTTTTACAGCAAATTTTGCTCCAGCAAATTAGAATATCGGTGCAGTAGTGCAGACACATTTTTAAATGCTACACGCACAGTAAGGTCTTCATATTTTCTCTGACCTTGGAAGGCAAGATTTTCACTGTTCACTGATCACAGTTCACTGTGGTTTTCTTGACAAAGATATATGTGTGTATTTTGTGCATACTTTGGGGATTTTTTTCAATTCAACAGATGCATGGTTTAAAACAGGAAAGACAGAGTTTTAATATTAGAACAGTACGTCATGTATTAGAACAGGACATCATGTAATGACCGAGTATATGGGGAATAAGTGTACAGTGAAAATCCACTAATCTGATACTTTGTCATTTCCACTTGTATGCTGAAAGAGTCTTGAGTATGTGCTTCTTTTTTTCTTTTTTTTTTTTTTTTTTTTAACTTACGGATGGAACAGAAAAATACCAGCTTTTTCTTCTGTTTTACTTGACCTATGAAGATCAGAACTGGAATCAGGCTTTCCCAAAATTGTGACATCAGGCATTTGTTTCAGACTCCCCCTTTTTAAAAAGTCTTAAAATACTATACTTGGGTGTAGTATTTGGTTCCTATATCATGCACTCATATTTCTTTGCTGTAGTTAGAATGCTCTCTTTTAAATGTGAAATGTGTGCCTTGATGCTCTTTTTGTAGATTTTTCTGGTTTGGGATTTCAGTTTGGCTTGGTAAGGACACATTTCTAGGGATTCTTTTGCCAATCTGGCAAAAAAGAAGGTGACACTTTTTCGGAGAATACCCCCTCATGTCTCTTGTTGTAGTAAGTAGTTGTCCTAAAGAAGCGTATTTGGGTACCTCACATTGGAAACTTCTTCTGTTTCATCTTTGAGCACATAAATCCCGAGACTCAGTCTAGAATTAGTATGGCTCCATTGAAATCATCAGTGGAGGACTTGTTTCCTGTCTTTGAAGCTGTACAGATGTTAATAGGTTTGCAGATCGTTGTTTTGATAACCATTCTCAGAGGAGACTGCTTCATAACGGCGTTATGCTGCTCTGAGTTTCTTGTGGCAGTCCTCGATATGAGTGTTCCTGCTTCATTTTCCCTGTCAAGAAAAATGAATAAAACAAGGGTGATGGAAGCATCCAAAAAAGATTCTGGTAGGAAATCTCAGTGGAGATGCTGGAAACCCAACTCCAGATTTGGCAGCTGTCCAGGTATGGGTTGCATATTTCCTCTAAGACCGAAGAGATATAATTTGATCATTCCATGTATATGAAGCCTTAGAAATACTTCTGTCACTCACATTTTCACAAAGAAAATATAATTTGTGGTTATTCGTGCACTGCATAGACAGATGGAAGCACAGCAGGTAGATAAATACTGACGTTCGCTTCTATGAATACCTTCGAAAGAAAGGTCAAAGGTAAGACAGTGAGTAAAGTGAATGTAGATTAGGCAGAACATCTGTTGAAGTGGGATATTAGGGAAAATATTCATTGCTTTTCAAATAGAAATTCTGCTTAAAAATTACTGATGGACATTTCCTTAATTATGAATTCTTTGCTATCCTTAACGTTAGTCTTTCAATAAAATGAAAAAGGAAAAACAACAAGCACAATTAACCCCAAGGGAAATTTTACTTCTATTTCAGTTCTATAATACCGGAACTTGCTTGGACTAGAAATAGCGGAAAGCGGCTTAGCAAATAGCTGGAGTACCAGAGGTGAGGCTGAAGGGCACTTTGGACAGTGTCACCTTGATCTTCCTTGTTGTCAGATGTAGTAAAATGAGAGACTTGGGTCAAATCCTGACCCTGGGCAGACCTGACTGTTGGTGCTTGTGTTGCCGTGATGCTCCCCGCGGGGCATTGCCCTCCTGCACGAGCAGAGCAGAGCTGCCCGTGCTCACCGCAGACCCCAAGCAAAATCAGTGACGTGAAATATGTGAGATCGGTGACGCGTGCGTACGCGGCGGTCATCCTTCCTACACCTGCTCTGACCTCACCTTCAGAGCAGGAGTGGATGGAGCCTAATTTCCATAATGTTGTATGAACAGAAAGATCCCACTAACCAAACGCAGTGTTTACGTGAAATACAATATATCACTGCCTCCTCTTGAACACTTCATTGATACTGTAGTTCTCAGGATTGATTAAATGTGGTTAAAATAATCATTTTACTTTCATTGCTTTGATGTTCCATTTTTCACCAGTCTCAACTATCGATTTATCATGTTCCCCATTTTGTATTTTTTATTGGACCAATTGTCCGTAACAGGTGAGTAAACAGATGTCATCGCGTTTTAAAGAGAGTGGGGAAAGGCACGAATGGCTGTTGCAAATCAATCGGAGAGAGAGAAAAGAGCCATTTGTGCCACGGAAATTCTCCCCACAAATCACCCCTGTGCCGAGAGCAGCCTGCTTCCGTCCGAACGCCGCTCTGCGGGTGCTAGCACCACCCTGGTCAAATACGGCTCGCGTTGCGTGGGAGTGCAGGTTCGGACGCTGTCAAAATGGAAAGTGTGCCAACTCCTTTGAAAAGGCAGCTCCTAAAACGGTTTCTTGCGCGGAGCAAGAAAGTCTTGCTGCGGGTCTCCTGATGAACTGAAAAGGCAGAAGGTTGGGAGCGAACGAACTGCCGGGTGGAGTGCTCTACCTGTCTACTCCAGGTAGTTGTTCGCATATAATGTCGCATAGATGGTTTGTACGTATTGAGTAGCAATTAAAATCTTAAGAGAGGCTTGTACGGCATTTTCCCATCTCACTTTTGCTGCGCCCACAGGCTCCTGGGAGAATAACGCTGCCTTCAGGTTGCTGTCTTTGCCCTCGGCTAGTGCAGGCGTTTATTCACGCTGCTGTTAACCAGCCCCTGCTAAGATCAGAGCTGCACAGTCCTTTTCCGGCTGACCTTTTGGCTAGAAAAATGCCATTTGATATCAACGAGAAAATGGCTGCTAATAGTATAACGACGTACGCTAATAAGGTGCCTGCCAGCCGAGAGCAACCTTTACATCGTTCCACGTGCAGTTGTAGCTGCCTGAGGAAGTTAAACAGCAGCGAGGAGACTGTCTGACATAAACAGACACGCGGCTTACTCCGTAGTCCTGACGTGCTGCGTTTTGCCCTCGCCTCCTTCTGCTGAGTACTTAGTGGCTCCTGAATTTTGAGAATTAAACAGAAAGGATTTTGCACGCGCACGTGTGTACGCACACGCACAAGCGTGCATCATTTTTGGTTGAATTACGATCATTTTTGTCAGTGGTCTGTTGGTTGGAGCCTTCCTGATGTTATTTTTTCACAGTTATCTCCTATTTTCTTTACATTTCTATCGTTATGCTAGTGAAGAGTTCCTCCATAGGCTTACAGTTTTTAACACCATGGTGTTAAAAAGAAGCGGTGCCAAACTAAAGTATTGATTGCCCCGTGTCGATAGCGTCCTGCCCCTTCTAACCGCAGTTAATGCTCTGACCGGGTTAAGTAGCTGCACTTGGCCTGCTTCAATTCCTCTCTGTTATTATTTTCAGATACCCTCTTTTACCCTAAAGTTAAAGTATCTAAGTGTTCTCCAAATTAAAGAGTTCTCTTCTCTAAATTAGCATCTTCCACCGAGGATCTCACCTCTCTGGGGACAGAGCTTTGTTCTTAAACTCTTCACGTAGCTGAAGGGTTCCTTGTTCAAAGGGTTTCCGTCAGGTTCCTTCCCTTCTAAAGCGCCTTGGCTTGCTGGAGGTGGTGTCCAGCTTCAAAGGGTCTGCCTCGCCGTCGCAGGCGGGGGCCTGCCTTCAAAGGCTGCGCTTGCTATAGCTGAAGGAGTTTAATGCAGTGAGCTGGAGGAAGTGCTAAATCATGGGTTTAAAATTTGATGATGGTCTCAGAGATTTTTTTTACTTCTTTTTCTAATCAAAGCTTCTCTCAGATAAACATTTCTCAAGAAAATCTGCTTTGAAACTGTAATAAAGAAAGGACACGGCATGTTATTTTTTACTCTTTCTTCCTAAATATCTGATTCAAAAGCTGTGAGACGTCTCTGGTATATTGTGTATACAAATATTTAACACCGAACATATGTTTATAGGTTTTTTCAAAGCCTAGAATGATTTCTTAAATAATTCTTCCTTTCCAGCTTGTATATTAAGGTGATCCTCAGCCATTTGACAGCTTGAATTACTCAGCGCTTAAGTGAAATTTGTTTCGTGAGTGATGCTTTATATCTGTGTACATATGGGTCTTTTTAATTTAGTATTCGTTATTTAAGCTTTTGAGTTTATTATGAAACAGTGTAATATGTGGTGTGATGACTAGGATTGCAGGACAGAACTGCTCTGATTCAGCCGTGCACGCTGGGCAGATCACATACATCTCATTAGCCTCATCTCGGGAACGTAAAAGGATGAGCATTAAAATCAAGGAAAGTTAGGGACACACAAGCTGTAGGGAGGAAAAAAAAACTGCTGAGGAACAGCTTACTCGGGGAAAAGGCAGGCTCGTTTTATAGTTGTTGTAAGAGTTGCAAGGGAGGAGCCCCTCAGGAGGGGATCTAGGCAATGAGCCGCTGCGCAGCGCGCGGGGTCAAGGCCTCGCCGTTCCGCAGTTGCCTGCAAAGAGCAAAGCCTGCCTGCCTCGGCCGGCGTTCACGGATTGGTGCCAGCCTCGAGCTGCTTTGGCAAGTTGCCGGGAGCTGTAGGGCTGAGCCTCTCCAGCATAGCCATCCACCTTCTGGAGATGAATGTGCACGCGGAAAAGTGAACATCCATGTTTGGATGCAATATTAAAGTGGTGTTTTTAGCTGCTTAGGGAAGGCTGCGGACGATGACCTGGAGAAAAAAAGAGTTCAGGGAAATAAGAGGTTGGAGGGGAGTGCAAAGCAAGCTTGAGTTGAAAAGAAGCTGGGTGGAAAATTCTCTCCAAAATTCATTCTTATAAACATGGTAAGCCTCTGGTCCTGAAACACTGTAAATAACCACCCAAGTCCAGAGACGGACTCTGTAGTAGGCCCTGGAGTTAGCCCATAATCTGTAACTTGTGCAGTTGGAACCATTTCAGTACCTTTAAGTTTTCAAACTATTCTTTAACTGAATAGAAAGTCATTTTATTTTCCGTGACCAGCGTGACAACTCAGCAGCATGAAAGGGAGTTGCAAGCTTGCCTATGGAGAGAAGATTCTTGTCTAAAGGTATCAGATTTGGATACACCCTTGCTGGCATTATCAGCTCACAAGAGAATCCAAATTCTGAACTTACGTGAATGTTGGAGCTCCCTGCAGTGTTTTCTCTCAGGCAATCACATTAGGATGCATAATGGAAACCATAATGATATAAATATTTAATTCTTGTAACCAGATTCTAAACAGTATAGAAATGTTGGCATAATTAATTTTCAGCCACTATCTTTATTCTTTCCTTTTCTAATTAGTAGAGTACAGCTGAGATGCTAGTACATAATTGATAAAAATGATGTTTTTAATTGTGTATGTATGATCATTCTTACATAGTTACATCAAATGAATTAAGTGTCATTGCCCTCGCTAACGTAGCTCAAGGGCTAGAGAGGATGTAACAGTAATTTTATGCTGGTGATAGAGTCATATTAGTTCTCATTGCTCTTCCTTCATCTGAAGACATCAAAGACCTTTGCAAAGCTGCAGGGATTATTCTGCTTCCAAACACGGGGAAATGGAGCCTCAGACAGCTGAGAACTCAGGTTTTGTATCACGAGCTCGTTCAATCGGGAGAGCAAAGTAAGTGCGATCGGCCTACGCAGGCGGCGAGGTGGAGCCCCGAGCTGAGCCTGCGCCTGTAAACCTTGACACAGGCCTCGGTCCGTGGTAGCGTAGGGTTTCCAGACAGATGCCGTAACTGTCAGGCCTGATGTTCTCAAAGACTCCGGTACAGCATTGCTTTCTGGGAGAGCTGCTCGCCCAGCCAGGCTTTCCCAGCAGTCCAGGGCTGGGAGAGTGACAAATACCTTAATGTGAATCGGAAAAGCAATCTTGACTACAGCAAGGTAGTTATTGATCCAAATTTGCTAAAGAAAAGATACTTGGAGAATTAGAAACCATCAAAATAAGCCTTTCCAAGTGAAGTATTTCAGAATCTCCAGGAACTTTTTTTTTTTAAATGGCTAAGAACATAAAAATAATGATTTCTTAATTCCACCACCACATTCAAAAATCAATTATTACATTCCTCTGCTCTAGTGAACTATTTGTTCCTTAATATAATGACAATCATCTTCCAAGCCAATTAAGTCCAGCACTACAGAAAATAAAATATTCATTAGAAATGTTATTAGAGAAATATATCAAATTATATTGAGGCGGTTTATTTTCAGTGTTCTCACAAGGTGCTTGTAAGACTGTGTTGCCTGATTTTAGGTAGCATCAGGACAGCCTTTTGCCATTCCAGTATAGATGCTTTCCCATCTAATTCCTTGAAAATCCCATACTGATGGAAAGAGCATATGCAGTGGCTTTGTGTGAAGTTGACTAAATAGGTACTTTGAATGAACTGGAACAGGATCTGGCATCTGTGTCTGGGCAAGGAAGGAAGCAGAAGCGAAGAGAGGCCTAAAAGCTGGACTTCAATCCTACTGTCTGTCCTGACCAAAAAACAACATGAAAATTCTCTGCCTCCAGAAGACACTATGGAGTCGCATATCACTTTGAAGGATGAAGGAACCGCTTAATGACAGGAGGCAACTTCAACAAGTTCTTGCTATCCCTTTAGGGTGGACAATATGTCCTTGAGAGCCTGGAGGCAAACCGTTTGGTGACACCACAGTGACAGCCATCTTTCACAGGGAGGTTTTGCCTCAATTTCTAATGGAAAAAAATCCACAGAAAATGAGTGTGCGGAGTCTCAGTCTGCCTGCGCAGCTGGCACTCAAGACTCTTGGGCTTCTACCCCTTAATCCATACCTGATGTCCAGAGAGGTCAGTGGAAAGTCAGGCCCTGAGTACAGCTTAGATCCATACATCTGTTTTGGGAACCCGTGAATGTGAATCTTCTGCTAAAATTCATGGATTTTGTTCTTCTTTTTGGGAGGTGTGACTGTTTAAACCTACGTGGAAGTCAAACCAGCCCCATCATGTGAAGGTCAGAGCTCTAACGAATAGAGAGAACCTGCTCTACTGAGAGGCAACTTTCTATTCGGAGAGTAGCTGCCCTGATGTTCCTGGATGATTTTCACTCATCTAAATAATCCTTTCGGTTAATATTAAATATAATAATACATTAATATTTAATGCAGAGTTGCTTCTAGAAAGAAAAACTGAGTTCATTGGACAGAATTTAAAAAATGATCTAGTCAAATAGTTATAATTGATTCTATGTAATCTCTGTTATAGAACAGGGCGAGACAGAAAGGAAAAAAAAAAACAGTGACCTTGTTTGTGTGCGTGTTGATGTACTATTACTTTCTCCTTCTTTCTTTACGTCTGGGAATCTCTAATGCAGCTGACAGTGATTTAGGGTGTTTTTTAGAAGTGTTTGAAATAATCTCTGTTTCCTGGTAATTTTAAGATATACATTGCCCTTGTGTTCACTGACCTAGCTAGCTAATGATACAGAATATTTTCTTTTTTATTTTGAGTAATGATGGGCAGTATTGAATAATTTTTAATTACCAGAGGCAAGCTTAGTTCATTGGATGAATGTAAACACTGCCTTTGAATGTAAAATTGCCTTTATTACAAAAGAGAGAGTAATATGAACCTGACCTGAGAATATATATTTTTAATTAGTGACATACTTGCAGATACACAGAGTAATCAGCCAGTTTTGTTTTTTAATAAGTATTTTAAGTGTGAACCAATTCAGCAGCTAGTCTCAGTGCGCTGTGCAGGATTGCTTTGGAATAGATGGAAAAGCTACTCAAACGGGCTTTAAAAATAGAAAACAGGTGGAGGAAATTCTTTCTTAGAGACTAGAAAGCCCTAGATGTTAACGAAGTAGGCAATACGGTTTTTACGGTTTTGCAAGCTGTGACATATCAACCACCCTTCTCTGTGCGAGGTGGTTTTAACAGGAGGGTTATCCATTTCAGTCGCTGCTGGCAATAACCATCTTCTCTTAGCTCCTTCCAGATGTGCTGAGGAGTTATCGATAGGGCTGCAGCTGAACCCTCCAGTTCAAGAGAGAGTCCCTGTTAAGAAGACTTCTTAAATGCGTGCTAAAGTTTAAACACGTATTTAAATGCTTTTCAGGGTGGTTTACAGCACACAGTAACTGCTTTCCCGCCTCGGGCTTTCAGTGGGAAATGATGGTGAGCATGTGTGCTGGCGGGCGTGAGGGGTTGCAGCGAGGGCAGAACAGCATCGTGTATTCGCTGGAGATTCGGGGGGGCGGAGCTGAGGATTTCGTCCTTCAAGGATGTTACTGTCTGTCTGTCACCGTCTTTTTCTTATTATAAAAAATATGGAAAAGTCATAAGAAGTGTTTGATCAAAACGCTGAGTTTGACTGGGTTAAACTGAAGCATCCGCACCAGGCAGAATGCTGCTGCGGGCCGGACGAGGCTGATGTGCGGCTCCAGAGGAGAGTGGTTTGGCCAAACAGCCCAGGCCCCGAAGACGGAAACAGGTCTGGCACGTGCAAAAGCAACACTGGTGTTCCCTGGTTTGTTAGTATGAAAACCCTTAAATGTTGAAGGGCCAAGGCAGAGGTTTCAGCACTACCTCTGTAGAACCTGCGCTAAGTCTGTGCCCCCTTTTAGGCACCCACAGTCTGGCCTGTTTTAGCTGTAAAACATTGTGTCCTCTTACGGTGTTGTGCAGTATACAGGCAATTATCAGTTGTTAAGATACTGTAGAAATCAGAGAGGTACAAGCATGAGCCCTTTAAGGTCAGTACTAAAGGACCCGCGTGTTTCCTGGTGATATTTTGCATGCATTTTGCCACAACTTCTGTTATCACGTGAGAAACCAGGCAGCAATGACACCCGTCAACATGTCGCTCCTTTTTAGTCGCCGCGCGCCTGCGTCTAAGGGTCTGTCCTTACAAAGCAAAAGCCTCCATGCGTTTCTGCTTGAACATATGACATCTCTTTTCACATAATTAATAGACGTGGACATAACCAAGATTGGTTGAACAGCATGCGATAAATGATATCAGTAAAATTATAATAAATATTTCAGCAGTTCCCAGCCTGGTAACAAGAATGAACACTGCTCAACAGAGAGGTGAAAAGAGGTGGAATACATGCCCTAGATCAAAGGAGCTTTGTCATCTCCAGAATTTCAAAAGAAGCCATTTCACTGCCTGCATAGTGTATGGAGAGTTTTATCTCTTCCCTAAAAAACAAAAAATCAAAGCGCCAGAGAGCTCTCCAAAAGAAATGGTACAATATTTTCTTATTGACAGCAAAGGCGAGTTTGTGCCTCAGTTCATCAGTGGAGCACAACGACGTGTCATGCTTCTTTCTTCCCTGTAGTCAATAAGGGAAAAGAAGTTCAATAAGAGCAGCATTATAAAAGTCAGCAAAATCCAAATGTTGATTTTTTCCCAGGGTTTTGAATTGCTTCTCGTCATTGCTGAGGATTTAAACAGTGTTGTCTGTGCTCATGGAGTGCTTATCAGCATCGTCACCATTAGCACCTGCAGCTTCAGGAGTTAAGGCAAGGAGAAATAGCGGAGGAGATTCCCTTCTCTTCCTCTTCCCCTTTGGCTCTTAGAAATGCGTTTCTGCAGACAAAGCTGAAGGCGGTTCAGAGCATGGGCTCCATGGGCTGCTTCTGTTGGTATTATAATTTAATGGTCATAATCTGGTGACACTTCAGAGATCTCAGATTGTACCACATCATGCAAGGCAGTAAAAGGTAGTCCCTACCCAAAGAGTTTACAAGACTAAATGTCTTGTAAAGGTTAAAAGATAATTTTTAAAAAGAGAAATGAGATTTAGTAACAAAAATAGCAGGATTGGGGTACAGAGTTGCTGATCACTAAGTCGCAGATGCCAGAATTCGCCTCCTTCCAGCCTGCCAGTTCTCAGACTGGCTTTCTCCTCCAAGCATTGCCAAAAGAAGAGCTAAAATATTTTATTTCTGCAATTGTTAACAAGGTACTTATTGCTAGTACCCAGGACTCTTACTCCAAGGTACTTAATCCAAACTTTTGGTTATGATAAGTGTGTGGGCACCAAGCCATCCGTGTAAATTTGTGCCAGGAACTGCACAGATAAAACCGTCTGAATCCGAGGTCCGAGTTGGTTTGCCGCAGATAGGTTTTTAAACCCAAACCAGCTGAAGACCAGAAAGAGTCCCAAACGAAAGGCCTCCCTTGCTCTCTCCCCTTAATCTGTTTTAGTGCTGTTCCTTCTGCCACCCACCCTCAAAAGCAACATATTTGCTTTCTTCAGTATATTGACTAAACCTTTGTTTTTAACAAGTTGAGGGTTTTTTCAATATTGTGAAATTTCAGTATTTTTTTGGTTGTGTTCAGGGAGGACTCAAATAAAACCAAAAGTCTGGGGGAGATGAGGCAACAAAAGTTGCCACCACTTTGTTATCACGTGAGAAACCAGGCAGCAATGACACCCGTCAACATGTTGCTCCTTTTCAGTTGCCGCGCGCCTGTGTCTAAGGGTCCGTCCTTACAAAGCAAAAGCCTCCGGCATGGGTTTCTGCTGTCTCGGGGTTCGGTGAGGCCAGGGAGGAGGGCGATAGGGTGCTGTATGGAAATCGTGCCCCCCGCGCCTTTTGTTCAAAACAGAGGGCGAAAGCAGTGCGCAGGAGGAGGATTCCTCTTCGAGGTTGCTTGGTTTGGGCAGGGTGGCAGCCGCTGCCTGCAAGTGAACAGTGGGCAGGGAGCTGCGTGTTTACGTATCGCTTGGGCTTTGCATCCGTTCCCAGTTCTTCTGTGCTGGAAGAGGGCTTTTCCAAGCAGGCTTCGGCTAGGCAGGAGCGTGCACGTCCCCAAGGCCGTGGGGCAGCAGGAGGAGCGGAGCGGCGGAGGAGCCCGGGAAGCCAGGTGAGGCTGCAGACACCCTAAGTACCGTGCTGCAAAGGAGCTTAAAACTTCCTTCCCGGCTCTTTCCTTTACCGCTCTCCCCAAGGACAGCAACAGAAGAAATTAGAATCAAGATTATTGACTTCAAAGGTCATGTTTGGTGCATATGTGAGCTGGTAAAATGAAATGAAAGTTTCTTCGAAGATGATCAGCAAGGCAACTGCCAAAGCCCCAGTAAAACAAGTCATCCACTGGGCAGCCAGGAGATAGCTGGAACCCCAGAAATTTAAGTCTGGCTTTATCTGTTTGGTACCATCTTGCAACACTTGGATTATTGACTGAAGCTTTTGCCTTCTCCTGGCACTGGTCAGTACTGGTTATAGGTTGAACACATTTAAATCTTGTTGTGATTTATTTCTCATTCTGTTTTAATACTTTTGACCTGTTCTGAAGTGCTTGGCTTGCTCCAGGTCTGTCCGTGCCAGCTGCAGTAGGGTTGCTGGATTTTTCTCATTTCCTGAGCAGCTTTGTGGCATCCTTTTCAGCTTTGCATCCTCCTCTTCAAATTTGAGAGGTCAGAATAGAGCAGCCTCAGAAGAGGAATAACCACCACTTGACATATTTAAGGACTGGTTTATAGAATAAGTGATAAGGAACTTGCAAACTCATCAGGGTATCGTATAGCTACCACCCCAGGAAAGATATCAAATGAGCAACTGAAATAAACTCAAACCTAGGGCTATTCTGTAATTAGAATTCTATGTTCATTATTCAGTAAAGTAAATGATGCCTTAATGGAAAAATACATTATCACAGAATAACAGAATTAATAGCAATCAGGTGATACTGAGTTAATTGGAGTCTTTGTTCCTTAGACTTTGAATTTCTGTATTTTGAGTCATGCCTTTTATCCTTCCTAAAGAGCTGTTTGACCGACAGCACGGGAATGTAGATCCTGAATAGTTAAAAGCTGTGTTGCAGCGTGCATCGGCAGTGCATTAACCGCGAGCAACCTGAGCCGTAGCAAGACAGGATGGGGCTTCCCTGGCCCGGCAGCTCTTTGGAGGGAGGTAGCGAAAGAGGATAATTAGGATTGGAGGCTGCTGGCGACTGCTGCCGCCGCTGCCCGGCCCGGTGTGTCGCGTGCTGCCCGATGTGACAGATGGTACGTTACGGGCTCAGAGCTAAAGCAGCACCACAGGTGTTATATCAGTAAAGGGGAAGGCACCAGCTCACCTAGAGGGAGGAGGGAGGTCTACAAGCAAACAGGCAAAGACTCCAAGGCTCAGAAGCCCCGTGAGTAAGCGCGTCGCCTTTTCTGAAGGGTGATTAGCAATCAAAAGAAGACAACCTGAGCGGAGTTGTCATCCCTAACCAAATGGACTGTCACAGCATTTAACTTGCTTCTTGCTGGCAGCAGGCTCTCTGTCAAAGACTGCAGCCCGGAGGAGAAAGGAAAGGGGCAGAAATAGCAGGTGTTTGACAACGGAAACGATGCTCGCTGTATTGTCATGGTCCCTGAATTTTGAAAGGCCGGCATCAAAATATTATGACTCCCAAAATGTTGTAATTACAGTATCTCAACTCACGCTTGTCTTCAGTCTGTGCCTCAGACCTTATGTTTAATCTCTTTAATGTACTATAATTATATCTTCAATGCGGATCGATTATCTCAGAATAGGGAAACAAATTACCATCATTATCTCCAATTATTCTTTACATTTTCTTTTATCCTTTTTTGTTTGCTCGTTTTCTTTACTGCTGACAAAAATGTAGTTCTCAGTCATGCTTCTTTGCTCTTCTTTGCCTGAACATGTATTTAGCAGTAAAAGATCTGTCAAGTAATTCTTCACTTTACTGTTATTCCCCAGTCCTCCTTGTTGTGCAAGTCATTACTCTACATATTCAAATACATTAATTAGAAATACCTCTCTCCAGTAAGACCAAAGATCAGGAGCACATTGACTCTTTTCAATCTCTTACCCTCCTCTCTGAAGTACTTACTTCAAATTAACACACACAATATCTACAAGAGTGAGATTGATGTCTGCAGGAATCGAGTCCACTGTGATGGTGATTCACAAGTTAAAGCTCACTTCATCTGCACTGATGCGACAGCTAATGGGTCCTATTATGCTGCTGACCTGTGAATTAGAGAATAATTTGTTACCATTCCACTCCAACTATAAATAGATAATGAAATTAGCACTCTAAAAATGAGCCTTAAGTTACAATTGTAGTTAGACTACAATCCACTAAAGGAAAGGACTTCAGCCTCTGACCTTCAGCTGCATCTTGTGATTTGGTCATTGCAGAGAAGTCACTGTAGCATGGCACACACTGCTTGTAAATCCTGCACACCTAAAAGCGACATCGGTTCGTGAATCTCACTCTTGGTGGCCTTTTTTGCCTAAATTATCAACTTTGGTCTGCAGGACAATTTATCTGAATTGGGTAAAATAGATAACTGTATATTGTCTGGAATACTGTGAGAAAATGATTTTTTGTGTTACACTTGTATCACTTGTTGTGGTCTTGGCTGGAATCTGTGAATGAAGGCCAAGTACCTGAGCCTTGTGAAGAAGACAACCAAAATCCAAGTGTGTTTTCTTCTTTTCTTTTATTTTTTTTTAAGGGGAATGGTTTTGTTGTAGGGATCATATCTCATTTTGTCTGAAACAACCAAGCTTAGTTTTCAAATATGTTAAATACTGCACTGTAAAATCACGTTCTATATAATGGGAATTTCTACTAAGAAATACTGAGAGTGTTTAATCTTGTGTAAAACAAATCATACCCCTCAGGTCTTTTTTCTCCATTTTATGAGGACCTTCCTCTTCTGATTGCTTTCCCTTTCATTTCTCACTTACATTTCACTGCTGCCCTCCAAGGCAGTAAAGAACTGAGGTCCCTAAGAAACAGGCAAGTACTTAGCTCAGAATTACATCCAAACCCGAGTGCTGCTTGCAAGTGGTAATTTCTATCAACTGTATTGCAAATTAAAATGCTGAAGTGCTGGAGAAAGGGGGTGGGGAAGTACTGAATTTGATAGCAGATGACATTAATGGGCTGAGAAAACAATGTCTTTTTAAAAGTTGGTCCCAATGTTCAATGCATACCTGTTTTAATTACCCAGGTGTGAAAAAATAAAAAATTGTGCTTTGCTGGGAACATTTCAAGGACTGCCAGTGTCGACAAACGGCAAGGCACCGCCTAACCCCAGGTGGGCCAGCGGGACGCTTTGCTTAACCGTCTGAGTAGATTGACTCAAAGCTCCTAGAAACCCAGAAATGCAACGCAAAGGTTAAAGCTGCGCTTTGCCGTGCAGCACTTCGTTGGCTCGTGCCAGCGGGCGTGTTTGTAAAGCCGAGGCGAAGGGTAAGATGTGGGGGAATTTTGAACAGCATTTCTGTTCTCCCCGTTTCTCTTTCGTTATCTGTACTCCTGTGGGTGCCTCACACTAGAATTTGGTATGAACAGTAACAGCACAGTTAAAGATGAGCACAGTGCGTGGGTTTAGGTGTTAATGCAGACATCAGAAGCTCTGATGAGGCGGCAGCTCTAGCTCTTTTCCCCCAAAGTTTGTCTGTTCGTATGAACTGCAGCAGCACCCAGGAAGATTTGGCCAAGGGCCAGAGCTGGTGTTGGAGTTGAACAGGTCAAAGCCGTGATGTGGAGGGTGTCCCATAAAGCTTGTAATCTAGGGTCTGGAATGTTCTTTAGTGAACTATTAATTGGGACGGGTAGAAACCCGGCAGAGCAGTGGCTTCTGAAATGTCCTGCTGTGCACGCTGCTGCCGTTCCACTTGGCTCTGCCCGTCGGGAGGCACAGCCCTTCGGCACTAAGGCTGTTCGGAGACGCCAGCTCAGGCCTCTGCTCGGGCCCATCCTGCGACCTAGCTAGCTCTTCCCAAGGTACTACTCCTCGCAGCTTCAGGAGCTTGTGAGTAGCTGAAAACTAGAGCGAATAGGAAGCTGTAAAGATTGAATAAACAGTGTCTTTGAAGGCAGCAAGCCCTCTCTGGTTACGTCACTCCAATCCAGATAGCTGCTTTACCTTTTCAGAGAGGTTACCTGCCGGTCTCCAAGTTTGGAAAGCCTTTGGTAAGTTATGCGCTGTGTTTGTGTATCTACTGTCTACTGAGAGGCTGGTTAGTTACTCGGTTTGCTTTTTTAGTATGTGCAAGTATCCTCCATGACTGGGTTGCATTCAGAAGTTCTGGTGGTGCTAGCCCAAGATAGTGTGCAATCCTGTCCTGTGTAGCCCACAGCAGAGCTGATCTTTTTTTTTAGGGAAATACATGTCATTCACTCTAATGCCTTGATCTATAAATGGGGCAGTTCTGGTGCTTGATCAAAAAGCTGCTACTGAGTTGAAAGTTGAGCAACAAGGTTGCGTGGAAAGTATCACAGACAAGTTCGAATACTTGCTTTATGATAGCTTACTTGAGGAGAAGGCTCTCTGAGAAGGAATCTCCACACTGAAGGTCTCTGGCTGCTAATGCTCCTTCAGGCCATCTGACTGCAGAGGTCCCAGCTGAGCAAGTGTGGAGCAGAAGTAAATGGCTTTGTAATAGACAATTAGACAGGAGGTGGTGACTGAAATTGCTGCTGCAGTGAAAATATCAGTGCTATCTTGCTAGTAGTAACAATCCTACCTATAGAAGTGGACATCTTAAAAGATCATTAATCATGACGTTCCTTGATAATTGACCAAAGATGGAACAGAAGAGAGCCTCAGGGGCTGGGAAATGTAAATGGCAAAAACTTCAATAGATGAGTTGAAGATTAGGAAGAAAACATTAATTTGTCATTACTAGGAACTATTTAGAAAGCCTAGTGAGAAGCTAGAACTGAGTGCAGATGTATTTGCCTGCATTTAAAGTGCAGAGAGTAGAAAGGATGTGAGGCTGCTGCAGTTGACCTTTGTGGGCTTCCAGTTTGCTGTGGGGAGCAGTTTTAATTTGTGGATTACTTCGGAGACCTGGAAATGTAGTGTCTGGTAGGCTCAAGGAACTCCAGTGTCTGCCTCCCACCTCAGTGGTGGTTCTCCAGGATGCTCTAGCCAGCAGTTTGCCCTGAAGATGCAGGATGCTCGAGCTCATTGCGGGGCTGTCAACCCCATGCACTTGGGTAAAGGAAAGGAAGTGAAAGGCTACTTTTCCATTTCTTTCTCTTTGTATCTAGGGGTTTCTCTCTAAAACAGGCAAATGCTCTACTGTGGAGAGGATTTTGGCCTGTGCTGTCTTACTTAAGTACAACATTAACATATATTTTTATATCACCATCCAGTTACTACAATAAATTCCTTTCATTTAGACTTGTAAATACAACAGCATCCTTGCTGTGATCTGTATGACAACCAGCAGAGATGAAATTCTGAGGCTCTTCCTACATTCTGAAGTCTTCAACAACCTGCAGTCAAACTCACAGAAGTTGAGGGTTGCTCTGAGATCAATAAATAGTATCTGCAGCGACCCATTATGGAAATGAGGAAAGCCAAGGGGAGTCCACCGGCTCTTTTGAATGAACAGTGTACCAGAAGGGGAATTGCTAGAATTGGCTTTTAAAGAACATGAAGTGCTTATGATGCTAATATAAGGGCTGAGGGGTGATATCTTTAAATGTCTTTGGCACTCGTTGCCTGCTGCGGTTGGAAAGGTAGTTACATTGCATTGCAAACGGCTGTCATACATTAGAGTCATGAGGAGCAATCACATTAGAAAACTGGGAGAGAGAGAAATCAGTGAAATCTGGAATTAACCTGACAAATCTCTCTGTAATGAAGTCCTCTTCAGGGATGAATCCAGGTGAGGGCACGGGTGCTATTACAAGTTTTCACTAATAACAAGTAAAATAAGACCCCAAACTTCTTATTAATAATTTTACACATTAATATATTTGAATTGTCTTTGTTTTCTAGTGCCAGTAATGAGGACTGTCAGACTTTCTAAGGAGTTAAGTGTTTGTCTAGTGAAGTTTCCTGGGAATTGTTGCCTAGTAAATGGTCAGTACTGGAGGGGAAAACAGGTAATATATGTTACAGTACAGCAGTATAATGAATTAGTTAAAAACAAACAACATCCCGAACAGTAGATTGCCAGGGCAGGTCTGTGTCTGCCAAACAATATTTCCGTGCCAACTTTCCAAATGAAGCATAGCCAAAAATGGTAGCGCAATAACTCATCATGAAGGGAGAAAGCTATTGCAAGGGGATGAAGCAGCAGCAGCAGCTCGCCGCAGGGGCCGTCGATTAAGGGCCCAGTTCCCGGTTCTTTACCTTGGGCAGTAATTTACACCAGTCCTGCAAACTGTGTAAAGTGTTAATGTATGAGAATGGCCACACGCCTCTGCGGAAGCGCAAAGTGGGCACAAGTCGTGGGCACAGAGGAGCTGAAGCCAGCGCTCGCTGGGTTAACGCTGACGCTGGCAGCAGTGCAGCCGGCCGAGCTAGTGGGAATATCTCCCATGTGCTTACAGGTTTAGCGCCTTTGCTCAGCGGGTGATACAGTGCTGGCACTCTTCAAGAGGCATAAGGAATACGTGAGGCATTTTACACCATGGGAGATAAAATTGTCTCAGGCAAAATAGGGGAAGTGTAAAGGGTGACTTGTGTAGCCTGCTCTCCGAGCCTGCAGTCACTGCTGTACCCTGTGTCAGCAAATTAAGGTGAAACAGCAGAGACACGGGCCAAACACAGCTCATTTTAGTCACCCTGCCAAAGCCAGATGTCTCCATTCACTTTTTAACAAAGAAACACCCTGCCATGCCAAACAACTAAAATAAGATTCATCAACAAGATGGAATTCAACTTATTACACACTTGAGTGCCCATTAGCAGAGCAGAAGATGATGCATGATTGCTGCTTCCAGCATGTGGTTAGTGAGGAAGAAACGCTAGTGCCTCAATCGCGGGCAGTAATGGAAAACATCTGCCTCATTTGCCGTTTCAGTGAGACTGCAGTGCAGGATACGTCCTCCGACCTCACCGCTCAGATCCAGCTCATTCTTCTTATCACAATCCTTCAGCACCCTCTGAGTTTGGTGAGAAATGCTTTTGGGGAGGGAAAAGCAAAAAGGAATCAAAAAGAAAGGATCATTATGTAGTTTTCCATGGTGGATAATACCCACATACGTAGGAAAGGTCATGGAAATTGAGGTATTAAGAGTCTACTCCAGTGTGTTACATACAGCCACACTTCACTGAAATTTTGCAGTTCTTACTAGACCTACAGAAGTTGAAAACTATTACATATATACGGGAAAGGAGGCTACGTTGAGAATTTCCACTAATGATAATATCCTATGGTTAAAATGAACTTAGATGGCATTTCTTTCTACTTCCATTCTCCTGATTTTTTTTCCCAGTGCATTACTGACCCCTAGTCACAAAGTCACTGGCGTTGGACGTTGAACCTAAGCTCAGCTTCAGTAACGAACTGCAGGCACTAGAGTCTGTTCTGAAAAGGAACAAAAAGTTCTCACCTTGCTAGTCATTAGCTAGATTGGCCTTGTCAGAGGAGTAGGGACATTCCTTAATTTGAGGAGCCATTTGCAATAATGCCTTAAGTTTGTGACTACAGCGTGCCAAAATTTCAGCTGTTGCCCTGAAGTTTAGATGTCTCAGACCCACATACCCAACTCTGAGGCACTGAACATTGCAAAGGTCCACCTATTCCATTGCTTGAAGTAGGAGTTTGTGATAAAGAACATAAATCACGGGCCTTTTCAGGACCCATCTGTGAGTAGGAGTCCACAAATGCTGCTCAAAATCCAATCCTTTTTGCCGTTAAAATATACAACTCTTATCGTGCACGATATCCTTTCCAAGGGTGCTTCCCAGGTGATGCTGTGGTGGGACGGGAAACAGGTATCTTGTTCCATCTGCACCGTTGTAGAGAACAGGTTGAAAAACAGTGGCTGAACTAGTGCCTATTTGACTGCAGAGTTTGCTGGACAGCTTCTCTCTTGATTTATGCCTTTAATGCTATATTCAGTATGAAAATGAATACGATTGCCCTTCCAGTGGTACATAGTACATCTGTCAGATACTTTTTTCAAAAGATCTTGACTCTGTCCTTCTGTGCTGTAAGTAATTTTTTAAAAAGCCTATTTGCCCTCCAGTTTTCACTTTGGTACGCTCCTTGTTTTTCTGCATTTATTACTGATTCTTCACCATTAACAAAACTGAGAACTGCAGGACATGAATTTTAACAGAGTCTGTGTTTTATCTGCAGTCATCAAGGGAAGCCATATTTCTCTATGTCTTTTGGCGTTTTAGTTCTACACATCACAACGGATGGGCTCTCTGCTCACCCACTCACCCATGTGCATTAGCTCATTGACAAAAACCTTGTAATTAGAGAATGCTAGAAATCATACCCTTGGGCTGCCAAACTGCCAGAAAATGTCAAACTATTGTGGATTTAAAAGCCAACAGTAAGCTGCTTAGCCAGAAAGACAGAATTGGCATAGTATTATGTTGCTTCAAATCTTTACTACTGTTTTGCGTGAGGTTAGCAAGGTTGGGAGAAGGCGTCGCAAACAAGCCGCCAATTGCTTTGCGTACCTCATATGGCAGAAGTGTTTCCCGCATAAGCTCTGGCCTCTATACCCCAAGCTATACAGTGCAGGGTAGGCATCATACTGTTCACAGTAGCAAACTGGAGTCTGTTCTGCTTCTGTTCATAGAGGATTGCACCAGCAAATCCTGGTCTAGCCCTTCGGACCTGTTCCACTATACATAACTGAAATGCAAAATGCTGTGGTAAGTTCTTTAATTTTGTTCCCCATCTGAGAACAGTAGGGAACGGTGGGAATGATAAGCCATAAGTTGCCAGGAAAATGTTAGTAGCTCTGGAGCAACATTTGGGGGAATTATCCACATATATATTGTAGCATTTACCTTTGCCAGGGCAGAGCATCAAAGGGAAGGACTCTGCATTCCCTTTCCAGCTCTTTCCCAACTTGACCGGTCAGTATGACGTGCACATTTCTGTAAAGATCCTTCCCTGTTCTGGATAGGAGGCTAATATTGCTGTAAATCCAAGTGCCACTGTTTAACAGTGATACTGAGACTTTTCTCATGGTTGTAAAATGATCCAGGACACTTTGGTGTGAAAGGTGCCATGCAGCTGTGATACATTTTTGCACATATTTTGCCCTGTAAGCACTGAGCTAGTGCCAAGTAAATGGAAGGCTCATGAGTGGCATTAGAAATTACATTAGAGATGGCATAAACCATGGGCTAGAGCCATGTGATCTCTTGGCAGGGAGCAACCCTGGAAGAGATGGGTGTGTTGCATTGCCAGGCTCAAGAAATGGCACTTGGAGAAAGATGTGTGTATGAATTTAAGGTTAAGAACACAAGAACACTGCTCGCATCCAGAGCAGTTAAATATGCTAAATGTTTTTCTAGATGAGCTTAAGGCTTGACAGGCCTGGAAGTTTAGATCTATGACAACAGCATTTATAGAAACTTTGCAGACTTCCTTCAAACATACATCTAGTGTGGGTTTCTGCAGCAGAGAGTCATATTCAGCAATTCAGAAAAGGGATTTTCAAATAACTTTTTGTCTGTGTCCTTGCTGTTTTGCAAGAAATGGTAGAGTTAGTCACCCACATGAAATTACACTTACTTTTATTTATCATTCACTGAAATGCAAAAGTGTTCTCAGCTGTCTTTGGAAATGTATCTAATATATCAGGCAAGCACTGAAAATTAGTTGTAAATGAAATCAAAGAAACAGCTGTCACCTCTTTGGCTAGCTGATTCATTTTTTTCTGAGTCATAACAATTACATTTCAACATGTTACCCCTGTCAGACTGTTCAGGTGCCGACTGCAGTGGTTGCTGCTCCTACTTGCTGGTAGGTTGGGGGGGGGGTTCAGCTCCTTGGCAGTGAGTTTCTGGGCAGCCAGAAGCTGCTTAGCGTACCCGCACTTGCCCAGCACTTAGCACACCCTTGCTTTAGCAACACTTAGCACACTCTGCTGAAACTTCTCCAGTTAGATCTCCCTGCTGCACGCAGCAGCCACGGTGCCTCAGCCATGGGCAGCTCCTTATCTACTGACCCTGTGTTTCCTGAAGCAAATCTCGCCAGACCCCCCAGCCTGTTCAGAAGCACCATTACCCTGCTTGGTATCCACCAGATATTTCTTAGCTTCCACTGTCCTCTAGTGGTACTCAATTTCTGAAACCTTCTGAAGGCTGCTCGCAGGTTGCCAAGTCCAGGCCAGGCTACTTGGCTGATGGGTTTCTTCATGGGCTGGTTTCTTCGTTCAGGGCCAGGCTTGAGCAAGCAAGATGCTGTTCAAATTTGTGTTGGCCATGGCACGTGGGTGGGTTTCTCTGGAGGAAAATGTCTCTGTCTGAATGGTTGGCTTGCCCAGTTGTTGTGCTCCACTCTTCCTGCTCCCCAGCCTCTCCATTGAGACCCAGGCTTTGCAGGCCAACAAAGGGAACGCGTGAATGTGTGTGCCTCCAGCTCTTCTCCGAATCTTCCTTATCTCTCATAGCAGTGTCTAAGCCCCCGGTTCAAAACATGGCTGAATAACTGAAGAGATGCAGGTGCCTCATGCAGATGCCACCACATTCAGTCTTCCTGTTTGCACTGCATTTCAGTGGGAAAGGTTTTTTTTGACCCAGGCTGTAATTATTTGATTAGCATAGATGTGAGCAGTAGCATTCAGGTGAAATCTCGTAGATTCATTCCTTTTGTTGTGCCTGGTAAAAGGATTGGTGCGGCCACTACAGATGTGCGGCGTGACAGCTGGTTCCTCAGCTGGGGGTTTTGCAGCCGGGGTTCGCGGGAGGAGGGACTGAACTTAAGATGTTGTCAAAATGCAGCTTGCAAAATGTTGTAGGCATTAGAGGGAAAAGATGCTTGAAAATATAAAACATCAACGAGCCTTTGTTTTTAATAAACCTGATTACCCTAAAGAAATGAATAATGTTTGTTATAGTGTTATAGTGTGACTAAGTTTGTTGTATTTCCTGAATTCATTTTTAAAATATCTCTTATCCCTCAACTGCATTAGAAGGCTAGCTGAATATTTATAAAATCATTATTTCTGTAATATTCAGATCACTTTATCAGTATTCCTACAGGTGATGCAAAATATAACTGAATAATTCTCAGAAATCTATTTATTCAACAAACCTAAGCCCAAATTCCACAGAGACTTAGGTGTACACTTAACGTCTCTCAGGTGAGTAATCCTATTGGACTCAGTGTCAACATTTGCATGAGTGAATGAATGTTGACACACGTAGGGCTTTCTCCTTTTCTGATATCATACTTATTTACATCATACTACCACGTTGAATTAATTAAATGACTGATTCTTTGATTTTTTTTCCTTCTTTATGCTGACTGTGACTACTCATGGCCCAAGTTAGGTTTGTTGGCCATGATAGCTTAGGTAATTCCTGTTTCATTTTGGGTAAACATACAAACCCCAAGAGCCATCTCAGATGAAAACAAATTTTTTAAAAAGTGTGGAATTATTGGGGTTCACTTTCAGTGGGCACCAGAGCACACTCTAGTTAAGGTGAATCACTCTCTGAAGGCCACTGTCTACACAGGACTCAGACTTCCAACTTTGCATGCTCTGAATTGTATCCAAACTAAGGGTCCAAAGATGGTGAGAGGTCTTTCAGTGAAGTTGTTCTACCTGGGCTCCTTCTGTATTTTATGGAGAAAGGATCCTGCCTCAGAGGTGTGGTCAGAGCAAGAGCTTAATTTAGCTGAGCAGATTTATCATCAGAGAGGGCTTGTCTGTCTTTATTCACTGTAAAGAGGAGCCCAGGGAGTTTAACCTTGCCAGGCTGACAGTAGGCCTCGTGAATCCCCCATCCCTACATTGCCTCAATTGACAATTGCTTTGCGGTACCTTGCTGTAGTATAGACACTATTTATAGCAGAAATAACGCCCTTGGAAGACTTGCAGCAAGTCCTGCAAGGCTTCATACCAGGAACGTAACAGAGATATGCAACCATGGCAGCGTATGAACAGGTACAAGAAAGAGAAAAATAGTCATGCTGGTATGACCATATTATTTATTATCCTAAAGTGTTGTTCAGATATGAATATGAAAGATATTCAGCAAATATTATTCTCATCAATATTTACAAATATATCAGGTATGGATTGGCTGTATTCATTCTGTTTTCTGTTCTCACTGGAGAGCTTTCAAATGAAGATTTTTCACCTTTGCAAGAGTTTCTCCTGCCCTTTGGCAGCCCATGAGAGAAAAAGAACATCTGAGATTTGATTAAATCTGTGTGAGGGGAACTCCATGGCCGCAAAGCACCATGCAGCTGCTGGAACAAATTAATCTGTGGTATAAATCCACATTGCACTTCTGGAGATCTGACCCATTGCACAACATGGTGATCCTTAATGATGTGACCCCTGTGCACCAAGCAATAGCGTCTGTCTGAAGTGTCTTTGAGATTCATCCCATCAACCTTCAAAATCAAATGGTCTTGAACACAGAAAGAAAAAAACAATGTTAACTGAAGACAGTGTCTTCATTTTTTTCTGATTTTGCTTTTATTGCTGCATTTCAGGGGGAACTAAATATAAAATATATCTTCTGTTATTTAGCCAATGCTTAGTATGCCAGTATTAATAGCAAAATGCTGCTCAGGAAGCGTGTGTGTGTGTGTGAACTTTTGTTTGACCTGTGCAGTTGTTGAGATAGTTTAGGAGAAATAACAGTAATTTCGCTCATGGTTTCATTCCAGTGGCTTATTTCTCCGTGTTATGCCATAAGCTTCTTCAGGGGGATCTGAAGAGCTGGATTTATAAAGGCAATGGATAATTTCTTTGCAAAAAACAAAATGAACATTATGCATGTTAAGTTAAGGGTAAACAAATCTCATGCTTCAGGGCACAAAGTGATTTCCTATTGGGCTCAGGAAAGATGTTTTTCACCATGTAAAGCATTGTATGGTTGGCTAGACATATTACTAAGGGATTTATTTATTCTTTTGCTGCCTTCTGAAGCATCAGTTTAGGAAGCTTCGTTTTAGGTTAGGCTAGAGGCAGGATGCCAGGCGTTGTTATAGTTTTACTTAGCATCAGGAGTATACACTGTAAAGTTCCTGCTCTGATAGACCCATGATGGCTGCAGGTGAATAATGAAGGAGTCTATCAAAAATATGAGAGAATGATGTGTTAGAAATAGGAATCTTCCCCTTTCAAAAATCTATGGAGCACCTGGCCATCAGAAAATGGTCATTTGAAGGAAGCAAAGCATTTTGTCAGAATTTAGTCCCATCTTTTTTTTTTTTTTTTTTTTTTTTTTTCCTGTGGAAACCAGATCTTCTCCTAAGCCAAACTCTCCAGGTCTTCAGTCTGGTGTTGGTGGGTCAGTGTAAGGATGGAATTGGCACGTCCTTGTACTTGGAAGGAAAAAGATACAGGAGCTCTCAAAGCATTTTTCAACTGGAATACTACTGCTCTTCCGTTCTGCAGGGTGGAGGCAGTTAGAGTTACTGCAGATGCGTAAGATTGCCGAGGGGGGTTATCAAGAAGGAGGAGGTTTGAGCAAGTCCCACTCTCTGCCTTCCAGTCCCACCCAGCTCCCGTGGACGTAGCAAGGAGAGTTTTGAGTCAGTTGTTCCAGCGAGGGCCAGAAGCATACTGCCATCTTCGGCCCCATGCAGGGCACGTGCCCATCGCTGCTGCTGCCTGAGCATACCTACGCGCGACGCGAATTCACGCTCTGCCTGTCTATCCGGACCAGCAGTGATTTAGTCCGTAACTTCAGTAGGAAGATGGGCCTGCTAGTTTAGTTTCCTCTAAGTGGGCAGCCTACATAAGTTGATAGAAACAGAAGGAATCAAAATCTATGACTACAGTTAAAGCAGCAGGATTTTAGATGTATGTGATCAGGAAATTCACTGATAGAAGAGGGTAGGCTTTCGATTAAAACATCCTGTATACCATCCGAGCTCCAATTCAGGTCATGTGTTTTCAGGCATTTTGTGTAGATCACATTGTTTCTTCATAGCCTGTATTCTGCTTCTGGAAAACGAGGGTGACAAGCACTAGCTTTGCTCAGTTTATGTTGCGAGTTGTGGAGGCCTAGTGGAGGTGCTTTCTGCAGAGCTTAGCACAAGATGTCTCCAGACTGGATAGTATCCAGTAGAGATAGCCATAGTGCTTTCCAGACAGAAATGATCTTGCTAAGAATAGGCTGAAGCATTTATTCTCCATTTAAAATATTTGGGGTTTTGCTCTGGTCTGTTACATCCTCTTTTCTTGGCCTGACTCTTACATTTTTCAAGTGGCGGTTCTGTGAGTAATTGCAGACCTCCGACCACCTAGAGCTATTATACGATGAGCTGTAGTCATCTGCTGGGGCGGGGAGCCTGCACGTGGATCACAAACACTTTGGGTGACGGGTGACACGTTTGACACAAGCTTCATGTCTCAGGGTCCATCATGGTGACGGTCAGTTGCGTTGAGCAGTAATTGCAGCTTTTAAGATAAAGCCACTTTTCAGAGCTGGGCTGGGGACATTGCTGTTGCTGCAGTCTTGCTGCAATAGCTAATGCTATCTTGTCCCTGCACCGGTTCCTGCAAGTGGGATTGCTCAGGATCGGGCCTTGTCAGGCCTACAAGAGCTGTGTCCCCTACTCTGCCTCTGGGACACAGAGTAGGGGACACAGCTCTTGTAGGCCTGGCTGAGCTATTTCAGTTAAAAAAACACAGAGTTCATGGCAACTCAAACTTCAGTGATAATGTTCTGATATGACTGATAGGGGGACCTAGAGCGGTGACTGAGAGGTCAGTCCATGTTGAAATCCATGGTGATGCATTTTTATGCAAAGTGTTTAGATTAAAGCAGGCTCATATACCTCTGAACCAAATATAAGAGTATTTATTCTCCACATCTCCTCTGTTATAACTACAGAAGCATCCCTAGGACCAAGTAGAGATGTTTGGCTTGTGCAGGGCTGGAGAGGCAAGAGCGTTGTTTGTCCTAGACCTCTGGCAGAAGATAAGAGGATGTCCTTTGGTGTAAGGATGCTGTGGGGTGTTGAGGAAGGTCTGGGGAATTTAGTACTGCTCTTGTTCAAGTATGTGTCTTCCAGTTATCCCTGTGGTCCATTTGCTGCACAGCAGAGCTGGGCTTAGTTGGAACTGGGAAGGATTTGGCTTGAGAATGGGAAATTCAGCTACATATAATGGGATTTGCATGTTACAAAAGGAGGTGACCATGAAATAAGATCAACAGCTGCTTTATTGTGAGGCTGCTAGTTGCTGGAAGAGAAGCCTTGCTGGAAGGTTAAATGAGTTACTTTATTTTTTTGAAATACATGTATATTCTGCTTGAGGCACTTTTGTTGTTATAAAATTACCTGTATTTTTGTGGGGAATGTAGAAAGCTAAAATTTCCTGAAATTTAAAACTTCTGCAGAGCAGCAGATTGCAATTTCAGGGGCACCTTGTCCTTAATAGATACAAGTATTGCATCTCCATTGAGAATTGCTCTTCATATTAGCAATTCAACCCTTAATCTTTCAATCAAATAGCACTAAATAAAAACAGCATTAAACTTTTGCTGTCACTCTTCCTTGAAATACTGAAGATAAAAAGGATAAATTGTGCTGCTGGAACCTGCTCCAGAAATTCCGTGTTACTTTGTCAACGCTTTCTCGTGTTTTAACATGAGCTTCTGCATTACAAATAGCTAGAGTTAGAAGTAATTAAAGAATTCTTACTGACCTACAACACTTCAAGCAAGGACCTCAAAACCCTGTACAAACATTACTCCAAAACAGACCTCTGAGATAAGTAGGAAATCAAGAAATAGGAGATAAGGTATCCTCAGAGCAGTTATATTGTCCCTGGCAGTGCAGCTGAGGCTGGAGGCCCCTCTGAGACTAGAACAGCGTGGAGCAAGGTGTGATACCAGCACCAAATAAAAACTGGTTCTTGCCTTGAAAGTTCATAATAGAGAGTTGCCTTGAGAGTTCGTAGCAAAACCTGTATAGCAAAATACCCTTCACAGCTGCTGCTAGCTGTCTTAAAGGTCAGGTTTTCCAGGCACCATTCATTTCTGCACAAGGCACTTTCATTTTGGGACCATACGTTTTAATGGCTTTCCTGCAGCAGTGAAAGATCCTCACAGTTCTTGGCACAAACCAAGAGGCCTTCGTTCCTTCCCTTAGTATCTCCTGTTCAGGAATACAAGGCAATGTCTTCTCCACGGTAGTGCAGTGAGGCCATAAATGCAGCAGATGCGCCCACCAGGAGGTAACGTCAATGCATGGAAATATCCGAAACGTGGATGTGAGATGGCAGTTATGATTAGAGCTCTACAACTCTCCAAATGTTGTAAAAGCGCCTACAATTTTGTCACAGCACAGGGTAGGTTAAATCAGTTCTGACTTAGACCTGCTTAATGCTGTGAATCAAAGAGGGACCCAGCAAGGTGCAGAAGACAGAAATCCCTGAAAACCTCGTCTACCATCAGCAGAGCTTGGGCAGAGCTGAAAATGGACTGAATACATCTTAGCCATTATCATTTAATGCTGTGCTGGATTTTTTTGCATGGAGAGAGTTCAGTCTATAATAAAAATAAGCTCTGAGATGCAAATGTCTCCCAACGTAAATGTGTACCTGAAGGGGGGGGAAACCGTTAGGTCAGAAACAATTCCTGCCTCTGGAACAATTTTGCCTCTGCCAGATTTGACTATAAGGATTCTTGCAGGAGATGTCAAACCGAATTTGTATTTGACTTCATTTGCAAACATATGGAGAAGGCTCTGTGTAAGACAGGAGTTGACAGGAAAATGCTATTTCAGGAGGATTAGGTAGGCACCACGCGGTCGTGCCAGGTGGCACATTCAGAGCACATTTGATACCTGCTGATGTGCGTTGCTCGAGGAGACAGTCCCGGTGAGGCAGGCGGGCTCCTGGGAGGGCGGGCAGGTTGTCAACTCGCACAGGGCTCTGGGTCAGTGCAGAAAGCTTTTATTTTCGGTTGGTTTGGGTTTTGGTTGTTTTTCACTGTTTTCCAATCATTTAAAATAACTTAAAATAAATAAGTGGGAAGTAACTGATGCAGGGCAAAGACCTGGTCCCAAAATTTCCATTCAATCACAGCATAAGTTTTCAAAACTCGTATGTGCACTCACATCAGAGAGCACTTGGATTTTTTTGAGATAAATTCATAGAGGATTTACAGCAATTGCCTTTAGAAATCAGAGCAGCCCCGGCAGTGAGGCGTGAGATAAGAGAAAGGCTCCATGGGGCAGTACTGACCACAACAGGGCCACAATTTCTGACTTGCTGTTCTAATGAGCATTATTATTGACTTCTCCTTTTCCTCAACTGGATTTTTAAAAGCCAAGATCCTTGAGGGAAGCAGCTTTTGAGTTCTTCCCAACTGAAGACCCAACATTCCCAACGTTTCTTCTAGTTTGGAAGTACTCAAAATAATAGTTGTTCCTTGTTACCACCAAGATAGTTTAAATTAGAGGGGTCTGGATCCTTCTGATGATACTTCCTGTGCATCATCAATAACATTTCTTTTCTGCTCTAATTGTGCCTTCTTCAATATGAGCACCATGCGTAGGGGCCTAACTTCGGGCCATGTAATAGGCCCTGTGGACAGGCAGAAGTAATATCTTCCATTTTGTTGCCAGCAAGGAGAATCGTGTTGAGATTTGATTTCAGAAATGCAAAAGCTGTTGTTGGCTTGTCTGAAGCTTTATGAAACAAAATACCCAAAAGTAAAATAAGGCAGCTGCACTGCTCATTTCTTTGTGATTGCTCATCCGGTTCGTTTTCGCGGCTGCGGTTTCCCCTAGAAGCCCCGTTACGTGCATCAGCGTCGCCGAAAGCACCGGGAGCTCGCTGGAGCGCGGGGCGCTCTGTGGGCAGGCCCCAGCTTCCCCCCTTCCTCAGCAGCCGCCAGGCAGACTTACTCGGAGGAGTTTTTGCAAGAGCAGGAGGGATTCCTTGTCATTCTGTGGCGATGAATTCGGTAAGAATAGGGAGCCCAAAAGGAACTTTTTCTCTGAACTGCCTCTTCCTCGGCTCGCGTGGGGGAAGCGGAGCCTGGATGTTCTGGCTAGCTGCATGGAAATTTATCACTCTGCTGAGTAGCGTAACTGTAATTTTCTAGGAGTCTGCTGGGTACTGAAAACAGCTCCATCTCGGTTTTGCTCCACATGTGCTGAGAGAAACCCACTGTGCTTTTTCCATGTACTTTCTTCTGCATCTCCCCATCTAACCGTAATTTAAGCTGAAAGGATATGAATTTTGTTCATGCATGGAAAAAAACCATAATGAATTCAACTAGTGTGATTTCTGAGAAACAAAACTGACGAGATCTTACAAAATCAAAATATACCTAGTCAGCCCATGTTACGTATGGGTTCAAGAAAATGTTTAAAGCAGGGAAATTTAGAGCCATTTTTCCCACCAGTTCCACCTGAACGAGTGAAGTCAAAGGGAAGGCAGACCTGTATAGATCAGTGCACAATTGTACCAAAGAACAAAGCTGAACAAAGCAGAGGAGACTGGAAATTGTCTCGAAGAGAAAATGTCTTTAGGTTTAAAATCTGTAACAGAAGTTGGTGGGAGTCGTGGTGGAAAGCCTATCGTTTTGTTTTAAGTCTCTATTCTTGTTTCCTTTTCTTCACCACTCTAGCAACTCTTTAAGAAGCAATATACACTGTAGATGAAGGTTGCTGAACTGGAGGATGGAATATTTCCCTAGCGTCTCTGAAAAACTATGGAACAAATAGGACTGGGTATGGCAAGCTGCACAGTGTTATTTTAGTTGCTGTAGATAACTGATTTTCTCCTTCTAGGCATTAAGTGTCACTATTTCATATATTAAGAGTCAGATTCTGCTGCTGGTCACCTAAGTACAGGCAGGGAGGAACTCGAGTGGAGAGCCAGGGGTGCCTGGAGTAACTCTGGATTTATAGCTGTGCAATCTGGAGCAGGATCTGTCTCTGAGGGCTCTTTACAGGAAATACATGAGAGCAAACACGGGGCAGTTTGCAGCCAAGTATACACTTCATTTCCTCTCCAGGGCTGTCTTCTGGTCTACTTAACACAGAGGTAATTTGTTTGCACAGGTCTGTCAAGGTGTTAGGTACATAGTGACAGAGTCAGCGGGGCCAGGTATGTTGTTGTCCTTTGCCAGAGCAGACTGGCAGCGAAGGGCTAACCTTGTGATTTGGTTTTATGTCTTCTGCACATGGTAGGATTAGTGCAGCTTCTCCAACCCTTTGCCCATGTACTGGAGAAGGAGGGTTATTGTGCTTGGGAAGGAGCGAGCCCAGTGATGTTGAGCCAGGGCTGAAATTAGGGACATCTGAGTTTTGGTCCTGCCATTGATTCCTGGTGTGAGCTTGAGCAAGTTATTCTGCCCGCTGGTCTGAGCAAGCCCACGGGGGGCTGCACGGCAGCCCCCGACGCCGCAGCAGGAAAGGGTAACGGTGTGCCCCAGGTAATTAGCCCTGCTGCTCCGGGCCTCGGAGCGCCTTGCCACCGCGCTTTCTCAGAAAGCCCTCTCCCCCCTCCCCTGCCCTGTGTATGTTTATAATTACACCATTGGCCTGTTACAGCAGCAGCAATATTTAAAAGGAAACACATGTTTACATGTGCTTAATAGTTGCCTCTGGCAATTTATATCTTCTAATGCAAAAATAGATAAATTTGTCTTGCAAACACTGGTGACAAAACCTGGTGTCAGCTTCTTTAGTACCTAAATACATGCGAGATTTTATGAATCGAGAACAGAGTAGATGCCATTTCCAAACTCAATCTTATTGCAGCCAAGTTTTTTTTTTACTGCACCTTGAAGTACTATTTCATTAGTAGAAGAAAGAACAAATTTGCTTTTTCTCTCTTCCTTTACATGGAATTAAATTATGTACTTTTAAAATATTGGCTTGAAATTGCCAATAATTTGGACTTGTGCAGTTTTCTAAAAAATGTGCTGATACTGAATTTTGTAATTCATACTGTTTCAGGGGGTATTAATACATCAAATCTCGTTGCATTCATTTAGTATCTCCTTAAAGGTGTAAATGTATTTCTTCTGGGAGAAAATTTACATATTTTATATGTGGTGGTGACATGGCAAAATTTTTTTTGATCTTTCACAGAAATCATACTTCTAAGGACCATTAAGGTCAAATAGAAGTTACTACCACAGCTCTCATGAAATAACATTAAGTGCAAAGTTAAATACTTCCTGCCAGAACCCATTACAAAAGTCAGCTCTGTGTGCAGTGCTGAGATAGTACTGTTTGCTCTGCCCTTGAATTTGTCATAAGGGTATGTTGTTGCGTCTTGATTTTTTTTAATCCACTGGATTGTGAGATCTTCAGTTTGTAGTTAATATGAATACTTATATGTTCTCTACCTAATTTTTCTTGTCATCTTATGCTGTTAGGCTAAAATGAGATTGCAACTAAAAATTTGAAGAGGCCAAAGAACTGATAAAGCACAGTCACGCGTCTGTAAATAATACAGATAGTGCACATGTAAACAAAAGTTTCCTTCCTGAATGCATAGTAAAGCAAGCCCAGGTGTGGGTGCACGTGAGTACTCATGCAACTATCCGGAGCTGGCTCCAAGTGTGAGTGTGTCAGTGTATGTGCAAGAGCAGTAGGAATGTGGCCCAGAGGTCCTAAAATGCATGCAAGCACTGGACAACCCCAGCGCCCGTGTACTGCTTCACGCTAGTAAATACATGCTTGGTGAGGAAGATGGAGGTACTTGCGTGAAAAAAAAAATCTTTAGTTTTATGTGATGTTAGACTGTAATGCCAGAAATCAGGAGAGTAGCAAAACAGGAATGAGTTTTGCAAGGATTTATACTTTGCTTGTCTTTATTAATTGCTGCTGTTGAAACTTTTAACAGCTGCTCGGGAAATTGGGTGGACAACGGGGAAAAGCAGCAAGGATCATAATCTCATGAAGGATGCTATAAAGATGGAACTAAAACTCCCACTGAATTACCTTTCTCATATAAACACACATTATAATAGAATTAGCAATTCTCATGATTCACCAAAATGACAGTTTTTTACCCAGCATGATTTAATAGAGTGGTTGCTCTCTGCCAAGGGCTGCCAGCTAAAATACTGAATTTATGAGCTGGTTCACTAGCTAAAACTCTGAAAGCTCCCATTTCTTAAACCAAAGCTCCTTTGAATTATCTAAGTTGGTTCTCTCTCTTTGGGTGCAGTGGTGGGAGAGGTAAAACAAGTTGCCTAGAGTAGATCTGCAGAAATGTTTCTGACATGGATGTCTTTCTAATAACCAATGTAGCCATCACTATGATATCTAAGTATCAGGAAAGTATATTATTTTTCATTTCTGTCTGTAAGAATTTAATCAAAAAGCCACTGGAACTTCTGCTTTCTTCTTATGGACTTTCACTAGAGGCTGCTAGCACAGTTTTGTCTTCAGAAGGTGTGTCACAGTGTTATAAAAGACTGATGAGAAGAGGGAATTTTCCTACTGAAATGAGAATAAATCGTCATCTTTCATTCTATAAGACTTGCTCATACAAATCGGATACTACTGCAATACAAAGAAAAATTGCTTCATGATATTTCTGCGTTAGCCACTGAGCCCAAATTACCTTTGGAAGTTGCAAGTTTAGGGCTGTTCTCCAGGTAATTTTTCAGCTCGAGCTGACAAAGTTCAGCATGCCAAATGAAGAACAAATTTCCCTTTTGCAGTTGCAGGACTCTAATGGCGGCTAATGGAATAAGCAGCACAATGGCCAGGGCTGCAAAAGCCGAGCCACAGCTTCAATTTTAGCAAAGGCTGAAGCTGTTAGCTTGTGGTCGATGTTGTTGAGAAGCAGACCGGGCTGAAGGGCTGAGCTGCCCGGAGGGGCCACGGGCAGCCAGGCTGAGCCTACTCAGTCTTAGGAGCCTCGTGGAGCTCCCAGAGGAGCCTGCAGTCCAAGGATTTTGTAATAATGTCTTATTTTTTATTTTGCAATAAATGTATGTCCTAGAAATTGATACAACTTTAATACAGGTTATTTTGTATTCAACATACATACAGCCGGTATAAAATCTAATTGTGCTAACACTGCATCTGTTAGGACATAGTAAATCCCTTGTACTACATATTGTACTCACATTTCCACCTGGCACTTGACTGAATTCAAGGTTTAAGGGAATCATTAACCATGAAAGAAAGGAGAAAAAGTGAAAGGCATGGGATGTCTTGGACTAGCTCCATGCAGGCTGCAGACCAATCCCCTTCTCTGGACTGTGGCTCCTCTTCAGTAAAGCAGCATAAGCTAATGACTGTCTGACCTAATATGAAAATTCTGTATAAGCAGAAAATATTGACATAAGAGTAATACCTATCAGCAGTGTTGTATCTAAGAGGGACTGTGAATTCATTGTGATTTAGACCTGACAGTATTATATTTTATAGTTTACCGTGTCACATGGACACTTTGCCATTGCTGATGAGCAGGCTGACGGCAGTGTATGAGAAAGCCATATCCGAACGTCTTGTGTGGGCTAAGAGGAATTAATGTATGCTTGTCTTGTCACATCCCTCTTCTCTTCTTATTCTTGAATAGCGAAGACGTTGCTTTGCAGTGTCCTTCAGCTGAACCTGATATGCAGAGCAAGACCCATTCTGTAGGCAGGATGAAGTGTAGGCTCCTCCTGAGAGGAGCCGTAACGGGTCCTTGGGAAGTCTCACCAAGAGACTGAGGAGTCCAGGGCCTGGGATGAAACTCCTTTGCTGCATTGTTATTGCTGAGCTGTTGCTTAAAATTTGACGCAGGAATCTTTCTAAAATCCTAGGAGCTGCAGGGGACTTTGGGGAAGGTTATCTAGAATGACATGCTGAACTCAAATGAAGTCAAGTGACAAATGACACGAGCGCTGATGCTTACTCATCGTTTTGAATAATGTAACAAGGAACATTGCGTTCTCTGACTTTTAGGTAATAATACAGGCTTTTATCTGGTTATGCAGCAAATGTATTAGGTAGAGGATTGTCTCGGCTAGTGCAGCATAGCAGGCTCTGACGCGGACTCGAAGGCACTTGCTGCGGGAAGCAGGCGAGGTTGCTCCGCTGGGGTGCACACACCAATAGATAAACTTCCTCCTCTGTGAGCAAACAGCTAATTTGCTGCTCATGTGCTGAAGAGCAAGCAAGAATAAAGCTGCTATCATCAGCTTTGTGCTGTCTCACATGAAGTCTTTTTTCCTGAAACGTTATGCAAAAAGGCCACTACATAAATTAATAGCTGCCCAAAAGCCACTGTACCCAGCGAATAGCCCTACCCAAGAAATTTCACTGTTCAAAGGTTGCCATAGCAACCTCCACGTCAGTGGTAGTTCTCGGGTAAAGAACGTTTCTTCAAAGAAATGTGCTTTAAAATACATTTTATTTATGTACCCATACATCAGTCTCAATCCTACAAACTTGTTTGCACAGACATATTAAAAATGTGAACGTGAGTCTGGATGTGCGGGCCCCATCCCATACCTCTGGGCGGCAGAGCTGTCGGCACCATGCTGCAGTCCCTCTTGCTCTTCAGCGCCAGGCACCTAGGGACAGTCGCTCCCGCACAGAGGTGGAGGATGGCGGCCAACGCTGCCAGCCCTCGCAGCCCCCATCATGGGTCTGAGTCTCATGTCAGAGCACCACTCACGTGGGAAACCTGCACGGATGGAGGAGCCTCTACGTGCACCTGCTGGCCACGTCCTCGTGTCCTCTTGCTCAGCTGGTGCCACAGCAGCGCCAGGCTGCCTCTGAACCCGCTTGTTCCTCGCTCTGGCTGCAGAAGTGAGATGAGAACCAATGGATTCATCGCCTGATGGCCTTGGCATGCACACATCTCACCTTGCTAAATTGGGGTGGATTCGGAGCTGTTGTGTGGGGAGGGAAGAGGAGGTTCCTTTTTGCTTACCACCTGCTCAGCCACTCACATGTGCTCTTGGTCAAATCCACCTGCAAAATCTTTCTGGCAAGCAGCACATTGCTTTGTTCCCTGGCAGTAAGTTTCCCTGCTTCCACTGGGGTCAGGGGAACGCTGACTTCTGAAAGGATCATCTTTATAATTCAGATGATTTTGTGCTGAGCGTGAATTCCAGAACAGATTTGGGCAAAGTTTTGTGTGCTTGAGTGGCAGTTATCATGTGTGTGGTAGGTTCACAGGTGGAATGCTGCACCTGCAAGGAGTTTTAAAGCAGGGATGTCGGCTACTGAAAACCCTGAAGGTGCTTGTGTGGGGTTAGACTGGCAACCAGGACCTCATTGCAGATTTTCTTCTCTTTCCAGAAATACTAAAAAATTTAGAAATATATCCAGGTTCAGTAATGAAGAAATCTACCTTCCTGACTTTTACTCCTATTCCTGCTTATTGAGTTTTAAGCATTCTGTTCGTGCTGCTTCAAGGACAACATTAACATGCAGCCTCTACAGACCTGCCTGCAAGAGTTTTCAGATGTGCACACTTATAAGGAGCTTCAGCTCAAAACTGTGCAGTTTTCAGCTCTTGTTATTATTCAGCTTCTATGGTGAACTGAGAATATGTCATTCTTGAGTTTCTCCCATGCTTCTCCCTGAAGATATAAAGTGGGGAAAGAGAGGGCACGAAGCCAAGCCTCATCCCTTATGATACAAAAAATCATTCCTCCTTCCAGAAGCCTTCCAGGCAGCTGTGTAAAAGGTTATAAGCACTTTCTTTAAAATGGGTAACTAGACCCACCTGCAATGCTGGGTTATCTTCACCTGTGATGTGAGGCCCTACAGTGCTGCTGATGGGTGCCGGACCTCTGCGAGTGCAGCAGCTTATGATCTGCAGCAATGGAGTTTCTTTGTTGTTGAATGGAACCACGTATGTGATGGTGGCCACAACAGCTATTGATGTTCCTGGGTTTTTTGTCCTCTTCTCTGCTTGGCTTGAACGGATGAGTCCACATAAGAGCAGGCCAGGTTGAATCACAATCAGGTCCCTGGTGGTAGGAAGGTTGCTGCTTCCCTTAGGAATGAAGAAGAAATTTGGAGGGGAAGCATTCATCTTTCTCAAGACAAAGGGAATTAAGGATTGCAGTGTGTTAGCTCTGTTGTGTCTTGCTGGGGAGCAGTGGACAGAAATTGTCATAAAAAGTAATCATTATTTTAATTCATTATTCTTCCCTGAAGTGTGCAGCCTTCTTCCTTACTTCTAAGTGCTGCAAATCATTATTAATATTTATAAACTACTCTGTTGTTTTCTGATAGAGAAAACAAATTCCAGTACAACAGACGCCTTTAACTATCTTCCAGTTGTGCCTTCTGTAATTAGTGCTACCATGCTATTCTCTAGACATACCCGATACCATGGCAACATTATTTAATTGCAGAGTCAACTGGCCCCACTCTTAAAGATAACTACTGTGCAGTGTAGTGTGGCTCGACTCCTGTGTTGATTCTGGTCTCAGTGCTATCAGCGGTAATTTCACGTTTTATTCTAAATCTGTAATAATTATAATTTCAAATTATCAAGCAAAAAGTATGGAAAAAAGAAGATAAGAATAATTAACTTCTCATCAGTGTCAAGGCTGAAAACTAGGCTTTCAAATAGTAAAGAGCATGAATGGATTGTAATTCACGGTGCCTTAAGAGATGTCACGGAGGGACACAGCTCTAAAGAAAGGTACAATAAGAGGCTTTTGGGACCCCATTAATTAAATGGTAAAGTTCCATTAATTTCAATAAGAGAAAGAAAGTGCTTGTGTGTCAGGGTATTACTAAATTAAAAGTAAACGGGGTTAAAACATTGCACATGAATATTGCTGACATTGGTTGGAGGAAAGCAGTTTGGCATTAGCATGGGATAATTTTGTCAGTGGCAACCACCTTGCACATAGCTAGTTTTTCTCTTCTTCTGGCAGGAAAGATGACACAATGATTGTTTCCACGTTATTTACCACTGCTGTAGCTATGAAGTTTTTGGAGCAATTATTTTACAGGTTGCTTCTTGCTCTGAATCGGAATTGGCCATCCCAATTAGGTATAAAAGCGCATACATGGAAACATTCCAGACAAATTCGGCTGAGGACAGACGTTCAGCAAGGGAAATTTCAGCCCAAATGGTTTTAATCTGGCAAAGTTATTAACAACAGAAAACAGAGGCTTGTAATGGAAGATGTCAGGCAGTCTCACTCGTAAACATTGCTACCTGACCTGCCTAAAGTGAATATTTTATGGAAGCAAATAACAAGATAGGCATTATTTTTCTGTTTACTCTCCTTTACGTGCTCTGAGTTGACACAAAGTTTTTGTTTTTTTTTTTCTCCACCCTTTTCCAAATCTTTTGAAGTGGAATTGACTGGCTCTGCAAAGCAGGGAGAAGAGGAATGTTTTCCTCCAGAATCGGTAGTATATTTAACAGGTTGTTTTCCTTTCTCCAGGTCTGTCTCAGGACTGTCTTGTGTTCAGACAATGCCAGCTCCACTGCCTCCCCTGATCTTACGCCCAGAACATGCTGTTATTTCAGACAGACTGAGCGCGCTCCTAATTGAGGTAGCCGTTTTATTGTAGCTAACATCCAACTGAATCCCAAAGAGATCTTGGTCACAGAAGCTGCTGTTGCAGGAAAACGCCAATTTTATCACTACTTCTCGTTTTTGATTGTCCCGCCCTTCCTTTCAGTAATAATTACATCTGACCCTGATTTGACCCAGTAAAATTCAGCAAGAACATACACAGCACCTTGTTCTGCAGTTCCCCATATGGCACTGTGAGGAAAGGAAAGCCTGTGCCAACTGCAGATCCAATTATAGCTGAGGAAGGTTGCTCCATTATTGCGTTTGAAGCCATAATTAAATTTGCTAACCGTGAAAAGGTGCCAAATCTGCCATTTCTTTGGAATGTGGGACATCTGTTTAGTGCTAATACTAACACGGGATTTGAGAGGAAACATCAAAACTTCCATTAGATTCTGCAGTTTTCTTTGTTAAAAAAATGTGCCAGTTGGTAGCATCTTGGTTTTTAGTTTTACATTTCTTAAGGCTTTTCTCCACTGATGGATGCAAAAGACTCTGGCTTCCGTGTAAGCCAGATCCCTTCTGGAAACACACAGAGAAGCATTAACGCAGTTGTGGTCCGGTACTAATATACCTGGTCTTGGTCTGTGTGAGCAGATGAGCTAATGCAGCTAAGGGCTTGCAGCCAGCCAGTGCATGCAAAGAAACTAGCTCTCTCCACGTGTACCCACACTCTCGATCTTTTCTAATCCTGGTTCCTTAGCAGATTTTCTGATAAATAGTTTGCTTTTAGAAGGTGGTCTCTTTAAGTGTGGCCAAGTTTTCACTCAAAGCAGCCTCACAGTGTGCTTTCCTGTGCTCCGCTGTGTGATGTGGCCTGGAGTTTCTCCGTCTGCTTGCGATCTGCCCTGTCTCTGCCCAGAGGTGCCTCTTGCCTTTCCCTGAAGATGAAACCATCCTTATAGGCATATTTACGACTGGATGAGTCCTGGGGAATTTGAAAGCTGCTTGCTGTCTGTAACTAGTACTTGCTTATGCAATTTCAGCATGGGACAGGGTTTCCGAGAAGAGACTGTAGAAACCCTTAGGTTTTGTAGACCTGCTACACCTCTCACAGCAGGCATGAACTCCACCAAATCTCTGTGCAACCAAGAGCCTTATTTTTCATGCACTGGGCAGCCTGAGAAGAATGTGTTGTGCACCTTAAAATAGGTGAAATGCTGTTTTTGCTGCATTGTGATCCACTGATTTTGGTGCACTGTGAGTGAGTTCTGTGCCGATCACATTTGCAGCCTTTAGTCTAAGATGCCCAGGTAAAACGTAGTGCTAGAAACCTCTCTGCAGTTCAGAGCAAAGTTCACAGCAAAATAAACAGGCTGTGCATGACACCTACCTGATTTGAGTCCTGGCATAAAGGATAAGAAGGAGGACGATGAACAGTAACACATGCAGGATGATGCATATGAAAGCTTTAAAGGTAATTCAGTGAGTGGGAGAAACATGCGTAGCAGCCACCTGGATGATTTTTAGTCATTACTGTTACCAGGCACAGTGATGGCTTCCCTGCTGCAGGAGGTACCCTGAGAGGGAAATGAAATCCAGAGCAGCCCCAGGGTTTGCCCAGGAACACAGAAATGTGTGCATAGGTGCCAGGAGCATCGTGCAGCGCGCAGGTGCGGTACGTGCTGGCCCAGCGACGGTGCCATTGCTGCTCCCGCACGCCGTGGCGGGGAGTGACAAAGCAGCAGGGTGCGTGTTGCCCTCTGCATTTCAACAGCCGGGTAAAGCACTGTGCTTTGACATTCAGTTCTGACATCTCTTTAAACAGTTAGACTTCATGCACATCTCTGTTTTCAGCCTGTTCCACATTTTTTATTCTTCAAATATCTTCTTTCCTCACAGTTGTTCAGAGCCAGAATTACTCACTCTTAAAATGCAAGACAATTTACTAAACGGAGTGTCAAAATACATGGGGGAATTAGATGCACTCTCTTTGTATACTTTTCCCCCAATGAGTGAATGAATGTTTTTGAGTTAATGTCCTTATTGTTAATATACAGCCTGGTAATAAAAAAGGAAAATATAGCCAGTCTGTGTAGGAGAAGAAAAAAAGCAGCAAGGTTTAGGTAAAAAAAGCCCCCAGAGAGTCAGTTGTAGACAGAATGATGGATTCAGCTGCTCATTCCCAAAATATATAATGGCTGTAAGAACAGGCAGTGAAAATACTAGAAATTAAAACATAGATTTCCATTATTTCCTTCAAATGGCAGTTGAAAAATGTGTGAGCTTTAGGGCTCAGAGTATGTGTATTATGATCTGGCCTATGAGAATGCCATTTGCTGCTGACAGATACCAAAATGCAACATAATTACATTTCTAATCAGATATTCATGTTTCGTGTTACATAACACTTTCAAATGCATTTTTTCCCCTCAGAGTTTTGCATATAGAAAGATGCAGCTTAAGACCCAGGAGACGGCAATACAGATATATTTATAAGTACTTCTAAGCATGCATTTGGCTGGCAGCCTTAAAGTGGAAAAAGCAGTTTCTGGTGGTTTGGAGCACCTGCCCGCGAAACCAGGATTTCGTGCTTCTTTTCCCATCTTCCCCCTGACTGACCGGGTCCATAGACAAGTCACGTAGCTCCTCAGCTCTGTTTGTTGGCCAGCTAGAAATTCTAGTTTCCCACCAGGCTCTGAGCAGTTAAATAGCATTTTCTAAAATCACAATATACGATGAATTTTGGCTCTGAAGCATTCACAAACCCATTTACTCATTACAGTTCTTTTTAGTGTCAGAAAACGTGAAGAATGCAACAAACAAATGGGACATCGCGGGCAAATCACTGAGTACTGTTAGGAATGAGGTCAAGGCCTGAGTTCAAAATTAGAACACTACCTACTTCAGGACGTCGTTTCATTCGAATACCTATAACCCCTGGCCCTGGTGATCGCGTATGGGACTGCGGCATATTCCCTTTTGCCTTAATGCTGAACTGCTTCTGCAGCCATTTCAGCTCCAACAGCAGTTTAGGGAAATGCTGCTAATGGTGCCAATGTGATGGCTGTCAGGTCCCAAACTCTCAACGCTTTGGTGCATGCTCCTAATTTCAGCAAATGAAATCAGCAGAATTAGCAGAATTATACAGAATTATTTCTTCTGTTTCTTGCAGCATTTTGAATCATTTTTGTTACCCTGGATCTACCTTGCTTGCTCTTTGCACCTACTCTTTTGCTGCTCATAAATTTTTGAGTTTAGAGCAGGACTTTTGCTTGGTCTTGTTTCAAGGGATGGCATTACGAGCAGCCACTCACGTCAGACAAGTCTATCCAAACCAAAAGTTTTCTTTGGCCTCAGCAAAGAGCTGTACAAAGCTTCAAAGCATTCCTAAGGGTTTGAATGAAAAGTACTCTACTTTTGATTGAACTAACCCTTACATGCACTTCTGTGAAAGTTGACTGTAAAGCAAATAATTCTTTGCATTACATTTTATTGGACATTTGTATAGAAAGAGTCTTTGGAACCAGATATATAATTCAGTTAAATTGCTGGTGGGATGATAGACCAAAGTGAGTGCTTCCCTTTGTTCATTTTACAAATTCTGTTTTTTTTTTTTTTTTTTTTTTTTTTCCAGTTGTCAAAGCACAGAAGAATGCTGTTAAGGAAAAAGACTTATACAAATACAGTTGGTTATGAGCTTTTGTACAAGGACATCTTCTAATCTTGTGAAGTACTGTTAATGCTTGGAGTGCCTGTGAGGGTATTTTCGAGTAAGCAATGTATCTCTGACAGGTGCTTTGCTGTTCCTGAAGGACTGTAAGCAATTCTTGATGTTGATATGATATTTATTTTAAAATAGTGTGACTATTCCTGATCGCCACAGTCAGGAAATCAAACACTTAATTGTGGACATCCAAAGGGTTTGTTCTTTTCTTTAATGGAGATTATAGGGAGACTTTAATAGAATCTCCAACCAAAGAACCTAAAGGTGTTACAGTAGTCATCTCACTCTTCCTGCTTAGACAGTGTTTTAGAGTTGCTTTCCTTCTTTTCCTCCCTCTTCCATTTCTCCATTTCACGTTAATGGTGAATAGGTAACTTACCAAATTCATTGAATGCTTGATATTTTCTAAAAGATTTTCTGTTCCCTATTCTTTCATAATCCTGAATAGTTTTATAGCATCTCATGTTCCAGGATTTCTCAGTGCATTTTCCAATTCAGTTATGCCCCTGCAAGAATATATGTAGTGAATACAAACCCGCTTTTCTTCGGCTCTTTGCATAGCCTCAAAGCAGTTAGATTTTTGTACTGTCTAGCAGCTGCCTTTAGATACTGGCTTTTCACTAAGCTCCCTGAAACACGTTACGGCACTTTCATTTTACTATATTAATAAGACTGTAATCAAACGCAGTAAAACATCTATGGCCAATTCATTTACAGAATATCAAAGGAATAAAAATAATGGTACAATGGTGCTATTTATATTATAAGCCTTTGCAACTCAATAGCTTTTTCTTACAGCTTGGCTTGCTGTGAGAATAGAGACATTGCCATCTGTTACTTCTGGGGAGCTCCTTTCATTCCCATGTGCTTCAAATGATATGCAGGCAGCACCAAGAAATGCTGTTCATGGGGACATGAAGCAACATTTTCAAGTTTATAGTGCACTATACAACAGCAGGGAGGGTACTGAAGTCGCTGGAGCTTGGATGAAAGAGATTGCCAAGGAACTGTAATTTTTTTAAATGAGCTTGCTGAGAAGACAACACACATGGACATTAATGTCTTGTCCATAGGTTTGGGCTTTGAGCTCATCAGACACTTGTGATCTGAATACTTGTTTGATGAAACCTCACAAAGTTTGTGCTAGTGCTGGGACCTAGCACACTGTCAATGCTTTTAAGCATAGATTTACAGCATAGATCAGCTTTTGAGGCTTTTCTTTAGCTCTGACAGCTTTCATTTTATTATGGGGTGGTCAGAGGTTTGGGGTTTGTAACTCCACAGGTATACAGTTCAATGAAGTTAAGCTTCTGTGGATCTTTCTGGCTTAAATATCTTTAATGTGATTTCCTGCAGTTTCAGGGAAGTGGCTCAGTGACCTAAAAGATCCTTTCCTGTCACTAAGACGAATGGTTCAGTATTGAATCTATAATATTCCAATTTCATATAATGAATCACTGCTACTGGCTTGGCATAAAATGATATAAAAATATGCAAGATGACAAAACTATAGAATGAAATACCAAATAATACTTTTCCACAGCCAATGTTTTTCAGCTTTTCTTTTCTTTCCAAGACATTCTTGGGTTTTGCTCATGTTTTTGTTTCAGTGTAGACTGAAATGTGTTTAGAAACATTTTGCAAAATAGAAGTTTCAAGGTCTGACCAACTCTATTAAGTAAATAAAGGAGGCTTGAAACATGCATAACTTAGAAGGATGAGAATCAACCCAAGCAAGATTTGGTATGTGGTTCTAGCTTGGGAGATGAGATATTTCCTACCTGGTATTTTACTCTTAAATCATTCATTCTAATATATCCCTTCCTCTGATATTGACTGTGTGAAAGCAGCAAATGATTATGCAGCCTCCTGGCAGGTCTAAGCAGCCAGTCACTGAGAGTGAATCTGGTTTTCATTGGTGCTAACTTCTGAAGTATCATCTGTCACCTTTCCAAAGGGTCTTTTGGAAGACTCATTTGTCTTGTAATCAGGCTGTAAGCTCGTGGTTTCTGTCATTCTAAAGTGACTTAGGCGACCTGTGCTAGCACACAAATCGGCCCTCATGCTTTAGCCATTGTGCAGCTTCAGAAAAACACAACGGCAGTCCAGGTAGTAAAATGTCTCACTGCAGTGAATGTATTACATGGAAAGGAATGTTGCAAATGGGCCAGTTTCTTACCAGACTCTTGCTGATGGCATTCGTTTTTAGAAGTCATTTCTAGTGAGTCCCTCTAGTTCAAGTCATGCTTTGACTGGCACTTGCGTAGCAGAAAGTTGATCTGTCAAAAATCCTAGAGGAACAATAGATAATACAATACAACATTCTCTTTGGCAGCATCATTACCACATATAAATACAGAGTAATTTTTTTCTGCAACTACTTCAGCTTCAATTCATAAGCACGAAGTGACTACTGAAAACATTGTCAGCTAACTTTGTGTTTAGAATATTGCCAATCCAATTGCTGTCAAACAATTCATATAATAAAATACCTTGAAATGAAGACAGTTTTTTTTTCACTTTGTTGGATAAGGAATAGTTGTACACTGGCCAGAATATAGGAGTAGGTTCTACTCAAAAAACTCCTACTAATCTAGCTTAGTTAAACCAAATGAAGTCTGCACAGAAGCCTCACAGCATCCTGGAGTCTTGTTTGGAAATCTCCCAAATGTGGCAGCAACTAGACTGTTCTGCTGTCTGGTGTCACAGGGCAGTGGCAAGCAAAGGCAGGAGCTTTGCTCTCTGCACAGGCGTAGTGAGGTTGGTATAGTGGGTTCAGCGTGTGTTCTTTGTGCACAAGAGACATTTCTCCAGCTGATTGCGATGAGAATTCTCTGAATCTTCTCCTCATACAGGCCAGTGAAATATTTATTATATACATATTTTGCAGTTGCACCAAATGCTGAAATAGTTTGTCGTTCCATGGCACCCTGAGGCCAGTACCTGCTTAAAAGCAACAAGCGAGTTCAGAACAGGCACTTAAGGGGATGAGGGCTTTTACCAGGCAGCTTTTCCACTCATAGGAATGAAGGTGATGCCTTCTTCAGAGCACAGCTCATTTGTCCGCTTCAAGTGGATGTTTGCCAGCTATTTAACCTAGTTTATTGAACTTGTAATTGTTGCTGATTCACTGAGTAGAAAGTAAATGAGAAACTACATGAAAAAAGATTGAACACTTCCTGAATAAAATGGATGTTTTTTTCCTGAATCGGCTCAGCAAAACGTGAAGTGTTGGTGGCATCTTACTATCTTCAGTAAAACTCTGCCTGATTACAAGCAAGGGCATTATCCTCTTTTCTTCCCTTCCCAGGTTATTAACTGGTCTGAAACTAGTCTTTCTGGTTGGAGGTGTTCCCTTTTGTATACATACTTACTCACTGGAGCTTGGACTTCAATTTGGGACTAATCTAGAACAGGAATATTTTTAATCTCAGATTTTTCTAGGATGAGGAAAAGGATGAGGATTGCCTTCTTCAAAATCTAAAGGAGAACCTGAAAGTCATAGGCTTCCCCTGTGTCCAGCTAGGGTGAAATGATTTTGAGGTTTCTGTGCCCAGGAGGCCAGGTCTTCCAAGGCTTGGTCCACATGCTAGTATCTGTGTTTCATTCTGTTGTTCTTGCCTGCATGCAGATGAAAGAAAACAGGTGAACTCAGAGTGAAATCCTTAGAGGCACTAAAGCATTAACCTACAGAACTAATGTAAATCTTGCCTAATAGAAGAAGTTTTGCAACTTTACCAGGGTATAGCAGCTGAGGCTGGCTTTTCCAGGTGTCCATCAAGGGCACATGCCCATTGAGCATTGATTGGATTTGAGTTCCTAAATCATTCTTGCACTTCTGAAAATCGTGCTTTTCGGTTTGCAGGTCTTCATGGTTAAGGATAAACATCTCTAGTCATACAGCTACTTAGGGTCGTGAGCAAGTGAACTATAATGCTACAATTTCCACAAAATAGCTGGCCTTCTCATCTTTTTTCCAAAGAAACTGGTCTTAAGGCAGTATCCAAGTCAGCAGATTAAAATGGAGTGTTCACAGAAAAAATGTGTAGTAGGAAGAACTTCTCTGAAATAAGCTGTTCTGGAAAGAAGCTAAGTTAATAGTACTTCATCTGTCCAATGAGAAGGCAGCAGATATACTCTAGTTTCCAGAGCAGCCCATCACTATATTAGGGAGTACAACTATCCTCGGTCTTGTGGCCATTAAGGATGTGATTTTTTATGTTTTTCAGTCTGTTGGTTTTTTTGATTCCCCTTATTTCCTGCCAAGGCAACCCTGCAATATAAGCATCACCCTCATTAGCCACTGGAGGTTCCAAATGAGAGCCAAACTGCAAGGCAAAAATCCCTAGGAAATGAAACTTCATTGTTTCAGCTGTTTACAAAACTACTGATTTTTCAGTTAAAAAAAAAAAAAGCCCTGAATGGTGGACTAAAATGAATATGAGTTAACCAGATCTTCAGCTGATATAAAAAGATAGAGACTGTTGACTTCAGTATCATTGAAAAAAATCATCTGAAGCTGAAGCGGAATTGCAGCCAAAAAACCATCACCTAAATGACTGTCAAATAACAGGGCATAAGCCACAGAGATTGAAACCCAGTAATTATTTCCAGAATACCAAAGAAATTTCTCCTAGCCTAGCAAGAATCTTTAATTTACTGATCTTTTCACTATTCTTGATGAATTACTGCATATTAGGTTTTTAGATAACTGCTGCAGTGATGTCAACATTCATTAATGCTTTCAATGTTATAATAAGATGTGTGCAGATCTCATCAGCATCATCACTGCTTGAGCATCAGCATCACATCTTTGATACATCAGTTCTTATAAATGGCAAGTGGATGTATGGTCAACAGTTCACTAGAGAAGGTTTTATCAGTTTCTTTGTTTTTTGACTGGAAGGCAGGGAATAGAAATACATTGATTTAGTGGAGAGAGCTGCATCAGGAACAGATAAACATTTCTGGTGAGCTTGCATATTTTGGACTCTGATAGGTATTGGATAATACTGTCATTTTATCAATGAAACTTTGCAAAATGGATTATCCAAACTTCTGTTTAATTGTCTGATTCTGAAAAAAGATCCTGAGAATAATAATAAGTCATTATACTAAGTCAAATGACATCAGTATAAAATTACTATGAATCAATATTTATGCTCGGAATCAATTTTATGAATAGGGAACCACTGAACATTGCCATTATTAGTGGGCTTCTCATAAAACCATCAGTATATACTTTTCAGAGCTGAATTTACTGTAAGTTTTAAAGTGCTCGCCATCCTTGACTGGAGCCAGATTTTCAAGAGCTCAGTTTTCATATTGGCACTGAGAATGTGGCCAGTACATTCCTAGATCTAAGCAAGAGCCCATTGTGTGTTTTTATTTTCAACTAATCCCCACTTCACCGAGCAAAAATGAAGTAACTTGTTGTAGGGTTTTTTGGGGCTTATTGATTTTTCTAGGACAGTAAACTGAGGCCTGAGACTCAATCCTATCTATTGAAATGGGAAAATCACACATTTTCTCATACAGGTTTTCAGTAAGCAGCCCAAGATGGGCCACTGATTGCACCTTCTGCCCCCATGCTGTCCTTGTCCACAGGAGCATTAGCAGTCATGGTGTCACTCAGAGCGAACTTTTACTTTCCACAACAACCTATCTCTATAGCAAAGGTCAGAGTTGTCAGGATGGAGCAGCACAGTGGAATAATGAGTTGCCTCAAAGAACTGGCCTTTTTACCTTCTGAATGGGCTTCTAAATTGAGCATAGGGAGCATTGACTGAAAATCATTGGAGCTGTCTACTCAAAAGGTCACAGACTGAAATACTGCAAGATAATTTCACCTTCGTGTATATAGTGAAGCATTCTAGTACAAAACCCACCACCCACACCAGTGGTTCAGTTCTGTAGCCTTCTTAGGATTTGAGATGTTCTTAGGAACAGAGAAAGATTACCTGGAGCTGACACAAATCTAAACTAGTCAAGGAAAGATAGATAACAATAAGGATATTAATATGTTCTGGCATATTTTTTTCCATCATGGCAAAAGCCACCATAGCTTGCAATGAAATTCCTTAAAGAAAGCAAGTAGCTGCCTTGAAGTCCAAGTCCTGCTGTCTTCCCTGGCAAACAATGGAGTGTATCAGAGCCTGTGTGAAGATTGTACATCCTTACAGGGCTTGCTTTCACAAGGCAGAATTTGTTCCATGCCAAGCTAATTATATCCATTTCCCTCCATTTTCCTTCCCAGTTTTAAGGCACTTTTCTTTACACTTGCCAGGCAAGATATGGTATTTCTTAAACATACCACGCTGGTTGCAGCCAAAGAGAATTGCTGCTCCTTCTTTGATGAGAGGGCAGTTCATATTACCTCTCTTGGCCCTTGTTTTTTGTATGCCAACAAGCACTCATTAGCTTTGTCAGATGGAGATGCTATAACTTTAGGTGCATAAAATCAATACTCAGCATTACACAAATCTAAAATAAACTACAGTAACTGTTAAATTAAGACATTAGGAAATACAATTGCTACTTGATCTGTTTTGGAAGGACTTTTGCCTCTTGGCATATGGACAAGCATCAGATATTGGGCAAATGAACCTCTCTGGCTTTCCTTTAACTCTCGTTTCTTTTACAGAACCAAAGTTCTTTGCCAGTGGTATTTGAAACAAACAAAACGCTGCTAGTAAAGTGAAAAACATCAGTCTAGACAGAGTTAAATTCTCTATCTGAAATTGGATTCTTACTGCTGTGATTCCCCTGATGTGCCTACAGTTTTCTGACTTAACTCTCATGTGAGTAGGAAGTAAGAGTAAGCTTCTTCCCATTATAGGTAGACACTCTCAAATTATAAAATATCCTAAAGTTCAAGGTCAACTGAGAATTGAACTTCCCATTTGTTTCTGATTTTATTCTTGTGAACAGAATCCATTAGGGAAACGGTCCTGCAGAACAAATACTGTTCACTGCAGCATTCCCAAAAATAGTGTGAACATGTCCCACACCTATAGAAGCACAGACCCAATAATCTAGGAGAGCTTTTTCATCTTTAATTAACATGATCTGCTGAGAACATTTGAAATGAAAATGACTTACATACACTTCTGTAGCATCATTTTCCATTCAGATAAAGAGCAAATATTTGGAGACATAAAGATATGACTTCAGGCTTCATACAGATTAGACTCAGTGACACTTATGTCACATTGAATGTTAACCATGGTCTGCAATAAATGGTTCACTATTAAATTGGGCAGTAGTGATTATTTCATTCTGATGTTGGGTCAAAACTCCCAGCTTCCCTCTTTTTTCCAATAGGCATAAGAATATTTACTGCTACAAGATGATAGTATGATTGCAAAGTACCTTAAGCTAAGAATTTCACCAGAGTGTATTTGTCCTCCTGACACAAATCCTCCTCTGATGCAGAGTAATTTTAACTCTCTGGTGCAGAACGCAGAGCTTTTTTGGCTCTCGGTCTGAGGCTGCAATGCAAAGTACTAAGAGCAAATGATTACCATAGACCTTTCCACCTTCCACATCAGAAACAAGTAGGTTCTTTGACTTGCTTCTTTCCTCACAAAATACAGAGGAGTGGGTCAAAAACACAAACAAAAACTACATGTGCCCTACAAATTAAAACAGAGCACTCCATGTCTCTCACAGTTCTCCCCAGAGGCAGGATGAAAGGAAGAGGGAATAAACCGTGTCTGACAGATGCTATTGAAATACAGAGACTCATTTTAATGAAGCACTGGAAAGTGGTCAGTCTACTGTAGTGAGGATGTTATAAGCCAAATAGAAAAAAAGGAAAGGATACAAAGAAATTCATCTCTTTTCTAAGAATTATCCTCCTTTGAGGGTATCTGGGAGAGTTTTATATGATGATTGTCACAGCGCATCTTCATTGGATTCACAAGCAGAAAGCCCTGCCATGAGGCAAAAGTGCTCGAAGGAAGGTAAGATTCTTGGGCACCAGCACAGCTTCGTCCAGCTCTATTTGTTAAAACCTCCTGTAGCTACTTGGCGATTTCAAAAGGCCAGTAAGTGCAGCAAATTCCAAATGACAGTGTATGAATTTAGTTCAACATAAGTGACTGGATTTTGCTCCATTTTAGTGCTAGTCAAACAGTTCCCTAGACGGTTAAAATGATGCTGCAGAAGAGCCCTCCCCAGAGATACCCAACAACCATGCCTTCTTTCGCTGCAAGGGTATCAGCAGGTGACATGGGTTGCTGTTGCTTGGAGCAATACAGGGCTGTGCCTCGCTGCTTTGAACTGGATTTTGTATTACATGCCACCCACTTCTGTTCTATCATCTTCCATCACTCAAGGAGATTATGATATTTAAACGTATTACGTTTGAAATAGTATTAGGAGGAATAAAATATTAAAAATATTAAATTAAATGTAATAAAGAGATAAAGAAACCAGTGCATCAGGTAAAATGCTGAATTAAACAGTAAAAAGAAAAAAGAAAAAAGAAAAAAAAAAGAAAGAAAGAAAAAAAGAACTGTGGGAACTTGGAAACTTGTGGGCCAGCAATCTCAAAATTTATTCAAGATTTATTCCACATTATTCTATTCAGCTCAGGATTTAAAACTGGCTTTTGTTCCACGTAGACTCCGTAAGGGGTTGTGGCTAATTTTCAACGTATTTAAGATTGTACACTGTGCCATTCCAAAGGAGTAGTTTCATTAATTGCTTGGTAATGCTGCTGCTTGGATTTGTAATCCTTTTCTTAAATTATAAAGTGTACTCAAACCAAGACAACTTCCCTGTGTGCAGCACTGTGAAAGATTACTTCTGTGATTCTGATGCTGCTGTTGACACATTGGTCCTCTGCAAATTTCATGATGTTTCTGGAAAGGGATCTGTCTATCACAATATTAACCTACACATGATCCCTGCAAGACTTCATGTTAATCTTAGCTAAATAGGCAGGTTATTAAATAGTAATTCCTGGTGCTGGAGAAGAATCATCATCCCATCAGACATAACAGGAACAGGGAATGTTTAAGGCACTGGCATTTTAAAGTTAATTTAAGGAGGATTTATCACAATTAGAAAAAGAGATAATGAGGGATATATGCAAACTGCTTGGCTAATAGGGATGCAGATTCAACACTCCCCGCCACCCCCGCCCCCATAAAGCTGCCACGTAGGTTAGAAAGGCAAACGCCTGCCCTGTGCAGACACCCACGTGGCTGCCACAGAGCCGGAGATGTGGCTCAGCCTTGGCTTTCCAAAGCATCAGTGTGAAAGCAGCTGCGAAGGGTACTTAACAGCCCAACAAGACTGAAAGGTTACTGAGAAGACTAAAAGAATTTCTATGATTTAAGGTAACGTAACTAACCCCGCCTTTAGCTCTGGCTTATCTACAGAAGGAATACCTAGGACACACCTCATAGGCTACACGTGCGGCTTCTGCAAAGAAGAATATGTGCAAAAGGTGAATACTGGCTTAAGTCTTCACATTTAAGAAGTTGTTTAACTGCTAGCTTAACTTAATTACCAAATGTTCTCCATCTCCCGATAGAGTTGTCCATCTGTCTCCATTGAACAGATAGGAAGTGCAGAAAACAAGTTCAATGCCATTAATACTCCCCAGGCCCAAATCACAGACCTGCTTTTTAAAAAATCAGGTTCCTAGTCCCCTTTCAGTGATTGTATGATTCCTGTTTATTCAGAGACTGGGTTTCCCCTGTAAAACTAGACATGCATTTGTGGCTGGGTGAATGGAAAGAAGAAAGGAAAGCAGCAAGCAGGAAGCAAGCAAGCAAGGCAGACAGGCAAAACAGTAGGCTTTTTGAGCTCTTTCCAAAAGCGGCTTTAGTATTACATGAGAATGGCAGCTATGCTTGGCAAGAGCTGAGCTGAAATCCGGATCAATGGCAGGAGAAAAAAGAAGATCGGGTCATGGAAAGCAAGCTGTCTGATGGATAAGAGAGGTGGGCTTTTGAGAAGGTTAATCCTAAACAGAGAAGGCAACAAAACATGAAAGCAGTCTCATGGGTGCGGTGTTAGAAACACATTTCTAACACCCATTCTGTTAGAGCTGCAAGTTCTAAATTATGAGCAGCCACTTTCAGTGATTTGACTCACTGGATCTTCTCTGCAGCAAAACGAAACACAATGCTTATTGAAAGGAACTTAGTAAAAGAATCTGCTGTTCCAGATTTTATTAATTTTGTCAGTTCTAGCTGACAGTGAGACCTTGCTGGAGATCTCTTCTGATCTGGGGGATCCAAATGCACTCAGATCACAAATACAGTAGGTCATCATTGTGAAATGGTTTTAAGGTCCATCTAAGGATGGGTAGAATCCTTAAATATGCATAAAATATATCAGTAACTTTGGTGTCAGTATTAAGAAGTACAGTGTTTTTTGTTATTGTATTTTATTATGTGCTTTTGCTGGTATTGTGGAGAGAAAATATAAACATCTTTAGTGAATAATAGCTTAAATCTGGAATATGCACTTTCGTCTGTTGTCTCCATGTGCCACATCAAATTGCAGGGCAATCTGAATCGGATTTTCGAGCAACTAAAAAGGTTGGCCTGAGGGTTCATAGTCTCATCAGTAGTGGATCTTGTGGTCTACTAGATAATTAACTCAGCACATACTGTTTTATATATCTTTCAAATGTGATGAAACTAAAGGCTGAAGTCTCAGTAAGTCATTTAAAATATTTTTAAAACTTTTTGATACAGGAATTTTTCAGCTTACCTGATTCAAAACTATATTCCATGCCCAAACTTTGGAATGGTATCACTTCAATTTTCCTTTTCTAAACTCTGCAGTATCTAGAGCCCCTACCAATCTAATAAAAAAAAAGTGCAACTATAAATTGTTTGTTGTAACTGATCAGTGAGAAACACATTGTGTCTTTGTAGCTTCCAAGTGTACTTTCTACTGTAAAAAACAGCTTGATGCAAACTTAAACCCAAGCCTCTTTGTTGCAGCCCCTTAATGGGAAAGCCCCCAGAGGAAGGGATATGCATAGAAGAAAAGCAGACCTGATTGAAACAAGGAGTTCTGATATTAAGTGGAATGCTTGTGGTCTTTATTATATAGTCAGGAGATGGTTCTTTTCCATCTGGAATTCTCCAGATGTGGCTGACCTTATTTTCTCCCTGCTGGTCAACTGCTTGGAGAGATTTTTTTCTGTGCAATCATCTATAAATTTTTCAGGGAGGTTTTGTGTTTGTGCCATACACAGGTTAGATAAAATTCCATGTATGTTTCAAACATGCTCTAAATATATTTAAAACTTGAAACAGTTTTACTTTTCATTCCCTGTCTGTATCAATGCTGTTGCTAAAGTCTTAAGTGTTGCTCTAACATAGCTAGATCTATCATTTCTGTACTTTTCAGAACTAAAACCAGGAGTAAAGCAGAGGTGATACTAATCTTTTTGTTCCAAAGGGAAACAAATGTCTCCCCTTGTGGTCCATCTCCAGGCTAGAACTGGAAAGGCTCCCATTCTTGTTCAGTGCAATTTAACTGCATCACTACAAATGGATTTACACCTATATGGTGTTAAAGTATGTCCCTGCTACCCCTGCAGCTTATCATAACTTAAGCTCCTGTTCTGTTTTCTTTTTTACAGATGCTCCTATCATCCTCCTCACCTTAGAAAATTTCAGTATTGTACTATGCTATGTGACTGATGTCTCACAGGCATGGCTTGTTTTTTCAAACATGGGTACCAGGAGATGGGAGTCAGAAACAGAGGGAAGCTCACTCTCTATGCTAGAGGGGAAAAGTGAATACTGCCTTTAGCTGCTTTGAAGTTTGTGGGATTTCCCTTTCCTCCATCCTCCCAGGCCCATGGCCCTGTGCCTGGATAGGAGACAGTAAGAAAAATAAGTAACCAAAAATCCACATAGCCTAAAAGAAACACAGAGTTACTGAGGTCTGAAATAACTTGGTCTTTATACAAAATTCCCACTGGGTGAGCAAATGCAGTTACCCTTAGCAAGGAAAGGTTAATATACTGCAAATCTTGCTTCAAGCAGTGGTAACTACTATAACAAGACTGTAAACCATGTCTAGTCACACAGATGTTTTCTGCTTTTTGGCAGTTGTTTCTTCAGAAAATTGGCTCTCTAGAGTCAAGATAAAGATGCAGATGTCTTGGGCATTTCTACACTGTGCAGCAGAGATCTCTGACCCAATCCATTCCACGTACACAGACCTGCAAAGCTCTGCATGAAAATGCCAGCTCAGGTCTCAGAACTGCCCCTGGTAATATAGAGATCTCTGTGTTGTCTTGCCCTTTTTTTTTTTTTTTTTTTTTAATATTCTATGATTTCTAGCAGTTGTTTTTGATTCTGAATTGGAGTATGTTCATGTTTCTCATTGAACAACATTGATTTGAAATTTTAATTTTGATTCTAGCCTTTTTTATTTATAAATAAAGGATTTTCTAAATGAAAATTTGTTTTGCAATAAAAGGAAATACTGTGTTTTCAAGTAACATTTGGAGGGCAAAGAATTGTTGTGTATTTGATAACTTTTTGCTCTTTTTTTATTCCCTAAGATTTAGGGGCTAAAATCCTTGTTATTTCTGTAGTACCTGTAGAAATCAACAAGGACTGAAACGTACAAAAGCAGGAGGAAGATGCTTGCATCACAGCTCAGGTACTGACCTTCTATTAACAAAAGACAATTTGTTTAACCAAAAATCAGAACAAATGGGACAGACTCACAGCTGTAGCTAGTGTAAGGTTAGAAAGGCAGTAGGTACATGCCTAAGCCCTGCTGACTGCTGCTTTGCTGCTACGAAGAAGAGGAGCTGCAGGTCTGTGGCAGGAGCTGTGCAGGGACCCTGGAGTGGGCAGGACAGGAAGGGGCACCCAAGAGGTTATGCTGAGATTCTGAGAAAGAGCAAGGATGAGTTAACTATTGCTGTTTACACAGCTCAGTCATTTGATTTCCTTCCCAAATGTGTATTAATTAAAATGGTTCAGTCTGCAATATATTTTAAGCATGCAAGAAATACCAGGAATTTCTATCACTGCATAGCAACCTGCTGTGCACAATAAGTAATTCTTCCACTAGATTTGATTTCTAGCAGGAGTCTGTGGAAAGATATCTGCCTGTAATTGTGCAATTTTTTTTTCTTCACAGCAGATTTGTGCCTTCTTGGAATTGATTTGCTAGTCAGCAGTATCATCTGATATCATCAGAAAGTTCGAAACAAATATAGTAGTAGATCAATGTGTTCATCACAGAAGAATTTTAGTTCCTTTGCTGTTTCTATTTATGGGATGGTTGTTCTTTTACCATATATAGCTTGTATAGAGTTTTAGATAAAGAAGCAGAGCAAATAGGCTCTTAATTCTTTTTCAGTTAAGAGCCTAAGCTACTGAATCATTAGAGCATATGCCTAAACTCACTGGTTTAGTAAGCTACATGTTTAAGCTAAGTAAGTAGTTAACGCCTTTTGAAAATGGACACTTAAGGAAAGTACCTATTGATATAACAAGAATACATTTTTCTGTATGTAAGAAGCTTAATTTCAGTATTAAACAATACTGAAATTAAACGATAAGCTGAGATCAAGCTAGTTAGTTCTCTTGTAGACTATAGAGAAAGAGAGATGGTGGTCATGGTTCATATTTTTCTATATTTTATAAAAATACTAATGTTTCAGTCTCCTATCCTAGCCTAATGTCTGACCTTTCAGCACCTGCAGTTTAATGGGTGTGTCTGGTTAACCATAACACTTTCAATTCCACACCAGACTGCCTGAAAGAAGGTGATTTCCCCCCCCCAACATATGATACCACTCAAATTTCATGGCCAGTAGTCACCTTCCTGAATAAAATTTCATGACAGTGGCCTAGGATCTCTTTGCGAAGCTGAACATGCTTCACTCTGGCTGCACTCTATAAACTGTAAGACACGTAGTATAGTAGGTTAATGACTGCATGAGTGAAACTGCTGTTACTTACCCTGCTGAAGGTTATCAGCTTCGACAGTATTTGCTGACATCCAGTGAACCATAAGCCATATTCTAAGAGTACTTACCACTTTACTGACTTATCTGCCAAAGCAATTCACAAACACTTCGTGAGGAAGAAATAAGAGAGCAGAGTTGAAGAGGACACATGTAATTTAGAGGAAAAAAGTGTTAGACAATGCTGATGCATCAAAATAGGCCATAACAGAGAGAAAAAAAAATGAAGGAGACATCATAACAGAAATAACTACAGCATCGTGCATGTCAGTCAAGTACTTCCTCTAGACTGGCTCCCAAATCTGCTCAATTTGAAAGCAGTGTTTTGCTATTTGTGCTCTGTTGGAATACTTCTTGCCCAGAGATCACTGAGTAGTTCACAAATATTACCCAAGCTTCGCACAGTGCCTTTGAGGTAGCTCAGTGAGGTAGCTCATTTTTCCAGGGGAGTAAATTGCAGCATAGCGAGGCAAATGGGATTTTTTTCTTTTGTTTTTGTTTTTTCTTTTCTTTTTTTCCTTTGGAGCAACCACAGCAAGTCATCTTTAAAGCTAGAAACAGAGACTCTGAGTCCTCACTCTCCCTTCCTGGCAGGTTTTATAAGCTGCACTGCCTATTTCTAACAAAGTCCTGGTGAGTAACTTTATTGCATTAATGCCAGTTCTGATTATGAGCCAGATGTGTCCATACTTGGTGCTAGTCTCTATGAGAAAGAGAAAGAGGATGTGCTTGCTCAATAGGGTAAGAGTTGATAATGTTTTGACAATAAGCCTGAAAGAAATATTATTCAGCAGTCAGTGTCTGTTGTTCTTACGTTGATGGCAGCATTCACAGGTCAGTGTAGAGAAATATTTGGGAAATCAATGTCAGTACTGCAAGGTTGAAAATGAAACAAAATGGCAGTGTACTGTCACTTCAGTTCAGAACTGATTCTTCCTCCCCATTCCCACGGCTCATACAAATGAGACTAATGACTTTGTCCATTTACAGTGCATCTTCCCTCTAGGTAGCAAAATGTTTTGTTGATGTTTTGTTTTGATTCAGAATCAGTAGGTAATACCTGTGCCTTACGGTCTCACAGAAAAGTCAAGAGTTTGGGGTGAATCAAGACCCTTGATTCTCAGCTATGTGAAGACATAGGGCAGATGGTTCTGCCCAAGATGATGATCTTATGGAAGTATGATGTCAGGTCCAAACTGAAATATGAATCAAAACTATACTCTTCTCCTTTGGAAGGACTTCTCTTCTGCTACAGCTTGTGGATTGAGAAGCTACTGTATATTCTTTGCTAGTGGCCTAGCAGTGGAGTAGTTCCTTGAGCTTTCACTATGTAGTTACTGAAAGTTGCATGTGAATTCTGTGTTATTACCACTGATGTTCCAAGAGTCTTATTTTACTCCTAAAATACTAATAATGGAGGGTGAGGTAGGATCTTCTGAACCCCTTTCTAGGTCAGTGCAAGAGGAGCTCTTTGTTGGTCCAGGGAACAACCATAGCATAGGATAGGATTTTATTACTGCTGCTGCTTGCCCTGCTTCATTTTTAGTACTTTGCATACAGTAGCAATACAACAAGTAACATATAAGACCATGCTATTATTCTGTAAGGAAAAAGAGAAATAAACTAGTAAAATATAGAATATACAGAAAAAACAGTAAAAATTAGGATAGTCTCTCTATACTGTACTAATTTGGAAAATTCCATGCAAAAGTGTTTTAGCATTAAAACATGATGTTCTTATTTTGCCAGAAAATATTTAGTATTTGGTCTCTTCTGCATTAAGAAAAAGAATTTTTAGTGATGCCTCCCTCTTTGACATGCATATTAGTTTAATAAAATTGGAATGAAAACCCAAGGAGAAATTTCTTTGTCAGATCAAATTAAAATTATCGCCCATCTCCTGTTGCTATAGCTCCTGTGCGCTGGACTAGGAGTTTCACACCAAACTCATGGAAATCCCATGATTTCATGCGATGACTCAGCCTGAGGGAAAGCCATGATTTCATGATTTCTCATGATAAAAGTATAGTCCAAAGGAACTTCCATCCACAGGTTATGGACTTAGGAGCATCAGTATTACAGCTACTATGAGGTACTGCAGTGTTTTCCACAGCTACAGAAATATGTATTGACTAGAAACAATAAATTTAGGGTCAGATAAAATACACAGCAAGTACAACATTTTTATCTGGGAATGCAGAGAGACTACTGAATGCCATTTATTTGTAGAGGTTTGACTGACAACCCTGTGATCCTTATTCTGGGAAAGCTTTTCTGGAGAAATGGTAAACTTTATGCATGACAGCTATTTGGAAATAAATAAAAAAGAACCTCCTAATAAGTTCCCTGTTTAAGAAAGAAAGGTGGGGGGGGGCAAAGAAGTAAGATTTTTCTGGATAAAAAATATACAGTCAATCATTCTTAGGAAATTTTGCAAGCAGTAATTAAAGATACTGAAAAATGGAAAAAATTACAGGGGAATAAAGATTGACTCAGTTGATAGCTAGATATTAAATATTAACTGTGTCCATAATAAAGAGGGAAATTATAAAGGGCTTGCCAAACTGTGAATTGCCCAAAATGACTGACTGAAGTGAGAAGTTAAAACAACCTCAAGCAAAGCAAACTATATACCAAGAAAGGTCATTACTCTTTTCTCATAGGGTTTATCTATTTCACTTTGCAGATGAGCTGGGGTTTTTAAAACTATTTTTAGTATGCAGACTTAAAGGTCTCAGTCTGTGTTAAATGAAGAAGCTTTGAAACTAATTCCCTGTAACAGTTGTTAATGAATACTAACAGAAATTTAGAAAGTTACTTGTAGCAGTACTTGTGTGATACTGCATGCAAACACTGTACCACCCCCACAATGGTTAAAGAGCAGACAAAGGTTTAATTAGCCATATCTGACTAGGCTCACTTTTAGGCTTCAGAAGTAGAAGATTGGAAAGAAGAGCAAAGGAAAGCTTTTTTTTTGGTTTGTTTTTTGTTTTTTGTTTTTTGTTTTTTTTTTTTTGTTTTTTTGTTTTTTCCTTCCTGCATAGGAGCAGTCCCAGGATCTCCACCTGTCGGGACGCTGTGTGCTGTATCTGTGCCATTGCACCTGTTAGTGTTGCCCTGCTGTTCCAGATTGTGGCAGTGGAATGAATTTGCTTTATTATATCTGTATTCCATTGGCACAAGATTTTTTAATAAATTGCCACTGATGTGAAACATTCAGATACTAGTGATTTCCACTAGTCACTTCCATGGTGTGTAGGTAAATATACATTATTGGACAATTCCTGCCTATAATTAGGTTTATTGCTGACTGTAATACAACAGTATTTTTGTCATATTTTCCATACTTTTTTCCTTACATTTTTTAAATAGCTCTTAAACTTTTCTTGATGCTTAGATAGTTAATTGCTAGCATGATGTTCTTTCGATATTCCAAAGAATGACTTCGTATCACTGTCATTTGCCTGATAACACAGTTTGAACGTCTTGTGAGTTTGTATTTGTTTCAACGCTGTCCTCTGCTCTGTATGACTCCAAAGTTAGTTGCAACTGAATTTACAAATCCTGTTGCCTACTGCTGGAACTTGTGTACCTACTGAAAGAAATACTGCTGTTCTTTCTAATACTATGTTTTATCCCACCATGAGAGCTAGGAGACAGAAAAGGAAAACTTGTCCCCCAAGGAAAACACAAGCAAAATCTAATTATCCAAGTCAGAGCACTGGGCTTCTTTCTCCCAGCTTCCGAAGAACTCATCACAGTCTCTTCTTAGAAAAGATCTTCTCTGTCATTAGCAGTTTAATATTAGTGATGAACAGAATTGTGTTAGAAAAAGTTATTTTTCCTAACATGAGTTTTAAGACACAATGTCAGATAAGAAAGATAAGAGAAAGTAGCAAATCTGAGATGATCCTCAGTCTGAATTACCACATATATATATATATATATATATATATATATATATATATATATGTTATTACTATATGGGTGGACGAGATTATACTGTGACATGTTAAATGAGTAAGTCACCTTCTTAAAATAGTAGATGCAAGCATTTTCTTTCATGTTAAGAAAATACTCAATAGAACTTGTGGTGTGATTAATGTAGCTTAGCTGTATCTGATTACAGAAGAAAAATAGCAAATATTGGTTCTCATTACTGACTGTATGTTTGAAGCATAGTAATATAGGTATTATTGTTCAGATCTCTGCTGGTGATAGTGCACTATATTGCATATTTTCTGCAATAGATCTGAGCAACAGGAACAGCAAGGCTCTAACTAGAGCTCAGGATGATGGTGCACTGCTAACTGAGTCAAAGCTAAGGCTGAGCAATACCTGGGACTTACTACCATTCAAGTGAGACCAGTTAAAAAGTGAATGCTGTTTTAGAGCTAGTGACCTTGAGCTGTGAGTGTTGTATTATCAGATGCAGCTGAATATAGATCTGGCTCAGCTGAGTTAAATTAGAGATAGGCATGAACTCACAGTAAAGAAATAATAAGTAACAAGCCACTGCACGAGAGGCTCTGCCTGCCTTGCTTTCAGCTCTCATTCCCCACAAAATCAGAAAATTGATGGTAGATGCACAACATCTTATTGTCCATGGGTGGTTAGAGAATTCCAAAATGAAAGGGGCTGGGGGTATTCTTGCATAGCAGATGAAATGCTAACTATATTTCAGCACATCGAGTGAAGCAATGAAAAACATAATTTATTTGGGATGTCAGGAATGACATTGCTTTTCATTAAATTTAAATAACGTTATGAGGCTGTATTTTGCTACTATGTAGATGCAGGTACTGTTAATTTCTTTGTATATGTGTAGATACAGAATTAAGACAGCACTGGAGATTCCTCAAAACCTTACTAGGAAAAAACTGCTCAGACCTTATAATGGGTATTTATTTTATGTTTTAAAAATTCAATCGACTTGAGTTAATCTGCCCTCTGGTAATCCACAGACTGGTGATTGAGCCAGACATTTAGCTGGTGTAATGTAGTGTAGCACTACTGAAAGGAACAGTTAGCCTGCTACTCTAAGATATAAGCGGCTTAGGCTCAATTCCCTGATTTACCACAGATCTCTTGTGCAATCTTGGGAAAATTCCTTATTTCTAGGTCCAATGAAAGATTTACTGTCCTGGAACAAAGTTTAGAATCCTACAGATGATGTTTAGGCTTTTTACCCAAAGCATAAGGTGACTGAGGCCCATCAAATAGCGTGCAAACTGAAAAGCACCACAGCCAGACACTTAGAGAAGGCACCCTCAGCATTCCCACTTAAATTCTGTATGGCTTTAAACAGCCCACTGCTACCAAATCTAGGCATAAGCCTGTGTATTTTGGAGAATCTTCTGGTACCGCTTATGTCAACAGAGGAGCACCTGGCTTCTTAATGCTGCTGAAGGTAGGTATGGGTTAGGAACACAGCTATTTGGTTCAGTCATGGCAATGGCCTTTGTGTGTAGGTGTGGAAGCAAAATTATCAAGTGTCTTCTGTGTCAAGCTACAACTGAGAGTGTGTTTCAGGCATTGCAGCTTTGGAGCTAGACATCAAAAAAAGAAACTTTGGAGAAATGAATGACTAGCTCTTAATCTCTCTGTGGTTGCTTCACTAACTCAATATGGAATTGTGAGGGTGAATGCATTAAGAAGCAGAAGGGATTCAAACACTGTAGCGACAGCGACCATATATGTAGCTAAGATTAACAGATGCAGTTATTTATAATTGCTGATAGTTTGAGCACCAGAGTGCATTACAGGAGAATATGGTGGGAAGCTTGAGTTCCTCAGAGTTAATAGTCTGATCCCTGATCCATACAGGTAGAGCTGTCTAAGGGACCGTTCTATGATGATGTGTCTGCACCCAAGACTGTAGAATAGGTACGTTCATAGCAGTGAAGCAAATAAGGGATGTAGACATAAGCCAGTGGTCAAGTAAGCAGTGATCTCAGCACCCTTTTTGTAGTTTTCTGTTCCAGTTAATGACAGCAGAAATGTTTACTGGGAACAAAGTTACAGGAATAAGCAAATGGAAAACATTTTAGGGAGCAATTCTGTTAGAAAGGATGGAGGAGTGAATCAGGTACTAGTTTAGAGGCCAAATGGAAATGGAAAAAAAAAAGTGAGATAAAAAAATCAGCTCAAATAAGAAATATACGGTAAATCTGTGGAATTAACATTTTTTTTGTGTGTGTGTGCAAATTGTGGAATTTGCACAGGAAGAATATCTAAAGAGGAAGAGTGTACATGTACATATGTAGTACATCAATGATACAAGGTCCATGCTCTTCCAGCAAAGTGTGGCAATCTACATCTGAATTACTTATTGTTGGATCTCAAAAGTTCCTTTAATAGGACTGCCAAAAGACAGTGATTTAGCAAGTTTGCCAGTGGGAGCAAAGCATTTTGCTTATCTGCAACAAAATACTGGTAACTCCTGGCATTAGGCTTTGTGTAGAACAAAACATGTATGGAAAAGCTCTAGCCATCTTAAGCTGGTCCTTCTGCACAAGACAAGCAGAAAGAGTTACTGCTCTGCAGCTGGTGCATTTTCTGTATTAATTTGATGTGCTATTAAACTGCACCAAGTCCCTACCAAGACCAGCATGGTATTCTAGGCATTCCTTGTCTCTGTGACAATATTTTACACAGGCTGGGCATTCTAGCTAAAATTGTTAGCCTCTGAGATTTTTATCTTAAGTTTCAGAGGAGCACCTGGAAATAATTTTACCCTGACTGTAGAGTAACCAGCTTGACATCATACAATTTTTTGTTTCCTAAAGTAAGAATCTAGGAAAATACTGGATTTTTCTTGTTTAGAGTAAAGAGGAGTAAAATGAATCCAACTATAATTAAAATTAAGAACATAAATGTATAAGCTTCTTTACCTTTAAAAACTAGAGAGCAACATCTGTTGCTATTGTTATTTTTATCCTGAGGAGTCACCCTGAGAAGTCACCCTGCCCTGCAACATACTAAATAGTACTGTGTACACTGTTCACTCTAAAAACAGCTAAACATCCATGAGTTACTTGTTTAATCATTTCTGAGTTTTTATACCAAGCACCTGCCTTTTAATTTGTTAGGACCAACCTGAAACATCTGTCAGTTTCTCCCTATGAATTAATAACTCTGTAATTAAAATCCAGCAGAGAGCTCAGCTGAGACTCCTGGTTAATTAGGACAGGAGATAGCCATGTGAGCAGCATGGCATTATATTAGTTGGAGACAGCCTGGATTTGAACCAGGGTTTTATGGTTGAGATGGAGCTGCTACCAAGCTTTTGGATATTTGTTCCAGTAGCCAGTACATCCATTTTTGTGGGCAATCAAATATTGCTGCTGTTATTTAATCTGGACTCAGTGCCTGAAAACTGTTTTCTGTAAATGAATACTTTCAAAGGATCTGTTTTTAGTTATTGCTATTTGCCAAATATTAAGAAAACGAAAAGGTGCAGTGCTGAGCTAAGCTCTTGCCTGGAGATGCTTTGCAAAGTGGCAGCAAGAGTGTCTCTCAGAGCAAAATGACCTTGGTAAAGGCCATACCTTTTGCTGCTGTGCAAACTTGAGGATTTCAGTTTCTTTCAGGATGGCTTTTTATGCTGATAATTAGAGTGGTGTCCAAATAATCAAGCTCTTTGCTGATACTGAAAATATGTTATTGATTCCTGCAGGAATCCTTTTGAAAGAATTCTTAAACTACATAATTTATACATCAGGACTTGGGAATTTTTTGGTTGCCTTTTGTTTTTAAAAAAGCGGACAAAATACATGTGGATATATCGTATGTCAGTGCTCTTGCAGATGAAAACATATATATCTGAAGACCTCAGTTCAAGTATAACTGAATTTTAAAAAGCACGCTGATTAATAATACAGAAATATTTTCAAGCTTGTTCATGAGGGACGAAGAAATCTATATTGCAGCTAAGAATGAGAAAGGTAAGGTTTTCATCATGAGTTTGGATAGGTTTGAAAACAAGACTAGATTAAACTTGTAGTACAGAGTAGTGTGCACCCTATGTAATCTGGATGTCTTGCCATTGAGAGAAACAACTGCCATAACTCAGAACGCATTCCCGTTTTGATTGACAATTATGTTATTTTACCAACAAAATTTACAAAGGATCTCTTATGAAATAAACTTTTCTATTAACCGCTAATATAAATAGATGTTTGTCCAATTCTTACACTCTTATTGACAACTTAAGAGTGAACCAATTATTTCCCATTTTCCTTTGTAGAAAAGAGCCTAGCTTCTCATCTGCTGCTTTTCTGTAAATCTGATTTACGAAGTACGTACTTTATTTTCCATTTTGAGGTTGCTCCTATATACAGTGGTGTGTATATATATAGCAGCTGCATCGCATTCATGGGCGAACTATCTACAATTCTTGTAATTTAAGACATAGGGAGTTTTTATTTGTTTGTAACTTTTCCTGTGAGATTTTAACAGGGAGTTCTACCTTCCAGTGGGTTGGGCATATTTAACAATTAATCCACATAAGGAAGTCAAGACTCACAAAATTCTCCTGTATAATAATGATTTCATTCTCTCTTTATAAATCCAGAATCCACTGCAATGAACAGTAAAGAAAATATGCCTCTGGAGAAAAGCTGAGGGAATTGGATACATCTGTGTCTCTGAGAAGGTAAACCTGAGAAAAGGCTTTGGTAAGCTTCCTGAGTGTACAATACAATATTTTGTCTCCAAGCTTCATCCAAGGAGAGGAAATAAAAAATAAATAAAATAAAATAAAAAAGAGGAAGATTGTTCTCTGAAAGGAGAGAGGAGGATAGCTTCTGCATTAATACCACATTAAGCGGGTAGAATTCCAGCAGGAGATAATGTGTAATGCTTTAGAAAAAAAGTTTGTGTGAGTAGATGTAAAATACATATTTCTGAAAGAATTTATAGTCACTCAGCCTTATGTAAAACAAGGTACGTGTGGTTTTAGTTTCAGATTAGTTGCAACTCATATGAAGTGTTATTAGAAAAGGATGTGTTTCACATGTGATTTTCAATATTTTAGAAGGGGGAGAAATACAGATTGTTCTAACTTCACATGAAAGTTAAGGGACAGTGACTGTGTGCTGAGGCTGTGTGGTCCAAGGAACACAGCACAGAACTGAGAAAACTTGTTGCCCACTTGATGTAGCAGTTACTCAGCTTTTGATGCAGCATCTCTGATGAAGTTTCGCTTTCTAACCTATGACTAGATTAGTTATTCCAAGCAATGAGACTGTTCTTTATTAATGTCTGAATAGTACCTGTGCCTGTAGAACTGTGATCTTGCTTGGAACGTGAATATTAGTGTAAGTTGAAGAATAAGAAACATTATGGCATCATTATTCTGCATCACTCATTTATATTCTTGCAGTGCTGAAAAATACTGTATCTCCATGCCCTCCTTTCCTTTCAGAGGGCTTTTGCATTGCATATGGAGAATTTTTTTATTTCAGGTGGCAAAATAGCATTATAATGCTAACAAGCCACATCTGAACAATACTGTATATATGATAAACCTCAATATGGCCGTATGCTTATTACCTTTTTGATAAAACATCCTTTACCTCGGGTAGCTACCTTATGAAAAATTAGACATTAGTTAAACAAGATTGCCCTCTCCTGGTTGTAAACACCTCCCTCACTTCACTGCAATATTTTTTCCCCTTTTCTACACAGGCAAATTATATGTGCTAGTAATATAATCAGCCTTGGAATCTTTTTTTAATGTATAAAATAATAGTGAATTAAATAGACACGAGGGCAACTCTGTATTCTCTGTGAGACTGTGTCCCAAAACAGACAAATTTGCCCAAACAGCTCCTGATTAGATCTGCTGTTACCTGAAGGCAGTGAGCTAATGGAGGTTATGCAGAAAGGATTTGGTCTAGCCCTCTAGCTGTTTGTTCAAGTTCAACTACCAGCACAGACCATAACCTGCATCTGGTCTGACGAGCTACAGGGAGAATCCTGCTGATTATATTTTTGTTGTATTGGATAACAAGGAAGAAGCAGACTAAAACAGACTTTCGATAAAGAGCGCAAATGCAGATCCTGGGAGACAGATACTTTGCAACTCCTCAGCTAATCTCTGATGAAATAATGATCTCTCTTTAAAATACATGTTGCTTTTAAGCTGTACCAAAAATCATCATGGTTTGTAATTTTTGTACACCAAATCATAACAGATACAATTCAATATCATATATGACAGCCATTCAATTGAAATACTTTCTGTTGTGTGCGTGTACATGAATCTTTGAAAACAACTGAAGAATAAATAAGGTAAAGGTGTCATCTTTTAAAACTAAATTAATGCTGTGTAACTTTGAACTTTTAGGCCAGCAAAGCCTATGTCAATTAGGGATGTGATTTTATTTTTGTAATGGATATAGCAACATCAGAAAAATCCCTACTGGAAATAAAATTATATGAACACATCTGCTAATGCTGGTATAGTAATTTAACTCAAGAGGCAGACAAACTATGCCACTAAACAAATTTTTTCCAATATAGCAGTCTCAACCCTACCAAAGTTTTTCCAGCTCAGATATGTCATCAAACACTAAGTTTAGATAGAGCCTCAATTCTAATTTTTTCCCCACAACAACAATACACTTTGCAAATAAGAAATTGTTTAGCCTCACAAAAATCTTACAAGTTAAGTTTGGATTGCTGAACGTGGAAAAAAAATAAGTACATGAGTGAGGTTTAATTATTTCAAGTGACATTATTGCAAGTATTTTAGTAGGATTTTCCAAAGTATATAGATAGCCAATAGCTCAAAACTAACATGAGGCAGGCCTTTGGAACCTTAATTGCCATGTGAGTATTTTTAGGAGATTTTAACAGGACATAAAATGTAGCACTCAAATCTCACTTCATTTTTTAATTCTAAAATTGAGATGTTTAAAACATCTACTCAGGCTGTGTTCCTGATGAGTCTCAATAGGTTGGTGTCTGTTTGAGATTCTTTCCTGTTCTTGCTTTAGGCTCTTCCTTGTTTCTTTTTATTTCACTGCTGTATATACTCTGTGTACTTGCAAAGGACTGAAATACCCCTTAATGATACTAATTAAGTGTAATCTAAATCTGTAATGATAGTAAAATTGCAAGGAGTGCAGTAGTACTCCCTGGGAATCTGTGATCACTGACTCTTAAGTGTCGAGGCTTCCAGTTACAAGAAGGCTGAGCAGCCAGGCACATTTCACTCACAGCCATTCCCGAAGCCCGTTGGAAGTTTGCAGATCTGAACCACTGGCTGATTTCAGTGAGTAACTTTAATCAGTAAATTCCAATGAGAAGAGGCTTCAGCAGGTTGGGGGTTGTGTTGTTGTTTTTTTTTTTTATTTTTCCTCAAGCAGCTCAATCAAATATGATCTCTGAAACAAGATCTAACATGTATCACAGGTTTAACCGGGGCTAATTTAAAGAGGCCCTTACTTCAGTTTAGGTGTTAAGAGCTTCCATGATATGAATACGGAAATAAATGCCTAAGTTTAGAGGATGTCTTTCAAAATTCTTCAGAGAATAAACAAATTTCTATTCTGAAAGGTGCTGTCTGGCTTGTAACCAAATGACAAGAAAAATGTAAGTGTACAAAACTGAGATTCATTAATTACAAGAAGTCTCAAATGGAGCCTCAGCAAGACGTAGGCTGACTCCACCTACTTCCTATAGAAATAGTGGAAGAGAAGCGGACTCAGCTTCTACATTCATTATAAATTATCAACTTGCCTAAAATAAGTTCTTGTAATAACTTACTTTTGTAGAGATACTTGCAAGTACACAGGAAAGTATGTGCTTCTTCAACTTTTATGTTGAAGCTATCCAGTAGATGGGGCCACCGAGTCAGACAAAATGCAAAAGAAAGTGAAATGAGTTTATGCTAGGGAGAACTTTCATAATCAGTGCAAACACAGTTTTGTTAATTCATGAAATTTTAATGTCAAACAAATTATTTATTTGGCTGTATCACATTCTGACTGTAAGACTGACTAAGCTGTATTCAAGTGCTGGTTAATACAATTCCATATTTGTTTGATATTGAAATAATTATGACTTTCAATCAGCAAAAATTACAACCGAGGTTTTAATTTTCAATCATGACACATTCCTGCCCGAGTATTGTGTAGGTCTGAGACACGGATAGCTTGTGACGAAGTGACACCGTGGAAATCGCCGACAGTAACTGTAGCATGAAGGTCCCCTGTGGAAATGTGTGTGGGGTGAGGGGAACCTGCCAGTGGTTCCTGTGTAACACGAACATTGGTGACATCGTGCATGCAACTTGTGTGTGCAGGGCTTTTTACTGCTTCTTTGCAACTGTTCCCTTTCCATCTGTGAGACAGGAGGGAACATACGGGCTTGAGAAAACATGTTGATGTAATGAACATTGCAGGAGCAACGGTCTGCCCCAGGGATTTCAGAGTAGCAGATGCTAAAGTAAGTTTGATATGTACATGTGTGAGCACACAGTGTGCAGTACAGTGTAGCAGAAGTTATTCTCACTATAATTGCAGTATTCTTTTAAAATAAATCAGTTGTGTGCAATCACTGAAATCAGCAGAGAAGCCCGCTAACACTGGTAAAATACATTCTCTCAAGAGACAGGCATAAACTACGCCACTGAAAAGTGGATACTAGCTTAGAAAAGCAAGTTACATTCTGCTGCATAGAAAAGCCTGATTTCCAGTGGTCTGATACCTAAAGCAGAGGCCTTAACACTCACCTGGGAAAGCTGATCCTTTAGGAAAATCAGTTCTGCTGTAACGACCCGTCTTCAAAAAGCCTGCAAAGACAAAATTACAGTAGTCTCCCGCGATGCCGCAGAGGGGGCCCGAGCTGGGGCGGAGCCGCTGCCGAGGTCCGGCCGCCGCGGGGAGCGGCGAGGGCCCGGCCCGGCCCGGCCCGGCCCGCTGCCGCACGTGATCGGCAGCGCGGAGCCGCCGCGGCACCTGGAGGCGGCTCCTCCCCGGTGGCAGGAAGGGAGCGGCCAGCGGGGCGGCCGCTCCTCGGGCGCGGAGCCGAGGGAGGCAGCGCGACCCTCACCGGTGGCGGCAGCGGCGGCCATGGCTTTCGGGAAAGCCCCGAAGGACCCTTTCGGCACCGCCGTGGGGCGCCTGGTCGGTGAGTAGCGGAGCGGCGGCGGCGGGTGACAGCCCGGGCCGGGGGGCGCCGCCTCGCGCCGGCCGCTGAGGGGAGCGCGGGCCGGGGGGCGCCGCCTCGCGCCGGCCGCTGAGGGGAGCGCGGGGCGCCGCGGAGCTCCGGCCGCTGAGGGGAGCCCGGGCCGGGGGGCGCCGCGGAGCTCCGGCCGCTGAGGGGAGCGCGGGCCGGGGGGCGCCGCCTCGCGCCGGCCGCTGAGGGGAGCGCGGGCCGGGGGGCGCCGCGGAGCTCCGGCCGCTGAGGGGAGCGCGGGCCGGGGGGCGCCGCCTCCCGCCGGCCGCTGAGGGGAGCGCGGGCCGCCGCGGAGCTCCGGCCGCTGAGGGGAGCGCGGGCCGGGGGGCGCCGCGGAGCTCCGGCCGCTGAGGGGAGCGCGGGCCGGGGGGCGCCGCCTCGCGCCGGCCGCTGAGGGGAGCGCGGGGCGCCGCCTCGCGCCGGCCGCTGAGGGGAGCGCGGGCCGGGGGGCGCCGCCTCGCGCCGGCCGCTGAGGGGAGCGCGGGCCGCCGCGGAGCTCCGGCCGCTGAGGGGAGCGCGGGCCGGGGGGCGCCGCCTCGCGCCGGCCGCTGAGGGGAGCGCGGGGCGCCGCGGAGGTCCGGCCGGCGGTAAAAGGCGGCTCCGCGGGCGTTTCAGAGCAGGCGACCTTTGGAGCGGTGCAGACGGAGGAGTGGGGCCAGTTCCTGCACATCTGCGACCTGATCAACGCGACGGTGGAGGGGTGAGCGGGGCCGCGGCCGTCTCCGCGACGCGGGATCGCCCAGCTTTGCGCCGCAGCAGCGGCACCGGCTCCGCCGGAGGGCGGAACCGGGCGCCCAGCGCTCGGCGTACGCGTAAAGTCACCCGAAACGAAACCCCGCAAGGTGCTGGTGTCTGTGGGTCGGGGAGGAGTTTTGCCTGCCTCAGGGGGAGCCTTGCTCAGTCATAAGGATTTCTAGGCTCTCTCCCGTGCACAGGCACAAGGAAAAGGAGAAAACGCAGGTTTTCCTCCCCGGAGGTGCGTTGTACAACCCGCGCTGCTTGTCAGCAAGAGCCTTGGCCACCCAAAACGCCACCAAGCTTGAGACACTGCCTGTGCCCAAGTGAACATGTCCCCTGCGAGCTCCACAATCGCACGATTACTGCGGAGTCAAAAATCCCTACTGGAAAAGGCCTTGAGCAGTTCATCGTCTATAATGTGATTTTAAACTTTGCGCTTTCAGCTTAAATCAGGTTTCCCAGTCAGATGTTTTCCCAGCCTACCTATATCATAGTGCAAAAGTCAAGTGACACCTGCGTTTCTGTTCAGTGAAGATCTGTGGTGTCACCCGGCGTACCTGGCACACGTGGCCCGTGCTGCAGAGCCTAGGCTGTTCTTTGCTTGGACTTGCTGCTTCATGCTTTATTGTTCCTATGTCTAAAATGAGGAGAAGGAAATTAGTTTCCACATAAGATCCTCCTTTTTGCATTGCAAGAACTAGTTACTATCAGTGGCCTATTTTAATACTGTCTGGAGAACTTTCTCCAGAAAAATGAGTTATGCCATAGTGACTGCACAATAATTTTCTTTTATACGAGTTTTTCCTTCATTTTTTTTTTTCTGATCCCATGCTCTCGCTTATGGCTCCGACTTAGAACTGGGAAGGTCAGTAATATTCCCAGTCAGTGCCATCGGCAACTGCGTGCTTTAACCCTCAGTGTTAGTTTTTATGCGGAGCATTTATGCAACAAAGCTGTCTTAAACAAATGACTTCCTCTTGTGCACAGCTTATGCCCACAGAGGAACTTGTTATAACTTCCTCCTAGGCAACTACTATTGGTCATAGTCTGGAACAGGATATTAGGAACAGCAGAACTGCTGTAACTAATTAGATGAATGGTTATTTTAATACAATATACAGCTTCTGACTGGCATTGTTCCAGATGCTCAGAGAAAGAGCAAGAAGCAAGAGTTGAATAGTGGAATACCTCTCTGCGAGACAAAATTTTTGTCTCCCTTTCCCTTTCCTTCCATCACTTCTGTTTTGACTTGATGCTCTATTAGTATGATGACTAGGTATGGCAGCTTTGCTGCCATAGTATAAAAAAGGTAGAGAAATCTTTTTTTTTTTTTTTTCTCCCTATAAACAGGCCTTTCAAACTGAAAAATGCAGTAATGGAAAATACTGATTTAATTTTATTGACTTTGAAATACTTTCTTTAAATTATTTTTTCTTTTTAACTTTTCAAAAGTTATGTTCGTGCATATTGCTCCATCTTAGATTCTAGAGAGATCCTAAAGAGGCTTCAGTACAGCTTGCTTTTGTTTACCAGGAGCATTGAGGTGGCCCTAATTGTTGTAATATCTGGGTATGCATACATAGCTCATATTAAACGAGCAAAACTATATCCCACGTGTGATTTTCCACCCTTTTCCTCCTACATAGATATGTAAACAGATACAGGGTGTATATATAGAAATCAAAAAGACTAGGATGGAAGTGCCACTATCTCTGGAGAGGAATGGGTTGTCCACCCATACATGGCAATTACTCAGAATAGTTAAAAACATCCTGCCATTATAAGATTGGATAGTTAGCCAAGACATCCCTACTCTTGACAGCACTCCCAGGAGAACATTTTTTTTAATTGCATTATATTTGAAACATAGGTACTAGTCAACTCCGATATATTTGGCAATTTTTGCTCTCTTCTGTAGCAATAGAAGTTAAATAAATCTGTTGTACAATAGTGAAAGAATATAATTTTGGAGGAAATTTTAGAGAGGAATAACTTCACTCCTCTGCACAAGTCTCTGGAGTAATGTACAGTCGGCAGTAACAAGCCTGATTCACTGCTTTGTTACTTTAGATCAATGCTGAAGTGATTTTGCTGAAAGCAATGGGGCAATTATTTCAGTTCTATGTGAGTGTAAACATAGGGATGAATTTGGCCCCGTATCTTAGGCCATTATTTTTGGATCTTGGATGAAGTTTTGAACTGGATAAACAGTCTGATTTCACTAGTATCTTTTTCTATTTAATATCTTGTCACAGGCCTAAAGATGCAGTTAAAGCGTTAAAGAAAAAGCTTTCCAAAAACTGTAACCATAAGGAGATCAGACTTACCCTGTCTGTAAGTACAGCTATATTTGTATTAATTAGACATAAGAAGAAAAATATTTGAAAGGCTAAGATGGTATGCTAATTACCTTTGGCACAACTCTCCGGGACATTCTCTGTCTTCGTGTATATAGTACTACCACAGTGCGGATCGGGTGGCCCACTGGGGCTCCATACAGCTACTGGATGATTCAAATTCTTCCCAAACTTACTGCTGCTATGTTTTTAATCTGGCATTATACTAATAACATGGTTCTTACTGACTCCAACGACTGTCCGTCCATGAGTGCCCCACCTATTTGAAAAAGATATGGGGTTGGGATGTTACATAAAAGCTATGTTTGGCTATTGACTGTTTGTTTAGTCTATTACTCACACTCTGGTGCTGATCTTAAAGTATGTTATGCAGCATTGTGGAATGCGTGATATTTGTTTTCTAAAACCAAGTGTTATTACATATAGGTGAGAAACTTGAATATGGATAACAATGGTGAGTTAAGTAAGAGAGCAAGATACAGGATAAGCCCTGTAAGATTAAATTGCTATGACTAAAGGTTGGAGTGGCTGGGAATACCCTCATTTGAAGGGAATATCTTCATTTGAAGTGATCTAGTCTTCAGAATTTGACACTCTCTAAACTTTCCTGAAGTTTGGGCCATAGTTTTGATTTTGGTCAATATATGGTTCACAGGAGCGTGTTAACATTCTTCATAGTCTACTATTTAGATAGCATAGGAAGTACCAAGAAGTTCCTATTATCATCATAAATCTAGAGATTCCCCACGTGAGTTATTCTTGAGAAATTAGCATAATTGTGAGAAGTTTTTTAAGCTGTTGTGGATTTCTGTGTTTCATTATATGTCTAGAAATACCTTCTTCACCATTTCCTTTTTGGGAGGATGTAGAGGTTTGTCTGCATAACACTCTGAGTACTATTATTCATGGTTTTGGTATTTGCTGTGCAAAATCATTATCTGTATCAACACATACGGAGAACTAATCAGGGAAGATAGGCAATTGATAGTGTTGAATTGTAGGACACTTAGTAATTGCCCAAATGTCACCTGACAAGTCAGAGATGCAGATAAATATGTTAAACATATCAACATATACCTTTAGCTCATTCCATTTCCGCACTTCTTTCCTTGTTCCCTCCTCCAATGTCTAATGAGTCACCTTTCTGTGTGTTCTGTGTTTGCATAACAGAAACACTCTGTTTCTGTAATTGCAGTCCCTGCATCAGGACTGTTTTCTTTCTCCTACAGACTTTGTGTACTGTAGTTTGACAGAATCAACTGGAGTTACAATGACCCAGTGCTTAGGTTTAGGAGTCTTTACCTAGATATTTACTCTGTAGATGTACCCAAGGTGGCATTCTAGTTCAGCTCTTAAGAATGTAAAAGTGGAGAAAAATTTTGTTTCTGTGGTATACAGGGAAAAGCTTTGTCATCTTGACCTGGAAGCTTATTGTATTTGCTTGGAGATGGACCGCATACCAGGTTTTAGCTGTGTTTCTAATTCAATGATTTTCTCCCGGTCTCTTTCAAGTTTCCAGGACTCTTCTTCCTATCTGTTCTCATCCACTCACATGTAATTGTGGCTGCCAAGCAATCTCATCCTTTTGGCACAGCTCCCTCTCTCTGACTGCAGGCTTTTTCTCCCTGACTTTCTAGTTCCTTAATCTTTTCTTTTTTATTATTTTTTAATATAGGTGCTAGACTTTCCTTCAACTACCCCTTTTCTGCTTTTGTTTTTATGTGAGACTTTCTATCCCTGCCTCTCTATCTGCCCTGGCTCTTTTGCTATTTCTGTTTTCCCTGACAAAAGTTTAAAGTGTGTAAAAACCTTTCCTTTGATGACCTCACTGCTGACCCTGTTTGACTTTTAACTCCTTTGTTCCCAAATCACATCTTGCTGTGTGCTATGGATGGTAACATATTTTCTTTTGAACATTCTTGATTGTCTTAATGAAATTGTTCCTACTTCCTGTTTTGAAATATTTAGATTGAACAGTAAGGCATTGCAAATAAGGAACTGAAAATTATTTCCCAGATTAAAAAAAAAAATGTACAAATCCACATATCTTGAAATTTAGAAGGAAAAGACTATTTATTTTTATGAAAAAAAAACCCTGCTTCTGGTGAGCTGTACCTTCTCTGAAGCATATGGAATCTTCCCACCTTTTAAGACTCTACATCAAATTGGCAGACTAGATGCAGCTAAGAAGATGACATATCTACAGGCCACTTTTGCTTTGACACGTACTTTGATCCTGTTTTATTCAACCTTGAAATTCTGGAATTTAATCTTTCTATTGAAACTGCTTTCTTAAGGAGTTCATTCCCAGAGAATGTGCACAGACTGAAATGTTGTGAAAGTCTTGGCCTGAAGTAGCAGGATTGCTTACGTTAGCCCTGATTCTGCATTGAGACATGTTAAATCTCAACATCATCCTCATTGTATATGTTTTAGATGTGTGCTTATTTACTTTTAGAAAGAAGGGAGAGTGTCAGCTGTATGGTGTCTTGGGTATGACTTAACTTCATGCACTCCAATTTAGTGAAATTACCTGGTGCTTGTCGAAGTCACATGGATTGAGGTGCATGTGTGTCAAGCCATAAGGTTGCTTCATACACTATCTTTGATAAAGCCAAGAGATCAGGCTTGGCAGTGCTGATTTCACAATCACAGAATAAGAAGGATTAGACCTTTTAGGCAGGCATATAATGAAGTGTGTATTTTTTAGCTGAGTCCTTATTAATAGACTTCGCTATGTAATATCTGTTACCAAGTGAATACTCAGACACCTGATCATTTTCTCCCTTAAACGTGATTTTGTTTTGTAAAACATTTGCTGCAGTGCCCCCATTCTGAAGCCTCTGAGTCCTTAAAATCTGAACAGCACATGGAACAGTAGTTTAAATCTGTCCCTCAATACTTTTTTCTGCGCACACAAAATGTGCGTGCGCGCACACACACACACTTACATAGAATAATCGTGGGCAGTAATTTAAGACAAAGTACTACTTAATTTCTGTGTTACCCTATTACAAAGCATTTCAAAGGAAGTGACTGGGTAAGTTCAGAGTTGGAGTTTGGTTTCTTATCTTAATATTAAAAGGAAAAACAGAAAGAAAATCCTGTGTAAGCCTTCAGAGGTTAAAAAAAAAAAAAACATAGCAATTTATCCTTCAGATCTTCCTTTGTTAAAGTAACTAACATTTAACTTTTTGCAAAGCAGAGGATCTGAAAAAGTTGACAGTTAAAAAAAATAAAAGAGAGAATTCTCTAACTGACCAATCAAAAAAATCCTAGTTCATTTTATTACACTTTATGGTATATATGGGTAAAGAGGGGAAAAAAATATTGAGTGGGAACAAAAGAAATCTATATTTCAATGTTACATATGTGATTTTGAAAAATCCGAGACATTGAAAAGTTAGTATTCTGAAATCGAAAATGTTGGTAAGGTCTTCAGAGCCACTGTACCGTAATTAATGGATAGAAGCTGAAAGAGCTGTCCATACAGCTTTCTGTTAAGAGTTGATACCTGGAAACAGTGTCCTGCTGTTCAGAAACTCTATTAGATAGAACATTAGTAAATATTTAGTAGAGTGTAATCCTGGAGGTGGATTAATGACTTGTTCGCTCTCAGTTAGAAATATGAAGAAGCAAGCTATTCATCTATTTTTTTTCTTACATTCACTTTAGGTTTTAGAAGCATCTGTCACAAACTAAATCTATTTGCTATAACTTTATGCACCATATTTGGCTGTTTTAGATGGCCAGTTAGGCCCTCTGAACTCTGAGTAAGGTCTATACTGATAAGGAAAGTTGTTGGCTTTACCTCTGTTATCCCTGACAGCTTTTTTTCCCTTTGTTTATGTGTTACAGTTTTCTAGCAATTTGCTTTCACGTCTGTTCAGATGCCTTTTATCATCTCAGTTTTGTGTTGCTTCTTTGTGCACCTGCGGTCTTTGATTATGCAGTTCTGCCTCCTTTCCTCTTAGTGCAGGTCTTTTCTCAACTGGATGTCCAGTATCAGCTAGCCTGGAATGTAGCAGCTGTATCACTTCCAACAATCCTCAGATCCTGTCTGTCAGTTAGAGGAACTTTAATGGGTTTGTTAAAGTGTATTTGCCCTTGCTGCTCTTAAAACATGTTTCCAGAGAGATTCCATTATCCTATGTGGAGTAGTGCTTGAGTTGGCTTTGGACCCATTAAGTCCAATGGAACTACTTAGGAAGGTGAGGTCCTCTTTGCAATGATAAATAATATTGAAGTTCTACTGAAAGATGTTATTAGCATAAAAGTGACTTGTTCGTAAATGATCCAGATAAAGGTAATTGAGTCAGTTTCTTTTTCTTAAACCAGGTTAGTTTCACTGTAAGGGAACTGACTGGCATGACTGAGTGGAGGATCTAGACCATTAGCTTCAGTACTTTCATTCAGAGGGTAAATAACTAGTCCCTTAAGTAGGGGATTAATAGTGTGGAGTAGCATACTGAATTTCCCATGTATTAGGTTGAGAATGTTTTCCACAAACGGTCTTTGTAGTACTAGTACTGCACAGGCAAATGACTTGGCCTGTTAGTGTATGTTTCATGTACTGTTTCAAATGAAAAATGATTTGAGCCAAGAAGTTTTTGGTAACTATTTCTCAGTGGTTTGGGGGGGGGATTTTTTTGTTTGTTTTTGCACAGCAGTCTGCAGCTGTCTCTTTGTTCTGCCTTCGCTTTATTTCAGCAATATATTTTCATCTGGTCTTACACATCTTCTGCCATAAGGTCTTGATTGTACTAGGAGGATGCCCCCCAAGTCCTGAGGCTAGAAAATGAGTTACTAAAATTATTTCAGCATAGTCAAGTATAGTCTGCTCTAGGAAAGCATATTTAATCTACTTCAGTCATGAGCATGAGAGTGCTCATTAAAATCTATGTATCCTTTTGAGGAATATTTCCTGTATATTGTGTGATTTAAGTGCAATTTTGTTTCTAAAAACATAACATTTTGAAACTTTCTGCAAATTCTACCCTTGTTGTGCACCTTCCCATCTTCCTCAAACTGGGAGAGAAGGTAAAGATACAGTTGAGAAGTAAAAAGCACAAGACTGCGCATTTTTCTCTAGATGTGGCGTCATAGTCCTGTGGTCAGTCTCCAGATCTGTGTCAGGCAAGATGAATTCTGTTCCTGATTGCGTACCTAGTCTGGCTGGCCTGTTTTCTATCAAGACTTGTATTGATCTGATTTCAGGTTATTGGGACCTATGGACAGTGCCTTTTGATTTCATTTCTATAAAATGCGAAATGTAACCAACCATCTCCAAGTCTACAATGGAAAGTATTATGTTGTTATTGCATACTGTTGTATTTATTAAGGTAGACATGCTACTTGCAGTGATCCTAATCTGAGCTTTTCAAGCACAGTTTTGAAAGTAAACGTTTTGTGAAGACAAATCTGATGAAACAATTCACCTATTCTGTTTCAGAACAATGTGACACATGGAGAAATTGTAATCAGAGTTACTGAATTTGTTCTTTTCTGTTTCTTAGTCTCCCACTTGAAGGAAAGATTAGAAGAGAGTCATCTATTAATCTTATTTTCTTCTGTAGAGCTCTTCAGAATCTTTCAGACCAGGGTACCTGTGTGCTAGGCAGTGAATTAATACTACTACTTAATGTGTACGAGCCATTTTTCAGGCTACAAACAGATTTCATGCTGATAGGGTACTGTATGTTCACTAACTGCTGTGGCACAATAGCACCTTGGAACAAGTTAAAGAGGAAGAAAAAGCACACAATTTATTTCTTTTTTCCTAGCATCTGTGTAATAGAAGGTTTTTTTCTGTGTACAGTTGCTTGACATGTGTATAGAGAACTGTGGCCCAAGATTCCAGTCTTTAGTCGTGAAGAAAGATTTCTGTAAAGACAAACTAGTGAAACTACTGAATCCAAGATACAACTTGCCAATTGACATGCAGGAGAAAATCTTAACTTTTATCATGGTAAGTCTAGAGTAAACAATGTGTATTTGTTTCTCTGCTGTATGGTAAATATTTAATGACGGAGCACATTGCTGTACTGTAATGTGTTCATGGGAAACTTATTAAAGTGGACTTACTGCTTGCTGCTCCTGCTTCGTGCAGGAAGAACAGAGTGAGAGACAAAGAGAGAGAACCTGAAGGAATTCTGGAAAACTGTCAACCTCTGCCTTTTGGCATTCCCCTCCCAATTTGTGTAGGCACTTCCTCTGTGGTTGTACTAAACAAGCCAGGTGAGAGGGAACTTTGAAGCTTTCATCCCATTCCTACTGCTTTGAGTGCAGTTTGGAGGGGGAGAAGGGAGAAAGCAAGTAGCTCCTGTGGAGGGAACCACCTGCCATTAGAACCATATATTTTAAAAGCAGTTCTCTGACCAACTGACTCTCCATTTCTGTGATTGTTACTGTTCCTGCTTTTTCAAAACTAGACATGGGCCCGAGGGTTCCAAGGAACGGTGGATGTGAGCGAAGTAAAAGAAGTTTACCTAGAATTGCTGAAGAAAGGAGTGGAGTTTCCATCTTCTGGCACCAACGCAGGGGTAGCTAAGGTGAGGATGCATAAGGATACTTTGACCAATGTAAGTAAGAAACAGGATGTGTTAATTCTATGAGCTCTATAGACAGAAGGTGTGTTTGTTTTGTTTTTTTTAAAATGCTCCAGGGCAGTCTATGACCAACTTGTTTAAGTATGTGAGCAGAAATCAGTTTCAATTATAACAATTAAGATCAACAAAGGAACTTGGCCTGAATTATAGTATCTTTACTTCATTTCAACCAACAGATGAGTGTATATTTTCTCAGAAAGGATGTATCTTGTCTCTTGACACTTTCAAGGGATTTGGGCACACTGTTTACACCAAAATGAATGAGAACTGAGTATTCCAAACTCATCAACTTTTGAAAGTCTCAACTAATATGAGTAAGATTTTCATGAAAACACTTATCATGCAGAACATGGGCATTATATATGATTAATTTTAAATTGAGATAGGTATAAACTTACAACAAAAGATTATTATCTATACATCTGTCTAGATGTTTGCAAAGCCTGTATGAGGTAATCTCTACCTTCATTATTTAAACTTATATGTAATAGGTATCATTAAATAGTATCTAGATTACCTTAAATTATAAATATGACTTGAGCATTGGATATCAGCTGAAAACACAGTATTTGCTTAGGAACAAATATTTTCAAAATTTGTTTTCTATTAGAAACAATTTCACAAGACTTGAGAGGTGTGAAACGATTGGGTGGAACCTTGCAATTACAGAAGTAGATCTATAATCAGTGCACACAGGAATGGTTCAGAGTCATTCTGAGTTTGGTTTGAATAGCGAAGTGCACAAAAATTCACGTATTTCGGACTGTTGGAACAAGCTGTATAGAGAATGCTTTCACTAGACAGTTATTTTTTTTCTATACTAAGTACAAAAGAGACGACTGTCTACCACATCTAGTTATCTGCTCAGGGAAGTCAGCAGCAAACCTTCTGTTGATTTCAGCAACAGCAGACCTGAATACAGTGTTTGACTTAGAATCAGAAAATGAAGGTTCTAAAGTACACAGTCTATGGAGGCTTTTTGTACTGCTGTAAATTCAACTCAAAATGCAAATGAAGCTTTTTGCAGTCCAAGTTTTGCAGCTTTTGAATCTAGAAAGCCTTGGTAGCTCATCTTCCACGGAGACCCAGACTCAGCCCCCTACCCTGCTCCTGCTTGCATGTGTGATCACATTCTAAACTATCCTTCATTTTAAAGTTGCAATTGCACTTTAAGAGGGACTCTTCTTTCTGTTAGATAGCTTAAGAGCTCAAGAGGACAGTCTGATCTTAGCCATTCACACTTTATCCTGGGATGGAATCATTTACTAGCAAACTCATTTAAAAGATATCTGAATTCTAAGTCTGATTCCATTGCAAAATAGCTATTAGATTTATTCTAGTAAATGTAACTTACTCAACAAATGTCCTAGGTGTTTTGATTATGAGAAAACTAATGCCCAGTTGTCTAGTCTGACAAAAATGCTTTGTAGTACTCTGATCTAGATGTTGGTTTCTGTTCTTCCATTAAACATCAGCTCTGGTCTTCTGTCTTTCAACAGGCATCATCTCAGCATTCTACAAAGTCATCACCATCTTCTGCCTCCCCTGCAAAATGTTCTTTATTGCCTCTTCCCACTGGTCCAACATTTTTGCTGACTCCTGAGCAGGTACATTACTATAAATGTAAAGACAGGAGATTCCACTTGTAGTATGCTGCCAATGTCTTTATGATTTCAATTAGTTCAAGTGGCATAGTTCTGTATTCAGGATTCTAGATCTGCCCTCTCCTGAAGAAGTTTTTGTATGGTGGTATGGCAAAGTAAAGTATGCAGAAGTAATTTGAGTTAATACCAGGGCACGGCTCACTGGGAAATGGAATCATTTACTTAGTCATGAGAATTTCCAATAATCTTTTATGATATTATTATGCAAATTGTAGAAATTACTTCAAAGATAAGTGAGAAAACCAAACTTATTTTTGCATGCGAGTTGTGTGTGGAGTTTATTACAAAAAGCAGAAAGGAAAGGACAATCTACTTCCATTCCTACCTGTGATATAGATAACTAAAAAGAGCAACAGCCTCATCAATAGTAAAACAACTTAACTGAAAGGAAGACAAAAAGTAGTTTCAGATTTAGATCTCAGTTTGATTGGACGTATAAAATCCAGGCTAATTCAGTTTGTTTTCATGGAGTGTCACTGGCATGAAACAGTGCTAATTAGACCCATGTTATACCTGATGAAATAGAAAGTGTATATTAGAGGTAAGAATTATTCTTGTTGCTCTGTTTACATACACAATATTCTGTCATGTTGAACTGAACAGATTGGGAAACTGTACAGTGAACTGGATATGGCAAAAATGAATGTGAAAGTCATGTCATCAATATTAAAAGAAAATGTTCCTGGCTCTGAAAATCCGGATGATATGAATCTTTTACAGGTATGCTATAACTCATCTGGCAGAGACTGTTGCGTTGTTTTGATCAAAGTTAATTTTAAAACATACATTGTATCCTTCCTTGTAACACCTGGATTCAGACTGCAAAATGGAAACCAACAGCAGTGTTGTTCAGCTTTCTCTTGTTTCATTCACCTTCCCCTGACATCCAGATAGACAGAAAAGGACAATACAGCTTGCAATGTAAATTTAAGATCTAGGTAATTCCAAAGGCAAAAGAATACCATAATATAGGGTTCTCTGTTAAGTATGTTCTGTCAAACAGTCCCAAGAACATTCCAGTTGAATGCAGTTTCCCTGTGGGAAGATGATGATGACACAATCTTTCACATATCCACCCTGGCGTTTTTAAGCATCTCTTTATTATTACCAATACCTTGAAGGCAGACTGAAGGCCAGTGAAGAATATGAAGCTTCAGTCTTATGTGCATGACCTCAAAGACTGGGAGCTTGCTGTGCAGCAAATGAAGGCACGTGCTCTCCAAGTGTAGCCTAAAGAAAGTATATTACAATAATCAAGTTTGGCTTTGGTAGTGAATATGCATTCTTCTTTTTGTAATGTCATTCTTTCTACATGCTTATGCTGTATTTTCCAGTTTAGAAATTTAAAATGCTGTATTACTTTAGCATTGGAGTAGCTAGTGACCTGTACCAAATGGACATTTTTAATTCTTATTTTCTGCAAGAATTGAGAAATTGCATCCTTCTATTTCTAAACTTACCTCCAAACTTACATGATGAGGAAACATTTTTGGTAATTTGCCAACCTTAAATGTGTTGGAGAACTGATCTAGTTTCTACAACCCTTAGGTGTGATTCTCTTGCCCGGTGGAGCATTCTTCTTCAGCAAGGAACTCTTATTGAGCGGTGTTGGGTTGTCTTCAAGGTTGAGCTGTTCAGCTGGGTCCTTTTATGTATTGGTTCACAAGTGGTGAGGAATGTGAGTATGAAAGGTGAGATATGGAGGGATAGCAGCAGTTTCCCACTGCATCTCACCTTTAATGACAGGCAGCACTGCTGTCTGGGGGAACCAGACAGCCTTCCCTCCATGGAGTATCTGGAGGGAGACAGAATCCTTCTCTCAGTGCTTTCTGTTACCCTTGAAACTCCTGGCACCTCCAACACTGTCACTTGCAGAAATCTGTGGAGCTGTAGGTCCAAGGAGGAAGGGCCTACATAGCAAGGATCTGAGTAAAGTAGACTTTAAGCGCAGACAAGTAGCTGTTGCAGTAGATTGCAAAGGGCTTGATTTACCTGTGCTAAGGAATTGAGGATAGGATGTTGCAGCAATGGATACCATCTAAGCAGCTGATCCATGGCTGTTCTGTGTGCAGTACTTTGCTTCTGTACTGCTGCTGCGACTTACAGAGCTGCCAAGATGCAAACTGGCCTTGATGATTTAACCAGCCAGAGAAAGATACCCCAGGTAGGAGATTATACTGGTTTATTACACTTGGCCACCTCCATCCGGTACCTGGCTAGGTTAGTGTTTCACTTGTGAAACAGAAAAAGAATGTTTCTCATTTCCAGGCTCCTAGAGTGGCCCTTCTGGATGTGGATGCATATATTAAGATGCCTACAGTAAACCAGTGGATTCTTATTGACACTCCCAGTAATAAAATTCTGTCAAAAGTTGAGAACAGGGAGTGGAATTCCCATTCATGGAGGAGGGAATAAAAGTTAATTCCTTGTACATTAATTTCACTCTTGTTTTTTATGTTCCTTTTCCTTGTATCTGAGACGTGTAAAATGTCAAGCATGTGTTTCTTTAAGAGTGTTTACTGTTCCATTTTGTTTGTAGCTTTACTTGGATTGCTTGCTGTTAAGCTTTTGTTGTTGGAGAACAAAGTCTTTTAAAAGAGCTGCTTGTTTTAGGCTTTAAGTGAGCTGGAGATGATTAATCTCAGTCCTTCTGATTATCCTCTGTCTCTTAATAAAAATTCTAATAGGATAAATGGTATCACAGCTCTTTTCTGTAGCTTCATAAGTGACTAGCCCCTCTCTTCTCCATCCCTGTTTCGGGTAAAGCACGAGATGTACATAAGAGTACATGCATTGTTGTGGATAGGAGCAAAACCTAGCAAATCTGATTGAGATGAGTATCTCTGAATATAGATCTTTACAAGGGAGCTAGTCCCCCTGTATGATGGATTCATTAGAAATGCACGTTTTTGAAATGAGGATCAGAAGTAAGACGTAGAGTTGAATTTACTTAGAGATATCAAACTGAATGTATTTTTGAGTGGTTTTTTTTGCATGGGCTATGAGGACGCGATACTGGGAGATACGGTACTGTGTAATCCTTATAGAGATTTTGTGAAGGGTGCAAAATTTCCTTTTACAAAAATGTAGTTATTTATGTGGAGTGTATGTTTTTGAGCAAAATCAGATCAGTTTGAAAACAATACCAGAGCAATTTATGAATAGCAGTGTGCAAACTGAGTCATTTCCCCCTCCATTTTTTTTCCTTAAGCAGAGCCAGCATTTGCAGATACACTGTGGGGGGAGACGGGGGGAAAAAATATTTTTGGCTGAGTTAAAGTTCCTGATGTTAAAGAATCTGCTTCTTTGAACATGCAAAATCTGCAGGGAGAGGAATAAACTGACTTCCATTCCAGCTGGCAGTAATGCAAAATTCCACTCAGTAAATCTTCAGTAATCTCCTATCTACTGATTTTGCTGGGTTTGTGTTACTTTATTTAAAAGTATATGGATTAACACATCCAAATTTCCCCATTTAGAGAAATAGAGCTAGGGACTTGTGTCACAGAGCCCTCTTTGTCCTTTAGGCTAGTATTTTCTTTCTTTAAGCAAGCCTTGAACCAGGATTGTGTTCATTACTTCCATGTGAAGTATCCTACAGAGTTTAATTGCACTGAATCAGGTTCAGTAGAGATTTCCTCTGCATCCCCTGTAAGCATGGGATTTTTTTGTTTAGTTGGATTTTTTTGTGTTTTTTAGAGGTTTTTTGTTTGCAATTTGTAATATAGTCTTTAGAGACAGATGTGCCTTCGGAAACGAAGGTGGGTCACATTTGGGTGAAGGGTAGGGATCGGAGTTGCTACTCTGTTTGCAACCCTTGGTATTTGTGTGGCTTGTATAAATTAAGGAATGGTAGCCATGAGTCTGCAGTACTCAGTTGTCTTACTGTTCTTCTCCAGAACTGACAAACTGGGAGACCTCAGTTAAGATTTTATTTTTTTCCTCCTCTGCGTTGGGCAGAAACTGTATAAGACCTGTCGGATGATGCAGGAGAGGATCATGGAATTGTTGGTGACAGTGGAGAATGAAGATGTGACAGTTGAATTAATACAAGTAAATGAAGATCTGAATAATGTTCTCCTGGGACATGAAAGGTAAGTACAGAACCTCTCTCCTTATATCCAGTATCCTAACTGGATAAATGCATGTAATGAACACAAGTAGTCCATATAACTAATACTGATTCTCCACAAAGAGACAGACTTTAACCTTAAGTCCAGGGGAAAAAAAATCACAAAAGAAGAAAACTACATATTTGCCATCCCCTAAACTTTTCAGAAGCAGTTCATAAAGCTAGTTAGAAAACCAATAGAAAGAGGTAAAACAAATTAACAGTGTATACTGGAAATCAGACAGAAATACACACAAAAAACATTTTGGATTTTTATGTTCCTTTCTAGTAATGTGCAGTACGTTTGCCATTAGTCAGCTACAAGCTCTTTCTTGCTGGTAACAGTCATTCTTTCTGCGTAGTGTATGCACTTCCAGGAAATAATATGCACTCTCCTTTCTAAACAACCTTGACAGAAATCAAGAGTCGCTTGTTTTTCTCAACTGGATTGAAACAAGCTGCCCTACCTGTCTTGCAGGAGACAATGTTTATTCTTTCACCCATGGAAGCACTCAGTGCTTGTGTTAACATCCCATGTATTTGTCTATTACATCATGGGTAGCATGACTAGCTGTTTGCAAAAACTAAGTGAAATTTAGACTCAAAATTCCAGTATTCCCTCCCCTCCCCCCAAAAAAATCAGAGTGAGTATAATCATGGGAAGTATTGCACTTTAATGTGAATTAGGCTTCAGTGTTAAGTAGTTTATCTCCTCTTTTGCTAAGAAATGTTCTAAAAATGATTATGCATCAAGGGGCAATGGTTAAGGAACAAATTAAAGACTTTTGCTTTACGCATGTAGAAGACATGATCTTTCAAAACCATCTGAAGAGCTATTTTTAAGGCTGGCTGGATTGAAGTGCTTTATCTATTACATATTTTTTCCATCACTTATTATGACAATCAGTAAATTGGCATAAGGAGACAAACTTCAGGTAGCCATCCTTCCGCAAAATGCTGTAACTTTTGACAAGTGTTAGAGGTATATGGACCTGTCACATACTTGGATCTAACACATTGACGTAAATAGTAAGAGAAATGCATTAAAAGACATCAGTGTGAAGTAGGGGAGAAGAGGGTAAGAGCATTTCTAACAGGCGTTTATCTGATCTGTTTAAAAAAAAAAATGACGACGACTTGGTAGGCCCCTGATCAAATTACACAACACAATGTGAAGGAGACAGGAATTCAACGTACTTTAACCAGTGCTTATAATCTTAACAGCTAGATACATTGCTGTCCTTGAAACCCTCTCACCTTTTGTGCAGACCATGAAATTCCACAACTTTATTCTCATTATTTAGTGTCAATTGCTCTGGGCTTGATCCTGTTCCTGGTATCACTTCCACAAAGAGAAACCGCATGCTCCAAGATCTGTTTCAATTGAAATGCTACTTTATGTATTAAAATGTGTTTTTAGGGTTGTGATATTTCCTCTGAGTCATATAGATAAGATACCATGAACAAAAATGCAGTAACTTTTTAATATTGGGAATACTGCTTGAACTTGAAGGTTAGAGCAGGATCAGCAGAAAACATGTTTCATGCAAAACATAGTCTGGCTACTTCACAGTTGCTGCAGTTAAAATTAAGTGTGGCCACACACTGAGGAGCAGTTGTAATCTTTACTTGGTGAGCCCGTGACCCTTGTCCCATGACAAGATAACCTGGTCCCTCAGAGTGAATTACCATTTTATTTAGTATTCAGCTTGCCACTCAGGAGGCTGATTGTTGTCACTCATATGTTCTGATGTTTACCGTATGAGCAGTAATAGTCTTGTCTTTTTTATTTTTAAGTCTCCTCTGAATGCTACGCTGGAAATATCACTGTATCTTTCAAGTGTTGTAGCACGAACTTTGGGGCTAGTCTTGACAATATTTAATTTTCACTGATCCTCGAATCTAACTTCTGCAGCAGTTTTGCATGTTTTATAGTAACTGCCTTGGATTAATTGAGTTACTTCTTGCCTTAGGAAGTTTTTATTTTAGTAAAGCAAAAATAGAATTCTGTTTGGCTTCTGTAAATCCACTTATTCAAATGTGGGTCTACATTTTTATTAATACCGATGAATACTGGCAACGCCAAGAGTCTCCTGAATTTTGAATAGTAGTTTGTGGTTATAATTCAACAAATTCCTTATGAAAGACTCACCAGTGATTGAAGGAGCAATTAGTGGCCATTGTGAAACTGGACAGAAAACTTCTGCACTTCAGTACTATTATGTTATGTTTTGTATTTAACCAGCTTTTCTGAGTGCATATGCATTGCACTTCATGGTTGATCAGTATGAGGATTTATTCAGTTAATATGATTTATTCAGTTAATATTTGCAACAGTAAGATTTGTTCTTTGGGAATCTGTCTGAACAGTGTGAAGTGTAAAGGACAAACTGATTTTAACTAGCTGCAGCTACTTCATACTGTGTGTATTGTTTGAAAACAAGTTAAGCTGCATTCTCTGTTTCTGTTCATTAATATAGAGCCCAAATTAAATTGGGAGCAATCATTGTGCAGCAAACTGTCTTAGTATATGTAGCAATGACTCCCTCTAGTGGCTTTAGCAACTTCTCAGCTCTTACTGTGTTACAGAGAAACATTTACCTTCTGAAATTGGGAAGATTTTTCTGTTGTTCTTGGCTTGCATTCACCAGTAAGATAACCATAGACCACAGCTGCAGTTTTGTAGACAGTCTTATAAAGATTTTACTGCTTAAGATCCTTACTTCTGAAATGGACTAGCATTGTGCACGTTGAGTATCACTTAACTGGATCTACTTTGGACCCAGTGCAGCACTCTTTTGGTTCCCAATACATGTAATTTTTTGCAGGTGTTTTTTTCTTTTCTTTTCTTTTTTTCAGTTTCAAAAGCCCTCTTATTATATCAGGTATATGTGCCAGAGTAGGTGTGTGGTATGCTCTGGGGAACGACATGATGGAACGTGGGGACTTCTGAGGAGAGAAAGTTTCCTAGGATACACCTTGAAGACTATTCTGGTCAGAAGGAGCCAGACTTTTAGCACAGTATGTGTTCTCTCAACTGTCTGGTGTGAGTTCAGGGGCAGATTTAGTCAGCTGTACTTTGGTTTTATTTGAAGGAAATAGATGACTGTCTCTAGATGCGAGCCCTGTAACAAACTAACTGGCATTAATGTGATCAGAGAGGACCACAGCACTGGAGTAGTGAGCCAAATTGCTAGTGTAGAGATAAGCACCCCAGAGAAAAGCACCTGTAGTGCTACTTCCGTGCCTCTCTGGAGTTCTTTGAAGTTAGTGTTTGGCAATAACTGCCAGATTCTTAAAAATGATGCTGCTACAATATCAGAATGAACATTTAATTCTTCAATTTCAACAGGTTCTCTCGAAATAGAGTTCGTTTTTTGGAGAATCAGAGAATACAACGTGAACGTGAAGAGGTGAGTAATTGTAGATGAACTGCAGGACTGTAAACATTCCTTTCTATTCATTGTGAGAAATGTTTTTGATACGCATAGTATTTTACTCTCTAATTGAAAACTACAGCTTGCTGTCTTCAGTAGGATGCTGCTGCTCTACTGATTTTTTTCAAAAGTCTCCCTTGCAGAATTTCATACAACCTCATGTAGGTAAAGTAGCAAATATGTCAAATCTAAGATGGAAGTTTGGTAAGGAATAATGAGAAAGCAAGCAAGCAAGAAACAGCAAAAAAAATCTATTCAAAAGCTGGTTTATTACCTGTATAGCTAAGCACTATTACCTGCCGAACATGAAATGAGGAACCATTCTTTCATTTGTTTGTTTTCATTTATTCTGTGTAAGCATTTATAGACTGAAATACTATTACACCATCAGAATTCAGTTACTGATGTGTTCCCCACCACCACACCCTTTGGGAAGTCAAAGCTTTTTCTGAATTTTGAACAATGGCTTGTAGATGTATCTCAGCAGATCTTTAATGACTATCCTTTATTGATTGGTAATTATGGTTACTAATTATATTGGCAAAAGTAGTTTTGTGCATGTTTCAGCTTCTAGTAAGCCACAACTGCACAGTCATGTAGAACTCAATATGAAAATGACTGCATTGTGAATGCTGAAATACAGCCAATAATTACTAAAGAAAGGTAGGAAACAATCTTGTTTTCCTTGAAAAACTGCTATTACTACATTGTGGTTATGTAGGTAGATGTTTTTGCTTGATGGATGCACTGTTGAATTAGTTAATAATCCAAATGAGGCAGTCTGTTCTTCTTAAAATTATTCAGGAGTCTCCAAGTTTAAAATACATTTTTTTTTTCTTAATCTGAAGTTGCCAAACCATACGGTTCAATAATGTGATTTTGTTAAATCTTTTGTTGGTTTCATTTTTAATTCTAACACATTCACAGGAGAAACATAGGAAATCTTTGTTGCATCTTCTAGGAAATCTTGAAATTTTTGAAGATTTCCCATCCTCTATAGTACATGAAAAAGAAAATCTCCTAAGTATTTATCAAATTATGATAACAGCAATAATAACTGTGAAAATAGTTGCATAGGGTCAATCAGAAAATTGATATCAAACTTGTATCTAAACAAATTCACATTTTTATTTTGGAACTGGGTCAGTTCCATTTTCAACTTTGGAACTGTATTCCTTAATTTTTGAAATGGCAACGTTGCTGAAGCTACATTTTCTGGAAGGTGTTTCTTTGTTTCATTAGCTATCACTTTCAAAACAAAAAAAATCCTGATCTTGTCTATCCAGTTTTTAGTAGTAAATATATTATGATTTCAAGGGTTTATATTCTGTGAAAATAGCAATTTATGTGTTTAAAACTATATTTGAGGCAGAGGTCGTTTTTATTTATTTTAACTTTCTCCCTTGTTAAATGTTAAGCTGTACAGGAAACAGCCGTCTGCCCCCTCAAGTGATCTGCTTGACCTCTCTACAGATTCTCCATCTCCTGTGTCAGCAGTGGTGGGACCCAACTCTGAGTTTTCTCAGTTTTCAGGCCTTAGTGAGTGATGAATTCACATCTCCCTTGCAGTCTGATTTCTTAAAGCAAACCAATAAAAGCTTAGTGGAGGGATCAAGAAGTAAACTATCATACTTCTTAACTTTAAGGAATGTTAGAATTGATGTGTGTATATAGAAAAACATATAAGATAGTATAAGGGTTTCTGTTTACAGTGGAAGCAATAATCTTTCTTCTGCATTATCAAAATTTGAGTAGTAAAACATTTTCTGTTCTCTGTTACAGTGAAGCCTGTAAAACAGCAAGGTATTTGCTTATTTTGTAGGCTGAGAAAAGAGGAATACAGATATCTTTCTCTTATTTTCTTACATTTCTTCATGGAGGCACCTGGTGTATCAATAGTTTGCTCCAAAAATACACTTGTGTCCTCTAACATTAGACTTCTTTCATAGTCAAAGGAATGAATTAAACTCCTAACTTTGGTACCCTGAATTACTGTCTGCATAAGCCCCCCTCTATCCACTGACTGTTTAGGGGAGTCCTTATACATACCTAACTTAAAGTATACTCCCAAGAGTAAATACTTATAATTCCATTTTAATCTTTTAGAAGTACTGAAAGGAGTTTAAAGTGTATCTTCCATATAGAGCTCTATTGATGATGTCCTGACATTTCAAGGAGAGGAATATATTACATATAACAACTCTGAGAAGATTTTAGAATTTTGCCTTTCTTGTAACAAACAGAAGTAGTTTCAGAATCTTTATATGCTTTCCCACCAAAACTTTACCCACCACAAATGCTAATAGTACAGATGGTTAACACTTATTTAGTAATGTTTAAGTGATTATTAATTATCACTTTGAATTTTAGATTGCATATCTGCACACCCTGAAGATCCAAACAGGCATCATCCATCAATTTATCCGCAGCTAGATTTAGCAACTACTACAGAATCTCAGCAGTTCCTGTAAGTAATCTTTTTATCAAGCAGTGGAAACACTAAGTAACACTAGATAGTTCACTAGACAGTTAGAGATATCCGTCTTATGTAATTGATCCAATGAGTTTATGGAAAGCTTAGGGAACACAACTATTTAATGCTTTTACATATCAGTTCAGTTAAGCAGGTGAAAAACTACCTTTGCTCTAAACATTGCTTAACATGTTTTTATCTCAAGGGTCAAAATTATTTATGATTTTGTGCTTGAGTCTTGCCAGTGCTTCAGTGAAAGGAAGAAACAGATGAACTGTAGAGGTCTGTAAATTAAACAGTTTAAGATAAGAGGGGAGCCCTTGCAGCTTCCCATCTATTATGTGAACAGGACATTCACCCAGTTGCTCTAGCTGCTCTCAGTTGTGACATAAGGTAAAGATAGACCAGCAAAACATGTAATGATCAGAATATATAGTTTTAATAGTTTCTCAATTACTTTTAATGTATTACTCTTTCCTAGATTTGCAGCTGAAGCACAAAACAATAGTGTAAGCATCCCAGCTGGACATATATATAGCAATGTGAGTACCAGTCATATACAGAATAGTTATTCTTTGCTGGAAAATATCAAAAAGAGAACTACTTGGGTTTACCCTGACTGATGCCCAAATGGGATACAAAGATCTATACTATGGCCCTTCTCCAGACATCAGAGAATGCTCTGTATTTGGTGACCAAATTATTCTTGATATCACAGATGCTAATATGAAAACGTATCTGGTTGGATCCAGCACAATCTTAGTGGAGTCTAGAGAAAGCAGTTTCTGTATTATTTGTATTTAATCTCATGCTGTATGAAGCAGGCTGAGATCTCTTCCTGCCACTATTATTGTACTCTGGTGTATTTCCTATTTTAAATAAGACCAAAAAAAAGGGGGAGGGAGAGAAAAAACATTAAAAATCAAATACAATGTAGGCTGTGTAGGCATACACAGGTGGTGTATGCTGCAGACAAAATACCAATGACTGAAGAAAAGCAAATACAAAGGGGCTTTGAGGGGTTTAGTGTTAAGAATTTGAATGCTATTCTGCAGTAGGCAGTATGAAATAGAAAAGATAAGAAGCAATACCCCCACAGACACTCACGCTCTGCATTTAGACAGCAAGTTAAAGCAGACAGCCGTACTATGAATGATGCAGTCTCTGAGTCTGCGTAGTATAACAAAATACATAGAAGTAAATCACATGGATGCGCTATCGATAATACTAAAAGATGTTTTGAACATTACTGTATGGAGAATTGAGATTAGTTAGATTGCTGATTGTTGACCTGATCTTTAGGATTTACTTGCTGTAGTCTGAGAATCTAAAGTCAGTAGTTATGAATCTAAGTCAAACTGATTCTCATAGATTGATCTGTCTAATGTACCATTTTTTTTTTCCTTAGCTTACAACTCTTTTAAGCCCAGTGCCTCTGAATGCAGTAAATCTGCAGACTGGACATACAACATCATTAAATGGAGTATCACTAGCAGGTAAAAAATACTACAAACCTAACTTTCATGGAGATGTTTTTCCTTGTTAGTGCTTAAGAGCTTTACATAATGTTGGTTAAAGACTAGGAGCAGCAACAATGATGACAAGATCTCATATAGGTTATGGCCTTTCTTAGAGATCCGTGACCATTGTAGAATTTTAAAGTAACCAGATACATGGGAAATAGTCTTCTGGGTTTCAGAAAGATTTGAAAAAGTAACATATAGTAAGCATGTTTTTCATTTAGCTTTAAATCTGGATTAATCTGGATTAATCTATCGGTCTTTACCCTTCAGCTGAATCAAAAAGCAAATCACAGGCACCTCATTACTATGAGATAATGGAATTTGATCCCTTGGCTCCCAAAGAGTAAGTAACTTCTAAAATAAATTGTCTACAGTATTCTTAAGTGCCAGAGGCAAGAAGGCTTTTAGAAGGGTTTTTCTTCTGAGTTAGAAAACATACCACACAAATTAGGTTGTGTTACCTGACCAACTGGACTGCTAATACAAATGGGAATGGCTGCATTTTGAACATTTTATTTTAATATGCATGGCGTAACCAATCAAAAAATAAACTTCTCTAGTCTGTTCATTAAACAGTATCTGTAGAAACTGTGGACTATTGCTATGTCAAAAACAGTATCTACTAAAATCCTGTTCAGTGACATGAAAAGAAAATGAATAAAACACAGTTGGAGGTCCTGGTGAAGGAGGCTGGTTGACACTTCAATACAAGCAGTTTTGGAGCTAGGTAACTAAAGAAATGCCAGTTCATAACAATCTTGATTTTTAAAAACCTCTACTTTAAGCGTAAGCTACAAAAGGAAATGGATGCTGGGACTCTCCAGATGGCCAAATAGACAGATAAACTGGTATGAAACTATCAAGAGATGTCAAAAATCTCCTTTCTACCAGTAGACTGCCAAAAATTGAGCATCTGCACAAAACTTACTTCTGAGGAAAAATCAATTTCTGGGATAATAAAAAATGCTTTGTTGGTATTTTTCCTAACTAGTGCACTAATTACATGCTGTGTGGTAAACTGGCCATTTACGTTTTGCAGTCATGTTTCCAAACTTACTCCATCAAGAGTGAAAACATCCAGTGGTATCTCATTAAACATATAATCAAACACATCATAGAATTAGCTCTTCACTTCTATGTAAACCTGAGCATCTTGCAACTAATGCTACTCTATTAAGCAAACACTTTAAACCCTTGGCAGTTTAAGCCTGGGCAGGATTTTGTTGGTGCATTTTGTCTAAATAAAATGAATCAACTGTGATGTAGGAGTTGCCCTATTCATCTTTCAGAGCTATTTATGAAGAAATTGATGACACTCTGCTGAAACCAGACGCTAATAAGGATGAAGAATGCTGAGAGCGGACATGAATTCTTTTACTGAACACAATTCTCTGATGCCAATACTATGCACCGTTTCCATTAACGTATAAACAACTAAGTCTTATATTTTGACACAACAAAAAATAAGTATTGGAATATTAAGCCATGTGGAAGAGTTACTTGGTATCTGCACCTTGATAATTTGTCTGAAATGTTCAAATGTTTACCCTTTGTCGTGCCTTCTGTGATTATTTTTAAAGTATTGGGGCCTTTAAACTGTGCTTTCTAAATTCACCTCTATATAAAGTGACACTTGACGTCTGACACAAGTAAACCAAAAGGACTATTACAACTATAGAAGAAAGCTTTTCCTTCAAGTTAACTACTCCATTGTACAGTTTCATCTTTTTATGCAGCAGCCAAACACCACTTTGTATTTACAGAAACTCCATAATCTAGTCTCTGTTTTGGCCTTATTGCTGCCTACGTTAATCTCCATGGAAATTAGTAAGGGCTTTTCCACATATAGAAGTCTAATAAAATTGGGCCTTTTCATAGTTGGGTGAAGACATTCAGTGTTAAACTGTTTGCCTTTATATTCTGAAAGCAGGTTCTTTTCCTGTGTCCCCAGAAAATAATTGGATTTTTTTTCTTGGTAGGAATCTGAACTGTCATCCATGATTAACAGAACAGAAAACAAATCCTGCCTGTTCCTATGCTGTTGTTACTTCTAATTTTATGTACTGAGTAAATAATGGAAAGGGATCAATCATTTCTTTTCAATGTTCCTACCCTGCAGAGACTTTTGTTCTGCTACAATGCAGATGAGCATTAGTTGTTCAGTTATTTTCATCAAGTAGTTAAACTCTGTTAACAGTTTTATCTTTATAATAAAAGTGCCTTCTCATTTTTTTATGCTGAATGTAAAATTTGCACTTGGACAGATTCAGGAATTCTGTGAATTTGTAACTGATAAAAAATTTGAAAACTTTGTTCATGTTCGGAGCTGGTAAGCTGACTCTTTTTAAGTACTGCATTTTAAGCTTTCCTTATAATAACCTTGTGGGTGATACAGGTTCTCACTCTTGCACAGGTTTTATAGTACAGAATTCCAAATAAAAACAAATGCTTACTGCAAATTTAACTACTGTCACTTCTGAGTTTTTACCAGCTAACTTTTATAACTCTATGAAATACAAAATGCAGACAATATTGGAAGTGTTCGAAGTGTAAATACATGGTGGGGCAAGTATCTGGTTAGCAGTCCAACAGCTAGCTGTTGGGATGGTAGAACAGCGTACTTCTGTCAAAAAGACTACTTCGAAGAATTGGGGGTAGAGGATGGGCTTTATCAATATAGTGATCTAGTGATCTATAGTGGATGATTGCTAGTTGAACTTCACCAGCATATTTTCAAGAAGCAAAATGGTTACATATGAAGTCTGTAAGAGATCTGGCTACTTACTGAGGTTGAAGAGTTATCTTTGGAACACGTTCAATATCTGTGCAAATTTGGGCTTTCAAACTCAGGGGAAAAACCTGCATTTTTAGGAAACTGAGCACTGGAAACATTCTCTTGTGATGCTTTTGTTAGAAGATAGTCTTTTGAAACATTTGGCCAGAATAAGGCAAGCTGTGGAAAACTGCCAGAATCAGCTAAACTTTCAAAAAGAAAATGGAGCTATAAAACAACTCCAGTAAGATTTTTCTCTCCTATAACAATTCTTTGAATCGAGATTAAGTGCATTTTTTTAAGCACAACCAAGATTAGGGATTATAATAAAATAAGACTTTCTGAGATTTTATACAGATGTTTCACACATTATGCTGGACAAAAGGCATTGAAGATAATGGAAGAATAAAAAAAAAGTTTAAGAACTTTATTAAATACACAGTGAAGAGCTGACATTACTGTCATCCAGATTTAAAGTTACAAATATATTTAGTACACTAATGCATTTTAAAGGTAGCTTCTATGTATTTCTGAAGACTTAAGACCATCATTTTTTAATTTGTATGTGAACTTAATTGAGACAGTGTGATTGAAAGTTATTTCTGATATACCCATTACCTTTTTACAGTCAGAACAAACTAACCTTTGTTAGATCTCATCTGATGAAAGGGGTAGAAAGAACTGCCCTAGTAAATGAGGTACTGGGCTGAGACTAGGTCCTGTCTGAAAAAGGGTAGGTCATTTAAACTTGCTCTACAACTCGCTCCTCATCTGCAAAGCACTGGTAAAGTATTATTATCCCCACCACACAGATAATGACAGAAAGTTACATAAATACAGGCTTACATGTTCCGGTGGTAAACACTCTGAATACTAGGTGTACCTCTGATCAACTGCTGTTGCACTTAACCTGTGACTGTGGTTGACTTCCTTTGGTTTTTGAGCAGACATCTGTGCCTACTAAACTAACCTGAAATTCAGAACAGTTGTTTGTGTACTACCTTTCCCTGCATTTCATACATAAGCCTAGCTTCCCTCTGTTTGGAAGTGCCCAGGGTATGCCCCCCCCCCCCAGAGGTGAAATAGCAGTAGTTAGTACCAATTTTAAATGACTTGCACACAATATCCAAATTTTAAGATGGTATTTCTAAATACAAACCCTGCAGGAAATGTACAAAGACAAAAAGATCAGTTCCATCTTGAGTAAGATACCTCTACAAGGAGTCCACAATTTTGAAATGCTTACATTTAAATTAATTTACTTCATTCAAATGGTAACAGTTCCAGAGCAGTCTGCTCTTACCAAATAAACTACTGATTCAGTAATAATTCAAGAGGCAGCATCATCTACTGAACCATCATCTCCCCCTCTGCTGGGGGAGGGTTATTTAGCAATTCACTCTAACTTTTAGTTTGAGATTTCATGAACTGATTAAATATGTTACTTCATTGTAAAAGTTTTCACTGAAAACACAAGGTTTCAGAGTCAGCAGGGCAATTTTAGATATTTATTAAAAATGTGTTCCTTTGAAAATAAAACTGAAAAATAGTTTGCATCAGTTTGGATCTGCCTCATCACATTCAGATAACATACATCATTACAAGCGATGGCTGTGAGACAGCTGCCTTTCTTCTAGGAACATAAACATTCCTTGTATTTATGATGATAAAAATGCTATTCCTAAGGCAATTATAACTACATGAGTTTAAAAAAAATAGAACAAATTCTGTCAGAACGGCAGCATGTGCCCATAGTGCTTTAATAATATAATTTCATATTGTGCAGTACTTGTGTGTGATTTTTATAGTTTCTCCTTCCATGGGAAAAATGGTCTCAAAATGGTGGTCAGATAACAGAAGTCCAATTATGTAGATATTGCCTATTATTGATATCCTGGAAGTGGTAATTTATGTCCTTCCTTTGCTTCAAAAAAGGTATAAGAGAGAGTGATCAAATCAACTTTAGCCATTTTAGGGTCCTCTGCAAATTCTGGATCAATGTAGAAAAAGACAGGCATGTCCACTTCCTCTTGAGGATTAAGCCGCTGTTCTTCAAAACAAAAACACTGCAGGGGAGAGGGAAATAAAGGTAGCTAAAAGAGCTGCGATGTAAAGACAGCAATTCTGTTCCTCAGGCATTATGGGGAGAAATTATCTTTTGATGATTTGTCCAAAAGTGCAAACTGGACAGGCTACCCCAAAACACTAACAACTGCCCTCAAAGTCACTTGTACTAACATTTAAATTAAATGTTAAATTAAATTAAAACATTTAAAGGGAACCATTCTAATTTATTATGCTATGGCCTGTCAGGAAGACAGCAAGATTAAGAATGAACACTGTAATTTGAAAAATCTAAGGTCTTTTCTTAAATATTGGCATACTAAGAATGGACTTGAGGGTTGAAATTCAAAATCCTGATTTATAGATAACAATTCAGTTATATTCATATGAAGAAAAACACAATCCTTGAATTGTTCACACTTACTTGTATTTTATTGAAATACTGTCCTGCTTCAAAGGGTACTACATTGTACGTAGAGATTCCAATTACTGGTTTGTCAGTAGGATTTTTTGCTTTATAAAATGCCAGTGCAGTCTCTCCTGGTACCACCTGTATTAAAAAAAAAAAAGTGTGAGAAAAAAAAAAAAGAAAGTCACATTGAGGATTTTTAATACACTCTATTGCCCTCCATCCCTCAAAGTCCTTTAACTAAATTAAGTACGAGTTAATTTTCTCTTTTTCCATTTCAAATTGATTACTCCTATGTTTCACTAGTATCTGCCTTAGAGATAACCCACTCCTGTTCTAAATTAGAAATACTAAAAACACATATATATGTGCATTTTGAATCTTGAGCAGTTTACCACCGAGGTTCTACTGTTCTCAGCAGTTTATCAGCATACAAAGCTTTTTTGAGAGGCATATGTACATAGGGAATACTTTTCCATTTTTGAGGTTACTGTTCTTTCAGTAAAGGGATCAGAAACTAATTAAGAAGCGTAACTGATTTTGAGAGACAATCAATACAGGAAGGAGAGTGGCAAATAAAGCACCATCCTGGCGAAAGTCCAAAGTCTAAGATAGCTAGCTATACTGGAAACTTTTTTTACATTTGTACAGAATAAGTGGCAAACTTTTTTGGCAGCTTAATGAGGAAAAAGAACCAACTACAAGATAACTACAATGTGACAGGCAATAAAAGTTTACAAAAACCCTCTGGTAGATAAGATGTGAACTGTGCCTCTTCCACTAGTACTGAAAATAAAATTCTGAACTGGCTTTATGGAACCACACCTGGACTAACAAACAGTTGTATTTTTTTCTGGATCAGCGCTCAAATATGTGACTCAACTAACCCACAGGATCAGGGTGGCAACAGAGGACACAAAACCTAAGGCTCAGTGTCAAACACCAGCAGGTAATTCCTTGTTAAGGTGAAAATGCGGCAGGCCACTCACGTAGATTTCGGTCTGCTGAGGTCTGAAATTCCAGTGTATGCTGGCGTGCACATCCGCGTTGAAAGTGACCTTAATGACCCGGTCTTTAACAGGCTTCATGCTCTCGATCTGCTCCGCGCCGTGGCCTGCGCCCGTCGTCCCGCCGAGGCCCGTGGCCTTGCAGAAGGAAGGGGAGTAAGTAACGGCGGGGGGAGGATTTTCGCCATAGCGAGGGGAATTTAGATTGGGGGGGGGGGGGGGGGAGGGTTGAAGCGAATTCTTGCAAATTAGGTCCTATTTCAAGGAAAAAAGCTCCGAGACCGCGCCGGGCGCCCCCGGTACCTGGCAGTAGAGGCGGTAGAGCGGCACGGCCGCGTAGGACATGCCCACCATGCCCACGGCGGCGGCGGCGATGTAGCTGAGCGTCGTGCGGTTGCGGCGCCGCCACTCCTCCTCCTGGCCGCGGGCGAAGGGGTTGGAGCCGCGCAGCCCGCGCGCCGGCTGCGGGCCCGGCCCCCGGCACCCAGCCGCCGCCGGCCGCGGGAGGGCCCCGGCCAGCGCCAGCGCCCGCAGCGGGCCGCGGAGCCGCGGGCCCCCGCAGCGCGCCCAGCCCCGCCCGCACGGCCCCATCCCGCCTCCCCTCGGCCGCCGCGGCGCCTCCTCTCGCGAGACCGCGCGCGGCGACGGCGGCCACCGCCCGCCGTGCGTCGCGGCGCTTCAGCCCTGCCCCCTTCCCGCCCTCCTTCTCCCCCCGCCTTCTCCCCGCCCCGGCCCGCGGCGCCCGGGCCGGGCGGGTGTCTCGGCTCGGCGGCCGCCCCGCGGTGCCGGGGAGCCTCCGCGCTGGGGCGGGGGGCGGTGCGGCTCCCACCGCGTGGCGCGCCCCGGGGGGCGGGCTGTCGCTGAGGGGAAGGGTGACGCCGGGCAGAGGGGTGTCTCTGAGGGGAGGGGTGTTGGCGGGCGCAGGATGTCGCTGAGGGGAGGGGTGTTGCCGGGCAGAGGGGCGTCTCTGAGGGGAGGGGTGACGCCGGGCAGAGGGGTGTCGCTGAGGGAGGGGTGACGCCGGGCAGAGGGGTGTCGCCGAGGGAGGGGTGTCGCTGAGGGGAAGGGTGACGCCGGGCAGAGGGGTGTCTCTGAGGGGAGGGGTGTTGGCGGGCGCAGGATGTCGCTGAGGGGAGGGGTGTTGCCGGGCAGAGGGGCGTCTCTGAGGGAGGGGTGACGCCAGGCAGAGGGGTGTCGCTGAGGGGAGGGGTGACGCCAGGCAGCGGGGTGTCGCCGGGCGGAGGAGTGTCTCTGAGGGGAGGGGTGTGGGCGGGCGGCGCTGCCGCGCCCCCGCAGGCCCCGCCGGCGCCGAAGCCCGGGCGGCGGCAGCAGCGGGTCCGAGGGAGGCGGCTGAGCGCCCCGAAGGGCGGCGCGGTAGCTCGGCGGCAGCGCAAGGCCGGTAGGAGACGGAGTAGAGCGGGCGGAAGCCGCGTGTGCAGCGCGCCAGGAGCCGGGGGCGGTGCTGCGAAGTCTTTTTCCCCCGCCGTTCGTGGGTTCCCGGTGTTTTAGTACAGCGCTGCGGGAGGCGCCAGAGCAGATGGGTCGGTGTTCCGCGGAGCCTGCACAGTCTTTGTCTGTAGTCTCCTCTAGTGGTGCTTTGGCTGATGTTTAGTTTCATCTTTTACGTATTGATTTGGCTTTGTTTAGATGCAAAACATTGACGTGCTGTTTGTAAACAGCAATTATTTCAGGATAGGCGAGTTCGGAGAAATCCAGAGGTGTAATCTTCCTTAGCAGGACCGGTCCCGTGCGTTGTAACAGACTTTGCAAGCCTGAATTTATTGCTTCTTTCCTCTTCATTGGCTCCAGTAATTTGAGTCACACGGTGATTTAAGTTGCTCCTGATACAGCTTCATTTTTCATTTAGATGGGTTGGATACTGCAGCGGCGTAGCCCGGAGCGAGGCAGTATGGCAGGTTTCCCTCTCTATTTAGATTGCGTTACTGCTGATCCTTTGGCAAGAGATCTGAAAACATTTACTGCAAGCTGCTCCTAAAAGAATATATGTATTTTATATACATACATACATACATACATATATATATATATATACACACACACATATTCTTCCCAAATTAATTTATCAGTCTATTCTTGCAGAAGTACAACCTGCGTAAGTTGCTCGGAGTTGGTGCTTGTGGAGGCTGATACGGTGCACCTGGAGCAGCCCAGGAAGCCTGCTTTGGTTCAGCTTAGCCCGGTTTTGTAGTGGATCACTAATAACACAAGCACCTGTTGCTGTCTCCTGCCTTTGGGGTGTTTAAAGTGTTTTTTGTGCCCCTCAGGTAGGTCTTCTGGTTCTTGGCTGTTTGAGGATTTAACCATACAGCTTGTAAGGTCAGGAAGATTCGCTACTGATAAAAGGAGGGGGGAGGGATTTGCATAGATACTTTTTCAGTAATTTTTTAGATGATTGTAGTTCAAATATTGTATTTCTTGTAGACCTGTTGTAAAAATAAGAATACAATATGAACTACTGTTTTTGTACATTTTTAGTGATATGTAACTGCACCTGGTATGCCTTTTGGCTTCTGAATTACATACTTAAGAATTCAAAAGTGCCTCTTGTGCTGAATACTAGACACTAAGTTTAAAAAAGTGGGAAAAAAACAAGAAATAAAACACCGTATTTTGCTCATAACAAAATTCCCTCCCTCCTTGTTAGAAGAAAATCAGAGCTCATCATTATTTTGTGTTTTGCACTTATATGAGTTCCCCTGATAAAATAACCTTGATTGATTAGTGGATTTTTCGGAAGATGATTGAAAGCACAGAGGGGTTGAGTTTACTCCTACTTACAACGTCATAATTTAAGAGGAAATGAGGATGTCAGATATTCTGGTACAACACACAACTCCGAGTTGCTAGCTACTTACTGTTATACTTTTCGGCAATAAATTATGTCTGGGTTTTCACTGTTCTTTCCCACTTATCTTCAGCTAGTTAGTATTCGGTAAGAATTGTTGTCAGTGTCTGAGAATAAACATAGCCATTTAAGTTTCAAAACGTGGTTTCTCCTTTTTTACAGCAATTATTATCTTGGATATGACCCAGTGCTTTATGTTTCAGAATTCCTCATTCTGAGCTTTTATTAGAGTAGTGCACCTAAGAAGATGTCCTGTGCAGAGCTCCTAACAAATCCAAATAAAAAGTAAGTACTTTCCCCTCCCCTCAGACAGGACTATAACAATTATTCAATTATTTGATTGTCATATAAAAATTATTGTACTTCCATTTGTAGGAACTTGTTTTAATGACTTCCTAAGGGAAAAAAAAATGATACTGAAACAAACTGAAGTAGCTTCTAACAAAAGCTAATAGCATCATTAAATTTACACATAAAGGAAAGAAATGACTCTGAAACTTTTCATTAAGTTAATCAGCACTAGGTTAAAACTGTAATGTTATCCACTTTGTTTTAGGAAAAAGTTGGCTCAGATTCTAAATGTTGCACTCAAATTCAGGCACAACTGAAAAATCTTAATTCCAGACTCTTTCTGTACTGCTAAATAACCAAGCCAATGTTGTCAGGAAAAAAAATCAGATTTTAAAATAGACATAGACAGCTTATGCTGGCTTGTTTCACATTTGCTGTGCTTATGCAGTAGGTCCAACAAATTGTACTCAAAAGTACCGACAAACCATTTAGCATGGATTTTGAGTTATGCCATTTCAAAGACAGGTTGATTTATTAATAAAATAAAGTAAAATTTTTAAAGCTATTTTCCTTTTCACTGAAATCTGAAGAAGCAAACACTATGCTTGTCAAATGGAAATACAGACTATAAAGTATCAGGATATATATTTTCAAAACAGCAATGTTTTGCTAGGTTTATTTAGAAGGTATATTGCATGATTACTAGATCACTCCATAAACAATTTCTCAAAAGATTAACCTGAAGTGCAAAACTAAGTGCATGCCAATGTTCGGTACCTGATGATTCAAGTCTATCATTTTCTATATTTAATATAATATTTTCTTCTAGGAGACAAGGTATCAATGTGCAGTGTTTCAAAAATGTATTTGGTTAGATGTTAATTGGGCTTTACCTAAACTTTAATTAATGTATTCTTCTCTATACAAGAAAGCCCTAAACCTTTTGTATTTCTCTGGCTACAATGTGGCTCATTCCTTTTTTCTTGCATGTTTAACATTTTGATATATAATGACATATGTTTTCTTTTAATCTTTGTAACAACCTAATCAGCAAAATGTATTTTGAATAATTAGTGGGTTTGGGTAGATCAGAAGGAAGTGTCTGTTGGTACTAGATAATACAGTGTTCTCTTAACTATGATCCTTAATGTCTTAATGAATATTCACCCTTTTAGGTCTACGAACCTGGAAGGCTGCAGTTGCATAACAAACTTTTATAAGATTTTTACAAAAGCCTTTTCTTAATTATAATGGAAAGAGCTTGTCTTGCTACGAAGGTTTAGAGGATAATTTAGCAGATGATAGATTAGGCAAACCTTTCTGCCTTGATTGCTAAACCATTACAAAATTTCTTTTGGAAAAGGTGAGTCATAATTAATAATGATGCTAGAAGACAGTAACTTACTAGCTCTTTGAAAAAGAATCTTAATCTGCTTCCTTCACAAGATAGAAGAATATGTCTTTTATTTTTTAACCTTTTTTTGGGTTTTCCCACAAGAAGAGGTGGGAGTAATAATAAGTTTTGTACTATTTTCTATCTGCTTTTATTGCTGGGAGTTTTTTTGTCATGCCTGGTTTATTAAAAAAGCATTTTACCTTTTTAATAGTAGAAGTACATAGCCCTGAGTAATATTTATATTAGTTTTCTATATATGTGTTTCTGTTGTGTAAAATATGGTACTAGAAACGAGCAAAGCTGTATTGGTCAAAGTGATTTTTGACAAATTTTACTGATACCAATACAACAAGTTGAACTCTACTGATATTAAGGACAGTGAAAATTTTGTTGTAGAAAGGGTAATGACATTTTATTCACCATCTTAGATAAGTTGCTTAGAGCATATCGATTGATATTGTGCTTAAATATCAAAGACTTTTCTTTTTGGGGGCTCGAATATTAGTAACACTGGCAGAATTAAAGTGGTTTAGAAGGGGCCACGTTTTCCTCACTAAATATATATAAACAATCCACTTGACTCTAGTGGAGCTCTTCACATTGTGGGAATCACAAGACTGATTTATGTTCCCACTTCCATCACTGATCTGCTCCTTAATCTGTAGTAGGTCACTTTGCCTTTCTGTCTGTCTCTGTATTTAGCTTGCAGGCTTTCTTTGCTCTGAGGACTGACCTCAGTATATGTGAATGCTATGTAGCACATTGCTTTTAACCAAAAAGATGAAAAATCCTTTCTCCAAAACAATTACATGTTAAGCCATAGGCACTGCAACTTAAAAAAAATAATAATAATAAAAAAGAGCATCTGAGATGAGCATGTGCATCCATAGCACAACCAAGATGTCCTGCTGTGCAGCCCCAGACACTGACAGATGCTGTCTTATCATGGGGTAACTCTGCTTTAGAGGTTTCATCTTTCTGTTTATATGAAGACCCTAGCGAATACAGCATCTTTGGTTTTCATTTCAAACAGTAACTTTTTTAAGCTCCTTTAAAAAGAGGAAGAGTAATGAGAGTACATGTATTTATTCTTTAGTTTGATGAAAAACAATCTTGTAAACACTGCGGAAGAAAATAGTTGCTCAAACCGATGTCAGAAGCTTAGAGCATCTGAGAGAATATGTGTGTATCTCCCTGGAGATCAAGTCTCATGTCAGCACAGAGTCTTACCTCTGCAGAAGCAGTTGTGTATGTTGCCTTTTTCAACTAGCTTATAGTCAATGTAACAGAAGAAATTCTTTCCTCTGGGTATTTTGTTGATATCCCATTGGCTAATCTGAAATAAGCAGGCCCTACAAGGCTACATTGCTTTTTTGGTAGTTTTGACAAAGTATCCCTGGAAGCCAATGTTGAAAAGTAGAGGATAATTTATGAGAACAGTTTAGATTGCTGAATGCTGAGAATGGACATTGTAAATCAACAAATTAAAAATTAAAATATTTCATTCCTTTTTTATTTTTTAAAAAAGGAAGCCTTACTAAGATTAGAAAGGAACAGAGGGATGATACAATTTTCAGGGAAACGTAAAATGTGACTTATAGAAGTCTTTCCTTTTTCTTTCTTTTTTTCTTTTCCTTTATCTATTTTTCACCTACTTGTACTATAAAACATATCATGATGAGCTGTAAACATGGGTTCTTTTCTTGCACCATTTTTATTTGCTTTCATGAAAAATGTGTGTAATTTCTGTTTCTACAGGAATTAAACAAGCCAAATTGTGTGTTAAGTTTTGACTGTTGTATATTAAAACACTACAACCAAATTAAAACATGTAAATCAATACCATAATTGAGAATGGAAAGTATTAGCACAATGGCATTTGTTTCGTTAATACTTTTAGTCTGTCTGTTTTGTTGGCTTTTCCTTTTGTGTGTGGATGTATATAATCCAATCATTAGGAAGATTGCTTTTGATTGTTTGGAGGGAACAGTAAACAATTATTTTGTCTCATTTGGCTAATGCTGGATATAGATTGTATAATCACACTTATCATAAATGTATCTCTTTTGAGTTTATCAGAAGTTGCTACAAATTGCTGTTTAAAACAAAGAAAAAGTAAGCTTTACCTTGATAGGTGAATTAGTCCATGTGACGCAGAGGGCTTCAGAGAAGATTAAGGAGGCAGACACGCTCATCTAAGGCTCTGTTTGGGTTTGGAGAGGGTTTGTTCGTTTGTTTGTTTTTTTGGTTAGTAGCAGAAATAGTTCTGAATGTATCCTCTATGCTGCTGAATTGGAAGCCTTCAGTTTTAGGTTGTTTTCAATATTTTGTTGTCTTTTCTGCTGTATTGAAGAATGTCCTTGCTCTCACCAGGAGATGAAGATGAACCAGAGCGTTTTGATGGTCTCTCTCTCTTATACTGGTATGCCGAGCCATTAGGTCTTGATGAGATTTCCCTAGTCTGTAATTGGAAAAAGTACAGTAAAGATATTTTAAAAGCTGTAGCCATTTACAGATTCTTTTTCCTTTTCATGAGCAACCAGGATTTATTATTTAGATAGCTGTGGAAGTGTCAAATAATATATATTTTGCGATGGAAGGGTATTCTCTTTCCACTGATAAATGTAGCTAAGTGTTTTTGTTTGTGGACTAGTGACTAGTAACTTTTGAGGAATACAGGTAATACAGAATTGATTGAGGAATACAGAGTATCCAGAATCTCACATTCTGATAAGTCTCTAGAAGGCTTAGAATAGAAGGTTGCTGAACTTACTTACACATACTGTTTAATAGAAAAAAGATATAAAAGATTTAATTTTTATGGCCTTTACTAGATCCAAAATATAAGTGCTTGGTCTATTAATAATCCAGGACTTCAGCTGAAGTGTTAAGTTTAGTCATTTTTTGGAATAATTTCAGTGTTACAAAGGTATAGCACATGTTTTGTATACCCCCTTTTTTTTTTATCTCTTTTCTCACTTTTTTTTTCATTTTTTATGTACTGAAAGTTTGTTTACAACTATAGTTGTATGACTTCTGTAGGAATGAACAGTAATACCTAATTGATTCTTTACATCTTTTTCTATGAAGAACACTGAGATTATTTTTGTTACCACTGCCAATTAGCTTTGTTATCTGTTTCCTTAGTTATATTACTGAGCATATTTTTAATGTTTTGGGAAGTAGCTAACAATTCATATTATCATTGTTCAATAATCATGAATTGTATGTTGGAAGGGAGCTAAATCCAAGTCCTTATGTACTGAAACGGTTAAATCATCTTATTTTAGTACAGTGATGACAAGTAACATGTCTTGAGCATCTGTCTCTAATTAATGTGGGAGAACACTGAAAGTCAGCAAGATGTAATATCCTAAACTGATTGGGGCATTTGAAAATCCTTGTCCTTAGTGTTCATGTTATGAAGTAATTTTAAACTTCATATAGTGGAGGGACTTAGTCTTTAGAGCATAAATGCCTTGTGTCAGTCCTACCTAATATTAATTGTAGATGGCAACGTCCTGATAATTTCCCTGTTTTGGAGATACCTTTTTCTTCTCCGTTATGGGTTATTAGTTCATCCTGTCTTTGTATTCTCTCTATGGTCTTTGTCAGAATCAGTTTCAAGTAAGTTAGGGTCTCTCTTATGAGAGCCTGCTTGCTTCAAGAAATATGGATTCTTTCTCACTATAAGTGTTCTTTGCCCATGTTTTATTGTATTTCATCATCATTTTACTTAGTAAGAGATAAATAGGTTCTACCATTTCTTAGGAACTTTCTATTTCTGTGAAATACCGAAGACTTAAAGTCTGAGATTTGATCTTTTAAAATTTCATGAAAGCTTGTTCTTGCTTTTATTTACTAATTTTTAAAAGTTAAATTATTAATAACAGCATTTAGGATTTCTTTTTAATTATGGTATTCATAAACTAAGATTTTTCTATTCAGATAACTACTATTCAATACAACAACTATTCAGCCTTCACTAATATTAGCATCAAAAGATCAGGAGAAAGTAAAATGTTCTTGGTAAATTAGTATAGTCATAATGTACTGGAAATAATTATTTAAGGAAAATCCAGTTAAGTTGAGATCCCTACTACTATTGAAAGATTTATATATTAAAAAGTAAATAACAGTTGTTTGTGATACTGGTGCTTGCACTACATAAAGAAATGTCTGCCCTGTGAAAACTTTTGAGAGCGTGGCAGAGCATAGAACAATAGTAGCAAAAGATAAGGTGGGAAAAAGTAGAAAGAATTGTCTGTTTTTTTTTTTTTTTTTTTTTTTTTTTAAGGCCAGTGTTGTTCTCAGTTTTCAAAAATAGATACACATCATGGACAGATCTGTAAAGATGATGATTATTATATTGTTTTTTGGCCTCAAAACAGTTTAGAATCATGAAATAATTTATGTGTCGGTGCTAGGTAATAATGCAAAGTAGTGTGCGGCTCTAGTATACAAGTAATTTATCAGAAATGTTATGGAAAATATTTTTTTTTAATTTCTCCTGGAGTGTGATTAAGTAAAAGTAGTTTGGTTCACTTTTAGCTTTATAAAGTGAGTCTTACCGTGTGTTACACAGTAGCAAGGTCATTTACGATCCTGGCAGTGCGAAGATACGCTAATTAGGTTCCATCATTTCTTTTCAGCCTACGGAAAAAATACTGCGAGAAATACTGCAGTGAAAATTCAGCAATATTTGAAGCATAGGCATCCTTTTTGTTTTTAAAGATGAATTATTAGGTTCATTCCTTTGACCAGCTTTCCTAAAATAAAAAGTTAATTTTGCAAGTCCCTGGGAATTTGAGATAGTAGAACAAATAGTTTGTTTTCAGATCCTTGCAAGTGCAAAGATTCCTTGATAAAGATCTCATCTGGTTTTGGTTTTATGAAAAAGAAGGAATTTGGAATGCTCTGTAGGAATTGCATCTCTTGGTTGGTGCTGGAATTTAGGAACATTTGGACCTTTTGGATTTCTCTTTCCTCTGTCCTTACAAGGACATTTACTCCAGCTTTTGTAAAAATAACCAGCTACAGGCTTGGAGTTCAAGCTGTGGGCTGGATTTAGTTGTATGAAAGGATTTAGGTCACTATGTCCTCCACTTTGATCTTCTCTCTCTCTCTCTCTCTCTCTCTCTCTCTCTCTCTCTCTCTCTCTCTCTCTCTCTCTTTGTTAATGGATTCTAGTTGTTCCATTTCACTTTAGCATCACACTCTAGAAAATACAAGTCACTAGCTAATAGAGAACAATATGTAGGTCAAAGCAGAAGAATTTAAGCAGTGCTTCTGCTTTTTTGTATAATGAATCTGGTGCAAAAGCTGAACTGTGAAGAACATGGGATATATGATATAACTTGGGTTTTTTATAATATCTCATCTGAATGAAAATACAAAATGGTAAAGGACTAATCTGAATTTATAGGGATTCTTAATGCTTTATATTCTCAGTATGGCGCAGTGGGAATATTTCTAATGAAATTGTAAATTTATATTTCAAGACTCTTAATTTTACTTTCTTTAATTCTTCACCATTATCAAGGGCATACCAAAAAGTTGTCATACTTCAGACAATTTCACATGCTATCCTGCTGTTCTGTCTTAGGATGAGAGGGCATGTAGAGGAGCAAGCAATAGGGTTTGGAAAGAAGCCTTTATAAATAGAGAAAGAGAAAAATGTTGAGTAAAGAAATGAGAGATTGTAGGGAAAAGATTATGTTCTTAAATAAGCAGAAAGTTATGTCTTAGAAAAATTTTTGTATATACTATCTTGGCTGTGGCTTGTTTTAAGTTCTGTTGCCTGATTTAAGAAGTTGTGATGTGATATTCTTGGTTAGATCCTAAGTTGGACATGGCTGTGGGATTTTGTTGCTATTTAATCATAATCATTTTATTATTTACAAAGTGGGATTCAGAATTTGGCTGAAATGCTCTGGGGAAAAGGGAATAAACTAAGTATACCTTGTTTTATTATACCTTATTTCACCATACCATCTTATTTTTATTATGAGGAGATTTATTTTTCGTTTTTTTCCCTGTATCGTATATAGAGAGAGCTGCCAGTCAAGAAAACTAGTTTTGATTTGTATTATAGTTAAAAACATGCTCACTGTAATTTTTTCTATGTTAACATAGCACTGTATGTATTTCTGTAATTACAAATATGATGACTTTTATTTTATTTCTTAGGACTATTATGGGCCCTCACGGAATCAATCGAGCCGTTCACCGCATTTCTTTTTCTGATTGTCAGAATGGATTAGGTAATTAGATTGCACATTTTGTTTATTAAGAGTAAACCAAGTCTAAAAGTATCTGATGAACTTTCTCACTTCACACTGATATCAGTAGAAGTTTAATTTATTCATCTTTTTTGGATTTGATTGTAAATTTATTTAGCCCAGTAGGTGGAATAAACAACGTTTTGCTTGTTTCTTGTTTCTTCTGCAGGAGTTAAAATTATTGGAGGTTATCGGGCACAAACAGCAGAAGATTATGGAATCTTCATTAAGCGAATTCTACCTGGAGGGATTGCTGCTGTAGATAGTAAATAATTGCTTTTAATTTTTTGTTAGAAACCTACTTTATAAAAAAAAAAACTGTCAGGACCAATCATCTTTATTTTACTTTGTGTATGAGCATATTTAAAATAATATGGTTACTTACTATTTGTGATACTGTGACTTCTCCTTAAGATAGAGACATGAAGCAGAGATCCTTCATGGGAGATTTTAATACTCTGTTTTTGAAAATATATTCAAATCTAGATATGGCTGATGTGAAAGGAATTGGTAATCTTTCAGCACAGTTAAATAAGAGTTGAGATGTCCCTATTAACTTGTAGGAATTAAGAGTGTTTGTTCATGTAGATAACCAGTATTTTCTGAGTTCCAATAAATGTTTTTTGACTTTAGTTTAGGTGTTCAGTGTGGAAGGAACATATTTTCCTATGTATTTTCGAGTAATAAAAGTTTATGGAATATCATTCTGTCCTAGATCAGTGTATGGCTTTTTTTGAGATTCTACTTGGCTTTATGCAGAATGATCATTTAAAGTAACCTAAATCTACTTCAAAAATAATAATTCCTAAACTTGAGATTTGGAGAAAGTTAAAAAATAAAAACTTTTCTAAAACACTCTTATAAATGTCTTTTTGGAATGTATAAAACATTAATGTTTTTATACGTTGAAACTTTTATCATAAAAATTCAGTTGAAAATTAAATCTACAGCTGTGAAGCATGAATTCCAGTCTGGCAAATACATGTGTGCTATGTATAAATAATACAAATAGCTAAATAACATTGCTGGGTTTAGTGGTTATACTGAGGTTACTGTGATACTGATAGTCTGTTACAATATTTTAGCTAAATTATACTCTGAGCCTAAGGTACTGAAACTCATAAGGTTGTGTCTATTGCATTAGATCAAATAAAGTTGAAAGGAAAAACTCTTTTTCATTATAGTAGTCTAATATGTTCACTGTTTTTATGTTGATCCATAAATTACTGTTAATTTCATTACAAGGCCGTTTGCTCACTGGAGACCTGATTTTAGATGTCAATGGAGAAAACTTAATTGGAGTAACCAATGAGAGGTATGTTTATACAGATGACTAGATGTTTATTGGAGTATGGAATGCTGTATGTTTTATGCTGTAAAGTATTTTGGATCATATCAACCACTGATTAAGAGAAGATAACTCCCCTGAGGTCCCTGGAGTTAATTAAACTGGCAATTAACGTATGATATAAGTCTAATTCAGCAAGCTGTTGTGGAAGATGACAGTACTTCACATGCTTGTATAATGACAGAATAAACCATTTCTTAATGTTGTAGGTTATCAAATGTATTTGAAAACAGCACTAAAACATTGATCTGGCATTAATATTTTTGTAATTATCTGCTGCTTTAATAACCATGAAAGTAAATGATACAGCTAACAAGTATGAATTATTTGTAATGAGGTAATCAAGGAAAAGTTGCTTAGAAAATCTGTAGAATATGTTGGATATTTTCTGTAGTTGGATCACTAGTGATCAATATAAAGTCCACAGGGTTGATTGAGGTGTAGAATTAAAATTCAAATAAATAAAAATTACAATGTGCGTTGCTAAGGGAAATCCTGAGAAATGAGGCACACTTGAGCAGTACTCTGCTCTGCTCTAGCTTGCTAATCCTCAGTGAAATCTAGGAAAGTAGTAGAATGGATCCTGGAAGAGATGTGGATAAAAGGGAAGGGAAAGAGATGGCAATTCCAGTTTACTCCTGTACCAGGCACAGGCTCACTGCAGAGCCTGTCTTTCACTCACTTCTGCAATGCTCAATTTGGGTTATGCTGTTGACAAGCTTTTTTCTCTGCATCTGGCAGTCAGAATGATTAACTACTTTAAGAATTTGTTGGTTTTCCTACTGCTTTACTATCACTCAGAGTATAGTTCATGACAGAACACTAGTATATATGTATTTTATTGCTTTTTCCTCCTTTTAGGGCTGTTGACATCTTGCGAACAGCATCAGCATCCAATCATATGTCTCTACTAGTTGCTAGAGATGAAGAAGCAAAGTAAGAGAAAAATGAAACATTGTTTTAAAAACATTCTACCTCAAAACTGATAAAATCCAATGCTATAGCTAAGGTAGGGAAGGGGATTGTGTGTAGCTTTCAGATTAAGAATTAATCACAGAATTACACCAGATGTCATAGCTTTCTCTGTTATGATAACATTTTGTTAGTGTACTGGACAATGAAAAATGAGCTATTCTATTTAGTTTAATTACACTTTTTGCATCAATTAAAGTAGTAAGCTCTAATTTCAGTTTTGAAACAACTGAAACCTTATGCTACCAGCTGAGAACATTAAAAGCTATTTACTGCGATAATAATGTATTGGTTTGCACTATTTCAAATGTAAAAAGTGCTAGTAAAAATACTAGACCCACAAGAGTACAAAACTGTATAATTGAAGTAGATCTTGCCATCTGAATAAAAGGCTAACCTGTGTTTGTTTGTTTGGTTGGTTGTTTTCCCCTTTCCTAAATTCACTTTTCAATCTCTAACAAGCTCTGAATTAGTCTGGATAAGTAGGTTAAACTGTTCAGTGTACCAGATACTTCATAATTCCTCCACTATGAGGACATTTATACTAAAATATTGCTTTAATCTTGTTACCTGAAGTTAAGTGTATAAACCAATATTAGCATAGAATCGTGGGAAACGTTAGGATGGAAAGAAGCCAGGAAGCCCATCCAGGTTCATACTCGCTTTTGGTGTAGCAGCTGTTTCCTCCAAAGATTTATGTAACTATTTGGATAATTATTGTAAGAGTACCTGCTGGTATTTGCTTTTCATAGGATGTTCCACTTAAGTAATCTCTCCATAAAGGACTTTTCTCCAAATTCCTTTAGCCCTCCATCTGCCTTAAGCTTCTCTTTCTGCCCTTTATTTTTGTATTTGGCAGAAATTTAAATGAGTCCGAGGCCTCTGACCTCTCCTTTTTTTCTGTTAGTGTAGATATATGTGAGGCCCTCTCTTAATCTGCTTTTATCTAAAGCATAATGACCTAGTTCCTCTAACCTCCTTGAATAATTAAAATCCATCAGTCCTTCTACTGTTTTGGTGGTATGCCCTGTGGCCTGTAGAATTTGCCACTACATACAGTCCCTCGCTCACATAGACACCTCTGAATGAATTTCTCGTGACTGTGATAAAATATTATTTGATTTATATTTCATTGTGCTTCTGGATGCACTCTGGATTTAGCATTATTTCTATACGTTTTATTATTTCATTTTTAAATAATGTATCAAGATGAGATTTCAATAACCCTCTGCAGTCACAGGAATTACTTGGGAACTGCAATCACTTAATTTCTGTTCTCTCTCTAATTTGTAAGATTAATTTGCTGATATTTCCAATTTACATCATTCTAGATTATTTTTTTCTATTTTTTAAAAATCTTTTGTTACTGAGGTGTTCATAACTCAGACTGTAATCTATGTTTCTTCTTAAAACAAGATATATTCAATATTAGATCAATCATGCTTTTTTTTGATTGTTTGTTTTCAATGTGTGTAATATTGTGTGTTTTTTCTCAATGTGTGTCCTGCTTTTTGGGCAGCTTGCTATAATCTCTTCAGTTTCTGGAAAGAACTTCCACCTTTATTTTTACTTTATTTTTTTTTTTTCAACGGTGTGCCTGACATGAGGCACATGAGGGAAAACTGTATCTTTATTGATTAGTTGATAGATGTCTTCATCTGTTCCTGTTCTTTTGAAACAAGACTTGAGAGTGGTTGTTTAAAAGCTTCAGATTTATATCTGTCTTATAAAAAAAAAAAAAACTAAATAGAAGAAAACTAAATAGAAGTTAAGAATTGGTGTCTGTTTTACTCATACTTGAATAGTTAATTTCTTCTCTACTGTTTTTTTGACTAAGGTTGATGCCACAAATTTGTTTGCTGGTCTCTTCTGGATTCCTTTCCATGATGGTTAAATTAAAAGCATTCTGTAAACATACAAGTATATTATCTGATTTCTTCTAATATAAGTATCTCATTTTGGACCTAAGTAATGTCACTGTTTTGGTATCTGGAGTTGATTTGAACTGTTAAGACTGAAAAAATCTTAAAGGGTAAAGAGAGGTAATTAAACTTTTCTATCAATAGTCCATTTTATTCATAGTTACTGCTATTCCATCTTTATCCTTCTGTATTACATTATCTTTTTCTTACCTCTTCTGAATGTTTGTATGTTTGTCAAAACTTTCAACTGAGGAGCCTTGTTTATTATATTGGATATATTATAGTGGATTTAAAGGGTTGCATTTAGAAATAATGTAAATTTCTGACAAAGAACATCTTTTTATTACCGTAGGAAGGAATTCCTTGACCTGATGGATAGGTATGGCTCTCACAGTAACACTGACTCTGCAAGAAGTTCTCCAACACAACTATTGGCAGGTAAGGATATTTCTGTGGTCTTCATGGCAGGAAAACAAAACTGCTTCCTAGCCTGATAGTGGAATAGAAGATAGCACTTAAAACAGTTTTCGTTTTGGGGAAGGGTATGTTAGACCAATCAGAGCAAGTGACTGAAGTCAGGCAAAACACATATGTTTACTTATGACTTTAACATTTAGTTTGTAATCTATGCATGAAACTTGACTGATCTGTGTCTCAGTTTCCCCAGCTCTAAAATAAATACACTACCACCCACTTACAGCGATTTTAATGAATAGCATGAAAAGTGTTTGATATTTGTAAATAAAACATACCATTAAGATTTCAAAGTACCAATAAAAGCTCGAGCTAGATTATATTAAGTTCTAATCCTCCTGGAATTGTTGCCTAGATCAAATGCCTTTATGTAACTTGTACAATTATCCTTTAGGAAGGAGACTCAAGATGTTTTAGAAGTTTTGTTTGTTTGTTCTGCCCTCAGTTCGGAAAAAAAATCATCACTTACTGGGTTTTAAAGAATATATTTTTGGAACCCTGAATGGCTCTCAATTCTTAGCTGTATAGACTTAAGCTTTCTTTTGATTGCTTATTATTTGCTTTTTGTGTGCTTTCTAACATGAAAATAGTCTTGCTGAATTACTTAAGTTGAAACTGTACCTTTTCCCAAATGTGTATTTTATTTTTTTCTTTTTCTTCCATTGTTTCTTTTCTTTAAGCAAAGCCTGTTGACAGCCTTTCTTCTGGGTCATCCTCAAGGTCACAGAGTCCTCAGTTGCATCCAAAGGATATTACTGCCATGACCAGCAGAAATGATTCTGTCCTAGCGCCATCCCCAAAGCTTGCAAAGTAACTTCTGAAGATGACTGTAACTCTGTTGTTTAAGCTGTAGAAAATACTGTATTTGGTTGCATGGGAAAATGTTAGGTTGAGCGTTGGAGTGCTCAATGTTTTTGATTTTGTTTTTTAATCGTGTAACTGATAATACTGTTGATATTACAAACGCTTTAAGTGTTAACCATTTTTTTCTCCTCATTTTCTAGTAAAAGTAGATTACTTGAATTGACTTCTGATCTTAGTGTGTCCTAACAAATAATGCCTCTAGTTTATGTGTACATAGATCCTCCCATAAGCCTGTCTATAATACAGAGGAGTTTTTAGTCTTGTGAAATAATATATGGGTTTTTAAAAGACAAGTTGGAATTGCCAGAAGTAATAACTAAAGTTGCTGATTTTGTAGGAAGTAGACACTGTAGGGCTTGAATATTTGGATTAAATGTCTGCTACTTCTGTTTGGTTGCTGTAATACATATATATGAAATCAACAAGATAAAGATGTTATACCAGTCGTGACTCTTAACTGAGTATCTAGTTCTGTAAAGTAATTCTATTTTTCTGTTTTTTTCTCTTTTTTCCTAGGGATAGTGTGTTTCAAATTATCTCTGTTTGCAAAGGAACAAGCCTAGGTTTGAATATTGTAGGAGGAATTAACAGAAATGAAGGGCCTTTGGTTTATATTCAAGAAGTTATCCCTGGTGGTGACTGTCATAAGGTAAAAAATATAAAGATCTTCTGTTTTATTTTTTTTAATGATTTTTTTTTAATCTTCAGTCACCTGAATTTTTCCTTTCATTTTGAACATACTTTACTACTATAGATACATTTATTCTGTAAAGATAAAATTTAGTGTCGTGTATATAGTCTCGTGTTGCTGCTTGCTTATTCCCTAAGCACAAGTATCCCATTCATGACCATGTAACCATGGTGTGGTACGGAATTATTTATGAATTAAAATGTGAGGTAGATGAGGATCTAATTCCCCAGTGCATAGGAGAAAAAAAGAAACAAACTTCTTTTAGAGGTTAAATGATGCATGGATTCAAGGTAAATCAGCAGAAATGGAACAGCTGCAGATTGCATCTCTGTTTTTTAATCTTGGACATTCAAACAATCATTTTCCCCTTGTATGAATTTAGCTCAATCCTTGCAGTTGGAAAGCATCACGTGGGTGAGATTAGAATAATAACAATTTCTGATAGTCCAGGCTAGTAAAATGTATGAATTGGTGCTGATTACTGCCTTCATTTCCAATGAATGCAATATATAAAACAGGAGGATTTGTACATTTCAAAGAAGAAATAAAAAACAGTTCAAGCACACAAAACTGCTTTATCCAAGCATGTCCTTTTGCACCCAGTGTTATTATGGTTATTTTGATGCACAGGTATCTGTTTTTCCTTGCCAAGTGAGAGTACATGGTAATTTCATCAGCAGTAATTTTTGCCACAAAACTAGGTCTATAGCTATTTCTGACCAAAATTTTCTAGACCAAGGTTAATCCCAAAATGCAGTGATGGAAATAAACGAAGTGCAATGTTTCTTCAAAACTTCTTTTCGTAGATAAATAGTAATCTTTACCTATTTTGTTGTGGCCTTTAAAACATTTTTCCATCGTAAATATCTAATTTTAAGCCTATCACATTTATAATCAATGGACTGAGAAAGAGTCATTAATCTGCAGTAGATTCTAATATTATCATTGTTAGAGATAATTGTCCCACTTTGACTATCGTATGTTTGAGGAATCTAAATAGCAAGCATGTTTTAAGTCTCTGCCATAGGAGGGCAGCATTGAAGTTCACATCTTGTAATAGGCTGAATGCCAGCAGACTTGAACATGTAGGACCTTCTTTCCAGAAAGAAATCACTAAGTAAAATTCTGTCATAGGATTGAAATCAAGCAGATAAAACTTAATGTATGTGTGTATTAAATAGGTAAAATAAGTCCTTCAAGATCAGCTTAATTTTACATATTTCCTGCAAAACTACTTTTGCATAGTTTGTTTCATACCTTTAGATTATTGCTGTGATTAATTTCTTAAAAACTGAAGAATGCAGGTATGTTGCATGTAATTTATGCATGTTACATTAGAAGAATGTGGCAACGCTAAACTCTGTAACCATGAATATATCCATCATAGGCAGATGAATGACATGAATTTTCAGTTAAATTGTTGAGTCCTCTTTAAAATGCAAATAAAAGGAGCTTTATGTTAATGAGAAATCTAGCCTAGCATATTTAATGTCTTGTCTTACAGAGAAAGAAATGTGATACGTGTCTATGTTGGTAAAAAGTTTGCAATGAGTAATACAACAAAAGCACGAAGTTGACAGTATTATATTTATGGTACTCCTGACCAGTGAATTCCTAAGAGAGGAATCTGTTTTTCTTAGTAAGATTACTGTGGCTAGTAAGTGCCTGAAAATTCCCCTTTATAGCCAAGAATATCTGTTTCTTCAAATACAAATTAATTAAGCTCACAGCTGGATTAACTAGTAAAGAAGCTTCCTATAGACAGATGAGCAGATACTCCTTGCTGGAAGCACCACTCTCTGTGGTAGAGAAGTTCACTGATGTCATTTCTGCATGATAAAGTTTTGATAATGACTGCAGTTGTGGTGATACTGAATAATTATGCAGAATAGGTACAGTAACTTGAAAGAACAGAACATCTACTTTTGTTTCTCACTTATCAAAAATAATAAAAGACTTTTTCAGTGCTATAATAAGCATGTCAGGATTTATGAATTTACTACTTTCTGCTCTCAGAGGTTTGTTCCAGTGGCTAGGTTGCTGGACTTTCTGGTGTAATGTGTCTGCATTGATATATTAGGTGAGGCCTTGATCCCATAATATATTTTATCCACGTGGAGGAGTCTGCCTTTAGGGGAATACCAGGTGATTTAAATGGAACTCTGTACAGTCTTGGGAAGATTCCTATCCTGGAAAAGCTGATGTGAGGCCATAGACAGTTTTAGTATATAATAAACATTAGTCAAAACAGTTAATTGGACAACTTTACTGAATGAAGTGGTTGTCCACTGTTAAACAAAGGCTGCAAAAGTTGTATAATGTCAACATGGGATTTATTATGTGAGCTGCTTTTAGGGTGCTTTCATTTCCTATGTTGTTAGTGAGAAAGCCTACAGTACATGTTGTCTTGGTGTCGTCTTCCTTCATTTCATCTACTGTTTATTCCCTGAAGATTGATTAGGCAAAATTTATAGTCATTCTTGGTATTTCTTATCCTAACAGATTGAAAGGTGTGTGCTAAAGTGCAGTAGTTAAACGATTCTTTCTTTAGCATTAGCAGTTTATACAAAAAATTGTGTTTTTGTTTTTTCTGTTATTTGTTATGGATTAGGATGGACGATTGAAGCCTGGAGATCAGCTTGTATCCGTAAACAAAGAATCAATGATTGGTGTCTCCTATGAAGAGGCAAAAAGTATAATCAATAGAACAAATATGAGGTATTTGTTACTGCCATTTTTGCAAAAGTAGTGTATCATCTAATTAACAATGTAGTACACAATATGCTGAGTTTTTTTTTATTTTAGATTTGAAAGTTTTTGGGAGATAGCTTTTATTAGACAAAAAAACATTGCCAGTTATTCAGAGGATCTGCAACGTCCATCCACTCTCTTAACATCTTCTGTAGTATATGGAGAGCAGCAGGCTGCAATACTTAGTCCTCTTGCATCTCCTAATGGGAAGCTTGTCTCCAAGTTCACTGCTAATGCTGTGAGTATACTTATGACTTCTGTTAGTATAAACTGAGCAAATAGTTGTTTTCTGAATTCTATTCAAATTTCAGTATAGGGTTCTTTTAATTCAGTTTCCACTCTAGTAAGAAAAATGACTGGCTCCTTTTCCTGCAAAATACTCATTCTTTGGAATATCAAGATCCTTCCAGATGGCATACCATATAACAGTAGAATAAACCAACTTGATGAGAGGAATAAGAGTACTAGTTGACTTGTGACAAGAAATCAAATCAACTGAACTAAGCATTAACGGCGTTCTTAGATACAAAGGTTTTCTTTACTGTTTGTTAGGCAATAAAGGTTAAGAATGAGATATTTTCTAGTTATTCAGTTTTATATTTCAAAGATAGGGAATCTTTGATTACTGTGTATGTGTAAGTACAGATCTCACAAGTTATACCTCCTTCATGATAATGAAATTTTTGATTAAAAAACAGAATCCAAGAGGAATGGTGTGTGTGTTTACCTCTTTCCTTTTTCTGACTGAATCACATTCATTGTTTTAATTTTGTATAGTTTACCCTTAGTGTAAAAAGCAGTATTGAACTTGAGGCAAGAGAGAATGTTTTAGAATTACTCCATTATTTCAGTTTTTCAAAGAACTTTACCAATTTATAGGATTTTAACTCTAAATAAAATATTTCCTTTGAACAGAGAATAAAATGTTCCATGTCAAATACAAAGTCAAAAGAGCTGATTCTCAAGTGTTCTTATGTTCATACTTGAAATTCTTGCCCATTTGTTCTTTCCTGTCAGAAATATAAACATTGAAGCAGGTTGACCAGAGAGAGTATGTTATCTCCATTTGTGAAGCTATTCAAAACTCAGCTGTACAAGTCCCTGATCTAAACTGGACCTATGTTGAGCATGCTTGCAATTATGTGTGGGCTGATATTATTTTCTTAAGTGGTTCCTTGCCACAAAATAAACAAAAACAAATTTTGTTTTATAGGTATAGTGGATCAGAACTTTAATGTAAATCAGAACTTTGACTTTAATGGCATTCCCCACTGCCCCACCTTGTGCCTTCTCACTCCTTCCTTTCTCCCTCCATTCTTCCTTCTTCTCCCTCTCTTGTAGATCAACATGCATTTCTAGTCTGATTTTTTTTAACCTATTTCAGAAAATGGCCTTTCATGACTTTTGATTTTCCCCCACCCCGCCCCCATAGATGGAAACTGGAATCAAGAAGAAAGAGCAATCTCCAGTTGAGACTGTAGACAACAGTCCTACTGATGTGCCTGCCCCTGGTAACTTCTGATTTAATTCTTTTTGCCTCCATCTCCTGTTTTTTCTTCAATAACTGTCCTACAGAAAATACTACCTAGTATGAATCCATAAGCTTTAAAGAAGGGAATATTAGACTTTTTTTTTTTTTTTTTTTTTTTTTTTAGTACTGAGGTGAATAGATTGTGCAGTGACTTTTTTCAAATATAATTTACAATGGACTTTGTTTATAACAAACAGTTGAAACTAAACAAAAACAAATGATCACAACACTTGCTGTATAGCAGTAACGGTAATAGACTCAGTTGAAACCAGATAATGAAGACTCACATATAGATCAGGATTAGGTTGCCATGGAAACTCTTCTTTCATGATTTGTTGAAATTCTGTGGATGTATACTGTTTGCACCTTTAAAAAAATCAGGACAGCGTATTGTAAGAATAGAAATAACATGCAAACCTGTAACTTTTTTTTTTTTTTCAATTTTTAACAAATAGAATTCTAGAGTGGGTTTTCCTGAATATGTCTGAGACCCATGGTGGTCAAAGAAAGACAATACTTTGATTATATCTTTAAGTATATAATTTAAAAAGAACAGCTAGGAAAAATAGAAGGATGTTCTGGTATTTCATCAGAACAAAGTCAGAGCTGTAATGGTAACTCCTTCAGGAAACTTGTATTCGTTGCATTTATAAATAGTGAAGATGCAGAAGTCTGACATGATGAGTTATGTTCTTGTTTCATGTGATAAGCTTGTGATTTATGTTCTTTATTTCTCCATGAAGACCTGAACTTCTGACAGTAGCAGCATAATCTCTGCCCCTCAAATTGATTTGTCCGTGTCTGAGAAGAGGAAGGACAAACATGCAGGACATCATTCGTCCTGGATGTTGCTCCATTGACATTATTGTACCTGGGGTTATTATGGCCTGTCTTAGATATCCTAATGCTAAGTGAAAAGGTCTCCATAGAAGGATTAGCTGAAGGGTTAGCTAACTGAATATGAACTTTTGAAACTGGAAAGGTTGTAATATTTAATAAAGCTTGAGTTTAATAATCAAGCAGCTTTGTCATGCTAATCATGAAGAACACAACTAAATCAGAGGCATAAGACAGGCTGTTTCAGAATATGTTCAGATTATAAAACTCTTGATTAATATTATGCAATACATGGGAGTGTCATTGTTGCTTAAAAGAGCTCGAGAAAACCAGTTTCTTAAACATGCCTGAATAATGTGGAACTACTGTAAAAATCACTACTAGAATGGAGAGTGGAAATACTTGACAACTCCAGTGTATACTGTTTCTTGTATTTTTTTCATTTTAGTCTTGTTTAATAGCACATCCTTAATCAAAGGTGCCATTTTCTTTCATCAAAGAATTTCATCAAAGTTGCCGTTTTTCAAGTCAAACCTTGAAAAATCAAAGTAGCTTGGAGATTTTTTAAAATTTGTGTAAGAAAAATGAGCATAATTCTGAGAAATTCTTGCAGAAATTCATGCACAAAGCTTTTCATTCTGAGTTGAAAGGAAGTGTGCCAATTCAGCTGAGGTCCTAGCCCACTGTCTTCAGAATTTAATATAGCATGTGAGAGGTGTTAGTGTCAGAGATTTCTCAAGATGTTTTGGTTTATGCTTTTGGCATAGAAAGAGAATGTAAATTACTTTGAGCTTGGAAACAGATACTCTGTGAAATCAAAAAAAAATTTTTTTGCGATGTAACTCATGCTCTGTTAGAGCAAATCTCAAACTAAAATTTTTCAGTTTTCAAATAGCGATTTTGGTTTGGGCACCTCTCTAATGCATTAATGAAATAGTGAATTAAGATTTAATTTATATTTATTTATAAATAAATATTCCATTTTTCTCTGCAAAAAAATGTGCCATACTGTGTTAATGCAACCAGTTAAAATTATGCAAAATTATTTCTGACTGAAAGGACTGGAGAGGTGGTGATGAACACTTTGTCTACAGAGTTTATTGGATGGTGGGCTTTGGAAAGGAGTTCCTCTTCAGGAAAAAAAAAGTGTGCTGAGATTCAGCCTAAGCTTACTGAGCACAGTCCTTAGTGGCAACAAGTCATTCCCTCTCTTTCCACAGTGTTTGCTAGTTCACTCGATATGCTTTTGGGAACTGTTGAATGTGTAGAGGGTACGTCTTGCTGGTCTTTCTTGGAATTCATAAGTGTATTTCTCCTTCTGTTCCCAGAGTTACTCAATGTATTTCTTGGAAAAAAAAAAAAAAAAAACAGTATAAGCCATATGCTTCTTCTTTTGCATCTCTAGAAATTATTCCCTGTTTCTCTCTAGTAATTTGCTACTTGTCACTTTTTGATGGATAATTTCAAAATAGTTTAAGTAATCAAGCAGTATCCATATTTTTTGTTTATTCAATAGTGTTTTTCTTATTTTTAAAAAAGATCAGTCCAAATATTAACATTTATTGTGGCAATTGGGTATTAAGTTGGGATTACTTTGAAGAGCAGAGTTTCCGAACAAATTATTCAGAAACCAGAAGTTACAACTCAATCTTCGTTTAGTTAAATCTAAAATTTTTTCTTCACAGTACTCTCTCTCAATCAGATTGATGATTATAGGCCACAAGGAAGGAAGAATTTCTTGAACTCTTCTGTTCATCTCAAAGCAGAAAAGCTGGAGAAAGTAAGTACTTTTAATCTTGTGAGTTTTTCTTTCTCCCTCCTTAATGGTGCATATAAAACAACTGGAGAATATTTCTAGCTTGACAAAAATGAAGGTGTAAAACATACATAAAATTTCCCGTTTGGATTGTTCTTTGAGATTGCTTCATTTTATGTTTCAGGCAAATTACTGTTTTTGTTAATCTGGTTAATGATTAGCTCTATTATCTTCTGGGAATCTGAGCATCCACCAGGATTTTTAAGGCTGTTACTAAGGGTTTTGCATTCATTTTACCCATTTGCATTCAAGGGTAAATAATATTTGAATATCTTTAAATCAGTAGAAAAAGTCATGAAGAGTCTCTGGAATAAAAGTGTTCTCAGTGAGAGAGTACTATAATATAAAAAGGCTGTTTGAAGTGAAGATCTTTAATTACTCCACCTATATCACTTCAGTCATTATTCCTAGTCCTTTTCTTTTTCTCCAAGTAAGTCTTCTCTTTCCAGGCATTGCATTATCTTGGGATACAGCCCACAAATGAACAGCAACAAGCCATAAGGCAGCAGCTTGAGAAGGATTCTGAAGGAACAGTGTCTTTTGGAGGTAATCATTTGTTAATTGCCCTGGAAAATGGAGTAATGTAAGAATATAGAAATGATAGATAATACCCATTGGTATTATGATTGGTAAATAATAGATAATACCCAAACTTGGACTTCTGAAACATGGTGGTTGAAAAGCATATCACAATTGTATCTAATAAAACGCAATCTTGAGAAAGTTTGAGTTGGTGTTCAGTTACAAATTTCTAAATTTACCTTGCGAATAGGGCATCTTAGTAGTGTAAGGGTTTTTTTCAATGAATATGTCCTTAAGAAAACATTTCATTAAAATGAAGTATGAAAGTAGTTTCTGTTTTAAACACTTGACATATTTACTCCTTTGTCTTAAGAAGCAGTCATAAGATGCTTTGTTAGAAGTGGCTTTCAGTTTAGGTGTAATTAATTGTAGAAAATAACCATTCTTGAAGTGTTCTTAAGTATTGCATCTGAATTAATGTGTAAGTACAGATATAAGCACACATTTCTGTATTATCAAATTGCTTTGTATTAAATATTAATAGACTACCATAGCAGTTTATAAAGGTATAAAACTGTTGTATTTTTATTCATTGTTATCTTTATTTATGTGCATAATATTTGTATGATTTTTTTTTTGGGGGGGGGGGGGGGGGGGAGGACTGAAATCAATATCCATAAAATAGAGGCCTCCTCATTTTGAGAGGTTCTGTAATTGTTCCAAAAATTACTTGGGTATTTGGAAGAGTACTGATGATTAAGATGACTTCTTGAAGCAACTAAACTGACTGATCATTTAACATGCTAATTTTGTGAGTGCCATAACATTTGAACTGTATGATATATAGAAGGATTTGCATGGAGACCATCATGATTCTTCTAGCTAAACCTAATTCTGATGGAAACCAGTTTCCTCAATTAGCTATGACAAGTTTGGTGGGTGACACTATCAAGTTCAGAATATTTGTCATACACCATTAGTTATGATGGTAGTACTGATAGAAATTTCACTTAAACTGGATTTTCAAATATCTTTATCGTGCAAGATACTTGATATTCCATCAGAATTTATAGTATGCACAAACTGATCTCTATCTTTCCACTTTTCTGTCATGTTGTAGCAATAAATATGTTTATACATTCAAATTAAATGTGTAATCAAAGCCCTATCAACTGAGAAGGTTGTAATTTTTCTGTTTAAAACTTTCTTGGTCAACATAAATTTTACCAGGTCTCTAGAGGGCATTTGAAAGATTTGCAAAGGAAAAGATTATCAGTGAGCTTCCATGAAGTTTACCCTCTTACTTCCAGAGACAGAGCCTCCTCTTAGAGGATAATCCACTGGGAAAGGCAGCTGTATACTAGGTGTGCAGATTTCTCTTAAATTTTTGCCAAAGATCTGCCAAATGTAGAACATCTCTAACCAGGTGCTTTAAAGGTGAATTTCACAGCACCTTTTCTTTCTTTCTCTTACACAAGTTGAACGAGGGGAATTTCATGCCAGGACCATTTTGAAAATTTTTGTTTTTATTTTTACTGGCCTGAACAAATGTTTCTGCTTTGAGGGATGTGTCTGACAAAATTGTAGAAGAATTAGGGCTTCCTTTAGGAAGCTAATGGAAGGCAGGCATTGTATTTATAAAGGGTAACCTGCATTATGATAATAGCAGTTGCGTTATATTTGGTGATACTGGTACTAAACTGAAAGTGGAGACTATAGCAACACAATCTAAACTGTTTTTTAGATTTTGTTCAGGTTTCAAGGAATCTGTTCTCTTTGCATTTGAATGCAACAGATGGTGACCAAAAACCTGTAACATTTGGGGCCAATGAACTTGCCAGTTTTTTAGATTCACAGGTAAGGAACATGCCTGTACAGTGTTTAACTGTTGTGAGGAGATTATTGGAAAGCTTAACATTTTCTTTTCTTTTCTTTTTTCTTTTTTTTTTTTAAGATTATTCCAATTTTAGACAAATTTTTAGAACAGTTCCACATCAAGGTTTTCTTTATAATAACCTAGTTTCTGTGAAGCTTTTTAAAGCAACCTACTTTGCAGAAAGCAGTTAAGATAATTATTTGTGATTTGTTAAGAGTATGGACAACAGTGATTTACTGAGATTTCTTAAATGGGCTACATTTTACTACTAACAGTGTAAGTAATAAACAGTTAAGGAGCCTGCTGATTTGAATTTCCGTATTTGAAAATCACTAATGTTATTATTCTCTTGGAAGATAAGTTGGTTAAAATTTTATCAAATATTTTTAGTATTTCTGCAAATGAGTTTTTATTTTTAAATAAGTCTAAAACTAAGATTATACTTTGAATTTATTAACAAGATTTTTTAAGAAAAAATGTTAATGATTATGAGAGATGCAGTTAGCACTGGTTTCTAACTCTACCTGTTTAAATATGCATAGTTTGCAACTTGTGATTCTTTGGAGGATGACATGGAAAGGCTTAAGAGAGAAAGAAATGAAGCTTTAAGAGAGATAAGTAAATTAAAGGTAATACTTAATTTTGATTACTTTTAAATCATTCTAGAGGATAATTTCTTTTTGAAGTGTATATAGTATGTAACTTGATGTTTTTCTTTTGAATTTTATGTGCAAATTAAAATGAATAAATAGAAAGGCAGAACAAACAGTCCTAGTTATGTTTTGAAATTTGTAGAATTTGTAGGGGGGGTAGAAAACTTGGCTTATTTTCCTGTGAACATTGAAGTGATGAATAGGTATCATGACTCCCTAAACTATTGATGTACTCGTGGTCCAATTCAGTATGTTCTATATGTTCCTTTGGCACTTTTTAAACTCTTTTTTTACAGCTTCTAACCTTCCAGAAGTGGTGTTCCTACAGGCTTCTGCTATAGGCTGGTGATTGAAACAACAGTAAAAGTAACTTGAATATTAAGAACATATATAAGAATATATATAAGACAAACATCAAGAAAATAAATTGTATTTTGTCGTTAAAAAAAACATGGGGGAGAAGAAGGGGAACTTAGGTTGCACAGCAATCTATTAAAACCACAAAAAAGTCCTTATTCCTCTCGCTTCCTAGATACCTGAGTAACAAGAGAACTAGAAGACTTAAAATGTGTGTTTTATATACCTAACACTTGTGTATTATAGATAACCCTCAGCTGCTCATAAAATGTAGACAATACAGTATCAATAAAGTCTCTGAAATGAAAAACTTGGCTTGGTCCTAAGTTTTATAAAAGCTGATGATTATTTGTTATTTCCACCAGAACTCTTTTAAATATCTTTCTCTGTGTATTTAGCATTATTAGTAAATTTATGTTTTGGCTTAGAAACGTACCAGTAGTACAAAAGTCAGTAGTAAGTACATTGGTAATACTTAATGAAGTAGACTTAATTGGTAGACTTAATGAAGCTGATTGTTGCTAGCTGTAGTGTTGATGAAGCTGTTTGGTCCTAAGTAGGAGTTGGGAATAAAAAAAAAACTAACTATTTCTCTTTTAATTACTTCTTGCCCCTCTTTCTTTTTTCTTTTCTCTCTCTCTCTCTTTTTTTTTTTTTTTTTTTTTGGACAGGAAGAATTGTCTGAATCTGTGAATTTACAGAAACAGTTAACAGAGGAGCTACAAACAGTCAAGCAAGTATGTTGGAGTTTCTTAAAAATATATAATTCTGAAGATTTGTCTCTTTATCCTCAGTGTTTTGTGAGGAACATCTTGTTTCTGCCTCCATATTCATTGATAATTAAGAGAATAAATCAGAGTTACATAGGAAATTTAGCCTTCTTCCATATCTTAAAATAAATTTCCAACTATATTTATGTCCTGCTTTGTTTGTGGCCTGGATTCGAAGCCAGTTAACTTACCTGTTTCCTGCTTCTTCTACCCAACGTTATCCTATCAGCAGGTTTTCTTCTTAATGAGTTGCTTGGCATTTCTTCTTTCTACTGCTACCCGCACTCCTTGTACATTTCTGTTATGGCTATCTGCTCTATCAGATGTCATAGGTAAAAATGCAACAGTTTAAAAATATTTCATCTTTATGTTACGTTAGGATTAGGTTTACATTTTTGCTTGTATCTGTGTATTTGTTGAGCATCTTTATTATAATCTTCAGTATAAGAGAACTACGAGAGCTCCACAAAGAGAGCTTTCTCCATTAATATTGTCATATTGTGCTCTGCACACTGTGAGGCTGCAGTGGAGTAAACTAGATTGTTTTTTGGTTGAAACTGAGCTGGAAGGTGTGTTTAAAGAGCACATCTCATGTTTCAACCTGTTAACCTGTGTTCAGTCTGTCATTCTAGACTAGAGCTTGTACAAGGTAAAAACCTCAAATTTCAGATACTATGGACATCAGTTCCTCAGCATTGAGTATTTCAGTCTACATATGTGCTCTTACTGGTAAGGCAGACAGCGAAAGGCTGTTTAAGGTAGTTTGTTTTCAGTGAAAGCAATACCTATTTTCTACCACATGAGGCCCTCATACTTATATTTTTCTGTGAAATTCTGTCATGTGACTTTGAAGATCAGATTTGCACAGAGGAGTATAGATTTCCAGAGGCTAAATATTAAGATTTTCTCAGAACTGTTTTAAGTAATTGAAATTAAAAAGGTTCAAAATAGTGAAATGAAAGGAAAGTAACAAATTGTGGACGGTTACAACAATATTTTATTTTGAGACCTTTTTTAGGCAGTACTAGCAGGCTTATCGTAGAAATATTAATTCTGTTTATACCTTGTGTGTTGTCAGGCATTTTATATACTTTTCTATAGATCAGAACAAAAGTTCACACCTTCATTTTGGTTGACACTGAGATTCAGAGTGATAAGAAGTATTAAAAAAAGCAGATACTTGCATTGCAAGTTGACCAGTGTCTGGCATGCAGGATAGACTCATGTTCTCAGTTGCCATCTGGAAGATCATCTAAAGCAAAATTTCTTTATTTAAGCCTTGTGAAAAATTCTGCTCTGTGCTACAGTTCTAAAAGTCTGTAGTGGAAAACTAGTGGCTGTCCCTTTGGGAAATGGTGTTAAATCTTCTCCAAATCCTGTTTTGCATTTCTAAGCCTGATACACTCCAAGGGATTCATAGACCTGATGGAATCTGGACACCTCAGAGGTCTCTGTTGTGGCAACCTATCCCACCTGAAAGCAGGGCTGCAGCTCTTCCTAAACTGCCAACAGCATTGCTTGTCCTTTGGCCATCATCCCACTCTCAGGAAGCATCTCAGTATGTTAGAGTTCGGGGAAGTAGTTTGTTGAGAAAGCCTGGTATTTGCCTCGAGTGACGTTGGCATACAAGAGTTTCCTGAGCAATTTGAAATAGAGGTTTAACACACCTTTGTATCTTTTGGCTCTCTTACGTGGCACGCAGCGGCGGTTGTGCCACTACAGGTGTTATTTCTGGTCGCTTGTTTCATATATGAGCTTATCTTCAGGGTCTTGACAGGAATTATGTTTATACCACTGAGGATGTTTTCCAATATTGTACAATATACCAATATCTAAAAATAAGGTTTCCTCTATGATTCTTTGAAATAGCAATTTCTTGCGTATCTTCAAAACAGCAAGAGCTGTAGGTGTGTGTCTGTATTTGCACGCACTGAACTTTTTTGAGAAACGGAAACAAACGTTGCCATTTTCAAGAAAAGTATAATTCACACAGTTGGTAGCCAGTTGAGTGCACAAGCTAATAATTCCCTGCTCTATCACTCAAGCAATTAGCTTTTTAATTGGGATAAAATTTACTCATCCCAGGGTGGAATTTTTCTTGCCAAGACTTGCTGATGTTTCTGGAAACCTGGCCAAATGCAGGTAAAAGTACTTATATGGTCAAACCTACACTCATCAGATGATTGAAGGTTAGAAGAATATAAGAAAAATCAGGAAAATTAGTTAGTATCTTCTTCTAAAGTCTTAAGGATCTAAAAGATAAACGAAGGATAGAGTTCCTCATTTGTTTTCTGGAGAACGTTTTTCTTCTCATTTATTGTATGTCAATTGCTATTTCTAAAAAACTGAGGTCTTTCTAATAATAATTGTTTTTAATTCCTGTTTTCATCTGGTCAGTGTTTAAGTTCAGACCTTTCTGGCATGAGAGCAGATGTTGTTAATGCACAGATTTAATACAATTATGTGATATTTGCATTTTTTCCCATTGTTGGAAAAAGAAAATAATTTCCTAGTATGCTCTTAGGTCAGGAGACAGAGATGAGTCTACACACACTATGACATTTGTTAAGTATTATATGATAGTTTTTCCACAAAAACTGTGAGAATCAATCATTCTTTGATTTTTCAGGAACAGTGGTTTCAGTGACGGTTTCTGAAAGGTTACTGCCTAGTAATAGATTCTCGGTACCTGTTTCTGTTCTGCCCCTGCCTGTTTCCCATCTAGTCCCATTCTGAACCAAGATACAGTTGTAATAATAGAATATGATGGGTAAACCAGGAATCGGATACTCACCTAAGTATCCTTGACTGAGGAATTTGTACAAAGATTTTCTAGTTCTATGAATTCCTATATTTAAAGATTATAATTTTAATTATGTCTTCATATTAAATTGATTTTTTTCCCCCAATTACTAAAAAGCTAAGGGGAAAAATGGTGTAGTGCTTCTGGTGTCAGTGAGCTTGAGAGAATGTTGTATGTCTACATATGTCTATTTTTTTTCTATGGGGACAGAGTTTTGGATGTAGATAGCTTTGTGATGAAATAATTAAGAAGATATGGCCGAAAAATTGTGTACTTTTCTTCCTGAAGAGGCAAGTGCTTTTTGATAAAACCTAAGATGGAAAGAAAAGATTCTGTGTTCTAACTGAGTTTGGATACTGTGATGTATGTCAGTTCATTGTGTTAAATTTAATTAAGCATTAAGGCTCATAGGAGTTATTGGTCATGTACTTTGAGAAAGACATAAGGACCCCTATTTTTACATGGTGCATGCAGAAACCCTTAACAACTGCAAGCAGCCATCACTTGAGAATATTTGTTAATTGATTGTCCAGGAGTTAGTTGAACTAGCTACCTCTAGAATGTATGTCTTTGTCTCCCTTTTTACTCTGATCTTTCTGTATGAGGAGCATCAATCATTTCAAATCACACCCTTCTGCTGTCAAAGAAGGATTTAGACTTTATGGATTGTTGTGATCTATAGTAAAAATACTCAGTCATTTTTATGGTAAGAGTAAGGTGCCATTTGTAAGTTAGAGAGCAATCCTGCAAATGATTGCTATTGTGTGTTGATTTTTACAACAGTTCTTTGCAGCCAGGAACTGAAAAAACGGAGTTTTAGTTAGACTTTCTAAACTTACAGATCAAAGTTAACTTGAATTTATATTCAGTGGTAAAATTAACTGAGAAGTATCCTTCTCTGAATAATATTTTACAGCATTTAGGAATTACTTTAGCTTAACTAAAAGTTAGTGAAAGTTTTGCTTGAAAATGTACTGCAGCTTCTCCTTTCTAGGTTTCCATATGTTATTTATAAATAAATTATATGTAACTTTCTTATGTGATAATGCAGGATAATGATACAAGAGCAAGAACTGGGTTAAAATCAAAAGTAGCCATATTTTAATAATAATTTGGACTAAATACCTTCATTAGAAGCTCATCTAAATAATATGAGAACTCTGAATTGAGTGTGAATCAAGGCAATAATAATAATATATGAAGTAATAACATATATCATTAAAAGTACTTTCTTAATACAGAAGTGATAGGACAGATTAAGAGCATCAGATACATTTCTATATAAACTTTCGTTCCATTAAATGTAATCATAGATCATAATTTAACTTATTAGGAATATTGTCTCTATTTGTAAAGACTTATTCTTTTTTTACACATAACAAATCTAAAAATTAAGAATTGAATCATCTAATCATCAATCCTGAAAGGTAGCCTTAATGACAACTGCAATACTTTTGAACTTTTTTTAATTCTGCTGTTAGCAGGAGTTTTCAATTATATTCTGTAATTTATAGGAAGCCAAGGCAGCTGTAGAAGAGACAAGAGCCTTGCGAAGTAGGATTCATCTTGCAGAAGCTGCACAACAGCAGGCTCAGGGAATGGAGATGGACTATGAAGAAGTAATTCGCTTATTAGAAGCTGAAATTGTGGAGCTGAAGGCTCAGCTCACTGATAATTCTGACCAAAATAAAGTAAGCAAAGAAGTCTCCTGTCGTAGTTACCATGGTTTCCTTGCTGTTGTCATGTATCTTGTTTTCATTTTCTTTTCATCTGCTTTTCTAAAGTAGGTCACTGTTTGTCTTGTATTATTCAATAACCAGAATGATGTGTAGTGAAGGAGGTAATGCAAAGTGTGTGAACCTTTCTTTATCTAGATATCTTTGGGCTGGAAAAATAGGAGCCGGATGCATGTATATGTCATAGGTCAATATGATACATCTCAGGTGTGTTCCTAACGTGAAATACTTCATGGACTGCAGATAGCTCCCCTGTAAAGACTATACATATATGTGTGGGGTTTGTACGTAAGTAAAAATGGCCTCAATATTTTTATTTTTCTGTTAGAAAATAGTAAGTCCAATATTGTTTTGAGTAAAGTCAGACTTAATGAACACAATCTTTTAAATGCTACTAACAGTAGTAGGTAAAAGTAGTATGTGTGATGTTAATCTTTTTAGTATAAGTTTTATAGTGGATATTACTTAGATGGTGGGTTTTAAGAAAAGATTTAAATGTAAATTTTATTTTTAATGATCATGTTATTTTCTTAACTTTTGAGTGTATTTTATTCTAAATCTTTTATTCAGCAGACAGTTTAGCTAAACAAAAATGGCCCAAAACATGTCAAGATCTTCCTCATGGTTCAGACGCAGGAACAGTACCAGGGACAAAAGCTGCAACCTTGAGCCTCCAGGACTTGAGCTAATGAGCCTGGGGCTCATGTTCACTGTAGCTAAAGTGCAGAAAGGATGCATAACACTGATCAATAGGTTATACAAGTGCTTGTAGAGAAATCCTAGGGGGTAATTTTCTCAAAGGTACGCCATAATTACTCGATTTGGCAGAGAATGTACAGGTTCAGTTTAGTGGACTGAGTTTGTTAGCACACTGGCCGTTTATGCCACCCTGCTGCAGGTACTGCTAGTGTCAGGTTTGAGCCTTTCAGTTCAAACTATTCTAAGTTTTAGCCCTATTAACGTAATTAGCTTCTGATTTCAGTCTACTGTAATACCAAAAGTTGGAAACTATAGTAGCTTAGGAGCTGATTTTCTAGCAGATCAGGCATGCCTGCCTTGGGAAGAGCTATGTTTTTCTTTTTCTTTTTTTTCTTCTCTCTCTTTTTTTTAAAAGTATGTGAAATATTTCAGACATCCATTTAAATCCACACCTTGTATCTATGCAAGTGCTAAAAGAAAATGATTAAAGTGAAAGCCTTAAAATAGTGTGGATCAAATATCTTTCCCAGGAAAACATCCAAGACTTAAGAAAGAGAGTTACAGTGCTCGACTGCCAACTGCGGAAATCAGAATCAGCTAGGAAGACCTTTGAGGTGACTACTGGAAAATTGCTACAATTTGTAGAGGTAACTTCCTTTATCATTTCTAGGGGTATTTTATTCGGGGAAAGTTGCATATTGGTATTTTTGAGGACTAAACATAGTAAACTGATCACAAGCTACTTTGTGGTAACCATTTCACAGCTAAAACCAACCTACTAGAAATACAAGTAGTGTAGTAGGGCAGGTCCACATAGGAATTTATTTCCTAGAGGAAAAAGGCAGGAAAAAGATAACATCTGAAAATATTTTGAAAAGTTATAAAACAAAAAAATAAAATTCTGATATTTATGTCATTTTAAAGTTTTTAAGTTACATCCTTTTTCCTTTTTTATTTATATATTAAAGTAAACATACAGAATCACAGAATAATTAAGATTGAAAGGTGAACACTTGCAATCATCTAGTTCAACTCAAAGCATGGCCAACTAGAACAGCTTGCTCAGTATCTTGTCCAGCTGAATTGTGAATATCTCCAAGGATGGAGACTCCACAACTTCTTCGGGCAATCTATTCAAGTGTATACTAACACTTAATGCATCTTATCACAATCTAACATGAAAATATATTTGGAATAATTTATTTTATTCATTATTTTTAATATTATGGATAATTATTTAATGTGCCTGAAATATTTATTTTTTTCTAGATGAAAGTGGTTTTGTTGAAATGGAACAGTTTGACAAGTTCAAGATATGTCAGATTTTGACTAGATTCAGTGCCAAAATTTGTATGTTTGTGGATTAATAACTCTGATCATAAGCTTTTTCTGAAAATGCTGATTAAATGAGTATTGGAGCAATTATTTTGAAAAATGCTGATAGCCAGGACAGTTACTTTATAAATGTTTACCAATCTGCATCATTTTGTAAGTTCTGATAATAGTTCTTGTAGCAGAACTCTTACAGTTGAGGGGCAGGAAGATGGAGGGGATGGAGTGACAAGGGTTTGTGAAGTCAATGGGAAAACTGGTTGCTCAAATCATTATTTGCCTTTGCATAAGTATGGAGATGGTATAAATCTTGCATTTTATGATGACAGAATATTGTCAGCATAGAAATTAATTTTGATTCCATTGTAGGAACAGGAGGTTATTGGTGGCACAATGAATGGAAAATGTTTTTACACATCTGGCTGGGAGAGACTAGACATTTTTTCATTTTTTAAATATGCATCAATCTCCTCCCTGCATTTTTTTTCTTTTAAAAGGAAAAAAATATATAATATTGATTTATAAAGCATTAACATCTTGACTGTGACCAACAGGTTGTGCATGAAGTACTCTCAGATAACTATACTTCCTCAACAGTTTTAAGGTAAGCACATCTTAACTATGTTGTAATTAAATGACAGTTATTAATACTTAAAACCCTTACTATAGTTTTAGAAGTCTACAAAAACAATCTTGTAACTATTTTTCCTATAGTTCTTTGCCATGTGTTTCTGCACTTCTACTGGGGGGGGGGAAGCACATTATGGTTTTAGGGTACAGCTTCATTAAACACGTGAGACTTAAATTGACCATCTCCGTATTTCCATCAGTGAATGATGTTGTGCTAAGGCATAGTTAAAATTGCAAGGAAATTTATAATGGTTTGGAATTTGTTCTCATCTTTTGCAAGAAGTTTGGAGATTTGTCCAAGAGATTTTACATCATCATTAATCTGATAACAGATAAATAGATATATATTTCTATGTATCTGTGTACATTTTATTACTTTTCTTTTTTAAAAAGGTACTTAGCAATATTCCACAAGATTTAGAACAGCTTTTGACTCTTTAGAGTATCAACATAATCACACCTATATATCTGAGTAGCCAGTAGTATAATAATACCTATTAACTATTACTGTGTAACAGTAAAGTTGTTTTGGTCTCTGTGCTGCCATATTTTTCAGTAAAACTTTCGAGGAAATCAAGTCTATTTGAGTGAAACTAGTCAATAAAATCTGCAGAATCAACTGTTACTCTGTAGCTATCTTTCTGTTCTCGCATGCTAATCCCAATCAGTTAAATGCAGTTCCCGTTGGCACTGCATGAGAGCAATGTTAAATGTTTTATAAAGTTGATAGTGTTAGTTTAGTAAATACTTGAAGTGTAAAACAGAAAGCCAAGGTCAGAAACTGACTCCCTAACAGACTAGAAGATAGAAATTTTTTCCCTAAAGCAATGTCCCTTCTCAAATGCTAATATCAAAATTGCTTTTAACAACTTACTTATCTGTTACCCAGTGAGTTTTTGACACTAGATTTTGAGGCATGAGCTGTGTTATTTTATTTTAATTGAAATTTGCTCATAGATTTATTATACAGAGAGAATTACCTCTAACACAAACTCCTCAGTTTGGTAGTAAAAATCTTTTTTGTTAATAGAATGAGACCAAAACCAACCTAGAAACACAGGTTTACTATATTAAATGTAACATTTTCTTTTGTAATCTTTCAAATCAGCATTCAATGTTTTTTGTTCTTCAGTGACAGAAGAACAACATTGTCTACTAAAGCACTTCTTGCACGGTTGGGAAGGACTGGACCTACTGTCACAACAGCTCTTGCAGTGGAAGCCAAAGACCTTGCCAAATCTGTCCGGGCTGTTTTGGAAGTAGATTGTGAGTGTATACATGTGTATTTGCACATATAAGTACTTCTTTATTTTGTCAAATTCTTTAGCCTCTTACTAACTAAGAGCAGAGCATTTCAGGAGTTACCTTTTTTTCCAAATGCAGGAAAAGGATCCCAACTGCAGGTTCTGTTTGGATTGGTTTAGAACTGTGGTATGGGTTTGGGGTCCAGAGTCTTATAGAATGCTGAAAGATCTATAGAAGCAGGAAAAGAGATGATGCTGATAAAAGTCTATTTCTTTGGTTGTTCCAACCCTAATCCTTACATTAACCTAACTTTAACCGTACCTACAGTCAGAACTTTCTCCTGCAATTGGATTGTTTTCTTATAGTGATTTGGCTACATTTCTGTTGTATTCTTCACCCAGTAGAAGTTCTTCACGCTATTTTTTTTTTCATTTCATTCCAGGATCAGAATGTAGCATGAGGAAAAACTAATATCTGTCTAGAGTTAGTAGTGTTTTTCCTTCTTAAAATATTAAAGGTATTTCCTCCTTAATTATAAGCAGATATGCCAACGTAATTTATTGCATGCATATTGCCAATGTGACTTGGGAGTAATAATAATGACCTCATTTAAATAAATTGGATATGTTTGCTAATTCCTTGAAGGTCATGTAATGAATCATAGTGAGACTTTCCCAGAAAATATATGGTATAAAAAAAAAAAAAAAAAAAAAGAAGAAGAAGAAATTTAGTATTTGTAAGAGACAATGTTTTGAATTAAAATGAAGTCACAGAATTATTTGGGATCATAAATACTCTTCTAGGAAAAAGTATTTGGGTAATTCCTTATGTTATTTTTAATAGCATGTATACTATTTTGTTTCTTTTCAGTTTAAAGTTTCACCTGCTTATACTGCTTATATTAATCCAAAGGAAAAAAAACATTTTTCTTGTGTTAGTAGCTTTTTATAAGAATACGGTGGTTCAGTAAAGAAAATATGTATTTTGAGGTTTAAACTAGGAGTAGGTAGGCATTGCTGAAAGAGCAAAAAATTGAGCTATACAATCCATTTTATCCTCTTCTAGAAAGTTTAACTAGGTAAGTTATAACTGCTATACAAACTTAAATTATTCACCTATAATAGAGTGCAACAAAGCCAATGGATAGTAATACAAGACTTCAGTGTTTTGCTGCCGCACATCCGATCATTTAAAATTACAGTGCTATTTCAGTGGATCCAATTTTTCTGTTTACTTTTGTTCCTCTGTTTCTGTTGTTGTTTGCACAGTCGCTCTACTTTCAGGTTCATCAACAGGTATTCATCTACCAAACACATTGTAAAAGGAAGAAATGGAAGTGTAATGTTCAAAAGATACTTAAGTTCTGCTCAGTAGCATCCATCACTCTTCCAAAAACATATACCAGCGACTTAGTTTAACAGCATGTTGCTCTAAACACTGGGAGAAAAAAAGTCAGAAGTATGCATCACAGGGGGTTCTAGAGACTTGGGTTTCCTTACTCAAAGACATCATCTGAAACTCACTGAAATCCGAAATTCATTGACCTTGATGGGCTTTGAACAAAAACCATGTGATAAATTCAGCTGAGATGGCAGACTTTCAGAATAAAGGCTTTAAAATGCAGTATCTTGGACCACACCTCTGTGTTCAGAGGGATATGGATCCCTCTTCCAAGCTGCAAAAGATGCATCAGAATGAAAAGATTTTTCTGAATCTTTGAAAATCTGAGCATTATTGTTAAAGAGGAGTTTTTAAATCAGGAAATTTCTTTTAAGGAAACAAATCCTGCACAGCTTTTAAATCTAGCATCAATTCAGCAGCAGAGAAGTTTTTTTAAAAAAAAAAAATGGATGTGAACTGGTAAACTAAATCATTCATGATACCAGAAGACAGTGAAGATAGAAGACATGAACATACGTAGAACACGGTATCTTAAGGAAGATTTTATCACTGTAGGGAGTAAATGGAGCCTGCAGTTTCATTTGGGGATACGTGCATTTCCTCAGTTAGGTCATTAACAGAAATCTGTGCACAGTGGTGAAAATTATGCTTGTTCAAGACCAGTTACAGTAATAAACTATATGCATTTGGAAATCTGAGAAAAAACTGTGGCTTATTATAGAATTCAAACTTCAGATCATTGAAATGGCTGGATATTTTGATCATATTTACCTACAGGTGAGAGGACAAGACAGTTCCAATCTGGTTTAGATGGATTCATTTGCAAAAGTAAAGTGCAGATGCCACAACCCATTACAGAAATTTTTGGCGAGTCAGAGAATTACAGTGGTAATAATCATTGTATCAAAAGTTTCTTACTCGTTGTTTTAGAATTAGTTTAGATGAGGACTGAATAAATACATTCGTTGAGGAATCTTTTCAAGATGTGAAAAATACCTTACTTGATATTATTTATGCATCATTTGTTTATTATATCAAACTCTTTATGCAGGAGAAAAAGTAAAAAGATAAAAAGTGCAGAAGTGTCCAGAAAATCAGAATTAGAGTGACTAGAAGAGATGAACAGAATAGCTGTGGCCGGGAGAGGGGGAACTGGTTTTCCACCAATAACAGTGGAAGTGTTCTGCCCATTAAGTTGTTTCTATCACACTAAGGAAATCACGCAAGGAATAGAATCATATAATCATAGAATGGTAAGGTTGGAAGGGACCTCTGGAGATCATCTAGTCCAACCCTCACTTTAGTCTTAACTGCAATTGAAGTCTAACATGAGGTCATGTCAAATATAATAGATGGAGTTCAAGTTAGAAAGCTCTAGAGCCATAGCGTGGACCCATTTTATGATCCTGAGAGTTTAAAAATAGCTCTGCACAGAAGGATTTAAAGATTGAACGTCATCCTTCTGGGCTCATTCTGATTTGGAGAGTATTACAGATAGACTTGGGCTCTGACAAGCTTGTGTATGAGATTAAAGCTTTAAAGCTCTCCCAGGGAAGGAGAAAAAAAAAATAAAAATAAAAAAAGGCAGTTAAGGCAGAGTAACTGTTCAACGGCATTCTGTCTGCACTGCTCTGTGCCATGTTCTCACAAAATGTTCCCGTGTGGACAGCAGATGAGCTGTCCCAGAAAGAGGGCTCTTATCGATATACCAGTTCATAAATGTTGTATTTCAAAGAAAAAACAGGTATAGTGAATATATTTGAAGAATGAAGGTTCTCTTTTTTTCCAGAAAGGTGTTTATAACATTTTTTTTAATGCTATAATCGTGAAGAACTGGAATACATATTTTTGAGATTGCTGACTAGATAAAAATGTTGACAGACAGCCATAGTGATATATTTTTACTTTCAGAATAAATCTTCTCTTCCAATGTTTACTTGATTTTATGCAAGATTAAGTAAAGGAACATGCCCTAAACAAATTATCTTCTCTCTTTTTGATTTCATGACAATACCTGTGGAGAAAAAAGTCTAGGGTAAAAAGACAAGGCGGTGCAAAGTTGTTCCAAAAGAATACTGATTTCTCTGTTGTAGAACATCCTTGACATCCAGGACAGAATGATATATGTATGAATTGGCCACACAAATTGTCCTCCTCCTGCATAATAGCATCACATTTTGCCTGAGGAAAGAGGTTTAAAGTTCAGTATATTCTTCAAAATCTCTAAGCCTAATTTGTGATCATGCTGCAGATCAGTTTTCAGCTTGGTAGATGGCATGACATTAACTATGTGAAGTCAATTTGGCAATTCCTTAAGGAAGGACTCTGTTTAAAAAAAAAGAATCATGTTGTACAGGATCCTCAAGACCCAGAAATGCAAATAAAACAATAATAAACAGCATAGTCAAGATCATCATTCTTCATCTTCTTGAAGACTGTTAGCTATTTTTAAACTAAATCCTGGGAGGCCCTTCTGCTTTGTAGAATACGAGCATCTCCTGAAGATACAAAGAAAAATGAAAAGCACTTTTATCATACAAACAATAATAATGCCTCAGTGAAGAACTATAGCATTTAAAAGTAGTTGCTTGCTGCACTTAGTAATCTATATGATGAAAGTCATGCTCAAAAGTGTTGAGAAAGTGTTTTCTTCTTCTCTATTACAAAATGTAAAAGATTACCTGATATTGATAATGTCCAGAATATAATTAACCCTGGAACATACATATTTATTTATGATAGAGTAGCAGTAATCATTTTGAAACCTACACTACTTTAAAGCAGCTTTCAGGGGTTTTTTTTGTCTGCTGATTTCTCACTCTGCCTCTCATTCTGCCAAAATACAGTTTCTATCCAAAATACAATCTTGCTCTTGTTGCTATAATTCCAGTCATCAGTATCCCATTAAGTACTATAAAGCTTGCTTCTCTGCTCAGCAGGAACTCAAGTGCATCTTCAACCCTTTTCTCACATCATCATGTTCCTTTAATCTGTTGTCAGGTTGAAATATGACACACGGCAGTCATGCTGAAGTTCACTAAAATGATCTTGAAATTAACAGGTCTTTCAAAAATCCTGCTTACTGTATTAAGTGTTGCAATGTTGATCTTGCTAGTCACTATGTATAAACATATTCAGTTATGAGGATCCTACAGGTAGAGGTTTAGCTGCCCGATTTTTGAATTTATTTTCCTATTATCCATTAAAAAAAAAAAAAAAAAAAAACAGCAATGGAAATTGCAGGTGGTCAGCACACATCAATGCCTCATCTCATGATAGTTAAGTTACTCTTGATGTTTTGAATCACAGAAAAGGTCTTGCATTCTGGATGTTAACAGCTGCTATATGGAAACTATCCATTTCTTTAATTTTGTCTGTCTTAAGTACATTGTAATGAATTGCCAGGGTCATTCTGTATTCAGCAAACTGTCAGCTATACCTTCCCATTTGTTTGACAGTGTGGGTGGAACAAAGTTATAAGGCAAGCAGAGTAGCATATCTTTTCAAACCTTTTGAGTTCAAAACTTTTGAGGAGAGTTAACATTGTTAAAAATTAATATTCCTTTCACTTATACATTGCACCCTTGATATGTTTGTTTATCACAACAGGATTAATGCCAGATGTATTATTACTATTTTGTTATTGCGATTAAAGATATTTGTATGGTAAGGCTGTAATTTTGTACAACTATTTGGCTGTAGTTCATCAGAAGAGTTCTGAAAAAGTTGACATGAAAGCATGGGGTGATTTCTCCCTGCTGTGATTTATGTGTATACGTCAAAATACAGATATAATTGTAATGTGGGTAGGCACACCCTAGCTAATCTTAGTGTTTCGTTAATTGGGCTAGTGATATTAAAGTTGCAATCAACAGAGATCAAAATACAAGTCTTCCATTCACCCTGAGAATGTCCTCTGGTTGCTAACATTTGCTGAAACTCATGCTGCTGTATGTTTTTTATATTTTAAGTACCAGAAGGAGAAAACTGTTTCCTGCAAGATCATCTTTCTGGGGACAATTCCGCATTGTGGAGATAGTATACCTTTAATGCATTTTCAGCTAATGAACTGGAAATATACCTTTTCTTCCTTAGTGGAAGAACTGCTTGAGGAGGAGCAGCATAATGATAACTAAAGGGAGAATTCTATGTATTCATTGTTCTGGCAAGGCCATAAATATTTCAGAGGATTGCTGAAATCAGAAATAGAAAAGACGTATTAAATTATATAATATATTCCCAACCTTGTACAGCTCCCCTTTGTAACAGCTTTTGACTAGCAAAAGGAGAAATAATCTTCAAATGAATGCTGTAAGTTTAAAAGATATAGATGTTAAGTTCAATAATATAAACGCTTTCTGACAATACTTCCATTAGTAAAATACTATTCTGGTGAAATTAAAATACTGCATGAAAATGCGTTATTCCCTTAAAGCTTTCAGCAACAACAGCAACAAAGAGGTGAGTTGTCCCAAAAGACAATTTATCAACTGTTTTATCCGATGGAATATTTTACAATTTTACTAGTCCTTGAAGGTTGAAGATTTTTTTTTTATTATTTTTTTTCCCCCAGCACAGAAGTATTTCATGGGAGGGTAGTTTCATTTTTGTAGACAGCAAAAATGTTAAAGTGTTAAATTAACTTTTCACTGTTAAATCCCTGTTAAATCTTTTCTCAGCTGGCAATTCAAAAGAAAAAAAATCACAGACTCATACTGATCATAGGAACCGGGAGCAGCTTTGTCTTATTCAAAACCAATTTGAAATGTACTCGGTATTATAGGCCCCTGCTATCAGCCAGGCATTGTAAGTGAGTGACACTCTGCAAAAACATTGGTTAACATAAAACTAATAGAGAGATTTTGTCTAAAAATTAAACTGAAGGTAGGAAGGAATTTTAATATTTTTTGGTTAAATTGCAGAAGGCTTGCATTTCCTTGCTGCTGTGAAAACATAGCTAATGTAACAAAAGAATATGGTTTGGGAATTGAAATCAAACTTTCTAAATCTTCTTTTACATCTTTAGTGTGATGTAAACTGAGAATAACCTTTGACTTCAGCTGAATTGTACCAATTCATAAAATCAAATATATGTGAGACAACTGGATCCCTTTTGACCTGTAATGTAGACATTGTTGAATTTTTGCCTTAATCTGAAAATGAGAATACTGCATAAATAATTGATACTTATCAATAACTTTTTAGAGACACTGCAGGCTGGATCATAAGAAGAAATCCAAAGGTGAACAACTTATATATTCAGAAATATTTAAATTCAGAGTTGCGTAACAGAGGCAAAAATTGTTCCCATAATCTTCAAGAAGGATAAACAAACAAAAAAATTATATTCAGTTTTAGGTGGGCATATCCTAGAATTTAAAAGCTTATTCTATGTAATGTTCACTGAACCAAGACTTTGAAAGTGACTGTACTTTGAATTTTCTGTAAATCATTTAAAATTCCAATTTTGTCTACATTGTAAATAAGAACAAAGAATTATAATTTCACCAGTGTTCATAGAACTGTAATTCCAAAAAGTTCAAAGACATTAAAATGTTTCATTGCGACAATAAAGAAATGTTTCACTTCAGAAATTTAATGGCATATAATAGTTGAAATATTTCCAGTATAAAAGAGGTTAAAATGAGTGTGCATGGAAATTAAGTTTAAAGTGGAGCTTGGATATGGCTGAAATGAGATGGAAAAGACCTCTGAGACTAAAGTCTGTTTGTAATCTGATCTGCTTTATTTACATCAGCACTGTGTCATTTGTACACCTTGTAAGGTTATCCCCATTTTACAGAGAAATTTCAATGATAAAGCAGCTAAATGATTCATACCTTTATTTTTAGAAGGGCAAGGAGTTAAAAAAAAAAAAAAAAATCTGTTTAGGTGAATATCATACCAATAGGAAATCCTGACAGCACCTTTTTGTCTTTCTGAAAAACAGCCTACTATTACTGAAATCTGTTAACAATATAGATGATATCCTTCTACATTCTTAAAGAAGTAAGTTTGTCACTTTAAAAATAGTGTGTCTGTTTTATCATTACTGTTTATATTACATTTCTGCAGCCCATGTTCACTGAACAAAAATGTCATTTGTAACTGCGGGGCAGTGCCAAGCAGCGCCTTTGCGCCATCTTCTCCTCTTAAACATCCTCCTTTGTTAGAAAAGGAGAATGACTAATGAGGAAGGATAGAAAATAGAGACAGCTCACTTAGTTAATTTTTTTTGAAAAAAGTTTTATTGCTTTTGTTTTCTTGCCTTTTTTATTGTGAATGCTGTATCTTGATACTATATATTTAATGCTGTATTTTAGTGCTCTGTACCTGAAATAATTTTTACTTCATGGTTATACACATATTTTAAAGCAATCAAGAAACTGCAGTTATGGGATCCAGACTAGTTTGTCAATGATCTCTGAGCCACAAGACTGTTGTAACTCATTCACAGCTTGTCTGTGGAATGTTAGTACTTTTATATTCTTTTCAAAGACAAAATTGATTATGATAACCCATGAGAATTTTTGAGGATGGGTAGTGATCTCTGACTCAAACAAACAAACAAAAAAACACTGGGCTGTGGCATCATCATTGCTGAAACAGCTATTGGATATACAAGGAAACCATTTATTGTTCTATAGTGCTGCCGGTGCTTATGAAACTCTATAGCCACTGGTTTTAGATAAGGAAGGCCAGTAAAGCCACATCAGCATTTAGTAGTGTATAAGAAAGGTGGCAGCTTCAAGTTGTTGGGTTTTGGGTGGTTGTTTTTTAGGGGCATGGAAATGATGGGAGTGCTCAGGTGCTGTCTGGCATGCTTAAAAAAACGTACTATAAAGCCTATTTCTTTGGCCGGGATTCATTTGATTTTACAATGAAAAACATGTAGAGGAGTGAAGAGTTGTTGGTACATAATATGATCAAAATACATTACTTCCATCAATACAAGACCTAAAAATGCCTTGCAAATGCAAAGTAGAAGAAAAAGTCTCGTGTAATATAAACTACACAAAAGTTTACAAATCTAGAACCTTGCTACCATGGAATTGTTTATTTGAGTTCATATATTACACCAACTCATATGTTCCAGGATAGTGTTTTATTTCCCTCGTAGTTTCATGTTACTGATTCATATGAAGTTTGTGCTTTCCTGAACTTCCAGAGTGTTTTCTGCTGAACCACAGGCTAGCCATCCCCTACTTGGTTTTGTGCCACCTGATTATTTGTACCTCACAGTAGTACTCTGCTTTTGTCTTTATTGAATTACATCCTATTTATTTCAAACACTTGATCCAGTTGGTGAAGATCTTATAAAATTTTAATCCTGTTTTTCAATGACAGTTCAAAGACATGTTCTTTCACAAGTGGCTTTTAATTCTTAAATTATCCCAAATTATATTGTACTTGGGCTACAACTGCATTTTGTTGAATGTGAGTGAGGAATAATATTTCTCAATTAATTGCTCTTACTTGCGGGTATTATTACAGGACTTAGAAATCAGAGCTCATGTGGTTGATAGCCAAGAATCAGAATATTACCACTTGCAGTTATGGACAAGTAGAGATGCTAGATAAAAGATGACATTTGTACGGCCAGAATAATTTTACAACCTAACCAAACAAAAAAATATTTTAAGTATCAATTATGAACAAGTTGTTAACTAATTCTTTGATTACTGAATTTATTGGTGATGTTTCACAGTGAGAAAAAAACAGTTCAATGTCTAAAACATATATTTAAGGCAGCTCTTTAATGTGACCTAGATTTCAGAACCCTGTTGTTGCGGCTAGAAAAAGCAATTTATTCCCTCTCCATTCACTTACCTTTAATGAGAAAAGATGAGTCAGCTTTTGAATAAGCACTGTCTGTCCTGACTTTCAAATCAAAACATCTTAATAATGAAAAAAGGTAGGTGATATTATTATACTTTAAAATGCAGATGAGCTAATAAGATTAGTGCAGTCTCATTAGGTCCAATTCCAACATCTCTGATGGAAGACTTTATTAAAGAGCAGACCTTTAAAGACCTATGGACACATTCATGTAAGAGTCTATTCAGTTCATGTTCTAGCCCCACTATGAAAAAAATAATTAACTTTGTGCCTCTTTCCATACAAGTTGTACTTGCTCATGGCAATTGTAGAGACTGAAGTCAAAACTGTCCGGAATCAGCAATTACATTGAATCGTAGGACTACAAAGATAATTGAGAGACTGGAGCATCTCATATGAGGAGAGGATGGGACTGTTTAGATTAGAATCTTAGAATGCTAGGAAATCCCTGGCATGAGGCGATGAGGGGGAAAAAATACCCTCCAAATTTTGTATCATGGAGATACAAATTGCTCCCAGTCTGAAGAAATCAACAGGTGAGACAGGGTAGAACCTCGCCGTCCTGAATGCTTGACCAGTGTCTTAGACTCAAGGCTGAGGCTCTCATCCCTCTTCTCTAGTTTTGCAAGCAGGGTTCAGGCACAGTTGCCTGGGTCTCAGGAGAGGTGAGTAAGCAGATGTCTGTCTGTGGGTATGTATGTCTGCATGCCAGTCAGGGAGTGACTGTCTCCTGTTATTTCAGGTACCAAAAAATAAAGTAGCCAGTACAGTATGGAGCTTACCACAGGCTGCAAAAAACACTAAAGGAGTTGAGCATATTTCTGGGCGGTTAATGCTGACTTAATGCTGCTGTGGCTACACACCTTATCAGCACCCTAGAAGAGCTAGATTAAATCTAGCAGGGGGTGTCAGACCTGTGCCTGGAGTGTCAATATACCTTAAAGCTGTCAGTGCTCTTCCTGTATAAAAAGGATGGTATGTTCTTCTGTCAGTTCCTTCAGTTGTCACATTTTTCACTGTTTTTGCAGTGGGTAGGAGTGAGAAGCTGAGGGCTAGCAGAGTTACTTAGACATACACGGTGCACAAGTGTGATAATTTAGATGGAAGGGAGTAGAGAGAAAGTTGATTGCCAAGAGTGGTATAGGAAGATTTCAAAAGTATATTTTAAGAGGATTTGCAAGAAAAAATATAATTGCTTGCTGCTTATGAAGGAGACCTAAATGAGGTATAAAATGTGCATAACTCTCGTACTAGATTTCCGGCCTCAGAGGACCAAATTTTACCTTGTGCCATAAAGCATGTATATCGTTAACTGGAAGTTACGTATGGGGTTTGTGCCTTGTGTCAGTAATTGCTGCAGATACTGCTTTTGAATCTTTTACAGTTAAAGGAATAGTAAGATAAACTATGCTAATTTAGGCAGGCACACACAGGATTTATTTTTCTTCAGATTTATAACAAAAAGGAAAAATGGTCTCTAAGAAGGCCTCGTCTCCTAAGAATTTTGTCATAGTTTTTAGAACTTGCTGGTTTTAAAGTCATGTCTGTCTGTACATCACACTTCTTTTATTTAGGTGTAGCTACAGGTTTTTAACTAGACCACAAGGCTATGTATTAATATATTTTATTATATAACATGTATTATGCTGTATTAATATATTTTCAATTCATGCATTCTTGCTTCAAGAGTATTTGATCATTACTAACTGTGGTCTGTGTTTACTGTGAAATGAGCTCAGCAGAAAGTTTTATGTTTTTTAATTGTAGGTGGTTCATGCCAGCCCCCTTTGCAGTTTAATTTCATCACTGGTGCATACAAGTAAGATATTACTTAGCAAGAAAGGCATATCATGTAATAGTATTGCTTTTTAAATCTCAGACAATTTCTGTTCAGTTCTAATTTTAGACAGTCATTTTAATTTGTTACCAATGTATGCTTTCTAATTAAACTTATATTTAACAATCACATGCGTCAGTGAGCAATGTGAGCTGACAGTGATGGATGTGGGTGGATAGCACAATAGATGGTGACAAGAGAAGTTGATCTAGGAAGGAAAGGAGGAGACAGATGGATTCCAGGACAGAGAGAGTAACCAAGGAAGGAAGCGAGAAGGGAAACTGAGAGAAAAAGCAGTGGTTTAGAGGTGGTCGATACAGTGAGGTATTCCAGGCTGGTCCTAATTAGGTGGTCCAGGTGCATGGCCTGTGGGCAGAGCCTTGTATTTCTGCAGTAAAACTGTTTTTCCAGATTAATCAGAGAGGAATGGATTGTACTAATTCAGAGTAAGAATGTTCCCAAGGGGAGTATTTTTCTTCTATGAATTAAACTTTCTTAGCATACATATGGAGGAACTTAGGAACCGGTATTAAAATCTAATGCATATATGGCATTTGTATAATTTCCCCAGTTATAGGCCATTTCTATAATTTTATAATATGTTATAATTATAATACATAATATTCCCTGTCTTCTCATCAGCAGACTTATAGCTACAAACAAAATGATTTTGAAGTTAAATTATGCAAATATTTCGCCAAAATTACTTTGTAAATTGGAGTGTATTCAATCAGCAATGGAAATAATGCATTCTGGACCAATCACAAATAGGCAGCATTACATTAACAGCGAATACTGAAAGTCCGTAGAAACGAGCCGGCAATTAATTTATAGAACAGAATATTTTTTAAAAAAGCTGCTACTTGATTAATGTGTAAGACTGAAGGAATGTAATAGGCGACATGCTTCCATTTTTAAGACCTTTTCAGGAGCACTACCACCTATATGATCCTGTATTTGTCTTATTGTGTCACTAATTGAGGTTCTGTCACTGCAGCCTTAATACTAAGAAACAAAAAAAATCTTTGAATTGACAAACTAAAGCAGGTGGGAGCCACTGGAGGATAAGGAGCACTGGTATGATCTGTTCTCTTGGCAGCCTTCCCTGTCAAGGAGATAGATTTCTGTATTTTTCTGATTTTTCTCTAGTGCCTCCACCTTTATTGATACATGCTTTAATCATACTAAACAAAAGAATTTTGGTGGACTGGTGACTGTATTCTTACAGTACCATGACTGGACATCCAGTGGCATTTTTACGAGAAGCAATGCAGGTGAAAACCACCAAAAAAAAAAAAAACCTGCCAGCTGGCAGTCAATAGTTGGTGTAGATGCAGAGATTCTTGCCTATGACTGTATGTAATGAATGGTATGAATCTTCTCTCATTTTTGACTGGCATAAAAGGAGGAGTTATGTCAGTGTTTATTTTTGTAACCAAAAAAAGGTGGAAATGTTGAGGATTTGATTTTTGTTTGTTTGTTTGTCAGTTGCTAATGGTTTATTTACCTTGTTCTCACAAATGTGTGCATCTTCTCCAGTGTACCTTAAAAGAGCAGTATCTATTTGGTGATGCAGACAGCTCAGTACTTAATTTGCTGTACTCGTTCCGTTCCCTTTAAAATGAAGTCAGCAAAGTTAGCAAAGTTATTGTAAAGTATGCACTGCAAGCTCTGATTTCAGCCATTTTTGTATAATTTGGTTATACACATTTGTTTGCCATCAGCTAAGTGGAAGAAAGTATTTTATTGCCCTTGTTAAGTGCAGTGTACTTCTGTTGTACTTCCACTACTAATGTCCTGCCTGGGTAAAAATGAGCCTCAGCTAGACATTTCCCTTCTCATTTTAATAATTGCCTAAATTGCTTGGATCTCTCAGTACCTAAAACTTTATTTGAAAGGAAAATATTAATAATTTTTAATGAGCTTTATTTTTTTATTGAGTTGTTCACAAGCAAGTATTAAAATAAAGGAAAAAAAACTATAACAATTTGTAATTTTGAAATTACCATAGAAGGCATTAAAGTTTATCATATAATCAAGTGTTCTGATAAAAACAAGATCTTCCAAATGTTCAGCACAAGAAGCAAATTTTTTTTATAAATCTGACACTTAATTGTCACCTGATTTGACATTATTGTTTTGATAAGAGATGAATGAGTTTGCCAACACAGATGAGTCAATAGCTTATGATTAATAGGAAATGGGGAAGTGCGTGGTCATGTTTCATCGTGCCCTGAATATCCAAAGTAAGAAAAATATTTTTTCTGAAGGACAGTTTCTAGGAACATTACTGAAGGGAGAGAAGCCAATCTGCCAACCATATTCAAAATTAGCATAAATTTCAGTTGCTAGTATTTCCCAGATGTCTCCACTTGAAAAGTAGCTACTCCATCTTTGTTTTATTAAATCACCAACAACAAAAGAAAAAGATGACTTCTTTAGAATGGAATTTGATATGCAAAAGAAAGGAATGGAATGTCCCCTTAGAGTATTTGTTCATTAGATGAAATACATTTGTTTGTGGGAAGAGCACTTGAAAGGGTCTAAAGAGTAAAGTGGCACACAAACAAATGCCACAAGTGAATACTCACTTCTGAAAGCTCTTTTAAATTGAACCTGAGTTTTTATAGATAACTCAAGAATAAGCAATAGAATACAGTATATATTATTAACAGCCTCAAAATAAAGTGTGATATTATACCTAAACCCAACTGAATACATGACAAAGGGTTAGATATTTCTCCACAGATTTTTGCTTTAGCTATGTCAAATTGCATAGCTCACCAAGGAATTCCTCTGCCAGTCTTGCATCGTTTTGGGTCTCCAGTCTTATACTGGGATATTCCCATATTCCAGTAGTCCTCAGGAGCCCAAGACTAGACATTGCAGAACTAGCAACTAGGATCTTCAGCTCTCTGTCCTCTGCATTGTCTAGATAGCTCAAAGAGAAGAGGCAAAGGCATTGAGTATCACTGAGCATCTTAACTGGCAAATGAATTTTGCATTATTACTGAAGCCACATGAGGAAGGTTTAAATATTGATAACAGCGTACTACTGAATTCGTGGATTTCGAAAAGGGATCTGAATTCAAAATCTTGCTTATCAAATGACAAAGGAGAAAATCATTTATAATGTCCTTTAGCAAATTTATCAGAAATACTTTTAACAGATAATTGCTGTTTTTCCAAAAACATTGTTTTGGAGAATTCTAACATTAAATATAGATAAATCATCAGGAGGTAAATAAAAGGTAGTTCAGAGATAGACCATGCACTGTTACTTTAGAAAAATATAACTGAAAAAGTCAAGCTAGGTAAAGGAATATGGAGACACAGACATCTTTGTTTCTGTTAATGGTCAAAGAATGTGACCCTTAGACTGCAGTGCTTAGATATTAGAGAAATATGTGTCAGTTTTGCTTCAACTGAATGTACGTGCTGTGGGATCTGCTGTTTTTAGTCTCATCTAATCATCTCCACATTTCTTTTTCTAAAATATTTTTAAACTGACTTATTTAAAATAAAGCTACATCACTACACTATTTATAGGTTTGATAACTGCCTAGTAAAACTAGGCTCTTTCTACATAAGGAAATTCAATCAAGACAGGATTCAATTCAGTCAAGACAGGAATGAATTGGAGTTGCTTTTAAAACAGACACTGAAACAGAGACCTGCAAATTAAAGTTGAACAGTTCTAATGTTTTGGTCATGAATTTCAAAAATAGCCTGTTTTGCACTGAATGAGCCTGTTGGCCTTGGGCTCTCAGACCGTGCAGACGTTTGTTAAATGTTGCTGAGGGCAGTTGTCACAAAAGCAAGCTGTGTTTCTCCTTCTTCCTGTAGTGACATACTTTTTGGTTACACTGTCTGCAGCTTTTATTCCAGGAAGGCCCTGCTGATGCATGGGAGAGAGTGTATGCATCCTCTCTTAGAGGTGGTGCTCAAAATCCTAAACTGATGTCACTTCGTATGAGTTTATGATACCGTATGTTCTCTGTTTTTCTACTTATTGTAACCAATCAAATGTCGTTCTTGGGGCATTTCCTTTGACCTAAGGAGAAGTGATAAATAAAATCAACGAGAGCCATGCTTTGTGAAGTGCTGGGAAATTTTTGTTAGGTCTACTGTTCTTATTCTCTTTCTGCTTTATGTAAAATTGACTTGACAACAGTGGTTATCACAGCAGACATCTTGCAGCTAAGAAGGCAAGCAGTCACCAGGGAGACTGCTTTGCTGCTCTGTTATCAGCTGCAACAATATTGAAACACTGCAGATTTATTACTTTTCTTTTTCACATAGAATTATACACATCTTCTTTGCCTTAACCCTAATGAAATGCATACGCTCAGAACAAAATAATGTTAGGTGATAATGCATTTTGACTAACATGCCCTCTCTTATGAGACTATTCTACATTGAGAAAGAGTACTTTGGACTGTATTCTACCTCTTTTATATTGTTAATTACTTTTACACTGTTACCTTCTACTTTCTTTGCAAAAGATAATTAATCATAAATATTTGATTAGTAAAAAGCCTTGTATTTTCTGCTGAAGTTTATTTTTGAATACTATGCTTTTTTTCTAAAGATGATATATGCAGACAACTGCAGCCAAGATAAATTATTTATGAAATTTTATCAAAGAATGTAGCACTTCACAGAGGAAATAATAAATATGTAGGAAATGTTAAACTGCAGCTGTGGGCTAAATCCTGTATCTTTTCAGACTATATTTCTAACTTTTTGAGCTCCTTTGCCTCCTATTTACTCCAGGTGAAAGCTTAGTAGTCTTCCAAAGCAAGCTCTAGGACAGGTAACAAATCTGGGCCTGGAGGATGTGAAAATACAGCACTCGGAAGTAGATCAATTTATGCATGATTCATGGGGAAAATGAGCTTGAACAAAGTGATGATGTCTAGGGAAATACAGTGCAAAACATGAGTCTTTTGGCTACTATGGGAAACATCAAGAAATGCAAGTACAAATCTACCAGTGAAGAAAAAGAACGAAGGGAACACTAATGAAAGACTCGTGGAGAAGGATTGAAAATGTGGAAAATAAAAGACAAAATTACTGATGTAGGTGGAGTTTTTAAGCATACAAAGAGTGAATAGGATATATTATCTGATGCATACTAAGTCAAGAAGGAGTAGAGAAAGCAGTAGAGAACAAGTACAGTGTTTCACGTATGGATGACAAATATATTCAGTGTTTTTAAAAAACAGTCCTTTATGGTTAAGAAAAGAATACAGAGAATCAATTATCATTACCTCCATATCATTTTTTGTTTCTTTTTACAAGAAAAAATGAAATAATTTTAGTCAAATTGTAAGTAAAAATAGTATAACTATCCCTGGTGAATGAAATGGAAGATGTGTAGCAGAATTCTAAAAGTGTTAGCAGAGATCAGACAAGGGTTTCATTTATGATCCTTCAAATTCATTGTCCTGTATTTTGTATTTGCATATGGTGACATATGCAGGAAAGAGAAAAGACCAGGGAAGATGCAAGCAATTGAAGGATGAAATCTTATTTCCTGTAAAATCATTAGAAAATTTCCATTTTGAATAAAGTTCCTATATTTTACAGGAGAGGAAGGAAAATCTAGTGATCATGTCTAGCACATTTAAAGCATAAATTACCCTTTCTTCCTTTTTTCATAGCTGCCAGATCTTGAAAACTGTTACACAGCAACTACCTTGTGTTTAAAGGGAAGTGGCTGTGGATTATTTTCTCAAACCTACTAGGTTTTTCAAAGTATGCCATGTAATAGGTGGCATATTTTGAGAAGCAGATTATGTAGATCTATGCCAAACTGAAAACGGGAAGAAGTCTGAGATAAGCGAGTGATAAAAGGTAAAGGAAAAGGAAAGGATGTAGGAAAAAAAAGTCAGTCGGATTTGCTTTTCGAGCTGTACTAAACAGTACTTGCACTCTTCTGTGTGTACCAGTTCTCAGGTTACCTTTCTGAATTCTGGCATTTTGGCCTAATCAGTAGACATGTTTGGTGCCTCTCAGCCTTAGTTACCTCTCAGATGGTTTGTTCCTCATCTATTGTGCCCTGGAAGTAATGACTCCGTAGCTCCAATGGACTCTGTTTTTCTTTAAGAGCTGAAGTCACCCTTTCATAGATTTTTAAGTAGTAATGACAACACTAGAGATGAAAGTTTCACAATAGGAGAAAAAAAAATGTGTTTTAAGAGAGGATTAAAAAAAAAATGAGTGCACTTAGGACATGCATTCATTCAAAGAAGTTTTAAAAGACCATATGCTGTGTGCAGTCCAGCACATTTTCCAAATAAAAGTTTTAAATCTAAAGCAGGCTCACAGATGGTTCTAATGAGCTGATCTTAGAGATATATTGTAACGTGAAAAAAAGTAGTCCTAAGACACTAACATTTCCAGATGACTGTCAAGCTAAAGCACAAGAACAACAATTTTCATGCATATGTTAATTTTATATCTGATTCTAGCCTTTGAAAAAGGAGGAGGTTGTGAGGGGGGTTGTTTGTTTTTAGGGCCTTGCACTTTCCTTTATGTACATTACATAAATCATGTATAATAAAAGAATATATCAGGAGCATTTTTGCATGTTGACTGATGCTGCTTTCTACAGCGCTTTACAAGCTCTGCAAACAGTGTGGAACCAATAGTAAGAAAAATGGTAAATATTTCCCATGAAAACTGATTTTTTAAGAGCTATAGCGTAGTAACCTACTAAAAGTATTACTGATCTTCCTCATGAAGAGGACTTTCAAACTAAGCCCAAAAATCAGGATTGTATTTTGCAGTTTGAAGTGACAATATTCTAATTGACACTGTTTCAAACTGTATGGTCCTTCTGGCTTCCCGACTTCGAGAGACATCTTATTTCTGTATTTCATCTTAGGTCTACCTTATGGATGGGAAGAAGCTTATACAGCAGATGGAATCAAGTACTTCATCAAGTGAGTATTTCTGGGGGAAAATGGCTTGGAGGAGAAATAAAAACCCATCAAACCAAAAGTATTTCTAAACCTAGAATCACAGAAAATTTAGTAAAATAACAAAGCTATGATGTGTTTTATATACAGCTTTACTACTGACATCACATACTCTTCTCTGTATTTTGTAACTGCACTGTCCAAAGAATCCTGGAGGACTTTCAGTTAAAAACATCAACTGAAATTCAGTGAAAGCTATATAACTAAATCCTTCAGATGTCATTAAAAATCCCAGTGTACAGTGTTGAGAATGTGCCTCAACTACATGTTTGGTCCTATAATAGACCCAGAAGATGTGAAAAAAAATCTCATACCCTAAAAAGTTTACAGGCATATCTGTTTTTTAAATGCCCATATATTTTGGGGGAAGTGGAAAAATTCTAACAGCTAGCTTTCTAGAAGATAAGTCTGCTTTTTTCTGGGATTTCACTCCCATTGTAGCATTAAGAAACACAAAGACCAGCAATCTCACCAAATATGTCAGTTGACCTAGAATCTGGATTTCCGTGTCTGTACTCCTCTGAAGCGTACCTCAGAATCCATAGTATCCATTGCATAATAACTGAAATACTAGTTTTCATATTACCTCCAGCCCTAAATAGCTTATATATGGGGAACCTCTTAAGCAGCAAATTCATTCTTATCTGTATACTGTCTGTGGTTGTATCAGAAGATAACATTATGTTATGAAATCATATCTTGCTCCTTTATCTGGAAATAAGTCATTTTGTTGTTGCAAGAGGGTGAAGGAAAAGGACTGAAAACATTTAATTAAGATTCTTAAATGGTCAAGACAAGCCCAACTACCATATCATCAATTTAGACAAAAGTCATTATACTCTATGCTTTACATTTAAGATGTTAATCATAGGCTCACTAACTTGAGTTTCACAGAATATTGACATTACACATTATAATTTCCTTCTATTCTGTAAGTAATACCATTGAAATACTTGTTGCGAAAGTCTTGTTTCATATTCTAAATGTATTAAATGCCTGTCAAGACATATGGATTAACTATGCTAAAAGCCCCAGTCACACGTAAGCAATTCTAGCAGTTCAAGCCATTTTAAAAAAGGGGTTTTTTTCACACTGATATTTCCTAAAATACATTGTTTAAATCTTTTTTTTTTTTTTTTAATTTTGAATTTTTACCCTATGCAAATTATAGCTACAGGTCCATGGGGTTTCCTTTGTACATTTGTCAGGTTTTGCCAAAGATATAGTCATACCTTTCATTGTAAGTGGCTTATTAGAAACATTCAGAGTAATCAAAAGTGAATTTTGCTTAACAATGTTCACATTGACATGAGTGAGCAATTATTATGCTGTCCTGCAAAAAAAATGGTAGAAAAATACATCCCTGTCAGGAGTTAACTGTAATTATCTAGAAGATCTTACAAACAAATATATTTTACAAAATATATATGTATATATATATTCTTCTTCTTCAGAGAATAGAGGAAAGGTAACATTGAAAAGATGTTACAGTAACACAGTGTCTAAAGCACAAAGAAAACCTCTACAAAAGCTTTAAAACTAATGATTAAAAAAAAATACAAAGCACTGTGACTGGGACCTTCTTGTTATTTGCTTTTTGGCTTTCCTTAATTAAAAAAAATCTTCAGTGATTTTTTTTCTGAAAGGCTAGAAAAAAACAAAAGTGGTACAAATTCATTATATATAACAGATGAAGAAAAGATTACATTATTTTTTAATTGAATACAAACGGTGTAATATGATTTAAATCCTGTTACTGTCCAGCAGATAGAGAATTGATGGTTTCTTTACAAAGACCTACTTGATAAAAGCTGTGGGAATTTGTTGTATACTATAGGAAAGGAAAGATTATTTTTAATTATGGTCTCTGATTCTGGAGGAAAAATGCATTAAAAAGAAGGAGCTTGTGTTATGTCTCCCAGAAGTTTCAGGTAGTGAATTGGACAGAGACTGTTGTTTCTTTTTTCTAGAAGATAGTGAAAGCCTCATCCATATAATAGCTTTTATTTTCTTTTTATAGATTGAAGCAATTGGGTAAAATTATAGTTCATCTCCATTATATATATATCATGAACCATTGTTTAATAACTAGCTTTTCTATTTACTGCAGTTTGACATGTTGTTCAATTCTTACAGCTGGCATGTAAGAAGATGGTGTTTTGCGGGTGGACTTCCACAAAGTTTCCTGAAAGATAGGAAGGACAGTGAATAGGTCTTTAATCCCAGACTCTTACCAAAGTCACGTAAATAGCATTGAAGTTTGTGCATTAGGCAGCCAAGAAAAGCAGGGTTTGTTTTTTGTTTTTTGTTTTCTTTTTTTCCCCCCCAAAGTGGCTGCTCTGTTGTCCTTAACTAACCACATGGTGCCTAGAGCTAGATATATTAAAGCAGACATGTTTTTTTTCCACAGAGGTTTTCAAACACACCATGTATGATAGTACATTCCAGCTCTAATCAAAGGGTGGCTTTTATTTTCAGACAGATGTAAGTTACTACATGGGATTTATACCAAAAAATATTGCAGAAAAATAACTTAGGAAATTAAAAAGAATTATGTGATCCTCCAAAAAGCCAATTGTGTAGCAATTTAAATAAATACAGAAGAAGCTATTAAAATAGAGCACAGTTCCATTGGTCTCTAAAAGGAGTTGTTCATTGGTTGGTAAGTGGAGTCGTATAGTACATTTGGAAGATTGAGGTGGATGCTGGATTCTGTTTGGGGTGAATCACTTAAAATTACTTGAGGTTTATACTAGTGCAATTAAGAACTGCACTTGAATAGACTCATGTAGCAATAGAAGGAAATAAAATTTAACAACAGAATACAAGAAATATCACATTTGAGAGAGATTTCCCCTCTTTTCCTTTTTTTTCTGATTTTGTTTTGCTTTTTTTCTTATGCTTCTCATTTATCTTGGTGACTCAGCAGAAAACTAGATTTGCTGAATATACTTGAGAAGTTTCTTTTAAGAGCTGCACTTGGAGGCTGAATTATTGCAAATGTGACAATAAGGTTCAAAGTGCAAAGGTTGAATCTCAGCTGTGGTTAGAGCCCAATTTGCAGAAAGCATCCGAAGTTTATCATATTGTCCCCCCTTGTTGAAACTACAGATGTTGGCTGAACAATTTTTTTTTTCTTTTAGAAGTTCTTGCATATCTGATCGTTTGATTACTACTGACTCTAGAATGTTTCTCCCTCTGTATTTCTTAATGTGTTCCTAGATAGAGCCCCAGGATTGCCATCATTATCTTCTGTAATCTGTCCTAAGAAGTCCTCCAAGCCAGTCTTTTCATGGCAGGCGAGGAAAATCTATCTGTTATAATCACAGAGAAGGGGACAAGAACTGCTAACAGTTCTTACTTGAATTCGTTAGAATTAACTTAACCGAGCATTCAGTAAGAGACTATAGTAATTAACATTCCTTTTACCTACTTCCTTATTTTGCTTGTGTGACTGTTTCCAAATGTCTGTACAGAGTAAAAGGCTTCTTCTGTGCTTAAGAAATCATACTTTTTGCTATTCTTTATAATATGTTTAAAGGTGGTCTGAGAAAGTTAGCTATGTAGAGCAAGGAGCAAGTGTAGTGAAAATCCCTTGTTTCTGACATAAATTGGAAGAGTTTTCAACATGATCATTCTGCCTGACATTGAAAATATCCTTTTCCAGGAAGAACTTAGCTTGAGGTACATTTTAGCAGGTGATCTTCTTCAGTAAGATTTAATCCAATTGTTTAGCTGTGGATTAGCAGAATAGTTTATACTTTACAGCTCTGGTACTAATGCTGTAACCTTCTTGTACTCTTTGGCTGTGAATTTCAGTTCTTTCATTCTTTGGTATTTTTAACAGGCAAAGCCATGAGGGGTTTAAAAAGTATTTCAACACTTGCCCTCTGCAATGTATATAATCAAATACAAAATTAAGAAATATGTTATAATTCCCTAAATGTGGCCACAATTAAACTCATCTTGTATATGAATTGCCGCTTTTCTTTCTATGCAGTTATGCTTTGAGGATATATAGAAGCCGGAATGGCTCTGTTTAAATCCACGGAAGTTTTACAATATGCTAAAGACAGTCAAATGTTCTTTTAATTAATAGATGCCTTCAGTTCCAATGTGTTTTATTGGGCATTCAAGTAGCTGAGTCCATAAATCTATATGTTATAAGTCTAAAGCAGTAAACACCCCAGAGTGGCATCTTAATAGCACATAAGCTTGAGACAGCTTGCTGTGAAATTTCCATAAATATCTCTGAAGGGGGTGTAGCAATATGAAGTGCATGAGAAATCAGAGTTTAAAAGAAGCAAACCAGCTGGCTTGTGTTACACACTAAAGTGAAACCCACTTATGTGAATAACTGACATGAATAAAACATTTACATGGCTATAGTCCTTAGGGACTGAACAGTTCTCTCTACCTATGAGGGAAAGCTGCATCTTGTACATGAATACTCAGTAAGACAATTTTTGAAACCACCTCTTTTGTTCAAGAGGTCGTTTCCATCTCCCATGAACAACCTGCTTGCTGAGTACCGGCAAGTGTGAAAAAATTACCTTTTAGCCTGCAGTAGTGTGCCACAAACTCAGATGATTCTGTGCTAGCCATTAAGGTCATGTGTTTGGATTTACCATGAAGTATCAAATAGTAATGTAAGTCTCCAAATTACATCTTAGTATGCATTGGAAAAAGTAAGTTCAAGTGTCTTTCTTACAAATATATGTATTAACAGTTATCAAAAGGACAAAAATTACACCAGTAGACTAAAAGGTAGGGATCAGCTTTGTTGCTAGTATAGCTGTGGTTTCCTCCTGCTGGAGAACAAAGGGTAACAAGCTAACTTTAGCCCCAGATAGATTTTGAAATAATCAGGTGTAATTTAAAAAAATGAAGACGGCAAATATTGTTGTATTTTGCATGTACCAATACAGTCAGTCAGTCATACTCAGCACCAGATTCATGCCCCCATGGAGTTAATGCCTAATAGAAACACAGTAACGATGCCTGTTTTCTTACTAATTTACACTTGATATTGTTATCATCATTCACATCAGCAAATTTGGTTCAAAAGCATTGAGTTTACTGACTTACTGACTAATTCCAAAATCATGGAATAGAATTCGAAAAACACATAAGTTGGAAGGGATCTCTGGCAATCACCTTGTCCGGCCTTCTGTTGAAGAGTAAGTTATCCAGAGCTCTGTCAAACCAAGTCTCGAACATTTGCAGTAAGAGATATTGCACCAATTGTCTGGGCAACCTATTCCAATGTTTAATTGTTCTCATGATGAAGAATCTTTTCTTAAATCTAGACAGAATTTCCCCTGAACCGGCACCCCTTGCCTCTTGTCTGTCACAGTCTTTGTGAAGAGCTCGGAATTTTGTCCCTGTAAACACCGTTTCCCTAGCTTTTTTATAGGACTGGGTTCCAACTAATACTGTTAATGTGGAATAGTTGGAACCTGATAATGTTCCATGTTTTCTATAACTACCGTTTAGGTCTTGGAAGGCTGTGATTAGATCCCCCTGAGCTTTCTCTGCTGTAGGCTGAACAAACCCATTTCCTCAACTTTTCTTCATGTGTCAAGTTATCCAGCCTTCTAAGCATCTTGGTGACCTTCCACTGGATCTCCTTCAATTTTTCCAATGTCTGTCTTGAACTCAGAGGGATCAGTATGTTGAAAAGGTCCCACATAATCAGGTTAAAAAGTTGATTATTAGTGAGTTTCACTTATTTGATGATTAAGGCTGCTCTTCTGTTTGAGAAATCCAGTCACTGATGTTCTAATAGAAATTCCTGTTTGCCAAAGATATTTTATCTGCAAAACCCAGAAACACAAAGGGGCTAGTAAGAGCTCATAAATTATCACCTACATTCAGATGTATGAAATGAGCAGTCAGCTGGAAGGCATTAAGACTGGAATAGCCTTTTAAGTAAGAGAAAATTCATCTTGCTCACTTTTAAAGCTAGTCATGTGTCTATTTTTGCCCAAGTTTAGTTCAAATGTAGCATTCAATGAGTTTACTAAGTGTTGTAACCAATATAAGGACAAAATTTGACTTTTGTTGTATGATTCAATATTAAAATTCTCATGGAAATCACAATGTTGCATCAGTGCAAACACAAAGACAGTGTATTCTGTCCCTAAATGGATTTTGTGAATTGGTATCTCCTGAGTTTGAATTTTAGAGAGGTAAATTTTAGAGAGGTAAAGTTGTGTATAACTTTGCTCTCCCAAAGAATTATCATATATGCTAATTAATTAATGGATATACACTGGTTGTTTAGAATCTCACAGGAACATTATAAAAAAGCATGACTAGAACACCAAATTATTTTCCAGAGAAACCCCCATTATAGTTAATCTCTTCCATCCCTCCCACTTTGTTCACCTTTAACATATGGCAGCTCTGTATCATGAGACTGACACCTAAAATTAGGTAGGGCCTTGCTATTCTCCCTCCCACTCCCACCCACTCCTTGCATATGTGTACAGTTTGTAAGGACCAGCTGTGAATTTTGCCCCTGTAAACACTACTTCCTTAGCTTTTTAATAGGACCAGGTTCCAACTATTCCACATGAACTATTTTTTTCCTCAAGCAGTGAAGGAACATTTATTTTAAATGAAATTTTCCTGAAAGCCAACTAAAAGTTACCACATATTTTAATCTTTTGGGATCTTCTCCCTTAGGTATATTAGCACCTGTGATGTTTTCTGTCTTATACCAAAGGGGAAACAGTAGTATTTTATTTGGCTTTTTTTCCTCCCGTAATACATGTAAAAATCAGAAGTTTCCCCTGCGTGCTTTAATGTGACAGAGCAGGCAGTGAAGGTACTCTGAAAATATGCCAGTATAACAGAGAATAGAATTTGGTCCATGTTAAGTAACAACCTAATCTGAAATAATACATCTAAAAAATTAGTAAAAGCACACTTGATGTGTTTCGGTAGCCTTTGAAATCAAACTTCCACATTGAAAGCCAGCACATTGTGTTTATTCATTTTATAATATTCTATTTTGTGTGGTTTTTCTTGGGGAAGAGCCATCATTAATTTTACTGGAAGTTGATCATTCACAGAAACTGTTCATGATTTTATGACTGAACTAAGAATAGCAAAGCATGTGTGATAGATGAAGAACATCTGTAGTATAAACATTCATGTTTTATGAAACTAGAACTAAAGGTATCATCACAAAAGACAATAAATCACGGTTGCTTTTACTTGCTGCACGCTAAATTGAAAGCATAAAGCTGTTACTTTGATAAATGTATTCATCCCTGGCTGGATCTCCCTGCTTTCCGGTACTGGCTCTTTTCCTAGCTCCTTGCATAGCAGTAGGCGAATTAGTTGCACCAGAATTATCAATTAGTAAAATCAGCATTGTAGGTGTCTCCATCTTAATAACTTTAATTTCTGGGGAGAAGGGATATTTTTAGGCATGGCATATTCTCTGTTTCCGTTGAGCTCAAAGAAAGAGGCAAGTACTTTACATCTCACAAAATTGGACCATTCTTATTTCACATTTGTCACTCAAAAACTTGGGCTGCTTTTGAGAATGTTTCTTTTTACCTGTCATCTTCAAATCCTCCTATCTGAAAATAGAAGTAATAATAGTTATACAGACACAAATATTTAAATAAGACCGATTCAGCACTAAACGAAGTGCAACTATTATTATTTCTTTATATAAAGTTTTTATGTGTAATGTTCCAAAATGTTCTGTGCAAAATTTAATTCAACATCAGTCCGAATGCTTTCAGAGATAACCATATGAATTTTGGTAATCCTGATACTATTCTTTTTGGTTTTTTTGGATAACCAACTTGAGACATCTCAGAGAACTTTTATTTTCACAAAGTGTTAAATGCCTGCCATCTGAAATACATGATTCTTTGCTGTGTCTCAAATTGGTTATGAAGAATAAATGTCTCCAGAAACAGTATTCGTTGAAAATTTTTTCTCCTAGTTGATCTTTGTTCATGGACACTGTTGTCTGAAATGAGACTCCTTATTAAGAGGCACAGCAATGATTTAGTGTAAGGCATTTTGCTAAATGCAAATTCATGAAGACTTACAGATAGCCAGGATGCAATGAAAAATCAAACTAATTTCTAAGGTTTAGAAATAGTTTAATTGCAAACATTGTGATTTTAGGGAGTTCATTTACTCAGATTTTCACTGAAGCCATTTTGCATGACTATGAAGAAGAAACCTCAGAGGTAATGCTAGGAAACTTGGCATTGGATTTTATGATAACATGAGTTTGTAATACAAGAATGTTAAGACTTTAAGCTGCTTTTGGTTGTATATTTTTTTTGGGAGGGGGGAGGTTGGTTGTTAAATTTTTGTATCAAGAACCAAAGTGGAGAAACACTCTTTCAGCTTTCACAGATGTTGTGCTCTCTGTCCATGTTTTGGCCAGTCATCAGATAGCTATAGCTGTTAAAATTTCTTCAGTGACCAAAAACATGAAACTGAAAATAATTTTTGCTATAGACCTAGAAATCCCCCTGAAGTCAGCGTGTTGATCTCTCTTACCTCTGCAGAGTGATTTTAGTCTAACACAGATGTGACCAAAGGTCTAATTCTCACCTATTTGGTTACCTATACAATTAGGAATTTGAAAGTTCAGATTCCTGGTAAATTTTCCTTTGTGGGGCAAGATTTGGTGATGTCTATCCCATCAAGTTATCAGGCCTATGCTGATAAGATAGAACTGATAGGAAGTCAGCAAACTGGCTGCACTATTCTTCCTAAAAGGACTCTTTATGTTGCATGCAGGATGAGCGTATCAGTTGGGTGGGTTGATGTATCCCAGGCTGCCCTGAGAACAACGTGGATTGTCATCCCACACTAGAGCTATGCTGGCATTGCTTAGTTGGATGTGCAGAACGAGCACCACTAAGCTTTATGTCCTACTGCCACTGTAGATACATTGCACCAAAATGAATTTTTATGATGTTCACGTTTACAGACACGAGATTGTGAGTAACTATGTCTATTATTAAAACAGCACTTTGAGATTAATAGCAGTTGGCTAATATAGGGATGAGATGCGCTTCAGCTAGTGCTTGAAATGGTGGAAGATTTGCATATCCTATCACTCAAGCCTTTTGACTTACTCTTAGTTCAGATCCTACTTGTTTTGTCAGATTACTGGTTTGGTTTTAGACTGGGCCATTATCATTGAAGACTTTTAGTAAAATAGTAGACTAATTGGATGAATAAATTCTTTTGCCAGAAATGACTGCCTTCTGAAATTGCTCATATATTTTTTTCATAGTAGACAAGTGTTTAATTGATTTAATCGAGGAATAAATAATGAGACTCTCTTCTGGAGTTTCACTTTATATCCCTCTGCTTTTAATTACTGTTCAAGCAAAATCTGCAGTCCCTGAGAGAGATAAAAAATGGATTATGTTACCTTAGGGTACAGTCCAATGGGGTGACAAGTACTCCCAATTTTATTACAGCCAATAAAACTTAAGGTCACTGCCATCTTTCAGGACCTGCTTACTATCTCTTGGGGTAGTATATATGCCATGTGTTCCTTGTGAAATGTAGTCTTGAAAGAGGGTCCAGTTTTAAACCAATTTTAACAAAAAGGAGAAAGAATAAAAGAAGAATATTTGATTTCCAATCATCGGATTTTGATAAATACAATACAAAAATTCTTTCCAAACTGCTTATAGGTTTCAAGTCTGGAAATTTTCTTCCTTAGATGCTCTTGGGATTGATTGCCTATACTAACATCAACTTCATTCAGTTATTTCATTTTGTCCTAATCCCTTGTCTACAAAACTAAAATTCTTTAGTTACAGTTAAGAAGTAGTTACTCCTTGCAGATCCTCCCAGCATTTGCACTTCAAAATCGCAAGAATTTTCAGTTGCAAACGCTTGACTCTGTGTATCCAGACTGCATTTAACATCTACCTTCCAACTACCGACATTTTCAAAGGGGATACCAAGCATGACAAAAACCATGACTGAGTCTGTAAGTGTATACCAGCTCTGAGAGCTTATTTCATGATAAACATTGGCACTGAAGAAACAAAAAAATAAGTAGCAAGTTCAAACTCATAAGGGACAACTGCAAAGTATTAAAAGCAGTGGTTCTTAAAAGCTGAGGAACTATTGTGTTCCCAAAATTCATGCAATCCTAAATAAAATTAGGACTGCATTCACAAAATTTGTGTTAGGTGCAGCACCAGTAGCTATACATTGTATTCAATCTACTTATTCAGATTGTAGAGTGATTTTGAAACACTATCTGGTAGAGATTCAAGGGCTAGAGAATTAGATCAATGCCTTCAGGAATATAAGGTCCCTTGTACTCCCACAGATACTCCATTGCCACCTGGTGGCACGAGGAAGAGTAAATCTGTCTCATCTCACCAACACATGAAGGTGTTAAGGTGCCTGGTGCAAATTAGGACCACTCAATTCTTGTGCAGGAGCTGTTTTCTGAAAGTAATATTAGGCAACATTTCAGAAGGTGCATAAGGAGTGTTGATCCCAGCCCAGGAGACTTGCAGAGGAAGTTATAGGAGTATGAGAGAAATAGAAGGAAAAGAGTTGGCTACAAACAGAGTGCCTTCTCATAGATGCAAGATTTGGGAGGATGGATTCTAGAGATAAAAAGGATCCCTGCAAAGCAAAAGGCTACACTGAACACAAAGGAAACAAAACCAGAAAGGTCCAACAACAAAAGACAAAGGTACTAATTAAAGCTGTGTGAAGTCTAGCAAATAGCTACACAGACAGATTTTGTGCAAGATCAAACATAGAGGATGGCATAACCTCTAGCTGCAGAATTAAGTTAGAGGATCTTCATTCATTGTTGTCATTCTTTATTTTCCTGTTGCTCTGGCTCTCACTAGCCCCCAGGCCACCACTGTGTACTCATGTATAGCAAAGAAATGTGCATAAGCCCCCATAGAGCTAGTCACCTAGTAGCGGACATGCAACCCTTCTGCACTGGTGTAAGTGTGGAAGTCTAAAGGAGCACAATATGAAATATATTTTTAGGTAGTATAGCTCACGTCCACTTCCAACCCATTGCATGTATAGCTAGTAGTGCAATTTGCTAAATTTTTTAATGTTTTTTTTCCAGGAGCAACAATAGAAGTACTAAAGGTTAAAGCTTTTGGAGTATGTGGTTTCTTATTTCTCAGCCCTTTGCCTTAAGCTTGTCAGCAGTAGCTACATTGCAACAATGGCTTTGAAAAAATCGTCAAGTTGTGTACAGATCGGTAAAAGCTCCATGAAGCACCAGTGCTCTTTAGTAAAGTATTACTGCATTTTGAAGTGTAGTTTAGGAAATCCAAAACCTAAGATAAGAAAGGTTAAACATTTAGCAAAATTGCAGATTAAATGGATTAGGTTATTGGGTGTGTTCATTTAAGGAGAGAAAAATAGCTACCTTGGTCTTTGTAGAATTTCAGATGAGCAGATTTCTGCTTTCAGTTTCATCATCTTCAATACCACTCAATTTGGTAGAGAAGCCTGGGGTTCATATGAGGCCAGAACTTGGCTTTCCAAGTTCAGCTACAACTAAATCCTATTTGGCAGAACTCATTTGGTGGCCCCTAATGAATCCATTCATTATGAGAGTTTGGCTAATTAATGGTTTAAGGCTGCATCTTGTTGCCTGAACAGTTCTCAAATAGGTCTTGCACAAGATTGCTCCTTATAAAACTTAGAAACCCTGGTGGGCTGGAAGAATGCAGCCAAGATTTATGGATGTGGCCCCTTGTCACAACACAATAACCTCCAAAGAACAGGACATGCCTGCTTTGTACCTTAGCATCCTGCACAGTGAACTACAGCAGTCCTGCTGTCTGCCAGGCTTTTCTTGATCCCCTGCTAGGATCCAGAGGTTGACCCTAATTGGAGAATACAATTTAAGGTGAAAAACATGTCTCGATAATGCTCAAAATCTAACAAATATGTAGACATTCTTTTCCATTAGTTTGTATTATCTTTGAACTATTCTTTTCTTAAAAGACTGTCCTAAGTTCTCATTTTTAAAAGAAATCATTTCCTATGCAAAATAAGAGCCATAAGGAAGGTAATTATAATAGCATTTTAAATAACTCACTACCATTTCTTTGCCAAAACAACCCTATGTTCTCATACTTTGTTTCTACAAGCTCTAAAATTTGTCCTGCAATTTACTAATATTAAAAAGACAGAATAAGCTACTGACATATTCTCAAATCAAATGTTTCTATTTTCCAGCAATAAATTTGGCAGCCCTCCAATAAGCAGTAATTTGTTTGAAAACCTAAAAATCTTTAAATATTGTTAATTGCTCTGAAAATGTGGTGAAATGGATCTTTTGAACAAGAACATTTGCAAATGAAAAATGTTTTAAATTTAAATTTAGCATTTGTAATGATGTTAGCTTTCCAAATCTTCCTGTAATATTCAAAAAGTAGTTTCTTCTTCAACTAAGCAAAGCCTAGAGATAGACTTGAATTCCCTCTCACTTTTATTCCTGGTCCTAATGCACAAATCAGAGAGGATGTGTTTCTAATACAAGAATGTTCTGCAAACCACTAAATCTGGGATTATCTCTTCAGACTGATTATGTCAAAGCTCTTTAGCCACAGCACTTGTGGAGAACTAAAAATAAGCAAGAGGGGGTTTATACATTTATTTTGTACCTAAATAATCTGTGTGTCTTTCTACAGTGTGAGACATGGTATCTGGACTTAATGTTTATTTATAAGAATTCTTTTCTTAGTAAGGGTCTTTTGGCTAAGCATTTAAAACAAACCATCCTACAGGTAGTGTTCAAGAGAGAAAGTCTAGTGCAAGTCTAAACCAACTCAGTTCAGATCAGGAGCATTTACAGCAAATAATTGACATTTGAGCAAAATGTGGCCTCATGTAGGTTGAAAATGGATGAAAAGTAATTGTATTCTCCTAACTGGTGAGTGAACGATGTTACACTATTGAATAAAGTAATTTTTACTCCTGATTTAACTGCCACATTGCTGCAGTATTAAAGATCATAAGAAATTTTTTGTATTTATTTGTAAAAGAACAAAATCAGTTTCTTAGAGTAATTAGCAGAAAGTAAGGCATGCTATCTTTTGCCTCCTGGACATAAATTAGGTAGGGGAAACATCTTCTGAAGAATAAACACTTATCATGTATATAATATATATATCATTAATAATATATATTATATATATATTTTATATATATATACTATATATACTTGGAAGAGCTTTGGGAGTTTTTAAGGGTAAGAGTTGAGGATATGACCTTTTTGTGCCACATATTGCCACATTTTGGTGTCTATTCTTGCCACATTTCTTGGTCTCTATTCAGGCACTACTTCAACTGAAGTAGTGGCTACATTTACAGGTTATCAGTTTAGAGAGGGGTTATCTAGTTAATGCAACTCAAGATGTAATTTACACTATGGTCCTGGTTCATGTTTACCTCCTGGTGAGCAATTTTTTTTGTTCTCCTCACATTTATTCAGAGCCCAGTGTGCTCAAATAAAAGGTGTGAATACAAGATAGGATTATAGCACAGTCATATTCCTTGAGAAGTGCTGCCCACACCTGTAAGTCAGTGTAGTGGAACATTGACTCAGGTATTTGTACTTTAAAGTTTCAGTATCCATAATCTGTCGCTTTAGGAGAAGATTCTTGAAGACAGAAAGGCAAATTCTGTTTTCACTTGAAAAGGTAAATCCACAGGAGTTCCATCATGGCACTTACTTAATCAAATAGGTGGAAAAAAAAAAGCATGGGCTTTAAATACACTGTATGTTAGAAAAAGTGAGAGTCACAAAGAAAAGCTGTTTGCCTTTTATGCTGTGTATTAATTATATGTGTCATATTTTTCAATGATTCCTTGTAATGAACTTATATTATAAAGTAATTCATCTTTGCACTGACTTGACTATAAAAGCTATGAATTTATTAGCAAGATTTTTTTTAAAAAAAAGAAAGGAAGTGATTTCTTTTACCAAGAACACGTTATTCCAGAAGGGAGAAGAGGCTTTTTCTTGCCCACACACAGTATGGCTAGCATGCATACTACCAATCTTAAGGTGTACAGTATTCTCACCCTGCAAAGTAAGCCTATTTCATTTATCTGGCTTTAGTGATTCTGGAGCAGGTTCTTTCCATTCATATAGAAGCTTACCAAAAACTATAAAAGTAGTTTAGACTGCATTTTAAATGAGGTTCTATGCCTTTAAAAAATAGTACTGACTCTATTGAGTTATTACTTACATGTGTAAGGGCTGTGGAAGCACGCCAAGAATTCGTTCTATGGGACATGTAAAGAATATCCTTTTTTTGATTTATTTATCTCCCTTTTTTGCAAGAAGTGGCATGTCTTAATGATACTAGGGTATTAGTTCTTGTTCAAACAATTTGTGCATACTGCTATATGTTAGTAACGTCTATGTTGTGATTTCATGTTTGGCCAACTCCCTCTTGAGCACTCTGCCTTGGCAGCTTGTTGGAGTTTGGTAAGGTTTTGCTAGTCTGGGCTGTATTGTGTTGCTGGGTTAAGTGTGTGCAGCTCTATTAATTTACAGGAAATGTCACCAGTTTGTATCAGGAGTCTCTTGCCAAAGCATTCACTTTAATTTATTTGGAAATGAGAACTTCATTCCAGGTTCTTGCATCGAGAAGACCCCTCATTTTATTTGTAAAATCTCATACTTGTAAAGAAAAAAGAGAATCCTATATTTGAAAAAGTATTGTAATGATCAATACAGTGTAAGGCCTGAAAATTGTGGAATCCATCTGGTATTTTTTTGTTTCTGAGACTGGTAAGCCTCTTTTGGGTTGCTAATGGCTTCCTTGTTTCTTTTTAGTCATGTAACGCAGACAACATCTTGGATCCATCCTGTAACAAGTGCACTAAGCTTGCTTGGCCCTGAGGATGACGACGATGGCATAAGAGACACTCCCGGGTCCAAGAGCTGAGGACATCTGTAGACAGAAAGAAGTTTGTCTAATTGCAGCATGGTAGTGAGAAGACATACGGTTTTTGATCTAATGTACTTTGTAGTCTAACCTAGTAGTACCTTCTTCCCCTTGAAGTCAGCAGGTATTCTGTTCATTTAGGTAGATTTATCCATGGGTGAAATTCATCCTGAGAAAGATGCAGGTGCTGCAGAAGACTCCCTTCAACCTTTATCTGCCCCAGTTCAGTGTGCAGGCATCAGACTTATATTAGGGCTTGATCCTGTCTTTTCATGACTTTCCTGTTGGCATAATTCCATTGTCATTCACTGAGAGTTTCACAGCTTTGACCAGGATGAAAGTAAGACTGGGCCCTTGGTTGTGATTCACATGGCAAATGCCAGTTGGTGTTTACCTGAAACATGCAAGGTGAGCTTTTCTCTTTTTTTTTCTTTTTTAACCAACGATAGTGGGCAGTACATAGATGCCTTTTCTGTAACTACTGAATTATCTCATTTTTATAAAAGAATTTTTTGAATTTATTTTGCTAACAAACAATTGCAAATTATTAAGTATTTGATCCCAATTGACTCCTTTAACAAGTACTTTATTAAGACTGGTGATTGGGCTTTAGGAAGATGAGTCTGTAAGTTGTCAAGTGAAAAAAAAACGTTTTGGTAAAGAACCCCATACTCTGCCAACAATATGAAGCAAGAATGAAAATAATTCTTCTTTTGTACTCTGCTAAACTGAAACATGCATCAAATATTTCAGTGGAAGCTGTGAAGTTTCAAGTACAATGAAACCTGTGAAACCACCTCCAGGATCAGCAGAAATCAGTCACCTCCTCAAAGTTGGTCTTTAAGTAGAACAAAATCTTCTTGTAAAAATTGGTGATGATTTAAAGAGGATAAAGAAAACAACAGGGGGTGCTACTGCAACCTAATGAACAAGTTTCTCTGCTCCAACCTAACAAACAGGTTTCACTGTACCCTACTAGTACAGGATATTTTAAATCTCATTATTCACAGCACAACATCTGATCCTCGCTTTGTCAAATATTTTATTATATGCTGGAGAGTCTGGAAACTCTATATACCTGTTCATGTTTGAGTACATATATACATATACACACCTCTGTATGTGTGTGTGTATTTTATATATACATATATATATGGTAGGTTTTGACTAATGAGTGAAATACGGACCTGAAGTTTTGCTGAAGCATTAGTGAATATGCCAAAGGAAAAATATTTCTGACCTTAAGTTCAAGAAGGAGAACAGTATTGTAAGCGTGTGAGGAAGGCACAGGCTGCAACCTGCACTTTTCTGAGGAACACACTTAAGGACTTCTGAACTTCCCTGGAAAGGTTCAGGCACCCTTCTTCACACCAGCTCATCTCTCTTGGCCGACACAAAGGAATGAGGCTGCACTGCCACTTTTTTTTGGAGGTCTATCTCTGGCAGGTGTGATTTAAAAAATCAGTGCACTCTGAAGTATGGATATAAAGACCTGACTTATTTGCAGTTCTAGTGCCTCTACCACTCTCTCTATGACCCTTGTGTTACAGAGCTGTGCCAAGTCAGGCTCACTGGAGCTGTTGGCCCTTTTGAATCAAAAATATTTTACAATTTAGAAAGTCTCTTTGAATAGCAGTGCAGCAGTTTATTGCATATGGCCTGTGAGCTGTAGAGCACATCACCAAAATGTTCTCCTGCAGGAACATGTACAGTAGTGGTCTGAGGTACAGCTCAGAAAAGAACTTTTTGCAGACTGAGTGGAAGTAGGTGTCAGGATCTACTCAATGAGCAAATAGGAAAATTTGGTTTGTACTTTTAACTAAGTCGGAACCAAATTGTCCCTGAATCTGCACAGGTGGTGTGGATTAGGAAGAACTTGCTCAGCAGATCCACAGTAACTTACATTTCTGAGAAAACTCCTCATCTATAGCAATAGCCCCTAAGGTCGCAATGCTTCAGTCATGTTTTGCTCCAGTGGCTCTTAAGTACTTCATTATCTCTTTTGTGTTCCCCCAGAACATAGTCTGAAGGAGCAAAGCATGTGCTTCAGGTACAGGGTTACACACTCTAGAAACACTTCTATTTAAATCCCTTTTCTGAAAGTGGTTCAGACTCATAATACATAGAGCTCTGAATTCCAATATTTACTGTAGCCTTAGTAGTAGTTAGGGTGCTTTCTTTATGACACGTACTTTTAGTTCATACTTTTAGGATAGGCAAATTGCATGTAGACTCCAGTTTTCCAGTTCTGTGCAAGAGAGGTTGAATCTCTGCATAACTGTTACAGTCTTGACTTATTCTGCTAGTGGTTTTGTGACAGCTAGCTGAGTGTTTCAAACAGGAGAAGCTATTTAGGGACAGAGCTAGAGTCTATGGATCAAGCAGGCTTCATCAGCAGAGACTTTCTAGAGACCTAACAGCAATTTAAAGCTCTTCTTCTGTTAGATCAGTTGGAGGAGGACAGTTATGTGCATATTGCTTGCCTTCTCCAAGGAGCTGGTAATGATCTCTTGCTCCAAGCACCCAATGCACAGCCTGCTGTGCACGAGAGGGGGAGAAATCAAGACAAAATGTTGGCATTCTGCCTGCTCTGCTTACTCTCTCCACCCACAGCTGAGAATATTTCAGAAACTTGAAGACTGTTTCTCCCTCTCTAATTTTGCCTAGAAATTAAAGACATTTTAGAAATAGATCTCCGCGTCCATCTAGCTTCTTCTCTGCTAAGTATTACCTCTTCAGATAATCTACTGTTCAAGTTCTCCTCTACTGAGACTGCATTTTCATACCTACAATCTCCAAATGTTCTAATCTATTTTTGTAAGCTGGCATACTTGTTTCCTAGGTTATTTCTCTCTCTGTCTCCCCTTCTCTCTTGCTTTCTGTGAAATAGTTTGCAAAACTATTTTGACTAAACTGAACAGTGTATGTTGAGAAAATAGTTCTAGGATAACTTAAAAAGTATTTGTAAAGAGCAGTTGTCAAAACATGCAACACTGTAAACAGCTACTTTTCATTTTTATTACAGAATAAAACATTTTAAGTGGAAAAGAAATGAAAGTTCAACTTTATATGCTTTAAAATAATGAAACTAAAGCATTATAAGGGATTGGCCACTGGGCCATAATTGATGCCTCCACCTTCATTTGTTTTCTATGTAAAGGTGATACTGTGAAAAATACTGGTCTGGTGCACACTAGTGTTAATCTTTACTTGAATACCTGCAGCATACTGCCCTTCAAACACTACAAATACTACAAATACTCCAATAAATTTAAAATGGCACATTCTCCATGATCAAAGCAAGTAGCTTAACAGAAGTGTCCACACAGGCGTATTAGATGCTCAGTTTAGTAGGTGCTAAAAAACTTCCTAGTATCACTGCTCTGTGTCGCAATAAATTAGATGATCCTTTTGTCAACCCCATGAGATAAATATTTGCGCACATACATGCATAAACTGGCCATTCCATAAACATCACATAAACATTCACATAGTGTGCAGGTGTGTGTAATGGCCATGTAACGACAGGTGCGTGGCTGCACTGCCTAAGCAGTACTAAGCAACTGGTGGTTTAGAACGAGGTTAGTATAATGGATACATTGTAGTTTTCTGCAGTAAAGATACGGTTGTTATGTAAGCAAATACATTCAGCCTCTATGGATCTTTATGATAGATCAAAAAAGAAATTGCTATTTACACACAGACATTTAACACAACACAAGCAGTTCACTTAGGTCCATCTGGACTCAGAGTGCTAAATTGTTCTGACACCAATTTCGTTTGGAGTCTGAAGGTTTCACTTGGGATGCAGCATTGCTAGACTCCATACAGAGAACTTCACTATAAATTCTCAAGTAACGTTAGTCTCAAAGGATGATCCTACTAAGACTCTCTCTGGAAAGCCATACCTTTAATACCATACCCATTAAGACCATAAATGATGTGAACTACCCCTCCTTTTTGTATTTGAAAACATTTGTGGTGGTAGAAATTGGTAGAAATCTCTTGTGTATTTCAGAGATTTTAGTGATAGAAAGTACTTACTTTTTAAGTAATTGAACATTTACAAATCACTTTGTCCACTACTCAGACTGTACACGTTATTGAATCCAGCTTTTGCTTACTTTCTAGCACTGTTACAGGCACATAATGAGGTAAGTAGTCTTTTAACTGAAAAAGTCTGTAAAAGAGGGAGAGAGGTTGAATCCCATTTGTCTTGCTCTAAGATAAAATTTTTCAGAAGTAAAAAAAAATCAATTTTGAAAAGGAATTTAGAAAAGCAAATCAGGCTTGCCATGATTTCTCTGCAAGTCTCTGTGGAGCCCCATGTTCTATTTACACTCCACATAATTGTGTTTCATGGAATAGAAGCTAATAGAATCCTATCTAGAAATTGGTTAGTGGCTGTGGTCTCTCCTGTAAATTAAGCAATTAAAAATTATTTAGAATAAAACAAAGAAATATAATAAAATGGGCAATTTTTGTTTCCCTAAAACTTCCTATATGTAACTGGTCCTTTTAATTAGTTGGTTTACTTCAGAATATGTTTGGATCACAGGCACCATCTGTTGCATGGCCTCATTTACCCCTCACACAAAATGGAGTTAGTGAGTTATCTTCTCTATAACACCCACTGGAATTACTTTATTGCCAGAGAGAACTGGGTTTTCACAGTGCAGAAACTGCATTTCACTTCATGTGTTTTGCTGTGGAAGATAAATCTGACAAGCTGGAATACTGAGAGACAGGTTCAGTCAAGCTAAGTGTTTAACACAGGTTGATCTATCCCACGTAATGTTCACCATCTATTTAAATGCTTCTCATGACAGACAGTTTTATGAACCCGAAACAAATGATTTGGTGTTTCTTTAAGCCTGTTTCTGACGAGCAGGAGGGAGACAACACCCATCTATTGGCATTTAGTGAAGGCAAGGAAAATCCTTTTAAGAAAACTGTTTGTGATTGCTGAATATGCAAGGTTGTGAAGGACTAATTAGTGGGAAAGGCTCTCTTAAAGCTTAGCAAATTCAGTTATGACTTGGCCTGTGAAATCTTGACTTTTCTGGGAAGTTATGGGATGCTTAACAGCTCAAGAAACTCACTGGGAACTACTCAGAAATCTTAATGCTTATTCCAAATCTAGCACCAAAATTCAGTGGCCTCTTTGCAAACGTTGGTCCAAGTGACTTTCATAATGTTCTAGCTCAAGTCAGGAGGAAAATACAAAGCTGGCTCATGATTGCTTTTTCACTTCTGTGCTCATACCTCAAGCCTGTTCTGGCTGCAGGTACCCATGCACTGTCAGTACTGCTCAAAGGAGCATCAGCTTGTGCTTTGGCTGCTGTAAATGAGCACAGCCACATCAGTTTAAATGGAGATACCTGTCAGCTTGGACTCTGGGGCCAGATTTACAAAGATGTTTAGCAGCTTAAAGATGCTGATGGAGTTAATGGGAATTAGGCACCTAACCTACTTAGATGCTGCTATAAATGCTGCTAGGCATCTTTAGGTACCTAAATACCTTAGCAAATCTTTCCCCTTACTGCTTGCAATGAGACTGCACTAAAAATCAAATACTAATGAATAAAGCCTAACCTTTGTCCTCTATAGCCAGCTTTGCCTTCCCTAGGGATTGTTTTCATGTAATACTAAAAATACCAGCCATTTTACAGGTTGTACTGTCCAGATTATTTTCATATTTTTGGCAGTTTGATTATTTGCTGCTCATTCAAGATACTTTTTTTCCCCAAATAATGGCTGATGTTGCCATGGATTTAATAAGTTGATATTTTTGTAACATTCTTTTGAGATAACTTATTTTATTGCAGGATAATATTATTGAATTTTCTTCCCACAAAGATGTATTAAAAAGAATTTTGCATCATTCATTGTTAAGTCATGTGGCTGAAAAAAACAGAATGGGGCAAAATCTGTTACAATCAGAGCCTCCTGTTTTTAAATATTAGGATGAGAAGCTGCAATCTAATAGCCAATATTGATTTTGTCCCCATGGTATTGAGTCTGAGTCAAATCCAAACCAGTTAAGGCTGCTGATTAAAAAAGAATAAAAAGAATATATGAAAAAAACTTCTTTCCCTCTTGCCCCCAGTTATTCCTACTTGTGAACATTTTGAGCAGTTAGCTTGTCCTCTCCAAATTCTACCCCAAATTATAGCTCTTAAGCCATAATTACATGTATCATCTTACATATAAGTGTCTCTGATCTTGGCAGGGAAGAATCTAGCTTCTCAAGAAAGTCACTGAAGACTGAGTTTACCTGGAAAATGTGTAGCTCAACAGATCAGGAAATAACTGTTATCTCTGAAGCTTCACATCAGAGATGTGAAGAAATTTTTCTTGTATCATATCAAAACCTTCATTCATTTTTCTCCTGGTGGTCTTTGTCACTCTTGCAAACCTATGGAGCATCCACCAGTTCCATCACACAAGAATCGCCACAGTTGGAGCCAAGAAGGGTCCTTGTGCAGGTAAGTTGCAACACCTGGGAGGTCTCTGAGTCAGGACTTCTGTTTGGGCAAGACTATGTACTCCAAAACAAAAGTGAACGTATCCCTTTTAGATTACCTTAGGGGAGGCAAACTAAAATAAAATTAGTAGCCTGAAATCGTTATGAGAATATCAATTTGTATGCTAGGCTGCTTGGGTATAAGTTAAATCATGCAAAATCAGCAGTTTTGCCACTGACTTTGGACAAGTCAGGATTTCGTCCTGACCTCCAGAAGCTACAAATAGTTCAGAAACAAGAATGTCTTAATCTCCTGTTATATATCCCGCTCTTCAGCTATTAAGTAGTCATATTTCCCTGTGTCCCAATTATTATAATCATTAAAAACAACTCTTGCTCTTGTATGTGTAGAGAACTCATTAAAACATACATGATTAAAATAGAAAAGGAAATGGAATGATGTCTGTGGCCTAAAATAAAAATATAACAATAATAGCACTGATACAGGAAATACACAGGATCTTGGGAAAGGCTCAGTGTTGGGATTCCTTCTAAACAAAGGAATGCTTTCATTGTCACTCCAAAAGCTGGTAATGCATTGTAGTTTCTTTCCATCCCCAAAGGCCTGAGAAAACCAAGAGCACTGAGATCTCCAGAGACAGTTAAGTTTTCAGTCCCCAAGCAGCAGGCTGAGCTGCATTTATTAATCTTTAGTCTATGTCATTTGGGACCCTAACATTAGGTACTGTAATTAGTCACCATGGGAGTTATACATCCCAAGTCCAAGACAGCTGTGTATAATTGATGCCATGGCACCAACAGGAGCAGACAAGCCCATTAAGAAAGCTGCCTGTCCTTCTCAGAACATGTTATTCCTTCAAATTATTTTTTTTAATGTAAATAATAAAGATACTCTGGAGTCTGTTTCAGTAAGGGTTTGTTAGCATTGCTTGTCCTGAGTGTTATGTGTATACAAATGAATCTGCTTATAAGTGAATACAGTTTCAGGGAATTGGAAGGAAAAACCTTAGTAACTTTAATGTGTTCATAAATATATAGATTCTCCCTTATAACAAACTGCTTAGCCCTCAGGAATGAAGTTTTGCTGCAGCACAAGTGTGTTCTGCAAGAGGAGGCCTCCAGGCAAGAAGCAGTTATCTCCCAGGCAGGTGAGCAGTGTGACAGGTTAATGGCAATTTGCTTTCTGATGTGGCTGACAGGAAATTGCTACTCTGCAAGAGCAGAGATAAGAAGAAATATGTAGTCGTGCCTTTTTTTCTGCTACAGCCAATTGTGATGGACTTTGTGAAGCTGGGAGTGAAAACAGTGTACCCAGTTAGGTGTATCACATCCATCCAATCAACAGTGCATGAGATTTTGTTCCTGAGAAAGAAATGTTAACAGGTAAGCTCTTCCTTACTCTAGAGACTTTTATCTTATTGCACTCAAGAGTCCTCATTCCAAAAAAGCACTGACAGATGCTAATTCTGGGCAGCAAGCTTAATGAGGTAGATGGAGATGTGTCTGTAACTCCTCATTAAAACCAAGGGTACTGACAACCTATTAACACTGTATTTAGCAGTTGTTGTTCTATTGTACTGATGCCACCACAATGTCCATGTACATTTTTTTCCTGCCTTATCCAGTTCTGATCACTCCCTCAGTTTTAAGCAGTTCTCAGCTGTTTTTTCCCTGTCAGCTACCATGTTTCTAAGGGGAAGACTGGAAGGCTAACAGATCCCAAACACATAGATTGAGTTTGCCATAGTCTCAAATACCTGAGGTAGGAAAAGTAGCTCTGTCATGGACACTAAATGTTTTGAGAGCAGGGGAGGAGAGTCATGGGTGAAGTCAGAAGTGAGTCAGGTGGATTTACATGCATTATGTCATGCATTCGTGCTGGGATCGGTGCATGATTGGATTTTGCAACTGCGACTTCTGTGTCTCTGGATCACAAAACCAAGAAGTTTTGAACAAATCCTTACCAGAAAATTTGTCTCAAAATGAAAATTATGATAGCTGGTTTCATTTCAGTTTTTCATCTGCCCAGAATAGGAGAAAAGTGAAAGCTGCAGACTAGAATTATTGATTTAAAGCTATGAGAAGGAAAGCAAAGCACAGCAGATCTGAATTCCTGCACACACAGAACAAAAACAGTTTTATATTAATGATGGGATTTTCCAGAAGACCTTTTAGGCACTCAAATTCTTTATTAGATCTACTCAGAAGTCACTGGTATATGTTTCTTCTGCAAAACAGGAATAACAGGCACTTTTTACAGTGCACTGAGAGCTATAGATAAAAGTGTGGTAGTTAGTAGTAGTGACTACTGCCTAGCAAGAGATTTTTTTAAAAACTTTCCTGTCAAGATTTTTAAGACTTTTGCACATCTACATGCCGATGCTGGATACAAACCTCAGCCATGATAATCCTATTCCAGTTCATGCAATTTTAAGAGTGAGAAGGTTAAAAATTACAAATACCAGAGGAGTTCAGCTAGACTTCAAGCCTCTCTTGGGTGCAGGTCCCAGGGAGGCTGCTCTGCCTGCCTCAGGCAGCTTAGCCTGTCGGACGCAGAGGCAGGAGAAGGAGCAGAGCTCTCCCTTCTCAGCAGCACCGGCACTGTTCTCACCCAATTTGCTGTTTGTGTGAATTCAAATCAGCAGGAGCCACTTTAGAGCACAGGGGAATAGGCTGCTCTGCCTCCCTTTGGGAAAACAGTAAAACACCTGCTAAAATACTGGATAGCCGAGAAAAAGAGGAGGCAATAATAATTGAAAATCTGCAGCAGTATGGAAATCTTGCTATGGATTTGATTGGTGCCAGGCTGTTATTCTGATCTTTATGGGAGTCATATGAACAGTTGTGAAATAGCACCTAAAGAACAGGAGGCAGGGAAGTGTGGGTAACTTCCACACATGACACTAGCAGAACAAAATTCTGTGGCAGAAAACCTGGCTGACATGCTTGTTTGTAACAGGGAATGACCGCTACTGGAGCAGGAAAAAAAGCAGGCTGAATGAGAGTGGAGACTCTGGGCAGGCACCAACTCAAAATAGCCCCCTCTATCCTTCCTTACAGCCTCTTGCTAAGAAGGGAAGGCCAGTTACAGGCTATCATGGAGCGCTCTGCTCTCTGTATGCAGTGTCCTCTTGGCAACGAGATCACAGACAAACCATACAACAGTAAAACTTTCTTAACTCCACTGTATGTTTATGCTGCAGAAGCACCAGGGTTGGAACTCTACCATACCAGCTGAAAAAAAAAAAAACAAAAAACAAAAAAAACATTTCTTCACGCTAAGTACCTACAATCTGCAATGGACAGACCAATATAAATAACAGACCACTAGATTACCACAGTTTATCTGGATTAATGCCTTTAACTTTGTTAACATTTGTTAAATTTTATTAAAATTAGTCTCTTATTAACTTTTTTGCATTCAGACTTCTAAAAAATAATGATGTTAATGCTCTAGTAGATTTGTAATTCAAGTAACTATAATCTATCTGCTTGTGGTTTCATATAGAAGAAAGCATCTTCACTTTCTGACAAAGTAGCATTAAATTGTTGCTGTGCTTCACTGCCAATGCAGTTCCTTTTCAGCGTCAAGACAAAATGATCCTTACGTACATTTAGCTTTTATTTGTGATTTTCCTCTAGAGGGAAAAAAGCTAAATTGGTTTGATTATTTTAATTTTAAGGGGAACTGTTCTAAATATTGAAAAGAATCTATTATAAAATTAGCAAGCTTAATTTTTTTTCTTTAGTTGATTTGTAACTTCTCATTAGTGCTGCCTATGCTAATGTTGTATGGTAAGGGTATCCCTGAGTGCTGAAATGTGTATCCTTTAAATGAACCAAACATGCCAAGTCTTGTGTCTGCAAATTCAATGTCTGTTAGAACTGCAAAATCCTAGCAGACTAATTTATGCATGTTTTACTTTTTCCTAAAATTTATAAGCAATTTAAGATGACAGAAAATCTAATACTTATAATAAAGCTAGTGTTCCCCTTGCAGAAAAGAGAGTTGCATAGATCATGATGGATTTTTTTGCTGACATTTATGCCAGAAATATAGCGGTTCCACAGATTTCTTTGTAGTTAGACCTTGTCTAACCATCAGATTTAGAAAATCAGCCCATGTGGCAATGAGATACTGTACCTGACAAACTTAACAGCCTAACAGGTTGAATTGTTTTAGGAGAGATTACTCATGAGCTATTAATCTTAGCATAATAAAGCCTTTGACTGACTTCCTAAGGACCTGAGTGCAACTCATAAGTAAGCTACTCTTATTTACTAGTTACTGAGAACAATCAAAGTGTTTCTTTGCAGTACACAGTCTTGCATGGACTTGCCAAGCCAGACTAGCCCGGTGCTGTGCTGAGAGCCTTTACCTCCCTCTGATGGACTGAAGGCTGCTTAGGTCTTGAGAAGCATCCAGCACCTGGTGGGACCAAACCCCAGAGATCTAACTGGGATCTAAGAGTTCCTAGTTCTTATAACGAGCAATTATTACACTGTCTGTCTGTGCTAGCAAAGTGCATAAATCTGTAATAACCAAGATCAATACCAACTCTGTTACTAAGCAGATGCTGTCTCCCAACCTCTGAGCATCTCATTAAAAGGACTTGAGAGAACACGAAAGAGGACATTGTTGTGGGTTTGAAACAAATACAACGTATTGCTACAGAACTTATTAGAAACAAGTACCTGCCTGTTGTGTAGAAGAAACTTAACACTCTGTCAATCCCATAATAGACATTGTTACCTTGTTTATGTATGAATTCACAGAGCGAACTCAGGCAAGTATTTAGCTAGGATATACATACTATTCTTTTAAGATCTTCACTGCACCTACAGGACACAGAGACCAATAATGAAACAGACAACACTGGCAGAAACAGGGTGACTTGATCAAGGTCACACAGCTAGTTGGTGGCAGTGGTTGGAGACGAGTACTTCTCACCAACCTAGTGCTTTACCCACTCTACTGAACTGGCTTGGTAAGTGAAAGATGCAGATCAGGGACCTGCGGTAAATATTAAAACCAGAAGAAAAACTTATTCTTTAAACAAAATGTAAAAATGATGCTCTGTCCTTTTCACCTGATATGAAAAAGCTGGGGTTCAATTACATTATGGTTTCAAAAAAAATCTCTCCTACCTACCATTTTGTTTCCTACTCTCTGAAATTAAAACCTAAATTCAATGGGTTGTAAACAGACCACAAGTGAATCCATTTCTCAAACACAGAAACAGTAGCACAAGATGCAGCTAGCTGTGAGAATCGAGCACTTCGGAATTTCAGGGATGCCTGGCTCTAAAGCTTACTGCTCAAGGAAATTTCGAATAATGATCCAGTATCACACTGCTTGCAGAACGGACAGGTTTTCCATGGAAGAACTGACATAATATAATGGCTGACAAGTCAGTCAGACAATGACCAGGATAAAATAATGGTGATGGAGGTCAGAGGAAGGCATTAGAGAAGTGTTCAAAGCAGCTTGTTGAAGAACGGCTGCAGCCATGGTATTTTTCTCTCTGGTGCACGGAGGCTCCTTGCCTGCAGTGGCATTTCATATACCTCCTGGCTAGAGGTATTGCCAGGACAGAGGGGGAGTGCCTGGAGGAGCAAAATGGACAATCATCTGGTTTGAGAAGTGCATGTGCAAAATATTGTGAAAAGCTGATTGTGCTTAATGGAGCTACCAGATGAAATGCTGTATCCATGGTATCTAAGAAAGTGATTCATGTCACTGCTATAAATACCAACTTGCTTGGAAATAATATATTCTAGTAAAATCTGCATTTGGACTGGATTTGCACAACAGGCTTGTGCTGAGATTCCAGTTCTTTCAGATGTTAATGATACACAGTATATCTTGAAGAGCAGCAGGATGAAGTATAAAAGGTACATAGCCATAAAACAGCTGAAGCCCAAAGAAAAGTCCCCCTCCACATGCTCTACCTCTCTTTCTTTTCTCAGATGACAGCACGACAGGTTGAACACCATGCAGTCACTAGCACAGTGCCGAGTTGCACATTGTCACTCTGACAGCCTGCCATCCTCCCTGGGATAAGCGTGTTATTGAGCATTATTTTGAGTGCATCAAATTGAGAGGAAACATTTTTGTATATATCTTCAAAAGCTTAATGCAGAACTGTAATTCAAGGCTTTTGCTCCACAGAGAAATGAGTAACTGGATCCTCCCTGACACTGCTTTCAGCCATTATGAATATAGTGATGCACCTGGAAAGAAATGTAGCTGGTAATGGGATAAACATTAAATATCTGCATGACAGTTTACTTGGATCTTTCCTGGGGAGCCAGAATACCGTAGTAAAGTAGCTGAAAATTCCTAGAAGAAACAACAGAAATCATAAGGTAAAGAAATCAGGCAGAAATTCACTGACAATCTGGAATTCACATCAGCAAATATCTTTGGATGTTTGCACTTGGAAAGGAGAATACAAGTTGCCTCCTCAGGGAAAAAAGGCAGCCATTCCCAAACCAAAAAAGCACCACTGAAGCAAATGCAGATATTTCAGAACACATCGAACAGCTAATTAAATGAGCATGGAAACAGAATTCTCTCTCCTTTTCTTGCAAAGTGTTAATGGACATGAGTAAATTGAGAGAAGACAGGGCTGTAACTCATATCTGTTCTGCAGTGAGGGGTCTTTAGGTATTATAAATTAGACTTCTTTAAAATTATATTGTATTTTTAATAATTTTAAAGACAGTTAATTCTCTAGGAGAGACAAATAGCTTTCTCATTACTGAACTTTCTTCTCCTTGTTAAAAATATTCTCTAGCTCAGTGAAGAGACGAAAAAAGTCAGTAAGCTGAGTTGGTTCAACACTACAAAACTTTGAAAAAAAAATAAATTGATAGATAACTCCTCCTCCTCCACTCAGATACATAAAATTAATGAAATCTAATAGCTTTGGTATTTTTGCATACATTATTGAAATGGAAAGGTAACCAAATTTACATTCTGTCAGCACCCCCTTTACTACATACTTTTGTTGAGATGAGCAGTTTCACAGTATATTAAACTTCAGGTTAAACTAACCTAGGTTAGCTTAAACATACAACAGGAATCAACGGAGAAGCATGGGTAGATAGTGTTCTAATATCGCTGTTGAACATCTGTTCTGAGTTACCAAAAGTCCAGCTGAAAAACAAATATTTCCACTATAAATCAACCAAAACATTATGCTGACTGTTGTAACAGATGCAAAATGATTCTGGCTCACTCTGTCCTGTGGTTTGGCTCTTTCCTTAAAATTGCTGTGAATATATTTATTTACACACTTCAAGAAATACACATTTGAAATGTGTATTTAAGCTTGCGTAGAATACATCTAATGTTAGTTCAAAGCTAATGGTATCTTGATAGGCTATTCTGTTAAGTACATATGCTACCAATTAGCATAAACTCTAGGCACAGCCTTCCAGATAAACTAGGTCTACAGCAATACCTAAAAAAGTTTCTTTCTCAAGTGCTCTGAACATGTCAGCTTAGTATTACTAGTGTTTATGAATTGGAGTTTATATGTAGGGGAATATTTGTTTTGTTTTTTTGTACTCATTCTATTCTGCTGTGCTTTGGGTTTGTTTTTTTCCCCATTGTTAGTACTGCTGTTCATCTTTAGTTTCATCACCTAAATGAATCAAAAGATATATTGATTTAGGTGGAATAAAGACATGAGATTTGTTTTCTAGACATGAAATTTGGAAAAAAGATTTGCAAGAAACTTCCCATTTAACGATAACAGTATGTAAATAAAATGGTCTGTTTAGGCGTAAGTTGTAATTCCATGATTTTAGGTGTCTAAATATACTTAACTGCATCTAAGCAAGTCTGATTAAAAACGCTTTCCTTTTTAAATTATTTCATATGTTCCAGATAAGCCAGAAAATGAACTACGCTACCATAAACAACAGTAAAATCTTGAAAGGGGGGAAAAAAGGCAAGTCATTTTGGTTTATTCCCCTCTTTCTTTGCACAAAATATATTTTGGGGGAGAATAAACAACGCTGTGTTTTGAGGTTTTGTACTTGTTAATCATTTTCGGCCTTAGATGCTTGGAGAAAAACAGCATGTGTAGACTAAATATAGCTGTGCCTTTTATGACGGTTGGGAAATGGAAGCTGCAGGCTAGTAATCCAGCCCACAAGCAATAGGAACACATGTTTCGTCCAAAGATGTGATGATAGCAAATGGGGTACTTAAGGGAAGTAAAAAAGCACAGCTTACATTATCATAGTGGCATGTGTTGAACTGGAGTTTTCAGGACTCTGTTAAGGCAAATGGAAATCATACAGAGGGTTTCAACCATACACTTACTTTTCCCCTTCAGAGATCTGAAAATTATTAGAAAAGTATAGGACCACATTTTCTAAAGGCAGTTTGTTAATGAAGGCATAACAGTAAAATGTCTGCATATATTTAAAACAGCCTAAAATGTGTATTTTGTTTAACATTTCTATTTGTAAAGAGATCAAAACATAAATTCTATATAAGAGACAGGTAGACTTTGTCACTTTTCTGGCATTGTACATTTGCTTTATATATTGTTAATCAGACATAATTTGGGCCTCAAAAAAAATCTCATTAAAATTCTGAGTAGTGATGTTGGCAAGAAGCCATCTAAAAAGCCTCTATTTCTTCCTTTGATAAGTTTGAAACAGCTATAACAAACAGTAAAAATAAGATCATAGCCTTCTTTTTCATGTCAATCAAAATAATGTATTCTCCAGGTCAAAGCCTTTTAAGGGAAAATACAGGCAGACATCCTTATTTCTTTCCATAGGCTGTCAGAAGGCTATAGAAACTGTAAGTATGTTTATGTCCTTTGGCAGTTAAAAATATATATATATATATATATATAACCTACAAAAATGCTAGCTGTGAGCCTTGAAAAACAACTTATTCTGCAAGGCAATTAATTAGTTTCAAGATTTTATAAAAAAGGTTTAAGAAGTGAATGGAAATAAAATTAAGTCAGAGGTGTTTATTTTTAAAACTAATTATGCCTTATGCTTTCAGTATAGCTTGAAGTCTAAATCCTTGACCAGGGAAACACACAGAGAATATACTTAGTCCAAATACAGTCAACTGTGCAGCTAAATTTCTGCAGATCAGGGCATCACTTTTTCTTTAAAAAAAATAAAAAAATAAAGACTTTAAAAAAATGTTTGAAATGCTTGAAGGCAGAATAGAGCAACAAACAACAGCAATCTTTTTATTGTTTCTCTCATCTGCATGTATATTTAAGGTCTACATGATAAAGTTGCCAGCTATCATTGTATTTTTCTTAATTAACGCATGTGTTTTAATTTAATGAATAAAAACATTTTTACAAAGCTGAACACTGCTTGAAATGGCAAATACTATGTCTGTCTTTTAATGCACACCTTTTCAGCACACATCTTTCCTCATAGGGGTCATCAGTAATGAGTCTGTCCTTTTGGAAGATAACAAGGGTAGCAGAAGTGTCACCTTCTGTGGAGGGTTGTTGTCTACAGCAAAAAGAAGATGTAGGAGTACTTCGGGTTTGAGCAGGCAGAATCTCTTCCTTTCGCTTTGAGCTGAATTCCCAGGACGCAGCTGTTCCATCTTGCGTCATTGCAAGTGGCAGCCCTGGGACTATGTTCAGACAAAGCCAACATATGATTATGGGAAAATACCTCCTTTTTCTCCAGATAAACAGAGAAAGGCATATGACTGAAATCCAGCTTTGGATGCTCCGTGAGTACCACTAAAGCTGATTCTGTGTTTGAAAATGCATTTAAAAATCCATGTTCCTCACACACTATTTTTTCCAAGCCTTTTAAACTATAAATCTTTGAGATAAATCTTATAAACTGTAAATCTTTGAATCTAGATGATCTCCAGAGGTCCATTCCAACCTCAACTATTCTGTGATTCTGTGAGACATCCAATCAGGCTTTCTGTATCAAATAAAGTAGGGCAATACATGCACAGAATCCAACATACATTTGCCTCTTAAGTCAGTGTTTGTTGATACTATCTGTATGTTGCATTACGGTATTTGCAAAAGTAGGTTTCCAAAAACAAGAGAAGCCCAATATACTCATATTGAACATACTCAGTGTGTGCATTCTGACACTGACATAGCAAATAGATTCTAAATTAAATTTATGATGAGAAATTTAAATAAAATAAAATGATCCTCAACAGAAAGATAAGAGTTGATTCTAACAGAATTCCACTGTGTTTGGGCTGTTTGGATGGGGGTACTGTGGTTGAAATTAGTGTTTAGAAACTGTTCTGCTGCTGCTGGATATAACAAAATGAAAGTAAAAAAAACAAACAAAAAAAAAAAAACACTGTCCCATTGCAAGCGTTAATGGATCCAATTCTACAGAATAAAGTGCATACGTAGTAATAATGTGTGCTACTTCAACTCATTTCTGCTCTTTTTCAATATGTGCTGTTATGATGATTCTTTCACAAAGAGACATAGCATGACTTTAACGTGTTTATGTTTAGAAGCCTGATTTTTGTCTATAAGGTTTACCCCAGTTTTCCAGAAAGTCAGGCTTTCTTGCCAAAGATGAAAGAGGTTCACCACGTTTCTGGGATTCTTAACAACCTAAGCCCATAGGATTAAAAACAAAACTGGTGGGGAGTGTGTGTGTGCGTGTGTGTTTCTTTGACAGGGAAACTTGGGAGTAAGGTAGATGTCACAGAACTGAAGACAAAAGTACACAACAGAAACAAAACACAAGCTTAGGGCAACTGTCTTATACTCTGGAACCCAGGGGTACTAAGCACTTCAGTGACTGTCACAGACAGTATTCAGTTCTGAGTTTTATGGATCCAGTTCTGATAAGCCTATGTATGCAAAATGCTTTGGGCTAAATTCTGCCTTGACCTTCCTTGGCATCATGCCTCCGGTAATCTTTCTGAAAACAGCCATTTGAAGTCAGAGAAATCTAGGTCATCAACTTCAATAGAAATTCTGCTTGAATACAGAGGAGATGCTCAGGCCTTGCACTTCTCACTCCTCTCCTCTCTTACAGCTCTGCTTGGGGATGGGCTGTTTTATTCTGCGCTCATGGGTGCTCTTCTCCTATATCCAGTAAAACCAATGCCAGCTTCCAAAATCAAACAGTCTGAGCATGTAAGAACAGCTATTTCTAATTGTCTTTCTGCTGCATGCAAGCCAGCAAGGAGAAAGGAATAGGAATGGAGTGCAGATGAATAAATGGCAGGATCAAGTTGTTTCTCCCATTAGCACCGGCTGGGAGTTGTCCTTACTCAGAGAAAGGTTTGACAACAAAAGAAACCAGCTACTTCATTATCACTTTTCTCAATACAGTTGACACCTTATTTAACTGGTCAGTTGTAACTATTAGGTCTAAAAAATTCCCTATGGCACAAAGGGCTCTAGACACTTGAAATGAGCTTGAGAGGCTGGTTAATGCTTTACAAGGTTAAGATTGCTTTAAAAAAAGCATAGCAAACTATTTGTTCCAAAAATGTAGTGGTCACTAAGCGTACCTCTTGCTTAGTTCAAACCAGGTCAGCTGCCCAGGCAAGTACATGATTTGATCTACTGTCACATTAAGGGCTGACTGTAAACTTTGGCAGAGAAAATTGTATTAATCTTTCAACTCATAGCATATAAGCAATGACTAGTACTACCTATTTTTCTGAGAATTGGAATGTCTTTTGGAACCGCCCCAGATTACTTAAGAGAAGTTCCTCTGCCATCACCCAAAAGCAGTTCCAAACCTGTCTCTCCTGCATTCAGTTAAACAAAACAAAACAAAAACCCCCAAACCAGGTGGAGGCAGAGCATGGTTCATTCAAAAAGCATTTTTCTTCTCCTTATGAGGAACCACTGCTGCTTGCTTAGCTGCACACAAAGTGGACAACAAACATCAATGTCTAAGTAATTCAACACTGTTGGTAATAGCTTTTGCTTGGAGAGCTGAGCAAGGGCTACTTCCAGAATTTTTATGTTGGGGAAGGACGTGTTCCTTGGTGCTTCTTGAAATGGCCTTCAAAAGCTGCTGCTGCTTAGCACCAGTTAGGGTGTGGGTATTCAAATGTACGTTTTTGACTTTTTTATATGCCTCTGAGGTATGGCCGTATCGTATGGTATGATACGGCCATATGGTATGGCCTTACATAGAGGACAGTCCCAGCTAAAATGGAAATGCTTCTCTCTTACAGGACAAATTAGAACTAAAACAAATGATGGATCTCAAGTCTCTTCAAATTCTTTACTCTGTTTTCTTGCATATCTCACTTGCTCCTTTTATCCATCATCTTGGCTTCTAAAAGGCAGAGGCAAGGAGCTCTGTCAATAAGCCAGTATGTATTTAAGTTACACTTTTCATAAACTATTTGCTTTTCTGATCTGCCCTATGCCTTGATCCCCAAACCAGCTCTTCCGAGTTATCCTCTCCTTTCATTTAGTAGCTTGTAATCCTTCTCCCTGCTTTTGCAATTCTTTTTTGACAGAACATACTCAAAAGAAAGCAACCTAGGAAGAATAAAAGTAACATTGCCAGTCTAACTGCTCTCCTATGCGTACCCAATCAGAGGAAGTTTTGCTCAAGTTTGAGAGACTTCTTGAAGTGCAAATACAGTAATGACTCCTATTTCATTCTGAGACAGAATGACATGGTCAGAGAAAAGGATGGGATACTTCAGACCAATCTATATTAAACAGGAAAATCTAGATTGTAAGTTGATTATGATTAATATATAACTGTCTTCCGGCACAGGATCAGTCATCTTTCCATCCATCAGTACCTACATCATGCTTAATCCTGATTACTGTGCAGTCTTCCTTGCCCAGCCAATCTTATCAGTGTTTATAGAGAAAATACAAGTAGACCCCCGGTCAGATGGATCTCTAGAGAAAATATTCACTCATGCTTTCTACATGGGAAGAAAAACTGCGCTGTTATTTCCAGAGGACATTTCAGAACAGAATTGCCAATTATCATCACAAACTATGGGAATGCAAAATAATGTAAGAGAATGGGAACTGCAGTAAAATAATGGTGCAAACCTATGAACCATGCTAGGAGATATTTTAGTAAAAACAAGAAGGGCTTCTTTTAAAAAAAATATTTTAAATAATCTTTGTGAAAAAAATCTGCAGCTCAGTTTAAAAAATTGATATGAGTAAGTAGATTTGGCAATAAGAGAATAATCAGATTTAATTCATGTCAAGAGTTACAAAAACATATAGAGTACTTTAAATCTTCACCCCAGCTGAAAGACCAAGATTTGAGTCAGACTGCTGAAACCCAAGTGCCTAATAAGCAGTTCAATTCTCAGAGAGGCGGAAGCGCCGAATCTCTGTGCGCACGCTGGGTGGGCACCGGGAGAAGCGCAGAACTGCCCATACTGCCTCTGGATAGGCAGATGAACTCCAGGGGCAACCACAACCAGGTCTGTCAAGAAAGGCAGGAATTCGGTAGATTTTGGTCATTAATTTTTAGTCATAAGGCTTAAAATACTGATGGGGAGTATTTTTTCCAAGAGTCTTTCTTTTTGTCTTTTTTTTTTTTTTTTTTTTGCCTAGGTTACCCCCGCGATCACGGACTGGAACGCAGCCGTGGCCATTTATCTTACTGGTGTACCAGCCAAAACCCATTGGGCTGCCGAGCCAAGGCGAGCTGGCAAAAGGCTGAGCAGGAGTAACGAGGGCGCTGTGCGAGCAGCCGGGGAGCGGGCCGAGCTCCCGCGGCCTCGTTTCACCCTTTCCACACCAGCCGCTGCTCGGCACCCCGCTGCGGGCGACGAACGGCCCCTCCCCCCACTGCGGTTACCGCCGGCGCAGGCTGGGGGCCGCGCGCGCCCCGCCCCGCCCCGCCCCCACCATTGGCCCAAAGTAGGTCAGCGCGCGCTCACGTGACGCCCCCGCCCGCCCGCGGCGGCGGCGCGCGGGACCCTCGCGGCGGCGGGGTGGGGGGGGTGGGCGGCCGGGGCTGCCCCCGGGGGCCACCACGACGCCCCTGGCGACCCGGCTGCCGCCTCAGCGCCCAGCGGCGCCGCGACGTTGGCGCGGGCCTGTGCTAGCCGGAGAGCAGAGGACTCGCAGCAGGGGAGTCTGTCGGCGTGAGCTACTGCGCTTGGACTTGTGTGGAAAGACTCCTTAAAAATGTAGTTTTGGGCGGTTTAAATTGCCTTTTCAAGCTGTCTTGGTTAGAGAAGGAAAGAATTACATAAAATCAGGATGGTGGAAAGATGTATATTAAGTTATGCATACTTAATTTGAAAAATGGCATGTTTGGACCACGTAACTGATCAAACTTCTGTGATGAAAACACCAGGCGCAGAAACATAAACATTGGCTGAGATTTTTTTTTTTTTTTTAATTGGGGACCAAACAAGATGTTTTCTATACAGAAACAAAATAAATACATAGCTGTCATAGTCTCTCATATGCTATAGAATAAACATTCCCTGGGTGATTTTGCTAAGAATACATGCCAAAAATGGCATGTATTTTTGACTAGCTGGAAAGTGCAGAAATCCAATTTGTGTATAATTAGCTCTATTTTGGTTGTGTTAGACTTATCTGGAGAGTGTGGGGTCAGCCACTGGTAGAAACAGTATGAATTAATTGCAGATCACTGTTGAGAAAGTGTAGCCAGTAAAAAATGGTAACTTGTAGGTACACATAACACTTACTAATGTTTAAAAACAACTTCCTGTCCTGACAGCCTGTGAATTTAGGCTCCTTGGTATGAAAACTGTCTATGTGGCAAGACTGCGGAATTAAATTATTGCTCCTGTTGGAGTGTGAAACTGAAAACAACTGCTCAGGCACAGTAAATACTCTCTGGTACTTGTCCCAGCTTTTCTGGCTGGTCTGTAGGTTGGAAAGAATTGTTTCACTTTTCTTGCTGAGGAAATTCCCAGCTCCTACTTGCTGGGAATGCATAGCCTGTAATTATACTTGGTCCTTACTGTCCTTTTGCATGTTTTTGTTCCACACCTGCATAGAGTAAACAATTTACTCCACTCAGTATCAAGTAGTGAAACAGAACAGTTTTCCTGTCATTCTGGTTCATTAAAAATATTTCTTCTTTTGCATGCATTTTGTACAAACTGGTCATAACCATAAAAACTTAGGTACTTCTGCCCAGGTTGAGCTTTTGTAACATCACTAATTAATTTTATTTGTTATTGGTGTTTCCCAGTTTCTGTATTACTTTCACATCTTTTATTTCTACTTACTCTTCTTTGTTGCTTACCCAATCTCCTAAATATACTTTACACTGCCGAGAAAAACATTCTGTACTACGTTTACATATGCATTGCCAATCATTGTCCTCCTCTTTATGTTATTCACTTTATACTTACCTAATTAAAGGTTCCCAATAACTAGCAATTTGGCAGTCTTAGGCAACATTGGTATGTGTACAATCATTTAATAATCTAGTGCATTTTTCCTGGGTAGGTGACTTGCAAATTACTGTGCTGCTGTTATCATATTACTCCATGAAGCCCCTCCTGTCATGAACCTTGCTAGATCAGTAGCATTTGAAAGTTCTTTCACAATCTCTTCTCAGTTGTTTTCTATAAATGTTAATATTACGCTGTCTCTGGTTCTGAAGGGCCTGATGACTGTAATTTTCAACCTTCAGATTTTGGTGATGGCATTGCAATTATACTCTTGATTTGAATGTACTTTGGACTTTGGCTTCTGCTGTTAGCTGGATCATCTGACCAGACACTAGTGAAAATGCATTTACTCATAGATACCTTTCAGTATGTATTGCCTGGGTAATAAGCAGAGAACGTAACTGTTCAGGGCAGCCTTCTGTTCCTCATAAGGCATACTGCTTTTGTTTCTAAATACTGGACATCATTGAAATTAATAACTTACGCAAACACACTACCTGTATCAGCTTATAGTAAGTACTTATTATTGTATGTATGTGTAAATGGTGAAAGAACTGACTTTTGAGGAAAGAATAGTAGAACTAAATAGGTATGGTACACCTTGGCAAAGAGCCACCCTAAAAAGATGAGAAGCAAAAAGACGTAAATGCTTACAAGAATCTGAAGGGTGGAAGTTACCATAGCTAGAGTGCAGCTGTTGAATGGAGCAAACATGGAGAGCGCTCAGTTCCTGAGGGCGGCTGAAGGCCAAAGTGGATAGAAAACCAGCTGTGCATGCACCCAGGATCCTAGAAAGCAGAAAGAGGAGAACCACTTCAGATAGAAGATGTAGGAAAGATACGGAAATCTTGGTAATGGTGAAACCTATCGCACCCTGGTTTACGTAGGTAACTGGTGAGAGGAGCAGTCTTCTTATGGAAATAAGGTGTATTAGAAAATCTGTTGGGTCTTTGACACTAAATGCTAGCTGGCCCAATAACTGTTTGCTTTAGAAACATACAGTATTATTAGCCTCTAGATAAAATATTATTAGCCTCATCCCCTCCGGGGCCCCAGTGCAGAGTTTTTTTGGGGTTTTTTTTGTTTTTTTTTTTTTTTTGGGGGGGGGGTGTTCCAGCGGTGTTCACAACACGCGAACACTTCCAACACGCCGCACTCCCCCCACACGCACACCCGCCCGCTCCCCGCAGGGCCGCCGCCGCCGCCTGCTCGCCCGTTACCTCACGCTCGGATGCACCGAGCTAGGTCAAACATTCAAACTCGTTAACATTCCTCCCGGTTACCGGGGAAACGGCTCGCGGCCGCGGGCTCGCCGCGCGAGGCTCCCCGCGTGCCGAGCGCGGCGCTGGCCTCGCCCCCCCACCCCCCCCCCGCGCCTTAACGGCCGCCCGGGCGCGGGCAACGGCTGCCGCGCGCGGCCGCGGGGGGATGTGGGCGGAGGGGGGGGGGGGGCACGGCGGCCCCCTCCCGCGGGGCGGGGAGCGGTGGGGAGGGGGAGGAGGGCGGGGCCGGCCGCCGCGCCTCCCGCGCCAATGGCGGGGCCGCGCCGCGGCTGACGTCACCGCCGGCAGCGCCTGCACATGGGCACGCGGCCGGGCGCGCGGCGCAGAGCGGGCGGCGGGAGTGGCGGTGCTGCTGCTGCTGCTGCTGCTGCGCGGCGGAGGCGCCTTTCCCCGCTCCCCTGCTCCGGCGGCCTCCGGGCGCCCCTCGCCAGCGCCGCTCCGCCCCACGTAGCTTTCCGCTCTCTCCCCCCGCCGCGCTTCGCAGCGGGCCGCGCCGGACGAAGAGAGAAGGGAAGGAGCCGCAGGCCGCCGCGCAGCAGCCAGCCCCGAGGGAGAGCCCACCATGTCGCGGCCGCTCCCGCTGAACCCCACCTTCCTACCTCCCACCTACGGGGTGCTGAAGTCCCTGCTGGAAAATCCCCTCAAGCTGCCGCTTGCTCACGAAGACGGTGAGGCTTCCGCGGGCAGCCCTGGTCCCCGGGGCCGGCTCTTCCCCCCCCCCGCCCCGGAGTCGGGGCCCCTCTCACGGCTCCGGGCGGGCACCCCGAAATGGCGGCCCTACCCCCCCCCCCCCAGCCGCCTCTTCAGCCCCGCGCCTCGCTTTCCCTTTTCTCCCCTCTCTCCCCCTCCCCCGAAAGGTGATTAAGTAATAGGATGATTTCCGTAAGGATATTAGACGGTGGATGATAAGAGCGGTGTGTCTAGTCTAGCGGAAGGCGGTGGGATTTTTCCTCCGCCGCGGCGGGGATGGCTACGGCCGGCTGGAAAAATAAAATTAACGGGCCAGCTCGGTCCTTTCCTCCTCCTAAACGTCGACGTATGGGAGCATCTGCCCCCGCACAACCGGCAGGCGTTTTAACATTAAAAAGTTGGAACTCTTCTGTAGAAAGCTAAGATAGAGCAGGCTTAATTGCACTTTCAGTATAATTTCCAGTCATTCAAATCTGTGTTATAAACAAAACCCCCTGTGCGGCAGATTGAAGACTTCTCACGCGCTCGGCGTCCCGACTTTCGTCTGGATGCCGCTTGCAACATTGCAGCGGGGTCAGATGTAATTAAAAAGGAAATGCTATGAAGGCGGCATGGTAGCTTGCAGAAAGCTTTATCGGTTTAAACTGTAGCGTATCTTGTTGAGAAATCAAGTGCTCCATTCAAAGTGTGCATTGAAGTTACTAGGTGTTTTTAATAGAAGCAGATAGGATTTTTTTTTTTTTTTGCTTTTTCTGTATCTCTTGATTTTTTTTTCTTCTTCTTGTGCATGTTAGAATATATATTCTGTCAGACTTTACCATTGCTATAACTTTGTAACTTAAAAGCATTAAGTTTTAACATCGTTATTGTTTCTGTAAATGATGCCTTGTGTTATTTATTGCTTCCTATGAGGCTCCCTATAGGGCTTTTAAAGCATCTTAAAGCAAGCAGTACAAGTATTTAATTTGAAGGCTACTTTGATTGTATAAGGACTAGCGAGATTTATTATACTGTTGTACTTAGGTTTAGGGATTTGGGATCAAAATCTTCCCTTTTCAACAAAATACAGTATCCAGCAAAATCTTCCGGGTTGCTTTATTAGCTTGAATACATACTCTTAAGAAGCCTGTGAGTACTTATTCAAACTGCCGTTCAAAGCCAGACATGCAGTGGAATTGTTAACTAAAAATATAAGGAAATCTTAAAAACATGGCTGGATCCAGCAAAGGTGCTCAGCTGTCACGTCCCTCTAGTTCTCTGTGAATAGAATGAATTGAAGGAGTTATTTTTATGAAGGGAGTATTTACCTCTCACATCTGAGAGAGTACAGGAGGAATAATTGAAGTAGTAATAGTAGCTAGTACTTTAATTACTCAGCTCTTACATCTTTATTATGTGTTTTCTTTAAGCATTCGGTAAAGAGAAAGACAAAGAGAAGAAATTAGATGATGACAGCACCAGTACCACAGTCCCTCAGTCAGCTTTCTTGGGCCCAACATTATGGGACAAGACACTGCCATACGATGGAGACACTTTCCAGTTGGAGTACATGGACCTGGAAGAATTCCTCTCAGAAAATGGCATTCCACCCAGCCCAAACCAGCATGAGCATAGCCCGCACCAGTCAGGTCTCCAGCAAGCTACCTCAGCATCACCTTCTGTCATGGACCTCAGCAGCAGGGCTTCTACTTCAGTCCACCCAGGCATGGTGTCGCAGAACTGCATGCAGAGCCCAGTCAGACCAGGTAAATCAGCTGTAAGACCTTCCCTATGGATTTGGGCACAAGCCTGCCCCTGTCCCCCATCCCCTCAATCCCTGCCAGTATAAATCACTGTTTCCACTGTATAGCTGACAGGCAGCTTAGAGTGGGCAAATATGATTCAAGACATTGATACGCCAAAAAATAAAAATAATAGCTCTCATTATTGCTAAGTTACTCTGCAGCGTTTTTTGTTTAAATTATGTCAGGAAGCTCTGGGAATTCTAAGGAAACTTGCTTGTCACTTTTTCTTCACTGGTAGCCTGGCTATTAGCAAATGAAAAAACACCTACAGAATAGCAGTGTGTAGATGCCACAGTGTTAAATGAACAGGGAGGACCACAAAAGAATGTGCTTTTGTTCGGCCAATATTTGATGTAAGAGGACAGGAACCATAGTCCAGGCAATTATCTTGAACTATCTGGAGCTGAGTTTTGATCATAGTGCACTGTTCAAACCCATTTGATATCAGTGGAAGTCTTCTCTTAGTTTGTTAGCACTTTAATTCGTCCCTTTAGAGATGCTAGTACAAATCCTGGATAACTGCCGTGGCTTTACATGAGCACGGCTGAGATCATGGTGTGGGGAGTAGTGTCAACACTGAAGTTTGGAAAACATGCAGTTGTTTTATTGTGCTCTTCTGCTCACACAAGGTCTGCTAGACCAACGTGTGCTGTTGGGAGCAGGAAACCACTCCTCTCACTTCTGCTTGATCATTTGCCATGCTCAGCGTGCGAAGTCATTGTCAGAATCATCTGATAAGGAGGCAAAATAAATAAATAGAAGGACAAAAGTTGTGGAGCAGGATGAAGTAGAATTCAAGTCTACAGCATTCCTTTCTCATTGAAAAGAAAAACGTCCTCCCAAAACACAACACATCTGTCAACAGACTCTTTGGTCTCAAGTCAGAAGTGTGCCCCGAAGTCAAAATGTGTCAGAAGTCTGTGGGTTTTACTTGATCACCTTCACTTATAGTGGATTTTTCATTGTTAGATATTTCATTTTCAAGGCATTTCATAGTTAACCAGTAACTTGTATTGGTTTTCAAAATTAAAAATATTTGGAGTTGGCAAGGGAAATATAAAATAAAGCCTTGCTTTTCCTGAGCCAGTTCTTAAAAATAGTGTGTATATGCTGCCTCATTTTCTGTTGCGTATAAATGCGTAAAATTAAAAGCAGATAATGTGTCCTCATTCTTTTTTTTGGAGGAGCCTGATTATGTGCCAGACTCCTAATGATCACCTGTCAAAATTTATTTGTAATCAGCTGTCCACATGACTTTTTTTTTGTAACCTATTGATTTTTTGAGATTTTTCTTGTGTTATTTGTAGCTCAGCATTATGAACTGTTCTCACTAGAAACTGTATACTTTTGTACTCTTGTAAAAAGTCAGGTCTCGGGGTGGGATAAATCATCTTAATCTGCAGTTTTTACTTTCTGTGCCATCCTGTTTTTAAGAATAATGTAGATTTTTTTTTGTTATTTTTTTCTTAAAGAGGAGTTCATTTCACTACTTAAAGTAATATATTTCTTCTCCCAAATCAATATTTTTCTTTTGGTGCCTCGTCTTATGAAAATCTTATATTCAGAGTCTATTTTGAGGATCCTTTTTATTTGAGCAAGTTTTAAAATAATAAAAATTTATTAATTTGATTTGTAAAAATACATAAAAATGACCATTTAAGGAGATCATAAAAGGACCAAGGCAAACGCGCAGTTTTGACGTAGGAGTTAGTCTAGAAGTAAATATTAAAATCATTATAATGGAGTGTTTTTGTTAGTATATCCTCCAAGACTTTTTTTAATCATCATGTAAAGTTTTTTTTTTTTTTTTAATTGGTGTGAGCTACTGTTTCAGTATGCATTGCTGTTGCAATCTATATTACTGTAATAAAGTCAAGAACAAATAGTATAAACATTCAATAAAAGTTAATTTCGTGCGACTTTATTGCTAGGAGAACTGACATTTTTAGGTGATAGCAATTCTTTCAAAAATGTGATAGTGGTGAATTTTGTATTGCTTAATGTTACAACTGAAGCCTGTCTGAGAGTATGGACCCTGACTTTGGAAAGGGTCACATCCTGAGCTTTTCACATCCCTAGTCACTACTTTAAATGACTTCCCAGCGTTTGGCATCAGTGTATATCGCATGCAGTTGGCCAAAACACACACACCACCTGCGTGTGCATCTACTCTGCACAAGGAATGGTGTGTGTGGAACACCAAATGTGACTCATGGGCCTGCATGGTATATCCCAGACATGCAGGCTGTACAGAAGTGACATGATAAGATTTAATTTTATATGTATGTGTTGAGATACAAGCACCTCTAGAAGCAAACAGTGTCACTCAAGTATGTATTTTGTACCATCTTGGGATCCAGAGACTCACGTTGGCATTCACTGAGAAACGTAAAGTTCAGCAAAGCTGAACTGACTCTGACTTTAAAGATTCTCACTGATTTGTTTTCCTCAGCAAGTCAATAATAAATAAATAAGAAAGTGACTCCCTTTAACTTAATACTGTATTTCCAGCTTGGATTGTTGGTTGATACTAGTTTCTCTCATCTGTTCTCTGGGTTGTATCAAAGAATCAAGGAAGCACCTACCTCCCTATGGATTTCTGTGTTTGGGAAAGCTGCGAATACTGGTTTTATTTTGATGAGGAGGGATGTATGGTTTTGCAAGATTAGAATCTGATGCATTTCTTTTTTCACAACTCAACTGTGGTTTGCTAAATGGTATTTCAATGACTTATTTTCGCAATGCAGACTGCCATTCACTGTAATAAGTAGATGCATTTGAAACCTTTCCCTTGTCCCCATTGGATGTTGATTAGTTGATTGAAATCTTTAGTCTCCCTCAGAAAAAGTTCCTGTAATGCTAGCTTTTAAAGTAATCTGTTACTGCAAACACTTCTTTGGTTCTTCATCCGTTGCATATCTTCTGTTGTCTCTTGCTGGTTCTTTGGTGGAACAAAAATAGGGCAGCTAGTGTAAAGAGTTTGTACGAAGTGAATTAGAGCTCAGATGCATCAGTCAAGTCTAGTTAGAAGGCTTCTGGGTTTTGTGTTGTAGAACTGAATCCTCTGTCTGCCACCAGAGCCTTGGACCTAGGGCTAGGTTTCAGTGGATGCTGCTGACACAGTCATGTCCCATATTGTTGTTGCTGCCCTGCTACTTGGGGAGGATAAGGCCATCCTCCCCCAGGAGGGCAAGGAGGAGCCTCCCAAAGGGTGGCTTTGAAAAACTCCTTTTATCTTTGTATTCTTAGGACAGTGGTTTTAAGTCTGTGATGCTTGGACAGCTGGGTACCTTAGAATACTTGCAAAGGATCTGCAAAAGATGATTAAAAAAACAAGCTTTATAATCCACATGCATGCAGTAGGTATCTAAAGGATTCACACTTTCAGTTGAAAAAATAAGGGCTATTCTTGCCCCCCCCCAAAAAAGAACTTGAAAACCACTCTCATCAGATATATATTTGCACTGATTTTCTTCCCCTTCCTCTCCTCCTCCCCCCCCCCGAACATAAAGATTTTATTAAATGCCATGGTGCCATGTTTTATTCATTCAGTAGGGATATTTTGTGTAGAGCAAAAGATCCATTACCTTTTACTTCTTATGTAGATACTAAATTGTAATGATAGGCACAATGCGTGACCGGGTAGTTTCCAACATTTTCTTTTAACTCCCGTTTTGTGATAGGCGCACTAACCAAATGGGAATGGCTTGTTCTTGCTCCATCCAGCCTCTCAACTGCATACTGAGTGTGACTTGATGAAGGAGGTAGCCCACAAAAGGGGTGTGTGTGTAACACTCCCTTTATTGTAGCCTTCCTTCCCTTGTGTTTCTTAATGTGACCTCCTCTTTGAGCATAGTCTGTGTAGTGTGAAGGGCAGCATTCCCAGCAGCCAGCTGTATGTGGAATCTTTTCCTAAGCTTTAATAATTGTTCATAAGCAATTATTAGGTGTTGCATGAGCCACATCATGAGCCCCCTTGCTTAAGGTCGGAGAGCACTAAAAGGAGCTGGGAATTTCCTGAACTTTACTCTCCCGCATGATAACATGGGAATGACCAGCTAAACCATCAAGCAGGCTGGTACCGAGAGCTGCTCTTCACATTGACACTCACGTGAGGCTCTGAATGGCTGTTGCCTGCATGACCATGTGCTTTAGGCACGTGGCAGTCCCCTGTGCAGCCTGCTCAGCATGGCTTTTGCTGGAGCAGCAGCAGGCAGGCACGCACACACACATGGCTTTGTGCTCCTGCTATTACCCGCCTATGCTGAAATCACAGTGAAATGGAAAAGTTTAGCTCTGTGGACTGCCAGAGCAAGGGAAATGCCGTATGCAGACAAGCTTCACAAGACTGTGCTCTGGATCAAAGAAAGATGCAGAATATACTCTGGCAAATATAAAAATAGCCTGTCGCATGATAAGAGGGAGAAAAAGTGCTGAGTGCATAAGCCTTGTTAATGCTAGAAGCAAGAACACTAAGTCACCTTTAAGGGATCCAATTTTAATATTCACTGTTAAACTTTGATTATTGGTCAAATAATTGTTTGACTACCTGAAAGAATGTGAAGTTACTTAGGAGTATAAATAGTAAACACCAAATCTCACTTGGGTTTGTGCTATAATTCTAAAATATACCTGGCCTGACTCTTTGATTTTTGTGTGGAATAGTACTTTCCATGCAAGTGGTGCTATGTATGCTGGTAAGGGCTATTCAGTGTCAGGAAGAGTGTACACAGAGGGACCAGGCAGGATTTTTTTTTGCCATTTCAAGGATGTCTGAGAGCAAGTCAAACTTGTTGCATTTACCTAGAAAAAGTGTGATCTCTTTTTAAGAGCCTGGCTTCCCATCTCAAAGTATATTGAAGAGTGGTTGATTGAATGGTTGTCTAGTATAGTGATTTGATTTTTGAGATTCAAGTACACCCTGAAGTCTTTCATGAAACAATACGTTATAGTTCGGATGGGAAACGTCCTCATGAGCTGTATATGAAGAAGACATTGATATTATCTGCTTAGATGCAGCTCCTAGGAAACATATTTAAATGTTGCAATTTCTACATATTTATATGACAGTAGATCGGCAATTGTGGGAGCTAGCAGTGACTGGATTCTGACCAATTAATCTGTGATGAGTACTTTGCTCCTCATGTAGTCTTATTGATTTTGGTATTGCTCAGCAGATGCATAGCTTATTGACTGCCCTCTTTCATCAACTCCTAGGTGGAGTAGCGATGTATTACTATTCGTTCTCCTGACATTCATCTTTCTCATTTTTTTTGTTTTGTTTTTTTTGTTTTTGTTTTTTTCTCCAACTGAGGGTGATAACCAGTCTTAGCATGTTGGTGGAGTTTTCTTCTCACAGGATGAAAGGACCCTCGTGATCAGTAAAATGTTCTTTAGAGCATTGTGTGAACAGTAGCTTGACTGGCCAGCAGTGCATTAGCATGGAGCTATTTAACATGTTTATTACTAATGTGATCATCCTTTTTTTGACAATTCACTTTCATAATCAGTAAACATATTGCAAATTTTTTTTCTAAATTCCACAAAAATGTGATGATTAAAAAAGAGTATTTCAAATAGGTTAAGTTCAGAGAAAACTGTGGTTTGATTTTTTTTTTTAAATATATGAGGTGCTGTGGACTATGGAAAAACTGGAAAAACTATTTACTTAAGGGAAAAATAGGCCTCATATCCAGTGGTATTTAATGGAGTAAGTTACACATGAGGAGTAAGTATAGAAAATGAATGCACCACAAACAGATTCTTTGGCATCCATGGCCATTTTTATGAGCAAATAATACTAAAGAAGCTGTCTATCACAAAGCTGAATGTGGTTCTGAGAGCTTCAGAGCTAATGTGCGGAGAGCTAACAGGCAGGTTGGCAGTGTGTTGCAATATCTTGCTAGTTGGTTTTTTTTAAAAAAAAAAAAAAAAAAAACTCTAGGACTCTTTTTAGCACTTCGGCTTTGCATAACTGAGGCAATATCTGTCAAGTTTTAAATTAATATAAGTTGTTGTTCAACCTCTTCACGTTTTTTGACACACTTGAAGCTGTTGTACAGTTATGCTTTCCTGTCCTTCTCTCTGAACTAAAGCTTGCCTCTCTGATGTGGAGCTCTTTCTTACTTCATGTTTTTTTTTCTCAGTTTTGAGAGAAAGAGCTTTAGTTCTTCACGTTGCTGCTAATATTCTCTTCTTCGTACGATTTGCCATTTAATGAAAGCAAGCATACTGATCTTGAAGGTCTTTGCTCATATATTCGTGTTTTTGTGTAGACTGTATGTAGGAGAATTAAAAAAAATATATTGCATTAGGTCTTAGAAACCTCAGGACCTTTTTAACTGGAGCCCAATTCCAGATTATTACTAAAACAAAACTTGACAGATACCCATAAACCAATTTGTTCCTTAGTAGTATGCATTTGTAACAAACAGATGTCAGTATGAATTACAGCAGTAACTCATCTGCAACAAAATGTCGTCCTTAGAAATGCAGGTGTGTAAATGGAGAGATAAAAATACATTGTTAGGTAGAGATTTGTTGAGGATGGAGAATGTTAAAAATGACGACTTTTCCAATTAGCCTTAGGGATCTCAGTTTGCTATAAATTCTCTGTTCTGGAACATGGCTGTGGGACAATAGGTCAAAGATTAAGTAATTCATTACAGAACTGGTTGGTACTCCTGTATTTAATAAACAAATGAATGAACAAGGCTCTCAGTCTACAGCAAAATCCATTACTTTGTGTGGCAGGGATTGGACCTAAATTTTTGTAAAGCATTTACAAGGCTTACTGCTTACTTAGTTCTTGTACTTGAAAATTGCTATATTTGAGGTAACCTGGGAACTCAGTAACCATGATACAGATGAAAGCACTCAAAACAGAAATTAAATGCTGTCCCACTAGTAACTGCGTATAACTTGAGTTTCTAAAGAGGCAAGGAAAGAAGCTGTAGCTTGCATTTTGAAAAATAGAAGCAATAATGTGAAACCTCTAAACACAATATATTTCTGAGAACTCCATTTGATGGAGCAAGTCAGTATTTTAGTAAAATAGAATTATTGAAATAATGCACTAAGCCTTTGTGTAGCAGAGTATGCTGCCGAAGGCTGCAGAATATAAAACATAGACTTGAACTGAGAGGGACTTCGTTGAAATAAAGGGGATGACTTTAGACAGTTTAGTCATTTTTACAAGCTTACCATTTCAAGATTTGAAAATGAGTCCTACTCCAAGAAATCTGTTTTAAAAACAACTGTGTGCTTAGTTTCTAATGCCTGGTAAGTAAGAAAGAAGTAGGCACTTGAAAACAAATCCTGTTCCTCATCCAAACAGAGAGGGTTAAACTGACTTAATTTGAAGGACCCTGCAGCAATCAGACATACCACTGTTCCCTCTTTCTTTGTGCTGCATAGTGGAAATACAGATGTTACTGACGTCTGTAATCCCTGCAGCTGCGGCCTCTCATTACAGCATGGGGCATTTGACCATTTATGTATGTAACTCTTGCAGTTCTGTCACTTACTGGGATAGATGAGAGTGGGGATATTTTTTTCTTTCCTAGTTTGCTATGAAAACAAACCTTACCATTTGTTCTAGGTATGTGTGGTCTCTTCTGTATTGGCTGATTTTAACTGAAAAAGGTTAAGATTCTAAAAGAATAATTACATTCCTAGAGTTTCATGGAAAATAGATGGGTGGGTAAAGTAGGAAGGTATTACTGAACAGGAAGAGCTGTAATGCAAATGTGAGTTTTATACCTCAAAGAATTTACATAAGACCTTTAAAATGCCTGATCTATGCGAAATGCTTCTGTGAGAGCTGACATCCTTTTAGACACCATGAGATGTCAATCCACTTTGAGAAACCAATTTGTAAGAAACCAGGTTTAATTGGTTTAGTACATGCGTGTGTTGGGTGGAGGGGGGGTTGTCACAAACCTATTTTACCATTACTCTTCTTTTAAAATCCTCAGTTCCTGGAGTCTTGTGATTAGAAGAGGCTATAAGCTTTCATTTAAAAAGAACAGTCGGAACACTAGCTATGAGGTTTGCAGACAAAATTTTGTAAAGTGAACCAAGATAATGGAATAATCTTGATCCCCTCCAAAGGTCAGCAAAATTATTTTACCTGAAAAGCTCTGGACCTTTGTGCAGCCTTGCAATATCCTGTTCCTTTTGTGTAGTAGAAGCACCTCAGTTCCATTGCCCTATTTGAAACTACCTTGCAGTCAGCCAAGTTTAAATTTGAGGCCAATTATCTTATCATAATTATTGCAGTATCACATGTGGGCAAATGTCCAAGTGACCTTGTGTATGTGTCTTGCCATTCATTCTTCGGAGTGTGTTTCAGCTGGGGTGCTCTGCACAAAGCTCCCTTTTACGGCTTGTTCTAATCAGTGTAAATTTCCACTCTGCCACCGGGGTCTGGGGAAGAGGGTGGTTAGAAGTGAATGAGAAACATGGGAAAATGAGAGTGGACTAAAAATGTTCAGGGATCAAAGAGGAAAAGTAGGTCGTGGCAGGGCATATGTGTTGGGAGGAGGAATAGGGGGAGCAAGGGGAAGATTTGTTTTCCTATTGGCTTTTCAAAGTTGTGCAATTTAAGAATTGGATTAACCTGATATGACTTTGTTTTTCTGCCAGATTAGATATGTTGAGTTTCTTGGCATTGTGAATTGTACAGTACATTGTGTGCTGTAAATATGGGTGTGTCGGAATAAAGCTGTAATGACACAACACTCTTGCAGTATAATACAACGCTACTGGGTGGACTCCCCTGTCCCCTTAGTGTCCCATTCCCTCTCCCCCATGAACGCACGTGATTGTTAGGGCATTAACATTAGAAAATTGTTAGATCCCCTCTACATTGTGTTTCTATTACCACATCAAAATGTTTCAAAACCGTTTTTGGTAAGGTAGTGCTCACTTATCTGTGTCTGGAAAATGCTTTTGCTCTGGCAGTGGCATCATAAGGCAGTATGTGCTGTATGAAGTGTACAAAAAGGGGAGACAGCTATATAAAAAGGGCTCTCAAGAATGTCTTCCTGCTTTCTCAACATTAAGATGTACAAAGTTTTCTGAGAAATGTTGCAATTTTTTCTTTGCTCTTTTTTCTTTTTCTTTTTTAAAGAATTACGTCTAAGGTAGTGCCTGGAAGTGAACTTTGGAAGAGTAAAAATCAGATCCAGATCTGAAATAACTGCAAATACTGAGCTTACTACTTTTTGAAGGACATCACTGTGCATATAGATATCAAAGTAAAACTTCCATGGTGGTATATATTTGCTTAGTGTTTTTTATATGTTACATATACCAGGAGATAATTTAACTTAGTTTATCAATTTTATATGTTGGGCTAGTCCCATGGAGAAGCCTTACTGTCTTTGTTTACTGCAGCATGAGGGTGGAGTAAGTGAATGACTCTTCCAACTTAGGCAACGCAACCAGGTGTCTAAAGGTAGATTGTCCGAATCAGGGCCATAGTAAGCAGAGTAAAAGCTGCTCTGCAAGATTAGCAAAGAAAGTGCAGAGTTTGGGGAATGAAACTAAGAACACTTCAGGGCACCTTTTTAATTTCTGCTTTCCCATTTCCAGACTTCTCCAGGGACCAGAGCTACCCCAGCAGGTTAGGCACCGGGGACTAACCATGGTATGGTGTCTGTCACTAACGTTCTGAGGGCTTGCCCTCTGAATTGATACATGTACCATAAAAATGAGATGTAATTACTCTATCCACAGTGGGGATTATTTTTTCCTGAAAGAGAAGATCATAAATAACTTAATGATTTAAGTCAGATACCAAGATTGGGTCGTGTTACTTGGCCACATGTTGCTGTAATGCCTTACTCTATTTCATGTAGGCAAAAGGGTTGAGCTTGCTTATTAGATGAAGATTTTTCTGAAATCTCATCCTTTATGCTGATTGATCTGTTTTTCGAGAGTAATTCAAACAGTAAAAGGGAGCAGGAGGTTAAGCTTCTGAACACCTGCATCACTTATCTGTATCCTTAAATGAGAGAACTCAGAAAGAGTGGAGTATATTTGAAGTTAACCTACATATCCAGCCTTTCAGGAGGTTGAACTACAAGCCTTCAGTTATAAATGCTGGACATCTGCAGTCTGGATGTCCACTAGAAATACATCAGCTGTTGATGTCTCAGTGCTTAAAAAATCAGGACACAGGTCATCCAGACTCTGAGATCCAACATTCGTGCATCCATGTGGCCCCTCTCAGAAAGGTTGATCTTTCTCTTGGGCTTTACTTGTTGCCATGTTTAGGAAACACTTTTCGAACCTCTTTTTGTCTATTCAGTCTTCTCAGCACAGCAAGGTTGAAGTTATTGTTGAAAATTGTGGTAGTCGCTGGAAGCTGTTTTGAACATGTGAAAAGAAAACATTAGCCAAATAGAAGGGAATAGCTGGAGGTGTTATTGTCCACTTGTGTGTGTGTGTGTCTGATTTCACCAGCTTCTGCACGTGTCTATGTTATCAATTTATTTCTGTTAGAAAGTAAACAAATCTCACTTTCCTTATATACTTTCATGACTGTTTCATCTGAATTACTCTTATCTGTAGCAGGGATGTACTTCTGAGGGCTTGTGTTCGGAGGCTTTTGTTTCTGCTTTCACATGCAGCATGCTCTCAAGAGTCACGTGCATCTCTGATACTGACCTGGGATGCTGTTTATCTCTTTCAAAGTCAATTATTTAAAAACCTTATTATCACTACTATCAGAATATAGTAACTTACTTACATTTGGGGCAGCTTTTATCCCATTAGACCCTGTATGTTTTCCAGACTGGATGCTTTGGCCAAATTTAGTCTCTCTTGATGAATGTCCCTTTGTGTTCTGTGTACTATTTGGTAGCTGTTTAAGTAGTGTTAGCAAAATCTCAGCCATGTGGGATGTGTTGCTCCATCAGATTCATACTCTTCCTGTGTTGGGCCACATCCTGAGAAGCCTAAGTACTTCTAATTCTCCTGAATATGGAATTTGAAGTTATTAAAATTCATTTAGTATTTTTGAGCCACTATGGGGAAGTGCTTGTAACTCTAGCATTAACAATTTACGCTGCCTTTTCAGAATCATGGCCTTTCAAGGTCTGCATCCTTGAAGGAATTGATGATGTTTAGCTCCTATCCAAATCCAGATGCATGCACTGTGCTGAGCACACTATCATAATGTGCTTAGCCCTACATAAGATGAGAAACCAGTTAACTTCTAGTTAATTTACAGCACTGTCAAAACCAGCAAACCTCTTAAGTAATTTTTCTGCTGCCCTTCAATTTATAGACTGTGGCTTGTTGTATCTCACTTTCTCACGTTTTCCCAAAGCTGCTGGTGTGTACACTCTGAAGATCACATTTAACCAACACAAGGAAATCAGCTTGGCCCGACTGGCTTCTTTATCACGTGGCTGAGAATGTGTTCACTCTGTTCTGCCAGACTATGGCTAGCTGAGCAAAATACAGTGAAGCTCTGGGATTCTAGCCAAGCTTTTATTTCAGTTTGGAGCTTACAGCCACATATTTGCTGTTTGGCAGGACATCCACTGGGGTATATTTGGATAGTAATCTAGCATTGTTTTGCTGCGTTTTTTCTTCTCTCTCTCTCTCTTTTTTAATGCACATAGATAGTGTAATCCCACCACGTACTTTGGTCAGCCTACACAAGACTTCTCAGTGCACAGCATTCTGTATGTGCACTCAGAACTTATAGTCATGACCTTTGATAAATATAAGTCAAAGCAATTAAATTTCTTTTATTGAAAAATTCTGGATGTCCTGCTCTTTGCACCCTATGTGCTGATAACAGAGCTATTTTGTTACTCTTTCCAAGATCAAAAGCTTCACTAGGGTTTGATTGAGGTCCAATTATGGAAGGAAGTAGCATTGCTGGAGTTCTGAAAATAGCAATAACTGTTAAAATAATAAAATCTGTCCTTGTGTGTCTTTATAATCTTTAAAACTTTTTTAAGGGGAAGGGGTTTGGTTTTTTTCTCTATTCTTAAATGAAAATATTAGCAAATGTCTTGGGAAAATAGGAGTGTACTGTTAGAAGAAGTATCCCTTTCTGGGATTCTTACTTCGGTTCTATTCTCCACCCCAAGCTTGCTTTCCTCTGAAGCTGTTTGCATGCAGCCTGACTCATGCAGGAAAATAAAGCTGGATTTGATTTTTAACAGCATGGGAGGCTTCAGGTTTGGGAGGATAAGGACTTTATGATGCAAACTCATTAATTTCTCTGTGAAACAAAAATGGGCCTTTAAAAATGTAGTGTGTTTTGGAAAGTTGGCTTTGGGTTTGAAACCCAAGATCTCTGATAGCACCCTTGTATGAAGGAAATAGTACAGAAAACAAAAAATACTTGGGGAAGGGGTACTAAACAGAATTGCAAGCAGAAGTGTTTGGGGGCAGTTCTAGTTATTTTGTGAGAGGACATCTCTCCTGAAACTTTGTTGTTGTTCGTTTCATATATACAGCACTCAGGCTGGAAGTCAGTTCTTGTGCTTGCTTTATCAAGCTGCTTTGAGCTGTGTCTGAGCAGGTGAATACTGGCAAAGGCTGAAATATTTTTCCTCAAATCTTTGCATTGTTCTTTACAATGAATGTATATTTAGAGACATCTTTTAATTTCTCCTGCTTCCTCAGAAGGGAGAGCGACGTGGAAAAAAGGACCCTGTGGTGAGATTGATGGCTGGTGTTGACTGGCAGAGCTTTAGGGAGGGAGAACTTGGTCCTTGATGTTAAACTGTGGCTTATATAAATGTCTGTTTGTCAGTTACAGCTTTTAGTTATAGAAACATCAAGATGAATAAATACAGACAAAGGTGACTACGCGGAGTGAATCTTTTGCAACACTTTGCACTAATTACTATAGATGCTGCTTTGGTATACAATTATGGCTAGGTGGAGTTTTGAATTTAAAGCAAGATTTTACTAGGTTTTATTGTCTTTTCTTTCCTTTTTTTTTTAACTCATGCGCATATGTACTCATCTTATATAATACAATATAATCTCTGTGTGAAAATCAATCCTCTTGTACTTTGCCTTTAGACAACTGAACTCAAAATCACTAATTACTTGAGGAAAACATTTGCATTATAGAGAGATAGTGTTGAGTAAAAGGCCCAGAGGACTGTACAGAGCCAGTGAAACCCTTTGTCACATGAACCTTTAGGACTAGAATTTTCTTAACTGCTTAAATAACTAGAACAGTAGCTGTTTATTCTTTAGAAACTTGCTGTTATTCTCTTTCCATTGCAGCGAGAATTACATAGTCTTTTTTTCATTCACTTAACCATTTTGGAAATTGTCTGTTTATTCTGTCCGTAAGACAGTTTTATGTCCATAAGTCTATAAAATATTCCACCTAAAATAGACCAGTGTCCTGTTCTTACTGGGTTTGGATGAGCCCTTGGTATAGAAACACCTTCATTACCTTCTGCAAGTCTTAAGTGTAAAAAAACAACCTTAGTGAGGGGTACCCTGTTGATCAACTAAAGATGTTTATACAGTCAGCAGCTTTAGCCACTCTCAGAAACAGCCTTGCCTGATCTCTAGGAGCTGCTAAAACTCATCAAGCAGGTTCCTGTTAACCAATTATCCAGTTAAGCAGAAAGAGGAAAGGTGTTTCTCTTACAGAATATTTTTTCTTTGCAAAGTTAACCCATTCATCCCCAAGCTTCAGTGTTACTGTGTGCGTTCTTGACACTGAAATAGCAGCAATGAGAGAAGGAGGAAAGAGAGTTAGAAGGGGTCTGATCCCACAAATACAGAGCTATGTATTGCTGCATATCCATCAAGTGGGCAGAGGCAGGCTGTTTCTAGCATAAATCTGGAGCACTTGAATTTTTAGCTGAGTCCTCCTCATGGTTCTTCACCTAATTTTCTGTCTTGCATTTTAAGGAAACCTATGCCAAAAAAAAAAAGAAAAAAGAAAAAGGACACCCCCCAATATTTCATTGCTGCTAGAGCATATTGTTGATTCCCAAACACACTCCTACTATGTCTTGGATGGAAGGCTAGTTGCTTTCACGCATAGTAAGTGCTGCAGAATAATGTAAAAAGCTCTTTCTAATGGAGCTCTGATTTTCTCTGCATATTATAAGAAAAAATATATGCTCACATGATACCAGGTGGCTTCCATGTTTGTTCACATCTGATTGTCTTCAGCATTGATTTTTAAGACAGGGCATGTACATGACTATTTTGATGGCTGTCAATACCAGATGTGTCCGGTGGAATTCAGATTCCATGAATCAAAAAGTTTGTCAAGTGACAGTGCAGTTGATAAATTATTTTGCTCATGATTACTGGAAATAGTAAATGAGTGGGTAGGGTGAGGTGGAAAGATACTACAGATTACAATAATAATTTGGTTAACACTGTCCTTTTCCTTCCTACTACGTGCCTGAAGACTTGGTTCCATGAGCAGCAGAATCTCTGTGAATATTCTGATATATAATGAGGCATATGAGGCCTTCCTTCAGTCAGGGAAGTAATAATTTCTTTCATTTATATTGTTTTCACAAAGCTTGTGGAAAGGAAGTAATGTATATTTGAGACCAATACACCTCTGCAAAATTTGTATGAAATTCGCCAGCAGTTTCACAGGTGGTTAGAAAGAAAATAGATGGGTGCAGAGCATGATCACACAAACCTCATTTCTCAAGGAAATAGAGCTAAAGAACAACTGTCAAATAATACACAGTCCAGGTGTCTGTGTATTCAGACACTGAGATACAAGTTTGCAAATCACTGAAAAAACTGGAAGGTTGTTTGGTATCTTAATTGCATATGTAGCCTTTAACCAGGTATGCAAGATATGATTCTTGCCATCTGATTAGGTCCATGTAGGCAGATTCCCAGCTGACAAGACCTGTCTTCATAAAAATGAAGTGCAAGTTGGTGACTGGGTTGATTATTTTAGAAAGATCCTGGAAATGGTTCTAAGGAAGCAGATACAACCATTTAGTGGTTTTTGCTGTGGATGCGGCAGACCTTGAATTGGCAGTCTGGCAGCAGCTGGATTGTCCATGAAATAATCTTTGACTATAGGTAAGTCTTTCTCTAGTTTCCTGAGTAGCCTAAGGGAGTAACTGATATCTGCTACTGTTCCATGCTGTTTTTTTATATTTTTAAAGGAAGATCTGCAAGCGTGCAAGTGGGAATGCATGTTAATAACAAGAATTGTACAGAGCCTTTCCCTCAGTCATCAGGGTTTTACCGAGTCTTACTTATGCATTAAGTACTTGGAAAACCTTATCCGGGTGATAAAATGGAGGCAAATGGAGGCAGAGTGAAGTTGTCAGGTTACTCAGCAAGGGAGCTGCAAAGCCAGGAATGGTGGCCTCATTCCTTCCTGCTAGGGCAAACGTTCTGAAGCAGGTTAAAGGGTGTTAAGACTTCTGCTTCAGTAGATAATTCTTCTAGGCTGCAAGGAAAGCAGGTGAGATATGAGTTGAGTATTGTGTACAGTGGATGGGTAGCGTCATCTCAATTGGGTGTGAGTTGTGTGGAATGTGTGCACATAAATAGGCCCAGGCATGAGGAAGCGAGATGTTTTCACCTGTGAATGGACTAGTTACTTCTGGTAAAGTGCACCAGAACACAGGGTTAGTTTCTGTAGAAAGAATACATTAAAGGTGGCTCTAAGCATCTTTATCATGAGAGCAGCTTTTAATTTACTTTTGAGCCTCTGGAACACCATAAATCTGTTCAATGCTGTTTTCTTTATTCCTTCTGCATTTGTAAAGTGAGCATTAATAAAAATATTCTAAAGGCTTTGCTACATTTTTTAAAGTAGCATTTATGTGGGGCAGCTCTATTTGCTTTATTTTTTTATATCCAGAATACAGAGGGCTTTAAAATAGAAGAAGAAAAGCTGCATATCTGAGCTTAAGATAAAATAAGATGATCTCTGTGACAGAGACAGCAGAAGTGATGTGATGTGACAGTTGCTGTAGCAACACCACCTACTTCATGAAAATCAGAGTTAACAGGAGTGTAAAAGGTAAAACCCACATAATTTTCCAAGCCTGTGAATTGTTTCTGCCCTCAGCTTGCAATGCTTTCCAACTCTTAGATGTTTCCCCTTTCATATGAGGACAGAGGTATCTCTTTCAGCATGGCCTGCTCTTGTAGGCCTTGGGAGTTTTGTAAAGGCCTGCAGTATCTTTGTGTGCAGGTGATGAGATGAACAAGGAGAACAGAACATAAAAATTGAGGGTGCCTCTGAAGGTCCTTTCAAAAGCCTTGGGCAGCAAAATACCATAATACCTATGCTGTCCCTCAGGTATTCCATATATAAAAGATAAGCACCATCATTAAAAAACAAACAAACAAAAACAGTCCAGTCAACTTGTTTTTGTGGGAATTGTCTTAAAATAAAGCTTTATTATCTTTACTACAAATTATAAGCAATGCAGATATGGAAATTGTCAAAGATAAGTACACGGTCACTTTTGACCATCTGAAATAAACCCTAAATGATAGTGTTGCAGAGCAGTGATACATCATGGTGGAAGTGGGAAAATGCATTGGTTCGGAATGAGAATGGTGTTGAGCTTGCTGTTGTGGCTGTGGGGAAATGCAAAGTACAGCGCAGCCCACAAAGGGCTTTGTTCGCTGGTGGGCAGAGAATTGCATGAAATTTACTGTGTTCGAAGGGGGTAAATGGGTCTCTGTTAAAGAAATGTTTCAATGCCAAGACATTGTTTGAAAGTTATTTGGTACATCTGGATTGGCAACTAATTTTGAAATTTGTAGCTATGGTTACTGGGAGAAAAGTACTGTATTAAAAATACTGTTACTGTAAATAAGGCTGCCATTGGCTTAAACTTCTCTTAATGATAATTTTCAGTGAACGGTCTTGTATGTTTATGTATATTTATAAGATGCAGACACATATGTTTAAAAGCTCCCTTAAGCAGTGAATTGGTAAGGCAAATCCCAGTTTGCTTTAGCCTCAAGATTAACCTCAAACTATTTATTTTATTTTATTAAAAAAAAAAAATCTCTGATGGGCAATGGTGGGCCAAGTTGTGTGTGATAATAAATGTAAAATCTCTTACTACCTGTGAATTGGGGGAAGAGACTTTGAAAGAAACGGCAATCTCAAGTTCTGTTTCACTGATTTTTTTCTGCAGAGATGCCTCTGGAAGGCCTCACAATAAATGCATTGCCCAAGACATGGAAGGAGGTTTGACTTTAGTGTCTTGGGATATTTTCATTTCAATTTTGACATTTTTTATAATCTTCACAGGTTGTGCATATCTGAAATATTCAGAACATGCATACTTAGTGTGCTCAGGGTTTCAGTTCAGAGATATGGACAGGTTTCAGAGCAGGTCATAATAAGGAAAATAACTATTAGGATTCCAGGATTTCTTCAAGAAATATTCCATCTCCAGCTTTTTCATTGCTACTTTTTTTTAAGATAAAAAGATTTTGGTGTATATTGTTTTCACTGGATATTTTTTACCTGAGAGTTTTTACTTGCTTTACTATTCATCTTTCTGTTAAAATGTACCTGCAGTTCTTAGGTGCAGAAGTCTTTTCAGGCATTGGTTTGGTTTCTGAAACTCCTCGACATGATGGTTCTTCACTATTTTCTGGTGCTAAATGACTCTCTTACATTTAGAAGTGAATTCATGAGACATTATCTTGCCCAGTGTTCAGTGTCATCATTTCTTTTAATCATCTTGCTTTCTGAAACTACCTATTTTTGTCTGTCTGACATGCCATGAAAACCTGTATTATACAGCGGCTGTAAATAAGTAGTTATGGGCCCACTGGTAATTTCTGTATGGAACAGCCTGTTCCCATGGAATTTTCCCTAAGCCTCAGTTAGTTGTTCCTTTCCTTCTCTGACCCATTTTTCAGACTATGCTGTGATTGATGCATTTGTATACTTTTAGGTGAAGATAAATATACTGATAGAGAAAGAAAAAGATAGAGCCCCACACACTTGTGCTTTCTTTCTTCTTTACTTGCTGAACATAAAGCTAGTATGTAGCACCAAATTTTGCCTCTGTGGTTATTGGGCTATAATAAACAAAATACAAGTTTGGGGGTCCTTTTTTTTAATTTTTTTTCCCTAAACATGTACAAGGGTCCTAGCTTAAGTCAGAGAGGAAAAAAATGTACCAAGTCTCACTTGGAAGATTATGGGAACAGCATGTCCTCATTCTGGCATCTCTGCTTCTTAAAAATGTGATCATTTTATACAAATCACTCTCTGCAAAGCACCAGTTTAGTTTTGTCATATAACACATAAACTTTCTTCTAGTGAAAAAGACGTAAAACAAAAACTAGTGCAACAAGTAGTTCAGATATGTGCTATGTACAGCACAGATGGAAAGAGAAGGCTAAATTTGCAAGATTCTGTAACTCTGCCCAGTGACCCCTTTTCTTTCAGGGACATGTTCAGAGAACAGCTGGTGGTGTCTGCTGTCTCTCAGAATTGCCATTAGCCATTGATTGGGAGCTGGAGGACATGTACCTGTTTCACGTGGCTTTTCCATGCCATTTGAAAGCTCACTGCGCTGTGTTTTGATAACACGCCCAGCAAGATGGGCTTGGGTACCAGAATTGGGTAATAGATACGTGAGTCATGGGTAGCATATGCTCTCAGGATTCCACGATGGCTTTGCAAGACCTGTTTACCGCCTGAGAGCGTGCTGTCCTGGATGTTCGTTAGCCAAATAAATAGAACAATGTGAGAGGAACTTGGTCTGGAGTCTTGCAGAGCACGTTGGCAGCAATATGAATGCGATTTGAGGACAAGCGCTGCCTTTGTTTTGAAAGTGGTATTCCATGTGAGGGGATATTTTTGGATGCCTTATGAGGCTGTTATCTAAAGGAGGGGCTCAGCTAAAGTCTACTGTTTGAAGGCTGGTTTATTAAAGCTGGATATGTAACTGTCAAAGGAAAGAAGTGAATATTTTGACCGCTTTAGAACAGATTTCTGATGCTTCATCAATTTCTGATGCTTCAAAATGTTTCTCTGGGACCTTCCGTTTAAGAAAGAAAAGAAGAATTGTACTTTTGAGGAACCTTACTATATGTGAATTGCCAATTAAAGAACCATGGACAGATATGCCAAAGGACATCATGAAACTCCAGTTCACCAGTGAATATCCAGCATTCTGAAGTGAAACATATTTCTAAACCAAGTGTGAATCAAAATGAAATACCTGTGTGAACATTTTCCCTTATAATTTCTCTTCTGGCCCTGTCCCCACTAAATGTCATCTTGGCCTATCTCTATAAGTAAAGCAACACCCTATGGAAAAATCAGAAAGGCATTTAAGAGGACTTTCAGGAATTTGAAAGACGAGGTAAATCCCTGTGCATTGTACCTGGAATAGTAAAAACTCCTAGCTTTCTGTATGTTATACTTAGGCAAGGGAAAGTGTTCAGAACCGGAACAACACCATCCAGGCATCTTACAGTTTGGCTGTCAGGGACTAGTTTGAGAGAGGAGAAAAGTTTGATTTCCTGATCACTTCTAGAAGGACTTTTATTAGTTACTACAGGAACAGCTACAAGCCCGTGGCAGAAATGGGCCCCACTGAATTAAGCGCTACCTTCACTCACGTTAAAGACTGGGTAAGGTTTTCAGAGTATGAAGCTTTCCAACACAAGGGCAGAGTATTAAATCCAGTAGACATAAATTTTACCTGGTCTTTACTCCCAACAACTTGTAACTAAGTTAAATTAGTTCCTCACGTTTGTCTATTTTTTGCTTTTGAAAGGCAGAATGTTATTGGCACAGCATATTAAACACACATTATGCTAACCAGATCCAGAAGTTGCAAAGTCAGGCCCTCAAAAGCCTACAAATGCTAGAGCTAAGGCCACATGTACAATCCCAGAGAGCATGCCCCCCACACCGCTTTATCTGCTTTGTGATACAGTCTTTAAGTGCATGATATCCTCTTTTTCCCTTTTCCCTTTTGAACGCAGAAGACAGGCCTGTTCTAGGGTGAATCAGGGCATAATGTGTGGAGACCATTTGGATAAATCAAAATGGGGAAAATGGGTGAATTCTGAATGAGGAAAGCACCTGTGGAAAAAAGCAGTATGTGATCAAAATTTTAAAGATCATTGCAACCATAACTATGTTTTCTTAAAACAACTCTTGTGTAATTTCCTCATTTTGTTTTTAAAAGCAAATTGAAAAGACAACCTGGATTTTCTCATGTGCCACCCTTATGACATACACATTGGAAATGAGCAGGAACGGACCTGACAGCATCTCCCCAGAGCCCAACCACTTGGGCTGAGTTACAGGCAGAGGATGACAGCTTAACTCTTGCTCTAAGCTGAAGGGAGATAGTGCACTTTGCCAGTGTGCTTCACTATTTGCTGATAGTAGAGGATCTGTGGGGTTCAAGAATCTGGAGCTATGAGTGTACGATCGAATACAGATTCCTGCCATGTTCCCTTCAAGAATAGTCTCTTAATGTTTTCATCCTAATCTTTGCTGAGGTGACCGCCTTCTTCCTGGCTCTTCTCCGTCTCCTCTTTGGCTCCCAGTCTCCCTCATCCTTGCTTTCCCCAGCTCCTTCACCCTTCTCAGTTTTTAGTCCTATTCACTTACTCAAATTCCCTCTTTCTGATCCAGCCGTAGCATGCATGAAGTAGAGAGATTTTAAGAAGGCAAATAAAAGGGAAATGCACGTCTGATCCTGGAGCTGCCCTCTCTTCCAATGCACAGGCCACTAGCACATTTCAGTGAAAAGTTGGCCAGAAATTTTTAACAGGTTCAAAAGAAAGTATTTTTACTGAGCCTCTTTCGGGAAACTGTAGAACCATTTTGGCAGAAACATAAATTGGCGCCTACAAATCCAAACAGAATGGTTGATATTTGGCAAAGGTCTAAGGAACTGAAGACAGCATCCTCTAATGGGAAGTGTCACACAATCTTAATAAGACTACCAGTCCTGCCTGTAATAATACTGTAGAGGCCCAGAGCGGGAGGCACACAATGCTGAGAGGGGAAACAGCAATTCTTTTATAATTAAATGCACAAGATTCATAAACAATGCTGATATCTTTTATAAGTACATGTTTTAAAAACATTTCTGTGTGCCAGTCTTTTGGTGTATGTTAGGAGCAATGAATCTGTTCTGGTTGCATTGTATTATCGAGATATGCTTTCCTCAGAAAATGTTTAGTCACATCATATTCTGCAGAATCCAATTTGTGTAAGATAGTACAGGAATTGCCTTGCTGTATTGGAATATGGTCAAAATCCACATTATCTCCCGTTGCTTGAGAGGAAGACTGAAGCCCCTCTAATGACTGCTTACATAAATACAACCCAGGGTGAAGGAGCGTCTTCACCCCCGGCAGAGAGTGACTGACTTTGTTCTGCCGTGTGAGGGCTGGAAGATCATAATGCATGCATTGGCATTTGCTTTGGTGCTAGTGTAGATGATACTCTCAATATGCATGTAAATATTTTGGTTTCAAGAAGATACTGACATCCTAATAGCAGGAAAATTAGATATGAAGTTAAAGTATAGTTTATTTTGTAACTCAGGAATTGCAACCTGACAAGATAGTGTACTTAGACAAATCTGGCTCCCAGCTCGTGCTTTTACTTCTCTACTTTTCAGGATTTTTGCCTGTCTTGATTCCTGCATGCTGCCTTGTGCTGTGCATTTGAGATACTTTGCCTAGAGGCTGAAAGAGTTACTGCAAAAATAGATCACAGATTAGTCTGGGACAGTCTGTGATTTGGAGTAAGAGAACTATCCCAAATAGCTGGCCAACTGCCAAAAGGAAAGAAGATTTGGAAAACATATTGACAGAGCAGTAGGGTTCTCTAGAGCAACTCTAGGTGAGGATTGTGTGTCAATTTAACTGACATACTACATAGTATGACTGACATACCCAAAGTGCCTGTAATTTGCAATAAGAAAAAGTATAGGCAAACACATATTTTATCTTCAAGCTGCTAATAAACTCTTTTCTTTCCCTCCAACATATGTATAAAAGATAGAAGAGTAAAAAAAAAAAAAAAAAAAAAAAAAAAGTGTGTTGTGATTAGAACATTTCTACCTCCCATTCCTTTCTTTCTTTTTCTCAGTCACTGTTTTCCAGCCAGCTGTTGAACTGATGAAAAGTAAGGAAGTGCTGTGAGAAGGGAGATTTTCTAAAAATCAGACGTGTTTTTATGGGAATTGAGTGACTCAAAATTGAGTTCTACATAATTCATTGGGGATCTCTTTCAATACAAATAGAAAGCCTGTCAAGTGATACAGTTGAAGAGGTTATTTCCCTCCTAAGTCTCCCGGGCACAGCTGGTGGGTAGGATGTTTAAAGAGAGGGAAACTGCAAGCCAGGATACCATGACTGAGACCCTGCAATACCTGATCTGTGTTTTACTGATGTAGGTATGTAAAAATACTGCTGTACTTGTGAGTTTTAATAACTATTGCTAGCAGTTGAAAGTTGCTATTTTTTACCAGCTGTTCAGTGACCTAGATGACACGAGTGGATGGCCTCAGTCCATTCTCTGAGAATAAGGAACCACACTGAAAATATAGCCATTACATTTGACTTCCTCGCTGGCAGTCTCTGCTGGGAGGAGAAGGACTAAAAGGATTAGAACAGCCAAATTGCTTTCAAGTCTTTCTTTCTGAAAATTTTTCCGCTATTGCTAGGTTCTGCCAGAGCAACATGAAGAATATTCATGAAGGCAAGATGCTGGGACTGCCCTGACTGTTGGAGTTGTCAAAACCTGCTGATTTCTTTGCCAGGAGACACCTGGAGCTCTGTCTGTCCTGGCATATTCGGTGTTGCTTCAGTGGAGCTCTACAAATGGGAAAGGCTCCAGACAAAAGGCTAATGTTGACATAGTTGCGGTCTCTCCAGGCCACGGTTGAGACGCATCACTAGGGTGGTATGAGGGGAAGTTTCCATTAACCATTGTTCCCAGCTTGCTTCCACCACCGCTGCAGAGATCTGCAGCTGGATTTCCCAAAATGCTCAATGCTCAAGAGCTCTCATTTAAGCAACTTAAATAGAGGAGCTAAGTTCTTACTAAAGCACTTAGCAATCAGCAGCCCTGCTTGAGAACAAAGTTAAGCACACTAAACAGTCCAGCCACTTCACTGCTGTGAAAATTTGGCCACTCTTGTGAGTACAGAGTGTTTAAATAATACCGAGACGGCAACAAAGCAATTAGCCCCTGCTGCCAGGCAGTGAGAGGCTTTGTGTTCACCTGGCTTTAGCGACTGGCACTGTAGGCTTCCTCCTTGGCTGATTCCTGGTACCTCACAGTCTCTGTTAACCAGGTCTTTCTCTGGATGTTGTGACAGCTGTGAAGCTCACTGATGTGAGGATTAGTTGGCTGCGAGGCACATGACATTCACGTTGCTGTTCTTATTTGACCTACCTCTGATTGAGAGGAATTTAGTGCATAAAAATAACACCCTTAACAAATTTGGCAGAAGGATGCACAGCTAAAGTGCCGTGCACATAGGAGGGAGAGGAGGCTGGAGAGCAGTGTAACATGAGGCCACATACTGTACTTCTGCAGTAAGAGCTGCGCCAACTCCAGCGCAGCCCACGCTGTCGTGTTAGGTTACAACCAGTTCCAGCATCACATAGATGGTATGGCCATTAGCCAGTAAACTAACAAAGACAGGTTCCTGGCTTGTATTATTGGCAAAACTTGATAGAACAAATAAAAAGATATAAAGTGCCAGCAGTTGCCTAATGTAAAACACTGGACAAGGAAATACTCTTTTTTCTGCCTAGGGTTTTAAATACCCATATTAAATGTGTTGTTCTCTGTGGAGTTCCTGATCATTTACACTAGTATAACTTAGTGGAGAATTAAGTCAGATAGACAGCTGGTTAGAGTTGTCCTTGTGCTGTGAGTGTACAAAAATCTAACGGCACAATAATCTTTAGACTTCTAGATGATTGTGTTTAGCAGTATACATATTTTTTTCAGGCTTTGCATGAGAGAAGAGCATTAGCCCTTGAATGAAATTTGCATTGGCACTTACGCCATCTGATGTTTGCTGTAGGACCAGGCCCTTAGCCATGAGAGCTTCTAGACCAGAGAAAGTGAGATTTTTGCATGGAGAATCTCCCAAAGTTTTGTGATCTTTAGCTGTGACTGCAGGTCTCTGGGAGTAAATTCATTACTCTGAAGTTCCTGGGTTTTTTTGCTGTTGCATTGGGCAAAATTTCTTTAGGCCAATGATTACAGAGCTCATATAATTGTATAACAGTGCACATTAAAGTGAAATGGTAGCATGTATATATCTAGAAGTTCAGCAATATTTAAATACAGGCTCTTTTGGTTAGGGCAATTAGAAAGCCAGGAGTAGGTTTCACAATCCACTTGACTTTTAGAAACAATCCACAGGCTCACCAGAAATATTCTAGAAGCATTCTGAGCTAGAGTCTTGTGTCACTTCTATCTGTATTACCGAATTTGCAAGATATGGGCATGTGTATGTCTATGTATTTGTCCGCATTAGAAAAGGTCTGGTTTCTCTGATACAAGTGTGCTAACATCAAAGGAAGCTCTCCTACATTTAATCCTTTAAATAAGCCTGTTTCTGGCAGCCCATATAGTTGAAATGAGATTAGTCATCCATTTAAAGCAAGGCTACAAAAATGCCTTGGTTTATTGAGCCTCTTGGGCAGGCTTTAAAATAGTTAACAGTCTGGGGTTTGTTTTGTTTTGTTTTTTTACCCCACTTTTAAAGCCATAACAATGTTTTAAACGCACGATTTAATCAAAGTTATCTCCAGGGACAGCTGAAAAGCCTTCTTGTGAAAACCTTACACGCAGAAAAATTAAAGTCTAGTGCTCTGTATTCTTTGCCATGGCCTTTTCCTTTTAATTCGTTTTGCTGGTGCACATTTGACTTGAGTTTTCCTTGTTACAAGGAGAACGCAAAGCTGTTCATCCGGCGAAGGCGAGCTAGCCGGCCGGTGGCCGTGCCGGGCCCGGAGCGCCCTCTCATGGCCTGCCCTCGGGAGAGGGCTGAATTACCGCCACCCCTTCAGCTGGGAATTGAGCAGGCTGTTGTTTCTGATTTTATTAATGAAGCACAACAGGAAATGTCTAGTTTTCAGCACCAAGCTCTTGGCAGCAGTGTGCCACATCCTGAGGCAGAAGAGGAAACACTCTGCTGTTGGTACAATGAGGGTAAACTGAAATCTTTCGGCTCGCTCTGTCTCTCTCGTATAGATGTATATATATATTTTAATCAAAGAACTTTGATCCTCCTTTTTTCTTCTCCCAGGCCCTTACTAGCCTTTCCTGGAAGCTGATTTTTATCAGGGCTATTTTAAAATTAGTGTTACAAAAGACAAGCTTTCTGTTAGCAAGCCCTGGTTTGTGCAGTGCAATTCCCCGGTGCATTTTCTGTGTGGTTCCAATATTGTTGCTACTATCTGTTAGAGTAAAATAAGAACTACATTGTTAACACGACCTTGATTTGGAATTAGAAATAGCATTTAAAGATTACCATGTTACACCATAAACATTACAGATACAGACACAAATAAGGAAATATTATGCAGTCACAGGATGTTTGTGAAGTCATTATGAAAGCCAGCATATCCTTAACTCAGAGTGAATTAGCTAAAAGCCAAAATTATAAAAGAATATATACTTCAATCACAAGTCCTTCTTCTGAAGTCGATGATACGTCTAAGGAATGTGAAAACTTTTGAGAATTCTACCCCTAGGGATAGTCCATGTTTAGGCAGCTGACTTTAGGATCCTATTTTTGGAATCTTTGGTTGAGATTTTAAATTTGATTTTTAATTAGTAGGAATAGTGCCTGAATTGATGATATAAAACTGGGGTCTTGAAAGATGCATCTAAGATTTAGAAAGATAAGTGGGAGGAAAATAGTTATTTTCTGGTGATAGGTGCCTTTTAAGTAACTTTTATGTACCATAGAAAAGCAATTGTGGTACATATATATATGTGTGTGTTCTTTTGTTTTTGCAGAGTGTCTTTAAGTAGTCTGTGTAGCCTTTCATGCTGCTAGTTTCTTTCAATGCCTTTTAGAACATAACCCGTAGGATTTCCCGTTAGCATCCTCCTTAGTAAAGTGTTTCACTGAAGCTTGACAGTATATTTTCATCAAATATTGCCATATTGCAAACATTATACCTTGTTTGATCCTATACCAAAGGTCTCTTGAAGATGTACATGAAGAAATCTGGTTATGAGAAATTTGGGAAAGATTACATTGCAGTGGGTAAATCAGAGCCAAATGACAATGCTTATGATTCGCTCTTGGTGATGTGATCTTAACGAAGAAGTGCCACAGGTTGGAGTGGCATTCTGCACTCTAGTTGAACTCAGTGTTGGATGCAGTGATCCTAAGATGAGTATCCAAAATTAACAATCATCAGAATTAGGAGCCCATTCTGAATGTAATGTCATGAGCATGTCTGGACCTGCATATGCACCCTACAAAATGCACTTTCTAATACTTAATAAAAGTAGCTACCAAAGTTATGTGGAAGCTTAATGAATTATTGCTTGTAAAGTATTTAGAGAGCCTCTAAACTCCGTATTCAGTAAAATTATTTATCTTCTGTCTTCTAACATAGCTATAATTCATCTTTTATTTTTGTAGGTCAGATCTTGCCAACAAACCGAAACACACCAAGTCCCATTGATCCTGAGACTATCCAAGTTCCTGTTGGCTATGAACCTGACCCTGCAGATCTTGCTCTTTCCAGTATTCCTGGCCAGGAGATGTTTGACCCTCGTAAGCGCAAATTTTCTGAGGAAGAGCTGAAACCACAACCGATGATTAAGAAAGCTCGCAAAGTCTTCATTCCGGATGACCTGAAGGTAAATTGGGACTGGTGACCAGGTTGTTCATACATTGACTCTCTCACAGTTGTTTTTTGAAATAAAGTCTGGAGTCTGATTCTGTTTCCTCATGCAAATCTACCAAACTAAATATGACTTTGATGTAGAATTAAACTAGAACAGCTTCAAGTAAGACTGGAGGGCAGACATCCTTTTTGAGATAGGCAACAGCTGAAATTCATGAGATCAATATTCATTTCCCTTGTATGCCAGAAACTTCCTGCATGACCCAGGTCACAAGTTACTTTGTCCTATATTTCCCACTTACGAAACACTTTGATCATGTTTCCTTTTCCTCCACCCCTGTCTGTCTCATCGGCATAGATTGTAAACTCTTCTAGGAAGAATCCATCTCTTAGAGGGTGTAGTCCAGGCAGATCCCCGATAAGGACAGAATGAAGTATATTGTATCTCATCTGGAAGTTTCTTTAGCTCTGTTTTTAATAACCAGAGGAAACACTGCATTAAACATTAGTGAAAGAGCCTAGGTGAAAGAACCTAAACTAATTGTAGGAAAATAGAATAGAATTATTCCAATTATTTAGTAGTTTAGGTCCATAATTAGATCTTTCTAAGGCTATGTTAATGGGTCCAGCATACTGTTGTTTAGGAACTTTGTGTAGATAACTAGTCATAGTTAATTTTCTTGATTGTAGCAGCATTTGGAAACCTGCTGTGAGAAAGCCAAGACATTAGAAGTGATACTAAGGCACCGTGAAGGCCGGATTTTTCATTGTCACAGGGGTGGAATGATATCAAGGTCCTAAGACATTCGAATTAAATTCACTTTTTAAAAAGGTATTTGAAAAAGGCCTGCAAGTAGCCTTCTGAAATACTGGAGATATTGAAGTTTGGCAGTTCTGTCTGACAGAGTATCTACAGAGAAAATCGTTATGTCAGTAAACATACATCTACGAATGAAGTATTGAAAACACTGCCAAGAAGTGTATTTTAAGACAATATTTAAAATATAATGCAATAATACAATAACTAAAAGGAAAGAGCACCCTCTTCTATGCTTTTCACTGTTTTCGAGATGTGAACAGTAAAGAATTCTCAGAAGAGAGCAGAATTAATTGATCAGCTGATTTAGTGTATCAGATAACTCTGAAAATTTTCATTGTTTTCAAAATTCTATTCCTAGTATGTGAATTCCATCATCAGAGGTGGTCAGAATTTCATTCTGCTGTTGCTGCTGCCCCCAAGGCACAGACTGAAAGCTTGTTGGAACTGGTGGGAATCTTTGGCTCTGCACCCAAAGACACTGGGATACCATGTGTTTACACCAGATTGATAGCATTAGGAAAAGACATTGATGCTATTTCTGTTTTTATCCCTAAGGATAATGTCATCCAAATTAAAAGCACAGAAATCACAATTCCAGTAGTATTCAGGTGATTTGCTGCTTTTCCTTTGTTTGTGATATCCTCAGCCTTCGTTCAAGAAGACTCATCCGCACCACGTCATTACTATCCCAGGCAAATTTTACTACTGGTGATGTTCCACTGATATTGCAGTGTGCTAGGAGGTCTGTCTAAAGAAAGGTGTTCAATATGGAAATGGCTCCATAGGTGTATGGAAAGGCAGAGTGTGCCTGCTCCAATGGGTCCACTCCGGTTAGCTCCATTTGTTGTTTTGTGCTATCTCCTAACTATCCTTATATGTCAAAGCAAACTTTTGCCAAAGATGCCCTTGGACTATTTCATATCACAGTTGGCAAATGTCAGTGTCTTGTAGGCAACAGTAGAGTCTGTAAGTTTGCAGTCTAAGACTGAACTAGAATTTCAGGATCCCTAGTTTCTCTGAGATAATCAATCACATCAGTTGCCCTTGACTCCTTTCAAAGTGCTTGACCCAAGTGCTGCTCCTATCCTGGCATGTGGAGTGGCTGTTGAGTTCTGGGGGAGGGTAAGCAGATTAGACCAGTCAATCGTCTCTGGGTTGCATGTGATTCTGAAATGCCAGCCTTACCTCTTTCAGGCCTGGATTAAGGGATTTGCCGTAGCAATTTGTTAAAATAAAGATGGATGAAGCCTAGGTGGCACACTAATAAATTGCATAAAGCTGATTTTTATGGAGTGGAATGAGATGGGAAATTATAAACAAGATTTGGGTCATAGTGTTTTGCTGCATGCTTGTTTTTAAGAGGATTTTTGGGGGGTCCTACCTAAGTACAGGTGAAAGGCAATTTAGAGATACCTTGGATCCAAATCATCATTGCTGCACACCTTCTTAAGCTAAACTAGTACGAAACAGGCATATAATACTTCCAGCAATCGTTTTACTCTTGCATTGTACCAGCAGTGGCAGAAAGTGCAGAACAGCTGTGTTAGGCCTGGCATGCTTTGTGCTGGAAGACAGATAAGTGGTGGAGCATTTGTCTGTTCAGTGCAACCTAGAAACAGATGCTTCCTTGATCTCACACTGGAAGTGGTGCTGTGCTACAGCACACTCTCGCTGAAACAAGAGAGCCATGCTCAAGCAAATGTAAGGAAATAGAAATAGGCTGGATGACTCTGAGAGGGGAATTTTGACCTATATGGCTTGACCAGGCAGTTTGAGTGGGGTTGAATGACTGTATTAGTCTTGCTCTGCAGAGGACTGAATTTCACTTTTTTTAAGGGATTCTGCACAGTTTCTACTCGCTCAGTTGCTCTTAACTGTTAGAACTTAATTCAGTTTAGCTTAGATCAAAGCAGCACTGAAGCTGCCATTTTGCTGAAGGCCACTTTATTTGGAAGCTGGAAGAATCAGGTGAAAGTATATAGTGATTTACAGCCTTTGATGCATGAGTACAGCTAAGGTGAACTCCCAGAGGCAAGTCTGCAGGGATAACACTTTGGGAACCACAGAACTTAGAGGTGATATGTACTTTTTTCTGGCAAATAATACTTTTTCTTTTCATGGCTACCTGACAAAAACCTTTTGTGCAAATCTTTTGTGGATGGTACTAAAGAAGTCAGTCGTCCTTGTTTTGCTATTCCTCAATCAACTATAAAGTAATGCTAAAAAATCCTCTGCCAGTGACTTGCTTGACAAGGCAAGAGTCCTTTTGGGCTGTGTAACCAAACAGCTTTGGATAGAGAGGGAGAGAGATGAAAAATAGAGGAAATGGATGATACCAACAAACAGAATGAACCAGGCTGGTGAGGAAGGTGTGCAGGGACATACACAAGAAGTAAAAGAACAGTATAGCACATTAGTACTACCTCAGCAACTGGCAGAGAATGAGTCATCGCACGCAAAGGTGGGTGTGCTAACTAGGTCAGGGTAGATGTGAGCTGAATTGTACCACGGGAATGTGGCTTCCTTTTTCCTTGGAGGAATTCAGTCAATAGGGTGATGGGGTTAGTGTAAACATTTTGACAGAAGTATGGGCAGGGCAGGTCTCTGTGCTTGCTGAATGGATTGTGCCATGTAAATCTATAACTTTTGTCTCAGCATGAGCTGGCATTGTCAGGGTTCAGTGGGCCATGCAAGTAAAATAGGCCATGGCCACCAAAATATGTGATGTGAAGTCACTGCCAAGCCAGAGACTGTGGCTAAGAGTAGATCGTGGTGGCTGCTCAGTTTACTGAAATCTAATACTTTGTTTGTTTCTTTCTGTGTTTAATGAGCAGGATGACAAATACTGGGCAAGGCGCAGAAAGAACAACATGGCTGCTAAGCGATCGAGGGATGCCCGCCGCCTGAAGGAAAACCAGATCGCCATCCGCGCCTCGTTTCTGGAAAAGGAGAACTCAGCACTCCGCCAAGAGGTGGCTGACTTACGGAAAGAGCTGGGCAAATGCAAGAACGTTCTTGCCAAGTACGAAGCTCGACACGGCCCCCTGTAAATTCAAGGGGGGGGAAGTGGGTTTTTTCTTTTTTCTTTCTTTTTTTTTTTTTTGTTGCAGGTTGGCATTTGAATAGATGGACAATGTGTTTCCTGTTTGATAGCACCACACCCAAACCAACCTTTCTGTCTTCAGCACTTTACCAGAAGCAGAAACAAAACTGACTTACTTTATTTTTTTGTTTGCGTATGTGTGTATCTGCGTATGTGTGCACACGTGTGTTCACACGTCTGTATATGTGTGTGTGTGTGCGCTTGTGTGTGTGCTTGTGTATCTGTGCGTGCGTGTGTGTATCTGTGTGTGCGCACGCATCTCAGCACTTCCCATTTTTATGAAGCCCTCTTCAAAGGGTGCCACATTTTTACCTGGACTGTTGAGAACCGCCATAGTAAGCTTTTTATTATATTTTTTTTCAGTGCTGCTTCAGATTAGGGTTTTTATGTTATTGTAACCAGTTCCATCCTCCTGATTTACTTGGAAAGATCCCAGTATAAATTGTAAAAAAAGGAAAAAAAAAAAGAAAAAAGAAAAAAAAAGTAGATCTCAGTTTTTCGAGAGTAACAAGCTGTTGTTTAAGTATGTCTAATCAGAAAAGTTAACATGCTAATAAAGTGCACAAATAATAATTTAGTGCTACACTGCAGAAATATTAATTTATAGATTGCTTTTGTTGTATTTTAAGTTTTGGTGATAATTGTCTCAGATTTAAAGTGCTGTTAGACTGAGTTAGCTATACTCATTATAGACCCCATAATGGCTTATCTATAGCTATTAAGGTTCCTTTTCTTTCCACAGACCCCAGATAGCTAGGAGTACTATTGATAGACCACAGAGTGTGTATTTTGCACTGTCTGTACCTGAAGCAATAATCCTATTGTACGCTAGCGCGCATGCTGCCCGGGTGTTCCTAGTGGACGTAGGATGGTTTCCCTACCCAACAGGAGTTTTAATGTCTTTAACAAAAAAAATTAGGACATAAAAGACACGTTAATGTGAGCATGCTAACTGTATCCCTGCTACAGGGAGCGCATGTGTAAGAAGCAGGATAATTAGTTGAAACAAGAACAAAATTAATAGTATCAAATCAGATCCGATGTTGAAATCAGAGGGGCTTTTTTTGTTTTCAGTTAGTTTTGCATTTCGTCACGTTCCATTTTGTGATTAAAAATTAAATAAATATCTGAATTCAGTTGTTTTTTTCCCATGTTTTGTAATATATTTTCTGTGGATTATATCTTGCTGTTTAAAAAAAAATCACTTTTATTCAGTTAGAAGAAGTCACTGGTTTGCAAAGCCCATCTTTCCTAGTGATTGTTGTTTTGAGTGTGACATGAACTGATGGTTCTGAACTTTATTATGTTTTAATCTCTCTATTTGCTTTTGAACACGTGTTCTAATATAAAGTGGACTTCTGAAAAATGAATGTAAGAGACACTGGTGTATTTCAGAAGGGGATGGTGTTGTCATATACTGTGGTTAATCCAATCAATTAAATGTTTACTATAGACCAAAAGAATAGATATTATAAAGTGTAAAAAGTTTATACAGAATAATTATAGTATGTTCGTTTTGTACAGTATTTTTCAAGTACAAATACTGACAATGTATTTTGAAAGACATATATTATATATAGCAAAAAGAAAACGCTATTCCATGTTTAAAATATATAGCAAAGATATATATTCTCCAATATTGTACAGAAAGGAAATGCTTAAGTTTTTCGTTTTTTTAAAAAAAATCTTTACTATTTTAAGCCTACCACTGGCACATCAGTATGTTTTGTGCTTTAAATTAAATTTTTATGGAAGTAATATGGCTTTCCAGGAGTTCCATATTATTAGAAAAGAGAGACTTTATTATTTTCCATGAGAAACAGCTATTTAACAGGAACAAAGCACAACACATTTTAATCAGCTCTTGATTGGACAATACAATATTTTATAAAGGCAGAAAAATAATATGTAGTACAAAAAAACTCACATTCATTTCTAATCTGCTGCTGCTGCTAGAATTTGTTTCCAGCTGAATTCTTTTTTTTTATGAATAGCTCTGTTCATTTATACAGTTGTATGTACCGCATATGTTTATTTAACATGTGAGGAAAATACGGTGCTACATGTCTTGCTCACAGTTTTCTAAAAGTGTTTTGACATCATTATTTTCAAATAGAAAGGTTGTTCATTCCATTAAATCATTATTCAAGCTTCAGGAGATTGTTACAGAGGACTCAACATTTTGTTCAGCATTAAACATACCCTTGCATCAACGGCATTTTTCCAGTATTTTTTTTTCCTCAAATGTATCCGACTTGTCAGTGTCCCGTAATGTGCAGTGCTTGCCTGTGGACCATTTATTCAGTGCATTGAATTTCCATGTGCTGCAGCAAAGTTTAAAAAGTGTAGCAAGTTATTTTCTAAAGGTCAGTATAAGCCGCTGGATGCAAGGGTAGCGAAATGAGGCTGAAAGTGTTTGATAAAAGTCAGTATATCTGCTATATCGACTATGAAAGAAACCTTTTTTTTTCTTTTTTCTTTGGCATAGGTTTTTGCCAGTGGCAGGGTTCAGTTAGCCAGCCACTACCGTGGATACACTTTCAGCAGCAACAGAGCCAATTGCCACAGCATTATAATTGCCATTGCTGTGATTATTCTTGGGGTGATACTTAAATGACAGAAATTGGGGGTGTGGTATCGTTAGCTGGTATGTAAATAGCTAGACCCATTAATGGGTTACATTGTGACCACAAAAACGTTCATTAAAACACAAAAGGCAGCTTGGAAAAAAATTATAGAGGATTATTTTGTTTCTTTTGGGCAGGGAAGGGGTAGGAGGTGATAATCTGTATAAGGCAGGTATCAGGGGTGTATTAATCCACAGTGCAGGACTTTTAGCTACTCACCTCTTTTACTGTGAGGGTTGGGTACCCTAGCTCAACTGAAAAGCTCACTTTTCTTAAAAAAAAAAAAAAAAAAAAAAAAAAAAAGAGAGAGAGAGAGAGAAAGAGAGAAAGAGAAATATGTATAGGATAAAACTTGGAAAAAAAAAACAGGTTTTCCAATCAGGATGTCTCCCCAGAATAACAGTAATAAATAAATAAATAAATAGATAGCTAGATAGAGATTTGTCATCTCGTTTTCAGTTCGTAAGGACAGTTTAGCTGGGATCATCAGGCCTCTGATGGCTTTGTTGCTCGTAAAGGAGCTCATAGGTCTATCAAATTATAATTTTATAAAAATAGAAATATATATATTTGCAGAATAATTAATAGTGTCTCTAAATAATTTGCTGACCTTGATTAAACAGTAAGCATTGTTAAAATGCTTTTTTTTCCCTGAAACTTAAAAGTGCATTTTTTTAAAAAAAGAAAAGCCCTCTAAAATAATAAATTGAATTTGAGACATTTATGAATCCTAGCACCTTGGGAATCTGCTTGGGAAAGTGTATGGCGGGAGGGCTTGGGATTTTTCTTTTTTTTTTTTTTGTGGCGTGGTGCCAGAGTCAGTAAATCTAGCACCACAGGATTAAAGTTCTGACTTGAATCCGCAAAAGCAAGAAATTCAAAAGGAAAGGATGGCATCTGAGCTGGACGTTAAGCTTACTCACTGGGTTGTGTCTATACATGCATGCACAACTATTATATAACTCTGCAGAAGCTGTAAGTAAGTTTGCTGAGTTAAGTAGAGCCAAAGCAGCCCCCTCCCCAAGATATTTGAATTTCTTGCCTTTGTGGGTTTGTAACAGCCCCAATTATTACTTTAAAACTATTTTTGCATGTGATTTACACTAGAGATGTGCATTTATTTTTGTTGCGCTTTTTTTTTTTAATGTGAAGAAAAAAAAAATTATGTGTATCAAAACTTACAAGTGATCAACCATTGTATTTCTGGCAACACCACAAGACAGCATCTGTTTAAATACAAGTTTAACAGATATAAGATCAAATTAAATGTATGACATGAAATGGATTGCATCCTGTATGCTTTTCAACCCAATTTTTTTTTTGTCTGTTATTCTTAATGTTTAATAAACTTTTAAATTTTTTCTTCTCTCAACAGCATGCTTGCTTGGTGCATCGGAGTTCGGGGGGGGTGCCCAGGGCTGGACGGAGGGAGCGAGGGAGGGAACAGGGCAGAGGAGCAGGGGAGAGTTACTGCTGGCAGACCCACACGCTAGCTGTACGTTTAGGTTACACGAGTCTAACTGTAGTACAGCCAGTTCTAGTTTAGTTCTTTCAATATTTATTTTTTCCTCATGTTTACAGAAAATGATATAATTATGTATTATGTACATATAATTGTGTTATATATATTACGTATTATTATATATAAAAATAGGACATGGTAGTGTATACACACACACACACACACACACCCCACTTTTACACATTTTTATACACTGTAAAGGTATACATTATAAATAATGTGTGCATGGACACATAGTGTTTACCCTAGACTCATAAAAATGGTGTTTATGAGGCAGTATTTTCCTTCTAATATATATCAATTTATTAATTTTTTTTTCATTTTTAAATGCTTTGCATAATATATATAATTCTCTCTCTTCCCCCCCACACACAAAAACCATACTTTTAGAGAATACATGCATACATAGTATGTAATGTACAATTTTATAGCAAAAGATGCATTCATTAAAATGCACTCAGTATGTGTGTGTGTTGGTGTCTAATACTTTCACAGGGCTTATTCAGTAGCATTATTTTGATGGAATTTTTTTTTAATATTCTCTGTGGTGATAATATGGAGATATTGCTATATCAATTGATACATCAATTGCGGCAGCCTCCTGCCCGGGGCTCCTCGATCCTTTCTGCCGGGCCGTGGCAGGACGCAGCAGCCCTGCGGCACGGCAGGGAGGCGGCGGCGGCGCGGAGAAGGGCCTCAGCCCGAGGCGGGGATCAGCACGCAGGCTACGTCTGAAAAAAAAATAAATAAATGAAAAGATTGAAGACAGGACAGGTAAAATAACATTAAACTTTTAGAGCAGACGTACCCACAGGAAAATACAAACTCAGATGACTTGTTGACGTTTCAGTCTCCCAGTTACCGGTATAATTTGCATTCACGTATTTACTAACTTCGGCCTCTCTGAGCACATCCCTCGTTTGGGCACGCGCAGATCAGCTCAGGCACGGCACGGCGCGCGCCGAGGCTGCCGCGCAGCAGCGTGCTCCGGCCCCACCGCCGCCGGTTCGGTGTGTGCACTGTCCTCGACAGCTTCAGCAGGGCCAGGACCACTGCCCAGCGCACCTGCTGGTGCGATAGACAATTAAACACAACTTACCTGGCTCTCAGTAGCTAAAATTAGCGCTAGAGAGCTACTGTACTGGTGACATGCTGATGTCTGTGCGTTGGGGTTACCTGTGGCAGTAAAAGACCCAAAAACCGCGAGGTCTGAGGACCACAGTGGGGTTCAGGCTTCCCTGTTGCTTAGGACCATGTGGATTGACATGGACTTTCACGTCCCATGAAACCTGAATCCTCCACAAATAGCAATGATGTCCCCAAGGAGCTGTGACATCGCGTTACCCCCAATGTCACCAGCCCAGCGCTACCCACTGGAAATGGTTGGTGGCTTCTCTTGAGAAGAGCAGGAAGAGGAGGACTATTGGAGACGTAAGGTCTAGAAAATACAACCTGCAAAGAAAGATTGAAGGAACTGAGTTTGTTTGTTTAGATAGAGGGGAAAAAAATAGTAAAGGAAGAAAAGGTGATCTTCAAGCACATAAAACTCTAAGGAGAGAAGGAGCAGCATGTTCTTTGTGTGCACTGCAGACAGGACAAGAAGCAAAGGGCTTATCTTATAGCACAGAAAACCTAGCTTAGATATAGCACAAAAAAAAAAAGCCCGAGAGGGCAATGAGCACAACGCTGAAATAAACTGCCTGGGAGAACTGTGAAATCTCCATGGTTGGAGGCTTTTTAGAACAGGTTGGACAAACAGAGGCAGCAGGACAAGCAGAGATGGCCTTGCCTGCAGGCAGAGGATGGGCTGAAGTTATCTCTGAGTCCCTTGGAGCTTTATTTGCAATGACTTAACAGAAGGCCAACTGAGCTGCTAAGCACCACCACCAGCTCCAAGACAAAGCCCCTTTTCGTTCAGTCAAACACATTGATATGGAAAGATGTGTATGAGCGTCCCAAACATGCAGGTGTTTTAGACTGGGAGTGGTTGAGTTCCCAAAGCAACAATGTCCAGTCCTTCAGCACACACCACGCTGTTATGGCTGGCTCTGTGCTACCAACGTCAAGTCTGAAGCCAAATATACCACGAGTTTCCTAAATTCACTAAGTGCTGTGGGTTTGGTTTCTATGTTTCAACATGCTGAATATCGTAAGCTCTCTCCAGTCAAACTTCTCAAGGTCTGGCTGGAGCCTCCTGTCCTCCTGGCTTGGTGGGCCATGGTAATGCAGCCACCATCAAGGATGCTGGCATCTGTAACAGCCTCACAGGTCGCTGCCCCAAGCCTCCACGGAGCTCCTGGGACTGAACACGAGGCACGAAGAAGCACGAACGCTTCTGTGGGAACTAAAGCCACTAACTCAGGAGGGCTCTGCTGATGGCTTTTCAGACACACGCAAACAAGAATCTTTCCAAGCCCCCAAAAAGGATTCAGGAGAACACATCCGCTGGCAGCAGGGCTCATGCTGCTGAGCACCGAAGAAAGACACTTGAACATCTCTTCCGAGAGCGCACTAGCCTCATTAGAGGCCATGATGTAATTTGTGTTATAAAACTGGTGTTGGCTTTGCTGCTGGCCTTTTGCAAGACAATTTTAATTGCCTCAGTTTATCCTTAGTAACAAGTGTCCTGGTTCTATCAAGAGAACAAGTGTCCGGCCCCCCTTAAGTGTTTGCAGTCATGCTCACAGCATACAAAAGGAGGAGGAAACCCAGCATGAGAACAACCTGTCCAGCAGGACGTGCGGTTCTGTACGAGATGTCAGCTCCAACGGCAACACCTCGCCCAGAGAGGAACCTAGCAAGCTCTTTTAGAGAAAGACTGACTGTTTTCCTTAGAGGATGGGTCTGCAAGACTGAAATACTACAGATTGTACACGGTAAGGGTACTTTAAGGTCCTTCTTGAGCTTACCTGTGCCGGCTGGCTGCACTCCTGCTTGTGCCACCGCTGGGAGCCACCTGCCCCCACTACACCACACTAATCCAGGGATAAAGCATCCCAAGGCTCCCCAGAAACCAGCAAGGAACATTTTGAATGTTTTATGTAGCTTCCCTTTTCACAAAGACAGTGCTTCAGAGCACGCTTACTAAATTTAGTCAGACAAAAGGCAAAAAAAAGGCAAGGCAAAAATCCTTAAATTGTAGAAGCATAACAGTGAAGGGCCCCCAGATATGGAAGAGCGGCTGTCCGTGCCCCAGGCTAAGCAACCTGCCTAACCCGACAGGAACAGCACACGTGCCGCAAGGCGCCCGAGCACCCACCACGTCAACCTGGACACAGCCTGGGCTTTCCTTCACTAGCTATTTTTAGCTTTAATCTTATAGCGTCGCTCGCTGGTGAAAGCAATTAAGTAGCAGAGACTACCATCCCGCAGTCTTTTAATAGCTGAGCCCGGAGAAAAGACTCAGCCAAGCACATGATGTGAACATGACAGCCTTAGCCTTCAGAGACATCATACAGCTAAATACACCAGCCCTAAATAAAGAATTGTGTAGGTGACGCCAAGAGTGCTTCAAACGAGAGGCAGGGGCCTGCACGCCACGGACGCGTGCTTGTGAAGTTGGGAGAAAAATCTCCATGAAAAGCATTAATATCTTCCGTCCGAGACATTCATTTCGCCCCACGCACATTCCAGCAAGAAGCTCTAGAGATGCTGTTACACCTGCCTGGCTTACACCACTCAAGTAACGGCCTGGAAGAGTTCAGTTACTGCCTGTGCAGACAACACAACCAACCGCACCGGCAGTTCAGGTCTGCTGCAGCGACAGCCCTGGGACGGAGCAGCACGTTGCTCCGGCCAGCGGAGAAGGGCTGTGCTACGCAACAAGGCCGCTGCCTGCTGGAAACCAGCCTAGTGTTTCAAACCAAGTGAAAAAGGAACACCTAATTAGAATAAAATTGTGTAAAAACACATTAAAGGGAACCCTCTTGTCTGTTTGCTAACACTGAACAATTATGGAATTTACTTAACTTTTCAAAGTTTTGGTAAAACCACGATGAACAACTATTTCTAAGAGTTTTTGAAGTATCTCACCCTTAACATCATGATTCAATAGGTACTTTTAGCAAACTATGAGACAGTAATACTTTTGATTACTATAATAAACTGTAATCAAGAATGATTTGGATGAAGACAATTGGAAAAGAAGGACACTTTTATGACTGCTTTTAATGGAAAGAAAAAGGAGTGTTTTCTTGTCTATTTTTTGGTATTGTCAGAGAAACCAATACACTGCAAAAAGCAGTGTAGCATCTAGGGTCAGTCTTTTCTAATGAATCTCTCCACAAAACTCAAGTTTAATTCACTTCTCAGTGCTCGGGTGAAGACAAGAGCAGATTGCGTTGCTGTAAGGCTTTAGATGAGACCGAGAACCATGAAAGGCAGCTACTGTGTGAGCACCAAGGCAGAGCAGCCCCAGGGTGCTGCCGGCAGCCCCCCACCAGGGTGCTGCACTGCTTTCCCCTCCCCAGCCACCCCCAGGAGCAGATGCACCAAAACAGCATCTTTTGCCAAGAGGCGGCAGCAGCTCCCAGACGGCACCAGAGACCATGGAGTGGTCTCCACCGAGGTGCTCTCCCGGGGGTAGACACAGCCAGCTCCTCCTATCTGTGCTAATCGGGAATCACTCATGTTTTCCTGCTCTGCAGCTTCCAGCTGATATACAATCTACCAGCCTGCATTTGTCTGGCGCTGAGGCTCAGCCGAACGTGAAGAAAGCGAGTCAACAGCACCACCTGGGTTCGATGAGACGGACGGCAGCTTCATGACACCAAAGGCACCACATCCACCGTGCATGTTAGTCAGGATTTACCGTCTGGCAAGCCACCCCAGAAGCCCCGATCAGCTGCTTCAGTAAGTTTTGTAGCTGAAAACCTAATTATTTTAGAGGTGCGCATAATACTGTGTTAAAGGAAATATGACCTAACAGCAGTAAGTCTGAAAGCATTCAGTGCTCAAAGCACCTGTGGCGCCCCACATATATTCTGGGAGGGCCCGTCTGTAAAGCCAGAGATGCACGTTTTTACTCCTTGATTTCAAGCCAGTGTACTTGTTGCCCTTTAAAAACCTAGGAGCATAAAGAATAGAGAAGCAAGTACTTTAAAAACATTTGCTTTAAGGCCACAGAGCAATCTCCTCCCTGTTACTGCAGAAAGCGCTGCTGCTCTTGGCAAGAATCAGCCTAATGAGCTGCAATTAGCTGGAGGGGGGAAAGGCTAATGGGTACAGCATTTGTCTCCACACTAAAAACAAGTTTCTAGAGAAATGCAATTTTATTTCAAGTAAAAATACACTCCCATGTACATCCCCGTAAAAAGTATGTATACACTCCTATGAATACCTACCCTTGCAGGCTATACTTTGAGTATTTTATGGGGTGGGACGGGAGGAGACACAGAAATAAAATAACTTCACCAAAAAGGAAAAGTGACTTCAGAAACACTAACACCACCATTTTGTAAAATCATGAAGTGTCTTACACAAGCAACATGTCAGTTCTTGATTTTTAAAGTTAACACAGCTGCATTAGCACCCTAACGTAAAACTTACGGTGTCAGTACCTCTGCTCTGCAGTTTTACCAATATGGGGAGCTTTGGATTCTTCGTCCCCTCTCTCTCCGCTGCACCTTCGTCATTCACTGAATTCTGAAGCCAGATTACTCCTTGGATTTACACAGTAATATAGCAGTAAATAAAAATTTAGTAAACTTGTTATTTGATCTAGAACAACAAGTAGGCAAGAAGTGAGGTCTCTCTAATGCCTAAAATGAATATGCAGATAAACCTCTCACCACAAATGATATCATTTTGGATCATAAGCTTCCCTAAAATTTTTAGTTTAAAGAGTCACTGAAGCAAGCATAAACATCATTAGGTTTAAAACTGAATTTCCCCTGCCAAGGGCAGCAACATTGTTAGGCCCTTATATTCCCACATAATTACAGTAAATCTGAAACACTTAATACTAAGTGCTGGGGGGGGGGGGGGGGGGGGAGAGGGGAAGTACAAGAACACACAAGTTTCCAAATTGCACAAAATGTTTATTGTTTAGTCTAGTACATTCAGTATCATATTGACTAGAATACAGTAATTCAAAACATTTTTGGCGAATTCAGATATTTAAAAACCCATTTCAAACACTCCAAAAAGCAATGCCATGAAAAATTAAATTAAAACAAACATATTCAAGCAATAGTTTCACTTCTGACTACAGAAAACTTTTACATGTATTTTAGTGGTTTTAACAGTACTGCATTTAAACAAAGCATATGAACTCACAAAAAGTGAAAATATTAAAATAGACATAATGTTAAAAAACTGAGGCATCCAGATGTTTGAGACTGTTGTACTAGGAATTACCTGCCTAGCTGTTTCACTTGTACTCCTTTGAGGCAGTTAACTACTCTGCTGTAGAGGTGCTGTTTTCCCGGTCACCTGCTAACACCGTACAGCAATTCTGTGTCAATGCCTTGATTTTAAAGTTTGTCCCTCTTGCAAATTTCATATACAAATGTATATATTCTAAAATATGCAACCTGCTGGCAAATCTAGGTGAAGTATTAAACAGTACCTTGAAAAACATCCCTATCTTACTACTTACTGTTTTAAGACAGGCAATATCCAGAACAAAATCTGAAAAAGGCAACACGTTTTGTTTTTTTTTTTTTTTCTTTTTTTTTTTTTAATACTGACATGAAAAAGTGAGTAAATTAGAAAAAGGATAAAGTCAATCTTAATATAAGACATTCATAATATAGTGGGACAGGACACAATTATTGGACAAACAGTATTACAACGAGGCTTCCACATCTGGTCATTTAATGTGCATGTTCTATAGTCACGACTTGCTACCACATTTTATTTTCCTGTACAGAAAGACAAATACAATTAAAAACCAGTTTTACTCTGTGTGAAGTCCGAGAATGACAAGTGACACTGTGTGTCAAGTTCTCCACACTTTCCTCCCTAGAAGGCCATACTTGCAAAGAACCAATAACCATGAATTTTAAGTGGTCAGTGATTGCTCTGTACGTGCTTTCCAAACAAACCAGCCATCAAATGACCCCAGTGAAAGTTGGTGGAAACTGGTTCTATCAGCCTACTTAAGTCCCTTTGAAAATCCAAGCCTTAATATTACAGCACCAGTATGTGTATACATGTTTTCAAGAAGTTACTGACTAATTTGGATAGTAGGATATTAGCTGGCCATCTTCATTAATATTGCCAAGCCTTGATGAGTGTGCTGTCATCCAAACTGCTGCCTCACTGGGCAGCACAGGGTAGGATTGGGAATCTTGAAAAGATAAACTAGCATTACTTATTTCTTTAAAGCACTTCTTTTTGTCATCCATAGAGCCAAATTAAGGTGCCGTGTAAGTGGAACTATAGATGAGTAGTAGTATTACAGATGTTTTCCTGTTAAAACCTGGCAGAATCACATTTAGATTTTAGTTTGTAAAAGTGGTTATTACGACTACACCTGTAATACAACCTTTGGAGAGGTACAATGTTTGCTTGTCAGTACAGTGTGTATGGAATGTAACCGTTTCTTGCAAGATTTTGCAACATGAGTAACTGCATAGATGACAGTTGTATGTTTTCAGTTCAATAAATATATCTTTAAAGTTTACAAAAAACACAACAAGTTTCTATAAAAGTCGCATTATACCAAGGTAACGGGTGGTGAAAGTAGATTATCCATCTATGATCTATGTTTAGTGAATGACTAGAGGAAAGGTGATAGAAACCAATTTCAAATCAGAGTTACATTTTTGTTATTGCACTGACTTCACCATTTGAATCACTAATTTAGAAAAAATTCGTGTAGTTAAAAATTGTAAAATTAAACTAGAATACAAAATTTATTTGTAAACATCAGGTAGCCAGTTCTACTAATGTGGAATGGACTCTTAGTACTGCAGTACAGTATCTTGGTTATTTACAGCACTTGCCATATGAAGGGCAATTCCAGGACACACACAACATAAGTTCACAGTAACTGTGTTCAGAGAACTATCAAAGTCAGTGCATTTTTTCCTGTGCAACTTCCCAATTTCTCCAAATTCCTTAAGTCAAATAATACTGCTACAGAGGCCAAGTGCAGATTTTTTTTTTTCTTTCCCCCTAAATATCACAAGTGGCGAATAATGTCTGCAGGACTTCTGTAAAGGTACTTCCAAATGGCATAGTAATGAACTGCAGCTGCTGTGGCCACAAATATGTGCCAGATGGCATGGGCAAAGGGAATGATTCCATCACTCTTGAAGAACACCACACCTAGGCAGTATATCAAGCCTCCCCAGGCGACCTCCTGAAGTCCATCAGTGTTACTCTGTCAATTAATAAGGAGAAATTAGGGGTGGGGTGTAAGAGAGGGCAACAGTATTTTAAGTAAAAAGTGCATTTTTCATCTGGAAGAAGAGCTGGATGACGTAACTCAGAACATCTTGGACAGTATAGTATGTTTAACCCACTCAGATGGACAAATGACAAAAACAGTATACTTAGTATATACTCCAAAGGGTAATCTAAACATACTTGTTTCAGTTATCCCTATAGAAGTAGCAATAGCGTAACGCAAGTTAAAGCAAGCTTGACATTTTGCTTCTTGCTTGTTAGTAGAGCCGGCAAATATGGAGAAAACACGTTATTGTGTATGCGCATGAGTTGAATGCAACTAACTACTAGTCGAATGAATTATCAAGCAACACTTTGGTATAGCACGGAATTCATGTGGAAAATGGCTGAAGTACTGTAACTGGCATTATCTACACTCCCCAGACTCACAGCTCTGAACAGATTGCAGACTCAAGGAGATCCTGGCCTTTATAGAGGACAGATTTGTAAAGCTATGTCTTATAATTCAGATTACATTTGCAGCAGAGTTATTCAAAGTTACTTAAAACATGACTTTTGGTAAACAATGGTCAAAGCTGAGGGGCACAAGACAGGGAGAAGGCTTTTCACTTGTCTTCACATGCACCAAGAAATTAAAAAGATACATCAATTTGAGAGATGAAATACCTCAGCTACAATTCATCAGCTACATAAGTTTGATAGAGTTCAACTACTCAACATTTCAATTCTGCCCTGCTTCACTGATCTAAAAGGTAAAAAAAGAACGCCTGTAGTAAGAGAGGGAAAAAAAATATATATATATATATACTTCTACGCTTGTTCCACATAAGTCATTTTGAAAGGGGAAAGAGTCAGTTTACTTTGTTTCTTAGACCAGAAGACAGAATAAACTGATCAGATTTTCAAGCTCTTAACTATACCAAGAAAGACAGACAACATTTTGACAGATGTCCATTCCACTTTCCAAAATAAAATCCTTCTTTCATAACTTGCAAATAGTAAGTAGGCATTAAATAAATTCATAGAGTAAAACATTGCTTTGATGGATTAAGGTACTTCACATCTTTCTCATTTTTAAGAAAATGGAAGTATTCATTAAGTGTGGAACTAAGTTTTATTGAGATTGTGGCCCACTTTCAACAAAAAAGGTAGCATTTCATTGAATTTAAACCACGAATTCAAAATATAACTGAATATTTGGTTCTTCTGTAGAGAAGATAATTATGTTGGACTGAAGTTAGGATCTGCTCAGAAAAACTACAGCTGCACTGGAACTTAAAACCAGTTATAAAAGGAAAGCTTGTATATTTATAATGTTAGTTGCATTGCTTACCATGGATGTCACTACCAGAGCAGGAGAAAATCCCATTGCTAAATAGAAGAAGAGTTCAACAATCTTATACCTAGAAAGGAACAAATTGACTTAATTTAGGAGGTGTATGTACAAGAGGGTGAACATTTCCTTCAACAGTTAAAGAACATTTTTGTGTGTCCATTAAAACTACCCAAAAAGCTTTCTACACAGACAGATAATGTTTTATTACCAATATAAAGCTAGTATTCATCTCCACACGTTATAGTTGCAGACAGTATCTTTCTCTAAAGAAAGAAAAATCAATGCATCTAGTGAGTAAGTAGTAGTGAGAATTAATCAAGACAACTTGTATTTTCTTATTTTACATTAAGCTCAGTAGCTCATTTCCAAAACAATGAACAGTTGGTCTTGCCTACTGAAAATAAGTAATGCAAGTATAACAATTTAGATCTGCTTTCAAACCAATGTGTGAATGGCCATATTCTTTACTGAAGCTGTTTTCAAAAACCAGAAGGGCTCCCAGCTTTCCATTTCAGTTTAAAGTTAACTACAAACAATGGTTCTTACTTTTCATGGTAAAGAAATACATAAATGGTTCCTCCAGCAGCCATTAGCCAGATAAACCAACGCATATGAGATGCCAGAGGTCCAAGCTCACGTAGATTTAACCTGCAAGTACAAAGATTTCAACAGACAGAGGTGATGAATGAATGGAACATACTGACACAGAATAGTGGGGCTTTTTGATTAAAAACCCCACACACACACACACACACACACACACTCTCTCTCTCTCTCTCTCTCTCTCTCTCTCTCTCTCTGAAAGCTCTAACTTGGGCACAAGCAGACCTGCATTAGCAGACACGTGAAATTCAAGTTTTGTAATATTTACATGCAAGGGGTTAACAAAAATAGTACTTTCGTATTTGATAATGTCAGATACAAGATAACATCTACCCAGTTTTCATACTCAACAGCTGCATGACAAACCAGTATCTTATAAAGGATGACTTCCATAATTCACGACAAGAATAGAAGAAAGAGGGAACAAGACTCAAAACACAACAACTGAGGTTTAATTCTTAGCTGATAAAGTTAATATAGACAGGAAATAGATATGGCTTACTACATCAAGTATTTCAGTGTTGATAGCTTGAAAAATGTTACTGCTAAAATTTAAGTAATAACTTTCAGCTTTACTTCTGGAAGACCATCACAAATGACTTAATAGCCCAAGTTTGGAAGCATCACAAAGAGTATGATAAAGTATATACAAGGAATTCTTCCTAGTTGCTATCAGCAAATGAAGTGAATCCAACTGTATTAGTCTTCTAATCTAGACTGATCAATTTGCTTTCTCTCTTGAGGTAGAGAGATTTCTTACCATGGTGCATATGATGCGGCAATGAAGACATAGATCATCATTCTGTCACACATATGAAAACAATGCTCCATGGTCCTAGAAAGACAGAAGTCAACAAGACTGAGTCTGGAAAGATTTCTTAACATTGTCTGCTTCCTGACATGCTTTGGGATTATTTTAGGGAAAATGTCATTTCCACAACCCCTCAGCACCACCTGGAAGATGTCCAGCTGACTTCAGCTTCACAGGGTGATAATCAAGAGATGCAGGAGATAAGCTCTCTTCATTATTCTCCCCTTCTTCACTCCATCATACAGCCTGCTCTCTAGCAAGGAGGCGAAAAGCTGTCACAACTCTGCTTAATCCAGAAATTGTCACCATGCAGTGACTACTGATTAAATCCAATTTATGTCCCTGAATTACAGAGGAGTCATAACAGGAGGAAAAAATAAAAAGCCTAACTAAATAAATAAAACCACATTGTAGTTTTGCTGCTGACTAGCTCTCAAGAAGGCTTTCTGCTGCTATTTATGTATTAGAATAAGTCTCTGGGCAAATCCTGTGTTCCTCAAATTTGAGGTTTGAGTATACCACAGTCCCAGACAACTGTTCTCTTTTCTACCACTGGGATTACATCCACCATACATTTAATCCAGAAGTTCTTATAGAGATGAAAGCTGTATTGGCTTGCAACATACGTTAATAGTTACAGTTAGTGCCAGGACGAACTGTGTTGTTTTGTTGCATTAGTCTGCTCTGTTAAGTAACTATTGCTTCAGAATGTGGGTTTTTGCATGTATTTAAAGTGATGTGCAGTCTTGCAATGGATGGCATTAAATGCTCCTCTTAATTAAAAAAAAAAATAAATGTGCATACCACCACCTTCATTTTCCATCCCTTAGCAATTCCTTTGTTTTTTGGCACTCCTAAACAATCACTGCAACATCCTCCCGCCCAACAAAAATCTGTTTGAAACACCCATCAGGAATATGCATGAAGAGTAGAGAATCTGTTTAAGAGTCAGGGGGACCTAAGAAAAATGCCTATTTTCTTCCTGGAAGATGGCAGACATAACTTTGTAATTGAGCTTGGCTCAATATTTCTTCCAGCAGAATCAAGTTTTTTTTGTTTGTTTGTTTTAAACATTTTGTTACAAGGTACCACTCCAACCTTCTTTAAAATTAGCAAAACATAATGGGAAGACATCATAGAACATGAAAGTACATCATCATAAACATGAGCTATTGTGATACCTTAAGTGACTCTTTTTCCAAGAAACTATATGAAATACTGTGGAAACAATGAAGAGCGCGCAGAGTCCCATGCCATACATCCATGCTGTTATCTTCTCCCATCGATCATCAGAAAGCCGGTGGAGAAGGGCACTACCCACAATGGCAGGAACAATGAGGCACTAAGAAAACAAAAGGCCACTGTTAAGTATTCACTCCCAGTCAATATAGACAGCTACCACCCATAGGACAGCAACGGCAGGGCAGTATGCCATAAAGAAACGCCCGTATGACATCCAACACCGTGCTCCTAACTACAGCAAAATTTTTGCTTAGCTGTGCATTGATACTCGAGCGTCCAGACTTTGACAGCATCTTAGACATCTAGATTATACCTCTTTGTGATAAGTTTCTCCCCCCACAGGGTTTAGGATAACCGACTAGTTTCCCTAGTGATAACACACTGCACAAACAAACAGATTTGCTAAGTCTTACCAATTTATTTTCACATTCTGTTTCACATTTTAAAAAGGTTTTTTTCTTACTCCAGGCTTGTACCTAAACCATCTCTTTTGCATAAAGGCTGAGCAAGAAACAGAACAAAAGAAATTTTAAAATTCCAATAAAAAAAAAAGTAAAGCATTTAGAAGCACACCGATAAGGAAAAGATAAAAGAATTTAGCAAACGCTTTGCAGAACTTAGGTTTTAGATATCATCAACTAGCTGCAAACTTCTAGTTTTAGCAGATTCTTAATACGTAAAGATTATGTTCTTTTAATGTATCCCAGTCTGTTTTCCTCACCACCTGCCTCTCAAAGCAGCTTTTGTTCACACCTTCCTTAGCAGGCTCATGTGAAGTGCCTAAGAAGTGGGCTGCAGACTTCATATAATTACTTGGAAATGCATCTTAAACACCACTCCTTTTCAGGACAAATTACATTAACTACCTTTATCTCTTCAGAAATGCAAGCTAGGGAAAAAAGAAAAAAAGAAAAAGAAACCTTCCCACATCTGATAAAATACTTATTTTAGGAAAAGAAACTGCTGGCTCAGACACTTCCACTTGTTTCCTTTCCCTATGAAAGGACAGATACCTTTGTCAGACCTCTAAGCTATAAAACTCTAGTACAAATTTCCTTCCAGTCCCTCCTGTATGTTTTAAGATGTTAATCAGTTCATTTGAATTGTAAATAAACTTCATAGTTAAAACTATGAACAACTTAATTTGCTCATGCTTACTAACAATAAAGCTAGGAACTAGTAATGTTTAAACAAGTTTGGTAATTCTGCTTTGCATTACAGGCTTGATAGCTTAGAGTGCAAAGTTCTAGCCTAGGCTGCAACATCTTTGTCCTTTTATCTACTTGAAGACAAGAAGAAATGGAGGTTCGGATCAGTTACAGTTTAAGAGATGCAGAATATGCTGAATGAGTCTGAAAAGCAGCTCATTAATCCAAAAATGACAGTTAAAAAAAACAGCTTTTTCTTCTGAATTGTTATGTATAACAACTGTAGCTTCACTGCTATTGCATCTTCTTCCTTTTTGCAAAGCTGAGTACAATTAACACAGAAGTTGTAGAACAATACGAATGAGAAGCACGGCATCTCCAGAGCTGCAGCATCTGAACCAGAGGGGAGATCTTCGAGCTCTGTAACTTGATGATGAAAGTCGAACTCACGCGTTTTAAGGTCAGAAATAGTCTTCCTATCTGGCCTCTCTTCCCACAAACCATGAATTTTCATATACATACCCTGGACAGCCCCCACATCCCAGAAAGGTTAAAGCATTTCACTCCTCAGGAGATGCGTTGCTCCTGTTTTCCACGCAGGACAGAGCCTGAAGTGTGCCTGAAGCCCCTGAGACAGCAGGAAACCAAGTAGATGTGGCAGTTGCTTCATTTAACTTTTGCAGGAGACAGGAAGATACTAAATTCTAGAAATATTTTATAGCCAAATTTCTTTAAGCTGTGCATCACGCTGTATTCACATTTGTCAATTTTTTCAGTTTTAGACTCAACTTGACTAAATTTTTAGGGAGATTTGGTACTCACAGCTGTCATGGGCACAAGTAACTAGATAAAATAGCAAACCCCTATTAATTTCCTAACAGCCTGGGCATGAGCAGAATTCTCTTATCAGAAGCTACATGATCCCACCCAGAGTTCTGACTGAGTCTGCTTTAGAGGAAAGATAACTTCTTTTAAAACTAAAGTTAACTATCATACAGTACAACCTGCATTATTGTACGAATATCTCGGTTTTACTAGTCTACTAAAATAAATATTTCACAGGTTAAGCTACGATGCGTCACGTTAAAATTGGCCAATGTGTATTTTACAAACAGTTACTTTTTCCAGCAATTATTGAACATAAAGTTACAGGTTAAAATGAACAACTGTCTTATCACCTCTTTCTTCACACCTCCAGAGAGAAGAGCTGAATTAATCTCTTTTCTGCCTTGTCCTGACTCTACTTCTCTTAGAGGACAGTACCATACTAGCATGAGAAGTACTTATTGTTTATTTGGGTTTTTTTTCTCCCTAAGTATTCTACTTGGAAACTAGCACACTTTGCCTCTGTGTCCCATTATGCATCATGGGAGCAGTTAGACTAAACAAGAGATGTTTTATTACTCCTTTCCTGACCAAAATAGCTGGATTAAAAACAAAATCTAGAAAAATAATCTATTCCAGCCAACTGGATAAAAGTTCTTCAGATATTAATGCCATATCAGATAACATGAGATAGAGTGCACACTATAGTATCTACCATCCATCTTCTGAACAAAAGACAACACTTTCAGCCAACACAACAGATTTAGCGTGTTTATTTGGAAAAAAAAAAGTCTCAAGTGCAAGAACAGAATTTTAATCCTCAGAATGGAGAAGCAATCAACAGGCCCTTTAAGAGAAAAGGTATTTACCAATAAAGTAGTCAAAGAATTGGAACTACTAGAATGAATGTGATAGCACTGTGTCATTTTATAGGAAGGACATAGCATTTCTAAGTTGCCAACATTCCTGGTAATAAAATTTAGTCGAAGTCACAAAAAGCTTTGCTTATTTCATCAGGAAGTGCAACTGTCCAAAATAAACATTGTCAATATTAATATACTGTGAGTAAAACCAGAACTGTGATGCACCAATTTACCAATTTTAGCACCTTCATTAATACTTACTAATTAAGAAACTGAGTTGGCAGTGAGATTTACAAAACATGGGAATAAGGCAACAATTCCACTAATTTTTCTGGAAAGATGCCAGAAAAAAATTAGAGCCTTAAGTTACAATAAACTTTGCAATAAAAAGGAAGACAAAATTAAAACATATATTTTTATGGCCATATGTTTCTATTTTTAAGAGGTGATTTAGGCACAACCTCCAAGTGACGTTCTTTGGGAAATCAATCACCACAACCACCACTACCACAAATAGCTGCTGCTGTAAAATAGCCCTAAGGCACAAAGAAAGATGCAGAAACAATAAGCCCTAAACCGGATCAGGCATAATTCAGTGAAACTGCACTCTCTGGTTACTAACTTACAGCACTGCAGGATTAGCTTTCTGACTTCTCTGTTCTAACTATTTGGGGTTGCCGAGTATACTGTACTTTAGCAGTATTCTATTTATATTCTTTCTGGATTTCTCTGAACAAGCTCTCACATAGAGGCTTAAAAATATTATTAAATATTTTGTTTTTGTATATAAGAATCAGGCAAAATTAAGTTTTGAGTTGCACACAAGGTTATGCAGGAAATTTAGTCAGCAACATGACCTTTGATACACAAGCCACTTTAGCAAAACATGCTTTTGCCCTTCCCTTTCACGTGCCATTCATTGAGGGGGAAATACTAAGAGCACAAAGATAAGCCCTACACTTCTTTGGAGCAAGAGGACAATGGGAAACTCAACAAAGCAGCCAGAGTCTCATGCGATATTTAGAGGGAACCATGAAGGACTGCTCATCTCAGGTCGCCAGCTCTAGAAGCATAGCCCTGAAGCCATGTTCAGTGTCTCTCTACTCACAAATTCTCTTTTCAGATAAGGAGACAAGCATCACAGAGTGTGAAGTCTACTAGAAACTTCAGCTGTGCACTGTGCAGAAGAATGGAGAACCTGCTGATGTCGGCCAGGTAAAATGAAGACGTTTGTACCAGAAGAGTTCTTCTGAAATTTTGATGACCCTTACTTCTATCCTCTAATGGGAAGGACTTCCTGGTAAATGATCCAAGTCTGACTCTGGGAACATTTATGTTTTTTTCCCTCTTCTCTCCCTTCCCCCCCCCCCATGCACTGCACATATCAACACTGGAAAACACAGAGCGTAATTAATTTTAAGAACAGTTCCTCCTTCTAAGGCAGTAGGAAGAAACATCTAGAGCAGCATAAAGCAAATTGCAAGTTTTAAATTAACATAACAGAGCATATCCTGTTTGATGAGCCCTACCCGTATTAGGAATTTTCAGATGAAACAGGCAATCCCCCCCACTTGAATTTAGCTTACCTTACAACTTAAATGGTTATGACTCCTGCTTCTCTCATACGCTGTTTCCTTCCTGTTCCTCTAAACACAGAGCAGTCTTTTCTGTCTCTGCATTCATCTGCTTAGCTGCCCTTCCTGTCTCCTAGTGTCTAAAGACGATTCAGTGCTTCTTTTAAAGCTAAAAATCAAGACATTTTAAATAGCCTTTCTAGTTAGAAATTTGAAGTTATCTTAGTATGCTACATGCAGCTTTTTGTCACATTACTTAAAAGCTAACTATATACAAGACTCTGTATCACAATTTCTTAACTAGTATTTTTGAAGCAGCTGCCTAAACAAGAAGGGACACCTATCCAAGGAGCAGAGCCATGCTCATAAAATACAAGTTGACTAATTTTTGACTTATGAATAAAGCTTTGAACAATAGCTGGAGCGCAGACTGCTAAACAGTTTTGTTGAAATTACATCAACGGCTAACTGAAAACTCATACTGGAATCCAGCAGCAAAGGCTCAATCCACTCAACCTTTTAACATACAGTAAAACAGAGTCAGTAACAAGGAGCAGAAAAAGAGTCCCTCGCACAGCTCCCCCCTCCATGTAATCCACTATGCTTTCACAGATTAGATTCCTATCTAAAGGCTTCACATATTAAGTTATTTATTGCATATGATTTTATTTTTAAGGAGTAACGATCCCTTTATTATATTACTCTACATTTTCCTCCGAAGGATATCTTAACATTACATATCCCCAAGCTGTTAACAGGTTATGGTAACTTGCAGCACAGAGTGGTCAGAAGTAAATATACAACATCACCATAAACAGTAGCATGCCACAAAATAACAATATAACATCTTGGCTATAATCCACAGCTAACAGGCAAGCCTACAACAAGCTTTTTTTTTCCAACTAGATGAAGACTAGAAGAGTTAAGGAGTACACAAACTGCTGCCAGACATTGAAATCTAACTTTCTGGCCAGAGTAAACAGTATTTACACAGGGATTAGGAGATAAACCATGTATTTGTGCTAAATAACAGAAAGCTGCTTCATTTCTCAAATAAGCATATATTTATATAATGCTGTACATGAGACCCCAGCTTAAAAATACACAAAAATACCTCAGTTACTTTTCTTATAAACAAATCAAGGTGATTCAGTTTTACCAGCACCAGAGCAGTACGTTGGTTGTTTATAAAATATACACGAAGGATCTTTAAGAGTAAATCTCTTTCCAGAACTACAATGCCATACAGTACCTTGAGAATTCCTATTTGCAGCTTGCTCAGACACACTAGCAATAAATAAAAGAATGAAGCCAAAGTCAAACACACTTCACATGTTTGGAGTTAAGAAGAGATCAGTTAGAAGCTCCAGCTGCCTTTGTAAAAGGGCAAATGCTAGTCTGAAAAACTGGTTTCAGAGTCCTTTCTTGAAGTGCAAGACAGCAAATTAAGCTTTCCAAATACCAAAAGAAAAAACCCACAGGCCTGCTTTCATTATTTGGTGTATATTACATGTTCAAATATATGGATCCTTATATTATGGAAAGAAGGACAGACTAGGATTTTTAATAGGGCTGTTTAGCATTTATGATCACCATTATTAGCGTCCTGTTCCAAATATCAGCCCTCTCAAGAATCAATTCATATATATTACTAAGAATGAGAACCAAGCCATTATAGCTCTTCTAGCTAACACTCAGTCTTACCTAAAACTTTTTTCCCCCCACGCTAAAAGGGAGAAGAATCTCATACTTCCATCACAGAAGTCCCATAACACTGTGCAAGCACTACACTGCCAAAAAGTCTTCCTCACAAGACTATTATAGACCTATTCTCATTTTATTGTAGTCCTCCTTCGACTGGGACAAAGGAAAATCTAGTTAAAGACATGTAACTTACTTTGATAAAGAGGAACTTATGAAGCATCTGGAGCTTCTAGAGATTCAGAACATGGACTAGCAATCACCAGCCATCTAATTAGCATTATATTTACTGTGCTTTTAATAGCTGAAGCTTGTATAACAAAAATCAGAGATTGTAAATATGAACACACTTGGGCAAGGTAAGCATTTAGTCATCCAAAGAATTTGTCAAAACATCTGGTTAAAGAAAAAAAATACTTACTGCGTGTGTGTAACAGTTAGCAGCATGTTCATAGCAAGTGGGTTTGTAGCGGCTGTTTGCTGGAGCTGGGTGGTTCATGAACCTGTTGAATAATTAAGGAGTACTTTTAAGACACTTAATAAGCCATGTTTTTAAGAGTGTCATAAAGAATATCTCCAACCTAGCAATGTTAAAAATGTAAGCACAGACACATTTAAGATAACTGGTACTTAAGTTTTAAGCTCCCCCAGATAATCTCTCGTAATAGAAAAATGTTAAATAAGTTTCTGAGATTGTGTAATGGATGGTCATTTTCAAGCCAGGCTCTTCTCATTTAACAGAAATTGAATACAAAAGTCGTATCCTCTTTTTCCACAGCTTGGTCAAATGAACAATGAAGTATTTCCTATTTCAATTATGTGAAACGGTCCAAGATTACTCTCAAAATAGACTCCATCATAGCTACCAAGGGTTGCTCTTATTTTAAGAAACGTCTTGAAGCTACAGCAATATTTGAGTTCTGTAACAACCTGGCACAAAATAGCTTGAACACTGCCTTTTCTAATCCTATAAAAAGGAGTACCTGTGGTTGGGGTGTTACATGGCTGGGATTTTTCCTTGAGGTTAATGCTATCTTTTGCCTGCCAGAAAGACTAAAGCTATACAGAGAAGAAAGGAGACCCTAATGGTTAATTTGAAAGAACTACTTAGGAGGCTTGCAAAAGACTTTTCCATCTTTTTCTCTAGGAATTTGAGCATTACCTAACAAACAATCACTCCTAAGGAGGTCTGTGGAAGTCAAGAACGTGAGAAAACTTGAGAAAGCTGCAGAAGAATTTGCCAGTGCAAAAGCTACATTTAACTCTAAAAATCCAAAAGTTGGAGACACTTTTGTGAAACTACAGAATTTAAATTCTGCACATAAAAATTCTAAGAAACAACACACATTTATATAAAGCTACACAGTCAAATCAAAGTTACGAACCACTCCAGCCAGAGTACTATGTTACCCTAGCATTGCTTGCTGTCATACAAAAGTGACTCTCTACCATTAATAAGCTTACTGCATCCCAGTCTACTTCAGATGAAGATGAAACTACCCACTCACAATTAGATGGGTACACAACCAATACAAGTTCAGCTTCACAACAAATACAGAACATGCTCATACATTCAAAACCAAGAACAGCTTTCTTAACTGGATTTATGTACAGAGATTGTCAGAAAAACTTTGGTTTAAGTCAAAACTAGTCCTATTTTTATGACACCCATAAAATATTGGCCAGCCTCAAACCAGGGCAAAAACAACCAACAGAATCTTGTAATTTGAAGAAACAATTCCCACTTCAAGATACAAGACGCTTGGTTTACAAATCAGTCAGAAAAGCTGAGTTTTTTTCTAAACAAAACTCATTAAGACTACTAAACAGCCTTGATAAAGAAACACAGTATTATGATCACTTCAAATCGCAGCAGTTTCAAGAAATAATTTCATCCATTACTGATGCAAAGGGTAACAAAAATGTGAGTTTTAGGCACAGAGGCCGTGTATAAGTGGCTGTTAGCAAGTGAGCAATTCCAAGGGAATTGATATATTGTTAAAAAATGGCAGCGCAGGACTTAGCAGATGTACACATTGATCACCCTCGTCTCCAAAAGGGTAACGAAAATGCAGTCACATATACAGGTTTGCAGAACAGTTGGAAGCAAATTTGCTGCCCAATGCATGTAGGTCTTCAGCAGCTCTCACCAGGGAGAAATATCTGAATATCCAAAGATGGAGCATTTAGATTAGTCGGTTCTGTTTCCAAGTTAGGAAAACGGTTAAAAATAAAGCATCTGTTGGCTCAGTTGAGTGGCTAGGATTAAACTGCACTTGCTCAATTCCACAGACTGGAGGTTGACAGGAAGCTTTCCACTGATTACAGTTAGATTTTTACTCTATTTCTCCAAAGGCCATGTTGGTGGTACCTTTGAGGCCTTACAAGAAATAAGGAAAAACCTCAACCCCCCAAACCCAAAGATCTAAGTTTTCCTTCGGTGTTAGCTTTATAATTTCAACCATTACAAATTTCTATGTATTAGCATCATATTAAAAATTACAAATAACTGAAGGCTGTGCACTAATGGGACATGCCATTATCCACTAGAAGATTTAATTTTTTTCCTTTTCACTTAGATTTATTCAGTATAGAAGATAACAAATCTTTCTAAAGTTGTCTCAACAGGACCTGAGGTAGGTAAAATTTTAAGATAGAATTATGAAGAAAGAGTTCACAAAACTCCATTTATTATTCAGACCTGTTATTCTCCCTAATTTAAAGACAGTGTTACTAGTGGTAAAACAGAATATAAAGATGTTAACAAAGCTATTCTTTTCCTGTGTCTGCACAAAGGGTCTTTGTCTTTTTTTCCCCTCCTTTGCTTGTTTGTGCCAACATAGGAATGATGCAAACATTCATTCATCTGCATGACAACTTTACACTGGCAAAACAGACAAGCAGGCAATTTCAGAAAGCTTCACTCATGCACATTTACTTCAACACTCTAACATTTTAAAAAAAAAGAGAGATTTAAATTCTGAATATTTACAAACTAAAAGAAATAGGCTTATAGCAGCATGGTTATTGGAAGAGCAGCATGACTACACTCCCTCAACAGCAAAATTTGTTTTTCTTCTGCTAGAGAGTTTCAGCAGAACAAGGCCATTAGTAATAGTCCATCCATCCTAAAAACAAAGACACTCTCCCCCACACTTTCCATTTTTTGCAATATGGATACAGCAACACAGGGACACTGTTGTTCTTTCTATTTACAGGTCAAGTTCGCCCCCTTACGAAAAAAAATAACTGTGAGGAACATAGTCTCACCTTCCCTAAAGCAAAGCTTGACATCTAGTATTCAGATACTGTTTAATCCCAAATAAAGACTTTCCGTAACACAACAATTAAGTATATTACCAAATGGAAGGCAGTCTGAGGAGGTCCCAATGATCCAGACTCCAATTTACAGGAAACCTCTTTAACTGAATGCTTTCATTTTTCTAGCATGTTCAGTAATAGCAGCCCTAGAGTAACTGGGGTCACTTATCTGGGGAGATGCAGCTGTAACTCACAAGAAAGCACAGATACTTCTCCATTTACAATTCTGAAGACTTCAGAGCCTCATCTTCAGCATAAAACATTAACTCCTGCAGTGTCAGGATACAATACGGGTACAACTGCACAGCCATTTCTGCTGCATAAACTTCACAACCAGTTTGAGCATCCAGAAAAAGCCTTTTTACCGCAACTCAGCCCAGGAGGCTCAGCTGCCCCATGCAAACATGGCACTCCAGGACTGGACACTGCTGACTTCTGACACAGCTGATCTCAAACCTGCATGATCAGTTCCTGGTACTTGCTATTTTCATTTTTTTTTCTTTTTTTCTTTTTTTTTAAACAAAGAGTCATGAAAGAAAAGAGATGGCTCCAAAGTTTCTTGACTTACTTCATTAACTTGATGTATTTTGGCTTTTCGCACAGGATTTGAAATTTATGAAGTTAACAGAGCAAGAGCAATTACAGTGTGATCTGTTTTTCTTTTTTTTTAAAAAAAAAAAAAAAAACTTTAACGCAGTTGTGAGTTACTTCTCACAATCTAAGTGCATTTTTAAAGCTCAGGATATACTTGAAGCCAAGAAGGACCAAGCGTTTTACAATTTCAAAGTGGCAGACAACTTTCTTCAACAGGCACATTACCAGTAAAAGTAGAAAAGAGATACTGAGAAAGACATATGCCTTCATTAAAAAAAAAAAAAATCATACCACCCCTACCTTTATATTGTTTAACTTTGATCTTGAAATACTTCAAACATTTAAAGATACAGAGCAAACCATTTTTAGTGCAAGACTGTTCAACTTCAAGCTCCAGATCATTTCCAAGAGGACAGAGGCTATACATTTCAAAGAGATTTCAGAATTAAGAGATTACAGTGTTTTGGAGAGAAAGGAAGGCAATCAGAGTTGATTCTGCTTTATCTTAGCAAGCATAACACAATTTAGGAATACAGATAAATAATTAAAATCCCAAATCTAATGCACACATTTGTGTGGCCACACGTTCTCTGGTATCACACCACTAGTTTCTACCCAAAAGTGCAGAAAAGGAAAGCAACTTTCAAATCTTGCTTTATCCTTCATGCCCATCTGCTGAACAAATTATTCTTTGGAGCATGAAGTAAGATTTCTTTTCAGTAAAAACAGCAAATATCGAAGAGAGTCTCAAAGTTCTCAATTTTTGAGTCTTTTCAGGAAGTATATTTCCTTTATTCAGCTCAAAAGGCCTCATACTTCCTTTTACCATTTTAAAAACACATTGCTCCTTTTTGTACCATTCGTTTCTTGTGCTTTCCAGCAGCAGGAGAAGACATTTAGACCCCACAAGCCAAAAATGAGAAGCAAGAAGGTGGAGATAACTGCACAAGAGCAGCAATGGCATACACTAAATGGGGTCATACATTATGTCAAAGCAATTAGTTATGTTGTCTACTCTTTTGTTTTTGAGGGGGGGAAGAAAAAAAAGCCCCAAATCCCAACCGTATTGCATTTTCAGGATGACCACGTAAGTAAAGTTTTGAAGAGAAATAAACAGGCTTTGAATAAGCTTCACTTCTTTGGCTAAACTGGTAGACGTTTCCTTTTTACGAACTCAGTCCGTTCCCAAAGCAAAGGCACGCTGCTGGATGAGCAGACACCTACTCGCGGTTAGGAAAGTTAACGGGAGCGGTTACAGACACCGAAGAACCGAGCGACACGAGAAAAGAGCGAAAAAAAAGATCCGACCCGGCACCGAAGGAGACGCCCGCACGGCGCGGCCCGGCCCGGCCCGAGGCGCCGCACGGCGCGCACAGCTCCACGCTCCCAGCGCCCGCTGCTCTCGCCGTCCCGCCGAGGGTCCGACACCCACGAGCTCTCCGAGGCCGCCAGCAGCCGCGGCGTCACGCACAGACCAGCCCACGGGACGTTTCCACGCGTCCCACCGGCGTCCGCGAACACCCCCCAACCCCGCGGCAAGCACCAGCGGCGACGGAGCGGGGCGAGAGGCCGGGAAGGGGATGGGGGGGGGTCTGCGCACCCCCGTCTTCTCCTCCCCCGAGGTTTCCTCCGTGCCCGGCTTCGCTCGTGGTCCTTGCGCTGCGGTTCCTCGAGGGAGCCGGCGGGGAGGGGCGCGGCGCGGCGGCCAGGTCCCCGCGCGAAGCCGCGCTCCGAAGTCACCCACGGCACCTAAACCCCCAAGGATTTACGTATTTATTTATACGGTTACACACAAAAAGGGTTATATCCGCCTGTACGTGAGAGCCGAGGCCGCGCCGCCGACCGCCCGCACAAGGCGGCGGGGCGAGGGCAGCACCGCGGCTTCCCCGCGCCGCGGAGCGGAGCGGAGCCGCCCCCGCCTCGGGCCGGGCCCCCGCGGGCAGCGGGCGCGGCCGGATCCGCGACACCGCGCCGCACGCGTGACCCCTCACCCGCTTAAAGACAGTAACAACAACAAAAAAAGGGGGGGGGGGGAAGGAAAAAAAAAAAACAAAGAAGGGAGCAGGCAGACACCCCGCGCCCGCCGCCCCCCGGGGAGGGGGGGCTCCGCCGGCGGGGCGAGCTCACCTCCTGAAGCGCTCCTGCAGCCGCCGCATGGGTCCGGGCCGCCCGCGCCGGCCGGGCGGCGGCGGGCGGGGGGTCGGGCCGGGAGGCTGCGGGCGGCTCCGGAGGCGGCGAGGGCCGGGGTCCGGGCCCTCATTGGCGTGCGGGCCGCCGCGGCGCGCAGCGAGGGCCGCCGCCGCCGCCGGCCGGGCGAGAGGGAGAGGGAGGCGCGGGAGCCGCCGGCGGGGCACGGGCCGCTTTAACCCGCCGCTCGGGCTCCCCGCAGCCCGCCCGGCCGCCGCTTGCCCCCGCCCCGGCCCGCCCCCAGCGGCGCGGCGCGGCCCGCCCCCGGGGCCGCCATGGCGGCGGCGGCGGGGACATGGCGGCGCCGCGAGGGGGCCCCGCCATGTTGCGGCGCGGCCCGCGCAGCTCGCTCGGCCCGGAGCGACGGTTTCCTTTCCTCGCCCCCCTCACGGAAACGGCGTCAAACGCTGCCCCGCTACCGGGGGGCAGCGAGGAGGCTTCGTGCCGCAGCCACAAGGGCGAGGGGAGGCGGCGTTGGATGGCAGGAGGCTCCCGGGGGAGAGGCCGCGACGCCGCCTCGCGGGGCGACGCCGGCCGGGCGCCCCCGCGTCCCCCTCGCCGAGCGGGACGCAGCCGCCGCGAGCGAAACGCCCGCTCGCAGCGCGACGGCGGCTGGGCCTGGCTGCCGCCGCGGACAGCGCGCCAGCCGCTCCGCGTTAAACGGCCGTCGTGGCGGCGAGGCGGCCGCTGATAACCTCGCCGTCCTGCTTCCCCCGGCCGCGAAGCCGCCCGCGTGGCCTCGCCGACCGCCCCGTAAGGTTTTGCAGCCAAACGTGCTTTAACGTCGGCGAAGCACAGTGGAAATGCTGCCGGAGGAGGAGCGGGACCTCAGGGCACGAACGCGGGGAGCGTCGCCTCCGATCCCGGCTTCTGCCGCCTGCTCCGAGATCTTGCTTAAAACGGGGTTTCGAACAGTTTGAGTACGCCAAAGCAGACCGCAAATAAAGTGTATCTGGTATCGGCGTATCTTGCGGGATGGCAGAGGCAGATGGGCCGTGCCGAATGCCCCCGCGGCGCTTTGAGTCACCTCTCCCGGCCGACGCGCCCCGTCCTCGCCAGAGAGCCGCGTACGCGGAAACGCGACGACCTGGCTAAATCACGGCACGCGTTACCCTTGCTAAGGTCTGCTCCCATGCTGGGAGCAAGCGGACAGTTAGGGGGTAACAACTTTCTAAAGTGCCGCAGCAAGACTTGGTTATCCCCCAGCTTCCCTGGTTTCAGAACGGGATGAGCTTTCCAGATGCGGATTTCGGTCTCCGACAGCAGCTTGCTGCAATTGCAGCTCAGGCTGGGCCAGAAGACCGCTGCGGACAGACGCTTGCTCAACTTTTATTTATACGGGAAAGTAGAATTTGCTGCCAAAAAAGGAGAGCTCCTGAAATGCAGGGTCAAGCTAGTTCCAGGGGACTTTTTCTGAATTTGAGGGTGGCTTAAAATACTTCTCAGTTATCTCAGTGAAGTATCACTGTTTAGTTAAATTGGTACAGTCTGTCACTGGATTTAACAATGTCATTGCTAATTAAATTTCGTATTATGAGAATTACATACCCTACTTACATTATCTACTAATCCAAAAGGAGCAAAATTTGAGGACTCCACTGAGGAGCCCAGCCAAACACACCTGGCTGTGTCTGAACCTCCAGAGCTTCAGCAGTATCTCAGTAGAGTGGCTTTACGTTGAGGTACACCTTGTAGTAGTGCAGCCACCTTCCTCGCACACCCAGCCGTGCATTCCTCTGCTCCTGCCCAATAATTTGCTCTCTCAGGCTGCAAAAATGTTGAGGAACTTAAGACATTGTAGACACCCCGACTGGAAGGCTGACCTCTTTGTGCCTCTGGTAAAAGGCAGGGGACTGACTCGTGTAAAATGCATGTACTGAGACATTGAAGGTACGCACAGAGTCATTGCTTTCTGCCTACGTTTTTCTTGCCCTCTGCTCCTCTTTGCCTGTGTCTTTCTCAAACTACTCGTTTTCATTTTCTTCCCTGCTGCTTTTGACATTTGATCTAGATTCTACCCACAAATGTGTCACATACATAGACTTTTTCCCCCTCAAAATTTTCAAACCCTGTTTGAAAAAAGCCTTGCTTTTTTTCTGTGGTCACATAGCACTCCAGTTTTAGGGTAATACCCAGAGGACTGGTGTTTGGTTGTACTAGCGTCTAGACAAACACAACCAGATACAGATCCTTCTCTGAGGAGTTTTGAATCTGAAGGAGTTATGGGCTAGAGAACAGCAGCTAGGGAAATAGGAGCTGTTGGTAGATGCATTTTATCTATTTATAGTGGTTTTAAAATAAAACTGGTAAGGATCTTGCTGTCCTTCATTGCTTACCGAGGTGCCAGGGACATAACTCAGACCCACCTATCTTAGTATGCCTTACTTTATATACATTCTCAATTTAAGTTTAGAGAGAATTTGCAGAATTTGTGCCTCTGCTTTCAGCACCTTTCAGCTTTGAAATTTGCAGATGTAGTATTCCTTGCTCCAAGCATGCACAAATCATGAGATCTTTAAAACAACAATTTGTGTAGCTTCCTATTGTAGCAGCATCAAAGATTTACATAGTTAAGAATTTAAATCACTGGTTAAAATTTTTTTTTGATAGAACATTCAATTCATAAAGCATGACCAAGTGGAACCAGGTTAAGTAAACCACGAAGCATGATGAAAGCTGTGATAAGACCAGAAGATTGTGGCAGTACTGTGTTGAACTGAATGTCTGTGTCTCTTAAAGATATTACTAAATTACTCAGCATATTTTTAAGTGGTCCTGACCAATACTACGTTTTTAGTACCTGTGACTTCTGCTGAACTCATCTCTGTAATTGCTTTTTATGATCTAATGACTCAGAGCATCTTTTTTTCTAAATATCAGAACAAATGAAACCTCATCTTATGGACTAAGTGACTATTAAATTGTATTATTTAAATTGTAAAAATAGCATTAAGCTCAAAATTTAAGAAGTGAAACCCTATTAGTTTGATTACTCTTATTTACAAAGTATAAAAATGAACCTTCATATTCTGAGTGATCATTTGATTCAAAAGTGTTCTCAGCATTAGAAATATGTTATACTAGGTTCAGCCAGCAATGTGTTTTAAAAGATGAGTCAGGGTTACAGGAAGGTGGAAGAACTTTCCTTGCTGAATGCACTGCTGCTGTGGGGTAGTAGCATGTAGTGCATTTGGAGAAAGATGCAAAGAGTTGAACAGCCAAGGGCTTGTCAGTACAAAATTACAAAAACAAAAAACAAAAAGTTTTTTTCATTGGGCAGAGACTGCTGTTCTGGTCAGTGGTATGAAGTATTTGAGAGATGGATCATACAAAATGAACTAGGCACCCCCAGTTTGATCGCTAATAGAAGGTGTTTGCATAGCAAATCTGCTGCTAATTGTAATTCTTGATAGTCTCAGCAGCAAAGTCAATGACTACATGAGCTGTGTGGTTTGCCCTTGCTATTTCTAGGTCAAATTTTACCTGTGCAGAGTCTCCTGTAGGTCCATCACAGGTACTATCCACTTGTCTAGGGTTAGAGGAGTTCATTCTCCCACACCTAATCCAGCACTTCCGCAAGCATTAAAGTGACACACACAGAGACATACATAATTTCTGATCCAGACATCACTTGCAGGAACACAAAAATGGGGTCTGTAGTTACAGTAATGGCAGTTTTCAGTATATTGCAAAATTATCTAGGGCTGCACAAACCAAATAAATAAATGAACAAACAGGACTTGCCAAAAGCTTCCTTTTCCCTAGCCAAGATGAAATTTTAATGCCACATGAAACATCAGCGGTGAATGAAATTTTATCAGGAGGTCATACTAATGAAATTAAACATCTCACACAAAAGCTGAGTTTCTTATAGCCATTTGGCACAGACATTATTATAAACCTGCGCGATAACTATTCTGCTCATTTGTTAAGCAGATAACAGAGAAGCAAACATTTACAAGCAGCTCCGTGGCTGCCAAAACAGATGTATCTGTGACATGACATTGTTAACATTCCCATATACTTACTTTTCTGAGTTGCCGGTAGTAACAAGTTTGCTTCAGAGGCAGCAGGATGTCACACTGCAGCTCTGGGAGCTCTTACCCCATTTAAAGCAACCAAGAGGTGAGCTGGGCAATCCGGTCCCTTAATGAGGCCTGGGAAACAAGTCTGACAGGTGAAACTCCTCTCCACTCCCAGTCTGCATGGGAGGATATATCAGATGTTTCTGGTAAAAAAAGGGCAGAGGGAAGAAATACTTTTCTGCCTCCTTGTTTTCACTTAATAAAAATTAGAAAATGAGAATCCAGCCTTTCTGTGTTCTATACCCAAAATAATGGAGGAGGATGGTGATTTCATGAGGTTTGATTTAGAAGCCTTAGGAATAAAGCTCTTGCCCTGTCTTAGATTTAGAGAATGGATTCTGAAATAAGCAGGGCTGTAATGAATGACCACTTTGTAGGTGTACGTGTACAGATCGCTATGGAAATGCATTTTCGAAAAGAATTTCCTTAAAAAATTGCATTGTTAAGTTTTGTTTTACTACCCAAGAAGATCTATTTATTCTTCAGGTTTCTCATATGAAAAGCGTTTTTGCAATAATGTGGCCGTAAGAGTGATGCTACAGAATACTTAAAAGTCTAAGCGCAAGCAAAGGGCTGTGCACTAAACTTTGGGCAGGAGCGTGTGCCTCAGTGTGCGCAGCGGAGGTACTCTGGAGCGTTTAAGGGTGAGATCTTGGGCTCTGCTCACTGCTCGCACGTGCTTGAACACCTCCGTCTTTGCAGCGTAGCTTGAGCAGGGAAATCAACCCCACGGCCCTCAGGAAGGGGCTTTCTCGGCGCGTCCAGGGACATGTGGCGGCTGAGCTGCCCTCCAGGGTTTCGGTGCTGGGCTGCAGAGACGCAGCTTGCGTGTTTTCTTGCTGCAAACTGACCTACATTTCTGCTTTACCTAACAAGTTTTTCTGAGTGTAATTCGAAGGAGAAGCATCTCTTTTAAATGCATGCCAATGGTCCTATGAAATGAGCAGCCTTCCCTCCCTTGGCCTCCCCCCAATCTAATTAATAAGGTCATCCCACTAAAGGCAGGCTTAGAAATAGCTTTCCAAACACTAATGGAATTAGTTCTGCCTAGACAACTTTTGCAGGGTGACACAGGTATCAAAGACTCTGGCACAGACATCCACTCGCAGTGGAAATAATGTTCAAACATTAGCTTACACCTGATGTCATAGCGCTCCCGCTGCCAGCACTCACCTTGAAATGGAATTACAGTACTACCTGCTAATATAATAGAGCAGATTTACTACAAGTAAAACAAGTGATTTTAGAGAGATAGGCCTCATACTAGATTAGATTAGGCTAGATAACGAAATTTCAAATGCTGCTTAAGGCTTGCTTTCTGTCAGTATTTCTGAGAAAAGTGTATTATTCATGACTGCAAAGCCACAAGTCGTTGTAAGTCAACAGGAGCCTTTAGTACGAGAACAGTTAATGGGGAACAAGTAACATAACTGTCAGGTCTCAGAAGATAGAAATGTGTTAGAATTATAGACTAAACCATCTATGAAGTGAACTGCATCCCTTTGAGAAAATAGGCTGAATTACAGCTTAAAATGTCATGTGAGAGCTAGAATTTTATAACAAAAATAAAACCTAAACGTGTCACAGAATGTATGCTCTGATTGTTTAGAAAACTTAAACTAAAATGCAGAGAGAATGCCTATTTCGTGCGACCTGATTTCGGGGCTTCAAGTCGATGACAGTGAAGCTCCCAAATAGGGCACAGATATGGAAATATAGTTTGATTATCTAGTTGTATGTGACTCAGGAAGTTTAATCACATCTGCAGGCAAGTGGTGGAGGAACATTATTTTGAAGTCGTTGGTCTGGGTGCCAGAGAATGGTCTCGCCACGAGCTGTGTTTGAAGACAAGCATGCTCTTGCAGGTAGTAAAATTGTATGCCGTTCAAAGTGCACGGAAGAAAAACAAGTCAGTTCTGTTATTTATCCAACTTTTCCAACATGGAAAAATACTGAAAAGGTACTTTTTTGTACGCATAAAATTGTCATGGCATACTTGACCCTAGAAGAACAGCTTGTAATATACCAGTTGTTGCAACTGTTTCTAAAATATTGACATTTTTGCCTTGTTTGATGAGAAAACTTGAGTGCATCTGGATTCGTGATGTACTACAAATCTATTTCAATCAGTGCCATTTTCTAGTAGGAGTACAGTAATGTATTTGTTACAACGAGAACTTTCTGCTGGAGTGAGAAAATCAAATTTATCCTTGTTAAATGTTATATATCAACCTTCCCCTTAGATGAAGAAGCTCAGCCAAGGGCAGTAGGCGCTTTGTCTAACTGAGACAAGATTACGTCTTTGGAGAACGAGGAGGGAAAAGCAACGCTCGTGAGCCTCGGCACCGGCCTTGGCCCCGCTGCACCCGGCCTGAGTCATCGCACGGAGCGAGTCCCTTAATGAGCGCAAAGAACTTAACGTTTCCAGAAATACAGAGGTAGCCGGCTTCCGGCTACTTCTTCTGCAGTATTTCCCTTGGGAAGCTTCAGTCATAAAGGTAGCAGAGCTCAAGGCTTATTTAGAAAGAACGAATGTCAATTTGTGTTGGCTTTTAATAATCGTACCATTAAAAAAATAAATAACGATCAGGGATTTTAACCTGGTATTTCTACCTGAATGGTATTCCCTGGAGCAGCTACCTTCCTCAGCCAGAAACATTTATACAGTTTGAGCTATGAGGCAAATAGGAGTTTGTTAAAAGACAGTATAAAGGTAAAATTCACTCATAAAGAGAGTTTTCTTGGGAAGGCCAGGGACAAACCCGTGATAAAGCTGACGTACATTCACCTCCTTCCCACAGGCGAAGCAGACCTTCTTCAATCCATGCTTAGGTCATTTCCACGCAAAAAACTTTTAGCTTCCGTTTTTCCTCCCCCCCGCTGGGGTTTCTCTCTGTGAACGAGCGTGCTGTCCTGCTCGCTCTCAATACCTCACCTGTGGCGGCGCGGTCGATGAAGCGAAATAAGCTGTTACTTAATGGGTCTGTCATAAAAATCCGTTTAAGTTAACGGAAAGATTCTCATCGTTTCCTATCAGCTTTAAATCTAAAAGGAACAGGTAGCGAGGTCGAGCCCATCATTTGTCATCTGAGAGGAAATGACTTCCACATACCATTTGGTCCACGTAGAGATTTTAAATGTATTTAGCAAACGAAACCGATTGATTTCTTGTCAGTGGTTGAACGATTGAAATTCTGTTCTAATTGGGTAGTCTCTCCTTTTCAGATTTCTGCGAGGAGGTTGTTTGATTTATATTATTTTTAACTGATTGTATTTTAGCTTACCATGGCACCTAGTATTATTGATACTATATTATTCTAACACAGAGAAATAGAAAAATCAAGTATAGGAAATAAAGATCAGGAAGACTGGAAGTTCGTAAAAGAGCAGGGGTGCCCGGCTGAGTCAGGAGACACGGGGGAGCCGGCTCGCCGGGGACGGTTTCGCACCGCGAGCCCCTTCGCAGGGTTTGCCGAGCGCCGAGGGGCCACTAACGTGTGCGGCTCTTCCACGGTGTGCTTTATTGGCAGCTTGGTAACTGTGTACATATATACATACATACATGGCTGTATATATATATGTGTGTGTATTTAAATACATTTGGAAATGGAGAGCATAGATCTGTATGGAAAAATGCGTAATTATCTCAGGTCTTCTAGGTTTTGTAAACAGACTTAGCAAAGCATGAACCTGTTTTTTTCTACTGCGTGCAAATGTTTGCAAATACAACTTGAAAGCAAAATGAATATGTTCTCTGCTAAACACCAACAAACACCAGGCACAATCCCTACAGTATTCCCAAACTAGGTAATTCTTCATAGCCTTGGAAAGAGGGAGGGTGGGGTGGGCAGGGACAAGGACAGCAGGGTGGTCGGCTGGCTTGTAATTCCCCTGATATGTTGAGGTAAGTTTTTCTTCAGTGCATCTGCAGAAATAACTTTGCACATTCAAGGACAAGATCCAAACCCTTTTTGGCTGTGGTTTGGTGTGTTACATCAAGCCGTGCTTCAAACCACTGCTCCGGCCAGTGGGAAGCGCCAGGTATGTGCCATGGTGGTGGCCAGGCCAAGCTGCGGAGAGCTTTTGGGACTCGCCAGAACCAGCGGCACAGCAGAGTCGCGGGGTCTGGTGCTGGCTCATATTTATTTACTCAGCTGGCAAACACAGTGATTGCAAAATGGATGTTACCATTACTGGTGACCTTCATGGGACCTTGCTTCCACCACCCAGTCACTTTTCGCCCCACCCTTGGGAGTGTGTTATTAACTGTGTTATCTCTGGTGGAAGGAACACATTTTCAGGACAACCTGGCTGCTTTCAGCGGGTGTAACTTGTGCCTGAAGGATGAGAGGAAGAATGCATCTGGCCAGATGTGTGTTCAGGCCGAGGGACGGCTTTCGGCTGCAGTGTGTGAGCTGCAGTGATTTAACTGAGGTCTGACCCGTCGGGTAAACTGCTGGAACGCTTCGCGGAAACCAGGCCCCGTAGCTAAGGAGTTTTTATGTGGGTAAACAGCAACCCACAAGGGCACAGGAACTGTTTCTATAACCAAGAGAGCAAATTCCTGTCCTCTGCATCCTTGGGCTCAGAGAGCAACATTTACAAGGAAGAGATAAGTTAGCTTAACAAAACCAAGAAATAAGCAGACAGTGTCCCTGCTGAAGAGCTGAAATAGAGATACCTCTGTGTACAGAGCAAGGCTGTTCAGAGGCCATTCCTCCTCGGGGGCCGTTTCTGCTTTGATAAACTCGGGAACGGGGCACCTCACCAGCGCTCACCTTCTTTCTAGTGCTCGGCACACCACAGTTTTTTAATCTGTGGCTCATGGATGCAAAATTGCAAGCCTGCATTTTTGGGAACGGAATCCGAAGCCTTGGATGAAGGCCACGGTTTCAAAATCTGCTTCCTCAGGACCTTTCCCGTGGCCGGGACGCAGCACGGGCGCTGGATCCAAGCCCAGGAATTCCTGGGCTGTGCTGCGACCATGCCTCCTGGCTGAGCTCACACCACGCTTTTTCTCTCTTTTTGTTTTAGTATGATCAATTTTATAAATCACAGGGCGAGACTGAGCCCCGACAGGACAGCGAGGACTGGGGAGGCGTTCTGCGTATCGCTTCCCTCCCTTATTGCTGAGCTGGCCACAAACATCTCGCAGCACCCGCAGCGGCGCCTGTCCATGCCCCTGGCCCCCTGCTCTGGCAGCTATGCCCTGGATTTGTGTTGTATCGACTGTACGTGACTTATTTCAATCAGTCTTACATTCAACATAAATATGAATGTTGGTTTCTGAACTGTTACCAACTTTTGGTAATTTTACTGGATCCTTGTAATAATATTTTACTTAAATGTTAGTCTTGAACTGCAGGCTAAAAGCTTTGAAGCTACGAGTTCCCATGTCGCTGGAGAATACTCCACAGAGTAGGAACTTTATGGGAAGAAGCAAGAGGTCACACAAAAAGGACTCATTTCAAATTAACATTTTTCCAATGCTGTGATTTTTTAAACTAAACTTGTGATTTTCACACGGTGGGTCATGATTTTTATACCTCTTCATGCCACCAGTGAGTTTCCTTGCGAGGACAGTTTGGTACAGGCAGCTTTGTGTTCGTTCCCTCTTGGATGCAGCTTACATTAAGACAGGAGAGGGAATTGGGCATTGGAGGGCAGGAGTGTGTTGTCAGACTGTTATTGCAGTAGGCAGAATCTGGTTCTGTGTCTTATGACTAGGGCTCTATAGAAAGAAAAAAAACATGCAGAATTTCAGTGAAAATGCTGAAAGTTCTCATGAGAATTTTCTAAAGCACATTTTGATTTTTCAGGGAAGAGACTGAATTTGAATATTTTGACAGTAAAACTATGGAGGGTTCAAGGGTTCATCTGAAGTAACTTCAACCACTTAACCATTTCAAGAATAAAAGGAGTGAATTTCCTCTGACCACACATGCCTCTCAGTGTGGGATGGATCATGTCCTGGGGGAGCCTGTCTCTTTCCTCTTATTTGATAGTTTAAAGAGCTAGAAGACTAACCAGTGGATAGCTAAAGTTAAATTACATTAATCCCATCCAAACCACAACGTATGCTATGGCTGTGCTTGCATGCTTGCAAGGCAGGATGTTAAAATAAATGGTCCTTGAATTAGGGGTAAGTAGCACAAGAGCCAGTTAGTGCTGCTCCTAGTCATCAATACATTGCTATATAAAGATGACTGATACTTTTAAATCTCCAGATTATACATATTAAAGAACTATTTCTTCTTTGTGTGAGACTTTATGCTATTGTGCAGACATCTCTATAATTAAATATGTGCTTGACTCTTTCTGCCTTCAGTTAAATAGACTTTAATGAGGAAGTTACTAAAACCAACTCCCAGAGATGTTTATATACATATATATATATATGTGTATGTATGTATATATTACTAGATATAGATACCATTGTACTGGCAATCTCAGAGGGGCCCTTCTTATACTGCTCAGACTAAAAATCTTTCCTCTCCAGGAAGATTTCCATCGTGGCAGTGTTTAAGGCTGGTTTAAGGCTATTGCCCCGACCAGGTGCTACGGAGCCGTTCTGGCGTAGGCAGCTGAGCTGCGCGTTGCACGGCCCGCAAGGAGAGCAGCAGGTCTGCAACAAGAGCAAAACTGGATCAAGCCTTTTGCAGTGAGTGAGCGGAACCTTAAATGGAGATGTTGATCATGCTCATCCCTTTGCTGCTAAGGAGCAGAGAACAAATATTTATACAACCACCTTCACAAAGCCAGTTCCTGTAAACCCTCTCCCTCGCTGCAATAAAAAGCTGCCAAAAATTTTGGCTCTCCATTAAACCTTGTTGTGGGTGATAAACATGCCTGACTCCAAAAGTGGTCATGTACTCAACACCAAGCACAGCACGGCGGGAATGAACCAGCCCTTCTGCTCAGCTGCCCGGGCAGGTCCTCGACTGCTCTCTGGTGCGGTAACGCCGGGGCGGCGCGTGTAAGCCGAGGCTGCCCTGTTGACTGGTGAGCTGCCCAGCTTTACAGCCAAAATACTGCTTTTACTGCAAGCTGAAGCATGAAAACGCAACCCGAACAGGTCAGAGGCTCTGCTTCAGTCACGAGTTAATCAGTGCAACAGGGTTGGAAGGAGGAGAGATGGTGGAGGGATGGAAGGGGTGGAGGAGGGAAGGAAAGGATGGAGAAGGGACAGAAGAGAGATGGAGGAGGGATGGAGAACAACGTCGCAGAAGCGAGACTCTGCTCATCGGTGCTTCGCCCTTGGCGCCAGCCCAGGACGGAGCAGCCGCCGCGGGAGCCCGCTCCGGGCGGCCGCAGGGCCGGGACGGCAGGCAGCGGCTCCGCGTGCCTCCTGGTGACGCGCCGCCGGCTCTCCGCCAGCCTGACCTCGGCCGGCCCCTGCTGCTCCAGCTCCGGAGGCCAACTCGGAGCAGCAGCTTTGTCCTCGCGGCTTGTTTTGACGGCGGGATAATTAACGTGTCTCCGCTCTAGAGCTGTAAAATCCCCGGGGAGACGAGGCATGCACAGTTTTAACTGTGCTCCAGCCAGGTGAGCGTAACGCACTGTTCCTGGCCGGGACGACGGCGCTCGGCTACCTGGCTGCAAAAGACACGGCCGTTTCCCCCGCGGGCTTTCACAGCAGCACGGCTAGTATATATTAACCACCCCACTTTGAAAAATAACATCCACTCTTCCCACAGAGGCTTTAGGCAGAAACCGTCAGCTAAGCCAGCCTTTTTTAGCACGGTCAAGGGAAATTATAACCACCTTCCCTGGGAAACGACAGTCACCTTCCTTACAGCGCGTAAGGAGAGGGCCCTGTCTTCTGCTGCGCCTGCAGGTGAGGTAGTGAAGACGTTCGTTTTGTCATCAAAAATAGGCTAAAACTAGTGAAGGCTAAAGCAATCCTAAAGCAAAGAGCTCCTTTAGCTGTTGGAAATTCCTGCCCTGTGGCGAGAAATCTGGTCATGGTGCAGAGCCGCCGGCGGGACCCCGTCGCGGGGGCTTAAGGCCAAAGCAAAGCCTCCTACGTGCCCCTACCCGCAGCAACAGCCGCACTAACGCACAGCTCCCGTCCAGATTTTAGCCTGGCTTCGCAAGCAGCCATCACCACTCTCTCTTCCTTGGCTGCCCTCGCAGCTAAGCTGTTCAGCTCTGCCTTGGGGCTACTCGGTATTAGCACTGCGCAAACGCGCCGGAGCAGCAGCAAGGAAAAGCTTACCGCTACTCCTCCCGCATTTCAGCGCGGTTTATTTTTTTGTTCACTTCACTCACTATTTGTGCTAATAAATTCTGCAAATATAAATGCAGAGCCAGACTGTTTCGTATGTGTGTTTGACAGCGATAGAGTAAATCACATTTCCCGCGGATTCCCAGTGACATATCAGCTTCTGTTATGTGCTGTGTAACGCAGACGTGAGAGGGAAACGTTTGCCATTACAGCCCTCTGCAAACATGGTTCTTTTCCAAGCTATCTGTCTTGCCACTGAATAAATATGTACGCAAGATAGCACGTGCACGTGTGTGTACGTATTACTGCGGAAGGCCATTATCTACATAACCTCCAAACCTATGGAAATTGTAACATAGAGCTTCGCATGGCAAACGCTTCCTAAGGCTCGGAGCTGCGGCGCAGCTTCTGTACGGCTGGGCTCGCGCCCTTCCCGCCTCCAAAAGCGGAAAAGCAAAACATGTTGATGCTTACTGTTAAGAGAAATCAGCCGGTTGGGTTTTCAGCGGGGGTGGAGGGGCTGCTGCAAGGGCTGTGACAGCTGAGCACCGCTACGACCCGAGCTCGCCGTCCGAGCGGCGCCCCGGCCCCGAACCGGGGCATTCCCTGACGGAGCCAGCGCTGACCCGGGAGCCCCGTCGCCACCAGCACTGCCGCAGAGCCTGCAGGTGAGGAAAGCGCTTATCACAGCAGAGATCCCTTTACAGAGCTCGGAGGCTGTTCCTTGCTTTGCAGCTCCACAGCCGGTGGGGCGCGGGGCGAGGAGGAAATACCGAGCCCAAGTCAGAAACCGCCCGCTCAACTCGCTTGCGCAGGACACAGCGCCGCAGACGCTTTGGGAGGATAAAACTCGGCTGAGAAGCGACCTTCCTTCCCTTTCATCCCACGCTCCCACCACTTTTCGTGACACTGACGCTAACGTTTGTGCCACGGGAGGACCGCAGGCTGCAGCGTGTCCGGAACCAGGTACTGGTCCCTGGTCCCAAGGGGTCCGTCCCTGGCCCATGGGCACAGTGCCATGGCCAGATAGCGGATCTGAGGTGCAGGAACCGGGCAGTCCCACGGACCTTCCCATCCATCCTCGGGGATGCAGGGAAAAAGGAGGCTCCCAAAATCAGCACCTCCTGACCTTGCTCCGTTCTCACATGCCTTTTGTTGCCGTTGAGTGCAGTTGCTTCCATTTACTTGCATGATTACAGTGCTGGTTTGGACCCAGCTCCTGGAAGTCCCGTAAATATACACGTGTAGATTGATAAGTGACTGTGGTTTCCCACCTAGACCATTGCCGTTTGCTGCAGAAGCGATACAGAGGCGAGCAAAGGCTGAGGCAGCCTGTACCTGCTGAGGAGCTGCTCTATATGTTGCAACATACCTCGTGCAAAGCAAATAAGGTGTTACAATATCCGGCACAGGGCCGAGCCAAGAAATAGCTCAGCTGGAGAAGTCACTAAATCAGGAGAGCACAAGCCCATTCAGGTAAGAAAGCATTATATCTAAAAACACGTCCTGACATATTCACAAGGGGCCGCTAGGTATTTTTGAAGATGAATTTTCTCTTGTAACTCCCCAATCCTCTGAGCTCATTAAACTGAAGACACTCTAATTTCCACAAGGAGTGGCCAAGAGAGAAAGGTCAGGGAAAGACTTATTTCAAATGTCAGTTCTCAAGCTCCAGCGAGAGGAAAAGCAGTGCTTTCATTAAGCCACTGCCAAATGATAATCACTGCACTGCTGAAAGAACGTAAGGTTGTCGTTACTGTATATGCAAAAGGTAATGAAAAAGAGGGTCTGATGATTTATAGCTTGCGTTCGAGTCTTCCTTCCACAATGCATAGATCATAGCGTACATCTGCCAGAAAGGACACCTCAGGTCAGCAAAACCAAAGCTCTTGTTACCACCAGCTGGCAAAGTTTGGGCAAGGAGCAGCCAGTATTGCTATATCAGTACTCTGCAAGGAAGGTGTTAGATGGATTACGTCCGTCGCAAAGTAGTTACGAAGGTACAGAACTACTTTGAGAGAATGAGGCGTTCTGCCAGATACTAAAATCTTCAAAAGAATCTATTTTTTTGTATTGCACTAAATAGCGCAAGGAAAACATGGGGACCCAAGGAAATCCCTGCTAAAGAGGATGCTCAGTCTCACAGGGGAGGACGCTAGTTTTGAGACCAGAGTCGTTGCTTGTCGCTTTGCGTTTTGTACTTCATGGATAGACGTCAGAGGAAGGCAGCTTGGTTAGACAAATTATTTTAGTTCTTCCATCTCATCTTGACTTGGAAAAATGCTGTCTGGTCCACAGTGAAGCTTTCTAACTAAGGAGGAAGAAAAAGTGTTGCTTGAGGCCCCTGAAAGGAGAGCAAAGGAAGGGAGGAGCGAGGAGCACGTTGGGGGCTGATCAAGGGGCCGTGCCTCCTGGGCACGCAGGGTGATCAGAAATGTAACTGCCTTTGCCTCACAAGAAAGCACGAGATGGGCTGGTCTGAGGACCGAGACCGCATCTTTGAACAGTTAATTAGCCAGAGCAATTAGTGGTCATGCTGTTCTACGAATAGCAGGTGCAAAGGAACAGCCAGAGAGCTCTCAGACCTGAAACCAGAGACAGAGAGCGGCCAAGCGGCATCTTGAACATCTCCTGCAGGGTAACGGCCAAGCGTTAATCACATCTGCAGCCAGGCAGAGCTGGATCTACGCTTCCCCTGTGCTCGAGTTGTGCTCATGTCACTCCCGGGAAACTCCACTGAAATCTGGTGGAATGACCTCGAACAACCTCCCGGCTGCAGCGGGGTGAGCGCGGGCAGAGCGCAGCCCGCCGACCGCAGCACGGGCCGTGCTCACGCCGGAGCCGCAGGCAGCGGGATACACCCCGTCCCCCCCCCATCCCGGCAAATCCAAAAACTGGAGCATGAAAATGCCCCTGAGTTGTGAGGAGATGCCCGTGGTGAGCTGCCCCGGTGCCCCTGAGCGCTGGCTTTGGCAGGACAAGCTTGAGGATAACGATTGCCTCGTGCTGCTGACTGGTGCGTTGCCTGCCCGACCGCCAAGCTTTTGCAGGGAAAGGGAAAGCCAAGGTGAGGTGAAACGTGAGAGTCAGGCTAGGGTGACTTCTGTGCTGCGTTCAAGATACCGTAATAGAGAATTAAAGTAGATACAACAATAGATTAATACAATAACCTACAATTATGTGCACAAGGGCTCACGTTTCTCTGTGTGCAGGTGCATACAGGTAGTATACATTAATTACGGGTATAGCAACCAAAGAAGCTAGTGTAGGTGCTTTTTTCCCCATAATACCTTTTGTTATGAAACATGCAGCACGATTGTTTCACATTTTTAAATCTTTAGCAACCTTGCCTTCAAAGAGAAGTCCCTGCGTGCCCAGCGTTTCCTGTCACCACCCCGGCTGCGGGGACGCCGTCACCACGCCTGCTTTGCGGGGGGACGGAGGCAGACGGGCCCAGCGTGCAAGAGTACCCGAGCACTTGGTGTGAGGATGCAAATAGCCCGTGGAGCTGGGCCCTGGGGCTTGCCCCAGTTTTTCAAGCAGTCTCTGCTTTCTTCAAGCAGAGCCTCACTGCCTGCTGGTAGGTTGTTGTGCGCAAAGGAGACAGATGGCCGGTAGCAATTCATCCGTTAAGGCAGAAAAGCTGCAAGAGCAGAGCTAGCACCACGCTAGGAGTGTCATTACATGCCACCATGACTCAGGCAACCCAACCTCCTCCTTGCCCTACTCAGGGTATGAATTACTGCAACCTCAGGAAAAGTCCAGCTGGCTTGTCCTCTAGCGTGGCCTTGCTGGAGGTGCAGTAAGCACCAGCACTCAACTTTCTTGCCATCCGTTTGCTCAGGTGGGAAGCATACGGATGAAGTGGGGGTACTCACAAACGAGTATCGCTGTACATCCTCCTGGAAAACATGAAAAAGTTGGGATTTCAACATTTAAGGTATGACATTTTTGAACAGTTATAGTCCAAGTAAGAGTGAGACTTTGCTAGGTGCAGAAACTAAGGTGCTGCACCCTTGTGCCATGAGGCACAAGCTAGCCTCAAGTCATCTTTATCCTTTTTATCCTGCAAATATATCCTGACTTCTGTGCTAAAAAAATGAAAATGATCTGGCTTCTGTAATTTCAGCTTGTTGCTCCTGGTTATCCTGCCACTTCCCAGCAAGGAGAATGGAGAACAACAGCGGCCACAACACACTGCCTCCCCAGGCAGCTGCTCGACTCGAGCAAAACAGGAAGCAGAGGTCCTACACCGTGACGGTGCTTTGAAGCTCGGCCCTGCGGGACACGCTTTGGGGACCTGCGGGAGGAAGCTGCGACAGGCAAGTTCAGCCCCGCTGGTGCTCGAGCCGTTTTTGTCCTCTTGCTGCAAGAAAAGGCTGCAAATGCTGGACAAGGGTCCTTTCTTCTGCTGCACACGAACACTGAAGACCAAATAGGTAGTGAAATAAAACCACACGTACCCCTTTAGCAGATGAAGCAGGCAATGTGTTTTCCTTTTACCAAAGGGGAAGAGCTGCAAGTCCAGCTGCAGAAACACTCCCCATCAAATAGCTCACAATAAAATCTTACATCCTCCTAGAGGCAGTTTAACTGTTACCCTGCGAAGCAGCTGGACTTTTGTAATGTTGAACATGCAAAACTACAAGATGAGGGAACCCCAAGGCTTTGCAATGTTGCAAAGCAGGTGAAACAAAATTAGTAGGAGAGAAAGAAGAATCCTTTCTCCCTCAAATGATATGGAGATAATAATAGAATATTAGAAGAGGATTAGCAAAAGGCAAAAAGACCATGCCAAGACAGTTGCAAAAACACACATTACTTCACAATGGCGAGACATAATTTTTCTTCTAATTATGGCTTAAATTTCCCCACTCCTCCAACTAGTTCTTTTGCTGTCTCAAAAACTCTGACCTCTATCACAATAAATTGGTCAAAACTTGAGCCTCTCAAGGAACTCGTAAAACCTGGCACGTTTTGTAACCAAGTGTCCCAAGGATGCGGTGTTAACAATTCACAACTATTTTTTCCTTGCCAGAATGAGTTAAGGTAGGAGCCTCTGCGTTGGGTTTGAATTTCCTGGCTTTCCCCTGCCTGCGTCACAACATAATTCTTTCCAGCTAGCCTTTCCTTAGATGTTCAGAGCTTGCAGTGGGAGCCCGGCCAGCTCTCCTTCCCAAAGAAAACACGAGCCCTCTCGATGCCAGAGATTTGCCTTCTATTCAATACCGCAGGGACAAAACACTTGGCTTTACAAGCGTTGCTCGGCTTTTCAGTTCTGCAGATGTGTATAAATAAAAATGCAACTTTTAGAGAGCCTTGTTTGCACTAGAAAAGACTTGACGGCATGTCCCTACAAGCTGTCTCTCTCCATCAACTGTAAATAGAGCTTTAATTAATTAAAGCAGTTCTTTGCCAGGTTAGCACACATCCTTGCAGTATGCAAAGTAAGGCTTACTGTGCAAGGCACTTTTTCCTGGTGTAGTTGCATCTACATGGGAGCTTTTGCCAGTATAAAATCACCCCCTTAAATGACACTATTAAACCACCCTGGTTCCAGTGTAAACCTGCTCTAAAACTACTGCCTTGAAAAATAATAAAATATTACTCCCTTCCCAGTTCAGAAGCTTTTCTTTCTCTTCAGTGTCCCTGGGTTCACATGGTACCAGCTCATGTAACCTGACCCAAGTTTTGCCCAGAGGGTTGGGAATTGCGGTGCTGAGGAGGAATGATTCAACAGAAACATTGCCAGAGCCCCACAGCGAGCAGAGCACATTGCTGCACTGCCCCATGCCGGAGACCAGCTGCAACTCAGAGTCCTTTCTTCTGTTCCCCTAAGGAAGGCATCCTTTAGTCTCAAGACAGGTGAAAAGCGTGTCCTCCAGCAAGCCAAGGCTGAGGCCACCTCCAGTAAATCATGTTAGCCTCTTCTGTGCCCACTTCTTGCCCTATCTTCTCCACTTGTCAAGGCAGGAGACCTCATTATGCCTTCTGTTGTTAGAAAAGGATGGACAGCTAGTGCAGATGGGTGCAGAACACTTTTGCCTTCCCTGTAGGTTGGACCACAAGCTCACACTAATTAAGAAAGATCTGCATGTGAGGGTAGAGGGTCTTACTGCTATTTCTCAATACTTTGCTACTTCTTGCATCAACTAAAACAAAACACTTAATTATGCACAATTCTCCCTTTTGGAAGATGAAGAGAAAACGAATATGTGACTTATGTCAAGACCTTGCTTCATATGCTGCTGCAAGGAGAGGAGTGTGTAGAGAACAGAAAATAATAAACACTGCTCATATTCTTAAATACCAGTATAATAAGCACTATTCATATTCTTCCATCAAGCATAGACTGGTTTTGGTTGTGAACACTTAACTGGGAAATGGGCTCTTCCAAATGGCATGGCATGTGCAGACATTGTATCACGTGCTGCTACTCACAGATCTTTTTTTGATCCTCCTTTCCTATGTTGAGTAGATTTGATTTATGAATGCTCAGATTCCAGCTATAAATCCAAGGTGGCTCATTATCCTTCAAGACTTTGGGGGCTCTCCGTTGCGTTGTTTGAAGAGGACATGGAAGGACGAGCCAGGCTCCAGCCTCCCCTCCCCTTTCCTGAGGAGCTAAGGCCCAGAAGCAGCCTGAATTTGTACATTTCTTTTCTTTAAAAGAGGTGGTTTGGCTAAAAAATGAAAAATGTTACCTAATAAAATTACTTGAAACCAGTGACTGTGATTTAGGTAGCGTCATGGGTACAGATACGGGTGGATGCTGAGCCTATATTCTGTGCTCGCTTGAAGCTCTCACTGAGGTCAGTAGAGGCAAGTCCAGTGATTTTCAGGACAACCAAAGCGATGCTGCTGGGCCCTCGAGCTTCAGAGCCGAAGGGGTGCGAAGGGCGGGTGCCTCAGCGGCGCGCCCAAACCCGACGTGGGCGCGGGAACAGACGCGTGGAATCAGAGTAACTCGTAATTAACAGCACCTCTCGACAGCACCGTGGCACCGCCCGCGGAAGGACCTCAAATTCCCGCGCGCACGTCGATGACCCAACCCAGCAGCCCAGTTAGGTAAGGGCCACCGGGGCCGCCAGCGGGTGGAGGCACGAGGGCGCAGCCGGAGCACCCGCCGCGGCTCGGGAGCCGCCGGGGCCGCGTAGCGGGGTGGGAGGCCTCGCGGCGAGCGTCCGCACGCGGAAGCTGCGCCCGCCCCGGGACCGCAACGCCGCTTCCAAAGCGGCGGCGTTACTAGAGGGGGAAAGGAGGAAGCAGCATCTCCAGGGAAACCCGCACACGCGCGAGAGGGCACGCGAGGAGCCCGGAAGGGGTGTTAGAACAGACAGAGATGCCAGCAAGCCCGATTTCCCCATTTTTGCCATTTCTGGCATGATTTTCACTCACTGAGGTTTCACTCCTCGACGTGAGCCATTTGCAAGCAATTGCAAATTCTGCAATTTCAGCTTGCTGCGGCCCAAGCGGCAAGGCCCAAACCTCCACCACGAGGTGCCCCCAGCTGCTCCGGGAGGCCCCCGGCAGCCCCCCGCCTTCGGCCCCTCCTCGAGCACGCGCCCTCGCCGCGGCTCTGCCGGCCGCTTGCTCGGCCACCGCACCGCTCCGGCCGGGCGCACGCGCGCCGGGCACCGTGGCGCGAGTCGTCACGCGCTCGGGACACGCAGACGGAAGGCAGCTTTGACCCCAAGACACAAGCTAAGGAAGCTTTTAACCTCCTCTCGCAGCCAAGGGGCTCGCCTGGGACGCGCCGCTGCCGTGCTGCCGCACGAGCATTCGCGCCGTCAGGGCAACGCGCTAATAAAACGGGAGAGAGAGACGATTTATCCCTTTCCAGGCTCAAAAGGCTCACTGCCTGGCGCGGCGTGCTCCTCTGCGAATATGGGTTAGTCCGTCTGGACTAATCCCCTGTTCAGATGTAGTGGCTTATTAGGGATTTTTAAAAAGCTGGAGGCTTAGACAGTGTATTTACAGCGGAATGGGCTCACACTAAAGTTGTACTTTCTTTAAATAGTGAATTTAATGATACATTTGATTTGAATTAATGTTAGAGAAATCTAGAGGTCTGTTGTTTCTTAATTGTTTTTTTCCTGTGGAAAGCCTTTAATAAAGGCTTTACAGAAATCAGTAATATATAGCTTTAAAAGGGCACTAAAGCCAACTGAAAAAGAGCCAGCATAGGCTGAATTCCTGCCTCCTCCAGAAGAGCAATAAATCCTCCCACCACCAGCCAGGTCCCTTCAAAGCACAGAGCTGCAGCTCGGCAGAGCCCCGTGAGGAACGAGCACGGCTCATGGAAAACGAGGGCTTTAGGGGCTCGTCAGGTCCACGGCTTCCACAGATTCACGGTGGCTCCTCTGCTCCGCTCGCTTCGGCATTTGGCTGCCGTCGGAGCGAGTTTTGCCTTGTCTTGTTGGAACCTGCTGAGCTGGTTCACGGGGAGAAGCTCTGGTGTAGCCCCCGCGTGCCATTTGAGTACAAGCTCTGTTACGACCGCACAAATAGGGAGAGAAACCTCAGTGCAGAGGGCAGGGAAAATTGGCACGGATAAGAGACACGAGGAGACGTGCGATGGGCCCGCGGCGAGCGCCTGGACTGCGGCACAGCACGGTTCCCGAAACTCGCCCCTCCAGCCTGGCCTCTCCAGCTCATCCTGATTCCTTAAGCAACGTAATTTTTACCAACATCTTATTCGTTCGCTAACGACAGTTACTTCGGAACAGTATTTCTGTGCTAGACATCCAGGCCTTAAAGCACTCCATGTAATCCCGTAGGCAGAGCCCGTCTGCACGGGCACAGTTACAACGCGGCAAGGCGCGAGCCCACCGCGGGGACGGGAAGGCCAGACGCGGCAGGCGTGCCCGAAGAGCCGCCTGCGCGCGACGTCAGGGTAGCCGGAGACGTCTGCGACGTGGTTTTGCACCGGGGGGGGTGTTTTGGGGCGAGGAGCGACGTTGCTGTCTTCCTGCTGAGGAGGGGCGGCAGGGAAGCGGCAGCCTCTCCGGACGCCCGGCACGGCTCCGCTGGGAAGGGCCGTCAGCAGCGTCCGCTCTCCACGCGCTTCTTGTACCGCGCGGCTACGAACTTTAGGGATACGGATACAAACTTTAATCAGCGCAAGTTAGATCGCGCAGAGCGTCACGAGCCGCCGCGCGAGCCTGGGGACGCCCACGCGCCCGCACTCAATACTGCTCAACAGCGCGGACCAAGCTCTAAGAGAAGCAGTTGTTACTAGTTTTTAGTTTCTGCAGCAGTTGACGTACCCGCAAGGTTGGCAACTAGAGGAAACTAGGCACCGGGAGGATTTCTGCTATCTGCAAATATTTGTTAACATAGGCTTGCAAATCTCCACCTCTGAGCACGTAATTACTTAAATGAATAAACAAGGTGGCAAGGACATCGTGGATGTGCCAAAGTACCATTAATTACTTGTGTGACCTTCACAGAAGAGCTACAGAGTTTTTATGCTGGCACCGTGGCATTTTATACAATATCTCAGCATCAAGGCAGAAATTAGCTGCCTTGATATTTTGTGATATTTTTGATCTCTTTTTAGTCACCCCCCCAAGCTCTTGTCAGCAAAGGTGCTTATTATTTCTGCTCCCTAACACCAAGGAGCCCTTATCGCTGAGGACGCCCCAGCACACCGGGCGATGCATGAACATACGGCAGAAAGCTTTGAAGAGCGTACAAGCTAGAGATAAGGCAGGCTGGAGAGCACGAGGAGAGAGATACTGGCCTGCAGGGGTGACAGCGGCCACAGCACATTGGCAGCTGAAGCACTGTCAAGTCTCACCAAAAGCAGCGAGAACTTGCTGTTAATTAATCACACTTTTTCAGTGCTAAACGAACGCAAACAAGACATTCGATATAGCTGTTCCAGGATCTCCGACGGAGGGACACGTCACCGGCTTCCGACTTCTCGGCAGCTTCCTTGGTGCGGCCCCGGCCCTCGGGAGCTCCCCTGCCCCCGGTTTGGCCGCCTTGCCAGGAGAGGCGGCTCCGCACCCCGCGGGCCGCCCGGGCCCAGCGCCTCCGCTCTCCCCGGCGAGCTCGGAAAGCAGCGCAAGCCCAGGACGCGTTCTGCCTGCGTCTTCTTGTGCACGCCGGCAGATGAAGAGAGCGCGAACGTGTCTCGCCCTCGTAGGCGGCACCTGGTTCAGGCCAGCGACCGCGCAGCCTTTTGGACCCCCGACGCACGGCTTTTCCCGCGGGAGGGAGAGAAGGCCTCGCGGGACCGCGCGCCCCGGCGAGCGTGGGAGAGCGCCGGGCGCGAAGCGGCCGCCGGCCCCGCGTCGGACGGACCGGCGCAGCGGCTTACCGGGCGAGCGCGTTATCCTCCCGCCGGCCGGGAGCGAGCATAGCGGCCGGGACCCCCTTACACGGCCGTAGTCCTTTTCCCCGGCAGCTCGGAGGGGTTTCCGCAGGCGGAGACGAGCCCCTTGGCCCAGCGGGTGCCGGGGGCGCCCTGCTGCATCACCACCAGCCGGATGGGAGGCTGCGTGGCCGTGGGGACCTCGGGAGCGTACTCCTTGCTGGGATCCTTCCCCCTGCAGTCGTAGAGCACGCAGGAGATGAGGAAAACCAGCAGCAAAATGACGTAACTCGCCACCAGAATGATGAGGTTCAGGGTAACGGGGTCAATCTCCAAATAAAACTCCATCCGATCCCATACCACCACCCGCGAACCCGCAGAACGAAGTTTCATACGCGCAAGTGAGCAGCTGCTAACCGGTCGGAATAGATGTATTGGCTTTGCGGTAAAAATACATTAATCCTCCGCTCTCCTGTAGCAATGGATTTCCCCGAACTGGATGACTAAAGCAGCTCAGTTTAATAACTTAAGCTCCTTCCTCCAATGCCACGTTGCCTACCGCGGCAGAAGCTAAATTTGAACGCTGCCCTGGCAGCTACACCGCGCTCCGGGACCCCGGTTCCCCGACCAGCGGGTCCCGAACGGCGGCTCTCCTCGAAGGACGTTTTGCCTTTTCACCTTCCACGAGGGGTTTGGGGCTCCAAACCGAGTCACTGGGCCCGCAGGGAGCAGACTATCAGCAGTGTAAGCAGTAAACGAGCTCGGAGATGAGTCAGGGAGAAGGCGGTTTGCAAGGCACGTTTTCTCAGGGTGTAGCAAGCCTGGTTCTCGTTTTGGCTACGGTCTCCTTGCGCTGCCCCAGTGCTGCAAAAGGTGCTTTAAAGTGGATTAAAAGCTATTTTTTGCCCACGCTGTAGCGACGCAAGCAGGACGCGTCACAGGCTGCCCAGCGGGCGCTCGTGCAAACGGCAGAGCCGAGGGAGCCGGGTGCCTGCGGGCCGCTCCGTCCCGGCCGGGTCTCCCGCGTGCCGGAGGGCGCAGCCCGGCCGGGGGGCCGCTCATGGCTCGTGGGCGCCCGTGCAAGGCTGCGCCGTGAGCGCTGCTCCCCACCCCGCTGGGGTCCGATTGCAGCGCCAGCCGGGCAACTCTAACATCTTTTAAAAGAAAACACCTCTAAATCAACTCGGAAGCAACACGTGCGTTTGAAAGGCAATAGGATTTACAGATAACTTGCCTCCAGACTTTGCTATGCAAAAATCAGTACCAAAATCATGAATTCAATCGATTGCACATATTTGGAGAAATCTATGGTAGGACACTTGTATTTCCAATTACGCTTAGGGGATTTTGAATAGTTTAAGCCATTTAGAGTAGTTTTCAAATGATAACCTAGGATCTGAAAACAGCCCTGCACTCACAACAGAAAGTTTGTGGGATTTTTACCTTTTTTTGTTTATCAGCAAGTTTTGCAAAACAGAAGTTGTCACCTCGGAAGTCCTCCACACTGATAGCTTGGTTTCGTGTTTCTGCTTAGCACAGCAGCAGGGAAGTACCGACACTTTAACTGTTTAATTTAAATGGGCATCTCGACCAGCAGCCTGTCAGTGCATCTAAAGCGAAGGACCGCGAGGGGAGCCCGCCTCGCGTTTGTACCCGCTTTCCTCCTCCGACGCGCACGCGGAGCGGCCCGAAGACGCCCCCCGCTCGCCCTTCCTGCCCGAGGACCGCCAAGGTCTGCGGCCGCAGCGCGGGAGCCGGCCGTGCCGCGCCGCCGCGGGAACCCCCCTCGGCACGAGTTCCCAGTCCCACTGCAGCGGGCTGGTAACGTTCCCCGGGTCCGAGCCCCGGAGCCCCCTCCCACCTTGGCCACCGCTTCCTCCCGTCCATCCCACCCCGCAGCCTCGCTGCCAGCCTGCGCCAGCCTTCACCACCTCTTCGTACACGTGCTTTTTTGTTGGAAAAGTCTCCCAGTCCCAGCCTGGGTCTGCATTTAGGCTAGTCTAGCTCTGCAGCGAGCGGCCGCGGGTTTCCTCCGAGCAAACGAGGGTTGCAGGAGCTTTGGAGGGGTTTGGAAAGCCCAAGTCAGTTCTGCTTTACGCTTCCTTAGGCGGCACCTGAGAGGCCGGCTGCGAAGAAACGCTGCTCGGCACTCGCTTAGGCTCGCTCTAGCGGCGGCAGACGAGATCGAGTGTCCGCAAGACCTGTTCTCCTCAGAGGTCTCAAAATTCATCCCTGCTTTTAGTTGCTCCAGTGGCCAGACCAGCCCGGTGACTGGCGGCACATCAGAGCACAGAGCCAGCAGCTTCCCGTTGAGAAAATATCCTCAAAAAGGGTATTAATTGGAGGCCACTGCTCCCTTATTTAAGGTTTGATTAGAAAAAGCAAGCCTTGTGGGAGGAACAGCGTTCCCGGCTGGGACTCGGGAGACCTGAGGGCCACCAGCTGCTGCTGAGGCAACTTGAGATGGACACTGAGGAGAGGATCAAGCTTCGTTTGGTTTATAGAGACGAAAGAAGAGGTGCTGTCTGCCTGGAAGCAAGCACCTATTTTGACTGGGATAGCATACGAAGGAATGAGATGGACGTAACAGAAAGTTAGATCCTTTTTTATAGTTTTTCACTAAAACTCATTGTACAATGATGGACTTCACAGCAGAGTCAAAGTTTTGGGGTTAAACTTCCCCCTTTGAAAAAGAAAAGTGACAAGAGACTGCTCTCGATGATCAGAGCACAACTGCTCTCGGCGAGAGGCCCTGGAGGGAAGGGGTTACGGACGGCCCGCGTGCTTCGCGGAGAGCTAAGGCACTCGGCGCAGAGGGGCTGAGGAAAACCCATCTGCAAGACACGACCGTACCTGGCTCCTCTAACCTAGGAGGGCAGTAGATCACCGCTCGTTCAACTTGACCGGTTCAAACCCTAGGCCATGGCAGCTCCTCTGTGCTCAGACGGGTCAGAGACGGTCACGGGAGGGGTTTGCCGGTGGGTCCGAGGCACAGCAGCGCCGGCCGCTGCCCGGGACGCGGCCGCAGAGCTGCCGACCCAGCGAGTGAGCCAAGAGGCTTGAGTGGCTTAACTGCCACGTCGCTGCCAAAAATAGCTTCTGTTAGATAAATCGGCTCAATCCCGGTCCAAAGCGCAAGCAGAGGGAGATGCGGGTGGCTGCGATGCAGTTCAAAACGGAAGGACGGAAGGGACCGAGACGAGGTATCGGGAAGGCCGGGCCCGCCCCAGGGCAGTACCCTCCCCTGCGGCACCTCGGCAGCCCGCAAAGCAGGTGCAGATGCGTCAGGTCAGCGGGGTCTGCTCGACTCCGTCCATTTCCCCACAGCAACGGTGGCAAAATGAGACAGGACCTAGAGAACCGGCAAGACCGTGGGACAGCGGGCGGTGGGCACGGCTGCAGCCGGGGACCGCGCTGCGTGGCCCGCGAGCGCAGTCCCGGGCTCGGCTGCCCGAGCAAACCCCGTGGCAGGGGGCTGTCGCGTGCCCGGCCGGCGGGCGCCGACGATGCTGCCGCCAAGCCTCGGCCGGTTCCTGCTGGGTGCTGCAAACGCACGGTACAAACAGCTACTTGGGACCCTAAAAAGCCACCACGTGGAAGAGGTCTCAGCCTCCACCAGGTATAACCAGCTTGGGCTGCAGCCTCTCCTGCAAGGAAGCCCCCGTTGCCTGCTTATTTCTGTATTGCCTGTAGGATTTTAATGGTCGACGGGACTAGCCAGTGCCGTAAGAAATTACAGGGCACAAGGGGCAGACGTCAAGCCGAGCAGCACAAGGGAGCAACGCAACAGCACTGCGTGCCTCCAGCGAGCGTACCCCAAACGTACAGATGCCTACAACAAATTGCAGGGAGTTGCACAAGGTATAAGGGCTTTATGCCCCCATTTACCTACAGATTTCTTCCAGCTCCGGATTATTGCCACAGCATCGAACATGCCTAATACGCACTGGCCACACGTAGGTGCTATTGCTTTCCTTATGCAAGCGTCTAAAATCCCAAGGAGACGGCGCGCAAGCGGCTCAGCATCAGCCCAACGAGCACCAGCGCCTGCCGCCGCGGGCCCGGCAGATGGCATTGGAAGATCAGCGTCGGGTCCCCAAGACGCCCAGCGCATCCCCGCGGGTTAGCGAGGAGACCTCCGCTTTCCAAACGCTTTTGGGTGAGGGGGGTCATTCCTTTGCCAGCACCTGAAGGGAGAAGTGATTTCCCAGTGTTACTGTTCATGGCTTATACTACACTTTTTCTCAGGAAGTGTTTAAGAACAGTGGTTAAAGTGTTTCCTGCTCTAGAGGTGCTCTTCTTAATCTATTTGATCTGCACAGCACTAGAAAACAGCTATTAAAATGCTCCTCTTCATAAAGAAGACTCAAAAAGAAAAGGAAAACCACCAAACACTCACTTCAATGCAGAATTAATCTACTTAAACATCATCTGTAATTTGTTTTGTGGCTTCCTCCAGGGACCCTGGAACTACAAATATTAGCTGGGCATGTGTCTACATTTAAGGCTATCAGGAGTCCTACAGAGCTGAAAGAAATAGTGAAGATTAAGCACACATTGAATCTTGTTGAAAAAAAAAATCAGAAGCCCAAAACACAGATTTAAGCCTTACCCTATCAAGCACTGTTCAAAGCTGTACTTGGCTCGCGTGCCCCAAAGCACCAGCTCCCTTGGTGTATGGGTGCGTAACCCAGAAGACCACATTGCACCTACAACCCCCCCAGGCACCACCACATGGACACACTGAGTCAAATCCAACGTCATTTATCTGCTAATCAACTTCCAAGCGAGTTCTCAGCTGAAGAGGATTCAGGCCTCAGCAAAACCCCACCAGCTGCTGTTAGGCAGCATATGCCCATCAGCTACTTCTCTGATGGCATTTCCTCGCCACAGGGCCCAGGGCCCCACGTATGGTGGGAGCAGGACGCTTCCCTGCGATTGCACCCTGTGTGGGAGAAGGTCTGGCTCTATGTGGTGCCACGTGAATGAGAACCCAGCAAGATCCAGTTGTCTACTGTGACATTTCTGCTTTCGTTATGGATTTTGCAAGCAAAAAGAAAATAATTTTCTTATAGAGAAATATGCACAAGTCCAGGATTATGCATGGCAAAGGGCCTGAGCGGTTGGAGAGCTGGATGCCAACCAGTGGGGCCGCAGAAGGGGTGGCCAGCCAGCACTGCTGAATGTGTCTCCATTCCATCATCTTCAGGCAGATGTTGTTCAAATAACACTAAATATTCCTATAAAAGAGTTCAAAACTTAATTGATTCTTTTCTTGAGCAGTAAGATAAATAAAACCTATTTTAATGTGAAAGGTAAAACTCAGGGTTTGATTTTAGCACAGTGGCCCAAATTTTTATCCGAAATAAATCTCTATAATTTTATTAACTTTACTGGCCTGATATCAGCAGAGAGTAGGGTGCATATCAGTCAGCACTGCTCAGTAGGACCAGCTTCTGGAGAGGATTCCCACCTGAGGAAATGTTACGTGCTTATTTCTCATCTCTAGGTAATTTTCCAACAAAAGCCAAGGTGGTGCATGAGGGTTTTGACATACAGCCAGCTAAAAGAAACGTGGTCTGCGACACTGCAAGCAGGACTCCAGCAAGCCTACGGAATTTCCTCGGCTGTGACGAATCTCGCTTGACGTGCTGCAAGACACCTAGTCAATCCCCTCGTCCTCGGCTGCCTGCGCCGGCGTGGATGTTTTGCCTTTACTAACGCTGAGACGCCTTGAAAACTGGAGGAAGAAAACTGAAATGCTGAGGGTCGAGCGCAGTTCCCTGGGAGGGGGCCACGGAGGAGCGTGTGGCAGTGCAGAGCCGGGAATTGTGTTTCAGTGCTGCTGGAGCCAGGCTGCTTCCTCGGTTTGTCCTCTGTCCTGTACCAGCTCTTACGCAAGAGCTAATCAACCAGCGCGGGGGTAAAACCGGCGTCACACAGGCTCAGCCGCATCAGGTTCAGCGACTCTCCCCTTGCTTATTCCGTTTCGAGTTCACTGCCAAATTAGAAATTATGGCACATAACCTTCCCCATCGCTTCTAGCGTTCTTTGGGCCTCCTTCAGCCAAGTCCTTAAGGATTCACCTCCCTTGTTGGACTGCAGCAGAGGTACATGCTTACGCGCTTTTCTGAATTGAGATGGATTTAGGCACATATTTAGAGTTCTGGCTGCCAGAAATACCGTTACCAAAATAGCTGTAAAGCACAGAATCTGAGAAATCACAGATGGAGAGTTGTAGCTTCTTGCTTTACTAATTACAAAGATTCAAGGAAATGCTCCTTCCTTTTTTTCTTCCCAGCAAATCAGGATTTTGCTAATCTGGCTCGTTTTGACTGAGGCAGGCTATGGCACGCTAGCAAGAGCAGAGCTGACGGTCTTGAACGGTTCCCCTGGGCCATTCGCCACAAAATCCGTATGTCTTTCCTCGGGATGACATATGGGTATTCACCCCTCTTTCTGTTTTCCTTGAATAAACCTCCACGGGGTGGGATGTGTAAGGAATACATCACTATTCCTGGTGCCTGGGTGAACACTGCTCCGATCATGTTACGGTGTCTGCGGGCAATAAATCAGTTTTGCTTCTGAATCCAATCTGTGTTTTTTTTTTCTTGATTTGCTTTCAAGACTGTGCTACCTTGGGACAAGTGGGAACACGTAGCTCATTTTCTAGGAGCCAGAGGACTTTTATGAGCAGAGAGGAAGCAGAGGCTCTTTGCCCAGGGGAGCCTCGCAGACGATAAAACACGACGGCGGTTCTCCCAGTCCTGAGTAGCCCCGTGAAGCTGCTCTGTAAAACCAGCTGTTCCCAGCTCGAGCTCCTGAGCGCCCTGTAGGATGAAGGCAGAGATGAGCTGGAGGATGAGAAGAAGAATAAGTTATTTGCCAAAAACTTGGCCAAATCTGCCCGACAAGACCTTGCGGAGCTCCCCACTGATGCAGCTGGGTGCAACCCGAGAGGGAAAAGCCCCGAGGTTTCCTAGATTAGGGGGTTTGCTTGTTTTGTTTTGTTTCAGGCTCCTTACTAGGATCTAGGCAAAGCTGTATCACATCATGTGTTTGAAGGCAACAAATTGAGTGAAGTCTGCCTGGGTTTAGCTCGTTTAGGCTTTTTCAGAGAATAGAGGCCTTGCTCTAAAGAGGCTACTTTAATACCAGTCCAACACCTGGCAAACAAGCCCAGCTGTTCACAGCTGTTCTTTCCATCTCTCTTTTTCATTGTTTGCAGAAACAATGAAGTGATCAAGGACTAAGAGGGTTGAACTGACAAAAAAAGACCCAAGTGCCAAGCTCTTTAGTGCTCTTTGTAAAATCCAAATAAATGGAAAAATAAATCAAGCTTAGACATCAACAGGAAATTGAGAAGTTACATCAATGGAAGGGCAGAAATGTATACGTCAATCATTTGGCTGGAGACGTTGTGGTGTAAACAGATTTTTATCACATATAGTGCTCTATTCAAATAATTACGTCCTAGATTTATTTTGTAAAAAGTACACAGAGTATGATCTTGCCAACAAACCTCTGGGAATAAATAGGAAAAGTGGAGCAAGATTGGCTTTGCTGTCCCTGATTCCAAGCTGGCAATGTTTTTAAGCATGAGTTTAATTAAGCAGAACATAAGAGGCTTATGCCTAATCCTCCCTGAAGTCTACAGGACTTACTAGGCACCTACAGCTACGCATGTGCTTGCATGCTTGCTTAAATAGAGGTGGGCTCCTCGAACACTGCCATTCCCACTACGGTCAACCTTAATCTGCGCTGTCGCCTCCCTCATGGGAACGCTCATTTCTGTCAGCCGTGGAGAAAAGTGAGACGTAAGAGCAGCACGTCGCCAGCAGAACCGCCCCGGCTCCGTTTCCCACAGCCAGCCCGGCGTCCGCCCCGGCCGGGGTCAGCCCGGCGTCATCGCGGCCCGCGGACGTGCTCCCGCGGCACGCAGGCCCTCTTGCTGCCCGCTGCTCCTTGGGCGCAGAGAACCAGCTCGTGGGGACAAAGTCTTGGCTTTCCTTTCGAGATGTAAGATAGTGGGATACAAGCAACGATAAATAACCGATTGTGTCAGTCCAAACTGAAACACGTTCCTCTGCCTCACCCACTCCAATCCTGTTTATCACCATGATGGGTTTTTTCTTCCCTCTCTGCTTCTTCCCTATCCACCTTTTTATTTTGTATTCCCCAGGACAAAAATAGGACTCCGGAGGGGAGCCAACAACCTTGCACAGGAGTTTTTCCCTCTCTGCCAGGAGGGGAACCAAGCCCCGTGCCGGCGGGAGGTTTAAGCCTCCGAACGCCTTGTTTCAGCCCCGTTCCTGACGTTTACTCAGACTGCTGTCCTCTTGGTCAGACCCCTCTGTAACGCTCCGGTCAGTCCCGCTGTGCTCCTCTTATTTCCTTCTTGGCTCCGGGCTCTGCGCCGCGCTGCGAATTCGGCCTCCGTCTTTTCTGCATTGTTCTCTGCCAGCCGCTATCTTATCACGGTTGCATTGTTCCCTCTGGCTTCCTCTGCGGCTCCTATCTCTCTTTCAGCATTTTGTATATCACTGTGGGCTTAGCTTCAGATAGGTTTTGATGTCATTCGTGGGCGCTCTTGTTTCTGTTAATTCATAACCTTCTGGTTCCAGTCTGTTCCTGTCGATCCGTATCAAGCTCTCTTAGAAAAAGCTCGGCTGAACTCAAGTCAGATGTGGCCTTCAACTGACCTGAAATCTCTGAGCTGAAGGGAAAGTTGAGGTTGTGTGAAGGAGACCATGAAAATATTCGCAGGCAGAAAATTAAATGAGAACATTTTTGCCCTGAGCTTTGCTCAGAACGGCTGAGTTCAGTTCGGTTGGCTGAAAGCCTCGGGATGCTTCGCAGACCTCGGTTTCTGTGAACTTCTGCCAAAGGATGGCCCCGTTTTGAAATCCTGCATCGTTCGTAGGTTTGCACATTCTTGTTGAAAAATTAGTTCGATGGCCTTAGTTCTGGCTGTGTTCTGCACTGATATTTTGGGTTGCTTTTCCTGAAAAATGATAATATTAACACTTTCATAGGTTGATAGTATGCAGATGCTGCAACTGAGATCAACTCCAATCTGGAATTGAGGTTGAAATGCAGAGATCAAAAGAAATTTCAGCTTCACAGAAACATAGCCAGATGGCTCCATTAGCACAGAAGTCAATACGTTAAATCCAGAGGGGTGATTTCATAGGACTAAAGTTATGCAGATGGGTAAATATTTGTTTCTAAGGCCCTTTGTCTGCTATGGTTCCAACCAGAGGCACACTCCAGTTTTAACTGACGTTTACTTCTACTTTATTGCTGTAAAAAGTCTCATAAAGAAACGCTATCGCTTTTCATATCTCCAAGTGACTGTTTAGGTTCCAGTTTGCCAGATCATCAAGCAGATGGCCAACTTCATGCACATGTGAATAAAATTACTTCACTTTTTGCTGTAAAGTAATTATCTAGCCAGTAGCACTAGCACTTAATTGTGTGTTGGGCCATTCAGTAGAGACATTCCAGAAGCAAAACTGGCACATGCTATTTTGAGAAAAGGTTTAACCTGAGCCAATTGTTCAGCAACTTCTCTTGATGAGCAGAACCCTTAATGCAGCAAAAGTGGCCAAAGAAGAAATTTTGAGAGCTTAAGCTTTAAATCCTACAGGCATTAAATCCACCATTTGTGACAGAGATAGGTCATCCTGTGAAAAAATTTACTCCATTATTCGTTATTCAAGGTACTTATTTAGCTACAACAATTTACGGTCTTGGGCCAAGTGCCACACTGCATAAGGACATCTATTTTCAATTTAATATGACAAACCTGTCTTTTCTGTAATGTTTAATAGATCTTACTCGCAACTATCCCCCAGATAATTGATAATTCCATGGGATGGAGATGCTGTAGTCAAACTCTTAGATACATGCCATCTCTGACCATAAGTCAGTGATACATTCCAGTAGCCCTGCAGCCATTGCCCACATGAACCCATTTTGTGCAGGACTCGTACTCTCAAGCAGAGACGTAACCAAACCAAAGGAAAATTTTATGAGCCTGGTACATGCCAGCCTCCTCTCTGGTGTCACTTGACTGACTGCACTTGGGTTATGTAAGGGCTAAATCTGGTCAGTGATGTCTGACCTGCTCCCAGTAATGAAAAGTCTGAACCCCACAGTTGATGTTGTCCAGGTTTGGGTAGTACTTTTGTAAACTAAATGCAGTCAAGTGTTGTTTTCATTCTTATTCTGGCAGATGATTTAATTAGAGAGCAAAAGCATATTCTCATGCTTGGCAAATCCTTTCGACTCTGAAAGAATTGGCCTCTATTTTTTTTTTTTTCCACTTTTTTTCCACTTAGACATCATGGAGACCTAGTGCTAAACGACACAAAACAAATCAAATATCCTATTTCAAACAGTTGGCTCTGGTCTGGAAGTACTTCAGTTGATTGCTGTGATTCAAAGGAGAAAACATGATTTCACTTTGAATACGGTAATGTTTTTTCAACAGCACATTGGCTGACCCGTCCTGGATCACGACCTTAAGAGCTTCTCATGTATTTGAAAATAAGTTCATGCCTGTCTTATCAAACGGATGAGGGGAGAGCAGTTGCCCATCTCCCCTCGCCTCCGTTTTAGGGGATGCAGACAGGCAGGGAACGACCCACGCCAGCACCTTCCAACCCCAGTGGTGCCTCCCAAGTCACGAAGCAATTGCACACAATGTCCCATTTTAGACACCAGCAGTACTTTAGCGCTAAAGTGAATGGCTCATGGGCACGAGTGTGTGTTTATAGGCCTGTGGCTTAGCTGTCCACACTGGTTCGCTTCATAAGGCCTTGCTTGCTGCTAACTCAATGCTGCTGCTCCCGAAACCCTCATCACACACACACACACACACACACACAAATCCAAGCTCGAGTGTTTTGAAAGTTTCCATTCAGAAACTGTGTAACTGTTGTCTGGAAAAGGAGACATTTCCCCTGTTCTTCTCTCCTCTTTCTTGCTGGCAGGGAGAAGCTAACTGCAATGATGTCTCTCTACTCACCCAAAACCTTCACAGAGGGTTTTACATCCACAGCTGCGTGACTCTGCAGACCAGCCCGGCACAGGTACCCAAAGGTAGCTATGGCCTGCTGCATGGCTACTCCAACAGCGTAATTAAAAAATAGCCTGTGCTTTCAGTTGTTTTCCCAGCCTCCTAGAAGACTGCCTGCCCATGCCTACAAGAAGCAAACAAGGAAGGCTTCTATGACCAAAAGAAGGGTTACAGTAGATTTGAAGGTCACATTCACTTGGAAAAAACATAGAGGATGAACCCTTTTCAAGGTACAGCCATTTTGCTTTAGAGCTTTTCATCCCCCCCCAGCATTACCCAAGAATCCACTCTGAGCACAGGCTTGAGGTGGGAAGGCAGGGGCTCGTAGCGCTCCGGACTCATGAAGCCAGGCTGAAAGGCTTTTTTTCAGATCCCTGGACAAAATCTCCTCAGATACTCCATGGATCAGGTGGCAAACAGCAGCCATCCCACTGTAATCAGTCCTGCAGCTTCACTAGAGACAAAGTTTTAAAGAAGCAGCATATAGCTTTAGGAAAAGTCTTGGGCCATAGCAGGAGATAAATGAGATACCTAAGCCTAACGGGGGATACTTGTGCTCAGAGGTGTGTTTTAAGTTTCACAAGACCCACACTGTGACACCCAGGGTCCATGTGGACCACCCAGTTGCATGGCAAGAAACCCATTTTTCTCATGGTTTCCGCTGGACCAGTCTTTAGTGAACTGCTGCTTTACAGCTCTCTTGTTTTCCCAGCTGCTTTGTCTGCCTGAGATCAGGTCACTGAAAGCAAAGGGCTTGCTCAGAAGTAAAACAAAAGCTCTTTCAAGTTAAGGAAAGAAAACAACCCTACACAGAGCCCCCTTTACAATGAAGGAAGAAGTTGTTCTGGAGGCCTTTTACCAAGAAAGCCAAGACTGACCTGGCCCGTGACTAGCACTGTCAAGGCGTGTGTGTTGTGGGGGAAGGAGGAGGGTGCGTATTTGACTATCTCTTTAAGATAAAGGGAAAAGACTAGTTCAGGAGAATCAGCAACAGAAATACATACACAGGATTTAAGATAAAGGACCAAAACTTCTTGGTAGATAGCAGGAAAACCAAGAACATAATAAGGGACTGGTTGAAAGGAGAGCGATACTCAGATATATGGATCCAGGACGTAGAAGCTCAGCACCCATCAGAGCCACGAACTTCATATGAGATCTTAGTCCTCAGTTGTTGCAAGAGTGAAACCCAAGACTGGCAGTGAGGTACAAAAAGCTGCTGAGTCTCCTGAATAACAGAGGGAGAAGGGAAAAGACCACCTGGTCCCATTCACAGCCCTGTCTCTCTTCCTCATCTTCTTCTTGGTCGCCAAATACCCAGGGGAGCAAAAGGGAAGGAGACACCTCTCATAATTCTGTTTTTCCTGGAATATGTCTTAGGATCTTAAACGGGGTAGTGTTACCCCAGAGAGCTGCAGAACACTCATAGGTCTCCTGAAATGCACCAAAAGTGGCTGGTCTAATTTTACCCTTGGAGGTGAAGGTCCCAACCTACTACTCTGAGCAAATTGAAGCCCACCGGACCAAACATCCAGCCAATGATCTTGGAGCCAGGCAGGGAGGAGGTATCTCACCCGGTGTTCGCCAGCCCCATTGCCCTGAGCAAGCTGAGGCAACTGGTCCTGTGGCAGCAGAGAACCTGTGGCACATGGTCCAAGCGCAGGAGACCCATAGCTCACCACCTCCAAAAGCCAGACACTTCAGCCTCCTAGTTAGTGTCCAGCCTCCAGGAGGTACTGTCTGCCCTAGCTGAAGCAGCTCAAATGGGGACAACCACACACGAAATACAGCCGCATTGCCTAGGTGAGACAGCCGCCTCCATGGAAGAGCTGTGCTTTGGCACTGAGTAATGAGTTGGAGATGGTGAGGAGGGGAATTTCCCATAATGAATGCTTTCAATTTTACCACCAGTCAGGTTTCCAGGAGCCAGACACTATAATCAAGTCATTCAATGGCAGCATTTTCTTCTGCAGCACAGAAATCAAGATCGCTGCCTTCCTGGCAGGAGCAGAGCAGGCTTTGAAGGAATCAGAATTACTGGAGAAAAATGTAAAGCCTTGAAAGTCTTACGCAAAAGATTTGCAAATCTCAGTGCTCTGTGGGCACTGGGGGTGTCACAACTGATCCCCTAATATTTTATGTGGTTTTATCCATACTGTCTTAATTTTTAAACAACTACAAGAGCAGAAATTTTGTTCCCATGGAAGCTATATTTTATTGCGCTCCTAAACCTAATCTTAATTCTTCCAAGTGTATTTTGGACTGTGGCCAACACGTGCACGTGTTGTAGGATGCTCCAGGCAAAACATGAGCACTGAGTCTGGAGGCAGGGGCTTCTGCAGCATCTGCGTGAAAGAGAAGGAAAAGGCAGCAGTGGCAGCGAGACCGGCTGAGACAGGGCAAACAGCACAGCTGGAGCCCAGTAAGGAGGCTGGTGTTCTGGTAATTGGACAGAAAAGCAATACAAAGTAAAAAGGAAAAAAAAAAAAAAAAAAAAGAGAGAGAGAGAGAGAGAGAACCAGCTACTTTGATAGCCTTAATATCATAATCAGGAGAAACTTCCTGGCTTCATATTTTCCATATAAACACTCTCCACTGGATAAAGTTAATGGTTCCCTGACTACAACACAGAAGGGCTTGATCAGTTCAATTGACGTCACAGATTGAGCATTTTAATGAAATGTGCTGTGCTTCCCCCATTTATATGTTTGACCCTAACCTTTACCAGATGTTCAATCCATACTCCGCTGCAGACAGTGAAGCTCTGTGTTTTGGAGGCTCTCAGAGATCTCTGCTGGAGTGGAAATCAGATCCTCCGACACGAACTCTGCTGTTCGACTCGCTCCCCACCACGGTGCCGGCTGTGCAGAAGGCCCTGCTCCCCATAAAACCAGGAGAGCGTCCGCTGGAGTCACAGCCAGAATGGGGCCAAAACGGCTCATATCGTGCACCATCTGCCTGTGCGGGAGCGTAAAGTTTTCCCATGCCGCTACACAGGGAAAACACAGCTCTTTCCTATTTCCCCATCACCAGCGGTGAAAGGTTATCTTGCATCTGAGGGAGCAGACCAAGAGCCAGAAAACCCAAATTCAACGTTTGGCTCTGCTATGTCTCCTTGGGCAAACTATTCCTGCTCCGAAGCTTTACTTCCCAGCCGTGAACCAGGATGATGTCCTTTGCTCAGTGACATCCTGGGACAGGGCTGGGCTTGGGAGAGGACCCACAGCTGGGACTTCTACGGGATGTTTGTATAATAAAATGCAGGCTGGTCTTCCTCCTGGCACATAAGCAAGCAACTACCATAAACCTCAGACTTCACCCTTGCTGCTCCAGACACAAACTTGCCCTACTCAGAGACTCACTTCTAGCATTTTTACCTCCAAAGCAGTTTATAGCTGAGTTTTACCAAAAAAAAAAAAAAAACACGGAAAACAACAACAACAAAAAACCAACCAGCTTGAAATCATTATTAAAAAAACAGCCTCACCTCCCAGGAGAAATTTAAAGACACGGTAACAGCCCCATCCCTCTGCTTCTGAGCTGGGAAACTGCGGTGTAGGAGTGGATTCGCCTGAACTCTGATGCTGGGGAAGAGCATCGCCCTCGGCTCCTGCGCGGTGCGAAGCAGCAACGGAGGGGTCTGACAAAACTTTGGTAATGGCAGTGCTTTAACTAGAAGCCATCAAAAGCTTTCTAGCATTCAGAAGTCATTTAGAAAAACTCTTGCTCACCCTTTCTGAAAAGAGAAGATAGAGCAAGAGAGGGTTAAAATCAGAACCATGTTCCCAGCCCTCTGCTTTGGTTTGAGATCATTTGATTTTAGATAAATTAGAAGCTGGATGGAAGCCACCCTTTAGTTCTGGGTTTGGATTAGCAAATTGAAAGTCACTGATGAGGTTTTACAAAACCAAACCCATATCCTTCTTGGCCTGCTGCTAGCTGAAACTGAACTAGCCCTGAGCAAAAATAAGTGAATCATTCCTTAAAACACAGAAAAACTGCTGAACTCAACAACCACAAATTGAGAGAAGAAACACATGAAATTCTGCGTAATACATTCATTCCTCCTAGCCCAGGAAAGACTAAACTTGCAATGCTGGCACTTTCTATTAGATTAGACAATAGCAATGCTTGGAACTGATTAATAAATAAAATTATTTTTTTCTTAGTAATTCCATGCGTATATATAAAAACAAGTCATTGTGTGGCCAGTTTGCATTGGTCTCTGAACAGGTGATGGGTAGCTGTCAGGAGGCAGCTCAAGACCTGCTCGCTTTCCAGTTTGACACTCATTCTGCAAACACAGGCAAGCGGATTGAACTAAAGCAGGGAAAAGATGCTCCCTGCTCTAGGAGAACAGCATCCACCGCATGCACTTGGACATGGAGTGGGTGAAGGCCTCCGGCTCGCAGGTCACCTGGTCACACGTGTGGCCACCACGTCCATCAGGGCTCTGCAGGACCAGCAGGACTGATGGCAGCGCTAGGAAAGTAGGCAGGGGGACAGAGGCCACAGGAGGCCAGCGGGGCCCTCTGCAGCCCGCAGCGGTCTTGAGGAGGATCAAACCTCCCTGCAGCCCACTTGGTTTTTATTTCCCTTTACTTAGTGACAATGAATTGTTCCATTTCTCTTTCCTCACCAAACACTTTTCTTTAGATTGGTTTTGTTTGTTTGCTCGTTTGTCGCAATGAGTGATGAAAGGCTCTGGGCTTGCCAAATTAACTCCAGGAGCGGCGTTTTCCCAGAGTGGCTCCCCAAAACCCACTTCCAGCAGCCATTCCCACTCCAGGGATGCAAAACCATCTGCCCCCAACTGCCGGGAGGTGTCTTGGCTCCATACTGGCAAAAAAAAAAAAAAAAAAAAAAAAAGGCTTTTGTCAACATATCCCAAATAAACATATCCTAAAAAGGGTCTTCTGCAGGCGTCCCAGTAAATCTCCATTCCCAGTTTATGTATGTTCTTCCTTGTTTAAAAAACACTAACGTCAATAACCTATAATGCCAAAAGTGGCAAGATGAGATTGGTGTCTCAATTAAAGCTCCTCTTTCAGCAACAGTCTCCCTCTGCGGCTTGACTCTGAACACAAGAGGAAATTGCGTCAAGTGAAGAAAAATTGAGCCAACAAGACAGACAACATAATAATTTTTTCTTTTCTGTTTTCACAGCCGGGCACAGACCTCTAACAGTTGGGATTTATAGCTGGGTTTGTAGCCTTTGCTGCCTCCTAGCAGCTCACGTGCAAAATAAACCACCACCCCAAACAAAAATTGCAGAGCTGAGAGAAAAGGGCAGGCAGTTACTAATGAAATTAATCATTGATAATAAAGTATCCTAGAGGAAAATCCATTTATCACCCCTTGGTCCAGATGAGGTGTGTAACTCCCCCTTGCTTGTATCCATCAGTGCATGAACACTCACGACCTACAGCTTCAGTTTAAACTTCTCAGACAAGAGCTTTGTAAGGATTAGAAGAATTTAGGAAAAAAGAAAGGGTGGGTTACTAGCACGGACAAAAGCGGGTAGGATGTGGGGGTTAAAGCACAGTGTCCAGGGAGGGTTTTAGAGCAGCAGCGCTCGCTTTGGGGACGGGTGGCCAAGGGACACGGTGCGTCCCCAGCACGATGCGCTCCTGCGAGCGAGCAGACAACAAAAGCGGCATGTTCAGCTGCGCTGAACTCAGCTCTCTGACTCAGGAGAAAAAGTTAAAAAAGGGATTTGAAGATGGCCGTTACGTTGGACCAAGCCGAAGTCACTGCTGATTTTAGGCCAAGGAAGAGAGATCTGGTGCATTCACTGGTCTTGGCTCCAGCTCATAAAGGCACTTAAAAAGCTGTTTAGCTTCAAGTATGTGCTTAAGTGCTTTGCTGAATTGGTCAATTAGCATAGCGACTTGCCTGCAAGTTTCTGTAAAAGCCAACCCAAGTCGCTGGGGCTTTGCAGCACGCTGTCAAGGGCTCTCAGATAGGACCGCAGGTATCACTGCCCCCCCGGAGGGGGTCTCGCAGCCCTGCCGGAGGTGGCAGAGCTGCTGCGTGAGCAGACGCGGGGTTTCGCTGGTTGTCTCTCGCCATTTCAGAGACACATCAAGGCAATTTTTGCGACGCAGGTCCGTCGCGTCTTTGCAAACGCTCTGCGCCACGTGGGAACACTTGGCTGCGTGAAGCAGAGCTCAGTGTGTCCTGCCAGAAAGCGGTTTAAATGCTTATAGTTTGAGGTTGCTTTTCCTGCTATCAAGACTCCAAGCCCCAATTATGCTTTTCTTTTAATTTAATTAGGGAAAGTTGTTTCCAAGGAATCATACAGAAAGTGCACGTCAAAGAACAGCAACGCACCCCTGGATGTAGCGGATGTGATTCACGGTGACTCAGGGGCCGGGCTCATTCCTGTCCCTCGCTGGTTGATTCAGCATTCGCAGCTCCCTGGTTGTAATCCAAGCTCCAAAATGAGGGGTCTACAATACTGAGCCTGGGGTGGGCGGAGGGGACCCAGTGCCTATGCTGCACCCATGCTCCTTGCACCAAAGTGCCCACTGGGACACCTTCTTCATGCAGCTTCAGGAGGATTTGAGCCCTTCTCTTGCTCAAATCTCTGATTTGCTTGCACAAAACTTAACGCTAAATTTCTGGTCAAGCCTGGGTGCAGAAGACCTCAAGTTTTCTCAGCTCATTAAAAGCCAGGCTCATAAGCCTATTTCAAAGGCACTCACAGCCAAATGAAGTGCTGAGATAAGTTATTTCTTTTAAAACTTCCGGGGAAGCAAGATTGCTGGTGGCGCAGCACGAGAGGAGAGGATTGCAGGGCTGGCCCACATGCCCCTTCTCCTCTTCAGCTTGCCAAACAGAAGCAAATACTGATTTTTTCCCCTCCCTTTCTCTTCCTGGAAAGCATAATCCAAATTCTTATGAAGCTTGACAGCTGAGCAAGTCCAATCTCCCCCAGCCCTGCACAATTCATGCTGACACATTTGCGCACACGTGGCATGAACCAGCGGGGTTCCCCCAGTGAGGAGCGGGAGGGCTCCAAGGAAAGTTTTAGGGAATTGATTCAGTTCGGCACTCGTGATTTATAACTGTTAACACTGCAAATCCTGTCCCACCACCCTGGCGCTGCTCAGCAGGCAGCATCCAGCTACTCGCATGAGCTGAGGTCCACCAGGTTTAACGACGGGCCGGCTCGAGCGGGCCAGCGCAGGAAGAGCCGGACAAATCACGGCCCCTGGGGCCAAGCTCACCAGCCGCGGTGATGGACTTTCTCCCAGACCTGATCTTCAGCTTGCTGAAGACCCAAAACTGTCTTGGGCATTTCGAGAGGGGCACAGCGATGCCGTCGATTCACAGCACTGGCCGGGGTGGCTCGTGGAAGTCCTTCCCTGGGCCCTGTGACGTTAGCAACATTTCCCGAGCTGCCTCAGGGCCGGATGTCTCCAGTACAAGTCATGGGCTCACCAGGGTTGGCACAGGGTGTCCTTGCAGCCCTGGCAAGTCACACGGTTGTAGCAAAAGCCCAGTCAGCTGTAGCACAGCTCTGCTTTCACGGGGCTGGAGCGGCCAGAAGGCACCTCAGCTCCCTGCCCACCAGCAGCACCAGCACCAGGGCAAAGAAAAGGGAAGGGAAAAGTCAAAATAAGTTTCCTAAACTAGGGAAGAGGTCCCAATACACCTTTGGAGAAGACCTCATGAACAGGACTGTTTTGCTGAGCCCATTTTATCCAGCCGTCTTTCAGAGCAGGAGTCATCTTGGATCAGAGAGTCTCCGCTGCCATTGCTGGGGGACTCGCGCTACCCATCCCAGCGCTTCCCACGTCGGCAACCTCCCACCCCACGCTGGGAACGGGACCCAGGCGTCCAGCCCTGCCGCGGCCGGCTCCCCATCTCCCCTCGCGGACAGCTACGGGCAAAACCAGAACTGCCGCGTGCGCAGCCCTCCCCGCGCCGGACGCGGAGCCTCGGGGTTGGCGCTGCTCCCGAAACGCCTCGTCGAGCGAAGCGGCCCCTCGGTGACCAAACGAGCTCGAAACCCAAACCTCACTCAGAGCGGGAGGCCGAGCCCTGCGCAGCGGGCCCGCGCACGGTGCCCGCGTCTGAGCCCTTAAAACCCGCCCGAGCCCCGGGGGAGCGCACGAGCCCTGCTTGCTCCTGCCCGGGCTTTTCTCCTCGAGCAACGCTGAGGACTGAAGAGGACTGAAGAGGACGGGGAAGGGAGGGAAATCCAAACGAACAACTCAACTGCCATTGGAGCGAAGTCTGAGCACAGCTGCCGGGCTAGCGAGGAATTAATACGGCAACAGCCCCTCGAGTCCCAACGCGTGCGTCAGCGGAGACCACAGCATCGAGACTTGTGAGGGGAGCAGCAATCCTGGAATTTTGTTTTGGGCTAACTGAAAAATTTCCTTGACAAATCCAAGTATTTCCTTTGCAATTTTGTGGGTTTAGGGCTTTACTTGCCTTTTTTTTTTTTTTTTTTTTAATACTCAATTGAAGGAAATGCTGAAGCTGCTGTTTCCACCACCCTCCATCCCAAAATAAGGCAACACCTTCATTTTGAAAAGACTCAAAGAAGACACTGAAGTTACTTTTACAACAAAAAAAAACCCTAAAAATCTAAACAAAAGCTTCAGTAAACACAACTTAGGCTCAGAAAACATCCTGGTGTGACCAGATCTGCACTTTTCACTGGAAAAAATGGCATGAGAAATGTTAGCCTGTGTTTATGGAGAGCTGGTGGGAACAGCACGCTCTGACCTCGGCTGGGGCAAGCCCAGGTTGCCCTGGGACCCGCATTTCAGCTCCATAGGGGTGAGTTATGGGACCCTCAGGCAAAGGGTCTCATCTGCTCCCAGTGCCAGTCCCTGCCCAAAGCCATCGGCTGCGTTATCCCTCCCAGGACCAGCTCGGGTATGAGCATGTCCCTTCTCCGACTGCTGGAAAGAGCTAGCGTAAGCAGAATCACCCCATTTTTGATGAATTCCCTATATAAAGTAATTCAGCTTGCTATTTAAGCAGAAGCTTTGCTCCTTGCTACTGAACAGGACAGATGAAACAAGTTAAAAGCAGCAGTGGCGGCTGAGCCAGCCCCAGCCTCCGGCGGGGTGGAGGACGGCCACCAAGCGAGGCGGGGGAGCTGCTTGTTCACGTCCAGCCTCGATCGGCCACCTCAGGTTGTACCAAGCGGGCAGCTGTCAGCAGAGCTGCTGGCTCTTATTCTGCTCTCAGCTGTGTCACTGCAAATTTGGAGTAACTCTACCGATTTTTGTAACCTGATTTTTAACAGGAAGCAGGATTTGGTGTGCTTTCTAGCTTCATGTCGTGTAACAGAGAACAGATTCCCACCTCTAGGTCATTAGCAAGAACATGCCAAAATTAAGTTCTCAGCAGGTAAAAAGTTCTTGAATGTTTTTTCCCCCTGATTATGGAAACAGCATGAGGGTGTCTCTACTTGCAAGCAGACTGTAGCCCGGTACCAGCAAACTTTGGCAGCACTGAGAAGACGCTTATCTGCTTGAGCGAAACAGAGGAGGTCTCCGAGAGCCTCTCCAGAGCCAGAGCAAAGGCTGGAAACAGCCCCTGCGGGAGGGACGCACGTGCCCCGAGCACGGCCTTGAGCTGGCAGACACGCTCCAGACGACAGCGCTTCGCTCGGCGGCACCGAGATGGGTTTCAAGAGTCGCGGGGACGTTTCTCGCACACGCAGCCTATCCAGCTCCTCCGCGGCGAGCTCGCTGAAGCTCCACTTGATTTATGAACGTGCTCGTTAGCGCAGAGGCTGTTTACACTGGACTTTGGGGAAGAAAACCCTTAATGGCAGAGCGCGCTACCGCGGGTCCGCTCTGCGCAAAGCCAGGTGGCTCTTCTCCGCCGGAGCGGCGGTTCCTCGGGGAGCGGGGGGCTGCCGGCCGCCGACGGGCGCCGCGGCCCCGCAGCCTTACCCAGCGCACGCGCCGCACGGACCGCAAGCAAGCAGCAGCTCGCGTTGAAAACCCGCCGCCGCCGAAGCGGGCGAAGGGCTGCTCCGCCGCGCGCTTCCCTCGTCTCCCAGCCCCGAGGCAGCGCAGCGGTCGCGAGCGTTTCCCAGGCCGGCGCGCGAGGGGAAAGCGCCTTCCTGCCCGCCGAGCAATCAACGGGGAAATCCGGGATTGCTGGGGGGAGGAGGAGGAGGAGGGACACCCGCTCCCATCCTTATCAGCGCGGCAGATCTTCCCCCCGGCGCAGCCCTGGTGCCAGGGTGTCCCGCGGCACCGCGCAGCAAACGCCCTGGGCGGCGGGAGGATGTCGGCAGCGGGCGAGCAGCGCCGCCGCTTCCCGGGGCGCCCCGCGGACAAGGCGCTCCAGCCTCCGATTGTACTGCCAGAAATTGATACGGGCCCAAGAACGGGAAAATATTGTGTTTAGATTTGCGATAGGCAAAGCAAAACAAGCAGCGTTTCCGAGCGCTTTTCTTTTCCCTTCCCTGGTGTTTGTTTGCTTGTGCAGCGCGAGCAGGGAGAGAGCGAAGAGCAGGCCCACGGGGAGCTCAGGAGCCGCCGGGGCAGCGGCCCCGTCCCTCGCCCCGTCCCCCGCGCCAGCCCTGACCCGCCGCGCGGGGAGGGGGACGGGGCTCTGCCCTCGGCGGGCTGCTCGAGGCTGCCGCGCCACCGGCCGGGCCCGTCGCTCTCGACAGGGCAGCTTAGTTCCAGCCCTTATTTTGGCCCTAAGTCAGAATTACACCTGCACGTTATACCTGAAATAACCATAAGATTTAACTCTCCGGGTTGGATTTAACTCTCTGGGTTGATGGTTTAATCCTTGAACCGGCGCTCTGTTTCTTGTTACGCTGGGAACAAACCTTGAGCGAACGCGCTGGAAGTTGTGTTTTCCAGTTTAATGAGAAACAGGGTTTGGCTCTACAGCTCAAGAGATAACACCCTCTGTGCTCCCGGCCAGCGCGGCAATGCCTTCCAGCACTTCGACTCCTCCAAAGCCTCGGGGTGCCTTCCCGTCCAGGTTACCCAGGGATCAAGGTCTTAAGGGAGAAAACCTGTAAAACAGCCTGGCTGCGCAAGATTCGCGTTTAACACAGCGTGGGCTTCCTCATCAGGCAGGCCCGGGGCGTGCAGACCCCCGGTTGGTATCCATTGGGTTGAGAACGTTCGACGAGAAGAGAGGCAGGAGAGACCAACTCTGATATCAGTGGGACTTTGATTCCAAAAAACCACATCAGTAGAGGCATTACTCCAGCTTTACACCGCACTAATATCAAACTCCGGTCCACAGGAGGAGTATAAATCAGTCAGTTAATGAGAACTGGGTCCCAACCAGCTGGGTCTGGAGACTGCAATAATCCTGTACTCTACTTTTCTCCTTTCGCCCTGTTAATTGACTGCAGGCCACCCAGGGTATCAACAAGACCTATGACAGAAATACAGCCTATATTTATGTTGGCTCATCTTGCTGTAATCTCCTTCAGGGTATGACCCAACTTTAATAACTCAGACTCACCCTATCACTTTCTGGCTCATTTCCTTGTGGGCTTATAACATATACAGTGCTTTTCAGTTTATTCCTGCAGCTCGTTTGGAAAAAACAAGAGAGGGAGGGACACTGGCTACACAAATTCATTAAAATCGGTCTCGGAGGCTCTGCTTACACGTCCCACTGCCCAGGGGCTCCCAGGAACGTTTGTTAGCGCGGATCACCGCCGGACAAAGTTTCCCCACGGCCAGTAACAGCATTTTGGAGATCAACTGAAAGATGGGAGCACCAGCATCTGTCCCACCCTCGACACACTGGGAACTGTAAATGTCTCCAAGGTGGGGCAACTTACCATTTTGACTGTTACAGGAGATTATAGAAAGAAGCAGTTGCAGTAAAATCAGGTTATATCATGGGAGAAAATCTGATGATAAAGGCACATCGAAGTATCTTCTAACAACTTCAGCTTTTCTAGTGGCTTGCAATGCCTTCTACATGCAGTTCTCTGTAGCAGAGGCTGGTGAAATCAGTTTAAGCTTGTTTACTTATCATTGTTTCCGCATTTCTGATATTATTACTAAACACAAATCTTCAGGTGACATTACAGCTATGCTGGTAGAATAAGTTCAGAAAAAAAATCCAATTTTATCAGCAGTTTCAGATTTGGTACACAGTGGTAAGAAACAGCAAAATCTTCTGAAACTGGGTTATTTGGGAGATAGAGAACAGATAGATTATTGGGGGAGAAAGTGAAAAAAAATAAATCTTTAATTTCACCCCAGGCTCCACAAACAGGGACCAGGGGCAGATCATTTAGCTCCTACCAGTCTGTTCCACATCATTTGGTCACCCTATCTTTAATCCTGACTTTTAGAAACCATAAGGTTTAAGTGCTGATTATGAAGATAATTTAGAACTAATGGGGGAAGCCTGATCACAACTAGGGGCCTCCAAATAAATAAATAAATAAATAAATAAAAAGCAGCTGTGAACAGTTTGAGGAAGATGATCAGATGATCTGTGGACACAGTTGTGCCTTAAGGATGCAACTAGGACTCAAGTCAAATATCTTAAGATTTGGCCTCACTTGAGCTTTCATCTTAATTTTTCCCAGAAATTCCACCCTGGATAAAAGAATTACAATGGAAGTTTAGTTGGGAACAGCATACTCCTGCACAAAATCTCAGTTTCAGCAAGTGGGAAACTTCCTCCCCGCACCTCCCACAATAAAAGTCTAGTTTTGTAAAATTCCTGGCCTGCTCTAGTGAAAGTTCAATCCAAACAGAGGCATTTCATGGAGAAAAGCAAGCATACACATGCAAGATATGCTGGGAGTGTATAGGCAAGCCCCATAGGGGAGCACTCAGGGACCCTCCAAGTGACCAGTCCATCAAGAGCCTGGAAACAATTTGTTGGGGGCAAAGAGCCAGGGAAGAAAGGTTGTTCATACTGAGGACACAGACTTGCCCGTGGAGCCAAACTGGGAGGTTGTGAAGAAAAGGAATATTAGGGTCCTGAACTAGATGTACCGAGTCACAAAGTTTTGGGATATTTCTGCTGAACCTTCATCGTACCAGGGGATAAAAGGACCTCTTGGATGGCACTGAAGGAAGAAGCTACCAAAAACACTGAGGATTTAGAAGAGAACTTCAGGAAGAAAGTGAGCAGAACCCCCAAACTGCCGTGCTGCACGTTTCCCTGGCAAGCCACTCCAGAGCAACACCGCAGACTCGGGGCACGAACAGGCCCAGGAGTCACGTTGCATCGGTTGGAGAAGTCTCACGTTTCAGAAGCGGAAGAGGCATAATAGCTCCGAGTACAAACCGTGCTCAGAGCTTCATCATATGGTTTATAGAGATGAGACAAGAAAGATTTATTACTGTCTCCCTGCAGTTTATTATGTATTGACATGATTTTCTTTCCAAATTCCAGTTTCCAATGACTTACTAATTTTAGTGCTGAAAATGGGAAGTGCAGAATGATGCTAGCTTTTTTTTTTTTTTTTTAATTTGTTCAACTTTGCTTTTCAGTCAGTACTCAGTTCTGAATACGTTCAAGAAGTAATTTAAAATCTGAAATCTTTTGTCCAAAGCCGGAATTCTGATTGTTTTCAAGGAACTGCACAGGAAGTCCTTTAAAATTAATTGAAGGTGACAAAAATCCGCACATTTCCTTTGAAATAGAAACAGATTGGGAAGGCATCTCTAGAACTACTGACTGCAGTAGTGACATATGATCCCTCACATATACTTACTAAGCTCTGTCTTAGAGGAAATTCAGTCTCTTTCCCACATTCCTTGAACTGAAAAAAAAAGATCTCCTCTGATGGCTAGAAACCTTCTTCCAAATTTCACCCTCATTTGTTCTCTTGCCAACATTGTCCAGTTCAAATAGTTCTTCCTCCTCCCCAGTGCTCACCCCTCTGATGTAGTCATTATGCACATGATATAGTTAAATGAGGATGGTTTGTGTTCATTAACCAATGGGAAAGATCTAAAAGTATTCTTTCCTAGAGACAGGAACTGTAAGGGCTTGTACCAAGCCACTCAAAAATAAGGGACCGACTCAGTGCTCGTTGCACCTGGTGGTCATCTCCAAGTAGGCAGCTTGGCAAAAACTGGCTGTTCAGGATGAACTCAGTTTACAAACGGAAATAGGCCCTGTTCATTCACTATTAAATTCTCTGAAAATGGACATAGGAAGAAGAATCTGAATTTTTATCAGAAGTTACCGTTTAAAAAAGTAACGGAACTGCAATGGCTATTGACTGTCTGAGCAACAACGCACCAGCATCTCCTTAGCAGCTGTACCGTCCTAGGGGGTGGCCCATAGAAGCCTACACTGCAGGTGTGTGCTGATCCAAATATCACCCCCAAACAGGATCAATCTTATCTCGAAATAAGCAGCCGCTACCACAGATGAGCCAGGGGCCTGTCAGACTGGCAGTATAGCCCAAAGTGTCGCTGCTGGTATTCAGAGTTCAAAGAACTTTAGGGCTCCAAACCACAATTTCACTAATGTAATTGCATTTCAGCAGGGCAAAAACGTGGTATGACTTCCTCGCAGGAATTATGATAATGAAAGATAATTAAAAAGCCGCATGACGCGGATCTGAATACTGACTCTGGTCGCCTCAAGATGCGAGGACGTTCGCTCCGAGTGCTCTTGCTCAGGCCGAGGCTGGAGAGGCGCTAGCTTGGCGCCTTCCTCTCGCCGCGACCCTGTTGTCCCACAGCGTAACGGGGCAGGGATCTCTATAGTCCCCCTGGGACCGTATCAACACCGACATCAGTAACGAAAAGCGTGCTGTGCAGCGCTGCTGCCTGCTCTTAGCGCCATGATCTCAGCCAAGAAACAGTAAGTTATTCACATTTACTCCCAGTGAACTGGAAAGCCTTTTTATTCGGGCAGCACATTAAATTTCAGCTGCCCAAAACGGCCTCATTCTTATTCAGGTCAGAACATTTGACTTCTCATGCTCATGTAGTTCCCAGGACAGCTCAGGCCTGTAGCAGCTCCAAGAAGTCATTTTCCATTATGTTGTTACTTGATGGGATGTTGATTTTAGGCAATGTTTTTCTTCAGATTCTCTCAATCAATATCCAGTATAGCAGCCTGGAAAGCAAGCTAGGCAAAGACATATTCTTCTCCAAATTCTGTATTCTTATCCCTGTCCTCCCTTACCTTTAGCATCTTCTGCTAAAGTTTGTACTCCAAGCTAGTGCTGATTTAAGGAGTTCATATCTTTGGCCTTATACCAATAATATTTACTTACAATTGAAGAAAGCATTGCAGGAAGTTAAAAAGAAAAAGAAAAAAAAAAAAAGAAAGCAGAGACTGATGAATAGATGTACTTCAAAGCTGCACATTATTAGGCTGAGCTTGGGACCGAATTCATGGCAAGTGCCAGGAGACTGAGGAACGTCAGAAGACTGGGGAGGACACAGGCTGGTATGAGAAAGGCCTGCAGGTGTTACAGTTCTACATGGATTTTAAAATGATTTTCCTGGATCCTGATTTTAAGAGCTAAAAAACTAAGTTTCTGGAAGATTTAATAACACTTATAGATAACTCCATGCATATATTTTTTTTCCTGTGTATAAATTAGCCACCATTTTGTGTTCATGTCTCCAGGACTCTCCCATACGAGGATGGTGGGACCTCATTGCAGTTCTCCAGGACTACACTTATAACTGAAGGAGCTGGTTGCAGCAGCTCCAGCTCTTTCGCACATGCACTTCCAGGCTCACACCCTACAAAACGCAGTGCTATCCTGCAAACATGGGCAGGGGTCCAGAGTGCCTTGAGATTAGGAACAGATGGAGTCACCCCTGTGCTTTCACAGGCTCCCAGACCAGGCCTTGCCCTCTATATATGAGCTGCTCTAAATTACTGAGGATAAGTCAGACGATGAAGAACATTGAAGGAACTTGCAGGGAAAACTGTCTCAGCTCACCCTGACCAGCATGGCTTCTTCATTGGGTCGAGAACACCTTCAGGGCTCGTCACTGCAATCAACGGTTTAGAGTGAAGCTCAGGGCTTTGGAAGTGGCCTGATCACCTTTTTCCTCAATGAACGTTTGACCACAGTTTCTGGCCTAGAGTTAACAGGGAAAAGAAACTCCAGAGCTGATCGCCTTGCTGATGGCCAGTGCAGGAAGCACTGAATGACAGTGTTGGGGTTAGCACTGAAAAGCCCTGAAAAGGAGCTGTTTGGTTTTTATTTTCCTTTTCCATAGAAACTCTGTCAGTGGAAAGCTGAGGAAACGGAGTATTTTCTTTGGAAACGCCTCAGATAAACATACTGTTTCTAGAAACGGCTGTAGATAAGGCATCTTACACAAGCACCTCAGCAAGGGCTGCCTGGGATGTTTATGCAAACGGCTGAGTATCTCGCAGCTGGCCACATTTGCTGGAGCTCCACACTCAGTAGCTGTTTAAGCACAAAGCTTCAGCATAGCTAAGTAAAGCTGAAGTTTAAATATTGGCTAATGGAAAGGCAGGCTCACGGACAAGCTTGGTCTCTTGTCACTTCGTATCACAAGATCAGCCAAGCGTTGGACACCAAGTCTAATGCCAGGGACCTGTTTCCACGCAGTGCAAAGGCAGAGTCACCAAGAGCACACTTGTGCTCAGTAGGCGTCTGACATGTGCCTGAGCTAGCTGGTCCCTCTTTGCTTTGCGGGTTGGATTGTCAGAAACCTTGCAAAGAAGAGCATTGTGGAGCTTGAGGACCTGGGGACACGCCGGCACCTGTTTGTAAATGCAGCTAATCCAAAATTAGCAGGGAGAAGTGGAAGAGTCATTTGTCAGCTCCTGGTCTCCTCAACCATCTTTCAAAAAAGGTCACAGATACATTGACACTTCTGCTGTCGATTTAAATAGCAGCCACTGTCCAGGATCGACTGCTGGGCGAGGGGGCAATATGTAATTTCGGCCTCAGGCTCCTTCTGTATCAAATGACTCACCAACATGCCTGAGAAACTCCCTTACACCACAGCCTCCAGTAGCAACCCCACAACAAACACTCGGCCAGGCTTCTAGTCGTCCGTAGGGGTTTAGGATGTAATCCTGCCAGCGCTGAGGGAATCAGCTGGCGAGATGGCAGCTCTTCCCAGCTCCTCTCTCCTGCTCACTCATGGCCACATTGCTGGATTGGCAGGCAGATGATAGAGAAACCTCAGCTTTACCATAATACCATCTGCCCCCTAAGTTATTTGATCTCTTGGTCCCAGTAAAATAGAGATAGCAGAACTTTCTCCCCAGTTTTTTTCCCTGAACTCCTTGAGCAGGACAACAGGCACATGTCCACATGTCACCAGGTATTGCACACTGTGTTGGCTGGGCCATCACACACTGCTGTCTGTGTTATAACTACTTTTGGGAAGCCCCACTGGAGTACCCAGGGCCTCCCCACATTGACATGTCCTCAGTAAAACTCTCCAAATTTTGTAAAGCGAAGAGCTTTACTCCCAAGAAGCTAGCGCAGCCATCCAGTACCTCCCATCAGCAAAACAAGCTCCAAGGAGTTTCTACTGCAGCCAACAACTTGGCAGCGTGATCTGCCAAGCCTGCCTTTTTCACATAAAAATGCAGAGTTCCTGGGAGTGACTTGGAAAACCATTTCCCCTCCACCTCCCGTAGCAAGCGGAGGGCAGGAGCCTCCCGCCCCGACCCCGGGGGATTGCAGCACTACCTCGAAACGGAGGCGAAAGCGCTCCGACTCCGCCGTTAGCCAGCTCTGGGGAGGACACTCCTACATAAACACTTCTCCCATCTGGACCAAGAGAAACCACAGAGCTTCCTGTGAGCTCACCGCGGTCGGTGCGGCGACCCGCGCAGCTGCGGCAGACCCACCTTCACCCGCGCGCCCCGGCCTGCAGAGCTTCGCTCTCCGGAGGAACCGGGTCCGTCCCATCTCGCCGCTGGCGCTGCAGCTGCACAGTCAGTTACGGGCGGTTCGCAGGGACAGAAACTTTAAGCTGCTCTAGAATGATTTTAGGGCACCAAATATTTTCTCTTCATCAATAGAAGTTTGACTAGTATCCAGGGATTTCTCAGCAACAGCAGAAAAAATCTGAGCCACAGATGATGTATAATTTTCAATATGACAATGAAAAATATTACATAAATAACTTCAGGGCCAATACAAATCCATGTCCTGCGGTACTTGCATCTATCTTCCAAAACAGCTTTTGCTCTGGCCAGACCACTATTTTTCTTTTACATAACAGTGACTGCAAAGGATTACCTACATTTTAACAAGACACAAATTATTTTGATAGAGACTCAATTGCTAGGATAAACATTTGCTTGCAGTTCCTAAAATACAACCACTAGGCCAAGTGTCATGATCCTTCTTAACACTAGAAAAAAGTAATATTTGGTAGGTAACGTCCATTTTACACTTCATTTTGCTATTGAGCTTTCTCAACTCATACTTCATTTGAGCCATCCTGTTTCTGCACTGAATTCTGAGGTTCTAGACACGTGGTAACAAGCCGATGCAGTTTAAAAGCTTACTTTGTGGAAGTTTAAGGCTTTGAAGGGAGGTAATATAAGTTTACTGCAGCTAAAGTAACATCTCATTTGGAGCCTGACACTTGAGGCACATAATTACATAAGTAGCTCATGGCCACAGGAGTAGGGTGTCTTTGGGATTTAACCTGCAAGCCAAGAGCCCCTGTTTGTAGCAGCTCTAGGAGAAGCCTATTGCAGCAATTGAGCAGCAAACTTGCACGCATGCAAGGCTTCCAGCTCCTACTCGGCCACTGTGTTTACTTCTGAAACTGCCCATTTATTGTTCACCCTCCTTTTTGGAAGCCCTTCTTCACCAAGCTCTTGCTTCCTCCAGGCCCTCCAAGAAAGGACTGTTCGCAGAGGCTGATATTATCACTCGGGTATATTTTGGGTGATCACTTAAGTCACTGGATTGCTTAACTTGTTGCTCCTTCCCACAGGAGCAAAGTCAGTATTTTTGAGTCGGAGGCTCAGAGAAGTATTAGGAAGCAGCTGCTTGTGCTGCAGAGCAGGCTCTAGCTATTTGCTTTGCTTACGATATCACCCAATATACGCACAAAGCAACCAGGAACGTGTCTCCTCAGCGCCAGTAGGTCAGAGGCAAGTCCATCCAACCCAGCATCCTGGCTCTGACAACAGCCGGCACCGGAGGCTTTGGGAAAGAGCAGGCAGGAGCCGCAGCCCCGGGGGGCACGGCAGTCCGTGAGACACAGCTCCTTGTCCCCGCACGCCCGCGAGCTCCGATGCGCCCCTGTTGGAGCCACAACCCTGCCCTGCTGCTATCTGCCATGCAGCGTTTATCAGGGCTTACAGACCACTTCCTTTCCAAAACCTTCATTGAAATTCATACAATAAACAATTTACCCAATTGGTTTTAGGAAGCCCTCAGCCCTTTTCCTTCAAGAGAGAAACAAAACAGATTTATTTATCCTATAGGAGTGGGCTGGGCTCTAGGGGACAAGCGAGAGGGCTCCCACGCTCTGGACATGCACGTGGCCTCACGGAGGTGGCATACCTGCCCTACGGGGCTCCCAGCCTGACAAGACAAGGGTTAATAGCACCCACCCCTCCAGCCTATGCACCAAAATCCATCAGGCAGATCCCAGATACTCCCAGCTAGGAAACTCCATTAGCCCAAGCTAACAGCCAGCCTTAACACACATTTCTTCGCTCCAAGAACCATCCCAACAGCCAGGTATCCTGATGCTCTGTATACTGGGCTCCCACAACTATTAAGTAATTAAAGCCTCTCTTCTGAGACAGGTAAGAGCAAAGGCTTCCTGAAGCCTTTGGGGCTTGGAGTCACACATTGCCTCATGGGCCCACATGCTTCCCTCATGCCATGCAGCCTCCGCACCAGTAATCAGAGCTTTACAGTATAGCAACGTATGGACCCAAACATCTTATTGCTGCAGATGTGCCCACATTGCTGCTACTTCCTGGGGCTGATGCATCTCCTTTGCTCAGGAGAGCTGGGGAGTTGGTCTTATACCATTACTTCATCTCCTTCTGCTGACCTTCTCGCTCCTTGTTGAAAATGCAGCCAAGCATCACGCTGGTTGGAGTGATGAGAGAGAAGAGTGCAGAGCTACCAGTTAACATCCACCTACAAAGCTTATGAACTCCCAGGGCCCAGCAGGCCCAAGTTCACCGAGACCGTCAAGGGCCAACTGTGTCTGCAGAAACAAGTCATTGGTGAAGGCATGGCCACAGGAACCAGCAATATTTCTGCTGGACAAGGCTGTGATATCTTCTCCTACACCACAGTGTGGACATCCTTAGTGACCTCATCCCATTCCCACAAGAGACTCAGAGAGCAGAAACAGCACAGAAGCACACAGCTTTTTCTGGTCTTTTGATTAACCAAGGACTTTCACCAGTCTGAAGCCTAGACAACTTTCTTTCCCTTTCCACCATGGAGAACCCCCCAGGGGAGGGAAGGGTATCTATAGGATTCTTAGTTTTTCCTTCTAAAGCTGCTTGCATTGCAGGCTATGGAGGGAATAAAACACAGCCATCACCCAGGAACAATAGCTTCAGTAGCAAGATATAAATAATTTACTTAGTTTTCTACTTGCTGTCTGAACTAGCGTCATCCGCAAGGCACAGAGAAGGTGGGTCCCGTCACCACTGAGGAGGGCGGGCAGCTCACTCAAGCAGTGACCCAGCTGCACTGCAGGAGCTCGTAGGCAGTTTGCTGAACACTGAGCTGCTCCCCACACTGACGATCCCCAGCACAGCCAGAGCAGCTCTCACATTAGAGGCCTTCACTGCTTTTGTGAGCGTTACAACGCATGTAAATCTTGCGTGAAACGTGGCCACAGCTGGGGCTGAAGGAGTTAACCAGGCAGCACCGGACACGCTGCAGACGGAGGGGAGAAGTCAGGGACGGATGCAGTGGCAACAGGCATCTATCAAGCGCAAGATCATTAGTGCTCATAAAGCACATTCAAAAATCAAGGGTAGCACATGGGGTCTTTTACTGGAGTGTTCGGGGTAAAATGTGTCACAGCTGGAGCTGGGAGAGCTCAGTCTTGCAAAACTCTGTTTGCATGCTCTCAAGGCAATGAATACTAGCCGGGCAAGCCAAATACAATTAATTTGTGGTAGAAGCTGGCAAGCACACTTCCAGCCCCAGACTTCCACCCTTCCCCTCCATCCTGACACATACTCTGCCTCCATAAAATATATGCTCATCAGGAAAGCAAGCGCAGAGGAGCGCTGTGCCTCGGGCGCCGGTCCTGCCTCCGGTGCTGAGCTTCCCAGGGCCAGCCGCTTACTCTCCACTCCGGCTGCGGTCAGCTTCCCCCAGGGAGGGGGTGGCGGCTCAGGTCACAACCCCAGTTTTAAAGCGCTTCACTACCTTTTCAGACAAGGGACATTACAGATGTGGAAGTATCAAAAGCAAGCAGTTAAGTGGAGTGATTAAGCATCTGAAGGTCATGGATGTGCCTGACTTGAAGGAGGGAGAACTTCCTCTTTTTCTCCCCCTCCATCCCTTCTTGATAGCACAAATTAAAAACAAAGCCAGCTGTTCACTCTGGAGTGACTTTAGTCTAAATCTTTCTGTTCCTTGCTCAATAACCCTTTCATTATAAGCTTCCTGCTGAGCGAGGTTTTGAGCCAAGGCATGCTACTGAGCACACAGCACGCTGCCTGCTGGGGCCGGGCGCCCGCAAGCCCACATCCACGTCTTTGTCAAATCACTGCACTTCCAACATCTGACAAGGCAAATCAGAGGGTGGGTAAGTTTTTCTTTCCCCCTCCTTTCTTCTTCTTCTTTTTTTTTTTTTTTTTTTTTTTTGAAAATAAAAAAAACACGCCGTTCTTCTTGAGAAACTAATCACATGCTGGAAAGTCCTTCAGCAGTTTGAGGAGGAGGCAAGAAGCAGAGGGGAGCAGCTTGCGTGCAGCAGGCTGCCGCTTGCTCTCATAGATTATAGACTAATTGAAGCAGTTTGCTCACCTATGCGCTAGCTCCAAAGTCCGTTGATATCTACAGGAAATTCCCAAGATCCATGGTTTGCATAAAGAGAAAATTTGAATATAGGCATAAATCCAGCAACTTGGAGACCTCCCTAGCACACACAGGATCCAGGCAAGCACTTGACTTTCTAGAGGGAATGGGGAGAAATAAAACCTGGTGAGAGCACTAGCACAGTCCACTGAAAGAGCATATTCAGCTTATCTACGGCTGTAATCTAAGTCTGAAACGTTTCAGCCACTTACATAATTTGCAAACTCAAGGAATGTCCCAAGCCGCTGCTTAAGTGCCTTCTCCAAAGCACTCTGCGGTCACAAGTGCCACTGCCAGGATCGCTCCCCCGAGCACGGCGCAGCGACCTGCCGCGGCTCCCTAAGCGCACGGCAAACAGCGCTGCCCCACGCGACCCGCCGCCGCCGCCGCCCCAGGGGAAGTTGTTAACACGGGCAAACAGGGCGAGCGCGCGCGAGCGGCAGGCCGCGGCCGCGCGGGAAGGGTGCTCGAGGGGCGGCACGGCGAAATCCCAGCGCTCGCAGGCTGAGCGCGCCAAACCCGTCACGCTTCGAGTGCTTCAACGCAGCTTTACTCCTGCTGAACCGCGACCGAAGTCGACGACCTTTTGCAAAGCTCCGCTCGGCGCACGCAAGCTTGGTTTGCGCAGACTTGCCGGCTCCGAGAGGTCCTCCCGACGGGGCCGCCTACAGCCCAGCCAGGGCACGGCCAGTCCTCCTCCCCTCTTCCAGAGACTTCCACCCAACGTGTTGATGAAGCCAGGACGCTCATATCAGTCCTCATCCCTCAGTTCCTCCAGCACAAGCTATATCCGGACTGGTTCAGCATCTTCATTCCCCAAACCTTCGTCTCCCGCATGGTTACCTGGCCGTGGCGTATTTATTTGCCCAGCACGGGACCATCCCGCGCCTGCTGATGGACACGACCACGGGGCAGCAGAGACCTCCTCTCCCACGCGTGGGTGAGCACGCGGGGCGCGTTCGGGCTCCTCGGGGGTCATGTGCAGCCCAGACCCCGCAGGCAGCTGGGGCTCGGTTTGCCGTAGATCAACCTTCCGGAGCAGCGACTGACGTGTTGGCTTTAACGCAAGGGTCTAAACAAGAAAACCCTACCGCTCTTTTACCCAAAGAGTGGTGGTGGTGGGGATTCCCTCTAGAGGGAAACCTGAATATTTTTCTTTCATTTAAAACAGACCACGTAAACAGTTGTGATCAGAGAATTTAGCCTGCAAGCAGGCAAGGACCCAGCGCCGTCCCTCGGAGCGAAGCTCTGAACCCGCGCTGGGGACCGGGCGTTCGGGTGCCAGCTGCTCTCAGCCTCCGGCAGCGCCAGCGTCTCCGCGGAGCCTGGGAGGTTATCACACCCCCTGATCTATGGCCCTCTAACGCGAGTGACACCTTTTCCAGGATTTCATTCTGTAATTTCTTCTGTTTGCCAACAGCCTGAACTAAAACACACCTTTGGAGCTAACGCCCATCCACAAAGTTTCAAAGCAATAGAAGAGTCTGCTTAATCTCACGCCTTAAAGGCAAAACTGCCATTAAACGAGCCGGTAAGGTGCTAGTGCAGGGGAACATCTTTTTTCCTGGAGGTTAGCGTTACAAAACAGCGTCGCAAAACACAACCAGAAAAATAACCCTGCGGCCTGCGGAGCTCGGCAGCGCTCGTGACGCCGTTCCTGTTCCGAGACTGCCACCGAGACGTTCTCAGACAACCAGGCATATGGAAATCATAGTGCGCGCTCAGCAGCTGTGTTTTTTGGAAGTGACTTCATATTTTTGGATGTTGCCTACCACATCTTCAACAGCAAATAAAGCTCTTCCTTTCATCCCATGCCACGTTTCCTCCATGTAATAAAGGTGGTAGAGGACATTTAACTCTCCAGTGACTTCTTTTCGCTGCTTTCCCTTAAAAAGGCAGCAACTGCACATCTATAAATCCCTTTGCAAACTTCTGGCATTCCCAGCACAATTTGGGCAGGGATTTTGCACAGGCCTGGAAGGATTCATCCTCCCACTTGCACCCAATCTGCGCTGATGTGGATCCACTGACTCACTTGAATATTCGCTCTTAAGAAAGTTCCCTTCCCAGAGCTACATGTTTCATAATGACAACCCCACCACGTGTCCGTCTGGCCGACCACAATGCTTGTTCGCTACCGTCATGGGTCGGGGTCAGGGCTGCATTGGACAAGCCAAAACGCACGCCCGGGCCCTGCCCTGGGGTCCGCAGGAACAGCAGAGCTCAGGTCGCAGACGGCTGACAGCTGCTCCTGCAGCCGCCCATCGTTAAAATAACAGTTATCATAAAATATCATAAAATAACAGCTGTTACATGCAAGAAGGCAAAGAGAGCCCAAGCCAGGCTGCAGCAGCACAGCAAGATGAAGGGCTGCAGTGGACCTTGTTCGTGGGAGGGTGGTGGCTGGAGAAACCATCACCAGGAGCAGCGCTTGGCCTCCCCAGCGAGCGGCTGCCCTGCGCGCCCAGCCGCAAGCCTGGCCGTGGGCACTGAGCACAGCTCCCACCCACGTCAGCCCAGCATCACCCAGGCAAAAGTTAATTCTCCATCTATCGTTCATGCTAATTCACATTTCTCAGCCTCCTCGTCTTGAGTAAACAGTGCTCAAGCCTCCCTAGAACAAATGCAGGCAGCGAGATGGCCTTTTATCTGCTAGGAAGCATCTTTGACAAATAAAAAGCAAATGTGTCATGAGAAACAACAACAACCATCTGTACATACGGCCATATTGTATCTGCTGTTCTGCCTCAGCAGTCAGCTGCTCCCCTCTGGAGAACAGATGGGTCTTTACAAATACCAAGCAGATTTGCACCAAACACAGCTAACGAAGCGCAGGGAGGCTGCTCTGAGCCCTCGCAGTCAGGATTGGCCCCGGCATTTTTTGGTTTGAAGTGTCATGCAAGCAGCTCCCAGACCCAGCGGCCTCCAGCGCTTTTCCGGTCAGACCCTGCAGGTCCCAGGCCCACATTTGCCAAGAATCGATAACGGAGCGTTGGACTGCGTTATTTTGGAGCACCGTCCAGATGCACAGCAGGACACCCAGCTCATTTCCCTCCTTGCCCAGATCTGTCAGACTAGCAGCAAACAGCAGATTTCGCTGAAGTGCCTGAGGATCAAGATGCTCAGAATGGTGCCAGCTTCCTAACGGGCTTTAAGGATCTACTTGCTTTTTTTAAGATCCCCAGAGGTCTTATCTGTATCTTAAGGTATTTGTGAAAGTGGGAGATAGCCAGGTGTAAGCAACTAACATGCTCAACACCTTCAATTCAAAAGGGCAGATCTGGAATATCAATGTTTTCCCCTCAAGATCATGATTAAATGCATTTGCTTTCCATTTTCCCTACACCAAGACCACTGCTTAAGACCAATATAAAACCACTCCTATTAACCAAGTTAGGAAGTTCTGCATAATTGTGGAAAAATGTCAAAGTGGTGATACATAGAAAATACATATATATGTGCCAACATTTTTACACAGCTTAAAATTCAAGGCAGCAAGCGAGAAAGCTTCTTACCAACAGATGCAAAGTCCAAAAAGGTAAATAAAAGTATCTAACAGATCTTAGGTGATTGATCTCAGACCCACTTTCCTTGTATGGCTGCTTGCAAGTTGGAGTGACCAAGCTCCGGGGAATACAGGGTTTGCCAGAAGCAACAACTTGATTTTGCAATAGTGTAGGACCACACTAAAGGCAACGGTAGTTTTTTGTTCACGCTCTGCAAGTCAGACTGTGGAACCTGAATAAAAGTCACTGCTTAAGCAAGAACACTGAAAAAAGAAAGGGATGGAGAGAACCCCACAGTAACTCTTCCTGTCTGTAGGATGTGCAGAACAGCCACGGAGGGTGCAGCACGCGTACCCGAAGGGGCGAGAAAACACTTTAAACAAGACTAGCTCTGCTAACCCGCAGAGGTGTGTCAGAGCCGCAGAGGATTCTCTCCTTACCCTTTCAGTCAGGTTTCTTTAGGCCGCCAAACAGCGGAAGTTCAAGCAAAGCAGATCTCCGAAACGGCCAGGTGACCTCGGCGAGCGCCGGGGAGCAGGAGCAGCCTGAGGACCACCGAGGGCTCGGCAAGGTTGGAAGAGATCTCTGGAGATCATCTAGTCCGACCCCCTGCTGAGGGGTATGGGCAGCTAGAGCATGTCAGACGGGGCTGTGTCCAGGCGGGCCTTGAATATCTGCAGAGAAGGAGAAAAACAAGTTGCCACTAGCAGAGGATGGTTTCGATCCATCGACCTCTGGGTTATGGGCCCAGCACGCTTCCGCTGCGCCACTCTGCTGCTGCTGGAAGGATGTGAAGGGACAAAGTGGACTCGTCTGCTTTCTTGGATGAGACCTGCAAGGAACTGAAAATGTGTACACATATATCTATATATGTGTGTGTGTATGCATGCACATACATGTATATGCAAACTGTTGTTAGCCAAGAGGAAAATAAATGAGGAAGTGGCCAGCAACTAGGAGCAGCAGAGGGTCTTTCAGTTATTTAAGGTGTTTGCAGAGCCGGTGGGCATGCTTTCCCTGTTTTAGGGCCAGTAAAATAAAGGTCAGTAGGGGAGCTGGTTACGTTTCTATTTCCCAGAGTTTGTTCTATTTCCAACTGCATGTTGCTGTGGAGCAGCAGCAGCACAGGGGCTGCAGCTACCCGATTCCCTGGGAAAGCCAGGGGAATTGGGGGCATTCTGGTGCTTACACCAGAAAACTCAACCCTGCTACATAACACAGAGAACCCATAGGATACCCTACTTCACCTCAAAGCTGAGTTTACCAACCACCCTGTGTATTTGTCATGATAACAGGAAACCTCATTATCAGAAGGAAAACATATTTACTGATTAGCTCAATCTCAGAGTGCACCAAGCTCAGCAAAGATCACCAAAACTGACCATTGTTTCAGTCTAGCAACGAGACCCAAGGGCTCCCTTCCCGGCCTGCCTCATGCAGACACCAGGCTGTGCACAGACACACTTGGGCCTTACCAGCCCATCTACTTAGTTTGAAATTAAAGGCAAATTACTCATAGTAAGAACTATACAGAATCAGCTTCTTCCAGGGAAAGGAGAAAAAAATATTGGGGGGGGGGGTCTTTCAAACCTGCATTTTCTGCTGGTGGCACAAGAAACCTTCAGTCCAGCTGGAGTCCAGGCTGACTTGCAAGCAGCCCCAGGAGCCAGTCAAGCTCATTATAAACCACCTGAGGAAACCAGCAGCTGTAAATAATTCAGTTAATCAGTTGACAGTTTAATCACTTTCAGTTAAAGAAGAACAAAGAAAGTGGTGCTTGTGATTGTGGAAGTACATTTAAAGATGATAGCATTTATTGCAGGGAGAATATTAAGGGCTTTTCTATTTTTCTACATAAAACTCAGAGACTTTCTTTCAGGGAGAGGCTTAGAAGGAGCTTTGCATTTGGCTGTGTTCTGAGTGCTGTTTCCTTAGTCTTCAGGGTGAAGCCAGAGATTGACCATCCGAAACATCCGGGAGGCTCTCTGAGGTCCCAGGCAGGTTATGACTTGCAACCAGGTTCAGCTTTACAGTTTCCTCGTTGCCCCCAGAAGCGTTACTCCGGAGAGCGTGTTAACTGCTCGCTCAGCCGAAGTCAGAGCCCTGTTCTCAGTATCTCGGGGAAAAGCAGCCGCAGAAGCCCACTCGGAAGGGGTGATGTTACTGGAACAGTCCTGCACAAGGCACTTGCAACATTCAATTTGTTCTGCTCTTGTTTTGGAACAGGAGTCAAGAAATGCTTCTCCAAGGTCCAAAACGGGCGAACGATCCAATCCCTCCCTCTATTGTAAAACCCACAGCTTGCAAAATCGGTTTCAATGGCTTATTTGTGGTCCAGAGATTTCAAAACGTATGTGGCTAGTCTCCAACCCTTCCTTGAAAGATGTGAAATAAGCCCATGCTATGTTTTAACTCAGAGACAATATCCTCGTTGTATGCAAGTCCCCCCCGAGCCTACAGGAAAAATCCATCGGAGTGACCGTGGGTTGGGAAACCTTCGCTGTGAGAAGTGTCTCTAAGACGCCTTGTGCACGGTCCGTGCCGAGGTCCTCGGGCTCGTCTGCGGGGAACGGCTCTCGGCCTTGACAGAGAAGGCTCTAAAATTTCCACAAAACCACCAGGAAAATCCTTTTGGAGTGAAAAAGTAGTTGTCAGCAGACAGGCGGCTGTGGATAAAACTAACTAGCTGAATCGGTGTGAAAAAGCAAACAAGTGACAAAGCAAATAATGTCTGAAAAAACAAGCTTGAGAAAATCAAATAGGAATTAATTGAGTCAATTAGGAGCGAATGTCTAATGAGAAGTGTAGCTAATCAGGCCACGACAGAAAAAATTTGTGTATATCCAGGAACCTGAGCCAGAAGCTTGCGTTTGGCGAACGCCACGGAAACGTCCCAACGCCGTGCGATAAAACCGAGTTGCACGACGGCGGCCGGCGCGGGGAAGCTGCCTGCTAGCGCCTCGCGCGCCAAGGCGGAGGCGGGAGACGCGCCGGGGCGGGAAGGGGCCCGCAGGGCCGCCGGCGCCCCGAAAGCGGGGCAGAGCCGCGGCGCTGCGGGAGCGGAGCCGCGCGCAGTGCGGCGCGCCGGGTTTGGCCTCGCTCTGCCGCCCGGCCCCCGGGCTCAGCGCGCGGGTGGGTGCCGCACTCGCGCGGGCGCCTGATGCTTCGTTTCGGCGGGGCGAAAACGTCTCCCGTCCGCTTTCTCACTTCGCCTTCTTCAAAACCAGCGCAGCCGAAAGCTAAACCCCCGCGCGCGGCGGCCACGGCTCCCCGCAGCGGCGAGCGGGCGGCAGAACTGTTACATCCCCGCAAATCCTTTCGAGCTGGTCAGATCCTCGTTTTCCAGGGGAAATCTGTTCACTGGAGAATTTCTGACCAGCTGGAGCTCGAGCAAGGGGAAGCCGCCTTTCGCGCAGGGAAAGCGAAGCTGGGGGGCGCGGGAGGCGCTCGCTGCGGCCCCGCGGGAGGCCCCGGCGCGAGCGCGCCGTCCTCGCCCCTCTCAGCACAGCCCGTGAGATGCACGCAGGGGTATACGGGCAACGCACTAATGCACGCAAACAGCTAGAAAACGGATTAAACTCCAGTAGATGGCGCTCAAAAATATCCCAAATCCGCGTCCCTGCGTGCCTGGGCCGGGGCCCTGGCGCGCCGCGAACGGCCTCGCGCGCCCGGGACGGGCCTGGACTCCCGCAGCGGAAGCGCGAGCGGGTCTTCGCCGCCGCCGGGGCGATGGCCCCTACGAACCGCGCTGCCCGCAGCCCGCAGGGGAAGCCGCAGCCCCGGCCCGCGGCGCCGGCAGCGCGCCCGGCCGCCCGCGGACGCGCCGGTGCCGACGGCGGCTCCGACGGCGGCGGCAGCCGCCGTGCCCTGGCCGGGACAGGGCAGCCCGTTCCCTTGGGGGGTTCGTTCTGAAAGGCAAAAACGAAGAGGTCGGTCCTATTGCACTTAATTGCTCGTCTTGCAAAAGTTGAACGTTAGCGGTCGGTTAGCCGCCCGGACCGTCGCGCAGAAAGGACGCCGTCCGTCGCGGCAGTTTTGCCTCTGGAAGGGCAGGAGGGGTGAGGGGGGCGGGATGCTGCTAGCCCGGGTTTCACGCAGCTTTAGCTGTACCAGTTCGGCGTCCAGATCAGGAAGCAATTGATCCAGTCGTTGGACTTTCTTATGAAAACTCTTTATTTATAGGGAAGCGGCTATGAGAGCAGGATGTTTCTTTACAGACGGAGTTCAACAAGCCAGCGCGATGACTGAGCAGCCCGTTTGCTCGTCCTCTGAGGCACCATCAGCCCGCCGGCAGAGGCCGAAGCCCTCCTCGCCCCTATCTATCTAAAAACGAAGCCCAGACAGCAGCGGCCGCGCACGACGCGCGCCGTCGGCCCCGCAGGGACCGGCACCGAGGCGCGAGCTGCCCGATGAGAAGTGCAGCGGAGCTCGGCTCGCCCGAACGGCTCAGCCAAGGGAGCCAGGGCTCTGCCGGGCCGGTGGGTCGGGCGCCCTCGGCCCCCGGCCAGCAAGGGGGCGGCGGGCGCCGGGCGCAGGCGCTGTCTCCTTTGGAGGAGCGCGTTTTGATGGTGCAAGCGTTAGAAGCACAGACATCCCGCGTAGTCGCCCTCTGCGCAGTCGGAGCAGCACACGAGCGCGGACACGCGCGCGCGGGGCGCGGGGCGGGACGCGGCTCTCCGCAGAGGGTGCCGCCCCGCCGCCGGCGCGCTTCCCCGCGGCGGGGTACCCGTGTGCTTCTCGCCCTCCCGGCCGTGCCGAGCGGCCGCCAGCGCCGAGGCGGACGAGCGGGGCGGCGGCGGCGGCGGCAGCGGCGGCGGCGGCTCCTCCCGCGCGGCGCGGCCGCCGGGATGTTGTTCCAGCGGCTGCGCATCCCACCCCGGCGGCTCTGCGGGCCCCGGAGCCGCGCGGCTGTGACGCCCCGCGAGCCCGCGGCTTATTCACGTTCAGGAATGGGAGGGTCAGGGCCATCGACACACACCGGCATCCTGCTGCCTATTATTTCCTGCCCGCGCTGGCGTTGCCCCAAGCCCCAACATGACAGGTGGATGGAGTTCGCAAGGAAATAATGTCATGGGCCAGTTTTCCAGGAAAGCTGTTAACTCTGTTCACAAACCTGGGCCCGCGGATTCGAAAGGGACCGAGGCTGAGCCGCTGAGGGGCTCTGCTGCCGTCCGGCGCTTTTTTCTCCAGCGGCCCATTGCCCGCCCCGGCTCGCCGCAGGACGGGAAGCTCCCCGGCTGCGCAGCGCTGCCTCTTCCAGGCGGGGGGCTGCGCGGCGGGCCGGGGCGCCGGGGCCCTGCCTCTGCCCGCCCCGACCTGCCTGCGGAAGGCGGTAAGGAACCAAAGAGCGGCTCTTTGCTGGGCCGGTCCCCGAGAAACCGAAAAAGGGGAAGAAATACGAGGTGAGCTTGAAGGCTGATGTTAAGCCGGGATCTTCAGGCAGTCTGTAAGACCGAAGCTGAGGATATAGCCACAGATGTACCAGAAACAAGACCGCTACGGTTCTTAGAAGTCTCTGCCGCTCACCCAGGCGCTGTACAAACCCGTGTGAAGCCATACAGCCCCCCCGGGACTTCATGCGCGACGTCCGACTTCCGCAGGGGTGTGTGCTTCTTGCCATTTCTCCTCTCCGTTTTTAAAATTTAAGACTTTTTTTTTTCCTCCCACTCCAGAAAGAACAGCAGAGTAAGAAGTGAAAGTAGTCAATCCAAGAAAACCGTTTTTCAAAAATGACATATTTGCCACAAATGCAAAGCTTTGGATGCATCAGTTGGGACAATAGGACTCCAACTGGCTGTGCACAAGAGGAAGGAGTAGGTCCTCTGTCATGTTAATAGTGACATCAACAACCTGAAAAACAGCCAAAAATTCAAGTTGATTCTGCAGTTTAAGACCATTGTTCTCCTATATATATTAGCCTGCAAGATTTAATCTGCACATAAAGTTTTACCAGGATTTGCATCAGTTTTCACATCATACAGAACAATTCTGTATTTGTTAATGTACTTTTATCCACAAAAGCCCTTTGTAGTTGACAAGGATTTATGCTGATGTAGCTTAAAAGTCCTACGACCTAGAGGCATCAGAAAAACATCAGCAGAATGACAGCCGACAGTTTGGTTCTGCTCTTATTTGAAGCCCGTTGCAAAAACAAATCAGGTGAAAGCTGCTAGCGCCTACGTGGCAACCTGCATTTCCACTGCTGAAGGGATGGAGCCCTGGACTTTGGACAAGCCAAGCTGAAGCAAGATTATGGGATATTCCAGAGGGCTTGTTTCTGACCTCTTTGGGCTCTTGATGAGACTTTCGGGGCTTTCTGCATGTTTAGATCCTCTGCTCTAAGCCCTGGTTCCTGTTCTGTAGCACTACGGGAATGTTGCACATTCAAGGCTGTTTGGTAACAGGAGCTCTCCCAAGTGTCCAAGGCAGAGAAACTTAGCTCTTCTGACACAAGTCCATGAAACTAACCTTTCTCTCCCACATTTTTTTCGTAAAAACCTGGAAAATTACAGTATTAGAACCACAGTCACGTACAACACATGATACAGTATGTGACTTGGGAATCGTAAATTGGGCGTTTTGACTTGAACAAATATTAAGCATTGTCATACCAAACTGATTATTATTTTAAAATACTGTCCCAGGCCATAACCGGCTTTGTGTACAATAGCAATACAGGGTGTAGTTACAGACACAATTTCCTGTGCTTAGGTTTTGAAATTATTATTTAAGATCCCCGTAACATTTGCCCGGTGCACCAGCACAATTCCCCTATTAGATAATTTTCTATCCTTGTGAGGGCAATTCTTCTTGCGCAATGCTGCCAGAGCTTTCAGGAAGGGAGAGACAAGCAATTGTGACAATAAAATTTGCATCAGCTCCCACCCAACCTCACCCAGAACCAAAATACCGTTTGTCGCATTCAAAGCCTTTTCACACCAGAAGGGAAGGTGTTTCTGAATGGGAAAGTCATTCTGATCTCCACAGGGTTGCATCCTCCAGGCTGACTTTTGCTTTTCAGGTTCCCACGGAAAACACTAAGCCGCAACTACTGAGTCCCAAATGGGTTTGCACCAAAGACTTTGGGGATTGTGTGAAACCCCAAATCCAATCTGGATTAGATTGTGGTGTTCAAAAGATGAAGCAGAACTTTTATGTTGTAGCTGACCAGTTTGAGGGAGGTGGTGGCTTTCCATTTGCTCTTGTAAAAACATTTCAGATCTAACCGAGTGTAATATCAGCATTTTGTGACAAAATGAAGGTGCTAAGCCTGAGTGCAGCCATGAGTATGCTGTACTCGGTAGCCCCTTTCCCAGAACAATTATTTTTAAGGGCTAAAAAAAGGTATTGCTGCTATGTTACAACCTGGATGAGAGTTGCAGGGAGAGGGAGGATAATAATGAAGTATGTCTGTAAGACACAGACGTACAGAAAGACAGAAATACAGATCAGGAGGCTCATGCTGGGTGTCATCACTGGCCATTCAGAAAAGATGCCAACAACTGTTTCAGATTGTCCCAAATCAAAGCACCCAAGTCACAGTGGAGAAGCCCAGGCAGGTTTCTAGGGCCACGTAGCAACGCAGTGATGAAACCTTCCTGAACAGCACACGAGGTCTGTGCCTAAGCCACACGCAAGCTCTGTCTTGCTCCTGCAAGACACCACAACCAAGGGCTGGGACTCTTCCCCAGAAATTATCATTTTGTTTCTCTGAATGAAGGGCAAGTAAGAGCGAATTTTTGCACAGACTTTCACTCCCTGTTTGATTCAAAGATGCTTGTGCATGGACCTTGCCTCCCAAGGATACAGCCCATGCTACTGCTGAGCTTGGTGGTTTGTGCTGCAGTAGTCCCGTATTATCTAGAGGTATCACAGGCTGTCAGTTAGCAGGTATTACAGGACACCGTGGTGGTATCTGAAGCTTTGCTGTGCTGGGGGATCAGTCTTAACATCTCTAATGCAGTCTGGCACCACTTATGTGTTCCTAACGTCTAAATCCACAGTTCGCAAGGCAGAGGCTGGTGCAGGGACTCTGCTCTTTCCTCACATACGCAGATTAAACATAAAGAGAGCAGAGACGAGGGAAAGGAAATCTCTAGCAGTTGCAAAGCAAGCAGTTCTGATTCGCCCTTATTTACCCCTCTACAAACCAGCTCCCCAAATTCGTTCCCTATGTTCCTCCAAGTTTGACTTTTTCTTCTGACCTGGGGCAGAGCCTCACCTTGCCCCTCTTTCCTCCACCCATGAGCATGCTTGCTCCTTTCGCCAGTGGCAAAGGGCAAGCCCATGGATGGGGAAGCCTTCTTCAGAGGGCGAGAGGCCTGCTTCCGCCCCTGGCCCCGCAGGGCTGAGCTGCTGCACACGCGCGGTGGGAATCGCCACGTCTTTGCGCGGGCTCCGCAACGCTCTTCTCGGCCACCTGCAGAATCGCACTGGGGAAGAAGAAGCAGGGAGCGGAGATGGAGTCAGAAGAACTATTGTGTTCCCAGAGGAAAGAAAAATAAATAGCCCTATTTAGCTTATCCAGTTTTGCTAATGTCAATCACTTTTCTCATTTTAAACAGGAAAGACACCACTTTAGTCCACCTGTTGCATTATTTATCATGCTATGCATTTCCCATGAATTGTCACTCATGCAAAACCTGCACATCGTAAGGGGACACCCCTAATATTTTTAATGACCTTAAGCAAAGTGATTGACATTAGACACCAGTGTCAGATGTTTGGGTGACGCAACATGTTCTCCTAGCAGCAGGAAAGCTTCCTGCCGTGATTAAGTTAGAGCTATGGAAGTGCTAAAATGTGTTGTCAGCTTTCCTCTGATGCAAGTGATTTTATTATAGCGTCTGGTAACCATGGAGTGTGGCAACGCAAATAGTGACTCCAAACATCCCCTCCCATACATACAGCCAGCTCTATTTAAAACATGCAGCACAGTTTGCAAATCCAGGGATAAGTTATGGATGTAACAGGCTTAAACCACACCGGGCAGAGGAAAAGGCAGCACCTAAGCCAAGATGCCTAGGTGATTTCAGCAGAAGTGTGTGGCTCGGGGATGACCTGCTGAAGGCAAGCTCCAGTTTGGCAGGCATGCTGCCATAGCGTGGCCAACCCTGGGAGGAAGGGGGAGGGAATCACATCAGCCTTTGAGAGTCTGACGGAGAGAGGGGAGAAAAAAAGAGAAAGAGGACTCCAAGCAGAAAAAGAGGACTCCTCTCTGCCTTTGCACACCCTCATGAGCACTCACTGAGGCGGACATCTGCGGCACAGCTCAGTGCCGCTTGTCCTTCATCACAGAAATGATGAAATAATGTTTGGTTTTGCTCCAGTTTGGGGCCAGACCATCAATTATTCATTACTTGAGAAAAGTTGGAAGACTTCTGGAACATAAAATTTACAGACTCAAACATCTCAGATATACATGGTGGCACCACGGTGGAGATCTGCATTTTCACACAGATTCATAATCCCAACACTCATCCAGCGAACACTTACACACGAATGACTTTGCTTCCATGAGTAACTATTAACAGCAGAGTAAGACTGACTATGCCAGTAAGTGTCTTAAGAACTGACCCCTAGGATTTGTCAATAATCCAGTTGTTAATCAAGCTGCAAGAGGAATGCGTTGTCAAATCAAAATCCATGGTCTCTAGAGATCTTTGGGACAGATCAGTGGTATGTATGTTCACAGTTACGGTCACAGCTGTTGTTATACAGGGGGAAAAGGGAAAAGGATCATGGAGTAGTCAAAGTTGAAGATACAAGTTATCCTGATAGCAATAAAAAAAAGATTTTATAAAGCTCTAGCAGCATTGAATATTATTTTAATGAAATTTACTTTTTAATTTTATAGCAAAATAATGGAAAGTGCTAAACTTGACCACTTTAATTTACAAAAAAGTCTCACGTATGAAGCTATACTCATACCTCGTTATTTAGGTTAGACAATATAATTACACATTTCTACTTATTTCTATTCAATAGCAAAAAAAAATTAATATTAGTGTGTTTAAAAAAATGGGGGGAAAGTACCACAGATATCACTGGGGAGAAAAGGTTACCTAGAATCTAAGAATCAGCTTATTGAGCAATCTGCAGTTTGCTTGGTTGTTATTGCTTTTTTCTGAGCAACAATGTGCTATTGTCACTGCTCTGTCATCACCGGCAATCTGGCCGTAACCTTGTAGTCACTTCAAACACCGTGACTTCTCCCGTCATCAAATGTCACAGTATCTAAAGAGATCTCTTGTATTTTAAGTCAGTTAAAATTATTTTCTTAGTTTTCACAAGTTCCCTTTCCAGCATGATCAGCATCTTGCAGAATGCTCAGGACTGAGTTATAACAAAACTGTTTTATATGAAGGAAAATGATTTTCCCTCTGTCTTGGAAAGAAATACCGCTATGTCTGCAGTAAAAAAAATACTAAGAGCATTTGTAGAGTTTTTAGAGTCTTTCTTAATCCATTCCATTTTCATTTCAGTTCATTTCCAACGTTAAATTACATCTTGCAATTTGATATATTGATAAATAGCCAAGTTGATTTAAAAGGGCTCTATGTTCTGTCCAACCTTTTCCCGGTTGTCTTTACCCAAACAGGGTTCGCTGATGTGCCACAAGTGCTGTCTGACTCTCTCGCCTCTTTGCTTTCTTATTTTGCTGCCTAATTTTCCAGCACACTGCGCTAGAAGCCAGCAAAAGGAGTCCCGAAGACAAGAGGACCAATCCAAACACCGAGATGATCGATCCATGGGAGTTGAAGCTGTATGCCACAGCAGTAACCACGACGCCCGCTATGAGGATAACCACGCCGAAGGGGATGGTGCAGCGGTAGCAGGAGAGCTCTGCTCCCCCCGTCGCTGCCGTCAGCTGGCATTCGCTGACCAGGGGGATGGTGGTTATCACACAGTCATTATTATTGCTCTTCTCAGTGGTTACGGGATCAGGATGCTTTGGCGCGCCCAGGATCTCTTTAATAGGTTCGTTTGTCATCTTGATTTTCTTGGTTTATTCAATTCTGAAGCTACAGCAGGTTCTGCAGACCATGTGTTGTGCTGTGGGAAGAAAAGCATGTGTTCAACTAAGAAACATTATCGTTACTTGACAAACTGGGATGCACAACTATCCCACTTGGGATCAAGGCTCTGACCTTGCAAAGGTTTACGTGTAAGCTTAATGTAATGAATTTGAATCAGTTTTTATGGTAGTCTTAAGCATGTGCACAGGTACTAGAAAGAGTAGATTCACAGGCCAAGACAGACACCAACCTTAAGGTACTTTAGGGCTCTAAGTTAGATCCTGAAGTCAGCATTTCTGGATGCAATTTAGATTTCAATAGAATTGAATCTTCTTTTGAGGAGGCAAAGTTCACAAGCTGCTTTGGTTGTAAATTCTACTCTTGCTTGCACACACTTTTTTTTTTTATATATTGTTTCTTTATATATACACCTATACACACATTACTCAGTTTTGCTCCAATGCATATCACAACAATATGAGTAAGTGCTGTCCCAACAAAACATGAGGCTTACTGCTCTATTAGCTTGATTCTTTATTGCACACTTGGATTGTTTTTCTATATCTTTTGGGGTTTTTCCCCCAAATCCATAATAAATGACAAATCAGATGTGGATCAAACGTCACTAGAGAATAAGCCTGAATACTACAGCTTGCATAACAGTACGCTGCATGCGTGCTTCAAAGGATTGCATGTATGCTGGCTGCAGGATCAAATTTGATTATGGCTTGACAGCAGATCTACCTAAGCAAAAAATAGGTTTAACTGTGTCACTGCACCCTAAGAGGCACTCACCAACTTTCACGCACCTGTTGGAATAAATGTGTGCAGAACTGGGACTTAACTAGCTAGAGATGTGAATGGTATCATCTCTTGCAATCAGTTGTGTCCCTCACTGCCAAACTATTTAAGCATCTGGATCACAGAGTTCAAAGCTGTCCACTGAATAATAACAGACATTGTTTAAAATTACAGTGAAACGAGATACTTTCTTATTGATCTGTTTATGTTATCATAGACAGCTGAAACTACTCCTGTGGGTACAGATATTTATGTCTGCAAATCTGTGTTCAGGGACTCATAACTATTGATCACATCTGGGTTTTCCAAAGAGCTGAGGGAAATCACATTTCAGAGAAGAAAGTACTATGAGATGGCAGAATTCAGCAGCAGTCCCAGACACGGAGCACAGCGGACAGCAACTGCTGCCCTTGTTTCTCTTCATATGGGACGTAACATGGCCCAGCTTAGATTCCTGGGCCAAGGACAAATTCCTAGACACCTACTGTAGAATCATTGCCCTGAAAGGACAAATTGCTGCTCATGCTCCAAACCTGCCTAGTTCTCCTCCCTCGTGACATGCTGGCTCCAGACTCTGCTGCTGATCTTTTATGTCAAACTCACCACCCTCGGAGGCAGCATAGCTGTTCTGCTGTCACCGAACAATGAGCCCTCTCTCAGAGCAAGCGTTACTTAGCAAAAAAATTCAAACGGGCATGACTACGTATGGATGTGCAGGGAATGGAGATGAAGTCAACTCCCTGAACTCAGGAAATGCTAGCTGAAAGCTGATGAACCTACTCTTAGAGCAACATCAGTGCACTGCTGTTGGCCTGTTATTTAATCAGCTTGATAGAAAAATGGTTTGGATCCCTTTCAAGCCCATGAAACCACATCCATACCACTATGAGGAGGGAGATTTACAGTCAGTTACCCATCTTTGTTACATTCCTCTTGTTTTCATACCATACACACACTATTAATCCAAAAGGCTGCATGCACAGCTTGAATGACCCTGCATTATGCCGAAAAACAACTTTTGCCTCTATCTGAGCCCCATGCAGAACTGAAGCTCACCTGATCGGCACATTGCTCTTGAATGCCCCAGGCTGCCATACCAGACTTCTGCCGTGACACTGGGACCCTGCCAGCGCAGGGGCCACCCTCTATTCTGCAGCACCTCCAACAAAACTGAGGCTGCTACAGCTGCATGGCCTTGGATTAGCTGCATACAGAGACACCCTAGTGCATATAGAGGCTGGGACTCTGGGGAAAAGCAGTTTTTCCTGCCAGCAGTGGCTCACAGGACCTTCTCCATCACTCTCTAGTCTTGTGAACAGTGTGGTATGCAGCTCAGAGAACAAGGAAAGCTCTTGGCAGTGCAGTAGTGCTTTTATTACTTTTATCACCTTCACATCTGTGACTAGGAAGTTAATTGCTAGATACTTGTATTCTCCTTTTCCTTTCCCACCACTCCCACCCTTGTTGCTAAGATATATTCCTCCATTGTAGAGAGTCCTTGGGCTTGTATCTCAATGCCTCGTATAACTGACCGTGTGTGCTCTGCAAGAAAGAGGATTTCACTGTTTTTAACACACACAGCCAGGCTATGCCCTGTGCCTAGCCAAGAGTTTGTAACTGTATTCCTTGATCCCTAATGAGAGAAGGAAAGCTGAGATCTGCTTTGACAATGCCTTTTTTCTACTGTTCTAAGGGAAAATATTCAGCTCAATGTTTCACATTGCTATATACAGTTATCTTCAGGGCTCAATCCTGCAGGGTGCTCAGCACCTACTGGAGAGAGTAGTCTCTCACCTCCTAATGACGGCAATCAACACTAAAGATACTTAGTACCTCCGAAAGGCAGGCAGAATATCAGATCAGTGCTCATCAGACAAAGCAAACACATCTGTGCTGGCACCTTGGTACTATTGCTTTGTCCTTAGCCATGATTCAGCACCCTTCACATCAGCCGAGAGAAGCCAGGAAAGCCATGGGATTGCTCTGTAAAACTATCCATACTCTCTCCAGTATGAGAATCATATTGGTGTCATTATATTGCTGTGTTACTGATCTGTAAAACATTACAGAAGTTCTGCATGAGGGGAGAAGGTGGCCTCAAAATGCCACCTTTTGGATTGTACCATTACTTGAATTTAGTCTGTTCAATGTTTTATTACAGGAAAAAGCAATATTTTGCCTATAAAAGGTCTCTTAATTCCAAGTATATTGTAATAACTATTCAAAACCCTGAATATGTTCTTTACTAATCAAAGAAATAGGGAAATCTCCTACTAACTTGAAAAGGCTTTGGTTTAGGCCCATATGATCATTTTTGAAGACTTTAACATCCAGTCAAAGTATATTCACTCCAGTTTCCAGGGCCCTTGTTCCTCTGCTTCAGAGGAACTAATACTAATTATATCTCTTAGATATCTCTTCTTTCTTAATAAATCTCTGTATAAGATATTTACAGTCAAAACCAACACAGATTTTTTTTTAAAAAAATCTCCCCAACTACCAAAATTAAGTCAATGGTAAAGTACCTGTTGACTTCTGAGAACTTGCCTGTGTTAGGATGTAAGTAGACAGGCATTCATAAAAAACAAATAAACAAAGCTCTATTGAAATACTGTAAGTTAAACAAACAACAGTCCCTATTCAAAGGGTGAGTAAAAGTATTCACCCCCAGAAAACACGGCACTAGATCCTCACTGCCAGCAAAAACACTTCTGACTTATGCGAACAGGTGACTTGGTTCAGGTTTCAGAGTAAGAAATTTAGGCAAAGATACCCAGCAACGCCAGCATCCTCTCACTGACCGCACTAGAAGTACTTGCTCAAGGAGCTACTTTGACACGGAGGAAGAACATGTTTCTGTGGCGATCTACAGCTAACAGTGGATGAAGGGGAGAGGAAAGTTTTACCCTGGAGCATACAATACACACTAAGAAGTTTAAGTTAAGATTTACTGAAAACAACCCCAAAAAATCAACATCCATCAGCATGCACACCTACCAGGTCCATGCAAAATCCATCATAGCAAATCACTTGGCTCAGTAAGCAGAGAAAGTCTGTTCAGGACGTGTTGTCTTGTCAATTCAAGGCAGAGTGAGGCAGCAGAGAGAGCCGTTCCAGGCTTTGAAGTGTCAGATGTTGCTGGGTGATGAATCAGAGGTGACAATGTTCTAGCATGGAGGTTTCCTAAAAAGAAAAGTAGTTGGGTATTAATCAGTTTCTTATGAACAAAACTCCTACACAGAAGGGTTTCTGCCGTATGCTGCCTCCCGCTCCCAACATAACCAAAGCAGGAGCAAGCACCTCTCGCGCTCCTGCTTGGCTTCTGCCTCTTTTCTTGGCAGCAGCCACCGATTCCTGGCCTTATGTAAGTTTTTCCTTTGATGATGTGACGTCTGGATGATGAGTGTCACAACCCAGGCAAGTCCCCCAGAAAGAGGTAGGCAGGATAAGGGAGTGAACATGAATTTCTGCAGTTAAAAGTTCATTTAGGTCTATTTCTATTGCTCACTTCATCTATTGGAATCAAAGAACCAAATGCAACCCAGAACACTTATGTTTTGTCTCTTCTTTGCCTCTAGTTTCTTTAAGCAAATCACTTCATCCCCATGCACTTCATTTTTCCCAGCTGTAAACTGGCAGTGACAACATGCTTCCCATTATAAACTTTTTCTAAATCTATTCTGCTAGGTAATATAATCCAAAAAAATGCTCTCTTAAAAAATTAAATTAAATTAAATTAAAGGCCAACTAATTGAATCCAAGAGCTCAGAGTAATAAACATGATTCCATTATACTTAATATTCATCAGCCTTTTTGTTTCCTGGTTTTTTATAACAGGGTTTATAACTCAGATAGGGACTAAGCAGAACCTGCAGCAGTGCAGTGTGACAACTCCACAGAAAGCAGAGTGATGGAAACTGTTATCAGCTGCAGAAACAGCTGTGAAATCACCAAGCAGCTGGGTAAAACTTACAAAGCAGCAGAGATTTATGTTGCTAATCTTATTCAACATTCTCTTTCTGTATGTGCACGATTATGGCAGATCATTTTAACACTGAAGCAGGAGCCCTAAATGGCAATGAGAAGAAATTCGTGTAGTAATAGATCTTATGGGCTTTCTTCCTACTTCTTAAGTTCTTTGGGCTGTGCTAACATTTCATAGGCACAAATACCTTCTGTTCTTCCCAAGATACTCCTAGGAACAAGCCTGTAACATACCTAAAATATATTTAGCTGATCCCTGAAGTTGGCTAATAATAAGGAAATCTCCTTGCTTACCTCCTTGAACACATCCCCATGCACACTACCTAGCAAAAAGTTTGACCTCCTGAAGACTTTGGAGGAAAAAGCAAGAACAAAAAAATCTCTATATCTATCTGTATCTTTAGATGAGTAATCTAGATTCCATAAAAACAAAAGCAGACCTCTGAAACTGTCTTATATGCCTTATAGTCCATTTCCACTCACAGTACAAGAACGGTTACATTAGTTTGAAAGTCTCTTCCTGATGCAGTTGTGCCCCTGAACCACTGACTTGGCATCATTTCAGAAAAGGTGACTTGCTCTGTCAGTATTTTATTTGTATTTGCCCTCAACATTTACAATTTGAGTAATTTTTTTAAGTAACATCTTTATCAACAAACCTGACCAACAAGGCAACTTCTTACAGATAGCATTTCCCCCCGCCCCTTTTCCCCCTCTCTCCACAAAGCTGAAAAGTAGAAACACATGAAATCCATGAATTAAGCTTTCAGTGTACTAACCCCAAATCCGTTCAACCTAGCGCTCTCTCAGGAGTCTGCCCACATGCTACATAACTCTGTGCAAACGCAAAGAGCTAGTGTTTCCCAGCCGCTACACTCCTTGCACGTTTTTTGTATTTTATTCAGAACCAGTAGAATGCAATTGGGTTTCTGCCTTCAGGTTCTGCACCTGCATCTTGTGTAACCCATGAGACCCACTTTTTTGGTAAAATGCTAATAAATCATAATGCCCACGTTTCACATTTGGTTTTGCCTTAAAGTGACTATGGAAAGGAAGAGTAAGGAGTCATCCTGTACTGAGAGGAGTCAGAGTCTGTTTGGGGTTTAACAGACTAAACCAATCCTAAACTCAGTCCTGCACCTCTTACTGATGTGAACGCTCCTGGAAACGCAGAAGCAGAACTGATGCACGTAAGAAGCACTGAAGCCCTTAACTGAAGGGGCAGCAGAAGAGCCCAGTGCAGCCATGCCATGTCTGAGCTGTAGGATGCACATACGGTCAGTTCGCACCACCAAGTTTTGAACAAAATAATTACGATTCAAGCTCACACCTTTTTCATTTTTCAGCCACGGCGCTGCTGGTGGTGGGAGGGGGGGGAATCAACGGACCCCCCACCCACGCCGAAAGCTACCCCAGATCTGCAAACTGCAGAACTTCCACAGGCGCCTGCAGACGCCCCGCGCGCCCGGAGCGGGACCGCGCGTGTCGCACCTACGCCCCAAGCGCGGTCACCGGAGCAGGGACGCGCGCAGGCAGCGCGGGCGCTGCGGCCGCTCGGTGCCCGCCGGCGAGGCCCGGCCGCGGCTGCCGCCGGCGCCGCGGGGAGCGGCCGGGCCCGGGGCAGCGCTCGGCACGGCCGGAGCTGCAGCTCGGACCCGGCTGCCCCGAGCCCGCGGCCGTCCCGGGGCGCGCCGAGCCGAGCCGTGCCCTGCAGTGCCCACCCCTGCCCTGCCCTGCCATGCAATGCAATACCGTGCCGTGCCGTGCCTTACCTCCCCGCTGCCGGGCGGGACCGCGGCGCGCACCCGCCCGCCGCCAGCACCCCGGGGGGATGCGGCTGGCCGCGCAAGGGACTGCGCGCCGAGGTCTCGCTGAGAGCGAAACAATTCAGGGAGCGGAGCAAACGCGGCGGCGGGGGCGGGGGCTGGCCCGGCCCGGCCCGGCCCGGCCCCGCTTTGTTCGCCCGCCGCGCCGCCTCCCCGCGCCCCTCGCCACGCGCGTGGGCGCCGAGCGGCAGCGCTGCCCTCCCCAAAACTCCCACTCCGTGCTTAATGCGCAGGACTTCAACGAGGAACGCAGTTCTGCATGTGAGCTCTTACAGAGTAAAGTTTTACGCATCACTTAAAATTATTTAAAAGGCACTTTCTATGCTTTACTCACCCATTTAAGCAGGACATCCAATACTTGCAGGCGTTTGGAGTGGTGAGAGCGGGTATGCATTTCTTCTTTCTTTTTCACTATGATTTTCTTTCCTCTTTTCAGACACAAAAGCAAAGAGATTTTGTCTTTAAGGCTGAGGAAAGGCCACATTTGAATTCTGTGCTTAAGTTTACCCAAAGTCTGTATTTAAAAGGCACTATTTTATCAATGATTGATACAAGAACAGTGCACCAGATGTGTTTAATCAGCCACTCTGTCTCTGAAAGCATGCATGTACTTTTGACTCCTTTTTCAGAGTGAAATCCTGGCCCCACAGAAATTAGTAGCAAAACCTCCACCAGCTTTGCTGGGGCCAGGATTTCACTCTCTGCGTATTATTAACATCTTCACAGTGATGGAGATCCTGCCAAGGGTTCATCTCTCCAACCAAACCAGCAAGGGGGTTCTGGAAGAGCGCCACAGCTTTATACAAGAAACTGGCATTCCCCCCCCCCCCCCCCGCCTTTGCTAGTGTTCCCTCCAAACAAACAAGTGTTTCAGCAAAAATGACATGAAAACTGGACCTGAGGGGAACTGGCATCAGAAGGGATCTCTTGGGCCATTAAGTCTAAATCCTTCCTTATAGAGGCAGCCATGCCACGTAACAGCTTTAAATTTATCCAGTCTCATCTCAAACCTACCAGGTTTCCTGTTTCCCCTGTTGGAAGCTTTTGAGCCTTCTCCTTCTGATGTCTAGGAACCTTTATCTTGTTACTAGCTAAATTTATTCATAGACATTGATGAGCAAGTATTGGCTTAAATAGGTCTTTTTCTTGGGAATTAACCTTCTAATGCGTTCTGAGGAGGAAATCAGATTCTATCTCTGTCTTTGTTATGGCCATCAGTTTTCCAGATGTGGCGTTACCAGTATCTGGCATAGAGGTAGAAATATCTTCCTATTTCTACCAGAAATACTAACAATTCATAAATATTCTATGATAGGTTACTAAATCTTTTTCCTGTATCAATTCCACTTTATCACCTTCTATCAGAAATTCTTGTTAGCTCTAAATTTCATCCCTTTCCTATTACAATTAATTCCTATCTAGTCCTTCCAGCGTAACATTTGGTCATTCCCTCCCCTGCTTACACCATCAAGTTTCATCAGTACGTTCCTACTTTTTCATGCCAAGTTTATTACTGAAAATATTACACTAAAGTAACTCCCAAGACTGATTTTTGAGGAACTAATCTGAAATACACATAAACAGGCCTTGAAGCTGGGCTTAGAATTCATAAGTCTCTGCACAAATAAATGCCTTAACATTAGGCTAGAAAGCCATGCTCTCAGACCTGGCGCCATCGTAATTCCTTTCCGTGAAGCAGAAAAGCTGCAGTAGGAAGCAGTGAAGATGACACGTTCCCCCACTGCTCACAGATCAATGCACTCTCCTGAGAAGTGTGGGGTTTTGTTCTCGCGCACGTAAGGGGCTCAGGCAAACTGGGCACCTCCTCTCCGCTCTTTTAAAAAAGGAATGACCACTTCAGCCTTTTACAGTCCTGCTGTGTCCTGAGCATGACTCTCCAAGGATATAGGGAAAGAAGTAGCAAACATACCCCAAGCAGCATGTTTGGCACCTGTAGAAATTCAGTGCAAACAGCTGAGGCAACTTCAGGACTGAACGACAGCTGCGTAAGGGGTTACAGGTTCACAATTTTGGACTGCCATGCTTAAACGCTACATAGTTCCCATTCAGGACCTGCCCTGAATCACAAAATCTCCTCCCTGTGGCCTTAACACAGCTGCTTTGGAGGAGGTGCAGCCCCTGCTGCTGGGACAATAAGCAAGGCAGCGTGCGAGTCTGGAGCTCTTGCAGTCTATTGAGAGAGAAGTTTTACTCCAAAATTGAGCAATGCTGTTGCTCTGTCTGCTAAAACACACTTGCAATACTTTATGGCTTCATTTGAGTTTCTAAGTCTCCTGGGCCTTAACAGCACAGCAAACAGTGACTCACTAATCTGGCAAAACACAACCATTGTGGGCTCTCTGTTCAATTAGTTCTTCTTGCCTTTTCCCTAACACTCCACCGACTTTTTCTTTATTTCATCCCTAAGCCCACATATGGACACGAAATGCTAGCTGATTGCATCTGGTGGAACTTTTAGAAAGCAATCTTTCAGCATGTTTAATATGATGTAAATTGTCCTTATCATGGCATGTAGTTACGTGTTTTGTGACGGGGAAAGGGGTTCTTAACAAAGCCAGTTAAACCAGGGAACCAAACCTCCAGTTCACATGAAATGCTGCAGCTCCTCTCTCATTAGAAGAGCTTACAGCCCACAAGAGTTCAGCCACATTGGTTCACAGCTATGTAAACCACCCACTCTGTGTGTAATCAGGCTTATGAAACAGATACGCTTATAATGATAGATACCTTTTGGCGAATAGGAATATGAGGCATTTTCTTTAAACTCCATTAGATCCTACCAGTACTCTGGTCAACATCTGGTATCCTACATGCATTAGAGCTTTGTTATTGCCCTATTTGACTTACCCATAATTTTCCTGTAGTGCTGAAGAAGACAGGGCATCTGGAACAGAAACCAGTTATTCTTACCTCCTACTGCTTTTGTAATTACATGAAGTTCACATTTGAAGAGCTGCATTCCTTGTGCAGACATGTGCCTTTAATAAACTGGGGGATGTACTCACACCTCCAGAAGCCAAATCCTGAACTTGCAGATGTAGGTTACAGAATCTCTGAATCTTTAACAGACGTGACCACTTTCTGGCTCAGCTAGGAGGAAGCCTAAAATCAAACACAAGACAATGTAATTTCACCGTCACTGTGCTTTGGTGATTCATTAAGAGATGTCACAGTAGGATCTAGTAGATTCAGTTGACAATTAGGTCAGGGTAGATGCGATCTCTTCCTATGGTTCTGTAGAGGGCTTTTCTTATTCTTCCACCTACATGGAGTACCCCATCACTTGAAATGAAATGCAGATCAATAACTGAAAAGTTGCCCAAAGTCACCTAGCAGAATACATCCAGAGATCTTAGTCATTATGTTTTTATCTTACTCCCTGCTCTGCCAGTGGAAATGGCATGAAAAGCACACACTATTCTCTCTCCAGATGGTCAATCTAATGAATACGGAGCATTTCAGACAGCAAAAATTGACTCTCCATCAGTAGAAAGAACATTATGAGCTTTCAGCTAACCTACACAGCCTTTGGTTGAATTCCTTTGTTTATAAAAAGTTTCTCTGTAGACTCTAAACAGCTTGGGAAAATCAGCAAGAAGGGAAAGGAAAGGGCATGGGGAAACCTCTGCTTGTCATCTTCTCTATCTTATGTAGTTTAAGAGCTTTCTGCCAGCAAGTTTATTAAATCCCCCACCCCAATTCAGTAAGAATAAATATATGCACAACAGTATATGCAACAGGGCTGCCCCAAACCCGCAGAGACAAGCATTCTCTTTCAATATATCAAACAGTTTACACTCTTGGGGCCCACTTCTTCCTTCAGACACAAAATGTAATCCGCACTATCTCACAGTTTGGCAACATGCTTCTTCCATTAAGCTCCATGTAAACTATCTGAAGCCCTTTGTGCTCAGGATGGAAAGCAAGCCCAGAAGAGGATGAAGTATAACCATCTTGCTGACAGAGGGAAACACAGCCTATGATTTAGCCTCTACAGGGACTCTTCATCTTTAAAAGTGCTACATCAGTGTTAAGTGATAGAACAAAATCTGGTTTAGCAAAAGTGCTTAAACAAAGTTTGAAGACAAGCACACGCTTAGATGCTTTGCTTAGTGCGAGTTGGCTTTAGGCAAAGATTAAGTCTGGACATGGTTCAAAGAAAGCTGCAGCTGCCCTTCCCTTGGTCTCCTCCCAGCTCATGGTACCTACTGCTATGAGCCCACAGTTGTACTCTCCAGGCAGTAGATGCAGCAATAGCTGTTACTTGTTACCGAAATATGCGCTGTTAGCCCTAAGTCATGACTATAGTTTAATGCAGAAGTTTAGACCTGAGGTAGAAAATACTGAGTGAAGTTGCTTTAAATTCTATCAGTTTTTGAATTCTGGTTTTGAATTCACTAGCTCAGGATTTTAATAATTCATTAAGAAATCAAAAGTATCTATTGCCTGTGGGAATAGTTAGCTGTGCACAAGGGCTTGCAGGAACCAGAAGTTGAGCCTGTGAATTCCCCAGAGCAAGGATCTGATTTGCTCATGAAATCATACAGCCTGGGATGGGGTGGGGGGAATTCTGATCTTTATACAACTCACAGAATGAATAATAAAACTGCAGATCACTGCCTTTACAAAAAGCAGATGTAAGACACACATACTTTATGATATTTACTTCAGTCATTAATCAACCAGAGTACGGAAGGAGTTCCATACACAGAGATTACAAAATTACCCATAACAATATTCTCAGCTTTTCCTCTGAAGCATTTGACTATTGTCAAAGTCTAAATGGTTGAACTGTTTCACAGGCGCAATCAGAGGTTTGCTGTAGTAATCCTGTATTTTAAGTAAGAGCACTTCGGTGGTGTATCAGAGCAGCATCAATTGCTATTGATGCACAGATATATAGGTTTTGCAGCCAGAAGATGTCTTTAGGTTATCTTGGTGATATCCTGCATAACACAAAGTATTCAATTTTACATACAATCCAAGACATATTTTTTACAACCAGAAATTTCTGCTGACTTGAACTATACTTTTCAGAAAATGATCCAATCAAGAGACAGAGAATTAATTTTGCTAGTTTGTTCCAAAAGTTGCTTATCATCACTGTTACAAAAATGCTTTATTTCTGATTTCTAGGTTTTTTATTTTTTATTTTAAGTCTTTTGGCTTTAACTCTGACCAGTGAGTCCTTTCTTTGTCTTTCTCCACTACATTCCATGAGGACTAAACTTATACACAAGATCTATGTAAGATATAGTTCAAAAAAAGAATTTTCTCCTACATAATAGATGATATCTGTGTAAATCATCAGCAAGGCAAATGTCTGATCCACTGAGAAGTATCTTAGAACAGAAAGAATTACTGCAGAAAGACCAATCCTCAATATTCCCACTAAAAAATAATATATACATATTATTTGCAGAATCACAGTACATGCTATAGGAAATGTTTAGAAGTATTTCTGTATCTGGTATAAACAGCTTAGGAGAGCAGAGAGAATGGGAGTGGCAAGTATTTGCCAGATCAAATCAAAATCTAAACAGCCTTGTTTATATATTGAATGAGTCATTTTAGGTCATGCGGGTAACACCTGCAATCTCTTCTTTCCTTCAGTGAAGTTTCTAAAGTTACTCCTGTTGTCTTTAGGCCAGATGAACAGGTCACACCTCACAACCTCCAGTTTCTTTGCATAGGAAGTGCATTACTTTCCTGAAAAGCTGAGGCCAAAAAGTGTAAGTCACAAGTAAGCATTACCAAAATGAAAGAGAGGGGTCCTGATATTGGGAGTTCAGCATATTAAAACTCTTTACCTAAGATAAAAATATTTGGTATTAGAAGGCAGCAGAACTTCAGTGATTCTCTGAGGCCTCTTCTGTTTGAGTGGAGCTCTGTAGGAACTACACATTGAATACAGAAACAGATACCAACACAGTTTGGGATTAGACCCTCCGACTCACATAGGAGAGGACAACAGTTAAATATTGTCTTGGACATTAATGTCTGTGATGGGAGATAATGTTGCTACTTTTCAGCTTTCTGAATGAAGAACTTGCTTCATGCAGGCTGCAAAAGTCATGAAACAATTTGTAAGAAGGCTTTTACATAATGCAGTCAATCAAACAACAGTAGTAGAACACTAATTGGTCTGGCTTTGTATAACAGAAATGTGAATGTACATACTGCATAATTGGTGTGTCAGGACTATTCAGCACTTCTTCAAAGTTTTGGGGATACACTGAATAAAATGGAATGACAATAGTACATAAATATCTGCACAGTAGTTGAATCCATCAAAACTCCACATCTTTATTTCATCTTCAAGAATTTTTCAAAAGTATACCAGTGCCACACTGAGACAGATGCAGGAAAACACCATAGAGCTGGTAGCGCTCTCTCACATGGCTACTCATATCCAAAACAAATAGTGAAATTCATCTGGAGCCTGAAAACATCAAGGTAGTATTCACTACTGGTTTTGTTTCTGGTTCCATATGATTTTGTGACAGAGGAGTTCTCCAGCTCACTAATTTGATTCCACACAACAGAATTCAATTGCTCATTCACTGTTCATGCCAGTAGGTGCTAGGGGTGGAATTATTAGAGAATATTTCCATTGTAAAAACCAGGCAGACATTTTAGCTGCATTAACCCTATCGATAGTCTGGGTTGGTAAACTGAGGCAGGAGTTAGATACCCAAGAGGTATGTGGGCTCAAGTCATGTGGGCACTTTTGAAATGCTCTTCATCGTCCTGGAATAGTGTCCTTCTGAGGGACGCTATTTTCACCGAGTTAGTACTCAGATCCCTGAAGCATGTTTGGGACTGGAGTGTGCTGTAACTAAGCTGTCCCTGGTAGCCGTGCTCGAGATGGGCTTTCATGTTCCCAGAACTGAGGCAGTTCCCATCGTCTGGTGGGGCAGAGCTCTAGGAAAAGTGAGTCCCTGCTGTGTCCGAAGTCACCTCAGACCACAGCCAAGCTATCCAGGCAGTGTGGGTGATTAAAGGGTTTGCGCTCACAGGCTAGCTTCTTCCCTCAGCTGACATGGCCATGCAAGTGATAAATAGTAACTTGCATAAACATACATGAAAATAGAAAATAAAGCCTCCTTTCAGAACTGTTTGTGCTTTCTCAGTAATCACCACTCCTTATTTACCAAGAAAAAAGAAGGTCACATAGTAATGCCTCTTTTCAGGGCTTTGGTCCCTAGAGTAGCCTTGTGAGATAAATCTCTCTTTTTCCATGGGAGTGCTGAGGGGAGGAAGGAGTGGCCAGCCAGCTGCAGCCAAATTACAACTCTGATGCCATGTAGACCATCTAACGGAAAACATCTCTAAAACATCTGGCAATGTTGAGCAGTGGCAATTCAGTCTTTTTGCACAGACAAGGCTCCTTAAGAGACGGGGTGATCCACCAGGCTTGTTTACAGGCATGCGCTCTTGCTGCCTGTTCGACATCGGCTTCTCACTCACAACTCCTCATTTTTCATACTTGACGAAAGTCATCTCTGTACAAACAAGTGCCACAAGATCTTTCAGTCTCACATAAATCCTATCTGAGAGCATGAATGGGATATAAATCCGATAAAATTGCTGCAAAAGTAAATCTAGTATTTAAAGAAACATTTCTGAAAGATAAACTACATCAGCCTCACTTGCAGATCATTGCCTCATACTCTTGTTTTAAAGACAAGATCCTCTGCTGGGTAAGTGGTGCAGCTCTGAAGTCAACCTAGCTCAGCCAAGAATTTAGTTGCAAGGCTTCAGCGGTAAGAAATGTATTGTAAGAAATGTATTGTTGTGTTTTGGAGAACCAGCTGAGCTAACTGAAAGCACTCCTTTGTAATTCACAAAGAACACAAACAACTGAAAATATTTTATATATATTGTATAAACATTAATAATAAAAGGTCATAATACATGCAACCATACTATAAAAATAAAACCAGAGAGCTGGAATGTTTGCGTATCTGTTTCAGGAGATGAGAGAAGGTAATGTATGAGCAGATAGAGAAAGAAGCTACAAGTCAAGCTGTGGCATCAAAATTACATGCTGGGGGCGGTGGTGGTGAGACACCATACTGCCTTCTGCCACAGGCCTCTCTCCTGAAGTTTTCTGAAACTCTTGCAAATTGGCTGTGTGGGGGTTACACTCAGCCTGTGCGTCCAAAACGGAGTCAGCCACAAATCCCGATGCTCAACCTCCAAGCCGATGGGCTGGAGCTGGAAGGGGCAGCTGCCATCAGGCAGCCCCTTGCCGCAGAAGCCAGCAGCTTGGCAGGGCCGCGAGGAACAGCAGAGCCGCGGCGGGCTTGCGCGGAGGTCAGCGCCGGCCGCTCCGGGCTGCCGGCCGCTCCGGGCCGCGGCGCTGCCAGGCGGGCGCTTCATCCGTCCGCCGGGTTGCTACAGCCCCGCAGCTCGGAGCGTTCCCGCGCTCAGCCGGAAAACCTCACGGGAGCGGGGAGAGTAAGGCCGCAGCGGGCTGGCGCTGCGGGCGCTGTTGCCGAGGAGGAGGCCAGGGCCAGGCCAGGGCCAGGGCCGCCTCGGCCCGCGGTCGCCCGGGGCCTTGGGGAGCGCTAAGCGCCCTCGCGGGCGAGGCCCTGCCGGTCCCCCGGGGTTACAGGGCGGCTCAGGGCGCTCGGGGCGGCCCCGCGCAGGGGCCGCCAGCCCGGGAGGAGGCGCCGCGGCGGCGGCGGCAGCGCGGCGGCCGCGGCCCGTCATGGCGGCAGCCATTGGCGCGGGAGGGGCGGCGGCGGCGGCCGCTGGCGGGGGCGGGCCCGGCGCGGCCCGGCCCGCTCGCCGCCATCCCGCGGCGCCGAGCATGGGGGAGCCGCCGCCGCCGCCGCGGGGCTTCTCGGAGGCGCAGTTCCGGGCCGCGTGCGCGGAGCTGGACGAGGCGGCGCCGGCGGCCGGCGGCGCCTGGCAGCTGCTGGTGGAGAGCATGGGCGTGCGGATCTACCGGCGGCGCCACGAGGTGGGCGGGCCGCGGCGGGGCGGCCCCGGGCGGCGGGCCCCGGGCGGCGGCGCCCCTCGCCGGCGGCGCCCCCCGCCCGCCGCGCCGTTTCCGCGGGCGCCCGGGAAGCGGCTTTCGCGGTGACGCCGTTCACGGCGCAGGGGGCAGGCGGCGGCGGCGGGGCCGGAGCCGCCTCGGAGGGGGCCGGGGCCGCAGGGGCCGCGCTCCTCGGCCCGCCCTGCGTCCAGAGCATCTTCCCCGCCGCGCAGGGCCCGCTTCCCCAGCTTCCGCCTCCTCCAGAGCGCCCCCCCTCAAATCGGGGGGAGCTCAGGAAGCGTTGTGATAAAATTCCCTCTCCTGTGAGGACTTGCTGTTTCAGAGGATGAGAAGTTTGGACTTGAGGCGCGCCGAAGCTGCCCCAGTAGGCCCGTGAACACAGCGAAGCTTCCGAAGCCGGAGCACGCTTCCAGTTTCGTAACGGGTTTTGAATCCATCCTATTTCTCTAGTTTTCTGATTCTTGCTTACAAAGCGTATATAAGCTTATTCCTTATGAAGTTGGGCAAGTCGTTGCTATTTGCCATTTCAGCTGTACTAAATGCAATGTAGCTAAACTGCACTTCCAGTAGAGAGAACGCTAGGTAATTTCCCCCCCCAGGTTTGCCAACACTTCTCAGCTGCTTCACTACTGTGTAAATCTGAAAGCTGTAGAGATTAAATCAACGTCCATACTCAGTTGGAGCAGAGAGACTGATTTTTAAAGTAATTTGTTCAGAGATACTGAAGTTGTAATCATCTGTCAGGCCTCACTTTGCCATCTTTCCCAAACTTGGATATGGTTACAGTGAAAGCTGCAGTGCTTTACAAGGTCTGACAGCTCATCTTGATTTTTCTTGCATGTGAAAGAGCTAGAGAAATGGCAGATGATGGCATCTTGTGTTGTTGGGCTCTCATTAGCTGATGAGGAGGGGAGATTAAGCCCTAGGTGCTATCCATATGGCTAGTTCTGCTACTTTGTACTGTAGAAATAGTTTCACTTACTGGTTTGTAATGCCTGAACATATTCTTCGCTTCTGTCAAAAAGACCCCCCCTCTTTCTGGGAAGTCCTGCGAGGGCCCATTTTTCTGACAAACTGGTTCTTGGGAAGGTCTCATCAGAGTAAGAAGTTCTTTCTTTATGTATCTGACTTAGCATGCTTATCTGAACTGCAGGTTTCACTTAAAATGGCAAGGGATACAGTGGCATTAAACGCCAGCTCAGGAAACACAACTGCTACTTAGGGCTGATGGCTTAGTTGCCCAGTTTCTTGGGATGTTCATTTTCAGAGGAAAAAGAACAGCAAAGGCAAAGGCAAACAAATACGTCATCCAGATCTGTATGAAATGTAAACCTAGGTATGGGAAGTGTGATTTACTACCTTAAAATTGTCGTATTTTTACATTTCTGGTATTTTTTCCCTGTGTTTAAAAAGATCACTACTTACTGAATGGAAATGGCAAAAGGTAGTAACAGGACAATTTATGAGTCAGTGCATACAGCAAAGGCTAGCTTGTGGTGTTTATCTAGTATCTAAACAGGAATTAAGTATGTTGAAATAGTGGTTACTGGGAGCTTTGCTTATGGAGTAAGTTAAATGAAACTTTAGGTCTGGAGCTTGTAAGAGAACTGTAAATGCACTGTGTTAATTAAGCTTATAGTAAACATCAGCTAATTAACTTAGGAAAATCAGGGGCTGGATTTAGCCTAACAGATGGAACCAGGAGTCCATGAGACTTGCACTGAAGCAGCCTGTGTTGCTATGGCTTTACTGCTGTCCTGTATATTGAAACTGGCCAGACTGAAAGTGACTCAGGCTGCTCCTTCTGATGCTTCCATCATGGATGGGCTACGGAGCTGCCTGAAAAACATTTACATTCTCTTGCCTCTTGTGCAGAGATTCTACGTGCAGATGTAAGAATGACTGGACAGGTATTGTGCACCAATTGGAAAGCCTAACTCTGAATGTGAGGTAGAATCTGTTATGCTAAATCAGATTAGGTATTGCAGGACTTAACTGCACTCTGTATTTATCTGCTTCTGAATTTTGTGGCAGTAAATTATATCACTACCAGGTCTATTTTAACCTTTGGAGGTTCCATCTATTGCATTTTCAAAGACCTAAACTGTAAGCCTATCTCTTGATAATCCTAGATCAAAAAGTATTACAGGCACTTCTGGCTGCCTACTGGGTGGTATGTAAAAGCTTTAGGAACAAACAAGCTAATGTGCTAGTTTGGGTTCCTAAAGCTATACTCTGTTGGAAGTGTGAAACTATAGTCTGTTTTCACTAAGGTACAAAGCACAATGCTACACTGAATCTTTGATGCAAGCTGTCATGGTTTAAATGAGAGCTAATTACTGTATGGCTTTCTTCTGCCAAACAGATGAAGAGGAGCTAAAGAACGCAAAGAAACAGTGGGTGTAGTAAAGAATAGCTATCTTTGAATATTGACTGGAGAATTAAAGTTTTGGGTGGGCTTGATTTGTTACCTCTCACAAGGCAGTTCAGAATCAAAGTTCAGGAAAAGAATAGAAAATTATTTCAGTTGCTCCATAGAAGAGCAGCCACAGGACACAGGGCAGTAAGATTTTTCTAAATTACTAGAAGGATAGGGAGAAATATGATTTACTGTTGACCTGCCTACAGTAAATGTGTGTTTACATACAGCAGATCAGATCAGATCAACCATTAACACAGTTGTATAATCCTTCCCTCCCTTTCCTTGGGAATGCTTGAATTTCACTCCCACACTGTATCCTCAAAATACTCTCATTGTTTTAATTTAGTTCTGGACTGGTACTAACAATAGTGCAAACATTGCTCCGTAGGCACAAATGGAGTTTCCATATGTTGAGAGAAACATTAAAAGCATTAACACAGGAGATATCCTGCACCCCGCCCTCTCAGTACAGACAGTTTACAGAAAGAAAATAGGTAAAACTCAAGGCAAATGTATGTAGCTCGCTTACTACAGAAGTGTGAAAACTGTAGAACTTTCACATGCTACAGTGTGAAGCAAGAATAATTTAGAGCAAGATCTACTATTCTGGATCATGCAGTACTTGGTAACTTCTTGGATACGGTTGAAATTCTCAGGCCTTCATACAGGCCTTTGAGTCTCTGCCATACCTATTAAAGTGCATCTTCTGGTGAGGTTCAGTGTGAGCAAGATTTACTGCACACTGACCAGTGAGGATGAAGAGAGACTGGGTGCAGGGGAAGAAACATGCTCCCTTTGGAATTACCTATGAAGTAAAAGGGTAGCTGGTGTAAGGAAGGAACAGCTCTTGTGCTGGGCAGGTCAGCCTGTCTACATTTAAAATTTCATGAATACATGAAAAAGTTGAGCAGTTATAGACTGAATCTTGCTTTGTTTTTGAACACTTACTTTCACGGCTCTTGACTGTATTTGTAGTACATGCCCCACCTAACAGCTGAAGGAAGCTGTTCTTTCTGCTGCAGAATACTTCCCTTTCCTGTGTGACTTTTCCTTTCCCAATTCTGTTTCCACAGCAATCAGGACTTTATGAATACAAAATCTTTGGTGGTCTTGCTGACTGTCCACCAGACCTGTGTGCAGATGTCTATATGGATTTAGATTTTAGAAAACAATGGGATCAGTACGTTAAAGGTAAGCTGAGCTAGGCAGTTTAAAAGCAACCTTAATGTCCACACTGACTCTTCCCACTAACACTTTTCTTCAGAGGTATTTTAAAGCTGCTTTGTCTGAAGGACTTTGAGCCAGACCTGAGTGTTCTTTGAGATAATGTTGCACTCTGCAAGTATACAAGTTAACACTGACATAGAACAGCTAATGTCTAGCTACTATGTACCTTCTTTCCATATTGGTTAAAGCATCCAATTGGCTTCACTTGTTACTGGAGTACCTTGCAGCCTCTAACAACGGTCATTCTTGTGATTCCTAAACTAAAGATTATTAGATGTTCTGGGGAGAAACAGAGATACCACCTTGTGTGTATCTTTGCATATTGCAGCAGAAGTTTAAAACTTGAAATGGTCTGCACCAGTTTCATGTAGGACGGAGTATCTTTTTCTGAACGTGTTTGAAACGGTTGGTTGTTCTTGTCACCTTTTAAAATTAGAAATGCATGAATCCAGGGAATGATTGCTGAGTTAGGGCTCTTACAGAGAACTGAATAACTAATTCAGTATTTAGACAATTTAGGCAATTGAAGGCAATTTAATATTGCCTTTAAAACAAGCAGCTGGACCTGGATATCCACGTGATGTTTAAAACGTTTTAAATGTTAAGTCACCAGTGACAAGACAAGTATTCAGCTGATGCTTATCTCTATCCTGATTCATCCATTTTAAAGATGGAAGCGACCTCCTATTTTAAGCCTGTGCTTAGAAGTGGTTCAGGCCTATAAAACCGAGACACATGTCCAAGTGTCTTGGTGAGCAGAGAACAGTATTACAAAATAAAAGTCTTGTTAAATGCTGTATTTACTAAGTCTGGGACAGCTCTATTGTAAATGACTCAATTAGTAATGTCTTTGTACAGAAAACCACCTCTTTGGCTCGTATCACCACTTGGTTAACCTTCAGAAGCTGTGACCTCATTAGCAAAAGGTGCCATTTGTCATAACGGGAAACAGCTTTCTTGTAGAAAAAGCCTCTCTCCTATAGATGAAACAAATCGAGCTGGACTCCAAATACACAAATATTATAGTGTATGTCTGAAATGTCATGTTAGCTTAGGTCACTTTGGTAGCCTTAAATTTGATTTAAATGCACTTAAGAGAACTGACTCCTTCACTTCTTAAACACTTTCTATTTTTTGTAATGCCTTTTTAGAGAAAAGAAACAAAATAGTAGGGGGAAGCTACACCCTTAAACTAAGGGGTTGCAGAACTGGCCTTTATATCCTTTATATGACCATGATGTATTCATCTGTAAATTAAAATACTTGTGCTGGTATGTAAAATCAGTTTTCATGGAAATTAACTCTTTAAATGCATACACATAAGGCTTTCCTTTTAGCTTAAAAAATGATATAAATGCACTCATTCTGTAGAACTGTATAGATGATGCAGTAGTGATAGCCAGCCTTTTTATGCTTGCTTCTTCCTCTCCTCACTCTGTCTATTTAGGGGAAAAACAGAAGTAACTTCTATTCAGAACATTCATGCTCTTTATTGTTCATATTCCTTTTTATCATTTATACAATAATGGCCGTCCAAAAAGAAGCTCTCTGCTGTCTTGCTGGCTGTCATCAAACTAAAAACACGACCAGAGTAGCAGTAACTGCCTTTTTATTTAGAAAGGTTGCTGTTACTGCACTAAGGGGAACTAATCGCTGCTTTGTTCCAGTTCTGTTGAGCAAAGCACTTTATAAAGGCCTAACTGGAGGCAAGAACGGACAATACTTTTGTGATTGGTCTTTCTTTATAGGCTGGTGCTTTGATCTGTTACTGCCAAGGGTTTGACTGAGGCCCCCAGAAATTTCAGCATCAGTCTGCTACTGTTGCATTGCATTTAGTACCCTGGCTAATTTCAAAGCATGTTTATGGATATCTGTATGAGCAGTACCTCTCAACTGTAATTTAGACATCCTGAGGCCTAGGGGTCTGGCTACAGGTCCCAATTCAGCAGGGAAGCTCTAACTAAACTGTAAAGTAGTGCTGAAAGCACCATGGGGTCCTGTGGCATGGTAAAAAAACATAGTCAAGCCTGAGCAATATAAAAATCTTGCTGCTTCTGACTGCACCACAGTCTGATTGAGACCGCACTTCTCAACAACTTCATGATAATAACTGATTTGCTAAAACAACAGATGCTGATGTGTTTATTACAAATAAAACAGTTTTGTGATATACTGTAGTAATGATAAATAAACTCTAGTTTTGTATTAAAACATTATTTTCTGCTTTGATCAAAGATTTCTGTCCACAGACTGAAGGGAATACAAGTGGGTATGATGTGGCTGCCAACTGTGTAGTTTTTCTGTATTTGCAAAAATTAATTCATGTGAAAAAGGGATCAGTTAGAAATGAAAGTAAAGCTATAATTAAAAGGTAGAAAATCAATACTCCAGTGACCTCTGGTGGAAACCATAATGATTTAGCTTATTACAACAACACTGGAAGTATTGTGCGTCTGGTATTGCCTCAGTCTGGAGAAGAGGACAGGTTGTTTTCAGGGGTGACAGCTGACTTGCAGGGCATAGTAACAGAAGCCTAGCTGGAAACACATTACATGGGGAAAGCACCTCCCATCTGTGGCACTCTTCTTGCCTTAACAATTAAATTTTCTGTCTGCTCTAGCCTTCCTTTAAAAGCTACTTCTCTGATGTGGCAGGCTGCTTTAAACTGTGAAGGCTATGTAGTACCTCAGACAGAAGCCTGTGATCGAATGTAGGAAAAGAATGGTCCAAACGCTAACGTGAACAGTCTGGTCTGGCTCACATCCTTCAGTGTAACCGCACCCATATAATGCCCACTTTCTGTGCAGGCAGGAACTTGCACTGGATCTTGTAAGTTCCAGTACCCTGATGATGCCAGTTATTGCCAGAAGAGAAGACAGCTGAGTGGCCTGAGAATAGACAGTTGAATATCACAAACTCAGTTATGTGGTTTGATTTAAACTAAATTTTCTCCTTTCTGTCATGCTATTCCTCTCTGACTGAATGAGTCACTGTCACATTTTAGAGACTCTTACATTTCCCCCTTTCCCTCCTGCAATTCATCTGCCTTTCAATTGGTTTTCTAGGCAAAGTAAAGATGGTGTAATGGAGGCTGGTAAACTGTTAGAACCTAGTGTCCACTATTACCTGTATACACTACTGGAACTTCCTTATAGCTTTTCCAGACTTTGTTAATGCCTCATGCAAGAGCTCTTCAAGTTCTAGGATGCAGTACTTGTTCTAATTTCATCTTAACTCCGAATCCTTTACAAGGATAATGACATGGCTGTGAAAAAGCATACTCTGCTGGTAGTTTAGAATTATATGGAATATGCAGAGACAAGGAAAACACTTCAGGGTGGAAAGGCTTTGAAAGACTAACAATCTGAAAGGGAATCTGACTCTGCATCCTCCTGGATTTTTTTTTCTCCCATCAATGAAATCAGTAGCAGCAGAAAACCAAAAGCCTGCTATATTTGTGCATCTGGTTCCTCAATAATCCTGCTTAGAAAGTTCTTAACGTGTTCTACTGCCACAGCCAGTACCTGCATATCAATTTAGGTATAAGGGTTACATGCACAAGGTGTTTGTCAGGAATATGCTGAATGCCTCCTCATGTCTTGTGTGTTTGTTGCAGTGGGAATTAAATACATCTAACGGTCTTCCTTTCTTAACTGTAGAACTGTATGAGCAAACTCATGATGGTGAAAAAATAATCTATTGGGAAGTGAAGTACCCTTTTCCTCTCTCAAACAGGGATGTATCCTTTCAAACCTTCTGTTTTCCTTGCAGTTTGTAATCTAGCCATTCAGGAACCTTGACAATGTACTGACTACTGCTCTGCTGTATTTAATTTAAGATCTTGCAGTCCTCATGTTACATGAATATGAACAGCATGATGGAGAGTGTGGGTGTTCCTCCTCACAGGCAACTTAAAACCTTGCGAAGTAGAATTAATACAGTGCAGGGCTGAAGTCTGTGGAATCACAAGAAATCACTTGAAGGGGCTGGGATTTGTAATGTGATTCACTTGTCATTGCACAGTATGTCAAACTGACACGCTGTTTTGACATGCCTCCTGAACTTGGACTACAGTATGTCTATATTCGTGAATGTCGAGTGATGGATGTTGATGGGCGGAAGATCTGGGTTGTGTTAGCTCGAAGTGTGTGTGTTCCTCAGTGCCCAGAAAAGCCTGGTATTATCAGAGTTACAAGCTATAAACAAAGTCTCGCAATTGAAAGTGATGGCAAGACTGGATCTAAAGGTAAGGTGTCAAGAAAGTATGATCAGAAGTCACATAGGCAAGGAATGTATTTATTAGCAAAATACACGAAGATGGAGATTGAAAAGTCTGAGCAACATACAGTTACTGTAAAGTGATATACAGAACACTGGAAGTATTTAGAAATGAATGAAACTTGCTGAAAAATTCAGTGCAGTGTTTTACTGTTGTAAGGAAATGATTCTTAAGTTTGGTTAGATAACTGAGGATAAGCTACTGATCATTTCATCTCCTCCATCTCCCCCCGGGTATTTGTTTTCCTGCCAAACAGTTGGGTAGTTTTATAGTAACTGGAAACTGCTTAATTCAGAAATGATTTAAGTAATGAGTTTGACAGATTTACAGATGAAAGGGATTGTTGAGAGAGTGACTCCTGACTGAGTCCTTTAAAGACAACCTTATTTTACAAAACTGGTTATGTGAAATGGTTTGGAATAGGCTACATTAGAATTACGACTCTTTCAGCTCCCCAAGAGTTAATTGGGAATGGCTACACTTATTTGACATCTGACTTTAATACAAGTTGACTTCTTGTATAGAATTCAAGCACAACTGTTATACCTGGTGCTTCAGTCATGCACACTGACAGCTTCTGTCATACAGCGTTAGAGCTTGTACTGAAATTATAGCTGGAAAACTGTTTCTGGTAACTCTTCTCTCTCATATCTAGTCTATATGTACTATTTTGATAATCCTGGTGGCATGATTCCATCGTGGCTGGTCAACTGGGCTGCCAAGGTAAGTAAGGATTGACAGCACAATTATCTCTGGCTGATCTGTCCCTAACAGTCTACTCACTGCATCGAAACATGCCTTCTGCATGCTGAGTTGAATTATGTTTTGAAACGGAGGCACTGACCCTTCTAGTTCTTATGCAGACCCATTTTTAAGACTTGCTCGTCTCCTCATACTAGTTGTCTTATTTTTTTCTATTGATTTTTATTAAATTTCTTTGATTAGTCAAATATGCAGGTAAATTTGTGCAACAAAATGAGCAAATCTATCTTCCAGAGCTTAAGCTAATAGTCTTAACATTTGCAAACTTTAATGATGCAGTCTGCCCATGAAGCATTAACAGCCTAGTGCTTTGTACCAGATCTTAGAATTGTCTTGTGTTTGTATGAAAGCCTTGTATTAAATAATAAGGATACTGGTCTTATTTATAATCTCTCTTAATTACATCATAGAAGAATGACTTCTACTTTTCTTTTTGCAGAGTGGTGTGCCTACTTTCTTGAAGGACATGCAAAGAGCTTGCCATAATTATTCCAAGAGCACATAGGCCACATCAAGTTGATCTGAATGGTTTGATTTCTAGAATTATGCACTTACAGGAATGGCTGTCATACAACACACTGGATAAAACCTACCTCTAACACTGGAGATAGTTTTATTTTAGTTGCCTTATGCCTTGAATTTTATTAGGCTTCTGTTTCCATCTTGAATTGAAGAGCTAGCTATCAACAAGGTAGTACTAAAGTCAGCTGCCTCCTTTTCGAACTACTTGGTTTCTGTCTTGACCCCATATTTTATGCCGATTGTATGTAGGTCAGCTAGAGGAATTCGGTTCATACAATACTACATCATCCTCAGAGAGGAGGTGCCAATGACATTGCTAGGAAAAAAAAAGTCTCAACCTGTCCTGAGAATTCTGTGCATGTATTATGCCTGCCTCTGCCTTGTGTGGCTTCCTACTGAAATTAAGTAATGGAACTTGCATTGTCTGCATGGAAACATGTTTGTTACCTGAACTGGTCATTCTTAAATTATCTGCCTGCCAAAAATCTAAGCAATTGCAAATAGATAGAGAACACATAGGTAAATAACTTGAAGTCTGCAGTGGGAACTGCAACTCTGTATTACTAACCTTCCTAGTGATGGCTGTAAGTCTATATATAAGAGGATATGTGCCTAAGGCCTTTCATTGGCATCACAATGCCTCTGTGAGAGTTATTTTCCATGTCTGATTTAATGAAAACAAGTTATATCTTCAGACCAAGTAACCTTACTTATAAGGCAGCTTAGATACCAACTTTGAATCAGAAGTGCTTCTAAGCTGGATGCCTTCAATTAATTTAGACTTTGTTTCACTCGCTTGTGAATGAACTTGATGTGAAACTTGGGGTTCCTTACACTTTTAAATATCATGCTGATGTAAAGTTTGGAACTGTATTTCTTGGCTGATAATCTACCAAAAGTACAGCTGAGCAGGAAATAAAATTTGTAGCACCTTTGGGTGGAGAATTGAGTGCATCAAGGGTGAGAAGGCCTCAGTCTCAGGGATTTAAAACATTCTGCATCTTTGCTAAATCTAATCCTGCTGCTTCTCGTAACTGGATAGCTGTATCTTCTTAAAAAATAAATGGTCGAAATGATTGCCTTTATATGCTGTGTAAATACTTGTTTAAATTAAATTATTATTCTATCCATAGTGCTTTTGCAGTGCTTTTGCAGTGCTTTTGTTCCGTCTCTCATGTTTAAGGCTGGCCATGCTGGGCAAGACACAAATATGACAGGCTGACATCATGTGCTGCTTCATTTTTAAAGTCTTTTGGAAGAATAACATGGATTCATGAGAATTAAGTAGGATTCCTACTTAGTAGGATTAAGTAAGATGTGGCTGCCTGAAGTTCATCCATTTTCCAAATATCTTAGCTTTGGAGACTGTTACTGAATTGAATATTGTCATGTTAAGACTACTCTCAATCCACTTTAAATTTAGCTGTTAAACGATTTTTTTCCAGTAGATAAAGAACACAAACAGTTAGAGAGAAATCTGAACCGTAATTTTTCTTAATTTTCACACCCATGCACTCATTGCAGCTGGATCCACATTTTTACTTGTATATATACCTAAAACAAACTACAATTCTGCCATACCAAGTGTGTGATGGTGTTTTAATTGATTATATCAAATTTGAAATTACAGATACCCTTTCATTTTTGGTAGTGTTTTCAAAAACTATTTTTTTTTTTTTGATAATTCAGAAACCACTTTTAGTAGTGCATTAGGTACTTGGGAGTTCAAATGCCATGAGCCTTCAAAGGAATACCAAAGCAACTTTGGAACAATAGAATGGATACAAGTTATGTCCTGGAGCAAAGGAGGAACGAGGTAGATTGTTCCAAAAGAAGACAGAAAAGCAAAACAACTATTCTCAGCCTGAAATAACAGAACTGGAAAAGTGAACTAGTTGAGGAAGCATCTTCCTGGAACAATGATGCAAACTAATGGATTTCTGTAATATAAATTTGCCTTAACCTCAAGAGTTGAAAGGTTTACAAGAAATGTGTAGATAGCAAGCTGGGCTTGTGCGCAGAGATGATCATCTAGAGGTATGAGGGGGTTTGCTTGTTTCCTCCAACTATTCCATAAATCTGTTCGGTGTTTAATAAAAGCAACCTTACATTAGAAGGAGTGAAAGTATTTTGTATTCATACACTCATGATTGCACCTTTGTCATTCTTCTGGAAATTTGTCCAAGACAGGGTACATGTCTGTTTGCAGTACGCTGAAATGCTGAGCGCTCTGAAGAGGCTAAATCGCTCCATTGTCAATCTTGCTGAAAAACAGGATTTCCTAGATAGATCACACTAACAATATATAATATGTGGCATTTGCTCATGTATTCTTATTAAAAGCTGTTGCCCAGGCAGTTTCTTTTGCTGTACTCAACTTTTCAAATTAAAGGTCACGTTGACTGAACAGAAGCTACTGAAAGCAGATTTCTCTTTTTCCCAAGCAACTAACCAATGATGTGAACTGAATGCAATATCAAATCTTCTGTTAAGTTTGGGTCTCCATTGGCTTTCACAGTGACATAAATATGCAACAATATTTCATTCAATTTAAGTATGAACTGCTACATCTATCTTGTATTACAAGGGAACAAAAGGTCGTTGGGCTTGCATGTGGTAGCTTCTTGCATAAATCTGTTTATAACCAGAAAAAAAATGGTGGTTTTGTTCAGTCTTGGATGCAAAAGACTTGTTCATAAAGCATTTTAGAGCTTTATTCATGACTGGTAAATACTGCTCTTGTGTAAATTACTTGTGCATCATGTGACCTTTTCTAGATACCTTGCACAAAAATCTTACTATGCAAGTTTTAAGTCACTGTGTATTCTGAATTCTGTTGCACAGAAGTTAGAAAATGAAAGGACTCACCCTTTCCCATGCTGCTAGCTCACATAACAGCTGAAAATTAGCTTTGTTTTTATCAGAAATACAGTTTGCCTGAAAAAGAAATTCAAAGTCTGTGCTTCAGAGTGATTACTTGTGAGCTGTAGGGTTGTTTAAAGAAAAAAGAATGAAGCATTTCTATCAGATGATATTTGAGCCTCTAATCTTATACATCCCACCCCCATTAACAGACCAGTACTCCACTCTACAGATTAGTAGGTACTAATGGAATTTTCTTGGTAACCAAATAGAACTGAAAAACTGCTGTAGTCTCTAGTAACAGACAGGCATCCGATCCAAAGCCTGCTAATCAGACTTTCCATCCATCATAATGAGTTTTGGACCTATTGTTATGTATAACTTCTGTTTTAAAAGGCCAAGGCTTCCAAAACCATTTTTGTGTGTTATTTGCAGAAAGCCTTGGTTCTGTTTAGGGTTATTCACAGAACTGGCAAGACCCAAAAGGCAATTATTATATGACCCTCCAGCAAATGGATTTGCTGTAACAAAGTGAATATAAACTATTCCTCCACGCTGTTTATTAGTCACTCAAGTCTGTTCTTTCCATGTGACCTCTCTGTAAAGCTAGCTACTGTATTTGAGTTGGAAGGTAAAGGAAAAGAAAGATTCTCAGTGACCCAAAGTCAACATAGTGAATGATGTCAGATATGCAATTGCTGTAGCACTGCCTCTCAGAAGATGATGTACAAAGGGAAACAAAAGTTGTCTTTGCTCAGGAAACATCTGGTTGATACTCTAATTCTCAAGCAGATCATTGGCTGTTTTATAACTTAGTGGAACAGAAAAGTGTGGGAATATAGGGGGATAGACCTCTGATATTAGTGCAGCCTAGCAGGCAGATACAAAATGAAAGAGATGCGAGGAAATGTTCCTTTTGCTCCTCTGGGGATTTGCTTATTGCTATAACACAGCCAGATTTTCTAGTCTGAAGATGGAAAACCAATGCTGTTTATAAAGCTTAAAGCTTTGTAAGTACGGGAAGATGAGATTATCTGTCCAGTAATGTGGAAATCCTTCCTCTCAAGTTTTTTGCTAGAATTCACAGACCAAATGAAAGAGCCTGCCAGTCAGTCTGGGCCCCTTATCTGAAGGAATTTTGGGAGGTTCCAGAATGGAATTCACCTTTTTCCTTTACCACTTGAATGAGATGGAGAGCTTTCCATCTCTGAGAGGACTGACCTGATCACAGCTTTGCTACATGTCTTCCGACTTTTGTTTTCTATTTTGTTAGTTTTCTATGTGTAAAGAAAACTTTCATAGAGGATCTAATGATGTTTAAATTTCACTTAGCTGAGGGTAGTGTCTTCCTGAGCACAGATTTGCCTTTCTCTGGAGAGGAGGATAATACATAAACAACTTACTGCCCCACTGTAGTCTCTGAGACTAACAGAGACTATCAGACCTTCAGAGAGCATTTCATCGTTTTTTGCTTCTCTCCTAATGGTAAAAAGACACTGAAAACCTCCATTCATAAACAGAGTGAAGATTTATGACAGGAAGTAATTTACTATAAATCTAGATGGACTATAGTGAAGATAAATACTTTCTGGAGATCACTGAGTGAAACTTGGGCAAATCTTTTGTTTTCCGGCCTTAATCTACTCTCAGTGAATCAGGCCCAGTTCTCATCATTCAGGTTAATTAAAGTTAATTTACAGCAAGACTCAGTTACATACTTCCAAGTACTGTCTCTTTCTTCACAAAAATACGTGAAGCACTGAGGCACTGAGTTCTAAGTGACTGTACTGAGTTTATATGTACAAACATTTAAGTCCAATTACAAGCCCCTCAGTCATTTATTTAACTTCTGAAGTTTTTGAAAGATACAAACACTATGGTTGATGTTTACCTGGCTTGCAGATTATTTAAGAGGCTGTCTTCAATAACAAGAACAAATCTTATGAAGCAAGATGATTTTTGTTTCAGTAATATCAAAAACATTCTGGTTTGTAACTGCAGACCTAGGAGGAATCTTGACCAAAGAAGTAATTAAAAGTAGTGTTTAAGCATCCTTTTCTGCAACTTTCAACTAACATATTAATTAGGATTACATACGAACACATATGCACATATGAATTGAACATCATCTTTCCTTAGTATAGTATTCCATATTCTCTGAGAACTTTACCATAAACAATTTTTCTGGAGTCTGAATTACGAAAATAGCCTGGGGCCCTGCTGCGATACAGGAACGTTTTAAATGGTGGCAACTCTCCACTGGAAATCTTATGTGCCAGAGTAGAACTACATCCTGCAAATAAGTGTTTCAGTGGAATATGTCAAATAAATAGTTATGCTGAAGGGCCTTGAATACAGGTATTAACATCAACCTTGAGAAAAAATGACTGCGTCACAACTGTGTAGACAGTTTAACTGAAGGTTGTTCTCACAGTTTAAGTCGAAGTATTGTAACACTAAGATTTAGCTGAGTTTGCTTTTCACCCTTTCTCTGTCCTCACTAAATATTCGTGCATATCTTTAGATTTTTCTAACGCCTATTTGATCACGGAGGTAAAAGAGATGGATTCTACTCTGGGCTTTGTCACACTGGAAGAGTCAGTTTTTGCCACAAACTAACTTTATTACTCTTCATCTAGTGAGAAACTCTTGAGAATGAATTATTTTAATAGGTTTTGTACTGATCCTAACATGACAGTTTTGGATTGCAGTCATTCTTCCAAGAGATTCCGTAACACATAAGCCTAAGGGCTACATACACGCTGTACATACTTTAAACAGATGCCTATTGTTAAGTTACAAAGCTCACTGCCTTTCTGTCTATGCGTATCTTGAAAGATCTTAAGCCTTTCCCTACTTCCTCTGGGGTTGTGGGGTTTGGGGCTTTTAATACACCTGGCACATAACATGTATCTTCCTAAACATAACAGAAATTGTGCATAATTGGCAGTAAATGAATGTTTCATATTCAGCTGCACATTACAGTTACGGTTTAAGCGTGGGGTTTAAACATTTTTATTAAGATCAGTCTGCTGCTGTGCATTTTAAAACTTAATGCATTTTCTCAGCATGGAAGTCATATAATTGAGGTTGTACACTTGAGTGAAAAGCATGATGCCACAAAGCCAAAATTGCCTGGCCAACCCATTTACCCTGTGAAAGGCTCATATGATGCTGTTCATCTACTCTAATAAAAATAAACAATAAGAACAATTCTTCAGCAAGAAATCACTTTGAAGCTAAAAGGGTCTATTGTCTGAAGAGAGTGAGAGTGCATTTGCTGCCACCGACTTTTTTCTTGTAACATAGGGATAAACTGACCCTTGATAACATTAAAGGAATGGTACCAGGAACCATAGAGAGCATTATCAATGAATAATTAGCTTGATGAATTCACTACACTGAGAGGCACAGATGTCTGGGAATTTAGAAATGGGACTTTAAAAAAAACATTTAGAACAAGTTAGGGATAGAATAAGAGTAATCAAGAATTCTAGGAGTGCTTTTAGAGGTCTTTTAGCAAACAAAGACAGGCCTACAAATGCCTGCTAGATCACCAAATTCAATTACAAGCATCACATCATAAAAATCCTACCCTTTTATAAAGTATGTGTTTCACTGGAGTTTAACTGACCTCTTTCAGAGTAGCAGTTTTGTTTGCTGAGTATCTTTGCCAGTGAGTTTCTTCTGAAAACAGGGCTTGAGCAGGGAATTAATGGTTTGCACTAATCTTTTTTATTTTGACTAGGCATCAGGACACTTTATGACAATATAAGGGAAGGTTTTTTCACAATGATGGTAATCAACATGAAACAAATTGTTCAGAGAGACTGAAATCTCCATATTTGGAGATACTCAAAACTTAACTGCACAAGGCCTGAGGCAAACTATCTGACTTTGAAATTAGAGCCAACTTTGAATTTGGTCCTGCACTGGGCTGAGGGTTGGACTAGATGATGAGATGACCTCCAGATGTCCTTTCCAAGCTGAACTAGTCTATGCTTTTTAATAATAATAAATCCAGAGATTACAATGTGAAGTCTTCTAAGACGGCAGCATTATTTTCTTTCAACGTGCTCTTATTTGAACAGAACAACTTGAATAACCTAAATTCCTATGATATACAATGATATGTACAAGCATATAAAAGTCCATCATTAGATGAAAGTTCATCTAATGAAAATTTCCATTAGAAACAGGTACATACCCTCCCATTTTTGATAGGATGTAGTGGTAGGCTTGCATTGTTGTTTTAATTTATTATTTTAACTACAATTATTTTTTGGTTGGAGTTTGGTGAGAAATTTGGGAAATTTAAATGAAATGAAAGCAGACTTTCTGAATGTTTGCTAATAAATCTTAATATCATAATAAATACATTATTGAGTGAAAATATGATGACTACTTTTGGAGAAGGGCAGAAATGACAGACTAACTCAGGCCTGTGCTGCACCCTTAGAAACAGGTTATTGATGCCAGTTGTTGTTGTTCATTTCCTGTTGCATTCAGCAGCTGTAGATTTTATTTGAAAGATTAAAGCTGGGAAAGATGGAGGTGGAGCTATAATAAAAAGAGATGATGAAATGCAGAGTTATAATACCTAAGCGTTCCTCAAATATCCTCTAGTTCTACCTCAACCATCATGGCACAGTATTTTTAGAGACAACAAACTGAACCAAATAGCACTTACAAAATTATAGCCTTGTCCTTGGTTAGCCTCTCTTTTTGTCAGACTGGAATAGATATTCAATCATATTTAAGTAAAATTAAATTAATATTAAAGGAATATTAATGTTAGTAAGCACAACCTTCACCAGACCTGGTTCTCATTACCACCCTAAGTCAGTATTTAGTGCAGATTAAGAAATCATCTTTGTATTGATTCTGTAGTGGACTTTTCTCAAGCTGGTGCAGTTGGTGGATATTTCCAATCAACACTAACTGATGAATACGATGACTTTTACTCTCACATGCCTTTATCTTTCCCTTCCCCCTTCAGTATTGTGTCAACATTTGCTATGAGCCCAAATCCTAATGTGTGACTTGACCGTGCTTCCTGCTCTGGAGAGCAGAGCACAAACATTATTCTCAAGGATCTTCCTCTACCCACCCATTATGCCAATAACTGTGAGTTCCAGTGCAGTTTACTGTATTATAAAAATGTCTGGGTGCATTTTCATTCCCAAAATACTTATGTGAATCTATGTATCTGGATTTATGTGGGATTGAGAAATACAACTTTTGGAACTGGTATCTGTGAAACTAAGAGAAATTAGGGAATCCAAACTCGGCTGAGAAAATACAGCACTGAATATGAAATAAAATTGATCAGTGTGAAGCGATGAAAACCATGAAATATGTTTTCCTTTAAAACTGTGTGACAGAATATATGCACTGCCACATTATTTTATGATAAAGTTTTCATCGGATTGCCTCTCAAACAATATGATAATTTTTCAGGTATGTTTGCCCCTTTTTTCAGTAAGCACTGACATATCTTGAAATTGTGACTTTTAGCTTGCTATGCAATTAATCAAAGAACAAAAATTTTTGCTAGAGTCCCAGTAAGTACTGTCTTCTGACTTTTAACATTGCAAAACTGTATTAGTTTAGCACTGTTTCACTAAAGGAAATACCAAGTTCCAATAGCATTCTTCAGTAGATAAAATAGCTTCAAATTTGTGGTTTCCTGTTTTCTGCAAATATCTTGCAAGGTAAAAAAAAAAAAAAAAAAAAAAAACTGTGTTGTTCCACCTTTGCCTGGCACAGGACTGTCTCCAATTTGTATACAATATGAGTTACAGTACAATGTACAATACAATACAGTACAAATGCACAGTACTCCCTTTGGTAGTAAGATTAAGTTCATTGCCTACAGTAGCAAATCAGAAGGAAAACAAACAAGGCTCTTGTTTTAACTCTTCCGAATGTCCACATCACTGACATGCCTTCATTAGTTTCCACAGCAGAGAGAGCAAAGGAATGAAACATCAGCTAGCTAGGATAATGCAGGCTATTTTTGGTAGTGAAGCAAGCACCCACAAGCTCATCGGGCTCACTGGGGGCATTAGAGGAAGTTGCAAATACTGTAGAAGGCTATTCTAATGTCACATACTTTTTGAATGGGTTAAAAGGACAAATATTGAACCTTCCACTTGTGATTTCTCTCTGTCAGTTGCTGTTTAACCAACAAGGTTGTGTTTTTGTCTACACAACCTCCATTGTCCCATGAACAAAACACTTTTTTGGATACTAATGAGGCCTGTAACATGCGAAGTGCACAAGTAAGCAATGGGACTAAATTCAAAATTTCCACTCTATGTTTAAACCACACTGAAAAGAATATTTATCAAATTAGCTTCAAATGCAAACACAAAACATTTAAGCCTCACTTTCCTCCTACTTTTTCATTTGTTATTAAAAATAAAATGGATGAAGAGCTGGAGAAAGATTAATAGAGAGCAATAACAGGGCACAAAAGAAATCTGACTTTGGGGGAAAACCGAGACAAGCTCATACAGTAATGGAAAATGTGGAAAACAGTATTTTCACCTCTCTGGTGAAACATCTTTCAACTACTAATTTCAAGTGGAAAGCAACACTTCTTAGGGCAAGAAAAAGTCTTAAATCTTCAGAAACAAACCTTTCTCTTCTCCTCACCTCTATATGGCACAACTAGCAGTGGAAAACCACTCCGACACACTGAGAATTTTATATTGGCTTAGCTTCAGCAACATTACTTCTCTGTCAACATAGTAATTAGAAGAATCCCATCTCTCCACCTCCGTGACCTGGATCAATTCTGCCTGTGCTGTAAAGAATTGTCATATAGGGTGTCACAGTCCGGGAACAAAAATACTAATTTCTTAACCTGTTTGTAGTAATAGCTAGTAGGAAACTAAACTCCCATCTCAAAGCCAACAACCTCAAAGTAAGGCAACCCAACAACCACAATACTTCCAATATTGGTTTGCTCCATTTGTATTGTATACAGCCTTCTGGCTGTAGCTGGAGAAACCCAAGGGGCCTTGTAGCACAGAAACAGACACATTAATGATTATCTTAACTTTTGCTTTAGTGGAGCTATCAAGAGAGCTAACCATATCAGCACAATAACGTATTTAATTAATGGGCTTAAGACAGCAAATACTGATTACTTGAGGAAGCTGAGAAAGAAAGCCAATGTATTCTGATCCAGTGGATGATATTTCTAAATTGGCAGCCCCACTGTCTTACAGAATGACCTTGCACACTCGATCTGGTGAGTCAACTAGCAGAAGTTGCAAGTACAGAATTACTGAGTCTGAAATGTGGTAGAAGGGAAGGAAAACAAAAATACCCACACACAGAAAAGCATGCATGAGAAGTAAATGAGGGCAAATCAGCACCTGGAAAAGGGCAATAAATAGAGCTTAACAGAGAGGAAAGACTACAGGAAACTGGTACCTGAACACAGTAGAACCAGGAAGGCATATCAAAGCGTTAGGAAAGGGTCACAAGTACAGTATAACAAACAAGGGCACCATTGGGCACACACTGCTTACTGATCTGTGCAGACTACAACATCAGGGATTTGGGGAAATAGAAGCAATGTGGACACAGTATAATCTTTTTATCTGAGAAGTCACCTCAGCATTTGGCTTCCTTTTTCCTGATATTTTCCTGATGTTTCACTAGGGATTGGAAAAAGACCAGAAAAATTTTTTAAAAAGTGATTTGATTTAAAAAAGGACTTTGCTAATTGATGCTCTTCAGAAGCAAAAATAAAGCCATCACACTTCTGTCTGTGAAAAAAAAGATGAGGCATTCATTAAAGAAAATATTGATTTATTACTTGCCTGAAGCAAGTTGGGAATATCAGTTCCTAGGAATGACTCTCATTCAGGTCTACAAGCGAATCCAAACACCCAAACACACAGTGGTAAATTCTAGTGTAGGTATTATACAGAAATTTGACCCTGTAGTTTCACTGATCCCAGTGAACCTCAATAAATTACCTTCAAAATCTTATTCACACCCTCCTTACATACACATACACACACGCGCACGAAACAGATATTCCTATCATCTGGTATAGATATTTTAAAATACTTGTTTTCAAGCTTACTTAAATATGAAGATTGGAAATATGCTTGAAAAACAACTAAATACTAAGATTTAGCAACTGGAAGTTCTAAGTCTCATCAAAAGCATGAAACTCAACAAAACAGTCAGCTCCTGTTCTTAGATGTCTGCAATTGCCTGCTGACTTCACACGGGGTGAAATCTTATATTAAATCAGTGGGAGTTTTGCTTTGTCTTCCACCCACCCAGTCTTTTTTCAGCTCCTGTTCACTTCTAGGGTGACAAAACAAAGTCATTCTTTTTGTCTTATGAATTTTTCCTAGTCACCTTGGGAACAAGAAAACACTCAATTTCATGCTTTTTTTTACTAATAAGAACGCACTGGGTGAAACATCATTTAGCCTTTTAAATGTCTAACTGGTAATGTTTCTTCAACATTGCTTAGATCAAGTGCACATAAAGTATTTCTTCCCTTCCTCTCCAAATTCATCAAATAGATTTTCTTTTCCTTTAAACAAATGATAACTTTGATTGATTTCTTTTTTCCACTAGCTGCTTCCTAAGACCAGTCATCAGGGTTAATTCTAGGCCAGTCCCACAAAGCAAAAGAGTGAATAGTGCTTAGAAACTTGTCACATTTTTCAAAATGCATAGCCTAGATTACAAAAGATGGCATCCTTCTCTGCTGAAGCAAATCACAGATAATGAAAGAAAGAGGAAGAACCTACAAATAAATTCTCCTCAGGAGATATGTTTCAATCATCCACTCTTGATTACAAAGATAATTTATTCTCTCAGACCGAGCAATTTGTAATTTTAAACATTTTTGATTTTATTTATTTAAACAGAGCCTGTGAGAGCTTACTAATTTTTCTAGTGACATCTAGTGGCCATAATATAAAATAGAATTCCTAGAAAATAAATTAAGACTGTGGTATCACTGAGAAGAAAGGAGGCAGAGAGGAGTCATTTTCCTCTGAATTTAACAAGAGTGTTTACTTCTTGCTTTGTAAAACGATGTCCGTGAAACCTCTCACACAAGTTGTGCATAATGACAGGAAACCTTCCTTGAAGGTTTTACAGATATTCTGTCCCCTCGCTATGAAACTATTCTGGATGACAAACAAGCTATTAGATAGCATGAATTTTTAGTGCATACTACGAAAGGCAATATCCTAAAATATTTTTTCTCCCTACGGAGCATTCTACTTTGCAATCTCATGCTGTATTGTATATCAGATCATTACGCAGTTTCAAATCATATTTGCATCTAGAAGTAAAAGCATTTTCTATTCTTCCTGCATAGAAGAGGCCCATTCTAAAACATATTAACAACATGCAGAAATTCCCAATTATGCATCCACAATTGGCTGCTGTTGCTGCTTTCATTTGCAGAAGCAGGATAAAATAAACATATGATGAATTTGCATCTAACTTGTTTTGATCAAAAGATTTTTTTTTTAATAAGTGAACTAATTAATTAGAACTAATGCCCAAAATAAATCTGCTTAGGTAGTAGGTATTTAATGACAGGATTCTTTTGAAGTAGCTGGAGTTTTAGAGATAAATCTTTAAGAGGATATTGCTGGATAGAATAAAAGTTTACAAATTTCGCAAATCTCATTTAGAGTTAGAAAGCTAGCCTTTAAATTCAGCAGGGGGGAATGGGATTACTTACTCAATTCTATTAATGATTTACTATGTCACCATAAGGGTCACTGAATATTTGTGCGCTTCTCTTTACATTATCTTTCATATGGAATAATTATTACATGGAAGATTAATGGTTTCAAGAAACTGGAAATTCCCCACTGAAACACAGTGAGTGCACATCAAATTGTGATGAACAAAAACTGGGAAAAGACATTCTGAATGTCATGACACTTCCTTTATCCTCTTTGAGGATGTTATTCATCTTCTATTAAATCTTCTATAAAGTAATAAATCGTCTATTTCTGCCAAATTAAAAAAAAGAAAGTAAAAGTGGGGCAAAAAGTAAATGTATCGATTGATTTGGGCTGTTTAGCGGCTTTTGCTGTTTGAAGTAAACAACAGTAACAGTGAACTGCAATTAGGCCATAGGTTTTTCCTCCAGTAACTTGTAAATACGATTCGTTTAACTCAAACCTGCACCTATAAATGCAACACCATTCTATCAGAAGTCAAGATACTGTGTCTCTGGCTTCACAGTATGTAAAGGGATTAACAGCATCTTCATTACAGCAACAGATTAAAATATTGTTGCCTACCTCTTGCGAATTGACAGACACTAATTGCAGCCAGCCACATGTCTTTGCTCTGTAGATAGGATAAATATTTTAGCAACAGAAGTAGATCACTCATGCTGATCACCATAGCAATGAGCTAACCAGTTTAATAAACAACACTCTGCTATTTTGAATTATTAAAAAAAAGACACACCAACCATTTTCTTTTTTTCCCTTCCCTACTGGTAGGGAAAACATTTCATATGGCAGAACTTCCATGAAATTAAGCTTTATCTAACCAATATTTAGTGTGAAAGAGCACTGAATACATTCAATTAATTTGCAAAAGCCAATTATGCAATTTTGCAGTTTTGAAGTACAAATAATAAAGAATTATATCAAATTATGTCTGTTGTAACCAAGTAAGAACATACTGACATTCAACAATTTCTTTTGTCATTTATTTAGCTAGTTGTTTAACCAAAATACCTAAATCTTTAAAGCTCATTGCGAAGTTCCTCTCAGCCTTGAGCTTCAAAGGAAGTTTTTCTCTTTGGCTTCTTTAACATAGATATCAGATACCCAAGTACTTTTCAAATTACAATAGAAAGATATCATAAAAATGTGCAATGAAGATCAATGTCTGCTTTAGGCAAAGACTGCTGAATTATCATGTCTGACAGACTTGAGAGGCACTAGCCCAAGCAACCTCTTCCATGACTAAGATCACTCCAAAGCAGTCATAAACCATATCATGTAAGGAAAAATACTACTTCGCTTCATTACATATGCTGTTAAAACTGAAACTGCACCACCATGGTGAGGGTGTCATCTTCAACAGGAGCTGGAATTCAGATTTTGAAACAAGTTCTGATTTTTAAATTTTTGTCAGTAATAAATATATTTCACAGTGAGTAATCTCAGTATCACAAAATTTTTCATGTAGTGAAGTGCCAAGCAACCTGAGGAGGAAGAGCAGAGTAAAGACATTTCATCTAGATTCTATAAAGTAAAAACTTAGCATCTTAAACGTAGACCAAGAAGAATTTTAGTAATATCTAAAATATCACTCATTAAAGTTTCTTACAGTTTACAGTTTCTTACTGAGACTCTAAAATATTCATATATTACTAACATCTCAGACTGAAGTCTGTTCTAATCCATGAATAAATGCTGTCTCAAGAGGATTCTAGAACTAGCATTTTAGTTTGAGGAGAACAACGGCTGGGAAGATCTGGATTATTCTCTGTCAAATACATATGTGAATAACATTGTATGTCACCACAGAGTTCACAGTACACATGTGAAAGAGTCTGGCTCTAAAAAGATTTACACTCTAAGGGTTCTACTTGTGAAAATCCAGGAGGAGAAAAGGAAGTTCCATAAAAGCAAAGTGACTTACTGGTTCTGTTCATCAAGTACCGGTTATGACTGAAGGAGCACTGAACAAAGCAGAAGTACCAAGAACAGGATGAAATGCTCATTCTGGCTGAAATGAAATGAGAGAAGATGACTTAATAATCAATAACAATTATAACTAAAGCCTACTTTCATTAGTTACATCTGAAAGTGCTTTCTAAACAGTTAAGTGTCGTTATTTGCATTCTAAAGACAAAGAACACAAGGTAAAGCTATCCTCTCAGCCAACAGCAAGAAGTGAAACTCCTGTTTCCTGGATCCATAGTCTAGTCACTACAAACACTGCAAGATGCTTTAACTTTACCATGGAAAAAACAGGGTAAGGTCAGCTCTAAACCCCTTCTTTGGGTGAACCTTCACTCAGACTAGTTCACATAAGTTTACCCACAAAAGCCTTTATTAGCTAAAATCTTTGCCTCAGCCAAGAAGAGAAAAAAAAAAAACTTCTGTGGCCCATTAACAAGAGGTGTTTTGGTGAGAGCAAGAGATAAAAACCTGCCTTTGATAAGAAGGGTCAGAGAGTCCTTAAATCATAGCTTCTACATCTTTCAAGTGAACACACTTATCATCTCAGTATCAGCACACTACTAACAGAAGCCTCTCAAGTGAAAACATGCGAGGGTTTAACAATTCACAGATTGTTTTGCATCTGTCTAGGACAATAAGAACAGTGATACATTTAAAGTTATGTCAATTTACACCTGGTGAAAATCTACATGCAAGACTAACTGAAACTATATAGTTTTGCACACTATGCCATTGCCATTAATCACATTTATCTAATCTAATGAAATTATATTTGCATGATGGAAGATTTGGCTAAATGTGATATGCACAAAGCTGTTTGATTTGCTGGTATCTGAACTAACAATATCTAGTTTTCTTGGCAGAAGCATAAAAAGCTTAATTAGCTCTCCCTTGTAGGGAAGTATGCTGTATGCAGCATGAGAAATGGTTTTTGTGGTTAGCTTAGATCAACGTCAGACTGTAGACCAAAACAAATCCAGAAAAAAATATGGTTCTCTTTTGCACTTAATTTACATTTCCTGACACAGATGACTCATGATACAATGATTTAATGATTTCACTGGAAAACGTAATATGTTAGTGCCATCTAGTGCTATGAAGCAGACTCAACCTCAGTCATAAATTGAAATAAAATATTTTAATATGGTGCCTGGGAGCATTAGACAAAATGATTACATTTCCTATTAGCTGATCTATAAAGCTTAGAGTACAGTTGAGTGACACGGTGACTTTTGGTCTAGCCCTGTGATCTGTCCTCTATTTATATGGACTAATATAAGGTTGTAACAATGAAAAGGTCCCAAAATCACACAAGAGGTATGGTAGAAATCATACTGAGAAAGTCTAAGTGACCATTATTAGCTTCAGATGCAACATTAGAAGAGCGAAGTGGCTCAGTAAGCCTAGATGGGCCTGTCTTTTTCACTATTGAACAAAAAACCCAGAACTCTCAGGTAGCCTACAGATGGCTTCCCATCAAGGTTTTCCTAACACCACATAGTAGAAAATTATCAGTATTTGAGACTATGGCAATTCTTTGGTCAAAATTTAGACCATCAACTCATAATGAAAAATATATAAATAAAATTTTACTGTTCGCTTTATGAGCTCAACTTCTGGATGCTAATAAGATACTTGAAAGGAAATGATGCTGAACCACAAGAAAAGGCTGCCAAAGGAAAAATGTATTTTAACTGTATGGACTGTGACCACTGTTAGGTGGTATGTGACTAAAATAACTTCTGCTGTCAATACTGAGTATGTTATATTTATTGACAATTGCAACTGCTGGTGCAGTAGCAGGAAAGTCAAAACTATTAGCGTGGAAATAGTTAAAAACTTGACCCAAAACTCATCACAGTCCAAAAAGTTCTTGATTTGAATTACAGGCCACTGCTTCAAAATGCGCGAAGAAAACTTCAGGTCAAGCTTACGACTAGCATGAATCACGCAGAGTTAATGTATTTGAGAAGAAAACTCTTGATCCAAAAGTCTTTGCTGAATGTCTCGCATTTAAAACTCATTACTATTTCTCCAAATAGAGATGCTACTCAGGAAAGATTGAGATAATTATTTACTGCGTCTGGACAAGATTGGAAAAACGTGCCCAATCATACTCTTCTTACTTTGAAGTACATTTCACAGCATGGTGATAAACTAGATGTCTATGGTAAGCACAAGCTTCATTCAATAACCCTTAAAATTTATAAAAACCTTTCATTAACTTCAGTTGCCATTTGATTGGGCTCACAAGGCAGATTTTAAGTTTAGACTGAAATTAAAATTTTAAAATGATTCCAAAGTTTTTTTTCTCAAACATGGATTAAAGTAAAAATGAAGCATACATCCTTCTCTCTCAACCTGATGTGTTGGATCAAACCTGTAAGTTCTTATTTATACTTCCCTTTTTACTGGAGCAACTGAACAATATCTTCAGGAATTGTTCCACTGAGCCTAAGCAGCTTAACAAATTATGTAATATATCAAAATATATTGTTGTAAAGTTGCTTTCTTTTATTGACAAAGGATGAAATATTGCACCAGCTGCTGCCATATGCAGTTATTCGTATTTTCATTAGAATTTTGTGACAGCCTAATAGTATAATAAGTTTTACATAATTTAGGCAATTACCTCCATTTCTCCGTTTGGTGAAAGTTCATTATAAAAAGTCACTCTTTGCTAGTTAATAGAATGACACAGTTTGCAACTATAAGAGTAATCCTTCAGAGTAATTTCTATGAGAGCATTCAGAAAAGCAGCCCATGGAGATTCTTTCATGATAGTCTAAAGAGAAACCTTTTTTTAGCCACTTCTACCTTGCAACATGCAATAATCCCACAATAACATCTAGCAAAAATACACCTCAGTTCAAATTCATCCTATATTGAATGGAATGCTAAAAACAGCAAGATCCAAGTCAAATTTGTAACACTTGTTTCCTGAATTTAATAAAAATACCTAGTAGGAGTGCTGGTGAGATCCGCAGTAGCCCTCCAGTGTATAAGAAGCAGATTACAGATCAAATCCTCATTTCTGTTTGCCCCAAACTGGAATAACCCTTTACCTCCCTCACATAGCACAGAAACAGTGGAATGTTATAGGTCATTCTGCACTGCTGCATGTAAGAACACCACAAAACTAATCCCAAAGTGGCATGCTTTATAAAAATGGGAAGGTACAAACTGCTTGGGGCATGCTTTAATTTTTCTCCTATCCAACAGCCAAAGCTGTGGCTTTACCATTCAGCCTGCAAGCCATTCTCACTGCTACAATGAGTCCATGGGCTAAACATTACATCTCCCTTCAATCATCATAGGCCATAGCAAAAATTTATCTATAGATGATTTCCTTGCACAAAGGCTTGCAAGTTTGGTTCCTTCCCTGCTTTTCTAGTTCCTCCCTCTTCTAAGTATATTCAATTCACCACTCAGGCTCTTCTGAGGCAATGCGTACCACCTCCTAGGATCAGCATCACTTCTTTCCTTTTAGCATCTGCCCAAGATGGACAACCAATAACACAGGATAAGAATAAGCTTTATTACTGGAATTCCTTGTGCAGCACAAGCCCACACAGTCAGTAACTCAAAAACAGGCTTACAAATCTCCCGGCTCTGCAAACAATACATTCACCCACAGGGTACTAAAGAGTGAAAAAAGCACCTGAAAACCTGCCATTAGCTAGTTATTTTCTTTGCAATATACGTAACACGCAAAAAATGGCAAATGTAGTTATTTCCTACTGAAGAGAAACTATTTGCTTTTCTTGAGTTATGATCAAAACAGACTTGATGTGCATTAATAGAGGAGTATTCAAGTCAACCAATTTGCTATTGTTGCAACCACAGCAACGGAACAAGAAGCTGAGTAACAGAAGTAGCAATGCTGGGAGCTGTTAATAATGGACTTGGAATTGCTTTTGTTCCATGACTTTAATGATAGGTATGACAGAAAAAGAAAGGCTGTTGAAGCATGTAGGAAATAGCTCTCTTCACTAGTCAGATTTAGTTAAAATCAGCTTCTAGAAGGGACTGAGACAAGCTACTTTGCAAGATTAAAGGAAAGGCCATTTAAGCAAGGAAACAGGAAACAACTCTTCCAGCTCCTGAAGAAACAGCACTAATACACTGATCCATGGAACATTTTTCTGCCTCCTTTTTGCAAAGACCAACATCTCTCTTCTATAATATGGATGATGTCATATAAATAAGGCAGCCCAACAACAACTGGAAAAGCTTGTCCAAATGAAGACACCAGCATAAACTGATTAAGCTTGAGAAGAAAATTGAGCAAGGACCTAACTACGAAAAATGAAATTGCTGGTCTAACATATGAAAAAGCCGCCAGCAGGATCACAATTAATGGATTCAAGTTCAGTAAGTCCTACCAGCCAAATATTCAAATATGTCCCTATCTAGTCTGAAAAAATGGGGCACATTATGATGGTAGGATGGCCTTTCTTCAGATTATATCAAAGTGATAGATGGGAATGATTTGTGGCATGGGAAAGTTTGCTGTTGTCACAAGGGAAAGAGCTACTAAAAAGGCAGTCTTGGATTGTCTCAGGGGTAAATATTTTCCTGGTTGAGATTATTTATAGAGAATTAGTTTTTATGGTGGGCGTTTTATTATTTTCTTTTTCTCTTGAAAATTGCATCCGTTCCTTGTTATTCATTTCAGATGTTCCAGATGAACGAAGCATATCAAGGTGTCCTTTGTAGAAAAAATCCAGCAGCAACTCAGTAAACTTAACATCACCGTAAGTAAATTCAACAGTCAGAAAATTACTGATACTTGTCAAAAATGTTTTATCTTTTCCTGCTGCTCAACTAAATGAATTGGAATAAATGGCACACTTTAAGGTGAATCATCCACACTATCAAATGCATGTATTATGTATGATGTAATGAATTTCTCTCAAATCAGATCAGATCACTTGTAAGCAGTCTGAAGATTTAAAATATTTCCCGAGTTCTATTTGCCAGGAAGGACTTTTTGCATGGGAAATCGATTACAGCTTAGTGTTTATACAGTACATGCAGAACTGACTTTTTCAAAGCTGCTCATTAACATCATCGTATTTTTACCGGGAGTAGATTCTAGTAAGTATACCATAGTGTCTACTGCACTTACTAACTGTTCTATTATGTTCAGTATGATTGATAATGGAAGCTTCCACTCTGAGTTTTTCTATTTCTCTATGCTTCTTATCAAGTGATTTTAAGGAAAATAACACTTCTCTTATTTGAGTAAAATATCCGGTGTTCATGCTTTCTTTGGCAGAAAAGCAGGTTTTAAATCTGCTTTTAAAACCATACCGATGTAAGAATGCTTGCCTGTATGAAATCCAAAGCATGCTGAGAATGATTATTAAATTACTTAAAATTCAGCTATAAAAGGATCCATCCACATACTAACCTGATAGGATGTCATCAGAATTTTAGGACATATGATTTAGAGGCTGTACTGATGCATTATGTCTTTGCCCATCTTCCAAACTGCTGTTGACAGCATGTTGATTTTCCTCTGTATCTCTAGTACTCTTCTCCCCTGAACAACTGCAGGACGTTAACGGATATTTTATATCCAGCCTTCTCAAGCACCACATGCTTTGTATTTCCATTTTCACATCTACCCATGCCCATTTGCGGGCATGTATGTTTGCACATGCAACATACATCCAGGCTGTTAAGAAGCTTAAGAGCTATAGGCAACGTTTTCTGCATGCGAATGATACGGCTTCCGTTTCAGTGGTGGTGTGGGTGGTATCCATTTTCATCCTGCTTCTCAGCCAGTTCTACAAAAGCAAGATTAAATACAGGCATACTCACTGGTCACAGAAAAGCTGGGCAGTTGCCTCATAATCTGTGCTGGGGATAAAGGCTTTTATTTATTTTTTAATGCCTAACAAATGGCTACCTCTCTACACAGACACTTCTATGAGTGACTTAGTCTTTGTGTTATCTTGGCTCTCCTATAGTGGCATACAGTACCACATAAAAAACAGACACAGAAAGAATGAAATTCTCCCTCTCTCCATCCCATGCCATTTCTAGTAATTTGTACAGACTCCTAGCCTCTATTGAGTAACACATGCAGAGAGTCATGAAATTGGGGACTGCTCAGCACTAAGATTCTAAAATAACCTTACACTCTAAGTCAATCCTGAAGCTGGTGTAAATCAGTATTACCTTCTCTGACTCCAATGTAATTCTGATGATATAGGTCAGCTGACACTCTCTCCTTCATTTTGTGCAGGAACATGGAAATTATCACTATAAACATAGCTCTCAAAAATGTCATTTTGAGAATGAGAACTGCCCTACTCCATTTTTAACTGGACAATGGGGAAGGAACAGATTGTTTCCATTCTTTTAAATGGAGTATTTCCCTTCTATACCCCCTTCCCGTGGAAAAAAAAAGGAAAGATTTTTAAAGATAGAACTGAAAACTATCTTCTCCTTTTTTATTGAAAGATAATTTTCTTTTTCAATGAAAATCTGAAAAGATAATTGAAGACAGGTGCCTCTCCAGAGAAAATACAATTAGAAAGCTATTTCCTCAATGAAAAGTCATTCAGTAAACGACATTCATCCATTTAAAGTAACAAAATCATTTAGTAAAATGAGAATGGGCTCATTTTACAACTGAGCATCTTGTGCCTCTGCTTTCCTGCCTTTGGGTATTGTCTCTCAATGGCTGTACAACAGCTGCCTAGAAGACAGTGAAGCTAAGCTGGAGATGCTGCAGGCATGAGTCCTTCACTTTTGAGCCTAAGCTTTCTTGATCCGTTTGTGGTTCTGTGTCACTAGAAAGAAAGTACTTTAGATAAGCCAAACTAGATTTGGTTTAAATACAGGCGCCTTAGTCTTGCTTAAGTAGTAATATTCTTTCCATTCAGCATTCCCTTGAGATTTTAATTGTTGATTAACTTCTTGCTGCACATTCTAACTATTAATGCAAATTGTTTCTTGTGGATAATTGCTTCTATATTCTCCTCCAGAAATGACTCCATTTTAAGAGTATGTGTTTGGTCTTTGTATATTGTGTGTGAAGTGCCCCTTTGATCTCTTTTAGAATGGTCAATACCATGCAAGTGCAATTTCTTTTTGTATCACTGCAAACTAATTGCACTAATTGTCAGGAATTGCAGACTTTGTGAAAAAAAAAATGATGGAGGTGGAAGAAATCTGTTCGTGCAGGGAAGATTACTCTGAATTTGCTCCAGAGAAAGTGGAAGATTCTGCATGCTTAGCATTAAAGAAATGATTACAGAGATTATGTATTTGTTCAGTTACAGAAACGCAGAATAAAAACACTTTAAGAAACCTAATGTTTCACTATGTATTTATTCTTGTATTTGCTTGCTTGATTTGAAGTATTTTAAATGTCTGCAATTGTGTGTGTAATGAAAAGGATGGAAAGGAGCGAACCGAACTATAACTTGTTTCAGGTGTGATATTTAACCCAATTCTTTTTAATAATTTGTCTGTGTAAAGAGATTTTCAAAACAAAGTGAGCATCAATCAAAAAAAAAGAGCATCAATTATATATCCAAAATTAGAAATCACTTCTCTGATGCAGTTTGCTTGATAAAAATCTGATCTTTCCACTTGTAAAACATACATACGTAATAAAGGAATTATTGCTGGTATTATGGGTATCCCAGAACAACAATACTATTACATTTGTTTAAGGCTCAGAATGTGTTTAGAACTGCCGAAAACTGAAAAGTTAACAAGTACATTTGTCAAATTCAAACTTCAAGGAAACTGATGAAGTAGAGAATTGTTATAAAGTAGCAGTTTTCTTTTACATAAGAAACTGAATAGCTTTCCCAAACTGAAGTTAGCCATCTTGCCTATAGCAGTCCTCCTTCTTTCTAAGTTACACAGTAAGATCCTCAGATGAGATGAACTGGCAGGCATAAAAGCTTAATCAGAGTAATGTGGTATCACTGAACTGCTTTTTTCCCTCTGTTGTTCCCATTCCTGGACACTTGCTTAAGTCATCTTAGAAATTTTAGAAGAGAATGTTCCATGGTTAAATTAAGCTACTCTGTCTTTCAAGTCTTTCTGCCTTAATTTTTCCCCACTTGTCATCCCATTTCAATTCAGACTAAGTCCCACTGGTGCTTTAGACAGTGGTATCCTTCATTGTTTACTTTTCTTCTCTTAGTAGTACATGAAATAGAACATGTGACTTTTCTGTCAGCAGTTTCAGTTCATAATGTCCTTGTAAGACACACAGGGAATTTCTTGTCACTATATTCATCAAGAACCTCATTTTTGACATCAAAGTGGGTTTACAGTTTGTACATTTAGGAGAGCTGTTTTTCTTCCCTCCCTGTTCACCCAATGACTTCCTTTTGCCTGCAACAGTAGGACCCTCTTAGTTCAGTCCATCTGATTTTTCATTATGTATTTATTGTTTTCTGTCCATCAAACTGAATAGAAATGGCTGCTAGGGGATTTAAAATCTGTTCTGGTGAAGCTTACACTTTTCAAATAGTTACTTCTAATTCTATATGAGCTGGAGCTCAAAGAATCCACTTCTCCCATAAGAAGATTGTTATGTTTTGTTTTCCATTTTAAAAACAGGAACTCAAGGTTATCCAGTGTCAAGAAGTCTTCTATATTGAAAGATTAAAGCTCCTGGATTTCATCAAAGCTATGAACAGCACTAGCAAACCTTAAAAACTAACATATGAAGGCATTACTTTTAAGGATACCAGAAACTCTTCTCAGTTCCTTTCTTCTGACAAGACTTCTGACAAATATTTTAAAATAATATTGGTTCCTCATCTGTGAAATTAAAAAAATCTTTTATCTTCTTTAGATGGGAGTCACTGTAGGAGCTAGGAAGCCTACATGCCTGTTTGAGCAACAACGAAGCACTAAATAAAGTGCCTAACTAGCTGTACTGTGAGAAAATGAGTTTGTCTGTGTGTAATAAGCAGCCTAAAAACTAATCAGCTGTTCTTTTGTTAGTAACACTAATGGTTCAGTGTTTTAAAAATGGATTCAGATATGCTGCCTGACCCATGAAACTTTTAGGTTGGGTCTGTCACAAGCAGCAGAGTGCAAATGTAATGCACTAGGAGACTGCAGCAGCCCCAGATGCTGGGCATCTTTTAGCACTCATAATGAAAGGCTTTTTTCGTATGTGGTGAGTTTGAGCAACTAGGAAAAACTAATAGCTTTGAATTCAGGAGACCAGACAGTCTGTAGGCAAGCACTGTGCAGATATCCAGACTGCCCTGCAAAGGCTCCTTAATTGTTGTCCTCAACACTTCTATTATTCCTTTGCAATTGGTGCCAGTTGGCTTGGTAACCATGGGCGTATTTGCACGGCTGAATTCTTCCCTCAGTTACACTCGGCTCCACTATGGTCTTCAGGGGAGCTGCAAGGTGTAACTGAGGGTAGAACCTGGCTCCCAGCATCCACTGCAAACCCAGCCACCAAATGCATTTTATCCTTGATGTTTTAATCCATACCATTAGCAATAAAAACCCACAGCATTAAACTGTATCATCTTGCCTGAGTGAGCCTGGCTCCTTCATCTGGGCATAAGATTACACTGTGCATGAAGCTCTGTCAGTGTGCCAGCTGTGGTAGAAAAAAATGCATTTCTTGTACCTGGAGTGCAGACTCAGTGTCATTTGCACTGCAGTCTACCCACTTATCACACTAAGTTAAGGCAGCTTCTGGAGCCATAGCTGAAACTGTGCTTTGTTTAACTATGTATTTTTACTTCATAAAACAGACCTAAGTATCCTGAAACTAAAGGAGTATTTTTTCACGCTGCTATAATTTGTGAAATAATGAGACATTTTGATCTGTTAACTCCTCTTAAGTCTCACCACAATGTTATGCTTTGACTTCATTCGCGGTTGCAAAATATTTACTTTTCTCTTTAACTGATTATATGCAGCCGTATATTTTGTCTTGGAAGATATATGTGTGTGTATGTGCATACATGTTTATGCATATATATATATATTTAATGTTAGTAGAAGCTGTTAGTAAAACTACCTTTGTGCTCATCTGCTTTAAGATCTTTAAAATTATTTACCAGAACATTATGGATTTATTTGCTGATGTCATCTTTACTCAAAAAAAGTTAGGACAGAGTCCTAAGTTTCTTTTTACTATGCAGTCTACATGCACACAAAGCAGTCTTCATTTGTATGGGGTATATATTCCCCAAATAATTATTTAGTAATATTAAACCTTCCATCATTAGAAGCTATTAATACAAGGTGGTATTTCCAAAACTGCCAGAGGGAGTTAGAATCTTAAGCTTTCTAAAAATCATATGGAGCTGCTACTAGGACATACTTCACAGTAAGGCAGAGAGTTCTTGTCTTCTTACCAGTTAAACCACAGGGTACATGTGCCTTCCCCTTTTCCCCATATGCATTAGGTTGAATCACCAAAAACCTGAACAGTACTCAATTTATCAAATCAGCTGCTATTCAAGCAAGATTCTAATAATTAAATTCTAATCCAAATCCAAACAACGACAATGTTCTAGAGACATTCTGATCCTATATTTGAGCCATCTATAGTTACAGTGCTGCTTATTCAATATAACGTGAAGTAATTAACAATTTAATTTAATACTTTTGAGAGATTATGCTATCCTTTGAAAAAAAACAAATCTTTATCTAATCATATTTCTCTTTTCCCCTACACTTCCGTGAGACTTCAAATTGTATTTCCTCTTTGTTTGGGAATGCCCCTTTGCCAAGTTTTGCTCTTTTAAATCAGAATCCATCAGCTAACTAGTACCTTTCTCTCTTCATTCCCTCTCAGCTTAATTCCTTGGTGTTTCTGCTACTTTTGCTATCTTGGAGATCCCTCTTTTACCTACAGAGCCCCTAAGTTAGTAGTTACCAAGTCTTGTAGGGATCAATTTGGCATTAAGCGATAAAAGAACCTGCAACGGAATTCAACTGCAATGCACCAACACTGCATCATTCCTATAAGCAAAAGGAGCTTTTAGTAGTCTTTTAATCATTCCTGTGGCTCTTTCCAGATCTCAGTCTTTCCAGATTCTCAGCAGTTTTGAAGATGTATGGTGCCTGAATCTGGCAGAAAATTCAGAAGTAGTATCACCAGTGCCAAATATAAAGACAATATCATCCCTCAACTTTCACACAACCTTTCCCTTTCCTAAACACAAGGTTTGCATTAGTTCTGTTGGCCAATAAATTCTAGAGGAAACTCATGTTCTGTTGTGCCTTCATCAGGATTCTGAAATCTTTTTGACGAGTAGGTTTTCCTATATACATAATGTTTAACTTAGTTATACTGAGATGCATTGTTTGCTTGTGCCCACAATATTGTGTTGCAGACTGCTGCCGGTTATTTTCACTTTTTATGACATGTTAAGAGGTTCAGAGCACACACAGACTAACAACTCAAGTTTACATTTTATTTATTTCTAACTTCAATCTCTCAACTTTGAGAAAAACATTACAGAAGGGCCTAAAGGAATAAGGTACCTAACTCCTGTGGACTTCCAAAGGAAAAACACTTAAAATATTTAAGGAATTTTAATAGTTTAATTAGCTATTTGCATGTGTTGTAAAGTCCTTAAAAGTACCTTTGAAGATAACAACCTTTGCTCTTAATTTGTACAGTGCTTCCTATTGTGGTAGCAGAGAAAGGACCAAGAAATAGACATAAATTATGTATGCTTTAAAGTCTGTTTGATTTGCAGGAATAGCATAAAGGATTGCTTTGCTGAACTTCGTAACTGGGCCATACTTTCAGCTATATGCAATCTACAGCTGAGAATCCTGATGGTAAATATCTATATTAAATGTAAGAATTCTAAAAAGATTTTAAAGCAACTCAAACTTGGCAAAACACTGCAGTTTTTTCTAGTTTCAAAATAGAGAGATAACAAAAATTCTTGACATTTGATTTTAACTTTATATGGAATAAAAGTAATTGGGGCAGGGGAGAGGAAAGAGGTTGGAGTGAAGGGGAAATCATAAATTTTCCACAAGACAGATCTTGGAAAAAGATGAATTAATTTGGAAAGCAACAGATGCATATGGCTTCCAAATGTCTCAGCATTTTTGGAGCTGGTGAAGAAAAATTTGTGTTTTGTTGTCATGTTTGATGCCTAGCACTGATCAGCTACTTTCTCAGAGTACAACTCCTGGATTTCCTAGGCTTAGGTTACATGGGAAAGAGCCACAGAAGCCAGATCAGATGAGACAGTCTGACATTGGTCTTGCATTTCTGGAAAACAAATTTCAGTTCTACTGAGAAACTTCAAGCTGCTGCTTCTAAACCCAACATTAAAAACTATATTAAAGAATGTCAAAACAGCCAATGAGGTGGTATTAAAATAATTGCTTATACTTTAATCGCGATTAAGTATTGCAGGCACATCCAGGTCTAGCCAGGGATAAAGGCCTATGTAGTAAGGCCTAGTTAGTGAAAAAGATGGTATATGACTAGAAACTTCTGGACCAAGTGAAATGAAACTATGTATTCATTCTCCCTGTGGAAGAACTTAGCCAAAGCTTTACTTGTTCCAATGATAATTATCCTGGAAGCATAGCAGAACAAGACTCCTATAAAACTTTTATCATATGCATGTTTTGTCACAGTACTCCAGAGGGCAGTATGGTAATACCTATGAGATCTGTCTACCAAATCAGGCAAGAATTCTCCAAATTTTCTTATTAATAATAAACATTATTTACTAATACTTTCACATGCAGAAACCTTCAAATATATAAAAGCAACATCTAAGGAAACACTGTTCATAGTTCCTAGATATCTATATTAGAACAGTTTATATGGAGATGAGGTTTAAATTAAGAATATCAGTCTTCTTATATAATCTTACTATTTTTTTTAAAAGAACTGCATAATTTCAAGCTACATTCAAACAACAGAAATGAGATGAAAAATACCTTTTACTTCTTTAAAAAAATGAGTATTTCCTAATGATTTTCCTCCTAAGCTATAATTGTGGGGGAAAAAAAAGTGTTAATATATTGCAAAAACAATCTACGTATGCAAGTACATTCTATCCTGCATTAAGTTTTTTTCAAAGTCAAAGACATGTTGGAAAATGCTCTCTGACAGTCCTTTTCATGATTTAGAATATAAGAAGAAGAAGAAAAAAAAAAAACTTCTAAATGTTTTATTTCAAACAATCTGAGCTATTTCTCTGCATTTCATCTCTTGGTGCTTCTAGGCATTGCAACCTAAGAAACAACTTTGTTTCTGTGATTTGTACCCAAGATAAATATGAATGAAAATCAGAGCTCCTGACAACCAAAAATCTCTCTATCCAAAACGTGCGCCCCAGAACTTGATTCAAGGCTCTAGTATCACTTTTCTCAAAGTGAGATTCTCACTCATTCTTGGTTATCAGGACAATGCAAATCCAAACAGTAAAAAACCTAGTGGACAAACCAGGTTATCTAAGCTTCTCAATAAGGAAACCATTTGCCACAATATAATGAGCACTGTGAATATACATAGAAAAAAATGAATCAGAAGTTTGTGCAGCTTATTCCACAAAACAGTGGGAGAAATGAGATATTATTTTTATTTTACAATTGTTTGAAATGAGAAAAAAATAAAGCAGCATGGCCAGAATCAAACAGTTTGAAATTCTGTGTCTAATATCTAACTCTCACCTTCTCTGCCTCAGAGCTGCATTTTAGCAGAAGACTTGAGTACTCAACTATCTTCTTTGAGACTGTAAATTCAAATCTCAGCTAAGGCTGAAAACTCACAAACTGAAACCAATGTATTCATAAGAAACCATGCAAGCCTAACCTTCCACTCTACATGATTCTATTCACTGTATCATTACAGGTTTACAAGCCAAGCTATTTTTCTCTCAATACTACATTCTGGCAGCGTGAATATTACCCTGAAATTCTGAAGTTCTGATTTACTTGTTTTAAATTCTCCTCTTGAACTAGGGACATTCACATGTAATGAACAAGTTAGAGAAGTAAGAATTCCCTCCAGCTCACTGCAAAATTAAGGCAGAAATTAAGATCATTTTGCATAAGTACATCTCTGTCCTTCAAGATGATGAATATTCCTGAGAGTTCAGTTGCAACGGTCAAAACTATGTTAGACTCATATTAGTATGGGGATTGTGAGTATGTGTATGCAATGTCTTGTCCATGTTTAGAGACTATGGGGTCTCCAAGTCGTGGTACGGATTGTCCTAACTTAAAATTTTTGCTTCAAAAGCCCAAACTGAGTGGTTATGATAATGCAGTAATTCACTTTTCCTCCCATTTTAACCATTTCTTTTCTTGTCTCCTACAACTCTTCTAACTGTATCTTTACTGATAACCATTCTCTCCTCTCCCTCCACCCCTACCACAAACATAGCATGAGTGATGACAACTACGCCAACAGCCATGTTATTTCACTGCCCTAAGCAACACCAGACAGGACTTTCTGCACAAGTTTCAAGACTGCCCAAAGGTGACTTGAGCTATGGCTTAAGGGGTTTCACAGAGGTCTGGGATCAAAGGATAGATTACACTATTTGACTACATTGCATTACTGAGGTAATAGTTAAGCCCTTCATCATGGTGCTTGGTTTGTTAGTCTGGCAAGTATCCAGGCCCCAATTAAAAGTATGCATATGTATACATATAAATACACATGCCAGAATGCTAAGCAACTGAGAATCGATAGCCACCCTCACAGTAACAGTGGAAAACTATTTCTCAAGAACATTATGTAAATTTACAATGGGATCACATTCCAATTGTTTTAATAAAATTACTACAATATGGGGCATTGTTTAGTCAGGAATAGCCATAAAATTCTGAAATTAAGCCCTAACCCTTATGTAGTAGAAGGTTTTATCTAAATAATGCCAGCAAGACAAATGAGTACCTCTATATAGTGCAACTATAAAAAAAACCTTACAGAGTGTTGCTTTGCTTATTATGGATTTTATCAGGGTTTTGTTGAGTGAAGCAGCAATTAAACTAAATATGCTGTCCCAGAAATCATTTATGACTCTTCTGTCTACATAGAGCAGACTATACTGAAAGAGACCATGACTTGCATTTCAAAACATGATTAGGCTTTCGTTACAATGGTTGCGGAGCACCTGGCATGGGTCTCTTCACCAGAGAACTCATGAAGCCAAAAATGTATCTGGGTCAAGTTTATTATAATTTTGGTTCCTATATCACTCACCTTATACAGAAGACTCCTTTTCCAAAAAATTTTTAGATTATTGCATGAATTGTAAATGACCTAAGTAATGTTCTTAAAGTCAGAGAGTCTTTACATTCGATGAGCTTTGGAACAATGCCTTTAGCCCACTGATATTCTTCATTCTGTAAGGTTTTTTCAGAGTATTTTAGATCTGAGAAACCTTCCCAAAGAATTCTAGGAAGGTATTACCTTTCCTCAAAAGTTTTAAGAAATTAGGATCTTTTTAAGGAAAAATGTCCAGAAGCACTTTAATATTGGAGGCCTGCCTAGAGAATCCCAATAATTGCTGCCATCCTTTCATCCACAAACTCTCCCCAAAGAAGAACGTGTGTAAGGAGGCATCAGTTGGGGAGATCAGAATTAGAATCTGTAAACAATTAAGCTTCGAGGGAGGTTGGCTAAACATAGCATCTTTCAAGGGAAAACACTTCTCCAATCTGAAAAGACATAGGTACTGCCAAAGTCTGTTTCTGACTGTTCATTAACTTAATCTATTAGCACTGTCCACAGAAATGGGGATTTTTTAGCTGAGTTCTGCTTCATTGTTCATCTGTTTCTCGCAGGTCAAGTGAACCTGCTTTAATTTCCCTTTGCCCACTTGTTTTTTATGAAAATAGATTTTAACAGTTCAGCTAGAAATTTCAACACATGAAATTCAAACTGCATGTAACATCTGCTGCTCATGTTCAAACATGCACTGACTTGGTCAGCAATTGCATAATTTAGCCCTGAGATAAACAAGACTCATCCTGCTATGAGCATTTAAATGGCTACAGGTAAAACAAGCAGACATTGACAAGTCATGACAAAAAATATATAGTAACTACGTATTTATCCGACTTCCTAAGTGAAACTACAATAATTTCTATTACATAATAAAAGTGACAATACGGATTGTCACAAAAGTGACAAGAGTATTCTTGTAGCTAAGCACCCCTTTGAGACTTGAGAGATCTGTATTCAGCTCGTCTCTCACAAACATTTTCTATGTCACCATGCATAAATCACTTTCTATGTGGTACATTTCTCCATGTGTAAAACTCACCCTCTGTTATACCAAAACAGTAAGATTTTTTGTACAGAGGCTGTGTAATTATGTTCTTTGTACAACCTTGTAGCAGTATTGGCTGATCTCAGCTGGGGCTGCTAAGTGCTGCTTGTAAAATGAACATTAGCATTCTTGGATTTGGCATGATTTCACTGCCAGTGCTTTAGGTCAGACCCAAGCTGCTTTAATTTTTAATTAAAATACATCAATATTATGCTTTCAATGTTTTTACCTCTGTTGTTTCTAACTACAAACTAATTTTGTTGTCCTCATTTACAAAACATTTAATTATCTAATAGTTATCTGGAGAAATTCCATTGTGTTTGTTAAGAGTTTTTACTCTTGCTGCTAGAGATACGCCTGGCTTTCTCCTAAGGACACCTGCCTTACACAGAAAAAGTTTTTCTGAAGGTAGGAGGTAAATCAGACTCTGTCACCCTCTTACTCGTTCCTCTCATCACTTTCACAGCATATTAGTGTCAGTCACTGACCTATAATTATTTTAAAGTTATTGGTACCTGCACATGACCAGATGTAAAAGGGGCTGAAACTAGTGTTATGAGGAGAAAAGAGTAAAGCAAATAAATAAAGCAATCATCAGAAAAGTGTACATACAGAAGTGTACATATATCACTTAACCTCAGTACAACTATGACTCTTGCCCCAAAGATTTTACGACCTGAGGCCCTGATCCTGTAAGCGGTAAGGGCATCAGTGCCTCAGTGCTGAATTGGTTATGTTGCCAATTTTCCCAGTTCAAACTAAGACTCTTACGATACGTGACATTCGCCTAAAAGCTCATTTCTGGAGATCATAAATCTGCACGAGAACCTAAAGATCCATTTAGGAAAAAAGTAATTTCTAGCCCTGTCATTGTACAAAAAAGGACTGGAAAATGTGACACAGATGTTTCCTTAAGGCTTAAGAAATAGAAAGCAAATTAAAAAATATCCCTTTAAAAAAAATTCTTTGGTTTAAAGATCACATCTTTTAAATCCTAAAAGCTAGCTTGATGATGTTTTAATACTTCAGGTCGACAGAACTGTCAGTAGGACTATTTACAGAGTATAAAGATAAAAATGTGCAAAAGATCTTTGTCAGATCTGGGCCTACAGCCAGCTCCTCAATCCCTAAGAGCATGTCAGCTGGCACTGCTTCTAAATTTGGCTCAAACTTGTTTTGGTGAGTACAAAATTTGCCTAAATCCAAAGCTGCTTCTGCATCTACCATTTAAAGCTTTTCATCACATGTAGAAACCTCCAAATAAAAAACAGGAAGAAGTTTGGATGTAGATGTCTTTATAAGATAGGAAGGGTGGTGAAAGCAAAATAACAGTGGGCAGGGAAGCAGATGCTGATACCTGAGCTCTAAATTGCCATTAATTATGGTATTTAGTAACTTCTCAAATTTTCTGCCTCAGTTTACCTCTTGGTAGTCAGATACCCACCTGTTCAGTCTTCCTGTCTGGACTAGGATTTACCCCCCAACAGCCCTAGGGAATCAGAATAAAAGCAACAGCAGATCCAGGACACGGTGATTTCCTTTCTTCCCAAAGGAGTTCCACCTAACATGGGCAATCAAATCTAGTCCAAAGGCAACAGTTCAGCAAACGAAATCTCCGCCAATGACAACACGCCTCTAAATGCAGCCCCTTCCTCCCCCTTTTTAGCTATTTATGTCAAATCACTTTCATTTGCCATCTGAAGAAAACCTGTGTCCAAAACGCGACTGCACTACACACGCGGCTTCTTCCTTAACCCCACCAAAGCTACGGAGAAGTCAGAGAAGAGGGTAGCACTTGCTTCTCACAAGGCACAAACCATAAAAACCAAAACATACCTGTCAAAGCAGCAATGGGCCCCTTCTTATTCTGTTGACACATACAGAACATCACACGAACAGCCCAAGTCCTCTGTCCCTTCCTGATAGCTTCTCCCCTTTGTGAGCTCCAGTTTGGCTCTATGAACTGGGGAGGAATCGGAGCTTTTAACCACCAGCAGCTGCGCTAAGGAGAATGAACATGTCCTGACCCACACTTGTGTGTCTGTAGAAAAAAAATTACAGCAAGATTACCACCAACACAGCAGTAAAATACCACTCCGGCCCCGAAAAAAGCTGCCTACCTGTGACCAGACCCCTCCCGCCAGGGCGGCCCCGGGCCCTGCCCTGTCTTGCCCTGTCCTGCGGGGCCTCGCGCAGCCGCCCCACCCCCGCCCCGCCCCGGCGCCTTCCAGAAGCTTCCGCGGCGCCGGCGGGTTCCTCTCAGCGAGCGGCGTCGGCACCCTTCCTGAGGGGGGACCACGTCTCCAGAAACACGAGGGCGGTTTTAAGTGAAAAATCTCAGAAACCAGAGGGGAAATTGTGACCTGCTGCAGTGCGGCAGATGCTGGATTTGAACAGGGGCAGGCTGTGCCCCAAAAGCCAGCGAAGTTTGTTCAGAGCAGCAGGATGCCCTTCGCAGACAGGTGGTGGTGGGGGAAAGGCTGAGGTTTTCCGGTGTGTTTCGCCTTTCCTGTATCATTTTCCCTCAGTCCGTGAGGTTGGAGTGAAATAGCCTGGTGCAATCAAGAGCAGATGCGGGCTTTTGGGTGGCAGGCTTGGGTGAATGGGTGTGCTGGAGGCTGAGCTGCGTGGGAAGGTGAGCTTTTTGAGATTTATTTAGACATTCAATCTCACACAAAACGTGGCTTTCTCACACAGAATCACAGCTTCAGTGTATTGGCTTATAAAACAAGGTACTATTCAAAGTATGACAGGTAGATTCTGGCTTACTGTTATCTTTCCTATTACTTTGATTTTAGTTTGGTGACACCAGAAGGAAACTGAGTCTTTGACTTGAAAAATTCAAGATAGGATCCTGCTTGGACAGGTATGTAGCATATATATTAATATGCAAGGGAATTCTGTTATTGAGTTTTTTTTTTGTTCTGTGAATTACACTGTATGGCAGCTTTATTTTAAAATTTGGTGCTTGAAAAGTATACTTAATTATTTTAATTATTAATTTTGCTAAGAACTGATGAATGGTAGAATATTTAAAATACTTTTGCTAATATTGGCACTATTTGAGAGCAATTGTTGCAAAGCTGAGCTTGTTCAGCATGGTTTTGCCAGGTTTAGGTTCGCTTTTGCAGATGTCAGGTTAACCGCATTCCTTGCGTTCTGAGTAGCGTTCTCTTTCTGAGCTAATACAGAATATATTCAAATATATATTTGAATGGTAACCCAAGTGCTTTGAGACTGAGTTCATTCCTGTTGGAAATGTGTTTGGAGTTCCTTAGGAGAAGCAGCATAAAGCCTATTTCAGTAACAACTGAAAGATGGTAGCTAAACATTTTTAGTTTCTCAGTTGCACTCAGAGCATACTGTCATCAAGGAAATTGGTCTGAGGATTCGCAAGTTGACTATTTTTCCTAGACAGAGACTGGCAGCAGCAGATGTGCAGTTATTTAGGCCCAGAAATGGAGAGATACTTAAGCAGTTAGCTCTTGGTAATATGAAGGACTTAAGTACTGTAAAAAATACGAACTTCTGCTATGTTTATTACCTCCTAGTGCTGCTTTTAATAAGATAACTTGTTTTCCTTGTAAGTATATCCAGTAATCAATTTGAAAATAATAAAAATAAAAAAGATTATGATTCCCACTTTCTCTCACACCAAAATTTTCTGCCATACTCCAAACACACATAACAATTTGGATTTTATGCTGGAAGTCTGAATCTGAACAAGCCATTAGCAGTACCACATACATCCTTCATGTATGAAATGTTCTCTTTGCTCTTTCATGTACTCCTAATAAAATCATTTTGTTAGAGCAGATTTTCCAGTATTTACTTGTCAATGTTTTGAATTTTGTTACCACTCCATTTACCATTCCAGTCACGAGCAGATTTGAGGGAATATGTATTTTTCTAAAAAAGCTACTCTGCAATGAAATACTTGGTTAATGTAAATGGGGAAATACCATTTCAGTTACATTGTGCTAGCTTCATTGTCACTGGCTATACAGGGCCTTTACTCTGAGATTCTTCAGTGTGGAAGCAACACTTAATGCTTTGCACTATCCTGAAAATGTGGGAATTGCTATAATGTATCAGGACTGTGGATTGTTTACTATAATACCATTCCTCAGAAAAAAACACTAGTATTAGATACCTCAGGGAATGGAGTAATATTTCTACAGTGAACTATAAGGAAGGATTATTTTCATACTTTCACTAGTAGGCAATTGCCTTTCTACTCTGATACATGAGGGTTGATTTGCTTATTTTTTTGTCTGGGTGAGATGCCCAAAAATGGCATATTGGATTCATTATTTCTGAAATACCTAGTATAAAACACTGATTATGTTTTTCATACCAAGGAATACATTTTTTGAGCCTGATTTTGCATCATTTATTTGGTTTAGACAGAGCCACAGTTAAAATTTAAGATGCAGTTTTGAACTTCAGCCACATGATGGCCACATTTAGAATTTTGTTTCAAGTGGTGCCAGTGCTGTATTTGCCAGGATAATGAGCCTAAAAGGTATGTGGTCAGAAAACCATCTAGACAGCCTCCTGTACAGGCATATGTTTGTGCATGTGTCTATTTTGATTGTGTAAATACTTATTTCAAAACCTCTCTGAAAATGTACCTGTTTATAGCATCTTTTTGCTATTTATACAAATTATAATAATACATGAGAAGAGTGCTGAGAATTATATTATTCTCTGGAATATAGATTTAAGCTTTTATTTTAGTCTTGTCCTTAACTTCTGAAGGTTCTGCATTGACCTCAGAGGCTCAAGTACCTGGTGTGTGGATGGAGGTTGAAAATGAATGTTCTGCTTTAACCAATTCTGATATATTCTGCACCCCATGATAATAGGGCATTTCTTCACAAGCAGATGTATTTTAGTGAGAGTGTTGGCAGTCTCCCTGCTCACTATCTTTTACTACTTTAGAGTACTGCAAATATTTTGCAAGACCTGTCTTTCTGAGGTGGAGTTTATGGAGGGGAATGAAATGCTCAACAATGTCAGCAAAATGAAGAGCCTAGTAAATTTGTCTGGCACTTCTTTTCTGAAAGAACACCCTCAAAATGTGCCTGGCTTAACCTAAATGAAAGAATCCAAATTTATTAATTTGTGTTGGATATTGAACCTGAAATGAAGATTTTAAGTTTCACACAAAGCTTCAAAATCTTACATCTTTACCACTTCACCTAACTAATACAGTTAAATATTTTGATAGAAGAATTCTGCTCGTGTACGTTATGTGTAGGAAGAGATAAGACATCTAAATTGCCCCATTAAAAAAACACCAAAAACTCCACAGTTTCTGAATATTCAGGTCTTAGAGGAGATGAGAAAAGTAGATGAAAAAGAAATATTCTTCATAATTTTTGTAGTTTCTGAAATCCAGTCATGTTGGTGGTACAAGAAAAGTCTATGTAATAGAATGATTGCCATACTCATACTGTTAGCTCCTCAAGATGTTCCTTATCTCTGGATTCTCCTCCAATAATCCAATTTTGAAAGATTCCATAGTATCAGTAAGTTACCAGAATTCTTCCCCAGCTATTTCATAGTCTTAAGCTAAAGAAACCAGAAATCTTGCTTGGGCTTTTATTGAAATCAGATCATTCTGAAGGGCTGTTAGGAGAAAAAGTATGAATATCTCTTGAGGAGCAGCTTAAACTGATTGCCACACTCTGGGATGAGGCGATAGAGCAGTACTGCTGGTCTCCGAAAGTGATTAAGAAAATTGTTTTCAGAAAATTGCCTCATATATCATCAGGCAGAGGATGTCACCCATCTAACCTGTCTCTGAATTCTCCGTAGGTTTGGTAGAAATTTGTTGAGCATCCTTATGCAGAGCTTAAATACTATATAGTTAATGACTACAGAAGCTTTACATAGCTTGCAGTTGCAAAAACTCTCCCTAAAAAGCTGGACCCAGAGTCTTTTCTGAGGTAAATATATGTTGTTCCACTGAAGTTAATGGAACTAACTTTATTCCAGCTGAGAATCTGGTGCTTGAAGGGAAAATTAAGTGCTTAAAAGGCAACCAAAAATGTCAGCAATCTGTTATTTTGGGCAAGATCTGGTGTTTGCATTTGGTTGGGAGCAGGGACAGGGAGTCAGATGGAATGGACAAGGAGTTTATTTGCTGAATTGAACACTGATTGATTATAGGTTTTTTGGAGGACCAAATTCAAGCCTGAAGGCAACTAGGATTGAAGAGGGCATTGGGCCAGATGTTGGCCCAAGAAGTCCGTGTTTTATTTCTTATGTTACATAATAGCCTGACCTTATGTGCCATGAGGTTGTTTTTCAGGAGTATGAATCAGCTTCCCTGACAGGATAGTTCTGATTTAGCTTTATACCTCTCTATAGTTTGGCTCTTTGTTGTTGTTTTTTTGTTTGGTTGCTTTGGGGAGTTTTTTTTTCTTGCATTTCCTATTTGTTTTCTATCATTTTAGCTTGTGCTAATGGGTCAAATCCTCCAGTTTTAACCCTGTCAAAACTCCCACTTCTGCAAAATTTGGCCTATTTGACATTGCTCACTCATGCAATTAATCTTTTTTATAAAAAGGGCCTGTGCATCCTGTGAATTGCTTGTGAATATGGGCTCTTGTAGGGCCTCTGGTCTTTCACGAGTCTTCTGCATCTGCATGAATTGTACTGTTCAGCTTATTCAATCACAAAACATTTGGAAAAATGCCTTAGGATCCGGATATTAAATCTTGTTTAACATAAGTGTGTGAAATTTCCTTTAAAGATTAATATTTTGCTACATAAATATACCTCATTTAAAATGACTCTTGTGATCTTTTAGAAAAACTAATTATAGTTTCAGTAGGAATGTTAGAAATGAAAACAGTATATGAATGTAGGGAGTTTCTGAGATCACATCTTTCTGAAAATGGTCAAGGTGAGCCTTTTTCTTTTAATAGAACTTTTATGAAGAGCAGTATGAGATTTGGCACTGCTCTGAAAGCTAAACAAAGCTTTAATTAAAACTTTGTTATGCCATTTTAGCTCAGTTGCCTTGATTCTGTAACCTCGGTGCTGTCCCCAGCATATCAAGACTATAGGCTTTTAGGTAATACTTGGCTTATTAGGAATAAAGCAGAGATAGAATGAATGAAGTTATTTGATGCTCAAGCATAAAGAAAAAGCCAACTGTGCACAGTTGGCACATTGGTTCAAGGATTATTATTTTTCTGTCCTTCCTTATCAGGCACTCCCAGAAGTACTGCTCCTGAACTTCATGGGTCTTACGCGCAAATATTACAATTGCCCTCTTTGGGAACTGTAACATTACAGTGGCCTTTATAGGGAGACTGTCAATTGTAACATCTGTTTTACCACATTTGAGATACATTAAATACAAATAAGATAGTAAGCTATCCTACATATTTATAAGTCTTCTGTAGTTGCTGATTTTTTTAAACTGATTTTTAACTAGCTCTTAGCATATCTTTTCCTGGATTTTGATGCATTGTTTCTTCATTATGTGGTAGGGTACACAGATTGTTTGATATTGGGGTAATTGCAGTTCATGTTTCTCCTCCAGAAGAATCGATGCTTTGAAAATCTACACCAATATTATCTGTCGCATATTGGTTTGTTCGTCTTCTGTGTCCTCTTAATCAGTTTTTACCTGACTAGTTGTCACAACTTTCTGTCTTCATGTTTGTCATCATATTATAGCAGAATAATTTATACTGTAAAATATGATGAGTTTGTGTATACTGCTACTTCAGTGAGTTGGATTTATCTATTCAGTGCACAAAACTTGCTTTTATGTGCATGAAATAATTGATCCAGTTGCAGGTATGGGATGTTTCTGTTTATCGTTTTTGTTTAGATTGGCGCTTGCATTTTTATTCTTTTGATCAGATGGATGTTTCATTTCCTACAGAAGCAACCTAAAAACTTAATTTTGCATAGGCAATTAATGACCATTGTTTTCTTGCGCATGCCTGTAGTTTTCACTCTGCATAAGATGTTAATCCATACTGTTCATTCTGCAAGCTGAATGCCAACTCTCTGCCCAGATACGCAATTATTTGTGTTTATTCATTCTTCCAGTCAAAACGGATGGATCTTGTTATTTCCGACTTGTTGTTACAGAAGGGCATGACTAATCCAGGAAAATTAGAGAATAAGATAATAGCATCCTCTCCTAATACTCTAGAGTAAGGTGAACGTGGGAAAATCTAGACGAGACAGTGGATAGGTGATGGTAGCAGATTTTGCCATCAGTTGTTACAAACACCAATCTGCAATCATTTTGCATAATAATAGCATGGGAAAACTAATTGTTGTTTTGAGTAGTCCTTAGATTTCAGTTTTCACTATGAAATAGATAAATATCAATAGATCAGCTCTTCAGTTGATATGAATAGATGTAAATTCATGATGCAAAGTCCCGAAGGTAACACATTGTTTATCATACACCATTAAACTCTTATATTGCCCATGTTCATTTAAATCAAGTTATTTATCACTAAATTCACTAGATGTGTCTCTGCTATGATGTTGATTTAATGTTTAAGATTTACTTGTAATCGTACTATCAATGAGTTTTCAGGAATTTGTTGAGAAAAGCTCTGCAGTGAAGTAGAGCTGACTTGTGCTCTACCGTCAACCCTAATATTGCCTGTTAGACCTTTTACTGTGATTATGAGAGTACACTAGACCTGTTGTCTTGGAAACAGAGTCCTTCCTCATTATTACTAGCTGTTTGTGTCTTTAGTTTCCTATTTTAATTCTATCAGGTACTCTGTTAAATGCATTTGTTAACAATGAAAAATTAAATTATTTTTCCCTTACATATTGTGAGGAACAGATGATCATGTTGTACTATGTACACCAACAACTCCTCTCTTCCCTTTACAATTACTCTTGAACGTGTTAATATTTTTTATTCCTGTCCTGCAGCTATAAACAAGTATTACAGTTTGGTCTAGATCCTCTGTTGTCTCTTTCTGGAGATGGAAAATACTTGGCCAAAATACACAAAAGGATTTGTATAAGAATGGTTGTCCTGGCTCAAATCAGAAGCCAGGAGCCATGCTTAGGAAAGGAATATAGTAGAGCAAGCAAGAAGCTGTACTTAGATTTCCAACTTTAGAAAAAAAGACTGTACTTTCCATACTTTCCATTCATTTTGAGTCAACATAAAATTAAAATAATGATTAGCTTCCTGTCTTGTAGAAGCACTACAACAATAAAAGTGGAAAAAAGAAATTCCATTTGCATTGAAAGATGTATTTCATTCCTCAGTGGAACAAAAGGAAGTGAAGATGGAAACCATGACAGTTGAATTGCTGTGAAGCTCCTAACTATTGCAATTACAAGTGATAGATCTGCCGATGTGCTGTGAGGCTGTACTGCCTTAAGAGACAATATGAGATCAAAATCACTTTGATGATGTTATCATTCTGTGTAGCAACTTCTTTTATCTAGTGCACTAATTGGGAAGATTTTACATTCGTAAGTCTGAAGAAGAGGAGATGTAAATCCCTGAAAGCCTCTGGTAGATTGTATTCCATACTTACTCAGGACTAGTATCTCAGAGTTAACCTTTAAAATACTGGATCGAGAGATACTGTTACAGTCTTCATGCCAATGTCTTGTAATCTATGCAAATGCAAAGCACAATACATGGATGGGCAACAGAGGAATATTTTCATCATTTAACTACTGGAAGCTTCATTAGCACTCTTAGTGCTGCTTTCCTCATGGGAGACACCTACAGCTGAGAAGCTGCATTGGCTTCCGTGATCAGTGCAGAATTCCGAACTTGATCTGATCTCTAAGGCTTTCCTTTCTCCTGCTCATCATGATATAAGAAGGCACAGGTAAGGAATATCCCCACCCATTCCCTTGACTCCTTGGAATTTGGAATTAATTATCAGACCAAATCTTCAGATTTGTTCGTGGGAGTGTTGCATCTAGATCTTGATAATTTCTGCCCTGTCAAAGGTATCTTTAAGTCCTACACTTTGAGATTTCTTTGGCATTAAGGGTGCTCCAGAATGTTCATTTGTTTTACTCAGAGGTTCTTATGGGAAGACAGTTCATTACAGTGCATCTCAGCTAGTATTCTCACTGTGCAGGCCCAGGAAAAAGTTTGTTTTGAGATTTGCAAGTGTTAGTGGCTTTTTTTTTTTTTTTTTTTGCACTGAAGTTAGACAAGAGCAAAGCGAATAGCATCTGAAGCTACCCAATAAACTTCTAATTGTTTTACCACATTAGAAGTAACAAAATAGCTTAACCTACAAAATAGAGACCATTTTTTATGAAAAAATTGCATCAAGGCTGATAGTCGGTTCAGCTCAATGCAGTTTAGAAACACCTGTGTAATAGGTCATGGAGGGGTGGCATAGGTTTTGTGCTAGAAATGGCAATTCAGATTTAATTCTACTACATATGTTGGGATGTCTGAAACTTCTTCTAATGGCATCTCTTAGTTAAGCCTTGCTGTCCTTGGGTCAGGCATGTTGCCTTTTAGGTTTGTACAAAACACCATCACTCTGGAACCTCAGCAGTTAACGTTCAAGTTCTCTAGTTTTTGCATTTAGGAGCTGCTCAGGAAAGGCAGATGCAGTTCTGTCTTTCTCTTGGGGGCTGGTTTTAAGTTATCTACTGAATAATTTAGAACCATCTAATACCAGCATAAAGTCCACTGAGACCATTTTCCATATGAGATTAACCATGCACAGGCACATACTCCACAGATAACTGTCTCAGCACATCCCTCCCCTAATACTTTCCCTTTGTTTCTTCCGGGACCTTGATTACACTAATAAGCCTTAACTGCCTTGACCAGACTCACCTGGGGCTTCTACCTATCCTCTCTGCCCACAGGCCCAGTAGTAGCATTTAAGCTCAGGCCTGGGCCTTTACTTACTGCTTGAGCTCTGTTGCAGGTGTGTATGTCTCTGTTAAAACTATGCTTGTACCTGGCTAGGGACTATATTCCTGATAGGTAAACTGATTTCCCAGCTTGATTTTGGACCTGCCTTGTAACTGTGGACTTGCCTGGTAGTGACTGGACTGTGTCTGACCCTTGTTAGCAATGCTGACTTGTGTTCCTAGCTTGAGCTTGAACCTGCCTGGTCACTGTGGGCTTGCCTAATGACCAGTCCTCTTGGCTTACCTCCTGGACTGCCATCCTCAGGCCTTCCCTGCTCCCCTGGCTCAAGTACTGTTTGATTGGGGCCTGCCTCATGATGCCACTGCCTCTGCTGGCCTTGTTTCCAGGCTCAAGCCCTAGCTTCCCCTTCCTTAGTGAGCAGTTGACCCTTGCTGCTCGCTTAAGGTTTGGTATAGGAAACTGCATGTTGGTGGGTCTCTCCAATTTGAAGAGGTGTCTAAGCCTGTGAGATTCACCTAGTTTCTAGCCCCCTTACGTTGCTAGAACAGCACAAATATACCAAATGACACAGGAGAGGATGATCCCAGAAGTGAGAATTATTGTTATATGGGGAAAAACTTCCAAATGAATGCTTTTTGTTCATGAGCTGTCTTGTTCTGTTTTATGCATATAGAATTTACCAATGGCTGCTGTAATTAATAGGTGCTGTGAACAAAAAGTCGTATTTTAATTTCAAAATGTAATCAACAGGTTTCCTCTATTTTGTAGGACAGGCAGGAAGATCTTGTTATGTGGTAAATAACTTCCTGAGATATACTATATTTCGAAAACTTTTCTTAGTACTGTATTTTCCAGTCTCATTATTACTTAAGCCCTGAAATTCTGCAAAAACTTACAGTACATGCTTTGGATTGTACCTATCTGTGACTCTAGAATAACTCAGTGGGGCGTAAATCTAATCTAAACTTTGCGGTCACATCTGGGAGAATTTTAGTCTTACTGTGTCATAACTTTCTGTCAGTCCACAATGAAAACGCATTAAAAGAAACATCCCTTCAGAACAGGCATGTGTTTTGTAGCATAATGAGGGTCACTGAGTTAGATTTTGTGGTGCTGAAGTAACAGGTTCACTTTCCTTTAAGACAATAGCTGTAACTTCCATGACTACTGATAATTTTTTCTACTAAAAAACAATGTGCCAGCTTACTCCTTTCCAGATTTTACCTAGGCTTTAAAAAAGCCTAATTCTGTATACATGGCAAGCTCTAGCAGCTGGCTAGGCTTTTGAATGCATAGGTATTTTCAACTTTTTTGGACTATTCTTCTGGAGTGTTCTGTGTGTTTACAGTTTTAAGGTGATGGTCTGCTTGTAAACATGGCCACAAATTCACTGGCTTTGTAAGTGCAGAATACCTCCCCTTCTGAAGGGTAAATGCTTGCAGGTTCCTTGCTGCTCTGCAGACTCCTGTGGAGAAAAGTGTGCTTTGGGTATAGGAGGCATTAGTCTTTATTGCTTTACTTCAGTATTTACCTCTGCCAGCTTCTCACTTAAGTCAATTTCTCTTTGACTTAAGTCAAGTATCTGAATACAAATAGCAGATTTTGCTGCTGCAAGATGCCTCTGTCCAAAGATAAGTATTTAAAAGAAAAATAGCATAATTTTTATGGTATTTAACTCATCTATAAATAAAGGTGCTCCTTTTTGAATTTATTGAATATTCTTTTCCTGAGCTATCACTCAGTGGGACTTTGATGCACGTCTGAATGAATGCCACTGAAGCATTGGTTCTGATTACTGTAAGAATAATAGCTGTTCAGAGGGTTGGGATAATTGTAGCACTGTCTTCTATATACTTGTTAAGACCATTTTGTGGAAGAGCTAGTGGTGGTGGCAACAGCTTGAAAACAGTATGCCAGTCTATCTCCAAAATGAATAAATTTCAATATTGAAAGGAAACACATCAGAATGCTTCTTAGTTTTTTAAGTTTTTGATTTATTAAAAAGAAATGTGGAAACTAATCTCAAACAGAAAAGGCAAGATATTTCATGTGGATAGTGAGGAGAAATGGACAATTTAGCACTCTTCAGATTTAATTTCTTTCTGAACATTAGATGAAACCAGTCATTTTTGGAGTTTGCAAATTTCTGTTTTTGAACCATTCATTGAATCATAAGTCATTCTTGCTGACACAGTGACATCTGCCTCTTTATCTAAGAAATATAAACAATCTTTTTTGTTCATATTGAAGATCTTACTCTTGACAAAGGCCAAGGTTATAATCCTAGTGGAGGCAACTTCATCTAGGAATTTTGATCTGGTGTGGCCCATTCTATTTTGCAGGACCTGCTGTCCTAGCTTGTGCTAGGGTCACCAAGATCTACAAAATGAAAGTCAAAGGGAAGTGAAGAATTCATTTATTCTACTTCAGAAGCAATTTCTTGGAAAAGCTTCTGAAATTCAGGTAGTGTACAAGGCTCATTACTGTCCCTGAATCTTTTTGCTCAATTCTTTGAGTATAAGTAATGCCTATTAGGGTACTCATTTTCCCTCTACTGAGCAACAGGAACTATTTATTGTTCTTTCTTGATCTTGAGTCTGTTTGAAGCTGTCCTATTAAAACAGCTAAAATGAACAAGCTTCATTTTGTCCAAGAGGAGGTTGATACGGCTCTAGTAGTTTCTCATATTGAAAGAATAATGAAGCAAAAATTTCATGTTGCAATTATTACTAATATTTGCTTTCTTTTCCCTTATTTTTTTTTTCCTTTCCTTATCCTCCAGTGTGACTATGGCGTGGAATACAGATGAGCTGGTTCCAGCCTCTGGTACTTACTTTTGGCGCATTAAGTTTTGGCAAAAAAGGGTCACTTAATAGGTCCGACGTTCCTAGGTGGGTGGTGATTGATCAAAAAATCGGCACAGTCAGCACTGTTACTTTTTTTCCAAACTTGTAGTAACAGTACTCCCTAAGAGCCTACAAAAACAAAGGAATTGGGCTGGTGTGATAGGGAAGAATGATGATGGCTGAACTAGCATTAGAAGGCAAGCCAGTAGCTTTCTGTAGAACTGCATTATTTCTTAAGTGTACTAGAGTCTAGTTTAAAAAATGACAAGTAATGCATGTTGTGTTTAAAGTACATTATCTGGATTATGCCAGTTACATTCTTCAGGAATGTGACATTGTGAAATGAGATTTCCACACATTTACAGAAATGAGCAGGCACTACATTTATTAGCCTAGTAAAAATGCAATCTTATATCAGTAACACTCAGGCTCTCTCTCCATTTCCTCCTGTTTGTGTTGTTTGTCTGTATTAGCCTTGTTCTGAGCCAGCGTTGCCGGGTATACTCAGCAGAGTCTACTCAATTGGAGCTGTAAATACCAGCCAAAAATAGCTAGCCCTGATCAGATGCTCCAGCGTAGTTAATAATTCAGAGCCAGTAAGGATGCTTTCAGAAGGTAGGCACAGCTATTGGTTGCTGGAGCTTCGAACATCCATTGAAGATGAACTTGTAACTTTTGCAGTGTTTCATGTGCCTGTGCTAGCTCTCTAGACAGGCAGGCTAAGAAGGAACTGGATGGCAGCTGCAGATACTTAGTTCAATCACTGCATTAAGCCATGAAGCTGTTGAGTACTCTTGCTTAGTTGGTTCCTGTCTTTTGACTTACTTCCCACCTGTAAAACAGAATGATGCTGTTCTTGAAATGGAAAGATTAGAAATTCTAAACAAAAGCTTGTATTGCTATTATTGGCAGTGAAAATATTTCCAATTGGATTGATCTGGATTTCACAAAGTTGGGAACACTCCTGAGTAAGGTATTGCTTCTGTTAGTCACAGCAGATGATACTCACATCTGTACAAATTGGGTTTATGGGAGAATGTCAGAATTAGTGGTGTGAGTGTGCTGTATATCCAGATGTTTCACTCTTTTAATTCCCTTTTGAATGAAAGAATCTGTAGATGTTGATTAAGTCCAGAGTATATGAGATCCACTAAAGTGTGGCAGAACTTTGTCTTCATTTGGAAACAACTTAAATGCACAACTCAGAAAACGGTTGTTCTAGTTTTATCTTTGTAGGTTTTACTGTCTCCTTGGTTCTGAAAAGCATTTTATGGATCTCTTGGTAAGAAGATTAGGTTTCTGGTATGTCTTGAGGGATTAAACTTTGAGGGTTAAGGAAAGCAGTTAATGAGTCTGGATTGGGATCTAGTGAGCCAGTTCCAAAGAGGTTGCAGCAGCTGGTAGGCCTCCAAGAAGGGTCTGAAAATGAAAACTCAACTTCATCAACTCTTCCTACGTAAGGATATGCCTAGCAGGAGAGGATTGCCTTTTTTAGATGTCGGTGGCTGACTCATTCTTGTCTGAGCACCAGTAAAGCTTTTAAAGTGTTGGCTCTCTTGGTGCTTTAGAGAGCCAAGGAGATACAAGGAGTCTGCTGAGGCTTGAGTTTGAAAAGTGAAAGACTGTTTTATATGAACTTTGGGAAGGAATGAAAAAAATGTTATCTGGCCTAGTGCTGGGTCATGTTAGACTGGAAAGTGTTAGGAGCTGCTTTGTCAGCTGAAAGATTATGAAGGAAAATTGAGTGCTGCAGTACTCTGTTCCCTTGGAGAATCCCGTCTGTAATATGGGCTGAAACTTAGAAGACATTATGTGGAGATCTGGAGGGGAGCACTGTAAATGGCAGCTGCTTCCAAATCAAAGGTATAATACTAGTTTTAAAGACAGACTTAAGTCATAGGACGTACAATATTTACCTGCTGTGTCTGTAACTTTTAATCTTTGAACAAACAATCTTCATCTTGTTAGTTATTTTCTAAAGTAATTATATTCCTTAGTGCTTGCTTAAGAAAAGCTTGTTTATGTGTTCTTTCCTTAATCTGACTTCCTGTCAGGCAAAATTTCAGCCATACAAGTGTCTTAGAAGTCTAGTCTGAATGAGCTTGAGTCAAATCTGAAAGCTAGACTTAACATTTTCATAAATGCCATCTGTGGCCTATTGCTAAAATGAATCATAATATTTTATGTTTTCGTTAAAGGTCACGTGTGTCTTGTTAACTTCTGAATGAATAACTTCATTTTATCTGTTTGCAAAAAATTGACTGCCCTGTATGCTGATATCAGTATGACTTGCCCTTAGTGATTGGAACAGTGTAAGAGTCTTCTGACAGAATAGCATGTTGAAAAATACTTCAGTGGGGGCCTTAAAGATTCCTTTATTACACTTCTGTTGTAATCACTATGAGCTCCAGTGATGGACCAAGACCCTGGCTGAGGTCTTTTAGCATGATTTAGAGAATGCCATGGTGTGTGGCCCAAAACCTTGTTTCATTCTCAAAGCTAAAAGACTTTCCAAGTAATAATGCCTTCAGTCTCTGTTTGCTTATTGCTTTTCACCTGAAATAGTTTCCTTCCTCGTGTTTCTTCTAACTATGCATGCTGCGTCTCTAGCAAGTTAAGGGCTGTGCTATTAATGGATATAATAGCTTGACTGTAGGAGGGTTTGCTTTATATAAGTTATGAAATGGGTTGTCCTCTATCAATTTTCTGCAGTAAGTAAAAAGTTTTTACAGCAGAATGAGTTCTCTAGAGTGCCTTAAGAGCTGTTGTATGATCTATGTAATTAGTAAAATGCCTGTAATTAATGTGTTTAGGCTGCAAGTAACCATGAAGTGAATTAACTAGATGCAATGGACAGACTAATGGTACTTTTATCACTGGTCTAATAATGTTGGTCCACTAGACATCTGGAGAGTATTCGCATTTCCGGTGTTTCTTCGTCTGTAGTAGTGTTTCACGTACTTACGATATCTAAAGTTTGATCCTCTTCTGTGATGATAAAGCAGTTTTCTGTATCACTAGCCCTGCAGCTCACACACTGAAGTGTATTCATTCACATATGTGTAAAATCTGTGGCAGAACTGTGAGTAAAAATTGAAGGAGGAGAAGTAGATTTGTGATTTAGATGTTGTTGCCTTCAGTGTGCTCCTACGATAAGGGATAGTTAATCCATAGCATTAATGATCATTCCCTTCCAGTACTGATCCATTCCTTGGAGAAATGAGCATAATGAAACTTCTACTAGATTCCTCTCTCTTTCCTTTTCCTCCAGCTTACTCTCTGCCTCTGGGGTTGAGAATAGTACCTTACTGGCAAGGCTTGTCCATAGGAAGGTCATACTTAAAGCCTTGTAACCATAATTACTTACTTTCCAGCACAGCTATATGAACGAAGTCAGGGTAATTAGGGCTTTTGGCTTGGCTATGTAATACCTTTGTGTCCTCAGTGACTTCTGGAATCTAAGCACTACCTTGCTGGCAAAGATTTTGGCAGAAATCTTTTAATGATGTTGTTAGAGTTTATATCATGTTCTTTCTGTTATTTCTGTGATGTCTTTAAGTGATTATTTAATCTCTAATACTAATGTTACAAGTATCAGGTTTTGGCATTGCTTCCTGCAGGGAAGGAGGGTAGAAAATCTAGACTTGCTGATTGTTACTCAAATGTGCTTCCCTCTCACTAAAAAGATGTGTTATCTGAAGTATTCCAGCCAAACTGGAATTCATTGAAAAATGAATCAAGCACTTAAACCTTTCTTCTACAACTGTGTTTAACATTTCTTTCTTTTTTAACTTGAAGTGTCAAGAAGTGGTGTTGAGTTGGCAGCAGTACATACCATCCCAGAGGAGGATGTAAAGTAAGTGTTAAATTTAGTCCTGTGTATAAAAATGACTTTCACTAAACTCTTGAAGTAGTAACAGAATTGCTGCCTCTGGCGATTTCTGTGGTTAATAGGTGTTGGTGCTTTAGTTATTTTTCAGTAGGGATTTAAATTCTTGTCTGAATTCTTGATTGAAATTGGAGTACTTTCTTAGCCATAGCTATCTGATAAAATTTCTATGAATTTTCTTATACAGGATGAAATTTACCACTATACAAATCAGTAGCCTTGAGAGAATTGGTAATGATTCATATAACGAAGTCCTGTGGAGACTGCCCCTTCTGATGGAAAGCTTGACCTGCAGGTTCATGTTGCAATTCATCTGTTTGCTTGTTTCACCTCAGAAGTTGTTGTAATTAGGTGATCTTATGCACTAAAATGAACTTAGGAACCTCTATTAAATATGTGACCCTTCATCAGCATACTAGAGTTGCTTCCTGTTCTCTACACAGAAAACTATTAAAGACTGTTTAAATATAGTTAATACTACTGGTCCTTATGTAACATAATTGTGTGTAATTTCACTTCTTGAAGTGGGACGTAGTATCTGTCAGGGATCATCTCAGCCCTTGCCTTCTGGTAAGAAAAAATTGAGGATTTTGTCTTTTAAAGTACCTTTTTAAAGGAACATAAGTTTTGAATGCTGTGATATTCGTATAATTACTTTAGAATTTTTTTTTTTTGGTTTTGGTGTGTCCTCACAAGCTGCTTAGCAATGTTTTATAGGGTTTTTTTTTTCTTGAAGTTCAAAATGCCACTGGAGGACAGATGATATGCTATACTATATCGTTACAGTCTAATGTGTTACTTCATGGTCTCAGGTTGCTTGTTCTTGAGTAGCTGGATGCTATCAGTTGTCAGTTTCTCATCTGTTGTTTCTTTTCCTCAGAAGCTCAGCAAGTGGGAGATAACAGTGGATGGATTGTATGCATTAGGGGAGCACCAGAACTCCAATAGTGATATCAATTATTGGAACAGTGTTCATCTGGGGAATTGCAGACAAAGCAGCCCTGAGGGAATGCATCTCTGTCAACGGCTTGTTTCAGCTGAGGCATGAATAACAACAGAAGTAAAAAACACAGTAATACGATGAGAGGGGAGAAGACAAGCTGAAGCCACGTAAGTATTTTTGAGTAATTTCTTACACAGTTAATCTGTCGTGTTTGGTTAGCAGATTGACGTATCTATTTTTGGACATAAGTTTGCTTTTGAAGACTGAAAGTTGCATTTCTTGAATGATGTAAAGCATAGGCAGATTATTTTTTTGGTTTAAGTAGGTGGAATATTTATATAAAGAATGGAATATCATATGTAAGATAGAATGTCTTTTTGTTTTCCAAGTATATACTGATATTTTGATATGGCCAATATATTTCTAATGGACATTTATATAAATGTAATTAAGACTGAGTGTTCCTTATTTCTGCTCCTGGAATTAGTTAGTTCTGCCGTTGGCAGCAATTGCCATCTTTGAGTGTGTTAATATCAATAACTTACCTGCATTTACACATGAGCAAACCCAGCACTAAAGCTGTCAGCCTGGGATGAATAGGCACAGAGATGTATGACACATCAGAGACAAACTGGTTTTATGAACTCTTTGTCTAGCTTGCTCCTCAGAAAAAGGGGTGGGAGGCAAAAAGGTTGAATGCTTTCTTCTGAGAGCTAAAGAATAAGTACCTTTTTTGTTACCAAATACTTTATGGGATCAGTTCTGAATGGGACTAATAAACTCCAGCGAATGGGAAGTAAAGGAACTCTCTGTATCATGGTACTAAGCTCCAGGACTGTCACGATAAATGGATTGGAAAAATACCATTTGAACTTTTGGAAAATTGTTTGGGGGGAAATGCTGCAGTGGCTTGTCAGTGTACGTTTTCCAAGCAATACTCATTAGCAATGAATTTGATATTTGTGTGGCTGTTACAGTAGCACAGCACTTTTTGTACTGTGGGCAACTGGGGTGCTGTACTGGATTAGATACTGCATGCTTCATAAACTGATGAAGATAAGTCTTTTAAGTGAAAGTGGTGATGCAATTTAGCATGAGTGCATGTTTTCTAAGGAAGTTTGATTTGACTGTTGTCAGAGGTTTTAGGTGAACAGTGTTTCATGAAATGAATTTCATGGGGACTGTCCCTTCTGATAAACCTTACCCTGCGTGTTCATGTTACAAATCAGATGGCTGTTTTAGAAGTAACATGCATCCTTGGCAGTTTATCAACATGCATCAGGTAGTGTGGGAGGCTTTTTGTTTGTTTTCGTTTTGTGTGTTTGTAAGATGGCTGAACACTGTTAAGAACAGAATAAAGAATTTCCAAAGAATTCTGCTATTAAAATTCTTCTGCAAATCTCTGGCTCACCTTCTATCATACCGTATACAAAACTTAGCCCAAACTGTGGTGGTATGCCCCAATGCACTGCATCTTAATGGAAATGTTGCTGGAGGTAAAATTTTACTAGTGATCTCCAGAAGAGCTCTTGCACTTCTTGCCTTTATTGTTCATAGAGCTTCTCTAGTTAAGGGGGTGATGTTAGTTTAAAAAAAAAGAATTAATGGGGGCTAACAAGTGTTTTCTGCATTTTTTGAATAAGTTAAGAATTCCTTATTCAGCCAATTTGAAAAATGTAATAGAGCTGACTAGAATGATTTCCCCTAAAAACAGTTTCAGCATTATAGTTTTTCTTTTGATTTTAAGATGAAAATTCAGTCTTCCCACAAAGACTTTAAATAAAATGGGTAACAAACCTACAATTTATGGGAGATTAAAACATTCGTTATGATCAAAAAAACCCAAGACAAAATTGTATTAATCTTTATCCATGATATCTATTAAATGGGCTTTTACACAGTTGTTAGTTTGCCGATTAAAGTATTGTCAACTGCAAATTGTCTTCAGTGTGCTTGGGTAGAACAAACCACTATGTTCAGTCAAGCTGTGAATTGTGTGTAAGATGACTTCTAAAAAAGCTGATTTTATTGCTGAGCTTATGGTTAACACCAAATAGTATTTATTAATGTAGAATGTACCTTCCTCTCTTAGGATAATGAAGAGGGGAATTACTAACATGTATGACTTGTATAGTCTAATCTTAAATAGCCTTCCTTACAAAAGCATTCTTTTGAACTACATTTATCAAAAAGGAGAACAGGAATAATGCTATTCAGATGGGGTTAAATTCACAATTGAACAGCATCTGTATCTCAAATTTAAAACCTTTCTTCCCTTCTTTCCTCACTGTTTCCCTTGTATATGGAAGCTGCTTCCGTGCTCCTAATATTAAATGAAGAACAAAAGTATTCCTAAGTGTGCTAGGTATGGTGCATGTTTACCCCATCTTCTAATGCCCTGTGTACAGGGTAAAATCAGTTGTGCAAATGCTTTAGAATTTTCAAAGCTTTGTTTCTTATGAATTGAACTGAAACTATCAATTATTTCTTTTTGACATTACTTTAGATTTTATATATTATTTTTGATTCAGATAGATGGCAATCTGAAGCAATTGTAATTCAGGGAAAATTACAGATCTTCTATAGTAAGAAAATAATAGAGTAGATGTCTGCAATAAAGAGCTTTGTGGAATATTATAGATGAAAATCAAATTGTGTGAGAACATAAAGCTAATAACTTCTCAGTTTTCAAATGAAATTGTGCATCTGGAATACAGTGAATGCCTTGAATGAGTGAGATCTAGGTTTCAATCTCTTTGAAAAGATGAAAATATCTCATCACTTCTTAATAAATAAAAATATGGATCTGTTCATTATATGAAGTATTCAGGTTTCCTGAGTACTACTTTAAGAAGATTAAGGATCTATGAGATCAGTTCCCAAGATGAACGTGTTTCTAAATATGTGTTTGTGCCACCCAAGACCATTTTGATGTCTGACTGGCCAAAGATGAGAAGATAAAGAAAAAGCAGAAAATGCTGGTTGTGAATTTATTCCCTCTGAAATAGAACTAAATTTTAATTTTATTATTTCAGTTGAATTAGCTTTCTACCAACTGGAAATCATTTGTGAATTGGTGAACTACTGTATAGCTTAGTCTAAAAATTAAGCAGAAATTTTTGACTTCTATTTCAAAACAACATTTTGAGACTGAACTTTTAAAACTACTTTAAATTTTAAAAACCCTGGGAGTGCAATATTGCATTTGACACCCAGTTTTCATTTAAATTTTGGCCAATGAACAAAATATTTATATCCCTTACTAGGACAGTTCTAAATGAAGCAAATCAGTTTCAGTTAAGGGACTGACTATAAAGAAGCTCCTGTACTCCTGTAATGTTACAATGCAATTATTCTGGAGGAAAAAAAAAAAAAAAAAAAAAAAAGGAATCAGGGAGACTAGACTGAAACCTGGGTAGAATCTGGCCAGGAAAAGATAGCTCATAGCCTTAGTCAGAGCTTTCATACCCAGTGTGAATTGAGCCCAAAAGAATCTACTGATTGGAATGAAATTAGTTGTCTTCCTAATATCTGAATGCAGTTCTTGAAGAGACTGTGCAAAACAAGCATCTTCACTGTCCCCCCCCCCCCCCAAAAAAAAAAAAGGCAGAGTTTAAGGTCTGTTATAAAGTGACTTCACACTGGTGGATATAATAGATAATTTACCCTACAAATTTTGTCAAGTTTTCAGGATAGTATAAAGAAGTATTGTCCTAAGGTCTGTGACTTAAAGATCTTAAAGATCTATAGGAATTAAGTGCGATCAGCTGACTTTTCTAGTGATTAACAGTGTAATGATGGCATATTAACATCCTTTAAGTGGATGTATTCCTAAGCATGTGGAGAAACTTGATGTATTAAATGAGTTGCCACGTATTAGGCCTAGTGTTCATCTAGCAGTTAAATTGATTTCAGTACAATTCCTACAGAAGTAGAGAATACACCTGTTAAGATGGACATTTCTGTGCAGAGTACCTCATAATAGCAAAGTATGCATCTCTTCCCTTGCATTTGCGCAGAATTTCAGCTTTGTAACTCTCATTTACTGATAAATGACCTGGATGATTAAATGGTCTTTTAAATACCGGTAGGTTCCCTCTTAGAATCCTGGAAATGCATTGTAGGAAACTCCAGATGAGGACAAGCTAGTTCAGCTGATGTTTAAGAAATACAGGAAATCTTTGTATTGCAGACATTGCTTTCAATTCTTCTGATATTTCCTTTTTTTGTAACTTGTCTTCAGTGTCTGGATATATTTGACCTCAGTAGTGTATCTTCTGTAATCTGCAACTTTGAATAAAGCACTGTGGAAACTCATCAGTAAATTAGATGAAACATCTTCCAACCTGCAGTTGTTTCTACATGTTATTTTAGCTGCTTGAAGAAAGATAAAGGAGTATAGGAATTGCGTTAGAAACATCAAATAGCTTGGATTTAATTAACAGGCTCAAATTCTGGAGGAAATATACGATTATGGAGTCACATAGTAAGCAATTTCTCCTACACTTAAGAGTCTTTTCAAATATTAGAGGATGATTCTGTTAAGAATTCTTAGATTCTCTGTTGTACTATGTCAGCCCAGTCTGACATCTTTCAGTCAGGTTCTGCAATAGATTTGCTTATGATGGAGAACACTTTTTTTTTTTTCCCTTCCCCCTCTAAACAAATGCACAAGCAAAGAGTCCTATGCGCGAGGCTGTTCTTGTTGTGACAAATTGCTAAACAGTTTTAGTAGTTGCATATAATGTCTTTCACACTTACTTGAAACAAGGAGGACAAAGCACAATTTGTTAATAGGGCTTACCTGTGTGTAAACTCTAATGTAGCCACTACTGAAGAACTGGCAGTGGAAACCTGATGGTAGCAGCAGGTGGGGGTATCTGACCAACCTCCTGTTAGTATACTAACTGAATTAGACCTTGTCTATGCAAAGGCCTCAAGCCATAATGAGGATCTTGGTAACAGAATGGGAAGAATCTATATCAAAAGTGATGAGAACACAAATTACAGCAGTTTCTGAACCATGGGTAAGCATGAGGTGTTTTTCCTTGACCTAAGGAAGCACCTAAAAGGTTAGTGCTTCTGCGGTTTAAACAGTCTTTCTATCATGAACAGAACAGTAGGAAAAAGAGAAGAGAAAAATCTCAGTATATTTTCAAAGAAAACCTTACTTGTCTTTTAAGGTTTAGGATGTATGCTTGTCCATATCATACACTGACTTCCTGAAATAATGAAATGCTCTATATCAGTAAAAACTGATCAAAGACTCAGTCTGAGTGTATCACTGAAAAATATTACTTATTTCCTTGCAGAGCATGTTTAGTTCTGAGAAAAGGCAGTGTAGAAGAGCATGTTTTCATAAGGCAAGATTTTTCAGCCTTTTGACTACAAAGACCTCCTATGTCATTGAAAATCTGAGGATCAAAATAAGACTATCAAAGGGTATAAGTGGGTGTCTGAAGCTTGATTTTGATTAGATTTTGTTCATGTTTTGGTTTTGGGAAACATTGCTATTAGTACTCTACCAGAAGTGGCTAAAAACCTGCATTCAATGTAAAAAGCTTATGTGTAAAAGCTTATGTACAAATGTTTCTTTTAAGGTGTCCATGTTCCTTTTTTAAAAACAACCTAGGCAGTTACAGTACACTCTTGTTGCACACTGCAGCACAGACTAGATATCCTAAGGTTAATGATGACTTAACTATCTCTGGGACCAGGAGTTATGTAATCAGTCCTGTGGTTTTCCTGAAAAGAAGTCGGCTAAAGGGTAGCATGATGAGAATATGCTTCTGCGGCATAGTTGCTCTATGTGGCCTGTGTATTTGTTCTGTAGTGAAGTAGGACAGATGTGAGCTTACTTGGCTGAAGGCAATAACACTCAAAAGAGGTGCTGTACAAAATGGATGTGGCTTATGACTACTACATCTGACTGTATGTAGACTGTATTTTGTAGACACATGAAAATCTTGCCTTATTTAAAATTTTTTTACTTTGTGATCAGCCTAAAAGACACGACTGCATTCAGTTGTATAATTGTAATATTACTTGAGTTGCAGTAGGACCAAGAATTCTTAGCCAAGATCATGATTTACGTGGCAGGCAGTACTCGCACAATAATGAACTTCTTCCAAGGAAAGTTTACTATGCTTAAACCTGTTAGAATTAGTTTAGCTAGAGCTATGTAGAGCTCAGTGCAGACTTGTTTATGCTCTTTTGCGCAGAATTATATTGTAGAGTGTAGCTGTAGAAAAACATACTTTCTGGATTCATTTGGGCTTTGAGCAGCTGGTCACTGTTTTCTCCAACTTACCCCCTTTCTTTTCTTTACCTGGTGGTTTTCAGCTTACTGATAAAATGATGCTGTACTTAAACTCATGTATATTTTGTAGATTGTGGTACAGTGACAACTATTTTTTTTTAACTGCTTTTACGGCCACGGAGCGGGTATTTCATGCTACACATATGAACTTTCCAAAAACGCTAGTGGGAGACTTGCCCAATTAGAGAGGGGAATGTTCTTGCAGTTGAGAGAACTATGGTGCACAACTGGTTCTCTAGTATAGATGTGGGAGCAGTTGGCTGTGTTTCTTAACATCTTTTATAAAAGGTACAAGTGGTGAAGTAAAAGCACAGAGTTGGAGTAGGAAGATCCAGAGCACTAGTTCATGCCTTTTATACATTAAAAAAGGATATATATGTTATATATGTATACATACACACACACACACACACCAAGTAGTTCGTATTTAAATTTTCTGAGAAGCTAAGTGACTTCCCCCCCTCCCCCTCGCCTGTCCTTACGCCTATACGGCATTTTTCAGTAACCACAAAATAAAAATTGTGATTATTATATATAAGATTGTATGTTTTGCTGTGGTATTCTTCTGTATATATAGATATCAAGATAACTACAGATTATTTAATGACAGCCTTTTGATCCTGTGAATGTGTCAGCGAAGGAAAAAGTGTTTCTTTTCATAAAACTGCTTTCAGGCATCCTTGAGGACACATTAAAGTGATCTCCTTAGTCATATTTAGTAAGCTAATTAACATGATTGGAGTGTGCATTCCTTCCTTATGATTAACTCTATGGCACTGAAAGGAAAACTAGGTAAAAAGTCTTACCATGGCACTAAATACATTCTTATATTCTGAATTGGAATGCATGACACACTGGCTACAGTCTAAGTAACTGTTTTAAGTGTTTTGAAAGCAGCAAGGGCATAATTCAACTTAAGCTCTGATTTTCTTCAGTTGAGCTATATAGGGCCTGAAACAACTTGGGCAAACAGTCTGGAAAGTTACACTGCTGTTCATCCTGTTGCAGAGGAATTGCTCGCTGCTTTTTATGTGGTGGTGAATTCTGCTCTATAAATGCAGCTGAGGAAAAAAGCTGAAAACAAGTTTTTCTTTTTATAGAGCCTGTTAATTTAAATTCTTGATACTTCTAGAGTTTAAAAATTACTCAATTTGGTTTGATAGAAAGTAAGAAACTGCTGTGTCCCAAGGGACTTCCAACTTTGTTTAGATACATTTAAATTTTTTAGTAACTACTGCATTGCCTGAGTTATGTTTAACAAACATCTTAAGGATTAAATTCCTACCTTTCCTTCAGATTTACTGTCGGTATTTAACTATTATTCATGTATATCTCTAAAGTACAGAAATACTCATTCATTTGTGAGTTGGATTATATGATCTCCAGTGGTCCCTTCTAACCTAATTTATTCTATAATTGTATGATGTGTAAATGTTTGTGGAAAAGAAGAATTAACTGGCAAAGTGTATTTGGGGAAAAATGCTGTCGGTTCAGATCTTACTAGCCAAGCACGTCATGTAACTTGCAGTTGTTTAACAGGACCGTCGTCTAAAACAGACGTGCCCCTTCCTAGTTACCTGGCCCTGACAGGCTGTTTCAGCCCCTGTACCTCAGTTTCCATGCTCATTGCACACATGCATGGGAAGTTAAATTGGAGTCTTTTGGCTTACACTTTACAATTGCTGCTTGTGTAGCTGTAGCTTCTGTGAAGGTTTTTCTTTATACCACCTTTTTGGCTTGCAAATACTACTATTCAGATACTGTTCATACTGCACAAATGCAGATCTTACAGATGGACTATCTGATAACTTTTATCTGCAGAGGATTCAGTTTTGTCTGAAAAGTATTCTAAGTAGCCCAAGAGAAGTCTCAGTAGGACAATTTATTTTGGGTACTTCTGCAACTGTCACATTTTAAAATGAGGAGACTTCACCTGCAACTTTAAATACTTTCATGGTAAAAAATACTAACGGCTAAATTTATTCGTTTAAGAATCTAAAATTGCAAGTTAAGACAAAAGCCTAGCAAGGTAGGTTTCTTCCATATTATAGAAGTATTGGAAGAAGGAGTCATATGAACTTGACTTAAGCAATAAATTAATATGTGAGTTTAAAAACAAGTCAGCATTAATGCTCCCTCAGCATCAATTTAGCTTTCCTAGTTTAGGAGATTTAAAAACTATGGATTTAATATTTGTCTTAATTAGTGTAGCAACACTGAAATCAGTAGAACATGATCATTCTGTACTAACTCATGTTTTTCGACAATAATCAGCATTGTTGAAGTGCATTTGGCAAAATCCCAGAGACTGGACCTAATCAAAAAGGGAGAGCTAGTATGTGAAGAACTATGTTGCTTGTGAGTAGGTGTGGTATGTAAACAGGTGGATGAGTTGCATATCTACTGCAGCAGCCCAGCACAGTTCTTTTGATAGAAAGCATCTGTCCTTATGAGATAGACTGCATTCGCGTAGTTCAGTAGAATTTGTATTAGCTTCATTACATTGTCATTTGTTCTTTCCTCAGAATGGTAGTGAGGCTTTCTGACTGTACAGAGCCTAAGTGTCAAGAGATGCAGCTTTTCAAAGTCTCTCTCCTGAAGCCTTTTTATTATTATTATTATTTTCTTGGCAAGTTACTCACAGCTCAAGTTGCAGATTAAGCTCATTGCAAGGTCTAGCTATGTTCAGGATAATGTGTGCCAAATTAAAATAGAATTGGAGAATATGTGGTGTTGTAAATAAAGGCGAAAGCTGCAACTAAATCAGAAGTAAGATACAGTTTATTGCTGAGCAGCCTGTTGGTGGCCCAGGAATAGGGCTGATGAGAATGGTTAGTGTCCTGAGCTTGAATTGGAGCTCGTGGGCAACCTATACAAGCACTATAGTTGGATATCATATAGGGTTCTGATTTATATTACAGGAAGGTCCTGAGTGAGGTTATTCTTGTAGCTGTGAGTGATCATATGACTGGGCTAGGCTGGATCTTGGCTTAAAGAGAAGCCAGGATGAGATTAATTTGGGTCAATTTGCATCACTGTTAAGAGTGCTTGGTAATTAGTGGACTTGATAAAGCTTAAGCGAAACTTACAATATTTAATCTGTAGTATGATGATAGTCTATTTACTGTGAAGCAAAGATAAAGCATACTTTAAATGATAAGGATCACTTTCATTAAAGTTTGATATCTATGAGATTAAGAATACTATAGTATTAACCATAAGAGAGAAAAGTCAAAGTGTGTTTCAATATTTGAAAATGTGCCCTGTTTCTCTATTCCTGATACACTTGCATAGAAGTCCATTGACATAATGATATTCTTGATAATATGCAAAAATATGCTGTTCCATGGTATTGGGCTTATAGTATAAGTTCAATGCTGATGCTAAAGCATGCTACTTACATAAATAAAAGTACGTAATACATAAACCTGTATTACTACAAAGACTGAGTTTAGTTGATTAAACCATGCTTAAATTATTGGAAGACAACAGCCTTTGGTGGTGTAATTGTGATTGTATTAAGATGGAAAAGCAACTGCTATGTTCCTTGGAGTTAGGTTGAAACAGTCGTATGATGTGGTTATTTAATACTGAATACAGAGCTATAGGCAAGGAGTTCTTCAGCAGAATTGCACAGCTTGACTTCTGTGTTTTCATGTGGGTTTGGTGTGGTTTATTAACTGCCTGCTCTTAGTTTGCTTGAACAGAAGTCTTATTTTAGCTCTGAGATACATAGATGTAGCTCTCACTGATATTGTCCAATTCCTAATTTATAGCTGTTTTTTGTCAGGTTATCAGTCTGTCTTCATTTAGAGATCTTTCCATGTTTCATCCTGTAGGATGGCTGTCAAACTATTTGAGAAGTTACCTGCAGTTGAAGACATTAATGACATTAATACTCTTTTGGATTAAACTTTTTTTTAACTAATTTTGAGGGAACAGGTTCCTATTAAAATGAGTAGGATTTGGTAGTAGCAGCTTTGAAAGTGTCCTTCACTCAAAATAGTAATTATTCCAGTCTTAAACCCTGATAAAACTGAGACTATTCATGAGCCTACTCTTAAATACTTGCCAAATGTTTGCACAGTTAGGCTTACTGAAGCCATTTATTAAAGTTAGCTTTTTTTTAATACAGCTAAATGGAAAACATGGACAGGTTTAGGAGTTTGTCCACCTGAGCCTTATAAAAGTGTGCCTGAAAGGATGGAGGAGAGGCTAGTGAGAACAAATTGGGGAAGAATATCAACAAAGAAAACAAGCCTTTGTTTAATGAGATTACTTCCTTGGTTTTGAGACAGCAGCAGACTGAAGAACTATAACAAGGTATTCAGTGCCATCTCTAAGAGGATGGGAGTTGCAGAGCTATGTGGATGGGAACAAAATCTGAAGGAAAGTAACTTGATTCCGTTCATTTTATCTACATTACAAACAACGCTGCTATTAAAGTGCATCTACAAGCTCTACTGTTTCTTTACAGCTGTTAGAGCTTGTGCTTTTTTAGTTATTGTACAGCTAATTCTTTCTTGATTGCATAGTATTGGTAAGGTCAGTGAACATTTGTTTCAAGGAGCAGGCTGATTAAGAAGCTATGTTACTGCCTTTTTGTTTGGACTGCCAGAAGCGGGAAGCACAGAGCAACACTACTACTATATATTTTGCCTCTGTCTATACAGAGGCAAAATGTGATTATAAACTTTGCATACTAAGTTCAATCCTTGTTTTCCACAAGCGAGTGGGGAACAAATCACTTCAGGGAAATGCTGGCTGGAGGTAGAGCTATATCCTCTTTCCCAAATCAATACATAGGTAATAGCAAAATGGAAGATGCAGCCTGCACCTCCACTTTTTGCTGTGTGCATCACTGGTCTTGAGAAAGTGTATGGTGCATTGTTTCTGATGAGTGCATCTGGGTGGGAGATGACTACATTTGAATTAGCAGTTCTACTGTATGCAACTTGTTATCAAACGCAAAACATACACTAATTTATTGACTGCTGCTTCTGTGGCAAGGTATCACTTGGTTTTACAGCTCTGTGCCAATACTTTCTTCTGAAAAGGTACTTTATCTTGAAGACTGGGGGAGTTCATATCACCCTACTTCAGGACATCAGGCACAGTACAGGGCTTATTATTCCAACCACACTCAGATGAGTAAGAAACACAGATCTAGAGCCACAGTGCCTGAGTTATGTGGAAAAAATTCTGAATTGAAACAAGTTCAGATTATGCCTTCAGTTTTGGGGGAAAAAAAAGAAAAAGAGAAAGAACCTGCTACATAACGTGCTATATAGTGTAATTAGAAAAGGCTAGCTTTCTAAAATTGGATGTCACAAGAAGGTAACGGTCAATCAACAGATCAGTGATGCTTTATTACAAAAATATTTATAATCTGTAACTGCTAATAAGACCTAAATTGCTTTCATTAACAGAAAATTGTTGGTATTTTTGGCAGTATAGCACTGTAATAATAAAAATAAGCTTCTCATGAAAATACTGATTTCTAAACTACTAATTACTCTGTATTTTTTCACTGTGGCTGTGAATATCTTGGTGAAGGTCTAGTACACTTAATGAAATTATGGTCTTAAATACCATCATGCTTGTTTTTAAAGTTTCCAAGTCAATTTTAAAAAAACAACAACTGTTTCAATATACTAAAGGTTTTTACTGTAAATTTAAATCTAGAAGCAAAAGAATTGTCTTGATTCTTTTCAGAATTTCAGTGATTTCATCTCTTAGTTAAAATGTTTTTTTTTTTTCCTGAATCTTATCAGAGAATGCTGCTTTATGGTAGACTGTACTTATAGATTACTGTCTCTAAAATGACTTTTCAGTATAATTGTCCTACAGAAAAGAGCAGGGGAGAGCTAAGTCATATGCTCCATTTTTACAACTGCATTCCATAGAGGGCTCCATATGTTTACCTTTAGCTGACTTTAGACTTTGTGCCTTTGTGGTTGCTGGCAAGAGCAATTGAATTCTTTCATGGCTATTAGTTCAGTAAGGAATGTGAAGCCACAAACAAAATAAGAGTAGAATACAACATTATGAAACACAAATAATCCCTGATGAGATGCGTGTCTTGAGTAACGATATAGGAATGCTTTACACCTATCTTTATTTTGACTGTTAGGCTTGAAAATTCCAAAAGGGGGCAATCTTGCCCTCTGTCCGAAAGCTTGTAACTATAATTCAATTGAGAAAATAGAAGTGTAGTGGTTTCAAAGGTCTCATTTACCTTAGCAGAACTGAAACTTCGTGCATAAATGATGAACTTCTAGGAGGCATTTGTTTGATTAAAAAAAAAATAGAATCATCACTGAGGTTTTAAACTTTGTTAACTGCCATATTATGAATACATGTGGTCACTCTCAAGGTGTTATAATTAAAACTATCTCATGCCTTCAGCTGTAGAGAACAATCATGTTGACGGAGAAAACCATAGAAAAGTCAAATTATACACTTAAACAGCTCTTAGGCATAAATCAAACGTGTTTATGATGGAGTTTAAGGAATAAAAATAGAATCTCAGACTCATCCTATTTTTTCAGCTGATTGCTACTTACAAATTTAAGACAAAAATGTGTACCTGCTCGAGGAATGTAGTAATAGGAAATGTAATAATAGTACAACTGAAGTTGTGCAAAATATTTATACTTTGATCTTTCTGTAAAGTAAGTGTAAGAAATAACCTGTAGCCTTTTGAAAAGGGCCTTCAAGGAATATGCCAATCACTCTTTTTTAATAGCTTTAGTATTATGTGTTAATATATATATAATTTTTCTGTAAGATTCCTGTTTTCTTTCTATATACTGTCTAAATAACAAAATTGTGTTTCATAATTTGACAATAATAACTATAAAAAAGACTTCATATATACGTGTGTGTATATACATGAAACTATAAATATATGTGTGTATATATGCATACTGGCTGCCAACAAACAGTATTTCTGTAGTGTGTTAGAAATTCAGGGTTGAGCAATATGGAAGTGTCTTAAGAGGAGTAGTCATGAGTGTAAGATAATGGGTTAGTTGTACATAAGCATGTGCAACAGTGTGGGAAATTTGACCATGATACTGGGAAGAAGGGGAAAGCTGCACATTAGAAATGGAGAGAGCAAACGTGTCCTGGTCATTTGGGGAAAGTGAATAGTCTGCAGGTGAAATGCCATCCATGTTCCTTCCCATTCTCTTCTCTCCCTGTGATGTAGTAAAGCACTTTGTGTATACAAATCTATATCCCTGTCTTTAATAGTGGTGCAGTATGGTTTGGAGGAAAAGATAGCATGTTTTATTAGACCAGCAGATACAGTTGAAGCAGACAATCCAAGACAGACAAGTCTTCAGTTATAAAAGACCTTTGTCTTTTAGTTCAGTAAGGAATTTGAAATGGCAATTTTCAAGATAATAGAGGATTGTCAATGCGTGTTCTGAATTTAATGATGTTAATGAGAGAAACAGTCCATAGGTGAAGAATGACAGACACTTCTGTAATAGAGGGAAGTGTTAGCACAATACAGTTAGTAATTTCTGCAAGTCAGATTAGGAGAGGTGGGCAACTATTTAGTTAACATTGAGCAACTAGCAGAGATGAGTTGTGGGGAAAACTAGTGCTATAAAATCAACATTTCTGTGGAGTCCATGATTTTTAGTGTATATATATATATATATATATAAAAATATATAAAAATAGTTTTACGGGATGAAATTATTTTCATAATCTTCATATTTTGTAGATCTCTCTTGCAAATTAGGGCTGAGAAGTCTGAGATGAGGTTGAGAAGAGGAGGACACAATGCAAATAACAGCTGTTTTGCAAAACTACTGAAACTTTTGAATCCACATATTTCAGCCTCCTTCGGTTCAATCAAAAAGAAGGCCACAGGAAATTAATGAGAAGCGTTCTTGGTCTTGACTATGTATCTCAGGATGCTAGGGTCACATCCTTTCAGTGTTCTCCACATACTGGCTGTCTGAATATTGTTTTCTACTTAGACTAAGACTGAATCTGTTGTGCGTTCATGATTTTGGCATCTTGCTGATAACCTCCTGCCTCAGAAACCAATACTTTAACTGAAATAGAGCCAATATGTTAAAATGAAAGATCTGGTACCTTAGATGTGCTATTTGTAACAGGACAGATAAGATTTGGTGGGTGGGAGGGAATGCAGGTTACATCTGAGGTGTATTCTGATTTTGGCCTTATTTTAATTAGAGTACTTCTGATGTTTAAAGACTTGAAAGTTTTTTGGTAGACTTCCAGATGCTGATATTTATGAATTAAAAATCATCATTGTTCATTTATCTCTCTTTACTCACAGTTTGTCCCTGTTACACTGGAGCTGTATATTTTCCCATAAGGCCAAATCCTATGATTAGTTATTACTACAGGGAGTCTGGTTAAAGCTGATAGATTGCTTGTATATAAAAAGCATTGCAGCTTGTGGTGTTTGGAAGCTTGAGCTCCAGGCCATTCGATATGAATAGAGAGGCCCAGATTCTTAGCCTGTGCATGCCTAAGTAGCTCTGACCCCTGATTTGCAGCAGAGAAAATGACTGATATGGTTCAGTAAAGCATTATGGTTAAATATTTTCATTAGATGTAAATAAAGCTCAAATTATGGTACCACTTTTTGTGATATGCAGTATACATTAAAAAAAGTGATACGATTTTTTGCCTTGCTTCACACTGATATGATACAGACTATTTTAAACCCAGGTATCTTTGTACCCTCCAGAGAAGATGACCATAGCTATTGCTTCACTATCTGCTTACATGCTGGAAAGAGTTATTTGGGATTTTGTCTTTCTGAAAGAAATGTTTACTTATGGATCTTTTTTATTGTCACATCCATGGCATTTTTAAAGTAAATAGGAGTACAAGGTTTATATTATTTTAAATGTATATTGTATTTGTCTTCCCAACACTGTGGTTTTTAGTACTGTGAATAACGTAGTATGGAGCCAGCCTATTAAACAGCCTGTTTTTGTAAGGAAACTGTTAGTCCACCTACAATATTCTATTGCTTACTGTGTTCTTCCAATATGCTTAGCATTCCACAACCTAAATGATCATTTGTTGAACAAATTCATGCTTTTATTAGTCAAAATACAGAGAAAACAGAGCCCCCCTGTTTCAAGATATTTGCTAATGCACGGTTAATTATCACATATAGCTTACTATAATTCATTTTACAGGGAGACCTCCTGCAGGTAACATACTAGCAGTTTATGAAGCAAAATAACCTCGCTATAGATTAGAACTGTTTCACTGCTGGTCAGACAGTTGCTGCTTCTAGGCCTTCTCACTTCACATTGCTAATTTGAACAAGGCTTTATTTTTATATTTGTCAGCAGCAAGACTGTAGCATGGTTGTTAAACCTCTCCCAGGCCTAATTAGAGTAGCAATGCTAGCATTCATAATGAATCTCGTGTCCTGGGTTGGAGGAGGTAGCCGTGGTGCTACAGTAGCTTCCTGGCAGACAGTTGCTGGCAGGTTTAAGGTAGCTTGTGGCTTGCAATATTAAGTGACTGTTGAAATTCATTGACTCCACTGCGGCTTATGTGTCTAGATGACAACAAGTTTACACGGTTCTTTTATAGTTACAGCAAATGGGTCCATTTAAATATTTATTAGGTGATTATGGTGATGTGAAATGGAAAAAAATTGCAAAGTACAGTATTGCATGTATAGCTGTTTTAACTGTGTGTACAAAATAGGCCTGTGGTATCACTTGAAATTACAGCATCTTTTTTTTCCTCATAAATATTTATAGTGTATCAGTAGCTAGGAATACTAATTTATTTGCATTTTGTTTCTTATTTAATTTGACATCCATTTGGTTAGCCATTAAAGCACTCACTCTGATTTGAATGAAGGATATTTCAATCAGCAGTTGAATGGCATTTTGATTGCTGTGAGTGAAGTTCAATTTTAGGAGTTCTTTATGAGACACAGAGAGGAGCATTACCTGTGTGTGCTTGATGATGGGAGCCTCTGCAGAAAACTTGCTTTTCCCAAACTTTTTCTTTTGAACAATTTGTCAGAATTGTTGGCTTAAATTTAGTCAACTTGTGTTACTTCGTTCTTCACCTGACTTTCAAATGAAAGTGAAAAGAACACCAAAGCTTGGTATAAACTTCTGCCAAATTAATCAAGAGCCATTGTCAATTGTGGATATGAGCTGAATGCTAGAACAAACTCTTAGGTATATAGATAAAAGGATTAAATGCAAACAGGAGAAAAACCAAATTCATTAACAGCTTTGCAGCTACTGTTTACTTTCTTAACAGCGACAAAAGGGATGGGAGTGAGTCAATCCCATCCAAAGGCATGAGAGAACATGATAATATTCAAAGCTGTTAGAGCAAATGTGTACATTGAAAATTGTCAGTGATAGCATGGAAAACAGGCATAGTGAAGAAAAATCAAGCATAGCACAGTAAGTTGCCTCTAATATATATTTTCATGTCTATATTATATATATGTTCAGATGTGTGTGTATAAACATGAAAAATGTGAGATAGACTCTATCTCTATCTTTAGAGAATAGTTAAATGTGCTAGAACAGTTTTGCTCATGATAGTACTGAACTTTGCTCTTATTTGGTCATTTAAATTTGCTATAGGTGGGCATAAAACTTCCCAAATCTGTATTTTTATAAATCAGAGATAAATCTGAGGTCGGCTGTTGTGACTGACAAAGGCAGCAGACTTCAGCTCAGGTAACATGGTTATGTGTTTTGAGGTATTGACCAATATGTATCAGCAGGCCTGGTCTGTGCCTGCTAATTCAGTGCAAATATTTTCTTTGATAGGTTTCCTTTCAATTTCAGCAGGCTTGGGACATTTCATACTCTTGTATTGAAAATTAATTGGAAGTGAGTTGCATTTAATTGGGCCTTCCCTCATTCAGTATTCCACTTGTTTTGCATTCCTTCATTCTCCTTTAATGCTTTCCCTTCATTTCTGCCACAGTCTCCCATGGCCGCCTTTGCTCTTTAAAAATTGCAAACAATTATTCTGTTTCTTTTGCAAGGCGCAGATAGGAGTATTTTTGAAATCTACTGTTGCAACAAGCAAAAGTAAGTTTAGAATACAAACCAGCACGTTTGACGTTTAGAAGACTACCATGGTTAATACGAATATACTGATATTTCCAGAGAATGATGATGAGGATGGTAATATCCTTATTACTGCAGCCAATTTTGTTAGTTATTGAAGAATGCAGTTGCTCAGCCCAGAAATACTGACACCAACTTAATTGGAGATGAAGGTTCAACATGAGGTTCAACAAGGGCAAGTGCACAGTGCTGCACCTAGGGAGGAATAACCCCAGGCACCAGTACAAGCTGGGGGCTGACCTACTGGAAAGCAGTTCTGCAGAGAAGGACCTGGGAGTACTGGTGGATGACAAGTTGACCGTGAGCCAGCAATGTGCCCTTGTGGCCAGAAAGGCCAATGGTCTCCTGGGGTGCATTAGGAAGACTGTTGCCAGCAGGTCGAGGGAGGTGATCCTGCCCCTCTGCTCAGCCCTGGTGAGGCCTCATCTCGAGTACTGTGTCCAGTTCTGGGCTCCCCACTACAAGAGAGACATGGAGCTACTGGAGAGAGTCCAGCGTAGGGCTACAAGGATAATCAGAGGACTGGAGCATCTGTGCTATGAGGAACGGCTGCGAGAGCTGGACCTCTTCAGCCTGCGGAAGAGAAGACTGAGGAGGGATCTTACCAATGTCTGCAAGTACCTGAAGGGAGGGTGTCAAGGGGACAGGGACAAACTCTTTTCAGTTGCCCCGTGTGACAGGACAAGAGTCAATGGGCAGAAATTGAAGCACAGGAAGTTCCACCTGAACATGAGGGGGAATTTCTTCATTGTGAGAGTGATGGAGCACGGGAAGAGGTTGCCCAGAGAGGCTGTGGAGTCTCCTTCTCTGGAGATACTCAAGGCCTGCCTGGATGCAACCTAGCCTGTCTAACATAGAATCATAGAATCAGTAAGGTTGGAAGGGACCTCTGGAGATCATCTAGTCCAACCTCCCTGCTCAGCAGGGTCACCTAGAGCATGTTAGACAGGGTTGCATGCTTCTGAAAAGGAGGTAAGTTACGCTTGCAAGCAGGATAAGAAAATTCCAAGAACAAAATTGGAGACCTGAAGCTGAACTACTACTGTCTCATCAAGCTCCTGGAATGTCCATAGGCTTCCTTATGACTATCTGTAATATAGCTAGGACTGGGATTTAGTCTGCTCCATAGAGCACAAGATTAGCTGTTTTGGTTACTTGAGTAGTACTTATTTCATTATTAGTAGCAGGAAGTGGGACAGCAGTTCCATGGGGATATGCGTAAGGTTGCCTTTATCTCAAGTTTGGTGACCGTGTTCAGAATTGAGACAGATAATGACTAATGACTGAAGGATATTACTGCAGTTTAAATAGTAAAAATTTGTGCTAGTGCTTTATTTGGGGGAAAGGCTGAGTTGAGAATGGGTTGTTCAATCTCTTTTCGTGTATGAGTGAATTTCTCACAGCAGAAAACTTAAAAGCTCAGATGAGGAATTAACACATTAATAAATTGCCTTTGGTAATTGGGTTCAGACAGCAGCTGAAATGAGTTTGACGTACTCTGCAACAGTCTTACTTATTCTTGCAAGAAAAGCAGCAGCTCTTTACCTTATGCTGGTAGCCCAAATGAAAAATAATTGATAATTGCTACTGTGTCCTGATACAATGGTTGGTTCGTGACACCTTCTGCTTCCATGGTTCCTAGATCACCACTGCTTTGGGCACTAGCCTATGCCTTGTGAGCTTTGTCAGAGAAGCCAGATGCTGTGTGAAGTTAAAGGCTGTGGTTCCACTCGTCCCATTGATGATTTTACTAAATCTCTGGTATATATTTTCCATTTACTTGGACTTGGATGATGTATTTCTGTTGTAGCTCATAGCTTGGAACTTGCAGATCTATTTCTGAGCCCTAAAAAGAGCAGTATCAGACATTTCCTTTAATTTGGTACTTTATTGGCTATTTCTATGTGTCTTTCTGTTCGGAGTCCAAGTTGTTCAGTTGCTGTTTGTGCAAGGAACTCGGGCATCTATTACAGAGTTTTGGATTCTGCTTCAGACTTGTGGTGCCTAATTTTTAGGCAGCTACAATGTATATAAGTAGTCCATAATTATTTATCCTCGGGCATCAGAAATTTGTGCTTTATCTCTGCACTGGTTTTGAGTGTGGTCCTACTAATGCCAAAGATGGTAAGTTAAACTTGCAATTCAGGAGGAAGGTACGTCAGTGCAAAGCCAGTACCCTCAAAATGGCTGTGTACTTGTGCATACACAGTAACTCTCAGTCTTTAGGGTTGTCAATCTGATTTCTTACACAAGCACTAAATTCATTTAAAAGAAGACGAGGGGGGAAAGAACATTCTTTAGCTCTTTGAGAGTCTGGAAGTTCTGTGCTACTGTTTGCTCAGATTTTCCAGCGAGATCACTTCCTGAATGGGGCATAATACGAATAAATGTTCTGAGATAGGTTCAAAACTTCAGCATGTCCAGTTTAGTAACACCCCATCAGTAACAAAGCTCAATTTGGTTCAAGTTTTGCAGTAAACTCAGAAGTTTCACACACATAACTCAGAATAAGGTAAGTTTTGCTGTGTTTTTGCTTGATATTTCATTAAATGTTAAATCTTAACAATACTATTCAGATTTTTAAAGCACCTTAATCTGTTATTTTCTCAGTGATCCAAATTGTCCCCCCCAGTGAATTACTCTGTAGAACAATTTGGTCTGAATCAAAAAAGTTCAGGATTTCATCCTAAAAGTATCTGCCAGGTACTTGGTTTTACCTCCTTATAAAATACTATGGCAAAGATGGTTTGCTGAATGTCTAAAGTAGTATGGATATCATCAATTGTTTTAATGGGGAAAAAAAAAAAAAACCTATATAAAGACCAACATCCTATACAAACACAATGCAAAAGATCTCTCCCCAGTACAAATTCCAATGCAAGCCTACCTGGGAAAAGAGACATAAGATAAAACATGAAGTTATAACCAGCTAATGGTTTGTGCTGGAGCTTATGCAGTTCTTTTGCTAGAAGTAGTTCTTAAGAATCACTTTCCACAAGAAAGTGTTACTTAAGGGCTTTTAATGGCTCTTCCACTTCTATTCATCGTTATAGCCCATCTCTGCTCTTTCACTGAGTAGCTAAAATGGTTTACACAGCATTATAGAACTGTTCCAGATTCAGATGTAGTGTAAACAGCAGCCATCTCCAAAATGCAGTAGGCATATATAGTTATACAGAAGTTTATGATGACCAAAATATAAGAAGCAGAACAGAGCTGGTCAATGTAAGCTGCTGCTTTCTGTGTAAGCTACTAGTTGAACTTCAGTGAAGTATCCAGGAAAAGCCTTGGAATTTGCTAGCTGCAGTCATGTTTTTTTCCTGATTATTAAGCATTAGTAAGCACTACGTTAACTCTTCTCTTCACTCGTTATAGTGGCATCCTTGTATCACTTCCAGTTCCTGCAGTATGTGCACTGTCCTGGACTCCTGAAGTTTCTTTAATAAAGCAGCCTTATGCCTCCCGCCTTGCTCTTCCTAGCTGTAAGGACACTTGATCAACGTTTGAGTGTGTGTGTGTGTGTAATCTAGTATTTTGATACTACTGTATTAATCCTGTCTGCTGAATGATCTGAATTTTTGAAGGAGAATCGGTGAAGTATTCACACATACATGATTGGAAAAAACCTGGATGTATGTGAAAGCAGAGCTGAGTGTTTTGGCTCAGTGGTATTATGCTGCAAGCATGTTTTATTCTATTAATTCATGCACAGACTTTCTGATGTTCAGCTAGCCACCTTGGAGCTATGGCAAAATAAATGCAAATCTGCAGAAAGGCCCCTCTGGAATAATTGTTTGGTGTCCCTAATGACTTATGGATGTCAGAAGCAAGATCTGTAGAGGCAGTATATTAGACTAGCTCAAGTTATATTTGAAAGAAAAGGGAAAAATTTGGAAAGAAGACCTTGCTGAAGACTGTATGGATGCACCAAACCCTTCAGCTCTTGATTTCAAGGAAGAGTAAGGGGGAGGAGGGAACTGGAGTTTTACTTAAGCAAATACAAATTAATTAAAGAAATGTTGTAATATGTTGGCTAAATTAAGTTTACATATGCATTTCTGTCTTGAAGTATTTGGTTTCACAGATTCTTTGAATGGAGAGAGGATTTGTAAATGTTCAATACAGTTAACTGCTCACCCAGTCCTATAGCCTTTTCTCCCTTGCCATAGGTTTGACATCTTGACTCAAAATAACATTAAATACTTTGTGTCCAAGAGATGGCTGCACTCTAGTAGTTGAAGTTATTGCATTTTTATACATGTCTCAAATGTTATAGGTCTATTACTGTCCTTATGTATTTATTCCAATAACACTATAAGGTGGGGAAGTACTGTTTTCTCCATTGCACTTGTACAGAAAGTGAGATGGGTCTTGTTCCAGCAATGGAAATTAAAATTTGTCTGAGTCAAAACTAGTTCCTTAACCAGTGAGCCCCTCATCTGCTGACATTCCTTGTTGTGATCCATTTGGATGGACGACCTCAGTTAGGGGGAGTCATGAAGAAAGCATGCAGGAGTGAAATCCATACTTCCTGCAATATGGTAAAATGAGACTTCTTTTTACAATATCAGGACAAATAGTTTTAGACAATCAGTGGCACAATGAACTGTATTGTATCTGTACATGATACAATGGGAAGTAGAAATCTATTTTTTGGTTGCATGAAAAATACGAGGTACAAGTTTCAAGGAGATCTCAGCCCTGGAACAAGTTGGAAACTTTCCAGTGGAACATTTTTCTCTCAGCTAATGCTGGTTCACCAAAATCTAACACGTTGCATGAAAATATGTCTATTCCAATGAAAGTTTTGATGGGAATGTGCTTGGTTTTCTGCCAACTCACCCGTTTTTCCCAGCTCTCTGCTCCCCAGCATCTAACCTGGAATTGTGCCAGAAAGTCAAGTTTCTCCACGTTCTTGGCCTGTTTGGCAGGCTGCCACAAAGGATGGGAGTCTGGGCTCACGAAAGTGGACAAGAAACTTTATACATGCACATATAACCATACAAATTCTCTCACAGGTCATTTAAATCTATGTCAGTTCATTCAAAGTAAAGGTTTTTTTAATAGATTTTTTTTAATATGACCATCCTATGGAAAATTTCCCAGGTTAGAATTTTCATTCCAGGTTACAGCTTAAAAATATTGGGAAAATGAAAAAATTTCCTTATAAGGGAAATACTGATCCGATGCAACTGCCTTTTGCACTACTGTCATTGAGACTATGCATCTGCTCCTCTTTTTCATTGTATAACAAAATTTATATTTGTAGCAGGTAACATGTTTGCACATGTCTTTTAACCTTATTGAAACAAGGGAATATTTTTAGTTTGGTAAATTCCTATTAAGCCACACGAAATAAGGCAAGCAATCTTCTTGCTAAATTTTAGTCTGTAGACTGAGAGGACAGAGGGACTTCAATGTTTTTTGACTGAATAATAAACAGAAATAGTCATATATAATGAAATTCTGGCTGAGAGGTCCCTGAAGCAGGAGCACTGTAGTGTACTTTTCCATAGCCTCAGTTCGTACACTGTAAGCTGCTCAGTTATGTTATATGAAAGTAAATAAACTTCAATCACAACTTATTAAGTAATTTCTAATGAAGGGGATGTGCTCATATTTGAGGCAAAAGCAGTTGATTCACGTAGTCATTAATGAATTCCTTTTCTGATTATTCTTAATACCATGGATTAGCATAACGAAGTCAGACTCTTTAGGGAATCACTACTTGCAAACAGTTAATTTTTCAGTCGAGCTTTTTAGAAGCTGGACTTTGCTACTATAAAGTTCTTGCTCTTTACCTATTTCATTAAAGAAGAGTTCCTGAGCAGAATTCCATTTCTGTGCAAAGTGGCATTTCAGTGGGCAAATTTGAGCCTCATTACCAAACCTTCGAAGAACTGTTCGTTTGTAATAACAGGGAAATCTTAAACGTTCTTAAGAGCAAGAGAACATCTTTGCTGTAAAGGGTGCTAAAACTGATACTAAACAGGGAGAGAATCTCTTTTCTTGTCAAACTGGTGGGGGGAGAATTGTTCTTTCTTTGTGGAGGACGTTGTGTAATAGAGTTGGAGGCTGGATTTTTTGGCAAAGGTTGATGTTGTCCTTGGCTCCCCCATAAAATTGCAATGTGATCTGTAATTGCTCCCTGTGTCCTTTTTTTCTGAATCAGTAAAATGGGAATAATAAGTAATAATAATAAGTATTCATGATCACATTGAGTACACATGTTTGTAATATGTTTAGATAAAATGCACTCTTAGAATCACTAATATTAAATAGGGACATTGAAAAAAAATTTTTTGTTACACTGGGAGTTTGACTATTCTAAAAATGCATGTTTTCACCTATGTCACTGTAATGCAGAAGGCGGCTCCATGACTGACAAGCAGCAGAAGAAAGTGAGTAAAGAGTATTTTGGTAGAAACTATAATTTGATCCTAAAAGCTGTTATCGCCCTTGTCATGGCTGAACGGAATCTCAAGATCTTTTGCTTCTGTTAACCTTGACATTGATCTATCAATAAAGAGAAGAAAATGGGATATACAGTGTGTGCGTGTGTTTGTGTATATGTATATATATATACACATACACACACATATAGATGTATATTTATGATACACACATGTATATAGAAGTTGATCAAATTAATCCTCTGAAAGGGAGTTTTAATATTAATAAATTTATAAACTGGTTGGTTTCTCCCACATTGACTCTTTCTTGCTAAAATGGTGTAGCAGAAACCTGTGTGTTAACTGTTACTTTCTAATGTCCCTAAATTGAACTCTCAGTTGCCCTCTCTAATCTCCTAATCTTTTTGCAAAGGAGAGCAAAAGGGCCTCTCTACAAAGCAATCCTGACTGCTTTATGTGACTCGTTGGGGTGAGAGCAAAAAGGGAGGAGGGTGCAACACATCATGCTTGCAAATAGAATTCAACATGTGCAATGAAGTGACAGCTGAATTCTTCAGGCCTTTATGTCAAAGCACCAGTGTTGGACTGTGGTGTGTATGCAAAGATGTCTCGTACTGTTATCTGCCTGGGGTTCTCTAATGGAAACAGTCTGACTGAGGGGAAAACATATCAGCCCAACCATCCTGAAAATAAAAACACAGGCATTGATTTCTTTCAGCAACTACCTTTTATAAAGTTCAGGTCTTTTTCGTAAGACTGAACTAGTTTTGACCTCTTTCCACTATTGGAACTAGCAGCTGCTCTCTGGTGGAATGAGAAAAATCTGATTTCCATAGAGAAGCTCATCATCTAAGGTTTTAACTTTTGTCTATTCATCCAAACATAACCTTGTATGTTTTTGATTGATCTGTAGATCTGTTGGAGTGTCAGATAAGTCTAGGCTTGAAAATCTGAGTTTGAATCCAAGTCTTTGTTTATCCACCAAAACAGTAAGGTGTTGAAATAAGTAATTCTAGAGAAAAAGGACAATGTCAGTATTTTATGATACTGTTTTTGGTGTGACCTCGGAGAGGGAAAGGTGTGATTGTGTTGTACATGGTATATCTGTTTTCAAAAGGAGACTGATTTTCTTGAAGCAAACAAAAGTTGTGAGATTAAATTCAAGATGTTTCTGTTCCCAAAGTACTCGCCTTTCTGAGAATTTCTAACTTTTAATGTTACCAGACCTCAAACTGGTGGTTAAATCACTTGTGTAGATACACACATACTGCTGTATTTGTTAGCACCAGGGACAAAGGTAAGAAGCAAGGATTATCAGATCCATACTGTGAATGAGATGGAGACCAGTGAGCCTCTATAGAACTTAAATTTGCAAATATTTTGGGGATTTACAAATGTAGCTAATGCAGTACTGGACCTGTGGGATGAAAGCAGTAGAGGAGAGCAGTCACAGAATAGAGCACTAAGGATACTTGCTTGGGCTGTTACAGGAGCCAATGGAAGTAAAGGCATCTCTTTAAAGTCTGTTAGCATTATGAAAAGCTTATACTTGTTGCTGTTACCTCTCTTTGTTTCCTGTTGTAAACTGGATCTGGTTTTGATTTCCCTTAATCCCAATGGATGAATACAGTAACTAAATTAAATTGTATGCAGTGATATTCTATCCCATCAGGTGGTGCAGATCAGTTCTACAGCCTCCTTTATAGTTGTCCCACATCAACTACTAATAGTTCCTCTTAATGGAAGAACTCCTGGGTGTCTTCATTTTTTCTTTGCTTACAAGATATTCTGGGGATTTTTTTCTTCTTCTTGAAACTGCATGTGCTGTTTTCGGTACTTAAGAGAGAGACTCCTAACGAAGCAGCCATTCTTAACCTATGCAGACAAAGGGAGTGGTTCCCCTAGCAACAGGCACCATGTGGAGGTTCTCAGAGAGCTCTCTTTTCCCCCTACTCGTGTTTTCTTTTAACTCAACATTTTGCACAGCATCTTGCATGGAGACTCCGACAGCTGAGCTTGAGGCAAACAGTTCTTCCGGCTCTAGCTAACCAGTGCTCGGAAGGCAATTGTTCTACGTTCATCAGACAGAAAAAATGATAATCATGGGTAAGTGAACTGGCACACAATCAGAGTTCATGCTGAGGAGGGGAAAGTTTACTGGCTGGCAACCAGAACTGTCCAGCACTTCCCAGTTGGCATGTACCTTTTTAACAGGGTTACCATTGTGGTGCATACCTTGTTTATTGGTATGATTGTGTGTCTGTATTTACATTTTAGGGCTTGGAAATATTAGTACAACTGGGTTCTCATCCTTAATAGGCTAATGATTTCCTTTGTAGCTCTGGGCATCTCACCTTGCTTCTATATTCCTTCCTCATCCACTAAATGGAGATATTATGCCATGAGGATGTTGAAAGAGCTGAGAAGTTCTGTAGAAATGTACCGTATTGCTTGGAAAATGCTATTTGTTTTTGAAGTTAATGCTAATGTGTGAAGAGTCTGAGATAGTATATTCATTTTGTTATTGAAAATTTAACTTTTCTGTAGACTGAACAAGCTACTTTTCCTTTGTGGTGCAATATTTATAGGCTTTAGGAGATAGGCATGTAGTGTCTCTGTGTGCATATATGTATAGAAGTTTGTGTGTGCTAGTATATAAATAATGAAAAGAAATTGCTCTATTTCTTCCAGACTGGCTATAGTATTGGCAAAGTAATATCTGTGTCTCAGGGAAATCCAGTATATTATAATATAATGGAATTTAATTTTTGTATGCACTACACTATTAAATACTTACTCTGCTGTCCCTGAAGTGTTATTTATGATCAGAGCTCGTCAGTCTTCAATGAAAAAGCCTAATGCACAAACTCCATAAGTTTATAGTAATTTCATTTAAAATGACATCTGAATTCATCCAATTTTAAGTTGGTTATTGCGGGGGACAACACTTCTGTGAGAGACAAATTTGTCTCACACAGTTTTTCCCAATTTAATGTACAGCATTCCTCTGATCGCAGTACATAAGGTTTAATTTTTGGTCACATTTAAATTAAAACTCAGGCATTTAAGTTCATATTTTGACAAATAGTACTGTATATTGATTGTTTGGATGCAGGCTTTCTTTGTTTCAGACATACGGATGAGTCTTAACAGTGTCGCAGTGAATATATTTGCCACCACAGGCCACTTAGTTGTTCATATTTTAAATGTGATTACTGCAGGAAAAAATAGATGATGGTAACTGTGTGCCGAGTAGTTACACACATATTGTGCATCAGCTGTCTACAGTCTTGTCAATAATATACTGTTACTACTCTTCCCATTCCTTGTGCAACATTGATCATCTACAAATCTATTGCTGTATGCTTGTACAGCACCCACTGAGTTTCTCCTAGGTGATCGAAGATTCAGTTAGTCATAATACTCCCTTTTGCATGGTCATTTATGATTTGTCTCCTAGCTCCAAATTAAGTGGAGAAACATTGTCATATTTGTGCCTGTATGAGCAATGTTATTTTTGTTCCCTCTTTTTATGCACTACCTCAAACAGTATTACTGCAGGAATCAGTTATACCCTCTAAGGTAGAGGACTGGAATATTTTACATTTAGTAGGTAGTGTTTGAGTTCCAAATTACAATTCAGGATGTATATTTTGTAAAGAAAATCCTGTCCATCATTCCTATTTTGTTCTTTTTAGAAAAGAGTTTCCTCGAGGATTTCTCTCCTTAATCAGTTCTCATGTTCTCATTTGGTGCCTACTTCTACAGTTTTCTCTCGTTAGTCATTTACCCCATCGTATTGAGTAGGCTCTGTTTTCGTTCAGGTGAACGAACTATCAGTCCTTTTGCCAGATCTGCTGTGGTTTTGTATGAATAAGCCACTGATAGGCGCTTTGAGTGTTACTTCAGATTTAGTAACAGGTTTTACAGTTATTAGTTGTAGTTGTACAGTGCCTTTTATCCAAGCATTTGAAATGCTCTGCAAATATAAATGAAACGTCCCCAGAGATCTAGAGATAGGAAGTGAAGACATAATGTAGGAAAGTAGATTAGATTGATACCGACACCTGTCTCACTTTCTTGATGATTCACATACAGGATGCTTGTAGAGAGTAAGGCTCCTCCTCCTGAAAAGGAGGTGGATGTTATTCTTAAAGATTTAAAAAAAAAAAAAAGATTGGCTTGCAGGAACAATTCAGAGAAGTTTCTTTAAGTGGCTTACAGCCAAGAAGTTGGATAAGTTTTTGTGCTTTTAGCAAGAAGGATAATCACATGAAGGATAATCACATACAGATCCAATTGCTGGATTCTACCATTTTTGTATACCATACAATTTTTCAACACCAGCTAAAGACAAGGCTTGTGATGTGAGTTATTTTCTGTTCAGTCTTATTTAAAAGATCAGCAGGCACAGATCCTCTGAAATACCTCTAGTGAAAAAGCAAATTATCTATTAGTTTTATCTAATCATGTCTTTTTATATTGTGGTCCTGTACAGGGGAAGTCTGGTGTGATACTGCCCTTAGTAATCTGTTTACATTTTCTGATCTGTCACTAAAATCTTACTATTCCATGGAGGGCAGATAAAGGACATCCTCGTCTGTAATGACTTTTAGCCTCTTTTCTGGGGCTCTGTGATTGGCTCTTGTGCATCTGTTTCAAATCTTGGCATTGTTTTGGCATTTTCAGAGTGCCTTAAGAGTTAGGAAGGCAGTACCGGTTGCCGTATGTACCAGTAGCTGTTGTTCAGAGAAGTAGCTAGAAGCCTTATCCTCTTGTTATATAAAGCCTGACTCTGGGTATTTCTGCTTGGCAGGTTTTGTAATGTAGCTAGTGAGATGTGCATGGCTCAAATGCAGGTTAGTCCACAGAACTAACGGCCCAGCTATTTGGTTATATATGCAGAGGAATGCAGGGGTGGGTGCAGACACACAAAGTAGACAAGGTGCCCTAAATCCTTCATTGCCCTAATATCCCTTTTAGCCACACTGTATCACTGAGCCAAATGGAATTGTTACTGTAGCATATACTAGGGTACTTCTACTGACATAGGTAACAAGCAGCTGTAGAAACATAGCAACAATGACCTTAGCTTTTTCCACGGTGATGAGAAGACAACTCTCCAAGGACCTGTGAGAGTATTCTGGTTTCTCAGGTGCACTAGTGCTGTCATGTCTTCGTTGCTAGTGTTGTCCTTGATAGTTTACTGATGACAAAACATGCTATAATCACATTCTCTTAGCTTGGTGTATAGGCATACTTGATGCAGTGAAAATGGTACTGGATAAACAATTGGAAAGTTGTTATATCCCTAAAATTTATTTCACTGGCACACCATATTGTCTAGACAACTCAGCTGAACCTGTAGCTACGTGGTGCACTTAAAATACTAACGACAGTTAGCAGTGCTCACACATCTTCTGCAGTGCAAAAGTAGGATATGTGAAAGAATTCAGCAAAGAGTTTGGGTAATGTAAACCTTGTATGTCTGTCTTTTTTTTCCAAAATCACAAACATCATACATATGAGAAGATTCAGTTTGTTTCTTCTCTCTACTTGAATGTTATCAATAATCTTAATGGGATAGCCCTGTGGGGAACCAGTATTTCTTCTTTGTTCCCTCATTTGTGATGGCCTGCTTTGTTAATTCTTCAGTCAGGTGGCTTGTGGAGTTGTTTTCTCCTGTTCCAATTACAAGTTGATATTACTTCATCAGTTTGAGTGCTGCCTTTTCATATTTAATTTCTGTTACTCTAACAATCTTTGGAGAAAAGATTCTTTCTTTTCCCTTCTCTTTCTGCTCTTTCAGCAGTATTCTGAAAAAACATATGAATGGATGTTTGCTATGCAAAAGCTATTCTAAATTACAACAGGTGAATCCTTGGGCTCATTCCAAGGTGTGAGTTCTGAGTTACATCTCTGAAACTGTCCAGCTTCAGTATAAAGGTTGAGTCCAATTTATTGGCAGGTCTTCAGGAGTGAATCTTGAGAGTTTGGAGAGCATTTTGGAGGAAGGTCTAGAAGTTCAGAATTGGCTTAAGGTTGATGTCTGTTCTTCCTCAGAAACATATCAGAAATACATCTCTGTTAGTCGAGGGTTAGGTTTCGGCCTTAAGGCAGCTGGTGAGTTGAGAAGGGTAGAAATCTGCAGGGGGATCCTAAAACACTCTTCTAAATCTTTTAAGGCTAATGTCTCCTTTTCTTTTTGCATCTTGACAGTGTTGAAATTAATGATCTTTGGATTTAAATTTCACATGGAGTCAAGCTGAGGAGTTGTACCTGAATCCAAGTTTTGTCTAAATACAAAGTTGCTGCAGCTTTTGTTCAGAGCTAATCCTTGTGTGAATCATATGGCAACGCTCAGCATGCCTGATCTCCTGAAGATGTTCCTTTGAGGTCAGCAATTGTCTCAAGCAAATATTTGCCACTTCATAAATCTTTGCTTGTATAGGCTGGATTGTATAGCCTCTTTTGGGGGCAGTGTGAGATTATACAATAGCTATCATGCATCACCATGGGAGTAACAAATTCTTTGGGAAAAGGAGACTAGATAGTCAAACTGAAACAAAATGTTTCTTGTAACCAAACTGAGTTTTAGATCAGTCAGATTGTCACTTAAAATGCATAGAGATTTACAGTCTGACACTGTAATGACTAAAATAGTATGTTGTGAAAGATGATATATGCAGTCAGTGTGCTTTTGAAAAGCAAAGAAAAAAGTCTGAAATATTTGACTGGATGCGTGAGCTGTACTGGAGCTGTAATAATATTTAAAATTATGACTGTTTCAAAAATTATTATAATGAAGTGTATCAAATTTTTTCAGAAGTTAATGTTGAACTAGAATTGCCATTTAGCCATTTGTACCTCTTAAAATATATATATCACTAGGCATTTTATGTATGGAAAAATTGATGTATGGTTATTGCAAAAGGATACGGAAAGGACCTGGCCATTTTTATTGGATTCTGTCTGGTGTGACAATACTATTTGGCTCACAAGTAAATGTAATCATTAAATTTTTATTTGATATATAGCCAGAAAGTTATTCTTTAAAAATAATCAACATAGCATTTTACATTATTTGAGTTGAAATTTAAACCAGATGATTGTATGTAAAGGGTTTTTTAAGGTAAATGGGCTGGTAATACTTTTTATGAAATATTTCATGTCTAATTAGTTAATGTTCATTATGTTAAATGTGACCTCCATTGCGTAATTCCTTCTGTATAATCCTGTTGCTTTTCACGGAGATACCACGTACAAAGAAACTGCTTTAACTGGCATCTCCATTAGGCAGCTGCCTGTCTTCATGTGGTCCATGTGGGGGTTCTCGAGCTTTCTAAAACAATTTTATAAAGCTTGGATAAATTGACCACAACGGTCAGTTTCAGACAGTATTTTGAATTAAAAACAAATAATTGTAGTAGGTACATTGCATTCCAGGATATTCTTAAATGCATATATTTATATGTGTATTATATATATAATATCCTATTATCTGTGTCAAACTTGAGTATTCTTCTGATGTCACTTGTGCTTGAGACAGAAGGTATGCAGTCTGAGTGCTCATACATGTGAGGACAGGGCCTCAGTTGTGTCATGTTCCACAGCTAACAGAGTCAGTTGAACTATTACAGTTTGCATTAGCTGAAGAACTGTTCCTTAGAGCATTACATTAAAAACAAATCAGTTTAATTTAGATAATAAATATGAGGCTGAGAGCTACAACATTTGATGACTTAAGGTAGGGCATATATTTTTACATGATGTCATACTACAAATATGATGTTTTAGGCATTTAAAAACCCCATTTAAAATGATAAGAAGGTGAAGTTTTAGAAAGCACACCAGATTCTGAGCAACATAAGATGGAAGCAGTTTGGAGGGAAAGGGGATTTTGGAGGAGTTGAAATTTCTTTCATTTTGTTACTGGTTTTGTCTAGAGTTTGGATGGTGATAACTAGTGCTCCAGAGAGCTCCCATCCTCTCTCTTGAATGACAGTGGTTCTTTGTCCTTCTGTCTGAAGGAACAAAACAGAATGACAAAAGAGTTTCTACCAGTGTTATCTGGTGTTATATAGTCGTTTATTTACACCCAAAGTATACAATAGTAAAGCTGTAAAATTGGTACTATTTACCCTTAGCATTGTCAGTCCTTACAATATGGTTATAGTGCCTTAAAAATTAGTTAGGATTATATTTAAGAAAAGAAAAAAAGGAGGAGATGGGATACAGAAAGGAGAGATGCTCTTACAGGAGGATGGTAATGGAAAAATTAATAATATTCTAGCCTATTAAGTTCAGGGATGACTAACAGAATCCGAAAGAGAGGAATATGATGTGTGTGTCATTCTGTATGTTCAGCATACTCTAGGGTCTGCCTGGTCACTGGGTGGATACAGCAGATCTTTGTAGGCACAGGAAGATAAATGTGGTTCTATCCGTGTTTCATATCTTGCAGCATAAAAAAAAAAACATTATTTATAGAAATCACTTAGTTTTGTCTCTGCTATTTTATTATGCACCTCAGTCAAGGTTACTGGCACTCTTAAGAGGATAATTAATGGTAAACTTTCTGAATGAATTAAAAATGAACTCCCCTGCAGGAATCTGTAGAAGGAAGAAAAATGATAGCAAAGCACTGCTTTGGTGAGATACTGAGAACTTAACACGTTGAGAATAAGTGCAGTCATTGCATGTGATTATGTTTTTTTCCCTTTGAAGGCTTTTGCTGAGCTTAATGTTGCTACTGAAAAAAGTGATGTTTTAGATCTCTTCTTTTAAGTTGCTAGCATATAGAGTGTTTAATTGTAAACCCAGCAAACTATGAATTGTATGTCTCAGACCTTACTCTTGCAAGCACTCATGGGTCTTGCCTCATCCAAATCAGTTATTGATACACAAAAGTGTGTGCAGTCTGTCTGTCTTTAAATCATAATGAGTTTAGGAAGGCTGCTGCTTTCAGAACACCAATTTATGCATATTAGTGATAAAGTATGTAATATACTGGCAGAGAGTCCAATCAACTTCATTGGGGCTTTTACCCTGCTTACAAAACTGGCCTCACAGGAACAGGTTTCCACAGTTAGACTTTCAAAATCGAACAAGTTGCTAAATTGTTTATTTCACATTAATTAGGACACTAGGTTCCTCAAACAAGGTTTTTAGTCTTATCTCAGGATTTCAAATTAATTAGTACACAGGGCTTTGGTAGGTGGGAAAGTGAGCATAATCCAAAGCCCCCTCTGAAACTAACAGTTTTTCCACTGATTTCAATGGGCTTTGAGTTTAACTCATTTATGAACGTGATAATATTTTACTTATCTTGCAGTGAAAGGGTATCTTACTGAAAATCATATGATAGTACATAATTAGAATCTCTTCATCTAGCTGTTTCCTCTGTATTAATTTTTTAAACGAAGGTTGGAGGGGAAAGTATTCTCTCTTGCTACGTCTTTGTAGAGCATATATAGCCCCAGTTGCAGCAGGGGCCTCCTGATGCTATAAGAAAACTGAATAATTAAAGTCTAGAATAATTGCTTTAAATAGATGCTTTAAAGCTGACCAAGTTCAGATTTTGGTAGAAGTGTGTCATGTTGGCTGCTGTACTGCATATGAAATACTGATTTGTGTCTTTAGCTTGCCAACAATGTTCTTTTTAACTGGAGTTATTAACTTGTATTCTCAAGTACTGAAATGTAATAGCAGTATGGTAACAAACGTAACTCTGCATGCCGTATTTCCATGTATTACTATATCATTTTATTTGAAAAAGCTTTATTGTCTAATGCATAGTCCCTCTTCTACTACAAGACATGTAATATTAGGGATCTCCACAGATTCTAATTCAGACTTTACTCTCAGCACTTTCTCTCTTATTTTCTTCAGAGTTCTATATTGCAAGAATAAGTCCAATTTTCCTATGACACAGACTTTTCCTTCTTTCTGGAAGTTCCAGTTTCTATTTGTAGTTACTGTTTACTAGAGTTAGTAGTTGGTCATCTGTAAGGTTCCAGTCTTCATCTAGTGAAAGCTTTTAATTTTACTAAGTTCGAGTTGTCAATTTTAAGTAATTGAGTGCTCCCACATGAAAAGTGCACCATGTTTGGTGTGCATGGAAGGCTGGGGAGGGAGAGATGCTTTGGTTTTGTGTAAATCCAAAGTTCAATTGAGTTACACACTCAGTTACTCAGTTAGCTGGTTCCCTTATGTTAAGGGAGTTTTTCAGTGCAGAGAAATTAAAGCACCATCAGCACTGTCATTGTTCTGATCCTTTCAAAATAAGGTGGGTTTACCAGTATTTTAGGCTAGTGCTCTCTCTGCTGATGCTGTTTGCCTCTCTGTCTGAGGAAATTTTTGCAGATGGTAACAAATTGACTCAGGATTAGAAGCATTTGGAGAGAATATCAGATGAACTAATTCCTTTCCCTAATAAAACCTGAGAAGATTGTACTTGATTCTAAAGGTGAAATTCATCATTAATGGCTTCATGTTCTTCAGTTAAATATGAAATAGAAATGGATAGCTTTTTGAAGTTCTGTGCTTACTAATGATGGCTTCTATCAAATATGTGTTTTCTGGCACAGTGGTCTCTCTAGAGTGTTGAGAATTCAGTAGACAGCTTGTAAAATATGAATTGTTTCTTTTGTACAATCAGAATTTTGAAACAGTGCCTTTCAGAAATCTCTCCTTACTGGAAGTCACTTCACTGTGTGGTACACTGTGTGGTACAAAGGTTGGACTCTGAGATCTGTAGAGACGAACTCAATGATTAGCATGCAGAGTTGGGCACCAGCAGATAAGTAATGAACCTATCTCTAGATACTTTTGAAATGTCACCCAAAATAGTTAATAGAAAAGCTGTTGCAAAGTTGCAAAGTAAACTAAGATGTCAGTTTATAGGTATTAGCACATATAGTAGCTCTCTATGTGGTCCCTTTGAACACTCAGCAAGTACAAAAGTTTATTCCACTTTCTAGGGATTTTGCGTGTGGTAAAGGATTAACAGAAGATATTACTAAAAAGTAATTGGTATACTGTAAATGTGTGTCCTGGTGTAATCTGCAGTACTTCCTGTGTGGACAGATGGAACATTTACTAAAATGAACCGGAAATAAATGAAGAAAGAAACAGAGTGCACCCCAGTTTTCAATCCAGACTGCAAAACTGAAAAAAAGGAGTTTCCATCTGACTGGGTACTGGGAGGAAACCCAGCCCATACAAGGGTATACTGAGGATCTCCTACAAGGTCAAACCAGGACAGTAATGCATTCTTAGAGAAGGTATGACCACACTTGTACGGATAGGAATGTAAAAATAGACTGTCACCAACTTGTGGTTTTGTTTTCGTATTCTGTAAGACAATCAGTGGTGGCAGACAGACCTCCTCAGTTTGCATCTGACTCATCTACTGTATGAGATTTTGGAAATGAAATACTATTTTTACTTAGTTTCTCCTAGACTGATAATGTGTGGGAAGAGCTTTATGTGGCATATTTGGTCAGACATGTGAGGAAGAAGTGGTAAAATTAAATTATTTGCTAATCACTGTGAAAGTTAAGTGCAATCACTGTGCAGGTGGAAGATGTGGAAAAGTTTAAGTCATTTGTGCTTCAGCAAAGTGCTTTTTATATGGATGTGGGACTTAAAGGCCCATAACCATCTTTTCTGCCTTAGTTAAATATATTCATCGTAACTACAAAAAGGTGATAAAAATTGGCTCAAAAAACACCTGAGCATGTCTTCATTTAAACCATTACAGTCTTATATTTTGATAAACATAGTGTTACACTTCTCTATGAAATACTATTTTGCTTTTATGATCCAACATAATGGTCTGAAATTTTTAATGGGAGCTATGACAACTAAATCTCTTATGCTCCTTTGCAAAATCTTGCCCTTTAAACAGCAGTGATATATATAGATCATTTGGGCTGTCTTATTTTGCCAGTGGGACAACAAGTGAGACATTTTTCCACAAATTTGGGCACTGGGCAACATCAGTCTTCAGTGAGCTTTGCAAGTTGACAGGATCCCGCACCTTGTTATTCTCACAAATGTGTCCTAGTTACAGACATACCAAGGTTTAACTGTGCTTACTGCACAGTTTTATTTGGATTCATTACATCCAGTGAATAGGAGCAGAAGAGACTGTCCTGTTCACCTGGGCCTGTTTCAGCACCAGACAAGCTTAGTGTTGCAAGGAATTATTGCAAGTGTTGAAGTGTTCTAGCAAGGAGGAATTAAAGTTCTGTATTGCAAGACTGGAAACACAGACGGGAAGAGAAATTACAAAACAGAGAGTAAACCTGTTACCAGCTTCCTTCCTAGGAATCATGTGGGACCCAAGAGCTTGACTTGCTAATACTTTCCTTCTTGAATAATTTCTCTTAAAGTTCAGCTTCTCTCCTGATCTTTTTATTTATTTTTTATACTGGTTAGAACAGCTTTGAGAGTATGATAACTTCTTACAAAAATCTTGTCCTAGAAGTATTTGTTGTACTTACAGCTTATGAAAAACACAGTTCCTAGAAATTTCAAGTTCTTCCTAGAGCTCCTTTCTAGTATAGTAATAAAACAAGATATAGACTTGACGCTTAGAATGTATTTCCTGGCCTTGTCCATCTCACCAAGCTGTATCAGTTAGTTTTATAATCCCAGTTTGACTTTGTTTTGGAGAGAATGTTTAGTTTTGGGGCACCTGTTTACTACTAAAACCTTTCCTCTGGCAATACACTCAACCCATGTATTGTTTGGCACCTTCAGCTCATGCATATAACACCTTTGCAATGCAATTATGCTTTTTATGTGGCTTTATCAGAGACCTTGAATCATCTACTGTCTGTACATTTTGCATTCAGAGTGCGTATTTGTATATGCTTGGGTGAGTGCGGATAGGAGTGCAGTTTTTGTGTGTAAATGTTAAGTGTGAACAGTAAAATACTTGGAGTTTGTTCTGATGAAATAAACAGTCACTTTGATAATTAGTTACGAATAAATCATTGTGCCAGGAAGACAGACTTTCTAATACAATCTTGAATGTTTTGAATGTTATTAGGCCACTATCAGTAAGTAAGAAACAGTGATTGAAAAAAATATCTGAAGTAAAAAGAGAAACGCTGAGTGTTAAAGACAGTGAGTCCGTCGTCAACAATAGTCTGGCCACACTCCTCTGCCCGACACAAGATGAGCTGTGCTTCAGTCACTCCTGATAGTTATAGCATTCTCTTCTTTAACATATTCAGTACTGCAGTGCAGTAGTCAATCTGTTGTGGTGCTTTACTGCCTTTACTAATAGCAGCCTGCATCTTTCTGAATGCTACTTAAGGCCATTAGTTCATGTCCAAATCACTATAGACAAGATCAGATTATTGCCTTTCTTTTTGTAGCAGCTTTTCATGCATTTAAGTATTGTCTCCATTCCTAATGATAAACTAGAGTCTTACTAATCTTTCTGTGCAGTTTATATTTTCTAGATCTTCTTGTGCAATTTCTTCGGTCATTGTATAACCTTCTTGAAGTCAAGTGCCCAAATCAGATTCAGTATTTCAGATGAGGCTTCCAAGTGAAGGAAAGACAAGACAGTCTTTCTACCTCTCTTTCCCAGTTATGCAGGATTAACAAATCAAAATAGTTTTTGTTTGTTTGTTTAATCTTGTTATCTGTAGGGATGTATCTTTAACTGGAGCAGAGGAACAGAGTTCATAGATAAGTTCAGTATTCCTAAAGCTTCTAGCATCAAGCAATGCTAATCCATGACTCATAAGTGCTGTCACAGTATTACTACTAATAAAAGCTTCCTATATAGTGTGCCTCCCTGTAGGCATCCCGAGCTCTATCTCCTTGGAAATCACTTTGCAGCCCGTCTTATTGAAGAGGGGAAGCTAGGTTCGAGTTAACCCTGTTGATTAGGAATGAGTTTGTGCCTCTTCATTAGGTCATATAACAAACAAACTTGTAAAGAAGTAAAAATAAATATGATTTTCATTCCCTGTTTGTTCCAGAAAAGTTCTTTTTTTTTGTAAATGAATGCTGTGGTTCACTTTCCAGGAATGGGGAATGATATCTTTTATTTGTTTATTTTTTAATGTGCGAATTGCCAAGAAAAAGACAAAGCAAAAAAAAAAAAAAAAAAAAAAAATTTCACAACTGTTTAGCTTAGCAACTGTTTAGAGAAGATGTTGCTGAAGAACTTGAAAAAAATGAAAAACGAAAAATCATGAGATGAAGTAAGAATGAAAATTTGACTTTCATGTGGAAATAACCTATCTTGATGGGGAAATGTTCCTATTGGCCTTTTCACTTTCAGGGCAAAAATTAATTAAATAAGCTGTTTTGCTGTTTTCCTCCCATGAAAATTTGAGCTCTGAATGTAGTTATATCTAGAAAAAGATTTAAAATTTGCATTCTTGATATTGTATTTAAAACTTTCCCTTTCAGGTGTCAGTTGAGCAAGATACTTATGCTCATATCTAAATATAAGCAGATTAATTAATGTTAGTGAAATAACTGTGTGAATTCCTGTGCATAAAGATGTGCTCTTTCAAGTGGCTTGTTTAACTGCATCAAAAATCTTCAGTTGTATTTCATGTATTTCATGAATTGTTGCAAATTTGCTTTCAGATGTACCTGTGAATTCATATTCAGTCCTTAGGACTATAACTGACTTTCACTGCAGAAGATATTTGCACAACTTAGGTGGCAAAATGAGGAGCCTAGCTTTACCTCACTGGAGACAGGTGACATTCAAATTTAACCACTGCCTCATTTGTCATCACAGTTACTCTTTGGAGGTGCTTGTCTCTCCACCTCAGCTATCAATTTAAGTATCTAAAATTAAGGCAGAGTAACAGTCTCTTCCTCACTGCGTTCTACAGTGCTAACAGTATGGCATTTTAATTATAGAATTATGTCCCTTTCAGATAAGTATTTGCTGTAGTTTATACTTTTGACAACTTTTGCAACTATTTAAAGTTAAATACATACTTAGGTATTTCATTGCGTTGGAGGAAAATAGTCTTTTCACAGTGATTGAATATTTCAAAGAAGATGAATATATAAGAAGTCCTAATGTTATATTAGTAAGTGGTGTAGAGATGCTCACTTAATTAAATCAGGATCTAGGCCAAAGTTTGTCAGTTTTACAGCCTGATTTTTCTCTCAGTTTTCACAGTTTGCAAATGATGGAAATCTGTTGCTCTGAAAGTTCTAGCTTGGTTTTCAGGCTGTCAGAACTCAAGAGATTTGGACAGACCTTTGGCTAGGAACCCAAAAAATTTCAATTTTCACTAAGTTGGCGAGTGAGTTGAGTTTTACTTGTTGCGGTGTATAATATGGATATTGATGTTTCAACAGAAACATTTTAGCTTTTCTAGCTTTTTCTTAGCTAGAATTGTGAAGCTTTTAAAGTAAAGTTCTTTGGCTTGTATGTTGTGACATCTGTGAACTTCTGCCAGTTTTTAGCAGCAAAATCTTTGGTCCTCTGGAAATAAATACATCTTGATACACTACTTTAGACTTAAGAAATTTCCATCTACCTAATTGCTATCATCAAAGGATTCTTCAGTTGGCAGAAGAACTTTCCATTATACATACGCTTTCTTTACTTGCAGATTTTATTGACATCGGTGGATTCTGTATGTGAAATGGTGCTAAATATACAATGTGTCAAGAACAGCAAAGATAACGTCTCAGTAATTGAGCTTGCATATGGAATAGTAAAAAATTTACATGGTTACAGACGTTGTAGAAGATTAAATAGAAAGGCACAGTTACCTGCAGGAATGAAATCCTTCTTGTCAGCTAGTTGGAAGACTCATGAGAAGGAATTTCCTGTTGTGGCCAATTTCATCTTTCCTTCCTCCGCCCCCATTACGTCTTTGCTGTGCCTGCTTCTTCAGCTCTATCCAAATATATTTTCACTACGGCACATTTAGTTATCAATCAACAGGAATCTCTGCTGCTGTTGTGCTTGGTGGACAAACTGTTCTTTCTTTACACTAACAAGGAATGCCTGAAGCAGCCAGACACACAGCACTGATTGATGCAGCTACAGTTTACACACCTAGCTTCAGACAGTCTGAAACTGTCAGAATTAATGGCTTATTATTAGAAAAATGCTTCTGCTAGACTTATAATTTAAAACCATTTAAATGTCTCAGGCATAATCACTGAAGTTAAAGTTTTAGCCTGTGGCTTGATGGTATGGCATTAGATAGATGCATCTCAGATGTGTTTTCTGTTAATGTTTTTGCTGTTTTAAGGTTTTCCTGTATTTCTAGGATGAATAAGACTGATGCAGACTTTTATGCAGATTATGCTGTGTCCCTGTCTTATATCTCTGAACAAAAGAGTAAATCATCCCTGTTCCTCTGAGTCAAGCGTAGCCCAAGCAGAGTCTAGATATCCTGTAGAAGATGGCCCCCACTATTCAGCTCCACCAAACGAGGGCTACTGAAACATGAACCTACATTTACTGTAAGGCTGGCAAAAGCAAGAACTGCTTTTACTCCTGGGCTCTTTCTATGAAATACAAGAAGTAGGGGCTTTAAAGAGTGCATGCTGCATGCAAGTGAAGGGAAGGTGCAGAGTGTAAAATACCACTCTCAGGTGGTCAAGAAGAGGTCATGGGCTGCCCACCTAGGTGAAGTCTGAAGACATGAGAGGAACTAAAAGAGAAATGAATAGCATCAGTGGCCGTAATTGAGATTCAAAGCGTAAGGCTGTGTGTTGTCCAAGGAGCAGTCTGCTCTCAGAAAATGGTATCAGACAGACTCACGTCGGTGAGTGCGTTTTGTATTGTGCAGTACATAGCACCAGAATACCTAAACAAGGCTATCAGTCTTGCGTTTTGCTGAACTTTAAAGAACAATAGGTTTGCCACCTGTGTTAATGCAGTGTGCTAGTGTTGTGTGAGACTTTGTAAGAGCAAAGTTATCAATGCACTTAAGATACCGTTTAACTGATGGAGTTCTGTGATTTAAATAGAATCTGTCTGGAAATATTCAGCATTTAAAAGTGTTTATGAAGGCTAATGCAAATATTTATTTATTTATTTACATATCACCTACTTAACACTTTTTTAATCTCTATTCAGTTGCAACCTAGATCAAGTCATCCAGTGCTTGAATTAGGTCAAGCTTTTTGTGAATTGCTAAATTGTAAAATAGCATTGTATACAAAACAGCATAATTTTTGATAATAAGTTTATGCTTTAGCAACTATCAGTATTGTTATTTTAACAATCCATTTTTTCGAATAATCCTTTTCATGGCTCACTCTCCCATTGTGTGTGTCATCAGTAAACAAAAACAGGTTTCAGTGATATTAAATTTTCTCTTTCGAACTAAATATATGCTATTTTTTAGCTATTCAAGAATGTCTTATGACTTAGAGGTTAAATACAGAATCAGGATGCTTTGCTACTGACCTCCTATATAGTCTTAGGAATATGTGGAAATGCATCCAGCATTTTCTTGACTCCTGAGGAGATACAATGGCAGTCTGCAAGCTTGGTTAGAAAAGATACATATGTATGTATTTGCCCTATTCTTGCAGAGGGCAACTATTTTTCTCCAAACTCTAGACTCCTGGTGTCTAAACTTGATCCACTAGTTTGTACTGCAGTTGTGCTGTACATAGTACATTGGTTGTTTTATTAGACCATTGTCTCTTGATTTGTCAGAGCACTAAGTCCCTCTGTAAATATACATGCCTTCTTTTTGTAAAAGCTGCTTCGGAAAAGTTTTTTTTTCGCTTGAGCAGTGGAAGGAAAAACACAGTTAGTATTGATTTGCCAGGTTATCTGAGGCAAAGTGTTGTTTTGCTTTCTCTGGATAATTTGAGGCATCTTTTATAACCATGACTTTCAGACATCCCTCAGGAAGAAAAAAAAAAAAAAAAGAGAGAGAGAGAGAATCTTAGAGCTTGGGGAAGGAGAGGGTAAATTCAAATACAAGCCTGTTATAGTTAGCTCTTCTTGGTCAATCTTGTTAGGCAAGTGCAGTATAGAAATAAAATGCAACTTTTCCCATTTATTTCCAGTTCGTTTGTTTCAGGTATAAATTTACAATATGGTCAGTTAGAACAAGTACTTTTATTTAACTGGCTATAGTTTGGCAACATGGTTTTATACAGTTTAGGGCTAAATTCATGATGTTGGGATTCTCATTGCACTAGGAAGTTCATGTAAGGACATACGTTTTATTTTTGTTTAACATCCCAAATTTTATTGACTCAGTCTTAAGATTAATAGGCAGATTTATAAATATACCCACATCAGTCTATATTGTGGCTCTCAGTAAGTGCTAGAGAGGAGTTGTTTGTGCAGGAAGTTAAGACAAATTAACTAAAGATACGATCAGTTAAAGTGCATAAAAATGTGGCGTGAATGTTCTCATTCAGAAATAAAGTGACTGTAGTTCACTTTAGCTTAATGCAGTTTAAATTCACACCTTTCAGCTAATTTAACTTAACTTCCTGTGTGGACAAGCTTTAAGATTGTTCCGATTAAATGACTGTGCTGAACTTTATTTTCTACTTCTTAAATCCAAACATGTACGTTCTAAAGAGGCTATGTTTAAAAAGTAATTTTGTTTTGAGATTTTCCATCGTTGCTGGAATGTGGTATTTAAGGATAAATTTTGGGATAAGATACATTTTTCTCAAATTTCAGATATGAGATTAGAGGTAAATGTTTATCAAAAGTAACACGCTATGGGCAGTGCGTGAAACTATGATGACTCTTACTCAGTGAATCTGGTTAAAGAGGGCTAGAACCATTTTTTTTCAGGTTTTCTGAACTTTCAAAAGCCTGGAGAAAAGGTGGCTGGTACATATGCAGATCAGCTCACCGGCACATATATAGTGACTTTGAGGCTATGGGAAAGTTGATAAGTAAGGTAACCTGTACACACAGAGTTTTCCAGGAAGCCCTGTCACACACATGGTAGTACATAGACATTTCCTGTTTAAAAAAGCTATTTTGTTTCACAAGATAGTAGTGATTTTATTTAATACAGATATTCCATCTTAAAGATGGACATTTGATTATTACAGTCTCTTTTTGTATTTTGGTAGCTTAAGGTACGTAGTCTAATCTTATTATTCAGTATAGGTTTTTTGTTAGTTTACGTGTAGGTATGCATCGTTGTATTCTCATATTTAGTATCAGATAGAGAATTGTTCTTCTCCGTTCCTATCAGAGCTGTTTTTCAAGAAACTGAGCTCTTCACAAAACAAAAACATTTGCTTTTCAAGTTGATTAATATGACTTAACACATTAGATTCGCTTATATTGCATGTTTGTAATATGAGAGATATGAGCCAAGATTGGCCTTGCTACCATTAATTGAAGTTTAAGCCATGTTACATGAATTTATCCAGTCTGCTTATAGCAGCATTATCTACCTTTCCCTGAATTGTTGTTTCTGTACTTACCTGTAGATTGTTGTATCAAGCAGTGTACCTAGCCTTCAGTTGAAACCCAGAATGGGGATTAGTGCTCTGGTCTGTAGAGTGTGTTGGTCTCAATCCAGCATCCTCCCTGAGTCTGCACTTAATTTTTAGTATTTAAGTGGTCTCATTCATTTCAGTGGAACTACTTAAATTTATGAGAGATTAAAGGAAATCATGCACTTAATGATTTCCAGGGTTAAAAACAGAATGCTAGATGCATTTTAGGGTTTCACTCTATGCATTTTACTCTGCTGCTGATACGAACTTTAACCAGGGAGTGCGTATTACAATTTCCAGCTGTTATCTGTGATGTTCTGTGGTTTGATCAGGCATGCAGCTCAAAAAAGGACTGTATGCCAGCTGGTAATTAAGCATATGCATAATAAAAGTTACATTTTTGGTCTTCTGATAATGGTTAAATGTTCTCATTCCCTTTCATATGCTTACCCGCATTTTTCCTATCCTTCAGATGTTTTAAGAAGGAGTAATAGAATTTTTAGTTCCTTAGTGTGTGTTCATTTTGTTGAGCATAGTTTTTGTTCTGCTTTTGCATTGTTGATAAAGGTTGCAAGCTGTTTGGGAAAATTAAACTCTCAAGAACCAGTGATTCCTGATGGCTTTTTCTATCAAAAGTTTATGTGAAATAAAAGAATAGGACTTAAAATCTATGAAATTGTGGGCATAAAAATACAAGTTTAGAATAGTAGATAACATAGTCAGATGCATAGGTATGCATAGTCAGATGCATAGGGTCTCAGAGACCAAGTTTTCCACATTCTAATATGATAAAGCATGTTAATTGGTGCTTGAAGATGTATTTGTCTGATATGTCTTAGAAGTTTTACAGAGTACAAAGAAAACAAAAAGCCTTTGGCATCATTAATGATTCACATGTTTGCAATAATGTTTTGCCCTGAGGAATTATGATAGTAATGTATTCTCTGGGTTTTATGGTTAGGCTATACAGTCTCTTGAATAATAACCAGAGATAGAGTATCATGGAGGGTACATGTCTAAATGAACATTGGTAGAAAGCATTGTACAGGTATTATTTGTGTTACGGGATCACCTACAGAGCCTATTTTAGTAGGTACTGCATGTAAGAAAGCAAGCCTGCTGTGCACAGATGATGGATAAGGGTGGAAGGGGTCAGAGAAACAGGAAGTGACTTGGTCACAGTCATGTAACAAGAATAGAAACAAAGTCTCCTCACTCCTAAACCCAGCATGTTATCCTGTATTCCACATTGCTGCTCCATCTGCATACTTAGTTATTTCTTAAGTACAACCCCTACTCAAAATCTGAAATTTGAGCTTATCTGTCCAGGATGTGACAATAAGCACTGCTTATTCCTTAAGTAGAGAAGTTGAATGTGCAGAATTAGCAAGTTGCTTAGCAAACTTAGTGTCAGCTTTCTAGTTTTATCTGCAGAGAGCATCATTCCAGGTGGATTTTAATATTGCAATAACACACTAAAACAAATAATTTGGCCTAAATAATGAGTTTGTAGTCTCTTTGTTTCCTCTGTATATACAGTAAATTCAAATTTTCACCTCTAGTTGCTTCAAAGATGAAAGAGTAATGTGAAGGAAGGACACTCGACTGGTGTTCTCTGCAGCCAAATTTTATAGGCATCATTGTCAAAGTAAACCTATCTCTAAGTCGTTTTAGCTTTGAAAAGAATGATGAATTTGTTGTACCTACTCTCAGGTCTTATCATAATTTCTCTTTTGAATATGTGGCACTTTTCCCTGGAAGCTCATATTCATCTTCCAATAGGCTACCTTTTTGAAGGCAGTCATATTGTTCTAAATCAAACATGCAATGCTACAACAAGGTTGAATCCCTTCTGTAGTGAAAGGAAGGTGAGTTGGGCTGCTTCATTTATGCTGCAGTACGAGTGTAGCAAAAGAGACAGAGAAGTGAAGTGTTCAACAGTTAAAATTAACATTGTCCATGTTGCATACATGTAGATTATTTCACAATTCCAATATGTGAATGTTCAGCTGGTTGCGCTTTGGTCAATGTGAAATTAGATATAGCTGATGTGTTTCAACATTATAATCATTAGAGTGAATTAACTTCAATCACAGTTCTTAAACCAAGGTTTACTGAAGAAGAAATATGGGCTGCCATACCTCCATATTTTCCTTTGAATATCCTCTTTTTGAACAAAAATCTTACTTTGAAATATTCAGATAATTTTCCAGGATTTCTGGTAACACAGCAGACAAACTAGAGCATCAGTACTGCATCTTATGTTGGTTCTTAAGCCTGGTTCTTACAAGAAATGTTTGAGTAAGTGTGTATGCAGTACACAATTGCTGACTGTATGCAATAGATCTGACACTTTCTGGAAGTTCTGGACAGACCTACCCTACCAAACATGTGCTTTCAATTCAGCCGGCACTCACTCAGTAAGTCAAGTCTTTCAGGAAGCATCTGACCTGCTCAGCGTGCTGTGTATGTTTTCTCTTTACATGCATAGAAGATTTGCTCTGTTCATGTGCAGAACAATTGTACCATGCATGTACAGTAGGTCTGACATGATGTTTTCAAGGTGTCAGGCTGGCTGCACAGGTGTTACACAGCACATATGTAAGTGCTTCAGTCTGGACTTACAGGAACCCCAGAATATCTTGGCTCTTTCTTATGTTTAGGCCAAATAACTGCAACCACAAACAGTTGCTCTAGCAGAACGCAGGGCACTGAATTGTTGCTCTGTGGTGGGATCTGGAGACAAGACAGAGTAGAAACACCTTAAGCCCTCTCTGCCGGGCTGTATTGGAGAAACTGCTTGTGGTACTCCTTTTTTTCTTGTGCACATGCTGTAGAGTAACTTCAGGCATGCATATTACCCAACACATCTCATCAGATTGGGAGAAATGAGCATGAACAGACTGTCTATGTGGTGCACGTGCACTAGATCTGATGATTTCCAGAAGTGTTAGATTTACCATATATATGATACATAGATCATATCAGCATTGAGCCTAGACTCGTCCATAGGCCACAGGAGCACTAAACGTAATCATGCTTTGCAGTTGTAGTGGCTGGTAACAAGTTGTGCCTCAGTTACATTTTTATTGCAAGCTTATTTTTCTTCTGAGAAGAAGCTATAGCTCTACAGAGCTATTTTGTTCCTGAATTTCCATAAAAGTAGGAAGATGACCTTTATAATCATGGTAAGTTATTTTCATTATTGATGGAGATAATTTGCATTGTATAGTCTCTCCTGTGCATAGTTTGTTTATGCTACATGTCCTACCAACATACCAATTTACAAAATTTTATTTCCAAAAAGACAGTATGTTGTATGCCCTTTCCAAAAGGCAGTATGTTCAAATGTGGCTATTTTTACTTCATTTTCTAAAACTTCATTGTCTGTTCTTCCAAGAATTCATTTGCATTAGAGATTACACTTTTGTGCAAACAGTTGGCAGATAATAATTACAGCTTAAACTGTCAGCTAAAAATATGCAAAAGTTACAGTTCCCATATCCACATTTTGTATTCCTTCACTGTCCACTAAAGCAAATTAGTGACACTGCAGTTGTTTTGCAAAACAGCAGGAGGTAAATTGGAATGATAGAAACGAAAGGGAAGAGCTTAAAAGAAAATTGTCAACCAATTTGTTAAGTTTTCATTTCTGTTTGCTTCACTGTTTTGCAGTATCGAAGCTTGATAATTAAATGCCTGTCATTGCTTTGGGCATTTTCCTAGTGCAGCTGGCATTGGAGCTGGTAGTGGTAAGTAAGAATTCAACAGGGCTTTTTTTTATGACTATTTGAATGGCAGCTAAGGGGCATCATGGGGATTTTTAAAAAGTCTATTGACATTTCTAATAGGCTTCGGGACTCATTGCACTTAAGAGATATTGAATAGAATGGCCTCGATTTACCTGTTAGATGCTTCTGATATTCTGGCTTTGTACATGGATGAATTCCATTTTAAGTCTTCCTGGAGAATAAAATCCTCTTTTGCTTAGTCTGTACTCCATAGAAATAATCTGGGACTACTTCCATTAGACTTTAGACTAGAGCTTTTATATACCAAGAAGTGCAATGTTAGTGCACATATTGCTTCCACCCTTTACGCCTGTTTTCAGATTGAAGAAGCTCATTACTGAAGGATGATGTTGTAGTACAGTATCTGTATACTGAGTCTGAAGCAGCCCCTTACCCACATACTTCCCTCCATTCCTTATTACGTGTTTCTTGGCTCAGTTGGTTATGATTTTCCAGAATGCGCAGATCTGTGAGAACACATGTTATCAGTAGTGCAGCTGGAATCTTGTATGTATTTTCAATATAAATTTGAAAATTAGATGGAAAAGGTTTTTTGCGTTTTCAACTGATTGTGTAACAAATTAAAAAGTAAACGTGATTTTTTAAATAAGAAATTTAACTGAAATTTGAGATTCAAAAGGAAATGAAAATAATCAATACAACTAAATCTTTTTCTGTGATCTTGAGTAGCTTCTAAAAATAACTCTAGAAAACAATCATTTTAATTTTGATTTTCAGATACCTGATTTCAGTTTGCTGAGTAGATGGTGTACAATAATAAAGGAGGCGTGACACAAGAGTTGAAAACAGCTGCAAATGTTAGAAAAGTTGGTGGGTTTTCTGGAGCGTTTGTTTTTTCTTTTTGTGGTGGTAGTGGTGGGGTTTGTTTTGTTTATTTTTTAGGGGCATGTCTAGAGAGTTCACAAAGGCCAGGTATCTTTGCTACCTTGCATCTAGGATATCCAAATCCTTCATTGAAAGGGTTAAAGATCTGACTCTGATCTGAACCTGCAACACAAGTGCAAATTTGAAGATAGAAATCTGATCTCACAAATCTAGACATAACTGTCAGGTACTTCTAGCCATTGTTTTTATATTGTTAGTTTTATTTATTGAACAGGTTATTTTGCCCTTCCTCTGTAGTCCTGCATTTTTTCTCCTTGATCTGTAGTTCTGATCCTACTCAGCCTACTCAGTTGAATCCCACTTTGCATTTCTACTTCACCTTTGGAAAAAAATATCTTCTATAACAGGTTCAGAAAGCAGTTTTCAGTGAATTTTTATGAGGATGTTATGAAAATTAGGGATGCATTTTTGACCCCATTTAACCTCCAAGCATCTGGCTTGCACTATTCTGTTTGGTGATGTTTCTTTCCTCCAATATGACTTTGATAAATACTTTTGTTAGGCCATTTACCCTTTGCAATTCAAGGCATTATTTACTACAGTCCTGCAAACTTTTCTATTGTTTCCACTGTCCTTTGTATCAAATGAGTTGGAGACCAGCACCAGTTTTGCAGCAGATTGATTATGTGGCTGCTGATGGCTGGTCCTTTTGGTAGTTTTGAATTTCAGTTCAGAGTAAGAAGAACTGTGCAAGAACTATAAAATTATATCTTTTTTGCTTTTATTTTCCCTTTACACATGATGCTTTTATTAAGATGATATACTGTTTTTATTTGCCATGAAATCTTAGTTCACAAAACTAATCTAGTTCAGATGGCAATACTTGACATATGAATTTTTAAGAACTTTGATGTCCTACCGGACAACATTCTTTTCATGCACCTTTAGTCAACGAGCTGTATTTTTACTGTCAGTAATGCTTGCTGTATAGTTTTTTGTAGTATAGTAGTACCCCACTGTGAGCAGATACCCATTGTAGTAGGTACTAAACCAACATTTATTAACAGAATTCTTGCCGTGAAGAATTTATGGTCTGAACAGATGAGGTGGACATGTACAGGAGAAGAGAGGAAAGGAGGACTGCTTATTCTTCTTTTATAGACGAAGAACTTAGATGCAGGAAAATGAAGGCTTAGGTCCACAAAGGCATGTAGCCACTTAACTGCTGCTGAAACTAACTAATAATTGATTCAAGGTCCGTGATCACTGTCTAAGTATCAGGAAGGAAGACACCAGAGCTGGATATGAGCTTCCAAATAAAAACATTGGCACAAACCCAAAATAATATAAACTAGCCATGAATAAATACAAATGGCAAATCAGGAGGTTTCCATCTATCAGTTTGAGAACACCATTCCAGTATGAGTTTTGGCAGCCAAAAAAAGGAACTGTACTCATGGAAATTTTTAGCACAGTGCTCTGAATATCTAAGAAAATTAAGAGATGTCTCAGAAGTCTAGTCAAGCAGATCTTGGAGTTTTATCTTTGATTTGGAATCCTAGGTTAGAAGTTTCAAAGTTTATTGACCCAGCCTCATGTTTATATGAAGGTTTTATTTGTTCTGTGATTTGTTCTGACTCAGTATAAATACTGAGTTTATAATGCCTTTGTTTAAGACAAGAAATACCTATCGGAACTACAGAAGCTGTATGACCTGTGCAGTGTTTGCTTAAAGCACATGGGCTTTTTGATCTGCTGAGGATCTTAGGCTTCTGATCTACACAGTGGATGCCTTGAAATTGGAAGATAACCTGTAGGAGTATAAAAATTGAATTCTGAACTTCATCTAGGAATTTGCATAAAAAGCCCTTTTGATTTTTGACTAATCTTAGAAGAATCATTGAAACTCTTAATACAGTCAAGAAGAAAACTCTGGAATCTGGTAGTGTGTCTGGTTATGCCAGAGAAAAAAACCAGATAAATTTAATGCTTGCAAAATGGAGATTCCGTATAGACTTTGTTTGCTGTGCTACTTATTAGTAGTTGATATAAGCCAGCTCATTCTGTGTAAAACAACACTTAAATGGAAATAGCATCATTTTGTTGGGCAATGGAGCGTGTACTGTATTTCTGAGAAAATCAATTGTTTCATAATTTGTGAGAAACTTGACTTCTATTATTCTCTTAGTATGGTTTATGGCATAAAAATAGATCATTTGAAGATCTATATAAAATTTCGAAAGTTAGTATTTTCCTAATAACAGTTCACTTGAAATATATTTCTAGAGTTACTTTACAGATAGTTCTGTTTCAAAGTTAGGAACTACTTTTACACTTTTTTTACAGAAAACCCCCAATGATTAATGATGTCTCCTCAGCTCACGTGGCTTCATTGAAACCATTAGATCTATGCCAGTTTACCTCAGCTGAAGATCTGACCTAGCAGGTATAAAGATGAAAATGGCAAGGCAAAAAAATACAAGCAATTTGATATTAATCAAAATGTGTGTGAAGTCAGTGGGGACAGAGCCCTTTCAAGTTTTCCTTTGACTTCTTTACCCTAAAGAACTTTCTTTTATTCAGTTGTTAAGCAAGGCAATGTACAGTGAATGATAAATTACAAAAGAAAATAATCTGTTGTAATAAAACCTGAGCAGAGTCCCAAGTATTTGTTCCTAAAATATTTATTTTTCCTTAGTTATATTTATGCCTGAAAAGTGAGATTTTTAAAGCAAAAAAATCTCCTGTGAGTAAAAATAATTTTTAAGTTACATATGTTTTAACAAATGTTTTTCTATTGTCAGAATTCATACGTTCACTTTTTGAAATCTCAGTGTCAAAATCAACAAATTACATTTTTTTTATTTGAAAATGTTTGCAAAAAGATTTTTGAATTCAGAAGTCTCAGTCTCCTGTCAGATTTGATATGGAAAGTTACTTAGTTGCCCAAAAAAGTAACTGTAATAGATCAGGTGACAAGTTGGTCACACTCTTTGAATAGCAATTCAGTATGGTAAATACCTTGTATTGAAGTTGTTATTATAACATAGTTATGGCTGGAAAAGCTATATTAATTTTTATTTGCTAAATAACTATTAAACCACGGACAAATACAGAATTTGCTGTTAATTCAAAAGGGAGTGTTTTTTTATTTCACTGGTAGAAAACTCCAATTAAAAACAGTTGCAAGGAAAATTATGGTTTAGATAATGAGTATAGTGCAAAAAAGAAAGCTCAAACCTGAGACCTGACTGTAGAATATGAAGTGTTCAAATTTTATTGAGCCACAGGGAGAGAATATTGTATTAAGAGGTTGGGTGTGTAGCCCCACATGTAATTAATTAGCTGCACCCAGGTGGTGAGATAAAAGAACAACAAGCAGCTTAGCTGAGATAGAGCTGTGGGGAATAGGGGCTGCTGCTGAAGTGCTGGGTCAGGGAAAGGGACCTTGCTCTACCAGCTAGATGAAAGGCCTTGGTAGGTACACCTGCTGTGTAGACAGCAGCAGAAGCCCTTGGAAACAGAGTTCTTAAGAGAGGCCAGACAGCAGGATTTGGTTTGTCTGTTTTCTTTATTGATGACCTGTTTGAACAGTAAATATGTTCCTTAGAGGAGGATACAGTGATAACAAAAAAGATTCATTAAAAAGTGTGACTGGAGAGATGGTCTCAGGCTTATATCAGAGCGAGGAAACTGAGGCAGAAATGTTGGAAGATGGGGATGCTGCTTGTATTGCAGTGAAGTATTGTTCAGTTTTCCTAAGCCTGTATCTGAATATCCCATCCAGCTTTGCTTTCTGTTGGGAGTGTGTCATGAGCACAGGAGCAACTTGAAGTGTTCTTCCGATCTCTTGCTAAAGATGAATTTTATAGATAATGCTGTCCACTGGAGAGCTTCAGAGGCAGCTGGGAACTGACGGTAAAATATGTGGACTTTATGGGGAAGTTCCTTGTATTGAGTGGTTTGGATGTGTGCTGGGGCCTAGCCTCGTTATAAGGAGTGGAATATATAGAATCGAAGTGAAATTCTATATGGGACTAGAAATGGGGTGGTCTTTATAGCAGGGTGGTCTTAAACCAGGGTTTAATGTATGTACAATATACAAACATTTTTGACAGACCATTAACACCTATAATCTTGTAAATATTTGCAATTTTCTAGATCATAAATATAGCTGCATAAGCAGTTCTTTCAGGACATCATTTATACTCCATTAAAGGTTAATTTACAAGTTAGTACCTTATAGAAAGAAGATATGTGTACTTTTATGTTAACTTTCTGTAAAGGGAGACTGGTGTCTCCAGCAGCAATTTGTAATTCTCCTGTGACACTCCCAGTGGCACTATTCAAAGCACTATTTGAATTCTTTTCATCAGCTCATGTTCACAGCAAACTTAATCTTCTGTTTTGAAGACAGAGAGGGAAAGAAAAAGAAAAAAGAGCAAGAGCTTAGGTCTTCTGTCTGCGTTCCCAAGCATCCAACTGTTTGTTTAAACAGTCTCCCCTGACACGCATTCTCATTTGTCACACTGCTGAGGATACCTGCCGCTGTATCTTAGCCCAGCTTAACTAGCTTGGTCGTGCTAGAGTCTTAGTCTTGAAGGGGGCAGGGAGGAAAGAGGTAAATAGTAGAGGATTGACTCTGTGGGCTATGACTTTATTCAGTGCAATGGCATTTGTGCTTTCTAAAGATCAAAGGCCAAAAAAGGAGGGGATCGGGGGGAGAGAAAGAAAATTGTTCACTGTAGACCTAGGCTGGAGCTTTCAGAAGTGGCTGTGAGAAATTAAGTGCCTCTCTGCACATTTGATCATCTAACTTTGAAATCCTGATGAGAGGGCTTAGAGAAGGTTCTGAAGAGAAGGGAGAATAACCACTTGCAAGCTAGGACTGGTGTGGAAGAATGAATAAGGAGAGTGCCAAATTAAACTTTTTTTTTCTCCTCCCTCCAAAAGACAAAATTCTCTGTTGAGAGTGGTAGTTAAATGAATGGTTAAAGAAATTGCAGTTAGCAGCAGATCTACAGAAAGAGATCTGTTATAAATTTGTACACTTAATTGTGTATTACTGGGATAAAAAAAAGATTTTTCCAAACAGTATGATATGAGTTCCTGCCACTGTCTTCCATGGATGTATTCATCTCCTATGAGACTTCCCAAGAAGCGAGATGAAGTTTTTATGCTTGTTGCTCACTGTGTAATAAATGTATATCTTTTTCATTTGTATCTTGGTAGTGTAAAGATTTCGGCAGCATTTTTTCTATTTCACAAACTTTTGTGCACACTGCAGAACATTCTGAGCTTCTGTTCTGCATTTATCAGGGTCATCTTTCTGATGGTGCTGTACTCAAAATGGAAGGTGGGCATTATGTTGAATTCATAGTGCTCTGAAAAGAGCAAATCAGGGATTTCTATTGTATTTTACTTGAAAATTCTTTAATTAAGATTTTTTTTCAAAATAGAATGATGTCAACACTTGCATTAATAATTTTTGCAGACTCAGGATGGAATTTCTGACTAAAGAGAGATGCCAGAATAACCAAAAGCTTTGACTACTACATATTGATTTTGTGATCTTCCAACTCATGTTTACATTTCTTCTCTGAAAGAGGCAAATCAGGGTAATTAAATATCCACTGGCTGCGGTCTGGGTGTGCAGAAGGAATGAGTTTCCATCATATCAGGTTAGTGCTCTAACTGTAATAATATAAAGCCAAGCCAATATGTCAGAACTGCCCCACTTCATATAAACAAATGTTTAATGTTTCAGAGAGGAACAAAAGTGAATGGTCTTGGATTTGTTTCAGTGTTCCAAAGTCCTAACTTCTTTTATATAACACCAAATATCAGCAGTCTTTCAGAGGTACTGCTTTTACGCTCAGATATTTTTTTTTTTTCCTCAGGGCTTCTAAAAATGCACACTTATTAATTCAATTGTACCTTTGAGGTCAGATTAATTAACTTCTATCCTGAGGACTGAATGAATTGGCAAGTACTTCAAATTTCGGGTGTGATTAATGTCAAATTCAGTGGAAAGAATTCTGTTGAAAATTTAGCTGGGGTTGCACTAGGTCTAGGAGATACCCAGTATACTAGTGACGAAGCTCTGAGTCCTAGTGTCATGCATATGCTTGGAAGTCATTGCATTCAGCAGGACCACGGAGACATAATTTTAAGAAGAAAATTGATTTTGATGCTAGAGGCTGTATGGTCTGGTGCTGCTCCTTGATGCCATATGTTCTGTAGCATAGACAAAGGGTTGGAGAGGCTGTATTAAAATGGCAGCATTGCACAGGGCAGCCACAAGTCCAGTCAGTGCCCTTACAAGAGGCATACAGGCTTGCTCTCTTGAGTGGAATGTATATATACATTTCAAAAATGTGCTTTTAATTTATCTTGTAATAGTTACCATAAATAGTTTTATTGAGGAGAAGGTTGTAAGTGGGTAGGCAAAGCAAGAGTAGTAAAACGAGGAAAAGTCTCCTCATTTTACTAAAATGTGTAGTTCGCTAGTGTACTCATCAAGGAACAATTTCTTCCTGCAGTCCCTAGTAATATTACTGGCAAAGTGGCCATGGTGAAGTAATGTATGGTTTAACAGCTGTATAAGTGCTTTAATAAAATTTGGCCTTAAAAGTCAGAGTTTATCTTGATGTGTGCAAATCTCTTCACTTTTTTTTTTTTTTTTTTTTTTAGTGTTAGGCCTGCTTGTAGACCTATAGCTCTGGATTGCATACTTGAGGCAGCTTAAAGCAGTGTTTAGATATGGCCCCTCACCTTGCAGTCTGTGAAAGGATTATATAAATTGTGCTCTTGTCCCTTTTCTCCCATATTTTGTATATATTTCATAGTGGAAACTGTTTTACAAAAATATTAATGAATAAATACAATTGTCTCTGTAGGTGCAGTTTTCCCGACTACTTTGAGTTGATTGCAGATTTGCACCAGTGCAGAGCTGATTGAGTGTAGTCTCACCAATTATAATGTCTACGTATTCAGCTCATCAAATGGCGTTTGCCTCTCTAAATTTCACAATAATTTGTAAAGGATTTAGACTCTTCTGTTAACTTTTTTTTAACTTAAACAAAACCTTAAGGTCATAAAAACATAGATCGAAGCAGGATTCATTCTATTTCATTTCTTAGAATAGAAGCAATTTCAGCTACATTAGAAGCTTAAAGGAGTGTCTGTTAATAATTAAATTTGCAGTTTAAATATCTAGCAAACCTACTTGGAATTGCATGAAAGTCTGTTTTGTTATGTAAATTGGTGCAAAAATACCTTCAGTTGCTTACCTTTGAAGCAGAACTATGCCACACAGCTGTTCAGGAAGCATTACAGAAGGTTGCTTTAGGACACCATTAATATGTAACATCTCTCTATTGATAATTTTGCCTACCTTGTCATCAATGTGGTTTTTATATCATCAGGTTCATAGGTTTTCTGCTTTTATGTAAAAGATGACCAATGCATGTGAGAGCAGTTTGTCTTTCTGTTGAGAGAGGAGGGAAATGCTTGCCAATGTATGTGAAATTAATATCTTATGGTTTATGTTTATAATATAGTTAAGTCAATAAAAATTAATGTTTTCATCTAGACATTGATCGAGAAGGGTTTGTTCCTCCAGTAGCAAAGTTAATGAGGTATTAGCCACTGCTTTGCAGTTTAATCAGAGCTGTCATTCCAGAGTATTATTTTGCCAGTCCTCCGAATTATTACTTTCAGTGCAGAATGTTAATGTGAAAGAAGACTTTTCCATGTTTTCCTGTTATTTCTAAAAATACTTTCACATAATTCCAAATACAAGGAAGTTTTCCATCATTGCAATAAGTTTCTGGGTATATTAAGTTTTCATTAAATAGTTTTGCCTGAACTGGCTGGTTGTGAATTGACAGAAAAATATTTTTCTGGGTAACAAGCAGCTCTGGTTTCTGAATAATAATTTGCATGAATTGAAAATACTGACAATGCTTACTGAATGCGTCATGCTTCTGACCTTTCCATACAAAGCATGAATAAAAGGAAGAGCTGCCAGATCCATTTATCTTTGATCCTTTGCTCAAACTTTGTATTTTTTAGAATTATTATTATGACCATGTAAGCTGACCATCAAAGCAGTGAGAAAATCAAGGGCCTAGTTTTCTAAGAGTGACACAATTGAACAATTACCTAAATATTTACTTTTTAAAAGAGGAGAATCATCATCTATTACCTTGCGATTCATCAGCACAGTAGCAATAACTGGAGCATCTTTAGCCTTTAATAAACAATTGCTAAATTACAATGGAAAGCTGCCATTTGAACAGTTGTACAGATTTTTCAATTTGTAGTATCTTTCAAGTACACAAAAGTTACTGGAATACTGTTTGTCCACCTTTTCAGTAAGCTGGTATTACTTATATTCCCTAGCATACATAGCATAATCCCTCAACCAAATGACTGAGATTCTTGAGGCTTTCCTAAAAGACAAAATGCTCTATATATATGTACTGTAACAGAGATCCTCTGTTGTCAGCTTACACTTTCATAATTGAATAAATTGCAATGTTGCCTTTACTGTTGCATTAAGTTCCTGTCATTGTGCTTCAGTTAGCTTTGGGAAAAGCAAATTCCTATTTCTCTTGTCACAGAGTTTACCTAATGGGGGAGTGTGTCCTATTTTTCCAGGTGTTTACAAAATGCTACTGAAGAAATACAACCAGAAGCTAATATCAAATTGATAGGTATTTTTCTTTTTTTATTTTTGTGTAGTTTCCTTAGAGCCTAGCTTTCTTGTACTGATTGAAATCTATCAATTTAAATCAGTGAGAGTTAGTCTAAGACAAGAGATTTCTATCCCTGAAAAGACATTTTTATCTACTTTCAGTCTCACTAAGCTTCTACCCTTTGGTGCTTAATTAACTTTCAAAATGTGGAAGATTCCTGCCTTTGTCTCTCTGTCTTGCAAGAATGCTATAAACGTAATATAAACTTTATATTTGACTTCTAAGCACTTGCAATTTTTAAAACAAAATGTGTTTCAAAATTTTAAAAGCCCATGCCAAAACAATGATAGGCAGATGCTACACACTTTGATTCCATGAGAACTTATCTATACTATGATGATACCAGAGGACATTAAAGAAGTTTTCAGCATTTGGTGTCCTGAGTCCATGAAAGATGCCACTGAAAGAACACAGACAGGTGAGTCCTGGGTAGTAGGGACAAGCTACAGAAATGTTCAAACTGTTGTCAAGAAAAGACTTCCACATGTTGTCTGTGCACTCTAGCAAAATAATTAAACCAATCAAAATATATTCTGGAAGCAACTAACAGTTTGGCTCAAATCCTATTGCAGTTAAGAGTGGTTAGTAGCTTTGGATCATGATTTCTGATTTATGACTGGTCCTCTTCATCTGTCGTTTGTTGAGGTTTTTTGAAGACATATTTTGCATCAACTTATTCTTAATACAGCATTATTTTTGAGAACTGCACAGGTAATACAGATGACATTTTCTGACCTTTTCTAATGATGACCTGTCAATTGTAAAGAAAGGTGGTTTTTTCTTTCCTCTTTGTTCCTGGATTAATAATAGTGTAAAGTCCTTTGTTATTTGAAATACATGAAATTATTTGTCAGTGTGTGCTGCATCTTCTTTTTGGAGCCAGAGGTGAAAATGAGCTAGTATCTTTTCACACAGAACTAATGAAATAAAATTCCATTATAATTACTTTCATACTTCACTGACTTTCAGATTTCATTCATAAACTTTATTCTCTCACCCATATGTGTATGCTGTTCAGTTGTATTAGTTATTCCATATTGAAAAACACTACTTAATAATTAGTTGATTGTATATTTTGAAGCAAATACTTCAGTGAATTTGACTTTATTCAGAAATAATCTGTAAACCATTTTCTCATAAGTTGTATTAACAATTATTTACTTAGCAGATATACTTGGGAAAATACTGTTGGTCTGTGATCAGCCGAAACAGCTCATTGTGTGTATTTGAATTTTTACATTTTAATGCTCGTGGTTTTTATTTGATGGATATGTATTGATATAGTAATTTTCAGTACAGTAATTCCCATTCTCCTGAATTGGAGAATGGAATATACTGAGCACTAAATATTTTGCTGCAATTATTTCCTGCACCACTTTTCAAGGAAAGAAAAGGTTCATTAGTGAGCTCTGTGAAGTCATCTAGTTTTCTTTTATTGTTTGCTTGGAAATACAGTTTGGAGTCTTCCTTGGGTTGAAGGCTAGGTCAAAGAAATTAAAAGGAATTGACTGTCTGCTTTGATACTATTCATTTCAAAAAACACGTCTTGTAGGCAGACAGCTTTTACTGCAATTCAAAACTTACCACTGCAATTCTAACCACTTTATTTTCGTGTATATTTGTAATCACTTATTACTGCCAGCTTCACATATCAAATCTATTGCTGGCATGCAGGCGGCATTTAACTCTTGAACTGTAATCTGATGTAGGCACCATGAGCACAATCGTAAGTACTGTCTGAGCTGAGATACAGCTTTCTCATGTCAAGAAATTGACAACGTAGAACAGCAGTAGCTCAGTGGTGTTGAAGTTCACCAGGAGTGGTATTCCTGTTGGGATTATCTGTTATTAATAGTTTGATCTAGGGCTGAAGAAAGTAGCTGTTTCTCATACTCATTGAGGTTTCCTACCTAATGAGAGATTCGATCTATTCAAAGCAATGATCAAAGAGCTAAGGAAGCTTACAAACCACTCTGAGATCTTTAGTGGATACACTAAAAGCCCTGAACTTAAAAGTATTTATTATTTGTTAGTAAATAAGTCCATCATGGACTGAGTATCACATCACTTGGAACTGTGAAACTTCACTAAGAGAAGATTCATATCACTTTAGAGCCTGAACTCCCTAATTTCTGAGGACTACATAAATATTCCTGCCTATAAGTAACTCTCCTCACTAAAATCACATTCAGTTGTTCATAGATAAATGCTCTGATAAATATTCTGTTTTTAATGGTACATAACTGTATGACAGCAAAATAAAAATACAATGTCTAAAATACGTTGATTAACTCTGTAGAAGATTACTTCATCTTTCTACATTTACTAGAAAGACTTTTGATTCCTAGTCTTCAAGAGGGAAGCAACTGCATCTTTTGTAAGTGGCAACTGATACTGAGTTATTTCTTTAAATAACTGTTAGATGTATATTAGAACTATTTCGAAGTTTATGAAATGTAAGATTTTTTCCATTACTTTCTTATATTGAAAAAGTTAAATTATAGTATAAATGAAATGGAAGAAAATCCAGAAAATATTTATGGTGAGTTACCCTCTAGCTTCAATATAAGAAACCCAGCAAATAACTTCTAAGCTGGTATCTCTGTTCTCCACTATTAGAAAACATACACTGTTTTTTTCACTTGTATTTGTTTCCCGCAATTTATCATTTTCACATCAAAGTTTATATGATACATCAGAGCATATAATTCCTAAACACTTCAGCATCAGTCATCAGGCACTAACTTTTTAAATCTATTCTATTCTAGTTTTATATAATCTAGTTATGGTTTTAAGTAGAAACATTAATGTAGCCTGTGAGTAATTTTAAAATTCAGTTCAGTGGTAGTTCCACAAAGAAAAAAAAACAGAACATCGGGTGAGCCAAGCTTGGACAGAATTCTCAATTTCTTTTAGTTAGGCAGTATGTTGAAGCATAAATAGGCAAAAGAACAGAATAAATGTTTGGTTCTAGCTTTGTCACGATAATACCAAGCAAACATTCGACAAATCACTGTCTTGCCTTGTGCAGCCTGTTGCACTTCCTAGTTTCTTTCAAGGGTTGTAACTTGCAACAGTAATCCAGTCCAAAGCACCTGATTATGATAAAAGGATTCTAGATTTAAACTTAGAACTTTTTCTATTTTGTACCTTTAAAACATACACTTCTGCACTGGAGTGAGTGTGAAAGTACATCAGACTTTTCTAATGGAATGCTGTAAAATGGATTACTCTATCATTCCCCCTTTTTAATTTAAAATGGAATTTTAACATGTTCTTTTCATGGCTATCCATTATCTATGATTCAAGTTTGGAATAATTCTTTTCAGCTGGATTCTTGTTGTTGTTCAGTGTTTGTCTCAAGGAAATTCATCTGATTTATATTGAACAGTAGGCAATAGAGCAAACTGTACCAGCAATTCTGAGAAATAATCTTATGTGACTTTATTTTGTAATACTGCTTCTTACTAAGAGCAGCTGAAATAATTTGAATTTTTACTTTTCAGCAAAGTTTGGTTTTTCAGATGGAGACCATTTCCTCAACAGAGGCTGTACCTATTGAGATAAAGGCACAGCATATAAAAGTTGGAGAGCTTTCAAGATTTAAGAGTTTAAAATTGACTGTTTTTAATCCTCATTTGTTTCATCTGTAAGATGAAAGAAAATTAGTCTGTAAGAAAGAATTACTGGAAGAAGATCTCAGAGTTCATTCTGTGTACTGCTAGTGGATAACTCTGAAGTTCCCACTGGGGCCTTTATTAAAAAAAAAATGTAAAGCACAAACTGTCGAAAACATCAGGTGTTTCCAGTGTATTAGAGCACAAGATTTTGTTAGAGGACTGTATATATAAAACTACATTCCATCTGAGAATCTCTTAATACTTTACAACTATTAGTTATTTAAGCTTCACAATTACCCAGCAGCTGTATAATTTATAGATCAGAAGTTGAGGGAAAAAAATTACAACATGCACACATCAAAATATGTCCATGGTCATACTGGAAGTCCTACTGCCACCTGGGTTTCTTGAACCTTCAACTGTTCATTAATCTCCATAGCTTCCTTTTTCTCTTCTTAAGGAAACAGGTTATTATGCTAAAAAGCTGTTGCTAACAATTTTTAAATTAATAGGCAATTATTAGAGTAGAAGTATTTTTGGTTAATAGCGTGGTAATATATGATTTTAGGAGGAGATGAAGAACATATTATCACTAAAGGATAGAAAAAATAAGTACTCATTTTCCAAACAGTATATGCATGTTTGCTGATACTGCTCGAATCTTTTAGTGTGAAGACAACACCTGATCTTAACCCAAATTTCTCAGAGCAAATACATGGCAGCAACACCCTATGATGTATGCATCCTGTTGCATCAGTACTTTGGAAATGCAATTAGAAAGCTGGGGTCCAGAGGTTAGAGTTAGCCCAGAATCGTATCTTCAAAGAGACAAATTGTATTCTCAGTTGCAGTCATTTAGAAGATCTGCAATGAGTGAAACATTGTCAAGGAGTATGCTCTGAAGTATTTTATTTGACAACCAGGAAAAGAAATCACAAAATTTCAGATCTATTCCTTACTGTAGTAAAGCTGCAGCATTTTAAAAATTTTACGAGGCAGATGAGCACCTGAATTAAAAAATTCAGGTATATTTTCTGTCTAAGTATTCAGGTGTCATACTGATCAGGGGTGTTTGAAAGGATAATTCTCTTGTGCAGCACTTAATATCCACAAGAGTTCAGTTTCACTCAGATGTGCACCTGCAGAAGACCCTACCTACATTAGCATGTAAGATGCTAGTTCTGTGCACATTTGCAGGTTACTCGTGTACGTGTTTTCTATGAAGTAGGTGCACAGAGAACATGCTACTGGTTTTATAAGAAATAATACAAGGAAAAGGTACTCGGTGAGAGTTGAGTTTTCGCATTGTGTGAATTCACTTAATTTTTGCTTTATAGCACCTCATAATTTTTCTGAACAGAGGTCATTAATCATTCCAAATTGTGTAGAAGTTTGTGTGATAGTAGTAAGACCACCAAACTCTGACCCTGGAGGAAATGAATTCCTAAAGGTGAAAAGCAAGTGTTTTCTTAATTAAGCCACCTAAGCTGGCTGCTTTTACAAACATTTATTAACTCAATTCAGATGAAGTCAGATTAGCACTTTTAGCTGCAGTGAATGTTTGTTTCATTGGACTACACATCCTTGTTTTCAAATCAGTGTTTAGTCTTTTAGCACAACAGCAAATTATTCTGCCCATCTGTCTCTTATGACATGGCTAAAGTAGTATCTCGATGGTGAAGTACAGACCCTTTCTAAGTACTTCATTTATTAAATTTTAGTTAGTAGTTATTATTTATAATACCATATTAAATGTTTTACCCTTTTTGAAGTAAATTTTTAATGTTATTTTTAATTTGTTGCATGTAACTGAAACATAAGTATGCAGAAAACAAAATATTCTTGATGCTGTGAACTTACAGAGTAAGTGAGCTTGGCTGTCCCAGCCAGTGCCTATGTACTCTGGGACCAACAAGTGTTTTACAAGGACTTGAAGAACAAAGGTACTTGAAACCTTGGCCCAGCTAGAGACTGAACCAGCTCGGGGTGTGACTTCAGCACAGGCCGTGCCTGTTTTCCTGTCTGCATTGGATCCCTGCACTCGCCAGAGTGATGCATTCTCTTGCAACCATGTTCTCCCCCCAGATAGCTGGCATTTTCCTTTGTGATTTAAGAGTTGAGGGTGCATGAGTAAAGCATATTCTCCTTGGCTTATTAGCAAGATGGAAGTTCAGAGAAGACTTCTGCCAACATTCCAGGATTTGGCCTGTACTACAATTCCTTGAGAAGAGCTTACCATTTGTTTTTCAGTTCTGAAAGAAATACTGGCTTGCTTAAAGGTTGATGTATGTACCTTGCCAAATTGGAACTTAAATATAGGAAATAAACCCAGGAATGTCGTGGTCTGAGTCAGTTTCTCTTTGACCACTTGAAAAACGTGGACTTGCTGTAACTTGCCATGAAAGGTGAAAAGTAGGAGTTTATTTCAGATTCATTTCTCTTCTCGCCTTTGGTGTTGATTGATGCATCAGTTAGGACATGATGAAGATGTGAGAATGGAAAGAGAAGGTGTGAACCAAATCTATCTAAAAATATGTATGTGCTCAGTAAAGAGCAATGATCACTTTCTATTCTGTTCTGGTTTGTGGTGGTAAAATAGTGATCAAACAAAATGAGGATTGATAGTAATATTGATTCTTACTGAGAGGCTGACATTACTAATGGAAAGGAAGTCGATTCCTCAGTTTTGGGGCTTAAGGAAAGTGATGAGAGGATCTTTTCATGAACTACTATTCTGGTTGCTACATACTGTAAAAGCCTTTACTGCAATAAAAAGTAATGACTTTTGGCATAATATATTACAGATCTAAATTCTGCATAGTAAAGATTTGGTTGCATTTCCTGCCTTTTAATATTCCTTTTATTGAAATTTTGGACTTGAGGAGAGAACGATCACATACTTTCAGTTTTACCACTGATTTTGCTGTACCTCATAACCCCTTATAAAATAGATATAATCGTCTCTTTGTCTCTGCAAATTATAAAAAAAATCTTTAACAGAATCTCTTCCTTATTATTTGCAGGTACCTTGCCTCCATAGTAAACCTTGGATCTTCATGTTTTGAAAGCTATCATAAATGCTAAGCAAAATGAATGAGCTCTTTAACTCAATGTGAAATAGAATTGCACTGGAAAGCCTGGATTTACTTTGCAGCAATCATTTCTGTTCTGTTTAGGTTTTTGTATTGCTCCTATGAGAGGATGGTTTGGAACTGCTCAGAGTTCTTTTCATTCTATCTAATAAATGAACAGTCACATTGGAGGAAATTATTGCAGTATGAATTCCAGGCCATGCAAAACTAGCATAGCCCTCAAGTGCTGTGTTTTTTGTTGTAAAAATGACCCATGTGGCTGTTCACAAAAGCTGGTCCAGTGAGACAGTTCTCCTTGTGGTTCTTCCTACGATAATGCAGATAATTCCTGTTTTGAATACTTGTTGCCTAGAACGGATTGTCTTTGTCAGGATCTGTAGAGATTACTCTCCTTAGATATTTGTAAATAATTTCCCTCCTCCTATTCCTTGTCCTCAGTATTGTAGTTTTTCTGAAATGATGCTGGTGCTTCATTGCTGTTTATTGAAAAGCCTGATTTTATCACTGTAAAATTTGTTAAAGAGAGATCATTGCCCTTAAATAGGGCAGAAAGCTTATAAATTATATATTGTGCTTTTATCAGCACAAGCAAATTGCTCTTTCTGGAATATCTGTTTAATGCAATAAATGCTGTTTGGGATTCAGAAAATAGTAGGAAGTTGTTCTTCCATTATCAAAGTTGTTTCTTTGCTCAGTATGAGAAAGAATGATACTTGTTCAGTGCTTTATAATGATCATAGAATCGGTAAGGTTGGAAGGGACCTCTGGAGATCATCTAGTCCAACCTCCCTGCTCAAGCAGGGTCACCTAGGGCATGTTAGACAGGGTTGCATCCAGGCGGGCCTTGAATATCTGCAGAGAGACTCCACAACCTCTCTGGGCAACCTGTGCCAGTGTTCCGCCTTTATACATCAAATTTTGAAGAAAAAACAGATTCACTTTCAGAAACAGGCCTTATATTAGTCATTGCATTGCTAATTATGGTAATTGTATGCGAGTTACCGTGACACCTGTCTATATGTACTTAAGTACCTTTCGGTGGTCTTAGTGGCTGTCTCACTATACTGAAATTATTCTGATCTTGGAAGACAACATCAGTTTACAGCTCTATTAAAAAGAAAAAAAAAAAAAAAGGAAAGCTTAGAAAGCTTTCTCCGGAGTCATGTGTGGTTCTGCTTCTATTCAGCATTTTCCTGGGCTCAGTTTTGGTAAATCAGTTTTTGGTTAGAAAAAACATTTCCTAATCCTTTTAGATTAGGAAAGAGTTAGATTACTCTTTCCTAATCTAAAAATTGCTTGCTATGAAAAGCTTGTTAATTTCTGTTTGCAAAATGTTCTGCTGTAACTTGGATTAGATGCTGTTACAGTGCAGCTGGAAGTAGTCACGGCCAGACAATACATGGCATGAATTATCTCTATACAGTGTCTGACTAGATAGCAGAATCAACATGTGACTGACAAAACATCACAGTTGTGCTGTTGTTGCTGACAGCTTCATTATTTCTGTGATACTCAGATGAGTAATTTATTTCTGAGGAACCACAGTATTTTCAGATTTGTCTAATGGTCTGCATGTAATTGTTTAAGCTTTCTGAACTTGGATATGTTCCCTCATGTTTAGATTTTTCCTAATATGGAGAACAATTGCAGTAACCAAACAGCATTCAGGTCTTTGCTCTTTTTCTAATAGGGCAGCATCTCCATGAGACAACCTTAGTGAGAAGCTCTGATCAAAAGCAGCTGCTTTTGGATTCCAGTTTGAAATGATAATATCTTTAAGGATCCGATTAATTCTTTATGCTAAGATATCACCGTTACCTTTAAATTATACTTCAGATGATCCGAAAAGACTTAGTGTTTTGTGGTTCAGAAACTCCGGGCCTGATTCTGTTCCACTGGAGCTAGAGATAAGAATCTGTCAGGAATTTTCCAATTAAAGAGACTAGAAAAAGAGGGTGGCACTTTCTTGAAAACAAACTGTATAAAAAGCATACTATCATTAAAGAATCTGACCAAACAACTCCAGTTTCCTGCTGGTTCATCTAAAAAGGTATTCTGAAGTATAAGAAACCAGGATCCCTGGCCCCAAGGCACCACTGCTGTATAGGCTGCCCCAGAGTCAGAGAAATTTTGGTCTCCACATTACTCCCTGAGATACTGGGAGTCTGCAAGCTTCAGATGCTGGTGTTTCTGCCAGTGTTAGCGCTGCAACAGGGCCTGGCTGCTATTGAAATCCAGGTTGAGTTGGGAGGATTATAAATTAGGAACCATGGCTGAGTCAGGAAGCTTAGAGCTTGGACTGTGAAGCTCAGTTTCATCTAGTTGCTTAAATCACAGGTGTCTCAAACATTTCAAAACCTTTGAGAAAATTATTTCATTGGGAAACTTTCTAATCTTCATCTAAACACAATAATTTTTTTCTTTACTCGGAGAATTTCAGTGATTCTTGAGTTTGGTCACTTCTGTGACAGGTGAGCTGGGAAATATTTCTTTTTTTTATGAATATATTGAATACTTCCGTGTTTCTGTGGATAATAGTTTTTTTTTACTGTGGATTTGGATCAAGGACACTGGCTAAAGGAACTGGTAAGAAAGTAAGATTCACATCAGTGTCCTTGAGGAAACACAAGGAGCCAGGACACAGAATGGAAGACAATAGGTATACAGGGAGCCAGAGAGGCAGAAATTGCCAAAACTAGGGTTGGAATTCACTGCAGTAAACAGCTTGCAAGAAAGACATGTTTGTAGGCTGTGTTTTCCCCTTCTTCCCGCTGAATGCCTTTGAGTGTGTGAAAACCCAAAACCCTAAGCAACAAAATCTTTTATCTTGTTTCAAGGAGCTGAGTCACTCTGACCACCTTTCTAGTCACAGATTTGCAATATTAGACAGCACACAAATGCCAGATGGAGTTGGAGTGACTGCTACTTTGGGAGGAAAGTTGGGGTCTGATTTCCTGATATCTAGTCTGCCTGCAACACTGCTTGATCCCAGCTGTAATGGTTTGCAGGCTGTCAGAGCTGATGCCTGAGGAGTGCTCTTCACAATGGATTCCTAGCAGCCTAAAATGCAGCTGTCCCTCTAAGCATGATGACAGTTTTGCCATTGATCAATTAGGAAATCAAGTCAAACTCCATGTGAAGCTTTAAAATTCCCTATGTTTGAGTGTATTTCTTAGCCCCAACTGCGTACACAATTTCTAGACTCTACTGGCCTACTGAGCATTTTTCACAAGTTCAGTATCTACACAGAGCCAGAGCACAGGGCAGTATAAAACGGAGGGACATTAGTTTCAGTTTACCAAGGAAGTACTTGTTTCTGAAATATCATATGCAATTAGGTGGATGTTGTGGACTTGAAACAATGTAATACATGTGTGTGGCTGCTGTTCCATGGACCACATCCTGCTTTTGAAGAACTGAGTGAATACTGCCACCTATTGATTGACTAAATAAAAATGAATGTCTCCCAGCTGCCTTGAGATTTTACATTGAATTTATCATCCTCAGCATGACAGTTCCTTCACCCATTCCAGAAATGTTACTTGTGGCCAGAGGAAACAAACAGAATTTGATACATTGAATTAAAGGCCAACAAAACGTGCTGCTTGGCTGCTGAGAATATCTATTATGTATAAAACAGAGATTAACACAGGGTAAATATTTTGCTAAATGTGTCAGTTGATCAGCTAATTTGAGTGACCTCTTTAAATGAAGGATCTTTCCAAACTCATCTTCGTACAAATATGCAACGTTAGCAATAATAATAGTAATAATAATAGTAGCTTCTGAAATCTGCTCATGTTGTCTGCTGCATGTAGGTAAACTTGTAGAGTGATTGAACATGGAATGAAAGTCTCTCTGTTGCAGTAGGTTGCTTAACTAATTAAGTAGTAAAAAGTACAGCAGAGTAAATATGTGGCTCAGCAATTTGAGCATGAACTATACAAGCAAGTGAAGGAAAGAACAGCTGACATCTCTGACTCATTGAATGGAATCATCAGGGCCTAAGAATGCACAGGCTCTGTCCAAGATCGGACTGACAGTTCTGCTTGCATGTGTTTTATCATAAATCCATGTTTTTGTTTTCTGTAGATCTTTTTTTTTCCATTTCCGGAACTAGATATATGTGCATCTTGCACTTACATTCAGTCATGATTTTTAGTAATTTCATGTTTTTATCTTTTGGTAAATTTATGATTACCTCTCTTACCTTAGTAAGTGTGATTTTATGTTTTGTGGTTTTGAACAATTTAACAATAAATTTAAATCCATGTGACAGGAAGAAATAGCACTATATTCATAATTATCTTTCATATAACTAGCTTGGGCAACAGGTTATCTTGTGTTTTACTATTCTACTAAATGCTCTTTGTGTAGTGATAGAGAAGTGCTAAGTGTCATAGAAACAGAATGGCAACTACAAAATGTCTAGTTTTCATTAAGTTGAGGGGAAAAAACAAAGGAGAGAAAAGGAGAACATTTGTCCGCAATGAGAAATTGCTAGAAAGTGTTTAAGAATAGACTAATTTTAATAAATTCACTTTAGCTTTTTCCTCTGGAAGCAGCTGCAAAGAGAGAACTTCCTCACAAGTCGAGTCTATAGATACCAAAAAGCCAAGGACTTTGACTTAGAAGAAGCATCCCCATTCAGGACTGCACTGGAAATGCATTTTTAAAACTTACATTTAATTTTAACCTACATTGCTTAGTGCTTAGACATTTCAGATTTTCAATATATTGTTTTTCCAGGTAGTGTCTAGTGTTAAAGAGGTGTTCAGTGGTTTTCAAAAGATTTCCAATCTTGCCTCTGTTGGCAAGGAGTGGGGACTCCAGTCAGCTGTCCTGTAGCCTGCTGACTAATGATCCTTAGAAGAAGCAGGACAAAAGAGAGAATTTTGTACAGATTTAGCCTGTGATTGTGACAATAGAGGAGAAGGAACATTTGGCATAGTGTATTGTCATAACACTTGGTAAGTCTAGTCTATATATATACATATATATATATATATATATATACACACACACAAACTCTTAAAAATGGTTTGGTCCGTATCGAGATTGATTAAAATTATGTAGAGCAAGTTCAAGTCCCGCGACACATACAGGTGTCAGGCCCAGGACCAGATTTTGGTTTCAGCAACTCTGGCAAAAGGAAACTATTTGGTATGAGGTTGAGTACTCTTTAAGTTTTGAAGGGTGAGAGAATCAGACTGGTCACCAGTATTTTCCATAATCGAGTATCAGATTTAAATATAGCCAGTGAAGGTGTTTTGAAGATTGTAACAGTACCTTTGGTATCTCATAAAAAAACAACAACAAAAAAAAAATCTTTAAGTGTTAAAAATTGATGTCTTTGACAGACCTGGGAAAGTGTGTCTCTTTTTTTTCTCCTTTTTTTTTTTTTCTTTTTCCTGATGCCACGTATTAAACAGGAGTATTCTGGTTACATTAATTTAACCCAGTAGACTGCCTAGGCAGACTAGTGCTCTTCTGGATTATTGATTATATTTATTCATCATCTATACTGTTTTTAGAATTCTAAAGCTATGCATGGTTATTCTGTATTCTGACTTTATAACATCTTTGTAGGTTTCTGTGGGGGTCCAGAGTTTCCATTTTCTGCCTATTGTAAACAATTTTTGTTTTGAAATATCACCATTCTAATGTTTTGGAAGGTATTAATGCTACAGGATCTGCTTTAGCTGAAATATAGGCATCAGTAAAGTATGTTTTTATTATTATTTAATAATTTTTTTAAGGTAACCTGTTCAATCTGGGAGCTTTCAAATGATCTTGCCATCCCATAGCTATGGATATGGTTGCTGCTTTTGTTGCTATGATTGCAGACAGCTGTACCGTAGCTTGCTTGAAGAAGAAAGAAACAATACATCACATGCAACATGCATTACTGGACGGAGTGTAGGATTGTGATTCTTTTTTTCCCCTTTTATTGGTTTAACATAAAACTAACTGCTTTAAGATGGCTACCTTAATGTCTTTTTGCTCATACTTCACAACAAATTAAATACAATTACTGCCAGAGTAAACAAAAATGCAATTATTTGTTCTACTTGCATGCTGAGCTGCTGATCAATTTTAAAGGATAAAACAAGCTAAAAGCATACAGAAGTCATGGCATCTTTGACTACAGAGGCAAGAGCTTTAAATACTGGACATTCTCATAACTGCAGTAGTAACTAGTAGAATTAAGGCACCAATTTTTTTACCTGTGATATGGCATTATTTTCTTTAAAAATTATTTTACTCTGAGATCTAATCAGTGATCTTGGACTTCAGTAATTGCTAATAATAAGCTTTTACATTTCTGATCATTCATGCAGTATAAGGAAGAGAGGTTTATTCATTCTGCCCAGAGGCTGAGCCAGAAGAGACAGCAAAGCCAATGCAATTCATTGAATGAAGACAGTGGACAATTGCCACCAACTTGTTCACATTTTGCCTTGGATAGCCTGAACTGGTAAGTCATATTTAATTTTTTAAAACATATATTCTTTAATTATTAGTTCAGTTATAAAATTGTTTAACATACATATTTAAGTATATGTATAGTGTTGAGTGTTTTCTTGGCTGTTACGTGCATTTTCCTAAAATCTGAAGTTAACACAGCTATGCTGTGTCCTTCTAGTGTGCCTGTCTATGCAATACAGTGTGTATGTGCCACATGAAACAGACACTGATCTATAATTTAGATTTTTCCTCTCTCTGCAGTATGATTTAAAAGCTATGCATGAATAATAGATGAATACTTGCCAATCCAAAATATGCTTTTATAAGAGAAACTTACTTATATTCATTTGTATTTGAAATTGTTATTGGAGACTAAACAGCTTGCTTTAGTACTTAGAAGTACAAAAGAAATCTGATCACAAAGATTGTGTGTGCAGCATGAACTGTGTTACGAGACTTCTATCACTGGTTTGTAACATACTATAGCAGGGTCATAATAACAAGAATGAGACTATGTTTTGGTGGTTATTTCCAGTGTAGTGCAGTGACTGTTTCCCCGGAGATTCAGGTTACTTGTTACTGGAACCACTGCCGTAAGCTTTTCTTTTTTAATTCTCAGAAAAGCAAGCTACTTCTAACTGTTACTGTTACAAGGGTAGCTGCTGATGATGTTCTGCATAGTTCCGCCCTTTAATAACAAACCTTGTAAAATATTTGCTATTGTAGTACCTGAATTGCTATGAGAATGCTTGTTAGTTGTATCATACCGAATTACTCTGAACCTTTCTGAAATCTCCTTACTCGTTTCATTTTGACCTATGCTAGACACATACAGAGCTTTCCAAGGCGCAAATCTCCATAGGGTTGATTGTGGACACCACCTCTGCCTAAACTCTTTATTGTTCCAATTTAAATTGCAGCAATAATGTATCATGAGGTAAGCATATTTCAGGCTGGTGTATGTTAGTTGCAGGATTTGCTGTTTAACTCAAGACAATGCACAATTTTTCTCTTTCACCTGACTGGTGAAGTGAGGACATTCCCCCCCCCCCCCCCTTTTTTTTTTCTTAAGGCTTAAATAGGGAGCCTAAAGCTTTTCTTGTAAAGTGGTTTGCATCTGTAAAAATAAGCAAAAAATAAACAAATGCTGGCATCCAATTAAAGTATTAAGTTTTGAATCACAGAATTATGTGAGTTGACTTGTCTTTGTATTCCTTATTATATATTTTACTCATGATTTTACCTGATCTCATTTCCATTTCTCATCTTGGGAATCATTTCTACAGCTTAATAAGATCACACTTCCAGAAAGTTTTCCAGAATATGCAGCTTACATTTACCTTTTTTTTTATTTCATAGCTTCTATGTAACTAGGGAATATCTTTAGTACAATAATCTTCAGCAGTGCCATGCATTTCATTTCAGTACAATGATGAAAAGTATGGTTCATTTCTGTTGTATTATTTCAGCTATTGCTTTGCTGTTTAGTATTTATTCCATGCAATATTCCATGGTTCTGATGGTTAGTAGATAGGATAAAATGTATTTGACATTTTTCAAGTCATTTGTAATGTACTGATTCTGTGTGTACAGCAAAGATGCCATCTGTTTTATCACTGAATAGTTGCAATTTTTATAGTGCTTATTTAGCTTTTGTATAGACTTACCTGCTATTGACTGGAGAGATACTTTCATGAGGTTATATAGTAAGATTCTGTGCTCTTTCCACATTCATATTGGTCTTAGGGTTTGCTTTGGCTATGTACTCAGAAGGTTTTCATGGATAATACGGAAAATCTATTGTTACAGTCCTTGGAAGTCATTGTTTAGATGTTTAGTAAGACTATTTCTTTTTCTTTGTATATCTCAATCCTGTTTCTTTGACCTGATGAGAGTGGTAAAGATTTCAGAAAGCCCTAGGGATTGTATAGCTGGAGTCAAACTCTAGGTTAGATACAAGGAATGGGAATAGTAACCTATGCTGTGCAGAATGGGCCTGAACAGATTTGGTATCAAGTTGCTGCTTGGCGTTTCTGAGTTGGAAACACAGGGCAACAGCCAAATGATACCTGAATTTACTTTGGTCCTGAGGCTCCACCAACTTCCTGAAGTGTTGAGGGCCTTTCTTCTTCTGTTTACAGTATGTATAATTGAAATAGAGAGAATCAACCTGTAAACAATCTGAATTTTGAATGTATGTTAGGAGATGTGTGACTAAACTGATGCCTCTACGATATCCTCAAATTTCCCTTACAAAAGAAAATGTTGCTGTCAAGGTATTCTCTGTGAAAATAAATAAAACTAATTCTTGAAAACCACTTCTCTATCTGCTTCAGAATAGTTTGAATTTGACTTTCCAGACCCTCTGTAGAAGACATCTGGTGAAATATGTTTAAGGAGAAGGATACAAATACATTTCCTGCAGTAATGAATGATGGAGGTATCAGGCTGGCAAAATTCCTTTTTTAATTACTATTTTAATCCTGAAGAGTATTGCCACAGTACTTGTTCAGTGGACTTCGTATGTTTGGGCAGTGCAGCTTTATGTAAGCATGACTTTGCATATAAATAAACGCCTCTTGACATTAGCCCTAATAATCTTCATCCCAAATCTGCTCCTCTTCAACAGCGGATAGCTCCAGAGATGGCTTAGTCACCTATAGTCAATAATCAGGTAGTTTGGTATACAAGATGTGATGGCCTAGGGAGGACTGATAAGGGCCAAAGCCATTTTAGCTTTGTTTTTAATAGTACTGAAACAATTTTAATAAGTATACCTACATGCCTGACTTACTTAATGCGGACTTACACGCTGAAATGTCTGCACAGCTTCTCAGTAAGTCTCCATATTGGCATACGGGCTTAAGGAGACTTGGTACCTTTCCATAAAATACCATTGTACCCCACAGAGGTACCGAACCTGTTGCATCTGGTACTGAAAAAAAATATAATTCCAAACCAAACACAGTGAATGCTGGTGTACCTTTTAATGAAGTACTCGATGAATCTGCTTTCCCCTTTTGTCCTTGTCTTAATGGTATCTGGGTTTTGTGTGGTGAATGATAATTGTTCTATCTCATGATTTTACTAATTACTGTGTAGTATTTGATATCTAATGATTTTAATCTTGGAATCAAATGACTTGGGGATATTGAAACTTTATTTTAAAACATTCCTATATTGGCCTGCTTTTTGTCCACAACTTGGGCCTGATTCTTGACCCAGGATTTTTTGATATAAGGAACAGATTCTTCGTTCATGTTAGTAGTTTGACCTAGCTGAAAATTGAGGTAAGAGGAGAAACTTCTATGTGACAATTTGCAGCTCTGTATAATAATAATAAACACTGTGGAAGCATTACTCTTGAGTAACCAAGATTTTTTGGTGAATTGCTGAGTTTCTTTAAAGTACTAATAGCATGACATAGCAGAAGGTAAAGATCCCTTGAGCTAATCCACTACCTAAACTTATTTTTAATAAATATCTGAAAATAAATTGTATAATTGAAGCTGTTTAAATGGAGAGAGATGAGAGGGCAATCTTATCACCATCTTAAAAAATGCATTTTATTTCATGAGTATATCTCCTATTGATCTCATGAATGCACCAGTAAAACAAGATGCTGGCTTCATAGTGTGTTCAGTATTGAAACTCAACACTTAACAGGAACTTCCATACAGTAAAGCTTAATCTATATTAATTCTGTCACATTCCTGCAAATAATTCTGGTGTTCCTGGCACCTTTGCAAGGTAATACTGGGAACTGTAACTTTAGTATTTGCTGCAGTTTAACATTAAGAAGCGCTTTCTTATTTCTGAAGCTTCAGTACTTCTCTTGCCTCTGCTTCTGCCTGTAAGTGTCTGTTTACTCTTACTTTAAACATTTTTCCCTGTGTTCCTTGGTTTCCCCTGTAAGCATTTCTCTCTAGTCTGTGCAGGCTTGTTGTTTGGGGCACAGAATAAAATGCTTCATTTGAAGAGTCAGTGATTTCAGTTAGTCCTTGTAGGCACTGCTGAAATACATGTAATAATTAGAAAGCAAGATTAATTGAGTTGTTTGTGTGTGAGCCTCACTTTAGCTTTTGTCCAGATGCTCAGAGAAAGGCAATCCAAAATCATCCATACTGCTGCAGCTCCCCAAGTCCCAGAGAGCTTGTTTCTTATCATACTACTCTTGAGCATTACTTTGAGGAAGCAGCTCACACAGAGTTTTAGTCTTGTGTTTGTACACACAGTCGTGCTAATTTAACACATTGCAATTATCTTGACTCTGTCTCTTCATTCAGAGACTCAGCCTCTCTTCATTAGGTCATGACTTGGGGAATGTGTGAGATTATTTGTAATCAGATACTTGTGTGCTCAGGATGTGTGCCTCACTACCATTTACGAATAAGAAAGGAAGACATAGAGGGCTTATGAGACTTGAGTAGTGTCTTGAATCTTAAGGACCAATTAATGCTTAAAACCAGTCTCATTGGCAGGGCAAGTGTTCAGTGAAGAATGCTTTTATGATTGCAGGACTGCGAATGATTATTTGCAATGTGATTTGCTCAGATACAGGATGAGACCCCCTAGAAAGTTATAGGATTTATATCATAGTACATAGAATCTTAAAATTATTTCCAGGAACAGGTAGTCTAAAAGGCAGCTAGATAAACTATTACAACTATGAGATCTTCTAGATAGATGTTTTCTCTTCTAAATCTTTACACACTCTTAGCAGGGGAGACAACAATGTAGAGGATGTGCATTTTCCTCACCTTTGTCCTGTGGAGGTTCATGAATATACCTTCCTGTGTTTGTAGTTGGGTCAAATCTGATTCTCAGTTGCCTTTCAGAAAGGTAAAACGTATCTCCACATAAAGTATTTCCAGAAAACTAAATGTTAATTTAATACCAAAAAATGGTGGTAATCATAGATCATAGAAAATATTATGATTTACTTAACACTGAGATTATATGGAAACCTTTTGGGTGAGGCAGTGTTAAAGAGAAGAGATAGTTCCTCACTGGAAGAGTTTATAGTTCAAATGGACAAGGTAAACATAGAGCAGGATAAAGTTATGTAATATACAGACAAAACCAGTGTCTGTTCACTAATGGAGGGAAGAAATCACTCGGTGTAAAATTGTAAACAGCAACATTTAGAATCACAAATTATTTTAACTGTAAAACATATGATGTAAAGCTTTTGTTTGCAGTAAGCTAGGCACTAGTTGGCCATAGGTACTTATAAGTGAAAGGTACTTAAGCCTCATTTTGCAAACACTTGTGCCTACAACAGAGCCGAAATGACTTTTTATGTTTCAGTTGTTACTTGTTGCAACATCATGCTTTAGAAGTCCTAGTCACAGAGCAAGTGCCCCCCTCCCCTCCAAGCGCCAGCCAAATGCTGCTCAAAATTCTGAGAAAAAAATTATTATCTGTTAACAAGGACTTTCAACTGGAGGATACATGTCAGCATTTAATGAATATTCACTTAAATGTAAGCTCACACATTATTTCCACAGTACCTTGTGATGGCTTCATAGATGGAAAAATATTTTGAATCAAGCCATACTTTATGAAAAGTACTGCTGTGGAGTCTCTAGAGGAAGTGAATCAGCCCACAAGCCTGAAGATATATTGAAAATTTGGGTCATGCAATTTGCTAGCAGATACTATATGTGAAGCACCTGCCTTGTCTCTGCTTGAATTTGTGTCAAACTGGTCATTTGGCCAGTTCAAAGAATTCAGTCATGCCGTGTTCCGTAGTCACTGTTAGGTGTCTTTCCTCTCCATCTCTTCAGTTTTGTTTATAGAAATACTTACAAAGGCTTTTTTTGATATTCATATTACCAGAAGTTGCTCTGTCAGAAGTTCTTCACTTCTCTCACTAAGTGTAATCCCTTCTCTTTTCATCAATTGGTAATTATTTCTAAAATTATCCCCTATATTTTTCCTTAATTTTCCCTCCCTATAGATCCGGTGGATTAATCCCATAAATAGCAAGTTGCCATTGAGGATGCTCTAAAATGTGCTTTTAAGTGTTCTTAACATTCAGAACAAAAACTGTATTTGTGAAAGTGTGTTTTGCCTCAGAAGTCTTGCAATGCTTGTTTTAATGGCATGATTGTCAGAGTAACAAAAGTTTGTTAAACAGCTGCGTTTTTTTTTTTTTTCCTTCTAGGAACGCTAAGTCAAAATGACACAGCAAATGCATAACTTAAGTCTCCTCCAGACTAAAAAGAACAGTGGGTCATCTTCTCCAAATGCTGCAAAGCGGTTATATCGGAACCTGTCAGAGAAGCTGAAGGGAAGTCATACATCCTTTGATGAAGCATATTTCAGAGCCCGATCGGATCGGCTCAGTCTCCATAAGACTTCAATGGTAATTACTTAATATTTATCAAATTACCAGTTTCCTATTGTATTAATTTTGCCCTGTTTCCTTGATCAGTTTGCTTTTAATCCATACTTTTCATCATCTCGCTTTGCCTCTGCCCTAACTGATCATGTACGGTCTTATCCCCAAGCTTACAACTGTGAATGGTCCTATGTTACGGCACAGAGTAATTAACATTACATTTAGTAATGTCTGATCTTCTTGAAGGCTAAATAAAAACTACTTTACAGTGATGATGTTTATTTGGGTAGAAAAATATTAACAGCATAAACATAGTAAAATCTAGATAAAAAATATAAAAACACTTGCCTCCAATAAGACATGAAGAAAAAAATACTTTGAGAAAACTGTAGATGTATTTAATCTAAATTTCAGTTTTTCTAAAAAATAGAGCAAATAGAACTTGTAATTTGATGGATAAAGGCAAGGTTGGTCATATAGTGTGGTGATGGGCACTAGATAAAACAACGGTAAAGGGGATGATACATGAAGCAGTTTGATCTGGTCTGCCCTAGTTGCAGAACGTGTCATTACAGCCAAGCATTCTAGTGCTGGTATTAGGAAAGTATGTAAGTACCTGCTGGACTTAACACTTACAGGTGCTGCTATTTATGCCTGTGCTGTAAAGTTACACAACCTCCAGCACATACATTTTGAAGAATGAGATGTGTTCCTGAAACAGTAGTGCAGCATAAGCCCAGTGCACAATAGAATCTGGTCTGCTTGCTGGAGAGAGATGAACCTGCTGCTGATACTGTCATAACAAAACAAATCTGCTGCTTCCATAAGTAGGAAGAAAAGAGATATCCTTCAAATTCTCCGATGAATTATTTTGAGGAAAGAGTTCCTCTCCACTTACAAAGAGCAATGACTTTATGACAGTGTCTGTGACTATGCCAGGAGACACTTCTTGAAACCATTACTCTGCTACACTAAAGCAGATGTTCAGCACAGTGCAGGACTAAGCCGAACGTGATTGGGCCAGATGATGAAAATACTACATTATGCGAGAAGCAGCAGCACAATCTAGTTTTCTTTAACACTCACAAATCAGTATTAGATACGAGACATAATATGCATCAATGCAGGAACAGAAACTGGTTTAAAATAATTCAAAATGATCCTAACCAACAGAGAGGATCACTCCTTTCCTGAATTTAGAGGACCAGGGCATGGCCCATTGAAGCAAACAGCTGAAAGGTAGTTCTACTACACTGGAAAGTCAAAAGGCTGTTGTCTCTCTCCTGTGAAGAAACACTGTGATCCAAAGGAGACATGGGATCATGGCTCACTCCTGTTACCTTTGCTGGAGCCAGTAAAGCTTGTTTTGCTGAAGGAGAAGCATGTAAGGAAGAAGCATGAAGCAGGTCAGGCTTGGTAGCTGGAGAACAGCTGTTGTGTAGCAGGCAACAGCTGTGCTTTAGAGGCAGTGGATTTCCAGGTGCTTTCAGTTTGGGGATTATTTGAATTTGGGCTTTTAAAGTGTGAGCTATGAAAAAAAGATCCCTTGGGTCAGTTTGTTTCAGCCACTATCTTTTCTTTCCTTTTTGCTTTCAATTGCAAGTTTCTGTGTGACTATGAAACTGAAAAAAAGGATAAACCAGTCCTGGGGACTGTACCAGAGCACAATTCATGCAGATTGAATGAATGCCACCATTAACCTATCTTCTGACTAGTGTTTCTCAGATATTCCTTCAAATACGGGATCTCCTGTCATACTTTACTGATGAGAAGAGAAACTGCAAAAACTCATACCCCAAAGGCTGAGCAGCAGGTCACTGTTCATTAGACTCCAGTCTTGTGCTATCTGCAGAGCTAATTACTTGCAGTCTCACTTGTCTCTGTTTTCAGCTCAGATCTGCTAGAGGTGTTGGGAGTGTTTGTGACCTGGTCAATGAGGAGACATAACGAGGCGAACCGGTTGTGCGCGGGCACGTGGACGGTGCTGTCGTGGAATGCAGGCTTCTGTAAATTTCTGTTCCTCTCAACCTGCTGCAGCAGGTGATGACGATGCAGCCTGGGTCGTCCCTGGCCTGCTGTGAGCGTAGGTACCCCTTAAGTATTACGAGGCTGGGACCTGAGCCAGTGTCCACAGCAGCTGGTGAAAAGACTCCCATTGAACTCATGAGGCTTTGGATCCTGCTCCGTCCAGTCTTCCAGTTGCCTGTTGTTTTCACAGTTCTCCCTAGAAATAAATAGCACAAAAACAATCAGTGAAGGAGTAGAAATATGACAAGTCAAGTTGCTAGTTGATGTATTTGTAATCATTGAGTTTCTGTGGTACTGAGCTAATTCTGTGACTAAAATCAAGTCTCCAGAAAAGTGAATTACTTTTGTTAAAATTTGTTTTCTTTCAGTTTTGGCTACTGAAGAGTTTTCTTTCCATTCTCTCTTGCTGTGCAACACTTTCCACTCAGTAAATTGTTGTCTGCTGCAGACATAGCAATATCCCAAAATAGCTTTATTCTTGAACTCATGTTTATCAAAACAAGTCTTTGCAGAAACTACTTTAACATTTTTTCCAACTCCAGTAGCACATAGTAGACTTTTTCAGGCTAACCTAGAAATATCTTGAAAGGGGTACTTCATTTTAATTAAGCTACATAAGATTGCATTTCTAAACACTCCAGCACTGAATCACTTACTGGAACATGGTTATTACTTACAGCAAAGCAGTACTGTAGTCCTTTTCAGTATATACATTTGTGCACCAGTGTAACACCTAAATAAATTAATCACATAGCATAGCTGTCTAAAGCTAATGATTAGAGGTTGCAGGACTGAGTCAAGGAAAAAGAAACATAAAAATTGTTCCTAAACTTTGCCTGATCATTTGTAAATGTGATTCAGTTTCTGTTTGAATTCAGTGGTTCGTCTTTTCATAGCAGAAAAAAATTATCTTGGAGATGTAAATGAAAACAAAAATCAGAAGGCTCTTGTTAATATTTGTGACAGTACCAAGTGAACTAAAATTGAACATGTAGGTCTAATGATATTACATCGTCATCTTAGCACAGTTTGAATTTCATACTCCTGGTCTGGATATATCTGAATAATACTGAAATATTAAAGACTCTTTTAAATAGCATATGATTAACTTTTTGCAGAAAACAATATAATCATACAAAGATGTCCAGCAAATAGTTGGGAAAAAGTTGATGTGGAGTATAGAACATTTTCTGGGCCTGGAGAGCTGGACTCAGTGCAGACTTCCAATGCAAATTGGGGAAATTTACTGGTGTGGTTGAAAATGTGGTAAATATTTTGCTGTCTCACCAGGATGTTGTTTGACTGAAATATATCTGTTATGGTTAGATGCATACTACCGTGTGCCTGAAGGATTACATACATGCCTAGCTAGAAAGGCCATATCACAAGTCCCATGTTTTTTTCTCTCTTTGAAGTTACTAGACATGCCAACATATTTCAGACTATTGGTTGTGTCTGAATTGTTCATTTGGAAAACCTGATATTTGCAATTTGGTCTCAGAACTGTTTAGATTGGATGAAGTAGGTTATAAACTTCATGCTCTGTTTCTTGTTTAAGTGAGTGCAGCTTTTTCAATCAGATTTCTAATGAAATGAAGAAATAGAAATTTGCTTTTATTTTTGCATTTTTGGTGAAACATTCCTGCCAATACATGTGCTGGCAAGAACATTCACGAGGAACTAACTTAAGCATGTGCTTAGATTCTGTTCAGCAAATTATGGAGGGCCAAAATTTCAGAAATACTTTAGATATTTAGTTTGGCAAACAAAAATCCAAAGATGCATTTTCAAAGGCATCTAGACAGGTCTAAATCTTGATAATTGAATCCAAAAATAACAATTCAAACAACAGTTTGAAAAGAATTTTACAATAATTCAGATGAGTAAAATCTATTGTTAAAGTGTAGGTATGTATTTGAAAAGTGCCAAATGCTTTTGTCAACCAAAGTAACTGAGTTATTTTCAGCTGTAACACTGATTCTGCAGAATTTAGCCTTTCTTTTTTAATTATGTTCCAGTTTTTCTGTTTTTGTATAATACAAGAAACTCCTGAGATGCAGTATAAGATTTGAGTTTCATTCAGAATCTGAATTAAAACCAAATTATGGTATCCAGCACTTAGATAGCAGTTTGCAAATACTAATTCATTTGAGCCTTGTGCACATACCATGAAGCTGGTTAAAAGAAAATGATTATTCTGATTTCAGAAAGGGGAAAGCTATGTATGTACCCAGTGCTACAGAAGAAGAGGAAATTCAAACAGAGAAATACCTAGTTCTGTCCTGAGTCTGTACCACAAGCTTGTCATTGATTAGTATCATCAGCTCTACCTTTTTATTCTGTGTTCAGAGTGTTAGCCAATGTTTCCTCAAATGAACTTAACCAGTAAAAATTGAAACTAATATAGTCATTCAGTTAACTTCAACTGATTCCCTTTGTAATAAGCTCTTTATGAATTTGTTGTTAAGTAGATTTTACTAGCTGTGATCAAGTTACAAAAGTAATATAATTTTGCTGGTTTTCTGAGTCGATAAATGTGGAGGTGCTACTGAATCATAAATTACTTTTATTTTAAAATGACAATATAATGAAAGTTCCAAAATTGCTAAAGAGAGAATTTGAAATGAATGTGAGTTGGGATGAAATTAATCCTTTTTTGATTATATGTAAATATTATTGGAGAATTAGTGTACATATTTTGCTTTTCTAATCGTTCATGTGAAAAAGTAGTGCATCAGTTCACACTTCACCCATAAGAATAGAGTTTCAAGGCACAAAGAAGCATAGCTTTCTTTTTCTTTAGCTGGAACATCAATGATCTATTCATGTTAATTTTGTACAGTGACATACAGCTGTTAAATGTGTGTTACTAATTTGAGTGTGAGTTGGAGACACTTAATATCTATCAGAATCATACTGTTAATTAAAATATTTTATACTTAAAATTAATTAAAAAAAATCATTTCTAGAGCATTTCAGAGCACTTAATCACTTAAGGGCTAGGGGAGAATCCCCTGAGTGAAAGAAATCTCTGATTTCAGGAGGATGTGTTACATAAGCAAGACAGCATACATGTGGAGCTGCTGGAATGAAAGGAAATATTGGTGCATTGCAGTAAAATTATCTGACATTTTAAGCTTTATCTTAAAATTAGAGAAATACTGGACAACATCTTTTCTAAGGTGTGCTGCCTGAAGACAGTATTTGTTCTTAAAGGAAGTCTTTTGCCTTGAGCAGAGGGAATGGATAGAGACTGACAAGCCTAGCTGCCGACCATTCAGCTATCTCTTATTTCAAGATTTCTTGCACTTAACACTGAAATATGATCTAAGTATTTGATAATGAGATGAAATCTTGATCTTACAATCCAAACAGGAATTTGATAGAGACGCATTATCATGAGATACTTGTTTAAGTGTTATCTTCTATTTAGCATGGAAACTACCCCCCCCCCCAAAAAAAAAAAGACTTCCTCAGAGTGAGCTAGCTTTCCTAACTTAGCTGTCTAAATTAGATCTCTTAAGTTTGCACGAGTCTTCTGATTCCTTCATTGTTGCATAGTTCATTTCATCTAACATTTTTGTGCATTAAAAATTTGGAATAAAGATCATCTTATGCACATCTAACTTGTTCTGATGATCCTTAAGATTCAGCTTAGTTGGGATCCATATTAAAATATTAAGACAATGCCATCTTTTGAGTTTCTTAGAGTGATGCCAGTACTTTACAAACAAAACACTAGCTATATTCTCCCTTCCTAAAAGGTACCTGGGGCAGCTTAGCTGGTTGTATCCAATTCATTTATTGGATCTGCAATAAAAACAGTTCTTAAAAACAGCAATTTCCAGATTTTTTGGCCCCAAAGATCTCTGTCCGGCCCCAGAATTTCTTTCTGAAGACCCTTTTACCTTCCAGAGCAGCTGAAAAGACATCTGCAGAGGTGATGAAGATTCCAGTTGTGGCTGTGGACTCTGCCATGGGCTACTGCTGTAGTTTTCAGAACTGCTTGCAAATCCCTAGTCTACATTTTTAAAGCAGATGAAAGATGTTCCAGCAAATCAATGTGCTATCAAAAGTATTGTTTCACTGAGAGCAAAAGTTGTGCAAGAATATGCCAAATATAATTATATCCATTTAAAAAGGGAAAATGAAGTGTTTTGATGTGATTGAAATGTTGACTTCTGATCATAGTAGAAGAGTCTCTTTTTAGGATTTCAGTTCAGTATTTATGTCATATCATAAATGATATGGTATTTTATAAAATTTATCTCTGTGTTTCTTCCCTGTGAGTTTCAAGACACAGGAAGCTAGTTTACATCAAGCATCTGTATCACTTGCTCTCTTGTGTATGCATTTCTTTAGTATGTCCATTGGCGCAATATGTGTACATAGATCTCTGCTCTGTTATGTGACCACATGCTGAGCTCTACTTGCTTTACTGAGCCTCTTGCTTCTACTAATTCATTCTTAAAAGAAGCAGAAAACCTATTGGGTAATTATGACAATGGGACACTGGGAGAGAATTTAAAGAAACTTGGCAAGTAATGTGTCATTACTGTAGGCTCCAGAAGGATGTTTTCATAACAGAAACCTGCAGGCCATGCTAGCATCCTGCACCTGCTTCTCTGCAGCTCAATTAAGAAATGATCGGTTTCTTTGTATCATACAGTTCTCCATCTATCTCCTTGTCATTGGTGGGGAAAAGAGCCCTTCCAGCCTGACAGTCCGTGCAATTTGTGTTCTCAGCTTTGCTTATTTGCTTATCTGTTTATGTTCTTTGGTATTCAGATGTATCTTTTTTGAATACACAGACTGGACATTTAGTTTATTCAGTCTCATTTCTACTTTTCTGTTTAAGGACTTGTGCATTTCAAAGCTTCTAATTACAAGTTAAATGTGAAAATATGAGCATCTGGAAATGACTGTGAAGTGTTTAGAGTGATTTGATATTTCTAGCTCATGCTGAAGCTCTAAAATTTTTCTCCAGAATGGCTTCCTTGATTTGGATTTTGATCACCTGAATTTGTATACCTCAGGTTTTTATTTTGAGTTTTGGGTCTGAAGAACTCAGGAGACCAAACCTCTGCCAAAATCATAATTTTTCATCCAGTTTCACACTGAAAATATGCATTATCATTCATGTAGTTTGAATTCGGGACAGATCTCTATATAAGTGTAGGTTTGTTCTGGGTGGTTTTGAAATCTCATTTTAATCCTTCCACAAAACTGAACTAAGCGCAAGCACACCAGTCAGGAAGCAGAGCAAGCAGAGTTTTGCTGAAAATAATTTGCATGTTTCTAATTGAACCTAAGTTGAGGCTGGAGGGTCAGTATTTTATAGCAGTCTCAAAAATACAATTATTTCAATTTATTTTAAAACACTAGCATTTGAAAAGTTGTACTGAATTTCTGTTTTTATTAATATACAGAATTTCCAGTGCAATGAAGCTATGTTTGAGGCCGTGGAACAGCAAGATCTGGATGCTGTTCAGATTCTTCTCTATCAGTACACACCAGAGGAACTGGACCTAAACACACCAAACAGTGAGGGACTAACTCCTTTGGATATTGCCATTTTGACAAACAACGTCCCTATTGCTAGGACCCTTCTACAGGTTGGGGCGAAGGAAAGCCCACACTGTAAGTAAGGAACACGAATTGGCTTAGGTAATTGCCGGTAAGAGATTAGGTTTACTGTTGTTTTGGAAAATTAATTATGTTATGCACGAAGTTTGACTGCTTTTATCATTAAGATGATGATACCAGCAATAATACCACAATGCTGAAGGGTATTTGAAGGACTGTCTGCCTGTTGGATGCATACTCAGCAGATACATTTTGTTCTCTTAAGTCAGAAATACCAACTGATGAATCAGGTTGAACTTTTAACCTGATTAACACTGGGGGAATTGAGTTAGTATCAGTACTGAGAAGAAATCTTTAAAAATATGTAAAGAGGACCTAAGTGAGTAATCCAAAGATTGTAGACTGGAATATGGAGTTTGTCATCAAAAATGAAAGGATAATGTATTATCTTGACTATGGGTTATACTGTTAATCCTTTTGATCTTGGCCCTGATGCCTTCAGGAAACAGACTGTGTTGAAATCTACAGTTTCCATTACTTCAGACTCCTGCTCATAACTCTTCAGTCCTAGTCTTCATATCACCCAAAATCCCATTCGAATGAGAACTTCAAAGTCCTACAGAACCAGTGAAAATCTTAGCATGAGACAGGTCTTCTCACTTTACTGGAATACCAATATTGTTTATAACTACTTATTGAAGTTATAAAACTATCCTTTGTATTCCTTCATGGGCATTTTTATGCACAATTTGTGGATTGCATGGTAACTTACCAACCCAATTAATCAACTGTAAACTATGACACAAACTCTGACGCCTTACTTGTGTCTAAAAATACACCAATGTATGTGAATTTGTTTTAAACTGTCAATGCCTATATTTAGGACATTCCCAGCAAGGCCATAATGAGACTGTGTTTGAGGGGTTCGGCCACTGCAGACTCTGCCATTAATTTCAAGTTAGTTAAATTAACAACATTTAGTGCTGGCATGTCAATCTCAGTGCTCCAGGAAATTGCACCTTGAGGCTACTAACATTGCCAGTTTTTTTACTGGAGAGTGTGTGCATGTGCATGTGTGTGTGTTGAGTTTTTTGCCAGACCCTCAGTGTTGGTACACCTTTATTGCTTTTCTATGTCCACAGCACTTATATTATCATTTATTCTGGCCTCCTTTAACCTTCCCTGGAGATTTTTGCATAGTGTAGCTGCTCAGTGAAAAGAGTTTTTTAGCTTTATATTTATTTGTTTATTTTTCTGTCATGGTTCATGACTGAGGCTTTAAAAAAAAGTGTGACAGCATTTAGAGTACATGATTGACTGCTGAAGCAACATTCATTAACCATGACAAATCTAGAGGAAAACACAGTCTTGAGTGTTCTAAACAGCAGTAAAAAAGACTAAACTAATTTTTCATTGACCTCATCTGTAAATAAATGCAGTCTGATGGCGAGTAGGAGCAATCATAAATTAGTATTCATTTCCTGTAATTAATGCAAACATGCCTATGAACACAGAGAATATGAATATATAACCACCTCATTTCCATTTCAAAATATACGCACCAAATTTCCACTTCACTTATCTTGATTTTTCTGATTGAAATAGTGGATCAAGCTTTCTCAATAAAAGGCAATTGATTGGTATTTTTTTTGTTAAGGGCTTCAAGTTACTACTTGAAAGCAAAATGCAAAAAAATATTTTCAGCGCTCAAAGGTTTGCAGCGTGTTTCCATTTGGCTTTATTCTTGTGGAACTGACAGCAATCACTTCCTATTTTCTTCAGCCTTTCTGCCTGCCTCCCTAACATCCGACCCTGTTAGAATGAAATCCACTCTGTTTTATGATCTCAGGGCTGTAAGAGCATGATCCAGCACTCAGCAGGAGCATTTTCATTTGTCTATGGTGGGTAAATGAGCAAAACTTCTCCAGGCTGTGTGGGAGGGGTGGGGTTCTCAAGGGAAAATTCTGACTCACCTCAGTTTTGGGACAAGACATAAACATCACTTAATCTGGTTGCATGTGACTGTTGAGGACATATGCACAGACCTGGGAAACTGCAAGGTGAAGGCCCTTTCCGTACAGAAGCCTTCCTAGAGGGAAGGCTCTTGCTCTTCTGTTATCTTAATCATAGGCATCCAGCTGGAATCTCAGTGTAGCTGCTAACATAATGCTATAGAAAAGAAGATCTTGAAGATAGATATCTTCCAGCTGTATCACCTGGACTGCTGCCTGGAATAGGCAGAACAGAGGATAAAACCATAGAAAATAAAACTATGATCTTCACTTCCACATGGAGCTCAGAATGTATAAATCTTACCAGGAACCAAGCATCTCTTAAAGACAAAGTAAGCAGGATCAGAGAGTACAGCACTTAGAATATTAACTTAGTGGGGAGGAGGCAGAACTTTCACTGCTGGGTCTTTTCAGTTACTGTTATTCATCACATGTTTCTGGCTTGGCTTGTTCATGCAAACCCAAATAAAAACAAGATTAAAATGTCCAGTGGCTGATTTGACATGTTTCCAAGACCTGACAAATGTGGATCTTGATTAAAGAAATACAGCCAGATCCTCAGTGGGAACTTGAACCAATGCCAATTCACAATCACCTGAAGTTCTGGCCCATAAAATCTCCTCTCTCAGTCCTAGTGTGCTTTCAGATGTGTTGCATGCTTGTTGTAGGCGTGGATCCAGGAAACCCCGTCACCTTTGGCCTCCCAGTAAACAGCCAGTACTGAGTATACCGGCAGATTCCAGTAAGCCTGGCCTATGTCTCTGATGTCCATATGAAGAATGATCAGACTTCAAGCAGGATGGCAGCAAGCCAGCTTCTGAAAGCAAAATCTTAGAGGCAAACCTTCTTCAAAAAAACCCGTTTGGATGTCAGAGGTGTTAAGTAATTCTTTGCTCTCCCCCTGTGGTTTTTAAAAATCCAGTGGCACTTTTCACGGTAGTATGCAGGGTTATCCTTAGACTCTGTTAAACTGATTGTGATACTGTGATGAGAGATAATAGATATAAGTACTAAAAAAAAAAAAAAAAAAAAAAAGGAAAAAAAAGGTTCAGACTGGATAAGAGGAAAAATTCTTTCACCTAAGGACAGCAAAGCAGTGGAATGAGTTGTCCAGAATGGTTATAAAGCCTGAGTTTTTTCTGGGAAGTTTTTGAGACTAGAGTGGATCAAGTCTGAGTAACCTGACCTAAGAGCTGACACTGTTTTAAACAGGAGATTAGACTAGAAAAGGTCCCTTCCAACCTGAATTATCCTGTAATCCTATGATTCCAGGTTAGGAATAATACGTTCTTATGTGCCTGGCAGATATCTTCTGTCATGTGGCATTTTGGTGTCAAAAGCCAGTCAGAGTCTTGATCTCTTATACAACATTTTGATGTTTTCATAGATGTCTACTCCTTTCTTATACAAGTAAATGATCAGTGCAGCCTGTGCAAGTCTCATGCTGTTCCTGTAAAAACCTTAGAGAAACCAGGAGCCTGGCTGTCTCTGTGCAGCAACTGCCCATCATTGCTAAGAGTTGTGGCTTGTGGCAGTGAAACATTTTGGATAAATAGGGGCCTTTTAAATCAAGAGTATCTGAGAGCTCTTTGCAAAATTACCAGATACTAGATAAAATTTATTTTCTGTGGTTTTAGAATTCCTTCTCTTGTATGTGATTTCCTGTGCATTGAACGTCAGATCAGTTGTTGCATTACTTCTCACATTAAGCAGCTTTACAAGTTACATTTTCTAACCTGTTGAACAAGCTCAGGCTAAGAGCAGTTCTGAAAATAGTGATTGATTCTACATGTTACACTGCATAGGAGCTGATTTAGGGCAGTCGTAAGAACATGGGACCAAAGCCTGTTTTAGCTTGTAACCTATGTTACTGTCATTTTCATCTTTATATAGCACTCAGAAGTTTGTATGGACAAATACATGTTGAATAGGGACAAATTTGAGGGACAAATATATGTTGAATAGAAATTGTCTATTCAAACAGAATAGACAAGAAACAGACAGAAATTGTCTGTACATTGGAGAAAAACGTCTGTGTGTCAAATTGTTCACTATAGATATATATGTATATGGGGCCCTAAGGCACAAAGAAAACCTGGAAAGAGATCTGTTGAAGGCCAGCCAGGGCCCTTAAACACAGCACTCATTCTTAGGTATGCCAAATAGATCTCTCTTCACTTACAGAGATTTATATATTGTACGTGTTTATCTATAACCGATACCAGCCTCTCTTTTCTGTGGAACCTAATGATGATGTGGTTAAGTAGAGGCTGGATAGAAAACAAAATGTTTAATTGTTTTAGTTCTTTTTTTAATGTTCCACCAACTTAAAACAGTCTATTTCAATCTATTTAAGACATTCTAAAGTGTGTGAGAAACACTAGGAAGCAAAACTTGCTTAATTTATTCAAGTGACCAGATCCTCAAGTGGTATAAATTGGCATGGCTGTAATCCGCTTGACTACAGGACATCTACCAGAAGACAGTGTTGCAAGGATTGATCTTATATGGATTATATTTGAATGCCTAAGGCCACAATTTTATCGCGTAAGTCTATCAAGCGATTATTTACTTTTCCCTTTTCTTGGTAGTTATTAACATGGAAAGCAGGTCAGCACATCTGAGCACGTTGGTTCAGGAAGCACAGCAGCGAGTTACTGAGTTGTCTGCACAAGTGATGAATGAAGGCCTTGATATCGACAACACAGAAAAAGAGAAGCAACTAAAAGCATGGGAATGGAGATACAGGCTATACAAGCGCATGAAGGCAGGCTACGAGCATGCTAGTAAGTAGAAGAAAGTAATTATGAAGTTCAAGACAAGAACTCTGCAGCTGAGAATACTCTGCCTTTGTCAAAGAAAGATGTTTTGATACAACACTGCTCACAACAAGATACTCACAACAAGACAAGTGTTAAAGTGGGAAAGCTGAGAAATACAACTAAATAGCATTACCCATAATGAGAAGAGAATTGATGTTAGAACAAAAGAGTATCAAAAATATGAGAGCATCAAGCACACAGCTCCTTTAGGAGCAGATTGCTTAAAACTGATAAGAGGAGGCCTACAAAGTTTTGGTTCAGGATCTAAGCATTCTGTCCTGCTTCTTTCTCTTCACAGTTGCTTCTGGGTTTCATTTAGTGTGATCAAAATTTAAAATAGATCTATTAAGAATATATGACTAGAAGAAAGAGGGACAGAACTTTGGCCTTTTTTCTGTTGTAATTTAAAATTCGTTTTAAACATTTCTGTTTTAGAAGAATGGAATTTTAAATACTTGACCAAACAGTGGAATTCAAATTCTCACATAAAAATCTGTGAAAACGTAATCTTTTTTTTTTTTGACATGTACGTATGAGAACAGTCACAGATTGGACCACTTTAAACAGTTCTGCAAGTGAGTCTGTACCCAAAGTAAAAGTAATTTTGGACTCATGGCAAGGAGCAAACAAACAGGGCCAAACTGTTTCACATTTAAACCTCTTAACTGTATTGTATTCAATGAAGTACAATCATTGCCATTAACATCTTTACAGCCACCTGTATATAAATGGACTTACAAATAATTTTTACAAGGTTACTGTATTCTAAAATTATTTTTTCAAGGCAAATTTGGTACTCCTTGTATTAGATATTAAATACAGCAAATTCAGCAGTATTGTAAGTTATAATGAAAAAACTGTTATTCACACCATCATTAAATCATGACATTCTGTGTTTGATTTCTGAATTTAAAACAATTCAGCATTGTTTTAAAAGACATTAAGCTTAAATTGACAAATATACTTTGGAACTGCTACACTGAAACATTTGTAGAATACAAAATTTCTGAATCTCATAATGTAAAAATGGTTTCTGTCATTTGATAAATTTGAGTTTGTTAGTGAAACCATAAAGGTTTAATTAGCTCTTTGTGGTTTTGTCCTTTCTCTCCCCTCTTACCCACCCCAAGAGATTTATAGGGGCTTTTCATTGACATAATTAGCATGAATCTATTTTATTGGGTTACATATATGCAGGAAGATATTTTTAACCAAAAGGAGCCCAAAACCATGATAGAAACAAATGGTGTCTGCAGGATATTGTTAACAGGGGCACTAATTAAAATGCTTAAAAGGCAGAGAACACAAACACCTACAACCCGAAGCTCACAATTGCAGGGTGATTTTCAGTGGGTTCTTTGAAGACACAGAAACATTGTTTGAATAGGATTTGTTGTGCTGAAGAGCTGATGTTTTCTCTTCTCTCCCAGGAGCCCCTGAGGCGCCAACCAATGTCTGTCTCATGGTAACAAGCAGTACATCACTCACTGTCACCTTCCAAGAACCTCTGAGTGTCAACTCAGCTGTAGTGACCAAATATAAAGGTACTGATTTTAGACATCTTTCATTTATCTTAACAATGTGCAAAACTTTGAGGCCTAAGTGACAAGGATATTTATCTACAAGAGAGTATATTGCACTGTAATTCGGATGTATTTGAATTTAATCATTTTTGCTGTCAATAACTGTAGGAATGGATTTTTTCCCCAGAAAAAGAAATTTTCAAAAAAGAAAATTAAGTTAACCAAAAGCTTTCTCCTTTAGTGTTTTGATGAAGTTTGCTTGACTCGCTGTGGTTGGGACATCAGCTCAGTGAATGAGTTGAGATGAGCCAGCTATAAAACACAAGCTAACTCTTGGTGCCTGTGGGCCTCTGAAACCATGTGTATCTTTGTAAATGCCAAACCCACACCACCATTTCTTAAAGGAATGCCTCTGGAAGCTGAAACTTCTGGCAACAGCATCATACAGCCCAACTAATTAGCTATTCCAGGGCTGCCACATCATTCCTGGAAGAGCAATACATTTGGGGTGGCACCAGTTAGTTGTGAAGTGGAATGAATAGGAAAATGCTTCCCTCTGAATAGCTCTCTTGAATAGAAATGGTTTCAGAACAGAGTTTCTGTTCCACAGGAAATTCCAACTTTAAAAAAAGTTTTATTGCAGGTTAGAACAAAAATGAGAAATTTTAAATTTTCATGTTTAAAGGAACTTTCAGATTTTATAAAATGTTTGGAACAGTAAGCTCTTCCAAGCTAAGTGCAGCAATCAGAAACCTCCATCTTCCAGTGGAACCCTGGCATACATATCAGGAACCTCCTTCCACATAAAAGCACTGTTCTAAAGAACTGGCACCACCTTTGCCTGCCTCAGGGAGGGCAAAAAATGGGGACTCTGAACATCCTCTTAGTTGATTTCCTTCTACTTCTATCTCTGTCTTCCTGTTGTGTCTGTTCCAGCTTGCATTAATAATTAAAAATTTGTTGGAGAGGTATCTGAACCGTGGATTTTCGTATCAGTAGCAAGAACCATAATGACTGGGCTGTGGGGCAGTGTGTTTCATCTTTGTGTGTGTGTGTCGCAGTGATTGCTCCAGCAGGAGATGTTCAGAGAGCACCAGTCCAGGAGAGTGCCCAATAGTTTGTGGGGCTCCTCTGAGGGTGGGAAATGCAGGTGCCCAGGCCCAACTAGTATCTGCACACAAAGGACTGCATAAGTTTATTTTGGAATAGGCAGATTCTCTCCTCCTCTCCTCCCCCCGCCCTCCGACACACACACTTCATAGCTGAGTTTGTCCAGTAGAATTTTTTTTACAGTGTTTTTAAAAAAAAAAAAAACAAAAAAAACAAAAAAAGAACCTACGAACAACCCCCAGACATGACTAAGACCGTCAAAGTGATTCCATTGTTTATAACCTCAGTAGAAGGGTAAATTACTGTATTATACCTAGTCAGCTCTGGAGTGCTGCAGGAAGTGTGATTTTGAAAAACATCAAAGCCCTTTAAGAGCCTAAATCTAATTTTCAACAATGGGTTTGGGTTGCCGAGAAACTAGATTTTATTTAAGGGCTTTCTACTGCCTGATTTACTAGTGCAAATGGTAGTTGGGCTCCTAAAACACTTAAATTCTCTTGAAAATACTAGCCTGCACTTTGTAATAAGCAGATTTTGTGCAACTCTGATGCATTGTCCACAATTTATCATAAATGTTGGTATTTCCACAGTAAAGGAAATCCTCAAATACAATCAATTTTTTAAAAATATTTTCTAAAGGTTGTGGTTTTCTCCTCTTGCATATACATTTGGTTTGAATCTGTTTTGCACCATGCCACAGCTCTGTTCTCTTTTTGGTAAGTACAATATTAAGAGAAATTTAATCCAACATGACCTAACTTTCTAATCAGACTAGATAGCAGTGCTCTTGCATTTTGAATTATCCTCATTGGTGATCATTTTATGCTTTATCAAGTTGACAAGTGACAATTAGTCCTGCCAGAATGTTCTTTCAAAATCCTTTATCCCAGGAGACCTGCATATTTATGGTTAGATAAAAAGAAAGATCATTAATAGCTCCTTTTAGTGACTTTCGGGAATTAATTAAGCACTGGTTGTAGAATTGTTTATTACATTAAGGAGTGAGATTTTTTTGTGCTAGTTTGAGGGGCCATAAAATGAACCTTCCAAATGATCACTTGAAAGATTAGAACCAGCTAGCAATTACTAGCCATGAAAAGAGCTTGATAGCACTGTCTGAGGATCTTTTTAATCTGATATAGAAATCCCCAATCCTGAAAATCATCTAAGCGTTTTGCTAATTCAGGACCAAAAATAAACTGTTACAGATTTTTTCCCTGATACTTCTTTTTTTAGTGAAGAAAAGTACAGGAGCACTTCTAGTAGTGTTTAGGGAATACTTGCTCATTAAGAAATGCTAATAATGTTCTTTCTCCGGACTTCATAGAGGATAAAAACCTGACATCACTTCAGTTTAGTTTAGTTCCTTAAAAACATTGAGAAACTGCCAGTTCCCTTTTTGTGTCTTTTTTTTTTTTTTTTTACATATTTTTCCAAAGTTTTATTTGCTCAAATGTCATTTCGAAGCTAGGCTTGGAACATTGTCTGTTTGCTATTTTCTTGTGTGTGATCCTTTCCCATGTTAGCTATATAACTTACAAATAATAATAGAGGAGAATAATACTTTGCACTCACTCTCTAACCACTAAAACCCTCTCACTTCATTAGGAGATTTAATTTTAACCACACATGGTGAATGGGTATTGACTTTGGTGTCCCAGCTGGATGGCAGTTCAGTGATTGCATTCTGTGGAGCCATTGCTTTAAGGAGCCAGCGTATTCTTTACTTCCTCTCTTGGATTGTTGTTTAATGTTGCAGGCACCATCCTAATGGCTCCCTTCAGTTTCCCTACAGAGAAGGGTACAGTGTAGTGGTGGCTGCAATGAAATTATTCCTATGTATATTGTAACTTAGTAAAGTGTTTTGAGGTTGGAAGCAGACAGGCATGACATAAATCAATAATAATAGTAATAATCTTTTCTGCACTAGAGAGAGATTTAAAGCCAGAGACACACTACTCCAGCCAGCTTTAAGAAGGATGTGAAGCATCACTGTAATACTGAGAAGAAAAGCCCCTGTCCTTGGTTAATCTTGCCCTGAAGTCAAACTATACAAACCATCATGGAAATATTAAGACCTGCGTTGGTTTTGTGTCTTTGAAACTGCAATCAAAATGTTCTACACTATCACACAAAATAACTTGCCAGAGTTTGAAAATAAGGTGAACCTTATTATACAACATTTTGTACACACTGCTCATGTTGTTACTGCATGATGTTTTTTTACCCCAGAGCTACACTACTCTTAACTACGTTGACGCAAAATATCACAGCAGCATCATTATCCAGATAGGCTTCTAGACACAGACACATTGGAGCTGGGTAGTAGGTGCTTGGAGGGCTTTTAAGAATTGCTGTCTTTTACCTGTTAGCCTTTCTGATGGTGTTCACATATAGTACACAACACACACACACAAAAAAATCAGTTCAATTCAAAGAAAAAGATTACACTTATTTTCTGCTCATTTTAAACCTGATTATTGTTTTGCTTCTGTGATGAATAAGTATAGTTTAGCCTCCTCTTATTGCATAATATTTTGCATCTATTTCCTATCAAAAGCTGTCATAATAGTACTCTAATCCCCAAGTATAGGATAAGGAAGAAAAGTGGACACCGTGCTGAACATTACCTACTGAGAAGGACCACCATGCAATGGAAAATCTGAATTTGTACTTTATTTACAATTTCCTGAGCAAACATTTTTGCAAAAAATTAAGGCAGCTTCTGTACCAAAGTTGAGCTAATTTATTTGAGAGATGAGCTATTTATGTTTGAAGAGAGAGAAAGAGAGGAAAATCTGAACCTCATTTATGTGGCAAACAGAGCTGATCTACTTTCTGTTTGAATATAGCTATGGACTCAGATACCATGTTATTTTCCAGGTAGCAATGCTAAGTTGTCTCGGCTGCTTTAGTCCTTAAGTTTTTTGTTTGTTTGTTATAGTGGAATAACTTATGTTTGTCAGGATTGCCCAACTTCTAAGATTTCTGTTGGATGGAGAGAAGATTTTTTCTTTTTTGATGTCAATGTAACTCTTTTTTCTTTTAAAGAGGCAGCTTAGCTTAGATCAGGAAAGAGCGTTATGTGTTGTTCAATTTTTGACAAAAGATCACCTACTGCTTCCCTTCCTCCTAGCCAATTTGTGGTCTTTTCAAAATTTTTTGCATTAGAATAAATTATTTTTAAATCATTGGTTCAGCCTTAGTAAGATGTGCAGTAGGCAAAATATGTTGCTGTCTGATCCAGTTCAGTGGCCTGAGTGGAACATGTTGATTATAGGCAAATACATTTGTCCAGGAGAGTTGGTGCAATTTGATGTCGTCACTGGAAGTCTCAACCAAAGGAACAGACTTGGTTTGGTTTACTGAGCTGCCTTTTCATTAAAGGTCAGCATCCAAGATCACAGGATGAGGAAGTTTGCCAAGGTGGGCCTATATATTATGTGTTCTGCAGCCCCAAAAAATCATTGTCTGAGGTTATCAATTGAGATCTCACTTTGTCAGTGGAAATCTTTCATTAAAAATTTCTGTGTGAAAAGCCTCAAGAATTTTATAAAAACTGTCTTAGGAATTTTGTGTGATTCTGCATGTTTGACTTACAGGAATAATCGTTCTACAACCAAATAATCTCGCGAATCTGACTGGGCCTCTGATTGTCACTGTGCGCATACACACACACACTTACTACAAATTTTGTAATTGTGTATTTGATCTGTTTATCTGTAGTAGACCTGCCGTATTTGACTGAATTTGGATTGCAGGCTTCCTGCAGTGATCCTTCCAGTATTGCATAGGCAGGACCAGTACTGTGGGGGTTTGGCTCCACAGAGGTTTGGCTAGTCCATCAGGTAGAGTTTACACAAAGGACATACTTGTGTGTATTTGCTTATTTATTTGCAAGTGCATGTGTGTGTGTAAAATACGAGATACCTCCACTCCATCTTTTCTTCTGCTTTCTTGGTAACTGTTCACATTGCAGTGCCACTCAAAGTAGAAGATAGTAAGGCTGAGCTTTGCTTGAATTCTGAAAGAACTCTGGATGTGGAAGTGAATGCTTATGGAAGTGGATCTTATGTATGAAACTGGGCTGCTTTAACATTAATATCTGTACATCCTTATAAAGTAGATTCTTTGTCACACCCTGATCCTGTTCCAGTTTGTAGCAGAATTCAACTTAATTTTGAAATGTTTTTCACTTATTAGTCAAAGTTTGTGTGTATTCTGAAACTCATTCTTTCTTTCCTCAAATCTGTTCTTTACTCCATAAAAAAGGAAAGAGAATACATTTCTTTGTAAGACATTTGAATTTATCCTGCTGAATAGGTGTGGTCTGATATTTTTTACAGTACTTCATTTATGGCATTTTATTAGGTCTCCTGGGCAATTTATTTGCACATTACATTTTGGTAGCTAACAGGACTGTGCAATATGACTTCTATTTTTATGCATAGCAACTACAGAAATGTTTAAATGTTACAACAAACCTTTCTAACTCCTTTCAATGTCTGTAGTGCAGTAGAAGTTCTTAAATTTTCTGTTAAGCCTGCTATGTATTTAAAGACACCTTTGAGGTTGGATTACATATTAAATGAGAGTATAATTAAGTAATGTAGTGGATCAGACACACATTATTCAATTCAATCATTCTTTCCTCCTGCTTTGTGTTTTATAAGAATTTTGAACAGTAGCTCAAGATGAATGACTGTGAGAAAACCCAGACGTCTAGGGTCTGTTTTTGTCTGTCTTTGGTGTATCTGAGAAAAAGGCTCATATCATGATGAGGCTTAAGTTTAGACATTGCTTTACCTTTTACATTTGCTTTGACTTAACAGCATTAATAAGCATTTTAAAAAATGCTTTGCATGTCGCTAAACAGTAAAGCTTCTAGTTTATAGACAGGGAAGCTAGCATAGAAGAGGTGAATTTCCTATAGTCAGTGACAGGACTGGAACCCAAGACCTTCTTTTTCTGTCTCGAAGGAGAGCCCTTCTTTAGCAGATCTTTTGATCCATGGGTTTGGTAATGCTTCCTTACTGCAAACTTAACAATGTTAGCTGCTAATAAGATTAAGTAGCAGAATCTCTTCAGAGGGAATGGGGTAATGTTTCTGTTCTCACCGCTTTATTGCTGAAGTCTTTTGTGGTCCATCATGGTCTTTCCTTGTCCACATATATGTGCAGAGGCTCTGAAGTAGTCACTTTACCTGTCCACTCAGAAGCTGATATTCTTCTAGTGATTAGATCTGATGCATAGGACTGATAAATGAATATAAATTTGAAACTAGGCCCTTAGATTTGCTTCAAGATCTTACCAGGTATATTGAGCATAAATTGCAGAGTTTAATGCATTCATGCATGAGTGCCCAATTAGTTTGTGCATGAGTACCCAACTAATTTATGCATGAGCACCCAATCAGTGCATGCATGAGCACCCAATTAAATTACTTATGACTGCCCAACTGGTTCACACGAGTACCCTGTTAACTCATGGGTGAGCACCCAATTGGTTCATGCATGGGTACCCAATTAGCTCATGCCTGAGTGTTGTGTTGGGCACACATGGCAGGTTTTGGTAGCCCAAGGCTGCAGTGGTGCTTGTGTGGGAAGATGCCAGGAACTGACAGTTGCTGATCACAGCGAGGCCCAGCCAGCTCTGAAACCAATGAAGACACTCCATCACACTCAAAAACATCAGCCATCAGAGGAGCCCACAGCATCCTAGCTCAGTTTTAAGAGCAGGAGCCAATAGGGGAGGAGATGCATGAGCAGATGTCTAAGGAGACACACAGAGAGATGTTTGAGAAGATATGGGGCTGGAGAAGTGCTCTTGGAAGGAGCTGTTTCATGACCAAGGGTGCACCCTTAAGAGACTGCAGCCCTTGGGCAATTCACACCAGGGCCGGGGCCCTCCAAGGAGCACAGCCAAGGCAACTTGCACCTGAGTGGGGACGGTGAGGAGCAGAGGAGGGCCAGCAAGAAACACAGGGGAGTAGCAGGTTGCACCCCAAACTCCTGTGCTGCCCATTGCCTCCCTGAAGGAGTTGGCAAGGACTAAGCATAACCCATGGTGAAATCAGGGGCTGCAGGGACTATGAAAGAGGTAGGATAGGTGTTTAGCTTAAGCTGAGCCTGGAAGAGGGGGAGGAAAGGTGTTTACTTAAGTGTTTGTTTGTTTGTTTGTTTTCTCTCAATACCTGAATCAGTGATTAGAAGTTTGTGTTAATGGGCAATAAATTTAATTAAGTAAAAATTCCCCAAATCAGGAGTGTTTTGCCCATGACAACTGGCTGCAGTGTTATGGAGAAGAGAAAGCACTTTAAATTACTGTAGGTATTAGTTTAGAAAGAAATAAATGCCTCAAATGTAATCAATCAGCCTCTATTCAGATAAGGCTCCACTCTTAAAAAAAAAAAAAAAAAAAAAAAAAAGATTACAAGGGCTTCAAAGGAAAAGCACTGCAATCCCATTAAATTGGTTAATTGAAATACAGATTTGTGTATTTTCTTTCTTTGTTGACATTGCTGTGCAGTGTTCCACTTTGTGAATGTCTTGTACGTTTTGACAAATGATTGTTTTTGTTGTTGTTTGCATTTTCCCAACTGGTCGTTTTTATCAGATTTGAATGTGTTATGTTTTGGGAAGAAGCTGTACCTAACCCACAGATGAGTAGTCCTTACTTTCATAAGCTTCCCAAACGGCTTTGGTTACACAGATTACATGAGTAAAAACTACGCACTTGGGAGTGGAAAATTGCAAAGCTGGAGCCTGAGCCTGTTCCACCTTTCTAGCCTTTTGCCAGAGCTTCATTTATTCTGCAGTCCCCTTTCACAGTTCTAACGTGTTTTCTCCTACTTTCCTTTTCACAGCAAGAGTGGGTTTATGCTGTTACAATGTAGAGTTCTGCATTAGATTTTTAACCACTGGCCTGCATTGGAAGGCAATATGCACCTCCACAGCGTGTATTTTTAGTTATTTATAACTGTTAGTAAGAAATTTCATTCGCGCTAACAAAAAGGAAGAAATTCCTTCTTCCACTGCATTAACTGACCTCACTACCAGCAGATAAAGAATTGTTAGCAGGTGGACAACATTAATTAAATACTTCAGAGGAAACAGTCAATCCTTTTCATATTTTCTGTCGGTAAGAATTTTACTGCAAAGCAATAAGAAATGATACGTCATGAATGTAATATATATCTGCCATAAAATGAACTGGTGAAACCAAGATCAAGCAAAGATGTTTCTTTAGTACTGAGCCCACTGTCATGATGCTGCCTATAATGATCTCTTTTATGCCTTGATTTTTCTGGCCTCAGTCAAAGGAATATCCTGAAACAATATCACAGAAAAGGTGATTTAAATTCATCTGTTATTATTAGCAGGCATAAAAGGTAAAGGAATCCACAGCTGTTTGGAAGGAGCTTTACTACAAATGAATAAAGTATTTGAACATTTTAAAAATTTCTCAGAAACTAGCAGTAGCTTATTACTCACACCCCTGGACATTTCAAATGAAGATATACTCTCTAGGCATAGTCTGCCATACTCTTCTCTTTCACACTGTAGCACAGTAAAGCTTTATTTACTTTAGGTGGACACAGTGTTGTTCACCGCTTTTCTTCATTCCTCTTCAGCCTTACTAATGTTCCTACCATTTCAGTAAAAACAGCTTGAATGAGTTTATAGAAACAACTGAAATAATAGATAAAATCCAAAATAACGAAGGCTGGTATTTAAGACAGGTAGGAACCCCATTTTTAATTTGTGTGATACCTAGAAGTCATAATGCCAGGCCATGACTACATTGTTTTAACTTCTGTGTTTGCACAGCAATATGTCTGAATCCCTTAGGTGCTGTAATAAATTCCAGTCTCCAAACAAACAAAGGAAAAGTTCGCCTGTCCCTTTTGTAAATGTTGTGGCTTGTATCATATTGTCCCTATCTACACTCATCAAGCAAAATGTCACAGACTCTGAGTGTTCTGAGTTAGCCTGCATTTATGGGTGGATTACAAACTTCATGTGAAAAATGGGAACACATACAGACTCCTCAGTGCCAAACTTCTCAGTGGAGGCACCATGCAGGGATCTCTGCAAGTATTCCATGCAGCTGGTGTGACTTGTCTTTCTGCTATCATTCTATGGAGAGTTCCCAAACATGAGAGCCAGAACCGAAATCTGCAAAAATTGAATGAATAAATGTAGAGCTTGTTTACAGTATTCACTCAGCTCTGTTCTCCATCTGAGATGATGCTGTGTCCACTGACAAACTCCTAGCTGCTCTGAACTCTCTTTTCTAGGCTGGATTAAGAAGGGATTTAGTAGTCTGAATTACAAAATGTTCCTTTCAGAGAAACAGTAGTCCATAGACCAAGATTTGGCAACAGTGTCCTTAGGGAAACCTGTTCAGCTCTTGTTGATACAGTGATCTGAAATAGGACAGTCAGTGATTTAGTATAGGTGATATTGGGATGAAAGAAAACCTCTTTCAGCTGACTGCTGTTTGAGTGCTGCAGAATCAGCTATTGTTATCTTTGCCACCTGAGACTGTGACAATTCCTGTTCATCTTATCTTTATTCAAACAAATGACAGTGCTCAATGTCCTTGAATCAAGCTGCTAAGATACTATGAGTGTAAATTATAATTACTTTTTAAAGATCAGCAGACAGAAAAAAATGTTATTTGTTATTATTATACAAATAATAATACATTGTTCTATAGCTTCCTTTGAAATGTAAAACAGAAAGAATGAGAGCTCTAAAATCAGAAACCCCTTTAAAACATATTTAGCAGTAAGACCCCAGGTTTAGGACAAATGCCCTCATCCACTTCTGGGTGACAGTAACACTCTCTTAGCACCAGAACAGGTTGCCCAGAGAGGTTGTGGAGTCTCCTGCTCTGGAAATACTCAAAACCTGCCTGAATGCAGCCCTGCCTAACATGGTCTAGGTGACCCTAGGAGCAGGGAGGCTGGACTAGATGATATGCAGAGGTCCCTTCCAACCTTATTGATTCTGTGGTTCTGTGTGTGAGGGTCCTTGGGAACACTAGCTAGGATCACAGTGTCCTTGAGCCTAGGCCCTGGAAATAGGGAGGAAGGGGAAGAGAGAACATCCTTGCTCCTGAAGAGTCTGGATTTAAAGCTGCAGTGGCACAATGGTTTACCCAAGGTCACACAGCAAACCCGAAGCAAATGAAAGAATCAGACCCAGAACCCCAGCTCAGTACACTGTTCAGTAGTTCCCACCAACTTGGCAACATAAATCATGTCTTTCAATCTATTTAAGCTACACAGCAATGTAGGGAATAATTGGAAGTGTGAGTAAAAACAAATGCCAAGAGAAGTGACATTCTACTGTGATTTGGGCTGTTTGCTTAGAGGAAGATGCCACTTTCCCGAATGGGTCTACAATAAGATCAGGAGATGTTTTGTACCTTCACTTTGTCTCTTGTCTGTCCATCTGTCTCTCTGATGAGCTCTTGAAGGTATGCTCAGTGTACCAGAAAGATAGCGAATAGAAAAGAAACAGGTGAAAAGAAACTTGTCCCTTTATTTCTAAGTGCATGAATTGAGAATTAAAAAAACACTTGGCCAGAAGTAAGTTACATAACTGAAGCCAGTCTAAAATTATGTGCCAGCAATTTACATGAGTTTTATGTAACTGTTTATACTGCTGTTTATTTAAAAATTACTACTTATCTTGGCGACCGCAGCAACACATCGTGCATTTGCTAGCTCTGAAATACAGGGCACCTTCATTAAAACACATAGTCACTAATATATTAAACACAAAAACTATCCTTACTCTGACATAACATGAAGTGTCAGATGGAAACCCGCAACAGCGAAGACATTCAGTGTTCAAGACAAAGCGGGCCTTTCGGGTATTCAGAACAGGAATGGAACATACTCCATCCTTAATTCACCCAGCAGCTTTCAGGTCTTTTACAGCACAGTTGATACAATCTACAAGACCAGCTCTTGTTCCTGGGTTCTTATAAAGGACCTTCTACATCTTCAAGTTTTTATGCTTGAGCATTTTTATATTCAGCTTCTAAAATGCTGAGGGTAGCCTGCCTTTTATTCTTTCTTAAAGTCCCAAGAACTTTAGAATTACACAGGTACGTGATATTTTTATTTTACTGCCAGAGCAATCTCTCACAGAGAGACTCTCTGAAAAACGGGCAAAGATTTATCGATGCCTTCATGCTGGGTTGCTCATGCACAAAGTGACATCATTTTTAGATCTAGCTTAATTGCAAGGGTAAGACTATGGATGTGTAGTTTTCTATAGGTACCAGAATGAGTTATGTACATCCTGCATATCCAGAAATTGTTAGCAACACTGACTTAATAAATAGGGATATAGCATAGGTCATAGGAGTTTGTCTCTTCTTCTTTTGGGGCCTGTTGAGTGAACAAGGTACTGTTTCTCCTTGCCTTCATTTTCTCGTCTGTAGATTATGGATACTGGTATTCATATCTTTCTAAAAAGATTAAAACTCAATAAATAAGTATAGTAGAATATTATTTTTAGACAGCCATTGTGATAGAAAGTTAAATTTTGGCACTGTGTAACAAGGAATGTAAATTTAATAATTGGTAAATGACTTAAGTCAATCTGCACTTTCATGATTTTTTTAAAAAAGCTTCTCAGTGTAAGCAGTAAAATGATGGAATGAGGGAAAAAATGTCAATTAAAAACAAAAGCAAAAAAATCCAATTTGTTACGAGCTTCTTTGGGAATGATAGAAGTCAGAGAATGACATTCTATCAAAAAAAAGCAATGTTTCAGTGCATCCAGAAATTTGAAGAATTTCAGGCAAGTAGGTAAAATACTGTTGATATATGTTCAGAAGTATTTTGAAACAAGGAGGAAAGGCAACATTCTAACACAGCTGCTCAAAAGTATTTATGGAAATTTTTATTAAAACTGAGAGGCAGGGTTCTTTACAAATGTGAAGTTTTTAAAACTAAATTTAAAAATTGACTTTTGAGACGTTTTGTATGTATCATCTTGGAAGGTACATATGCTTTAAAAGGAGGGCTCTCAAGCTAATATCATATTCCTCATAGATTTTCAATTTCATGGGACTCAGCCACCACAAGGTAAGCTAACAAAAAAAAAAGAGCAAAATCTTGGCATTACTTGGCTGTGTAAAGAGAAATGTAACTGATTTTCTGTCTAGCAGCCAGTGAAGACTAGGCTGATTCTGGCGATCAGAGGGTTACACGTCTGACCTGAGCACCGTTGTGAAAGGAGTGGCAGGACCCGGTCACTCTCCTTAGAGAGCAGTCGTCCCTCGGGGGCCTGGGAGGTTACTGTCACCCAGAAGTGGATGAGGGCATTTGTGCTGAACCTGGGGTCTTACTGACTCCATGAGCCAGGGCATTAGTTTGTCCTAGGACAGGTCATCAGAGTAAAGCTATGATTTATTTCAAACCCCACCTCGTCCGGCGGTGTTACTCTGATGGCTTTAGAGGCAGTGACAGCCTTTTCTTGCCATTATCACTTAGCATCGTATCACTTAGCATGACCTTCCAGGTAACTCAGCTTCTTTCTTTGAACTCAGTGGTCTTTGAATATTTCTGAGAACAACTGTGTTGTGGCTAGTCATAATAATAGTATTGTGTTGTTCCTGCTATAAACATACATGCAAAGGTACAGGATTAAAATTCCATGTACATTAAGGCATTTTTATTTCTCTTCTGGCAGTGTATTAGGGTCTCTAAGTATTTGGAAGACTTTTCTAAATGCTGGTGTAAAAGTGGAAGCGTTAAGAAGGGAGAGATGTGTCAAACATAGGGTTGCAGTGTTTTCTGGTAGGTATTTAAAGTATAGGATTATTTGTGTAAACTACCATAACTTAAATATGCCTCTTGAACTATCAGTTTATGTCTGGGTACTCTCCAGTCCAGAGAACAGCTGAAAGTTACAGAAGCTCAAAGGTGGCTTAAAGCTGCCTCTTCCTTTCTCCCTTGGACGTTGTTTGCGCTGCCTGGAGAGCAAGCCTATCACGGCCTCTCACGCGGAGCAGCGCAGTCGGTCATGCCCGTCGATGTCAGTGAAGAAACAAGATTTGCTAGCAGAATCTGTTTCAAGTGACACTATCTTGCTCTACATGCATCTTTGAAAAGACAAATGGCATCTGAAGCGACTGCAAGTCTGTTAGTTACGTATTCAGCAATTCAAGAAAGGCTTCTCTAATTTATCCTTTTGGAAAATGGAGAACATGTCTAAGTTAGCAGCATGTATACAAGTCCTCAACGATTTAATACACTGGAGTTATATAACTCTGAAAATCGTGGTTTACAATGGAAACTCTGACAGACCATCAAGTTTAATAGTACTTTTAGGCACTGTTATAATTAAGTCGTCAGCAAAAGCTCTACAACACGGTACAGTAGCAGTTTCTACATATTCGTATTAGTGTATAGAGATAGTTTCTGTTAAAGGTGGTAGTAATTAGGTATTTCAAAACCTATGGAAAACTACAAAAATAAACACTGAAAAACTTCAAAAACAACAGACAAAATTAGTGTCATTTTTCTTTGCAGAAAATATGAAAATGTTGCAGAACATACTGTGCATTCACAAAGTGAAATCACAGGGAGTAGTGGAGAAAGGAAAAGTGAGCTGTGCTGTTGATACTTCAGTAGTTTTAGATAAATGCTGTATATGCTGAGAAAATAATTCTGTGAGGCCTTTTAATATGAAATTAGCAGTAAGAGACAATGAACTTTTAGAGTGAGAAGGTGAAGCTTTCATATGCTGGAGTTAAAATGCCTTCTGATGTATTTTAAAATATTGTCTCAAATACATATGTAAATAAGGCATCTATAAGCTATTCAGTGTATCTTAAAGGAAGAGCTATGGGCTGAGTTCTTCACCAGTTATTTTGGTGTAAATCCAGAAAATTGATGGTATTTTCCTATATCTATAGTAGAATAATTTAGAGATGAGTTTCACTATGTTTCTGAAAGGTTTGTCTGAAAGTGTGAGTCTGAAGATTTCTTTAAATGAACAAGTTATTAAATCCCAGAGGTATGACTGTGGGATTAACCTTAAATATAATCATGGTTCCTGTCATTGCTGAAATATAATTTAAGAAAAAGAGGCCATTTTCCTGTCTGCAGTCATCAGTTTGCCACTTGCATTTATTCTTTTTTGTAAGTGATCCTGTAGTTCGTCATGCTCTGTTTGATACTATTTTACATTCACATTGATTTTTTAAAGTAATGAGGCATACTTGCAGCAGGGTGCTAATTTCATAATTTCTTAAGCAGGAACATGAGCAGACTCTACAAATTGATGAGCACTTTGGTAAAGGTTCCCTTTGTATTTCAGGCTGCGGGACTGGCCTCAGGACTGGTTGGGAGGGATGTGGGAGCCCAGTGCCAGTTAATTCAATTTGAAAGTGGATAAACTTAATAGGTCCTTGTGGAGCTCTGTAATTTCAGTGACCACAGCAGAACCAGACATGGACTACAGAGCCAGAACCCACTGAAACCAATAAAGAGACTTCAGTGAGTGCCAGGTCTGGACCAAAGCAGATACTTCTCTATGGAACAGCCAAGGCTCTGTGATAAGAGTTTTGCAGCGTGGGGGAACCCCAGAGGGCTCTCTGCAAGTGCCCAGGCCTTCCTGTGCAGATTCGATTGCAGAACAGCACTCTTTGTTGACTTGGATGTATCAGCTGCTTGATGGCATTAGCGGGTCCAAATGCTCTGTTTTCTGCCTCTTCATTTTCTTCAAAAGGAAGTTGCTTAAACAAGGGCAAATGTTAACTGAATGTAATTTGTAAGCCAGTCCATTTTTAAGCATTCTTTTATTACAAGTTTTTGAGCAATATTTTGCTTTTCTCTCTCTCACACACACACAATTGTAACTTGATTACTGTGCAAAGTTTTGCTAAATGTTACTTGACTTTAAACATTTTCACATGGAATGGGAAAATCTGTAAAGTAATTAAAATACTTTGATGTCTTTGCTTGGATAGATACCTGATTTTATTTTATCTTTTTATTTTTTTCCTAGTGGAATGGAGCTGTTCAGAAGACTTTTGTCCTTTGGTTGGTGAAATAATTATCGATAATCTGCACTTTTTGAGGTGTACTATCACAGGCCTCAGAACAGTAAGTATCAAATGTTTCATTTAGATCTTGTTTCCCCCTACCAATGATACAAAAACAGATGTTTGCATCCATGCCTGTTGGTAATAACTGCAGAGTGCCATTCCTCTAAGAGTGAGTTCCAGTCATTAAGCATAATAGATCTGGCATCCATAATCTGAAAGTCACAAAGGAATAGACAGACAGCATGAACTGGTTTATCAGTTGTCATGTCATGAGGAGATCAGAAAACACTGGAATGAAAGATGCTGTATCATGGATCATAGGATAATCCTAGTGTAGATCAAAGGCTCTTGAAAGATCTAGTCCTGACTCTGATGACCAATAGCTAAAATAATAATTCTTTCTCTTCTGCTACTTCCAAGAGCAAGATACATTAATGAAAGTCTTTTTTTTTTTTTTTTGTTCTTTATTTTTGTATAAATGTTTTATACTGATAAGAACTGAGTAAGCAATGGAGAAAGTTGATGATGATTCTTAAGCACAATAATTCTGACTGTGTGTCAAAACTCGGGCACATTGTTTTTTCAGGGAGCTGAGCCACAATATGCATTTCCTCTAATTTTCATTTTCTAACAACTCAGAATAACTTTTCTTAACTTAAAAGCTAGCAAACTTGTACGGTCACTTTCATAGGCACGGAACAAGAACAGTGCAATGGACGATGTTTGTCCACACTCTCCAAATTACATAACATTTTTAAATGAACACCTAGATTTTTTTACAAGCACTCTCCATTGACCTAGATTTACACATCAAAATAGGTGATAAAGGTCTGACCAACTTCATTGACAGCAAAACGAAGCTTCTTTGGTCTCTGTGCTGGCAGATGGGCTCTGTTAAATACTACAGGGGAGAGAGGACTCTATTTTTTAAGTCTGATTGTAAGAGTTCCCAGTGGTCTGCTTTGGTAGAAGAGATTGCAGTTTCTCAGTTGGAAGTGATGTGCTCTGTTAAATCTCAGCAAATCACCTGTTCTGAGGTGATCTTTGAACTGTGTTTCAGTCCATCATGATGCATCTGTTGACACACCTGAAAGCTGTTTATGAGTTTTTGAAAGAAAACAACTTTGGGAAGGACAGCTATCTAGTTATTATAGCTAAGATTCCAAATCAAGCGCCGATTTTGATTTCGGTTGTTTCCATTTGCAGGGCCAGAGGTATTATGTCCGTGTATCAGCATGCAACATGAGAGGCTGGGGATCTCCACGCAAATCTACTCCTACATATGCTTCTCCTTCAAGTAGGTTGAGTTTGTCTGTTTTCCTGGTTTGATTATTTTTTTCTTCATACAGAGGAAAAAGCCAAGTATTCTGGAGTGTCACAGATTTAATTGGCATTTCATTTAGGATGAATGAAATAAGTAAAATTCAGTTCCACCCCCTACCCAAATAAGTGCAATAATTATATATGCATATTTATTTGCCTTATCTTATATTCTTCAGTCCTTTGATGAAGCAATGTATTTAGTCACTAACCTCACTAACACTTAAGAAAAATTAGAAAGATTTTGACTTTAATTTCTCAAACAAAGTTCTGCTATTTGGAACTTTATTTGTGACATTATAGATACCACTCACTGGCCAATTCTGGCAGATGTCAGTTCCTGCCGAATTTAGGGGGTGCATCCAGTCTGTAAAGTGCTCTAGTGGAGTCTTGCAGGTTGGTAGGAGCTAGCCCTTAAGCAGTAAAATGTTTAAGGCATGTCTTCCCTCCTTTACAAACCTATGATAAGTTTTCTCAGACTCAATTATGATTTTTCCTTTGTAATTTCTAATCTGTGAAATCACATTCTATTGTTAGTCACTCTTCTAGGCTTAGCGTTCACTACTGAACTGGCTAGGCATGTTACAGCTTCCTTTGTATTGATCAGTGCAGTAAAGTGGGCATTATTTTCTTTTTATTTTATTGCATTAGCACTTGTTTTTATTAGGCTAATGTAACAATTTAATAACCTTCATTGCTAATGCGAGAAAATAATGCTGTACTCACTCTCAGTTGTGGTAACAGAGAGGGTTGGATAAATGAAGCAGTTGCAGTACTGTTGTCCTGTTTTGCTTCAAATTTTGCTCTACTATACCCCAGAATAAAGCCAGAACTATACTAAAGAAATCTTCTGTTTGAGGAAAAAAATATGCTACAGTCCTGGGACAAAATTCTACTCTTGGTTATGTGGATGACTCACTACCATGAAGTTGTTTTGAATAACTCAGTGACATGCTATTACCTTGACTTTATGTAAGTGTAACTGCACAGGATTTGGCCCCACAAACCAAAAATTTCCATCAGCTGAGAAACAAGACTGTTTTACAGTAGTTGCCTGTTAGTCAGCTAAATATACTGAGCAGCACAGGGCACTGTTGGCAAGACAAATAGTATTTAAGACTGTAGCTTTATATGATAAGAAATTTTGCTTCAAATGTATTGCATTGTCTTTCCTGCCTTTTTCTTATCCACTGCTTTTAATCCTTTAGAGTCTGACAGTACAGACCAGTTCCAAAACTTTGGGAAGAAGGGGGAAGTTTTCCTGCAGATTTCGGTGGATCAACACAAGAACTACCTAGAGAACAAAGTTCATTTTCCTATGTTTAGTGTCTCAGGGATTCAGGGCTCTAGAGTAGCAAGAAGTCCAAGACTTGTCAGAATTAGGGCCACATTGTCACGTGCAGCTGCTCAGAACCAAGGAAGTCCCTGCCCCTGGGGCCTGTAGCATCCATTAGAGTACTACTGAAGTGCCTTGGACCATGAGTGTGGTGGTATTTTTGGAAGGGAAGGCAAGGCAATAGAAGGAGTCTTTTGGATTTCCCTGTGGGAGAACAGGAGCACCTGTTCATATGCATGGGAACTTCTGAGATTTTGTGGCAAAGAGCAGTGTTTCTTCATGGCTGTATGTGTATGTGTTCTTTGTTGGTGAACACTGAAGCATTAGGCAGGCTCAGCTCTCAATGCATATAGCTAGCAATAATGTGGTGTTTTCATTAAGTATCCTTAGTGACACATGCTTACACTTAACAAGTGAGACTCTCAGAACCTAAATGTAAATTATTTTTATTAAGTAATACTAATTTCACAGTTTTAGTTTGAGAGACAAGATGCTATTTACTGATGCAGTTACTGGGGGCAGAGTTTATCCACATGGCTGCTTTCACCATTGGTTTAGAAAACTAACAGACTGACTGTGCTTGGCAAGAAGAAAGCAACCTGAAATTACACTGGTATTGCATAACAGAATATAGCCCTAAGCTAAAAATTAAATGTAAATGCATTTACACTCTACAAAAGTGTTTGTCATAGCAGCCAGAAGAATATACATGGGAAATGAAAGCTTCAGGGCTTAAACCTGATCTATTGCAATCCCAGAGCATCAAAGCTCAGTGACATCCTTGGAGATGCATCCTTGTAGCATGACAGAGAGCATTTGCCACTGCCTGCCTGTTTCCCACACATGGACTCTAGCAGACTGAGAAGCTGTGGCCGCTGTTGTGTAGCTGGTCTGGGGAACCATAGTAGAGAGTGAAATGTGTAAGCTTATTGATTAGCATTGTGAGTGATGGACGATAACGGGGCTGGTCTGACTTCTGTGTCATTTAGAAGGTAGTCAGCAATCTAGAGATTCAAAAAGTTTGGGAACTGTGGGATTAGGGAAGTTGTGAGGTTGTTCTAAACTCTACTGCTCCCTCTCCCCAGATGCTTTGGGATTGATGACTTCTAGCTGATTCTTCTTGGCTGCCCACAGGAGATCTGAGAACTGACCTGCTTACACAGAGCTGTAAATGCAGCTGGCTCTTGATCTCCACAATAACATACAACATACAGGAAAGCCGCTCGGCAACTGTTACCACTGCCTGCAGGCTATCAGGGTAGCCATTGCCTTCTTCCACCCATTTGTATCCCTGGCGTAGTGCGCCCACTGGAAGGACTGCCTGACTCTGAACTTGCGCTATAAGCTAGAACTGTAGGCTCAGTGAGGGAGCAGTTTGTTGGTGGTGGTGAATACGTACATAGCCTCTATGCCGCAGGGAGGGAGCAGGTCTTCTTTGCAGGCAGACGAATTGTTAATACCCTAATCAGCCACCGCTACTTCAAGTTGGGAGACTGTGGTGGGGTATTTTTTTCTCATTATAATAAAAATATAAAGACAGTCAAAACTGGAATTAGAAACTCTTCTCTGATATGCACAGCTTCATCCTTGCATCTGTGAAAGGGTTTTTTGGAGAGTTTTTTTTGTTTGTTTTTTGAGGGTCTTTTAATTAAGGTTAAGATTGTAGCTAAATCTTTTGTAGGTTGAAGGGATGTGGGACAGAAACAGCAGCTTCTTGCCTCACGAGTGCAGTGCTGAGCAGACTGTAGACGCGAGGGCAGGAATTGCCAGCAGTCAGTCCTCTTTGCTGGAAGCAGATTTTCAAAACTGCTTTTATTCAGAGCATGCTTCTATAGCTGCAGAGCTAGCTCTGGATGCAGGAGGATGTTCAATCTCTGCTTTACTGTGGGTTTCCTGTGTAACTACAGGAGAGCTGTTTAGGCTCCCGGTGCCTCAGTGAAAGGCAGAAGAAGCAGTAATGTTACCTCAGTGAGGTATTGCAAGGGTCAGTGTGGTGACAGCCAAGAGCAGCTCTGACACTACAGTAGCAGAGGCCATTTACGTATTGAAGAGAAATAGATATTGTCTAGCCAGTCACTACAGGAGCTTCTGGGAGCTGATTGTGAGCACTCTGTTAGTAATCATTATGATTAATTACCTCTCTGGCATGAGGCAGAGGAAGCTTATTGTAGAAGTAACAACAGCACACTTGAAAACAGCTGCCATTTTTTCCTGCATGCTCAGATATAAGACTCCTCTAAAGCCAAGAAATATCAGAGGCATGGAAATATTTTTAAAACCCTCTCTTGCTCCTTTGTGTTTCATTTCTGTTTATTTCCTTTGTTCAATAGACTGGAAGGACTGCAGTGGAAGAGAACCTCGGCACAAGGGACACACTGAAGCCCTGGAACATCTCCTTCAGCAGGTTCAAGCAGCTCATCAGCATTATAATTGCAGAGGTAAGGATAAATGTCTATGTGGTAGGGCACCAGCTGAAGCCTCTGTGGCGCCTATAATTTTAGCAGTTTTCTAACTAGATCATACCTTCTCATTCATCAGGAAAAGAAAGATATTAATATTGGCCCATCTGGAATCACTTTAGTGCACTATCTTGCTCTTAACCCTTGAAATTATTTGGATGAAAACATCTGAAAGCTAGAATGCACACAAGCACAGACATACCCTCTCTCCCTCTATACTGTACACACCTATTAATTTGTTTTTCCTACAAATCATTGTCGCACAGGATTCCCCTAAAATGTTTCAAGGATTTCTCTTGCTTTTTATATAAAGAAATACTTTGAAAAGTTAACAACAGTCTTGGATCAAAAGAGGGGACTTGGCTGCCTCTAAATGGAAGACACCAAGTATTCTAGTGGATATGATGCCAATCTGTAATGAAAAGTAGTTGCACAGTGCAGTGGGAAGGCTAGATCACTATATTTGCAAATAGAATGGACCAAAACTGGGAGAAAGTACGAATCTCAGCCAGTTCTTTGCTCTGCATTCATGAGAAACGGACTGTGCCTTTAATAGCTCAAGAGCCAAGGCAACAGCTTGGCATTCTTTCTAAAGCCTATATAAAATCTCCTGTTCTATATGAATTGTTGAAAACTTGCTATTTATTTTCTTAAAATAAACTTCTGACTGGAATAATGCTTTGTGGCAAAGGAACTTACTTTAAACTGAAGGGTTAAACTACCGTAAAGTTTTCTTTTTTCTTCACCTGGTATGACTGTTATATTCCAAGTTGCATCAATTGATTTAAATTCATAGAAATACTTAGGGCTAAGATCATCTGGCTGCAATGGAAAGATGCAGCCTTTGTTCTTTATGTGCAAATATGTCACAATCATGATGATCCACAGTCTGCCACAACCCATTGTAACCATAGCAACTTAAACTATTCAGCTGTGTTGCTTGGAAAGGGCAAGGAGATATTGCAGGAAAATGTTGTTTCTCTAATTAAAATTCGTACAAACATTATCACTTGCAGGTGGTCTTGGTAGCGCAGATTCAGATGATGTTTTTTATTTCTCATATAGCTTTTTCATGCTATTAAAGAAGCCATTTTCCATGGTACAGTTTCAGTTTTCCCTTTATGAAGTTAGTACGTATCTCGGGTCTTTCAGGCCACCTTCCTAGTCAACATGAAATAAAATGATGGAACATTTGAGAATTTTCTTTGTATAAATTGTTTTTCTGACATACCAGACCTAAACAGAAGCAGTTATAAAAAACATGCAGAAAATCCCTTCTTTTAAAAAATGACACCAGTGCCTGCCGGTTATAAAATACCTCTGCTCCAGAAATTAACTCCAGTCTAAAAGCAAAGCACAGACAACTCTTTAACTGATCTCGTAACTCCTTTTCCTTAAATAATCAGTAACAACAATATAGAAGACCTGTTTATCTCAGAACATTTTCTTGCACGTAAGAAACAGGATCTTACAGACAGCACTACTACACTGTGGAGTGAGCTTGAGCAACACCCTTGCCTTCACCCAAATAAAAATCTCGTAATCGCTTGTAATTTAGTAGTATAGTTTGAATAAATCAGGATTGTGACATAATAGAACAGCCTTGGAATTTACCTTAAGTATATGATTGATGTCAATCTCTTATATTTCGGTAATTTCCTAAAGAACCAAAACAAATGGTTTACAGAAAAAGTAAGAATTATGATATCACTTTGATTCTGAAATTTGGTTCAGGAATTTTTCAACCTCAGCAAAATCCAAGAAGTTTGATCAAGGATCTGAGATAGGCTATTGTGTGTGACTGACAAGCCCCAATAATAGTTTTCACTTAATATAATACAGAGGTCAAAGCTAGATTCTTAGTGAATGTAATTTAGTATGACTGGATTGACGTGGATAGAGATTAGCATGGATTTGTTGTTACACATAAGCTGAGGACCTAGCCTGGCATTTGTCGAGTCTTTACTGTGCTTCTGTTTGATTATAAATGACTATTTTTACCTCTGTTTCCCCCATTTGTTTTAGAGATGCAAGTAAATAGCAAGGAGTTGTTTGTAGAATAACTTTGAACGTGCTTACAACCACTGATTTGCAGTGGTTTGTAAATTAGAGCAGAATCAAGCCTTGTACTGAATAAACAGTAGAATGAAAACTAGGTGATGGCAGAGACAGAATTCAAACCTGGAGGCTCGACACCTTGACGTGCCCCTAAATGATTCCCCTGTGGGGATACTGCATGCGTGCTGCTCAGGCTGGCCAAAGGAGAGTGGAAGAGTACCACAGAGGAGGTGAAAGAAACTTAGAGGGCAGTAATCTAAAAGATGTAAGATGATTTGAATAATGCAGACAAAAGCCTCAGTGCGCAAAGGAGCTACCAGAGCAGTGACTGTGTGTTAGTGCTCCGTTGTGATCTGGGAGGGTTAAATTGTGCAGATTCCACACAGATCTCTTGCTAAAGTCTATTCATTCAGGCTTTGCACTGAAGCCTGCTGTTTTGCCCTACACTTTGCATTTCAGAGGCTGAAGAAAACAAGCTTACCAAAATTCCAGGAAGAATACGTTGGAATGTACAGTGAGTTTAAGAGCTTTTGGAATTAGATCAGCTGTTGCTTTTGAACCTGCTCTGTGATATCATGAAATCTCCTAGGGAATTACTTAGGAAGCTTTGCTTTCATATGTTTAATCTTCTGGAAAACCCTGATGATTACAAACAACAGTCATCCATTTGTCTTCATAATACTGTGCTACAGACTATCATAACTGAGTTACTACAATTGTATGTCCTGGCAACATTTCAAATGCAGTTTTAAAGTATTTTTTTTTCTTATAGATCATTCATTCTGGACAATTCAGAGTGGATTAAGTAACTGTGTGATGCTTCATTAAGAAAGGAACCCAAGTCTTCACTAAAATGCTTACTAGATACTTTCTTTCTGAAATTTAGTTGAAATGCCTTTTACTAGAAAAGTCAAGAATGAAGTAAAAACGTAATTTGATTCACAAGGAGACTGCGTACTTCTATTACATTGAACAAAGAGTAGGGTCTCTGATTCCATAGGGCATTTTAGAAGTTTTGATTGTAATTATTTGTGAAAATACACAAAAACAGGATGGAGAATCAGGCCACAGACTGAGAACTTCAGGTAGGGAATTTAAGAAGTTACAGTTTCAGCTGCTAAGCCTGACTTGGCAATCCAATAACACCTCCTAATAACATGATTGACATGCCAATAGCTTCTTCACGAGGTACCAAATTGCCCTTTGAAAGACATCCCATCTTGAGGTGAGGTAATATGGAATAATCATGATCTCAAGTCATAACAGTTATTGAGGTGTCTGCCTGCTATTTATGCCCTTAACTTCTGCGTGGTATAATGTCTGCGTGCACATTATCCCATTGGCAGTTGTCAGCCCAGCTAAAAATTTAGTAGCTTTGAACTGAGTTTGAATTAGTCTAGAAGCTTCAGTTATTTGATCTGTTTTCATAAAGTTACCCAGTTAGTAAAAACTCTGAGCCCTGTTCTATGCCCTCCACTAAGAGTTAATTGGGATGCAGCTCATCTTGTGCTGATTTGTTTCATTATTCAGCATCACCCTAAATGATGTTTAGCTGTTCCACAGACTATCAGATTTGTGGGGCTAAAATCTCTCCTTGGATAATTTTGCACTGATGTAATTCCATGTACTTCACATATGCCCCACTTGAGGAGAGGCACCCGCTTGTCTAGTGACAGGACAAAGAATTCCAAGTGCTCTTCCTCCCCAGCGGAGCAGCTCCGCATAACAGGCATTCCTGCAGAAAGCCCGCGGCTGCACACTCGCAGCCTGAGCGGGCGGCTTCGTTCCTGTTCCTCCACAGCCTACTTACTCTGCTTTGAAGTACCTATTGTATTTAAGTGAACAACAGAGAAGCATTTTTATATTCTACCTTAGACAAGAAAAACTCCTGATGTTATAAATGCACCTCGGCAGTTAATTTCCTACTTCAATCCAGATTTGAATATTCCTGATCTAAAACTGATCACTGAAAATTCTCTAATCTCTGCCAGGATATGTTTGCTCCTGAGCTTTTATTAAAAGAGCTCACAGCTCAATCGTTGCATCATTTAATAATATAAGTTTATTTTGTTGTTACTGATGTTTAATATTAAGGTTACTCTATGTTACTTATTATTTAATTAAATAACAAACTGTTAATGTGCCATTTCCTGTGGATCCAAACTATTCTGTAATCTTAGGTACATGTTTTTGGCTTCTAAATACACTATACAGTAAAACAAAAGCAAACAGCAATGGGGGGAAGTTTATAGTTTTCGTGTAGCTTTACATTATTTCTTTTGCTACTTGCTTCTAAGAAGTTGTAGAGCAAACCCAAACCACTGAATAGCCCAATAATATATATTTCATATGTAATGTACCCTCTTACTTTAAAGCTTAATGTTGCAATCTCTGGGTGTTTTATACAGAGTTATGTTGCATTGCTTTTAGTAATTTCTTCTTCCATTCCATCTGTCTTTAATATAGATAAAAACAAAGACTGCGTAATTAGGATGGACTTAATATTCTAAATAGATCTTAACCTTGGAAGAAGGAAGTAGTAAGACAGGAGTTCTTACGTAGCATTTGGTTTACATTATTGTGATATACCGAAAAAAGCTCACAGGAAAATAAAAATGATCTCTGGAAATATGGCTAGAAAAACAATTGAAATTTTTAAAAACAACAAGAAAACAAAGATCAGTTACATCAAAGGAGCAGTCGTGTTCAGCTGAGTGTATTAGAACTAAACTGAACAGCACACTGGAGAATATGCCATGGAGAACTAGTTCGCACTGGAAAGAGAATGGATTTGATGATCTAATATATATCTGAATTGTGTGATTTCACCCCCAATAGAATCTTGTTCTCTTTGTACTTGCTGTTCAGCAGAGTGATAATTATGCTAACAATGTCTCTTCTTTCTGTGGTGTTCACTGTGCAAATTATGGCGCAAATTTATTCATCATTTAAAAATATGTTGAGCACTTCCACAGATGGGGTTTTGACAGGAGCAAATTTAGATGTTCTTTAAATGTTCAAACTTAGAACTCATTAAGGAGACACAGATAGACACCTCCTATTTTGCATTAGAGGTAACAGGGAAGTATGCTAGTCTGAGAACATGTAAGCAGACTGATGAGCAGTTTTCAATTAACAATTTTCTCCCAAGATCTTTCAGGAATCATGTTTTTTCCTCACTGGAGAGCAGTGACCCTCAAAATGTTTGTAAGTTCAATCTGGATAAGTATCTGTATTTCAAATAAAGAGAACACTGACTGACCCTAGAAAGCTGAGGTGTAATTTCACAGTTAATTTTTCTTTTTGTTTTTCTTTTCCAATCGTAGTAAATACCTTAAGACTTTAAATCTTTAGGACTGTTTGTTTTTGCTGATTCTCTTACAACGGGAGAGACATCATTAAAGGCAGTGCAAGAAAAGAATTCTTAATGTCCATTCTTTTTAAAGGCCATATGTAGAAAGATGTGTGACTTTTCATTTACACTTGAGCAAAGATAGCAACTAATGACAATAATGAAATCCATACGTACTGCTGCATATTCCTGACTGCCACCTATTGGCATATCCCCTAAAAACTGCTTGCAGGTATACAGGTGGACAGAGCTGTTTCAAAGAGCTTGAGGGTTTCAGGTCCCAGTGGAAGATTCTTCTTTGGCTTAAAATTCAGGCTATGTATGAGAAAAGGAAGGACGTTAAATCATATTCATTGAAAACAACACAATAAATACGAATTTAATCACATTGAGCATATTGGGCAAAATTTTAAATTTTGAGGCTGTTCTTGCATTGTGAGAGTTGGTCCAGAGATCCTTGCAGGCATACAACAGACCTCAGCTTTGACATGAAGTGAGTTAAACAGCTCTTCCTTGGATTACAGATTCCCAAAGAGCAAATGTAACTGTGAAAGCTCTGAAGCAATTTAGGTGAGTGCAAATTGTTGCGACAGGAAAAAAAGATACATTCCAAACAAGATGCCAAGCATTTAATGAGGTACAATGAAAAATGAGAGATTGTGTAGAGGGACAGATGGGGGACAGTATAGTTTTACTTAGAACGGATTACTGATGTTGCTACGTTATTTAGTGATTGCCAGGGGACCAATTATTCTGTTCTTAGAAGTTTAAGAGTATATAGGGGCATAAACTGAGGAATTAGAACATCCTAAAATGCTGACTGGTGAAATGCTTGTGTTTTTGAGATGACTTGCAAAATTCATATCTATTCCGAACAAGTGGATGAACACTGAAAGTATGTGGTACTGGTTCAGGCTACACTTTTCTTAGGAACAAAACAGTATTTTTACTGGGTCTGAGTTTGCTGGGATTAAGGAAATTGGTTTATGCCCCATATCATTAAGATCATAAAAATATAAGCAAAAGTTTGCATTATGAGTCTGTCTTTAAATGTTGTCTATTGAAAGGAATAAAGTGGGCAGCCAGTGAATTTTAGTATTGTGATTGAAGAGACAAAGGTTCATTATGAGATGCTAACTGAAATTTAAGCGTTAGATTTGGTTTGATTTTTAATTTCTATTTTAGAAAGTTCTAAATTACAGAATGCTGGTCGCAAGCAATCAGTATCTAGAAGCCTGAAGCATCTTTTCCATTCATCAAACAAGTTTGTGAAGACTTTGAAACGGTTTGTCATCCATTTTATCTCCTAAATATGCTGAGTTTTAGCTAATAGTTGTTGCTTTTATGCAATAGTGAAATGCACCTTAAAAATAGATGTAGATAGATTTTACTCTCAATAAAACAGCAATCAAACAGAATAAACCTGATTAAATTGCATATATGTAAGATTGATGCACCTGTTTGGAAAATAATGTTCCAGTTCCTACTGAAATCAATAGCAATGTCTTCATTGTTGTTACTGAAAATTGATATGAATTGTAATAGAGTTAAATATTGTATACAGACACAACCATACAGTTATTCAGTGTTTTTGAAGTACTGCCTCTGTGGTTGCTCAGTAATGAGACTGTGGAATTTATTTCATTCATAACATTAAAATGCAGGGCTTGGATAAGCTGTTTTAATAGATATTAATATCACATTGGCGAGAAGCAGTGCATCTAGAATTCCCTAGTATTTTTAGCTAGGTTTGCAACCCAGTGTGACCCAACAGCCCTCAGCCTTGCTAGTTTGTTTTAGCAAATGAAAGTTTCTTAGACTGGATTATTTCTTCTTTCATTGCCGTAAATGTTCGGTTTGCTTTTTTTTCTTTGTATTATGATAAGAGTTTGATTCTTCCAGAAAAGCTCTCCAGGGTCTTTAAATTCCCTAAGGCAACTGCTTAATGTATGTAACTAATTACAAGGGTAAATATTGAAAAGAATGATTTCTGTAATCAGTTTTGCAGATATTCTGGCCAAATTACACTCAATTACACTAACGTAAATCCATAATAACCCTCCTGATTTCAGTTGAGTTACTCCAGATTTACTCTGAAGTAATTGAGGGCAGATCTTAAACCCATTAATGATAAAAAGTTTTGGTAAAATTTCTGATTTCTGGAGGTCATAAAGCTTCAATTGTGTACTGTTTACTCTAAAAAATTCTTGCTAAAACTGATGTCAGTGGGTTGTCCAGATTCATAATTTATTAGATTCTTGTAGTTTCACATCATCTGAAGTGATGTGCTTCCCAAATATTTTTAAGAATTCACTGGATGAAATTGCATGATCTGTATAAAATAAATGTTAAGACCAGATGATTAGATCTGCCTCCTTGGCACTTAAAATCTATGATTCTTTGGCTAAGATTTGTAACAGCAAAGATTTGGTGTGAATTTGAATAGGCATGAAAAGTGTTTGACTTAATGTTTCTCTTTTTCTTTAGGGGACTCTACTTATCCGTTATATTTTTTTACAAGGACAACTTATTAGTAACCAATGAAGATCAAATTCCAATTGTGGAAATTGATGACTCTCATAGTAGTTCAGTTATGCAGGATTTCCTGTGGTTTACAAAGGTAATAGGAGCCTAATTCCGTATATTACTTCTACAGATTTGGTGCTAGACTCCGCAAGGGTCTCAGTTGATCATTCTTAGTATATGAAATGATGTCATTGGAAAAGCTAAATGACAAAGAGCTTTACCTGTCACTCATGTTAAAATGTAATTTTCGCATGCCATTTTTATGGGTTAAATCCTGACTGGCTCTCTGATAGTGGCACAGTTAACTATTTGAAATGCATGATGCTACATAAATGATGGCTAATTGGCTCTCTAAAGGTTTTTTGAACACTTAGGAGAAAAAGCCTAAAGAAAAAACCCTAGAAGTTTTAAAGATAGTATTATGGTTATTATAACATTCAAGACATCTTTGAACTATTTTTGTACCCCAGAGAACAGTAGATCAATTTTGCATGATCATCTAAAAAGCAACTGAAATAGGTGCATGTTTTTTACAAAATGTCCTCTTGTACCTATGATTCGATATCTGTTTCTATCCAGGAACTCATTGCCATCATAGAAACTCAAATTGATGAACAACATCTACTGATTTTTACACATCCAAAATGCTTTTATTTTCACTTACGCTTTTGTAAATACTGAGAACTGACTGGACTAGATATTTTTTTGCAGCTTTCTTGTATGTGGGATGATATCAGATGGCTGAGGCAGAATATGTCTGTATCCGTGTCCTCATCAACAGCACTTCAGGCCAGGCAAAAGATGCTTTCAGCAGCAGCACAGCTACAGGTTGGTTGCCTTGCATATTTTGAGCCATTAACTTCAGTGTCTTTCTGGTATCTAAGGAAAAGTACTGCCAGCTGTCCTTTGCTTCACCACTCTCCATTGACCTATTCTGTGAAGTAGCATCATCACCTACAGTGAAATGAGTTACTGAGCCTCTCTTGCCTGCTGGAGGGGGTTACATTAGAAGTAAATAGTAGGAAAAAGAAAGGAAAGAAACAATAGTGCCAGAAGAGGAAACAAACAGATATAATATCCACATCTGTGGTCAGTCTGTGACCAGCCTATAGGTATGCAGCTTGGGAATGCAAGAGTTGTAACCCTAATATTCACTGCTCAAAATCCTTTTAGAAGGCCTATTCATTATTAATATATTAATGAAGCATTTAAACTCTCATTGAGGCTTAGCACTCCCTTGTGCTATTTCGATACATATAGCTGTGTAGCTTCTGCTCTCAACAGCAAAGACAAGTAGGGTGCTGAGGTTGCCAAAATGGGGTTCTTGATTCTCCTGTGGCTTACAAGTGCTCAAGTACAGCTTTTAGGCCAGAGCTACACTGCCTAACAAACGACATGGCTATGCTTTTGTAGGTTGTGTGAGGCTGATGTATAATCCATATCCTCGGCTACAGGAGGAAGCAATCTTGGAATCCTAGTGTTTTTGAGTCTCCACTGACACACCTACATTCACAGCTCAGACCCGTACACAGGGCAGATGACCCTTGTCACCTCCATGCTGTGAACTGTTCCTCACTATGTGCTCCTCTTGGCCCTCCAAAAGATAAAGGATGTGTCTTGTGGCTTTTATCTGCACTGATACGGAGTTCATAGGGTCAGGAAGGTTGATGATACATGATTTAATGAAATTAATTTTGGTAACATTAAAAAATAAATAAAAAAGGATTTACATACCAAGATCCCATCAAACTGCACTGGAGCCCATGTTACGTAAGCATTCTGGTTTTGTGGGAGAAATGGAATCTGGCTCTTCACAGTCACAGCCCAGTGTTATCTACAAGACCCACTTCCTTAACTAGATGCTGTGGAGTTTAATAGAGATTGTTTAACTTTTATATACTTTCTTTTTTAAAGTAAAACACAGAATTCTAAATCAGGAGTGTAATTGTCAATTAAAGCCTATTGACGGGAATTAGAACTTTTCATAAAGTAGGTCGTTCTATATTAAATTCTATATGCTTTAGAATCATTTCTACAGAAAGCCATTTTTATGGGCCCCTGTTTCATTTATCCCTAATTAAATTCTACCGACCTATTCTGTAAGAGATAGTGTATTAAGGTGATCTACAAAAGCAAAATGGACTAAGCGAAGACTGATGTTCTGAGTGCCCTCCCTCAAAACCAAAATCACGTGGGATTGTCAGTGTGGAACAGCCAGAGATGTATTTAAACTCTTAAGAACAGAGATGAAAACCAGTTAAATGGTGTGTAGATCTTGTGCTGACCCCTCAGTACTGTTGATGTCATATGGTTAGAGTATAGGAAGTGATTTTCAGGAGACCTAGTTCTCTTCCAGCATGTGCTGCTGGTATTTCTGAGTGGCACTGAGCAAGCCACTTAATCCTCCTTTGTCTTGTTCCAGTGTTTATTACACAAATAATAATCATACTTTATGGCATGATTTCTCCAGCAGAACATTTTGAGCTTATTGTAAAGCTTTGAAGTATGGGTTTAATGATACCGTGAAATCTCTAGTTGGAAGGCAGACCCTTCATAAAATATTTATTTTTGTGGAAAAATACATTTTCAAAAAGAAATGTGTGTGATTCTTACAGAACGTACAGAAAGGATACCCAGCACTCACTTTCTCCCACCTTTTGTTTGTACTGCATGGCTGGCTTCTTACTGTGTGTCTATATTCTTCCTTAAAGCTTTCAGATACAAATAATTACTGATAATAATAGTATTTTTCTAAAATTCATGGGTTTGAGGACATTACATAATAAAAGTGTACTTAGTTGGTGCTGGTTTTCTAGGTGTTTCTTTGGATCCTAAAACCCAAGCATCTCAGTGTTTCATAGACCATCATGACTGCTTGCGTGCAACTCTTCCTGTTACATAGAGTAACTGAGGCACAAAAGAATTAAATGAAATCCCCAAAGCTAAACAAAAAAATGTATTGTACAATCCTGGAGTTAATGTGGATCACAGAATCACAGAATAGTTGATCTTCATGCTGTTAGGCTCACGCTTTAGCCATACAGCCATCCTTCTTCTTGTTGCCAGTCAATGTAATAAACTAGGTTTTATAGCAGCTATAGGAGCCAGATACTATGTGGATATTATTAAGAATATCCATATGGGGTTTGTTATACATTTTTCAGCAAAGAAATCTGTACAGGAGAGTAGCCTTCCTGGGCAGCCACCTGTCTTGATTGATTTCCCCAAAGTGTCCCGAAATGTATGCAGTGCCAGCCTGCTGTACCTTTATTAGAGGACCACCTGTGTTAAGCAGCACCTGTTTGTCAGTCTTCTGAGCTGTCACTAGAGACAGCTTTAACTGTATCTGCTGAAGGTTTCCTGCAGAGCGGTTAGCTCAGCTTAGGTAACCCATATTCCCTTGGTTAGCATAGTTTTGTTTCTCATGTGCAGATTGTCCTTAACAGAGCGTTGTTAGTAGGCACAGAATGCATTTTGAGATCCCCACAATTCCTAGTACATTGTGCTGTTACTTGCTACTGGAAGTGTTAAAAGCAGAACTTGAAGCACAGAGATACGGCAAATGTGTCCATGTGGGGTATATTGCTCTGTAGAATTTGTGGCAAATTTATTGTCCTTAACATTTGTTCTGTCCCTTGATGAACACATGGATTATCAATGATCTGCCAGCCTTTAACACCACGTAGCCTGGTGGGATCCACCAACTGAAGGATCTCAGTAAAGTTTGTACAGTTGAATACATTTCACTGAGGCAGTAACAGACTGACTCCACAGGAATTTAGGACAGAATGGAAAAGATCAGTTACAGCACAGCTGCTAAGGAACTAGATCAGTGGATCCAGAGACAACAGGGACTGTAATTTTGCCTGCAGTTACCACCAGACAACTAAAGCAATCAAAACCCAAGAGATGAGATGTCAAGATGAGCATGCAAAAAACTTTTTTAGTATATAAATTAGCTATATATTCCTATTCATGGTAGGTACTCCCATTCTTCCTGCTGAAATGCTATTCAGAATAGAAAGTTGTCAGTGACAGTAAAGATCTGTTTGCTTTTTTGTCTAGGCACAATTCATATATTGTAGTGATTAAGTCAATATGACAACTAGATGGCTAGCATCTAGCTGCAATGGTTTGTCCCACCTATGGTCATATAAATTAATACAAACTGTATATGTCAGGTACCCAATTTTAATTAGTTATGGAGGCTAACCTCAACAGGCAGAAAAGTTTTCATTAAAAGAAAAGTGGATATAGTGTAGCTAGTCTTCAACAGCATGCCCTAGAGAGGGATGCATAAAGCTAAAATAACCAAGTTAGGCCACATATATGGCAGTTACGCTGCTGACTATCTATAAGAGTTTATAAACAGCTTAATAATACAGTGTCTAAATAAATATTGTCTGCTAAGTACAAACAAATAAATACAAGATAATCTATCAATTTACAATGTCAATAAGTTAATGTACAGCTGTATACTTTCCTAAACATAGTGTGCGTTACATTGTGAGTTCAAATTTTCATTTTAGACCACTCTCATCCCTATCCAGCTTACTGTAGATCTCTTGAAAAGTCCCAAAGTAATGAGCATATTTTAAATGTTAGGCATTTTTCTTTAAGACATCTGGGAATCTCTTCAGTGGCTGGTCACTGGAGTGAGTGTGTTTGCACCTATAAGCAGATGCCTTACTGTGTGAGGAAAAGAATTTTGACCAAAATATGTATTTTATGTATTTTATGTGGAGTCTTTTAAAATTACTTTTCTTTAATCCTCACATATTTTCCTGGAGAGCTTTGCTTTAGTAGTTTGTTAGTTTCTGCTGGTTTTGTCTAACACATTCTTGGTATCTGAAGTAAAAGGAAAAGGGTCCCTGTCTCTTCAGATTCCTTTGTGTTCTTTAGCACGCCCCATCATTTTAGCTCCAGAATTATTTACTTTCAGCACAGATATGAGGGCCTTTTGCTTTTGTTGCAGAAAATAATCTACATCATTTTAAAACAGAGAACAGAAAACAGAGATTATAGTTAATGACCCTAGCAGAAGGCATCTGAAGTGTCCAATATGAATTATTTGGGGACAGCAGAAGAATTCTGAATCTCTGACGTGCACTGCATCTCTCATTTGGGTACGGACGGAGACGTTAAGATAAAGCATCTAGCTCTTCACTGTTCAAACCAGAAGGGCATCGTGGATACCAAAGGAATCACCACAAGACCAACAGAGGGCTTCTGAAAATCGCATACTCTGTTTCTGCATGGGCACAAATAGGGATCATAATGGTCAAACTGATACATTATACTTTGGACTAAAATTACTGGACCAAAAACACTGGAGGATCCTTAACTGAGTTCACAAATGCAACCTGGGGCAAAATTTGTTCTGTTGCCACTGAGTGATGTGACTGTAGAGCAGGAGTTTGAGAAATGCTATGTGTTTTTAGCTTTTGTTGAGGTCAACAAGAAAGCTCATTCTGATTTCAGCAAGCACAGAGATAAATTTCAAAAAATACCACCCTCCTGATATGTAATAAATAACATTTTGATTTTATAATTTGCTTATTTTCTAGAATTTGCTGGGAACTCACAACTTAGGCAGAGTTTATTATGAGCCAATCAAGGATCGACATGGTAATATACTGATAGTTACTATAAGAGAAGTGGAGAGTCTTTATTCATATTTTAATGGCAAATGGATGCAGATATGCAAACTACAAAGCCAGAGGAAATCCCTTTCAACTCCAGAGGAGCCAACAGCATTAGACATCTTGCTTATAACTATTCAGGTACTCTTGCTTCTCTTACCCTATGTTGTTTGCTTTTTTAAGGCCTGTGCCAGAGCACTGATTTTTGGAGGAGTCTTGTAGAATTTTAGGCCTTAATCCAGTGCCCAATAAAATGAATGGCAAGGCTCCCATTAAGAGCAAAGATTTATATTACTTCCAGTGGGGCTAGGATCAGATCCTTAATACTCATAAGATTCTAAAGAAATTGCTTTTAAGTTCTAGTAGAGAGTGGTGCAATTTCTATCAGTTTCGGGAAACCATGCGATAGAATTCTTTAGCAAGGGATATAAAAGCCTTTAAAATTCTCTAGCATGTTCTTAAGCACCTATACAGATGCTTACAATTTCTACACTCTGCAAGATTTTTCCATCCAGCCTCGAACATTAAGCCTTGTATGCTTTAAAACCATACAATTCTACTTCATCAACTTGTTCTTGGGGTTCAGAGTTTCTGGGAGCCTAGTTTAGTTGCTAAAGAATTCTTTACATAGTTTAGAATGGATTTGTCCTGGAACATGCTTGGTCACTTCCACTTAAAAAAGTGAGCATCACATGTTTTCAGCACCATCAAGGATCAGAGTATCCATATTCTCATCTTAAATCTATATAGTTCACAGTAAGATTAATAAATATTTTCTGTAGGTAACAGCAACTTATTTCTCATTAAGTGTTATTAGTCAGTCTCTTCTCTTTCTAAAACAGATTAGTTACATAATTACTGAAAATAATACAAGACAAATTGTTGTCTTAGTTTCTTCTTTAGTCATCTTAGTTAGATGATGACTGCTGTGGCTATTTTTCAAATTGGAGGCATTTTCTTGCAGAGAGACTGTGCTTTTGATACCGGAAACTGACAGGCAATCAAAATACACATTACCAGGTTTTCAGAACGTTAAAAAATTTCCAAAAGACAATAAAATTTACCTGATCTATGTTAGATTTACAGTATTAAAATGTGTTAAAGGTGTAGAAAAATGTCAATCTGGGCAAAAGTTTTATATTAGGAAACCCACAATACAGGCCTGATCAGATTTCCACAGAGATCCTAGTGGAAAAAATGTTCCCCTAATGGTTTACACATTCCTATCTAATGCCCACCCTTTCTTGTATTACTTGCTTAATCATCTAATGGGTATTTTGTTCATGAAGTGCTTGTGAAAATGAGGGTCTAATTGCATTGGTCAGAGCCAAGCATAGCATTGGCAGATAATTTGATGGTTCCAAGAGTGAAGGCATAAGGCCAGGTGTCTTAATCCTCACCCATTGCTAAGGCACACATTTCGAAGGATGGCAGCAGACATCAGTTTTAGGGTAGTCTTTGGGGATTGCTGTACATAGCCTTAAAAATGTCTCCTGGCTTCAGCAAATACACCATCAGTATTAATTCTTTCTGAGCTCTTCTTGCTATGAAGATGTTTGTTTTGAAAACATAGCCATTAATTAAACTTTGCAAACCAACAGCCCCCACGCTCATGGAGATCTGCCTGTTGATAGCAGGTGATACATGCTAAAGAACAAGTTTTTGGAGAAACCTAGGCTGTGACTCTACATGTATTTCTTTGGTGACAGTACTGGCTTCTCTCCCGCCTTCCCCAGCAGACACCTTTTTCCCTATGCTGCTCTACTCCATCTATGTAGCTATACATCAAAGTGAATCAGGGAACTGATCTGACTGAAAAAAAATAATAAAATAACAGCTTCTTTTCCTGAGCTGTTTTCAGCTGAATCAGTTCCCTGACCCAGCTCACTGCTGAAAGGAGTATAGAGATGGGTGTTATTTAAGCTATTTTAAATAGCACAGTTCACAGAATGTGAAACCTCAGGTTTTTAGTTCCTGCAGGATGCAGAGAACTTTGAGTATCTGTGTATGGCAGTAGAAAGTTGTCCAAGTGCATCCAAACTACCAGAGATTATTTATATGCTTAAGCATGTGCTCAAATGCTTTGCGAATTCAGAACAATGTTGAAAAAAAAAGATGTCTGTAAAAACATTTGCTGCTTTTTGATCCCATGCTCTTCCGCTTATGTGGGAAAAAAAAGAGTTTTTTTATGTAGAACTGTTTCTCTTAAAACAGGACATACTTTCCTATCACAAACGAAGTCAGCAACGCCTCCCTCCTGGCTTGTATTTGGGTTACCTTAAACTCTGCAGCTCTGTGGATCAAATCAAAGTTCTTGTACTGCAGAAGTTGCCTAATGTCCTGTGTCATGTCAAAATCCGAGATAACAGCAATGTTTCCAAGTAAGTAAATATATGCACATTTATACACACATATGTAGAGAGAGAGCATTTGTGTTAAGTTTGAAACAATTTGTCAAATTTAAAAGCAAATGCCAAGTTACCACTGCAAAATTACATCTTTGAGCAAAGTTTGGCCCAGGGACGTGCTATAGAGATCAGTGCTGATCTAAAGAGGCGCACCTGCATATTTCCAGCAATTCTAAAGGCCTCATATACATACAAACCTATTGGTTGCCGTGGATAGTACGTTGTGGCTGCTCAAGTGCTGATCCCGGGCTCCACACAGTCATAATGATCTTCTAAGAGTCTGTTGGTAGTATCATAGCCTGCACCCCTTATTCCTCCTCCAATGAATTCAGTTTCACCCTTTCTGTTGATTTTCTTCCGGCACTGGATGTGCATGCTCCTGCTTTTTCAGTGTACTTTCTTGTGTAATACCTGGTTTCTAGCCCTAATCCACAGCAAACACATGGCAGCTGAAAACGCATATTCAGACAAATGCTATCAACTTTGGAACTACTATGTACTGTATTTTTATGAAAGCTTTTTTTCCACCAAAGTCCTATGTCCATTCCTTCCCTTGTCTTATTGGGCAAGTGCATTTATTTGCACTGCTGAGTCCTTGCCTGGTGGGCAACTCTTTTTTTTTAATGATGCTTTTTAATCCCACACAGTTTCAGTAACCAGATGAGAATTTTGCATGATTCAAAGAGGAACACAGTATAACAAGGATATCTAGAGTGTAGTAGTTAGTACTAACAAAAATTTTGGAAGAAATATAAAGCCTAATGCCTCAGAGCTTACAACAATCTCTGATTCTTGAGGTTTAAGATCAGGTCTTTATTTAGGAGCAGATTGTCCCACATCTATCATTCATCCTGTAGTGGAGTTTCTTGTACTTTCTGTGGAACATTTGGTGCTGGCAGCCTTTCAAGACAGAGTAATGGGTAGGGTGAATTAAGAATTTGATCCAGAAAGATGATTCCCATGTTTATCAGGTCTAGAATGGATAAATGCCTAGCAAAAGAAAACCAGACCAGGAAGTTGTTTGGCTTCAGTGGTTACCGGAGAGTCTGTAACAGAAAATGAACTTCCCAGTAATTGTCACTGTTCTCTCTCCCAATGCATGCTTTTTAAAAGATTGTGATAGATACAGAATAAAGTATTTGGAAAAGAAAACCTGGAGTGAGAAACCATAGTGAAATTTCAAAGGCAGCTGGACCTTCAGATGTTAACAAGGAATGTTCAGCCTGATGTACATGTGCTAGAAAAATTAAACTTTTCAAAATTGGATTTTTAACCACAAACAATCAGAATTGCACAATTTTAGAACGTTTTGCTATATGAGGATTAAACTATTAACAGATTCCAAATGCACATACACTGAATTCCTCCTTGTGGACTGAACTTTTGTTATATTTCTAATTTTAACTTGACTCAACATACAGAGATGAGTGGGAATGGATCCAAACACTTTCTGGCTCAGAATCTGTGGAAAGTATGGATCATACTTCAGACTGCCCTACTCAATTGTTCTTGTATGAGCTCCAGATGGCAGTGAAAGCTCTCCTTAAACAGATCAATCTACCTCCACATCAGGTATTTTCCTTTGTGGTATTTATCACCTTTTTAAAAAACTGATTCTTAGGAACACAACTAGAAACTACAAAATGTGTAACTTTCAAGTAGGGATTAAATGGTAAGGTTGCAAGAAAAGAAAACCAGAGAAGTTTTGTATCCAATTTCTCTTAAGTGTGTATGGGGAAAACACCTCCAGGAAGAGTTCTTTCCCTGGATATGTGAACATACAAGAACTAAGAGATGAATTTTCAATTCGCTTCTATTTTTGTATCTGTCAGCATATTTGTGCAGCTCCAGGCAGGTGCAAACAAGTGCTTTTGCATACATCTTTAGTAGTTATGAGCACCTTTATACCCAACTGCCAAAGAAAGATAGGTATTTTCCCAGGGAAGCAGGACAATTGATTGTTCTGTGGAGGTACTACCAAGGGTGTACAAAAGACCTGCTGAAAACACAGCATTTTGCAATTCTTTTATACACAGGTAAGCATAGCACTTCTTAAAATACATAGTTCCAGGCCTCCAGATTGCTGTGTGTGAGGAGAGGTGTCTGGCTTCTGGCTTTAAATTTAGGTACAAATAATGCATATGTGAATAAGTAAAGAAGTCAGTGAGGATAATCAATGTGAAAGATACACACAGAAATAAGCTAAGGAATTTGTTTCTTGTTTACACAAAGTCTATTGTATTTCAATCTACCAGTGCAGGAGGGCTTAAAGTAGAAGTAAATCATCTTTATATTCTCTTTAAGGTCTGTTGTGCAGCAGAAAGATGTGGCCTTAAAATAAATCAGTCTGCTTCTACATTTTTTGATTTTGAAAGGTTTGGGCTTTACTTGTAAAAGGAATCCATCAGTGCAGCACCTTCTAGCCTGGGAAAAGCCAAGTAAGACTGAAGTGAATCCAAAATTAAGACAGATAGTGTGCTGCCTTGTGGTCAGTCACTCTAATTCAATAGGACTCTGTACAGATCTCTGTACCAGAGTATTTTCTTAGAGGTCAGAGCTTCTGTGCTAGGAACTAAAATATTGAAATCAGTGTGCAGTTCGTTCATTAGGCTGCAGTTCAGCCAAGCATTTTAGCCTATCCATTGTGCATGACAGACAGGCAAAAATGTGATCTTGCAGTTAAACACTGTTGTAAATGTTTTGATGACCCAGGACTCAGCTTCTGGGTGAATAAACTGAATTTTTGATTCAGCATGTTTATTTATGTATTTTTATTATTATTGTGGTAAATTGAATCATGGACAGTGACACTTGCAATGCAGAACAAAATGCAGTGCTGCACACAGCAGCTTTATGGCAGCCTCAGGCCAACTCCTGTGTGTGCCATTTTCTCTTGCTGCAGCACTTGTTAAAACTTTTCGGTGCTGTGTTGAGGGAGAGCTGCATATTTCTCTTAACCAACCCTAAATTGAATCTTAAAGGTTTTTAATTGAATCCATTTTCATGTTTTCACATAATTATGCAATCATAATCTTGAAAAGCACATGGCATGTGATCATTTTCTGCCTAATAAGAAACATAAATGTTGTTTTCAGGGGAGTTGTGCCTGTGTGTGTTGTTTTAATGTGGAACATTGCAGCTTTAAATCCTTATTTTATGTAGTGACATGAACCCACATTTAGGGCCTCTCCCCCCCCCAAAATATTTATGTTTTATAAAAATTCCGAGCTTGATGTCGTGCAAATTTTCTTTAATGTTTTATATCATTTGGGGTGTTGTTTATATAAGTGCCATGTTGTAATTCTCTCCTATTTCTTCCCCCGCGCGTGTCCCTCTACAGGCTAAGCACTTCCGTCTGTATACACAGGAGGTGTTGGAACTGGGTCACAATGTCTCCTTTCTTCTCCTGCTCCCCGCCTCAGACGACGTCTGCACTGCCCCAGGACAGAATAATCCTTACACCCCACACTCAGGATTTCTTAACCTCCCTCTTCAGATGTTTGAACTCGGTATAGTAGCTTGCTTCACCTAGAAATATTAACCCAGTCTCCTTATAATAAAATCACAAAGTTGTATCTGTTTTCCCCCTTGTCCCAGTGGAGAGTCAATAAATCACATGATGGCTTTGGCAACAACACTACCTATAACTGTGTACAAGTTATAGAGAGAGCAGAGCAGTTAAAGCATATACTGTAGCAATCATTATTGAAATGCAAAGCATAGAGGAAAGCCCACAGTTATCCAGTATATGTCTAAGTTTATTTGGAAGATGATGCTCTTTAAAAAAACAGAACCAAAAATTACTCACAGGATAACAAGATTGAAGCTGAAAACACAGATTCAAACGCCCCTTTAAATTGTCACAAGAATAATTAGCAGTTTTGTAGAGGAAAATGTTGAATGCCTGAATGCAGTTTCCCAGATCCAAGTCATCTCTTTCAATTCCTGAAAAAAAATCAGGAGACTCATTCCTATTGTTGTGATGCAGGAAAAGTCTGTTACGGTGGGAAAGGCTAAAACACTGGATCAAGACTTGAAATACACTTCTTTAGGGAGCACATGCTGTGCTGGAGCAGATTCAGTCCTCTTGTTCCTATCTAGGTAGGTAGGAATTCCCAGGAGGAGGGTTTTCCAGCTGTTTGACATAAGGGAGAAGAGATGATGCCTCAGCTCCGAGGTTCCCTACTCCTCATTTCTTCCTGTTGGGTCCACAGAGCAGAGAAAAGCTCCCTATAAAAGCAGCACACAAAGTCTTCATTATAGAGTCTGATAAGTAAGGGGACTTCTGAGCCTTACACATTAATCTGTGCTGTTTTATTCTGGCCTGGGTATCTTACTTCTTTCCTCTGCCTTGGAGGAGAGGGGGAGATAGGAGCCAGAACCAATGCAGCTGCTACACAAGCAGCCGCTATAGTGTAGGTCTCCAGTGCAGCTGGATCCTCAGTGATACATCTCTCAGGTGTTTATTTGACACCATTACCATCACCATACAATTTCCTATATATCGCTGCAAAGTGCTATTAGAGTCACAGTGGTAGGAGAGGGATGACTGGATGATAATGGAGGGCTTCGCTAAGGCTGTGGTTCTGCAGTCACAGTAGATCTGTGACCTGCCATCATTCAGCAGCACAAATTTGATTTGGATGAGGCAGGAACATACAGTTGAGTTATGTCACATCACCTAGAACACGTAAAGTGGTGCCCATGACAACTTCAGGTTTTTATGCTAGTAGTGGGAGAACAGATGACATCTGAGTCAGCATAAAATTGAGAGAGGTACAGACGATGCATGAGCTGCTGTATAGTCTGCCAGGGTAAAGTTACCCCTTCAAAAGAAAACTAAGATAACTGAAATAGCAGAGTTAGTTCAGTGCTTTGGGTCACACGTCTGTAGCACTTAATGTGGCTATAGTGCCTTAAAGCCAGATTTACTATCTTCTTGACCTGCAGCTTCAAAGTCTACAGTTAGATTGTGTGTATTAAGCATGTTATTTCTCCCTAGAAGAGGTGACTGCTGCATTCATTGTGCAAATCAGTGCATAAAGCATATCATCTTTGGTGAAAGTCATCTCTGCACTAAAGGTCTTTCAGATTTTTTAGCTCTCATTGTGTGGCGCACAGGCCCTGGGCAGGAGTCATTCTCTTCTCTGGGACATGATTTGCATTGAGCTGATACAGCAGTAGGCACTGAATTGGGATGATGTGGTGCAGATAAACATTCAACAGGGTAGTCTCTAAAATAGTATCCTGTGCCCAAACTATTTAGCAGTGTTGCTGCAGTGGGAAAACAGTTCATGGAGGAAAGAACAGTAAGGAAGGCTGGATTTTAAGTCTTGACTTCTTTTTAAGTAAGCAATCATCTGGCCTAATGCAGATGACATTTTCTATATGACTTATTATATATGTATCCCTGATGTTCTATAAAATGGTTGTGATTCACATCTCAAATATTAGAAGCTTCCATTCCCCATTAGCTGGTGGCTACCAACTATATAATTGCATAACCACAAAAGACTATGTTGAAGTAACATTTGTTAAAGTAACATTAAAGGGTCTGACTTAAAACCACAAAGGCTAGAAACTTCAGCACTGAAGCTGAAACCGCGGCTGTAATTCACTCAAGAGTCCACCACATATGGCATATATACTGTAAGACCACACACTATTCAGACTAGATCCCTGCAATATCTAGGCATCATTGGGAAGCCAGAAGGTTCTTTCTTTCACTCCCTTTTTTTGTGGTATTTCGGAGTTCAGATTGGACTTTTATTGTTATGCTAATGTATTTTCTGTGATTGTTTTTTTTTTTTTACTTTTACTAACATTTATTTGTAAAGGAGAAACAGGTATGTATTTTTATTTAAGAACTTGTAAGAATTATGATAAGAACAATATATGCAATTTATACTTGAAACACCCTGAAAAATACCATCCCACCCAGCAGCATTAAGCCAGCTGCCACTGACTGCTGTAACCAGATTGTGCTGTATGCTTGAGTTTACTGAAGTGCCAATGAATGGGGGAGTATTTCTGAAAACCTGCTCTCCCTCAGCAGATTTTGGTATGTCTTTGCTACAGTTCATAGGGATAACTGGCAAGCTTTGTGTAAGCAAATGCAGGTTTTGGAAGAATACAGCCTTGAGAGACTAGCTAACGTAGCTTTTGTGAAGCTCCACGACATCATAGCTGTTCTGCCTCTGCTATCTGCACTAGCTCTTTTATTGGTATCTCAGATAGCTCTATGATACCCTGAAGTCAAATTACATGAGGCAAGAGGTCAGTTCTGACTTTCCTGTGTAAAAGATCAGGAGACAGTGTGTGACTACTGACACCTACAAAGTTTTAATTGTTTCACCCAAATTGTGACATCCCAGAATTGCTTCTACTGCTTACATTTGAGTTACTGATTTTAAGTTAGTCTAGCCCAAGAGAAAGTTGTCATCCTCCAAAATGATACTTTCTTTCTGAAACACTTAATTAAAATAAAAGATAGGTTCTATTTTCCAGTCATATCACTACTTGCCTGATAAAAGACATTACCCCTTCCTGAAAACCTTTCCTCTTTCTTATTCTTAGACTGTCACTGTTACAAGAACCCTGCTATTGCACAATGAGCTATAAAAGCCTTAAAATCAGCCTTTCTGATTAAAACTATCAAAGGCAAAATAGCCTCTGGAGTTACATACTAAGGACCTGATTATCCCTTCACTTAGATATAAACTAGAAATGATTTGTTTGAAATCGGGGAGGTTAGAGTAAACTAGTATGAAGGAGGGAAGAGTTAGAGCCAGTATTATTTATTTCTATCTTAAAGTATCCCATCCAGTGTTAGTAATTATATTGGATAAAATTTGTGTTCTGAAAGCTAAGAATTTGATATTTCATGAGCAAAATATAACAGTTTTTCCTTTGCATTTGGTCTTTTCACAGTTCATTTTTGCTGTTACAAGGAAAAATTTATAAGCCTGTATTGCCGCCTTTCTGCTGTCATAGAGCTGGACTCTCTGAAAACCCAGCAGTCCCTAAGGGAAGCAATTTCAGACAGTGAAGTCGCTGCAGCCAAACAAAGACACCAGCAAGTTATAGACTACACACAGGTAATAGTCTGTTTCTGACTACTCCAAGGAGATTTTAAGGTGGCTTTCTTAAAAATTGCGTAGGGCTGTAATTGAAATCTAAATGGAGAATTATTCACAGGCATCATAAAAAGAGCAGTTGTATCAAAAGTGCAATTCTATTTTTATGAAACTCAAACCCAGAACATGATTTCCTTAGTTGTTGCTTTTATACAAGGATTTTTATGGGTAAAATCAAATGACAGTTATACTAGACTGTTATAAAGAAATGTGTCAGTCTGCTTGTAAAACTCACTCAAATCGACGTGAGGGAAGCTAATGTCATGCTTGGCCGTTCAGTTGGGTAATAGTTTTTCTCCATCTTAGTGGATTAAAGATTTTTTTACACTGATAATGCCAATTAAAAAAATTAAATGAAAATTCAGATGAGGTCATGGAGGCAATCTTTATCAACAGTATCACAGCGAACAAAGCAGTTTTGTGTTAAAGGTAGCAGGTTAGCCCTTGGAGAACTGGTAGGTCTGTCCAGCACCATGAAGAAACACTGTTTCACTCCCCTGATGCAGTAGGACCACAAATTTTATCACACTTGTCTAATTTGCTTTTCCTCTGTCTCTCACACTAATCTTGCAGTACAGTTCCCAGACTAAGACTTAACCTACTCAACTGAGGGATCTTTGAACTACACCCTACTGTGCGGTGTAGCAAGGCCTGTCCTTTTGCAGACAATTTGGTGATAGATTATTTATGGGTAAAACTGATGGCCTTTGCATAGTGTATTTGATGGATATGGTTGACCTGTCTTTTTACAAGTGAGGCACAAATCAGTTTACGCTCTACATTGTTAATACTCATGCAACCTTCTCTTGGAACAGGGGCCAAGACGACCATATATCCCATTAATAGCTTTTGTGACTCTCCATATTTATGAACCAGATGATGATATTTCTGTTCCTCCTTGCTCTAAATTTAGATCCCTTTAGCCTTGTCCACACTGGAGCTCGTGGAAATTTATAGGAGGGCAGAGGGGAATGTTCCACTGTGCTTCCACCTTTCAACTGTCTTCTCCCTCCCCATCTTCCCACTCCACACCCAGAAAAGCTAGTTGTTCCCAGTGTATAGGAGCATTGGAGAAAACTGTTACCCTTCACATCTGTATTAACACACAGACACTGCATAGAAAGTTCTGTGTTCCTCTTCTCTAAAGTGCTCCAGTCACCTATATATGCTGGGAAAATATAGGAGAGAATTTTAAACTTCAGTGTTTTGTGCTGAATTATTGTGACAGTGTATTAGCCTTGTCAGGTTTCCTCTCAAATGAAAACCAGCTGTATTCTACCTATTGGCAAAAATATCTCAGCCCACCACATACCGCAATCTTCAGTGGTGACCACAAAACCGCAAGAGCATTTGTGTGATCCTAGATCTAAGACAGTGTTGAAGTCACTACACAAACCAAACATTGTAAAGAGCAAAGGAGTCTATATAAATGCAGCTCTGAAAAGGAGTCAGAGGGCAACTGAAAAGATTTAAAAAAAAAAAAAAAAAAAAAAAGCACAGCAGATGATAAGGTACTCGGTGTCTTTGCCAGAATGTTAGAGAGCAAGAAAAGAAATCTACAGACACTGGAGCTAAAATCACAATTAAGCTCTAATTTATAGAGCGTAATGCTTCAAATGTTCCTAAGTTATATAAGAACCACAGTTCATTAAAAATGACTGGCCCATTATCCCAGGAGACACTGTAGAATGACACCAGGGAGAAAAGCAATAGGATTTGCATTTTAATAAACTGCATGCAGTTGTCTGGGGCTGGAGGGGGGCAGTTACTGAAAGGAAATACAAAGTCTTCAAAACCAAAAAGGTGAGAAGTTTGCTAACTGGTCAACCCAATATATTTTCTTCATGGGGCTATACTGAAGACTGGAAATGAAGTAGGATTAGAAGTGAATCCCTCATCCCTTGGCTGTTCTAATTGGTGTAGATTCTTAGCTCAAATTAACTCAATGCAAGGCTTGCACTGACTTCTCTGGAGACTGGATTTCAGCTTTACATAAATATGGGCTGACTAGAGATTCATCTAGTCAGCTATACTGTCTGCAGCCAGACCCAGGAAGAATTACCCTAGCTAAGTTTCTGGCATCTACAGTTTGTGGCATTTTGTGAAAAAGTGTCTCCAGCTAAGAGGATGTGCTAATGAACCGGTCTTAGAATGTATCGATACAGTGTCTCCTTTTCATTGATCCCTCTGTGATATCCCCATTTGATAACACTCACTGCACAAAGTACCACTGACTTTTGCCTATCCTTTTACTGACCTGCTTCTTCCCCTTTATGTTCTTGTAGAATGTGGCTTGCGTAGCTGAGAGAGTTTCCCTTAAACTCTGCAATATTAATGTGAAAGCTCAGTCGTACTTTAAATGCAGTAGCTTCTGCAGGAAGGGATACACAAGGGAAGTTCTAGAAAGGATACTGCAACTGAAGGATATTGTGCTCACTGTCGCATCTCATTCACTGGCTGCGGCAACATTTACTCAGTCATCAGAGATCTTGAATTGCTTGAAGACTTTAAGTGTTCCATTATCAAAACTCTCAAGATCAACCTTAAACAGCATCTTTCCTCTCTGCGTAGATGCTTAAAGCCACATCCTACTATTGATTTGGGCACCTGTCTCTTGTTGCCATCAACAAGCATGACTTAGAATTGCCCCAAGGTAGATTAATACTAATGAAATGCATGCAGACCCAAAATGATGGTAAGGGAGAAAACCTGGAGATGATCTTTATCCTCCATTCGAAAAACAATTTTCATTTTTCTATCAATGTCAGAGTTCAGGCCTGGATTCATCCCTCCTATTAAGTAAGAACCCCTATGGGTTAGGGAGAATTAATAGAATTAATATAGTCCAGAATTAATAGGGTTTTTTTACCACTTTTTTTCCCTTCAAAGCAAATTGATGAGATCTGGCGGGAAATGAGATGGATCACAGAAGCACTGCAGTATGCAAGATACAAGCAGCCAGCCCCTGGCCTACCCATAAAGAAGCTTGTTGATCTTTCAGAAGAACGGACTCAAAAGAAAATCAGTTCAACATCTTCACATCTAGATTGTCTTCCATCACCTCCCCCCTCACCTGAGATAAGAAGCCAGAGGAGAAAAGCTGTGAGTGGTAAGAAAGTTTTTATCAAAGAAAATCTTTGAACTTGCTTTTAAGTAAAACAATCCTTGAATTCTGTTTTACAAAAAGAGTGTTTTTTTCCCCATGCCTGCCAAGGTATTTTATGAATCACTTTACCAGTCATCAGCTACTCTTCCTGAGAACCCTCTTCATCCTTAAAATCATTTTTTGCTTTCCACTACCCAGAATACTTGTTTATCATCAGCCAACTTTGTCGCCTTGCTATTCCAGATTATTTAATGAATAGGCCTGATAGGACAGGTCCTTCCACTAATTATTCCATGACCTCCAGAATTCATCCATAGTGAAAGATGACTAATATTCATTTGTTTTATGCACTAATGATCTGTTAATAATCTGTAGAAGAAGCTTTCATTTCATCTCAATTACAGCTTCATTTCTTAAGAACATTTGGTGAAGAACCTTGTCAAAAGGTCTTCAGAAATCCAAACGTGCCTGTGTATTACATTGTCCACATTTTCAAAGAGTTTTACTAGATTGGTGATGAGTTACTGAACAAAAGCTGTTGGCCCTTTCTTACTGTGCATGTGTCTTTTCATTATTAGTTTCTAGCATTTTACCCGGGATGGAAGTCAAACTTTTCCACAGTCACCATTTTTCACCTAGTTTCTCTAGTACTAGAAACATTTTCTTTCTATCCTTTGACTAGTCCTCTGCTTTGAAGTAATTCTTTCTTATGCTTCTCTTCTTTTGTTCTGATGGAAGAAATTTCAGTGTCAATAGTCCAGTGTGATTTAACAGTCATTTTAACATGCATCAGAGTCCTCAGTGGTTTAAACAGGCCCTTTAAAACACAGAATTACACAAATAAGTGCCCTCTTCATTGGCCATTATTGCTTCTCTGAACAGCTGCAAAATTCAAGTGGTAAAAGAAATTAATCACATTAATTAAATAAAGAGGAAGTAAATGAAACAGTAACATCTAATTTGATAACTGAGTAAGGACTCTGGAGAAAAATGTACGCCATCATTCTGCTGGGCTATTTTTAAGCAATAAGTAAAAGAAATGGTAGAAACAAAAGCAGCAGATGCTGCATTAAATAATTGCCATGACTGTTTTGGTAATGATAATTTGTTTTTCAGAGTAGCATTTTTTTACAGTTAAGAACAACACATACATCTACTCTGATTAGATTAGATTAAAAGAAACCATAGACAGTAGTGTCACATGCTTTGATTTGCTCCTTTACACAGCAGTGTTCTCTCTTTGTGTCTCTCCTTCAGCTAAATTTTTCCCTGTATTACATACCATGAATGCAGAATAATCCTCTGTGCCTTTGCTCTGGCACTGTGTAACCTAGAGCACTATCTTGCCCTGCATGGGCTTGATTCATTATTGCCCTGATATATGGTAATTTACACTAGGTCAAAGTGAATAGTTGGCACTGAATTAAGAGTACTGATTTTTTTTTCGTGAATCTAATGTAAATGATCCAGGGTAGCAGTGGTGCATTAGTCCTTTCTGATCCTATATGACACTATAATGTTATTGATTCTTCTGTATCCAAAGGACAGTAGTGATTTTGGTGCCAATGCAAGTTTTGATTATCAAATTCACATCTGAATTAACTGTGTCAGTTTTGAATTTGAACATACATAATGCACCTGGTGGGGAGTTTTTGCTCACCGCCTCCATCCTTGCGTCAGCCCTCTTCCACACACATACAGTTGCAACATACTGACAGTTACAGAGGTGTAAGTCCAGAGTAACCCAGCTGACGTCTCTAAAGAAAAGAGAATCTAGATTAGAGCTTCTCTGTCTCCTAAATCCCTACCTTTATAAAATTTGGTGAAAACAAGATAAAATAAAACAGATCCTTTCAAAACTTAATCGCAATTCAAATTCTTCCCTGTGCTCAATTCTTTTCAATACATGAATCCTTTTTGGTTTTCCTAAATCTTATTACCACCTCTCTAATACATCCCTGATGACTGTCTTTGCTACTCTCTTTAGGCTCATGGAAATTTTCACCAAAGAAATGCATAAGTATTTTCAGAATTGTAGATATTCTAAGTAGATTCTAAGTCAAGAAAAAGTATATAAATGACATTTAAGCAATTCCTCTTATGTGCTTGTCTTGTTAGTAGTAATCAGTTCTTTTTTCAGATTCCCAGCCCTGCTCAGATGAAGAAGGCTGCTCTGAAGTATTCCTTCCAACTGACAGTGACTATGATTCCAGTGATGCTTTAAGCCCCAAAGAATTAGACTTGATACATTCCTCCTCAAATGACATATCCCAGCAGGCAGGCAGTGGCCTAGGTGGCAGCGCACCTGATGTTCTCCAAGTCCATGACATGAAGCCTTGCCTAACCTTGAAAGAAGGCCCAAAAGAGTATAGTGCCTTTAATACTGACGCTGAATATTGCACAGAATACATGAGCGATCTAACTATGGCAGAGCTTACATCAAAAAGCATAGACAAGTCCTCTAGCTCCAGGCAGCCATTGAGCTTTTTGGGTAAGAAAAAGCTAGGGAAACATCAACATTACAACTACTTCAGCCGTCATCATCGTTGGCTACGTGTGCACAGTGAGACACAGTCTGGCTCTCTGTCTGAAGGTGTGTATACTCATCATCTCATGAGATCTACAGATTTATCTCAAGAACCTACCTCCACTGAGCAGATAAAGATTCCTGCCAATGGGACTCGGAGCACTTTCTTACCTCATGCATCCAGCCTTCCAGAAGATGGGAAAGGCAAGTATGAGGAATCAAGGCAGCATGTCCATAGGATACATACTGAGCCTTGTAAAACAACATTACTGGATGAGGAAGGCAAGTCGTTGGCAATGAGCACACACTCTGTAGAACATAAGGGTGTGCACAATGCTATGCAACAGAATATGGGTCCAGATGACCAGTCAGGTTCTTCTGTCTCAGAAGTATTCAGCAGCACACTTTAACCACAGACTTCTGCGTCGTTTCCCACAGCTCCACAATGAGATAGTGAGCATTATGCGTATAGGGACATAATTTCAAACCCACATTTAAAAATCCAGCTCCTCCAATAGCAACCCTTGCTACTCAAAAGTCGTAATCTTTTTACTTCACCACTCGATTTCTGGTCTTATAGGAGTTTCTGTCATGATGCAATCATTAGTATTTGCATCTGCAGTTTTGCACGTAGGGGTATGACATTCACATAACATTCATTATGACATGTAACAGAACACACTGTGGCTGCAAATCAAATCTGGTAATCAGGTTTTGCAGTTCTCTCAATTCCCCCATATCTCTGAGCATGCAGAATTTTAAGCACAAGTTGTTCTGCCCGCAAGTTAGCAGAAACTGTAACATCCTTGGTGTTGTCATGTTAGGACTGTGTCCTAAACTTCTATTAACCTATTTTCCTCCATTTCCTATGCCTTTTTCTACTTCTCAGCCTGCTTCTTGAACAGATTAAGTTTGCATACAGTTAAAGTACTAACTGGTCTAGTAAGACAGTTATCCCAGAGTTTCTAGCCATTTAGAGAACTGAAAATTCTTTCAGTATATAGAACATGTAGTCCGTACCATCTCTGAATGCTGTCAGAGCCTGACACAATTATTATCACTGAAGGTTTTGCTTCAGGAGCATAGATTTCTAATGATATAAGTAGCAAGTTATTTTAAAAGCCTAGAAGGAAAGAAGTGAACCTTTAAGGTCAAGAGCAAATAGAATGAAGCCAATAATATGTAGGGTCTAAATGAGACTGAAGTGAAGCTCGGTCTTTGCCACCACACAAAAGTGCATTTTTTTATATTGAAGGCACGCTCAGACACCCATTGGAAAGAAATGCACCAGCTTTTTTTCCTGAATACTCACTGTAATCTGCAGGGGTATTTGATCATTATGTCTGAATTTGGAATATTCTGGCAGTTCAGATTAGGGAATTTGGGGTGCAATTTGAATCTAAGATTTTTTACTTGAATCTGTCTCTAATGACTCAAAAAATATTAATATCATTAGAAGGGTGGGAGATAGTGTTTTAGCATGCCATATTTTTCTGAAGGCAGATCACAGTGAGTCATGAGTTTGTCCTTTGCAACCAGAATAAGATAGAATAAGTACTACAGAAGATGATCTCCAAAATGTAATCAATATTAATAAGAACCATAACATTTGGAGAACTAATGAACTAATATGGAGAGAAACCCCAGCTGTTGCACAAGCTTTAATTTTTCTTAAATAGTTCTTGAAGTTTTATTTTATAGGCCACATTCCTGCTGGTTAAATTCGCTCACTCCATGTTTGCACAGCCTTCTCCTTTTCAATTTTTCAGCCTCCAGGTGGATGCATTCTGAGGCCTCCAATAAAGAGATTTGAGTTAAATAGCTGAGTTTACAAGTCCTTGAGGTGAAGGTAAGGATTTGGGCCCATGATCTGTGGTCCTTATTAAAATAGCACTTCCATAACCCCAGTGCTATTAAAATCCCTGAGCACTCAATCCATAAATTCAAAAATAAATGTTATTCGCTCTTTTATGCTTGGTCAGTATGCGGCAGCCAAGAAGAGTCTTTGCTGTGATATAAGGGAGAAAACTTTCTATAAGGGGTTTACGTTTATAATTCCTGTTTTTCGGGAGAGGAAAGTTACCTTTTTGCACCAAAAATACTCATTCATTACCCAATCCAAAGCTCAGTGAGGATGGAAAGGCTTCCATTCACTCCCAGAGGCTTCGAATGAGATGCACACTGAAAATTCCTGTGGGGGTGAAGGAGGGAGAAATGTCAGTGCCAACTTGCAGCTAGAAGGACGTAACACACTATGTTTTACTCCACATAGAATTGCATGGGGAAAACCAGACCCATACACCATAGAACGAAACAGTGGATGTTTTACTGTCATAATACCATTTTTTTCATTAGATTATCATGTTCCTTAGCAAAATGTTCTTTATCAGTGAGAGCCAGAGCAATGTAACACTCATTTTCAGATGTCAAAACAGTTTATATTGTTTTCAAGTAGAAAGCACCTAGCCCAGGCTCCCCAACCTGTTCAGCCTCTAATCAAAACTGCCACCAAATTATTTATTAAGGAATAAAAATAACAGTATGTTGAGGCCATATGTTTTTGCAGAAAGTGATGATGTTTCCAAAATGAAACCCACCTTGCTTTGCTGTGGCTCTTCAGGAAAAGTGAGTTTGCCTGAAGTAGCAAAATCAACAAGCACACACTGCTAGTTCGATAAGGATGTAAAAATGTCTATTATCTATTCCCGTTGCTAGTAGTCAGGTATCTAATAAAGAGCTGGACTCGGTGGTGGTAGATAGCTACCCTGCCTGAGCTAAGAGGGAATTAGAATTTGACTCTGTGAGTGCAGATGCCAGCCCCAATCAAACCTGTCTTGGTATTAACCTTGTTATATGGAAGGGGTGTTTATGCGATGCCTAATGGGACATGCTTCCTTGATCCTGTTCCCTCCATACTGAGGTTCTTCCACGTACTTTAATAGTTAAAGCAGTGAGTGATAGTTCTGACCTTAAATACTTTTGGTTGTAAAGCACTGAGTCCTCTTCTTGTAGAAATATTTGTTCTTAATTCTAACTTGTTATCCCTACCTATTCAGTGAGTCACTGAGTAAGGTAGCTCCCTAGAAGAATAGTAGTGAGCACCCAGAGAAAAATAAATAATAGAAAGAGGTGTCTTTCACACATTGTCACAATACTAATTATACTACTTCTGCAGTTTTCTTAAGAACTTTTTCTCTAGTTTGATCGTAGATCCCTCTCCAAGGAATCTTGCATAGGTATAGCAAATACTGAGGCTTAGAGACCACAGCATACTAGAATTTTGTTAGCCAGCAGACAGCTTCACTGAAATGAGCAAGTCTGTACCCACTACCCACTTAAATCGGCTGAAGCTCTACCCTGAAACAGGTACTTAGGCTTTGCAAATTTCTGGATATCAATCTTTCTTATTCTTAAATCTTGCCACAGAACTTCTGTCCTGCATTTTTCAGGGAGTGTATTTTCCCCTGGGCTGAACCCATTCCCTGCTATTTCTAGACATGATTGGACTGGGCAGAAAAAAAATATAGTGTTTTGATATTATGCCGCCACAGATAAACTATGGACCTTTATCTCCTGTGTTCTAAAACTTCCTGTTTTTTGCTGGCAGTAAGAACGATACAGGTAAACTGCAAGGTTTCTACCCACACTTCCTTGCATCTGCAGGAAGGTAGTCTGCCCTCTGCCCATAGGTAGTTTATCTCAAGATAACCACAGAATCAGTAAGGTTGGAAGGGACCTCTGGAGATCATCTAGTCCAACCTCCCAAAGATTTCCAGGTGCTAGTTCCACTGGGGCTTGAACCCAGGACCTTCAGCATGTAAAGCAGATGTGATAACCACTACACTAACCCTCTACCCCATCCTGTGGCTGACAGCATGCATCTCCCATGCTTGCGTCGTGTTTTGCCTTTTTTAGATATTAATTAACAATTGAATTTTCTATGTAGTAGGAGCATACAGAGAAATTTATAAATTAACCCTTCACTGCTGAAGCATAAATATTTTTAAATACAGCCATTAAAGGGGGAGGGAGAAGATGGAATATTTTATCCTGAACATTAGAGTATTTAAATCCCAATGTTTTGGAAAGAAACGGTGCATCTTTAAGTTCCCTAGGGTATAAAGAAATGCATTAAGTTGCTGGTCAACTCTTTTAAGGTGTTTAAACACATGGCTCATGACTGTTACGTAAAACTTCAATATAGCCTTACAAACAACAAGGGTGTAGTGTATTTGAAAATATGGTATACACCTTGGAAACTTACTCTGAATTTCTCTGAGGTGTTGAACTTTGCCATCAGCAAAAAGTATTTTTAGAAAAAAGGCCTTGAATTTTTAGACAACAGAGATTTCATCAAGTTTGGGTCTCTGATTTTTCCACTACAGCAAACTTTAAATAGCTAGCATAACTTACAAATATACTTACAAATATTACTTTATTTGTAAGTATAACTTATCTGTTGATTCCATGAAGTAGAATTCATAAGGCTAAATCCTCTCTCGACATGGGGAGCAGGGCTGTTGGTCCTGCTGAATTCTCTGCAAAAACCAAGGGCAACATTCCACAAAGCAGGCTGAGACTTTGCTATGAAAATGTGTTCTGGCCACTACTTTTGCCACTGTTTTGTGCAAGCAACAACTACAGCCGCCTCTTCTGCTAGCTACTACCTACCACTTGCAGAGACATTAAGAGTCTTCTTGGTTTGACTAGGCTTTGAAGCAGACCCCCCACACTTTTGAAAGCTATATAGTTACTGCTAACCCAGAGATCATCTCTCATCAGTACTGATGTTAATGAGATCTGACCCAGCTAGCTGGCTCTCATACTGAACTTTTGGGGTGAAATAAGAGCCAGGCTAGAATATCTTCCTCAGCCTTTTTGTATCACAGCATCTTAGGCAAGATTTCACCTTTAACCCAATCATTCTATAATAGGGTAATTTATTACTAAGCTTGTCTGTCACTAGGCTACAGAAAATCTCGTATTTTGCTGGTCAAATAAGAGTAATTTCCAATATTTATTGTTACTTTCTTTTTTTTTGAAAAAGTTTCATGATATTGATCTAAAATAAGAGAAAGTGATTGTTGTAGCACTAATTACCTTCAACTGTGAACTGTAGTAATTTATTAAGCACACTTCAAGCTAAATGGCTTTTGTTTTTACTTTTTGTGTTTTACTTTATATAAGGATCAGTTTGGGTCCAAGCCTGCTGTCCTTGAGCCTCATTTCAGGTTCTTTTGCACCAGTGTAAAGAGTTCACAGAGAAGAGTAGGTCCACTGCAGTTCAGACAGGTGTTACCTAGCATAAATCAGCATAGCTGAACTCACTCAGGAGGCTCGCTTAATACCAGCTGAGGATCTGGACTGGTAGAATTATCATGAAAACTACACAGTTATACTACTATAAAAAAAGATACATGCAAAAAAGACAAAAGTCTGTTTATCTCATGGAATATTCCCCCAAGAGATCAAAGGGACCATTGTCTGAGGAGGGCACAGAGAGTCAGCCCACCATGCTGCTGTGTTACGAGTTGTACTGTGATGGGCACATGTACTGCATAATATAGTGCTACATTTTATAATAGGGACCAAATTTCACTCCCATATTATGCAAATTAATCTCCTACTGAATGCAGTGGGAGTTCCATGAAGGATTTGTCCCCCCGTTATTTAACTGAAAAAATGAAGACTCTTTAGGGTTGTTGGGGACTCGGGGGAGGGGAAGAAGGGTTGTTTGTTTTTTTCCCCTCAGAGAAAAAGTAATTTAAGTGAAATGTGCAAGGCAGTGTTTAATTGCTTCCTGCCTTGTTTGTACATAGCAATTTGGCTGTTTATTGGTTGTCTTTGTTCAGATTTTTATTGTAACTTGTTGCTATATATGCAACCAAGTGTATGTTAAAGTTTAAACTTTGGTATATAATAATGCACAATTTTATGTGCTTTAAAACTTTGTAAATATACAGATGAACAATGTATGTTGTGCTAACTATGACCTTGGGACTTGACACAACAGTATTTTCATGCATACGTACGTACAAATGGCTTGAAAATAGCAAAATATATATTGAGGATGGCCATGAGCCAAGAGTAAATGAGTGCCGTATGACTCATGCTTCTTTAATAATTCCTGAAAGAGGCATGTATAGTACATAACGTAGACAATAAAAATAATTTTCAAGACTACAAATATTTTTATAACTTCAGATATTAAATACTATTTTAGAAAAAAGATTGGTCAGGAAAAGAAATCTTAGATTTATTCGAATGAATCATTGTCATAAGAATATACTTAACAGATTTTTTTGTTTGATCTAATATCATAGAAACCTAGCTCTTTCAAGCTTTAAAAGACTTGAAGTGCTCTCATATTCTTACAAATTCCTGTGACCTTCTACAACCATTCATTTCAAGTCTTCTCTGTCCTTAACAAAAAAGATGCTCATATACAGAGCCATATAATCTCAAATACCATACATACATAAAATATTTAAACTTTTTTTTCAGATATGTTCTAGCTGACCATCATCAGATACCCACATACTTGAGCTTTACAATCAATGGAAATTTGAATGTAGTTTGTTTTTTTCTCAGAATTCTTTTATTTTTATTGGAAAGTAAGTGATTTTTTTAAGGACAAACTTTCAGACATGGTCTCCTAATTTTTACATCAGTCTACCTATTCAGAAATCTAAAATAAACAGGCATGACTTTCACAGTCTGTGGGTGAAAATAATCTTCCATCAAAAACAATGGAAACTGAAAATCGTTTTACAGTAATGTAAATGCCTTAATACAGGTGTGATATCTTGGTAGTCAGATTTGAAAAGGCACGTTTCTCATCTGTGTATTATACCATATTGAAGAATTGCTGACATACAAGCATCTGCCTCAAAGCAGTGAGCAGTATTAAAACCTCACAGGCTGACAGACTGAGCCTTCTTTCTCCAAGCCTGGTGGCTGTCATACAGGCTCTGCAGTTTTCAGCTGTTTTTACATTTACAGTGACGGGCCAGACAGAATCTGCTGTGTATTTCTGGTGTGAATCCATGCTTTCAAGTCACATTGTAAACATACTGTACTGTGCCTATATATAATCTGATTGTAGTCAAGAAACACCCCAGATATTACCTACTGAGAGAATTACCTTATAAAAATGAAACACACTCCTCTGCTGTGATTCTTCTTGGTCTCTTTTTAACATATTCTTACAAAAGAAACAGGAAAGCAGTGCAACATTATTATTGTAGTATAAAATTGGGCTGTACTGTATTTAAGCAAGAGAAATAATAACAATTCCATTTTGAATGCTGAAGTGAAATTGGAAGGATTCTCCTTTGGGTAATTGTTTACTTCGTTTCAAAAATGGACGGATTGCTACATCTGCTTTAACTACCATACTGTCTGAGCCTCTCAACATGTTTCATGTATTGTTCTCCCCTTTGTACAGATAATGCCATAACTGGAATAAGTGATTTGCCCAAGGTCACACAGAGCTTGTTACAGAGCAGGGATTTAGACACAATTTTCTGACTAGCATCCCTACAACATTATCTATCCATTATCTATAGCCTGTGCACAAGTATATTTGGTAATGTAAATGTTGACAAATGTCTGTATTTCAGCCATGACATGCCAACTCATTGCAAGCTTCAGAATAACAGCATCCTACTGAGTATCTGTGGATATTTTCACACATGGAAAATATTTTAACTAAAGCACAGCTAAAGTGGAGTTAAACAACAGAACAAAATAATTCTTGAAATGTAAGATAAAACATTACTGTCTGTCATTTTTGCTTCCTTGATTTTTAATTTCAATATATTAGGATTGTTACTACATTTACTGAGCTAGTAAAAGTGAAAAAAAGTGCAAGTAATCAATCGTGCAGTAATACTAAGGAAATTAACTAGAAAAAAACACAACAGGATAAAGAAGGATTTTTGTGTGTGCATGTACTTAAATTACTTTGGTGCATTTTTGCATGTACCATGCATTTTTAGACCCTGGTTGTTCATATGGTTTTGCTTGCCCAGAGCTGAGATTTCTTCTTTACGTAAGAAGATAAGTAGGTGAACAGTGCAGTTCTTACAGACCTTTAGAGCAAGTCTGCCATAGTTTTTTGAAGAAAGACAGTGCTGTTTTATAATTGCCTCTGTGTTGTATGCTGTTTTACTGAAATGCTTTTAAACCAACTGGAAAGAACTTAACAAACTCTTAACAGGCATGTTTTTGACTCAATCTTCTGACAGCAAAAGATCACCATTTTGTTGTTCCATTCAAATGTATTAACTTATATGCAATCTAGTAACTCATTTTTAATTCTGTCTTCAAATAAAAAGCTTTGGGTTTGATTTTGGGTTTTGTTTGTTTTGCGAATATACAAAAAAAAATCTTTATTAATAAAATGCCACTCTCTTCCATGGACTGCTGTTTTCAAGCTCTCTCTTTAAACAAATGTGTTCATTTAAAAAAGTAGTGTACTAAAAATGTTTGTTTAAAGTTTTTTTAAATTAATATTTATCAGTAGGACTTCAGTCCTTAATTGTATGAATAACAGGTCTATTATTCTGATTTCTTAAGTCCATTTTTATTATAGAAAACATGCAGGAAAAAATTCAGGTAGACTCCTCTAATCTGCTGCTCACATACACACAAATACCAAAATGCTAAACTGAACAGCAGCTTTTAAGCTTTATAAACTAATGCTAAAGTCAACTTAAATACAAAACATTATTTTGTAGCAGCAAATATACAAGTCTTGTTTTGGAAACATGAAAATAAAATCTTCAAATTTGGTAATATGGGCATTCTTTTGACTGAAGCAACATGATATTTTCAAAATAAAGTATTTTTAAATTTCAGTCAACCAAATTTGACTTCTCAGAAAAAAGGCAAGGCCAAATTTGGTCCAGTGCTCTTCGTAATCAATTTCTAAAAATCCTGAAGCAAAACATTTCAGGTGTGGCTGCCTACATTAAACAGTGAAAAATAAATCCACGTTAGATGATTAGATTGAAATACCCTTCTGTAAGAGATGCTGACATCTGCCACTGCTGTTGATTTCAGTGGCATCTGGGAGTGCTCCTCACTTCTGAAAATCAGGGTGTTTTGTTCAGGTGCAAAATACTAGTCAAACACGTATGAAAACATGGATCTAGCTCCCCTCAGCTGTGATAATTTCTGGGTCGTAAGTGGTTTGGCCACATACACAGAGGCATTAAAAAGAACCCGCACAGCCTTCACCTCCTCCCATATTGCTTTTTAAATTGCTTCAGAAAGAAAAATGTTGCCTTTTTATTTATATCTTCTCTTTTGTGACAACAAGGGCTAAATCAGAACTCAGGCTGGAACAGTTTAACTGCCCTGATTGTCGTGGCTACTCACGCTTTGAACTTGGCCCCAGAAGAATAAGGATTTTTTTAAGCTTTCTTCTGGGGCAAACTTGCTCCTTCCCCCTTCACTGCCGCCTGGTTTTGTGCTGATCCCATTCTGTCTTACGGCTCCATCCTGATCCCTCTCCTCCCCGAGTCTGAGTCACAAGAGCAATAACCCTGCCTGCTCAGACCTACTCAGTGCCTCAGCTGTTAGGGTAAAGCCCAGGCTCCCGCGGGACTCACGTTCGAGTACAACCCCCGGATTGTCAGGGCTCGGGCTGGCGGTGCAGCCGAGGGGACATTCTAAGGCTCTATTTTAATCTTCTGGAGCCCAGCCAAAGGCTGGAGCGGAGCTGCCAGCACGAGGGGGGCCCTCCCGCTCACTGCGCCTGACCTCCCATCAGGAGAGGTGCTGGTGTGTTCCTTCGTGCACTACTAGGGCTCTTTCATTGCGCCTGACCTCCCATCACGAGTGCTACCAGGGATCCAGCTTCAACTACTGGGGGCTTAACCCTGGCGCAGATCCAGCGTATAGAGTTATACGCTGCTTGTCTCCAGATGTAAGATGCACCAAGTGTAAATTCACGCGCCACAGGCTCAGCTGGAGACTGCCGTTTCAGGTACTTCTTCAAAGCAGCCATAGAGCACTGCTGACTTTTTGCTGCGTCTTATAAAGGCAGATGTACCACTCTGCAATTTGCAGCTATCCCACATATTTTGATAGATGTGTATAGCCAACATTTCAGTACATGTTATTGGTCCTAGTCTGAATGCACATTCCTGAAACTAAGCTTTTGCGTGATACACGCTCATGACTCGAGCTGTCTCGACTCCACAGCTTGTCCCCACAGACAGTATTTAGATAAATCAGATGTTGCAGTGTTGTGGGCCTCCAGGATGTGTGGAGGAAGCGTGTAAACAACTGCAAAACACAGAATTCACTTTACCCTGTCTTGGATTCTCGGAGAAGCTGAATTTTACAAAACACCACTGCAGAGGCTGGCAGTTTTGCTTAAGTCATGCCAGCTTTTGCAGTTCAACCCTGACTACCTCCACTTCAATGCAGGTGAGTAACGCAGTAGCGATCTCCCCGTCTTTGCGCCCTGTACTCCTGTGCTGCGGTTTTTTGCTCAGAGTATCAGGAATGTGAGCCGAAGGCCATCCTCATCAAGAAAAGCTTTTCACTGGTTCCAGCAAGCTCTGAACTCGAATCCTATTTATCAGCAGCTTCCTACCCTGTTTTTTTAATATACACCGCATATGTTAAATAACTAATTCACCCACCATACCTATCTAATTATGCCTTGAGGTACTAAGAAGGAAGTATCATTTTCTATTCAAAGACGAACGTGTATTTTTACCAGCTTAAATCAATATATCAAGTCCCCTAGTTTGCTGCTAAAAACATGTATTGGGTCAGCTCCACAGGGCAGGTTATGCAGGTAGCACTTCAGTGGACAGATGCCTCAGATGCTGCCATGACGACAGGAGCACCCAGCAGCAGGAAGAAACTTCTCTCTTGAGAGTCACGGCTTTCAGATACGAGTCGTATGTTAATACACACTGATGCAGCCACAAAAACCTGCTGCATTTCGCCTTTACTGCATGAATGTCGCAGCTGCACAAAGTCCCCCCTTAGAAGTTGGCCTCGCTGCCTACAGGCTATCCTGTTATCCCCAGTGCCTCAGCTGACCCAAGCCGCACCGCGCTTCCCGCCTCGCCTCGCCTCAGCCGCACCGCACTTCCCGCCTCACCTCGCCTGAGCCACGCCGCGCTTCCTGCCTCGCCTCAGCCACGCTGTTTCCCGCCTCGCCTCAGCCACGCCACGCTTCCCGCTTCACCTCACCTCAGCCGCACCGCGCTTCCCGCCTCGCCTCGCCTCAGCCACGCTGCGCTTCCTGCTTCACCTCAGCCACACCGCGCCTCCCACCTCACTTCGCCTCAGCCACGCCGCGCTTCCCGCTTCACCTCGCCTCAGCCGCACCGCGCTTCCAGCCTCGCCTCAGCCACGCTGCACTTCCTGCTTCACCTCAGCCACACCGCGCCTCCCGCCTCACTTCACCTCAGCCACGCCACGCTTCCCACCTCGTCTCGGCCACACCGCGCTTCCCCCGGCGCCACGCCTTGGCCACGCCGCGCTTCCCCCCGTGCCGCACTTCGGCCGCACCACGCTTCCTGCCTCGCCTCAGCTGCACCGCGCTTCCCGCTTCACCTCGCCTCAGCCGCGCTTCCCGCCTCACTTCGGCAACACCACGCTTCCCCCCGCGCCTCGCCTCGGCCGCACCGCGCCTCAGTCCCGCCCAAAATGGCGCCCCCTCCTGGGAAGCCTCAGGTAATGGCGGCTGCCTGCAGCGGGAGCTGAGGCTCTCTGCAGGCTTCGAAGGTGGGAAGAGGGGAGAGACAAGACGGTCCAAATCCGAGGACCTGTAAAGAAACGGGTTGGGGGAGGAAAGAAAAAAGAATTAAAAAAAAAAAAAAACTCTGGTGTTTTCCACAGCCTTCAGGCCGCTAGTGGTGATGCTGCAGCCGGTGCCGCCCTCAGGAAATGGTGCCTGGTCGTTGCTAAAACTCAGCCTGTGTGGATCGCTTCCCCCTCGAGGGCGAACAGTGCCTCCTGCCAGGTAGTCACCACTGTGCGTGCGGGGGCTGGGGTGAGCTGGGGCCCCCAAGGGGAAGGGGACCGACAGAAGCGTGGGGTGGGTGGCGCGCACCCAGCTGCCCCTCACGGAGCCCTGTCAGGGCTGAACCCTCGAGCGCAGCCGTTGCCCCTCGGAGGAGCTGGGCCCGGCGCTCCCCGCAGCGTTCAGCTGCGCTTCCCGCCTCTGGCGCGCCTCAGCGTTGGGTGCGCGGCGTCTGCCAGAGACCTATTGCCTGCAGCCTTAAATTCACCGTCCAGGGATCTGCCTCTCGCCTTGGAAGCATTCTAGGGTCTGCAGACCAAAAGAGACGGAGAAGCACTGCGCTAAGTTGTCAGGAAGTATCTGATGTGCAGACATGTTCAGGCGTAGGCCCACACAGATGAGGTATTCGGAGAATCAAGGGCAGCTCGTGCATCTTTTGCTGTGAAAGGCTCGCTGCAGCATGGTTTGTATGCGTGTTCCTGGCGAAGTGAAGCTCATAAAGATTACTCTGTTTGAATGATTGCATCGCCACAGGTTTCCGAGTGACTCCAAACTTGAGGTGCATATTTTAAATCTCCCCTGCTGCTGATGATAATTTGTTCCATATTTATCATATTACTTAGTACTTGCAAATGGATTTTTTTTTAAAGAATGTAAATGTTAATTAAACTAAATGCTGTAGCCACAGCAGGCTAAACTCATCCCTTACCCTTAATACCACGGTAGTCCATGGTTTTAACACTTAGGATAAATTTGACCCTGTTGACTTTCCTCCTACATTAATCCATTGTGCTTGAAAAGAAATGGAGCTTTAGCTTCGTTTGTTTAAGTTCAGATGATCCTTCTGTTGTTAAGCTTCATGCTAGAGTTGGGCCCTAGGGATTCGTTTAACAGATACCACTCTTATTTTCAAAATATGAGGCTATCATCATAACTGTGTTATAGTTTATGTAATATATTTGTCATCTCTTTGTATTTTAATAATTTTGGACTTATTCAAAGACTACAGTTGTCATGATATGTGCCAATGTCAAGGGAGGATTTGGGTAAGAATGTACATAAAGCAAAATAAAAGGCTTAAGGCAGCAAGCTCTTTAAACCACATTTATTCTCTAGGAGTTTGTACGGTAATATTTTTCCCTAAACTAAATCTTAGCTAACTCCCACAGTATCTGAAATAACTTCCTTCTGAGTTGCCTTTTATCACATCCATCTGCCTCCTACATTCTGCAGCTGTTGTATCCACCTTAGCCATCTTTCAGTATGGCATCTTTAATATCCATTGGATAAAATGATATTTAAAGTGGAATAGTTATAACTTAAGAACAGAGTATCCTTTAATCATCTACTGATAACTTTCAGTTTGGAGCAGGTGCTGTTGGGCCCACTAATGAGCAAGCTGATGATAGGCCCGTTGTTCTTGTGACAGGAACTTTATTATTTCACTTTTGTTATGTTCCATTTTATTTGTTAAATCAGTTCACAGAAAATCAGTTTAAACAATAATAATAATAATAAAAAAAAAGCCCTTAACTTTGGCAGTTTGCTTTAAAACAAACTGAGGATTCACTTCAGTATCCACTGAAGTCATGGTAGCTGGAGAGAACTCGCCTGTATTGAGCATCAGCTACCTGCTTACATCCGAAGCAGGTAATAGTCTAGCTTGTAGCTTCCTTGTTAAAAATCTCATTTGAAGTGGCAAACTAATGTCTTCTACTGGTGTCTTTCTTGCTTGATGTCTCTTCTATTTGTGGTTTAATCAATTATTTTAACTTAGATTTTTTGCAAAAAAAACAGATTTACCACACATATTAATGCACTAGCAATGCAAGTAGTAAAGCACTTTGTCCAGTTCAGAGAATAAGATTTCAGATAGATTCAGAAGAGTCAGTAAAGATTTATAATGATTCAGGGATTGGGAAACATATCTTAGAGCAAGATGGTGAAGAAACTCTTTCTAGTTCTTTTATCCAAGAGGTGACTAAGAGCTATTAGCTCCTACTGAGTATGTGTGTTCATGAGGAGGATGCTTCAGATTGTGCAGGAGTCTTTAAATTGAAAAGAAACTGCATTGTGAGGTCCAGTGTCTGGATACTAGAGAAGTTTTGAGTAGGATTAAAGAGCAAAATGTATCAGTGAGAACAGTTATCTGTTGGAGAAACTTGCTTAACTCACGCGTCATTTGCAGTGAACTGCCTCTCTAAAATCATTTTCTGATCAGATATGGAAGAAGGAAATGCTTTGCCTCCACCCTGTACTTTTTAACAAGTAGGGGAAAAGGGAGAATGTAACTTTTAAAGTAATACTTAGCATGTATGCTGTAAGATACATACAGCACAGCATGTAGTCCCAAGAACAATTTTATGAGGAGCTGTGCTCTCAGAATAGGTTGTATTTGGGCCTGTTCATGCATTATTCATGTGCACACTTATTTCAGTGAAAGTAGGGGAAAGTGAATAAAGATGAAGTCATTAAAAGAAGAATCAATTCAGGTGGTCACACTCCAGCCCAATTTGTGAGCCCAGGGTCAGACTTTCTTTTTTTAAAAGGTTATGTGCAAAGTTGCATGAAAAACGGATGAATGAATTGAGCTTTGCCTCAGGAAAATGTTTCTTGAATTGGGGTGAAGTTTAAATCCAGAATTCTCTGTTGAATACTTTTTCTGAACTGGATGGTTTAGAATAGCGATTCCCTTCTTTAATGTGAAATTTCTGAAAATGAAAACAATTGTTGTCTTTCCCTTGTAACTTCACCATTTACATTTGGTCTATGTATTTTCAGCATACATTGGGCTAGTCTTGCTTGTGTAAATCTTAATGTCTCACATGCTTTAATTCACATCTCACATGCTTTAATTCACAGAAATTATTTCAGCCAACACTGTTAGCTAGTCTAAATAGCCTGCATGTTAAGTCACTGGAATTAAATGTAGTTTACACTTCACAGACTGGTTTTAGACTCCACAAACCCTGGCACGTGAAGATTAACGGTTTATTTGTAGCTTCATATTTTGTGAACTTTCATAATGCGCAGTAATTGCCCTTTGGTAATGTAATTGACAACTTTGGAAAAAATGGTGCTGCTGGGCTGTGACCATTCCTCTGTTGCTTTTCTGTCCCTGTCTTAGTCCACTGAGCCCCACAATTTGGAAAATACTGCAAAGAGCACTGAGCTATAGTGCACTGACATGTCTGTGCTGCCCCATTAGTCTGGGGGACTAGCACACGGTCTGATCAGTTGGGTTCTCTTAAGTGAGAGAGAAATATTCCACAGGCTGTGACCTAGCTAGTTTTGCGCTCGCCCATCTATATGTAGGAGTATATCCTTCAGTTCTTCGTGCTGATTCTATTCCAGGCAACAGCGGGAGAACCTGCCATTCTACTGATGCTGGTAGCAAGGACACTGGAAAACTATTGGCAGTTTGAGTGATCTTGACTTAAATCTTCCTGCCTGAGCAAATATACAGCTCTGGCTTTATCCCATGTCCTCTCGCCTGGTGAGAAGGCACAGGTTGAAAGTCAAATAAGCATACTTTGATGATATTCTTCTGTGAATTGATGGAGGCAGGCAAAAGCACATGTAGGAGAATGAAGACTACAAAATAAATAAATTGGGAAGTTTAGCCAGAACTTCTGGAAGAAGTGGAGGATGCTGAAATTTGAATTGCCCCAATATGAGTGTTGGTTCTAGGAGATGAACACAGCTGAGATCTGCGCTTTTGGATTCACTTTTGAGGCAGTAGAGGCTGGAAGAGCCAAACCAACAGTGAGTGCTTTAGCAAATCCCATCCTTGCACTTTTACTTCTCTAGGGTAATACATTCCCTTACGTTGTGTGACTATGTAGCAACATATCTTTAAATATTTCCCTGCTGGTTTTGAATATTGGCTCATGATCTTCTTGGGATGGTCCTCTTTAGTTGCCTGTAGACAGATTTATAAATTATCTGCTGAGGTTTATTTTGTCAGTTTGATTTCCTGAAATATGGTTAAACTTAGAAGATATTTAGTCAGTATCTTTGTCTCTTTAAAGACATTCTGCAACGATCTGTTGCTCTTATTATTAACTTTCAGCTTTCACAAAAGCTCATAAAAGCCTCTTGAGCAGCAGATTTGCTTGTGCAGTGATGGTCATCTGATTGCTATAAAGACTGCCTGCTTGCTAACTACGTACTGTTTGTAAAGGTGCCTCTTCTCCCCTAATTCAGGTTCGTCAATAGCACTCTACTGGAAACAGTATACAGCTAAATGTCTATTCAATGAGTGGCCTGCCAAGCTACTAACGCAGCATATTTTTGTAAAGAAATATGCAGTTCAATTTGTGGTGGCTATTGAGAAGCTGAGCTGCAAAAACATCAATACCACAAGGACACAATATTTTTCTCCTGATTACAACATGCTCATTTATTTTGGAATTCTTGTGCCAGCTGAGGACTACAGGGCAGTGACAGTAGAAGAGTTGTCCAGATGCCAAGGAAAAGAGAGAACTGTGTATGTGCTCCTGTTCTGAAATGGTAGAGAGTAGGGAGAAAGGCTGGGTAGTTATTTGACAGAATACATTTCTATAAACGTTTCTAAGGCTGTCCACTGATTGCTCCCTCAGAAGATAACTAACAATACTTTAAAAAGAAGCGTAAATTCCAGCTGATTGCTAAATTCGCAGGTCTTGATGTTCATTTAAAGAGAATGCAGAGATCTGCAGACTCGGAACAACTTTTCTTTTAAAAGAAAAGTGAAAGGTGCTTACCTTTCAAATTAGCTATGAAAGCCATCACATAATAAGGTATTTGTGGTGGGAGTAATCCTTGTACTACATATTCATAGTACCTGAGAGACAGTGGGCTCTAATATGACTGAATTTACAGGTAGCACTGCAAAGAATAAACGGATAACTAAAATAGAAACATCATTTTGTTTTATAAAGAAAAACTCAAATCAGCATACCTTTCTTTAGCATATGTAAGACTGTATGTCTTAGTATGGCATCATTTCTGTTGAAGATAACCTCTCCAGCCCTCAACATTATTTAAATCTTTTAGATTCAGTGACAGTGTATAGCACCAACATGCTGGAAAATACTGTGTTCATCAAAATGTGTGGAGCATAACCCATACAGCCTGGTGTATAAGCTGTGCGTATATTTTCTGATGTTCTTATCACAGCCTTCTTTCAAAACCTTTCTTCTTTTATCTACAAAAAACTTGAACTAAGCATAGGTATACTGAAGCAAAGGCTGATAAACTGTTTCATTGTCTTGCTTGTATCATATCCATCTGTTACCTCTTGTCTTTATGAACTTCTGTGGGGGTAGGGACTGTCTTTTGCGTTTGTATTTGTACAACACCAAGTGTAGTGGATCCATTTCCAACTTTTTAGGCACTATGATAATATAAATAATATTTTAAAGGATATATATTTTATCTTCATAGTTATCATCAGGGGTGTGATGTCATTTTATAGCTGGAGAACGCAGACATAGATGGTCAACAGTCAAAATTATCAAGTGTCCCCTAATTGTGGGTCCTTACTCAAGCCACCTAAGAGCTGATATTTCATATCAGTACTTTATATGTTCAAAGCACAGCTCCAGTTGGCTCAAACTGCAGCTGTCGCGGATGCATGCCCTGCTATGAATGGAGTCCCAACTGAGACTGCATAGCTTTACTGTTGTAGAAAATGAGGCATATACGTTAAGTGGCCACCTGTGGAAAGTTTTCAGTGGCTTATTCACCACTGCTGAGATTCTTGGGCAGAATACAGGAAGAGAATTCATTTTTCTGGAGTGATGTTCAGTTCCTGCAAGTGTTGTCCTTATCTTGCAATCCTCTGCTCTGTTCACTACTCACCATCTACTTGTTGTAACAAATTGGAGAGTCTGATTTCTCTAACAATCTCCTTCACTGCGTATCCTTTGTCAGGTGCAAGACTGGTGAGTTTCAAAGACGAAAAAGCAATTCCATACATTGACTAAAGGAAGAAGTACGTTGGGAAAAAATATCATTTGTTTATGTAGTGAAAAGCTGTAGCATGAAGTGTGAGAATAACTCTGGCTGAAGGGCTGTTTCTCAGACACTAATGGCATATGATAGAAAATGAATCATTATCAAAAATGTTTTTCCTCCATTTTTACACCAGTGCCTTTCAGCTTTATTCCCTTACCTACCATGTTTTTGGCTGAAGGTGGTTGAAGGTACTGTATATCCAGGCCTGGTATTTGAGAAGTAGTGATTATTCAGATAGCATAATGGGATGCCCTTCAAAAGCAACAGTTAACTTATATTTAGAAGGCTGCTTCTAAACTAAATTTAGTCTATTCAGTATTTTCTTGCTTACTTTGAGAAGTAGTGCAGAGAGCACCTGGAATTTCACAACATTGCGCAGCTATTGTCTGTAGCTAAAGTTCTTGCTTTAGTCAATAGTACAATATTCTTCCCTCCTTTCAGAGGGGGGCTTGTTTCCCCAGTGCCTCCTCAATGACATGGTCTGAGTCAGTCAAATCAAGTGTCGTTGAAACGAGCATCTCATGTGGCACAGCAGGGCTTTCAAAGAGCTATCTGGACTGAGAGATCGGAGTTCAGCCTCTGGTTCTGTCACAGGTTAATGGGGCCGCATTTGCTCACATGGTGACTGGCTGCTCCCATATCGGGAATGAGCTGCTCAGCCCTGCTATCTGGATCCAGGAGAGATGGGTAAGAGTCAGGACAGCAGCACCTGGCATGGGCCTTGGATGAAGGAATGAAACAGGGCTCTCTGACTAGACTCCTGTGTTCATTTCCGACTGTTCCATGTCACAGCTCAGTATCTGGCTCTTTCCCCTGCACACACTAGTTTTGCCACCAGTTTGAGCAAGCATTCAAGTTTGAGTCCTTTTGCTACTGGCTTAATAAACGTGACCTGTGCTAGGATAGTGGTTCAGTGACAGGAATATGGAAGGAAGCTGTTCTCTGAGTAGGTTGTTCTTCTTGGAGATGAGATTGACTTTTCAGGTGCAGTGAATCTGGTAAGGGAATCGAGAGGCCTGTTTGCTTGTTGTTTGAGGTCTTTTGGAAAGGCTCTGTTGCCCATTAAAATCCATATAAACTTTTTCTGTCACTTCACAGGGTTCTTGAATGAAGCTCTTCCCAATGTCAGGATCTGAACTGTAGGATCAGGCTCTTACCTTGAAAATCTATGCATTAAGTGTCTAGTATCTTATCTGTGTAGTTGTTGAACTAATCAATAAACACTTTACTACTTATATTTATCCTTCCGAGCTTTGGGATCACACACCACTAGCATTCAAAAGGTTGATTTGCTCCGGTTCATGCTTGTGAATAAAATTGACATCTATGAGATGGAAATTTTCAGCTCTTTTCTTAATTTTCTACAAGAAAGATTTATCAGACAGAGGTGAAATCTTTGACCCAGTTTTGTCCTGCTGGGTCTTGCTGAATGCTTTTACAAGCTACAGAGAGAAAGGAGGAGTCCCAAGCGCTGATGTTGTCAGGTATCTCTTACTCTCCCAGTTGCAATCCTGACACTTCAACAATCTGGTGAGGCTTTGGGATACATCACTGGCTTTGCATTTCAGCCTGTGCAGCCACATTTGGCACTGTGCTTTTGCAGGGCTGGTCGACAATTGCTGCGGGATGGGGTCTTAGGGCGAGCCTTCTCCTGCCCAGCTGGGAGCACTGTGGAGGCTGTTTCTTTGGGAACCTACAGCACTGTGCGTGTCAGGCAGGCACCTGGAGGCATGCAAAGAGCTGTCAGGAGTGAGAGGAGCCATGGGAAGGCTGCTGCCAGCTGTAGCCCGAGCGGCTCCACTAGCTCCCAGGGCGGCTCCTGGGGAGCCGCACTGCAAGAAAATGGCAGGATGGGACCGGGGAGGAGGGGGGGCTGCAGAGCTCAGGGGGCTTCTGGGGCCAGCGGGCCCAGCTGGGAGGGCTGAATTCAGCCCAGCCCAGGGCTCCGCGCTGTGCAGGGTGCCGGCAGTTCACTGGTCTGGGGGCAGGGCGGCTGTCTATTTTTAGTGAGGGTTTTATAGAGTGGATCCCTGCGGTCTGGCTCCACACTGAAATATTGTCCTAGTCTCAATGACATAAACACAGGGCCAGCCTGTGATCCTGGCGCCAGCTTCAGCTTAGGGAATGTGAATGAAAGTACCAGTGGGGTCCAGGCAAGAAGGAGAAGAAAAAAATCCTGGCTGTAATTACAAATAAATCCCAAACCCTTTTGCTCTCATGGCTCACTTAGTACAGCAAATAGCCTCTGATTCTCTGCAAATAAGTCCCAGCTTAGTAACTGACAGATCTAGCAAGAGGCAGTTAATGGAATAATGACTAAGGGAAGCTTAGGGTAATTTACAAACAGTTCGCAGTGTTGGAGGGTGATCGCCCCCACCTCACCCCCTGCCCCACTCTGTTCAAGTCATGCAGCAGTAAGCCACTGAGCAAGACCTAAGTCTTGCCACACAAGAGCCTATTAGGTTGGCAGAGGAAGGCTGCTTATTTATTTATTTATTGAAAAGATCTAACACAGAGCGATGACAGGCAGGCTTTGATACCTGGAGCTGAAGTGTCCTGCTAGAGAGGGTGATCTGGGCTAAGGTCTGCAGAGCAAGGTTGTTATTGCCTTTCTTTTGATCAGAAAAGTGGGGCGATCTTAACTGAAAGTGGCATAAAAGCCACCTCTGTTATGAGACGCTTTAAATCAGCAGTGTTACTTTTGCTTCTTTTTCTGACACAAAGGCATATCTCTTCTTTGAATCACTTGTCCAAGTCTGTTTCAGTGCATAACATTTGAGTTGGTGTGCTCAGTTTGTTTACAAAAGCTAGCCATCTCAGTCAAATTACAGAAAACTCTTGTGGAACTTCCACAGAAGTCATGGGAATTCTCTCTCTCTTTTTTTTTTTTTTTGCTTGGTTTTGATCTTTTTATAAATAAAACACAATAGTTGTTCCAAAGACACACTGTCCTACCAAGAATTGAAGTAACAGCAAGGCTATTCCTATTTGAGAAGCAATTGCATATCCATGCACACACACATACACACACATATATGGTCAGAGAACAAATGTAAATAATGATTAAAAAAATGCCCTTGTGTGTGGGTATCTTTAAGAACAGCTGATGTATTTATTTTGAAAACAACTACTATTAAAGGTGATGTAATGTCAGAAGGCATGCTAAACAGTGAGGCTATTCAGTTGAAATGTCGTTGTTTCAATCTTGCTTGAAAGGAAACAATTTTAAGACCAAGATGTATGCACGAAAGTCTATCGGATTGTTAGTTCTATGACAGGTGGTAATTCCTACTGTGCTGTCTTAGACTTTCGAAGTGTCCGTGCTAAAAGAAGGATTATTATCTTCTGATAATAGTTACTTGGGAATATTTTTGAATTAAAAAAAAAGCCAGACTCCTTGCCCAGGTTTATCAGAGGAAATTGGTTATGCATTAGAGATGTTTTGCTGTGAGCGAAATGGTAATTTGTGACCACTTCTTTCTTTGCTGAGATGTTTGTCTCTCACTCCTACTGCACCCTGCATCAATTCTCTTTTAGAAGTGGTGGTGTTGTGGCATGTTGCACTATACCCAAGAGTGACTCTGAAAGCTTTTAACTCCATCCTGTAATTGATGTGTTGTGTGAACTGCAGTAAAGGAAGGATATCAAAAAAGAGGGGGGGACATATTTAATGAGGATGAGTAAACACACCCAAGATGTAACTGTAGATATAAGAAAAATAAAAGCAGCTGGGGGGCTTCTGAGACATTGTTTGTCTTGAAAGTGATGAGAAGAGGCACCATCAAAAGACTTGTTTTACTACAGTCATGCTTCATTATGGGGAAGGGGAGTGTGGGGCAGGGGAGGGGTGGGGGTTCCCTACGTGACTAGGTTGCCAGAAGAGAGAACCTAACTCGTTTGCATGGCCTAATTAATCCCTGAACCCAGTCAAAGCCTGAGTCAGAGGGAGAGAGCAAATGTCAGATCTGTGTCTGGGAAGCCTAGATTCATTATTTTACTCGCCTGGGTCCCTTTGCCTTAACAGGCAAAGGCTTGAACCTCCCAAGCCAAAGACATGCATCCCAGAGATTTGTACTGAACATCACCAGGTTTGGGATCTGTCTCCTTTGTGTCTATTTTTGTGTCTGAATTAATCATATACTTACATGAATATGCCTGTTTTATCATTTGGGAGAGACAGCAGAAGTCATTCCACTTGCCATTAAAGATGCAAGTTTCTTTGAGAATTATCCTATTGAACATACAGCCTTTCACAGTCAGCCCAATCATTATGAACTCATGTTTTTTGACATTTTGTGATGGCTGCAAAGATAAGACTGGCTAATGTTAGGCACACAAATCTAACTGATCATTGTGATCTACTTCTTCTTGAAGATACTAGATTCCCTAAAGTGATATAGCATAAGAAGCAGGAAAGAAGTGATAAATACAAAACACTGAGGCAAGATGTATAAGATTAAACTGAAAGGCAATTTGATCTTGTTCTAGTTATTAAAGTTCCTTTGTCTTTGCACATTTTCTGGACAGAACAAATTTAAACAATATCTAATAATACAATGATTCCCAATTTGTGGGACCTTATTTCACTTTCTTTATTCCTGAAGTAAACTACAGGCAGGCTATACTGGCATGTGTTAGGCTAAATCCTAATTTTCACTCTGTAGCCAAAAAATTTCTTCTGAACGCCAAGTGAAGCCATTCTGGATTTGGCCAGTGGCTTTTCGGTTAGATATATTTGTGATCCTGCTCCCTCTGCCTTTCTGGTCAGGATTAGACCCTGCCTTGGGGATTTTGTGCTTCCACAAAACTCTTGAGTCTCTTGGAACATTTTGCCCCAGCATCTGAGGCAATGCTTACTTAGTGCAGGGAGCCTGGAGATCAAAGCTTAGCTGATAGAGGTACTTTTAAAATAACTTTAATTTTCCTTCATTCATAACCAGAAGACTAAGTATGATGTAATCGGATTTATTTTTTCCTCTTCACCTCCACTGGAGCCAGGAAAATGAAGTAGTTGAGAGAAAAGTGGTTGTCATTTTCAGTCAAGCAGCTATTCATCAAGTAGCATTAGACAATTAGCAATAAAACATTTCAAGGGCTCCATTGATGCTAAAAGGGCGAGAGGGTCTTTTTAAGTATCAGAGGTGGGAAATGTTATGTATCAGGGTTATTCGGTAGCTGGCATCAATGAATCACTCACATGCACACAAGGCTTGATTGGCGGGGGGGGAGTGATTGCTGTATTTTTTCACTTCATTGAATCCCTGTCACTCAGTTGTCTTTAGTGTTTTATGAAAAGGGAATAATAAAAACTTAGTTTATCTCAATAGATATTTATCTTAATAAGCTGGCTAGCAAAAAAAACCATAAATACATTCCTACTTGTCATGTAGTGTATATGTGTAATATATGCTGCTACAGGGAGTTTGTTTAGATAAACAATGTTGCCTGTGTGGAAATTCAAATACCCGTCAGGAGCCATTGCTTGTAAATATAAGTGTCATTTTTTAACATAAAAAATGTCTTGGTTTCTGTTCCATCTTTGCCAGTTCTCCCCCTGGCCTCCTTCTCTGTAATGAATTGGTCTGCAAACTGTTAAGACACTCAACCAGCTTTAGTCTCTTCATTTGACTGCTGAGATGTTTATATCTGGCACAAAAAAAATAGTATACTTAGGTGGGGTAAGGATAGGGGGGAATGTTAGAAGAACTTTGCCTTTCTTCTGTTGCAAGCCTTCTGTATAAATAAATAAATAAATAAAACTTCTGTTTAATTCCTCCGAGTGAGGTTGCAGCCAACAGAACTCCGTTCTGAGATTCAGATTTACGGCAGAAGACACTGCTGAGAGAAAAACGAGAGACAGAGACAGTGGAGTTCCACCTCCCATGATATATAGAGCCAAGGGGAGGTATAAATACCCGCCACTTCCCGGACCTTCTTTTTAAAAAAAGACAAACACCCAGGATCCTGTCTCTGGCTGGCTTGCAGCAAGGCGCCCTCATAAAAGCTAAGATAAACAGTTTATCAGCAGATGAATGCACAAGCCCTAGTCTAAAGACAAAAGTCTATACCTTAGGAAAAATGCAGGAGCAAGAGTCGAGTAGGCTGAGAATTAGGAAGATGCAGTATTTTAAGAGCAGAAATGACATGAAATGAGCAAAGTAGAGCAATTCCTTAAGGACCTTGAAAGATTTCTTTTCTGTTCTTTTATAGCCTTCATTTTGTTCCTTCTTTTTAAGGCAGTGGATATATTTGGCAAGCATCAAGTCTGTTCTTTACATACAGTTGTAGTTAGAGAAGACCAAGAAATAATTTGCATTTTTTTAGTGAGGGGGTTTCCTTCTTTTTGCTTTTTTCGTTGCTTTAATGCCTCAGTCATCCTAGGATTTACTTCACTATAAAACATTCATCCAAGAGCTTAGTTTCAAAATATATTATTTATACATCATTTATCAATGCAGATGCAAGTTCTTGACCAAATGTCTTTGTCTCCATTCCATTGGGATTTCAAGGGGGAGCTTTCCTCTCTTTCAAATATTGTTTTCCTTCCAGAATATGTGATTCATAATTGTTTGCCTTCAGAGTAGCTGATCATGTACTAGCTGATCCACTAACACACTGATTTTGTAATCCTTTTCGTGAATCTAGAAAGAGAAAAAGAAATGAGCGAGGTGCCTTGAGGTGTGGCACCAGATTTCCAAGAGGCAGTTAGATCTTCCTGAATCTTTCCACTGTAAAGAATCTGACCTGAAAGCAGTAAGACAGTGATTTTCTACCTGTGGAAAATGAGTGGCCAAGGCTTAAAATAGCTAACAACATGGATTGGGTAAATAGCTGCATGGCATATATGAACCATATAAAATGTATGGAAGCTCTTGCATCTCCTTTAGAAATGCTTCAGAAATTCACACTTTGAAAGAAGGTTGAAAATTAATCCTTAAGAAGTTCTTTACAAAATATGTAATGGTCTCACCAGGGAACAGGAAAGCTGGTCTATATTAGGACATATGACTAAAAGTGGATTCAGTTGCCTGCCATTTTCTATTCGATTTAATGGAAGAAAAACCTTTGTGAACTTCTTCTGTGCATCCTTGCTTCTGTGGACTGAAATCAGTCCCTTTCATGATGTTTTCAGAGCTGTGCCTCCAGAGTCATAAGCAAAGTAGTGTCTGTTGCATACTTCTCTCCTCATCAGAGATGTGATCCTGTAGAAATGGCTTCTTAGTCTTGCCCACATTGACTTCTTCTGTGCCTTGAAAGTTGTATTTCCTTTGTCTACTGAAAAAATACATTTTTACTACTGTCAGCACTCCAAAACTGAGGTCAATGGAATTGTTCCCTCTTCTGCTTTGTGCGCCATTGCCAGTAGAATGACCAGCTAAGACCTCCATAAACTGCTGGCCTTTCTCCCTAGCCCAGGGAAAGGTGGCATCATACAGTGTCTGGATCAGGCCCTTTACTTCTGGGCTTCATTTATTGGTTTCATTGACTGTTTTCAGCAAACTCCCAAATAAACCAGTCTGATGGGAATCCAAATCTCTTTTTTCTCTGACCCGGAGGCCTCTGACAGAGCTGTTCCTGGCAGCTCTTCCCTACGCCTGCTATCAGCCGTTCCACCAAGAAATTCTTGGGCCACAAGTGACTTCTGTCACTTCTGCCTAGAGCCTTCATGGCCTTGCCAGGAGTTTGGTGTTCCCACGGAGACACCTGAGTTTTAAGAATTACCAAACCGCAGTCTGCTCTGCTCAGAAAGGAAGCTCTGGCCCTTAAAGAGGCAGGCGACCTGTAGCAGCCTCATTCTTGAAGGCTTTGCCTTGTACATGAAATTTGGTTCATGAGAGTAAGGTCTTTGAATGCTTGCAGACTTTGGATCACAGTTTTGAAAGTGGACTCTTAAACACACAAGTGGCATGAAGTAGACTGGACAGAGGCTGTATTTTTAGACTCAGAGACTGGTCACTAAAGAATTGGTTTTGTGCCAGCTGAGTAAAACTGAGTTTATTATTAAGGAAGACAGGACATCAGAATGTAACTTCTAAAGTTTTGCTTTCTATTCATATACTGTTATTTTAACCTGGTATTGTTATCTGTGTCTCTGCATTTAAACAAAGTTTAAAAATGAATACAAAAATATTTGCACTGACTTAGAGCTTACTACCTTTTCCTGGCCTTTTCTTTGGCCAGCATTGCCATGAACACAATGAAGAGGAGTTGGCTCAAACCAGTGGCAATTTTGCCAGTAATTTCATTGGGAAAAGGGGCTGATCTAACCTAATATTTCACTAGCTTCATAGAATCTTTTTACAAAGAAGTAGAAGTGTAGCATCAAAGATTCCCTGAAAAGAAGCAGAAAGGAGGAGTGGATCCAAGGAGGAGCAGATTCTCTATTCCTCAGTCACATAACACTCCACATGTCCATGTTTTAGTTAGTCAGAGAAGCCTCCCCTTACTCACAGTCTGAATAAAATCCCCCTAAAATTGTTCCGGTTTCTGCAGTGAGATCAGATTGACTAGGCACAAGAAGATGAGGAGAGAGAAAGAGACAGGTAGACCCCTCCAAAAAACATTAGCTTCTTACCAGGATTCATCTGCCATCCTCACAAGTTCTCCCTCCTGAAATCAGCTACATGAAACGTTTCCAAAACCTGCTCTACCAATACTACAAAACTGAATGTTTTTGCTACAGTGCAGTTGGGCAATAAGTTCCTAGTTCCCTATTCTTGTTCCTCAACAAAATTCAGTGCTGTCTCCAGTGCTGAGAAACCATGGATCAACTTTGCATGTGGGCATAGGCCTGTGTGTATCAAGAGACAGACAACTCTGTTTTTGTCCCGCAGTGAGCCAAAAAAAAAAAAAAAAGTGTGTGTAGGAGTAAAGGAGGGATGAATAAACTCTCCCCAGTTCAGCTCAGAGTGAGAGCAGCTGCTTCTAGGCAGATTTCTAGGATTTCTAGGAGGCAGGAGCAACATAGTCGCTAAAACAGGCCCAGACACCTGGTGAGAACCTGAGCTAGAGGCAGCTTGTGGCCGAGCACTCTTGCTTGATCTGTGCAGACCTTTGCACTTCAGGTCCTGCTTGTGTTCAGTTCAGGTTCACAGTCCTACATTCAGTAAAATGTTTGTCTTGAGTTCCTGATAAGTGTCTGCTCCTTGAAATTTTTTTGATTTTATTTTGAAAGATAAGTGTGATTTCTCACCTATTTCCAAGGACAGCTTGTATGCCAAGTTTCAGCAATAAGCAATAGTCCTCATCAGGTTCTAGATGAAGCTAGAGACCTAAACTTCCAGATTAAAAAAAAAATCTAATAAAACTCCAACAGATCCTTAGCTGACATCGTAGTAGCAAGTGTCACTGTGTAGCGCTAGGGTAAGTTTTCCACGTTTTATGTCATTTATTTCAGTTGTTATGTATTATTTATAAAATGCCCTACATGCTCAGGAATAAAGAAAAATAAGATTTAAAGCAACATTCTTTGAATTTTTACTTGGGAAGTGAAAACAGTTGAAAAAACATAGCTAATTTTTAGAAAAGCCACTCAACCTAGCATATCAATCTGTATATTACTTTCGTAATGAGCCTAAATTTGAAAGGTAACATATAAAAATACATAAATAATTTAGGAGAAATGACTAAGCTTCAGACCCATTAAACTTAGGCTCCTAAGTGCCTAAATAGCCTGCAGGAATGGGATTCAAGCACTTTGGGAAATTTTACTGAAATCTTAATAGACTGTTCACCTCCCTTCTATGTGCTGTCACGCCTTCTGAAGTGCTCTTTGTGGGAGAATAATTCTGCAGTGGAAGCTGCATTTAGTATCAATTTTTAAATTTGTTTTATATATTTGCTGTTGAGGTGGACTTTCAGTCTTTTCTGTATGGACCAGGTGCTTAGCTCTCAATTCTGTTTCTGATGGGAAAGTCCTAGAGAACTTAATAGAAAAATGCTAACGAAGTTTTCTTAGGAATTTGCTGAAGAATTATGGTCTGTCGGAGCAATCCGCAGTCAAAGCAAGTCAGCGAGGTTCTCGCGCAGGGGATCTCGGTGTCCTCTGCAGAGGCAGGCTCGAGGGGCCGATGTCCGCGGAGGCGTGCTCCCGCCCCTCTTGCAGCCCGGAGGTGGTTGTGCGGATTACTGCTTCTACCTGTGCTTCCCAGCGTGGCCAAGCGAGCTTTATTCCAGGGGCTTTCCCAGTTCCCTGAGAAATCAGGAGGCAGTGCCGAAGGATGTGCTGGCAGTGCCGCCGGCTGCCGCGCTCCCCTGCCGGGCGGCGGCCCCGGCCCGGCCCGGCCCGGCGCGACCCCGGCCCGGCGCGGCGCCGCCAGCAGAGGGCTCGCTCGGCCCGGGAAGGCGCCGGCGCTGCGGGCCGCGGCCCGGCGCAGCCCCGCGCAGCCAGAGGAGGTGTCTGCGAGTCCCCGCGGGCGGGGAGCCAGCGCGGGCGCTTAGCGGGAATTACATCACGGGCCCATGTGCGGAGCCGGGCAAACGCGTCCGCGGCAGCCAGGTAGCGCCGAGGGGGGCAGAGAGCCCGGGGGAGCGGGGCGAGGGCAGCGGCGCTGCGCGGGGCAAGCGAGGGGGGCGCCCTGGCCGCCGCGGCGCCCCTGGGGCCGTCCGCGCTCCGCGCCGTAGCGGGGAGGCCGGGGGAGGACCCGTCACCGCTGCTCGGGGTCGCCGCGGCAGGGCGGGAGGGGCGAGGGCAGGCGCCGCAGCTCCCTCGCAGGGCAGCATCTCCCGAGGCGCCGCGGGCTCCGCGCGAGCAGCGGCTGCGGAAGGCGGGGGGCGGCAGCGGCGCGTCCTGCCGGCAGCCTTCCCCACCAGAGGGTGCCTGCTGGGGTGGCGGGGGGAGGGAAGCGAGGCTCTGCTGGACTTTTGTGGGAGTGGGGGTTGCGTTGTGTGTGTGTGTTTTTTCTAAGGGGGGTGGGGTGGGTTAGAAGAGAGTCTGTGGTTTCCATGGAGATGAAGCTGAAAGTGCAGGAAATTTAAAGGCTTTGGGTCCTTGCAAAGCAGACAAACTGGTGCCAACGTGCGTGGCTGCTGTTGCTGCTGAGGAGGCTGCTTTGCAAACGGCGGAGACGAACGGGGAGGAAGAATCGGCAGCAACTTCTTCCGTACGGACGGGCAGACAACGAGGAGCAGAAGCTGCAAACAGAGTTTGCAACAAAAAGAGGCAGCTGCCTTTCCTGGGGAAGGTGAAAAGAAGCGGCAGCAGCAGAATTTTGGAGCGGCTCCACCGGGAGAAATTTTATAGAGAAGTTTGCAAGAGAGAGTATTTGCAGGGGGCTTGTTCTCCTGGCTTATTAGGGGGCTGTCTTTGCTGGTGGTGCGGGGAGTGGAGGTGATCCCCCTTAAAGACAAGCTATTTTGGATATCCCCGTACAAGTTTTCTGATGTATTTGCTTGCACCTTCTTCCCCTGCTGTTTGGTGAACCCAGCCCCCCTCTCCCCCCCCCACCGATCTCCCAAGGATGGATCATTCCCAGTGCCTTGTGACTATATACGCCGTAGTGGTTCTGCTGGGTCTCCGGCTAGAGCAAGGCGCCTGCCAGCACTATCTGCACATCCGTCCGGCTCCCAGCGACAACTTGCCCTTGGTGGATCTAATCGAGCACCCGGACCCTATCTTTGACCCCAAGGAGAAGGACCTTAACGAGACCTTGCTCAGGAACCTCATGGGCGGACACTTCGACCCTAACTTTATGGCTATTTCCTTGCCCGAGGACCGGCTAGGAGTAGACGATCTGGCTGAGCTGGACTTGCTGCTCAGGCAGAGACCCTCGGGAGCGATGCCCAGCGAAATCAAAGGGCTGGAGTTTTACGACGGGCTGCAGCCGGGCAAGAAGCACAGGCTGAGCAAGAAGCTGCGCAGGAAGCTGCAGATGTGGCTCTGGTCCCAGACCTTCTGCCCGGTCCTATACACGTGGAACGATCTCGGCAGCCGCTTTTGGCCCCGGTATGTCAAAGTGGGCAGCTGCTACAGTAAAAGGTCTTGTTCGGTCCCAGAAGGCATGGTTTGCAAACCTGCCAAGTCCGTGCATTTAACGATCCTGAGGTGGAGGTGCCAGCGCCGGGGAGGGCAGAGGTGCACATGGATACCCATCCAGTACCCCATCATTTCGGAGTGCAAGTGCTCCTGCTAGGACTTGCACTTACCTTTTCTGCCCCTTCTCTAGTGGACTCACGTGGACCTTTGCTGCAACAAAAATAAAAGACATTTGCTTTCTGGTTAACGTTGTAATGCACTGTAATGTGTAGGAGAATGTATATTGTGTGTATATATGGCACCGTCTTAATATACTATTAAAAGGTCAGTATTATACGTGAAATAATCAGTGTCTACTGTATTTTTAAGACTATTACCCTGATCGTTGCTAATGTATCTTTTTTTTTTTTTTTTTTTTTTTTTTTTTTTTGTATTTATATTCCAGAGAGAAGTTTGCTTCGCTTTGGTGAAGTTGTTTTTGTTGTTTTTTTAATAAAAGAATTAAAAAATAAAAACCAAACTTTTTGATAAGAAAACGTTTTAAAGCTATTTTCCATTCTTCGGAAAGCGTGTGGGTTTTTTTTTTTTTCTTTTTCCTTATGGACTTTAGATTAAAAAAAAAGCGCCTAGAGCACAATGTTATTGTAAATAGAGAGAACAGTTTGAATGACTTAATCCTATGTAAATGAAGAGTATCTGCTATTTATTCTTTATATCCTTGTAGTAAAAGTGCAGTGCAGAATTAAAGTCAACCACTAAAACACGAGCCGTTTGGATTCTGTTTGGTTTTGGGTTTGGCCACCTTCGGGGGGGCTTTCTTCTCTCTCCTCCTTATTCTCCACGCTCAGCAGGACGTTTCTTGGTGGCAAGGGGAGGTGGGAACCTGCTCATGACTCTGTTAGAGGGGAATCTTTGGCACCTACGCTACAAAAATGCGTCAGGGATGCGGCTTGGCGTGCGGGGCTCCCCGCTCGCTCAGCCCTGGGGGATCCCCCGCTCAGAGCCGCCTAACCTGCTGCGCCGCTTCGCAGGGCGGGCTCCACGGCAGCTGCTTTGGGATTTTTGGTAACCGCTTGACATTTCTTTTACAGCGGGACACGTGTCTTTCACACCTACCATTGTGGTGGGACACTGCTGAAACTTGACCCCTGGGCTTTGGGGGTTTCTAGCGCACGCACGTTATTAGCCTGATCCTGTGACAGCTCGCACGCCCTCCCGCACCGCCTAGCAGCGACCCCGGCAGCCCCGTTCACTCCTCGGGCGCCCGCTCGCCGCCCTGCGCAGCCGAGCGCCGGCTGCGGCGGGGCCCGGCGCGGCCGCGCTGCTCTCCGCGCTGCGCCGGGGAAGGGGGGGGGCACGGCAGCCGGCTGCGCGGGGGCGCGCAGCGGGGCTCTCCTGGCGCTGCTTTCCTGCAGCTCCGCGTCCCCGGTGCCCGCGGCTTTTGCGGAGCCCGCTGGCGCGCCGCCTCGCTGCGCGCCCCGCGCAGGGCAGCGCGCTGCCCGGCGGCGCCGCTTATACGCCCGCACGTGCTGGGAAGGGCCGGGAGCGCAGTGCGCGCCCCCGCCGCGCCCCCGGCCCGCGCGGCGGCGCGCCCCGCCGCGGCAGTGCGGGCAGCGGCCGCAGGACGCGCCGCGCCGCGCCGCGCCGCGCCGGGCGGACCCGTCCCGGTTCGCCGCGCTTGGCTTTTACGTGCCGGGCGAGCCGAGCGTCGGTATCTCGGAGATAGCAACTGCAAAAACACCCCCTCCACGTGTGCTTCAAAGGCTCGCTGACAGTGCAGACAGCTTTTTCCCTATTTATCTTGGAACCAAGACACTTTTTTTTTTTTTTTTTTTTTTTTCCGCTCTCAGGGAATCTATGCTAATTATTTCAAACCCGTGGGTCTTCCATGACACAACCCAGCCCGGCTTTCTGCAACGTTTAGTTCGCGTATCTCCGAATGCATATTCATTCCCTCTCTCACTCTTTCGGTGCGTTTTACCACCCGTCTCCTTGCTTCTAATTTCAATAGTTCGTAAAAAAAAAAAAAAAGGAAAAAAGAAAAAAAAATCAGATCTTGGGACATTTAGGGTATTCATTAACCTAGTGAAGAGGAACAGAGGCATTATTACTCACATAGAAGGCACCCTGCCCCCATGTCTATCTAAGGGTTCATTGTAAAAGGATTAAAAGTTAAAGACCTTCATCTTATGATTCTTTCATTTAATCTTCGTGGCGCCTGAAAGACATGCTGGATGGATGATCACATTTAAAATATTCCTAATGTCGGCTACCTTAGGACTCCAGGCAGGGCAAACAAACGTAATTTATTTCTAGAAGAAAGGGGATATTGAGATGTTTAAGTTTATGAACCACCATTACCATGTATATTTGTTAGGTTCTGACAAATACCCAAATAACATTAAAATCAGCCATTCATCACATATGAATTTATGCAAAACCTTCTATGCCTGGGGCCAATATTTTTTTAGACAGAGTTTCACTTGCAAAAAAAAAAAAAAAAAAAAAAAAAAAAAAAGTTTATTTAAAAAAAAAAAGCCAAAAGCAAGAGTTTTTCATGACTGGTAAACACGAGAATTATGTGAACAGAAACTATTTCATGCTGGGATGGCAGCCAGCGACTCGGGAATGTCAACAAAAGTTCTCCGAAGGTTGAAAATGTCACTGGATTACAATACAAGGTCCTTTGCCCCATTAGCAAGCTTTACTAAAGTAATATTCTCACTACTTAGCTAGAGGACTCACCCAGTGATTTATCTGTCTGTGATCAGAGCAATGGATTAAACAGAGACTTCATCTGGAAATTTACCTTTGACTACTTGGTTAAAGATTTTAAAATGTTAAGCATGCAGGGATTAATGTGTTTGTGGGTGCTATGTGAGTGTAAAGAAATGTGTTATTAATATATAGTCTAAATATCTATCTCCATATCTGTCTTATCTTTTAATCTGATAGTGATTGTAATCAGTAAGATTACGTACATACTTTCTCTACTAATAGCACCTGGTTCCTAATAAATTTCCAAGAATACTTCAGGTTAAAAAAAACAAGTTTCACCATCCACAAGACATTTTTTAAAATAAATAACTAAATTTTGTCAGCTGTTAGAGCAAAAATAAACTAATAATTTTCACTGTTGTTTCTGGTCAGGTTCACTTTCTCGTCCTCCTGCTCTAATGCTGAGATATTTGGCTTGTAGTGGAAGTGTTTCAAGCCAAACAAATAAAATATCTTTCTGATGAATGTTTCTATGCAAATCTTTTTAATATTAGATTTTGTAATATGTTTTTAAAACAAAATTGAATTATGACTCTTTTAAATTGAAATCAATTCATAACAGCCAAGTTTTGTTTGCTGATCTTTGTAGTGGTATCATAAGACCTCACAGAGACCACTGTGGAGAGGAAATAAGAAGCAAAGGGTTGAAAGTGAGCTTATAGTTGCTGTTCATTTTCTTTCTTTGCAATTTTAGTGCCTTGAAGTGTAATACTGGAAATATAAATCCATTTCTACCTTTGCCACAAACTGTGTAACCTTGGATGAGTCCTTTAACTTATGCGCTGCGGCTCTCTGTCAGGAATACAGGACTTTTTCTTCTTTTTCTGTCCAGTATAACTTGATTTCTCATATCATGTGATTATACAAAATCTAGCAAAGTAAGGCCCAGTGTTTAAGGGGATTCCTTGATGTTACTGGATTTAGCATCCAAGGATGTTTTTGCCAGTGTGGAACAGTATCTTATGCAGCATTCTTGAAAGCTTTATACTTCAGTTTATCAGAAAAAGTATGTGACTTTTAAAGCAAGTTGTTATGTTGCAGTCTGATTTGAAATTGGTAAGAGTAACATGGTTGACAAAAGGATAAAAAACGAACACCAGAAGTAAGGTTTCCAAAGGTTTGTAATAAGCCCATTTCAGAAGAGTCCAGTTCATGTGTAGAGAAAGAACTAACTAGGATAACTTTGTTACACGCACCATTAAGATGTGGTGTTCTCACACTTGTAGTTAACTGTGAAAGTGTATATGTGTTTCATTTTGCGCCTTTTAAAATACCATCACAAAGGCAAGTTCTTCTTGAGATTGGATGAGCACATGGTAGAGTTATCACAAAAATAACCATAGCTAGACATTAGAGCAGTAGTGTTTGTATAAACACTGGACAAGTTTTTCCTCTTCCATAGTTTTAATAGAGAAATATCCTTAATTTAGTAACATCAACAGCTGTTTAAAAAATTCCTAGCAGTTCACATTACTTGGGTTGAGTTATATAAATGTAATCTGCACCATGTTGGCTGGATCTTGGATCCATTAAAAAGAAGATATTCCAACTCGGAGATTTGCCAGGGCTCTTCATTGAAAGTTGAAATAAATATAATGACGTCATCATATAATGTAATATCATAGCTTTCAAGGTAAGCCAAACCAAAGGTATGTTGGCAGGGGAGTGCTGCCACCTGGTAGATCCTTGCTAGGAATAGATACGATACTCTCATCCAGTGGGGAGGAGAATAGCCACACTCTTCCTGGAGTACCCACAAGGATCCTGCAGTCTTTCTGTGCATGTAAGTAAGTCCTCTGGGAGTTCTACTACACGCAAGGGCTGCAGAATCTGTGTCAATGCTCTCTTTTAAGAGAGCAACTACAGCATATTTGAAGAGACCCTTTCATTCCCTCTTCCTTGCTCACAAACCAAGCAAGAAGCTCCAATGGTTAAAAGGAAAGAAATGAATACATTCACTTGAAACAACTGTTAGAATGGTTCAGAGGGGAACAGAAATATTCAGCAATCAAAATTAAAGGCTCTAAATCCTTAAAGGTGTTATTGCAGGATCTGCAGCTTACAGCCTTTTTTCGTGAAGGCTGGGTACCAGTGTATTACTGTTAAGTCTCCTGTCATTCTGTGTAGGGAAAACCAGCTGTTACATGTGATGTGCTTTCTAAGGACTTTGGGAGAAAACATACTGGAAGAAAAGTCTGCATGGATGCAACTTCACAGTGAGTCACTTCCCTCTGCTGAAGTGGAGGACAGGGGCTGCAGAAATGGCATAATTTAGCCTCTAACTATTTAGATGGATAGTTTAGATGGAAGCCAATTGAGAAGAGACATCCTGGGGGCTCAGTGGTTGTACCTTTTGTCTTCTTTAGGGATGCCATTAAACGTGGGTCAGACCTATGTATGGGTCTGAGCTAAATCTCAGGAGCAGACCAGCTTGGATGTGTGCTTAGGCCCAGTCAGTCTGCAAAAATCCTGGAAAGCTTAACAGCCATTTCTGCAAGGGTTTCCTCTGGCAGTGTGCAGATGTACCTTTGCACATGAGCTACCACCAAGGTAAAGCCACCAGTATTGACTGAAGGCACACAGTAGGCACCTACTTCATAGGTGGAGTCTACTCTTCACCTAAGACAGACACTCCTCAGGACTCAGGTCTCTCCCTTAGAGAATCCAAGAGTGCTAGCTGCATCAGATAATCGTAAAGGAGTTCCAAAATAGGTTTTGCACTCGCTCCTCGGGTATTTTTTTTTCCTCATGAGAGGGGGAGTGGCAAGACTCCCATCACAAAGAACGTTACTCAGAACCAGAACAGATCTTAAGGCACAACACTAAAAACCTGTATGCAATGGAGAAGGACTGGGTGGCTCGGGGGATTGGTAATGGTATAAAGAGCTTTTCACCGCTAGGCTTCTGGCTTCAGTCCAGAGGTAGTAACTGAAAGCCACAGTCATCTGATGCCTGCATAGTGGGCTGCGCAGAGTGAGTTGTTGGTCTCTGCATAGATCCTACCAAGCAGGATCCAGATCACAAAGCCACCACCAGAACTGACACACTTGCAAGGATTCTCAATTGAAAGAGCAAAATGAAGCAGGAATGAGGAAGTTTGGTCTACGTTCATGACTAAGTAGCAATAATGGTATACTGTTGTTGAGGGAGGGTTTGTTTCTCTCAGGAGGGTTGATATAGGAAAATGTGACCAGTATAGCCCCTTGTTAGTTGCAATTCTAATGGTATATAGTACATTCCTGCTCGCACAGTAGTATCTTTATACTTGGCCAATACCTGGTATAATCTTTTTGCCTGGTTTGGATGCAAAACCATGGTCCAGAGGAGGATGCAGCAAATATAAGTGCCTACTTTGCTGTTACATTAGTTGGAAGTGCTTGCTGCAGAAGCTAGTATAAATGATTTTTCCAGTAAATTCATTGTACCCACAGCAGTACAAACACATTCTACTAGCTGGGTTGGTCTACTTTTGCTAAGGCAATACAAGTTTGGGTTAGAGGTTACACTTTCATAGGACCCCAGCTCTTTGAACGTGGCCTTTCACTGAACAAAACATGGAACAGGCTGTGACATGGAATATGTTTGTCAAGCTGCTGTGTTGTACCTATTCTGCGCAATAAAAGTCCTGTAGCTTTTCTCAATAGTAAATAAGCTGAATTCAAGTTCAAGTATTAGGAAAAAGAAGTACATAAACCAAACACATAGTTATGTAAGGGCCAGTGTAAACATCACTCTTCTGTTTGAAAATGAATCTTCTGGTATTCCAAGCACTTCATAATATTGTCTATGAATGAAAAATGGACAGACAATAATTTTCCTTCACTCCTCCTCCTAGTTTGCTTTGGACATTGAGAGATACTATGTATCTAGTCAGTTTTATTTTGCTCTGTGCAAAGCTCTGTTCCTCTAAGGGCACTCTATGATGCCTTTCACATAGCGACAGGGTATGGGAAGTTACTGCTTAAATATGATTGTAAACATGCATATATTGTCAGAGTGACTTTATAAGCAGTTGAAATGGGCTGAAATACTATCTTTTAAAATTGAGTGTATTTCCAGGTGTATCATATCCTTTTGGAATAAGCAGCTAGAATTTTGTTTTGTAGGTAATATTTGTATAATAGGTGAGGTCATTGACTGGAACCTTGATGTGCTTGTGAATAAGACTTACTCTCTTAGTTATAATCAAGCACTAAATTCAGTCTCAGTGCTACATTAGAAATCTTTTTTCATGGCCTTAGGAACACTTGATATCTAGTCTGTGTCTTCCTGTATTTGCTCATGGGCGGTTGGCTTCAGAAGCATGTGAACAGTTCCTTTCCAGGAGGAATACTAGAGTGTTTGCCTGTTTAGCTGGAAAGTCTAATAAAGTTCACTAAAACTGCACGAAGAAGGCATTAATGCTAGACCACCAGCCCAGGAATAGTTACGCTGTTCTAAAGCTGTCTTCAAAAGTGCAGAGCATTTTGGTCTGAGCCAACAAAATCTTAAGCACATACTCAACCTAGGCTTCATGAGTACTCCCACAGAAGGACTGTTCTCCTGATTAACGTAAAACATGTATGTAAGTTCTTCCTTGGATCAGGCCAAAATGCTCAGCACCCTATATTATGGGATCCTGCGGGAACCAAAAGCAGCTTGGGTGTTCAGGGGAGTGCTGCTTTACCTAACCAGGAACAGCTGAGTGTTGTGGTTTGTATAAACTGTTTGCCATGTATGTGTGGCATGTGGCAGTAAATGAAACACTTACTTTAAAACTTATTGAAGTTCTTTCAGCAAAAAAATTAATGTGGAGTTGGCTTTCATACTTTGTTTCAAATGAAGCAGAGATTTATACACCTTATTATCCTAATTTTTTTCCAGACACTGCCCTGAATCTCTCTCATATCTTATGGGAAATTAAATATCAGAGTTTTTAAAGAGATCACTTTTAATTTCCCATCTATGGTACGAACAAAAAAGTGGGTAAGTCTAATGAAGTGGCATGTAGTCAAATGTTCAGACTGTAATCATCCACAATATATTTAAAGCAATCTAAATGAAACTTTCAGACAGCCAGACTAGGTTTCTCTTACTTTTAAGCTTTTGAGAGATGCCAAGAGATTTTAAGGCCAACATTTTCAAGCTGAGATGCCTAAGATTAGGCATCTTACTCCTCATTCAGACACCTATCAGGGAAAAACCTATAGGTTAAGTTTTGGATGCTTAAATTCACAGCTCCCAGTAGGAGACAATGATAATGCTCTGCACAGTGAAAAAAAAGCAGATGGAGTCTTACTGCTTAAGTTCGTATCTGATACTGTGAATGAACATTTGGCAAATTCTGGTTGTATTGAGTTTTTTTTTTTCAGAAACATTCAACAGAGGTAGGTGCACATAGACAAAAATGTGTAATTTAGATATATAATTTATAAGCTACAGAAAAACTCATTCCCAAATCTGCTCGCTCTGAATTCATGAGAAAAAGAGGAGGACTTGGAGTTTCTCACAAGCAAGAGAAATCCTAAAGCAAAATAATTAGGCTCTAAGCCATATCTTTTGGAAGGATGGATTTGTAGGGAAGAAGGGAGGATGGGGGGAGGCAGGCTTACCTTGCTTCCACTTTTTTCGGTCCTCCTGCCTCCCACCAGCTCGGTTGATGCTGTCACGTGCTAAAGGAGAAGCTGTGTGGTTGAGTCCCCTCCCTTCTTCATTCAATTCTACATCAGCTCCTGCCTATGTAATGGATAAGCCTATTGACTTCAGTTCAGCTATTTTATGCCAATTGAAGATCTTAATCTGCTTATAAAATAAATGAAGTCCTTTTAGAAGTCCCTTTTTTTGTTTCTTGTGGCCTAGTATCTACTGTGCCTTTTGCACAGTAACTAGCTGTCACTGAAGTTACCCTGTGTCTGTTAACATATTTTCCCTAAAGCCAGTCAACATATTTTAATTTAAATATTTTTAGCCAAATAGATGTTCTATGAAATTGAAAATTTTCTGTGAAAATGCTTAGCTTTGTGGAAATTCTTTAGCCTTCTGTAAAAAGAAAAACATAGGCTTTTTATCACTCCTTTTTACTTTGTAAAATACATGCATTCTAGAGTTGTATTGCCTGTTCATGAGAGGCTCATGAGAAACTTCCAGTGTAATCATTGGGATTTTGCTGGAGTTAAGACGAAAATCTGTAATTAAAAGAACTCTTTCGGACGCTTCATAGCATAAAGCAGTAGTGTTCAGGGTTTTTTTGAAGAAAAGTTGTTGCATTACTATTTGCAGTATCTGGTGTAATAGTCCCTGGCAGCGGCTTGCAGCAGGAGCGTCAGTGCCTCTGCAGAGACCTCTGCCACTTGATCTGAAGAAAACCATTAGCTGGCAGCAGTAGGAGGCTTCTGTCTTCCATGTGGGGTTACCATTACAGAAGAGTACAATACATGTGTTTTACAAGTGTGCTGGATATCTCCCTATATTCAAGTTAGTGACAGCTCTTACTATAACCTCTAATGACCTGCTGCTCATTGGAAACAATAATTTGAACACTGAGGGGAAATTGCAATATTTAGAATATATTGAGCCATGGAACATGTGAAACCTGGTTTCCTGTGGATTTATGTCTTGACAGTGAATTTCTGGAGCTCATTTGCCAAATTTATCTGGAGCCAAACTCGGACAGCACTAACCTGACCCTCCCATTTCTGGGGAGTGATGTCTTGGCTGGGCGCTGCAAGCCAGGTGACATCAACGGTGAATGAGCTGCACTGCGCTCTAAGAGACATGACCTGAATGCTGGGCTGTCCGTCTGCCCTGTTGGAGGAGGCATGGTGTGGGGTCTTCCACTTCTAATAAAAGCTGAGCTCATGCTTGAGCTCACTGTAGAAACTGGGAGCACTGGCAGGGTCTTTCTTCCCAATATGGCTACTGTTTTTTTTTCACTGTCAGGAGTTTAATATTAATAACTGAGAGAGGATACAAACCTACAAGCAGGACAGCCCGGTAAGCCTAATTTATTTGGAAAGCCAAACAAACAAACAACAAAAAAAACCAGTTTGTCACGACACTATATTATAGGTCTGAATACCTTGAATGCCTGAATAGGTATACTGCAGATATTAGATAGTCCTATTGCAAATCATCCCCAAATCTTCAGAGGCTCTTGAGAGTCATTTTTGCCATGGTACTTGCAATGTGCGAGTCAAACACTTTATTTCGAAGGATTTTGCTGCTTTCTAGCCTTTACTGAGCATTTTTATAGTTTACTACTATAACCCTTGTCCTTCTCTGTGGTATTTTGAATCCATCTCATTGCACTGCAAGTGAAATTAGATTGAAAGTCCCTTTGAGAAAATGTCCGTGCTTCTATATCTCTGCTGTAAATTTCTCAGAATACTTTGGGTTCTGTTAAAACAGTAAATGCTCCTGGCCCTACTTAAGCAAGTTGTCTTACTGAGGTCAATGGATTTACCTACTCCTACAGCTGAGAAAACTATATTAGCAGTTTTTCTGGGGCAAAAATGGTGATTCAGTGGCAGAGTAACATTTACAGATTCACACCTGTTGAAAAATGTGGCCATTTTCCAGACTGAAAACCATTAAACAATTTTAAAAAATCAAAATATTTTGTTTTGACATTTTCAGGTTAATATGAATACCTGTTGATTTTTTTATTTAAAGTGGTTTTTCATTTTGAAAGTCCTATCCTCATTCAGTTCTATTACAGAAAAATCTATCAGTTTTTAAATGACATAAGACAAAAATCACCTCTCAGTTAAAACTGAACACTTTCTTTAAGACTGAAGAGAGCAATTTGCATGATTCTAAGCCAGTATTTTTTTTATTTTTTCATTCACCAAAAATTTTGAAAATATATTATTTTTGGTGAGCTTCAAGCATTTATTTAAATTATTCACCAGAGCTGTTAGGAATGGAAAAATTAGATTGTCTCACAACTCAAATCAGATGCCAGATCCGTAGCTGCCATAAATCAGCATAGCTTTGCTGGTGTCAGGCAAACTATTCGGTTTTTCACAAGTAAGGAATCCAAGTCCACTTAAGCATATGGTTCACTGAGACTGTGCAAAGGAGGTCTTCAGGTGAGTATGGCTTGTGTATGAGATCCATGAGAAGAAAGATTTGTAAAACAGAAATATGATCTGATTTATTTGTAACATTACCATTTGATGCCTGTGTTTTCAGTACTAAGGATTAATACAAATCCTGTGTGTATGGCCACGTATTACATGAATTTACTTCTGCGCTCCTTCACTACGAATATTAAAAGTTGCATGACTTCCAAGTCTTTCTATGTGCTGTTGATTAGCATTCCACCAGGATCACTAACCTATTAGACTGTCTGCCACTATTGGTGGAAAAGAGTCTTTTATTTCCTTCTCAAATGATTTTGCTTTTCTTCAATGGTGTCCATAGCAACACATACTGGTAGTGATGAGTCCCTGATTCTGTTGCAGGCTTTCCACAGCAATGTCTTGCCAGTAACAACAGTTGACCCGACATTGTAAGGCTGCTCAGAGGCATGTAGCTACTCTGGTTCTTGTGATGAATGGGTTTTACCATTCTGGGAGATACCTTCCCTTACGTGGAGGGTCATTTTTGGTAAACAACATGGCTAATTTCTAATCAAACTAGCATCTTCCATTATTCTGAACACAATTATGGGAACCTAAGTTTGGAAAGTGTTTTGATTGATGGTCATTTTCTAAACGTGTATGTGCATTTGTGCGTTCCTGTGAATGTGTACAACTGTTTCTAAGGGTACAGGTTTGCACTCTAGGCTGGAAACCAGCTCTAATAGCAAACAGCGTGTGGAAAAGTTCTTCTAGAATGTAGCCAGGGAACAAGGAAAGCCATTTGTCCCTTACTCTGCTGTTTTAACCTCCTTTATTAGTAAAAGACATTTCAAGGAAACGAATAACTCTACAATAAATGGTCTATCTGTGCTGCAAACTTTAAATTGGAACCAACAATCTGACATCAAACTCGGATGAGAATGACTTCATTACCTAGGCTGAAGTTGGCAAGGAAGACAAAATGCTCTGCCGTGTGGTCTCCTGTGCCTTAACCTAATACTCAGAACTAACAGGAACAAGTCTTGGCCTTAGTGAGAGTTGGCTTTATATCGCAGTGTGCATAGAGCAGGGACCAGATCCAGTAACCTTTCTCCATGCAAGTAATTCCTTCTTGCATGTGTAATCAATGGGATGACTTGCTTAGGTAAAGCTTCTCTGCATGTGTAAAAGTAGAAGGGGCCTGGACAATTACTGCAGTTCTTTGTCTGACTCATACTTGTCTCTGGATTTGCTTTGTGTATGTATTGGCACTGTGGCTGTCTTCGAGCCCCAAGTACATATCTGCAGTTCTTTATGTTGTGTTTTAAATGCCAGATAGACATCCTGAGTTTCTTATGCATCCATCTAAGCATCTGAGTTTTGGAAACCAGAAATGGACACAACTCAAATCTTGACAAAATGCCTGTTTCAGTAAACGAAAATGATTCTTGCTGACTTCAGTACCCCTGGCATCTTCATTTGTGCTATGTCAGTTCTGTTTCTCAGTGTCATTTTTCCAGAGACAGCTTCACTCTGCTGTCTTGGTTTAAGGGTCCCATCTGAGCTGGGGCCAAGCATAATGAATGTTATGTTAACAGATGGACATGACTGCAGTCAGTCAAGAGACCACGCTTAAGTGTGAGTGTTGAGAGCAGAATTCACAGGTGGGAATGGCCAAATGTCTGTCTGTACTGTGGTTAGGGGGACATACCATTGCTAATTCTGCTGTGGGCTGACTTAACTGAAAAAAGAAATTCTTCTTTCACCACATAAGGAGAGGTTTTGGCCTGTTGGAATTGACTGGGTGGTGCGAAGCGAGGTGGGGTGTAGAGAGACATTCTAATTAAGTCTCTATCCCCTTTTGTTCATATCTTTTTAGGAAGGCCCCCATGGAATAGACCAAAATAAGCTCCTACCCCTAGCTGAATAGGTTGTCAGGGTGCAGAACTATATTCTGCAGACTTATGCATGTGTAAGGGGTGTGTAACATTTTTGTCTGAATGGAGCCCTATGTTCCCATAATTTATAGTAAGTAATCTTATTTGCAAAGCATGCCCTTACAGTTTTAAAAAACAAGTTAATTGACTTGCATAAAAATCAAACATGTCAAAGTTTTCCATCTCGACACAAACACCACATTGAGCAGCGGATTGCTACAATAGCCATGATGCAGTCTGAGCTACCTATTGAGATATTTCATAAACCAAAATGGAATCTTAAAAAGTTTGTCAGTTTTGCATACCTCTGAGTTGCTGAATTTAGGAGTCCATTACTTGACTAATTATACAATGTTTTATTTTTTTCCTTGTGTAAATAAACAAACTTGTGTCTGAATTTTGGCAAGGGGCACTAGAAGCCAATTAGAAGGTGTTCCCAATGTATTACAGTATTACAAACAAGATGCCTTTTCTTAGAAAGGCGAACACACCGTGTTTCTTTTAATGAGTGTGAAAATATACCAGTTGCTTAATCACTAGCAACTTATAGTTATAAGCATAAGTAAGTCCTTTCTCAGGAATGAAAAACATGGTTTTTCTTTCTTAGTTTCTTTACTAACAGATGACATTTTAATTTAAAGCTCCACGTTTTGTCTGGAAGGGCTGAAACATCTAAATTATTTGAGTGAGCAATAAGGGGCAGACGGGAAATGAGACAGCGGGAGGGATTCTCTTATCTGGGTAGACTTCATCCACCACTCCTTTGAGTGTCTGAGGCTGGCATGTGCCTTGGTTCGTGTCTGCAATGCTGGCTCAGAGAGTGTGTCATTTCGAGACATTTCAGTCACACAGTCTTGCCACACTTTGGCACATGATCTAAACAGGCTCCCAAACTAAAGCGTTGTTATGTCAAGGATAGATTATGCTTTCTCTGTGTCGTAGGTATGGGTTGGTGCACAACTGTATTCCTGAAAGAGAGAGCCTCAGGAAGCGTGGTGACTCAGCCGTAGTTTCTTCTCATGATCATCTTCTTGGTCAAAAATAGGGATGCGGCATGAACTCCTTCCTATGCCATCTAGACAAATCACAATATGCAGGCTTATTGTGAAGCAAAATGAAAATTAAGCTGGATAAGAGACTGGATAGAACAAATTGCTTTGCCTTTTTTTTCCCCTGAAGTTTTTTAATACAAACATAAAGATCACTTGATTTGTGACTTGTTTGTCAAGCTCCAGATCAGATGATAGCATTTCATTCAGAGGAGTGAATGTGTCCGCCTGATATTATTCCCCTGCAGCCAGTGGAGTGATGCAAACTGGGCGCAGTGACACATCTCTAACTTCTAGTCACTAGCATTACGGCAGGAGCATGTTACTTGTCAGCAGATAGAAGTAAGGAAGAATCTGGCCCATCATGATTTTTAATCCTCTCATAAAAATAAAATAAGTCTTGGGAAAACGCTCCAATGTTATTTAAAAATAGAAGAATGAATGTTAGTGGTTTTATATGGATTACATAAATTACTAGTTTATTAGAAAAAGGGATAATTTTAAAAAGAGAGAATTTCCCTCAGAGGGAACATTTAACTTCTTTTGGTCACTTTATGGGTATTTTATTTTACATTTAAAAATAATTAAACCTTTTATAAAGGAGAAATTTTCATTTTTGTAAAATAGTGCTTTTCCTGCTTCAGAGCTACACAGCCACTTGTGCGCCAGCCTCCACGCTACTCAGCACTAAGGCATGTGCTCAGGAAGCCGTGGCTCGGTAAGTTATTGTGCTTCAGCTGAGCTTGGCTCGTAGTTTGTGCATGTACACTTAATTCAAGGCGAAAGGTAATGCTGACTGACAGTCTTGAACAGCGAACGCAGGAGATTCAAACCAAAGCCAGTTATTTATTGCCCATCTTTAGCTATGTCGGGTACCCAGGTTAGATTCCCAGTGGTCCCTGCTGCAGCGGACCCTGCGTCAGGGCCCGTGCGTGGCGGTAAGCAGAGCTCTTCACCTGCCTCCCCTTGGAGACGGCCTCGGTGGGGAGGAGCTGCGGCAGCAGAGGAAGGCTGTCCCTGGTGACCCCCTTGCGTGCCAGGCGGCACAGTTTAGTGCTGATACAGATCATTTTCTGCTGCCTCCTCCCTCCAAGGAGGGGACGTGGGAGAGGCTGTGACTCAGTGATGAGTCTCCATGCGTGCCACCCAGAGCTGTGCCTGGAGAGGGGCTGCTGCGACACAGCCCCTTGCTTCCTTCCCACTACCCAAAATTTTGATGAAAAGGAGGAAGAAAGCAGAAGATAGCTTCTTTAACTGTGATTTTTAATGGAAAGTTTTGGTCTAGTCAAAAGGTGCTTTTCTTTTTTCAGTAATATACCTGAAAATGTTCAGGTTCAGGTTCTGAAGACGCTGTGGGGCTCTCACTGGGTAGCAGACTTTCTGTTAAAACCAGGAACTGGGTTGGCTTGTAAAAATTCTTTGGTTTTCTGTACCCAAAAGTGGAGGGGAAGAACTCTGTTCAAAACTAAAACATTTCAGCCTTCTGTTGCTGAAAACCAAAAAGTTGTCACTGAATTTTTTGTGGTGAAAGTAATAGTTTCTAATCTAGTCCTGAGATTTTCCAGGACATTTAGGGAATAGTAGGCTGTGCTCTAGATGGGGACACTGGAGGCTGTAGCTCAGTTCTCAGTTTTGTCAAAGGTTGACAAACTGCTTAATCTAATTGGGTATGTCTACATGGCCCGAGAGAGGTAGTCTAGGGCTCTGCTGGAGTCACTGCTGTCTGGTCTGGTAGAAAATAAAAGTCAGTTAACAAACTGGCGGTTTAAAACCACTTCTAGCAAGCTCAACTCCCCGTCACTGCTGACCTGCCTCGCTGAAGCTCTGCCACCTGCCAGTGGGTAGCTCGGCAGGGCCTTTTGCCTCTGAGAAGGGGCTTCAGCCCCACCGACGCCGCTCCCAGCCCGGGCTCGCCCGCCGCCCTGGCAGCGCGCCTTCGGGCATGGCCCCCGGGGCTGAAGGCTGCCCTCGCGATCGTGCCAGGCCCCACCTGTCCAACATCCCTGCTGGATCACGCTTCAAAAGGCATGTTTGCACCAGTCACCTACAGATGGTCTCTAGGCTGTCTGCAAGGCAGCCGTGTGGTCAGGAGGCAGCCACAGATCCTTCGAGACGCTCTCGCAGTCACATACTGACTGCCTTTTTTGTCTCAGTTTTTCATCTGTAAAATGGGAATAATACATCCTTAGCTTGTCTTCTCCTTTTAGATTGTCATCTTTGTGTGACAGGGTCTAGGTCTATGTATGCTGCCTTGGCATATTAAATCCCTTAGTTCTAGAGACATGGCTATTAAAGGTTCCCTGGTACTACTACTAAGGAAAGAATATACATATAACTAAATACTCCTTTTGTTCAGATTTTTATAAGCATTTTGCTCTACTGGGAAAGATCCACGACTGTTGTAAATTTGGCAGAAGTCCACTGAAGTGAGAGCAGCTCTACCCACTTACATCAACTGAGGAACTTGGCCCCAAAGTAGGCTTAAAAAAAAAGGAAAGCTTGTTTTAGGAATCCTTTTGTTAATACAATTAGCATATTTTGTGCTTACAGCATTTTTTAAAGTTCTGTTAAAAATAAATTCCTGAAGTCTTGGATAAATAAATAGTTGTACAGAAGAGTCCTCTGTAGCCACGAAGTTGCCAAAAATTATCAGTAATCCTCAGTCAGATGGAATGTACAGTTGGCAAGGGGATGGCAGGAAAAAGTCCTCACCAGCTCTGCTCCTATTCCCATACAATAAGAGATGCCAAGATTTTCCATTAGTGTCTGTGATGCAGTTGAAGATGGGAGTGTTTGTTATTAAGGAGACCTTGTTTTAGTTAAATAACCAGTGAAGGGCTCAGTTTGGTTGCATATTTTTCCATCACTAGACGTTGATTTCACACGAGCTGCTTTATTTTGTTAATGAAATTTGACTCTCATTTCTTCTCCCCTGGATTTAACTCAATTTAGGTCAAAACACAGAATATGCAAATGAAGAACCACAAGCCCAGCCCACTAGTGATGTGGTTTGAAAGTCCTGAATAAAAAAAGAATCATTTACGGACTTGTCTGGGACAACATTTGCCTTGAAAACTGACATCTCAGATCCTGGCAGCTGACATATGTATTTATTCAGGCTTTGACACTGCTAGGATTTTTAATTTGGGGGGTTTTGGTTTTTCTTGGAAAGTGACTAGGGATTTTAAGGGCCTTTATTTTGGGTGACGAAATTCAGACAAATGAAACTGGCACGTGCTCCCTGCTGTCTGGAACACTGCTTTATTTAAACTGTGTGTAGTAGAGCTTCAAGCTCTTGAGGAACCCCCAGTCACTTGCCAGTTCTGTGTATCTTGGCCCCTGGGCATAGTGCATATAAGTGGATAATGGGCCAAGAGCTGTTTTTATTTAAAACTACAGAATTCCCATGTGGTTCAACAGGAATTACACCTGTTCAACCAAGAACAAACTTTGGCCCAGGAACTGTAATCTAAAGATACCACTGCATCAGAGTCAGTCGCGCCACACATCCACAATTTGGCCTCAGAGTTTTGTTTCGGAAGTGTTTACTACCAGGCACACCGTGAAGATGAAATAACAAAGTAGTAGCAAAATGGGCATCTGCTCAACTTGAGATTCTCAAGTCTGGTTGATTGGATCCAGCCCTAATAAATATACCTGCTAAATGTTCTACGGTTAGATTTGTGTGACTATATTGTTCTAAGCCAATAGTATAGCTATAAAACACTTTGCTGCTTAGAAAAAAAATGTCTGCTGAAGAGTTTGGTAGCTTAATTGTAAACTTTAAGTGTGTAGAAATGTTTAATACAGTAAGAAGGCTCTAGTTACAGAAGCAGGAGTGACTGTGTCTGTGTAACACTTGCATCTTTTCAGTTAGCCTTGGAGGTAGAAGTTTGAGTACAGGAAAATTAAGAGAGACTGAAAAGACTTGCCATCCTTGCCATGATTAAGCTCCATTCATACTCAATTTTTCAGTGTCTTCCTGACCATCAAAACATAAAGGCAAAGTCTGAACTACAGAAGGAGTAATACAACTCCAGATTAAATTAATATCTACGTTATAACAGCCATTATAACAGCTACTTACTGTGACTGTCAGAAGTTAGTTTTGCCTCAGAGAGACAGTATGAAGAATACAGGGGAGAGTCTTCTATATGAAACCTTGAAATTAGACACTAACGGTCATGCAGGGCTGCGGAGATGTAATACAATATAACCTTTTCATGTTTAGGCTAAAGCATTTTCATTTAACATTATACTTAACGGAACAGCTTTAAACCAGCCACAAAGAAGTGACCTGGCATGTTTTGACTATAATAAGCATTGATTCCATGCCTATAAATTTTATAGTTGAATCAATTATACTCATTCTTTATAGGATTAAAGAAAATGTTCCATTTTGAATGGATTTTTTTTACTCTTATGACAAAAAGGAATTGAAAGGGGGAAATAGAAGAAAAATGAGTGAGCAATGCTGAAATTATTAAGAAAATGCCTGAAGTTTTTATTCTAGAATAAAAGTTGTCTAGATAGAATATCTCAGTCTGGGGAAAGTTCCATGAATGCTCTGAAAAGATTTCTAATTTCCCATGAACTGAGAACAGGACCAGCTGTGATTTTTCACTTCACAGAACAGTTAGGAGATGACACTCAGGTCTCAATACAGATGGGTCTCTGTCATCTGACTCAGGACTGAAAGGGATGGTACATTATGGATGTTAAAAAGATGAGATTGGGCTTTTGGGAGAGCTCAGTTTAATTTTCAACTGTTCCACAAGCTTCCTCAGGCAACTCACTTTTAATCTGACATTACAAAATGTTCAGGTCAGGCACTGTGGTTTTATATAGTGCCCAGACAAATGAGATGTTTAGTCTTCTGTGGGACTACTTGAACACAAATGCTAATTATCTCTGTTAGATACCACAAAATGATGTCAATGAAATAGAGTGTTCTCCATATTTTTGTTTGTTAAGTGGCAGAGGTGCAAAACTGAGTCGTGAGGAAATTATATATCATCAGAAAACTTTGTTCTTATGATGTCTGTACTTTGACGCTGCAGTTGTATGAGAATCTTGAAGTACATTTCAAATTAATTCTCATACTACCTTTGTAAGGCAGACATATCTCTAGATGTTTGCAGAGAATTCGCCTATGATATCAAGGGCCTTGGTCAGAGTTAGTCTGTCTGCTGCAGAACAAGGAATAGAAGCCAGTCTGCTGCTCCTACCATTAAGTCAAATCTCTTTCTTATGGGAAAATATCTAGAAGACACTACACTGAAGTGAGATTATAAAGTGGCTTGTGACAGATACCAACAAAACAAACCAAAGTTCTTCACAAAATATCCAATACTCAAATGAACTTATGGACTACAATGGTCTTTATTTACAAGTACTCTGTATAAGGTGCCAGTCTAGAAGTGCTAATCTTTGCATCATAAGTAAGGATTAAAATGGTGTCCTCAGTTTATGCAAAAACAACTAGGACATGATTTATATCATTAAGTTTTGTGTAAATATTGCAATAGGTGTTCCTATGTATTCCCAAAAAGTTTAGATTCAAGTCAGTAAAATATAATATGTGAACAAAACCAGCATGGTGAGCAATAAACCTTCGGCTACAAGCAGTAAAATACTGGTATGGATGCATGCCTCTAATACTCGATGCAATAAGCATATATTTAAAGATGTACTTAAAAGATTTCCTGAACTCAGGCCATAAATTGTGGTAGAGTAGTTTTGATAAGAGATATTTTTTTATAAGGAGTTGTATTTCACCTAGAAGTAGCATGCCCTAGTTTGCCATCATTAATAATCTAATATGCTGAGTGATAATGTAACATTTCCCTGATTGTTTCATTTTGTTTTTATTTTTAGAATAGTAGCATTTACATAACAGTCTTGGTAGAGATTTAGGGTACAAAAAAACCCTAACTGAGGCTCTAGCTATTAACCTCATGTGCTGTGTTTATAAAAAGCCACTCTAATACGGTGCTGATAAAGTATGTATAAAAAGAAAAATCCATTACAACCAAGGGGATTTTCAATGAAGTATTAGCCTGGTAAGAGGGTTAATAAGGTTGGTGCTTTTTTCCCTTTCTTTCTTTTTTTAAATCAAGGCACAACTTAGTATAAGCAGTTAATGTGCAGTTTTGGTGCCACAGATTAGATTGTGTAGGCACAAGTACTGCAGGGTTTTTGTAAAGACGTATATTCAGTTCATTGATATATGTAAATAAGATTATACCCTTTCCCCTGTATTTGCATTAGCCAAGACAAGTATTAGACATCATAACACAGAATGGTTATTCAGAGTTCACTAATTATGGCTTCGTATCTTTAAATGAGATTATAATATGGCCAGCTCTGGATCCTGGTACAGCCTGACTGAGTTATGCTGTGACACTTGGAGGCAGCAGAAAAAATAGCCTGGAAGAAAAAGTTCACAAAATAGTTCCATATCAAGTTGGTAAAAGCATATGTGTAGAGCCGAAGAGAAAATGGATCTTAACCTCTTGGTTCTGAAAGGTTGGTCCTGGGCTAGGATTTCTGATGCTGTGAGCTGGGATTGCCAGTGCCGAGGTCCTTGAGAAGCAGCAGCAGCCAGTACGAATCCTGCGCGTGAAGAGCTGCAGGGAGCTTCCTCCCAAACACTCCTGCACTGTCCCAGTCATGGGGGAGTTTGCCTCTGCTGCGCTGCTGTCAAGGACTATCCCAAAGATTTCAGATTCAACAAAAGGTGCCGTCATGCTGTTCTAATATTGGCTGTGGACTTCCGTAGACCTTTCCCAGTTCTGTGCAGGCTTGGGAGGTCGTAAGATGATTTGGGCGGACAAGCGCGCGGGCTGGACGGAATTGTTCCTTTGTCCGTGATGTTTGTGGGGATGATACGTACTTAGCGTTGTGCTATCCGTTTCTCTTAAGAGCCTGGCCAGTCTCTGAGGTTTTCCCCTCTCTGCTGCTTCCCCCCCTCTTGCCCCCTTTACAGGTTTTGAACACAGTGCGTTGCATGACTTCCTGTGTGGTGAAAGGAGCAAGGCATTGCCATGGAGGCAGCTGAGTATTGCGTATTTAACAACATGTATAAATCATAAAGTCACAGAATTCAGTGTGATTGCAATAAAATATGGAAGAAGAGAATCAGGCACCCTGCACTGCCTGCTGTAAACTGCTATACAGTATTGCTGTGAGCTGTTGCTACCAACCATGTTTCACCCCAGAGCTGGCTGCATTTCAGTGATGAATGAAGCACCCTTGTGTCCAGTATGTCTGTTTTGTTTTAATTCTGCAGAGCTCTTTGGAATCTTCTAGGATGAAAGGCGCTACATAAGTGCAAGATTGTTGTTTTTATTTGGATTTGGAAATAGCCTTCCTGAAAATAGTAACTAGTAGATTAAATGCCAGACCAGGATGAGGCAATACCGCTTTGTACACAGAGAGGATTATTAGAAATATTTCTTTAGAATGATACCCAGAATGTGAATTACTCAACTTGCCAGGTTACTTATGAAACAGAAAAAGTTACAGAAGCGCTTATGTAACATTGTTTTTCCAGAAAAATAGGTGGTGATTTTTCTCTGTAGTTCCATCTGCTAAGTGGACTAACATCTTGCGAAACCCCCTCCCTGCTTTTCTTCCTAGAACTTCTTTCTCAGTGGACACACACAAAAGCATATCCCCGCGTAACAAGAGCAATCTCAAATGTTCAAGTAGGCAATCGAATACAAGAACAAGCTTGGACTATTTGATGGGTGAGAAAGGTCAGTTTGGTTTTTAACTTCCCTGCATATAAATCATCTATGAAAAACTTTATTTTGTAGATGTCTTGAGCAGTACAAACAAGCAATACAAAGTTCAGTGATTTTTTTTTTATTTTTTGGGGGGGAGAGGTGAATGAGGAAGCAAGCGGTCCAAAAAGTTCCCCCGACTCCAGAGGCGACGTTCACAGCTTCATCCTTGCTGTGCCAGTGCTCTGTTGCACCCCTCCGATAGCAAGCCCAAAGGAGCCGTTCCTGCACAGCGGCGGTGTGAGGCGGTTCAGCGTGGATGCAAAGTCGCTCTTGGAACAGTCTCCTTTCCAGGATACAGCAGTATTTATAGATTAGCAACTGCTCCCTCTGCTTCTGCGGAGACTGACTGGAACGTTTAATATTTGAGGCTGAATTCTTCTAAAAATGTAATTATTATTATTTAACACACAGAATGGAAAAGGCTTAATTACCCACCGTGGAATATTAGCCTCTGGGCAAATATGTGGGAGGTCTCTAGTGATACAAAGTTATGTTGTGCCTACTGTTTAGTCTGCCTAATAGTGCATTCAGTTTTGGTGCTGAGACAGCTGACAGAGATCTCTTTCAGAGGGTGTGTAGTTTGCCCCTTTAAAACAATACTTCTTGATGCTTATTTTTTATAGTATTTTAAAACTTACTACAGAACAACAACAACAAAGAAACCCTCCTCCTTGGCTCCCCAGTAAAGCTCCGAGTGGGTGTTTATGTCACTCCTTTAATGGGCATTTGTATTTTATGCCTTATTTTAAAAATGCATTTACAGATTTCTTTTTAATTAAATTTTATGAGTGAATTTACTGCTCATGAAAGTGAGTGATTAATAATGTTGGCTTCAGGCAGAAGCAGTGGGGCTAGGCGTTATGCAAACTTCCCTGCATGGCTCTGCCAGGGCATCTCAGCCTTGACCTATTTTACCCTGGAGAGCAGGCTGGCTAGTCATGTGCTATTGTGGCACATGGCGTGACTTGTTTTGTCACGTGCCACCAAGCAAGCCACCAAGGAAGAATTTTCCTTTGGAATGTCAATGGTTGGCATGTTTTTATTATTTCTATTGCTGACATGCATGGTGTTGCACTGGCATTAATAATGGTAGGAAAACCTGCCTGGGAGCTTTGCATTTGGCTTCTGTGAAACAAAGAGTAGCTCAACCTAGCTGGCACTTGGAGAGGGTCTGAAACTTCAGTATCTGTCTAACCTCAAGGACGTAAATAATCTTGTTGCCTTTAAGAGGAGAGACATCTTAAAGTCAAGCATGTGCTGAGGTCATTTGTTGCCAATGAAAATCAGAAAACAGTAGAAGCAGTAAGAGAGGAGAGGGAAGCATGACAATGACTTAAAATCTAAAAAACATCACTAATCTATCTATGTTAAAGCACATCTTAGAAATGCTGTTAATAAATAATATTCCCTTATTAGTCCTAACCTGCTATTCCTTGTGAATCCCATATTTTTCTTATCTTCAGAGTGATTCATGACAAATGTCATGCCATTTATGACAATGTGTCCTGAAGCGATTATAGGAATATTTCCATTTTGAAAAGCTTATAATGCCCTATGTAGGTCCTAGTGACTCCTTCCCAGGTTCCTGGAATGAATCTCCACTTCTGGGGCTGGAATATAATTCTAGGTCCATATTATGACATCTTCAGAAATCCTGCTCTGATCCTACAGAATCACAGAATCACTGAATGGTTGAGGTTGGAAGGGACCTCTGGAGATATCTAGTCCAGGCCCCCTGCTCAAGCAGGGTCACCTAGAGCACATTGCACAGGTTCACGTCCAGGCAGGTTTTGAAAGTCTCTGGAGGAGGCTCCATAACCTCTCTGGGAAACCTGTTCCAGTGCTCCGTCTCTCTCACAGTAAAGAAATTCTTCCTTATATTCAGGTGGAACTTCCTATGTTTCAGTTTGTGTCCGTTACTTCTTGTCCTGTCTCTGGCCACCACTGAAAAGAGTCTGGCCCCATCCCCTTGACACCCTCCCTTCAGGTACTTAGACACATTGATAAGATCCCCTCTCAATCTTCTCTTTTGGAGGCTAAACAGGCCCAGCTCTCGCAGACTGCACTCTGCTTCACTTTTGTATCCTTTTTCCAATTAAGTTTTAAAGCTATCAATAGCAGAAGTATAAAGGTGCAAAGCTGAACTGTATCCAGGATGATTTCTCAGACCCCAATCCTGACCATCGCTTGGTCTTTGACATTACCTGCCTCACAGAGATCTCAGTCCCTTTTATTCATCTGGTAAAGAACATCAGCTTTTCTATGACAGTCTTATAATAGAGCATTTTTAGAAAGCAGAATTCCCTATGGGAGTTGTTTCAGTCCTTCCCTTACTATTTTTAGACAATAGACACATCCTTTAGCTAATATAACCTGAAGTAATACTATTAGTTACATTTAAATTTTCACTAGCCGGAGTTTAGCCCCAATCCTTTATTTTTTTTTCAAACACATTTTAACTATGACATATATTTTTCTAAAGTAGGCCCTTTCTTCACCACTTACTTTCTATTAGCAATGTTGCCAGCTCCCTCAGTACTTAGTGTTTATACATAAAGACTTGGCTTTGGGATTTTCATGAAGACATGAGAATAGTAATCTTCATTTTTTATATAAAAATATATTTCTCACCACTGTGGTTATAAAGTTTGGACATGTTTCTTAGGGCAAGAAGGCAAATAGAGGTCAATAAATATTTACTAACCATCGTAAGAGTTTACTTTCTTAAAAAATAAGATAATTCCAAGAGTCTGCTACATCATTTCTTCCAACACTTCGTAATGCTGTAATAGATATAAATTATCATCAGAAGGCAAAAAAGGCTTCATAGGGCTCTGGACAGAATGAGATGATGTTACAGTTATATGAAGAGAAATTAATTGCAATATATAAATAATCTCTGAGCTGCTTGACCAAAACTGGCCAAGCCTCATTCAACTCGTCTGATAATGCTATTTGTTATTTATTTTTTCTCCCAGAGAGAGTTCTTGTAGTCCAGAAAAGTTAAATGAAAAGTCTAATGAGAATCAATGGAGTTCAATGCTGCTTAATACTGTTAGGGTAGGTCTAATAAAATGTGTTTGCTGAGACATTTTTGACAAGTTAAAACTGATCCAAGAGGACTGGTATAATTGATAGGTGTTCTCCAGACACCAGGATCAACATGGGTACAGCAGCAGGTCGCACGTGTAATCACACAGTAGACGTCTACAGGGTGATAGATCTATAGTGAGATTTGAAATATGGACAACACCTACATTCTTCAAACTGAATCAGGGTACTGAGTACCAAATCTTGAATTGTAAGACTTTGTACGGACCAACTATCCCTGCTCGGATGCACTTACTGCGTTATTTCCAGCACAGATTTTAGGGCACTTCATAGAGAAGTGACTATTTGCATGTGGAAAATGCACTGATATCTTCCTAACCACAAATAAGATTTGCAGTAATTAGTTAATGTCAGGCAAGTAGGCACCTACAGTAAATAGCAATGTGGTTACTGTAAATACATATATGTGTGTGTGTGTGTGTGTGTTTATATAAACACACACACATATATATTGCACACACATTTTCTTTCCTCTTTTAAAAATCTAGCCTTTAAATCTCAGATTACTAGATAGGATCTTTATTTTTAGGGCCTTATATAAATGACTTACATTTAGTAAGCTGCTTGGACTATATTATCTCACAATGATTAAACTATAATCCACTTGATTATTCATTGTTTTTAATTTATTCACCCCATGTTCTGCAAGACATTTGTTATGTAAATTGCTTATAAAGAACATTCCATTAGGCAAATGAAATGCCTTGAAACGCTTGATTATCTTTATTTGAAGCTTAAGGAAAAAACTAATTAAGTAAACAATTAAGTAAACAATTTGACTGATCATGTAATAGATCTTGTTACTTGGTGAATATTACATTGTCTGCACTAAATTATTAGGGAGCATTACAATATCTCTGTAGAGCTCCATAAAGAGCCTTCTATCACTCCCCCTCCTGGCTTTTACTGGTGTAAATTCAATGTAATACATGGTAAATGAAGAATCTTCATGAGATAATTTAACATTTGCTTCTTGGGAAAGTGTAAAAAGTGACCAGCAGAGAGGACTGTGTAGAAAAAATATTTACTTCCACTGGCTCTGATGTCTCAGTAACTGTGAATAGCACTTCCAATGAATAGCCAATGTTTGGCTTAAACTCAAGTGGCCCAGCAGCTAATTCTAGTTAGCTGCTTTTGTTGACCCACAGACCTAATTATCTACATTATCCAGGTATTTGTGACTTTAAAGGACCACAAGATTGAAGTAAAAGGTTCTGTGCCAGTTCACACCAGATGCAGAACCAAGTTTTACACCTTATTTTTGAACAAAACAAGTCAAAACCAAAGTACAAAGATTCATGGAATTTAAATAGTTTTTGGAGGTGCTTGTGTATCCATATCCAAGACAGCTTGGCCTCACCTCTTCCCTTCCCTTCCTTTCTCCACCCTCCTCTTCCCTTCCCTGTGCATCCCATCACAAGCTTCAGAAGATATTCAAAATAATAGTTCATACCTTAAGAAAGGCAGTGCCATTGCAGTGTTTCCTGTCTACGTAGAGTGTTGATTGTAGAGGCATAGTCAAAAATAGTATATATCAAAATAATCAGTAAGTTGGTAGCTGGGACAGTTGCTTGGAACGTGAGATAACTGGCTTCTAATCCCTCTGATTCAGAGGTTTAAAGCTTATCCAGCATCTTTACACTAATTGTTACTCTGAAATTGTTGGCTTTTCATTTTCTTCTCTTATTTTTGCACATGAAAATTCAGAGGGACTTATTTTTGTTCTACAATAAATACTTAAGAGTAGGTGCTAATATTTAACAATTCCCCTATAATATGGTTCTTATTTTCCAGCCTGAGTTTCTCTCTGAAACTTTCCATGTAATTGTCAAGAACAGTTTCTGCACTGCTCTATCCCAGTTTTAGCTTCAAGTATTTGTAGGGCCAGAGAGCCCAAAAGATATATGTTGAAATTTCTTTGCAAACACAAAAGTAACTAATTTACACTATGCAGGAGAAACTAAGAGAATATAAAAATATTTGTATTAATTTAGAGTCTTATTTCTATCTATCTGTTGACTTTAAACTCGCAATCATATGCATGAGGAATTGGGTGTGCCAATCCCATTAACAATAATGGGAGCAGAGGGCTTAATTTTCCACATACTATGCTGAAAATGTGCCCCCTTAAGATTACTCTGCGTGTAATTGATTTGGGCCATTTGTTTGAACTTGCCAAATGGATTTCTTAAATATTTGTAGCTAGTTTTGAAAGCACTCCCATCCTCAACCAGACATACATGTTATTAAAGGATTTCACTTGACATTTAACAATTTTGTATATTAATATTCCCCTCTTTTTCCTAAATCAGCATAATCCTCCTAAATCCTAGCATCAACAGTCATTACACCAAAAGAACAAGATGTTGCTGGTGTCACTACGTTCCAATATTGAATTTTGTATGAGCTTGGCTGATTTGGACAGATTTATATTCTGCTATTTCCTGAACTGTAAGCAGGACCTTACAGGTTCAGCTCTTTGAAAACATTCACATAAACAATCTCACTTCATTACTTTGAAAGAAATGGATTCGGTGCCATCTGCTAGAGTAGTGATACTCTGCTATACAGAAAGATACCTTTTCCATCTCAGTCCTGGCTAAATAAGCCTTAGCCCTGGGTCCCAGAGCACTGGTATGTGATGGAGGTCTAATCTCAGCTATCGTAGGGATTCACGTCATTTTGAGTAACTCTGTGTTGTAGCAGTTTTGGGTGAGAATGAGAGTAAGATCAGTGTAGTTTAGTGTCAGATGATTAATGATTCGTAGTTCTTCCCTTAGCCAGTGGGAAGTGCAACCCAAAAAGGTCAGTGTTCTTTTTCCAGTTATTCCTAGGACTTTTTTTAATGATAGGTCTTCATTCTTTGCACTTTTCATGTAATCTTGTTATGTGATCACAGACTATTGACAGTGTTTCGTCATCCTGCCCGAGCATTGCGTCACTCAGCCGATAGTACCGTTGCAATGAATTGGGCTACTCAGACATGTTACCCTACAGCTTCAGAGCCGGGTGTGATGGAGTAAACAGGATTCACTCCTCAAGTTACTGCTTTCTTCAAGTAGGTAGACTGAATGAATGTTGATTCTAACTGTAGAGTCACTAGCCAAAATGGCAAGGTCAGCCTAGTATGAGGATGTTGCAATTTGTGGCTGGTGTAAACCAACATTAAGTTTGTACCCCAAAGGAGAAAGAAGTAGTGAAAGAATAATGACTCAGAGGTGTGTGTCTGAGTCACAAATGCCCTGGGGTTTATATTTAGGACAGTGCAATTAACACTCAACCTCTTGCTCGAGGCTGTGCCTAAAAGTACACTAAGGGATCAAGATTGAGATATCCATTCTGAGTCATAACTGCTGTTTTACTGAATAAAGTGAATACTAATCCCAAATTCCAAATGTTGAATATAAGTGGTACAACTCAGTAAGTCTTTAGCAGACAAGTCTTTTGAGAAATGAGAATAACAGAAAATCTTGGTGGAAAGTATCTGATTTTTTTTAACTCTTGTTAGACATGCTTCAAATCCAGACTGAGGAGCTTGGAATAGGTTAATTTATTTATAGTTGTTTATTACTTATAGCAGAATCTCCCATCAAATCAATGAAGAACCAAATTTAGCTCTGTCCAATCATTTTTTCTGAAACAGTGAAGTGTTTCTTTCCAGCGTGTGTAGCTCTGTGTTGACAATGTCATGTTTGCCCAGCCTGATTGAATCTTTGCAAGCTATATTCTATAAAGAATGGCAGAGAATATCCGATGTTCTAGAGCAAGGCCCAGCTTCGCATCCCCACCCTTAGGAATATTGCTCCAAGCCAGCTACACAATACCAAGTGCCTCCAGGAATTCTTCTTTCTGAGTTGTCTATAGGTGTTAGTTCAAACTTGAGACATTTGGGCCTTCTGAAGCTTGTTCATCACAAAAAACAGCATTAATTACCAGTATATACCTTTTTTTTTTTTTTTTTTTTTTTTAAGTGAGCTCTACCACCCTTCACATTTCTCTTGTGACTCATGGAAAGATCTTGGGTCTATGATTCACATATTTTAAAAATCACTGTCATTATGACCTTTATTTCCTACTATTATGACAGAAGTTGTGGTCTTAGTTGTATTTTGTAGTTTCCTCCTATTAATATGCCTTTAGAGAAGTTATGCTTGAAGATCTTACATAAAAAAGGATTTTCTCAGTTAAAATGACTAATAGTGTAGCTAATTTACTGGCCTTAGCAAGACTGAGAAGGGCTGGATTAACAGTCTAGTCCTCTAGGTTTTGCTTAGGCTGTTTAGGATGAGCAATCCAAATCTCAGTAGTATCTCCTTCACCTTTTCTGCTTCCAGAATAAATAGATCAAGAATCAGAGGGGAATGGGATTAGAGTTTAAAGTCTTTTCTAACTTGTCAAAAACACTGCATTTTTAATAGACTACAGAAATTTTTTTCACCCAAACGCTGTGTTCTTGCTGATAATGATGTTAGGTGTTAGCTGTTGGTGTTGGAGCCTCTCACACTCCTAAAAAGAATGTGTCAATCTGGCCATAAAATAGTACAGCCGTGGTAAAACAACTGACTTGCCCGTGGTGCAGCTGGCAGTGCTTGCCTCTGTCCTTCTCCACCTTCATGGCACAGTTACCTAATCCACTTCTTGCACTCGGCAGCTACATCTCAGCATAAAAGTTACATTAACCACTTCAGGGTTAAGCCAGATGGTGACTCTGGTGTTTTGCTTCTGTTGATGCCTGCCCCTGCTTCTAGCAGCTGCCACTGGCTCAGTCACTGCTAGGAAGAACAGAAGTTCCCCTGAAAGGAAATTCTCCTGAGGCCATAACATTTTTGTGACCGTGATGATATGTGAAGAGTGATGCATAGCAAGTAGTATTTGTACAATAAGAGATCGTTTTGGGGTTACTGTACACTAACTATTGAAGTGACAGTATTTCTGTGGAGGTGACAATAAATGATACTGTATTCCACTCCACCCTCTCCAGGTTAAGATGCAGTATTGCAGTCTTGGAAGAAATCTCCTCAGTAATAAACTGTTCATTTGGGATTGCATGTTAGACTTATGTAAAGCTTGAATTAGGCAGGAAAAGAGCGACCTCAGAATGAAGGGAGCATGTAGGGGAAAAGAATATCTCTCGATTTGATCTGAGCTTAATTGCTCTATTAACAGCTTGTCGTTGGCAGCAGTGCTATAGACCTGTCCAGCTCCTGGGGGCAGTGGGAACTCACTGGCCCAAGCCCAGCTCAGCTCACATATTTGCTGCACGGGACTGTGACAGTGCATCCAGCGTGGGCCTGGCTCCTGGAGCCGGAGCAGTGCGTCCAGGCAGCTCCTCGCAGCGGGCTGCAGCCCTCGCAGGAGCCCGGCTGGTACCCCCACGCTGCTTCCTCTGTCTGCACGAGGTCTCTTGCTACCTGGTCACCCAAGGCAGAGCATGCAGACTCACCCGCACAAGGGTGTTGGGTGGACTGCTGTAAGGGAAAAACTGCCAGGGGCAGATCCACTGGGTGGAAGGGGAGTGAGCAGAGGAGCCATGGCACTGTTTGTGGTTTTGATCAATATGATTTTTTTTTCTTGTCCCTAAAAACAGTTCATAACCCTTTATTATATGTCAATAGTCTGTGGCTTAGGTTAGCTCCACTGAGTCCTGTGCAGGTTCCACAAGCACGAATCACGTAGTGCACTTATTAAAAGAAGGGGGTCTGATTTATGCTTATTTATTCTGTTCAACTACAAACATCTGTGTAGAAAGTAAATATGGATACTGAAGAAAAAAAACACTCCACCCTTTTTTCCCCCTTTTTTAAAAAACTTAAAAAGGCAGTCCATGTGGTCAACATCTGGAATGTATGTGGGAATTATTCAAATGAGCCTTAGTAGTAGTTGTCTTATGCCAGGCTCCTGAAGTGGCAGGGAAGAGTGACAGTCAGCCACAGTTGTGTACATGCTACGTTCTTGTGTACCACATCCACATTCCAGTTGTCTTGTTTTTTTTTTTTGTCACTGGTGTCCTACAGGCCTTGCAAAATGTAACTCCACCTATTTCATGTCAAGTATGTTTTGCGGGTCTACAGTAACTTCTACTCAAGGATCTCAGTGCTTGACAGTACCTCATCTTTAGGAGGAAGTGAATGGATATTGTTGGTACTTTTAGCTTGAAAATCTAATGCAGTATGATAGAAGTATGTTGAACAACCTGAGCAACAAGCCATTCACAAGACAAAGTAAGGACAGACCAGTTCTCATAACTGACTACAGAGTCTCCCACAGAGCTTGTGGGGAAACACCCAGTTCCGGACTGAGTTTAAGCCCTTACTGGACCTCTTTCTTTGGTGTTATTTTCAGTGAAGCAAATCAATGCATGCTGAAAATTGAATTTGGTGGATCTGCACTAAGAAATACATGACCTACCAGATACAAGTCTAACTCGTTTGTGCCACTCACACAGGCATGCCAGGAAGACAGTGTCCCTGAACGTGAATTGCCAAGAGATGAAGTCTGCAGCCCTTATGCTAGAGATAGAGTTTTTTCCTCAGACTCTGCTTGCTGTAAGTGCACATCACAGTCTCTAGCTTGCTCTTTAGCCGCACTTGCTAGCTCTGCAGCTGAGTTCATAGCACCAAACCATACTGTATTTGGCTTCAGTGGTTACAGGCCCAGCCAAACAGAGAGTTACAAGAACTTAAGAATCTACATGAAAACTAAGAGTTACTTTGCAAAATTTAAATATAAAGCCTATAAAATTAGGCCGAACTTAAACAAAGGCGGTAGAAAAATATTTCTAGAGGAAAACACATTCATTTGCTACCATCCAGCCTTTTGGCTAGAAGTTCTTCATCAAAAGATTGCATTTTACCTATGTGGGGTTGGACTTAGCATCAGAAAGGTGTTTGCCATTACTATCAGCAAAGACATCCATTGTCCTTATTTTTGGCAGAATAGAATCTTTATCTCCATCTTCTTTACTGGTATTAGAAGAACCCCCCCAAATGCACTGACACTGAATAGACTTTCTCTTCTGATTTGAGAAACTCTTTTCCTTTTCTTCCCAAGTAGCCTGGCATTTTATAATTAGAAGCTGGATTGCGAATGCCTTACTCACATCAGCGGCTTATTACATCAGTCATCCCATTTGCGTTCATGCTAGGTTAATACTCTATTAATTTCAATGGGAATAAGCATGTGCGAGTAACTTACCATCGTGAGCTAAAGGTTGGCAATCCAGCCCTAAATATGTAGGAATTTGTTCTGTGAGATAAATAGTGACCAAAGTGGCTGTGGTTTCATCAGCTGGGTTTGTTTAGTTAGAAGAGATGCATTAAGACGTTAAGACTGTACTTGTAATGCCCAATCCTTTTTTTTTTCTTTTTTTTTTTTTTTTTTTTTTAACGAAGAGAGGAAAGAATACCGAAAAGTATGCTCAAGGAGACGCTTGCTTTCTCTCAGTCTTTCTGGCGCTCCAGGCTTGGCTCACAAACACATGCACAGTTTTGAAAAAAAAAAAAATCCCTTACAGAATGAGGTTTTTCAGCAGCTCTATTGGCTCCTCTCCTTGGAGCAGTTTGAAACTTTTTGACAGCTTAGCAGCTCAGTGGCGCGATTTTCACACAGTCTAACCACGAGGCTGATGAGCAAGCAACAGAGACAGGACTGGACCTTCTGGGAGTCTGAAACTGTTCAGAGCAAGCTGGAGTTTCACCCTAACCATCACCCTGGACATAGAGGTAGCATTCCTGATCTTCACTGTTATTAGGAGAACAGCAAACCCACAGGGGTTTTTCCTTGCAACATGCCACTTCAGAGAGGGGCACCCACTCTGTGGCCTCCTCCCACCCAGCTCCAAGGCAGCTCTTGCCGCTCACGAGGCTCCCAGCTCTCCATAGCCTCTAGCAGGCAGCTGCAAAGAAACTCTGAGGTGTCCCAGGCACCTCAAGGCACAGGGGCTCAGCCTAACATGCATAAAAAGAGCCAAACTTTTCAGTGGTGCAAAGCAGCATTATGCCATTGGCTTTATTGCTAATTGACTCCAGCTGAGGATCTGGCCCAGCTTGTTCAAACAAATTAAAAACGATGCAAATCAGCCACAAGTACTTGATGATTTCACTGTGCTAAGGGGAATACAACTATTTGGCACTGGGTGTGCTGTCAATGGGAGGATTGCTAAGTATTTTGCAAGCACAGCACTTTCTAAGTGCAAAATGGCTCACTTATGTTAGGGCTGATCAAAAATATTTTGTCAAAACTTTTTTGCAGTAGAAAATTGAATTTCTAAAAATTTCATTTTTTTCACAATGGGGAACTGCTTGTGCAGAAGAAATATTTTCCTCAAGAACAGTTCTGCCTAAATTTTACACTTCTGCTTGCAAACTCTTAGTTTCCATTGAAATCATTCATATTTTGTTTTGTTACCTTTTTTAAAATAAAAAGTTCACATTTCTGTGGCAAGGAAGGAGTCATTTTCCATTCAGGTCTATGAATTAACTCTCATAAAACCCCGGCCAGCAACACAAGCATAGTTTTCTTTTTATGGATGAGAAGCTGAGAAGCAAAGAGGTTAAGTGATTTGGCTCCAATCCCTACAGGCACCATTAAAAGCTCCTGGCTCCCAGTTCTGTGCTCAGAATGTTAGATCGCATGACATATCTTTGTGAGGCAGCTAGCTAAATGCTTTCAGACTCCCTTGGATTTCAACGGGAGAATCAGTCAGTCTACTGAGAACAAAAAGAGTGATAGAGCCGTCTTGCCTAGACTCACACAGTGCGTCCTCAGTGGAATTAGAGCTAGGACTTTGACTCAGTTCTTTGCATTATACATCACGCGACATTGCTTGCCGTGCAGAAACCTCACGGTTTCTGGGCAAATGGATCAGGGCAAATCTGATACGTAAAATTGAACAGCAGCGGCTCTTCCCTGAACATTGAAATTTGCCCTGGGTTTTCAGTCTAGTTGATACTCATAACTGAAAATTGGAACCACAGAGTCTTACTGGCTAATGAACAGTACAATATTACCCAATCGGCCCCCAAGCGGCGACGGTCAGCCGCATGGAAGAAATGGAAGACTAAGCAGGCTGACCAAGCGAATGATGGTGTCGGCCCTCTCTCGGTTAGAGCGTATGACTAGGAGCCAAAATCCTGAGTTGTATTTCCAGTTGTGGTACTTTCATAATGTCTAAAAATAGTTAAATCATAAAATTCCCTTATACCGCAGTTTTCATATATGCTCGTAAAGCTTTTCCAAACCTTGTGAGAGAGCGAGATCTTGCTAATAGGTACAGAATATACCTGGGCACACACTTGGGTTAATCTCAGTGGGGTTTTTGCGTGCTGTCTAAGGGTACCTCACACCTGAGCACGAAGCCTGCACATGCACCTCCAAAGGCCAGCATCTAAAGATAGGTTCTTCCTGTAGTTAGGCATCATAGCTTGAAGTGACCTGGTTTTTAGTGATTTCCGTGAATATGCGTCTCCTCTGAGGCATTTTGAAAATTGGGTCACTCCGTATATTGACTGAATATCTCGCTCTGAGCAGCCAAGATGGAAAATGTTACTTACATTCTTTTGTGCTTTGGAAAATACAGCCTGTGTTCCTGGGTGGTACAGACCTTTGCACTCAAGCAGCTGTGTATGTTATGTATTTTTACATTGAGACTTTAGTATCTTTATTTACGTTTCTGTATTTTAAGACTCACTAGACCTTCCCCTGACATTTTTTTTTTTAATTCTAGACTAGGATCCTGATAAACCAGGTTGAGGACTCAAACTATATTGTATTGTATTACAGTTGTATTACCACACTGTAGTGCTAATAAAGCCCCCACTTTGCCTATCAAGTCCCTTGCAAAATATCTAGAGTAAGGTGAATTTTCTACAAATAATAGGTGTAGTAGTAATCTTGTTGACAAATTTAACTTGCACGGTTACCGTGGTTGGAGGAATTCACAGTTTGGCAGGAGCTGTGAAGGAAGCCCTGCATCCAGTTCACAGCCCACTGACCGGAGCATAGCTTTTATCACAGGAACCAGTAGAAATGCTTCCTTTCTTCCTTTCTTTTTCTATTTCAACAGAAGATTGTTTTAAAAATGTTAGTGATTTATTTTTGTATATTTAGAATAACTACTTCAGCATCCTTACATCCTAGATGCTGATATTTTTCTAATAAGCAGCTTAAGGTTTGTTTTGCTGTTCCTCAGCCAGTTCTGGAGTCATCAAATAACCCTGACTATTCTAAATTAAATAAAAAAAATATGTTCACTTTTTTTCCCTTGCAAAATACCTCTTTCTATTTCTCATTGAGCTCTAATTTCTGCATTTTCCCCAGCAGAAATGACCAATAGGATTCTTTGCATCAAGTCTATGAAGGCACTAATAGGCCTTAATCAGCCTGCGGAGCAGCACCTGGGACCTCGCTGCACGGCCGGGAGCCCCCGCAGCCCGGCGGGCGAGCCCGGCTGCAGCACCGTCGCGGCTCCCCCGACGGCCCGGACTCCTGCCGCCTCACGGAGGGCCCAGCCTGCCTCGCTCAGGTAGCGCCCGCTGGCCTGGCCAGCGTCACCAGCCCCTCGTCCCTGGGGGACCCGCTGCCCCTTGCTGCGCTGCTGGCAGCTGGGCACGTGTTCTGGTTAGCTCTTCTTTTCCCTTGGTAGCGGGGAGGTGGAGAGAGTGGGGCCCCTAGTGCTGACTGGTGTTCTTTTCCCCACTGCCTGAAATATAATTGTTTTGAGTGTTCAAGCTTATGTTCTAGATAAATAAGAGAATTAGAGAGTAATATGACTTATACAGAAGGCTGGTAGCAGAGTTGGTAAATAAATTCATCTCTTCAGCAGTAGTTTCCTATCCACCAAACAGAACTTAAAACTTTATTTTTTTTTTCTATGTATATTCACCTTGTTTGGAGCAAGGAACTTTAGAATCTTTCTGTTAATTCGAGTGATGTCTGTGCCACTCTCCTCGTGTTTGCAGGTAGACAAGTAAACTGGCTTCTTTCAGCTCCTGGTATTTCTTACTGTCTTCTGGGCAGACTTCATGGGAGTACTACCTGCTTTGCCTTTAAGCAATTAATAGCAGCTAGGGGGAAAGGAACAGTACCAGGTAGTGGTAGCCTGAGATACTGAAATACTCTGCAATCACCAGCCCTCGTACTCCCTCTTTCAAAGAAACAGAGGCAGAATAAGTTTAAAGCAGATTTTGCTGTGACTTGTCCAAGAGGCTGTATTGAGCGAGTGGCAGATGCAGTGAGAACCCAGGCTTTACTGGTCCCATTGAGCCTCGTCTGTACAGTGGCTGTGTCGTGACTGGGTGCTACAGGTCTGAGCTGGTGACCTCATTGCTGGGTAAAACATAGGCCAGATACTGGTGGGACTTGATCTGTGCACCGGTAGCCTAGATTGCTTCTCCTCTTTGACACGATTTCTTCCAGCCCTGCAAAAAGGGGACTTTGTCACCTTATACCCACATAAACATATATATATATATATATATATATATATATATATAAAACTATTGAGCATGTTTGAAGATGAGGAAAATGAAGAGCACTGCCTAAAATTTTACTTGAAAAGCTTTGGAGAGTTTACAGTTTTACATGAACTGCCTTTTCCCGAGTCAAGGTTTTTCACCTCCTTTTTTCAGCATGCTTTATTTTCTTTTATTATTGCAGAGAGTTATGTAATGTGTAAGTGGCCTGAACTTTTGCTGGTGAAAATTGCTAAAAATCCCTGAAACTTAAGTAGTGTCACATTGATTCACACCAGCAGGAGGCTGGTTAGCGTAGCCAGAGTACAGTCTCTGCGGCATTCATTGAAGCTTTGCTCACATCAAAAGAGATTTTGGTCCAAGATGCACTCAGATTTGTGCTTAAAGTGCCTGGCAACGTGATAATGAGCAGCTTTATAAATAAGTTTATATTATTATCTTTATGTCTTAGTAGTAGTATTGTTATTTTTATGGTACTGTAATGTTTATTATGGCTATTTTATGGTGTAATTTGATTAGTGTGTTACCCTAATGTCACATAGAAAAGGGGTGGGCATTCCTATCATACTTCTGAACACTAAACCCTCTGTTTTCATCTGAGGAACCCAAAGCCCTTCGGCGACCATTAATTGTCCCACACCATATAAGTAAACTCAAGCACAGAGAACGTAAATGAATCCCCCAAGCCCACACAACAAGTCAGTGGCAAAGCTGAGTTAGAGCTCAAGAGTCCTGACTCCCTGACGTCTGTGTTAACCACTAGAAAACATTCCCATCACAGTAACAGCAGGTATAATAGAAATGAAGATTGCCACTTTGGAGTTTTTTAGGTCAGTTGTAATGAGAACACTCAATGTTTTATAAACCCTTTAGGTTTCCTGTTTAGGACTTGATTAAACCATAAACTGCTCGTTTAAATAAGCTCCAAAAACAAAATGTACTAGAAAGCTGAGGAGTAAGGAGACAACATCCAACAGCAAACTTATGTTTATTGCCCGTTTGCTTTCCTTGCTGGGATGATGCCGTGTACTTAGATTAAATATGCAGAGCCAAACTTTTCCCTAGGGTGTAATTTTTTAGACTCTGAATGACACCAGGGTGAATTTGGCACATTTACACTCAAAATTAATATGGGTTTTTACGAATATTTGGAACAGTGTCAAAATGTTGTGGGTTAAATTCTGTTCTCAGCTCCACCAGTGCTAGCCCAGGTTAACTCTGTTCTGATCTCGCACTGGATTTGCAGCAATGTAATTCTGCTGGGCTGGTGTTCAGCTGGTGTGAATTAGTTTATCTGCACTGGAATGCAGGCAGCTCAGCTGCTTTACACCAGCTCAGAGTCTGACCCATGTGTAAACAGAATTACTTCTAAAATACACAGGATGCGCGTGGCGATCGCGATATGCGCCCCAAGTTTGCACAGAGAAGACTTGACAGAAGCTGCTTCTGCAGCCAGGCTGTGCAGCACAAGCTGGCTGGTGTCGCAAACGTGAACCTGACCCCGTTCAGCCTGCTGATGCTCTGTAAGTTTTAAAATAACACTGCAGTAAGTGTTACACATGCTGCAAGTGTGTAAATCATCCCAAACTGCTGCAAATCATTGTCCGTTCTCCTGTTTCAAAGCAGAGATTGGGAAGTGCTGGGTGATATTTGGGTGCAGTTCAGATATTCCAAAGCTTGGATGGATGGATTGTTTTGATTCTTTCTTTGAACTTCTCTCCCACCCCTGCTAAAAAGAAACAGCCAGATCTCCTCAGTTAAGCGACAGACAAGTTGGAGACAATGCGCCACTGCCCTCCCCGGTATCGCCCCCCACGTGCCAAATTTGCAGACATCTGCTAGCTGGAGCACAACTCTGCGGTAATAAAGAAGTGCTGGTATTCATGTGATGTACTGCCCTTAGCGTTCGCAAATGACTGAAATTAACCTCTCCTCTACGGGCCTTAACTGGGTTTACAACTGGGGGTCTTTTGTTTTATACCACTATACAGAGGTGCCTTTGCCACGCTAAAGATTTAACTAAATTATAATGAATGATCCTCACCAGCACTGTGCCCCTAATTAGAACAAGTCGCACAGACATATTGTCTCCTTGATTTCCTCTGTTACATTTCTCTCACTCTCTTTCTCTGCCTGAGACACATGGGTCCCATTAAACATTTTAGCATTTAATGTGGTTCCCTTAAATGACTTCTCAAGTTTTCAAGTTCCATTTAGAATTGTATGTTACTCTCCTGACTGTGGTTTTGATTTTGTTATGTTTCATGTGTTTAGCCAAAGCAATTGCTCCTCTTCCCCCCCTAGTGGGGAGTGTCTTAGGTCTGTGTAAGCTTGTGTGTTTAAGTATAGCATAATATGTACCTATATGCCTTGTAGGCATTCATACAAATGCCTGCGTTTGTATACAAAACAAGGCAATAGGGATGTAGCTCCTAACTGATTTATGCAAGTGTGGTTGTTAGTGTGATGTTTCCTCAGGGCTATACAGTTAATCTGGTGAGGAAAACAAATCATGTTATAATTTATTATTGGTGCAGCCAATTCCCGTCAAAATCCCTTTATGACAAGGGTTGTGAATATACAGAACTTTTTTCTTACTTTTAGAGATTTCTAACCTAAATATAAATGATTGGTAAAGTGTTCTTTCTCGTATTTATGGTTATATACGTTATGGCTATGTATATGATACATCTATCTCCCCGTTAGATACCGTGTTGTATGGATGGAGTGCTGAAGGACAGAGATTTTGTTGCTGGTTGTGTTGCCTGCGGTGCATTTCCTGTGCTGCAGTTACGATGAGAATACCAAATTGTCCATTGGTCTGTACCCACCTTTTCAGGAGTATCAAGTCAAATTCAAGGTCTGGCCCTAATCCTCAAGGTATTTTGCAGCCTTGGCCCAAGGTGTCTCATAAAACTTGTCTGTGCTTGTCTATTCCACTGGATCCCACTTCAGATCTATGCCTGGATAACTATTTGGGAATAAGAGTGCCTTATTTCCCCCTACTTTTCCCATTTACCTTATACTGCTTTGAAATTGGTATATAATTATTTGGGGAAAACAAGGCATTTTGATTCCAAAATAAGCATTTTTTTTTTCCTTTCCCTCTCCAAAATAGTGTTGTTATACTACAGAATATTGTAACAGCATGGAACTACTAACGGAAAGTTCTGTTTAGGAGACACGGCCTTTTCATATCACGAAGTGAATCTGTTGCAAAACTCAGTAGTAAACCTGGATCTCTTGGCTCCTAATAACATATATATGGCATCATATTGAAGACAGTGATGTTTAGAGTTGTTATTTTCTCAGGAGCAGGACCAGACTGACACCACTCGCTAAAAGTGCCGTTAGGTTTTTGACTCCAAAAGCTTGTTCCTCCCTGTTGAGGGAATTGATATGCTGATTCTGATACCGCCATCACAATATAATGGTCACTTTTGACATGCCATAATGAAAACATAAAGAATAATTCCAATGACAAGGAGTTGGCTGTTTAAATCCCTCAGACATGGAATCAGCTAAGGTTTAATTATGGCAATTTACCAGCATTACTTGTTCTTTAGATAATTCTTAAAAGTTTCTATGATGTATTGGGCTCCAGGTTTAAGCCACAAGAAGCTTGAAATTTATCTCTGGAGCTAAGGGTGTTTAAAAAAAGAATTTAGGCTTCATTAACAGTTAAGCCTTTGTCTGGAGTGTTCTGCAATGGGTAACTCTGCTCGTTAGTAACATTAGCAGATTTGTGAGTCCTCAAACATGTCTATGGATAACTGTGTTTCAACCTTGTGTTCTTTATTATAATCCTCTGTCTGATAGTGGGTGACAGGGCAGATAAGGGAAGGAAATATGCCAGTAGTTTTCATTCAGTCTTATACGTTCTGCCCACAGCTGTGGTTTCCTCCAAGGTGATGGCTGACTTGGCATCTTTCGCCTTAAAGCAGAGAAAGTCACGATTGATGGCAGGCTGCTCTAATGCTTTTCTTACGAGCCACGCATGGAGACTTAAAGATTACAGAAAAGAGATATTGCGGGTTAGGAGTTGTTTTCTGGAATCATGTGCAGCAGTGCGAATGGACAGCTTTTGTTTCTATCACAGCAACAACCACTGTTTAATTTAAAATATGGCTCTTCAGATTTTTTAACAGATTATTTGTTTTCTGTTGATGAATGCAGTTTCACTAAAATTGAAATGCTTTTCCAGGGAAGGTATCCATTTTGGCAAAATTTTCTATGAGAAGAAGTTTAAAAACAAGCATCTCTGTTCTATTGAGGGGACTGTTACGATGTTGAAATATTTTTGTTTTGACTTTATCATTTTGATTAATGTTGGTTTAGATTTTAATTTTATACTAAGATTTACAGGGGTAGATATTTAATTCTGTATTTTATTTTGTTTCAACACTATCATAATAAAGCTGGTTTTACCTTACCTAAAATGAAGTGATTCAACATGCCAAATGTTTAGATAGTTCTAACTCCTGGAAAGTCTTAGAAATTTTGATTTGTGGGAAACCTTGACATTTTATTTCGATTCAGAATAAAAATAAATTTAAAACAAATGTCAAATACTACATTCTCTCTCCCTCCTGCCTCCTCCATACCCCCCCCCCCCCCAAAAAAAAAAGGGAATTCTGGTTTCTGACTGGTTCCTGTATTGAATGCAGACATTACTAACTTTTCTGGTTGATCTTTGCTTAGTTCTTTATAGCTCTGCAGCCTTCTGAACTTATTTATTTATTTATTTATTGAGCTGTTCCTTAAAAGGCCATCATGATGAACATTTGCCTTTCTAGATTAGATGTAACAGTTCTTCATCCTGCAGAATGGTACCTGTCTTTCCCATTCTACCTCTGTCATTCTACCTTGAACTGGTAATTTCATTTATATTAAACCAAGGCTTATTATGAGTACCTCTGCAGCTTTTGTAATATATTACTATAATTGCAAAACCACTGTTGAGGTAGAGATTAACTTCATTTCATGAATTAAAAAATGGAGACAGGGAAACTGAGATCCAGGTTCTCAAAGATACCAAAACTTTTTGATGCTTTGGCTCTGAGTGATTTCTCCAAGATCACACAGAAAGTCTCTGACAGAGTAAGGATTCATGCCTTTGTTTTCCAGATCACTTTGTTGCAAACTTCTAGCAGCAGCTGTGTGGCTGTCACTGACTGCAGCCCATGCTGAGAAATACTGACTCATGTAATTTAAAGAGTTAAAAACCAAGGAGGCACATCACCAACAAGAAAATGGCATGCCTTTGATTTAATAAAGAGATAATCCTATTTCTATTAGCCACGATAATAATGACTCACCAGTAGTAAATGAAGGAATATACACAGCAATGACATCATGTGAACAGCACAGTGTCTGTGGGACTTGAAACGAAAAGGATTATTCCAATATATCAGTTCTGAGCCTAAAACTGGCAAGGATGGATCTGGGGTAAAATTTAACATGAGAAATGTTTATTGAGGCACTAACATGAGAAAGGAATTATGTAACTGAAGTTATTAAAAACAATAAGCTCCTATTTCAAAAGCTTTAATTTCAGTAGAATAATATACACCCAGCTCGACATGAGGCTGTAATTCTATTGAGTCATTCCAATGACATCATGAACCACAAGAGTGGATGTGCTGTGGTTTATCGATGTCTGCAAGCCTTGCTCGATCTCTGGATGGAAGTAGAGCCGCGTGCTTATCCTGGAGGCCGGATTCTGGCCTGGTTCCTAGGAGGGTTGGAATTGCCCTGAAATCAACAGAGTTAGTCCTGACTGACACTGGTGCAAGGAAGAAAAATTGGTAACTTGTGATTCAGGATCTCCAGGCCTCCTGCTTCTAGATGGTCCTTCCATGTGTTTTTAGAACAGGAATTTCCATCTCCTTTCTGTGGCTCAGAGCTTAGTTTAAAAAAAGATAAGCTAAAGCAAACTAGTATTTCATTCATAGGGTCTTAATCTGATTTTATAGATGAAGGCTTCCTTTAAAATGATTCCACTGGCCTGCGTTGTCCTTAAACATCACAAAGATTTCCTTGCTCCCATCAAGAGGGTGCTAAGGAGTGAGTGGAAGTAGTCACTTAGTCTAGCTTTAGGACTGTGGCTTAGATGGCAGCTTTTTGTGAGCTGAGAGAGGGTCCTGCAGGGAATGATTCAGAGCAAGTCATTAATGATTAATGCAACTGAGAGATCCTCTACTGGAAGTGGGTGGTGTGACCAACCCTTCAGCAGTGCCCACTATTCCAGGCTTGAAAAGTGTGTGTGTGTGGTGGGTTTTATTTTTTATTTTCATTTTTATTTTTTTTTAGCTGTGAGGCCCTTCCATAAGGGACCATAGCTGGTGGGATACGCTTCTGAACCTGGTCGCACAAAACACAGAAGATGCAGAAAATGCAACTAGTATCACATGTGTTGTGTAGGTAACTAGGCTGAATACTAGTAAAGCTTTACTCATACCAGGCTTGGATCAAAAATTTTTTTTTACTACAATAAGAAATGCAATTTAGATCTAGCAGACCAAAGTCTGCTTCTATTTACTACTCTTCTATTTACATGCTAAATCCAGAATATCTCTATTTCTGGTGAATTGGATTCCAATTTTGTGTGTATGAAGAATAATTTAGCAGAAGTCAGTGAGATTCAGTGGTGCCACCAGAGAGGTGCAGCGATCCTCTGCTTGTGCTGATGTCCCCAGCAGTGTTGTGAGAGAGGCGGGGGGAATCTTCTGCACCGCTTTATTCGCAGAGGATACTGAGAGCGTAGCTCTGATGAGGACCCTGAGATATTCTGGAATCTGCTTCCTACTCTTGTCCAAAGTAGTCCAGATCTGAAAACTTTCCAGGCATGTTGCAGAAGATATCCACTTGTCCGCTGTCTGGAGAAAGTGAGAGTATGCCTCTGTTCATCTGCTTGATGACTGAAGTGCTGTGGAGCTGATGTCTAATGCAGTTCTTACTATGCTAGGACCCCTAGGAGGACAACTTTGTTATGTGAAATCTAAATAGAAAATGGTGTATATGGCTCCAGCAAGAGAGACTAGGCAATAGAGTATTCTGCTTATAATTTTGGGATAGAAACAATTCCTTATGCTTTCCTTCTTGGAAAGAAGGAAGCCTTTTATGAAAGGAATGTGTTGTCACTGTTTCCAAAAGTCCTCAGCAGGTCTGTATTCCCTCTGTACTTCTCCTGTCTCTCCCCACCCACCTTCCCTTCTCGTTGAATGATAAATGTAGGAATCTTCTACTTAATTCATCTGGTTTCTTGTCTTGGTTGTTGGACTTCAGTGACGATAATGTGAATCACTAACTCCTGACGACATTTATTCTGCTACACTGCTGCAGATTTTGTTAGACAGGCAAATACCGGATGAAGCCACATGAATAAAAAAGTGGATAAATAAATGAATTGGAAAGAAGACATTTTGAAGCAGAGCTCTAAAACTTCTGAGTAGGGTCATTTTTCTAATTATAGGATGGTGAGGTTGAAGACTCCAAATGCCCAGGCAAAGGATGGAAAAAAAGTATCCAACTGAATAAATAAATCTCTTAAAGAAAAAGATAGTTGTCTGCCAAGAAATTTAATACGAAATGTTGAGAGTGCAGTTCTGAAAAAGATTTAATTGGAGATATACTCCTAAGAATATGTAAATAGTCTTTCAATTTCTTAACTAAAAGGAGAAACAGATGCCAGCTCTAAGATCTGAGATCTAATATGAAAAGTACTGAGGCCTCTAAATGTCACTTTAAACGTATATAATTAGATTCTTATCTTGTTAAGAGGCTGGGCAGGGATTTTCTAGTGGAAGGTATATAAACTCTTTACATATATTCTACAGCAGAGGGTTCAGCTGGTTATTTTAAATGCAGTAGAATTCAAACATCTGTTTTTTAAAATGTAGTTTAAAATTTGAGATGGGCTTAAGAGAAACACTGAGATCTCAGTTTTGAGCAGCATTTTGGCTCCCATTTGTTTGTACCTATTGTTTAGGGATCCAGTATCTACTCTGTGTTTGAATATTGCAGTAGGAAAGATTTCAGTGATAGCGTGTAGACTTGACTTTATTTTACATTAAAATATATCTTTAATTATGTGACAGCATGGAGGAATGAATTTGAGTAAAATAAGTAAATCCACTTTATTAATTTAAGGGCCTGATAGTCAATGGATTTTTTATTCTTGCATACAAAGGAAAACATTTCCAAAGGGTTAGAGATCAGTCATTTAAAAAACTGTATATGTTTTTGCCTTTCCTGAATTTGCCCAGGACCATTAAGGAGATCACTGAATCACTTAAAGTGAGTAGAAATTAATCTTAACAGAAGGGATGACTCAGTCACTGCCTGACATTGCAGTTTCTTTCACTTACGTGAGGGCATTAGATAATTCAACAGAAATAATACACCCTACTCTTCCTTCATCAGCAGCCAACAGACTAAGACCCAAGAGTCTTCTATTTTGTTTGTCTGGGGTTATAGCTCTGACTCCAGCTTTGTTGCAAGCCAAGACATAAAATGATTGCGGCGTTGCTGATCCAGTATGAATTTGTAGTACCAGAAATTTCAAGCAACTTTCACTCTAAATAACAGGTTCAGGTCAGAGACTCAGACCTGAGTTGATTTTGTTGAATATGGAGTGCCAGCAAATCTGACATTGAAATCAAGCTCTCCAGAAGAGATTTTTCAGTGATGCCAGGCTAGATTTGTAGTTCTGGGAACAGACCATACAGTTTTGCAGAGATTGTGTTGTTGCCACAGAGCCGTAGACCTGCAAGTCTAGTGCAGTCCCTTGCCTGCCCTGAACCAACATGAGCTCTACCTACAGCCCTCCTGGCAGGAGTTCCTCCAACCTGGTCTTCAAAGGCCTGGGAACAGCCACTCCGCAGTCTCCCTAGGTGTTCCCAGAAAAGCATTGAGGGTTAATACCAGGCAAGGCAACGGTCTCTGGTCCACCTTCTGTAGGAAGTAGCATAGGCCACCTCCCTCGTTGGTACCCCTGCGCGTAGCTTGGTTGCAGTTGGTGTAGTGTGGCTGCAGCTCATGCACAATGACCAGATCTCACTTCCCTCAAGTATTCTCATTTCACTGTTCAAAAAATGTCACCTCAGTGAAAGTTTATGGAAAGCTATGGCAGAATAATGGTTGAAATGAGTCCATTTCTTTTATCTTGAGAAAAATCTTGGTTTAAAGCTTAAAAAAAAGATACTTTCTAGTTTTTCCAAAGAATTGTTCTATTTTTTCATGAAATTGCAATAAAACCTAAAATTCCCCAAAACTGACCTTTCAAACAGTTTTAAACAGTGCTTGAACTGGAATTTGATACTGTTTTCCTTCTCCTCTCTGGAGTTGGATCTTAGAAGCTCCTCTGAAAGGATGCAGGAGGAAACGGCAAGTGGCTTTCTGTGTCTGTAAAGCCCACAGGAACCCTGTCTGTTGGCTCCTGCACACTCCAGATCAGGTCTTATCAGAAAAATCAAAAAAAAAAATATATAAGAAAGAAAAAAGACCAAAGTGAAGTGAAAGATGACCACATGCAATTTGAGGAAAGGAGAAAGACTGGACAGGTAAAGAGTGTCTCATTCTCCTGGGTTCTTCTGCATTGCCACAGATGGGAACTGCAGCTTTCCTGGACAGCGTGTCTCCTGGCAGACCGTTGTCTGCAGGAGATGGCTGTAAATCCACGCTGCGGTCCCAGTGGGCTGCTCCATCACTGTTCTTTGTGGAAGCAGTGGCAGAAACGTTTTCCATGGCCAGGAGAATACATGGGAGGGGTTTTGCTGTTGGGGGACGGCAGGGCTGGCCCTGGTGCAGGCTGTGAACGGGACGGCACGACCGACTGGCCGCGCTGCGGCGGCTGGAGGCATCCCGCTTGCCTTCGCTGCCTGCCTCGGCGCTGGGGGGTCCCGCGCGGTGCTGCGATGTGCCTCTTGTCTGCTACCCGGCTGGCTGTGGTGGCTCTGAACTTGGGTTGTAAGCACAGCTGAGGAGTCCTGGTTCCTGAGAGAGGGGGAAGAGCAGGGGAGGACAGGGGGGGAAAAGTTGCACTCTTTAAAGAAGAGTGAGAGATGATACTGGATTTTTTTTTTTTTTTTTTTTAAGGGACAGTCGTTTCATGTTCTCATCTGATTTAATGCTGGAGCATGAAAGATGCATGATCACCTCCAAAATTTGGGGTAGCAGCGACACCCGGTGGCCAGCTGTAGCCCCCCACGTAGGGTTTCCCCACGGTTTTTGGTGGCTTTGCCAGGGGCTAACACAATTTTCTGGCTCCCCCTGTTTGCCCCACAGCGCTGTGCAGGCCAGCCGTGCCTGGAGGAGCACCAGCAGGGCCTGACTCTCACCAGTGACTCTTGCCTTCTCCTGCCAGCAGGTTCCCACCTTGCTAGAAAATGTCGTATGTCTCATGGGCTGCGGTCTTGTGCCCCAGAGCCTACAGAAAGTGGACCAGAGACCATTGCCTTGCCTGGTGTAAACCACCATCACTCAGCTGAAATCACTACAGTCTGGGTAAATCTTGTCTTGTTCCTGGAAGTGTAGCAATATTTGGTGTGCTGCTTAGAGCTCTGAATCCTATAATCATGTGAATGCATGAAAATCTCAGCTTTCATTTTAGAAAGCCCTTGTATTTTGAGAAGAGGCTTTATGGTGTGACCCAAGCACTCCCTAAAGATTCAAATATTAGCAGGCAAACTAAAAAGATCCAATATGTGTTTTCTGCTATGATTTTGAAATTTCAAAACAGTTTAATTATTCTGGAGTTTCTAATGACTGCTCTGCTAGTTGAATTAAAATTATAACAATTTGCAGTGAATGAGGATTTGGACTAAAAATATCCATGATACAATACTACAGATAAGGAAGTAACCTTTTCTTTTCTCCTAGGAGAAAGATATGCATTACACACTACATATGCCCAAAAGTAACATATGCCATTTCCTGCTATTTCTCCCTTTTTAGGCTGCTTTCCACCCTTTTCAGTGGCGTAAGTATACATGACTATGCAAATTGCACAGCAGCTTTGATCTTCTCAGTTGCTCAGGTAACTAGTCAAAGATTGTGAGTCTGTAGGTATTAATAGTTTTTGGTGCCATCCCAATAATTAGACAAAGCAAGACACTTCATGTGTGTATGTAAGGAGCAATTACACAGTGTAGCAGCCACAGGGTCTGCATGGGAAGGAAGATATTTCTACTGTGATAGGCAGTTTAACAACCAGCTGTCAGGGGAAGAAACTCTGAGACTCCTCAGAAGACCGGCAGTGGGCATTTGCAATGCTCTGGCTGACCTCAGATGTCAGATATAATCAGGTTAACACACTGAGCGGTGAGCTGCATGGAGCTGTCAGCTTATTCCAGCACTAACAGCCGAAGGGCACTGTACTGCAGCTTGTTCACCAGCAAGTGGGACTACTGACGTGGGAGAGAGCTGCAGAAGTGGCTGCTGGGAAGTAAAACAGCAGGATTTGTCCAAAAGAGTTCTGTATGAAACTACTAGTGGTCGTTAATTTACCAGTAGCTGGAGGCTATGGTATGATGAGAGAGTGAAGACAGCCAGGTCTAGAGAGAAGAGTTTCACTGTAGAAGATAGTTGTGTGCTATGGCAAGGGACACCAACATACATCTTCAGCCAAAGACTGCAGGGTGTGAGGATAGGCACTACTACTACTTGCACTGGAGATGTCAAAGGGTCTTAGGGCGCTTGGGCGTCTCAATGCCAGAGACAGCTGAGCAATATTTGAGTACATTGGTCCCTTACCCTCTCTCCAAAAATTCTCCAGCAGTTTTCAACAGAATGATACTCTTTAACATTTGAATACAACACCTCCAGCTTTATGAACTTAAATATTTTATGAAAAGGAGACTAGGATAATAGCTTTCCTAGAGAGGGATTTCACGTTATCAGTTATAGCTCTTGATAGTCCTGATGCTATGTGAATACCACATGTATTGTTAGCTTTGTTAGCTTCTTTTGGAGATTAATACATGATGGCACAGATTTCTTTAAACCTGTGTGTGCATCCTGATTCCCCCATATTCACTACCAGCCTTGCAGCTGAGGGCTGGCTGATCCCACTGTTAAGGGATTTCTGAGCTCTAGGATATAAACTAGCCAGTGGGTATGTGTGTACGGGTATGTGGGAAGGCGCAGAGATGCCACTTCTCCGTTGCCTTATTCCTGATAGATCCATTTCTGCAAAGTCATCATAAATCACCATTGGTCTGATTTGGCTTGATTTTTTTCCATTTCTTTTGTACTGCCTTGAACATACTGACTTCAGGCACTGTCACTCATGATTGATGCTGGCTATGTAGAAGAATTGGAGTCAAATGTAGCTGAACTTCTTAAATTTGTGCTGTGGGTCTGCTGTCCTGCCGATATATTTCAGCAGAGATGTTCTATATCTTGAGGATACAGCTTCTGTTTTTTGATTAGGCAGAAAATAGCTTCCAAAAAGCCTGGGAATATAATATGCTGAGACCTCTTTATAGATTGTTTTTCTGTTAGACCTGGCTGCTGGCCTGCTTATGAGGCTATCTGACATCAGATATCTTTCCTATGAAGTCTCCACTATCTTATACTGGTAATTTTTTCAACCAAGATCAACCTAAAAATTGAAACAAATATCAAATGTTTAAAAAATGTTACAGGACAGCTCACAAGTTACACGACAGAGCTGATCAGAGAGCCACCTAGAACAGTGGAAGTAAATACTGATCTCATTCACACTGATCTAAACTCAGAGTTACATGATGAAAGTCATGGGAACCACAGATCAAACAGCAGCATATTGTTACAATTGCGAAGTAATTCTTGCTTCCTTCCAAGAGAGCACCATGATCTCCTTAACTGTGACTTCAGAAGTAAGGAGAGTTTGGGTTTTTTTCCTTACTGGCCAGAGCTGAGGAGAGACTGCAGTGTTATGATGAGATCCCTCAAAGGAACTGATTTTTCGGAAATCCTCCAAGTATCAAGCTGTTCTTGAGGCTGGCTCAAGTTAGGCAACCCAGAACCCAGAAGTTTGGTGTATAAAATCCAAAAACAGTTGTCCCTTTAAAAAAAAAAAAAAAAAAAAGTCAGTCTTCTTCTAACAGGCATATTGTGAAATCAGGCTAATGTAGAAATATTAGCTGTGAAAAGCCTTGAAAGTTCTACAGATCTAAAAAAGGGTACTTATTAGTGCCTGTAAAATCTCTATGTATAGTGCAGGTTTTCTCACTCAGCAGTAGAACATGCTGTACTGTAGCTATCATACCCAAGAAACTGCTAAGGATGCTATAATTATGAACAGTTATTAGAAAAAGCTGTCTTTTGCTATTCTTGTACTATGCCAGCCTACCTACTTGCCTTTATTCTAATATAACTGATACTGACTGTGACATGCTATTTTTAAGGATGAATTAAAGCAGAGAAGGAAATATTTTTGATAATGATGCAAACTCTGAAAACAATTTTGGCTCAATTTGAAAGAATTGTGCTTGAGGTTGTTTTGGAAAGAGCTCATAGCAGTTTGAACACTCGCACAGGCTAGCTTACCCACACTGTTCTCCAGTGTTATCTGCTAACAGGACTAGTTAACACTAGTGGGATAATTTATCAAATAGTTGACTTCACCTTGCAGTTAGAGACCCTGAAAATAGCAGTTCCCCTTTAAACATGTTAAGAATGACTGCAACATGTTAGTACGGCTGCAGCTTACTTTCAGCCTGCTTCTAGGAACATGTGATCGGTATCGGTAGTGCACCAGTGGAAACTGAGCACACTGTGATACATTTATTTGGGCTTGGATTTTTTTTCATTTCTCTCTCTCTCTCACCTCCTCCCACCATGCCTACTCCTGAATAGCATCCTGGGATTCTGATGAGGAATGAAAAAATTAATGTGTCGGCTATGAGAAGCAAAGTGATTTTATGCACCTATGATGAGAGTAACGTTTACAAAAAAACGATGAAATGGGTGGTGTTATGATGTCAGAAGAATCAGAGCCAAAGGTGGTTTTCTGAACGGAGACTCTGCATGAATCTCCCCAGACTGCCCAGCAGTCAAGGAGATTATATTCTCAACTGTTAAAGCTGTTTACACATACCAACCAGCACTGACTGCCTCTTTGTGGCAAGTTGTTTACATGAATTTATTTTGGGAAAATTCCATTAGAGGGGACCAAGATTTCTTCATAAATCATTGAATCTAGCTTGTGTACTGATAAAATCTGGTTAGTCATTTATTCTTCTGAGCAGTGCTTCGTTATGTGTGTTCATTATTTGTAAGAAGCAATTTACTTGGGTAATACAAAAACAGTGGATTACCTATGGCTGTTTTTAGCTGTGGATGTTTTACTATCCTGGAAAAAATGGATTAGAAAATGACCCTCCTTACCCACTTGTGTAATATAACAAAGGACTCATTAACTGGAGTCACAGACCTAATGTATGCACTACATTTTGCTAATTTAGCCAGCAAAAATCTCCCAGTGAGACACTGAAACCACTTTGAAAATGGTCCTGCGGATCTGTTTGCCGAAGTCTGTATTAGCTCTACCCTCTGCAGCAGAAGGGATCTGGCCAGAGATATTACTGCTGCTGCAATGCTCGGTTCTCTCTTCAGCAAAGGAGGATCGATGTTGTTAGACTCCAAAGTCCTAATTCCACACGTTAGCAGAGATTGAGTTTTCACAAAGTACCATTTACCAGATCATGGTAGGGATATACTTGACTCAGAATTAGAAAAGAAAATTTATTCCCTGGTATTGGACAGAAAGTTATTCTTTCTTTGAACTGGTATGTGCTTGCTATGCAATTTCAGATGATCATTCAAAATGCCTAAAAAAACTAATATTCTTTAAATTCTTCGTATAAGGCATCTTCTGCTTTATGACTTCTTTACTAGCATTTGTTGTAATGTGTTTGTGTAGAAATATTATCACTATTTAAAAAAGATTAAAAATGGGCCCAAAAGGCAAAACTAGCCCCTAGAGATCAGGTTTAATACAAAGTTCTGGCATGTTCAGATGTAGGATTTTGGTTGCTCTATTTCAGGCAAATGGACTGGGTCAGATTCTTTGTCAGTATAACTGAAATAACTTCCTTACAATTGACTGTCTGCATCAGTTTACACCAACAGGGAATTTGACGCCTTTAAATCAAAAGGAAGGTATCTTTTCATCCTCCAGATTCACATGGACATACTAATTCAATGCTGAGGTTTGGCATAATCTCTGATTTTATAGAGCACGTTTCTTCTCCAAGTACATTACAAATATCGCTTAAAATGCAGCCACGTCTGGTAGGGAAGTTAGAAAGGTTCCACAGTGCTCACCAGAGAAGGCAATTTAACGCCTCCTTTTATTTAAAATAACATTAATTCAGAGAACTACAGTTTCAATTGTGTTGGAAATAGTCAGACTAAACTGCATGAAGCTCAGTTAATGAAGTGTTTAGTTGCTCCTTCCAGAATCTGTACCTCTGCCTTAGGCAGTCTCTGTGTCTCTTTGATTATAGATCTTTACTGTGAATGAACAATTTGCACATAAGTCCTGTTCAGAGGATTTCTTAAGATAATATCCAGTTCCAATAAAGACAAACTGATTACACCTCCTGAAAAGGAGGCAGTTCCCACTGGAGTTACGTGGTGGTAAGCGGTTGGCAGTAATGCTTGAGGACTGGGGATATTTCTTTACAGAACCTCTTATACTTGATATGTTTGCTGTTGTGTTTCTTGTTCCACAAGGTGTTACCTTCATCAAGAAATCTAATATGCAGGTTATTGTGTCTACTAGTGTGTCTCTGTCCTAAACACAAAAGTCCTCTGAATAGGTTCTCCATGTACAAATAATTCATTCAAGATGTAGATCCAGCCTGTTCTCCCAAGGTAGAGGAAGAAACAAAAACTTCCCGCCTGGACAATAGGAGCAAGTTAGCACAACACAGGTGGTTCATAAGTCACTCTGATGGATTCAGTCAAAAAAAGTCTTCAATGATAAAAGTTGTAAAGTGTGGTAAGAAAAACTGGAGGAACTGGCATCTGTGAACATTGGTTACCTGTGCAAACACGAGCAACTGTAGTGCTCCCAGAAGCCTCCTCCCGTGTTACCCTGCGAACGCTGACTTTGGGGCTGCTCGCCTTTGTGGAGGCAGTGGCTGCTGTGAATGCGAGGTGTGGAAAGCAAGTTCCACGTGTGGAGATCCAGGTGAGGCGTTCCCCTTGCGGGATCGTAAGCTGTCACACCACTGCTGATTTTCAGAAGGACTTCCTCTACGTAAGCGACTGCTTTATTTAGTGACTGAGGCTCTTGAAGGACTCTCTCAGCAACTTCTCCCTGAGAAATGCACAGAATTAGCTTGTGTCTCAGCCAGCTTGGCCCTAATCTCTGCTTGTTTGGCCCCACTAACTTCACACGCTGCACCAGCCACATCTAAGCCTCCCTGGAGGAGTTGATGTTGCTGGAGCCAAGAACCTGGGTGTGAATTGGGCCCAAAAAGAGTGCACTTCCTACTTTGCTTTCACTTGACACAATGTGGGAAATTCTTGAGTAGCAACAAATTTTAGGCCAAGCAGTTAGGTTTTTTTTCTTTCCCCTCTCTCTATTGATTGTTTGCTTTTAAAAAAAGATTGGCAAATCTAGTGATTTTGAAAGCCCTGGATGGACCTAGATGTAGTGTGGACAGGTTTTGTGTGAGCTCTTCCACAGAGCTCTGCCAGTGCACTTTTGTCCTGGCCAATTCCTTCTTTTCTGTTCCAACCCTTGGCCTCTCCAGTGCAGACACTACCAAGTCAGGAAGAACTGAGACATATTATTAGGTGGTTTTGAGTTGTGGATATTTGCCTGCAGAATATGCTTTGCTTGCTTTCTCCCTTGACCAGACACAGGGATTAGGCTAGGCTTCCAGGGGCAGAAAGTGGAGCAAGCCTAAATGTGACTAATTTGGAAAGGAAATAGTGAAGAAGGGCCATATTCACAACACTCCCCAAAGTATGCCCTGTGGTGAGGGCCATGCTGTGGGACTCCAGGAGATGCTGTGCTTTCTAGGGCATTATGCAACGATGTGGCTCCAGTCTGTCTTGGGGATAGGATTCCCACTGCTGGCTGAATGTAGAGACCTCTATTTAGGTGGTTGTGCTATGCCTATCTCCATGGTGTCCAAACCCTCCCTCAGCAAGCATAGAACTGCAGAGTCCTTCTGCTTCCTGAGAACAAGGCAGGCCCTTGTGGGCTTCCTAGCAGAGCTGGGCGGCGGGGGAGCTGCTGGCTGTTCTCCCTGCAGCATGCACGCGTGCTGACGGCGGATGTCCTCGGGTGCTGAGGAAGGCCTGGGAGGTCGTGTATCTCGTGACCAGGGCACTGAAGCGGACATCCAGAGAACGTAGTTTCTGCCTGACTCTGCTAGATTACTGTGTGACTTTGGGAAAAGTGCTTGGCATATCTTTTTCTCTTCACCTTCTTTGCCTGTTATATGATCCTTAGGGGAGGGAGCTGTCATATAATTGAGTGTACTGGGGGGGGGCTACTGTGTTATAAATGATGAGCCATTAAAGATCATGTTGTTCATGCTGATAAATCTCCCAGTGAAATGAGGATATGCAGTGAGGGCTTTAGTGATTCAGCTGCTAGATAGCAATTTCTAACTGATTAAAATCATAAGATTAGGGAAAAACTTTAGTTTCCTAAAACAACCAGTTTAAAGATAAGTAATTAGAGGAAAGCTATCTGTCAAGTGAAATACAGAACTCACAGAAAAGTTTCCCCTATGGCTAAAAGGCATGGGCTATAAAATAGATTTTTTTCGCCCTTCACAAATCATTTAAACATAAGTAAGAAATCAGTAGCTCCCTCTTCAGAAGCACCCTAAGGAATAAAAATGCAGTGAATCATGGGTATTTTATTACCAGCCTGTGTGTCTATCTGATGGCAAGCATCAATGGCTTCCCTTACACAGGGTGCCCAGGGGGATAGAAGAATGCAGGGAATAGCTTACTAGTTTCTGTGTCTGTCTAATGGCAGAAATCCATGTTTTCTTATGGAAGACGCTGCAGTAACGCACAGGCAGCATTTCAGTGCATGTGCTGGGCTTTCTGGTGGCAAATCATAAAATGGTATTGAAATTTTCCCACTCACGAAGGGCCTGCTGTGCCAGCTAGACGTGATTCGTGGGCTGAGACCCTTGTAGTAGAGGCAGAAACCAGGTTCGTAAAGGTAGATGAGGAGAACAAGAAATAAGACGGAGAATGCTGGGGTGGGGGTGAAGCTGCAGGGAGAATGTCCACAGATTTTAATAGTAGAAACAAAAACTGAAATAGGAGTTTATTCTACCATGTGGAGAAGGAGCCCAAGTAGAAAGCATCTTCTGAGAAAGTGATTGACATTCTGCTTAGGATGGAAGTGCTACACGGCATGAAACTTTCTTACGTTAGCAAGCATCATGCCAGGACAGTTGCTTCTCTGTGAGTTGTTAAAGCAGTGCAAAGCAGGAAGGTAGAGCTGCCCAGCTCCCCGCGTACTCTGACGTTCCCGGACAAAAGTAGGGATCAGGGAGGTCTGACGGAAGCCAGTTCCAGCGGAATTAGCTTTTCGTCCGTACTGCTGAGTGATCACTGTGTTTTTATTTTATCTGCTACGCTTTAGAGAAGGGCTGTACATCATCCGGTGATAATCTCCACGGAGCCCATATCACTTCCAGCTTTAATACTTCTTGTAGAAAGTCAGTTAGGTTATATCTGCACTGCAAGCTATAGGGAAGAGTAAAGATACATAGGCTAGCTTGCAGTGAGCTGGTAGGGACAGAGAATAGTCTGGCTGAGCTCAGAATGGAATGATTTACCCTACCAAAAAGCAGGATAAATTGACCTGATTAATTTGTATTGATTCTGCCTTTCTACTGCTAGCTTCATGCTAGTTTGTGAGCTAGGTGGTTTTAGGATGGTCCTCATGTCTCTGCTTTGTATCACAGAGCGAAACACAGACATGCACCAAGTCTTGATTTAAAGACTGTAAGTAGCAGGAATCTTGTTCATCCCTAGGTAAGACACCACAGTGATTAATTGGCCTCATTGGTAAAACTGTGCATGTTATTAATATAGCTGCAGTCTCTGCTGTTGACATGCTGATCCTGAAGGGAAAGGGTTTCACAAGCTGGTGGCTGCATGCTCTTGAGCCTACTGGCTGTTTCAGGAGCCAGAGCTCTTTTCTGATAACAAGCCCAAACTGTTCCTCAAGATCTAGGAAAAGAACGGCTGTTTGCTCCTTAGTTTGGTTCACACTTCTGGTCATCGTTTCCTTATAGTAAAAGTAATTTAAAAATCAAGCCATATAAAGTTTTGCTCCTCCAGTGATTTGTTTTATTTTCACTGGGTCTGGAGACATGATGTGCTCCCTTTCTCTCAGACTGGTTATTAACATTTTGCCTGGTGGCTTTTTGTGGAAAATCATAAAAATATTTGGTGAGCAAGAGAGATGTTAAGTGCTTTGGTGGTCTGATCAGGGAGGGTATTCTGGAAGACTGGATGTTTTGTTTTGGATTAAATAACTAGCTGTATCCTTTATGGATGGTGGGGACACACGGCATTGCAGAAGAGTTTTGTATTTCTCTTCTAAATCATTCTTTTCATTTAGAATGTTTGAATGTTTTGCGTTAAACTTTTAACGGCTGTGTTTTCAGTTTAAACTACTTCTGGCATTTCGGTGAAGGTAAATAAGCATCCCGACAAGGCAACCATTGGAGCAGGCCAGTGGCCAAGGCCAGCTGAGATTTAATAACAGCTGGAGAGGGAACAACTTCCAGTGTCATGGAAGATGGGGAGTCGTCATGGGAAAGGGGGCTGAGTCAAAGGAGTGGAAATGGACTTCAGCAGGCTTTGGATCAGGTGAGTGAGAGGAGCAGGTCAGCAGGGAGAGAAGAGCTTCCCAGAGGAAACTTGTTAATGCTTCAGAAGCCATTGTTTGTGGGGGAAAGGTGTAGCCAAATGTTATTAGGGCCAGAAATACCTTTTCCCGATGTCATATAAACATTCAGCTTTTAGACGAGCCACTTCAGTGAAAACTTGCTTCCTTCATTCAATTTTAACAGGTATGTACTCTTAGAAAACCAAATTTTACTAGACTATCAGTACTTTTGCACTGAGCTCCTATTAAGGAAAAGCTTAGTATTCTTTCCTAAATACATTGAAATTGATAAATGTGGAAGAACAAACTCAAGAAAAGCTATCACTGAAATTATACTAGTACGAGACAAACTGAAGCTTGAAATATTCAGTTGCTCAAAATCAAAATAACACACTATGAGATTAAAAAAGGATTCGTAACAAATTATCAAAAGAGCTAAATCATTTAACTAATATTGCAAATAAACCATACAAATTCTAAACAAAAATGGAAGGAGATGGCAAAAAAAATTATGTGCATTATAAACAAGCTGGGACATGGCTGCATTCGTAATGGCCTTTGGATAGTAGTTTTATAAGTCATCCTAAATCACTGGTGGTCCAGGCATGAAACTGCTGTTACCAGCATTGGTATTGATGTCATTATTGCAGTGACCTAAAATAATATTATGCCTGTTCTTGACCCCTGTAGCAGCTCTTGGATCTCAGCACTGCCTGATTTATTCTGCTTCTATGATTTCTGCATAGATATTGCCTAAATCTTAACTGTATGGGTAGTGAGTTTGGTGTGCAGCCTCTCCAGGAACAGAGCCGTTGCTGACGGACCGCGCGGAGGGAGCGCTCGGAAAGCAGCAGCAGCGTCAGCGCGAGGGGCACCATCACGTTGGTTGTAGGGCAGAGCAGCCCAGTGTGGGGAAACTGTTGATCAAGTGGTCAGACTCATAATTCTCTGAGAAACTTCATAAATACTCAGGTTCCAGGTCTTTCAGTGTAAGAAGATTTCGAGATGATCAGTGGAGAAGAGTTTAAATCTTAAAACTTTGGACTGGTTCATCCATCCTCTGTCTGAGAGATACTCAGCTTGGGGAATATGTGGCCCTGATTAGGCAAAATTAGCAGCCACTATGTAAGTGGGTATAAGGGAGGTAGGCTTGGTGATTTCTTTTTGGAAAATCCTGGAAAAGGTATAATTTTGGAGCAGCTAACTGAATCCCCCGCCTTGTGTATATTGGCAAGCATTAGAGTGATTTCTTACGCTAATTCTGTTAGCTGAATGGGCAAGTGTTTTGCAATAAGTTAATGCTATGGCTGGCATAAGAAGCATCCAGACCCATCACAGTAGCAGGATGATGTTTTGTGAATGGATATGGATGGTGCAAAGAAAGGGGGCAAACTGGCATGGATAAATATTCCACTAATGTCCCTTTCAGAGACTTTTTTCCCCCTTTTTGAAGGATCTAAGTGAGTGCAGATGTGAATGTTTTTTTCAGTAACTGATTTCACAATAGGTCATGGTATCACAAGCCAGAATTTCAACTGGAAAGAATGACTGGTGGCAGTTTGGATAGTATATTGGCCCCAAGTCTTTATGTCTGGGTTGGAATTAACCCTTGCCTCATTATAGGTCTATTGTCAGCACAAACTAATTACCAGCTCTTGGTTATAAGAAGTGTCATTTATCAGGTGCAGATTTACTAGGGGCCAATGGAGGCAGCGTTAACCCTTGTTGCTTGTCCTCGCCCAGCGCTGCCGACTCCTGCGTTCCCAGAGCAGCTCTTCACGTGCCAGGTTCTCCCTTCAGCTCCACGCATCTACCCAGGCGTTGAATTCTGCACCAACATGTAGTGGCATTTCTCCCAGTTCTGCATCCAAAATCAGTTCGGTTTGCTTCAGATATGAAGAAACACCACTTTGAATCACTTCCTCTTTATGGAAGTGACATAGTTAACACCTTTGATATTTACTAGATATCTAACCCCAAGCAGCTGAGCTAACTTACCATCAAAATGGATCAGGCTTCTTCCATTAGACCTTTTGCTTCAGGCTGTCAGCTGATTCAGAGCAGCATCGATTCACAATTTCAAAACTGTTTCCACAAAATGATTGCAGAGAGAGACAATTGTATTGGGAAACTGAAATTCCAGGTTGGAAGCTCAGACCTTCCTGTATCTGCCAGTTCTAGCCCAGAAAGATGATGTGTTAGGGACAGTAGAAAATCTGCAAAATGCAGTCAATATTTTGTCAATATTCTGTATCAACCCCTTTTCACTACAGTTCATACTTCCTGTCTCTAATATATTTGCACACACGTATGCACACACTTTTTTTTGCCATTTCATTTAACTCCTCTGTGCTAAGAAAAATACTAATGTTTATTTCAGGACACTGTAAAGCTTTTTTTTGCTGCAATGACTGCTTTTTGATTCGGGGAGAACACTATCATGTGAAAGAACCTATTCAAAATCCATTGCGTTCCCGTCCATTTAATTTATGCAGTCACATTTTTACTAAGCTTCACATATCAGTTCTTGTCTGCTCTTGCGTTCATTTGCTTTCATAGCAGACAGAGCTGCTAAAGTGGCCACATACATACCAGCCTCTCACACTGGAATGATGCTGTCCCTACATGGGTTTCCTTGTAATTGCCACCACTCCTCCCCAAAAATTCTGGCAGAGCGTGGAGCACATCACAAGTTTAGCAAATATGAGAATATCGGATGATAAAAGCTTGTTTGTGTGGCGCGTAGCATGAGTAATAGCTGATTCTTCAGATGCCCAAACTGAAATTAAGGGGGCTTTGCAAAGAGATTGTGGTTACATGATCACTTTAGTCTGGCGTAAAGCTGGCCGCTGCTGAGAGGGGTGGTTCCTCCCTCCCTCTGCACCCCGGCACTTCTCATACCCGCTCCTGTCTGGCACTAGTGTTTATGTGGCTGCGAAACATGTTGGAGCACAGAACTGATCCGGCTGAATATCAATCCAATAAAAAAGCAAAGCTTACAACTAATTAGTTTCTTAGGGTAGCACAGCCATGAACGCTTGTGTTGGCTAAGAGAGGGCAGAAACGAGTGCCTAGGGGAAGCGGGACTAGAAGAACCACTTTTTCAGCAGCAGCCTGAAGGACAGCTGAAGGATGGCCTCATTAAAATACCAGTAGCAGCATCCAGCCCACACAAATGAGACTACCTAGGCTAGGCTGTGAACTTCTCGCATTCCTTGGTAACTCCTCTGTTCCTTTCTCAGAAGCTCCTTCCCATTTCTCACAAACCACTGCACACTGCAGTTCTCAAGCGTTCTTTGCCCCAGGAATCCTCTGTCCATCTCTGCGGCAGTAAACAGTTGTCTGTCTTGCTTTCCTTCTCGGCTTGCTCAGACTTTCCTTGCTGTAATTTCTACAGTCCCCTAGCAGTCCTATTCCCGCCATGTCAAATTAATTCAAACTGCTTGTTTATTCTCATTTTTTCCCTCTTTACCACAATGTGCATGCCATCCTAAAATTTCCAGAGGCCAGTCAACCAAAGAAAAACAAGGTATTTTTCCAAATTATCTAAACAATGAGTATTTCAATTCCATGACACAGCCCAAATATACTTTCCCGATTCAGTGAGATATTGCCCTAGTTCTGCTGGGCTTTCTCAGGGTCAACAGGCAGTATTCAGCTGAGCTATCCAAACAGCAAAGCGGTGCTTCAGGTGTGGCCCCTGAGCTTCCTCCTTTCCAAAAGAAGCAATCCGTGTTAGCGTTGCGCTTGGCTCCGACTGCTTTCCCCTCCTTGCTGCCTGGCTGCCTCGGCGCGCTAGGGGTGCCAAACCAAAATTCCTGAGCTCCCCTTCGCAGCCCACCCGTTCCCCACCCATCTGCGTGGGAATGGGGAGGGCCACTGCGGGATCTGCTGCACCGGCAGCCAGTATGAGAGGAGACAGGGAAACTCCCACTCGCAGACTCCACAACCAGGGGAAAATTCTCGTACCCGCTACTCAGACTGGGCGGGTCCAAGCCCTTGGTAATGATTTTTGTAGCATTCATGACTTTTTCTTTAATTTGATTAATATTACATATCTAGAAAAGCTCCTTGTGTGGGGCACATCTGCAAAGACTTGAGACCAGCAATGTGCTGGCAAAACTATACATGGAGCCCAGTAACAGAACATCAACAACAAAAAAAAGCAGATTCCTGGAAATCTTCCAGATCAGTGGTTTGTGCCTTTGACCATGCTCGTTTCAGTTTCATTACAGAGCTGATGTTAGTCCTGCTAGCTAACACAGGGCTACCTGGACCCTTCTGAAACCATGGGCAAAACAGATGGTTTAACAAACTCCACAGCTTTCAGCCTCCACTGGGCCACAAGTTGCAAGAAACCTAAAAGGTGTGAAATCTTATCGGCTGAGAGCAAGTGGTTGAGGCAAGCAAGGTATCCACAAGCTAGAATATAGGACTGAAGGTGTTAATTTATCTCAAGGTCTAACATCTCTTAATACCTGCAGTTGTGAGCTAGCTCTGATTGCCTGTTTCTAGGACAGTTCAGATGCCATCGGCTTGAAATAAACACAATAAATTTGTCCAAACATCATGGAAGGAAAACCGGCCGATTTCAGGTCACTCTACCGTTGTTTCAGTTATAATGGGCCAAATTCTGCCCAATTAATATCACTGTATTCTACAAACCAGCCCTTTCAGTAAGGGCAGCAGAATCCGAGTGTCCTATTTTTCCCCTGCCAGAGTGGAGGCGGATATCTGTTAGTGTCCGTAAAATCAGTGATCTATTCACGTTTCAGACAAACGAGGATCTGGCCGTTCAGCCTAAACTTCCTTGTTGGAGAAAAATTTGTCCTAAAATCAGATTTTGTTACCATGTGGAACCTCTGAAATCAGTTTGTTTTGACTTGACATGGAAAGTAATACTATTCTGTTAAAATCTGGTCTGGTGGGACTACTTGTGCTCTTGGATAAAACTTGAGGTGACAAGAAGTGATAGGTTTGCAGCTTTACTGTAACTGTCCTCTGAGATAAATCATATACAATTTAACAAAAGATTTTTTCTTATGAGAAAAACTGGAGGTTCCTGCAAAGAATTATCTTAATGGTTTTAATAAAACATGGAGGAAAGACAAAATCTCTTTTACTTTACAAAATTTTGTTAAAAAAGTATACCCTTTCTTGCTTCTTTTCTTTTCTGGTAGCTTGCATTGATTTCTTATCCTCTGAACAGCTCTGATCTGTTATATTCCCCCTCTGCTCTTCAAGCTAATTTCCATTTCAGTGTCTCCAGAGATTATTTGTATCATCTCCAGACAGGTCATAGGAGATACACTGAGTGCATACTGGATGTGTCACACATCTGTTTTATATCCTCCTCCAATGAGCCACTTCACATCCCAGGGTGCAGTATTCCTGTGTTGTTGCCATATATCAAAACACAGAGTAAGAAGCATAGACAGTGGAGCTAAGCGGACACAGCTACAGATGACCAGATCAAAACTCTATCAATTTAAAATAGCAACTTCTCTTTTAAATGCAGTTCCTGCTTGTTGAAAATCCTGCTTTTTGAGGCAACAAACCCAGTATTCTGGATTTTCTTCCCATCAGCCTTTTCGCATGTGAGTGTAATCCTGAGAAATCCATTTTAGGGACAGAAAAAAAGAAATGTTCACTTAAACAGATTCTGCTGTATTCTCTGATTTTTTGTGATATATACCAAAAGAGCCATTGGTATACTAGCCAGTTTTTTGAAGATAACTTCTGAGTGGTCCACAGCTGGGGGGCTTCCAACACAGGGGATGATGTTTGCCATGAAGGTGACCAAAGGACAAACTCAATGGCAATGCAGGTCCTCAGTAGCTTCAGACTGACAGCATCTTCCATCTACATTCTTCGTAGGTGATGGCAAGACTCCCTCTCGACTGGCGCAGGACAATAGTTCTGGCAGGGATTTGGAAGGATAACGCCAACCTAATCCCTGAGGCACCGTAAGTGTGGGTCAAGAGAACATAGGAAAAAGATGAAGATATGTAATTTGTGCTGCCTTATACTTCTCTGAGTCTGGCACTTAAAAAGTCTCACTGGGAAAGTCGCTTGTCTAATAAGCAGGTTTGGGTTGGCCTGTTATCAGCAGCAGAAAGTTTCTTTGGGTTCGTTTGGTTAGTCAAATCCGTGCAACGTTTCAGACGGGTGCAGTGACACAAGCCTGGCAAAGCTAGAGGCGTTTGTAGACTTGCAATTACTTGACATGATTCTGAGGAGCTCTAGTTCCCTGATGGAGGAGGTTTATCTTAGTTACCAATTTTTTAAAAAGTCTATTTTCTATTATCCAACTGCAGTCATAACTTGGCATCCTGTCCCCTTATTATACTGCCATGCTCCTCCTGGCTGGCTCCAGGAAATCTGGGATGTGTGCTGCCCAAAAGAGCCTTAGAGGAAAACATGTTAAGAAACATTTTAAACTCCATTAATGTGAGCATTAGCCCCGCTGCCCGGGCCTCAGGGCCGTTGCCATTGCCTGTGTGGGTGAACTGAAGCAGCCGCACGGAGGCAGCTGTGCCACTGGCTCCAGGGACGGAGGCCAGAATGGAGACCAAGCCTGGTGACTGCTGATTGCAGATGGTGACTCCATCTGCGTTTTGTCCCAGCCTGCTATCTAATGGCCAGTGATGAAAAGCCATTCACCAGACAAGGAGGCCTTGGCCCCGGGGGTCCTCAGCGGTCTACGAGGTCCCACCAAGGCCTCCACTGGGAGGATGGGCCACCTGGCTGTGCCCTCCTAGGGCTGACCCCATCTTGGCTCACAAGCCTGGCTGGTGGTTGTGGGGCTTGGCCTCACGGCGCCACTGCCCTGGGATCACCCCAAAAGCATGGGCCATGTCCTGCAATGGGGCAATCTGAGGGTGCCATCACTGCCCTGACTCCATCGACACAACTTTCACAAATGTGGGGGATTTTGTTTCAAAACACAACACCGTCTTTGCTGGGCCCCAGCCAGGCCTGGAGAGCGTCCCTGTGGGCCTGGGCGCTCCGTGGCAGGAAGTAGGGCTGCACCTTTACACGGAGTGTGCCACCAGCAGACAGTGTGGTTCCCACCCAGCTAGTGGCAGGGCCTGCCAGCTGATGTGTGGATAGACTGACAGACTGACAGGTAGATGGATGGATGGATGGATGGATGGATTGGTGAACTTACTGACTGACAGACTGATGGATGGACTAATGGATGGACTGATGGACTGGCTGACGGACTGATTGATGGACTGATGAACTAACTGATGGACTAACTGGCAGACTTATGAATGGACTAACAGACTACCAGTGGACGGACTGACTGATGGACAGACTGACAGGCTGAGGCACGGGCAGGGAGCAGACAGTTTTGCTGTGCAGCCCCAGATTGAGCAGGTTCATTAGCAGCAGGAGAGTGAGGTCTGCAGGAGCCACTGATCCAGCACTTGGAAAGGTTTCTCCAGAAGGTGGTACTGCGGCTCTTGTAGTTTAAGTCTCTGCTTACATAATTTATTTTCTTTTCTTTCTTTCCTTTCTTTTTTTTTTAAGGCTCTCTGCCAGTGAGACCTGGGTGGTGGGAAGGTGTGACAGAGATAGGGGCTGCCTCGGGCAGCCCAGAGATGCAGCACCGGTTGGCTGCTGTTTCCGTCCATCTGTCCCCCGAAATGTTGTGCACACCTGCACATACCCACACACAGTTTCACTCTAATTTGCCCTGCACTGAATTAACCTAAAAGAGCAAAGAGTAAAGCTGAGACACTCTTTCCACCCGGAGCATTGGGCAGGGACCCTGTTCTCTCAGAAATCAGCCCAGCTTTGTCTCTGCTGGCCTCACTTGAGAGCACAGAACTTTGGCCTCACAGCCAAAGATCTCCATTTCCAGCCCTAGCTCCCTCCTGTCATATCCCCTCCCAACTTTCTTCCCACATGGATGCCTTCCGATTTCACCCCATGTTCTCCCAAATGCCAGAAAACCTAATCCATTTTTTTCTCCTCTGAGCTGGCGTTAAAGCTGGAAGCAAAGACATTTTTGAGTGGACAAAGAGAGGAAGAAGGTCTGTTCTAAATTGCTTTTGCAATATGCACATATTCTGAAGTGCACATCAAACGTTAGCACACTCCTTTTAGAGCAGCACAATCAGGAAGCATTATGCCAACAATTCAGCTTAAGCTTGTTTTGAAAGTGCAGCTCTCAACAAACAACAATACTATATAGTTGTGGATCTTCTCAGTTAAACGCCAACTTTTAGTGCCAATTTAAGCAAAGTGAGATACTTTGTCTACCAGTAGACTCAAGACTTTCAGACCCTTTAGTCTGTTATTCCACCCTAAAAGTCTGAGGACAGTGTAGGTGATGTATTTATAGTTCCTAAGTGCCCCAGACTAATAACACAATCAGTGTGAGCAACGGCATGCATTGTTCGTGTGATAGCAAAGGAGCTCGGGACGAGAGCTTCATGAATGAAATAGGTAGTGAAATCTGGTTGAGAGGCGAGTGGAGTAACAATGTCTGAATGCTAATGTTATGGTAAACGGTGATCGCCCAGATTTTCAGGAACCACTACAACTGCTTGCGACATCTAATCACCCTGTCACCCCGTGGGTCAGTATAGCCATTGCAGTCTAAAGCTAGTAAGTTTGACCATACGTGGTATGTAGCAACATCATACAGGGAGCTGTTTGTACACTACGTGCAATAATAGGACCTGAGTTCCAGCTGGGTACATCAGGTGTGTCTGAAATCCAAAAGTAAGCAAAGGTTGTCAAAAGGTGCACATGCTAATATCTAGCATCTTTTCTAGTCCTTTTCTACTAATAATGCTCTGTAACCGTGTCTTACAGGACAGAGATAGCAGAGCAAAGCTGAAAATAAATGCGAGACATATGTGGGCTTGAACTGGAGCAACGGTTAAGGAAAAAGTGACCTTGCTGCCATTTCATATATTTCTTGTCTTGTTTAATTTAAGGAGTCGCATTCTAAAAAAGCACGTTTTGGTGTTTCTGTTGTCTCTGTGCTTCTCGTCCTGTGCTGGTGATTTACTGTGTGTAGCCCAGTGTGGAAATCAATTGCTTCTCCGCTCAGGCACATGTATCCTGCTGGCGCAAGGCCGGAGTCGAGCGTGGTGCTCGCTTTAGACCTACTCTTCAGAGAGTGAGGTTCTCTAACAGCAGAGCTATTTATGCAGGTGGAGCAGAATTCAAAGCTTGGGAGTAAATTAACTAGGTGGGCTTGAACACTTGGCATGCCTGGGAAACAGGAGATAGATGAGCAAGCTGGAAGTAGCTCCCTCCTAGCCCCTTGGCAGCCGTGAATTTCAGACAATGCAGGACTAGAAAACTTTTTTGAAGCAGAATTGAAGATGCATCTGCATTTTGAGTGTGTAAATAGTGCTGCAACCCAGTAAAACCAGTTACTTTGCTAGAACCAGGCCTCCTCGAGATGGATCCTAGCCAAAGTTACAGCAGTGCCCCCTGTTCAGTGCTTCACTTGAAATCTGCTTTGGGGTTGAGGAAAACATTTGCTTGGATGTAATACTGTGGATATAATACCTTTGGTGTGGGTCGCCTCTAGGCACAGCTACAACAGTTAGTACACAGAAGGGCTCGTGACAGAGTTAAATGAGACAACCACACTGTGTACTCCTAGATACATTTACTGTGGGCATTAGGAAAGCTTTAGTTTCCTTCCCAATTCTTCTCCACTAGCTCTACTCGCCCCTCTCCCAGGGCCACAGCACTGACAGCTTCTGCTTCCTGCTGATGCACAGTGCCATGCCTTCTGTCTGCTTTCTCCAAAGCTGGGAGAAACTACAGCCGTCAGGCACGCTCATGTGCACATTGCAGGCTGGCACAGCAGGATGCTCTCACATGGAAGTCTGCTTCTATGCAGAGAAAAGAGCAAAACTCCCCCAGAAATATCAGTGCATCTTCACCATGGCTAAGCTTCTCTAAGAGGTGCTTGCTACCAGGCTTTGCTGTCGTATGAGGGATGATTTCCCCTTAATGTTCATCACAGCAAGAATCTGGAGGGCACCAGCAACGTATATTTATTTCTAAGCAATTTCTTCTGATCCAGCATAACTTTTACAGTTTTATAGTTTTACTGTGTATGTATTTATGCGTGTTTATGCATATAGACAGCTCTTAGCAAAACATGGAAAAAAAGGACCAGTGAAAAAGAAGGCTCTCAATGTCTGAAACTGGCATGAGAAAAAGGAGGGCTGCCGTTCTCAGCTTGCAGTGCTTACGGGAGTCGTCGCAGAGCGAGTAGTGAAGGATGTAGCTCACAGTGTCTTTGTGCTTTGTTTCTCCAGCTGTTTCAGCCTGTTCTCAATGTTCCCTTGCTCCGTTGTTCATGGCCCATGAAATATTGAGCAGGTAAATGGGAACTTCAGCAAAACGGTGAGCCAAGATCAGGCTCTTTTGTAGCTTCTTTATCTTTGTGTTATATATCATAACGCTCGTTAAGTTTCACCAGTTATTCCCCCAGAAACAAGAATTGCCATTATTTTATTACTGTGAGGAAACTCAGTGTGACAGCCAGTGCTGATGTTTCTGTTGAATCGCCTGTTTGCTGTGTGTCTCTGTCTGCAAGTAAGGGAATGAAGGACTTGCAGAGAGAGAGAGCAGGAGCAGTTAGCAGGGAGAGGTACAAAAGGGGACTTACTTGGCAAAGGGAAGATAGAATTAGTTGAGGGACTGTGATCATTCATCCTGTAATGATAGTAAGTCAGTACTTGGCCATTTCTTGTCTCTTGGTTTTGAAGCAAGGATGCTGAGCGTTGCTCCTGTGGTGCGGTGTGTCCTCAGCTCTCTGACTCCTCTCTTGTGGCAGAGTCAGGCCTTTAAAGTGACCAACTTCAGCTATCAGCTGAAGGGATTTTGGTCTTCAACTCTGTTTTTGTGGCTGTTCACTTTGCTGAAACTCGTTGCAAATGCCTTGTAAGAAATGCGTTTAGCCCCAAAGCCATATTAATATTTAAAGTGTTTTCCTCCAACAGTGTAACAGCTGTGCAGTGTAAAATAAAAGGCATTTTTCTCTCTTTCTCTGGGCAGCTCTAAAGCATCAAATGGTAAATAGAGAAGTGGGAGAGGAGAAAAAAAAAGGTTAAGTTTTGTTTCTGGCATGGCACTTATCTAAAATACCCAATATTAATCCCAGCCAAAACCTACTCCATGGCTATAGATTTGATGTTAACAAAACTTTATGTATCACTGAAATGCACTCGAATACTCAGACCTTAAAAAAAATATATTGTAGGCAGAAAGCCTTCTTGAAAACCTTCATTTCTGCAGCTGGACCAGTGAAATGCAATTCAGATCCATCCACTGTTGAAACATAAGCTTAATTTCTATCATTTAGGGTACATATGAATATCTGTAAATATATAAAAATAGATATAAATCTATTAAGTTTATTCCATTGTTTTGATTTACTTGGAAATGGAGTTTTTTGCACAGTTGTTGCCCTGAGACTAAAATTTTGTTTTTCACAATTGGAAGTAAATGCGCATGCATGGTTGGCGAGGGCGAATGAAAGCGAGCTGTGGCCCACTATGGTGTCCCATGGCGCCTCTTGCCCTCCGAGTTTAGCCTAGTCCTTCTTAGAAATGGCAACAAATTTGAGAATTGAAAAGAAACTGGGTAAATCTTACATACAATTCTTGAAAAGAACAGAGTACGCCACATGGCTTGGAACTGTACCCTGAAGGCTTAGGCAGAATCTGCTGTACACAATTCATATTTAAGCTTTTCTCTGTAACCACAGGCACTGGAAACATATTTTCTAAATGAAAGCTGAAATTCTAGTTTCTTCGTGTGACTCTAGGCCAACCAGCTTGTTGGCCTCTTCTGTGTTATCAATGAAGTGAAGTTACGGAATTATGAGTTACCCGAATTTACTTTGGTAACAATAGAAAAAAAATATTTGAGTACCAGAGCGATTTCACTGCTATGGAAGCCAAGAATTCACTGGATGACTTCCATGTGTGAGATTTACTCCTCTTTTACAGAATACAGCCTCAAATATTTATTTTTTTATCATATATTTTTAAACATGTTATTTTTCAGGCTCAAGGTCTCTAATTATTTTGAATCAATGAAATTTGGCTGTTGTGTTCCCTCAGAGCTTCCCCTACCAGGACCTGATATATTTGAACTGAGCTTCACACAACACTGAAGCTGTAGCCTAAATAGTAGCAGTAGCTAGTATAGAATAGCACAATGAGGACAGTATAGGATAACCTAATATAGACTGGAATAGAGTAGAGTAGACTGGAATAGAAACAAATCAAACCTACAGCTGCACGATACGGCTGTGAACGGTTCTCTGTAAGTACAGCCGGAGGTTCTAGTGAGCATGTGAACAGAAGAGCAGTCCCCTGACACTCGCAGTTTGTTTTCTGTGCAGAAGTCTGTCCTTATTGAACTGGAAATACCTGTGAGTTGCTTCTAGAATGATTTTTGTTTGTGAACATAACTTTTCAAAAGTTTTTTGTTGTTGTTGTTGTTTGTTTTAAACTCATTGCAGTTTCATTTTTAGAAAGGCGAAGCACCCCACACATTCTACTCTGAGGAGGGGTTTTTAATGGATTCGGATGCTGCATGAAAGATAAATATATCCTCAGACTCAGAGTAAATATTCGATGATATGTAACTAAGGTATAGAGAAGTCAATTTTATACAAATTGGCCACAGACACCTTGTCATTTCCCAGTAAATTAAAGGATCTTCCATTGGATCCATAAATTTATCATACTAGTATTCTTCCATGACCACAGAAACAGACTGATCCTGTTTTGTTGACATGTTTCATTCCCTACAGATAGCGAGAGTCCAGGGCTGCTCCTGTGTGTGCTGTGGCACCAATAAATTGAGCACAAACTCCTTTTTGCTGCAGTTCCTGTTGCTGTGTTAGTCTTTTTTACTGTTTTTATTTTCCATCATGTCGGTCAGATTCTTTACCAGAAAAAAAGAAGTGTTCTCATGTGCTCTGCTAGTTACTTACAGACTTAGAAGCCATGTTTTGATGTCGGAAGTGTTGCAGGAGGATGGAAATCTCTTTCCCATTATTATAATGTATTCCCATTACATGGTAGGTAATCCAGAAAGGCTGTGACAACATCGCAGTAATCATCAGGCTTTTTCTGTTGGGTCTACTTTTGGCCAAAAGTAAAGCTGGCCACCGAAACGTAAGTGATCTGTTGGTTGAACTGGGTAAATCTTACATACCAAGACTATAAATCTTGAATAAGCAGGACAAGCTGCTTGAAGTTTATCATTGACCTTGGGACTGTTTCCGTAAAGTATATGGAAAGTACAAATGTACATCCTGATTGTATTAGTTGAATTATTGGTCTTTGTGGGTTTCTGAACAGCAGAAGTGCTATATATCTGATCATCCATTTTGTGGACTAGGTCCTGATCTCATTTTTATAGGCATATATTCAAAGTCATATCAAGAGTTCAAGTATATTCCAAATGTTTGGAGCATTTTGCTGAATAGATTTTTTGCAGCCACTCAATGATTACTTTTTATTCTGAAAAATTACTCTGAAGAAATGTTCTGCTCCAGTTACTCTGTTTGGTCTGAGATCTCCTGTGTCTGAGGTTGTCTTACTGGCTTTGATAAAGGTATGTTTAGGATGCTTTGTTATATGCACTGTGCAAAAAGAGAGTTGCCCAAATGGATCCTTAGATCCAAATCCCCCCCAAAAAATTCGAAAAATTGTGCTTCAACTGATTGTGATTTCCCAAAATATCCTGAAAAGAAAGACAGGAGGTACTGAAATGAGCCTGAGATTTGGAAAAACTCTAATGCTTCAAACTCTTGGTTTCCTGCTGAGCTGGGCTGAACATGCCTATTGGATAGAATAAGAATAGTTGCGTTAGCTCAAAGTTCAGTGAAGCTTTTCTGCTTTTTACTGGTTTTCATTTTAATACACATCTTCACCCCAAGACCTAAAATGCCAGAAAGGAGACAGATCACTCAGCATTTCTAATCACATATCAGAAATCTCAAGACACATAGTTCTCACAGGTTTTTCTGGTCTTTGTAGACCATAAAAGGCTCAGATAACCTTCTGAAGTCCACTCTGATTTCTTTAGTCATTAAAAATTACGGCTTTTACTGAGAATCTAAGCTGGATTCCCACTCCAGTGATCACATTTAATCAATCCAGTTTTCCTCCACAGTTTCAGATGATGTTATTTTTTCATTTATTCATTAAGGCAGCGTAACAGAAGTCTGTATTCAAAAGAAAATTCTAACAAGGCTTTAACTATTACAAAAAAAGAAAAAAAAAAGCTGAAAACTACTACAGGGAAATATGTTTCCCTATGCATTATTTAATTTCAGATTGTCATATGAATTTGCTTTGTTTTACTCACATGTCTTCTCTTTTCACAAATACTTTAGAGAAGCAGTGCAGTCCATGTGACTAGAGGAGTACACTCAGCTGTTCGGGCTCCGTAAGAAACAGGCGGATACAAGATTGTCTAAACTACAAATAGGTAAATTCCATTTACTTACATTTTCCATTACCTTCGCTACTTTGAAAGTGGATTTCAAATAAAGTAAGTCACTGATCTGCTTTCAGTGACATTGCTGGAAATTCCAGTCTTAGTGAGTACATACTTGCCGTGCGTGTTCTTCTGGAAGGAACTGTAGCCTGGTAGAAATAGACAATTAGTTAAATTGACGGATGCTTGCTTACACTAGTATAACTACTTCATACGCTGTTTATCTGGGTGTGATCAAATCTTTTAATCTTGGCTTTGACAAGGAAATAGATCCTTTTGAAAATTCCAGCACTTGTATATTTTCTCCTAGTTATTGGATGTTCAAATTAAAGTTGATATTATTCGTCTATCCTGTTTAAAAGGGGATACTAGGTTTCAGGCCCTGGGCACAGACAGACACCTCAGTACAGGTTCGTACAGCACCTAGCGCCTATTCTCCCAAGAAGTTAAAGGTAATAAATATTATAAGATAATGGCAAGTCACAAAGAGTGATGCTTTTACCATATACTTAGTCCACACCTCACAGTTTGGGGATACTGAAGGTAGCTCAAATGCGATCCATTCTGAGAGGGAGGAATTTCTGCCGACACACAACATCTTTTCTTAGGATCTGCATTTGAATGATGGACAGTACAAAGCCACAAGCTACTACAATTTAGAAGCTTCCAAACTTTTCTTTCTGGCGTAATTGGGTGCGCGCACATAACTAGAACCTCACTAACATCCAAATTCACAGTAATCTTGGCTCCAAAGGGAAAAAAATCAGCCATTGTTTAAAGGTCTATCTTTTTTTCCAAGGTAACTTTACTTCAGTTGTCTGAGCTGAGCATTTTAAGAAAAGGGACTAAAATAACAAGGGATGGATGGGATGTAGGAGGGATGTAGGGAGCATATTTTGAGAGGAGCACTGTGATGCAGTTTGTGTGCAGGAACAGTGGCATCTAGTGGGCAGTTACTTCATTCACAAATGTGTATATCCACTGCTCAGGGCCTCCTGCCAATTCCACATGAGAAGAGACAAAGTCTTATCAGACATACTCAATATGAAACAAGTCAGACAGCGATAAAAGCTGGTGATATTTTTATTTCTGTCATAGACAAAAGATTTTCCTGGGCCTGTTGTAATCTCTTTCTGTAAAAGCATTTGGAAATGAACTACTTTGCCACTTTTCCCATTTTTGGTAGGCAACTTTCTGAATGCTTGTTCTTCCTGTTTTAATTATATTTAAGCCTTTGCATGGCTTTACTATGTAAATTCTATTTACTTAGTGTCACGTAGATTAGCGTAAATCTTCACCCAGTAGGGAAGCCAATGGTTTGCACACATGTATAAAAATCTAGAATTTTTCACCAAGATTTTAGACATGGGCCAAATAAATCTCCAACTAATCCTTGCACACACTTATTTAGTTCAATTTTAGATGATTTCAAGCACAGAGAGGCTTTTCAAAGAAAGACCTGTGTAGAGGAATAGAATAAAAACACAGCAGAGCACCCACACTGAAGAGCTTTAGAAAAAGCTTAATTACAGAATTTCAGTAGCTACAACTAAGTATGTTTATGCAGCGTTAACCTTTTATGTAAACTGACACAAGAGCTTTTTAATGCTAAGTCATTGTAAATGCTTGAGCTGATTGTATTTACATCTGACCCTAAGATTCTGTTCTTTTATAAGCTCAATGGATTACACATAAAACACTATGTATTTTATGGACATACAGAAATAATGTATAGTAAGCAGGATGAGGGGTTGCTACATCTGTGGCAGTAATCTAGAGTGGTCTCTTGCCTTCCTTGTCCCTTTTAGTTGCAGATTTTGCTAGTGCTGAACAAGCTTTGGAAAGTCTGCTGTGATGTGGCTACCTTCATCTTCTTTGGCCACCTCTCCAAGTAGGGCAAAGTAAACAGTTCCTCTGTTTACCTGCAGGACCAAATTAATTTACGTGAGTGGAGTACTTGGCTTCTTAAATCTGGTGGAAGAGATGGATGTCTGGAAACATCTTGACTGTGTTCTTTGTCCTCAAAGGTCTATAGAGGCACTGATGTGCTTCAATCTAACTTTCTCTTTCTTTACCCTCATGATTTTCTGTCTTTTTATTTGTATTTTCTCCCTCCTTATTCTTTGTTTCAAATTTTCCTATACAGCATATACTAATTTTTTTCATCTCAACAGAGAAGATACTTCAGTGATCATTTCCACCATAAAACAGAACTGTAGATAACTTGTAAGAGAGTTTGTTCTTTACTTTTGTAAAGAAGCTTAGATGTTGGAATTCTAGAAAGGCTGGTGAATTTTTTATTTTAATCTGAGTGCAAACATGAGTTGGCTCTTCAGTCTTTCGGCTAGATCAATCAGCCTGAGACAGATGTGGGCTAAAGGATATTAACACCATACCAAAAATCTTTTCCCCTTACAAAATGGAGGAGAGCATACAACACGGACCTGTAAGTACTTCACCTTTCTGTTCTAATTTTTCTCCTTGCAAAACAGAGATAATAATTCTTAACCTTTCTTTGGAGATACCTATGATAGCTTTCTAAAGTGGAAAAGCAAGCCTAAAAAGAATAAACTTCTACTCCCTGTGTCTGCATCAGGATTAGCTCGGTGTTACTGCGGTAGATCTAAAAGCTACTGGATTACCTTAGTAGCTCTCTAACTCATGAGTGAATATAGCCAGGTGGGAGTTCTTACTTCAGTGAAGTACTTAAACTACTTTCACTGGATGAAACTACGCATAATTTGAGAGTGGCATTATTTTTCTTTTTCTTTTTTCTTTTTTTTTTTTTTTTTTTGCTGAGTAAGAGAAACCAGAGACAGAATTTCCCTTAATGACTTTAACTTCAATTGAAATATGTGAAGGGAGATCTATATAGCATGGAGTACTATGAATGAAGCACACAATAGCAGCCTGATTACGTTTTTTATACTCCTAGATTTAATCTGTGATTTCATCTTGAGAGTAGTGAAAGGTAAACCTTTGATGCTTTGAAATTTAGATTATTTCCTTGGAGTCATCTAGGAAAGCTCTTACTGGAAAGAAAATATACTAGGACTCTTGATCTATTTCAGCCTGCCCACTGTTACTGCAGTAGCTACCTTACATATCTTCATAAAATTGTTTTTTATTTTGCTATTTGTCATCAGGTTCTTAGAATGACTGCAGTGGTGAACTCTGATAGTGACTTTGTTCTGTCCATAACTAATTCTACTGCAATTACAAATCATAAGTCATACAAGACCTTTTTCATGTTGTTTTGCAGATATACTTATCATCTGACTTTAAAAGCATTTCTGTTCCAAAGTGTAAGTTATAAAGGCACTTTGGTAGAAAAGGGGTGGCTGGATATACATGGCTGAGCTGGCAGAGTTATAAAAGAAAGGGAAAAGTTGTGCAAAGAAACTACAAAACAATTAGATTGCACCTTCTTCCTTCCCAACTGCTGATTCTAGTAAGTCCTCTAATGTTTCCTTAGGACTTTGCAATTCTGAGCCTCACTTTGAGTGATTTTTATCATCACATAGTGTGGGAGTCCAAGGTAACAAAATCAGCTGAAAAAGGATTTGAGTCAAGCGTTTATTAAGAAACAATACATGAAATACTTATCAGGCAATTAAAGATAGATTAGTGTTGCATAAATGTTACATCTACTAATTAAGGTTTTCTCCAAAGTCCAGAAGGGTGATGTTTTCTTCATGTTTATACTCTCCAATTTTCTACAATTTTTTATGCTCCTTTTGCTTCAGGTAGTCTAAGGTTGTACCCTTAAAAAACACATTCTAATGCTTTTAGAATCACTGACTGGTGATTTATTCTTACCCGTAACTGAGATCTTGGAGGAAACCTTTGATTTTTTTATTCATACATGCAATCATTATTTTCTCTACAAGTAAAGATACATGGTGGTGTACAACATATCTAGCCATTTACGGTTGAAAGCTTAGCTAAATCACTAGGATTGCGCTGTATTCCAAAGAGGTTCAGCTCTACAATTAGCACATAGCCAGTGCAGGAATAATCCTGTCCACCATAACACAAAGTACATATCATCTTAAATGCACATGAAGAGATCTGCAAAAAAAAGGAAAATATAGTTAAAACACATAAACATATTGGCTATATTATTCACACACAAAAGGCTTCAAATCCTTTAAGCACTTCTCTAAAATTAATTCTTTACAACAGCCTGTGAGCAGGGTAGGACTCAGCCAGCTTCCAGCTGTGTCTCAGCTGGAAGATTTTTTGAAAACTGCCAACTTACCTCCTAGGGCTAAAATTTGGGAATTTTATGTTTTTGTTTTTAAGTAAGTTTCAGACCTTCTATCTACTGTGCATTAGCAAAGTCTATTGAATTCTGTCCCAATATCTACATTTTCAAAATTATTCAGGTATGTACAGGTACAGATAGATGCCCAGCAGGATCTGAAGCAGATTAACTTTCTGGCTTTCAAATCAGACCAGTCCTGACAGACACTATCTCCATATTCTATTTCATTTCAGTTTTGAAAATATGGCCCTAAATCTTCAGTTTTTATGTCACAAAGTTAACTATGAGATTGTGAAAAGACCATAAACTTATGTACTAATATATTGTTCAGTCTTTAGAGAGCTAGGACCAGTGGGAAAAGGTAAATTAAGCCTGAATATAATCTCTGTTGACTATTAAGCAGGTGGCTAATAGTGATAATTCAAATTTAGCCCAGCTGAAAATATCTGTTTAGAGACTGTAAGAAAAAGCCTATCTTGTTATAAAAACATATAGATGTGCATATATATTCTCTTTTAGCATCACAGGTGGCTGCTGGGTAACCAGAAGAGTTTAAGAGGATCAATACTTATATTTTACACACCTAGGACAGCCTTACCCCCAAAACAGCAGTTTCTGAATGTAATGATGAGCTGATGTAACTGCATGCAAAACTGCAGGGGGGAAAAAGGACGACTATATCAAAAACCTAGTATACATGATGTACTATTGGAATATGTTATTTTGTCACAAATTGGCTTGTGAGTAGTGCCTGTTTTCTGGGCTGTACTTTGGAGTGTATTTTCCTATCGAACTCTAGCTTTATCATGCATATGATAAACAGAGGCAATAAAGCAAATGATGTTCTCCACTGCACTGATGTTGAAAACCATGAACAGAACTAATAACCCATGAAAGCACTATGGAAATGCTCTGTGTTAATGTTTACCACATGTGTACTAAACAAATAGAGAATGCTATTTAAAAAATAAGCAGCTAGCAAACTGTTACAGCTGCAAGAATATAGAACAAGCTCAACTCCTAGCAGAATCAGACTGTATCTGAGATATCTTAAGGATGACAGCTATGGTTTAATCCTGCCATGGTCCCACTGAGAGCTAAGCGAACAAGTACAAAAAGATGAGTTGGAAAAGGAACACGAGCAGACAGGAAAGAAACAGGAGCAATTTCAAGCAACATTAATAATAATGTTGTTCGGTAGCCAACTTATACCCATATAGCAGAGAAATACATAACCAAATGTTTCATTAGCATGAGCAGAGCTACAGTGATGCATCTGATACCTAAAACACTTAAGCTCCCTGCCATTGCTGTATTCTATTGCCAGACATCTTTCAGCTCAAGATGCTTCTTCTAGCCACTGGTGCTTCTCTCCTCTTCCAGATTGTGGCTCCATCTTTTATTAGGAAGGAAGAAATGTGCACTGTAAAAATATACAAATATATAAAATATAAAATATATAAGAAATATAAAAATACCAATTATGGGGCTGGTAAATCCATTAGATAGGATAGACTAAATCCCTGTTGCAGTGTGGGAAGCAATGTGGATTTAACCAGTGTTCAAGGAATTGTTCTTCTGATCTCTGCTCCAAGCGCTGGAGGTAAAGCATATGCTCCTATTTAAAGAAAAGAAAACGTCATTTAATTATGTAACCATTCAAGTCTGATGTCAGCCCAATGAATCAGTAGAATTTTATAGTTTATATAAACGGACTGAATTTCTCCTGAAAATTACTAAATTGAATGAAATGGGGCTGCCAGTCAGTTTACCCAAACCTTAGCGATGTTAGCAATATTTGAAGAGTGACACGAGCAACTAGGTTAGCCTCCATTTCTTTTCTTCCCTGAAGGATTACTAAGAATCCCTAGGTAGTAAAACAATCTCCTCAGATGCTGTATGAATGGATAAATGCTTAATTTTCTTATTTTCTCCCCCACAGAATAGGGGTTAACAATCCTGCCTGTAGAACTTGCTGATGCTGCTCTTTGAGATGACCAGAGGTTCGCTGGAGGGCAGTGTGTCCTGCCTCTAACTGTGCTCCCTCTTCCTCAGCCCAAGGGGGCTTGGCCCAAATCTTTCAGTGAGACTATACTGTGAACCTGCAGAAAACAAGACTACATGATTGAGATGATGCCACGTGACAAAAAGCAAGGTCTTGTTCAAAGTAAGACTAAAATTCGTTGATAACATAAATGACATTTTTAAATAATAAAAGACAGTTCCTCTTGCTGTCTGTAGCTGAATAGGCTTTTTGATTCAAACTGCACTGTAGAAGTCAAATAGTGTCACAAAGAATTACAAATTAAATTCCCCAGCCCAGCATGATCTGGCTTAGTTCAAACAGCTTTTGCTTAAAATAGATCAAGAGAGCTAGGCTCATCCCAGCATTAATTTCTTCTTGCTACAAAGAATCCATACAAAATCAGTTTTTCTCCTTGTGGCTGTGGCATGACTGTGCACAGGGATACAGCAGGCACGGTCCTTTATTTGGAAGGGAAAGTCTTCATGTTCCATGTGGGGAACGTTATTTTTATCAGAAGACAGTTCCTTTTCTACTGAAAACCTTGGCATTTACTGAAAAAAACAAGTACTCTTGTGTTTGGGTTTTCCTACAGAAAGCAAATTTTGTCATATTAGAAAAAAAAAAGAAAAGGTTGGAATGTCTTATCTAAAGAGTCACAACAAAGTATTTACTACTAATCCTAGTAGTATGGAAAGTGGCCAGGACAAAGCAGCGGAGGTCAGGAATCAAATTCTTCTCTAGCAATAGCTCCTTTTATTCCTCATCTATATGCATGTAACTTCCTATAGTATAAGATTTAACTCAATCTAACTTCTCTACTGTTTTATTTATGTTTAATATATTTACTATATAAAGTATCACATAATCATAGTGGTATGTTCTTGATGGTATATTGAGTATAACAATGAATGGGAATTGTACTGCTAATTTACAAGGCTCATTTAACAACAGCTTGGAAACCAACTTCATCCTGAATGTTGTGGTTAACAGTGAAGTCCATGCCTACTGTTTTTTTGGCTCTGTTTCACAGTCTTAATTGTACAAAGTTGTTAACAAGCATGGTGTAATATTCTTGTGACAGCTTTGATTTGTTATGGCTATGACAGTTGACAAAGAAGTGTGTACATCGGAAGTGGTATATGGTCAGACACCCGCGACTGCCAGGTGGATTCTTTTTGGCTGGTATACAATAATCATTGGAAAGGGAAAACCACGAGCTGTCTCCACAAACCAGGCACATAGCGAGTTCAATCCTGCAAGGTACGTAGTGCTCTGAATGTCCTATGCATTTGAGAAGTGTTCAGCACCTTGCTAAACTGAGCCCCTTACATGAATCACACTTGCACAATCTATTGTGTGTTTTCTGGCTTCTGTGGTTTTAGCCTCTTCAGAACCATGTAATTTTAGCACAGTTTATTTACTTTGGAAAGAAATGCACAGTAATTTTAAAATACCTTAAGTAGCTTTTGAGAAGTGCAGAATTATATGTTATATCTTGTCAAAGCAAAGAAAACAGAAGGCTCCTGACTTCATTTGCTTTTTCTTTTGTTGTAATGAGGTTTAGAAATCAAAAAAATACAAATATTAAATACAAAACCAATGTTGTTGCATTATGTTAGCAACTAAGAACTTGTAGAATATCATTACAAGCCATTCTGTCCGTAGCATTCATAAAAAAGTGAATGAAAGAAAGTGATTTTAAAAGTAGTTGAGAAGTACCTCAATCTCCACACTGACCACTGACACCTGCACCTACTTTCTGCCTTGAGTGCAGAATGTACTGCAAGTAGAAGACCATTTCCTGTTATTTTAATTTTTTCAGGAACAACCCGATGAACTCCACATTTCTACAAATGAAAAGGCACTTTCTTCTCAATAATTTAATCTGCATTTTTGAACTGTGATACCTTTAGATGATAAATAATTCCATGCTCTGCAAGCATACATTTCCTGAGCAATATTCAGCATTTACAGAATGCTACTTAACAGTAATTGAAGAATGCAAAGGGGCTTAAAAATATTCCACAAAAGAATTCAACTGTTTAAAAGGGTGATACTTGTAACTATTTGCACTTATGCTTGGAATTACATTTATAAAAATCTAGTATTAAGCACAAATAAAACTTTTTAACTTAATTTACTTTCAAAATAAATATCATAAATCACCCTCATTGGCTCATCAGGGAAACCAGCTTTTCTGCGTCTGTCTTCACGACGAGTTCTCAGAATCTGTTTGGCTTCCTTTTCATTCAAAATTGGAGAAGTGTCTAAAAGTGGAAAAGCAGAAATTAAATATGAAATTACCAAAAAGGTAATATTTTATCTTTCAAATGTAAAATAAATTGTCCTTCAAACCTGATTTCTGTCTATATACAAAGTGTTCTTTCATTAGAGTCCCTTCCCAGGGGATTACTGCTTTCCAGGAGATACGAGTGGAATTTTAAAGCATTTTTACACTTGTGCTTTCTATAGTCTACTTCTGCCAGGTGAAGCAAACCCAACACATTAATGTTACTGTCTAAAATGAGAAAATATGACAGCACCATTTAACCGCTGACAATAGTAACTTTTCCTTTTCTTTGTTCTTTTCTATATTGCTTTACTTTTTAAAATTATGTTTTGAAGTAATGTGGTAAACTTTTGTTGCAATAGAGAGATGGCAATGACTATTTAACTCATGAGGTCTTGGTAAAGTAGTATTAAAATTGTAAACTCATGAAACAGTTCTGTTTTGCAATAAATGACTATAGTGTTGGTAATGTAGCGAGTAAAATATCTAATACAATAGCATGGATGTTAAAAATCAAATCATGGCAATCCTCCGATGTAATACCGTATTTAATTCTTTATATAGTTAAGTGTTGAAAGTAACATGCAAAGATATTAAATATAAAAGACCCATGTTACTATAATAGGCTCTGCAGCTCTACATGCATAAGCAGATTTGTTATATATAAGCTCCTACCTGCAAAAATTGTCAGGAGGACCAAAATGAAGATAAACACAAGTAACTTCTTCATTTTGATTCTGCTTCCCCTCAGTCTTTTCCAAAATGAGTAATGCTGACTGGGGCTGCAGCCTACTTGAAGCAGCTACGTCAGTCACAAATGTTTGTTTATGCTCCAACTAATTTGACTCACAGTTGGATTTGGAAGACATCTGGCCCCACGTTTTGAATACGGCTATTACCTGCTCACACATTCTCCGCGTAGCTCTGCTCCTGAGGGAAAGCAAACACGAGGCTGTTTTCGCACCTCGGGTTTCAGAGCTGCACTGGGCGTTTGGAGTTTGTGAAGATTTAACGTGTTACCTTGCGTTTAGCAAAGCAAGGGACGCTTTCAGTTGCCCAAGATAAACGACTGGGTTGTTTCTGGTTTCTGTGTTTAAAAAAGACGGTTGCCCCTTACTGCCCTTATCGCCACAGGCGCCGTAACCGGCCGTTACCCGCCGTTAACCGTCGCCGGGCGGCGGCGCCACCAGCGCCCGGGGCAGGGCAGCGGCCGGCCGCGGTGCCCGCGCGCCCTGCGGCTGCGGGGGGCGGGCGGGCCAGCGGGGCCGCCGGGGGCAGGGGCGTTTCCGCGGTGCTAACGCCGCATCTCGTTATGGGGCGTTTGTCGCACACTTGAACGCTTCCGCGCTGCGGCGCACCGCGTTTGTCCGTTCGCTTTCGGCGCGAGCAGCCCCCGCCGCGGCGCCAGCGCCCTCACGGCGCCCTCGCGGCCCACAGCGACGGCGGCGACGAGCCGCCAGTCGGCGACAAACCCGCCAATCGGCGACAAACCCGCCAATCGGCGGCCGCGCCGCGCCGCGCCCCGCCCCCCGCCTCCTAGCAACCGCCGCTTCCGCTTCCGCAGCGCGGGCGGCTGCGGCAGCCGCATGGCGGCCTGAGGGGAGGAGGCGCGGACCGGCCGCCCGGGAGCGCGGCCGCCGCCGCCGCCGCCGCCCCGCCGCGATGGGGGCTCAGGGCTGCCCGGCGCCGCCGGCTCCCGCCGGCTCCCCGAGCTAGGGGGCCCCGCGGGCCGGCCCCGCGCGATGGAGGAGCCGGGGGGCGGCGCCGAGTGGCGCCTGGCGCTGTGGACGCTGTGCTCGGTGCTGCTGCCGGTGCTGGTCACGCTGTGGTGCAGCCTGCAGCGGGCCCGGCGGCAGCTGCTCATCCGCGACATCTTCCGCAGCAGCAAGCACGACTGGCGCTACACGGACCTCTTCGGGCAGCCCTCGTACTGCTGCGTGTGCGGCCAGCCCGTGCTGCGCGGCGCCTTCTGCCGCTGCTGCGGGCGCCGCGCCGGCGAGGGCTGCCTCAAGCGCGCCGAGCGCCGCTTCCCCTGCAAGGAGACGCTCGCCCGCGGCGGCCGGGCCCCCGCCGCCATGCCCCACCACTGGATCCGGGGCAACGTCCCGCTCTGCAGCTACTGCCTGGTGTGCCGGCAGCAGTGCGGCACCCAGCCCAAGCTCTGCGACTACAGGTACCGGGCGGGAGGGGCGGCCGGGCCGCCGCGCCGCGCCCGCAGAGCCGCTGCTCCGCCCCGGCGGCGCTCGCCGGCGGCGGTTTCGGCCGCGCCGCTGGCGCGTCTCTGCAATACGGGCGGCTGCGTTGTGCTAGTAACGCGCTTAGGTTATGAAGAGATGCCTTGATTCTCTCGAATGCCCCTGATCGACTAATGGGGAGTTCTTAAAAGCTGTTGCGATACAGTCCTCCTTCCCGTTTGTGGTAAGAGTGATGCAAAGCCCCCAAAGCGTCAAGGAACCATTAAATGGGCTTGCACCAGTATCGCTAATTCTGCTTGCAAAGCGGAGAGCGTTAGACACGTGTGGGATATTATGCCACAGTATTGTGCTAATGATCCAAGTCCTGCCTACAGGGTAACTGTGACCTTAACTTTCTGAAAAGATTTCGTCTTTCTAGTGTATGTTTCAGCCTGGTTTTTGTTTTGCCTTCTGTGTGATGCTGTCAGATTACTGTGTCAGAAAGCAGAATGAGTGAATGAGGAGAACCTTCAGGAATGAAACCTTGAGAGAGAGTTAAAACCTTGAGAGGGGGTGAAGAGAGGAATTGGGGTACAAAGAGGGGAAGGAAGAAGAAGAAAAGTTGCAGACTGTAATCACTGTCTGCACTGCATGGCAGCTATCGTTGCTACTGTTGTTTTGTGCTGGATTAAACTAGAAGGACTCCAAAAATAGCTTTCACAGCTGCTTAAGCCAAGACTTTGGAGGGGAAAATGAGGATTAACATTCTGCAGAAGCTGGCAGTAGGTATTACAGTATTTCCCCTTCTAGTTGCTTTTCCAGGATAGCTTTTTCAGGATAGCCAACACATGCATTCCCTGAAAGTGTATATAAATGTCGGGTTTTTTTTGTAATATGCTTAAAACACTACTCATAATGGTGCAAGTAAACATAAGTACTTTTCAGAAAGTTAGTCCATATAAAATAGATAAGCAACATAGTGCACCAGTTGCTTGAGGTCTTTGTTTCTTTTTTTTCCCCAGATGTGTGTGGTGTCAGCATACTGTACATGATGAATGCATGCAGAATTCTCTAAAGAATGAGGAGTGTACATTTGGAGAATTCAGAGACTTGATTATTCCACCGTATTACTTATCTGCTGTCAACCAGATGCGTAAAGACAAAAGAACTGATTATGAAAAGGTAACTATCTACTCCTTCTCATTTTTATAATACATAAAAATAAAAACAGACAGTAAAACTGGAACTAAGTATATATCAACTTGACAAAATGTGTGGTTGGGTTGATGACTGTATGCTGAATATTTTGGTATGTATCAAATGGTTACGTTTCTCTGAAGATGTTTTTCATATTATTAACATCATGGTTGAAGCTGAACAGACATCTGGATTTCATTGTTCCAAAACAATACTGAGGTTTGAGTGCCTTCCTTAGGTATTCTGCGCATATCTTCCCACGTTGAAGAGTGCTCTTTTACTTTGTGTTTTATGGTCACCTTGTTACTGCATGCCACAGGACTTTAACCGGCTGTCATCTGGATGTAGATAAATGCACTGATGTGTATGCATATACATAGTATTTTACTAGAGAAGTTCTAGAAGGCCAAACAATTCTTAAAAATACATATTTAATTTAAAGAGCTGGTTCTAGAAGGCCACACAGTTCTTAAAAATACGTATTTAATTTAAAGAACTGGTAGCCGTCAATTAAAATATGGTATTTGAATTGAAACGTAGCGTATATAATGGCAACCCTACTTTCTGAAGTACAGTATTATGTTGTGATTGGGAGGACTTATTGTCTGGAAAGTAATGCCTATAAAGATCTTAGGAAAACAATTTAATATGAGCTCCCCAACGTGGCAAAAAGTTATGATGGTGGTATAGTGGAATGGTTTTGTACAAGGTGAAACAGGTAGAGAATTACTAAATTTATTTAATTATATGTGGAGTTAATAAGGTCTGTGAATGACACAGTATCCCTTGGATGCAGGGACGATAAGCTGGCAAAATCACATCACCTAGCAGCATAGCCATTTGTGTGTAAGGCTTAGCTGATCCACAGCCAAGGTGTTCCCTGCAGAACCCTTGTAGCAGTGTAGTGCAGGTGTTCAAGAAGTGTTTGTTAGTTTGAGTAATAGAGACAAAATGGAGCCCTTGAAAGAGAGACTGTAAACTTGTTTTTTAAAAAAGTCAAAAGTAGTAATAATTTTGTAAGTTTATTTTCTAAATCCAACTTTCAGCTGATTTGTAGTTGGATTTTTAAGACAAAATCAATTTAGGCTTAAAATAGTCATCTGTCAAGGTGCTTTTCAAGGATAACTGTTGAAAATGCATCGTAAACAGCTAGCTAGCAAAACAATCCATGAAAAACATAGCAGCTACTTAAACAGCTATTTGATGATTTGTGCTTTTCTATTACATTGTAACATCATAGGATCTGTTTTCTTAAGTACTTTAGGAACAGAAGTCTTCAACTTTGAATGCTACTGATTGAAATCAATGTAAAACTGTCCTCTTAGTTGGTGTGTCAGAAGTATTTGTTTATGTTTTTACTATTTCAGACTAATCATTAGCTTCCTAATTGTTTCTACTCTAAACACTTTTTTACTCACACAGTACTTCGGTGACTAATTGCTATCTTTTTGTAGATTGTACCTTACTGCAGAAAACACTGGATCCCAATAATCATACTGGCTAATACTCGTAGTGGAAACAACATGGGTGAAACCTTATTAGGAGAATTTAAAATTCTACTGAATCCTGTTCAGGTAATATTTGTATTTGTTTAAATCATTGCTTGTGAAAATGACAGTTTCTTACAGTTGTAACTTTGTATTGTTTCTTTCCTCATAAAAACCACTGGGATGGCACAGGATATTGATGTAAGGCAGTTGCTCCTTGGATTTCCTGAGTATACCTTAATATTCTTCATTTGAAGTTCAAAACACAGCCTTATAATGTAGACTGATAGAAATCACTATGGGATATATTTAAAACAAACACAGTAAGGCTGTAAAGAATAAACCTTTTCATATCCGGAATACTTTTTTTTTTTAATTTGAGGTTATTCATCTTTACAAAACTCACTGTAATGTTACTGGATACAGACTTTTCTTAGAACTTGGTCTGCTTGATTTATCAGTGACATTTATTCCTAATGAAGCAGCTGGAGTTACTTTGTTAATCTGGGAGACTGAATCCTGCTCGTAAGTCAAGACTGCTCATTTACTAGTGTAATATCGTAAATGGAAAATGTCTGCTTTGCATCAGAATGAACTTATTGAGGCAAATTCTGGGTCATGTTCTCCAAACTTTGACCTGCTCTTTTTTCTTTATTCTAGGTTTTTGATCTAAGCAAAATTACACCTGCTAAAGCACTCCAGCTTTGTACCTTGCTGCCTTGTAATGCTGTCAGGGTCCTTGTCTGTGGTGGGGATGGCACAGTGGGCTGGGTCCTAGATGCAATTGATGAAATGAAGATAAAGGTATTGTGTTTAAATTAAAACATCTTTTACGGTGAAGTGAGTTTTGTGACTGCTGAAGTGCTAAACGTTAATCTCTTACAGTGTTCATTGATGATGTCAATGAATAAGTCTGTAGAAAATTAATTGCTGAACTGCATATTCCTATTGGTGGGTAGAGGGAAAACTGTTCTGTTATGAAGCCCTGTAGTTCAGGAAAAACATAAAAGCTTTAGATTTTAAATGTTTATTTAAAGTTGTTCTTTTCTGTGGAAAAAGAAGAACAATCTTCAGAACACTTTTATGCATTGTTTCTTTCACTTTTTCTCTAAAGAGAGATTTAATTTGCAATGAGTAACACTACTAATAATGTATATTCTGCTCTCACTGCTTATTTCTCCCAAAGCTTTGTCTTCTGTAATAACATCCTAGTTTTTGCTGACTATAGTGTTTATAGTGCCAGTGCATGAATGTGTGTAATTATTTGCTTCTGCTATTTATTTTGTCCTTTAAAGATTCTTAGCCTGTAGCATTACCTGTTAACAGTAAGTGAAGGAGAAAAAACTTGTTATGTATTTATTGTTGATTTGAAATAGAATGTACCTCAATTTACAGGCTATTAGTAAGGACTCCTGAGAAAATTAAGAATCAAGAATAATTAGTAGGAAAAGAGAGCTCATTAGAGAATAGCCCTACTGGTTAAGGGAAGAAAGCAAGTCGTTTTACAACAGCGTTAATTTTTTTAAGTTTCAGCCCTGAGTCGGACCAATTGCTGAATTGTTAGTAGCAGGTTTTTTTTGCTACTTTCCTATTAATACATGAAATGGCTATCATTAGAACTGAATACATAATTAAACTGAACTTGAGAATTTTTAAGTACTAATAAAGTAAAAATGCAATAAGGCATAACTGTAAAGGTTAACCAATACGAATGCTTGGTTTCTTAGCCTTGGACACTTGATATGCTGACCCCCAGAGCCAACACAGTTGATGCAGTTTGGATATTTGTTCGCTTCCAAGTACTCAAATTACTACCTTTTCAGATTCTGAAAACTGCTTGTGGGCACTGGAATTCCAAACATTTTTTGACTCCAGATTGCCTACCTAACATCTCTTGTTGAAAAACAGTATCCATAATGTTACTTTTTCTTGAAGTGCTTTTCATGGCTGAAGTTGATAGCGGTTGGAAATAACTGCACAACTTTGTGGTAAAGGGAAAGCAAAGACCTTTGAGGTGGCTGTTTTGAGAGACTGGCTGTGACAGTTGCTTTGTGATCTGCAGAGGTGATTATCACCTGCTGCATCTGTTGATTTGTGGGTATGCATCATCTCTCAAATTTAGATGCTAACTTTCCTTCTTTGAGTCTCTGAATTTCTTTTCATGGCTAAATACTTCAGTATTATGTGCCTCTGTTCTAGAACTAACCTCACTCCATCTTTTAAGAGCCTTTCTGTGTCCCATGGCCTTGTGTGTTCTTTCTGTGTTCTCTAGCATTTATATCGCTTCCCTGGGGGGGCATGCAGTAGTAGTAATGAGTAATTGTAGCAAATTAGCAACATGGTCAGGAAATTGGATTAAAAAATTCAGGCTTCCACTTCCGGCTCCAAGACATCATTGTTTTGAGGGATGCTCTGTTCAGTATTAATAATGCATTGGTTCCACATTGGAAACACATGTTCTTAAACCACAATGCTTTAAGATTTTGCATTATCCCTACCATAAATTCTTAGCTACACCATCTGCTATGGTATTGCTGCCAGCTGTATCATTCTGCAATATGCAAGAAGATTAATGCACCCAGGATTAATGGCATTTGTTTAACCTGAATATTTGGGGATAAAAAGGAGAAAAGAACACTGAAAAGGGAGCTGATACTCAGTTTTCTGTGTCACAGGGGCAAGAACGCTATATTCCACAAGTTGCAATCTTACCTCTAGGAACAGGCAATGATCTGTCTAATACACTGGGCTGGGGTGCAGGCTATGCTGGAGAAGTTCCTGTAGAACAAATCTTACGAAATGTCATGGAAGCAGATGGAGTCAAGCTAGACAGGTAAGTAACAATGAAAAAATACATTATATAGAAGCAAATATTACCAGAGAGCTATTGATATCCTTTTACAGCAGTATACGTAAAGAGTCTGCTGGTAGAGAACTACAGAATAACTGAGGTTCAAAATTACTCTTTGTTTAGTCAGTTTACAGTGTTTAACTCTTTCATAACTAACTAAATCTGAATCTTGTGACTTCAGTATAGGTATGAGATTCTTAACTACAGATTTGATACTAAATGAGAACAGTATCTGTCAGGTGTCTGAGCAATGGCTTTTGTTTTTTCAGATGGAAGGTTCAGGTAACAAACAAAGGATACTACAATTTAAGGAAACCAAAGGTATGGTTGGAAGTTATAAATTTAGATTTTGTGGAATACCTAGGTGGATGTATTTACTCTTCTGTTTATCTGCTTCTATTAAAACCGTAACTTTTAAAATCCTAATAATATGAAATTTAATATGATCTTAACAAACTTCTGTCTGACAGGTGTTCACAATGAACAACTACTTTTCTGTAGGACCTGATGCTCTTATGGCTTTAAATTTCCATGCTCATCGTGAGAAGACTCCCTCTCTGTTTTCCAGCAGAATTATTAATAAGGTGTGTTTGACTTAAAGCTATTTTTTGTAATATTCTGCAGGTTTTTTTTTTCTTGCATACTGTGATAGAAGTGCTTCTAAATAAGTCTGAGAGTTCCATTTTAATTGCTGTGTTGGATTTTCAGCCTTTAGACCCTTTTGTCAAGGTTGAAACAAAATACATGTCTTTAGATATTAACAAACTGTAGTTTTCTGTTTTTTCCACACAGCTGCACTGTTGACCTGCCATTACACTGTGCTTTGTTTCTTTGTTTGTTTGTTTCCTCCTTGTTGTTAGCCCCAGGTTTGTGTGGAATATGTGCTCTGATATCGCACTGTGGTATATTGCTTTATTCCACTACTTCCTTTCGTCCCATTTTATAAAAGTTTGTGCTCATTTTCCTTAGGGAGAGGACCTTTAATTAAATATGTTTCCAGCCTGTATCCAAGTTTTTGGCTTGCCTTTGCTAGCTTGTTTATATTTATGCTGTCACTTGTTTAATTTTTGTTTGCTTTGAAACTTAGTGGGTTGGGGATATTGCCCATTCCTCCTTTTAAAAGGGAAAACAAGGTTCTTGTGAGAATTGTAGCTTAGCTCATTAAGAGAACTTGAAGGATATGCAAATATTTTGTTAGGTATGAATTTTAAATAAGGCTCACAGAACTATACATTAGTATTTTAGAAAAAGATACAGTACATAAGACTATTTAAAATAGTATTTTCTTTTCTTTTTTATAGGCTGTTTACTTTTTCTATGGAACCAAAGACTGTTTAGTACAAGAATGTAAAGATCTCAACAAAAAGGTTGAGGTACGTGGGTGTTTTGTTTTTGTTTGTTAACTTTTGTCCGTTTGTTCTTTGAACAATTGAAGGGATGTAAAAGCTTTCCCAGTGAAAGCAAAAGGGAAGAGCTTTGCAGTCCATGTCTACAATGTAATACCTATGTGTAGGATGGTTCCGGAGCTGCTGAGGTTTTTTTGATGTTGGCTATTTGCATCTTACTGTGTGGAATTTATGCCTCTAAATTTATGGATGATTCCTAAATTCTTTTGCGGTTTTGACTCAGGTTTCTGGGTTCAGGTTTCTCAGTTTAAATATTGATAATCAGATAAAATTTGATTTAAGCACCAGAGACTTGTAAATGAGAGTTCCTTTATTGTTCTCAAGTAAAAGAAATTGGTGATCACAGCTTCAAGTATCATGTTGTGAAGTCAGAAGTTATTTTTTTTAATTATGTAGAGGAAACATTCTATTGTATGTGCCAGTTCTGCTCAGAGGTGTTTTTGTTTCTCATTAATTTTAGCGAAGCCCTAATAAATGCATAAAGATAACAACTAGCATATACTGAAGTGCTGAATTTGATCCGCAGTGACTAACTTGTGTTGTCTGTCTTTTAAAGCTAGAGTTGGATGGTGAGAGAATCGAGTTGCCCAACTTGGAAGGCATCATAGTTCTGAACATTGGATACTGGGGAGGTGGCTGTAGACTCTGGGAAGGAATGGGTGATGAACCTTATCCTTTGGCAAGGTATACAATGCATCAGCAAGTTTTATTTTTCTTGGAGGAATTCTTGTAGTGTAAGGAATCCCCTCCAGCAGGCTTTGTTTACTTGACCAATCTCATTTGAAATTTAGAAGATTCTTCATGAGTAGACTATCTTGAATTTTTATTTGCTTCATGTTAGAGATTCAGCCTTCAAAAAGTGTAAAATATGTCTGTTTTAGAATAGAAAAGATGATGTCTTGAGGTTAAAATGTAAAAATACAACATATATAAATATAAAAGTATTAACAAGGCAAGTCAAAAATACAACTTTTGTGCCAAGTAAGTTGGTTGGAGCTATACTGAAAAAGAATTGATGGACACGTTGGTTCTTATCTCATGTGATTTCCTTCTTCAGAAGACAAATATATAAACATTTCTTAGTGTTTCTTGCTTATGATTGTATTATGCTTATTTTGTAGCATACATTGCTTATGATGAGCCTGTATTTCTGAAAAGATTTGGAGATCTTTTTATCAAAATCCTAAAAAAAAAAAAAAAAAAAAAGTAGCTGAGAGAAATCTTTCTGTAGATGAACTATGTAAAAAGACAGAAAAGCAGTTGTACAAGTTATGGAAGAGAAATCCACTGAGGGCCTTAAATAATGTACATGCACAATATGACTTGGAAAGTCCATCAGTCCTAGTTGCCAGATGCAAGGAGGGAGTACCAGCTGGAGTACTGCTCCATACTTGCCATGTTTTTTGTATGTTTTTCCTTGACATCATCTATTAACAACATTTTTGGGGGGGAGGGTACTGGACTAAGTAGACCTTTGGGATTATCCAGGTCGGCTATTCTTATGTGACTTGTTATTCAGCAGAAATAGATAATTTAAGCACACTTATAAAACAACACTCATCTTCACTATAATAGTAGCGGTAAAGAGCTATCATATTTGGACTGGTATTTAAGATCTGATTAACATCACTTAGAAAAGTATCTCTTAATTCATAGGCATGATGATGGATTGCTGGAAGTTGTTGGAGTTCATGGTTCTTTCCACTGTGCCCAGATACAGGTGAAACTAGCAAATCCTGTTCGTCTAGGGCAGGCACATACAGTGAGGGTAAGTGGTATTTATAAATGCGTTTGCCTATATCTTTTCAAAATACAGTATACAATTTCAAGTGCTGAACTGTCTGGTCAAGTCTTTGTTCTAAAGTTTCAATTTGTAGTTGGATTGGTTTTTTCTCTTGCTTGGTAAGAGTTAATTATGTCATAATTCGCAAGCCTCAGTTGTTGTAGTTGATGGCGTATGAGTCCAAGTAATTATATACTAAGATTCTTCCTCGCAAGGCTGAAACCTTGCAGCATCAGTTCATTGTAGACGTAGAAGATGTCTTCAGAGCTGCTTTAAATTGCTATGATTTCTGTGTGTTCTTCTGTTTAATACTAGCTGATTTTGAAGAGTTCAAAGATGCCAATGCAGGTGGATGGTGAACCATGGGCTCAGGGGCCTTGCACTGTTACCATAACTCATAAGACGCATGCACTGATGTTGTATCATTCTGGTGAACAAACAGATGACGACGCTTCCAGTGTGTCCGAGCAAGAGCACATGAGAGAGCAGACAGATGAAGATGTATAGATTTTGGAGGACTCAATGTAACACAGTGATAAACTGAAGTTTGTTTAAAAACACTGAGAACATTTAATCTAGATGAAGGCTTATGCTGTAAGGTTCATGCTTGTGAACAAACTAGATTGAGGAAAAAGCCATGCTTTCACATTCATGAAATCTTTCACAGCTCAATTACTGTAACTATTCTGCCTTCTTGATTGGTGGTGCCCAGCCCTTCCCGCTGGAGGAGTTAGTTACTCCAATAGCAGGAGAAGGGCAGATACTGCAGCCTTTCCCTGCTGTGCTAGCAGATGTCGTCACATGCACGGTATAGTGTGCAAAAGGCTTTTTACTCCCAGAAAGGGGAGCACGTGGGAGCTTGGCCTGCTTCCACCTGCCCTTTTTTCCCAGGAACAGCTCTAGAACAGAAAAGCAGACCAAATAGGATATGGGTTGATTTTTCTAGCAGAACTGTTCCTGGCTGCCATTTTTTCTGGGGGAGTGGGAAATGCTTTTCTGAGCACCTGCTTGTGCAGTACATATCTAGCGCTCTTGACAGGAAGAGTGGAAGATCTGGGGATCTTCTGGGAAGGAGGTAAGCAAGGAAGGTGTTTTTAGAGAAGTTGTTTCTGGAAATGGTCTGTTAGCCAGTGACTCTTTCAATGGCTGTGTGAGACAAAGCAGAGTCTCCTGAGGTCCTCAGTACCCAAGAAACAGCATCAAAATAATTCTACCATGACTTGCACTGAATGGTCTTATGGCTAACTGCTTCAGTGAAGTAAGGGGTTAATTACAGCAGTATGTCTTAGTTCTTGAGTAGGCTTGTTGGAGACCATGGACAAGGGAACTGTCTTTTTAGATGTGTATAGCAGGGCTTTAAATTATGAAGATCAGCAGTGTTTCTAAAAGACTCGTAAAAATCTTGGTAGTTAGCTGAAAATGATACAGCAAGTTAGTCTGTTAACCGTGTCAGTTTTAAGTGGAGGTTCAGAGCTAAGCTTGCAGAGGTTAGCAGGTTTTAGCCTTACTGCGTTAAACTTGGTTGTGAGGGGGGAACCCACGCACAGAAACACTTGTTTTCTGATTAAGTCTGCATTTTCCATATGAATAGATGGCCGCAAAAAAAAGTTGATGGCCTATGTTGATGATAAACATTAAGAACGCATGCAACAGTACACACAAACTGTCAGTTTGATGTATCTGAAGCTTCTCAGGTTAAAAGCTTCTCAGGTGAAAACATCTTCATTATTAACAGATGAAAAGATCGTCTTTTTTCCCCCTGTTTTAGGTGTTTTAAGCCTGCAGCAGCTTAGAGCTATGAGTTAAACTTTAAATTTTGTCACTGAGTGATTCATTCAAGCCCAGTGGATTTTTTGAAAGTGATCTCCAAGTAGCAAGTGGATTTATGTTGAATGTACACTGCATAAGCTAAGGACAGTAAGAGAATTTGAGGGGCCTTGATCTGAACATGGAATATTACTGCTTTTTTCAAAACTCCTGAGTTTTCCTTTTTATTTTTTTATTAATCTTTATGCTAACAAAGCAATGCCATTGGGTAAATTAGGATGTGTTTCTAGGTTTTGTAAAATGAAACTGTTTTACAATAATCTATAAAACAAAAAATTTGCATTTACAATGAATTAACTATTTACATTTTAAAATAACTTATTGAAGCCTTGACAAAGTCAGTATTTTTAAAACCTTCCATTGAAATCCTCTTTGGAGAGCATTTTTAACTCAATGGTATTTGTTATATGTGCTAGATCTTAAATACTACTGATTATCAGTGAATTTATAGATATCTGAAAATGTGATCAGTGTAACAAACTGTAAAGCAGAAGCCATTTGTAAATTACATGTTCATTAGCCATATAAAGCTCACTTTATTTTATAATATGTGAATATGGAGAACATGAATAGTTAAATATATAAGTATTTAAAATGCCCTGAAACATGCGATATTGAATAAACCCGTTCTTTTGATTTTTTTTTTTTAGTGATGAAGATAGATTTTTTTATTAACTTTAAGGATCTTACTAGTTATTAATTTATTTTTATGTGACTAACTTATAAACATCAGCATCCTAAAAAAAATATTTAAGTTCTATGCTGTGGTTCTCAAACTACTGTTTACAAACAAATTGCAAGTCTCTGGAAATGCAGGGTATGTGCTATGAAAAGCAGTGTTTTCTCAAGAGAAATTACAGTACTGGCTGCTTGGTCTCAGTTATTCATAATAGAGTTTGAAAAGCTGCCTGAAGTTGATCATATAATTATTCAAACAGTTAACTGTTCTTAGGATATAAAACAGTTCCAAAACTTCAGTCTTTGCACTCGCAGCATCTAAGGGGAAAAAAAATGATGTGAAGATTTTGAAAAGCCTTGCTCTCTACAGTAGGTGAGACAGCTTCTACACTTCTGTTTTGCCTGGGTCGGGGAACACCCGGGTACTGTATTTATGCAGACTGGATCCTCCTAGTTATTGCAGCTTCCTAGGAATCCTGTCCTAAATGTGTGAAATAGTCTTTGGGAACCCTAAATCCCCTTTTAGTTCTGCAGAAGTGTAAGAGAAGTGAAAGGAGCATCTAGTTGGGCACTTGATGCTTTGGGAGAACAGCCTGTAAATGGCCTTGCTCGCGTTGGGCAGGCCACCCTCTTCTTGGGTGTGGTAGGAAGAAGGCGGCAGCGTTTCATAAAATGACTGGTGACTGCAGCAAATGAAAAGTAGCAAACTCAGCAACTTCAGGCATGAAGAGTCTCCAGTAAAATTGTGTTTATGTATGGAGAATATTCTACAGAGTTGAAGTGTCCATTTCCCAATCAGACGTGGGGTTGGTCATCCTTCTACTGTAACTGTATGTAGTTGTCGTATATACGACAAACTTTTTTGTTTGACATAAATACTAGCGCTAGAATTTGGGAAGTCTTGCTGTTTCCAGCATTATGTCCTTTGATTTAAATGTGTCCTCCTTTCCAGTATGTTGCAGAATGAGTTGGTTTTGAGTTGCATGGATTTGAATTGGCGTGATTCAGTCTTAGTCCAACAGCAGGTGGTAAATGTCAGCAACAGGCTCCCAAATTCTAACGCTAATGCGAGTGAAGTCGTAAAGCACTTTTCTAGTTTGTAAAATAGCTGTAGCTGCTTGTTGTGTGTTGTGGATGTGAAACTGCTACATGCTTTCTTTAATGTTGTTGGTAAAAGGCATAAAGCACTGGTTCAAATAGCTACTGTATAGTCTTACCTGAAAACTAAGATTGGAAAGCTAAAAATCTTGTACTGCCCTCTCCATCCAGAGGAGGGGATTCTTGGGCTGAACTTCATATCCTGCACTGAAGGATTCTCCCTTGCACTCTTAGCAATCAAATGGTGAAAGGGGTGTTTCAGAAAGACAATGAATAGTTTTAGCTTCTCGCAGTCTTTACATTTTACACAAAATTACACTATATAAAAACTGTTAAGCATTCAAAAGTGAATTCACAAAGCTTATTGCAGCATACGCTAGTTTAACTGCAGGCTGATCAGATTGTGATAACTTTATTATGGGTTTGAAGTCATGTGAAGTGCACTACAGAAAACTTAAACTTGCATGGAAAGGCTTTCTGTGAGTGAACTGCTTTATCTTGCTCAAACCTGGTTGGTTTACACATGCATACGTTGAGAGGAGGCGTGTGTGTCTTCATATGCGTAGAGAGCCTTTTGTCGTAGGCTTTGTTTTTTCACTTTGATCAATTCATAGCAGGATTAAAAGAAGCTGCTTTAGATGCACTGCATTTGGGATTTTTTCCTTCATGTTTGGACTCTATAAAAAGGTGTCTCAGATCCAAACTTTAGATTTTTCATCTTTAAATAAAAAACAATGGCATCCTGTATTTCTATAATTCTTGATATTTAAAGCAGCTTATGGCATATTTAGAGCATACTTTTAAAAGTACTTTGGAATTATTGAAGTTATTAGAGAACATAATTCTGTTTTTCTTTCTTATGGAGTGGCTAGACTTCTGTTTCAAGTGTGTATTTAGCTGAAAACTCAAATTTGGATGCCTCTTAGCTATTGTTATGAATTACATTTAGTATTCATAATGTAAAGACAGTCTAGTTAAATTTATGCATTTGACAGTTTTCTTTAAGTGTTTAATTTCACTATCGTCCCTTTGTAGTTTTTTTTCAAGTCTTGCTTTTCTTAGGCACTAGGTAACTTGAAAATACAATTTACTTTAGTCAGAAGCATTAAGGACTTGCTCTTGGAAAACAGACCTGAGTTTCTCCTGGGTAGGTAATGCTACAGTGTTTGAACACATCTTAGAGACTAATTCATCTTTCTGAGGCAATGCTATAGCAAGAATAAGTTAAATTTATTCAGTATAATTTTCAGATGATTAGGATTAAGAATTTATGTTCACCTGTACATTTTTTCTTGGGAGTGTTTCAGACTGCTCAGTAGGCACTCTTTTTTTTTTCCTCCTCAATCATTTAATTATGCATTTTATACTGACTTATTTGCCTCCAGAAGATGTCAGATGGGACAGTGTCAAAAGCCCCACTACAGTCAGAATAGCGATACTTCATATCAGTTAGCTTGTCAGCAGAGAAAATCAGAATGGTTTTAATGCAACTTATTTTTAATGGAGCACCCCCCATGTTTGGATTTTTTTAATCACTTTAATCACCAATTTACTCAAGTTAGTGTATGGCAAGATATTAGAATGCGCTTCTAAGATGTTGTGTTCCCAGTCTCCCTTGCTTATTCTGAAATTATGGTGTTCACTCTTCACTATTGGCAAGGAATCTCCCCATTCTCCACAGGTTCTCTGAACTAATAGTTGAAGTTTCTAGTATCATTTTGTCCCATTCCTTTTGGTTCCGCGTTGCGTGTGCTGGGGTTCACAGCTTTTTGTTTTTAAGTGTATGTTATTATATCTAACTGTACAATTAAAACAAAAAACTCAAAGCACTGTATCAGTATAACAGTATGAATGTTATAGTACATACTGTTTTCTGAGGGAGAGGGGGGATTTTTTTTTTTATTTAGTACAAACCACTCTCTTTTTTGAAGATCATCATTGTAGCTTAGTTAGTTAATCCATGGTTAAGAGAAGGATACTTAATCTTTGCATGTGTTCTAGATAAAGTGCAGAATAAAAAAGGGTTTTGAGTCCTAGTATTAGCAGTTTTCTCCCTTTTTCTCTTTTAAAAAGGGAAAGGAAAAAAAAAAAGACCCTCTAGTTAGGAGTAAGCTAGGATATCTTTAGATTTAAAAGTACTAATAACGTCACTGATCCTGCTGAATGTGAACCCTTATTTTAAAATGATGACTTTTGTTCTGAGAAACTGTAGCTGCTTCCTGAACACAGGAATAACATAATGGAGCACCACTTCTTCATTTAACAACTAGGTATGTTGAGAGAATTTATATGTGTATTTAAATTTGTTCAGGCTACCTTTCCAAAAGCATATAATCCATTTTTTTTTTTTAGCTTAGTAAGAGTGCTAAATACCCAGCTCAGATTTTGAGGTTCTCAGAGAGAGACTTTTGCTGGAGTAAAGCCACATGCCTCAAGTAAAGAGAGTGATTTTGTGCTGTAGCTGAGCATCTGGCCCTTACTATTTAAAAGTCTGTATTCAAAAATGTACTTTGTTTCTTATTAATATTGCCCTGTTTACTGTGCTTACACTTTATTGCTGTTTGTAACTCATTGGCTTTTGTTTAATTTACAACTTGTTTGTGGATTTCAACATAAAAAACACTGTTTTCTTTTTAAGAGGAAGTAGAAGCTAATATTGAGTTTATTCCATTTTGTATCTTCAAAGTTTACATCCCTCAAAAGCCATTTTGTCTGCTACCAACTATTGTAATTCTTAAAGTACCTCCAACTGTTTTGTCTAAAGTATTTTAGTTAAACAGAATGGATTTTTATTTTTGTAGCTTGTAACTTCAATATGTATAGTTATTTCTATTCAGTAATTAGTGATCAGAGTACTGTAAGGATGTGACTCTCAAGAGCTGTAACCTTAAATTAGTCATAACTACTTACAAGAAAATACCAGCATGTTAAGTTTTTTTAAAAAAAGTTAGTTTGGAAATACTGTGATACTGTGATTTTTGCAATTTGTATTGAATGTGTTTATTCTGAAGTTGTACTAAATGAGAAAAAAGAAACTTAAAAATGCAAACAGCTGTTCAAAATACAGTTTGTAAAAGTTCTTGTCAATCAACAAAGATGACATTTGGAATTCAGTGCTTTTTGCTTTCTCCCTATAGAAAGCTATTGCAAAAATGATCAAGTGTACTTGACAAAGCAGTAGTTTCCTTATGTGTTGCATTTTAAGATAAACATACGAGTGTCCAAAGATCAGTAAAGCTGTTTGCGTCATCCCAGCTTATCTTCTCAGAAGACAAAAATTCAGAGCAAAACTGAATGCTCACATCTGTAAAGTATATAATTTGCAAGCAAATATGCAGTCAGCATAATTTTGAACCTGTAGTGTAAATTTTTAAAGGTAAAGGTGGTTTACACTTTTCTTGGCATCAAGTGATGCTTGTAAATCCCAATGTTTTCTGCTTTCTTTCAAAGAAGGTAGGCTGAAATGAGAGGAGGAGGTGGTATTCATGTAAAACTCTTACAAGTAAAAGCTGGACGGGGTTTTCCTGTCTATTTGCTGTGTGGACACAGCAAGAGGGATTCTAGAACTTCTCAAAAAGCTTTCTGCATTGTTTGCTCCCTCATTGGCTTGGTCCAACATTGCTGAAGCAGATGATACCTTCTTAGGCCCCTGTAACAGTGACAAGTTTACTCAATTGTTAGATTTGGGCGATGTGTGTCACTTAATGTGAGCCAGGTTCTGTCAATAAGAAGCAGTAACTTCAGTGAAGTTGCAGAACTCCATCAGGTTCTGTGGCTTTATTCCGCATTTACACAGGTTTGACTGAGTAAAACTTTGCCTTCAGTTGGTTGTATCATGGCCTGTTTCTTACGACTTAAGCATGCAGAAAGCTCTTTGAAAGACATCTGCTCCATATTCTTAGAAGTTTGTAAATGTAAGTTTTTCACAGCACTGACTCTGAATTTCTTAATGTATCTTTTTGTTGTCTTGTAATTTGTACTATATGTAGACTAAAGTGTGTGGAGTAAAGTGTTTAAACTCATGTAACTTTTCCTGTTCCTCACAATGTAAAAAGCAAATAGGAGTCTTCACATCTGTAATAAACTTGTGCTGAAGATAAGTGCCTGGCTTTTACAGGGCTGCAGTGTGACACGTTTGATTACTTAGAGAACAGTTGTTTTGTTGAATGATGCTTCTACCTGAAATCCTTCTGCAAAGAGCACGTGTTTCAGACCTCAGGTACCTGGAAATAGTTCTAGACAATGTAGTAATGTCATTCATATGTAAAACTGGTACTGTTTGGTAGCATACATGATGTCTCAGCAGCTACATGTCCACTTCTGGTTGATCCTCCTCCCACCTTTTTACAAGATTATTGTGTAAGTGCTCTAGCTTCCTCTTTAAATCACTTACAGTTTCTCAGAGATGTTACTAATTTTACTTAACTTTCCCCAGCTTTAATAAGCTTTAGCAATGAGATGTTTTAGTGGATGTTTGCATTTTGAAAGTGCAGGGAACTTTAACGTGTGCATCTTCTAAACTTAAGAACTCTTACCTCACTTTGTTCAGTACTGCCTTTCCCTTCGTGCATGCTCAGCAAGCCGCCTAATTACCGTTTATTAACTGAAACATTCTGTGCAGACAGCTATAAACATTAAAAATTTCTTCTGCCTCAGGGAATGCTCTGGGCTGCAAAAAAAATGAAACAGCAGCTCCTTACATAGGGTGCTTGCTAACAGATTGTCCTAACACCTTTAATGCCAACTTGGCTCATGCTTCCCTTAAAAAATAAAATCAACTGCAGGGGCATGATTTTTAAGAAACTATTACGTGGATCTGGGGGTAAAAGCTGAGTTTATATGGCTTTTTAATAGATGTTTAAAATGATTAAATTCCAGGTTTATAAATGAGGATGAACTGCTTGGATTGTTTAACTCTTTTTAAGATCCTAAATTGCTGAAAACAGAAGTGAGAGGGAGCATGGGTAGTTTTTTCTTTTTTTCTTTTTAGAATTTAGCCTAAGGAGGAAATGGGTCTATAAATATTTTGTCTTTAAACAGCGATCTCTGAATATGAATTTAACCAGGGAATTTTTGATGCTGTCTACTGTTAATATAATTTTTTTTTGGGGGGGGGGGAGAGGATTTTGAGGGCAGGTCAGCAGAGCCCATAGAGTATTCTCTACAGAAAGGGAAAGCTGCTGCTGGAAGAAGTTTGGAGATCGGGTGGCTCAGTGCTTTCTCCTTATGGCAGCAAATGGGCTAGTTTGGACCTTTGGAAGTGAATATATCCTCCTGCTTCATCTTTATCATAGTTTCAGCCCCCAAAGTCCTTTCCTCTGTTCCCATGCTAGTTTGCACAAAAGAGAAAAGAGGCTCCAGCGTCTTAGCTCCTAGGTTATGCCACAATCAAACCTTTTAAAGGCTGTTTGCATGTTATTTTCCATTCAGCGTAGGGTCAGGTCACATATCCAGCAGTGTGTTGTTTTTTTTTTTTTTCCTTAGCTGGACAAGAAAAAGCTAACAGAGCTTCACAGAGCCTTGAAGATCACTGACACGGGATGTTAACAGAAGATCTAGCCTTAATACGTTTTTAAAATGTTTTTAGACCTGTTGGAGTAAACTGCGTGTGCAGCACCAACTTGTGCCAGGTTTAAGCCCAAGGCTGTGTAACAGGTCCCACCTAAGGTATGTGTGGGGAGAAGCTGGGCTCTTGGAACAGTGCCAGTCAGGGTGAAACTTCTGTCTCTTAAAAATAAGTGTGATGTGTTTGGTGAATGAAAGCTGCAGTGCTTGTGTAAGAGTCCTGTAGGGTTCAAGGATCCTTTGCGAGGGGGGATCTTGGTTGCAAGAAATCGTCCTCAGTAATGACACTTGCCTCTGTAACAGCGAAGCAGCTCCCGGGCAGCGTTGCAGGAGGACAACGCCATGGCCCCAGCACCGTGGGCCGAGGTGGCAGCCCCCCAGCGAAATCCCGATGCCACCCTTGCGAGCCACCTCACCCCCCAGAGGTGGCAGCTCTGCGTTGCCCTTCGGGAATACAGAAAGGGCAGTGCATGTAAATCTAATCAAGGCATGCTGCTTTCTGGTGCACGGACCCCTGAAAGCTAACGGTGAAAGCAGCGGTTAAAGCTGTTAGTTTCCATGGGCTGTTCCCTGTGTGCTTTGAGTGTGTCAACAGGATGTCTGGCTGTTCCTGAGTTGTGCTGACAAACTCATTAATTGCTTAAAAATCTTTTTAAGACAAAAAGGGGGGGCTGGCTATCCCTTGTGAAGCCGCACTGAGCGGCAGGACGAGGGAAAAAGTAGAGAAGCAGAGCTCCGGGGATGGCAAACCGGACTACCAGCCTGAGCGCCCCTTCCGCGAGGGCACAGCCACGCGGGGCAGCTCGCGCTTCTGACAGCGGCCGCTGGGCCCGCAGAGCTGCCATGCTGTGTCTGCCCCGGCCCCCTCGCTCCGCAGCAGCAGCCCCCGGCTTTCCCCCCGCCAGGAGCGTGGAGCTGGGGCCTGGCTGGCCCTGCTCCAGCAGCTGCCCGGCCCCTGACCCACCTTCAGGTCCTGCCAGCTCTGCATGAGCAGCACATTGCTGTTAACGGGGGCGAAAAGCTAGCTGGGATTTTTAGCAGCCTACTGCTTCGACAAACTTGTGCATGTGCCTGTGTGATTTTGATAGGAAAATGTGTATTTTCACAGAAGTTGCATCCCTTCTTTTTGTTGTCTTGTCTTTTGACCAACTCTAGTAATGCACATTTAAATTCAGCTGGGTGATATAAGTGAAAGCAACTTTTCCGCAGTTGCAGCTGTTTGTGCAAGCACCTGGGAGCAGGGCTGGCAAGGCTTCCTTTGACGAGAAATGTTTTCTTGAAGAGCTCTGATAAGAAGCGCTAAAAATAATTTCAGAAGTTTAAGCTTTTAAATCTGATTCTCGAGTATAACATCAGCACGTGTTGCATGCAACTCTCACTGCGAGTCAGCAGCTCTCACCCCTACCCAACTCAGGTGGATTTTTCCAAAAAGCGAAGCATCAGGTGGGCTTATGGCACAGAGTTTTGCTGCTATTTAGCAGGGAGAAGCCTTGGCTTGTCCCCCAGTGTCGTTTCCCTGGATGCTGCAGACTTCTGAGTGCTGATCCGTTGAAGCGCAGCTCTGTCCTGCCCCTGCTCCGGTGGCCAGGTACCGTGCGCCCAAACGTGGCCACCTCAGGCGGCAGCAGTTCGCTCCTGGACCTGTGAGATTGGAAAGGGAAGCCGGCTGAAGAAAGCTGATTTAAGAACCTCTAGGACAGCGCCTGGGTTGGGCTGGGACCCAGATCTCCAGGAACCTGATGCAACGCTAGCTGCTAGCTTTTGCTGCCTGCGCTGTGGATATTGTTAGTGATGGACCGACGGGGCTGTCCTGGCGGTGGACTGAGCTGGGAGCCCTGTTCCTGTGCGGTGGAGCAGGTCCACCTGCGCTGCACCGAGGGCTCCCTGGAGCGGGGGTACCCAGCATGAGCCCTGCATGGCATCCTGGAGCCCAGCCTGTCCGGCGCCTGGCACACTGCAGTCTGCATCAGGCCGGCCAGTGACTTCCAGGGCACCAGCATCTACGTGGAGCATGCTGGGCAGCCGTGCTTGGTGGTACGCGAGGCAGAGGGGGCCTGACCCTGCCACGAGTCTTGCTTCAGTGCCCACGTGCCGCAGTGAGTAGCCCTCTTCCTGCAGGCCGGACTGCAGAAGGACATTAGCTGCTGGACAGCTGGTTTCCAGTATGAGCTGCTGAGCAACCGGAGTGCTGCTGGCCCTGACTTCAGAAGAAATGGCACTGGTGGAAGGTAAGGGCAGGGCCTGCCGGGGCTCCAGTGTGCGGGCAGATCCATCCAGCATCTGTTGACCTTGCCAATGCTTCACTATCGCAGAAGCTGTTTCAGGCACCCGTTAAGGGGTCTGTCGTTGCAAGGGAGGTCGTTTTCCCTGCTCCATGACTGCATTATGTTGGTATAGTGTAGTGAGCTGCGTGAGTTCAGATTGCTGTGAGGGGCATCCTGTAGGCACAGGGGAAGACACTGCAATGTAAAGAGAAACTATCCCACCTATAGCAACCAGTTTAGTCCTGGATGTATGTACAGTAATCATAGTGATCCCAGTCCCTGGGTGTAACATCACTAGCGACAGCTAAGCAGTTTGGAACTTAAGTGCTATGTTCAGAAGACATTTAAATTCATTAGGAACCCAGTGCCCTAAGACAGTCACTGAAAACAAGAATGATGTTTTGGAAACTGGATTAGACACCCAAATTGCTTGAAACTTCATTTTTTTTTTTTTACCTGTTATGCTAACATAATCTTACACCCAATAATATTTATCCCATATGCATACATTAATGTATCCAAGGAGCACTGAGATTGGAGAGGGCTCTCCTCAATTCCAGTTCTGAAGAATCAGGCCTGCTGCAATCATATTCCCCCTGCCCCAATAAAGAAAGCCCCAGTCAAGCTTCCTGTTAACCAAGGGCGGATAAAAAAGGGAATATTCAAGCTACATCGCAGTGGCAGCAATTGCTCTTGGAATAGAGGGAGGAGGTTAGTAGCAAGAACAACCATAGCCCTTGTAGTTGATCCTGTCGTCTCTGTTAGCCTGTTGAAGGATCCGCTTTGTGCAGCTTTGCTGATTGCCAGAGTTACATGAGAAGGAGGAAACAAGCTTATTTTAGGGAATGCTTGTAAGGAAAATGATTGTGCAGTACTCAAGGTGGAAGCTTTTGATAAAAAGAAGAGTATTTAAAAAACTGACAGATGCAGAAGCCTGGGGCATACAACGGGGAGCGTTTTTACTTAATGCAGCAACAGACCAGGAGAAATAGCCTTTTGAACCGACTCTGTTTATGGCCTGATTTGAGCTCACCAGTTGCTATCGTCAACTTTTTTGATTAGAGAAAATAGCTGCTAATGAAAGTGTGAGTGAGTAGGGGCTTTATAGTTATTCTTAAGATTGAGGTCTTCAGTCATTAGGTCCTGAGCAGTGCAGGAGCAAATTGGAGTACTGGGAACAAGTGCGTTATAGCTTGTCAATAGACTTGACTGCATCTGATTAAAAATGGTCACGCAAAGAGGGAGACCAAAACAGAGCAATCTGTTACACTAAATCTTGGAATCCCTTGGAAATTAAATTAGATAAGTTCTTGCAAAGTTCAGAAATAGGTTCTCTCTGCCTCTTAGGTCGTCTACTTCTATGTAACTGAAGGAAAGAGTTTTGTGACGGAAGGGTTGTCAGAAGTTACCAGTGCAACTTGAATCGCCGCATTTTCTCATTTCTAATTTGCTCTTGGCTCAAATGGTGGCAGATGTCTCTCTGAGTATTCTCTGGACATAAAATTGAAATTTATTTAGAAGAAAAATCATTAAAACTCCATTCTCTTTCATTGCTGTGAAAAATGGGGGTGGTGAGAGTGAGGGAAATAGTTTTACGACAGCCAGTGCTGTGGGAGGAGGTGCTTCATTCTCTGTGCAGCTGACAAAATGCCTACATTTGGGAACGCTTATTGTCTTATCTTGTTTCCTAGCTGTTTTTTAGAAGTGAATTGTTTTAAGAGAAGGAAATACAGGCATCTTATGTGATTTTAAATTGAGGCTTCAGAGAGGTACTTTAAGTTTGCATGTTGTTCATCAGCCCCTACAGTATCTTGCTGGATGGATGACACTTTCTTTTGAGATCAAAATCCCAAGCCTTTGAATGGAAAAGCTATACAGTCGGAAGCCAGTTATTTCTGCATTATGAAATCTTTATTTTTGTATTCCGTACATGTTACTTAAGCTTTGAGCATTGAACAAAACAGGGTTTACTATGCATTTTTATTGAATTCAAATTATCACAAGTCATTCAGTTGACAAGGGGAAAAGATCAACGATAATCAACTGATTAATAACTTCTAAGCACAACTATGAAACAGATAACAAAATCTGTGTCTATTACCCTGACAAGGATACCTAGCTGAAACATTATACATGAAATAGCATGTATTAGCACGCTGAAGTACTACATGGCTTAGTACAATCAAAGCGTTCTGTAATTCCGGGAGTGTTTGTCTAGTTGCAATATTTTACTATTCTATTTATTAATACAATAGCAGAGGATTATAATACAATACAGTAAGTGTATTTTCCATGGATGTTTCTCTAATTACTCTCATTTGTACATAAATATACAAATCTTCTCACATCCTCATGGCTTTAACAACACCAGAATTAGTTCTCTTTCTAGACTGAGTAACTTGGGTTCTTTACAGTGTTAAAAAGAGGTGTGTAACTGAGAAGCGTGCTCATATCTACATTTTATCTAAAACCTGTACAGCTTTATCATTACTACTGACAGAGTAAAATTAACTTTAGTTGCACTGAAGAGGCTTTTGAACCATTATTTATCATGCTGTAACTAATATTTTAGACTAATATATCAGCCCCAATATTTTAATGTATCCAAAATATCTGAAACTAATCATTGAAATACAAGCTTTCAGAAGTGCAGCTAGTCAAGTATGCATTTCTCACTTCATTTTGAATTAACAGACCCTCAGTTTACCATCTGTAATCATCTGTAGCACAGAAAAACAAAAACAATCACTGATACAGCAGTAGGCTTGTTTCACTGCCTGTGATAATGTCTTGCAGGTCACATAGCAATGCTACATTTAAAGAATGCAGCATTGTCTGACCATCTTTCCTTCATTAAAGCATGCTTCAGACTCTATAACCAGTCTGTGCCTCAGACTCATGGCTTAGCAGTCAGTATTGACAGCTCTTGGAAAGGCAAAGAGCAATCAATAGAAGAGGGAGGCTTCCTCTGCTGCACACACTGCTGGAGCACTTTTCTCCCCATGGAAGAGGGGACCGAGTGCTCCTTCAGCACACTGCTGAGCGAATCTGCTGCCTTTTGGCACATCTAAGCAGCTAAAGAGATGGAGCATTTCTTCTCGGAGAAAGCTGCTCCCAAGGAACATTTTAGGGTCCTGGTGGTGAAGTGTTCTTGTTCTCCACAGCACAACTCTAATGCTTCCTCACAGAAAAAGAGAACAACCAAAGTAACCGATTGCAAGTCAAGAGTTCAATCCTATCTCTGAGCCATGGAGAGGAATCACTCCATACTGCATGTTCAATGAGCTATACTACTTCAGGACCTCCACACTGTCACAACTTCACTCTCATCAGCACTTGAACGTCCCAAGTATAGCCATGATGGCTTTGTCTTGTTATTTATCTGGCTTCCAGCCCTGCTCTTCCCCTCTCTGTACTCAGTGAAGACTTCAGGACACATGCCATAATCCAAAGCAGAGAACACCAGAAGTAAAAATCCATTCCAGCAGAGAGGGAAGTGTATTCTCCTATATGCTATTTCCCTGTATGTTTCAGAAGACCCACTTATCTGCCTGCAGGCTTTATGCTCAGAACAAACAGCATTCTCTGTTTAAGCACACCGTTTTCAGACTCCTGAAACCACAGTCTCAGTAGCATGGCCAGAACGTAGGAAATCTAGCCACTACATACTGAACAACAAAAGATAGGTCTACAGAGAATATCCTGCTTCATAAAGGGGAAAAGCTTTATGAAGGAGACTCTGCATTGAGTGAACAAAACATTTATGCTCCTGTGCATGGCCAAAATATACTCCCTGATCCCCTCAATATAAAGAAATACTGAAGAGCCTTCACTATGAAGATATGAAGCATATTCTGGTTCAGAACAAGACAGAATGCTTCATCGCAAGAAGTATACCATCACAGGGCGCACACTACTACCCTGCAGGATGTCTCCCAGAGGACACTTTTCTTTTATGGCTTCCCAGGCTCTAAGTAGATGTAATTTATTTCATGGTGATACCAGGACTCATTGACTCTGCATTTCTGTTCTGATGAGATTTGTCCTGTTGGCTGTTACAGTTTAGTAAGAGTGGCTCAGCAGTTTAGTGTTGTAAGACCTGAATTTACTGATTTCAGTAGTTCAGGTACTCGCCAATTGAGAACATACGTATTTCAAATTCTGACTATACACAACAACCTGAGGACAGAGGAAAAGATAAGGCAATACAGATCAACCTCAAAGCCTGGAACCTGAATTTGTCAAGGGATTCCTGCTCTTTTTTTTTTTTTTTTTTTTCTCAGAGGAGTTGTTATTGCTTGCTGTGCAACATGTCTGGAACAGAAAATTGCTTCTGGAAGTCTACAGAGAATTGTAGAAGTCACAGTAGCTACTGATGCCATTTAATGTCATCATAACTTTGCTTTCAGAAGGACAATCAAGGTCTTTGCAAAGCCTTTTGCCTCAGGATCTACTGTCATCAGCACTTTACTAAATCACCGTCTAAAGGTTTTAGCAGTTCAGACTAAAGAATCAAGAGGTACCCCAAACTGTATAAAAGAGCTAATAACAGAGAATAACCGAGGATCTTTGAAGCTGCTTGAACTAAAATTGTGTGGTCAGAATAATACTATAGTATTCTGTATGGTGTCATTCTTCTTTGAATTACTTCAAATTTCTTGTTTTAAAGTTAGTGTTAAAAAAAGCTACCTTGCATGTGTTAAAAATATTTTGGACCTGAAAGAAATTTCCCCTCCCACTTGCAGTTAAATTAAAAGCTTACTGAAGATGGGGGGGTAGGAGGGGAATCAACACAACTAACTAGCCCTTTTCTTCTAATTTTACCATGTTGCAAAAATTCTTGTTTTCTTCATTCAGCATGCAGCTGTGAAACTAGAAGTTAAGCTGAAAGTTGCTTTTTCCTTTCTTCTCCCAGAACTGAAATGGACCGGTTTTACATTTGCACCCAGCAAGCTAATAGTTTTCCTTGAATTCAAAACACATGTTACAGCTACAGAGATGAGCTGTTGTAGGTGTGATTATTTGCATGTAAATACTCAGGCACACTAAATTAAGGTAAGAGACTTCATGGTTTCAGTTGACAGACAGAGAGAACAGTGCCACTGGAAAATACCCAGAAGGCAGGATACAGTGCTTCCGTAAATTGGGTTTTGTACTTATAGATCAGGTTATGCTTTTCCCCCACAGCCAAGAAAATCACAAACCCTGCGTCGCAGTGCAGCAGCACACCAATCCTGGTAGCCTTTATATTGGGTAAGCACTTCTCAACATCATCATGCCAGGCTGAAATTTTGGAATTAAACCACTCAATGCACCAAGAATGGCTGTTTCTCCCTAGACGGCTTTCTGGTCCCTGCCGCTCCATGCTGCCATAGCAGATGCCAATGCCACAGAAGTTGTTCTGTTGTAGTTCCACCTCCCAGTAGTGGATGCCTCTCTTGAAGCACTGGAACCCCAGCACTTGGAAGCAATAGGTGAAGCGCTGAGGGTGATCACTGTATTTCAGAGGGATTTCTGAGACAGATATCTTGGTATATCTCTCAGACAGAGCGACTTTGTTATGAGCTGTGTTGTAATCCAGTGTGATTCTGGCAGCATCTGCAAAGACATAAGTCAGATGAAGGAACAGAAGAGCAAGGCACTTACACAGGTCTGCACAGGCACTTGTGTCCTATGCTCTGCGTTACAGAGCAGGCAAACAACAAGGGCAAGTTTACTTCTTCCCACATCCCTGTAGGATTCCGTACACCACCCAGATAAATACTGGCATCAGAAAAGGATTACTGATCTGTCACTGAAAGGTACCCAGTGCTGTCATGGGCTTGTGTAAGAGCTTACATTTGATGTCAAAGAAAAATCCAGTGAGTTTCACTATATTTCTAGACTATTCTAACGTAGCCAAAGAACTGGTGGGGAATTTGTTAGGGAACCCAAAGCCATTGCTGAGAAAACCTAATTTTCCTTGTTACAAATACATGAGTATTAAAGATTAATTTGATCCATCTGGCAAAGGAACCACTACATAACAAGTTAAACCGCATACCCCTTTCCCCCCCCAAAAAAAAATCTCCTTGATTTGTAACAACTAATTGATTACCTGCTAAATTATCTAAATCCCCACAAAAGTATCTTTGTCAGATAACTACAGAGGGCACATAACACTGGTGAAACAAGGGCAGAAAGTCCATCTTTAAGGAATATTGAGTTTCTTACACTGCAAAAGCTCCTCTCTGGATTTCTTTAGAAAGCTGTCAATAATATGTTTTGTTATAACGGCAGGTGCAGCATTGGGTGTTCCTGTATTTGGTGCTGTGTTGACAGAAGACAAAATACAGAGTTTAGCCAGTTGGGAAGAAACTGCACATTTAGCACATCATAGAAACATTCATGTTGGAGTGGGCATCCAGAGGTTATCAATTCTAGCTTCCTGCTCCAAGCACAGCTAACTGTAAGTTACTCAAGGTCTTGGCAAGTTTTGAAAATACTCTGTTGTCTTAGGGCAATTTCTTTTAGTGCTGGATCACTCTAGTGGTGACTAATAGGAACTTTCTCTGAGGCAACAGCTGAAATTTGCTCAGTACACCAACCCTGGTGACCATCTACTTTGCATTTTAAGAGCAGTCAATGAAAATTAGAATAAGTATTTTTTAAGTTTGAACTTACCAAGGTTAACAGGTTTCTTTTTGTCCTCTGGAAAAAAAAAAGTCAATTATTAGTTCCACTAAGACAGAAAAGCTATTGACGTAGATTTTATGTCAGCTGCAACACCATCATCCTGTCTCTTCTGAATCTGCAGCAGTAGAAAGCTGAAGGCCAAGCATGTTGAAGCTAAGTTCAAATTCATCCATACTGAAAAGTCACACATAGCACAACCTACTATTTGCTTCTTATTTCATAGGTTCACAAGCCTGAAAGGAGACTTGAAAATTCATCTAATCTGTACTCTAGGATGCAGTGTGCTAGGGCTAGTGGTAATAAGCCTGCTCCCATGGAACTATCCCTTTTCCCTTTACAACATAAGTTTTAGTACAGCTATAGTGTAGCTACAAGTCTACTCATCTCCAGCAATCTGCAATAGCTCCTTGTGCGTGCTCCCCACCCAGGACACCTTTGGAATAGAAAGGACTGTGTGTCAAGAGCTTCATGGATCATACTGGTGTCTGTCAGCCAGGCGAAGACTTGTGCTATGCTGTTCATATCTAGTTTATCTCCGTAATATCTCTGTTCGCAAGTTAAGTGACAGGAGTTTCTTAATATTTGGCCTTATTTCAAAAAGAGATTATGAAAGAGCTTCCAAATTCAGGCTGCAGTACCACATTAATACCCACAACTGACCAAAACAGCACTAAAAGACCCCAGTATGTGTCATGAAGACTGTCGCCATCAGCCCAGCCTTAGCTTCTAAGCAAGATTTGGCCAGCAAGATACTTGAGTAAGGCTGCAACTCAGTGTTGCTAATCACCACTTACTGGTATCTGCCTCCTCCTGCAAGGTGGCTTGAGTCTTGTGATGGATTTTCTCTCTGTTGGTAGGCTCTTTTGAGGGGAAGAAAGAACAGAATGTGAACAGTTCATAAGCAGGATTTGTTACATGCAGATGCATTAAAAAAGCAAACATAAATGTTTAGTACAAGTAAAACAGAAATCCTGCATGACACGGCAAGGCAGAAGGGCACTGGAATACTACAAGATCCAAAGGGTAGGAAGGCTTTGCTTCGCTTTACAGCCTGGATGGACACCCCTACAAGCGCGCACACACACACACACACACAGGCTAAGGCACAGCCACGTCTGTGCAGTTCGCTTCATTACAGCTCCGAAGACATCAATCACTAGAAAGTACAAAACGTCCTCTCTTTACCATGCCAAAGTGCTCATCACAGATAATCACTGCATCATCAACAGTGCAGGCAGCTCTTGGGTAATGGCTTAAATTCTTGCTTAGTTGCAAAACCGTAGTTAGGAGGGGGTGAGGTTCATTAGTACTTACGTGGTATAGCAGGCTTTTTTCCAGAAATCGTTTTGTTTAGGAAGGCTGCTAGAGGAGGCTTAGTTTTCCCAATTGGTTTCGCTGCAATGATAATATTTTACATTATGATTTTTATTGCCAGGAACAGCAATGCAAAAGCAAGGACAGTCTTGCTTTTCAGATGTGTGATTAGAACTTAAGTGATAATTGGCAAAGATAGAAATTGCATAGAAGTTATCCATGGCCCAATCCAAAAGATACTTTGTTTAATCCAGTAAGAAGGACATCTGCAACACTTGTGCTGTCAGCACCTTTAAGACCGGGTAACCATAGTACTGTCCATTCAGAGCGTTTTACATCTCCCATCAAATCCATATCCAAATCTTCGTATGTAACAAAAAGGTAAATTACTGTCAGAAAGAAATGTTGAGTTACACCAGAGGAAGGGCACAGAATTAAGATTATGATAAGCTTTTCAAAATGTAGATAACAGTAAGGAAACACTGGCACATTCTGTTCTCCTGTTTTACCAGACCATGGCATTTTTTCCTGGAAATGGAGAACAACGGAAGTTAGAAGTCCTAATTTAAATTAGCCAGCAGTATTTGCTGCGCTAGCTTTTTATGATGTCTAGGGGGCAGGGCAGGACCCCTCATTTGAACTGAAATCCAAGGCACAAAATAACAATTCTGCAAACGATACAATACCTTCTAGTTTTTTCTCCCTAGACTGAGTCACTGAAAGTTTCACAATGTCTTTAATGTTAACGGCAGATTGATAAACGGAATGTATCAAGTTTTGGTCCATTTCAATTGGGGGAACGAAGGCATCTTTTATTGACGTTCGTAGCAATGCAGCTGCTCTCTGAAAGAAGAAATGGAAGATCTCATGCAGACCACCTTGTGTAGCAGAAGACGGCAAATACAATCAAGTTACCTTAGGGTGAGCTTTGTGCTTTTATCCCAGATTTGGAGGAGCAAAGGCTACTTTCAGCCACAACTCATGACAGCATTTCCACAGCAAGCCGTGTACATTACTTCTCAGTGGTACGTGGAGCACTGAGAAAGATCCGCTGTGTTACAGCACAGCAGTTACTTGACCTGTGGAGATGAGTTGTCTAACTCACTAGCCCTTCTTCTTGTGGCAGAAGTAGTGTTTGAATTACAGCGAGGAGATTACCAGACAACAGTTTGTTTCACTGATATTTGTATACTTTTCTGTACACACATTTTTAGAAAAGTTCTTTTGAAGAAAGTTCCTGCAAACAACTGCATTAGTATTTGACTAAAAGTGTCTGGAGAGCAGGACTACCACAGCAGTCTGCATTCTAGAAACACTTAAGGAACACGTTACCTTTAAAAACAGAATGTCATCACGTTCAGTCAGTGCCCTCTCAGTCTGGTCTCTGGTAGACTGAATTTCATTCTTCTTATTTCCCAGAACACCAAAAATATAATCAAACTTATTTAAAATTCTTCTTTCTTCATCAACAATTATTTTTAAGATACGATTTTCTTCTTCTTCAATTAAAGCTTTAATTTCTGAAAACTCAGCTTTGATCAAATCTCTCTTTCTGGAAGCTGTCTCCTGAAGCAGACAAAAACAAGTAGATGCTGGTTTCAAAAGCAGAATTTATGGGAAAAGAAGTACTACAACTACAAGAGAAAAACTTAAGTCTGTGAGGAACATGTAGACTTCAATTACCTGAAGTGGGCAACTGAAGAGCTATGTATTTCTGTGTAGTTTGGAAAGAAAACTCATCTACTAAGCAGAGACGGTTCTCCATCTCCAAATTCCTGTTTTGCAAGGGCTCCTGGATGGATGCCAGGCAAGCTGTGCCATCTACTGGTTAAGAATACATCTGCAAATTGGAATTAAGTTCTGCCAGTCTGAAGCTTTGACACCACACACCCCCTTGTATGACTGTAGTTATTTCTGCCTCAGGGACATGCTCTGAGACAGCCCTCCTTAAAACAAAGTTCTTCCTGGTCCTTCGAGAGACATCCCAGAGGAGCACAGAAATGCTATCCTGGCAGCCTTTCAGTTTCGTGGTCTCCACAACTCAGTTCAGAAAGGATGATACCAGTGAGGTCTACCTTGTCCAGCAGTCATCACAAACAACAACCCTAATCATCAAGTGAGAGCAAGGATTTCTGCTCAAGAGACCGTCTGTGTAAATTTAGGGAAAGAGTCATCCCATTCCAGTTTACTGATCCTTTAGCTTGAGCTGCTCAGCTACACGCTTCCCAGTGCAGCAGAAATGGAAGGGTTCAAGCCCTGCTGTATCATGGGTGTGTGAGCATAAAGCGCTCCGACAGCTCCTTGGGTTTGCTCCCAGCTGCCACGGAGCTGCCCGACCCTGCCAAAAGGGCTCCTTTCTGTCCCTTCCTAATGCGGTCTCCTCCTGACAGTGCAATCCCAATGCTGCAACCACTGTCACAAGGTAGAAGCATCCACAGCATCCAGACAGCATTTTGAATAGGAGGAGCTGCCCACTCACCACAGTCTGGCTTTGGTTTGCCTTCACGAGGGTCATTGCCTGAGCAGCGCTTTCACTCTGAGTGTGCAGCTTTGCCAGTGTCGTCTTCAGCGCTGACTGCAAAAGAAGAGGCGAGAAAATACTTCAGGGAAGGATCTGCTGTGCACGTACTTGGCCGGGTCTTGCTTTTTGGAGTAAAAGTCAAATTTATAGAAGGTTTTAAATAGCCACTATAAACAGTAAGTACTGGAGGTTTAAAACGTGCTGTTCCTTTAACCACACAGGACTCTGTGTGTGTGGTTTGAGAAGCAAGCGCTTCCCACAGCTCCACACTCTCCAAATCACAAGGCCCATGGTGTTTACTCATTCTCTTGATAAGGACTAAATTCTTCTATCAACCTGGCAGTTGTCAGTGCTAAGAATGAACTTTACCTAAGGCTGGACTTTGGGCTACAGGTTAATACTACCATTTACTCCTCTCATTTTAGAGAGTTTTATTGTTCAGATGTAAATTACGTATTCCTTTAATTCAGGATGTTGCTAAGCAAAATCAGGGAGGACTTCTTGGGTTAAGACGCTTAGGTTGTACCCTCCAGCTGAGGGGATGGGAGTTTGCCCACCTAAACTCAGCACCTCTAGTTCACATTTTTCAGGTGTGCTCGTGTATCCCCTGATTTTCAGCAGTGCAGAAAAACACCTGGGCCAGGCTTGCTTCCTTTCCACTCTGTGGAGAATATTGTTACCTCCAGCACTGCCAGCTCCTCATTTTATTCAGCATGTAATAGAGCTCCCCTCGGCCACTTTCCTAATTCTTCGCTTCGTAAGAACAGCCGTGGAGCCGCGTGCGTCGCTCCGTAAGCCCGCGTTAAGGCCGCGCGGCGAAGCCTGCGTAGCGGGCGCGACGGCAGACTCGCGCGTCGCGCCCGCGCCCGATACGCGGGTCGGTCGCGGAGCCCCTGCTGCGGACCGCAGAGCGCGGGGAGGAGAGCGCTGCCATTCAGCACGGCTCCACGCGTGCGTCTGCCTGCGAGCTCTGCAACGGCAGCCTCGCGCACCCCAGTCCCTGAGAGCCGCGAGCCCAGCCTTGGCGAGAGGAGAACGGGCAAGAAGCGACTCCGAAGACATACTCCAAGCATGCGCTGCAGGGCGGATAATAGTTTGGCAAGGCCAGATATAAGATTTATAGTGCAGGTCTTGGGCCTGGCTACCTGGCGCTCTTTGCAGCCCGTGACCCCAGCTTGCCAGCAGTGGCAAGCACCGCGATGACCCCCTCCGTATTTCGGTGTGCACCAGTACCACGGATCAGGGCGCGCTCGGAGGAGGCCCCGCGCCCGCCCCGCTCGCTCACCTCGGCCTCCTCTTTGGCCTGCCGCAGGGGACTGCTGTGACACAGCTTGTGGCCGAGGAGGCAGGTGGAGCAGATGCAGCTGGCATGCTCCTTGCAGAAGAACTCGAGGAGCTTGTTGTGGTCCCTGCACTTCCTCTGCTGCAGGTTCTGCAGGGGCGGGCACAGCTGGTGGTCGCTGAAGGCCGGGCTCTCGTGGTGGGGCCGCAGGTGCTCCAGGCAGAAGGAGGCCATGCAGGTGAGGCAGGTCTTGGTGGCGGGCGCCTGCAGGCAGTTGTCGCAGGAGACGGGGTCCGCGGCCGCCCCGCAGCCCGCTGCCTCCCCCTTGGCCTCCGCCTTGGCCGAGCTGCCCTGGAGCTGCTCCACCACCCGGCACAGCACCGTGTTCTTGCGCAGCGCCGGGCGGCCCGCGAAGCTGGCGCGGCACTGCGGGCAGCTGAAGTCCTGCGTCAGCCCGGCCCAGGTGAGCTCCAGGCAGGAGGCGCAGAAGTTGTGCCCGCAGGGCACCGTCACGGGGCTGCTGAAGAGGCAGAGGCAGATGGAGCAGGTCAGCTCGTCCTCCAGCGCCGCCAGCCCTGGCTCAGGTGCAGCGGGGCTCAGCGCGGCCATCCTGCCGCAGCCCTGGCAGAAACGAAACTCCGGCGCTTTCCTGGAAATCACGTGGAGCCGCCCCGGGGCGGCCCCTGGCCCGGCCCGGCCCGGCACGGCCCCCGGGCGCGCCGCAGGTGCCCGCGGCAGCGCCCGGCCCAGGTGACGCCCGCTGCCGTCGCGCTCTCCAGAAAGTGCCAGCGGCCAGCTGGCCTCTGAAACGAGGAGTGGCGCTGACGTACCGAAAGCCGGTCCGGGAGGCTGTGATAAGACACGGGACTGGGTAGCGGCGAACTGACTCGCCCGAGGCTGCGTGCCGGGCGCAGGCAGGAGCCCGACGGCCGCGTTCGCTAACCCCGTGGACGTTCACCCAGCGGCGCCGGAGGCCTCCTGGCCCGCGGGGAGCCGTGACCGCCGTGGGGCGGAGTTGCAAACGCCCCAGTTATTTCCAGCCTGCTGCGGGGATTGTGAAACCGAGAGAAGCTGCTGCTCGGGGCCAAGCTGAACCCGCCGCCGCCGCGCAGAGCTGCTCCAGCCTACGCTGCGTTTCCTGGCGCTGAGGTTAATCCGATGATTCAAGATCATGTTAGCTGGTGTTTGTGAAGCACCTAGGTTACTGTACTCTGCATATGCAAACTGTCTCAGCAGAAGACACTTCTCAGATTTTCCACGTTTTCCTCACACTACCTGTTCAGTAACGGCTAATGAGACACTGAATGCCGAATAACACAGCGTTGAAGTGCTGTTGTTTTCTTTCACTAACTTTTCACTCCAGATTCTTAGCGTGGCCCCTCGCCCCCTCTCCTGTCCTGTCCCTGCGGCTCTCTGGGTCCCCTCAGGCCCTGCTCTCCGCTCTCAGTGGCAGCGTGGATGAAGCAGAGCAGCTCCGAGGATGCTCTAAGCTGCTCTTGGGGAGCGGAGTGCCAAGTGGTCTGATATCCCCGGATAATTCACGCAGACGGCCCGCAGTTGAAGCAGCCGCTGCCTGGCCCCAACGCGTTTCCAGTGGCCGAAGGACGCCTGGTACGGAGAACTGCTGACGTTCCCTCAACGTGGGCAGCGGAGGGCACTGGGGCCTCGGCCGAGGGCAGCGCAGGTTCGGGGACCAAGCGTGGAAGGAGCTTGAGGCAGAAGGGTCTCGGGACGGAGCAAGGCTCCGCTGTTACTTACACCGTTGTTGACAGGGATCAGCAGTTGACAGTGGCTGTAAGAAACATTGTTACAGAGACGGACCAGAGATGGGACTAATGAGCAGCTGTTAATCTTCACGTTTCTTACTTTTCTGTAGGTGGAAGATGCACTTTCTCCTGGGCTTACCTGGATTAGGCCACTGTCGACTTTCAAATGCTCCACACCTTTTCTTTTTGGCAGCGTTCATCTGATACCTGCTGACGCACATAAAGCAGGAAGGTAAATTACCTTTACAGTCGTTGTTTCTGGAGCAGAACATACTTATGGGATATTTAGAGGTTCAAATGAGCAATTTAAGTTTGTCAAAGGAGGCTTGAAATTCTGTTGTGAATAAGCCCTACCACTCCTGTTTTCTAAAAACATTGTTTCTAAAAGAAAAACATGTTTCTAAAACATTGATGTTTCTAAAACATTAAAAATTACTGCAGAATGTTACCATTTAACTATCAGAATTACTTCTCTCTTTACTTCCTTGCTATCACTTGAAACTTTCATGTGATTTGTAGTTAAATCGAACTCTTTGCACATATATTGCATATTGAAACTGCATTCAGACTTTGAGCACGAAGTTAACAGGCAGAGCACAACAAACTTCTTTTGTGCACTTGGCTGAGTAAACAGCCATCTTCGGATGCCCTCTACCACTTCTTTGGATTAACACGCAAAATGGTTTAGGCAGTTGTGATTTTACCCATCAAAGTAACAAATATCCCCAGTTTCCTATGGAGCTGACACTCACTCGCTTTCTTTTTGAAGGATCTGTAGACGAGCAGCAAACCCGAGGCCTGTTCTTACAGGCGCCGGCTGCCAGGCTCTAGCAGCAGGTGCCTGCTGTGTCCACAGTGCCCTGCCCAGCGTACGAGCTTTAACTTGCTAGCTCAAACATACACACCCCCCCTGAGTCACAAACTTAGTATGATCCCTACCACACGAGTGTGAAGAAGGGCATGACATAAGGCAACTGCAAGTGCAGAAGAACTGTTATACAACATTTTTAAAACAGATTTTTTTTAACGAACCCGTAACACTAAAGTGCATTCAAGAGGGTGGCCAAGCTTCGCGCATGACTGACAGCTGGGACTGTGCCAGGAGAGAGGCCTGCGAAGGAGCCCAGAACGCCAGGGACAGCAAGAAGCAAACGTGAAAGGTTTGTGCAGAGCATCGCTGGCTCCCCGGGATACATGTGCACCTCGAGTCCTGTTCTGCATTTTTCATTCGTTAAACGCCCTCGGCCCTGCCCCTGCTCCCAGGTGGCAGGATGCTGTCGTGCGGCTCTTCCAGAGGGCAGCGGTGTGACAGGCAGGCTGGTCGGCCTTCCCTGCCACAGACTGCCTTCACTTGATTTATAGCTTCACACTAACTTGGTAGCAGTGAACAAATAAACCTCAAGTTTTATTTTCAAAACAGCTGCTCGCTGGGGTAGTTTGTTTCAACCACGATCTGATCCTTGCAGCCAGAAGCCTTTTAGATCTTAAATCTGTAGCCAAAATGCACTGTAGGCAATGCAGCCAGGGATAAAGCCTCCTCTGAAATGCTACAAAGTATTTGCATTTTATAGGAATCAGAAAGCAACAATTTGTTTTTTTTTTTTTTTTAAAAAAAAACTATTAATCCTGTCACAGCACGATTATGCTGGAATGGCTGGATTTACTTTTTGTCCAGTTTGCAAGAACATCTGTACATGAATCCAACCGTCAATTACTTTAAAATCAATCTTTAACATAAAATAATGGCAACTAAAGAGAAATGCAGCATGGAAATTATATTTTTTACTCACATAGAAGTGTTTTTCATGAACAAGACATTTTAACAGGAATAATGCAAAGGTATGTAGTATTTTAATATAACCATGCATTAACCAGAGAATATATTTTAGCTAAACCATAATGCACAATTTTTCATGAGTTTGCATCCAGATTTTTTTTTTCATATCTTCTGCTTCAGAGTCAATTATCTGAGACAAGGATTATTTTAAATTATAAGATTGCATATTGGCAAAGTACAGTATCTCACTTAAGTGTTCTAGGTACTACCCCAATGCCAATAGTTAGCAAAGGCGTCAGTGAAATGCACTGCCACCTCCTGGTGACCCATTCTGTGATCTGGAAGATGAGAAGAGAGTCAGGACAGACGCTTCAGTACTGAAAGGGTAAAAGGGTTTGTTGAAAAGTTTCAGAGCCTACACAGATTAATACACTGGGACACAAGTTTGCCTGGGACTCATGTTATGTTCCACTGGTTCCAGATAAAGTTCTCACTTAACAATACTATTTATCAGCTCTCAAAATTACAGAAGCTTAATATCAATAAACCTTCTCTTGACATGTTCAAATGAACCCTGTATATAACTGCAAAGTCAGAGCATTTGTATCATGCTCTGTAGCTGTGGAGAAAGAGAAGTGCCTATCAATAATACTTTAATTTTTAATGCTATTTTTAATTATCCTCACAGCAAGTTACCTCTGTATTGCAGTTATACTGCTCTAGTTTAGCTAGACAAAGTGGAGCTACTGACAGTACCAGAAAGCTTATTTTATCTCTTTGAGCAAACCGTTCCAACTTTACAACTCAGAGCCATAGGACATAAAAATTGTTATTAAGCTTCTATAAAAAAATATTTCCTGTATTAAACAAAGCATTCCTATATTAAATAAAAACATATCCTAAGAAAAGACATAGTATTTATTTTTCTTTTGGTGTAATTTCATTTAAAAAACATTTATTAAAAATATCCACCAGTGGATCTGCTGTCTTCATAACTAGAAGGTAGTACTTCATGAAACAGTCCATACAGTTATTTACATTTGTTCATATCTTAGATTTTTCCATTTTCAAGGCTCGATCCATGAATCGGAGGCTCAACAATCAGTCTCGGCTCTATCAATGCATCCCAACTTTCAGTTATCTGTGAAAAAAAAAAAAACTTAGCATGTATAAGCTACGTAGGTAGATGGGAATTTCTTCTGCATTATGTTTTGTCTGGACTTGAACAACAGCGCTACTGAACAAAGATCACAGACTCTTCCTCTGATTTAGGGATCTTCCTAATGACTCTCAACTTTCATACTGTATTGTTTTCTTACCCGTATCTTCCCATACCCAGTGGATCAAGTGGTAAGCCTGTACAAACTGATACTCTAGATACAATATTATTTATTAGCCAAAACAAAAAGTTACACAGTTTGATGACTGCTTTTTGAATAACATGGAAGAAGTGATTGTTATATTGTAATCATATGCAGGAATGATTATTTTTGTTTTTATGTATTTTCATCAGATGCACTATGAAAGAAATTTTACTGAAGTGAACAGCATCATAAACCAGGTAATGTATCATCTGTGTGAAACACTGCAACAGACTTCAAAACGAGACACGCATGTTACCTTTGTATCCTGAGAAACGGCGTACTCTATCAGCTCAGCTCCATCTGCAGACTGGTAAACCAGATCAAACTTCCCTGGCTCTTTAGCCACTTAAAAAAGAAAAACAGCACAAAACAAAAAATGCCCCAGTTCAGTTAACCATAAACAAAAAGATATAAATTTTCATAATATTTAGAAAGCTAATCAAGCAGTTTTTAGTGATTACTCCAAATAGCTGCAATAAATCATATCCCAGGGGTTCAGAGAATCACCTGAGCTATATTACTCTGTATTGTGTTACCATTTATCATACCAAACAAAACAGCCTCAGCTCCTTACATTAGTAATTTATTTGGGTTGGGACTGCTCTTTAGTATCTTTTGAGTTCAAAACTTTCATTACATCAATAATGTTTATAATGGTAAAGAAAAATCTTGAGATTCTGAGATTTTGAGAATGGAATTTGTGAAAGGGGACTTGAGGAAACTGGAAATACTCCTGAAACAGGAAGTTTGCCTGGAAACCATCACTTTCTAGGGGATGTACGTGACAAGATGCATTCAGCATCCTAAGGTACATATACTTGCCTGCAGGTGATGAAAGGATCTCAAGCTCTATCTGTTTTTTATCAGCATTCCAACTGATTATTTTCCCCTCCTTCATAAAACAACAAGAAAAGAGTCAGATACGGTATACTTCAGCATGGGATAACTATTAGAACCACTGTGATACTTAAGCACAATTAGAGGAAGTATGTGTTTGTTACCTATTTTTATCTCAGTGCAAAAAATCTGCAAAGTACTAGAACTCAGTAATCTGCACTTAGTAGCACCAGTAAACCAGAAGATTTTCATTCCCTCAGCCCTTGTAGTTAAAATCATTATTTAGCCAGAAACCAAGTTATTTGAAGTGTCTACAAAATCTACTTGCACTAGTTTCAAGAATTTGTCTTGACTTCAGACAAACAGCTAAAGATGCCAGGATGGCTATATTTTTCTACCAAAGGTCTGCCTTTTTGTCATCTCTTTAAAATACTAATGATCAGTAATAGTACTTGCATTTTTTTCAAAAATTACCACAGCTTCCAAAGTTTTTTTTTTATTAGTTTGATTTTTAGAATTTCAATTTTTTACTGCGGCACCAAACAGTCTATGGAGTCAACTGAGGGAGATGAAAAATACTGTACAACTTCAAAACATTTAAACTTTATCTTGTCTATGACAGTCCTGCAAGTGAATTAAGAAAAAAGATGTAAAGAACAACAATACCTTATAGTCTGAAACTTCAGGACTGTAATTATCAGTAAGTTCCAAGCGCTGTTGAAAGAAACACAAATAAGAAGTGACAATTTCTCCAGATCTTTGGTGATGCCACCTATACCCAGACATGGCTTCCTCAGTGAGAGAAAAGTGCAAGAACTGAGCCTCCCACTCCTGGATCCTGATGCCTGTAACAGTCCCAGCCAGTCTTCCAGGACTCACTGCTCCGGAGGGTTTCCATTCGGGTCATGCTGTAAAAGGAGATCAGGGAGAAGGATCCCAGTCTCCTTAGCTGCAGTGACATCATTTTTCTTTGCTTTTTGATTTTGCAGTGAAGTAGAATTATTCATATGGGGGAGAAATAACAACATAGGGTATTTTTTTCTTTTTATAGCATCTAGTTTTAATGCTGAATTTCCTTAAACGTAACAAAGAGAGAAGTAACATGCTTCATTAGGGCATTCTTGTTTAGACATAAATCTTGGAAATACATTTTGTGAAGGAGCTTGGACTGTCTTGTGTGCTAGGGAAGGGAGTCACTGCAAACATACGTGGAAATTCCCACTGAAACAAATGTGAAGACAACATTTCTCTGCTTATGTTATACAAATTCAGCAAGTTCAAAGAAAGTGCATTTCACTTAAATGTGTGTACTCAAAACCTTTCTAAAATCAAAGTAAAATTGAAGCAAGACATCTTAGGCCAAAATATTTTTAAAGCCAACAATGGAAACTGTAATAGTTTCTAATATATGGGAAACTACTAGGTTAGAAAAACATACTGAGAGGCGCAAACTATTTCAAAGATGCCTATGAACATTAGACACAACAAGTCTTGGCTTCTGAATGACTTGCTTGAATTTAGAACAAAATGTTGTAAGAAGAACAAACAATTAGGACAAAGAGGACTCTATGGATTTCTAATTCTTATATTTCTACAGTAACAGTCCCACAACAAGGCAAGCTGAAATTCTTCAGTGTAAGCTTTTGGTCATCAGGACTATGCTATCTGTATCGTGTCCTGCAAAATTTCCAGCGGCCCAAATGAAAGATTTTCAGCTGCTAACATTTTAGATTTCACAAGTTCTTTACCTTAAAGGCAATTCTTTCTCCCACTTGTGGTGGGGCAGCTAGAAGAGGTAATACACTATAGTTTCTCTTGGGGACCTCCACAGGATTCTGTGAAAGAAACAGTAAACCCACTGATTTAATTGCTGTATTAATAAAAACAGAAGACAATGTTTTGCTGTACGAATTATACAAAATTCTGAGAAGGATAAGGTACAAATTTAAGTGCTTTGTATTAAGAAATATAATCATTTAAATATTACTTGATAAACATTTCCTCAGGCTGCTAAACATAAATACTCTGAGATTTATTACATTAAGAAACTATCAGCCTTTATCCTATTGATTTATTTCTGCTTCTGTAATGATGCTTATCTTATAGATCATTTTTGTATAGTTCAAACTGCAAGAGAAAGGTGACTAATGAGTGCATGAGTCACTCACCTGCACAAGAACAGAAGTGTTTGTTATCGCTTCATTTAGTTGTCTCTGTTTCTGGCCTTCACTGTCGTAGTTATAGAAGAAGTCCTGTTTTTCTCCTCTCCCACGGCCACGGCCCCTCATCATCCCACGAAACCCGCGGCCCCTTGATCCTTTCCAGAAGTTTTCATCTCCTATTCCTCGTCCCCTTCCGAGAACCGGGCTGGGCAGTGCTCCTTGAACACTGGCTGGTGACTGTTTATCACCATTTTTTACTATGGAACTACTCGGTCCAGCGTTTGCTTTGGTTTTTTTAATAACATGTGTTTCTGAATCTGAGCTATCAGACTCTGAAGAGGAGGTCTCTGCATTGGGAGCCTTCGGGGTGCTGGTTTTTACAGAGGCTGCGTTATTAGGCAGTGGCTTTGTCTTTGTGGCGCTGTTTTGTGCTGTTGCCACTTTGTCATCCTCTGCGCTTGAGTCAGAATCGGAGCTAGAGGACTGGGACTTTTTAGATTTTTTACTAACCGCGGTCTTCGTGGAGTTTTCAACTTTAGACTTTACAGTCACTTTACTAGAAACACCAGTTTTCACATTGGAATTTGTGGCAACCTGGGATGTGTTTCTGGGAAGTGCTGCTACCACAGGTTTACGGGAAGATTTATTTTGTTTTGTATTTACTTCACTGCTCTCACTGTCGGATGATGTGCTGGAAGAATCAGAATCTGAAGCTCCCACTGTCTTGTTCCTGGACTGTGTTGCAATCTTTTTGGTGTTATTTTTACCAGAACTTAGAGGAAAGGTATCATTCACCTGTTCTAAAGCCATCTTTGCTCCAGCAGCCTTTGAATGCTTTCCATCCTTCCTTTTTGTTGCCAAGTCTTTCTCACTCTCTGTTTTTTTAAGCTTTTTTAATTGGTCAGTAGAGCTTTCCTCCTTACCTTCTGTGAATCTCTCTCTTCCACTAATTTCTTCCTTCCTTTTTCTTTTCTTATACTTCTTTTGAGATTCCCAGCTATTCACAGAGGTTTCTTCCCTGCAAGATGGGTAATCAGGATTACGTTTATTCCTTTTCTTTTCCCTTTTGTGTCTGTCTTCTTCACTTCTGGAGGATCCTCCGTCTTCCAGCTTTTGTCTGTGCCTTTTTTTGTCTTGCCTTGATGCGCAAAAAAAGCTGTTGTTTATCTCCTCGGAATCATCTGCCGTTACCTCCTCCAATTTCACTCTGTCAAAAAGCCAAACACAGCGCTAGCGGCTCGGTGTCGTTAACGCATCAGCGCCTCCGCCCCTCGGTGACCCGCGCACGGAGCCGGGGTGCTCCGGGGGCCGCGGCGGTCGCTCCCGGGCAGTCCCCAGGGCTGCTGCCCGCCGCCGCCGCCCGGGCGGCCCTGGCCTTTCTCCAGCCTCCCGCCCCCCCGACCCCCCGCTTTATTTTCTCGGATTCCGGGGTTTTTCGGGGCCGCGGCCGGGCGGTTCCGCCGCCCCGGGCCGGGTCGGGCCGGGCCGGGGCAGCGGGGTCTCCCGGGCCGTGCCGTGCCCCCGGCGGCCCCGGCCCCCCGGCGGCCCCGGCCCCCGGCCGTACCGCAGCGAGTCGTTGTCCCGCACGAGGCGGGCGCTCTCGGTGGGCGGCAGCAGCGCCCCCTCCAGGAAGAGGCTGAGGCGGGCGCGGCGGCTGAAGCCGAAGCGGTGGCGGATGAGGCTGAGCAGGTCGGTGACGAGGCGCACCTGGCCGGGCTCCAGCAGCAGCCAGCACAGCGCGCAGCCCGGGCTGCCCGGCGGCGGGTAGTCGAAGAGCAGCCGCAGCCGCACCGGGCCCGGGCCCGCGCCGCCGCCGGCCGCCGCCATCTTGGGGGAGGGGAGGGAGGCGGCTGAAGGGGGTGGGAGGAGGGAAGACGGCGGCGCGCGTGGGACAAAAGGGGCGGGAGCCGCGGCCGCGCCCCCTGCGGGCGGGCGGGGCGCGCACCGCTCCGCAGCGCGGGAGGCCGCGCGGGAGGCAGCGCCTGAGGCAGCGCGAGCCGCCGCCGCCGCCGGGATGGGGCTGCCGCTGCCGCTGCTGCTGGCGGCGCTGGCGGCCGGTGAGGCGGGGAGCGGAGCGGAGGGGGAGGCGGCGGCGGCCTCCGGTGCCCGGGGCCGGGCGCCTCGCGGCGGCGGCGGCGGCGTTACGGGCACGCGCCTGGCGGCGCGGAACAGGCTCGGGCCGAGGCTCGGGAGCGCCCTGGCCCCGGGACACCGGCCCCTCCCCGGGCTGGACCCCCCTCCCCGGGCTGGACCCCCCGTCCGTGTCCGTCCCCGTCCCCCCCCCGGGCTGGACCCCCCTCCCCCGGGCTGACCCCCCCCCCCCGCCTCCGTCCCTAGGTGCCGCTCTCGAGCAGCCCCGCGGGCCCAAGGAGCTGTGGGGGTACGTGCAGGTGCGGAGCCAGGCCCACATGTTCTGGTGGCTCTACTACGCCGACAGCCCCGGCAAGGGCTTCGCGGAGCTGCCGCTCGTCCTCTGGCTGCAGGTGAGCGCTGCGGCCTCCGGCGCCGCCCGGGCCCCGAGCGGGCGGCGGGGGGCGGCGGGGGGCAGCCCGGGACGCGCCGCTCGGCCCTGTCCCGCCGAGAGCCCGTGGCCTCGGGAGGGCTCGGCGGGGAGGGAGCCGAACGGGTAGAGGCGTGGAAAAAATTCTGTGTGAGAGCGAATAGGGGAGACTGTGGCTGGTTAGCGCTTGGCCTCGTTCGGCTGGAGGTGATAAAAAGCAGCGGTGCGTGGTCCACGTTCGCCCGCAGCGGTGCGTTTCAGAACTCAGCGGTGAATATAGCTACAAGCGGCTCGGTCGCTCTCCTTCTGGGTTCGTTCCTCAGGGTGAAATGCATGTGCTGTGCGCCCTGATAACACCGGTGACTTACAGTCGTTGGCGTGTGGCCGACTTCTGCATTCAGTATTAAGGGGAAAGGTTTTCGAATTGCGCTTGCGTAATGTGGTTCATCAGATGCTTTCACAAATGGGTTACTGCTTCCCTCTTAAATCTTTGCCTTCAGAAATAGCATGTGTGCACGTAATTAAAGAAAATGAGGAAGAAATCCTTTTTTTGGGGGGGGGGGGAGGAATTAGTATGTAAAGCAAAAGGTATTTTTTAAATTTAAAATATGACATTCTACTGGATTTCTTTTATTATTTTCCTGTCTCCCATATCCATACCACGCTGCCTTTTAACTTATTTTTCATTTTGTGTTTCCCCATAGGGAGGTCCAGGATCTTCAGGCTGTGGATTTGGAAACTTTGAAGAGATTGGTCCATTAGACAAAGAAATGAAACCAAGAAATACGACCTGGGTATAGCAAAGAGTTCAGCCTCTAATTATTGACTGAAAGGCATGCATGTTGCTTGTGGAAGCAGATGATTGCTAAGCAAAAATGCCCACAGAGCAGTTTTCATTTTAAATTCAATAGAACTACAATATTTCATCTTGAAATAACGTGCTTAGTAAAATGGCTGAAATAAATAGTCTTGCCAGTAACTGAAGAATAGGCCTATTGATTTGTTTTTTAGAATGTGTGGACTTGCATAAATTTGTGAATAAATTTGGGAATTGGCTGGGAAACCAAAAATAGGGTAATTCTAGAAAGATATTATTTCAGATCATAGCTTTACTGCATACAGGTGTATAACCAATGGCTCTCGATTATGAGTCTAGTATGATCTTCAGGCAGCACCAAATTACAGCTGCCAGGGAAATTAGAGGTTTATTTACCAGAACGCTCATGTGCTCTAAGCAACCAGTCGTCTAAGCCTGTGTCAGTCTGTGGTTCCCTGGATCGAATGGGTGATATGCCTTGGATGACTGGGAGTTTTGGGTGCCTTTCTTTGCAGACCAGGCAAATCAAAAGATCTTGTGTTGTACTACTTTATTTTATGAGCCTTTCTGCTTTGAGCCCTGTTAGCTCTCTCTGTGCTGATATTTTGATTTTATTTGTATGTTTGTAACAATATAACTAGGCATTTGCTATAGCAATCTGACAAAAAAAACCCAAAACAAAAATTTATTATTTAGTATTTTACTTCACATTCTAACAGACAGAAGTCTTGCCTGTACCCTTCTCTGGTGTTAGACATGCACCTCCCTTTTCTGCAAGTTCTTTCATAATCAGAGATTCAATGGCTCAGTTAGACATTTATGCTGTCAAAATCAAACTTTTCACCTACACTCTGCTGCTGTTGGTGGTTGAACTGACTGAGTTTTCTTGCAAACCTGCTCTCTGCTTGTACAGTTGCAGGCAGCCAGCATCCTGTTTGTGGATAATCCTGTGGGTACTGGATTCAGTTATGTAGATGATTGTAGTTTGTTTGCCAAAAACATTACAGCAGTAGTCTGTGATATGATGGTTTTTCTTGGAGAATTCTTCAGGTCTAGGACAGAATTCCAGGTAAGTGATTTAAGTTCTTGCTTAGTCTGATGTTTTGCTTTGCTTTTAAGCAGATCTCAAATGGAATTAGTGAAGTGCTAGAAAGAGGGTATTAACAGCCTTCTAGATTGGCAGTGTTTGCTATGAGGTGGTACACAGCTGGTGGGAGGTGCTGCAGGTATAACCGGTGCCTTCTGTTTTCCACAATTCAGAAGTAGTATTTCAAATTGCTGTCTTGGGTGGCAGATGAGCAAAAGGGTGCATTATTGTGCCCTTTGTGATTGGAGGAGCATGTAGGATCAGGGATGTTTTTAGTTCCAAAATACTGAAGTGCCTGCTTCAGAACTTCCACCAGTAATTACACCAGGAAGCTGTGGAAATCTGACCTGCAAGTTAGAATCAGAAAATATCCAGCGTTTCAGACTGGGAGGTAAAGAGCCAGAGCCCAGGGTCTGTGGGCCGTGGAAGGTGGATAGGGGGTATGTTGTGCCCTCGGCCTAACAGATTTGTTGTTATCTCTCTCCAGACCATCCCATTCTACATATTTTCTGAATCTTACGGAGGTAAAATGGCTGCTGGCATTGCTTTAGAGCTGCATAAGGTAAGTAGTTGGAGGATGGAGTTCTCTTTTCACTTACAATGAGTGTTCTACAAGTACTTAAGGAGAACTAAGTTCTAGAGTTGTGAATATCCAAGTAAAAGTTGCTTTTTGTTTTTCTCTGATTTACCAAGGCAGTTCAAAAAGGGAGCATAAAGTGCAATTTTGTTGGAGTTGCTCTTGGAGACTCATGGATTTCTCCTCTAGGTATGTTCAAAATCCTCAGACTGTGGGAGGTTTTTATTTTTGTTTTTTAGTTGTTTGTTTTAATTGTTCGATAGGTATCTCGAAAATGCCAGTCATGAATTAATCTCTAGAGGGTCCACTAAATCAAAACACCAAAAAGAAATATTTAAACATTACAAGCTGTGATCAAACATACCTACCTTTAGAACACATAGAGATTATGAAAGCTCTGAGAGCAAAGTCAGCAAGGAACATACTAGCATTTGAAGTGGAGTGGTGGCAAAATGTCCCTACAAATCTCTACAGCCTCTAAAGTATTTGATAAGAGAGTGCTTCTCTTAAAATGTGGCCACCAAATGTTGAAAGTGAAGTGTGTGTTTGTTTTCACAAGAAGGCCTTGTGCTGGGAACTGATGTGCTCCTTGACCTGGAGGAGACACGGTGTGTGTCTGGTGGAGGACAAAAAACAAACTGAAGGATTCTTGGTCCTGCAGTGCAATTTGCAAGGGCAGGCTCCACAGACTGTCTGGGGCATGAGAGAGTATCAAGCTAACTCCTACCTCTTAGAAGGATCAGCTGATCCTTGAGCCTTTATCAATTAGTTTTGAAAAATTGTTTTATAACTAGATTTTTTTTTCTGTAGTGTTTGCAAATAGATCAGTTCAGACAATGTCCATTGTGTTGTCAGATGTATCCCTATGTTCTAGCACTGTGTGGCAGTGCTGGAGTTCAAAACACTTTGAGAGCTTCTGTCTGCTGCTTTAAATAAATTTCACTGATTGATGTACAGGGAGTTAATAGCATTGTGGTTGTTTTATTGGTTCTCAGGATGTGAAAAGAATCTGCTCTGGGGTACATAAACTTTGAGCTAAACAGAGCTGACAGTACCTTTTTACTGGGTAGTTCATCTTCATAAACTTTTGTAACAGTCATTCATGCTACAATAAAAGGAAAGTAAAGGAAAACTATTGCAGAAATTCAGATGTTTGAAATTTGTTGTGTTTCTCTAGATTCTGTGCTGTCTTGGGGACCCTACCTTTATAGCACCGTAAGTATCTTCTTAAACATGTGTTTGTTGCTCTGAACTTGTACTGGCAAACAGTATAACATTGATGCACGCTGATTTTTTTTTAAGGTCAGCTCCTAGCCAGTATAAAAACCCTAATGCATGGAGATTGTTGGTGAGAAATTAACATCGAATTACAAGTGAAACTGTCCTCCTCTGTGTTTGCCTTCCAGTCTCTCCTTGATGATCAAGGTCTAGCAGAGGTGACTGCTGTTGCCAAAGAAATAATGGTGGCAATAAACAAAAATCAATACGGACTGGCCACTGAGCTCTGGAGCAAGGCTGAAGGTGTCATTGAAGAGGTGAGATCTTCTTCAACCAATGTTAATAAGTAACGGCCAAGCTAATAAGGTGCTTGTGGAGGTACACAACTTCAGGTTACGCTTTCTATGAGTACCGGATGGGTTTGCATCCTCCATCTCCCTGCCCACTCAGCTCAGCCAGTACATGATTTATGACAGTGCTGATAGAAAAGAGTTATTTGTTCACTGAGCACCGCAGTCTGACTAAAAGTTTCAGCTTAAATAAGACATCTCTCCTTGAAAATTGTGTGTTCTGATTGTTAAAAACTGCATCCAGCAAGACATAAATTTCAAGTTAACATAGATTTCTCTATTTAAAGAAGTAAAATAGGCGCATAGGACAGAAAGAACCTCAAGTAATGTCCTGTTATTGTACGTAAATGTATCTTGTTACTTACCAAGTCCTGGCTTAAAATTGGGTATATTTTTACTCTTATTTTTTCTTTCGGAGGGTTGCTACAAAATCTCACTCTTTCTTGTGTTTTAGTACAAGTAAGCCTCTGCTTTCCTAAAACCGTAAGACTAATCCCGGAACTGCTTCCTTTCTCTCTCTCATTCTCTCCCTCTTGTTTTTATTTTATTTTGTGATAGTGCTTTGCATATTTGCATATTTGGTTTCAGTTCTAACTGTTGAACTTTGGAAGAACTTGTGGTTTCTGTTTTGCCTTTCTCTGCATGTCTGTCTGCCTTTCCCAGCTGCAATACAGCCATAAGGGAGCAGGCACTTCAGTTTCTCCAGCTATTGCAAGCTGATTTCTGACTTATGCATCAGAACATTAAAGATTCAGAAGGTGAATAAAGGGGAGCCTCAGGAATCTGAGTAACATCTCTAATGGCAACACCAATCACATTTCTTCCTTTGGATGCAGGCTGTCTACTCTCTGCATCAGAACTGCCGGTCTGCAATTCTTAGACTTGTGCAGATGTCAGCAGTTCCAACAGAGAGATGACTGATATCAATCACCACTCTTTTGAGGAAGCGTTTGGGTGGTTGAAAATTGTAGGTTTGGAGGGAGTTGAGCAACAGGCTTTATCAGGCCAGATGTAGCACAACAGGGCATCTGAGAGCGTCAGCTGTCACTAAAGCTTTTCTCTGTAATGAGCAGGGAGAATCTACAGCCATTTTCAGGTTGTAGGACTCCTTGTAGTTTCACAGCCATTTCACAGAAGTAAGTAGCATCTGTGGCACTGCCAGTATCTGAACAATGAAGACTTGAGAAGACCCTTCCCCACTTCTCAAAGCAAATATAGAACCATTTTTTTCCATAAATATCTTCCTCAGATGTAGGCCAAGAGGCAGGTTGCAGAGTCCTTACTAATTTTCCTTTTCAGAAAGGAGTCTGTTCCACATATCTGAGAAACATTTCTATTACAGTGTTACTGAAATTGTGCTTTCAGAATACAGACAATGTGAACTTTTATAACATCATGACTAAGGATGTTCCACAAATCGAAGCAAATGAACAAGAAAATCTCCATCTCAGTAAGTAATATTTAAATACTTGAGTAAGAGAGACCTATGTTTGCATTCCCACACCTTCAACTCTGATACAGCCTCAATTTAGCACGTCTTGAAAATGGGGCCTTCAAATCTAAAGAATGTTGATTCTCTGAACAGAATGTGGAACAACCCTTCTGTAGATTACACCTCCACCTATACATCCTGCACGCATTACTCTGAGGAAGTAGTTAGTATAATTGCTGCATAGTTCTATGATTTCTAAATTACTTCCTCTTAATGTCTTTCATTTCTGTCTTCAAGTTAGAACACAAGAATCTCATCCGTGCAGGGTGTCTGATTAGACTGTTAATCAGTGATCCTTATGTATCAACATGAAAATAAATGAATTTACAGTTTCTTTTAATCTCTTGTTCTGTTTCTGTTGGCTTCAGCAGAGAAGGCGAACAGCACAGTTTACTCTCAAAAGTAAAAAAAAAACACTGCAGCTCGAAAATGGTCTGCTGAAAAGAAGGAATTATTTGTGCCAAACAGCTAAAGCAGAAGTTGGTTCCTGGAAAAAAAAAAAGCGCATTATTAGCCAGAACTAGAAATGGAGAGTTGGGCTCTTCCCATATTATCTTCTAACCTAAGTAAGGGCTGACTTCAGTGGTTTCTACTGAAACCTTACATTTTAAAAATAAGCAAATCTTCCTCTGTGGTGTTGCATTTCCATTAGAAAGAGTTTGACAGATGTGATTATAACCCTGAAGGTTGTTACCTAGGCAGGATGACTAAATGTGCCATTAATCAAAGTATTTTCTTTCTTTTCAGTTAGACTTTATCAGCGCCATGTCAAAAGCATGCATAAGGACAGCCTATATGATTTTATGAATGGACCTATCAGAAAGAAGCTAAAAATTATTCCAGACTGTGTGAAATGGGGAGGTACTTTCCTGTCTTCTAGCATGGATCTCTTAAGTGCTGTATGGCTTCCACAGTATTGCGATCTGTAGGAAGATGCTTTGATGTCTGCAGTAAGCAGTCACATTAAATTCTCATTATCCTTGGGCCCGAGAGGAGGCTGTGTTCTTAAAAATAAGTGTTTAACAGGGCAGGCCTGTAACAGCAGATGTAGTTCTGTTTCTCATTGTAGTGTTTGTATCTCCTTTTAGCATAGAAGCTTTAAAAAAAAGGGGGGGAGGAAGATAATCCCGTGTTTCAACAGCTGATTTCTGTTTGTTACTCAGCCTTGTTGAAAGAATTCCTGTCAGTTCTTCCCTGCCAGAAAGCTGGCATCACATAGTGCTCTGTGGTGTGTGGGAGATGGTGTAAAACAATAAGGAAAGGTTAAGGGATTGATTAAAGCAACCCTGTGTGTTTAGCGGGAGCCAGAAGTGCCACTGTGATGTGTGAGCTGCAGAGGGAGCATGGCTGGTTTCTGGTTCTCTAGTTCCTCGAACTGATAAATCGCTGACTGTTGCTGTGTGCTAGGGCTTGCTTTTGTGCAGCCATAAACCAGGACCCTTAGCTAGTGCTTGTGTCCAGCCTTGGGTATGACATTCTTTATCAGTTAAATGTTTTTTTTCTCTCCTTTCTGGCTCCAACTAGGTCAGTCCAAACAAGTCTTTATAAACATGGCTGAGGACTTCATGAAACCGGTCATTGATATCGTTGATCAGCTTTTGGCAGCTAATGTCAATGTTACAGTCTATAATGGGCAGCTGGATCTCATTGTTGACACCATGGGTAAGGGGCTTTTTGTCGGGGGCTGGGAACAGAACATGCGAAGAGCAGAACATGCGATCACCAATCACACTTGTACCTGGATCTCTTCTGCAAATCTCCTGTCCAACCATCAACGCTTAAATACTTCAGTCATAACTGAATAGCTCTTAAAATGTTATCTTTACATCCCTCTGAGAGAGGCAGTTCCTTTACTCCCATTATACAGCTGGGGAATGGATCTGCGACACCAGTAATTGCTTTGTTTCAGTGAAGCCCATAAGTAATTAGGTAGCTAATAATTTTCCTAATTCTTTAGGAGATATAAATGCATGCATACAATCATTCATAAACGAAGAGAGAGGATAGATGAACGTTGAGACTGCCCTCTATTCTCCTGCCTTGCCTTGAAATCCCTGTACTCTGGGACAAAAACCGTATCCTGCTATAGATTTGTGCAGAACACAGCTCAGCCTTCAGTGAGTGGCCCACAGCAGAAACCCCGGTGCATGGGGAGGTGCAACAAGGGAGCTGGTAATTAGTCGGGCAGGGTGTGGCTGAAGAGCGACTACGCCTGCTGCTCAGTAACGTGTGTAGACACCTGTACGCGTTGGCTGTTCATGGGCTTTGTTTGTCCTTTGTTGCTTCAAAGGCGCAGACTTGATAATCAAGTGGCGGTTGGGGGCCAGGCCAAGTATTGCTGGAATGCCTCATGCTGTGAGACTGCTGCATTCTTTGTTTGCTTTTTCCTGTTGATTTAATAATCTGCAGTCACAGGCAGCGCACACATCTTCCTGTGTTGTGAAAGGCTTTATCCTTTGGATCTCTTTCCCCACTTAGATATTCAAATGCCTTTCATGAACAACATAGCAATCAATAATTCAGGAAACAGAGTGTTTAGGCTGTCAAAACAGATTAGCAGTTAGTGGTGCTCCAATTTATCATATTTTGAGCTAAAATTGAGCTGCAGTTAATGTTTAAATTCCTCTAGTAGCTCAGAGGTCAGGTAAAGACAACAACCTTTTTTCCCTTGGTGTCCTGGAATTAGTTATCTTTTTGCTGTCTTGACTGCCACCTTCTCTGGCAGGCACCTGAAGACAGCCAGCCTTTCCAGGCTCTTCGTGCTAAGTGACTAGGACGGAGAATCAGTGGCCTATGTGGCACATGTCTTTTTTTTTTGGTTTCCAATGTGGTGTGGCTGATTCTTCTCCATGGCAGAATATTCAAGAAGATGTGTGAGGAATAAAGTGAAATATTTTAGAATTGCTAGGGCTACAGAGCATCTACAAGGTGTATATTCATCTTGGTTTCTACTCAAGCCTGTCTACTGCTGATACTAACACAGAGCATGAAAACAAAAGCTTCTGGAACCATCCATCTGCTGCTGAAAGCACAGCTGGATTGTAGGGAGAAGCAGGGCAGTGGATATATGAGTGGGTTTAGCTCAGTTGGTTAGTGTGGTGCTTAGTGTGGTGCTAATAATGCCAAGGTTGTGGATTCAGTCCCCATATGGGCCACTTGCTCGAGGGTTGGACTGGATGATCTCCAGAAGTCCCTTCCAACCTTACCAATTCTATGATTCTGTGATTCTCGTATCTCCATAAGTCTGTGATTGAGACTTAGAAGTAGGGAACAATATTTGCTTCTTCATCAAACTGTAAGAAAGCAATTATGAATCACGTACATTTTCACTTTTTGTTTTCCCCCCCACACCCTTCCATTGGTTTGTTTCAGCTTGTCCTGGATTGTTCACAGCCTTAGTCATTTTCTAAGCATAGCAAAATTGTTTTAAAAATCTGAATACCTAGAGACTTTCTACTCATCCTACTGTGTCAGTGTCTAATACAGTAGAGATCTGACTGACTTGTGACTCTCAAGTGGCTACATCAGTATAAAATCAAACATAACTCTGTTATCTCTAAATTAGGCCAGGAAGCATGGATTCGGAAACTGAAGTGGCCTAATTTGGATCAGTTCAGCCGGCAAAGGTGGAAGGCTCTCCACGTGTCTCCAGAATCCACTGAGACAGCCGCTTTCCACAAGACCTATGAGAACTTTGCTTTCTTCTGGATTCTTAAGGCTGGGCACATGGTAAGTAGTAAGTTTCTTAGGGTAGAACACACTGTTATCAACAAGAAAGGTAGCTTAAAAAAATTAAAAATAAATGTATTAGTTCTTGCTGTCTGCCTCTTTGTAGCAGCTGCTTACTACATGTTCTCATTCCTGTGATAGGTACCATCCGATCAAGGAGAAATGGCGCTGAAAATGGTCAGGATGGTGACCCAACAGAAGCACTAGGGAAGGGGAGGCCAGCTGGTATGGCTTCTTGCTGAGTGCCACTGTTTTTGCAGAATGCGAGTCCAGAATGAATAAACTGCAGGAGGAATGAGTGCTATTCGGACATGTATAATGTGTGCAAGCCTTTATGGAAAGGCCTGTTTCTCCTTGAATGATTTGTTGCTTTTGAATTTGTAAGCTGTGATTTGATGCCTTAATATTTCTCATAATGACTGTTCCAGTGGAAACTCCATTGTCATAAACAACTTGCTCTCAGAGCCTTTGCCTTTGTCTGGAAGGATTTTTTTTTTTTTAAAAAAAAAAAAAAAAAGCTTTTGTAAAATGCTGCCCTCCCATGAATGGTCCCTTATCTGAAAGCTTCTTGACTGAAGCTGATTGGCTTTGTGATAGAGTTGCTGTTTTTCTTGTCAGATAGCAAGCTGTTTTCATTAAGCTGTGGAACATTCCTTCCTTCATCCTCAGGCCTCTGCTTGAGTCATCCAGCTGGATTAGAAGCTGAAGACGTGGAGCTGCCAGGATAGAAGAGTTGCCCTGGAGGGTTTACAGTCCTTCCTGTCTCACTGAGGTGCCTGAGTTAGGATCCAAGACTCTTCAGGCTTCCTAGGCTATGGAAAGAGAGAAACATCCCCTAGAGGAGGATATGACCTTTGACGTTTCTCATCTGACCAATTACTTCTTCATTTTGTTCTCTTTAATGACCGTCAACCAAAATTTTGCCTTTAACCGTAACATCTAACAGCATATCCAACAGGAGCTGCTTTCTGCTTTCCCTTATGCTGAAGCAGAAGCCCTGTAACACCTTCCTGAGCAGAGGAGAGTCCTAATGGATAAAAGTCTGACAGCTTCTGAACTTAAAAGTGGAAAGAAGAGCATTACTTTAGCAATAATAGAATAATTCTTGAAGACAATAGCCATATTTAAAAGAAAATATTTAAGCTAGAACCAATATCTTTATCCGTATTTTTCTAGACCGAGTCTTGCCGACCTATAATGTTACAACTTTTTTAACAGTATAATGTCAAGAGAAGACTTGATCAGACATCATTTGACCTCTGCTTTGGAGCACAAAGTGACTGGTCTTTATCTGTGTCTGTAGGAGGCACAACAGCTTGTTCCAGTTGTCAGAATCCTAAATAAATAGCAACCTTCTAATTTCTCCAGCAACTGAAACTGTCACGAAATGTTTAATAATGTTGGCTTAGCAAGGACTGAGTCATAATGCTATGTAAACACATACACAGTCACCCAGCAGCTGGAGTATCGGTACCTAATAATTGCCTTCCCTTTTCCTTTTTTTCTGCTTGAGCTGTATTCATGTGAACTTTGGCAATGCAAATCTAGATTTCTTTTTTAAAGACAAAATTTTCAATAAATTCAGTAGGTTTTATTTAAGTCCTCTCTCTTGGACATCAAGTTGATTTCAGTGCCTGAAAATCTGCTCTCTTCTGTCTTGGCTTTGCAATGCAAAGTCCCTGCCAATGGGAGCAGATGCAGTCACACTCAAAAGAGAGGGAATGGCCCAGGATTGTGCTCTGCTGTGTGACTGCATCGCGTGATGAGGAACGTGTGCACTGAGGACTGGAGCCTGTCTCATTGCCTCCAGAGAATACGCTCCTCCACAGGTTGAGGGGCACCTCAGAATGGCCAGACAGGATCAAAACAGCATTTTTTTCTGTTCTTCCTGATTGAATATTAGATGAGCAAGAATGAGAAGGGTTCTAGAGGTATGGAAACGTGCATTCTTGGAATATTTTAAAATAATTTGCTGAGGAAGTAAGTAAACCTGGACAGTTTATTTGACTTGTAGCTCTGAGTCCTGATATTTTATATAGAATATATTGCATTATGCCTAAATAATTAATACTATAGGGCATGGTAGAGGGAAAGAATTGAGAAAGTTTCTTCAGAAAGCAGCATTTACTGCTATTCCTATGCTTTTCTGTCAAATGGGATATTCACTCACATGGCCTAGAGCTTGTGATAGGCCTGATACACCTGTTTCTCATACTGCTTTTTTAGTTTCTGCAGATTCTTTTGTTGGCAAAGAATTAGTTTAGGAGGTGGGGGCAGGAAGACATTTGGAGAAGGCTGGTGCTAATGACTTGTTGGTTTTAGGGGATAAGACAAATCTAAGTATATTAGAAGTCTGTCCCCGTAGGCAAAATACTTTAAATAGCATCAATTTAAATGCAAACACCAAATAAGCAGTAGTCCTTTAATATCAAGGAGAACTTCTTCCTTTTATTTCACCAAAGGCTAACTGTTGTATAACAGCTCTAGATCACCACAAAGGTAGGTCACCTGTCCGGCAGATGCTGAGGAAATATGTTCCTTTGAAAGGAATTTGAATCCTACTGTGTATCTGATTAGCAATATATACTTTGTCCATTTTGATTTCACGCAGTATGCTGTTTGCAGATAAGGGCTGTCACTTGGCAAATCTGTTAGACTGAATCATGCTAAATATTAATGATAAATATATATATATATGTGTGTCTATATATATAGACACACATATGTATGTATTTTACAGATGTAGGAATAGCCAAAAAGAAGACAGCCCAACATTTTTCTATCTACAGCTGCAGGTTTTGATTGCATAGGTAGCATAGGAGCCACTGGCTTATTTTGCTCACCATCAGTTGAGGATAATTTCCATGGAAACAAATCAACTGTGTTAAAGATCAATAATTCAGCACTGCCTCTCCTGCATAAACAATTTTGTCTCTGTAGTTCTCTGCACATTTTTTCAAAACCTAGGAAAGAAATCTAAAAGCTATTCACCATGTAATAAACAAGTGTTGTCGTCTGTCTCCCTTCACAGCCAGTGGGGCATAGAGGATAGTGGATAGCTGGACCCATGCAGTACAGCTTGAGAGGCTGGTGGGGACAGGTGAACACGGGAGGCAAGAGGCCTGGCGTGTTTGCCACCACAGGGGTATCATAGGCACCATACCTGTGTCTAATGCAACTCATGTGGTATGAGATGTTTTTACTGTGGGAAGAGTGAATCACATAAGCTGTTTCTAAAGGGATCTTGGGAGTGTGACCTTCATGCCTTTGAAGTTTGAGCAGTGGGCAGATAGATGTACTTTGTGGTGTCTTTTGTTTGTTTTTTGTTTTGTTTTTTTGTTTTTTTTTTGTTGTTTTTTGAAGGTGAACATTTTTGAAATGTTGCAACATTGCTTATCTTGAGATTCAGAGCCACAACAAAAGGAGGTCTATACTACTGAGGCAAGATGGAAATCTTGGAGCACTTCTTCATTGTCATGTTAAGTCCATTATCCTGTAAACATTCTGCTGTATGGCAGTGCAATTTGTGTGTGTCACTTCTAAACTCTGGGGTATGCTCATGTTTTTTCCAAATGGGGATTCAGTGAAAGGAGTAGCAATTTATCTGACCTAGAGACAGTGAGGGAAAGCATAGTAACAATTTGAGTAGAGCACAAAGTTCTTGTGCAAAGTTTCTCTGCAAACTCTTTGATATTTGCTGTATGATAGATTTAATAGTTAATGAGTAGCCTTAGCTCTTCTTGAGGACCAAGTGTGCTTACTAGCCTCTGTTTATGCGTTGGTTTTCTGTTTACTTTGTGGCTACAATGCTGTAGGAGGGTTGGAGGTCTCCGAAGGCTAAAAGCATGGAGATACCAAATGTCGCACTGTGGCTCTGCTGATCAGTATCTCCAGCTAGCATATTGCACAGATTTGAATCCAAAGTGCCCTCTCAGCCTGGCTGGGCTTTCGAACATAAAACTTGCTCATCCAAAACACTCACTTGGATGTCATTTAGGCAAAGGCAAGTGCAGATCCATAGAAGACTTGAGCAACAAGACCAGAGCGACTGTATCACAGGGAGGCAAAAACCATAGTATTGCTGACATGTCCTGGTGAACCCGATTCAAATTCAGGAGCTCATTTCTCTCCACGCCCCTAATTTTGTTCTCAGTTTCTGTATCAAAAGTCATAGGTAGACACCATAATGAATTGACCAATGTAGGTTTTAAAATGCTATCAATCATCTAAGCATGAGAGAGAGCTGGAATAACTCCATGTGCAAGCTGCAGCCAATAGATTTGATAATTCCTTCCATAATCAAATTTTTAAGGCAATTAGAAAGGCTGCTATGACCAGCCTGATTGAGCTGCTTTTCTAAGTGCTTCTCTGTTCCTAAAATGTTCTTTTCTAGACTGTTTCTTTTCAAGTGAGCTGGTTGCAGACTGTCATTGAAACAAAGTAGGCTCATTGCCATTAGCCCTAAAGCTAATTTGGTCCACTGATGGTTGTAGCATTAACAATGTTGCACCTACATTCTCTTGCATAAATATTTTTGTGCTGTCCTTTATCTCCTATTAGTCAGCAGACTTGGATTTAGTTCATACAGTCTGTCTTGAGACACAACAAGTAATCACTGTTTGGCTTTAGCATGGTGTATCGTGTTCTAATTTTATTATTATGTCTCAGATCTCATTGCTAAATCCAGCAGTATATGGGAATTACATTCCTTGTAGTCAAATATACTAAAATCACAGATGGAACTTATCTACTCAGTTGTGCAGTCTACCTTGAAAAGGGTAAAATAATTGAAATTTTAGAAACTGGTTTTATATGAAGCATCTTAAGAGTGAGGGACAACTTACTGAACAGTTCACATAGTGTGCGAGCTCTATGGGTGAGTTACCTTAAGCAAAATATGCTGGCTGGTGCACTCTCAAGTGTTAACAAGCTGTAGGTGAGTCAGGGCTGAGCTCTGTTAATGTTCTTTGCTTGTTAGAGCCAGAGCAGAATAGTTGCTTGTCTTTTGACAAGAGTTCTTTTGGGGGTAGAATTTGAAAATAAGTTGACTGTAGCAAGTACACTAGGCCTCACTTTTACTCAGTTGAATTTTTCATATCCAGAACTATTTCCAGTCCCCTCCCAAGTTCTCAGCTATATAGAACAAGTAAGAGTATTAAATATCTGGTTGTACCCAGAGTATCCTTTGAAGAAACAAAGGCTGGTGGTCTCTTGGTGAAGCACAGAGGGACAGAATTGACCTAAGGACTTGTTTGCTGTTGGATGTTTTCTTTTGGTGGTTTCTAGCATGCAGGAGGCTGTCAGGTACCATCACACATTTTAATTGAGGCAAATGGAAGTCTTCTGCACTGCTTGGAGCTCTTCAGAGAAAAGCTGATGGCTACTGCCCTCTCTCTAAATCAAGGCAGCATCGGAGGCTGCTGGAACATACCAAAACCAGAGAGGTTTGGTCCCAGACATTCATAAGACTATAGGACTTTGGGACAAGAAGAAAGCCTGCTTTATCCCATGCCATTCATTCACCTTTGTTTGGCAGATGATTTTGGTGCCAAACATAGCAGCCTCACCTTGCTACCCTATGGCAGCTGTCCAGCACCTGCATTCTCTTTGTCTGGTGACAGAAATGCAGTGAAGTGGGTGACCACTTGGTGGAGTAAGGAGACCTTCAAATACCATGGGAACATGTTGGCAATAGCATCTACCTGCTGGTGCTTTCCCTGGAAATACCTGGTCAGCACTGTGAATTTACAGTAGAAATGGTTTGATGTGAATGGGCACTGAGGATTATTTATTTTTTCAGTAACTTCATGGGAACAGAGATTTGTTTCCCCGTTGTAATGATGCTTTATAATTGAGAAAAAAAAAAACTAAATTAGCGTGATATTTTAACCAGATCATATAATTTCACATTGTCATATGTATTTAGACACACTTTGGTTTTTCAAATGGTGTATCCTCTGCCTGTGCTTTTTTTTTTTTTTTTTTTTTCTTCTCACTAGTGTCTCTGAAGGTAGTATGTGTATTTTAAGAAGAAAAATGTAAGACATTGCTGGGTTTGCTGAGGTAACGGCAGCTAGCTGCCTAGTTGAGCTTATCTAGCCTTTGATCCTGCAGAGACTCATGCATATTCTTAAATTCATAATCTGTTAAGAGTGTCATGTATATCAAACATGGCAATTCATACATACTCTGTAAAACTCAATCAGTACATAAGCCTTTACAGGGTTAGGTCCTTTAGTGATAGGAAAATCTCCAAGGAAGACTCGTTTGTTGAAACATTTCCCCCAGATTTGCTGATTTTTTTTTCATTAAAGTTAACAAGTTAAAAGAGAAAAAAAGATTGGGGAAAATGGCAGTAAAATTCAAGTATCTTGCTTCTGTGCCACAGCTCTTTAAGCTAGCCTGAGAAAAGTTCATTACCTCTTAGGCAGTGTTTTAAATTTTCAGCCAGGATAGGAGTAGTAATAAACTTGTTCTTGTTACCTGTTACTTGTTATTCATAGCACTTAAGATCAAAGAGAAGATCCAACTAATGAAAAGTTATAGTGATAAAAAGGCCACTTAAAGACCAGGAGACCAAAGCATATCTGTATGTTGCTAATCAAAGCTACATTCGTTTACTGGAAACAGGACTCAGGACTTTATTCAAAATACATTAAAAGTTACTATTAGAAGGCAAATATTCAGTGAGGGTAATATTATGTATATGTCAAAAAGGATTTATGCTATGAAGCTGTTCCAAGAGGTTGGGTCTCAAGATGTGGTTACTGTATGTTAGAATGCAACTAGAATTGCAGATAAGGTCATCAGCCTTGGGGAATGCAGTCCTTACGTGCTGTTCCTGACACCAGATTACCATTTGCTAAATAAGTGGAAGTGACATTGATGGAAAAGCAGCTGATTGTAATGAAATCCTGCAAATGCTATCCATGGCCTGCGGCTTTCAATGAAATACTTCCTTTCAAACTACCCCAAACAGGCAAATATAGCAGCACCACCACAAATCATATTTCAAGTTTAGAAATGGGATTTACAGCATGTAAAATATTTTCTCCGCATAGTGTACAATTGAAATGAAGTCGTAAAACATCTCTGATTTATTAAACATCAATTTTGATATACTGGTAAGGAAAAACAGCCCACTGTTACTAGCAGACATCCTACTGAGAACTGGAGAAGTAGAGATCAGCAAGGAGTAACAATTCTCGGCAACTACTGACAATTCAGTAGTTCAGTTCAATAACCCCCTCAGTTCAGCCTTATGTGCTGTACCTTGCCAGTGCAATTGCCTAGCAAGTGTGTGTGTGGCATGTGTTCAGTTCAGTGTCCCAACTTCAGCACATTTTGGGCACTCTCAGCTTTCAGATCCTAAACCTTTATTGACAGCATCTCGTATTCCAGTTCTCCTATGCTCAGCACTGTCACATCATCTCTCAGCTGTCAGATCTTTGCTCATAATATTCAGCTGTCTACAATGACAGCTTCTACAGCCTCTTCAGCTCTCTTATCAGCTTTATTCCAGAGCCCTCTGGCACTCGAGCTGTGTGTGGCAGTTCTCAGATTTCTGTACTAGCTCTCCAAACTATTGTATCTGTTCCTGAAGGGTTTTTTTTTTTTTCTCTCTCTTACAACTAAATGCAAGACAGACACATATTTTAATGCTGGTAAGTTTGGTCTAAACCTATGTTGCCACTTACTTCCACTTACAGTCCAAGTTCCTTCTTCCCCCAGCAGAAGACAGATGAGGGCCAGAATTAACTAGAGTCAATGAGACAGAGAACACAGCCCCTCTCAGGTGCAGGAATTTCTTCGCTGATCATGACAAACAGGAAAAAGTCTATTTCTTTTTTCTTCAGAATGCTAAGTGTGACTCTGCTTCCCCATCTGGGACTGTACAGCTGCCCATCTGAACACTGAAGGGTGAGTCAGATGGTGCAAAGGGGCAATCTAAGACAATCTGAGTGAACAAGGACAGATGTGCTCTGAAGCTTTGAAGGGGTTAAATTCCACTTCAGAGGCGTTTGACAGTAGCTAATTCCACACAGGTATGCTTTCCACAGCTCTGAGTGCTACTAGCATGTAAATTTTTGAGTATTTTCAATGGGTGTCACTGAAGGGTCTCCTAAGCTCAATTCCCACATAACCTGAAGATACGTTCACTTGTCCTGAGATAAAAGCTAAATGTTCTCACATCTGAGAATCCTGCTCTAACTAGACAACTTCATAGGGGTTTGCTGATCAAATACTTTGCTTTCTTTTTCTCTTTCAGATCTCCTTCATCTTCACATCTCTTCATAAATTCTTTGCTTCCCAAGGGTCTGATCTGATCTTTGCACTTTGCTGAGTTTCTTCCAGTCCAGAAAGACCCTCTCACACATCAGCAAGGGAACACGAGAATTCTTCTGTATTTGTTGTAAAATTAAAGGAAGGTCAAGATGGCAGGGGCTCTGGAACTAGCTCCTTATTTCAGTGTCTAATGGTGGGTAGGTGAGGAGCTTGTATTGCTAGTACAGCAAGTGCTGTCACTATGGATTGACAACCAGCTTACAGCCTACGGGGTTTCAAGCCAGCCTCTTCCTGAACATTGAATTTGCACATAAAAAGGATGAGAAACATGTATTCAAAGAAATATAACTTCCTGAGGAGAACACTACTTCTGATTCCTAGAAAAGGGAAGAATTTAACTGGCTGGCTTTAATTAGGGGATTTCAGGATTGTTAAGTGTCAAATTGACCTCTCATTACAAGAAGCAAATGGATAGATACTGTCTCAGTTCAAAACCTGCACTTGATGGAATCTTTCATTGCCATTTTAGGTGGACAACTTTATCAATCAGCAACGCAACATCACTCAGTGATGAGGTGGTCACCTGCATTCACTACCCGCAGTGCTACCAGGGGAAGAAGTCCTGGTGGAGGCAACACCTACTTAAGCCTGAGCTGTGCTCCTTCCTCCACAAGGTGCTGCCTGATGTTCCAGGACTGAGGCACAGTGCAGGAACCAGACTCCTTCTTTGTCCTCCTTGCAGCTCATGGCTTAAAAAGTGATCTGAGAAAGAAAAGAGACAGAGCAGAGAGAACAAATTAAGATGTAGGCTTGCAGCAGTTGTGGAAGGGTTTAATGAGGAATCTTGTAATGGCAAGGGCATCCCCTCCTTACCAGCTAGGGCTCATTACAGCGTGGATGAACAGCCTCTGTTCTAAGCCAAACCCAGCGGTGAGACGTGCCTCCGTGAGGCTCTGCCTGCTCGCTTGCACGTAAGGGAGTGGAGGAAGCTTTGCTTGTTCTTCTTTTCCCTAGTCACCCTTTAGCTCTCTACGCTCTACCCTTCTCTCAGTCTGGACCTCTTGATGGACAGTCCTTTCTCAGGAGAGACTGTAGTGTGAACGCTGTTTTGTGTGGGGTGGTGGAGAGGAGAACTGACTCGTCCAGCACTAAAAGGACGGGGAACGAGTCTGCAACTGCGAGGGAAGAGCCCAGGCGCTGCAGGACCTGGTGTCCCCTCACTGCTGGGCTGTGCCAGGGGAGCTCGCTCCCCGCTGCATCCCGGTCCTGGTCCCCCCCTCCGCGGCGATTTCCCTCCCTGAGGAAACTCCCCTCTGCTGCTGCCCCAGAGCGTCCCTGTTCCCCAGGGCTGTCCTTGCGCTCACATCTCTCCTCCCCGCCAGCCACCATGTCCCCCTCAAGCCCCATCCTTGTCGTGGCCCCTCACACCTCCTCCTCGCTGTGTCCCCTCACGTCCCCCCATGTCCCCTAACCCCTGTGTCCCCTCATCTCAACACCTTCGTGTCCCCTGATGCCCCCGTGTCCCCTCACGCACCCCCCCGTGTCCCCTCACCCCAACACCCCTGTCCCCTCACACCTCCCCCCATGTCCCCTCATGCCCCCCCGTGTCCCCTCACCCCCTGTGTCCCCTCACCCCAACACCCCTGTCCCCTCACACCTCCCCTCGTGTCCCCTCACGCCCCTCGTGTCTCCTCACCCCCCGTGACCCCTCACACCTCCCGTGTCCCCTCACGCCCCATGTCCCCTCAACCCCCCCGTGTCCCCTCGCCCCCCCGTGTCCCCTCACACCCCCCGTGTCCCCTCACCCCCGTGTCCCCTCAACCCCCCCGTATCCCCCCCCGTGTCCCCTCACACCCCCCAGTGTCCCCTCACGCCCCTCGTGTCCCCTCACCCCCCGTGACCCCTCACCTCAACCCCCCCCGTGTCCCCTCACACCTCGTGTCCCCTCAACCCCCCCGTGTCCCCCCCCGTGTCCCCTCGCCCCCCCGCGTCCCCTCACACCTCCCCCGTGTCCCCTCGCCCCCCCGTGTCCCCTCACACCCCCCCGTGTCCCCTCACCCCCCGCGTCCCCTCACACCTCCCCCGTGTCCCCTCGCCCCCCCGTGTCCCCTCACACCTCCCCCGTGTCCCCTCGCCCCCCCGTGTCCCCTCACGCCCCTCGTGTCCCCTCACCCCCCGTGACCCCTCACCTCAACCCCCCCCCCGTGTCCCCTCACACCTCGTGTCCCCTCAACCCCCCCGTGTCCCCCCCCGTGTCCCCTCGCCCCCCCGTGTCCCCTCACACCCCCCCGTGTCCCCTCACCCCCCGCGTCCCCTCACACCCCCCCGTGTCCCCTCACCCCCCGCGTCCCCTCACACCCCCCCCTCGCGCCGTCTCTCCCCTCAGCGCGGCGCCCCCCTGCGGCGGCCCCGCCCCGCCCCGCCGGAGCGCGGGCTCCCCCCGCCCCCCCCGCCCCATTGTTCTCCCTCGCTCGCTGCCTCCGCGCTGCCGCCGCCGCCGCCGCCGCCCCGGCTCAAGGCGCGGGCGATCATGGCTGCTGCGGCCGCGGCCGCCTCGCCGGCCTCCCGCTGACGCCCGCGATGGAGCCGGCCGGCCTGCTGCGGTTCCTGCGGAGGCTCAAGGAGGTTTTCGACGTGTGCGACGAGGATGCGGACGGCTTCATCCGGGTGGAGCACTTCGTCGCGCTGGGGCTGCAGTTCGGCCAGGGCGAGGAGGTGAGCGGGGCGCCTGGGGGCGGCCCCCGTCCCTCGGGGGGGCCCCGCCGGGGCGGCCCCGCGCCCCCGTCCCTCGGGGGGGCCGCGGAGCCCTCCCGGGGCGGCCCCCGTCCCCCGGGGGGGCCCCGCCGGGGCGGCCCCGCGCCCCCGTCCCCCGGGGGGGCCTGGAGGTTCCGCAGGGTGCCCGGAGCCCCCCAGGCAGCCCTGCCACCCGCCCCCCTTAGGGCAGCCCCGACCCCTCTTCCCTCAGGCCCCCCAGGCTGGTGCGTTCCCGGGCCTGTGCCCCCTCCCGGGCCGTGATCTCCCCCCCACACACACACCGGCTCCTGGAGGCTGCTTTGGGCCTCGGCGAGGCGTTTTTGTTCCCCGAAAGCGCGTTGTTTTTCCCCGTCGCGGCTGGGCTGCGTCCGAAGGGGGTGACGGGGCTGGCGGGGAGCGAAGCCGCGGGGCGAGGCGCCCTGCCTGCCTCGGCCTGCCCGGCGGCAGAAACACGGGGCGCCGCGGGGGCGCCGCGGGGGAGCGCGGCGGCTCCGGTCCGGGCTCGGCGCGGAGCCTCCGGGCGGGGGGCCGGGAGCGAGGCCCCGCGCAGCCCGGCGGCGGCACAGCGCCGTCCCCGCGGCCGCAGTAAGCCGGAGCGGGGCTCAGGCCGGTGCCTGGGAGGCCGATGACACGCGCTGGGCGTGAAGGGCTGTAGCTCCGGCCGAGCGGAGCGGACGAGAAACCCTCGCTTTGCCTGGAAGACCTCTCGGGACACCGCGCTTAGCTGCTTGGTGCTTCACAAGGTGCCTCGGGAGCTGAGGGGTCTGCACAAGGGCGGGTGTCAGAAAGCCGATCTGAGGACTGGAAGTTCAGACCTCTTAAAGAGCGATAAAACAACACGAGACGCCTGTGAAGAGATAGGTTTTATAAAGGGATGCCAAGCCGGCAGCAACACCAGGCTGAATTCACAGTAATTGTCAGAGCAAATTACTCATTTTTGGCTCATCACTGGTAGTGAAACACAGCTTGCGAATGAAATCAGAAGACCAGGAGGCAGAAGGCTTATTGCTTGCAGATATTCAGAGGTCTGTTGAACGTTTTCTTAATGAGAAGCTAGAGTTACTTGTTTTAACCAGCAAAATAAAGAGGAGAAATGAGTAATAGCAGAGAGCTTTATGGATTTCTGGTTTTACATGTCTCTTATTAAGTTGTATAGTTTTGTATAAACTCACGGAGGGTATTTGCATCAGGATTGCTTTTTGCCCTACTGCATTTGTTGGAGGTAGATCGGTGGCTTGCTCTCGCAGCCCTGAGAAGGGTTGCTGAAATTCCCTGGGCTGTTTCGCAGCAAAACAGCTTTGATGATCACAGTAATTTTTTTTTTTTTTTTTGGGGGGGGGGTCTTACAAGTCAGTAAGATTTTGAGAGAAGAGCAGATTTTGTAAGATCTATGGAAGTATTCACAAGGTGATCTCATAAGCTTGGAGTGAATTGGAGTACACTGGAAAATGCTTAAACAGAACAGGGACAAAGAGGAAACTGGGCAGCCTCAATAACGATGGCAGTAGAAAAGAGTCAGTTGCAAGCTGTGGTATCTAGATTTCAAGAAGTGCTTAGCTTACTGGGTAGGTATCAGAGAAATCACCAGTGATGAGAAATTCGTCCTTTTGCATTTTCTTCAGTAGTTTCAACAGTGTCAAAACAGGATATTTCTGCATTAGACCATACTTGATTTAACTGAAAACCACCTGTACGTTTAAACATGCTGTACTCTCCAGCCTGATCTAGCTCAACGCCCTTTACATTCAAGAGAAATCTTTCTTTTGGCATCAGTGAAAGACTGAGTGACCCTTACATGCAAGTTTTTTGCCGCTTCTGTTTGTGTCATTTGCCTGGCCACAGGAAAGATCTATTTTGCAGCATTGTGGCCTGAATAATTTTGATACTCATTAGCAGTAGCCCTAGGTCCTGTTTATGAAATGAGACAGTTTAGTTGTGCCAGCCTGATACACAGACTTTGATCTCTTGTTTACCTTCCTGGAGCCAGAGCCATCCAAAATTTAGAGTCTGTAAATTCTTCATATCCACTTCGCTTGGGTTGTGTAGGGCATTTGGCCCTTTCTGCTTTTTCTTTCCTTTTTTTTTTCTGCTGTGCATTTGTGTGTGTGCATGTGTGGTCAAAGTGATGAAATTTATCATTCCTGAATGATTAGCAACTGTCTGAAAACTGCCCCAAGGCAAAATGTTGCAGCAAGGCAGCAGCTTTCTATCTGAGCAAAACCCCCCTCACCTGCAGATTCAAAAATAATAAAAATGAACATATCTAGTTAACGTTTTTTTTTTTTTTTTACTATTTTACTTTTTTACTACTCTAGTAGGCTTTTGAGTCCTGTTTCCAGTAATATGACTGCTTTGCTCTTTTTCTTTAAGACCCCATCATCACCATTGTACCTCGTTCCCATCTGCCTTTCTCATGCGCACTGAAATCCTCTTGCTGCTGCACAGTCGCTGAGATCCCAGAGCAGAGGACTAACATTTGTCTCAGAGCAGCTCTTCAGGTCTGTTGCTTCAGCTGTGGAAACACTTTTAGCAAGTTTGCTTTTATGCTGTAGAGTTGTTGTTGTTGCGCTTTTAACATTGGACCAACCCAAAATGATTTTGTCTTTTTGCCCACTGCCGTTAAGGAGCTTGGAGTTGTGATCTTGTCTGTTCAGGACTTGGTTCTTAGCACTGATTCTGCAGCAACCCCAGACTTCAGCTGTGCCAGTACAACCGCAGAGAGAAGGACATCCATCCCTGCCCTGCAGTGTGTGTAGCTCGATCGGAGGCAGAAATGTTTTGGACTGTGGTAATTTGGCAGAGCCAGGAGCAGAATCAGCTCACTGAATTCCTGCTTTGGTACCCGAAGTATCAGCAGACCCGGCCAGCTGTTGGGCCCTGCTGGTCTGCAACAAGTAGCTGTGGAACTTCTCATATTTCTAAGCACTTTGGCGTTTTGACCTGTGTTCATCCCACCTGATCTGTCTGACTATAGGTGCTTAACTGGCCAGTCTAAATCTTTCTCTGGTGTCGTTAATGAGCAGTCAAATACCGAGAGGGTGTAACAGGTCTATAGGATCAACTTCATCCTTCAGAGGGGCCTCTTTATCTCTGCTGACAACAGAAGCACCCAGCTGAGACGTTTCCTTCGGTGTTTAAAAGTAGCGGGCTGGCTCAGGCCCTGCTTTTCTGCAGCTGTCTGCTGTTTGTGGGGAAATGTGAAGAAAGACGTGAAGACCTGTTTCCTAAGCGACATGGCTGCGTGGTATGTAGTCGCTAGCTAAAGAAACACTTCACATGGCGAGCGACTCTTGGCACTTCCCAGCACAATCTGGTCTCCTTTCGCTGGGAAGATACCACGCTAGCAGTCGGTGTGTCTCGAAGCATCGTGAGCGGCGTGCCGTGCTCGGCGAGCCCCGGTTCTGGCGGTGGATTGTGTGAACGTGTATTTCAGGGTAGTGCCAGCTGATGTTTCATTATACCAGGTTCTGTTTAAACTCTACGTTCCATTTTCAGCAACAAGTAAAATATGCTAAACATGTTGACTGTTTCTTTCTGAGAGATGTAATCACCTGTTAGAAGGATACAGACCATTCAGGTGCTTAGACAAAAATCTTAATTGTGGTAAGATCAATAAATGCTCATCAGCTTGAAGCAATATCCCATCTGAGAGGGAACCTGAGCATCTAATGAAACCTATAGATGGATATCAGCTACTCCTGTGAGTGGATAATAACTTTCACTTGAGATCAGTGGTTTGCTGGTGCTGTAGAACAGAAGTAGCTGAGAATGAGTTCACGCATTCCACGTGAACCGAGAAACCATTCTGGCTAAAAGAAACTATTAGATTTTAGTTGCTTCTATTTGGTGAATATCCGCATCCTGGGCTGTAGTTAAAGGTATCATCCTCGGCTGCTGCTAAGTAGTACATCAGGACTACTGCCTGTGTTTCAAGACAGTCCTAACAACCTTGCTCCATCTGACTTGCTCTCGGGTATCTCCTAGGGACACCTGATGGAGTCAGGATCTAAATACAGCCCTTTTGTTGGGACTGCTCTGTAGCTGGTCTCTGCTGTGAAGAGCAGGAATGTAATTTCACTGCGTAACAACCTGGAATCTTTCTGAATGGTCTGGGTGAATTTCGGCTTCCCCCAGCTGTGGTGGTGCGGTTCAGAGTTGCACCACAGAGCTGAATGGACTCGCTGCAGATTTCCATCAGTGTGCATGATGGCAGAGATGGTTCATTGCCTCTTGCTAGTGTGTGATGTACCCTGGCCTCACCTGCATGCACGGAGAAAAAAGACTTTGGCACTGAGACATTAAAGGAAGAGTGTTAGACCATGACAAAGTGATACTGCTATTCTCAGGATGGAGGTAGAGAAGAGTTATGGCTTTTTTCTTCTCTACTTTTCCTGGAAATAATTGCTATAGGAACAAATACAATACTTGCCCAGGTGTAATGAGGATACAAAGAGCACTCCTATGTGACAGTGCTCTCTGGGAAACAGCGAAGCTGCTGCACATTTATACTCCTCGAAACTAATTTGCTAATGACCCAGTTATTTCATACAACTTAGAATGACTTGGAAAAAATGCAGTTCTGAAATGGTACAGTTAGGGTACTTGGGAGATTATGGATTAATAAAGGTATGGTGGCTTAGCCTTCCTAATTCAATGCAAACTAGCAATGCAGTATGTTTAAAATAGGCTCTTGGTATATCCTGAAATGAAGCATATATTTCCAAACACCTGACATAAAGAAAGCTTATTACTCACTGTTAATGAAACGTTTTCTGTGGCATTGTTATGAAAAGAGAAGCTGTAAGTTTGTTATGTAATAGATTCGCATTTCTGTGGTAAGAAATCTGAGAGGATGATACATGTATCATTAAGAATTGATTGTTGCTGTATTTTGGGATACAAGCCAGTGATCAGCAATAGTGAGTTCTTGTTAAAGGCTAAAGGAATGACAAACGATTTTAACAGTAATTCTTGGTGCTTTTATTTAAATGACCTGTGTTTTAGAGCTGCCTCAGAGATGACTTTTAGTGTAGCTACAGTGGTATTGTATTGTTGTATGATTAAATGCAAAAGTAAAGGAAAAAAAGTTAGTATGTGGATCAGTTAGTATATGAATCGGGCAGAGGAAAGATAGTATTGCATCCACTCTGTACAGCATTGAAGGTGATGTGCATGATTAGTGAAGATAAAGCATTCAGCCTCTTAGCAGGACTGGATATTCTCTATGTAAAATTTCCTTCTTTTTTTTTCTCCCCATGCCTGATTCTCCATGCTGTTAAGTTGTAAAATTGGTATTCTTTGGCTGTGACATGCCTGCATGTTCTCCAGAAATTTGTTCTTGCAAATCCTGGGGAGGATTTCAGATTTCTAGAACATCCTTATTTTCTTCCTCTAATATGATTAAGCTCTGAGAAGTGAGTTATGCAAAACTGCTGCAAGGAAGGGTGAGCCTTGGAAAGAAGGGACAAACCAATGCTCTACAGTATTTCTGGAGACGGTCCCCAATATAAATTTCTGAATTGCTTTGTTACTGGCAGTTTAGCACAATTCATTGATACTCTGCAATTGCGCTTTTCTAGCAACAAAGTGGATACAAAATCAATTGCCTTATGATGTTTAGAGAAGTAAATAGGATTTTGTTATTCACTGTGCAATTGACAATATTGTTTTCTGTTTAATTTTATCTCATTCTAATGCTAACGTTCACAAGTGTTTTATAATCCTGGGTTTTTACTTTGTAAGATAACAAAACTAAATCAGAGTGTCTGCTCAAGAGCTGGAAATGAATTCTAACCATTCCTAAAATATGCAGTACTTCGGGAGGCATGCGTGATCTCAGACCTAGATACCTGTGTATGCTGCTGAATAAATATCCCTCAGTGCACTGAACGCAGTTAACTCGGTGCAGGGTGTGATTGAGTAGATGGATGATAACGGGAAGCATCGGGCACAATCACTAGTACAGTAACATACGGTTTCACAACAGCAGGGTGAATGTAAAAAAGCACTATGTAATACATCTTAGTTCCTTTCTAATCAAGATATAACTAAAGGGCCTTACTTGGAGAAAATGCAAGTGTTTTCATGTAACTATGAATGTTATTTTCATGTTTTGAGTGCAGTTAAACCCCCAAATAATATGGCTCCTTCCTAAGCCTCGAGTCCTATTCGGTACTGCAACATGCTCTGCTTTAAACTGAGTGACAGCAGTGAACTGCGAGGTCAAAATAATGCAGAGGAAACAGGATCAAAGACTGGGACATGGACCTGGGGAAAAAAGATGTAGTCTTTACATTTTAAAACTACTTTGATGATTTACTTTTGGTATAGCCATGATGGCATTAGGGTGTTACAGGATCAAGTGAAAAGCTTGGAGATGCTACAGACCGTCTCTTTTAGGTTTCCTGAAATCTGAAAGAAAGATACCCGAATTGTCTGTTCCAGGGTAGATAGACTGTTAGCCTGGTGGGATGAAGAGTTTCAACCAAAGTATTCTGGTGTCATTCCATCTACCTCCTGATGAACTGACCCTCTGATGGGATCCAGATGGCTTCGGGATATTCTTTCTCAATGACGCTTCTGTTGTTATGATAAAAAACCCAAACAAATTCGCGGATGCAAACAGCTTTGTCCATATGTTTCCAGGGTATTAATAGATTTGAGAAACTATCCCAAAGTATTGTTGAATTCACTGTTTGTGTAGCAAGTGACTCAGCTGAAGTGAATCAGTTGAACATATTTTACCCCATTAAACCACATGATGTTAGGATACAGTAGCTGATATCAAGTCAGAAGGTGAAATGCCACAAAGATGTCAACGCAGAAGCAATTTGTCGTTGTTGATACTTACCCTTTTCTTCCTGTGCAATAGTGTATTCTGTCAACAGTAAGTAGTGTAAAATCTTCCAGTAATGGCACTAAGGCCACATATTTCAGTGTTATCCACTGTTTGGAACAGTAGACAGCTGCAGGACTCTCATTAGAAGAATTTAATTGCAGGAGCCTCCTGTGTGCTGGATATGTCTGGTATTGTGTGCAAATACAATAGCGTCTGCTTGGAAGCTGGCTGCAGGCAGCTGAGGAATGCAGCGTGCTCCGGAGGTGGGGGGTGCTCGTGAAAGGGAAGGGGGTGTACTAAGAGAAAAATTTTGCTGCCATTCCTCACTGGGACTTCTAGCAGCATCAGTGGGAGCTGTTTTGGTAGAGTTTGGCCCAAGCAGGCCTGATGCCATTGAAATCAGGGATGCAACTCTTGCTGGGGAATAGGGATTTGACCACAGGATTTGCCAGTTTCCAGTTGCCTCTTTCCATTTACATAAATGTCCCTTTTAAATGTTCGTGTCCCTTGGACAGCTTGGGGAAGCTGGTGACATGGATGCCTTTTGCTTTTGCTATCTGTCACAGAGTACCTGGGTCACCTGTTTCCACAAGGGGCCCATGGCGATATCCCACCTCTCTTTGAGTAGAGCACTGAGAGCGCGTGATGGACCGCATCCTGGTAGTAAAGACTAGATCCTTGCTGGTTCTTTTGTCCGATTGTTTTTCATACCCACATGTGACAGGTCAGTGGTATGCAACAGACCTTCTTTGCATCTAGCCTATACGATAGGAGCCTATAATAGACGATAGCCTATAAAAGAGCCTATAAAAGACGATAGGAGCCTATAATGACTCCATCTAGGCATTCTGCTCTTGAGGCCTCTGGTTGGTTGTTGGGTAGGTTGGCCAAGATGGCACCTGCTGTGTTCAGTGGTATATCTTGCCATGCAATCCAGCCGTAGGCTTGTTGACAGCCTCCTCAGGCTGGCCTCATGTTGGCTTGCTGGGTCAGCCTATTTGACACTTCAGGGTAATGAGGCTGATGTGTGGGAGCGGGAGCCAAGCAGCCTTGTATCACATAAGGGTGTATTTTATGGGAGCATAATTTTTATATAGTGCTATTTCAGGCTTCATGCAGTCTCCATAACAATCGGCATATAACCTTGAGCTTTATTCCAGATGCATGCACTGCTGGCTCCAGTTGTGCCTGGGCACAGACTGCTAATTCGATGGACCAATTCTGTCCAAAGCAGAGTTGCACTCAGTGAATTGAGGGACAGCCCTGAGCAGCGACTTTGACACAGGTCTCTGGACTTCAGGGGTTGGTAGAAGTGCTGTACTGAGCTAGGGCACTGACTTGGGAATTCAGTCTGAAGCATGTGTATAATAACAATTGGATCTTGGAATTGTACCGTTCTTCAGGTGTGTGCACAACAACTTTAAGTGACGTATGCTCCCATGGTGCAGTAAATTGTTGTTTGTCAGTAGTCAGCATCTTGGATAGCTTTGCAGAACACTAGTGGAGTTTTGCATCTGTTACTAGAGAGGGGTCTCAGGGAAATACACTGCTGAAGAACTGCTGTACTAGCTATATTGGGGGAAACCTAGTGCTCCTGGGAGAGCTAAAGGTAATGCAATGTCCAGAGTGCTCTGGAGCAGTATGCTCACTTTGATCTAAAAAAGAACTGCAAAGTTTGATAGTGTTTCTTCTTTTGTGAATGCCTGACTGCAGGAGTTTTGCCACCACTTTCATTGTGAAAACCCATTGTAGACCAAGCTATCCCAATTCAGAGTATCCTAACTCTGCCACAGATACACTCTGTAAGCTTCGGTAACTCATTTCACAACCTCGAACTTCTGTGTCCACCCTGTTGTTAAAAGCGTAATTTTTTAATGGTAGGAAGTATGTGAATTTTTTATGAATCTGTGCAGAAAGCTGGAGTAGCTTTCAGCAATAGCTTAAGAAGGAACACAAGAACTGTAGGATTTTGGCTCGTGAGTATTTGTTTCTTTGGCTATTGCTTTCCACAGAGTGGGGTCAGAGTTGCCTGATCATTCCTTTTGTGCCTGGTCTTGAGCAAATGAAGTTTCTGACTGCAGTCAGACATCAGTGAAACGTGAATTTTAGCCTCCAGTGTGAAGAGTGAATTGAGTGTTTCATCCTTCATTTCTCTTTAGGATTGTTTGAAAATAGAAAATTGAGGAGTGATTTGTGACACCTCTTGAAAGGGGCTTTGAAAATGCCAGTTTTGCTCTTCTTACTGAGCAATTTCAAGGCATGGAAGTTTCCCCTGGGGAAAGCTGTGTCCTGCCTTCTTACCTGGGATGTGCATGTCCTTTGCCAAGTGCAAGCTCTTCTGCTCAGTTGGCCACGTTTACTGGAAAGTGCTGTGATATTTGCACTTGATCAGACAGTCCAATATGTCTTGCTTAGAGAATGAGATTGGTATGAACAGGCTGTTGTTGAAAACCATCATTTGTGAATGTCTAAATTTGTTTTTTGCCTCTTACTGGCAGTGGTGTGTGAAGCAGGTATAATGTCATAAATTATGTATGTCAGGCACTAGAATGCAAAATCCAACTCTTACAGCTAAGGCGATGGACAGATGTAACCAGAAAAGTAATTAATGTATGACAGACATGTTCCTCGAGAAGGATAAACTTCAGAGAGAATTAGAAAGGAGAAGGCTCAATGATCCACTGTTTTTAATTAGCTGGAACAAAGTCAGTGTCATTGTCAGTGTCAGGCAGTGTCATTGATGTTGGAGTTTGTGGGAATCCTGCCACCTTCAGTGATGTGTTTTTATTTTCCTCTTCTCAAATCCCAAATTCTCAAATACTGTACCAAAATATAACAAGTCAATGTGGCAATTGCTTGAAGTGAATTGAGGTGAACACATCCATATCTGACAACTTCATTCCTGGGTGACAGATTACCATCTTTATCAATAATCTGCCACCTCACATCTGTTCCTCATAGTCAACTTGCTAGCTGACTCTGCTGTTAACCGAGAGCATTTCTGGGTATCTGTCAGCCAGACTGGAAGAATGGCTCTAACCAAGCCTGTGATATCTTTCAAATGACACATGAACGCAAAGATTGTGCAGTGAATTTGGCATATGTCAAGTTGCTGGCCTGGTGAGAATGCTGGCAGATATGTAGATCATTTGTTTCTTAATTCAGGGAATTACCCAAGCAACCTCAACAAAGGTAAAATATTTGTGAATTGCTTTAACTTAGTTAAAAGTGCAGGGCACAGGTTGTTTTTTCTTTGTAAGCAGACCCATGCAATTTCTCTTGCTGTATTTTTCTTGTACTACTGTAAAAGAAACTTCTCAATAATCGATTTCTTTTCTCCGTGATCTTCTCAATACATTTCCAGAAGCTTGACAAGTATGGTGTGCAGAGGCATCCCCCCGACTTGTGCTCAGTGTGCGCGAGCGATGCTCCTTGTGGAGCAGCTGGCGGAGCTTTGTGATCTTCTGCGGGAGCCATTCCTTCGGGGCGGTCACGCAGGACGCTCGGCGCTTTGGAGCGCGCTTGGCCGGATCGCCGTTCTCTGTCTGCTGCCTGGGGACACCCAATGCTGAGGAGGAGGAGGAGGAGGAGCCGCGGGCGATGTGTAATAGGGATATTTAACACGTCAAAACCAATGATGCCTCAAGGGACGCAACCTGAGTGGGGGGACTGTAATCACCGCTTTCATTCTGCACCAGAGCTCTCCAGCCCTGCCTGGGCTGCCTGTTACTGCTAAAGACTATTTAAAGTAGTGCGTTGTGTTCTGGCCTCCCTGTATTTCTCTCCCTGTTTACTCCTTCCTTCGTCAGGGACAGCCACAGTTTGGGGCTCATCCTCGCCTGTGCTCTGTGACGGGTGGCTCCTGTTAATTTAAGCAAGCCTGGTCGCAGGAATGAACCTTTGAAAAACTTTCCTCCTTCAGGAGCTCATGAGACTGTTCATGATATCAGCTATGTCACAGGGTATCAGATGGGAGGAAGGGAGAGGCTATCAGAAGAATAAATTTTGATTGATTCCAATTTAAATATAACCCCCCAAACTGGTTGTTATATTAGATGCTTATCTAATTCCACTGAAAGTCAGTGATTTCAAAAAGCCCAGGTCATTCTTAAAAATGGGATTTTTATTTCCCAGGTACAGGAGAGGCTCATGAAATTTTTGCTTTGTTCCCGGGAGAAAGCTCGGGAGGTCCCCGGCCATATAACACATTGATCTCAGCAGAGCAATTTTTCCCACTACTGGAACTGGCTGTTGTGCTTTCTGTTATTAATGAGGGAGTTATTGCTCACTTTAAGTGAGGTTTCCATGATATTTCCTACTTGGCACTTCAGAGACTGTTATTAAAGAGCTAATTTGATTCCTGTGAAGATTTCTGTAAAATCGCTGTTAAATGGGTCACTACATACCAGATAAACAGTCTCAGCACCACTTCTTGGGAACAGCAAGGAAGTCAGGCTTGGTGTGATGCTGAGCTGTGTGTCAGCCACTGCTTGACAGAAATGCCACACACAATTTCTAAATATTCGCCTTTGTTCAACCAATATTATCAAAATAAAAACCACCAGGTTTTTAGAGCTGGATTAGTAGATTGAGGTCAGGGGCTGTAAATGAGTGTGACTCAACTGTGTGAATAAATCAGTTCACTTGATTGAAGGATGAATTTACACTTCCAAAGCTTTTAACAGGTAATGAATATTCACGGTCTGCCACATGCTAGGAGGTCTGAAATGGAGGCTTGGATTCATGCAGCCTTGGCTCTTGCTCAGCAAATGTTGTTTCTTACAAAAGCAGTGTCTTAGAGTCATAGATAGCAGTGCTGCTGTGATCCTTTTTTTATTTTATTTTATTTTTTTTTGTCTTTACTGTTGCTGGTAGGAGCACAGAGGTGTACAGTGCTACACTAACTGCTGCCTCTAGAAGACACATTTCATCTTGCTGTATTAATGCTCAGGGTGCATCATCCTCTTTGCTCCATTTGTAGGCACTGAAAGGAGTCACGCAAGTGTCAGTGGAGGGGATCTGAACTCTCCCTCTGGCTCGCAGAAGGCTGTGGGAGCAGTTTCACGCCCAGGCTCTGTAGGCAGAGGGGTAGCAGCAGACTCCTTTTCCCTTCTGAGGGGAGATGCTCAGCTCTTCTGAAACTCAATTCTCTTAGAAACATCTTGTTCAGGACACTCAAAACTGCAAATGACTCCTGAAGAGCATCCATAAACCCAGGATTTTGTCTCCTCTTGAGTGAAGAAAGATCTCCTGTGTATGAGTCAAGTTATGTGCTCTTCAGAGTCAGAGGGACTTTGGTCTGAGCTGCGTTGTACAGCTCTAGGCCCTTTGGCACAAACACAAGGCAAATAAGAAGCGATAAGCCCACGTTGTTTCTGGGGAAAACCATCCCACAGACAGTTTTTTGCTGTCTTGCAAGAGAGATTACCTTTAATTTTGGTCAACTGCAAGGCAGTTCTCTGACCTGGAAATGTGTGCGATCACAAGAAGTGTTTGGTGGGATATTCATCAGCTGAGCTCATCCCAAAGACGACAGTTCTCCTGGCTGCTTATGATCAGATACAAGCTTCGAGGTGGTAAAAACCTGCATGAATGAGAGTCCTGACATGGGGCTGCGTGGCAGAGTCCATCCTCATGCAGCAGGTGGACAAGGAAGTCGGCAAAGCTTCCTGGGCTCTGCCGAGTGACTCGGCAACCTGCATTAATTTGTAATCTGCTGCTGCTTTTTGGAATAGCATTCACGAGAATGGCAGGGAGGAGAGATGAAGACACTGATGCAAGGATACCCAAGTTAAGAATAGCCTATAGCTTGGCTGAGAAAGAAGGCATTTAGTTTTGTTAGTTTATTTTTGCTTGCAGTAGAGGTCTCTTGCCAATATCGGTTGTGGAATTAATTTAAAAATCTGAGTTCAAGGTAGCTGGATAAGTGAAAAGGATTTGGCAGCACTGTGAAAATCTTTAATCAAAAAAGGCCTTTCCAACACCCCAGCAGAGTTCACCTCAGTACAGCCGTTCTCTGCCTTGCATGTGCCAAGACTGAACTGTAGCTGGTGATAAAGTCGGAGATGACAGGGCTAAACTGGAGTATGTCTGACTTAGCAGTAAATTGCATTAGCCTGCCACTGCAACTTAGCACGTGGCCCCAGGAGTGCTGATAATGGTCAACACTTTCTGGAGTGGGAAAAATATGAGAAATGTTATTTGTTATCAAAGCGGAGCTGACGATACATGCACAGCCAGGAGTTTCAGATGTTTCACCAATAACCAATATTATGGTGCTATAATTCCAGAGTCCCTGATGCTGGTAAGCTTGGTGAGAAGCCAGATTGCTAGTGCTGAAAATCAGCCAATCCAAGTTTTTTTTTTTTTTTTTTTTAAGTGTTAGGTTTCTTAAAGAAGAGGGAGGGGGAATCTCTTCTACAAGAGCGTTGTTACAGCAAAATCAGGTGCAACAGTTACAAGTGTGTGTAAGTAAAGTCAGACACTGATGCCAATGGCCATCTGGCTAGGGGCAGAGTTTACACCACTGAAAAAGGCAATGAATGAGGGGTGCAAAATACTAGGCTTCAGTTGCACCAACCGCTTAGGTGTGTTCTTAAATCCTAGTGCAGTTCGTCTGGTCTGTGTGTATGAAGATAAAAGCTTTAATGTGTTCTGCTGAACAGGAGTGGAGTTGAGTAAAAGGCTCAAGTTGAGTGTGTATAACAGTGATTTGTTGAACTTAAGCCTTAATTTTTTTTCAAGAAGCCCCATATGATGTGGTGTCATTTGATATCCATTTTAATGGGATTCTCTAGAAATCACTCTGAAAACACAAGGGATGTCAAAATGACAGCCTTCTAGTGTTTTAACTCTGCCATTGAATTCCACAGCTGAAATACATTTCATTATTAAATTCTACAAGCAGAGTAGGAATTCATCATTTCCATTCACTGCCACAAGGCTTTTCCAGAAGGAAGGTTAATTTATTGTTTGATTCGGTTTTATTATCTGTAAGAAGAGCTACGCAGTAGAAGAATCTGCCGAGTGGTTGTGAAATTTTTAACATGTTTAGGGCTGTACTAGACCCTGTCTGTCAGCAATGCTGAGATGTTGTGAAAGCAGTCTTCCCAAGCGATAGCGTGGTGTTCCCGATGAGCCAAGGGCCACCTCTTCCAGAGAGGAGCTCTAAGCATATAGCAGGCTAGGAAGTGGAAAATGCGCAACCAGAAACTGCTGAGCACAGACAGAGGATTTGAAGCTGCAAAATTTTGAGCCGGCACTTAAGCACGTGCTTGGCTGTGTGCATGGATAGCCTTTGACTTCAGCAGGGCTGCTGGTGGCCTGTTCCTGAAAATGGTCCCGTTCAACAGCTGGCAGTAGGTAAAACCACGCTTGCGCTCGCATACGTGCTCCGCGGCTGTGCCCAGCTGGGGCCGGGCTGCTCGGCTTTCCAGCAAAGCAAGCTGCTGAGTGGCAGAGCAGGGCCGGGAAGGAAATTAGCTTGCTGATCAAGATGTTCCGAAGTTTGTATTTTCAAGGCAGCTTTGAGTCAACGCTTTGAGATAAGGCAGACTAAATGATGAGACAAAATATTCTGACAACCTACTTCATCTAGAAACAAACTCTCTCTGTTCCTTGGCAGTGATTTCTGATAGACTGGGAGCTTTTATTGCCAACAGCCCAATGCTGGCCACTGTGATTCAAGCCATCAACTCCTCTTGTTTGATGTAAAACGTTCAAATATATAAATAGAATAGAAGCAAGTGTAAAGATAGGAGTCATCTCTTAGAAAAAAATTTTGAAATTTTAAATTGCTCTTTTACTTTACTACAGATCTCTAAAATTCACCTAGGTCACTAATAGAAGTGAGAAAGCTCATATGCCACAGATTAAAATACGTAAAAGAAGCCTTTTGATGCAGGTACCCTCCATCTACGGTTTGCAATTAAATCTGACCTTTTAAAATAACCCAGGTGCAGAAAAGATGCTTGAGTGCACTATACCTAAGAGGAGCTTCGTGCACGCTTCCTGGTTTTCTGAGAGCTCTGCTCTTCACAGCGAAGAGCAGTCAGGGTAATCAGAACAACTGAGGAAAAGGAAGACATAGGCATGAATTTTCTGCAGGCTCACCCAAGTGTATGGGTTGCCTGCATTACTTTCTTAGTCAAGTCCTGTGGATTTAAGGGCAGAGACCTAAGACACTGAGTAATCTTACTGGTATCTGTGCAACTGTTAACACGCTTAATGGAAAACACATGCTAAACCTGTTGCTGATCTTTTCCTTCATGTTTTGTTTCCTCTCCTGTCTATTTTCTATTCTTGTTTCAGTCTCTTTTTTCTCCTTTGCTACCTACAGCCATATTTTGAGGCCTTTGGTAAGATCTATGTGCTGTCTTTCTTGCAGGGACAGCAGTCTTTCTGGTGGCTGTTGGCTTGCTCGCTTCTGCCCCTCTATCTTTCATACCTAGTGTCCTGAAAGTATGCCCCATTCCCTCTCAGCAGGGCTAAAGGCAAGCTGCAAGAGTGTAAGCGGGAACAGGAATGCGACATCGGTGTCAAAGCTGTGTTTTATACTGCAATGTGTTCAGTGGGGGAGGTTGTTCTTGGTGTTGACATGAATTATATTCAAAATAAAATGCCTTAGTGTTAAAGTGCTACAGTGACAGATTTTTTTTTTTTTTTTGTACCCATGGTTGGTATTTGACAGGGTATAATCTGAGAGAGGAAACTGCCCCAAAGGAGCTACAATGCAATAATGTTTCTGCCATACATTAATGTCAGATGAGCAAAAGCTAGTAATAAAATAAGGTAGTTGAAAAGAATCTTTCAGCTGAAGAAAAATTACATCATCATACAATGAGTTTGTTTAGATAACGTGGCAGAGTGTGGTTTTCAGCTAAAACTGGTGGAGCTTCACAGAGACCTGGGAGCAGGGCTGGAAGGCTTTTCCCCACCAGTCTGCTTTTGTTCCTGGACTCCCACTGAATATGACAACAGCTCCTGATCAAAAAGCCAGCGCTCCTCTTGATAGCTTCAGCTAAAGGGGAACTGTCACAATTCATCGGGGCGTGCTGTTTCTGAGCTCCCAGTTCAGTGCCTGTCTTCTACTGGGCTTCAGAGGGAGGACAGATCCTGGAGAGGAAAAGTGTGCACAGCTTTGTTTGTCAAGACCTTGGGAAAAAAAAAAAAAAAAAAACAAACTACCATCTACAGAGCCTTCTCTTGAACTGGGGCCCTATCTGCATGTTGGATAATCTGTGGGTTGGAAACCAAACAGCGTATGTGATTCCATCAAACTGGATTATAGTAGGAGGATTAACAATGAAATAAACAGGTTCCTATTCCCTACTTGAAGGTCTGTCAACATATTTTGACAGTTTGGTGCAGTGATGTATTAGTCAGCACAACAGCATGTATTATCTGAAAATGTCATATCTTCATCTGTCAGGAAATTAGCCAAGTTACCTATAACTCTCATGACCCATATTGTCTTTTTAAGTAGCTTTTTTTTTTATAAGTAGTTTCCCCATCCCATCCCATCCTCTTCCTAAATCAAAGAGTTGAGAAGAGACTAAGGTACCCTCCCTGGTGTCTATTCAGTGTGTTTGACTTTGATTTTAAAAGTATGGGACGGACTCTGAAAACGATCAGTCCTGACACTTTCAAAACAGCTAAAGGGCAGTCAGCAGAAATGCTAATGGGTGGGTTGTAGTGAACACAAAAAGGAGAAGGATGGAAATACTGTCTGAAAGGATGTCGGCACATTTCTCTGAAGTACTGAATGCAAAAGACTAATGAGGCCAAACATGAGTGTGACCGTTTCACATATTGTAGATGTCTTTTTGAAGAGCTTTACAGTTTTTACTGATGACAAGTGTAATTTGTAGCCTCTACAGACTGCTTAGAGACAGGCCGTCTTGTTTCTACTTTAATTCCTTGCTCAGGACAGGAAGAACAAAAACTTGTTCCTAGCTCAGATTTACGTTTTTACGGAAAAAAGTAGATGTGGTGTCTATGGCTGCGAAGGAAGATACAGTTCTGATCTTACCTGAGACTCATAATTATCTGAACTGGGCTCAGCCCAACTTGGACCAAAATGCCTGTGAGCTCTGAATCGAAACTTTTAAATGCAAACAGAGCATTTATTTAACTCTTCTCAGTGTCTTTGTCTTTGTGGCAGGATTTCATTCATCTTTTCAAACAAAATCAAAAGATGTTTCATCTTAGGCTGACTAACTTTGGTCTTCACTGCTGAAAATCCCAGAAGCTTCAAGCTGCTCTTTGTTAGCATAAAAGAGAGAACGATGAGAACTTGTCTATCCTCTGACACTCTAGAGAACACTGGAAATGTAAATAAAGGAAAACGGAGGATCTAATGACCTAGTGGAAAACCACCTGGAAAAATTTACTGTTTCTTTCTGTATGTTATTAACCGAGCAAATTCTATTTAGTATTTTTATTCTGTTAGATCTGTCCTTCAAGGGTCTATCTCTGTTCTCCATTACTCTAGCACTGGTGTAACTGTCTGAGCTTTAATGAAATTCTGATTGATGCCACTCTGAGATTGGACTAGGACCTGTAGTGGTTCCGTTAAAAGAAGCTGTGGCAGTTTATGCTTAAAGCGCAGGAGCCCTATTGCCAAAGCAGTTATGTAACATTTATACAGATGAAACAAGGAGATGATTAATAAACACCCTTCCAAATACTTACAGGTTTCTTCAGATTTCTCCATAGAGATGCAGGTCTGAAGAGCCATTGTGAAAAATTACCAGTTTTTCTGTCAGACCAGGAATTTTCCCCTTTTGTGCATAGATGACACCAGCCCGACTAAGCATTACCCTGCTGTGTAGAAGTGCTCATGCCCTGCAGATCTGCCCAGCCCCAGCAGAAGTGGCCTCACGGAAGGAGAGTAGTAGAAGGCAGTTTGTGTCGGCTGCTCTTTGGGAACCTGTAGTAATCAGCATCACTTAGGTCACCTTCTCCCTGACTGTGGATCCAAAGCTTTACTTCGTTCCTGCTCATGTTTTTCTGGCTGTGTGTGGAAGTAGCAGAGCCAAAGGAGAGCAGATCCATGGACCGTTTTCCAAAGTAAGCCCAGGCTGCTTCCTTCTGTCCTATGGGAGCACCAGATGCACCCTGCAAAGCACTGAGCATATGGACTTCAGTGCCATGGGGTGGGAAGTTGATAGTGCCATACTAGCGTCACTTCTGAAAGAGCTTTTCCATGCATATCGCAACTCACTGGTTGTCCACAGACTACTAGTGTAAAACCAGTTGAGCAGTAATGGTGAGTGGGAGCGCTCACGTTACTGATCCCTCACATCCACCAGAAGAGCCGATCACATCTGGCTAAGGGACAGTGGCAGACAGTTAACTGTGGTCTGTCCGTACTGGCACAGTATTCTGACTCGCATTGGCGGTTCAGTGCTTTAGTGATATACAGCACTTGCATGGCTGGGTGTTTTATTTTTTTTTCTAGTTTTGAGAGTGGATACTTTGCATTAGTTTCATGGGCTTGGTGTTGCTGAGCCCTGTTTGTGCTCAGGTTCACGGTGCCCCATGCTTAAAGTCCTTTTTTGGTCCATTTTGTTTGTGAAGTGAAGTGAAAAATGATAAGCAGCATTTTCAGTGGTTTTCTTTTTTTTGTTAATCTGTGCTATATCTTGACATAGTGTAAATTTTCTTCTTTAGAAGAGCAGGAGTAGTACGTTGGTACAGTAGTTTTGTCACTGAGCTGCACTGGCTGCAGATGCTATCAGCTCAGCAATCGGGATGTAACACAAGTTTACATTGTGGGTGGGAAGTGGAACCAGCTTTACAATATGCTGAGAGGATCTGATGAATGATTCTATGCAATAATAGTGCAAAGTGGGATGTTTTATTACTGCCAAATGACCTTCTGAATATTGTATTCTCCTTGGGTTCTTATGCTTCACCCTTTCATTATTTCCTCTGAATAAGCCATGAGTTTACAATATCCTGTGCTTCTGCTTGCGTGTCTTATTTCCAAATCTTGCAAAAGGCAAAATCCACATCAGTGCTGAGCCCATAAGCTGGGCACACAGCTTGCACTGGACAGTCCAGATGCTGTTCTGGACACTGGTCTAGTGTTTTGGGTAAGTAAGAGCCATTAACTCTAGCATGCAACGTGATCCTCTAGAGAGACTCTGTTGAGCACCTGATGGGATCAAAGCTCACATGGATTTTCAGGAGCCTATAAAATGACAACACAGATCTGATCAGCCTCAAGACCAGTGGTAGCGTATGCTGTATCATATAAGCCATAGTATGCTTATTGAATGCCTTGGATGTATGAAATTAAACCAAATTTTATCATGTCAGCATATCTGACTGAATTGTTCAAGGTTTCCTGTGTGTAGCTGAACATGCTTTCTTGTGAATGGAAGAGTACCAAGACCTGCAAATATGAGGGGATAATCCACAAACTTCAGATCAGGAGAAGTATAGTGCAGCTTACCCCACACAGCCCAACCATGTCCTGGGCTGAAGTAGGTGTAAATGCCATCTGCTGAGCAGGACATTTAGTGCTGCAGCACTGACTGTGCTCTATGGCGATAGGGTAACAACCGATTTTCTTGCTCTTTCTTATCCTAACTAGGATCAGCTCTAGCATTTGATGTAATTGCACAGAGTGTTAGGAGTTTTGCTATTGTGTTTCAGATCGCAGTCTAGCGGATGGCTGGAGGAGATCTGCCTGTCTAGCCTGATTCCTTTCTCTGTGCTCTGTTTCTCCATCAGGGCATCTTCAGGTGCAAGAGGAGGATTTAAGTGTGAAATATATCTGTGTCAGCTTTAATGAATTCTCATAATTAATTTGCTCTTGCTGTGTCTGCCTGTCTCTCTGCAATAACCTGAAGTCAACATCAGTGTTACTATATGAGGTAGCTAAAATCATCAGGTGAAATCCGAGTATTATGTCTGCTTGCAAATTGTTCCCATGTACCATATAAATTTAGCTCTGTGACTTAGCAAAATGTGCTGTATGTGCTGGGACCATTAATCTAAATAAACGAATTATATTGCTTTTATCACTTTTCCTAGTGTTTTGTAGGAAGCCTTTTGCTCTTATGTAGCACCTCTTTTGCAAGAACCAGAATATGCTGTAGTTAACTGGGGATGGGAAGTGGGGGCACGTGTTTTTGCCAATGCACCAGAACTTGTGATAGGACCCTGTGACTCAAATCTGAGCCCTGGGATAACAGACCAGCAGAGGAAGACAGCTTACGTACAGGAATGTGATGTTACATCGGTTTCAGCAGAAAGGTTTGAAGGTTTGGGCTGGCGAGGCAGAGGACAACATACAAGGTTTATTTTATTTTATTTTATTTCTTTTTTTAATCCAGTTTTACAGCTCATGTAGGGTACTTTTTCTAGCTAAATGAATGGGGACTGGATTCTTGTTACTGAATTAGCAGCAGTGTAAGTTTGACCTGATAGCAGGGAGGTGTCCTACGTGAGTTAACTGACAGCTAGATTTCATCTTGTGTCGGAGCTTTCTTTAGGCTGATTCATGCCCATTCCTGGCTTATCCTTAAACTGAAATACTCCCTTCGTGCACATCATGCATGTATATTTAGGCCATGTTAAATTTTTGTAAATGGACTACCACCAGTCCATTAGGGAGCTCAGGGTGGCTAACGGAGCAGTGTTATAACCAGGTGTTTATTGGCAGCTGAGAGCTGCTACCCAGTCTGTCAGCCAGGCTGAAGAAACAGTTTCTCCATCCCTCTCTCCTCCTCTTTCCCTGTGCTGGTTATTTTTAGAGTCTCTTCATCTCTGCATGTCTGTTGTTAGAGCTGTCAGTGTTGTAGCAGATGAGAGAGCAGGCCGAAGAGGTACAAACCAGCCAGGCTTGATGCTTCTAGTAGGTTTTATGTAACACTGTATAAGGCACTCGGTTCTTTTCATATGGCCATAGTATGTGCCAGATACTCACTGTGGTATTATTCAGGGCCCTGAAGCAGAATAAGATTTGATCTGATTTTTCAGTATTGAGTTTCTTTTCACTCTGGACCTACTTTGAGAATAGATCGAGGGGCAGAGAAGGACTTGCATGACCTCTCAGAGGTTTTGGATTGCAGAAATTGCTGCAAGTACTTGTTTTAATAGATACAGACCCTTGCATGCAGACACATACCATTCATTGCTGTAGTGTCTAACCATCTCAATCTCTGTGTACTTATTTTCACTGTCCTGGGAATTTGGGGAGTGGACACATTTCACCCACGTCTTCTGAAAGCTGAGCTACTCTTCTAAGAACTGATGCTAATTTTGCATGGAAGAAGGAGCTGGGGTGTGTGTGTCTGTGTGCGCCATCCCAAACCATTTCAACACAGAATTAGCCTTACTAATTACCTGCCCTCCTTTCTTAATTGAGTATTTACCTAACATCTGACCTCCTTTAATGTACTGCTACACTGTGAGCTGGCTTCCCCTTGGAGTTCAATCTGCAGCTCTTTATTCAGGCAGCACTCCCTTCATACTAGTTATACTCACGCTGGAGCAGGGCCAACAGCTCCTATCCAGGCTAAGCCATGGCCTTTTAGCCAAGAACCGGATTTTTTTCCATCCTTGTCATTAGACATTTCATGTGCAACTTGAGAGTTTTGCTTTGCTGAGGACAACACTATGGGATCTCAAGTGACTGTTCCAGGCCACAAAAAAGCATTACAAACAGAGGCTTTTCAAGCTGGAGAGTCTGAAACCAGAGTCTGGTTCTGGAAGAACCTGTTTCTACAGAGTAGCTATAGCTGGAGATACTGCTTTTCCTCCCCCAGAGAAAGGAGCCGTCTGTGGGAGGCAGTACAAACACCCCATTTGTTGAGTCCCCCAGATGTCCCTCAGTTCAAATGGGTTTAAACTTACACCACACACACGTAAAAATATCTCCTCTCCTATTTTTTCTTGCCATCTACATAGTAGATAGCAGCGGTAGTCTGGACAAATAGTCTTTTTCTGTAGATGACAGAGGCTTGTTGGTAAATCCAGCTTGGATAAGAAGAAGAAACATCAGGATTTATATAGGAAACTCTTACACTCTGGAGATTTTTTTTCCAGTGTCACATGCTCCAGGAGCTGGGATCACCCTGCTGTATGGATGCTTGTCTGCTTCAGAGAGGCTGTGCTAGTGCAAATGAGATCTGACTGCAATTGCACGTTGCATTTCTGTGTCTTTTAGGACAAGCTGCCCCCACTTCCCTTCCCATCCCTTTGCCCTGAAAGCTTTAGAGTCTCACTCTCCCTCCAGGGGCAGCTTTATGGCATTATGCAATTTTTGCTGGTCATCACTTCTGAAGAGAAGTTGCTGATGTTGCTGCAGTTTGAGTGATAAAGAAGGAAGAGCCTCGGGCACTAAATGCCTCTGCTGTGTTTGCACACCTCCACGGATGAGCACTTGCTGTATGCAGCTTAAACTATCATGAAAGGGTAACAGGAAGAGTGATTTTTGGAGAATATTATCATATTGTGTTCTTCTCCAAGCAGATAATTTATTCAAGGAGTGACAGATTGTCTAGTCTGTCTGAGACACTAGCCTGCAACTCAGGTCTAGCTGTGGCTGCCACAGATTCCCCTTGCTGTCAATATGTAGAGTATCCATGCATAAAATGAACAGTCAGACCACATCTTAGAGGTGCTGTGTTAGATTTAAATGGCCAGGATGGGAAACCTTACTGATGTCTGCGCCTGATCCACAGATACTCCTGAGGCTTTGATCTGCAAGGCTTGAATTCAGCACCTTATATTAGCACTAAATTTATATTTTTAAATTAAAGGTCCATGTAGTACAAACAGTAAAATATTATTGGCCCACACAGTGGACTTTTTTTGAGCAAGTATAGGCATTCCTGTTTGAATCAGCTGAGTATTTAGTCCTAGAATACAGGCACAGAATAGCCTTTCTTATCTGATTTTCAGGCAGAATTACTCTGAAAATCAGGTACACTAGAAAAAAAATTACTTAGAGCTAATGCAGGAAGAATTGAATTTGTCTGTGTTATAGGGAAAAGTTTTTCTAGTACCGAGAAAAACAACACAAAATCATGAGCAAAGAAACAGTTTTGCAGAGTCTGACGCTGAAAAAGTGAATCTGCAGTTTGCAGTTTCTTCCCAATACAGGGCAAAACTTCTGGCAGAGCTTCACAGAACTGCTGATCTCTGTCAAATGTCTTAGTAAGTCTCACGTCTCCTGCTGAGTGCTGCCGCTTGTGAGAAGCCTGGCCAAGGGTGAAAAGGGCTTGCTGTTAATTGCTTTATCCTCGCTACTGATCCTGCACGCTGACCAGAAGGTATTCGGGTCAATGAAAAGGTTCCTGTTGACTTCCTCAAGCTCTGGCTGCGTGCCACACTGGCCTGCATGAGGCTGTGCCTGTGGTACCGTGCATCTGTCCTGGCTGTTTGCCTCTCCCTGGCTCTGAGGCCTCATGGAGATGGCTCGTCTGCCCAGCGCCCCCCAGCTGGGCAGTCAAGCCTTGGCGGGGGGTCTTAATCCATCAGAGGTTTGGCTGTCTTGCCTGGTGCTGACACTGAAGGAGCTGGTGGGGTGGGCAGCACTTGCTTAGTTCCCTAACCCATGGCATCCTCCGCAGTGAGCAGACCTGCAGGAACCCCATGGTTTTGTGCAGCTTTAGGCCAAGTTCACGGCTGGAAGGTTTTTCAGAGAAAAGCTCAGCAGCTTGCTTTAAGCCCAGCACTTGTAATTCATCCTCCTGAGTTCTTTGTTCTCCCTGACTCTGTAAAATTGAGAGCAGTTGGGACACAAATATTACCTTCTAATATCTCTTCCCTTTTTATGAATGTTACCTTCTGTTTTGTTGGCATGAAGATTGACCTTCAACATTCAGTGTGCACCATGCTGCTGCTAAGATTCTTCTTTTGTTTAATTATTATTTGTTCATTTATACCGCAGACAAAGCAAGTCCCCGGGCAGCAGCCGCTAGAAGACTGCAGTCTTGCCAGTGCTATCTGCAAGCGTGGCAGTAATTCAGTTATTGCAGCTTTCCGTAATTCTCACCAGTGTAGCAGTGTAAATAAACAAGGAGCAGCGAGACACTTGATAGGACCCAGAAGCAATTTAGCCACCAGAGTTTATCATCAAGAGACAAAATACCCTGGATCCAGGGGAACTGTCTCCTTTGCCAGCGTGTGGCTCTCTGACTGCTGGCCTGAAAGATGCTGCCCTGACACCACAATGAGACATGATGTCTCATTGATAAAATACTTATTTTCAGAGTCTTAGTGCTCCCCTGGTCACACTGCTGGACCTAGACTGCGTTCAACCTTTGCTGATGTTGTTACAGAGAGAAGTAGGGCCTCCCTGTTTAACAGATTCAGCAGAAAACCAAGGATTTCTGCAGAGACTTGTGCTGAGCAGGCTCTGGCTTGGCGGCTGTTTGAGAAGCATTTGCAAGGCTTTCCTAATGGTCCCCTTGAAGAGGGATTGCTATTACAGTGGAGGATAAAACCATTTTTCTTCTGTACTGGTCCTGCTTAATGAGGCATTGATGAATCCAGCTCTAAAGAGGTTCGTTTTGAACCAGTGAAGGTGGTGTATGTCCTGTGTTATAGGAAGCCCTGACTCCTGGGTCACCAGAGACATACCCATGTTCAATGACAGTGGTCACTGAAAAGCTATATCCATTTGGCGAAGGCAAAAGTCCTGGTATGAGACAAATTTAAGTCCTACATCATAATGATACCTTCCAGTATCTCTCTAGTAAGGGGTTAAGTGTTATTTACCAAAGCTTAAAAATTTATTGCAAAAGCACATTTCAGAGTTGAACACCTCTCTGTGGTGTAGGTGATTTATAGATTTTTTTTAAGACCATTAAGTTCATCTAGCATGACTTTCATTATATAATATAGGACAAGTGGTTCCTACATCAAGTCCATTGCTTCTGGCTTTGTTCAAGGTCAGATTTAGGATGGTGCTAAGGGAGCTGTTCCCCTCCTTCCCTCGTCTTATTAACCCTATCTGTTATAACGTCAGCCCTTAATGATGCAATGGAGGAAAGGCTCTCTGGCTGCACGGTGTCTTCTCCACTGCTTTCCTACATGAGCAGTACTTGTTTACTTAATAAAAATGCATTCAATCTTGATTTGTAAGAAATCTGCCTTCACATCTATGGTGAATGGCAAGGCTGAGCAGTTGTCAGGTGCAGCTGTTCTTTGTGACTCAACTTAGATGTATCCAATTAAATGGCAATAATATTGCCCTGTTCTAGCTCATCTTTCATCTAAACTGCTCCCAAAACACCACCTAGCACCTCCAGAACCACTCCATATTTCCTGCAGTTGGCAGCAGTACAGCTCTGGCCCGTAGCAGCTTACGCAGAGGACGAAGGAGGACCTTCCAGCTGGTGGGAGACACAGTGCAGTTTGTCCAGGACATTATGTTTCTCTCTGGTCCCTCCAAGAGTCAGTGTTGGCAGGGTGCCCATCTCTGTGGTATCTGTACACCTTGTCTCCAAGGTTGTTTTTCCTACTTTTACAAAAAAGTGCATGAGATCATGGCCAAAAGCAAGTACCATTCAGGAACGTGGCAGCTGCTCACTGTTTAACAGGACAGACTGTGGTGTGAAGAGCTGCAGACGGGGGGTAAGAGTGCCACCCTGCTGCCAGGAGGCAGTCTCAGTTACTGAGTCACCAGCACCATTTTTGGGTGCTTAATTTTCCAACTTAATTTTTCTTTGGCACTTCCCCTTAGATAGTGACCAAGCTGCAGCCTTGAGGTTCCCTGCCTCCCAGAGTTAGAGCCTTCAAACAGACTTCAGGTCCCATTTAACATATGTGAACAAAAGGACACGCAGCCCATCAACATGTTAGAATCGGCCCATTAGCCCTCCCTTTGGGTAGCCTTCATAGACCAGCCTCATAGCCAGGCGATCAGCAGTGTGAGCTGGACGCTGCAGTTGCTACGCAGACGTGAAAATGTCAGCCTTTCTAACCCGAGATGGTTACAAACCACGAAACTACCTACTTTACCCCATCGTGGGAAGACTGATTATGACATGTTGCTCAGTGAGGATCCCCCATTAAACTTGTCTAGTGAAAAGTGATCTAAGACTTCTTTCCTCCTTTCAGGCGCTCAGCATCCCACCTTGCATCGCCTTTCATGCCGTACCTTTGCTACAGAACTTTGCTCATCCTTATTGCTGAAGAGTGGGTTACGTCCTTGTTACTGGGTTATCTCCTGAGAACTTGCAGATAACGTGCTCCGGAGGCTGTGCCCCTTGTAGTGCAGGAAGAGTAACCAGTGGTTTCTTGTGCCTGGTACATGTCTATGTATTTGCGGTGGCCAGGCTTTCAGATCCAGCATGGTGCAGTGAAATGTGGCTGGATGAGGGCCTTGCAGTATAAATCTGTTGTGATTCCTGCATGCTCTTGACTCTTGGTTGTAACTCCTACAAGACAGCTCTATGCTGGAGGAAAACAGATACAAGCGCAGTTCTTAGCAGTTTAAGAGAAGGCAGCAGCAACCCTGAGTCTTTGAGAGAAGCTGCGCTGTGGGAAAGGTCTGGCAAGTACACTGTAATCAGCTTTTGCCTATTTAGAGATTTCACAGGGGATCAATAAATTATCAGGAGCTTTTAAACTGATAACTGTGAAGAGAAGAAAAGCCTGTGAACTGAAAGGCCAGGAAGGGGTCTAATTGTCTGTTCTGATTTTTAAAGAAACATAGCTAGTTTAGCGAAAAGGTTTTACTGTACCTGTTATACCTGGAAGTGGGGTGAGATCTCAGGAAAAAGAGTAACTTATTCCTCTCTCCCCTTGTGCAGGTGCTCCAAAGCAGAACTGATCCCTAGATACCAATCTGGGCTCCTGTGGACAATTCTTATCTCATTTCTGGGGGGTTGTCTCAGGAAAAGCTCTTTTGTTTCACTGCGAACACTGCTTGTTCCAGTTATACAATGAAATAGTTGGTTTAGCTTTCTAAGCAGTTTATTTTCACTGTGTGGTCTCTGTACTGATATTGTTACAGTACATGCAAACAACACATATTAGCTAGACAAATCAAGATGGCTTTGGCCAAATTGTTAATTTGATTTTTAGTGTGGGTAAAAATCAGTTAACATACTGATACAGCAGTGTCAAATTATCAATAGATACAAAAGCTAAATATATACACCTTAAGGAAGAGGTTAGAAAACCCAGGTTACATCCCTACTAAAAGCTGGTTGAAAAAGGCAGCAGTGAAACATCAGCTTTTAAAAGGCTTTAAGAGGAAACAATTTCACACAACCTGAACAGCCCTGTGGACTTCTGCTCCTGCGTGCACAGGCGTGAATGGTCCCGGTCCCGTGCGCACGGGGACAGGAATGTGTTTCTAATGGCTATTATCTTGCTTGGTAGCTGGACTGGAAGCAACGACCGGCTTATCTGAGCCTGTGCGATGAGATTTTCAGCTGATGGAGGTCATCACAGGACCGCTCTTACCTTGCTGGTGGAGACGACCGCATGGTGCAAGCGCAGGGCTAATGCATAGCGGCTGACCTCTCGCTCATGGAGTGCTGCACTGTTACTGTTTATTTGCTCTGCTGCCAGGCCTCGTTTCTTTCTGTACTAGAGAAAATGTAGACAGAAGGGTAAAAAAAAGAATCTCTGTTCAACTTGAGCTAAAAGCTGGGTGCTGTAGCCAGCTAGTGTCCTTGGTGGGGTGACCCTGGGGACAGCACACCTGATGCATGTGGATAGAGAGCAGCCCAGCACGTTGGCATGGGCGCACATGAGTACCCTGGCTCCAGATGCAGCAGTGCCACAATACAGCTCATACTTCTGCTCACGAGAGTACAGTTTTTTCATTAGCTGAATTTCTGCTGCAAAATCTGCCATTCATGCTTAGTCCGTGGGCTCAGTGCCTTTTACAGTCCATCTGTTTTTGGATAAGAAGAGGAGATAAAATCACATGCCAGCAGAGAAAATTTTCTTTGGGTCAGATACTGTCTTTTCAATAGTGTGTGCAGTGAACTGAGAATCCTGGGCCCAGTCTCTCGCCGAGATTCCTACAATGCCAGTGCTAACTGATAATAGCTGAATTGGGTGCATTTTTAAAATACACAAGTACAATTCCAGTATAGCTGTGCACATTTATTGCTTTGCTCCTTGTATTATGCTTTGCCTTTTGCTTCCTTTCAGCTTCCCAGTCATTAAGGAATATTAATATCAGCAAGCCTGGAGTGGCTGATAAGGATGGGGAGTGTAGGCAGCACTGTATAACATAAAGCTCACTTGTACAACTTCTAAGGCTGCCAAGGGTATGCATTTTCTCTGCGCATGGGCTGTGTATTTCATTTATCCATTTTTACACAAAAGACCTGTCTAATTCTCATTCTGTCTAATGTCTTCCCTAGTGTGGATCAAAGGGAAATACGGACTTCCACGTGTCATTCTGTACAGCGAGCTTTTCCTCCTTGGCGATTTTAACGATGCATTTTGCACGGGGGAGTCCCTCGCGGCGTTGTGGGAGAGGGAGATGCGACGGGGCGTCTGGCCTGTTACATTACCTGGAGCCGAGAGTCGCAGAGAGGCCTGGGGGAGCTGGGAGAGATTAACGCTGCCGAAAAGGCTGATTTTCCCCCCAGGTGCTGCTGGGGGCAGGTCGCTGATGCGGCAGCGGCGGCCTCCTTCCGGCAGCTTCGCGCGTGCTGGGCTCGCTGCTCCGCTCTCGGCATTAGCAGTCGCGCTGCGCGCCTCTGCTAGCGCAGCCTGCTCTCCACGCGTCCCTCCGCTTGACGTCAGCGGTGTCGGCTGCTGTGCAAACCTGTCGCCTCGTTTCGGGCTGGGTAATCGCTCCGCCACGGCGGGTGGTGCTTACTGCGCATTGCCCTCTCTGCTTCTTCGGAGAAGGACCTTATCTGCCAGCCGCGCTTCTCTGAAAGGTTCAGCATCTTCCTCTCCAGCTAAGTGGAAGATTGTTCCTTTAATCACGTCTTTCTGCCTGATGTTTGTCATCTTAACTAAAGTCTGTCTCCCTGTGCTGGATTCAGTCCTTCCAGGATTTTCATCAGAGCATTAATTTGCCATGAAATCTCTTTCATTCAATTTAATTTGAGGGCTGCAGTTCAGGCCTTTGCATTTGAGATCAGATCTCGGGACCTACATTTCATGCTCTGTACCTGTGGGCTTGCCAAAGGCCATGCACATTCCCTTTAATGACTGAGTTTAAAAATGGTCTTAGGAGACCTGTTCTGGTTGCATATTGCTTGGATAGCTCTGTTTTGTGCAGTGAAGGGAGAAAAGAGCTATGAAAGTACACAGTGAAGAGCAGTGACTAAGTTTAATACTTGCTTTGTGTCTTTGAGGCTAGAAATCCAGCCAGAAAGGCTGTTAGCGACAGAAGTGAGTGATAGAGTATCTCGGGAGCTGAGTTTGTTGCATGGTTTTTGCGCTGTGAGTCAGAGAGGAGCAAACAGAGCTCCATGCTGCGGCTGGCAGAGAAGCGTCGTGTTCTGATTTGCGTTAGCCGCGCGGTCGCGGGGGACCGCTCGGGTTCCAGCGCCGGCCCGGAGCGTGCTCGCGGCACGGGCGTTAGCTTTAGCGTCTAGGTCGGGGTGTTTCTTGCAGCTTCTGTATATTTGGCTTTGGGAACTGTGCTTTTACACAAGCAAGTGGAGCCGGCACAGGGGATATGTGAGGTGCACGCCGGGACCTCCCGGGTACGGGTTAGACTTGCTCTGCTCTTGCCACCCTCTCCAGCCTCCTCCTGCTGCTCTCTGGCTTTGTGCTTGTCCTTGCATATGACAACACCTCCGCAACGGTGTGACAGCAGAGGTGTCAGCAAGGGAGGAGCTGAGAAAGTGTTGGCTGATTATCTGGCACTGTGTGTCCCACCTCTCTCCCCTTTTGTTTTAAAAATGATAATTATTCCTGGAGTAGATCCCAGTTGGCTGATGCCTAACAACTGGAAGCCCTGAAAAGCATTATTCTGTGTAAATTCCCTTTATGTACTGACAAGTGTGATCACACGCACCGCGAGCTGCAGAGGGGAAGAATGTTTTCTCTGATAATGAATCCATGCTGCATTACTTGTAGATAAACCTGATGTTACCTTGTTGTTTAAGGGCAGAACATGCTCACCCACATGACCAGTTGCCTTCAGCATCTCTTGAGATCTGGCTGTTTTATGCTATATTTGAGTCATGCTAATGAATGAGACGTTAATGGGCTGTGCCTCATTTCAGCTTGTCACAGCTTTTGTTAGCAGCCTTATTTTCCAGGAAGCTTTGGTTTCAGCTCTGGGAGAAGTGGAGGAGAAGGTGTTAATGCAGCCCTGCTTACTTTAGCAAATCAGGGAATCGGTGGTTTTAGGAAAATGATTCAACACATTAACCCATTGTTTCCAGAGTAACACAAGGAAAAAAAGGTCCGGTAGAGTGAACAGATGGCTCTGGTGTATTTTTAGCATCGCTCTGCGTTCCCATGGCATTGCAGACTACGTGGGATTCCCCATAGACTGTGTTAAGATGGGTGGACCTAGCCGAGCGTCTTGTTTTGCAACACCATAGCAGTGAGAAGGAGGGAAACAGACTCCTGCTCAAATCGAGTTTGTTTAAGTAACTTTAAATGAGAGGTTCTCACATATGGAACGATGGATGGTGGAGAAGTCTCTGGAGAGGCGCTGGTCATATGATTCTGGTGTCTGCTCATTGCCAGCTGCTACATTGTATTAGAAGGGACAAAATAAATGAGAAGGTACTGTCCTAGTGGTGTTGTCCACATAAGCAATTGGTACATTTACCCTGGCATGCCACGGAGGCCTGATCCAAAGGTGTAGATGGCAGAGGAAAAATTTACCAGGATTTTACTGGATTGCAGATGGGATGGGGGAAAGTAGTTTCTGTAGCTGTGAGCCGTCTCTTTGGGATGTGCACTCTGAGGAAGCTCTGAAAGCTTCTTGATTGCAGAGTTTTATTCATTTTCATCCTGCTTTCTTATAAGACAGACAATGATGCTTTTCCACGTGTGGTCAGATTCAGAGCTGTTTCAAAGTTTGTCAGTGATTCTCTGTGATCATAAGATGTTTTCTGCTGTAAGTGGAGAAATTAGCTAGTGAGCTACATGGTGGACCTGATAACTTCTGAGTCTTTGCTATGGCTGAAATCCAAGGATGCAAAATCTGGGCATGTAATGCCTCAAGAATTATATTTATTACTATTCCAAATTAGGTTTATGTTGTCATATAGTAAAAACTGCGAGTGATTTCTCAACGGAGAACAGGCAAACAGAAGTCGTAGCATCAATTTTCCTGGCACTGCTTGGTCTTCTGTCACAAGCATGCATTTACCGAGGCTCGTGGAGTATTATGCTCTCTTAATAGCTTATTTCCATATTAGAAGTGTTTTAAACAAATCCATCCCTAATGTATTCTTTCTGTGCAGTACTGTATGGCTCAAACTTTTACTGCCAGGAGATAATAAAACACTATTTAACAGAGTAAGAAAACAAGATGATGGTAAGGATCTGCCAAGTGGGCTAAGGGAAAGCTGAGGTGCAGAGGGAGCCGGTTACTGGTAAAAGCCTGCTACTGGTAACCCTGCAGTCCTGACCCCCATCACAGTGTCCCTTGGTCTCTGGAAACCATCACCATCCCCAGCAGGGAGGCCTCCCAGTCAAGACGGTGCATAAACCCTCCCGCCCTGGGAGCTGTAGCCTTGATCCCGTAGCTCCAGCCCTCACGGCTCCCACGGGGAGAGAAAAGGCTGTTTGCTTTCCTCCTATCCTCTTTCTCACTTGCAGGAAGTGCTCCAAAGCCTCTCTTTTGGGGGTGGGCAGCATGGCTCGGCGTGCTTGGAGCACTTGCAGTCCTTGCATTCCAGATCAGGAGCTGACCTCCTGTCTGCACTGCAGATCCACATTGCTGCCCGTTCCTGCTTCAGCAGCTGAACTGCGTTCCTCATCTGTCACCCACCTGAGTCGAGGTATTGCTTACTCAGGGCATTAATAACGTATGAGCACTGCAAGCTTTTCCTTTCCTTTGAATGCACTCAGCCACCTGCAATGCCTCTGAAACCACCTATTTCTTATTTGTAATTCACTGGTACGTTTCACACACTCAGCAAATTGCAGCAACATTATGGATATTTTCTCCATCTGCGTTATTGATGGATGTTTTTGTCCAGTTGGACTGAGGCCCCATGGAACTAATTTATATGTGGAAGAAGATGGAGTTCCATGTCCTTTCAGGGCCTGATGCCAAAGGCAGGAAAGGCAGTGAATGGACTCCCTTGAAGTCGGTCAATTTTTGTATTGGAGCCATTAGTAGATTATGAATTTGACAGATTTAGTAATTCACTCAGTCAAGGCCAAGATGGCTCAACCAATTTCCTTTCCTCATTTAGGATACTGACCCAAGATCTGCCTTCCAGCTGGTGAACTGGGTGTCCCTGGTTAAAGCAGAAACTGAAACAAGAGTTTCCACTTGCAGAGGACTTATAGACAAGCCAGCTTGCAGGCTTGAAGCCAGCTGATAAAGCACCAAGGGGAAATAACTGATGCTTGAAATCAAAATTGGAAGCAAATTCAAAGCCATTGTTTCCAGCAGTGATGTATGTTCCTGCATGTTTTGGGATCAGACTGCAGCTGATGGAACTTCATAATGCTGTTTGCAGTGGCATGAATTATTTACAGTACACAGCCTGCCAGAACAGACTGGCAAGGACAGGCTTCGTTTGCTGGCCTCCCTCACCTTTCAGATGTGCCGGGAAGGCAGCCCCTTCACACACTTGAGAGTCAGGTTTGGGGGGAGCACTGGGTCGTCTGCTGCGATGTCCTGAAGTGGTGAAAGCACAACTTTTAACCCATTTACTCCAGATTGGGCAGCTCTTCCAGATATATCTAATTATCTTCTCAAAAGACCTAAAATAATAGCAAATCCACCAGTTCCTTCTGTTCTGATGGATAAAAACACACATACATGTAAATTTAAGCCTTATTTCTAAATTGAATTTGTTTAGTTTTAATTTGCAGCTAATGGTTCTTTATGACTTTCCTTTGCTAGACTAGAGTGTCCTTCAGAACCTGCAGTTTCCTGTTTGCAAAGGTCTTTATACCCAGTAAACAGATTATCACTTGGTCTTCCTTTTGCAAAATTAAACAGGAAGAACTCTTTAAGGTTGGTTGTATAAGGCATTTTCTGTAGCCCTTGAATGTTATGTCTGTTCTCTGCATCCTGTCTGGGTTTTCAGCGTCTCTTTCAAAAGTGGATACCACAACCCACTTTGTAGTAACGTTGGTCTCTCTAACACAGTGTAAAATAATTTCCCTCATCCTGTTCCCCTTGTGAGAATTGCCAGAACATCACAGAGAAACCTCATCCCTCTCCTCTAAATCCATAAATCCCAGCTCTCCAGAACAGTCTTCTTCTCTGTATGTTCAGACTGTGTTACTTCTTTTTCTTCTTTTTTTTTTTTTTTTTTGTATTCTTTTTTGGCCTTGCGTGATGGTGTTTAAAACCCATTCTGTATGTATGGACTGCACTTATGAAGTGATCCAGAAGAGTACGAGGCTGCCTGAGTTGTTTTTATTTATCATCCTGTCATCTGCAAATTTCATCATTATGGTTTTTTATTTACTTGCAGTCTGTGAATGCAAACGCAGAATAGCCTCAGGCAAGGACCAATCCTACCAGTCCCCAAAGAAGTACTGGTGTTCCCTAATGACAGTCCCCTGATTGCCGATTAACCAGCTCAGCTCTGCTATGGCAGGTTGTTCCTAATAGTAGCCCTTTAGGGGAATCTAATTAATAGTTAGATTCATCATTTTGGGGATTTTTATAAGCAAGGAAAAAGTGAAGCCTATGAACTACTGTGGTCTGTAAAGAGAGGAGGGCAAAAAATACTGTGAAGGTGTAAACCTACATCCCTTACTCAGATGTGGAAAGGCCAGTCTGTCAAAGTCAGTGAGCACAGTTCTGCTGCTCCTCCTCTAAATCCCGTGGGAACCTCTCTAACTCCGCTCCGTAGCATTTACAGATTTAATCTCCTTGTGCTGGAAGTTTTCAGATGCTTCTCACAAATGCTTCTGCTTCAGGAGATGCTGCCTAAGCGTCACTGCCGCAGCAGTCTGACCTCTTCTGTGAGTCCTCATCCCGCCGTTCTCCCACGTGCTCCCGCGCGCGCTGCGGGGCGAGACGTGCCCTCAGACGCCTGCGGTATGAAGGCAAACTGCTGCGAGTACTTGCTTACGTCAGATGGCATCTTCTGGCTGTGACCTGGATCCTGCTGTGAGAGCTTGGTGGACGGAGCCCGGGAGGGCTCCCTCAGAAGTCAATTCCAGCTAAATCTAACAGATTTTCTTTGTATTAACAAAATCTCCTGTACTGGGCTATTTTGCAAGAAAAGTGAGACAAGCAGAGCTCCGAGTTTCTCCCGGCCTGGAGATGGCAGCAGGATTCAGGTTCCAGTCAGAAAATCTTTGCTGGAATCAAACACCTGGCTGCTTTGCCAGCGTCCCTGCGAGCTGCCCAGGAGTGCTGGGAAGTGCTGGTGCACTGAAGCCACTTGCAAGAAGAGGTCACTTGCAGTGAATCTCCTCCGAGGTTTGTCGGTGACCTGTCCTCTCCCTCTGTTCCCTCTCCACAGAAATCCTTCCCCTTCCTCTGTCAGCAGCCATTCAGCCGCCTGGTCGCACAGCGTGTGGTTGTACTCTGGGGCACCACGAGCCCTGCGACGGCAGGGAGGCGCAGAGCGGTGCTGGGGAGGGAATTAGCCCAGCGGGGACTGAGCGAAGACTAACAACCGTTGCCCTTGTTCCTAGTCCGAGCAGCAGATTGCAGTGACTTCACCACTCTGCGCACCCTGGTACGTGCCTGCGAGTGGCCCCAGGCTCTGTTTCTGCATCGGTCACGGGCTCCCGCCTTGCCATGCCGGCAGCCTTGGGGTGCTCTGGTTTAAACATGAATTTTGTCCCAGGCCGTGTGGCTACAGAGGACTGCAGCACCCTCAGGATTTCCCTTCTGCAGCGGTGGCTGGGTCGGGCCCATAGCTGGTGTCCACAGGACTGGGGGAGGTTGGAGGGCGACTTTCAGATCTTGGCCGGAGTAGAGCTGGGAAATGGAGAGTTCTCCTCTGCCCCTGACAGTTAGAGGCTCCTTCTAGTTAACACAGCTGGAAGCTTTGGGCTGAATAAACTGAGCAAGCCTGTTTCCTGCTTGCTGAGTTGGGTAGCTTTGCCAAAATCTTTTCCTAGTATCCTAACAGCACAAAAATCAAAAAGGATAATAACATTTCAGCAAGTTGACTGCCTCTGCCTGCTTCACTCCCCTTGTAACAGTTCAGGCAAAACGACTAAATGGAGTTCAAAGGAAAATACCCTCCTTCCCCTCCAATTTTTAGGACACTTCAAATTCAGTACAAACACCAGGTCTTTTGAAGACTAGATTTCAGGGTTGTGCAGCAGGACACTGTCTGAAACCCCTGCCGAAGGAAATGAGCACAGCTAATGGTATCTGCAGGCACAAAAATAGCACAGTGCTTATTAGGTTTAAAAGCCTTACAGGTAAATCTTTGAATGGCCTCCTGGCCTGACTGTGGGTTTCTCCTTTGGCTCCCCTGGCACCAGGATTTCACCGCTGCTTCCTCCCGCGGCTGGGCTCGGCCGTATCGTGCCTTCTGGTAGCAAACGGACGGTTCTGCAGCAGCCGCGCTCTCCGAGTATTAAGCCTCTTGAGTTCATTATTGCTTTCGCTTCGTGTATGGGGAGGGTCTCGTGTGGCAGATTTCCCGTTTTCAGTCTGTATGGAGAGCTGGAATGTGAATCATTTACTCACAGTGGTAGAGCTGAGACTCCAGCCCTTGCTGATTCATGACTCGACTGCGAGGGCTGCGACAGGCGGCCTCAGCCCTTCTCCTGTCTGCCACGTCCAGAACCAGAGTGCTGGTGGAAGAATATCCTGTCTCACCTTAGTCACTGCTCTGTACTGCTAATTCCTGCTCATTAATATGCATCTCTGCCTTGATCAGCTTTGATATCAGAACTGTTCCTTCGCTCAGAGCCTCATCTCTTTTCTTGAAGATAAAGTCTATCCTCATTGTAGAGACTCTTTAATGCTCCTCTTACGCTTCAGAAAGCAGCAAGAGGCAAACACTGCTTTGCGACACAGTCAGTATCGCTGGGAAACACAACAGAGAGAAGGTGGATGCTTTGCCTGAAGTGAGCTCTTATTACAATGGAGAAACGTGTTTGCGCTGGAAGGATGATCACCCATCCATCTGAGCCGGTTAAACAACAGGGACGGAGCATCTGATTTTCTCCAGTTGTTTCCCAAAGACTATTGGCTGTCCACAGAAGGGTTCATTAGATAGACCCTTGCAGGTGCCAGGAGAACTGGCAGGATTATTGAGCCTCCAGCTAATTTTTTCTGTCCTTGTCCTTCTCTTCCTACAATGAAGATGTGGTTTGCAATCCAGACTTTGCCTGTGCTGTCCCGTTTGGTGGGGAGCTGCTCCATGCAGCAGTGCAGAGAAGAGTGTCTGTCCCCAGCCCAAGACTCTGGCTCTAGCTCACCACGAGGGCTTCTGACGTTTGGCTCTGGAGCGCTTGCTACCAGCAAGCTTGTGCTACCAGCAGGTATCGTAACAATCGTGTGGTCACCGTAGCACAGAATTGTGGCCTCGGTTGGTTTTGCAGTCCCGTGCCCCCTGCAGTAGGGTCGGCACAGGACGCAGATGCACCCAGGGCTAGCACCGCCTGCGTAATCCACTCACACAAGGAGGGCGGCCTTGCCCTTGCCGTGAACAGGGCTGCGAGGCTGCTGCGTCGTTTCTAGCAGAGCATTGCACCTGCAAGCCACTGGGGTTGTTGACTACAAAGAAGGCTGCGGTGTCATGCAGCCTGGCTGCTGGACTGACAGGCCCTCACCCTTTCCCAGGGCAAATAAATAAGCACCACAAGCTCTGATTAATTGCTGGGAGCCAGCCTCTTTTGAGGAGGAGGAGGATAGGACATTACTTTTCTACAAAGAGCAGCAGAAGGGTGATTGACAGAGTATAGACAGCAGAGAGGACTTAGGGGAAGCTAGGATGGCATAGTTCAAGCCATGGCTTGAAATGAAGCTTAATTTTAAGTAGTACCTTCAGTAGTACCTTAATTCAGGTAATTAATTGAGAAGAGCTGCTTGTGCCAAACATTGGCTCTCTCTTATGCTACAACCCTACCAAGAAGCCTCATCTGATGGCCCATTTTAGATGTGCCAGAAAAGGCATTCCCTGTAGCAAAGAGCTTCATAGCCTTATACCAGCAAGTTACTGGTAAAAATGGCATGACTGAGTACACTAGAGGCTTAAGCTCAGACAGTGACCTGTGTATAGTGCATATGTGTGTATTAATGCACAACTCTTACGTAAGTACCAACCTAAATATAGTCCCAGCTGATCAAAATTCTTGTAGCTCCCCTGGCCTGTGCTGTGTTCATTAGTGCTGGCTAAGAAGTGAACAGTAGCAGCATAAATTCCATCAGGCTGTTTTGTGAATTCTTGATCTCTTGGACTGGTGTCAGTTATTTGCATTAAGAAATTTAATGGAAAACCTGCAAAATTGGATCTAGAGGAATTGGAGACTGAAGCACTTTGCTCAGGTGATAATTTCATTTCCTGTGAAGACATTACTTAAATTTAAATATATGTGTATTCTCTGTTTCTCTGTAATACACATACCCAGGCATATACAATCTTAATTTGATTTTAAAATGTAATTGTATGTGACTGAGAAACTGGCTACTAAAATCATTGGATCAACTTTCAGAAACCAACCTACTGTGCCAAAGTCACTGAGAACACCCAGTGGCATTACTGCGTTATTGTACAACATCAAATTGCATAGAGGCTTCCCAGCTGGCTGCAGGAATCTGTACATTAAAACCTAAAACACAGTTTGATGTCTCCCAGCAATAGGCCTGCAGGAGATAGGATTCTCCAAAGCAACCCTGCAAGCTTTGGAAATGGTATTTACCTAGATTGCAATGGTGAGGGCTTGCTGTTTGTCAGAGTGAGTTACAGACTGATCTCATAACCTAGAAGACTGAGTCTGATTAGATTTTGCTGCTGAATCAGTAAGGAAACATGCTCAGCTAATGACCATGCACTTTTTCATCAAAGTCTTTGGGACCAGGCTGACTTACACCAGCTGACACATCTGCCACATGTTTCAGCCATTACAGTAGTCAGGAAGATTTTCAGCTGTAAAATCTTGCTGCTCCAAGCCTCAGTGGCCTGTCTGATTAAGCTGTTTTGAATGCATCCAAAAATAAGAGTCTGAATAAAGGAATTTCTGCTACTGCGGTTTCATCTTGCTGCAACATCTGTGCTGTTTGTGAAGGTGAGCAGGGATAACAGTGACCCAGCTTTCCTGTGTCACAAGTGTCTCTACTTAATTGGCTTCAGGAAGGATTTCCAGCAAGTCTTCTATGCGTTAAATCCACACTACAGTTTCTGGTGAAGTGGCAATGTTTTCTAAACAGGAACATATCTTCTACTGGTATAAACCAGGGAGGCTAATCACTTGTGATACCAGCTGTAGGAGTTGTGCATTTCACGAGAGCTGGCAGCTGTAGCATTTCAGCTCCTGGAATCCCGTTGTAAGGAAAGCCAGCAAGAAACTGATTTGTTCAGTTCTAAAATGCCTGTATTCTGCTGCCTCTTTTTTCTAGCATTGCCATTGATTGTGTTCTTTTTTTTTTTTAAGTTCATTCCTTATTCATCAAAGGGAGGAGGCACTTCACAGATGTGAAGTATTATAAGTAGGAGATAGCATTTCCAAGGACTTGTGCTGTGTGGCAGTAAACTTGACTGGCGTGGCAGCAGGTCAATGCACATATCTTTGACTCGTTAATTAGCGATGTGTTTCTTAGAGCAGGGTTATGTTTGTGATTACAGGACAGGGTCTCCAGCCTAGCAGTCAGTATCCATAGGAAACTGCTCCAGGTAGGGGTTGCCTGTATTATGTTACTCCTGGGTTCTACTTGATCTTTTATTTGTGTGTATTGTATACTGAGAGCTGTATTTCATGTATTTGCATTATGTGATGTCAATGTAAAAATCCAGGTATTGCTTCTTGCCTCCCCGACCCCAGCTAGACCTCAGAATACAGGAGTTTATTCTTTCTTTTCAATGACTCTAAAATCATAGCTAAAATCAAGCAGTGAATTAACTAGAAGATCAGTGGGAAGGAAGGTCCCGTGACTCTTTGAATATAAAATGTGAATTTTGTCTTTTGATGATCCAGAATAAAATATGATGATGGAATTTGTATATGTAGAGAATGATACTTAAAATCTGTATCTGAACAGAGATCAGAGTTGCTCATTAGGGATATCCTGTGGTTCTCCCTGCCAGGCTAGAATAAAACATCTCAAGAGTGGGAGGGAATGTTGTTTTCTATCTTCCTTTCTTTCCATCCTCTATATAGTTAATTTACTGCTTTCTCAGTCTTGGTATCCGGTCTTCATCCTAGCCTGGCAAAAGCCACTGGGATTAACTCCTTCTATTCCTGTATTTGGATTCTTCAAGTCTTCTTCTGAGTGTTTGTTAACGTAAAGCAGTTGATTGATCCCATTATAATGTTACTGAGATTCTTGTAATGTTGGTTTCTGGTAACATTAGCCCTTGAATTTCTGTTTTCATTGCCTGGTGCCTGTGCAGTAATATCACTGCTCTGTTCAGTGTACAGCTGCCAACCTGAGGCATGGGGAAGTTCAATGAATTGCACAACGTTACACAACAGTAAGCAGCAGAGCAGAGAGGCCTCCCCTGCAGCCCGCTGCTTTGTGGACTTCGTGCTGTTGCCTTTTGCTCTCTGACCGTATCTTCAGCCTGAGAGCTTGGTAGAGCTGAAGCTGCTTATTAATCCAAGAAATGATACCCGTTTCCCAGGAGTTTTGCAGTGACTCACATAGTCCTCTCTCGCTGCAGGAGTCCCAGCCACCAGCTCCGTGCTGCGCGCGCAGAAGGGCTCGGGGCTGCGGTCGTGGGGGGCCGGGAGAGCCCCGCGCGGCGGGCACCTTTCCCTGTGCTGTCCATGGTTCTGGCTGTGCTGCCGGGCGGCCTGGGCTCGCCTCGTCGACAAATTCTGCAATAAGGAAACTGCAGGGAGATTTCTAACTTGTCATGGGCCCCAACTCTTCCTGCAGCCCCTTATTTACGCTGCCTACATGAGATGGGGGGGGGGGGGAATGATTCAGTGTAAGGATCAAATCGTTTCTTTCACATTCAGCACAGAGTTTTATGTGTAACTAAAAAGCTTCTAATTTTCTCATCTGTGTTTGGGCCATTTAGCTTGTGGTTTCAGCATAGGACAGTGTCCATGCCCTTGGCCCAAGGTATCAGAGATCTCTCTCACACTCTCGTTCCAGCTCTCTCTGTGACTGAGGCAAATCACAGATTCTCTTCTTCCTCATTTTCCCCTCTCTGCTCCTTCTGTTGAGGAGTTTGGGACTGATGACTTTCAACTGCAGGCTGGACATAAATAATTTGTGTGATGGAGAGAGATTTCTTGCTGAAGGTCTACAATAAGAGGAGCTTATAGGCTTGAAACCAAAACAAGGTCTCCTTAAATTTCTTAAAACAAAGAATGTCCCTCTTGCACTGAGGTCTGCAGAACATGCCACATGATTACTTGAACTCTCCAGCAAGCGAACACATTCATCTGTTCACAGCGGTAGCCATTGAGGACACGCAGCACCATTTAGAGTAATGCTGTTAACGCTGTTTCAAGGCCCTTGTTTGGCTCAGAAGTGAAACATTCTCTGAAGAGCTTTGCTGAACTGTGCCTTAGACACTGCTCTGTAAGGTATGACTGAGCCTCGAAGGAAGGAAAGGGCACCACAGGGAGCAGAAGGTGCTGCTCTCTGGGGAGGTCGTGGGGAAGGGCCGTCTCACCGGCCCCACACCTTGGATAGTTCTCAGTTTGCTTGTTCTCAGCAAGGCCTTTGGGTGATCACGGCATTTACCAGCCCTAAGCACAGAGAGAATCTGAAGGAAGAAGTGTCACGCACGCACAACTGTGTGTTATCTGGAGGGCTTTTAGAAACTGCTAGGTGTTTGCTAGCATATGAAAAAAAAAATTGAGAAACTAGGTCATCCAGATTCATTTGCTGTGTATCCTTCCAGCTGGGCTTTTGTTGCTGCTCAGATGGACGTATCTGAGCTCGTGTCATAGTCACCAGGATTTTGCAGCATCCTACGTGCCTCTGTCCTTGCCTCCTACACTTGTTTATCCTCCAGGGTGTCTGGAGGGCCCCTCTCAAGGTCGGCAACGTGCAGCAGCTGCCTGCGCGTGTGCCAGCGAGCAGCGAGAGGCTGCCTCTGCCTCAGAGAGCGCTACCCACCAGCTAGGACAGGCGAAGCCACGGAGCGGTGAGGGCACCTGCTCAGCATGCCTGTGACGGAGGGGACAGCAGCCAGCTGGGGCCTCCCGGCACGCTGCCCACCTCACCAGACTGCTCTGCCTTCCTTCTTATTCTTCCTCTTCAGCTACTTGCTTCTGAGGTGTCCTTCTCTCTCCCTTCATTCTGGACACAACACACACCACCTTCTCCCTCCTAGAGTGCTTTTCTTCCTCAAAGCCCTCCTGAAAAATCTACCACACCTTCTTTGAGGCAAATGCCAATCTGGTGACTGTGTTTGAATTCAGTGCAATCTCATTTTACTGTAGACAGCGTTCAGAAATGCTGAACCGTGAAGCTAAGATTGTGAGCAATGGGAATGTTGCTTATTTGCATACTGCATTGAACAGAACCAGTCTCTCATCTCTTGAATCTTTTCATCTTGTTAATATTCTTATGTTTTCCTATACAAACTTGTATTCTCTATTGTAGCAGAGGAGTTTTTGTTTGATCACAAGTGCCTAATGAATTTTCAGTCCTTTAGTGTAGATTTTTCAGGGAATGAGACTACTGTGTTGTGTGCATCTTTGTCTGTCCCTTCTTCCCCAATAACTTTTGATAAGAGGAGTGGAGACCACAAAGGTTTGAAGTTCCTGCAGGCTGCATGCACAACAGGCGCCCCTAGGGAAGGAGGTGCTATTTGCACCCTTCTCTAAGATGAAAGACTGTGCCACAGATTTACCTCTTATTAAACTCCTGAGCTCCACACTGGAGAACGGTACTGTGTCCCAGCTGCAGAAGTTTTGATCAGAGTATGCACTTTACTGGACACTGGAGAATCCAGCTGTGGGACATGATTTCTCCTAGCAGAACTGTTTGCTAGATGATTCAAATGAACACTGCGTATACTCTTTCACCTGGGGTCTTTTGTGGAAGTTATTGACCAGTGGGATGTGAGCTGACTCAGCAAGCTCAACAAATATGTTATGATCTTTGTTTTTTAGGTGGAAAAATTGGCAAAGTACTTGGACCCAAATGATTTGGGAAGAATCAATTTTAAGGACTTCTGTCATGGAGTTTTTGCTATCAAAGGTATGTGCATATTTCTTAAAAAATACCCACTGTAGTTACTGTAGTTCCAATAATGTTTCTCTGGTTGCAGGAAATGTAATGATCAAAAATAATATATTTGCAAGTAAGTAGCAATATGCTTTTCTGGTTATTTCAGGCATAAAACAATATGATCTCCACCAATCCTTCCTTGGCTCTCCTTTTTCTGTCTCTTAGGCAGTAAGCAATAAAAAATCCAGAGATGGATTTGTGTTTCTGAGTAGGGTTGCTGAGTGAGCCCTTCAGCAAGGGTTGAATGCTCCTGGCTATGTGTTGCTCTTATTTAGCTGGTTTGTTCTTGCTTGGTGTAGCAACCTAAATTATACCTGATCTGAGTCAGAAGGTAACATGGCTGGACTACCTGCTGCCTTTCTTTTGACTGTGATTATTTGCAGTGAGAGTAGGGCAACTCTCATGCATCTCATGTATCAATGATAAGTAATGATAGAGTTCCTGCATCCTGGTTCTGCAGCTGTTAGAGATTCCCGGGGCTTTAGTTTCTTTGCAAGAAAACTTAAGACCATTATACTCTTCTTGAGGTAGTTGCAAGGTACAGTTGATTCATGTTTTCAAAGTACATGAGGCCTTATATTGGAATGAAAAGGGTTAGTTATAGATAGGACATGTTAAGGAGTCTGGGAGCTGGAGTCCAACCAGATCAAACCATCTGCTTTGTAAGGAAACAGAAAGTTCCTGGCAGAAGACGGAGGTGCTATTATACTATTACGCTTAGCCAACAGGTAGAGAAGCAAACAGTGAAGGCACTTCAGCAGATTTGCTGCTGATTAATTTTGTAGCTTCCCATAGCAAATATTCCAGCCTGCACTTTTCCACACACCTGTGTCCTTAGCAAAGTGCCAGAGTGCTGTCACAGCCTAGAGGCTCCACTTCAGGGACAGAGTGAATGTCACTGCAGATGTAGTGCGATTCCAGGAGTCGTCTCTGGAGAGTCTGCCACAATTAGACTATTATGAAGCCATTATAAGGCAAGAGCGTGACACCACAGCAATTTTAATTAATGTTCATGGCAGCTGAGGATAGTGTATAATGATGTGAAATTACAGTGAGAAGCTGTTTTCAGTCCATGTTCTTGGAGACATCTTCCAAGGTGACACTGATGTGTTTGAAGAGAAGGCAATGGAAAGCTCTGAAGGAAAGTTAATACACCAGTGTATAGACACTAGAGTCTATATTAGAGGTTTTCCTTCTCTTCAAATGCTGTAGCAAACTGGGTCCTGGGTTGAATAGGACACAAGCTTTGTAAATTTTTCAGTAATTCTCTGTAATTCACAGTCTGAAGATGTGCATGAATGGACAAAATAAAATCAGAAAGGGACAGGTGTCATCTAGGAGAATGTCATCTATTCTGTGAATGACTGTATGCCCTTGTCCACAGTAAAGAGGAGGCAGTGGGCAGGCCCGTGGTGAAGAGGGGGCAGCTACCTTTCCTGTACTGCAAGGGAAGAGCGTGTGCATGTTGACAGTTACCAGCGAGAGCTGATGTCTTGGGAGTGCTCAGCCTTGCTCACCTTGTGGGAACTCCTTCAGCTACTCCTGTCGTAGAGGTGGGATTCAGCCTGCAAAGACATGGCTGAATCAAACTCTCTGGGATACCTTGTAGTCTATGAATATCCTAAAATATTTAAAGAGAGCATCCTACAGATCAGGGTCCAAATCATATGCTTGACAGATATTAGTGTGTATTTGTGAACAGATACAGAGAAATCTTCCAGTGCTGCTAAACTCTCTTAGCACATCATTAGCATTATCAACACTTACACAGTGTCAGTGTCAAGCGTGTACAATCACAGGAGCAGCTGTATCTGTTTCTGATAAGGCATTCTGCTCTGCACACTTTCACAGTATCTCTTAATAACGAACTGCTTCTATTGCTCACCTCACATCATGAAAGTTTTATTGCCCTTCAGCTACCAGCCATACTTTTCTTTAAAACAAATTACTCTGATTAAAGTTGAGAAAATGTATGTCTGTCTTGCAGAATGGGAAGCCCCCACCATGTTTTTACCTCCTATTTTTCAGTGCAGCTACACATCCCAAAAGTAGTGTCAGACTTATCAAACAGAAACAATCTTTCTTGGCAGCAACAGATTACAAATATGATTCTTTGACATCTCAGCCTATTGCAATTGCTTGGAGTAATCAGATTAATAGTGGAAAATGAGTTATTCTTAGCATTTGAAGCCAAATGTTTAAATTCAAACTTTACTATCCTAATGTCTTGCCATGTTTCTTATTTATGTGACTTCAAATTAAGTTGTCTCATGACAGAGCTGAGTTCTTATAGATTACTCCCTTTACAGTATGGGCTGAAGAACAACTTTATTTTGCTGCACGGATGTGAAATGGTGTCAAGTTGTGTGTCTTGAATCTGTGTTTAAAACATCCAACTTGAAGCATCTAGAACCAGAGATTCAAATCTCAGTGGCAGAGGAGTCACCTTTTCGTTGTTGGTTTGACCCTTTCAGAACCAGGTGTGGCTCTTAAGCAAAACCTGTATGTTGGACACTGAAAAACTCCCAGACAATGGAGTACTTGATTCCTCTACTGTACCTGGTTGGTAGCAGCTCTCACTGCAAGGAGAAACCACAAATCCTGGATTTAAAATCTGCAGCTTGGCCTCTCTCCACCCTAAACCTGGCCATTGTCCGCTCTATGTGATGGCTCTGTGTGATGACTGTGGCCCTTTGAAAGCGGACACCAAGCCTTGCCTCCGCCTCCGTGTTCCTGAGCTGGACAAATCCCATGACCTGTGAGTCACATCCCTCTGCGGAGGCTGCAGGCACTGCTGGGTGGAAGAGACAAATCATCTTTTCCAGCTGCTGGTGGCTGAGTAGCAGGAGCTGTGGGGATGGATGTGCTGAGGAGTCTCACTGACTGCAGGGGCCTTCAGAGGGGATGGAGAAGACTTTGAAAGCTGAGGTATCAATTCTAGAAGTGAGCATTGGAGGAACTCATTCCAACCCTATGTCTCTGAGGCGAAATTCTGGACAGGCAGCTTTCTATGCAAGGAAAGCTTTACTTTTGTGCTTGTCCTTTGTGGGTTAAAGCACTTCACCTCAGCATCTGAGCTGAGTCCCTGCTATCTAGGCTGTTTTCCTCGTGCCGTTAGGCTCTGCCAGAGCCAGAGACAGGCTTGCCATCAAGTTTAAAGCTTTGCAGCAATTTCTTTGGAATATCAGAATATGAAGGGTTTGCTCCCACTGTGGCTGCCTTCTCTATCTGCCCACTGCATGCCTTTATTTCCAAAAACTGCATCAGTCTGAAGAGCAATCGCTCTGAGATAACACCTGTATGCTCTTACCTAGCAGCTGTGTCAAAGCCGGAATAGTCTAAAGAAATGGCACTCCTTAGAGACTTTGAGAGCAGCCAGAGCATCGCCCAAAAGCCAAATTCCCATTGATTTCAGCAGGGTCAGTGTGGGAAACATTACTGTTTGCCCAGTGGAGTCAATGAGAGGTTTTACTCTACTGAATTTATTCGACTGAGCCAATAAATATTTGCTACCACTTGTAATGCTTAAAGGCTTGAGTGGAACTATTATTTTTAATATGCTATGCAGGCTGGTAAGGCCTGCAGTCAGACGTGTTTGCAGGACCAGCCTCTCGGTCTGTTTAGCAGGCTCTAATTAAGTCTGACCTGTCCCTGCTATTTTAGGATTTCTGTTGTCTTTCCAATAGTCTCTCCGCTTTGATACTCCATTTAGAAAACCCAGACCCTGGCAAATGAAGGGTGAGCTCCCCCTGCTGACCTTGGTGCTGCAGCTCTCAGAGCTGGGAGACTACAGCATGAATACAAATTCATGATCGATTTAAAGATAAGGGCAAATGTATTCCAACTTCACAGCTTAATTTAACCATGACAACATCAGTGACCACTGTATGGTGGTGAGTAATGGCTTTTATAACGGGAGAGGCTGAGCTACATTAGCACAGCGCATTTCTGCAGTACTGAATCTTCATGCGTTAGCAGAATCACTGTTTCTTTCAGACCAAATCCTGCAGCCTCTTTTTCTCCTGGAGAAAGAGAGTCTTTTGCCTGTCTTCTAGAAGTAATAAGGACATTTAAGTTATGCTCTGTTACGATATTTGAAAACGTGGAGATGTGGGAGCTCCTTCGTATTTATTAACTGTGTGGAAGAAGCACACCTGTGAATTCATATGCTTCCCCACCTGCAGCAATAGCAAATCTTCAAAGCAGGGACACAGATCATTACAGGCCTTCAAAAATCCATGTCTGTGCTTCCCTGGATCTTTAGGCATCTAATTACTGGGGCTGGCTGGAAGACTTCCAGAAGTATTCTTCATGTGAGCAGATAAAAGTTTAAAAAGTAAATACTTTTCTCCCTGAGGTCCTAGGAATTTTGATGAAAATTCCAGGAACGTAGATTTACACAAAGCTTTAAAGAAATGCTCATTAAAAGGCACTGGCTGTTCTGTTAACTCATATGGTGACAGGGTATTTGTACTATGAAACAATGTAAAATAATATAATATGAAATTTGACAAAACAAAGTTTTCAAAACAATGTTTTCCAAAGCAAAGTATTTCTGGCTTTCTATTTCACTATAGATTTTTTCTTTTAATTTGCTTTTTTACTTCCATTCAGATACTTTAAACAAACACATTTCTGAGTGCCAGTTTCTCACAGAACCAGGTTGAGTTTTGACCATCTCTGATAGCTATTTACAAAATCTAGTTTGCAGTTCCACAGCTGGGAGGAGTATTGTACCAGCTTTCTCCTGCAGATCCAGTGAAGAATGAGAGATGAACTTGTTGCAGTCATGGAAGAGGAGTTTATCTTTATTTGTTGGACACCAATATTTGTAATATTTGCAAGACAGCTGTGCTAGCACAAGAACTTCAGTAAAACACAATAGAAAACCTCAAAATCTTTAATTACCTTTTAGGCTTATAGCTATAGATCTCGAACTTCACAGTATATCACAACTGGAGATGATGTGATGAATCTATATATTCCTATAAGAACTTCTTATTGACAAGAGCGGTACTTGGGCGGTCTCTAGGGAGGACCTGTGAAGAGCTGAGCGCTCATGTTATTAAGTAACACTACAACTGTTTAATGAGCTTAAGTTGGTTACTCTTAAGTACTTCAGAGTTTTCTAAGGCTCAACTAAATTTTACTAAATATAGCCTCAAGCCATAAATAAGTCTAATACACCATTAAAGATCCAAGGTTAGATAAAGTAAAAAGCTTTTGCTCTTAGGAAAAATGCCAAGAACCAGCTCCATTCAATTAAGTAACTAGATTTGATTTTCTATAGTATTAAAATTGCTTAATTGCCCATGAAAATTGCCTGATGCAATATGAGTTAAATCTCCTTCTTGGAGCATTTGCAGGAAATCACTTTGCTGTGATTTGCAAATTGTCCATTTGCTAGCATGTGGAAACTATTTATTTATTTTTTATGAAACTGAAGGTAGCTATGTAAAATTCTCTGGTAGAAGAGTCATCTTTGGCATCCTAAGCAAAGGAAAAAGTTAAAGGTTCATATCTGCCCCTTCAATGACTTGTTGCCATTTTTGCTTAGGGCTAAAGATGGTCCTGTCCTGCCTTTGGGACAGCCAACACTGTGTATTGCAAGTTGACTATTCTTTGCAAGATATTTTCAAGAAAGGAAAAGTTCCGGCCGGGTGTTTTGACAAAAAGAAAGAAAAAATGATCTAGTGGTTATGACACTACTTAGAATTTTTGTTCTGCAGCAGATTCCTCTTCCCCTGGACGGATCACTTGCTGTTTTACTTCATTTTGTCCCCACAAAGTGCAAATAATCCCTAGCTCATATGATACTCCCTAACCCACTTCTGACCAAATGAGCTGTGTTTTCTTGTACATTTTTTATATTAGGATAAATATTTTTTTACCCAGTTTTGATAGAACCGGATTGGCAAGTGTCTCAGTGCTTTGTTGAATGAGGAATGACACGTAGCTACCTGTAAAGCTATCTTCTGAGGGACACAGTGAAGGGGACTCCGTACTGGGTCTTCAGGTGTGTTTAGCCAGAAAAGAAAACTCAGCCACTTCTGACCACTCTCCTTCCGTGATGTGGTAGTCAAGTTCTTCCTACAGGCACAAGGTCCATGAGGCCCAATCTTTATCTGCCAGCACAATGGTTTATATAATCCACAGCCCTTTAACAGTGTTCGTCTGCAGAGGATGCCCTTTGGGGTATCCTAAGGACTTGAGACAATTCTTGGGTTAGATCTTTGCCTGCCGCCCGTGTCTTGCTACAATTGCAGTGCAGTAGGTCTCCTTGGCCAGTGCTGCCCAAAAATGTGCATTAGGAAAGATTCCCAACAATAGCAAGGGGGAGGGAGAACGGAATCGCTGGCAGTTGGTAGGAACCATTTGTATTGTTTTTGCTTGGAACAACAAATGGTAGTCTAAGTTAACAAGAGTTTGCCTTTCCACAGATCAAGCACAGTAAGATCTTATGATACAAGTAGGCATCCAAATGAAATAGCTTTAATCAACTGTATAAGTGGCTTTCAGTTTTATTGTTTCCTGGAAAATGAAATTACAGCAATATTGGGACATCTTAGTGCAGGAGATCCTTAAAGTAGCCAGGAAGTTTTTCTTTGCTTATTTGCAATTTTTTTTTTTTTAAGGACAGATTAGATACCTCTAGCCTGGGGTCATATTGCTTGGAATATCCATCATGGCAGTTCTGCTAGCCCAGACAAGAGTGTTTCTCCTCAAGAGAGATTCTAGTAGCAGAGAGCGCCATGTGTGCTAGACTCAGCTACTGTGCTGTACAAATTGCTGTCCAGTGCCTTAATGTTTCCATACTGAGATTTGCCAAAGTAAAAATTTTTTTTTCTGGTTGGTTGTTTCCTGTCTGCAATGTGACACTTTAATTTAGCTCACTGGCACTTCCCAGGCAGCAAGCCAAAATATATTCTGGTAATAAGAAAACATATGCACAGTATTTGAGGCACTCCAGATTAATGCAGTCCTCTAGTTTCTGTTGTGACCCCTGTGTAAACCTCTCAGAATTCTTGGAAAATTCAAATTATCATTCAGATAAAGGAAGTGAAAGGTGAGATGTGTGAACACCATTGGAGAATGGCACTGTATAAGAAAGCTGATGAATTTCCTGGTACTGTGCTAAAACCCATCTTCCTGATGATAAGGGGAAGACCCAAAGAAAAGACCCATTCCACAGTTCTGTGGAATTAAGAGATACTGGTGCTTAAGTGAGCATGGATCTGCCACAGAAAAGATGAGGCAATTACTGTCTTTTAAGCAGTACTTTTGCAAACAGTTGGGTGTGGTAGAGACTCCCACAGTAGCTCAGTAGACCAATAACTAATCTTCCAAAGTGACCAGGATGTTGCTGGGAGAGCTGGTTTATACCTTGAGAAGGGAAAACAGCAACAAAGATTTTATTCTTTAAACACACTAAACAGGAATCAAACTAGTGGCACAGTCCTAAACTCCTTGAAGCCAGTGGGCGTCTTTCCATTGGTTTGTTGGATACTGGATCGACTGCAGAGTGGCAGTGAGGTGTTTAAGTAACCCCCAAAGGAAAATGACTTCTCATTTCCTTTCCTCTTCCCTTTTTATGGGACATATTGACAGGGAAATCTTCCCAGCAGGATGAAGAGATCAAAGCTGCCATGCTAGCCTGTGTGCTGAGCAGACCTCCCCAACAGCGCCCCGCTAGTTGCTGCACACACACACGTCTTCCCACTGACGAGTCACCTTTGCAGAAGGAGACAGTCCCAGATGAGCCTGCATCCTACACTGACAGACTGAGTCTGTCAGTGCCATTGGCAGTTTGGCCCTTGACTTCAATAAAAGCAAGATTTGACTCTGTTTACTGTTTTAAGCTATGCAGCGAGGTTAACAAATTGGATTAAGTGCCCAGTGATGTTCTGGAGATGGATCAAATGCTCAGTCAGCTTCTGTGGTTGTGGACTGAGCTACTGCCGGGACACAAAAGCTCCCATCAAATGGCATCCATTGATGCCATTCTAGAGATGTTACTCCTTTATTTTGAAAACTTCCATCGTATTTGCTTGGGAGATAAGTGAATTAAGGCATTTAGATATTACTCCTTCTGTTACCTGCACTAGAGAGAATTGGAAGCAACTCCACTGACTTTAGCGGTTACACTAATGTAAAATAGAAATAGGCTCAGACAAGGCCTGCAAATCTTGTATTTGACTTCAAAGTTTTGGTTTGGTTAGGAGTGAGTTTCTGTCCTGCAGGACGGTTGACCAAGCCAAGCAATATTTTGCTTTTGATTTCATAGCAGCTCAATGTATCCATGCTGAGGGTCAGCATGAGTGTGAAGGCACCTTTTGAGTACCATAGGCAGAGCTTTGTTACGGTTATTTGAACTTACTCCGGAGTTAGCTTTCAAGGTTGTGTGCACACAGTTTAACTGCAAACTTGTGTTTCTCCTGCCACTGTCCATGTAATCTCTGGGAAGACAAACTCTCAGCCTGACCATGTTATTTCTGTTTGCCAGGCTGTGAAGAGTTACTAAAAGATGTCCTATCTGCTGAAAACTCCGAGTCTCAACACTATGAGCCACAGTATATGGATTACTATTACCAGGTAAGAGATGCACTGATGCTGTCTCATGCTAGTGGGCTGAGAAACCTTTAGGAATAGTGTGCAGATGGATTGTGTCCTTGTAAATGCTCTGTTGTTTTACATAGCTGTTGACTCTTCGTTCCGAGATTCATGACTTAGCAAGCTTTTTATTCTGGTTTAAGTTGTGTTTAACATAGGAGTCATTTGGAATGAGAGAATTTAGGGTTTGGTTAGCATCGTTCCTGCAAGCCTCAGTATTTGATTGGCCGTGAAGGGAGCCGTCATGTACAAGCTCACTGGCACTGATTTGCACCTAATTACATCAGTAAAAGTTTGTAGGTGAACAAGCTGTCAGAGATCTTCTGCAGATAGTAAACAGGGACTCATCAGCTTTTGGGAAGCAGAAGCAATACTCCTTTGGTAACCTTAATAGTATTTCAAGTGAGTATGTCATACCCAGATTCAATTTTTCAAGTCATTAGAGGTCTGAGTCTCTATCCTTAGTTTGACAGTTACTGTGTAGTCAGAAAAACAAGGGGAACAAGGTTAAGTTTCATTTAAGCATGTATTTATTCTTCCTTCATTTTGCTTTTTAATCACCTCCACCCATGTAAATTCTTAAAATTAAGGTTAGAGTTAGTATTGCACATTCAGGTGAGGACTGCGTAGAGATGGAATGTGCTAACTTACCTGCTGAGTTGTTACATAGTCTATCAAAGAAAAAAAAATCCACCTGTCATTCGTGTTAGTCTTGTAGCTTCCTCTGCTGGAATCTGTCCTGCAGTAAGGCTGGTACAGAAGGAGCAAACACGATGCCGGCACCTCTGCTCCCACAGCAGCTCCCACGTGGTTCTTGTTCCGATGTTGGTAAACAATATTTGTACAGATGTCATGGTGTTTGGGGACTGAGAGCGATACTGAAATCGGTATGTAAAGCACTTTACCTTTCTAGGTGACGAAGTGTGAGAGCAATAGTTATGTATTGGGGAAAGATATCTGAAAGCCTGTTAATGCCCATCTCTGCTCATTTAAAGGCACTTGTAGGGGAAGAATACTGGGGCATGAATGAAAGAGCTGGTTGGTCAAGAAAGGGCCAGGAAAAAGCCTAGGCTGAGACGGTGCAAAGGAAAGGGAACCTGCAGGGAACCTGCTTGCAGTAATTTAAGGCCTCAGGAGGTCTATAGCAGAAAGTAAATTTAATTGTTATGACCTGGTACAAACAAGGGGGAAAGGAGAGAAACTGCAGTTCCACAAGGCTAGGAGCTGAGCCTGGGAGAAGGACTGTTAAGGAACTGATAATCTGTATTTGTGTGACAGGGCTGTTGTTATGCTGCAGCAAATGTAGAGACCTGCAGCTCACGGGCAGATCATGGCAAATCTGTTTTCAGGATGTTTTCAGCTGTGTGCTAAAGGTTTATTTAGTGCTCAGATGTTTTCTTCTCTGTGTGCTGTCTTACTAGGCTGATCTTATGTCCATCTACCTTTTAGAGAAAAGTTCCACGCACCTTGTTACAGTGGAGCTATGACAGTGTTGTGAGACAAGAGAAAACTATATTTAACATCGTCTGTGCTAGACTTACGATGACAAGGGTTAGAGCACGTAGAGGGGGGAAATGACAGAGCTCTTGTCTAAATCATGGCTTCTGCTCCAATGTTGGTACCTTAAGGAATATTGAATTAATATGGTCATTTACCACGATAAATTCAGTATAGGTGAAGGAGTCTAAAGGCTTGTTGCAAGAGAAGGGTTCCTGCAAAATGGAAATCATTTCAACAAACCTCACCAACTGCTAAACAGGAGAGAGCAAGGGCTTTGCAGTGAGCAAAGGATGCTGTGGTGGTCCCTCTCCCAGCAGAAAAGAGTAGGTTCAGCCCAGTCCAGTCGCTAAGCTGCTCCAAGCCTCTCAGCAGGGAAAGCACAACTGACCATTGCTGCTCTGACAACTTTAGCTGCATCCTTGGATGACAAAGTAACCAGAGAGTGGATTTCTGTGGAAGCGGAATGACTGGGAAGGATAAAGTCCTGATATGATGAGGATTTTGATGGGGAGGAGATTTGGGACTGAGGTTAGGTGATGAGCCTAAGCTCAATGTGTACCCTGCTGGCATCATGCTTGTTGGACTCTGGACAGTGCTCTAATTATGCTGTTTGTGTTTGGGGCCTGAGGATGACTTCAGCCACAGTTCCCATAACGAGGCTTGGCCTGTTTGAGAGCTGAAGCTTGCAGTTAGCTGAAGAGTAGAGCTATGGTAATAATGGGCCCCATTTGGGGTTGAAGCTGAGCCTAGGACTGGTAAAGAGTTTTGTCTGGGAATGAAGTTGGAGGGAGGCTTTTGCAGGTGCATTCAAGGAGCCTTTTCCCAGTATGTGTAGGGGAAAGCAGCAATCACTCATTTCCATCAAGACCTGGAATTTTCCTTGTGTTTGTCCTTGAATAGCTGCGTCCAGTGCTTTGGCTTGGCTGCCAAAAGCATGTAGTGAGAGACGTGAATGCCAGAGAGCCCGTCTCTGGTCCACCCCATCCCCACTGGTTCATGGTGCTCCACAAAATGGTTTCCACTGTTCGTGCAGGAAGGATAGAAACCCTTCCTTCACCTTAATGTGAAGAACATCTGTGATGTGATTGAAGAAGCCGTCTGTGACTGCAAACAGGAGGGCAGAATTTGGTCATAAACTTTTTTAATAGGGAGGATTTGTTTGGGCTTATTGGTTCTGTATGCTTGATGAAAATGGCAGTTTAGTACTTGTGGCTGACACTACTGTCACTCTGATGGCTTCTAAAACCTGATGGTTTTGTAACTGATGACACAGATATCTGCAATGCTGTTGCCAGGCAACCTTAATAGGTATCATAAACCAAACTCCCTGTTTTGCAGCAGATGATAGAGGCTATAAAATGGAAAACAGGTTCTCTGCAAACACTGCGCGTTTCCTCATTGCTATGTAGACATTGCAGACTGATCCAGACACTGTTGGAAGGCAGACAGCATGATTGTCAGGGATTTTATTCTTCACCCTGGATTTTCAGACCTGATGTGACCCAAAGACATGCCACAAACCGGTGCTTGAGGACTGAACCTGTGAGATGGCTGCAAACCGTACCACTTCTGCCACCTAGGAGCCAGAAGAGGCCTAGGATGGGAACTGCACTTACTGCTAGTCCTGAGAGCCACCGACAGGTTTTGTGTTTGCACTCTAAATTTGTGCCTCTGGGGGAGAAAAGGGGCAGAGAGTGACCCTGTCCTGTTTAAAAAGGCTTGATCTGGCAGGGTTGTGGTGGAAGCCTTGCTGGTCTGTCCTGGGTAGGACTTCTGATTTCCTCCAGCCACCCTGTCCCATATTTGCTCATTTGAATTGGGTTGTAGTGAATTTGTGCAACCTCTGAGCAGAAGGAGGTTCCTTCCCACCTGCCCACAGGGCAGAAGAGGTGTCCTGAGGCAGGGAGGAAAGGGAACGGTGCACGGTGCTTTGTGCCTTGTGCTCGTCCTCTGCACAGCAGTGCCTTCCTGACAGAGGGTCATTTCCTCTGCAGTTTCCAGGTCTTTCAGGTGCAGTTTAGAGACTGTTCGCTAGATGTCAGTTGGAGACTGGGAAAAGGCTGTGAACAGGCTCCATGCTTGCTTTAGAGATTCTCTGCTGTGGGGAGAAAGTTGGAATTTATAGTCTGATGAAATAAAGGAGAACTTCTGAGGCCCTGACGGATGTGAGGTTGTCACCACTGACGAGCTGTGTGCCTTGTTCCCAAGGGAGCGCATACTGAAAACACGTGGGCTCGTGTTGCATCTCCCAGGCTTTAGTGAGCGCGGATTCCTGGGGATGCAGCCAAGTTTGATGGGCAGCTCTCAGGGGCACAAATGGCAGTTTCCCATCAGTTTGGTTTGTGTCCCAGTGTACCTTTGCATGTCTAATCCTCAGGCACAGTCAGGGGAAGGAGGCAGCAGAAGGATACATCAACTTTACAGCACGAAGAAATTTTAAAAGGGAATGCATCTCTTTTATTTCTCCTGGTTACACAAAGGCAAGTACTGAGGTGGTTCATTGTTACGCTGTGTCTGTATTCGCAAAGTGGTTTGAGAGAAAAGAAAGGAAAATGAGAATTATCTTTGTCACAAGTTATTTCCCCACTAGTGGGGGCTTTTGCTCCCTCCCATGTACCCCCTCCCTGCAGCATGCCTTTCCAAAGCCCAGGCAGGGACCTGAAGAGGTGAAGGCAATGCCAAGAAGTGGGATTAGGTAAAGGCAAGAGCCAAAATGAGGCACTGAACTGATCCAACTATTTGTGTATGTTGAGTCAGATGGGGAAGAAGAAACTGCCAAGCCTCTAGCCTTTAATCACAACCAACTGGATGCAATTAATTTAAATTGATATTTAAAATCCTCAGATACCAAGGGCTTAGGGCATTTCATTTGACATTTTCTAAATGGTCTGCTTTCACTTTTTTTTTCCTTTCACTGTAAACAAGAACAAAAACTGACAAGCTTTTAATGTCTTAAAAACGTGTCTGAAAAGGAGGGGAGAAAATAAAATTGCCTAGGCAATTTCAAAATTAAAAGACCATTTCATAGGAGGTTTCTAATGTGCCTATAATGCGAGGCTGTGTCAGTGTGATATTTCAGACAAAAGCAAAGTTCATCCTTCGAGCTCAGATCGATTAAGGTGTGATACACAGTAGAGAGCAGCACTTGATTACTGCAGGACTCTCAGATCAGTGGGAAATCTCTCATTGAGATCCATCGGAATTGAATCAGGCCGCAAAGAGTACCTAGTTTGTGCAGAGAAAGCTAGTCCAAAGACTTAAATTCCATAGGGAAGCAAGTCTCTTCTGGAACAAGCTCTTCAAATCGGCAGTTTTAGAGCCTCTCAGCTTTGGGACTTTCAAAAAAAATCTACATCCTCTGTGCGTGAAGCAGATCTGTTGATCTGGTTAAGGTCAGTATTGTGCTAACTATATGAAGCACTTCTTCAGTCAAGTGCTGCTGCTTATTAGCATAATTTCTGTCTCTTACAGCCTTTCAAAACGTAGTAGAAATGCTCTAAATGTGCCAGAAGCCAATTGATCGACCTTGGATTCCTTTCCCAGCATTTGCTGCTGTGGCTTCAACTCTCACCATTTTGACTCTAGTCTAAAGGGAGCCAAAAGTCTTCTCTAGTCCAAAGCACAGGGTCTGGTCTGTGGCAAGCATCTGGTAGCACTTCAGAGCCCTGGATACCCTTATGGAGATGCTCTCCAACGGAGGAAAGTCTATAGCTAATGTATCTGTGTGAAAACCCAGACTCTGATTCAGCCAGCTCAAACAAAGCGAAGTGCCTGTGTCTAGCATTTCCGAACGGCTGGCTCCGAGCCTTCCTGGGCACCTAGCCAGCTGGGAGCACTAGCCACCAACTGAGAGGGAATTAGGCTGGCTGCATCTGCTCCTCCCTGGCCAAGATTCACATTCAGGCCAGAGAAGCGGTGGCCCAGGTCCAGGTGCTCCTCCGTTCAAGTACCTAAGTTTGGGGAGAGGGGAATCAGAAGTAGGAGCTGGATTTTTCACCTGTTAATCTAGGGTATTTGGGTAGATCAGCATTAAAGGAAGCCTGAGTCTAGGTCACTTGGATAGGTGATAGAAGAGGAGGTTGGATGAAAGGTCTTAGAGCCACTCACCACTGACACCCAGGAGCAGGATATCCATCCATCTGAGCAGCTGCTTCGGAAGAGACAGACGTGGTAATTTTATATATAAGTAATTGCCTTTTCGTTTGGAATCAGTGCCCAAATGCTGTATGTGCAAACCCTGTCTGTGGAGGAACCTCTTGTAAGACACAATAATAGCATGGTCTGTGTTTTAAACCAGGCTGGCTGTTTCCTGTTCCTTGGTGCTGTGTTGAGTTGCTGCTATGCATTTCTTTGTTGCTATCACCTGTGAATAAGACAGTGGATCTGCCTTGTAACAAGGTACAGGATGATTGCGGTCTATCAACAAATGAACTGCCTTTTCAGTCCTGTGTGTGCCTGCCTGCCTGCCAAGTGGTTAATTACACTGTATGAACAGTAGAAAAATTGTTGAAACATGACAAATTAATTTGTGTTTGGCTCTGGGATGGAGCTGCAACTACTAGCTGATTTGCTTCTTTGAAAATATTTTCAGTAGCAATTAAGAATCCCCCCACTAGCTCTTAAACACCTTTTTTTTTTCACTGGTTGCTTGGGTGTATCTGCTAAGACCTGTGCCAGAAAAGAGAGCCCTTCTGCATGGGAAAGAGACTGTGGTCCAGATGTTTTTTCATTAGATTGCTATTTGAGACACTGCTGGGATAAGGAAAGGTTGAAGGACCATTTTCATAGGTCTCCCTGTAGCAGTATGGAATTGCAGTTATTATCTCTGATTGTGCTGTCTCTTTATATTTATTGAAAAGGAAAGCCCAGGAAAGTGTTGAATATTTTATTGGACTCAGACTTGCCGTTCTTTCCTTCCTGCTGTTCCCATCTTAAACAAAGCTCTCCTTTTTTTTCATTGATGGCATCTCTTTCACCAGGCATGCCAGTGGTTGCAGCAATGCTAATTCACTAGTGATCACAACAACCCCTTCTGGGCTGCATCAGTACAGAGGAGCAAGCAAAGACATCAAATCTTACCTGAGCCCAGGAAAAAATTACCCTACCACTTCCAGTTTCCCATAAGCCTGTTCTGCCCAGTTTTGGGTGGTGCTTGCCCACCCAGTAGACAGTGATGGTCAAGGAATAGTACTAACCTGATACCATGAGTTAATTGAGATCTTTAGTAAAGAAAGCACCATGCGTCCTTCAGAGCTTGCTGTTGATGCATTTCTGTCGTTGACACAGCCTTGGCAAGGCCGAGTCCCTAACAAAAACGCCTTCCCCTCTAGGAAAAGTGGCCATCAATAAGGGATGCTTTGGGTTTGTGCACCCTTGCTGTGTCACCGCTTTGCCTCCTGAAAGCTGAAGTAAAGATTAAGTGAAGGATGTCAGATCTGGGGCAACTTTGAAGGGTCTGTAATCTCTCTTATATTTTCACCTCTTGTTTGCTGTGTTTTGAAGCAGTGGTTCTGCCTTGGCCATTGAGTAGACAGCAGTGGGCAGTGGGCGAAATAATTGATCTCATTTGTCGGGAGTTTTTTTTTTATATATATATATATATTTTTTCCCCTAACATTAAACCCAACTGTTGGCTGACTGTTAATGTAAAATACATCTTTTCTTTTGCCTTTTGTGGTAGCATTGGCAAAGACACTCCCATCTTAGCAGAGGCAAAGCAGCTAAGATGTTATTAAGTGGAAATACCTTTCCAACTGATAGTGGAGAGAAGAACACAGCCTGTGTGGTGGGGAGAAGCAACATTAAACACAGCAAGCTGAACCTTTATTTTTGCTATTTCTTATCAGCCTCCAGTTTTCTCCACCACCCCCACTCTCTCTGTCATTCTTGGCTCCTGCTGTGTTTTTGCCCTTGCAGTTGCTCAGTGTCTGACTTGTGTGTGAAGACTTCCCTCCCTTTGCCTGAGACTCTTGGGGTGTTTATGCTATGCAGCAATCAGGACTGTGCATATTTTCAAATTGTTTCCCCCACCAACCTGCTAGTAGGCTCCTCTCTGTCCCTCCCGTTGCTGTGGGCTGCGATTAGGGGAAGCTCGCTCTGATTCTCGCCTCCGGAGCTGGGGCAGAGACTGCATCTTCACTCCTGCAGCAGTCAAAACCTGGGACGTGAATGTCCCCAGGACCTCAACCAGGAAACAGTCTTGTTTAGGCCTCTTGCTTGGAAGCAGAAAGTTCCCTGATTTCTAATCTGGAAGTTGTGTTTATATTTGATGCTCCCAAATCTGCCAGATTCTCCTTCCTCCCAGCTTCTGCTGCCCTCCCTGTGAGAGGAGTTGCACTCAGCATCTCCTGGGATGGGTCCGGCGGGGACTGATCCAACCCTTGCTCATGGCAGTAGAAAGACTTCTCCAACCCTGAGAGGAAATAGGCCAGAACTTGAGTTTGTTCCTCGGGTGGTCATTCCCTGAACCACCCCCGAGAGACTTATACTCAGCCGTGCCCGACAGCTTCACGGAGCGCAGCCATGCAGTTGCAGGGAGAAGAGAGTCCGCATGACGAAGCAGCATTATACACAGGCAATGCACTGTCTTAGATGACTGGAAGTTTATTGTAACCTCTAAGAGCAACATGCTTAGCAATTCATTTTTCCTGTTTTTTCCAGCATCAGAAAGCAACATTAACTACAACTGCTAAGAACCCCCCGGTGAACAATTACCGAGAGCAATGAAGAGCAAGTGCGCTCCCCTTTGGGACTAATTTACATGGAAATTGCCTGCTTTCACCTGGCAACGTTCTGAATTATATTTTTAATGTTTGTGCATACATGCAAGAATAAATGTCCTTGGTGCAAAACACTTGCATAAAAATGATCCACCTCTCTGGCTGCTCAGGCTGATTGCAGCAGTTCTTCAGGGAAGCCTTTTGTAAAGAGAATGAGCAGTTTTGCACCGGGGTGAAGTATGCATCTTCCCACAAAATAAATGCTGATTCCGCTAAAAGCAGCCATAGAACATGTTGTCTGAGGAGGATTTTCTTTTTCAAAACAAGTTTGAATTTTGTAATTTGGCAGAATGTCACACACTGACATTTTTAAAGGAGAAGTGACTTTTCTCCTGACTTTTTTTTTTTTGACTTTGTTGTTGTGTAGAATAAACCCAAAATAATACAAATGAAATGAAACACACTGACCCAGTCCAAAAATATTTCTTCCTTCTCCCTAAATGTGTTTTGGATTTTCTTTTGAAAAAAATCTGAGGTTTTGACCTTCTCATCCTGAGCTGAGACAAGAAAATATTTTGAAATCTAAGAGCTCCCGGGCTGGGAGAAGTGTTTTCCCACCCAGTTCTTGCCACAACACTCCAGCATATTGGCTGTGCTCTCTCCGAAAGCGATCCCACTGTCTTTGAGGCCAGCAAGAGTCTGCCTAGCATTGGGGGAGTGAGTGGATACATACATTGCTGTAGTTTCCATAGCCCTGCATAACGTGTAGTCGTGTTTACTCAGAGGTAATATCTTTTTTGGGTTGGGAAGCTGGACGGAATCTGTTGTGTGTCTGTCCGTTGCATCAGTTAACCGAGCACAGATCCTGCCCATTAGCTGTTTAAAGTACAAGCACCTGCTGTGCTCAGTGGCCTCCTGTGATAGAAGCTTAAATCAACAGAGCAAAAATTATTCAGTTTGCTCATGAATTTGTCTGAGTCCAAATGTACCATTGCTTAGGGCTGCGTTGGGTCGTGTGTCTCGAAACAGGTGGAATGGTGACCGCTCCGTTCAGCCGTTCTTGCTGTGATTCACTAACAGACGAAGGTACAACCCCGGCATCCCTCCAGGCGTCTATAGGAGACTCATCTCATACATCTATTTGTTTTTGTCTTTGACTCTTTTCTGATTATTTTATTTCTGTTCTGCAGCCCAGGCAGGGTTTTGTATAGCAATCAAAATCTTTGTCATTTGGAAGCCTGTCACCCTTGTTTTTGGCAGAACCTTTGTTTAACAGACACTTGCTGTATCATCCCTGTTTTTCCCTTTTTCCTTTCTGAGGCATTAGCTTCAGGCTTTTAATCTGCTAGTTTTCTGGTTGAGCACAGTTTTGGGGATTTTTTTCGGGAATTGTCAGTTGCCATGGCAAAATATTCATCCCGTCCTCGTGTGCCCATGGATGAACCAAATTAGACTGTGGATCAGTCTTTCGGAAGAGGCTGTGGAATGACTGGGAGCTAAAAGCTGGTCTCTCAGTGGAGGAAGCCCCAGCAGGGAAGCCCTATGGATTCAGTCTTTCAGGTAAGTATATTTTTGGGGATTAGTCCTTTTTGCCTTTTGTTTACTGTACTGCAGATCTGTCCACTTAAACATGTGATGTCTTAAATGCAGCATTATTAGCAATGTAAGCAGAGGAAATATTATGACAGCATCTACTCTGTACTGTGTTCTTGTCAAAGAAATACAGCTGCTCGGTCAGAGGGTGGTGAGAGAGTCCTGACGCTGGTCTCTGCCCGCTGCGGGGTACCACCGTGTCTGTGGCACGAGGAGCCAAGCAAGGGGTCTGCGGTTTTCTTGACGCTTGTGTGTCAAGATGAGGATATCTTTGCCCTCCAGCTCATAAACTTGAAGCTGACACTTTCTTTCTCACTTCTCTTTATTTTCTATTTTGTTTCATACCTTTTCACGTTGCTGCTCAGGGAAATTTGCGCTGCGTTTGTGGAAGATAACAGGACATAGAATGTTCTTCTTTGAAGATATTCAGTGGGAAGGCTGTGAAATTGAAAGATAAGCTTTTTGCAGAGTAAAAAGCATTGCTTTAAGTAGTTTTTCTTTTTTTTAATCGGCAGAAAGGTCTGTATAGAGCTGTAAAAGCTGATTGATAAAGGCAAGATTCCAGGTTATTATAAAATTGTGGAGAGAAAGTCAACCACAAAGAGATGTGCCAGCTAAACAAAAACAGCTAAATCCCTCATTTATTTTTTTAAAAATCCCTTACTTATATAAAAAAAAAGGATTTGTGCGCTTCTTTTCTGCTTTTTAGCCTCTCTGATCAAACTGCAAGCAGTGTATTTCTTAGGAGGAGGCTTCTGTCATTCTTCACAACAAAGGAGCTGCATGTACTGCTAGGAATATCCATAATTCCCTAAGAAAATTCTTCCATCAGTGAAATCCAGCAGGAATCATTTCTGTTGGCAGCTGCCAATACACTGGCAGTAGTATTTTAGACTGTAGAATTTTAGGGTTCGAATATCTGATTCAGTAGCCTAGAGGGTTGCCATCAAAATTACCCCTGCAGTTAATCAAATTGCCTGATACATTCCCTGGTTATGAAACATTTAGGACACCTTTCTGTCTTCCTTCTTAACGCATTTCACACCCAGCCCTTGAGGTGTCCAAAATCCCCCCACCAACTCTGTGGACTTTGGGCTATCTGTTTCGGTGTCTCCCACCTCCAGGTTTTCCTGCTTTCTACTGTGAGAAACCACCAATGCAAAGTGCTGCCCAGGAGTTAAATCTGACAGGAGCTACTGTGAGAGCAAACGGAGCTGTTTAAAATTAGACCATCGTACTCAGCTGGGCTGCTGCATGGTTCAGAGCTAAAAATTAGATCTTGATTATCTCATCTATTTTTAGAAGCTGGAGAAAGATCAAAATGCAATTTTTACATGCTACAGTGGAGCATTTATGTGATGGGTAAAGGCAGACTTTTCCAGCACTGCCACACATCTTGACTGTGCCAAGCAACTTGTAAGTGAAAAGGAAGAAAAAGTAGGCCAGCTTACAAGAGAGTATCGAGGAACCACTCCTGAGGGATTTGTGCTACACTGCCTCCAGCAGCTGAAATAACAGCGTGAAATTGCAATTAAAAAATAAGAAGAGATACGGGCTATTTGACCTTCTTTTAATCAGGGACGCGGAGGCCCTGTCTCAAGTCAAGACCACTGGAGAACGGAGCGTCCATCAAGACGCAGCATGCCAAGAAGGGGCTGCCGAAGTACTCCTGGCCTCAGTGGAAAAAGGAGAGCGTTTCCGTCTGTCCGGCACGGCCTGGCAGACCCTGGACTGATCTCCAAGCCAGGTGTGGTGCCGCTGTGGCAATGCCAACAGATACGGGGATGCCCCCGCGTCAGGTGTTATGTAGAAGTGAAGTGAATCAGTCCTTACTCCAGGAGTTACAGTCTAAACAGATGACAAGAAAGAAAGAAACTGTCCACTGTTCATTTTTCTGACTTTAGAGAAATTCAGACACAATTAAGCAGGCCCCCAAGAGGCCTGGTTAATTAGGCGTTTTGCTATTTGGCTCACCTTTTTACGGCAGCTGTTACTGTAATCGCCCAGTTGACTGCAGTATCGTTTGGGGAATAGGCCGTAAGATAGAGTAGCTCATTTGGGTGGATGTGTGCGCTGGCTTCCAGACTTGTTTTGGTACCTGCCGGTATGATAAGCTACTAACAAGGTTAAGCTGTAATAATAACGTAGCTTTGGCAATGGTGATATGGAGCTGACGCAAATGCTGATGAGCATTTTGTGCTGCCAGTATGAAACTGGCACCTTAGTGTCAAACCAGCATGACTAGGAGCGTTTGGGAGGGGAACACATAAAGCAGATACAGTAAGGTGAAAAAGGCACATTTAAGGGGGTGATTCCCACGAGCTTTTCCCAGGGCTGTGACCACAAAGTTTGGCTTTGCAAGAGTTTTATTTCTTCTTGACCTTTAGAGGATAGTTAACCCATGCCAGAGTTTCTGCAAAAGTAGATTTTTTTTTAACAATTTCCAAGTGATTGATCTGACACATACACAAAAAAAAAAGTAGTAATTAAATATTTTAATCCCACCTCCTAAAGGCCTATCCTGCATCTTTCAGTATGTGTAGGCTCCCAAGACAAAACAAGGTGTCCAATGGAGCCCCACAGCCTGCAAGAAGAAATCTCTGTGGCAAATGATTTTCATTTGTTCCCTTTTCACATTAGTCTCTGACCACTCTGCGCATGGTCTGAGGCCACGACTTTCCCAGTAGGTTTTTTTGTGCAGCACCAGGCACAGGCAAAACTGGAGAGCGGCTAGAGGAGGGAAAGGAGAAAACTCTGTGCCCTTTGGTAGATACAGCCCAAGTAACGATGCCATGTAGATGTATTGTAGAGTCATTTTTACAGAATAGTATAATAGTTACCTAAACTGTCTTGCCTCTGGCAAAAATTTATTCATAACACTATATACAAAGCCTGACCTCATTTAAAATGGGAGAATTTTTTTCCACTGACATGTTGTGAATATGCTGCCACTTTCCCTCGTCAGTAGAGAGGATGTGTTTGTCTTGTCTGGGTCACAGTATCGGTAACTGTTTCATATTTATTACTGGCATGTGCATGTTCAAAAAGTTATTTCTATTTGTTGCTCCGGTGAGTTTTTCCCTACTGTGTCCTTGAAGGCTAATGTCCTTGAGGAGGATTTGTTGAGGTAACTGGGGCACGTGTCTTTCATCAGGAGAGGGACCATATGGTTAAAATGCCCTAAGGCGTGCTAATGGAAAGGTCTAGTGCATGGGAGATGTGAGGCTGTACAGGCAGGGGTTTTCAGGGAACCGTTAAGAGCTGTTGGTCAGATTCTTAGATGGTGAAAATCAGCCCAAGAGCTTGAAAGAAGTGAGCTTCTGTTCATGCTAACTTTTCTTCTCCTACCTTATAAGCTCAGAAAACTGTTACAGTAGGACCCTGTATAGTGCCTCCTTTCAACTCCTACAGCTTCACCTTCTCCAGGGTCTTCTTTGTTTTATATAATTTCAAAATTTAAAACGGTCTTTAATATTTAGATCTCTAAAAAGAGGATTCTGCCATAATTCATTGCATTTTAGATTAGTTTCTTTGCTCCACAGAATACCTCCGAGACCAGTTTCATCAGCTTTTTTCTGCAGGCATTTCTGCTGCTGTTTGGCCTGCTGGCTCAAAATCACTGCAGTGTGTTGAGCCGAATTTCCGCTCCGTGCGTTGTACAAGAGAGCTCACATCCAGTGTGATCTGGGACTGAATTGGGGACTCACATCCTACTTTTCCTTCACCATTCATAGGGCAGAATGGTGTCTGAGCAGGGTGCACATGGAAAGCTCTGCACACTGAGGACACTGGTGTGCAAAGACAGTTTATGTAAAACACCGAGTGAGAATGAGTGCAGTGACAAATGCATTGGAATGTGAGGGTAAGAGGATTCTTACAAATCAGAGGAAAGTAAATGTAAGATCCCCCAAAGTTACAAGGAAGAGGATAAAAAGGTCCTTGAAAAGAGAGAAATTAAAGGTGGGGAGATTAAAGGAAAACGAATTGGGAGAAGTCTGAATTTGAATTAGGATAGCTTCTGCTTTTTCACCTGCTATTTATGGAGAATGGATGTTCTGCAAATATTTATCTGCTACCAGTAATCCCAAAGGATCCCATGTACCATACGACCTCTAGGCCAAATCTGGAAATCATTACTGAATTCTAAGGCTCTCCTGTGCTGAAATTGTCATCAGTAACCATGGAGGAGGAATTTCAGAATTTGGTCTGACCAAAGCCAACAGCTAAAATGAAAAGTAAGTGTTCTTTTTCTTTTTTTTCCCCAATATGTGATGACAAAGTGGAAACCAAAATGATGATGGATAATTTGTTTCCTTTCTATGATCAATTTGGTCAGCAAACAACCCAAAAACATTAGACCCTGTGGGGGAGCTAACTCTGTTTTGGAGTCTCCATGCCATGTTTGCAAAGCAACTTTGATCCCACCCATAAACCATGCATCACTTTTGGGGGAGTGAGGGAAACGACTTCTCCTGTCCGTCTGCCAGCCTGGCTGTGTGTCTGTGCAGTCGCACACCTGTTTTCGAGGCTCTGGGCCCAGATACGATCTACGCGTGGGCCAGGGCTGTACTTTTCGCTGCTTGTCTCCAGAGCCGCAGGGTCATCTCCTCCAGCAGCGCCACCGAGACCCTCCAGCGGGACCCTGGCTGCCCGCCCGTGTGCCCCTCACACCTGGGGCTGTGTGACTGGGTGAGTGACTTCCCTACATCAGCAGGGGATTAACACTTTAAGAGTCTGTGAAAATCTCAGCTTAAACCAACGGTATTTGCTTTGCCAAATTCTTGCCTTTTTGAAATGAGCTTGCGCAGATGCTTCCAAGGAGAGATTTATAAATTACTACAAACCCTGCAGAAAAGTGTGGAAGGAGACCTAAATAATGAATGAAGTCGGTATTTCATCATGTCTCTGAGATTTGATCTTTATGGAAATGAGTACTGCACAGTGTTCTGTGAGACTAATGGATAAATATTGCCTTTCGTAAGATATTTGTTTACCTCTGAACCCTTGAGCACAAAGATCAACGACCATGCCTTTATGAATCGTTCTCTATGGGGTTTATCTAGCTTCAGGAGCTGCCGCAGGTCTCCCATGTGGGAAGCAGTTAGTAAGTGAAAGAGTAAATCACTAGCTTTGCTTTTCTGCAGTATTTTGAAATTTCACTTTAAAACTTTGTTTGTCTCATTGCAAAACCAACTTGAGATATTACTGGGGAATTCTAGAAGGGAGTTTTGTGCAGCAAATTCAGAAGGGTTTTCACCTGTTGGCTAGTATGTTAGATTGCCTGTCGAGAGAGCCTGAGTAATACCACTCAGATTACTGTGGCAAGATGAAACTTTGCTATCTGGAGACAGTACCATGCTGTGTCATGTTGTGGCACTGGAAGGGGACAGAGTTTATACTCAGATCCCACAGAGCATGCCCTGCCAAGTGTGACCAACGCCTCGCTGGTCTGCAAAGAAAAGTTTTAGCAGTGAAACGTACCAAATAACACTGACTGATATGCTTCATTAAATAAATTCCTAGGGCAGGGAAAGTCCTGGATCATGTTCTTCATAATTTTTAGAACTGAATATTTTTTCTCATGAAAAAGATTCTGATACTTCCTGACTTCAAGTCAGGGCGTCACTTACTATGCTGCTGAATGACATACTTTTCCTCTAGCTAGTACATAGTCTGTTTAGATCAAAAGCCTTTAAGCAAGGAGACAGCCTCTCATGGTTGTATTTATATAGTGCTTATCATGTGAAACTCTCCCTTTGCCTTCTGCCCTGGGGAAAAAGACCACTTCACCTTAGAGGGAGGAAGTGGAAAGGGGAAGAAACCAGTGCTCTTAGCAGCGTATCAATATTAACTGTACCAAAAATTCATATTTAGTTTGATGTAGATAAGTGCATTCTACGTAGACTCTGCCTTTGCATGCAATGTCTTCTTTCCCATGAGGAAATGTGAAATTCCAGGGAGGAAGGACTCTCCCAAATCAGCTCCTGCGAGCTGGGGTGACGTTGGGACTCCCCAACTCCAATCTCGACCTGCCTCTGCTCCGACAGCTCCCTGTGCTTGGCCTGCACAGGTCCACTTCAGAGGCGCAGCATCCTTTCTTGAGCGCCCGCTCCCCAAGTAGGCTGGGGCTGCCTTCACACTCCTGCCCCTTCCACAAGAGCTAGCGGGTAACAAGAACCATATGGACCACACACATTTCTGTTGCCTGAGGTAATTCACCATCTGTAGCTGCTTCTTAGATTATGTGCGGTCCCAAAGTCTTTCCTCACCCACTGACAACCCACAACCTCACAGGAGCTCTTTTCTGATGGCATCTGAGCACTTCCATATTAACATGATTATTGAGAAGGGAGGGGTGAGGGCAGGGGTCAGCTTCTAAGAACTCTTCATTGTTTTAATTTTACCAAATTAGAGAAATAGTATTTGAAAGGTAACTGGAGGTTGTTTACTCTCTGCTGAAATACTAGAGAAAGCTGTGTCATGTTTAGCACTGAGAGGCATCTTTCCAGGACCTCTTCTTTACAGCACCTCAGGCACTGCAGGCTCTTGGCCAGGATGCCCTATAAGTCCCTTGGTAAGACTGGTTAGGTCCTGAGAATTTCATTTGTACAACTTGCCATGTTTCAGTTTGTTGAGATGAAATGAAAGATTTCTGTTTGGAGAAGGTTGTGTGGCTGCAGCGCTGAGCACTGCTCTGAGCTCTTGAGCTGTGGCTGGGGGCAGGATTCAGATGCCATGTCAAAGAATGAGAGGGATGTGGGAGCTGAGGCCTCCGTACTGGGAGCCTCCAGTGGTCTGTGCGCAACCCTTTACATAACTGTCATAACCAGCCCCAGACTTGTTCATCAATGATGTTACTGGCAAAAGTTACTAGCAGCATATTCAGTCCTGGGCGCTCTTGAGTTGTGACCTTCACAGGTTGTGAGGGATCCCCCAAGCTCTGGGGAGAGCATGGGTACGGTATACAGCAGATGTGATTTGTCAAACAGAGCAATTCCCAGGCATCATAACCGTTTAAGATGTGCAAAGGAACGTTGGCTTCCTGCCCCAGGTCACCATGAAAGAAGCAGAAAGTTGGGTGGAGCCTAAGTCCTTCCCCAAAGTTATGTGGAAATGTGAAAACAGAGATTTAGATTAGAAGTCCATGATGGCCATACCTTACCAAAGTCAATGGGGAGCTACTGGCAGAGCCCAGGCCCTGTTCTGCCAGTGCTGCAAGGTCTGGGTTTTTCCTGTGTTTTGTATGCACTGCTTACAGAGTGCCCATGCTGGTGCTTAGGGTAAGATTTGGTGGCTGTGTGGTGTCACTGCAGTCATAGAGGGACCTGGGGACAATGTTCCCCTCACCTCTAGGCAGCGTTGTTCCTTCAGCTGTTTTAACTCTCCCATCTCTTTTCACATTGCAGCCAGCTGGGACTTGGGTCATGATTGTGCTCCGTGGGGAAAGTTTTGTCTGGGTCTGTGGCATTTCTGACCCCTTGGCATGGGGGTTTCTGGCCTGCTGCAGCTAGTCTTACTACAGCTGCTGGGAGGAAATTGTCATTGGCTTCATTTCTTTCTAATAACGTATATTCAAAAATGTGTGTGCTGTACCAGGGCCATCAACAATACTGATGATTACTTCACATCACTATTTAATTAGGATGAAAGACAAGGAATGAGCAAGCAGAGATTTTGCACTTGGAGAAGAAATTGGTTTCTGGAACAATCACGCTGCTGGCTCAGGCAGACTGCTCTTTAAAAAGGAGAGAGGTTTGGGTTGACCTAAATCAAGGAGCTTCTTGTGCAAAGATTTTATTCTCTGCCTGTGATTGCAGAGATCCAACAGTGGGCAAAAATTGATCCTCTCTTAAATTCTGAGCAGTGCCTTGGGGGACGAGATGGGGAAGCGCAGCCCTCTACGAGCCTGGCATTCCAGTGCCCCAGCAGGACAGCACTGAAAGGCCTTACTGGCGCTGCACCTTTCCCCATACAGAAGACCACTCTTGCTATAGCGATGAATTTCTTTTCTTCTGCCAATGTAGAATCCATTCCTTGTCTAAATGTGAACATTATGTAAAAGCCACGAGGAAAATCAGTGTGATGGCACCTCAGAAAGGTCTTGATAGTGATACTCTTCTCACGACTTTGCTCATGAGCTTTATTGCAGAATTGTACATTTTTCCTAAAGCTGGGAGTCTTCTCTGCAGCCTTCTGAAAAAGTTAAGCAAGTTGAGAAAAGGAATCTTGCCTCATACAGCAGATTGTCCCTGACTGTCTGGTGCTCCATGTCTAGGGTCCTCACGTCATCCAGGCTGGCGGTATCACAGCCAGCTTCTGCTAGGCTGCCAACAGCCCATATGCACAGACTGGCCTCTGCCATCTGAGGAGACATGTCTCTCAGATCTTCCTCACAGTTAAACTGAAGCAGAGGTTATGTTTTTCCTGGGAAGTCTGCACTTGTCAAGGAAGTTTTTCTATGGTTATATTTATACCCCTATCCATGAGGAGATTATAATAGAAATGAAAGGCTGTTTTCCGTGACTCTGAGCCTGCTATTGCATCATGTAGTGCTTGAGGAGCTCTGGTTGCAGCGATAGCTATAGCTCAGTTACCCTCTCTCTCACTTTCTGTAGCTGGAAGGGAGCATATTTCTGTTACTAGGATGGAGAGATTGATAAAAGTACCTGACTAATGAATATATATCAAACAAGGAAAACCAATTCTAACCTTTCTGTTAATTAAAGGTGTGCTTGAAGGGAATGTGCAGTACTGGACACAGAACCAGGAGAGAGGACAGCTGAATTGAATCCCATATTGCTACAAACCTGCTCTGAGTTTGGGCAGGGCAGCTGAGGCATACCCTCCATCATACCGTATCATCTCCCTACCAGTAAAATGAGAGTAAAGCTACTTGTTGGGGCTCCTTGGACAGCAAGCTGGGCAGCAGAGCGCATTCTCCTGGCTACGTGCACACTGTGCTATGCAGAACGGCCCCCTCCTCTCGTTGCCGTTGAGTGGCTCCAGGGACTTGCGTTGTATTAACACATTGTACCCTCTCGGGCTGAGAACTGCAGCCGTGTCCCTCTGCAAACAACTCTGAGTGGGCTTGACAGCTAAATAATTGACCCTGCCGCCTGGCTTTTAAGAAATGAAGTGAGACTTAAATGAGAGCTCTGTGAAGTTTTGATAGTCCTTCCACTCCGCTGGCATCATTCACGGCCATGGCCGGTGTTCAAGCTTCCTGCCTAATGGGGCATCTGTGTGAAGGCATCAGCCCAGAAGAAGTGTCAACAGCACCGTGGGTCAGACAAGGACATATTATTAGGCACCTTTGAAACCACAGTCAGGCGTCACAGCCCAGCGTGCAGCAATCATTAGTCACCCTGCATAATCCTCTTGACCTATTTTTTTTCCCCTCTTTCACACTGGTCACATTTGCAAATACTGTCTAGAATCAGTTGGGCTCACACGAAGTTGTTAATTGGGAGCTGTCTAGCTAAGGGGTAACGCAGAGGCAAAGTTCAACTCCGCGTGCTCAGCACCTGGGCTGCAACACTGAGGGCTCCCGGAGAACGCTGGTCAGGAGGCCTGGTGCCACCCCTGTTCACGGGGGCTTTATCCCTATTGCTTCCAGAGGGGCTGAGCACTGGGTGCTTTTGTTGATCTGCACTTAAGGACTTGGCAGGATCTGGCCCAGCAGAAGAGTGTGAATGTGAGAAGTGCTAATGGCTTTGCTTGCAGTAGAAGGAAGATGCTAGTTTAAACAGTGGATGAGGCAGCTGGGACCTGCCCCCACGTCTCAGTCCCAGAGGGCTGACTTAGCATGGCCTTTGTCACAAGGGGATTTTTAAAGGTGAGAATCTTCCTCCAAGGCTGGTGCAAAGGATGTGTGAAGCAATGTAGTTCAAGAGCTGTGCTTTGAGACTCTGTCATTCACCATTATCTTGCAGTAGCCCTGAGGCTGCTCTCGGGTGACATTGGAGGGACAGGGGTTGGGTGGCCCTCGCAGGTGGAGATGTGGAAACGTTGCTTGTACAAAGGTTTGTTACTTCTGAGATAGTTATTCAGCATACCTGCAAAATTCCTGGAGGAGGAGGCAACAGATATGTAGATGAGGTAGTTAACATAATAACTATCTACAATACTTATTCCATTGTCATACTATCAAAGTGCTTCACAGGCTTTAATGAATTCCTCTTGCACTTCTCTGGGAGCTAGGAAATTGTTAGTCATCCAAGAGTAAGGAGGTAAATTGAGCTATCCAGTGGTGAGGCCCCAGTCTGCCCAGGCGGCAGTGTCAGAGCCATTCCCAGCAGAGCAGGGTGACTTTGGGCCACTGCAGTCCCCAGAGGGGTCCATCAAGGAGTGGGAACTTGGAGCTGTGTCTCATACATGAACATATGTTGTTTGGAGCATATATACAATAATAATTTGGCAGTTCTCACTCTTGTGCTTGTAGGAGGAGCTAGGTACTGAGGTTCGTGGGCTGATAGTTTTCCAGAATGCTCTGGTTCTGTTCTGCCCACAGGAAGGCAGAGCACAAACCCGCCGCCTCGCCTCCCCGGGGCAGACGAGGCCGGCTCGGGCTGTGGTGGGGCTGAAGGCATACTCATTCCTCGATCTAGGTCAGGAAGCTGCTAGCCTAGCAAGACTGGTAGGTGTCAAATTTACTTCTGTTCTACTTTATGGAAACAATCAGGGAGGTCACTGCAAGCTTGCTGCACCTATGTAAAAACAAGCACATACCGACTATCTAGGTGAGGCCATGTGCTGCTAGATGGAGCTAGCGCTGTAAATCCTGCCTCTCCCTGCCTTTCCTTCCTGCCTTTTCCTGGAGTTTCAGGGGCCAGAGGCATGTAAGCCGTGCTCCTCCAGCTCCTGCAGGCAGCTATAAAAACATACAGGGCTTGATTTGGAGCTGAAGGCCACAAAGTGATTCACTTACCACTTTCTGAGATTCTGTGAAAATGGGGTGCCTCTGCTGCAACATGCAGGTGGCCAGAAATTGCTTCTCTCTCCCTGTAAGTCAGTGTGCTAGTGGGCAGAGGTGGTGCATTCACTGTATTTGAAGGATGTCACAGATAAGCTGCTATTTAGTTCTTACAATTTGTGAAGTCGTTTCCTGGTCTCTTTTTGGCCTGCAGGACTGGACTGTGTCAGTCTGCCCCACATATTTCAAGCGCCGTTAAATGCCTGGGTACTGAGCGCTGCTGTCTGTGCTCTTGTGCTGTTCCTTTCTGTAGGGATTTAGGGCAGAAGTGCTTTGTGCTGTCTTCATCATCTTGTAAAGGAGTAAAGAAGAAATGCAGTGTATTCCCTAGATGCCAGGATAATCGTATCTTGACAGCATACTAATTAATCATCTCGTAATCAGGTAATTGTTTCCCATGTAACTGTCTAATTACCATTTAGTAGCCTAAACTGCATCCTGTGCATAGCTAATATTTTCAAGTGAGGATTTCAAGGGTAGGAACACAGTTGGCCATGACTCCTGCTATAACTTGGCTGCCTACCTTGAATGACGTGGGGGATTTATTTGGTCTGTCAGCTCTTCTAATCTACTGAACCATGCAGCAGCCCTAATTATTGCCATATTGACAACAGGAGCAGAGTACAACCGGTTCTGTTGCTTGGTGTGATGTACTTAGTTGGTATCCTACAGCTGTTGATGTGTTTGTAAGTACACCCATCTGTTGGCTCCTTGTGAGCTCTTATTAACCTAGCAGATTATAAGGCCTAATGAGCTTGGGCCATACTTTTCAAATCAATATACAAGATGCTCTTAACAGGCAAGGTTATATATTAGAGCATGCTGGATCTCTCTGTGGTAGAGGGGAGATGTACTTGTAAACCAGAGAAGGCTGCAAAGATAACAATTGCACTCTTTGGTCAAGGCTTGTTTGAAATTCATACCTGGAGTCTGTCTTCATCCCTCCCGGCAGCTAACTTACTTCTGGCTCGGTTAGGTTCCCCAGTGTCTGTGTAGTGTGTGCGTGCAAGAGACCAAAGTGAGTCCCATTCCCCAACAAATTTGGATGCATTAGACAATTTTGACCGCATTTGGCAGAGTCGCAGGGACCTCAACAATATTAAACTCTTACATTGTATAAACACAGGTTTTAGTATGGGTGTGGTTAAAACATGACAGGCCCTCATTTGTGTGACTTTTCGAGTGTAAAGTTTATTTGATACATTAACACTATTCCCGTATGTGAAAGAAATCAAGGTAGGTTTATGTAAGGTACTTTTGTGCTTGTAGAGCTTCCTCTAAAGCTGGTTACATTATTTAGTTATGTGTGTTTTGAGTTGTTATATGTGTCCCACAATATCTGTGTCAAGATTGTGAGGCTAATCCTCATCAGGGCCATCAGGGCCCGGCCCAAAGGGCACTCGTACACCTGCCACAGCGTTGGCATGGACATGTAAACGACTTATTATCTCCAAATTTTTTTAAAGCTGGGAACATTCGATGGCCCTTACAAAGAGGTAACTTCCTATCTCAGTGTCAGATTTATCCCGGATGAATTGCAGCAATTTTCTTATGTTTTCCAGTGCTCACTTGTACCCAGCTGCCTCTGTATGCATGTGCTGCCAGTTTAGCCTTCAGCTTTGTGTCTCTATTCCCGCATCCTGCTTGTCAAACCCTTGCCTGGCCCAGCCTCCGAACGGCCTTGCAAACTCTCTGAGGAGCTGGAGTGTATTTGATTTTCCTTGGCTTGTTTTTCCCCGTTACCAATCTTTGTAGTGCTAAAGAGCGCTGCTGTTGACCTCCGAGCGCGCCGAGGGACTTGGCGGTGCTTCGGACACAAAAGGGTGGACAACGTGCCAGCTCCGCTGTCAGCCGCCAGCCGCGCCGAGACTCCCTCGAGACACGAGATGGAGACCACGTGAGCAGCAGGGGCTCTTGGAGAATGTGTGCTGAAAGAAAAGCAGCTAAAAATAATCTTTCAGGCTAGCTGGGAATTGACTGGAAAAGTAACAAGCAAAAGTTCCTGCAAGAAAATCCTGAAAAGAAGAAGCCAGGGTTTGTGAAGCAATTGTGTGAACTGGAGGCAAGTGAAATCTTCCCGTGGAGAACGGGCACCCTGGCACCTCTCCGGGGAGACTTCGTGCACCACCCTGTGTCAGCCCTGTCCAGTGGTGCTGGGGCTCAAACCACGCACATCCTTACTGGTGCAGCTTGCAGCTAAGTCCCGCTCAGGAGACAGACGACCTCCGGTATTTCTGTCTTCTTCCCTCAGGTCCCAGACGCCAGAAACATGGCAAGTTAGGGACGTGTTTTACAGAGTAGTTTTCTTCCTTTGCATCCCTTCTCGCAGTGCAAATGCTGAGATGCTCTTGCCTCCCTTTGCCGTTCATTCGTTGCTGTTTGCCAGTTAAAAGCTGCTGCTCTGGGTTACCATAGCTATTTCCAATGCAACGTTTAATCCTAGATGAAAAGTCTTTGTGAGCTGAGGCCTCAGTGTCGTGTGGTGAATATCTCAGCTGCACAAAGGAATCAAGGTGGCTTCTTAGTTACTGGTAGTTAACGTAATTCATTGTGCTTGATTTAATTGCCTTTTATACGTGCCTTTGTATCTCCTGCTAAGAAGTGAGATCTGGAAATAAGGTAGCTTATAAATAGCAGTGGTTTTGCTGCAGCGCCGGGAGAAAGGCAGCTGCAGCGCTCTGGCAGGCGCTGAGGAGGCGGCCGGAGCCTCGCTGCCGCCCGGCGCAGGGCTGCAAACGCGGCGGCCCCGGCGCCGGCGGCCCGTGCTAGGCGGGAGCAGCGGACCGCAGACGCGCCCCGGCGCCGGCGCCCGCCCGCCCGCCCGCCTGCAGCAGCCCGGGGGGCGGCCCCAGGGGGTCGGCCCCTCGCCCTCGCGCTGCGGGAGCCGGGCGGGACGTCCCTCCCCGCGGCCTCCGGCGGCCCTTTCTCCGGTGGCTTTCCTACCGGGGACCCTGCGCGGAGTGCCGAGCCCAGCAACTCATCTCGGCAAAACTGCTTCCTGTCAAAGTTGAAACGGTCTCAAAATAGTGATTTTGACAACCCTTTGGCTTATGAGAAAGGAAACGATATCTAAATGTCAGAGCTCCTCATGTTGGCACCTTTCAGGGTGGAGTGTCAGCTCCTTCTGACTGGCTTTTTAACAAACTTGCATCATCTCATGATTATTTAAGAGATTTTAAGAAACTGATTGATCTCAAAAAAAAAATCTTTCAGTGAGAATTTTCACGTTTTAGTTCTTTTTCAGAGTATCTGAGTTTCTCTCTCAGAATGCCTATTTTTCAGCCGGAGACTGGTCAAAGACTGGGCAACTCTCTAGTAGAGCAATCTAGGAATATTACAGGAATGATATTTCATCAGAAATTGTTTTTTTTTCTGTTCAGAGGAATGCCTGATGGGTGATGGTTTGCTGCTGGCAGCTAACGATGCATTTAGTTTATCCTGGCGCATTTAGAATGTGACAAGAGCCCCAAGACATCTTCCAGCAAAGAAACATATCACTTGGCATTTTTACAGCGCACTGAGGCTTTTCTGGGTTACACATGTCAGAGCTAAGAAGTGGGTGTAACTTCCATTACCCACCAGAGAGGAAACAGAAGGAAGCAGTCTGATAAAATCATAGTATTTTATTAGGCAAATTTTCCCATGTAAGGCTAAAAGATTGCTGCCTGCTGAATTTATTCCAGGCTCCAGGCCTGCTTTTTACAAAGCTTAAACTGTGAAGAGATAAGGAGTTCATTTACCTTCTCAGATTTAGAGCTTCTGAAAGATTTATGGAAGCGGTGAGTGCAGGAGATACATTTTTAATTGTGCTCAGCTTATTTAATTGTAATCTTAGCCCGTCTCTGCTGCTGAGCGCGGAGCCGTCTCTGTCCCGGTCCCCACCGAGCGCCCAGACACGTCCGAATGCTGCGAGGAGCCGGCTGCTTCGCCTGCCCTGCCGCACCGGGTGTCGCGAGAGGTGACCCTGTGTCCACGGCAGCCCCGGGTCCTGCTCGGGGCTGCCGGCAGCTCGTGCTTAATGTCTTCGAGCTAAATGCTGAAGCTGGTTGACGCTGCACAGCCCAGGCTCAGCACCGCTGCAGTGCAGCGCCAGAAGCAGGCTCGGGGGCAGCTTTTTCTCTTCCTTCTTTTGTTTGCAGCTGGGGGTATAAATGGGGGGAAAACCCATGTGCAAAGCCAAAGTTATCTTCCCCTTCCCCTGATCTTATCGCCTGCTTTCCTTTCCTGCCTCCTTTCCAACACTGTTGTTCAAACTCAGGAGCTGAGGCCCTCCTGGGAAGATCTGTTTAGCTTGCTTTAGCCCCACTACATATGACACACACATGTGCACATGCTCTTTCATGACTTTCTTTTAAATTATTTGCAGGCCCATAATGATAACTCTAGGAGGAAAAAGACGATTAAAGTGTGTCTTCCCTGAAAACACTGATCTTTGAAATGCGTTTGACCTTTCCTACTTTCAGAGCAGCCCTCATCAACAAAACTAAGCATCAAAATTTTCATTGCTGCAGAAATTTGAATGTTAGAAGTACTGGAGGTAAACTAAGCAGGGTTCAGTTATTCTTCATGTAACATTATAACACAGTCATAAAACTGATGTGTCCCTATCAAGAGTAATGGTGCCTAAATGTAGATATCTTAAGGGATATTCAATGCGATGGGAGCTCATATTGTTTCAGTCTGAAGTTAAACTTCATCTAGTTTATGATTAACTAATAGGAAAGGGCAGGAAATGGCATTTCCATCCCATTATTGAAAAATGTTCCCTATTCTGACTCAAGACAAGAAATCATTCTCAGAAGCATTTGTGATCCATAGGAAAAAATAAAATAAAAGCAGAAATATAGAAATTATCTGTCAGATCAGTCCTTTTGGTAATTTTGAAATGCTTTGATTTGACTTCCATAATGTAAGCATTTTTATTATAATCAACTTACCTGTAGAAACAGAGATTAATGTCAAAAGAGAAAGCTGGAACGTATTCTTATGGCTATGACATAAGACCGGTGGCAAGAGGGATTCTTAAGCACCTACTCGTTTTTTTTTTTTTGGAGGGGGGGATGTTTGCACAGGTCTCTGTGAGCTATGAGGATTTTTTCCATCTTAGCACTAGAAAGAAATGGAATAACCAGTACCACAAAGCTCAAGAGTTAATGTGTTATAAAAGGGACCACAAATTCAAAAGGGTAGGAGCCCAGATGGCACCCATTGCACTGACTGGAGAGGGAAGTAGAGAGGCAGTAGTTTGTCAGATAGGCAGTTTGGCTTCTGCAGCACTTGAGACTTTTGTCTTCCTCTCCTCTGGCTATTTCTTGCTCTCTGCAGCTTCGTATATCTCTTATTTTGGACAGGGAGATCTTTGGGATGGTCTTTGTGCGTTTGTGTGGCACCTGGCACTGTGCAGCCTGGCTGTCTAGGATGTGTTGCCGTAATGCAAACATTTATTCACGTGCTTTACTGCAGTGGCTCATTTTATGATTTCTCTGTTTCCAGATGGCAGGAATTCTGCAAATGCAAGTCATAAAATTTGGACATAGTTGATTATGGTTGTTTAGAAATAACTGATTCCTGGTGCTGATTCCAGCACCAAACCTGAAGGCAGATTTCAATCCTGCCACGATTTCTGCTGTCTCCTCCAAGCTGCTCCAAGCAGGGTGCGTGAGGGAGAAAAACTGTGTGTTCCAAAAGCAAAGCTAAAGTGAGGGGCTGGTTGCAATTCCAGCTAGAAACCGTGTGGTTAATAAGCAATATTCCAAGCTAGTGAAAGCACCGCACGGGCAGTTTAGCTTTACCTGAGCCGGGGGAAGCGAGGCTGCTCCCGAGGGCCGCGATGCCCGCGCGGTGGCCGCTGGAAGGAGGCGAGCGCTTGCTCAGGAATGCCTGTGGCCGGGGGAGAGGGGCGGCTCGGCGGCTGCCCCCGTCTCTTGGCAACGGCGCGCGGCGGAGAGCCCTCGGCCAGCGCCGCGTCCCACCAGCGCCAAGGCAGGCGGAGAGCTTGGCTGCTGGCGAGACGGACCCTGAGACCCTGCGGTTCCCTGGACGGCCTTCCGCAGCCCTTCTCGGTGAGCGTATGTTTTTAAACTGAGGAATGATGAGGTTTCTTGCCTAGGAGCTGTCTTTTGTTAAGCACGTTGTAGATCAGGAATGGAAATCAGGCTAAAAGCCACGGTTAAAACATACAGAAGTCTGCTTTCAATTAGTGCGAAACTGCTGTAACCGGCCATTAAGTGAACAGCAGAAGACCGGAGCGGATGAGTCTTAGAAACCCCTCTTGCACCGGGAAAGCGTGGCCTGACCCTTCCCCCTTCTTTTGGGGAGGGAGCTGGGCGCACTGCGTGTCGAGCACTCCTGCCGCCGCGCTGCCGGCGGGCGCCGGGGCTCGCGCAGCCTCCCCGCGGCCGGCGTGCCTCCGGGGGCTCTGCCCGTCCCTCCCGCGCGCAGCCCTGGGCTGCCAGGGCCCGCGAGCCCTTTCCCTTCCTCCTGCACCGGAGGCAGGAATCGTAGTACGCAAAATGTTTTTGGAGGTGAGAACTTTAGCTGGTGTAGGCTGTATTTGCTAAAATCTCTGCAGTTTTATGCAGGAGGAAGAACTCTCGTTCTCTCCAAAATCTGCCACTTTCTAAAGTGTTTGTGCTGGCTTTTAATAGAGTGAAAAGTGGCTGTGGAAACACCAGCCCTGCTGAGGTCTCCCAAAGCAGAGGAAGGACGTTGTTGGGGTTGTGTTGCTGGTTTAGGCTAAGGGTGTCAGCCGTGCAGCACTGCGGAGCACCCGCTGGTGTCCACCAGGACGAGGGCTCCTGCGGCCGTCGGAAGGGGAGCGCGTTTGCTTGGCGGTCTGCGGTGGCCGCTTGTGCAGCACTTCTCTCAGTGGCTTCTTGTGGGGGGATGAGGCAGATCAGTCACAGAAAACAGTGAATAAAGTGTTCAGACCTGCTCCTTTGGGATTACTGAACTTTGCGGTGGGAAGAAGAGGAGCTGGGACTCCGTTTGTTGATGCAGAACGGCTCTTTGGTCGGGCAATCATACAAATGCCTTTTGCAGGGAGAAGCATGAGTGTAAAGCAACTTGGTTCAAAGGTTTTATGCGTCTGTGGTAACAGCTGGTGGTTGGATCAGATCGTGGCAGTTTTGGTTCCTTGTTTGAGGGAATCTGCAGTTCAACCAGGGGCTGTCATGCCTGAATGGCGGCCAGATGAGGCTGCTGAGGACGGCCCCAAACCACCTCTGCTGCTGTGAGGAGGTGCTAAGGCCAGTGTGTCCACAGCGAGCTGGCTGTGGCCAAATGTCTGTAACCATTCTGGTGGAAAAGCGGCAAGGTTTGGCCAGCCCAGCTCTTCTCCACTTTCAGTGTCATCTGGGAGATGTCAGACCAGGATTTTGCCATTTGAATCAGCAGAGCTCACTGGTGCTGGGCCAGATATCCTAGCTGAGGATCTGGCATGTCATTTTTAAAGAGAGAATACGACAGCCTTGGCAATGAGAGGTATGTTTGTTTGCTCCCTGGTGCAGTGGGTGCTTCAGGTGGAGTGCGGGAGGCTCCTTGTGTGTCTCTTGTTACTGCTAGATGGTTTGGGCTTTCCAGAGCCTCTTGTCTTGGGATAGGCATGGTGTCCGTGCCCTCTACCAGCAGATCCATCTGGTTACTCCTGATGACTCCCTTGCTACCTCCTGCAGCAGCGTCCTGCTCGTAAGTGGAGCACTGCTTGGTTTTGCATTGCTGGTCCTGTTCCTACTGAAGCTACTGGAGAACTGTCCTTTTCCCATCCTTGACTAGTGAATTAAGCCTTTTTCTGGTTTTCCCTGCAAACTTGAGTAGGAATGTCCTTGTGAACCATCCAGTTGAGAGGCTCAGGAGCAGGGAAAGTCACAGCAATCTGGGTCCCACCCGAAGGGTTTTCCTGGAGGGCAGCACCCCGTGGTGGCTCCCACATGTGCTGAAATACTTATCATTGTCCTGACAACCGTACACACCTCGGGTCTGCCAGCAAGAGCATCTGCTGGCAGCTCGGGGCCCAGGCACCCTCTGTCCCAGGGACAGCCTGGAGAAGCTCAGCACTCGCTCTGCCTCCCATCTGGCCTAAGGTGAGTGTCACCCAGGTCATCTGTGCACGCGAGCCAGGCTCTTCCTGGCTGAGAGATGCAAGTAGCCTCTGAACTGTCTTTCTGCCATGACTAGCAGTGAATCATTCTGGGAGGGATGCAGGATGTTTTGGTCCAACTCACTGTAATGCTTGCTTCCTCCAAGGCTGTTTAGGGATATCTAACCCATTTTTCCCCATAGAGAAAAATGTGATTTCTTTAGTAACAGAAACTGGTGTGAATACTATTTGGTCAATGCAGATCTCCACAAATCACAATGTTTCCCTCATTCCCTCAGTGTGTAAAATGGAGACTGCCCATGAGCACTGCACAAGTCTCCTTTCTTCTGCACCTCCCTCGTGCCTCCCTGTGCGGGCTTGGGCATGTTAAATAAAGCATCGGCCTTGGTCAGCTCTAGTTCAGCGTGGTCTGCTGAGTATTCAAGCCTCTCCGCCCCTGCCTTCCCTCCCTCTTTTCTTTCTGTTCCTCCCTCTGTTCTCCACTAATTAGGTCATGGATTGTTTCAGACTCAAAACCTTTCAGGAGGTTTTCTAGTAGCGCTGGGTTTTGTTACTCAAAGCCATTTCTTCTGCTTCCCTCACTTTCTGCTTTGTGCCTCTCTTGACTGCTCCTAACACTACAATATTTCTTATTCACATGGCTGTGGCTGTAAAAGAAATGTTAGCTCCGTTACAAGCTGTTGCTGACTCCTCAGGGGGCTCCCAGAGGAGCATTTTACTCTGAGATGAATCTGCTTCTCTGCATTTCCTACTGTTTTAATAACAGGGCTGCTTGCGTGAGAAGGAGGAATTTCTCCCGTTGGGTGTTCTGCAGCTTGGGCTGCCGTTGCCCACTAGAAACTCCCTACGAACAACTTCAGTTAAACCATAAGGAATAATCCCCCCAAAAGTATGGGTCTAAGTAAGGGTGGCAGAGCTGAGGTTTTCATGTCTATAAGGGAAACCTAGGAAATGTCAGTCCAATCTGCAGCCAGAAGTCTGTGATAGGACAGGCTGCAACTAGATGCAGACCTTTCAGTGGGCATTTCTAGGAGATTCCCACCTGCTTCCTTCCAAATAAAATACAAATTATGTCTTTATCTCTAATATTAGCTTTGAAACGTGTGGTTTAATACATGGTTGTGAATGACATAAAAAGGGCTGATAATTCAAAATGAATCAGAAGCTTTCAACTTCTTCAGAGTTAATTGATAACAAAGATTATTGTCCCCACTCACAGCACAAATTTCAATTAGGCTGACAGCAGAGCTGGTCACAGTGGCTGAATCTGTCCTGTAACAAATCGTTAAGGGAAATCTTTCCCATTTCAATCACTGAGCTTTATTAAATCAATTCCATACAGTGTTTCAGTCATTACTTTTCATTCATACCAAACTAAAGCTGCTTTTCCATGGCAGTGAGAGGAAACAGAGCTTGCATGCTGGAAGTAACAAGTCTGGCTTTGCCTGGTCAGGTACAGCATAAGAGTGTCCAGAAAATCTTAATTTGGAGTCTGCTTTATCGGAAGCTTCCAGCTTCTTCACCAGAACAGTGGGTTCAGTTGCAAATAAGGTACCTGTGCATGCAGGTGAGCTCATGGTAGCTAAATTGGTACCTGTAGTAGGTGTTTCACCTGGGATGTTTTGTAACACTTGTCAAAAAGAAAATCCCCTGTGGCTGTGGAGGAGCCACCTGGATGGCTTTTTTTTGCTGTGCCAGTTTTCTACATCACTTGGCTTAGCATAAGAATGGAAAGACGCTGGAAGATGAAAAAGTCAAGGAGAGAGACGAGAGGTAAACATGTAAAGGAGAAAAGGAGTGGGAGTTTTTCAGGCCTGTGCAGTTAGGAGACTGCCAGTCTACGCACCACTCCTATCCTGCAAAGTCTTGCAAGCTGAGCTGTTCAATCAGCTTCCTGCAGGAGCAGGTAACGTGTCTGGGTTTCGGTACACTTGCACTCAGTTTTGTGTCGGAGGTCTGTTGTGCCACCTCTCATGTTTTAGAGGCTCACCTCTCATTCCTTAATCACTTCAAGTGCCTAAGCCCAGAGGGAGTTTGGAGGAAGGCACAGATTTTGAGCTCAGCCTTTCCTGCTCCCTGGGACTGAAATGAGGCAGCCTGCGGGAGCTCAGTGAGACAACCTTTTCAAGCAGGATGTCCTGCAAGTTTAGGTGAAAATAAAAATTGTCCTGATTTTTCTTTTCTTACTGCTTCGTCTCCCTGCTCCCAGCAGCCCAGCGGAAGCCGGGGTTCCAGCCTGGCTTCCTGGAGGGAAAGGCAAGCTGCCAGGGAAGCAGCTCTCAGGTCTTTATAGAGGGAAGTGTCACATTACCAGCTGATTAAAGAGGCTCTTTCAGACCTGACGCGGCATAAAGCGCCAAGTCCACAGTTGTAATCCAATAACTGTCTTAAGAAGAGCCTGCGTAGGCACAGGGGGAATTCCCAGCTGACAGCAGTGTCTGCAGCCTGGAAGCGGAGTCCCCTGGGTCTCGCTCGCCTGCTTTCCTCTGGCTTTCAGGGGGAGAAACTTGGTTGCTGCTGGTTCACTTCTTCCCTGAGGGGACTGAGAGGAGAATAACTAAAACAGGTGGACCAGAGCATAAGGGGGATGGCGATGCCCTTAACTCCATCTTCACAGAGATCCTAGCAAGCCCTTCAAACTGCCGCCTGGTAGTGACGTGGTGTTCACACCTCTACATGGCGTGTTGGAGCCGAGTGCCGGGTGGGACCCTGGGCTGTGGCACCTGCGGAGGCAGCGGCTCCTCTCGCTGATGTCCTCCGTCCCTCGGGTGCCCGCGCTCAGACCCTCACGATGCTGCTGCCTGAGCATGGGTCTGCTTGGAGGGATTGTGTCCATTGGTGTGGACATCTTGAAGAAGGGGCTTTCAAGGGGCATTAAGTGTGCTCAGACTGCTGACACCAACCTGCGGTGATGCTGAACATCACACAGGAGCAACCGATCGCACAGTATCCCAGTACCCTGGGCTGAGCCGCTGCGCAGGAGGCGTAGAGAATGTGCCCAGCAGCAGGGATGATTGGCAGTGGTGGCCCGATACAGACACTGCAATTACTTCTTTCATTTTCTTTTTGTTGAAGTGTAAGATGAGCAGTTGCTAGAGGGGAGACCACCTACTGCTATCCTGCGATTTGAAAAGCCTTTGAACTTGTTTCTCTTAAACTTTGGTCACCCAAATGTAAAATAGAAACAATTTTAAAGCATGAGAGAAGTGAAAAAATGTGGAGGGCAGATGTGTAAGGTTGGCCTTAGCATCCCTACAGTAAACTCTGCAAACAGTTTAGAAAAAAAAGAGGAGGAAGGTTTCTCTCTGGAGTGAAGGGCACTTTCCCACTGAGATTTTTGCATGAAGCTTTGTACTAGACTAGCAGTTTTCACATCGTTTCCAGGCAGAGCAGTTGTGTCTATAGAGAAGATAATTACAGATGCAAAAGCTTCTGGTAGAGCTGCCAGTCAGCCCAGTTTCTGAAGGCATTTGCTCCATATCTCTGGCTATTTACAAGTGCATGAAAATGCCAGAAGACAGAGGGCACATTTACTGTCTGTGAGCCTAAAGGATAAAAGCTCTTCCTGGCTTGGAGGGGTTAGTAGCACTGAGAGAGCAGTAGGGGCAGAGCAATCTGGCAGGCACACTGTTTCCCTTCTCCTTTAAGTTCAGTGGAAGGAGGATACTAGAAGCCCCTGAGCCCCATTCCCCAGCCACGCAGGACATTCAGCCTGGCCTGGTGGAGATGCCGCTCACATGGTCAGCACTGTCCCCTGGCAGGGGAGCAGCAACATCTACCAAGGGAAGCAGTTCAAACTACCGGAGATGCTCACAAACATGGGTGGGACTCAGCAAGAGCAGAGATGACAGAAGGAGGGCTTTGGGGACTAATCCTAAATGTGCCTTCAGTAAAGGAAGGTTTGCTGGTGATGTCTGTATTTTACAGATGAGGCTTTGGCAGAAGTGCTGGTGCTCACTGGTTTATTAGGGGGTGCCTGTACGTGGTGGCCAGTCTGCTTAACATAGTTGGATTTTTAGAATCACTGCTTTTCCCAGAAGCAGAAAAGATGAAGGTTGGTTTCAGCTGAGGAGCTCTGTGATGTGTGTTACTTAGGCTCTGGGAAGACTTTAAGACATTAGCTATGATTTAATGATAAAAAGCTCGTATCACTTGTGAAGAAAAGACAACCAGGCCAGTCAGCCACGTGCACAAATACCTGCTGTGCTGTGTGCTCAGGACCAGAGGGCTGCTGTCGCTCCAGATCGCTGCCCACACCGTAGTCATTTGTCTGATCACCAGCAAACTAAAAGACAGATGTAGAAGAGAGTGAGGGCCATGAAATGCATCCTCTCTGCCGTAGCAGAAAGTTAATCATGTGAAATGCTCTCCTCCAGTAGCTGCGTATTGCCTAGAGAGGAGGGAAGAAGTGAAGCCAAATGTATGAGTATAATTTTAGTCCTGTGCAACATCCGGCCTAGCAAGGCACTTCGTCAGAGCCCTGGGCTGGCATCACGAGAACGGAGAAATGAGGATCTGAGCCCTAACTTTGTCATAGGTTTTTTTGTCTGAGCTTGGAGAGGTCACTTAGACATAGTTTTAGGGGTGGGAACCACCTAGCCTGTGTTCCTGCTGTTTGGCAAAGCCTTCAACTGTTTCTTTGAGCTTTTATCATGCAAATATGGAGCAGAAGCAATTAAAGGGTGGGAAGTAGCTGTCTGAACACTTTAAAAGCTACAACCTCTCTAGGTCAGATTTCCCTTTGGGAAATGACAGTAACACATCTTCCTTTTCAGGCAGGTAGTGTGAAAACTGATCCATATCCAAACTGTGATACCAGGAAAGGTCCTGCCTTGTTCTCCCAGGTTTGCCCCGCAGCTCCAGACAGCGCCTCCAAAAGTCTGCAGTTTTGGGGCAAAGCTCTCCCCAGAGCAGTCTGGGGAGGTGGGTGCCGCTGTTGGTTCGTGCAGCCGTGCAGGTGAGCGGTGCAGAGCCTCCTGTGCAGGCAGGAGGAAAGCCCCCAGCCCAGCTGGCCAGGCCCGGGCACTGCTCTCTCCAGCGGTGTTGGCGGGTGGAAGTAATCCTAGGTTCAGCGCGCAGGCAGGACGCTGTGTGAGCCCTGCTCTGGGGTATCACGTGTCCGACTGTGCCCAGCACACCGGTGGCAGACACAACATCTGCTCCGTGGGAGGCCTTCAGCCTCAGCCCAGCAGTGCTCACACACAACACGTATCAAATACCGCTTGCCGCCTGATCAGACGCAGACCCCTCCTGCCCCGTTATCAGAGAGAGCCGCTGCTGGGCTTTAAGTGTGTTTGGCCTCATGTCATCTTTATAGCCTCACCTGGTTAAGTGTGTGTTGCAGAAACCTCTGAATGTTTCACATCTCTTTGACCTTTGATTCATTCTGCATGGCTCAGGTGATAAAAAGGGAAGATTTTTTTTTTTCCATTGATGGTCCCTATGAAGGCAGAAGGTTTATCACTAGGATAATAGATGTTATTCAAGTATCTGTTCTTACCCAGCTGTTTTTGGTCCTCTTCTATCATATTGTGGATTAACTGCACTGTCCAGGACAGACCCTACTTGACACAGAATGGCTTGATTATCAGCTTGTTTTGCATAGCTTTAAAAAAAGTGTCCTTATCTGTGCTGGGTTTTCCAAACATGTCAGAGTGCTGATCCACTTAGTTCTTAGTTCTTAGAAAATATAACATAGCTCACTGGAGAGACTTAGTAAATAATTGTGGAGCCCATCTAAAAGCAAATAAAACCTAACTAACCCCCCTAAAATTCTGTCAGGCAAAACTTGCCATGTTGGGTGTAATAGCATTGGTACAATTCAGCCACAGAAACATAGCTGTGGCTGATATCTGCAGCTTGGATAAGGTAGGCGTACTGGCAAAAGAAGTTGTCCTACAAATGATAATGAAGCCTGGTTTACCAAGCACAGTCCTATTTCTTTTGGCCTCCCTGTGCAGTAACCCCAGGTGATCCCAAATCTTTTCGGGCGCTCTCAGACTGGGAGGGGAAAAAAAAAAAAAAAAAAAAAAACTTTTATTAGGAAAATGTGTAGAAATATATAGAAACTACTGTGAAGATCCCAGAAGGAACCACAGACTACAAGGACATGAAATCCTGGCTGCTTCCAATTAAAAGCAAACAATAGCCCCGTCTTACGTCAGGCACCATTTATCAAGCTGTTATCACGGTTTATGCTGACCACAGTGTTCTTTTAGGAAGCATTAGGAATGCATGCATAACCCAGTGAGATGGCTGCAAGAACCAGAACTGAAGGGTTTGCATTGCTCACCGCCGCAGGTTCGCAGCACGGCAGCTTGTTGCGCTCGCTTAGGCTTTTGGAGGCGTTGGCATAGCTGTGCGGTTGCTGCCCGAGCTGGGAAGCAAAGGCAACGCAGACGTAAAAGCTGGCTGGAGTCACTCGAGTAATTCAAGGTGAAGTAAGCTGAAATTGTTGAACATTGATAAGAATATTCTTGAATACTGGAGATGGAATAAAGCAAGGTGGACGGACATACGCAGCTTGGCGGTAGTCAGACCCAGCCTATAGAGCTTTTTCGGAAATGGAAATACAAGCTTGGGAGGAGTCTGCGGGTCTGCGTAGTTAGACGAGCATTAGCCTCACAACTGGAGTGTGGTGCTCCTGTGTGAAAGCAGGGAATTTGACAAAAAGTGCTGATGAAGGCCAGGCTAATATTCTGGTAGAGACTAAAAATACACTGTATTTGTCATTGTGAACACTTCCACTTATTAATAGCTAATATTAAAAAAGCTCTCTGAGTCCATTTATTACAGCTTCTGATTCAGACACTGCATGTTCAGAGTGTTTGGTGGGTTTTTGAACATCTCTGCCTTGTGAAACATGTTTTAGTTGATTCAAAAATGGCAACAGAATTTTTCTGAATTTTTTAAAATCACTTCAGTGTTTAGGTCAATAATTCATGGACCAAATTCTTCTCTCTGTTAAGCCACTACCCTGAGCAGTGGCCATGGGTTACTAGGATCAAAACTGAACATGAGTGAACAAATCCAGCTTTACATCAGCGTGTGTGGGAATATAGCCACCCTTTATCAGTAAATCAAGGACTTACATGAAACATGGAGAGGGTGCATACCAAGCAAGTGATTAATAATACTCAATTTTTGGATTGTCACTTATGAATAGGGATAGGAAATGTATACAAGATTTATGTGCTGGGAAATCCATAAAGAAAAAGGCTCTTGTTTTTTTCCATCTGATCACAGGACTTCATCACTGTGAAGCATAAATCTAAATGACAGTGCGTTTATCTGGCTGTTAAACAACTACCTCTGTAAGAGTGATGCTTCAATACGGAATTTAAGGAGCCGTATGTTCCTGCCCCTGTAGTGTGACAGAGCTATGGGAAGTCTCTCCACTTTACTTGTGCCATCTCGCGGCGAGGAGACGGGACACTTTGAGGAACCTGCTGCTGTATAAAGCTGCCGTCACTTACGTTGTTCCAGGCCACGAAAGCATCTGAGGATGAGCAGCTCTTATCACTAGTTCCCATGCTAGCGGCTGGTCCGTCCTGCTGATTGACGGCTGTGATAATGAGGTTTTTGTGATGAGGCAATCAGTGCACAGAAATGTTTTTATGTCTTGTGGTCTGGGATCTTGGGCTCTTTGTGTCCCCGGAGAGGCTCTGGCTCTAGTTGGCTGGGCCACAGCGAAGGGCAGGACATGGTGTGACCGTACAGGCAAAATCTCTGCTGCTTTCTCCTCTCTGACTTAGGGGGCCGGTTTGCCGTAACTCTTCTTGAGCAGTTTAGTATCAAGACAGAGTTTTCTGCAAGTTTTTATGTCCCTTCGGTATGGAAATACCTAGGGAGGAAGGCAAGTGCATTGGTCCTGTTCAGTGGGGCAACATGTTAAGATGACTTTAGCTTTGAAATCCTAGTGTAGCAGTTAATAAAGTACCAGGTAAGGCAAAGTGAGGGAGGGGGCATAACTGTGGTTGTAAGGTTTGACAATAAGTTTCTTCTGGTATCTTTTCTCTTTTAGCCTGTTTTTGTCTCCCAGGAGGTCATGGAAGATGACCAAAGCATCCCTATCACCATGCCAAAAATCTTGGTTTTTTTTTTTTCTCTTTACACTGCTTCTTTCCTTACTATGTGTCTCTGAGTTGCAAAAAATTCCAGCACTGACTGGCAATTCCTGTCTCTTAGGGAAACAAAAATTCTCAGCTCAAGATTAAAGTTCACCAAAATGAAATAGTAGGGAACGTATAGAGTTGTCTTTCTGTGGTTGCAGAAAATTAACTTACTGTATATGCCTGCTGTGGCAGGGAGCTGATGGAAGTCACTGGCTGGCTCAATTTCAATGTGAACAGAAACTAGTGAATGGGAGCGCAAATCGCAGAGGTAAGGGAACATGCTAGGAATGGCCCGGGTTTAAAAAAAATATTGTTTTGATGTCTGTAGTGAGTTGCTCAGGCTAGAATACAATTCGTATCTCAGCTGATAAAACTAGCCATGTGTGAATTTTAAATTAAAATCTGGATGTTTCTTACTGAGATTGGACTTCTTTCTGTAATATCCAGCCATGCCTCTGAAGTGCTTTGTAGGCATTACTCATAAGAAGTAGAGGATTTTCCATCTGTATGTTAATATTTTAGTAGTTGCTATTTTTTAGCCACACTGAAGAACAAAAATTCTGCTTTCTGATGGACCGGAAGTGTGGCCAAACCCCCTCCTGACTTTCTGTAGGACTCAGGATCCTAAAAGCAAAAGGAATCCTGAACTTGGCATGTATTAATTTGCAGTAGCCCTAACTTTGAGATAATATTTTTTTAACATTACTGAAACATTCTTAATCTGACAAGCCAGCTCCTCTGCTCACAAATGTTGCAGTGTCTATCAGGCAGAAGGAACTGAAAACATGTAGTTCCTCCTTTGGTGAAGCAAAGAGCTGGGCACTGTCTAAAAATTAGAGATAAGGAATAGAGACGAGTGCCACAATGTCGTTGACACGCAGAGTCATAGGAAGTGGATGAATTCATGTCTCTGTCACATACGTGACATTGCACGTATGTGAGATTGCAGATCCTTGTACACTAGTGAAGTCCCCAGGCCCCTGGTGTCCTTATGGAAGTGGTCAAGCACAGCCAACAGCTTCTGCCTGCCTGTGGCCTTCTAAGTCTCCATGAAGTAACTTTGCACTTAGCCTTGATGAAGTGACCATAGACCTTAGTGCCAAAGGACCAAGTCCAGGCCATCTTGTTCCTGACAGGTTTGTTTTCCCTGATGAAAGCTAGCTCATGGTCTGGACGGCATTTGGCTATATGAATACGTCTGCTTAAGGAGCCCCTATTACTAGATTTGGGCTACATGGAGATGACGCTGGAATGATAAGACAGAGATGATTAATGGCCTCAGCTGCAATGTTCCAAGCAGATAAAACTTCGATGTGCAATTTAATTTAACTGAGTTAAATCGTAGACATCGTCATAAGTTACACGGTCATGTTACCAGTGTACACACTGTCCTGGATTTGCAAACCTTCATAAGCACAGATGCACTTTGGGCTCAGCAGCCTCATTGTCCCAAGGAAAAATGAAGGGAGGTCTTGAGTGATGTCTAGTTTTATAGATGCTTCTGCTAAAAGCAAATTCTATCCTCTAGGAAGTGCAGATTGTTTCTGTTATTGATTGTCATAGTCTCTGCTTCGTTGAGACCACATGGCCCACTTTGTTTTTGTAGCTGCCTTTTATTAAAACCGAGAAAGAGGTATCAGCATTTGAAAAGATGAGTCCTGAGAATCCCTGGGCAGCATTTTCATGGCATAAAGTGATACTGGCACATTTGATTCACAGATGCTTTTAACGCGCTGATAAAATGAAAGCCTTACTTCCCAGGGTGGTCTTGTATACTACAAAGCTCCCTGTATTTCTCCATGCTTAATGTGGCAGACTCCAAGGAGTGCGGAGAACCCACAAGTCCTGCTACATCAAACTGTACTCATGGGATATGGCCTGTGTTTTGAACTGGGAAGAAAAATTCCAATGTGTATAGTTTTTTGAGATAGATTCTGCTGCTTCATTTAAGCTTATAAAAGCATTTTTCTTATTCACATGGGTTATCTGTGTTGGGTTTCAGTGCTCCTGGGACTGGCAGTCAGAAAGTTATCATCTGGTGGCCAGCATTTCTGGTGGCCAGCATTTCTCAATCCCAGTGCTCCTCTCCCATTCATATAATATCAGACTTCATAAGAAGTCAGACAGAGCTGTATTTCAACACACAAAACAGAATATTTTTGTTTTGGCATTATTTTTGAAGGTATATAAAAGAAAAAGCCAGATCTGAGACATTTCAAATTAGGGCTGATCACGAGTGGAAATGTTTGACCTCAATCTGTCTGTGCAACAGCTCCTGGTCTGTGAAGAGGGGATACCGTCTTCTCTCATTTGGAAGCAGCTTTATGAAGATGAGTGAATTTTTGCAAAGCGCTCAGATGTCAGAGTGATGAACACCACAGAAAAGCTTGGGGGGAAGTAAACAGTTCTGTCTGCAGAGACGGCTGTTAGTAGTAGCTGTAAATAAGATATGAACCTCACTTTGATCAGGGAGACTAAAGCAGATACTGAATAGCTGCTCATAAATGGAGCATCATCCGATCTGTGCCTTGACCAAAGCCAGACCAGGAAATAGCAGATGATTGTGTAATTAAAGAGATATCTTAACTCAAACAAGCAGTAGGACCAAAGTGAAGTTGCACCCAGGAGCTCAGTGCAGGCTTTGCATAGCTTTTGGATGCTTTATTTTGCAACTTTATTGTTAGCTGTGTGCCCATGTGAGAAACATTCGCCATAGGAAGAGTAAATTATTCTTGTCTTGTCTCTTTTTTCTTTTTTTCCTTTCCTTTGCTAGCTATATTGTACAGACTAGGGGCTAAACGCTAGAAATGTGTCATTAAAACACTCTCAGAGCTGCAGTTAGCGAGAGGTGTGTTCTCCAGCCAGAGGCCTCTGCTTTAAAGACCCCGCGAAGCAGAGACCCGTGCCCAAGGGGCTGCGAGAGCCCGTGGCCCCTCGCGTGGCTCCCGGTGTGCCTCGCTGCTGCCCCGGGAACCAGCCCCGGTGCCCGCGCTCGCCCCAAGCGAGCCCCCTTCTCCCCACCACGAGGTCTCTCTTTGCCTCTCATGACTCTACGGTCTTTGGGGTGGCGCCTACCTGCTGCCCGTGTTTCTGCAGGGACGAGCTTAATTTAGAGATCGTTCTTGGCTCATTCTGCCATAATAAATGTGACTAATAATAATATTGCAGTAATTCACAGCAGTCTCATTGCATTTGCTTCAAAGGAAGCACTCCAAAGTCAGATGAGAGTAGATGAGATGAAGATCCGACCAAGTGTAATTACTAGTCTGGGATCTCTCATTGTCAAGCAGAGCCATTATCTGCAGTAATAACTTGTCCAGCTGTTGTTGTAGGGAAAAAAACACACGGAAGGTAATTTTACATAAGTATTTGTGCAAAATAGCCCCCAATAGTTGGCACAGAGAGTGTGATTAAAGGCCCTTGTAGCGTAATGGGAATTGCCAGATTTCACAAGGTAACGGAGATGTGGTTTTGGTCTGTATGTTCTAGTGATCTCATTAGCTTCATTAGTGATTAGTCCCCGTTCTGCACACTTCAGCTCCGGTTTCTTGTCGTTAGCGTAACCAGCCGTGGTCGATGCGCTAGTGGGATTCGTGGAAGGGGTCTGCCTCCGAGGGGCGGCGGAGGTGGCAGCCCTCGCGCGGAGGCGCTGCGGCAGCCGCGGCGGCGCTCGGGGCGGGAGCGGCAGGTTGCCCTGCCGCGGGCGCTGCGTGCAGCGGGCTGCCCTGGCCGGGCGAGCAGCGCAGCGGGCGCTCCGCCTCGCCGGGCAGGAGCGCGGCCGCGTGGCTTTGGTCTCGGCGGAGATCAAAGCCAGCCTGCAACAATCTCTGCTTAATCGGGCTTAGCTTTAATGAAGTGAGAGATGGCCCTGTACTGTATTTATGGTTGTTACTTAATCAAGTTTTTATAGAGCCATTCCTTAATAAGAAATGATTGTTTTAAACCTGCACATTTTCTGGGGCCTTCACTGAGCAAAAATTCTCTCAGGGAGACGTTTATGTATTCTTAATTATTACTGTGTAATAACTGACAGAGCCCAGGGTAGCAGAATTACTAATACATTCAGCCGATGTGCTGAACAGTTGTACTTACATTCTTAACACCTTCCTTGTAATACAATTTTCAACTGTTGTTGCTTAATCTGTTAAACATTTATTTTACATTTTGCTCATCGCAAGCTGTTGAAAATATATCATGTTTGCTGATCATCCCTGAAGTATCAGGATGCCTTTCACAATGTGCCGTAATTCTGCCCGATCAATGTAACAACACAGACACTTTTTACTTGCATCTGTTGGGAAACCATAAAAAATATAATATGCAAGTAGTTATTTTGGTTATGATTGTTGTTTATTCTGCAATGAGCCCTTGACATACAAACATCTCTCTCAAATTAAATCCTCAAAGGAAAAGTAGATTTTAGAAGCATTCTATTTGATATTCTATTTAAAAACACCTTTGAGAATGCGGCAGGGTGCAAGGGAAATCGCAGGACGCCAGGCTAAGGAGTCCTGGCTTTTCCTGTGCGTACCACGCTCCGGCGACAGCCGTGGCGTCAGGCCGGGCTGGAGCTCGGCTCCTCGGCAGGAGTCTCGTAGACGGGTGCTGTGAGTGCCACCCTCTGACGCCGAGTCCTTTCCTGCACGCCCGGAGCAATTACTTCTATTCTACTATTTTATTATTTGTTTTACTATTTCTTTAGTTGTTTTTTTCTTAGCACAGACAGTGCAGTGAACACGGGTCTTGTGAGACGTTGTGAAAAAGGAAGTTACACAACTCCTAAAAAGTGAAGTGAATTTAAGCTACCAAAGTCTGTGCGAGTGTTTCGAGCCCTTGCGCGTTTTGCGTTTCTTTATCGCCTAACTCAAAGGATCGAGGTGAGGGACGCGGCGTGCGCGCTGCTGCGGCCAGAGGAGCCGGTTCACCTTGAGAGGGGCTGGAAACCGAGACCGGTCTGTAGAGATTCCTCCGTCCGCTCGCCTTCCAGGTGTGTGTCTTTGCAGATGCCGTCGTTGTGTCAGGGACGCGCTGCTGGCGCCTCGCTACGGTACGCGCAGACCTCACGCAGGGGAGGCCGCGGGGGCGCCTGGCGCCTGCCCTGCGCTAGGGCCCTGCGAGATTTCCTCCTCCTCCTCCTCCTCCTCCTCGCCGCGCTCTTTCAGAACAGATCTGCCCCTTCCCTAGCTCTGAACGCTGATATATCTGTATTTAGACTCGTTCAGTTTTTAAGCAACGCTTCACGTCGCAAGAAGCCAAAGCGGCCGCGTTTCACCGGCTGTCCCAGGCGATTCGGTGGAAGGCACGAGGCAAAAATACGGAGCTACAGCTGAAAATACGAGCAGAGCATGGAGAGGAAATACGGCACATATGCAAAATTTCATTACGGCAAATTTGGAGGAGAGCAATTTCCCAAAGGAGGAGCAGACTGCAAAAAAAAGGAAAGAAAAGGAAAGAAAAGGGAAGGGGAAGGAAAAGGGAAGGGGAAGGGAAGGGGAAGGGAAGGGGAAGGGGAAGGGAAGGGGAAGGGGAAGGGAAGGGGAAGGGAAGGAAAAGCCGGAGACGAAGGCTGAACCGCGGCCGCCGCGGGCGCCCGACCCTCGCACCCCGCTCTGTGACGTCACAGAGCGCCGCTGCCCAGCGGATACAATGTACCGCGCGTCGCCTGGCAACCGCCGGGCGGGGCGGGGCGGGGCCTGCGCGCTGCCAACTGTTGCCCGCGGCGGAGCGGGGCCGCGCTGCCGCCTGCCGGGGCGGCCCCTCGGCGGGGCGGGGGCGGGGGCGGGGGCAGCACCGCCCGCCTCCCCGCGGCCGCGCCAGGTACCGAGGGCGGGAGAGCCGGCACCGCCGTGCGGGCCGAGGCGCAGGGCAGCCGGGCAGCGGCGGGGTCGCAGGTCGGTGCCCGGGCGGGGGCGGCGGGAGAGAAAGGGCCGGGGCCGAGGGGGGGCCGAGGGGGGGCGGCGGGCGCTGCGGGGCCGCCCCCCACCCCCGGCCGCGCTGCCGCGGCAGCAGCAGGTTGCATAATTGCGCCGGCTGCGGGGGTTTGGGCTGCGCGGGGCGGGGGAAGCATCTCCGTGCCGCCCCGTCGCGGCGTTTGAGTTTCGGTGGGCGCAGAGGGCGCGGGGAAGCGCCGGGAGCGGCACAGGTAGAGCTGAGCTACTTTTATTATTTTTCCCCCCGCTCCTCTTTTTCCGCGTTCCCCGGGGAGGCGGCCTGTGGCCTGCGCTGTGAGGCCGCCGGCGCTGAGGCTCGGGCTGGCCGCGGGCACCGCCCGGGCGCCGCGGAGGTGCGAGCGGCGCGGCGCGGCGCGGGGGGGCGGCGCGGGGCTCCCCGCGCCCGGTGCCGCCGCGTTTGGGCGGCTCTGGCTTGCCGTTGAGTGGTTTGGCTGCCGAGCTGCGGTGGTGAACGCGTTGGCGGGCCCCGGCAGGCTGCAGAGACGGCCGGGAAGAGCCCCTCGCCGCGGGCCGAGGCGACAGGCCTGGTCTGGAGTGGTCTGCGGTGGCCCGAGATGGGGTCGGACCGTCACGCGCTCCCGTGGGGCGGAGGGCAGGTGTCCGGGGCGCAGCTGCCGGGGTGCGAGCGCCGTCCCGCCTCTGGGTGCTGCCCGGCCGCCGCTCTTCGGGGCGGCAGTCGAATGCTGCCGCTTTGGTGGTAGCGGTGATCGCTCGTTCCAACGCGCTTAGGAGGTTAGAGGCCGTTGGGACGTGAGTAACAGCTTCTCTGGAAAGAGCTCGTGTGGTTTTGCTGAATTATTTACTCGCGTTAAGAGTAAATGGGAGAGCACTTCTGACATAGGGTGGTTGTAGCCCCCAAATGTGGGCTTGGTACTGGTGTACAGGCCATTAAATCAGTGTAATTCCTCTGTGCGATAGTAGTCGAGACACCTCTGTGGTTGTTCCTGTCCTGTTGATACCTTATTGTAGCTACAGTCAGCAGAGAGCTGTCTCACTGCTGCCGGCTGGCCGTGCTGAAGGTGGGATTGCTCTCTGCTGTGAGACCTGAACTGGCCTTTGCAAACTGTTCCTTGGCTCTGGGTAAAAAGGAGAACGAAGGGGGAACTTGAGTGTGATGAGAGCGACTCCCTGCCTCTGGCCCTTGGGTTTCTGGGGAGGGGGTACCGCCACTAAGTATTTTTAGGAGCATTGTGTATTATTTGCAGAGCTGGATGAAGGCTATGGAGTTTCTGGTGGCTGTTTGGCAGAGCCTGCACAAATCAAAGAAGCTTGTGCAGTTCCCATTACGAGACATAGTGGCCTCTAAGCAGCGTTAAACCCTCTTTTAATGGGCTCTTTTAACTTTGTTTGAAGAATTATTGCAAACATCAGCGAATATTGGTGAAGCCACCTGACATGCAGATGTTTCTCAGCTGCAGTTGCCTTGTTAGGGCTCTTAGAGCCACAACGGTTGGAGGATCTTAGCCATATGCAAAGGCTTCAAAACAGAACAGTCCCCATGCCAAAGCAGCCCGGGGAGTGCAATAGCTTCGCTTCCGTTACTGATTAACCAGTCCTGCTACATGTGCCTGTGAGCAAACCTTGATCTTAACTCTTTCTGTCTTCCACATGCAGTGTCCTAATGAAATGCTTTCAATGGTTATCAAGCTAATCCTGGGTTGCTGCTGAGTGAGCTCGTCTCTGAACTTCAGTGTTCACAAATGCTTGTGAATGCCATGCTTAGCTAGCTGACCTCTTAAATTCTGAAATGCAGCGTAATAATCTGATTCCTTTTGCGCTTCCCGTAGTTGTTTAGAGTGATGGCTGTAGTGAACATAAGACAGGCTCTGTGAGTGCTTCTTGACAGCCTAAACCAGTGCTTTGACCACTGTGTTGCAGCTAGTAATGCTGATTAATAGCACTGGTCTTTGACTTTGTGCCTTGTTCTCAGTGTGCAAACTAATGTTAGGAATCGTTTCTGCTTGATCCGTGTCTGTTTTGCCTGTATGAGTTCAAGGGGGGAAAAAACCCATGCTTACACATAGCGATATTTTCTTGTATTTTACCATATGAGTGGAAAAAACACAATCTGCTGAATTTGCCAGGGTTTATGATTGCTGAGGTCTTAGTACTTGACACATGACAAATGCAAACTATAGTTTGCTTGGTAGCAAAGCTCATCTACAATGAGATCTTCAGAGCTGCTTCAGTATTTCTGAAACACAAAGTAGGTTAGTTCCAGAGCTCAACCGGTCAGTCCAAATAGAGACAAGCCTAGGAAGTGTTTCCATATGAGCTAAAGCCCCATCCTTAATGTTTTCCCTTGACTTACCAATATAAGCTACCCACCATTGAGCACGGTGGGATTTCTGAGTGTGCAGTGGCAGCCGGGGTGTGACTGCTCCTCCTTGGGTCTGAAACTGTTCCCGTTCCCCAGGCATTCCTCCTCGCTGGCAACTGCAACGTCGTCTAATCGTTTTGGGTGGGAGGGCACCAATATAAATTGTGAGGCAGAAAATCTCAATAAAGTTTCTTTCCCTGTGTTTGCTAGAGGCTAAATTTGTAGTAATATATTAAAGAAATACAAATACTACAGTTTCCAGTTTCTTTGGGGATAAGAACAACATAACTGGGACTCCTGTAAATGATTAAACGTGGGCAGAGCTGTCAGTGCCTAGGACAGTGTGCTTCTCCCCGGTCCGCATGCGGCCCATGCAGGATGGGCTCCTGGGGGGCCTCCCCCCCGGCCCGGCCCGGCCCCCAGCAGCAGTCCGCAGCGGCACTGAGTCGGCTGGGAGCTCTCGACCCCAAAGCCTGCAGCACCCACAGGCGAGTGTGATGCAAGGCTTTTGCTGTTTGCTGTGTACCCAGCTGGGTGACCTTGAGGCTTGTCAAGGAAAGCAAGTTACCGTGTGAGCTCAGCTGTCTCCTGAGCCACAAACTCTAGTTGCAAAGAGTATCCTGCAACTCAGACGTGGTTAATTAAGGACCTGAACTGAGAAGCGGGTGCTAGGACTATGCTTGAATTAAGAGGCTTAAAATAAAAACATGTCTCTCTGAGCAGCTTCCTGTTCTCCTGGTCATGGTCTGGGCATTTAGTTGTAATATTGCTTTGGAATATTTTAATCTCAGCTTAACTCTGACCCTTGGTCTTAAGGCTTGTATATACTGGGGCATCTTTGGGCTGCCTGTTTACTACGAGTTGCAAATCTGCATTTCGGTGCCTGTGCTGTGGCATCTGGCCCCGCGGTTAGCCATATGGTGCCCGGGGCGCAGTGGTCTCAGTAATTTTGTCACCAACTGTTTGTGCCAACGTGACAGTAAATGCTGTAGCTCATCATGTACTAGTGCTAGCTTGACTGGCACTGTTGCTGAGAAGAGGCAGGTTTCAAACAGGCCAGCCTGAGAATTGGTCCCAGAAAATGATCCCTGGTAAATTTATTTTCTGCCCTCTCTTCCTGTTACTGCTGATCTGACTTTAAAAATAGAAAGAAAGAGATTGTTTCATCTCAAGGCTAAGACTTCTCAAGAGGGTAAGTTATGTCACGCTTGTCTGCTGTACAGATCATCTTTTAGGCAAATATCATGAATAGTTTTTTCTTTTTTCCTTCTTTTTAAGTGTATAGCAGCTTTTTTTCAAACCAAGGGCTGCAGTGCCCATGTGCATCTCACAAAAGTGATGCGGAGTTGACCATAGCTGACTTCAACAGTTGCCTGTAACCCCGTCTGCCAGAGCTCCGTGTCTAGCAGCTTGCACAGTCCAAAGCGTTTCACACTGAATGCTGAGAAACATGACCAGAGACTAATTTTTTTTCCCTCTTCAGATAATTAGGTCTCTCTCCCATTCCAGCTGGAGTGGTACCTTAGAGGTTTCTAAGTGACATTTTATGACATCCTCGCAGCATGTCAGTGTGGTGTCACTTAGCACCTTTTTAAAATGTGAAGGAAAATGGAAACAGTTTTGTGGTTCTGGAGCTAAAAGTGCTTTGAGCAGTGTTGGGACGAGGTGGCAAAGGATCAGTGGCTTTTCTTCTGAGCTCTACAACCGATGCACTGGCCCGGTTGCACTGGAAGGGTAGCGAAGGCGCTACCTGGCCCGGCGCTGCGGTGCTTCCCCCTCCTGGAAGAGGATGCTCCCTACGCTGAACCTCCCGTGGTGATTAGTGGCTTATTACAGCCGAACAGTGAGAAGCAGCCCCGGGAGCGATGTGATGCAACTTCAAAGAAATGAGAGACTTTTTCTTCTTTTGCTTTCTTTGGAAGATCAATTAGCTGCCTGCTGAAGCCTCTTAATGCTAAAAGTTTCAGAGCACAAGCAATGACCTGTGTAAAGGAGCGCTTGGATCTAGACCCTGGGCACGATGAGGTCTGGCACGGCTATTAAGGCCGATTAAAGTGACAGGTAGCAGAGTGTAAACACTGCCGGCTCCTGCCGTTCCCGGGCTGGCTGCAGCCTGCTGCCGCTCTCCGCTGCCTTGGAAAAGGCATGTCAGTTTGAACCTCCTCTTCAGAGCACAAAGCAGCCTTTGAAAACCTCTGGGCCTGTCTGCTCGTGTGCTTCAGCATGAACAGCTCGGGAGCTGAAGTCTTACATTCAAAAGCTGTTGTCCTTGAATTTCATGATTTATGAGATACAGGTGTTATCTTAGGTGTGAAACAGTGGCTGGCAGTTTGCTGCCCGGTACTCCTATGCTTGCCCACTGCCTGGGAACTCTTGCCAGCTTTCCTAGATGTTCTGCAGCACTTGATACTGGATTTGGGTCTTAAGAGTAAACTTGCCCATAGGAATTCCATAGGAACTCCTACCCACAGCATTAGTGTGTGAAGTTTTGCCTTAAACTGAGCTTCAGATATTACACTTGAATAGCTAAATAGTTGGAGAAAGCTCTTGCATTGAACAAACTGTAATTTGAGGCCCTAAAATAGCTTTTTGTTAGAACAGCTTAGTAAAATAACCATTGTCTGTGCAGAGATCTTGAACTTCTTGAGAGATTTTAAACTCTCAGCTATTTCAGGAAACTTGCTGTTCCTTTTCATGTTGAAATAGGAGACAACCTGTTTCGACAGCTTCCCTCCTCTTTTCCTCCCCCCTGTGAACCCTCCTGAAAGCTCCTTCCCCCCCCACCCCCTTCCCCACTGCACTTTTGCTGGGAAGAGGCTGGCAGGGGCAGATGTTGGGACCCTGAGCACACCTGCGTCCCACCACTGATGGATCTGGCTTGTCAAATGGGCGCGGGATTGGGGTGTCTCTGGCAAGGGAAGTGCCGCAGCTGGCGAATCTTCAGGCTCGCTCCCAACCCGGGAAAGCCCAGGCGGGTCACTGCCAGCCCGCGGCCACCCAACGCCAGCGCCGTGCCATGCCGCCAGGGCCGGAGCCGCTGCGTGGGACTCGCTCCCTCCTGGCTCGCGTGGCCGTGCCGAGGCAGCCTCCGCTTACTCGCCCATCTCAGCGCGTGAGGCTCCAGCCGCACAACTGCCTCTCGGGGAGTAATGAATTCCCTTCCTGCAGCGAAGTGGCCTTGGAGCGCTGGGCAGCAGGTGTGTCTACAGAGCCAACTGTTGCTGAATATTCAACAGTCGCTACACAAGTGGTTGGCCCATTGCCTGTGAAGCTCTTGAAGATATCTTGAGCATCCGCTTCAATAAAGTGCAAAGCACGTACTGCTACCCGAGCTATCTTGTGTTGGTGGTGCTTTAACATGATATTCTTTTTTTAATGGGAATTTTCAGGATCACAAGCAGCTACTTCATCCTTTTTGACCCAGCCAGCAAAGAGGAGAAGTGTCCAGTAGAACTGGAAACAGTGATTCATGTTCAGGTTGTTGGAGCCTCTTTCTCTTCCTGGTTTAGGATTATGCATGAAATGGGCACTAAAAATAAATGACTCAGGATAGATATGTCTCATAATCTTTCACATCCTGCTGAGACTCAAGAGCTAGCTCCTTTAAGGCTAGCTGAATAATGCTTGTATAATGCCAACCTCTCATTTGGTACATGCAGTACTATGGTTATCTAAACTACCTTTCAATTTCCTCCTCCGTAGTTTTGCATAGAGGGTTTTATGCTGCTTATCTTTTTGGTTGGTTGTAGGGTTTTTTGTTTTGGGGTTTGTTGTGATACCGCCTGAAACTGCGATTGCTCTGAAGTTAAGGTCTAAGTATCTTGTAGCTGCAGTCAGTGATGTATGGATGCTTGTGTGTTGTTTAGCTGTGATGTACCTCACTTCTGACTTCTTGTAGTAGCTTTTTTAACCTGCATTATCTCTTTTTAAGGGACTTTGTTTTCTTTTTCTGGCTATTTAGGCCATAGAAGGGAATGTGCAGTTGTGACTTGCACTGAAGATGTAGCTTTGCTGAGGGAGCTGGCGAGACCCTGGGCACTTGGAGCATGCAGAACCAGTGGATGCGGCTGCTGGAGCTGAGCCCTCCTGGTGGGACTGCCCTTCCCGTGCTCGTGCTTTGAGAGGGCTGAGCATGTGTCCGAGCGAGGGTCTTCGGCGTGCAATTTGACTGCCCGGTGCTTGGGCGGCTGAGACAGGCTCCCCAAACGCACAGCACGTTCGCACCGCTCTCTGGGGCAGACGCCGCACCTGCAGAGAAGGGGGGCCGGCAGCCCGGGATGCGGCGTGCCGAAGTCTGCCCTCCCGCAGAGAGAGGCCTGGAAGTGGCTGGGGAGAACGTCCCTCCTCTCCTGCTTGAGGAGCAAGAGCCGGCTGAGCTCCTCCTTCTGCCCCATCCCTGCCAGGCCATGGCTCCCCACAGCATGAGGGAGGACCAGCTTCCAGGGGACGCCAAGGCTCGCAGTGAAGCAGGTGTTCAGGCATGTGATGGGTCACTGCCCCAGAGAACTCATCTTTTTTATTTTTATTTATTTGTTTATTTTTTACACGGGGCTTGGAAGTGGAAGTTTAGGAGCAGAGTAATAATTGCACTTCAAAAGGAGACTCTGGTGCTAACCAGCATGGGTACAGTGCCTTCTGCGTTGCAACTGTAAATCGGTGCTCTACAAAGTAAGTATGAGAAGGCTAGGTAGCCAAAAAGTGGTAGGAGAGACAGGTGAGCCATTGCCTTTAGAGATGACAATGCAAATTTAATTGCTAATAGACTTTTCTTTTTAAAGAACCTCTAGGCTGCTATTATTAGAAAAAACAGATGTGAGATGTTGCCTACAGGGAGCAAAAAAGGAGTCTTTCATGCTCTCCTTGGCCTTTACTTTCTTGTGTTAATTTGTTTAATGCCAGTGAGATTTGGCTGCTGTAAAGGCTTGCTTAAGCACAGACTTCTCTGAGGCCTCCAGAAAAGCTGTGCTGATTGGGAGCTAGGGCTGGACAGGAGCTGTTTCTTCTTTTCCCTGCTTGACTTGTGGACTTGTATCTTGGGGATCTGCTGCCTGCTCAGCTGAATCAGACTTTACCAGCTAGTGCATTTCTATAGTGGCAGTCAGGGCTTAATTGCATTAAACTTCTCAGATCTCTGCTCCAAGTATATACCTAAAGATACAGGCACTGCTGTTGAAGCTGTCCTTTTGACTGCTTGGGTATTCAGCAGTTAAATAGGTTTCGGGGGAGCAGTGGTTCTTTTGAATTCCTTAACCCTCAGTGTACAGGGAATTTGCACAATCATGAAGTGCAGGTCTCACCTCCCATTTATTAGTAGCAACTGCTGTAAATCTTAAAAAGCTGCAGCTTCTGGCTTCATACTAAGGTGAAAAAACTACTAAGAAAAACTACTGTCCTCAGCATAGGACATCAGTTCTTGTAAAAGGGGATCTTGTCCTCTGGGGCTCTAGCAAAGCTGTGTCTGCTGACTCCAAGCTGGAGCTAGTTGTGTGGTGGAGGTGTCAGGGGAAGACTTGAAGCCACACTGCGTGCTGAAAGCAGAGTTTACTTCCCGCAAGCATGCTCCCGTGACCAAGAACCAGCAGGGTGACAACTGGGCCTCAATGTGAGATATTTCCATGAATGAAATGCTTCGATGCGGTGCCAGTAAGCTAAACCTTAAATGCATGATTGTCTTTCTGGCAATAGTTCTATTGTAAAAGCGCAGGTGGAGGTAGCCGGTGAGGCTGGGAGTGGAGATGTGAGTCACTGCAATTGCAGTGACTCACTATAGTTGTGAGTTCCCTGGGTCGCACTGGATGGGAACTGCAACGTTGTGTTGCCATTTATCAAACAGAGGGCAGAGAATAAGATCTTGGGCTTTATATTTTTCAGTTAAGAATTTTTTTGTCCCCCAAGGACAAGAAAATAGAAAACAACTTGTCTTGGCTATTATAAATCTTCATGGGAAAAAGAAGGGGGGGACCAGCAGCAACAACGAAGTGCTGCAGCGCTAAGAATGACATCTTAGTTTAGTTAATGCTTAATCAAGACATGTGGTTCCAGGAAGTGGGAATAGATGGCTTTGGGTTTTTTTTCTGCTCTTATATCTTTGGTTGTCACCAAGACCTACCATAAATGTTTTAACACCCGCCAACTTTTTTTTCCTCTCCATATAGATTTTACACGCACATGCACAGCCTCAAAAGATTGAGGAAACTAATACTTGGCTGGCTTTTATGTAATCTGTAGTATTAACATATAAAGTAACTCAGAGTTAGTCTTACGATTAGGTTCTTGCAAAAGATGCTCCTCTTTATATTAAAAACCCCTGAAGATATTTATTACTCCCACTGCATTTAGAGAGTAAATTAGGGCAAAACTGACTGATATTTATTACTCCCACTGCATTTAGAGAGTAAATTAGGGCAAAACTGACTGCATTTTATAATTGGGTCTTGTGTCCCTCTCCTATGGAAGAGACAGTAAGTCAGAGAGAAGCAGTATTCAAGGCCTTATGGGAGGAGCAAGGTACCTTAGAGGCTTGCACGATCTGGCCTTTGTAAAATGGATCAGGCTTCTTGTTTTGACTTGTATTTCACATTAGTCATGTTTATCTGGACATCCAGAGAACTAGTTATTGCTGCTCTTGTTTTCTCTCAGCTGCCTTGGAGGTTGATCTGAATTGCCTCTCAATTTTTATTTTTCAGGGCAGGGAAATCCAGAACTGTGCCTACTTGGACAACGAAAGGGCCTACAGCGAGTCGGAGCTCTTTACTGATGAAGACGTGATGACTCTAGCACAGCAAGAACTTCACCATGAGTCTGACATGGACAGTGCTATTGAGAGTGCTCAGAGCTCGGAGGCCTCCGACGTATGTCGGAGTGAGGAGAAGGATGGCATGCTTAGTGGCCTCTTCCTGCCTGATGACAAGTGAGTGGTGGTTTTGCCCTTTGGAGGCCCTATTTTGAATATGCCTCAAAGGAGGAGGGAGGAAGGAGCCTTTATTTGGCTAATTCCTCCCGTGGGAGGGCCTGAGGATGGCTGAAGGATTGGAAAAAAAAAATGCCTATTTAAAATGTAAGAGAGATGGATGTCCAGGTCCTGTAAGTGGCTTAGTCTCAGTCCTAACTCCTCCTGGCCTGTTTGGTGAGCACCCATGGGACTTGCATGTTATGTGTTAAAATGAAAATGTTGGGCTGTCCTTCCCCAAATGGATCACTTTATTGGCACCACCCTGAATTTAGGGACTTCTGTGTTCCTGAGCCCTTTATATGCTGGGATTAAAATATGAATCTCCTGCAAAGCAATACAATGTGGGGAACGTTGCTTTAGCCTTTTGTTCATTAAGTTATCTGAAGATGGACTCTGCTGATGTGTTTTGCCTACTCCATGTGCCAAGTTAATTCTGTATGTTTCTAATTTTCCATGACCTTTAGTGTGCAGCAGTAACTTGTGCTTAACACAGGGTGTCATGGCATGTGTGTGTATAACCCTGGCTTGCTATTAACACAAGAATGTCTCTGTAACCCTAACTTTACTCTTCATGCAGTACGGGGATGGAGGGGGCATAGTACTGGTAAAAGCTAACTGAGTGGAAGGGGCCAACTTGATCTAATCCTACTTTGAACTGAGTTAATGCTGTACCACAGGACAGAGCTCAGCTGGGCCTGCTCCCTAGGCCTCTGCCCTGTCTTCCCTGTTTCTAACTTCTCATCTTGGTTTGTACCTCTTGAGCTTCTTTCTCTTGCAAAGACCAGCCTCCTTCCCTCTCCTGGCCTCATTGGGCCTCTGCCTGGTTCCCAGCCTGCTCCCAAATTTCTTGGCCAACTGAGCTTTGGCCTTCTTATCCCACCAGCTATCCCAGAGACTTTATCAAGCTAATTCTGGTTTTTGCCAGCTCTTCATCAAATTTGTCTCCTTGCCCTGCCATTCCTGGTTTCTCTAAGCATCCATCCCTGCAATGACTGACTTTCACTATCGTTGCTTTTGAAATGGACATCTTTCCTCCAGCCTGAGCAATTCATGCCCTTGGCAGATGAGGGAGGACACCATGTGTCCTGTACCCTCCATAGAGGGGGCCAAGGGCTGCTAGGAGCTCTTAAGTATAGAGCAAATCTTACTTTATTCTCTGACACCTACTTAATTTTCTCTCTCTAGAGAGCTGTTTGGGAAGCTTCATATATTTGTGTTAGAAGAGATAATACAGACTTCAACCTTGGCCAAACCAGGACACTCACTTCTCTAAGAAGTGGGTGGGTTGTATACTAGACCCGTATCAGCCCTCTACAAACTCATACTCTCAAGAACAGGAAATAGATTTTTTTTTTTTTAAACTAATCTAAGCTTCCTTCAAAAAGTGTTAGAATGGGAGTAACAACTGCTTTTAGCAACTGCCTTGAAAATAACTGAGTAATTTCTAGAAAGTTTCCAGCTTGAGGCTGGTTGTGAGTTCAGGATCTATCTTGAAACATGGGCTGTTTCAACCTAAGCACTTTAAAGTTTGGGAGAGCTTATGACTGACCACAGATCAAAAGTTCTGAGGAACACTACCGGGTGGGTCCAGCAACGGTGATTATTTGCAGTGTAGCTGTCATAAGAAAACATGTCTTTGGCTGAACAATTTAGCGAGGTAATACATGAGATAGTGAACTGCTGAGCCCCAGCCTGTTGGCAAGCAGTGCTGTTCCCAGGCTACACAGAATGTGGGTTTTATTGGCTGTATATATTATCACCCCAACTGAGGACTGATCATTAGCCTCTCTCCCTTGTGGGAGTGTTGTGAGGAGTTGCTGCTTAAATTGGCTTTGTGTGACAGTATTGAGATGAACATAGCAGTTGCAGTTACATAGATCATAGGCACCCAAATCTTCATCAGTGCATTGTATGCCTGTGGCACAGCAGCTCTTCTGTGAATAGGTGTTCTGTGATACGTTTAGCTTCTCACTAATCCATCTCCCAGCCAGGGAGCCTTATTAGATAAGTTTGATCTATTTCTAGTATGAGCATTGCTATCTTCATCCTTTAATAATGTGCCAGGCTTGACTTTCCCTGTTTTTTTTTTTCATGTGAATTAGATAAATGAATTGCAGGTTATAAATGGATCTCATCAAAACAGAAGAAACAAAAAAGCATACATCTGCAGTGTTGGCAGGTTTCATCCTCTACTAATTGCTTTGGAGGGAAAGGATATGCAAATAATGCTTGTGCCATCCACCAAAGGAACACTACTGCATCTTTTGTTTACAGCTCCCAAGTGTAGTGTTACAGGAAGAAGAAGGATCTCTCCATCTGGAAAGCATAGGTAGACTCGGAAAAGAAGCCTAAAACACGTTGCTGAGCCATTGAAGAACTACGTCAACTGCAAGCTTATGCTTCACAGCTCAGCAAGTGGAGTAGAAGATTAAAAAGCACAGTGCACTGACGCAGAGGGAGTGGGAAAGTTAACTCAGTCTGCACAGAGTTTTAGCAGATCGGAGTCCACTGCCTTGTTTGTATCATCAAACTACACTGGCAGCCTGCTTGCTGCTTTCTGGGACTGCCTAGCCCTGCTCATCTCCTCACCTGAATGTCCCCTTGCACTCCAAGGGCACAGTCCTGCCTGTTCGCACTTTCTCTAGGTGTTCTTGTGGTGGTAAAGTGGCGTTTTCTGTGGCCCATATCTATTCTGAAAGACTCCTTTTTGTCATGATGGAAGAAAGAACAGGGACTCAGCCTTGGTTAGGTCGCATCTACAGTGATTCTCATTTCCAGCTCATCTGGCACAGGGTGAGCTGAAGTTTGGTACTAGCCACACAAAAAGAGTGGCTGGAGCTCACAGGATGGAGGGAGAGGGTTACTGGGAAACTCAGACTGCAGAACACGGTGACTGCCTCAGTCTTATACATGTCTCTCAATGCCCCATGCATTTTGGAGATATCTGCATGGTTCCTGTGTTCTGCACAAAAGTCCTATAAGCAGCAGTATTCCACGCTGTGTGGAAATGATGACTGAGATGCGCTGCTCAAAGTGGGATCATTTGTGTTGATCCAAACCTGTCTTGCAGGTACTTTGCTCATAGGTTCTCATACTCTTGTCTTTCAAAGTACTATATCAAACACATCAGATAAGCTTATCACTTGAGGGTTTGGTTTTTTTTTTTTTTTTTTTTTTTGCACAAAGTGGGTTACAACTTCAAACGAGGGGTTGAGCAGAAAAGGTGGAAGATCCCATGTGAGGTGAGATGCTATTAAAGTTGGCCTTCCAGATGTTTCGACCTCTTGTTTCAGGTTAAGCCCTCACAACCCTTCTGCAGCATCTGACCTCTCCACCTATTCCACCGCCTCTCTGATCAGTAATGAAGAACAGTTTGAAGACTATGGGGAAGGAGATGATGTGGATTTTACTCCCAGTAGCCCATGCCCTGATGATGAGACCAGAACCAACGCCTACTCTGACCTTGGCTCATCTGTATCTTCCAGGTTGCTCCTTATTCATTAACAGACATTTTTCTTTCCACTTTTTTTGTTCTTCTCTGAGCATGAGTGCCCATCCTAGAAATTCCGCTGGTTACCTAGCCTCATCTTAAAAGCAAAATATTTGCAGTTCACATTTTGCACTGTTAGACAGACTACATCTAATAATCAAGGATATCACAAACATTTTTTTGATAGCTAGCTACGGGTTCCATTGAAATAACCAGGCTGTTTTGCTTGTAGATATTTCTTTTGCAAACAGTAGGTTTCACAGTTGGGGGCTAATACTAGAAATCATCTGCTGAAAGTAGGAAACTAGCTTAACACCTATGCGCTAGCCCTGGTGCGGTGCAGGAGAAGACCTGCAAGAAGGCTATTTCTCTTTAGTGTTCTAATACTGCAAATCTTAAGCAGTAACCTGTATGACGAGGTGCTGCATATGGACAAGGATATGTGCAGAACAACAATCCATATTGACCTCGAGCATCTTGGAGAACATAAGCAAGGGGCTGCTCTCTGTTGGGAGCTGGAAATGTCACTGCAGTCTACCAGTTCCCTGGATGTGACCTCACTCTCTGTAACTCTTACCTTGTCACAAAATCAGTTACTGATTTGAAGCCCTTCCCTGAGAAGAGGATGGATGAGCAGGGTTGGGGAAGAGCTGAGCATGAAGGTGCTTTAGGATTTGTCTGCTTGGATCAGTAGCATGTTAAGGTCATTGTTAGCGCAGGATAAGCTCACTGCATCTCTGTTCCGCATGCAACCCCCATGTGCCACCCTGTATTTCAAGCACTCCTGCAATCCTTCCTTGCCAACTCCATCTGCATGCAGAACCATTACCCCTCTCTGCTGCCCTCTCATGATGGTGGCTTGTGTCCTTCATCTTCTATCTCCCTAGGGCTATGCAGGCCTTTCCATTCCCATTCCTGGGGATCTGTGTACTCCATGCCATACTGCTCTTTTATTTTGGTTTATTTTTGCTTTATCATGCCAAGAGCTGCTCTTATCTACTCTTTAGACCTATGTCCACTTCTACATTCCTCTTCGTTCCAGGGTTCTCTCCACCCTCGTATCTGAGGGGAGTTTGTGTCACTTTTTCCTGCTAGACTGCTCTATTTTTCTTCATCTTCCTGTCTTTCTCTTAAAGGAAATTACTCCTTCAGGTTGCATGCCAGGCTGTGGTGGAAAGATGGGCAAGATAAGAGGGAGTGACACTGCTGAGGTGAAACATGCTAATGAAGCAGCTCCTACATGCATCGCATGGACTGTGTATCTTGTGCTCTTCTTCCAGTCCCCCAAATTTCCCCCCCCCCCAATGATACCACAATACTTTTCTGTAAAAGCCCAGCTGAGGCAGGTAGACTTGCCCTAGGCATTCCCAGTCATCACCTCTGAGGTAGATGAACCATGGTGAGAGGTGGCATGTTCCTCCAGTCTCTTGCCTGTGACTATGACACACAGTCAAGAGGAAAACCTGATGCGAGTTGGTTACTATAGCCAGTAACACGTCTCCTTTCCTGCAAACAGTGCTGGCCAAACACCCCGAAAAATGAGGCATGTTTATAACAGCGAGTTACTGGATGTTTACTGTACACAGTGCTGCAAAAAGATAAATCTACTCAACGATTTGGAAGCCAGGCTGAAAAACTTGAAAGCAAACAGGTAAGCAGCCTATTGCACTGCGTTCAGCAGTCCTCCCCCTAGAAATGGGACTAACTAGTGGCAGGAGGAGAGGCGGAAAGTGCCCTCTTCTGTGTGCCGTCCTGTCTGTCTTGCACGCGTTGTCATTCTTGCAAAGCAGTAAGAAATTTGGATCTTGACATCAAGCCTGAAGCAAAGTGCTGTTCCTTGTTAGCTAATAAGTATTTCTCTGACTTGGGTTTATTAATGCTGTCTGTGCCTTAAATATTTTAACCAATGAGCTCTTTGATTGCTGGATGGGAATGCTGTGCCCAGGAATTCTTCCCAGGAAGTGGGATCTGCTGTGCTCTTAATGCAGATCTGTGGCTAGTTACTGTTTCCTGTGGTTAGGAAAGAGTGATCTGGCTTATGTGTGTAGCCTTAGCCAATGTGTATAACCTTATCTACGCCACCCATAAAAGCCATGGGTCGGCAGAGGTACTTCATTCCGGTGAGATCCCTTTCTCCTAAAGGGAATTTGGCAAAATAATGAAACCTGGAACTAGGGCAGAAATGACTTTTGGGGATTCTTAGCAATATTCAGTTTTTTCATTACATTTCTATCCCCCATTACTCCAACTCCTTCTAAACTGTAGAGAGTACTCAGAAAGAATCCGGTGCTTCCAATAAAATCACTATCTAGGGTTTTCTCAAGGAAATCATTTGCTGGGTTTCTAGCTCCCCCTAGAAACCGCGTGTAAACCCGGCCTGTCTGCGTAATCCCTGGCACAGCACAGTGCACCACCTCCTCTCTCTTGGTGACACAGCAGCATAGGACCTGCCGTGAGCAAGCCCCTCGTTTCTCCTGCCGTAGCAAGGAGCCTGGTAAAACCCAGACCAAAACTGGCGCTAAGTCTTTGGTAATTTTGTGACAGAGACTCTTTTTACTTTTTACGGAGAGCAGTGCTCTCGCAGAGCTGCGTGTCTGTGTGCGCTTGGAGAGATGACATCCTCCTGCCCAAGAGATGAAAAGCAAACTAAACCCCTCCTGTTTCAAATCTGATTCTAGTGCTTTTGTCTGAATTTCATCCCTCCTTTGGATAATACAGTCTTTGGCGGAGAAACAAAGCGCTAAAATGGAAAGCATCTCTGTTCCTGTGGTGAATTGCGAAGGATTATGGGGAAGGATAAACTTCCTGTTTATAAAAATAATCTAAAACCTGGGAATCCAGAATAAACCATCCATCACTAACTTAATGTCCCTTTGTGACATTTCTAATGTTTGTTTCACTCTGATTCATGTTGACAAATCTCTGCTAAATATACCAGTGTTCCTAAATCCACTTGTTAATGATCACAGTAATATTGTGGCTCCACCCATCCTCACATTTTTATTAACTCCATAGTTTTTATTAAGTTATCCAAGAATATTGTTCACAGAATCATTTTTTTTTTACTTCACTAAGAAGTTTGTTTCATTGTGTGATTCGGCTGCAGATTAAAATGAAATTGAATCTAGCATTGATCAAATAAGTGTTTAATTCCTCTATCATTCCTTCTTTATCTATGTAGCCCTAACAGAAAAATATCAAGTACAGCTTTTGGAAGGTAAGAGTCGTAACTTTCTGTTCTGAATACTTGGGGTATGAGCTATAACTATCCCATACCTGGAGGTGGGAGGAGAGAGGAAGAGTAAGGTTAGGAAAACAGAAATCTGCAAACCTGAATTTCCAAGGGAGGGGGTCTGTACTGAGGTAGGGATGCTACAGAACGTCATTGCGAGTCTTGGGACAGGCCCCTGAACTGGAAAGGGCAGCTGTGTTAAGAGAAGAGTTGCTTCCTTGTCAGTCGACTTTCTTAAACTGCTGTTCTGTCAGTGCACGTATCGCTCCTCTCGGTCTCATAGCTTGGGCTTTTTTTTTTTTTTTTTTTTTGCATTTCAGCAGCAACAGCAAAGGAAAGCAAGAGCATCCCTTTATAAAAGAATGGTTGTACAAAACTATAATCTTCTTTTGACTGAGTAAAGCAGCCCTAAGCTGGGGAGGGCTGTAAGTTTCAAAGCTGTTTTAGATATCTCCAGTCTTGCGTATTGCAGTGGGAGCTGCTTGAGATTTCTTTTTCTCTATTTAAAGAAAGCTCCTGATGTATTCAATTTTCTAGCTTAACTGTACCAGCCAGCACAATGTGGTGATCTTATCTTAAATTTCTAATACAGCAAATACAACTTGGTACATTGTGTGAATAAAGTTAAGTAGTTCTTAAAACATGCTAATGCTGGTGACAAATTTTGTCAAAGGCAACAAAGAGCTCACACCCTGGAACTAATGTCATTGATTTTGCTCAGTATGACTTCACTTAGCTACCAGTTTCTTGTAAGACTTGTGCTTAAGCAGTTGTTATCACTGAAATGATTGCGCAGATTTTAGCATAGGATATTCAAAGTGCAAAGCCAGGCTGTAAGATAGTATACAGAGTCTCCTTTTTCTTCATCAAGCAAAATCACTATCGTTCTGATCTTTCAGGCAGCTCTTCCACAATAGTAACTTCAGCAGCAGTAATGGCAGCACAGAAGACCTGTTCAGAGACAGTATAGACTCCTGTGATAATGATATAACTGAAAAGGTGAGGAGCTATGTGCATTGCAGTGATGTACCCAGCTGAACTTCTGGAGACGTGTCTATTGATGAAGCTCTCCTGATCACAGTTACTGGTTATCTTAAGTAGTTCATTCAAAATGTCCAAGATATTCCATTAGTATCAAGACTGTGCTTCATGAAAATGTAAGAGCCATGGAAGTACAGATCTAGGGGATTGTATTAATGCCTGTTCCCTGTGTGTTTGCATTGATCAGCTTCAAGGAGCATGCAAGTTTTGGGGCACTCAGAATTGGAGAGCCTAATTTTTGCCTCTGGCTTTACAGGCAAAGGTGGCTTTGCTATCCTTTAGAAAGGTTATCGTAGATAAATGCTAATTAGAAACAGTGGAGTAGTGTGCAAAGAGAGATTCAGAGCATATCAATACTTCCTTTCCACTTCCCCTTCTAGGTAACATACCTAGAAAAAAAGGTGACTGAACTGGAGAACGATAGCCTGACAAATGGTGACCTGAAGAGCAAACTGAAACAGGAGAACACACAGCTAGTTCACAGGTAATAAAGCACAGAGCCAGTTCTCTGTTTCGTGTCACAACAGAGCTAGAACCAAGCTGGGAGCAAGGAACTTCTGCATCTAAAATATGACTGTGTCTTCTGCTGCCAGACAAGTCAGATAGGCTTCATTTGAGAAGTCCAAATGAAATAAGGCGGCCTTGCTGAATTTACAGCAAGCAGAGGCTTTCCCAGGGAGTTCCTTAGTGCAAAGGTGTTACTGACTTGTGCAGTTCAGGACCTTCTGTTGTAAGGGAGTTGACCTGTGTGTGTGTTAATATGCATAGCAAGAGCAGAAGGGTGGTGATTGCTGTGGGAACAGTCCAACTTCTTGACTGGCAATGAAAGAATAATAGTTGAACTGATGCTATTTAATTCTGTGCTCATTAGGAAGTTTCGTTCCAAGAGAGATGATGAAACAGTACGGAATGTAGGAGTGGGGAGGAAGGAGGGAGGCAATGAAATTGTACACGTTATGTTAAAGTAACTGTGAAGCTGTTACTGGAATGAGACCTGGTTTCCTTAGAGTTCATGAGCTCGAAGAACTGTTGAAAGACCAAGAGACATCAGCAGAACAGACTCTGGAAGAAGAAATAAAGAGACATCGAGAAGCATATACTAAATATGAAAAAGAGAAAGGCACAGAAATTGAGCTGCTAAATACAAGGTAACAAACTTGGTGCCATAGAACAGAGCAACTGTTCTTTTCTTCCTCTCTCCATTGCATGTTGTAAACATTGGCTGTTCATAACCAGACAGGGCACAGATGGTTACAGGCTATTAGTTCTACAGAGTAGCTGCACAGTTGCATGTATGCATGCAGCTAATGCCCAAAATGCCCCAAAGCTCAGAGAATGGTTTATGTTAACACCATAATCAACATAACCAACATAGACAGCTTAGTTGGATTTTTGGCATTGATTCAAGTAGGGAGTTGTCACCAGCTCTGCCAGACACTTGCCTCTGCATTGGTTCCTTCCTACTTAATTCTCGTTAGATACCTGTTGTGATGACCAGAAGAACCTGAGAGTCATTGTGGCATTTTTGGCCTTAAGAATGGACAAATACACCTTCAATAATTTACAGTGAAAATGCTAAGATTAGAAAGGTTTTCCTGCTTGGTCTATCAAATGCAAGTGAAATGACTTTTTAGAGCATACCTTTTGCATGCCTGCCTTGAAGAGACACTTGCTGTAAGACTTCTTCTACTGACGCAGGGTTCAGCAACTGGAAGAAGAAAACAGTGAGCTGAAAAGCACCGTCACACGACTGAAATCACAAACGGAGAAATTAGATGAGGTAACTAAACTCCTGAGTGCTGAACATGTTCGTGATGTCAGGTGCAGTTTGACAGCAGCTTGATTTGTTTAAAAGCAAACTCATATGGTAGCTAGCCCAAACTTCTTTTAACTGACGCTCCTTAAATAGGAATGTTAATGAAATTGGAACATTTTTGGTCACCTTTAGTGACGTACTTGTGGTAACTTATGGCCAGCTGTGTCTATAGTGTTGCTTTACTCAACTGAAGGCAACACATGCATTTTCAAGCTAGCTTTAAAGTTTCCCATTTATTCCAGGAAAGGCAACGCATGTCAGATAGGTTGGAAGACACTAGTCTGCGGCTGAAGGATGAGATGGATTTGTACAAGAGAATGATGGACAAGCTGCGACAGAACAGACTGGAATTCAACAAGGAAAGGGAAGCCACACAGGAGGTAAGTGTGAAAAGGGATGTTGGGCAATTGCATGTTATCTGCAGGCAACTACGTGTTATCTGTATGGGAGCCCATCTGAAAAAGAATGGACAGAGCCAGGATAATAGTGTTCAGTTAACATATTATTGGATTGTATTTTTTATGGCAGAGGTACCCATAGAGCGATGGATGCTGCAAGAATATCTTAATAAATGGCAGTCTGTGACAGAGTTTTACTCTTTGAAGATTAGTCTTGAACATGTGCCATAGCATTTACCTTACTAAGTTTACCAGGGGAATTGCACCTCTCGGACACCAGACTGGGAGATCAGAGCTGCTTCCAGCTTGTGTGATGGTTCCTAAGTGGCTTGTGTGACTTGCCTTCCCAAAGAAAGCAGGGGGCTATATTGTAGGAATTTCAGCCTTGAACAGGACCACAGTACTCCCGTTGCAGTGTGAAGGTGCAGCACAGAGATGGCCCCTGCCAGGGAGGGCTGGTTCTGCGGAGGCTGGGGAGGCTTGACCTGTGTGCATCTCCATAGCTCATTGAGGACTTGCGGAAGGAACTGGAGCACCTGCAGCTGTACAAGCTGGAATGTGAGCGCCCAGGACGTGGCAGAAGCTCTTCATCCAGTGTGAGTGAATTCAATGCCAAAACCAGAGAGGTGGAAATGGAGCATGAAATAAAACGGTTGAAGCAGGTGAGCAGGGAAGGGATCTCAAGCTGTGGATGAGTCAGTGAACTCTGCAGGACTGCTCAAAAATGCCTACAATTGTGACCCTACTACACTCCCTTTAGATTTTGTCCACCTTCCTCTCTTAAGTGGAAGACTTGACTTGCATTTGCCTAGGACTTCTTTACATGAGCAGTATAATTTGTGCATGTAGGAAACATCTGCAAGTCAGAGAGAGGGGACTTGTCACTGATGATAAGAGTTACTTACTGGCTTGCAACCACGCTGTATGTTGTCCAAGCTACCTGCGATGATACTTTATTCAAAATGAAATCTTGCAGATAGAACTTAAATGCAATGTCTTCTAATCCATAAATAGGAGAATCAGAAGCTTCGTGACCAAAATGATGATCTTAATGGACAGATCCTAAGTCTTAGTCTTTATGAAGCTAAAAATCTCTTTGCAACGCAAACAAAAGCCCAGTCACTGGCTGCTGAAATTGATTCTGCGTCAAGAGATGAGGTAATGCACTGTTTTTTATAAAGGCTACTTCAAAAAAAAAAAACCCTAGGTTTTTCCGTGCAATTAACTGTCAAGATGAACTACCTGAAGCTGGCAAAGGTGCAACAGAGAAGTCTACTTTGTTAGGAGTTGGAGACTGTTAGAAAAAAAAATGACTTAAATCTGCTAATATTTTTAGGTGCTCCTTTTAATATCAACTCATACTTTTTTGAGAGAGAGGGAAATGAATGTTATTGGAATGTAGACAGATGGTTTTAGAATGGATTTACTTTGCATCTTCTATCTCACAGGGGATTGTATGCTATGGAACTGTCACTTTCATATAGAAATAATAGTAGCCAATTACTTAAATTTTTACTCTGTTGTAGACTTATTTCCAAATTATTTCAGTAACAAGTTCTCACTTGGATCTAAGCTTGAGCTAAATTTTCCCTGTAGCAGAGCCAGATTATTGCTTGCATGCTACATATTTCCTCCAAAAATCTGGTTAATGCTTTGGAAAATATTGTAGGAGACCCATTTGCATGTGGGTTGGAGTCAAGCTGGTACAGTTTGAAAAGCTTCCTTTGAGTGCCAGGACAAATCATGAGATCAGGCTGATGGAGCTGTAAGAGCTCCCAGAGAAAGAGACAGTTAGTGATGAAGGACTGTAAAAAGGTTTGTTTGCTTCTATACTTTATTTATTCTGAACAGAACTTTCCATTTCTTCAAGAGGAGTCCTGAGACAAACCTTTTTACCCAGTCTGTACTTGAAGGACCCTGTTAGCCCCTGGCCAGTCCCTTGAAGTAAAGTACATACTTGATTTTCTCGCTGAACCAGAGTGCCGTGAAGAAAACCTAGTTGATTGTTGGAGTAAAAGCAAATTATGTTTTTTGCTGTTGCAAAGGCAAATCTTGCACTGCTCCCTCTCCTTTCTGAATCCTGTGGCCCTGGCTCATGCAGAGGGTACACAGCGCTCCCCCTCAGGAGGAGGAGGTTGTCCTGCAGCTGCCAGCCAGGCTCGGTAAACCTCATAGATAGCTCAAACCTCTTCCACTGCATTGTTTTTCTGTATAATTGGAATGCAGGTAAGACTGCAGATTCAGGATGGGACCTTTCTGAAGGCAAACGGAAACAGATGCCCAAATCACATTAACATAAGGAGGAACTGGGATTCCAATTTCTAGGGGAACTTTGGAAGATTGGCATTAAATATACTGCATATAATAAGCAAAGTGTCTGCCTCTTTGAAGGCACTATGAGGCCTTTCAGAGCTCAAAAATCTAGTGAAACACACTGTATTTCCTGTATAACTAATAACACAGAATATATGGTGAGTTGTTCTTGAGAATGGAGTGGGGGGGGGGGTTGAGGGGAGTTATTTGTTTGTTTTTAGCTTTTGTTTGTTTTCTTCTGTTTTGCAAAAGAGTGTATTGCTCCCAGTTCAGAATATCAAAGTCTTGTTCTGTTCACTGGCCTTCAATGCAAAGTGCTTTAGATTTCAGCAGACCCGAAACTGTAAAGCTGTTACACTGAGGTGAGGAAGCCGGTGTGGATGCAGGATGGCTTGGTGTGTTAGACGTTGAATTTCTGGCTCAAATGAGCTGCCAAAAGACTCCTGGTAGTGACTGCTCACCACCTTCCTAAACGATAAAGATCTTTAACGTATAGATCATTTCTAATAGAAATGTAAGAAAACAGAGCTGGTAATCCTAAGCAGTGCTAGTCTCTCACCTCTGTCTGAACTCGTGCCATTATATGAACTAGTGACAATGCTGCAAGAGACACGTAACTTTGAAATGTTGTGTTTCAGCTCATGGAAGCCCTTAAAGAACAGGAGGAGATAAACTACAGATTGCGGCAGTATATGGACAAGATCATTTTGGCAATCCTAGACCACAATCCATCTATCCTGGAGATAAAAAATTGAAGGGAATAATAAAGGAAAAGCAGCAACTGCCTGGTACTTCTGCACGTGCCACTGGATCTAAACAACACTGATACTGTAAAAGAATCTATAAATATATATATATTATATATATTTACACACTACGTGTGAGTGTGGGTGCGCGGGTGTTTATATGATGTTTGGTACACTGTTATTTGTCATTGAATTGGCTTGGTTAGACTTTTTCCATGCACTTTCAATACCTGTAACAAGATAGATACTGTATATTAATGTAATAACAATATAACTGGATCATGCTGTTTTAGATACTGGACAAAATGACTCTACCTCTAGTTGTAAAGGTAAAAGACAATGGAAACAGATGGATGTGACCCTAACTTTAAGAGCAAGAATTGTTCTTTTGTTCTTCCAGGAATTTGGGTACCACAAGCCAATCAACATACCCAGGTTCAGTTCCTGACTGGTGCTGGCTGTGTAATTTCCTATTCAATTTAGCTTTATTACTTAAACCACACGTTAGGGGGGAAAAAATGAGAGAAAAAGGAAAGAGACAAAGTAAAAGAGGGGATGAAGAAGGTATTACAGAATTGTTGCTATATGTGTAAAACCACCATCCACTTGTTTGCCACTGTCAGCACAAAGTGCTTTTTATATAAGATCACTTTGGAGCGCCCTTTGGGATGCTCCGAGCCAGCCCGCTCTTCAGTGTGTGTGTGTGCGCATGTGTGTGTGTTATGCCAGGGTCCTTGTAGCATTGAGGCTAAGAAGTTGTTCACGTTCTATTCCCCTATTTTCAGGGGGTTTTCATGGGCCATTAAAATGAATTCTGGGATCCTGCTCCTCCCCCCACCCCTTAATTTTAAGTATTTCACTGAAGGAACACATTCACATTCTTTAAAAACAAACTAAAACTGAGTGAAATAGCCCCCTTCAAGGGGAGGAGGAGACTTTTAAATCACTTGTTGACTTGCTTTCCCACCCCCGGGCAAACTGCACTCCTGTGAGATTTTTGCAGGTGAGCTGTGCAGAGGACTGGCTGGGTCCTAACACAGTCTTGGGGAGAAGTCTGGTGTGAAGCAGCTTGTACCTTTAAGGCAGTAAAAAGTCAAGGAGCTTGGTCTTGCAAAAGTTGCCAATCCAGACTGAGTACACAGTGCACAGCTCCAGCTCTGAATAGGGAACACGTCCTGATTTAGATGAGCAGTTGTGCAGGTGCTTAACTTTAAAAATGTACTGTGACTGCTCGTAGAAGTCAGTGGGCCAGAACATAAGCTTTAAAGTTGAGCGTATGCTTAAATGCTGCCTTAAATAGGGATGGGCTTCAACACGTGCCTGTGTTTTCCTGAGTTGGAGCCATGTATTGTAGGACTAGGACCTTTTTAATTAATAATATAACTTAAAGCAAAAAAGCATATGGAATTGGCTGATAGTTGAATGTTAAATTTTATTCCATGCACTAGAAGCTTTTTAAGTAAAACTCTCACACTGGAAACACCTTTTGATTCATGCCAACTGGTGAAGGCAGGGGTAGTTACAGAAAAATGGGCCCAGTAACTGGCTTACCCCAGTGCATAGAAATGTTTCCTCTATTTGAGTACACTCCCCAGAAGAATGTTACAGTAGCAATGACTGCTTTTCTGTGTATTTCTTGCTGTTGGCAGTGTCCTGCCCCTAGTATTCTCTTGATGTATCTTGATGTGTATATGTGATGCATTTTTCCTGAATTTGAATACATAAAACATGTATTCAGTTATGGATGTAAATATATATATATATTTTTCTGCAGTCTCTGTGCTCTTGACTTCAGTGATGTCTTAATGGAGTCATGGGAAGGGAGGGGGAAGTGCCAAAACTGGACTTTTTCAAGGCAAGAAAATAAAAGCAATTTGTTTCTGTGTAATTGCCTTAGGCTGGTGTAAAATGACTGAAATGCTAGCAGGACCAGAGGAATAACTATGGGGTTCAGTGTCCCAGCTCACAAAAACTTCTTTAGGCTTCCAGTGGAGTTGGAGAAGTGGTCGTGTTCAGACATCTTGGGGCTGGGTTCCTGAGGCTCAAGGAGAATCTGGAGAAGGGTCTTAAATATTACTCCTTTGACACCTGGGGATGATATAAAATGTTCTTTGCTAAATTACAGCAGCTTCTGTTTGTGGAGGAAACAGGTGGAGCACCATGGACATCCCATACGCGTGCCTCACCCACCCGCTGCTCCTCCTGCATCTGCCACCCAACGGTTAAGCCAGCTTGGTGCTACCTACAGACTTCCCTGCCTACATGAATCCTCACCTGCGCTTTAGTGATGACGTTTCCATCTTCCTAGTGCTGTCTGTGGCTTGTGCTGAGGACTTTGCTGCCTTTGTAGGCCGCAGAGAGCTGTTTCAAATTGCCAGGTACCTGTTGCCAACCTGCTGTGACCAGCAGCGCTGGGAGAGCCAGCAGCCCTGCTGCCAGAGGTGGCTGTGTTTGCTAAGCCGCGTTGCTGCCCCACTCCCAGGTGGGGGAGTTGAGTACCGGTGAACCTGGTGCAGGTCAGACTGGTAGCTGAATGTTTTCTCCCAAGTACTTTCAGGTAAACTGGATTCAGCTTCAGAATTTTAGTTGTCTAAAACCTATCACCATTAGGGTAGAGCGTCAGCGAATGTTGAGGACTGGTTCACTAAAGATTATGCTGAGCCCTTGCGAAGCGGAAGGCCTGGCTCGCCTCACTGAGACCACAGATCCCTTGTGCCTGATTAGAGACATGACCTGAGTCGTATTCAAGATTTTATGGTGATGAATATAGGTAAGAGGTAAAGAATCACTAAATCCCGGGGGCAATGGCATTCTAGCCAAGGGTATCGTGCAGTGAATTTTCAAAAGACTTGTGGGATTTCTTGTTTAGCTCTGCACCCAGCTGCTTTAGCGCTTGTTCCACACTGCTTGCACTTGAAGAGTTGTCTTACAACATGTTGGTGTTGTTTTTAGCTTTATTTTATTGCATAAAGGACAGTTACATTTCTGCTTCTGTGTAGACCCTTGGTGTAGCACTGCTCTCTGTTACTGTTCAAAAATGTATCGAGACACTTGCTATGAGGTTTGAAAAACAATGGGGGTTGAGAGAGGCATTTAATTTGCAGATACATGTTTTCCTCTGTTATCCACATTTAAAAATAGCTAATTAGCTGTTGCGTTTTCACGTAGAGTTTAATAATAGCTTCCAGTAACCACTGATATTAGACCAACTCGTCTTGCCACCCAAGCCATTCTGTCCCAGAGAAGAAACCATCGCGTTTTATGGCGTGAAGGTGTCTTGGTAATAAGGGATCATCTTCAGTGAGTCACTGGGGCAAAGAATCTGATGCTGACCCTGGAGCGAGCTCTGCGTCCCTGCAGCGATGGAGAGCCGTGTGGGCAGCGCAGGCAGCAGGCGTGGGAGGTGGGGAGGCACCAAAACCGGTGCTGTTCCCTCTCTGCTGTAGCTCCTGCAGCCTGGCTAGGGCAGTACCCTCAGCCTCTGTCTTCTCCGGGTCTGTGTTGCCACGGGTGGAGCAACACCTCCCTCCCCTGGGTAAACTTCACACCCAGCAATGCAGTGCCATTGCATTCCTCTAATACTCAGATGCAGTAAGGAGTCTTCTGTCAAAATTTTGCTTCTCCTTTAACCCTGGGGGTGCAAACACACGCCGAGGTGCTTTATCTCAAGTTGCTCCTGTGTTCTTCCCCTATAGCTACTGAAATGATAAGTGATAGCTCCGCTCAACCTAATTGCACACCACTGCAGGTATTTCTGCACAGTGAGAAAAGATGGCTTGCTTCTGGCTGAAAGGTGTACTTCATCAGACTAATCCTACACGTGAGCTATTGTGGAAAAAACACCTCTTTCAAAACTGGTGTGTCAGAGTACCTGAAAATCTGGTCTCTCCAGATTTTTCTGATACTGGTTGCTCCACTCTGGGTATCAGTCAGCAGCTGCTGCATGGCTCAGCTTTCAGAGTGTGATACTGAGTCAAAAATACACTGACATCAAAAGACTATTTTTCAGCTTTTTGAATAACTTCCATGAAAGACGTGAGCTGTTTGAGACTTTGTCACGTTGTAAAGTGTGACGGTGACAAACTGTAATCATCTCATCCATTCTAAGGCGCTCTTAATGTGAAAATTTTTAGCATGTATCAAAAAAAACCCAAAACCACAACACGCTTGTTGCCAAATTTCCTTTTATGGACTTGGGAGAAGTTCAAATATTTCTCAGTGAGCTCTATAAATGGTTAAACATAGCATTATTAATCCTCACAGATACATGTAGCACCAAATATTTTGCTGTCTGAATGCAGCAAGGCTTCGCTGAGCTGAGTAGAGCTGTGTTACTCTCCCAGAACGGATCTTGGCCTGCAATATTTAGGCTCCATAATCTGGTTAGTAATTGAGGGCTTGAAAGCTAATATATAAACATACATTATCCCTTGTGGGCTGCTCCGTGAGGCGCTGCTCAGTGCTCCCGGCATCCTGCTGCTGGTGACACGTGGGGAACCTAAGAGCTGGGATTTACAAATAAGTTAATACATTATTTTTCTTATTTAATGACAGTGAATATACAGTGGTTTTCTCTTAAAGCAAATACTACAGTGTGGTTTGAAGGATTTTTTCTTTTTTCCAAGGAAGGAAAGAACTTGCAGTTGATCAAATAGTTGCCAAACCAGTGGCTTGGCTTGTATTAATTTGAGTGAAAACTGGCTCAAACTGTAACGGAGCAGTTTCTGGGGTCGTCCAGAGAGTACGACAGCGGTTATATAAAGGCACTAGCTGAGCAGTTGCTGACGTTTTGCCCCTTTGCAGCGTCCTGGGGGTTCCCTCGGTGCTTTCCAGTCCACCGTATTGATCCCAGGAGCGGTGTGCTGCTGCAGCGCGTGGCCCGGGCGGCTTTCGGGTTACCGCATGAAGCTTCGCAGGCGCCTGCGGAGCCGGGTGGGGGCTGCAGCGGGTGTTCGGCCCCAGCGCGGCGCTCCCGCGCGTGGCTCTGCTCTGCGCGGCGCCGGCGGCCTCGCCGCGGCCTCTCTGCCCCTCTCCCGTTCGGGGGCGGAACGGGGCTTCGGCCGAGCGCTGCGCACACGCTGCATCGGTAACTTAGCCGAAGGCGCGGGCGTCCAGCGCGCCAGGCAGCGAGACTCAGGCTGCAGCCGGAGCCTGCTAAGGTTTTATTTTACTTCGCAGTGACTAGAAACAGGTCTGCAGTCCTCACTACAAGCAGCTATATTCCTTTTAAAAATGTCAACGAAGATGCAGAGTAAATTCTTGCCTGTTGTTCCCCTTTATTTTCTATGGGCACTAAAGAAAGAGGAAAGGGGAAAGAGAGAGTCTTGTTATGCTCGGAGGGGAAAGAAAAAAGAAAGACCACGGACCTCGGCTGCTGTCCCACCAAAGGACCTTCCCGGGCCTCCCTTAACCAGCGCTGATGGCTACATCACACGGGGGGTTTTCCACTTGAGATGTCGTTTCTGGTCCTTCACCCCCGCAGTGGCCGGCTGAACGCGGCGGCACTTCTTATAGGCACATTTTCCAGGTGGTCTTCATTGCTGGTTTTCATGTAAGATAAATGTGCTCATATAAATAGATCAGATTTGTATTTTGCCTCTGAGATGTAGAAAAAATACCATTTTGTACAGTTTTCCTTAGAAGCACCGAATCACGAAATTCGCCATCCTCAGCAGCTGTTCGCCTGCGCGCTCCCCGGGCCCGCGCCGCGGCTCCGCTCCGCGGCCGGCCGTCCCCTCCCGCCGCCTCCAGCTACGTCCCCTGCGACGGTTTGGTTTTCGCCGCCTGTAACTCACGGCACCGGCGAGGTGGCGTCAGTTCTGCTGCAACATGCCATCGCACCGGTTTCACTGTGTTTTCTTGAAGTACTTGGTGGCGGGCAATAAAGCGAAGCCTTGCTGACGTGGATCCTTCCAGGTAGCTGAAATGCTGCGCAAACAGATAGGAAAATGAATTATTTGCTCCCCCACGTGACCGAAAGGCCGTCTGCGGCAGACGGCGGGCTCGGTCGCCGCTGCGCCCCGGCCCCCGGCGCGCGCCGTCTCCGGCCTCCCACCGCAAAGACGCGTCGCCCGCAGGGAACGTCCGTGCGGCTTGGGCGCATGCACCAGAGAGACGGAGAGTGCGCGCGTGTATGTGTAAAACAGTGCACGCGCACGCACACACATACACATATATACATACGTACGCACCATATGCACCACTTAAGGTGAACGCAGCGGGCTCCGCGCACCTGCAGCCGGCGGCTCCGGCCGCGGCGCCGCGCCGACCCCCTTCCCGGTGGCCCGGCCGCGGGCCGGGAGAGGAACCGGGCGCCGGCGGGACCGCAGGCGCGGAGCCGCTGCTGCCCGGGAAGCGCCGCAACCAGCCCCAGAGAGCCGGTCGGAAACATCCAGCGCGATCTTCGCACTGGTTTTAACATTAAAAAACGGGACTTTACGTTTCAGGAGGCAGCCGCTCCTCTGCCAAGGCGTTGGGAGCTGGCGCTCTGCGCTGCTTCGGGCGAGGAGCGCTGCAAACGCGCTGCGCGTCCTCGCCACGAAGGGCGCGCGAGCCGGAGCCCAGCGAGCAGGCGGCGGCGCCCGGGGCGAGCGCGGAGGTGCAGCGTGGAGGGGGCGGCTGGCCTAGGCCGCGCTGCCGTCTGCTCCCGGCGCGCCCCGGTTCGCTCCCTCCGGCGGGGATGCAGTAAACCAACAAACGCTAGATCATTTTTTGCAGCCCGATGAGGGTTCAAAACTGGAAACCGAAATGAGGAATTTCAGCGCAAAGCTGCGTAATGGTTCGCAACCACATCCTCCAAGCGCTGCGCTGCCGCCCGAAGCTAGCGGCGGTGGAAAGGAGAGCTGCTTCGCTCCCGGGCTTTAGCCAAGCGCGAGCCACAGCCGCAAGCGCGCGGCGGCTGGCAGCCCGGGGAGGACGCGCCAGCGGCGCGGGGCTGTGCTAACGCTTCATGCCGCTGTGATTCTGCTACGCAAGCGGAAGGCAGCGGGCTGGAAGCAAAACGTGAAGCTGCAGCTCGGATAGCGGGAAACGCTTCCCGACACAAGGCCCCGTCGGCCGCCGGGTGCCGCCCGGGGGGGGGGACGGGGACGGGGACACGCGGCTCCCCGAGCGCCACCGCGCCGCCTCCGCGCGCGCTCGGCTGCGGCCGCGCTGCCCACGCGCGGGCGGCACCGGCGCGCGCGCGGTGTCAGCGCGGAGGCGCCTCGCTGCGGGGCGGCGGCGGCTGCGCGGGCGGACGCGGCGCGGACGCCGTGGGTGCGCCGGGGAAAGCGGCGTGATCGCCGTGGGTGCACGGGTGAACGCGGCGCAGTCGCCGTGGGGGACGCGGGTGAACGCGGCGCTGACACCGTCGGGGTGACGCGAGTGAACGCGGCGTGGTGGCCGTGGGCGCTGTGGGCACGGGTGACCGCGGCGTGGTCGCCGTGGGGTACGCGGGTGACCGCGGCGCGGACGCCGCGGGCGCTGTGGGCGCGCTGCCTTCCACTGGCGGCGCGCGGGTGCTGCTAGCCCGTCAGGCGCGGTGGCCAAGTGGTAAGGCGTCGGTCTCGTAAACCGAAGATCGCGGGTTCGAACCCCGTCCGTGCCTGCCGAGCGAGCGCGGCGCGCCGGCCGCCGCGGCCCGCGGACGCCGCCTTCTTTGCTGCCCCTTTTTTCCCGCGCCCGCCGGGCGGGGCGAGGGGGCTCTGCGGGCCGGGGGGGGGGGGAGGGCTGCACCCCAGGGAGCACCCCAGGGCCCCCTGCCAGCCCCATTTGATGCCGGATCCAGGCCCCAGCCTGGGCGGGAAGCTGCTGCGCGAGGACAGGGACAGGCATGGGGACAGGCGGCCACTCGCCTGCCCCCTCGCAAAACAAATCTCATTTGGCTTCGTTTTATTAAAAAAAAAAAAAAAAAAATCCAAAAATCTGAGGCTCTGGAGTGTCTCTGGACTTTAATCAAGGTAGCGGCACTGGAAATAGTTGGGAGGTTGTTTTCGTTTGTTTTGGACACAAGTCCTCGCTAAAATATTAAAAAAAAAAAAAAAAAAAAAAAAAAAAACTTGCAGGTGTCCCGTCTGAGCTGCTTTAGGGAACTTTGGCTTGTTTTTTTTTTTTTTTTCCCCTTTTTCTGGAAAATACTGAGCAACCTGCCTCTGAATACAGCCCCTCTCTTAATCGAGGCGTTATCTAGGGACCCTCGAACGAGGCCCCTTCCAGCCGCCCGGTAAAACCTCGTTGCAGTGGGCACGGGGAGGGGGGAGCGAGGCTGCGAGTGAAGTCAAGCGCTGTGGATCGAAAACGCTTTCGTGCGCGTGCCGGAGGCTCGAGCGGGAGCAGAGGGGACTCGGTTCGCGCGGGCGGCGCTGCAAACCGGCGCGCGGGGGTTTCTGGAGCCCCGGGGCGGAGGCAGCGCGGGCGCTGCGACGGGCCCGGCGCGGGGGGGGCCGCCGGCGGAGAAGGGCGCCGCGCCGCCCCAGCGCAGGCAGCCGCTCGGAGGAGCGGGCGCGGGCGGCGGGCGCCTCCGGCGAGGCCGGGGACGTGCGGGCCGCTCTCCCGGCGCCGCAGGGGCTCCCTCGAGGCTGCCGAGGTGGAGCAGCGCGGCCCGCGGGTACCTGCCGGGGGAGACGACGTCCGAGGACCTGCCCTCCCCGCGCACGGACGCGCCTGCGGCGGGGGCCCGGATCGGCTTCCTCGCCCAAGAGCTTCTGCCGGGCAAAAGTTTTGCATGAAGGTCTTTGCCCTGCTCTCGTGGAAATGAAGAGGCTCTTGACATCTGCACCGGTGGGGGCAAGACGAAGGCAAGAGGCAACATGCAGGAGGCTGCTGAAAACAGCAGATTAAACCGTTGGGCGGACGACCAGCGCAGCAGTATGCCGTCAGCTTAACTAATCCCCCGGCTGGCTCTCTTCCTTCCCTACATCTAGGTACATGATTTGCTACGAATTTTTGTGGTAAACATTGCACCATGGTGTTATGAGCAGCTTTTTGATACAGCTAAGGAACAAAAATCAGAGGTCAGAGTACGCTGATAGGAGAATAAGTGGTTGGCGGATGTAACCTGCGCTTTCTGCAAAGAGCAGTCTCATCGTTTTCTAAAAGTCATTGAAGACTTTTCTCATTCAACCCAAGTGATTTCTACAACAGCCATGCTGATCACACGAGAAACAGCCGGTGTCTTTTGCACAGCTCTTGAAGTCTTGGTTATCTACCAGCACTCCCTGGGCATCATCACTGTGGAACAAACTACTGGGCGTTGCCACCCACGATGGTCAAGAAATGCTTCAGTTCAGTGCCTCCCTGCAGCACGTCTTAGTTCCAAAATGCTCCTACAGCCTAGTCCCTCTTTCAGACCTTTTTGCCCATGGCCCATGATTCACTTTGCATTTTACTATCTGTTTTAAACAGCGTGTTCCTTGGCTCTGAACACTCATTAGGCTCCCAGCCAAGGAACACTGTCTTCTGCGTGGAGGCTGCTTTGCAGCGTTCATCGAAAGGAGCAGTCAGGCGACAGGAGCGGCTAAGTCCTCTCCGTCCCGTTCCAGCTGCACAAGCCACCTGCAGTCGCCTGCCTCGTGCGCAGCGGTGCTGGCACCACGAAGGGCTCGAAGGCCTCTGGGGCAATCCCTGTACACATGGCTGTTGTACGTGACTTCCATATGGATACAGGAAAAAAAATCCAGTGCAGACACTAGGGGTGTGCACTCGTGCTGCTGAGCCCAAACACGCGCAAGGTGAACAGTCTGGATGCTGCTGTTGGCGTCACCTTCGTCTCCTGAAGCCCAGGGTGGAGTTTCTCGCTCAGCCGAGGTTCCCCGACGCGGTGGAGAAGATCTGGAGGCGGCGTCGCCGTGCCTCGGGGATCCCGCTCCGCCGCGCGAGCTCTTTGTGGGCTGCAGCTCTGCCGGGCGCACGGCTCGAGTCGCTGCAGCTGCGGCCTGCCGGCCGTGACCGCTGCCCCTCCGCGGGGCTGGGCACGGGCGCGAGCCCCCCGGCAGGGCGAGCGCGGCTGCGCCCGCGGGCCGCCGCCGAGGGCCGCGCGGTGCGCGAGCAGGCTGCGCCTGGGGCGGCACGCGAAGGCGCTGCAGCTCCTTGCGCTTCGTCCCCTCTTCCCTCGCCGCGGGCCCGGGGCCCCCTCGCTGCCTGCGGGCGCGCGGGGGAAGGCTGGACGCGGAGGCACCTATAGGGGCACCTATAGGGACACCTATAGCGCGGCCCCGCGGGCTACGTGCGGAGGTTGCGCTTAGGGCCGGCGCGGCCGCCAGGGGGCGCCCCCCGCCCGCGGCCGCGGGGCGCTGCGCGGCGCTGCGCGGCGGAGCCGCCGCCGGGAGGAGCGCGGAAAAAAAAAAAAAAAAAAAAAGGAAAAAAAGGCGAATTGCTGCGGCGCGGGCGGCGGCGCGTTTCCTGCCGTGTGCGGGGCCGGATGGGCCGGCGGCTGCTCGGGGAGGGCAGGGGGTGGGGAGCGCGGCCTGGCAGAGCCTCCAGACCGTGCCGAGCCGAGCCGAGCCGAGCCGAGCCGGGCCGAGCCGAGCCGGGCCGGGCGCTGCGCGGCTCAGGGGTGGGGACTGGCCGCTTCCTTAAACGGCGCGGGAGCGGCGGAGCGGGCCGCGCCGCCCCGCACCGCAACACGTGGAGCAAACTTTCGAGGGATGTGCGGGCGGCCGCGCCGCGCAGAAGCGCCGCCGCGCCGGGAGGGCGCCGTCCCGCTGCCTGGATCCGCTCGCCTCGTCCTGGTTTGATGCTTTTGGGGTGTTTTTGCCGTTTTCTTCCCCCCCCCCCTTTTTTTCCCCTCCTCCTTCTTTCCCCCCGCTTCTCCTCTTCTGCTTATTGGGTTGGGACTTTTCAAGCACGCTGGGGCAAACGGAGCGTTTGAAAAACCGGGAGAAATGTTGCAGCGTCCCTGGTGGCACGGATTTCTTTCTTTCTCCCCCCCCCTCCCTTTTGCCTTTTTGCAAGGGCAAAGAGGCAGAGTGGAAAAAAATCCCTCACCGTGATCAATACCAGCTTAAATATCTGTGTGCTGGCGACTCATCGGGGGGGGGGGGGGGGGGAAGGGGCACCACGCCCCCCCCCCCACTTAGTTGCAGCGCCCGTCCGAGCCCTCCGCGGGCGCGGAGCCGCCGCGCTGGGGCGGGAGGGGGGGGCGCAGGGTCCCCCCCACCCCCGTTCAGACCAGGTAACGGGGGGACTTCGGGCTTTTTTTTATTTCGGCTGCTCTCGCTCGGCCCCCGCCCCGCGCGCGGAGCGAGCTCCCGCGGGAGCGGGCCGGGCTCGGGCCCGGCGGCGGTGCCGAGTCACGGTGCGCGGCGGGGCCGCGCCGCGCTGCGGGCGCCGGGGCCGCGCAGGGGCCGCGGCAGCTCGCAAGTTTGGGGAGGCGGCGGCGGCGCGGGTCGGCGCCTCCCTGCCCGCGGCCGGGGCGCTGCCGCGGAGCGGGGGGGGGCTCTGCGCTCCGGGGCAGCGAAAGGAGTGGAATTAAAATAACAATAATAATGATGATCCGGTATCGCAGCCGGCGACTGATGGGGCGCGTTGAGGGCTGGGTCTTTGCGGGCGAGATGAGAGGTTCGTGTCTTCAACTGGCCTACAAAGTCCCAGTCCTCGGCGCCCAGGACCTGCCGCGGGCGAAGACGGGGCCGCGCCGCGGGGCCCGGCCCGCATCGGCCCGGCCCGGCCCGCATCGCCCCGCCGGGGCCGCGGCGGCGGACGGAGCCGCCTCTCCGCCAGCCGTAAGTGCGTTTGTCTCCGCGCAGCGCCGCGCTTGGCTCCCGCGGGGCCCGGCGCATCCTCCTCCCAGCTTTCGCTTTCGGAAAGCGCACCCCGTTCGTTGTTTTTTTTTCCCTTCTTCATTTTTTTTTTTAATATGAATCCGCTGGCTTGTCTCCGGGGTGGCCCGGCTCCCGGTAATTCCCTTCTTGCTCACTTCGGTGCTTTTCGCCCTCCTCCTCCCCGTGTGCCTTATTACCGGGTCGGCAGGCTGCGCCGCTGAAGGCGTTGCTCCGTGCGCGGCGTTCAGCACGTATGTACAGCTCCGTGTGTGCGTATCGGTTCCTGCTTGTGTAACATCGTACTTACAACTGTGCCCTTCGTTACTTGTTAACTTCCTGCATGAGGGTTATTTGGAGGGTCCTCATAATTTTTTTTTCATGTGTAGATATTTTTTTCTTCTCTCCTGCAGTCAAGGATATTGAGCTAGAATAAGGAAAGAGGACAAGTGGCAGCAGTGCTCGCACGGAAAAGTTTTATAAAATGGAAAATTATACTTCCTATGTGTTTAGTGTTTAATTATATCTCTGCTCTAGGACTGTGCAGGACTCCACGTTGTGTATGTGCGTACACAGGCGTATACGCGCTGCACACAGAGACCCGACTTCTAAGCTCCAGTCCTGTGAGATTTTTGAAGCCCTGTTTTCAGTTCTGCATTCTGTAGAATTTGCCCATTAAAACAACGATTAATATTTAGTTAGTGTTTTGCAATTTGGAAAGATTTGCAAGCAATATTACAGGTTTCTGCATACTTTTTTTTTCTCCTTCAGCTCTCTACATCGCAGCAGCTGCGCGCAGCATACTAACGTGTGTGTTAGTGCGAGCAGTTGTTGCCCCGAAAGGCATCGGGGCGTACATATGGCTCCCGCTGTATCAGAATTATTTCCTGTGTACATGTATTTCGGTTGTCTGCTGGAGTCGGGGGCAGCCGGCTCACGCAGCTCTGGCTCATGCCTGTTTGCTGTATAAACCTGTGCCTAAGTACCGGTTGGGAGCTTTCTTTGAAAACAAAGTTACAAGGAAGATTTTTTTTTTTCCCCAGGTTTCTTATCCCCACCCACTTTTTTTTTTTTTTTCATCTTTTGCCTAGTGACCACAAAAAGGAAAAGTATGTGAAAATCAGGAATAAGGGCAAAAATACCCATTGTTACCCTTTTTTGGAGCGAAGGCAGTCAGAGAAAGTTCTGCTGGCCTGTTTGCAGCCCTCTTCTCCCTGCAGATCTTTAGCTTTTAACGAAATTAATCTGCAGTGAAATCACAGAAATCTGATTTGAATCATCTGCCCTGGAACAGGACGGAGCTCCGAGAGGACGAGCGCGGTGCGAAAGCACTCGAAGCACGCAGAGCCGTGTCATTAACATCCGAACCCGACGGTGCGAAAGGGGGGACGGGGGGCAGATTCCTGGTGCCGTCAGACTGCTCCGTGCAGCCTCTCGTGCCGCCCCTCGGCTGTCGCTGGCCGGCAGCGCTGTCGCGCGGGGCGGCTTGCGCCGCTTCTCCCTGCTCGCGCTCTTGGACTAGCTGGTAGGTCAGACTGAAGTTTTCCCTTCCGTAGGAGGCTTTCTTGTTTGCGGTTTGCTTTGGGCAATCTGCTGGGCTTTGCTTTTGCCAGATTTATCACAATCTGAAAACTTGTCTTCCTGCAATACTTGTTCTCTTCCTGCCTTTAAGTAACTTTGGCAAATTTTGCGCCCCCCCCCCAAATTTAGAAAGTTTATAGCATAGTTTGGGCTCGCTATTTTATCCTTTTTTTTGATTTGGGTGCTTCATTCAAGTCCCAGTAAAAGCCTGGTCTCTTCGGAGAGTGAGCGCTCAGCATTTTGCAGTCATCAGGACTTATTTAATATGTTCATCTGAGCTTCCAACTCCCCCGTCACTTAATTTTTTTTTTTCCTTTCCCAGTGTCATTTGCCAAGGTGACAGGACACGTCTCCCCCCAGCACTCGTGCGTCTGGGCTAGCGGGGACGTAGCTGTTTGTAGCTGCTGGAGCTCTGGCGACAGGTTTGCTGATACTGGGAATGTCTTTTTTCTCCATTCGTCCGCGTTATTAGCGGTTATTTAGACTGGAGCTGCGCGGGCAGGCGCTCTCGCCCCGAGGAGCGCGCGGCGCGGCGCCGGCGCGGTCTCGGCACTGCGCGCCCCGGCGCCTCGCCGGCCCGGGGCCGGGGCAGGAGCAGCGCGGCCCCCCGCACCCCCAGGGCCTCTGCTTCGCCTTGGCCCAGCGAGCGCCTTTTTCAGGGCGCTCTGAAGGCCGGGGGGGGGGGGGGTCGGGTCCCGCCATGGTTTAGCGGTTCGAGCTTCCGCTGCGCGTCGTGGACGAGCTGCTCAGCTCTGCGGCTCTCGTCCGCAGCGCCCTCCGCTCTCGGGGCTCGTCCGTCGTTCGCCCCCGCCCCGCCGTAACGCCGCTTTACTTAATTTTCACTTCGTGCCCCGTCGCTTGCTGCCCGGCCGGGCCCCGGGCGCCGCTCGCGCCGCGGCGGGTGAATACTCGGCAGGTCCTGCTCCTGCAACGAGAAAGGGCCGCGCGTTACGGGCGATAAGGCCGGAAAGGAAACTACCTTGAGCACTAAGGGCTGCGGTAGTTGGGCCGACGGGTCGGGTTCGGCCGGCGTGTCCTTCGACTTGCGTGGGGGGGGGGGGCACGCGTTGCCACGCCGCGGGGTCTGGCCGCGCCGCGGCGAGCGGCACCGGGGCCCTCGCAGGGGCAGACCGGGGCTCTGGGGGCCGGAGCGCGGGCTGGCAACGCTGGCGGGGTGTGTGTTGGGGGGGGGGGGACACGTACGTGGCCACGGCCTGTTCTTGAGCGGGGAAAAATCGGAATAATTTCCGCTGCGCCGTTCCGGGCCGCTCGGGCGCCGTTCGCACCTCGGCAGGCGCGTGGGGCTTGCAGGGCTTGGCGGCGCCGCGCCGGGAGCCCGGGAGCCTGCCGCGGCGCGGGTTTGTCGGGGGCCCTAGCGCAGACCGAGAAAACCCCCTTTGCAGTCTGGACGTGGCGGTGACGCCAGCACCGTCGTTCGCGTTGCCAACGTCCGAAGCTCCCGCTTGGGGAGCAGCACGGGGCTGGCTCAGAGGGCTGCACCGTGCCGGGCCGTGCTGCAGGGCCGGGCCGGGCCGTGCCGTGCCCAGCAGGGATGTGCCGTGCCGTGGGGCTGTGCCGTGCCGTGCGATGCCACGGGGCTGCGCTGGGCTGGGCTGCAGGGCCGTGCCATGCCATGCCAGGCTGCAGGGCCGTGCCGTGCCGTGCCGTGCCATGGGGCTGTGCCGTGCTGCAGCACAATTTCAACCACTCGAACCCGGGCCGAAAAGCCGCGCCGCGTCCCCGCCGCGGGGCCGGACGAGCTGCGCCGCTGCCGGGCGCCACCGAGGCGAGCGGCTCCGGAGGCGTGGGGAAAACCCTGCGTGGAAAACCAGGCGCCTTCGTGAAGGAGAATTTAAAGCTATTAATGCTATTTCGATATCTTATGAAACGGGACCGTTTCCTCAGTTCTCCTTCCGTGGGTTTGTTTTACACTTGAAGGACGCTGTGAAAGTAGATTGAAAGTTTCAGTTGCATTTAAAAAGATTTTTTTTTTTAATTACAAAATCGGCTTTGACTGCCAAGACATTTTGTGTAATTGTGACTTTGTTAATTTTGAGGGAAATGTTTCTGAAGGCGGGGGAAAACGCTCCCGTGCAAATGCAGCACTTGGACGGTGCGGAAAAGGAAACTGAAAGGTGATTCATCACCAACCAGCTCGCCCGTTTTAGTTTCGTTTACTTTGGACCATAAAACTGAACAAATAATGCAATTAGTGAAAAACTTAACTAGGTACCATAAATATCTGACTTTTTTTCAATATCACTGTGGATTATTTAGCAATAGTTAATGGTACTTTATGTATTATGTTTTTAATATAGTGGGAGTGTTTGCTTAACTTATCTTATGGGCCTGAAAGATGGCCTGAATCCAAGTTTTAAAAATCATTTCTATTAATCTTTTTAAAACAATTGCACTGAAGAACAAAATTCAGCTGCATGACTTTAGCTGAATGGCTTAAATCTGAGTTCGCAAAGAGCTTTCAAAGCTTCATCCAAAATACACCGTAACAGAGGAGCAGAACTTCCCCGAATCGTTTTGCGAGGTCCCTGGGTTGTGGCTCCAGGCGCTGCGCTGAGATTAGACTCGGGTTGCTCCAATCCCAGCCTAAATTTAGCTCTGGGACTCGCGTTCTGCACTCGCTTCGCTGGAAGCGCTTGGTCCGCGTGCAGCATATTTGAGCTAGTTTTGCATCTCCTTGGGGAATAAGTTACAGCCTCAATGAGAACATTCGCGCGCGTTTATGACACTGGTGCTGCGCGCCGCCGGCGGGCCTGCACGCATTCGGCTTGTGAAACTCATACTGTCGCCAGCCCTTTCCAGGACTTTATTTTATTTCTGTATCAACGGCCATTAAAGGCAACGAGAAACAAGGAAACAACTTTTTTTTTTTTTTTTCCTGACAGTGTTTGTTTGCAGACGTCTTTGCAAACACAGCAATAATCTTCTCCCTGTAGAGTTTCCAATGGCGCGGACTCCCTGCGTGCGAGTAACTGCAGGCGTATCGCTGGTGGTTCGCATGCCCCAAACAGCCGTGATAACCCAGAGAGTAAGGAAAATGCTTATGAGACAGCCTACGGTATTATCTAATAGCTGCATAAAGTTTTGGATTTTAAGACATTATGGCCTTAAAAAAAAATAAAAGGAAATAACAGTTGTTTTGAAATAAAACTACAATTTAGGAGTTTAATCTTAAAGCACAAGTTGGGATTGCCGGGTGTCTGCATCCCAGAGTGAATTCTCAGCTCTCCGAGGAGACAGCAGGCATGGCACGCTGGACTCCCTCCTGCCGCGCGTGGCTGAGCGCGGCCCGCGAGCGGAGACAGCCCGAGCTGCGCCAGCCCCGGGCTCCGCAGTTTTGGTGACTGGTAGTGTTTTTTGATGAACAGCCTTGCGCGCTTCTCTCTGCTCAGAGCCGCGCTTTCGTAGACAGAGCGTCCGCAGATCCTGTAACTTGCGGGTTTTTGCTAACTTTGAAGTACGTTTTCCAAGCAGAGGTATTTTACAGCTGCCCACCCACCGGTGCCGCGTTAACGCCGAATTACGGCCGGTTGATCGCAGGCCACAAGCGCGGCTCCAAGCACGTAAAAATACGCGTGACGAGGCTGGCGCCCGGCGGCCCGTGCCCCGAGCCGGCGTAAGCGGGCGCTGCGGGCGGGCGGGCGCGGGGCTCCCCGGGGCCGCGGCGGAGGCGTCTCGGCGGCGGGCGAGCGAGCTCTTCCTCCGCCCTGAGCCGGGCCGTGCCCGCGGGGAAACGCTTGCGGGCAGGGGGAGGACGGGTCGCGTGGTGTCTCAACGCGGCTTCCCCGATAGTCGCCCTGGCTTTTTTTTTTTTTTTTTTTTTTTTTTTTTTGCTGAGTTCCCTAAAACGTCACCGTTGCAGGCACGGCTGCGAGTGTAAACAGCCGTGCTGACCCGGCCGCCGGGAAGGAAAAGAGCTGAACGCGAAAGCGAAACCGCGCGCGTGGATCGGGGCGGCCGAGCTGCAGGTCCTCGGAGCTCCGGAGAGCGGCCAGCGCCTCGTCCTCGTCACACGCGCCCTGGGCTTCCGAAGCCACGCGAGACGGAGTTAAATCAGCTTTACCTAACGGAAGAGCGGGTGCGAGGCGGGCGCTCGGGTGAGCCCGGGGCCCGTTTTTATCGGGGCTCTGAAAGCTCCACGGCCGAAGCTGCTCACATAGCAAGTCGCTGTGCGGGTGCCCAGCGCTGGACTGGAAACCAAGGGTATTTCCCACGGTTGTTGAAACCGTGTTCAGCAACGCGCTCCCTGCAGAAAACGCTCCAAAGTTACCGTTGTGCGGTAAGACTGAAACGGGAGGAAAAAAGAAAGTCATGTAGGTTCTCCAAGACCTAAGAGTTGTACAAATTGACGCGACAGGGCTTGCAGGGTAAATATTTGGGCTCCTAATAACACAGGCTTGTTTTATTTTTCTATGGAAGATTTTACTGCATTTTGTACAAAAAAAAAAAAGCTGCGGACTTGCAACACAAAAGCAGCGTTTCAGCAGCCCTCAGCGCGTCTACAGGAGCGCGAGCTCCTGGTCGCGGCGCCAGGAGAGCGAGGACACCGGGGCCTGGAGACGTTTCCTCCCTTGGTACCTGGAACACGCTCTTTTTGTGGAAGTACTGGCAAAAAGCAACGCGGTGGGATCAGGTAAAGAGTAGCTGCAACGCGTCGGCTGCCGCGTCCGCGGGCCGGCTCCTCCGCGCTCCCGCCGGACGGGCGCGACGGCGGTGGCGCGAAGGATGCACGTTTCAGAGCGCGGGCTCCGGGGAGCCTACGAGCTCGGGAGCGTCCCCGTACTGGCTCCGCTTCGCGGGCCTCGCAGAGCCGGGAAGCAGCGGCTCGACCAGCCCCGGGCTCCCGTTCGGGGCAGGCCTGCGCGGGGGCTTCGGCTCCGGCGCGCGGCCGAGCGCGCCGCTCGGTGCAGCCCGCGCGCCTCCTCCGGTGCCGCCGCCGCCCCCGCGAAGGGGGCGAAGCGCAGCGCGAGTTTTGGCCGGCGCTCGGAAAGCGGCTCCGGGGAGGGCGGCAGCCCCCAGCTCCCGCCGCGTTTGGACGGCTTCGGGAAGGCCGGTCCCGCTGCCGGGAGCAGCAAGGTGCAGCCCTTTGCTGTCTGCTGATACCTTCGCTGCGTCTCAACGGGGTAAAAATCCCGTTGGCTCGGCCGTTCCGTGCCGCTCTCCGGCTCCTCCGCCGAGGTTGGCCGGGGCGGGAGGAAGAAACTTCCCAGGCGAGGATTTCGGAGGCGGTGAAGCGCGGGTGGCCGCCGGCACGGCGCGGGGGCCGGGTGCTCCCGCAGCCGCGTGGCCGGAGCCCTCCGCCGGCCGCCCGCGCCCTCCCGGCAGCCTCGGCGTGACCCGCGAGCAGGGGGAGCTGCGGGGAGCCGGCCCGTGCCGGGCCCCCCCCGGCCGCGGCGAGCTGCTCATCGTCAGCCCGGGGCGGGGGGGGGGGGGGGGAAAGGACTTCTGAAAATAGCAACAGCAAACATCGCGCTGCACGCGCGGTCCCAAGAGCTCCTGGCCGCCGTTGCGGAGGAGCGGATGCCTTAAATGAGCGGCGCAGCGCGAGGGCCTCGCGGAGCGGGCTGCCGGGGCGCCGGCTCCCTGCCGGCTCCCGCTTCTGCGCCCCGTTTCGGACGCCGGCGTCGCTCGCGTTCGGGGAGCTGCTCTTTAAAAAACTTTTATTGTATTGCTGTTGTAAATTTTTTTTTTTTAAGATGCAAATACTGTTTGGATCGGGACCCCCCCCCCCCCCCCCCCCGCCCCAAGCCTGGAAGCAATCGCAGGGCGTTTGCAGAGCGGGCGCCCGGCGCGGAGGCACCGATCCTGCCCCGTCCCTCTCCGGGAAGGCGGCGAGTCCCCGGGGGCTCCCTGCTCCGCCGCGGAGCCCTCGGTCGCCACGCTCGGATTGCTACCGAATTAAAAGGGAAGCGTTGCTCCTCGCCGCGCGGGCCGGGCCTGCCGCGGGGGCTCGCGAACCAGCGCTGCGAAGCCCCAGCCGGCCGCTTTGCGCTATTTTTTTTTGCGCGCTGTCTGCGGGAGGAGGCGCCGGTCGGACCCCTGCCCTCCCCGGGGACCCGGCGGGGACCGAGTGGCAGCAAGAAAAATGAGGGACTTTCAGGGGCAGCTGTGTTTTACTAACCCAGTCATAATGCCCCTAAAAATCCTTATTGTTCTTGCAATGGTCGACTGGGACCCCGGCACGGGGAGGCCTCGCAGGTAAGGGCCGCGCCGCGGAGCGGAGCCGTTCCCCTCGCCGCCCGCTCGGCCGCGGGCCCCCCCGGGCGAGGGGCGCCGGCGGTGCCCGGCGTCACGCTGCGTCGCGTCCCCGGTTCGCGCCCGCTCCTGCCGCTGGTCCCGCGCGCGGCCCGCTGCGAACCCTCGTGGGCTTTAAAAGTCGTTTTCTTCGAGTCCCGGGACAGCGATGCGTGCTAGCTTATTATATCGCTGTGTCCCCCTTTTCCCCCAGTATTAAACGCGCTCTTTCCGTGCACGCGGAGGTGCTGGTGTTTTAGCCGTAATTCCCTTCCTCAGGCTGCAGACTGCCCCCTCGCTCCTAACCCCTTTTCGGGCTCCCGCCGGCCGAACTGCCCGAAGTCCCCGCGGGTCTCTGCTCGCTCCTGACACCTCTCCCTGAGCGTTATTTCCACGCTCGTTCTTCAGACCACAGCGTGATGCGGTAATTGCACGTGAAGATGCCATTCGTTAAGCAGAACCATCGTGTTCTGTTATTTGCCGTCTTTATGCGTTCTAACGCTTTATTTGTATTTTCTGAGAGCTTCTGGGTGTGGAGTAAGCGTTTTTGTTTCCATCACTATGTGCAGCGACGTTGGTGACCGCCTCGGGGTGTGGATGGCCGGACGGTCAGCAGCAGCCCCAGCCCCAGCCCTGGTTTGCTCATTGCCTCTTGAAAAGGCTTTGCTAAACTTTGTGTGATGTTTATCAGTTAACTGATATTTTTATCAATCAGTTCTGCTTTATCTACCCACTTAGGCCAATCGATTGGAAATGCATGTAGTTTTTTCTCTATACTGATTGCACAGACTTGCCTTTTCACATCACTTTTATCTTTTTTTTTTTTTTTTTACTTGGCTTACATGGTTCTGAAGCAAGATTTACTCATTTGTTGTTTGCTATTCTCAGGAGCATTTCAACTGCTTTTCTGAAAGTTTAATCCTTGTAAGGGAGAAGCGGCTAGGAACCCCAAAGCGTGCCCCGAGCCTTGCTCACCCGTGTACGGCACGGTGCCGTGCTGCAGCAGTTAAGGTATGGTAGGAACCCGAAACCGTAACTGCTGCTCAGGAACGACCCGTCCCCGTGGAGCCCTTCTGCAGCAGCTATTGCAGAAGAGTCGGTTGCTGTGTGTAAGCCGGACCTAAAAGACCCTCCTCACCTCAGGGGCTTTTTGCAGATAAGCCAGACAGTGGGCACGAGGGGCGCAGGCTGCTCTGGGTGCTTCTCACCAAGTCGGGAACGAAGGAACTCCCTGCTGAAGCCCTGCAGGAGTGTCCGGAGCTTGGCCGAGAGCCTCCTTGGTGGCGGCTGGGCTCCAGGAACGGGCTGCTTCTGGGACTGTTGCTTCGGACCTTCTTGTCTTGACGCTTTGATTTTGGAGCTTGCCTTGTTGTAGGAAGTCCTAGACCCTCTGCTCCTCTCCATGAGCATTTCCTCCTCTAGCAGCTTCCCCGTTCTTCACCTGATGCTGAAACAAGATGGAAATACTGAATGTTTGCTTTGGCAATACATGCGGAGAGAATTAGTTTCGTTTGTTTTGGTTCTGGTATCTACCAAATGGACAAGACATGATCACCTCAAGTGCTAATGGATTGGAGACCAAAACCCACCAGAGTGGAATATACTTTGTGCTGAAAACAGGAAGATCTGTAATGGGCTTTTGTAACTTTTTTTCAAGTGTTTGTATGTTACAATTTTTATCTCTAGTATCTGCATCGTACTGCAAGTATGAACACTTACATGTTAAAATAAAGCGTGTTGCTCCAAAATCCTGCAGCGAACCCCCGCAACGTCTCCTTCCTATCCTGCAGCTCACCTCGAGGAAGAGGAATCCACCCCTGGATTTTAACGTCGTTGGGACCAGCCTGAACCCCAGCCGAGGCTGCGGCAGAGCAAGTCCCGCAGCGCCTCCGGAGGCCGCGGCCCCGGCGAGCGGAGCTTCTCCTCCTGGGAACGGGCTCGCGGGGCCGAGCTACGCCGCAGCCACCCTTGGCGCTGCTCCCCGGAGCATCCCCGGGCGCAGAGCCCCCGGCTCGATCGGAGCGTTACAGCCGCCCAGGAAGACTAAACCAGATGCAGCCCAGAGCAAAGGTTGCAGGGTGAGATCCCCACTGGGGGAAGGAAAAAAAAAATTCAAATTGCTCTTCAAGTACAAGCAATTCTATTAATGTCTTTCAAGCACCGGGTTCCCGGCTGCAAAGAGGCGCCGCCGCGGGGGATGCTTTCTGAACTGCCCTGCAATATTATCAGCGGCTTTCAGTGCACAGCTCCTATCCAGAATAATTTCATGTGGTACATTCAGTCAAACAGAAATTGTACGTCAGCCTCATGGTCGGAGTTAAGGCAGTCCAGGAAGGACGTTTTGCAGGCAAATCTGTTGCTTGCTTTCAGTGGAGCCCTTTGGTACGTTGCTGTTGTTCCTGATGAATAGCTGCTTTACAGAGGAAATATGGTTAAGTCAAACTTAACTGTCTTTACAGTTTAAACATTTAATTTTCAGGAAGAGTGGTGAAATCCAGGCTCTCAAGAATCCTTCGGTTTTAGCAGATTGCTGTTGGACTTTGTCTTTTTCAGTTGGACCAGAATCGGCCGCGTTTAAACGAGGGGACGTCTGCGGGCAGCGAGCAGGTTGGCCAACGTCCGCGAGAGCCGGCCCCTGTCCTGGATCCCCAGTCTGTGCTGCCTGGGGGCCGAAGGCTGATTTTTTTTATAAAGGTACTTTATAAAGGAAAAAAGGGGAAAAACAAAAAACAAAAAACCAGCCCTCTCCCTGCCGCCCAGCAGAACGAACGGCCTTCCCCGAGTCGCAGGTTAAGCGCACGCATGGGTTTAGGCGGTTGTGCCTTGTGTGCTTGCCTCTCTCTGAAACGTCGAGCTTGAGAAGCGTTGCCACGACTTTGCATCTGGATTTGTCTTCGGAGGCTGAAGGCCGAGCAGCCGGCGATCGCTGCGGTCTCGTGGGGCTCAGCGCGCCCCTGCGCAGGCCAGGCCTGCGCCGCGAGAGCCTTCAACGCTCGTGCCGCGCCAGCCGCTCACGGCATCGCCTGGCATTCGTGTCCGGCGGCACGGGTGTGGCGGTACGTGCGGCGCCGATCTCGCGCTCGCTGATGGAGGAGACGCAGCTCCGCGGATGCCCGTGTTCGCACTTCCACGCGGCCGAGGAGCGCTCTTCACGGGGCGAAGGCAGCCAGAGGAAACCGGGCGCGTCGGAGTCGAGGACCGTTTTTAGGAGCGGGAACTGCGTGTGTACTTCAACGGTGATTAAAATAGCTGCGGACCAGGGAGCGCTGATGGCTAACGGGCTGTTTCTGCGAGCCGAGGACGCGCCACGTCCCCCGGGCTCCGGAGGGAGGACCGCGAAGCACAGTCTGGCCAGGGCAGCCTAAAGCGGGGCGCAGAGCGTGCCGGCTCCCGCGCCGCGGCGAGCGCCCAGCCGCCACGCTGAGCCGCAGAGCTGCCGGCCCGGCGCGGCCCGGCGCGGCGACAACGGCACGAGGCACGACGGGGCGGTCGTGGAGCGGAGGGAAAATTGGAGAGGACACGAGCGGGCACTTCGGGGACCTCCTCGGGTTCTTCCGGCTGCAGAGTAGGGTGAAAACTATCAGCTATAAAAACACTACGGTTGATGCTGCTAAACAAATCCTCGTTTGTCAGCAGGTAGCTGGATTATAGCCAGTTCAACTGACAGAGCCGGAACGGATCCCTCCCCCCAATACTGTTGCAGAGTAAGAGCTGGCACAAAACTGGCACCGGGGCTGCGCCGGGCTGCTGAGCGCCGCGGCGAGGCCGGTGCAGCGGCTGTGCCGCCCGCCTGTGCCGCCGCCCGGGCCGGAGCGGGTTGTGCGAAAGCTTGTTAACAGTCTCTGCACGGGCGGTGGAGTTGCCTCGTGAAAAAGTACTAGATTTTTTTTTTTTTTTTTTTTTTAATAAGACACAGATTTCCTAGGGTTATCAAGAGACCACACCAGGTTTTAGGCGTAGGAATACGAAACGCCCCAGCAGCAAACCAGCAAACGTTAGCATTTCTCGCTCAGTGAAACGGAGGGCCTGGCAGTAACGAGCTCTACGATACGGCGAGGCTCGCCAGAGAGCCGACAGCGAGAAATATTTTTATATTTGTTTCACAGCTCCCAAATTCTGCTGGAGTTTTTTTTTTTTTTTTTTTTTCACTCTTCCAGATGTTTTGTGAGGGCGCGCGACGTGCTCCGCTTGCGGGAGCCTCCGAGCGGCTCAGACCCCCCGGGAGAAGGACGGGCCCAAGGGAAGGCGCCGCGCCGGGCGCTGCCGCGCCGTGCCGTGCCGTGCCGCGCTGCCGCCGCAGCCCGCCGCCCCGTGCGCTGCGCTTCGCGCCGCTCTGGCCTTGCCTCTGCTTTGCAGGCGTTTTATTTTTGTCCTGGGTAAGAAAAGGAATGCGTGCGCGTGTGTCTCTGCGAGAGCCTGAGCACGGGGCTGCAGCTTCAGCTCAGTGCAAATAACGTTTTGGCCGGAAACCTGGGGTAGATTAAATTAGGGGGCTAACGGCTGCGTATTAAAACATTTCAAACTTTGAATTTTTTTTAAAGCAGCAGCTCTGAAACAAGGGCGCAGGCTGACAAAATTACCATGTCCATAGTGCTAAAGGGCTCGGCTATGGGTGACTTGTTTATTGATGGAGATTTAAAGGGACTTTTTTAAAAAATATTTATTAGTAGTTGTACATGTCAACATCCTATTTTCTCAGTGCATTTTGAGTCCAGATTAGCTAAAGTTTTAGGTGTTGGCAGACTTGCTACAATAGAAGGGAAATGCCAATGGAATAACTTTAAACATGATCCAATCCCTGATGATTCATTGGATGTGTTAAAATTTCCTTTGAGACCATGTAAGTAATGCAGGGACTGGAGTGCAGAGCGCCTGTGACTCAGCTCTCCGCAAGGCAACGGGAGGATGTCAGAATTACTCACTGGGACAGGAGGAATCTCATTTAGCTATTTATAGGCAAGGCTGAGATGAGCTTGTAGCACTGAAGAGCTGAGTTTGCCAGTTCCCATAAGGGGGGGCGGAGGGAGGGAAGAAAAGGAGACCTTGTTTTAGCTGGCCGAATAAAAGCTTCAGTCTCGGCCTTTCGGGTTTTCGTTTCCCCTTGCAAACGCGGCGGCCTGGCCGGCGGCGGGGCCGTGCCCCGTGCCCGCGGGCGGCGCGGGACCCCGGAGCTCGGCGGGCCGCTGCCGGCGCCCGGCCAGCGGCTCCTCGAGCGGGCTCTGCGCGGCGGGAGCGGCCGCCCCGGCGCCGGGAACGCCTCGGAGCCGCCGCTCGGGGCTGTGCCTTCGGCGCCCGGCTCGGGGACGCGGGGCTCGGCCGCGGAGCCAGCCCCCGGCTCGTTCAGTCGCTTGCATCGTGCCACGCTTTCTGGCAGGCTGTTCCAGCTCTTCATTTTAGATTTCCAGCCGTAATGTCATTTGGTCTTGTGCCAGCTTGGTAATGCAGTTTAAACGCTTCTCTTTTTCCTCTGATCTTTACCTGTCCGATATATTTACTGAAAACAAGCCTGTCTCCTCTCGGCTTTGTTTTGGGGAACGAAACAGATGGAGCTCTCCGAGTCTCCTCTTGCTCTGCACCGTCTGCTCGTCCCCGTGCCCTTCTCTGTACCTGCTCGGCTTCCTCGAACGCGTGCGAGCCTGCAGCCCCTAGGGGAGCGTTTGCCTCCCCAGACGAGATCGTGGCTCACAGTTATCGCTGGGAGCAAGTAATTCTCCCTTGCGGAGCGCCGCTGACGGAGCGCCTCGCCGGCTCGGGCTGCCCCTCGGCACGGGGCTCCCGGGCAGCGCCGCTTCAGCAGCGCTGCGCTCGCCGGCCGCGCTAATCCCCGGCTTCGCTACTTCAGCTAGTAATATTTCCCGTGTGGTAGCATATCAGATTCTTCGCTCAAGTCTGGCTGCCGTAAATCACCTGTGTTTCATTTGTCTAGGGAAAAAAAAAAAAAAAAACAGTCATCAAAGAGAAATATCAGGTTAAGCTGAACCGATTGAATGTGCCAGTTCTTTCCAAACCCGGGGATGGAAACGTGCCAGTGCACCTTGAGCTGAGCACGCTGGATTCGCTAAGCTTTTCCTGCCTGATAACTTTCCTTCCCTTATATATATATATATATATATATATATATGTTCCCACTAAAGATCCTCTCTGCCCTGCTGTTCAATATGATCACCTCTACTGAAAATGTAGGCAAACTGTTTTTAATTCATTTTTAGACCATATGGAGACTAGTGTCAATCTCAACCCCATTCTCGCTATATAATGACCACATTTCTCCTCCTTTTCTTTTACATTTATCTAGCTGAAACCTTCTGCCATCTGTTTTAATTTCCTTTTCAAAGTCTAAAGCAACTTTACTTTTGACATTTCTCATTCTACCTCTGCATTTGCTGACCTTGGCAAATTGAAGGCGGATGACTGAAGCAAACACTGCCTCCGGTCTCCTGCCCCACCACGCGTCTCTGATGCCACCCTTGTGGCTCAGATGACAGGACAACTCACAGAGCAGGTCCAGAATTGCTGGGCTGAACCTGGCACAGACTTGGCCGCTGTGCAGGACCTGCTTGGTGAGCTGCTCGGTCCGCCCTGGGCAGCAGCAGCGGTTTCCATCAAAGAGCAAAGCAGGTGGGTGTTGCCGACCGTGGGTCCCTTCCAGCGAGCTGATTTCATTCCCAGGCTCTATGAAAACTCAGCTCCTCAGCCTGCAGAGCACCCTCTTGCTGGCCAGACCCGCCCCGGCCTTGCACGCTCCCGGTTAACTCCCCACGTGGGTTTGGAGCTGGGTATTTCTCCCACTCGGTTTGGAGCCGTTCCCGGCAGGGTTCATCCTCCTATTTGTTGCCAGTTTCCATCACATTCAAGTGCTTGGCTCCTCAGCACCGCTCACTCCACTAAGCTGGGCCCTTCAGTTCTCAGTGTTTGCCCTTTTTGAGACGTGCACGCCTTGGTGTGTGATTACGGACAGTGCCGGAGCGGCAGCCCTAATGAGGTACGCATTTAAAAGCTCCTGCTTCTCACCTGGAGTCTTCAGAGGCTCTGGCTGACTCACAGCCCTTTGCTTTAGCCACAGGGAAAGCTCTCCTCTTGCCTTGCGACTCCACCGGCGAAACACAGCATTAATGGAGCAAGACAGTATGAGTATTTTTGTTCCACAGACAACTGAGACACCAAGAGCTTAAAGACCAGGTTTTAAATGACACTCTACTCTATGAAGACTTAAGTAAGTAAGTAGCTATGGTGAACTCCAGAGCTGCCAACTGCACTGCAATCACTGCAGCAGTCCCGCTGCGGTCACCTGGACACGAGGAAGGTGTGCCGAGCTTTGCTTTGCAGCCCAGCTCCCGAAGAAAGAAAAGCGCATCCAGCTGGTGCACGACCCTCGCCCAGACGGGCAGCCAAGGCTCCATACTCGCCACTTACTTATTTAAACACCTTCAAGAACGCAGCCGTTGCCATCTCCTGGGTTAGCTGTGCTGAAGTTGGGCCGTGACCCAAAGCAGTGGGTTACCCCTGGGCGCCTGGGATGCTGCACGTGGTTCCCAGCCCCAGGTCCCCATCCCTGCGGAAGGCCGAAGCTCGCTCCGCCCCGAGAGCACGAGGCCGCGGCTATTGCAGCGCTGTGGCCATGCCGCTGCCCTCGACGGCGGGAAGCTGTTTCCCGGGGACGAGCGGGAGCAGGTTGAGAGCCAGCAGGAAGAGACGGAATAGAAGAGCAAAGCCAATGCCTCTCCTTCTTCCTCTCCCTCTCCCCTCTCTTTAAGACACTTTGGATGGGAAGACGCCGGGCCACGCCATCCCCGCGTGCCCCTGCTCCGCTGGGCACCTACTGCCCTTGGCACTGGCACAGGGCTCATGTGGTTTGCTAGAAGAGTAACCTCCTTGTGAACAGGCTCATTGCTTTGGGATACACAAAGCAGTCTTGTCTTCCACGTGTCCGAGGCTTCTTTTCACGTCTGTTTATTCCTTCACTAGCATTTATTTTTGGCATTGAAAGCAAAACACAACTCCACATTAAAGGGACGGCGTCCAGCTAAAAACCACAGGCTGCACCACCCCTCTGCTCCCCCGAGCAGGAGGAGGCAGCGCAGGAGACCAGCGAACGGGGCAAATGCTAGAAAAGCTGGTCGCCTGTTGGGCATAAAACTGCTTTCTAGTGAAAAAGGAGCAGAGCATCTTCAGAAGCACGTAGCACTGGTCAAACAGGCCGTGGGCTGGATGGCCGAGGCAGGTTTTGCCTCCATACTGATTAACAAAAGTCCTGGGATCACGTTTCCATGTTGCATGTGTCCTGGAAAGGCTTTCCAGCTGGGATTACCAAAGGAGCTCGGGGGGGGGGGGGGTGAGACTCCCCTGGGCCACAACACGGTGCTTGGTTCGTCCCCAGCTGCAGGAGGGCCGCCGGGGCGCTCGCAAAGCCGAACTCCAAGGCACGAAGTTCGAGGCAGAGGTGCTGCGCCGGCGGCGTGCGCGTGGCCAAGGCGGGCGTTCCTCCGGGGAGCGGCGGCGGAGGCATCGCGAGCTCGTCAGACTGGATTTGCAGTAAGCTCGCTTGGGCGCCGTCTGCGTTTCGGGGCTCCGCGCCCCACGCCAGGCAGCGGCACTGCCCTCCGGCAGCGCCGTGAGGGAGCTGGGCGCCCGAGCACGGACGCAGCGCCCGCCGCCGGGACCCACCACCCAACGGCGGCCCCAGCCCCGTCCACCAAACGCCACCGAGACGAGCGGGACGCTGGGCACCGGCCGCACTGCATCCTGCATCAGCGCCTTTGAACTCCACGAAATCAGAGCTGCGGGCTGGCCCGGCGTCGGTGTCGGCAGGGCTCGGCCCCCAGAACCGGGGGAGCAGCCCTGGGACACGGTGGGAATTGCAGCCGCCGGACGGGCTTGCACGCCCAGCGAGTCAGCACGGCATTAACGAGGCGGCACATGCGACGGAGTAAGTGCTGCTGGCGGCTCGGCTGCCTTTGGCAAGGGGCACTTTGAGAAGGATAAAACTGCATTTTCAGTGCGGAGAATCTCCCTCCAGTAATGAATGAGATGCGTCTCCCGGGATGCTGGTAACATACTGGTCTTGTCTTCAGAGAATAGCTGGGGGCGAGGGCCTTGCACTGCTGAACGGTCCAAACAAAACGCGTACCCCTGAGTAGCAACTTAGTCCAGACCCAGGATTTACAAACGCAGAAGTAGCCACTGGGATCCATGAATCCGATTAGTCCATGAATCTAGGAAGAACAGGCAATTTCGTATTTTTTCCTTTACATATAAAGCATCATTAAAATAATTAGAAATCCAGATGCATTGTATCTATAACTGACAAATTAGGAATTTGGTGACGGTTGTTCAGGAACTCACAGCCTCCTTGCAATACCAATAATGATTATCTATAGCCCAGTCTGCAAGGAAATTAGTCCAGAAAAAGTGAGTGGTTATAACGTAATACGGTCACCTCAAGGGAGAAGCCTAGCGCAAGGTGCAGGCAGCCAAGACATCACACCACTTTCTTGTCTTGAATTAGGAAGTTTTTTGTAAGCTGTGCCTGTGTATTTTGTACAGAATGTCCTGGTTCCTCTGTAACACGTACTCATTTTATTCCTGATGAATTTCATTGAAGTTTTACCCCTGATTTATGCTTAACAGCCGAGGCAGAACCATGCTGCCATTTATATATAACCTCCTTAGCTGTCTGTCCACGGGGATGTGCCGCTTTGCAAGAGGATGGCTTGAGAGGCGAGCGCTTAGTTTTGATGCTATTACCATGGCATCCGGACAAGCTACATGCTGCATGGGCACAAGGTATGAAAGTCCCTGCCCTTGAAAAGGGCCAAAGAGGAAAACACCAGAAGGCGGGAGGTAAAACGGAGCCGCAGAGGAGAGCAGGAGCTGCCCGACGTCACGTGGCAGGCGGCGGAGCGAGGCAGGAACAGAGCCCGTCTCTCGGCCCTGCCTTTCGCCCTTTCTGTTGCTGCATGTGGATGCGATGTACCTTTAACTAGGAGCTTAATCCAAATAAATAAAATCTTTTTTCCCCTCTTATTTTTCAAGAGAACGCTCTCTGCTAGTTGTGCAAACAATTTTTTTCCCCATGTATACCTGTCTCCTGCGCTGAAGACATCAATCTTTGCATGGATTGGATCCTAATAAAGCAAAGCGCGCTTAGAAAAGAACATGTTTTCCATTTCTTCTTCTAACGCTCCTTGTCACAACCGCCCTTGCTTAGCCCTGCGACAGTTTGCGGCTGCAGCCCCAACGCACCGCGCAGCCCGTCCCATCACCGCGGGCCCCCGGAGCCGTTCTGGCGGCAGCACCAGCCTGCAGCCCCTCCGCCCCTGCGGCTGCCGCACGCTGCCCAGCGCCGGAGTCTCCAGTCCCCAGTCAGTTTATGCACAAAGAAGTACTTCAATCATTGTAATGATAATGTAGGAAAGAACAGTCCATTAGCAAAAATTGCTCTCTAGAATGCACAAATTATTTCATGTTTCCATCAATATAAAGATCTATTGATCATCTTAAAAGAAAATAAAAAGTTCTGCCCCAGTGCTGACCCCCTTTACCTTAATATGCTGGTACCAAGGATAACAGTATGGGATACCGCGGTCAGTGCTGTTTTCTTTCCCAGCAAGGAAATTTCACTGATACAGCTGAGAAGGACTGGGTTTTCACCACCATTAAGGACTGCGTGACTGGTCCAACTCCACTAATATTTTCTTCATAGAGTCAGATTGTACTAGTCTAGTCTTAACAAAAAGAAATCAAGATTAAATGCAATATATTCTGAAGCAGTGAAAACTCCTAGCAACAGTTGAAAGGGAAGTGGAATTCATAAATGCCTCCTTCATCTTCATCAAATTACTACCCAGCGCAGTTGCATTCATTAATAACAACACGCCTTATATCACATTGTGAAAATCCATTAGCAATAAATGCTTTAAAATGTACACCAGGCTGTAATAGATGATTTATTGAAGGCTAAAACAATTAAACGGTATAAGCAGAGTGTGCATTTTTATGGACTACTGAGCTTGCCAGAATGCTGTTATGGTATATTCAGAAATGGACTGCTGCACGGTGTAACTAAACTTTTTTCTTGAATTCAGCCATCTACATTAGCCAGGGGTAGTGCAAGCTGACCGTACCCTCTGAGCGTTTCTGCGTCTCGGGCCCCCGCACACCTCCCCCGGCCCCGTGCCGATGCCCGTCGCCGAGGTCGCCTCCCGCGGCGTTTGCTCCGGGCCCGGACTGCTGCTCCGGGCCGAGGCCGGGGCGAGCGAGCCCCTGCGAGCCGGCCGGGACGCGCTCCGGCTGCGCCGTGACAGCCCCTCGCAAGGAGGACCCTGGAAGCAGTTGGCCCCGGGAGAACCAGGTTCACCAGGACAGGCACCCGCTGCGTCGTGCTTTCGCGCGCTGTTTGCCGCAGACACTTACATTTTGCTCTCTTTCATTTCTCGTTTCTTTAAAAAAATACCAGTTAAGCGCGGATCCCTGCCAGGTGCTCGCTGCGAAAGCACTAGACGCCCAGAGGAAATTCAGAGCTGCGATTCCTCCGTTACCTTCACGCAACCCGTCGCCAGCCTCGACTACCACCGCGCGCGCCGTGCTGCACCGGCGGCCCGTCCCCGTGCCGGGGGCCTCCGCCACGAGGCCTGGCCACAGCGTGTTAGACCGACGGCTTGCAGCCGAGACGGGAGCTCCGGGATTGCTTTTGTCCGAGCACAGCTAGAAAGCACGGCATTACACGGGCCAAAGCGCAGAGAAGAGCAGCCACGGGTGCTCGGTGCTACGGCGCCGAAGGGCAGCTCATGGCGGGGACACGGGAACTGGAAAATGAAGTGCACGTTTACACCCCGTGACAGCCTCGCTGGAGAGTTCATGGCTTTCAGGCTGGGCCAGAGGGAAGGGCTAAAATCCCTCGGGAGCAATGCCAGGCCGCGTGCCTGAATTACGGAGAAGCGCGTGTCCGCGCTCGGGACGGCTGGTTCGCCTCGCCCGGCCACGCGACGGCCGCTCGGACGAACGCTGGCGAGACGGCGCGTGGCGTCTCGCCGGCGCCGGCGCTCTTGGCCGCGGCGTCCCCCCGCCCCGGTTGGCTTCCCGTTTCTCTGCTCTTGGTCCCCACGAGGGAAGAAAGGGGCTGGAGGGGGAGCGGGAGCAGGAGGCAGCGGCTGGTGCCCCGGGGGCAGGAGAGGACCGGCCGTGGGGCTGCCGGGAAGCGGGAGGGTGGCAAAACGGGAGGGTGGGCTAAGCTGAGGGGGACAAAAACGGGCGAAAGCGAGCGGGAGGAAGGCAGAGAGGAAAGGTGTAACGAGGGAGACCACAGCGGGCAACGGGCAGCAGCACCCGGACGGACGCAGAGGCTGGGGCTTGTTGGGAAAAAGCAACCAGTGAGAAAAAACTTCAGGAATATTGTGCAAAAGGCAAAAAATAAAAAAGGCACTTTCAGCCACACCACAGTGCCGAGCAGCGCCGGCCGGGAGGTTTGGAGCTGGCTTTAATGGCACGGAGAGCACTGGTTCCAGCTAGCAGCGTGGCCGCCCGAGAAACAGGACCTGCGCCCCGGCCTCCACGGGCGCCGCAGAGGTGCTTGCAGCCTCCGGAGAACCAGGCTTGACACGGGCCACGGGACGTGATGCCACGCTACGACCTCGAGCCCCGTCAGCCCTTCTCCTTCGGGCTCTCGATGTGTCCGTCTAAGCTCCAGCAGGGGCAAGAAGCATCTGCTTTGCTGGTCGAAGTGAAATGTTTGGCTTATTGGCAGGGCTTGTTTGGCTTGGCTGTCGCTGCTCAGGCGCTGTTATTAGAGTAAGCAATAAAAACGCATTAAATACTCGCAACTACATTAAAACAACACGGAGCCTGCAACACAAACCAAAAAAAGCAAGAGGCCTGAGCACAGAGACTGCCGTCTCTCGTCCAGTCCTCCGCGCCGGCGTGGCGACGGCAGAGCCGGCGGTCACGGCGCGCTGGGGAGGTGCGGGAGCTGCACGCCGCGCTTGGCTCCTGCCCTGCACGCCACGGGGCTGCCCAGGGTCAAACAGGGCGCAGATACTTTGCTCTGATGCCAGATGCCAGTTCAGAAGTGCTGAGCCCCCAAACTGAAGGCTCTGCCAGCACCTTGCTCCGGTGCAACGTGCCCAGAGGCGATGCGTGCCTGTCCTCAGCTGTGCCTCCACCGGCCTTGTGCAAACCGCCGTTAAAGATGAGCATGTGCCACTGTGCATCTAACTGCTCTTCCTCCACGGGTTTCTACAACATGTTGCCAGCTGCCAGACAGCCCCTGAAGTGCTGCAGCCGTAGGGAAGGAAGCTGAGCCGGTCCCCACCAGCCACCACCAGCACCACACAGCAGTCAGGACTTCTGCTGGCCACCACAAACTGGGTGACATGGACATGGACATTGATTCTGGCTGGTCAGAGCTTGACCTTGAAATCCTTGTTCACCTCAACAGCATATCTTCACATGCTGCTACGATTAATTGGATGCATTTCAGTCCTCCACTGCTTCTTGGGGCTTCTTGTGCAAAAGCAAGTCCCCACACCTCAGCAGCGCTTTGCAAACCTCAAGGCCCATTTCACACAAGAACCTCTCTTTGACCTTGCTGCTGCTCATAGCCTAAACAAGCAAGTGTCTCAGCAGTCCATCCGCGAGGTTGCTCAGTCTCAAAGAACCTGGTTTCACTGCACTGATCTGCAATGCAATGCCCAAGAGCCTCACCTGCCAGCTCCTCTGGGGAGGGAGATCTGTTTCTTAGGGACAACCTCCCACATTGGTCGAAGAAGTATTTAACAGTTGTGACCGTCTTTGTCCAACTCCTTGCAGTCTGGTTATGCCTTATGGCATCTACCAAAGACCTCCAGATCCTGTGAGCTGTTGCCTGCAGCAGCGTGGAAGATTTCACCCCCCTTTTTCTCTCTAGCAAATGGCTCCCAGAACAACTCTGCAATGCTGCTGTCACCTTCTGTGGCTCCCTGCAGTGCTATGGCTAGATGACATTTCCACACTTGCCCAGTTTCTGCCCAGACGTTTTTGTTTTTTTTTTTTTTTGACCACGTAATAAAGGGTAGATTCAGCATCGAGAGAGGTCTGTCACCTGCCCAGGCCAGCGCTTGCTGCTCTACCATGGCTTTCGCAGGTCTATCAGATTTCTTGGTTTCTTCTTTGGACTCGAGATAGGACTCCTTGGCTCCTGCAATCATTCACTTGCCCATTTGTTAACCTGATTTTAGCCATTTGTATCCTTGCATTTCTCCTGTACCATGAAACCCACAAGGGCACGCTGCGTTTGGGCGAGGTGGACAAGGAAGGTGTCTAAGCGTCACCTCAACACGGGGAAAGCGGCACGAGGACTGCCCGGCAGACACAGCCGTCCGTCAGCTCGTCCGTTGTTCCTGTTCCGAGCCGTGGCTTTGAGAAAGCGGTGTGAACTACGGGAACTGGATCACTGGCTTGAGCAATGTCAGCATGTCCCTTTGAGGACATTCGCACCCCCCCGCCATGAAACGCCGAGTTATTATTTAACAGCAGACCTCACACAGAGGAATGTTTTTCTGTATTCATGACCTCTAACAAGTATAGCAATTGTTTACTATACTCTGAGCAATCCAGAAGGAGCTATAATGTGATAATTATAGAGAAACCTTCCTAAAAATATATTTCTGATGCATCAGCAAAAACTCAGCAGGCCCCTCCAGCTGGCACCGAACGCAGGAGTTAAGCCCAAATTGAGACTCAGATCATGCACTACATTTTGTGCAGCTGTGCAAAGGCTCCAGCAAAGAGCTGCGGAGCAGGCGCCTCGCAGTTACGGAGCGAAGGGCAAGAAGAAGGAGAGAGGCAGGGCATGGCAGGGAACACAGGCTCTTCTCTCACTGCTTAATGACACACGGAAATACTAAGCCCATTTTCAAGATGGATAAACTGAGGCACTGGAAATCAGTATATCGATATTTTCAGATCTGGCCAGTGACTTGCCAGGATCTGTTTTTAGAGATCTCATCTGAGTCCGAGCTGTGCTGCTTCCCAGAACTGCTGAGCCTCTGCATTTTGTATGGAGTGAGATGATTCACTATCACTGTTTTATTTTATTCCGGCACACCAGAATAGCATCGAGAGGCTAAGGCAAGGATCAGCCCCTCCCTGTGCTCAGTGTTAACAAATGCTGACTCATGTTCTTGAGGAAGCATCTACCAGGGCTTCAAACATTACCTTGTTGTAGCAGAGCCACCAAAAAGCCATCCTTGTGTCAGTGCTGCCCCGGGCCCCGAGGCTGCCCTGAGCTCATCACAGCTGTTTTAACTAATCAGGCTGTGACAGGGGAATGCCAGAGGCACAGGTGTCTGCTTTCCTCCAACAGCAGCCTTCAGGAGACCGGCTAGATCCTTCAGGGAGTCTCCAGGACCTCTGTAACACCTAACCACTTGCATGCCTCAGTTTCCCCACCTGACGAAAGGCTGGAATGACAGTTCCTCCACATGGGGCTGCGTTCAGGTTGGGAAAACACTTTCTGCACCTTGAACGACAGCTTCTGTGGAAGCACAGACTGTCATCTATTGCTTCAGTTAAAAAGAAGCGTGTGTTTTACAACCACAGCCTGTTTATACTTCCCCATCTTACAGGTCTCTCCCTAAAAAGAACGTGGCTCCGGAGGCTCGTGGATTTTGGCCCAGCCGGTCGAAGGAGCGGGCTCAGCAGCCCTTCTGCTGCACACAGTGCTTCTGTGTGACCGCGCAGGCTGTGTTTGACTTGCCTGAACTTGAACCGTCACCGCTGATTGATTGGCTTCTAAAAATACCCAGCGGCCATGGCTGGAAGTCCAGGGAGCTCTTGTTGATGTAGGTGGAGACCTTCTTGCTGGTAAGAGGCTAAGACAGACATCTGACACCCAGGCTCCTTCGGTGGCCGCTCCAGCTCCATGCTCTGCTGCTCTGGCGCCGGGAGGGACAGCAGAGACCCACGGGCCGGCGAAGACCTGGCTGTGGCACGCTCCCCAGCGCCCAGCACCGCGGGGCGGAGGAGAGCCCTCGGGGCAGCCCGGCAGCTCGCTTCCCTTCCTGGAAGCGGTTCAGGGCCCGTGGCGCTGGCAGCCCAGGCTGTTCTAGCTGAAACCCCGAAGGGCGTCCTGGAAAGGGAAGGGCTCACGGGGGCTCGGGAGAGCGGCGCCTCCGGGGCGAGGGGCCTGAGCAGCCGCAGCGATCCCCCTGCAAAAGGGGGGAAAAGCAAAGAAAATGAATAGGTGCGGTCAGGAGCAAAGCACTCTCTGGGGGGTGGATGGGTCCCAGCCTGCCAGGTGCTAGGAAGGGGCGCAGGGAGCACCAGGTTGGCCAAGGATGTTCCAGCCAGGCAACGGGCACCACCGCGGGCAGGTCTCGGGCCTTTCCGATCGCTTATCTCCCAGCACCAAAGCTGACAAAAGACACAGCGAGTTCAGTCTAATATACACATGAGACATTGCCACGGTACCGAACGCGTTTTAGCACAGCAGGATCTTTTCTAAATGACACATTGAGTTGAGTTCAAACCTAAATAATAAAGCCTGCTTTGGCCTCCCTGGAAGAACAGCTGGACAGCTGCCTACGGACTCACCACTGGAAGAGCAGGAGCGCGTGGCTGGAGAGGATCGTGCTGCCGGCCGCCTGCTCTCATCTCACGGCACCGTGCACGCGGCCGCTCACCGTGGGCTGTGTGCCGGGGGCCGTCCCCACGACAGGACCCTGGCCCAAAGGCTGCTGCAGAGCCTCCAACTCCGACGGTCAGGGGTCTTCTCATTTCCACCTTAAATGCCGTACACGGCAGTTTATAATCAGACTGTCGACGAAAGGTTAGCTTGCATTTATGCGACGTCCTTCCTCGGGGTGCACCTACGGAAAGCAGTCCTCTGGCGGCCGCTCTGCCGGGCCACGCGAGCCGGGTGCCTGTGGCTGCTCCCTGCGAGCGTCGCCTGCTTGACGACCATCCGTGTCCTCTTTGGATCCGTCCTTCCGACCAGGGATGACGAGGAGCGACTGCGGCTCGCCAGGCGAAGGCTCAGCGGTTCCTCGTGCGCTGGCAGGAGCGCTGCCATGTCCCCACTGCAAATACCTCACCCGATGTACCCATGAGCTCATTTGCCTTTGTGTTTAGTCTTAAATAGGGTATAAAGCAGGCTCTCCGCTGTTTCACTTCATTTTATTTTAGGTTTGTTATGTGGAAAGAGGAGGGTAGTTAAACTGTCTTTTTAATTAAATTCCTTTAAATCTTTGAAAACAATAAAGAAAGAAAGATAGCAAACAAATAAGACAGGAGAATTACCATGTGTATGAGCAGAGGTATTTTTTTCCCGTAACACATTTATATATAAATCTCTTTTTCAAAAAAAGTGCAAAATTTCTCAGTTACTCGGTCTGTCTCCTGGGTAACTCTGCGTCTCACAAGAGCAGCCTTGTGCCGCCGCTCTTTAGTGGGACACGAGTCTTGGGAACTCTATTGAAATCCTTCTTTAACTAAAAAATATTCCCAGTTTCTTGAAGGACTGCAGCCTTCTCCCATTGCTTCTCCTTCACCTCCACAGAACTTACCAAGTGAAAAGGCTGCGAGCACCTCCAGCCACCCTGAACCAGGGGCTCCGAGCTGTGGTGCCGCCTGGGTACAGGGACTCCACAGGTCTGTGAAAAGCAACTAAGATCTAAGGTTAGCGAGGAGGCGGGAGATAGGCTTAGGTTTGCTGGGAAACGGTTCGTTCCTCCCGCGTCTGTTTGTTCTGCAGATCAAGAAGCGGGTGGGAAGCACTGCCTTAGCCAGAGGGGCCTGACGAAGCCTTCACCCGCCGCGTCTCCGCCGGCTCGTCCAGCCGCGCAAAATAACGGCGGGAGGTTTTCCGAGGAGCTCAGAGCAAGCTGACATTACGCTGTCGGCTGGGTATGATTTTGGCACCTAACTTGTGATCCATCCTAAGGTGGCACGTTTGAGCAAGGAGAGGCACCTCCAGTTAGCTCGCAGCAGCTACAGGGCGAGATTCCACCCGCTCGGCCGTGGGAGCGAGCGCGTCCGCCGGCTGCCGCGGCAGGGCCGGGACGTGGGGGCACTGGAGGCACCGAGTTTTAACCCGCCAGGTCCTGTCCCCGTGACCGTCGGCCTGGCTGCGGCTGGCTGCAAGCAGCACGGAGCGGACCTAAACCACCGCAGCCTGTTGCGCAGGGCGCGTTGAAAAACCCCAGCACCAAGACTGGGACGCGCTGGCCACCTTCCTCGTGGCTCCAGGCTCGCCCAGCGCCCGGCCCTGAACCAGCGCGGAGCGAAACGCAGCCCGCGTCCCGGGGGCTTTGCACGCTCAGCCTCTTCGACGTACAGGTTTCAGAAGTGAGGTCACCGACCGTCACGGGCCACTTGCGCCGGCTCCCGAGCGGCTCCCGAGCCCTGCCCAGCGCCTGCCCGTGAGCAGCCTCTCCGTCCGGGTCCCTGCAGCTCACCCTGCCCTCGCTGCTCGCTACCGCGCCTTCGCGAACGAGGAGCTGCCGGCGCTCCCGGGGCAGCGCCGCCGCCGCCGGCCCGCGACTCGCCGCGCGGGACGGGTTCAGCCCCGGCTGCGCGCGCCAGCACCGCGCCTGCTCCCTGCCCGCGTCGGGAAACCGCCGCTTCCCCGTCTCCCCTGCAGCCTGTGACCTTTAGCCGCTTTTCCCTGCTTATCGAGTCAAGGAATTTGGGCAGCTCCGAACCGCTTGCTTTGCATTCGCACCCCCCTCACGGCCCCACGGCGCCCGGCTGCCTTTGGGAAGATTTATACCCCGGTGCCCCTCCACGTCCTTCCTCTGCGGGCTGTGATTTACCATTCCGGCTTCCTTATCGCTCTATAGCACTTCCTCCACGTTTGCCTTTATGGCTTCTCCTTTTCCCTCTTGGAAAGCGCCAGCGAGTCGCGTTTCCGTAACGGCAGCGGGAAAAATCTCGCCCGGCGGAGAGGCGCCGGCGAGGGCCGCGCGAGCCCGAGCGGCGGCCGAGGCCGGCCCGGCGCGCCGGCGCGACTTGCAGCCCGACTCGGGGCCCTCGCCCAGGCGCTCGCGCCCGCTCCGCTAGCGCCGTCCTCGCTGCCCCGCTCCTCAGCAGGCCCCGCTGCAGGGATCAAAGCTGCTAGTAAAAGACCTCACGGATGTTTACAGTCATAATTACACCTGATCCTTAAAGGATTTCACAGGCAATTGAGTCACATTATTCGTTTCGTATTGACCCTTCCTGCCCGGGTGTCCGGGTTGCTCAACGGCACGAACCAAAATAACCGACTGCCTCGTGGGTTACGATTTCAGAGGAGTCTTTAGAGAGCGTTTTAAACTCGAATCATCCCGAAGCACAGGCATGCAAGGCAGGTAACGAAATGTCTTTTTAGCTGGCTTTTAAACTCAAAAAAAGGAGGGAAAAAGTTTCTGCAAACGTTGCCTCTGTAAAGGGATGCGCATGGCCAAGACCACAGGGCCGCCGCTGGAGATGTTGCAGCAGCCTGGATTAAAGCAATTCCACCCAAATTAAGGCATCCCTGGGTAAGAACACACAACCTCGAGCCCTCGAGGGGAAATTTTGGTTACCAGCGTGAGTTAATACCGATCTGGGTGCAACCAGGACTCCAGCATGCAAGATGCTGGGCAGAAAACCAGGGGAAAATTGTAAGCCCTGATTCAGCCTGCATTTCCCAACAGAAAAACAACAGACCGGCACTTAGGGGTGAAATTCCCCCAGGACACAGTAAAGAGGAGGTAGGGCAGGTCTCAGCTGGGAGCAGGAGCGGGAGCTCGAGCCGTGCGCTTCCAGGGGACGCTCCCGCCAGCGGCGCCTGGGGACCCCGGGGCGGCAGGAGAGCAGAGCCTCGATTCGTACGATATTCCTGGGCAGAGTTCAACTGCACAGAAGATCGCTGCCTGTCAATTTTCAGCCCCTTTTCTCTTCTCACCTACTTCAGCTGTTAGCACCAAGGAGAAATAAAACTATATCCAGGTACCCTTCCAAATTCATCTTGAAATGCCTTCGTGCAAAGGGAAATAGTTTCGTATCTTCAGATTTCACATGGGAATTTCTTTCAGATTTCTAATGTATACGTTTTTCCAACAGGAAAAATTAAGTCTGACTGTAAGGCTAATCACATCTACTACTTTTGTTTGTAAGGACAACGCCTGCCTTTGAATGCCCATGAAATAAATGAGGACAATAAAGGATTATACACTCGACCTGCACGGAAGAGCTGACAGACAACGATGGCACCGAAACTCTGACTTTCACGAGCATTTCTACACCTCAGAGACTGGGATTTCACAGTTATCTCCCCGTCTAGTTAGAGGGAAAATACTAGTTATCTCTTCATTATGATACAGCAACTTTCATCAAACTGTTCAGTAGTTACAGCTCTGTCCTGAAAGTCTATTTGCGCAATGCAGTAGAAGCAGATGCAATACCCGCGCTTGCAGGAAACGCGCCGCGACGTCAGGGCGCGCTGCCACGAAGCACGGCGGCAGGCCTCGCGCCCGCGGAGCCCCCGTCCCGCCGCGGCTTCGTCGCGCGCTCGGAGCGCCCCGCCGAAGCCGGCCGTAGCACGCAAGGGGCTCCGGCAGCACCCGGCCCTCCTTCACCTGCTCTGCCGGCGGAAAGTTAGATCCACTCGTTCCTACGTGACCTGTTTCAAGTAATACTGAATTACCGACATGTTACTAAAATTAGGCTAACAAATAAATTACTTTGTAGCTGAGCTGATAAAATGGGACTGTTTACATATGATTTAATCCCAGAACGAAGATTACAGACTACTTCAAACACAGCCTTTGCCCAACATGTCATACAAAACCCCGTTTGGTTGCGACAAGGCTGCGAATGACTTTAACAACCTTGTTAATCACAGACTGAGACTGGAAAAGAGCCGATTTGGCACCAGGTGCGCCATTAGTAACAACCGGGGGCGAAGGGGGAATGCAAAAACGCCTTAGCTTGGAAGCCGAGGAGAAGGCTGCGAGCCCCGGAGCCGCGCCAGGCCCGGAGGCGGCGCAGGAGCGGCACCGGCGAGGGACCCGCTGCAAGGCGCCGGCGCGGCGGCCCGCGCGCGCGCGGCCTTCGGGCAGCGCCGCCTCCGTCCCGCTCGTGTTTGAACTGACGCGACGCCCAGCGCTGCGCCCGTGCGAAAAGCCTGCCGACGTCCCTGGGAAGGCGGAAGCCCTAATGAAGTGCTTCCCTTTTCACAGGATCACAGGATGGCTGAGGTTGGAAGGGACCTCTGGGGACCATCTAGTCCAACCCCTGCTCCATCAGGTCACCTACAGCATGGTGCACAGCATCGTGTCCAGGCGGGCTTTGAGCATCTCCAGAGAAGGAGACTCCACAGCCTCTCTGGGCAGCCTGTTTAAGGCTTTCGGTGGGTTCCTGTTCTGGATGAAACAAGGCATAAGGCTGATGTTCCTTTCCCTTAGCCAGGGCACCACGTGTGTATCTCTAAAGACATGGTCAGGTCCTTCCCTAGAGTTGGGCTATGCTCATGACCGGGAGGCCCCAGCAGATGCCCCATGTGTCACCGTGTCCCCCCTCCTGCCCTCCAGCCCCTGGCGGCGTGTGCCCTGGCTCCACAGGGCCCAGGGTCAGGCACCTGGCCACCACCCACAACAGCCATGGGCTGCCAGCGGCCCTCCTGGGTGCCTGCACACCTCCTCACCCGACCCGCTGCCCACACCCGCCTGCTGTGATGGACCACCTCTCAGGTTTCAATCCTTGCTTTGCAAAAACCGGGTCTAGCTGGGGAGCGTGGGCCCCATCAGGGTGGTACATGCCATGTCAAGGTGGTGCCCGCATGTCCGGGTGGCACTTTCAACCACCGTCCTTTTCCCAAGGACACAACACAGAGGTCAGCACAGCTGCTCCCACCACTGCTCTCAATCACTGCTCTGATTCAGCATGAAAGTTTTTCTGAGGTTTCCTGAGTCCCATCACCACAGTGCCCAAATATCCCCCTGTGAAACAAAGCCCCCCCCCCGCAGCAAGGCGTGGGGCCAATGCACAAGAAACACCAGTGGAGTTACAGAAGAAAAAAGCAATCCTGGCGCCCAACACTCCTGGCTCTGCAGCCCATCTTTGGAAAGCAATTCTGAAATCCCTCTCATCAAACGGGGCTCTTGAAATCACCTGTCATATTCTACAATGTTGGTCACATCTCTGCCCCAACGGTTGTGCAGTCAAATCCTAGTTTATGGTCCATATTCCCGAGCCTTTAGCTGCTGCAATTTGATGCCCGCTGAAGACTCAGGCAATTGCAGAGCGTACACAGAATTCTCCTTGTTATATCGCATGTGCTTCATCCCGTTTGGGTTTTATTGTATATTCCATCCTATTAATGCCTTATGGTTCAATAGGCTCTCCCATGTGTAGGCCTATGTTTTAGAAATGTAAATGAAGCTCAAGAACATCATCAAGACTGCCAGACTCCCCTGGCCTTTTAACTGCTCTAACAACCAGAAGTTGTCCTTCAGCTACCAAGTGGTGCCTGCATGCTCTTGCATGAAGCCCATGTTCTCCCACAACAGAGGAGGCCACATCGGTGCAGGACCAGACGAGTTTATCCCTCGCACTTCCTCTGGCACGCACTGGATAAGTGCTTTTTTCCCCAGAGTTTGTACCCCTTCACAGCCTAGAGCCCGGTACTGATTTCCATGGGAAACTCTGGAGAGGGACAGAGCTGAAAAATCCACTGCAGTGGGGCCAGCTCCACTCCAGCCCCTCTTCCCCTGCGATTCTCGAGCATGTCAGCCACAGACACCCTCCTTTCCTGTCGGGGTGCCACGGTCGCGGTGAGAAAAGCAGGAAATTCTCCCCAGGGCAAGTGTGCGAGCTAAGACCCATCATGCGGCGAGCGACACCTTCTCTGCACAGAGCTGCCGTACACCCACATTTTCCTGGATCCTTGTTTGTTCTCCTCCAAGTTTGGTCTGGCAGAAGTTGAGACATTATACGTTTGTCTAAGATTCCTGGATGTCCAGCAGCCAAGTTGGGAGCGGTAATTGCTGGACATCTGGAAATCCTTCATCTGTCACACGCGCAGAGATCCATCCTCCCACACGCTCGTGTGGCCCGGGGAGATCTGAGCCTGCGCTGTGCTCGTACAGCAACGCCAGTGCCCAAGATCAACCGCACTGAGCATGCACGTCCGACGCTTCCTGGGAAGGCTGGACTTGTTGTACCAATTACAGTGTAGATTTCTGGATTTCTGGAAGACTAATTACCTCAACATGACTTTTAGCAAGTCGTCTTGTGCCTCCATGTGTCAGGAGGATGTTGTCACAAATCTCCAAAGTTCTGCAAAAGCCTAGGACAGGCATCATTTCGGCTGGATTAAACAGACCGATGAATAGCAACAAATAACACAACCAGCGTGACCTCGCCAAGTATTTGCAAGATCTTGTTCACTTGTGTTATTCCCAAATATGATTCGGTTTGGATTCCTGGTGGGCCACTGCACTTCGAGCTATTGAAGGCAGCTGTTCAGCTTTGGTTAAAACTGATTTCTTGTTGTGTTAGGTAACTGAGCCCTGCTCAGTGTTACCGGTGATTGACTCCTCCACTCTTCCCACTCCAAGGATTTATCTGAAGCCAGCAACAGCCAGCAAATACTCACTTTAACTCCTGTCTTTGGCAGCTCGCTCCGGCAGTAAGTGTTTTCAGGCAGTTTGAGAAGTGAGTGTCACTTACATCAGCTCACTCGAAAATCTTGACTCCCCTTTCCTGCCCATAACCCCTCCTGCAAACTCTAGGCCATGGATTTTAATAGAGTCTCCAAGGAGGTGTGAGGGCTCCTAGCTGCGCTCGTTTAGTTGCTGCTGATTTATCTCATCTCCTTTCAGAGCAGCAAACGGTAACCGCTTCCTGTGCTGTCGTGTTTGCCGGCTGCGTGACGTGTCTCCGGCACCGAAGGAACGTGTTGGAGGCCAAGCCACGATGGCCGCGCGCAACGTCACGGGGATGGAGCCACCACCCAGCGGCAGCTCCGCTCCGGGACAGCCGCCTCGCTCGGCCTCTCCCAGCAAGCAGCGATTACACGGCGCAAACCACACGGAGAAACCCTGCGCCAGGTCCTGCTCGCAGAAGGCCTTTAGGCACCCACCGTCACAGCTAGCGAGGGGTCTCGAGGAAAGCGGTTGCCCCAGGCGCGTCGCGCAGCAGCGCACGGTGCAGCAAGGCGCTTCCGGAAGACGACGCTTCGTTAGCGCGAGGAAAAGCACCGCAATGCGGCCCTCAACGCCGCGCTTCATTACGTCCCGCTCCAGGCCTGCGCGCCGCTCAGCTGTATCCTCATGCGAGAGAGGCTCCGTGTTCCGGGTGCTTCTCCTTCTTGCCGTTATTTGGGTAGTAATCACGGATTTTTTGCAAACTTAGCAAGCAGCATTCCTCAAGGGAGGGGGACATCGAGACACAGACAGACATTTTCTTCTTGGCTGTAATTATGTGTTACATTACTGTTGGCTTTTAATGAACAAAATAAGTGATTTAATCTTTTATAATTACACACTTGTTTAAAAAAAGCTGCTCTAGGTGCCTTTTGCAGCGTGCTTGTCCTGCCTCCTGCACGGGCGTCCCGGCGCTCTCCTCAGAGCGCGGATGTGCCACGACGGGCATTCGCCGGCCTGAAATCCTCCGACGTCGGGTTGTGCCAGTCCCTGAATTACAGACTCGACTTTTGCAAATGACTGGTTTGCAAAGCTGAGGCAGCCATCGTTTCAAAGGCTGGGAAATGAATATATCAAACATCAGCATATGTGGATTTTATTTATAAAGATCTAATTAAATTTTGTTCTGTAATTTCAATATACAGGATACACACGCATTGCATGTTTTTTTCTTTTTCTCTTGGCCATAAATGCAAGCAATATACCTTCTAATTCTCCTCCTCTGTAACGTGCCTGTTTCTTGTACTGCTGAAGTAACATCTCAGCCTTTTGTAGTCTGCTACAGTACACTATAGAATTTTTATTGTATGCTACAGTTTGGTTTGGAGATCATCCAACAAAGTGATCTGCTTCTTCTTAAAAAATATAAAACAAAATACTGCATTTTTTGTAATGTGCATAAAGCCATACAGAAATCCAAGCACGGAAAATAAACACAACGTTGCCAACACGAAGCACTTAGCAGTCCTGTCCCGGGCCGCAAAATCACGAGTTTGCCTTTCAAATCACGAGATTTCAAAGAAACGTAATTTGGGGTTTCCTCTATTCGCCCTTCTTCCTTTTAAAACCTTTCGGTTGCGCTCAAGCTACTCGATACAACCACGAAGGTTGCAAATTCACCTTTAGTTGCAACGAACGCTGAAACCCTCACGTAAGAACAGGCTCGCGGGCACCGGCAGCGCCCCGGACGGGCACGCAGGCGCCTTCCAAATCCCGGCTCGTTTTCCGGACTCCCGTGCTCGGGGCGGGCTGCGGCCGGGTCCCGGCCACGGCTCGGGAGCTCGGCGGGGCCGGGGCTGGGGACCCCCTCTGATCACCAGCCAGGCCCGCGCAGCGTCCGCGTTCGTCCCGAGCACACGCTTTACGTGCCGGACCTGCTAGACCTCGGTCGTTTGCTCCGGCACAGACCGCAGGCTGTCAGCGGATTTGTGAGGAGGATTAGCCGAGATCCTCAGCTCTGAGAAAAATTAAGATGAGATCAGGTGATTAAACCATTTTCACCGTCTCTGCCCAAGGCGTGCTCTAATGCCCTGCGTTTGCTTTAATGTTCAGGGAAGACACGGGTTCCTCAACAACCCGTTTCATAGGTATTGCTGAAGACCACTGAGGGTTATTCTGGATTTACAGCAATGAAGCTAAAGGGAAGATTAGGATTTGCCTATCCTCGACGATTAGGTAGGAGCAACACAGGGAGTGAACTGAAAGCACAACAGTTACTACCAAATTGCTCCCCAGAATAAAACTGCATTAGGGCAAAGGCATTCTCTGTTCAGAATAAAGCGTCGGATTTAGGGACAGGTACTTTAGTGCAGTATCTGCTTGCTATTTCCTAACTCCGCACTAGTAAGCACCGCGCTGAAGATTTAGCAAGACGGCCGCTTCCCTCTCTGCCTTCTGGGCACCGCGGACGCGGCCCTCCGCCCTCCGTGTTTCGCAGCCCGGCTGGCCCAGCGCGGGCTCCTGCCGGGCTCCCCTGCACCATCTCCTTTCGGCATTAGCTTTTATGGCTAACCTCTTGATTTATTTAAAATGGAAAAAAAAAAAAAGCGCACAGCAAAGAAAAACAAGCGTTTGTAGGAGCACGCCAGCGTTTTCCATACATGCCTTCCCCGTGAGTCAGGGTCCGTCCCGTGCGCTGACACATGCTGCAGACTTGCACCAACACGCGGGGCAAGGCGTTAGGCGAGCACAGCCCCGGCACACGGGAAACACCGAGAGAAAGCAAGGAGAAAACTGTTCCCTCCTGGGAACTACCAGATGGGACACGCTTTCCCAGCAATTTTCTCCCAGAACGTCAGCACGCTGCTCATCTCGCTCCACCCTGTGAAAACTGCATTTATAAAAAACAAAACAAACAACAACAAAAAAACCCCAACTGCATTTATTATTAAAAAAATGCAGCTAAAAAAGCAGCGCCGCAGCACCTCCACCGCGGCCGGCAAACCGGCCCTGTCCGCATGCTCCTACCGCAGGTCGTGCGCTGGAAGCACATGGGCTATTTCCGCAAAATGCCACACGTGGACTGTTTTATTCTGGAATAAAACGGGACTTGATACTCTTTGCCTTATGCTTTCGGATAGTTCAGCTTCACTGGCTTTAGAAGCGGGTTAGGCTAACATAGAGCAACGCTCTATTTATTCCACAGGAGCGCAGAGGATGGAGTGAGTCCATCCATCCCTGCCACTAAACCCAGAAAAGCACACATTTTAATTGCATAAATTAATAACCAGCGTGTGCCATTTTGGTGCTCAGGAGACCGGACGGCTCTCCTGATGTGGGCAATTTGGGTGACTATCCGGGAGGAAGATTTCCCCCCCAAAACCTCATCATCTAATCTGAAAGCTATGCAGTTATTTTTCAGTGCCTTGCAGTGTGATTTATCGGAGGGTGTAACAGCCCAAACCTCCTGGACGATCTTAATTAAACTCTGAGGGTGATAAAATTAATCACCTTACTTATTTTATTATGCACGGCCAGTAAAAGAAATTACCTGAAATTTGCATAATATCTGACTGAAAATTATTTAGTAGACACACTGAGACTCAGATTACTTATTAACTAGTTAACTCGTCCTCTCACCAGCGGGGAGGCGCAGCCGGCGCGCGGGCACCCGCCGGCGCTCGCCCAGTCCCGGGGAACGGGCCGCCCGCCCCCGAGGTGGGCGCCCACGGCCAGCTCCCCGCGCCGCTGGGGCCGAACGTCCCCCGCGCGCAGGCTCCGTTTCTGCTCCTCGCCCCAGACACGGCTCTTTATCGGCCTTCCTGTGTCTCCAGAAATACCTTTACGGGTAACATTTAACATACTTTGTATGCTGCTGATTAATCTACGCTCCCGCTCTATGAAGACACGAATATTTGCCAGGATTTGCTGGATAATATTTAGATTTCTCGATGGTGCAAGAGAAGGGGACGGGACCGGGCTTGTCCCTCGAGCTCCCGCGAGGTCCCGACCGCAGGCTCGCGAGCTCTGCCGCCCGCTCCCCTCGCGCCCGGACGTCCCCGAGCCGGCCGGCCCCAGCAGCTGCCCTGCGGTGCCAGCGCGGGCTGCTCCTCTCCCGGAGCCCTCGAGTGACAAACCAGGCCCAGGAGAAGCTGGCCGAGCTCCCACCTCGTCCCGGGGGACGAGGAACCCGCTGTGCCGTGCCCGGCACCCGCTGAGGGCAAACGTGAGCCTCGTGACCGACGCTGAAGTATCGACCTCGAAGGGATCCCCCGACGTAAAGACAGCATTGCTGTATTGATTTGTCACCTTAATGAGCCAAGACGACAATTGTGCAGGTTAATGTCTTGATACAAAACCAGATAAAACGGCATATGGGCCGGCATGATCTGTGCAAAACAGAGCAGACTTCCAAAATCCATCAGGCCTGTGTTGTTTCCATAAAAATGCAGATTTGCCAGGGGAGACAACACAAAAAACATGAAGGGTTTTACCATCACTTACATCAACTAGCTCCTGTGTTTCTCAGTAAGGTTTGTGTTTATGGGGAAACTGGTGCTTTGGTAATTGCTGTGCATGTTCCAGCCTATACTCAGCTTTCACGTTTGGTTCAAACACTGCAGACATGCTAAATGCAGTATCTATCTGCTGTGTTATCGAAAGGATCACAACATACAGGAAGCTTCATTTGTAACTACTACTTACTTCTGGTGTACAACTCACCGAGACAACAGCATACGTGCCCTGACCCTGTGCCGGGAGTGCCACCCACTGACCTCCCTCTCCACGGCATGATGGCGCTTCTGGGCTTTTCTGCGGAGGACTGGACTGTACTGGGAAGGTAACACCATAAAGTAACATTCTTGCAATTAAATCACTTCATTTGATAGCCTCAAAAGCTAAGCCCCAATTCATAACCCATGATGTGCCTATGCCAAAATGCTTCTGGAGAAAGGCTCAAACAGCAAATAAAGATCTGGAGGCTCAGACTTCTTTGGACCTGAAACTGGGAAGAGATGACTTTAGTCGGTCCAGCATATATTTATATCTCAGCCTTCAGAGGACAGCAAGGCTCAGTTGTCCCCATGGGTTTGTATGCCTGGTGAGAGGTTTCCAGTTACACAAATTTATTGCAGTGTGACACTAAGAGATCTGGTTTCTCGAGAGACATAATGAGGTCCAGGATTTTCTGGCAAGGAGCTGAAATGTCAGTATGACAAGCTGATCGCTTACTACACCATAACTTAATACATCCTGTGCATGTTTGGGAGGATGTTTTTGATGAACTAGCAACCTAAATTAGCAAGAAATTGTAAGCATGTGCCTGGTCTTCACATACGTCAGGTATCAGGATTCACCTTGAACAGGGAGATCATGCCGTTAGCATGACTTCATTTGCTCTAGTGTTGTGATTTATGACTCCGAGGTGCTTGGAGGGATAAGTGGTGAGGTGGGAACGTCCACAATTATTCAGGGAAAGCAGATGCTATCAGCCAAGATGGCACCATTAGTTTTCTGAACATACAGCCCCTCTTTAAACAGGGCAGCAGAGACAGCGGACACCACTGCCTGCCTCCTGCTGACTGGGGCAAAAAATAGACAGTAACATCCTCTTCTCCAAAATGCATGGGACAGCTTTGGAGTGATTTGTAATACTCCTAAATCCAGACAGCTGAGCCCTTCTTTTGCAGATCCCTGCAGGAGGAGGAAGCAAGGTTGGTGACTTTTCACTTCCAGCAAAGCAAAGGACCCTGCAGGGACACCTTAACGCACAGCTACTGCTTTATCGGTTAGGCTGTAGCTCACTGTAGTGAGATCCTGTTTACGAGACTGGTGAACACAACAGCTACAGAAGTGAAACTGTTTACTCATAGTAAACTGCTGATGATCACAGCTTTTGCTCCATGTGCTTCTCGGGTTGCTTTCCCATCCTTCCAAATATAGCCCCTTGCGATCGCCAAGCTCTGGAAGGGTTTGTGCAGGAGTCTCTTCCCAAAGGGCAGTGCGCAACGCAATTTGGCCTTTGCATATCACTGGCGATCAGAACAGAGTAGGAAACCATCCTGCTGAAGATTAGACAGGAATCTGCACCACCTCAGAAACGGGGAGATTAACTGCTGGAATTACTGTTATCAAATCTGCATGCCACGTCAAGCACGTGCTTGTGCGGGGTGTATATGTGTGTTTGTGTGCGCATCCTTATACCGTGGGCATGTGAGTCTGTGGGTGCACGTGTTTGTATACATACAGTCTGCCCAGAATTTCTCAACTTAACTGAATGGAGGGAAAACAAGGACATGTGGAGGGAAGGGAAGGATGCAGTCATTTCTTCAGTGCACGATGATTCTTCTGTGCATGATTTGTTAGCGTAGGAAATCCTCACTGAACAGATGGCCCAGCATGAGTGCTGGCCTACTGCTTTTAGCATCTGACCCAACACATGAATTCAAATCCTGATTCTCATTTGTGGCCATGGGAAAGTCACTCTTCCTTTCTGCTTCCTCCTCCCCATGTTACATGGAGGGATTCAGGTACTACAGAGAAAGACGCAAAGTATTTTCCAAGAGCCAGAAGGGAAGCGGGGATCTGAGGACAGAACAAAAGGTCCAACCTGTGATTTAGCAGCACAGAAAAGGTACCTCGCTGCCAGATCACAGGAGGCTGCCTAAAGACTGAGTATGTTTTAAGAAAAGAACCTGAACAAGCAGAGATCCAGGTGACAATTAAACACACTCTCATCCCACAAAGTACTAAACAAAATCCTGGGCCACTGAAGTGCATGGGAGTTTTGCCGTTGATTTTAGTGGGGCTGGGATTGCAGCCTGCTCCTTTATTTCCTTTGTTTACAACAACGAAAACAGCCTCACTAAGTCATGAAGAGGAAACACAGCCAAAGCACTGCTAGCGAGGAGCTACTTTGCTGTAGGATGTCAACGAACTGTAAATAAATCTGTAATTCTTTAGACTTTGCCCCCAAGAACATCTTTTCCTGACCAGAGATTCAGGCTTGACATGGAGCAGGAGGGAACACGTTGACTTTTACACCCTCCCCGGGCAGCCTGACACAGAAGACCAGTCGATGCCAGGAACAGGAGTAACTAGCTGCTCCATCTTAGAAAAAGTTATTTGTGCTCTACGAATTGATACCGGTAAAAGCTAGCAGGAAGCCCTGCAGAACAGTGAGGTCTGACAGGACGATCCCTGAAATGAGCCCTTCTTCTCCGGGCTGTCCGCAGATCCCTGTGTTCCTAGGTGGGACTCGGAAGAGGAGCAGGGTTTCACGGCCCACGTGTACCCGCTCTCGTGCTGACCACGAAGGCTCTGGAAGCTCTTCCAGGGACCCCTCAGCACAGTGCCAGCTGTATACAAACCTACACCTGAAAGACATACAGGTGTTTAGACTTCCTAATCTGAGCTCCCTGTCTCACTCAGGGCCATCTTTGGTTCCTCATACATCTTTTGATCTAATCCTTGTCCTGACTTGTATTGGGGATATTGCCACTGGCAACAGGTAAAATCAGGAATTCAAGAACAAAGAGATGTAGAGCAGAAGGAGACCATCTAGGCCATAAACCCAACCTGAAGAAGACTCAGGGGCCTGGGAACTTATCTGCTCCTTGCAGCCATAGATGCTTGTCAAGTAAAAGGCATCTTGTAAACAAACTTGTACAGCCACTTTCAATAGGCTGAATGAACATATGTTTTGTTTTTTAAGTCAAGAATCACTTATTTTCACATAAATGAGTCCAAAATCAATTTGATTATTTTCATCTTCCAGAAAAACACAAAACTAAAATATTATTTTTGTTTTTTGTTTTAACTAGGTTGATGCTGATTTACTCAGTAAGCGCCATAGCAGCTGGCATCTCACAGCCAAGCTTGAAAATGATCCGCCGTGCCCCCGAGAGCTCAGCTCGCCGGCACGAGCCTTGCGCTGCAGCCCCCCGCCGGCGTCTCCGGCACCCGCTGGACGCGACGAGCGGGCAGAGAACATTTAAGGACCCTGCAAGCCCCCGCCTCGGCCGGGCAGCAAGCAACAGCGGCGCTCCGCCACAGCAGGGGGAGCGCAGAAAGAGGGGACGTGCTCTGAGGGCCTTGGGGCGGTACGGGGGTATCCGCCGGGAACGCCGGCTTTCCAGCAGCGTTGCGCACGGAACGCCCGCTCCTGCTCCCAGCAAAGTGAAGGGCGAAACTCCCACTAGCTGCCCCGGGAATCAGGCCCGCTGCATATTTTAAGAAATTAGATCAGCAGCTTTCAAAGTCTCTAGAGGGTTTTTAGGATGCTCCCTAATTAATTCAGAAGCAAATACATTATTTCTCAGGAGGCGAAAAGCAGGAATTATTTAAAAGCTGCCTTTAGGCAAACTACCAGGGAGTAAGAAAAAATGTAACTACTGCTTATGTCAGATTTCCAGATCAAAATTCATCGCGTCAGCTCCTTTTCCTTGTTGTGCGTCTTTACGGGTGTAACGAGACCCCGGCGTGCGCTGCAAAAGAAGGGGCTGTTTCTCACCGCACCGCCGCTCCAGAGAGCTGTGAGCCTTTCCCTGCGTCCTCGCTCCCCGAACAAATCTCTAAACGGCCTGTGGGAGAGGGAGGCAGGCGCGAAAACGCCGAGCGAGGGCGGGGGGGGGGGGAGAGGTGCCTCCGCCCAGCCCCGCGGCTCCTGCGCCCCGCAGCAAGGCTCGGGCACGACGCGCCCCGCGGCGGGACGGCCGCTGCGGGTCCGCTACGCGACGCTCAAGTCGGGCAGGGCTGGAAACCCCCGCAGCTCCTCCAGCTGACTTCTGCGTAAAGGAAAAATACGGGAATCCTTCTCCGGAGGACTTATTTTCTGGGTAGGTAAGGTTAGGGCTGGGGGGACAGCAGGGCCGCGGGCAGCGTCCCGCAGGCGCCTGGCGGCAGAGCTCGAGCGAGTCGAAGCGCCTCGCCTGCCCGAACCTGCAGCACCCCCCGGCGCGCACCAGCGCTGCGCTTGGCCCGGAAGGCGGGTAAATGTTTTCAGAAATGACCGCTGGAACAGCAGAAGACCCCAAAGGCATTGAACAGCCAGGTCCTAGTGGAAATCAATAAAGCCAACTTCCATTTTACCCCTCCAGACAACCCAGCCGAGATGGAGAGCGATGGGACGACTCTCTCATGTTAATGCAGCCCATACCGGTAATTTAAAAAGCTTACTTAGTATTAGCTCCGGGTGTAAGAGGTTTGTGCTTCCTAATCCCAGCTAAGCCTTTTAAGAGACTCTGTTTTTCAATCGAAGGTTTTACAAGCGCGAGGGTGTTAGATCCTGCCCCGCGCGAAGGAGGAGGAGGGCCCGGGGCCGGCGAGCCTGGGGGCGGCGAGCCCAGCCAGCCCCGCGCCGCCCGGACGACGAACCGCAAAACGCCTCCGGCCCAAAGCGTTTCACGTCCAGCAACGTTTCCTTCTAAGCCGCCGCGGAAGGGCTGCAGAGGCTCCGCGCCGGCGGGGCGCGGGGATCGTCGCGGGGCAGAAGCGCTGGCGAGGGCCTCGCCGCCGCCCGGCGCCTCGCCGCGTCCGCCGCGCGCCGCACGGACGTGCCCCGGGAGCAGAGCGCGGCGGCAGCGACGGCGCGGGGCCGCCGCGGCTCCCGGCGCCGCTGCCCGCCGCGCCGCGGGCTCCTGGGGGACGTCGCCGCCTCCCGCTTTCTCCTCGGGGCAGGGGACTTGACCGGGATTTCTGCAAACCTTTAAACACTCAAGCTCGGCCTTAGCCAGATAGGTTCAAAAGCGCTCAGGAAACACCAGGGGGCTGGCTCGGCCGCCCGGTTTTTGGGATGCCCTCCGGGTCCCCGAGCACTGCGAACCGAGGCAGGGGAGTCGGTAACTCGCGCCCCTCCAGGCCGCGGCGCGGCTCGGCCCGCGCGCGCCGCGCCAGCCGCGCTCTCTGCCGGGGCCTGGCCGCTTCAGCCCCTCAGCGCTTTTGGCCGTCGGCTCCTTCGAATGCTGACGGCAAGTTGAGCAGCTCGCTAGTCCTGCAGCTCGATGACTTTACTAATCCCTGTTTTTCCTCTCAACAACGGTGCCCAAGTTGTATTTGATGTGACAAGATATTCTCAGCATTTCTTCAGAGAGCGTTCTAGATCTGAACACCTTTGCTGGCTGGGCCTGAGACGGCCCTGAAGAACATGAAGGGCTGGGTCAGCACCGTGGAGGCGACGGGGGCATTACGGACTCTGGTGGGGCTCAGATCTCAAGCCTGCGTATACGGACGTACAAACCAGGTGCTGTGGGGTTTTCCCGAGACCTGAGTGACCTCGGCCAGGGACAGCCGGGCTGAGTGCCACCGGTCTGCAGCCTCGTGCAATCTGCTGGCCCCGAAGCAACCTCTGAAAGAGAAGCAGAGCTCCTTAGGAAAAGGAAAGAAAAAAAACCCACCGCGCAGGTAAAGCGCTGCGCAGCATACGCAGACCTGCACAGGCACCTTTCACACGTCCTCCCAGGTCGCCCACAGAGTCTCGGAGAGCAAGGGAAAACCACCGGGCCAGGCAGCTTCCAGTTCTCCTCTTTCTAATACCAAGAAAGAAAGAAGAAAAAAGAAAGAGAAAATTGCATGCTGAAAGACCGTGATTTAGTCAATATTGTGGAAGTCTTGACATAGTCTACAGGAGATTCTGATGAGGCCTTCTACTTATGATTGTTTTATAGCCTTTATAAAGTTCACTGCAAACTAATGCAAGCAAGGACTCATTTCTGTTATGTTCAAGAAACTGTTTACGTTGGCAGAAAACGTATCTCTTCAAAGCCTGTTAATGCAGCATTACAAAAGTCAGAACAGCCAGTTACTCAAACTGGAGCTCAAACCTGTTTACTTTGATGAAAGAAATGGTTAAGGGCAACAAAGGGTGCAGCAACATCTGACAGACCAGCACACTGAGCCCAGTTCTGCAAACGCTTCCTCCTGCGACGAGGCCAAAAACCTAAATAACCCAAATGACACTACCGTACACAGCAGCTCTGTTATTTCTAGCTGGAGTCAAGTATAAAACTGATCAGGCCATTTGTCAAGGTGCAGTCATGCAAAACACAGCGGGATAAGCTTAAAAGACACGTAAATAAATGACATTTCCATTAAGCTTTTTGGTTGCTCAAGCCTCACGCTGGCAGTCACAGGCTCTCCTGGGAGCGGTAGATAGCAGGGACACTTCAAGACGGTTTATTAGTATTTTATCTATTTCAGTCTCCCTTGGATGGCTTCTGGATGAGCCATGCCCTGGCCAGAGGCGCTTGGGTTGCCTCCAGGCTGGACGGCTGCGTTTGCGCGGCCGTGACTGCGCTGCTCCCAGCAGGCAGCCGGAGCGTCTCCGTCCCACATTCCTGACGCCAGGACACCGCTCCCAGGCCGGGATGAGCGCGGCGCAGACATCCCAGCACGACGCATGGAGCCAGCCTGAATAGGAGCTGCCGGCGCTGAGCCAGAGCTAATAAGGCTGGCGAGACCCGAGCTGACTCCTGCAGGCACGAACGCCAGCAGCCGGGCCGGGTCCGGCGCTGCTCCGAAGCGCTGCCCTCGCCGGGGCCCTGGAGCACAGCGCACGGAGCGGTTCAGACCCAGCAGGGCTTTTCAGCAGCAGCTAGGCTAACATCTCACAGGGTGCTTGGGGCATTTTATGTTACTCTTCCCAGTACTCATACTGCCTCATTGCTTTCATGACCTGAGCTATCCCAGCCTCTAACATCTAATGGTGAGCTGGCAGTATTGGAAATTAACTTATACTGAAATTAAAATTCTCGGATGAGTTACAGCCCATCCACAGTGCAACAGTTTTAGGCCTGATGGCCGGGCTATCATGACCATCTAGCCTGATTTCCTGAGGAACAGGGGTCACAGAATTTCCTGCAGCCGGGCGTCAGCTCAGCTCCCAGGGCCGTTGGTCAGCGAAGTGCAGGATGTGTGCTGTCCTCCCGTCCCCGCACAGCGGCCTGAGGAGCGCGGGCGAGCAGGGGAGGTCCTTCTGCCTACGGGATGACTTGCCTATCATGCACAGCCCAGATGGGTGCGGGGTGCTTGCACAGCATGCGGGGAGCCCCACGGGAGCTGCAGCAGGGCATCAGCCCCTGGAGCTGGCTCCCAGTTCTTGCAGCAGCTCCCTGTTGGCCGGTGGCTAAATCACTGAGTCCTGCCTCCATCTGTAATGAAATCAAGTGGAGTTTTGCTTAAGTAAGGGCTGAGTCAGTCATGAGTCAGGATTCATGGACTTGGCCCAAAACACACATACATTTGAAAATAATTGCCTTGAGTGCTTGGATAAGTTTTCAGCAACACTGGGAAGATGTGAACAATTTTGGTCCAGTAGGAAGATCAAAGCTTGCTGAAAACATCCATGCTGCCCAGCCTCATGGGCACTGTCCAGCACAACCACAGGAGCTGTTTGCTTCCCAGGGTGAGAACCTCAACCCATGGGTGTCAAAGAGTGAAATCACAGCTCCTCTTTGATGTATTTATTTGTATGGGTGGAGATTCCAGGTCATGCAATGAAATGGGATTACTCACACCCTTTTGTTCCCAAGGATTAAAGCCTTTATCTTCATATTCTCAGCAAGAATATCATAATGTTTTGGGAAATAAATTCTAAGATCTATACCAGTTATACACAACTGTTCTTTTGAATATACATGATATGTGGTTAGCCTTCAGGACAGAATACAGTGGCATAAGAGCAAACAGCTGAATTAATAGTAAAGGATGGAGTATTACTGTGAAGAACTGAGTAAGGTCTATCAGTATGGGCCCAGTCTTTTTTTTCCTCACTCCCACGGAGCATTCATCTCTTGTAATCATATGGGAAAACTGCACCAGTAAAATAATGTATTGTTAATATTTCTATGTTGATTCTTCTCTACCTGTGATATCCTGCCCTGGCTTGAACAGCCCCAGGCATATCCATTACACTCATCCAGTGGAGACAGTTCCTCATGGTTTGAAGGTAATGAGGACATCCATTAAAGCGTTTGCCTGCTTGGTACCATGTTCCTATCTTAAATGATGAGCATGACCCCAACATACAAAGTAGCTTTTGGAACAGGAAGAAAACTGAAGTTAACAGGTATTCTGCGATAATTATCTGTCTGCTTGCTCTCACATCTTGACAACTACGGAGTAAGTGAAAGTACTTTTCCCTTCCACAAGAACGGAGACAGCTGTGTTGCGTTTACTGGGGTAGGAGCATGAAGAAGGCAATTGTGGTGAAGAAGCTGACATGCAGGAGCTTGTTGCGCTGTGGTAACTTGCCTGTAGGCCAGAGCCCATCGTGTAAGCAAGACTCAGCACCAAAGCAGCTCTTGAACTGGGGAAGAAAACATATCACATTGGGCAAACAAAGCTACTGAACCTGCAGTGGTGGATTATAAAGCCAAACCCCAGTGTTACGCACTGAAACCGCGTTGTACCATGTGGTAACCGACCGCTGGCCCTTGCACACACAGCCGCCTTACCAGCCGAGACACGTTCCCGGGCCAAGATGGGGAAGGGCTCAGTGCCACACAGCAGAAGATCTGAGATAATGGAAAGGTGCTTCCCTTCAGGATGGGATAAATAGATATTTTTGTGGCAGCCCATTAGAAAACTGGCAAGTTTGCCTTCCAACTCAACAGTTTTTATCTTGGGTCTTCAATTAATTATTTGCTTCAGTGACATCTCGTTGTGATCTGTCAGCAAAAGAGAAAAGGTATGAGACACAGCAGCTATTAGGACTAATTATCACTATTTGCCTTCAGCAAGGATTGAGAAGCCACACACCGCAGCGCCAGGGGCTGTGCAGGACACACATCAAGGAACCGCAAGTCTCAAATCACACTGTTTTAAAACAGGTCTCATGGTATCTGTGAGCTTCCCACTCATTTAGCAAACTAGATCAGACCTTAATCACAGCTTCTGAGGGATTTTACCACATGGCAAATTCTCTTTTCATTCCTCCAGTCAAGTCACCGGGTGAAACTCCTGCATTCACTGCAAAAGACCATGCTGTCTGGTGCTCATGATTGCAAGGCAAAGCATAAGAAGGCACCTCAACCACATTCTAAAGCAGAGACAGCAAATCTCAATTTTACTAAAGTTGTTAAGCTGTTTATATCTCATGACTTTGTGATGCTAGGTTCTTCTTCCCTTTTTTTTTTTTTTTTTTTTTTTTTTTTTTAATGTTTGAGCATGCTGGAAACTTAGTAAAGTCCAGAACAAGTTAGAGAACACAGCTGAAGACAGACGGCCGAGTGACTGTGAGTAGTGAGAGCAGTACAGCATACAGCAGCCGTGCCACAAGCATTTCACTTACTACTCAGCACTTTGCATACATATCTAAGAGGACCTTAGTAAGGGATTTCATGCTCTGTTCCTTCACTGGACAACCACAAATTGCACTCATCTGCCATCAGAGCAGACCACTGACCATAGGCTCAGAAAAAAATGCTTTCATGGAGAGCCCAGTGAGAGGCTCTTCCCATCCCAGCTTCACTTGGGTAATTGGTGTGACCCAGTTGTGACTGTGAGAGGGCCAAGGACTTGCAACAGATTTAAGCATATGCTTAAGACTGAGCACAAGAACAGCTTTGATGAAGTTCGGCACATTCAGGAGTGATTTCGCAGTCGGGCTGAACTCTGAGCTGCTCGACGCTTTTGCTGATTGCATCCGCCCCAGTAAAAGGACGGTTTCAATAACAAGTATGAAGTATCAGCTGGGCGTCACATGGAAGGGAAAGGTGAAGAGAAGAGAAAACAAGGAGGAAAGCTGGTTGCTAGGGCAAAACAAGGGACTGAAGAAAGACTTTCTGGCTCCTCCAGTAATTACAAAACCTCCCCAGCTCCCAGAAGGAAGAGCTCAAGTGAGTTGCCTGACATAGTCGGGACTCTAGTGCTCATAAAGGTCAGCCTGGCCACAGGAAAACACAGGCACAGCCAAATGCCGGGCATTTGTTTGGCTTTAAGAGTTGCTTACTGCTTTCAAAACTGCAAATGAAATGCAGCCCGAAGCAGGAGCACATCACGGCTTGAGCCTTCCCCAGCAGCACAGAGCAACGGGAGCCTGCCCTGCGCTAGCAGTGCCGGGGGGCAGCGCTCAGGCCAGGCCTGCCTCCCATCTCCTCACCTCTTCTCAAGCCCATCGCTCCAGCGGAGCGGCCGGGGCGCTGCTCGGCCGCAGGCCAGGGCCAGCTGCTCCGCAGGGGATCGCCGTCCCGGGGGCGGTGGGCCCGGGCACGGCATCCAGAGGGCCATACGGTTTCTACCAAAAAAAGGGAGCACACAAATGCAGCCCTTCAGAAAACAGGCTGAAACACGAAAACCCACTAAGCAACGCCAGCAAGAGACGAGCATCTGCAGGAGATCTCACAGCTCTGCGTCTGTGTGTGCATGTGTATCCACCTACATAGCCATAAACACACACACACGCACGCACAAAACCTTCCCGTCCCCCTTAGGGCATTTCATTGTTTCCTTCGTTCCCAGGCTGTAATCGGTTTTGCATTAAGTGGGATGTTAAGCATCTAACTGTCAAACGCTGATAAGCCATGGGAAATCTTACCACAAGATAGGCATCAGCTGAACAGAGGTAGAGCGCCTCGGATGGCACGGTGAGATTTGCAGGTGAGCCGAGTGGATGCACTTTTGAATACCTGCAGAGCCAGCACACCAGAGACTGCGCTGCGCAGACGCTGCCGGCGGATGGGGACACACGCAGGAGCGAGCGAGCAGCCAGCACCGCTTGCCCCAAGCTCCCAGGTTTCCGTGGCACTGGCAGTTCACATCTGGACTGAGGTCGTCAGCAGGAAAAGGCCTCGAACTTCGTGCATTTGGTGGATGGGCAGTCATTTGTAGCTACAAATACCACGGCAGCTATAAATACCCCCAAGGCCCCATGCCGCACGCAGGTCAACATTGCCACCCAGAATTACGGTGTCACCAGCTACTCCAGGTCCTGGTCCATTGCTTTCACTATTAAAGTTCCTTAATTGCCAGCAAGCTGTGGAGCAACTTTGGAGCGGTGCAAGCCCAAGGGAGAGGAGAACTCGTCCCCGTGCCGGCCGGGAGCCCCGTCCCCGCGCCGGCGCAGTGCTGCCTCACCCCGAGCCCGGGGCAGTGGAGGCACAGATGGGGGTCGGTGATACTAACGTGCTCCGAGCGCCGTTTGCTCGGCACGTCCTCCACGAGCGCCCACGGGGCAGCTCCCGCCACTCCCGCCTCCCGAGCGGGACAGGTAAAGGAAAGGCCCCGAAAAGGCCAGTAAGTTTGTTCACTTACTGGGAAGCAGAAGAGAGACGTACGCTGCAGCAGAGGTCTCGTGCTTTATCAGTCCTCCAAATCGCACGCTGCTATCGGAGCTCTGCCAGAGCCAGCTCCTACCCGTGATGTCTGCAAAGAAGCTCGGAGATAAGGGATTTAGTGGGGGCCTCTCTAGCTCAGCCAGACCACCAGAGAGCAGCCAGGAAGGCGGCAGAGCCCATACGGGGAGGGACCCGGAGCCGAGGGATGCTCCACCGGCCCCGGGGAGCCGGCCGTCGGGCCTCCGCACGGCACCGCCGGCGGGAGCGGGCTGAGGAGCGAAACACGCTTCCGGCAACTCCAGGTTGTGACTTTCGGTCATTTTTTGCACCTGCCCTAAACCAGCTCCAACCGTCTTTTTGATGAAGACACCACATTTCCCCACCAGCTTCGCGATCCAAAATGGATCAAATTTCGACACTGGGAGCTGTTTGAGCTCAGATCTGCTACGTGCTGCTTGCAATTACTGCAGGGATCTGGGAGACTTTGGACATGAAATTCTGTGGCTCCAAATCAGCATTTACGGACACAGAACTTTCTCTTTTCCATCTCCCCCACCCCGTTCTTTTTTGGGCCTCAAGGTGGAATGTGCATTCTTGGGGGTCAAAGAAAGCTATCTACAACTGCTAGGACTTCTGGTACTTTGTTAGTAAATCATTTCACCTAAGACGAGGCACTGCCACAGCAAGTTTAGCATATCGGAACAGGCTCAGTACGGACTGCCGGGTCGCTCCCTGCGGACTCATAATCCCCGTCCTCCCCGTTCCCGAACAAGCCCGCTTGCTAGCCAAGCTCAATTTTTTACTAGCAAATAAAATATCATAGAAATACCTACGTGCCTGCCAGGTTGCAGCTACTGAAAAGTGGTGCGGCTACATTAACTCATGGGCTAAAAGAAGCGTCAGCAACGCGCGGGCCAGCAGCTCTGCCCCGGGACGCTCTGCGCGTTCGGTGCACCCGCAGCACGTGCTGCCTCGAGCCCGGGGACCCGCGAGCTTGACCCGCCCGCGGGCTCGATGCACGCGGAGCGCTGAGGGGCCGCGGCGGGCCGGGGCCGCCTGCCCACGCTCGTGCCGCCCGTGCCCTTGCCCGCCGGGGAGGGAAAGGTGTCGCGCTGGGAGACGCTGCGGGCGCGGGCCACCTGGCAAGCAAGCCCCGGGCAGGAAAGGCGCCGCGCGAGCCCCGGAAAGCGTTCATAAACGGACACCAAATTATTTTGCTAAAGTATTTTGCTCCCTCAGGGATGCCTCATCCACAGGGATCCAGATGCCTAGTAACAAAACTCCCCGGGCGCGTGGGCGCCGCTGGCCCTGCTGCTGCCCGGGGCGCTCGGCCCCGCGAGCGATCCCCGGCCTCCGGGCGGGAGCTACGGTCCTCGTGCGTTTCCAAAGAGATAAACGAGGCGCCAGGATCTCACCCACACCACAACTAAGAGATGATAATAAAAGCAGCAGAAGGCACCTGGCACTACCCACGGAGGAGAGAGCTGCCAGCATGATCCTGCGGGAAGGCTGGATCCAAACCACAACAAGGCCCACGATTTCCATGGGCTTTGGATGAGGCCTGGTTTGAAATCCCTCCTTTTCCAAGAGAGCCTCATTCCGGACCCATTTCAGCTCATTACACAGCCAGGGGTGAACGTCCCGTGATTTCCATGGTAGATGCATTTGAGCAGAGCTTCCCCCAAACGGAGTGAAGCCCCCTGCAGACCCCACGTCCCCTTTGAACCTGCCAAGGGCAACCCTTGGGCCAGCCCGTTCGGCGCCCGGCACCGGGAGACAACTCGCACACCCAGGAGACAGCTCCGGCAGGAGCCTCGAGCCTCTCCCGCGGACCAGGCTTCCCCCGCCACGGGGCTGAGCACGGCACGACAGCCCTGCCCGGAGAGCCCACGCAGGCACTTTGCCTCCAGCAGACGCGCAGACTAGACGGCCTCTCCGGCCTGCTTTCAGCCCTGCTTTCTCTGCTCAGAGAGTTCCAGCGTTTCCCTGGATCTTACTTGCTCCGCGCAAGGTTTACCAGCGAGGCACGCCACTAGTGAGCAGGCGCTTCCGCCCCGCGGGCCGCGTGCACGAGGCAAAGACGACGGCCAGCAGCTGCTGTGCTGGTACCTAGCATTTTTCAGCAGTGGCAGCATACACGTATGAGCAAGCGGAACACAGCTTAGCAATTTTGCAAACTCAGCTGTCGACCCGCAGTGCCAGGAAATCTACCTGTTGCAAAATGCAACCCAAACACTGCGCCACCATAAAATCTGCACTGCCTACTCACAACTACGTTTAATAAAAAGTAGCCATCTCCTTTTTTAGTAAAGCAACGTGGTCTACCTTTGGGACTGCCTTAGGAGTTCAGCACTTCTGTTATAACTTCTTTTTCCAAGAGAGTAGACCTTGGCCATGGAAATTTTACTCAGGAGTGCAGTTTAGCAGAGACATCGTATTGGCTCAGATGCAAGCACCTTTTGGTAAGAGGTTAGAAAACCCTCCATCCAAGCAGTCAGCACCAGGAGCGTGGTGCTGCTCCTGGCGCGTGCCGCTGCTTTGCCACCACAGGCCCGTACAGGAGCACTGGTCTTGTTTAAGGCTCAGCGAAGAGCACTGGGAATTTTCCCATCACCGTCCAGGCCCTGACAAAGCACAACTCCTTATCCAGTTTTCATCCCTTTGCTTTTTTGTTAAAAATGATCTTACCTGTATGGAGCCGCACCTCAGCAGGCCATAGGCACGAGCGTTAGTCCCAGGATTTAGGAGGGGACTTAGAAGCTTTGCAGGTGTCAGGAGCGAGCACTGATTTTGTTCATTATTCACACCTGCAACAGCGCCAGCGATCCCGTCGGAGGGGGACGGGCCCATCCGGGCCGCGTTGCAAGCACGGCGTCTCCAGCCCTGGCTGGCGGCTGCAGCGGTCCCTTCTCCTCTCTGGGAGCGCACCACGAATGGGGGCATTTGGAGGCTAGCGGATGCGCTTACAATTTCCAGACTCTGCCTGTTGATAAAGCAGAACCCATAAAAGGGCCTGGTGGGACAATTTCCTGTTTATAAAAGAGAATTCTGCGTTTGCAGAAGCCAGTCCAAGGCTGCCCGGTGCAGCAGCGGTGATCCGAGCGCGGCTCGGCGTGGGTGCGTTTTGCAAAAATCTGCAAAGAAAACCAACCTGCCTCAGGAACGTGCTTCGGAGCGCTCGCGTTTCTGCAGAGAGGTAAGGGCCAGGTTCTGCTCTGGTTTAGTGTAAATGCAGAGTAACGCCAGCGGCTCCGGTTCCTCCCAGGTGACGCTGGCTGCGTTTGGTCACAGCACGGCTCTCAGTCTAGCCTAAGGGATGATTAAACTAAATTGGATGAAACAAACTTTTTTTTACTACTTCAATAGCACCAAAATCTGATCAATACACAGAAATAGTATTTTTAGCAGGTCACCCATTTTGTTAAAATTCTGTCTCAGGACTTTTATTATGCCAACCTCATTTCAAAAGGTCCTAACTGCAGGCAACAGTTCACTCCGGATTAAGAAAAGACAAGTAAGTAAGAAGAGTGTGTTTATTTTTCATTTCAAGCCAATTTTCTAATGTACGTCCATGTAAGAAGTCATGGATTTTTCCAAAGAATATTCTTTGAAATTCTGAGACTATTCAAAGACTATTCAGATATCCTCGACATTCGAAGAATATTGTCATATAACTGCAAAAAGCTATCACTCTATTTAGTATGGATTCTTTTTTGTAAGAAGAGAGATACTGGATGCAATTTCACAGAGAAGTAAGTTAAATATATCACAGTGCCGGGCTATTTTATTTTGTAAGGGATTTTAAGAGAAATCAAACCTGGATCAAAGCTATATTCAGCACTACAACATTGTTAAGAGCCAGCAATTTATCATCCTTTCATTCAGGCAGGCTAATCCCAATAACCAATAAATCAGGTTTAATTTCATTTAGAGCCTGATTAATTTCTGCAGTGCAAGACTGGTTGCTATTTGAATTATGCACGTTTTATTTAATGCAATGCTAATCAAAGGCCTCGTACAACAGCCTGTGCACAAGCCAGGCAGCAAGGGCACTCCGAGACGGCGGCGAAGCGCTGCCGGGGCGGAGGAGAGCAACGCGCGGCCTTAAAACTGCAAAGTGTGCGTTTTCCCAAACTGCATGAAAATCTAGGAAGCGGAGTTTGCATGCTATAAACATTCACTTATACTAAGTGGTACTCCTTAAAATAACAGGCTGGCTGTAAACGCCCGCTGGGGACATCACATCCCTCCCGGCGGCGCGGGAGCCGGCCCGAGCCGCCGACCGGCTCCCGCCGCGCGTCGGGGCGCTGCGCACGCGCAACCCGGCTTTAAAACGCCAAGTGAAACACAGCAAAAAGGCAGAAACCGCGCGGAACGAGACGGCAATCCCGGAAAGCGGCAAACCAGAGCCCGTCCCAGGGCCCGCCGTCCCCAGCCCTCCGAATCAGCCGCCGGAGTCTGGCCTCTGCTCCCCGGCGGCGCTGGGGCTGCCCGCAGCTCTGAGGAGCGCGAGGCAGCCCCGGCGGCGCCGGGAGCAGCGCCGGCACGAGGCGCTGCGCAGGCAGGTACTTCGAGCCTGTGCTCTGTACCGGAGCGAGCAACGGGGCTGGAAATCGCGTGTCTTTAGCACGCAGAGAAGCAAGCGACGTTAGGCGAGATAACAGACGTTGCTCCGTGCCGCGAGAGCCCGGCGGGGACCAGAGCCCGGCTCCCCGCGGCGCGGCGCGCCGCGGCCGCCCGCCCCGCTCCTGCAGCATCTCACGGACCATCCCGGTGCTTTTGCCACCCACCCCCGTGTTGAAGGTGGCTCCGCAACCTCCCTGGTCGGCCAGCAGCCCTTCCTCTAATTCCCGGCCTGCATTTCCCCACGGCCAGCTCAGAAACGCTCGTTCTTTGGGGCTCCAGCTGGCTCAAACCCGCTGAAACGAAGGAGGGTTTTTTCCTGTTGACTTCAGCAAGCCTCACGAAAAAGCTTGGGGCAGTTTCTGGAGAAGGAGAGTTTTATCCTGTTGCTCTTGGCCTCTGCCTCCAGCCTGCTGTGAGCTGCCTGCCGCGCTTCAGCGGAGCGTCCTCATCCCGCCCCAGCGCGGAGCCCCCGTCGCAACGCCGGCGGCCGGGCCGAGCCGCCGGCACCCGCCGCGGTTCGCGGGGCTCAGGCCTGCCAGCGCGGCCGTCCCACGGCCGCCTCTCCCGCCCGGCTTCGCGCCCTCGCTGCCGGACGGGACGGGGCACAGCGGCGGATGCTTAGGAGCCGGGGAAGAAAACTTGTTTTGCAATAAGGGCTGAAGCCTGTGATGGGAACCAAACCACTGCTGCTGAATCTGAGTTTTGCAACTGGGCACACAGAACGTTTCTCATCCTAAGAAATAACGAAGATGTTGCCCAGGACGCACACGAGGTGAGGACTTCGCTGCCTCGCGGTCCACCTAGACCTGGTCCGTTTATTGTACCTCCAGGCCTTGAGTTATAGGGTGGCATCTGGACTGGTTTGCCCTAACCTCGCTGCTGACCCTGTCCTCAGGCCTGGTGGTGCCAGGACCACAGTAAAAGCAAGCGTCGGATGCACTTGCCCTGTTCATTTTAACTGAACAGTGAAAAAAGCTGCAAAAGCTGCCTTGCAGTAGAAAGAGAAAAATCTCAACTAGCTATAAAAAAAAAATAATAAAGTTACGAGCTAGGCCACAGGCATTTTATAAGGCAAGCAGGTCAGGATGCACTTTACTCCCTGATCCTGAAATGCTGAAATAATCACGTTAGGCACTCACGTAGTGCTATGGAGGATGAGCTTAGATCTCACTAACCAAGCTAGTCAGATGCCGGTAAAAATAAGTAAGAACCTAAAAAAGAATGACATCAGCCGTAACTACTTCTTCTACTCAGATTTGGCAGGTAAAAATCAGCAAGAAACCAGCTGCATTATGCTGCCTGGGCTCGGCGCCCGCTTCCCATCGCGCCGGGAGCCGTGCCAGATCCCCACACAACAGCGGTTTTTGCCCAGCGCCAGCTATTCCCAGGGGGACGGGCCGAACGCACGGCGGCTGCCGCGGGCCGGGGAACCGCAGCGAAGCGGCCGTGACGCGGGGGACCGCCCCGGGGCCGAGCCGCGGCGGTGGCAGCCCGCGGCGCCCTTCACCCGCAGAAGGGCTTGGCCGCGCCGCGGGGACGGGGATGTGCCACAGCAGCGCGGTGCGGTCTCCTTCCCAGACCACGGTTCACCATCGTCCCAGAGAGCTCGTCCCCTCCTCTCTGGTTGGTCTCCGCACCCTCGATGTCGAACGGCAAGTGGAACCAGGCTGGCGCACGCCGTGCTCCCGGGAGCACCCGCCCGCCCCGCGGCATGCCCGGCGGCGCGACGTCCTTCGGGCCCCGGAGCGCGTGCGGGCTGAGTCTCGGCCAGCGCGATCTATCCATCGATGTTTTATCCTGGTATCACGACGTACTCACTTATTTTGCACGTCTAAAGCGTCTCTGGGCGCAGCCCGGGCTCTGTGCTGTCGCTTCCAGCAGCCGGTTCATCTCAGCCGCCAGGACCAATCTTGCAAGCGGCCCTCAGCAAACCTCGCACGAGCCCTACAGCGAAAGCACGCGAGCTGCCCACGTCCAGGGCTGCCGGTCGCCTCTCGCTGCCCTCGTGCCCAGGCAGCACCCCGCACTGCCAGGCAGCGGCGTAACGCCGCAACAGCCTACGACATCTCAGTTAAACATGCCCAAGTTTGCCCCAAAGTTTCTAGTCTTGCTCAAGAAGAATTAAAGCTCTCTCCTTCCCTTATAGGGATGCTCTTTCTTGTGTGTCCCAGCTCTGGTAGCACTAGTTTGGGGGCAAAGAACAGAAATTGCCCCCTATTGTCAGTGTTTGCACAGCCTTCACCTGGCTGCATTGAAGAGGAAGCGTCACCATTACTTCCTCGCTCTTCCCCATGGGAGTGGAAGATACCAGCTCCGGCTCTGCTTAACGAACGGCCCCAGCACTGTGAAATCACGCGGCACTAGCGGCTAGAGGAGAAATATCATCTCTTACTAAGCAACGCAATCTATACTCTCCTGTGATCAGAGAGAGATGAGAGCAAAGGTCCTGGAGCTTTATTATGGAGGGTGGGTGGAAAGTTATCAAACTGTTAAAAATTTCCTTTGAAAAAAGAAAAATCCACAGTATTTTGAGCAGCTACAGTGACGAGCCTCGCTCGCCTCAGCTGCAGTCGGTATCAGCATGGACCCCATGGCCCCAGGGATGCGAGTGCCCCCCAAGGGCGTTTTCCTTCCCGCTGCGCACTAGCCATTCACTGGGGCGGTTCCTACAGGTGTGACAGGGAACGGACGGACACACTTTCAACATACGGAGAGACGGAGTGGAGGAAGCTTCCTGGAGAAACCTAACTAAGCCCCAAGCAACAGGGTCAAGAGCCTGCTGCGTGGTCCCGGGGCTCCCGGCCCGGCCCCGGGGGAGCTGCGGGGCTCCCAGGTAGGCTGGTGGCCCGTGGGAGACCTGGGCCTCTGCCCAGGCTCCCCAGAGACGCTCTTCTCCTTCCCAGTCTCATCTTCCGTAATTTCACGGGAGTCTCAATTCATTAACACTGGAAACATTCAAATGCAGCAGTGAAGATTCACCATAAATATGCAAATCCTCAAATAAAAAAGGATTTATAGGGGGAGAAGAAACCATGGGTGGGGCTGGGAACATCCAGACTTTAAGCCTCCTCCGAGCCACCTCCTCCTCCTGTAGTTTCCTGGAAAAAGACAGTGCTGATACACGCACTGCTCTTGCAACACGATTTTTCTTCAACAGTCTAATATATTACGTCTACGTTTACTAACAGAGGATAGAAAACCATCTGTATTCACGAAAACCTGCAAGTCTAGCAGCTCTCACACATACAAACAGAAGCAATTCCCAACACTGTGTCTTATTTAGAAAGCTGCTTTGAAAATCTGGCTCTTAGGATCACCTTTGGTTGCTAAATAAACTTGTCTGGAGATTAACCACAGCCCACACAAAAATAGTTACAAAACAGTTTTATTACTTTGAGTAGAAATGGGTGTTGGCAAAGCAGCACCACTGATTTTTTTTTAACTAAGGTTGAAATGTGTTTAAAAAAAATAAAATATAGCCTCTATAAGCAGATTCTTCATGGTGTATAAATATGCAGAAACCCAGCGAATGTGACGTGCTCATTTTTAGAGCATGTATTTTTGGCAGGGTAAACACTCACAGACCCCAAGCAACATCTCTGTGAGACTGTTTCACAGTCTCCAACTGCGAAATAGAAAACGAACAGCAGAGTTTCATTTCTTGTAATCAGGATTTCTTCTTTTTAATGACTGTGTTTAGAGCAAAGCCGGCTCGCGCTCGGGCAGCTTGGACGTGCGTTGTCTAGCGTTCAGTCGCCAGTGGTAGACATCCTGTGGTACGTATATCGTACATACGTATGCATTTACCTATGTATTTTTGCACCTCAAAGTCTTCCCTCTTAATTTAGGAAGGTGCAGGATACAACCAACCTCTTTTTTTTTCCCTTCTAGAGAACAGTGGCTTTGTTGCTTTTCTCTACCGAGCAGAGATCCCTCCCGGCACCGTCACGAACGACCTACACTTGCAGAGAAACTAGATGCAGAGCCCGGACAGCAAACTGCACGCAGAAGAGAAACTCTGGGGCGAGGGAGGATCCCGGGGGCCCCGGGCGGTCGAGGAGCCCCAAGACCTCGCGTGGCTCCGGCGTGCCCACCCCGCTCACCGCTGCTCGCTCCCCAGACCAGGCGCTCGGGGAGCGGGAGGGCAGACGATCGGCGGGTGCGGACACCCCGCCGCCCCCCTGCCACCCCGATCGGAGCGGGCGACGTGGACCCTTCCGACCGGGGACGGGAAAGCTCAGGGGCAGAGCCGAAAAACGTTATCTTCTGGTTTTGAGCAACCTAGTGGGAACGCGGCTGCTCGACGCGCCCGAGAACGCCGGGCCCGAGCGTCTGCCGCCGGCTGCCCACGGAGCGAGCAGCCAGCGCGAGCCAACGCTCCGGGAAGCGCCGGCTCGCCAAGGGCACGGACGTCTGTGGCAGGAGCAGGAACAGGATCTTCTGGCTCAAAACTTTCTTCCTCCCCTAACAATTACGTATGTGGGTTTCCTTAACAGTTTCTTTTTACATTCCTGTTTAAACAGCACAGGGAAAAGGAAGAGCGGACTTGATGTGGAAAATTAGTTTTGGAAATGTTACGCGCTGTAAGATTTGCCAACTTCTGCTCCTCCAGTCAGTTCACTTGGACGCTCTCAGCTCCACCGAAACCCTGTTTTCAGGCTGTTTGTCAGATTTCACAGCTGAGACTGACAGGGTTTTCCTGAGGGCTGTTCCCCGGGAAGCAAGGAGGGAGCGCAGCGCGGAAGGCGTCCTGCTGCTGGGGGCCGCGGGGCCCCGGCCCCACCGCGGCGAGGCGAGCCGCGCCGCGGGGCGACCGGGCCGGAGAGCGGGCCGCCGGCGGGCACCGGGCACCGGGCACCTCCGCCCGGCCAGGCCCGCCGCGCCTGCCCCGCCGCCGCCGCCGCCGCGCTAGCTGGGCAGCGAGGGGGCCCGGAGGGCCGCGGCGGCCCCTTCTCCCGCGGCCACGGCTCGGCGAAGCCGCGGCAGCCGGCGTGTCCCGGCCGCAGGAGCCGCCCGGCGCTCGCCGTGCCCTGGGACGCGCACATCAAAGCAGCGTACAGCTTTTACCCAGCCGTTTCCTGAAGCTAGCCGGTGTCTGCAGCCGGCTCCCGGCTTTGTTGTGCCATCCAATTACAGGGAAACCGAAGCAAGTCTGACTTTTTTCTAGAGACTTTCTAAGAGCTCTGCTTGCGGCTGTTGTGCTTGGCCCACGTCCACGCTGACAGCCCTTCCTGACACAGTGGCGATGTCGTGGGGCCACGTCAGCCGCGTATCAAGCAAAGTCTTGATCTCAATGAATAAAAGTATCGCTTTGCAGCATACGCTATTGCAGCGTCGCTAAGCATTTTTAACCAATATTCTCATGGATATTTGAGAATGGCTGATGCTAATGTGGAGCGTGTTGAGACCATTCCAGAGCCATTTTAAGCAGAGGAGGCTTTGCACAAGTAATCTAGCGCTAGATTTCGGTTTGCAGATCAATACGCCTGGATATTTGATCACGCAGTTTTACTGCTGAAGATATCGAGTCACTGAGCTCGCCGAGGGCGGTGAGTTCACACAGGTGTACCCGAGCGCAGAATCCATCTCCCAAGGGTTTGCTGGTGCTTCCTGAAGCTGACAAGATTAATTTAGCGATTTGGAAATCTGTTGCCAAGCTGAAGGCCCCAGAAGACTGCATAGCAATAGGGAGATTAAAAGCAGATGGTTCAGCAAGAGAAGTTTTATAGTTAAATTTTTAACAGACTTAAAATTCTTGGGCTTCATATCAGCATCTTCGTTCTTTCCTTTAGTCCAGGATGTATTAATATTGTTTGAGCACCTCCAGAGGGAGTGAAGCTGAGCACACTGCACTAACCTTGCAACGTGTTTACCTATATGCGTTTACAATAGGCTTCCTAGAAGACTCCTTGAATGTTGACTGCTCAACTAAAGCACGGTAAGGCTTGAGCACCTCCATGTAGTGTAGCTAATTCCCCAAAAAGGATGTTGGTATTTCAAATATGAAGAGAAAGAACATTTTAGGGAGGGGTTTTGGTAGCTGAGCCTGTTCAACACAATCTAAGCACCGCTGCAGTCGACAAAGAGCCGCCTCCATGGAGGTGAGGTATTTGAACAAGGGCCAAGGAACGGCTCTTGGGACTCAGCTCCAACTCACCTCTCCACATCCCCAGCAGTAAGCTCACTTTTGGACACGACTTCACGCTCTCTGCCACCTAAGCCACAAAGGAGGTGGTGGCTGGACTGGATGCTGCAGGGGTTGAGGATGTCCGTGTGCCCAGGCTGCTGGAGACCTCGGGGCAAGAGGGGCGTGAGGGGAGCAGTCACAAGCAAAACCAGTTGTGGAATTAACGTAGTGAACACAAATTGCTCTATCTGGCCTGCTGTCTTTCTTGTCCCCCTGTCCTGACTCGGCTTTGACTTGGCTGGCCATGGCTCAGTGGCCATGCAACCAGCTTCAGGCTTCCCATCAGCTAGGTGAGATTTTGACCCTGTCCAGACCACCTCCAAGCCAAGCCTCAGGGTGCCCATGTTATTTCTTCTCCAAATCTTTAGTCTCAAGTGCTAATCTTGAGCACTTATTCATAACGTGAGTGGAATGGACAACGAGGCACACCCAAGCAAAACTTTGTCTAGCTGAATCCTTAGCTACTTGCCCCAAGCTCCCAATCAGCATTAGAAATGAAGGGGAGAGAAGCATCCTCCATCTGTCTACAAGAGATCTGGCCTCTGTGCAGAAGCAGCAGTTAAAACAAATCCCCAAACTTCTATATAACACTCAACAAGCACCAAATACAAATCAAATGCAAAGTAAATCATCTCTGTTGGGGGTTTCCTCCTCTCCAGCATCTTAGGAAACATCTTTACAACCTTCGCCTGTGGTCACAGCTATCACCACCCCACAAAGGCGCAGGAAGCCTGGGCAGAGCCGGCAAGGACACCCGACTGCCCTTTCTTCATGTGCTCTGCACTGAACCGGCCTCCGGATTTGCTTTTGAGAAGTCACTTCAATTCCCTCTCCCGAATGCACTCTGGGACCAAGCAGCAACTGCTTCTGTCTATGAATGCCAGAAAAGAGGTATGTGGAAACAGAGGTTTTTTTGCAGGATACCTCACGATAACCCCAATACGAAGCCAGCCTTCCCCAATGTAAGCCACAGAGACCAGCTGCTGAGGTGCCACGGACACAGATTTCTCATCTTCTCCGCATCCAAAGAAAGCAACATAAACCCCAGCATTTGATGCTGGACCCCTCAGCTTCAGGAAACAGCTAGCCTCATTCTTCCAATCTGCAAACAGATTTGCAGGAGTGTTTTGGACTTATCCCCCATTTCAGGGTGCCCACTTTGTCCTGCATGTCACAGTGCACTCTCGCTTTTCCCTCCCCAAATGTGAATTCGAAGGCAAAGTTAGCTGCAAGGATAAAATACTGCACCTGCAAAAACTGAGGAGGCCTGCTTGGTAAAACCAAACCCCAAAATACATTTGGACTGATGAATGTAAGTGGCTAAACCTCAACTTAAATCTTCCATATGAAGTGTAAGGAATCAAATAACCATCCAGAAAAGATGTCTGCAAAAGAACTTGGCTCATAATATTTTCATTTGGGTTAAATTAAAATAATTGTAAATCTTCAGTGCACAGCATGAAAGCTCCATTCTGTGCAACACTGTACATATCCCATTAAGCTTTATAGTCAGTTCAGTCCTACAAAAATGCTTTGAAAACTGGACTAAGTTGCCTTTCCTTGGGAAAGTGAGCCTGCACCACTTGCAAAATGGGAAGCAAGCAGAATAACCTTTGTGCATGAATTTTCTCTTTTGCAGTTCACCAGAGCTGAAAGAGGCAGGGGAAAAGGAGGGGCAGGAGACACATTCCTTGGAAGACACAGGGAAAGCATCATTTCACACTGATCTTTTTGGGCAGTACAAGCCTCAACTGTACATGAATTAGAAGCTAGTGCCAAGTTGACGATCTCACATATAAACACAGTTTATCTAATGACCCATTCATAACAACATCCAGGTTCAAACTTCCTGGGGATCCCGGAGGCAAAAGGAAAGGAGGTATCTGGCCTCAGAGGTTCCCCCCCAGCAGAATCCAGCTTGCAGCGACCGAACTCTACAGGGAGCAAGAAACTTCGGACATCATCTGCCTGGCTATTTGCTACACCCAGAGGATCAAGAAGAGCAAAGGAGGTGAAAAATCATCTCCATTCATGCTCCTTTTAAACCGTAACTCACCACCACAGATCAGACTCCGATACTGTGATCAGAAAGCTCTCAATTCATGTGTTGGGATGGGAATTACAGCACATCATACGTGCAATTGCCTGTGAAAACTGTGCTAACTCCTGCCATCCCTGTCCTGATTTTGGATCCTCTCACTTCCACCCTCCTCTCTTGACAACCCCTAGAGGCATTCACGGGAGGAGCTTGAGGAGAATGTGGGAAGAGGAAGAGTGTTTGCAGACCCTGCCTCCATATCCAGACTCAAGGGCACTGCCAGGCAGGTGAAACACAGACACTCTCAGCCATGCAACGAGTCTGCTCAGCCTCTTCCCACGCACAGCACAGCTGGACTTGGCGCTTGAGGCGATTGCAAAATGCAGATGCTACTGCAAAGTAGCTGTCCACTGTCCACCCAGCATATCCTGGGCCACCATCAGATCACTATAAGCTCTAGTCTCCATCCAGCACAGGGAGCTCTCATGGAGGCCAACACACAGCACCCTGTGCAGCATGGAAACCTCCTGCGGGCTCACCACCGTGCGTTCTCAGCTTGTGCTTTCACTGTGTGCGAAGCTGGATCTCACCCCGAGAGTGAAGTGCACTGAGAGTCCCTGCTTCAGTTGTGAGCATCAAACTGCCTTGTCTCGGGACCTTTCAATTCCTCCTTTCCAAAGCACTGCATTTTTTCAGAGCTCAGCACCACCCCACGTATTTCACTTTATAAAGAACAGAAAACAAGAGAAAACTAAACCTTTGTCCCCACTTGTGAGGGAAGAGAAAGGAAGTTTTTCCAAGTGGTTGGAGTGGAGGACCTGGGTCTTACTGAAGCTCTCATTGACTTTGCAAAGCTTGGATTAATCATTCCATTTCCCTCATCCTGCTGTAAACTGAGTATTAAAATCCCAGTCCGACAGTTATATTGGCACCACTAAAAACTCTGAAGAGGTTTAAGGATCTTGGCTAAAGGGGGCATGGCAGGGCAAAGGTTAATGATTAACTGGCACAACTCTGCTCATTAGTCCTTGTAGAGGAAGAGTTCGGAATAAGTTAAACCTCAACACATGAATTCATTTCCAGAGCTCTTTCTGAAATTCTCCTTCATATTGGTGCCAATAAATCTTGCATTCCAACAATGCTTCTCTAATACAGACATAAATTTGTATTTCTAGTTGGCCAAATTCATGACAAGGGGAAGAATAAAGCAAAATTGCATCTAGGCATTTACCTATCTCCACCCTGCAGCCTCCCTTCCTTGGACTCCTGCAGCTTTCCCAGCTAGAGGCAGCCAAGGGCCCCGCATGCGGCGTTGGTGGAGCCCCTCTCCCACAGGATCCGGCTTTGGCCGTCAGCGAGGACCACAGCTGCAAACAAAACTCTCGCATGCTCCCTGAACAAACCCAGCAATGACAGTGCGGGCAATACCTTGCACCTCTGAAACAAGAGCCGTCCAAAGATTTCCGTGTGCTTTACAGACCTTCATAATTTAAGACAATCTACATCCTCCTAAAGAAGGTAACACTGGATCCTCACTTTGCAGATGAAAAACAGAAGTATTAAAAGAGTAAAGGGCCGAGTAGCGCGACAGCACTGCGCAGTGCCCTGCGCACCAGCCCACGCTGTCACAGCAGCTGGACTTTGGGATGGTTTCATCAGGCACTGTAACCAGTGCCACATACTTCTGAAGTTTGCTTTATGTAATCCATTTTCCCATATTATTTCCTGGGTTATCCTCTTACATATTGTTATCCCATTCCGATTACCCAAATCTCCTTCCCCATTCTGAACATTACTGTTTTATACCGGTCCCAGTTACAGAGTGCATACTACACAGTCTGTGGTGACACTGGACCCCAGGAGCATCTGCCCTTTCCACATGGCTCAGACCTGGTCTGCTACCATGTTTTAGCTCTTCTCCATACCTCTGATCAGGAGTTTGCTAATAAGCTATTACACATACCGTGCTTTACTGCCTTTCCTGCCCAGGGCGGACACTTTCTGACACAGCAGAAGCTGCAGCTTTTACAAGGTGAGCTCTCCCTTCTAGGAGGTAGCTGCCTACCAGCCTTGTCGAGCAGGGTCTGTTCTAGTTTCAGGTTTTTGTTCAGTACAGGCTCTGTTTACTGAATAACCCTCAAAGTTTCAGACCTCAGTTTAAAAGTTTTAATTGACGCGCAAAACCAAGTTGGATGAGCCAGTGTCTCTCCTGATGGAGTTCTCCCAGTAGATTCTGTGATTGGGGAGTTTAAAAGCCAAGATTTTGTCTTCTACTTCGCTCCCATAAAATACACCTTCTCACTCTATAATTAATCCCAGTGAAATGAAACACAGCAGCCTGACAGATTCACCTGTTGTGGTGCAAAGTGCAAAAAGGCTGACTGAATATATGGCTTCAGAGGTACAGTTTGGCTTTTCTAAGGTACCTCTTTAATGAGCACCTTGTACATGAAGCAACAGAGGATAAGATAGACCAGAGAGATAACGACACCACCAGGATTCTCAAAAATGGGGTAGAGGTGAAGCAACACTGTGCTATACTGAATTATAAATGAGAAAAGCAATTGCAAAGATAGTCTGTCTCAGGAAAAGCCAAAACCAAACACAAGGCTCACTCCAGCCAAAGTACAAGCTGAAAGCAGAGGACACAGTTGACTTCTGAGCTATCCTGAAGCAAAGGACTGAACTCACATCTAAGGAAGAACGATGGAGAAGAAATCAAATGTAGCAAATGCATCAGAAATACAATAGTATTCTTTTAAGTGCAGTGGGCTTCCTGACTCAAAGTTGTTGGTGTAACCCGATGTAGCCCTGCCAAGAGGGCAGGGGACATGATCCCTGCTATGGTGGTCTCATTTGATGCGTGCATGGTTCCACCTTTGCAAAGTGCTGGGTAGTGCTAATGCATCTCCTGTGGTCCTTTCCACTTCTGTGATACAGAAGCTGTCACTGGGGTAACTTTTAAGACTAGATACTTAAGAACGCTACAAGAGGAACATCAAGGGCACATTCAACATGACTTCATGAAAAAAAAAACATTACGAGTACTTATTTAGGCTTTCTGATGCACTGAGTTATGCATATGTAAATTATGCCACCCTGGGAGGTGGCAGACAACCACTGTGCTTCTGAGACAGCTGCTGGGCACTTTCTACCCTCCTTACCTTCCCCAGGCAACGGCTCGAGGATGGCAGAGTCCACGTCTGCCCTTCCCTGCTAGGTCACCCAAGGAGTAACTCCCGAGCACTGATTGCTGTAGGTAACACCTCAGGCCCGTGGCTCTGGCAGGCTGAGCAAGGGAAGCGCTGTAGTCCTGCAAAAGGTGATGAAGGCCTAATCGAGCCCCTGTCAACGAATGTCTGACCTCTACACTGTAGGTGAAGACAAGAGACCAACCAGCTAAGCAGCACACCAGGGACAGAGCAAGGTGTGCTTTCACCTGCCTCTCCAGGAACATCCCTTGAGCCTTACACACCACCACGTGAACTACCTGCTGGCCTCCTCCACACTCATCTAAAATTTATCTCTTCTGAAAAGACTTCATCTTCTTCAAGAGAGAGATCAAGACCTGACACCAAGTAGAAACTTCGTAGAAATGCATGGAACTTCAGAGAGCAGGGAAATCCAAAAAGACAGAATTATCCTCATCAAAAAATAATAAAAACTTCTTCCTCAAGGTTATATAGGCATTGTGCAGAGTGTATACTCTGCAGGTAAGCCATGGGCAGACAGCTCAAGTTCAACTGTAATATCTGAGGCACAGTTCTTGACGAATGTACAGAAAATATGGCACTACAGATGCTGCTAAATAATTTTGCAGGAGGATCAAGGAGATACAAAAGATGAACAATATTATGTAAATGAAATGACATTTTATACTTCAGAAGAATCAGATACAAAGCTGTGATTTTAGGGCTGGACTTTAGTTAAGGAATTATTAACATCATATAATAGTAATTTGAATATCCTAGCAAAGGACATGTCGCAAGAAAAATCCAAAGCTTGGCTGCTTTTTAGCTGTATCAATTAAAGTTGTACAACACAGTACAACATCAGACAGTGAATCCGATTCCAGGCAAGTATTTATATAGTGCTACTAAATGACAAGGGTTTGGTTTAATTGGTGAGTAAATGGAGCTGGAGGTTGCTAAAATAGTCTCTAGCAACCAAGAAGATCACTGGGGCAGAACAAATTGTTCTACTCTGTTTTGTGTGTCTGCATTTTAAGCCTTCCAGACACTATAGTAAATGTAGTAATAACATTGTACAATGAAGATTGGTTGAACTAATGAGTGTAGGGTGAGAGGGTGAAGCAGTGACTTGCATAGCAGTATTTCACACGGGAAGTAGAGAGAAGCTGACAGAATTTCTGGCCAGAAAGGGGTGAGGAAAAGTGGATCACTGTGATACAACTAAGTGGAAATCTTTCAGAGGCAAGAAAGGCAAATGAGATAGGTAGGTCAGCTTTATCCAGGCTCAGTGAACTGCTGCAGTACCAAGAAAGCTTAGCAGTAATGCAGGCAACAGGCAGAGATTTAAACATGGTGAAGAAAGGCTTGGAAAGCATAAACAGCCAAATCCAGTTCTTTCATGAACTTCCATCAGAGGACTGATCAGAGGGCTGGAGCATCTGCCCTACGAGGAACAGCTGTGAGAGCTGGGCCTCTTCAGCCTGGGGAAGAGCAGACTGAGGGGGGATCTGATCAATGTCTGCAAGTACCTGAAGGGAGGGTGTCAAGGGTCGGGGACAAACTCTTTTCAGTTGTCCCGTGTGACAAGACAAGAGGCAATGGGCAGAAACTGAAGCACAGGAAGTTCCACCTGGACATGAGGGGGAATTTCTTCACTGTGAGAGTGACAGAGCACTGGACCAGGTTGCCCAGAGAGGTTGTGGAGTCTCTTTCTCTGCAGATAGTCAAGGCCCGCCTGGATGCAACCCCACCTAACGTGCTCTAGGTAACCCTGCTTGTGCAGGGGGATTGTACTAGATGATCTCCAGAGGTCCCTTCCAACCTTACTGACTCTGTGATTTGGCGCTCACTTCAATGGACGAGGCAGTGTAGGACCACCCCTTCAAACAGCGCAGTGCCAGTGGTGAGACCACGAGACTGCTCTGGCCACAGAAACACATCTTTACAAGTTCTCAGCTCTTCCACCTTGCCCTCAGCATCTCTTTAGCAAACTTCTCCACATTTCTCCAAAAGAGGCTGCAAATACCATCTGGACAAATCTATGGGCCAGGATAATCTACCCTAGCTGGAGACCTGATCCCACTTATTTAATGCAACAGAATAGTCACGTTTTTTTTGTCTATGTTCTACCCAAAATCTACCGAAAACTCTCTAGTTGGGATATCTGCCACAAAAAGCTGAGTGGAAATCCCCAGCCAGGAAAAAATAATGCATCTTTTTTATCTTCAGACAAAAAAGAAAGAGTAGGAGGAGAAAGAGAGGAAAAGGTTTGTTATTGTGAGATCGTAAGAGTCCAACCATGCAAATGATGAGTAAGTGCAATCTTGTGTTTCAACAAGATGAAGAAAAATATGTTTTTGAAATTGTTGAGTCTGGTGTTCTCTGCCAACAGATATTCTTCTATTTGCCTGCAAGTGACCCTTTCAGCTTGGGCGGTGAGCCCATGGCAATGATTAGAGAGTAGAAAATCCCTGCTACTGGCCAGCTGTGCTCCAAATTACCTTAGTCAACTGTGCCTATAACTGTGATTACTTGTTTCTGCAGAATTGCATCAGAATGACCTGCTCACCCCTCGCATCATTCATATCTCAGCTCTCCCTGCAGATAAACATCTCTTTCTTTTGCACAGGCATGAAAGCACTGGAAGGACACAGCCAGGTCTTGATTACCCAGGGAAATGGGGGGAGCAGATAACCCTGAGCTCACACAAGTAGAAAACCAAGTCCTAATTCAGGTGAGAGCAACTTGGAAGGAGTGCTTTGCAAACCAAATGACCAAGTGCTCCTCTCCCACCTGAACTGAGCCTCTCAAGGCTTCTTCCTCCCAAATACAGCTAGCCTTTACCACCTCTCCTGCCCCTCCTGCCCTTCCTAGCTCTTCCACTGCAGACTTAAGAAATTTGTACGAATAATTTCTATGCTCAGTGAGTGCTATTCTGTCCCACAGCAGCCAATGGCAGAGAAGGCTTTCATATAGTCCAAGTCAATGGGAAAGTCATTTTTGGACTGCCTCACGGACTGCAGAAGTACAAGCAAAATCAGAGGAGAAGGATGTTTTGAGGGCTCTGATGAGAGACTAGTGCCATGGTGCAACTGGCAGTTTGAGTTGTGGTGGTCGGAGGGGAGGGGACAGACTATAACATCTCAGAAGGCTGGAGGACAAAGTTTGGCAAAAGCCTGCATGATCTAGGTAGAAATTTTTGGATCTAAGACAACAGTACAAAGGAAGACCCCTGGTTTGGTTTCAAGATGGGTCAGGACAGCCATGAAGCAAGAGAGAGAGAAAGAGGAGGAGAACTGAGAATTTACCTCCTTTGCTTTCAAATTTAGAAAGAAGAGAAAAATCAACTAAATGTAACAGTCAGTGACATAAGCAAGATGTCCGGGGGAAAGAGGCTATTTTCTTAATAATAAGTCAATGTAAGCAAATGTAAACTGACTCGCTTCATGCAAAGGTTGCCTTTGGACATGCATTTTCGTTGCAGTCCCTCCTACCCCAGCCCACGGCCGCTATTTCCGGTCAGGCCCCTCACGTGGCAGGACACTCCCGTTCCCGACAATGACTGACGCCCGGGACTATTGTAAGATATATAAAAAAAAAATGTTCTCATTAAAAAATGTGGATGATAGCAATTAATTCCACATTTTTGTGAATAAATATCATGTGTTTTGTGCCAGAGCAATTTGGCTTGTTCACAGAAGCTAACAGTGACACATAAATCTAGTTTCCCTGTTGCTCAACAGACCATCTCACTCTGCAGACCAGATTCTGCAGCAGCATAGGTTTCCCTTCTTTCTTTCAGGCGAGATTTTAAACGGTACTTGCTACCCATCTTCCTGCTGACCTATGGGTTACAAAACTCACTCAGAGCTGCTGAGGTCAGAGCAGACTTTTGACTACGTGGCTCACCTGGCCCTGACACTAGTCATTTTGAGTGCAAGAGCTGCCCCACCGCTTCCCAAGAGCGATGGCAGTTGAAGCCCAGGGAGAGGATCTCCCCCCTTCTCTTTTGCAAGAGCGTGGGCGTGCTACGAGCACCCCTGCCACCACAGCTCTTCGGAACAAGCCCATCCTGCTTCTCCCGTTGCACAGGCTGGGAAGAGCTCTTCCCACGGGTCGGTGAGCCTAGCTTGTGAATAATACGGACGGATCAACAGCTGAGCACAGACAGGTCAACCCATTCAGAAAAAAAAAGCTAAGGTACTCCTAGCTTTCCCCAGCTGTATTTATTTTGTTTTACTCCACTGGTTTTGCTGTACAGAAATCAACGGACTTATAAAAGTGTAAAACTGAAGCTGGGCTGTATGGATTCGGACTGGCAGTTTGGAAGCTTTACAGATGTCTGCTGGCCTTAGATGGGAGGAGTGTCATTATTTTATTGACCAAACTCTTTCTTGTTTTAATATGGAAAATCTCAGTGGCACTTCACTCCATTTGTCTTTTTTTTCTTTTTTAGTCATATGATAATGTACACTTATAACCGGTGAATCATCCCCCCAAAAAGTCATAAAGAGAAAAATAGCTCATATGTATGCCTCAGCGGTCAATGAATCATTGACAACAGGTATAATGGGAATAATTATATACTGCTGAGAAACTTTACCCAAAGCCCAGCTCAGAAGGCTAGTTTCAAAACTTCTGAGTTGTGCAGTTGGATCCAAGGCTGTGAGGGCCAGGTTAGGAAACGGCCAGGAGAATTTCAGATCTGTGTTATTGCAAGGAAATATCCTCTCCAAGTGCCTGTTATGTGTTGACAAACTGTTTATATTTAACCAGCAATAATAATGAATAGTCTAAATAGACATTGATTTCTATGTTTTTAATTCACTTTTAGTGGGAATATATCCTGGCAACAGAAATACAAATGTCAAGCTTTGGATGCCATCCACTGTTCAATAACTAAGCTATTTTAAGCAGTAAGATGTATTATTTGATATAATAACATATATTTTTAGGGTCTAGTCCTGGAAGTTCTTACTCCAATGAGCTCCAGTCTTCCAATCAAAATTTGTGCGACTGGACGTACAAATGTGAATTTTAGCAGACAGTGCGAGGCAGGAGCAGGTTTCAGTCTCAATGCAGTCAGCCTGCTGCCTCCCAGCAATAGTCAGTCAAAATACAAAAGTCAGGAAGTGCTCCAGAATGCAAATGTAACTCTCTTCCTAAGCCAGCTCAGAGAAAGGTGACAACAAGACAACACGTCCACTGCGTCATTTCAGCTGTAGAACAGGAAGCTCTGATATCTCAGGACAGTACCATTACCTAGTTTGAAGAGCGTACACTAAGCAGAGTACACATCCTGCTCAGCAGCCTGCCTGAGCTAAAAGCTCCCGTTTTCAGCTGGATTGGTCTCCTGTGGTGAGCTCAGCTCCAGCTCCAGATCTGGTAGCACCCAGGCTTTTGTGCTTCTTTATCCAATGTGCAGACAGGTCCTGCAACCACCCCTTGTGGGCAAAGACAACAGCTATTCTGTTCTCAGATCTGCTGAAGCCTGTTAGAAAGAAAGGATGCACAAATGTGCTCTCTCAGAGCTAAAATACTTGTGTCCCCTCTTTGTCAATGTATGATACAAATTCTCTTAAAGTGCAGAATTCCTCCCACAAGGAAAAATAACAAAACAGACTGAGGATGAACGAGACCAACTGTGTGCCAATGGCAAACAGAAATCTATAAGCATCAGATATGCTCTCCTCGAAAATATGCCAATGGCGAAAGGAGATGGGGCCCAACACCATCCTCCTCCAGCCACAGCAGTACAGGGTTGTGCACCAGGTGCATGTGTAAGGCAACACAGTGATAATCACCCGTACCTGGGAGGAGGAGGTGGTTACATGGGTGGTTACATGGACTCCTCCTTCAGTGGAGAGAAACAAGCACCTTCTGAGAGTAATTCATTGGATCTGTCTTAGACATCTGTCTTAGGACAAGCTGAATCACCCTCTGGAGGTTCCCATTTCTCTACTCTAAAGAGAGCACAACTCCAGCCATGACCGGCTCAAATATAAATTTCTCATTTCTGGATGCCTTGAGTTGCAGCACAAATATCTCACCCTTAGTTGGGAAAGTAGTTGAAAAGAGATGAGTGGTTGTTGTTGCATTTCTGGGAAACGCGAGATATTATATGATTTGTTAATCTGTTCCAGAGTTTCCCTTTATGTTTTAACAATACTGTTCAGCATTCAATTCAAATCATAATGCTTAATGGCCTGTGGTCAGCTAAGCTTATCCTGCATTTCTGTGCCAACTTCAAAAATAAACAAAGCTGTGTCTACTGAATGGCACAGTTAGAGGGATTTATCCTGCTCTACTCCAAAACCTGCACCAGAACATAAAAATACCCTTTCAGTTAAATTTGGAGAAGATGGGATAGTGCTTTACACCCTGCTGTGGAGGACTATGAGTTGAACAGCATGTTCAGGTGAGACGGCCATCTTCAGGGAACATGAACGCTAAGGACAGCTTCAAAACAAAGCTACGTGCACCTCAAAAATGCCCAGCGGTCTCAGGTAAGATTTGCAGTCCAGCATGTTAGAGGCCGCACGTTTACTTAGGACGTGCTTCCCCCGCGGAGTTAACCCAGCCAATAACCCGCGCGCGGTCTCAGGCCGCGCACCGCCGCTGCCGCGGGGCTCCGAGGCTGCAGGGTGCTTCGGAACGGCGGCGGCGGCCCCGGCGGAGGAGCAGCCGGAGCGGCGGCGTGCCCCGGGCACGGCAGCGCTGGCACCGCCGCTCCGCGGCCGCGCTGGGAGGAGCTGGCTCCCCGGACGCAGGTAATCGCCCCGAGAAGAGCTAATCCCCGCCGCAGAGGCTCTGCAGCCGAACCTCCGCGAAGCGTGGCAGGAGGCAGAGACACTAGAGATGCAGCAAGTCTGGCAAAAGCCCATCAGCGGCGCGGCTGGGAGCAGCGTTTAATACCCAGCTGTCCCAGGCCGGTGCAAAGAAAAGCAGCTTGCTGCAGACGGCCCGCGCCGCAGCCCACAGGAAGCCAGCCAGCCTCTTCAGCCTGGAGATATTTTTCTCTCTCTCGACGTCGCCAGCTCTTAAGCAAAACTGAGATTACAAAATTGTGTAAGGCAAGATCCAAAGCTGACAAACGGTCAGCGAATGTAAGCAGATTTACACCAGGAAAGGACCTGGCAATCAGCATGCCCCTTTTGCTCCTGATCTCTGCTACTGCTTTATTCCTTCCCAAATCTCCCGGCAGGCCTCTTCTCGTGCCCCCGCCTCGGGCAGCAGCGGACGCCCACGCCGCCTCCCGCGGGGCAGCACTCTGGGTGGCCATCTCCAAAAATTCAAGCCAAAACTGTTTCTGGCAGTTGGCTGACTTGAGGGCAAGGGGGTGAGGAAAAGAGGGCATGTCCTAAAATGTGTCTTCAAGATACATCTGTCAGATGTAGTAAGCTAGAGCTCAGGTTTTGCTCAAGTGGAGACTCTGCCATTACGTACCATCCTCTCTCGCTGCCATCCCACAAAAAGCAGCAGTGAACTCCGTGGTGCCTTGTTCTCTCCTTTAAATGTCTTCAGCATCTTCTGGTTTCCCCAGTTACATCTTCGTACCCTGTAGATTCATATCTAACTATAACGAAGTTCCTCTATAGCGTCTTCTGAAGCAAGATTTCCAAGCTGTGTAGAGTCAACATACATTAACTTAAAGCTGCCATTTTAGTTACATTAAAAATCAACCTGATCAATATTAAACAATGCTAATTTAGTACAACCCTCACATCCAGGCCTACGAAAATCACCTTGTAGGTACGTTTATTTAATGGCTGGATTTAATGGGCTACCCTGTGGGTAGGGACCTTGCCCAGCTCTTGGGAGAGCAATGGCTCCCCTCTTCGGGAGGAGGGTGACGTGCTCAGACCTCATGGCACAGGCACCAGAGAAGCCCAGGAGCCGAGAAGGGACATCCAGCAGCGTGGCCTGGCATGGCGACACAAACCAGGTGTGGCTGCACGGCTGCCGAGCAGCAACACCAGCACAAGAAAACACTGTTACAGGCTTTCATCAGAGCTCAGCAGAGGCAAATGTGATGATTTTTGTCAGAAGATCCTCAGTGCCACAGACCCTCTGCAAAGGGAGGGCAAAACCTCAACCAGCCTTTGCTCGTATTTCCCAAAGGCTGCTAAAATCACATGCTAATCCTGCCAAAGCTTTCTACACCCATCGTCAACGGGCCACACAGAAATCTGCTTCTTGCTAGCAACCACTGCAGAAGCAAACCCAGAGCAAGAACAGCCCTTCTTAGCACGGCTCTGCTTTCCGTTTACGCGCGTGGGTCATGTCACACACCCAGGCACAACGTACAGAAATACAGCATCATGCCAGAATAACTTGCAACAGATCCTCCTTCAGCCTCCCAGCTAGTGTCCTTTCCCCTCCCCGCCAGACGGACGCGTGGCACCGCAGGGATGAGCTCAAGGTGCGGGCTCCACTCCAGGGTTTGGGAGAGGGAAAGAAAAAATGTATCCTCCTGTTTGTCCAGGCCTCACATTCATCCTCTGGTTGGTTGCAGGGATTTCCTTCGTGCCCTCATAAAATTGAAGCAAAGACAACAACCTGCCAAGAAGGGTGGCTACGATGCCCAGTGGGACAAGGAGACAGGGCGCGAGCCATAAGCATCCTACCCTGGACACCTCCCGCTGCGACCGCAGCTGCTTGCAGATTATAAGCTTTATCAAGTCTGCTTCCCAGCACCCATCGTCCTCCACTTGCACCAGCTGTTGTGGATTAGATTGCAGCGCTGGTGAGCATTGCTTGCTTATGGCTAAGCCCTCAAGTTGTGCCACCACGAAAATGCTCTAGCACCTCGCTCTGCTCTTCAGCTGTCTTCCAGTCTGACCGCAGACAAACCCATCCACTGTCCAACGGCCATGGGGACAGACAGACTGTCCCCTGGGATGAGGCTGAGGGGTTGGAGCATCCTGGGGCAGAGTGGAGCCTGCCGCCCCCACGCCGCCTCCCGTCCCGCCGGCAGCGTGACCATCGAGCCGAGCACCGAGGGCACGGCACTGGGGAGACACGAGGCATGGACAGGCAGCAAAGTGGAAGAGTTTGGTTACTTGGGAGTCACAGGATTTTCAATGAAACCCTGGCCTCTTGCATAAGGTCACTGAATTTAGCCTTGGCTTGCCATTGCCTGCTGCAGGACTGCAGGTAAGTCAGGCAAACCTCGATGCCTCAGTTTCCAAACCCGTGGAGGTAGGAAAATGACCGTTTCCCCTGCTTCAGAAGGGCTTGTTGAGGCTTGGAAGTTTGCAATATGCTGCAAGATCAAAGGATCAGAATAATATTACATATTCAATACAGGTCCATGCACTATTCGCAATGTCTGGAGGCGTGACAGATTGCTTAGCTTGCAAAGGAAAGCAGGAAAACAGGGATTTCACAAGCCTGTATATTACAGTTACTTGGGGCTTGCACTGGACCTCTGTGTGATATGTGAGCAAGGGTGTTATCACACAGCAAGCAGTGAGCTCAGAGGTACTAACAGTTTTAAGATTTGCCCTAACAGTAAACTAGAAGGGAAGACACTGAGCTGATTTTTCTCTTTAAGAAAATGGATTTTTCTTAAGTGTGGGAACTGCCTCTCAACTATTTGCTCCTTGCAAACTTTTCTCTTTCTCTCTTTCTTTGGCCCTTGAGCTGGGTGGGAAAGACAACACAAATCTTGGCACTCACAGCCCTGCCTGGGGTCGTGGCACCCTGAAAGGTCTTGCATTTCTGCTGAAGGAATGGCCCTTATGCTTGTCACGGTTAGACAAGGTCTTTCTTATAGCAGACATACACAGAGAAGAAAATAAATATATTCCAGGGAAGCCCAGGGATGAGTTCTCAGTTACAGAACTGGAATCAGTGTTTTTATAAACATATACACACAAATATATATGATATGGATCTCTTGTTCCAGCTATCATGAAAGGTCACTCAAGTCAAGTTAGATAACTCGACCGGGGACCTCTCCAGGGTGAAAGCTTTTCTCTGTTTTTGTACAAGTCGGCATCCATTCTTTCTGCTTTTCTATCTCCTTGGAAACTCACGCCGCCGCTCGTACAAGTGCAGTAAGCGGCTCTGTCCTCCCCGTGATCCTGCTGCCTTCCTGCCTTCCGGCCAAACGACGTTTTTACCATGTCCAATGCTTTCAGGATTGTCACAACTCTTCCTAACTCTGCATACATACACCTATCTCGCTAAAACCAACCTTGTGCTTGTGCTTAACTCTTCCGCAGGGCCCCGCGCGGTGTAGTACGGTGCAAGGGATGGCCACGGCATTCCCATAGGCGCACACGTCCACGTAGGACGCGTCCACGTATCCTACACCAGTTTTGGGGCATCCACCTGCCATACCTCTCTTATATTTATGTATCTTAACAGGCAGGAAAACATTTGGCACATTAAATCCTAATCCAACACTCAACAAAATCAATGAGAGTCTTTCCAGGTTCTTGAGCGAGCTTTACCAGCCAGAGGGCTTTACCGGCCGGGGCCACGAATGCCCGCACGGTGCTGGACGCGCACGGGTCACGCTGACTCCGGCCGAGCCCTCAGCGCTTGGCAGCCTCACAAGCGCATCTTGCCAACACAAGCAAAACGGAGAAAGGACAAGCAAAAAATCAGAATAGGTGTTTTTTATAATTCACCTAGGCTGCTGATTTAGGGCTAATGGACACAAAGAAGAAATTTTAAAAGGTGCAGAAAAACACAATGAGATAAAAAAGCAACAAGTTTCAGAGCCTACAGCTGCCAGGAAAGCTTGATTTTTGTTTGGTGGAAAAGAGCGCGTTATCAGAACACATGATGTCTTGCCTGCAAAACCTTAGGGAAAAGTGGTCACACGAAAGCCCACGTAATGCCGGCATTACCCAAGATCATCATTACAGAAACAATGCTGGTGAGCAGACAACAACAATGTCTGGACTTCAATCAACAGCAAAGACAGCCAAGATTTTATAAAAAGTTTCTCAGCTAATGCAGACAGCAAATAAGGTTTTTGGGAATGATGCCAAGCGCAAGAGGAAGGACTACGAAACTAGATCTGAAAGAACCAGGGAAGAAGTTTATGTGAATAATGTCTCCGAGTGTGCCAACAGGACTGAAAATCTAAAGAAATAAAACAAACCCAACCCACCTCCACCACCGCCACCAAAGCCCTGCGTAGCTGCGTGTCGCACGGTCAGAGCCCCTCATCTCCCGGCTGGAGCGATGCTGGAAAGCTTGGCCACAGAGGGTGCGAAACGCAGCGAGCTTTGCAGCGCCTTGATCTGCCAGTGCAAGTACCAGTGGGCAAAGCACAGTGATCAGAAACCAAAACAAAAATTACCGAGACAGGAAACAAGGCAGAATCCCTTCACTCTAATAAATGACTGGATATGCTTGCATAGGACACAGCAGTTGGTGTCTCAGCTGAAGTCTTTCAGACTGAAAGATGTCCTATACATGTCTGGAATATTAGAAATTTGTTTACCTCTAACTCTCTGAGGCCCTTTTTGATAAAAGAAGCTTAAAGTGAGACTGGATTTTGTTCTCTGGGATATGTTCCGGTCCAGCCACATGTTAATGGCTGCAGCGCAGGAAAATCTGGGATGAAATGCCCCTGGCTGCAATATGCAGGTGTTCAGGCAAAAGAATCACAGAGGTCCCCATGGGCCGGGAAACCAGTGAACTGTGCCGAGAGCAATTAAGCACTCGCACAATTGGAGATGACTTTGGTTTCCTCCGCTGAAAGCTGTACTGTGCAGCTGGTCACTTCTTACTCTAAGTTCTGCTCAGGGACCTGCAGCGCAATGACAGAACAACATCTGATACATACGTGTATGTATGTGTGCGAATATATACATACACACACACACGTGCATACATACATATATATATACATATACATATATATATATATATATATAGTCCTTTTGTGCAACATCACAGAGACACAAGAGAAAAGAGAAAAGGGATTGAAGAGAAACAGAAGGAGAAGATCTCACGGCGTATTTGCAGCTCTTCAGACCATGGGTGCTACAGCGCAGTGACGCTGCCAATGCCATGGTCACTGGTGATGCTCTTAAGTCAGGGCTTTGGCTCAGTGGTCTAATAGCTACTAAGGCTAACTAACATTCAAGCAAATTGAGAACCGGGACACAGGGAGCTCTCTGCGCCCCTTTTATCAGGTTGTTACGGGCAAGTAATTCTACCAACAGAGGTACTAGAGCTAGGTTCAAACCAGGTGTATCCTTACTCCAAGCTTTACTTTGTAGACTGTGCAGAGCCATCATCTCGATTTGGGAGAACATCTCTATTCACTAAAGCACTCACAGACGTGCTTAAAGTTATACTGTGCTCACATGCTGCCCTGAATAAAGGCCTTAAGCTTATATTTAAGAGTTTTCCTGTGCTGGGTATTTGGAAGTATACTGGGGAGCCAAGCAGAAAAGAAATATGCAGGTCCTCCTGCCAGTTATTTTAAGGAAGAGAAATAAAACACAGGCTTCATCGAATAGGAATATCATGCTGTGAACATAAACTAAAAAAATGTACTGATAAAAGACTGTGAAGCAGGGAGGTTTACAAAACTATATGCTGAAATAAGGGACAAAAAGGATGCAGAGCACTAGCCTGTTGAGTACAGAGGAATGTAATATCCTACATCAGCACAGCGTTTCTCACCCTGCTATTCACCGAGGAACTGGCATCCTCATACTCCAGAGAGAAACCGAGGCAAAGAAAGGTTAAGTGACCTGCAAAATGCTGCCTCAGATGGGAGCCCTGCAGGCTGCCTCACCGCTCGCTGCACCGCGCACTAGCAGGAGCAACGGTTTCCAACCAGACACCCCAGCACCTCGTGGCCATTGAGAAGACAGGGCCACGCAAGCCACTGTCTGCCTTGATCGTGATTCGTGTGGCAAAGCCTTGCAGGTATCTCCTTTAGGACACAGGCTGATTATTTCTGATAAAAAGTTTAGAGTATACTACACCAAGTCTATATATCTTACAGATCCCAAAATCTCATCTGGAATGAATTAGTATCAATTCAGACTTTATTTAAACATATTGTTTAAATACAGTTTATCCCTCCTGATGCTGGGTTGAGAAGTTCATATTTTAAACTATGTTCTTTCATGCTCTGAAATTTTCTTCCATTTAGGAACTGCTTGAAAAAAATATGAATATAGAATTAAATGCTCAGATATCTTAATGCTTTTATCAGTAACCTGTGATGCTTTTCACAGGACATTATACCAAATGGCTGCGTGAGACTGTGTGTGTACACAACATGCCACAGCAGTAGAATGGTTGGAGAGAAACTACAGTCAGGACCGTAGGCAGATATCATGCCATATGCATAACGAAACCAGCTTCAGAGTCTGGACAGAAAGCTCCTGAACTTCCAGATGCAAGAGAATTACACTCAAAATCTAGCTTCATGACCAGATCTTTCCTTTTATACAATATTCTTTGTGACAAACAGCATCTTCCTAGAAATTCAGTTCAACTTCATGGAAGTTCGTCCTCTGAGCAATGCTATTTGCTGTTTCTCCTGCAAAAACATCTCCTGCTATTCCCTATATTACTTCCTTCTTGGTGAAGTATCTAGTATGGCCAAAGGAAGGATGAAGGCAAAGCTTTCTACATCTGAGCATATACTTATCCAGGATTTTGGGACACTTTCATAGAATCATAGAAGGCTGCTGGAGCAGGCAGCAGCAGTGACACTTTAAGGAGATAAAAGCTTAAATCCCATTTTCAACAGCAATGTAGGGCCAGACTGTAAGACCATGCTGGCATCTAAAGATTAGAAATTTTCCTGGTTTTATCCTAAATGGCTGCCTACTCTTCAAAAATCAGGCTGTGAGGAACCAAGGAGTGTGTTTACACTGAATGATGGAGGCAGCACAGAGATCTCTGAAGTAGGTGCAAGCAGTCTGATCCATTCACACACCAGAGGAGAGAACCGTACAGAAATACTGGCTTGGGCCTCAAGAGCAACCGAGCTGTGCTGGCTGGGCATGAAGAGCTCAGGAAACCTCCCAGGTGACACAGCCCCCTCCCCTGCGTTGTCCAGCTGGTGTGGTGTCCATCTGGCCCCAAGTCCTTTGGAAATTACGGCAAAATCTTACCCTAAACCTGCCAACCGCTTTTGCTCCTTAGGACAAATGAAGGTCATATCTATTATTAAAGATATCTAATAGCTACTAAAGGGTTTGTATGCGTTTATCAGCTGTTATGAACGTTTACACTTGTGAGCTGTCAGTAGGTTTTGGAGCCTCATCCTCAGTAGACACTGCTCAGCCTACCTGTGCCAGCCTTAAACAGTCTGTGCCTATCTCCAACCACTTATTGATCAGTAAGATACAACAGACCATTTTTGACTGTTTACAAATTAAGCCTACTCATTGAATTAATGATTCAAAGGACTGTGGACGCTATCAGTTTCAGTGGTGTGAAGAATCCAAGAAGAGAAATAAAGGAGAAATATAGGACTCTACACTACAAGCTTTAGAGATGGTTTTCATCCCTTGAGCCAGGACCAGACGGAGCAGGTGTTGACATACACATTGGTGCTCACTTCCCTTGTGGCTCAAGTGACAGAGTAAAAATGCTGTTTCTGCTGATGACACAAGATGCACAGCCAGAGAAAGAAAACCCTTTCACTTATTGCGCTTATGCTTTATCCACAGCAGACACTACCAATTAAAGTCCTCTTCCTCTAGCTATGAGTCAGCGGACCCTACAGTTTGGCTTGCTCCCATTCAGAAAAGCAAACACACAGATGCTGAACACGAGTAAGACCTAAAAGCCCATGCCTCAAACCAACCGTGCGCTCAGGTGTTTTCCTGACTGCAACTGGACTGCAGCCTTGGGACCAGCAGAGCATCTTCTGCCACCTGCCAGCACACAGAGGAGTACCTGGCTCAGAAGAGCAAGCATCTGTACCAATTTCCACAACATTTTTCCACTTGGGTAAGCATTGGCAAAATCCAGCTCAAGAGTACCACCTAGCCTCCCTATACCACTTTACAAATACTAACCGGGGAGCTCAACATCTCCAAATTAGGTAGTTAACAGCTCACGTACTTGTCCTGCAAAAGACAGGCAGATTTAGGAGGCTGTTAACTGGGTTAGCTCCAGCTCTACAGCAGCATGAAGGAGTGGAGGGGACAGAGACCTTCCCCCGTGTCCCACATGGCCTCTGCATACGAGGTGGGCTCCCCCCCTCTCACTTCCTCGCGTGCGCTCCCTCCGCACCAGCCGTGCTGGTGCTGAGCCACGTGATCGCCTTGCTCAGCGAGGGACGGGGGAGCCTAGGCTCCCCAGTGCTCTTCACACCCTGGGGTCAGACACAGCACCAGCCCCACGGCAGAGCGTGCCTCGCGAAGGCTGGAGACCCAGAGCAGAGCACTGAACCACAGATCTGGGAAATGCTGCCCTTTCCCCGGCACAGGGAGAGCGCAGCCAGGTCCTGCTGCGCACAGGCGCTGTCGCAAGGACTCAGCATCTCTGCACCACATGAAAGGCAGGAAACTGCAGGCAAAATTTTAGCATCAAAATTCAACAAAGGTTCCAAAAGTGAGAATAAACATTTCTAAGCATAATGATGGACTGGAGAAAGTTTATGTATTTCAGGGATATTTAGAGTATAATATAACAGACTACAATCAGTATTTTACAACCCCCAAAACCCTTTGGCTCATACACACTCAAATTGATACCCAGCCCTCTGCAAAGGTTCACTACATCCACCAGCGACTGCGGTCACTTCTGAGCTGAAGCAGAGCAACATTTAATAGCTAACAGCAGTGCCTTATTGTAGTTCAGGACAAGAAAGAGAGGTTATGAGCCCACTCCAGGAAATACAGAGCATGTTCTACTCTGGTGGGTACCTACAGCCCTAAGCTGAGTCTTCCTGCAGAGCTTGGTACTTGGGAAGTACGATACAAAAGCACCAAGGCAGTGTGCTGCAGGAGCTGCATTGCACGGCAGGAGCTGCATCGCGCTGGCCAGAGGTGAGTCCAACTGGGCTGGGAAGTGGCTGAGCTCCCGGTCCTGAAGTGAAGGCAGCCAGACAGCTTCTAGGCACAAGCGAGGAGGCCTGTGCAACGCTGTGTTGTGCCCTGTGGACTTACTGGCTCAAATCTCTGATCGCTCAGGAAACCCTACTCCAATGTGCGGTGTAAACATACCCAGAGTTATCCGACCTGGAATCATTCCAGACCTCTGGCATGAAATCCCTTTTACTTGAAAAAATATATATATCAAGATGATCTGAGGGAACAAGAAGGGACATGTTGCAAAGGCAAGGCAGGAGATTTGGGTTTTGTTCTTAGCTCTATCCAAACCTGGTGATGCTAATCCTTTGTTTGCCTTTTTTCTCTATTCGGATTTTAAGTTCTTAAAGACAGAGACAGTCTCTTGGTATTTGTTTATATAGAGTTTATACATCAGTCCCAGGGATTACTGCAATGATTAGAATAATCTTGAATGACCACAGACTGCTGAGACCCCTTTTTCTGTGAGCCCTCTGCACATATGCATGTCAAATAGGTGTAAAAAAGAGGCTCCTAAAGGAATTACAAGGTATAAGATACAGTCTACAATATTTTCTCCATGCCAGTTTCTGTCTATTATATCCAGTTAGGAAACAACTCCCTGTACTCTTGGCCTGACAGCACTATAACCTACTGGCTAGAGTTAGGGAGACTGGCAAAGGAGCCCTCGCGCACCTGGGAGCCATCGCCTTTCCTCCAGCTGGCTCACACTTGACAGAGAATGAAGAAAAGTCTCTCCTCTTTTTATCTTTTCAGGAAAACCAGAGACAGTTAGAAATTCAACAGCAGTTCAGTGGAGGTAAGACAGCCAGAGTCCAAGTGGGAGCCTTGAAATCACAGAATCACTGAATGGGTGAGGCTGGAAGGGACCTCTGGAGATCATCTAGTCCAACCCTCCTGGTCAAGCAGAGTCAAATAAATAAAATAAAATAAAACTAAGAAGTCCAAGATAGTGCTGCTTACTTCAGATTTATACCTGGGGCACACACAGGAGGAAAGGCAGGAGAAAAAGAAGGTATCAGGAGGGAGTGTGGGAAGTGCTCACTGATTGCCACCGTCTAGCTCAGGGTGGCACCCAGAGCTGACTTCTCCTTTCGGAGCAGCGTTGCAGTGAGGGAGTGTCGAGGGCTGGGGAGGTGGGAAGCAGGCAGTGAAAGGGTCCCTCAGCCCCGGCAAAGCTGAAAACCAGCATGCTCTTTCGTGCCAGATCCGTTTCACCACGGCCTTCTCCAGTGGCTGGCCACAACCCCTCCCACTTCACTCATCTGCTACAGACTACGTTAGCATAGTCCGAGAGTGAAAATACATTAATAACTGAAATGTGCAGTTAAAAGTTTGCCAGAGCAACGAAGCCCTAGCTCTGAGATGCTGCCATCCTGCATGCTCTCCAGGAGAAGTGGCGTGGTCAACACTGTCAGGCCTATCTTTAAGAAAGCTCTGTTCTGACCTGCCTCCACTAACCAAGGTCTCCTAACTAACAAGTCCTTAGTTGTAGGTGTCAATTCTTCAGCAAATCCAGCCTGCAGGTGCTCCTCTGAAGGCTGATGGAGTCATCAGAAAGGCTTTTATTAATGTTTCACTTTTGGCTCAGGCCCATAGAGAAGCAGCTTTTCGCTCTCATCACTCCTAACCCCTATCTTGGTAGCTTCTTGTATGCCCACAGTGTTGTCTTCCCTCTCTCCTACGACAGTCCCGCTGCTACAGTGACTTCTGCGAAAGCAGAATCAAGTCCAAATAGTGCTGCATTGGGACCAGTGTAGGTGAAATACGTGTTTGCCTGTGTGTGCACTGCAAGTCTAGGATTTTTTTAGAAAAACAACTCTGTTTTACTTCACATGTTCTTATATGCTGTTCTTTCCAGTTCTGATAATTAAGCTTTTTGAAGAAATATTGACCGGTCCTCAATATTTGTTCAGTCCTGCAGAATGAAGCTCATTTTAGTTCTGAAGTCAGTTGTATTCAAGTAAAGTGTTTGCTTGCATTTAAGATCTTACTGGATATTAAGATGAATCAAGTTGAAAGCTTAATATCTTCAAATTGCTGCCCAGGTTACTTTGAAATATTTATGTAATGTACCTTTCTTTTATGGCAAATTACCATTAATGGGAAAGGAGGTTAGAATCACCTAGTAGAAGCAGAAAAGTCCTTTTAATGGAACAATTATTTATCCTAGCCTTCTTTTTTTTTTCCTGTAGTATCTTGAAAATACCAACATTCCAGCAAAATGTTTTATGTTAATCTGATTCCATCTTACTCATTTTTCTGAAAGCTGCTGCCTTGAGGAAGCAAGCACAGTTGAAAGCAATAGATAAGCACTGATTTCACTGCTCTGACTATGCTTTTGATGTGAAAAATCCTTTTGCTAATGTAGGCTGTTTTCAAAAAAGCTGAAACCACTTCAGTTGGAAAGTGTACTATCATGGGCTCAGTCCAAGACTTATTGAAGCCAAATGGAAAAATTCCAAAAAAATGTTCCTCATAAGGGTTAATAAGTCAACAGTGGATGTTTTCATAAGGAGTTACTCAATTCTTACCAATTAGCATAGTCAGAAAGGTCAATGGGCTTTCTCTTAACTACCTAAAATACTCAGTAACATGTTCATTAAAGTTCAGTTTAAAAAAAAAAGAACCTATTTGGAAGAAAACTGTGATGCCCATTCTGAAATGCCTATACCCTCCTCATTCCATCCTCGTGGGACAGAGTTGTCTATTGAGATTCATTGCAAGAGAACTGCAGAAAAACGGGGAATGGAAATCCAAAGGGAGCGGAAGGGTGCTTTGTGGCTGAGGGACCGGCAGGGCAAGCTGCAGATCAGGGTTCATTTCCCAACACCGCTGCAGACTCCCTGCATGACCCCGGGGCACGGCACTTAACCGCAGCGCGGTACCCACCTGTAATACCGAAATAACCTGGCCTCGGTTAGCCTGGCCAGGCTTCGGCCGCCACCCCCAGCGCACACCGGCACAGCGCTGGGCTCATGCAGGCTGCACGCTGGCGGGGCAGCTAGCTGCCACTCTGATTCAAATAACAGCTGCTAAACGCTGCACAATTTATTGCCCTGCTGCGACTAGTGCAACAAAGCAAGAAAACAGCGGTGCCCTGAATGGCAGTTGTTATGCTACGCATCAGCCCAGGGCAGCTCAGCTAATTTTTTTCTGATGTCCCTTGGGTGATTTTAGCAAGTCCCACGGATTTGCTCTGTGGTCGCAGGGCAATTTTACCAGCAGCAAGAAGCCACGTGCCAACCCCAGCTCTGCTGGGCTGTGCAGCCCACACCAGGTCGCCAGGCCCACAGACAGTGGCAGCAACTGCAGATGCTCCCCAAGAGACAGGGCCAGGAGCCGTCATCGCTTGCAGGAGCACAGCAGACATCACATGGGTGATGCCGCCTGAATGGCCTTGTGCATTTATTTGATATGTCTGAATTTCAGATCTGTGGGGCTCTTCATTTTCCCTATTTCAAGGCCTCTTGTGCTATGGAAAGCTTAGAAAATCTGTAAGTTTGGTTGATGAGGCCAGAGGAGAGAAATGGAAGGACAAGGCTCTATTTGTGGCCATCCGTTGCATTTTTTACTGTTTCTTAATATTCTGTCTGAGAGTCTGCTGTGAGGTTTGGAGCTGTTTTAGAATCAACACAATGCAAAACCAGAGGAAAAAGTTGACTGTAAATGACTTGCCCTTGCTGATCTGGGGAAGCTTTCAGAGAGATGAAGCTCTGGAAAGATAAACCCTTGTCGCAGAGGAATTGCACGAGAGGAAGGCAGGAAACTCAGTTGTGCACTTCCAGGGGCAAAGCAAGCTCTTGCACGCGTGGATCGGAAAGCTAATATTATTGCCCTGTAGGACAGCAGAAGAAATATAAAGATAGAAGAAAACAAAATAAAGTTGTTGGGAAAAACACTGAGCACCACATCTCTAACAGGCACATTATAAGCAATCAGGCAATCAGCCAGCTCAACGTGTGCTACTTTTTTTCCTCAAGCTAATTGCAATGAATAGTGAGATGATGATATTTTCATGAGACCAGAACAAAATAAAAGCAACAAAAATGGCACCCCTCCCAGAGACTGCTGCCTGTTTATAAAAAACAAATCCATTAAGGCTCTTGCAGAAATGGACTGCTTGGGTTCAGTCGATAGCGGGCAGGTAAGTAGCAGCGACATCTGAAAGCTACGTCGGACTCTGCAATAGAGCTGCAGCCTTTGCAGAGTCAAGTGCAAGTACTTACCTTCACCGTTATCGGTTTCAAATCAGCCTCGCAAGCCGTGCATTTACCCACGTGTGCTAGTGCTCTGGCCTCTCGAGACGTGCCTCTCGGCCTGCAGGAGAGAGAGACTCGCTTTTTTTTTTTTTTTAATAGCTGTCTAGACAGTTGTCTTCGCATCAGACAAAGTGATCACACAGGAAATTCAACGGAAAATTGATGCAAGCAGCTACAAAATAGAGGCACTGGGGGCGAGGATGGCAATTTTGTCCCTTGGCCCCGGGGCGCGTGCTCGGAGCGCTCGGAGCGCGGCGGACAGACGAAGCGTTGAGCTACCTCTCTGGTTACGTGGATAAGCAACATGTGATCGGACGGGAATGTCAGGACCAAGGGAAGAATTTGGCTACTTAAAATAATACAGGAGCAAGTTCGATTCATCTGTTTTCGTAAGAACCATGTGTCTATATGAACTGATTAAGAAAAAAAAAGAATTTGAAAGTACTTTAGACATCTTTGGAGCTACACTAATAAAGTAAGAAGAGTCCAGATACGTATTTCAGGTTCTTCTGATTTTTCCACCTCTGCCACAGGGTGTATTAGAGACAGCATGGTCAAAAAACTTGAAAAGCTTGAAAATTGTAAAGCTGTCCAGTGTATGAAATGGACAGATTTTTCAGTTCATCTTCATTTTTTTATTTACATATTGTGTAAAAATGCTGACATTCTCCTACTCTATAACGGAAAATATCTACAGACTTTGATAACAGTTTAGATGAAAGATCAAGCTATAGTCAAAAAAATCATTTTTTTTAAATGCATTCTTGTGGAATTTTTATTTTAAACAGAGGGCAATTTCTCAATAAAAATCTTTCCTAATAAAGAGCATCTATTACTTTTTGTGTCACATTTTCAAAATTCTAAAAACCGCGGAAGAAGCAGGAGGGGAAGGAAGGCAGCAGGAAGAGGTAAGGGGGGACGGGCTCCCCCTTAGAAACTCGGACAGTTCATCTGAAATTCTCAAGCCAATCTAATTTATAGGGGAGGTCTTAAAGACATAAAATCCATCTTTAAACAGAACCTTTGCTAACTGTGGAGCACTTGCAATTAATAATTAAGTGCTTAAATCCCCGAAGAAAGACTCCCACTGTTTTAATAACGACACCAAGTTAATATGACCATTTAAAGGCAAAAATGATTACTGAATTGCTGCTGTCACCCAAATGACAATATTTTAAGAGACTCTAGGAATAACTCCTCCAGAAGCAATTGCTTCATCTTCTATAAAAAGTAGTGCAATGCATGAAGACAGACAGTATTCGTATCAGAGCAGCTGAAACTCCCAAAGCAAACATGAAATGAGGATTCCTTGTGGACCTTTTAATGGTCCCATAACATTTTTTCTTGCCTTTTTTGGTTTCCAAATAATATACATCATTTTTACTGCCAGTAAAGTTGACTGGTATTTTCATGCCTAACGGTCACTCGCAGTGGAAATCAGAGACGGGAATTAAAGAAGATGCTATTTTTGTGTTTCTTCTGGCAGAATTTGCTTCCCCTCCACCAGAGGACGGGAGTTACGGTTGCCTCGCACTCTCGCAACAGGATGCCCTGGCTCTACATGGGGCAAACCTGCAAGTTTGAGGGAGGAGGCAGGTTTAGGTTTGTTTTTTATTAAACTGCTGTATACTGCACTGGGTGAAATCCACCCATTTAACAGGAAGCGAGCAAAAATTAGATACATATCATTTATGTGCTGTTTTGAGAGCTTGAGTGGGAGATGAGTGGCAGGCAGATAGCCCTTCGCCGGCTCTGCCAGGCTCGATTTCATTTGACTTGCATCAAATTCAGTTCATGAAAGAACTGCAAAATTAGGGCAGAAACAGTGCAAAGAAAATGCCTGTTTTATTGGAGTAACTGCGAGAGGAGCAGACACGACAGCAGTGCCGGTGCTACTGCTGCCTGCCGCCCGGGCGCTCCGCACGGCTGGGCGCAAACTGCTTGTTCATTCAAGACACAAGTGAAAACGTTTCTGCTGGAAACGATCACACGCGGCAGCGTCTCACCGAGCAGCCACGTGCTCTTACCTGTGACCACCTGCCACTTTGGCATTTCTCTTTCTTTTTCCGTGGCCAGCGTGTTTGCTAAGCTTTCCTCCGCCGCTTGCAGCGGTAGCTGAACCTCCAGCTCCTCAAACAAGGGTCCTGCTGGGGCATCACCTTCGCAGCGGCAGCGCAGGGCAGGGCAGAAATCGCTCCGGCTCGCAGCAGGGGCGTTAATGAGACGGTGTTTAACGGCTCGGAAGTGGAAGGGGTTGAAGGGGGGAACGCAGCGCGCGCCAGCGCACGAGCCCGGCAGCGATGCTCCCGCACCCGAGGCGAGGGGCCGCAAGGGTTTTCAGCCCGCCGGGGGCCACGGAGGCCCCGCGGCGGTTTGCAGCCTCTCGGGGTGCCTCCGTTTCCCGCTGCGGGGCTGGAGCTGCCCCGGCCGGCGGGCAGCCGGGCGGGAGCCGCGCGGCCCCGGGAGGCAGACGGGAGCTGGGGTCGGAAATACCGGGGATGCCTGCGCGCGCCCGAAAGGCTGGCGAGGGGAATCGCGCGGACCGCGCGCAAGCGGCCGCGTTGCTTTGTTCACCGCAAGCTTTACTTTTTAAAGCATCGTGATGGCTCAGGCTGGCTCTGTCTCGGACTAATCGATTTTCCCCTCAACGCTGTAGCAAGAGCCGGAGCAGAGGTTGGGACACCCCCAGGGACGTGCCCGGCCGCCGAGCGACGCGTTGGCCGTCAGGGAGCAGACACATCTGCAAAATCTCGGCCTGTGGGAGCAGCTCGAGGTGCCCAGGAGCTGCCCAGACGTCCGGACCCGACGGGAGCCAAACTCGGCGGCGCCCGCGCCCCGGAGCGTCCCGCGGCCGCAGCCGAGCGCAGCCGGGCTCCCCAAACCAGCGCCGCCAGCAGAAACCCGCTTCATCGCCTGGCACTTCAGCTCTGCGCAGCTTTGAACCGGGAGGCTCCCGTTTCACCCCGATTCTGGACAAAACTAACTCTGAGGCTGCACACCGAAAATCCTGTTGTGCAACAAGGGTTCACGCGACGCTCATGGTCGGCCGGCTCCATGTCATGAGCATTTCACCAGGGTTTCTAACACTAGACATTTAAAAATCATGAGTCAGGCTTCTCAAAATCACCAGCTGGCGCTTTCTCAGGGTCTCAGTCATGTTTTCAAGTTCTTTCTGAAACCACAAAGACAAAAAACTTACTGTTTTATAATGAAAGCTGAGTCTTAGGCAACATCTTAACTCGAGCTGCTGGGACTTTCCAAATAACCCTAATTAATGGAGTGCTCCAGATAAGATCCTGAGAACTGATGCTATAATTTTTGTAGGATAAACAATAGTAAAATTAATCATGGCTATAACTATATGTGAAATTTTGGCTACCTCACATAAAAATCACTCATGAAACAGGAAACCTTAACTTCTCCCAAATTATGTTTAATCCCAGTTTGTTTTCTATTTAGATTGTAAATTTGTTTGGGCTGAATTTTTCCCTGCTGTTTATACAGCCCCCAGCACATGGGGATAGTGAACCTGTCTCAAACTTCTGAACATTGGCATAAAACAAAAATACTAGAGTGCAGGGAATTTTGTTTTGGATCTTGAGATATGGGAAGTACTCTGGTGTAATATCTCTGAGGATATGGATTTAATTTCAGGGAGTCGTGTGCATTGGACTTTTTAATTATTAGAGAAAAGTTCTTTTTCCGGAGGTTCTGGATTTATCAGAACATAGCGAAGATAAGATTATTTCCCTGCAAAGAAAAGATAAAGCAAAATTTTACAGTTTTGTTTTTTATGGACGCTGAGTTAGAAAAATGGGCTTGGAGCAAAATTATTTTCTAGGTGCTTGTGTAGCTCTTCCTGTACTTCTTCCCTTGAAATGGGGGACAGCTGCAGAAATAAAGAAAAACTCCGATGCGAGTTGTGACGGGAGCTCTAGGCGTTAGCACCCCGCCAGTTAAAAGCCGTGACGAGCTGACGGGGCTCGCTGGCCCGGCACAGCGAGGCCAGCGGACCGCGGCGCGCGCGGCTCCGAGCGGCGCGGTGCCGGCGCGGCTCCCCGCGGCCACACGCCCACCAGCCCGCGCTTCGCCCGGGCTCCGTTTGGCACCTCCAGGCGCATAGCAAAACCCAGGGCAAGCTCGGCCTCGCTCCGCTTTTATTTGGCCGGGTAGAACTGATAGTTCATGGACACTACGATGTTGTGCCGTTACCTGTTTATGCAGCACTAGTTAAAAAAAGAAATAAAAGGGAAAAAAGTCTTAAAATTTTAACTTGAGAAATCTTAACGTTTCGCAGGGAAGTGAGCAGCCCAGCCCGCTCCTTTGCTAATTAAGTTTTCTTCACTAGACATATCTGACTGGTGATTTGGGTTCTCTTAAAACTGCTGCTAATGAAGTAATTTGTACTTAGTGTACATTTACCATTGAGAAAATCGTTACTGCAGGCCCTAGATCAGTTCTTTGCTCCAATCTGAAGTTACACGCCAGTATAAACAGCCTCCTCCTCCACTGCAGCAGCCCCAGAGGGACCCTTCGGAGTAGGGATGAGAAGAAATCGGCCAGCTTCAGGGGCCAGATCACGAGGCACGAAGCGTCGGGCGGGCCGGGTCCTGCCCCGTCTTCGTGACGCCTCCAGCTGCCCCGGCCCAGCTCCGCGCGGCGCCCCGCCGGAGTCCCTCACCCGGCCCCGCTCACCGCCGCGCTGCGGCGGGGAGAATTCAGAGTATTTCCATCCTCCCCCAATATACATCTGTGTTTATTATTTTTTTGCCTGCAAGGCTGACAATGAGCAACCCTGTTCAAATATTTTCTAAAAGAGAGCACAGTTTGTTTATCTGTCAGCTATAGGTGCCAGGGCTTAATATGTACGGGGTGACAGGAAAATAAATGGAGTTATTATGCCATATTTAGATCCCCTTCCTGTCCCTCCCTCCCCAGCCCCCGGGGTATTTGTCTCCTTTCTGCCCCGAAACGGGAGCTGCAATGTGTCCACGTGTCCTTGCCTGTACTTGCGATGATCCTTAGAGCACATGCTTTTCAAGTACAGGACTTTTCTTTAAGGACTTGACCCTTTATCATCCCAAAGGAAAAAACTCTCACCGATTTCATTAGCCCTTTATAAAGGACCGAAACAGCTTTTTTGGACTGAACAGACTCTGTCACTTCGAGCACTTCCTCAGAGAGGAGCAATGGGAGAAGTTCACCAGGTTTAAGGCCTGTAGTGATTCTTCTTCCTGGCTTCGGAAGCAGCCAGAAGGGAGACGAAGGTCCCTAGGAGGCGTTTATGGAACTACTGTGGCTTTGGTCCGCTCCTCTCCTACCCGAACGCCCAAACGCTCCCGAAGCCACGACGGGAGCCGGGGGGCACGCGGCGCCGAGCGCCGAGGCAGCCGAGCGGCAGCGATCCCGGCCCTGGCTGTGAAGCCCCAGACTGCTCGCCAGCGGCAGGCACGCGAGGGCAGCCAGCCTTAGCAGCCAAAGGGGAAGCGAGGCCAGGGCCCAGCACACGAGATCGTCTCTCACCCAAGCCCAAGCACCGCGGACGTGCCCAACGGGGCTGCCGACCCGGCTAAAACGAAGAAGAGGGTCTGTCTCTCCCTTTGGCCGAGGGACCTGGCAGTGAGCGAGCCGCAGGAGACGGGACGCGGAGCCCGCGAGCCGCGAGCACCCCTTCGGCCGGCGAGGCTGCGCCGCGCGGCCAGTCCCTCTCGCAGCGAGACCGAGCACTGAGGTGGGCGCTCGGCTTTGCGCTCAGACAGGCGGTAACTCTCGCGTGAGGCATCCCGGCCAGCACCAATGGAAGTGCCACCAAGGAAAGCACTCCAAATCTGCTCCTGAATGTTGCTCACCCGATCCAGGGTCTGGGGGAATGAAGTTCAGCAAGCAAAGCAGATAATAAAAACATCCCCAAACTGTCAGCTTAATTAGCTTCAGCACAATATTTAATGTGGTTGAACAGCATGGGATGGTTTGGGAAACTCGGTATCGACTGCAGGAAGCATGCGGTGCCTCGGTGAGAGGGAGGAAATCTGTTCCTCGTGCACAGTAAACTTGCTGGGAAATGTTTCGTTTGTTGGGAAACAGTTTCTGCATGCAGGATGAATTTGTTACCCAGTTTTGGCCAGCGAAGGGGACTGACAAGCATGAGGACAGTATTCATCCTTGGATGGCCTCTGCATGAGACTACAGTGTCCTTCCTCCTCATATATTGCGGTATATTATGCAAAGCGTAGCACTGCAGAGACTAAGCGAGGCCCACCTCAAAAGGACCTGCTGTCTGGTAGGGTGAGACGAGGACACCTTCCAAACAGAAAAGAGTCAAACCAGGGGCTCCCACCCAGCAGCTCAGCTTCTTCATCATCAAGTCCCTGAACAGAGCAAGTGTCAATGTTTCCTCTGTTTTTGGCAGCTTTGCAAACCTTGCAGGGGATTATTTTTCAAGCACAAGTAAAGCATCCTCTTTGGAGCTAAATAGTAAATGGAACACTTCGCTGGACACAGCAGGGATCCAGGGGGCTTCTCTCTCTAACGGCTGTCAAGCCAAAAAAATCATGCGTGTATACAGGTCATTAGTGAAACATGCAAATTATTAAAAATCTTGCGTACTCACCCAAAGCAAGCAAGCTGTTGCAAGCCACACAGGTGACCAGAAAATTGTCATGACACAAGAGTTTCCCAAAGTTCAGCATTCCTGAAAATCTGACTGCTCTTTATACCTGCAAATGTGGATTCAGGTGCCCAACACTAGACATGAGAGCTTAAAAACACTGGCACCACTTTTGTGCAAAGCCAGAGGTCTGCTGGAGCTAATGGACTGGGCAATATTAACTGCACCTCCCAGGCTGACACCTACCCCACCTCGAGGCAGTGAGACAACAGCTCATGGTGGGTAGTTGAGGTACAAGCTAGGAACACTGGAAGCAGCAGCTAATGTTTATGGAGCAGCTGCCATCCTAAAGGCTCAATGTGCTTGAAACATATAGGAATCATTCCTCCCAGCGTCAAAACGCAGCTGCTTCTGGGAGGAGATGTAGCAGCTGCTTTGCAAGCCATGCCCGTGTTACGGAAACGCTGAATTGAGAGCAGATACCTTCATCTAAGAAGGCACATGGAGTCTGTGGTAGGCAGAAATCAAATCAAATTACCTGAGAGGTTACTGGCACCATTATCACCATCCTTGCAAACAGTGTCAAGAGATCTTTAACATTAAAGGGAGAAAATTTTGTTATTGTAAAGGTAAGATGGCAAAGCCATCAAATCAAGAGACCAACCCAAACTCCACCCATCTATGCAGATCCTAAGGAGACTGATGAGGACCGTCCTTCAAAGATCACTGCGAGAGGAAGACCTTTATCATGTAAACTGGCCCCATTTCCTGAAATCATTCAGAAGTGCTAAGCTCAAGCAATTTGTCATCTCTACAGTCATTTTAAAACTATGTAAAGAGAACCACTGTATTAAAGCCAAAATTGGAATAGTTGAAAACTTCTGCAGCAGTATCTTCAAGCAGCAGGGAAATTGTCATTGAACAGAAACACTAAATCCCTGCTAAAGTAAATCAGCAGCTACATTTATGCATTTGCACCATCTGAGGATCTTGGCCCCAGAGTTATTTCAGAGGAGGTCAAAGAACAAGTATGAGAAGCTATGTACTAGTTTCCTAATAATATTGCCTAGTCTCACATTTCTGCTGATTTCTTTCATACCTTCAAAGTTGTTATAGCAGCTCATAAAGAGAAAATAAAGATTAGACACAAGCCTTTGCCCTTGAGACCATCCCTGACCTCTGGTTTGCCATTTACATTTATTACAAAAGAGCCTGAAATGTTTTTGGGTCACGGAGAAGCATCTGATAGTTACAGAGGGTTTTGCACCACTAATGCTCTGCTTGCTGGGTTTCCTCAGACAGAACTTTGCAAGGATATCGAAACTCCCCCAGTCCCAGGCAATAAACTCAACTATGCCAAAGCTGGGGAGGAGGGAGGGATGGAGGGGGATGGAGCCTTGCACACCACTGTTCGTTTATCCATCTGGAATTAGGAAAGCACGCCTGGAAAGAGCGAGCCAGCAGCTTTGGATAAGTCAGCTCAATTCCTCGGCTATGACATATTCATTGTATGCACACGCAAGAGAGAAGGCGAGTAACTCATTTGCCTTTGTTCAGCCATTACTTAAAATAGAATAAATTAAAAATTTGCCCATGGTAGTAGCAAAAGACTTCCCTTAAGATTATGCAAGCCAGCCTGATCTCAGCTGAGCCCCCTCCTGCAAAAAGGGAAGCAGACTGAGGTTCAGAATCGGATTTAACAGGATTGGGAACATCCGCATCTGGCAAAACCTGACCCCAGCTCAGTGCTTCCCTGCAGGCTTGTGCCACTGAAGTCAGCGGGAGTTACAACCGGGGACAGCAGCGACGAGAGGTGAAGTGGGAGGTATCATGAGTGGTGGGCTCCTGGCAAGGAGCATCCTCCCTCAATTCCTTCCCTACAGCTTCAGTTTTCTCTCTTAGAACAGCTATAATTTGTCCTTGACTTTGCAGAATAGCGATGGCTTCCTTTGCCTCTGCCACTCACAAACTGCCCAATGCTACCACATGCTGCACTACAGCCTAGAGGAGGAAGACAAACTCTTTCGCATGAATGTTCATATATTCATTTCCATTCAATTTAAATGTGAGCTTCATTAAGACCATGTTAGCACCCCTTCTCCTGTTTACTTTCCATTAATATTCAGACTGTCAAACTTTATTAGCACAAATGACCCTGGAAATTGTGAGCTGCTTGAATTCTCGCAGTTTGAAACGTACTTAGCGGGTGAAATTCAATCTGTCCAGTAGGCCAGGGGAGCTCCCTGCGCACACCAGGCTTCTGCTGACTTGCAAATTTTAGAAGCATTCACAACCAAAATCTGATGACAAGAATTAATCTCTCTGAGTTAGGGAAAGCAGAAATGACACACACAACTTCCAGGCAGGCAGTTGCAGGTAAGTTAAATTTGGACTTTTTAGTATTATAGACTGGAGAAAATGTAAAGGGGGGAGGACTGATTTTTTTTTTTTTTTTTTTTTTTTGCATTAGAAAAAAAATAGAAAATTTGCAAGAAAAAAAAAAGAAAAAGTAAAAGGCTCCAAACCCAAAGATATTCTGGAAACAGCTAAAAAGGAGAAGATAAAGTCAAACAAATGGTGTGATTCACAGAGCTCTGCAAACCGCACGGGCACCCCCTCCGCAGCCCACCCCGTCACCTCCGCCTCAGGAGGAGATGCCTTCTGCGCTGAAGTCGCCCTTCCCTGAAGTCTCGGCCAGACTTCTTGTCCCCAGCAGATATCAGAACGCACGGTTGACTTTCTCACATAATACCTAGTCCATAGTCTCACTCAAAAACTTCCACAATATATGTCATTTTGACATGGGTTTAAACACGATAAACAGTGCGATACGATCTCCAGCTGCTTGAGCAGCTCTGGTCGTAAGCGGCCTGGCTGCTGCCTCGCCGTCCCCGCCGTCCCGGCCGGCCGTCGCGCCCTGCGGCCCGGCGGCGCCCGCCGGTGCCGCCGCTTCCACGCCGAGGCGTTCCGAGAGAAAAGTGCAGAAAGGTAACGGCAAAAAGAACATTCCCTGGGATCTGACATCGTTACGCAAGCGAGGCCCTCCGTTTTTTATTTTGTTAAAATCAAAGCTGGACAAAAAAAAAAAAAAATGTAGCAATAAAGTCTCATGAAAAAATCCTTGTTAAGCCCATCTGAAATATTACGTGTAACATTTCAACAAATATTTGTATAAAGTACTTCAAGAGCGGGAGAAAGACTCTGAAAAGAAAATCCAGAAAAATTAAATCATTCCAAATTTTCAGTTCAAAAGATCCATTTCAGTATTTAGTTCACTTTTTTTAAAAAAGCTTTCAAAAGATCAAAGAGCTTGTAAACAAAACATGCTGTCCCTTCTTCCGAGGCGTCACAGAAAAAAAGGCTTTGTTTTCAATCAGTGCTAGTGATTTATTTTTTCTGTTTTTCAGGATAGCCTAGCAGATCAAAAAAACCCCATCCCTCCTTTATTTTGGTGGGTCCCGCACGGTTCCGGTAACGCAAACCGAGCGCCCAGCCGCGCGGCGGCCGGCGGGCCGCGTCCCGCGCCCCGTCTCTCCGGCTCCCCGAGCCGGCGGCTCCGAACCTCTCGCTGCCGCCCGCCCGCGCGTCCGTGCCGGCCTCGGGGGACCTGGCGGCTGCTCTGAGCGAGGGGGGTCCCCGTGCCGCCGCCGCGGGCTCCCCCCGGCTCTCGCCCTTCCCGCTCCCCTCGGCCCCGAGACGTCCGCGGAGGCCCCGGCCCGCGCCGCGTGCTGTGCCGACGAGCTGCTCTTTTCGCTGCGCGGATCTGGTGCAAAACCGGGGTGATTCTGGGCTGCGACTACGACGGCGCTATTCCAAGAATTACCAAAATTAAACGGATTAAACCCCACGCTGGCTCGCGCCAGGAAAGCCGTTAGTATAACCGAACACTGCTGAAAGATAAAAATCACAAGTCAAAGCCCGGGCGGGGAGGGTTTGGTTAAAGATGCCCTAGCCGCCCGAGCAGCGCCCGGCGCCCGCGCCGCGGCCGCGCTCGGCTCCCTCCGCCCGGGCGGCTGCCGGCGCGGAGCAGCGTCGGGCTGCGGCCCCAGCACCCCGGCGCAGCGTGAGGCCCCGGCCGAGCACGTCCCTCGCGCGTCCCTCGCGCTTCGCGGCCGCCTCCGCCGCAGCGCTCAGCGAGAGCCCGGGCAGCACTCGGAGCAGGAGTTCGGAGATGAACTAAAGGGCAGGGATTACACCAGCATTTTAACGGTGGGGAAATGAATAATCTGAGCTGAACAGTCTCAGCAGCCGTCCCGGCAGCGCTCCCGTACCACCAGGACGGGCAGGACACTGAAGCCCCCCTCCTTTTTCAGGAGCGCTCAGCTTTACTGAGGGGCAGTAGGAGCCCACAGGAAAGGCCGGCCCTGCCGCCCGCGCGATCGCCTCGCGTCCTTTGCTCAGGGCTCATCAGTGAACAAACTGCATCTCCTTTTTCCAAGAGCTACGCTTTTATCCAGATGGGAAAGTGCTGTTCTGGTCACACCTTCAAGTCTTTCCCAGCAGGATCAAAAGCTACTAGAGGAGTGGAGGTCTTCACCCGAGCCCCGCCAGCCCATTCCCCCGCAGGTACCAGACACCTGCACTGCTCACTGACCTCAGCTCCTCCGCAGTCCCTTCCCCTACGCCAAATCCACACCAGAGCTTAGGGGAAGGCATCGGAGGACCGGAATGAATCACAGCACTCTGCAGGATAACCTATCTCATACTGATGAGTCCAAAAGTGCTTTACAACCAGTTATTAATTCCAAGTGCACCTGCTAGGGAGTTAATATTTTTATCTCCTTTTTATTTATATATAAGCTGAGGCCCAAAGCATTAAGATGCTGCAGTGAGTCAATGGCAGAGTCAGAAACAGAAGCCAGGGGTCCTATTACAACGGGAATTTGTTCATCAGATAAGTATGTGCTTTGCATGTGTGTTTTATACCAGCATAAACTAAGAGAGATGGACACTCTTCCCTAAAGTATCACAGTAAGTCAGTACCAAAATCCAGAAATGAACCCCAGAACTCCCTAAAAAATCCTAAAACATTTTTAGCTTCACTGTACACAAGCTGCGCACCATACTGACACTTGCAGCGCAGCTGGACAGCAGCGTCCATCCAAAAGGGTAGCAGTAACAAGGCTCTGCCCTGGACACAACCAGGGCTGAAATCGCACCCTTGAAGCCCAGGACAAGAGGCTGCAGGCAGCTCTTGTATCTTATTTGTGCCTTATTTCCAACCAGGCTCCTGCCTGAAACCTCAAAACCACTATATATCAGCTACTTAGAAACATGTAATAGTGATCAACAAGGCAATGCTGCTGGTTTACGACTAGTAAAACATAGAGTTGGGCTTATGCCCCCCTTACAGCTGAGTTCTCCAGCCTTTACTACACACAGAAAATCTACCTACAGACTTCACGGGAGCCACAGAGACATATGGTTATAAAATCTGAATTTGAATACCCAGAAATCGGAAACAAAAACTCACATCCAAGCATTTACCAGCAAGTGGGCAGAGCAGCTCCCTGGGCTCCAAGGTTCAGTTTCTCTGCAGAAAAGCAGCAATGTCGTGATGCCAGGGAGGAAGGGGGTGTTTGGCTGTTCTTTTTAGTATAACCTGGTTTTGGTTAAACTGCAAATCTTAGTCCTGGAACAGAGATGACCACAAAAAGCCTGCAAATAAACTCAAGCATGAATGCTCATTCTCCAAGGAGATATCTATCACAAGACCTGAATCAAGTTAGAGAAATTAAGGGAACGGCAAATCTTTTGCTGTCTACTAGCTCTCCCAAAAGAGCATCCCACACTACAGCAACATCAGTGATGGAAGACCTAGTAAGTGTGTATCTGAGAGTGCCATCTGGTGATTGCAGCCTGAGCCATAAAGCTGTGTTTTGCACATGTCTATTTACATGACATATCATATACATATGTATTATGATAGCTCATACGGCAATCAGTATTTTGATTTATTCTTAGCTATGGTCATGTTCCTGAGGCTACAGATAGGGACATCTGATTCTACCACCAAGCTCTTCTGTTGCTGATAGAGGTTTCATGCTAGAAAAAGTAGTGCGGGATTGACTTGTCTCAGGAGCGCCGATTCCTCTGAGAAGTCAATCTCTTCCTCAGGGGGATGGGGCCTCCCCAGCTGCGTGTCAGCCTCATGATTAAAGAGGTAATTTTCAGCTAGCACACAGACACACCCAGCACCTGAGAAAGACCTAAGGACGTAAGAGGAAAGAAATGGATATATCTAGTTTACTTACTAAAGTTACTCCGTGTTAAGAGAGTTATAAACCGTAAGCTCTAAACTACAGGCTCAGAAGGAAGCAGAGCGCCTTGGGGAGACCAGCCGAGCATTTGGGAGCCGATGCAGGGATTCAGCATTTACACAGCAACATGGGACAGCAATGGCACTTACGTGAGCTGGGAGGATGTTCCAGCACGGGTCAGATGATACAACTGGTGGTCATTAACCTCTGCAAGAGAAGAAGCTCTTCCTTCATGCCATCTGTTTCTAATTACTGCCCCACTCAGCTCTGCAACATTTGAACACAATTCTAAACCACCCCAAGCACAAAAGGTTTTGGAGGCATTGGGCAGAAATTGCAGGGCTTACAGCGTTTGCGCATGAGTGCCCGATTCGCTCCCGCACGAGCGCCCGATCAGTTCACGAGCCAGCACCCAATTAGTTCATGCATGGGCACACCGTTAGCTCGTGCATGAGCGCCCAGGTAGTGCGCCCATGAGCACTCAATTAGGTTACACAGCAATGCTCCAGCAGTTCACGCATGAGCACCTAATAAACTAATGCATGATTGCTCAATTAGTACATGCATGAGCACCTCATCAGTTTGTGCCTGAGTGCCCAATTAGTTTACCCACGAGCGACCAATTCACGCATGAGTGCGCAAGCAGTTTCTGCATGCGTTCCCGCTTTGCTTACCCAGGAGGGCCAAGCTGTTTGTGCTTGGGTGCCCAACTGGCACATGCATGAGAACCCAATTAGTTTGCACGAGTGCCTAATTAATATATGCTTGAGCACCCTATTAGTTCATGCTCGAGCAGCCAAGCAATCTATGCTTGAGCGCCGTTTCATGCATGAGTGCTCTGTTGGTACCTGCATGACTGCCTACCGAACTGGCGCTGCGCTGCCCAGTTATGTCATGCATGGGTTCCCGCTTAGCACACACGAGCTCCCAGTCAGTTCCTGCATTAGCACCAATTAATTTACACATGAGAAACTACTTCGTTCACACAGGAGCAGCCAGTTAGCTCATGCCTGTGTGCTGCCTGGGGAACACGTGGCAGATTTGGGTGGCCGGAGCTGCAGTGGTGCCTGGGCCGGAGGACACCGGGCACTGCCAGGTGCTGGTCACAGATAGCCCCAATTGCTCTGAAACCCATGGAAACAGCAAAACATGCACTCAGAGGAGCCCACAGTGCCCTGGCTCGGACATAATTAAGAAAGCAGCAGGTGCAAGTGGAGGAGATGTGTGGAGGGAAGGATGGCTGAGGAGACGTGGGGCTGGAGACACAACTTGGAAAGATGCGCTCCACGTCCCAGGAGCAAAAGCCCAAAGGGCCCATGGCCATGTGGGACCTGCGCCACGGCAGGGACGTCCCGGGGGACCACAGCTGCGGGCACCCTATGCCAGGGCAGAAACAGAGAGGAGCACAGAGCAGCAAAGGAAGGCCAGCAAGAAGCAGGGAGGAGTGGCAGGTGGACAGTGTAACACACCATCCCAACCTCCTGCACTGCCCACTGCCTCCTCCAAGGAAATGGGACCGCCTGAGTGCAATCCAGGGTAAAACGGGGGAAGCTGAGACTAGGAAGTGGGTTTGGCTTCAGCTGAGCTTGGGAGAGGGGGAGGAAAGGTCTACTGAAATGTTTAACTGCTTGTCTTTTTTCCTCTCAACACCTGAAACAGTGATCAGAAATTTGTGTTAATTGCAATGATTAAATTAGTTAAAATTCCCTCACTTGAGATTGTCTTGCCTGTGACAGATGGGGCCCAAGGACTTGATTCAAGCCTACTGCTAAATAAGTTCCTAAAATACTAAGCTTGCAGCGACACAAATGAACAAGGGACCATCTCTTTTGATTAGCTTTTGAAGAAAGCTTTGCAGCAAAAAGCATTAACACTGCAGATAGTGTCACTATTCCTAAGGAGTAAGCTTCCCTACTAAGGCTGGGTTGCTAGGCAAGGAAAAGAGAATAACATTGCAAAAATTCAACCCATGACAGCATTCTGTAAAGACAGAAATACAGGAATAATACTTTTAGCCCTCTTTTGCTGTGCTAGAGCCATATAGAACTTTTTTAAAAAGTTTAAGGAAGATTCATAGGTATTTTTTCTTTACTTCTGCACATCTCTTGCAGAAGTATCAGAAACATCACATCTGGAACCAGGAAGGAGAATCGTCTAGAAGCTCTGACATAGGCCCAGCAGCGTGCCTGCAGGAGCTCACCATCCAGGTAGTAGCAACCAGCAGTCTCTAGAGAGAAGTTTGACTTGAAACAAAATAGATTGGCTCAAGGAGGATAAAGGAGGAAATTCTACAGCCTGTGCTACACAGCAACTCACGTAAGATTATATAATGACACATTGTGGTCATAAAATCTGTGATCTAATCAATACAGCTAGATTCGGTCTCTGAATAAGGCTGGCATCACTGGTAAATCCAACCCGCACAACTTTCCTTGTTCAGGAATCAGGAAAACTAGGTGGTATGCAGTAAGCCTTGCTCAAGCAAATAAAAATGGACTATAGCAATGTATGTATTTATTAACTCTCAGCAGTAATGCTAATGGTTTTAGCCCAGCAATAGTTTCCTGGTTTGGGATGCAGGGTCACAAATCTCTTATACTGCTGAAGCTTGCCTTGGAGTAAGGAAACCTGAAAAGTCTGAGCTGGATTTGGCTGCCACAGGAGGACAGAAAGAAAAACATAGGCTCTTGTAACACTATAATAATAATTTTTTAGGCATTCAAACAGAACAACTTGAAGACTTGCAAGAGCAGAGGAAAGGCTGGCTTCAAGATCTTTTGGATGAGCTCTTAGCACTTAACATCAATTTGATGCAAAGAGAGGAGCCAATCAGAGCACTTTGCCAGGGATGAGCAAGTATCACTATTACATATTAATCCTCACCATGTTCACGTCATAACTGTAAGAGTCTTGCCATTAACTTCAACTTCTCCCTCTTCTACCAGATCTTGTCCTTTGTACTGGGACAGGACGTATTTCTCCATCCTCTCGCATGTTTTGTGCCCAGTGCAATGAGAGGCAGATACCCTACTGGAGACCACTCACACCCAGGTCAACAAAAATACAGGTAGCATTTGCCTATGTGCAGTCAACCAGGGTCATGGTCTCCATCTCCATGGTCTCCATGGTCAACCATCCAAAATGCTATCATTTTGGATGCGTTAGCATAGGCATACCAGCCGCAATTGTAACCCTTGGCACGTTTGTACAACTTTTTGCGTCGAAAATAACTAACTTCAGAGTGCCATTTCTAAAGGTGGCTTAAGTTCTAAGGGCATACATCCTACTGAAAGCCAATCAAAATTATGTTCCTAAGGCCCAAAGCATTTCAATTTTAATTAAAAATCTACACCTAGTGATTTCCATCCACTGGGCTTATCTCTAGGTTGCATCCAGCCACAAGCAAACACCAGGCACAGGGAGCAAGATGGGCTGAATCGGCCTGAGGAATCTGTTCTGAAAATGCATCCTGGCCTCTTAACTCTCAGAGCTGATTTTTAGAATGAAAGTCAATCCATTACTAGATTTGTAGGTGAAGAGATGGTGTACGGCTGGAGAAGGGAATTAGTGGATTTACACAGATGCATTTGGAGAGATTCAGCCTAAGCTCTAGCAGAATTTGTCAGTCAAGGCAATTTGCTGCAGCTCCTGCTCTAGCACCAGACCGACAACCTCCCCTGGCCAAAACGCAGGCGAGCCAGGGACGCTTCTCCTCAAGCAGACGGGAGCTGCATTTGCAAAGCCACTAACCTTAGCAGACTGATTCATCCTATCCAGCCCTAAAGGAGGGAATTAGCCAATGGATTTTACCAGAAATCTTTTGGATTCAGATCTCATTTACCCTTTCTCCATTAGCTCAGAATCGGGGACCTTTCCCCCGCTCTGAACATGCTCTGGCAGTAGAAGCACCACGCTTTACTTTCCTCCAAGAGCACAAAAGTTTTCTCATTTCTTAAGCAAAATCCATAAGCGTTTACCTTTCTTCATGTGTTGAAATCCCTGCTGTTAGCGCTGAAACTGAACCAAGTAGAGATTGTGTTCAAGAAGTCCATCAACAGTCTGCAGTTACATGCTCAAGGGGAGATAAGGCACCTGAACACCTGCAAACACCTGGATTTATAGGCTTTCAGCAGAATCTCTTTCTGCCCATACTACTTAACATAAACATGAAATAGATGGAGAGAAACTGAGCAGCCAGCCCCCATCTTTTTCAAAAAAATGGCTTTTTTCTTTCGTCCTCCCTATCTAAATGGGAATTTATTCAGTGGAACCGAGCCAATAACAGTGTGAGCTATTAACAATATATTTTGGATGAAGAACAATGTTAGCTAGGGGAAAAACAAATCAAAATAAAAAACTCACATAATTATGACAGGACGTGATGTCATTAGTGACCTGAAGTGCCATTAAATAAACCAGTCCAGCTAACCAGTTGAAGTCTATACTTTTACAGACATAGATAATCTTTAGGTAATTAAATGGTCTCAGATCACTGGCATTAACTCACACTTGAGTGCCAGTGAGTTTCTAGAGGAGACAGAGAAGAAAATGATGTTGCAAGAAAATCAGCAGGCGGATTTAGCAGTCTATCTTGATCGTTTTTTAACAGAGTGTTGCAATTAGGCTAGAGGACGCCTTGTTACATGTATACTTAAGTGCAGACTCAGTGGTTGAGAAATAATCAGCACAGAAACGGCAGTTCAGCCTAATGCACACAGATGGGAGAGATCCCACACTCCTCCTCCCCTCTCTGAAGACAAAAGAGCAAAATTCAGACCAAGCAGGTGGGGAGCTCTTCCCGTGTCCCTGCACAGTCTTAGGACCTTACCTGACCCTGACTGCCACAGCATCTAATCACACTTAACCTTAGGTGTATTGATCCTCACAATGATCTTGTGAGGTAGGAAATGCTTTAATAGCTTTCTTGCAGATATTGAAAGGCGGCACTAAGAGATTAACCGACTTGTCACTGAGGAAACCTGCAGAACAGCAGGGAACTGAACACCGGGTTTTCAAACTTCAGATCAATGCCACAAGTTTGTATTTCTCTTCAGAACTCCTTGTCCGTGAAAGATGTCTCAGCTGTAGCTGTTAAATTCCCTCCATATTACCAGATCCGGTTTGTCTGTAGGAAGATGTATGCACAAGATTTGCCTGTGAACCGTGATGAGGTTATCTGGTTTTCAATTACAAGCTCCAAACCTTCCAGAGTAAATAAAAGTAGCATTTAGCTCTACCATGCATCTGTTCTGTTCCAGAAAAGGTTAGCGCAGCTCTTGTTTTAACAAACTAATCATGGTTTTGGTTTTGTCACTCTTACACGAGGTGTTTGCGAGGGTATGTTTGGCTCCAGAGCACCTTGGCATCAAGCAGTGGCTCGCTGCCTTGAGAGCGGCCCTCAGATTTGCAAACACGAACAGGCTGAAAAAAAAAAATCTATTTGATACTATCTTTATAGGCCAGTGCAAAGCTCATGGAGACAGATATGCTGCAGGCCTCCTGAATTAGAGTTTGATTTTCTCTGAGGGACTTCATTGGCCTTAGATACATGAATTTATATCTGGAAAATCCAGGACTTCAAAGGGTTGTATGCATCAGTATAACAAGACATACGTTCAACTACATAAGAATAAAAGTGTCAAGTAACTCATCATGCCCATGTATACATTAAGCACTAAAAAGCATCAGGGATTTAAAGAAATTGCCACTAACAGGAAAATGCAGCTACTCCTAAAAGAAGAACCTCTATAATATAACGTTACATCATTAGCAAACGTATCTTAGTGATATTCTAAGCTAAATGGCATTTAAAGGGCTAACTTGCACAAAACTGGTAAATTCTGTGATGGTGGCTTTTAAGAAGCCTTCAGGCTTGTCTCTGCCTGCTCTTCCACGCCACCAGGGACGAAGCTGGTTTGGGGGAACGGCGGGTCCCGCGAGCTCGGCACGCCGGGGACGCGAGCGGGGCCGTGCGGGCGGCGCGGCAGGCTCCGGGCACAGCACAAGCGGCAGCGGCGGTTCTCCTGCGTCCCTCGGGGCTCGGCTGTCTCCCAGCGCCGGCCCCCGACGCCGCCCGAGTCCCCGGGGCGAGCAGCCTGCGCCCCGCGCCTGCCGGCGAGCGGGTCAGAGCGGCGAGGCCGGAGCAGGCAAACGCCGAAACCCAGCGACGCTGCGAACGCAAGCGGCACCGTCCGCCCTGCGGCGGCCCAGCGCTGCCGGCGCGCTCCGGGTCCTGTGCTCCTCAAGCGGGATGCCAAGGAGAAAAGAAAACTCAAAGGCAGGCGGCGTTTTTAAACCGCAGTGCGATCCAGATGAGTTTCCAGAAGACAAATTTGCTTTAACACTAACCTATCTGTTTATGAAAGCTAGTTGAACCACACCGGATGCATTTCTGTTCGTTCCCAAAACCATGATCTGACCGTTCGTTTTCACTGTTCGTCCTCTGAGTACCATTTACGCTTTTCAAGGCACTGTACCTCGTAGCGGGTACTTCACCAAATGCCTCCATAAGGTGTAATGAAAAGCTCTTCGCTTTCCACATCTGAAATTCCCTGCTTAGTGCGGATCTTGGAAAAGAAAACATCGTGAGAAGCTAAATGCTTGTCAGAGGGAGGAGACTCGCACACATACTTTACTAAACCTGCTTTTATCAGAGCAAACTTTCTTCCACAAAGAAATATTCACAGCTCTGGGAAAGGAAACACACTTATCGGCATCGGCCCAGCACTGTTTGCAAAGGAAATGAAAAATGGTCAATGTTTATAACTTAAAGTGTTTTTAATGAGCTTAAGTGCTGCATTCTGAGTTCAGAGGAAAAGTAAAAGTACTTAGAAAAACAAGCAGTGTAACAGAGATTATAAAATGCAGCTTATTAATTCCCCTTGCACCACTCTGTACTAGTATATACACTCGCACTGTCTTTGCTGCTCCTGTTTCACGGCACGTGGGATAAACGCCGTCTGGCGTGGAAGGACTACGCCTTTTGCCGAGTGCGAAAGCGCGCTGCCGCTACCTGCGTCACCTCCCTGCTGGACTCAGCACAGCCCGCGACTGAATCACCGGCCACTTGCCCCCAGACCGCTCACTACATCTAACTCTCCAGCGTGATTCTTGCACGAAAAGCTCTGAACGCATCAAAGCACGCTCCAAGGTTTCCTGCTTTGGTGGCTAAAGCACGAGGGCTGTGTTGCAGGTAGCTATGCAGACAAATCCAACTCTGAAACTAGTTGGAGACAGCAAGTTAAAACAGGAATCTGGGAGTGTAACGATTTCATTAATCATCTTCATTATCTTGGCATACATCAGGAACTTATTAGCAAAACTTAGGAGCTAAGCAAAGGAGTATGAATCCTCAAAAAAAAGGTGCAATTAAAAGACAACAAGACACACCCAAGGGAAGAACAAATAAATACTAATCTGTTAAAAAGAAAAGAAGAATATAGCGTATTGGAGAATAGGTCCTTATCCCCAAAACACAGACCATGTCAGCAGACCCTCCTACCTGCATCGAGCCCAGCCAAGTTTCACTCTGCCTCCACAGACCTAAGTGCAGGCCTGGAGTGTGAGAACCATTTACATGAACGGGCAGAGACTGACCACAAGGCAGAGTAACTCAATGCTGATAGCAAAAGAATGAGAGAGCAGTTGGGTCAACCTGTAATGGACTTAGTATCAAGCTGTGGATCTCTGCATATTGCCACTACATCCTTAAATACTTAGTGGTCTGCAAAATAAATATACTTGCAGACTGAAATGAAGTCCAGTTCTTGTTGTCACTCAGTGTGAACAACACCTGGCGACAGATTTAAGAAATCTCCACTAGGATTTTCTGGAGGAAGGGTTCCTAAGCAAGCAGTGGAGAAAGGTCTCTTGCATGGTATATAAAATCTTACAAATTTGGATTAGGTAGAAAGCTAGTTGCTAAGGAACTTTTGTTTTTTAAGATGTTGTTTACTGGTCTTGCTTAAATTAAACTAATAGGGAGAAAGTCACAGTACCAACCTGGTTTTGGTACAGTGAAACCAAGGACTGTCTGGGTTATGCATGGAAAAACTGAGACTTAAAAGAATTCACTGAACTGCTGGTAGTCCCAAGGCGTTGCAATGGCAGACACTGAACTCTGAGCTGCCCAGGTTGTTGTGGAAACATCAAGCAACATAATCTCAGCTGAGCTATGCTGGCAGAGGCTACAGTCTGACATTCCTAAAAGTTGCAAAAATTCCCTCTGAATGCCAAGTGACTGGTCTCGCAGGGTTTTCAAAAGCCCATTGCCCATGGACCCTCATTACCTTGAACACGGCCATACAACTGGAGATAACAGAGGTGCCTCCCTGCGACAGGCTGGAGTGAAGACGCAGCGGGGCTAGGCACCGCAGTCCGAGCTGAGAGGCCAGGCAGAGCTCCGGGTACTGGGATTCCTAGTTTTGGGACACAACAGGCAGGGCTCCCATTAACTTCAAAATGGAGAGAGTACGCACCCCTGCAAACACGCTCTTTAGCCACACTGCCGAAAAACTCTCGAGGAAGAACTTGATAGTACCAGCCGGACTGTATCTGAACAGGACAATGACAGACCTCCAAAGAGAAAACTAAACAGCAGCAGATGTATACAGCAGCTTATACGTAAAGATGATTAAAATGGAAGACAACTCCTCTGCTACCTCCTCCTCCAAGTACTCAGCTACCGAATGAAATATTTAAATACTTCAGCTCTAACCTCATATTTAAACTCACGCCACTTTACACCACCTTGAGGGTATATAAAATGGCCTGAAAGTGAGTATAAATAATTATGTGTAATCAAAAATTCAGACTCCCTTTTGCCTGAGGTGAAAAAAATATTCATTCCAAATCCAAATTCATTTTGGAAATGAATTTTCGTGACTGATCAGTGTATCTGCTAATCAACATTTCTACAGTCTAGCCCCTCTAGCACGAATGCCAAGAACAGATGGTACTGATGACAAAAGTTGATACGATCTGCATGTTCATTGAATTTACCAGAGTTTGATGGATACCCAGTGCCCTAGGCAGATAATTAAATTTGATTGATTAGGGTTAAAATGGACCAAACTGAAATCCATTTTAAAAATCTAATTTTTCTCACAAAGCATAGCCAGGAGCAGTGACCAAGTTCTCAGGACACAGTCTTTTCATTCACTGCAGAAATTCACGTCGAGGTTGCTCTCCGTAGCTCGTCGGCCAGAGCGCAGCCATGGTATCTGCTGAGCCAGTGCTCGTCGCAGCGGTGGACGTGAACGCGAGGACGCGGTCACAGACCCCTTCCAGCCGAGATGCCGGTGTCTCTAGCCACCACTCTGACCCTCTGAGGGACATCTCCAAGGCAAGGCCATCAGTCGGTCCTGGCGTCCTTAACACGCCACAACAAAGCCGTAGTAGTTTCACATCGTGACAGCTAAGCGGTTCAGCCCGTCCCTGCCACATACGCAGTGTCCATCAGAGTCGTGCCAGTAGGAGCAGTAATTCCATTTTAAACTCCCACAGCCTGCAGCCTAAGCCATCGGCAGATGTGTTTGCTTTGAGATGCTGGACCGTGAGGCAGGCCCTGGACGTGCCTTGTTTGTCCGCCCGTGTTAGGAGAGCAATAACCGGTGGCGGGGGCAGCCCTCATCTGTGAGAGCCCCGCACGAGGGGCTCCATCATCTGTTAACTCACTGGAATCGAGCCCATGCAGGCACAGAACCGACTATTTCATGTTACTAAAAGAAACTGAGTAAGGAAGCAGGGAGGCAAATATTTGCAACCCGTTCCTGGGTACGGCCACAACACAAGAAGTCTTCAGCGTAGCACTTGCTGCTTGTCCAGTGCCAACCACAGCGCCACGGAGGCAAGTATCTGCATTAAACTAACGCAAGCCTCAACTGGTGAAGCATTAGCCACTCAAACCTAGCAGCTCCAAGTAGAAAATGAAAACCAAACATTGCTAGACCACTATGCATGAGCCTAAGGATTTAGAAATTGGACTGTGTTACTGCTTCACACTTCAAATACCTGCTAGTTACAGGGGGCTGGTCACAGCCAGGAGCTTGTCGAGCGCTTGTCCTCGACAAAGCCCCCGTTGGGGTCTGTCCACCTCTAGGCACTACTGAGGCTGAGGAAGAGCTGCAGGAGACAGGACACAACTGCACTTCTGTTTTCCTGCATCGTGCTCAGCCCTCAGTTTCTGCAGCCTCACCAAAGAGAGAGAGAAAAAAAAGCAAAAACTCAAACATGTGACAACATTTCAAGAGTGACCTAGTTAGTAGGTTTGGATCCTTCGCATTCCTGGCACCCAGCACGCGCAACTGCATACATGAAAACCAGCGCACAAAAACAGGGATTATTTTTCCCATGGCACTTCAAAATAAGGTAAAGGTTGAAAACTGCCTGGAAATTCACACTGAATGAACCCATCTGTCTGCAATCTTCAGGCTGTAAAAAGCAGTGCTGCTGGCAAACAGGAAAATGATTATTTAAAGGGAAAAAATATCCCAAGTGTGTTGATTTGCAGCACCATGCCTGTGTTTTCACCCAGTAACAGAAGACTGCAGAAGTAAATGAACATCTACTAATTATTTAAATCTAGAATCTAATCTACTAATTATTTAAATCTAGAAGTGGAAAGGCAACATCTCTTGGCTTCTGAGCTGGCCTAATTCCCACGTCTGTCTACTCCCTGGAAATAGTTTACTGTGATCTTTGACAGCAGTAACTCTCAGAGCAAAGCGAGAGCCTTGGTGCATGTTCGGTAACGGTGCTCAAATTTGGCTCTCGCTCCGTGGCTTGTTATGGCAAGTGCCGAGACGTGACAGACGCCCTCTCGGGCTCTCTGTTCCCATCCGCTGACCTCCGATCTGGTAGCATATTTGCTGTGCAGAATCACCCGTTATTCAGCAGCAAGGATTAGCTGCTGCAGCTAAAACCTGTGGGCCCTGCTTTCAGACCTGTGTGCAGAGTCAATAAATCGGGAAACCAAAAATCAGCACTTCAGTCCGGAGATGATTTCAACATCTACAGCGGATCTGAAAATCCTGGGGAGACAGGAGGAGCGGACTCTGCACGTCCAGCTCACTCCACACCGCTGGCCAGGACCACAGCTGTACTGGTAGCTCAAGAAGGCTGCGTGCGCACCCTTTACTCAGGTCTTTTTAGGAAAGAAAAGCTCTTCCTCGGACACCTCCGGCTCTGCGTGTAATCCGCAGCTAGCTTTTCTAGCCGAGCTGCCACTGCACAGGCGCTTGGCACAGCCGAAGGGAAGTGCACTTTATCCTGCATCCGTCAGCATCAGTGACGGGCAGATTCCACGTAAGGGCAGGAACTAGCACGTATCAGGGACAAGGTACTCCTAAGAACGTGTGAGATTTAAGCAAGGTTTTCCATCTTGGCGCTGGAAGGATGGACTTGAGGATGCTGCTGCGAGAAGGGAAGATTTTTCCAGAACTGCCCAGGAAGCTTCTACTGAGCAGCAGCAAATTCTCCTCTCCCTGCCGGACGTTTCTAATACACTTAAAACGGCTGCGAGCGGTGCTGAGCCTTCTGCAGCCCGTTTGCACTCTCATTACGACCCGGGATCTCCACCGACTAGCGCGGGCTCCCCTCTCCCCGAGGAGGGGGCTCGAAGGCAACAGCAGTGCCGCTAGGCAGAGCGGATCCTTCCGGGGGCCGAGGCCACGTCCGGAGGCAGCAAACCGGGGGGGGAGCGCCCGCGGGCGCCGGGAGGGCGCCCGGCCTGTGCCCCCGCGCTCGGCCACCCCCGCGGTTCGTCAGCCAAGGAATTTGCTCACGCCGCCGCTCCGAGAACCGAACGCGGGTCTGCTGGGAAGTCCTTAACGCTGTAACGCTCAGATCTGCTCTTTTTTTGAACAGAAGATTACTGAAATAGAAGGAAAGCCAGCTACTCTTCTAGGGCTCACTTCTGTCTTTACAGACACGAGAGACGAAGCAAATTAATGCACCCGACCCGTTAAAGCCACGAACGCGCGTGCGAAAAGGCACACGCCGTCTCCGCGGACGCGGCTCCCAATTCCCAGGCAACTCCACGAGTTCCTCCCCCGGCTCGCGCTCATCGGTGCAGCCTATATACGGGCAGCCCACTTCTGGAGTAACAGATGCTCCTAATTTACCCTTCAACATCACGCCTAGAAGTTGCCACAATTGGATGCCAGCGTTGCTAATCTGGAGCCGTGCCTGCGAGACCAGGGACGGCCGCGGAGCCCGTTCAAAACAATGTGAGCTATGCAAAAAGGGAGGGGGCAGAAACAGCGAGAACTCGGCGGGGAGGGGGCAAAGCTGCTGCGCGGCGGCTTCGCAGGAGCTCCGGTGGAGCCAGAGAAGAACCAAAAATAGTTTATTAGTGAATCAGAGAGACAGAAGCAGAGAGAGGGTGAGCAATGGAACAGCATGTGAAGGAACCCTGTTGGAAAATAAAGGCACACATTAGCATGTACAGAAAATAGAAGAAGTGAGGCTGAAATAGAGCTACTCCAAAGCAAGTACATCCGTGAATAGAAAACATTATTTTAAAATAATCTTCTTCGTACTGAGTCCACATTTTTTTGTTGTTGTTCGCTCTATGTGACTGTTGTAGCAAATAAGGTTATGAGTAGGAATGTTGTAAACAAGAACATTTTAATCTTATTTTGGCATATACTCAGAGAATTCATGTGCAAAAGCATTTTCACTGCAATCCTAGTTCTACAATTGACATCTTCTAAGAAGATGTTCATCCAATCCAAGAAAAGAGACAAAATCAAATGTCTGTGAATTTGATTTTAAAACACAGTATTACCAACTCCAACCATTCAAAAGCCATCAAAGACCTTTGCTTTCTGTTTTTATCATGGAAGTCAAGAGTCTCCTACAAGCTGGAGACAACAGCATCTAAAATTTTAAGAGATGCATGACATATAATTAAAATAGTCATTAAAAATGACTAATACATTAATGAACTAAAAGAATGCATTCATTAAAACAGTCAGACTCAAAGAGTGGTAGTGGCCAAAAACTTGTGCATTTTTCCCAGTAATTCTATCAGTTGGTTAAAAAAAAAATCATTACCTCTCCCAACAAAATCTCATTTCACCTTAGTTGGAGAAAGAGGAGAAAGGCAGAATGGGTATTTCTGAAAGACCTATCAGAAAGATCATTTCCAAAGGCATAGAAGTTTAGCAACAGCTGGAGCCCAGTTACTGGAAAAATAAATGAAGACTACAGATGGGATAATCCTTGAGACAGCCCAAGTTGATCCCAATGGTCTTCAGAGTATGTGGCAATATGTCAATGGTACCCTGGCAGTAAAAACTGGAGATATTCTTACAGCCATATATCAAATGTAATGAAAGTAAAGAAAACTTCTTAGAAGTAATTTGCCGGCTCTTTTATGTGGGGATTGAAATGAAAACATTGATTTGCTTTACAAGGAATCACTGAATTATGCACTAGTCTCAGGATATCAAGGTGCAGTAATTAAACAAAGATTTCTAGACCTGCAGCAATTCCATTTTGGAAGGGTTTCCGTTAAACTAATTGAGAGCAGGTGCCTTTTTCAGCCTATTCTGAAACAAAAAGCTGACACAAGGGTATGGAAAACACGTACCCTTTTGGGGGGATAAACTCTGATTAACGAAGACATGACAAAGAGCAAAGCTCGCCTGAAGCCTCCTGCCAAGCCTCAGCTCCTTTTGGAGCTCCTGCTCTGGACACATCCAGCCCGCACCCCAGCTGAGGCTCGCTGGGGCATCACTCGCCTCTCTTTGGGGTATATAAACCCACACCTGCTAAAGGCAGCTAAAGGCCTCCTGTGCCTATTGCCAGTGGCATCTCTTGGAAAGGAATAGGGCTTGTTGTAATTTTCTCACATGATCTTGTTCCACTTTTTACAGGGGCACAGGAGACTTCATAATACAGAGTGAGTCATACACTGCAGGTTTTATTTGCTTCTGCATTTTTATATACAAACATTTTTTTTTAAAAAAAAAAAAAGCAATTTTTAGTATTTATTTCTCAATACAGATAAGGGAGTTACCATGGCTACCAATCTCCAGCAACATGGTTTAAAAGGATGAAAAAAAAAAAAGGAACCAGATTGAAGCTTGAAATAGTCAGGTCACTCTGCCCAGTACTCACACAATGCAAGGAAAATAGGAACAGGGGGCTGAAATCAGGCAGGCTGGAAAAATACAACACTGAAAATAAAAACAAGGAAAAGGAGTCAAAAAGAGACACGAGCCATGTATGCAGCTTCAGACTCAATATACTTTCAAGCACACAGAACATCTCTGCCCAGATTTAAAGGAAAAGTAGTAATGGCCCTGAAACATATTCAAAGACAACTACTTCATAAAGAGATTATTGGGCTCCATGGCGGTGAGCACAGCGTATCCCGTTACGTGGGAAGAACGCCCAATTTAATGCTCGGGGATGAAGATGAAAATCGGGTCTAAACCCTGGGAATGCCACAGACCAGCTGCGAGTGACACTGGAAGTTTCTCAGCATGTCCATGCCCTATTTCCCCACAAGTTAGGACATGGATAAAAGTTATTCCCTGTGTTACAGGCATATGCTGGAAGATCTTGGGTTTGATGGGCTCAGATGCCCTGGCAATGAAGACAAAAAGGGAGAGCACGGTAATGCCATTGGCCAAAGCTCTGCCAGTAGGACATCGAACAGCAATGTACTGTATTAATTAAAGGCCAGAGAATAATAACTAATATTGGAACAGACTTCAAGGAGAGAATACTATTGCTTTGCAACAGAAAATCAATTTAACACTTTCATGCCAACACATCTATCACACCACAGATGGTTTACATAGGAAGAAATATGTAGCCATCTGCCCCCTCCAAGCGCCGGAGGAGCAAAGCTCCCACCTTTCCGCTCCAAACTCACTGCAGCACCTCCAGCTCCCCAAAGTTCCCCATACACGTCTCCACCTCGCCAGGAGGTTTCTCCAGTTCTACTCACTACAAAGCATCATACAGAGGCAAGAGGCACCCGACAGCCAGGAGAAAGTCCACAGACTTTCATGCATGCATGTCACCCAGAACATGGCATGGTTGGGCGCAGAGGACAGTCTCAGCCCGGTCCCAGCAGCCATGTAACCAGGGCGTACAGCTTGCATGTAGCGTGGCTGAGCAGCAGGGAATGTACACAGCAGGACTGTTGGCTCCCGGCCTTTCTGAGTAGGTAGAGGGAAATTTTGAGCTCACTGGCACTGCAAGGAGCTTGTTTAGCTCTTACCTTTTGGAGGAGGATCATTACACAGAGGCCAGAGGAGGATGAAAATCCTCAGTGTTCAGTGCACATCATTTAGTTGAAATATGAGCTAGACCCAGCAAAGCAGCCAAACCCGATATCACATTCCAGTCCCCAAAACCTTTGGTGACAGCTACAGTTGATCACCTTAAGTGATCCAAGTCCTATCAGTAAAGAGAGACTTAATACACCTCTCCTGTGTATCAGCTGCTATATTAATATATGAATACTTGTAACAGGACATTAATCCACACTGTAGGAGTGATGGTACTTTGGTGAACCTCAAGACTTAGAAGTGGAACCAGTGTAACTCAATTCTACTGAAATTTTTTCATCCTTCTATTTTTATTACAGAAGAGAGTTCAATTGTGTCTTCAAAAAAATGAAATCTGCTGTTCATACATTTGATTTTCTGATGCACTGAAGGCCTTTAGATAGATATGTTTAAACTATTCTGTTGACAGAGTAAGAATGACTCCTTGTATACCAAACTTTCCACTAGGGATCTGCAAAGAAATATTCTTGTATTTCACAAGAGCTGAGCAAAAGATGTGTTAAATAAGGCCCTGAGAAGAATATGTGAATATGATTCATTACATATTGATACATATATTGTTCACAAAAAATGTAGCCTCATTTATACAGTGTAATACATTTGGAGGAGGAAAAAATTGCTCGGCTGCAAGATGATGCATTTTTGCAATTCATTGTCATATGGGTGAGCTGAGTGTAGTGATAATTTATTGAGCGAAAGAGATAATTTGTGCTTATATAATTGGGCCTGTTTAAAATTTAAATGAAGAATATAATTGTGGGCCTCAGTTTTTTCAAACTGATCTTTTTTCCCTTCTCAGCTCCTCTTGTATCATCCTTACATTGCCTTATGACTGATACCAAGTAGTTAGAACGCATTTGCCCATCTAGCTAAGGCCTCATTGTGTACATGTTCAATGGCAGTGGGGAGAGCCTGGTCCTTTAATACGATCTGCCTCCTAATTTGTGTCATCCTGAATTTCCTCATTACTTTAAATCATATGAGCAAAGAACAGCAAGATGTCCCCTTGGCAATGCCAGCAGCATCAGCAAATTTTAACAATAGTTTGTTTGTATGCTTTTCAACCTCATGATGGCCTCTGCCCAGCTGACTCAAGAGCCTGATAGTTGTTGAAAATTTTGCAGTGCCAGACACATAATCTTTGTGGAAGAATTAGAAGTATGAACTGTTTCCAAAAGCATCAGGAAAATCTCTCTTTGAAAGACAAAGGGACAAACAGTTTTACTATATGCTTATATTTTAAACAGGCTTAATTATACAAGCAAAAATTATCTTTCCATCCCTCACTAAATTATCTCCCCATGCCACTCAGCCACAGACCAATGAATTGCAAAAGGATTGCATCCTGCGCAATGAAGCAATTCCTCCTCCAGCTACTAACACAGTGCCTCGTGTAGAAATGTGACAGTTCAAAGTTTATGTTGTTTTAATGAAACATCATGATAGCGCGTTAAAGAAAGATGGCAACTGTCATTAAACTGCGGATTCTCTCCTGTTCTCACACTATGTATACTAATGAATGCACACTTTCTTCCTAAAGGTACAAGCGGAGTTCAGCCCAGACAGATGTCTGCTGCATCAATTGTTCTAACAACCGTCGCTGACAGCCCGGCTCCAGGACACGGCTCTGATTACCACAGCTAGACCCCGCTTACAGGTCACTTGGGAATTATGACTAGACCATATATATTTTTCTTAGAAGGCAGAAAAACAGGATAGGACGAGTAAATTTTGGCACATGAGAAGCTTTTTTTTTTTTTCCTTGAGATGGAGATGCTCATGTTTCTAATGAATAATACTCTAAGTGGCTGAACACGGACAGAGGAAAGGGGGGGAAAATAAAAACCACAATCGAGAAAAGCAAGTAATTTTGACTTGTTGACTACATTCTGACATACTTTCTGGAAAACAACATGCGGACTGACTTGGCAGATGGAGACCCAAAGGAAGAGCCTCTGAAACCTATGTTTCCATCTGAAAGGATGCAGGGAAGATTTGCAAACACCCACTGGCAGGTTTTGAGAATGAGTCTGGGTAGGCAGCGCTGCTTGTCCTCCCAGGACCCAAAGACGCTTGGAGGAGCCACCCAGGAATCACAGAATCGGTAAGGTTGGAAGGGACCTCTGGAGATCATCTAGTCCAGCCCTCAGACAAGTGGCCCACACGGGGACTGAACCCACAACCTTGGCATTATTAGCACCACACTCTAACCAACTGAGCCTCACCTCTCATGTCCGCACAAAATGGGGAAAACGATCTCTGCTGCAGCCCTGTGAAGTCAGCTCTCCACCTAAAAAATTATTTGAGATTTTCCTTAGCTGAAGATTCTGCAAAGTTCAGTAGTTATTATAATTCTTACCTGTACCATTTACCTTTTAATCACCTTGTTGGGTATTAATTATAGTGCGCTCATTCCAGAAAGAGGCAAAGAACAGAACACCAGTGCAGCGCACCGTGGGGAGCACAGGAGGCCAGAGAGGACAAACAGCCTAGCGGGCAGGATGCTGTCTGGATCGGTTTTATTCCTTGCTGCACTAACAACTTTGCATGGGACCTTAGCAAGTCGTCAGTCTCCGGACCTCATATACTAATTCACTTTTTTAAGAAGTCTGTAGTTTCTGGACAGATAGGTAAGACCTAGGCGCTCCCTGAGGCACCAGCGTAGTCCTTACTGCGAGGGAGAGCGTGGGCAGGGACCCGAAATCCCGCTCTCCCGAGCGGCAGGCAGCGACTCGGCCTGCGCTGGACCTGCAGCTCTGAAAGGTGGCTGCCTACGTTCCCCCCGCACACAAACGCTGCTAGGCTCACTCTTCCCTTACGACTGCACGCTTCTGGCTCTTTTTTTCGATGTTATTCTAGAACTTAAGAGTGCTCACTCAAAAATGGCACATCCGTGTTAACTACCCCGCTAACACTGTGGGGCTTTAACATCCTCATTTAATGCACCATCACCAAAAAAAGCCATGTCGTATTTCATATCCATTCAGCTTCTCTTGAAATTAACCTAATGATTCAAGGAAAGACTGGAATTAAGTTTTGATACTGAGAGGAAAGACGACTTCAACACAGCACAGTACTTTGCAGGTTGCACTCAGCTACAGACAACAGAAACCCCCATAGAAACCAGTGCGGGGAGAAGGGCAAGGGAGGACTATTTCCAGGGTTTTCATTTTAGACCCTGCCTAGCTAGGATGGAGACAGCACCAATCACCCATTTCAGATGCATCCAGTCATTTGTGCGGGAACATATTTCTGGCTTTGCTAGGGAGTGAACCTTTCTGAAGCACACGCGCATGTCCCCCGCTTTCCGTTCCCTTCGCGGAGGCTGCCAGAGGCCCCGTCCGAAAGCGGGGAGAACGACTGCACAGGACAATATTTGATGGACCTGGAAGAGAAACTGACTGGTTTTGCTACACTGAAATCTGAAAAGCTCTCAAAAATTTTGCTTAGAAATGATATGCTTGAAAATGTAGCAAATAAATACAGAAAGGGCTCCACTAAACTTAAAGCGCTTCGGGGATTAGTCTGTTTCAGTGTAAAAAATACGGAGGAAGGGAACCAGATCCCAAGGGATTCCCTCCGCTTGTTTTTTTTGAGCACTGAAGAGAGGAGGGAAAAAAAAAAGTAAAAAAAGAAAAACGGCAATTCTCCACATGGCTCCGGATGCTGAGTCAGGACACGTATCAGCCTCTGCCGCCGGAGCGCTGCGCTGCCCGAGTCCAAGTGGCTTCGGCAGGAGGCTGGGGCAAAGCTCTACTCACCGCTCTCTGCCAAAACACCTAAATTACTCATCACCACACTTGTGGCTCTCAGATTTTCTTAGCTTTTCCTCACCACACAGCTATAAAAAGAAAACATCTTTATCCCAATTTTACAAATCAGAGGCACGAAAAGATTAAGTGATTCAGGTTGCTGAAACTTAATTATAATATCTAATTCTCCCCTCCCCCCCCCCAAAAAAAAAAAAAAAAAAAAAAGAAAAGCTGAAAAAGAATTATAATGACTAGGATTTATGCCTCTTTCCATTTCTATCCTAATTATTGTGGAACCTCTTCTTCACATTCTTTCACATTCTTTTTTTTTTTTTTTTTTTTATTCCAAAACATTATAATCTGTACTTTGGTAGGTGAGAACCTGAGTAAATAAGAGACTTTGATGTGGCCCCGCACAAGCCCCCGGCACAAGCAGAAGGGACACTGCAAAGCCTAACAGCCTCCTCCGCAAAGCCCAGCGCCAGGAGGAGCGACTCCTGCTAGCATTAGTCTGCGTTATGGTATATAGTTCATTGATTTATGTGTAAACTCATTTTAAAAAAACCTGAATCTACCTACATAAATAAAAGTTATGGAGTAATCAATTCAAAAAGACTTTTTATACTGTTAATCCAATAATGCATTTTGCCTTTTCTTTCTTTTTTTGGCCATACTTGATATTTTTCCACTCATATTTTAAGGCAATTTTGTGACAATTAAATCCAGGCAATAAATATTTCTGTTGAGTCGCATCTGTGAATTATCAAACCCAACGACACACTGACCCGGCGCATTCTTCCCGCGCGCCATCTGGCACGCCCCTCTCCCGCACCTCCGAGCTTTTGGGGAAAAGCCACCATTTCTCCCTTCCGGGCTTTGAACGGAAACGGGCCCGTTTGGAAGCTGCAAAGCTGTAATTCCGCTTTGTCTTCTGCTGGGCGTGTTTGATCAAATCGGAGCTTGCAAACCAAGCTCGCTACCGCGGTCTGCGCTTGAGAGGGGAGAGGGTTGTTTTTGTGGGAATGATCTAGCTCGGGAAAAATGCCGAGGTTAGCACACCCTTGTGTAAAGCACATTGCCGGCATTACTTGGCACTGCTGCCTGCAGGTCAAGCTTCTGCTCATGTCAGCAGTCTTGGCTCTTTCGGAGGAAGCTTGGCAGGATGATGGAAAAAACTGCACATCCCTGGTCGACGAGCCCCCCCCTCCTCTCCTCGCCCCCGGGCACCAGCGGTACGCCTGGACGGCGCTGCTCACCTGGCCCAGCCTGGCACCGAGCACTATCCACGCTCACCGTTTTCCACGCAGGGAAATTAAAGGTTGAGTCCAAGGTTCCTTGGCACCTCCCCAAAGTCACAAGGGAGTGGGGGGGAGGAAGTAAGGAAACAGGGAGCGCGCACCAGGAATCACAGCAGCACAAGGGCCACGGCCAGACCGGGAGAGGTTAAAGCGGCTTGGTTAAGTGGCTAATCAGTATTCAAAGTAAGTCATATTAACATGCTGCGACCAGAAACAAGCACGCTTTGGTACGCTAACACACGCTCCTTCAAACTGAGCGTAGCCGCAGAGCAACGCCCGCCCACCCGCCGCAGCAGCCTCGGCCCCGGGGCGCCGGGGACACGCGACGCCAGCGAAAAGAGGCCCCACGTTCACGAGAGGAAGCTGCCGGAGCAAACCACGAGGTTGCTGCTGTGCTGCACGCCACGGGAGGGAGGTTCTGCGCGCGGGAAAGGCAGGATTTGGGTCCGCGCGCCCCCAAACGCGGGCTCGCGGCCGGGAACGCCGCTCGCCCGGCGGCGCTGGAGCAGGGGCGCAGCCGAGCGCTCGCTCCATCCACGGGAGGGCAGAGCTGCTCGCACGCCAGACCTCACGACACAAGCGCATTCCTACGCGATATTTAAGAAGCGCTTCACTTCGGTACCATATATGCCTTACGCAGCCAGAAAAAGCAGCAGCTCAGGTGAGAGGGAGCCAAACGCTTCCCCTGCCTTTTTAAAGGGACATCAGGGAGCTGGAGGGACAAAAACACAACTCGGCTCCTAGGGGAGACCTGTAAAAGTGGCAAATGAAACTGCGCTCTAAAACCTGCCGCTGCAGTCCCATAGCAAGGCCCAAGAACAGATGACCGGGGTGGCAACGAGACGGCAGGAAGAGTAGTCACCCCGGAGGAGAAGAGACGCCTACCCACGCAGCGGTATCGCAGCTCTGCTTCAGCACAGCCGCGGGGGCTGCAGCGGGAAGAAAGGGCAGGTACGAACTCCCCCAGTTGAGATGACTCTCGGACTGCGCAAAAGGTAATTTAACTTGGCTGCGTTAGGAGTGAAGCTACACAGATTTGCTTGCACTGAGCGCGAAGGATCAGCCCTTGCAGACACAAATCTTCCTAATAACGGTCTAACATTTCTATAGGATTTCTATTTTAACTCATCACTAGGTGCGTATGACGCTATTTTATCAAAGACCGTAGGCGAAATCCAGGTGTCAGTAACCACACTGATTTCAGCTTATGCTATTCCCAACTGTCACTCATGGAACAGAGAGGACTGACTACAAACCATACATACACTTACGCTTTTCATATTTTAAAATACCTCATGTCTATTTTTATTCATAATGATTTTAAGCTTTTTACTCCATATGGATTTGCAAAAAGTTAACCCATTAATTCCCATTATCAGGTTTCAACTCAGAAAGCAAAATTTCCATTCAGTTTCAACAAGAAATAAAATGAGAGGGGCAAGACAGCATGCAAACCAATGTGCAAATACAAAGCACCAATCTTCTACAAAAAATTTTAGTCCCTATTGTGACAAAAAAGCAATGCAAAAAGGTTAAAATATCCTTTTTACAAGGCAGCTACACTAGTTTATGTTATTTTCATGAAGCAGATCCAAGTTCTGAATTTGGCACACATTATTCAGCAATCCATGTATGAATTAAATAAATTCATCTAGCTGGCAACGTGGAGGCCTAAACAGCTGCCCCAAGTAGTTATGTGTGCAAACATGCAGCTGCGTGGATTGGTAATCCGTGCAAACATGCAGATGTGCATATAGCAGGAAGGTTTAAATTAAGCCATGTCAGTTTAAACCATCTCGGGTACCGGAACCGAAACAAATATCCCATTGTACAACATTTTGAGGAGCTGTTTCTTTGGCATTTCTTTGGCAGCTCCAGTTTTTCTCTCTGGGATTCTCCACCCGCCAGATCGTGAGGCTCCCTGAGTGTTTTCTCCACATAGAGGTTGCTCACCTATTTGGAAATCAAAGGAAACTGCCCAGGAATCAGCCCCCCCCAAATGCCCCAGGGGAACAACCTCCCTTAAACTCAGCGGGAGCGAATGGTTCGGTTGCACCTCTGCTGCTGTTCTGGAAAGGCAGGTCACAGCTAAGATCTCCTGCGTTGAGAATTAAAGAAAAATTGGAAGGAGAGGAGGGAATTGGGAGCCCAGGTCCCACTGACACCAAAGTGCAATGCTCCTGAACCTGTTTGATAAGCCCTGAAACGCACACTAGTGGGGCGTTCCTCAATCCCTGGAGGCTGCTCAGATCATCACTACTAATGTCAGGCAAAGAAAAACAGCATCTTGTCCTTTCCTGCATTGACTGTTAGACACAGCTCCTCTCCCTGCCTGCAGGACAGTTCTGGACATCATAAAAAAGAACTACTAATACTTAAGCAACCCCTCTCCCCTCAAAGCCCATCACTTCTCAGCCCATGAACAAAATAATACACAGAGACAGAGTGGTAAAATTAGCAATAGATAATGCAAAGATAATGCAAAAATCTGAGCTTGATTCAATATCCGCAGAAGACAATGTGAAACTTCTGTTCTTCAGCAGGTGTTGCACAGGAGCTACAATTCATTACCCACTACTTTACTAAAAGCAGGGTGATAGTAATTCCTAATCTGAGAGCCCTGGGGACCCTGTGTTTTCTAAGGAGACAGAAGATTTAACATTGTCAGCATGATTCTTTTTTACAGACAGGTGTTAACCAGGAGCAAACCTACTGAAGTCAGTGGATTTATGCCAGTGTAAAACCAGCACATCTGAGAGAAGAGACAAGGTCAATATGAGGTGGAGATAGCAGAGGCTGGGATTTTGAGAACTGCCTGTGGAAAAATGTTCACACATACTTTGCACACATCGTTGCTATGATTAATTTCTTCTGCATGCATGAAGTACTCTAAATGTGGGCATGAACTTGCTAACTCCAGCAGTATGCGAATAGGGCCATACAGCAGATCCTCAGCTGGAGTAAATCAACATTACCCCATTGAAGCCGAAGGAGCTACATCAATTTATAGCACCAAAAACTATAGCACTGGTCTGGAGGCATTCAAAAACCACACAGAGAAAACAAATCCACCAAAAAACAAGAACAAAAGGAGAAACACACTGCAGGGAATGTGCTTTTCTATCTTAGAAGGCAACTTTGGTTTTCTTTCCCTAAAGATGTACCGGTTTATCCTACTCCACTGGGAGCTGCTCACAAAGCCTTCTTACATTGCTGTCCATGCGGTGTCAGGTTTCACTCCCCCCAGCCATTCAGTTTAGGGGCTCCCTTGCTGATTAAGAGACGTACAGTAATGCAGTAACAGTCCAGATGCTAGACACTGCCTCTCTAGGTAGTTATTTGAGGCCTGGTAATTTGAAACCTTTTATTTAAACCTCCGTCATCTTCCAAAATACAGCTTTAGAGACCTAACTTACTGTGCTTTCAAATTACTGAAAGCAGCAGGTGGGCTATAAGGAAGCAATTTGTTATAAACATGATGCTGCCTACATAATGGTAGCTGTTTAATCCCTGCGGTGGTTAACGGCCAGCATGCTGGAGAAGAGCGCAGAGCAATTTATGAATTCCAAATATGTTTTTTGTAACAGAATTCTGGCATCCATGAAGAGTAACATGATATACAGAGCCAACTACTCTTCATTATGCCTCAACTCTTCTCATAGAGCCTGAGGAAACATTTTAGGCTATTCACAACTCAGGGTGGGTTTGCAGCGTAATCTTCAGATTGGAAGCACCTTGAATCGCTGGGATCGATTTAGCTTTTCATCCTTCTAATGCACAATAGAGGCATTGAGATAGGGAGGCATTTTTGAGGACGAAAGCACTGCAAACAGTACAGGAAGCACATCTCTGATTAGAGCATACAAATCAAGAGTCTGTATATTGCCTACAGATCCTACAGCTTGGTGACACGTATGGGTATCACCCAAAACCGTGACCTCCCAAACAACTCCAAGAATTATTTTTGGTTAATGCATTTGAACCTTCAACATCTCTCCTGCAAGTGGCCTCTGCATGTGCTGCTGTGCAGTGAAACATGCTAGTCTCCTCTTTGAGCAAAGCAGATTTTTCAGACTTCACTAGCGAGCCTGCGAGTCCCTCTGAAAGCTCCCAGCAAACGTACCAGGGACTCAGGATCACTCACAGAAAGGGGGGGGGGGGGGAAATCACCAGGTGCTTCAGAAGTTGCAGGCCATGATGAACATTTCCTATTGCCTTCTTATATTATTCTAACGATAACACTTAATGCTTGGAACATGCAGTGGCCAAAAACTCAAATGCCTCTATCCTTCAAGAAAACAAAAAAGATTAAATTATTTATAGGTTTTGTACTGTAATCGAAAATGGAAATTTAACAAAACAAGCGGCGACCCATGCTGGTTTACATAGAAACCCAGTGAAAAAAAAACTATTGATAATAGCTGACATTGAAAGGTTTGGTCGTTTGTGGGGAGAGGTGGGGGCTCAGTAAACATCCAGGTGATGAATCTGAGCTCTATTGATAATGCATCAAAGATCAGCATTGCACAGAGAGCAGCAGGGGTTGTATTCATGAATCTGGATTCAAGACTGAACCAATACTTTCTAGTATGCATAGCAAAAAATCCAAATGTGCAGGAAAGGAAATAACCTCACATATAGAATAAGAGAAAGCTTGAAAGTGATGTCGCTTCTAAATGAACTGGAAAGAAAATGCACTTACCGCTTTGACAGCAAATCACAAGGTAATTGTTTCTTCCCACAGACATTATTGTAACATAGACAAAAATTGGTCACCATTAAACAAAGTTTACTCAGTGGCACTTTTACTGTTCTGCTGATGGGCCAGTTAAGAAAACACTGAATAAATTATGAAACAATAGAAGGAAGATGGCTCTTTATAAGCAGCATTCAATATAACAATTTTAAAAGGCTATAACACAAGTTTATTGAATTTGGCAGGACTTATAAATCCTAACTCCCATTACTGTGCTGCAACTTAAGAAGAAGTACTCTTCAATTTGTCATTGGAAATTTCAAGCTTAAGTGGTCCCAGTGCAAAATGATAACTTACTTGCATGCTCAAATATTACTCTGCATGTACCATAGGTTTAACAGGTGGGTGAAAGCAGCACTCCCTCCTTCTGCCTGTCTTGTGTATGCAACCATATGGGAGTCTTTGGTCTTAATATATCCAGTTGACCAAGTATTTATCTCAAATGAGATATTTCATTAGCAGTAAGTTTGGGGTTTTTTTCCCCCCCCTCAAGAATTCAGATCTTCTTGAATAGCTTTCTAGGGTGATCTGGCTTTGCAAAAGCTCAAAAGGAATACCAGAGCATTTCAATCAGGATTGCCCACAACTGCACCCACCTGGTTCAGCAGCAGTCAAGTAACCACAGGGAGTTTTGGGGGAACCTTTGGCAGGATTCTGCATCTTTGCAGGCACCAAAGTGCTTGCCTACAGACTACTTCTTTCACGCAACAAGCTTATTTTGCAGAGGAATGCTCCCCAATATTTAACTTCAGCTTGCAAAAGCTTTTTTTTTCCAAGATGTGCTAAGGTCTTTGTCCAGAGGGAATCATCAGATCTTTAGAGCCCTGATTTGCTCTAAAGGGTGTCTGATTAGGGAACAGATCAGACACAAAACGCTTTTGGACAGAAGTCCAAATTCTCAAACTAAGCCTAGATAATTTCATAGAGAAGGAAAGGGATAGGGGACACAATTTCTGCTCTGATGACAATCCGGTCTGTAATACACTTGCAGAGTGGTAGCCTGGAAGAGTTAATGTTCTGCCCTCCCTGCCCAACACAGCTCTAACATCCACTTATCTGGATTCACTCTTGTGCTAAAATATGCCAGGAGAAGCACCATACCTACTCACTAGTGCTATCCAACACCTCTGGCAGGCGAATAAAAAACTATTCATCACCATTCCCCTTTCAGGGCCCACTCCTCTCCCATTTAAGATGAGAGGTTTTGTTACTGACTTCAAAAGGATCAAGTCTAGAAGTCTATTTTTCTCTTTCCCTACAAAACAGCTACTCTACATAGACATCTTTTTTCCAAGCTACTGCCTTACAGGTAGGTCCAATTCATTAAGAGCAGAACAAGATAAGACTGTTTTGATTTTATTACTCTTTAAAAAATGTAAAAACATGTAAGAGGCTTAACCAGTGGGAGCTAAGCCCACTAGAAATATAGCTGCTCCAAGGCTGAAATGCCAAACTGTGACTAGAAGTAAATTATTCTAAAACTTGCCAAAAAAGCCTGAAGCTTTCTAATCTGCTTTCATTCCATGGAGGATACAGAGCTGGGAATAAACTTCAGGTGAAAAGATGCAAATATTTTGCAGTAACAAATTCACATCAGCCTGTTATATTTTTCTATTCATTTCTGCTTCAAATTCACAGCTGAAAAGCTGAAATAAAAAATCCTTGGTGTAATAAATGTGAATAAGATCTTCCTATAGAAGAACAATTACCTTGAAAAATACTTAACTAGGAAAGGGCCTGAAACAAAAACTATCAGGAGCTGATGAAAAAATCTGCATGCCTTTAACAAGTTCTGGATCAGGTCAATTAAAGCTTTAATTCCTCTGAAATCAGTGGGTTTCCAACAGAATCTACATTTCTGGGACATTTCAGGTCTAAACTTGATCCTATTGAAGTCAACAATAAAATTCATTTAACTTAGCTGGGTATAGAGCCCGAAGTGCTGAAGACCACAGATTTCATTAGGAACTTGTTTTTCTGCACCCTTGCACAATTTAGACCAGTTATACAGTTATACAATAACTGTATATTACATGGACATATCCTACATTTATACAAATTGTTAAATCTGGACAAAATGCAGATTTACAGAGGCTGGCAGGCCTGGCATTCAAGCAGAGCTGGGTCAATCTAGGCTAGACCTGTACTTGCCTCTGTACTTACAGGCTCAGTGTTATTTAAGGCTCTCCTTTAGCAGCTTGAGATCAACATAGTGATCTATATTTCTCCAGACAGAGGGTAAAACAGTACCTATCTGGAACTCCAGAGATATTCAGTTTGGCTAAATCTCTATATAATTTGCACCTTATATTTATTTATTTATTATTTTTTAAATAGAGGACTATGATCTCCTGATCCATCTTCCTTAACTGTCTGGACTGCCCTACCCTAGACCTCATTCAAGTAGAAGTTTGCAGTAACAGCTCCCTTCAGCAAAAGAGAGCTTGATTTCAAGTAGCATTTCACAAGCTCCTCGGGACTCAGACTAGTACGTCATCTGTAGAGATGTGCATTTTTCTGGAGTAGGTGGTCCTTTCAGTCTCAATGTTCCTACCATAATAGCTTTATATATCTGCAGGAAAGATGAACTGCCTTTTCACTATGACAGAATGACGAGCAAATGGGCACTTTTATAGGGAATAGGCTACGACATCTATTTTTAAGTCCGAAGAATACTTTCCAGAGCTATATACTCTGGATCTGCTCTGAACAAAATGCAGCAGCCTTAAAAAAGGATGAGAATACCTGCAAATAGAGGTAAAACTGTTATCCTCCAGAGCCACTGACAGTTAATTTAGAAGCTAGAAGTTCATTACTTGTTGCACTTTCATACAAATACAAATCTACTGACAAACTCCAAGTTTCTAGCCAAAGAATGGCAATATTGTGACGACTCTGGCTTTATTGGCTTCTTTTAAGAAGCCAATGGAACACCAGCCTTCTTTTAAGAGCTTTCTTTCAATAAGAGCAGTAATATTTGGACAGCTCCAATACAGCAGGGTTTCCACAGCCCCGCTCGCTAGAATAAGTGCTTCGGAAATGCTAGTAACTTTTTAAGCCTCCTTTTCTTGTTGAGGCACAGAGAATAACAGCTTTGCCCAAAGCCAAGCAAAGCAAGAGGGAAGTGGTATTGCTCAAGGTCGCACAGAAAACCCAAGGCAAAGCAATGATCTCTGCATTCAGATCATGAGTCTCAGCTCTGATCTGGGAGCCTCTTACGTCAATGCGAGACTCTCTGCTGACTTTAATGGGCAGCAGCCCAGGACGCTGTGGCCTTCACCTGCAGGTTAATCCTTGGCACAAGCCTGAAGACAAGAAGTAATTGCAGAGCAACTATGTTCCTTGCAAAGCAGCACATCACTATGACAGCCGAACATGCTTCATGCGGACCGGTACGTGCAGGGCGCTAACACCGCAGTTCTCATTGTTATCACACTGTTACAGCCCTCAGAAACTCGAGAGAGAAATCTGCTTCTCTGAAAAAACAAACAAACAAAACCCTCCCCACACACATCCACCTCGCATCCCGGTGTTGTTACAGGGTCACACATTGTGCAGGATACAAAAGCTGTGTTGCTGTTCAGGGAGGCGAGACAACGCCAAAGGAAAGACCCTGGGTCACTGCCACTTTCTCACCCACCAGTACCAACCCTTTTCTTTTAACTCAAGTAGACTGACAAGGATTGCAAACTGTTATATGAAAACAGATGAAATCATGGTCCCACAGCTATAAGCTATAAAGAAAGAGATCTTGCTCTAAACTTTCATTTTATTTCAAAACAAATATTCTCTATGAAGCCACTGAGCTCCTATACAGCTGAGAACCCAGCTATACTTTGATCCAAGGTAACCATGTTCACCCAGAAGCTGCCTATATGCTACAAAAAAAAATTTTTTTAATTTGCTCTGAATAACACATTCTAAGATGCCCACAGATTCAATGCAAGCAGAACTGGAGCCTTGACAAGGTCTACATATATGTATCTCTCTCTCTCTCTCTCTCATATATATATATATATATATATAAAATATTCCTAGAAGCTGCGCTTTATGGGACATATCACACAGTGCTGACACCCTTGGATGCTTTGCCAGAGCCAAGATTAATAGTCCATTTTAAAGCCTGAAAATGTTTAAGAACTGAAATGCTAGTGCTGATGGCTGAGCTCCCTCATGTTCCACTGAGATCAATGAATTTGAAAGCATTTGGCATCTAACATGATGGGCAAGTTTTGCTCTAGCTACCAAATCTTGATTACTTCAAAATAAAAGAACTTTGAACACAGACTTAGAAGAATGTAAAGGAAAATGTGAGCTGTCAGGGAAGAGGAGTAAATCTCCCTGCCAGCCGTAGTAAATCTCTGTCCATCTCCCTCTCTCATCAGCTTCCCCTTGCCCCCATCACCCCAAAGGGAAAAAAAATTGAACTTAATGGATAAGACTCAACCACCTGATAGTGTATTTCTGACCGGTTATGTATGATTTCTTGGGAATTTCAACAAACATCATAGACAAAACCAGGTGGGAAACTGGTTCCATTTATTTTCATTTTACAGGGAAGTTCAGGCTGAAATTGAGTTGTTTACAAAACTACAGGACCTTGAGGGCCAGAAGAGAAGCCTATATGTCAATCTGAAGTCCACACAGCCCACAGCTCACTAAAAGCCACAGTATGTTTATGTTATGTATGTGCCCAGAATTAGCAATAAATAAAGAAACTCTGTTAAGATGCAGAGGCAAAATCTTAGTTTACACAGCTGCACCAACCCAAAGCATTTTATGAAACTATACAGTACCTGAAAAAGGTTGAATTGCAGCCTCCTATGAAAGAGGGTTTCATAGTAGTTTACAACAGGATGTGAGGGTCATCAATACACAGTTATAACCGCAAATTCATTTTATGATCGACAGAAGAAAGAAGCTGGAATTTAGTCAGGATAGAGGAATAACTTGCAACCTGAGTTCTTTAAAGTAGAGAAGTTATTTGGAATTAACGTTTCATCTCATTGAGAAGATGGAGTACACCCCTCTGTGCCACATGAAGAAGGACTCAGACTGAGAACAGCGACATCAACTAGCAGGTCATCCAAGTATTCCTCCAAAATCTCTCTCCAAAGTATCTGTCAAGGTACTCAGAAACTAATGGTGGAAAACACAAAATGAAAACGTGCGTCTCAGAGTTAGGTGAAGATCTATCTGTGGCTATATATTTATTTTGGAAATAGCACTATCTGAGCTGGCCACAGCTAAGATTACCAACTACCTGGTCATACAGAGCTCTCTGTAAACAAGGACGAGTTAAGGCTGTGGCATGAACTCTTTGGACTTGCTTACGCCTTCCTTTGAGGTCAGCAACCCTACAACAAACATGCACCAAGAGCCGAGTCAGGAGCACTCCCAAGCATGGGCAAAGCTTCAGAAAGAGAACCACACGCAGCTGTGCAGGCTCCACAGCTTTCCAGCTTATGAACAGATGCATCTTAACTGCCGAGCATGACAACGAGCTTTAACTGCGGGGCAGTCATCAGTGTTTCTCCATTCTTCTTGACATGACAGTAAGTGCATGTCAAAGAGAAAATCGCAACATTTCCTTAATCAAAGCAAGGAGAAAATTTTCACTAGCTGAAAACACATGGATTAAGACCTAACTCTGATGAAGTTGCTGTCAGACCAGCATGATTGAAAAAAGATTCACATCCTTCCAGAAACAAGCTCAAGAATGTAATTTAGAAGAAAAAATAATTTGCCAGCACTGGCTGATCTGTGTGCAGTTCCTCTGCCATTTTTCATGCAGATTCAGAAAATGCAATTTCATGAGAAGAGGAAAAAATGTGACTTTTTAAGAGCTGATAATTCAAAAGGTCAGATTCCTTTTCATATAAAAAAGGCTCCTTCCATCGCTTAGCTGAGTAAAGGAGCCTGAAAATACATTAAAGTTAAATTTATCTTAATCCCCTGTTAGGTTGCTAGGGTGGTACTGATGGTCATCTGTGCAGTTCAGAACCAAACCAGATGGCAAGTTACAGGCTCTTGAGTACCTTTACTAGCCCAAGCACATGGAAAAGCAACACTCCAACTCCACCATCACACAGCTTTCCACTGAGCTCTTCACAAATTAGTGCAGCAGTGCAGGCCCCACCTGGCACGTATTCACCATCGTCCCTTGTGCTATTTCAGTCCTGAGAGGGGAGAAAATGGACAGACTGGGCAGAAAACGGACAGACTTTCACTGCCGTAAGTGAGCCACTGGGTCCAAGACCACAGCTGACGGATTAAGGCAATGGTGGCTCAGCACTTCCCCGAGTCTTGCAGTACATGGATGCAAGTGGTGATGTTTATCTGAAGAGCACAGCCACCCTTCTTCCCATTGCTCTAATCTTTGCTCAACTCTTATTATTTGTCTTTCCACAACAACAAAAAAACTCTTGGGTTTCAGTCATAGGAGAGGTTCTTCCAAAACATCACAGGAGTGTATCTGTTTCAAATACCTGCAGATCATACAGCAGACAAAAATAAAAGGAAGAAAGATTAGAATAAGGGTCAAGAAAAAAGTGGAGAACTGATCAAGATGCAACAGGCATCCTGCAGTGGCCGAGTCTGTCCCCCAGCATTACCGAGTTCCAACTAATCACTTCAGTGTCAATTCAACGGTCACGCAGCCAGCCAGTACGGAGGAATTCACTCTTACGTACGGCATTAAGGAATGACCTTGGCTGCCTTCCACAGTCCTGGCTTTGCCAGCAGCTGTCTTTCTCAATCACACAGCACCTCCTAGCCAGGTTACCTGCAAATGTTTGTGATTTATCTCTTCTCTAAAGAGGATGATCAAAATAAAATAGAGTAAGTTGATGGAAAATAATAAGAAAAAACCCTGACTGATTAGCACCAATATTCTAGGATGAATATGTTACGGAGCTGGAAGCGCCAGGTAAATCCTTGATTCGTGTTGGTTTTGAAAGATGAGAATGTGACAGAAGAAGGCGAAGGGCTATGCTAAGAGAGAGGCAGACAGACTGTTCTGTCCCAAAATGAGGAATATTTTGGGTTGATCTTTGCTATGGTCCGAGTACTCTGAAATAACATAGAAAAACTTCAGGGAAAGACATCTGGCTTCGCTGTGCCTCAGTTCTCTAACTAACAGGGTAGGATAAACATGCTCAAAGTTGTGATGTATTTGTATCCTACTGCGGGATACATACAGGGGCTCCATTGCATCACACAAGTTACACTTACTCAGCTCCCCTCTCAGAGACTTTTGGACAGATATGCAAAGGATTCACGCAGCTCCCAGGAAATCCTGTGACAGTTTTCAACAATAAAGCTTAACCAAGTATTTCTTGCAAAGTATTCAGATCACTTATTTAGACTGTAACTTGCTGAAAAATCTGTCCTTTTGCTAAAACACGATAGCACTACAGTAACTTCTGGCAATTTGTGTCAGGTGAAGATGTATTTCTGGACAGTGTCTTTTCTTCCCTTTTTTAATTTGTTTTTGTATTAGGATTGTACACCTACTGTTACAAAAAAAAAAAACCCAAACAAAAGACCCCCCCCCCATGCACACTTTGGAGTGCCAGAAAAAAAAGAAAGGGGGAAAAAAAAACACATTATCTCCTAACAATATAGTTGAGAGAAGAAAAACCAATTCATTATCAGTTGAAACCAAAGTCAGATTTGTGAAGTAACGTTCATATCAGACATGCCACTGAAGTGGCTTACACATTTGATTGACAGCAAGACTAATACTGGGGGGAATCACAAGAGGAGCAGGCGTAAAAGTGCAAGTGCAGTTTCACCTCAGGCGTACAAGACCTCCCTTGTACACACTGATCATTAACAATTTTAGCTTCACTAACAGGGCCAGTTTGTCACGAGGGACAGTAGCTCAGCTCGAAAGGTAGAAACACCACCCACACATTCATGAACAGCATCATTTCTGTGTGCTTTAGCGCTTCTCACATCTATTTGTCAGCCGGCTCCTTTCGGCTTGGAGACCTCCCAAGATCTTAACGCAGGCATTCTAAGGGAACTGCGATCTGCTCCTTTGATCTGTTCTCTCTCTTACCCTTTCTCTGTGTTCACAAAGAGGACAGATTAGCTATTTGTATTAGGAAGATATTTGTGGCCAATGATTCAAGCCACATCTGCTGAAATAAGACTTTAATCCATTTGATTTGGGAATAACCATAGTTGTTATGTTCCGGTTAGAAAGTCATTTTTCAGCGGAGAATCCAATGTGCGTTTTTGAGAACTGATCATTAGTTTCATTTGCAACACGCCTGCTTTCATAGGGTAGAGAAAAAACATAAACCAAGACTGAAGAGTATAAGGTAAACAGATTATAAACTCTTACAATTATAAAGTATACAAGGCAGCTCTGACCCTTTTGTAGTCCGTATTTGTACCTCCATACAGCTGACACTTTGCAGTCCGCATTCCTACAGTGATCCAGTTATTAGACATAGGTTTTATTTACTGAATTCTGAAGTTTTGAATCATAAAAAAAAAGAAACAACAACAAACAAATATAATTGAAGTAAAGATAAAACGAACAAAAGTAGATTTTTTTTCTCTAATATGCTTTCTCATTCCATTATTTCAAAGGAAACCTGCTTCTTTTGTGGCAGGCCATGGTCACACGAGGACAGCTGTGTTTCACGGAATCTCTTCGTACTCAGAAACAAACAATGAATTAGTTTCTGTATTCAACAGAACCCCCCCCAAAGGGGTAACAGGTAGCATACTCTGCAGGTGTGAAAAACAGTGGCTTGCCCAAGCACAGTAATTTTCATTCCAAGTAGAATTTCCAGCAATTTCATTAATACACAAGTATACTGGCCACTTTTGTTACAGGACAAGACAACATCTTCTTGTCAAAATCACAGGGAAGTGAAAACTCTTACAGACAAAGCAAGTTTTTCCCCAAAGATTTCTCCCTTCTTTCAAGTGATCCTCTTACCTTGCCTAGAGAACCAATTTTTATCTTTATAACATCTACAATCCTCCAATTTTCATCTCCTTTTTGAGACAGCTGCTGCTACTTTCTAACAAAATTTGAAAGGGCAGCCATTTGTTTGGTAGATACTAAGGACTTTTGAGGCCTGGCAGTAGTCTTGTAGGCTACGACGTAAGAGGCAACAGGCCAGGATCACAATCTAAGGATCCAGTTTCTACTAGCAAAGGCAGAAAGAAAACCACCAATCTTACAGTCTACTGAACGTAGCCATGAAACCTACATTGGTCTTACAGAACAGTAATAACCTAAACCGCTGCAGACTACAATACTGCTGGTTTTCTTTTTCTTTATACATATATATATATATATATATATACACACACACACACACACACATATTTTTACTAGGTCTGCACATATGTGAACTTGGTAGAATTATTAGAGGGATCTCCAGACAATTTCTTACTCGAGATGTAGAACCACACAGATCAGAGGCACAGTATGTAGTGAAAACTCGCACTTACTAGTGATATACAGCTCCGAAAAGCTTCATGAATCATTCTTACAGAAAACTCCAACTTCAGAGGCCTTATTTTTAATCCAGAAGTTGCATTCTCAGAAGTCAGTATAACCTCAAAAAATTTTCCTGTGATTATTCATTATAGTATCTCAAACAAGATTAACTTTTCTTTTTGTACATAGTCCTGAAAAAAAATTTAACATGAAAAGTGATCTTCTGATGTTGAATTTATGCATTAACTTGAAAAAGTTATGAGATGTGTAATTTAATATGAAAAGCAACCTTTGCCAGCCAGTCCTGGTATTTGTAATGCTTTGTATCTTCTGAAAAAAATAACAACAGAAGGGGGAGAAGGAAAAAAAAGAAAGAAAGAAAAAAAGACTAGCACCAAGCCAGATTCTCACTGAGTTTAGCTGGTATTGATCTGCTGTAGGTGATTATTTATACTACAGCTTCCCTGAAAGGCCTCATCGGTATCCAGGGTCTATTATGCTCCATTCTGACAGCCTCTGCCACAAAGGAAGCTTACAGCTGAAACACAGCGCGGATTGAGAAGGGAAAGCATCGCAGGAAGAGATTTATGACGTACTCGGAGCAACTCAGCAGCGCTGTGGGAAGAAGATAAAAAGAGGAGAGTGCAGCTCCATCTTTCCACTCAGCCAAGCCCAGAGGGAAGGCAGTGTGCTGTGGCCTTCCCCTCCATTCCAGGGCCAGAGACCTCCTCAGCAGCCCTGCCAGCTTCCATCTGAAACTCAATTGCGTTAGAAAAACTCCATAAAGTTTGATCTCAACCCTTGTGTCAAAGATGCTGCAAAAGCTACATGATTAAGAGCTAAGCAGGTGGACTTTGACACTGTTGGAGCAGGATTTACAGCTGTGTCCACAGTTCATTGGCTATATGCTCATCACCTCTTCCCTTCAACTGCCTTTGCACCTTGCCCATTCTGCCTGCTCTCTGCTCATCCTTCCATCTTTCTTCTTCACTGCTCTTCTGCTCAGCTGATATCTTCCCAAAGAAACCCACACAGTTATAAAACAAAACGGTGCCACTAAGTTGCTGTCTTCAACCCTTGCATCATATGCCGTGATTGCATGCAAAGTCTTTTCTCCCACACTAAATTACTCTCTTTAGGAGAGGTCAGCTCCTTAATACTTACACTTCTGTGTTACTGACAGAGCTGATCCTTGTCAGTTCCTAGGCTCTAGCAAAACATAAGTAATGCTATTGAGGAGACAGAGTCACCGTTTTGATCAAAATTTCAACAATTCACATCCCCCAATGGCCCAAAGAGGCTGTAAGGACACCACTCGGTGATATCCATGAGGAGACATGCTCTGCACCTTTCTAGAGCAGACAAACCAAGCCAACTCGGCAAAGCTCTTTTCATTCAACTGGGAACAAATAAGACTTCCACTGTCATCAAAGTAGAAGTAAAGAGCAGCAAAGATGATTTAGTGCTTGGACTTGTAAATCTCCTAGAGACTCCGCAATGCTAACCAGATGATCCAAGGCTTGCATGCACCCCCCAGCTGTGCGTGTTTAAGGCCTCAGTTTGTGAGCCTTAAAATAAACAATCCTCTTTGGCAGCAAGTTAGCTCATGCCAAAGGTGTTACAAGCAAAGGAGCATAGCTGCAAAAAATATAAATCATTAATGAGTTGGGGTATATTGTTATGCACCTAAAGAGCACATTGTGTTCCTGGCATCCAGTGGAACCTTTGGACAAGATGCAAGACATTTCTGTTAGCGCATAATTCCAAACAAAGAGTACTAATAAAAGCGAGCTTCCTTGTGCCATCTCCGCTTTCAGGATAAACAATTTCTACTTTTCTTGACATGACACAAAGTACTAAAAGTGAAATCAGCTGTCCTGTTCTCTGCACTGCCGATGCACAGGAATGTCAACAGCAGTTATTTGACAAGTTGCCCAAAAGTTTAAACCCACAGTTTACATGTACATTTAAGAGACGTATCCTCGCATCTTCACTCATACACACATTGAAAGAGGCAGTGGCACATTATTAAGCAGATCAGCCTAATCCTGGGATTTTCCACAAGGATTGGTGTAGTCACTCTAAGACTCTGCTTCCACAACACCCTACTATGGGCACAATACAGTAACGACTTGAGCACATTTACCTGTTTATTTCTTCAAGCCAAGTCAGCTACTTCTCTACGATGATCTGACGCAGAACAGAACGGCTCACAGCAGCTTGGGAATCTATCCCCACAGAGTAAGCTACTGTTAATACAAATTCTCTTTAACATGCTTTTCCTTACCCCATTTCCTTTAACTCTCTATTAATGATGAAAAAATATGTTTAAAGGCAAGCTTTGTTTTGTTCAAGGTTAGAGAGGAGGGACACTGCTGTGCTGGGGGTGAATGTGTGGAGACCTGGAATTGAACTCAGTTATCTTCACTTCATGAATTGTCTGAAAGAGTTGCTCCCTCCTCTGTGCCTCAGCTGTCAATCTGTAAAACAGAGCAAGACTCAACCTTCTCCCAACTCTTCTCTTTCTTTTTAGGTTGTAATTTTTTGGAATGAACTTTATTTACTGTGATGCTTAACAGTCTAACTTGTATCCTTCCAAAAAAGAAAAAAAACCCACCATTTTTGTACCTCTGGCCTTTTTTTTTTTATACTCCCATTGGGTATTCCCATGGAGATACAGTGCATATATCACCCACGCAGATGTTGGCAGGAGTTAAGTCTTTGCCTGACCTGTGCTGGCCCTGAGGAAAGCAGCATCAGCCCTCCTGGCCACAGAGGGTCAGAGCCACCGAGGAAGATCCCAGGCAGACGTAGCAGTGACTAACATCCGAGCAGCACGTTTCCCAAGCCGAAGCCTGCCCTGCCGCTGCACGGCGGCAGCGGAGCGCAACGCGCTGGTGCCAGCTCCCCCAGCACGTGCTGCCCTTGCCCCTTTGGCTTCGGCTGATCAAACCTCCCGCGATGAACATCACTCACGGACTGCAGCAGCCAGACTGAAGGTGACTGATTTCTACAGCTATCTATTTCAGAACAAGCTAGTAATTCAGGACTGTAAGCTACGGCAAGTGCCGCGTTGTGGAGTTACCATCGGATCAGTGGCCCCCTCTGCTCCTGGTATTTGTGGGGTTTATTGCAAATACAGGGCACACGTCATTAAAAGAGGCAGCATTAACTCACAAACCGTTTCACAGCTACAGACAACATCTCCAATACCCTGCTTACATTTGTCTGCAGCTTTGCCAGCAATCTGAAGACTAAGTTGAATAATATCATTAATGAGAATAATTAGTGCTTTAGATCTAACACTCTTTCATGATAACATCTATAGGAGATAAGTGTCATTTTTATAGCATCTTTCATAGTATGATAAAATTTAACATGGGAAAAACTGAATTACCAAGAACATTACTAGAGCAAGCCAGAAATAAAATGAAAATCTTATTCTCAGTTCCCAGCACTGTCTGGGCTGCACTGCTTCCTCCTGTGGTGTAAAACCCCCCAAACCCTGCATGTTCTCAGTGCTGCAGAAGCTCTTAACGATGGCTGCTCAGCAACCGCGTTCCCTAGAAATAAATAAAATAAATTCATTTCTGGTGAAAATTCAGAACACCAAAAAACAAACAAACAAAAAACATCTTCAGCAGAAGACAAATTTTCATTTGGAAAATGCTGCCAGCATATCCTATGGGAGATGGGAGTTGTAGCTTGGGCCCTGCTGAATGGATACATTCTCACTTTGTCGCAATTTAATTTTCTTAAGCAGGCAAGATGCTCACAAGAGTCTTCAGTGATGCGACGCTGTATGAAAATATCAAACTAGGAAGAGCACTACCACAGAATATAACATGAAATGCAGGGGAGCAATCGGACATTTCCTAAAGGGGATATATTCCATTTCAGATAGCAATATTTCAGATTTCAGAAATATGGATTTTCTTAAAAGGAAAAAAAAAAAGCAAAAACTTTTGGCAGAAAGCACTCCCCTTTTTGAAAAAGACTGACTGCAACAAAATAAAACTTTATTTCGCAGAGAGTTTTGATTCTGACCAACCTTAATTCTGAGCATTTAAGCTGAAGTTTGAGGAGAAAACCAGAAGCTGTACACCTTTTTTTTTTTTTTTTTTTTTTTTTTTTTTAAAAAAAAGCCTTTGGTTTTACGTAACACATGTGGTAACAGAGTCCTCTATTTTTCTGATCAACTCTTAGTTTTTCTACCTCAGCCCTTCCAGGACCTTTGATCCTTTTGCCTATTTTGTCCATGTGATGTATGTTGTTGCATAGCTCAACTAAATCCTACGGACAATAACAGCACAATCAAGTCTTGATCAAGCGCTCTGAGCTGCAAACATATCAGATAGGGGGCGAAGAGGAAGATCTCGTCCTATAAGCTCTCAATCAAGCCCAGGACAAAGAGAAGTTTATTAACGCACACATATTCCTACTGGCCTTTGAGCTCTTTGGCAAAAGCTGTTTTAAACAGGCCCCTGTAGAGACTGAATGAGCAGAATTCAAATATTTACATCGAACAACAGAGTTAATTGCACTTCAAGACATTAGTAAGATTCACTTTGCTGCAACCTCAGCAACATAGTGCAGCAAACCAGCAACACAAACCATTTTCCGCAGTCTGAGGCGGGCAGCTTTCCATCTGGGTTTCAGCTAAGGCAGGAATGTTTCTGCCTACAATAGAACCTCACTAATCAGCACTTCACTAATCCACACATTTTATTAACTTCGCCAAAAAACTCACAGCCTCTCCCTGCCCCTCAGCGAAGATTTAATAACAGACCTTGAGCAAGGTCTTTCATTACCAAAACACATTTTTAAAACAAATGCTACGTGCATTTGAATCAGACATTACAAAGCAGTTTGATAAATGATTTGAGCAAAACTGAGTTGTCAAAGAAAGAGCCAAATCTTGTGCATATTTAGAAAAGAAAACCCAGGGCAACCTGAAGTTGCATATACAAAAGAGCATTTTATCTAAAAACACTTAATCGCTAGCATCTCTCAGGATTTGGCCCTTTGTGAACAATATACAGGCACAAATGAAATTTACTTCTTTCTAAGTTAACCCTATATTTGACCATTTATTCACTCACAAATACAGTAACTTCCGAAGAGGTCTCCCTCCAGCCACTTCTGATACTTCATTCTTCCTTTTGTAGAGTAGTGAGCATCCTTTAAATGAAAGCCGACAGGAACAGCAAAGCCAACAAAAACAGTTAACCATGCACTGGAAAGAAAATCTCTGTCCATCCTCGTGTTTTAGCTCTGGGTTTAGCAGCCTTTCCTACTCTCTGAACTGGATCATATAATTTAGCCCTAAACATCAGCGCTTAAAGTTTGTGGCTATGGTAGCTTTATTTTTCAAACCTACCAGATATTACCCACATACTCTCCTTAAAAATGAAACTAAATGACAACACACACCCTTAATTATCCTTCTTCTTCCAAGGCCATTTTTAAACAAGTTAGAAGATAACCAAGCATACTAACTTGCTCTTTCTTCCCCCATCAATTTTGCTTGCTGTTGCTATAGCGTATGAATAATACAACATATGAATTATGTACATATACTTATAGAGCAGCATATAAGGAAAACTCATATATAGAAAACCAATAAATTGTGTGACATTCATATTGATCCATTTCAACTTCCCTGTATGAAATATTTATTCATTTTAATCACACATAGAAAACAATGCCACGTAAATAGTACAAATGCTACTTCAGCTAATAGAGATTAGACATTTCCAAAAGTTCCATTATTATCTACTGGTTTTTTTACTTTTTAGCTGCAATTTCCATCAGAAATCCTGCAATTAAGTTTCACAGGCATGAATAAATACATGCAGGGAGTACAGTTTCCATTATTTTTTCTTCATTCCAGAAAACTTTTACAAAAAGCTACCTTCATCTGACCAAGGAACAGACAAAAAAACACACAGGACTTGAAGATGTTTTTATCTTAAATCATTATGTCTGCAGATGGAAGGGAAAGTTAATTGTTTTGCATTATATATTTTAACCAGTTTATTGCTGAAGATTTCCTCGCTCAGCGCGGTTAAACCCCTCACTCGCAGCGCTAGTAACGCGCCGCCGTGCTTGTGCGCGTATTGACCTGCCGTGCCAGGTAACAGGCAGTGAACAGCTCCAGTCATCGATAATTTGCGAGACTGTTTCTTTTCAGGCCATCAGCTTGAATTGGAAAGCCGCTACATACCGAAAGCTGTATGTTCGGCTAAATAACTTGGGATGTCTCTTTTCCTCCGCTAGGCGTTCAAAACCCCCAGGATTTACACCTTTGCGTGGGGTCTCGGCAGACTGGCCAAGCGCTAGGTTTGCGCAGACGACAGAATGGGCAAAGCAAGGCAGAGCTGCTTCTCTCACACGGATGAGACAAACCAACGACCTGGTGTCCAGATTAACCGGAATACAGTAGACACCCCTCATGGACACTCACCCGACCAAGAGAAGTTTGTGCCCCAGGCAATGTTCCAAGACCCTCGCAGTCCCTGGGAGCGCTGTGAGCGACCGTGCCCAAGGCGATTCTGCTAACTCCACTTCACCTGTGACCAGATTCGCACCTCAGCCCAACCACCTCTCCCCCAACAGGCCTGGGGTCTAACCCAACGCAAGTGTTCCCAAGTCCTCTTTGGAGCCCTAGGCCATGGTGGCACGCAAAGATGCGCTATAGATCCCATAGAGCCTCTCCTTGGGAGCCAAGCAGCAGCAGAAGGAAACCCTCTGCCAGCAGAATGAGATCACATAAGAAGGGAGTGGAGGACGCCGTGATCTTACACATCCAATCCAAAAGCTACAAACACCCTTGCTTCACACATCATCCTCTGCAATGCGACGGCCCAGAAGAGCACAGACTGTGGGTGCTCTTGCACGAGACTTGCTTAAAGAGTGTATCTTTAAATGAGCATCTGGTGGTCAAAGAGTAGATGCAGGCAGATGCAGCTGGAGAACAGGGCATCACAGCCTGCCCATCTCTGTCTGGCTCTGGACATTTTACAGAATCACTTGTTCTCATTCTGGCAGAGTTCAGACAACACATCAAGCCCTATGTGCTCCAAAGCTCTCAATCCTAATAGCATTCCCAGTCAGCGATGCACTGTGCTGGATTCACAGTGAGCAGCACCACAACTCTCAGGAACAGGACAGCTTATATCTGTGAATGATCTAGCTCAGTTCGTTACACAGAGTTTGACATTTAAAATTATGTTCTTCAAGTAAAAAAGCTCAGAAGAATCCCTGGTGAACCATACTGTATCTTTGAGACCCATAAAATTAATCGTTGTACCAAGTAGTAATGCTGTCATTTAACTGCATATTTAATCACTATCATCATTTATTCTCTAATCCAAGACTTCTGTTCAGCCCTTGCTGATTAGCATAGTAGATCAGAATTGGACAATATCACATTGCATCTAGACAACTGAATGTTGCCTTTGTTCTTGGCAGTACAAGTAATGTTGAGATATTCAGACTTTCCTCTTGTTTCTACCTGAGCAAGAATCGCACAGGAATGACAGGCTCAGTGCAGCGCTGGTGGCAAGACCCAGGCACCCACTTGTATGTCATTCTCAACTTCCCACTAATGTTCACTGGAGGATATTTTGATTTATTCTGAGAGATTTCCTGCATAACACCCACTTCAGCAAAACAGACATAATGCTGCTGCAGGCTCTGTGTGGCACATCTTTCTCCCCCAGTTCTGCAAAGCCTGTGTTGTGTTAAGTTTGGGAAACTACTCTGCTGGATACCTCTTCATTTGAGCTGTATTTAATAAGAATATACATTTTGTCCTTTTGTATCACACATTGCCCATGATTAGCAATCGGGTCACACATAGCTCTTCTGCAGGAAATGGAGATTCTGTCATTTTGCTATGAAGAGAGTCCGGGCGCAGAGAAGTGAAAAGGTATGTCCTATATGCACAAAGGTACATGGCAAAATGAGGAAATGAACAGAGACTGCTCATTCCCTGCTTTAAACTATATCCCAAGTATCCCTTTTAATAAAGCAAATATTATCCCCTTGCAGACAGGGCAGGAATAGAGGGTGCTTGAGAGCAATCCTTCTCAAGCTTTGAAGCAGCTCATGAAACTGCAAACACGGCAAGATGTTCTCTCCCCAGAAGTTGTGTACCGTGGAGCAGCTCTCAGGAGCTAACTGACTGCAAATAAAACACGGTTTAACTCCGTCAAGACACATATGCTGTTGCAGAAGCAGAAACATCTGCAGGCTTCTTCCAGGGTAGAGTACAGGAGGCATGAAGACTGCTAAAGAATATATTTTCTCACAGTGATTTGCCTATCTGAGCAACCCTTGCCATTCCCCAAAATTAGATGCACTTCCAGTTTCCAACACTGACCGAGATCTCAATTCCCTGCAGAGCTTACAGAGGACAGCAGACATCACTCACAATCCAATCAGTCTTACAGATGTTATCAATGCCAAAGGCTTCCTCAGGGTCGGAGATAATTTTGGATCTCATAAGCAAGTTTAGAACAACTTTGCTTAAATGTCTTGTGAGTTCAGGTTATCTGATTCACCGAGACATACGAGTTCCTCTCCACTTCCTGCTTACTGGGTTAAACTCCAGTTTGCATTCTGGATCCACCAATATACCTCATTAGTGAAACTCACCATATCCAGAAATCACAGATTTTCAACAAACCAATCTGAGATCAAAGAACACAGGAATTCCACTATGTTCTGTTTTGAAATCTGAAGGGTTAATGTAAAACTGTAACTTTACTTTGAGCACGAAGGGACAGATGCGACAAGTATTCATTCCTCAGGCAACTGCTTTGCATCCAACGGAACAAGGGAAATATTCCCTGCACTGTTGTACATGTGGAAAACCATATCTGGTGTGACTATTTCAATCAACTGCAGGACATGTGGTATGATGTACATGGCAAAGAAATTTCCTCTATCAAAGAAGCATGTAGCAGCATAAAGTAAATGATATTAATGAGAAAATTCAAACAAAAATATGTGTAGAGATTATTTCTTATTTGGAACCACTGCATCCGAGAAATCTGCAAGCTCCATTTTCCTACTGAAAAACTAATTAAACCATCTCTCCAACCTTATAGATTACGCCCTATTCGTTTTTGCTATTCCAAATTACATTGTTAGATTTCAGTTATATTTAGGCAGAGGCAGGATGTCAGTGCCATATTCTGTACATCACCAAACCATGCATGTAAGCACACAAACATCTATACATAAACAAGCATGATTTAGATAAACATATATATATACACACACATATACATATACACACATACAAATGCACTTTATAAACAGAGGCAGACTACACCTCAGTCTTTCAGTCTGCACAGAGATTCATTCTTCCCAGTATCAACTCCTACAGCACTGGGAATTTCTAGATATGTTCAGACTTGAAGTCAGTCCTAGGTGTGCTTTGACCCCTGAGTTTTTGTGTCTAGAGCAGATCTGAACTTGCATGGAAAAGCTGCGCAGATGTCTCCTCAATTTCCACAGCAGAGCTGAAAGAACCAATTTTGATAGTGGCAGTGGAAGGATTATGGTGCTTAATACAGACCTACCTTAACAGCCTTTGGAACAAAGCAGTTTGATTTTTGGCATTACAAATTCCTTTATAAAAGTAACAAAAATCAAAAGAGAACCAACACATATAATGAATTCAGTCTGAGGAAATATCACAACATTCATTAGGTCTTTGTCTCCACCTACTGTTACGGAGGAATAAAATTCCTTAAAGCGTACAGAGAAAGGTATGGAATACCTTTCCCATTACGAGGAAAGAGATCTGTTCCATAAGGACCACAGTAATATGACCTTTATCTATCACACAAGTCAATTGTTACAACATATGCTGTTAAAACCTCCCATCCAGAGGTAACTACAGCATCTTCCTTTACTTAGAATAGGAGAGATCATTAGCCCATAATTATTGCTGAGTGGCAATCATTATAGTTTTATGGTACACTATTCCTTTAAAATAAGAAGGTTTTGAAATACAAGACACTGTTGAAAACAACTCACGTCAGCATAAGAGGAGGTTTGGAAACTTCCTGAACGGGAATGAAAATTAAAAGCATTCACGACACTTACTTCAATTTTTTTTTAATAACCAATAATTATGTTTAAAAAAAACCCACAAAATTGCAGTCTAAACTCGTATAGGCCTGTGAATACTCTCTGGTGTAAATGTAGAAGGAATTAAACAGAACACTCTTAATTAAAACTGAATTAATCTGTCAAAATCTGGAAGAGATTAGAGAGAAGTCTGATCCAAGGTTGCTCTATACTTTGTACTTAATTTGACAAACCAAATGTACATTATATAGTTTTTCTAAAGATAGCTCCTTCCTGCTATTTTAGCACTTAGACTGATATATTTCTTTTCTACCTGCCACTAAACTTCTGGACAAGAACCTTAAAATAAAGCTTTTCATTGCTACAGACTTGGGAAGACTTGAGCCAGTGTCTGTCTGAACAGAAACCAGAGAAGCCCCAGGAGCCCGTAGAAAACTTGAGTGAAATTGTCAGGCTGGTGGCAGAGCCACAGCCAACCTGAGCAGCCTAGATGTGCCCCAAGCAATTTGGTGTTTTTATTTACTCAGACCGCATGAGGTTTCCAATCCTCAGAATGTGTTCAGGTAGCAGACTCAGAAGTATCAGAAAATGGCTCTTTGGAAACACAGTTGTCTTGGTGAACAAGCTCTTCCCAAAATACACCTTGGATGGGCCTGTGTATTTGTAAAGATGCATATGGGAATCACTTGTTTTTTTACAAGGAGCTATCTTGACCATACATTGCAGATCACCTATGATGGCTGCCAACTATTTTCAAAATTGTCTGTAGGATGTAAATGACCAATTCTCCATATATGTAATATGAAAAAGAAGATATGGATACCTTGACAGCTGTGAAAAAAATTATGTCTTAGTTCTTTTTTTCCTCTGTATACAAAAGTGAGCATATTGATTGTTCTCACTCCAACTCAAGAGCATACGAAGTGGAAAAAGGCAGAGCAGGTCGACCTAAAAGGTATTAAAAACTTTAAAGAAATGTCTTCTGCTCAATTCCTCATAAGCCTCAGCAAGCTTGATTTTTTTTTCTTAAGTAAAACAACTTTATTGCAGTAACTACCTATATATTTAATCTGAAGTAAACAAATGGTTTCATGTAGCAAGTAAGAGATTTTTATATTCATATCCAAGCAGCAGCAGGAGTTGCAGTTGATACTACCTCATCGCTTGTTTTTCAGCCTCACTGAAGGAAGTCTTCAAGCACTTCTATTGCAAAAAGGTTGGAGCTAGCACAGATGATGATGAATCTGGCCACGTGTGGTACATTTGAGACCCACATCCTCCTCCGTGGATGCAGCAGGCTGACTGGAATCATTGCACATCCCTGCAGCTGGATCACCCTAGCCCACATCAGACAGATTTGCAAGGAAGGGAATTGGGAATTCTGACACCAAAAATGCCTGACTTCACACAAAAATTGACCAAATGCTTCACATACCCTGTCAGATTGTCTTCTTAAAGGGCAAAGCTTTGCAGCTGTAAAGTCAATTGACTTAATTCAGCAAGCACTTTCCTGCCATTACTTATTTACACACACGCACATTTTAAACTGTTTTCAGCAAAAGCAGCAGTTCCAAATCAGATAAAAAGCGTTTGACAATACACAGAAAATCCACATCCATAACAAGAGAGCCTTTGTTGCATAAAAGTCTTAGAGGACACGGTGGGAACACCTAAACACTCTCTTGGGCTCTTTGTTATAAAGGAAAAAAAAATCCTAACAAAAGTAAGCAGCGTCAAAAACACTTGATCTTTGATCTGTGCTAGGCAAACGTGTTGCTAGTGCAGGCCAGATGCCAGAGCAAAAATCCTTGTGTTTTTACCTTTGCTTCATATTGTATTGTTTTTATAGTCTTGCTAATATTGACATTTATTGAGCTCAGCAAGGAAAGCTGCATAGAAATTGTCAAATAGGATCCTACTCCAGAGCTTATATGCATCCCTTTACAAGAGCTGTATTTTCTTACGGACTCAGAAATATTCTGCAGCCACAAGGGGAGCAGTGTCAGGTGCTTTGAAGGAAGCGAGCCCTTACAGAACAGTAATGGTGTATCGTGACCACAAAAGTCATACCTCCTTAACCTTTTCCTTTACTAGTCAAGTTGTGCTTTACAGCAGAGGCATTCAAGAGTAAATGCAAAAGTAGTTTTGAGAACAAGTTGGCATAAGCCACTCACAAACACATTCTCTTGAGAGCATGCACCAGAGACCCACCACCATCTACGTTAGAAGGTTATCCACATTCAGTGGATCCCTTCGAGCTGTGGTTGTCTTCCAAGGAAAGGATGGGCACGTCTGCCCTAGAGTATAGATCTGAGGAATATAAACATAATGAAATTCAGTTGAAAGAGGCTGTGAAATAAAAGCATGTGTTTTGAGAGCAGCAATATTTCTGGCTTTTCTGACTCCTCATGGCAACAAGTTCCACCAACCAATTCATGCTCATTAAAAGCACTTTTGAAAGTTCTATTTGATTATACTAAAAGAACTAGAAAAGAGTGCAGTCCTTTGAAGTGAAATTCATTGCAGCTCTAAAGCTAGTGACACTTTGGTAACCATAACAACATCACTTTTTTATTATAAATTTTAAAGATATTTAATTTGACAAATCACAGTCTGACATTCAAGCCATTTTTTTCCAGTGGACCCAGGATTTTCAATACATGAAGCCATTCATGGTCACCACCAGTGATCTATGAAGCACTTACAACATAGCTACCTTCAAAACAGAATTTTCATACCAGCCTTGACAAAATTTGCTAAGTAGTTTCTACTTTTGCTATTATTGTCCTCGGCAACTCTTCCCCTTCCCTTTTCTTTAAGCCAAGTCAAGTGTTTGCAAATGTTCATTTTTTGTCAGGACAACAGAACAGACAGTGTTCTGTGGAGACCAACACAAAGCTTTTAAGTAGCATTTGAAGTAATTTTGTCTTCCCAATTGTGTTCAATACCAAAGTTATCCTGAAAGTATGCAGCTGTATGGATGGAAGATTACTGAACAAAGCTGGCCTTGAACTATTGTAAAATATTACATCAGAATGAAATCCACCTGCAAAAGACCTTTGGAAATTTGCTGCTGAAAATCAGACTGCTAAGCAAGAAAAAATACGTTCTTTACTATTAGTAAACTTGATGAAGCACTAAGGTATGGAGACTTACTTTACCACTGAAGAAGAAACTGTATTCCTCTCATATGCTGCAAACTGCAAAAAGCTTGAAAACAAGCAATTCTTTCATAAAGTCAGAATTTTTTCAGGATGATTATGAGAATTCTTCAACATGATAGATTCTCCACTGAAAAATACATCTCTGACAGATCTTAAAAGCCTATTAGGATGTAGTATCCATAGTCAGCATGTTAATAAAAATATCACCATTGAAAATTTGAAATCCTAAGAAACTGAGGATACGTCATGCTGTATCACAGTGTGTTCTATCAAGGTGTACCAAAAGTGTCATATTTCATAGGATTTCATCCTAGAGTACTAGTTTGCTACTAGTGTGTTGGTCCATGCTACCCTGTTTCAGGGTGGGAACATAGAGATAAGAAGTCTGGTATGCATGTATGTCATGTCCTCCCATTTAGTATGGCCTCTGCCAGTGAGCTCCAAAAGGAGTGGAGGCATCCAGAATATGGATTTGATCTGGCCACACCATCAGGGCCAGGGTCGTACCAAAGATGGGACAGATAAAACTTGATGCTTTATCTCAAAAGAAACACAGAAAATGGGGGAAGTATCACCACTTCAGTCAGCAACTGATGCATCAAAGAATGTACAAGAAAAAAAAGATGTAGATTTTAGTACTTGCACTCTGTTGAACATAACAGGGAGCCCTGCACTGGATCGAAGAGAGAGCAGAGACTACTTAGCAACAAAACCAGGCTTAAAATTATCTTGTCATCATTATTATTGTTTTTGAAACCAGTCACAGCCTTTCACTTTTATGTTTCTCTGTAAGAGTCCTCAAAGGGCTAACTTAATACTTCCATTTACACAATTCAGGAAGATAACATGTAAGGGATTCCTCAAGAGCAATAATACTTTTCATGCAAGGCTTCCAAGCTCTATAGAGATTTCAACTAAACTCCATAAAATCCCAGCGAGTCATGGTAATTAACACTCAAAATAGAACTCAAAATCAGTACCTAAAATCTGTAAACAGGACAGATTTAATCTAATGCTACAGAAGTAGTCTGCAGAATAGCATTCCTTCACTCTAAAGTACAACAGCGCAGCACTCTTAAATGACTACTATTTTTTGAAGATAGCTGAGTTTGCAACAACGGATTAGGTTCCCTGCTCCCTTTGCAATAATATCCAGAAAACGGTCAGCTCTTAAACCACTGTTCTCATCCTTAAAGATGGGTTGGAAGAGGATGAACCTGCTTGTGTCATGGACCAACAATACCCAGCTATGGACATTACTATATGACACAGTGCACAGCAGTCTCCAAGGCGGCTGCTTGCCTCACGCAGCAGAGAATTTCAGCTCCAGGCTCCTAAATTCCATTCTCATTCCCCATGCAGGAAATCCCTAATCTTTCAAGCATAATTTTATTCCTACTAAATTCAGATGGCACGAGTTGGTCTGCAGAGTTCAAACTCAGATTTCCTCATCCCTACAGCTAGTTCATACTCTTAAGAGTAAGGGCTACCAAAACCTAGTAGTGTATGCAAGCTGCTTGCAATGCTCCCCAAAGAGCTGAACGCCTCCTGTCTGCACACAAGGTCCAGAAGAGCTGAAAGCCATTAACGTATTTGATGACAATACCCAAACTGCTTAACTTTGGGAACATTTGCTGTAAGTATGTTCTCAGAAGAATCAAGAGCTTTGAATGCTGTTACCCTGCACTCATCCAAAACCCAGTCTCCTTCAATCCAACAGCTCAGTCTCATAGCCCCAATTTAAATTTTTCCTTACCTCCACATCTGTCATTTTACTCAGGCAATAAAAGACACAGCAGTTGAATTACTGAACTACCAAAAAGAAAAATCTAGTCCTAAAACATCATCCTAAATGTAATAACATAATAAAGATAAAATGAATGCTAAATCCTGTAATCCTGCTTATTTCTTAAAGCAAAGAATCTAGCTATCTATGCAGCAAGTACCTATTCCTAGATTGCAGTCCCCAGGAAGAGATGCAATGAGATCTCGGGTAGAAATTTGGAATAGCCGAGAATAAAGAAACTTCTTTGTTATTATTAGAACATGGAGGATATTTGATAAGACATGGAGAAAACAGCTGTTGCCTACATCATTAAAATAGCATCGAACAGTCAAACAGAACCTGCACAGGATAACCATGGGAAGAAGTGCTAAAAATAAATATCCCTCTCTCATCAGTGCAGTATTTAAGGTAACATTCCACAAGCAAGTACAGGGAAAAAAAAAGAAAAAAAGAAAGAAAAACAGAAAGTCAGTCTCCCAGCTTAAACTAGAGAAGGGAACTCTGCTCAGTTAGGTGAGGCTTCAATTAATCAAAGAAGAAGTAATCAAATCAGGTTTGAAGTGTGCTGCTGGTGGTGAAAATGAGCCCAGTTACTGTGTTCTGCATCTCTCTGAATATTCTGCTGTATTTACCATTTTCCAGCCTCCTCCCACACAGATTGTTGATACAATCCTTGAGTTGTTACACAAGGCAGCAGCTATCAAAATAGTCAGCAAACATTATTTCTTGTTCTCTTTAGCTAGCACCCATAGCTGGGGTTTAGTACTATAGGTAGAAATAAAGGCTACATATATCCCCAGGCAGAAGAAGCCACTAGGAACAAAAGAGTCAAAAGAGGGAAAGGATCTTTCCAAAAAGAAAATTCAAGCAGAAGGTGAAACACAGATCATAGTGGTAAGCCCTGAAACTACTAAACACCCTACTGCCAGGCTTTCAGGACTCAGTTGTGATAGAAGCTATCATTAGAGCCTCAGCAACCGTCCAAGACCAAGGCAAGCTCAATGTGAGTAACTGAGCTAAACTTGATAGGGTACGGAGCAAAAGAGGGTGTACGCAGAGTCCCAAATACGCAGAGTCTCCATTATGGAACCATTAAGTTAATTTGCAAAATACTGAGTGAACTTTGCCCTTCTGCTTACAGGCAGTCAGGATCACAGAGGCAGGGTGCTACCAGTGTGCCCTGTCCCATATCACCAGCCAGCCAGGCTGCTGCAGGCTGGCCATATGACCACATCTGCTCTCTTTTCAAATGGAACACAATTAAAAGTAAATTACAGTAACAGGCAACAGTGCATCCTTCAACCAGAGTTATGCCTCATGCAGGAACAGAAGGTGCCTTGAGCCGTAAAACAGCGTCCCTGCAAAAAGCTTCCCTCACTGCCAGTGTTAGGTGCTTATTTCATGCAGGCATTCCTCCGCCACCCTGCACAACAGAAACCCTGTTGCAGTTAAAGGGATAGACGATGGAAACTCCCCATTCTTTAGTCTGAGAAGTACCTCTGTACATAATTAGAAACACCATCATTAAAGCCAGAATGCTCCAAAACTGCAGACACACAAGTATTCCTAGAGGGCTATGATCCATTTTAAAGACCGCGTAAGAAAAGCCTGATCTTAAACCAAATCCCAGATCTATCAGAAGAACAGTTTGTCCATTTCTCTGTAAAAGATCAAATGAAATCTAAGCCATCCACTAACATGACTACAAAGGATAGAACTAAATGTAGTTTTTTTTAATCTTGTAGACAGGCAGTCTCTGCCTAAGAAACTTTTATCTATATTTCTAGCCAGTTCCTAATGGTTTTTTTGTTTGTTTGTTTTTTTAATATAATGCCTAACCCATCCCACCGAAAACACTAGACTTCTGGCAAAGTACAAACTGCAGAGTTAGATACTCAATCTCACCAAACTGGAAGATAAAAGGTGTTTCAACCTGGGAAAATAATGGCCTGTTTGAAGAATACAGAACTGAAGGCAGAGAAAAACATTACATTGAGAGCAAGGAGAAATCTAGTATTCTAGCAAATCCAGTAATGACAACAGACAAGAAAATACTGGTGGCTTCTGGATTAACACAATGGCTATTTACAGGCTCCACTTTTGTGCATTCATTTCAGATTAACACTTGTCCAGCTGCAGGTGGACAACATAATAACCTAACCACAGCTAAAGCAAAATTTGTAAGCTTCCCTTAAACGTTATTTCTCTATACAATGGAGAAGGGAGCAACTTCCTCTTGTATTTACTGACCCTTTCTTGAGGGCTGCACAAAGCAGACAAATCTGAGAATCAAGGATTGCCTCCCCTTTTCCCCTTCTCCAGATAAGCCGCCATCCCTCTGCAAAAAGCTGCTGTATTGTGATAAACATTCATATTTGCTTCCTTAAGGAAAGGTCCAAACAACACACTGTGCTCCTTTAGGTTCAGCACCAGACTCCAGGACCAGACCTGTCCCGTGTCCCCCCGCCCCAGGACTGCTTTTGGCTTCCACAAAGCGACAAGGGCTTACCACAACAGATCAATGCTCCAGCTACTATATTGTTCAATATCTCATGTTCTTGTACTTAGTTAATAAACTTACAGCCTTAATTTGACCTTGACTAAGAGCTTATAAACTCTATATTATACCAACATGGAAGAATTTCTTCTGACAAAAGAATTGCTCGGCTGTATCCTGGGTGGAGGTGTTCTGAAGTTTTGCAATATTGTCCTCTTATGGTTATAAGAAATCCAGACAAAACACTTAACGTGCTTCTCTCTTGACAAAAGGGACGACTTTTGGGACCATTCAGTTCAGTCCCCAGTTCCTCGCAGAGATTCCATCTGAGCCACTACCAGCTCATTATTAACTAGTGCCAAATCCTCAATGTGAATAGGCTTCAAATCGCATTGGCTTTCAGTGGCTGCCTACCTAGGCTAAAAATTAACTCAGATCTAGTGCTGAACAAAGATCCAGTCAGTAGTAATCATTCCTCCTAAAAATATCTTAGAGATTGTCCTAAGAAGCATTTTATTTGCTGCCCATACTTCCGTAGGAAGTATCAGCTATTCCTCTGGCTTTGGTATGTCAATTCTAGCCACACCAGTGTCACAAGCATTGTGAAGATCTGCTCAGCCAAAACACTTTACCCTGTTATTACTACAGATACACAGAAGGAGGTGGCACTCTATGCGGTGGAGAACAGGTCCTGTTTAATCACTGTCTCGCTCCTATTTACTTTTCTAGAAGCATTTCAGCATGTAACACGTAGAGCAGGAGACAGTTACACAGCTCCCAGCCAACTGCAGCCAGCTGTACGTTGCAACGTTGCCCGTTTACTCACAACCCAATAAGGAGGCATCTGACAAAAAGCACAGATTAAATATTACTTCTGCTGTGATCAAACAATCAAAAAAGACAAAATACTTCCCAGTATGTGTTAAGTAACTGAAAGAACAATTCTTTGGTGAGAACGTAAGAGTTCTGAAGTAGTTCCAGAGGCAGAGAGAGAACTACAAAGGAACTCGTTTAATGTCAGAACAAGAGCTCATAATACCAACACTGATTAAAATTATAAAGCATCATAATGACAACTTGAAGTTCTGTGGCACTCCAGGTCTCCCATAAAAGATATTGCTCAATTTAAATATTATTAAGGACTAACAGCTAAAAAAGGACTGAGTGGAATTGCCTGGTATTTCCTTTTGAGGGAAATAAATCAGTAAATTCAGCATCTAGTTGCACAAATGAATACATGCAAATCAATCAATCTTAAATTCACACACCATATAATTACAAGATTTTCCAGGTCTAAATGTATAGGCAGATCAAAAAAAGGTGGAATAAAGTAATTCCGGTCAAAGAACCAAGACTTGCTAAACTCTTCAAAGATCAACTTTCCTAGACTGAATTTGGCTACACATCCTGAAATTACCTGTTCTCAGTGAGGAAAAAAACAACCTCCAGAGAAACAAATACAGACAATGAGACACATTCACGGGTTTTTTGCTCCATGAAGGTCAACAGAGTTACAGTGAATGTTAAGAGAGCCCATTACATCAAGAAACTAAAATCCTCTGCAATAATGAAATGCTAAATGCGAGCTGTAGCTCAGAGGTATCACAAGTATCACCAGGTATTGCAGACGGGCAGATGTGACAGACCTGCTGCTTGGGTAATGAGCTGCAACAGTTTATATCAGCTGAGGATCTCTTCCAAATGCTTGAAGGAAGCTGTTTTCATGACTAAAACCAAGTATTAAGGCTGTGTGCTTCACAGCTTTTTATAGCCGGTTACATAGTTTCTTCTGCCATGCTAGAAAACACCCCTATAGAGCTGCTGGTAACTCCCAGGACTAACAATTCCACCATAATCTTATCCTCCAGTGCTTGTCTCCAATGTGTATGTTTGCAATACAGGACCACAGAGGGTAAGAATCACAGGTTTCTTTCCTGTGCCTACAGGAACTTACCCACCTTGCTCACAAAACAACCTTTGTTGCAATAGGATTTAAATTGGAGTCCCTGGAAGCAGCAGATGGTCAGGATGGGCTGCTGCCATCAGCATTTTTCCTTTAGTCTGTGAAATTATTCGCATAGTCCTGCACATCAGTGGAAGCATTTTCAAAGCTTAAGAGCCAAAGCACACTAGTGTAAAGAAGGGACAACAATAGCCAGGCAGTAGCATCTTTAAAAGAGACTAAAAAGGGCTGGATATTGTGATCATGTAAGAGCAAGAAACCAGTATCCCAACCTGATGAATGAATTAAATGCTGTACCTTATCAACAGGAAATATGAACACATTTCCTTTAATTATTTCCTCCTGCAAATCATTCCCTGTAGGTCTCAAAGGAAATAACAGATGAACCCCAAACAAGTTTTAGTTTCTTTGCTGGTCAGTTCAAAGAAAATGCAAAACTCTTTAATAACAATACCTCACTGTTCATACAAAACTTCTTCTCCACCAAATTTGAAGTGCTTTACAAAGAGGCTATTATCACTGCCTCCAACTGTTAAAAAGGGAAATGAAACAGAAGATAACAGAAAAGCAAGGGCACACTCCGACTTGCATCCAGGTCATCTTCTGGGTCACTGTACCATACCATTCTACAAGACCTCTCCCACAATGCAAACCCTAACATTAGGTGCACTAGAGCCCTCTGAATAGTATCTCATACTGAAGGTACAGAAGGGGGGAATCTCATCACACATGTATGCAAACAACCAAGAAATCCTTAACACTTTTGATACATTTTCTAACTGACTTACATACTGCCAGTGTGTTTCTTGCATGCACAGAGTATTTACAATCTTGATCCTGCAGTGGGATTCTTTTCCTTTCATTCATTTGAACAAACTGAAGAGTGGATTCTCTTTGCTTGAATTTTTGGTTCATACGCTACCTTATGTTGTTTTTAATTGCAAGATATTCTTGCCTAGAATGACATGCTTGTGTCAACACAGAACAGACTCAGTGCAAGATTCACAAAGGAATTTGAAACACTCTCTAGTGCAGAAATATTAGGATCCGTCAGCTTGGTTTCAAATCCTTCCAGGGAGAAGTATTCTGAGAAAGCTGCATCTGGTTTTTTAATCCCACTGAAGGTTGAGAGTATTGAGATCAGTCTTTACAGTAAGCCCCTTCCCTAACAAGTGAGGCCAAAATGAACAAAGTTATATTTGCCAACATATTCCTAGAGAGAGCAATGCATCTCTGCTGTGAAAGCCTCGTCTCTCGGAAAAAAAATAGTAATAATCCACACAGCTGGGGGGAGGTTGTGGTCAGTTTTAACCTAAAAGGAAAACTGAAAACTAATCACAAATCATTTGAGTTTACAGTCATTTAAAATACAAACAGCTTGGCAAGGCAGTCATTCAAGACCGTTTCTCCTCAAATAACAAAACAATCCAGATAGACAAGGCTGATTCCAATTAGAAGTACAGGCTGAAAAAACAAACTTGATTGGAGATGTGCCTTCCATTTATGGAGTACATAAGAAAGGCCTTGGAGACTTTGAGACTGATGGAATTCTGGAATTGTACAGAAAGAAAAAATCAACCTAATCAATTCTAAGGACTTTTTCGTTATCCTTTTAAATCATAATTCTCAAGAAGGCAGCTTTGCTTCCACAGAATTCTGCTAGCTTCATCTTTATTAAATCCTATGAGATGTTTCCCACAAGCATAGTAAAATATATATATATTTTACTATGCCCAAAGTTAACTGATGTTCTTTTCTCAGCCATGGGAAAGATTTTTCAGTCCAGTAAGTACAATACGATTTGAGGGTGAAATAAAAAAGGAGAAACTAATCAGGGCCATGAATCAGACTCGCAGGGCTGTGGAGAACCCAGATCTAAATAGCTATTGTAATGTTAGAAATCCAGCCCGGGGATCTGACACATTCTAGTGAAGTTTACTGCCAAATGAAAGCATGCTTACAGAGTAGACAATTTTTTGCTGCCCTCTGCAGGGTAGTATTGAGCATTGCCATCCTTGAAAATAATAAATAGGCTTACAAAATAAACCACGCTTTTTCAGAAGAATTTTTATTATCTAGTGGTACACATTGTTACTTCAAAACTAATCTGTACTCAATACATATTTATTTATAGTGCATTTGTAAATGCAGAGCAGCAACTTTAATCAGCTGGTGGTCAGTCATAGCTATGCTCCAAGTTTCATTTCCGTTTTCCGTGTTGGAGAAATAAGCTGCTATAGATCCAAGACTGAAAGGTTTGGCATAGTCGATTCTTACTTCTATTCCACAGAGGCAAATGCAGCTTCTAACTAAAATGCAGAGTTCTACTCATCAGAAGGAGCAGTGAACTGTCTCTAACACACAGCATTCAGACATAGAACAAAACACACCTCCAATGCCTTAGAGAGCACAGCTAGTGCTTTCCTGCTGTGCAAGGCTAAGAACAAACTGTTAAGAGTGTGCTTTTGCTGTATATGCATGCACTCAGGAAGCATGCTGAAGTAACTTTTGATGGAAATATTACTCCTTAGAGCACTCCATCACACAGGAACAGAAGAATAGGTTGTCTTTGCTGCAACCTCATCTCCAGGCTTCCAGCCTTTTACTTGGACTGTTTGCTAGGTACTAGCATTTCACCAGGAACTACAATGTACCAGAAAAGATTCTTCAAAGTTCTTGTCTTTCTCTACTCTTAAGGAAAAGATTAAGGAAATATTACTGTGTCATTCACTTCTGTCTTCCAAACCAATATTTCAAGTTATTTCAGTCTGATACAATGGATGATGAAAAAAAAAAACAAACAAAAAAACTTCCAATGTTAAAATGCAAACTCCTTGCCTGAGAACAAACAAACATGGGTATATCAACACACAGTGTCAAAATATGACATCTTAAAAAAGTTATTGAAAGAAAAGTGATTAATGAAACATGAAACATCACTTAAGTGCTTAGCTAGTCAATCCACCTATATACCTCATTTGAGAACGTTTCCTTTAACTCCAAAACAAGGGCAAGGAGGATATTGTTCTAGTTACAGCTGTTCTCTTAAGAGGCATTTTGCAGATATTTTGTGTTGCCATTTCCTCACTTATCAGAACACAAACAACAACCACAACAACAAAACAACAAAAATATCAGCAATGTCATGAATCTTAATTCACTACTGTCTGCAGGACACACTGAGGTTATATACTACAAGACACTATATAAGCACAGGTATTTCCGTCATTATATGCCTGACATCAAATGAGGATTCTATAAAGACAGTTGTAATACTGGAGGACAATACGCCCAAATAAAAGAAAATCTGATGTGCAGAAAGCTTTTCTGGAAGGCAGAGTCTTAAACACCCAACATTCTTATTAGGTGCAGCAGGCCCAACTATCCAATCCTTATTTATGTCCACATGTGTAAAAGCAAAATATGTATCAAATGCTGAAAGGCATAAAAAAATAGAAATAAAACAATTAATTCTGTATATGTCATGGCTAATTTTGTCAAACACTAGAATTAGATATGGAGTGAGAAACTGCAATACAGAATTACAATACGAAAGTTAAAAGGAAGAAGAGTTTTTAAAGCTATCTGAACCAATTTGATAGCATCAAATGCAAACAAAAGAGTACAAGTTACATAGGCTGACATGTTAAAACTGGCTAAACTTGGCAATCAAGCTGATGTTTAGAAATCAAATACTTCTTCCCAAACAGTTCATTAGCAACAATATAGAGCTATATAACACAAAGAGCAGTCCAGAAATGAATGATTCCTTACAGTCAGCACCACCACTCTGGTTCCTAGAGGGCAAGCATGGCCAGCTTATACACACCTCAGGAACAGCCTAAGAAAAACTTCAGAGATGGTGCAGCACTTTTAACTTTATAGAACTCTGCCAGCAAGCCAAAGGGCTTGACATGACGTAATTAGTGAAGAACATAGTCCAACTCAGAAGCCAAACTTAGTTCTGACCAGAGGCAACCTCATTCTTCAGCATCATCAAACTGGCCAGTCTCAGTTATTCTAATTGGAGATGTAAAAGCAATGCAAGCTGCATGGTGACACCCTGGGTCATACACCGAATCCTCTCGCCATGAATATGAAGCCAAAAGATTATTTTCCTGAAAGCTTCCACAGTGGAGATCACCAGCATCTAAAGAAGATCAAAAAAGAGATTTAAACCATGGAAGGTATTCAGAAAACTAATGGTGTACCATAGCAAATTATTTTGCAGTTCTACAGCATCTTCCAGTCTAGAATTTCAGTTTGATCTGCCAGCACTAGTGAAGCCAGCCTACAAACAAAGCAAACAGAAAACTGAGTTTGTAATAGCTTCATTTTAAAGAAGGCTCTTGCCAGAGACAGCCCAAAACAGTTTTCCCAAAAGCTCAGTCACATACCAATTCAATTCAAAGCATCTAACACCTGCTCTTAGAATTTATGCAGTTCTACATTCTCTGCAGGTATAAAAGGCTCACAAAGCCACAATACTCATTTCCTGCTTACTGCTGTCCCCATAACCACATCCCCAATTAGGAGCCCCCAAATCCTTCAAGGATTGGGTCAACCAGATAGAAATGGAAGGAATGAAACCCTGTAAAAGCTAGTTCTGCAAAACATGTCAACTAGCCTAGAACTAGCCTATTAGAAGTCTAATAAACTAGTTATTTAACAAACCTAGCACAAAAATAGGTCAAAGTTAATTTAGAAAAGCAAAAGATTTCTAGCCAGCTGATATGGAGGGGACTAAGCAAATGAAAAATTCAGATTATGGGGCAGCAGAGGACCCTACACAGCATACCACCTTGTCATTTTTCCAATAGCACTGCTGAACAAGCCATCAGAGCAAGCATGCTCAAAAGTGATTAATAATAATAATAAAAAAATAGGACTAAGCACTTTTTTTGATTTGCAGCAGTTAACAACTCAAATATCCATAATCAGAATCCTTCATAAGCACCTGAACCCAATAATCACAGCTTCCTCCCACTAAATTTATGAGGGCTTGAATAAGCTGTAAGTAAGAATGAACTAGTTAAATACAGGAAAAGAAAAGAACTGTGGCAGTTTCAATCAAACCAGCAATTTCAAAACACTACATAAATTTGAGCAAATGAGACAGATAAAAAGGATATCTCAAGAATGAAAGAAGGCAAACATCCAAAATGGAAGACATGGAAAGATCAATCAAAAAAAAAAAAAAAAAAAAAAAAAAAAAAAAAAGTTACAATGATTCTATAGGAAGACCACAAAAACTTTCCCAGATCCTTCTACTGTCAGCCTGTGAAGCTTGAATATTACAGCCATCTGCAGAATGGTAATAAACTGAGAACTGATATTTCCTAGGCAAGGAGGAAACTATTTGTATTAATTCCAAAATCTGCACTCTGGTGAGAAAAATGGAAATAATACTATTCTATATCCTTAAGAACTCAGCAAGTTATCATTCACTATTGGCTAAACACTGTCCATTTGTTTTATGCTAACATATAGCCTGGCAAGTGGAAAGTTTAGAGTCTCAGTTCAAAGCAAGAGTCATTATTAAACATTTTATGAGCGGAAGGATTAATACTACTGTAAAGACAGGCATGAAACTGCCATTATCACCTTTATCCATGGGACTGATGAACAGTCAGTCACATGCACAAATATTTGCAGAATCAAGCTTAAAAACAAACAAATCCAGCAGCAGCGATAGCAACAAACCACACTCTGGACAGAGACCGAGTAGTTGCACCATTCACCTCCAAGGAACTCCATGCTCTGAAGAGACATTATGGTTGTATAATCTCGATGAATTTTTCCAGAGGGAAGAAGGACCATCTTTTACACAAGAGATGTTACATTCCTGCAGTTCCAGAAACTCTCTTCTGCTTCAGTCCTAACCTCTCTGGAGAAACTCCATACGTACCTACGTGTGTTCCTTTCACCATTCCACTCCCTCAGAATTCAATTGCTCAAGCAAAAAGGAATTATATGTGAACTAGGCAACACTGCCTTTAAATCTTGTATTTTACAAGAAAATAAAATACACATTAAAAATTCACGAGGTAAACTCCCAAAAAAATCACTTCCCAAAATAAAATAGGGAGCTATTAAAACACATTCACCTGCAAAGCACCTGCCTCCAATCAAGTACTAGCCAAAACTCAAATGAAGCCTAAGTAAATTTGTACTTACCATAAGGATTAAATTCAGAGTCTTCCAACTCTTTATCCCAGTCCTCCACCTCGTATTCAGTGGCAGTTTGAAGCTCAGGAAAAGTTGCAGCCTCAGGCACACTGGATGCTTCACTATCTAAGTCTTCCAGATCAGGGCAGAATTTTTCATACTGAGAGATCTCAGGGAATTCACTTTCTTGAGCATCACTGTCAGCAGCATTTGGAATATTCTTCAATAAATACTCTAAAAACAACAGCAGGAGACAATAAAGAGCCTTAGGAATTAAACAGGAACAATTAAATCCTTTCACATGCAATGACTTTGCCGGGCATATGAAACGATAACACCCTGTGGCTACAAAACTAGTTTTAATAGATGTAACTTCGTTCAAAGCCTGTCTTACAGCTTAGCATCCCTACAATAGTGCTTTACATTTCAGATGCTTGCGAACACCAGACACGGGCCAGAATCCCAACACCAGCCCAGATCAGGGGCTTCCACAGATTCCTGCTGGAACTTAACTCCTTAAACTGGGCATGGGACCTAGCAGCCCATATTCACCATATTCAACTCTTAGTATTTTTTTTTAAATTAGTTACTTAGAAAACCGCAGCTCTGGTCTACTTAAACAGACAGGATTTTTTGCAGTATTGATTAAGTATTCTTGTACCTAGGAATGCACAAGTATTTAAACAGAAATAACATAGCACCGTAACTCAAGGCATTTCTCATGCATAACCAAAGAGTTTTAAGTAGCTTCCCTTGAGCACAAACTTCATTACTCTCGGTCTTTTTGCTTTGCCCAAGTATTTCAGGCTTACCTTTCCTCGGCTTCCCGCTGGCAGCGCCCCCTTCGCTGGGGAGCCGCTCCTCCTCGGGGCGCGCGGACCCCGCAGCGGCAGCCATCGCCTGCGAGACAGTTTGGAAGAAGCCGGTGGCACCTCCCGCCGAGCCCCCCGCGGACTCGCCCAGGCCCCACGGCGCCCTGGCGCTTCCGAGCCCCAGCGCGTGACCCACACGTTTGCTCCCTCGACGAAGCGCAGGTTTTTGAACCAGATGGGGGTTTTATTTCCGAAAGTAAACCTGGCTCGCGCTGCTGCTGTCAGTCACATCAAGCAGCAGCCAAAAAAATGTGAAACAACTCCCCCCCCCCCAAAAAAAAATAACAAAAAAATTTGGGGGTCTCAGCAGTCATTCCACTGCTGCCCTGGATGGCAAAAGCAGCAGCCGAACTGAGCCGGGTTGTGCCAGTTTGGGATGTGAAGGTGGGAAGGAAGGGGGGGGACAGGAGGGGAAGGAAGGGGGATGAGGGCGAGGGCCAACGGGCACGGCCGCGCCGCACCGGGGCGGCCGGCGGGCCGAGGACGGAGCCGGGCACCGGAGGAGGCGCCGAGCGGCCCCTGAGCGGGAGGGAGGCGAACGCCGTTACCCGCCACAAGGGCCGGCTGCTTCGAGGCACAACCTCGGCCCGGGGGGCAGAGCGGAGCAGGCAGGAAGCTCCGGGCCCGCCGCGGCCTCACAGCACCCGCGGACGAGGGGCGGCAGCCGCCGCCCGCCCCGCCCCGCCCCGCCCCGCGGGCGCGCAGCCGCGGCGTCGCGCGGGCAGCGGCGCTCGCGCCTCAGCACGCGCCGGGCGCGTTAACGGCTGCCGGCGGCGCCGCCTCGGACAGCGCCCGGCCACGCAAACGGCAGGGGCGGAGGATTACTAAATTTACCACAGACTTACTAATTTTACCACGGAGAATTATTAAATTTACCACAAAATTACTGAATTTACCACCTAGAGTTACTGGGTTTATCACTGCATCTCTGTGAGCAGAAGAGGAAAACGAGACGAGGAAGGGCTGCCTTGGAAAAACCCGCCCCGCTCGCTCGCTGAAAAGTAGCTTCTGTTTCTCCCTGTTTAGGCTAATTATTGGTATTTCCATTGTGCGGACGTTTCCACTGATTCCAGGATTCTGAGCAAGTTTCATGTAATCTTCTGCTAAGCACTGAGGATGAATTTGCACAGGATTAAAATTAAATATCCTCTCTGCTTAGCTCTGAAGTCATCTTCGCATAGCAGAAAGGGAAACACAAATATAGCCGAGTGCCGTGCTGAACGATGCTCACCCGCTGACAGCCAGGACTGAACTTACTCGGACACACGCTGTCAAATCGAATACCAGTTACGCCCTTCACGGCAGCTAAACTCATGATCTTCCATGTCATGTGCACGCATCTTAGAGATACGCAAGACACAGCTGAGCACCCACCATGTTCACCTCAAAATTTGCTCCAGAAAGACCTAAAATCACAAGGATTATGTATGCAAGGCCTCATAGCTGATTGGCGGTAGGAGCTGTAGCGGGACTACGTGCTTGAGTTATCGCTAGTTTTTTCGTGCACAAGAGGGACGAGCCCGGCCTGAGGCTTCCCTACTCCAAACGTGTCAGTCAGCAGTGGAGGGAGCCTCTGGCTGATGCCGCTGCCAGATGTGGACTTAGCCGTGGAGCACCTTGTTAATTAATACTGGTGCTCGGTCTTAACAAATTGAGTAAAGTGAATGCTTCTGAGCCTTTCACTGGTTTATATATAATCTCATGCAGTTTGGCAAACTGAAGCACAAGCAATATTGGAAGACCATTTCTATGACTGTCGTGATCAACAGCCAAAGGGTCGTCCCTTTTGGAAAAGCAACGGCATCCTGCAAAGCTCAATGAACCAGGGAACTCACTAACATTTTACAGCACTTCAGAGGACATGGCAGCTTATAAAAAACATTTTGCCGCTATCAGAAGCGGCCATCTTGCAAAGTTGGACCGTATTTTCTATTTATTCTATTGTGCAACTCTATTTGTGCTAAGAATAAAAGGAAATAATGACTGTCTGATTTAAGAGCAGAAAGCAGTTAACAATAGGAGAAAGAGGGTGGTAGAATACAGAAGTATTAGCAGTAAAAGTTCACATTCATCAAATTGTAAATAAACTATTAATACCTCCCCAGGCTCCCTGAATTTTTATCTAGCTAAAAGAAAGCAATCTCCCAGAGGCTTTATGATGGAAGCAGGCTTAGAAAAACCATTAAAACAAAGGGGAAGCAACCTCTGCAGAATAGGTATGGTAGCTGCTGCTCCATGAACAGAAGGTATCAGGGAAATAAACATGCTTTTAGGAAATGCATGCAACTCAAAAGATGCTTTCGGTATTAGAAATTAGAGGCAGAGTTCTGTACAGTTCCAGAGCAGGTAAAGGCAGAGCTACAAAGGGCCATGATAAAGTTTAATTTTTCAAAATTACAAACAGTTCTTTAAGAGTCAGTTCTTCCATCAGTAGACATCAAGGAGCCTGTGCTCTTTAAAAACAGTGACACTAGTTGTAGTTGGGGAAACCGAGGAACAACATGAAATGTATTTTTTGGTTCACTAAACATGCCAGTACCAGACCCAGAGCACAAGTCTCAACCTTTACTCCAGGCCTGTTATGCTAACCTCACTTTCTAAAACGGTAATGTTTTTGTGTTTTGTTGGACTTTTCTTTTAAAGTCTTGCAATAAAATAAAAGCTTTTTTTGTTGTACTGAAGATGTGAGACAGGAGAGTTAGGGTAGGGAGTAACGTAATAAAGGATAGACCAACAGGATTTAGAAAGAGTGAATACTGGGGGAAATGTTCAATGCCAGACATGAGACAGCTGAAAACCACTGGGGAGACAGAAGATGGCCTGAATAAAAGCTTGGGAAAGACAAAGAAACACGTACTTCAGCTGTCATGAAAACAGCTATCTGTATATAGGCTGTTGCTCCAAACCTTGTTTACATTCACCAAAATTCACTAGAATTCACTGCTTGAGGAGCTGCAGGTTCTACTTTTGTGAGAAATCTAAACAAAGTATTTTTCTGTACTAAAGTGTCATTAAGGAACAAATCATTTTTATCTTGGGAGAGATTAATGGTTGAAAAACATGCATCTGCTATTCAGAAGGAAAGCCTACCTTTCTGTATCAAGGTCCTTAAGTCTCAGAGTGTCAGTTTTTACCAATCTCCTTGAAAAAAAATCACACCATTCAGACACTGCGAAATTACGTAACGGAATTAGTCCTGTAAGTTCCTGTATCTTCCCTAGGCATCCTCTATTGGTTACTGTTAGAAAAGAGAGACTAAGCTAATGGTCTGATGATAGCGCTTACGTTATTTTAACCGGTTTCACATGGGAAAATGCAGCTCTGCAAACAACCAGAGACAGGACTGTCTATGAAGAACCATTATATATTTTTTCTCCAGAGATTGAGGACATAAGGCTCAAGTGTAGATCAGAACTTTCTACTGTGACATCAGGGATATTTGTGATTGATCTCTATTCACCACTACCCTTCACAGAAGCTCTCCAAATTAGTTTTGGGGATACAAACACAAATTGCAGTAGTTCTTTTTGTTTTTAAAGAGGGGATCATAGGTGATTGCAAGGTTAAAAAACAAGAAATAAATAGCATTATAATTTTACAGATTCTTTTTCCATTAATCCCCTTTTCATTACTGAACTTAAAGGACATACCAAGAGGTGTGGCTTCTGTTTTTGTTGTTGCCTTTTTTCTTCTCTACATTTATATGCTGTAGTATTACCTTTCCAGTGTGTAAAAGCTGATTTATTATGACAAAGAGTTTACTCTCATAATTCTCAGTAGAGAATGCCCTCAGAGCTGCCTTTGCTTTCTCTTTTAATGGTGCACTTGAACCTGCCACTGGCAGAAGCACACTAGTAACAACTGCACTAAGGCAGATTATGTTCTTGCACGTGGGGGGGGGGGGGGAATGTATTTTAATATGATCCAGGAACAAATTTACCCTTATACAAAGAAGTTAAAAAAAAAAAAAATCACCACTGTCATGTTGTAATTGGTTAGTTACAGTTTTCATAAGTGTCCAGTTTGCAATAAAGTGTATTTGGAAACAAAGTTTTCCACGAGATCTCCCTGTAACATCTTCATAGCACGCCAGTGAATGCTGCCACAGTTTTCTGGTTTGCCTTGGGGATGATTTAGCTCTTCTTTAATATAATCCAGCCAGAGATCTGTAAAAGAAAACAGAAGTTTCAGTTAGATTTTGAATGGATATTACATAATAAACATACTAACTTAGAAATTTTCCTCAAAAAACGTTCTTTATGTTAAATGCAGGTGAGGTTTACTTAAGGACCTTCCACTTCAGGTCCAAAAAGCTATTCCCAGCTGGGACAGTGATGTCCAAAGAAATAATGCAGATCTGCAGTAGTTTCCTATACCAGGAATCTCAGTTATGAAAACCTAGTTCCACATTGTTCACAAATCCAGATTAAAGGTCATGTACACTCTTACGCCAGCCTGTGTCAAAAACTTTATTTACCAGCAGTTCTGCTGAAGCCATCCTACTGTGACCAAAGATCCTGGACTGAAAGTTCAGGGTCACTGCAGAATGCCATGCACTTAACGGAACAGAAGAAATAAGCTGTACTCTATATGACAGCAATCACAGGGCTAGAAAAAACAGCTAGTTTTTCAAATGGATGGGAATAAGAGAGACAGCACTGAATTCAAAAAAAAAAAAAAAAAAAAAAAAAAAATCCCTTACCAGAATTTGTGGAACCGAACTCTCGCAAGGCACGTTCATAGTACTCTCTCAAATGAAGCATCTTGCAGGATTCCTAGCAAAAAGAAGGTATTAAAAGGCCATTTACTTTGTACAGAAGTGGATCTTGCAGCTTGATCAGACTCTTACAAAGAAAAAACCTATCATGGTAATTGTACATACACGCACACACACTGCCAAGAAGTTCAAAGATTAGTTACCATGGAACTGGAACTTGGTTTTGTAATACCTGCTATGAATCAACTTTAGAATAGAATTATGAACTGATTACAAACTAATTACACTACTCACAAGACCACCATTTTCTATTCAAATCCAAAGTCAGAAAGCATAGTTTACTAATACAAGACACTAATTGGATATTTTAACAACTTACTTGCTCCTTTTCTATTTCAATCATCTTCCTGAAGAAGTCAAGTGAAAACGGACGATTTTCATGCAGGCTAGAGTAAAAACATAAATAACTTCAGATTTTGAACCTTATGAACATATGCCATAGAAAAATCAGATTTCAGGATTTGATTTGTCACCTGGTAAAGACTCTCTTAACTTTCTTATAACCACCATTCCTGTAGGCCCAGTCAAGGTACTTTTCTTTCATAGTCACAGACTCAGCAGAAGCTGTGGCACGCAAGGATCTCTGAGAGTTAAAAAACACATAAGTTACAATTAAAAGGCAACATGGGAGAAGAAACCAAGCAATACCTTCTCTCTAAATGGACAACTGACACTAAATGGATCTCATAAGTGAGACAATGTATTGGACAAAAGCATTCTAAATGATGTCTGAAAAACAGCATTAAGTAATACATCCAATATTTTGCAAATTAAAATATAACCTAATATACTTCTCTCTTCCAATATTGCAGACAGCTGGGGTTTGGCATTCCCCTAATATCCTTCATGTAGAGGGTTTCACAATGCTCTACAAACATTTGATTTTAAGCTTCCACTGCAAATACGTGTTGTATGTAGTAAACAGGGGAAAAAAATAGACCAGGCAAAGAAGTAGTGATTTGCCCTAAGGTATTCACCAAATTTAGAGTGGGATTAAAGTCTAAGTTTCATTCTTGAATTTTCTGCAACATGGTTGATGTTGTCACACAATGATTGAAAAAAATGCTCTTTTCTGTGTTCAGACAGTATCTGAAAAGAGAACAAAAAAATCCTAGACTACACTTATGATCAAAAAGAAAAGAATTAGCTATGCTTACAAAAATGTCTCTGAAGCATGGAACAATGTCTGCGCTTGTGAGTGTGAGGCTACTTCCAACTGATTCTGAGCAATGGTTAGCAATTCACTACAGTCTTATCTGAAATGCTACGGTACCAACACAACTACAAAAGAACTGCAGTATTTCTACTGCGTTTTTTACATGCTCTGCACATACTGTTCCTGTTTACTTTCACACTGTCAGAAAAAGTAAATTTCTATTAGCCAGCTACCTGGTAGAGGGCTTCTGTGTCTTCCTTGCTATTTGTGCCTTCACTCCATTCCACCCACAGGGTCCATAACGGCAAGGTGCCCTAGAAGAAACGCAAGCAGGGAAATCATATGATTGAAATACAGGAGAGACTCAGACTGATATACACAAACATCAATGCATCCATCAGGTTCCACATTACAACTGCTGTTAAACTGTCCATGAGACAGGGCTGTTAAAAAGCTGACTTTGCATTACACACTGAAATCAATTTTTGTCTCCTTCCTCCCTCACAGAATAGGTGGAGAACTGCTAGAAGTATTGCCAGGGATGAGACGCACATTCTTTTGCATCACTGAACAGCACAGCCCAAAGTAACTCCCAAGAACAAAGGGGAGGAAAGAAAGAATCACTTGATTGTTTCCTCTCCACATGCCCTTGTATCCACGGTTTGAAACAGAACAGCAAGAGAGCACAGAGCTCATCCAAGGCTTGAAATACCACACACACACACAAACAATACATCAACACAGTGAAGGAAAGGAAACAGCATTCTTTGTGTCTGACCTGAAAGAAGAATGTAACTGACTGCTAGAAGAGCATGCAAAATATCACCTGTCATTCAGACTTTAAAACTGAATCTGAAGTGTACTTGCAATTCCCTGATGTTCCTGAACACAATGTGAATGGGAAATGTCAAGTTATTATTTCTGACCTTAAAAATGATTTGGGACTGAGTGCCTTGCAAAAGGAAAAGCTCTTCAAATAAATACCAGAAGATTCCTGTGCAAGACAGCTGCATGCAAGTCCATAAAATCAGCACAGACCTTAGATTTCATGTGTTTAAGAGCTTCCTCAAAACACTGGGTCACATCATCGCTCTTCAGTTGGATCAGCACCTGCAGCCTCATCTGCCATATTTCCACTGACAGACTGAAACGCTTAGTTGCGGCTTCTGCTACCTCCACAGCCTTTTCACAGAGGCTGGACTCCAGTAATAGCTGAAGCTAAAAAAACAGCAGATACAGGTAGTCACCATAAGAGATCCGTAGTATTTTGATAGAAAACAACGCCCTGAATACTATATTGCCCACCTTACTAACTACTCAAAATGGTAAAGTTAGGTGTGCAAGCAATGCAGGGCAATCTCCTAGTCTATTCTTCTGTGTCAGCTCTTACCCACTGCTTATATAGACCTTCTGGCAGCAAGGTGGATTCATGGGCTTTGCTGAATGCACTCAATGTCCTTTCCAGCCTCTAGAGCCAAAAAAGAGCAAAAAGGAAAGAAAACAAACATTATTCCTGCATAAACCAGGTCCCAGAATTAGAAAAAGCCTATAGTGGACTTTTGTGTCCAAATCTCCCTGAAATTCAATAGAAGTTACATATCTAATGCTTGCGGTACACGTACACATTCCAAGATAAAGGTCGGATTTCAATATTTGGCCTCTTAAGAAATTCCATCCAAGGAGGTCACAGTACTTTGCTGACAAGTAAAAGCCTGAGTTATTCATGTTCATCTCAGGCCACAGTAAAGTTGTCAGTAAAGCTGATTCCCTGAAATGGAAACTAAATAATAACAATCACATGTCAACATTTCAGATAAAGCATTTCAAAACATACTTGCTCTTTGTTTGAAAGATTAGAGAAGCCAGTAACAACAAGGATGCTTTGTTGCTATGATTTCCTAATGAGTATTTTACCTTTTGCTTTAATTCTTCACTGTTGGTTTTCCTGTTATATCTCTCTAGGCAAAAAGTGATATAGCATTTCCAAATGTCCTCTGCAGGATAAAAGGCATAATATCAAACTTTACAGAACCACAACAGTAAGCATAAATATTTGTCTTTAAGATGAGAGAGGAAAGGAATCCAAGTATTAATGCAAATTTTGTACTAAAATGTTATAGCATAGAAGAATCCCCTACATTTATAACATTAACATTTAAAAGCAGCTCCCCAGTATACACTGCAGCCAGTAACTCTTCTGAATAGCATTAAGCTCTTAGTTCAGCCGAGACCTTCAGCACATATTGTCACAATTAACTTTCAGTGCATCCTCTGCCTGTAGCTTTCAGTGGACCTGTACAAGCGAGGACACTCACAGGTAGTGGAGAGAAACCTTCTTTGTCTGCCTGACTTCAAAGGCTCTGTGGCAGCAAGTCTGAGTTCACTCTACAGACAATCTCTTGACAGCATCTGCTGAGAGTAAGGATGATGCCAGGTGTTGACATCAGATATCCATTCCACTGGAAACTGAAGTTTCCTTTATTTAGGCAATTTCCTCTATTTACAGTTCCCAAACCCGCACTGATCCCAATAGCTGTGTGCCTCTACTCTCCTTGTAAGTTCAGTCACAGTAATAAACAAGCCACCAAAACTATTTTAAGTTAAGCAGCTGCTTCAAAAGCATAATTCCACTGGAAAATAACCCATAAAACAGATCCCCAAAAGGTAGCACTTACGAACTATTTGCCTTCTCTTAGATATGGGAGAGCTTGCCAATGTCTGCTTCAAAATTTTTTACAATACATTGTATGCAAAAATACCAGGAAAACCTGATGATAAAATACAAGCAGAACATCTCACCTGTGGGAACTGCTGTCACAGCCTCCTCAAACACTGCACAGCAGCGTTCCTCTCTCTGGTTCATTTCAGACACTTTCATCTGTTTTGTAGTATGTTCTGTGGACTGCGCAGACCCCAGTTCTAGCTCACGACGGGCCATGTAGTCCCATGTAAGAGGGTCATCAGCATACTTGGCCTGCAAACTAATTCACCATGTCTGTAACACCACTGAACTGCCATCACTTAGAAGGGCTGTTACATAAGTACCACATACAGAGATATACTTAATATGTAAGTAATCAAATGTCAGAAAAAAAAAAACCATTTTACCTTTCCACAAAGAAAAGGCAAAATATTGGCCTAATTTTTCTTCCTCCCTCTCCCCCTGCTTTTTTTTTTTTTTTTTTTTTTTAATAGTATAATCTCTAGTAATGGCTTGAAATAGACTGGCAGCTTTCCTCTAAAGAGTGAGCAACTGCAGAAATTAAAGATAGAAAAGAACAAACAACAAGTTGGTTTTCTTTAAAGGATTTCCCATATGACTTAAGGTAGTTCTCTCTCTGCAGAAGCTGAATGTTTAGTCATTAATCTATCAATCACTATAAATTAGAGTAGTGGAGTGTATTTATTAAAAAAAATCTTCACCTTTCAAGAATTTCTTTTTGCAAATCTTGTGTAAAATCAAAGAGCTTCGCAATAGAAAGCACAGCCAGATGAAACTCAACACCTAGACATCAAGAGGAAAAAAACGTTATCAACTAGAATTAAAATATTACATCCCACTGCATGCTCTCTGTTTAAGTATCTTTGAAATCTTACATTTAAGTGCCTAAATAGATTTTCTTTTCTATGAATTTGTGTCCCACCTGTATGGTAAGCCATATATTAGGATGTTAACTGAATGTATGCTTCAAGAGTACATGTTAACCAATGACAAAAAAGGGCCATGAGAGCCAGGACATTCCAGACTCCAAAGTGATAAACTAGTCCTCTCCCCTGGTATGTTTCCAGATTCTCCCAGCTTGGTTCCACTTGTAAATGTAATCAGTACCTCCTCTACTCTTTCATCTGACTCTTTAATGAAAATACAGTATGGCTCCACACTAAGGACAGATCTCTCCAGAGCTGCACACAGTGCAGGCCTCCAGTCAGACGATTAACTATGGAAAACTATTCTAACCAGGATATTCCAATCAATGAATTATCCATCCATCCTGTATCTCTTTATGTTAACTTTGAGAATGTCACGTGACATGATTTGACATAAGAAGTTCATAGCAAATCTCTATCAGCCATTACTGACTTCCTTATTTTTAGGAACTTACAAGTCCTTTGTATGCCTATTCATTCTAGTACTTCTCCAGGAATTCAAATTATGCCAACTGGTCTGTAATTTCCTTTAACATTCTCTTCTTCCCTTTACTTTTCAGTGTTAATATTGCATTTTGCCTTTTGTTGTCTTCCAAAACATTCCCATCTTTTATGCTTTTTCAAAGATAACTGCTATTGATTTTTTAATTATAAGCCCAGTTATTTTGAAATCACCTAACCTACTTTATTATTGTAGTCTGAATTCTTACTCGTCAGAAGTGCTAGTAAATCAGCGGTGGTCAAAGGTGCAGTGCACAACACAGCAAGGAAGGTGTATAATTCTAAACTGCCCTCCTATCCCACTGTTTTTTTTTTTGTTTTTTTTTTTTTTTTTTTAAAAAACAGATTTTAAGAGCCCAACGCCTCTATCACTTCAATCTAACAGCTGCTATACTGGAAGAGATGCCTGCCTGCAGAACAATTATGAATTCAGTACAGTCAGCATTACAAGGTTAAACTTTAGCATTATTTAGGTTCCATTAAAGGAATGGTATATTTGAGAATGCATCTTTGTGTTCACATTGGAACTAGGACTCCCCATATTAGGTACTGGAGAGCTGAGTTAAAGATGACCATTTTCCTACTGAACAAGGACAAGAAAGGTTAAACTACCTTCGATTTTCTGAGCAGCGTCCCTGTAAATGATGCGAGCCATTTCCCCATTAAGAATCTCTTCAGAATAATTGAATTCCCCCTGTGATATCAAGCATATTATTGGTAAAATTATTTTCCTTTCTCAGCTTCAAACAGGGAAAAAATACCAGAAAAAGGTATTATGTTTTTCTTCATCAGAATCTATCTAGTATGCACAAGTCAAGTAGAATGAAATACATAATCAGTTTAACTATCTCTGGGTAAATTCAGGGGACCTACCAAGTCCATCTTTGCTCGTTCAAATTCTTTCTTTTCTTTCCTCTGTTTTTCAGCATGCATCAGCTCCATTCTGAAATACTGCAAAACAGAGAATAAATGAAAACATCAGGGAGTAAAGCATAAAACACCTAAGCCCACACTATATGGTAAAACAAATTCTGTCTGAGGAGCTACAGAGCTAATATCCCATGTATGTCTTATAGCCTTCTTTTTTAATGAATTAGGTATATAACTTTCTGCTCTACATATTTCCCAGAAATTTCTCAAATTTACAAGTTTCCATGTTTCAGTCATTCTTAAAATCTTAATTTACTGTTACGAAAACCATGTTTTCTAGCAAAAGCTATGGATACTTATTTTAATCCAGAGAAACTGCAGAGCCCATAATAATTTAGCGAATTTTGACCCATTCATTTATAGACAGTGTAAAACCCTCAATTTGTATACATACGAGATTTGCTAAAGAGTTGTTAAGAGCTACCAATACAAAGCACAAACACTTAGAAAAAAAAATCTTTTTGACAACATTTCCACACTGATGGAAAAGTAATTTTTGCCAGAACGATGTGAGAAATCTGCTGATTGATTTGATTCGACTGAAAATAACCACATATAGAGAAAAACCAGAAACTCACTTCTTGATAAAGTTTTGAACACTCTGGATGGAAGCGCAAAGCACGAAGAAACAAGTGTCTAGCACTTTCTGATGAGAGACGCGCCTCCATTTCCCATTTTGCTGCCATAATCCACAGTGCTGCAACAGAAAATATGAATGAGTCCGTTTGAATGTAAAGCAAGTGACTGGTCATGAAAACCCAGTCTGGAAGGTACTGCCCAGGATGTGTAAGTTGTTTTTGTTTGATGTGCTCCCATTCTAACATATCCATGAGCTCAGCAATGGGATGGGACTGATGATCTCCCATGAGAATTCTAGTTAAAGGACTGAAAGCTAAGCAGATCCAGGAAGCTCAAGCTGGCATAGCTACATGAAAGATGTACAATGACATCTTCAAAAGCCACAAAGAAGTCCTGAGTATTCAAGACCTTCTCCCTCTGAAATACTTTTCCACTCCCAAGTCTGCCTGGGAAAACATTCAAATCATGGGGACTATCACATCACAACATCTTTTGATTGTTCATCACAGTTCCTGTCAGAACAATTCTCTGAATGAGCAGCAAGGCAGGTAGTAAGAGGAGAAGAGGTATTTTTACCCCAATAGCTTGAATTAAGATCTGTAAGAACTTAAGATCATTCAAACATTATTCAAATTTGTCTTTTCTGCAGGACTCACCACTCTTACTTACCTGGCTTATTGGGATGAATGGCTAACATGCAAGAAAACACCTTACTAAGCTCATGTTTTGCATTCTGTAAAAGAAAAAGAAAAGTTTATTTTTACCTATTCCAGTACCAAACTGCACCACCAACACCGAAGTTTCATTATGCAAAGGTACATGCTCCAATGCGGTTGTGACAGAAGGGACTTCTCTACTCTTTTATATTTAGTAGAAAGCTTCTCATAATTGTTTGATACTGACCACCTTTCAGATGTTACCATGACTGCACTAGGATAGTTAACTTAAACCTCTTCTGAATAAGCAAGCTAATACAAATCTTGCCTGAATAATAAACGCATAGCTTCACTGGCCACTCTGAGGTAAAGACTGCATGTTTTGGTGGCCACGTTTACTATGACAAGATTGCCTTCTTCAGTACAGTAAGGTCCAGTGTCTGAATGATGCGAAGACTGGTACAGAAAAGTTCACAAAGTACAAAGTTGGCAAAATTATACCTTTCAGCACAATCATGATGAGAAATGGAACAAAATCATAAGTCTCAGACCGGTGATCCATGCATTCCAGAGAAGTAATAACTAATAGTATGGTTCTCACAAACCAAATGATATTCCAGATTCACAGCAATCAGCCCCATCTTTGCCACCTGCAAGCATCAAATCTGATACTAACTCATTCTGAGTCAAATTCTGCATTATTTATACCACTGAAAAATAAACCCAGACTGCTCTGATAATACCATCAAAACTATTCCAATACTGCATTATGACACAGTAAAATTTGTTCTTCTGTCTTGTCACACTAGTTTCAGGTGCTGGACTGACAGTCTGATTCAAGATGATCCTGAGATGACAAGATTGAGGTTCTGAAAACTCACCCACTGCTTGCAAAAAGCAACATGCGACAACCACAGCTGGACATCTTCCTGTAGGAATGCAGCAGGGAATATAATTAACCTTACAAAAAGGCAAGCATAGAATCAATTCTGCACATTGACAAGCAAAGAATATACATTTGGTATGACCGTAAAAAAAAAATGCAGACAGAAGTGATTTTGAATCTCAAATTCCATTTCTTTCAGATCTTCCAATTCCTGCAAAATGTCCAAAAGAAGGAGACCTCCATCTCAAGGTACACCCTCACAGTCTCTGCAACCAAATTTGTGTTGTACACAACTCATTACAGAGCTCATTGTGGTGACCTCTTAGGCATCTATTTGTGTATTACCATTGGATATCTCAAGAAAATCTTTTCTCAGGGTAGCTGAAAGTTCTTTTTATTCCAAATTCCTAGTTTTTGGAAGCTGGCAGACCAAACTCCCATGGAAACAAACAGCTCAAGATAGACAAAAAGTAATGACTCTGAGAGGACAAAATATTGTTTCCATACAAAAAATGTTTATCTAATATGAATGATCTAGGCTACTATGAACTATATGATCCAACTTCTACTTAGCTTTTCAATTACATTGTCCTGTACCACTGTAAATGTTTTTGGCAGTAATATCTGGATTTACTTTTTAAATCACACCATGACAAAAGAGTATTTTTCAACCTACCAGTCAAAATGAAAGAAACAGACTTACTTTCCATTTTCCTGTGGCACGTTTAAAGAGGCTATGGACTCTATGCACAATGGAGTTCTCGATTTCATCCTTCTTAAATGAATAGCCAATACGCTAGGAGAAAAAAAAATATTAATTATATTGCACTAGAAAGTGTGATGTACAGTATTCTGCATTCTAAGTAGTTAAAAAAAAAAAAAAAACTTACTGCTCTTCTCTTCTTTATTAGTTCCAGCAGATTTATTTCATACTGGAGGAGAAAAAAAAAATTAAAACGAAATGAAGAAGCATGCAACAGCAAACAAAACAGGTCAAGTTTTTATAGCTAATCAAGTGAGCAATAAGAATTATAGCCACAAAAACATTATCACAAGCTTGAAAGAAGATCACAAGTCTGCAGCCAGGTAACTATATTTTGAAGGTTGACTGAAAGGAAGTCTGAGTATTTGCACTGCATGCAACACCTCAGACGTCAGCCTCCAGCACCCTACACGTTCCCAGAACTGTAACGCACAAGCCAAACTCCTACAGAAAAGGAAAATACGCTTCACGATCACTTGCACAGCCCACTGGGCAACAGGGGTCTCTGCACCCCTGGAAAGAGAAGAAACAGGCAGGAAAGAGTCAGAGCAGGGCCCAGGCGCCACTGCGGAGCGCGCTCCTGCCCCGGGGCCATTCCCGAGAGAGGCGCAGGCCCCCGGACCGCGGGCTCCAGGCGCTCCCGCCGCACGGGCGGTTCCTGAGGGAGCTGGGCCGAACCGCGCCAACAAGCGCTGCCGAGCGGTAAAGCTCACCTGGATGTAACTGATGAAATCCTCCTTCCGCAGCGCTCTCCGCTGTATTTTGTACTCCAGCGCCGAGGCCTTCCTCAGCACGGCCCTGCGGCGGGGGGGAGAAGAGCTCAGCGCCACCCGCCCGGGCGCCCCGGCCCGGCCCGGCCCCCGCCCGCCGGCCCCGGCCGCACCTGATCTCCCTGCGCGTGAAGAGCCCGACGCGCTCCAGCTGCTCCAGCTCGGGCACGCGGTCCTCCAGGCGCTGCTCGATGCGCTCCGCCATGGCCGCGCCGCGCCGCCGCCTTCCGGCGAGCCTCGGCGCTACGGCGCCCCCTGGCGGCCGCGCCGCGCGCCGCCTCCGCCGCGCTCAGCCCGCGGCCGCGGCCACGGCCCCGCCGAGGCGGGCGGCGCCTGCCTGACGCTCGCTCCCGCGACGAGCAAGCGGGAAGGGAAGGGAAGGGAAGGAAAAGGAAGGGAAGGGGCAGCGCACTAGCGGCGAGAGGATTTCTGGCTGAACGTTTTCCGTATTAAGTAGCCGGAAAACCTCGGAGTTATCTTTCCCTCTTATTATGGGGGAATGGCCTAAAGGAGTGTTACTGAGCAGGGAGACTCTGAGAAACTGACTTTTGTTAAAATCATACAACAAAAAGCTTAGCGAGAGCTATTAACAAGTAGATTTGGGGTCCTATTATAATTTGATTTTATATATATATATGTATACACACACACATACACAGGGACACATGTATGTATATTGTGCTTTTTATATATATACACACACACACACGTGCGCACACATATATATACACTGTGTATATGCATATATGTATGTGTATGTGCTTTTTATATACATAAAAATGTGTGTGTGCATACATATATATATATGTGTATATATATATGTAAAGCACAATTCAAAAACAAGAAGGAATTCTTACTGGAAGAGATTTAGCAACTTTTCGTTCTGTCAGGAAATGACACTGCTCTCCAAGAAGGGATCAAGGAGGAAAACTACCAGGAAATGGCAAAGCATCATCCAGTCACAAGACCAAGAACTACAAACTATCGAGTTCAGATCCTGTTGGCTGCGGCAGTTCTGAATAGCAGTTGTATCTCATGCAAAGAGATCACTCACCTTGTAATGACAACAGCAACTCTAGATGCAGGCTGTACATGCTGGAGGTTCCCATGGCTTACGCTGAACTGCCACAAGCTACAGTTTTGCATATTACAGTGCTATCAAGTCACTTAAAAAAAATCACAACAGAATTTGCAAAATCCAGTGGCTGCCTCAAAGCGGTAGAGCCATGCCTGCAGTTGAGGGGAGGAGAGCTGGGGGGCAGAGGGGTGTAAGCTACCCCCCTCGTGAGGCAACATCTTCACTCTCTCAATCCCAAACTGCAGTAAGTACCCGCAACGTCCACTGAGTTCAGATTTCAGTACAGCAGCACAACAGGCTAACTCTTCCCAAAGTGGTGGGGCAAGAATGTTATTGTTCATGTTCATCAGTAACATAATTTTGATGTTTTGAGATTCACCAGCTCAAACTGAACCTGATGTAAATCCACAGACTTTGCTAAAATAGCACTTACTTCAGCCATGAAAAGTGAAGTAATATTACTATACTGAATCTCTAAGCCAGGATGTGGTTGGAATTGCTATGCTTGATTGTCTACTCTAGTTTATTTTGTTATTTCATATTTGTTATGTTTGTAATATAAAATCATGCAATGATTGCATGATTTTATATTATAAAAGCATTCTGTATTTATAGCTTATCTGTCTTGGTGCACTTAGATCACAACATGTAAATGAGAACATTACATAGAGTGTTGGAGTTCAAAGCTTAAAAGGTAGATGTCAGTCATTACTTGGAAACCTCTGGGAAATTCTATTTCTGGCTTCTGGCTCTCCTCATTCTTTAAACATCAAACATCCCTTTGCTTGAAAAAGAGCAATAAGTGCAAAGCAAAGACACAAACATAAGCAATGCAGTCTTCTTCTGAAACTTTATGATCATTCTATCAGCTTGAAAACATTTTCTGTGATCAACACGCACTGCTGAACCAACAGCAATCAGTTAGGAACTTGTGTTGAAGAAAATGCCATCAAACACAGAAGCTATAGAAGTGTGCCTCCCCTGAGAGGCAACAGCAACCACCACCTTGAATTGTGCCTCTAAGAGAATTCAGTCATATGCACATATTTACCAATAGGTCTTTGACATATATGAGAGCTCTTCACATGCTATCCATATAGCAATAACAATATGCATCCACCAATGCCTCTTAATGCATTAAATCCCTCATTAGCACTTGTCAAAGCTCCACAATATCATTTGATGGAAGAAGATAGGCACAGCACAAACCGCTCTGCAGGACCCATCACTGTGGGACTTCAAAGAAAGAAAGAATGGTTTGCACCAAAACAATAGAATCTCCAAGTTTTTAGTTTAGTGGCCTAATACTTGCCTCTCAGAAACACACACACAGGGAGTAATAATGAGATTTACAAAGTTGAACTTGCTGATGACCTCACATGACTATTTACAAATAAACCCTGTCACAAACAGTTTGATAACATTTTCTGCTCTCTCAGATATCCATTGTTTCCTGTAAATGGAACAAGTACAAAAATAAAAAAGCTTCCCCTTTTCTTCCCCAGGCAAAACAATCCTTAGAACAATTAACATTACGGACTGTCAAAAGTGTTCAGACCAAAGTGACAAATGCAGTAAATGGCAGGCAAGCCCGGCCCGACCCACCAGAACACTGCATGCTGGATTTGTCATGCAAATCAAAATGGAACCTGACATACTCTTTGTTCATTTTCTTTTCAAAAAATCTACTTTAAATGCCTCCCATGTGCCCTGTTTTGGGAGCTGACATTCCAGATGCATCAGTGCAAATTAAGGGAGGGATCTATTACCAATAAAGAAGATGGGATATAGAGAGTTTCAAAAATCTTATTGGAAAGACTGCAGCAAGAATTGGTGCACCTTGCATCTCTACTGCTCACCAAGCCGGCTGCTGCTCCTGCTCTTATGAAGTCTCTTCAAAAAAAAACTCCCTCAGTCGATCCTTGCAGAAGTTCTGGCAAGCTGTCACAGGCTAGTATTATACAGTCTGCAAGAAACTGATACATTGTCAATAAGGAATAACAACAGTGGTTTTGCTTTATTTTGATTTAAGGTTTATCTGTATTAAAATGCATGAAGGTTAATGTTCATAAAAATATTTAAATGATTAATTGATTTAGATACATCTATTTTATTTATTTCTATTGGTTCACTAGATGAGTGTATAAACAATTATGTTTTTTTTTTTAATGCCAGCAGATGTACAATATATTACAATTAACTAAGACTGTATGAAGAACTTTTAAACAATGAGCTTGATGTCCTGACCCCATGAAAATATCTGGGAAACTTTCACCAACTTCATCTGGGCCAATTGTTCATCCTTCAGAACACTTTTGTAGCAAAACCCTCAAAGGATTTACTGGAAAAATGTGGAGCTTTCGTTTCAAAAAATATACAAACACATATATCAATAAAGCAGCTTAGAATATACTCTCAAAAATAGACTAACCCAAACTTTGGACTACATTGAACTCCTGCGTGATCATATACTTTTGCATCTGCTAAAACTTGACAGTGAATAAACATAAACAGCGGTTCCAACACTGCATTTCAACTCTGAGCCTCCAAAAATTTATTTTAAGACCGTACAGTTAGTCAATTATTCTGATCCATACCTATATTAATGCTGGTACCTGTATCTGTCCTAATGAATGTTACTGATTTCATTCTGACAGATAAATGCTGGCCTGTTTCAACACAGCGCTTCATTCTTGCTGCTTGTTGGCTCTTATCCAGCAGCACTACATCTGAATGCTTCTCAGAATTTCATTTACTCACTTACCTCTTCAATTTTATCAGTAAAAATAAACTGAAGAGCACTTTCATCCAATGCCTTAACAGAACTACTATCAGACCCTTAATTTACCCTTATATACAGTCTCTTAAAAAAGACAAGAGCTTTACGTTCTTCTCTCCATTGGTTCTGAACCTGAACTTTCATGAATCAGATTTCCTCCTAGTCGTGTTCAGACAAACTGTTTCTTCTCTGTTGCCCCAAGATATAAACATCCATAGACAGGGCATTTTCAGTGAAGGGAAATTACGCCTCTGCAATTGTTTTCTTGCCTTCCAATTCACATCTGATACTCAGTACCTGATCTATCTGTTTTTCCAGGGGCTTGAGCAATAGTGGCTGTAAGTATGCCTTTTAATTTGATGTCATTTGGCTGGTTAGGAGGTAGTTGACATTCTGTCTAAAGGCAGTGGGATAGTTATCAATGATCATATTCCAGTTGATAATTCATAATCAGGTGGAATGCCAGTCACATTTCAACAATTTAAAACTATATCAACCATCTCCGACATACTCCGAAATTGTCAAACCATGCAATGCATTGCTTAGTGACCTTTAATTTATTTCTTGCACATACATTTTCACTTAGGAGTATTGCCAGAGCTCTGTAGAACAGAATCTTGCTAATCTTAATTTATCTCACTAATCTGTCTAGGTGCTGAGAATAAGTAAAACTGTGCCTTGGCCTTGTGTTGCCTAGCCATATTCTAAATAACAATATAGATGGAGATAAGAACTTCCTCAGAGCAAAGCCTTGTATTGTTTAAATACAAAGATGTCAGTACCAGCATCAATTAAACTGGAATGTCAAAGAGCATAAATTACATCAGATATAGATTTATTTCTCTTTCCAAGAAGTGGGAAAAAGGAGTGGTATTTTATAATTCTCGGTCACAATTTGCCTCCTGTTGCTCCTTCCATGGAGCTTTGTTTTGTTTGGTAGAAGTACTTTGACCACAGTCATGGCAACAGGCATGTGGTAATCCAGTAAAACTACTTCTGGAAGTATGGATAATTTAGATTATAGTGTACAGAATCATACACCCTGAGCAGCACTTAGAAAACAAAGCAAATACTTGTGAATGCCTTCTGAAGCAACCTCTAGTATACAAAACCTCAGAAAGTATGTTAACTTTCCCATTAAATGTTTGGATAAGCTTTCACGTGTGTGAATTTCGTACAGATAGCAAACTGGGAAACATCAGGAGAATAGTTTCTACCCTGATCTTCTCACTTAAGTCATTGCTGATAATAACATTAAAAAATCCCCATCTTACTAACTTGCACACTGCTTAGCTACAAAAGAAAGAATTTTGATCCCTGAGTATCAAATCTTACCCTTTACTTAAAGCTAAAATTAATTTATCTTTCGGCAAATCAGAGGTTTCATTTTTACTATCGACATATTCATTGAGCCTCCTTTTTTTTTTTTTTGATTGATTGAAGCTTTCGTTCCTGCACTGTCAACAGATCTTAAGGTGAGAAACTTCTATTCACATGTGTAACTGACTTAATTCTCACATCTTCCCAGTGCTTTCCCTTTGATCTCCACACTTCTGAGTTTAATCATTAAGTTTGCATCAAAAGCCTCATTTTTTCAGTTGCTGTATCTTCACTGTTTTCATGACTTGATTAAGAGAATACAATTCCCGAAAGCTCATTTTAGAATTATGTTAAGATAGTTTTGTAGTAAGTACCATATAGTGGATCTTCAAAATTACAGTGGGAACTAGCATGATTCCTATTCCCTTTTTTTTTTGTTAAATAACATTTATACATCATGATTCGGCATAAGATTTTGCTGAGTATTTTGTTTGCAGTTATATATTAAACTTCATATATTTATATATATTTAACTTAGCATATACAGGAGATCTAGAGATTTTCTGTAAAAAATGGCAAAAATATCTGGATTAGGACTCTAAAAGCACACATTTTTCTCTTCTGAAGTTCAAGTTAAAAAAAGCAACATATTAGTTAAGTCATGACAGAAATCCGCAATTTCTCCAAGGCTAGAGGGACGAGAAATTTTATCCACCTCATCTTAAGCAGCTTGTTCAAACAATTACAGATTTGATTAAGAAATTCAAAATTAAGAACTCAGACAAAGTTTAACATAGACAGGTCAGCTTAAGGTCTGTTCTAAGTGCTGTGGGAGCTGAATTAGCAATGACATTCCTTCTTCAGCACAGAGCCTTCATAAGTCCCTTTCCTGCCTATGGAATCTTCGGTGGCGCATGGAGTTTATTCAGGTTTTAATGGAGCTGAATAACACTACCTCATTTTCTTTTTATAGGACACCTACTTCTGATTTTGATAAGAGTTTATATGAATAAAGATCTTGTTTTAGACTTTTTTACAAAACTAAGTAGATGTTATCCTAGACTGATTACGTTTACATTATAAATTTTTTTTTTTTTTGAATTCACTATGTGAAATATATTTTTCTCTGATAAATGTTATTATTGTTAGTGGGCATCTGGGCTTAGAGATGAATCATCTTAACAGATATATTACTTTTCTAGAGCAAATTAATAAATTAGGCCTGAGCTTTTCCTAATGCTTTTGAAACAATTCTGATATTTTTAGTCCACTATCTAAACACTAAAGACAAACAATACCAATAAAAGCCACCAAGCAGAAATAAATCATTAACTGAAGATCAGGAAATACATTTCACTGTAGAAAAGTCAGGAAAGATGTATTAAAATATCATTAAGAGAACTCCAACTCCAGAGCAGTGGCACAGATTTCTACTGAACAATAATGACTGAGTATTAATTATCACTTATTATTCATCATATGAATTCAGAAGAAAAGTGATTCACCAATGCAAAACACACTGTGCATTCACTTTTCACTCCCTACAATAAGTCAGGCATGTAAGCAACCTGCTCATCAAAAGCGGTGCATTATGGGTGCATTAAGATTCCCTGAGGGCCAGGTTCCTTGAGTACTGTTCCTGAAAAACATTTGAACAGCTCTGTACAAAAGCAGTCCCCAGCCAAATACATGAATGAAAATCACAAGTGGCTGCCCTGTCAATCTTCCACACATACTGCATTCGTAGCCATGCATCACAACACTTGGCCTGCTATGTAAGATCTTTGCTCTTCCCTTTGCCATGCTTCAGTACAGTTGTTTCCTTACAGTGAAGTTCATTTTCTTAGTTCCCTGCTTCTAAAAACAGCACAGCAGTAGGCATTAGCATGCAGAAAAGTACACTGAAACTGAGAGCTACCACCCCAAATGCAATATGATCCTGCCATCCTAAATGTACGCAGTACTCTGCCCACCCACTCTCACGCTTTACCCAGAAAGCTGTAGTGACTCCCTTTCTCAGGTTGCAATACTGGGCAGTCTTTGTTTACAAGATACTGGGAAAGCACAAAGTGGGAGCTGACTTTTGCTTTCCAAGTACTTTGGGAAGAACAGCTTATCTAATAATTTCCATTGCTTGTTCCTGCTGATCAAAGTCAAATCAGAGTGAAAATGAAGAATGGAAATAGGACTAGTGAGTCAACTGTGAGCAAGTAACACATTCCTCTTTCTTCACATGACCTGACGAATGAATTAATAGTTACTGCAAATGAAATTACTCCACATCTAGTGAAGTTAGTTCACAGTAGTAAAAGAAAAATGACAGTGAAATATTTCTGTATTTGGAGTAGGAGTGATACAGCTGTAGGACCCATACCTTCACATACGCATGCAATATTTGTTTATGTTTGTCTTAGTTACATAGCGTATAATTCTATATAATTATACTAACAGAGATTTAATTTAGTCTGAGCTCCAAGTATATAGGTATTGAATTTCCTCTTTAAACAAGGATTTCCCTTTTAAACATCTCTATGCTGAGATACAGTAATTTGGAAGACTAGAAGCTGGAAAGTTAAGTAGCATAGGAGCACTGCAGGCAACCAAGAAAAGCATGTAATAATGAAATGAAGAAAAAAAGACGTAAAGTGGTAATAAAATATACCTACATTTTCTCATACATATCTGAAGGGGTAAATATCACTGCACTTTAGCCTTTCAAGATGACAGGAATGTTGGGTATGTACAGATTGCAATAAGGCTTGGGAAAAAGAGATTTAGAAGTAGCATATGTTTTCAATCAGCAGGAAACAAATCTGATCTTTTGGATATCAAATGTAAATCCCACTAACAGTATGTGAAAACAGGAATGGATTGGCCATCTTGAGCCATAAACCTGACATATCATAAAAACACCGCTGCCAACTATTTCTGCTTTCACTACCAGGAATTTGTTCCAATAGCAACACAGATTTGTGAATGATTGCTTCTTGCACTGATCATATTGAACTTCTTAAGTTTTTTTTTTTTTTTTTTTTTTGCATTAGGTTAGGGTATTTTTGCATTATGGCAAACAAATACACTACTTGTCATCTTTTACTTTCTTAATTTTATGAGCTGGTATCAATTTTTAATAAGGTACACTATATTTCACTGCTTGTCTTTATTAAACTGCTTTATTAGAGAACATATTTTCACTAGCTTCACAGATACTCTGTTATCTACTAAATACAGTGATCTTCTTTCTGTTATCTGCTATATAGTTAAAAGATTTTTTTTTAATCAAGGTATCTATAAAATCTATAGCAATCTATATTACTAGGCAAGTCTATGATGTTACAGCCACATGCTACAGCTCATTTCTTCTAAAGAAAGCATAATTCCCTTTCTTCCTGAAGACTCTCATCTTTCAAAAAAGGAAATACTTATTTTCTCATTTCAACCTCTGCTAGTTACTTCTGTCCTTTCATGCCTTGTGCTCTTTCTAGCCACCACACCATGATGCCCCAAATATTTTATTTCAGAGCATGATGACCCAAATATTTTATTTTAAAGTTGCTGAGGCTCTTTCAGCATGCATATGAATAGTATTTTAAGTACCCATGAACAGCCCAGGGCAGGAGCTCTAAAGAAACAAATGAACAAATTAAGAATCTTTTTACAAATTAAAGAAAATATGCTATGGAAGCTGTAGTATTTGGCAGTCTGTCCTGTGTTTCCAGAGGGCCCATATGCACATATTTTGTGTTGTGATACTTCTGCCCCACTCAAGACTAGAGTCGCATCCTTAGTTTCACCGTTCACAAGCAGATCTGACTCCAGTGCCAGAGATTAATTGCCTAATTATCTTACTCTCATTTGGAAAGTTGCCCTCTGGCTCCTCCTCCTGGTTTTGATATTTAGAAGGATGAGCTACCGGAATTATCTGAGCCTCATAAACAGAAGGAAGGAATCACTTAGGGATAAATTTTAGGCAATAAACAACTTCCAAGGACAAAATTACAGCTATACAACATTTAGGAGGCTCTTTTACACATATTGCAGTATTTGTTACCTTTTGTCACTTGGCATAGGGTATCACTGCCTTCAAGATCAACCTCTGATTGCTTGAAGATACTCTTCATTTGACATGCTGTTGCTATCCAGTCTACAAATCTTCAGAAGACTGGCAAATACCCAGTGTAACAGAACTATCACTGGAAATTCCCCTGGTATTAAGAGGACAGAAGTTACATGTAACATGTTTGTCCTCAGAAATGTACAGTTCATCAAAGATTGCCACTGCCAGTAAGTAATTAAAGATATGTTCAGCAACAATAAACGAGTGGGCAGCAGAAAAATTCAATAGGAAGACAAGAACCAGGAAACTAGAATACTAAGCACAAAAGTACTATGATGATAAGCAGGATAAAGTGTGTAAAAGCGTATTTTATAAATGCAAAAGTGAAGAAAAGAATCATAACCAGTAAAAATGTATTTGCCCAAATATATATAAATGTGTGTGTATTTTTTTCTCTCTTGGACAATTAAAATACCAGATTATAAGTCCCTTCTGTTGATAGAGTAAGGTACGTTTACAGCGTGGTTGAGTTAGATAGGTGATTTTCCTCTTAATATTACCATTTTATTTTGTTTAACACTAGGAATTAGAACATAAACCTAGGTGGCATAGACCAAGCATCAGTTGCAGCTGGTATCAAAATTCAAGGCTGTATTTCACACAGGAACTGTTTTTACCCTACCTCGTACGATACTCTCACAAAGTTTCTCAAAAGATGGCCAACAGAATCGGGCAGTTGTCAGGACCTTCACTGCACTGAGCTAGCCCCACTGCTGGTAAGGATTAGTGCGACTAAACAGAGCCGGTGCTGAATTTTCCCGCTGCGCAGCGGGACGATGTCGCACGCCCGGGAGGCGGTGTGCCCGCTGCGCCGCAGGCCTGCCCGCCGCACGGCGGCCCTCGGGGCACAACCTTCACCTCCCCGGCGGCCCGAGGGTCCTCGCTGAGCTGGGGCGGGGGACACTGAAACCCTCACTGCAAGGGGACGGCAAAACCTGGAACGTTTTACCTCAGCCTCCAGGCCGCCCTGCCCCGACGGCGGATCCCCCGTGCCCTCCTCTGAGGAGACCCACGGGTCGGGGTACAGCTACGGGACGACCCAGACCTCAGGTCCGACCCAGCACGGCCGCTTTTACCACAAAGCCGAGATTTACAACCGAGATGCGGCTCCCCTGAGGCGCGCGGGACGCCGGCTCCCCACAGGCGCCGCCGCCGCCGCGGCCGGGGCCGGGCGCGGGCGGCCCGCGGCGGGCGCGCAGGGGCGAGCGGGCGGCCCTACCCAGCATGCCCCGCGCCGGAGGGCGAGCGGCCCTTTCCCGCGAATTCAGTTCAAAGGAGGGGGAGGGGAGAAGCGCCAAGCGGTGAAGCGCACCGACCAACCAAACTCTTCCAGAACCATCCGTGCGTCACGCGGGGGCGGGCCCGGCGCCGGCCAATGCGGCGGTGCGGCGCCATCTCCGGAGCCAATGGGCGAGCGGCGGAGGCGGGCGCGTCGCCGTCGTCGGGTTCGGCTGGCCGCAGCGCTGAGGAGAGCGGAGCGGAGGAGACTTAGAGGAGTTGGAGCTCGGCGCTCCCCCTCCCCCCTCCTCACCCCACCCGCCCCGGCCGCCCCCTCCCTCCCCGCTCGGTCTCCGTCCCGCCGCGGCCCGCTCCGGGCCAGGCCCATGGCTCCGCAGAAGCACGGTGGCGGCGCGGGGCCCAGCTCGGGCTCCGCCGGCGGCGCCGCCGCCGGAGGAGGAGGAGGCGGCGGCGGCGGAGGCGGCGGCGGCGGCGGGGGGTTCGGGGGCTCGGCGGCGGCGGCGGCTCCGGGCGGTAAATCCGGCGGCGCGGCGGGCGGCGGCGGCGGCGGCGGAGGAAGCGGCTACTCGGGCGGCTCCTCGGCCTCCTCGGCGGCGGCGGCAGCGGCGGCGGCGCTGCCCCCCGTGAAGAAGCCGAAGATGGAGCAGATCCAGGCCGACCACGAGCTCTTTCTTCAGGCCTTCGAGAGTGAGTGCCGGGCCGGGGGAGGAGGGAGCGGCGGCCCGGGCCGGCGGGGCCAGCCGGGGCCGCCGCAGAAAGGGCGGGAGCCGCGGCAGGGGAGGGCCGCGGGGCGCGGGGGCTTCCGGGGGTAAACACGCTCGGGGACGGGGCTGGCCGGGGGCGCGGGCGGAAGCGCCGGAGGGTGGCGAGAGGCCCCGGGGCGGCCCCTGAACTTGGCCGCTCGCTCGCGGTTGCCGTCAGGCTCGCGGGGTTCCCTCCCCTCCTCTCGGCAGCCCGCGGGGGAGTTGGGGCAGCGGCGCCTCTGCCCGCTCCTTGCCCGCTGCCTTCCCAGGGCCCCTTCAGGGCAGGGGTGCGACTCTCACTTCGCTGCACTTCGTTCCTCTTTGTCTGGCGCGGTTGTCCCCTCGCTGAGGTTTCACACTGGAAACTGACCTTTGCGACCCATCCGTCGCCCTGCGGGAGTCGCAGACAGGAGGAAACCCCCCGCCCTGGATGCACCAGAAAGTTGTTAGCAGAAATCTGTTCAAGAGCAGAGAGTAGCAACGAACTCGCATTGTACTGGGAGGTTCTTGTGCAAGGGATAGGGTCCGGAGGAAATTTTGAATGCCTTACTAAATACCTGGTCTGGTTCTGGGATTGGTGCTGTCATTGCCCGCACTCGTTTGCTGTAGACAGTGATAGTGTTGATAACATGCAGGAGTTCTTGGTGGTGTGTCAAATCTTTAGTAAGTTCGTCTTTTTTTTTTTTTTTTTTTTTTTTTGACTCTTAGCCCTGTTAACAAAACTATATGATCAATAAATGCCATCCTGCAAATAGGTCAAGTGATAAACAGGACCTTTAAGAGGTTTGCTCAGTGCTGAAGTGTTGAGTGTCAGAGATGGGTGTGTGGGGGTGATTCTCTCCCCCTGTCCCATCTGTGCAGGTAATGATCAGGAAAAAGTTACAGTGTAAATCCATCACAGGGTACTAGCTTTGTAATATGATTATTTTGAGAAAATGGCAATGAGTAAATACTGTATTAAGAAATTGCAGCACATGTAAAATTTAATCACATTCTTCTTGATTGTTTTTGTCCCTTTTCAAGGTCATATTCTAGAAAAAAGATAAAAATGTATTTTATTTTTTTCCTGAGTAACATGGACACGTGAAGTGTAGGCCTGTTTGCAGGTTTAACCAAAAAAAAAGTGTATTATAGAATTTTCCTACTCAGGAAAATGAAAGTTCAAGCAGCCATGCACTGTCTTTAAATTACACATTGGATGCTTAAGAACATAACTAATGTTTTCATGTATTTCTGAATTATGAGTATGTCATGGCTTTTGCAGACTGGAATAACTGAAATGTTGCTTTACAAGTTGTGATTACTCTAGTACTTTGATTTTTTTATCAAAGTGCGCATATTCCTTAATTTCTTTTTTTTTGTTGATTTCAAACATACAGATTTTATTATAATTGCAGTTCTTAATTCATATTAAGCAGAATTTTACTGTTTTCAACATACTCTGTAATAAGTAAAATTGCTTATGATTTCTTTGTCTTTAATAAGACACCTCTCTACTAATATAGTCTTATAGAGTCTTAGGGATCTTACATTCTTAAGTGTCGAGATAAAGCTGAATTGTAGCTTTAAAGGGGATGAAGGATTTTAAAATGCTGTCCTTGTTCAATTCTGATTACAGAATTCCATAAATAACAATATGGTTTCCAGTTTAAAATAAGTGCTTTACAGGAATAGAAAAATAAACTATTGTATTTCTCAAAATAAACTATTATATTTCTTACAAAATAAATAGTTGGTTAGCTTCTTTATGGGGGAAGAGGAGACAGTGCTGACAGCCTTAGTATGGGTTCTCAGCATTCTCCGTTCTCTCCATCTCCTGCTCTTCATTGGTGTGTTTTATCAAGCCTTTCTCAAGCCTCTTGCTGATGTTACCTAATTAAGCTGTCTCTTATTTCAGTTTAAGAATAGTATATTTCTGTTCAGATTGGAATTCTTTGTAGCTATAACCTTACAGCTAAACTGTTTTTGTACTGATTTCACTTAATTGTTTAAAACTCAACTGTCTTTTCTGTAGACAAGCCTTGCTTTTTTTGAACTCTAGTGTATTTCACCTGTTTCGAATGATGCTGCTCTTTCATGTTAGCATTGAGTGTAGATCTATTATCCTCTATCAGTTAGTACTTTAGAACTGTAGTTACTTTACCAGGATACATTGATCCTATGAATATAAAAGGTTTTAGATACGACTTTCCTAGCTTAAAATGATCTATACTGTGTCATAGGTTATTGACACACACTAGTGTTATCTTGGTATCTTGTGCTTGCCAGTGATGTTGGTGTTTTCCAGAAGGATAAAAACATCAGACACAAAATTGTCCAACTATATAAATTTAGTATACTCTTTTTGTATCAAATCTGACACATTGTTCATTATTTAGAGGAAGAAAACTTATCTATTCAACAATAAATTGTAGTATGTTGAGCTTTTTTTCCTGACTTTTTATGACTTTAAGGTTCAAAGGAACGTATTTTGATGGAAAAACAAGAACAGTCATAACCGTCTGAGTTGTGATGCTGATTTACAGTAGCTTAAACAAGAAGTTGCCTCATGTTATACAGTAGGTGGAGTAACCTTTGACTTGTTAACTGAGACTTAGACACCGTGGTGTTTCACTTAAACTGTGACTTTGGCAGTTGTTTGAAAAATAATAATCAACGAGTTAAATTTGATACTTTCTAATTGCTATAAAATTATCTTTCTAGAGGTGTAAGATATGTTAGATAACATATGTTTCTTTCTCTCAGAACCAACACAGATATATAGATTTCTACGTACCCGGAATCTCATAGCAGTGAGTAATTGGTCTTTATCACTACTTTACTTTGGACTTGTAGGAAACATTAAAGCATATTAACTTCTTTCTTTTTTTTTCTGCAGCCAATATTTTTGCACAGAACTCTCACTTACATGTCCCACAGAAACTCCCGAACAAATATGAAAAGGTAAAAATTATTTTTTGAAAAGTAATCTTAAAATATTAGCTAAGTAGCAGAAGTCAAATAGTGGAGAGTGACCCGCTCTTTTCAGATGGAGTGTAAAACGTTAATTTTGCTTTTGAAGAGCTTCAGAAATCTCACTTTTCTGAGATCTAGGAACTTTCTTCTGCATTGTTAAGCATGTGTATAACTTTAGGCTTGTGACTTCAATTAATATTGGGAGTACTCAAATGTTTATAACTATCTGCAGGATCCTAACCTAATTCTTGAAGCTTGCTTTCCTCTTGGGGGAAAAATATTGGGAAGGGGGAGGAGAGAGGGCAAAAAACTCAAAGACCTAACTTCAAGGTTTATGAAATCAATGGTGCTTAATCTTAATTATATGGAACATTCTAATTTAAATGGTCACTTTACCACTTATTTTAAAATAACTTATCAGTTTTGTTAAATTGTCTTGGAAAGAGCCAGTATACTACTAGTATTAGTATTATCCATAATTATTTGAACAGTTGAAAAAATGCAAGAGGTTGGTTTATAGCATTTTACAAAAAAAGTCCAGCAAATACTTAGCTTCAAAAGATTGCTTTGAATTGGATATATGAGAAATGAGCTTCGGTTTTAACACTGCAAAACAGTCATCCAGCTCATCTAAGGGTGCTATGGCTGCATGTTAAATGGCTGTAAAATACAGAAATACTGTGGACTGAAAAGTGCGTGATACAAGTGTGTGTAATTTTTAGTGCAATTTCAAAGTTCTTCTATGTTTTTTTCCCCCCTTCACACTGAAAATCAGTCATTATACTTTGGGGTTTTTGTAGCTTAAAGACTTTTAAAATATTTTTAACACTGAAGTTCTTATTGCTTGGAAACAGTTGCTATGACACTGAAATACTTAATCATAAATGTTCAAAGAATAGCAATAAAATTTGATTATATGGACAACTAAAATTTAAAACTTACCTGTATCCAAGTAAGATAACTTTTGGATTATCTGTTGAGCAGTAGAACTTACATTCTACTTAAATTGAAGAGGCTATATTTGGTATTCTTGTATCTCTTGACTATTGTTTTGGGTAATATTCTTGCCATTCTGGAATAAGGAGTCATTTGTTGTAAATCTTGCAGCTACCTTTGTCTTAAAATTGTACCAGTAATGTACAACTTGAGATACTTTGTTTCTTGATGTGTCTTGGATATTTTCTGACCTTTGGTTGGATTTTTTTTGACTTGAAGTTGCTGGGTTTTTTTTTCCCAACAATTACTGAAGTGAATTGTCCATTTATTTTAAAACAGGCAGAGCAAAATTTTAAGAAATAATGTTTAGTTTTTTTTTTTTTTGCAAGTCGCCTAAGTATCTGAAACTATATCCTTTTCAAACTGTGCAACAGAAATATGTTCTAACTTACTATTTACACTAAATAATAGTTGAATGATAAGCATATGTTCTTCTTTTACCTGAATCTTGTTCTATTTCTTTGGATGTCTCCTATAGTTGCTGGGAAACAAGTGGTATTTTGCATGTACATTGTGTTGTCCACTGTTCCAAATTCCTGTTCCTCAGCTGCACAAGTAAATGCTTAGTTTCTCTTTGAAATATATTGATTTTTACTAATGGCCATAATACTCTGGTTTAGAACTATGATTTTATTTAGATACTGTTTTGATCCATAACAGACATATTAATGGCCATTTCACTTGCTTGTTTTTTGAAAATATTGACTTATTGAAATCAATTTGGTAATTAGATCTAGGAAGAATGAAGTAAAACATTTCAGTATATTTTCTTAAAAAAAAAAAAAAAAAAAAAGTAATACAACAGAAGTAAGCTAGTGTAGTTTCCTGGATGTTTGTTGGGGGAAAAAAAAAACAGAAATCAGTTGTCAGTGTGTGGCGTTCTTACCTGTGGCATACACCCTGCCCCCAATCAACCCTCTCAAATCTTTCCATGCTCTGTTAATCCTATGGTCCTTCTCCTCAGCAGTCTAGTTAAACTGGTGAAAGGTGTGGCTTAAATGTAGCTTTAACTATTTAGATGTAATAAGGGCTCTGACTGAAGGAGTTGTGGCAAAACAACTTCAGCTGAATTTCCCCAGAAGGTTAGCAGGATTGTTGTTGGCAGGTCTATACTGGCAAACACTTTTAAAAGTGTAAAAGGCCTTAGTTGCCATTCAATAGGAATAGTTAACATCTGGTCCTGTCATTTTAATGAACAAGAGGTTTTAAAAGAGGAGAAGACACAAAGTGGAGTTGGAGGTCTTCCTGAGGCTTATATTTGGAAGACTTCATGTACCTAGCTTCAGAATAGTGTAAAAGTGTTAGTGGAGTTCTATTTGCAAAGAAATATATTTTGAAAATGCATCATTATCCTGCTTATATTGACTGCTACAGTATATGCGTATAATTTGTTTTCCGAGACTTCTTAATTTTGCCATTTTTTATTGCTGTTCATTGTGTTCACTGCCATTTCAGTAAACAGTATCATATGATAAACAAAAGTTATTTCCAAGCTTGATACAACTTAACTATCACAATAGTAATTATAGCTCCACATCTTTTATCTCTAGCTCTACAGTAGTCTGAGAAAAATGCCAGACAAATTTATCACTTGGAGGTAGGGAAGTAAAATTGCATTTTTACCAAGAAAGTATCCATTGATGTTGGTCTGTATGTTTTGTACTAAGAATATTTGTGATGACCAAGATGCTTAAAATGAAGATAAGAATTAATATGTAATAAAATAATGGGCATGTGTCAACTTGGGCTAATAGTCTGTATTGTTTAAAAAGAAAAAATTTTGCAAATTTTTTTGAGAGGTGATATATTTTTGTAAAGTGGTCATTGATAAGACCTGAGATGGGCTTCTGGCATGTTAGTCTTTCTTTAGATGTTACTATCTATTAGACCAAATGATGGAGTTCGAGAAAGATACTAACTCTGTTTATAATACTGGCTTCCCATAAAGTGTTTGCATGAAGGAATATATATATATTTTTATTTATTGGCAGAGTAATGGCATGCTATGATGTGACTTTTAATACTTTGTTAATTATCGCTGTGCCTGACTGGAATAAGAGTGGGTGGAGAAAGGAATGTGCAAGATGCACATACTTGTAGCACCAGTAAATGCTGTTTTAAAATCTTGGGTACTAGGATCAATTATCATAAACATTCATTTTTGTCTGTTATGATTGAATTGGGAATATGATGAAATGAATAGTAATCTAGTTTAAAAGAATTTTCATGTTTTTATGTTCTTATAAATTTAATACAAATGCAACACATCTGATTCACTGGGTTTTTATTTATTGATTGCTGGTTATTTTTGTTGTTGCTTTTTCTGAAAGATTAAGAGCCTTTTCTTGTCTTGAGTTTGTCTTGACTAACCTGAATTTGACATTTGGAAAGGTTGAATCATTGTTCTTTTCTGATTAGTAATACTCACAAATACGAACTGCAAGCCATGTCAGGTATTAGTATACCATATCAAAGATAAACCTTCCCGCATCTCAAAACATGTCTTATAGCCAGTTTCAAGGCCATATTCAAGGTCATGGCTGAATTTTGCTCTAGAGCTGTGTTTTAAGCAATTCTCTAGTCTGAGCAGTAGTCCCAGTTTGACTTGGTAGGCTCACCCAGTAGCCTTCCAAAAATAAATGTGCTACTTGCTGTTGTGCAGAGCAGTAGCTAATTTTGATAACCTTAAGGTGTGCATCAAGACTAGTATATTTTACCTTAGAATCCAAAACTTTCAACAATTTGCCCGTTTTTTAACATGTCTTGCTATAAAGTTGAGCATCGCGATGTTCATTTTCATAATCTCTTCTGTAGTAGAGGTGAGTCACTTCATGAATCTGTTGTCTTTATAAACCTTAGGCTGAGCACAACTTTGGGTTTACTACACAAAATAGTTGGTTTTGTTACCTGACTGCAGCCCTGCACTTATGTAGGGTTTCTTGTTCAGTGCTGCTGCGTGGCTGTTTGATCTGTAAGGAAATCATTCAGATGTATTAGATGCTGAATGTAAACAATGTATGAAGTCACAGCCTTTCTTCGCTCGAGATTTATGGGTGTAGACAGTGCCCCCTCATTTTGGTAAGAAATTTGGCCACAGCTTGTGTTTGTTATTCTTGGGTTTGTTTAGGGAATAAGATACAAAGCAAGAATGTCCTCGCTACTGTTGCACTGTCGGTCCAGTCTTATGCAATTTTGTTGACATCCAGGGCCAAATATTAATTTTCCTTTAAAGAGAAATTGAAAGACTGCACTGGAAACTATTCAATAGCCTCTGTTCATGAGTGAACTTTATTTAGCAACGAGCATTTAATCATATTGGGTACATATAGTAGAACAGGCTGAACATAGGAGCATGGATGGACTGATATTGTTAGACTTAGTGAGAGAAATGATAGGAAGTGATTATTTCTTGCTACGTGGCAGTCATGTTTCCCCCCCCCCCCTCAGTGTTTTGTATGAATGCACTCAACAAATGGCTTCAGAAGTACATTGCTCTTTGTTTTGTGTCCATTTAATGTACCTTTGTGGAGAAAAAACCTTATCAGACAAAACAGTATTCAAAACCTAAATATCAAAAAGGCTTCTAAGTGTTTTTCGTAATTATGACCAAGATTCAAAGTAGTGACTAGAGAGCTAACTTGTACCTATGTAGTTGGCATAAGCCTCACTAAGATGTGAAGGATTTTTTTCTGAGTAAAGCTGAAATATTAGATACATGTATAACAACATTTGAATATGATGCTGTTAAATTACATGTCTTAAAACAGTATGATTATTTTTGAATGGTCTGTTTCTAATTATTGATGTTATTTTGATCCTATTTAAAATGCAGCATTGTAGCTGCATTCTTGTGACACCGTTGTGATACTAGCCCGTCTTAAAAAGTCTAGAAAGGGTGTTTTGGATAGAAAGCTAAGATTGTATATAGACAGTTTTAGGTATAAAATCAAGTGAATCAAAGTTAGACTGAATGAATTTTCTTGCTATGCTATGAGAATAGCAGCTATGTGAAACTTACTCTTTCTGCTCTTTTTTCACAGGAAAACATTCAAAGTAGATGACATGTTATCAAAAGTAGAGAAAATGAAGGGAGAACAAGAATCTCACAGGTATTCTGCATATATATATGTATGTATGTGCAAATGAGCATGTGTGCATGTTAAATCAACAAGAATGTGAATAATTAGAAGTAAAAATCCTGCCTTTTGAAATTGCTTAATAAACTTTAAAATATGTACATGTACTAATCACTTGCAAACTTGGAGGAAAGCAATTTTTTTTTGACATTTGTATTTTCCTTTTTTGAAACTTGTGTAGAAACCTGAAATAGATATTTGCCCTCTTTTTTTAAGGCTCTCAGCTGTGTCAGTACCTGATTTGTGTGTGTTGAAAAAAAAAAAAGCTGTGGAAAATAACTTGAAATTCTAATACTTGGAGTTTATATAATTGTAGATTTGCTATTTTTAAGTTTATATTCAGAGTTACTCAAAAAATGTTATTGTATCTTTTAAAATACTTAAAAGGTGTTTATTACAGAACTGCTTACCTTTGCTTTTGGTCAGTGACATCTTTCATATCCTTATCTTTCTCAAGCCACAATATAGTAACCATTTATAAAATCTTTTTAATAAACATTACAAGATCTACAACTTTCCATTTGAATTTTTTTAGTGAGAAATAAGGTTTAGTCTGAGATTTTTCTTGGACTCTAACCTTATATATCTGATACTTTGCACAGTTCCTCTAGCTGAATTTTGAATTTTTGGGAGAAGCAGGAAGAATAATAAACTTCCCTCTTTCATAAATGGTTGAATAGTTTCAATTTTTAATTCAATGTAGAATTGTTGCTTCAGAAAAAATGCTTACTCTATAAATGCTAATTGTTAAATTATAATTATACTGGAATCTATTGTATTTTTAATCATAACTTTTTCCTCAATTTACTTTCTTAATTATACGATGCACTTAGTTTTACTGTTGGATAAAGCTAGTATTTTGCCAGGTTATCTTATTCCACTTCAGAAAAAGTATTTGAGATGTGAACTCTTGCTGAGTTTGCAGTATTGTATTTGGCGAAAGTCAAAGTTCAGTGGAGATGTGAAATTGGGTGTGCTGCATTTCATTTCATTTTCAACATAGTCTGTCCTTGTAATGATGGGGAAAAGATGACATAGCAAATACTTAGTCTGTTGTTTCTTGACACATTTCCTAGTGTTGAAATAAAATGCTATGAAATGCACAGTCATTTTGTTTTTCTGTACTTGATGGGTAACTGCTGTTTCACTTCTGGGAAATGTATTTTGGGAACCTTAAAGTGAGATGAGATGCATCTTATTGGTGTTGGTGCATACAGAGGATTGCTAGCTTTTCTTCCCCCTTTCTTCAGAGTAATAATGCATTCAAATTTAAATGAATGAAAAACAACTATTTGCAAAGTGCTGTCAACTAGACAAGTTAAAGTGGGAAAAAAGCCCTCTAATCTTTCAAGTTTTGTCATTTGCAGTCTTAAAAATAAAAGTAAATAACCCAGTACCTCTCTTTAGACATAAGCATACTTAAGTTTTTTGTATGGAGTATATACTTAAGTTCAATTTGCTTCATAGAATTGAGGAAAGATAATCAAGTACTTTGACTTTCAGCGTAAGATAGCCCTCTCTGTTAGGCCTTGACCGTAAATGTTAGTGTCCTTTGAAAGCTATTAATATACTGTCAGAGTTGTACTGAGGTGATCAAAGGAGATAAATGAACCAAGGCTTGTAAGTAGACAAAATGGTTGTTAGGTCGGACAAGTTGGAGGGGGGAAGTAAACTTTTAGGCATATGAATCCTAATAACAGTATAATTACTATTGTAAGCACTCAAGAAATATAGTGAATACTATTATGAAGGATTTTTATATCCTCAGCAGCTGTAAGTGCATGTGGTAATTTCAGTGCAGTTATTCTCATAACACTTTTGATTCTATTTTTTTCCTAATTTGTAACACTTCTAGTACTTAACTTGTGATGTTTCATTCTCGCAATGTTTTTATGGCTATTACAAATTCGTAAGTTGATTTGATATTAAATCTGTAATCATTAACAGAAATCAATACCATGCAAGTTAGTGGAGAAGTGACTTAGCAAGTAATGTGTTTAGAATTTTTGAGTAGTTAGTATGATGGATGACAGTATTTTTTAGCTTGAAAAAGCTATATTCTTTATATATGATCTAGTTAAAAAATGAATTACCTAACTTTTTTTGTGAAAGTATATATGATGGAAATTAACCAAATCATTGTAAGATTTCCAGAATAATTTTGTTCTGATCTACACAGTTCAGTTACATACCCGTTTTACTCTTCCATGTTGGCTTTATGTTCTTTTTTGGTAGAAAGTTTGTAGATAATGTAAACTCTTCTATACAAGTCACTAAATGAATCAGGAAATACGAATCTTCTGAAATTATAAAACAAAAACAGACGTTGAAAGACTAAATTGCTGAAATATGCAAAGACCTATTTAGATGAGTCTTGTGGATTTTTTTTCTTTACCAACTACTCTATAGAGTGCTCAGAAGCAACTATACTAGATATAGTTTAATTTATAATTTGAGTTCTAGATGTTTTATAGATTTACTATTTATTACTTGATTTAACTGTGTTATATTCCATATTGTGGACCCTTACTAGGTAAATATCCCGTTAAGAGTTGTTTTCTGATCAGGTTGAAACAAAATAATCAGATTATAATCTTATGAATTTTACATTTTCAAAACTAAAAGTTGTGCTTGAAATTGTTTGGCACTGATCTGGAAAAGTAGTATGAATAAATGATGCGAGCTGGTATAGATGTAATTTTTTGAATGTTAAAGCTGTTGGGCACCTTCTGAAACTTTAGTATGGCAAGAAATACCAATCACCTCAGTATTTGAGGAATGTGTTTAAAAATAGATGTTGAATGTCAGGATGTGTCTTTTTGAAAAGTTAGTGAAGATACTTAAATTGTACTTGGTGTTCTGGTGCAATGGACAATATTTTGTCAATACTCTACTTTAGAAATGATTAAAAAAAAAAGCACTTTTGAGGTCCTTTTAAATTTTGGGTTATGAATACTTGCTTTGAACTAAAATGTATTCTGAGATTAACAATTTGAATTAATGTGTCTGCAGTCACAGAATGATCAAAGCTGTAAGCTGCAGGACTCTGAAATGAAATAGATATAACTATTATTTTGATTGAGTATTTTAGGGGCATTATGGACTAGATGTGACTGGCAGACTATTACTAAGGCTATCTAGCTTCTCCATTGTGAAGATTCTGCTTACCAAACTTCAGATACTTGGATTAATACTTGGATTAAAACTTCAATAGTAGATACATGCCTCAGGCTGAAGTACTGGAAAATTTCATCAAAATGTCTCTGCTGTTGATGAATATCTAGGAAATAAGGGAAGATCTTGTGCGCGCTTCAGACAGTATGCTTTTACTATTGTGTGAAAACCTTTACCGTTCTGTGGCTGAAGTAATGGATTAGAGAAAAAGAATCATTCAGTTTGCAAAGAGAAGACCTGTCTATAACTGCATCCATTGCAGCCTTATACCTACTGTACCTTAGCAGTTTCCAAGCAGTTAGAAGGATGGACTTCCTCATTATGGTTCTCCTTCACATTGTAGATCTGTCCTGAAAATCAGTGAAGCGAGTGTCTGCTGTGAAGAGCAAAATGCTTGTTCTAACACACAATTTCTTTTTTCTGTTTAGCTTGTCTGCTCATTTGCAACTCACGTTTACTGGTTTCTTCCATAAAAATGGTATGTTTGCAAAATTAATCATACTATTATCTTGTATAGCGCTTTTGAAATTAGTATAGATTGTGAAGGGAATATTTAGTATGTTATAATCTCTGCTTTGGATACAGATTTTTTTCTTCATGCTCAATTGTCCCATTAATTGCAGTGCTTTAAATTGCATTTTTAACAACTGAAAATTGTGTAGCTTTTCACTGTATATGCTTTACAAATATGCTAAAACATTTAATGTTATGTAAATAAGCCTTCCAGGGCTTTAGTCAAAACAGAGTGATTGTTTGATAAATACTTCAGGTCGCAATCCATTCAAACTTTTTTAATAGATCTTGAAGTTCCTGAAGAAAGTGGTTCTATGAAAATGTGACTTGGGAATTTGAAGTAGATTAAAAAAGATCAGGAAAAAAACCCCTTCAAGTAGTAGATTCAATGCTTTGGAATTTAAAATAGTAGTATGAGAATAAATAGTATCAGGTAGAGGCTAGAAGTAAGACAAAGTCCGTATCAGGATTTATAAAAGGAACTGAAATCATGTATTAGTGACTTGCAGTTGTTTTATTGTGCCTTTCTGTATGATATTCAGCATTACCTCTCAAAATGGTTACCTCTGAATACTGGACTATCAGGTCCAGAATGTGGAGTTCTATTCATTTAACGAAAGCAACAATTTCCTCCTTTATGCTGTGTAAGCATGAGTAAATTCACTGTCTTTTTACTTACCTGCAAATAAGAAAATTAACTCAGCTGCTTATCCATTGAAATAAACTAGTATTTCTAATCTTTCAGTTAAAAATATCTTGAATGAAGTCTTAAGTTTTTGGATTTAAAAAGTACTTGAGGCCATGTAACAGATTGTATGTTCTGATCTGGAAGCTGTCATGTTCCCTTAAAGTATTTTGTGATTAAACAAATCTGCTCAGTAAGAAGTGTGAAAGTTACACTTGCAAAAGTCGATATTTCAGAATTACTTCTCTATTCAACTGTAATTTTGTTCTGAGAAAGTTCTTCACATTCTCATGATTAAAGATCATTGTGCTCTGGAATTTCAAAATACGCTGGTCTCACTGGGTAGTATTCATCTTGTTTCTGCTCTCGGGAACTTCGTGTTATGTTTCCTTTAATGCTTTAGCTGGGAAACCTCAAGAGAAGGGTGTTTTGGGTAGCTGGTGATAAGAATAGAGAAGCATAGAATAAAACATAGTGAACATAAAGTGTATTGATGCATCTTAAAAGCAAATATGTCTTCAAAGTCTGGTTCTTCCAAGAGGATATCTAACAGTAAACCTCATGTATGGTGTTTAAAAAACCTAGTGGATAGATAAATGTTCTGCAGATTCTTCTACCAGACCTTGTCTTTCATGTTAATTTTCCCTTACAATGTAGTCTTCTATAAATGTAGACTGTACTAGATTTTCAAAGTGATAATATATTTGATGGCCTTTTGTGTGTTTTGGAATGTTTAGATTATGTGAGTTACATATAAGTTACATAGTATACTTTATAACTTATAATAATGTAAGATTGTATATACAGTTAACTATGAAAACCTTCATTCTCCTGGAGAATATATATGCAGTGAGATCATGATAATGGTTTATGCCATGTAAAATAATATCACTAGCATAAGCAGTGCACACTATACTGAGTATTTAAATATAGAAGATACTTTAATGGAGCTGACACTTACATGCTTATTTGTTTGGATATAAACTCATAGAACTGTGATTTATAGATCTTTTTCAGAATTTTTTACATTTGCTAAGAGAAGACTTATATTTTTGAAGTCTTGTATAAAAATTGGAGGGGGAAAAAAAAGAAAAAAATCCATCTGCTTCCTAAAACTGCTGGTGTCTCTTTAAGATGAGTTACTGGAATTTTTAGCTGAAAGGCAATATTTTTTCAATGTGGATAAAGTGTCAGGAGGAAAGCAAGTGAAGAGACATGAGTTAAGATGTCTTTAGTATGCTAAGGCTTTTCTGTTTACTTCTGTTGAGTGTAACCAAGTATTTCGTTCAATATCAGATTCTTTGTAATCTGGACTAAGCTGAAGCTGTTGTGCTTTAAAATGTATGTGAGCCCAAAATGATGTTTATAAGGCTCTAAAAGAGCAGAAGTAGCTTCATAAACAGCCATTCTGGTTTTGCTGGGTTTTGGGGTTTTTTTGTTTGTTTGTTTTTTAACCAAATGTATAATAAAGTTTAAGAATTTTTGTTTTCTGTATAGTAGCACATTTCCAGATTAATATGCTTATTTGAGTTAAAACTCACATGGCAAAAGGTTCTCTTAGTGTACAGTGAAATTCAGTTTGAAAGGCAGTTCTTAATTGGCGTTGCTGATAACGCTGCTGGTCGTAGCCATCTTGAAGATTCTTGGCTCTCAGAAATTTATAGCACAGACATTGAGTGTGAAGCTAAATCTTATTTTCAAAGACTTCTTTTTTTTTTCAAGTTCCTGCAAGAGTCTTTTGACAAGTATTCTGCATGGGCTTAATCTTGCATAATCTGAATTTGTTGTTTATTTTTCTAGCTGATAGCATTTGGGTCTTAAGTTCTGAACACCAAATTCTAGGTTTATAAGCCGTAAATAAGAATTGAATAGGAAATAATTTCACTCATCTGTAACTAGTGTCTTCTGACTTTTCTTGACTCTGCCCTTATCCTTTCTCTCTGCTACAAAAGATTTTTACCTGGTTCATCTTGTAATACGTTTTTGGGCTGTTTTATGAACCTGCACAGAAGCTTAAGTTAGTTTTTACCTGTAACATACATTCATTCGCATGTATAGTGTATGCTGTTTTTTGGCAAGTGGGTTGTCTTCACAGTCCATCTCCATAACTCCAGTTCTAGAATTGAGTTTCCTTTTTTGTTAGTTGTTTTATTTTTGTGGAACAGAAGAAAGAAAGAAAGCAAATAGAGCCAAAGCTAGTGACCTTATTCTTTTAAACATTAAAGATTACTGTGCTGATGCTTTTAATTTGGTAGTAGTAAAATAATTAGGTAGGATATGTTCTCAAGTGGGAACTTGCATTAAGTTTGAGATTTAGAATTTGACTGGAGGCTTGTGTGTCTGAAAGTCACTACAGTGAAAAAAAAAAGTTTTCATGTGGTTTTACAACATTGAATAGACTTTCATCTTTTCAGAACTTATAATATTTTTCTGTTTAGATAAGCCATCACAAAACTCAGAGAATGAACAAAATTCTGTAACCCTGGAAGTACTGCTTGTGAAAGTTTGCCACAAGAAGCGAAAGGTAAAAGTGATTTGACCAACTATTAATATATATGTTAAAGCAGAAGGTTTACTTAATTATAGAACATATTAGAAGCTAATGGTGAAATGATGCTGAAAGAATTTAGCCCTGAAATTTATTTACAACTAGTCTGTAGTTTTCTATTGACTGGGTAAGAGATTCTTAAACAAATACGTATGGGGTTTGCTGTATTCTGTGAGAAATGACTGGAAGTTTTGCAAAAGCATTCTGCTGTATTTTAACTGAATTTTGTTTGCTTGTAAGTCATACTCATTCATTGAAAATTTCAGTCTCCTCTATTTTTCACTCCTTTTTTTTAATATACCACTTTTAAACTAAATTCTTATTTCTAATTAATCTATTAATTCTGTTTTGATGTCCAGAGGCTTAAGTAAACTAGGCACCCACAAATTCATAAAATAGCCTACCTTTTACAATTTAGAAGTAAAAAGGAAAAAGTCATTATTTTGAATTCTTCAGTCATCTGCCAACCGTCATCCATCTCTTTCCTTGCTTTTTTTTTCTGTAACTATGTTTTTACATTGATCATCTCAACTATTGCAGATTTTAGATACTACAGCTCATAAACAATTTTCACACACACACCTTTTTTTTTCTTTTTTAAGCATCTTTGAATTTGCTTGCTGCTTTAGCTATGTTTGTTTCACAGCAGTGGGAAAATTATCCTCAGTGCTGTGGAAATACGGGCGGCTCAGTAATGCAAGCTGTAATTTTTAAACAACAAAAAAAAGTATTACACTCAGCACTTCGTGTATTTTCCCCGGTTGTGTCAAGCTGTTTTGATGTGATTTTAAGAGTTTAATGTTATTTCTAGCAAATTTTTTGTCTTGCTATGGTATGGACAAATACAGTAAAACTAAGAGGTGCTGATGGTTATTTTAAATATGTTTTGTTGCAAGTTTCATAGTTAGGCTTTCTTACCTTGTTTTTCCAATATTACAGTGTTCCATGATCTATTTGAGAGATACTGAATATAATAAATCCTAGGTAAGTGGTTCTTTATCTCTCAGATAGCTCATAAGTGCACTTTGTAATATTGGAAGGAGAAGATAGGAAGCCCTTGGAATATATGTATAACCAAAACATCTAATTTCTTTAGGTAAACAGAATTAAATTAGCATTAATGACTGCTCTGTGGTCTTTCTGAATGCCTCATGTTAGCATTAATCACTTCGAAAAAGATGGCTGCTGCCAGAAGTGGTTATAAAATAGCAGTTTTATTTACACTTTCAAGTATCTGTTTTTACATTTAAAACCTGAGATTGTTATCCCCATTTTTTTTATTTATTTACAACTGTTAAAGGCTTATTTTCAATAAGACAACAGGACAAATGCAATTCATAAATTATATACATTTAACACTTAATGTCTTCATTTTGTGTTCTGAAAAATTAAACCATAGCTTTCTTGTTTTCCTGCAGGATGTCAGTTGTCCTATAAGACAGGTTCCTACAGGTAAAAAGCAGGTGCCTTTAAATCCAGACCTCAGCCAAATAAAACCAGGCAACTTCCCATCACTTGCAGTTTCCAGCAATGAATTTGAACCAAGCAACAGCCATATGGTGAAGTCTTACTCATTATTATTCAGAGTAACTCGCCCAGGAAGAAGAGAATTTAATGGACTGATCAATGGTGAAACTAATGAAAACATCGGTAACTTCAATCTTTAAATATGGTTTTGCAAGGTTTACCTTGTAGTCTTGTATACAGTTGTTTTAATCTGCCATGTAGATCAGACACAGGGAAGGACAGTAGTAAATAAGTGACTGAATTACCTTTCATTCCTTTTCAGCTTTTTTCAAGAGAGGGCTAAAACAATAGTTGGTAGTTAGAAACTTTGCTTCTAATTTTATGTAAATCTAATACCAAATTTAATAATTTCTGATCAAGGGGAGGGCCAACACTGGTGGGGGTGAGTAATGTAGGAGAAATCTGTGGTTTCTATAAACATATTAATAGAGCTATTTTCATAATCATATCAAAGCATGGTGTGCTATATCATAAATACTATAGCCTTGAAGAGTACCTGGAGAATAAAAAAACTTCATTTTATAACTACAAGAGGAAGGCCAAAGCCCACGTTCTTTATGCTGACAGATTAATACGACTGGAATATGAGTATACATGAACATATCTAAACCATGGTTGTTTTTCAGCTAAGCATTGCCTCCATTGACCTTGGGAATGTTAATTAAATTCTTCATCTTTTCCATTGTATATCACATAGCTGGCATAATCAACAGCCAGTTCTACTTTACAATTGCATGGAAACTGTTCAGTCATTTGAATTTGTCTGCATATTAATTGAATACAATATTTATTATATACAGATGTCAATGAGGAGCTTCCAGCTAGAAGAAAAAGAAACTCTTCAAATCGTGAAGATGGGGAGAAGACATTTGTAGCACAAATGACTGTATTTGATAAAAACAGGTAATACTATCCAAAATACTTGAAATCCAAAACTTGAGGATTGTGCTGTTAATCTGCTTCAATTTGTCAATCTTTTTTTTTTTTTTTGACAGGTGTAACTTCTGTGGTTTTGTTATGAACCAATGATAGCATAATTAAAAAGAAAAAAAAATCATAAAGTGTGGTTGCTACTTACCTTTTATTTGATAGCATAATTTTCTCCCCACCCAGCCTCTTCCTGATGTAGTCACAGATCTTGTTCTGTTAGCATCTAAATAACACATCCATTACTATGGTGGGTTCCTAAGAATCATAGATTGCTCCTTTGAATAACGTGCTAGTTATTTAAATTAAAAACATATTATATAACTTGAAATGTTACTGTTTAAGTGTTTAAACAAGCAGTTAAAATCATAATAAGCTTATTCTGTCAGGTACTTTAAGCGTGATGAAATGTTTTTATATTTGTTATCTTGACATGAGCTAATACACTTAAAGAAGGTGGGATAGGAGCAATGTGGGCCTAGCCATAGCTTAGAGCAATCCTGATTAGATAATCCTGAGAAGATAAGCAGCATACCATTTATTGGTAAGCGGATACTGTGCTGTTTGTCCTGGGGGGGCTGGTAGCACCAGCAACAACCAAAATACTGGTGTTTACTATGAGAAACAGTCTGTTTGTTGTGCTGAGAAGGAAATGTAGCATATGAATGTAAGTGTTCTATCTGTGGGAAATCTAGAACTCAGGTGGAGATATGTATCTAAATCATTTCTTCAATAATAGAAGCACAATTCAAGAAAAAGCTACTTAAAATATATCCTCCCTACCCCATGATTCTGACAAAGTACTTATTTATCCGAATACGTTTTTAGAAAATTCATATTTTGAGTAGGGTTTTTTAAGAAAAGTTTTATTTATTCACCTGAAGATTCCCATCATAATGCTAATTTTTATTAACATTAGCTTTCTTGTATCTTTTGGAATTATTTGGATGAGGGATTGAATTACTGTTTGACAGTAGATAGCTTTTTCATTCTGGATGATGTTTACCTAGAAGCTTAAGCATAGTTACTAAATAAATTTACCTGAAGAACTACATTCAGTTTCGTAAAAGTTGGTTTGAAATGTTTTGAGGAAATGTTGAAATATATTCTACATTTTAATCGGCAAACAATAAAAATAAAAGTGAGCTTCTTCACTCATAATACATACTTTGTGTTGACAGACGCTTGCAGCTTCTAGATGGGGAATATGAAGTGGCCATGCAGGAAATGGAAGAGTGTCCCATTAGCAAGAAAAGAGCAACATGGGAAACTATACTTGATGGGAAGGTATGGACTGTTTTATTACCTGAAGAACTCGTCAAGGATTATTCACTTTAAAATAATCATGATTAAAATGGAATACAAATTCAAAATGTAGCAGTGGTTAGTTTGAAAATGGATTAAGTTAAACAGGAAATGCTACTTCTCTTTCAAGATATGAAAGCATATTTGGATTTAGCTCTTGTTTAGAAAAGGTTTGATTCCATTAGATTGCCTCATAAAATTGGGCAAATTAAAAGTCAAAGGTAATAAAAGATGACAAGTGCCATACCTAGAGTATCTGTTAACATTTCCTTGTAAAACAAAGTCAGTTACTGTAATCAATTTGGGTCGGACAAGCAAAAAGAAACAAACTGCATAAGCAAAAATTTTGGAGAAAAAGGAATCCAAGACTTAAGATATCTTAGGTGTGATTGTTCACAGACATTAGGAGAACGCTGATGAAATTTAGTGATAACAGGAAAACGAGATGTCAGCGTAGGAGGAAAAACTTGCTCAGAGAGGAATTGTTAACAGAGGAGTGAAGTGAGTCAGCACTAGTGGTACTGAATGCAAGGTGTTGCACTTGCATAGTCCCATGCTTCTGTGTCTTGGGAGAGTATCAGTGGGAAGTGACTTGAGGAGAATAACATAAAATTTTGAGGTGGTTTCAAAGTAATTGTGAATCAGCAATGATTATGTAATCATGAAAAAAAGTAAAGATGAGCCAAAGTATGTAGCAGAAATTCCACTCATGAGACAGCAAGATAAGAGCTCTATTATTTTGTTCATCTACTTATGTAAATGTACTTCAAAAATATATATATAATTTGTGTAACTTTTGTTAGACTGAGATGAGGAAATGGTCACCTTCTGTAGGTGGGAGAATGAAAGAGGAAAGCATTTCAAGCTGGAGATGCTACCTCAAAGAGAAGAAAATATATACCTGGCTAATGCATATATAACCCCTATCTGATACGTACACTGTCACTGGGTTTCTGTTTTTCGAACAGATTTTCAGTAAAGTAATAAGACCTGAATACAATAAACATCTCATTCACAAATTTATGCTCTGATCCTGGATAATAGGGGTTTGGACTTGACCTGGATGTGTCTTCCATTTGTGTAGTATTCATTATTTTGATAAGTGAGTGGATTAGAAGAACATTCACAGGAAAATATTACAACAGTATTGCTACCACAGATGGTGTGTTTTTTAAGCTCATGTGTTAATATACAATACTAGCCTGCAGAATTAGGGGTTGGTGTGAGTGGAAAGAGAAAGAAGAGTACACTGGCAGCAGGCTGGTTAGTGAGTCCTGTTTTTGTTCTGGTTGTGACCTATACTATTTACTGTTTAGTGTTTCACAAAGATCCATCTGTGGGCTGCACGTGTGTGTAAATAGCAATGTGCAGGGAACTGCATAACCACCTTTTTTTTTCTTTTCTTTTTTTTTTAGTATATCTAAATGTATATGTTGAAAATACAGGGGCTTTCTTAAATTTAGATGATATAAAGATGTGTACCCCCTTCTGTGAATATTTTTACATGAAATGTTTTTGCGCATGAGACCCTAATATTACTGTGTCTGTTTTTTTTTCCAGAGGTTGCCTCCATTTGAAACATTTTCTCAGGGACCTACACTTCAGTTTACTCTTCGTTGGACGGGAGACACAAATGATAAATCTACGGCTCCTATAGCTAAGCCTCTCGCAACACGAAATTCGGAAAGCCTCCCTCAAGAAAACAAGCCCAATTCTGTTAAACCTACTCAGACTATAGGTAAGCAAACTTTATTTGACACTGAATAGTAATCTGCTTAGCAGATTGGGCGTGTATAGCTTGTCCCATAATAATTTTCAAAGAATATGTGATACCAGTGTATAGCAAGCATTTTTATTGAACTGGTACATGTTTTAAAATATTAACAGAAATATCTTTGCTGTGAAACACTTTGAGATGACTGCAATATTCAAACATATATTAAAAAACCCTTGTCTCATTTTTACTTGCTGCATTGTTTAGCTCTTTCTGCCAAATACTCAAATTGTTGGAGGGATTGGGTTTTTTTGATTGTATACTGCAGTTCAGTTTAACTGAAAACTTCATAAACTGAAGTAGCTGTACAGAAGGTAGCATACTACTTGATAATAGTACTAATTATGTGAAGGAATTAGCCTGTGAATTTGTGATTAATGGTTCTGTTCCTTAATTGCAGGCATTTTTGAGTGACCTCTGTGTGTGTGTGTGTGTGTGTGTGTGTGCGTCTGTCTCTTAAATAGCTTTCTGTCTCAGTGTCATATTTAATCTGAAACTGCCCCTGGATTCCTAAATGTCAGTGGTGGATAACCTAGATATTACCTTTACTTTGTCTTGCTCATAGTTATTTGTAACTTTAAATTGGAACACAATTGAAAAATTTAAATTATACAGAAGGTGGCAGTCTGCCCCATCACTGTTTAAGCACCTATGAAATATCTGGACTGTAGACTGACACCTGATTCACTTCAGAGTGGTCAGTGTTTTCAAGCTTGTAACTGGATTGCAGCTGGGTGTTTAACGAAGCTTCTGGGTCCCTATTAGCACTAATTATTTGGACTGCAATGGTTCTGATCTCCAGACTTGATTTCCAGGGTTTGTAGCAAAGCACTGCTTGTAAACAGTTGTATTGCTTAGAGTTTTGAGGTTCACCTGAGGTTAGTGCATTCAACAGCTTGTGCAGAATTGTATGTCAGTCTGGCTTTGTGTTGGTTGTAGACCTTTGAGATTTTGGAACTATTGTAGTGGCAGTAAGGGAAAAATTAACTTAAGATTGCTTTTCAGGAAGTGTCATTTATCTAGTTATTGCAGTGTATGTTTGAAAACCCCATAGGTAAACAATAGCTCATCTCTGATCAGCTTTTCAAAGAGTGGGAATTCTTTTCACTGTTTTTAGAGCTTTACTTTGTAGTAATACAAAAGTTACAGCAGGAAAACTTTCACTTTCACGGGCACAGAAGCCTCTGTCTAGGGCGAGCACTGAGGTCCTCAGCCAGCCTGTAGACATCTTTGTCTTTGGGTAGTGTACAAGACTATTCAAAGTGCAACTGATGGCTGTCTTCTGAACTGAATATTTTACCTGACCTAGGGATTGCAGACATCTAATTTCTTCCTAAATCAGAAGGGATGATTGGCACTTAGAGCACGTAAATACAAAGTAGTTCCCAGTAGAACAAGGCAACAGAAACAGGGAAGTTTTCAAACTTTCAGTGTTGTTCTGACTTCCTTTTACTTCCTCATACCAGGCCCCTAGTATCTCAGAGTTTCTTGGAGACCTATATTGTAATGTTAGGCAGCTTTTATGCTCAGACTTGCACAAGAAATGACTGTATGTGGCTAACTCACTAAGGTGTGTATGAGTTTACTACATAATAAATATATGGGGGTATGGAGAGGCTGCATTGCTAGTTTACTAATGGAACACTTTGTTGCATCGGAGAGACTGAGTATTCCAGTAAACTGGCAAAGTTACAGCAAGTGTTACCTTCTAGCAGACTCTTAATACAAGAGTAATATGCAAGCACAGTGCAAAGCCCGGTGTTGGAGGATATTTCTGATACTCATACACTTTTCAGTCTCTGGGTTCCAAAAAAGGAGGAGAGTGGAAAAATAATCAGAATTTTTTATCCATTAAGGGTTCTGATAGTCAAAGAACAATAACCATGCATCTTTCCTAAAGATGTATGAATTTGGTGTTGTCATTTTACTTTACTCTGGCCTGTTTCCCAGGCAAATGAGTGGAATGAAGACCTCAAAGACCCTCTAAATGTGATGCTATACACTATGCTGTAATTGCAAAGTGCTCGAAATAACTGACCAGTGGAATTCTAACTTTTCTGATGTGGTACAGGCTGAAGTGTGTCAGGCTGTCTTTCATACAGAAAGAGGATGAAATTGCCCCCTTTTCCCAGAATATTTAATGTAGAATAAGTGCATTTTCTAAGAGATTCTCTTGTATCAGTAGAGATTGTTCTGCCTTTTCACCATTCAGAAACAAGTAGTTGTCACCATTTGTTTTCTCCTGGGGTAAACCTACTTAAACTTACTTAAATATGTGTTTGTTCTTGTTAATTATATGGAATGAAATTATCTTACTGAGAAAAAATGTATAAAAACACTAAGAGACATCTGAGCATTGCCATTACAATAAATAATGTTAGTAAGTGTTTGAGGGTAAGAGTTAAGGGTTGGCATGTCAGTTAAATATTTTGTATTTTACTTGTATTTCATTTTTTTGTCTGTTGTGAGACTTGAACTTCTGAAATTGCTTAAATTCAATGTGCTTTCACATGGCTGCACTAAAAATAGTATTTATTTTGGTATTTCCCAGCCACCCTCTGCTTTCAGCTGCGGCTAAAGAAAATGTTGCTTTTTACCTGATGATTTTTTTAAGTTCTCTGAAAGATTCTTCAAAACTGGGGCTACATTAGGTGTTTGAGTGGTATTTTACCTGTAAGTTGTTGAAGGAAGCTCAGCATCAAGCCTTTTTGCTTGCTGTTAGGAAGAGCTACCTAAACCATAGTTCACTAGTGTTACCCGTTCCCTCCAGAAGAAAGGTACCCTTCACAGAACTTCCATAGTCAGATAAGAAATGTAATGTGTTTTCCCCATGCACACACACACACAAAGCAGAAATGCATGTCTATCCATGTTCTTTTTTCAGCTGTGAAAGAATCCTTGCCAACAGATCTTCAAACAAGAAAAGAGAGAGATGTTTTAAATGAACCTCGACAAAAATTGCGAATATTTTACCAGGTATTGAAAATGAGTGTTAGCAGGAAGAGAAATAGAAAGTGAAAATTGCATGGAATTAAAATGTTCACATCTCTTCCGAGTTGGGTGCAGCTTTTAGTTTTGTCCATAGAGCTATCTTATGTGTAGTCTCAGAGGATGCCTTAAGGGGTTGCAGATTCACGTATTAAGAGCCGTTCCACGTATTTCTTCTTACAGGAAGTATTTTAGACAATCTTCCCGGGGCCATAGCTGACATGTCTTCCAAAATACAAAGGGCATCTCCCATTAGACACCTGGAGGGGGGATAGGTGGTTTTCTTCTATGGAAAAAATTCTTGAAATACCATTGTTTCAGTACACTGAGCTGATCTAATGTTCGTAAGAAATGATTACAGTGGAGGTTTTCTGAAGTGATGTCCAAGTTGATTTTATGGGTGGAAGGTTAATGAATGAAATGTATTTGGTGCTAATATTTTTTATTTGTTTGCATCAGTTCCTTTATAACAACAATACGAGACAACAAACTGAAGCCCGAGACGACTTGCATTGTCCGTGGTGCACACTGAACTGTCGTAAACTGTATAGTCTACTCAAACATCTGAAACTCTGTCACAGCAGATTTATCTTTAATTATGTTGTAAGTGATCTTATTGCTTATTAATATGAAATATAGTACTGTCTGTAGTAAATACTGTACTGCATAGACTTCATTGCTAGCCTGTTAAGTTTTAGGATTGTATCTACAGGTTAAATGCTACAGGTTAAACTTAATTCTTTGAATTTAGTCAAATGAATGTTTGTATGTTACTGGCATAATTAAAATTTGTAGGGTTTTTTTTCCCCTCCCCTCTGTGGTCACTGGAAGGTGAATTCTGGCTATAGCTGTTGCTTTTGCATTAGTTATTCTTTTTATGTGATGTAGTAAGCAGTGTGATTTATACTTGGTTGGAAGTCTTTTGAGGCTTTAAGAAGGCAGTAAATATTTAAAATCAGTATTAAATTTAGTTATGCTGATAAGGACCTGTTCCTACCAACTGACTGAACGAAATTCCTTTACTACTACTAATTTCTAGGCTGTTTGCAATCTTCTGCTAGTATTGTCTTTTAATTTATAATCACTTCTATTCTAAGTGGTTTTAATACTTAACAGTAAAATGGTATACAGAGCAAAGCAACTTAAATGGTGTAATTTGTTTGTAGAGGTTAAAAATGACTTCGATGTTAAAGGGAACTAGAGCTATGTGAAGTTATTGATAGGGTGATATTTCAGGTATTCAGAATTTAAAAGGTTACTTGATTAAACCTTCTGGGGTAGTCATTACTGTTTGCTAAATATACTTAAAATTATCTGTTTCAGTATCACCCAAAAGGTGCTAGGATAGATGTATCTATCAATGAGTGTTATGATGGCTCCTATGCAGGAAATCCTCAGGATATTCATCGCCAACCTGGATTTGCCTTCAGTCGCAATGGACCAGTCAAAAGAACTCCTATCACACACATACTTGTATGCAGGTGGGTAGATTTAAAAGCAAGTTCATCTATGTTTGTGTGGTATAGCATATGGGCCAAAATTCATGAAACTAGCAGGATCTGTTAAGTCATAGCTGCACATAAGCAGAGTGTTGAATTTTCCCTATCACTAAAGTACAGTGTTTTTTTCCTGACTAGATAAAATGGTGGTGAGGGATATCTTCACCTGTGATTTTTCTACATCTGCTTATTTTCTTCATGTGGTACTTTATCTTAGAACTTTTGTTATCCAAAAGGTGTTTTTTTTTTCTAATGGGCTATTTCACTAGTGGTAATTTTTTTTCAACTTTTCTTTGCAAGCTAGAGCCTAAAAAGATGGTGTGTATTAATCTGTCACAGCAGTTAGTATTTGCCTATCTTGACTTGATAGATGAAAGTAGTTACTTTTTTTCCTTCTGCTAGGCCAAAACGTACGAAAGCAAGTATGTCAGAATTTCTTGAATCTGAAGATGGAGAAGTGGAACAGCAACGAACATACAGCAGTGGACACAATCGGTTATATTTTCACAGTGATACATGTTTACCTCTCCGTCCACAAGAAATGGAAGTAGACAGTGAGGATGAGAAAGACCCTGAATGGCTACGGGAGAAGACTATTACTGTAATTATTCCATTTATATAAGATGATTCTAAATGGATTTTAGTTTTTCAAATACGGTATGCAGTTGTTGTGGGGAACAAATGGGCTGTATATATAATGAAAACAGTGCTTTCACTTTGAGAATAAGTAGAACATTTTATGAAGTTAAACCACTAACATCTAGTATGTTTAATGATATAAATTCATGGAATCAGAGTGTGTGTTTTCAAGTATGCCTTTAGTTATAAATTTAGCTCAGTCCTCATGATCCTAAAAAGTTCTTTATTCACTGTTTGTGACACTAAAAGAGGAGATCCTGGTATCACAGGAATGCACGGTGGTACATGTATAATATGGAAATAATTTAGCATCATAGATCTGTATGTGATCTGACTTTGTTCTGACCCTTCTGATGTAGTACCTTAATCTTCAGAAGTAGTTATTTCTGTGATGTATAGGTGGCATAAGCTGGAATTCTGACGTTTTTCCTTTTTTTTTTTTTTTTTTTCTCTCCTTTCTCCCTTGTTTTGAATCTCTCCAGCAAATTGAAGAATTTTCTGATGTTAACGAAGGAGAGAAAGAAGTGATGAAATTATGGAATCTTCATGTTATGAAGCACGGGTATGTTGCTGTAATCTTAGTTTTGATACAAATGATGTATATTTGGTTGATTTTTGTATTGCATTTCACTGAGCAAGTAAAATTAATTTCAGCTGTTTAGGAAAGGTTCGTTAAAGGATGATCTGCTAACATGCTTTCTATTCTTTTAAGTTTAAAAAATCTTGTGTGTGGTAGCTCTATGGCTTTGAAAACAAAAACATGGCAGATACTTGAGACTCTGTAATGGAAAATCTGTGCAGTTATATTGATAAACCATGTTGTAAGGTATCTTTTATTTTTGAAAATGTTTTAACTTGCATAATGATGGATTTCTAATTTGACAGGTTTATTGCTGACAATCAAATGAATCATGCCTGTATGCTGTTTGTTGAAAATTATGGACAGAAAATAATTAAGAAGAACTTGTGTCGAAACTTTATGCTACATCTGGTCAGCATGCATGACTTTAACCTCATTAGCATAATGTCAATAGACAAAGCTGTTGCCAGGCTTCGAGAGATGCAGCAGAAGTTAGAAAAAGGAGAATCAGCCTCCCCAACGGATGAGGAATCTTCTGAAGAACAAAGTGGGACGACAAATGGATATAGTGAAAATAATGTGAGAGAGAGAATTTCAGAAATGGATAGCATCTCAGGTGTCACAAAACAGAGCAAGAAACAGAAGCTCTGAAGTCAAAACTCAAATGCCATTCAACGGACAAACATTGAAGTGACATTCTAGGGTGCATGAGTTCTATAAAGAATTACACACACAAAATACAGAGATTCCAAACAGGCACTGCTGGATGGAAATAAATGATTTCAGCAAGGATATTGTTACAACAGGGTTTCTATTCAGTTAATTATGCAAGTACTACATGTATATTGGTTTTGGTGATGTAATGACAATATTCTAAGAGTTTGAGCATGAAGAGCAATATGAAAATCTTTTTGTAATTTTAGTAATTAGTGTCTTAAGAACTTTATGGAATTTACATAATTTAAGTATATGTAAAACAATTTTTATATTAAGATTTTTGCATCTGTATCTGGCTGTTTTTTCCTACCATGAAGTTGCGGAACATCGGGGGAAGGGGGTTGGGATACAGTTTATGCTTTTCTTATTTAGAAATTCTCCAGTTAGCTTTTTGTGAAAATAACGTCTCACTATTTAAAGTTTAACCTTGATCCTTGTATTTGAAATCATTTATCAATTTGATCGTAAATTACAAATTAAATCTTTTTTACACACTAAAATTATGAAATTTTGCAAACTTAGCACTTCCTTTGTCTTGTGCCTGTTTGGAAAGATCTTGGCTTTTCATGTTACAGACACAGTGAAGTACCACCTTGGCTTTTTGAGGTTACCAGCAGTTTGGTTTTCGTGGATAATTCTGATGTATTGATCACCCAGTGTACCATTTTAAACTTGAACATTAGCTCCTTTATATTTTTATTACACATTGACACAGCTACACAAACTATTTGATGTGAACCCCTTAAACTGGGGCTGTGCATCATAGTGTGCCATGCTAAAGCCGAGAGTCTATCGTCAGTATGTAGGCATTACGTCGATTTGCTTCTTTGGAAGTTTATGCCTGCTGTTTTGCCTGAGTACAGACTGCAAGTCCAGGCCATAGGTTTAGCTTTGGCTTTTGAGATGCCACTCTTGAGGGAAAAATGCACTGTAAAATTGGACCAGAAAATGTGTTGCACTTCTTATGCAAGTATTCTGTGATGTATTGTATTCAATACAGATACTAAGATGCTGACTAAACTATATTTGAGCAGTTTTGCACTGCTGTTAACACATTTTATGCATACGTTTACAGATTTTTTCCAATGGAAAGTGGTTTCACTACTGGTACAGTATCAGCACCGAAGGGTTTATTCCAGCAAGCACTGTGGTTGAGTGACATCACCTCAATTTTTTATTATCCTTAAGATATTGCATTTTTCATATTCTTTATTTATAAAGGAACAATGCTGCTGTAAATACAGGTATTTTTAATTTTTTATTTCATTCCATCACCATGAAATGCAGTTCCCTGTTTGTTTAAGGGGTATATAAGCTTTCTAATGGTGTCTTCAGAAATTTATAAAATGTAAATACTGATTTTGATGGTCCTTAAGATGTGTTTAACTGTGAGACTATTTAACTAATGGTGTGGATGTGATTTGTCATCCAGTATTAAGTTCTTAGTCACTGATTTTTGTGTACAAAAATAGGAAAGAGGGAAACTGCAGCTTTCATTACAAACTTCTTGAATTTGCCAGCTCTCTGAGTTTTAGCAAACTCTAATTATGCCTCTGGATAGTACATCAAGCATTTCTCTCTGGCTTTAATTTGCTAAAGCTGTGCACATATGTAAAAAAAATAGAGTATTTTAGGGGAGATGTAGTTCTAGAATTATTGCTTATGTCATTTCTTAAGCAGTTATGCTCTTAATGCTTAAAAGAAGGCTAGCATTGTTTGCACAAAAAGTTGGTGATCCCCCCAAAAAATAGTAATGAAATTACTTCTGTCCAGTAAACTTTGTATGTCATGTCAATTTATAATAAAAGCTGAAAAAATCCCTTTGTTTTCTATTTATAAAGATGCCTTTTCTATATGTACCTTTGAGAGATTTTTGAAGATATCATGTAAGCTGGTTAAAAAGCATTTGAATGGTACAGTAGATGTAAAAAACAAAACAAAACAAACAAGTTCAGTTGTTTAAATGAACCATTGTTTTTACATTAAATGTTTTATTTGAAATCGGCTTTTGTACATAAAGTTCAGTAATATAAAATCTGCCATGATGGTTGTCCAGTCATTTTGTGTGCATGTAGAAAGGCCACAAGCAGCAGCTAGTATAAACTTCCTCTTCTGCTTGTCTGTTTAAATTCACATTAATATGCTTGTCAGACTTCTACAACGGTAGCTAAGAACCTGACTAGTCCTTCCGTTATCCTTAGTGTCTACATAAATTACCAAGTCCATGGCTAGATTATGAAAATTTTACTTCTCCTTTCTTGGGGGTAGAACAGAATACCTGAGATTTAAGTTGTGTGTATTACTGCTTAGAACTGTAATTTATCTAACTGAACCAAAGCTACATGAATGAAGCACATCACTGTTGCTGTTTCAGTTGTAAAAATAACAAAGTGACCTGTGTTTTTTTTTTTTATGCAAATAGTTAATGTTTCAAATAGTTTTTGCAGGATGTAACCATGCTTTAATTGGAGTTGAGTTTTAAATCAGTCTCTATGCTTCTCTAGGATTGTAAGGGAAGAATAGTTTAGGTAATATGGAACTGAGCAAGAGGACTTGCACTGCTCATCAGTGTGTCCTGGGTGTTGAACAGCGGACACTGAAAACCTTTTTCTCTGCTAAAAATAATTTAGATGCTAAAATAGAGGATATAATGGCTAGATTCTGTAAACAGCAGACTGCAGTTGTCTAATGTGCCTTTTTCTCTTTAACTGGCAAAGGCTCTTTAAATTTAGCCTTTAATATGTTCACAGCAGATTTCTGTGATCTTTTATACTTGGTGGTAACTTTAACACAATAGGTCTGTGACCTGCAAGCTGGAAGCTAATGTTTGATGTTTCTAATTCAGTGCATTAAATACTATATTCAGAATTGTTAGCTGGATGTAAGTTGTTAACCTTCAGTGTACGTTGCTGCAAGTGTCTTGACTGTAGTTACTGCTTTGGTCTCTGAAATTTTGGGGGGCAGATTTACTAATAACTGACATATTTTGAACTGTTGGAATTAGAGTAATTGCTACCATCCTATGTCCTATGTGCCACCTCATCAATTTGATTATACCTTCACTGAGGATCAACAGTATTGTCAAAACTGTCCTCTCAGCATGGTTCCTACCAAGTTAAGTATTTCTCAATCCACAGAACATTTTGGTGCCATCATCAACCAGTGCCTGAGTGAAGGTGCTCCTGATGGACCAGATCCTGCTTATAAATCTGATAGTCCAGGGCTGCACACCCCAAGAAAGGAGCTTTGGATGAAGTAGGTAAGTTTCTCCTTCCAAGACTGTCTTACTGCTGGGATACCTGCAGTACCCAAGCTACTTGATTGGAGACTGAAGATGCATTTTTTCAGGAGAAATACTCAGACTCTTATTAAGCAGGAGCTTCATACGAATGCTGTGTTTATGAGGGCTTGCTGCCCTGTCAGCAAGGTTATTTCATGAGTTAAGTTTCCTTTAAAAGAAACCAAAGAAATGGAGCTGGCATCAGAAAGCAGAAGTAAACGATGTGAAACTGTATGTTCAATATGGACTTTATTAGAAGGGGATTAAACAACGTTGCTTCTTGATCAGGCAGTAATGGTGGCCAAAAACTACTGTGTAGAAGAGTTGAACCATTCAAAGCAACTCCAAATATGTGGCAAGAGTAAAATGGAGTAAAGACGAGCTGTGGTAGAGTATTGAGGAATGTAGTTGTAAAAAAAAAGGGGGGGGAGGGGAAGTGTAAGAAAATGACTGTAGCTGTGAGTTTAGAGCTAAACTTCACAGAGAAATGAAAGTAACTGCAGAAATGAGGAAGCTGAAGAGTAACTTTTTTGGAACTTCTGATGGAGTAAAGGTGAAAGTAATGGAAACAGAAGCTCTTAAACGTGGGTGCAGCGCTACAGATTACCTCTCTGATGGCTGTGGCAACTGAGCTCGCCAATATGCAGCTTTGTACCCCTGATTAACAATTTACTAAACCACACAGTTGAGGGATAAAACTTTATTAAAAAATATTCAAATATCACTTGACACAAATGTCTTAGTTGAGGTAAGTGAGTGCTCTAGCTTCAGAAAACACCTTTCAGGATTTCATAAGCAGTTAACACTGTTGCTTGCAAGGCTCCAATAGCTAGAGGGGAAAGACGGCGAAGAAAGCGTCAAGTCTTTTATCTATCTAAACTCTGTTCTAGAGAAACAATTTTAGCCATTTTAATCCAAGCCTCTTCAGAGTTTTTTAGATACCTATTACTCAGGTCTTTCACCCTGAGCTTCTTTACCCCTCCCGAATTTAAAAGGTGCAGCTCTAAGAGGCAGCTGAACAGTACCTACTCTGTATTTCAGGCAGCAAGTCTTACACTGTTTAAAAAAAAAAGAACTGGCAAGCTGGCCCTGTTCTAGATACAGCTAAAGCATATTTAGCCTATTGCCATCCTCAGCCCTCAGGAGGAGCTGAGGGGCTCCTGCACTAGCCCTTCACAGTCATCTTAAGCTGCTTCGTGTGTATGTTCTGCACAAAGCGGCACGGTGTGACCATCTCCAGAAGTACCTGAAGTGAAGATTTACACTTCGTGTTCTAAAGCGCTGGTCCGTATCTCCCAGGGCAGTAGTCTATCAAGCAGTCTGACTAGCCCCTCGAAAAGCAGATGAAAAGGTACCTGACCCTTTGGTACCTTGAAAGTGTAGATTGCTAATTTAGCTTCCATAGAGTGAAAATACTAGGATACTAGTACCTGCACTAGTACATCTAGCAATAATAAAATAAATCTTCCTCTACTTAACAGTGGTGATAGCTGCTAGCTACAACGCTGACCTGACCATCTCTGAACAGGACGGATCCTATTTGACCATCCCCTGCGCTTTCCTAGCTATAGCGAAGGACCTGGATGTGGGATACAGTGCGTTGCCGAAATGCTCCTCGCAGGCTAGCTGCGAAGGAGCCCCAGGAGTACAGCGTAAGCCGGGATCCTCTGACTCGCTAACAGTGAAGTAGTTAAGCATGAGGAGCTGAGAATACAGCAGGCTTTTCTTCGCTATCACTGGCTAATGTCACCTGCAGCTGTCCAGTCATCTTCTCTTTGTACTTTACAGTAAATTAGAATTTAACTGCCATATACATGTTTTTTTGCATACATTTGGATCTATTTTTTTTTCCTTTAAATGGCATGAATGCTAGCCTCTGTTCTCTTTTGAAATTCTCATACCCCCACTACAGCTGTCTAGGTGAAAAAATTCAGGGACTATGGCGAAACTTTTTGTATTGATAGTTTGATCATAAGGGATATTAATCTAATTAAGGCTTTTTATGCTAGCATAGAGGGCTAATGCAGCATGTTAACACTGAACAAAGAGTGTAGAATGATTGTCTAAGTCTTTATAAAAAATACTGCTACTCTAACATGCATATATATATATATATATATATATAGATTTACTGATCTTGAGGTAAGAAGGCCTCTTTAAAGCCCTCAGCATTTCTTTAAAATAGTCTTTAAATCCAGTAGTATTGCAAATGAATCTTTTGACCAGGAATAGGACTCTATTTGAGAAGTGCAGTATTCTAAATCTCATTTGCTATTAAGGCAATACTGGTAACGTTATATAGCTTTTTAAAATAAAAGTTGAGTAATTCACAGGAAATTCTTACCTGTGTCCCCCATCTAATAGCATGGGATGAATTAGCACTATCTGTCTGCTCCATTTTGAGTGGGCTAAGTCTGTGCCAGCAGGGTCTGTCTTAAGCCCACAACCACCCCCCCATCTCCACCGACTCCTGACCCGGATCCCCAGCCCCAGCCGGCTCTGGCCGCGTGCTACTGCTCAGCCCAGGCTCTCCCCAGCGCTTGGCACATCAACCTGCACTAGTGCACTTGAACGCGAGGGGTTCGCTGGCATCTATTCTGCACACGCTGTTTGGGATTTCCAGGAATCCCCCGTTCCATTTGTCTCTGTTGATGGACAGCAGAAAGCAAGGTCATCTCCAAGTCTTCCAAGGGCTCCGTGAGGAATCACGGCTGCCACCTGCATGTCATGCCTGAAGGGTAAAGCAGCAAGGCCTGCTCCCATGTAGCCAACCAAGCAGAGCAGAGCTGGGGGAGACCATCCTCCCCTAAGCGCTGGTCTAGTTTGTCAGACAAGTGTCAGCATTAAAGTGAAAAGGCAAGCATCACCATGCAACTACTCTAGAAATTATTTTTCAAGTGACAACATAGAAAACAGTTCAAGAAATATCTGGAAATAAGGCACTTGCATAACAGTGAGACTTTAACAGGCAGGCTACATATTTAAAGAGACACTTTGGCTCAGACATCCTTGTTCTGGGAGAATGAACAGTACCGTGCATGGAAGAAATTGCTGTTGCATGCAGTACCCGCTACCTGTTTAGATTAAGGCAGTATTGTGTACAAGGAAGCATGACAGAACATCACCACAGTAAATACTTTGTGGGGGAGTTTTTTTTTTTTTTTAAGTGGTAGAAGTAAAACTTTGGTCCATTAACTCCAACCCCCCAAAAGTTACAGGCTTATTTCACAGAACAGCAGCATCAAGCAAAGTTAATTCCACACAAGCGTACCCTGAGACTAGAGTACAATGAAATACTGACGAAAAAAAATCAAGTCTGGAGAGGGGAAGAAAAAAAAAAAAAGTCTTTGTGGACTGTTTAAATTAATTTGCCTAAGCAAACGCCTGTTTAACTTTTTCCAGAGTAACAGATCAAATGTTTCACAATTTTTTTTAAATGAATCCAGTAGAAAGTACAATATAGTGGAGTTCAAGTAATATAAAGACAGGTTTTTGTTTACAGATTGTTGATATCAAACAGCTGGAAACCCAAATTTTAATATTACATTTTATACCAAGAACAAGAACCTCTTCACTTGCTTGGGCTGCTAGAACACCAAAACCTTCCAGCCTGGGTATGAGAACGAACATCCAAAATACAAAGAACCACAGCATTGATCAAGTACCCAGTCAAAGACCACTTCCCTGTTGTTAGAGCTAATGGTTACTCTAAGCTTGAAGTTGCCTCCCTCGTTGCTGGAAGGCCCTAACTGCACAGCCTCCATGTCAAACGTCACAGTCGATCCAGAAGTGACTGCAGGCAGTTGGTTTGTCATCTCTTTCCCATTTACAAATACTGCCCCTGAAACGGCCAAGATACCAAACATTATTTCTCACTTTCAGCATGTACTAGAGGTGCAGTGCTACGACTCCCTGTTGTTGCAAGTTACAATACTGCAAAAGCAGGAGAAGGAGACTCATGATCCTACCAAAGATTTTAACTGCAGAAGGCGAATGTACTCAAAATACAGTTAAAGTTGCATGTGTGTTATCCAGGATGAGGGCTAAGAAGAAAGAGCTTTTGGAATAAAGGGATTATGCTCTTCAGTTATGTGATTCAAACTCACCGTTCGTGCTAATGCACACAGCTTTATCCCGCTGCAAGGAATCGTAGCCGTTCTGCTGCTCCACGCATACCCCTAGGCTGTCTCGTCTGTCTGGCTGACCCACGGTTTCAATTCTACCAAGCAAAAAGTGAAGTCAGACCCTCAAGTTTTAAATCAAAATAAACAATGAAATCTAGACAATAAGACCCTGTCATACCAGACCTCTGTATTGCTGCTCCAGGATTTTCAACAAAGTCATCCAGCTTTGGGGGAGACCTCTCGAGTGACCAAAGGTCCTACCAGCCCTTCCAACAGTTCCGCTGAGCATCGCTGTAGCCATTAGTCTGTACAAAAGGTGAACCTGCCGCTTTCAAATTTTCACTGCCATTTAATAAAACTCTCTGCTATTACAGCTTACGAGTCTTATGAAATGATTTCTAGTTGCCTGAAATGTATCTTAAGAATCAATATGCATAAAACTACAATCTATAGTTACCTATAACAGATTACTGGTTTCAGTAACTGTTTCTGTAGTTTCAGCAAATATTTCATAAGTAAGTATTCACATGCTCAAAGGAAGCCTGTTATTAAAGCTACTTTTTTGATTTCTCAGCAATTCTGCTATACAGAGGGAATCTGTGTGGGGGGGGGGAGAAGGCTGATGGTGTTTTTTCTTTTTTTCTTTTCTAAGGTGCTAAATCATACTTTGAAGAGAGCCCGAATGACATAGAAAACTCAGTTTTACTAACAAACCAACTCAGCCGGTCTTTTTCAGAAAGCAGACTGGGTTGTTTTCATTACAGCATAAGAGAAAAAGCAGCGCTGATACTTTGTTGTTGCCAAACAACAGGAAAACTTAAGCAAAAGCTTTAAGAACTGGAAATTAAATTGAGCACTGGACTGGCACACAATGAGTAAATTCTTTGAAGATAAACATGGAAGATCAGACTGGAACCGTGTTTTACTTTCGCACTCCATTACGTTTTTCAATCTCCTAGGAAACGTCATTAAGATAGCAAGAGCCTCCTGTTGTAAAGCAAAGCAAAGCAAAAAAAAAATGAAATAAAATAAAACACCCTACAAGCTTTTAATGTGGAAGCAATCCACAATGTTTTCCCAAAACAACTTTAAACTAATTTTACAATTCATTTTGGTACTATATTCTAGATTTTAAACTCAGTCACTAGTAAAGTCTCATAAACAGCTATTATCTGTAAACTTGAGAGGTAAAGCCTTCGTACATAAGGTAAATAATTAATTCCACCCCCAGTTAAAGGAGCCTTTTGTCAGTTTTGGATTGGAAATACCCCCCCCAAAAAAAAAAAAAAAGAAAAAATCCACTAAAGTGTAGGAATTCTATCGTTTCAATTTGTACCCACTCTTACTTGTTCATTTATATAGCCCCTATTTTTGCAGAACACTGTCAGAGTAACATGGACCTGGAGCACTATGAAGAAACAACTGTCACACGAGGAACAGGACAGAAAACCTCTGAGGCAGGACCAATAGCACGCCTAAAGGCGAATGTTTACGCAGGAGTCAGTCCAATACCCCCTACATTTATTAGGTTCAGCTTCCTCGGTGGTAGCAACACTGAATCCAGGCTGTAGCCACATTCTGCACCATGCACTTCTGTATCCATCATACCCAGGCTTTCCAGTGGCAGGGCTACCTGCTCTCCCTCCCTACACTGCTTGCCTTACATACAGCCCATTCTGCACTCTGCAAAGTGAATATACAGGAAGTAGGAAAGACAAAACTTCCTTACACCATAAGGAAGCAGCTCGAAGTGTCCAAAACAACAGCCAACCTGTAATTCTTCTGTAGCTTCCCTCTTCTTGCATGCATGGGGAAGAGGGCCAGGATCTGGCTTAGGTCACCATTCCTTTCCTTACTAGATTTTGTTTTTTCAGCAATTAATAACCAGCCCTAGGCAAAAAAACTAAAGATGAGGGAACACTACAGAGCATCACTGTAAAGTCTCCTAAGCTTTGCTTTACTAGACTGGTATTTGCTACAATGTTAACAACTTTATTTTCCAGCCCCTATGATCCTTGGGGCTTCAAATTTTTTAAAAGCCTGCGGAACACAGGGTAGGAACAACGCTTAACAGAACGGTTCAATCCCTTCTCATTACTTCCAGTGCTGCAGAGTAAAAACTTGTGCCCCCACCACTGCAGTATTAGGACCCCGAACCAGTTCACCCACCACCAGTTTCCATTTGCCTCAGAGCACAGAAAAGTAAATCCACGGGCAATCAAATGAACTTCATTTCTGAATAGCTGTCAGTAGAGTTGGGGCAAGCTCCTGACAAAGTCTGTGCGATCTTTGCATAGCATCTGCTGGAGGATCTCAAATTGCTAGCCTGGCCAGACTGACTGCGGCTCCCTGCTGCAAGCAGAAGCTTTAGGGACAGCTGTGCAGCTGGTCTCCCTGAAGAAATATTCCCTCTCCTAAGTGCAACTCCCTGGAGGCTCCAAAGAAATAGAACTAATCTTGACCTAGATGCCTTACCTCAGAAGATATCTAAAGCAGTCTACCTTTAAAAAGCAGATACGAACTGTCTTTATCATAGCTTCACTTTTCACTGACCAGGCATGCCTGAGTCCTGAACGCACAAGAAGTTTACAAAGCTGCTTCACAAACATCTGTAATACGAACCTTGCTTACGTTTGCTCAGCAGGCCACTTACCCCCTTGTGAACATATCTTTGTTTCAATGGATGGAAAAAAGCCAAACGTCAAATACTACCTCTCACTGTTCAGCAAAACCTCATACACTTTGAAACAGACAGCTACTCTCAGGCCTGGAAAGAAAAACACAACCTATTTTTTAGGTTTTCTTCAATCTTAAGATTCATCTCATTACATCTCTTGCAGACATGTGCTTGTTAGTGCTCCACCATGCTGAAACAATCTCCTCTTGGAGGAAAGTCCATGTTACCAAACTAAAGCAGAAGATTTTCATGTGTTACCAATAAAAGAAGATAAAAGACACTGGTCTGAAACAGAACCAAGGGAAACCTCAAAGTTCTGCCTTTAATTGCACAGGCACTTCTGAGCCAAGAGATATTAAATCTAACAACAGATTTCAAATGGAAGCTTTCAATCCTTTTATCCCATCTCAAACAAGGCAGCTGAATACATACTTATATTACAACCATTTAAAGTCAAGATAATTCACTCTCAGGAAGGCAGAAATGAAAAGCTATGGAATAAATTATAAAAATACCATAAACAAGCCTCTTAAGTTGCCTTTGAGGATTGCTTACTGTACAGCAAGAACAGTTTTATTTAACCAGAGGAAAAGGGAATACAGCTTCAAACTCTTTGAGGTCTAAATTACAACTGATATATCCACAAGAAGTTCCTCCTACCCAGTTAAGCAGCAGCATCTCAGGGATACGACTGAAAGCAGCAAAGATGCCAAGGCTTTTAACCTCATTTTGTATCAAATTAAAAGCCTGTATTTCACAAGATACCTTCTCCCCTCAAGAACTTCTAATGCCAGTTGCAAACAGTATTGTCATCAGCACTCCAATTGTCTCAGAGGTTAGACACACCAGTGCCAGACTGTCGTTCTTGCCTGTGCCAACACAACATGTCTCCAAGGACACAAAGCAGGTGGACACTCAGGGAAGGAAAGAACTTGGTGGTAGGGCAGCTTACCCAAAGCTGAACAGAATCAATGGAAAACCTCCCCTAACTTCTGATTAGACAGCAACAGCTGCTACAAAAACTAAGAGGAAAACAAGTTTTCCATAGATATGGAATATGGCTTAGCATGGCCTATTTTTTGCTACCCCGCAGGAATTCTCTCTAGCTTCTGTTCTAGACAGGTGTAGATCCTATCTACACATCAGGTGTTGTCCCAAAGATTGAGGAAGTAGAAGATAGAAAAGTTGAGAATTCACACAGACGTGCTATCTTGACTGGGGCTGTGCTGATGTAAAACACGCATCAAAATTCACATTTGCACACAATCCAAAGGTAACAGACTAGAGAAGGCAGGTTGGTTCGCAGCAGATGCGCCAAATGAGCAATCCAGAAGTACTTGCCTGAATGTTAATGTCTGCCCACAGAAGTAAGTAGGAGCTTTGGAGTAGAGCACGCCACATGACTGAGAATCATTTCGAAGCGCTATGTTTCTTCGACTGCTCAAACTGTAGCCCTCCAAACCAGTTGTCCATTCTTCAAAGAAAAATAAAAAGGATGAACACCAACTAGACTAGATACCTTACTTCTTAAGGTTTACCTCTTACAAAGCTTAAGTTACATTAAGAACAGGGGCTGTTTTCCCCTTCCTCTGATGGAGAAATTTCTTTTTCAAATCATTTACAATTACAAAAATATATATATATATATATATTTCCCAGCTCGTAGGGTTCGTTAGAAGTTTACTCTTTGCTGTGATCCCTAGGAAGTCATACTGTACGCAAACAAAAACTTCTGTGACTCAATGCCCTTAAAAATTTGAAAGCGAAGATAAAACTGAAGTTTTCTGTCCCCAGCCAAGATAAGAACGAGTTTTACAGATGGATTATAAACATGTCATGTGAACATAGGTCATAAAAAATGCTGAAGTAGGGGTAGGAGACAAGGAAAAAAGAAAATTTTCATTTTTCTCCTATAAGCACTGGCTAAGTCCACCTGCTTTTTCATCAATCTCTTGTTATTAAGCTCATTTCTCAGAAGAGGGTAACACCCTCCTACCTTAAGGAGAACAAAGTCCTCAAGCTAACACAGGAACTAGACAAAAGCTGAAACAGCTCAGATTCTCTACTTCTCTTTGCACTCAGAGCTCAAATGAACCGCAGAGAAAAAGAGCTGCCCCCACCTCAATAGTAAGTCTGAACACAGCCCACATTTATTTCATAAAATATGAATCATAAAAATGGTGAACAATAAAGTTGTGCACTGACAGTTTCCAAGCTGACACACTGAGCGATCTGATGGAAATGCTCACTATCACTCATACCACAAAGCTGAAATCCAAATTAAGCAAAGGCTAAACTCTAGTATGGAAGACTAGATAATGCATCAGGTATTACACACATACATTGCAGGTCAGAAAACCCCACTATCAGACAAAAAATGCTCCATAAATCAGACAGAAAACAAGCTCCAAAAATCATTCAACTATAGACCTTCAGGAGTCCTGCACAGATGTCATCGACCTAAGATGAAGATAAATAGCAGTGAAGCAGTACCATGGGGAACTAGTGTGGTATGGCCAATTTGAGGAACACTCCATGGACTCCACTCCTGCCGTCCATCTCCTCGGGCACAGACTCTGAACTGGTAATCGACGTTAGGATCAATATGCAGTACAATGAACTCTGTCTCTGAGCCAACATATACATCTTCAAATTGACTGGCAGTGCTCTTACGATATTGCAGTCTGTAATCTTGTGGTATAAAGTCATCATCCACCTAGAGAAACATTTATTACATAAATGAGAGGCCCCGCTCTTTTCTTCCCCCCTTCCATCTCTGAAACGGGACATGCTAGCATAGTATTGCAGGCTGCCACCAAAGGTGATTCAGAGTCACAAAGTATTTAAGAACAGAAAACATGTTCCAGAAAATAAAATCAGAGTTTGAGCTAACTATTACAAAAGGAAACACAAAAATGATTTAATTGCAGTTAAACAATATCTGTAGAAGAGATGTTTATCCAAAGGCTTTTCAATCTAGCAAACAAAGATGTAACACAATCCAGCAGCCAAAAGTAAAGACAAATTTGGAAAAGAAATTCAGTGTTAATTTTTAACAGCAAAGGGAGTTTGCTATTATCTTTATTAAATTGTTCTAGAGGATGATTTCCCATTCTCTGGTATTACAAAATCAAAAGAGAAAGGGTTTTTTTTTTTGGAGGGGGAGAAGAAAAAAAAAGTCTCTACTATCATTCAAACATGAACAAAACTCAGGAAAATCCTTAGCACAGGCAATCAGATTAGATGCCACCATAGTGCCTATGGTTTTATAATTTGAATACACATCCTTTGCAAGGTAAGGTGACCAATGGCTGGCTGTTGCTAGAACAAAAAAAGTTTGTTTCATGCTGCTAAGGAACACAGAGCTGTACAATGACTAAACCACATCAGAGCATAGCAGTGATTTATTCAATAAAAATATTTCTCAAATATTGAAGAAAATCACTTGAGTATCTAATGCCAACATTAGAATATTTTTCTCTTTGCGTCCACTGTATCTCCCTAAGAACGCAAATGTATTTAGGTGTAAAGAATATAACAAAACAGGTTCGGCCTCCTCTAAATGAAAATACTGGTTCTTCTAAAGTGTCCTCAAAGGGGGACAAAAGCATCACGCCAGCAATGAAGTTCAGTCTCAATGAGCGCATCCAGTTATTGCTGCCACACAAATGAACTACATAGCTCCACAGCACAAATGGCTACATGTGAATCATATGTCAGAAACAGATTTTTTTTGAAACCAGGATTTTTGATGCCATTTTACCTCAGTCATGGACCACAGATATAATACTCCTTATTATTTATTTGTTTAGCTGGGTATAGTATCTGAAGGTGGCATTTCTTGCTTGTCCAATAGGTTCTAACTACACACAGGAGTGGACTATTCCTTTGAAAGCAGTAAAAAATTTAGAAAGAAATACGCATTTTCTGTTTATTTCAATAAAACACAAGTTTGAATGTTTTTTTTCCAGGATAGTCTACCCACCTTACACCATCGGACTAATATACCTCCAGGTTTCTCAATGAATTCCTCTAACTGTACAGGTGGGCGAGATGCTATGGTCCCATGTCTGAATATCTGATTTTTCAATATAGTAAGGAGGCAGTCATCCAACTGGGCAGACAAACAAGGCACATCGACCAAGGAGGGAACTTCTGGTAAGCTGAGAAAGGAAAGTGTGCCATAATGAATGGGGCCAGCTTCCACATATTCATGTGTCATCCATACATTTGAATCTATATAGACTTTGTGAGGAAAGAACTGCTGTGGAAATTGGCATGTGCATTTCAAACTTGAGACTCATAAAACATCCAGTGTTTCAGTTTCAACCAGACTGTCTGTTCCTCAGGAAATACTCTGAAATACAGGCTGTTCCATAGGGAGTGGTTTCATCATTCACGAATAAACAGCCTATATATCTACAGAATATACACAGGTTGAAAACTACTCCATCTGTGACTTCCAACTCGGTGAAACTCTACGAAATAAACAGGACAGCAACACCTCAAATGAAACTTCAACAGCAATGCAATGGAGGGCTTTTATTTTAAAGGAAAGAGATCCTCTATAAAGGAACAGCATATGTTCTCCTGCCCGACATCACTTCAGTGTGTCAGTATCTTACCTATCTAGCTGAATATGTAATGCTTTCTTTGTAAAGCTGCATAGTTTCTCATTCTCTTCTCCCACATCTCCATGGATTGCACTCTCTCCTGGAATCAAACGGTAAAAACATTCCTAATGAGAAAATGTCCAAGACATGCATTCTTCACTTCAAGGAGTAACCAGTTCTGACAGGAATAGCAAGTTAAACATGCAACATTCTCAGCACTTTTGCTAGACTCTTAACTAGAGAACAAAATTATAGTTAACAATATAAAGCCTATCTAGCAACTTTTGAAGCTCCCAAAGCTTTCTGTAGACACACCCATAACAGATGTAATAATTTGCCTCAGGTCTCAGACAGTAGCAGAACTGGGGGCAGATGCCAGGAATCAGAATTCTTAATCCTTTCCTCCATCTGCTTTAAAGGAAGGGAAAAAAGAAAAAAAAAGGAAAAAAAAAAAGAAAAAAAAAAAAGAAAAAAAAAGCAAAGCACCTTCACTGAACAGAATATCAAATAACTGAAACTTAAAACCAAAAAATAACTTCAATCACTGTTCTGCTTACTACAATCTATATAATCGCTATTGTCATAATGTATGAAAGAACCTGTACATTAAAGTGTAGAGACAAACAGAAATCTTTTCATAAGCTTTCCAAATAAAGTAGTGGCTCACACTTCAGCTGACAGAGATATATGCTCCATTTCTTATCTGATGACTTCATGGTAAATTTACAACATTAGCAACTCAGTCCATTTCTAAGTGCAGGATTACAAATCTCTAATGAAAAACATACATCATAATTGGCAGCAAAAGATTTAATAAGCATGGAGGCTTAACTGCGTTCTGGCTCAGATGTAATCTCTGCTCACTTTAACAACATGACTTAGCAACGCTTGTATTGCTGCAGAGAGAATGTGACCCATGGGATAGGAAGGGCACAGCTAGCCAGTGTCTCACGAGATCTGACTGAAACTTGTATAAAACATAAGCAATCTTTGTCACCACCTTGTGATTTGGTACCTCTATATGTAAAATGGAAACAAGGCCACTACCAGCTGCCCCAGAGGCTGCAGTACTAGTAAGAAACCAACAATTTAATTCTTAAATATTGTCACTTCCAAGCCAGCATGTTCTTTGAGCACTAAGCTCCCATCCAAATGCAAGCTAGTAGATCTCCTCCCACTCATGGGAGACTGTTCAATGCACTTCAGTTCACAAAACCGAGATCATGTTGAAAGAAAGTTAAAGTTGAGACATGAGAACAATGCAAGGAAACTGCCAACATATTCATGGCTGCAACGTGCTCCAAGTAGGTTCTCCAATGTGGGGAAACAGTCAAGAGACACTCCTTTCTGGCTAGGTATTTATAGCAGCAGTAGGGCATGTTCTGCCCTTCACTATCATCTTCCTTTTTATTTACATTTTTTTAAACTATTTACCTCTATTTTTATCTGCCTCATCCTCAAATCTTTTGGAGGAACCTTTTTCCATATAGTGGCATACATATTTTTCCTGTTAGGTGGGGAACATGAGGAATAATCTTTTATCTTCAGTTGCTATTCCATAAGCTATAAATAACCTCCTTCCAGTCACAAATGTTAGAACAAACATTCACTCACTCAGTTTGAGCAGCACTTACTTTCCAAGATTAAATAAATTCAAATTTTAGCTAGTTTTATTGTGGTAATGAGAACTACTTGTCCACAGCATCCTTAGAGAGGACTAACATAAAATTTATTCATCACTGTAATTCTGCTGGACTCAGTTGCTAACTTAGTAAGACCAACAGAGTTTTTTTGTTGTTGTTATGATACTGAGTTTGTTTTTTCAAAGCAGCTGAACATGATCCTCTTTCCAGTGCCCTGGCATGAAGGATAACTCTGCAGTAAGATACATTTCTGAAAGCAGGCTGTCTTAAGAGCGCTATGCTAACACAGGTACAATTATCCCTAGGTTTGCAGTGAAATACTAAAATACATGTTTGTAAGAGTCAATATTGATTGGCTTTTTCCTACAACTTTCCATCTGTAATCTCTTGGTAACAGTTGGTGCGGCCCCAAAAATGAGCCAAATATACTGATCGTAACAGGAACATTCCAGTCTTCAAGAGAAGACGTACTAGAAGGTAGAGCTAACGCTTAATTTCAAGTCCTGCCTTACCTTCACGGAGCAAGTCATCAGCTGTACTGACTCCATGCTCTATTAGTTTCTGGCATTCATCCAATGGTTTGATGCTCTCTTGTTCTATAGTATCTACTTCCTGCAGCAGTGATATCAGTCGCTCATCCAACAGCTTCTTTAGGGTCCCTTTCAAATCATTAAAATGTTGCTCAAGTACATCTCTGGTCAATGCTGCACTCTCTCTAATCTAAATTGAGGTAACAAGAAAGAAGGATTCAGGATAAAAATCAAAAATCATGCACGTCTTGTTTTTCTGAACCACCTTATTTGCATCTGCCAGTGAAAAGCTGTGCGTGAAGTCAGCTTTAAAAAAGACGACCACTGGCAGTTAGCAAATTAACATAGTCATTTTAGTATATGTGTGGCAGAGAAGGAGGCAAAGAAACTAGCCTGGACAAGGGGAAAGGCGTATTAGCTAAGCAAATCAAGATAATGTCTAAGGCTAGAGCTAAACACAAATTGGGTTATTTGTATTTCAATCAAAGATCTTTTTTCTTCTCAGAAAGATCTGAACATTGTCTTTTCCCCTCGTCTTCACAACTGTCGTAATCCTATCCAAAAACTTCTCTGCCATCATATAGAGGTAATCCTCATTGAAAACAGGAAGTATCAGTCTTCTATCTACCCAAGAGCACTTTTTCAGAGCATAACACCACACCAATTCTTTTTAAAATCTTCCTACAGCTACTTGCTTTTTAATCTTTCTCCAAATAGCCACCTGTGAATTTCTTTGAATGTGTCTGTGCTCCACAGTTACAGAATGGGGTGAAAAGCAGATCTGTTTTGATGCTGGAAGAACAAGATCACGACAGGTTCTGCAAGTGTTTATTAAAATGCTTGCAAACTTGCTGAATCTGACTTTTACAGAACAAAATGCATTTGAACACCCTGAACTAATGATCCAAAAATCAGAAGTAACATCTCCCCGTGAACAACTTTAAGTTATGCACACAAGGAAATGCTGCAACATGCATGCTGCCTTACACGTAATTTCTAGATCTTTAGATGTACAGGCAACCAACACAGGAAGTTCTCTGGTTAGGTAAAATAAATTTCCTCTTCAAGTAATGTTCATGGACCTCTGCAGCTGCCACATAGCTTTGTTTCCCTTCTCTTGTTATTTCAATGCTTAAAAAAAAAGGGAAGTGTTTAGCTTTGTACAGGGGTGGGGTGGAGGAAGACAGCAAGAACAGTCACTTCTCCAAGCCCCATTACCTCCATCACTTGCAGATACAAATTCAGCAAGTCAACCTTAGTGTTTCAACCAGCTACACAACCAGCACAGTGTAGAGGAAATGCAAGTCCTTAAACAAATAGAGTTGCACAAAGGCTTTCAAAAATCACATCCCATTGGTCCCAAAGAAAAGGATATGACATACGGGATCTGAAGAACTTTCCTAACACATTTGGCCACCAGTCTCCAAACAATGAAGCTTCTGCTACCTGAACTCAAGTCTAAGACACTCGGCGTTTCTGGACATTCAGCTCGAGTGCCTGCTGCGCTGCTGCTTTCTTGTGGGCAAAAAGGTGAGCAGTCCCAAAGTTGGAAAGAGGGAGAACAAAAAACAGTGCACACAGGCAAAAAAAAATCCCCCCGAGAGGAAAATAAAAGTTAACTAAGCAGTCCGAGCCACTGCAGTAAGACAAGCTGACTCGCTCTCAACACATTTTATCAGACAACACTGGGAGGGCAAGGTTTGGACTAAAGGCAGCTGCAGTTGATACTCAGAGGGCATCTCAGCAGAGAAGCCAGTCTGTCAGTGGCTCTCCAGTCTCCCTGTCCGCACCGGCACAGCTAGGACGCATCTGCACGCCAGAGCGGGTGCGTTATCAGCCCCAGTGAGAAGCCTTCCCCTGCCATTAGCGCACAGACACAGAAAAACCAGCTAACCCGTAACGTTAGCGATACCTGTACGTGCCCCCCGGGGGGACGCGACCCCCAGAGCTCCGTGCAGGGTCAGGATAAAATTCCAACCGATGCCCGACTGGCCTACGCGGACGTTTTTGCTCACAGGGGAGGGCAAGGAGACACGCAGGACACGCTCTTTAGGAAAGACTTGGCATCCCAGCCGCTCCAGACGGGAGCCAGCCCCGTTCTGTCGGTACCTGCTCCGGGGCCGGTTCAGAAACAGCCTCCTTCGCCCCCCACCTCCGCCCTCCCAACCCCTCACCCGCCCGTCTCCAAAACCTTCCGTCTCCGCGGCGCGCACGGCCGCCGCACTCAAGCTCTCCTGACGGGGCTGCGCCAGCCCCAACGACGCGGGGCGGCCGCCCACCCCGGGACCCGCTGGGGCCCCTCCCGTGCCCAGAGCCCCCTGCCAAGCCCCGCCAGGCCCGAGCGCGGCGGCGGCAGCGGCGGCGGCGGCTCCCGCCCCGCCTCCCCCACCTGCTTGCGCGCCTGCTGCAGCCCCCGCAGCCGCTGCTGCAGCTCCCGCCGGTAGCTCCGCGCCGCCTCGATGCTCTCCCGCGCCTCCTGCAAGAGGAGCCGCGCCTCGGCCTCGGCCTCCATGGGCAGCCGCGGCGGGCGGGCAGGCCGCGGGGCGGGGGGCGGGCGCGGCGCCGGGCCCCGCCCCCGGGAGGGCCCCACATCCGGCCGCCGCGCGGGCGGGGCGGGGCCGCGCTAACGGCCGCGCGCGCGGAGGCCCCACCGCCAGCGCCCACCCCCCGCCAAACCCGCCGCCGCCGGGAAGTTTGGCCCCTCTCGGAGCCAGTACCGCCACCGCCCCCCCCCCAAAATCTTTCTGCGCCGTGACGTCACGCGCCCCGCCCCTCTCCACATTTAGCGGCGCGAAAACCCAACTGACAGCAGCAGACTTGGGTGGGAGGAAAGGGAGAGGGGCGGGGCTCCCGCCCCACGTGACCGGCCCCACGGTGAAAGGGGGAGGGCGGGGAGTCACCGCGCGCCGGGTCACGTGAGGGCGGAGCGCGGCCGGCCGTTGGCAGCCGCGCGCTGGTCACGTGGGGCGCGGCGGCACCGCCCCCTTCCGCGCGGAGCTCCGAATCGCGCCCCGCGCGCGCTTTTCTGCCGGCCCGCGCGCCTCGCGCTCGCTCCTGTCAGCGGCCATCGGGCGGCGGCGGCGGGGCCGCTCCATGGCGCTAGCGCCCGGCCCCCGCCGCGCCTGAGGGCTCCGCTCCCCGCCAGCGCCCGGGGGGATGGTGGGCAGGGTCGCCGAGGCCGCGGCGGCCGCCTCCCTCCCCGGGAAGGACGGTGACGCTCAGGTGGGGACGCGGCGGCGGGCCGGGGCGGGGGCCGCGTGGGGGGCGGCGGCGGCAGGTCCCGGGCGGCCCCGCTGCGGCCTCCCGGCTCTGAGCGGCCCCAGCTGCTTGAAGGGGCTTTGTAGGAAGGGTGAAAACTCGCGCGGTCTCCAGTGAGCTGCGCCGGGTTGGGCGCAAATGTGGCGCCTCGCGCGACGTTCCCGCGCGTGGGGCTACGGCCGCCGCCGTGCCGGAGGCTTGTGAGCGCTGCGATTACGTAGCTTTACTTGGTCGTTTCTAACGACTGTACATGCCGAGTTAAGCGGACCGCTCTTTGCCTCCCCCCCCCCCAAGGATCTGATGGTGTGACTTCAGAGCAGTTTAGCAGGTTTTTAAATCTTGTTAAAATAAGCAAAGATGTTACAAAGTTCTTGGTGAGTCTTCTTCCTCAGAAACATGATGAACTGTAATGGGCTGTATTCAGTTTCTTGAAGCCTTTTGAAAGGTGTGGTTTCTTCAGATATTTAGATGCTTTCATGACAGGTAGAATCGAGCATCCTTCATCATTTTTGTGAATTTTGGCTAAATGCTCTGCAAAATATACTCTGGACAGTGTCTCTAGGTGATTAATAGGTCCCACATTCGGCTTGAAGGCAGGCTTTCCCAACTGTAGTGAGGAAATAGCAGATCTTTGTAGAGTTGTCCTGAAGACCTTGTGGTCACTTCCAGTATCAGAGGTCTTGAAAGTGTAGAGCAAGTTTCAGAATGGGGGGGTTATTTTTTTTCCTATGGCAAAGTATTTCAAGTTTAGGTGCCTACTGAAAAAAACTGAGACAAAACTGACATGTACACAGTCTTAGTGCTTTGACACAAGATTTTTATCTTCTAGAAAAGTACTACTGTCACTAATATATGCTGCTGTGCTGCTTTATATTTCCATACTACTTGTCATCTTACTTTTTTAAAAAAATAAGATTAACACTGAATTCTTTCCTAGCCATGCAAGAAAAGACGAGAGGAAGATGCGTCGGTAAAAACAATCACAAGATACTTTTCACCATTAGCAAAGCCAGTGGATAAAGTATTGTCACCACCAAAACCCAACAATATTTTGGATTATTTTAAAAAGACATCTATAACTGAGAAAGCTACATCAGCAGTTATAGCTGGAGAAAATAAAATACAGTTGAATGCTGATGACAAAGATTGTAACTCTGCTTTGAAACCACCTTCAAAGCTGAAGAGGAAAGGGAAGAGAGTTGATCTAAATAATAAACTAGGAGAGATGAAAGAATCTGAGAATGAATGTGTAATAGAAACTAATAGTGATGACAGCAGCAGAGAAACAACAGGACCAAAACAAGATGCTGATGATTTTACTCCTACCTGTCCTTTAGTTAGCCAAAACTTTGGAGAAGAATTAGCAAAAGATAATCTGCAAAGTGAGAATGTCTCAAAAAATGTCATCTACAGAAAAAATGCTAAGAATAGCATAAGAAAATCAAGGAAAAGAAAGCACAAAATAAATATGGACTTGTCTGAAAGTTTTTCATCTGAAAACCAGCTGACTGAAAATTTTCAAAAGGAACCTGAAGATAAGAAAAAAATGGTATCTCCTAAAATAGAGTGTGAGGTTATTGTTAGTGATTCAAGTTTTGAAGTTCATGTGAATGATGAGTCATCACAGGTAAATGACAGTACAATAACCGTGTCATTTGAGGACTTCTTGAAAAGTCAAGGAGAGGAGAATTTAGATCATGTTGAAGACAGTGCAAAGTTAACGCCAGACGATTCTGATGCAGCAAATGAAACTATCAAAAGTGATATCATTAGTGATCCCGAAAAGTGTGAAGAAACTCAACAGCTACCACTTAAAACAGTAACTGTCCTTGCACAAATTCATTCCATTCCCCTCAAATCACCTTCCCTACGTAAGGAGCAAAAGGCTTCCAGGAAACTAGCTTCCATTTTTTTGAAGCAAAAAGGATGTGTAGGGGAAAAAGGAAGTAGTCCAGTCCTCTTGGAGAGTGAACAAACTGAACAAATTACTCAGAAAAGAAAATCTAATGTTGTTATTGAGGAAGAGGAATTGGAGTTGGCTGTACTAGAGACTGCAGGATCAGAATCTTTAAAGTCAAAATGTTCTCTAGAAGAAAGGCATCAGTTTATGAAAGCCTTTAGACAACCAACATCAGAGGTAATAAAGTGTGGAGTTAAAAAGACACCTGGAAAACTAAAACAAGTCATTACAAAGTCTTCAAAAGAAAAGGGAGGAACAGAAGGAGGTGACAGTGTTTCAAATAGGGGATTAGAAGGTGAAATGTCAGAAGATAATGTGGACAAACATTCACACTATAACCCTGAAAACAGTAGAACTAAAAACAAAAAACTTAAGTTTCAGAAGAATGGAAACAGAAAAAAGAAGGCCTTGGAAAATAAGGAAATGAGTGTCTCAAATAGTAGCGATTATAACAAAGATGAATATTCAGGAGCTAATGTTTATACTAAGGACAAAACCTTGGACGTAAGAATTTCATCAGGTCCAAAAGTGAATAAATTAAGGAGGAGTTTAAGACAGAAAAAAATCGAAACATCTAAAAAGGTTACACCTAAGAAAAACAGAATTAAAAATACTTGTGAAAATGGATTAAGTGATAGTCCTTTACAGACTTCCACACCAAAAGCAAGCAAGAAATCCTTGAAGAAAAGTAATGTATATAAGGCTGAGGTGATTACGATACCCTTTGAGGCAAACAGCCCAATAAGGTGAACATTTTAGAATATATTCTAGAATATAGTCTTTTTGCAGTCTGTTTTCTTGCAGATATTTTAAGACATAGTATTAAATTCATCATAATGCATACTAATATTGCATGAGTATTGACCGTGTTGGATAATAACATGGTGGAACCAAAGCTGACTCTAGAATTGTGCTTATGTTGAAAGACAAAACAGTACACCTACGAGGGGGGTTGTTTCTCTCTACAGCATTTTATTTTTAAAGGGTTTTAGAATATGAAACTTAGAGTAACATTTTCTTTTATTAAAATAATTTCATAACACTTTTTCTTAATTAGAATGAGGTTTACACGGATCAGTGCAACTAAAAAATCAAATAAAGCTGAAGCAATGAAAAATGAAGAGTTTTCTGCCAAAAATATAAAGGTAATTTATTTAACATCTTAAACACTCTAGTATTTTGTCATTTATGTGCGTAGTTATGTTAATATTCAGTATTGTATGATTGTGTGATAAAGTTAACTGGAGGATCCCCTTGTAGGGCTCTTAATCCCTTTTGAAAAATATTGTATTTGTAACTGGATGTTTAACTTGTCAGAGTTTACTCTTTCTAGTCTTTCACTTCCTGTTTTTTGATATAAACTTCAAATCATATGCTTTTATGAGTGTGAAGGATGATATGAAGTACTTACAGGATATACGGCTATAAATTGCTACATATTTTAGTTATTTTGTACTTTGTTAATAGATGATCTCTACTTCTAAAAATATATCCAAGGCGAAACAACTGGTAGAAAAAGCAAAGGCTATACAGCATAATAGAACAAAGGTTAATGAAGACTTATCAACTCCTGTGAGGCGCTCATCTCGACAGCAAGCTCTTGCTGAAAAGAAAAAATTGCAAGAAAATGAAGTAAGCCTATATACTTTGAAAAAATCTTTTTTTCCAAGTTCTGTGACTCATTTTAAGTGGGGAAAAAAAGTTTTATCCTGCAAACATTTTCTTAAGGAAGCAAATAAGGTACATAGTGATAAAGTGGTATGCTAAATATCAAATAGTAATGCAAAACTGCCAGACTTGGACTAGAAAGATCATCCTAATGCAGATCTATAAAATGCGCCAGGTAGTTATGTTCTCCATAAGGTAAAGAAACAGTCACTTTTAGAACAAGGTGTCTGTCTCAGATGTGTATGTTTTAGACATATAAATTTAGATTGGTAATTTTGGCCTGCATTTATATTTTGTCTCTAGTAGTTAGAAGAGGATACTAGGCTTGGGAGAAATTAATTCTACTTGCTATTTCTGTGTAGGCAATGCTAATGAAAGTATTTTATAACTTTCAAATTATGTTCACTAATTTCCAAGCTCTCCAGCAGTGTCTGCAGTTTTCTAAGTATCTATCACCAGTTGATGTTGTTAACAAAGGAGAAAAGATTGCACTTCCTTTCTTATTTTGTTTGCTTTCCCTCTAGGAATCTGTAATAATTTTAGATTCAAGCCTGAGTAATGTCACTGCTACAACACATAATGTGAAGCAAAAACAAACCACTCTTCGGAGCCTCAATGATGTTCTAGGGAAAAGGTCTAGAAATGTGAAGGTTACCAAGAACTCAAATGGTAATTGGGTTTTTACTAAACATCTTTAAATTGTATTATGGTTATTAAGTATTTTAATTTTATAATAAAATGACCTTTATAGTACGTTTCTCTTTTGTTTTGATAAATGTAATATTCAGATATATAGCCTTCCTTTTTATGACAGATTATAGTTCAGAGGGTGTGGGTATTTTTTCACATGTTTCTTTGATTGAGCCCCCTTTCTTCCCCCTCTCTTCCCCCACCCCCTAAAGTGGGGAGAAACTATGTTTGTTTGAAAATCTAGTAAGATATAACTGCCAATAGTAGGAAGACTACAAAGCATGATATGTTAACGTAAGCATTTATTAATGTTATGTAAAACAACATCTATAGTTATGAAATAACTAGAAATAGAACCTTATTAATTAGTCTAGATAGTATGGTTTTACATGAAAATTTTTTTCTTTTTTTTTTTAATTTTGAAAGTCTGCTCAATGCAGCGCCTTTACAGAGATTAAAATACCCAGCTTTCCCTTGAGAAAAGGAGACTCTGTTAGGAATGTTACTAGATGGAAAGTATAGATAGTGAGGAGGGGAAGCAAAGTTAAAATCTAGACATGATGAGAGAAGACAGTTGAGCTGTATATCAGTGCTAATCCAATCATAATCCTCTCCTCTCCTTCCTTTTCCCCTTTTTTAAAGGAAAACTGGGCTGTCCACCTTCATTCCTGGGCAAAAATGTTCAAAAGTCTGCAGATGAAACAATTGTGATCTTTGATGAAAGCAGGTCAGTGGTCAAAATTAGAGCTGTTTAAGAATTAAAATATATTTCAAGGTTACTTTAATATTCTTTTATTTTACATGCACTTCTAATAAATGAATTTAAAATTGTAAATGTTTGTATTTTATACTGATAGATATGCAGCTTGTAAGCTTTTGGTTTTTTGGAGAGAATTCCTTCTGTAACTATTATTGAGCCATTTTAGATGTTTCAAAACTTAGTTGATGACTAGCATAAAACATTCTGAGCTGCATATAGAAATACGGAATCAAGAGGATTAATTTCTTTAAAATCACTACTAACACAAACCTTTAAAACGAAATACAAAATCCTGAAAGTTGAATTTTAACAGCTCTCCTAGACTATTTCTTATTTAATGTATAAAGTGAATCTTATTGAATTCTGTTGTAGCCTTATGTACCTGATAGTTGTAATTACTTTTTCCTTAAACTTCTGTTTTCAATTAAAGCCAAGATGCATTTGAAAACTCTCAAGATGGTGATCAGTTCAGAGCAAAACGTGAATTCTTGATGAGTGGTTTGCCAGAATCACTGAAAAGACAGATTGCAAAGAAGGCAGCAGTAATGGAAGCATACTCTATTTCAAGTTCCTGTTTTAAGACAGTTGTCCATGTACAGCAGAAAGATGAGTGTAAGCTTTTGTTCATTCATTGATAAATCTATATAATAATTTCAAGTAAATCTTCAGGAGATCTGTACAGAAAAGAAAAAAGTTGGAAAACCGAACTTCTTATGACTGAAATAACTGCTCATTTGTTCTTGTATCACAGAAGGAAATGAAGCTACTTACGAGCTTCTGATTTTTGTATACATAACTTTCACGTAAAATTGATGCTAGGGTAATATACATTTATGGGTAGAGATACAATATTCTTAATGTGTAATCAAATAAATTGTCTTTCAAGTTCTAATTTGGAGAATAAAAGTCATGATGAACTGATTGGGATAGAAACAAATCCTTTTCACAAAGGTAAAATGCTTCTCAAAAGAACAGCTTGTATTCCCCTGCCCCCACTAAGTGAGGGAGTGTGCTACAGTGCCTTCACTAAAGGGCATGGCAGAAGGTAAAGTAGAACTTAACTGAGTTTATAATTACAAACCAACCAACAAACAATCCTTGGGAAAACAGCTCTCCTACAGAGAACCGGTGAGGCCACAGGTTATTATTTAGAGTGAGCACAGCCCAGCAGCAATTTGCGCACACACACACACACACACACTAATGTGTGTGTGTGTGCAAATTTGTTTTGCTTGTGTGAGGTCAAATTAGTGAAGTGTAGTGTAAATTAAATAAGCTTGATGTGACCAAGCTGTAAATGAAAGAGTATTTACTCCCACTTAGCATGGGGTATTTTATCAGTGTCTGTATCTGTTTTGTTAAACTTTTTTTTGGTAGGTTATTCATTTTGGAAATTGAAATCACCGTCATGTCCTATATTAACTAAGCTAAAGAAACTGAATACTGATGTCACTAATGTCACAAATACCACTATCTCACTTGGTGAATTTTCTACTGTGAACTCAAAACTAACTGGAAACCATTCTGCACCTGTGGTTAGTACTTTAAAAGTGGGGAAGGGTTGGTTTTTTGTTGGTTATTTTGGGGGGTTTTTTTGGGTTACCATAACAATTACAGCCATGGATTTTGTTGTGATTTGCCCCTTCTGCATCATAACCCCTTTTTTTTAAATCACTGGGCTTAAGAAGACGCCTACTGATGTTATCTGAAATTATGAAAAACTGTCATTGCTGTTCTGTATAATATTTTTGAATGATTTTTTTTATTATTATTCTATATTACAGTTTTCTGGCCAGCGAACAGTTTTTCCTGAAATAGTCAGAAAAGACTTACTAGATGAGATCATGTTCTTCAACTCCCAATTTCCTGTTAGAAAATACTTCTACAAGCTTCTGAAAAAGCAAACAGAACAACTGCTTTTTGAGAACAGTATAAAAGGTTAGTAATTTACATACAAATCCTGCCTCTCTCAAAAACAAACATTGGCATAAGAAGACAACTTGAAACTTCCAGAAATCATTCAATGAAGGAATATTGTTGTTAGAAATAAACTGGTCCTTATATTTCAGGTCATTTTGACCAAATTCTTTCAAATATGGCTCAACAAATACACAACTGAAATGGACATAGCTTGAAATTTTAAAAAGATGTAATATGTTTTCTCTTAGGAAATGGAGATAGCACGGCAAAGTCTGAGGTAAATCAGAATCATTCTGACAATTGGAAAGAAACTAAAAGGAAAAGGAAAGAAGCTGAAGTCCACAAATCAAAAAGAAGAAAACGAATTGAAGATACAGAGCCTGAAATAAAATCCAGAGTTTCCAGGAACCTTAGCACTCCCATAGCTGGGAAAAAACAAGCAGAGACAGAACTAGCAAAACATTTGGGAAAAAACAGGACCCAGAAACTGGATGTTATGACAGAGGATGCTGAAGTTTTATCAGAGCCAAATGTAGTTTCAGGTAACTACATTTCATGTCTAATTTAATTCTCCTTGCACTGATAAAATGTGTATGCATTTAGTCTTTCTTCCACTAAGAAATGGTGCAGGACAGTTCCAGATTGCCTCCAACAAGTGTGTAGAGGAAACAAACATGAGAACAAGTAGACCACATAAAGGATTCAGAGGATATTCATTATTGTCGTTATTACTTCTGTGTCTTTCTTATAAACCAGACAAGTTAGCAGTGCATTTCAGCCTTAAATTGTGTAAGTTCATGCATAGAAGCTGTATAGTAAGCTTGTACTGGAACATATTTATAAGTATCATCTAGTGGATGTAGTGCTGTCTTTTCCTTCAGTTTTTAGAGCTTCCTCCATACAGCCTACTTCATATCCTTGTGAGTAAGAACTAATTTTTTCTGAAATACTGATCTGAAACTGCTTTTATGTTCTCTCCTTAAAAGGGGTTTTTCCTTGTCTTAATCTCATCATCTAAATTCAACAATCCTATTCAGTCTTAATATTCTGCCAGATTTGCTCAACTCTTTCAGATGAAGAAATACTTTAAAATGGTAATTTTTCTGTAGGTGTTGAAAAGGAAGATGTGCTCTGGACAGAAAAATATCAGCCTCAAGACTCCAGTGAACTTGTAGGGAACAAGAAAGAAATTGAAAAGCTGCACAGGTCAGACATGCGAGCATGGATGCCTTGTCTTAAAATAACTCAGAACATTGTACTGCTTGATTATGCTTAAAGTGAAGCTAACAATTTGACACTGTGCTTGAATAAGACTTACAGAGTGTGTGTTTTGGGGGCTTTGCTTTGCTTTTCTTCCAAAAAGTTGCAGAAACTAATTCTCATTTGGTAGGAATGACATGTTGGTCATAGTTTATTTAATACCATAGAAATTTGTATGGTACCAAGTAAAAGCATCCCTGAAACGCTACATTAGATCATGGGTTAAAATGGAATACTTAATGTCCTTACAATTTCAGTAGGACTAATTTTTGTCAAGTTATGTTATGCTTATTCCACATGAGAGATAGCAACTTATCAGTACTTGTCTGTACTTCCCTGCAAGCATGCCTGAGCCTGATCTTGATGCCCTGCCTCTCCTGTAACTTAGCACTCAAGTCCATCTAATCTACTGTACTATCTGTTAAAGTCTTTGTTGGTTGAAATTATTGTTTTGACTCCTATGTAGAGTTTAATGTTCTATCAGCTAGACAATGCTTACCCTGAATGACAAAGCATTGTCTAGTTTGTTACATAATTTGTAATATGACTTGTTTTTATACAAGTCAACTAATAGAATAGAGAATGAAGAAAGAATCCTTTAAAAAATATATATAAGTGCCAAACAAAACTTTTTTTAATCTGAAGGAACTTAATTAAGTTTGAGAAGGAGGAAAAGGTGGCTGATCTCTCCTAACTTTGTTACATTCCATCTGAATTTGAATCACTTTTCTGAGTAATAATTTATTTTTCTGTTCTTTCCCCTTATAGTTGGCTAAAAGAATGGAAAAAAAGAGCTGATTGGGAAGAAAAAAGAAATCAGAAAGGGGTAAAGGAAGACAAAGAACATCAAGGTGCTGATAGAATTAAAAATAAAAAAAATGTATACATAGCTGTTTCTTGTTAATGTAGGCATAAAACGATGTTAAAGGATAATGGTCCAAAGAATCATTTTTTTTCTCTTAAATAATTCTACAGATTCTTTGGACAGCCTTGACTTTAAAGATGATAAATCTGATCTTGAGGAAGAGACTAGCCTTTGCAATACTGTTCTGATAACTGGCCCACCAGGAGTGGGAAAAACTGCTGCAGTCTATGCTTGTGCTCAGGAGCTTGGTTTTAAGGTTTGTGGAGTCTTTTCAGTGGCATTTTTCTTAATTATAGCTAGTGATATAAACTAATTGTAATACAAGAGGTCTAAAATTTATTTTATAATTAAATATCATTGCAGATATTTGAAGTCAATGCCTCTTGCCAGCGCAGTGGTAGACAGATACTGTCTCAACTAAAAGAAGCTACTCAGTCTCATCAAGTGGACAAAAAAGGCATAAATGCACATAAACCTTGCTTCTTCAACAGCTGTAGCAGTGCCAAATCACCAAGTAAGTTTTGTAGCTATAGCTATCCTTTTTGAAACTGACTTCCCAAAACATTTTTGGCATCAATTTGAAAAGAGGGTAAATTTCAGTTTACCTGGCCACTGTAATAGTAATAAATGCTCAGTTGGTTCATGCAGCTACATACCAAATTATTGAATGACTTTCCTAGAATTACTGTTTTGTGTCTTCATCAGTTATGTCTCTAGTGGTAGAGTTAATACTATGGCAGTTAAATGTTGAATGGAAACTCTTCCCTTCAACAGCAGAAGTAAAGTAACATAAGTGGAAATATGCACAGTAAAACTATGCGATGCTATATACAAAACAGCTGAACAGGGATTTGCTCTAAATTTGCCTGAGGAATGTCAGTTTGAAATTATATTTTAAGCATAAGTTTTTAATGAAAAACATTTCTTGCAGAAAAAATATATTCTCCAAAGAAAATTATTTCACCAAGAAAACCTCCGCTTTCACCAAGAGGAGCAAAACGAAGCTTACCCCCTAAAACACTAGCAAACTATTTCAAAATTTCTTCCAAACGGAAGAATAATGATGGAATAGTAACTCTGCAAGAAAAAAATAAAGGTAGGTATCACTATTTAATGATTACTTTTCTTCCTTGGAGATGGAAAAGCTATACTGTTACTGTGTATCTGGAGATAGGTGGAGAAACAAATAAAATAAGTACATTTAGTACACCTTCACTGCCAGAAAGGGCTTCTTAACATCTCTGCACTTATCTATATGGAAAGTACATTTTGCTCCAGTACAGGAGGGCTAACTAGTGTACAGACCATCTAACATGTTCTTAAGTAAAGTTGGCTTGCTTTCTTTTGTCTTTTTCAGAGCTTTGTCAAGAAATTTAAGTTTAAAAGACTGCCTGTTGTGAACACACATACTACTTTGGTGTCTGTTTCAGATTGTAGTGAAATGGTTATTGTGCTAGATGGTGTATGTACATGCAAAATTACTGCCACAGAATAAAGGAGTGCTCTGAAAGCAAAAAAATGTTCGATCATAGAATGTGAATTTTGATATGTAGAAAGGCTCACTGAAGTCCACGAATCTCTAAACATTGGAAAGTATGTTTCCAAATGTTTCATGGGATCAGGACTCTTACAGGCGTATTTTAGAAAGACAATATTGTATTTGGACAGCCAGTATTTTTGCATAAGCAGTAGGAAGGAACGAATGAGTAAAGCAATGAACAGGACTGGGACAATCAAGTCCAGTCCCTGTATTTTCAGGCAATTGGATTACTTTGTCTTGAAGACAAGCAGAGAGCATCGGTGCCATACCCCAGTACATCATAGCTCACTTTAGTTTTGCAAAGAGTCAGCCCATCACCACACACTAGTGAATTCTCAGCAAATTTCTTATAACAAGACATCAGAAAAGAATGTAGGCCAGATATCTAAAATTTTCTATCAATGTAGGTTTTCTTAAGTAGTTTATACACTGGATGTTTTTTGAAACCAGCGTTTAGAATGCATATTAAGTGGTTTCACTCCTCCAGTACTTTATTGTTAGTTCTTCATCCATCTGCAGAAAATAATCGGGATTTATGTGAAGAAAAGAAAAATGCTGAATTTAAGTCAGTAAATAAAGAAGTCGAAGAAGGTGAACACAACAGAAAAAATGCAACGTCTCTCATCCTCTTTGAAGAGGTAAAACTCAGGTGAAATATTGATGTGAGCAATACATGCTTTTGTTATGTGTAATGAAATTAACTTTTTCCTCTGTGAGATTTCTAGACTTGATACAGGTCTAAGGCTTATCAGCTTTTTCAAAATGAATTCAGTGCTTAATTACTTCATCCTCCTGAGTATTTTCTTAATCAGACTTGCACAAATTTATCCCTGATCATTATTTTGCTAACATATTTTAAAGATGAAGAAACTATCTATTGCTTGACTATCAACAGCTGCTTGCTGTTAGAACGGTTTGTAAGATTCTGCTAATTTAATCACTTTGATTATGTCAAAGGTATCGACTTCTAATTTTAGACTAAACTGAGACAGTTTAAAACAGTCACTATAACCATCCTAGGAGTTACAATAGCTAAGCCCCTATTAAATTTCTCTTCTCTTTTTCTTTAAGTCCTCTTACCTCAAAATCACCTTAGATCCTAAATTAGGAATGCCAAATTACAGCCTAGAATGCAATTTTAACTAGATTAAGAATGTATAGCAATGTTGCCAACTGTTGGTTAATCCTACAGAACATCACTGGGAGGGGAAAGGGGGAGAGAAGGGGAGCTTGAGCACAACAGAAGATTAATCAAAGGGCTGTGTGATGATGAGTGGACCTTACCTGAAGCATGTTTACTATCATGGCGCGCTCTTTTTTTTTTTTTTTTTTTTTTTTTTTTTTTTAATCTATATTAATGTTAAAAGCCTTATTCTATGGTTAACATTGACTGCATTCACAACTTGTTGTTGGAGCTACTGGCATTCTTGCCACTTCATTTGTGTTTTCTATAGGTAGATATAATATTTGATGAAGATGCAGGGTTTCTCAATGCAATAAAGACATTCATGGCGACTGCAAAGAGGCCTGTAATTCTTACTACTAACGGTGAGTAGTGTTTATTTTGGTAATTAGGCTTTCCAGACAGAAGAGCCTGTTTGAATAGTATGATTTAAATAGTAACGGTCGAATGCAGCTCCCAAACATCAAATTAATGAGTCTGGAGACCTTAAAATATATTGGTTAGTATTCAAGTAAAGATGCTTCAGCTGACAGCTTTAATGGCTAAAGAGAATAATTAGTTTTGAATGTAATTTCATGATAGTTAACTGGTGTCTCTTTATGTAGATCCAACATTTAGTTTAATGTTTGATGGCTATTTTGAAGAAATCAACTTTAGAACCCCTTCCTTGGTAAGTCTGTTTGGAAATGTATGTGCATCCCAAGCAAGTATTTGTCAGTTAATTTAAGCTTGAGACTTAAATGTTGATGTGGGTTTATATCTAGCTTATGGTATCTATTTCATTGGAAAACTTTTTTTTAACTGTTTTTCTTTCTCTTTTGATGCAAGGATGTATAGAAAGTACTTATCTTACATGCAGTTATTGATTGTTAGCCCAGAGGCTTTATTTTCGTAATTATTTAGTATTTGTGAAGGAATTACAATAAATACATCTCTCAATTCAGTTTTCAATGTGGAATAATTATTTTATACAAAATGTCTAATGATAATTTTGTTTCAAAGACTGACTATGCCAGTGTCGGTTCATTCACTAAAAAGTAAAGAAACCATTGTAAAAATATTATGTTTTTTTTTAATATAAACCTTTAATACAGTATATTAATGATATTCTGTATCACAAATACTTATATAGAAACCTAAGTAAATGAGAATCAGTAGGAACTAACTTCTGGAAAAAAGTGTGGGGAATGTAATACTAAATCTTTTGGGACACCTGATAGGTGTCCCAAAAGGCTTAAAAGAAAAAGCCTTAGGCAGGCTTAAAAGAAAAAGCCTTTAAGTTGAATATAGTTTACTAAAACCTGCTCTTTTTTGACAAGAAACAAAGTCCATATGGTTGAATTGTTAAATTGAGATTAATTCTGTGATGTGGACTATCTAGATTTGGCATGGAATTCTGCTCTTGTGTTTTAATATAACTGTATAACTTGTTATACAAGTTTTAATATAACTATAATCTACTTTAACAAATTGTACTATGTTAGGAGGAAAAATCTATTGCAAGCATATACAGAAGAATTTGCTTCTATGTGACTTATGTTTGTGTGACTTAATTTTTGTTTAGATAAATGCTGCTAGCTATCTGCAAGTGCTGTGTTTGGCTGAAAATTTACGAACTGATGTGAAAGACATAGCTGCTTTGTTAACCACAAATAACTGTGATATCAGACAAAGCGTTCTCTTCTTACAATTTTGGGTTAGAAGTGGAGGTGGATGCTTGAAAGATAAACGTTTGGCACTCCATGGTAGGTTGATCTAATTAAAAAAAATAGATTCTCCATCTTAACGTGAATTTGATTAAATGTTGACATGTATGAATAGTTGGTAACTTTAAGGTGCCCAAACATCTAGGGTTGTTTCTTGGGTTTTGCGTGTGTATCTTTCCTAGTTCAAGACCTTATATATATGTAAGAGTCTAGAACTTGATTTACTTGTGCCTCTAAAGAACGGTAATGATGGGTAATACCTTCTCTCTTGTTCCTCTTATGCAAAAGCGGGCAGAGTAGGGAGCCAGTAGCAGTTCACTTCAGTTCAGTTTGCTGTTCCTTAGTCATCTAATTGACTTTTAGGAAACTCACCTAGCAAGCAGGTAGAAAAGGTAAGGAGAACTTGATCCCAAAGGATCCTTAGCAGATGGGGGGGCAGCTATTGGTACGTAAAAGAAAGAGCCTGTTTCAAATGGTTGATTTGCAGAGAAGGATGAGTGGGCAAATCAACAAGACTTAAGGAAAGGAAATGGGAATGATTTAAAAAGCTATTTTCATTCAGAACTGCAGTGAGAAGAATTCCCTAAAGACTTTTTATAGTATCTTTTTAAAAAGGTATTGAGGCAAAAAGGGGGGAGGAGGAAAATCAGCTATTTTATGATGCAGCTTTTCCTTTTTGAGTAAAACATATTATCTTTGTGCAGGAGGAGGTGAGACAAATAATGCAGGTGAAATAATTAATTCTGAAAAGACTACTGATTCCAAGACTGATCTTTCTCAAGCTGATAAACATCTCTGGGAGTTTCCAAAATGCAACACAGGCTGTGTAGAGACACTGCTTGGCCTTAGGAATATCTTGCTGCCTTCAGAAGACTTGTTTACATTTCTTAAGGTATTCTTGTAGTTGACTAGCTAATAGTTTGAATAATTGCCATACATATGTTCTGATAATTGCATGTAATTGTTACTATGAATAGCGTCTTAGAAGAAAATGATTGGGAGGGGGTGTTTTAGAAATTGATACCCTGTAGCAATTAATCCAAACTGGCGTAGCCTCCTTAAAGCAAACACTCCCTTGACTTATGAGTATAAGCTAAAAATAGTGGACTTCATGTAATAACATTCTTACTTTTCAAAAAAAAATTGTTTTAAAGTATCAGTGCATTTTATTTTCACAATTACTATTTTTACAGCAAAAAGTCACAACCATGGATGAATGGAATAAATTGATACAGCTTCTCACAGAATTCCAGATGAAGAAAGTGGATTTTATATATAGTAATCTTGAATTTATTCTTCCTTTACCAGTGCATGTTCTTCCAAACCAGTCTGAAGCCTCTAACTCCATGCTTGAAAGGACTGCTGTAGTTTCTTCAAATAACAGATCTATTAATAGTTATTGCACTGGGAAAAGTAGTCCTGGAAAAAAGTCTAAAAAGACAAAGAATCAGAAAAATCTTGATATATTGGATGATAGTGATTTATTTGATACTGGACTGAACTACTCAGCTGAATTTATAACTTTGCCATCAGATAGTCCTGTATCATGTGCTAAAGCAAACAAAGAGGAATTAAAATTGATGATGGATAAAGAAGAAGAAAAAATGGAAATTAATAAAAAACCAGCAAGTGAGAAAAGATCTGCTCTTGTTTTTCAGTGTCTAAATTCACTGACTGAATTTGTGGAGAACATGTCTTTTTTAGATTGCTGTATAAACACTAATACCAAGGAACCACTGGAGTTTTCTAAAGATGAAGGATTTAATTGGACAAATGGCAAAATCAAAAATGGTCTTTGTGATGAATTCAGTATAGAAAATACTGATTGGTGGAGTTTCCAGAGCTGTAGTGAACTCAAGGCAACTGTTGAAGCACTCAGTTTTCACAAATGTTCTGTTAATATTTCCAAAACCTTGGAGGCCTCTTCGGGTACCAGTAAAACACCTGAAAGTGATGAACTTGAGGGACTTACTTTGCATATTTCAAACACAAGAAATTATGTATCCTTCAGTCAGTCAGCTGATTCAAGGTAAGACTTTGCTAATATTTCCTGGAATATAATGCAGTTACTTGTGAAGGAAAGCATTTCACAGCAAGCTTCAGGTACTATACATGCACATTCATACCAACGTGAATGTTATGTCTCAGAACACTGGAAGAAATTGTTCACTTATTTTAGATGATGCTAAACTAACTACTTGGCAATTGCTGCAAAAAGGTGACTTTTCTTGTTTGAATAAACTGACTGAAATATTGTTCAGGAATGGTAGCCTTAGTCTGTTTTGTCTTTTTGTAAATAAACTGACCAGACTAAGGGAAGGACTTTTTTTTTAAGGTGATTATGTCTACAAATACTAGACATTAATTTTTTATTCAGTAACTGGTCATATTGAGTCTGGGTTAAAGGTACAGGTGTTGCTTGATGAAGACCTAAAAGAATTCAGAGCAAAGTTACTGCAGTGTTTTTAGTACTAACTTCTGCTGAAGAAGAGTAATTTTGAATATATTTATAAAAGGTCAAAAAGTCCATTACTGTTAGCAAGTATTGATATCAAAGATTGACTTTAATAAAAAAGCAAACTAGTCATTGTACATGAACTTGGCATAACAGATGAAGAAAACCTATTCAGGTGCCTAAATAGGAAATTAGGTTCTATTTACATCTCTGTAAGTCAGTACCTGATTGAGCAACAATGTCAAAATGGATGCAACTATCTAAGCATATGACCAAGTTTAACCAATACATTATGAGTAAAACATCGACCTGATTACATACATTACAATGCATTTCCAGAACATCAGTATCAGATCAAGTACCCACGACATGATGCTATTTTTTGCAGACAGCAGATGTTTTGAGATACCTAGTCCGACAGGTGTACTAAAGCTCACATACATAAGGACTAGATTGTGAAGACCTCCCCAGATTAGTCTCTGTAGTTAAGTTTGGAGGACTAGCAGAACAGATGACTGTCCTGAGTATTTTTGTCTCCTAACTGCAGCTTTTGTGATGCTGTATAAGCAGCATATGATCAGAAGTCTCAGGTGTCTAGTCCAGTGGAAAGCGTTTTTGGACATCTGTATCTTTTAACAGTTTTAAACAGGTGGATTTGGTGTTAAAGTTATAAAATGGGCACTAAACATTCTTGAATAAAAAAAAATAAAGATTTGTTCTTCGTTTTTAGCATTCACAAAAAAGCACAGAAGAGGCTGGCAGTCATCAGAACTGTATTTTCCAGAACACCTTTAAACCTGGGTAATAAACAAGCCAGCATAGTTGAATACCTCCCCACTCTTCGCAATATTTGTAGGTCCGAGAAGCTTAAAGAGCAAGGGAAGACTAAAAGAAGGTAGGTTTTGGTTTTCCTAAATCTTGTTACACTTCAACGTGCAGGGTAGTTAAGAATTATAGTAAAATACTTTGTCAAATAATTCCAGAAAAAAGATGAATGTTTGCCTTCTCTAGCACTGAAAGTATTGCCTAGCAATTGGAAATAACCTTATCCCCTTGTATTCACTCTGACTTTTCTTTTTATAGGTTCTTGCATTATCTTGAAGGAATTCATCTTGAAATATCCAGACAAATGATAAACAGCCTGTCTTTTGAATTCCCTTAAAATTGCTAATACCAGGAGTAGTTTGTGTGGATGGGCCTAATAGTGGTACTCTCACCATAGCTTTTTATTATTATTATTTTATTTTATTGTATATTCAGAGCCATTTGTATATTAAATTTCTATAAGTATTTAAAATAATGTATATACCTACTGTTATGATACTGCTTTCCATAACTGAAATGTGGGTTTGTTTGGTGCTTGTCCAGTAAGTGCATTTAGAATACTAAATGCACTAACTAATCAAGACTACTTCATATTTCCTTTCTCCATAATGTGTATCACATAGCAAGAAGTGCTTGTGTGATGAGCAACTGGCACAACTTCTCATCAGAAATATAAGTTTTACTGTAGACTACTTTACTGAAATAGACTTATTTGCAGATAAGTGCTAAATAACCTTCATAAGGGGCTTAGAGGTGCACCTCTAAAATGTAAACTACTAAAATCAACTCTTCCATCACAGTAACAACTGGATAACAAAGTCTTTGCCAAGTACTTTGCCTCAATGTACATATATTTGTATACAGTGGTTTCACTTCATTCATTATTTACAGCTGTCAGACTTTCATGTTAATTGGTTAAAATAGTAGGGAAATGATGACTTTAGCTCAAGATGGACTCAAAAGACTAGGCAAGATTTTGTAAATAATTTTACCAGTGTTACTTTGGATTCAGTAGTATTTAATTACTTCTAGTCTTGTATATTGTATTCTATTTTTATATTGCATTTTGCATTTGACGAGATGTCAGTCTATTTGTGATTTGAATCTGTTTTATATAATAAATTTGTGAGACTTTGATACAATTCTGAATATTTCTGATTATGAAAAGACTTTTAAAACTTAACTTTTTCAGTCCATACAGACTATTTTAATTTTTTTTATTCTTGTTTTTAAGTGGAAATACTTAACCATGTACTTTATGGTCTTTATACTACAACTGGACTGTTCTTTCTCAAATTGAGTGTGAGATAGAATGGACCATGCAGTGGCACACAAATTACCTGAATGCTTCTGTAATAATAAGGGAGGTCATTTTCTAGTACCTCTGTTCTCATCTTTTATCCTTTATATCTTAAAAGATGTTCAGAATGAATGAAAAAAATATTTATGAACAACAGTAAATTATTTTAAGCTTCTGCATTGTAGTTTTCTTTACAGCTTACTTTTTCAGTAGCCCAGAATATCCAATGAGAGTGAACCAAAGTGGTGGCTGTTAAAATCTTAATGAGTTGTATCAATGTTCTAAGTGATTCCTGTACAGTTTTGTAAAAAATAATAAAGCAAGAGTAAAAAGTACTTGTTCACTGCTTTTTAAAGGCAATCTTAATCTAGCTAGCTTACAAGGGGAGTGACATAATACTTCATACTCTACAGTTTTTCTTCTTTATTATTTTAGGAAATATGTGGATAATGTAAACACAAAGTAGAAAGCAGTGGGAGACAACTTACCTACTTTTAAAGTCAGTTCTATGGCTCTAAGTTTTCTTAAGAATCTTTTATCCTAGACTGTCCAGGTAATGATGGTATACTAACCTGTCCAAAAGGTAAGGTGGAATTCAAGTATTTCACTTCCTGACGATAAGATTTGAGTAGCAGCTTGGCATTTCTATGCACTTTAGTTTTAATTTTACTTAAGCAGTCAAACTTAAGCAGTGTCAATTTAGGAGTTCATAAAAGAGCAGAAGTTGAAGCAAGAAATTGCATATCCCTCTTCTTCTGTATGCCAGAAGAACACACATTTCTATATGGTACCAGCTCGTCTTGGGGGCTGGGGAAAGAACTGTGGCTGTTTCCGATAAACTCGCTGAAGAGGAAGTGTCTCACGATCCATTGCACTGCTGTAGACATCGCTTACCGTGGATTCGAAATGTTTTCCTGCAGTACTTTGGGCCATGCTTACTGCTTTATGCTGCCCATCTAGTACTTTCACAGTATGAAAACATTTCTGTTAAGAGCAGAAAATACTTCTTTTTCTAAAACATAAAAATCAGCTTTGGGAATCTTGGCAATTATCGAAGGTAGCTGGAAAGCAAAAAGAAAATCTGTGCCTGAGATCTGGCTAAACAGCAGAATCCCCTGAGACTTGTGGTGTATGAATAACCATTTTGCAAATGTCATAGAGATTCCCTTATATTTTACATGACTAGTAAGGACAACACAAAAATTAAACTAGCCAAACAACTTCAGTGTGTGGCTTGAGGGAAGGTTCTGTCTGGGATAATTAAATCCATTATTACCTTTTGAGAGCTGTTGTACACTAAAATATAAGAGCAGAAGGAAGATACATTCTATATAGGTATTTGAACTATATTCTACTTCAAGAAATGCAGCAGCAGCATAACCTCCTTTCATGACTTGACTTTTCTTCTTTTTTTTTTTTTTTAAACCATCTTCTTCCTTTGTGATTTTTTTTTATTTTGCTAGTGAAACTGGCAACAGATTTTGATCAAACTGAGTCCATGTAATTTGAAAGGAACTAAAATAATATCCACTATGCTACCTTTTGCCTTAAAATATTGAAGCAAACTTTCCATTTTTAACTACTGAGGCAGCTATAACACTTTGTATGTTTTAAGTCCCTGCAAAAGGAATAGCTCAATATTTTATTTTTTAAACAAGTTCATGCATAAACTTTATTGAATAAAGAAGTACCTGCTGCTTGTGTTTTTTCCATGTGAAAAGTATTTGAATAACCTTTTAAAAATAATAATAATAAGGATTAAGTGCAGCTTTAACCACGTTGAGAATCTTCCCCTCTTACAGTTCTGTCGTCTTCTTTCCCCGCACAGAGTGAGAATTAAGTTACCGGTTGACCCCAGCGTTTGCCGCCGCCGCCGGCCGCGGCCGTTGCGGGCGGCGCCGCGGCCGGGGCGGCCCGAGGGGGCGCGGCCGGCGCCGCGGCTCCGCTCCGGCCGCTCCCTCGGCTTCCTCATTCGCGGCGCGGAGTCTCCCGGCGCCGGCGGCGCTGATGGACCGCGACCGCAACAAGTCGCTGCTGCAGGAGCTGCTGAAGGTGCCCGGGAACGACCGCTGCGCCGACTGCGGGGCGCCGGGTAAGGCCCCCTCGGCCGTGCCGCCCTCGGGGCTCTGCCCGCCCGCGGCACAAGGGGAGAAGGGAGGCCGGAGGCTCCCGCCGCGGGACCGGGAGAGCCCGGCGTGGGGCACAAGGGGAGAAGGGAGCCCGGAGGCTCCCGCCGCGGGACCGGGAGAGCCCGGCGTGGGGCAGGAAGCAGCCCCCGTGCTCCAGCAGCCGTCCCGGGTGTCACGCGTGGCCGGAGGAGGAGGAGGAGATGGAGCAAGGTGGTTTTGTGGCCGCGCGTGGGAACGGAGGCCATTGGCGAGCCGGCAGCCACGCTCCATCCTGGCAGGAGTCGCCCTCGGTGTCCCGAGCCCCTGTCGGCAGCCCACGGCGGCTGGAGAGAGGGGACGAGCAGCCTGCGCACGAGGCGATACGGGAGACGCGGTGGAAGGTGGCTCGGGAAAGGAGCTTGCCGGAGCACCCGCAGCGCCTCTGAGCATCAGCTCGTCGAGGCTGTTTTAGGGGACACCGCAGCAGGCGGGTGCCAGAGCCCTCGCCAGGCGACAGCCCCTCGTGCTCCTGGCTCTGGGTGGTTGCACTCTCAGTAGCGCTCGCTGTCCACGACATCCTGCCACGGTCAGTTCAGTAACGAGAGCTGTCCTTGTTGAATTAGCTTTTGCATTGCTGCTAGGCTGCCTGTGCAGTCATGTTAATTTTTAACAAATATTCAAACAAATAGCGGAAAAGCCTATAAATGCATGGCCACAATTTTTTTGCTGGTGAAAGCAAGTGCAGTTTCTGTGAGTACAATGAAGTTACAACTGAAAATACTGTGACTGGATTTAATGAATCGGATGTGCTTTTTGCCCTTGCCTATGGCTGTGCCTTTCCCCATGTATTAGCACATTGTTTGTGTTTGTGTCTAGGTACAGAGTGGACTTCTTACAAACTTGGAGTATTCATTTGTTTGAATTGCTCTGGGATCCATCGCAATCTTCCTCAAATCAGCAGGGTCAAATCCCTTTGGCTTGACTTCTGGGAGAACGATCTTATAGAGGTACGGGAAGATAAAGCGAGATTTCACTTTCTTTCCTCCACATTTCTGCATAATCTGTCTTGCAGTTCATTTGCCATCCACCACGGACAGAGGAACAGAGCCACACAGAGCCCCGTTAACTCCAGGGGTAAACAGGGAGGCTCTGTGTGTGTCTGCTTGCTCAAAGCATGCTGAAGGGCTATTGTGTTTCTAAAAACCTGCAGTGGGCTTTTATTTAGCACGTGGTAACTGCATCTTGTGGTCTGGAAGCCTGCAGGTACTTTCAGATAGTACCTTCTGCTTAGTAAGCAAAACACCCCTCTTAACTGCTGGTTCAGCCTCTCATCTTTCTACTGAATTGTGTTCATTATATGAGCTGCAGTTTAGGGCTAGGAGGAGATGGTATAGGGAGATCACAAAAATATATGTTCTCTTTTTTTTTGTCCTTTTAATTAACAACTGTAATCTTGTGCTCCTTTCTGTCTGATTCAGAACTGTAACCAACTTAAAAAGGGTCAGCCACCTAAAAAGTGCAAGTGGTAGTGCCAAAGTAAATCTATAAACTTATGCAAAGATACACAGAGAGTTATGGCAGGACTGATCAAAAAGTGCAGGGCTCCCTTTGATCCAAGTTTCATTTTATGTTAATGATGCAGTATTGATTTTGTAGTTGTCTACCTAATAGAAGCTTCTATATTTCAGTTTATGAAGAATCATGGGAATCTCTGTGCCAAAGCTAAATATGAGGCAAAAGTCCCTCCCTACTACTACATCCCTCGCTCCCAAGACTGTTTGTAAGTTCCAGGTTTATTCAGTGCTGCAGAGCCACTGAATTCCTTCTTCCCTCTATGTATGTCTTCAGTTGGTTGGTGAAAATGGATTTGAAGTAAATCAGCTTTATCCATGTTTTCCTCTTTCAGGGTTTTAAGAGAACAATGGATTAGAGCTAAATATGAGCGTGAGGAATTTGTTGCCACCCGGGTCTACCAAGATCCTTGTTCTGCAGGTAAAAGTTAGGATTGTCAGGAAAAGGGTGTTAGCCTTAAGGCCAACAGCACAGTGATGTGTTTGCAACTTTGAAGATGTTTAAGGATGGCTTGTCTTATTTGAGCTGTTAGATGTGCAGGCCTTGCTTTTGAGTCTGTAACTATGAAAAGAAGCTCCCCGAAAGACACTTTAGATAAGTACAGGGAGCTTTTAGCTCACACACGTGATCTTACGGTTCTGTAGTTTTCAAAAGTTTTTTTTTTTCACTTGAGGTGAAAATTTTCAGATGGGAAAGAGGCTAGAAACTTTGTGCTACATCACTCTGTAGATAAGTGGTCCTGCTATTGCGTGGCTCTTCTCTGATACTTGTGTTGGTCTGATCTGCAGGTAGCCGTGAAGGATTCCTCTGGAAGCGTGGACGGGAATGCAGACAGTTCCAGAAGAGGCGATTTATTCTATCAGCAGGGGAAGGGGTGATGAAGTACTACACCAAAGAAGTGAGTTCCTCAGCCAGAGTTGGCTGTAGGTAAACTGATCAATATCCAGCTGCAGACCCTACTATTTACCAGCAAATAGCAGCACAGGTCTGTCTCTGCCAGCCTGTGTTTGGAGCAGCCAAGACACTTCTCTATTGACATCTGTGATATCTTAGGCAATTGCTCTTTTGAGTATAACCCTTTTCCTTATCCCTCAACTTAGCCCCTCAGCGGCCTCCTTGTTTAGTAAATAAAGGAAAGGGATGCTGGCAGTTGAATGGCAACATGAAGTAGTAGTCTGTTGGCAGCTGTTACCTCTTACATTACCAAAATATTCTCTCAGCATCTTCTGCAACATCTTCTCCAATGTGTCTCTCTTTCATGGGAGAGTGTTGTTAATCGTTCTCCAACTGTCAGGCTGCAGAGAGAACTCATCCCTTGCAGTTCAGAAACACCCCTCTTAAACAGCCGTCCAGCCCTGGCAAGGAAAGGGAGTCATTCTTTATAAGTAATTTTATGTGACACAGATAATCAAGGCTTTATATATCAGGTATATCTGATACGCAGATACTTTAGGATGCTGGCTTTCTGCTCAGTAGGGATCTAATTCTTATAAAGTTTATCTGTGATCCACTACCTTCTCTAAGAGCGCTTTAATACACTGATGCTTTTCATTCCATAGTCTGGAAGTCCAAAGGCCATTATCAGCATTGAGACTCTGAATGCGATGTTCCAGACAGAGAAAATCAAACATATTCATGGGCTGCAGATCACGTACAGCACAGATGGTCAAACAAGGAACCTTTTCGTCTATCATGAAAGTGGAAAGGTAAATACCAGAGAGCTCTTGGAACAAACAAGATTCTCAGATGTTGGATCTGTATTTTGGATAAGATACCCTGCTTCTACAAGATCTAGTTTTATTTGAAATTACTAGACCTGTAGAATATAGAAAGCTGCAGAATTTGACATCAGTAACTATAGTCTCATCTTGCTCCTGTTCTGTGAGGGCATATATTCAGCTTCACACACTGAATAGTCTTAAGGCTTCAGTGAGGCACATACGTAAGTCTCTGTAAGATACTTATCTAATGATTTTATACACTTTTGTGATTATATTACTTAAAACCTTCTTGACACATATGGAAGATATTCCATAAATTCAATATATTGTTGTTCTGTGTTACCTCTACCCAATACCTCATCATTTAAAAAAAAATGACTAAAGGATTTTTTAGATTCCTGATATTTCCCTTACCATAGTTCTCAAGTCTTTCCAGGTACAAAAGTTTTTAAACACTCTATAACCGAAACAACTGAAAAAGCCTGTGTACACAGAACAGGATGACTCCCCAAGGAGACATGCCAAGGGTGTCTGGGACCTTCCTAGAGGGACATTTAAAAAAAAATATTTTGGAGGCTTAATGTTTCTCAGATGTCTGGAATGAGTCATGGACACTCTACCCTTTGGGGAGAAAATGTGTCTCTGTAAAGTCAAAGGAAGGAGTAAGGCTTTTTGCAGAGGCAGCGCTCTTATCCCTTTGTGTTATTCTTGTCTTTATGTTTGCATTTGCTGTTTCCCCTAGGAGATTGTTGACTGGTTCAATGCCATTCGGGCAGCACGTTACCATTACCTCAGAACGACTTTCCCAGCTGTTCCTGAGCCTGAGGTGAGAACCACAAAGGGCTTGAAGCAGTCTGTGTAAACACAGCATGAGAAAACATTTCCTCACTTGTAGTGGAGCTAGGTGCTCAAACAGCAGCATGCAGCTTTGGAAATGCCAGCCACACTCACTCTTCTCTGGGAAAAGGAAGCTGTCATCCCAGGCTATCCTGGAGACCTGCACGATGCCCGGTTTCTGGTGTGCCTCAGCCTAGTGCTAAGGTTGTGATTTGGTGGCAGCAGCCTTGCAGTATATGAAGCTGACAGGTTTGAGTAGAACTGCTGGCTAGATTCTGGTTGTGTGATGGCACTGGGTAAAAATACATCTACAGAGCAGATGTACAGAAACAGTTGCACAAGAAATACATGGAAAGCCAGCTCTGATAATTTCTGTTAAGAGACTGTGCCGTTGTTTTCCCTGTTATCTGATATATATGAAGCTCTTTCTATCTGCACAGCTGGATATGGATGAACTTCTAGATAAAAAAAAAAAAAAAAAAAAAAAACTTCACCCTTAACCTTTATCCCTCCTTCTCATGGGATTGGGACATACAATCTAAATCTTTGCCTAGTTTTCAGAATATATTTGTGTTTAACCATACAAACTGTGATAACGAGAAGAGTGATATGTCTAATCACTACTGCTCAGTTTCTCTGTTAGTGCCAACACAAATAGTCTTTAGTACTCTGCTCGCTTAGAGACAGAAATGAAGGACTGTCAGTTTCTGAAGTAAACACAAAGGTGCTGTGTCATAGCTCCTAGGTTATTTCTTTCCAGGCAGTGGGCATCACTGAACATTTTTTTTCTTCTGATGTCCTTTGCATTCTTTAATATAGCCTCTGCTTTGATCATAGGTAGGTAGAATTAACACCTCCTTCAGAGCAACCAGACAACAGCCAGCCTTCATGTAACCCAAGCTAGTAGGTGAACCTTGGGAATAGCCAGAAGAGGTAGAAGGAATGGCCATTCTGTAGAAAACCTGCAAAAAAGGAACTCAGTGTTTGAGCCAAGAAGTCTCCATGTGATCCTTTTAAAGACTAATCTTTCTTTTAAAGAGTAATCTTTCAAAAAAAAAAGAAAAACCCAGTGTGTTCCTTCTTATTTCAAACTTCCGTTTACTGAGCAGCCAAAAAAAAATCCCAAGCCCCAAAAGCCAAAATTGATGGTGATTTGCTTTGACAGAAACAGAACAGAAAAGTGAACCTGAATGACATGGCAGACATTTTTTGTGTGTGTGTTCTCCTAGCTCATACCCAGGATTACAAGAAATTATATCAAAGAAGGATATATGGAGAAAACAGGACCAAAGGTATGTTCAGCTCACATATTTGGCAGTAGGCAAACAGGATTCTTCCAGACAGAGAATATTTGATAATGCTGTGGTGATTACTAGTGAATGATTTGTTGAGTGACCAATTGCTTCCTGGATCGATAAATGAGATTATATACTAGCCTATAATGTTCTTTAGAATTATGTTTAATTTTGGACAGAAAATAAGACGGGGAAGGAGGGTCCTCCTTGAAGGGAAAGCAAGGTGGATTATGTGATGGTGGAAATGCAAAGTACTGTTATGCAATACTAAATGGGTTGCTGTATTGTATGTCTGTTAACTGCAGTTCTAGAATTGTGCAGCTCTCTAGAACAGAAAATCACATGCTGATTCCCCCTACTTCCCTCTTAAACTTGGTTGATCAGAAGTCACATCTGTTTGTAGCAGGGAAGTATGATTAAGCAAATACTCTGCAGTGAAGTCTACAGTTTCATTTGTTTTTTCTAGGAGAGTATTTGGCTATTACTTCTTGGAATGGAATGGGGGAGTTCAGACTCTGCTTGGAGGAGAGAAAGACCTGAGGTCTTGTTTGAACATTGCTGCCTCTTGTCTTGCTCTCTGCTGAAGGAGTCCTGAGTCAAAGTCCCACTAAAAAGTTCAGTAGTAAAATGCTGATATTGAATACACTGGGGTTTTTTTGCCACACTTAGTGCTAGTGTCACAGTAGATCTTCCTGCAGGTGCTACCACAGAATATGCTCACAGCCATGAGAGATAGTTTGTTCGTGTGCTTTCCTAAATTCTGCTTAAACTGTAGTGAGCCCTAGAAGAGGACTCTGAATTCATGAGAGGAGTGAATAGATCAAGGCATGTTCAGATGAGCACAGCAGATGGAATTAGCACTTTTTAAAAAATAAATGTTAAAAACACCTCCCCAATCAAAATGCTGAAATTGCTTGCACACACTCCCCATGACAGCCACTGGCCCAGGGATTGTTCTCTGCAGTGTTTTCAGTTAATTCGTTTGCTGTAACTTCCTGAAACCTGTGTTTGATCACTTGTAGAGCAAAATTTTCTTGCCTCATCTAAAGGACTGTCATTGAATACAAATCTCTAGTGTGAACCCAGAGAGAAGGGAGATGAGGTCTGCACACAGCAGTGAGTTACCTATTACCAGTTATAGGGCTAAAGTGAAGTTGAACTCAAGCTTGGAGTCAGAAAAGAAGCCCAGAGATCCACCTTGAATGGGCAGAACTCCCCGTTGAGACTTGGTCTTTAAAGAACTTCTGCCATCTCCTTGCAGCAGAAGGAGGCCTTTAAGGTGCGCTGGTTCAGCCTGGACTCTCAAGAGAGGATCCTGATTTACTTTAAAAATCCACTGGTAAGAAGAGTGTTCTTCACTGTTCCACAAGCCCTCTCGCAGAGTGGGGAATGCTGTTCTTATCCCACTCTGCCAGTGGCTGCACAAGACTGAAGCAGAGGCTTCCCAAGAGCTCATCTCCTTTGTTGATGGATCTCTTTGGAGCTGAGCCATTTGGGAACTCTGGCCCTCTCAGTAGCCATGAGAAAGATCTAGCTCTTTTAAAAATCACTGTACCTGCCATGAGGATTTATAGCCCACACACTCCCACCCCTATTACAGGTGGGTGTATGGGTGAATACTACTAACAGAGGCTTGAGAGCCCCAGTGTTGTGCTTCCTAACACTGAACACTTCCTAGCACTTTCTGACACATTTGACTCCAAGAATATCCTCCCATGCTCCTTCTGAACATCTACCAGCCAGCTCTGCAAGGGTTGGTCTTTGTTTCTTTCTTTGGAGAATGCCTCTGAGTGTAAAAAAAGCTCTGTTGTGTTTCCTGCTACCTGTCATCAGAGCGATGTCCTTTCCATGGTTCCCCAGTTCCTGCTCCATGTCAGTGTCTGCTGGAGCCATGCTGTCAACTAGCTAATGGATTTTTTCTGATTCCTTCTTTCTAGGATTCATCTGAACAGGGCCATGTTTTTATCGGAAGGACAGATGAGGGTTATGAAGTACGAGCTGGCTTTCCCCAGGGAGTCCAGATGAAGAAGAGGAAACCAGGGATCACTATGGTCACACCAACGAGAGAATTTGTGTTTATGTGTGAGAACGACAGGGAGCAGAGGGAGTGGATAGATGCTTTGAATGGGGTCCTTGCCCAGCCTTTGACTGGCTAAGACTAGCACTGAGTTCCAGTGAACTGTACTTTTGGTTCTCTTCAGCACTGCTCTGTGGCCTCTTCCTGTTGGCAAGGACAGTGCTCAAGGCCCTGCAGTGAGCGACTAGCACAGAGGACTTCTTCCTTGAACAGCTGAAGGCACAAGAAGGGAAACAGCAGAGAAATGAGTAAGAGGGAGATACAGATGTTTAGAAAGGATCTGTGTCCCTGCAGAACCTTGCATGAAGTGCCTTCTTCCTTCCTTCCCTTGTCTGTTTTTGAGAGGAGGAAGCTTTCCTCTCCTGATGTAGGGATGAATCAGCCAGTGCTGTCTTATGGCAAAAAGAACAAGGTCAGCAGAGAAATGCTTACACCAGGAGAGACTGACATGCAGTTCCTTGAGGATCCCTGTAGGTGCTGTTATACCAGATGTTCCCCCTCTGGCCTCAGTCTGAGGTCAGAAGTGGACTCCTATACCTCCTGCAGAATGTATTTTACAGTCCAGCCTGTGACATATATCCTGCTGGTGAATGTGATCATCTGTTACATGAGTATGTAAAGCCAGTGATCAAGAGGTAAAGAGATGCAGGGTGTCCTGTCAGATAGACCTAAGATGCCAATTCATGCTGGACTCACTGGATGTCTTTCTTTGGGAGGAGCAGAGCCAAGCAGTGCTATACACACTTGCAGTCACTGAGCATATGTAAAGCTTAGTAGCTGTGCTCCACCTGCTTGCAGCTCATCTTCAGACAGGGACAGGGTTGTTTTCAATGGGTTTAATGTCTTTTACAGTGTTATATTTCTAGTACAGAAATTATTAAAATAAAAGTCATATTTGAATTGTAGAGGATATTGTAATGGAATCAATCTGATGGCAAATACCCCTAGCTCCTTGCTTTTGGCAGTCTCTGCTATTTGACTTTTTTATAAGTGGCAAATCTGAACACCAAATTTTTTCCAAAACTAACCTGGACAGTGGTGCCCCAACCAAGACATTATGAGTTCAAGATGAAGATATGATGATCTGTCCTCCTGGAAGTCCAGCTGAAGCTCTGGGTTCTAGAGTCACTTAATGAGTTGGTCTAAACTGAGCATTGAAAGGCAGAAGCTACTTTAAAAGTGTTACCTTCAGTGACCTGCTTGAAGACACTCAGTGAATGAGTACCAGCCCTGGAAGTGGAGAGTGAATGCCTCCTGATCAGGTACCACTTAATCCATTTTATGCAGGAATCGGTGAAGATTTACACTGGCTGATACAGTGCACTGAGCTTTTTCTTGCCAGACAGAGTGTGAGGTTTCGTTCTACCAAGCAGCCAGTCATTCAGATATTTGATTCTTCTCTTTTAATACTGCCTTAGTTTGCAAATCAAGCGGAAGTCTTGCAAGCTAAGTTTCTGGTGAAGCGGTCATTTCTTGCTGATACTTGCCAGCCAGTCTGAGATACCCAGAATAGTTTTCCTCTTCTGCAGGAATGAGGAAGTCCTGATGTGTGCAGGGATTAGTGAAATGGTATTTTTTGTGTGTAAAAATTAGTTGAGTTGGATCTTGGATGAGGAAAAAATTCTTTACTGTGAGGATGACAGAGCACTAGAACAGGTTACCCAGAGAGGTTGTGGAGTCTCCTCCTCTGGAGATATTCAAAACCCACTTGGAGGAGATCCTGTGCAACATGCTCTAGGTGACCCTGCTTGAGCAGGATGTTTGGACTAGATGATTTCCAGAGGTCCCTTCCAACCTCAGCCATTCTATGATTCTGTCATCTTCATTCTGCCTGTCTCAGCCAGCTCATCACCATCTAACCCTGAGCAATCTGCAGCAGGAGTTTTGCTTGCTTATACGCACCCATAGACTTCCCTGTGTATCCCGTGCTCCCCACAAAACCTGAATTTGAGCTCGTGGTGGTTAAGCAAATCTTGTAACAGCCTGATCCAACAGCCACCAAAATAAAGAGCAAAGCATCTACTGACTCGTATGAGGAACAGTATTGGTCTTGGTTTGGTTTTACATACATTAATTGTTTTGAGATTAGCTTAGTAATGGGAGACAACGCTCAGCAGGGATCAGGCCATCCATCAGTAGTCTAAACTTCCTGGGTGGGGCTGTGCAGGTCCTGCTGAGTTGTGTTGCTTGCTCTCCCGTATGGGTCAGTAGGCCAGCTCTGTCAGCAACTCTACTGTTAAAAAACCCAAGAAACTCCCTGAGAAAATGAAATAGTGCAGATGCAGCAACTTTTTTGGGAGAGTCAGTAAAAGGCAAGGCTGGATCACCAAGCCCTCTGCCTGACAGTTCATTTCTAAGCCAAACCAATTCATGGACTAGAGCTGCCAGAAGAGGGGAGTGCTGGTCCATGCACTGAACTTTCTGGCTGCGCCTGCGTCCCAGGCTGGAGCTCTGCAGGAGCCTCCTGGCCCTGCCTGGGGCGAGCTGGCTGGCCCTGGCTCAGCTGGGGGGCCCGGCTGTGCGGGTGGACCCATCTCTGCCGCAGCACAGCGGTTTTTGAACGGAGCCAGTGTCTGAGGAGAGGCTCTATCCTGTGGTGTCCTCCGCTCTCTCCCTTTGCTCTCACGGGGCGCAGCTGTCCCCACCACCGTGTCACCGCCTCTCAGCTCTCGCACGCCAGAGCCTCCTCCGGGGAGGCGGGAGGAGGCGAAAGGCGGCAGGAACCGAAACTGAAATACGAGAGGCCATGGCAGCCTCTGTGGATCTCCAGCAGCTCCAGGCCGACCTGGACCTGAAGTGCTCCTTCTGCCTGGCGTACTTCTCCGACCCTGTGCGGCTCACGATCTGCAGCCATAACTTCTGCCGGTCCTGCATCACCGCCTACTTCAAGACGAAGCGGGGTGCCAGCTGCCCGCTGTGCCGCAAGGGCTTCGAGCTGAAGGACTTGTGGCCCAACCGGGAGCTAGCCGTTCTGGTGAACTTGATCTCCAGGGAGGAAAAGGAGAAAGAGTCGGAGAGACAGGAGGAGCTGGAACTGAACAGAGCCAGCGACAGCCAGAGCTCAGCGAGACGGAGAGATGTGGAAAAGGTACAGCGAGAGGCCCCCCGGGGCTCCCTAGCGGCAGCCCCCCAGGACATGCAGGGACTGCCTGGCGCTCCTGCCCTCACCTCGCCTCCCCAGGAGATCCTGGTGCCCTCGGTAACCCCTGGGGATACACTTTTCAGGGCTGAGAAGATGGAGGTGTGGCTGGGACTGAGTTAACTTCATCTTTCTTATTTTTATTTTTTCTTCCTGGCTACCTTGCTTTTCACATGCCAATTTAGCATTCTCATAACAAGATCACATTGAGAGGGCTACTGATGTGCCGAAGAGGGTGTTAGGAGAAGATGCAGAGCACTGCCTGTTGAGCACTGAATGGCTAGAGACCTTAGACATCTGTAAATCTATCTGTGCCTGTTTTCTTTTTCTTTCTCTGCATCTCTCTGTTACTGTTTTTTGTTTCTGTCTCCATTTTTTCACCCTTGCTTTATCATTCCTCTAGTTAAAACCTGCAATGGGCAAATAGTGTAATGCCAGTGTGTGGCATCCCTCACCTTGAGCACTGAGCATCCTGGAGGACAGAGCATTGCATTGCTTCAGTTGTTTTGTATCCCAGTCACTGTCTGTTCCTTCCTTTGTCTTTTCCTAAATGTCTTTAAGCAGTGTTACTTATTACACAGTCTTAGCACTGGAAATATCTAACCAAAATATTATTTATACGGTGCTACAGCTCCACCTACCCAAATGGCACAAAGTGGATCTGGTTCATTATCTAGATCTCTGCTTAAAGAGAAAAAAAGCTTTAAAAAAAATCCCAAATTTTGATTGAGGAGATGAGCAAAATCTGACTATTGACCCTCATTATTTTAGCATTATACACACCTGCATGCACAAAAGACAGTTATCTTCAATCTCTGCAGTCAAGCAAAGGGCTTAAGCTCATAATTACATTTGAATATATGTTGAATGTTGACTTTGCTGTGATTATTTACATTCAGAATTAATTGTCTCCTCTAGTCCCCCTTTTAATCAGTCAGTGTATAACTAATATCCATGATGTAGAGGGTTTTATTACTCTGCTTTTTAGCCTAGTCAGGTTTTCTCCGGGCATTATATAGATAAACATTCAAATGTGTCACTTTAAAGGAGGAAGAGATAAATGAGATCTCCAAGCAACTGGAAATGACTGAACAGACCATCCACCTCTTGAGGAAGGATCTGACTAAAACAAAGGTACAGATATGTACATTCATTAACTTCAATTAGCTTCTATTTCCACATCCACCTGGAGGCGCATGACTGACTCCAGTGTAGCCTTCCAGCCCAGAGCAGGAATCTCCTTTTCATTTCCTTCTTTTACTCTGAAAACTCTTTATTTTTTCTGATGAGAATAGACTATGGCACCAGGTGCATTAACTCTTGTCTTAGCTGGCACAAGGGGGCCACAGGATTTTCATGTTTTTGTCTTTTTCTGCCTATCCCAGGAGTAGCCTGAATGCTTTAGAGGCAAGATGCAAGGCATAAAGAGGGAATATAGATGTTTATGAAGAGGCTGGTCAAAGACTGCTGACCATAAAATAGTCAAGATTCTTAACATGCTCAAAATCCCATTGCAAGAAATGCAGGACAGTGAAAATATTTTTTATTCTTTTGAATAAAGACAGCTGCTGCTGATCTGGAGAGGTCAGTCAAAGAGTGTATTAGATGAGGTAGTAGATTCTCATATTACATGCATCTTTTCTACATACCGAAATAACTCCATGTTTTCTGCATTTCAGGAATATACATCTCAGATCAAAAGTCGGATTACTAAAGATTTCTGTTGCATGAAGGAATATGTTGAAAGACAGGAGAGAAACACACTGATGTTCATTGAAAAACAGCAACAAGCAACTCAACAGAAAATTGAAGAGGTTATTGACCAGCTCTGTGCTGAAGTGAACAAGCTCACAGACATCAAAGCCCAAATGGAGAAAGGACTGGTAAGTGATGAAATGAAGTGGCTGAATGTAGGCAGAAACTCTTGAGCTAAATCTCTTAAAAGGCTGAAGAGGTACAGAGTACTTTCAGATCTCCACTGCACTACTCTCACTAGAGACAATGATAGCAATCCACCACTGTCAGTGCTACCAGTGAAAGCTCAGAGTAGAAAATTCAGAGGGAAAAAAAAATACTAGGAAAGGCCTAAGATAGGGATACAAAGTCTGAACTAGATTTGTTCCAAGGAGGTTAGCGAGCTGGAATGAAGTCGAGACTACTTGCTTAAATCTCGTCCTGAGTCAAATCTAAGGTTAAGATTCTTTATTATGTATTTTTTTCTATTCCAGGAAAAAAAAAATACATGTATGCAAGTTAAAGGGTTCACAAAGTCATTAACTTTTCTGATAACTTTTTGTAAAAAATCTGTCAAAGGCTCTTAAAAGAGGCAGTAGAAGCGCTTTTAATTCTGCAAAACCTATTTTGATGTGGAAGACAATACTAACGATGTTAATCAGCTAGTGAGAATGTGGAGTAGAGCTCAGTAGATATGGAAGTGGATTGCCAGGGCAAAGCGCAGAGGCCTGGATTGGAATTCATCTCATGCAACGTTATATATTTACATCTGATCTAGACTCCTATTATAGTTAATTAAGAGAAACGGGTACTTTTAGAGCATGAGTCATCTGGCCTACTTGAGACACCTACCTTCAGATGAGATGAATCAAGCCTTCAAAATGCCTTTCCACAGACTGTAAAGGCAGACAAAGAGGACAAGCTCAGATGCAGATTTTCACAATTTCTCAATGTAGGCAATTGAGGATTACCACTCTCTTGTGTATTCTGTGCTAGATCTCATCCTGTTGCATTTTAAAAATTTGAGTTTGTATACCTAGAATGAGAAGAAAGCTTAAAAAGAGAAACCAAATTTGTGATGCATGTATATTGCATGTGTGTGTATATGTACAATATATGTATATATGTGTGTGTGTGTATATATATTTTAAGGAAATTATAATAAATTTAAGAATTCCCCATTCTTAGTTTTCATGGGGAAAGACATGTTAGTTTATTCTTGATCAAGATCATATTTTCTGTAAGATTTCCAGTTATTACTCTCAAATACATATTTTATAAAGGAAGCTCTCCACACAAAGAATAATATATTAGAGAGATCACTGCTGCTTTTCCACTCTAGTTCTATAGTATCACCTGATACGCTAGATGAAATAAGTGTTACTGTTTACATCCCCCATCTTGATTCTTGTTTTATGTTGTTATTAGGATAACTTACCTGAGAGAGATGGGTACAAAGGCTCACCTTTAACAATGGATAAAATTACACTTGATGAGGAAAAGATTGATGTTCTCACAAGTGCTGTAGAAGATCTTAAGAAACAACTGGAAATGTTACTTTTGGAGAAATACCCTGGGCAGTTCCCTCCAGGTGGGTTTTTTGAAATCTCTTGTTTTCTTAGAGGGAGTTGATCCAGCAGGGTCTTGCATGTGGCCTCTCCACCTCACTCAACCCTTACATGTGAGACTGCTGTATTTTGACACCGCTTTGACCCCATACTGAAGATTTGTAGGAAAGTCATTCTTACAAATGTATGGGTCTGTAACATTGGAAAACAAAACAAATACTTCAGAGAAAACAAGTGTGCATATTGTTCTAATAACCCTTGCAGTTTTGTAGATAACATGACCACATTATACTTTAATGGGAGCCCAGAAGAACTGATAGATGTGTAGATTAGAAATGGAGAATGAAACATGACATGTTTAAATATTGTTTTCTAAATATAGAGGAGTCTAAAAGTGAAGTCTCTGCTAAAATTAGGCATAAAGGACCCTCTCATCAAAAGCTGTGTCCAGGCAAAGCCTTCTGGAATTGGTTTGGGCTTTGCTGTGGAATTCTCCTTTTTCAAGCACAGTCTGTCTGTTTTAGAAAGCCCAGTGAGTGTTTTTGAGAGCAACTTAGACTAAACTAAAACCCCACTGCTACTCAGGGGCAATCCTCCCCTTACCACTCTTTCCATTACTACTTGCCTTTTGCAAGCACTAGTACTGAAAAACCCAAGTTACTTAATCATAATTTTACCTGAAGATTTTTCTTACCTGGATTATTTCAGCAGTTGAGTTTACAGCTCTGCTCTGCAATCATTTTTAACAGCACAACCGACGCATCAGTGGGCAGAGGCACAGGGCAGGAACTTTTAAAGATGGCTTTCCTGACAAAGCCAACGTATCCTGTAACTATACCAGAAAGTGTCTGCAAACAAGTCTTATAAATACACCTTACAGCATCACAGAAAATTAGAAATAGTCCTCAAATCTGTAAGACTGAATGTCAGGCTTTTCAGTGGGCAGACTCAAAAATTACTCAGTGCTTGTGAAATGCCTGTGCAAGTAACACAAGGAACATGGCATGCTGGGGGGGTAGGGGGGGGAGAGGACCACTGTAAACATGGTGAAATATGAAAGAAACTGGCTCATGTGGATACAGAATTTCAACATGACATCAAACTAATCCACGCACCCAACCTTCTAACTGCTCCGTTCTGGCCACAGTGAGTGTTTTAATAGGTTTGGGTATGAATAATGTTTGCCTACACATCCTTCAGTAATTTACACAATTGAAAAAAAAAATCCTTTTTTAGAACTTAAACGACTAGCTAGTTTTACTATATTTTATGTTTTCCTTTGGAAACATAAATATGTCCTATTTACATTTTGAAGAAGCACCTTAACACTTTCTTTTTTCATATATAGAACAACCTCCAGATTTGCATCAGGAAGCAAGGGTCTGCTCATTATCTTCAGAGTCTAGAGCTGAAAATCCAGGACCAGGGATTTCAAGCCAGTTTTCTCAGTGTAAGTATGCAAGCCAGCGTGACTCTTCAGTAACAATATTCAAGTAAAAACAAATTAATACTATGACTGTGGATCTGTTGAAGAAAACTGTACTTATAAACATCATCAGGGTATCTGGCTTTTCAACTGAAGCTTAGAAATACAATCAAGTTACCGTGAATTAATCAATTACTGCAGCATAATGTAATAATATACCTGACAGCATAGGTAAGATGAAAAGGGTAAGAGTCCTGTTTTACAGAGGTATATAAGCCTGTGTTGTAGCTTGTGCTGGCTGCAGATTATGCATTGCTGCATGAGCAGTTACTGATCTTTACTGTGTTAAGCTGTAGTGACTACATGTGGTGTCTGAATTCTGTCTCGTTTTTACAGAAATGTATTTACAGTCAATGTATTCTACTACAGCTGTGCCTTAAACATGAAACAAATGTTTTTGCTGATAAAACATGCAAAAACATGTCCCAGTGAATTGATGATTATATCATTTTTCTTAGGCAAGGTAAGTATCCCATTTATTACTGTATTTATTTTATATTGCCAGTATTTATTACTGGTAAAAGGCTAATTTTGTTGCAAGACTATGGTTGAGAATCAAATCCATCCTGTGGGATGACAAGCACCATCACCTTTCATTAGAGTCCACAAATCTTTTGTGGATATTTACTTGATCATGTCTGTTAAATGTTTCAGTAATCACTGGCCTCAGGGGACAGTCCTCGGTGTTTGGTTTATGATTCTTGCTGTGGTGCAGGACCGGGCTTTGGTTAAGGTGTATGATCACTGGGTTTCATTGCTGTTCTGAGAAGCAATGCACCTTCAGCATTATGAAGGATACAGGTAAATACTGAGGCGACCTCCCTTCTTGTCACCTGCAGGTGTGAATATTTTCCTTTCTCTCTTCTAGGGGCAGATGATGTGACCTTTGATCTCACAAGAGTATATCAGCGCTTAGTAATCACAGCCCAGAACAGGAAAGTAATGGTTTCCAACCATCCCTCTAATTATGAACCATCACCCAAGAGATTCTGCATCAGCCAAGTGATGTGTTCCCAGAGCTTCTCTACTGGGTGCCACTACTGGGAAGTAATTACCAAGGACAGTGATGGATGGGCTGTTGGAGTTGCTCATGAAATGATTGGTAGAAAAGATAAATTGGGAAGATCAGAGCATTCCTGGTGTGTGGAATGGGTAGGTCCCCAAAAGCAGCTGTCAGCATGGCATAGGGGTCAAGAAACATTATTAAACAGGGAGAAACCATTGAAGGTTGGAGTCTTCCTCGAACTACAAAAGAAGAGCATGTCATTTTACTCCATCACAGACAAAGAAATGCTCTTGCATACTTTTGAAATCAATACGTCAAATCCTCTTTACCCTGCCTTCTGGTTATATAATCTAGAGAGAAATGGATCTTTAACTATAAGTCATACAAACAGGAGGTAAAGCCTGTTCAGGAAAGTGAAAATTTTGACTGGCTGCAGAGCTTCTATAAAAGCTTTAGTGTTTAGTATAAGAATTTACCAGAGAGTATAGTTACCCAAGCTTGCCTGGAAATCAGCAATTCATATTTTGTCTGCTTGCTTTTTCTTGTGCTATGCTCTGATCTAGCCATACTTCACTAAAGCAAATCCGGTCTATGCTAAGGGTGTTAACCACCCCCGAGGAAGTGAGGTGGATTTCCTAAGCAGCATTAAGCAGTCCCAAACCTGCACCTATAAAGGAAGCTCTCCTTCTTAGCAGCCCCAGAGGTGGGGACTAAGCCCACCTGGACCACACGGGCCTCGTCGTCCTACATTGAGTCAAAAAATACACATTGTGCCATTTTATTCTGTGGAGTGTGATTTCTTTAGAAAGGTCTCTTTGAGCAGAGAATGTTCAGAGGGCAAGGATGTTAGTGATCTCATGTATGAAAATCTTTTCCTTCAGAGTGGGTGCTAAACTGGAGGAAACAGGCCATGTATCTGAGGACCTGACAAAGGATGTTCTGGGAGACTTCCCTGCTGTCTCACAGGCACTATCTTGTTTCAGTCCAGCTCAAGCTGGCTGGATGTCAGTCCTCATGAGGTTGTGATCATGGGGATGTTTTTGGAACCAGCTATTTTCAAATATGTTTGTACCAGCTAATAAATCATGTGTTAATTCTATTCCTATTTTAAAGAACAAGAGCAGGACTGTGTCATGGCAGGGACCATCTTTTCCTGCTAGATAGCCTGAGGAATTAGGAGGTTTTGGGCGTTCCCTTCCCAGGGGGCAGGGGATATTTCTGTCCCAGTCTGTAGAGTCTTTCTGGCTGCAGGGAGGTCCCGGTTACCTAAGAGGGGTGAAGGGACCAGTGCCGAGAGGCTGCAAAACCTACTCGCTCTGCTGGAATTTTTAAGAGGATCACTGCTTCATGCAAGCAAACTGGAAATAAAAATTTTCGAGAAGCAAAAGCTTACAGGAAGATTGTGTACCTTAAAGGTGGTGTAATGCATGCTTTGGTGTACAAAATCATCAAAAAAAGGAGAAATTTCACATGAACAGACCGTGGCGAATTCTGTTCAGTTAGATGAGCTACCGGAGTCGCACGTCCTTTGAAGGACATCACCCCAGGGAAGGCAGGAGCGCAACCCCCCTCAGCGGAGAAAGGCCCCAAGGCAGCGGCCGCGGCCGCGCGCCCATCCCCTCAGGGCCCCGCGCGCGGGCTCGCCGCTGCCCGCGCAGCCGATGGGCGCGAGCGGCGCGCGCCGCCGCCCGCAGGCGCGCGCGGGCTCGCCGCTCACTAAGCTGTCCCTCTCGCGCCGCCGTAGGTTGTCCGCGCCGGGGCGAGGGAAGAGGAGGCGGCGGCGGCAGCAGCAGCGCGGAGGGGGTCGCGGCGTGAGGGGCTCGCAGGCCGCAACGGCCCCGCTTCCCCCGCTCAGCCTCATGTGAGCCGCCCCGCGCCGGGGCCAGCGAGCACGGCCATGAAGAAGGACGTGAGGATCCTGCTGGTGGGGGAACGTGAGTGCGGGAGGGCTCGGGCCGGCCTAGCGGCGGAGCAAGGCGGGGGGCGCCGCGGTGGCCGCGCCTCTGGCTGTCAGGGCGCTGGGGGGGGGGGGGGGGGGGCCGGCTCGGCTCGGCTCGGCTCGGCTCGGCTCGGCTCGGCCCGGCCCGGCCCGGCCCGGCCCGGCCGAGACCCGCCGCCTTGGGGGCGCTGAGTCCGGCCCGCCGCGGAGGGGAGCGGGGCAGGGGGCGGCCCTGTGCCCCGCCACCGTAACCGCCCCGCGGCCGCGGAGGAACGCGCCGGCGGGCCCGGGAGCCTGCGCTGGGCACCGGCTCAGAAGGCTGCTTGCAGGGTTGCTGTGCTCCGTGGAGACGAAGCGGGAGGAAATTCCTGCCGCGCGTTTGGTCACGGCCTGCCTCACCTCCTTGCCCCCCCCCCCATCAGCTAAGCTTTAGCTTTTCTTATATGTCGAATTAGGAAATCATAAACGTTTCTGTGGGCAAATGTGTACTCCAGGCAGTTATGGGATGGGCGTTGTGGGCTTCTGCTTAGGACGGGGCCTGGGAGTCCACACTCCCGGCTTCTGCCATTGACTTGCTGCATGACCTTGAGTAAACTGTACATGCTTATACACATGCTAAAGTTACAATGATTTTTGTTTTTAATATGTTCCTAAAGTTAGGCCTTTAAGTTCTTACTTAGTTACCCAAATCACAGGCAGGCTTTCAAAGACGCAAGGAGCTTGCACTTTACTATTTTCTGAAGTGCAAGGAAAGAGTACAAAGTGATCACCAACTGTTAGTAGTAAAATTATCTGATTATATTAAGAAGATAGTATTACTAACAAAGCACCCCTGTGAATTGAATATGTAATATATTTCTAGTACAGTTCATGAAATATTACACTGTGGGTTGGCTCTGTCAATACTGTCTAAAAAGATCCTCTCTGATTTCTTTAAAGGTAATCTTTAGCATGATGTTACTATGCAAGGAGGGAGGGTTGAACTTTTAAAACTTCTGTTTGACCTGTGTCAGAAGACTGTTTATTTAGAAATGTATTTATGCTTTTGAATATGCACCTGAATTCCTTTTCAGAATGTATGCCTAATCTACCTTCCTTTCTTTGGCAATGAGTTCAGGGATGCATGTTTTAGAATTATAATTATTGGACAGATTGATTGCTAGTTCACAGGCAATACTGCTTAACATTGGACTTGGCATGCATTACTTAATAGATACAGAGTTTAATTCAAAAACGGGTGGTCTTCTGTTTATAGCTGTTGTGATGGGAAGAAGGAATCACATAAAATCATTTGAATTAAGAACAGTCAAAGTGCCAGACTTAGTATTTTGTAGCTGCAGAATATGTGTTTAAGGAAGGAATGGTCTGTAGTGAAAAGCTACTCCTTTCCCTTTCCCCCCAAAGCAGCCCCCTCTAAAATGCGACTTACTGCACTATATTAACACTGAGAATTTGCTTAGTGTATTTTAGGGGGGAGAAGAGTATTTCAAAGTTGCACTGTGTAAGACTGGTGTGTTCTAAACTGGTTTGGGTGAGTGGTTTACGTACAGATTTGTTTAGAAGAATTGCTTTGATTTGGCAGTTGGGTACCTAATGTGTCCTACTGTGAAACTTACTGTGTAAATTTCAAACTGCTATGTAGATTTTTATATATAGTAGCCTGCAGTATATGCACAGATCAGAGATTGTGAGCACCTTTGTATTATATTTCTCCCTTCTGTTCATTACAAATCCACTAGAAATATATTTTATGCACGGATGCAACTTGTCAGTTATATTGTTAGTGGTGTTTTACATGCGTGTTTTTTATATCCATTTGTTAGTCTGAAATGACGAGTTACTCTAGACCATGCAATACCTGCTAGAGTAGTAGCAGTCTGTCAGTTTCAGACTCTGAAATATTGTGGGGAAACCTTTTGATGAAAGAAAACATAGTTTTCTTCATCCCCAGTGGTTTTCACTTTAGGTTTAAAGTCATTCCAGCATCCAGGGTGCAAGCATCAATCTTTAATAGTCACTAATTTTCAGAAAATGTCTAACATGCTATTTTTGCCCAGCATGATTCAAAAGGCTTCTGTATATGAGGAAAAAGAGAAGCCTGGTTAATCATCAGAAATGCTGTGCTGTCTTTTTCATCCTACATAGTTCAGGCTGTTATTTCTAAGACTGTAAACAGAACTGAAAAGGCAAATGGCAGACCTAAATTCAAGCAAAATAAACCTCATCACTTCAGCCTGTGGTCTTTCATAGAAACAACACTAGAACACTTCATCTGAATTAAATATTCAGGAAAAAATTAATCATAACAAAGTTCCTTCAGTAATGTGTTTTCTTAGAACACCTTGAACGTAAACTACTAGAAAATTTTTGCAGAGGAACAATTTGGACTTGATTTGAATGCTGCTATGTACGTATGTGAAGCTTTAAAGATCAGTTCTTTGACCTGTAATCTGTGGAAGACCTGTCCTTGCTAGGTCCATCTGGCCTGTCTGGTTCAAGATACCTTTTAAAGTCCTTGCTCCAGCGAGTTGCTCTAGCTTCCTTCCCGTTGCTTCATTTTAAACTCATGGACAGTTCTTTGTTTGTATTTTAGCCTTCTTGCTCCACAAATCATTTTATTGCCTACCTTTGCTCAGAAGCATCTTGAGGAATATTAACATAAAGGTGTTGGCTTTGTTACGGGCCTTGGGGCTCTGGACAGTTGTGAAGAGAACTGGAGGCCAGTTGGTAAAGCCACAAGCACATTCAGGAAGCTGACATAATGTTAGCTGTGTTTGGGGTTGTTTGTTTGGAATCAGAGAAGCAGGTGTAACTTCTGGCTTAAAGTGGAAATACAAAGCCTGATAACTTTGTCCATTTTTCTGAACAAACTTAATTTAAATTGCCTTATTGGGTCAAATAATTTTTTGGCATCTGATGAACATATCAAGAGTGCAGCTGGAGAAATCTGTCTAGTTTTGATGTAGGTGATTGTTGTAGTGTTTTTAAATTCTTTTCTGTTTGTTTTGCTATGTTCATCAGCATAACATCGTTTTCCAAAAAATGAAGTTTAATATACTTAGTTTAGCTTTATTTCCTTTTTTGGTGGGAACAGAGAGAGAAATATATTTTACTCTATGTCTAAAGGTAACATACACTTTTTTTTAAGTGTAATTATGACTAGAAGATCGCATCAGTTTAGCCTGACTTTTAATTTTGGGGAAAAAGGAGTGCTGTTTGAACTCAACAAAACTTAGTATTGTGTGGTATATATGAATTGATTTATGGACCTTCAAAAGCAAAGACTGTAACTTAACACCCTTGTAGTGCAAACTGTAATCACTTCTATTGTGCTGAAACTGTATTTCCAAAAGGAGTTGGTCTTAGCTGAAAATACAAAATACATCAAATGGCAGGTGGTTCAGTGCTAGTTGCAGGATTGGGGAGGGGGAACTTGTCCATACTTTATTTGCGCAGTCATTTGTGTATTTGGGGGTTTTTGTTTGTTCATTTTCTTTTTTGGCAGAATCCTTTCCAGAGTAAGGACTATTAATTTGTAAAGAGTGAGTTGCCATAAAGAGCCTTCAATAAATTATATAATTTTAGGAAAGTAAAGAATTGATTTTTTTTTAAGTTTTGTGTAAAAGTGGAAAGCATATGTAAAAGCCTGTAAATATTCAGAGTATCTTTTCTAATCAGCTATCTGTATTCATTTATTTTTAGTCACATATAATTAATAAACTGAATTTCTGTCTTTGCAAAGCCAACATGTTTTGCCATCATTTCAAGTGAAAGCTGACCTGGTCAGATGCAAAATATACTCATGTATTTTCTGTAATTATCTAATAACTTTTCTTACCTATCAGAAAAATACATGTCTGGGGAACAAGAGACCTTTCTATAGCTCTCCTGGTTGCATCAGGATGAAACTTAGGATGTAGTCTATTCAGGAGAGCACATGGAAATGTAAATTATTGTTTTAACTCATACGACTATCTTTTATGAAAACATAATCATAAGAAATCTGCATCTTACTGCTTCTCAGCTGATACCACTGGGGGAATAGTGTAATCTTTTCTTCCTAAGAAAGAACAACAGTCTCGCTCTCCAGGGTAACTTTTTCTTCATTTTTCATAATTTTATAAATACTTTTTAACTTACGGTGAAGAAGAGAAGCTTTTGTTTCTGGATGTCAGATGGCCCTTTGTTACTATAACAAAAATAGACTTGGATGAATCGAATGTACTTTGACTAGAACATTGATTCAGTAATTTTCTACACTAAAACAATCAATCATATGAATTTAGTTTCTTTTTCTTCCTCTCACATTTAGTGTTATGTACAATTAAATAGACAAGTGTAAATGCAGTGATATCAGCAAAACAGCTTCTGTCAATAGATGGCATTGTATATTGCTTTCAGTAGGAACAGTAGTCCTAGCTTTGACTGACAAGCAGCATCTGCGTTAGTAAAATACACATAGTAGCAAAGATGCTATTTGACCAGGATGGAATAGCTTCTGCTTGAATCGAGGGCTGTCAAAAATGCTATACAATCACAGATAGTAATTCAATCTGTTTCGGTATTTTTATTTTAAATAAATGAGTCACAAACAATTAAAGCAGTAATAGTCTTTCAGCTCTTTCAAAAGAACAGAAAGTGGGCAGATGAGTGCCTTTAGGGATGGGGGTACTCTGAGAAAAGTTACTAACTTAACTCAAAATGATCACGTTAAAGATGCTCAAAATCAGGAAATCCAGTTACAATGCCAGAATTCTTAACTTTGAAGGTAAACTGAGCTGTTTGCTTGAACAAAGTTGAGTATTTGTATTTTTCTACTTTTTGAATTAAAAAAAAAATGTGCCTTTAGAAGTTTTTTGCTTTTTTAGGGTAAGGCTCACTTGTATTGCAAGAGACTGTGCTCCTGTTGCACTTCCAAAGTGGTCAGACTAGTCTGTGGAGACTTTGATAATAGACCCATGTCTTCTGGCCAGCTCTTAATTTTTGATAGTTAATTCTTAAATTCCTGTCTGTGTGCTTTCTTTGTAACTGTTAAACTCTATTAATGGATTTCTAGTTTGTTTCTGTCGACTTTGTTGCTTAATTGCTCTACGGTAAGGTTAAGTTCTGCTAATTCTTTTCTGTAAGACCGAGCAAGATTTGATTCTCTTTTTTTATGCAACTTTGAAGAGTGAAATGGATCCTAGAGTTTTTCAATAAAAGAATTCTGAAAGAATGGCTTTCATCTGTACTCAGTATGTTTAAACAACAAACAAGAACTTTTAACATGGTCAGTTGGAAAATGTTTTTAAATTATTTCCTACTTTAAGATGGGAAGCAACTATTAAGTGTAACAAAAACAAATTATCTAATCTATTTTTCCTTCTTTTACAGCCAGAGTTGGGAAGACATCGCTAATTATGTCTCTTGTCAGTGAAGAATTTCCGGAAGAGGTAGAGCATCCTTATTTGTTTTCTAAATATTATTTCTGTCCTGTTATGTAATTTTTTCAAAGAGTAAATTAATAGGTTCATCTTTAAAATAAACTTTTCTAATTAAAAAAAAAAATGCCTGTAACTACAATGAGGACTTCACCTAGAAGAGTGATTTAGGTTAGTTTAAATTCTGTGTGAGGTTCAAGAATATAAGTTTATCTAAATCACTTCCTTATTTTTAATATGCTTAATTAAAAATTAAAATCATATGTTTTGATGCCTAGGAAACGTTAGTTTTCTTAAGAGGTTGAAACTACTCAGAATTGGCAGCATGTTTCAATATTAAAGACTCATAAATGGAAAGATGCTGAAAGAGGCAAGATTCTTCATTTTTTTTGAAGGAGTGTTATATTTGTAGAGCAGGTAGATTGAAAAATAAATAAGAATGAGGAATTAATAGGTCATATTGTATAACTTCTAGATAGCCATTTTTTGTGAGTAAGAAAGATAATGCATTTAATTTTATTTTTGAAGACTATTTTTCTGACTCAATTGACGTCAAAAACACAGAAAACTCGAGCTGCTTTCTTCTACAATAAAAGTAGAGCTACTTAGGCATTTTATTCCTTTATAAAAAGCAGCACAGTTCTCTTTGTACCATGATGACCCTGCAACTACTGCAAGTGGTTAAGATTTTTACATATAAACATGAATGTTTATTTCTTCTGATCACAGGCCTTAAAATAGCGATCATGTGCTGCTCTTTGAAATTACACTGCGTTATGTTTAATGCAAATCAGTAGGTTACCACAGCTCAAAAGCCAAGATCAGATTGTTAGCATAACTAAATTTAGTACCCGATCTTACAGGTAAAAAGGAATTCCAGCTGCTCTTTGTTCTTAGACTGTTAAGGGATCCTCCTTGACAGACTGTGTGTTTTTTGCACTTAATAAATTACAGGCCTCTGTTAACTTCATGACTTATTTGTTCTGTATAATCTGGTACAGTTCTTTAAGCCCATTTTGAAAGAAAAGCATCATGTGTATTTAATACAGAAATCTGTCTGAACTACAGAAATTTATTTTAAAAAATTATTGTATCCTATAGAAACTGCTGAAAGATTTGTATAATTCCTTCAGGTCAGCCATGGGGATCAGAAATATATAGATGTGTTTACCAGGCATCTCAGTCTTTAGAATACTGTTTGATGTATTGGATATTATCAATAATCATTCTTGATTAAGACTTAAGTAGAGTCTGAAGCTTTACAAAAAAAGCATTCTTTAGGTTGTTGGGCTTTCTCTTTTTTTTCTTCTATTAAAAAAATACAATGAAAGTTGAATGTTCAGCGAGTAAAAGGCCGTAGCTGTGCAGTTAATTTTTATTAAAATTAAATTTTAAATTGATTCTTCCTGAATATAGATTAGTGTTCTGTGGGAAAAAGTCAGCAATTTTAGCTAAATCACATTATTTTGCAGAAACGTGTTTTAATAGTATTATGTGTTGTTTTCTTGCAGGCTTTTCTAAGCTTCACGTTTAGCACTATGTCAGAAGGAAGGAGGTTGTCAAGTTTTGTTTATGTGGAAATTCAGACCTGTACTTTGTCATGTCTGTTAATTAGTTTTCAATACCTTGAAGAAGATTTTTTTTTTTTTAACAGATGTCTTCATCAACACTGTTAGCATGGGTAGTACTTGTATTGATTTCAGTGGGAGTAGGATCAGACTCAGATGTCGTGCAAAAATTACATACTCTTTATATATGTTTATATTTTTTGTCAGTGATGTCATGCTCTAATGTTACTCTCCTACCAAAGAATGTAGAGACCCTTATAGTAATTCGTTGAGTTTGATTAGTCAAAGGATTATAGAACTTTTATTTATGTAACATTTTTGTTTAAGATAACTTGCAATTCAGGTTTTATTTATAGTTCTCAGTGTTTTAGTGGTTCTTACAGATGTTTGCATGTAATGGATTTAAGTTTTATTGAAGCATTCATTGAATCTCTTAAAAACACCGCTTTCTTGCATAGCATGCAGGAAGCCAGTTATGCATTGAGTATACTAGTAAACAACAAGAAAATAGCAGTGACTTTCAAAAGATGGCAAAAAAGTATTTAAACTGTTAATAAACTATTTGATTTAAAATCGACTAATTGACAGATAAGTTGCACTGTACTACTTTCTAGCCCTCTGGAATTTCAGTGATTATCTTTTAAAGGCTTTTTTTTGCTGTTTGTTTACAACCCAAGGTTCCACCCCGTGCTGAAGAAATCACCATTCCAGCTGATGTTACCCCAGAAAGAGTGCCAACCCACATAGTGGATTATTCAGGTAAAAGGACTACACAGTGAAGATTTGAGTGGTTTGATGTGGAATTGCTTATCTATGTCAGTAGCCTCTTTAACCGTAATACTGGTATGAGAGAAAAGCTACATGTAGGAAAAGACTAGATTGAAGCTGCAACTCATGGGATAAAACTGTATCAAGTGATGATGGCTCATTCTGCTAATTCAAAGTCTAACAAGAACTGCTGACCTTCCATGGAGGAAAGTGGGGGCAATATTCCAGTAAAGCTAGCGTTCTTTCTGTGACATGCATATTCAGAGGTTCAGACACAAGTGGGTGCTTTCAGGAAATTCAGAGCTATTTTGCATTCTTTTAGGGAAGAATTTACTAAGATGCAGGAGACTTTAACTTATTCTGTATCTTTGTGACACAAAAGCATGAGATGTCTAAACTTAGAGATTCAGTTTTAACCTTTTTATTTTCATTTTTTAACGTATTGCAATTTCTTTGATCTTACTGAGTAAATATATTAAATAGGCTGAGCATCAAGTTCATATGCTTGCGTAAATATATGTAACTGTTGCACAACTAGACAAAAATCCAAGTTACCAGTTAAGTTTAAACATGCTTCACAGGTATTCAATCTCTGTAAAATCTCTGGTAAAAATTTTATAATAGAAGCTAAGAAGTAGGCTATGTTAACAGATTCCTTCCTGCTGCTTCTTTCCCATCACTGTTGAGGATATCTGTAGTGTGTTCCTTATTTGGAGCAAAGAAATAATACATGATTTTTTTTTCATTGGACTTATGCTTAAGTTTATATGGAGTCAAAATTTCCTTTCTGCTGGATGAAATATTCCATAGATTCAGTTAACAAAAGCTTAGTCTCACTAAGAAATTCATAAACTCTGTGACAAAATTAGTATGTGCCATGTTTTGTGGTGTAAGTTTTCGTTATAGAACAGATGGTGCTACTTACTATTCCAGGAAGGGGCTGCTGATAAATGTAGGGGATGCAAACTGATACATTTCATAGGGAATCTGTCTACAATTGCAATTGTTCATCTTTAAAATACTACTTAAAAACTTGTGTGCAATAGATTGTCTTACAAGTTTCTAGGTAATTGAATTGTTGTTACAGTAGAAGCACTTTTCTTAGTTAGCTGTAACAAGAGCTTTCATAAGGCCATCTTGTGAGTATTTTGAAATATCCTAGTTTAGTTTCCTAAGGTTTGCAGTTTGCAAAGTGTTCCGTATTAATGAATGGCTTATTCTATTGAATGCAGAAGCAGAGCAAAGTGATGAGCAGCTTTACCATGAAATATCACAGGTGAGTATATTTTAGGGTCTGCTAAAAACTAGTTTCTGCTTTTGAAGAAATCTTTCCCTTTAATTACTTTAGATGGGATTCAGTGTGAATTGTAGGAAAGACCTCTCTTGCTCTTTCTTCCTTGGCGTTTCATTTAGTTTTGGGTTTTGCCCTATACAAAAACCTTCCTCTGCTTAACAAGTGCCACTATTTTGGTGAACTGGGTATAAGCTTTTGCCTTGTCAGTGAAAGAACAGAACCAAATATCTTTAATGAGTAGACCAAGGAATTGATGTTTTTTGTAAAGAAATAATCCTACCTTGGGAAGATTTGTTTCACTTCTTTCTGTCATACTATACTGGTTCATTTACAAATGGGAGAGGATTCTTAGTACTTTTATGGTTCTTCCTGTTGCCTATTCCCAGTTCTTTCTGAGCACCTTTGCATATTTTCTGTGGTCTGTTGTGTTCCATCTCTTAGCTTGGGGGCTGAGTAGAGGCTGCAAATTACAATTCTTCAGTTTAGCTATCTTGATAGCACAGGACTCTCTGCAGGCATAAGCCAGGAATGTTAGACTGCAGGAGACACTTTCTAGCACTTCTCAACATTTTAATTCTTTGTTTTAAGCTATATATTCTTTGAACAAGTCCAGGATACAGTTTTTGACTAATGGTGAACCATTCTTGCTCTTTGATGTTATTACATGTTTCTTAGTTGTCTCCTGCTCTGGAGACTCTAAACATTTGAATTTCACGCTTTTTCTTTTTCATTTTAGGCAAATGTAATTTGCATAGTATATGCTGTTAACAACAAGAATTCTATTGATAAGGTATGGTAGCACATTTTATCCAATTATTGATTGAGATGCAACTTGTGCGTTATTAATTGTTGGCAATCCAAATTGACTTTGGATGTTTAAAATCCGTAAGATGGCATTTGAGATCAGGTGGTTAATAAAATGCATCTATGCATTCTTTTACTACTGGTTCATTTCAACATCTGAGTTTTCAGTCATTTCTGTCATTTGAGAAAATTGTTCATTAATCAGCTCCAGTTTTTTTCTTTTCTCTTTGTGGGTAAATACGTGCTCTTTTGTCGTCTTCACAAAGAAGCAGTGGTAGTTGTAATGAATTGAAGCTTGTGTACAATTCAGTCATATTACATTTGAAGTTCTCATTTTGTTTATTTGTTTTATTTATTTTTTTTCCTTACCCTTCCCCGCCACTTTAGGTAACAAGCCGATGGATTCCTCTCATCAATGAAAGGACAGACAAAGATAGCAGGTGCATAGTTAAAAGATGAGAAGTGTGAATTAGATTGCATGTCAATGGGTATCAATGGACAGTGCTGAGGATATTAATTGTTTAAGAAAATCAAATTCTAAATTTAAAGTTTATATAAGAAGTCCAAGGAGCAAGAGATTTAAAGTATGTAGGTCTGTTACATGTGCCAACAGTGCCATATACTTTGAATTTCATGGACAGCTTTCATGAGATGTGTTTATATTTGTGATAATATAACTAGTTTTGGCTACATGGCTTGTATAGATTTTCTACTGGTGATAGCTTCATTTAATAATTATGTGATTAGTTATTCTTTATATTTAATGATGTGTTTTATGAGGATCAGCAAAAAGTACATTTCAGTCTATGTGTATATGAGAATAATTTACTCAAAATTGCTAAGATTTAGTTTTGCCTATTAATCTGGTGATATTTAATCGCATCATGAAAATAATATAGTGGCCTCTGGTGGGAAGTAGAGCACTAAATTAAAATAATCTGTTTATCCCTCTGTAAAGCTCATAAAACCTTTTTTTCTTTACAGGCTGCCTCTTATATTAGTTGGAAACAAATCTGATCTAGTGGAATATAGCAGTATGGAAACTATCCTTCCCATTATGAATCAATATACAGAGATAGAAACCTGTGTAGAGGTATGCAAGACTCTATGAAATTAGATTGAGTAACAAAAACACATTCTTGTCAAGCATATATGATAACTTTTTAATATTTGTAGTAGTTTTTGTTCAGACTAGATAAATAGTATCTCAGCTAGAGCAATTATTGTCATGGTGAATTCGTTATTTTTCTTTAGCAAAGTATATTATTAAATACTACTGTAAAACTGTTTTAATTTTTAGAGAACCTGTTTTAATTTTTAGAGAACCTCCTAAATTATTTGCCTATGGCAAGTATTTTTAAATGTATTTATCAAACCAGGCAGATGTCAAATATGCGGACAGATGGCAAATACTAAAAACAGAGTGGATATATTTATATATGGCTCTATTTTTAGGTTATGATACAGCTTTTTGATTTCTCTGTTACTGATACAGCCAATTAGAGTGAGACCTCCTTATTAATTACTGAACTGATACATGGGCTAGACTTTTGTTAATAGTACTGCATCCACAAGGGGGGGCTAGAGTTTGCTCACTTTGATTTTAGAGTAAATCGTCAACTAGTCAGGAGACTAGCAAATCAATGTAAGGATTTCTCTTTCAGTGTTCAGCAAAAAACTTGAAGAATATATCTGAGCTATTTTATTATGCACAGAAAGCTGTTCTGCATCCTACAGGTCCTCTGTATTGCCCAGAGGAGAAAGAGGTATTTATATATTTTTAAAACAAGTAACTTAGGGGGAGAAAAGATAATTGAAGTTAATTGCTTTCCTGTTCTTCCCTTTTGAATGGATTTTCCATTTCTTAGTGTGTTTTATCACACGCACCCATCTCAAATGTCAAGCATTATATTCCAAAACAATGTTGATTGTTTTGTGTTGCATTAATCAGATCTACCTTTCCTCTTCATCAAAACAATAAAAACAGATTTTCTTGTATAAATTGCAAAATAAAATAAGAAGCTTTGGTAATGACTTTATAGTTGTATCAAATGTAATATGAAAAATCGTGTCAAATTCTGTTCTCCTTTAGGTAACACATTTCACAGTAACTCCCTTTCTTTCAGGGAAATTACTGCACATTCACCTTGATTTACGGAAAATCTTTTCTGAGCATGATTTGAGACTTTGGCAAAAGGGATCAAAGACAAGTAATGCAGCAGGTTATTTTCAACTAGCATAGGAAGTTAGCTGAGCGTATTATGGAATATGATTTTTCAAAACATTAATTCTATAGGCAATTGTTAATAAAGTCTCTAAACTTATCCAACCATGTGTTTTTTTGGACATGTGTTTTACTTCAATCTCAAATATTTTGTTAATGTAGAAAACTAGAGAATAATCTTGTTTTGATTTCTTCCATCAGAATCATCTTTATGAGTTAGTAATGATGTGATAGAATTGTTGCGCTGAAATCTTTTCAGTTTTCCCAAACCAATCTCTATGCAATCTCTATGACCTCTATGGAGAGAAGAGTCCATCATCAGTATAGTTGTTGGGAGAGAATTACCCCTGTCTCTGTTTTCTTTCATTTGGAAGGTATCCTAGCAATTCTTCTGTCATAGAGATAGTTCTTGTGATCAATGTTTTGCCTGGCAGATGAATGAGCTCTGTGGAGGCTTTCAGTTACTTGATGTTTGAATTTCCTACTTCTGAAGCCATAGTTGAAACAGTAAATGTAGATAGTGTGCTTGTTTAGAAAAAGTTCAATATAGATCTAGAGCTACTTATTTTTGCAAGGCATTGGAATTGCCATGCTTTTTTCCCCCTAAAAGCTGTTTGGAAAAAAAAATCTGTTATTTGTAAAGCTTTCAATAACAGTAGTACTGAATTTAGAGAACTGATTTTTGGGGAATAACTAATGAGTGCCATCTGCAGCCTATGAAGAGATTCAGGCTATTCTAATAATTGAACAGAAACACATTTTATGTGGGAAAAACTGCTTTTGATTTCTCGACATAAATTTGCTAGTTTAATATTGTATCCTATTTTTGATTTTTTTTGTGTGTGTATGCATGTGTGAATGTCACTGTTCCAAAAATATAAGATAAAAGCGAGTATTTGCTTTAATTTTGTTGAGTTGTCTGATGTCATTCATTGTAATATTTTTATCTACAAGCTTAGGAAGATACCGAACTTTCTTTTATTCCTTAGATGAAACCTGCCTGTATTAAAGCACTCACTCGTATTTTTAGAATTTCTGATCAGGATAATGATGGTACTCTCAATGATGCAGAGCTCAACTTCTTTCAGGTAATTCTGTTTTGCTTCTTGTTTCACTATTCTGAATGGTTGAGTTATATAATACTACAAAAACAATTGATTGTTTTTGAAGGAACAGTAATAGAGTAAAATGAATGAGAAGGGAATCGGGCCTACATGTTAAGTTGCAAGTGCAGCATGAAAGAGATCTGTAACAACTGAAATGGTGCTTATGATTTCTAACTGTTGTTCAAGTTTTAGTTCAAGAGCAAATTAAAAAAAATCTATTTAAATGTACAAAGCCTAATGCTAGTATAATTTAAAGAAGAATTCTCCACCTGTATCTCCACTGAGAAATTGGCTGCATTTTATACAGAATGTATTGTTTGTACGGCTAATGTCTAGTGGTCCTAAAAGACTCTTCTGATTTTTGTTAGAGAATTTGTTTTAATACACCATTGGCACCTCAGGCTTTGGAGGATGTAAAGAATGTAGTCAGGAAAAATCTAAGTGATGGTGTTGCTGATAATGGATTAACATTAAAAGGTAAGCATTATTTAACTTTTAAAATACATTTTTTTTTTTAAGCTGGTAATCATTCCTTTACATTTACATAAGGTAACTGTTTTGGAATATGAACTCTACTTTGTTTTTTAAACCATGAGAGCTTGATATGGTGGCAGTATCATGTCAGAGGATGATTAAACTGAAGGATAGTGAGGGTGAATAAAATCTTTTTACTTCCTGTTGTTACTAAAGCTTGGCATCTAAGTGTCTAAAATGAGTAAACAGAGTTTGAGATGATTTGCCTAGGAAACGTATAGCTTGTCTCTCATCTCACTGGTTGCAACGTTCATCAGCCAGGTGTGGTATCTGCCAGCATTTTAACAACTATGTTGTACAGATTTGCTCAGAGCATATGGCAAAAGTGAAAGAAGAAAATGTGTTTTCTTCTTGAGCATCAGTGTAACTGTTTTACTTGTGGAGCTTATGTATGTAATAGCACTAGCGAGAAATTGTAAAGAGTGGGAATTTTAAGACATAGCCTTACTAAGCAGTGAAATCTCAGTTTTTGTTAAGCCCTGAAAAGTGCTAAATGATCATCCTCCCCAGTTATTTTTGTACAGGAGAACCAAGGGCATTCTTCCATGAGATTGCTCCCCAGGCTTCTTGCTGAGTGGTTTACTATTTTTGAGTTGTTGAAAAGATGGTTGACTTCATTTTCATACAGCTAAGTTCTTCTAAAATGCTGGTGCTGGCAAAGAAAACATTAGAAAACCAAGTGGGTTGTTTTAAGAAAACAGTTACTTGCAGGACATTTCACAAACCATCAGGTCATGTAGATAATTCTGTAGTACCACATAAGAGGTTTAAAATCTGAATGTGTATTTCCAGCTCTTTGTTTTTATGCTAATATTGATTCTATGTAACAGATAAAGTGCTTCAAGGCCTTCAGACTTTATCATTTGATTTCAGGTTTCCTTTTTCTACACACACTCTTCATTCAGCGAGGAAGACATGAAACAACTTGGACTGTTTTACGTCGCTTTGGATATGATGATGACTTAGAGCTCACGCCAGAGTACCTGTTTCCTCCGTATGTATTGCTTTTAGCTTTCTTTAACTTAAAAGTTTTATTTTATGGTGCCTTTGTGGAGGAGGAAAGCTTATAATATGTTTATCCAAGACTTACTTCCCTACTTTTTGCCCTACTAGCCCAAATCCTTATGTGACTTAGGACTGCAAGGGAAGAATTCTTATCCATTTGTGCCCTGTCATGCCCTTCATCTCTAATTATAACTAAGAGATGGCAAAAGAAACAATACAAGACCAGAACCTGCAAGTAAGCAATTGTGGCTTGTAGGTGGCATTTGGAATCCTTTGAAAATCCCCAAATTAAACAAGCTTTTGTATGTTCAGATGGAAATTTCCTGTATTTCAAACTTGCTTTCTGTGGCTTTTCAGAAGCATACCTGTATATTTGTCTAAAACATTGCTGATTATTAAATATTGTGCAATATAAAGACACTCCTTGATACCTTTAGAATTCCTAATGGAACGTACTTACTTTGTTCTCTTTAAAGAAATTATTAAAACTGAATACTAAGTGAAATGCCAAATGTTGTATTTTTATATTTTGTGAACTCACTTAAGACATCCTGTCTTGGTTTTTGTTTTCAACAAATAGGCTAAAAATTCCTCCAGACTGCACAACGGAATTAAATCATCATGCATATTTGTTTCTCCAAAGCATTTTTGATAAACATGATTTGGTAAGCTTTTAATTTGAATTTATAAATATTATCAAGCCTTCAGTAAAAATGCAATTTTTCTAGTAGAATTATTTTTCTGTCATTACGTCATTTCATTCAGAAACGAGCTTAAGCTATACAATCAAAATGAATCTGTTGTTTACAAGATGATTCTCTCTACAAGGAGAGCTGGCAGTTACAGTTGTACTACCAAACTAGTGCATGTATTTAGTCTTAAAAAAAAAAAAAAACACAGGAAGAGAACAGTTATGAAAAAGAAAGCACCATTCTTTACAGCCAGTTTCTTGAGGCTTGCAAATGTACACCAAGAAAGTATCAGTTTAGAATAGACAGAAATTAATGATATATGTTATTTATGCCTGATATCCTATGCTTATTTTAAGGATAGAGATTGTGCTTTGTCTCCTGATGAACTGAAAGATTTGTTCAAAGTCTTCCCTTATATGCCATGGGGACCTGATGTTAACAACACTGTTTGTACAAATGAAAGGGGATGGATTACATACCAAGGGTTTCTCTCTCAGTGGACGTAAGTCTGGTAGATCACATTTTGGTTGCTGTTGTTTTATGGAGATAACTGCCTTCATGGAGAACTTAATCTTACTGAACACCATAGTATAGTAGCCTCTTTATTAGGTTTTAAATACATTATTCAAATCTTTTCAGAAGTTACTTAAACATGATAGCTTCTGTGTAAATATTACATTCTGTGCACTACTAAAATTCCATTTTAAGGAGTAAATACTGACAAACAATATTGGAGACTTTGGTAAGTTAATAGCTGGAAATTCAACCAAGCATTGAAATATTTATAGCCATTCAGTGGCCTAATCTTCAGATAGCCACAATCTGTTCAGGATTTGGCTGGTGTTCAGTGGTAGCTGTGACATGTCTTTTCAAATTTTGGAAGGCTCCCTGAAGCTTTTTGGAATATTTGTTTCTGTTGGTTGGTTCATGTTTCATTCCTCTAACCTTTAGAGAAGTATAAATAATGCTATTCAAGAATGATTTTTGTTTTTTTGTCTCCCTCTTGAAATCACAGCGAATGGAGTAAACATTGTTACCCATGCAAAAATTACAGTGTAGGTTGATAGGTCTCATGAAGACCTGCCTTCATAGTATTTTGCTGAGTATTAAGATCAGATAAAGTTGCCACCATTTACTTTCAAAGTGCTTGTGTCCTTCAGTACTGGGAATACTCCTGTTATGTCAGTCTGGAGATATGAGGGGGAAGAAATATTTTAGTGCTTTAGAGAATCAATATTGAGGACCTTAATGATTTAGAAATTCTTTTTTGTTCCCTCCACTAGACTAACCACATACTTAGACGTACAACGCTGCCTGGAGTACCTGGGTTATTTAGGCTACTCCATACTTGCAGAACAAGAATCTCAAGCATCAGCAATTACAGGTAATTGGCAAAAATGGATTTGGTACAATACAGGTGTATAAATTTAGAAATCTACCCAAGAGATTTTATTTTATTGTTTAAATAAAATACCCTGTCTTTTTTGAACTACCCACTACTTCACCATTTCCTGCTCAAGTCAAACTTGAGTTAACATTTTTGAGAGATACAGTTTTGTGTGCATTTTAATGTAAGTGGACAGTTAGTTCAGATGTAGCTATCAATGACTTGACTGAATAAAAACAATTTTGTACAGAGTGACTTCACTAACCAAATCTGAGGAATGCTGTATGTAACTTGTTTGCACTGCAGTTGGAGTTTTTGCATGATGTGCCACTGCAATTAAAAGGCATTCCTGTAGACTTAAGAGTCAACATTAATCTGCTTTGCTTAAAATCTTGCAAAGATACCCAGACAAACATTTTTGATTCTTCTCTTGGCTTGTTTTAAATGGATTTTGAAAAACTGTAGAATGCAACTCAGTTTTTTAATTAAATCAATAAAACTAAATACTAGTGAAATGGCTCCACCTCTGTTAAACGACACAGCAATTTCAGATCTCTTGTGTTTTTTTTCATACATACACACGTGCATCTTGTGAAAAATATTTGTGTTTTTTCAAAAGTAACTAGAGATAAAAAAATAGACCTCCAGAAAAAGCAGACTCAAAGAAATGTTTTCCGATGCAATGTTGTTGGAATGAAAGGCTGTGGGAAAAGTGGAGTTCTTCAGGCTCTTCTTGGAAGAAATCTAATAGTAAGAGACCTTTGTTTACATTCACACATGCATGCTTTGAGCTAATTTTGGAAAGCAAAACCCTGTCAGACCTTAGAGCTTTACTGATTATTACTGAGCTTGGAGATCAAACCATGGTTTGCAGTTTTGTAGATCAGCAAGTAGGCAAACGTATATTGCATTGCGTAATTACTTGTTCATCATGGAGTATAGCTATGCATGTACTTGCCAGAATAAACCAGGGACAGATTACTGTAATTCTCATTCATTAATAAGTGGAATAAAACAGCTGCTCAAATCTAATTTAGAGAGGGGAAAGTCATTATTGTCTAATGTGAAATTCTCTGTTTCCAGAGACAGAGGCAAATACGTGCAGAACACAAATCTTACTATGCCATTAATACAGTCTATGTGTACGGACAGGAAAAATACTTGCTGGTAAGGCTGCCTTGTTGTTTTCATAAGACTGATTACTTTTAAAATTTAGTGCAATTCTTTAGAGCCTTCTGCAAACAAATACAAAGAATTTCTATTTTAATTGTCTCTTCTTAAATGTGGAGTTTTCTCTCCCCCCCCCCTTTTTTTTTCATTCAGGCTAAAATAACTTCTGGTTTTGCATATTGCTAATACTCCAAACAGAATGTTCAGGCTCTATCTGTTATGTTTTAGGCCTTCACTTAAGCTGTACAAAATCCCTTCATTATGTTTGTACTTTTGGGCATCAAATTGTAACGCTAGATGATAAATTATCAGCAAGCGGTCTACTTATTTATAAAATAAGAACCTGTCAGGGGGATGATTAGGATGGCTAAAGTTAAAACTCCAGTGGGTTGAATATTTTCTTTAAAGGCTTATTTGACTTTTCCTTTAGTAAAAGGAATTTTCCTTTTCCTATAGTTTTCCTTTACTATAATAATAAATCGTTCTTTCTTTTCTAAGATCTAGTCTTCTACTCTGATTTTCCTCTGTAGGATGAATGCCAGTTTCTATGGGAATCTAAGGTTTTATGTGTTAGAAACAGATGTAACTTTTTATGCTGAGGTTGTGATTGCCTGCAGATGTGATGTTAACAGCTCACATATGTTAGCTGTATGCTAAATTCCTAGTATTTGTTGTTAATTCTGGCTATTTTCAGTCCATTAGTTCTAAGGATACATAAAAAATCAGCCATAAAATTATGAGAAAATGAAAAGTTATGAAATTCCTTTAATTGCATAATGACAGAGCTTTTCTCTTATTCTCACCACCTTTTTTCCAGTTACATGATGTCAGTGATTCTGAATTTTTAACTGACACTGAGACCATATGTGATGCTGTCTGCCTGGTATATGATGTCAGTAACCCTAAGTCCTTTGAGTACTGTGCCAGGATTTTTAAGGTTTGTATCTTACATGTGTATCTGTTCATTGACAAAATTCAGTTTCAGTTACTGGTCTTTTATGCAGTTCTTCTGCTTAAAATTATATATCCTGTATGAGTGCTGGTTATATACAGCAAGTGCATTAGTAATGTCATAGAAGGGTTCAGGGCTTTTTTTTTTTTATTTGTTTGCTTTTCATACAAAGCTAAGGTATACTTGTCTATATAAAATATTCCGCTTCTAAAAGTGCCAGACTTAGCGTGATTAATGTATCTTTCTGCTGCTGCAACCAGTTAAACTCAGGCTGTTTCAAGTTGAATACATCATCTGCTGTTTCTTTCTCTCTTTTTCTTTACATTTGCAGCAGCACTTTATGGATAGCAGAATACCTTGTTTAGTGGTAGCTGCAAAGTCTGACTTGCATGAAGTTAGGCAGGAATATAGCATTTCCCCTGCTGAATTCTGCAAAAAACACAAAATGCCTCCACCTCAAGCCTTTACTTGTAATACTGTTGATGCTCCAAGTAAGGATATCTTTGTTAAACTGACGACGATGGCAATGTATCCGTAAGTACTTGAACTATTGTATCTTTCATACTGCATGGGTCACACACAGTGCCACTGCATATCATTGTTAGCCATGAGGGTGGAACTGCCTCATTGAGGTTTAGCAACAGAGAGATGTAACAGCAGCTTAAGTAGAATCGTGAAGTTATTTCAAATTGAAAAAGTTGGTTTGAGCCCAGCATATAAGATGTCAACTGTTGTTATTAATCCATTTTTAATGAATACGCTATTTCATCCAGTTCACGTCTCATTTTAGATTTAATTATCCAGTGAATATGTACAGTTGTGTTCTGTACACATTGTGGATGCATAACACATTTTCTCAGTGTTCATATCTCAGTAATTTTGAGATAGTTGTGAATAAGTTAAGCTAATAACAAGAATTAGGGTAAAACTCTACAGTACAATTTTACAGTTGATTACAAGTTATAACGCTCATTAGTGAACAGTAATTTCCCCAGTGCACAGCTTTTTTTCTTGTTTTTTCTTGTTTGGAATGTTTATTAGTGTATGCTTCAAATCATGAATCTTATAGATCTGATATTTCATGTAATGTCTGTATAGACATCTGTTGGGCTTCAGACACAGTACACTTAAGCTTGCATTCTTTTTCAAGAATCTTTTTCAACATCTCTCTGTTGCTAAGCTCGGTTTGCATCTCTGTTTAATGGGTGGAGCTTTTACTATTGTGATGTACTGGATAAATATTGTAGCAGATAGAGTCTAGTATGACAGCTGACATTTGTTTTAAATAGAACTAATGTCACTTTCACCCAAAATCTAGCATTTTTTGTTTTATATCTGAAAAACTTTCTTGAGTTAGCTCTGTAAAGCTTTTGTTTTCATTCTCCTATATTTATTTTATAGCACTGGAATATTAGGGCACTACTAAAAGTATAGCACTGGCTATAAAATGTCTGTTGTGTCAATATCCCTGCTTCTGCCCTAGTTTTCAAGCATGTGTGTTTCTTAGGGTGGGAAAAGTAGGGGTAACTGTCACTTTGTACAGTGTGCATTCAAAGTGGTAGAAAATGTGGCTTACTTTCCTTTGAAAAAGGGGTGTTATCTATTGCTGTGCAGACATACTCTGAAGCCTTTAGATGCTTTCCTTACAAACTGGAATGTAATTTAGCAAATATTTTCATTGATGATTGTATTTTACTATTATGATCTGCTTGTGGGCGATAATTCCAAAGTGGCCAAGACCGAGGACATGTAACCCTAAAATTCTGCACAGCTGTAGTTTTACCCTTGCCTTCCCAGTGTATTTTTTTCCTCTCCTCACTCATTCAAATGTAACCTTTAATCCTAAATCTCTCTTGGTTGTGGCACAGTCCTAATGTGCACCTGATTTTTATGAGCAAGATTTCAACTCCTGTCCTTCTGTGTGTTTTCGCAGCCATGCCCGGTTACGCTGTATGTGCGCCTGCAACAGGTGTACATTTTGCATCTGTCAGAACTTCCTCAACTCAGACTTGCTGCAATCTGTAAAGAACAAACTCTTCACTGCAGTTCTTAACAGGTCCTTAACTTTATTTACTAGGTACCAGGTGTGCTTTTAAAATAAAAGTTTTTCTGAAAAAGCAATTGGTAACCTTATATACTGCTGATTTTTCACTCCATATCCACTAAGCAGGCAGATGCTTATTTTAATAATTGTCATAAGATTTTTTTTTTTTAAGCGTTGATCTATGTAGCTTAAAAGTATTCTTGGACTTCGGAGCTTCATTTAAAGATATCTTTGAAACATTACCAATTTGGTGGTCAATTCAGCCATTTAGTGATTGCAAAGATAGCAAGGAGAAAGATAGCAAGGCCTGTTAGGCCTTGTTAGGGAACTGGTAGCAGATAGCAGGTAGGGTCTATAAATCTGTAAAATATGTCTCATTTGAGACATTATAGGTTTTAATATTCATTAGATATAGTGCCTCTTAGATTTCAGTTCTTTAAATATATTTTCATTTAATGTAGACAAAGGCAAGGCTTGACTATAGCAGCATTACGTGGCATACTGTATGTTTACAGTTACTGGTTTTGTTTTGTAGAGTTGATAGAATTTCTATGTGTATAAATATATGCATACATATATCTTATGGCTGGTTTACACAGTGAGTGGGTATGTTGTGAAAAAATCTGGAGCTTTTAACATCCAGTTCCTCTCTGAATAAAACACAGCATATTAGAAGTGGTAAATGGTTAATCATGTGCATTTGCAGATATTTTGAAAAAAGCAGTTGATAAACCAGTTCTCAGAATCTACACTATCAGTTTTCAGCACTGAAAACAGTGTTACACCTTGTCTTGTGTATACTGCAGGCTGTGTTTATGAAACACCTTGGTGTTGACACACATGAATTACTGACAGCTCAGCATTTATCATCTTCCCCAGCAAATGGGAGTTCAAACCGAACAATTTTTGTAGTGTAGTGGTTCCATCCTTTATAGCCTTCTTGGAGTCATAGACCATGATGAAAATGTTTATTGGAAGGCTGTAGTTAGAATATTGTGACATGCTGCTGTTCCATGTTTATTACTACAGTATATTGTTTTCAGATGTAGCTGCTTCAAACAGAGTAGATGCCTCCTTTAAATGCAAGTTATGTACGTGTGCATAGAAAGCCTACTGATGTACCTGTCTAGAGTATTAAGCATCTTGGTGAAATACTATTTTTTTGAATTCAAGATATGAATATTAATTAGAGAATAAGATTATGGGAGAGTGGGGAAGGGATTATTAGCTCAGGAAAATACTATCAATATGAGTAAGATTGTTCATCCTACTTACCTTCCATAGTAGTCTTCCCTCAGACAAAAATCCCCTGCAACCAAAATCTCTTTGCATATTGTCATTATAAAATTTAATTCAGCAGTCACTACTAGAAAATCTCAACTCTGTTAGTGAAGCTGAAACCACTTGTATGATTAATCCTTGTTTCTCTTTTTAGAATGATTATGGATTGCTACACTAACTGTTGTGGCGTGATTCTCTTTCGTATGGGCGTTTGAGTCCTGCATTAGACACTGTACTTCATTCCCCTGAGATACTGTCAAAGATTGGTTGTCTTAATCTTTCATTGGAAAATCGTGGGTGCTGTCATTCTGTACCTTGTCACTTGATAGTGGGGAACAGACATCTGAATTCACTAAAAATTCTGTAATTCAGAACGAAGAGAATTCCTCAAACTTTTGCACTTATCCTACGGAAAGGAGGAGTTACTTGCTAGAATCTGGCTATAGTCATTTAGTTAGTCAGTGGTGTTTTGTTGCAGGTTTCCATCGTGCTAACTTCATCAAACCAACTCGCTTTCTAGTGAGCTGTTCAAGAATACAGCACATCTGTAGCTTGGATGTGTAGTTTGGCACAGCTTATTTACAGTTCAGTAGCTGGGCTACTGTATAACTACATACGTAGTAAAGAACGCATGTTCTTTACAGTAAAGCAGAAATACCTTTTAAAAACAAAAAAATCCCAGGTATTAGCCCTTAACTGTAGACTTAGGAGGGTAGAGATGTTCAAGGTTTTCTTGTTCAAAAATGTTAGCTCCTTTTGAAGTATTTTTAATCTAATGAAGATTTGTGATTAGATTAGAGAAAGCATTTGAATCAGGGAGACTTTTTGATGTAGTTAATTGGAATTCTTTTATTTTGTTTTTTACAAGTGCTTACATCAGGCTAGAAAGTTGGGCAAAAGTTAGCTATCTAACAGCCAAAGGAGGTTTCTCAAAAGTATTTATTCTCGTGGTCTCTTCCTGTTCAGGAGTTGTAGATAGTGGAAGTATATAAACAGAAATCTTTTAAGGTTGGACCCCTTCCTGTATTATTTGTTGCTAAGTAATGCTTATACACTGTTACCAAAGCAAAATATGATTTCATATTTGACTATTCCCACCTTAGTAATTAAAGGAGGAGCATTGTTTCCATGCAACTGAAAGAATATGTTTGTATCCACCCTCAATTTGTCTGGTATAGACAAACTTCAGAGATTCTCTTGAGGCTTTGCAGGTTATCAGAAAAGCTATTTCAACAAATGTGGAAGATCAGTTTTGGAATATTTATTGTACAGGAACAGGATTGTTGGTTTGAACTACCCAGGATACAGGACACTGCGTTCAAAGCACTGTAGATGCATGTATGTTACTATGCTGTAGTATTTTTATATTTTTTTAATTTGTTCTTTCCTTTTAGGTGTTCATTTGTAGTTGTCTGGCTGGCACTTAATCTCTTTTTACTACATTATTTCACCTCTTTTTAAAAGCAAGATTTTTGTATGTGTCATTCTAACCCTTTCTTTAACCATCAGCTTGGAGTGGGATTTTTTGGTTTTGTTCTTATACTCCATGGCATCCATTTTAAGTGTGTGTTTCTGCTTTCTTGGTTTTAAATCATTCACTTACTGCTTTTTGCTTGTTAAAGTAGTGGCATTTTTCTGTGGCAGCTGCATTTGTTTCAGAATTATTCTTATGCATGAAAATTATGTTGTTTACGGAGGAAGACTTCTCAGACAATGTTTTTCTTCATTTTGAAGTTTTTAAATAGTGTGAAATAGAAGTGAGGTTTTATTGTATATAAAAACAAGATTATTTCAGGAGTTATTTATAAGATTTTTTTTCCCTTTAATAACTTCCTTTTCTGAAATTAACAGAATAGTTTTATTTTCCTTTAGTAATGGGAAGAGCTCTTAAGAACATGATCTAGGTTTTATTTTTTCAGAGTGCAGTGCACTTGGATTATTTTTTTCAAAGCTATAGTAGCATATTATTAAATCTGATTGAACAAATCTATCCCTTTATTTATATCTCCCTCAAATTAGGACAGTATAACAATATTTTACTCAACTATTTTCATCCTTTTCTGAACTGTTTAATGCTCCATACTAAGTGGAAGTTTGCAAAGCTGCATTCTTTGGCTACTTTCCAAATGGAATATATTGAATTTACATTTCTTTCAGGCGTTTTACATTCCTTTTGGTTTTGTAGATATGCTTGTAGATGTGCTTGGAGCTTCTCACATTTTAGATGACTAATGCATGGGGGAAAATTCTAACTGCTGGAGTTGGTTTGCATCCTAGGAAAATATGTGCCTGCAGGGAAGCTGCAGCAGCTTGCACATGTTACATGATGTTGTTGGAATTCAACTTGCTTGTATTTTATTGTTAGCATCTACTAGCTCTCAGAGCAGCCTGCTGCTGCTTGCTGGCTGCATGAACTTTGCTTGCAGTTCTGGTGTGAGTAGCCACTTGGCTAGTCTGGCCTCACTGCTGTGCTTTTAAAATGCTTTCATAGCTAAAATGGGAGTATTTTGGAACTCCTGTAGGTGAGGTTAAACCTTCCCAAGCTTGGGATTCCTTTGCTGCTGACATGGGGAAAAGTGTCAGGATTAGCCCAGAATTCAGCAGTTTTCTCTGTGTAACTATGATAGGCATGCTCAGTTAACTTCTTGCTTAGTGCATGATGCAAACTTCTTGTGAGTTGTTAAAGCCTCTTAAAAGACAGACTGTACAGTTTGGAAATGTCATTCAACAAGTGGCAAACTACTCTTTATTCAACCTGCCCTTAATAACAATTGCACTTTTTTTCCCAAACTACGTATTAAAATCTGAATTTTACATCAGAGGCAGTATTTCTAGACTTTATATATATGTAGAACTAATTGTCTGATAAAATTCCTACGCAATTCTGTTTCTGAAGTTTGAAAGCTAAAGTATTATTACTAATAAGCAAGAGAATCAAATACAGCATTGATTATGAAGTCCCAACTAGCGTATGTAAACACATATACATACTTCCCCCAGCTCAGCAAAGAGTAATTTTTTGGTTTGGAGTTAATGAAATTGATAGTTACACCCTTACCAGCAAGGCAGTAGTAATTTCTACCATTGATGCAGATTAGTGCAATAAACACAACTACACTAAAGTAAAAAAAATAATGTTATCTTAAAGTAACATTTATTGAAGATGTAGAAGCTTTCTGTACATGTTTGAGAAAGTTTCTGCACTATAATCACCGTCATGTCAAAGAGCCTTTGCCAGAAACAAATACCGATTCTTTTTTAGTATTTTAAAAAGATTTTCTTTTTAATGGCAGCTGAGCAATGTGATTAGAAAACAAATTTGCAAAAAGATGGAATATATGGCAGTGTAAGGAACACATAAGAAAAAATCTGAATTTTTTTCAAAGATGTAAACAAATTAGATATCCAGAGTGTTCTGACTTTCAGTAATTATTTTGGGAGTTTAAATTTTTGTATTGATATTTTCTAAGGGCCTTAATTATTACTCATTGAAGTCAGTAGCTTCCGTTGTTGTCATGAGACAAATCCCTGCCCTGTTCCTCCATTTAAATGAAAGAATCAGTAACCGTTGGGCTTAGATACAGGATCAGAATCAATTTACTCTCCATTTAGATATGAAAAGATGTTTTCATGATAACTGAGAACATATTCATTGGGTTTTTTTAAAAGGACATAGTATTACTTTAGTAAGTGATACTAAATGCTTAGAGCACTAATATACTTAGTAAGTTTCTTGTGTATCATTAAATATGGACCTGTGCAAAATGTTACAACATGGCAAATTATAGATAAGAATCAGAAAATCGAAATGGAAGTGATAGTGCTTTATGAGGCAATGCAGAAGCATTCATTTGCAATTTAAATAGTGATTTGCACTTTTAAGGGCATGCTTTTTAAATTATGCAAGTAATGGGCATTTGAATTAACCAAATTAAACATGAGAGCTGTTAATTATACAAATATCCACCCAGCAGAGCTTGTCACATAATCTATTAAAAACATATTACATACAAGTGTTTTATGCAGAAAGATAAGTTTTATAATTTACTGATCTTAAGGGTTTTATAGTCTTTACTAGAAAACAAGCTTGCTCTAAGACTCTAGGTAATGCTAAAATACAATCTTGAATTATCAGCAGTAATGTAATCTTGTCAGTTTTAGGGCTGATGTGTTGGAGCCATCCCCTTGTGTTTTGCCCAGGTACTCTAGCTCAGGTATATGGTGCAGGAGTATTGTAGTATCCTATAAATGCATGAAAGCTGAGGCTTTGGAGATGGGGTGGGAAGAGATTCAGTTTCTTAAGCAGCTTTGTTTAAAGCAATGGTGTTTGTTTATACAGCCATATTTTTGACTTAGCTTATCAAAAGCACAAATTGCAACTATTTCTGTTTTCCCCAAGCACTAAGTTTTTAACAACTGCACAAGAATCAGGGACTAGATGGGTAAAAATTAGCTGATTATAAATCGTATGGGCTTTGTCATTCTGGCATATTTTGAGACACTTGCTGTTGTTGAGCCATGCTATGAACTGCAAACTGTGCATGTGTGTAAAAAGGTTAAGACCCTACATAGATGAGTTGGGTGCCATGCTGTTAGCAGACGAGGAGAGCAGTATTATGCAACAGGTGCACGCCGTCAACTTTGTAGAAGATTCCATCTTCATGGAGTCATCTCTTGGTCCACGTTTACTTGAAGACAGGTAACAGCACCCTAACTAAGGTGACCTTGCCATTGCCTTCTCCCTTTCTTCCCATCGACAAACCACCTGACATCCAGTATGCAGAGGGTTTGTCCATTTTAGCTGTGGAAGAACTATTGCTTGCAGGAACTCATGAATTTGAGCTGTTCCATAATGGAGCAAGATGTTCTTAAATAAGAATTTTTATTGAGCAGCTGTGACTGGCTGTTTATGCACCAAAGAACTTTTGCCTGTTCTTCAGCATGGGATATTACAGTACACTGGTTATCCTCATAGCTCATACTGCTCCTGCAAATGTCTACTAAAGAATATCTTAAACTGGTTTTGTGCATTTTGATAATAAGTAACAATTCCTGCTCTACAAAACAGCTTGTATATGGTAGCTCTGCAGTTCACACTACATAAACTCTTATGCACAGTGTATGCTCAGGGTCTCTGTTGTTTCTTTTATGTAATAATCCTACAGCTTTCACTGAATAACCCATGACAATTAATACAGGCTAAAATACTTAGGATAGTACAGTTCTGTTGCAACTTCTATATTTAAAAAAAATGCTATTATTCAGGAACTTCTTGTGTTTTAATTATGGTGTTCATGATAACTTGTTTTAAACAGTAACTCCTGCTTTATGGTAAGCTGTCATACTTGAGACTACTTGGAGGATGGCTAGCAGTGTTTAACTGAGCATGCTCACAAACTTTTTTGCAATATTTGGGTCATTGGCTGTCTCTGTTGTCATGCAAAATGTGGCTTTTTATGTCATCCAGTCACTTCATGTTGTTGTTACATCTTGTCTTTTTCTGTTGATACCAATGTCACTGCCTGTTTCACTAGCACATTCTCTTAGCTTTCAGCTTGGTATTGGATGACTGTTTCTACTGCTGTTCTTGTGACTGTATTGGGAAGGGCTTTATGAATTGTCATTTGATTCTAGCTTTTGGAAAAGTATTACTTGCTACTTGTCAGTGTATATATATATATTTGGGGAGGAGGGGCGAGAAATTTAAATAGATACCCAACAGGACTGGGAAGTTTTTGCATGGAAGAGCAGAAATACGCAAACAGAAGATTAAAGAAATAAATTATATTTTGCTGTGCCATACTTCTCACTATGGATGCTTAATTTACTAGCTGTTTTTTGTTTTCTTTTTTTCTGAATACTTGCTGGTACTCTCAAAGGCAGCAGATTGTCTTCCCCACATTTATAGTTGACTAATGATCGATCTGCTCTGGCATTCCTCTTTCAGCTGCATGAGGTCTCTGATTTTAGTGAGATCTACTAATGTGATCAAGGCTGCTGATCAAGTGCTAAGCTTTTAAGAAAAGTACAAATGCCTGTATGGTTATTCTTGAGGCCTAGCTTATGCTTCTTGCTCATGACAAGTGTAATGATGAATTTCCAAAAGCAGAGCTGTTTAGCACAAGTTGTCTGATATTCCTGTCATGATAGTAACCCCCTTTTTTTTTTTTTTTTTTGTGTGTGTGTGTGTGTGTGTGTGTGTGTGTGTTAAATTGCAGGCATGTGACACAAGCAGACCTCAAGAGCTCTACATTTTGGCTTCGAGCAAGTTTCGGTGCTACTGTCTTTGCAGTTTTGGGTTTTGCTATGTATAAAGCGTTATTAAAACAACGATGATCTGAGAAGAAGCACATCTGCCCCTACCAAATAAAAATATACTTTTATGTACATTCTGAATGCTTTAAATTCTGCTAGGAATATTTATATATGCAGAGTTACTTTATTAATATTTGTAATTCATGCATAAGATTATTTTAACTTATAGTTCTAATTACAGTATTGCATAAAGTGTGGGAAAAAAAGAATTGCATCTTAGCCAGCTAAAATGGCTTAATTTATGAGGCCAAAAGGGAATTTGCTGTAAATAACTTGTACATACTAAGGCAGTAAGGACATGGCTTCCCCAAAAGTTACTCAAAATACTGTTCTTAGATGTTTCACCATAGTGACATGATAGTGTATAATTGAAATTCATTTTCAGTAGAATAGGTTCAACTCAAGGATCACTGTTCCTCAAGGATTGCTTATTTATTACAAATTCATCTGAAGGGACTTCATCTTTTGTGACTAATCTGTACCAGGCAGAATTTGTGATTTTTTTTCTTATCTATTTTTTTTTAACTGAAAAAAAAAATTTACCCACTGAACTATGTATTTCAAGAGAAAAAAAAAGTCACTATGGCTGACTTGGCCTATAATTTTGTATCTTGTAAGATCAGTGACATGTTTAGCAGTCTAAGAGTTCTTTTAAAAGGAAAACAGTAAACTTCAAAAACTGCCAAGCCAACTTCATATGCTCTGTGTAATTCTGTTTTTTTCATTTTCCACTGTTACATTTTATAACCCTTACGAATCAGATGAGAAGATTTATATATTGTAAATGTTTATAATTCAGAAAGTGTTGTTGTTTAATTTCTCACATCTGTAAATCATACTTGCTAAGCTGTGTATGAGCTAGAGCGAAGTAGTACACAGTGCCTATTCTGCTGTAGGGTATTATTAGTTGCATGGTTCACAGTGCATTCGGTAACTGCCTAGAATTACCTGTAGACACAGCTTTTTTAATGATCAAGCAAATCTAACATTATTCCTCATGACAAACCTATTTTTCCATCACTGGCCTTTTCAAGTATTTCAATAAAAATAACTGTGTACTGTGTTTGTCTTTTATTTTTTCCCCCTTCTTCTGTCCTGAGAGATGGTGTTTATAAAACCTTCCGTGTCGGTGAGAATACTGCATCAGTGCTTTAACTGGTTAGAGCTTAAATATCTTGGATGTGTAGTTTCTTTGATCTGTTAGAGTTTGATTTTGACTTTTACCAGAAAATAAAAGTGGCATCTGATATACTGAAGCAGAAATGCAAACCAAGGGTTGACTTTAATAACAAACTGTTACTCAGCAGGGAAATTAGACTTATTTTTTTCATGTGATTTTTGGTCAACAGTGTCTTTGTTCCTGCTCGTCTCACTGCTCCTCTTTACCTCTTCTGTTTGTTATTCTAAAGACAGGTGAAGGGAAAATTGGCTGGAAAGAGAAGAGAAATAAGCTTCTGCTTCTTTCTAATTTCTTATAAAGTATCGAGCTGAGATACAAAAGAATAAACCTGTCTCCTTAAAAGATGAATAATTGTGAACACGAAAATGTTCCGTGATAGAGAAAGGCCAAGAACGGTGCCTTTACTGGAGTGAAAGAAAACGGTGGAGCCGCTGGGGGGCGCGCGGGGCGCGGCCGCGCGCTCGCCTCGTGCGCTTCCCGCCCTCGCGCCGCAGCTGCCGCCCCTCGCCTCAGCGCTTTCCCGCGCAGGGCGGGCGCCGCCGGCTGCTTCCTGCCGCCGCCTCAGAGGAATTTCCCTGCCCCGAGGGGGGATTTGGCGCTCAGGGCGTTTCCGACGCTCCCCAGAGGCAGCTGGCGTGCAGCTGCGGGTGGAAGGGGCCCGGGTGGCCCCCCCGGCCACCCTGCCGCTGCGACCCCTCCGGCCTCGCCGCACCGATGCTCGCGGCTCTTTGCACCCCAACTTCTGAAATCTGCAGCTTTTGCTTAGAAAGAGAACGGTCTAAGCCTCAGCATTGAAGAGCAGAAGCGCAAAAGCATGGCTGATGCACAATTTTCACATAAAATCCTGAAGCTTTTTTTTAATTCCATTATTTTTATTTCCATCTCCTGCTTTTGGCAGCTGTGACTGATTGTTTGTGAACACCTGTCTCAGTGATCTACACGAAGTGCTGTGAACTCTTTCCACATGCCTCTGTCCTGGTCCAGAGGCCTTGCAAACTGAGCTCACGGTGAAAACTCAGACTTTGTAGATCTGCGCTAGGACAAATGATGAATGTCTACCTCTCTGTAACTTTCCTTTCCTTGGGGGAGGAAATACCATTTTTGTGGAGTGTCCGGCAAATCCGCAATATTCTTCAGGGTTCCTGATGCTGCTCTGATTTACAATCCATCCTGCTCTATGGCAAATCGCTGCAGATGGGAAGACGTGTTGTAAAACCCCGCTGAAGCCTTGGTCTGCTTCTCTGTATCCAGGTAAATGGTGCCAATCAATGGCCCCACGGCATGAAGCAACATTACTCCTTCAGTTACCCCCTCTGCTCCCTTCCTCCTGTCAGAGCTGCAGTCTACGCTCACATGCTGCGCTGGAGTTGTGTCCCAGTGCCTGGCCTTCATTGTATCAAGGAAAGGAGAGGAAAGGAAAGGAATTTGAATTAAGCTACATGAACAGGGGCAGAGGAAAGGGAGAGTCTTCTCAATGACAGGATGCTTTGGGGACTGGAAAGGGAGGTGGGCAGCTTTATCTTTTCAGTGGATCTTGATTGCTGTCTTAGGAGTAACAACAAACAAAATTGCTGGACAATGAAAAACATCAAGAGCTGGAAACAAAAGTGTGAGAGAAGGGCTTGTGTTCAGTGTCTAAGAGCCAGACCCCAGATTGCCCTTTATATCATTCACCAGTCAAACACAGTTTGTTTTTGGCCCAGCAAGAGAAGACGAGAACAGAGGAGACATGAAATTGCAAGGGAATTTGTGTCAACAAAAATACTTGAAATTTTTAGAGTTAATTCAGATTTTAATTTTTGAGCCTATGATTTGATCCTTAGCAAGAACACAAAAGTGATCAGTAAAGAGACAGGGCGAATCAGTACCTTGTGTTCAAGAGCACTGTGCTTGGAGCAATTGGAGTTTTGGCCACTTTAAATGCATCAGGCAGATCCTGAAGCTTGCTAATACATAGGCTTGGAAAGTTTTGGTGCTTTGCCATTTTTTTTACTCTGTTTTGTTTTGTCATCTCCAGATACAATGACCCATGGGAGATCACAGGAGGATGGCAGCACATGCTGTGGAGTTGCCTTGGACATGGCTTGGTCGATCTGTATAGAAGGCAGCGGCTGACTGATGTCCATTGTGCCAGCAGTGGTAGATGTGTGTAGCACGCATGACATACTTCAGTGTGAAAGATGGTGTGTGAAACACAATATACCTTGCAGCTTCCCACTGAGCTCTTCATTTTCCTGAGCCTGGAGGCTCTTGTATGTTTGGTAATACTAGTGCTGTTCTGGATGGTGAATGTTCCTTATGCTTCCTCTTGCAGCCATTTCCTGAAGCTCACATCTCTCCTGTTGTAGCAGAAGTGCAGTGTATCTCATTTCTTATTAATATGCACTAAGTTCTTGTCTGTCTTCCCTCCAAGACTAAGTTAGTGAAGGATCTGTAGACCATGAGGTGTTACAATCCATCTCCTGGTGTGTACGAAGGTTTTCCTTTTGACTAAATACTTGAAAGTGGCCTTGGTAAGCCATGAGCTGGGGAGCACTCATCAAGAGAATGGGGATCATTCGACTTTATAGGGCAATTTGTTTGACATTGTCTACTGGCTGTAGTCTGCACAGATGCTTGGTAAAGTTTAAGGACAGCTGAGTGACTTAGGAGCCCAAGTCCTGCTTTTGAGAGTGGCGTGTAAGATCCTTATCTCATAGGAGTTAAATCCCATTTAATTTCAGATTCCTTTAAGTACTCTTGAAAATTTCATTTAAAGTCTTAATACTAATTAAATCTTGAAAATTTCACGGATTATAAAAAGATCTTTATTTCTTTTTCTAAGTGTATTATTTAAAGAACAGAAACTCAGATAGTTACTTTCCTTTTTAACCCTAATTGCTTAAAACCATGGGTTTTTTTGCCTATGGTAAAGCAGGCAGATGCATATTTTGGATAGCAATATCTTAAACTCTTACTAATGTCTTTACAAGGGTCTCAGTAGCAGAATGGATAATAATATTGAAGAAGATTTAATAAAATCTATTCCCATTCCTTAAAAATCAATAAAAGTAGAGCTGTTACTGTGCCATTGTACCTGAGCAACAGGAGAATTACGGGGGGAACTCAGAGCTAATGAGCGGTGAGAGGACTTGAAACTCAAATCTTGTCCAGACTTTTAACGAACAGATCTCCTTAGTAACTGGAAATGAAATGCCATCTTGGGGATAGGCATGATGTAAGCACGAGTACTTTACATGAAATAGAACCTTTTGTTCCAAATGAATGGACAAGCAATTGCGTCACTGGGGAAGAAGGGTGCAAGGGCCAGAGTGCAGATGAAGAACAGGAATAGATTGCTGTGTAACCTGGCCTTCTTCACTGTTTAGGGGCTTAGACTGAAAACTAGGAAGAGAACATAGGTGTCTTGATACCTAGAACTGCTGTTGTTGCATTTGAGCAGATGGCTCATGTTCTCTGTGAAAATCTGTGTAATTATGCCACCTAGGTGAGAGTTAGAAAGTTCAGTGTATCACTTGCCAAGAACTTCTGGGTCCTATGAGTGCCATAAGTCACTTTGTGAGAGAGGAGTAGTCTACTTACAGAGCATGTAAAGAAGAGAGTCCTAAAAGCTGTACTGTTGTTGTTGAGGGTTTGTTGGTGGGGAGAAAGAGCAGCAGCTCAGTCAATTCTGTATTCACTCTCTCAGCAGTAGCCTTATTTGTCTTCTTTCCTCTCATACTGTCACTGTTTCCTAACAAACTCTTTCACTGTGTTTTCCAAAACCAGACCGCATCTCCTCTTCCTGTTCATTCTGATATGCGAATTGCCTGGGCTTGGTGCAAAGTCACAGAGAGGACAGAGAACTTGATTCAGCTTCCTTGGAGACACATCCCTCACCCCTTAGCTTCGACCTCCTATCTGGAAGCTTGTCAGTTCAGGATTAATTGTGGGCATGACTTGGTTTTATGTTGGAAATTAACCTGCAGTTACTAATTGTTCTGTATTTCGAACAACTCCTTTATTTGGAATGAATCTACCAAAGAGTGCTGTGATCTCATCAAGTGACAGTTAAAAAGGAGCAGAGACTCCTCTTACACACTGTAGGACTGACCTGATAAGAAAGCTCCTCCTTAAGCTAACTGTCCAAAAAAGGGTTAATGGGGGATTTAATTACTTCCCTACCTATGACCGAAGAAACAATTAGAATCAGTTGCTGCCACTAACAACTACTGGGGCAGAACAGAGCAGCAAGTGGAAATATAAGAATCTGTTCCAGAAATTTTTCAGTGTGGAGCTTGAAAAAAATGCTAGTGCAACATAGAGAATAGGGGGGATCAGGACAACAGTCCTTCAGCATAGGTTGGAAGTCAGAGAAGAGATCAGATCTTATTTTCTCCTACTATTTTTCTTCTTCAGGAGGGAAATCATTTACAGCTCTGCAAAAGGGAAAGGATTCATAAATCAGAGAGAAGCCAAATGCAGCGCATATAATCTGATTCATATTAATCTTAAAATGAGAGTCCATATTGTCCTAGCTATAAGGGTTAGGCCACTTCACCACTTTTACCTTTTGGGTACAATATTCTAAACTATCTGTGATCTTTAAAGATCTCATTTATTTATTTATTTTATGAGAGTATAGACAGGTTAATTGAACTGGCCTGACCCAGTCCTAATTTTATATGCCATCTAGCTTATTGCCTGATATGTTTGCATGCAGTATTTTTGGTTTTCTTTCCAGAGTAACTACATTTTGGTTCAGAAGTTGTTCCTTCCCAGGTTGGGTCTCTGTGCTCTGATGCAGTAGTCAGGCTACATAGATTTATCCATTTGGTTCCAATTGTGAGAGCTGAGCAGTGTTTTAAAAGCCCTTGGGGGTTCCTCTGAGTGGAGGAAGGGCCTGTGAGCAAACTGTTTTGATTTGCTCCAGGAGACTTGGGTGACAGATGTTGTCCCTGCTCTGAGGGCTTTTTGTTGCAAATTCATGAGCTGACCTTTTTAGCCACTTTCCATGCAGGAAGGACCTACAGCTACATTTTGTTTGCAGCATTAGGAATAGAAAAGGTTGCCTACATGAATGAATGTGAAGACTGATCAGGGTTTATTATCTCAAGTTTTTCCTCTCTGAATTTCTTCTGAAGCCCATCTGTGTTCTGCCTGCTCCATGGTGGCCCATGGTTCCCTGTTTCTCTAGCAATTACTGTTTTCCAAGGTAGAGTTACCAGGGTATGTAGTGGGGAGAAATGACAGTCTAAATTAAGAGGCTCTCACAGACTTGGAAGATGATAATTTGTCTGCAACAAAACTCCTCATTAGAATCCTGTTAATTTCCTTTCTGTGACAATTATAGCACAGCACTAGCTCGTATGTGCAGTGTGCAGAGATCTTTTCTCTGAGAAAAACTTACTGCTACCACTAGTGAAAAACATTCCTTAAAGAAGAAGAATTGATATGTTGAGATGTGGATTCCTGCCTGTAGGCAGGTGTAGCTAACACGGGCACATGCAAAGAGCTTGGCACTGTACCCCTTTTCCTGTAGAAAAGTCTTTCAGTATCTAAGAAGCTAGTGCCAGCAGTGGCAGTAGCCAGACTGTCTGCATCTTTATCTTGAACGACGCAGTGTTCTTCACCACTGCAACTCTCTAGAGGCTGTGGCTCATAGCTAGGAGCGCAGGCTGATGTGGCTTCCCATCACTGGCTGGGACAAATTTGATCCAGATCAAAAGCGATACGCAATGTGGAGTTCCTGACAGCTGCGGTTAGGAGGGACTGCTGGATGTAGGATCCTCTCCTGTTCCAGAAGGGTGCTATCCATTTTCTTAAACAAATCAGCAGCGGGAATTTATTCTAGCTCCGTTCTGTCCTTGTGGCTGCGGTGTTTCTGGTGTGGGATTAGAGCACATACATCGTAGTATCTCGGCTGGAGGTGCTGGACCCTCTCTGATCTGACTCGGGGCTCTTGTTCGGCTTTGGCTGTCTGAGGCAGCGGCGTTGGCACCGTGTGGCTGAGGCTGGCTCTGCTTGCCCTTCCCACTGCCAACCTGCTAATTCTGTACTTGATTGGAGGAAGCTAAAACTGCTGGATTTTGCCTTTCAGTCAGGGCATTCCTCAAGTTCCTAATCCGGGCTCCAGATGGTTAAGAGACCCATGTTGGTATGTAGGAACAAATAAGTGTGGTGAAGGATTAAAAAACAACCAAACAACCAAACAAACAGAAACCAGCCCCGAACTGTGCAACTCTCCGTGATGGAGAAGTTCAGCTCCCCCACCCCCACCCCCCAAAAAAAAAAAAAAAAAAAAAAAAAATCCCGGCGCATCGCGGCACCTGTCCGCACTTGCTCAGGGAGACCAGAGCCGGTGACCAAGCAGCAGGCACCGAGCAGGGGATGGGAGGGCGGAAAAAAGGGGCCGAGAGCTGGGGCGGGGGCGGCGCGGCGGGCAGCGAGCGGGGCTCCCGCTGCCCGCGCGTCCCCGGACGTGCCGCTCCTCCGTCTGCAGTTCTGGGCTCTGCCTCTGAAAGCCGCCGCGGACGCGCAGCTCCCCCGCAGCCGCCACCCCCTTCCCCCCCCTCCCCGCCGCCGTCGCCGCCGCGGCCCGGCATGGCTCGGGGGAGGCGCCGCCCGCCGCCCCGCCGGGACCCGGGCGGGGGGCGCGGGGCACCGCCCGGTGCCTCGGCCTGAGCCCGGCGGCCGGAGGGGGCGACTTCGGTGACCTGCCCCGCGCCGCGCCGCGCCGGCCGCGCCGGCCGCGGGATGCCCGCCCGCCAGCGCTGCCGCCACTAATTGGATGTGCCCTGGATGGAGGACTTCCTCCCGGCTGCGGGAGTCGTGCAGGCAGGCGCGGCGGCACTTGAAAGTTTGCCAAGCAGCAGCTCGATTTAATTTCTTGAAGGATCTGGGGAGAAGGGGGGGGGGCGGGCGCTGGGGGGGGACCGTTTCCAAGCATGGGAGACAGGCTGCCGGAGCCTCATGCCAGCTCTTCCCCTGCTGTGGCTGCCAGCTCAGAAGCGGAAGAAATCGAGGTGCTGGACTCCGAGGATGTCCTGCCTATGGCCGCAGAGGATGTAAGTTTCCTTTGCTCTGTGTCTTCCCTGCTTTCCCCCGAGCCGGGTTAATCGGCTCAAGCTATTTACTTATGTAAAGTCCAGGATGTGGGGGGAGGAATAGGAGCGGTGACCCTCGGGGGCGAGCGAAAGGCACCAGCTCTGTCCTCATCGCCCTTCTTGCGCTCTGGGAGCCGCCGCCGGTCCGGCCCCGGCCCCGGGCGCAGCTCCCCTCCCCTGCCCTCCTCTCCGGGCCCAGCCGGTGCCCCGGCCGGGCAGATGCTGGGTCACCGCTCGCCCGCTGCAATGAGCCGCGGCCGCGCAGGGCGGTGCAGGCAGCCGGGCTGCGGACAGAGGCATCCCTAGAGGCAGGACAGAGGCTGATGTTTTGTCTTGAGCTGCTTCTTGGGGGCAGAGCGCTTTTCCTGAGCCCTCACCGCTAGGAGAGTGACAGGTCTGAAAAAGTCCCGTTTTCGGGAGCCTGTTCCCTCCTCCAGCCCATAAGCGACAAACAGTCGAGGAAGTTTTTTTCTTCCCAGGCTCGGCAAGGCTGATAGCCTCTCTCCTCCCTCTGAGCTCTGATCGCACCTGAGGATGGGATAACTTGACAGTGGGTCTCTGCCTCTGCTCATTTAGCCTAGGAGGACACCAAGTGGTCCTGCATGCTTTGAATCTTCTACTGCCTGTCTGAGCAGCAAAACCTGCAGGGCTGAGCTGGTACTTCTGCATCTGCAGGTCCCAGTGTCAGGAGCTTTCTGTGCATCTGTCTCTGAGGGAGGGAACATGATCCCGCGTTCCTTGTGCTAGTTAGAGCTGTTTGCTCGTCTCCCACCCAGTGAACTCTGTGGGGATGAGGTCTGTGCAAGGTGCCTGTCCAATCTGCAGAAATGAGTACGGGGTTTCTTCCAGCCTATGGAAGGATGAACTGGCTTGTACAGAAGTAGTGACACTGATGTCTTTCAGAAGTGGACTCTGTCAGGGGTCTTGGGCTAGCGTGAAAGGAACGCTTCTAAACTAAACCTCCAGCATGGCTGATCCCCTTGCCTTCTGCTTTTATGACAATACTAGGGGAGCTTTACTAGGGCTGCTTAGGGGCAGTGCTCATTCCTGATCCCCCCAGCCCTTCCATCTGAATAACCTAGAATTTGGTTTGTGTTGGATTTTGCTCCCAGAGGATAGCAGAGGAAGTGCAGCTGCTTGGTAGAACTGCATTGCCAGGCTTATTTCTGAGGATTGTAAATCCCAGAGGGAATATGTGATGCAGTTTGACCTCTACCGTAACACTGCTGGGCAGTCCGAACTGGAGCATGCCTGACCGGGAGTTTGTGTAGCCTTCAGTGGGAAAGAACAGCTTTCCAGGACCTTTCACAGTCCAGGTTCCTGAATCCTAGTCCTTTCTTACCTAAGATTGTGATCTTTTATTCCCTGACAAATATTGTGCTTGTCTGGATGGTCTACAAGAAAGATTTCCTGTTGTGATACATACGGGCCCCTTGGAGTTACTCCAGCCTCTACGAGAATGCAACCATTAGCAATTTGATCCTGCCAGGGGCCTGGCAGAAGTTGTAAGTGCTGAGTGTCTGGCAGGATTGGGCTGCTGAGATAGGAGAAAAAGAGGGAGCTTTCCTGGGTGAAATCTAGAGTCTCATCCTAGTTTTACTACTAACTTGCTGCATGACCTTGAGGTAGGAGAGCTTGGGTCTGATCCAGCTCTCCAGCTATTACTACCATTGGGATCTGCATTGTTATTTGACTCTTGTGCCTTGTTTTCTGCAACCAACAAAATGAAGCTGGGTCTGCAGTTGCACTGGTTATGGGAAGCTGCCGGGACCTGGCAATAGATGATGAGATAGAAGCCTTGAGGTATCACAGATCATCTACAAGTCAGAAGAGCAGGAAGTGGTGTAAATACCCTCCTCCACAACTAAAGATTTCCTGCTGAAACAAGCAGGCTACAGAGCATCGTCTCTGAACATTCAAACTGCTCTGTGCTAGGAGCATGCCCACTTGAGACCTGACTGGAGTTTTTGATTTTCTGTTATTATTATTTTTACGTTTGAAGGTTTGATATAAGCTCTTAGGCTTGGCCAGTGAGAACTGACACAAGGTCAGTTCTTTAAACGTTAACTGCAAAACTATGACATAGCAGAGGTTTGGCAGTCATAGCCTTGACAGCACATAACAGCTCTGCTGCAATGTCATTACAGCTCTCAGAGCAGCATTCAGCAAAGCCAGGATTCAAGCAGTCCCAAAATGTTCTGTTTAAAGTGCTGTGCAAATTTATGATGATAAATGCGAATTTATAAATGAATGGGAGAATGAGGAGAAGGGGAGCCAAAAACTTAAGTGATTAAATAAAATTCAGTGGCCTTGTGTGTAAAACACTGTCTCTGCAGTCAATTCTGTTTTAGATCTGCCTGCCATGTGGAATGAAATATTCTTCAAGCACTAGCTAAGACTCTCACTAGAACTCTGCTTTGCATATAGTACAGTGAAGAGATTTGCTTGCATGAGTGTGATGTTTGTTATTTTTCTCACTTGCTTTTCTGGAAGAGTGAATGAGATAGAAGCTTGGGAATGTGTGGGCTTTTTCTGGGGATCCCACGCCAGTGGTTACCCCACTGTTGCCCCATGGAAGTTACTCTCTACTCAGGTGACCACAAATCCACATAAGAGCAGAGAGAGGAGAGGCTTAAGCATTTCAGTTAGGAATTTTGTCTGTTTGGTGGCGAGGCAGGTGAGCCGGCAGGTGAGGGGCAGGAGGTAGCTTGGCACTGGACTTCGTACAAAGCATGAATTGGAGCCCATCATCAGCTTGTTTTTCTGTTCCCAAGTGACAAAGACTTGTGGAGTATTCATGTAATTATCTGTGTTTAAGTGGAGCTTCTTGAGTAGTTCCTATACATCGCTTTTAAGGCAGATCTGCTGGAACAGAAGTTGTGGGTGTACCTGTGTAATGGAATCTCTTCAGCCTCCCCTTTCTCCACCTTGTGCTAGAGGAATTATTCTCATTTTTCAGATGTGGGTACAAGAGGCTTAGAAAGCTGGCGGGTTATCAGAGGCCTTGCAGCAAGTCCCTGCCAGAGTTAGGATCAGGCAGCCGACAAGGCTTTGATCAGTCCTACTTCTTAGCTTGTAGTCTGTGGGTCAGTATTGGGCCACAGGACCTTAGAAAGTGATCTGAAAAAAGCATTGCCAACTCTTCTCTCCCTTCAGTATACACCAAGTTTTCTTGATCCCTGTGGATGAAAAAGCCTTTTATTCCTTGCTTGCCCGCAAGTAGACAAAGCAGGAGAAAACAGAATTAACACATGAATGTTCTGAGTTCATCCTAATTTGGATTTGTAAACTAAAACTGTCCTCCCTGTGGTTGGTAGATTCCCCCTGCCTCCTCCCCCGGAAGGGTAGGTGATTCTGGGATGAAGAAGGATGTTGGAAATGGCACTAAATCATTTGGTTATTTCTCTGTTAGAATATACTTCTATAGTTTACTGCATGTTAATGTCGTTGCTCTTATACCTTCTTTTTCTTCTTTTTCCTCCTTATGCATTGCCTCTCAGCACTGGAAAGCTCTATTTGATCAGGTATGTGAACAACTGATGTATTGTCTCTGTCTTGTGAGCAAAGACTCTAAATTGCCTTCTTTTATATTAGATTTTCCCTGCTTTTAACTTACAGCCTAAGAGTTATGTGCTCCAGGTTCCCAGTTTCCAGGACGCTGGTGTACAAGTCATAGTTATCATTACTGCTTTTGGTCTCTTCTCTCATTTTCTGGTCGGAACAGCCAGGGTCAGAAGTGGGCCCAGCCTGACCACCCTCCTGGCACAGGGTCTGAGGTGAGGCGTTATAGCAGGTGCTTAGCTTGCTGCTGGTTGTATCAGTGGATTAAAGCATCTTCTACTCTTTGAGGCAGGCAAACTAGGACCTGTGAATCCAGCAGTGTGTTTTTATGAAATGGCTCCCCAGCTGGTAAACTGACTTCTGTAGGATTACATCAATTTGTTCTAGGGGGGACCTGCTGCTTTTAATGTCCACAGAATTAATTAAGTATCTGCTTCTGTGCCAAAGATTATGGTTGTATCAGGTGAATACTTTGGTTCAGATCTGTAGCTGGATGAAATTGGTACAGTTCTGTTGAGATCTGAGTTATGTGAGCTGAGAATTTGGATTGTGGATTCTAGTTTGTAAATTCTGCTCTTAGCTGCTTTAACTGACATGCTTGCTTTGCGGTGTTCCTTCCTTCTGCCAGATTGAAATTTGAAGCAGCTATAAACTGAAGGATTTTTCTAGGGTTGACTTGCTTCTAAACTGCACCGCTCTCTTGATGTCATAAACTTTTGTACTGTTGTGTGTGCATGTAAATGTCACCTTGTGTAAGCGAGCTCTTACTCTGATGCTGGCATCCTTCTGGCAATACTAAAGTTCTGATGGGATTTTGTCCCTGCTTTATGAGGCGATAAACTTGCTTCTGCATGTGGCCAAACTGCAAAACCAAAGGCTGTGGTGCAGTCTCCAGGGAAGGATGTCCTCTCTACCCCGGGGGGGTTTTGTTGTTCAGTTAATAACTGGACTGGCTACTGTGATGAATGCTCATTTATACATGTTTAGCTGTGACCAGCTGTTAATCCTCGTGTCTGGATTGCAGTATCTTTTTTTTGTTGTACAGTCAAGCAAACTAGCAGTTGGGAACCAGATTACTGTAGTGGTTGATCACACTGAAATTGTGTAGTGTATTTGAATTTGCTGGGATTCATAAAGAATGCTACCACTCAAAGAGTGGCTGCAAGAGAAACTGCTTGTAATCTGGGCTGAGTGTTTGTTTCAGGCAGTGTGAATTCTCCCCCATCTTCAAAAGTTGGCCTTAATTTGGAGTCTGATCCTACAAGCATCCTTTGAAGTCATTGAGTACTTGTGAGATGGGGCTCTTGGCTGGTAGCTACCTCAGGCTCCAAGAGAGGAATTTCCCACTGGACTTGCCTGAATAGTAGAAATGTCTTTTTTTTTTTTTTTTTTTAAGGGAAGGGGGGAGTTTGACTGTTGGATTTACAGAACATCACCCCAGAGACAAGGGAATGGACTGTAAAGCCAGTCCTCCAATAATTAGCCACGTTTCAATTAGGGCTGCAGCTGAAATTTAAGCCATGTCTATGAGGCTTTATTATCAAAGAGAATGCAACCTGTGAAAACCAGTCACAAGTTCTGAATAAATCAATAAAGCCCTTGTTGCCTGTGGGCAAAGCCAAAGAGCTGACGTCTTCCTTCAGTGTTATATCAGCAATGCAATGCAATTAGCCCTGCAATGAATTGCAAGATGTTGTTTGTCATGGAACAAGGTTACTACTCCCCGCAACTCTCTATGCTGATAGGAGAGGGGGATGTTTTGTTAAGCTCTGATTAGCATCCATGTGAAACATGAGGACAGTCTAAATGGCTACAGAAAGTGTGTGTTGAAACTCAGAACAGTTGCAGCTCTCTCCTTCTAAGATATGACTGGCTTTATGTCTGCTTAGCATGGATTTGAGTGGCCAAAGATTCACGTGCTTTGAGCTTTTGTGACTGAGGGACTGGGACTGAAGTTTGATGTTCTCCCTCTCAGCTGAGACACATGAGCCTTTGTCCATCACCCTAAGGAGAGTGGTAGAGCAGGAGAAGGCCTTAGAGAAAGTGTTAGAGTGGTTGGGAAATCACAGACTGGGGTCTGTCAGTCTCTTGCTGCTGGGGTGATTGGGTGTGACAGCAGACACAGCAAGGGAGTGGTCAGCACTCTCTCCCATTCTTGCCTATAGAAAAAAATAAGATGAAATTATAATACATGTGTTTTTTTGGTGGGAAAAATTTTTGAAAGATTTTTAGGTTTATTGATGTGAAAAATAGTTTTCTGTTTAGACATACCATCTTTAAGGGTTTCTTCTTTTTAGCCTTTTTTTTTTTGTGATGAACACCCCAACATCTTAAATTAAAAATTCAGAACTCTTCCATGAAAATAGCTGTTCATCTGTAAAACACTGTTTTTTGCTTTTGTTTTTGGGGGGCTGGGGGGAGGAGAAGGAGGAATGACTGAAGATCCTTTTTGGAAGAATTTTTCTATTTGTTTTGATCCAGCTCTAATCCATTGTGCTGGGAACTGTTAATGACTCATGCCAATATCTCTAGTCATTGGGACATTGCTTTTTTAACAAGTAAAAGAAAATTTGGCAAAAAGGCAGATCCAGAAATGCTTCCTGGGTTGTGAGGTTCAAAGAAACCTCTCACAGAGTAAAATACTGGCTACGCTGAAGCAAGTAGCAAAACTCCTGAATTTAGTGGGTCAGGACTTCACTCAAGATTTTTGGGGCAGGCAGACAGGCGTCTTTTCAGTGCAGCAGCCAGGAAGTTACAGTTCAGCTGCTGCTTCATACCTGGCTTATGAGATGTGTATTTTATTACAGGGCTGTGGCCCTCAGGCAGCTCTAACTCACTTTTTTATAGGAATTTTTATAGGGATTCATACATTTATTTATTGTGCTCATAAACACCCTCCACCCACACACACATTAGCTCTGTATCTGCTGCCTTCTGTGGAGCCTGCACTGTTGCTGAGAGCTCCCCGTTGTCTCCATGTGGAATCCAGGCTCTGAAAAGAGCGAGGCATTGCCCCTCTCCATCCCTCCTCAGTCACTTGGTTTTTCTTCATTTGCTCTTCACAGGTCAAATAACTTTTTGTTGTTGTTGTTAATCTTTGGATAGACTTAGAAGTGGGGCATTCCTAGGAACAGGTCCTGGCAATGTTTCACGCTATTGTGCTAAAAATATCCTGTGCTAATTCACTTACATGCAGACAGGAGAATGTCCCACTGCTCAGGTTGAGGAGTTGTTTGGTGGTTAGAGTCCTGAGGGGCTGTCCCTGCTTTGCTATGTCTTTTCTGAGGCCTTGGGTGCCCTTCTTTGCCTCCATGTCCTCAGTGTCCCTGCTTTAGAGATAACTGCAGCTAATCGTTATTTTCCAGTCCTTGGCTGTGTGGGGTGAAAGGGGCTATCTAGGAGGACAGTGTTTGTTAGGAGGCGATACCAAGCCTTGTTAGCGGGCAAGAGCTTATATCATGTTCTCCATTTGCCCCATCCCCATGGCTGCTGAGCTTTCAAGGGTGAATTAGCATCATCAACCCTCATCTCAGAGTTCTCACTTCTTCTCACCCATACCCTGGTTTGTAGCCATGACAACAAACTTGTTTTAAATAGACACACACAAAGCTCATCCAAAAGACCCTCCTTGCTGGCTCAGCATCTTGATTCCACTGCTTGTCAATCTAGGCTGCGTTTTTACTGCAGCTGCTTTAGGAGTCCTGGGTTTCTTCCTGAGCTTTGTACGTGGGTGTGATGGCAACAGATGAACAGAGTTTATGGGGAATGCAAAAAGATGCCAAGTTACCCTGGCTGAGTAGGCAGATAATGGAAAACTTGAGCTCAGAAACAAGGCTGTAGAAATATCCTGGACCAGATGTGCACTTGCCAGAAGATTTCGGTTGCTGACAGTACCAGCAGTGGGTGCAGCTGAACCCACTTTGCCTTGCTCTTGTAAAACATTAAAATATGCTTGAAGGGAGACCTTGCAGGCTTCTTAAATCCAGGGCTGGTTCATGCATGACTGAAATTGCAAAGAACTCCATAAAATCAGGCCAACTATGATTGTAGTTGGTGGTAACTGGGAAAGGGAATCATTCTGAACTCAGTGATCTTTTATGTTAATTGTGTCCCTTTTTCTCTGGATAGCCTTTAACACAGGCAGGACCAGCTATTTCCCATGCTGTAAAAGAAATTCCAGTTTGTTTACTGAGACACTGTTGAGCTAAACATCACACTTAGTTTGAAAAGTTTCCCTGACTGTTGTCGCTGGATAACCCGTGCTGGCTGTGGCTGGAAGACCTCACCAGGCAGGTCTTGCTGAGCTCCAGAGAGTGGTTTGTGCCTAGAGATTTTACTACTTTCCCTGACAAATTCCTTGTCTTTCCCTGCTGATTTGTGCGGCTCCCTGGGGGTGGGAAAGGAGAAACTGCAAGGTGAAGAATGGGAACTAGCATCACAGAAAGGAGATTTTAGCATGGGGTCATATGCTATCTCCAAGTCTTTGCCTGGATTTGGGGCTATTGCTGTCCTTTTAGATTATTGCTCATTAGGACATATGTCTATGCTGCAAAGAGGAGGTTTTGGGGACTGGAACTAGGAATAATCATTGCTTTGTTATTTTATCTCCTAATGTGGCCTGGAGAATTCAGAGGTGCTGGTACGAAGACTGTACATGGTGATAAAAGCCTCCAGGCCCTAAAACCAGGATCTGCCTTGCCTGCTTTATTAGACCTGTCTGTGAGTGAGATAAGGAACTTGTCCCCTTCTCCCTTCCCACCAAGCTGTGCATTGTAAAGGGGAAAGACTCTTTAAAAGCTACAAGTGTCCCTTGGCAGTGCACAGAGGGGATTCTGCGTCTGCACCATGGCCTGAAGTCTAATCTCATTTACAGTTGTTAGTGTGGGCTGCTGGAAGAGATGAAAGGCAGAACAGAGGGAGGGAGAACAGATTAGTCTCGAGCAGAGGGTACTGGGAGTGCACCTGCCTCTGCCCCGCTACCTTGAGGAGGGGCAGCAATGGCAGCTGGGCATGTGTCATCTGCTGCTCTTTGAGGCGCCCAGCCATGGAGCACACGATTAATGACTCAAGGGGCCGGGCTTTTGTGAGCGATAAAGCCCTGGGATTTAGGCAGGGCTCTTGGGCCTTTTCTTCCAAGCAACGCCATCGTTTTGCATTTCTCAAGTGGCATTTGGGGCACATGGAGCTGCTGTCTGTGACCACAATGCTTCCCTTTCTCTTCCCTCCCCAAACTGCGCTGACCTTTGTCATGCCGCATTAACCCTTTGACTTTTCCACTTTGAGTTATGGGATTGTGGAGGGAAAAGATTCCCTTCAAATTCATTGCCTTGTGGATGGACTTGAAGGGAAGAATGGGCTGGTAAAAGAGGAGCAGTTTTTACTGAAGGAGATTGGTTTGCTGATGCTGTCTGGATTATCAACTCTTTGCTGCCTTCTGCCAGAAGCTCTTTGTGAATAAAGCAGTTCCCAGGAAAGGAAGGAGGAGAATTTATCATTCCTTTAGTCAAGGAGGGAAACTGAGGCTCTGAGCAGTGAATAGATGTCCCAGAGACTATTCCCTCCACAGGGTACTGTGTGGTCTTTTACCCCTGGTCAGCCTGTGTCTATGCCCTGTGTTTTTACAATGGGGAGACACAGTGGTTTTTCAGTAGGTAGTATGAGAATGGATGGCGATCTCCCAGCGCTGCAAGCCTTATGCCACAGATCTGACATTGAGCCAGGACAGCCTGGAGTGTTGGCTCAGGAAGCAAAATCTACCTGGAGGTCATTAATGATAGTCATGCTTCCTGCAGGATGAACAGTTCCCCGAGTTAAGAAAGCTCCTTAGTCCACCAGCACCTCCGTACACTGAACAGCAGCCAGCCCCTAAGCTGTGTCTGACTCTCTGGGGTTGTGTCTGTGCTTACAACTTCCCCGCAGCATTAATGATCTGTGATCACCCGCCCCTTCCCCCCATCTCCCCTTTCTCTGGCTATTACAATACTCCTTACAATACTCCTCTCTCTGTTTCTAACAGCCTGGACCTGGACTGTTGGCTTGGCTTGATGGCCATGTGAGTAAAGTTGGGAGTAAAAGCCATCATTATGAAGCAGACATCAGCAGTGTAGCAAACAGCTTTAGCTGGTAGAGGTGGGCACCTGAAATGCTTTAAAGAGTCATAACAAACACGCTGAAAAGCACATGGAGGGTGAGTCAGTCTTATGGAGCTTGTGAGTTACTGGCAGCTTGATGTCTCTAGATTTGTAAAAGCCTCAGGAGGCTTCCTACTCTTTACACATTTGTGTATCTTCCACATCTGAACTGCCTGAAAACCTGCATGGTAAAGTGTGCAGCCTCCGAGAGGGAAGGCAGGCTGTATTCAGACCATTTTGTCTCTCTGCTGCCTCCTGGTCACAGCTGCAGTGAGGGCTTTGATAGCAAATGTTCTGCCATTTCATCTGAATGTACCGGGTGGTTTTTAGGAGCATAGATCCTTGCTAATGCATTGTTCTCAAATCCTATCTTACACATAGAAGATCACTGAAGCAATAAGAACATTTAAGCCTGCATATTTAAAAAGAAAGGAGGGGAAAGCCATAAACACAGTCTGGATTGATGCTGTTCTGCAAATCAGCTGGTGCATTGTGCTCTATAGCTCTGTGCTCTATTAGGATGGGAGGGAGAGAAAGGGGGAGAGATCATGCTGTCTCCAGAGGACAAGCCCAGGTGCTGGGTGAGTTGAAACACTGTAGAGGTGCTTTTCCTTCATCACTCACACTTGTAACATTTATGGGGCTTCTAAAGTTACTCTCTCTGAGACCTGGAAAGCAAACCTTTCTCTTCTGTGGTAGGAGGTATTATGTTCCTGTTGCTTTCCTGTATTTGCAGTCAGTGCAAATGTACCCGGGCACGTTTGCAAATTAAATACAGCAGTGGGCGGGTTTGAGTTTGACAGCAGCCAGGGAAACTGTGATCTCTCTCCGCCTCCTCACTAGGTATCATACAATGTATTGGTCTGAAATCAGCTTGGTGCCAGCACGCCCTGAGACAAAGTTGAGGTGCTGATGATGGGCTGTTCTCCTGCACCGCTGTATGTACGGGCTGCTGAGGGAAGCTTAGCTCTGAATGCTCTGGACTTTTGTGTGATCCGAACTTTGCTGGTTTTGCCTGTTCAATCCCTAGTACTTGGAACAGTCACTACCACCCTCTTCCTCTCCTGATTTCCTGGGTCGTGGCACCCTCTTCAAACCAGCTACTTCAGGTGACATTAGGGATATTCTATCACCAGAGATGATGTGTCAAGCTGAAAGGTGAAGCCAGAGTCCTGGATGCTTGTAATACTCCCAGTCTGTTTTTTTTTTTTTTTTTTTTTTTTTTTTTTGTGTGTGTGTGTGTGTGTGAGACTAATTACAAACCTCTCTGCCCTGGCCATATTCCAGGTGTGTAACTTACTTCTCTGACAGTGTTGTGATTTCAGCTGAAGAAGTTGGCTTTATGTTCTCACTTATATGATATTAAATTCCTCCAAAGGACTCTGTGGAATCTGAGCATCCAGCTCCTCAAAGCTCCTTCGAACAGCTTGACCCCTGACACTAACTCACTGCGTTTTCCCTATCCCACCCCTCCAGCAGCTGCCTGGTCACTGCAGGTCTGTGAAGTGCTTCTCTTGGGTGCTGTGCTAGCATAGAGGTGCCTGGAGCCCAACTTCTTCTGCTGGCTCTGGATTCTGCCAGGGGGCTTTGGCATGGGTTGTGCAGGGGGGGAGCTCTCTTGCCATTTGTGCAAGAGTTGCTGTTGCTCTCTAATCAGCTGCTCTGAGCCCAGCCCAGAACTTTGTAATAGGAACTTTGCTACTTTTAAAAAAACACAGACCAGTAAACAATGGCAGATTCTCTGCAACTGATCTTAATCAGTAGTGACAAATCTTCAGTGCCTGTAATGTGAGGTTGTTCTCTGTGTCAGGGAACCATGGGAAAAAATGTACCAGAGTCTCACCTGGCCCTTGAATTCCTTCAATTCTAAAACCAAACACTCTGCTTGCCCCTCCTCCCCCCTCAACCCAGCACTAGCAAGCTACGGAGTATGTATATATTCTTAGTATATATTCCTGTTGCTTAGGAACAGCTGTCTGCAGTGACCCTGTGCTGCTGGTGAGAAGAGTAATGATGGATGAAACTGATGTTAAACAACCAAGATCAATCTTCCCCCTAGGAACTGTTCTTCATGCTGTCTGATACTCAACGTACTCTTGTATGTAGCATATACTCGAGTTTTTTGAGTGAGGTGAGTGAATAGGAAAAATAAGCAAGACAGCTGGAGGCAAAGCTGTTTGTAACTATCAACAAACACCTGCTCTCTTGCACTTCTTCAGGGCAGTGTACCCTGAGGAAGTGTCTCTGTCCCTGTGATCCTTCACAATTAGACACCAGTGCTGCTGGGAACTGTAGTTTGCATAGAAACTTGGTTGTGACCTCTGACTGGTGTAATCACTTGTTGCCTGCATCCTACAGGTAGCAAGAGATCCTTGCCTACCTCTCAGGCAGAGAAGGAGTTAACATTACGTAAAGTGGAAAGCAGAAAGTTTCACAAAAACTGCTGGAAGACTCTGTCCTGAAGGTCCTGCGTGCTCTGAGTGTGTCCACAGAGCACTCGCAAGCCAGCGTGACATGGTCATTTTATGACAATAGCAGAGCATCTACCTGTCAGGCCTGCTAGGAAACAGCTTTCATGATAGAGACAGCAGCAGTATGGCTTCACGGTTATGCCTTCGACAGCTGAAGCTGGCTGGAGTGTAAATGCTGTTTAGCTCCCCTCCACAAGTCAGGTACACAAAACACCTTCCCCCAGGACAGCAATAGTAAAAGTGTCTCCCGAAGAGTTGTCGTGTGCATCTGAAACAACCTCCTCTAGCCTTATTCCCTCAGTGGCCCCTGAACTGAGAGCTGCCATTGCAGTGTTGATTTATAGGGTCATTTAAGGATTGCTGCTCATGACCAAGAAGAGCTAGAGCAGAAAGTCATTTGCTGGTTGCTGATTTATGGCCGTAGAAAACAGTCCTGAAAAGCATAGTGAGAAATTTCTGGACCTTATGTGGTTCCAGCTGACTGGCAGCTCCAGGCTGTTATTTGACCATGTGGAGTAATAAAACTGGGAAAACTAATTAACTTTTGGGCCTACTGCGAAACAAACTAGTTCATGCAAAAAATTACTTTGCACTTGCAAGCAACAGTGACTTTATGGACTTAAAAGCCTGTATTTAATGATCAAGCATGTAGTACAGCTTACCAAGTGTGTTTTTTTTGTTTTTTTTTTTTTGTTGACTTCTAAGGCCAAAATAGCATTTGACAAGCTCTACTGATCACTGAGGATCTGAACACTAGCTAAGGGTAATGTTCTTTCGTCCTTATTAATTATGTAACTGATGTGTGGGTGGAGGTTTGACACAAAGCTGTGTTGGATGGTTTCTTGTAGTCTAAAGCAGCTTGAATTATGCAAAACCAACCTGAGTCCAAGCAGTTCATTCAAGTAAGGATGCTGTCAACAGTCTGAGTGCTAGAGGCTTTCTGAAGTCACTTTATGCTACAGCCTCTTTCCCTCTAAAGTGTAGTTGAATGAGCTCTTTCCCAGTGGAAACACTAGGTATTTTTCTGATATTAGCAGGGAAACAGAGAGTCAGCCCTGCTCAGGACCTTCCTTCTCTAATAGGAATGTTCTGTCTATTTGTGCCAGTTATGATGGTTACGTCAGAAAAGGGATGTTTTGGGGTGCCCCAGTATTGTGTTCCTTGCAGATAGTGGATAGCTGAGATGTTTAACAACATTGTATAGATGGTCCAGCCTCTGTCATCCTACACCAATGTGGAAGATGGGAAGGAGGGAATGATTGTAATCTGAGTACGCAGGAGGAGAGCCAAAGGTAACCCTTCTCCAGTCCCATCCCCCCTGCATTGCTCAGTAGCCCTTGTTGCAGGAATGTTTAACTGCTTGCTTTCGTGCCCTTAAGTTGGTTTCTCTTACAGATCCCATGTATCTGCTCTGCTATCAGCAAACGTGGCAGAAGTATCTTACTGATATATGAGAAGGAGATACTACTGCTTTTGATTTGTATTACTAAAATAGTGTTGCTGAGTCCTAGTAAGAAAAGTGCCTTTTTTTTTTCTTTTTTTCAGTTTTTCCCCTCTCTTTCTGTGATGGATATGCTTGAATTGTTGTGGTACCCAGAACATGGGAATATATCAAGCTTTCTTCTTTTTTTCCAAGCTAAATGAAATATTATTGCAGAGCTACTATTTGACCTAAAATAAGCATATGTGCTTACTTGCTGGTATAGAATTCTGCTTTTTCACACATCAAATCAAGTCGCTGTGGATTTTCACCTCCCTCCCAGATCTGGCAGACAGTGAGCTATTTTAATCTGAAATGTTCTAATGTTTCAAGTCCGGAGTATAAGATGTAGTTTTCTCCTGACAAGCTTCGTGGCTTATTGCTATAAAACTTTTGTTTTGAAAGGAAGGGTAAAACTTTCTCCAGGAAGGACAAAAGTTCTGATTTGGGGGCTATGGATCTTCATTACTTTGAGAAACTAAAAAACAATGGAAGTGACTGTCCTTGGGTTGAAAAATTTACCAACAAAGAGGAAGAATTTAACACAGGAGCCTAGCAGGACCCACAGCAAAGTCTGCTGTGGTAGAGTGGTGTGAGAGACCCAGTTCCCCTCCCTAGATCAAGACCTTAGACTAGGCAGTGGGCTGGACAGCTTGTGTTGTGCGAGGCAGGAGCAGTGTTCCCTAGTCTGCACTGAGCCCTGGTGTGTCTGTCCCTCCCAGCCCTGCACAAACTGCTTCAGCACAAAACCCAGCTCAGCTCTCTCCTGGCTCCTGGTGCCGAAGGGGCCATTTGTGACAGTCCAGGAGGTCTCCAGGCTGGTATCCCCTCAGCTGGGACGTGAGTCCCAGCTAATGAAACACAGGGTAAGGGGAACTCCTGGCAATTTTAGGGGCACAATTCTTCCTTGCTGAGCAATTTTTCATCCTAGTCACTAAACTGACAATGCCCTGGAGGTGCAGCCTTGGTGTTTGCTCTAAGTGTTGTCTAATGTCCACTGATCTCAGTGTCCTGGCATCTGATGAGGCTTAACAGGGCAGCCCAGCCCTGAGCCCGGGAGACCACTCGTGGTTCTGCCCTGTGACATGCTCCTCTCTTTTCTGCCTGGTGCCACAGGGGAGCAGTGCTTGCCTCCTGGGACTAGCTAGATCAGGTTGGTGGTCTGCCTGGTCGTCGTCTCAGTGGTGTTGCTCACCAGATATGTCACCAGGAAAGCAACAGGAGAGAGAGATTCTGTGGCTCAGATCTGATTAACCTCTGTGACTTTATCCTATGTCTTAGTTGAATTAGCTGCAGTTATTTTGCTGCTGTTGCTGTTTTTCCTTGAACAGGTCCTTATCTTTGTGACATCTGATGGAGGCAGCTGGTATTTTCCCCTTTGCCACTGCCCAGCTAACAACTCTTGCCCTTCTCCCCTGCTAAATTACTGTAGGTAATGCCCGTCTGATGAGCCTGAGTAAGAAGGCCTGCAGACAGATCTGTTGGGTGGTATGGGTCTTACCTAATAGACTGGTTGCCAGGCCAAAACCCTTGACTGCTAATTGCAATTTGGTCACTGCTGGAAAGGGTTCATGATAAACTCAGCAGAGATTCAAAGCAGCATTAACATTTCAGATTCAGTTTCCTTCACCTCTTGTCAGAGCTTTTTAGTTTTCTTCAGGGCCTGATTCTTCTGCAGCTTAGGTTTTTTGCTTATATCACAGCAGCGACCATGGGCTATGAGGATTTGTCCTAATTCAGCACTGCAATAGCCCTTCTTCTTCAAGGCTTTCAAAGCTCATTCTTCAGTATCTGTTCATTTAGTTTCACAGGTAGGAAAATGGAATAAGGAGATAAGTGACCATATCCTGTTACCATGGGGGAAAGGGTGCTACAGACCTAAAAAGAGAATAGAGACTCTTTGCTCTTAGGATTGCCCCTCATTCTCCAAACAGCAGCCTGACTGCATTATGCCCAACTGTGAGAAAAGAAAAACAGTTTATAGGAGATTCGCCTAGGTCTATCCTTCTGTGGGCAGCACCCAGTTGCCTCTTCAACAGTCTTAAAAAGAAGCCTTTCTCCTTACCACAGCTGTAATTGTCCCTGGGTTGGGCTCTGGAGAAGGTCATTCACCTGTGCTGGATGATAGAAGCTGTGGAGGCTGCTGAGAAGGTCTCTCTTGCATTTGTTTCTGGATAGTTGCACACGCAAAGAAAAGTGAATTGTAGGTTTGATATCAGAGCACGGCTCTGTTCCAGGACGAGTAAAAGATGTACCAGCACTACTGTAGCTCTTACAAGATCAAAAGAGCTGTTGCGTTAAGACTGATAATGCCGCCTGGTTTGGCAACTGGGCTGAGTTCTAGGATTGTTCTAAGATTTTAATGTATGTTCAAATAAACCTCCTTCCCTAGTGATCATGAGGCCTTGAATTTAGTCCATGTGCAATAACAGGAGTTGTAGTTGGAAAGTGAAACTCTAAGGCTTCCTCCTTGCACAGAGTTTGAATGTGATTCAGTTGTGAACACTGCATGTCACAGTCTAACTATAGAGTTTGATGTCTCTTTTCATCTGGGCTGCATTTATGGGGTGTGTCTGTTTGTTAGTCATGGGCCTGTGCTGCTACTTGTTGTAAAGAAAATGCGATCGCTAAGTTGAATTATGATGGACATTAGTTTCCTTTTTCAGATTTAATGTATTCATGTAGTTCATGTCCACTGGCCCCTCAGCAGTTTGCAGACTGAATATGTAAATTGGTAGCTGCAGAGGATGAGTGATCCATTAATGGTGGAATTTGATGCTCATAAAAATGAATGCATTTAATGTTGCATGGCAATGGTTTGCTTGAATTTTTAAGTTGCCTGAGAATATCTTACTTGGGATTCGGTGGTTCAGGCTATATTTGTTACAAAAACAATACAAGTAAAGAGGCTCTGTGGCTTCCGAAGGGTGACTTGTTTTGTGTGTGAGTATCACTTACACTTTTTCTGTATCAAATGTTATACCAAAGAAGCAGTAAAAATTTGAAGTGCAATGATACCTTAAAACAAAACATTTCAGTCCAAATGCTCTATGTCCACAAAAATATCTGCCTTCAGAGCTCTCTTCAGATACTGTTCTTCAGGAAAAGCCAAGTTTTAGTAGATAGATTTTCATTATTAGGCTTCTGTGCAGGGGTGTAGAGGACTAAAAGGATTCAGCAGGCCATTAAAATAAGTACAGATCTGCCACTGTGAGATTTTAAACACAAGATAAAATCTGAACCCCACTGAAGGGGCCCCATTTGCTTCCTTTAGGCCCCATACTAATTTTGTGACTGGTTTCAGAAGGGGAAGGACTTTCCCTGATTTTAATTTAACAATGTTTCTTTAAGCATGCAGACATGGAAATGTTTGATTTCTTTTGCCAAGGATTTTATTAAAGGAAATCCACACAGTATGCATCCTTTCCTGGGAGAGCATTTATGTGGTAAAAGTCATTTTTCAAGCACCCGAGGTTGTTACCATCGCTCAGATGTTGAGAGGCTGTGTTCTGAAATCATTGCTATGTCTCACTTTTCCCTTAGCACTGTAAGATGAATTGCTTACTGCAGACCTGAAGGAAAGTGTGCCCAGGCTGAAGGGGCAGTAGCAAATATGCAAAGGGAGTATTGTAATTTGAACCATAACATTGTGTCAAGGAGAAAGGAATATCCAGGCTTGAATGATTCGTTTCCCTGAGGCTTTTATGATATGTTTTAACTTTTTTTCTAAGATGAAATACAGGCTCCAAGCCTTTCTAACAACCAATGTCTTTCCTGTATGAAAAAGTACTTGGCTAACTAGCATGTTCCTTGGCCACAACGTCTCTAAATGCAGAAGAACTTGTTTGTGGAAAGTCCGGTGTTACTGTAATGACATACAACTCTGTGTACTGCATCCATCTCATTGACTGATCCATTCTCACAAGAGACTATCCCAGGGTTAGACTGAACAATGTCTTCATTTGGCAGCCTGAAGAAATGACCATAATTTGGTATGTTTCTTGGAAGGCCACCGAAGGGACCGGACTCGCCAGGTGGGCAGCAAGGACAGAACCACAGCGAAGTGCCAGTATGGAGTGACTGGGCGTGCAGGTGACATCTTCACAGCGCTTCTTCCCGTGCTACAGAAGCCTGAGGCAAACAGGGGTGTTTGGGTATGATGTCTTGCCTCTGAAATCAGCCAGTCATGATTGCAAGGATTTACAGTCTGTGTTCTCTCGCTATAAGCCTCTCTTCTAATTTGTAAAAGCTGCTGTGTTTGTTTCATGGAGTAACAGGCAAGAACGCAGGCAAAACCCAGCTCCTTTTCTTGTGGAGGTTTGGTCTTTCAAACAGGCACTGCCCAGCATCCCTGGGACCTTAGGTCCCCTTTATCTCAGGTCAGTGAATTCAGTGGCAACTGGAGTTATTTGGCATCTCTATTGGTCACTATTTGGGGCTGCAGAAGGCAGCATCATGCTGCAGACACTTTGGCCAAGGAGCCCCAGGCCCAGTCCTGTGCTCTAACCACCAGCTTGTTTTTTCGAGGAGCTCTGCCTTGCTTTGCTTGGGCTGGGCTGTATGCTCCCCTTCTTGGCCAGTGTAGCCTGGAGCAGGGAGATTGGGAGAAACCTAGTTGTAGGCTCCCTCTTACAGTGAGCAACTTCCGTGCAAGGGCACAACAAACACCCAGAGACTGCAGAGGAGAGCCTTGATCCCGCTTGCTAGCTGGATGCCAGGAAGAGCCGTTGCTTCCTTTGCTCTTGTCCTCCAAGTTGCCACTAGAACAGCCCCCAGTTCTGCAGCACATCCTGTGTGCTGGGACACACTCATGTGTGTGTCAGGCTGGTGGTGACATGGCTCTTGGAGCTGCTCTGCTCATTGCTTCGTCTGGCTGCAGCTCCTCTCCCATACACCAGTCCCATGACAGGCACAGATGGAGCACAGCCAGGCTGGGGTGCTCTGCAGCCAGCTCCAGGCTCTGCGTACAGCAGCCAGCTTGCATGGGAAGGAAAGGAATGGTAGGATGTGTAGGGCTGTAAGAGTCCTTGAGGTATCTCTCATCAGCCACCACCACTGATCAAGGGTATCTAGACTGTCCCGCTGGTGCAGGAGGGATTCTCCCTTCAGCTTGTCTGAGCCCAGTGTCTGCAAGGCCTTGGAAGAGAAGCATGAATGGAGAAACTGTTCACCAGTGCTGCTTCTTTTGATAAGCCCCAACTGGCATTTTCCGAAATCATTTTTAGTTTAGCTGCCTCCAGACTCTGCTGGTAGAGGTGAGAGCTGGAGCAAGCAGTGCTGATCCATTAAAATGGCCATATAATCTTCATTGCCACAATAAAGACTAATAAAAAGTAAAATGAATTCTTTTATACAATGGGACAGGAGTGAATCTCATCTAAGCAGTTTGTTGTACTTGCCTGGCTTGCTACAACAAGTAGTTACCATATGCAGTGAGATTTCCTAGCGTAGGAGTGTCAGAAGAGGAGTGTGCTCTCTGTTCAAGATGGGCCTGAGCCATGGGAGTTGGAGCTGTTTGCTTTTCAGCGGCATTCCCTCCCTTGGTTGATAGGTGAAGAAGCTGACAGCCAGCTACCAGCTAACATGGATATTTTGCTAGTGTACATGGTAACTGGTTTTGCCATAATGAAAACTCTAGATCCCTTTCAGTGCTGGAGATATACCCGGACTCAGGGTGCAAATGCTTAAACCAGTGGCAGGGATTCATGCATATCCGACATGAGATAGAAATACTGTAGATCCCAAACCAACCTCATGGCTGGGCTACCACTACTTGCTTTCTAGTGAGAACAAGCAGGGAGGCTTGCTCTGTTACTGGCTTACATCTGTCTCTAGGTACCCCAGATTTACTGTCCCATGCCTGCTTGAGTATAGTAGTTTCTGCAGGGTTGAGCAAGGCTAAAAATCTTGCCTATATGTCTCCTGTCCAGCTCCTCCAAGTAGCTCAGTGTGATGAGCAGAGCCTGGTTTTATCTGTTCTCCATCTGTCCCTTCCTCTCTCATTTTTACTGTCATTAATTGTTAGTGTCTGGCTTGAAAGAGTGCCTCTTAGCATGGTGCTGATGGGATCTTTCCGCAGAGGATTAAGGCTGGAGTGGATTGACAGGAGATGGGTATCCTTGCTGTGGGAAGTTTGCCAGTTGTGTGCGGGCTCAGTGTTGCTGCTCCTCCAGTTGCTCCAGTTCATGTCAGGATATCGGCAAGAGTCGGTCGCAGGTCCATTTACCGCTCACAGGGGCCAGCTGGCCAGTCGTGACCTGGTGCATTGCATGCTTGGTTTGGGTCAGGTCTCCTCTGCGCCCAGCCACCACATGTGGCCTTTGTCAAGACTTTTAGTCTCTTTGCATCAGCTGCATCATTCCATGGCAGGGTGACTGCGTACCTGGCTCGCTGGGTGGTTTCTGCTGTGCAGACACAGCACTTCAATCAAGGATGTGGGCAGCAATGACAGCATTGCAGGATGTGCTGGCAGTAGGAGTTAAAAAGTCATTTCTTAACTTACTGTAACATGCTCTCTAGGTGGCTAATGTGTCCGTAAATCACACAAGTGCTTTCCTGTAGCTCTGCTTGCTTTTCCTTTACTACCTCTGCTGCCAGGATTTCCTGGGACACAGATCTTAACTCTTGGCAAAAGTACAGCCTCCTTCACTTGCAACGGTACTTAGTCTGTGTTTTCAGTGTCCTGGAATGCAGCCACGGGCTGCGCTATACTCTCCAAATCCAGGGCCTGAGATATGATACTTCTTTTTGCTTACTTGGTTTACCTCCTGTGGAACCTGTGTTTTTTTCTGTAGGTGTGCTAGAAACATGGGGGAATCCCTTTGCATTTAGGAAGGTAGGATTTTCCCCTTCCCTTGGTTTTCTGTTCACCTGCTCCCTAATCAGGTACTGACAAGTGCCAGGAGACCTTTCTTACTGTTCAGAAGGCTGATATGTGTCCTGCTGTAACCAAAGGGTGTGTGTCCTTTACCTTGCAAAGACAATCCAGGGCCTGGAGGCACAATTACTCCTTGCTGCCAGTGGCACATCTGATGACTCCTCATAGTTAGGACAGACTGGAGGAAACTTTTTATGCTTTGAAGATACCACATTGGGGAGGATTTCCATGTGTGTTGGTGCTAGCTAGAGCTGTTGCAAAAATGTCTTATCCCTTCTCTCAGTCTAAACGAAAACCTTGAATCTAATCTTTCTTAAACTTTAAGTCTCAAAGATAGCCAAGTCCAGATGGAGCAAATCCAGTAGTTTACACTAAAGGGCTTAATTTTGTGGGATTCTTGGAGGGAGTGTTAAAAGATGATCACAAAGTTTAGAAGCATTGCTGGATTTTTTTTTAAGTGAAAATCCCACTGGCTGGTATTCCCCTGTCACTTTAAGCCATTTGAGATAACATTTCTTTTCTTTCTTCCATTAAAACTATTTTTATCTTGGCTCGTGAGACTGTGCGTGTAGAAATTAAAGCACTGCTTGTTATTTCCTTGCCCATCCCATCCATTCCTCATCCCCAAATCCTTTCAGCTCTCCCCAGCTCTCCCCCCTTTCCTCCTCAGCTTGCCTTGAAGGGCTGAGAAAGCTGGCGCTGGCACATTATGTTGCCTGTCTGATTATTGTGGGGTTGTGTTTGTGTGGGGAAGGTCATGAGACAAAAAGACCACCAGGCAGCGATGGGCGGGGGGCATTCAGTCCCCTTCCATTCAGCCTTTGTGGCAGTGAGTGGGAAGGGTCTTGTTTGCATGACAGGATTTAAGGGGGCGATTGCTTTCTGTTTAGGTTTATTCCACGGCTGCTGCGTGGGCCCTGGAGGGCTTCAACAAAAGTGGAACATATATATGAGATTCATGGGGCTGGAGCATGCTGAGATAACCAAGAGACGGAGCGATCAGGGCTGAAGTGACTGAGCCAGAGCCAGCCACTGTGCGCTTGCAGCCTGGAGGCTGCCTGTGGTTGCTCTGGACAAGGTGTTTGTGCTCTGTCCAGACTTGGCTCTTCTCAGAGCTCTGCTTCAGTGTCTGAGTCCTGTGGACTGAGATCCTTAGCTGGATGAATGCTGCAGAAGTTTTTTGTGCCTGTGCGAGGGACAGCTCCGCTGATCTGCCACAGTGGCCATACTTTCCTGAATATTTTTGAGGCTTCCAGCCAGCCACTTATATACAGTGTCTGTCATCTTTCTTGCCATCAGCTCTATGCTTCTCCTTCCAAGAGCATCCTTAGGTTTAAACAGGACTCCCTTCCTCATCTGCCCAAGAAGAGAGACTTTTCCCGCTAGCTGCCTTTCTTAACAGAGTGCCTGGGCTTCTGCCTGTCCCATGTAAATAAATCCTTCTTTGAGATAGCACTTTTTTTTTTTTTTTTTTTTTTTTTTTTTTTTTTTTGTAGATATGGACCCTGCTTGAATACTCATAGACTTAGCAGTGCCCTGCCTTTGGTTGTCACTTCCCTCAGGCACATGTAGCTTCTTCTCATGTTTGGATTTCTTCCAGGGAACTAGCTGTTTCTGCAGGCAGGCACTAAAGGAAGAGGAAAGCAGCTGGGATGAAGCTCAAATAAAAGTCAGGAAGGAGGCTGAAATGGTATGATCTCTCAACCCAAAGTGATAGCTAGTGCTATTAGGCAGGGCTTGCTCGCCCTGCAGCAGCTGCACAGCGTACGCTCTTTTCATTGCATTGAGAATGATTCATATTGTCTGTCCCTTCCCCCGAGTCCCATACGTAACGTGATCTGCACGAGTCCAGTCTGGCAGACGGAAAAGCAAGACACTTCTGTTTGCAGTTATGGTTCTTCATGGGCTCAGCTGTCCTGCAAAGTTGCAATGCTCCAGTTGTCAGCTTTGGCAGCGCAGCCTTTCTAGAGACCCTTACATTCCCTCTGCCACCTGTGCATGTGTGTTTACCTGCATGTGCATGCACACACATGCGCACTGATCCCTTCATCTCACTGCTGTTCCCAGAAGAGACTCTCACTTGTACCTCCTTTCTGCTTGGATATCACCAAGCTTAGTGTATTTCCTGGAGGTGCTTTGACCTTTACTCTTTCTTGATCCCCTCCTTACAAATCTCCCCTCTAGCAAGTGACACTTTCTAATGTTTACTAATCAGTTATTAGGTGGCAATGTATTGGTATTCCATGTGGGTGGCTAGAGACAGGCAGCCCATCTCAGCTACAGTGTTTTAAGTTTCCTGCATCTTTGGGTGAATTACTTGGCCTCTTTGCCTTGGTTTCCTAATGCATAAAGTGGAACTCTGTTTACTGAGCTGACAGTGGTGGTACCACCATGGATCATAAAGAGCACAAAATACCCTTGCAAAAATACAGTATGTCCTAGAGACCTGATTGCTAATGGCTAGTTCCCAAATCTCTGTCCTACATTTATGGACCTCTTTGAAATGGGCTGATGATCAGCTCAGATCTCTCAGGAGTTCCTTTGCTGTTCCATTAAAAAAAATAAAAATCCTCATATCTTTTCTCAGATGAGTCACTTGTGCTCTCATTCCAGAGTGCTTACTTTTGTTTGTTTAAAATTAGCTGCACTAATCTTTAACATGGTTGGTGCAGAAAGCATCAAACAAGCAAGGGAGGTAGAACCAGACCCTCAAGCTGAGGCACACGATCCTTCTAGCAATGCTTTAAAAATCAGTTTAAATGTTTGACTTCCATAATGTGCTGAAAAGACAGAGTGGAGTCAAGTCTTAGATTTAAATTTGTTTTCCTTTCCATTGTGTTTGTTTTTGAGGGCCATGTCCTACCTTCTACTTGATTTCTCTGATCTCTTATTTTAGAAGTGACAGTGGAGTATGTTTATGAGCAAGTGAAACATGAGCTCCAGACACTGAATTAGCTTTTAAATGGTTGTTCCCGACAAATATAAAAGATTTTCTGAGCATGAAGTAAAGGGCCATGGTTTAAGGCCTTATGCTATCCCTTGTAGGATGAGTATTGTATCTTTTGCCTTGCAGCTGAGAAAAATGAGATTTGGCACAAGGTCATGTAGCGGGTGGCTGATAGACCTGGAAAGATTCTGGATGTCTTGGCCTATTTAAAACAGAAACCTACTTCCATACCTGAAAGGGATAGGAGTTGGTTCAGTTTTGGGCTCTGCCAGTGAATAAGCCTGAATAAGCTGCTTCCTTTCTATGCACCTCAGTTTCCCCAGCAATTAAAAGGATGGAAGTGGATGAATAATGACGTTTAGAGTTTTGTTGGCAATTTCCCCCCAAATTGGAAAAATATGTTTTGTTTCCCTTTCAGCAAAATGTTTCATTAGACCTGAGCCAAATTTTCTGGCAAGTGTTAACATAAAAAAAAAATCAAATGACAAGTTTCTGATGAAACACTTCAGAAAATGGTGATACCTGGTGTTTTGACGTTGTAGAATTTGGATTAATTTCTTCTAAACAGTCAATGTACAAAACTAAGTCAAGTTTACAAGAAAGTCTTAGCATGACTGAAATCTCCAGGTTCTGGCTTGAAAAAGTTTTGTTTTGAAGAATTTACCCTGGCTTTAGAAGTGAGTGAAAAGTTTTGCAAATAACACTGATGATAAGCAATGTTATACATGTAAACTGCATCTTATCTCACACTTGAACTTGCATCTCTTGGGCTGCTTCCTTGTAATTACAAGGTGCTTTGTCCCATCAACTGTTTCTGTGCCCTTGGCTCAGTTTTGCTACAAGTCTCTTTAATAGGGGCAGTCTGGCCTTTAGTGTCTGTTGTTTGAGTTGCTCTGGGTTCATGAGAATTTGTTGACTTGGGAGCAGAGAAGGTGCCTGAAGGTGAGGAGATTATAAAGGGACAGAAGATGGTAACACTGTCTGCTCTGGGCAGCTTTTCTGCTTGTGGATTAAAGCTCATGCTGTGTTACTTATCTTTCTCTCTAAGGCCTTGTCGAGTCCACGTGGGAGGCTATTCTGTCTGCACTGTTTCACTTTGTGCCACTCTGCTCTCTCTTTGCTTCATTTCTCCTCCCTCTTTCCCCTTCCATTCAAGCAGCATCTTTCATTCTTCTCCATTCAATCTGTCTTTGCTCTCTGCCCCATGTAAAACTGCCATGCCCTCGCTACCATTCATCACCTTTTGCTCATTCACATCCCCGCTTGCCTTTCTCCATTCATCCAGGCTTCTGCTCAGCCAGTCTGGACTGTCCTCTCCTCTGGCCCCGTCTGCAGTCCTCCCTTTGTGCCTTTGCATTCCCTTCTCCCTAGCAGTCTGCAGTGCGGTCTGTGAGGATGCTGTGCTAGAGGCTGGGCCCAGTTGATGGGCTAATTAATCCCCGCTGTAAGCCTGGTGGCACTGTTTGGGGTGGATTTCTCTCTCTAGTTACACTCTACAGGTAAGACAACTTTTTCCCAGCCTCCTTTTCATCTCTGGAGATGCAGTCTGCTACATGACTAGGAAGAGTATTGTGCTCTGTTTCCTTTTCTCTCTGTTCTTTCTGTCTCCCCTTCTGGTTCATTTCCCCTTGTTTTAAGTTGTTGCAGCCCTCAGGAAACTCTTTGGGGAGTCACTTTGAAGTTCTCACTCCTGAGGAATGTAACTTGCTCTCTCCTAAGATGTGTGGCTCCCTAACTATGGTTGTTACCTGTGACTTCTCGTCTTCCTTCTCCTGATCATCTGCCTTTGGGCCATTTGGTGCTGGGACCGTATCAGTTTTGGAAAGCCATCTCTGCACTTGGATGTGTGATTTAAGTGTCTCCGAGCAAACTGAGCTTGTGAATGGCAGTAGCCAGGACTTGTTGCTTCTAAATCTTAATGCAGCCCTGACCCTGTGCTTGTGATGGGAACATAGCAACATGGACCCACAGTACTCTCTGAAGATACCACAGCCTTCTGTGCACCTCATCCCCTACAGCTCAAACCCATGCTGGCAGTGTGTACTCTGGCCTATTGAAGGACCAGGTTTCTTTGCTGTAGCGTAGCAAGAAAACTGGCAGGTCTACTTGCCTGTGGGTGCCCATGGGACTTTACCTTTGAGTGATGAAACTACGTTTGGACCAGTTTGTTCAAGTAAAAGGGGAATATTAGAGTTTGAGAGGAGTGCACAGGCCTGTTAGAGGATGCAGATACTTTTAAAGGCATGTGTGAGCCCGTACATAGGAAAAATCTGATTAGTTCAGTAAAGGAGGCAGAAATGAGGTGGAGGCAGAGAAGGAGAGGGGTTGTCTGGGTGAGCAAGGGTTTGACTGATGGGAGAAGCGCTTTGTTCCGTGGGAGGCTGTGACAGCAGCACCAGCTGCTGTTTCCGGAGGCATTGAGGAGCCCCTGATAGTGCTTGGGCAGGGCCGGACTCTGTGAGGACTTGTCAGTGCTGCAAGAAGGAGCCTTTCCCCTGAAAGCTGATCGAAAAAGGAATTTCAAGCCAAGCTGTAGTGCAGCTTACAGTCAGACTGGTAAGTGTGTAAAAGGGATTCCTTATTCACTGTGCATATGCCACACAGTGGCCTTAAACCTGCAGGGTACAGCTGGCCTGAGCCCAAGGCCAGCCCGGCCTCCTCTGTTGCCTGTGAGGAGAACTGCCCTATGCTCACAAGCTGTGAGGCTTGTGCTGGGAAGTTGCGTCCTGGGCGACTCCATGCAAGTTATTTAACCTTTCCAGTAGCCCTTTAAAAGAGGATCAGGTTCCTGCATCAGCCTTGCATGTTCCTTTCTGTGTTTTGCACTTCGTCAGTGAAGCCAGAGCCTGCTTGACCTCACAGGGTGCCTGTGTTGGTGTTTGAGACATGGGAGCAGCAGGATCTGTAACTCTTTGGAGTGTTAATGCTGCAAGGAGCAGCAGCAGGCACTGAGCAAGGCTGTGCTGGGTGCCAGGACCAAGGATCCAGCACTAACAGTGTTGGTGAACACTTTTGCAGGGGATGGATCTGCCCAGCAGGCTGGGTCTTACTGTGGGTCTAGGCTGGAGGTGCTGGGGGATATGAATAATATATGATTTGAAATAGTGTTTACAAAGTAATCACTCAAGTAAGCAGATTGAATGGAAAGCAGAGGAGCTTCTTCCCATTTCTAGTCCCTATGACTGAGCAAAGCCAGATGTAAAAATCAGGAGAAATTCGATATGCTTCCCAGTCTGTTTAGTATGAGTCTTACTCTGTGGTGATTGTTTTAACCAGAAACATAGTTTGGATCCTAGTATGCATGGGACCTTCTTGATCTGCATGTGTTAGGGCAGATGTTATTGAAGATTTAAAACTATATGATTAGTTTATTTTTTTCTAAGCCCTGAAGAGAATTGCTGGGATTGTCGAGTGTCTCATAGTGAAGGCCAGAGGATTTTCTGAGCAGACCTCTGCCTCTCCTGAGCCTTACCTCATCTCCTAGGAAAACTTGCAGTTCAATTTTAAAACTTCTGATGAAGTAAGTACACTGTTCAGTTGTTAATAGTAAAAACAACCACTTCATTCCAATCTAAAGCTGTCCAGCTTTGACCTCTAGCCCCTAGGTGTGGTTATACCTTTGTCAGAGCAGGGAGTCCTCTGTGCCACAATCCTGTTCCCAGTGAGGGTTGTTCTGGACAGTGATCAAGTCATTGCTTAACCTTCCCTTTCGTAAGCTAAATGAATTGATCCTGTCAGTGGAGCCAGTCAGACTATGTTAATAGCAGTTGGTGGCAAAGGCAGAGGTAATGTCACCTCATTTACAAACCTGCAGGTCTCATTTCTTTTTTTCAAGGCAGTGTTACCTTGCGAGCACGCAGAGTCAGAGAAACAAATGACAGGGCTCTTTCCCCAGAGTGGCTGCTTCTGAAGATGGCATTCCCCATCCTGTATGCTGGCTCGCGTTCTTGGCTTCTGGCCATATGGCTTTCTATTTGTTTTGCATAAATACATATTGTTTGCAATCATTCAGCTTTACCAAAAGACCCAGCTTGTCCTTGCATTACTTGCTTATTTTTACTTTTGCTCATTGTTAGCATTATGCACAGTTATCTTATGCTTTCTCGCAAGTCCAGGGGCAAGAGTGAATTCTCACAGGACCCCATTAGTAACATATCCATGAGATGGTAGCTCTCTAATTTAGTTTTATTTTTGAGACCTGTCAAATAACCATTTTTTAGCATATTGGATGTGTGTCAGCCTGAGTTTTTGTCCCTGTAAGTCCTGAAATACAGTGTTGTCTGGTGATGTCAGATGCCTTGCAGAAATTGGTTACATCAATGATCTCATCCTACAAACTGCACCAAGCTTATATTCTCATCCAAATTGTATCAGTTCAATATAATCTATTTTCTGTAACCCCTGCTGACTGATATTAGACCAGTCCTCCTTTAATTACACATTACTCAGTCATCTGTTCATTTGCTCTGGGTTACTATCAAGCTGACAGGCCTGCTTGTCCTTTTAAATTCTTGTCATGGCCCTGCAGTTTTGGGAGCGATGGGGCTGCCTCTCTGTATCCCTCACTGTGCTGCAGTTTTGGAACGTGGTAGGAAAGGCTGCATCACTGACTCAAGGCTGGAAGAAAGGTAAAAGGTGGATTTTGATGTTCCCCCAGTGTTCCTGGACTTGCAGAAAATTGGTATTAGTGTTGACTTTTTAAAATCTGCTGGGTACAAGTTATCTAGGCTTGCTAATTCAAAGCTATCTAACTTTAGCAAGTGCTGTATAGTGTTCTCCAGAGTTACTGTTGGAACAGAAAGTGTATCATCATCATATGATAGAGATAATTCCTCGGGCTTTTGTCCAAATGCAGAACAGAAACATTTTGACTGCTCCTGACTTTTTTACATCAATACTGCCTATGCTACTTTCTCTAGTTAATACTAAACAAAAAACCTGGTTTGAATTCAGAGACTTGGCTGCCTTGTCCATAGCAGCAGGGACTCTGCTGTAACAGGAGAGCAGCAGTGAGTAGCAGAGAATTTTACAGAAATGCTTTTCCATTTAGCTAACCTGGGGATAAGCAGAGACCTGACTGCAGAAGCTTGGTGTGAAATAAAGCCTCAGTTGAACAGCTATCTTGATTTTTTAAAAAAATTTCCTTGTAGTATTAGTGATTAGAGCCTGTTTGTCTCCAGACTGCGAGGTTGACTCTGTTGATGCTATGCCTTCAAAATAAAGTGCAGTAATCCAAGCAAATGCAGTAACCCACCCAGACTGTTTCAGCTGGGAAGGATACGAGTTTCCCATTATGTCTCCTTCCCATGTGAAAATCCTGAGAGATTTAATTAATGTTTGTACAGAATTTTGAGATTCTCTAGTAAAAAACAGCTGAAAATCCTAAACAATAATTTAGGTGGTGACAACAAATGAGAATATTGGACATAGGGGTAGTATAGATCTTGCTGGTATTCATTTTTTGATATTTGATGCCTTGCACCATTCAAATGAAAAGTGGATTTTATTTTAATTAGACTGCAGAACTCATTGCCTCAGGAGGTTTCTGAGACCTAAAAACTTGAGGAATTCAAAAGGGAGAGCAAGAGATGATTGGGCAAATAGATGTATAACAATGTCTGGGCCAGTGCTGACAAGAAGATCTGGAAGGAGCATTAAACCTCTTGTCAAGAGATTTAAGGAAAGATCGTAACTTTCAGAGTGAGTTTGGTTGTGGCAGTCACTAGGTGATGTCTTGGGGGCTTTATCTTATCTACGATTTCAGAAATGTACCAGTAGTTCAGTAAGTTACAGAGTCTCTTCTGGTTTTCAACATGCTCAAAGAGACTTCATTCATTGCTGCTACTGTCTATTGTAGTAACACCGAGAAATCCCTACTAGTATTAAGGTCTTATGTTTTACAATGAGTGGAACATTAGACCTAGACCGGGCAAGCAGAACATGGGAAGAGATACAGCCGTGCCTGAGGTCATGCAGTTAGTCAGCACCAGAGCTGGGCTGGTAATGCAAGATTTATGACTTGCCAGTCTGGGCCATAACCTGCCCTGCCTGTCCAGCCTGTTGCTGCAGCAGAGGATGTCTATCCAGCGAAGTGTGTAATGTGCCCAGTGCTGGAGCAAGATTAAAAAATGTATTTCAACCTAAAAAAATAAAATCCCTTTCCAGCACGCCTCAGCTTCTTTCCATTAAACTTAATGCACTTGCATAAATAATAGAAGAGGAAGAAGCAGAGTTGGAGAACGCTCAGTCTATAAACATGTCTCTTCACATTAAGACTTGTGGCAGGATGGAGGGAATCTCCTGCCATCCGCGCTGTCTCGTTAATCACATAATTATCTCCCTCACTTTCAGTGCTGCATCTCCTTCATCATCAGTGCTGCTGCTGATGGAGCTTCTATTTACCCTGGCTGTTCTCTCTGGGGAGCATCTTTGGCTTCAAAGCTAGCACAGTGGCATATTTTGAATAATTTAGTTCTGGGTGGCTTGAACACTGTGTTCAATCCAATTTTCCAGCTGAGACTGGAGGCTGAGTGTCCTGATAGGAGGCTGTGCAGAAGAGATGCAGTGGGATTGCTCAGAGTGGTGGGTCATCAAGGCAGCAGAGGACTGAAAGCTGGTTCGACAGGTCCTGTGAGTGTATCTCAGCTCTCCTTCTTTCCTGTAGTAGTGCCTTAGCATGGACTTGCAGCAAGAAACCCATAGGCAGAAGAAGGATATGGGAGAGATTCATGTTTAAAAATGTGCTTGGAGACAGGAGACATGGATTAGGGTATCCAGTTGGGTGTGATAGACTTCCCAAGCAAGCTGTCGGTCACAACTTCACTGGGTCTCTGAAGGCAAGATTGTTTGGCCTGTTGTAACACTGTGGTGGCTTGGATCAGGATCTAAACCTCTGCAGAGCCAGGGAAGTGAGGGTAGGGACCAATGTGCAGTCCAGCTGCTGGGCCCTGACTCAGCATTAACTGACTTTACTTTTGGAAAGGCCGATAAGTCTCTGTATGTGAAACCTTGGGCGAAGGCCAGTTCTGTTTGTGTTGTTTGGTCTCATGGCTCACTAATCACCCTTTGCTGTTGTAACCATCATCCAGCCAGGCTCTGCAAATGCTCCACAGCCCTCGCAGTGCTGGGTCGCATGGGCACAGATATGTCACTTGCATCTTACAGATGGAGAAATCAAGGCCAGAGGTGCGAGAGGTGCCTGGCCTCACTCTGGAGATCTTGGCAATACTAAGAACTGAACCTGGGCCCAAAGCCATCTTTCCTGTCTGCCCAGCAGCTGAGCAGTGGTGCACTCCTGAATCTTTTTATTATCCTATTCATGTCCAATTAGTACTTCCACTGCTTGTCTAGATGAAGTGCTTTTGCGGAAGGTAATAGCAGATGGCAGTAATGTGGGTCCCTTTCTTGTTTCTGCACCTGAGACAGCAGAAGAAATAAATTAGAGTGGAAATGCCTCTACAGATTGGCCAGCTGGCTCATGAGCCTATCCCTTCAGCCTACTCTGGTCTTCAAGGAAAAGGGAATCTTAGACCAGCTCCAGCTCGGCTTAGCTATGTGCTGCATGCACAGAGAGGCGTACCCGATGCCAGGTGACAGGCCATCTGTTCTGCAAATGCCTCTCTGCCCAAGTAAGAGGGTTAGTGCTCTGTGCTCCTCACATCCACTTCCCCGGGGAGCTCGTGCTGTGTGGGGACTCTGCCTGGTGAATTAGTGAGGATATTTCCTCAGTGCTTAAATGTGACCTGGCTTTTGAGAGCTGGGTGATGTTTCCAGCCTTCAGGGTCACTTCGGGTCAAAGCAATCTAACACACACTAAAAGTACAGCTGGAGAGCCCATAATCACTTTATGCTGTTTGGGCAGCGGTAGGTAAATTCATTATTTACAGGGGAAGAGAGTGCATGAGTGGAGCTGGCACTAATGTTCTGCTCAAGCGGCTCAGACTGTCTTAATAGTGAAAGACTGGACTTTGAGATGGATACTTCTGACTGCTTTTTGGAGAAGGCGGGCCTTCATCGTTTCTGGATCAGGGTTTCGTCTCTCATACTCACCTCCTGCTATCAGAAGAGAAAGCAGGATCTTTAAGCTACTGGGAAGGTCATCTCCAGCAGACAGTGATGGAACTTTTGTTACCACAGCCACTGCTTTTTGCCCTCTCATTTGAATTATAAGGCAGGCTTTGATCTTCTGCCTTGCCATTCCTTTAATTTTCATCAAAGCAGCAAATGCTGTATGTCCTGCCATCACATACAAAGTAAATAAATAAATAAATAATAAAATTCCAGGTGGGCTTTCAGTGACTCCCAACATGACTCCAGAGACTGGGGAAGGGTAGGGAATGGGCTCTGGTATAATGTACAATTATCTTGGGAAGAATTTCAGTTTCTATCTTAGATGGTTTTTTCAGCTTAGACTAGGAGTCTGTGGATCAATGTATTGACTTGGAGTCTCCTGATTTAACTACAAAGTAACCCTTGAGGCTGAAAATGGTCTGGGAGTTTTCACGGCATGTTAGTTTCCCTGGATTATGGAGACTGTGGCATCTATTGGTTCGAGTTCAAATCCAGCAAGAATCAGAGCTGGCATCTGAAATTCTCTGAGATGAAAAGATTTCACATGTGATTAACTCCACTTTTCTAGCACTGGTTTTGGGAAGGAATCAACTTGTGAACAAGAAGCAGGCCTGCTATTGACAGCTCCTCTCCAGTGGGAGATAAGGCAGGAGTTGTCATTTCTGTAAGACAAGAGGGAAAGCTGATGCTTAGGACTATTTATTTTCAGAATCTGCCTCCTAGACTGGAGCAGAACTGGCATCAGTGCCAGCTAGCCTGACTGCCAGGCCCGTCTCCCCAAGAACTGAGGACACCATCGAACCCTAGAACAATTTAGGTTTGAAGAGAGTGATCCAACCTAGAGCCAACTTCCAAGTTAGATCAGGCTGCTCAGGGCCGTGCCCATTGCTAAGGCAACTTATGGCTCTTCATGTCAAAACAAAGCCCCTAAACGTGGGAAACCAAGGGAGGTGGGAAATTCTTTGTTCCTAGGACAGTTCTACAATCCCAGACCCAACCAAGGATCCCCACTCATGCCTAGTTCGACTGTTGACTCTCCAACTGCTCTTGTCCCCCAGCGGACTGTTTGCGTGGGGGAGAGGAGCAGGCAGCTGCGTTATGTGAAGTGTCTGCCTTTTCCCAAGATATCCATTGTCTGCCTGCAGCGTGAGCCTCCACCCTACTTACTCACTCAGCCATGGCTGATGTGTCTTTAATTAAAGAGGAGGAATAATCTGAGATTTCATATTCATTTCACTACCCTGTTTCCTATTTCCGTCAGAATTTGTGGCCTGCTCACCGTATTTTTGTCTTGCCGTTTTGCTGTGGTATCTTCACTTGATGGGATGTTTGCTCCAAAACAAGGAAGGAATAGGAAAATAATAGCTTATTTTGGGCTGGGGAATTAGTATCCTGGGTCAGATGGCTGCTGCGGTCATTAACATGTTTACATTTTTGCTTAAGAGCCTGCTTGAGGATCAAGGGAGTTAAGGGTGATAGTCATTGAAATGCAGGGGAAACCTTGCATGAAATTGCCGTTAGTGTCCTATTGTTCGAGGGGGGCGAGCGCCCGGCGGCCTGGCTCGTCCCTGCGCCAGCTGTGTTGCAATTGTCAGCCCAAGTAGATGGGCAGAGGCAGACATAGCTCAGCTGAAGGAAGCTGCTGTGCTGACTTGGCTCTGGGAGAGTTGGCCTGTGGGGCCGGACCTGGGGCTCCACACCTGGGGCTCCACACGGCCAGCGGCCCCAGCAGCCGCCCGTGCTGCTGGCTATCAGTCGCTGCCTGCCCTTTCTGTGAGACAAAGGTACTCAGCTGGACTTGCTTGGCTAGGACAACTGCCCGTTACCGCGATCGTCATGGATAAATACCTGAAGCATCTAGTGAAGGTCAGTTTCCTCTTTTATAATTGAGGAACTCGAGTATTTCAGGTGTGGTATTGCTGTTGTCATGCATGGAGAAGCATGGTCTACAGGACCTGCTCAGCTCCATGATTTTTTGTGGTTAGTTATGATACCAAAACCAGAGTTTGAGGCAGATTTGGGACAATTTTGAGTGCTGTGGTGCGAGGCGAGTTCAAAGTGCTGTAATTTTATATGCGTGAAAAAATGTTTAACTGTAAATAAAGGCACTCTTTTACAGCTGGAGTTTACAGTAAAGACATTCTGTTCTATCTTGTGAAAGCTGTGGTCTACCCTGTTCTACCAAACAGATATCTATCTGGCTGGCTGGCTGGGAAGCCAGCAGCCGGTAGCAGATACAGACGTTACCATCTTGAGTGATAGGATTGTATCTGCTCTGTTCTAGAGCTAGTGGTGACTGCTCTGGATTCATTAGTGTGTCCTTGTGGGCTGTTTTGAATCTCTGAAGTAATTTCTGTTCTTCGTTACAAAATGTTTCTTTTTGGCATGCTTTAAAGCAGAGCAAAGAATGGGGAAAATGGTTTGTTATCTGAGCAGCTTCTTTGTGCTTAGGGAGCTTGCTTGCATGAACTCTGTATCTCTTCTGTCCTTTAAACAAATAGCCACATTCCCCATTGCTCCAGCTGCTGGTCTTTCTTGCAAGGACAAACGGTGAGCACACAGTGCAGGGGGAGTCCCAGACTTCAGTTGCTAACCCTGGCCATCAAAGTAGGGAGGCATTTAAGCCTTCAAGGAGCAAATGGCTTTGTTCTAGACAAGATAAGTTTGGACATCTTAAATGTCAAGACAAAGTGGTACAGTTAAGAAGGATGTCAGTTGGGTCAAACGTTTTCAGGTAACAAAGATGAACACAGCAGTGTCTATGGGATTTCAAGTGTTAGATCAATTCACTGGATGACTCATCTCTCTGCTTCTGTAAATTCCCCTTGGAAAAGGTCACCTCAGGTATTATGCTAATAACATGTTATTTCCTGGGTATCTGTGCCTTCGGGTTGAACCGTGCAAAATTAGGCTGGCTTGGAAGTCCCAGCAAGAACCAAAAAGCATCAGAGGTGAGGCTAAACTGAGAAGTCAAAATTTTGGCGCTGGTTTTAGGGTCTGATCTATTAACTTAAAGCATTTGAATGGGCTGACTGGAGTAGGGAGGCTGAACTTCTCCAGGGATTAATATTAAGCCCTTGTTTAATGGTAAACAGTTGACGAAATCCACCTTTATGTCTGGGTGCCAGCTGTCAGGAAGGGTACATCCAGGCCACCTCGCAAGGGCAGAACAACCATTAGCAGATGGTGGGGGAAAGTGCCCAGCTCTGATTGTCCACGGATCACTTGGTTTGTCTTGTTTTCTGTAATCAACTTCCCCCCAAAGCTTCTGCATGGAGGCCATTCTCCTTTAACAAAACAGCAGGCCAGCTCTGCTCCAGCAAAGGGCTTGGGATCTCCCCTGCACAGATGAGACAGCATCTCCTCAACAGAACAGCCAAAGATGGCAGAACCCTCCTCCCCACCACCCCCGGAAACAGCAGGACAAAGGGTAAAAGGTGCTCAGCTAGGGCTGGAAAGAGCCAGAGCCAGATTTGTGCATGCAGGCACTGGCTGAACAAGCTGCCCGTGCCTGAAGTTGGTCTGTTTTACAGCTGATCTGCTCACTGCAGAGCAGTAGCAGCTGCTGGCAAGCTGCATCCTCTGCCTTGTCCCCCTTCGCTCCCCTCCCTTGCCAAGACAGCCTTTCCTGTGTTGCATCTGATTGAAGGCCCAGCGCCTGTTCAGCTTTTGTTCTCTGCTAGGAAAGAGCAAGGATTGTTGGGACCTTTTTGGCTCTACCAGGGCCTTTCGTGTCCCGAACGTTTCCATGAAAAGACTCCCTCCTGACCACCCTGCCCCCTGACAGTCATTCAATCCAGCCAACAAGCTTGATATCATTATCTACAAAGAGAGGCCAGTGAGCACCAGGCTCCTCAGAGCCAAGTTTGGAGAATCAAAGGCAAATCTCCCAGCAACAGAGAGCTGGCAGAGACCAGACTGCACCACAGTTAGTGCAGGCTGGTCCGGCTGCTTGCGTCCACTAGTTTTCAAAGCATTAAAGAAATGTGCTTGGTGTGATGCCAGCACTGGCTTTGCTGGGTCTGGGGATGAGCCTGCCAGTGGGCTGCCAGCCCCTTGCAGTGTGCCCTGGGGAGCTCCGTGTGAGTTAGAGGTCATGGAAGCAGTCATGCCTGGCAGTAAGTTTGAACAACCTTGCGAAGCTTTCTTTTTTTGCTCAGTGACAATTTTAGAAGATGAAGTGTTTAGTCTGAGGGAAAACGGTTATGTATTTGAGCAAAGTGGGATTTGCTCCAAATCTCACCTGGAGATTTCTAATGAGTCTAATTTACCTTCTGAAAATAGCATGCGGCTACCTTGTCAATTTTGGTTTAACATGTTTATCTCCTTTGCTCCCTATCCAAAGAGTCTCTTCACAATCCATCTCAAAATAAAGATCTCTTCAGCAGTAAAAGCATTATGATTTATGGAGGCATCTGTAAAGGTGATGTAGAAAACTGACTGTCAGAAATGCTGAGTAAACAAAGGTCTTGAGAAGAGATAACATTATTCCTGTGTTGCAATTGTGTTAGGAAATGCAGGAGTAAAACTGTTATCGGTAAGGTGTGTTTCACAGATTGCATCTCCTGTTTGTTTGATGGACCAGATAGGAATGTGAAAAATAGCCAGGAGAAACAATGATACAGTGGAAAAGATGAAAGGGGCTGGCTTAGCTGAAGTTTGGATTGAGACAGGGTGATGGTATGGGTGACAATACCTGGATTCCCCTTTTCCACAGTAGGATGCTCTGCAGTTCCCTGGGCAGTAAAAGAAAGCTGGAGGTGAAGGAGGCTGTGTGGCAATGCATCACCAAAGCCTAGAGCAGCCCCTAGGATCTCTGTGGGTCTGCAGTGGATTGTGAAAGTGTAGGAGACCAAGGCTGTGTGTAAAACAGAAAAGTTAATACTGGCACTTTCCCCTCCTATCCCCAGTTTGATCCTGACAACACCGGCTACATCAGCACCGAGAAGTTTCGCTCTCTCCTTCAGAGGCACGGCTCAGAACTGGACCCCCACAAGCTGGAGGTCCTCCTGGCCCTGGCAGACAGCAACTCTGAGGGGAGGATCTGCTACCAGGACTTTGTGAATCTGGTGAGTGCTCTGATCAGCTGCTTGTTATAGAATTCGGTATGTTCAAAGTACCTTGCAAGCATTTGCTAATCAAACTGCACAACACTTCGGTAGCGGGAGAGGTATCATCTAACTCCCTCTGCAGAAACAATGGCCCAAGGCCAGCCAGCAGATTGGCAGAAGCTCAGGAACAGAACTGGGCTCTTCTTCTCTGTCAGCCTCATCTTCACTCCACTGAGCCTGGGAGCAGTGCAAGCTGATGAGAGACGGGTGAGAGGCAGGGACATCCTCCTCCTTTGGGGAATGGGAGATGGTGCTAGTCCACACCCATCTGAAGTGGCTTCTGCAGCATGGCATATTTCTTTCACTGCTATTGAATGAATCCTGTGAAGAAAACATTGATTTTTCTATCACCAGCCCCTCTTCATCTGCATTTTTTGCCCTCACTAATCAATAGCTAATGCAGATGCCAGAACATTAAATTACTTATAAATGGCATTTCTCCTTCTCTCTCCTCATCCAGCTGTTATTGATTTACATCATTCAAACTTTTTAGAGCTCCTTCTCTCTCCCCTTCTTTCCTGCCCGTAAACTTTCCTTGTGAACTTCTGTTGGAAAGAAACAGCAAAAAAAATAGTACTGTGAAGTGTGGGAGAAATTGGTGAAACAGTCCCTGTGATTCACTTTATAGCTCTCTGTCTTGGCACATGCAATTATATGTGGTAGCATTCTCATGGGGGAAACAGATCTGTTCATCAGAGAACATGAGGGGAAGATTAGTTTGGGGTAGCTTCTTACTTCGTGCAAGATGCTCAGACGTGATTGGCTCTTGGTGGAAGACTGTCTTGTGCTATATGCTCTCAAGGTGGATGTTCAAAGAGACAGTTCTTCTCTCAAAATATTGCTGGAGTCATAGAAACAAGATAAAATATGGGAGATGAAGGAGATGAGACTATCCAGAGTCTTCTGGGTTTTTTTGTTTGTTTGTTTTTTTGTTTTGTTTTTTTCTGTGCTAGTAGCATTTTGGATGCTATAGGAGTATGAGGATAAAATCTAGAATCTGACATTTTAGTCCAGGGCAGGCTGATCTGTGTAGGCACTTGAAGAGAGAGCAGGGCTAGGTAAAGGGAAAAAATACTTCAGGAGTGTGTTGCAATCCACAAACAAAAACAGTGAGTCCAAAATGGGACCTGGAATGGAAAAAGTGGGCATTGAACTAGTTCTAGGGAGGCTTTAACTTGCACTTTACAATTTCATCAGTCTACAGAAATTTATTAGGTGGTTTATGCTAAAGAAAAAATATAGCAAAATAGTGAATTCCCACTCTAGCTCTAACATTTCCATATATTGTAACCGTCTGGAATCCAGTATAACAAGATACCTAAAAATGTGAACTGATACTCAATTCAAAGTCAGTGGAACCTGAGCACATGCTTAGAAACAAGCTAATGCCTCTGCACAGCCCTGACTTGAAGCCATATTGTTGTGGAATTATAGTACACTTTGACTTAATGAAGTTGTGTTAGCAACTTCCCTCTTAGGCAACTTCTTTGAAACTTGGTAAGGATCATACCTCTAAAATGCCATTGGCAGTGTCATTAAATGGGGTTCTCTTGAAGCTACTTCAAGCTATCAGCTGAAATAGGAAGTGGGAGTAAGCTTTTGCTCTTTTACTTTAAAGAGCCAGTGGTGTTTAATGAGAATTTAAACTGAACTGTGAAACCAGGAATTAGCTGCCATGTTCCACATGCGGATGGCAGTTTTCCCTCCGAACTCCACAGTGCTTTTCCCTTTGGTTTGTGAAAGCCACAGCATGTAAGCTGGTACCCATTAAAATACATGTTTTCTTAGAGCTTTGCAGCCTTTTCCATCTGTGAGGTTTTTTTTTCAGGGTCATGTGTTTTTGACAATTGTTCTGCAGACAAAACCTTTTGCTGGCCGTTTACACCACTAAAAGGAGGCATTAAAGCAGCATCTCTTGAGTTCATCCATTTTCCTTTTGCAGAGGTCTCGGAGATAGCCATACGCCCCCACCATCAACAGTCACAAAATGAAAAGTTCACATTGTTTGGCCCATGAAAGGACTCTTCTCCAAGTTGAACTCTCAACACATCATTTTATCTTAACAGAGCAGGGGCATATCTCCAGCTGGATGCTGGATTCAATAGGCAATAGCCAGCCATGTCAGAAGGACCCCTTCTGCAAGGTGCTGAAACCCTCCTGCTATTCCTTCAGTTCCATTTTCCCCTTGCTCCATCTCCTGCCTGAGCTGTTTTCTTTTGCTTTCTAAGGCTTCAGATGTAGCTGCTTATGTTTTTTTCTTAAGACATTTACAATAATGCATGCCTGGAATCCATTTGTGCTTATTAGCCACTTCAGTGATAAGAATAAGACTTGATTCTGTCCCTTGCAGGGGACAGTGTGTGCCCATAGATTTTCATGGCCGTCTTTCCTGCTTTCAGAGGATAATAATGCTTGCTTTTTGCTGAATCAGTGCTTGCAATGATGGCAATTTACTTAGGATACTTCCTCCAACTTGGCTTGAACTGAAATGGGGAGAAAGTGGAAAAGAAGAGCTATCGCTGGGAAAAGACATAACTTTTTTTAAAGGAGAGAACGTTACATTTTATCTTTTGGCTTTGTGAGTGTGTACGCAGTAACACCAGGAGGGCTTTATTATCTTTGTGGAGGTGAGCTTATAAGAGGTTACATACTGTATTCTTTCTGTCAGGTAATGGGGAGGTGAGAGAGTTCCTTTAAACTACACTTTTTTTTAATGGTACTTAGAAGTACTTTGTAGCACAGTCATAAAATAGCTATAAATTGCACTTCCAGCATCTTTCCTTGTCCTTTACTGAACCAGCTGACAGCCTGCATAGAAAGCTCAGGTGAACATTGCTTTGCAATAACTACATATAATTCTTTATTAGTGAGTCACTGGGAAGATAAGCAATAAACCCTAAATCTCTGATTTTCAGGGGAATCCCCAAACAAGGCAAAAGTTTGCCCAAATGAATCACAGCTCCCCTCCCTGCAAAATCCTCATTCACTTTCCAGTATGTGTTTTAAGATTAAAATGCTATTGCAGAATAACCCTGGACCAACTGCTCTAGTGGATTTGTCTAGTGTTTGTAGCTTTGTTCTCGTTGCTGCTAATCTGGAAAGGTTTGTTGCAGGCAAAGGTGTAGGTTTGATAGCTCTGTCTCTTCCTCTCTGTGCTGGCACAAGAACTAAGGCAGGTTCTTGTGCCAGCCATCAAGCCATCTCCCATCACTGATGTCAGGGATGTCCTTCAGCTTCCAGTGGTCACCCTTTAAGTACTCCCTTTCTCCTTGAATCACTGTCTTGGCTGGAAATACGGGATTCCTGTATTGTCTTCTTGGCCTTGGTTCAGAGGTATAATAATAAATATTTAATTAAAACAGAATTTGAAAATCTCCTACTTCAGTACTTGATATAATCTCATGCTATTATGAATACGGAGGAGGCTTCCACAAGAGATAGCTTCTGCATTTCCCTGCTGCAATTTTTTGCAATCTCATTCCCAGTGCTATGGCAAACTTTGTCCTATGCTAACACTGATCGTTGTCTTTGGAGAGCTGTATTCAGTGGTACAATTGTTCAGGCATTGATGTACAGCTGGACAGGTTTGAACACTGCTAACAGCAGTGGCAGGAAACTCATTTCCTTTAAGGAAGAGACTTTGGTGGGTGAGCCAAGGCCACACGTACAAGAGCTGGTGTGATGTGAATGGTTATCTAATCATATCTATATCCATCTCTTACCTCTTAGTGTATTAAAACCCTTGTTGGGGTGTAAAGTTATGGCTCCCGTGCACATTTCCAGGAGAGCTGAACAACTCTCCTGACAGATGTTCACGTTCTTCATGTTGTTTTCCCTCCAATCTTGGAGAAAGCTGGCAATGTGTCATTTATCTCCTGCGGGGGAAGAAGCTGTTAGAGGGCCAGCTGAGTATCTTGAAACTGAATAACCGGGATGCAAAAGCTGCTGTTGGAGCTTGTTCAGCTTCTACATCGATCTGAGTCCATTGGATATTGGCTACATGTAGTAGCAGAAGAGAGAATGTTCTCCCAAGTGAACTAATTTGGCAAGTAATCATTATGCCAGTTACAGTGGAACTCAGCATAGAAATTTCCATCCTTAACCATAATTCCTCAGCTGTCTCCAATCACTTAGAGCTGAAATTTGAGATGCAAAAAATAAACTTAAATGACTGTTTAAATTGTGTATATATCTAGGATACACGTGTGTATGGGAAATGGTATAAAGACATTTTAAAAATTCTGTTGCTTGAGAAAATTAATTATGAATTCATTTCAGATGCAGAATCCTTCCCAGTCCCAATGAAAAACTGAACATGTAAGGGGAGATTGCTGTTTTAAAGCCTGCTGCATTTTAACAGACAAAGCTTTTTGAACCAAATTGTTAGTTGTGTCCTACAAGCAGTGCTCTTGTGCTTAGCTTTGAATTCAGAGTGCAGTTTCCCTTTTCTAATGGAAGTGCTGGAAGCTGCAGGGCTAGAACATTTGATAGGAGTTGAGACAAAACCTTGAGCAGAGAATATTCCTACAATAACCAAGATGACTTATTTGGTCTCTCACTTTTATTGAATCCCTAGAAGAAACCACTGCTTGGGCAGAACAAATCGCAATGTTGGCATTTCCTTTATTCCATCAGGTGCTCCTTGGGAAAATGTTACCAGGTTGGTACAGAGGATATGAACATCTGTGATAGATGAACTTGATGCTGAGCCATGTGTTTTGGGAGAAGCAATCTTTACCCACATTAGCATTTTGTAAAAGCGTGGAGTGAGGGAAGGAAATAAATGCGAATCTTGAAAGCAAAATTGATTGGAAAAGCTGCATTTGTAACTAAAGTGGGTTATAAAACTGGAGCTGACAGAGGCTTTTTAAAAGCTTTGCTAATTTTTGATTTAGTGTTCTGTCTCTTGGAAGATCAGAGCTGGAGAGCTGATTGCCAGTCGCAGTGTGTTGTGTATTCAAGAATAGCCACAGACTCAAACCTCAAAGATGCCAATACGCGATGGGCAGAATTTCATGTTTTTCTAAGTCTCCTGATCTGGGCTGAATAAAAACTATAAAAGTGGTAGAGTGTCCCACACAAGCCATGGAACTGAAGAGCTTAGATGGGAAAATGCTGCGTAACTTGGCTGTTGTGATACTCCTGCACTGGGACAGCAACAGTAGTACAGATGGCCAAGAAACCTGGCTAAACTGGTCTGTCAGCCCGAATAGCCAGTTTCCTTAGCAAATTGTGGATTGCATGAATCCCTTTCTAGACTAACATGGATTCTGAACAAAAGCAGGCCTTTGTGCTCTACTGAAATTTGGCACTGTCCTAGACTAGACTATAAGGACACTTGTCCTAAATTTTGACACTTTTAATCCTGGTCTAGATCTAAGTGGGCAAAAATTCTCCTTCCTATTAGATGTGTCAAAGCCATCCTCTGAGCCGAGCTGTAGCAACATGCCTCATTTTGCTTTAGTGTGTTAATACCCAAAGGGCAGAGTTGGTGGTGCATAGTTACAGGTCATGTCAGCTTGGCTGTTTTGCAAGGGAAATTTCTTTCTCTCTGCGTAATAACTTTTTACAGGCATGAAAGACTAAGGAAACATGTTGTTCCTTTCCTTCGTTCTCCACATACTATTTGTTGTACCCATCTGCCTGCAGCTTTAATATCATGCTCATTAAAGAAGTCCCAGATCAATTGCGCAGAGGGAAGTTGAGGGGGTGCCCTGTGCTGCTGGAGCCATTGTAATGTGCAGGCCAACAATGGGCTCAGTGTTCCTGAAGCTGATGATTAAATTCTTGGCTCATAAAGACCAATATTATGTAATTCCAAAATCAAATCAGCAAATTGTGACCATATGGGAGAATCTCTTTTGGGGAAGATTTGAATATTCCAAAGTCAGTCTGAGGAAAAAAAATAGGCTTCTCATCAAGAGTTGGTCAGAGCAGCAATAGCGACGTAATCCTTTGTCTCTCCTCATACTCTGGTTCCCCACTGCCTCCTAGCCGGGGGCTATAAATGTGATCCAAAGGCCTGCTGAATTATGTGAGCAGGCCCAGGACTGCTGCGCTTCTGGTGCCCCAGCAGTCAGCTGTGCTGGCTCTTTAGAGTTCGTTTCCTGGTTGGTGTGTTGGGCAGTGGTTGCAGATGGGGAAGAGCAGGATGTGCTGCGGACGTCTGGCCGTCTGCATCTAAATGGATTATGGGTATTTTTGAGCATCCATGGTATGCTCCCAACAAGTCTCTGTGTCCCTGCCTCATCTGGGTGTAAGACCACTCAAAGGCTATGATATTTAGAGGGGGAGTGGGCCTTCTTTCTGTATCCTCTGCTTTAAAGTAGGTTTGATAAATACTTCGTGTTCCTGCCTGAGGTAGGGAGAGGTTTAATTAGTGTTCACTAAGGGCTCTGAATAGTTCGAGTTGTAATTATGGGTACCAAAGGCTTTTAATTTTCCAGGTAAATTGAAACCTGGCTCCCTTTGACACAGCATCCACTGTTGTTGGTAGATAAATGGAATATCTTGTTTCTTGCTAAGCACATTCCTTCCAAGGAGCCTATTGGGGTGTTGCAATCTGGGAAGGGTACACTTGGTGCTGCTGGATTCCTTGTGTCTTCTGCAAGACTGCAGCAATTCAATACCTGCACCATTTCATTTGCAGTCAGTTTTCTCATTACCTCTTTGCTAAGAATGGGTGCATTTGAATACTCAGCAGACCCTCTGTCCTTGAACAGGATTCCAGACATCTAGGAGTTTGGTGTCAAAGGTCTTTTCCATCTCTAAGTGCTTTGATCCCGTGGCCTCATGTCTGAGATAACTATGAATGATTTCTCGGGCATTTACTATGGTTTGTATTTACAAAACCAAACAACTCTTAATTTTTTTATATGTTTATATATTTATATCCCACAGTATCTAGAGGATGAAAATCAGTCAGGAAGAGAAGGCGTGCTTGGCTGCTTGTAAGTGTAGTTGATGTAATACATCCATATTTCTTGTTCAGAGGGACTACTAATGGGCAGTGCCTCACGGTGTACGGAAAATATATTGCAGTGTATCTTTACTGCAGGCAAGTTCTTTCTCAGGCGGTCACATGTGTTCCCCAGAGAACTGTCAGTGCTCTGCCCGAGGCTTTCCCTCACTCCTGTAATACCACTGTTTACTGCTCTCGTATGATTACCAGTTTAAATAATCTTTGGCATTTTATCATCCAGATGCGATCAGAAACAACTAATATGGAACACCTTGTAAAAATAATGGGGCGTGAAGACAGGCAGTTGAGGGGATAAAGTAGCAGTAGTTGAGGGGCAGCAGTAGTACAGAGCTAGACACTGGGCTGACATGGCTGTGCTGCGTTCAGGTGACTGAACTGAGCAGGTCTCTTTTTGCCATGCTTAATGGTGACAGATGGGTTCAGTGGTGCTTGGGTTAGGATCCTCTGCTGAACAAATGGAAGGAAATTTCCATGGTGAGCCTAGCACAGGCATGAACACTGGCAACCACTGGGGTTTCCGATGCATCTTTCCCTCACCAGCCTGTGCAGAGATGAGGTGATCATCCTGCTGAGGGCTGTCAGCACGCCTTGATGCTAACTGCAAGGATTGTTTTCTTTGGATGACTCTGGAAGTCATGATTTTTCATTGATACACTGCAGCAGGGAAAGGGACTGAGCATTCTGTGGTAGGCAGGAAAATCAAACATATCACTGCAATTGAAAGAGACATATCAGCAACTTCAGAGGACTGTCAGGTTTCTCCATCTGTAGCAGACAAAGTGATACTTTCAGTCTGAATTTAATCTCGTTCACAAGAGGCATGAAGCCAGAGAGAACAGACGCGGAGTCTACGAGAGAACAGTATGTCTGTGCCTGGCTGTGTCCACGTAAACTGGAGAGAAGCTTTTTTTTGCAGACACAGCAAAATCATGAGGTGGTCAAAGTTGCTTTTTGCAACAAAGGGAACTTTTTTTACCTACCAGAAGAAGTCCCACAAATGCGAAAGAAAACCTTACAGCTGATAGAGGTTTCTCCATGAAAACGTTTTTCAATGTGAGCAGACTTTCTTAATGCAACAAAAGATCACCATCAATTTTTGTTGTGTTCTTTTGTAATTTTAGAGGAAAAGCTGTTGGATGGCAGACTTGAGAAGATAGAAAGATTTTTGTGGTCAGATTTTTTTTCTTCTTTGACTTTTTTGCTTCTTCACCAACAGTGCTCTTTTGCAAGTATTTTGTCAATGAGGAAAGGCAACACAAAACAAAAGAGAATGGGAGGAACAGTAAAAAATAAGAGGGAGTTTTGGGGGTAAAACTCCTTTCTCCCTCAAAACAACTCAAAAACAAAAAATATTTTTCCTCCCAAACCTAAAATGGATCAGAACTTTAAAAAAAAAAAAATCACCAAAAATTTTAGTCCTTCTTCCTCGGGTTGCCTGTCTGGTTGCTCATGCCGATGCATAGGTGAGACTGGGCAAACAGAAGGCTAAGAAGGGATGGGTGGCTGCTGGGAAAAGAGCTGTGCACAGCACTTGAAAGGTCATTCAAGCATCACCCCAGATGGCTCCTTTGTCTTCTTCTAGTGATTAACAGGAAGTTGTTGCCTGCAGTGATTTCTATGTTTTAAGCAGCTTGGTCCAGCTTGGAACAATTACTCAGCTGCCTGGGCACCGAGAGTGCTAGCTCTGGGCTTCAGAGCTGTCGTGTCTTCAGGGTGCTAGCCAAAATGGGAGTGATCCAAGAGAGCTGGAAGCATCGCTGCTGAATGTCGTCTCTCATTTGGTTCTAGGAGACTGAGGCTGCTGGTGGTTTCTGAGATCACTCAGCGGTTATCTCAGAAGAGGGACAAGTCTGTCGTGTTCACTTTGGTGCCTTTTACTCCCCTACAGTGATCTTTATCCACAGTTAGGGATGTTATCTTTTAAGCCTTCTCTGCCAAAGGTTTAGCCAGTACAGCCAGTGAATCTAATGCAGCAGGTTTGTTTGACATCAGGGCTAATTAGTAATTATCCAAATCTTGGAGCAAACTCTTTCAGGCCTGATTTTTTTTCCAAGCAGGCTACGCATAAAATTCCATCTGCCTAATTTTCAAATGCAATTGCTTTAGTTATGCATCCAAATAGAGGAAAGTGTATACTCAAAAGATAGATATCTAATTCTGTGCATGTATGATGATAATGCATATGCAAATTGTCTGTGTCCTCCAAAGCTTACGCCATCTGAAAATCTGCCCGCTCAGAGGATAACTGTTTAAAAAACAACAACAATAACAAATGCCAAACCCTCTCCTCTTACAAGTTTACAAAAGTTAAGACACCAGTTTAGCCAGTGTTTTGTTGGTGTTGCTCGTGTGGTTGTTTTTGTTTTATGCAACATATCCTTTTCCTTGCCCAGAGCTAACTCCTGCCAGCAAGGATCAGAACACAAGGGTTAGATGCTACAAGTGCACCTCCTGCTACATTAAAGAAATTTCCTACCCTAAGAGATAGCAGGCACAGGGAGGTTTGACAGAGCAGGGGGAGCTGAGGGTAGGGGGACACAGTGACTTTTCTCAATAACTGGTTGAGAAGGCAGTAGATGGTGGCAGGGCTGGAGAGTCGGCCAGAGAGCCCAGCTGGATGCATCAGCAGCCTCTGCTCTGCCCTGAGCTCCTCTATGGGCACTGTCATAGCAGCCGCTGGTACTGATTGTCTTCTTGCACCATGTGGGTCATCTCATAATCAGGCTGAGACTTTGGCTCCTCGCCTAGTGGTGGTCCCCCTGCCTGCCTAAATCTTGGCACTATCAAACTGGCTCAAATCTCCCATGATGGTTGTACCAGGCCTTGTTTTGTCCTCATGTTTTCTTCCTTTTCACTCAGATGAGCAACAAAAGGTCGAATAGTTTTCGCCAAGCCATCCTTCAGGGGAACAGAAGGCTGTGCAGCAAGGCTCTGCTGGAGGAAACAGGGCTGAGCCTATCCCAGAGGCTGATCCGGCATGTTGCATATGAGACGCTTCCACGAGAGATAGACCGGAAGTGGTACTACGACAGCTACACCTGCTGCCCTCCACCCTGGTTCATGATTACCGTCACTATTGTAGAGGCAAGTACCTTAATGCCCTCTCTCTGGGAATCCACCCCATGCTGCCAAAGGCTTTGCTGAGACATGATCAAGGGCTACGGTGGGAGAGGTTTGGACCTAGAAAAAGAAAAGCATGAAGCTAATATGGCCACTATGGCTTGTTGGTATATGTGTAAGTGGAGACTGCAATCCTCTCTATCTCCAAGTGTAGTTATTTAGTCACTGAAGCAGTTTATATATGAACTCAGTTTGGAAAACTGATGCAAAATCTTTCGAAGAATGAAAATCTGGACCATTCTATGGAAACCAGTGATTCACATACTGGATTTTGAGAAATATTTCTGTAAGGCAACCTCTCTTTCATGAATGGAGAGGAAAAGGAGAGGACGGAAGTTGGATTAAGTATTCTGATCTGCTCTTCCTTTGCCCCAGAAAAATCTTTGCTCAAAAGCCAAGTGATGCACTAGAATAAGCACAGAGAAGGATAACCTATGACCCTGATCAGGTAGGGTGCTGATTTTCTCTGACTTACTGGCTGGCATGTTATAGAAAGCCATGTACAGAATCATACCAGTGTGTTGCATTTTTCTTAGAACAGGGGCGTTTCATGGCTGTGGGAAGCTGTCGCCTGGGAGAAAAATTGTTGTACAGTTTCCTTTCCTTTCCAGGAATTTAAGTTAAAAAGTGTTTTCCAGTGAGAGAAGGCATTTGCTAACTGAAGAATCTTCCTGCTCTTCTAGGTTGTCTTTTTTCTTTACAATGGAGTGGTATTAGACAGATTTGTGCTGCAAGTCACCCATCCCTTATACCTGAAGAACTCATTAGTTTACCATCCTCAGCTCCGTGCTCAGGCTTGGAGGTACCTAACCTACATATTCATGCATGCAGGGTGAGTACTTACAAACTGCAGAGATTACCCACTGTTCAGGTTTCCCAGAGAGAGGGAGGAGGAGAAAGTGACTGAATCAGCTCAGAAACTGATTTAAAAAAAAACAGTTATTAATGATGTATAAAAATCTGAAGTTGTTGCAGGGTCTTGGGTAATGTGTGGCAAACCTTCACAGCTCTCAGAAGGGAAGAGGCAAGCTAAGGAATTTAACAGATGCTGCTCTTCTCCTAGACACTGTTGGGACCACACACACCTCTTAGTGTGCACTTTTCAGTGTGCACTTCCTAAAACCCACCAAATAGGAGCCCATTGTCCCTCTTGAGGAGGTGCGCAAGTGGTGGAAAGAATCTGCAAAGATGCTGTGCTGGTATTTAAGAGCTAGATGGTATAATTTGGACCCTGAGTTTCTAGTTGAGGTTGGGAAAATCAGTTAAGCTCCCTGTGCCTACAGCTTGTCCTCACTTAGTAATGTTGTCCCTTCTGTAGGGACTGAGATAATGCCTAGAAGCCTGAGTCAAGATTGAACACCTATTTTGTACACCCTGTACAAACACCAGAGCAAGATAATTTTTGTCCTGAAGAGCTGACAGTCTTGACTGATCAAATGGACAGAGAATGGTCCACCTTGTGCAAAATGAAGGTGCACAGTAAAATGAATTGTCCTTCATCCTATGGGAGGTATGTAGCAAACTTGGGAAGAGAATGCAAGATTGTCTAGTCCTCCCAAGATTCAAAGAGATTTAATTATGTGATGTTTGTGGTACCATGGTGATGACTGAATGTCACAGGAAGGTTCATTTATGTACAAAACATCCTACTCCCTCTATGTGGTTTCTCAGATCATTATCTTCACACATTCCTGGCATATAATTGCAGTTTTCTATAATTCTGTCATAGAAAAAACACAGCCACAAGGTTTTTAGCAGTAGTTTACAGTTTGAAACTGGATAAAGGCTCTTTGTTGTTAACTGGAAAGATTATATTCCCATCAGTCAATGTTCTCCTTTAAAGGCAAAAAGATCAAACTGATCTTTTCCTTTTTCTGCCAGGAAGTGAATGTCCCTTTCTGGAATGACTACCTCAGTGTGTAAGTGCCCTTGAGTGGCCCAGACCTCTGGCTAAAAATCATAGTCAGGACAGAACTGACTTGACTCTCCAAGGAGAGAGTAAAAAGAAAATACTAGAAGGAAATTATAAACCTGGTAAGGTCCAGACTCTGCAAGCCGGATCTCTCCAAAAAGTACTCTGTGTACAGGTTTCAACCTTTTGGGCTAGAAATGAGACTGGTTTTGTAAATGAGAATTAGAAAGGTCCATCACTGAGGATGTGGGAAAAGTTGACCTTGTAAGAAAAAGGAACACTTGATTTTAACTGGTGTTAACTAATTTGTATCTGAGTTTTCTTTTTTTTTTCTTTTCTTTTTTTTCTTTTTCTTTTTTTTTTCCTGGTCTATCGTATTTGTGTAACCACAGATTGCTTTGGGTTCCATGTGAAGAGAAGCAGCTGCATAATGACAATTTCTGCAGCTCTCAAAGTGTCTTCCCGTGTCACTTGTGGCATGCTTTCCTAACCTGTGCAATGTCACCCTTTCCTGTAGCAGGTAGCGCTCTGGCACTCTTCACACTTATTGTCTGAAAAGTATATCAGGTTTATTTTATATCTGTGGCTGGCTTCAGAGATGAGCAGCCATGAAGGTGGTGTGCAGGAGACTCTGCTTTTGTGATGGTTTCCAAGCTCTCTGGCCACATATCCCTCAAAACAATAGCAAGTCCTGCTTGAACAATAAACCCCATGGTTTATCTGTAGTATCTGGAGTTAGGCTAAATGTTCATTTATTGCTAACTCCATTGTATTAAGCTCCTTTCATCTCAGGAGAACAGATAAATCTTGAAAAGGTAATAACATTTTTAGTGAAAGCCCATCATTCTCCTCTCATTTTCAAACAAGAGGCTAATACAATACCATGGAGTATATTGTTATCCTGCTTCCTACTGAGACTTTAAAATGGTAATGTGGACTGCTCCTTAATTTAGTGCTCTCAATCTGCTTTTCCTTGAGCAACTGACAGTCAGAAGGTGTCCAAGAAGGCAGCAGTTGCTAAGGCTTGACTGACTAGAAAGATTCCAAAAATGCATGGGCTGTGTTTCAGTGCTGATGGAGGGAGCTTTGTAATAGCAGAAAAGGCAGGCAAAGTTATAAATTCTGCCCTTCTACTTTCATGGAAAGCAGATGTTGATTATCTGGGGCCCATGCATTTGTAGTACTGCCGTAACTAATGACTTGCATTGATGCTCAGTTCCATTTGTTTGGTCCCAGGGAAGGCAAAAGTCTTCAATAAATCAATGAAATTGTCATTTCAAGAATGACACATTCAGCACTGGCAAAGGCTAATTATATTTTATGGGTGCTTATGGACTGTGGAGCCTTCAATAGTCTTAGCATGATGGGAAGGAAGAGTGAATGGGATCACTCCTGGAAGGTCTTTTAAGAACAGCTGTGAATCAGAGCAGTCACTTTAGCGTCTAGGATAAACTTTGCCGAGCTCTTACAAAAGCTGCCTTTGAAAAATAAGAGCCAGAGCTTTATGTGAAAATGTCAGGGACTGCTTCATGACGTTAACTATATGCCAGCCGAAGCTTCTTCCCTCCTCGCTCTAAAAGGGCATTTGGATGCTTTGACTCTTTTCTGTGATCTCAGTTTGACCTTTGCTGCTCATTCCTCAAGCAGTTCTCAAGTTTTGTGAACATGCAGGATCAGAATGGAAGCCCGAATGTGTCCATGCCCAGAGGCTTCAAAAGCACTGAGCAAGGTGATAAACACACTTATGTGCAGCAATTGCACATGATGGCAAATTGTGGTGCTGAGTGTCTGATGCAAGGAGAGAAATGAAATGGAAACAAACTTATTAAGAGATCAGGAAAGGACAGTGTCCTGTAGTATCATTTCTAGCTGTCTTTGCCAGTCCAACTTTAAATTCTCCTTCATGTTCAATCCCCGAATGGGCTACTCATTTGAGGGTTGACTAGATGATCTCCAGAGGTCCCTTCCAACCTTACCATTCTGTGATTCTATGATGATACTGTTTTTTTTCAATTACTGCATCTTGCCATCAGCACTTTTTTTCTGATCTATATGGAAAATTGCTATGGTAACGTGAAGAAAGACCAGAATAGTAAAATGCAGGTAACTTAAACTGATGATTGCTAAAGGCTGTTTGTGAGCAGTCCATTTCCAGTATAAAACAGGACTTAGATTTACAGTGCATTAGCTACTTTGCACTGTTTTCCCCCAAAAGATACTAGTGTTCTTCATTAAGGGTGCATTTGTGTCATTTACTCCACCTGCTTTGTAAGCAAACTCAGGCACTCTTCATATGGAAAAGAGTACACTACTGGGAACAAGTGACATATGGCCATTGGCAAGGATCACAGCCCTGTGGGCGCAGAGTAAATCTCAGACATTAGCAGATTATTGAAGATAGACCCTGTTCAGGGGCATGATGCTGTTGTTACATCAATGGAAGATCCTTCAGCTGGCAAAGGGAGGGGTAAATACTTGTATGGAGCTTTGAAAAGTAGCAAGGCAATCTTGTTAAGTGTTGTTGATTAGAACAACGGACAACATGCGTTGAAACTATTGATTCTGCACAGCAGAAATATGGCACACTGGGATCTTTATCAAATATGCACATCTTAGCTGTCATGCTGTCTACCTCTAGACTACAGGTGGCCCTGCACTTGCTGATGTGCACAGTGGGGTTTTCCACAAGACCAGTCTCAGACCAACTCTTCTCATTGTATTCAACAGGAATTTTGGTGTTGATTGTAATGGGAGCAAAGGTAGGAGAACAGAGGTCTTCACTGAATACAGTCCGTGTCCCACTGTGCTGCCAGCCTGTGTCAGCCAGACATGAAAACTCCCTCTGCTTCCCACTTTGACCATGATCCCATTGAAGCAAACTCAGCAGAAAAGGGTGAGAAGCAGACAGCACGAACTGTAAAACTGCATTATGTGTCCGCAATAAAATAGGGGGACTGCTAGGCTTACTTTGTTGTTAACTCAATATCCACTCCCCATCATCGCAATGTAATATGCCCAGGGAAGGCTGTATCACTAGAAAGGGAAAGGGAAGAGCAAGTAAAGTTTCTGGGTTCTTTTCCTGGCTCTTCTGCCATCCTGCTGCATTTTTTGGACAAATCATTTCACTTTTTCACATTTTTCAACCCCTCTGTTTAAAAACAAAAAGAAAAAAGTGTCATTAATAACTGAAAGTCCTCTGAGGTTTTTGGCTGAAAGACTTAGGAGGGTATCAAAGAGATCACAAGCAGCAAGGAGGGAAGGGACATCTCAGCTCTGGGCCTGATTGTTCCAGAAACCATTGTTTTACCTAGTATTGCGGTCTACTTTCATGCAGCAGATGCTATTTGATCTCCTTTCCAAGACTTCACTGTCTCAGGCATGAGAAGGGGAACAAAGAGTTAGAAAGCTGAATAACTGTCATTTTTCCTTGCCACAGGATAGAACACCTTGGACTTAATGTTCTCCTTCAGCTCTTGGTTGGGGTTCCCCTGGAAATGGTGCATGGAGCAGCAAGGATCAGCTTTGTCTACATTGCTGGAGTTGTGGCAGGTAGGTGACACTTCTGGATGGCTTCAGATGGAAGGGCATCTGAAATGGTCTGTGCTGACTTTCTTAAGTTTTAGATGTTGGAGAAAAGCAGTCACTGATTTTATATTTGTGTTTTAAAACTTTTTTGGAGATTGGAGGTGGGAAATATGCTACAGCTTGATATCTCTTTCCAACTAGCCATAGGCTTTGTGTGTAGGAGCCCTGCTAAAAGTAATTGTTCAAAATAGTCTTGCTGTAGATGGTCTTCCTGAAAATGCCTGTAGAGGTCACACTGCTCCTTTCCTCTCATGTCTCATGAATGCTTAGAAGAAAGGTGTCAGCAGAAGCATCCTTTGCCCCCCTATATGAAGGGTCATTTTTTTCCCAGGTCCTGTATCAGTTTTTCTTCCTTTTGACCTGTATTCTCTGGTTCCTACAGCCTGAGTAAGCAAGTAGTATCTGGTTGCAGCCTGTAAGCAGTGTACAGGAACCTGGAAATCCATTTAAATATGAAGCCATAGGGTTTGATTGATTTTTAGTTTGTGCTGTATTGTTTTTATTTATGTTTGGCTTTTCCAGCAGTTTGCAAGTGATGGAAGTTAGCTGACAATGGATCAACATCTAATTAAAACGGGAGGAGAGTGTGAGAACAACCAAGGGCTTCACAGTGGAACTCAGACAGGGATTGACTGCCTTAGCTCAAGATTTATGATTTTTTTTTCAGCTACATAATTTTAATTTTTTCCATAATGAGCAGATAAAGCCATTGTAAAATGGGCTGCATTGAGTACTAATAAATCCCACACTCCAGGGGGGAGGCTGTGAGAAGAATAATTGGACTAAGACACAGGACGAGGCATGATACAAACACTGCATTCTTTAGTGCAGAGAAAGGAGTTAGCAGACCTGCTCTGGTGTCCCCTGTCTATGATTTTAATAAGCATTAAAGTGGTCCCTAATCTGCAACTTTCCAGACACGAACTTTTCTTCCTCGATCCATCTATTAAGCCCTGTAGTTTTGTTTATATATATGTAACACACATTGCACATCTGTGGCAATGCTGAGAACAGCCTTGTGCTAGGCTAGCAAAGCAAATGAGCATTGGATCTGCTGAGCGTTAGCCCAGGCGAGTGTGGCGAGTTGCTGGCTGCCTCCAGATTCCTGTGCTCGTGGTCCTCCTGGCAGGGCCGGTAAGGCCAAGCACAGGCTCTACCAGTCATTGAGCTGGGCTGAACAACTCGGGATCTACAGGCTGTAGTCAGAGCCTGAAGCTCACAAGCCCACCCAGAGTTGTTGGTTCTTTTCTACTACACAAATGATCCCAATTTCCTCCTAGACAGTCTGCCACATCCTCACAGGCTTACCTTTCATGCCCTGTGCCTTATAAATTGTAGAAGAAAGTGCCAAAAGGAAAGAAAAACTTCCCTTCTTAGTGCAGGATGGAACAATAAATGTGACTGAATGGTCCCACACACAAAAGTATCCCATCCTATCCTTTCCTGTTTGAGTTATTAGCTGATTACTAAATGTGTTTTGTTCTTTGACCTGTGCCAGGAGAGGGAGTAAAAGTCATACTTAATGCTGGGGATGCAGGCAATGTAAAGGTAACACAGCTCCTTAGCAGTCAGGAGTAGGCAGTGGAATGAAGACATGGGCCACAATAGCCTTTCCCTACTTATACAGAGAGGTCACCTATTTCTGTGCATCTATCTTCTCTTGTTTGTCTGGCTCTGCTAATAGGACATGCTGAGACTGAGGGACCAAAGAAGTGTGCTCAGTGCAATGTCCAAGGATTGAACTGCAAGTTGTCATTACTCCCTTATTAACTTCTCATTAACTTTTTCGTAATGTCAGTGTTTAAGTGCTGAGAAGTCTTGAGACTCTACAGTGAGGAAGGGAGCTATGACCAGAGTTGGCTGGTGGAACCTCAGCACTTTCTTGACCCAAAATCAGGTGCTATATTAGGAGAGAAATCAGTAATGCTTCAGGAATTCATTAGAAGTTTGTGTACTACCAAGGACTCTCCAAAGATTTGCCACTGAGTGCTTTCCCTTTTCTTGCTCATCACAGAGGTCTTCACTATCTATGCCTTGTGATACCAAGTCTGTCTGTGTCTTTTTTGTCTTTTCAATTACTCATAGTTTGCAATGAAAGAAGATTTGAGCAGATCCAGACAACCTGTAATTGAGATTAAGAGAAGAAGCAATATCTATGTTTGGATGTATCATTATTAGTGGTACCTTTAAGTGATTGGCTTGTTCCTTTGTCATCTCCTTTTTACTGCCTCCATCCAAGTTATTTTTAGCTAGTTTTACTCTACAGCTTTATAAATAACAGGCTGTGCTTTGATTAGAATCCTGTGCTAAGTTACAAGTCCCCAGTTTCTTCTCACTGTGCAAATATTTGTCTTGCCAGGACTGCAGCTACTTCTGTTTTATCCTCCAATGAGGAATAAGACACAGACATTTTTCTTTCTTTTGCTTCCTTGTTATTTTGATCAGGGTGTAAGTGCCTTTCAAAGCACACGTTTGAATATCTATGGCTGCCTTGTGCTGGCCTCCTTGACTGCTTTTAAAGTAGGTGCAAAAGAATTGATCAGTCACTTTTTTGACAGTGCTGAGATAGTCTCTCAAGTCGATTTATTTCCCCTTCCCCCCTCCTTTCTTTTTGATTTCCCCAGGTATTGCTGGCCTTCATCAGTTAACCCGGAACAGGCAGTTGCAGGGACATAGGTAAAAAGAGTGTTTTTATTTGGCTCGCAATTGTAATAAACCTTTGTTCTTCCTGCCAGGATCCCTTGCAGTGTCAGTAGCTGATATGACTGCGCCTGTGGTGGGCTCCTCTGGAGGTGTGTATGCACTCGTCTCTGCTCACTTGGCCAATATAGTCATGGTGAGTACTGGAATGATTGTCTAGCCTCTTCAAAAGTGAATGAATCCAGCCAAGTCTGATGATCCCAGCAACTGGAAATAGCGCCTGACCCAGCTATTGGTCATTCAGGGCTTACCGTAGTTAACTGTGTCTTGTCTCAGTGGTCTGGCCCTGGAATGGAAATGTTACACTGCAGCTGGTGGTAGCTTGGTACCTTGACTGGCAACCTGTCAGCAGAATCTGGAAACAAGACTTATCAGCTTGCTCCAGGCTTTCAGCTCTCTTCACACAGGCAGAGAAATGTTTGGAAAAGAAGGAGCTAACCAGCTTTGCAGGATTTGCAGGGCTGTTTCTGTCTTCATATGTCATGTCATGTTAGCTGCTACTTAAGAGAATTTCAGTATTTGGTTTATTTGGGTGCAGAATATCCCTTACCTACTTTTGTAATACCCAGACTGAAGCTGCCCCCTGCCCATACTGGTGATATATACATACATATGTATATATATTTCTTTTTTTTTTCTTGGTGTTTCATGTAATGAAGTATTTTCAGTCAGTAAATACCAACACCTTCATTTAATAAATACCAACATCTTCATATCTCTAAGGCTTGGAAACAACAGCTCATCCACAATATTCAGCAAAGTAGTGGCAAAGCCCAGCAGGTCTGCTTGTGTGACCCCTAAGCTGGCTGCCAGGTGAAAGCTGCTTTGCTGAGAGAGATATTTTTGCTGTGATTAGGGTTCATGTGTGGTGGTATGTGGTTGCATATCTGCCCTGTACCAGGAATGTCAGAGCAGAATAGCCATAAAAAGATGGTAATGCAGCCTTCCCTGGGGTCTGAGTGTGAAGACAGTGAGAGTCAGCTGCAGTGGCGACAGAAGGTCTGTTATATGGGCACTGGAAAACGTGTGCATGTGTGGTGGTACTTGTGTCAAGCCTAAAAGAAAACCTTGGATTTAATGCAGAAAGCAGACCTGAGCTGCAACCTACAAACCAGTGCTGCCCCAGGCAGCTGGGAATGGGGGAAGTGAGTGATTTCCTGAGCAGAATAGGTCTCTCTTGCTGTCTTTTGAGTTTTTCAGGGCACGGTTGAGCTGGGGGCTGTCACCAGAATTAGGACACTGAGTGGGTAGGGAGAGGGGAGAGGGTTCCTGTCCCTATACCACAGGGTTCCTGTTGGGGAAATGCCTTCTGATACACAGTGAAGTTCAGTATGAGTTGTGGCCCATGCTTCTGTTGGTTCAGTGTGGGAGAGGGTTTTCCTCACTCAGAGGGTATTAGTGCAGACACAGAGTTTCTTCACATTGAGATTTGTGGGGGGAGGGGGAAATTGGAGGAATTTCAGATTTGCTTTAGAGGAGGATGCTCTGCCAGAGGTGTGTAGGGAGTCTTCAGCAGTGATCTTCTCATGCTTCTTAGGATACTGCAAAAGAACCTGTCATTTTATCGCTCATTGGCCTCCTGCAAAAGTATTTAGCAATTCCTGTGGGAGCACCTCCATTATCACTGTTTCCCTTCTCTCCTGATCTGAAATGCCTTTTATTGCCTTCTCCATTCTGATGGAGTTTTTTGCTTTTCTTTTTTCCTCCATTTCTCCCCTCTCTCTGCTTACTTAATATCTAGATGTGACACCGTTACATACTGAAAAAGATGCTGGCTATTTGCCACTCAGCTGAATTGCTGGTAATGCTCATTTTTTTGCAAAGATGCTTATAGCATGCTGCGGAAGAGGAGAGACTGGTACAGGGAGGGTGTCATTTGAATCTTCTGTTCTCTTATGCCTCCTGGTAACCAAAGGAAATGACAACAACCCTGCTTGTAAAAATAAGTATTTATGAAATTAACTACATAAAATAACCTACAGAGGAAAGCAATAAAGCATCTCACCCTAAAGAAAGAGTAAAGGGAGAAATTCAAAACAGCTCCATGGAAATGAAGAGCAAAAGGACCTGCACATATTAATCAGCATGAGTTCAGAGCCTTCTGACTGGGTTAGATGCCTCTGTAGAGAGAGAAAATGAGTTGCTTATTTTGTAGAGATTGCACTTTTGCCATCATAGAAGTGATTTACAGATAGATCCCACATAAAACTTGAGTATTTGTTATGTGTATTGCAGAATATTGCTTCCGCAGGTCAGCAGGTACTGTTGAGCTTAAGCTGAAGAGTTTACAAATATTTTTCATTCAGTGTGATGAACAGGTAGTTTGTTACAAGAGGCCTGCCGACAGGGAGATGTTCCAGAATATTATTATTGCCTGGTATCTGATACTGCTGTCAACAGGCAAAATTTTCTTTACTGCTTAAAAATAATAATAATGTATTGTCATACATCTGATTTCCCAGGACACGATCTCTTTTTCTGCTTGGAAATTTTTTGCAAGTGGACAAAGAAGAATTTGGACATTTCTCCCAGGATTTCTAATTGTCATTCAGAAATTCTCATTCCATCATCCTGACTAATGACCATGCCTGAAAACGGAAGAGGTCAAATCAAGACTTTCTTTTAGAGCTGTCTCCTTGATTTACATTTGTTGAGGTCTTCATTATTTGCACTCCACAGAAAATTCTGAGTTCCAGGGAGATTGAGGTACAGGCAGTAGCAGTGGAAATGTACAATCAGGCTTGAATGCATGGAGAAATCGTTTGACAGGTGACCGTGTTGGCCCACCAAGTGAACCACAGTCAGCTGATGTGATGTTAACCAGGACGGTTCTTGTTTGTGTTGAATGCTAGGTATTGCTTTACATAATTTTATCTGATGTTGTCTAATACATCAGGGTTTCCCAAGGTGAGTAAATTAATGTATTTTTTACATTATGTAGTTGGAATTTAAGGTAAAACTTCATGCTTACATGTAAAGCTTAGTCCTTCTGAAATTCAACATTCAGGCAATTCAGAACAAGAAAGGAAATATTATAGGACACTTATTTTGCAGAATTATACCTGTTAATTTATTTGCTAAGTAACACTGTTTTTAGCTGTCCATTTTAGCTGTCTATATTGTAAAATCTATTGGATTTTCCCCTTCAAATACTTTTAACTGTTTGTGCGGGAATTATTGAAGTCTGCTTTGGGTGAAAGGAGAGAATACCAATTCTGGGCACTTGGTTTAAAATCTGATCCTTCCAAGCCCATGTATAGTATTGCTGTTGACTTGTGAGGATGGTAGCTGGGTGAGATCCAAGTGAGCTCTTAGAAATGTACCTCTTGATGCTACTCCACTGCGTATCTGCTACTCCTTTCAATAGCAGTGGCACCTTCCATGCACTGTAACTACCACTGGTACCTCTGTGTTGGTTTGTTGTGTTTTTTTTTTTTAAAAAAAAAAAAAAAAAAAAAGAAAAAAGATGAGCCAAGACAGACTCAGATCTGAAAAGCCTTTGACTTTGGGAAACATGTAGACCTTGGCTTTGATCCTCGTTAAAGGCATACTGAAATCAGTTGGAATCTGTCCATATATTTGAGTCAGCTGTAGGTCAGACTCTTTGTTAGTGTCTTCATCCATTAGCAGATTGAACCAGGCCCATGTCCTGGATCCAAGGGGACTTTTTATCCCAACTCTGCAGCATAAGCGTATTGACAAATGATTTTCCATTTTGTGCATTCATGTTAAATTGGTACAGTGAATATACACTCAATAGACATGGCCCACATACATAAACCAGTGATTTCTCAAAATTCCTTAGCTTCTAAAATCTGCCTTCTACATTTATAACAGTCATGAGCAGTCCTGGGCTATTTCCAATTATATATGGTGAAAAACAACTGCTTGTAGAGAGGAGACAGTAATCTGGATTTGGAAAAGTTGTTCTTCAACTCTAGGATTTCTGGCTGATGGTTTATTTTCAAGAGTGATCTGCATCAGGGAGCAAAGCTGTCTGCAGCAAGGAGGGACTAGAGTCCTAGTGCTGGGGCTGGAGGGTCTCAGGGTAGAGCACTCTGAGAAATGTGGGGATTAGGCCCAGCTCCAGAGGATTTTTTCTGGGAGTTTGGGGCAGCTCTGTCCCCCTTCTGTCTCTGCTTTCTCATCCAGAATCAAATGGGGATTGTCTTTATCTTGGCTGGGCTGTTGCTGTGAAGCTTTATTCAAGACTCTTGAAATGCTCTGAGGAAATGCAGTGATTAATTCGTTGTTGTTTATTTTATGTGCAAACACTTGTCTGTTGGCTCTGCTGACTGTCAGTCATTAGTGGGGGCTCCTCCCACCCCCTGGAGAAGGGCTAGGCCAGCCAAAGGCCAGGCCGATGTCAGAGACAGAGCTAGGCTGGCTGGATGTCAGGCAAAGAAAGTAAGTTAGTAAGACTGCCAGGCAAAGCAGTTATGGATTTGTCCATAACTGGGACATATCTATAACATGTCCTTTATGGTTATGTCCTCTGTGGTTGACAGATCTGTATTTGGTGTGGCGAGTGGAGAAGTTGTGGCCAGGTGGTAAAGGCAGTGAAAGAAGCTTGTTTCCAAGGATGTCCACCCTTGACACTCCTCCAGTGCAGATCTGAATGCAAAATTCTTTCAGGTTTGCATGCTGTGCGACTTTATTTTTCTTGTCTCTTTTCCAGAACTGGTCAGGAATGAAGTGCCAATTCAAACTGCTGCGCATGGCTGTTGCCTTGATCTGTAGTAAGTATCACACAATACTTGGCACATGCATGGTCCTGCTTTGTTTGTCCTAGTCATGAGAGTTCATGCTAATTCAGGGGGTTTTGACTTTGCAGCAGTTTTGGTAGGAATCTGCAGCTGAATCTTCTCGCAGCAACAACCACATCATTCTTGAATGCAGATTTTAGGTTTCAATGCAAACATTTGTAGATGATGATTTGTTGTTAGCCAGCATCTGTAGCTTGTGGCCTTTATGAAGATCTAGGACTTAGATGCTTATTTTTGAATTCTCAAAAAAGCAATGCTTTCCCAATGCTAATGCTTAGGTTTCCTAACACAGTTCCCCTCTGGGATGGCAAAAGCAGTATACAAACATTAATGAATTATCTTCCAGGCATATCCCTAGGGTGGCACTGCAAGGGTAGCTAGGCCATGTATTCACCACAGACGACTTTCTTCAAATTCTAACTCACACTTTTTATGATTTTGATATAAAATTTTGGAAAGAGAATATTCTCCTACCTGTCTACACTGCCAAAAGCCCAAGCTCCCACCAACCATTCAGGAGACCTAGACAATAACTTTCTTTTCCTTCTTTATTCCAGTGAGCTTTGAATTTGGAAGAGCTGTGTGGCTGCGATTTCACCCCTCTGCCTACCCACCATGCCCGCACCCCAGCTTCATGGCTCACCTGGGAGGGGTAGTGGTTGGAATCACTCTTGGTGTCATCATCTTGAGGAACTATGAGCAGAGACTCCAAGACCAGTCCTTATGGTGGATCTTCCTTTCTATTTATCTCATTTTTGTCTTGTTTGCCATCTTCTGGAATATCTTTGCCTACAACCTGTTGGATCTGAAGCTTCCTCCCCCTCCCTGAAAGCACAGGACAAAAAACTCTGAAGAGTGGAACTCATTGGCCAGCTATGTTAAATAAATCAACATGGAGGATCTATTTTTATGTGAAACTTAGGGAGAGTGATTCTTTTGAACACAAGCATGTTCTGAAGGAGACACTTAAAGGTTTCACAAGTGAAAGGGGTGATCAGTTTGAGCATGAATTTAGCAGATACTGTAATACTGGCTGGCTTTGACCCTGCACTTTTTCTACTGCAGGGGCTCTTGTGGGACAGCTTGTACCTCAGCATTTATTGCTTGGTTTGTTAGCACACATCCATGTTTTGTATGGGCTATTTGCATTTTCCCTGTCAGTGCTGTACTTGTGGCCAGCTGTTGAGCAAAACTCCTCAATGTTACTGAACACTAAATGGAAAAAGAGCAGACATTTACTAACTGCATACTCAACTGATATTCACAAGGCAGCTTGGGTTTGGTTTCAATGGATACATCTGACTGTTCAGCCATACCAGTGCCACCGTCTGATTACTTGAATGGTTCCTTAAATATTTTAGCCTATGGTGAAAACTGTTTTTCAAAAAGATCAGCAGAACTTCATCACCCAAAGTGGTAGAGACTGGTCCTCAAATACAGATAAAACAGTATTGCACTAGAAATCTTGAGGACTCTTAAGGAGTGGTTTGGACACCCAGCTAGAGGTGACTTTTACTCTGCATGTTTCACTTCATTTTTCCCAGCCTGCTGTGTGGTAGATGGTGTGGCTGGTGTTTATTTTTATTTGGGAAAAGGGAGCAAAGATTTATTTGTGTTTTTATCAGTTGACAATCGGGTGCTGTTTTCTTCTCCCTGTTCTTTTTTGGCCATGTTGTTCTAATGTCTTGCCTGTCTGGCCTGTAGTGAGCTCCAAGCAAGGATCTCAACTCCTCCAGTAGGCTTGATATAAAAACCTGGATCATTCACAGCAGTGCAGAGAACTATATAGACTTTCTAGCCATCCAGTCCATGTGGGGCCAAATTTGTCTGCTGAAGTCAGTGGAGTTCAAGCTGGGTGGTATGTGGCACTGATTTCCTACCAAAATGGAAAGGGTGTTACTGTGATTACTGTGAAGCTGATAAAACTGTTTTTCCAGTGACTGCTAAAATGACAAAGATGGCCAGCCTTTCTGAGGCAATGGAGGTTGAGGGGCTCTAAGCAACAGTTGCAATGATGCCTTTTTGCTTAACAGAGGTTGAGCCCCGGATTAGGAATCTCTCACTGGTCTGTAGCACAGTGTGTACAGCAGCATGCTGCCTGCACGGACCGGGGAACCAGACTGGAACGCCGGGAGCAGGAGCAGTGCTTTAGGTACATGTCTCTGTCAGGTGTTTATGTTATTTTGCTTCTCACTTTAGAGAGTTGCGAAAATAGAGTGCAGGAATGTGGATGCCCTCCCCTTTCCCACCAAGGTCAGTGGGCTCGATAAAGCAGGCATAGGAGTGTCTCTGGACCAGCTCCTTTTTTCCTTTTCTATTGGCATGTCGGTGCCCTTGGCAATGCAGAAGGATGACGCATGTTTTGGTGGGACCCTCTGCACAGAGGAACAGGGCAAATCAACCCAAGCGGAGCCCAAGCCTTGCTCGCCCTCTGTGGAGAGATGCCTTTTGCCATCCCAGGGAGAGGAGAGGTGGATTGATTCTCAGGTTGCATCAGACCCTTAACCAGAAAACACTTACTGCTTTTTTGTGCAAATTTGTTTTTAAAAAATTTCTGCAATTTTTTTTATTTGGTTGATAAATAAAATGAGAAACAAAAAATTGCATAAAGGGACTATTTGGGATGTTGGAGAGAAAGCTGCTTTCCATAAGAAAACCAGGTCCCTTGTAAGGGAGCTGCCCTATGAAGGCTGTAGGATTGGAGTAACACAAGGGAGGTCCTTAGTCTCTGCCAGAGAATCACTGCTCAGGCTTTCCATGGCACATCTCATGGGCACTGTAACAGTCAGGTTTGCTCTATAGCAAAGTGTCCGTGTGTCATGGGCTTTATTCTTTCAACTGTATAATTGGTGCTGCCAGCTGATACCACAAACTAGTGGTTGTCTTTCCCACTAGAGGAGACACTCACTAGTGGTCATCAGCTGTCCCTTTCTTTCCCTTTTTGAATGAAGCTCTCTGCAAGGGTGAAGTTCTGGCTGCATAGGACTTGCTAGTAAAACTCCCTATTGCCTTTGGGAAAGGGAAGGGGAAGAAGGAAAGGATTTCTACAGTCTGGAATAAGCCTTACGTGTGAAAGGAACATTTTTTGCCTTCTTTGTGTACAGGAATGGGTGCTCTGAGGTAACTGCACCTTCGTTGTTTCCCGTGGCTGACACATTGTTCATCAGTCCTCGGGTCAAGGGACAAGAAGAAGGGATAAAGTTCAGAGCTCTAATTGTTTGGGAGGAGGGGAGTGTCTCCTCATGCCATTTTATCTCTGCAGCTCGGGCGTGGGTCAGAGAAGTCGCAAGAGTTTACATGCGTTGTTTCTGGTCAGGAGCTGGCCGGTGAGTTTTGCAGTGGGGGAGACAACCTGGGGGAACAACAGGCAAGGAGGAGAGTGAGAGGTTAGAATACTGACAAAAACATGGTTCACTCTGAAGGAGGACATTCCTTTCCTTACCTGTTGCTAAGCCTTTTGATTACAGGTGCCTTTAAATTAGAGCTGAGCAGGAAATGGAGTTTCCGAGAAGTTTTTAGGAAAACATTTAAATTTGTGGTAGAAAATGTCAATCACAACAAACCCTGGGTTATTCTGCCTATAATTTATCAGAGTACAATATGTACAGATTGGCTTTTATTTTTGATTTCTCATCCAAAAGCTGTTTAATACTCATCAGTTTCTCCCTAGAAAAGCTTTCTGTGTCTGCCAGCGATGCGCTCTGTTGCAAAGCAGCGAGCAAGAGGCTCAAGGGCCACTGTCCCTCTTCATCAGCCTCTCCCTGACCCTGGCCAGGGTATCTAGGCCTCTGCTCAGGGGCAGGAGGCAGCTAACAGGGTATTTCAGGAGCCCTTCTCCGGTCCTTCACCCATAGCTGAACATAGTTCACAAGTTCACATGAACTGAGTTTCAAAAGAGTTCTCACTTTGAGCTTGACTTGCTCTCCCAAAATGTTGTTCATCTTTCTAACCTCCACTCTGTGGCCTAGTTCCCTGTCTGCAGGAGAAAGTCTGCAACCAACCCTGGCAATCAGGCCAGACTTAAGATCAGTGCTAGATTTATTGTAGGTTGAGAAGTGAAACCCTGTCACATTCTTGTTCATCAGAGCTGGAAACTCACTGCATACGCAGAGCAGGTTGTACGTTGAGCCTGGTGTCTGCTGAGAACACATCAGCTCATGGAGTAAAGAGCAATGCAAAATTCTTAGGTGTTTGTGATTATACTTAAGTCACTAAAATTGTACTGTGAAAGCTTGCCATGTTACTACGGAGTTATCGGGAAATCCAGCTACGTTATTTTCTAATTCACCCAGCAGTGCCATAGTGCTGCAGCACCAGAGAGCTGATAGCAAGCAGGCTTTTCTTTCTTTTACCTCCAGATGTCCTTGATGCTGCTGGCTTATTTCACAGCCTTAATAATCTCCGTCCTGCTCATTTGTGGTTGCAGCAGTGTTTCCCTGAAGGAGCCGTCTACGTGAGGGACTGGTTCTGGTGGTTGTTTTGGTTTTATTTCAGCTGCTGCCAGGATTTTAGATCACAATCTGATAAAATGTGAATCTATTGAACCTTACAGAAGTGCAGTGCCGGAGCAAAAGGCAGGAGCTGTTGCTAACCAGTGCACAGATCTGGGACATGTTTAAGGAACTTAATTTCATGCTTGTATCCTTAAGTGAGGACACGGCGTCCGGAGGGAAAAAAAAGCTGCTTCTGCGCTGGCCTTCCCGTTTGTAAGCGCACCGCAGCCGCGCTCCGCTGCGGCGACCCGGCACGGCGTAGGGAGCAGCAGTGCGCCGGGGAGCGCCCGGCTGCCGGGTGTGCAGCTCCTCCGGGGACACCTGCTGGCAGCCCAGAGACTCTGCAGCCGGGTCTGACCGGGAGGTTTTTGGTGATCACTTACCCCAGAGAAGGGGAGAAATGAGAAATGCCTCAGACAGCCGTGGGGAAGAGTAAGGAGAACTAGTTTGTGGCCGCAGGACAAATCGCACCTTGTATTCTTAGATGCTTGTATACAGGGAGAGATTAATTTTGCACACATCAGTAATAATAAAGAAAGGAGGAGGGTTGGAATGGAGTGATGGGAGACGAGGTTACCAGAAGCAATCTCCAAGTATGTTTTAAAGGTGTACTAAAAGCCCTGATGATTTCACTTTTGCTAAATCTTTAAGCCAATATTTTATGTCTTTTTTCCCCCCTCAGACAATAATGATACTTAGCACTTAAATGGATCTTGAATCTTCTTGATCTATGAGTCTTCACTACTTGCTCCTGTAGGAGTAGGTAAGTTTTTAGAAATGGAGAAGGGTTAGGCCAGAGAAATTATGGCTGTCTGAGGTGACAAAGCCAGTTTTTGCCAGACTGGAAATAAACCTCAGGGATTCTGTGAACCAAGACCTCGCTCCTTCTGATGGATTGTGCTGCCTCCATGCTTTAAATCAGCGTAGGTAAGTCTCAGTTTGGACTGGGGTGTGACAGATGGGATCTGACACTCTTAGAGCTGGTACCACACCAACAGCTCTCTGCTGCCCTTACGAGACAGCTGCTGTTTTGTGCCAGTGTTTAGTCTCACAGGATCGTGGGTAGGATTTTCACACATACTTTAGTGAGTCAAGAGCGCGAAGTCTATTCGTTTACATTCAAGTAGCTCAGCTGCTTTGGAAACCCCATGCATTGGCTTTATCTGAAGTGGAACTGTAAAATATGAATGCAGTTCAGCACCAGCAACTTCTGGAGGCAAACTGGGATCCAGAGAATAAAGCCCAGCACCTCCGAGGTTTTAGCCTCTCTTGGAATATCACTGTCATTTGTTTTATAGTAGTGGCTGCTTTACAGAGCTCTGTGATACGGCTCAGAAATTTTTCCTGCGGTCACGGAAGCTGAGAGCTGGTTGCAAAGGAAAGCAATGCATTTTGCACCTCTATGAAGAAAGTATCACACGTAAGACAGGAATCAAACTGGTTTAAAGGTAAATGTACTTTTAATGTTACCATTAATCATTGGCTTTTAATTGGGAAGAGTTTTCCAATGTTTTCCTGAAATGCTAGAAGCAGTACAGAAAATTTATGATGTTGTAGTTTACAACATGGAAGAGAACAAATTCTCTGGGCCTGATTTAAGTAGCAAAAATACCTTTATTTCCAGTGAGTTTAATAGGTATGTATGTTAGTCACTGACTGTCTCCTGACTCCCCCACAGTCTGTTTGGTTTGCAAACAAAGCTACATTTATGGAGCTTTTCTTTTGCTTACACTACTAAAGCTAAATGCGTCCAAGTGTTAACAAAGCACCAACCAATGTAATTTTCTGCCTTAAAATACTGAAAAAATGATACTTTCCCGTTAAGGGCTAGTAAAACAAAATTATATTTGCAATGTAACACGCTATTGTATGTTTCCAAATATTTTTGTATTGTGTACATTCTGTATATTTTTGTTGTAACAATATTATTTGAGTGCAAATTCCATTAAAAAACTTTTTGATGGTGGGTTTTTTGATTGTTGTGTTTCTTTTTTTTTAATAAAATTGAGCTGGTTTATGTCACATGCCAAGAAATAACCAAAAAGAAAACCTTTCAAAGACAGAATGTTTAGTAAGTATTTCTATAGTTAAAGTATTTAACAGGAGAACAATTAGTTTTGAACTCTGCAATGTAGCTTTTAAAATATTGACACTAATAACTCTTTTTATGTCTCTTGGAAAATGTCTGATGAAGGGAGAAATGAGCTGCTATTTACTCTTCCATAAAGTCTAACAAGGACACAAAGCTAGCTTGAGACTTGTATTAAAAATTCAAGGCTTGCCCTACTACTCCACGACCAGAACTTTAGTGCAGCAGTGACCTGATGCCCATCAGAACTGATGGGCGGTTGAAGACAGGTACCTTAGACTGTTTGATTTTTTATTGGGTTGGAGGATTGTTATCTTTTAACATCAATGTCTGCTGAATGTTTTCAATCTCAAAGTGCCGAAGCATTCTTCTCTCTTGAATTAACAGTGGGAAAAAACATGTGCAGGAAGTTGTTCAGTAAACCTATGAAAGATTTAGTTATTTCAAAATAAGTAAAATATCTTTCCACCAATATGCATCAGAAGGGGAGAGGCTTATTTTGAAAATAACTTTGTGTGGTGGCGTTGGGAACCACTGGGTTAAAATATAACTTGCAGAAATGGAAATGTGACTGACAGCAATTCCTTCACATTTGTTGCTTGTAAGAGGCAGATTATTACTACTGTATGCAGGACTCAAGTCTTCCTGTTAGTGTTCTGCACTTAACTAACTCAGCTTTTCTGAGATACTCAAAGCGCTTTAGTCATTATTTTCAGAATTTCAGCAAGAAGGTGAAAAGGAGGTTTTTGTCTGTTTTTGTCAGTTAGTGCAGGAACTGTGTTATTGTTTGTCAATACTATACCCTTGCCTTGATGGCCCAAGTTATTTTACAAAGGCAAAGTAAAGGACTGAAATACTATGAATTCCAGCGTATTTGTAGCAGAAAAGGAGCCAAAAGCTGGCATCCTTAATACCAGCCTTAGCTCATACAAACTCATAAAACTCACTCATGATCATTTTATTCCCATAGCTCCCAATTATCTGCTGTATAGTAAGCATTGCTCGTAAGTGTTGGAAAGAGAAATACTAATTGGCTTTTATGTTATGAAATAATAAAAAAAAAGCCCTTGAGCTTTCAAACTGCAAGAGGTCTCTAGCACTTAAAGCTAAACTTGCATTCTTAACATAGGCCTGTATTTTTTTTTCCTCTAAAAGGTTTTAAATCAGACCCTTAACACTACAGTAAAAAAAATCCTGCAGATTAAGTATTAATAGCACATCTCAGCATCTTCTGGCCTTTTGTGTGCTTCATCCTTAGCTCTGAATAGCTGATTGCTGGAGAAGCAGTTATATGTGCAATGCTTTCCAGGCATTCATGCAGCTAAACCAGCTTCTTCTAAATTATTTATTATGCTTTTACTTAATTATCTTTAGTTTTGCTTTTTATAAAAATTGAACTTATAAAGGGAATATGCCAGTAAAACATGCAAAATCAGAAACTGCACCATCAAGGTGTATTTCAATGTGTGTGTGCTTCCAAGCATCTTGAGCTTGTTAGAGGTGACTGAATGGCCAAATCAGTGCAAAGCTGGTAAAAGTCAGACTTAAAACAAAGGCTGCAGGAGGGACCTTTTTCTTACTCTCAGCCATCTCCAGACTTGAGAACAACTCAGCAAAAACTGCAGGTGCCCATATATAATGGAGTACAAATTAAACAGGACTGATGTTGAGGGCTGATTACCTTGAAGAGGAGAAGCCAAGCCAAGCCAAATCAAAGGGTTAAAGGTTAATTTAAAAAAAAAAATGCTTTTTTTGAGCATTGAGAACTTCTCTGCCTTTCTACCAAGCAAAATACTAAAGGATCAGCACTCCAACTTAGTTAAAAATGTGCAAGAGCAACAGAGGATGACATGCTTTATTGAGTGACATTGTTTTACTGACTCAAGAATAGAAGCGCCTAAAGGAAAACGTCATTACTCCTCAGAGCTCCTGCAGATAACAGAGTAAAGGTTTTTTGAAACTATTTTCTTCTCTGACCTGCCCCTTCATTCTTTCTCTCTCACTCATTTATATATATACACACGCACTCTCGCTCATTTATATATATACACACACACTCTTCTGTCAATATGATGCTTGCAGACTCTTGCACATTACAGTAACAAATTCTTCGTAATGTGGGAACAAGAAGTTTTTAAACAGGAGCTACCAAGGACAAGACTTATTTGAAATTAAAACAGTCACAGTATTAAGGATTTAAACATGTTTTATTGTAAACTATATTGTAAGTTCAACACAGCTGTATTACAGGAAAGCACTTAGCTTTTATCTTCACAATATACAGCAGTTGCAGAATAAACAGTCAAATTTAATGCATTAGTGAGACTGTTATAGTTAGTGTTTTAGGCCTTGAATGGGAGTTGTTCAAATGCCAGGTTAGGCATTCAAAATCCTCTGCTGCAAAGGAAATGAATAGGGTGTTTTCTTACATCACATTTGCAGAAATAATCCTCATTTATGTGGTCCCAAAAAGGCTTTCTCAGTTTGGGTTCCGTCTGTAGCCAAAGATGTTCTTAAATATTCTGCTGTCTAAATATCCTTTGTTTTAGAAAATGAATTTTGTACAATGTGGATAAGAATTCACTGCTGAAATACAATGAAATGTTTTCAAATTTAAATAATTAATTTTGGAACTTAGTTCAATTTAATTTATGAAGAAGTGTATATTGATTTAAGGACTCAGGTTAATACTGCAGCTCTAAAGTCTTCAGCTTTAGTTCTCTGCTGCTAAAAAACACACTGTTATTTACAGTTATGCAAAATGAATGTAAAATACTACAACTTCCCAGCTGTACAAAGAAAGTCTTGATCATAAAAAAGCAAACTAATGAAACAGAATTAGTCATCTACCCTGGGAATTTAATAAGTCTGACTAGTGTATGTACTACATACATACATGCAAGCACATAAAAGTTTATTCATAAAACTCTTCAGTCTTAAGGCAATTCTGTTTTGTACCAATTAACAAGTTGCTTATCTAGGAGCAGAAAACAAACTTTGCTGAAAAGTAGAATGTGCAAACTAGTTACAAACTTATTACCTATGTTCTCTCATATGAACAAAAATGATTGTTTTCTATGATTTATCCAAATGTTTGTGCTTCTTTATGCATTAAAGTAATCAGATCTTAATGATTAAACAATGATAACCTTAAAGATGCTTTAAATATCTAAAACACTGAAAAATGCTTGCCAGGTTTTTTCATGCAATGATAGCAAAAAACAAATGGCATGATTTCCGCAAAAAAGGAAGAATAGTCACTTGGAAAATCTGGTGAGCACTGAAAACTATGCATGAGTTTACAACTGGTATTTACACATTAAAACAAAGCTCATGCTGCTTTCTTTAAAAAGGGGGAAAGTAGACAGAACTACAAATTTAGGGTTGATCTGGGTAATAATTTTAAATATAACTTAAAATTTCTGCCATAGTGAAACAAAGCTGCGTAGAAGAAATTAATTATTTATACAATACCCTTAAATAAGTGCAGGATAATTAAGACTGGTTTAAGCTACTGCTGTTTCTCTCATGAATTCCTCAAGGACAGCCACTACGTTTTTGGCTTCTGGCATTTCCGCATGTTCTACTTTAACAATCTTCAGAAGTATGTCTCCACTGCCGCAGTTCTTTAGGAAAATGTAACATTTGAACAAGGCGTAGTGGTTCATTTCGGCCTGCCGGATAAACCTCTTCAAGTTGTTAATGTCTTGTATAGCCTGGAAAGAGAGTAACAGTACCTTCTTATCCTCCTGCATGAAAGAAAATATGCTACTACATGGAAAAGCGACGGAAAATTATCAGGAGAAGCAAAAGCACTTGTAATAGAAATTTCGTGTTACTACTCTGAGTAGCCTAACAATTAAGTGAGTACTGTCCTTCATGGATATTACCACTGTTATTTTAAAGATGCAAAAGTGTGGATGAATGTTCAGACATGGTCAAGTTGTGGTTCACATCATCCTTCAGGCAGATCAGCTAACAAAAATTAGATACTGAATCCATACTACCCAATTATTATTATTTGCTATTATTATTTGTGTACAGCCCCAATTAACAGTATTTTAAGAAAAAAATACTTGGTTTTTATTTTTAAATATCTGAAAGTGCCTTTGGAATACTTGTTGAAGAAACTTTCACACAGCTTTACATACTGGTTCTGTGAACAATACTATGCCATTTACAAGCAATAATAGCAGTCATCAAATTAAAACTTCAGGGTTAGTCAGGTAATGATGTATGGATATCAGATCAATGAGTTTTTTTCTTCCTTGCTGCAAAATGAATATTTGGTCCCTTAGTAACCCTGATGTCTCCTCCAAGTCCTTAACACATGTGAACAGTTACCTTCAATTTAAAGTTTTCCAAAATTTGCCGGAAGAGAAATGGATTTCCACCTTCAGCACCATTTACGAAAGCATGCATCCAGTCCTCACAGAATCTGTTGCTCCCTGTCACATGTTCAGGAACACAAAGAAAAGGTGAACAAGAAGTAAATTAGCTCAACGTAAGTATGTCGCTGCATTCACCTGGTTTAATTGCTCTCACACAATAAATGATGATAGTATACCTGGGCAGTAAATAATAGTCTAAGAAAATCAGCATTTAGGTGGAGAACAAAAGCATACACAACTACAGTGATTACACAAAATTCTGAGTGTTGAATCACTTTCTGTAACATTTGTTTAAAATCCAATAGACAAAAAAGTACATTTTGCAGCTTGTCCTGAAGTGTAAAATCATAGTTTTATGGTCTACAAACTAAATGCATTCTGGATTTTATTATCACCCATCTTCAAACCAGAGCTCCAGTGCCTATGGTAAACAGAATTACTCTGAAACCCAAAAGGAAGCATGTTCTGGTTTCCAGCCAGAACCCAAACTTTCTGGGCATGAACCTCTGAACTGCTACATATCTTAGACTATTGCTAAAGACCAGCACTCTTAGCATCTGAGAGATACAAGAGGGTAACATGAAGTGTTCACGGCCATAATCTCACCTGCATTATGGAACTGAGGGTGAGCTCCGCTACAGTCTATAATCATTGACTTGTGCTGCTCCTCAGTCATAGCTATACACAAGGAGGTCATTGTGCCTTCCTGAACAAGTCCTTGGAGGCTGGCAGCTGCAAGAAACCTGACAAAAAATTCTTGTGAATACCTTGTTTCTACACACCTCAACAGCAAAAACAGGAAAGTATAACACACAAAACCAGATTACTCACAGGCCTATTATTTTCAAAGCATCTTTACCTGCTAATGTCTTTCTCTGTTCTTTCATCTGAGTTTTTTACTTCCACAGGAGTGTAACTCAAAGCCTTTGAAGGGGGGGAAAAAAAGCTAGATGCTGATTTGATATTATTTCTGTTGCTTTACTGTAATTATTAGTAATAGATACATAATATAGTACTTTTAAGATTTTCTTTTCAGAGTAAAAGTAGAAGCTAAAAGAATATTCTGTATTATAGTCACTGCCACTATTTTGCATTCAAAAGAAATATAGTGGTTATACTTTATTAGTTATTCCATAAAAATTCTTTTCAAACTCAGAGACTGGTGCTAAGATTAATTTTCCTTTTCTTTTTCCAGTGAATTACATTAGACACAGGCAATAAAACATTCCTTCTGGCTCAGAAGGATTATCACAGGGACAACTTTCTCATTCTATTTTTAATTTTCTCATTCTAAGTTGGACACTACTAAGCAATTTAAAATGAATTAACCCTAAAAATTACTTTTCAAATATTAGTTTATTCCTGCTTGATGGATGAAATCTCTAGGTATTGCCTTAGCAACAAAGAAGGAAGAAAGTACTTGACTTGAATTTAGAAAAAGAAGCTGTTCCTAATTTTTCCTAGCTGGGAAAGCAAACGCAAAAAATATTTTAAACACAATGGTAGAGTCACTGAAGTGCCTTCCAAACCTTTTTTGTTATTCAGTTTGACATACACTTACAGCATGTAACAAGAAGGCAAGTTTCTCTTGGAAGAGCTGTACTACTCTCTGAATAGGGCATACAGAATTCTCAAACCAGCTTCGCAAGTAGGGGTTAACATAGGTCTCCAAGGTTTTTTGCTGTAACGAGTTGAAACATTAAAACTTTAATTATACATTAGATTTCTACATTAAAAAGCATATTAATAATCTATTCAACATAAGACTAAAATCATAAGTTTGACATTTAAACTCATACTGATGTGAAATATGAAGGGCCTTGTGTTTCAAAAATTAGACAGAATTATAACATACTATGATATATATTGAGCAAAGACCATGCACCAGCAGGCAGAGGATGAGGTAGGGATATAAAATACATACTTCTTCAGAAAAACTGCTGCAAGAAAAAAAAAATCTCTCCTTAACATTCAGAAGCAGTAAGAACCTAGGTGGACACTGCTAACATACCATTAAACCATTAAATTTTATTAGTCATTCTTCTCTCTGAATGTAACTACAAACAACCTTTAAGAGATTTATGACTGGCACAAAAAAGTTCCTCTTTTTTTTCCTTTGACTTGTGTGGGTAATAGCACTTCAGGCATTCACTGTCTCTACAGCGAAGCAGGTAACTGTCTCTCATAGTGTTTCATATTGGTATCTTAAACTTGTTTCTACATTCTGAATCTTCAGGTTGCTTCAGTAATAAATTTGTGTAAAAAGTGGTCATTTTCCTCACTTAAAAAAAGAAGGTAAATATCAAGCCTTACCTCTGGATTAAGGTTTATCTTTAGACTTTGAACATATTTGTCCAGTTCAAGTCTGAAAGTAGTTTCTTAAGGAAAATGGAACAAATCAGGTAAGACCTGCAATTTGCCCCTTCAATATATAGTTATTATTAACTATATTATATATTAATATTTTAATTATTATATTCTGGAAGGTTTTCACAAATGGGCTAGTAGACTGATTTCAAGCAGGAAGCAGATAAAATGAGAACGTTACTTTTACATCAACTCCCTCTCCACACATATAGGAGAGTTAAAGGTAAGGATATAGTTCTAGACCTTTCTCCGAGCCACCTAAGAAACAAATCACGTATTGTGGAGCTGTGATGTCCAATTCCAGCGCTGCCGTTTCTAGATTTTCTTGTCGGATAAGACAGTAGTAGCAACCAACTTTATATTCTGGTATGCTAGGCAGAAAAAAAGAAAAAGACTGATTTTGTTATTAATACATCACAATAAGAAAGTGCAAAAAGTAGACGTACATGATTTCCATAAAGAATTTTCACGCCCTAGCACAAGCTGCTCCTACATAAGGCTGCCCTAGACATTTTCCTTCCTCAGTAGGATAACCAGAGTAGTTTAAGTTGGAACAATAATAAATACATGTAATATTTTAAGTATTCAAATAGCAAATTATTTATCACAATACTTTTCTCTAAACCACCTAGAGGAAAAAAAAAGATAAAAGTGCCATTTACACAGAGCTGTTATTAACAGCAATAGACTGAAAGCATAGATCGAAATTAAACCTAACTGCAGCAGCAGACAGCAAGATGTGCAATGCTGCCAACGTTTTTTATACCTTCTAAACTGATTTGTGAATGAGAAGACATATTTTACCTCAGCTCCACAGATACTACGTTCCCCATGCCTTCAAAAAGGGCTCCTTTAGTAAGACGTTTAGCAATAAAACCACGCAATTCAGTCTCTGCTTCGGCTGGTAAGTTAGTGTCCAGCAAAGAGAGGCTTAAAAAAATAAAACAAAACAGCAAAAAGCGAATGTTATTGTTTTGTTTTTCTGGACAGGTGCAGAATCACTTGCTTGCAGTCATCTCATGCTTCTAGGAGACGGGCCACTGTGAACTCTTTCTGACTTGCGACTAATTCACTCTGTGGCCCATCTGAAACATGTTCAGCGATTTGCCCACAAGACCCCAAGCCTGGAGATGCCCAACTCCTTAGCTGCTATGGACAAGTCACAGCCCCTCTTTGTTCCCGTTTCCCTAGTTGTAATCTCAAGCCACAACTATACTGCAGAGCTTGTGAAAAAAATAACTGTCTGTTTAAAATTCGTTAATTAATTTAAATTACATAGTATCTAAAGGCCTGAAATAAAGCAGAACTGTTAGGTATTACTACCAGTAGGGAAAAAAAAAAAAAAAGAGTACAAACTCAAAGGTGATCATTTACGTTTAATACGTTATCTGAGCTCTCTAGTTGGGTCCAGAGTAAGCATCCACAGGACTTTAGTATGCTTTCAGAGGTTTCTGCTTTGACGTGACTTTGAGCACTATTCACTTAATATGTATGCCACAGGCCTCAAGTTAGCAACAAAATTAGAGGGGATTACGCGGTTCAGGTTTTACCTGAAGTCCTCGCTGGAGGGTGTCTCTGCGGCCGGGCTTCCATCCTTGCTGTCAGCTCCCCGCTGCGAGGACCTTAAAACCAAGCCACTCTCATGACTGATCTCTCAGACCGAACCTACGGGCGGGGGGGGTGCGTGCGGCGGCAAGGGCATGGCCCGAGGGCGTTTTGGGGCAGGATCATGAAATCGAGACGTTGGGGGGGAGGGAGGAGAGAGGGAATTCCCTCGGGGCAAAAGAAAAAAATACGGAAGGAAAGTCAAGGAGGCGGACGGGAAAGGCCTGCAGGCGCGGCCTGCCCCGGCCCCGCACGGCCCCGCTCACCGGCGGCTCCGGTAGCCGTAGAGGCCGTGGTAGGTGCTGCCGTGCCGCTCCGGCCGCCGCTCCTCGCCCGCGCCGCCGCCCTCCTCGCTGCTCTCCAGCTCCCGCTCGTCACCGTCCGCCAGCGCCGGCAGCATCGCGGACCGCACCGGAGCGGAGCCGCCGCCGCCGCCGCCCGTTCCGCCCCGCGGGCGGCCGCACGGCGGGGCCCGGCCGCGCTGCCCCTTCCCGGCCCGGGGCGGTCGCTGCCGCGCGGCCGCTGCAGCCCACGGCGCGCCGGGAGCCGCTCCGCGGCGGCGGGGACGCGCCTGAAGCGCGCTCTCGTTGCTCGGAGCCCTCCGCTCGCTGCGGAGCGCGGCGGCCGGACTGTAGCACCTCTGTCAGCGATTGCCCAACAGCTGCCTCACGGCAGGGCCCGCCCGAGTCACGTCTAACCGCTAAAGCAGCGAGCTTGCTAGGCCGCCCCGAGGCGGAGCGGACGCGCAGCTCTCCTTGCAAACGTGCCGCTCCAGCTCAGCCTGCTGGAGCAGGGGAGCAGCCCCGCTGCCCCAAGTCTTGCTTGCACACCGGGTAACAGCCCTAGCTCTGGGGCGGCAGAAGGGACAGGGCGCACCCGCGGGCCCCTCCGCGATCCCCCGCGGGCTGCACAGCAACGGGAGGAGCCCGAAGGGCTGCAAACCGGCACAGAAGGGAGCTGCCCCCGGCACGACAAAGCGGAGCGAGCCCCGCGAGGCAAGGTTAACACGCTCCCGCGCGGTTTATTTTAGCGCCCGTTGAAGCGCCACGGCTGCCCCGCCAGACGAAGCAGGGCGCGACGGCTACGACAAAATGGCGGCGGCTGCTAGCGCGAGGCACGGCGGGACGGCCCGGGCAGTGGCGCAGAGAGCCGGCAGCGCGTCACGTGGTCACCCCCTCCCACGCCGCGCCGCGGTGCATGCTGGGGGCTCGGAGGCGGTGGCGCTAGCGGGCGCGCGGCGGCCATTTTGTGCTTGCCTCGCTCGCCTCTGTGGAGCGGTTGGTGTGGGCGCTGCGGTTCGGGAGGGAAGGAGCTCCGTTGTCCCTCTGCGTAGGTCTGGGGCGCCGCCGCCGCCATGGGCCGTAAAAAGAAGAAGCAGCTGAAGCCTTGGTGCTGGTATCCTTCAGTGTGGGACAAGGCGGGTGTGGGGATTGGAGTGGGGGAGGGGAGCGGCGCGGTCCCGTCCTGTCCCTTCCTGTCCCTTCCCTTCCCTTCCCTTCCCTTCTTTTGCCGGCCTCTTCGGCACCCCAGGATGGGGCTGTTTTCTGTTCTCTTTCCCTGCCATCGTGTAGCCCAGGGATTGATTCTGTTTGCGTGTTCCTCAGCGCGGGGATGGGGCCTGGTCCGTGCCCTTCCTCTGTGCTTCTAACCGTCCTCCCCCCTCCCCCCCCCCCCCCTTTCGCGGCCTAGTCTCTCGGCTCCCGCCTTCCTCGCTTGAGGCCTGGGCCTTGGCCTGGCTGCCGCTATCTCTTCTGCCGGTGTTGGCCCTTCTTTGGACTGCCGGGATTTGGGGAGAAATAAAGAACAATCTTTACGCCCCGACAAGATGGATGTTAGTTGGGGAAAAAAGGGAACTGTTTCTAATGAATGCTAGTATTCAGGAAGACCTGGAGCAGATCTGGTTATAGAAAGGCCTATTGAAAGCCTCTTCTAGGCTTTCACATTTGTATTTGCTGCATTAAAGTCAAGCTCAATTTTTTCTGTATTAAAGGATTTTTTTTCTGTGAACCATTTGTAGTCTACTTTTTGTGGGGGGTAATGTAGATTTGCATGTTCTTTCTCTAAAATACTTCTTCCAGCGTGGAATCACTAAAAAAGAAAAATGGTAAATGATCGTAAAGCAGCTTGTAAACTTTAGAAAAAAATCCTTTGAAGGCATCTGTGCTTTTACTTTAGATATTAATAAATTTTATATTTTGCTGGAAGTCAAAGACATACTCTAATAACAAAACATAGCTGACAATGAATGTGTCTCTGTGTTGCTAAGCAAGGTGTTTGGAGTGTTCACTGACATTAATGCTGACCTGCAGAAGGAAATCTGCAGTTTGCCTCCTATGCCATATGGATATCAAAAAGCCCTTTATTTGCAACATTTTTTATTAAAAAACAAAAAAGTTTTTGGCTGTGGCTATATATGTAGTGTCATAGAAATTGATACATTTGAGTGACTGAAAAAGGAAGGGCATTTTTAACTAAAAACTTGATTTTTTTTCCTCTTTAAATAACAAGTATCAGTAGCTAACATTTAATACGTGTGCTTATAAATATTTAGCATCACTTTCCTGTCATGATTTTGAAGCTTGTTTTTCTTTTAATGCTTTAACAACTTTATTCTAAAAGCATGCAGAAGCAGAATAATTCCGCTTGGAAATAACTAGGACCTGAAAAGTCTGTGACAACAGGAAGACAAAGATTAGATTCTAATGACATGCATACCTCTTTCCAGTTTTGTAATTTACATAACTGTTTGGAGAGAGAACTGCTGGGTGGTATGAAAGGGTGATGCTTGGTTTCAGACATCAATGAACAATCTGCGGTGATTTGAATACTCAGAGACATTTTCTGTGCTTTCCTTCCTTTAGGAGAAATTACAGTAATACTTATTATCTTAGTGTTACATAAATGCTCATTTTCTGGATTAAATATTTCCTTAACAGTCTTCAATAGGTATTGTAACAGGGATTTTGATGATGAAAAAATCCTTATACAGCATCAAAAAGCAAAGCACTTTAAATGTCATATATGTCATAAAAAACTGTATACAGGACCTGGTTTAGCTATACATTGCATGCAGGTAAGTTTTAAACATGCATATTTATTTTCTTCGTTATGTAAGATTGTAAATAATAGAGAACTTAAAGATGTTCTTTGGAGGGGTGGCTTCTAGAATCTTGAAAATGCACTAGAAATAGGTGATAGTCATCTGTTTCCAGGACAGAAGTGATCCTCTATGCCAGCGTTCATATAGAATATATGCAGTAGAGATTTTTAGGCCATTGTAGGGATGGAGGAGGAGTGAAGAAATTGTTGCCCTTTGTTTGTTTGTTTGTTTTAACTTTCTAGGTACATAAAGAAACAATAGATGCTGTTCCAAATGCTATTCCTGGAAGAACAGACATTGAACTGGAAATCTATGGCATGGAGGGCATTCCAGAAAAAGATATGGAGGAAAGGAGAAGATTACTTGAACAAAAAACTCAGGGTAAAGAAATCTGGCTAGTTATCTGTCATTACCGTAGTCCATTTGTCAAATAGATTTACTTTGATTTTTTTTTTTTTTGAGTCAGCTATTAAAATTGAGTATTAGATCTTAATCACACAGTAGAAGGTATTAACTTGCCTCAGAGACACATAAATCAAACAATTTCCCCCCCCCAGCATATGATATTTTGTATGCACTTCAAGTCATGTTTTGTAGGCTTTGAGTAAAAAAAAAAAAAAAATCATCGTTCTGGGTTTTTTTCTGTTTGTTTTGGGTTTTTCAGGCAATGAAAATTGGTTGAGTGTTGGCCCAGTGTGAAGACAAATTCTTTGTATCGTACACTCTTTCTTACTGATGTTAAGAATCTGTGTGGTACGGAGTCTTCCTCAGAAGAGTAATGCTTGGGTTAATGCATTCTGTAACTGTAATTCTAGACCTTTGCCAGTCACTTAAAGACAAGTGATATTTCTTTTTCCTGTTTAGAAATATCTACATGCTGGTACAGCTAAAACATCAAATTGCCTTAATAAGTAATTGGATTGCAGATTCTAGATTTTGGGGGGGGGGGTTGTTGCATGGTTTTTTTTTTTTTTTTTTTTTGAGGATCAGTGGGAGGGAGAAAGGCAGAGGATGATGCAAGCCTGATGATGCAGGAGTACTCAGATTTCTTTGCTGTTAGATTTAACTGTGCTTGAATTTCTGTGACTTACTCTGACCAGCATGAAAAAGACCCTCATTTATGTTGAGGGTCATTATGGTGTGAGTGACTTTTCCTCTCCTTTTATTATTTGTGTGTATAGTGGTAAGTTCACATAGTTTGATTTATGAATTTTTGAATGTGATGGTAAGGTTTGAAATTTTTATTTTTTTAAATTGGAATATTCCAGATAACATGTAAACTTACAGAATATAACTTACCTTCAGTCTGACCTTATACATCATACTATTTAGCAGAAAGCCAGAAAAAGAAACAACAAGATGATTCTGATGAGTATGAAGATGATGAATCTGCAGCTTCAACTTCATTTCAACCACAACAGGTTCAGCCACAGCAGGGGTACATTCCCCCAATGGCACAACCAGGTTTGCCTCCAGTACCAGGTGCACCAGGAATGCCTCCAGGTAACATGGTATTTTGAGGTAGCTATTAAAAATCTGAGTAGAAATGCAGTTTGCTACTTGCATGCTGGAATAATGATTACCCCTACTGACACTCTGGTGTTAAAGGTTGCAAAATAGCTTGAGGTGCTTGGAAGTGGTTTTCTGGATATTTCTTACCCCTCCCCCCCATCACATACATGTGCCTATTTTCAATTGAGCAGAAGACTAAGATACATAACGCTTGCATCTAGATGGAAGCAGTGTTAATATGGTGGTAAAACTGGTCAGGAAATGGTAGATCTAAATCAGATTTGCTTGAAGGTTTTATATTTCATTCTTTATAAGAGGTATATTAAAAAAAAACAATGTTTTAGAACTTCTTCTAATCATCTGTCCAGTCTTACTTTCTTACGAGATTTGTTAAAAAGCATACATTGATGGATGTTTATTTATTTATTAAGGTATACCACCGTTAATGGCAGGTGTTCCACCTATGATGCCTGGAATGCCTCCAGTTATGCCTGGAATGCCACCGGGGTGAGTATCAGGGAGAACTTAATATCATGTGTTCATACGATATATTTTAAACAATGTGGTACAGAAGAAGTAAAGCTAATTAGAAAAATGTACGTGGGAACCCGTGAACTGTTTAATTTTGTTCGTTAACGTTAAGACTAAACAAAGATCTGGATGGCAATAAACCAACATTAAAAATAAGATCAAACTCAGTTCACACGTAAAATATGGATTCTTCTATTTTCCCTGAGCAGTATTATTGCCATGTAAAACATTGCTATGTTGGTTTACAGCTTTCTGTGAACCACAATTGTGTTGTGTATTGCATATATATACACATACATAAATATATATATATATATTTATGTATAGTGTATCTGCTTATAGGTCATGGACCTAACCAGGAACAAATTATTAGCCAGTTTAAATTTTTCTTAAGCTTTGGGCAAGTATAAGATGTTGGTGGTTTTTTTTTTTTATGCTTGTTTGGGGTTGACACAGTACCCTATCACAGTGTGTTTGGAAAATCACAGTTAGATTTTTGATTTTGTCATAAATTTTCACAGATTACATCAACAGAGAAAATACATGCAGTCATTTTGTGGTGGAAACATGTAAGCATCTCATTAATGTAATTCTAGGTACATTCATTATGCCATTTCATGTCATATGTTTGATAAGTTTGAAATTGTGTAAGTGAAAACCTGAATATTGCCTAAATATATGGGGAAAATGTCTTGTTGGGTTTTGTTACTGTATAAAGTATGAAGTTTTTATTTTTGTCTAAATATTACAAAGCTGTATGTTATAAAAAAGATATTTTGCAAGGCATTGATGAGAATAGACCCTTTTGGTTTATAACCCTCTATCTTGCACCAGACTACAACTCCATGTTCTTAGTCCTTTGTGCTTTAGGGCTTGTTGCAGGAGCTCATTTTTAAACTTAAAAGTTAACTAAGGTGAGAAGTTTTTTTTTTTTTCTTTTGAGACATAAATACTATTGTATTTGAATTGAAAAAGTCATGACATATTCAGACATCTTGCAAATGCTTGTCATGACTCTGTAGGCTTTCTATGCAGAAAGTGAACAGAGTTTTATCAGGTTTGCTGGTGTTTAGGACTCCTTAAACTCTTGATCAACTTCGGATGAATGTAATGCCATCTAGTAAAGACAATGAATTTGCCAAAAAACTCTGTTGCACTTCTGTTTTGGTGAAATTCTATGGAATGTTGTTGTTGCATTATGCTTTTACCTTGCTTAATCTAAACTTTTGTTTGCATAACTTGATTGCCATTTAGCATAATTTCTATTTGCATAAAAATGGGTAAACAAGAACTAGGGCTTAGGAAGTAACTCACCTTAGAGCTGCAGTAGTTTTAACACTCAAAGTCATCTTTTGACAGTAGGCAGCAAATCTGACTTGGTTTTTTTTTTGTTTGTTTCGGGTTTTTCCATTTGTCGTTGCTACATCTGCTCTTATTGTTCCTTTTGTAGCAGTAACAGACAAGTTGAGGATAAGAAAGAATAGATCTGGGAAGACATTTGCCTTGCATAGGGAGGCTGGCACTCTATGATGTTTTGATTTTTTGAAAACAGTAACAGAAAAAGTTTCCCAATTGTCATATAGAGTAGAAATTGGGAAGAATAGAAATTCTTAATGTGATTTTGTTGTGCAGTTGCCTGTTATATACTTGCTTATCTTGATAAATAAAGTAATAGGCATTCCTTATCCAGGTTGGAGTGTCTGAAAAATGAAGGCAAACTGAAGCTCTTTGTTTTGTTTCCTGTTAAGGAATTGTTATATGTTTCCCAATTGAAAACCACTCAGTGTTGTAGACAGCTCATCTTCTATGGAGTTGCAACCTCAGGTAGAAAGAATTTGCTTGTGTTATAGGTTGTATGTATAGTGTAGAAAGGGAACATAATTTTTAGTGCAGTTCGAAAGAATAAAGGGAGTCGTTTGAATGCCACCTTTTTGTTAGGAACCATGGACTAGTTTTTTCTTCAGGTTATCAGTAGCAGGCAAAAAGCCCATTTTTAATATAAAGGGATGATACACCATGGTGGGAACTCCTGACAGAAAAGTGTGGGGGTTTTTTTGGTTTTTTTTTTTTTTTTTTGTTTGTTTGGTTTTTTTTTTTTTTGTTTTTGTTTTTTTTTGGTGATGGTGGTGTGTTTTTTAACCTGGAGTGCAAGAAATATTTATTGTAATTAAAACAAGAATTTTTCTTACTCTTTAGTCTCTACTTCTATCTGTACTTTTTGGTTAGTTTTACAGGTTTAGGTTTTCTGCTGGAGACTAGGGAAAGGATAACATGTTTAAAATAGTATGAGGCTGCATAATTACAAATAGACTTGTAATATCACAAAGATAAATTACCAAAAGTACATCTGAGGTTAACTGTTTTTCCTACTTAAACTTTGAAGTTCAGCTCAGATTCTTAGAATATTGTTCTGAAACTAATACCCTGGAATATATTTTAACAGAGACAACAGTTTAGGAAATCTTTTAACAGAGGAAGCGAAAGTTTAAGGAATTAATGTTCAAATAGAAAACATTTTGGGGATTTGTATGTTTTGTTTTTTCATATCTTAACTATGGAGTCAGCTGTACTGGGATTGTTTCTGTTGAGAAATTCAAGTTATTTACTATGCCTTTTATCTAATACAGGTATGTGCTGCTTGTCTTGATAGTTAATCTTGAGTGTTCATACTAGTATTCATTTTCCTTTTAATAGGATGATGCCAATGGGTGGGATGATGCCTCCTGGACCAGGAATACCACCTCTTATGCCGGGAATGCCACCAGGTAGGTCAGGGCTGTTGAACTCATACAGTGCTGAGAGCTAAATTACATTTATTTTACCTAGATCTAGGATTTACATAAACAAAATAAGGCTGTATGCTAGCACTTCTTTGTCAATTGTCCCAGAAGCCACTCTTGCACAAAACACAAGGGCATTTGACGCTATTGTGAACATAAAATTTAGAATACAGTTTTGTTCTTCCTATTACTCTTCTATTTTTAGTGTTGCCTAACCTCTTTACTCTCCCCTCCTTTCTTTATTTCTTTTCTTTTTGTGTGACTGCAGCTGGAAACTCAAAATGATGGAAAATGTTTGAAATGAGCCTGGTCTTCATGCTATACCCATGTAATTAACTTGCAGTATAAAGAAACTTAACTGAAATTTTGATCTCTTGGTATAGATAGAACAGAGCTGGCCAACGTTACTTTTTGAGCTTATGTAATTCTTTAAGCAACCTTAATTTCTGAGGCTATTCCACCTGACCAGCAGCTGTGCTATGATGGCTTGAGATTTACTGGATTACCAAATTTCTGATTGGATACAGAAGCAAGCCAATAGGGCAGCTGAGCCTGGCATAATGAGGTTCGTCATAATACTTGTACATCCAACCTGGTTCTGTTGCACAGTAATGTGATGGAACCTATGTGGAGCTCCCATCTGTGAACCTCTCCTAGAGCTCCCTAAATATGAAGTACCTGTTACTGTGGTGACTGGCTCCAAAAAGGCTTTGATATGCAACCAAGATCTTGGCTATTTCTGCCCTAAAGTAAAGGAACTCCAATATCGTGCATCTGAAACTGAAAAATCGCGTGCAAAAAAAAAAAAAGAAGTGATAGTGTTTAGGTTTTTACATTCTGAGCCATTTTTTTATCCTTGTTTCCTTTTCAGCTTCAGTTAATTTCAGCTAACTTGCATACCAGCTGAGTGCCTTTTATACAAAATAATAATTAATGTTAATTCTTGTGTCACTGTTTCATTGTGCTAAAGACCCACAGCAAAGCTGATGCATATTTCAGTTGAAGTTCTGACACCATTCAGCATTTCATTCTCTCATAGAGAATGCCTCTTTTGGATTTTGTAACAGCCTTATCCACTTGGCAGCATAGGCATGATGTGTTGGAAACAGTTACTGAGTTAAAGGCATTGAATTACTGAAAGCATAAGCTTCTTTGGTCACTGAAGTGGTAGCACAAAACACACGACCACCTCAGAGTAAGACTGAATTAACTGTTGCCTGTGCATGGACACATAGTTGGTGACAGGGAAACGTCATGATATCTTTTACAGTTGTCTTAAAAACACATCTTCCCAGAGAGAAAACTTCGTTCTAAAGAACACTGGGAACAGAATTTTTTAAAGGATTGCACTTGCTTTCTTGAGCCAGAGTCATTACAGGTTCTTTTTGTCTTGTAGGTATGCCACCACCTGTTGGTCCTCGTCCTGGGATGCCTCCGATGACACAAGCCCAGCCTGTAACAGCACCGGGTATTCTTAACAGACCTCCAGCTCCTGCTGCATCAGCACCTACCCCTCAACCTCCAGTTACTAAACCACTCTTCCCAAGTGCAGGGCAGGTAAGGTATCTCATAGCCTGCAATCTATTCTGTTACATTCTTTAAATTGTCACTGTGCCGTTGTCTACTGAGGAGACCCCAGAAATAGCTGGTTAAATTTCTTGCTTGTTGTGATTTTCAAGTCAATTCAGAGTAGTGCTTGATGAACTTTTAAAAGACTCTTGTTTGTCTTGCAACAGCCCTGAAATCAGGGAGAAGTCCTACTAAGCAAGTGAGAGGGGGAAAAGGAGTAGGCAAAACACCTCTTTAATCTGTGTAGTTTATCTTTTTTAAGGTGCTTTGGGTGGGCAAGGGAAGTGTTAGTCAACTGCAGGAATCTGACTGCATAGAACTTTTCCTAAGATTTCCCAAGTATGAATCTTGACATGATTTGTTCTCTCTGGTTCTTTTCATAATGGGCTCTCGTCCATGGATGAACTAATTTGTGCTATAGTCGTGTTTGCACTGGGTTAAAACATTGCCTGGAAGAGTGTTTTTGTTTGTTTGTTTGTTTTCCTTAAAAAGGTTTATGAGAAAATAAGGCAGTAAAATTTTAAGTGCTTTGGGGAGGGAAGTGGGGAAATGATGGTGGTTAAAATGGCTTGTGACCTCTACCCTTTGATTGCACGTGCTGTGAGTCAGTCCTTAAACTGTTACTAGCTTTCAAGTATGTTACAGAAACCTTCATAGTGTCCTGTTTGCATTTTGGACTTCTGCAGGGATGAACTTGTTTACAAAAACTAAGTCCCTTGCATAAGAAATCCTTTCATCTGGATACTTTCCACCCATTTGTTTGGAGACTTTTCACTATTTCCTTTCTTTTATGCTACAGATGGGGACACCTGTCACAAGCTCAAGTACAGCTTCCTCCAATTCAGAAAGTCTGTCAGCATCTTCTAACGCTCTGTTTCCTAGCGCAGCACAAGTACGCAGGAAGTCGCAGTTAAAAACAAATTGCTTTGCAACTTAACCCTTTGGACCATTCTGTAAAACCTAAAATTGCCTAAACATCTTCAGATAATTCGTTATTCCTGATTATGTTTAGCTAGTAAAACTGCAGAGTCCTTGATTGCAAGTTGCATCTTGCTAGAAATAAACATGTCTAAGTGCTCAATTTTTCTTAGACAGCGTGAGAGAATGAAATGCTACGTCCTGGTTCTAAAGGGTTAAAAAAGCATGAAAGCAGATAAATGCATTTTAGTGGGCAGTGGTTAGCTTGATGCATGGTGAAGGCTTTTTAGTTTATGTTGTTTAATATGATGCATCATGATATAGGGGATTTTGTAATTTGTATTACATGCTGAAAATAAGTATTTTTGATTAGAAAGTTTAGTGGCAAAATGTAAATGTACAGTGCCTACAAACAAAAGCATTCTCTCATAAGCAAAACTTGTTTCAAGATTGCTGCATCTTTAGAGAGAACTTGGTAAAGCAAACTTTTCGTGTTTAATAGTTTTAATTTAATAACAGTGTAGGAAAGATGAGATACTAGAATCTTTAGTGAACCTCATCTGCCTTCAGCTGATTCTTCAGTTGGAAATGAGATTAAAGATCTGTAGATACAGTACTTTGTTGAAAATATTGCAGTGATTTTTTATGGAGAGAATGCTTAAAATAAAATATCTTACACAATAGAGCTTTCTTAAATGCTAAACACTTTCTAAATACCTAATTTCAATGAATGCTAACATTTTGGGTTGTATTTTAAACTAATAATTGCTAAAGTATGCTAATAATTTAATGAGAACTGTGTATTGATAGTTATATTTAGGCTGTTAATAGTGATTCAGGAAATATGTAGACATTTACCAAGCTCAGTATTTGAGGTAAAAACTTTGGTGTATGGGTGTGGGTAGTTTTTTTTTTCTTTTTTCTTTTTTTTTTTTTTGAGAGAGAGTTTTTTGTTTTTTTCCTTTTTTTTCTAGTTGTGGCTTTTGACCTGCAACTTTCAGACTTTCCTCTGTGTGTGTGTGCGCGTATATTTATGTATATATATACTGGGTTTTATTTTGTCCCTTTTTTTTTCAGTTGCTTTAGTATGTGATAAGGCTGAACTTTTACTTTTTGTCAAGCTTGTTTTAATTATATATCTCACTGGAAGGTTTCAGAGGTCTAACAGACATCACTTAAGTTTATTTCATATTCTTTGAGAAATAAATATTTCTATTGATCTATCCTTGTGTTTCACAGGCTGCAGCAGCTGTTCCAGGTCCAGTTGGTACTGATTTCAAACCTTTGAATTCTACACCTGCAACAACAACAGAACCCCCAAAACCTACATTCCCTGCTTACACACAGTCTACAGCCTCAACCACTAGTACAACAAACAGTACTGCAGCTAAACCAGCTACATCTATAACAAGTAAGCCTGCTACCCTTACAACAACCAGTGCAACCAGTAAGTTGATCCATCCAGATGAGGATATATCACTGGTAAGTTAAATATTTTCAGTGTCTTACTGAAAAATGCAATTTATGCTGATATAGCTGATTAGATAAGACTTCTTCTCTGTTCTGAGTAACAATAATAATGGTGAAAGTGCAAAACAGAGTGCTAATAAGAGCCTTGTATCCTGAACACATTTGGTTACAGAATGGTGGCTAGCATATTATAATGATACTACTGCAGATCTAAGCCACTTGCACATTTCTGCATGTGACTTAAGACTGAAGTTTAGATATAGCCAATGAGTTCACAGCAAAAGACTTGAGTTTGAAGTGGTTTCAATGCTGTTAATAGCAGTCAAGAATCAGGAATTTATGGATAAAACAAATGAACTTTAATTTCAGTTCAGATATTTTTAGATCTGTATTTTAGTTTTGCCTCAGCTTGTCATGAAGAGACTTGCTTCAGCTGGGGGAGGATGAGGCTTTATGTGCTCTGTATAGAATACCACATTTGACAATGTTAATACTTTGAAGGGGAAAAAGTCTAGAAGTTAAAAGTTGCTGCATAATATGCTGTTAATAACATTTTTTGAAGTTTTGAAACAGTTGAAATGTTTCATTACATGTAATCTACTTCGTTTTTATTTACTTTGATTTTAGTGAACTTTAGTCTTAGGGTGTGTTACAATCATCTGTTCCTGGTTTTAGGAAGAGAGAAGGGCACAGCTGCCTAAATATCAGCGTAACCTTCCTCGACCAGGACAAGCATCCTTGGGTAATCCACCAGTTGGACCAATAGGAGGTATGATGCCACCCCAACCAGGAATTCCTCCACAGCAGCAAGGAATGAGACCTCCTATGCCACCTCATGGTAATCATAAGTTTCCTAGTTTTCTTTCTTTAAGGATTTGTTCCATCTATAAGCTTTTTAAAAATCTAAAATGGCAGATACTGTGAAGAAACAGCTTTCCAAAAAATACAGCTTCTGCCCACTGTTGACACCTAAAATAGCTGCTTTAAAAAACTTGAATTCTTGTTTGCATCTTAAATGTTTTGTTTATAGGTCAGTATGGTGCTCATCACCAGGGCATGCCAGGATACCTTCCTGGAGCGATGCCTCCTTATGGTCAGGGACCTCCGATGGTGCCCCCTTACCAAAGTGGACCTCCTCGACCTCCAATGGGAATGAGACCTCCTGTAATGTCGCAAGGTGGCCGCTACTGATGCTACTACACACACTCTAATAGGTTTGGAGATTAAACCTTTTCTCATCTTGTGCTGTTAATATAGGCAAGCTTCCGTCAATTAAGGCTTCATTGTGACTTTAAAAAAAATAAGTATCTTCCCACATGCAAGGAACTATTGGACATTCTTATTTTACACGGGAAAAATTATTTGGAATAATAACAGGAACTTTTCCTGATGTTGCAATTTATACTGTATGGCTTCTTTTTCATGTTTCATCTAGGTTTTTAGAAGTGAAGTATAGTAAATATGGTTCGTTAAATTGTGAAGGCGCTGGAATTACATGAACATACCACCTTAAAGGCAAGTTCTGTAACATTATGTTGCTATTTGTAAAATGATGCCTTCACAGCACTTCAAGTGCTGTTGGACTTCATGTCCCCAACGCAGTTTGGTGAGGGCTGTAACTGTTCCCAACTACCTGTACATTTAAAAGTCTGAACATGTAACAATATTTAATGTATTTAGAGTTCCTCCTGTTTCAGGGTTTGAGTAAACTGACCCACTAAGGTCGTGTGACTTTTCTGTACTGTTAAAAACTTAATTGTAATAAAAGAAGAGAAAAATTTACATGCCTTTTTATTCATGACCAGCTGTGGACAACTGCCTGAAAGGTTTGTACAGATGCATGCTATTGTAGCTATTGGTGTAATGAACATGATTATTGGTGCTGTTCTGATAAAATCTGAATTCCTAGTTCTAAAATTAAGGCACTCCTTTAGCTGCACGTCTGAGTAGAGAAAGACCTGTACACTTATTAACTGACTCCTGAAAAATGAGGCTGTAGGAGGCACATCTTAACTCTTAGATGTAATTTCTCTTAATGGCCTGTGTTTCTTCATTTGTGCTTTCTCATCCTGAATAGATTTTAAATGACTTCTTGTCCTGGCACTTGTAAGATGTAGATGTGATTGCTATAAGATGCATCCTAGTGCCAGATGTGTCCTGTTAGTTCATTCTTCAGCTGACTCTTTTCAAATGTGCAAATGCGTGAACTTCATGAGCCTTTTAGATGACGATTTCTAGAAGCTTAGGTGCATGACACATGGGTGAGCGATTTCCAGTTAATACTGTATTGAAGTTGACCTGCAAAAGAGGGAGTGACTTGTCCTGCTTTTTTGGTGTATAAAGGAGAGATGGAGTGAGAGTAGTATGTTACACGCTGTGTTTTTACTTTAAATATGTGGAATTTGCAATTTTATTTGACTCTAAAGGGTGAGACATCCCATATACTATGATCAGATGTTGGCTGAGTTTCCCGAGTTATTTAATGGAATTTTCTAGAGCAGGAGACATTTCCATCAATTTTCCTCGTTGGCAAACGTAAATCTTAATAATTTGAATTAGTCATTTATCTATTTATAAGAGTAAAGTGATAGATGACAGTCAAGACTGTAATTCTCTGAATGTCTAACATCACCGTGTTAATATGTTGTATTTCTGATGAGAATGCAAAAGCACAGGGTGACTTTGGAGAAGAAAAAGAAGTGATAATTTTCCTGGTCGCCTTCTTGGAACAGGGGAAAAAGGGTGAGGAGTTTTTCATTTGCAGGTCAACTTTCAATACGTGTTCCAGCCTCAAGCCTTAACTGCAATTTAGTTTATAGAGTTATTTCTTCTTTAGGTTAGGTAGTAAGATAATTAGCATTTTTGTCTGTGAGGTAGGTTCCATAGGTTTTACTGTTGATGGGTAGAGTTTGAGATTTCTTGTTCTTGTTTTTTGGTTTATTTTTGAAAGGTTTTTTTTAGCTGCATGTAAGTACTTCATATGGCTTTATTCTGTACAGTCTCTTAATAGTTCAGAAATATAATATAGCTGTAATATAGCTGTGTCTCAGCTTCAAAGATTTGGGCTCATGGAACAGTCATAAAGATACTAGAGCATCCAATACGTTCTAATTCCAGCTGAATGGCCTTAGTTTAAACATTACAAATTGTCAGGCACTTTTGCTGAAGTGTTTTTAAGACCATAACTCCAAGCCTCTATTGAGAAGCAGTTCTCTCTGGTCACTGGTATCTGCTGATCGATCACCTGTCAGATGTTCAGTAATAGGCTTGCAAATGTGCTGAGTGGGCCTTGATGTCAAATCTTTTGTTAGTTCTTCACCTTGCTTTATACCTATGTCTTAGAGATCAAACTGTGCTGCCTATGCAAATACTTTTGATGCTCTGATTTTTCTTCTGTTTTTTTCTTCATCTAATAAGTATAATTCACAAAACACTAGAGAGATTGTAATGATGTCTTACACTCATCCTTTTCATAATACTATGCAATTCCTATGTTATAAATTGATCTTAACTTGTAAAACTATGGAACTTCTTGCTTTTTCTGAAGATCTTATTGCTGCTGTAAGGATGCTTTGCCTTCCTGCCCATAGTAAAGTTATATACCTTCTCCCTTCGGTATCTTCCTGTAACTCACTTTATTGGTATGTTGTTTTCAGATCCCTGTTTTTCCTGGGATAACTATTTGAAAACATTACTGCATGTACTGTTAACTCAGCATATTCTGCAAGTTGTCTTGATTAAGAATTAAGAAAAAGTTACCTTTCTTAAATAGTGAATATGTAGCTGTTCTGATAATAGCATCACCTTGTAGCTAGTACTGTGTGGACTTAAGAGCTTGCAAGCATTTAAGGATTGAACTTTCCTTAATAATAATGTTATGATAATCCCTCAACTAAGCACTACCAAATATAGTCATCTGATGCTTTAATCTGCAGCAAACAGGTGAACAACTTTTCTGTGTTTTTTCATGCAGATAATGCCTTTCTTGTTCCTTTCATATCTGTGCTTATAAGAGCTGTGATGTGGCTATCTTCAGTTACTCTTGTGCCCTTACTATGCACTCTTGTGTAAACAGCTATTTTGATGCATATGTTGTCTGTTGATCCCTATCTTCATTTCTTTGGATACTGCTTCTTAATGTTCAGAGAGTTGGATTTATGGTGCATTTCCCCAAAAGAAAAAAACTGCTTATACCTTTGTATGTAGTAGTTCTTTATTAAAGAAAAAAAAGAAAAGAGAAAAAAAAGGCTTGGTTTATGGCACAAAGCTTAATCGACATAACTATGCCAGCAAAATCTTGTTGTAATGCAGCCAATACCAGCAGGTTTTTGCTTTAGTTAATCTCTCCTTGGAAATAGATAGTAGAAGCTTTTATACCTGCAGGAAAGCATGTCTTCTGTAACTGTTACAGGACTCTAATGAAATAACTGCGTAAGCAGAAGCTTTGTTTTTGGTTATTGACTAAATCTGTCATGGTATATGTCATAATAAAACCAAATTCTGCCAATGACTTTTGACCAACTTTTAAATTAGCAGTAATGCAAGTGTAGAATACAATAAACAGACTGCGAGAAAACTTACTCAAATGGAAAAAGATGTTTATGCAAATTGCTGGCATTTGTGACATCTAGAACTTTTATGAGGTTTTATAAATTATTTTTTACGTAGTCTCTCGGTATCTGTGTGAGAGGCAAACAAGTCTGCTGGTTTTGGGGGCAAAATGATGAGTCTGACGTGGGGAGAACCTTGAGAGAGTCCAGGTTAGTTTCTCAGACATCTTGATATATAACTGTTTTGTACTGCTTCTAGGGTATCCTTCTGCCTTTGATGTTAGTTAAGTTAGCTGTTTTTTATGAACTATAATTTTTCTTCTGGGAACCTTTTCAGATTTCTCCTCCCCCCCCCCTTTTCTCCAGGTGAGGTTTTACGTGCTGATAATAAATTTGAGGCTGGGATGTATATCTAATAATTTCAGTGGATAACTATTCCTCACTCTGTGCATGCATGGAAGAACGTGAACAAGCTTCTAGAAAAACATTCAGCTGCATCTGACTTGTATAGTTTCTACAGTTATTTGGAGTGTATGGAGCACTTGAGCAATGCCTATATGAACTGTGTAATTTATTTTCTCAAACCTCAGATAAAATTGAATGGCATACATAACCTGAAGTTATTTTACAGGAACCAGAGAATTCTGAATACAAGATAAAATAAATAAATAAAATGTCAAGATTACTTTAGTTTAAAAACAGTAAGAAGGGCATTATGACTCTTCTGTTAGACTCTGATATACCAGTCCATGAACTGGGGCTGCAGTTTAAAATGGTTACTTGAATATTAATTAATGTCTTAATAATTGTACTGGTCTAGTTTCTACGTAATATATTAAGGTGAGGGTGAACTTTTTCAGTGGCTGATGGAATAACTCTTACCTTTTGTGAACTAGTATGATAAATACCATCAGTTATGGGAAGATGCCCCAAGACATTTGACTTGCATTCCATTGATCAAGTTAATAAGCAAAAAAACCCTATCCAGTTCAGAAATAGCTACCAGCTATGAAAGGTTTAGTTTGGGCTTAACAAAATAGGTGCTAAAGCAATCATTTTCTTTTGTTTGCTTGATCACTGGAATTTTGTTAACTTTGAATGCATGTCTTTCACTTAATTGGGTCATGTTTTTTCTAAAATTTAAACTTTTCTTCTTCCTATAGCCCTGCCATAGGACAGGCTGAGGCAGAGTCTCAGTGTGCCCTGTTCAGTCTGAGGCAAGTGGGATTTATTTTATTCGTTCTGGGGGCTTTCACAGCTTTATGGCTGTTGGATATTTATGTCCCCAAACTTGCAGCAAGTTTGGTGAAGGCCCCTAAATTTATTTTAATTTAGGATTTTTAATCTTTTGGTAGATGGGCTCTATATTAATATTTATCTTTTTATTACTACTGTGTTTTTAAGAGATTTGGGGGGGGGAACGTGTTTTAAGATGTTTGGGTGCCTTTTCTCTTACTGGAGTGTTTTCTTCATGGCAGTCAGCTAGTCCTTCAGCCACATCTTCCCTTCCTTCATCCCTCCCTCTCCTCACCCCAGTAGTATTTGTGCTGTTTCGTTTTTTGGTAATGTGACTACAGTGTAGCCTTTGAACAGGTTTTTAACAGATAGGTGACATTCATAGTTACAAAATTGTGTAATCCAAACTACAAAATACAGTTTCCATATAGAAGAGTATTTTGACATTAATACTACTACACTTGTGAGCTGCACCACAACAAATATTAATGTAGAGCCCTATGAAGACAGAGATTCAAGGTGGTAAAGCAGAATAGAGGAGCAAGAAGTTGAAGCTGTAGGTTTGGCAATATATCAGTTCAGGGAAGATCTTTTCATCAATCACATAAATATACCAAACACAATAATTTGCTTGCTGCAACAACATGCTGAAAAACATATGTTACAAAAATCCTGCAAAATTTCCAATGCAAGCAAAAGTTGATTAACACATGCTGTTACCTGACGTTTTCTTTTGTTCAGTGGGTAGATTAGAATTCTACCCTTTATGGGGAAAAACGAACTTTTGTGCTGCTGCTTGCTCTCTGTTGCAAGTGTGTTGTTTTGGAGTTCTTGAGGTTGGCTTACAGCCAACTTCGGACTCAGAAGACCAAGTTTTGTCCAGGGAGGTCTTGCAGCCTGCCATCTTGTGATCTTTTTAAAATTTGAGGTGTTTTTTTTAATGGGCGTAGAATGCATTTCATTTCTTCTCTTTTGATAGATAATGATGCACCTGTATGACTTTAACCAAAGAAAAATTGTATCTCTTTCTTACTTAAGAGTTGATTGCACAGTTCTGTTAAACCCTCTCCTCTTTTTGTACACTGCCCATCATATTTTTCCTAGAGAAGCCTCCCTATTTTGGCTGTGGAGAAAGGATGTGTCCTCTGTTAACTGTTCTGAAGTAATGAGCAGTGCTGCTATTCTAATTTTCCTTGTGGTGCTACCCTCAATAACAATGAAGATGGGAACAACACTTCAAGATACACTGCTGCAGCTAGTATATATGCATTCGATAGGAACACTTGATCTAGGTCTTATTTTCCTGTAATATTTAAGGAAACTGTTTTAACAGCAACAACAAAAAATATTCAGTATGGCTTGTACTACTTAAAGTATTTGATTGTAAGAGTTAAGATGTAAAAATAGCCAAATATCAAATACATGATACTGAAATTTGTTACCAGTTCTCACTTAAGACTGCTGTAATACTAGGTAGTTTCTACCCAACTACCTTCAATTACTTTGTCATAAGGCACAAGCTAAAATTCAGATACGTGTGCTGTTTTATCTCTAATGGAATACCCTACTTAGATCCACACTTGGTTTATATATAATAAATCAATACTGTGGTGAAAGATAAATGTCTTCTGATTGGAACAAATTGTTTTGGTCTCTGAATATAACTGTTTGACGTGTGTGTGAAAGTTTCTTTTGTGCAGTTTGTATTTTCACTGTGCCATTGTTTAAGCTGCTGATGCTTTGGAACAGGTGAACTAGTTCTTTAAATTTTGTCATGTTTTGGAAGCAAAGCATGATCCTTCTCAGCACCATATTGCTGTGGATTTTTTTTTCCTCTTCAGATACTGTTTTTAGGCAATTTTAAGACAATGACTTTCACACTATCTCCTGAAAGATGCATTTGATGTTAAGATAATTCCATGGAATATTATTACATGAATTACTGGTTTCTTAACTGTAAGTTTTGCTGCTGCATTGCAAATTTTCCTTGTAATTTCTGGTGGGTAGTTGACAAGTCCTTCATTTCCATCCTTTATGTTCTTGTCTTTCCTATAGATCTCTAAAAGACAGGGCTTTTCTGCTTCCTGTTTGGGAGTTGGTACCTTTAGCTGATACACTGACATTACTCCGATATGTTACCACAGACTAATGTATACACTTAAGTTTGAAGCAACTGATGATGTGTATTTGTTCACTTGCTTTGTGGTTTGTCCTAAAAGATGTATGTGCAAGTGCTGCTGTCTTTCTAGTCAGGGAGGTGGCACCTGGCCCTATGCTTTTCTGTGGGAATAGCTCTGCAGCTACTTGACCAGCTGGCCAGTCATCATCTTTAAAACAACTTGCAAAATTCTCATCCAGTACAAGTAGTTCGTAACTTGCTGTTTTCTCCTTCCTGCCTCCTTGTGTGGATCTAAGGAGGATAATTCCAGAAAATATAAACTCAGAGATTTTCTTATTTCAAAGGACGAGTAGTTTGTGTGCTTACTGACACTCCAGTGTGTACTGTCAATATTGCAGCAGCCTTTGTATCAAAGTTGTAATTCTGTCTCCCTATTTTTCTGAGTTTTCTTTTTGGAGGATCATAATATTTTAGTGACTCTATTACTATTAATGGGAATAGATTTTGGGGTGTTGGTTTTTAAGAGTCATAAGTACATGAGTTTTCTCTGAAGGGCAAGAATTGCTGGAATTCTGAGCTGCTAAGTTGGGTCAACTTGCACCCAATGGTTTCAGCAAGAGAAGTGAATGAGGTGTGTGGAAAATAAAGTACATACAATGCATGAAGCTTGTCTCACTTTAGAATTGTGTGATTGAATGCATAATATGTTCTGTGCTGTGTGTAATAAAGACTATTCCTTAAATACTAAGGGGAGTACTATGGTAACCTCCAGAAGAGTTTTTTTTTTTTTTTTTTTTTTTTTTTTTTTAAGTGTATGTGTATTCGTAATGATGACATTCTGTAATCAATCTAGAGCATTTTTGGTAGTGATGGAGTTCTGCAGAAGAGTAGTTGTGTAGTTGTCAGAGTAGTCATCAGAGACTACTTTTTTTGTTGTTGTTTAAAAAAAAAAAGTAGATATAAGTCTGAAAGTAATTTCAGGGATCAAGTAAGAAGTAAAGTGATTCCAAGGTGTAATATATATTAACAATAGACTTTTTAAGTTTTGAAAAAAAAAGTGTGAGAATTTTCTTATATAATAAACAGCAGCTTTATGTAGTCTTTTGGTTATCAGAGAAGACAGATTCTTACTAAGACTGTTAGGGAAGAAAAAGCAGATTCTGTTGTATAATGAATGCATTTTTACTTTTGTCTTGTTTCATGAAAATTCTTGGAACCTCTATTTGAGGGAGCCAAGCATTTCAGTCTGCTGCTTTTGCAGAAAGCCGCATCTTAGACTGTGTGACACAAGATGTTCTTCAATCAAGTTCTTAGTCTTCTAATTGCTTAGGCAGTATAGACCTTCACTATTACGAGCAGCCTGTGAGGGTTGGTATATATACATCTGATCGCTGCTGAGAATATTGAGGTATTTGCACCTTCTAAGCAAGTTTACACTAACTTTTCTATTGTTATGACCTCACTTTCCATAGGAAGAATCAGTAACATCAGCAGTTCTAGTGATGATGAATTTAACTTTTATGTGTGTTCAAGCCAGCTTTTACAGAGAAGTTACTCTTTCTCAGGATTTAAGAAAGAAATAGTTTTGACAATAGAAGAATTTTAGTGCAAGTGTTAACTTTAAAAAAGAAAAAAGTTTCCTCCCACAACTTTTAAGACCTTGAAAGCTTCCTAAAAAGCTTTTCTTGGGGGAAGTTGCAGCATATCTCTTTGTTAGCTAACTGCCTTATGCCAGATTCAGACTTCTTAATGTCTCGAATCTTATTTGTTGAATTGGAGTAAATATTAAACATGTTCAATGGGTGCTATTTAAAAAAAGAAAAGGGGGGGAGGGGATGGATTTCTACTGCTGCTACCCTTGGTATCCAGTGTGTATAACTGGTTTTAACTAATACCAATTTTGAATGAGCAGTCATCATTACTAAAAAATACGCTATATAATCAAAAGAAAGTATTTCAGTGTTTTACAACTTAAGGAATTATGTAATGCTTTGATATAAAGCAAGATGTCATGCAAAGCTTTAGGGTTTTTTTATCATGTCATAGAAGTTTATATATTACTTGGAAGCACTGAATTCCTTAGCTTCCCTCCCATAAATTCTAGTGGAAGGAAGATATATTTTGTTCTTTCAGTTGTAAAAAATTTAGAATAAGAAAACACACTTCATAAGATTACTTAGTGAAATATTCTGGCTAAGTATTTTAAGTTCCTTTACGTTCATGTTAGGCAACAAAATTACCTTGTTAAAATTCTGACTTTTGTATCAAAAAAACGTAAAGGCAAATTTAAAGTAATTTTATACTTGCCTTTACTTTATATACTTTTCTTTATAAGGGACAAATTTCAGTAATTGAAGTTTGGCTTTTTTCTTTTAATGAAAAACTAAATTGAGTTAAACTCCTTGGTTTAATGCAATTTGTGTTTTTGTTAACTAGCAGCAGAATTTCAGCATTTGCTACTTACTGGTAGAGAAGAAAAATCCCACAGCACTGCCAGTACAGGTTAGTTTAATCTGTAAGTACCTGATGTTCCTATTTGAAATACTCTGTTCAAATGATACCATGGAAGTACATGAGGAGGGGAATTTTGATTTCTGGTATGTGGATGTGTCCTTGCTATCTACTACTGTTTTCGGTAGTGAATAAATTACTTTTTTTTTTTTTTTTTTTTTTCCAAAAAGATCTGTAATCATTTTAACTACACCTGTGGACAGGTAATATTTATGGAAATTTTATGCAGAGCTGTGATGAGCAGCAAGCAGCAGTCTGCTGTTAATGAAAACCGTAAAGACCTGAAATTGAAGATAATTCTTCAGTAACATGAATATTACAAAAGAGGCCACTTTTTAAGCAGTGAACCAGTTATAGAATGATAGATTCATTCTTATTCTGGGGGAAAAAACATTGCTATTGGTAACAGTCTGTAGCAGTAATTTTAATCTTTGTTTGGATTTTTCTTTAGATATTTCTAATAACTGCTTCCTACCAACATTTATGCTTTGTTAAGCCAGAATTTTTTTTTCATTAGTCCATTTCAGTATTTTAAAGGCTACCTACAAATGTGGTTTTTGCCCAGCTGTTTTCTTTCTTCACAGTTACTGCTCTTCTGCTGTTTCTTCCTTTGTCCCATTTTGTATTTCTAGAAGTTTTAGCATTTTGATTTTTATTGTATAGTCTCCAGAGCATTTTGCAACTTAAGAAAGAAAAAATTTGCAGTTGGGTAAAAGATGCAACCTGCTCCAAAACTAGCTGCCTCCATTTATTCATTTATTTAAACTTAGTATACCTCTTCTCTACATGAGGCATGGAAGATGAAAGTTGTTTATGCTTCCTGTGCTCTGGCACACAGCTTGATGATAAGCTGTGAAACTTCCTGTGCCTTAATTTATTTTTCAAGGGTATTCACCCAGTGAATTTGAGAGGCTTTTGAAATTGGTGATGGATAAGTACTTGAAAATAGGATTCAAATATACTAGTGTGGTACCTAAATAGGAAGTTTTGTCAGCTCAACTAAATGATCCAGAGTAGTTTCATTAGTAGCACAGTAGACCTGACACTTCCAGCAATACAACTTGTTTTAGAATTTTGAAACCTTACACAACTCTGCAGAATTTGTCATACTAGCTTGTAAACGCATTATCAAAGGGAACATGTCTTTCTAGGTTTTAAATAGTTACGTTTCCTGACATTTTCTCTACATCAGTTTTCAGGCATCCACACTAAATTATGTTGTTGGTAAGAAAATTTGAATAATGTTAAGCAGGTGTTTTTTCTAGAAGGAAAAAATAGTGGAACATTGCATAATAAATTTTATAACTAATCTTTCTCTGTTTCTACTAAATGTTAATGGCAGATGTGCATGACTAAATGGGATTCTTTGCTATGAGACTGTTGTCCTGTAATAGAGCATGTGCATCTTTCTCTTGATTACTGCTGTTGAGACTTAATGCAGTGCTCTGTAAGTCAGGAGTAATTGATTGCTTTTGGCTGCTGAATTACTATGTGAAGTCTCAATTTTGACAGTGGTTGAAACTGACCTGCAGTACTTGTATCCAGCTTGGCAACGAATGGGAATAACTAAAGGATGCTGTTCTCTAGTATCTCATCACCAAAAAGTACAGCTCTTCAAGGTAGTCCTTAATACGAACCTTGGGAGAAGGTCCTCTCTTTATGAAGCTTCATGGCAATGAATTGTAGTACGTGCTGACAGAATTAAGCTATTTTCCTTTGAGACAGTACCAAAAAGAATAGTAGGGAGTTTGGCCTTTCTCTGCTGGATGAGCAGTCTTAGACTGTAGCTCAACTTTTGATCCATTGTTATGGCTGCTGTCCACTGTAGTGCAGTTTAGAAGTTTTCCCTCCCAACTCTGACATGCTATAGATGAACAGGGAGTCAGTTCATGCTGCTTGCTTCAGCTGTCTGCCTAAAGGCTCTGCATTTCCCCATAGGAGAGTCCATTTGCTGTATAGTGAACTCAAGACTCCTTACTGTTTTTGATTGCATCTTAATGTGTCTTAAAGTGCATGATCAGAATGTGTCCTCCCCTCTCAGTGTTAGTACAACCAGAGAAGTCTGTGTGCTCCTTTTTTTTTTTTTTTTTTTTTTAATCTTGCTTTTCTGTAAGTAGTATGAAAGAGATTGGATCACTGATCTTTTTCAAAAAACAAGTGGCAAATATTGGTAAGTTAATTCAGTTCCAGAAAGAGAGAGACTGGTAAGTAAGTGCATCACTTTAATGCATGCAAATAATAGCAACAGTAACTGTAGCTTAATTTTATAGCATTTAGTTTATAAGGAAGATTTGAAGAAAATACGGAGCTAACATCACCTGCATCTGTTGGAAACCTTCTTTAAGCATATATTTCAGGAATGGATAACTGACATACACACATCTATAATGTGTATCTACCTCTTTGTAACAGTCTCTGATTAAACATAAGTAAACCACTGTTCCTGTGTAGTTTTTTTTCCTGCCTTCTTGAGGACCTAATACTGCAGTGTATTTGTTAGTTGTTTCAGAATGTAAGTATAAAATCCACCTTCAATAATATTTCAATTTAAATAACTTGGTACTGGTTCTCTTGACTGTACAAGAAGTCATTCATATGAGCTTTATCTTAGAACAGATTCTTTTATACCTGTACAAAATCTTGACTTTCTGGTGTTGATGACTTTGCCCTGCTAGTCTGTTTTCCTTCTGAACTGACTATATAAAAAAAGTAACTGTGTAGGCTAAAGGGGTCTGGTAATGTTGGGGGAAGTATTTAATGGCATTTTCCTACTCTCTTGTAGAGGGAGCATGTAGTTAAGGAGTCTGCATTGAATGCTTTAGAGCAAAACACTGGAGAAATGATGTGCTAGCTTAGTTAGTAAACCAGACGAAGCATTTCATAACTGTGAGGATTCCAGCTTCTAAGGGTGAGAATAGATTAATAAGCAGTTCAGTCTTATTTAAGTACTACTGTTCGCTGTTTTCTCAGAGACAATAAAAGGAAAATTAATCCATGATCTTAATACTGTGCTTCCAGGAATTAATGATAGTAGTTTGAGTTAGATATATGAAATGAGGAGCTTAAAGCTGGGTATAGCACCGTTTAAAGTAGTTCAACAGGATGGGGAAGTTGTTCAGCCTGGCTTGCTCTTTGCTGGGGTTTGGGTCTTCTGGCCCTCCCAGTACTAGGGAAAACTGAGGGTGCATTTGTAAGACAGGGGAACCTCCTTGATGCTAAAAGATGACTACAGCAAGGAGCTTCATCAGCCAACTTGTAAAAGCACCACTGAATTTGATTAATCAAACTCTTTGGCAGTTTGAATGTGACCAGGTATAGAAGGGAGATGGATTTGTTCTTTATCTGCGCTGTCAGTTCCTGGTTCTGCAAGGCAGGGGGAGAGGGAGCAGAGTGCTAGTCTACAGGGGTAGGCTTTTTCTCCAACTCTTCCCTTTCCTGCTTTTATCAGGAAAAGGGGTGAGGGAGGCCTTTTGTTTATAATGCCTTGATGAGGCAAAGGATTTGGAATTCAGCCCTTTGCTTTTTAAGGGATAGAGTAGTTATTTAAGTGAAAAAAAAAAAAAAACTTCTTGCCACAGCATGTTAGTGGGTTGCATAAGCTGTTTTATAATTAGTGCTTTTACTTAGCTCTGTCCTTGTCAGTAACAGTTTGGGCATCCTGTTTCTGTCCTGTGCTATACCATTTCTAAAACCATTCTCATATCCTGTAGTAGGCTTTAGGAAAGCTGCCTCTGCCCAGTTAACTTTTTGGATCCCCAGTGGTGCATTGCGGTGAGGTGGGGGCTTTCTCTACCACCCCAGCAAAGTGTTTGCTCCTAGTAACTCGGCTGCTGTTGTGATCTGCATCTTCCTGGCACAAGTGTCCTGGGGAAAAGTTGCCTCTGTGCTTTACCAAAATGTGCCAGTCGTCTGGATTTCCCAAGCAAACAGTGCAACCCTCTAAGATTAGTTGCTTTGCTGTTGGGTCTCCCCAGTTGGCAGGGGAAGGAGACAACTATTGCCTAGCCAGCAAGTCACAGGCTTTCATCCTGTTTCCTGGGGACCAGAGGAGGGGGAAGGTGCAGACTAGATGCAATATTCTTTGGCTTTATCTTGTTTGAAACCTCACTTGTTGCTGCTCTAAATTCATTATGGTCTGCAGTTCCTTTTACAGGTGTTAGCTCTGCCCAGATCCTGACTGAAGTTGGAAAAACGAATCGGCCCCTTTTAATTGTTAAACTGTACCTTCTATACCTACAGGTAGGATAATTCAGCTCATGCAGAAATTTGAGTTCTGCCTAAATTTCACTGACACTGTCAACATCAAAGAGTGCAAAATTGCAACACTGACAGGTTTGTTTATTACTATAAGCTTAATCTGATGTAATGGTTACAGACAGTACTGACAACAACCTCCTTTGCATTTTTCAAGTTAGTAAATCAGACTGTTTTCAAGAACAGATACATACAAAGACATTTGCAGATATGTCTGAGATGATGCTCCAAAACATTTTTTCCAGTGTTGGAATTGTTTAGACTGTAAAACAGTAGTCTGAACAGTAGTCTGTGGTATCTGTTTAACTGTTCACCTGGTTTCACTCCCTTCCCCAGATACAGATACATCTAATAGCACATGTAATACATACAGGGAGAAACAAAGTAAATGATACAAAACTGAAGTGAGAGACTGGGTTGAGGGGAGGGAGATGTTTTTAAAATCATCACTGATGTGTGCGAAGTCACTCGAGTTGCTTGCTTCCTCCACATGCTTCTGTACTGGATGAGTTCTTGCAGTTGATCAGGATATGTATGCTCTGTACCTGCAGTGTTAACATGAGTGAAATATGCTAACCAGGCAGGGTAGTGTGTATGTTGCAGCTCGTTATTTTTTTTCTACTTTAAAGGGGATGGAGAGGGACTTTTAGCGAGCACAAGTTATTTTACTGTTCAAGGTAGACTAGAATTTTAAATCAATCTCTGGGCTGAGTTGAGAAGAGCACTGTTCTGTTTATTCCAGTGGTGGAACCGAGCTTAGCTTGCAGAGGAAATAATACAGTGAGGATTACTGCCCCCCCCCCCCCTTTGTTTAAACAGCATCTAAAATAATTTCTGGTAAGAAAAAAACGGAAAGTGCTTTAGACAAATGTTCTTGATGCTCCACCAGCCCCTTCTCAGCAATGCTGAAGCTTAGAGTTAGGCCACCACTTGCTTTGAAATCTAGCAGAAGCCTTGTGGAGCAACCTGTGTTGGGCTGTAATGGGCAGCGTTGCCCCAATCCACAGGGTGCTGAGCAAAGTAGCCGACAGCTGAGCCCTGCTGGCTCTTGTGCAAGATGCCAGGTGGTGGTGGTAGGGATCATCCATGGGGGGGGGGGGGGAGAGGGTGCTGCAAGGGATGTGGCCCAAGGGTTGCTCTGTTCTGGTGGAAGCTGCTTTGGTGGCTGTGGCAGGTCCTGGCTGGCCAGCCCCACACCATCACATGCGCTGTCCCTGCTCAGGAGGCAGCATAGACTTTTAGACTTTTTTTTTTCTTCTTTTCTCCTTTAACTAGGCAAAATTCTCCCAGTTTATCTCCTGCCTTATTTGCTATTTACTTACTCCAGGCCAGCTCACCAAAGTACTGAAGAAAAGAGTTTGCCAGTGTCACAAACCGGCAGTGGCTGCTGTTACTGTGGGGCACAGCTGCTGCGCTGGTAGGGGCAAGGTGAGTCATGCAGCCATCCAGGTCCTGCGGATAAAGCTAAGACTTATGGGCTGGATTCCTCCTGTAAACCACCTGGTTGTTTGTTGACTTTCACAGTTTATTTGTGGGAAAGCTCCTTGCTTGCCTTATGCTTCCTTACTCCAAGGGAGAAGTACCAGTGCCAGGTAGTTGTAGGGTGTTGTTTTTTTTGTTTGTTTGTTTGTTTGTTTTTGTTGTTGTTTTTTTTGTTTGTTTGTTTTTTGCACTAACCACTGATCCATGCTGACTGGGTAATGTGATGTGGGGGATTTTTGAGGCCCGACCAGCTGGCACAGCAGTGATGTACTCAGTAACAAGGTGTGTCAAGAGACTTTTAGGGAGTTGCCCTTTCCATCTCTATTGCAGCATGTCAGCGCTGCATGTGCGTTAAAAAGCTTTGCAGAGTGCAGTGACTGCAGCCCTGCCAATCCTGCCTGGTCACCAAGAAGTAAGGACGGTTAGAGTAATAAAGTGAGGCTTCAGGATCTCCAGAGGGCTCTGTACTTGCTCTTCTCTTTTAATTCTCTGCTTCCCTCCCTCTGCAACAAGCAGAGAAGTTCTCTGGCTTTCGTCTTGCTGCTTGCCTGTCAGTTGGGATAGCAAACACCCACGCCTCACTATTGTTTTAGTAGTACAGAGAACCTCTGAATAGCAGGAAGACAGGGTTTTTTTGAGCAGGCCACTAAAATATGCCTGTGATGGTTCTCTGGACTGGCAGCAGTAGCTGGTGCTCTCTGCTGGAGGCCCAGGGTAGACATGGGCAAAACTCACTTACCTTTTCCAGTCCTGGTTCTGGAAGCTATGGCATGAAGGGAGTCTGGCTTATTTCCTCAGGCACACACAGTCACTAAAAGTAGACCTGTTTTCCAAGTCTGTGTTGTTTGAGTACAAGTCTTTATTTAGTAGAATTATAAAAGAAAGAACTTTATATGAGAAGTACAAAAATATGAAATAGGCTTTGAATCTTTTTTTAGGTAAAACTACCTTTTTTCAAGCTTTAGAAACATGTAACTTGCACAGTTTGGCATCTTAAGTAAATAGTTGCTCTCATACATTGCAAAACTAGGAAAAAAATTCCAGTGAAGTAGCTCCAGAAAAGTGGCTGTATGTACCCATACATAAAACCGTCAATAACTTACTAGTTTAAGACTTGATGGCACAATAAGAGAGATTTAACTCCCCCCACTTTGTAATCTTCCCGTTAACTGGAATAGACAAATGTATTCCATTGAAAGATGCAGTATCACTTTTCTTCTTCCAGTTGTTACAATATGATTAAATACAAACAAAAAGGATTCAGAAAGATTTGGCATGCTTTATACTTGTACCACTTGGATTTACTACCACTTTGTAGTAAAAATTAAATAAATATAAATATGTTAAATAAATATATTGCAAAAGAACACCCCCCCACTTGTATCATATTAGAATTCAGCATTTCTTAATGCTTCACACACACTTAATGTTTTGTCACAGCTTTAGGGCCAATAAAAAGAAATACTGCATCTTTAAAAACAAAGGCTTCCCTTGGACATAATTAATCAACCAGTACAGCTCATTTTCTAATGAGCTGCTTTTACAGCTTTATCTTGCCTGTTAAAAACACTGCTATGATTTCACTGCTCTGTACATCTTTCATTGCTTCCTATTTACTTTTTTCCCCCCCCATGACTCATCTTACCTCTGGATCTGCAACTGACAACCCGTCTTTCTTTAGTAGAAAGTAAGGAACACTTGCAGTAGATAAATCATTAGCCTCTCACAAGCAGCTAATAGCTGACATCAATGTATAAAAAGTTTTTTCTGTAGATCTGTTCTGAAACAGATCTAATTCAAGTACTCTTCAAGCTCTTCTGTGAACACTGGTTGATATTTTAAAAATAAGCCTTATTTTCAAAGTAAGTAAACCTTTTAACTGATTTTTCTAGTCTATTTTTTTAGAACTTCATTGTATCTGTTTGAGGGACTAATTTTCCAGGGCAGTTGTGATAATTAAAAAGAAACTGTATTCTCTTTACTGTTTTTGGATAATTAAAAGTGATTCGCTTTCCAATCACTGCGGTGTGCCTAAAGCAGACAGTGGCAGTAGTGCAATGGCAGGGTCTGGTGATTTGGTACAGCTAAAAGGCTCCTTTTTTGCAGATCGCAATGCCTAGTAATTATATGATTTCAATCACTGTACTTTGATTCTATGCAGTAAAATACATGAGTTATAAAATCAACTACAGTATAGGGATAATTAATGATGGTTATATCCAGATTTTGCACTCTTATTTTCGCTGTCTTAAAAACTCTGTTGGGATAACTCCATCATGAGGGTTCACTGCTTTTCTGAAGTTACTACTTACTCTTGGGCTCCTACCATCTCCTGATCCAGCGCAGACAGTACAAGGCACTTCTTGGAAGCTTGGTTTCCTCAAAGAGAGAATTCAGCTCTTCGATGATCCCACTTTTCCCTGCTAAAGGTAGGCCTGTTTCACAGCCCTGTGCTTGGAATGTCGGTCCTAGAGAGGGGAGGTCCATCTCCCTTTTTTCAAACAGTGTCTCCTGCAAGACTCTTCTCTGCAGAGTCCTGATTATAGTAATGCTGAAACAGTCTTTCTTGGCAACATATTTGCATAGCTTTGTAGGTATGCAGGAGCAGGTGAGGGAAACGAACTGTAAAGTAACATACAAAATCATCTGGGATGGAGCCCAGGGTCTCCTGCACTTCAGGAGGCAGTTCTCTGTAATGGTGCTTCTGTAAAAGAAAAACGGGGAAAAGCTCAATCACAGGTTGTTTAAGGTTACTCTTTTAAACTGATCTGTCTGAACAAAATGCATTTTCCTAGATAAAGGGAGTTGTAAACAAGCTCAAACCTAAAACAGTAAAACAGACTGGCAACAAAAAACAAGTGGAGGCACATTACATGTGTATGTTGCTTACTCAGCCAGAGTTCCAGTGCTTAAGTTAGTTTGTACATATATATTCTCATTAGAGGCACTTAGGATATGTACCAAGCAAAGTCCTTTACCTTATTTCTCATTGCCCTCAGAAGATCCCGTACTGAGCCTCCTTTATATGATCTGAATTTTCGAAGGTCTGGGGAAAAAAAAACATAGTATCAAAACACAAAGTTTTTATTAAGTCACTGGTCCCCAAAACAAGGTACGCATGCCCACATTCATGAATGTTTATAGATGTTTCAAATATATTTTTATATACATTCAATCACACAAATACTTTGACAAGTAAGTAAAGATCATGTGCTACAACCGAGACAAAGCCATCATTACTTTCCTGTCCCTGCAAACCAGGAGAAACACTGTCAGAATACAATCTCATTACCTGTCTGAAGAGGAACAGTGATGTGTTCTCTCCAGTCCATTTTTACCACCTCTCTTCCTCCTCTTTCTAATTGCTTGACAATTGGACCATCTAAAGATTCTTTCTCTATTCGGTCACTAACATCCTGGAAGAGACATTCCAGTTACTAGTTTTACTTCCAAACTTTTCTTGACAATTTAAAATTGCTTCTTCTGGCCAGTTAGAGCATGTCTTGGTACTGGAGTGATAATTGTATTTCACGACAAAGTACAATACAATGGATTATGCTTGGGCGTGGGGGAGAGAAGCTTCTGAGATGATGTTTCACCATCTGCCAAAGTCTTTGTATTGCAGAAAGATCCTCAAGTCATCAGCCCGTTCCCACCACAAATCAAGGTTAACGACACCTGTTCACCACAGTGGTCTACCCTGTTCTTAAAAACCTGCCTAGCAAAGTGTCCCAGTGTGTTGCTTCCGTAACTACTAAAGAAAGACCTTCCTCACTCAAATTTGAAGTCGATAATATTGTGTCTTAGCCCCAGAATACATGATCGTCTGTAAGACTGAACCATTTTCTTAAAGATACCACCTAGGTATTACAACTCCGCTTCCTCTTACCTCTTCATACATACAACATGTAAGGTTGTGGATTCTATTTCCAGCATCCACCAAGTTAGGAGAGACTGAATTAAAGATGTGAAAAATGTCTAGAAGAGTCCTTAGAACTGAAAGGATTGAAAAGGGTCAAGACAAACCTGAAAAAACTGGAGCTGTTTTTCTAAACTCCAAAAGAATGGGTGTTTTAGCACACAGCTGGCAGACGGACGTTTCTGAGGGTCCATGTTTATCATTTGCTCTATTAAATCACGAGCAACTATGTCTTCTGCAAGGAAAAGGGTGATAATTCATAGGCTGTACGGAAAGCTAATGTTTTGTATCTTTAGGAAATCATTCTGTTCTCTACTACTTCCAATACAATCCTGACTGCTTGGCCACACTAGCTGAAGTGCCACCCTCGTATGTACACTGTACAATCACCAGAAAGTCCATAGTGGTGAATTAGTGTTATGAAGATCAAAGTTCAGCTCTTTCCTACCCCTTAAATACATGAAATAAATAAATAACCCTAGAGCAGTCAAGGCTGCAGTGCTCAAAATTTTGCATCACTTCTCTGCTTTGAGGCAGTAATTTCAAGACCTTTAAGAGCTTTTAACTTTTCTGTGGGAGTGCCTCTGTATAATAGCATAACCTTCACCATTATCCATGGGGGGGGCGGGGTGTCACTGTGGTTTATAGTTTTTCTGTTGTTTCTATTGGTTATTTTTAACACTCAATGAAACTTCACTAAACTCCCGTAGCACTTCATGTTTTCTTACCATGTCTGTCTGCATTTAAAGCATCCAAGCTGTATGCACCAAGCAGAATGTTGGCTTGCCGCTGTAGAGATTTGCCGAAGGGATGACTGCCTTCAGATACCACATAGTAGAAGACACAGCCAGCTGAAAATATGTCCACAGTATATGTCTGCAAATAAATAAGCTTTCATAGCAATAACATCATTTTTCCCCCCCTCCCCTGAAGAGTTTAGGCCATCATCACAAAGTGGTTATTTGTGCATCATCTGAGGGCAGGAAATTTTCCAGAACCACGTTTTGCTGTATGGAACGTAAGCAATCGGGGGGGGGGGGGGGGGATCACTATCGTTAATGTAGCTGCAAGCTAGCATGAATGCACAGGCATTACAGGCCTTGAACACTTATCTTTGCCTGTGACCAGGCACCACCCCCCCCCCTCCCCCCACTCGCCCTGCACTGCCCTCTCTTCTCGCAGGAGGAGCCTGAAAGCTGGAGACTTACTTACAGGGTTCTCTTTGCAGTCTTCACTTAGCATCTCTGGGGCAATCCACCCCTCAGTGCCTGGCACGCCCGACCGCCGGCTGAAGCTGTGCCGGCCCACTGCCAGCTTCTTGCACAGGCCGAAGTCTGAAATCATTGCTTTGACTTTCCCGTGAGCATTAGGCATCGAGATGAGGATGTTATGGGGCTTGAGGTCCCTGTGGACTATTACAAACATTGGTTTATTCCCTCTAGGCAATCCCAGTGATATATGCAAACCTTTAATGTGGCTCCATTACAATCGGTTCACAAGGCTGGACCACTTTTTGCTAAAGTCTTAATCTATCATCTTTGGTAGAGGCTCATCACAAACATACTCTTTCTTTAGTCTGTCACCATTCTCTGCACCAAAAATGCAGAGCCCTGAACAAACTACTAACTTTAATACTCATCAGCTGTTTTACAGGCAGAGGGGTCACTGCATCAAACAACTGCTGGAACAAAAGCTACGACTTGCTGCCAACATAAGGTCTTAGCCACAAGGCTCTGTGCTACTCTGAAAACAGACTCATAGAGCAAAATCATGAAGGGAAAAGGAAGGGCAGTAGGAAGGGAGGAAAGAAAGAATGGAGGAAGTAAGCAAGGGAGGGGGAAAAGAGAGAGAGAGTGTGTGTCTGTCCGTCCATCCTGGGAGGAGAACACAGGTGCTACAACTCTTCACAGATTAAATACGCAAGCTCTCACTACCACAGCAGCTTATCTTCCTATCTGCATTTCATACTGAAACAAAGAGTTATTCGTACCAATACTGAGGGAGTGCAGGTAAGCAAGACCAGATGTTGTCTGCTGCAGGAGAGCGATGGGTTGTAAGCCATGGCAACTGAAGGCCTTCTGCTCAACGTACTATAAATTACAACAGAAAGACAGATGATAGAGCTACAACAATGCTTATCATTAGCCTCCATGTAAGCCTCCTAATAAGCTCCCCCCCCCCAAAAAAAAAGACATCAAACTAGGAAAACTGCAGGCAGTCTAATCTTAGCTGGTTACAGACTTGCAAGTGCCACTCTGAAAAGATGATCTCTGATCATCAGTCAGAGCTAGAATTCTACATATCGCTGCACCCACAGAGGCAACAGTGTAGAAGGATTTCAAAGTCCTGATGGTAGGAGATGCAGGATGACTAAGATAGAAGAGTCCTTCACAAGAAGGAAAAGGAAAGGACAAGAGCTTCTGGCCTTCAGTCAGTAGATGGCTGCAAAGATATTTCTGAGAACACCACTGTTGTAGGAATATGTAACGGTCACACAGTCAGTGGTGAGAACACCTGGAACATCTCCTGTGACACACTCTTCAACAACATAAGCTAAGGAAAATGAAAGGCCTTCCAGGGAGAAGACGCTCACAGGTTCTTTAGGTTTGTTAAGTGACCCATCACCTCCTGTAAGGTGGCGGCACACAGCTCAATGGCTATGTACTGAAACTGCCGGTCCTTCTCCGTGCAGAAATAGCGGATCACATTGGGATGCTCGTCTGATTCTCGCAGCAGCTGCACTTCACGGTCTGCAAAGCTGAAGCACTCGGGGAGAATTCTTTTCACTGCAACATCTCGGTTATCAAATGTCCCCCTGCAGACAGGAAACGACACAAATGTTTTAGACTCTCTGTACAAAGCAGGTAAGCAAGTGACAACACAAGGCATTTTGCAGAGGCGTATTAGAAAAGCATTCCTATGTTGGCAACATCTATTTTGTCATTAAACCTTTATTTACTGAACATTTGCAAGGGAAATATTTTTGCTAGTGAAGAAACACTGCAGGAAAATATTCCAGACACACTCAATATACTTCTTTAAAATTTCCATTTCTGTTCAAATTGTTAAGTATTTTTTTAAAAAGAAAATCCTAAGGCAAGTAAGATATTAATTGATCTGTTTAAAGCTGAATGCAGACATTGTTTTCTACCTGTAAACAATTGTTCCCTCAGCTCCATGTCCTAATACATCTTTTGGGTTAAATGATATCTTGCCAACCATCACTCTGTTTGTATCTTCATCTGAAAAGAAAACAAACACACAGGACTGTTTTAGGATGGATAAAGCCAGCCTTTTGCAATTCTGCGTCCTTCTAGGCCAGGATGTAAAAATCCTTTTGCTCACATTGAAATTCACAACACCTATAATCAAAACAAATGTACATCTGCATTTTAGCACTTATGCTGAACCACCAAATATTTACAGGTGACCAAATAATCCAACATATTCAAACACACACTGTACACACTACCTGAGACAACTCGCAGTCTGGAACGGTCATGCCTCAGACAGTACAAGAAACCAGTGGGTCTCAGAAGACAAACGCTCTCTAGCTTTTGGAGACGTTTTAGTGAATTCAGGAAATGCAAAATGACAGTTACAGAAAGTGGGTTTACTGGTAGTTCCCCTGGATAGCCTTTGAAGGGACAAAAGAGCCCACAAGAGGTCAGGCAGTACAGCAAAGCAGATTCTGTAATTCTTAGCTCTCGATTCCAGTTAATGATACTTATTTTTATATAAATTAATTTTTGTCCACTGGTGCCTGAATTTTGGCTGCTGTTTTATTTTCTGTGTGCAGATGAACTTCACTGTTTACTCAGGAAAACCATATAATGAAGTTTAGCAGAATAGGCCTGAGGTGGACAGGACTGTTGGTTATTATTGGTAGGAGCTAGTGGTGGAAATTCACCTCTTCCTGGAATGGCTACAGAAGATAAGCACATACCCCCACAGACAACATAAAATCATCATATGGCAATTACTACCTGGAATCTATTTCTAAAGCAGGTACTTCTGCTCAGCCAAAATCAGGACATGACACACCTGCCTACTGTTTTGCAAAAGCTCAAACTAAATGAGCATGATGGTCTTTTTTCAGCCTTGTGATCTATGTAGTATCGTAAGTTTTTTCATGGTCTTTTTTCAGCCTTGTGATCTATGTAGTATCGTAAGCTTTTAGCTGTTTGCTACATTACCATACAGGCTGGAGAAATGGAGTGAAAAGTAAAATTAAAGAAAAAAAATCAACTTTACCTCCCTCTTCTTGCTCAGTAGAAAGACAGCTCCCAACATCAGATGTGGAGATACTGGAATACGCAGAATGGTTTGATGCTCTGGGGGACAGATTTGGTGTGCTGGTAGCTGAGCTCTCTGTCCGTACGTAGGAGGTGTCCAAGAAATCTGCTTCTGGTGAGAGATCACTGGGAGCACTGAAGGGCAGGTGCTGTTGCTGCAAGAGCTGTATCTTCTCCTCCAGCTGATGCTGTCTCTGTTGCTGCTGATGTGCACTCTGTGAGAGCAGAGAGAGAGCCTCAGTTCCACAAGTGAAGGTGTTTCTCGTAGTCCTGTCACACAAGGGAACTCGACAGCTATTAGGGCAGGTAGGGGAAATTTTTCATGTTACCGCACCAGCAGCTAAGTAGCCTGTGGAACTGACGGGGCTTTTGCTCTCATGTCCTCAATTTCATTGTGAACTCTCAGCGCAAAGCTGAGAAATCGTATCAGCTGGTTAATGAATAAAGCAAAGGCTCACTGCTGCTAGGCAGACTAGGTGTCTTTACACCACAGAAGGATAAGGGGATCCAAAAGCCAGAAAACCTGATAAGAGGTTCAGGTGAGGAAGGGAGGAACGAAGCCAATGGTGTTAAAACATGTCCATGAAAAGAGTAACACATATAAAAACCAGAATTAGTGGAATGTATAAAAAGAGCTCAAGAACTGGCACTGTCATGTCACATATGCAGCCTCTGCTACCCACTGCACATCTGGGAATTATCAAGGAGCAGGAAAAAGCTCTGTAGGGGGCTATTTCCTAACCCCTGAATCACTTCTAGGCTAAGCTGTCAAATGTTACCCTCTCTCCCACAACTCACAAAAACACCAAGCTAAACAAGTGTTACCATCGGGTACGTGATGATAAAAGCCACCCAGCCCACAAGCAGGAAAGTACTGAGAATGATTGTGGCCATGTCTTTTAACATAGAGTCTACAGGAGCCTCTGGCCGATGGACGGGCCGAGCAGGTTTCTCCTCAATATCCTTCGGAAAAGCCGGAGGCGCTTCTGTTGAGGAACCTTCAACTATGTCAATAACCTAAGAGGCAGAGAAAGCTCTGTTAGTTCAATGTCTTCATGGATAATAGACAGTTTCTAATCCTACCAAAGTCAAAGAAAGCTTTGCATGTGGAAGAAAAGCAGATGAAAGTCCTAGTTCTGAAATAAGGAATGATACATTTTAACAGTGATACTACATGTCAAGTACATGAAAACACTGCCACAGAAATGTGAAGTAATTCCATGTAGCTTTTCTTTCGACTCCCTCCCCAATTTCTACTCTTTCTCCTTATTCCTCAATGAACCAGTAAGGTTATCATCACAAACCTCTTCAATAGTAGCTTTATCAGAGTCAGCTGGAATCACATTTTCAGGCCTTTTAGGTAAGTTGCTTGGGAATTTCTCCAGGATCTTTGTAGGGGCGGACAATGGTGTTTCATGGTGCCCTTCAAATAAAACACATTTGTTAAAATTAAAAAAATCTCCTTTTCAGAAAGTTATCCTTCATTTTAAACATCTCTGCTGAACAGCATACATAAAACTGATTTTAAAAAAGCTTGAGAACACTGCAGTACAAGAACTCAAACATTTTTTCCTCTGTTGTGCCCCTACAGTCGCAGACCTCCTTCACGGTATAGTGACCTGAACAACTCTGTGCTCAAGCACTGGCTGTGGATTTGGTTCCTGAGGGTCTCTGTGACCATTTGAGGAACACGCACTGGAATGCTTCCCAGCCGGCTCACTTTGAAGTTAGTTTTATTTTTTGATGTGGCCTTGAGGGCGAAGATCATATTCCAGGGCCTAAATGGCTCTGACTGGAATGGGTTGTGCTGCACACGAAGGAAGCAAGAATTGAATCGCGGCTTAGCTGCAATTGCTCCTTGTGCTCTTTCAGCCTGTGCCGCGAAAGCGAGAGGAGGGAGACGCTACTGTGCTCCCGGCTTTTGTAACTGGAGCAGACAGAGGAAGACTCCTGCTCCTGGAGAGAGCAGGGCAGAAAAAAGAGGACAGAGATTCAGGGCCAGGGTCATCGAGCGCAGAGGGCTGGGCATGAGTCGGAACTGTTTAATGAGAGCCTGCCTACCGTGAGAGCTGAGCAGTATAAAACAAAGAGGAAGGAACGACAGAAAAAGAAAGGCAGTAGTTAAGGTAGCTGAAAGTTACATCTCTGCCAGAGATCATACCATATATGATATATCACTTAATTATAAAATTTACATCACTTAAAACAACTAAACTGCAGAAGATTCTTAATTTCTGAAGAAAAAAATGTAAATACCCTGGAAAAACAGTTCCTAAATTTCGGGAAATGGGGGACACAAAACAGGCTGACGTTTTATTATTAATAGCTTTAACATCTATGCCTTAATACCTCCTCTGTGAAATGGGGAAAACATTACCCTCTGATGATGGCAAGAATTAAGGTCATACTATGCATGATTAAAATGTCCAATAGAATTTAAAAACCAGAATACACTGCATACAGTAAATAAACTAAATAATTTTCACCCTTCTCTGGATGAAGGGGCAAAATACATATTAAACATCTTTCCATCTGTTGAGCAGAGCATTCTTCATTCTATGCAAGGGATAAAGCAGGAGCTTGGAAAAAAAAAAGCGTGCGGTTGTCTACTTACGGACATTAGTGCAATTCATACGCAAAAGAAGAGGAATTAATATCGCACATATAACGATTGCTAGAATTCAGTAATTGCTGGGCACTCCAGGTAGTCGTTTGAGCTGCGCTTTACAACAGTTCAGAAACAGCTCTGAGGTGTGGATTATAACTGTCCGTCCACCAGATGGCAATAGGACACTGCCGGGGATGCAGACAAGGGCCAAGTAAGGGACCTCGGATACCTATTAAAAGCCAGTCGTTCCAATAGTTGAGTCTGTTCTTTTCTTTCAGTCTGCCTGAGAACTTTAAATCCGTACTGGGGGTGATAACACACTCGCCACTATCTTCAATTGTGACTCCTTCTGTCTTTGGACCCTCTAGTAAGGGTATGGCACTGCCGCGGGGCTAGAAAGAGAGATCTGGTGTTACAGTTGATGAAGCACTGTGTCTCTACAATATTTAAGAACTCAAGTAAGTAAAAAATGTAGGTCAGAATGTATGGACAAGCAAAAATTATATACTGGCAGCAAAATGACTGAAAGTAAATACTGCTTCCATTACATCCTCAGCCACTGCTCAAACAACCTTGGACATTAGACCTGTTTCCCTTCTAAGTTCCATGTTGCCTAGGAGATGAGATTACCCTCTCTTTTTTTAGAAAAGTGAAACAGGCTCTGTTCCTATTTCCTACCTGGAAAGCTACGGGGTGAACTAAAAATTAAAACTACAGTGCAGTCTCCTATCTAGGGGAAGTTACTTTGATGAACACAATGGCAATTTTATCATCATTGACCACATGCTGCAACAATAGCATAAAGCAACTCTGGTCCACTCTGTTAAGCTTGCCTGGCACAATTCCAGATGAGCTACAATTATGCCTTTGCAGCATTTGAAAAGCTTCCCGAAATATGGTCATGCATTCTAAGGCTGTTAATTGCTTCATCCAATATTCAATTTGTCATGCATTTTTCAAAAGCAAATTGCAATTTCAGAAAAGATTTCTGGAAAGCATTGTATGTCATGATTATGATTTTTCAAATGAAAAAAATGTAAATGAAAATGTAGATGAAAAATTACAGCCTTCAGTGTTTTATTTTTTTAGGTTCTCTTTTCAGATAGCAGATCAAACTTGTTTGAGTACAGGTCCAGCTTATAACGTGTAATATTTTGTCTTTCATTAAAGATAGAATAGTGTATTTATAAAGCCATTTTATTTAGGAATGTATATTATGATTTAACAAATCTTCAAATTCCATGTGCAATCAAAATATTCCTGTTCGTGCTGCACCGTGGCAAATTCTCAAAGAAATTAGTTCATTATATAATTACTGGACTTTAAAATAATTCTGTACATTCTGATAAAAGTATGTTCCAGTTTCCTTCTACATCTCTCTAACTCAAAACACACTTTTTCTGCTATCGCAAGGCTCTGGTTTTTTAAAAAAATCTTGTCTATGTTTCCATTTTACCTTTTCTTAAAAATAATTAAAAAAAGATATATATTAATTCTGTAAAGGGACTTTTCAGAAGGTGTCATTCAGTTCTGGCAGCTCCCTACTTACCACAACAGTTACTCCTTCATGCACCATTGACGGCGATGCATACAAACTTGTGGAATATTTTCCTACATACAGAGTTGGACTAGAAAACAAACAATATATGTTAGACAGAAATAGCCAAATGTACTTTTCACATTCTTAGCTAAAATCTTGGTAACATAATCCTTCTGATATAATGCATGAGTTTCCAAAAATCATCAATATTTATTTTTTGAAAAGACTAGGTCTATAAATTCTTTTTAAGTACTGCTGTACTATCAAGCCACTCTCTTTAATTATAAAACTTTGTTGATTGAGGACTTATGTCACAATTACTCATCTGACATAACTCAATTCCTATTTCTGCCTTATTCAGTAAGTGATATTTACCAAAATGCTATATGCCTAAATGAAATGTTCCACATTATAAAAACTTTTCCTTTATTAATTCAACACAGAACACTTATTCATCTGATAGAAGTTATGGATATACATCTGCTAAATTTCTAATAGGTTTTTTTGTCTCTTCCTTTAAAGAGTAAGAGAACAGATATGACATACAATAAAGACCGGAGAGCTAGGGCTGCTCTTACGTGTTCTTTCCACCATCTTGGTGGAAATGACTGTAGATCATTAAATGTATGAATATAAATAAGGTTTTAATGACAAAGCCCAGTCAAATAGACAGTGAGAACATCAGGAATATTCATGCTCACGTTAACTTGCTCTTGGTCTCTGTTTCCTTTGGGAAAGGATATTTCCACTTGGTAATGTGTCCAACCTCCCCAGACATGAATGTCAAGTAGCGCAGAGTTTCTATCCCCACGTTTGTGTGCATTACTTTCCGTAATCCTTCACGTTGCCAGATGTAAAAAGCTACCACTGGAGAAGCGTAATTTTGAATCCACAGTACGTCCCCAGACTCACTGTCTACGGTGACCACCAGCCCATCTCCGTTGGACACAAAGTGAGACATTTCTACAATATACAAATACACAGGAGATTATCCGGATTGCTGTTTACAGGCAACTTTAATAACACACATTAGTGTTTCAAGCCTTGTGTTAACTAAGTAGTCTATTACACCTTACATTGCCAGAAGGGTAGCTAATCAGCGACTCAGCTGTTAGCAACTGATAAAAAATCAGTTCTCTCACACATTAGGAAGTGTATTCCACACATCTAGCTCATCTCTTCAGCATGTGACAGCAAGGATTTACAGATGTCACTGTACTAAACCTGTGGATTAATTAACATATAAGTGCGCCACTGTCACAAGCTGAAAGGGGAGCCTCCGGGGGTGACTAGGAAGTCCCTTGCTGCAAGCTCATCCATATTTGCTCAGTGCCAGATGCAGGAGACTCACTCAGTGCCTGCTGCAAGAGCAGCGACCTGCAGACCTGCTCCGTGCTCAGTACCTACAAAAGCAAAGGTAGGCGGCCCACGTGCACTCCACTTTGATTAACCTTGCTTAGAGGCAATTCAAAAGCAAAAGATAAGCCAACGTTTTAAAGATACCAAGATAAAATCCAGTATCATGTGTATTTAGTGTTGATTATTCCAGACCCTGAGAGAAGGTACCGTTTGTTCTTGTTTTTTTAAAAAAGGAAAGCTCCAACAGTAGGAAAGGAAATGCAACTTTACTCTGTAACACAGGTTTGCCTTAACATAACGGCATCTTTTATCTGTGCAATAGTTCTGTCATGTGACAAAATATCTACTAGGAACCAGAATCAGAAGCTTTCTACTTTTTATCTCATTGACCTGACATACAATTCTATTTTTAAACTCAAATTGCATTTTTATAGGCACTAGATCCGGACTCAGCTGTAATGACGTAGCCCTGAAACGTAAGAGTTAACTCTTCAGGACCCTCCTTTCCACTTAAGAGCTTTAAATAAAAATGATCTGCAGCAGTGCTATTCACTCAGCACTTAAACCACAAGCAGTGAATGCTAGGCAGATTACATCATCTTCTTTTTAATTAACTTGTTGAACCTCTACTTTATATGCAAAATAACTCAATTTTATACAACCATGAATAGTGTTTCCTTAATTAATGTTATTAATTTTGATGTTAGTATGCATATACTTTTAGTATCATAATAAAAACACATTTTGGAATTCTCAGATGGGATACAGATCACTGCTGTTCACAATTATCAACACTAATACAATTCGCATTCCTTCTGCAGCACCCAGCTGGTAAACACTACTATTGCAAACACGATTTAACCTTCTCAAACTCTGCAGGAGATAACATTTGCCCCCCTTTTACATGCCTGGAAATTGAAACACAAAGATCTCCAGAATCACACAGGGTATCTATAGTTAAGCCATGTAATGACCTCTTACTTCAGGAGACAAGTTAAATGCCTGAAACCTACTGAGCATTCAGATCTATGAAGACACTCCAGAATTAAGTGACTGAAAAGGTTTATTTTGTTCCTCCTCTTGCAGAACAAAATAAACAAAGAAAAGTCACTTCTCCAAGTCTCCTCTAAGCGGATCAGATCAAGTGAAACCTACTGCTTCCTGTACTTCCAATCCAACACTGGAATCTCAGTACTTCCTTACAAGCCAATTCCTGTAAATCCATATTCTGCGCCCTCCCCCGCCCTGAATTGCCAGAACCCTTATTTCAAAGCTGGAAGGTCCCTTTCCGGGTGGGCTCAGACCTCTTGTCCCAGCAACACATGTGCCAACAGCCTGGAACCATGCGCTGCCTGGGCAAATAACAGACAACTCTAGAGTCTGTGTAACAAGTTTTTTCTGAGAGTACACAGTAGCTTAGGTTTGTCTCCTCTCCTGCCATTTTTCACTAAATTTCTAAGTGTCATATCTTCAGGATCTGTACTTTCTTCAATTGAATTTAGCTGAAACTAGCCAAAAGACTCAAGGCATTAAGCCAAGCAGAGGATAAAAAGTGACAGATCAAGAACTGCACAAAAATTAGAGATATGGCATGAACTACTAATTATAGAAAAAGTCAGAATATTTTTCTTGTATGCAAAACCTACGACCAATACATGAAAATTTAAGACAGCAATTAAATTCTTACTGTATTTTATGTCTTCATCGGGCAGAGTAGCTGCATAATCAAAATAGGTAGCATTCCATCGCAACTCCTTCTTCTTAGTGTCATACATTGTGATTGTGTACTCTGTTTAAAAAATATACAGTCTGTGAAGCAAAAAAACCTATGAGAGAATAGAATCCATCGCCTCAAATGTGAGACACCCTCAAAACACCACACACTACTTAATGCTCTCTGCATTTCATTCCCCTAACATCATGATAAACAAACATCTCATAGATGTTAAATATGATACCCCATCTACTCATATACTGACCTACAGGAATCTCAGAAGAAAAGCATAGCAAGCAGTTGCTGCCCATGCTACCAGAAGTTTGGTTTTAGTGCATGATGACTTCTGATATATTTTAATTTATGAGTTTTCAAACCCTGCACTGAGAATTCAATACTTATGTTCTGTAACTGAGCTGGCACACTTAAAGACTATTTCAAGAACACATTCATGTAGAGGTATCTTTCTACTCTTACAAAGAGTTAATATTTTTTCTGTATAAAGTTTTAAATTATCATTTACAAAAGATATTCAAAGAAATTAAGTAAATTCGAAAACTTGAACTGATCAAAATCACTTGTTACACTTCTAAACTTAAAAAAAAATCCCACTCAATAATGAAAAGAAAACAAGAAGCTTTCTTCTAAGCTGCAGGGAAAAAAAAGCATATGACCTGTTCTCCCAAGATACAGGAGGGATGTTGATGGGCAAAGGCTTTCTGCAAATGAAGAAGTCAAAGTTTGCTGTTTCTCCCCAGTCATGAGGTCGATCACGTACCAAATATCCTGCTTTTTACCTGAAATCATCATTTAAGCAACATTACCATTCAGCTGGAAAACTGTATTTCCATCAAGCTTTCTGGTCAAACAAGTGGAGAACCAGAAGCAAGTACTGGCCCTTCACCAGACAGGAAAATAGTATTAAATTCATCTTGATCCCTCCAACATCTCCTGTTGTCACAAGTAATAACTGCCCTTTCTCCCCACAACTCCATCTGACATTATGAATGAGTCAGGACAGTGAGCCATAAATTTGTTATCATTTGCAGCACAAGCAAACTGATTGTATCTCATATACTGGCATGTTTCTAATCCTGTTGCAATTGGATTTCTGATTTAATGGTAATTGTACTATAGGCAGTCAGAGATTTACAAGCATGAAAAGATTTTAACAGAAGTCACTTTTTGTTGAGAAAGAAATCAAAACACCCTTACAGGCTATTCACTGCTTAGAAATGCTATTCTCTCTCTCTGGAAAAGTAGTTGGCTTTTTATCTTCACACAGCAATTCAGCTCTCTGTTCATTAGATTCTCTGACATCAGAAAGCTTCATGAAAGACTACAATTAATAAGAGTATTTCCATGCACTTTGTCTGGAGCTCTCTACATATTCTAGTTGCTGAGCATTTTACAATCTAAGATTAAATTTGTGCTCACCCATGTACAGGATCCCATCTGAACTGCGACAGGGAGATGCCTGCACCAGCTCCGGGATAGTAAATGGAAGTTTCTGGCAGCAGGAGAAAAACAAAGGCCTACTTAAATTGGTGCAATAGACTTTGCTTTTGTTCACAGAACAGGGTGGCCAGAAAACTGCAGGAATCTCCAGTGACAGGGTTTGTTTGTTTGTTTGTTTGTTTGTATTATTACAGTACCCAAGAACCCAAAATTTCAGGTCAAGACCCTGCTGTGCAGACACAGGACACAGAAAAGTCTGTCTCAATGAGTTTATAACACATCAGAAATGCATGTGGAATGGAAGAACTACTTTCAGCAGAGAGGTTCAGAGGCCAAGACGCTTTGGTTTTATTTTACAGTCTACCATCATCATTCAGAATATCTAAGCTCCAAGACACCATGGTTTAAGTGCCTCACCTGAAACACGTATAAAATGTTTCTCTGTAGGACAGTACAGTAACTTTTATAAAGGCCAGTGGGGAAGGCTGAGAGGGTGAAGCAGGCGTCTCTGACAATGGGGTTCTTGAGACATGGCCAAGCCTGTATGTCATCTACCTAGTGGGCGAACATCCTTGCTAAGCTTTAAGAGGCTTTCATTAGGACAAGGTCACAGGACACTAAGGGACAGGCTGCACCAACACTAAAGATCAGGACTTTACTAAATTTACTTGAATTTACTAAAATTACCCCATGCTGACCTAAAAATTTTATAACAGTGCATCCAACCAGAAATATTTTACTTTAATTCAAAAAGAGGGAGATCATCAGAAGAAAGGAAAATTGGTGATTCAAATAGACTGCTACTTCTTGGATTCACCAAGGAAGAGAACCAACAATAATTTTGCAAATTATGATGGTGTATGTTGCTGTACTTGGGGTGACAGGAGGTGAAAGCGGTGAGTAGATATTAAAATATTTAACAATATTAAAGTCCATAAAGAAAGTCACAGCAGCTGCCAGAGAAAAGAAACTTCTGGGAAGCCAAACATTTTATCTGAGTTTCATCACAAAGTCAAATATTATCTAGCAACTATGCGTTACATGCATTGGTGACTATTTTGAAAAGGTTCAGCACTTTTGTCGACTTACTAAATCCTACAAGGAGATCTCCTAAAGGCATTAGCACAGAATGTATATTTATCATGGTTTTTGGCATACTTTTAGCTAATTAAGTTTTGGGGTGACAGAGACATATCTGATTTGTGTTATTCTGAGCAAATCTTTCCCATCAGGTAGTACAGAAATTATTCAGTATTTGGATAATGCCACAGAAGTGTTATCTGTCATCATCATTATTTTAACAAGTTCTAGAAAAACAGTACAAGTGGACAAAACAAATATGTCTGCTGCTGCTATTTTCAATTCAAAATCATTTGCTGATGGTCAGAAGGAAGTAAATTTTATATAAATTCCTTATAAAGTACGTTTTCACTCTGCAAAGCTGCTAGCAACACAGCAGAGGGTGTTGTCATTCCCCAAAACATGTATCCTAATGTTGGCACAAGCAACGGAGGCTGCTTTTCCGCTAGTGTGATCAAGCTTTTCCAAGGAGCTTTTCCCGTAAGCAATAAAAAAAAAAAACACATACACCCTGCAGCATGTCACAGTACTGTCAAGAGGCAGAAAGTTCCCTTGGGCACTTATCTTTTGTGAGAGTCTGATTAAGGCACTCGTCTAAAAGCTATCAGTGGAGAGAATTTGCAAAGTATACTTACAGTCAAGCCTTCATTATTCTTGCCACCGAGTGTATACAAACTGCCATCATTTGGGTCTGGAAGAAATGCTGGCCTAGGATTTAAGGGGTTAAAACAGATAAAACAACAACTATGCTTCTTAGAGAAGAGGAAAGCAACTTATGGTCAGAATTTGCCTTCTGAAGAAAGCTTTTTGGCTTTGTACTGTCCATTTTTTCCCACATTTAACTGCAATTCTAAAGAAAACCAATAAAATGAAAGTGTCAGATCTGATGTAACATGAGATAAATAACACGCTCGAAAAGTCAAACCTCCAAATATGCTAAGCAATCAGCCACTGGAGTGAAAGCTTTTAAACAAGATAAGTATGTTTTTAAATCAGTACAGAATTAAAAAAAAAAAAAAAAAAAAAAAAAAAAAAAAAAAGCAGAAAGCATAAGGAAAGTAAGGGACAACAAAAGAGTTGCCAGAATTCAGCAAATTCAATTGGTAAAGACAACTCCAACTCCCAGACCATGTAACAACACCACCACCACAAAAGAGAGAAGATTTTATCACTGACTTCAGAGACAGAAAGTTAAAGCCCAACATTTTCCTAGATAAATGTGGGACCACTCTGCTGGAAGAACTTCTCTGAAGTGACAGCTTGAGGGTTTCATTTGAAGATCCCAGTAGTGCTGGTAGTTGGAGTTTCCCATGCCTCCCTACGTGTTTTTAATCTTTTATTTAAAGAGAGTAAAAGGTTAAAAGTCTAGAGATCAATCCCTAACTGGCTCTATCATTTTCAAAGCTCAAAGTTCAATTAAGTGATTCTGGCACAGTTAGCAAACTATCTCTAAATCTGAGCAAAGGCTCAAGAGACAGAGTATTTCATCTTAGGGCTGCAAACAAAAGAATTACACATAGCTAATTATATCCTTTCAGAATCTGCTCTTTGAACCACTGTAAGTCCAAACAACCTTGTGCAAGTTACGTCAACAGACTGCTTTTCTAGAACATAGATAGTTTTAGTTTAAATTAAATCAAATTTCAAGATGTCAGTGATAAGTAAACAAGCAGTAAATGAGACAAAAAAAACAGACTTACTCTTCCACGTGTATTGGCACCTGGAGTACAGGATCTGCATAAACAGAACAAAGAAGAGTCATAGTTCTGGCAGTTCAACTCCTTGAACTCACTAAACTCAACGTTGTGTCAGGCCTGCAACAACTTGCTCCTTTATGAAAGGCGGATGCACTGAGTTTGACAGAAAGCGGTCTCAATAACCTCCTGGTTGGTCATGAAAGCTAGGCTGGTAAAAGTGAAAGTATGAAGCATCCGAGTTTTAAATCTTACCCAGATATGCCTTTGCTTAGTTTTAAGTAAAAGTACACTACTACTCCTCAGCTATCCATGGGAGGAGACTTGGAGAAGGCAGCAGTACTACCTTCCATGTTATCTTTACTTCACTTGCACAGAGCATGCACAGTATGTCAGAGTTGTCCGAATAGGTGCAAATAAAAGGTCTTAATTCCAACATGTGTGTGTGGTATCTGGGCACTGGCTGCTCAGCAGAAGCCTGATCATAATTTGCAGCAACTGTTGTCACTACACTGGCTTCAAAAATCAATTTTATTTAAAAACATGCTACAGCTAACGGATGTTCACAGAAACTGTAAGAACAGAAGAACAACAATGTGCATCTTGGTATTTTCATACAGGAGGGCCAATCTAGTGCTTTTTTAATCTGTATTTTATTATCTTTTCCTATTCTGCATTTCTAATCAGGCAGGAAAGCATACGCTTCCTGAGCAACATAACGTTTAATTTCAAATGCAACATACAAACTGAAGGCCTGGTTCTATGCCTACCAAAATCAGTAGGAACCCTGCCAACAATTTCAGAGCAAGACTCTGATCCAAGCCAGAAAAACTAAGTTCCACTTCCTTATCCAAGTGAAAACTTCTGTGATTAGCATGCCACTGAAAAGAAAAACAGGCATGTGCCAAGGATAATACAAAATTATTTTAAAAATGAATTTTTCACTTAAATAATCTTCCTCGTAAAATTCCTCCAAGTGCCCATACTGCAAAAAGTCCCGCAATTTGGAAACAATCTCACAATAGTGGTGAATTATCAGAATCACAGCTTAGCTTTTATCAACTAGAGGAAGTTACGAAACCAAAATTGATAGTGCTAAGTCTAAATCCTCACATATTAGAAGGTAAACTAAGAATAATCATTTCATGTTCACGTAATGCGAGTTGGCCAAGAAATGACTATTTTAAGTCTTAAAAAATCCTGAATCACAGGATTTTCATTAACGATGCCAAAATACAGAAGTTCCTCACTTTATAAGACATACTCTAGATTTGTAAGATAAATATTCTCATTTATAAATACATTGGGAGAAAGTAACTCAAACGTTAAGAGAACACAAGACATCTTTGCTTCCACAAGGAAAAAACTTGGAATAAATCTGTATAAGAAAAACAAATTAAAGATGACCAAGCAAATACTATTTTCTTCTCTCTCCACACAAAACAATATGATGCAAGAGGAAGGAAATAAGAACAGGAACAATTATGTTTAGAGAGTCTCTGATTGGGAAACTGGCACAGATTCTGGACAGCCTGAATGTACCGCAAAATTTTAAGAGCTAAGCAAGACAAGAAATTCATTATTCTTTATATGGGTCTTACCAAGTCTGTACCACCGCACTACACTGCATTTCCTTCCATTTTTCTTTTTTAACAACCCCCTCAAAAAACAAACAAACAAACAAAAAACCCAGACCTGTAATCTCTAGCAGCAATGCAGCTCAAAACAGCAGTCACAAGAAGTTGCACAGGTAATATCAGAGACAGAAAAAAGCACAGTATGAGAAATAACAATAGAGCTATTTGTTCTAGTATAGAACAAATACTATACTAGTAGTATAGCACTAGTACTAGTAGTATATAAATATTTCATTTTCATTTATTTTCATTTATTTTTACACAGTGAATGTTTTCAGAGCTGCTTTGTTTAAAAAGTTACTAAATATATTTTTTTTCTTTTTAAGTCTAGAAACAATGTTCTAGATATTTCATTTCCTCAGAGCTGTCAGGATAAACTATTCAAAAGTAACATTAAGTATCTGAGAATAACCCAAATAACTAGAGAGAGGACAGTGCTCTCTTCCTGCGTTGAAGACTTGCAGAGAGCAGACTTGTCAGGTTTCATGCCTGATCTCTCCCCTCATCACTCTCTTTTTCACCACAGCACCGGCATTTCCTGCTTCAGCAAATCGAGCCTCAGATACGTACTCCCTCTGCGTCAGAACAAATTCTGTCTATCACAGCGACCCTGCAGCCCCAAGCCCTGGGTAAGTGCTGCGTGCGAGCACTGGGCAGGGGCCAGGGCGATACCCGCTGGATGGCACAGGCCCTCCACTAGCAGCTGCAGATGTTGGACTGCTTCCTCTAACGATGTGACCAAAAAGAAGAAGCAGAAACAGCCAAATCATGTTATTTTATACTTGGAGCCTCACATACAGGGCAGCAAAGAGCTGAGAAGGCCACAAAGCTGGCATAATTTAGCTGCTACTCTTAGTAGTCTTAGGCGCTGGCATGTAGTGACAGAAGACAAATAGCAACACTACCTAACTTGAGCAAATTTTCTCTGAATGATGAATTATCACCATTTCCTCTATGCACTGATGTAAGATGGGGATGATACATAAGCATAGAGCACCACATTATATCATAAACTCCATTTAATTTATCAAGAATTCAATTACACATCAAAGGTTTTGAGAAAAATTACTATTCAAACAAAGGAGGATTCATTGCTATGTATCTAACTTTACAGACCACGCTACTTAGTGAGACCTTTATTCCACCAAACAACATTGAGCAACTGAATTCCACCCTTGTGTGAAAAAACTGGTCTCAAGATATGTTGGGGGGGGGATTTACAGTTGATTATACGCTAATTATTTCTCACCATTTGCTTCAAGTATTCTGTGAGCTTTAGGATAAACTAACTAAATGTAACAGAAACAGTGACTTACAATATCATCTCTCCATTACTAAAGAAAGGCAAGAAAGAAAAAAAGCATCTGAAGGCTTGAACTACTAAGAACAAACAGACACGTCAGATAAAGTTTCAGTACTCCAAGTATCCATCAGTCTAGGTGAAACAAACTAAGGAAGCAAGAGGCACTAACGACCTTCACCGGCTGAAGTTTTCAGAATCATAAATGCTTCATGGAAAGGAAAACCTCCAAGTTCCATGAAAGAGCAGCATCATAAATCTGCAGAAAACGGCATCTGCCTCAGTTTAGGTAAGATTTAATGCAAATGCTACAAGTGTTCCTAAACGCAAAAGCCAAACAAACTTTACAAGTCTCTTGATGAACTGATTACATACAGAGCTTTTCACGTGGTGATCTGAACTACTGCTAGACAACAGTAGTTTTTACCCACAGCACTTGAGCAACTTTATCTATCTATCTAACTACAAACACCCTTTCCTCAGATGATTGTTCGTGATAACAAAGCTGCATAACTTTTTTTTTTTTAACAAGTGGCAATTTTTTTTTTTTTTTTTTTTTTTAAGTATAACACATTTTCTTAAATATCACTTTCTAGGCAAGGCATAAGAATTTCAAATTATGCTTATAAACATCTAAATATATTTTTAATGGAAGGCCTATCACCTGAATTAGCTGGGTATAGGAAGTTGTTATATGAAATTACAATAGGAAGTTAGTACTGTCTAAATCAAGTTCCAAATTTTCTTACTGAACAGTTTACTGATATAACACAACATGTATTCAGGACAGAATATGATATCTTCAAATATATTAGTATTTCATTTTTTTAAGAATGTGAAGGAAAACCTTAACAACTGCAGGAAATATCCAAAGATAAGTTATGTTTTCCAGCAACTGACCCTGGTTTGCCCATGACATTTGCAGTAGAGTCTGCCTTGAAATGCTTCCCTATAACTCTCTCTCTGCTCCCAAAATAGAATGACAGCATTTCTGGACTAACAGCTTAAATTCAATTCATTTTCTGAGATGAGGCAATCTACTTTTATCAAAGCAAGTGCTCCACTCTGCTCACTGCTGCTCAAAGGTCTGAATTGTTCTATTATTTTATCAACAACCTAACACCATAAAAGTGAAAAAACCACACATATATATGCAACACTTGTTTGCATTATGCTTTTTTTCCCATAAGCCCATGACTCTGAAAGCTCTTGGAAAAATGTCATAGTAACAATGTACTTTACACTTTATTAAACAATGCCAGCAATCCTATGAAAGTAATGAGTTCCATTCCAAAAACCAAAAATCTATTATTGAGCTACTCAGTGAGCGCCTTGCAGAAGCATCACGATTATAAAAAAGCTCACAAACTTTTTTTTTTTTTTTTTTTTTTAGTATCAGATCTTCAACACCAAGGAAAACAGAGCTTTATCAGAAGCGAAAAATCATGCTTTTACCTTTTTTTGTCAATAATTGAGATTTGATTTAGTAATAATGATAAAGAAGTAGACAGACCAAATTAAGACGTTATTATGAAGCAGCAGGAAAGGTCTGTGTTACTTACTGGCAGAATAACCAAAACACTGATAATAAAGATGATTTCCTGCAACAGTAAGTGTTGTGTATGAACTGTCAGAAAGCATTTAGTATCAAACATACAACTCTGAAAGACTAGCTGTGGAAAGCCACTTCTCTACATTCTTAGTGACTGAGATGAAGCAAATTTTCTAATTTTCTTAACACTTTTATTATCTTGGATTAAGGTTGTAGCTCTGCAAAGATACTTTAAAGACAATGAACTCTTCTCATTCACTTTCATGTGGTTTGGGACATACTCCAACTTTATTTCAAAGTTTGTTTTGAAATAAGAACTCTGAGATAAAAAGAGAATCTCGTGAGTTTAATTCACTGTTGCCAGGTCTTATTATAGTCCTAAAATGTTAAAATGAAGCCTAGTAAAAAAATGTAGTGAGTGTTCTTAGAACCAAGCTCACCTTTTCTACTACAATGAATCAACTGGAAAAAGTTCTTACAAAACTCAAAGGGCTGAGGTCTTATCTTCTCTTTAACAGATCAACACGCAAGTGTTAACACGCTGAGACTAGAATCACATAATCCTGCTTTCAAAATTTCCCTGAATTGCAGTTCCCTGTCATTAGACAAGTCATTTCAATAGGCCTGATCTGTTCCAATACCAACAACACTGATAATAACCAATTAACCAAGCAATAAATACTATATATTGGAACAAAAACTCTATAGAGAAAATGTCACTAGGAAAAAAAAAAAAAGAGAGAGTACATAAACACATTTGCCTCTCCCTCAGGCTTCCATTCCCTGTATCTGAGGAAAAAACAATTTCTTGAGATTTCCTATATAAAAGTTTTGCTATGATATCCTGTCCAAAAGCATTCTGATATCTAGACTAAGCAAACATAGCTGTCAAGCAACTTATGGAGCTTGGGTTGTGCATGAGGAAACAGGACATCATCCTGTAAATGTCTCCAGTGCTTAATGGAAGATTTAATTTTTGACAGATGCTTCCACGGGTTTCCTATTTATTTTTCCTGCAGTCTCCATTAGGACAGAGTACGGAAACTGTTCTTACATGAAAATCCTATAACTGAATATACATTAGCTTCAGTTTCGGATCTGGTAATATATGTGTGTGTAAATAAGCACATGTGTTTAGATGCACACACTGTTAGTAAAAATTATTGCCACTGATACTCTTCAACTGTTGCAAAGCAAATTAATACCCAAAAAGCACAGCAGTAGAATAAAACTACCGTTAAAAAGACTGATGCGTTTCCTTGTCTTTGGAGGACTTCAAAATCACTGTTCCATAAGAATTTAAGAGCTCCCATTTTTGTAACTTAATAAAAAAGATTTGCACAATAACTGTGACTGAAAAAGAACAAAAAGAACATTGACTCTGGATTGCGAACATTTATTCTAGAATTTTAAGAGCTTATTCACAACACAGGAGTAGTTACAAACCTGTTAACATAATGGCTGTCTAGTAGTTTAGCCAATTAATTGGGGTCAGATACATTTCAATAAAATTAAGATTTTGACCTGGCAGCAAGCGGATGTCCCCAAACAGTTTTCTTTGCATTACAGCCAGAAAATACCTGTGCCTGCATCATTTGCTTTTGATTGGGCAGAAGCATATGACACATTTTAGATTATCCTGAAATAATTCTAACACATACTCTGCACACAAGAACAAGAAAGATACACATGCAGTTTTTGAAAATATAATCTTAACGCTAAATATAATAATTTTGCTCTTTGAATATTCTCCTTATTTCACAAACATATGATAAGATCTAGCCTTTAACCAAACAAGTCTTTTTTAATGCACAAGCCAGAGTTGCACATTTTCATCACTGCAATGTGCCTTTAGGTAGAACACACAAAAACAAGGACAGAAAAGGAGAAGTGGGAGATTCTGAAAGAGCAAACAAACAAGTTGCTGCCACAGTGGAATGAGCTGGAAAAAACGGTTTCCTGACCTGAGGCCCCACCATAAGAGTTGGGCTAACGGGCCAATTTAAAATCATGTTGTCCCAGCCAACTCTTGCAGCTACAGTGAGTGAGTTTAGAGATATAAATCCACCATCCTCTGGAGTCTGCTGAAGAGTATGGTCCCATAGTTCTTTTATTCTGAGCCCGTATTAGTTTACAAAAACACTTCTTCCTGGTTAGGAATAATCATTGTTATGGAAGAAGGACCTATAGTTCTAGGATTGGCCCTTTCATAATTTACATACTGAGTAGTGCTAAGAGAGGCAGTCCTGATATGTTTAGCTTACCGTGACTAGCTCACCGAAGTCCCCAAGCCATGAGTAAGGTATCAGAAATCAAAATCTTTTAAATCAATTTATGTGGGCCACAAATTTTTCATTGCATAGAGAAAACTGAAGATCTGCTTGTAACAAAACTTCTGCTTGCTGTAAATCTAGATCGAAACCTCTTAAATGTTCTTCTGGTAAATTATTCTGAAACAGTTCTTAGGGGAAAAGTTTTTAAGGAGGAGGTGAAGGAAAAGAAAGAGATTGCTTTGGACAGTACAGAAGGATACACAGGAATGACTGGCAGAAGAACAAAGCAATGCTCTGCTCAAGATCACCATTTGCAACACTCCATTCTTGAAGTTCAATATGCTATTCATTAATTTAAGCTTTTGATTTAACCAAGAAGTACAGGATGACTTTTGCAAAGATGTGAGGGGACAGGGCAGACATAAAACCACATTCTTAAAAACTCCCACTGAAATCAGAATTGCAAATAAGAAGGCTGACATTAAGCAAAACCATTCTCCAGAGTCAGTCTTGCCAACTGCTTTTTGGTCACCATCTCTATCACTGTCAGGTTTCTGACCTGCAATATCATGTAACAACAAGCCTAAAGTGTTGTACCCCTACACTTTGAAAAAGGAAATGAGAGAAGTTCCATTTCCAGCAATTCTAGGGAGGAAGAGATTTCAACCTAGGTAATCTTACCGATTTAGTCACATCAGATGCTGTATATACAGATTCTGCTCACATGGACGAAGAGAAGTATGAAATAATAGATCAAAAGGAAAAGAGCTGAACTTCCTTCAAGATGACTCAGATATTGCAGACCTCAGAACTGCACAGTGCCCTGTTTTTATTACACGCTTAACCCCATTTAAATGGTTTGTGTTTGAATGCCAGCATCTACCTACATAACTCAAACAGCATTAAACTGCTGCAAAAAGATGGCTGTCAGCCTTGAGGAGGCTCACCAAGTACCCTGCTAGTGGCCAGAGCAGAAAACAAAGGAGCCCATCACACTGTCGCTCAGAACTAACAACAGCTTTTATTGATCAGAGATGGCACTCAGACTTTTTTAGTCTCTGATCTTGAATGAGTACCACAGCCTGGAGCCTTTCCACACTGTTAGTTTTTCTGGGGTCAGAGCAAAGGTCTCTCTCAGAAACAGCTTGGGGGCACGGAGGAACGTGGGCTCTTTCTATTAACTTGACAATCATATTCCAGCTTTCCAAAGCCTAGGGAATGAGCAGCACGAGTCACCTGGCCACTCAAAAACCCTGAGAACTGTCAGATAATATGACCCACAGAAGCCAACAGGAAATTAAAGTACTGAGCACTTCAACAAATGGGCCCAGGATCTCCCTACATATAACTGCAGGGAATGCAATTTTCTTTCTGAACTACTGGAGAGTCTCATTACTAACTCCCAGGTTTTTTGCCCGCTTTATGGGAACAGATGAGCACAAGTATTCAGATGGCCTTTCCTGGCAGCACTATATAAAGGCAGGAAACTCAAACATAATTATTGTGGTAAAAACCACTGCCTCATTTACTCTGCATACCTAGAGATAAGTTTCAGTGCTAAATTAAACCTTAAATGGCAAGATTTCCATGTTTACGTAAGTACTGCCTGATAACGAACACTACCCGGGTTTTTCTCCCAACTAAAACAAAACATATATGAATTGCCCTTTGTTAAGCAGCCTTAGCTGCTTAGGTGAATAATAAAACCTTCGCTAACTGAGGAATGCCTTTGCAGCACTTCAGGTGACCTTCAGAACTTCTCAAATCACGTGAACTACAACATATGGTTTATTGTCTCACATGCAGGGTAAAATGGCACCTGCAAAAACATTGCTTGTAGTACATGCAACTTCCCACTGGATACTCCTCTGTAACAATACAAGCATAATGTTAACAGAGTGTAGAGAACAACTCTGTTTATACACTAATATTAGTATTGAATTCTGCACCATTAAATCTCTCCAGGGATTTAACACAGCAAGATGGTAAGGACTTCATGAGCAATTAGCCTCCCAGTACTGTCATATCTTCACTTGAGATTCCCACCCAAAGAGTGACCACCAGCAAAGTTTCAGAAAAATAATTAAACCCCCTCAATTTCCAAATTCATTCTCTGGCTTATATATGTACAAGCCCTTGTTCAGTGTATGCTTAACTAAGTTAGCTTATGAAGCATCTTGTAATAATGACAACTATCACTGTAATATTTTTTCATTGAGGTTTGTTTTTCTATTACATAAATAAAATTAATGGGCTTTATAAAAAGCAGTTTAACATACCTCATATGGATAAGATTAAGAATAATATGTAGTTAGTGACACAGGAGAAAAGAAGTCCTATAAAACTAGACTATCCAGTCTGGCAGTTCTAATGTACCAACAGTAGAGTTTTGCAAGATTTTTTTTTTCAAACAAGGGAAGTTCCTTGTGCAATAGTTTTGACCAAGATTCTTTTCATTACCCAAGTGCCTCCATTTCTACCCAAAGAAACCTCTTGCCACTTACTAAGTCTGTTTGCAAATAAATGTCAGTTATGACACTGTGTTCATACCCTTCTAGGATAGGTCACACAGCATATATTGAAGTCTGCTAAAGGGCAAGTAAAAACTGGTGAAAATTTCTCTTAACATTGTTATAGTCTATAATGACAGTAAAAGAGGAAGCTGTTCATTTTTTAGTTTATTTTATTTAAGTCTGTTCAGGGAAAGGGGAGATCTAAATTTTAAGAGGAGATAGAAAAGGGAGGAAAGCTTAGCCATTAACCAGGATCCTTGCGAAAAAGTACTTGCTCACCTCTTTTTACTCCACGAGAAGTAAAAGAGCTCTTGGCTCCATTAACTTCTTGTCTGGTAGGATTTCATTTGAATATGCATGGCCTCAGAAATAAGAGCAACTGGTTTGTACTGCAAACATCAGATACACACAGTCCGTTTCCCACCAATTCAGTTCACCTACTAAACTGGTGTAAGTTTAAACTGGTGTCTGTTTAAAAATAAAGGACAAAATGATGCAATCACTGTGACTCCATTCCATTTGTCCTGCTTTCTAATGTACTTCCAGAAGTGACCTGCTGCTATCACATCTACTATATGTAATCAGAGTCCCCCTAAAACAAATTTGTATTAAATACCACATTTTCATGAAGACAGAAAGAGCTATCTCTACTGATGGCTAATGAAAATTACAAAAATCACCAGTCACTGAATATTCAACTTCCACACATAATTATAGTTCCTTTATTTAAAAATTTGTGCTGTTCCTAGACATCTAGCTTAGAAAAGATGCCAGATTTGCACAATATCCACTGCACAGCAAAAAAAACGGTATTTAGAGATAAAATCACACTTCTGTAAACCCCTTGCCACCAGCTCCAATAGATGACATTTCCATTTCACATTTATATGCAGGTTGATATTGCACTCATCCCCAAAAATATGACACCTACTTATCCAATCATATGAAGAGGGGAAAAAAATTCTCATGTAGTCACAGAATCACACAATAGTTGGAATTGAAATAGACCTCTGGAAATCCTGTGGTTCAATCCCCTGATCAGACAGGGCCACTTACAGCACGTCGCCCAGGACCATGCCCAGTCAGGCACTGAATATCCCCAAAGACGGAGACTCCACAATTGCTCTGGACGACCTGTTCCACTGCTCAACCACCCTCACAGTAAAGAAGTGTTTTCTTATGTTCATGTAGAATAGTCAGAACCTTACCTGTAATAAAAACTATCTGCTAAAACAGCATACAGCAACCAGGCAATATTTAGAGAATTGGCTGAAGTAATTAACAAAATAATTACATACAAAACTACAGCTTAAATATTGGGGGAGGGAAAGCAGAAATTATAAATCTGAAGACAAAAAGTGAAGACAAACATGACTCCAGAAACACTGTAGTTAAATTCAGAGTCTGGAGCAAGAGCAAAAATAAAGAGGAGGAGGGGAGAATATTTACCAGGTTCTACAACAGTGTGAATTATCAACTGATTTGGCGACGATTAATGTGACTGTGTAAAGGACATGAGGACATCTCCTACTCACCTTCTTTTAAAGTCCACTTGATTGCACCCGTTCTCTTGCTGACGGCATGCAAACTTCCATCAAGAGTTGAAACAAACAACAGTGTTTCTGGTACAGTTACTGAGCTGGTGTTCTGGAAAAGAAAAAAAAAAATATATATATATATATACACACACACACAAAATGTCATTATTTATTGCATATTTTACTCTTAACTGCCACACTGTCTAGAACGTCATCTTTCTTTTTAATGACAGATTGGCCAACTTTTTTGTCCCTTTGAATTCAATAAATGTTTTGCGGTAACTGCAAGTCAAACCTCAGTTTAACACTCTAACCATGCTGCTGGTGGGGAAACCTCTCCACATTTGTGCGTATGTACGGAGTTCTTTGCTACCTTCTGTTGTGGAGAAACCTCTCCACATTTGTGCATATGTACAGAGTTTTTTGCTACCTGCTGTTGTTTCTATAACACAAGCAGTTTTTGAGCCTGGTTCCTGCAGAGTATGTAATTCTGACAAAAGGGTATCACGCAACAGCGAGGACTCGGAACTACACAGCTATTGTTGGAACAGCGACGCTAAGTCCAAGGTGTTTCATCACACAAAACAGAAAAAAACATGTTAATTTAGTCTCTTTTCTCTATCTGCCTAGAACAAAAAGATCCCATACACCCTAGCAGCCAACCATTTCCATTAACCAAGTCTCAGATTATTACTCAAATAACTTTTCATTTGTAAACTGTATCCGCACTGCTCATCTGCTTGCCACCTGCCATGTTTCGAAAGTTTCACAGTTAAATATAAATTTTAACCTACCACAGTCGAAGAAACGAAAGTGTGTTTTACATAATTAATAATGTCTTAAATGACTGATATTTGTAAAGTAATTAACAATCATGTTAGATTATTGCAAAGCAAAACACAAAATTGTCAAATTAAAAAGCATGGATATAGGAGTAATTGCTTTTTTCGAAAATTATATGATTTCAGTACTTCTCTACCCTAGCATTTGGCCCTTTAGATAATATATAGAACAATATATAAAAGAACAATATAATAAAGTGATAACTAGTCAACTTATAGGTACAATCTAAAAACAGTATATACATTTATTTTCAGCTAGACAGACAACTCTAAAAGACACAGCACAGAAAAAATACAAGTACAAATCAATAATACACAAATCACAGATCACAAAAAAATACTGGGGGTGCAGAAAAAAAAGAGCTATATCTTAATGCATAAACACAACTTTTATGATTTAACATAGCTAAATTATGTGGGCTAATGTTCATATGGAAGACACATACACTTAAAATATTTACAGCCAAATGAGAAAACACACTTTACAATGTTTGTTCCTACGAATAATGAATAACAGTTCCTCCCGTCCTGGCCTGCAATATATGCATCTAGAGATGTCCCTAAGTAGAACTGAACTCAGGGATAACTTTCCAGCTCAGTGACTTGATCTGTATGCAAGAACAAAGAGAAGCAGGATTCTGGAGTTACAATTTCTCATTCATTTGTTAAATACTATTACTTTCAGTAAAGCAAACTACAAACTACAAACACTATACCTAAGTAATTCTTTAAAAATTTGCCCCTCGGGTCCCAAAAAACTGAGCTTGGTGTAGTTGACTGAAAAAAAATCATTTAGTCCAACTTCTCTCCCCTAAGTAAACTTTTAATAGGCCATACTCACTGATTCTGCAACCAGAAGAGGAAGACACAAACCACACCTATTTTCACATCCATCTGGAGCTAAAAGACATCAAATTACGAGGCTCAATCTGCCTCCCAACGAAGATTAACTTTCTAAATCTGCCATTGCCTCTCTGCCTGCATACAATTATTGAACAAAAACAGGGAAGGAAGGTCAGGGTTGCATTCTAGACATCTTTATGGCTGCTTTTATAGCTTCTTTGCAAATACAGAATTACTTCCTGTAAAAAAACCTGTACCAATAGAATAGAATTTAATAAATATTCTAGCTCTAAATTAACAATTATCTGCACAAATAAACTGTGTCTGCCCATTAGGGTAATTGCATTTAATTAACCATCATCCTCAGTTGCCAGATGTCATCCAATATCATACAGGAGGTAGCTTTTTAAAGTTCATACTATATGTCTGTCCAAGTTCAAAGAAGAACTGAACTCACACCGAACAGATGTTTATTGGTACTGCTGCTGTGCTCACAAACGTATAAAATATTTAAGTTCTACTCCAGAGAATTTCTTTCTTCTAGCATCAGATTGATGAAGGCAGAAAAAATATGTTAGGCATATGTCAGGTATATTATACATCATAGGGAACACAGCAAACACCTGTTTCTTCATGAAGACCTATCAACCTTAAACCTGCTTTATAAACAAGAACATTTTTCAAAGATGGAATTATATTCTTTTTTTGCTTGTTTTTGTATCCAAAAAGATGTAAAAGCATTTCACCACCAAAGTTGTTATCTACACAGATCATTTCAGTTAGTGAATACAATGAAACTGTATCTACAGTAAATACAGTAAGATGAGCAAGAACACACAGCTGTTAGGGCAGGATGTGGAAATTACTGAAGTTGCTTAAAACTGCAGGTAGGGAATTGGATATCCAAAATGTAAAGACTAGTGTTGAAATATAGATGCAAATAAAATGCAACATATAGCAAACCCAGCACATCTTCCCTCAAGCTATATACAGATTAAGGGGTAGTTTAGAAGAGCAATGTTATTCTCTGCACAAATTTTTCTTTATCTTATAGAATCACTATATCCTTCACAACGCATTTTCACTTCCTGTCTTCTTTTGAGAAGTGAATAAAGCATATAACATCTTCATAAAAAATACTTTTTTGCTGCGAGAACACTTTAGAGTTATGAGGAATAACAAATTGCAAAGCTAGTAATGAGTTAATGGCATCTTCAGAATAAAAGGGAAAACCAGTGCTTACAAGAAGTGGCTTCAGCTCATGAAACCCTTCACTCCAGAGATCACAGAGAACCAGAACTGGACAGACAGACAAAATGCAACTTTTTTACATAATCTTCCAATCAGTGTAACAACGCCAGAGAGGCAGGCCAGTTGTGACAGCCAGGCAGATATGAGCAAAGGCCATATGAGACACTGCAATGCATTTCTACTTCAAATATTCAAAGGCTGAAATATATAGAAATAAGGAGTTTAAATGTGCATTAGCTGGTAACACAGCTGTTCGTAAAACAGAATACAGAGCTCTCTAAGCTAGTGTTGTCACCACAGCTTCTAAAATTTCATGGTATCGTGAGTGCAGTAAAATAGACCTTAAATACCACTCACTAGATTCCAACCATGCAAAGGTAGTTTTATTGAGAAAACCTCACACTAAAATATCGCACAAGAAATTTTGCAATATTCAGTTATCTCATCCTATTTTACTGGCTTGTACCAATACCTACCACAGAAAGCTTCTAGGTACAGAAAATGTGATACTACTGCTCGTAGGCACTTCTAAATTCTGAGTTAGTTAATACAGCTTTTTGATGGAATTTTACAGATAAAGTCAACAACCAGTTGGAAAGAAAAATAAATTTATCAAACGCACGAATCTAACCAAAACCTAGTATTTTACTACACTTTGTCCAAGACTCAAAATAACTAGACCGGAAATGTCCAATGGCACACAGAACAGCTTTTGAGAGACTTGCATAAGGGAGGATATTGAAATGTCTTTCTGCAAATACAGTCATTCATTCAATATATTACAATATTATTTTCTAGTTATATTCCTGGAAAATGCACAAGTACTTCAAAAAATTAAAACTGATCATTTAAATTAAAGTTTATCTGTGGCTGATGTAAAATACTATTATTCAGATCAATGTACGTTGCCTCTAGCAACTAGTATGTACTAGAAATGCAGTTCCTTACTTATGGGGGATATATCAAAATTGAAGTATCTGCATAATCATCAAGATATTTAAAGATTTATATGTCTTAAAATCTGTTGCATTTTCACATTAAGAATGTGAAGAAATAGATTCCAAGTAATTCACTTACTTACATAAAATACAAGTTTATATATTGCAACAGAAGACAGTCAAACTAGAGAGCTCATGCTTTTTAGATACACAATACCTAATATCTAATTCTGCAACAACTTCTCACCATTTGACCACAATTTATACAAAAATATACCTGTAAAATAACCACCATAACAATTATGGTTTATTACCAAATATCAGTAATATATAGTATATGGAACATTAATTCTTATAGCTTTTTGGATTTAATATTTTCATATTTAACATTTGAGGATCTAAAAAACTGTTTGTCATGGCACTGAGGTTATAGAAATTATGGAATTAAATGTGACCTCTGAACTCTTATCAACATATCAATAATCAATACTATCTTCTAGATGATTGGTATTTTACAATATTGCTGTTTGTCAGGATTGAATAGAAAGCACCCAGCGTGCAGAGTTCCTTCTGCACATTCTGCAGTCACTGCAGCATGAAAGTATTTTCTTACATATACTCTCCAGATCACTAACAAGCCGAAAGATAGGGAAGGAAAACTGTTAACTGAAGAATCTATTCAAAGCAGTTTCTCAAAAACAGATGAACATATGGATGTTGCACATTTTGTCTTAGTTTTAACACAACTTTCTTCTTGTGTTTTCCTTCACCTCCCTATAATTCTCTATTCAAATTTTACGTCTTCTGAAGGACTCGCTTATAGTTAACCATCAACGTTGCACTGATACGATCACTGTGTTAAAGAAATCATCTTCTTCGAGTGAAAGACTGAAGACTGAATTTCCCTAGCTTTTCTTTTACTTCTACAGTTGTATTTATATACTAACAAAATCTATACAATCCCATATATTCAAAATTTTTCATTCATTCATATTTTCCAAAGAGTATGTATCATACACCTGAGATTCATCAATTGCATGATACACTGAAACTGCTGAAGCTTATGACCTAAATTTAAAAAAAAATTAGTTCATAGACTTTGCAGCGTAATATTGCTTTTTTATTTTGCCAAATATCTGCACTGATCATTTGGAGACACAGCTAAGTTAGTTTAATAGAATAAAATCAAAGTTTTATTTATTTACATGGCATACTATGATAGTCATAAAAGTGAGCAGATTATTCAAATAATTATCTGTATTTCACCCAGACTGGAGAAAAAAAAGATTTACCTTGACTTTGTTAGTGAATTTTAGCAGTGGCTAGAGACTACAATATCATAGTTGCAAATACCAAAGGGACTTTGTTTTGAACACAAAACTTTGTAATTTAAGAAACTGATATTTATAGCCTGCAAATATCACTGTTATGAAAAAATAAGAAAGTTATGAAATCCTGTATTTATAAAGCTGAGTTTCTCTTCATTTTAGTACGAACTATGTAAGGGTCTTCTCCATCACAAAAACATGATAATCTGAGTTCTGAGTTGGACTCAATATATTGTTATCCATGGATATTGTTCTCTCTGCAGCAGTAGGGTTTAAACTGTTACGATGCAATACAAATTTCTTGGAATAGATTCCTATTTCATATTGTGGTTTTATTCTGAGGAGATACCTAACGCTATACCAGAGGAATATGGCAGGATGTGAATCAGCAGAGCAAAAAGAAGAACTGAATTTAGTGAACAGAGAAAATAAGACAGAGGGAAAACCTGTTCTGGGCCTCCTTTTATTTTATCTGAAGTTGTGATAATGTCCATCTTAACAACTACTCTTTTTGGAATTTAGTGAGAGCTTCTACTAACTTGACAGTCCTTACGAATAAAAAATTTCCACCCCAATGGTAATGTTATATGAAGGATTCATAATATTTTGGGATGAAAATGCTTTAGAATTATGTTTTTTATAACTTAATTCAAAACACCAACATCTTAAAATGCTTCAGGCACTCATTGAGTTCAACTTTAACAATGGCTCTAAAGCATTGATTGCTAATCATCTGTAACAGTCTAAAATTGGGAAATAAATAGAAGGGCATTCCATAAATACTAGTTAACTCTAGTATAAGAAACATCCCTTTACTCCAGACTTAACATATCTTTAGATAAAATTATGTTTTACAAACAAAAGTAACAAAATGACTCAAAATAATTTTCAGTGACTCACAACATCACACAGAGAACAGAAAAAGCTGTGTAACCATTTTTGGTATATTTGTGTATCTCTATGAAACAGCTCAGTGGCAAAGATGATACCATCTTCATTCACTACAGCATTTGAAAATTTTGTAAAGGTTAGCAGACCAATGCCTTCTTTTATTTTATTGTTTGAGAAGAAATAGATCCCCACAGGAATAGTTTCTTCCAATAATTCAGCTACCTTGAGACAGTAATTTTGAAATGTAGGTCACTGAGTATGCACAAAACCCACTGAAGTTAGTGGAAATAGCAGAGAAAATTAGGCTACTTAGTACCTTGAGGTTATCATTCTGTAACCTAGAAATACGTTATGCTATGGCGATGGTACCAAAAGGCGTTCTTAAAGTATGAATAAGGAACAGGAAAACACTTCTTTTTCGCAGTGGACACACGACAGTTTATTACCAAATCTGAAAACTGCTACTACTTTGACAGAAACTGCTTAGGACTCATTAATAAACAAATCACAGTGCCATGTGTCACCAGTAAATCATTTTCTCATTTCTGAGTCCTAAATAGGAATATATATGCATCAAACTTAGTTTGTAAGATCTGATGGAAGAAGGGTGGACAGTTTGATATCTAATTTAAATCCTCACAACTTCTTTGCTAATGACTTACTTCGCAAACAAAATAAAATTGACAAGATATATAAACACTCAAGGAACAAATCCTACATGCCTTGCTCCATAATTAGCTTCAAAGAAATTCTGTAAATTTGCATTTGCACATATTCTAGAAAAATTACTAGAAATCTGCTAAGGCATCAGCAACACCAGATACTTCCCTCACCAAACGAAAAGGCTTATGCTTTACTGGTATACTACTGGAACCATAATCTTTAAACCTATAAGGAGGCAAAGCAAAGTATTTTTAAATATTAGTGCATGCTGCAGGCAACTGGAATATTTATCACAGATAGCCTACGATAGCCCTACTCGCTAATTACATTGCCTGGCTACAGCCTAAGACTCACTATAGCATAATAAAACCATGCCATGGAGAAACTCGTAAAATTCAATAAACTACTGGGTGTAGTTTTTCAAGGTAATAATAAGGTAATATTTCAAGGTAATAACTAATAATGATGTTAATACATGAAGGAAAGCTGGCAAAGAAAAAATAAACTACATTTATTCAGAAAGTGAAATCAAATCTACAGATCTTTTGATCTTAAACTAAACTCCAGCATTTATTTGTCAGGTATTTCTCACCAACACCATATCCCAATTCCAGTGACTCTTCATCAATATGTCCATTAGTACTACAACAGGAAGATCTGAAAGCCACAGTCCACTCCAACTATCCTCTGACTTTGATCAAACTTTCGGTGGTGCTGAACACCATATACTCTCATCTAAGTTTTCAGGCTAGAATCTCTCTGCGGAATCAAAACTTGTTTCAGTATTCACAAGAACACTAGCAACCAAAAAAAGCAGAAAGACAAGAATAGAAGAGTGAATTTACACTCCAGGACAGAGTTGCCCACAGTAATTTTAGCTACACAAGTCTGTATTTCTCTCTCTCTCTCTCTCAAAAAAAAAAAAAAAACAAAAAAACAAAAAAACAAAAACACTAACAAAATAACTACTGTATTAAGGTATCAGTAGGTCTGCAACTCAAAATGCACTAATGTTAATGAACATAGCACTTGAAGATGCCCTCATTAAAATTTTATGCTCACCTAGATTTTCATGGCTGTCAGTTAACTCGCCAAACATCTCATGCTGAGATAAGAACATATTAGCAGAAATGACATCTGGGTTTGGCTGGACTTTTCCCATGTCAAGAACAGCCTGCATGTGTTGCCTGCACACATGATATTACAGAGCACTGAAACCAGTTCCACAGGCCACAAGAGGGAATAGGCCGATGTTCTAAATACCAATTTTATCCCAGAGAGGTTGCTATTTTTGAATTGTACAGATTCCATGTTAAAAGGGAAACAGGCATAATTTGGGATGTATAGCTGCAACACTACCCATGAGGAAAAATAAAAGCATTTTTCTGATATTTTTATTTCATTGCTGACAAAAACAAAGTTTTTTTTTCAAAATACACAGTACTGTAAAATATTTATAGTGAATGCTTATTTACTAATAGTTCTACTGCATTTCTCATTGCTGTATCTGAGTCATCACCCTTTAAAACATGTTCCCATATATCACTAGGGCAATTCCAAGAACTGTACACTGTGTCACCTAAATAACAGGGGGTAGCATTTCATCATAGGAAGAAAAGATAGCAAAGGAAGTCCTTTTATGAATATTTAATATAAACTATAGGAACAAAATACTAAAGTTAGGATATAAAGTAAAAAAGGGTACATTTACCTGGCAAAGAAAATACACAGTAATAGATCATGGCCAGTACTCTTAAAAGAAATATGCAAAAGCACAAATTGTGCCAGTAACTGGATATCTTTAAACAATCTAATGTTTTCCATGTTACCTCAATACTGAGAATTGTATGCCAGACAGTCTTTTTCATGGGTATTTATTACTCAAGAGATGTTAACAGTTCCAAATAAGCTTTCCTGGTCAAATGCATTAATTACAGGTGAGATGACTGCGTCTAAGTTCAAAGAATCCAAAAATATTTATGAAAAGGGACTAAAGCACAGAACAGATTTCAAGTTGGAAGTCAAGGTGAGGACTATAGCTGGCAGGGCAAGATTAGATTAAGAGCTGAAAAACAGAGAAACAGGGAACCCAACATCAGATGATGAGCTGAGACAGCAGCGGGAAGAAGATCAGTACTTATAACCTGTAGAAAAAAGAAGAGGGGAGAGAAATCTAGGAAAAAGCAAGAGTACTTAATTCTATCTAGTCTCAAGTCTAGGCTTTTACGATTCTGCAAGAAGAAATCATACAGAATTTAGTAATGATCTGTTGATTTATAATTTTAGTATTTTAAAATACTTCTTAGTATTCTTATTGTTTCTAAAACATCATAGGTTGTAAATCAATGGTTTCTTTGCAAAACCTGAGCCCTACATCTAACAGGGCTGTGAGCAGAAGTCAGTCCAACCTTACCGTCCAGATTAAATCAAAAAAAAAAAAAAAGAAAACAGTAATATTAATGAAAAGCTCTGTATCTTCTTCTCTGAAGAACCTGAAAGAAAACTTCTCCGAAGTTTATTCTTACCTAAAACCCAACACAACCTTAGCTATTAAATAATCATAGATGGTGGAAAGCAGATAGATGTTCTTACTCTGAATTGCCAATATGGCAATCTAGAACATTAGCACTCCGTCATAAAGATTTTAAGGTAATTTTTGCTTTTTTTATTTTTATTTTTTTTACTTTTCTAATCAAGTAACAACTCTTGAGTATGCTGCACAGCTTCACTGTGAAATGCGTTTACTTCTAAAAGGGAAGTGGAGCTATTATATTCTAGACGAAAAACAAAGCCTCCAGCTTTGCTTAACCTGAATGATAACCCCATACATTACACCAGTATTTTCAGATAACAATGAACAATCCATTATACCTGCTTAAAGAGCATAGCCTAAAACCTTCCTCTGCTACACTTAGGTTTAATGGAAACAGTAAATACCAGGTGGCCTTTTCATTACCTCCTGAACCTGAGAATTTACAAAGGACTGCATCTTTTTCACAATAGAATTTTTAAAGACTTAATTTTCCATCTCAGCTCACACCTAGTAGATAGTGCTGATTTGAAAGAATACTGTTTAAAATTATTTTCTCCATACCAAAAGTTATCAGCCACATAAAGACAATTTAGAAGAAAATAATCTGTTCAGCATCAAATTTGCTTTGTTCTAGTTTCACTATTCCCCCAGCTTTTACTGCCCTGTGCAATACCATACGGCCAACATGGTTAGTTCTTAAGACGACTTGTAGTGCAGTGACTTGCGCACTTGGTCCTTCATCTCTGAATTTGGAACTGTAGTCTCTTCTGGACACCAACAAACCAACTGTATGTCCATTTAATGCACATTGCTATCTTCGTTCTAGAAAGAGAATAATTAAAATGCCCTGAAGATGGGACACAGCAACCTCCCCAAGGTATGCAGTTAATCATTTCTATCTGGTATCAACACATATATTATGTTTTTTTCCAGGAAAAAAAAATAAAATAAGTCTCCCACTTTGGAGGTCACAGCAAGAGAGTCTACCAGATAAAGACAGATGATGGCATACAGCAACAAAGTGATGGGACCCAGCAAAGATCTTCTAAAAGCCTCTCACCAGTTCCTAGATTCAGCTACACAGTTTCTTCACGCTACTCTGATGAACAGGCTTACGGAAAATTGTATTTTTAACTGAGAAAATTGTTGTATGCTCTTAAACAGAGAACGTTTGGGTAGGTGCTGGGTGCAGTCAGACTGCAGCACGGACTCGGGCGCACCGCCATGCAGTCGGGGCCGGCTGGGTGCGCGGAAGACCGGGGCCGCTTCGGGGCCAGCAGCCCCCCGCGGCCGCTTCTCCTCCCGCCGAGGGGGCAGGTGGGCCCGGCCTGCGCGGGGCCGGGCCTTCCCCGGGCCTCACCGCCCGGGAGCCCCCGCAGCCCCCCGCCGCCGCCGGGCCGGGGTCCCCCTCGTGCCCGCGCCGCTCGGCCCCGGCCCCGCGCGCGGGGCGCCGCCACCCTCCCCCGGGCCGCGCCGGGCAGGCTCGGCCCGGCCCGGCCGCGCCTCGCTTACCGCGGGCCTCGGCGGCGACAGCAGCAGCAGCAGCGCGCCCAGGCTGAGGAGGAGGCGCCGGCGGAGCGGCTCCATGGCTGCGGCCCCGCGGGGCTCGGCGGGCGCCGGGCCGGCTCCCCCCGCGCCTTCGCTGCCTGCCGGGCGCGGCGTGTGCGGCACGGCGCAGCGCCGGGGCGGGGCCGGGCCGAGCCGGGCCGGGCCGAGCCGGGCCGGGCCGCGACGTCAGCCGCTCCTCGGCCTGTCGCCCTGCCAACTCCTCTCCCTTCCTGCTGCCCCTGGGGATGAAAGTCCTGCCAGACGCAGCCTGAAGACCTTGACGTTTGCAGCTGGTGGGGGGAGGACGGACAGTGCCAGCTCACTGGGTGCTGATGTTTTTTTAAAACACCCTGCGGGCAAATTCAGGCTTAATAAATAGCCTCCCTCTATCATAATCCCCACCACCACCCACTCTAACTTCACTATCTATTGACTTTTCACTTTTAAAGCAGGTACCGACATTCACTTGGCACAGCTCCTGTCCCAACAAAGTCACTGTGATCCTGTTGCACCTAGCTAGGCTTTAATTATGATACAAAAAGAAAGCACACGCTTCCCTGAACCATAAACAAGCTCCAAGAGTCTCTGGACACATAAAAATAGGCAAAGAAATACTGAACATAATGGAACAAGTTTGGAAAAAGAGCAAATTTTCTCCGCTTGGCAAAGGCCTGACTTTCAGGTGCCTACTTATACAACAAAGCTACTTTGTCCTTGTTACATACTGTTTGCTATTCAATACCAATATCCTTAATGGAACTGCACAGCACACTGAGTTCTGAGTATGTAATATGTAAATAACAGATCAGTTCTGGCTGCTCCCTCTTTAATAAGTGTACCTTCGATTATAAGGGCAGGAGACATAATTACGAACTAACCAGCAAATTTGAATACCTGAAACCTCTCACAGCTATAAACCACACTGAGATTTCAATTCTCTAAAACTGGTAGATGGTTTCTTTATGGTGGTCTTGGAAACACTCAGATCATTTCAGAAAAAAACAGACCATGGCAACAACACGCACAAAGAAGACACCTGAATATTTCCTGCATGCATTTGTACAGGAGAGCTCTCACAGCCACGTACACGGGGACAGTTAATGCAGACTGTTGACTGTGCAAGAAGTACACATGCATTTTATAAAATCTAGGGCCTCATCTGAGAATACAGCAAAGACTCTACTGATTTTGCTCTGCTGCCTCCAACTACCCCCCCCCCCCCCGGAGCTCTGCACTGACGAGCAGTTTTGGACACTGCACGTACCAAGAGATGGCAGCATTTCTCTTCCCACTAGCCCGCATCTTCCTGAGGAAAGGAGGAAAAGGTTGAACATGCAACTGCCACCCCCTATTCAAATTTCAGTAGTGGCTGGCTAGCACTTAGGCATTATTACCTCTTTATGTAGGATTTTACAGGCTGCATGCTGAGGTTTATACTACGTTCCACTAAGCAAGAACCTCTTCAGTAACACAAACACCACACGTCACTCCCAAAACTACAGAGCTACTTAAAACAAAAACTCCTCGCGACAGCTTTGCAGCAGGCAAGATCAGGGTCTGAAAGGCAGGGATTGAAGCTTGGAGACGAGGCCACCCGGGTGAGGAAGGCGGGTGTTACTCCCACCCTGGGGCACCTCTCAGAAGTAGGGCAACGTTTGCTGAGCGAGGCTGCCGCTTGGCGCAGAGGCGGGCCTACGCTTTCACGTTTTTAATATCAAGCAGTACGTACTAACAACAACAGCGTGACTCTTCAAGAAAAGAATATCGTTCTCTCCGAATACTACTACAAGGCGGATAACAAGCTACCCAACGACACCAGAAAAGACCCAACTAAGCGGGCTCTGCCACCACACCGCCGGCGCCGCCATGTCGCTCCCTCCTCCTCAGCCTCCCTGTGGGGAGCACGCCCGCGCCCCCACCCCCGCTGCTCGGCCCGGCCCCGCCAGGTAGCCACGCCCAGCGGCGCCACGTGCCCCCCGGGCTGACTCCCTATTGGGCGAGGCGGGGCGCGAGGCGGCGGCCGCAGTATAAAGTGCAGCGAGGGGAAGGGTGACGGCCTCTTTATCTGCGCGGCGGGCGGAGGTGAGCGCGGGCGGTGGGCGAGCAGAGGCGGCGGCGGGCGGGCGAGCGAGCGAGCCGGGCAGCGCTGATGCCTTTTGACACGTGTTAGACTGCTGATATGCATGAAGCAAACCCACTCCTGAGCGCCCAGGCCGCTCCGGCTTCGCGGGGCAGCTACGTTGCGCGGCGTCTGTAACCTTCCCTTCCCACCGTGTCTTACAGGCTGCGAGGCGACCGGCGGCGCTGGGACGGCGGCAGGGAGCGGCCTGGCGAATAAAAGCTGTGTGCGCCTTGCAAACGTGTGCGGCTGCTTCTTGTGCGCCCGTAGTTTCCCCCCGGCCCCTCCGCACTGCCTTTGACCCGGCGGGGCGCCCCGCCCGCGGCGCCGCTGGCCAAGCTGCAGTGCCAGAGCGAAGCGCTTGTTCATAACTGGGGCCGCTCGGCACCACCCGGGCGGCGCTTTTAAAAGCAAGTCACAGGCCCTGTTGGCGCGGCTGCGCCCCCGCCGCCGAGGGGGAAGCTGGCGGCGGCCGCACAAAATGGCGCCCGCCGGGGGCTGGGCCCTGAGGCGGCGGCGGCGCGGGAGCTTGCGGAGACTTTCGGCCCGAGAGGTACGGGACGAGGGTAACGCTGGGGTAAGAGGGGATCAGCGCTACTGGGGCGAGTAAACAACTGCGGCTTTCTGTGTAGGAACGTGCAGCATGATTGAAAGGGGCCTGCCCCCGGCATTGGTGCTGCTGTAGCAGGCTTCGGTTTGTAAAAATGATCTAGAAAGTAAGGACTGATGATTACGGTCCAGGAATTGATACCTAGCTGTCGCTAAATTTACCTGGTTTCCCTGCTTACTGGGTCACAGGGTTGTTATAAGCAGGGGAAACACGCTCTTCTCCAGGCAGGTATTGGGGTGCTTTGCAGGAAACCATGAAAAATAAGCATCTCTAGCAAAACAGGAGTTTGAACACAGTGATTGTAGTCACAGGCATGTAAAGGACTTTGACCTTCCATTCACAGCTCTTTCAACTGCTCTTGATGACGTCCTGCAGGCAGGGGAACTGTAAAATAATTACATCTGAGGAACACTGAGCATTGGACATGAACAAGTAGCAGCTGAGTCTGCAAAGGTTAAGATGAGAACTTTTTCTTGGGGAGGGGGAGGTATAAATAGATTCTTAGAGGGGTTTTAACCACCAAACCTAGTTCTGTGAGTAGTGCAAGCCACCCCAGTTCTTGGATTCATTTAATGTGTTTTTTCTGTTAATGGTAATTGTTCCAGTGAACAGCTAGTACGTAATAGATAGTGTGGCACACAGATGAAGGCTTAGGTTACATACAGTCAAGCAGAAGCATGTGGATGAACAACCAGCAAGTAGCAAAGTGTACACTTACTGTACTCTATGGGAAAAGACTGTCAAGATACACTGAGCTTCTGTTCACTATAGTGGGATAGAACTACATTATCTAAAGCGTTCGCTTCCAACACTAGAACAATCTTAGAATCTCTTAATCCTAAAATTAGGACCATAACCATGTAGTAAAACTGAGGTACATCAAAAATGAAGACCTGAAAAACCTTACTGTACACTAAGTCATCCTGGTGGCTTTTCTAAGGAAGCTTTGTAAACAACTTGCAGAAGATGGAGGCTTAACATTACATAGAAATTTAAATTGGATTTGAATAATTATTTCACATGGGATAAATTTATTTAATAAAACAAAGCAAGCAGATTGTAGTTACCCACAGTTTATGAAGTGCAATATGACAATCTTGTGTAATAAGTCTAAATCTGTTTACACATTAGTGCATCTAGTCCTTTGACTTTAGTTATTGCACATAGAAATTAAATCATATAAAAAGACCTGCGTACAAGACATGCAGAGTTCATGAAAGGCAAATAATGCCTACACAATCAGCAAAATCCAGAATATACACAGCCTGGAATGGTCAAGGAGGAGTTCAGGTAACAAATATAACCTACTAATACTTCAATTAAAGGTAACCAAAATAGGTGTTCAAATATAGAATTAATTTTAAATATATTAAATGCTAGATTTCTTTTATGTTTCAGGCAAGGTGCTGTTTAAAAAACCTTCAATATAATAGCTTCATTTAGAGATGGTAAATCATCATTACACATGGAAATTTTGATTTACATCAAATGTGACAACACAACATACAAAAGAGTTCTTAAAAAATTACTTTTAAAAAGAAAACAAATTATGTTATAAAAGGAGAGTCAAAACTCACCTTCTCTGTAAACTAAAACATTTTCTGACATCCATGAACAGTTGGCAACACTGAGTATCAGAAAAATGTTACACATGTTAAATAGCAGATATGTAGTGGTCAAATCTTAAATTTAATGCATACATTTAGTCTTGAATTATAGCAGATAGAAATAAAAGGCAGTTTTCTCCTCCCCCTTTAGTTTTGGCCATTAATTAGCAGAAAGTCTTTAATTATATCACCACCAGCTTATGATCAGCTTGTATAACTGCAAATGCTTGAATTCCTATTTCACAAACTCCCAAGAAACCAATGCATAGGGGTCAAAATCTTTCAGTTACAGCTCTGTTTTCACAAACATCAAGTGATTTGAGGTCAGTGCAATTGTATGGCTGTAACAGATGAGAGTTTGGTCCCATGCTTTGCATGTAAACACAGTGCAATGGAAGAGACTCACAGCAACAAATCTATTAAAAAAAAAAGCTTCATTGTAGCAAGAGGCTCTATACACAATAGGGTAACTAAGTACTTCTGGTCATGTGCAGTATTAGACATATGTGTGTGCTCATGTCTTTAAACATTCAGAAGAAATCATGAACCATGGTGATTGTACCTCACTATAAGGCGGCTTGCTATAGTTTGGTCTCATGGCTTTAACCACCATTCATCTCCTCAGTCACAAAAATCTGAGAGTTCCCACCTTTGCTGATAGTTGTGTGTTTTATGGCTACTTGCTTCCCCAAAAAAGCACAAGTTCCATATGAAAAAAGCAGTATGTATATATACCACATTGAATCACAATATTACCTATACATCCAATTTACATTCTTTTCTCCTGAAAGCGTTTCATATTTCGATCGCTTGACACAAGCTATTGACTGCAGAAGTGAAAGAACATAAAACAGTTCATTCTACACCTCCAACTGCCTGAGAAAGAAAAAAATTATTCTTCCAGTTTTATAAATTCATTCCTTACTTAGGATTTTTTCCATTTGGCATGCAGTTCCTTTGCTGCCAAAAAACCTTTCAAGGCTATAATGCACGTTAGCATAGCATAAAAACATTAGCTGAACAGAGTTTTGTCATCAAGCTCCTTGATCTATTACAGTTAAGATTTTTTCCTCCTCCTCTCCACCCCAAAGAACAGGTCATTTTAGCCTCCAAGTTAAAATCGTGACAGCAGCAAAATAAATCAACTGCTAAATGGAATGAAACTTCATCTAGCTGAAGTACACGGGAACAATAACCAGGCAAGTGAGCACAAAGGTATGGGTTATAGGCAGTCCTTAGGGGGAGGATGAGGGGAAGAGGGGGGAGAAAAAATAAAAGTGGCACAAGTTAAGGATGAGAACTACAGCACAGTTTATAAAACCATGAGAATAAATTTTATAATACTGTAAACTGCAAGAATCTTCACATGTCATGGTTGATCAGGGGCCTCCATGGTCGGATCTTTAGGAGGGCATGTAGAAGAGCGGGGATCCATGGCTGAGTGCATTAAAGGAATATAAACATCATCCATGTTTGGCATGACAAAGATTTTCTGTGAAAAAGATGGAGTTAGTTATTTTTCATATGCCATTTCAAAACTTTCCGACTTTCCAATTGGTTCAATTAAACACAAGACTTCTTGATAAATGTTCTTTCCCAGAGTTCATTACTGAACTGTATTGAAGCTTTACAGTGTCTGCTAACTACAGCCATTTAGTTGTGTTACAGCTGTAGATGAAGCTCAGAAATATGATCTCCGCACATTCCATTAATCTGAAATAACACCACAAGAAACACCTACCTTTCTTACTCTGCTGCTGTCTTTCTCAGCTCTTTCGTGCATAGAAGTGTTTTTGATTTCTGCTCAAGTGTTTTGCTGTCCTACAAATATTTGTAAATTTGGGGGCTTTTTTCCTATTTTGCATTAGGGAGTTTTTCTAAAAATAGTAAGGGAGGTCTTACTGCTTAATCTATACTTAATTTTAGGAAAACAGTTTGATCCTCTACCACCTACAAACAGCTAGGACCAGACTTTTGTTTAAGTACATTCTGACATGGTGTCCATTTTAACAGATGGTGTTTTCAGCTCTAAATCATTTTGACAGAAACAAACCAGATTTCTATCCAGCTCTACACAGGATATTGGGACTATCCTAGAAGTCAGTGTCAGCTGAATTTAAGATGCATTCTACTGAACAGGAGCAGTAGAAAATTAGGACATTGGGGGGAGGGGAGAAAGAAAGAAAGAAAAAAACCCCACCAAACTTTTTTGTTTGTTTGTTTGTTTACAAACAAAAATAAAAATGTTATTAAGGAAGCATACCTGAAACTCTTGTTCCAGTTTCTTCTCTATCCAGTCAGTTACATGAACCAGAGTCACTTCTCTCTCACCAAGCTTTGGACGAGCTTTTAGCTCCAGGTAGGGAGGTCTTCGAAAGCCATACCTTAAGAAAGCACGCAGGAAGGGCTTTATTACAAACACTCCAGCCAAACATGTACTTGAATGTGTTAACTGTTAAATGTTCTCTTAATAGTTCATACTGCAACTTTTCCAAAACCCATTTCAGCTGCATTTTACCTTTTCCTTGGTTGTAATCCCCTAGATAGCACATAGCCAGAACACTCCACAATTAGGCAGTAAGTTCCTCTTACCATACTCTGTCAGTAGGTGGAGGTGGAATGTTAATTGCTAATGTTCCTCTGCACTCCTGTACTTCAACTGTTAGCAACAATGGAGTATTGGAGACCTCTTCAATTTTCTTCTTAATAAACTCAGTCTCTGTTGCTTTCTGAAAGTATTTTGACTTAGTAATTTTATCCACAATTCTCATGATCTTACTTGTCCGATGTCCTCCGACATACCTATTGTTAGAGAACAGGAAAAAGTGTATCAAGGTAATTTTCTTAAACCTATTGTTTGCTAAGTCTAATGACTTGATAGAAAAACCTTGGGAGAGTTTTTGATATGAAATTCTGTAAACTAAACACAGATGCATATCGATATGTCTAAGCAGCATCTCTCCATGCCTAATACACAGCAGCAGCACTGTCAGCTACGAGTGTCTGGCACCAATTCTGTCCGATCTGAACACTCCTCCTTCCCAGATGGCACTGGAAACACGATTTTTTTTTTTAGTCATTAATACGCCTATGTGATTCAACAGTAAGCTGGCATGAGAAATACCCATTTGTTTGTTACCATTCAAACAAAATTGTCAAGAGATCGATGCACTGAGACATATGCACATATCTTAAGTGCAGAAGGCCCAATCATCATGTCTGATCTATTTAACATGGTGTCCAATAACAAGATTTTCATTTTGTTTTAAGCTGCATTTACAATGAGTGAGAAAAGTTGTTCGAAAAGATGAGGAAGGTGATTTTGGTAATGGGTGGAATGACATTCCAGAAATGGGTAACTATGCCAGCAAAAAGAGGCCACTTCTCCTGGCAAGTGTCAGACAGTGCCTCAGCTTTTAAAACAGATACTTTAAGGAGTCAAAATGTCTCTTCTCACATCTATCATATTTAGGAAACATACCCTATAAGAATAGCATATTTGGTATTTCCACACACTATAAATGCCTGATTGGGGCTTTTGATGTTACACAGCAGAGCTGGCCTTGCTAAAGAAATCACATTTTGCTATCTTGCAAAAATTGATGGTCATACAGCCTTTGAGACCCTTCTCTCTAGTAACCAGAAAAGACAAGCTCCTTAGCTGATATTAAACAAGTGTATTAATTTCAACTTTTGCATTTATGTTAGCTGTATCATTACCCAGACAAAATAGTTACTCTCTCATCAGGTCCTAGAGTGGTAGAAATGCAGGTTTTTGAAAAGCACAGGAAAAATATTTTACTTAAAAATTTCTTTCTCTCTTTGTCCTCTTGATAAAAAGAGTAATTTATAAGATCTATATATTTTTAAAAGATATACAATAAATCAATTGAAATAATTCCAGCAATTCATCACATAGTTTTCAAAAGGTTTTAGGAGCAAAACTCCAAGGAAACTTCCTAAAACATCTGGAATACATCATGAGACCTTTAGGTATATTCACTGTAAAATCACCGAGATGTGTTTGGACATAGGAAACATTGTGGTTGTCTGACACACTTAAGGCTAACTATAGATATCTCACTGCATGGCAAAATCTCAGTCAGCTGTAAAAAGAAAAGGTCACAGAACAGCAGCCAAAACATGGAATGACATGGCAAAACTGACTTGTAAGAAAATTCCTTTAGAATTCTCCTTGTGCATCATCAGAGGGCACTGTTACATAGCTCAGATGCTCAAAACCTTTTCAAGAGGAAAAACAACACTAAGAAGGCCTGGCTTAAATAATGGATGTTTGACATTTCCTTAAAGAAAAGGATGCACTGGAAATAAGGGATCAGCAGGATCAGTACATGTATCCACTGTGTACAAGCAGTGTAGTTCACTATCCAAAGATGGGTTTAGAAATCTTTATGTCATCCTGCAGTCTTGTACCCTGTCTAACACTGGTATGCTTTACTATTAAGAACAGCAGTCTAAACACTGTGTTTCACACAAAATTCAACAAAATTCTGTTCTTGGCTCTGCTACAATGCAAGATGTGCTGGGGAAGCAGCTGGAAGCAGGAGGGAGAAAAGGGGGGGAAGGGGAGCGGGAGAGAGAATTAACAACACACACTACATAGGCACCTTACCCTTCTGCTCCTGGAGTCAGCTGCTTCTCTCCTGCCAACTCAGGAGCATCATCCTCTTCTGAAGACCCAGCACTGGAGGATTCCTCATCGCTGTCTGCAAGACAATACACCCTTGGCCTGAAACTGAAAGAATGCAATTTCCAGGTCAAATGCAACATTCTTAAATAGCTATTCACCATGCACACCTTTTTAGCTGCCATTACACATATTTCTATTTGAGATTCTGAAATGTCCCCTCCCTTCTTTTAAGCTCTCAATCTTAGAGAATAAAACAGAAGACATGTTGAAGCTGGTATCATTAATACCTAGCTTTAAAATAGAAAATTGTTTTTCACCTGTGGAGTGGAATACTGCATGATTATTCTACATGCCATCAGACTGAGTGGGAAATTGGTTTGAGATTTGTTTGAAAGCATCTCTGTTGCTGCCCGTGGCTTTCTGAGAAGTTTGATTAAGATGTAGGCTGGACAGGTTTTTTCATCTTGGCAAAGCTGAGTTTTTAAATAGAAAGGTGAGAACTACAATTCTGTCTTGTACTAAATGCCAACATAGGACCCCATTAATGTTTGTGTGCAAGAAAAGTGAACAAGTTTAATGTAAACACAGCCAAGATCAGAATTGCCAGATTCCAACTAATATAATTATTTGAACTTGAAACTGATGCATTTTGGATCCACTTTGCACCAATAATGCACATCTACATTGTCAAAGGAGTATAGTCTTAATGAGGGCTCGCTAACCAGAGTCCAGTCGAAGGCAAAGCAATGTAGGTTTGACGCTGTCAACTCACTTAATCCCAGAATTGCTCTGGGACGCTGAGGTTATTATACTCCATATAATTATCTTCACAGCACTTTTAGCCCAAGCTAATAAACTCCACTTGGTCTGTTCACACCCATGCACAATTTCTGTGTCATGGACATACCTCAAGCAATAACAACACACGCAAAGTACAAGAAAATCAGATCTTTACGGTCTCTCTGAAAAGGAAATGCTCAATACCAATACTGGCTACGCTGTCTCGAACTAGTGACTCACACTGCTGTAACTTTGGAGCCTGTCCTTACACAGATTCACGCAGAAAAAAAAGGGAGAATTCTGTTAATAGAAAAAGTATGATGTTACCCTGGGAAGTAATATTTCTTAGACATTGTGTAGAGATCCTTTCATCCCATACTAGTCTGAGATATGCTCTCCTTTCGGTATCTTTGCTGGAAATATTCCTTTCCCCTACCAAACTGATAGGGAAATCGTCCCTCAGGCTTGTGAAGTTCTAAGCTCTTCTGTCACAGTGACTGATGTTCACAGTGTTTAAGTTATTTTTTTCCTGAGAAAAGCTCAAGATAAAATAAGGCAAACAGCATCATGAGGAGAGTAGGGGAAAAGTGAAATAGTAAGAATAAAACCAAACAAGTGCTGCTCTCAGAGAGAATACAATATATTACATGGCAGCAACTAATTCTAGATTGAGCTTTAGAAAATTTTATGTACACCATCACAGAAAAGCATTCAAATCTTTTCAGCAGATTAACATTAGGGAAGGATACAGCAAATACACTTCAATATTAGCAGATCTGTACCTAATGCAATAAATTGAAGTGGCTGCACAAGCTCCAGAAGCTCACAGTCTTGGCCATGGGGACTCCACCCAGGCCTGCAATTCTCTACAGCTTGCCCAGAACACACGGTTTTGGCACGTGTGCATGTGTGTGTGCTTGGAGATCTGAAGCATTTACTAACATCACACAGGGCACAGACTGAGGCTACTGTCTGCTATTCTGTACATAGCAGAAACTCTTAGTTGCTGTGTAAAGTCCTAATTCAAAAGGACAGTTCAAGTACAGCACACCAGTGCACAGCACTCTTTCTTAACTGCCTGAACAAGGGCAGTAATCCCATGACCTCTCTACACTGAAGAATTTGCTACTCAAGCTATGAAATCAGAGACTTATAAACCTCTTCCTCCTATCCAGAGATGCATTTCGTAATAGCAGAATAGTGAAAGAGCACTTCAACTGGATCCACCTTCCCAAGGAAGAGAGGTAGAGAAAGAAAAAAAGTAACGTCACTGGCTCAAGTAGGAGTGCTGGAGCTAATTTCTCTAGTAGAAGTTCACATTTTTAGGTCAGATTCAAACTACACATTTTCTACCTGGATTTAACCTCACTTCACTTCCCTGTGTGTCAGAGCATCCTGTATGAAGCACAGTCAGTGCATTTCTAAGGCTAAAGTGTCACTTTCCTGCAAAAAAATCAGTTTTGTTAAGTAATAAGATCCCCTAAAATGACTCCACAAGCATGTATCTACTGGCTCAGACCACAAGATCTCCTTGCGTTAAACAAAGCAACAATAAATAAGCTTTAGTGAGTTTTCCGTGGATCTCTGCGCACAATGGAAGGCTTATAAGACACAAACATTGGCTAAAAAACACTTCGGAGCTGCAGTATTGTTCCTGAGCTATTACACAATATTTTATGTATTTTGTATTATGTAGTTTGTTTTTACATAGTACAGTAGAGCAGAAAGGGTGGATGGGATAAGAAACTGCAAGGCATTGCTAGTTTTGAGTTAGCTTGCTTGTATCTGCCTGATCTCTGGTATGTTGAGACCTGCTACTGAATTTATTTTTATAAAATTAGCTATTACATAGAGTTCTCTCCCTGTGGTTTCTTTGCATTTTCCTGTGAATGCATGAAAGAGAGACAATAATCACACTGTATTCCAGCACACTTCAGTTCTACTTTAAATAATAATATAGCAGGAATGATAAAACGGACTGCAATACTGAACAACCTATCTCGCTTTATATTGACAATATACAAGTGCAATTAAAAAGCAGTGCTGTTTCTCCCACCCTCTCCTTTCCAGGTAAGGAAAATGCCTTTCTTCTAGCTCCATGAAATACATGAGTTTGTGGATATTGCATCTTAAGAGCCAGTTTTGCTCTACGCTCTTTAGTGGTAGAAATGAGCATAAGCAATCAACATCTACTGTATGATTTTTTAATTATTATTAAGACACCAATGAATAGTGTCTGCACATGGTTTACAAAAACAATATAATTTTGGATTCAAGTGTACGCAGAATAGTTCTGTATTTGTCATAGTAATTGATAATTAGAAGAGCCATGAAAATGAATGGAGTGAGTACACATGAATCAAGCTTTTCTATACTTGTCAGAAAAAAATCTTTGTTTTTTGTATAAATCTATTGTATTCAAGAGAAAAAAAATCAAAATTAACAAGAATAAAAACTTCAAGCAAACCTGAATATAATAGGCTGTTCTTTTGGTAAAAATGGACATATGATACCCAGTCCTGAGCATTCAGAACATAAGAGCCATGTGCAGGGAGCAATATAGTTTCAGTTAATGGTTGTACTTTCAAATAACTGGTTGCCTAGTTACAGGCATTAACATTTGCTTTGCTAGGGGCCTACTGCTGAGCTAAAAATCAAACTGATTTTTTAAATATGAAATGAATGCATTCACTAATTATTTTTGAGGTCCTTCGTTCACTGGAAAAGTATAAACATACACAAAATAAACCGTAGGGATGGGAGAATAAAGAAACAAAAATTCTGTTTGTACAGATTTTTCTTTCTTTTTTTTTTCCCTCATGTTTGGTGGACAATGTGAAAGGGTTTTCCTTAAAAAGCTCCTTTAATACTTAGGATCACAGCTACCAATGCTATTGATGCAAACTCAGAAATAATTATTTCAATCATTGCCAATGAGAAGAGAATCTAGGCTGCTGATTTTAAAGTCTCCAAAATTCTACCAGTCCATTAGATCATTTACATCTATTTCATTTTCACAATCGCATTATGATTTAGTGCTGTTATAAGAATTACTTCAAGAGATCAGACTTAAAGAATATTTTCTTATTTGTTGGCAGTGGATATGCACTAAATCAGGGACCACGCACTATTCAGGGTTTGCAAATTTCTCAGTAGCTATTTCAACAGTCTGCTTTCTGTTGTTGGAAGGGAAAACAGCTGTTTTGAAATACAAAAGTTCTAGGCTCATCATGATTGCTTAATGTTGACCTTGACTGCAGAATGACTAACTCAGGACATGTTTGATTTAGGGATGTTCTTGGCTCTTGAGGATGCTGGGACTCAAGTTGCAAAGCCCTTGGGCGGTTTGCAACAGCAGCGGAGGAGGTATGTGAGCTTGGCCTCTTTCAGCTACCCACGAAGCTTGCTTCCTTTTCTGATAGGTAGTAAAAGAAAAACCACTGAACAGTTCCACACAGCACAAATAGAATCAGCACTCCACAGCTACTGGGATAGATATTTGACAAATACCACTCAGCAGGTTAATACAAATCCACAGACTGATGAAACTCAAAGGACATTATAAAAATGAGTGAGAGCTTTCCCCAGTATCAAAACTTGTTTGACTGCACCACTGCAATATCTTACCCTTCTCTGCCAATCTCTCCAACTTTCAGTGCTTCACCAAGAGGTTCTTTGCCCAGTTTGGTCAAGTTCATTTTGGTCTCCAGGGTCATTAGAAAAGACCCATTATAGGACATTTCCAAATCAATCCAAAGTCCTAGAATTAACAATAAATATGTGATGCCATTTTTTTAAAAAAAGTCACAATCACTTTATTTTAATAACAAGACAAAATATATTAAAAAAACTATACATCACACCTTAAAAGAAAAAAAAAGGAAAATTACATTTTTACCAATTACGTTGTTAGCTTACTGAAAATCAAAAGCTTACCGAAAATCAAAAGCTTACCAAAGCAAAGTTTTCTGTTCATATTAAACTTATAAACCAAAGTTCAGTGTTGGGAAATTAAAGTCAGGGTAAAAGACAGATCAGCCTAGCATAGCTAATATTCTAATAAGTAAATAAATAAATTTGATTTGTGCACACAACTGTTTAATGAGACCTGAATCAAGACTAAGCAGATGGAGCAGCATTTTGTAATTAAGTGAACTGTCTGATTCTCTAAGCAAACCTGTAACAAGAACACTCCTCTATTTATTGTTCAAATGAAGCAAAACTGGAAATCCCTGAGCAAGACCTCTTTTTTACATCACAACTTGCAGTCCATTTCTGCTTTCAACCCCAGCTTATTGAACAAATACGAAAATGTTCACTCCAGTAACTCAGCTACAGGCATTCTTCTGCTTATGACTCAGAAGAAATAGGGTCATTACTGACAACAATTCTAGGTGTGTCGTGCTTAAGTTGCATTTTAAATCCTATTGTCTAGGCAGAATATTCACTTATCACAGTCACCAGAAGACTTGTCTGGGGAATAATTACAAGATTAGGTCCAGCCTCTCCAATGCAACCAGTAACCCCGCTGAGTAAAAAAAAGCTATAGGGTACTTGTTAACAGAGATTAGAAACGTATTGATGCCACTAAGCATAGATTTCCTATCTTCCTTTTCCAGACACTGCAGCTGAACACAATATGCCCAGCAGCGAGACAGTGCATCCATGCAGGCACTCGACTTATCTGGGAGCAAGTAATGGCACCTACTCTTCAGTTCTGATTGATCTACAAAAGATACCATTTTCCAGTTAAAGAATAGCAGTTTTCTTTTCTGCAAGAATTTGTCAGAAAATGCCACTGTCCCCAGTTCTACCTGTTTGTCCCAACAGACAGACTCAGCTCCCAAAGACCAGGCTGCTCACACAGTCAACCCACCATCAGCTGATGCACTGGAAAGAGTACTGAAGGCAAGCTGCTTTTTTACTAACCCAAATTATTCTTTTCCATCATCCAGGCTTTAATGCTGTACCAAACCAAGACACACGAACTCAAACACAAGCTTACATTCCGCTCCACCCCCCCCCCCCGTAATGACGTAGTACTAAGATCATCAGAAACAAGAAAAAAAGCTAAGCAGACCTTTTACAGGGCCAGTGAGTCAGCATGTTTCAAACTTCAATGCTATTTTAACGGCAGATCAAATTAAATAAAGGAAACCATTAAACCAGATTATTGAGAGAGGATATTCTTTCTGGCCAGGAAACGTTCATACACTTTTTTCTGGGGAGGAAAGAACAGGAGGAGGAGGAAGGGGGAAGAGCTGGGCAGATGGCGCAATTTATTCGCTGGTTCCCCAGCCTTGACAGAAGTACAGTAAATACTAGAGCATATGCTGTCACCCAAATAGAACTGTACTAACAGAAACAGGATTTTTTTTTTTTTAGTAAATATTGTAACATCTCTACTTACTTATAGTAGCCATGTATTTTTTTTTCTTGTAATCAAGCACTGATAGCAAAGCACGTATGTTCACAGGATGAAAGAAGCACAGAAGTTCTTTACATGGAGAATGGGCCATGTTTTCATATTTCACATTGTCAAATGACAAGGATTACAAATTCTGCCATAAACGTTTGCTTGTCACAGTTAATCTGAACAAGGCCCTGAAGGCGTTAGCTGTGCCTGCCGGTGCTATCAGTAATTAAGAAGTGAAGCAAAACATTCAGCAATCTCCTAAATCCCATCTCATGACTTAGAACTGCAGTCCTCAGTTACAACCCAAATTATTAGAACTGAAACAAAGGAATTCAAACAATGTCTAAATCTGTTTGACTTGGATAAACCTCTACAAAAAGCTTAACCCAAACAAAACCCAATATCCTAAGGAAGCTGATACAATTTTGCTGCTTTGTGATTTAATCAGTTGGCTATAGCAGATACGCATTTATTTATTTGATTCTGTGCAAGCATTATGGTAAAGTCCTAGAGAGCTTTATGCTGCATGTATGTACAACAGCTGTCATCTGCAGTCTGTGGCCAGGTGTCTTGACTGTTCCCTCCAGGATTAAGCCAAGGAAGCCAAGGTTTACCAACCCACTTTCTTCTGTGGGAAATATAGGATCTAAATCTTTCATCTACTTTTGCTAGAGTCCTTTGCATCTTTGCCAGGGAAGATGCAAATCCAATTCAGTCAGATGCTCAAATTGAAGCATAGTTCCTTTCCAATTCCTCCTTTGACTAACTTGAAGTAATATTAGACCATGTATTTCTAAAATAAAAATGTAGATCACAAATAGAGCTTTTCTTCTTCAGTGACGGGAAAGATGCAGTAAAGATGCTTTAGACACCACACAAATGTCACAAATATAGTATCTGGATAGCATGCATTTAAATTTTTTAAATATTTTGTATTTTTGGCCTATAAATTTGGTTTAGAGGAGTCTGGCAATTCATTTTATTTCAAAGATGTTCTGACTGACTATTTCAAAAGAGCACTTGGCACCACTGCTAGTAACAAAAGCTGCTGAAAGAATCAAGCGAGTTTTGCTGCAAATCAATTTAAGATTACTGTAAACAAGTTTACCACTGCTCTGATGCAACAACAGTACTTTGACTGCAGAAGGCTGCTGCAGCAGAACCGATCACTTCGGATGCTAGTTCAACTGTACAAAATCTCTCTTAATAAAAATGACTCCAGGGAGAAATACACCCCCGATACACAGCTACTGTATGGCTCTTCTCAGTAGCATTTGGCAGTCAATAACTAAAGACATTACTCCTAAGGCAGAGGAAGATGGAAACATTTATTTGTTTTGGTTCAATATTCCTGCAATATGGCGCAATGCAAAGGAAAAACACTCTGATACAGATTCATAAGATTGTTTAAAAAGAAACTATCAAAACACTTGGCATTTTATTTTGTTTTCAGCAAATAAAAAGTTTCTACAAGTGGTAAAGCCATTCTGTAACTAAGAACACTGGAGAATGTTGCAAGCAACACGGAGAACCTGTTCTCCCACAGAAGTGTCTTTCAAGAAGCAGCAATACATTCCAGTTCCCTGAATACCGATTGCTTATTCTGCCCATCAAATTTCTGTTTCTCTCAAAAGACATTTTGTTCTTAGTGACAACTAAACAATTCGCTCTTTTCTATCAAGCTTTTTTATAAAGCTGTGAAAAAATACTTCTAAGAAGTTGAGAGAGAGTAAAGCAGCCAGTGTTTCATAGATGATAACAATAAGAGTTGCAAATCTCAGGTGAGATAAGGACAAACAATAGCATCTGCATTCAACAAGCAGCATTAGTCAACATGTGTTTTCATATGTCCATGAGAATTTTAATGATTCCCAGAAGCCTATTTTGTTCACACTTCCACAAAGGGAAAAGTTAGAGCCTATTGACCTTCCCATGCTTTTTAGATTTGAGAACCACAACACTTTTAGTATTACTGATGATGGTTATTTAGTTCCTTCTAAATCTTGTGCACCTGATACACTCACAAAGGTCTGATGGTAATTATTCATCAGAGCTACAGAACAGCAGTGTAAGAGTGGCAGACAAGTGAGTCTTGTATCAAAATTACATTTAAATAAAACTGTAAAAGCCAAACTATTAACAGGTGCAAAGATGAAATCTGAGTTGCTTCTAGGCAGAAGCAGCCTAGTTAGCTACTATTGTATACAACTGAAATCTATTACAAATTCTCCAACTTGACCTTTAAGAATAGCGAGAGGAACTAAGATGCTGCAGAGACAAATCATCCAGGGATCAGAAACCCTGCAAAGCCCCACCAAGTTTAGCACTGAAATTTCCTCCAAACAGCACTGCAGAAAAGGACACAATACCTGACTGTGTTCAATACCCTTCTGCTCCGAGAAGATGGCACATGAAAAAACACTAGCTCTCCTGTTCCTCACTAGAAGCAGTATGCAAAGGAGAGCTGGTGAAGACTGATCCCCTTATGATTTGCTTAATGAAAGCTAAAATGCAAAGCACTTAAATTCATTCTGGGTATATCAGTGAGTTACTTAAACCAGCAATACACATGAGAAATTACAACATTCTAAGAATGAGCTGCTGAGGCAAGTGAATATCCAACTCTAAAAAGTTACAAGCAAATTAGTGATCAACAACAAATAAGCTAGTTATCTGTTCTAACTTTGATCAACTGCTCTATGTTCTGTGTAATCATCACAAACACGCTACTGAGGTTTTTGCTGAAGTTCTGGCCCTTTGCTGGCCTGTAATTTAGAGCCTCTCTGGTGGTCTCCAACACACTCAGTAAGTATTGTAAATGCATTAAATTCATACTCACTCATGGACAGCTCATGTTAATGAACACCATCTGGCAATGGCTTAATTTTAATATCTTCATCTAAAAGTTGGAAGAGCAGGTTTAAAACCAAAGTTATTTGACAAGTAAGCCACACCTCCATCACAACAGGTCCTCCAAGGGAATATTTCCCTTTAGACCAATTAGAACCTTCTCTACCACGAGCCAAGTAATCAACTTGTGATCAACAGATCAACTACATTTCCAGCCCAGCTTTACAATATGGTAAGTAAATAAAGGGATGAAGGGTGTGAGAGGAGACATGTTAAGAAACTCTTAATAAACTCACCAACCATTTCACATGAAAAGTTGCTCTAATTACATGTCTTAGAGAATAAGGTGATACCTACCTATCCCCAGCTTGTAAAAGCACAAATCTTTTTATAGTTAAAAGCATTATCCTGGGTTATATAGTGATCTGAAAAGACTACCTTTTAAAATGAGAATCTTATTCTTCAGTAGCCTGATAGAGATTGTCTTTTTGTGAAAGTACTTAAGTGATAAAAATAACCTCAAATATACTGCTGTGACAAAAATGAAATAAAAAACAGGAAAAAAAAAGGAAAAATCAGTGTCTTCATTCAGTTAGTAGCAAGAGAGGAATTTAGTTTTAAAAAAGAATATTCATATTTCATACTGAGAACACAAAATTATGTTGTACTTTAAAGTGTCTTTTTAAAGCAATATTGCATTTCTGTTTTCCGGTTTGTTAGGATCATATTTTTCTGAATCACTGTTTTCAGAGCAGGACAACAACTCTTGAAGAGTGTCAAATCTTTTCTGCTGTGGTGCAGAACCAGTTCTCTCTTGATAAAAGATGCATTGCCTTCCACAGTGCATGACAGATGCAGACATGCATCTACTCCTGTGTTGTATGAGCATTTTAGTTTAGTTCTGCAACTGCTTACATACTTCCACTGGAAAGACCAATCATATTTCTGTAACTTCTACAGCTTCTATGAAATTATGATTACGCCAAGCCTGATATGACTGTTATTGAAAACAGAACACTCAGCATCTCCTTAAAATGAGCTCTTAAGAGCTCTTACTGAGTGTACATTTCCTCTAGTAGGACACACACGACAGATTCAAATTCAGCTCTACATGTTATGAAAGCATGTACTGGCAAAAATAGAAAAGGAAATTATTTTACCTTTGTGATCAACAGAAGGTTTGAAGGCTTGAAGGATCTTCGGCACTGCTATCCCCATATCAAGTTCAGTTAGAGTTAGTTCATTCATGAAGTATGGCAACTAAAGAACAGAATATTAAAAAAAAAATCCATGTTATAGAACTAAACATCATTGTTTCCCGAGGCCATTAAACTAAAAAATAAATAAAAGAAGATTGAATTTAAAGTTACCAGTGAAAGAACACAAATATGATTACATGAATTTCTTCAAATTGTAGGATTTCACATTTGTCAGTTTCAAAATAGTATTTTAAGGGAGAGATTTATTATTTGAACTTGGAGTGAAAATGTTTTTAATCTACATTTAGGTTAAGATGCTGTCATTGACTCTGACTGAAATCTCTGATATGCTTTTAAGTCAAAGTATATATAAACAGCTGAATAACAAAGTGTAAATCCTATTTTACTGTGAATAAAAATTAAAGACTGTTTTTGAAGCTCAGTCACATTTTACAGTGGCAGCCACATCAAAAATCTTAGCTTTTTTTTTCTTTGGTAAATTCTACCATAGCACATTAACCTTAATCTGTATCATAATTCCAGTATTACAGAAGTCATTGCATTTCTGTACAGGTATTTGCTGTAGGACTTCTATGAATTAGAAATACTTATCTGCTGTGAACAGATAGAAGCTTTAACCTATCAAAAACACATCCACCCCTTTTTCCCTGTCTTTCCATTGAACTGTTTCCAGCGAGATGTTTGAATACCCTGCTGTCATGATTGTGGAAACAGCCAGCACAGAATTAGGTTACTGCCTATTTCCCCAAAGCACAAGCAAAACTCTCTCACAGCTGGTGGTGGCAGCTAAATTTCAGAGCTTGTCAGCAAAACTACTTCTTTCTTTGCCTTTAGGAAGAGGTAAACTCCTCCCCAAACATCAGGGGCTGAACAGGCCTGTGATTAACTGCTGCTGTTGAAAGGTTACAGAATGCAAAGGGAAGACCCAGAAGTCATCCAAAAGCATCATTTCTCCTTCATCCTTTGAACTTAAGCAGTAGCTGCACAATTATATCCTTTCATCCACCAGACAGCTGTTGCACTGACTGCCACTCCCATCGACCTCTCCTGCAGACAGCCTGGACTGAAAGTTATTTGAGGTACACAAGCAGCCTCATCTCCTCCTCCTTAAAGGCAACCTACTTCCAACTTCCAACCAACTTCCGAAAGCAGATTTCATTTTGTTCAAGTCTGCATTTAGTTTCTATTCACAATTCTGATGTGCATGGGGGAGAACGAGAAGCTCTGCAGGTCTGTAACACTAGCTATAGAGACCTGTGTCAGGGAAGTTTATACTTTTTAAGCAGTTCTATTTGTTCCCAAGTAAATATAGTAACACTTCCACTTTTCACACAGGAACTTAGTGGACACAAATAGTTAATTCAGGTGCAGTTCATTTGAAACTGAGGCAACAAATCTAAGTCGTGAAGATCTTACTCTGAAATTGATGGCAAAGCTGAACTGGAAAACTGAATCACATTTACTCTCTCTTTTACAGCACCCTGGATATCTAAATAAGTAGTTTTTTTCCTACTGCTTCTAATCCCAAAGACCGTGCTTGTTTTTCTCTATCAGGAATGAGAAGTGAAAGTCCTTAGACTAGTTACCTTTATTTTGCTGAGTTTCATTTGGATCTTCTTGGACACCAGATCAGACCAATACTTTTCTCCTAAAAAGTCCCAAAATATTCTTCCAAGGAAAGCATTCACCCAGGCCTCCTGTTCTTCTTCTTCAGCTGCTACATGGGTATCTGGCAACTGAAAACAGAGCAGGTTATTCAGCTGTGGAAATGCTGTAAACTAAGGTTAGAAAAAGCCTCATTTACATTGGAGAGTTCAGTGACTGGCTACAAAAAGTAAACGTTCAGCACAGAAAGCAGCTTTGAAATCATGTCAGCTGGCCTGACATGAGCTTGTTTGTTATCATCCTGATGTGCAACAGAGTGAATAAGACTATACAGACATAGATTCACTTCAAGCAATGAAATGAGGAAGTCAAAAATATTTTAACCTCTGGTAGAAAGAGCAGATAAGACCAGCGTGGAGATAAGCCTACCCCACTTACAAATGTAGAGTGTCAAACATGGACATTTTCTCTTCTCAAGAGGGTCTGAAAGAACAACTAATCTATTCTTTCTGCTTATCAGAAAAACAGGAGAGCAAGACTCAACCTTACATCCTTAAATCCAGTTCACAAACCGAAGGACAAACAGAGTACAGGGAAACACACTTCTTCCGGGTGTTTGCATATTGGATTCAGAAAACTACATTGTTCCTTCTGCTATATTAAAGGTTTTGTCTACAGTTCAAGAGGATTATGTCTTAGTTCATTTGAAGACCATCTCAAAACATTTGCTATTATATACTGGGATGTTGCGTCACTGATTACAGACATAAAAGCAAAGCCAGCTGAAATAATCCAGGATGTGTACATGCTATCATGATCTTTTTCAAACCAGGAAGTCTGGAAGAAAAACAGCATGAAAGAAAAATATCTTTAACAGCTCAACTGCCTGTAATGAAAGGAGAATTACCCTTTCATTACTATAGGCAGAAAGTCTGAAGCCAGCAGAAAAGCCGTGCTTTATAAGAGAAATCAGGTAGATGCTACAGTTGCTCTAAAAATGTTAAAGAGTATTTCTTAGCAATGACTGTTCTCAGTGGCTGCGTCCTCACACAGGCAGAAATTACTGGGTTGATAGCTTCTTCTGCAACACAAGTTTCCTGCCAGCACCACTGATGTATTTATAGAACAACGTCTGGCACGTGTCAGGTTCAGCAGTGAATTCATCACCGCTTCAGGGGCTGCCGGCGCTAGAGTCTCCTTTCCTGGGGCAGCGTGAGCCATGTTAATTCACATGCTGTACTGTGGTCTCCCGAACCTTTTCTGGAAGCTGTGTCCAAGTCTGGCAACAAAGATGCATGACAGGAACTACAATTTTTAATATAACCAAATCATTGGTTCATTTAACTTATATATATGAACGTTATATTAAGGTTCTATTTATTAAGAACAATTCATCAGTTTTAACAAGCAGTTACACAGTCTAAGAGCTCAAAGAAAGCTTATTTACTGCTATTGACAGTGCTATTATGCTGCTATGTACTACACAAGATTAATACATCAGCCATTCAGTATCGCTTTTAAAAAATATTTATAAAATGGAAACTGTATGTATGAAGTGTGACCAATCCATCCATGCCTTAGCTCTTTTTGAGCAAGACTTGATTTGGATAAAGTTGTAGTCCTACACAAAAGTCAATTCCACTTCTATCCCTCAATCAACTCAGACAGCAGGGATACCCCAGTAAAAGCTGCCCCACTGTTGTCAAAGCCACAGCTACGTAGAAAACATACTGAAGGCGAATTTCTGACCCTGTTCATGGCAACAGGGCTGGGATACCACCCTTGAAGAAAGAACTGGAGAGGTTAAGCATTTTCTGAAGCAGAATTTACAATGTACTATCCACACTGAAAAATTGCTAAAATCAGGATCTAACTTACACTTTTGTCACAGCATTATTCTATCCCAACCACACAGGGGGACAGGGGACAGTTTTCAGATGCAGTCAGAAATCTTAGATCTTGCAACTCCCCAGAAGGGGCAGAAAACAAAGACCAACTACCACGCACTAAAATTGCACTTAAATTGTTTCAGCAAGCCAGGACCTCAAAAATATGCTTTTAGTTCAATCTATTTTAGAATACACACAGAAAAAGTCATTAACTTTCTACTATTATTAGTAAACTATTGGGAAATGATCTGTTTTTTTTGTTGTTGTTGTTTTTTGTTTGTTTGTTTGCTTTTTGATTTTAAGCATTAGCTGTCAAGACGCAATTTCTAGTTCTTTGGGGGATTAATGCTTTCCAGGATATACCTGTGTTATTTCTAATGAAGAAAATCTACAGCCACTTTGCCTTCAGCAGTGTAATCTTTTAAGGATGTGACATCGTACAAGCCAGAAAAAATAAATATTCTTGGGAGATAAGAAATCAAACATAAAAAGCTTGCGTGTTACAGTAAGAAGAAACTGTGGTCAAAGGGCAATGGGCAGGTGTGAATCCCCACACCGAGTCTGTAAAAAGTTTGGGTCTGAACTGCAGTTAAAAAAAATAATATTTTTCCCCCCTACAGAACCGATTTTTAAAGCAGCAGTTAACCAGATAAAATATACTACCGTCTCTGATGCATCTTTTGGTGGTGGTGGTGGGGAAGTATTACCTTTTTCACAGCTGTAGGGCTGCTCTCTGCACTGAGGACTGGACTAGCTGAAGGGCTTTTCTTTTCATGTGGAATGCATTTGGCCATATAAACATTGTAGTCCAGAAGCATCTTCTGTCGCACATTGCCAGCCAGATCCTTGTGCTTAGGCTGAGATGTGATTTCTTCTCCACTTCCCTTGCTGCTGCTCCGGCTGTGTGTAAGAGCTCCAGACTGGCTATCAGTTCTACTATGTGTTGGCAAGATCCCTAAATCAAAATGAATAAAAACTGCTAAACAGAAAAGAAATCTGGCAGTCAAATAGCGAAGAGTATGATCAAATATTTAAACGAACAAAACTAGCCTACAGAAATAATTTATTCTGAAAATAAACCATTCAAACTAGTGCTTTCCCATTTTTAAGACTGTAGTAAATTATCATGTTTAGGCAGTCTTAAACTCAAATTAGTCAACATTTGGAATGATTCAGTATTCAGCAGGACGTGCGACTGAAAACAAACTCAGCTGACCAGTAACACATTTACATGTGGACACACTCATAAATACAACATATGACAGAATTCCCCAAAACTGTGCAGTGGAATGCCTAGAAATAAAAGTCATATATTCTTATAAAATAGTCTCAAGCAACTATTCAATAAGAATAGCAGAGTATTTTGCGAGGTGAGTGAGTTGACCTGTTTTGCCAATCAGAGGGTGCCTGATCAGACACAAGGATGGATGAAGATCAGTTCAGGAGGCAGGTGTGACAGCATTTGACAGCAGTGAGTTATTGACAGATGAGGTTACACTTTAAAGATAATCCCATGTAACTGTTTGCTTTTTTGGCAGAGCTAGTTTTATGCCAGATTAGGAAATTAACCTCTTTTCCACCCGGTCAAGCAAGTTTTACCAGCAAGAGCTGGCAAAAAAAAGCAGGGGGCAGAAAGAGAAAAGGGCTGGGGAGGGAGGAGAAGGTGCCAAGATAAGAAGCAGGAGGCCCCTTTGGTATTACATAGCTGTTTGGATCAGAACAGTTCCACAGTTACTATAACCACCACTGTGAAAAACATATTCTTGGTTTGTTTCTTTTAATAGATACTATTATTAGAGTACAAAACATTAAATACCTGGCTTGCTTCCACATAAATTGGATGGCTTCTTTGCTTCCAGCTTCAGCTTGGATGCTAGAAGGAACTTCCTGAACCATTCCTCCTTCTCCCTACCTGTCCTTCCAAAGAGGTAAAGTACTTGATCCTTGTGGCTACCGTACTTTGCCCCATCCTGAAGTTTCTTGGATTCTTCACTGTTCAAGTCCACTTTTTCTGCAGATAACTTTTCTTCTGCATTCTCTTTGTCAATCTGGGCCTTAGCCATGAAGTCATCCTGTCTAGCAAGTTCAATGCAAATAGGATACTTCTTATTCCAAATTCGTTTTCGTGCCAGACTCTTGGGAACCAGGGAAATCTGAAGGATACAGGAAAGGGTTAAATTAACTTATTTTTCAATTATAATTTCCACCTTTCTATATTCATATGTGGAACATGAATGCCAGAGATACGGATCCTATGCAGAATTCACACAGTTTAATTGACTTAACTTATAGCTGACTGATGTCTAAACCACTGACCTGTCACCAGGTCTTTGGTTTCATAAATCCTACAAAAGATAAGGTAAGCCATAGCCTTACAAATTTAAACAAGGACCACTTAAGTAGCTTAGACTTCTACAGTCATGTGTGTTAGAAACTCGGTTTTCATTTAAGACACTTTATTCTCACAGCTATGCAGAAAAATAGAAAAAACAAGAAACTTATTTCTTTGCTCACTAGGAAAGTAATGAAAATCCAACTTGAGTTTTAAAACTCATTACTTTTCAGACCCACCTCATAAATTGAGTGCTTGAAGCTGGTAACAGTCAGGTCAAACAACCATGCAAGAATTAAGTAATAGAAGTGACTTGTTGATAATTACATTCAGAGTTCTTTATATTCAGTATTTAGAGAGAACTGAGACAACACAAATGATTAGAATAGCAGCAAGAGACAAAAATTCTAATCTTGGGGCTGTACCTACCAGTGTTTTTTAAAAACTGTGGGCAAATACTTTGGAGAACAGCCATCATTTACAGATTACATGCAGAGCACTCAGCACTTTTGCAATTGATTTTGAGCAGGAAAAAAAAAAAAAAAAAGTACCAGAAAATTTTCTAAGATACCATGGGGAACAATAAGCAGTCAAGTGCTCTTGTAGCATGTGATAGCTTTCTTGTCTCCATTATGGGAGAACAAATCTGTAAAAGGCAGGAATCTCTAAGTTTCTTCCTCATCTTTTTCACCATCTTCCTTTGATGGAAAGCAGAGCTGACTGCAAACTCCTTTCCCACACTGACTCAGGGAAATGAAGGGAGATCCTCACTGGTCGTCTTCATCCTTTTATCTAACTTTTCCAGTTTCCTCCCACATCGGTACTGCCAAGGTCCTCTATCAATGTATTGCATTAAAAATCTACTTTTTAAATTATGAAATATTAATGTATTAGTTAATATAATGCCAATGGAATCAACTTTACACTACAACTCCCCAAAGATTTGCAGGAGTCAATAATATGTATGGAAACTGTTCCAGCGTTATTCTTGATGTGCTCTTCCAACTGCAAAAAGCCCTCTTCTCCTTCCCTAGACAGTGGGTACAACAGTGAGCGTACTCTGTTCTGGACATCTCACTCTCCTTTTTTGCTTTCATGTACAATGTGTGTTCTCACTCCAACAGTGAGATGCAAAGATTGCTGTTTCTATCCCGATGCAGTTCAGACAATCAGGAACTATGCATGTTCATGTAGGCTTCAAAACAAGCAGCTATGCAATAATCTAATGTTTTGGGAACAATACTCAAATTTCTGCACGTTAACTTCTGCTTTGAATCATCTGAGGTAAAGCATGCTTTCCCATTATTGTGTAAATATGTAGTCTTGGTTTTTGTTTTGTTTTTGTTTTTAATCCTCTCAATCCTCTTCAGAACAATCTTTTGCAAGTTAATCACGGAAACAATTTTGTTTACATAATAACAGCACATGAAACTAGAAGAATGAAAAAACTTAAAGATTCAAAATTTTCCTTGTTAGAATCCAACATAAATAAAACATCTCACCTTGCTCTCTGTAAGGTCATAAATTTTCTGGCTGACATATGTGACTTCAGGCTTTGGCTCATTGTAAATAGCCCTTCTAGAAATATTTTTATTCGGTTTTGAAAGTCTTAAGGTGCTTCCTTCAAGACGCACATAGACAGAGTGAGTCAAAGTAGCGTGGTACGTTTCTGGATCGTAATTATAAATTTCATTCATCCATCCCTAGAGAAGAAAACACTTGTTAACAGACTTTTAAACTGCTGGAAAACCAAGTACAATATATACATGGAAGGTTTAAGTAGTTACCCAAGTTTTTGCCAGACTCATGTCACTTGCTGCACAAACAAATGCAGCGAAACAGTAAGTGCCCTGAATGAGAGCACCCAACCAACAGAGCATGAGATGAGGACTGTATTCCAAGCACAACATTTGTTTTCTTGGGTACGTCATTTCATATCAGTAGTGCAGCACCCTCAGCTCATCATCCTGAAACTCTGCAAGATCTACAGACATAGGCCTCTGGGAGCAGCCACCAGCCGGCTGGCGAGGGCATACTGTGGAGTAGGCAGCTCCTCTGCTTACGGAGACCACTGACATCATCGAAAAATCAAGGACCGAGAAGACCACAACGGAATTTGTTTTAATGCACCATCACTGTCCAACAGCACTTAATGCATCGTGTCACTGCTCAGTTGCAATGCACAAACTACACAAGTGGGTTATATTTCATTACCTAGAGACCTGTGCAGGAACGAAAAAAACAAACTCTGCTGTAACACATCTGTAGAGATTCCAGCCACAGGGGTGACACTATTTCTCTTCTCTAGCACCTGATTACAGAAAGTGCAAGATAAATTGGACAGAAGAAAGCCAGAGTATTCACTCATGGAAGTCAAGTTTTCCTTCTCTTAACCTGACAAGTAACATACTTTAACAATGATCTCTACCTGCACTTCAAGACCTACATACTCAATATACATTAATGTCAGAGTGAAGAAAATAGCTTGATCCTTATCAAGATAGATTTAAAGACCATTTCTAGTGTTCCTCTAAAATGTTGCAACTACCATATGCAAAGCATCTCAGACATTACTGCTGCATCTTAACTTACCAAAGAAGTTTCCACCCACACACAAAAATGTAGAGTTTATTTTAATGCTCATTTACTTCAGTGCCACATAATTTCTCAAAGTAGACAGCATATAAGTTCTCAGATGCCATAGCAACAGTGCAATCTGTTTTGCTTACTTCATGATCTAGCTCCATTTTCACTATAAATCATAAAAAAATAGGTAAATTAGAATTCTTTTTATGTTCAGTAAAGATTAAGTCACTCTTTGCTCAACTCCAAAGCAGACTGCCTCGTTATTTATAGAAATACCAGTGCCAATATAAGCTCTTTGAAGAAGCTTTTTATTTATTTTTCTTTTTGCTTACATCGGGTATATACAACTACCATACAGGACCCACAATTCAAGAGGAAGTGTTTTCTATAAACCATCAAGGTTTTGCACAGCAGGGTTGATGTTTGCTTGAGCATATCCTATTTCCTTCCTAGAAATTAAGCCAAGACATCTCTGAACAGACAGCAATTAATTTTCAGCCAGGAACTCCAGCTGGACTTACTGAAGCACAAGGACATCACAGGCCTTGCCTGAAGCTGCCGTGAGCTATTCACCCTGCACAGACACTGAATATCCATATGGCCCACAGACCTCAGGAGAGACTCCCACCTGCCCCCCGGATCAGATCTCAGGCTATTTCTAGCTTTGACACTGAAGGTTAGAGGCCTGCAGCCAGGGACTAAAGTACAGACCGAAACGTGCTGCCTCAGGAGCCTACTGCCTTCTCCTGCAACAAAGTGCAGCTGAAGACCACACAAGCTGGCACAAAGAGAAAGAAATTCTTAGAAAACAGCTCCTCACAGGGATCTTAGCCGCATGAGCCCTGTTTATGACTTTAATATGCAATAAAGTTATTTTCAGTATGTGGATGGGAAGCCCTCTTGCATGCAGGGTACCCGAGAAGGAAGGATAGGGTACTTTGAAGTTTCTTTAATATCCTGGTTGAGATGGAATCAGCAGAAACCTTCTGACAGCAGCACTCAGGCTTAGCAAAGGACATGTAGCAATGAAGCAATGTATGATTTATACTTCTCTCTCGACTGCCACAGTGCCATGCTAAGAAGTGAAAATCCTATGCTTTAAAGACGGAAAGCTGCGTTAAGAAGTCATCAGCACCTTTGGGCATAGGTCAGATGCACAAACTTTGCCAGGCTTTCTCAGTAGCTGTAACATAATTATCCAAGTCCTTCATTGTCACATTTTGATTTTATCCCTCAAAACATACTGAGATGCCATAGCCACATATGTGATAGAAAGAAACAAGGCACAGCTTACAGCATACAACTTAACCAAGTTCAGTGAGTTTCAGTAGCACAGAGGTCTGAATTCAGCTGGTGTGCCATCCACTAGACCGGCACCTTTCCTATCCAATTCCTATTACTGTGCCAGTAGCAGTCTTTCCGCAAGCGTAACACTATAATGGATCTGCACAGACATCACGTATTTGCAGATAGTCCCAGACAGAAGATTTCCTTACACTTCATAATTAAACAGCAGAGGGGAGACACTTCTGAGGATGGTCACTGTTTTCCCAGCAGCGACAATACAAACGGAAGGTAAAGGGTAAAAACAAGTAAACCGGAGTCTTGTTCCGGTTTGCACAGGCCTGCTTCTGTCTCAGCAAGCGCTGGAATGTCCCACCTGCTTTTCCGATCTCTACCATGCACCCAGGCTTTCCATTTCAAATAAATGGATGAGCTCTATAACCTGCCAAATGCACATTTTTTTAACTCCCATCCCGCAGGCTCCCCTGCTCATTACACAGAACGATCATCGCAAGCGCAAGCGCATGCTCCTTCCGCCGGCACAGCTCAGGCGGGACTGGAGAACCCTCCAAGTTGTTTAACGACGAGTTCTGGCTGCCTAAGCTATCAAACACTCAAAATCTAGAACAGGCAGAAATTAAACACAGTAACCACCTAAAACAGCAGCCTACACAGCAATTTCCATATGAGAAAGATTGGCTGCATCATGTACTTGAAGGTTAGCCCAAAAAACAAAAATATAGAAAGTTAAACTCAAATCACTGGTTTTATTCAGGTAGTCTCTAGCCAGTCAGTACTATAATCCTCCCTGTAAATAAATTTTAAGATTCCCAGTTTCTAAGGACGCAACTCAACTTTCAAGTTATTATTTAACATGGAGAAACACTGCATGGCTCAGAGGTAGTTGTTAATACTTTATTAAGCAATCATGCTTCACTATTAATGAATCTGCAAAGCTCTGTCAGCTGTAGGAATTTTTCCCATATACCTAACAGTGCTAAGGAAGTAAAAATAAAACAAAATAAAATTATAACACACCCTATCCACCTTCTCATTTCGGCAATTTTCATTTTTGTACCACAGACTGCCATTTAGCATGAAAGCATTTTTGAAAAGGCTTCAAAAGCTTCAAGAGGCTTCAGAATTCCCTCCAAGATCTTACATTTTAAGAGCAATTTTAGCAGAAATATCTCCTTCTCTCTCTGCAAAAAGAAATGGAAACAAAAGATTCACAACCTGTGGTAACCGCTTCAGAATGCTCCTAAACAGAGACGTTATTTGAAGCAGCAATTCTGTTACTGTGATCTGCTAGCAACAGATATATTTTCCCAAACTACTGAAACAACAATGTGTTTCCTTGTGTAGGCGAGGAGAGACTGGATGATTGGGTTTTTTGGTACTAGCGAAGTTGTTAAAATAAGAAATTTAGTAATTCAGGGAGGACAATGACCACAGTCATATGTTACTGTGCAGCTGCTTGCCATTTGCACTGGTCCTGTGATCTCCATCTGTAAAGGTCAGCAGTTCCTCCGAATTCACGGCTGAAATTGGGAGAAAGTGCGCAACTATCAGACTAGTAACTAACCTAGAAAGCATCCAATTAGAATATTGCGTGGAATGGCTTTTATAGCAAAGGTCATAGATATTATTTAAAAAGAAAAAAAATCTAGCTGGCAGGATCTGGCCAGCTTGTTACATAGCAGAGACTGAACTTTGGCTTTCAAAGTGTTATGCTTGTTCCAGCACTGCTATCAGCTATCAGATCCTCCAGGGAACGCCCAGGTCTGGGCAACACAAGCAAAATGGCTTTAAAAGGCCTCCGCTGTTTTACTTTTCTTCTTTCACAATACCAGGCTGCAAATTTTAATTTGAATTACAGTTCAACAGAATAATACATGTGAGTAAGAACTGCACAGCTGGGCCCTGCAGAGCTGATAAGCTTTTTTAGGGTTGTTTAGTTAGGATCTCAGGTGTGTTAAACCTTAACATGGGAGGGAAGATGGGGGATTCCAAAAGGAATTCTCAGGAAAGACTCCGAGGGCTGAGACAACAGAATACATCTGCAGGGAAAAATAAATAAAATCAGTATTTCTATATTACCAACTACATAGATGAAAGCATCAGCCAGAGAGCTTCACAATGCAAGCCCAAATCTGGAGTATAACTGCCTCCAACATTTCTTAGTGATACTAATAGATTGATTAGTAGCTATTAGCACTAAATGATAACATCAAAAGCTTCAGAACCAGAATTCTGAAATTCTTGCTAGATTGTAGATAACTCAAACCTATTAGTATACCTCATTATCATTATTTTAAAATACTTCAATAGTATTTTGCTTGATAAGTAGGGAAAAAAATATATAGGGTGCTACACAAATGCATTTAAAAAATATTATATTCAAAAGGGGGCAGAATGTTCACTGACGTGGAATCTAAAAACTTGTGTAAGACCAAAAAAAAATTTTAAGAAATGGTCATAGTCTTAACTGTAAAGCACATTTGTCTGTCAGAGGCCACTATCAAACATAAAATCCCTTGGGCAATATTCAGGAAGAGCACACTGCTAAAAAGCCTCCTCTTTCTGTGCAGCTATGGTTCAGAAAGCTTCACTTCTTCAGCAGGCACTGCCAACACGGTGTACATTTCTGCTAATAAATGTGTTTGCTAATGGAAAGGGGAGATTTATCATCTCCATTTTAGCTGTTACTTAAACTTTTTTTCCATCAGTCAACAGAACATAAGGGAACACTCGGAAAGGCCAACAAGGAAACCAGAAAAGCCTAATGGGTTCAAAAAGGGGGGAAAAATCCACTGTGGGCATTAAAGACAACGACAACTGAGCAGACAGAAAAAGGAAAGGGAAGCTAGAGAAACGAAGATTGCAAGGGAGCAAGAGGGTAACAACACACTGAAGATGCACTTTTTTGGTTCGTTTTGTTTTACACTATCAAAGATGTCTGAGTGAAATAAAGTAAAAGAGTCACAGAAATTAAAAAAAAAAAAAAGAAAGAAATGTAGCTTGATTTAAATCAAGCCATACTAGCCAGCACAAAACTGTTTTATTCTTTCATGTTTCAAAGGAACAGTTCTGAGGGAAACAATGTTTGTGTTCAGGTATTTTGGCAACTGCTCAGCAGAATTTTCCACTAGTTCTTCAAATTCAAGGGAAACTCAAACTTCTCCATATTTACACAGGAGCACATGTACTTGTACAAAAATAGTTTGACAACAGTTTGGCAGAACCCCAGCTTCTAAAGCCCCATAAAACAGTCTTACTTTTAGCATTTATCACCATTGCATAAAAGCAGTTCAGCCAAAATGCAAGACCAAAGAGTTCCAAATAGAGTATTTTTATGCAAGAGTTAAGTTTAATTTTCCTATATTCATGTCAGTTTTGTTACAGATTAAATCTTTACCTCATTCTGCAGAAGATCTGAACTGTCTACTGCTCATTTTGACAGAGGCAAATAGGAAATATTCATATGGGGGGTGGAATAGTAACTTCCAATCTGCTAAATCTTATTACCTTACTTTCTACTACAATACAGGCACTACACTGGGTTTTAAACTCCCAAAGCATTAAAAAGGCCTTTTATTAATACATTAAAGACAATTATTTTCTGTGTTAACAAGACTAAAAATATTTATCAGGCCACACAAAACATAAATCTGCATTCATACAGAATCCCCTGCAGAGTTATTTCTTGCCTGCAGCAATTCTCTTAGAATGTATCTCCTAGATAAAAGCATAAAAATATGGTTTAAAGGTTCTTGAATAGCAGCTAACATCCCGAAGAGCCAGCTCAACATCAGCCAACAATGAGTATCAGAAACTTTTCAGCTTTAGCGTATTAACACAAATACATATGAAGGGACTCGGTGTCCAACTGATACAGACAGAAACGAAAGTTTGTCAGGATTCGTACATACAAGCAGCAGGTAAATCAAATGGAGAGGCAGGACTGTTCAGCCTACATTCACTACAGCAAGTAAAGACCACCACTCATGCCATTCAAGAAAAACAGGGAACACCAAGGTAGCACGTGGACTGGGCACACAACCGCTGTGCTCAAAGTTGCCCATTTTGCACCCTACTCCTCTACACGAAGGCATTCACAAATGCTTCCATAAGCAAATGTAACAAGACACCACCTATTTGCTTAATGATCTATGAAATAAACATGTAAATTATCAGCACAGCTGCAATGAGAACCTGTATTTTGGTTATAAGAGTGGAAATCAGAAACTGTGCATGCTGGTATACATGCTATATAAAACAGTGGCATACTCGGACATGGCCACTGGAAATCTGTGAGCAGTTTCTTAATTTGAAAAGTTTTCACCCACTACACTTTCTGCAGGCCATGGCATTAAACAGTAGTCTCAATCACCTACAGCTGTGTACGTATGACAGAAAAACAGAGATTATGGTTTTTCTTAACCACACCAAAAGCAGACAAAGTACAGCAGCTTGCCAAAGCATCTCCCAAGATGCATCTCAAGCGAGATCAGAGTTAAAAGACCTTCTGTATTTCATTCCTTTGCAGGAGTTATTGCAGATCTCTCTTGTGATGTGGCAAATGTTTCCTCATTGAAGCTAACACATATCTTTGTGCACTGGTTTGTGGAATTTCAATTTGTCTGACAGAAGGTGTCTGACAATTCTTTAGTCATGAGTTTTTCTGCTGGTATCTTTAAACATCTTTCATTAGCAGAAGATTCACATTTTGCTTAAAAAAAAATAAGTTAAATGATACCAAGCAAAAGCTGTGTCACTATCATTCTGAGATGCTTCTGTTTCACATAAGAAACTAGCAGCTGCTTTACTATAAAGCTTTGCAATTAGGAAAATACTATTTTAATCTATCAAAGACATGAATTAGGTGAATCAGAATGGGGTAGGGAAGAAGCACAAAGCTTCTGAAGTAACTGAGCTGGTCATGTGGTTCACAGCTGGACAGACAGCAACATGCCAGACATACCAGCAACAGCAGCTCACTGTATCTGAACAAGAAGTGGAAATTTGGGAAGAGTGAAAAGGAGGGAGGAGAAATTTTGCTAAAGCTTTATTTAAAAACCAGCTCTCAGGCACACATTTTAGTGAACTGTAATCCAGATTATACAACACACTATTCAAAATGTCAGCACAGAGAACAGCAGGCATCATAATTCGTGAGTATGTCCTTTCTCATCACTCATTCCTCCTCCCATCATAATTAGCTAATGCTCGAAAGTAATCTGTATGCTCTCCAGCTCTAGGCTTTACTTGAGCACAATGCTTTTCAAGCTTCTTGATTTAACAGACAAGATAAATCACTGTCTAGGTGGTAAAATACCCCAGAAACAGAACATACCTCCCAAGACGCAGCTTCAAGCACAAGTATTATTTCACACACTAAACTCCGACACTACTGGCTTTCAGTCAATCGGCAGAATCACTTCAAATCCATCAGCAAAACCATTTGCCCTTTCATTTTTGAAGCAATTATTCTACTTCTCCTCTAATCTCTAAGGGAGTTGAAGTCTTATGTAGTCTTAGATACTAACTCATTTCTCTCCCTGCCAAAGCCTCTAAAACAAAAAGCTCTAAAACAATACTCTAATTACAAACACTGATAATTCAGCTCATCTGCACCTTCAGAATAACACAAACATTTGCCCGGAACAACACAAACACACACAAAATGCCATGACCTCACCTTCAGTATTTCAGGTTCTTTGATGTCTACGGCTCCTGTATTCCATTGCTTTCTCAAACTTTTATGCAATCTGAGATATTCAGGAGTACTTGGAGTAAGAAGCCAAATCACACAGACAGCCATCATAAATCCAAGGGCAATTCCAAGTAAGAGTCCACTTAAGTAGCCAGGGAGAGGGATAATAAAGTAAGCATACACTAACAGTGTTAAGAAATACAAAGTTTTGACTGGTATTTTAGGCTGTTGCACATAAAGATTGTTTTCATCTTCACTACTGAGCATAGTACCATTTTCCTCAGTCATCTCTGGATGAGGCAAAGTTTCAGGAGGTTTATCACTTTTGCTTTCATCCTCTAACAAGCAGAAATCTTCAGAATAAAGTTCACAGAACTCCTCATCCTCTTTGCTTGCTAGTGCAGACAACGAACATTTTTCAAGTACTAGTGAAGTTTTCATATTCACGTCCTTTGTGCTCGAAGACTGAGAGTTTTTGGTCTCAGTCTCCTTTGCATGTTCTTCAACTGTTTTTGACTGGTCATTCTTATTCAGGTTAGAGTCACTCCCATAGTAGTCCCCCTCAAAATCACATTCTTCTTCCTTAATGCTGTAGTTGTTATTGCTTTCCAAATGGCCATTCAAACTGGAAAGGTTTGAGAGTTCTGAAGCACTTGAAGATAAGGCTTTGGGCCTGTGGCTACTACTTTCGTCACCCATTATTTTACTGAGCAGCTGAAAAGGCTCATAGATTACTTCAGAAAGGCGTCTTTTAGTATCTTCAATTTTAGCCTCCATTTCAGGTACTTTAAAAAAGGAACGAGTGTCAGAAGGAGATGTTAATGGGGATGAAGGGGCAGTTTTAGAATCACCACCTGTAGCTCGAGGTTGAGTGAACTGTTTGAAGAGATGTAAATTCAGTTTTGAGTCTGGGGGTCTGTAAGACACAGCTTCAGATTCTTGTTTAGAAGTGTCTGTAGACAGAGATTTCACTAAAGTTTTCATTAAATGTCTGTGTCTCATCGGCGGGGTGGGTTCTTTTGGTTCCACATCTGTTGAGAGGGACTTGACTAAACTCTTAAAAGGCTTTGAACTAGAAACCGTGGATGATGCACTAGAGCAGACAACCGATCTGGAAGGGGATGAGGATGGGGAAGACGACAGGTTGGCTTTCTGTTCCGCAGGTGCTGATGCACCCGATAAGCTAACTATGTGACATGAATGTGATGAGGGAGACAGAACTAGTGGCACTGCACTGAATACTTGGGATATGGAAGGAGACTCCAACGGCTTTACAGCGTCTGCAGTTGGCAGAATTGCAGGTGATGAGGACAGCAGTGATGCGGAGTTGGCCATGTTAAGCGAGGTAGCTGGACCAGAAATATCATGGCCACTATGCTCAAAGCAGAGGTCTTCCTTGGCTTCAAGTGCTGTTACAATGCTTTGGTCATCTAGTTCCTCATCAAGAATCTCCTTAAACTCCTCTTCCTCCTCTTTTTCCTCCTTCCCAAATGCAGAGAAATGAATAGTAATGGTTTCTCGGGAGACAGATCGTTGGACCTGTACTTTTGGTGCTGACTGCTTTGAGGACATTTCACCAGTTTTCTCTGCATGGCTACTGTTCTGACTTGTCATTGCAGGTCCCAGAGATGTGTCAGAATCTGTGAAGAAAACGCAGAACTAAGTTAAACACATTTTTCCTCCCCAAACATCCTTACTTTCAAGTTTTCAGACAAACACAAGAGACGGGTTATATGCAACAGGTCTGTCAGTGGAAGAAAATAAAACACTCTGGACACTTTTCATCTCATTAGATTAAAAACTGTGTAGTCAAATCAGGGACTGCTACTAAACACACCTCCACCACCACCACCACACACTGACTGCAAGCTTATTTATCTGCATAAAACATCTCTACATTTTAGTTAGTACTTCCATTCACATCTGTTTTACTCCCCTTATTCTTAACATCGCTGAACAGAAAAAAGGGATTCAAAGACAAACTAGGGGAAAAAATTGTTCAGGACAACGGAGAAACAAGGATTGGAATACAGAGCATTACCAGACCCTGTCAAATAATCTTGAAGTAAGAATCTGACATGATTTTAGGTAGAAATAAAATCTAAGCAGAAGACAATAATGCCCAAAATTATAATAGGTTACTGTTTGCCAGCTAGCATACTTCCACTCAGCAATATTAGATTTAATTAAAAATTAATTAGAAGGCAATATTAGAAGTATTGCACTGTTAAAAACACCTTCAAGTGTTTTGAAATCATAGTTCATCCCTGATGTACCACTCTCCCATTTTCCATAATGGCTACATTTCTTACTGAGTTCCAAAACCCCCATCCCACACCAGGGCATGGAAATTCTTCACTCTTAACTCTCATGTCCTTCTACATATGTTAGATCCTGCTTTTGCTTTGTTTTAAAGCAAAGCTTACAAACTCAAAGCAAGGACAGAAACATGTAGAAGTCTTCAGGCAGTCTTTATCATTCCATGTTTTGCAAACTATGGGCAAATGATCAGGATATACAATAGTCCAATACCTACAGGCAAATCTAAACATAATTGGATAGAACTTTATTCTAAAAGTTATCCTCTATAAATAAAGATTTCCTAAGACATGACATAGCTCCAAACACCAAAATAACAGGCAGTATCAAACTAATAGTTGTCAAAAAAAACCATGAATCAGTCTGGACTTTCTGCTTCAGCAGACAGGACACATTTGAGATATACTGCAGACAATGCATGTACTTAGACAAAGAATTCACTGCTGCTAGCAGTTTTGCTGTAAGAATACACAAGAACACTTCAGCAGAGGCAACAGCTCTTTGCATTGACATAGCAACAGTACTTCTTCAAAATACTGATTTCTTCAATTCAGTGCACACAGGTTGCTTATAGGATAAATACGCTAAAACACCTGCCTTTTACAGCCGTTTTCAAACATTTCATTGACCCATAAAAGTAGGCTTACAATACCATGGAGAGGAAATATCACACATATTCAAACCAAGCCACTGGTGGCTGTTCTCAAAGATGGATCAGGAATTACAAGACAAGCTCTGCCTTTCTAGCTGTGAAGCAATACTTCATCTTCATCATCAAGACAGCAAGTTTACCACTATAGTAACTGAATTACTTTCCAGGAGCTGTTAAAATGCTGTAATCAAACTGTCTAGCAGAATTAATGAGATGCCTTTGTTGACATTTAAAGAACAGTTCAGAAGAATGATGACATGGTGTTGAAGAAACATGTACTTCACAAACAGTTGTGGGATCGAAGATTGTATTTTGTAGCAAGACAATGCCACCTGTTTGTCATAATTTTTCTAACAAAGGTTGTAGACCCTTATACTTGCTAGTGGCAATGCTAGTAAACATTTTCTAACCCGTGCCAGTAAAGGTGCTGTGTTAAACATTTTAAAACAGCAAGTCTTTGCTACCCAGCTTATCCAGTTTAATTGGATCAAAAGAAACAACTTCCGACTCAGTATGGTCATCCATTTTGTGGCTTCTAAATTATTGACTGGTTTATTCCTTGCTTCTTCTAGCATTCACATGTCTTCCAATAGTTGTACAAAAGGAACTGAATTCTACTATGCTTCATGCAAAGTCTCCAGAAATGTTTGTTCCAGCCTTAAATCCAGTTCTACTGCAAACCTCAGGGAGTCAGTCTGGGCTCAAGCAACCAAAATAAGTTTTCAGAACCTATTCACACTTTCCTCCACTTCCCACCTGAACAGCTTATCATAAAAATGGTTAAGAGACAAAATACAAAGTGCTACACTGCTCATTTTTCAGATCAATTTGTCAAGAAAATAGCAATTCAATTGTTACTGCATTATTAAACTAACAGCAATCAGCAACTACAGAAACATTGTCTAGAAACAGTCCAAACTATGCAGCAAGGAAAATATGCTGAAAACTTTCCCAGCTCTTTCCAAAGTGACTTATCTTCCCAGGACACGCTTTTACATAAGCATGCTGAAAATTAATTTCTAAAGGGCTGCTTCAGAAAGCAAGAGCAAGGCTAAATACCATTTCAGTTGAATATCCACCTCTTGGCTCTCCCTGCCCATTCCCCTCTCCCATCATGCAAATCTATTTCCTTCCATTGTACCATCCCTAGAGCTCACTAGACCGTTCCATGTAGGATTAGAAACCTCAGAATATGCTCCCACAATCAGATCCCACACAAGAGCATGGCTGAAGTCTTTATGACAGTTCAGTGGTTTGAGCTGCTTGCCTAAAACGTGATCAAATTCACCGACTTTTTTCCAACATGTGCCTCCCTCCTAACAGCTAACACACTGAATCCACTACAGTGTTCTTAAATGCACTAGAAGAGATTGAAAAATATCCAGTTACTCTATTCTGCATTAATTACTAATTGAACCAGAAAGAATGAGCATTGACTTGACCTGGTACATTAACTGCTACCCTTGGAGCAGGAATATCAGGCTTTCAGTGTTTGCTCCAATTAGTATCAGCTATATTATATGCATGAATACAGGCTAATTTGAAGATAGTGAAGGCAGTATCACTTTCATCTTTCTGCCAAAATGAAGCTGGAGGTTTGATACAGAAATCTAATCCAAGACTGAATCCTGATCAGAGGCAGGCAGCTCTTTACTAGCTAAAACAAGGCAGCTACATCTCAGAGACAACACTCTTCTACCTGAAGATATAGCCACATGAGGTGGCTTCTTGCTCTGCACCATGTCTAGGAAACAATCTGCAAAGGCCTACTAATTCCTCCCCCTCACCCATTCACAGGTTTAGCACCTAACAAAAGACAGGGACTCCAAAAGAAGCACAACAAATACTTTCTGGTCTTCACTCTTCTCTGCTATACTAGCATTAGGCTCTTTTCTGCTCTAAAACACCAATTGTTCTCCTTACAGGCAGGGACATTTTTGTTGGCACTATACAATTTTTAAGAATAGAATGAGCCACTATCAAGGAGAAAGCTTTACTTTTATTATCTATTCCAGCTGCAGAGAAATCCATACACTACACAGCTTGAATTCCCGACAAGTGCCTATTTAGCCTCCCCATCGCATGTTAGAAGCCGGCCATTCGGTGACAGAGCTACCTAGCAGGATCCCTCCAGGACATCTCCAGGCCACGTCCTCCTGCAGTCAGGCACATGGACAGGAACGCAGACGACCAGTCTGAAAAATCACAGGCTCTAATACTGCACTAAAGTGTCCAATTTTTAAACATTAATACAATGAAAAATTACTATTTTTGCTACTATTTAAAACTTACTCCTTTGGGAAAACAGATTGAGGATTCTGCGTAACATTCAGATTACACTTACCAATCTACTTTTTACATCTAAACAGTGTCTATACCAGTGACTTATGTGAGCACAGCCACTTTTATGTATAATTTCCCTAAGCCACATGTTTTGAACTATATGCGTCTTATGAGGCATAAAAGCACAGCACCCAACTCCCTACACAATTCTGCCTCACGATCAAACCTGGTTTCAACTATTACCGTGGAACTGTTTTCTGTCATCCCAAAAGCCCCTCCGACATCTCAAAGAATAGTAAAGAGTAACAAAGTGTAAAAAGTCGCTGTCATTGATGGAGCTGTACCTCTAGTCCACTTAAGGCTCCTGAAATTGTTAGCTTTCCTGCCATTTCTGTGGGTCAAGTAGTTATTTCCCTAAGAGTATGAACTCTCAGCTTTTCAAAAGTTTAGATATGGATTAGTCTGTCATATGTATATACAACTTGGTGAGTGCTGTGGTTGGTGAGAAACCTGGTCTCTCACTTTCCTGGTGAGAAAGCACACTGGGAACGCCACGAGCACAGGGGATCTGTGCCTCCGCGACATGTCACATGGCTCAGACAGCAGATTTCCATATCTGTCAGCCAAGTGCAAATTTTATTTTTAGGGGATAAAAAAAAGATTTCTATTGGAAAGATACATATGCAACTCCATTTCCTTTTCCCCAAGGCTAGACTGTCAGCTATCACATATCTGTACTCTAAAGTTTTGTGCAAACTGTGAAGTTACGGGAGCACCAAACCAAAATTTGAGTGGGAGGGAGGAAAGGAGAACAACAACACACACACGAGTGTTCCTGGTCATTCTGTCAGTTAGCCATTTATAAAACTAAGGAAGAAGGAAAAAGAAAAAAAGAAAAAGAGCGCACGAGCAAGAACACACAGGAGCTGTGCTTCCTCCAGCCTAGCACATGCTGCTACTGAACTGACAGAGCTCTTCTCTTCTACTCATCCTGCACTTACCTTGGATCAAGAATCTGGCAACACAGGAGATCAATATTAACTACTACTTCCCCTCAACAAATAACATTTCTGGTTTATTTTTGATCAGCTAGATATCCACAAATTTGGTTAGATCTTCCGCATACTATATTTACACTGTACAGTTAATTACCTTGTGTTTAAACAGCAGTTGCCAAAACACACAGTGCTAATTACCTGAAACAGATGAAGTTTTCTTGCACACACCAAAAACACTGAAAAAGAATCTGTTACTTACCAAATAAGCAAGATTATTTTTATATCACGATTAACAAGTTATCATACAAAGGAAGGAAATTCTCGATTAGTCATTATTTCTCCACCCTTAAGTATGTTATCATACCATGAATTATGTCTTATAAAAATCAGCACTATCAACAGGGCAGCAGCAGGAAGTTAACATAACCCAACTGCACTTTGGCATCCTCAGCACATGACTGACAGGGGAACTAGGATCCAACGCCCTCAACGGCTGGACCAAACGGCACTGCAGTTGTGGGAACTGATTTTCTGGAACAATCATTCCCATTTGAGCAAATATACATTTTTTAACCTTGTTTGATCTTCCTAGTACTTTTTAAATCAACCCTGTTCATAGCCCAGTTCTGCTGCAAGGCAATTCATGCTTCTCCCCGACACACAACTGTGGAAAGGTAAGTGTACATCTTGTATTAAATTTTCAGATAATTGCTACATGGAAAAAGGAAAAAAAAATAAATAAATAAAGGAAAAAAAAAAGGAAAAAAGCAACCTGAAATACAGCAGCAACATCACAATGCTATCTACTTGAGACAGCACATGTGCTTTGGTCAACACTGGACATTTTACTACATTTTGAGTATCAATAGGGATTACAATAGCAACACTCTCTACATTACCACCACGCTTTAGGCAAGTCCTCTCAACATACTTAATGTCAAAGAGTAATTTCCCTCCACAAACACAGGATAGGGAAGATTTTATCCTGCTCTGTGCAGGGTCATTTTTCCAATCTATTTCTAAGCACGTTTCTCTTTTTAATTTCAAATGAATCTCCCCCCACCCCCAGGAGATGTTTAGAAACTTTTCCAGAGAAATTGCAGCACTAACATCCCTCATTCCTTTCTTCCACTGTTACACTACTAACATTTCTTTTACTAGGAACTAGGTTTTGATAACAAACATGTTTTATCAAGTTCTTGAACCATAGGTTATTTTTTTCTTAAATCATTTTTAATACCTGCACCTCCACATTTGTCCCTGCTCATTGTTTCCTCTTTTTGCTATTCTTCCCCTGCAACTCGGATCCTTCTCCCACCAGCCGTTTCAACTGCCGTCCCCCTCCCTAGGGAACCTGCATTCTTTCCCTCTTTTTTGAAGGGGCGCAATTCCAAACCGTCCAGCTGCAGATTACATGAATATCTGCAGAAATGTGCATTTTCACTGGCCCTTCTTTTTAAAGCCATACTTTCCCATCTTTCCTGTTTGCCTTCTTAGCTGTTTTTTTTTTTTTTTTTTTTTTTGGGGGGGGGGGGGGGAGGTGTTGTTGCTGTTCTTGTTGATCCTAAAGATGTAAGACATCATTTTTATTTACATAACAGATGGGCCTGAAAAATAATCTTCAATTCTTGGGTTTCAAATGCTTCAAAATCTGAATGCAGCTCAGGGTGTGAGCAGGGTGTGCACTGGCTGGGTGTGGGAGGGGTGATAAGAAAATAATTCCCTTCCTCCATAAGCTTTGAGTTTTAGATGCTGTTGCAGGGTGGAATGGAAGCATTGTGCAACCATCACTGCCATTTCCAGCTCTTATTTTAAGGACAAGTACTCCCATTATCCACCTAGCTGTTAAAAATCTCATCTATTAGGCATCACTTTTAAAGTTCTGCAAGGATGGGCAACAGTATGCCAGGTGAACAGTGCGTGCACATTGCCATTTGCTCCTACGAGTAAAAAATATTTCTCAAGTCCTTTCCTACCAAGCTGCGATGCAGCTCAGCACGGTAGTTGAAGCTGAATTTTCACCCCAGGTGACAACACATCTCCAGGACGCCATGATTCACTATTTAATGAGCAGGAACACCCAGAATCCACCAGATGTTGGGCAGCACTTGGTCACGTTAGGCCACTACGCCTTTTAAGAGTGTTGCTACAGGAATGTGTGCTCTTACCTTCACCAAGAATGACCAACTGGGATGCCTATTAATGAGAGGAGGGTTTTATATTTGTTTCTCACCTGTCTCGCACAGCTCACCTTTTGATATTGCACATTCAAGGTTCAATTTAGCCATGTTTAATAACTATGTTAGAAAAATCTAGTAGAGCAATTCAATGTTTTGCATAATCTTTTAGTTGCAGAAACAGAACAGATGGGGAACTAAATCCAGACATATTGCAACAGGCCAACCATTCCAATCATATTACTATTAGTTACTGCAACATCTATTCAAGGGGGCAGGGAGGAAGGAAGAGTATGCTGTACTAGCAAAACACTCAGAAGATCTGTATGAAGTTAAAAACAAGCAGATGATTTTCCTTGCTCATTGCTGTTAACTGCAGACCAGAAAAAAAGGTGTTTTCAGCAAAACAAAAATTTCCTAACTGCTGATTAAAGAAAGTGTCTTATATGTTATTAAAAAACATTTTAATACTTCCCCCTACATCTGCTGGTTGCATCAGAAAAAAACAAGCCCAAAGAGCTACCCAGGAAGCCACTAGATTATTCAGAATGCAATAATTGGACTTCATGCAAATCACCACCACTGTTCAAAGTGAAAGATGGATGTTTCTAACTGATTAAATCTTTGATTTCACCAATAATCCTTTTGCACCATCACTCCTCCCCAATTTAGCAAACTGCCATTTCCTAGGCAGAGGAAAATAAAGTATGTTCTTTAGGACTGATATGGTTCATTATTATTATTCTTAATTCCTCAGAAGTCATTTCCAAGTGTCAGACACTGTTCCAAAACCATGCTAGAAGCACAGGAGAAGCAAACAGCATTCAAAACAGGTTTTGCATCTACTTTGGTTACAGGAGGGTCAGTCAGATCCTTAACTGTGCAGAAAAAAGTCCATTATGAAAAGCAGCTTTTAAAGCTGCTTTACTTGGAAGCAAGCTTTAGTTACCGAAAACCAAGCCATATTACACACCCAGTTCAGTACCACCTTGGGTAACTCATCATTTCGGAATGAATGCTCTTCTAGGATATCATCTATCGAGGTTCCATTTTCCTGCTGTGACAATTAATGAGTTTTGTTTATTATGTAAGACAGAAGATTAGGTAAGTGGACAATGAACGAGGTCAAACTATTCACACAACTTCATGCATATTCTTAGTTTCAGATTTTAGAGAAAGTAATGCGTTACAGTGTTAGCTTAAACTTGTAAAGCTATACAGACTTTCCTACTTAAGAAAACCCTGTATGAACTGTTGCATTTATGTTATACCATCACAGATTTCTGTTTATGCAGGTAAAACACAGATACGTTCTGTAGCACTTTTCTCTATGAAAGATAAAACAAAATATCGGAGATGTGGCAATAGCTGAGGAATGAGACTTGGCATTTTGTTTCAGCTACATTTTTAAACTTTCTAAACCAGTTAAATCAGTGTAATCTGAGCTGCAGCACATACCCAGTTCTTATTTAACAAGATGAGAGAGCAAGTTCTGGGCTTAAGCATGTAAGTATCAGAGAGGAATGAGCCAGAAGTCTTCAATAGCAAATGTATAAGCACAATTGCAGCTGAATGAGTATTACCAAGGTCGAGCAGCTGGCAGCAATGACTTTTTTTTTTTTTTTTTTGGAGTATGAAGTTTTGTCACAGGCCCAGCACACCTATTTTGTTTAAGTCTTAAGGCAGCAAAACTATCAAATAAACTCATTTCTTAAATAAACAAAACCAGAAAGTCTAATTTTCACACTCACTTTTTCTGGGGAGTTGAGGGGAGGGAAGCGGAGGGGATTTCATCATTACAAACATGTCCATCGATAATCTGCCACGCATCCCCCTTCTGTCCACTGAAGGATAAGGGAGGACTGTTGCTGGTATCCCATCGCTCCATACTATCTTTCTGCTCATTTAAGAGAAATGACAGACAGCTCTCAAACAGACAAAATTCCTTCTACTGAATTAGGAGCTGGAAGTCTTTGTTTCGGCTTCTTCAAAACAAAGCATAAATATTAACAATCCTAGCAGTTATAGCCTTGATTCTAAGCAGTGCTTTAAATCATCAGAAGTTTATGTCTCCAGTAATCTTAGAACTACTTTATCACAGAAGCAGTCTAGAAAACCAACTCCAGTGTGTCTGTCCAGAACAACCTCACTGAAGGAGAGATCATAGCTAAAGAACCACTACTTGTCATGCACATGTCACCTCACTCAATGCATTTATTGCATAAAAGATAAAACAGGATACAAAAAAACTCAAGTTTCAACATCTTTTCCCATCGCCATTTAAAAGTCTAATTACCACAAATTAAATTTCTCTGGAACCTCCATCAGTTAATGTATTTCATGGTTAACACTCATTACTCCTTTTACATCCGCTAGTCATTACTTTTAAATGAACTACATAGGAAGTGTTGGTAATTACCATCACATGATAGCCTCATGAAGTCCTTGTGTTAGGGATCTAGTTACCCAGTTTGAAGATAATACTTTAAATCTCACTTTCCAACAGTACTAAGAAAGAAGTTCTGCTTCACTCTCAAGTTCATGCAACTGGACTTGAGATGCAGAAAAAAACAAACAAAAATGAACTATTAAACAGTTGGACAGGAAATACGGACTTAGAGATAAGGAAAAGACAGACTTACAAGAAGTATAGAAATGAACAATTTTATATCAGTTAAGTGATATTAGATGAATATAGTCCCATGTATTCAACAGAAGTCAAAACTAAGATCACAGTAAATACTTTACCCAGCCAGAATAGATGGTGCCACTCACTATAACGTACACACATAGAGATCTTCCACAGCACATACCCCTACAGAAGTTAATCAAGTCACCACAACTAAATTGGCTCCAACAGTCAGAACACCTCCGTCAGGAGTTCTCTGAGCTTCGTAAAGGAAGGATTATATTTTTGTGCAAGTGTTTTTAAGGTAGAAAGAATCCAAGTTAAATAACCAGTATTTAAGATGTGTTCAACAATATTTAAAAATCTTGCTTAGGACCTTTCATTTAAAGTATCAGTGAGAACACTTTTAACGAGAACCATAAACCTATCACTAAAGAGACAAACAAGGGAGGTTGTTTACTGAAGTGCAAGACAAGAAGGTCAAATAAAATTGCAATGACAAATAAGGAGACTTTGAAAACATTCTAGTAATTTTGAAGACTGGTGCTACTAATAAAGTCCTTAACACATGCTCATATGAACTATGCTTCCAAAACTCAAAAGAAAAATTGATTAATATTAGCTAAGTGAATCTATTCTATATTAACATTTTCCCCAAAGACCTAAAGAAAGGTCAGCTACCACAGTCATTTCCCTACCTTTACTAATAAGAGATTAATTTTTCTCCTTCCATGACATACCACTTACACCAAAACCTTCATAAAGCTGCAGGGGCCTTAATTCACTCACATACTCACAAAAAAAAAAAAAAAAAAAAAAAAAAAAAAAAAAAAAGCTGTTTAAAGGTTTAAAGTCATAAAAAAAATATTTTCTTCTGTTTTCCTTTTAATGCTTTCCAACACTGAAAATTTAAAGTAAAACATGCAATAACTCACAGAAGATCAGTAAATACTGGGCAGAGACATTTTATTTTGCTATATATTGCAAAACTTCTTGTTTTTAAAACAAGAACATATAGAAACCCAGAAATATTTGGAGTTTTCTGCAAACAGAGTGAATGTCAGCTGCAGGACAGCAGGGACTCGCAGCCGCCACAGCCCATAACCTGAAAAACAAGCTCGCAGAACGAGGTCTGTGTTCTGCTGCAACTTCAGAAGCAAGGCATCATCCCAAAAGGACGCAATTTCAACAGAACACCAACACTACGCTTGGAGTTTATCATTAATTCCCAAGATGCATCAGCATTAGATTAGAAACAGAGGATGCAGCAAATCTGCTAAAGTGTGAAACAGAAAACTAGCTAAGAAAAAAATGCCTCTAGTAATGAGGGCCATGCTTCCAAGCTGCAGCTGGGAGCTGAAGCCTGTCAACATGAAGGCAAGAAGGACTTCTGCAATTCGACAGATCTGATGACATATCTAGACAGAGGTTGCTGCTTTGCCATCATATTAATACAGCACTTTTCAACTGCAATAGGTCAAATCTTGTTTTTGCAAGAGACCTGCAAAATTCCAGTACAACTTTTATGTAACACACACACAAAAAAATACATGTTATTGAGAAGGAAAATGGTAAGGTAGAACATCATCCCATGCAGGATTATAACTGTCTCCCTCTTTCATTGGTGGAGAGGAAAAAATATCAACTCCCCATTAATCTGATGAGAGATTATCTAAAACCTGCCAACAGCAGCACACTATCCTCAGGTCTGCCGGGACAGCTCACATGGCCTTTGCACTGTTCTACAGCTTGTGAGAACTGCAAGAAGTACAAAACTCCCTGCAGGAATACAGATGACTTTACTTATCTAGGACTTTGGCATGCTCGCAGCACAACGTATTTATTATCTGAGAAATATCTGGTTTCTGATCTTTCTCATCCTGTAGCTTTGGTGGTGTTTTTTCAACTTCTGGAGTTCAGACCTCTAGGCAGTTGGCAAAAAAAAAAAAAAAAAAAAAAAGAAGAAAGAAAAAAAAAACACAGCTAATCAAAGTAAGGCTACTTTCAGCAAGCTTTAATCTTCTGTGAGAAGGAAAGGGGCTTCTATTGTGAGAAGGAAAGGGGCTTCTATTGTGAGAAGGAAAGGGGCTTCTATCTTAGAAAGGTTTTATACAACTGAAAAGGTAGTCACACATAACTACAAACTCAATACATGAAAGCTGATTAACTTAAACTGCCTGAAAATACATGTGTCTATTAAAATACTACATCTATTAAAATAGCAGACTACAGTTACAGTGACTATTACATTAGCTTACTTTCCTCCATCTCATCTACCCAAGGAAAGCAAAAAGCGTCTTTGATAAATGCAAAACATGCATTTCAGATAGAACGGAAGTTTTCAGAAGTTCCTAAAAGTATCATACCCTCAACATCCAAAGGACAGAAAAGCTTAGGAAAAGGTCAATAAATAGGACATCTTAACATGGAAGTCTTTGAGGTCTGCAGTCAAGAGAAGCACTGGGACAAAAGTAATTCAACCCAAAAGTCCTGCAAGATTTTTTTTTTAAATTGTTCCTAGCACTTACGTATTTCAGCTAAGAGAGACAGTCTTGCAAACAGATTTCTGTCATTCATTTAGTAGCGTTACATTTATTAAATTCATACAGGAGCCACTTAGTGGAGAAAGGTTTTTCCAGCATTTCATCCTGGGAACTGCAAAAGCAAGAAATACACATCAGCACTGCACAACCAAAAAAAAAAAAAGTCTTCATAGTCTGAATTGAGAAGGAAATGACTTATGGACTGGATATCCAGAATTCTTTGGAGGACCTGAGCAGGTCATCATGTTATTTTGAATTTCCAGATTATAAGGAAGGCGAGAAAGATTTTAACTTGTCTCACTGAAGTAATGAGAAGGTTAGTATTCACACAGCACTTTAAACAGGACCATGTTTTTTCATGCAGAACCACTAACTTACAAGAACATTAAAAAAAAAAAAAAAAAAAAAAAAGAAAGAAAAAAAGGACTAAGAACCAAATCAAACCAGCTCCAGAATCACAGAGCCCATCTCATTAAGGCAACAAGAGTACAGAGATTATGAACTACTAATGAAAGTTTCTATGCTTTAAACTCCTCTAACACCTAATTCATAGAAAAATCCATAGACAGTTAACAAAATGTAAAGTCAACTCTAAAGGAACCTTGTACTAAGAAAAGCAGGAAAATAAAATGTCAAATTGGCAAGTACCAGCCATCTCTCTCTGCTTAAGGCAACATTCACCTCATTTCATTCAGATTTATGTTCAATCCAAAAACTTAGAAACTAAAATACAAGAGTTCAGCAGCACTGCAGCCTTTCAACTGGAAGAACGAGTGCAGTGCAATGAGGATATGAGAACATCCAAGATAGCAACATTTTTTCAAGACTACTAAAAAAAAAATGAAATGGGACCTACATGGCATGTAACAACCTGAGTTTCTCACATGTAGAAGACAAAACTTTCGCTTATTAAAAAAAAAAAAAAAATCACAGAATCATAGTCAAATCTTCATGAGAACAGATAACAGGAGAGGCTCAGTTGAAAGCATCTGGACAAATATCCCAGGTTTTCTCTGTTTCCCAGTGAAACTATTATAACACAGAGTATTTTGTTTTTATTTTGCCTTGTTAAAAAACTTCTAGAGCCATTCAAGTATTGTATATGTTTCCATATTGTCTCTCTCAAAGATTAAGTTTGCACTTTAAGCATTTAATCTCTCCCTCTCAAGAGAGGAGATAAAAAAAAAAAAAAAAAAGAAAAAGAAAAAAAAAAAGTGCACAGGCCTGAAGCATCCTTAAAATTTCTAGACATTTTATTATGCTACATTCAAATATTTTATGAAATCTATAGAAGCGTTAAGCATCTATATGGCAAAAGCATCCACATTTATGTTTGCATTTAAATACAACTGTTTTCCTATTTTTCTTATCATGTAACTCTGAATATGTCAAGGTGTCTTAATTGACATGAGCTCCAGACTTCCTTCTCTGGAAGATGAAAGAGGTTACTGCCAAAGACAGGACACTGAAATAGCTAAGCCATTAGCATGATTTGCATTCCCTCCATTTCTTGCATCAGGCACAGAATGGAGCAATAGTTAATGGATCAATTTAATTTATTAAGCTCTGTTGCTTTTTTGAAGTGATTGGGGTAACTTGTATTTCCAAAAGCTGTGATATATTTCAATTGCAACATATTACAGGTCAGTTACAGATCGTGTGACCTTAACAGTTACTGTACAGGCTTGATTCTTACTGACATCAACTGAGTCAGAAAATGAGGAACACCTCCCACAGCAGATTTTTTTTTTTTAATCCTAACTGCTGAGAAACTATGGTAGGTAGGTACAAGTAAGAAGAACAACTTTACTTGCAATTTGAATTTACACGATCAAATTACAGAAGAATAGATACTAAGACACCATATTTCTTATAAGGAAAAAAAGATCAGAATCCTGTGATGATGCAAACTGAGGTCCTCATGTACCTTAAATCCCTTTTATTCATACATCTAAGTGACAGGAATACAGGAGGATGCTTCCTACCCTGTTTTTCTATTTCAAAATGTGGATACTGGTAGCACTCCTGGAAAGACAGACTGTTATGGGAAGAGTCTCAAAAAAGTAAATGAAGTAAGACTGGGAGGAATAAGAACAGTATCTCCTCTCCTTTTGTCTAAGCAACATTGACCTAGCCCAACGTGGGTCTTTCAAAGCTTAAATCAGGCCAAGAACTTAAAACACAAAACTCCCTGAAAAGTTTAAGTTAGTTAACAGTTTTCTGGAGATTTTAAACACTCCTTGAAAAGTATTCTCACTGCCTCTGGTAAAAAGTAGTTTGCAATAATCAATCATGTAGGAAGCAAAACAGAGAGCCATTCCTCATTCTCCCCTCTCAGCTCGAAAGGCAATTATTTGTTCCTATAATTCACTATTATAACATGTAGACACAGCTATAGGTCCTTATCTAAGTGGGAAAGCAGACCTCAGGTAGACTAGGCTGACGGGAGAACATCCATAAACAAAATCATTCCTCCGGGCCTCTTTATCAGAGAGGCACATTCTAAATTCTGATCAGCTACATATGGAGCTGTAAAACATGCAGGCAGATTTCACTTTTGCAAATGTTAATCAACATAATTATCTCCAGGAATCCTTATCTGACAATCCTGAAAATGAAAAGGTCAGCAGGTGGGTGCCTTGTGGCAATACATACCCCGATTCCCTGGTTGCCTGCTGAATTCATGGTGAAATGTAAAGGGAAAAAAAATGTTGTTAGCCAGTTTTTGTAGAGAGCAACAGTTCTACTTTAAAATTCAGCTAGTACACGTTAGTGCACATGCAGGCTCTTCACTTTTACTCTCCTATGCAGTATTTCCTGGTTAAAAAAGTGCCAAAATCTTCCCTTTTTCATTCCATAATATTTGCTGTTCAGTAATCAGATGCTATCACTTTTACATCTGTCTAGCAAAAGCTGCAAACACCTTCAGCACTGTAGAAGTTTCTACCATTGCAGACAGAAATAATGTCTATATATTCTCAACTCCCAGATACAATAAATAAAAACCACTGCACTTCACCATGTCTGGGCTACATTTTGTGCATACCCAAAAAAAGTATCTTAAAGTAGCTTCAAGGAAATGAATTTTAGGTCATCAATTTTAAGGTCTTGATTTGCTAGGAGATAAAAGAACAGCAAAAGCCACCAGATGGATTCAAAAGGGCAATGGGAAATATCTGTCTTTGAGCCATACCCTGCCTTGTTAAATTACAGTATTATGCAGACAATTTTAGTTTCACAGATGGCCATGTTTTTATATACGTGCTTGATAAATCTACCATACACTCATCTATTAAATAGAGCCAGTCAGTTATAGAAGCTCTAAATTATATACACTGCTAATAAGTCAGCAAGTACCCACTTCCTCATACATGACCATCCATCAGGGTGTAGTCATTTAAGCAAGGCTTGTAATTGCTGAGATGTGTCAAGTCAGAGAAGCCAAGCATGCAGGGCACCTACAGCCGCCTTCCAGGATGAGGTGACACACCAGTGATGACCAGCATCTGAGGAACCCCTCCCGCCTCTAAGGAGCTGCCTCTGCCATACCACATATAACTGAGTCCTTAAAAAAACAAGATTAGTTGCTTGGGGTGGGGGGGGGAGGGACGAAAAAATAGTACAAGGGGAAGTCTAGACATAGGATGGAAATCTTTTCACCTCACATTCATCACCGCTCAGGAAGACAAACTCCTTTCCATTAAACCGTGGAATAATCTCTGTATCTCTTACAAAAGTTCTCCTAAACTCCATAAAGGAATTAGAAGTGTGATCATAATTGATAATGTCTTCACAACAGCTTTAACAGTATGAGATCTGGATGGATTACACAGATTAGCATACTAAATTTTTGGCTACAGCTATCAGTGGCTTTTCAAACCAGCTTCTCTATTTACATTATATTCATTCTGTGACTAGAAAGACATTGGTAGAACTGTCAATCCATAACAGTTTTAATTGCTAAATACACTGCTTATGGCTTCTGGACACAAGAAGCTGGTTTAAAAATTACATATTGGGAAAGTAAAGTAGTAAAACAACATTCAAGGTGCAGCAGACATTTATTCATTTTTATAATCTTAATTGCAATGTTTTAGCTTGAGAGAAAGAATAACAAATACTTAGATAGAATTGTGTAAGTTTGGCTATTAAAAATAAAAATGAGAAGAATCCCCAACTCATCAGAAGAGGTTTCTAATATCCATTCTTTACTCGCACAGTTACCACTCCACAGCTCCAAGCTGCATGACAAAACAGAGGTCCCTATAACCAAACACCACTTCTGCTCTCTTAAATACAACCTATCTCCAAAGTTAATCTTTTAACATACATTCAGCGTCCATGCACTTCTCTAGAGGCATTGGGCACGAATCTCCAGGTTGCCTGTAATCTCTAGACAGTGCTAAGGCACCTTGGAGAACTAGGCCTGTTGTGGTAGAAGGAATGACCACTTGGAGCTACAGAACAGGAGTTAGTTTGCGTGCACTGCTGGACCTTTCTCTACCCACATCTCTTGTTATCCACTAAAAATAATGGATAAATGTAATTTTCCCTCCTCCCATAAAGATCTAATAATATTGCAAAGGTTGTTATGCATTTGCTCAGACGGTTTATCAGAGACCTGGCAAAGCCTTTATTAACTAGCATACTTTTGAGCCTATAGACACTTTGGATCATCTCCCCCCATTTCTTGCCCCTTCTCACAATTTGTTTACTATTGAATTGTGAGCCAAATTGAAAAGGAAGGAGTGTGAAAATGATTACACAGAAGGAACTACTACTGTGAAGGTCTTACAAAGATAAGGCTTATCAGACTTAACAGCAGTTACAAACAAGAGGAGGAACATATGGATAATTTCACCTACCACCAAAACATATTTATCTATGCATTCAATCCCGAACATTACACAGGAGTATTGGGACAGAAAGCGAAGCCCCTCTAGGCAATAGAAATGACAGTTATACTAACAAGCAGAATGGAATTATCCAGTTTGGGAGGCAACCAGGACATAAAAATCTTCACCTTGCATTTGCTGCTTTTGGGCAGGGAGACAAACAAAATCTGGGAAGGGACAGGCAGGCAGCGGTTGTGTGGGAAAGGTACTATGGGAATTCAGTTGCAAGATCATTATTTCCAGACTCATCTAGAGGAATAGTTATGAAATCTGAAGAATCACAAGCAGGTTTGTCCAATTCAGAAGTTTCACAAGGGAAGCTAATACAACATGCTGCAATTGCAAGCCTAAAGATAGAGCCAAACCTAGATGGCAACTTTCACTGTGTCTGTTTTTAGTATCTCATGTTAAGCAGTTATTTCCTAATCAAACTACCATACTCACAAGAGTGTATGACTGTCTCCCTCCCTCCCAAGGAAGCCTTTTTCTTCTCTTTGGGCTCATAAAACAGACATTTTTGCTCCCTCAATCTTAATCACAGCTTCTGGCAAAACAAAATTATTTCTGCAGCTATTTAATTTCATATCATAACTTCATTACAGTTCATGACAGGTTGCAGTTACATGCTTCAGCACTTTATGATCCACTTCAGAAATTTCTAGTGTTAAGGGAGATAGCAGCTTAGTTTGTGCTTATATTTTTGAACTTTGATTTTAAAATTGAAGTATAATTTAAACCACGTGAAATTCAGAGTAAAATTTAGAATCTTACTGCTCACAATTTTCTGCACCAGCCATTGAAACCCAATATAGCAACTTTTAGCATTCAAACAGATCCTTTAGAAGAAGAAACCAATTGCAGAACACACATTTTCATATTGTTGAAGAGACCTCTTTTAAGCTTGACCATCCCATCTTCTCACAGCTTCAGGTCTCTAATGTTTATACGACAACTTTGTGTAGTCTGTGCTCAGGGTACAACCCAGCAGCAGCAGGACAAGCAGCCCAGAGCACCCAGTGCTTTCACCATCACTAAGGGATGTTCTTTCGCAATGTTCCTGTCATCCAACACCACTGGGGTCAGAGAGCATAACGGTTTCCAAACCACAAAGGCACTAGGTAATGAATGTTAAAACCCAGTTCATACAACTATTCATTTGTACTATCCTTCTGGTCTTTATGGGAAAACACCACTGTTTACAATGTTTTATTGATTTCCTGTTATCATTTGACTTCAGTCATCTCTTGTCTTCTAGAGTACCAACATAACCACTAAGCAATATATTGATTGGATTTTGCATAGCAGAATAACATGCTTTGCTCTTTGGAAAGGACAGAGTTAAAATAAACAGGAGAGAAAGACAGCGAACAGAGAGCTAGAAATTTTGAGTGCAGGAATGCAAGATGACAAATTAGGGAAGCTACCCCTTTTCATCATGATAGTCTCATATCTCTTCAAAGACACTAATGATCAGCTTAATCAAAACAGTAATTCTTAATACCTGGAGAATAAAGCAGACTGGTAAATAAACTGATGCCACAGAACTCCTCTTTTCATGAAGAGCAAAGCAGGGGAGAAGAACACATGCAAAATTTACAGTGCTTGTTGCACAAAGATGTTTCAGCGATTCTAACCCTCTTTCATGTTAAAACTTGCTCCTCTGCTTCCCATCTCCAAGAACTTCCAATAGGGGCAGGATTGGCTTTAGCTAACAGAGGAAGTTTTGAAGTAACTCATCTCAGAAGCCCTAATTGAGCAATTTCAATGCTCATGTTTTATTTTCCAGATACTGGCCATCAAAGACTTTCATTAAAGAAGAATCACAAAACAGCTGTTAATCAGGTCTTAAAAGGGATATCCCATAGCCCTGCGGATCCAAAAATAATTCATTAAACTAACAGCCTTGCTCCACAGCAAGACACTACAGAGAAGGCAGACAACACAGGAACAACAATACAGGCAAATGGTGCACTACAGAACGGATCCATTTGGAAGCTTTAAGCTTGCTAAAGAGTGTTTCTTTTTCTTTCTTTTTTTTTTTTTTCTCTGCAAGCAGGCTCAAAACCTCATGAAAACTAAGTTAACATACAGCAGTCTCCAGTGCAAGATTACTCCAATAAAGGACTTATACAAAAGAACCTAAATATCACCTTAAAAGAGTTCTAATTTAATTTGCCAAAGTAAATACTTTTGGACCTATGCTATGCAAACCTTGGCCCAAATCCAAACTGCTCCATTCATCCCCAATCCTTCTGGAGAAGGATCCATAAAAGTGCTAAGTCTTCAAGCAGTTAACTCTCAATCTTCACAACACTCAAGTGACCAGGCATAGAGGCTAAGACCATTTGGTAAAGTTAAATGTTCATAGACCTCTGCCTAATCTTCACGTTTTGTTTCCTCAGGCCAGAATGGGAACTTGATCAGTAATTATTAACCTTCAGCCTTCAAACTTTTGGGCTTGCCAAGTCAACAGAAGCTTTAGAATGTTAAACAGACCAAAAACATATCATTCACTATTCTGGCATGAACATTGGGTCATATATTTTTATGACACTATAATGACACATTATGAAACATACAGAAAAGCACTTGTAGCACAAAAAAACACCCAAACATTTGCTTTTTGGATCTGAACCATTTACAATAATCCTCTAAAATAACGAAGTGAGTAATATATTAAAAAAGTCAGCAATCAACAACAGCTTTACACATAATACTGTAACATGCATCAGTGCACTGAGAGAATAAGCAAAGAATGGGGAATACTAACCAATAATCCTAAAGTTTTCACTATTTGCTGTAGAACATGTGAAGGCCTCCTACATCTTGCTTTTAGACTAGAGAGATTTCTGAGGGACAGACAATGCTGTTTTGTAGCAAAGGCAGAACTGCAAAATACATTAACTACTATTTTCCTCAAGGCACGTATGATTGTGTTACTCAGATGAATTTAGAGAAATCGTTCCCAGATTGTACATATCTTGAAGTTTGCTGTTCTCATTCCAGTCTGTAATAATAATAATAATAACAAAAAGATTTGGGAGTACAAGCCCATTTCCATCTCTCATGTCCTTTTCCAGTCAGCCTAATGAAGATGCTATCTCCCCCATAGACCTGTGTAACAGAGGCCCGAAGCAACATCAGAAAAACAGAAGTGGACATAATGTTTAGCTGGACAAGATCTGTTGTCCAGCTAAGTTTCACCAGTTTCCCAGAAATACAACATCATTCATCTAGGCAGAAATTAGCATATTTGAGACAGCAAAAGACACCAATGAAAAAAACCCAAATGTGAAGAAACTCGGTGGCCTGGAAGACCAGGAGTCTGTGCATTGTTTCCCACCGATTAAGTCTCAGAAGCATTCTCCAGAGGTCCTCATAAAACTCCTTTTTAATCTAGCTAGGCACTCTCATTTTTCCCCTCTCTCTCCAGCATATCACTTCCTTCCCCCAACACTAACACTTACTTCAACAGCATAGCAGGTTGTTTGCTTATTCCTCTCAACATGGATCCACTTTCCATCAGGAAGAAGTAACACAAGATCTTCATGCTTTCACTTTCAGATAGTTTGAGAATGATGAAGGTGCACCACACCCACTGCTCCATCAGTTTGCTGTAAGCTTTTCAACCACCAATCAGAATAATTCATTCTCCCAAACAGCTGCATTAAAGAAATCATATATGGCATATAAACTGACAAAACTCTGTAACAAAATAAAAAGGAAGGGAAGATGGAACCTAGGTAATTAAACACCCTATTTTAACATGCTGTTTTAAGAGTATACCAGAGAGCATATATTTGGTAGACAGGACACATAGTATTTTCTGCCTTCAAAGTACTTTGCTAAAAATCAAAACAAGCCCCTTCAAGATCTTTGTTTACAAAACTTCTGTAGATTCACAGAAGGGATGTCCCAATAGCTACAGAAACAACCAACCAAGTCAAGGCCACATGCATGCATAACAAAGCCTAATGCTAGCTAATGACCAGATACTTCAATGGAATTAGTTCACATCAGCATCAAGTCTTCTTTTGCACTAAATCATGTTGTAAATGTGACAAGTTTCACATAAAAAAAAATGCATTGGAGTATTTCCTTAACAGATAAAGAACTCTGCTGAGCTACACAAAGCTATGAGCTGTAGCCATAAGAGCCACAAATATTGTCACTGGCAAGAAAGACTACTCAGTGGTAGCTAGACTTCAGATCAACTGAGCTTAGTAAAACTCAAGAGGTTTAAGCAGCTGAAAAGTACTAATCATCAAAAAGAAACTTGAAATGGAAGTTCTGAACACAAAAAGTAGTGAAGGAGAGAATCAGACTGCAGTAATCAAGTCAAATAAAAATCAGTAAAGCTACTAAATTGCTCTCCATCAAATTCTCTTCTAAGTCTCTGTCATGATGCCTTTAAAACACTTAATAGTTATATCATTGATATGCTGAAATCACTGCCTGTTCATATTGTCCCACTGTTTCTTTCATCTATGGTAATCTGTTGTCTCTTGAACTGTTAAGCTCTTTAGAGAAGAAATCATCTTTTCTGATCATTATACAGCACCTTAGGAAAATACAGACTGATTCATGAATAGGGTTCCTAGATGCCTCACACTAGTGCAAGTTTATGTTTTTTCCAGGAACATAAATGAAAGCTTAAAATAAAATAAACATCCTGTTTGCTAATTTTCTGAATTTTTGAAATTAGACAGAGATGTTGCCCTTCAAGTACCTTAGGAGTTTAATTTATGCTTGTAATTTCTTCTCTACAACACTACTATAGAATCATAGAAAAGATTTACAATGAAGGTGGACTCTAGAGCGTGCCTGACCAAGCCTCCTCCTCAGAACAGAACCAAGGAGAAAACATTCAGAATAAGATCAGTTCCTTGTTGCAAGTCTGATTTTGACCTTCAGAGATCTTGGGCCAAGCATCAACATAAGAGACAATATATCAAAATTTAGATGCCTTTGTATGGAGGCTTCTCTTTGGATAGATCTCTCACCATCTAGCAGGCACAAAGTCAGCGCTGCCTCTCTTAACTCCCTCACTTGCTCCTTCAGTGCTGTGTCTTTCACCAGCGCAAACATATACTATTATTCTCTCTATATTTCACTGTTCTGTGATCCTTCATCCCCAAATCACATCTTTCCTAGTGCAAGAGAGTTTTCTTTAGTACACTATCTAGAATGAGAAAAATCACTGTTCATCCCCTTTACGGGCACACATGGCATCCTTACGCATTCCCAAAGTTGATTTCTACCCTGGATATAGTATGTCTCTTCCAATATCAAGTACATACTCAGGAAGACTCACAGTATAAACTCTTATCTTTAATCTTTAGGCCTACTTTTTTTTTTCCAACATATGTTGTCATCCAACTGTTTAAGACATGATGCTTTCATTCAAGGATAAGTGTTTTAGAGCACCATTGAATTAACATTACTAGCTACTATGGACAGTTGATACCGCAATTTCCAGCTTACCAGTGGAAAAGAATAAAGATGCAGAGATTTGAGTGACTTCCCCCAGCTCCAAGAATCTCTAAAGAACAGAACTTCCTGATCCTTTATTCTTCTGAAACCTGCAATTTACCTTAATAAACCAAGCTTTTACCTCTCCGGCTCCCATGCAGCTACTACCAGCTCCACCAGCTACACTTTAAGCACTCAGCACTAGAGCTTACTTTTATAATGGGCCACAACAGGCTAAAGTTTGATCCTCGATACTGCACAGGACAGGGGAACACTGGCACAGAAAAAAACATCTTCATATATGTTCACTATCATGCTTACAGCAAGTCATCTGTACACCTTACGCAACAAAACATCGGTGTCTTTCAGGCACACTGCAAGAGATTATCTGAATTTCATCTAATGACTGGGTTGAGTTCACAAATAAAGGTGAGATTAGAGCAGCACAACCCTTAAATGTAATCAACTAATAACCTGTGATACAGTTTTCTTGGAAGTTATTTATGGACAACTAAGCACTTGCTATTAATGTTTCAAACTACTAAATGACGTGACCAACCAGCCTAAAAGGAGTATGCAATAAATGCACTTTCTTAGGCTGTGTCCTTTCTCGAGTTTTGACTTTGGATTTCACTAATGGATTTTCTTTTCTGTAATAAAAGAGAGGTCATTTAAATAGAGGTCATTTGAAGAAGTTCTTGGCACAGACCAAAAGTGAAGTTTACAAAAGCAGTACTCAGCTTACCAACACAATTCACAGGGGATATCATACGGCACCCAAAAGAAATGTCTTTGATATAACTACAGTGTAAGATTCCTTTAAGCACATAAGTATCTTTTTGGTCAAGAGATCACCTTACCCAACTTTACTCTGAAATCTCAGCACCTACATGGAGTATTAGTATCAGCACAACAGAGCAATTCAGAGGATCAAGTTTAAAGTCAATCAGAACAGTGAGCTCTTACACACTATAAAAAACCCCACGATGTCAGAGTCTTCAAAAGCCAATTCTAAAATAAAAATTGCTAGCTTACTTTCTGTTGCTTAAGTGTTTTTACCTCTGATTTAGCACATTTTCAATTTAGAGAAAATTGACATGAGACACTCACTCACGCAGCCTGAATTTTATTCAGAGATTATGAATATAGACTTATTTAAAAATTTCAAGTAAAGCTACATCTTCTTGTATAAAACCTGCCCCTGAGGTTGTGAGGCTGCTCTGTTTTTCCTGAGTTATACAGGCGAAAACATCTTGAAAGAGGAGCTGGGTGAACACAGAGGAGTATGACAAAGCATCTTAATAGAAGATAATCTTACAGCACTGAAGTCTTACAGTAATTTATCTTACCATTAAGATATGAAAATTACAAACAAAAGTTTAAATTGAGGTCAGCTGTGCACGCAGTTCCCCTGAATTACCAACTATTGCACGAGTTCCTTAACACATTCACTGACAGATACACACCATGAAGAAGTTTGAGCTCAGACACTTAGAAGGAACTTCTTAGAGACAGTAAACAGATTTAAGACACTTCACTGCAATAGCGAGGTGAAATACAACGTGCAATAGCGAGGTGAAATACAACGATAGAGCGAGCTAGAAGAGAACCAGAAACTGAAAAGCTGCCGCCCAGAGAGGAAAAAATGAAATTATTTGGGGGGAGGGGAAAAAAGGGGGGAAATCCCACAATTATCTCTTTTGATACTAAGGGCAAATTAAAGCCCCCTCCCCCCCCGAGTTCCAGCAAGAGTAAACATTACACTCGCTGGCGATTTTTAAGGAATGGCTTCTACCCGAGCAGCGCCGCTGCCCAGCTGCGGAGCCCGCCCGAGCGCAGCTTCCCTGCCGGGCGCCGCGCGGGAGCGGCCAGCAGCTGCCTCCGGCCGAGCCCTGCCCGGCAGCCCCCGCCGCGGCTCGGCTCGCCCCGCAGCGGGCCGGGCCGGGCCGGGCCGGGCGCCCCCCGCCGCCGGGCGCCCCTTCCCCGCCGCCGGGCCCGGCGCGGCTCCTCCTGCCGCCAGCGCGGCGCGGGGCCCGCGCAGCCTCGCTCACCTCTCTGCGGCTCATGGCACTGCCCGGCGCGGCGGCGGCGGCGGCGGCAGCAGCGGCGGCGGCGTCCCCGGGCCCGCGCCGCCAGCGCCAGCGCCGCGCCGGGCGGCGGCAGGGGGGAGGAGAGGCGGCGGGGCCGCCCGGCGCCGCCAATCCGGGCCCCGCGGTGGGCCGGGCCTGCCCGAGCCGCCGCAGCGCCGGGCCCGGGGGCGGGGCGCGCCGCGGCCTGCCCGCGGCCGCCGCGGGGCCCCGGCGGAGCCTCCCGCCGAGCGTGTGCCGGCGGCGGGGGGCGGCGCGCAGGCAGCAGGGACGGGGCGGCAGCGGGGCGCGGGGCCGCAGCCGGCGGGCGGGCGCCCCGGGCGGCGCGGCGCAGCGCGGCCCCGCGGCTCCTCTCTGCGCTGGCCGAGTTCACGAGCAGCCATTTCTTGGAACATGCTCGGCGGTGTCGCTTTCTTTTTTATTTTTTTTTTAATATATGAACTACATACCGGTTTTGCAGCTAATGCTTACTGCTGTCATCTCTAGCTACATCACTTCTTAGAAACAGCACCTGCCTACAGGAAACGTACAGGCCAGCAAGCAAAATAAGATAGTTTGATATCAAAACATGAAACCAATGGCCAAAAATTCTGTTGGCCAAAAATTCTGTTACCCAAAGAGCCCCAAAGAGCAGTTACCCTAGCAAGCATACCATGCCAGAGGTCATTTTATCTTCTGTCTGCATCTCCCAAATTCACAGCAGTCTGAGGAAAAAAATTACCAAATTTGTCAAAAGGCTTTTGATCCAATAGATGGTCTCATGCAACAGCCTTGAAGCCTTTTACTACAGCCTTACCACTGCCTTTACGCTTTACTTCACTGCTCTGGCTTTTGAAAACAGCTAATAACAAGATTACAACTTTCTCACTGGGTCACATTCATGTTGCCCTAGGCTACCTAGGTTTTTCAGCTACCCCATAGATTAATTTGGTCCTGTGAAGTCTCCTCACTTCACTTCTCCTCACTTCAACAATTTCAGATCAAGTAAAATCATGAAGAATCCTAAGAGACTTTTCTGAATCTCTTTATTAATTTTCACCAGCCAAAAATGAATGAGATATGCAAGCCAAATTCAAACTGCTCCAAATTAGCTCATGCAAATATTTAAATATAAAATAATAATTTCCAATTATTTTAGTATCTTTACTATATCTACAAATACATCTCAATCAATGTTAGACCTCATATTATAGTAAGCATTATATATTTAGTGTGCAGTATGAGTTGCAGTCTAATGCAAAAGTAGATGCAGATAGCAATCATATTATTTTTTCTGTACATGTCAATGACAATTCAGTGCTTATGAAAATGAATCCAGAGCCCTGGAATTATTGTCTCCGGTTTCTTCAAGGTTCTTAGTAGCTCTTTTCAAAAGTGAACGTCCTGCAGCTAACTGTAAAATCAGAGGTGACTGAGAGTGGTCAGCATCCAACAAAATCTGCTCCAGTGGGGAAAGAACTGAGCTCACCAAATGCAGGGGCAGATCCTTCAAGTAACTGAATGTCTCTGAGTAGTCTCAAGTCCCCCTGAGTTTAAGGTACCCAACAAAAGACTGCATTTTCTGATCCGATGATCATCTTTATTCATCATCTAGTGATTTTTTAATTTCAAAAGACTATTACATTTTCAACATATGTAAAAAGTGTGTTCAGTTATCTGAGATACATTTCTTTTTATAGCTCTCAGGGTACATAAGCAGACCTTTGTATCATTATACAAAGCTGATGTTAGTATTTCTAAAGTCTGAAGATAAGATAATGGGTTTTGTTTTCTTAATAACAGGTTTCTTCTGTAGGAATATAGTCTGTGCCTGACACAGTAACTGATTGTGTTCAGCCGTGTTAAACTATAAACGACTCACTAGAAGTTCCAAAGCTTTTCTGCCCACTATTTGCACCTAACTTTACTCAACACATACTAAAAGACCTGACCTCCAACTTCAAGTTAGAGGCTTCTAGAGAGGGAGATATCTGAGCAAAGGCTGGAGGCCAGCTGCTAGGAAATACTAGACACAAGTAGTGTCTGACCAGGTTACCTGGGCTCCACAGTGTGTGTGGCCTCTTCTGAATCCTAACCCAAAGGCAGGTCCCAACTGGATGGAAGAGGAAAAAGGTTCTGAAATTCTGAATCATTCAGTGCTGTGAGTAAATCCTTTTGTTGGATAATTTATCTTCCATCCACCCTACAAAAAGACAAGAGAATAAAGTCATTATTTATTTTTAATATTTCAGTATTCTACATATAAATACACAATCATTCTGAGAAACAACAGGCTTGCAGGGTCTAGAAATAAGTGTCAGCAGCTGCTTTTGAAAAATAAATTAATCTTTCAGAATATGTGTGGAAGACATCTAAATGCTTCTTAAAAGCAGTGCTTGAGAAGGCTGTAAAATAAGAAGTCATATTTCTCTCCCAGAGCTTCTGTGAGACCGAGTTCATTTCATTCCGTAATGCTGCCATCAGAATTTCACAGCTGAGGACAGTTTAAAGCTTTGTACTTTTGTGAAAAGAGAACATTACATGAGATTTGGGTTTCCATGTGGTTTTCACAAGTCTCTTGTTGCCTTCAATGAGATCTCCTGGGAAAGACCTGAGAACTTCAGGACAGGATGGCTTGCAGTTGTTATGCCGAGAACCTTTAAAATGAATGAAACAGCAGCTGTGCCTGAACATGTGAATCCTGGCATGCTCTGTGTGCGTATGTGAAAACAGCTTTACTGGATGTTATTTGTCTTCTGCATCATGCTCTTGTTATCTGTACAATAATAAACACAATGGAAAGAGGCTTAGTGCTGAAAAAACAGACAACACCCCCCTGTCTGCTCAGCATGTACACCAACCCAACATGCACTTGCAAGACCAAGTCTTCCTAGTGGGCTGCAGATGGCTCTGATTACGGGTGAGGAAGAGAGAATGAGTTTCCTGAATAATACACTCTTTCCACAGTGTATGCATGCCTATCTTCTGCTGGACTGTCAAACATGAATAATAGTGTTCTCAGGGCCTCCCATTTCTCTCCCTGCCCATGGCTTTACTGTTGTTCTTGGACCTGAACTCTCTGCCTCCTCCTCTGCCGCACACTCTAGTTGCAAATCTGCCCATTTTGGCCTCCATAGTATCTCTGCTCCCCACCCACTAATCCCTGCTCCTGAGCACATACCCAGTACTGATCTCCTTGTTTGTCCTTGTGATCACCTTCTCTCCCTCTCTTACTATTTTTATTTATTTATGAAAGGTCTCCAGTTTGCCAAGGATCTCTGGAGAAACAGCTCTGTATGACTCACACCAAATCCTTGCACACAGAGGCACAGAGAACTCATTTCCTTGCTATGAAGATACAAGCTGGCACCTTCCAGAGCCAGCAGAAGTTTTGTCACCTAACTCCTTGCAGCTTTGGGCTAGCGTATTCGGAAAAGGGCAACAGTGCAGGCCTCTCATGGCTGCCAGGAGATCACATCAGTTCACAGAACAAGGAAAAACAACCTCAGCATCTTGGCTTCTGCAAGCCCTGCCATCGCACTGCAAAATCCCAACCCAGTCCCCCAGAAGGCATGAGTGCAGAGCCAGAATTGCACAACGAAGGGGTCACCCAGAGGCAGACCACTTCCCAGGAAAGACGCTTTACAGTGCAGCCTAGGTCAAACAGTTTGAACTTTGTGAATTAGCACTGGTGACTCTCAGGCCTGCAAAACCTTCTTTATGCTTCTCATGGCTGGTGCTTGCCTACCTATGGTGCCATCCATCTCTGGTGAAGAAGTAAGCCCATGTGCTGTGCAACATAGCCACATGCAGGCTGCCAAAGTCACACGAAGGTTGCAAGAGCTGCTATCTGGATTTCACTGTACCTGGCAATTGGACAAAACTCTGAAAGGCTGAAATTTGATCTGCATATGACAGAGAAAATACCCCTCCCTCTGCAGAGACCTTTTTGAGTTAAAATATATGCTGGCTGAGCTCTGGAGTACTTCAGAGTGCAACTGTGATAAAATACAAAGCTGGGAGAAGGTATGAGGGATAAAGCAGCAGTATTCTACATTTTATCTGCACAGGCATTATATGAGAAATCCTGGACAGTACCATCAGATACTGCAGTCTTCTATTAATTGGGAAAAGCAAAGCACAAAGTAAACAGCAAGTGACCTGACCTTTTAGCTGCCAAATCATCCCCTCATTTTAAAACTACAAGTAAATTTAGTATGCCTGATACTGAACAACTGAAACTACAGGTTTAAACCAGGCAAATACACTACAGCCTTCCGTATACACAGCTCTACCATAGGAACATTAACTCCAGCCTGCAGAAGCTTTCCGATCTTGCCTGGACAGACACTCAGGTTCTAAACTCATGCACTTAATATAAATTAAATAAAGAGAAAAGAGCATTGCCTGGAGACTAGAAATAATAGCTTCAGACCTAGCACTTGGAACGAACTTGTCCAACATTCAGGAGGAACTAGGTCCATAATGTTTAGGAGATACATCAGAAAGCATTGTCAAATCATCTATGGCAATTTTATTGACTTGTCTTCATAGGGAAAGTCAGAAAAGATAATCCAAATCAATCACAAGTATGATTTGAAAGTGGTTAGTGAAGTTATATTACAATCCTACATGGATGCTGTTCCTGAGAATTAAAGTGTCCTTCATTTGATTTAGCTTTCTTCAGTTTCAGAGTGAGGTACACTAAATCAAATTAATGCCACTTAATTCTGAATAAGAATATCTGCATAGGGGCTTAACAGATAACTAATCTATTTTGAAAGATAATTCAGGTGACATTTCCTAAGTGTCCCTTTCGAGGAAAAACTCGCATAAATAGACTTAACGGAAACTGTTCCTGGATCATACTGGCGTGAGTCCAAACATTAACCAAAAAATAGTCATGTCTCACACAGATTTCTGTGTTTGGAGAGCATTAACATCTGTTCCAGAATGGAACATATATCTGGTAACATCTAATCAGGAACTGCAACACTAAGTGAATTCTTAGTTACAAATGAGGGATAAAACACTAAAGAGACTTTGGTTTCTCCAGCTGAGATGGAGGACTGGCACAGATGGACCCCTGGGCAGGCCATTTCCTACTTCTATATTCTGAAGATGTAACCATCATGCATCATTTTCATAAGGCTGATGTCGTTTCAGCTGTTGTACAGATCTAGATGGTGTAATTTCAAACTTGAATGTTGGTAGAACCTTTATTTACATTACTTTTGCCAGGGTGCCAAGAACTGCAGTCTTTGCAACAGTAATTAGAAACCTTTAACTGAGCTGTAGTGTTATTATGGTCCATATCCACACATTGTAGAACAATCCTGAATGTCTCTGCCAGTCACTCCAGCAGTTCAGAAAAAAAAGAATGAGAGTCAGGTCTTATTTTAAATGGGGCAAGTTGCATTCTGAGCTTCTCCCAGAAGACTGGGCTCAAACAATTGCAAATTCTAAAAATCCTGCAGAATAAAGTGTCATTCTTTTAAGTTTTGAGAAGACTAAACAGCTAAAATATCTTGTCAAAACTCAGAGGAAGCATCAAGACTTGATTTCAATTTCTCTTTAACTGCTTTGTTACCTATCAGTTCAATAATCATGTGTTTCTGTAGCCCACTTGCAACCTACAGCACTATGTAGTGAGGACCTTCACCTTCAAAACACTGTAAGGTAGTGGGGAAGTTGTTTGAAAGACCAGGAACAACTGTACTGCCAAGCGATCCTCTCCAGCTGGAGGAGAACATGAAGGTGCACTTATGCCCAGGTATGAACAGAAAGAGTGCAGCTTTGAAAGCAAACACAGGGCTGACATTTTCCCGTGCTAAATGACTGCCTGTAACAGAGTAATCAGTACTTGACAGTTCACCCAAAATAATCACAGCCAAGATCCAGTCTTTTCCTTCTCCCCCTACAACCAAACACCAGTGACAGCTTCACGCAAGTCCTGATCTCTAGCAGATTTGGACCCAATCTCAGGAACAAAATGTTCTGAATGCTTCCAGAACTGGATTTTTGTTCCAGACTTTACATTCTCTTTTTCTCAACAATATTATCTATATGTCACTTTGGGATGAAAACCTCAGCACAGAGACATATTAAATAATACCTCACTGTGCTAATCACTCAAGTGACTAAATAAGGAACCTATACTCCTTAGACTTCCTATTATATGCAGTGAATAGAGGCAGGTACTTCCAAAGGGCAATTCGGAACAGGACTCTCAGTGACTGTACTAGAGAGAAGAGCAGCCTTTCAGTCTGGACATCCAAGGTAGATGTCTACTGTGAAGCAATGAGATTACCCCACTCAGGTTCACTTTGTAATTTCAATGACCTGGTGCATAACCCAGTCTCCAAACCTGCCAGCTGCTCTGCTCCTTCTGCTCAGCTTCTACATCCACTTTATATTGCTACTCTGTGCTTCACGTGGTGCAGGGCAACATCTGGCTCCATATGACCTTGCTTTTGTCACATATAGGAACTGTTCCTTGTTGTTTAAGAGTTACTCATGTCTTGTTCAGAGCGTCATTAAATCTTTCAAATAAACATTGCTCAGTTATCTATCCAACCAGAATCCTTGAGTCAAAACTTCAAGTGCTGATAGCTATTGTAATATATTTTTCACATTAATCTAGTGAGACATACTAGGGAATCTGGTAAGTACATGCACAGTATGCTGTGGGGAAAAATAAAAAGAACAAAAATAAAAATAATCACGTCTTAACTCTTTAGATTGTCAAATTCATAGTCCAGGCCACATTAAAACCTTCCAGATTTGAGTGAGACACACTCACTAGTTAGTGCCACCTTATATTGCATATAAGCAGAGAATTAATCTTGATATGCAATGCCTTCCAATACTCTCATGTTTTAAAATAGCAAAATGCATTTCTTTTGAAGTGCGGGCTTGTTACAGCTATTTAGGAACCTCTTACTGGACTCAGATGGTTCTTGAACTTCCCCTGGGGATGGTTTAGATGTCAGTGTTCATTCATTAACAGATTGGAAACTGTCCAGGACAATATTGCAAGAGAACACACAATGTCCAGGCTTTCCTTCTGTTTCTTCCTGTCTTAAACAGGACTTATGCAGTTCTCTACAAATAAATTCAAGGTTAAATACGATAAGTGGGACAAGGAAAGGGGAGAAATTCAACCCAGTATTAGCAAGGTGTAATGCTTGCTGGGCAACAAGCTGTTTCTCTCTAGTGGCAAGACGAGCATAAAGTGAAAGCTTACTTGAGCAGTGACAATCTCATCTAGCCCCACTTCCAAGACATCTTCCTCTTCCTCATCACTGACAGCAAGTTTGCAAAGGTCTTAGCAAAGCAAAGGCACATACTGCCTAATCCTAATGCCACCCACACAGTGTTCAGGCAAAACTTTGCTGACCTCAGAACATTTAGCTATTGCCTTTTATTGGCAACAGTATAAGAAACGAACAAGCTCTCTTGCAGAGCCAGGCAGCAGGAATAGGAAGAGCCCCCTATGAAAGATGGCAAGAGGGCAAAAGTGAAGAAGAAGCTAACACATTCATGGTTTGTCCTGACTGAATGGATGGGCTTTGCAGACGTGGGGAGGGGGCAGTGTGTGAAGCTGCTGCGCGCTCCTGCGGGCTTACAGAAGCAGCCTTCTCTCAAAACCAAGCAGAACCGGATAAACTCCACTAAAAAGCTGGTGGAGAGAGTACTTCTGGATAAAGTGCTAGCTGAAAGGGTTGAAATTGCTTACAGAGAAACTGCCTTCTATTGTGTGATTCCTCCTTGTTCGAGGTAACAGGATTTTGTGCTTCAAAAAAAAAAAAAAAAAAAAAAAGCTGCATCAAAGTACATAAGTGATCAATTTTGCCTGCTATTAGAAACTATCCACTGGGCCCCTAAAACCATCTAAGTGCTTTGGTCAAAGATGGGGAATAAAAGCGCCACTTATTTCCTCATGGAAAGGCAACACTCCCTCCCTTTGACTGCAACTGCACAGAGCTTGAAAAGTTAAGGATGCATGAGGCATGATTGCTTTTGTTTATGAAGTGCAGAAGAAGGGACATAGGCTGTGGACGTGACAACTCCTGACACTTCTTTCACTGACATAAGTACAAAGTAGGTATAAAACAGCTACCAAGGCAAACTAGTGACTTTGCACTAGTGAATATGACTCCTTAAGACACAACAATTAGGAGAATCAGTTGATATGAGCACGCAGCTTTTTTGTCCATGTTTGTATGCAGTGAAGAAAACATAGATGTGACCTTTGTGAGCCAGTCAGTGCACTAATTAGTGTGTCAGAGATAACAACCATTAAACATGAAAATCTGACCTATACTACAAAGAGGAAACGGCAACCATTTACTTCTGTTTCTATTATACTGTTAATGACCTGAAAAGCTAGACCATAATGCAGAAAACTCGTAGTATAAAAGTATCAATTATTGTTTTCTGCTTGTAGGGGACATTAATGAGATCTGCTTTCCACAGTCTTGTTCAGTATACAGATAGACATGCAGGATTGTGTGATTCATCCTCAAATAATCAAAAAGAAATCAAGTCAGTGGGAGATCACCTTCAGCAAGAAAAGGAAAAAAAAAAGAAATGAAATAAAGCTTGTTTTTTAAAAAAAACCCTTTCAGCGTTTTTTGTTTGACAAAACTCAGGTGCTTGTCTGGGTTCTTTTCTCATACGGCAGCCTTGCCTCCCTCCAGCAATGACTAAACTGGATTTAAGCAGCGTACACAATGTTCTGAGGTTTGGGGACTGAGCCAGCTAATACTTTCAGTCATGCTGAACATACCATCCTTCTGTAGAGATCAACTAGTCTCCGAGGTCTCTGGGAGGAACATGAGTCTCTTCTTAAGTCTGCATATTTCCCCTTTTTGCTCCTTTAAGGTCTCTGACTTCCCGCTAAGGGGGCAGATTGTCTAGTGATTGTTACAGGCTCAGCACCCACTGGCAGAACCAGTTTTTCAAGAGTGCTTGGTGCCAGCTCATGCTGTAAGAACATTTAGATCTGTTTTTCCAAAAAGCTCCAGCCCTGAGGAATACCCTGAGATGTGACTCAGCTCTGTTCACTGAAACCATCTGAAAATTATAGCCAGGGAGGCAGTTCACATGTGTTCTCTCCTTTGCCTGTAAGCAGGCACTTCTAGGAATTCAGAGTAGTGCAAAGTGCTTCTGTTCGTATCTGGAAGCAGAGCACCCTCTGCTCAAGTGGCAACGGCCACATGTGGTGAGAAGTAGGGGAGCATCAGGCACAGCGAGTCCAACTGGCTTGTGAGAGCTAGTCCTGAGTGCTAAAACACAGTAATCTGAGCACAATCAGTGGCTAGAAAATTTGAGCTGTTATTTTCCATACAAGGACTGCATTTAGATGCATTTTGATTTACCTGGTTTCAGCTCTGCCATGGATAACACTGTAGAATCACAGCTCATCTCCAGCCACCTCTGAACTTTTGCCTCATAGTAGCTTTTATAGCTCTTGGCATTCCCATTTGTCTGGGTTTTTAAAACTCCTGCTCCTTTAGTGATCCTGAAGTTGAAATGAAAAAATAAAACCCAACTCAAACAGTAACAAAATCAAATCTATGTTTTGTATTACTGAGACTCTGTGAGATTTTCATTATTATCTTGCTTTAAATAATTTAAAGTTATCAAAAGCAAATCTATATTTCCTATTGACAATCTCATCCTAATTTAATAACCTCGGTGGCTGCAATTTTCATTAAATTGACTTACACTCTGACCGCATTTTAAAGGACTTGACAATTTTTTCTTCCATTAGACTCTTTCAGCCTGCTGTCAAACAGGGATGCCAAATTCCCCCCTTCCAGTAATACTGTGACTCATCCCACTTGAAACAGAGCCCTTATCTTTCCCCATTGGTGTCAATCTCTCTGTCCCCTCTACTTCTGAGGAAAGGCCAGCAGCCCTGCATTAGTATTTTCACCAGAGCACTCATCCCTGAACAGAATAGAGAATCCCCTAGGGAAAGGCTGGGTCTGGGAAGTGGTGATTCTACTTGGAGAGGACAAATTTCTGCTAGCTGGAGATTGAATTACCCCAGAGGCTTGCACTGGGGAACAGCCTAGGGTGGATGGTGAGGGCCATGAGGGAGTTCAGACATTTGGCATAGATTTGTTCCATGAAGACAGAAATCAGCCAGGGCTGTCAGTTCAGCAGCTCTAAACAACACGAAGTTCACAGGCAAGACTTTTCTGCCCTTGTGGCACTAGCTCATTGATTTTCAAAGCGAAACTGTGTCACTTGCAGTGAAGACTTGGCTCAGTGTGTAGTTAAAAAATGAATAAACAAAAAGCAGTGCAGAGGATTTAAAGGCAAACTCTCCCCCTGCAAGCGTTGATAAGTGCATCATGGTACAAGGCAGTCACACTTCCTCTGCAAGCACTGAACAGGGCTTGGATTATGCCAGCTAAATAACAGAGTAATATGACTTTGCTTCTGAAAACACACACTCCCAGTGGCAATATCATAGTCTGTTACACCAGCTGAAATCTCATAGGTTCCTCGGTGCCTCATTGCTAACATCCCTATACAAGACTAATACACCAAGAGTAGCAACTGGAACGAACCCATTGTCTTCCTGGATCAACGATGCTGTTACCTGTAAAAGTGCCTTTTATTGACTGGCATATTTTCTACTTCTCGCAGTCACAGGACTTCTACACACACTGAATGTTTGGAACAAGCCAACCTCTGCAGAACTGGTTCTGCCACAGCGCATTCTCCAGGTCATCTCCAGCACCATAAAGTGTGGAAGCACTAATGTCACCAGACTAGTTGGTTGTTTCTTCACGAACCCTCTGCAATCGCATCAGTTCTTTCCCCTTTCGCTGATCACTTCCCTCCACCTTTCTTTTCTACTTCACTCTCTTTCCTCCCATAACAAGCCTTCATTCCAAGCTTTACTTTTATCTCCCCAACAAAACATTAAAACAAAAAGACAACTACAGAAAAATCAGGGCAGCAACCAGGAGATTGTGAACTGGTCACTCTTGTCTGTTCAGTGAAAAAACTGTCACATCTTCGTTGCCTGAAAGGAGGCCCTAATTTTGTCTAGCGCTCTTGTACTTTCTAGACAATGCAAGAAAGCTGTATTAATCTATTAGTTTCAGAGCCAAATCCTAACTCTATCACAAGTAATAGTTTACTGTATTTGTGGACTTAACCACCCCAAAATACCTTCTGAATCTGAATTCCCCTGGAAGCTCAGCAGTGTAGTCAGAGCCAGGATGCTAGGTGAGGCCCATTTTCAACAATCATTGTTACAGCCTCATACTGAATTCAGTGCTCCTGCAGACCCTGGCAGACCAGGGCCTATTCTGAGCTCCTTCGCAAGGGCTACCTATATCTTTGCTGGGTTGTGCTAATTTTTTAATTTCAATTTCATGCTGTCATTTTGTTTGCCTGTCATCAGACTTTGCAGGTGACTCCTTCCATGATGAAACTGATTTCTTTTGGCATTAAATTAAAAACTTAACTACATTGATTATCTCCTGCAATGGTGAGAATTCTTTCAGCTTTCCCACCAGTATGTGTTTGGTGAGAAAACAAATTACCTGTATAAATATAAAATGCTCACATTTAATTGAAGCTTCCTCCAATCTCATGATTGCTAGACTCTCCATGCTCCTTTTTATGGGAGCACCTGGGATTTAGAGTGTATGCTTTCAGATGAAGTCAATGAGCCCCATTATTTGTGACTCGTTAGACATGGCAGTTTGCTTATGACCTCCCAAACAACAGTAAAAGTGATATTTATTCTGCTTTCACCAGTCTACTCAGAAAAGCCTTGGAGTTTTAAATAATCAAATGTGTTAGCATTTTAAATTTGCACAGACACTTTCTATCCATCAGTTTAATTTCTACTTTAACTAGTGTCATTTTTTTCATTTGATCACTCCATTTTTCTTGAGTTTTTTTTTTCCTTCCCCGTACCTGTCCTTTGCCTCACAAAGATCCACTACAGCCAGTCTGATAGCTTTACTTCCTCCTTCCCCCAGAGCTGGGGGCTTATGATGAAAGAGAGCTTAGTGATGAATTGCAACACTAAGAACCTGAACTAAATTGAGCTCACAAAGAAGGAATTAGAACAAACACATAATACCCTGAAAAAGTAAATAAATTTTGAGGTCTATTCACTCGCTGATGAAATAGATATTTACTCTTTGTAGAGATGAGCTATCTAGGCATCTTACAAACAAGTAATTAACTGTCATATGCTCTAAACATACAGCAAAGGAGAAGTAATGGCTGAAAGTTTTACATTGGGCTTCATTCTTGAAGAGTGCAGAGGTCCAGCTGGAGAAATCATACTGCTGTAGGAATAAAAGTCACTGTTAGACTCTGTTAACTCCATGCGTGTAGAGAGAGAAAAAAAATAAAAAAAAAAAAAATAAAAATAGGACAGCTGGTCCAAAAAGCAGAGGCAAAGCTGCAGACTGCCTGCACACGCAGCCGGCTCCCACCCGCCGAAGCGCGCGGCCACCAGGGGTCAGCGCCGCACCGAAGCCCGACGCGGCGCCGGGCCGAGCGGCTTCCCACGGCCGCGGCCCGAGCGCCCTGGGCACGGGCGACACCGAGGCAGTGCCAGAAGCGGCAGGGAGCGAGCGGCGCGGCAGCCGTGCGCGCTGCGGGCCCCAGCAGGCAGCTCCTCGCGCGAACCCGGCAGCGCTCCCTCCGTTGTTCCACAAAAGGCTGTACAGAAATGTACTTACATTAGAAAAGAAAATAAACAGCTGCTAGTTTGCTGGAAGTCAAAAATTAACAGTGCCAAGGAAGAAGAGTCTGTTAGGTTACAGCATTTCTATATCTCAGCCCAAAAGCTTCTGCCCAGCAATAGTAAACAAGTTGGAAGTTAATCAAGTGAGGCAGTGAGATGGTTAGTCTCTGTGAATCTGTGCAGTGCAAACACGATGTGGTGCTTTCCATAGAACTGCTCAGAAAAGCCATGCCACAAAGAGCCTGAGGATTTTCTGTAGAGTTTTAGTCAAAAGTATTGTTAATGGCTAATATAAACTCTTACTGGAAGCATTTACCCTCAGAAAAAACTGTAGAAAAAAATCCGTGTAAGTTTATTTAAAAAACACTAGCCTAAACTTTAAGAAAATTTTAAAATAGTAATAAAAAAGTAGATTTTCATATATCCTTAACCCAAAATTCTGATTCCTTCCACGTTGTGATAGCTAGAAAGCATTAACAAACTGCTAAAAGTATTGATTTACAAAAAAGTAATACCTTCATTCATACTCTTAGGTATCACTTAAAAAGTGGTAATTTTCAAAATGAAAAGCAATGAATCAGGACAAACCCTCTTAAAACAGAGCTACAAGTTGAGGCAAAAGGGTCCCGTCTCCTCCGAAGCATGTAGCCTCCAGTTATCACTACCAGGAATGACGACACTTGTAGGCTCTGTTTTGCAAAGTGCTTTTTCCTGCTCTCTCTCATGAAATGCAGTATTGGTGCAAATGGACTGGCTCTTCCAGGTACAACCACAGCCTGGATCTAAATGAGGTGAAAGGGAGGCTGTGCAGCATCATGTGCATCCAGGAGAACTACCATTTGGTGCTAATGGGAAGAAAAACCCTTACCAGGCTGCCCAGGTAAGTCCAGGCCTGTCCCCACCCCAAACTGATTTAGGACACCCTTTTACTTGTCCTCCCAAAAGAAGTAGTACTTAGTAACAGGCTTCATTTTATATTCACTGAGTTCAGCTTGATGACAAGGTAGAAAACTGAGGAAGAGTTTTTTGGTTGTTTTTCAGTAACATATTGTTTGAACTCTAATCTCACCTTTAATCTGGTTCAGAAACAAATTCATTACTTACTTCCCAAATGTTTTCAATGGACTATGAAGCTTGTTTGCCATCCAGAAGACATGTCCATAACAGCCTATTGGATTAATTTGTTGTGTTATGGGCACAGTAACCTTGTCTTCTGCAGAGATGTCTGCAGAGCTAATGCTCTATAAGTATTTTGGCATTTTTGTAAGACAAAACAGAAGTGCTCAAAGCAGTGCACAGCATTCAAAGTGGTGCACAGATCAGATGCTTTGCAGGAGGGCAAAAAAAGTTTCATAGGCTAAGTCCAAAATAGTTTATGATTATTTCAGCCAAGAGACAAACTGAAACAAATTAACAGATTGCCCCATTGCTACATCACATTCCACAAATGGCATTTTGAAATCTACCTGAGTCTAGAGCTTTTCTGAGCTGTGCCAGGGATTACAGAACTGTATGTGGAGGACCTTTAAGTAATTTCCCGGAGAACTTACGTGAACCCATGCTCACTCTTAAATCAATTTAGTGTGTTTACTTGGCTCAGGACAACAGATCTAGGTACCTGGAATCACTTATTGCAGAGATGACATCTTCCATATGTAAATTTATCCAACACATCACAGAATGTATCTATATGGTTCATCACTAAGAATAAACTTACAGGCATTCACTTGTGAGTAGTCACTAATATGAACATGCAAGATCCAGTGCAAAGTTCAATTAAAAGATTTATTTATTAAAATACCTTTTCACATTCCCTATAGTAACACATTTGTATAGGCACTGGTGGGATGTTAGAATGAACATTTGCCAACAGAAGAGTGCTCTGAAGTAATTTATGAAAGATTTATGATACAAACAACATTTTCATAGGGAACAATAAATTAATGAGATATTAGCCAGTAACTAGAATCGGAAAATTTAAATGTGTTTGGAATGAGGATGTAACACCCTTTTGTACTTCTTGCTGGTTTTGCGCCTACAATGCATAAAGCAGTAACTATATATGTATATACAAATCCATGTCTTCTCTTTCATTATTTGCTGATTAAAATGAAAACCTTCTTACCTGTGGCCCAGATCATGTAGTAATTTAATCTGCAGTAAGAAAAGGAGAGCAATTGCGATGTCAGAGACCGATGGGTTGAAGGGTTGGGGACAGTACTTTTCATTTTTCTATTTATTAAAACTAAAGCAATCTAGTCTAGCCTGAAGTTTATAGCCAGGACTTTACTGAACCCCTAATTTGAAATAGCATTCCAGCAACAGTTTTGGATTGAAGGTGATCTTCAAAAGCCATGATAGTGGTTTATCATACTATAGAGAGAAAGGATAGATATGAAGCTCCAAATTGGACGTAAGTACAACTTTGGATCTCTCCTAAAATCAAATGAATGAGGATTATACATGGCAGAATTTTCAGGCACAAGCTCATTGATCTGGGTATCGTATATGCGCCCACCAAAGACCTGTATTTTGCATTATCCAGAATAACTGTGATGGGCAATTATTCCTTGAAGAGCCATCCAAAAAAAAAAAAAAAAAGGACATTAGAACTTTTAGAGGGGGAAAGCAATTCAGCAAAGAACAAGAATATTTGTACCTCTACTGATAGAAGTACTTGGTAAAGTACTGATAGAAGTACTTGGTAAAGTACTGAATCTTCGAACAGTTATTCAAGTTTTTAGAGATCCCAGAGTTTGTTCTTCCATTAGACCCATCGCTGCAGTATAACATCCAAGCTAGCTATAAATTAACTGGCTCCAAAACTTGTAGCAGTCCAGCTGCTGCAGCACAGGGAGCTCAGCACAAGCTGCAAGATCTTATCAAAGCACACACATAGCTGACCAGGCTGTGCTGAGCTGCTGAGCTCTGTTCTGCTACAGTAGAGTGTTATTGATAACCAAATTAACTAGTTTAAAGCAAGCTTAGTTATCTAGTATCACAGTAGTTACTGCACTGTAGAAATGTACTTCCTCAGCTGTAGCTTCCCCTTCTACTTCCTCAAAGCATGATCAATTGGAGGCTAGAGAGACCAAACTGCATTAGCAGGTGAAATTAAAGATGGGAAGCTAGGTCAGTGGTTTCCAGAGGCACTTAGAAATTCTCATAGGAAATTTTTTTCCATTAAATGCTTTAGGAACATCTCTATTGACCCCCTGAGAAGTAAACTTTGAAAAGAGCCCGGCAAACTCATAAAGAGAGCTTTTGAAACAGCTGCAACATCTTCCATCTTGATTTGTTTTCTTCTGCCAGTCAACGTTTGAGATGGCTGTTCTAAGTAGCATCAGGAGGCCCTTGTATTCTCTGTTGGCAACAAGATCAAAAAAGAAAAAGAAGGCATGAATATAAATGTTCCCCTATCCTCTCCAGTCCTTTTTGTTCAGTATAAAAACTTTAAATATAGTAACATATTCCTTAAAACACTGTGCAATGATCTAATAAATACCCATAGTTTCTTGAAGAGATAGTAGTATTACCTTCAACGGATGAAAAAGGAAGACAGACAGTGGGAGATTTAGATTAACAATTCCAGACTGGACTGCAACACAGTTAAGTACCAACATTTGTAACTAGGCACTTACTGATGAAAGTTGGATTCTTATGGGAACTGCTGGCAGCTAATGCATCTGAAAGGCATTTTCTTTACTAACTGATGCTAAGTGCACAATTAGGCTCCCAACTTCAGTCCTACAACCTAGGAAAACCTTTCCCCAAGAAGCACTACGGGTAGCCCAACAGTGGGTGATGCAGCATCCAACAGGCAGACACAGTTGCTGCAAGAATCCACTCCTTAGATTAGGCTCTCTAGTCAGTACACAGGGCAACATAGAAACTGGCATCGAGAACAACAAAAAACAATACGCAAATGGCAGAACCGACTAAACTAACCAATGGGAGATGCCAAGCAAAGTTTCCACACTTCACAAACTTTACATTACATAACAGAAATAATTCAGTCCACTGAGTATTGGCAACTATCAGGTCTTTCCTGACATCAGCCGCCAAAGTAAGTCTTCCTCCTATGAAAATCTGCTAAGAGTACGTGGTGGCCTCTAACCTAATAGTTTAGTCTGTCAGCACTGAGGTGCCTAATTCCTTTTGTGGACTTACCCCCAAAGGATTTGCCCTGTGACTCAGAGGCAGGAATTCCTGGTTTATAATTCAATGTTTATTTCAGAGGATCACCCTGTTTTTCATATCCTGACTGACTGAAATCCCCCCACAATATTAAATGGACACATCCTTCATCTTCATTTCCCTTTTTGAAACTATTGTGCCATGTTACTATGCACAGTTAAACACATGCCAGGTCCCACATCAGAGCTGGCTACATTTTGCTGGCAAAGAGTGAAGCAATTCTTTTACCATAGAGAATTTATAAAATGCTTTTGGGATCACTTGGTATAGATGAGAGAGTACCTGAAAAAAAAACAGACGTTTCTGCACATAGTTTGAAATTGTACAGATTTCTGTCTCAGAGGGTACATTCTGAGGCTGTACAAAGAGGCAGCTAAAAGTACACTCTGTTCTGACCAAGACTGCCAGTCCACATATACTCCAGAACAAAATAAAACAAACAAACAAACACATCTAAGAGGTAATAGAGGAGGAGGAGGAGATATGAAGTCAGAATGTACTGCTGAGGTAAATTCAACACAATACCAATTAGTGTTTGGCGAAGTGGCTATCTCATTGTTAAGATATTTCCTTCAATATGTTTTCAGAAGCTAAGACCATTAAATAACTTAGAAAGATTGCCAGCTCTGATTTCAGGAAGGAAACCTCCTCCCAGTTCCTCTTTAAGTAATTCATTTCTTTTGCAAATACTTCCTATGGATGGCATTCAAGATACAAATTCTTGAAACAGATGAGAAAGAGGGAAGAAACCTCAAAACTAAAACTTTGGGCTCATTTCTAAATGTCCTGGAAGTCCAAGGCATTCAGGTTTAGGTTACTCTGGACTGCAAATCACACAGAGCCTGTACTGCAATTAGGTCTTCATACAAATCAGACTTTAACAGATAATGAGTTTTTCTAATGCACCATCTTTCTTGACACAATACATTCAAACACTTCCAATGAATTTGTATAACACAACAATTATTGTCAGCGCACAGTGTTTATTAAAAGCCCTGAGCTCAACTTGATCACAGTCTCACAGTGAAGATGGAACAGAGTTCCTTAATTTCCATTCTGGATTATATTCATTCTGACAGGAGCTACTTAGAGGCAAAAAGGTAGAAGCAGGGCTAATGCTCATTAAAATGATTTTCTTCATTTTTCCCTTCCGTAGTGCAAGTACTCTGTTTTGCCTGTGACATCTAGAGGATCCAGGCAGAATCAAGTAAGTTAATAAAGTTTATCTGAGGAGTGGGATCCACAGCCAGTTTAATTTAGAGAGAGAAAAGGACAGCTGGATCTGATGCCAAGTTTCTACCGTAATTACTAAAATAAAACAGTTGCATGTCCTCTTGCCTCTGAAGAAAAAAGCTTTTAACAAAACACTAGTCTTTGTGCTGCCCCATAGACCCTTCTGGGATATCTATTACCACTTGGACAGAGTCAAATTCTACAGGTCTGTGTCTGACAGGTCACTGTAGCCAAGTAACCCATCCAGTATTTCATGTGATTAATATGCCATGCCGATCAGCCCAGAGCCTGAAGGTCCCCTTTCGCTCACAAATTAAAGGAGCATAGATCTATAGCAATTTCACCTCTGAGCCAAATACTTCATTTGTCTGTAAAGGAGCAGAACAGCTGGGGAGGAAGTTTAAGCCACTTGAGCAGTTTAGAGGAGCATTTTCCTTTTGATGAGTAGGATCAACAACTCCCACTCATTTGGTCCAAACCTCTGTGGTACATCAGAGCTAAGCATTGAGAGAAAATAAGTTATAGAAGAAAACAACTGCAACACAATAATGATAGAGAGCATCTTTAATTCCCTGCTTCTTCTGTGCTCATCTATGTTGCCTGAAAAGTGCTGAGAAGCACTTTATGGGAGATGGAAAATCTATAAAAAAATCTATTCATCCAATCCCACTGCAAACCACTTTTCTGGAGAGTTCAAGAAAGGGATGTGCTGCTTTTTGTCATAGATTTTACTGGGAATAGAAGCAAGCATTCAAGAGGTAGTAGATGAGGAATTGTTTTTGTCATGTCCTTGGAAACACTAATAATTCAAAAAAAAAAAAAAAAAAAAAAAAAAAAGGGAACAGTTCCTGCATTAAATACATGAGCAAGCAATATCTAAGGAGGGGGCACAATGCCACTGATGTGAAGTGAATAAGACTATTTCTAAGAAAACTCAGTAAGATGTACAAGTGTTACAAATCCAACTTTTCTTTGGAGTGTTTCTGACAATGGGATTAGCTTAAGAGTATCTAATTTTAGTACTCTCCTCCTGTTAACAGGAATTTGTACAGACAACACAAGAAAAGTAATGACCTCCGTTGACACTTCTCCCTTCAACCTAACATTACTTCATAGATTGTCTGGTTTAGCAAGCTCTAATAGCCCAACTCATTAAGATGAAAGTGGGGTACTACATGGGCTAGTCATTGTCTCTTCACAGAAATAACATCATGTTTCCACGGAGAAATTTTTGATCACAGGAAAACAAAATGAAAACATCTTCAAAAAGCTTTACTCTTTCATCCAATGTCCTTTACAAATGCTGTAGAGTGTGGGGGAAAAAAATGATGAAGAACTCCTCCCTCAGCCCACATCAGACATCTACCACAGCCATCTTGCCCACTTTTCCTTCGTAATGGACAGTGCTAAACTTTCTTCTGCCTGACTATCTAAGGAATACCTGGTATAACCAAAGGAGAGTTAGCCTGATTTATTTTTAGAGAATTGAGAGCAAAGAATAAAAACAAAGCTTTAAACGAAGAGAGACAATGATATCATAAACTCTACTGGCCTGTTAATATATGTCTGTTTATCGTAACACAATCTGTGACCTTCAGTGCTCTGCCAATGTCTGTAAATAATACAATGGGCTGCTTTTTTATCCCATGGGGATGTGAGTGCTGATGGAGCCTTTCAAAACTCAAATGGATGCCATAAGCTGACGTAGTCTGTGCTATTGTGAGTCTTATTTATGAGCCTCTCTCTCTCAAGTACAAGTTTCAAAGTCACAAAGTGGATGGCAAAAAAACACACTGTCTGCCTAGTTTGAAGTTGGGTTACATTAACTTATCCAACTTCAGTTCTGGTTCTCCAAAAGTTCTCCAGAAATTTACGTTCTCTGCCTCTTAGATTTCTTGAGTGTAGAGGAACAGGTCATTCAAGACATTCACTTTTTTTTTTCCCCCCTCTTCTATAAATACATTCCTTCCTTTGATTTTTTTAGCCCTATAAAGCTCTTCACCATATTGTTCACTTATTTTTAGAGTGAATTTAGCTACTTAGAAGTTTCAGCAAATACCTTTAAATATTAAAACATACATTTTCTTTGCCCTCTAAAAGTAAGACAAGTTAGAGACATGAGGAAAGTAACTCCTCTTTTAGAAGAAGACCAAATTCAAAGTGCTCTTTTGTATGGCCTGTTAAGATATTTCACACATGATAAAAACAAGGGCTGAATCCTGAAGGCTATTTTCTTGGGAAGAATACCAATTTCTGTGGAGAGAGGTTGTGTCAAGGAAATTTATTTAATGTTCAAAGCACAGGATTGGGACTAGGGTCTGGGGTTAATCTTGACAGTCATTTTCTTTATGAAGTTGGAATAGTCTCTTGATCTATATTTATGATTATGTATTTCTTCAATTACAAACAACATTAACCCCCTCACAGGCAGAACACTTATTTAAATAATGTTTGAAAAGTGCTTTGAAATCAGCAAATGAACAATATTATGAAAAATAGTACATGTTATTATGGCTAGTAAAAACTGTAACTAGATCTTAATACGGGTCTAGAAAATCCCTTGACAGCCAGTATCACTGAGGAAACTGAACAAAGGTGAATCTCACATTTAACAATGCTAATCTCTCTCTCCTTTATGATTACATCCATGTGCATTTGTGCATAGTTAAGCTCACATAGTTTATACCATCAGCATTTTTATAACATTAGGATTATGATTCTGCTTCAGTGAAAGCAGCAGCATGAATATAGCATACAATTAGCCTGCAATATATGAAACACAGAGATATTACCAGAATGTGCCAATCACTGTATGCTACGAGCTCTCCCCAAAACAGTGCTGCTCACAATATTTAGCCTAGCAAAAAGGTTAAAAAAAAAATCATGTGCCTACAGCCAATTATGCCATTAGATGCATAACCTTAAATTCAGTATGAAACTGATCCCAGTATGTTTGGCCAATTTGATAAGAAATAAAACAAAAGTTACACAGGAAATATAAAAGAGTTTTGTGTCTTGACAGTAGACAGCACTGAACAAAAAACGCTAGTAACCCACTGCCACATCAAAGCTTGACTTGAGCGGACAAAACTATATGTAAGGTTTATGAAATGAGGTATCAACGGCCCACTATTTAGGTCTATGTCACAATGCACTGGGCTTACAGGAAGGAGGAAATGAGAAATTTTGTATATATTCCAGACTTCAAACAATGGGATGTTTGCAACTCCAAAGCCACTTGGTCACAATAACAGATCCTCCATGTAATCTGTCAGCTTGAATCAAAATAACACAACTTTCTAGCCAAGTGTTGTATCTCTGCCAGAAGAAGGTCACACTCTGTCCTTTGAATGTGCTGCTAAAAGACCATACGATTTTCAAAAGGTACCAATCAGGTAAAAGTATATCATCTGAAAAAAGCACAATGACATCTAGATGGAGTTTTGGCCGATTCTTTGCCAAGCCAACCTTTTCACAATCTTCTTTTTTTTCTTCCTGTTGTAAACATGCAGTGTTTTTTACTCAAACTAAACTGATTTTACTGTGATGAAAGGGAACAGAGAGGTTTTCAAATGAAACCTAGCATCTCCCTATTAATAAAAACAGGGAAATGGAAATATACTAGATTCTAGTCATACACAGAAATAGATCAAGCCTTCCTTCCATAGCATAGCAAACAAGGATTTAAATGTTTTATTAGAGGAACCAGAGTGATAAATGACCTTAAGTTCCAGCACTTCTAAAAGATTACTAAGTATAATAAAAATAGGTACTTTTATGAATTCCTGATGGATTTAAACTCTTGTTACTGCTTTCAGTCGATCAGGTTTTAAATTAAAAGAATATACTTTTACAAAGGAATACAATAAATGGATTTTCTGTAAGGAATAAATGCCAGCCCATGTGGCTTAGTTACGTAGTTTCCTAGTGGCAGGTACCAGAAACTGGGAACAGTAAACCCAAGGAAATTTTTGGATCTCAAGGAGATCTCAAACTGACATTGTTCACTTCTGGTTCATCATATGGCAGTAGTAAGATGCTGTCATCCCCTCTGCCTTGCCCTGCCCCACTGCTACAGGTTATATAGAAGAGAACATACGTCTGTAACTTAAAATCCATCTCAAACACATCTTCAACAGTGGTGAAAACTAAGATGCTGGCCTATCAGCTGAAGTTGAACTGCAGGCAAATAATACATTCCGCCAAAGCTTTTACAGGAGCAGTAGCTTCCAACAAACAGGGACTCTTGGCAGACAAATTGGGAACAGCATTTTGCACAGGGGCATGCACACAATCTGCTTCGCATTTTAGGTTCAAGCAAGGGCAGAAGCTCCCTGCATATTTGTGTCTTATTGAAACCATCTGGCTTTGCCTAATTTTTTGCCGAAGCTATAGTCAGCATTTGGCTCTGGAAGCAATGTCTCTCAGCTCTAGACTTTGGTACAGAACATGTCTTGAAATACTAAGATACACAGTAATTTTATTTCAGAGAAGGGAAAGATTATTTACATGATTCTCAGACTGCATGAAGTTAAAATGTGCTCTTGAGGGCTAAGCTCTGAAGAACATAATGAACCTCAAAAGCCATGAGTTTCCTTCGTACTGGAAAAGGATTTCAGTGGGAACTTCTGGCTGAATAGAGGTGTTAAGTCTGGGGCCTAGTAGCAGGAAAGTATTTGAGCAGATTTCCTGATTACTGGAGCTGATTTGTAATAGTTTGTTCCAAACTACTGAATGTAATGGGGATTTCTCATGCTTCTTTCCACTGGGATATATTTATTATTCCATAGTACATTGTTGGTTGCAGTAGGATTCTTAGAATTTCCTGTCTCGCCACTATAGTTACCTTCAAGCAACCAATTCATTTTTTCAGATTTAGCAGCATAAAGGCACTGCATTTTGTTTGCTAGATTTTCCTTTTCCTAATGAGAAATTAAGAATAGAGAGTAGTTCTCTTACAATAAGTCACTGTGAGTTAAACTCAGTGCACATCAAAATCAGTGCAAAATCTATCACTGGCTCCTGTAAACTTTGGATCTGATGCAGAACAAAAGCACAGATCATTGAAGGAGCAAGGATGTACCAATACACTGTTTTCCACAAGAAGTGCCCTGAATAACCTAAGGAAATCTGTGACCTGAAATTGGCCCCTCTTCTCAGTAAACTGAACTGCACTACCCCAAGAGTTGAGACTAGTGTCCAAGGAATGGGGTGGAGCTGAGGCAAAAAAAAAACAAACAAACAAAAAAAAAAAAAAACAGTATGGAGATGTCTAGACTTCCTGACCCTATTTGCCCCTTGGGAGGCTCAAAGATGCATGGAAATAAATCCTGCATCTAACTGAGCCTCCATCCTCCCAGCAGTCTTTACCATTGACCTCTCCATCAGGACAGCATCAAGTGCCCAGTCTAGCCAGCTGGGATTCCAGCACAGGTAAAATAGGTAGCAAGGCCATGGTCATTTTACCTTCTGGCAGTCTGCTGATTTAGACAATTAACTATTTTGCTTATGTCTCTGACTGTTTGAACAAAAAATAATGGCTCTGAGACTGGGCTGGACAAAATGTTTTTTTAAAGAAATGAGTTATCCTGATTGCTGTGGGGAACTTATAGACAGAGATGTTATTGAGCTGACTGGTACTAACTGTGCCCATTCTCCAAATTGCCATTTGGATGTATACCTGATGTAAGGTTTGATTTCAAACTGAGACTTGAAGCTTTAGGTATTTTCTGTAAATTACTAAAGTAACAGCCTATTGATCCAGCAAAGTTTAAAACCAATACCTGGATCAACTTCCCAAACACCAAGTATTCTTTCTTTGACTTAAATTACCATTCACCAAAAGTGCAAGGACAACTTCACCTATATGAGTTGCTTCCAGAGACAATACTTGCATCCTCTCCACACCTCTCTGTAATATCACAGAGTCAGTAAGGTTGGAAGGGACCTCTGGAGATCATCTAGTCCAACCTCCCAAAGATTTCCTGGTGCTGATTCCACTGGGGCTTGCACCCAGGACCTTCACCATGTAAAGCAGATGTGATAACCACTACACTATCCCTCTTATTATACCAGAAAAAATCTGGGATGCAACCAAGTAGACTGTCACTCTGTCTGTGGTACTATTATTTGACTTTAAATCAAAACACACCTGTCTGGGCTAGAATTTAACAAATGAATTATCTTCCCCACAAAATTGTAGCTAACTCCATTGACATTTTCTGAGATTTGAAATGCACCTGTTTGTGCAAAGAGATTGCATCTCAGACGCTCTGTTTAGTCTGTCTTTAATGTAGCACCTCCTTATGCCTAATATTTAGTCTAAGGAAAGCAGCACAGTAGATACAATGGGAAGTCTTACCATGGTGTAGAAGAGACACTGAAATGATAGTAAGAGCAGAGAGCATAGTCAGTACAGGAAACTAAAAAGAAAGGAATAATGGCAGAATAATAAGGAATAAATGTGCTCAGCCCACTGCAAAAGGCCTGGCACTGTGGAAAGGCCAGAGCATTATCTGGCCTATATATGGACTATATATGTCCTATATATAGGGCTATATATAGTCCTATATATGGACTCATGATTTAGGGTAAGGAGAAGCAATAGTTATGGAGTTCAAAATCCAAAATGGGTTGGTTATTCAGATGGTATCTGCCTTGTTTAGCACAGCACTGAAAGTGGTCAGAAAAAGGGAGAGGAAATATATATTGGATAAGTTACAAAAAAATTGCATCAGACATAACTACTGACAGCTCTTCAGCTTCCTCTCTAATGGACACAATTCCTGATATGCACAGGCAGCTCCCTGAAAAGTCATAATTGCTTATGAAGCACTCAATTATTTCTAATTACAAAAACCCCAAACCACAAATGTGACCTACAAACAGGTAATATTAAAATGTTGCATAAGTCTTAGGTGTTATGTTTTTCAATGTAGCAAACACCAATTCCCCAATTCATGTACTTTCCCCAGAGGGCACATTTGTCCTAACCACTGACTTGCTAATGTAGATTGCACTCTCAGACACCAAAAATTTCACAAGGATAATCAAACCTAGTGAACATCATAGAAGTAAAACACCTACTGCCCCCACTAATAATGTTCATCATCTTTCAGAATCAGGCTTTAATGTATCTAAATTAATATGGGAAAGTATTTATGAAGATGTATCTAAGTGCATGGATCCTCCATTGCACTTATCATCATACAGACTATCAAAAAACAAAGTAAATATTACATTTAAATATAATGTAATGTAGCTATCCAAAGCAACTGCATAACTATGTGATGCACTGCTTATCTGTTTGAAACACTTTTCCTGTGTATCAGTCAGGAAAAACAGACGTGATTAAAACAATAAACTGTTAACTATGTTTCCAAGAATAACTGAAACTGTAGTACGTTATGTATAAAAGAGCAGGTGGACTGCAAGATTAAGGGGTGTTTGCACATCATCTGGTTAATTCAGCCTAGTCTTTCAATATGTCTCATTTTACTGCAGTTCCTGCCTTGTACAATTTTGTAAGTGCTTTGAATTATAGCTCCACTATACCATTCTTGCATTTACTCTAGAACTTACAAAACATCCTTCTAGTATATAAAACCCTTCCTGTTCCGTCAAAAATAGGAATGGTGAAACACATTATATTCATCTTCACATCTCAGCAGAAAGCAAGCCATGGGTTATGCAGTCGGTTTGTGTAGCTCAAACAAATCACTGCTAAAGTGATTATATTGCTTTTAAGTTTTTTAGCTTGTTGTTGGGAGCTTTAGGAATATTTACTAAGGTTATGTCCAAAAACAGTGTAATATTTTATAACACTGCCAAGCATGCTCCATCGGTGAGGGGCAGGGGAGAGGGGGAAGGAGACAGATAGGAGGCGGGGGGGAAGTAGTAGTGTTCTTTATTGACTGTTGAAGGGTTTGAGTCAGAAGATAGCACCCTAACATAATCCCAACAGGGCATGTTCAGCTCCAGATTCAGATCCAGATGTAAAGCCAAACTACTTAGCAGAGACAGTGTGAATGAGCTGATGAAACAGATGTTATAAATATTAACTTCACTGCATTTAGGATCATTAGTTTACGAAAAACCATGAAGGTGTTGCACAATTTATTCACACCTATGATTTCTTAGCTGCTATTCAGGATGTTCCTACGTGACTTGGATCTCTTTTTATGGCATTTATCTTCTAAACTGATCACTCACAAATCTATCCCTAATCTCTATACAAATGCTTCCTTTATGTGTTTATTTTTTCACTAGCTTACTTACCATTATTAGCTTTTCTGATTTCACTATAAACTGTTTCAGTCCCCTTCTGTACAGGAGCTGGAAAATGTATTGGCACAGAATCAATTTCTTGTCTTTTCTTTTCCTTTTTTTTTTTTTTTTTTTTGTCTGCCTTACAAAAAGCTCCTTAAACAAACAAGATGCATTGTTTTACCTTCAGAGGAAGCAGATACCTAAGCAGCCTGTAAAGTCTGTATGAAAAAGCACTTAAACCCTCCTCCCCCAAACCCAATTTGTCTGGTTCTGACAGAGAGAAACGTCTTTCCTTCTGTACATGAAATGATGGTCAAAATAGGCTTCCTTTCCTAAATTTGACTTTAACATTCTAATAAGCTTTTCAACTTAAATTGATGGTACTTTAGTTTTACAGAAACATCTTACACTAGGAATGAATTTCTCTGCATGATTTAAAAGAGCTTCTTTATTTGTTCTAAGGATTTCAGGATCCTAAACCTCAGGATATTTGTAATTTTGAATACTAACTACACTGTCTTCTGGTAACTGACTTGATTAAATCTTATGGTCACTAAACTGATTTGATTTGCTAGTCTTTGTGAAACGTCTCTGAAGAATATTCTCATGCTGCACAGTTTCTATCTATGTGCTTTCCAGGAAGGATCTCCTATCAGTTCCTCACTATAGCAGACTCTTCTATTAGTGCACATAGATCAAGTGGACACAGTAGAAGGGAAGGCAAAGAAGGCTTGTGGAATGATACAAAGAAAGGGAAAAAAGCAGATTGAAAAGATTTATGCTACAAGGATAGAGTTGGGATACATACACAATGCTAGTCTTGGCCATGCATTTTTCAGACAGTTGGAGTTACAAATAAGCCCTTGTAAACCTCTACTCTTGTCTATGAGATGAAAACCAAAAAGCTCATCCTTTTTTCCTAATATCTGTGAATCCTCTCCATGTATTTTTGATATCAAGCATCATAACTACAGGCTTATCATAGCCGGAAAGGTTGGAAGGGACCTCTGGAGATCATCTACTCCAATCCCCCCTGCTCAAGCAGGGTCACCTAGAGCATGTTAGACAGGATTGCATCCAGGTGGGCCTTGAATATCTCCAGAGAAGGAGACTCCACCACCTCTCTGGGCAACCTCTTCCAGTGCTCTGTCACTCTCACAGGGAAGAAATTCCTCCTCACATTCAGGCGGAACTTCCTGTGGTTCAGTTTTTGCCCATTGCCTCTTGTCCCTTTGCATGGGACAGCTGAAAAGAGTTTGTTCCCATCTTCTTGACACCCTCCCTTCAGGGACTTGTAGACATTGGTAAGATCCCCCCTCAGTCTCCTCTTCCCCAGGCTGAAGAGGCCCAGCTCTCGCAGCCGTTCCTCATAGGGCAGATGCTTCAGTCCTCTGATCATCTTTGTAGCCTTACACTGGACTCTCTCTAGTAGCTCCATGTCTCTCTCATACTGGGGAGCCAAGAACTGGAGCCAGTACTCGAGATGAGGCTTCACCAGGGCTGAGTAGAGGGGCAGGATCACCTCCCTTGACCTGCTGGCAACACTCTTCCTAATGCACCCCAGGATACCATTGGCCTTCCTGGCCACAAGGGCACATTGCTGGCTCATGGTCAACTTCTCATCCACCAACACTCCCAGCTCCTTCTCTGCAGAGCTGCTCTCCAGAAGGTCAGCCCCCAGCTTGTACTCGTGCCTGGGGTTATTCCTCCCTAGGTGCAGGACTCTGCACTTGCCCTTGTTGAACCTCTCCTTGTTGAAGTTCCTCTCCACCCAGCTCTCTAGCCTGTCCAGGTCTCCCTGAATGGCAGCACTGCCCTCAGGTGTATCAGCCGCTCCTCCCAGCTTGGTATCAGCAGCAAACTTGCTGAGGAGGCACTCTGTCCTTTTGTCCAGGTCATTGATGAAGAAGTTGAAGAGGATGGGACCCAGTACTGTTCTATCCTGTGGATATCCTCAAATGCCTCTCATTTTGGATTCTATAAAATCAAGATCCACAGCAGACTGCCTTCTGCTCGGAGCCACAACTCCAGCAGGGAATCCTGTTTTGCATCGATCTCACGTGGAAGGGAAGGACAAGTGCACAAGAGGATCACAAGGGAAGAAGAGTTGCACTGAGTAACAGTACAATTGCCACAGCATCATGTAGATTAAGGAGAGCTACTAGAATGAAACTGTGATGCACATGGCAACACAACCTGCTCTTACTCCCACAGATCCCAGTATCAGGCTAGTGTCAGGGAACACTAACATGCTCAGAGTTACTCCCAAAATATAATCATAGAGGCCGAACAGTTTATTACCTCTGTGAGGATCAAGCGTCAATACTTCAACTTCAGTGTACTCCACCTCAGCACTCCCAAGGTCAGGTCCTGCCCCCAAAATATCAAGAAGATATTTCTTTGTAGTACTGCATGTTTTGAGCTGTGGGCCTGATCCTGATGCCACTGAAACTAATAGACAAGTCCTCACTGACTTTGACAGATGCAGGATCAGGCCCTACTTACAGCAGATGTGAATTACTCTGCTAAGGGGTGTAAGGACTACCCAGGCCTGAGGCTCATCCCTGTCTGAGAGGCAGCAGACCAACTCAAGACAGATTTTTGAAACTCTGTGACCCATGAATTGTGCCTAAACTCTCACTTTCTATTTAGCACCTTCAAAACGGCACAATACAAAAGAAGTGGGGGACTATACGAGATTCTCCCATATTCCTACTCCAGCTCCTCTCTATCTTTTCTCTTCCGTTTTTCTCTCCCTGAAATTACTTTCTCCTCTTTTTCTCTAGCTGCTGTGGCAGGACACCTTCTACTCTCTACTTTTCTCATATTTACAGCCTTTCCTGAGTCTTCTACAGCCTCCCTCATCTCCCCTCAAATTCAGCTTTGCCAATAAGTAATTTCAGCACTTTTCTCTTGCATGGCTCTACAAGTTCTCCATAGCACATCTGAAATGTCAACCCATCTTCCTCCTCAAAATGTTCCTCTGCCACAATGCCCATAAAAAGTTTGACACTGACAAGACAGCTAGTTTACTAAAACTACTGGCTGACCAGTACTGGCCAGCTGAACAGAACAACAACAACAACAACAACTGAATAGACACAACAAATAACCGTTGCCTTCCGTTCTATCTTTTGCTTAGGGTGGAGATGAATTTCTACTGGATTCCTGTAAAGACTGGAAGGACAACCACAGTAATCCAGTCCTCAGTCTGACAAAACTGTCTGTGGACTTTTTAAAAACAGAAATTAGAGAAAGATCTAACGATTAGAACAGCAAAGTTTTGAAGCAGTCTTCCAATAGTACTAGTGAGTAACAAGAGAAAAAAACAAAACAAAAAACAGTGTTTAAGAAGCCATATTAGTTAAAAACAGTTTAAAGGGCATGCTGCCTACAATGGCAACGATCCTGGAGGACCAGAATAGTCTTATATTCCTATGTTTCTGGAGTGTGGGGGTGTCTTTCTCCTGTTCTAATTTGACTTATTTAGACTACAATGGGATAAGCTCCATGCACCAAATGTGGGCTCCTTCCTCTCGCTCACTGAAGTAATAGCTATTACTACACAAATGCAAAAACAGATACTGTTATTATGAATAATAGCCTTGGTTTTCCCATCTAGTAGAAATCTATAACAGTTTAGTTGGCTTTAATGAAGCTGCCCAATCCACAGCTGGTCAGGATTGATGTCATTTTTGACATATATGCAGATTATTAGACCAGAGCCCATTTCATTTGAGACAAGTAGGATAAAATGGAAAACACAAGAGCCACTGAGCTACTGTTCACAATGTTTGTTTCCGAGCCTTCCTATGAAATTAACTTCACACAGCTCCTTCCTCTTAATTTTGTGATACAACACTGCCCTGTACACACAGAGTTGTAGCACAAATTACAAAACGGAGATTTCTGCCACTTATTTCATACTATGTTACAAACAGGTTTATGGAGGAATCTACTTCTGTAATCTGGACCAATTTTGGATTAACCTGAACTCAAAATTTTGAGTATAAGTTGTATTTTTATACCATCCTTCAGCAGATGGTCTCAAACCCCGCACAACTACACTTTATAATGCAGTTGGGAAAGGGATCGTATCACTGTCATTTTGCACATGAAGAAAAAGAACAGCAAAGGAAAGCTTTCCTCATTATCAGAGAGTGAGAAGAAAGGACTAGACTTTCAAATCTTGATTGCTACCATCAGAAAAATCACAACTTTCAAAATAAAACTTTTCAAATAAAATAATTTAAAATCTAATAAAATAATTTAGAAATTTAAAAAGCATGCAACTACCTTTATTTTCATCTGTTGATTTCATGTGGTTTTCACCATCTTCAATGTAACCTGATCCTAAAATATTCATGCAAAAGTTGAACTGACAGAATACTTATTTTAACCAAACGAATGAGTTGCACCTTCCTCATTTTATTGTGACAACTTTTATTGTCACAATGTTTATTTACATATGAGAAATTCTGCCTTAGATTCATGTCCAAGACAGTCATATAATACAGATGGGAAGAGTGTGACTTTTTCAAATGATCAGCTAAATAAAAACAAGAGATAACACAGTTCATATCAGGTGTTCTAAACATACCCATCTACCTTTGTAAAGTGTATTGAGATCCTAGAATAAAAGGTACTAACTAGTGGCAAGTCAATATACCTATATTGTGGCCAGAACACAGGACTAGATGCCACATCTTCTCAAATTTCTTCTCTGAAACCATTTTCTTGTGGCTGTGCCAACACTCTCTAAAACAGCAAGGAATTTTCTTTTATCATAGTTTCTCCATCTGTAATACTAGTAACTAATTGCCTGGTAGAAGCAACTGGGCAGATTCATAAACTAATCTTTTTATAAGATGTGCTCATAAAAAACTATGCAATGACAATATGACAGAATACATGGGAGAATGCTATTGGCATTCCTATGTATTCCCCCTAAAAATGGCCTATATCCAAGCCACAAGTCCAAAATTTTAAATAAATGTTTCTTAATCAAGCCAACTCATTAATAGTCTTCAAGAAAATATCCTACCAGAATAATAGTCTCCATCATTGTTCTGTCTTGTCAGTTTTTCACTCTTCAGGTCTGTAGCCAAGGCAGATCTGAAAAGTAAGCCAATAAAATTTGATGTAATTATCCAAATCAGGCAATGAAAACAACAACATGATGATAAACAAAATTTAGCCGTTGTCTCTGATGACTACCACATCTCCTTAACTACTGAAGTTAATGAAAATTTTGCCTTCATCTTTACGAAAAGCACAAACAAATCTTAAGGTCAAAAGCATTCCCTCTAACATTATTCTGCTTGAAGACTTCCAAATTTTTCATTTCATATCAGAATGTATTCAGATGTAGGCCTGACATTCCTCTATTCCTTTCAGCTGATCTTTTTCTATTTTTAGAATATTTCCTCATCCTGTTGTTGTAAGTTTGCAGGTGGTGTATGAAGCACACAGCTACAACCATCTATTGTCTGCAGGTGTGTACCATAAAGAAGGCCTCCAGCCCTTTAAGCAGAAATATTTCAGCATTATTGGAAAGCAAGCCATCTTACCCAGACATCTCCATGGACGGTCTTTTAGCTTGACAAAGAAAAATAAGAGCTGTTATTAATACACTGCATAAGTAAAAGAATTTAAAAAACAAAAATCAAAGCAAAACAAAATTATTACCTACCCAAGTCAGAATACTTTCTGTCTGCCATCATAAAATTAATTACCTAGTATTCTATGTCTTGTTTATCACCCAGGTTCCTGAAATGTCTCTTTTGCAGGTAAGTTATGATCTCAAACCCCAACATTTGGACAAGTCTATTTAAACAGCCTGGGATTCCCAGATACTCTGAATTTTCCCAAATATACTGCAACATACTGCATATCTCAGGATGAACATTTAAAACAGATTTACTTATTTTCTGAAAGAACAAGATCAAAAGAATATCTTAACAACTTAACAAAAAAAAAAAATCCTTAAGTGAAATTGTATTTGAGTGCAGGGAGAAAAAGCAATCTTAAGTTTATCTCATAAGAACTGGGGAGGGAGAGAGAGAGAGAGAGAGACCCCCCCACACACACCTTTATGTCCCATCTGTCTTTACACTGCAAGAAACTGAGTTCCAGACCTGGGTTTGCATCTGAACAATGGAATTCTGGCCTATCTCCAATAACATTTTCTTCTACTAGTGCCTTTCCAGCACCGTTAGCTAAATGTTCCCATTGTGCTTAGGGTACCAGGTAAGCTTCAGTGTGCTTGCAGCTTCACCAGGGCCACCTGACTCATTTTTGAGCAGATTCTGCTGTTTTCTAAAACTGTATTTAAATACCTCTCCTGAAGTTTCATCCTCATAGAGCTTTGCTCCTGAAGCAAATACAAGGCTTCAGTTATAATGCATTTATTACCAAAGAAATAGAAGAGAATCATTTATTACCTGTTTTTTTCTTAAACAAAAACCACCATAAAGTGAGAGCTATTGCTCCTGCAACAGGTATTAGGACAAATGCAGCAATGACTCCTTTCTGCCAAGCCGCTAGGACAACTAGAAGTAAGAAACATGTGTTTATAAATATGTACAGTGGCAGGCTATAATCATCAACTTCTGCAGTTCCTGAGCTTTCCCTTTACTACAAATAGGCCTTCTTAAGCACCGCAGAATCTTTATGAGGCTTGCATACGAAGTTCACTAGTGAGCCTTTCCCTTGTGACAGACAACTTCTCAGTACAACAAACAGTTGCTTTTAGCTTGTGTATTTGGCTTCTTTGGCTTTTGAGCATCCCTTAAATTGTCCTGTGTAGGTAAGACATCTCTGCTTACAAACGGTTCTGTTTAACTTCTGACAACGGTGGAAGAAAAATATGCGAGACAGGTATACTCAGTAACATCTGAAGTAACACAATCCTCAACTGCCAGGATGAGAGAGTATGCAGCTTATAAAAGTAACTTACCACTAATGGTTATTGGATGGCTCTTCACATCCACATTAGCTCGATTTGAAGCAATGCAGTAATAGGTTCCTGTGTCCTGTCTGTTCATTGCTTCCTTGCGCCACAAGATTCTGTCTGCATTCTCACTTTTTTCAAATAAAAGGACTTCATGATCAGTTTTTTTAAAAATCTTGAAGTGGATTGGCCACGACCCTTCTTTTACAGAACAGAGAAAAGCAGTCTCACTGCCATCTTCCACTTGCCCATAAGGATTACTGCCCAAGCTGGCATTCCTGATTGGTACTATAGGAGACACACAGAAAACAAATATCAGCACTACAAAAAATAACTTTAATGATAAAATACTGTACTATAAAAATATTTGTTTTAACGTGAATTTTCCTTAGCTTAACAGTAACTGAATGCATAGTGTTCATGGTTTTGAACAGTCTGCCAGCATTATCTAGTAAGTATTTTTATACACTCAGAATTACATAGGTATCATAAAGAAACTAAGCAAACACAAAAGTAAACTATATCAATTCTCACAGAAGTCAATCAGTGTCTTTTCTTAAACCCATCAGTTGGGCCCATCAGACCCCAACTTAGAAACAATCTAAGTTATTTTCAGAAATAATACACCCAACAGTTCAGTGGTACAAATAATTATGGCTCAATTTATATAGCTGTGCTTACATAGTTATATAGAATTGGACTATTTTATACTAACTGTGTTACATCTATTTTGTAACATTTAAAATACAGTAGTGAACATCAACCGATACTGAATCCAATTCTTCAAAGGCATAAGCAAGCCAAAATTTTAAGGGGGTTACAGGTTATAGAAAACAAAATGAGAGCAGTTAGTTTGCTTTTTAACAAGCTGTAAGAGTGTGCATATCCAACACATAGTTTTTAGGCTTGCTGCTCTACAAATAAAGTATATTAATATATACATAGCTAGATAAGGAAAAGATATGTATCAGCATTTATAATCACATAAGAAAAAAAATGTATATACAGTTAAGACTTTTCATGATGCAAGACACATAGAATGTTGGTAGCCTCCCTAAATGCTTGGGATATGAAGGAACTGTTTTGCCAAAATCACTAAATACAATTTCTCTGGAAAGTTTATACATGTCAGTGAGGCAAGGTCACAAACAACACAAGGCACATATAAAAGAGAAATCATTAAGGCAACACTGGTATAGAAGCAGTAACAGGAAGCTGAAGCTGATATAAAAAATGCTACTTAAGAAAGCTGTATTTGTATCAGACAGAAATCAGGAAGCTAAGATTTAGATTTAAGATGTGGGTTACGAGGACTAATCCCATGACCATGACAGGACTTGTCCATCAGACAGGTCTTTTTTTTCAGATCCTGTCCCCAGAAAGGGATAGAATACAAAGAAAATACAGAAACCATCTCAGGAAAGAGTGACTCTGCAGAAGGTTAGCTCACCAGTCCCCAAACCATGATTTTCTATTCAGAACTTCCAAACAATGTCACCACACATCCTGAACCACTAGCTCTAGCAGCAGGGTTACACACATTTCCTAGGACCATTGGGAAGTAAGCCACTAGAATAACATCCATTTGTTAATAGACAAAGATTATACTTTGTATTGATTTATTTGTTACTCATTAGTTCAAGTCACCTTGACTTTAAATCTTGTAAATCTCTTCATGGTTTCATCATTCATGTTCTCTCTAATGTTAGCAAAGTTGTCATCAGTTCCTGGTGGAACTGATGCAATAAAGACACTCTCCAAACTATACACACGAGCAAATGATAATACTGCAATTCACGACCTGTTTAGGCACTCAGAGTGGAGAGCTTTCCTTCAAACATACAAGAGTCCAACCGACACAGAAAAAAAGCAACAATTCACAGCATGTATCTGCTCTAGGAACATACAACTCAATGTCAAAACTTACACTTCTTCAGTGAACTACGAGAGAAGCCAACCTATTAAACACAAGCTCATCTTTTTTTAAACAAACACAGTTTGGATTCAGGCTGGAACACAAAACTGAAAACACTCTGTTAGCAAAAGATTCTTTCTTCCATAGGGAAATTATAGATTTCTGTTCTGGTCCTGCATTACTAGGCAGGAATCAGGTTCAGTAAACCTAAAATATTGCTAATTCATTCAAGTAGCAAGGATCCGAATAAATTTGTTAAAATGGCTTTACAAACAGATTCTCCATCCCTAGTTCCCTTGCTTACCAAGTTTGAAAAAAAACAAAACTAAACAAAACAAAAAAACAGTTCCTGCTCCAGTCTCTTCCTCTTTTCCAGTAGCCATACACAGTTACTATCTGGTTGAATTACATGGACACAGATGCCAGCAACATGCACCAGATACACAGCACTACTTACCTTTCACCACATACTGTCACACCACTACTTCAATTGTCAAATGTTTGGACAACATCAGCATATCATAAACATGTGATGAAGAACTACCTGAACTCAAGTAAGGTAGAGGTGATATTACTGAGCAGAAAAACATTTTGAAGAGGTTATAAATAAAATATTATTTGCCTTAATAAAAGGTCAATATCTACAATTAGTCAGTTCCTTCTATAGAGAGAGTAGCAGCCACAAGCAATGTTTCCTTCATTTCCAGGTGGGTAGGAGGCAATTATTTCTACTTACATCGCTCATTATTCAGAATGAACCACAACAAGACTATATGCTTTGACATGAGGCCTGCAACTGTTAGGAACCTTCATCTAGTATAGATGGCTTCAGTATACTGAAAACTCAATAGTTCAGTATACTCAAACACTCTGCATCTACAATTATTTCTCACAGCTTTTCAAATTAAATTCAAGGTCCAATCTGTATCTTGGGTGCAGCACAACCAAGAAGCTTCTTTCAGCGCTACAGCAAAGCCTGTCGTTGACAAATAAGCTCTTCGAGCACACCAGGAATTAACTGCCAGGGATGGTAGAACGTATCTGAATCAATTCTTCAGACAATCTTTTGAATCACCAGGATCTACACCAGGAACTATCACTCCAAACCTCAATACCATCTGCTCTGAGTGCTCTTTGCCAACAGAAAAAAAAGTTACATAGCATACCAGTTAAAATTTTATCAAAACAAGATGCTCTCTTACACATGCAACAATAAGGAAAACCACATGCACATATGTCTTAACGGTTATCAGTCCTGACACCAGTCTCATGTGGCCTGCTATAGGATTGTTATTTGCATCAGTTTCTTTTCATAACTGCTAATAGCACACTTGCAGATCACTATACTTTCACTTACATTCTCCTTCTTGGAGCACTAATAAGACTTCCAGCATGTAACAGGCTCCATGCTTTCTTCTGTGAACTTCCAGTTCATCTTCCTTTAAAAGCTCCAGCTATCAAGCTGCCTCATAGACAGAGGAATTCTGCCCTTTCTAACACCGCCCCTATCTTTTCCTGCAGCATCTTCCACAGGTTTCCTCATGTCCTAGACTGAAATTTTCCCACCCTTTGTTAAAGTTAGTTATGCTTATTTAGGGATTGAGATTTTTTTTCCTAACTTCACATTTTTCTTTCCCTTAATCTAGAGATCCTACTATCATCTCCAGTAGTGCAATTCTGCCCTCTCACTCTTAAGAGTTATTAGCCAGTGAAATCACTGTACTTAAAGTTGAGCATAAGGGTAACCTCATACATATCTGTAGGATCTGAGTCTATGCTCATATACAGTAATTCCTAGTATGAGCCATAAGACTGAATTTCAGAGCTTCTTAGCAACTGCACCTTCTAGTTTGAAAATGCTCAGTGCCAGACTAACAACAGAGGTATATAGACGGATTACTAAATATACAATAGACTATATATATAAATAGACTTACCTATCACCGTGATGTTTAGAATATTGCTAGTTTTCATACCACTGGAGTGATTATTTCTAGCACCACATTTGTATCCTTCTTTGTCATTTTGTCCAATATTGTCATCCACAAATACTGCATATGTGTCATTAACTACTATATTCTTAAATTCATTTCCTTTGTAGAATGTGAATGTTATCGGTGGTGTTCCCATCACAGAATGACAGATTAACTGTAGAGGCTTCCCTAACACTACTTCAGGTAAACCACTGACAACAGAAAGAGTTGGCTTGGAGACTGGAGCTAAAATGGGAAGAAAAGAAAAAACATCGCCAATTCTGTTGCATAAGGACAAAATAAACAATTTTTTAAATATATCATATCAACATACAATAGTTAGCTAGTTTCCATGAACTGCCTATATGGGGAGCTGTTGCTCACTGATAGAACAGAAGCAGAGGGATGACCTGAACAAAGCAAAAACACATATAAAACGTGAATTGGACTAAAATATCAAATGAGGAAAGCGTGAAGGAAAACAAAAAAAGATCAGTGACCTAGCTGTGGCTCATTCAAACTTCGGAGTTACCTTTAACCCAAGCAGTAAGTCTGTACAACAAAAAATATGCAAGTAAAGTAGCATTACTTATATTAACTGAGATGGATCATGCGGAGCCTAACCAGGGATCTCTGTGTCCGCAGCACAGTCAATCACAACTCAATTAATCCCCCTGTACCAACTTGAGAATTGACTTTGTATACTCCACAAGGGGGAAGAAATTGGGGTGTTGATAATTAGTGTGCTGGTCAGGGGGGTGGGAGAAGGGAGTTGTACTGATAGCTACAACCTTGGCTTTCCTGGGGTAGAGCCATCCAGGTGACCTCTGGGTCTCAGGGCTTTCTGTCTGAGTGTTCAGGGGGATGCAGACACTGACATAGTTTCAGATCAAACTGATGAGTAAGAGGTTTGCAGAACATTACCATCTCCTGGGAACGGTAATAACATGAGAGTTATTTGGCTCCTAACAGAACTGAGGGGACAGGACAGAAGAAGGGAAGACATATTAATTCCTTCTCTCCCAGCCAGCCCTAGAAAAGTCTAACCTGATTAGATCAGAACAGATCAAATCTTCTACAGCTACGAATTACAAGTACATTTCACAGAAAATAAGACTGCAAATACTAATAAACAACGTGTCAGTTTACAGAGGATTGATTCTGTAAGCAGATTAATTTATATGCTTATGGTTTCCATTTTTTCTCATTGGGCTCTGAATCCCCATATCAACTCACCATAAATGTTTATCTTTACAGGTTTGCTCTCCTTGACTATTCCTTTTACTTCAGCTTTACAGATGTAAGATCCAGTGTCATTCACATGAACTCTCATTGTTAAGTTCCTAGAATTTTTCAACCAAATGTCTCCATTTGAATTTTTCCTTAATATAGAGAAGTTAGCTTTCCGAAAACCACTAATGCTGCAGTTCAAGGTTAATTCCTTATTTTCATCCAGCTTAACTGCAGAAGCAGTCAGTACTGGCTTAGGGAATAACTCTGCAAAATAGAAAGAGAACAAATTCACTCAAATTGTGCATAAAAGAATACGACCACCTATCCCAAGGTTTACAGAATGAAGGACACAGTGAAAGTTTACAATCAAGACAAAACCAAACATCCTATTTTAACATGGTTATATTTTCAGAGAAAACAGAAACTTTACAATTTTCTGAAAGCCACTTCTCACGTACGTTATTTGAAAATATTATTTTAATTGTGAATTACCAGTGGCAGGGAAAAATCAGAAACCCAAATGTAAATGTCCTTTAACTAAAGGAAAATTTACTCAGATCTGGATGTAAACTTTGCAAATCTACCAAATCTTACCAAATAAATACCACTTCATTGAGTAAAATCTACAGTGAGCAGACGCATTACCTGCCACAACAACATTCAGCTTGCTGGTTTTAGAGGCTCTCCCTTGCTCCACCTTACACAGGTATTCACCACTATCCTCTAGAGTAGCTACTGTAGAGTATTTCAAAATCTTCTCATCTTGTACACTGCTCAGGATAGTTTTGTTTTTCTGGAGCATGATTTCAATGTTATGCATTCGGGCTACCACAGTAGAGCATTCAAACTGTATTCTGTCTCCTTCTGTAATATTACTTGAGGGCTTAGCATTCAAAGTAGGCTTTATAAATGGTTCTGCAAGAGAATACATATAAAATCACGGTTCAACCTTTTTAATTTTGGCAAGTAAAAAAATGTACACATAAAAGCTAAGCAACTTACCCTTGACTGTAACAAGTATTCTGTTACTGGGTTCTGAGTTTTCAAATTCAAGCTTTACATGTCTCCCACCAAAGCAATCAAAATGTAAAATATTATCCCCCTCTTCAACAGGAAATTCCATAGTGGAAAAATTTCTGTGTGGTTCGATTACATGTTTTTGTTTAGGTGTTGAATTCGTGTTTATCTTCTGGAAAAAGAAATGTAAAGGAGGTTCTTCCTCTGGCAGTTCACAGCGTAATTTTACAAATTCACCCTCTAAAACTTCTTTTTTCTCAACAGTCAGTATTGGTTTGGTCATTCCTTAGAACAGAAAACAAAGGAAGAAATAGTTCATTGCATAACCATGAAAAAGGTGATATTCTCTGATCATGTTAGTGATTTACACTAATGAACAGATCCAAATAATTTGCAAGAACTGTTTTTTTTTTCTTTTTTTTTTTTTCCCTTTAACTGCTGCACCTGTGAGCTTTCTAAAGCAGTTCCTTTCATGCATGGGTGCATGCCAGGGTATTTTCAGAAGAAAAAAACATTCCTCAAGACAGTAACATAATCTTGATGCATTTTTAAGGCACGAAACTCACTCTTTTGAGCATTAAAATCACTTCTTCCTCAGTGTTTCCTACTGCCACCCAGAAATGAGCAAGAGGAGAAACTAAATATCATGCCAAATATTGTAACTAAAAGGTGAAGGCCTCAGAAGGAAAATTACACACCCTGTACAACCCTGTAGCTATTTAACCATGAACCAACACTTTTCAAGTTGCTTTTCCTCTTGCAATTAAGAATATGTATGGCTGCCAAGACTATACACAGAGGTGGCTCCATCTTCATAAAAGATGAAGGAGCAAGACTGATATAACACAGCCCACAAAAATAGTCCACAGTTGGTATGGGCTTTGGCAGTCTCTCTCACAAGATAAGAATCTCTATATTCTATTTCCAGCTCTTCCAGTATGCTAGTCCCCCTTCCATCAGATTTATGATGCATAGGCACAAGCTTTCATAGAATCAAATAGAATCACAGAATGGTAAGGTTGGAAGGGACCTCTGGAGATCATCCAGTCCAACCCTCAGCATAGCCCATACGGGACTGAACTCTTGACCTTGGCATTAGTAGCACCATGCTCTAACCGACCGAGCTAAACCTGCATGAATAATACATTCTCTAGCCTAAGACACAGAACACTGTATGGTGGCTCAGGAGCTATGGATTCCATTCCTGAGTGTCACTGATCTGCCAGGTAACCCTAGGATAGTGATTTCACTTCTGTGCCTTAAAAAATGAGGATTTAGTAATAACCCCTTGAAAAGTACTACAATGTCTATGGGGAAAAAAAAAACACTAGGTAAGATATCCACCTTAGCACTGATTGTTGTTAGTTCTCCTGGGAGGTTTTGGGGTTTTTATATCTTAGAAAACAGCCATGTTTGAAGGAATACTCACCTGCTACCCAAACGTGTAAAGAGTTACTAGACTTTGTCTTCCCTCCTGCTTCCACAGTACACTGATAGTCTCCTGTATCTGAAGATCTAGTTACAGGTATTCCGTACTGCGCCTCTGCTTTATCTGATGAGATCATGAACACAAGCTTGCCATCCTTAAAAATTGTAAAATTATGCCTCAGCTGGAAATCACTTTTTTTGCTAATATCAGCATGGCAGATGATTGACATAGGAGCTCCATTCTTCACTTTGACAGATGGCCGAACCTTGATTTCAACTACGTTGAAAGTAAAAACTTGACAGAGAAAATAAAAAAGTTACATTTATTTTCAATTAATCCAACATAATATTGTTATTTCAGGCATTTTAATCACTAAAACCAATTCATTGTATTCTAGCAGGTTGTCTTCTTTTTGTGTTACTGGTCAGATCTCACAGATGTTGACAGTGGTAAGCAGCTCTACCTTCCACCACATAGGTAAACTAGAGGCAACTGATGATTGTCACAGCATGCACTGTATATCTTCTCTGCCTTTGCCATGACAGAATCATTGAGTTGGCCATAACTTTGATCACATGGCGACCAATGTCGTTAGCTGTGAGATTGTTGCACTCCCTGGATTTAAGCAGTTCTAGTCCTTCCACTGGCTCCACTGAGTGAATTCCAATTGCTTGTTCTAAGTGGAAAAAAATGATCATCCACCTACGAAGATCTGCTTGAAGGATCAGGAATTACATCTGAGAACAGTTCAGACTAAGGGCACATCTAGCCCAATATTCTGTCTCTAAAAGTGGCCATAAGTGGATGCCCAGATACAGTAAAAACAAAGCAAGCATATTCAATACCTTCCCTCTGATACTCATTCTCCAAGCCTCCAGCTGTTTTCAGCTCAGATGTTTTCCTAAATTAATTGTTTTATCTATTTAGTAAACACTCAATAGGGCTGTCTTCCAAATATTTGCCCAGTTCTTGCATCCACCATATCAGCTGGAAAGGAGTTCTACAAGTAAGTCTACCACACATCATATTATTTAATACTAGTTTGGATTTATTTAGCTAATTGCTCTTTAAGTTAACTCTCTTTCCAGACTCCTTAACAATACATTTATATTTATTCTCCAGATTTTGCAATCCTTCCTCTCTTTTTCAATTGGATATAACTTCAGCTTTTTGAAGGATACCTTCTTATCTAAAAACCTCCTTCACTTTGCTCTTTAGCCATAGCTACTACATTTTACCATCTCTTAAGTCTTTCCTAACAGGTGTCATACACTGGCACCATGCTCGCAAAGTATGGTACCGCTCAGTTGTTTCTGCATCACTGTAAGAATTTAATTATCTTTTAAGTTTTATTTTTAGCAGGTTTACTCACTTTTACAGAGTCCTCCATTTTGGACTTGCACAAAAACGTGGTCTATTTTTCTACCTTTACTATTTCTGTATCGTATCTGATAGAAACGAGCCCTGATCACATATTACTCTGCCTTAGCATACCTCCATCTCTATTGCTATTGTTCCTTTCTAAGCTAGAACTTTAGGTTCTCACATCATCTCAATAAAAAAAAACAATTTTTTTTCAGCAATAGATTTGTAAGTTGATTCTTCATGTAATAGATAACAGTCTGTGCATACTGTCACAGATGCTAAAATGTAGATAAATTCAAGGGGAATGTAGAATAATAATTGCTAGTATAATAAAATTCTACTGAGAGTTATTAAATATACAGGAACACATCAAGTTCAGAAAGCACACACACCTGAAGCCTACACCAATTAAAACTAGTTTTAATGTGTCTCAGTCATTCCTTTCAGTACTCACAGCAGCCCTCTTCTATCATGGACAGACAAAATTTCAAAATTTTAGATCTAGATGCTCATGGCTAAATCCACTAAATTTCTGGAAGACAGAGAGGATGCTTAAATTGGTTTGTAGCTGCTGATTGGTTTTTCTTATTTCTTACGGTTTCTTGTTTCCAACTCTTACTGCCAGGAGATCCGAGAGGCGGACAAAACTTTAGATTTATACTTATCTGAATAAACTGCAAACCTATGGAGCAATTAGCAGAGGTTTCTGGAGTTATCTCAGTTCTTTTCTCAGACAGAGTTACAGTTACTTTATTCAGGAAATTCTATTTTAAGCACATAATACACAAGCTTAGGAGAATTTTAAATCTCTAAGTTAGGACATGGAACATGATGGAAGATATTTGGTTTCCAGTTTTACAAACAAACATGTATATGTTTAACTTTACTGTGTGGATGGTCACACTAAAATCCTTACTGATCATACACAAAAAGCAAAGCCTTCATTTAATGTAAATGAAAATGCAAACTGAATATATTAAAAAAAAAACTCCTAGAATTTAGACTTGATAGTCCTAGAAAAAAAATATACTGAATACAATATTCCTATTAAAAAAATGCTAAGTACTTTAAGAAATAAAGCTTCTGTATAAGCACAAGAATGATACTTTATAGCATAGAATTTTAAAATTATTAGAATAATTTTTAAATCCAGTTAGATGAACAAGTATAGAGAAACATTTACAAGTTCATTCATTTTCCCTTCCCCTAGAACTTATGGCTTTTGGGTCTGCCTATCTTCCTCAAGATTTGTATTGTAAATTTGCTACTGGATTAGGAAATTTTTCCTGCATTTGAAGAAATTCCTTGCCATGTGCACTTACCAGCTATTATAGATCAACCTTGCCTGAGAGAACTTTGGGTATATAATACATACAAAAACTTTATTTTTTGCATGTGAATAGACTACTTGGCAAAAAGAACCAACCATTTCCCCGAAGTGATGGAAAAAAGGAAGGATGTAGCATGTATGTGCTGGGGGCCAGCAAGAAGATAACATAAAAATTAAATGTTTTCTACTCAGGACACAAGTTCTGTACTCTGCTCAGACATATTCTTGGGAAATTTTGCAAAATAAAAAGCAAACGCTCCAGAGAGTGCCCATAAGTTATATTCTGTAATTTTATACTACCTCCTTGCTTGGAGGTGGGGGGAGGGGAAGAGAAAGAGTTTTGTTTAAAGACAAAAATAAAATGCTAATAACTAAATTTTACCTCTAGCTCTTCTTTTGTATGTCTTAGTCAAACAGAGTGCTCTAATATTTCACCAAAATGTTTATTAAAATACCGACAGCACACTTCTCATTTAAAGCATGTAGAAACACCACCAAGTAATATCTTTTTTCTTTTTTTAAAAACCTGGCCAAATCTTTCTTTGAGTTCTCGTACAGCAAATCCAGCTAAACATCATTATGGATGTAAACTAACAACCGAGGAATTAATTACTTCTTTCAAAATTCCATGTGAAATCGTAACTTACCTCTCTGCTGAGCATAAAGTTCTGAACCTGGAAAAAAATGAAAAGAAATATCATTTTCAAAGCTTATAGACTGAGGGATAGTAATGGGAAGCATTGCAAAAGCCCAACAAAAACCAAACAAGCCAAAAATGTGTGCACACACACAGATACTTAGTTATCAAACTTACAGTGCAAGAAAATCACCAGAAGAGCAAGATACATCTCGTTTCTGAAGAACAGATACTTATTTCCAAAATAAAACAATATTCATCATCAGATGGGATTTGCTTCAAGGTTCAAAAAATAAGTAAAAGATTTTGTTGTTTGTTTGTTTTATGGAACTAGATAAAGTTTTGCCATGAAATGTGGTAAGTTTTTTCAGATATCCAGCAGAACCTGTCTGGTTCAAGTAATCGTTCCCATTACTGGAAACTGGAAATGGCAAACAATGAGAACCTATCCGCTGCTCACAGACAGATTACTGTTCAGGAAGTGACTGGATTTTTCCTGAGGGCGCCACCAAATGCATTTGCTTTGTTTAATTTCTTAAGGTGTATTAGAAAAAAACAAGAAGTTCCAATGACATTTACCCTGCAGTTCCTGATAATATGCATATTTTTAAGTCATGATCAACTATTTAAGAACAAGAATTACATTTAATATTTGACCTCAAAAAAGCCTTGAACAAGTATTTCTCTTCATCCTTAAGTGAAAAACTTTTTCAGAGAATACTTATTCATTTTTCCCTATTATTTCTATTTCTAGACCTCTCAATCCAGCAGAAAACAGCTTTACTGTTGAGCGCATGATACAGTCTAACCATCTCAGAAAGCATAGTTACTACAGGGTTAGACTATGGTTTTGACACATGGACCTCACATATCACCTTCATATATCAAAAGCCCCAAAGTGCACAAATATTTATTCTGTGAAGCTAGAACACTGCAAGTTACATAAAATCATAAAACTTAAAACACCAAAAAGAAAAAAAAACTAGTTGGAATTTCATCTCCCGTCAGAGGGCTGAAGTAGCACTGACACAAACTGAAATGCAGAATACTCGGAGCAAGATCTAAACCTTCCAGATGCTTTTAAAATGTTTGAATTCAGGCATCCCTGAAGAATCTGCTGACCTCTTCTGTGTCAGAAATTTTTTGCAATGGTGTAAGCAGCTTGACAATATGAAAGCCAACGTGAAATCAGTGGAGATTCATTTTGCATCCAAAACACAGAACTTAAGTAAATGTGAACTGAAGAGAAGATGCAAAATATTCCAACTTCAGCATTTTGCTCTACGTGTCCATTGGTGTGAATATCTGCCTGAAGCACAGTGAGGAAATAATGTGAACTTCAGAACAGAACATTTGAATTACACTTTTTTTTTTTTTTTTTTTAAACAAAATGGAAGTTTTTTTTCTAACCATGGAAAAGGGTCTAAAGCAAGTGAGTGGTAAGTGTCAAGTGAATCAGTAGCCACCAGCTTTGACTCAGGTAGATTTGTGCTGCAGAACACTCTAATCATGAGGACAACCAAAATGTAACAATTATCCAAAATCTTATCACCATGACTAGCTTCTTGATATTCAAGCAGGGCAAGGGCTGGGCAGTTGAGCATTTTTTGTGCCAGTGTGCTTTTAATCTTAAATAATGTTGCATTCACATAAGAGGCAGATATAAGCACCAAAATTAGACCACAGAAATTTCAGGCCAAGCGTGTGTAAATAAAGCATCTGGATGAGTAACATTGTATCATACAATCAGGGAAGCCCAGGGAAAAACTACTTCACCTAAATATATACTACTATCTTGCTCAAAAATTAGGGAAAAATTCAACAACATTCAATCAACAACATTCTGATTCCTAATGGAAAACAAAGTCTAATATACATACTGCAGATCAAGTAAAAATTTCAGAGAAAGGATTTTAGGTTCTGATCTGCTACTATGGTTATTATTGTATTGGTCAAAGAAAATGCTGCAGAATTGATTTGAGAGTTTTAGAGAAGAATTGAGATTGCAATACTTAGCAGATTCAGATCTGCCCCCAAACTACTACTCTGCAAATCGGTCTACAAAAGACATTCTTTGCAGATTTCACCTCCTTGCTTTTACAGGTGCAACTGTGAGTGATAACAATGGTGGGAGCGCTAGCAGGGAACAGCTGCAGACATTCCACCACCATGTTATGAGACTTTCCTCCTGGAAGTTTGTATGGAATAACAGTGGAAGTAAAACAGCTGTTGGCAGCCCATGTGCCCTGATATATAACTCTCAGTGAACAGTGAGGAAAAAAATTCTGAAAGGATTTCTACAGCAAACAAAGTTATATGTTTATGCTCTGATTTCCTCAGAAAAATAACATCTCACTTCTTTTTTAAAAAATCTGTGAATGCTAACCTTTCGTTCTTTTAGATTGTGTATTTAACAATAAAGTACTTGGTGAAAGTCAGTAATTAAGATAAAATTGAAAAGGAAAATGAAACTCTCAGCCTTTACCAGTCCCATTTTCCTTATAATATTCACTTTATAACTTTTGAGGAACTCAGCTTTCAGAAGATTTCTTTCCTAGTGTATCAGTCTACTTTAAAGGCACATTGGAGTCATATTACTTGGACCCTAACACTGACTGACTCTATAGGTATAGATTAGGTATACTACAGCACTGCTAAAAACAGTACTAAATACATTCACATAAGTCTGTAAACAGACTTCACTGTTTGTATGAAAAGCCTTTTATTTCTCCTGAGTTCAGTGAAAACTTTTTTACCAAACAATAGTTTACAGCTGCAAACATTATTGTATAGCTTATATTACACACATAACTGTGGTATACTTCAAAAGAAAATAAGAGAGAAATACTTACCTATTTACCAACATGTCATCAACATGAACAAGCATCCATCTAACTGTTTTGCAGTAGAGAGTGCAGAATGGTATGGCTGTCACAGAAATTAATGATTAAGAAGTAAGCTGGTTAAGTAGCAGTATTTATTCTGCTTAACATAGACTGTTTTAAACATACTAACAAACAAAAGACTGATAGTTTGGCTAGTCGCCAGTAAGTGTCTCCATAGCCAGGTAAAGGAAAGGAGGAGGAGAACACATAGCAGATGGAGAACAAAGATTGATAAACTTTTGCTACTGATAGTAAAGAATAGGAAGGAAGGACATGTTCCCCTCCCTTTACCTATAAAAGAATTCAGCATGACGTACAGAGGTCTGCAAAAACACACCGGTCTTTCCCATAATGGGACAAAGGTTCTCCTCTTATCCACAGAGAGGGAAGGAGAAAGTGGGTTTGGGCCAATATTTTTCAGTTTTCACTAAAATGAGCCAATATGTTTGGGTTCAGAACCAGGTTAGGTTCAGACTGAGGTTGAAAGCATGACCTTTTAAGATTAACTAGGCTGGGAGTAAGATTTAATGGTGCCAAAACCTGACACTACTGTGCGATATCACTCCTAAGTGAAGGATGTCCTACAAAATCTCACAGGCCATCAGGCTGTCATATTCTTTATAAGCCCTCAAAATTGTCCTGCAGAGGAAAATCTTTCTGGCATTGGTGAAAATCCAAAAGCTAAACTTTAGTGCAGGAACTTAGCCAAAATGTCATGAAACTGAAGGGGAAAGGGTTTCAAATGCAAAACAATGGCTTGAGACCATTTTTTATTGTTAAATGGGAATTCAGATTGGCTTAATTTAAATAATTTGAATTTAAATTAGATGTACTTGTGCTAGTAATACAGTTGCATATTTTCCCAAGAGTCACCTCAGTCTCTCAATAAATCTTTTTCAGAAAAATATAAGGTCAGACAAAGTAATTCTAATATATGCACCATTTAGAAAAACCTCTTCAATCTCTACTGCATTTGTGATAAAACTAAGACGAACATCAACAATCCAATACAGCTTCTGAAGTAGATGGAGAAGTCAACATAATCCAATGCAACGTTCTTTGAAGCCTATAGAAAGTTTTACATTTAACCTAATGCCCAACGAATCAGATCCTTAAACATTAAAGCTGTCTTCATCTGGGAACTCAAGACACCTGTTTCTGTTGACCGTCCTCTCTCTGCTATTTACTTAAGCATGACATTTTATAAAACCCACTGACTTTGTCATTTGAACAGAGTTTTGCCTAAAATCAGAGGCAAAGTCTAGTTTCCTGACTAAGGACTAAAAGCTGAAAATTATTTTCAAGTCTTGGGTCCAAAATATACAATGTTTTCAGGCAGTCCCTTAAGACAGAAAAGGAAGCTAGGAGTTTGTGCCACATTTCAACTGTTTATTATCATTAGCTCTCCAGCTAGCCGGCCTGGCAGTACAGAACATGCTGCAATGCTGATCATTAGGACTGACATTTCCTCACAGAATACATGCTGATTCCCATAAATCTTCTGGAGTGCCTAATCTTCATTTGGCCTCAAATACCTATTCTTAAAAGGAATTTCTCTTTCTTTAGAAAAGATGAAGTCTCTTCATATGTTGCCCTCAAGTTCTACCTCTCTGATTTACCAACAAAATATTTCGCTAGAGAACAAAACATTCTGAGGTTATCAGATTCTGCCCCTATTAGACGTAACTTCTTGTATAAACTCATTCACTTCTATCTTAAAAGACAGTTAATTGCTTTAGAAATGTCTCTACAAATATTTGGGACTTCATAAATTTTCTAAAAATTTTACAAACATTCAGAGATCTGAGTCTATTTTTATGGAAATCAGTGCAAGCTTTTCCAATAACTAAACAAGCCTAGAAAAGCACCCAATGCCATTTACCATGGCTTCCAATTCTGTTTGATAGCTCTGATTTCTAATCCACCAATCCTGATGTGAGACTTTTTTTTTTAATACATTCAGTTATTTTGCTTATATTATTATATTATAACTTAGAGTTAACAGAATTATATCAAATGCAGGCTGTTTTCACAGGTCTAGATAAATCCTTGAGGAACTGGAAATGAATTGACTTCGTTCTACATGTATTTTCAGTGTATACTCTCTTTTCTTGAATGAGAGACTTCTTTTATTTAAAAAGCATCTCTTTACAACTCCCTAGAGAAGATATAAAATTGAATTTTATTCCTTGGTTTGAGCATTTACCAAGAACATTAGAAAATTTGTTTTTCATAAGTCTAGGAGTTCTATAACTTACAGTAAATCTTTATCAAAGTTTATGCTACTCAGAGTAATATTACATTTCACAATGGCACCATCTACTGGAAGATGACCACTGATCAAATTAAAGTAAATGTTGGTTTTCTCACTTCCGTCTTCCACAGTTAAACCAGCATTTCTCTCCAGAGTCTTTCCTACAATTACTGACATCCAACAGATCATTCTCCAAATGGCAACATAAATTACATCTGGAAAAATAACTAAAGGGATTAGGAAGCTGGTAACGAGAGAATATCACTGAACTTTTCATACTGAAATTTTTTTTTTTTTTTGAATACAATGGGAGCTAAATATTATCATTTGGCTCAATTCTTTCTTACCTATATGGTATTACCTTGAGACAAAAGCTAGCAATCTGAAGTCTCAGCTTGTATTACATGTAGCACATGCCACTGTGTTACTTTGGAAAATCGTTTAGACACAACGGGACAATTTACATGATGATCAGGCTCTCTGACATTGCCTTTCAAACTTTCTCTATTATAGTAATGTGCAAAAGTGACTACTTCTACATCTCAAGGAAATTAAAAAAGAAAACAACAACACTTCAATAACCATCAGCAACCTCCTTACACAAGGCTGCGATCTAACTTAAAATACAATACAGTAACACAATATCTAGCCCAATAAATGCTGGCATTTTGTCACAATTAAAAAAAAAATCGGAATATTCCAGACTCATGAAAGAACTGAGCTCAGGATCCCTTCAGTTTTACTCCTTTTATAGAACTGCATTGTACCCATCCACAGAGAGATGTGAACACAACTCCTTCATTTCTGCCGAAAAATCTAGTATCACCAATACCAAAATAAACAAGCAACAGTCTTAGATTCAGGAACTTACTACTGTGCATTGAAATATAATTTCAGAGAGAAAATACGCCATCCTCCCGTCACTGCAGTAGGTCAAAAAAAATTAACCTGCTTAACAAAGTAATAATAAAAATAAAAGCATTGGGATAGGCGACCAGCGTCATCAGATCACTCAGTGCTTTTTGCAATACAGAAGGGAGAGAGCAGGCTTAGCCCCGTTAACGTCTCCATATACTCGGGAAGCGCGGCCGTGGCCTGCTCGCCTCACGAGCGGGGCGAGCGGCGTGTGAGGCAGCCATCGGCCGCGAGGCGGGACCGCCCGCGCGCTTCTCGCCGCGCAGTCACAACAGTTAATGGCCGCAACCGTTAACGGCCGCCCGCCCTCTTTCGGCTGCTTCAGGCCTGACCGTCCCTCTCCTCCTGACAGGGTGGGGAGACAGGAGGCGCCTTCCTTCATTTTTCGCGCCGCCGCTCCTCCTCCGTCACCTCGCTAGGAGCATCTTCGGGACTCTTGATCTCCTTCGTTCCCCCCTAAGCTGCCACGGGCGCAGCTATAAGGAGGTTTTGTGGTAGAGAACAGGTTCCCACCACATGAAACTACACAAATGCTCCCGGTTCTCCTCCCAACACATGTATTTTAAATACAATGGCAGATATTCCAGTCCTGTGGTTAACTGTCAACATTTCCATGTAACAGATCTGTGAGGGAAGGGTAGAGGTTGTCTTAAAATAAAAAAAAAAAAAAAAAAAAAAGGAAGTTGCACAGAAAATTCTGTGAGGAAAACACACAGATATTGCAAAATATCCAGCTGGGGGAAGTAGTTTAGATTTTGCAGGAAAAAAAAAAAAAAAAAAAAAAGAGGACAGTCTTGTAGGACCTTGTCTTGTTAGCCGCAAAAAGTGGTGGATCTATAAGGAGAGGGACATGGATCACAGTCCTTTATAAGGCACTCAGCTGTACAGTAGCTACTCGTATACAGAACCTAGAGTTCTTCAAAAGGCATTGTCCATATCTACGGACAGTGTTACTGCTAGATATATATTTAAAGCCCAGAGCTTTCAGGCAATCATTTGCATGTATGCTGAGTCTGTCCTCTTTACTGCTGTAAAGGGGCAAAATTGGGCAAAGCACATCAGTGGCACTGCAAATTCTTCTAAACTCCAGAAGCCTAGATACATATACACAAGCACACACACTAAAGATTACATCTACTTTGCCCAGAGACTCAGGATGACAAATTAAGAACACGCACTTGCCGTCACCGCAGATTTGTATTACTGACTAGATCATCAAATTAATCATCTAAGTCTGCTTCGCAAGAAGATGGTGTTGAACTCAAGCTCATGAGATTCTACTTTCTAGTATAAGATCATTTTCTCACAGTTTAAAATCTGAAGTTTGACCAAACTAATGTTTAGTTTTTGACAATTTTTATAAAATGATAGCTGCCAAAAGAGCAGTACCACACTCTCCCTTATTCTCAGCCCAAAAGATCTAGCAAATGTGTGACTGTAGGATATAAATCAACTCAGTCCTTTATAAGAAGAATTCTAGACAAATTATATATAATGCTGTAGACTGCATGGTAGCATAGTTCTACAACACAGCTCTCAGACATGAAAAAGTTCCTGGTTATATTAACGACATCTTAAAACAACTATACGTAACAGTTGTATCCCAACTAGCTGTTCCTCACCACAAAGCTTTTTCTTCCACCCACTACTGTAACATGACTGCCATAGGCTAAATATAAATAGAATACAACAAAAGTATTTCTCTAAACACCATCTACTAATAATAATCAGCACTGTTTCCGTATTTAGGACTTCCTCAACCACTCAGCTTTTGAGCCACTCCTCAAACTTCTCCTTACCAGTGTAACTACACCATCTGCCCCGTTCAGCATCTGCTTTGTCTTTGAAGGAAAATGCTTTTTCTCAGAGTTCTGCTGTTTTCCTACAGTAAGCCAAGGACATACTTTTTACAATTAATTCTAAACAACAGCCATTGTTTCTTGTCTGAAAGTCGTCTTCTCTTCTTTTAGCTCAAGTCTGTCAGCAGATTCAGAAATCAGTTGCAGAACGCAGAGGTAGGTTTTCTTTTCAGTTTTGTGATATGTCTTAACATCAACTGCTCAAAAAAAAATGGAGAGGGATTCTAGAATATCTGAAGCTGTCAAGTAAAATTAAAACTTCTCGTTTGTGCAACGAGACAGTTTAAAAGTTTCTACGCAAATTTAACTTTCTTGCTCACAATTGTACGTACATTGCTTTAAGTTATTAAAATCTATTTTATAACTCTAGAATTCTCACTAGAATTCTTAATTGCAGCTGGCTTATCACTATTTTCTGTGAAAAGATGTTGCAGGTTTTTCCTCACAGTTGTATTTGTGTGATTCCATAAAACCAAACTATTTTGATAAAACGGTCAAGGCTACTGCTGCTACTATTCAAAAGTTGAGGAGGATAAAGTTAGATCTGTTTACATTAGATTAAATCTCCTCATTTACACAGGGCCACAGATAAAATACTGTGTTTACTTGCAGGCTCACATGCTACCTCTCAGCTAGCACATAGGGCTACTTTTCCCAACAATTAACACCCCATAAAATTTGTATTTCTCTGTTATACTTCTACAATTGCCACTGATGTTGTGGTGCAAAGGTTTTTTGTTGATTCAATTAAATACCTACTGGCTTTGTGTGGATACGCTCTTTTGTATGACAATAGCATTTTTCCTTGCATCTTCAAAGTTACGTAATGACATTGAAAAATGCCTGCTGTTGGAGGTGAAAAAAACATTAGGACAATCTATTTCAACAGAAATAAGTACAACATGGTTCTCAACATATTTTGGGAATAACCTGAGAGATACTTGGACGGTAGATGCAATGAATTCATTCAGAAGTTTCTTCTTTCCAGAGGTGATCTCCAACCCCACGCTCAGGCATGTTCAGGGCACTTTGGAAGTAGTGATAAAGCAGAATGTGAGCCTCTCCTGTCACTCAGACTCTGGATCTCCACCTGTCAAATACACGTTGTTTAAAGGAAATCAGAAGGTAGCCACACTAAACAGCACAAGCTTGACCCCAGTTTTGTTTAACGTGACTATCAACTCTGCCAGTGATGTGGGTGAATACAAATGCAAAGCTGAGTATAAAATTCCTGGAGACGGAAAATACAGCAAAAGTCTCAACTTCACACTTATAGGTAGGTTTTGCTGTATACCTTTCCAGCACATTTTATTTTAGAAGCATTGAGCCACAAACTGCCTGGTCCATTCTGCCAGGGTTTTGTTTGCTGCAGTGAGTTTTGCACTGCTGTGAGTGCCTGCCTTGACTGCAGAGCTGAACTTAACTACTGCCCACCGGTATCATTTCCTCAGGGGTCACCAGCGCTACTCTTATGTGGCTCACTAAGCCCTCCATCCCTTAAGATCATCTCATTTGCCTATGTTGCTGTCTTCCTTTGGAATATGTTCTGTACTCAGTGATGGAGTCTTTTTGGTTTCTTTTTACAGAGCCAGTTTCCAAACCAGTGTTAAGCTCACCCAGCTCTCAAGCAATGAAAGGACAGAATGTGACGCTATCTTGTCTCTCAGAAAACGGTTCTCTTCCTATCACATACATATTCTTTAGAGAAAGAAAGAGCATCTCTCGTCCAATGAAGATGCAGAAAAGGGAAGCAGCTATGTTTTTTCAGTTTATCAATTCATCTAGTGACTTTGGAACTTATAAATGCAGAGCTGAAAACAACTTTCCCAACAGCACAAAATACAGCAACAGTTTCAACTTTACATTAGCAGGTATGCATGTGTCAAAGAATTTACCATCGTCAATAAACAAGGACTGCACAAAAATTCAGAATCTAGTAAAAATGCAAGTCTTTTAGCTACAATTTTTCTCCCCACAATGTTATGTTGAAGCAGTAATAGTAATAATAATAATAATCTTAGGTTCTTTTAAAATTAAGGTAAAGAGAATTCCATACAAGAATGTAGTGGTAATAGAAATGACCGTTTAAGATGACCATAAAGGATTCACTGTTAGAAGAAACCTTTGCTATCCTGTTGCTCTGCCTGGGGGAAATCCTAGCTTCATTTTTCTCTCTGGTTCCTATGAAAGGGAGGGCCCTTCAATCTCATTAGTCTTACTAGATCACTGGCTGCATCACGCTCCCTCCTGCTGTGGCGGCAAGCAGTTTGCACTCTCCTGAATAGTTCTATTAACCACAGTTAATCTGAAAAGTGAAAGAAATGCAAAGTTTTGATTTTAAGTTACTGAAAACAGAATATGAAGCAACATTTATTTACATAAACTATTTTTTGTTTGTTTGACAGAAGAGAGAAGCAATTCTCAACCATTGCTCATTTCTTTGGGGCTGATCCTGCTGTTGTTAACAATAGGATTTGCTCTGGCAATTCCATTTTTCATTATTCCTTCATGTAAAGCAAGTGAGTTATTTAATGTCTATTTCATTTTCCAGAGGTGCTAACTTATGTCCTCAATACATTCTAATTTGTATGCATCATGTTACAAGTGAAATTAAGCTCTTGGAATTTTAGGATGTTGTCACTCTGCTCCTAACCAACATAGATTAGAGACAATTTACAAGACATTGACTTCTCAGCTATGTTTTAGATGGCAGTCCTGGGCTACAGGAGGCAAAGCAATATCTAAATTAAATATATACATAACTGTTGGCAAGAATTGGTCCTTACTGTCCATAATAAAGACATTATTTAAAAAATGTCTTTGCTTAAGGAGCAGTATTAATCATGAAAATAACATTATTTAGGATACTCAAATATCAAAAAAATGTCATGGAGCTGTTCATTTCCCCCAAGAGAAATGGATATATGTATATGTGTTTGTTTCTTTTGCAATTTGCAGAAAAGTCTGCTAGATCCTCAGCTGGCCTTATTTCAACAATGAATGCAGAAGAGACAGAAAACTATGTCATCTACACAGAGGTCGGTAAGTTCACATTACTCCCCGTGTAGCCAGAAAACGTGCTTGCAAGCACTAGCTTTCTAGCTAGTATGGGACAATTCCTTTAGATATCACAAAAGAAAGACGACAAGGACCCCTACTACCAGTTAGTGAGGTAACAAAATACCTGCTGACCTTGACCAGCAAAGGCAGCATTTGAAGTCCCCGAGGATCCATATTTACAGTCTACTACCACCTGTCAGCCACACAGCCAAAACTGTAACTTCGATTATATTGGGTAAAGAGTTCTGGAGACTCACACAAGAATCTACCATAAATGGAAAAGAAATAAAATGAAGAATTGAATTTGGAAACCCATGATCAGGATAGGGACAGCCATGCAGAGGAAAGAAGATTAAAAACCAGAAGTACACTGCCCATCACTAAGTCAAAAATTGGATAAATATACTATAGCAAAAGAAAAATTGCGCAGCTCCTGCATTTTGTACTGAATTGTTCAGTACACACTAGTTCTTTGTGTTTCTTAACTTTCACTGGACTCAAAAGTCATTTCAAACAATGAATACTAGGTATCAGTCAACATGACAAGTAAATTAAGATATTGTACTACTCCAATTGTAGAAAACATGCAATGAAGACATTACCTGAAAGTCACAATGCTAATTATTATCTTATTGATCTTTTCAAACCTTCTTATACATGACTCACTATTCTCAAGAAGATACAAAAGCAAAGACACTGTTTCCTGTTACTAAATACCAAAAGGGAATAATTCTCCTCGAACAATCTGTGTCCTCCTCAGGTGGCAAACAAGCAGAATTCTAGCAGCTCTGCTCAGTTTGTCTAGTACTCTCTGTAGCCTCTTGTTCCAGATATCAATCAGCATTCTACCCACACTGCCTGCAAAGAAAGTGGAAATAGCTCTGATAAGGCCCACAGATGCTACAAGAAGCATGTTTAGATTTTATATCCCCAATCTCCCTGCTTGTACCAAGACAAAAACAACCTGGCCATAACCACTTGTACTTAACTTTTGTTCATTGTTTTTAATCCAGAGTACATTAAACCTGAAGAAGAGTATGCCAACCTTACTGTTATTAGAAAGGAAGATGAAAAAGGTAAAAATCCAGAACTTATAGTAGTGACTATGTAGTAACTATATAGTTATGTAGTACACATCTGGGGTGCACAAGGATGTTTTGGGAAAATTTTTCTGGGCATTTTTTTTAGATAGTAGCAGTTACATAGTGAAACTACTTACAATAGAGAAATTAACTTTAAGAAAGAAAAGGGAAAAAAAGTCCATCACCAACCTATGATTCAAAAATTCAACAGCTTAATTTTGAAACTATGCAGGCCATGTTATTACTGACCAAACTGCTAATGGCATATTAAGCTACTTATGTGTACCCTTATTAAAAGGCAGATTATGTTATTCTGGCTTTTAGCAGAGAAGAGGACCTGTGCTACAGTCTATTCAAAGGTCGTCATAAGAGATGAAGTACAAGGTAGGATCTCACTTGTGATTTATTACATATTTTAAAGAATCTTCTGCTCCTCAGATGTTCTGAGCACCGCTGAGCCTGCACAGAAAGAGCAGATAATACTCAGATGTTGCTTTTTTTGTAAAAAAAAGCCTATTTTGGCCTATTTTGTAGACAAACGATAGGCTGTTTTTCTCTACTAGTGAAAACCCCAAAATGGCAATTCCTAAGGACTTCAACCTGAAGCAAAGTGCAGAACAGCTTAAAAAATGGAACTCGGAGACCCAAACACTAATCTCATTCCTCAAACAGCACCTTATTGCCCAAGTAGCACCAAATAAATAAATAAATAAATAAATAAATTCATGGAATCACTGCCAGGAAAGATCTTGTTGGACATAGTATACAATCTGGCTCTATATGTATGTGATGAACAAACAGAAAGCAAGAACTATGAGCTGATTAATGTTATTCAAATTGAAAGCTTTCACTCAGATCTGTGCTGCTGTGCATGGCACGATTATCATAAAGTAGTAACTGGATTGTATACAAACAAATTAAAATAGTTTAGTCAACCACTACAAAAAAAAAAAAAAAATCCCAACTGTACTGTCCTCTAAGCATACTCTAGAAGATTCATATTTGGCCTCTGTACCTGTTGTTACCTAGCAGCAAGGATGACAACTTCACAGTTCAGCATTACTTCTGCTTTGATGGAGAAGGGATGGGAGGCTAAAATTAACTTCAGGGCAGTTAACTCTGAAAGAGATTCTGCATCCTGCTGTAGGCTGTTTCTATGATGTCTCTTAAGCTCATTGCCTGTGTTGATTTAATGTTCTTCCATAGCCAGTTCAGGTAGAATTCCAAGGCTTCAGTAAGTCACCCAGACATACTGTATTAGCATTGCACCATATATCCCAGAATCATTGAGGCTGAAAGGGACCTCTGAAGATTGTCTAGTCCAATCTTGACAGCTATATATTTGGTATACATATAGCAGTTGCAACTAACCCATTTAGAGTTACATTAGCACCACATTAACAGAAGAAGTTTTAAGATAAGTCCTTGTCTTCTGTGACACTATCAGTGACTACATGCATTGTTGTATATACCTTAAAGCACCTGTTCAATATACTAACAAGCTGTATACACATAGTAAATCTACAGAAGATCAAAATCACTCAACTGCATTTACTCCCAACTCTCATTATCTGATTTTGACTACAATACTCAGGTATAGTATAAACATGATCACACATTAGCCTTGTTTTCACTCTATGGCACAGGTTTTCTGTCTACTGAAATTTTCTGTCAACAAAAATGCTTGACAAGAACCACTTACAACTGATTTCTTCTAATTCTTCTGTTACTCTTTATATATTTTTTAAATCAAGTGCAAGGTGTAGTAGCTTCCATGTTGGACTGGAGAACAGAGGCCATTTGATAAAAATATACTCATGAACAGATGTTAGAAAGATTAAATAATATTATTAGACTCTTAAATTTAAGATTTGAAAGTCTTTTGTATAAAATATCATTTCTGTTCCAGCAGACACTATAGTTTGGCACCATATATTAGCAATGCATAGGTGTAAGATGAATTTTGAGTTAAAATTGGATGTTTTTAGTAAGATAATGAAACTGAAGATACAAAGAATACCGTTAGCCCTGCTAATGACGGACAAGTTTGTTACTTCCCTCTTTTCAGTGTAATCTAGAAACCCTGACAGTCCAGATTTGACAGAAGAGAGATGCACCAACAAGCTTTAGTGGAACTATTTTCAGAGAGATCACTAGATCAGTGATACTCTGGAAGTCAGTTCAGGCACAGAAATTTAAGAAATTCCTTTTATTACTGAGTTAAAGTCTATATGTTTTTCGCTGATGTTATGTACTTAGTTAAGAAGTCCTTCAGCCTAGAAATGTGCATCATTTCCTTCATGGTGGTGTCTCTGCTTCTCAGCTGGACCACTCCATTCTCCAGAGTAGCATCAGTTATCAATACAGTGAAGAGAACGCTCATCTCATCATATCTGAAAAGAGATCAGCACGCCTGTTACTGCTTTTGAAGTATGAAAGAAAACAGATAAGTTATGTGCAAATGACCATATGCTATAAATATTCTTTTGTTACACTGTACGAAGTCAAGTATGAAAACATTTTCTTGTTGCCATTCCTTTCTTTCCTGAATACATTTCTTTAAGGCATTGGGTCACTTCAGAACATAAAGAGAATTTTATCCAATGACCTATTACACGTATATTTTTGCAGAATATATTTTTCTTATTTTTTAATAACCAGGCTTACCTTGAAAACTACTGTACATGAACAACTACTCATGTATGTTCTCTCTAGGGAAAAAAATATTCACTGATATGTTCAAAATTCACCCCCAATCAGCCTGAAACTTGTATATGAATCACTTGCTAGCATATTATTTATCTGCACAAATTCCATCACATATACCAACAGTAATCACTCCAGGCTTAAAAAACTTCAGGATCAAGGCCAGATAGTGTGCGATTTGAAACAGTATTTAAGAATGAAACAGCCAGTCCATATCCAAAAATGGAAAATAAATCAGTTCTAAGTTTATTACTCATCTTAAGAAGTTTATTTTCAAAGGAAAGTCTCTAACAGGCATTTCACAATTCAAGAACAATAGCAATGGAAAAGCATGAAAGATGCCCAGTTCCTGTAATTCTTAAGTGATCTACATGGCACTTCGTAACAAAATAATCAAGTTTAAACGTAAATTGGCTACTGCACATGATGACTTTTTATTAAGAACTGTTTTATTTTCACTAGTTCACAGAATCTCATCTTTTACCGTTACAGTTTAAATTACAAAACACTATTTTTCCTTACTTTGTATAAAGTTGCTCCAAAGATATCTGCATGGTTTCAAGATATCCTGGCCATACAGAAATTCTGCATTCTGACAGTTCATTGAATAATCCTTGACAAACCTGTGTTTATTTAAAAACAAAAGTAAAACACAGTCTTCAAGGGTTTGAAATCCTAGGCAAAGAAGCCATTCAAACTGTAGGAATGCTACTACCACACATGCTAGGTGGTATTAATTTAGTGGCTAAAACAAGCACAACGTGGAAAGCAACTTGGCAACTAGATCTCCATTTTTATTTTAAAAATATGCCAAAGTAAGTTTTCTCCCTCCTGCATTTCTTAAGCATAACTGACTTAAAAAAAAAAAAAAAAAAAAAAAAAAAAAAAACAAAAAAAAAACAAAAAAAAAAACCTTCTGAAGATGTAACTCACATTACGATAATTATGTAAGATCAGGCTAATTTTGTTTATTTTCCTTCATTTTGCATAAAAATAGTATCAGCTTTATTAATAATAATAAAAGGAGTACATTAAAGCCAGGCAGGTTATCCGCTCCCCACTTTCCATGGTGTACTCCTTTAGCCACAACTTACAAGCTGCACAGAGGAAGCACTACTGGACCTATGTGAACATGACTCTCCAAGAACCACAAAGTAGCAGTATTATTTTCCCCAACATAAACACTGTGACAATTGTAACAGAAGACAACATGGGAAGTCAATGCTCATAATTAAAATGCTTTCTTACAACATACCTGTCTCAGCTCTGTTGTTGGACCTTTTCCTACGTCCAAGGCCACTTTAATAGGTGCTAAACAAGGGTGAAGCTTAAGTACCTAATGTTACAAAAAGTGACAGATCACTAGATATTTATACTAAATACATTTAAACAGAACTACAGAATATTAAAAAAGCAATTTGAAATTTTTAACTGAAGGGCAGTTTTGCTAGAAAATGTTCTAAATGTGCATAATTTGTCTCATTGAACACAATTATAATCTGAAACAAAGCAAACTGTACTTGATATAACCAGCACACATCTCGTACATTACCATGGCAGAAATTATGAGTCCTGTAAAGAAAATGAAGCTTTGCCAGTAGAGCTGCATCATTTTTAACAATAAGGCCACAGAAATCCAAGAGACAGCCCACTAGACACTTCACATCCAGTCTACCACCTATTCTTAAAGGAAACAACACTTATTTGAGTAACAAGCACTGTTTTAAAGCTAGCACTGAGGAACTCCAGAAAACATAGTAGAAGCAGGGTTAATAATGGTCCTTGAGAAAAATAACCCACTGCCATTTCTGACCACTTTTTCTACTCTTCTCTAGCAACCTGCAAACTCTGCAGCAAGAAGCCTCCCCAAACATCCTTTCTCCCACACAGCAACTACATTCTCATAACTCCTTCATCACTTAGAACAGCCCACTAAGCATCAGAGAGAGGTTAAGACAGGAAAGGTGACCTCAAAACAGGAGGAAAAAAAAATGCTTATGTGGGTAAGGATTGCAGAGGCAGTACAATGGGCCTAGCCCGTTGCTACCAGTGAACATATTGAGGAAGGGAGCAGAGAATGGAGATGTGAAAGAAGAGGGACATGTTGTGGTAATTTAAACAGAGACATCTGACCAACAAGGCTGCACTCATCACACCCTGCTCGAAACTAACCACAGCACTTCACTGTTGGCTAGTTCAGTTCATCCTGGGGCTTTTACAGACATATCTGCATTGACCTGGGATGTGACATTTTCTATTCAAGTTTTGTACTTAAGACTTGTACTTAAGACTTTTCCGCTGTTCTTCTTTATGCTTTCTACAGAAACTTACCTTTCTCTGTGAATTTTTCTTTTTTATTAACGGATTCTCAACTAGCTGTAGAGAATCAAAGAGATACGCTAATGCTCCTCTGTCCAGATTTCCGCTCACAGATAGAACATGAGGAATAACATTCTTCCTTCCATCTCGGCCCTGAAGGAGAAGGGGAGGGGGGAAGAAAAAAAAAAAAAGGATACCTCAAACACTGCCTCAAAGGGTCTTTTGTTTACTTTAAACGTGTAATGAACCATTGATCTCAAGCACCCTGACTTTATTTCAAACGTGAGAAAACCGGTATTTTAAAAAGTTGCCAGCAACTTTAGAGAGTGATAATTATTAGTTAAGACTGTAATGCTGGGAAAGTAAAATACATGAGGAAGATGACATATTTTCCTGTTCCTACTTTCTGATAATAAATTTAAATCTACTTGCAATACACTTGAAACTGCAAGTTCTTTTGGAGCTGTGTAGATTATTTCCACCTGACCACAAGAATCTGTCTCCATGATTTCAGAAATTGCTACCTCACCTAACAAGTGCCACATTTTCCAACTTCTGTACAGAAATAAGAAAGCTGCAAAAACAGAAATTAAGATGTTCCCCTATCCAACACATTCAGTAGAGAGGTTTCTCTCCACTCCATTCCCCCTTTTGTCTTACTGGATGTGATATAAGCTTCATAATAAAGCCACATGCACAGGTTACGATTCTTTCAGCTACATATGTAGTACTTCTAAGCATGTAATGAGACAAGCTATAAAAGGAAACATTTACAGATTCTTGATGTGAACTTAGCAAAGAAACACAAACTTAATCTTAACAACAGCTCAACGATAAAGACTACACAAATGACAACTGCTGTCTTGTCACTATACCTCATTTCTCATTTCAAAGAACTCCACGCAAAAATTATTTAGCTTCTATGCCTATTTTATATGCAACAATAAGATCATCAAAAGGAGGTTCGACTTCAGAGTACCAATTATATTGCTTTTACTACAGCAGAATAAAAAGATGGTCACATGTCAAGCAACTGGATCACCAAGAGAAAAATCATTTCTTTCACACAGTTTTTATCAAAAAACATTTTTAATATCATAAAACTAAGGTAAGGCTTACAAGTAATTTTGATCTATTCTCTGGATACATTTTTAACAGTTCAGCATCACCGAGATTTGTCAGTGTTTCTATTGCTTCCTTCCCCCAAGGAAAGCCATAGTATAAATTAAATCCTCTTCTTCCTTCTTCATCCTGAAAGTCACTGCTGCTGAAGTTAGATGGGCCTATGGCAAACTGAAAATTAAAGATATAAGAGGTGAACCATTACTGTGCATGCTATATTAATCACAAATAATAAATCTCTTAAGGCAAGCTAAAGTCCGTGAGATGCTTCGGCTTGAAGTGCAATGTGCTTTTTATAAATTACTATCCAAAACACTTTGTTGTTTTATAGCACCTTGATGTCAAATCACATACAAAAGCAAGACTTTTGCTTGTCTGTAAGTCACGTAATGAACTATTTAACAGATTTGTCACAAGCAGTTTAAGTAGTTTTTCTGCTTCTTGCAAGAAACGTATGCATTTCAATAACGAACAACTGGCACTACAGCTCCACAAAACCTACCACAGTGCCTATTCCCTCTCTTCAACTATAAAGGGAGGGTCCAAGACTTAAAACAGTAGAAAAGCACAAGCAACTACCTTTCTCCACCACTGGAGCCTCTGACGTAACCAGTAATCAAGCCATTGTCCTGCAGTTCTGGCAGAGCTAAACCATACAAGGGAAGATGTGGTCCTTTCGCCTATTCTTTAAACAATAGCAAGGTCAGCAAATTAACTCCTTCAAAAATAATAGGAAAAAAGCAAGAGATAGTGTTCAAAAATAATCCAAAAGCAAAATATGTGCAAAGAGCTAGTTTAAGTATGAAAAGCGATTAATCATTCATTACTGTACCTGCTGAGGTTTTCGTTGCATTGTTCACTTTCTGGAATAGAGTGAAAACATACTCCAATTTGAGCAAGGCCACAAGGCAGTCTCTTGTTTACCAACTCTAAACAGTTAATGTACTGTGCTAAAGCACCTGTCAAAAGACAAATAATTAATTTCAGTAGGCAATAGAAAAAAATTAATTTTTTAATTACAGTGAATGCATAAGTGAATTTACCCACAAGTCAGGGCAATAATGAAGTTTTGATCCCCGTGCTACTTAGGCCATTTACATGTGTGGTCTAAATTAGCTTTGATGCTGGGCAGACACTAGGTCAGCAGCTTGTACAGCACGATTGCTCTAGGTACTTTAGCAACCGTGATTTTAATGAGCCCGTTTCCTAATTGTGCAAAGCATTAGATGCATGTTTGGGCACCCGTGCCGCTCGGGCCCTTACAAAGGGCACCAGCTCCTTGCAAGGGGATGAAACTTCCCCAGCACGCTGACACAGCCAGGAGCTGTACGCAGCGGCTTCGCCCGCAGCCAGCGAAACGCGAGCAGGCGGCCCAAAGCCTCCCAGGGACCTACCGGGAAGCAGGGACTCGCGGAGCAACCCCGCGGCCTCCAGCACCTCTTCCGCGGGGCGGCCGCCCGGCTCCCGGCCGCCGCCCGCGCCCCGGAGGGCTTCGCGCAGCGTCTCGGAGGGCACCAGCCGGAGAGCCTGCCCCGCCGGCGGCGCGCCCGGGCCGGGCGGGCCGTGCAGCGGCGCCTCCACGGCGAGCACCTGCTCCCGGAAGGCGGCCACCGCCTCCCACCACTGCGCCGCCAGGTTGCCGCGCAGCGCCACGCCCAGGGGCCCGAAGCCCGGCGGGCAGCCGCTGAGGTAAGAGCGCCAGGGCCGCAGCGCCGCGCCGCCCCGCAGGAAGTGCCGCCGCCGGCACACCTCCAGCAGCGCCTCCGCGCTCGCCGCCTCGCCGCCGCCGCCGCCGCCCGCCGCGTAGGGCCGCGCGGGGGACCCTGCCGCCGCCCGCCGCCTCAGCGCGGGGCGCCCTAGGCGGGCCCGCCCCCACAGCCGCCCGCCTTGGCCGCAGCCCAGCGCCATCTTGCTCCCCTGCCTCGCGGCCGCGGGGAGGAGCAGTGCGCAGGCGCGGCGGCCGCGCGCGGGGTGCGCGTGCGCGTGCGCGGCGCCGTTCCCGCGCGGCGCGGCCGCCGCGCTGCCTTCGCGGCCGTTTCGCGCTCTCCGGCCCCAGGCGGGTTGGCGGCCGCGGAGCGGGGGGAACGGGGACACCGGGGGATGCGCGCAGCCGCGGGAGCCGATACACCGCTCCGCGCGGCCTCGGGGTTTTTTCAGCCAGAAAGCGTCGAAACCGCAGAGATGGAACCTGATGTTCCAGCAGCGCGTTCAGCTGCGACGGGGTGGGGGACGCGGTTGCTCGATAGCAAAGTTTCCGGCTGGCTGCCTGGCACGGCAGCAGAGCGGTGGAAGTTTCCATACGCGGGTTTGTGCCAGTGCCAGCGGGCAGAACGTAAAGGAGAAAACAGCGCGCTGTCTGCGATGAAAAATCCGTGTGTGTGAAGGCCCAGCAGCCGTGGCTGTCTCCTGCGCACGCAGCCCCAGAGGGCTGGCGGAGTTAAAAAGACAACTTGTTAGCAGGCCGCTAGGTCGGCTGCTCTACATTCGCGTGCAGACCTGCCCTCAGTTCAGTTTTAGCGCTAGGTCTCTCGCAGAACCGAGACAGCGTTGTTCAGCATCGTTCTGAAGGCAAGTACTCGCTGGGCGGGACCTTTCCTTGAGAAAGCATTTCCACTACCCCATTTCCATTCAGAAACGCCAGAAAGAAGTACACGAGTACATGGCCAAAAGATTCAAGCTATCTTTTCTCCTTTTTCATTTTCCCCAGAGGTGTGTCTTAGAGGACACTTTCTAGGAGAAGGGGGGTAAACGACAGTGAATACTAGTCCAGTCAAACTTTGAGCTGAAAGTTGCTTCAGCTTCCAGAAGTAGCTGACTAGTTTTTAGCAGGTGCCAAGTTTGACCTAATTCCACAAATGCCCATCATGACTCTATAACCTTGAAAAAAACTCTACTAGAATACATCATTAATGAAGTGCTCACCTTCACAAGCTTTCCTGCTTAACTTTTCAATGCACTTTTTTGACTAGTGGCTTGCACATGCTTATATGGGTTTCACTTTGACAAGCGTGCTTGGTGCTGTCTCCCATATAAAAGGGGCTGAGGCTGTTTAAAAGCTCTCTGCATCACTTAATTTTATTTTGAAAGACCTGAGTCCACCTGCTTTAATTTAGCAAGAATTTTAAAATACATTCTTTTATATACAATACTCTTATCAAAATTTTAAATAGAAAGTTTTTTGTCTTTTATTTCAAGTAATTGATGTAGAAACTTAGCAAATATCTCAAATTTCAAAGATGAGCAATGATAATTTGCTCAACTTCACATTGACAGTACCAGGGACAGACAAGGAAAAAAATTTTTATAAAGGCAATTAAAATACTTTCTACATTGCCAACTAATTTTGGGCTTAACATTTAAGTATTTTAGGATTCCAACTAAAGCTCTTACTGCAGCAGTGAATGATCATTAAAAGTGATAAAACTCATGATAAAAAGTGGTAATACATATTAAAAAAACCACAAACCACCACCATCTCTGAACAGGCTGTGAAGATCACCACAAGCCATGCCACTTGGGAAAGCGAACACCCAGAACAAAGCACAAGCTAGAAAAAGCCTGAGGCTGTGAGATATAGAACACCTTCCAGAACTGCAGCTCTAGAAATGCTGAATTACTAAGTAATTACTGACTTGGGTTCAAAGAAACTGGACACAACTGCACCCCAATTCTTGCACAGACATTCAAGGTTAGATCTATTTAACTGAAGAAACAAGTGGGAGGAGGGAACTGAAGGTCAGTATTAGCTGGAATTTTAAGCTACTATACTTGAAAGTATTAAGTGCTTTAACTAACTCCAGGATCAAGTGCTTCTTCACTTCCAGCTATGCATCTAGTCAGGGAGACTCTGAGACTACAGAGTATTTGCATGTATTGCTAATCTCAGGGGAGCTGCGTGTGTCTGTGTAAATCTGCAAAGCACATTGGAAAGAAAAGCAGCTTTTTTTTTTTCTCCTGAAGCAGAATGCCAAACTGAACAGCCCCCTTCCCCCCCCCCTCCATAAAGGAATCATTGCTCAATACCAGCTGAAGTGTAATATGAAGTTTTAATACTAAGGCCTTCCTGCATCTCTGAAGCTCATAGTAAGCCTGCATGCTAACTCACAAGGCCTGAGAGCTGTAGGTACATTACACTCAAGCCTAGCCTGCACATTTGCTCATGTGAAGGCAACACCTAAGAGTGCTGCAAAGAAAGTGGGGAGGAGAGGAAGAGCTTATAGTTGTCCCAAAAGCTCATTAGCAACACCATTCAGTATTTTTGGTTAGCAAGATTTTAAGCTGTACTATTACTCCAAAGAATCTTTTCCAAGACCTGGCCCTACTCTAGTTTGAGAGAGAAGAGTATCCTTTCTATGAGTTGTTTAGAAGCCAGTTTTAATTTTCTTACCCCTTAAAGTAGGGCCTGCCATGCAGAGCAATCTAGCCCAGTCAAGGCAAGGCTGGGTTTTATCTTAACTGCTTAACCAGACACAGCTGAGAAACCCTTCTTGAATTTAATATAAAAAAAATTGACATTCCATTAGTGTGAAGTGTGCACATGTTGAGAAAATTGCAATTTGAAAGAAAAGTCGTTCTTCAAATATCTTTATTGGAAGGCCATGCACTGCCTTCATTACTGTATTTCAAATCACTGTACATTTACTTTGAAAACACTGTCTGCATTTTCTAGTACAAAAAACTAAAAATTGTTTCAGGAATGTAGAGAAATATTCAACTTAAATAGCGAAAAAAGTGCACCATAATTACTGCTGCACTGCAGTCATTTCTGCATTTCCCATTTCTTAAATAACTATCCTGTCTTGATAACACACAATATAAAGAGCAATTATGAAAAACCGAGACATTTAAATACACTAAGTTATTGAGAATAATTTGCTGGCATTGGGTAACCTATCATAGGAGCAGCACCAGTGGCAGGATACGCATACTGCTGTTGGTTCATGCCATTGTGCATATTTGCAATGTTACTTCCATACTGCTGATCATAACCGTTCTGGTAAGCTCCTGCAGGGTTACCAGCCCTGAAGCCAGCTTGCATGCCTGCAGCTGCAAAACCATTTCCAAAAGGAGTTCCGTTACTGTAGCTTTGGGCACTGAAGGTTCCATTTTGAGCTTTTGCTCCGAAGTCTCTCTTTCCTAGTGCACCATAGTTTCTCTCAAAGTTCTCCCTCTCTCTAAAACTACTAAATCCACCCCTTTTGCCCGCAGAGTATCTGTCACGTCGATCACCTCGGGAACGACCTATTAAAAGGAGAAAAAAGAAAAGTTATAAAGGTTGCATCTTAGGTTAGTCAAGTGAATGAATTTAATCTTACAGCCCTCTGACTACCAATGAATCCAAAAGGAAGAAAGACTTGTTGTTGTTGTTGTTTTGGTCCCAGCAAGACAAGCCTACTACGAAATGCAGACCCATTAGGGTCAAATGAATTTGTAATGTGTAATTTGAGTTTCCAGTGTGTTTTGAGAAGAGAGGAAGCTATACATTGTAGTAACAGCAGTACTTACCTGAACCTCTGTCTTCAATCAACTGAAGCAATTTGGGGTTGATGGCTTGATTAGCCTCCCGAAGCACAGAGATGAGGTCATTTACTTGCTTAATATTGTTAGGAGTAAAGAATGTGTATGCTGTGCCTGTTTTGGTACTGCGGGCAGTTCGTCCAATTCGGTGGATATAGTCCTCTGAGGAGTTAGGGTAGTCATAATTGATGACAAATTTCACATCTTCCACATCTGTAAAGTGTTGCAGTGTGGCAAAAGGCAATGTACAAAGTTTTGCACACCACAACAGCCAAATCAGAGATAAACGTTAGACAATAGTACTTTAAAGGAAATAATGGCTGCAAAGAACGTTGTTAGAATTATCCATTTCTGCATGAATATTGTGGAAGAGAAAGTTATGCACACTCCATCTGTTCCCATCTTACCCACCCTGTGATCCAAAACCTTACCATAAAGGAGTATGCATTTGCTTGTCAATCCCAACTCAAGAGTCCCCTTTACAAATCATCAAGTGACATCTGAATGCTTCTTGCAGTAGGGCCACTAAAGCTCACAGCAGCCTCTTCATGTGCTCATTTGAGGACCTTAGAGTAAAAACATACAAGGTCCTTCACATACACACTCATCAGAAGCTCAAAAAAAGAGAGGGCCACACTGTTCGTCTTGCCAAGACCTTTGAACTGCAGCTGCAAGAAAAACATACCTGTCCCCCAAAAGTCACCAAGTTGTTTTTATGCACTGTGTCTCGTCTAGGCAAGCGCTTCCAAGAAGCCAGGGTTCACTTGAGAATGTGTCTCTCTCTGGCAGGTCTCGACATGACGACTATGTAAAGGTGGAGGAACTTCGACTTTCAAAGGCATTTAGAAAAGCCATTGCTTTCCTGCCCCACTTGCTAAGGTGAGAGGTGGACTTTTTCTCAGATTTCATGTGCCAGTACTCACCAATTTGTACAAGGCTTAGTACATTTTAAAGCTGCTCTCTCCATTTCATGGTTGAAAAAAAAATTTCATTAAACATTGAAGTTTGTAATTATTTTCTTCGACATTTCAGCAAACTCACTGAAATTCAAAGACCCACAGATCACAGCAAACAATATGCACAAAACTAATGGTACTGCACCATGGCAAATCATGCAAAGCATGGAGAAAAGAGAAATACCAGGGCAAAGTGAACTGTGAATGAGACTGCTTGTTTCATGAGAGAACAGTTTATGGGGTAGTAGTTTAAAGGATGATCTTTGCCTTTTGAAGATTACTGGCACACAATGCTCTCAGCTTTCACCTCTCTATTTGACTGGAAGCAGCCAGCCGATCATTTCCACTAGTCCTCCATCCCCCTCGAGTCCTCCGATTGTCATGCCTAGGCCTTGCCACAAAGACTGCACCTTTATGTGAAGAAAACTTAGAAAAATGCAGAGGTTAAAGAAAGCAATAGACTTTCTTTAATAACTTTGGGCAACTGGCATTATGAGTTCTACTAACCTAGACCTCTGGATGCAACATCTGTAGCAATCAGGATTGGTGCTTTTCCATGTTTGAATTCTGTAACAGAGGCAGCTCATCAGTTTCTTCATTTATCAGCTGACACGGAAAATACAATTAAAGTAATCACTAAAACACTCACCATTTAGAACCCAGTCCCGCTCCTGCTGACTTTTATCACCATGGATACCCATTGCTGGCCACCTGAAAAATAAATTGATCAAACTTGAAGCATTAGTTGAGTAGTTTCATTGATCAGCAAAATTAAGTTTACAGATTAGTTTTATACAGCTTCTAGAAATAGTTTTAGTATTTTAACTGACACCTGGTATTGCTGTATTAGTTTTAACACCATGGTGTCAAGCTGTTGCTCATGATGGTTCAAGAGCTTGTTTACAATCTGTTGGAGTAACTGACTGAAGTTCAAGCGACTATTTACTTACCCATCTCTCCTCATTTTCCTGGTAAGATCATCGCATCGTCTTTTGGTTTCCACAAAAACAATTGTTTTATTTTCCTTCTCACTCATGATTTCTTCCATCAAGCGAATAAGCCTTTTTTCAAAAGGTGACAGTTAAAACTTAGATCAACCCACTGTACTGTGCAAGCTTATTTCACCACCAGTCTGTTTTTTATTTAGCAGTATCAGACCAGTGCCAGAACTTCAAGATCAATTCACTCCATAAATTTATCACCTAAAACTGACCACTTAAAATACTGCTATGAACATTTTATCCCCACTGACTACTTACTTGTCATCTTTCTCTACATCGTGACACACATCCACAATCTGAAGAATGTTGTGGTTTGCACTCAATTCTAATGCTCCGATATTGATGTGTACATATTCTTTCAGAAAGTCTTCAGCCAGCTGTCTTACTTCCTTTGGCCATGTGGCACTCCACATCAGAGTCTGCCTGTCAGGCTAGAGAAGGAGACGGGGTTGGCACAAGACTCCGAAAGTTGAGCCAAATGCCCAGTCCAAAAAAAAAAAAAAAAAAGTCCACCCAGACGAGCTAACTATACTGATCTTGTTTTAAAGAATATAGTCACGTATGTTTATATAATACTGAAATGTATGTACACACACATACTCACTCTGATCTGATCTACTATTTTTCTGATCTGTGGTTCAAATCCCATGTCAAGCATTCGGTCAGCTTCATCAAGTACGAGGTAAGTACACCTCCTGAGATTGGTCTTCCCAGCTTCTAAAAAGTCTATAAGTCTCCCAGGTGTTGCAATGCAGATTTCCACACCTAAAACACAAACAGTACATCAGCTGAAGCAGTTTCCACATTGCCTCACACAGAGATGCATGAAGGCTTATCCATACCTCTTTCTAAGTCACGAATTTGTGGTCCCTTTGGAGCACCTCCATAAATACACGTAGACTTCAAACGGCATGCTCTACTATATTCTGCAGCTACCTGCTGCACTTGTTGAGCCAATTCACGAGTTGGTGCCAGCACAAGACACTAGAAATAGGATGTCCAGCTTTTAGTTCAGTAGTTAGTTTGAAGGAACAAAGTCTCTAGTCTTACACGTTTTAACATAGTGGTATATAATCTTTCCATTTAAATGGTATACAAGTTATGTCAGTAAGACAGATTTATTTGAATATACAAAACTAGCAGACAAGTAAACTAGTATCTGCACCACCACCAGACACCAGCCCATGCTGTGTGGTTAAATGGTATATTTGGAAGTCACCAGTTTCCAGGGGATGATTTAGCCCTGTTCTGCAGAATTTTAAAGCAAAGTAAATGAATCTGGGCTAATGAAACAATCTTGGAAGACTACTGAAACATGAAAACATTTTATCATTGCAGTATTTCTCATTGAGTACAGAATGCTTTCCTATATTCACACATAAGCATGAACAACTAGACTAACAAGTCCACATTCTTTTTTAAATTAAGATCTCATTTTATTTACAAATACTCACTATAGGTCCATCTCCTCGCTCTAGGAACGGCTGATGATTTATATGCACGATGGCAGGCAACAAGTACTGTTTGGAGAAGGGGAAAAAAAAGAAACCTCATTACAATCTTCTCAGAAGTGTTCATACTGCATTAAGCCAGGCAACATTGTCACAATTGAAATTCAGCAACGCTCTAAATTTCAAATCAAAACTTACAGACAGCGTTTTCCCTGATCCAGTCTGTGCTACTCCAACCATATCCAGTCCACTCAAGGCAACAGGCCATCCTTGTGCTTGAATAGCAGTTGGTTCAGTGAAGTTCTGCCTCTGAATCACTTCCATAACATTTGCTTGAAGAAAAAATTAGAACTTGTTAACTTGTTTTCCAGGCTTGCTTAAGATGAAGTCTATCAGTACATTACTCTGCACTTACCAGGAAAGTTAGCTTCATAGAAGTTTATAATTGGTTTTGGACAGTTATGGCCCCTGACTGTAACTTCTTTGCTTGATCTGTACTGCTCAACCTCTTGCTGCAAGACAAAAACCCCATGATTGGAAATAAGCTTTGATAGCAAAGCTATCATTTAAGTTACCTCATCCATGCCCCATGCTCTTCAGCATGTTTGTTATTTTGTTTACTTTTGCACAAGTTGGATAGGGTACATACCACAGTACGTCTAACTACATCAGGATGTTCTTGATAGAAGTTTTTCTCAAATTTGGGCAGCTCATCTAAATTCCATTTCTTTTTTGTAAGCTTCTCCCCAGGGTTTCCAAATTTCTTTCCAGATAGAGGTCCACCTCTACTTCCTCCAAAACGAGGGGCTCCAAACCTAGAGAAGAATACACCATAATACAGAATCCAAGAGTAACTTTTTGCCCTTTTCCATATACAACTTGATCATTATCTTCACAACCAAACCTGTAACTTGACAATTCAGTTTTGTAAGTCTCATGAACATCTTATAAAACTCCAAAAACATATTGAAGTCACAGATGCCACAGTTCATCTAGTTATAACTCATATTCAGAAACTAAGGTAACACATCACCTCACAGTTCCCACAAAACGAAGCTGAGACTAACTGACAAGCTATAACACAGCAAGAACATTAAAACGTCTGTATAACCCCTATGATCAAAATGGTTTCCCACACAAGTGACACTCTTATGCATCAGCCTACAGAAAGTGAACAGGGGCAGTTACAAGATCTTGGGACTACTTTCCGGTAAAAGGTTGTTTTTATAACCCAAAGGGCTGGCTCCTCAGCAACAATGTTTTTATGAGGTCATGCATTTTAGATCAGGTCCTTTCACTCGGGAGAGGCTCGTCTCAGAAGCCTTCCCTCACGGCTCTGCAGCACGGCTTTAAGCGAAGTGAATCCGTGCACTGAGGGCCGCTAAGCCGGGTCTGAGCGGGGTGCTACCTCCCCCACCCCGACTGTACCCCACTGCCGGCCGGGCAGGCGCTGGGAACGATCCTCCCAACACAACACAGCGCTCCCAGAGGGGACCTGCCCGAGTGGCCGCTGCTTCCTGCCAGCGCTGTTTCCTTTGTCTCTCATTTCTGTCTACGCCACATTTTCCAGCCGCTGCCATTTTAGAGTCTGAGCTGGGCGGGGGGGGGGAGGAGGAGGAACAAAGGCAGCAGCAGCAGCCGGCATTTTGATTTCCCCTCAGTCACCGCATGGCGGGGCCGGCCATTAACATCCGCTTACACAACACAAAGCGGGAGCCGGCCGGCTTCTGCCAGCAGCAGCTCGCACCGCCGTCCCCGCCGGGGGGTGGGGGGAAGGGAGAGAAGGGAACCGCCCTACCGAGAGCTCCCCCAAGGCTTCTCCGGCATCGACGAAGCACCCGGCCAACCCACTGACCCACAAACCTCCAGCCCGCCCGCCACTCCTCAGTCCGCCTCCGCGGCCGAGGTGGGGGGGGGGACAGAGAGAGAGAAAGGGGCTGTGTGGAAGGACAAAAATCGAGCTCTGCAGGCGCCATCCATACTCGGGGTGCTCCCCAAAGAGCGCTCGACTCCCCTTCCCTCGACCGCGCCCCTAATAAGGGCTCAGTGGCTCTGCAAAGGCGGAGGGATTTAGCCACCTCCCCGGATTATGCAGCCACCCACACATGGTGGCGGCCCTCAGCGGCGCCGAGAGCAACTGAAGCCATTTCCTTCTTCTCCCCTCCCCCCCCCCCCCGCCTCGGCTCTCGTCACGAAGCTCCGGAGCCTTGGAGACGGCAAGAGAAGGGCTCAGGACCCACCCCCCACGCCTCGACGCCATTTTTAACGGCTTAAAAAGAAGAAAAAACAGAAAAAAAAAGCAGCCAAAGCCCCCACAGGTGGTTTAGGAGTCCGGACGCTGGCGGCGGCTAGTGCCGGCCGGGCCCCCGGACTCACCCTCTATCCCTGTCGCTGGAATACCCGGGCATGCTGATGGAAGCGATGGTGGCGAGTTCCGGTCACTAAAGTGGGTGCTGAAAGATACCGTCGGATCCGACGCCGTTGCTGGGGGGCCACTGAATGTAGAACGCCTCGCTGCCCGGATGCCGGTTATATAAGGGGTGCCGCGGAGGCTGCTGGGAGCCGGCTGGTGACGCAGCCGTCGAACCCGCCCCTTGTTTTATGTAAGCGGCCCGAGCTAGCCGGAGTCTCCACCCCCACCCCGGTGAGCGTGGCCGCGGCTCGGCCGACTGACCGGCTTTTGCGCTCGCGGGCGGAAGTCCCCCCTCCCCCTTGGGGGCGTGGCCTCCGCTGTCGTCATTGCCCGGCAGCGGCGGCGGGGAGGCGCCTGCCCCGCCCAGCGCCCACGCAGGGAAGGGCGCGAGCCGCCACGCCTGCGCAGTAGCGGCGTGCCGCAGGCCGCGGCCTAGCGGCGCCCGCTCGACCGGTGAGGGGAGCCCGGAGCGGCTTTAGCCTGATGGGAACAGCGATTTGCTCCCGCCACGTTTTAACTACGGACAAAACAGCAGGTCTGACACCGTAAGGGAACGCTGACTGACTAGCGACCTCCCTCTGCACATACACATGACTGGACAGAGCCGTAGCAAAAGCAGATTTTATCTCGGGGGACAAAAAGCAAATTCAGCCACAGGCGTACCTTGGCTTTTCAAGAAGCTGAGGGAGCTGGACGCACAGAGCATCTTGAGCTTAACAAGCTGGTCATAAACGATTAGAAGAGCAGATAAAATACGTACTGAGCAGTTTTTAGACTGTTATCCACTGCCTGGGCACGTTCATAAATATTAGAATTCATGTGGTTGGAAACAGGCACTATTTTTATCTTTTTAGATTCCACAACAGGTCTAGTAAAGCAATTTAAAGGTCACAAGGAGTGCACCAGTGCACTGAAGGACACTGCTGCTTGTTTAGAAAGCACAGGCGTAATGTATGTCAAACACCTGAAGCAACTAGTGTTGTTTATCTTCCCTGCTCGGTTAGCTTGAGGAGTAACTTGAATGTCTTGCTACCTGTGGCTTTAAGCACATACAACATAAGGCTCGAAGCATAAATACAAGCAGCCATATTGCCAGACCTCCTGTTTCAGAGTGCTGTAACACCACCCTCACTTTACAGCCTCCCACCTTCCAGCAATCTGTGGTTTAAGACTTCTGAAACAAAAATAACATAACTGTATTTGACAATTACAGATTTTTTTTTGCATTTTTGTTGTATTTATGCTCGATTTATCTTCTGAAGCATTCTGTGGCAGTTTCACAATATACACTACCCCCAAAAAACTTCCTTTTTTCTCCCAGCATATTGACTGCTAAGAACAAGGGGGCACTAACAAAGTGAATTGTTAGAAATGGTAAATGATAACTTTCTATCCACTTTATTGCTGTCCATAAAGGGTATACATATTTTCTCAGTTACCCCTTTTCTAAGTCAAAGATGCAGTCTAATTATTTCTCCTTTAAAATGAATTCCACATTTCTAATAATCCTTGCCATTTTTAAGCTTATTGACAAGAAATGCACATAGAATGCAAAATCTGCCCTCCCATACAGATTTACATAAGGCATATTATTTCCTATTTTTTTCCTTTTTTTGATTACTGCTAAGATTGGAGCAAAGTTTTCAAAGAACAGTACTAGATGATTGCATGACCAGCCCTCAAAAGTAACACCTGTTAGGCCTATCCTTTAAAAAAAAATGTATACCACAGCTGTTTCTTTCTCATACATGTTACTTATGTAACTCCACAAAATTTCACCTAAAGAAACGTAACCATGGGAACCTCTCATAGTTTTCATGTCATATGCACACACTTAAGACTGCAAGTAACTTCAATTTCCTCTTTGAAAAAAAAGAAACTTCCTCATTTTTGTTTCAGTCTTAATTTAAACACATTTTTTATTTTCCTCTGTTCTGTTCTTTGAACAAGTGTCTGCAATATAAAAGAGAGGCTTGCAAGCTGTGTTTGTAACAAACTGTTTCCTGGGGCAACATGGAAATTCCAGAATTCCTATGCAGTGCTGTATACTTACGCTTAATAAGGAAGAAAGTACACTTTCACCATCAAAAGCCTCCAAAAACTAGCAGCTAGTTATAAAGTAGGCTTCACTAGACAAAACCTATTTCTAGTAAAGGTTCTGGCACTGTCATCCATTAAAGTCATCAAGTTACCCATTTTCCTAAGCAAACCTACATCACCCGCTAATTTAAACCAACCTCCCCAATTGTACACTAACCCTTTTAATGTAAACACCACCTTCACTTATCAGCAAAGAATCCAGAGGCCGGCTCTGCAAGATCAAGTGCTAGAATTTTTCCCCTGCTCCACCTCGCCTGCCAAAGACAACCCTCTCCCCTCCTCATTCTCTGAAAATCCGTAAAAGGAAAAAAAAATCACCACACTTCAGAGTAGTTGAGGGCAAAACCTCTTCAGCAAACCCTCCCCAACTGTCCGCGGAACGGAGCCCGAGTTGAATTTTTTTGTCATTATTTATTACACTGCCACGTTAGGCCGCAGGCCGCCTCGCAGTCCGTCGGGCTCCCCCGGCGCGGCGTGGCGTGGCGCGATTCACCCACCGCCCGCTACGACGCTGACAGGCGGCGGCGGCTGCGCCGGCCACGCGGGCAGCTCGCGCGAGACCAGCGCCCCCGCCAGGGGCCGCGCGCTCCACGCATGCGCAGGGGCGCATGCCGCAGACACCCCCTCACCCGCCCGCCTCATCACCAACGGCCGCGCGCGCAAAGAAGGTTCCGGCCACGTGACCCGCGATGCGGTGTCTCTCTGAGGCACGGGTTCCCTACCCCTCCTCGTCTCCACGGCAACCAGCTGCTGTACAACCCGCAACGGCAACGCCGACGGAGGCAAGCCCGGGGCGGACCATCCCCAGCCGCAGCTAATCGCGACGGCTCTCAGCGGGAGTCCCCGCCCCTTCCGGCGGGGCATACCCAATCAGCGCGCGAGACGCCGAGAGGAGCTATTTAAATTACCCGGGGCGGGGCAGCGCCCCTAGTCCGTTAGTGCGCGTGAGGCGCTGTCACCGGGCGCTCGCATCATGGGCAGCTCTGAGGAGACAGGTAGGGGGGGCCGGGTAGGGGGCTCCTAAGGAGATCACCCGTCTCTGCCCCGCAGCCTGCCTCTCTGACCTGCGCTCGTGCTAGGTCGTGGCGTGTCCCCATCGCCTTGCGGGGCCTCCCCGCTGATGGGGCGGGTGCTGGAGGGGTGGCTGGCTAGGGGCTAGGTGGAGAGCAGCTTTTTCACCTCCTCCTTATTTATTTGGTTTTTTTTAATTTATTTTTCTGTTGCTCCACTTTATTCGTACGTTTTTTCCCCTTAGGATTTCCCTTTTTGTTGTTTTGTGGTCTTTTAATGCTTTTTATCACCTCTTTCTCTCTTAATGATACTTTTAAGCTGAAAATAAAGGATAAACCCCAAATTCCTTAGGACTTGCCATCCTGAACTGTAGGAGATGCTACTTTAACACTTTGTGCACCAGAAAACAAAGTGTGAGGGTTAAGGTGTCTTTTGGAACAGAGTGAAGGTGGAAGTGTAATTCCCTTGGTATACAGTAATAACAATGGGACAAGTATCTGTATCTGTAGTAGTAACACTATATATATATTTTTTCTTACACAGATGTCTTATCCCATTTTTAGCAATTTAAAATCCTTGATAATATTTGTTAAAAATCTTCTTTTCTTTGCTACGTTATTATGTAGAGAAAATCAAATCTCAAAAAATCATAGACTAGCACACATATAAAAACTATTTTCTTTACAAGTTAATATTTGCAGTGCGTGGCAAAGAAAACTGTAGAGGAAACGTACTTTAAACCATTCTCAATTCAGAACTTTTAAAGCAAAAACTTTGGTAAACACAGGCTGCATATGTACATGCTTCTCATCCCACTCATGGTATCATTAGTCCTAGGATTTAGCTTTATTGATAAATATTTACACTAGCAGTGTCACCATTGCCTAAGAACATTCAGGAAATTGGGTTTGTAAGAGATCAACTCATGTTGCTCAAAAAACATGAGTTTGACAATTGTCATGTTATGCTTAAACTTAAAAAACCCTATAACTTAAATTTATGATGTCTTCAAAGATGCTCTGACGAGCAAAAGAGCAAATTCTGAACTCTAAATCATCACCCTAGGATTGAATGTCAGCCCAAAGGATGGGTTTGATTGAAAAATTGTTTTGGTATCACCAATCTAATTATAGGTAAATGTTATTTATATCTTCAGCGCCAGTAAAATATTGACATGCAAGACTTTCAAGGTTTGGAATTCCTAGTTATGCAGACAGAGAAAAACTTGGTTTCCTTTATCTGTCAGGAAAGAGAAAGACTATCTAACTGTATCCTCTAGCTCTCAGCTCCAGTTGTATCCTAACTATATACTTGAACAGGATGCTGTCTCGTATAATTTCTCACTCTTTACCCATCCTTCCACCTGAAGGAAGACAGGGCACAGAACAGAAAGCATAATAGTGGACTCCAACAGGTTCTCTAGTCTGGATGATAAGTGTGGCATGACTGGATATACCAGATACTGCAGAGTCACAGACAATTGGATTAAGTCCCATGTCTAAACTTTTTTCATTATAACTAACCATGTCTTATTCCTGGGTCCTCACTTCATCATTAATGTTTTTTTTCTTAATAGACTGGGTTGATATTGCCAATGATCTTTTGAGGAGTTGTCACATAAACCAGCACATAAAGCAGCTCTCAGAATGTGGTGCTGATGTGTTCGTTCGTCTTTATGAATCAATTTTAGGAGAAAAAGTACCAGGTGGGAACATTAATTTCTAACTTTTTTTTTCTCTCTGTATGTTTATTAATGACCAAAATCAAAATGAACTTAGAACTATCTAATGCTTTTTAAGTGCGCGCAAATGTTGCATGTATGGCTGATTACTGTAGTGGCTGAATAATCTGATGATATGACACTGTCTACTGTAGTGGTGTAGTGGCTGACTATTCAGATGGTAAAATGTTCCATCTTTTCCACACTGAACATAGAACTACTAGTTACTGTGTTATAACCTCTTGGCCTATCCTAGACAAACCCACTGTAGTAAAATTTTGGGTTTAGGGATGAAGCTGCTTGTAGTAGGTCCCTGTGAGAAAGTTAGTAAGTATTACAAAGGCAATGAAGGTATAAAATAATCAAAGTTTCTTGTTCTTGTCTCCTGTGAATTTAACTGAGATGCAAACCTTTTACACTGACTTTATTACAAGGTCAAAGGGATCATGTCAAACTATTTTTTTAATCTTCCAAGGGTTGTGCTTTGAAGAATAGCATTTTCTTAAACATATGCAATGGAGAAATTATTACAGTATGGTCTTGCATCTTTTTCTCTGCTCTCCCAGTTTAACATTAAATGTAGATTCACTGTTTTCCTAAAGGATTATCATATTGTGGTACTAGGGAGGCTGCCTTATTTGGACTATTTTGATGGCCCTTTCTGTTTTGGTATGAATTATATTTTACTTTTAAATCAGTTGCCTGTCTAACCTGAAGATCTAGGAGGGAAAACATTGATTATGATCTTAAGCTATCTTTTAAAGAGAGATCTAGAAACTTGACGGCATAGATTATTTATTAGAGATGTAGGGGGTTTGCAGTGTTTGCATCCTTCTAAAGATACACTCATGAAGATTATCATCCTCTAAGCAGACTTAAGTTATACTAACCAAGTAAGTTTCTTTCTAGCTATGAAGAACATCTACTAGTTTAGCTACACTAGCACTTTTTTTCTAAAGTAAAGTAGGCCTTGAATTTATACATAGATACAATATTTATGAAGGTTTTGAATTTGCTTATTGTAAAGGCATGTTAGTGCTGAATCCTGTTCTAACAAAATGCTTAGTGTTCATATGCTCTTAAGTGATAAGCTGTGATATAAATCCTGTTTATCACAACTCCATTTGATTTCAGTACCACTAATTAAGCAAGAGCTAAATAACCATGTATTTGTGTTTGCTTTAGGGTAAACTGTGTGTATTTGGGGAATGTGAAGACTTCTTGTTGTAGAAGACTTTAATAGCTTTGAATTAACTGGTGGCCAATTGAGGTGGTAGACCTGTTGAATACATGCCCAAAACTAAAAAAAATGCTGTTACAAATTAATAATAATAAAAATACTAATTTGTAAGTGAAAATTAAAAAGTGGGTTAGTTGGAACATCTGCGGTTAAATTATCTGTTTAGGTAGCCTATAATATATTTCTTATTTTAAATAGATTTCATAGCTACTCCTAGAAGCCAAGAGGATGATGCACATAATATACAAGCAGTAATAGATTCTCTGGCATTGGACTACTTGCAGGTCAGCTTGTCACACATCACTGGTGAGTACTTGCATTAATGTTGACAGGCACCAAGTGAATGTATGTTTGGTTTAATTTGCACTTTTATAAGAACCATATCTTATCAAGCACACTTTCATACCTGTGTGCAGGATCTTATGCCTGTAATGAATGTCTTCAAAATATTGATCCCTTATCTTGGATCATAGTTATAAATTTAGGCAGTAAATTCCTGAGAACCAAGTGTACTATTTCTAACACTGTGGGAGTTTTTTTTTTTTTTTTTTTTGCTTTTTTAATGGAAACAAGTGTAGTTTCAATAAGCCAATAAGCTTTCAATTATTAGAGCTGAAAATACGCAATTTTAGGAGGCTTTTAAGATAACTTACCCTAACAGATCTAGGCATCTGTCAGCGACCCAAGCTGTCTTCTGAGCGGAAATCTTCAGAAGAATTTCCAAGCGGTCTTTCCCAGAAAACTCTTGAAGATTTTCAAGCTGTTTTTGTTGTTTGCTTTTATTTTTTTCCTTCTGTGAAGTACTAATTATTAATACGTAATAGTATCTTCTGTTAAGGTGAGAACATTGTGAAAGGAGAAAGGGAATCGATCAGAAACCTCCTTGAAATATTTGATGGTTTGTTAGAGTATCTTACAGAAGAAGTCAGTGAAGCCTCTTTTCAGAATGGAGGTGAGTGGATGGAGGTCCCAGTTCAAGGTATTATGTCATGCTATTATATTATGGGCAGTATCTTTTTACACTTGATAGCTTGTCTGCTATCAGGTAAGCTTGCTGAGGGTTTTATTAGGTTCTCATGACAACATCTTTTTGTGTTCATGAGTGGAATACAGCACCTATAATAGATAGGAATGGTTCCTTTCCTCTTCATTAGCAACTACAGGGAGTTATAACCACTTAAAATGTAAGCTTTGTGGAACCTTATTTTGTGATGCACAAGATCATACAAAGTGTTTCCAATATAGCAAAGTTGTTTGGTCTTTTTGCCTTATTTATAACCTAGGCAATGCAGAAGGGGAGAGAATGAAAGGAGGGGGAAGTATTTTTCAGTGGCCAAACTGAGTACTTGCATTCATTTTCTTAAGCAACAATTATGAAAAATTTTGTTCATTTTTCCCCAAAACTTATGATTGATGGCTAGGATGAGGGATGGAAATACTTGACTCTTCAACTCCTAATTAGAACAGTGAGCAAACCTTCCTTTCACTTGCTGGGAGCCAAACTGGGGAATGAAGTGATGATTTCAATTTCCCTGTGAAGGTGGTCTTGTGGTCAGATCCACAGCAGGGGCTATTTTGAGGCAAAATTGTAAATAGGGGAAGAAAAGCTACTCAAGCCTTCAGAGACATCTTTGCCATAGACTGATTGCTGGTCTTCCTGTCTTGTAACTAATAAGAATTGTCACTGCTGGCTATTGCACATTATGAGTAAAGAGGGAGAGCACTTGGTGGCTGAGATTAATTGCTACCTGTCCTGTTTCACTGTGAAAGGCAGAACAGAGGCAGTAGCAATTCACAGCATTTTTGCTGCTACTTTGCTTTTTCCATTGGACTTCTCCTGCCAGTAGTGCTACCCAGGATTAGTGGCTTTAATTTTCTTAAGTTCAGGATTTAATTCTTTTGAGGAAGAAGAAAGGATTTTATAATTGAAACAATAAGGTATATAATAATTGTATTGTTTTTCAAAATTGACCACAAGTTAACCCCTTAAAAATACATATTTTCTATATTACCATTATAATGTTGTGTTAGTCTTAAGATGTTTTTGATAATAGTGGCAATAATACCTGTTAGGTATGAGTAATTTTCCTGAAAACTAATGCATCTTGATTATTAACAGATGATGCAAATTTTCTATCTAATAACAAAATTCAAAATACACCTCAAGAACAATTGGAAAGTAATGTTGGTGAACTTACGCCGCCCTCAAAACTCTCATCAGTTAAAGGGTAAGAACAATTCTAAATACTTTCATTGACACAGTGATTGACTATCTCTCTGCATTTCTGCAGAGAAGGTAGTATATTTTTAATACTATGCAAGTAGGAAACATACCAATTACATATGTCAAATGGAATGCGAGATAACTTCCTCCTCTTGCTGGGCAGCAAGAGGACTAAAATTAGATCCAGAATTTTTTTGCTTATGAAGAATGTTGAAATGGCTTTTAGTTTCCTTTAAATTTACTTAACACACAGTAAAGTAAGTTCAAAGCTTTCTCTTTCCACTAGTTTTAAATGACTGCATTTTAGTGAAACTACATTAGATTTATCTTTATGATGTCTTTATTGGTTTGTTTTGTGGAAGTCAGTCTCTTATTTCCTGAACTGTAATAGCTAGCTAACTGAAGTAAAATTGGGACTCTTCTGCAGCTCCATCTTGTGGACTAAAGTGTCAAAGACTTTTAAAATAAATACTGCTTTATGTTCTTTTTAGGTCCCAGTCAGAAACCTTTGTTCCACCTTGTAATGTGGGTGAATCAGGATCTACTAATGAACCAATCAGACTCGGGGATCCTGTTCAATCGGTTTTTGAGAAAGAGGAAGGTGAGTTCAGTACTTAGATATACTTTTAAGACTACTCTGTAGTAACATTTCTAGGCTTTGGAGATGCATTGTTTTTAAAAGCATTTTTTTTTAAGTGTCAGTGGACTCTGGTAAATACATAAGTAACAAAATCAAACCTTACTTGGTTCTGAAACTTCCTTCAAATTTAAGTCTCTTGAATACTGTTTCTGTATAGGCACATATACATATGAATTCACTCCAAGTCAGAAGCAAAAAGAACAATGTTGCTTTTGAACAACAGAAATGCAGATGAAAGTAGCAGCACAATTCATCTTATCTAAATAAACAGTTCATAACAAGATGCTTTATAGTGTATTTTTAACACCACTTACAGAATGCCAGTTCCTTGAATTTTTACAAGCATAAGTGGGGAATTGCAAAGGAATAGAACAACCTAAACACTCAGAGGCTATTGCACCGTAATATATACAGTTCTCCAAAATCAAAAGAGCCCTTGTAAAATAATACCATGAGCATCCAGTCTTCTGATATCTAACCTAACTCCTTTCCCCAAAGGGAGTAGGAGAGAACCACAGCCATGGACGGAAACTTTTTTTTTTTTAATAGCTACAAAAGGCCAGAATTTCTGAAGGTGTATTTTAGTATCCCACGGAGTGGAGTTTGCATGATTTGGGGTATTTTTACTTAGCTAGATTTTGGAGAAGCTTCTTTTACTACTTGGTTAACTGAACCACAAAAGTTAAGTGGTTTTGGAAGCTCCTTGCATCTGAAATAATGTTCTGTAAGTGGTTTTCACATTGTTCTTGGACAATCATAGGACTGTGGTCTGGGAGAATCCTTCTGGCAGGTGACAGTGTTTTTTTTCAGTTGTCCTTGGCCTCTGCCAGTTATGTCTTTGTCCATGCTCAGAAGTCCTATTCTGCACATGATCAGGTATTCCCTGGTATGTGTCTAAAGTACCAGATTTTCTTCAAAAAGGGCAGCAAATCTGTTTGGTTTTTTAACTGTGAAAGTAAATAGCTACACCCATGCAGTAAGCCCCATTGCTTTTGAGAAGAGTATATTCATTCTGCACTCACGAAATAAACTTGATGCTGTTAAAAAGATAGTGTAACAAGGGGATGCAACAATGCAATATATATCTCTAAACACAGAAGAAAAGTACCATAGTAAGACACAAAGATTATACAGTCATGTTTTATACAATCCAGCAAAGATGGTATTGTTAGATACTTCCATCTGGTGCATAAGGAAAATACACAATACTAACTTGCTCAGTCTGTTCTGCTTTCATAGATAAAACTGAGTGTTTCATATTTGTCTCTTAAGGATCAATGGAGTCTGTTCACACTGCTGAATTTAACAAAGAGAGTTTGAGTGCCAGTGCTAAAAAGCTTGGGGAACCTATACGCCAAGCTATTCCTTTGCTACCACCATTTCAGCCTTCTGAAACTAGACCTCATTATCCTGTGGGGGTAAATTATCAAAGTTCAGACAGCCAGTCAGCAACTTTGGTTAACAGCCAAGGATTGGAAACTCCTACAGTAAGTAGAAACTTGTCCTTTGGTTTTATTTATTAATTCTGCTTTTGTTGTAAGACTTTATTCTAGTGTATTTCTACTTTCAGAGCCCAATCACTGTCATTCTACAGTTTTGAAGGTGTCAGTGAGAATTTGTCTTCCTATTAACAGGTTTGATCTATGTTCAGACTGTATCATACAAACTTGAATTGTGAATTCATTCTTCACTGGATGTCTGGACAGGAAGCTCATTTAAGATGTGTGTGGTTTTCATATATATATATATATATATATATATATATATATATAGTCAATATAACAACACTGTTTGCAATACAACAATATTTGCTTATACATATAAAAATCAGCATTGACTTTCATATGTGGACAAACCTATTGAATGACCTTCCTGTCAAATGTCTTCTATGAACTCATAAAATTTTTGCATTTTCTTTCAGCCTGAGGCATCACTTGTCCAAAAATCTGAAGGCATTTCTGGTAGTGTTCCCCTGTCAAGGAAAATCCCTGGTGAGAGAATTTTTTTCCTATAGGGCAATTCTACGTGTCAAATGTAGTTTTTAATTTTAATAGAAGTACAAGCAACAAGGCTTTGGAACTATCAGTGTTTGTAAAAATGGTTATTTGGGCACATGCCAAATTCATGTTTCTCTGTTGCAGTTAGATTAAGCTATTTTGTTTAATCTATTTACTGCACTAGAGAACAATAATCTGTGTCTGCAGTTCAAATCCTTTCTTAGTTAATACCATTAAGACGTATCTATGCTGCAGAAATTGATTCTACTTGATAAAGGCTATGGCTGAGCTTATTCTGAGCACTGAATTGTTCTAAGTATGTCCCAAAAAAGCCATTTTCAGCTTGAGGAAAAAGGAATAAAATGTTCCTGTTGTAGAAAGGGCTTTAGAAGCTAGTTTTCAGTGCTTATTTTCTCTGTTGCCTGGGAGATGCTGGTTACCTTTCTAGTTTCCATAACATTTACATGACACTCAACTTATAAGAAATTACTAAAATGCATACATATCACAACTGTGTAACTATAGTTGCTCTGTCATCCCATTGTCTTTGAATAATTTAGTTTCACAGTTGATCATATCTGTTCCCCAAATCAGTAGGCACAATGCAGTCTACACCATCCACTAATGCTTTTATGTCATTTGGTTCTGCAGTGGGAGACAAGGTGGTCTCAAATGGTGCTGAGGAGAATCTGGCAAAGGTAGTTGTTGCATATTTTTTTTATCTGTAGATGTTCAGACAATACTTTAGGATTGCCATTTTATTCTCACATTATCTTGTGGAAGGTTTAGGGTTTTTTAAACCTGCTTTTAGCTTTCTCATATATTTCAGTACAATGTGAAATAATACTGTTACTATGACTACATACAGTTTATAAACCACATTAGTTCATTCTTAAGATGTTTGCTCCAAGAGGTATGAATGTCAATCTATAGAGTTCTAATTTATCACAAATAACTAGTTATTAGTTATCTTGATTCTATTTAAAGGTTTAAAAAAAAAAGTATTAGGTACCCTTCTCTAAAGTGATCAGGATTCTAATTTAGAAAGAATTATATTTTTTCTAGAGGTTTTTCAGAGCCCAGTATAATTCAGATTTTGCTCCCTTCTTTAAAGATTGCTGAACTTCCTGCTTATATTCTTTTGTTTTCCATCCTTGCATCTTGCTTTGCTTTTCAAAAATGGAGTATTGCAAAATGCACACACTGATCGGCAGATGCTGTTCCACTCAAAGCAAGTCTGTAAAGAAATTTGCTTGCTCTAGAAAACACTTTGCCTTCTGCAACCACAAGAGGTACTCATAGCCTTCATTTGTTCCAGTATTTTCAACAGCTTTTACCTTTGTCTATTGTTGGACTTGAGGAGACACTAATGGACAAAAGGATACATACCAAAATTTAGACTTTACAGCTTTGTTTGAAATGGAGAGGAAGTTAGCCTCTTATGTTAAAGCACTAGTTTGTCACCTGTACAGTCAAACAATGGAAGAATAGATAGAATTTATGCCTTTACGGGACGTGGATTAGAGGTTTGTTATTAACTAAAATGAGCATGGACTTTCCTTCTTAAAATTAAGGAAATTATTTTCAAAAGCCAGTACTCTAACAAGACACTGAATGCTCAAATGGAGATCTAGTGATCCATCTATACTATATTCTTTTTGCCCTCTGAATCCATGCCATTAATATAGCTTAGATAGTTAATACTGCCTCCTGATAATTTTCTTATTCATATTTTTAAGCTTCTATTCTAAAATGTCACCAGTCTTCCTTCTAGTGCAGTTCTCTCAAGAACACTGAATTGGGGGGGGTGGGGGGAACACAGTTCAAGGTTTTTTGGCTCAGCTCAGAACTTGAAGGAACTCGCATATATCTCTGAGCTTTCTATCTACTTGGCTGAGGGACAAAAGTGTTACTGTACCTAATACCAGTTCTTTTAGGCAGCTGCTGAGATATCAAATTAAGTATTGATTAAAAAGAAATCATCTCATTTGATGATGTCTAGTCCTTTTGTGTGAGAAATGACACAATTCTTCTGATGTTTAAAAGAATGTATTAGAAACTAATATGATGTTTCATATTTCCTAGTTGTATGCTCATTCTATGATTTGTGCAGACTTCCATATTGTTATTTACCACTCTACTACAATCATATGGTTCAATAGGGATTTCCTATAAAAGCTGTGGTAGGATCTCTCTGTTCCTATGATCTGTGATATTTCTGAGCTTTATTATGAAAATCTTAATAAAATTTTAACTTACTCTCATATTCATTCTTGCAGGTTCCTTGGGTATATGGAACTTCCACATCCGCTTCCCCCTTACACGAGGAACTCTCACTAGGCACTGAACAAGAAACACAAACACCAGGACCTGAATCAAGACACTTGGCTAGAAAGAAAAGGCAAGTTAGGGGTGTTTTGTTTTGGTACAGAACCAAGCTAGTACTCAGTCCTCCTCCTGCTCCCTCCCTTGCCCTGTGCATGACCCCTCCTCCCCCCCCCAAAAAAAATTTTGTTTTTTTCTTTTCGGTTGCAAGACAGTTAGATCAGTTTTAATAGAAATCTTTTGTTTCTCCTAACTGGCGTGTGTGTGTGTATGTGTTCGTATGTGTATTTATAATGACATTTACACAGCTTTAACTTAATCCCATAAAAATGTAGTCACATAAAAAGTGACCTGGAATTAAATGAAGTAATGATTATCTTCAATTGTAATTTTTTTGAGAAGAAATGAAATGTGTTGCATCCACTTTCTGTTTTAGCAGATATGAAAACTTTCTCACAGATTCATTTGAAGAAGAGTTTGTTTCCCCCAGAAAGACAAAAGAAAAGTTATCTGAGCAAGAGCTACATGAAATATCAGAAAAACTTTCTCACAGATTAAATGAACTAGATTTAGTAAGTGACAATCTCTTCTTTATGGTATCAGAGCAATCTAGCCTTGGTAACAATTCTGGAAAACAAGAATGTAAATTAAGTATTGATTAAAAGGAAATCTGCAATTAACATCAAAGTTCTAAATTTTATTGCATGACCTACTGAAGCTGATGCAAAAAAAAAAAAAAATCTATTCAATAGATGTTAAAGAGAGCTTTGAGTGAGCATACCAGAGAAGAGTTGACAGATGAAGACAACCTTTCTCAGCACAGTGACAGTGTCATGGATTATCGTAGAAGGAAAGCTCAGCTAGGTAACCATTTTTTTTCTCATGGTGTACTTAAGTATTAGGATGGAAAGGAACATCCACAAAACTTTTCTTTCTTTTTTTTTTCTTTTTTCTTTTTTTTTATTTTTATTTTTTAAATTCATGTAAAACAGATGCATTGACCTGATCGATATTTTACCAGAACATCTTTGTATTGTGCTAATTCACCTGCATTTTCTCTCTTGGATCCAAACCTGAGCAACAGTAACAGAATTACAACCAACTTCCCATTTAACACCCAAATAATTATGGTGAAATTTTACTAGAAGTAAAAGGTAGTGAAAAATGTACAGAAATTAGGTGTAAAATATAGAACACACTGAGAACTCATTGACAGTACTGTATGAGCCTAAAAACAGGGCCTGTTCACAATACACTATTTTTTTCTGTACTGAACAGAGCATGGACATCTAGGTATCTTAGTGTGCACTGTGTGTGTTGGTGATAATATGATTATATAACCATGCTATATATAAATAGACTAGCCTAAAACTATCATGACTTGATCTATTCCACATGTGCAACACTATATTACAAGATGGAGGTCTGGTGTTTGTAAACCTGGTATATAGATGGTGTCTGACCTTCAGATGGTCTTGCTGCCTTTTGCTTTCCCATCTTGGATATCTCCTGGCACTTCTGCTATCACACAATCCAAAAAAAATAGGGAACTTTGGACAGGGATGACTTTGAAAATAAAGCTTTAGCTTTTTATGAATTAGTTTGTACTGAACTTTTCCATTCTTCTGCTGTAGAGAAATCTGGCTAGTAATTTTTCCTTATATTTGGCTGGAGGGTTTTTTTTGTTTCAAGTTAGATACTCACCAAAGCACTTACCTCTCCTTACAGATACACCATATCTAAAAAAGTACCCAAACAGGCCACGATCTCTTTCTCCATCTTCACCTCCATCTCGGCATCAACTTTCTTTGGAGTTGCAAGATAGGTTTTATAGAGGTGGAAAAGGCCAGATGGGGAAAATACGCAGCCAACTGCAGAAAGAAATGGATGAAAAAAGACTAAAAGCAAAGGTAACTTCTAGGTTAGACTTATTAGTTATTCTTACCAAAACTTACACTAAAAAGGTTAAAACGTAAATGCTTTTACTTATTGGTGGTGTTTGACTCACTCCATGAATTTTGTAATCTTGTACTTATAGACTGCTGAGAAAAGATGTAGATCCCAAATTTGAGGAGGGATACAGGGAAGAGAGGAAAAAAAATGAAGATGTTACTTTGACATGTAGGGACCCACCTGAACTGGTTAACTTTTCTGTAAAATCCAAGCAAAGTCCTGTTTTTATTTTCTAGCTTGTAACTAAAGCCTATGAAGATGAATTAAGAATTTATGAAGCTAGAGAGAGGCTTAGGCTCTCCAAGCTCAGAGAAAAAGCCAAGGAAATGGTATGTCATGCACTACAGTGATGGTGTTTTTTTTTTTTTTTTTAATGTGTTCTGTCAAGGCATTGTGGATGTGTTTGGGGGGTACAAAAGTACATTAAATTCCATTGTCATAGTTATTTAGAGTTGTATATGACACAAGCTACTGAGGTGGTAAACAGGAGGACAGCTTTTTCTGAGGTAAGTAGAACCCAAGGACAAGCAGTTTAAGAGTCCAGCACTTGGGTGTATTATTCTTAGGGATAACTTTATGGCTGTGCTTATCATATCAAGTGAGAACTTCAAGACACTCTCATTTAGAAGTAAAGCTAAGTGAATAAGTAGATAATTTCCATGGATAGGCCTAAACTTTATATGATTTTAAATTCAGAAAGCAGTATTAGTGCTTTGTTCTATTGTAAATGTCTGTCCAAGAAAAGTCTGAGTTTGAGAAACTAGCTGTTCAGATGAGCACTTCTTCACCTCCAAAAACAACTAGATTAATAAGATTGGATCCTCTAGTGTAGTGCAGGCAATAGTGTTTTACACTGTCAGTCTGTTCTTTCTATGATTTATTTAAGCACTTTAAAAATTATTTAATGTTCTTAATCTGGCAAAGAGGTTCTCACTAATTCCTTGCTGTTCCAAGCAACAGGTAAGAAACATAAGCTGAAAGGCTATGTCATGCCAATGTGGGCTCTGCTATCTATTTTTGTGCAAGAGTGGTCCATAGACTGTTGATGTAGTGCTGCAGAAGAACTGAGGTTATGCAATAGTGGGCTTTAACCTTCATTTAAACCCTGACCTGTATTTGGTAGAATGAGAATTTGGACATACTGAATTTGGTTCTCTGGAAGGCTAAAATAAAGTTTCAAAGCCATTTTTACTTTCTGATATCTAAACTATGTGATCTATCAGTCTTCCCCCTTCTCATACCTGTCCTCCATCTGTTTTACATCTGCTCCTAAGGAACAAGAATACAAAGAAAACATCTTTAAAGAACCTCCAAAAATGCCTCAGCCAGTGAAAGTTTATTCTAGAAAAACCACACCTCGGAATCCCAAATACAGCCAGTGGATTCCAAAACGAGGGACTACGAAGCCAAAGAAAGCAGCTCCAAGTAAGAACTGCAAAACTATACTTGGTGGAAAACTGGCATCCTTTGAAAGCATGTGTTGAACTCCAAGAATAAAGGCATCAGTCCAACATATACCAGTCAGCGCTAGCATTTTCCCCTTCTTATGACCTTCATATGTCTGGGTTTTTGTTAGGGAAGATAATGCTTTAAGTAAATGCAAACTACTAACGTACAATTCAAAACTGACCCATTTGCTAACTCCTTAAAATCATTTGGATTATTTTCAAGGTCTGTTTCCATTACTGCTACTCTTATGCTTGCTCCCTTACATTCTGAGCTCAGTCTTTATTTTTTTTTTCAGAGCATATATTAGTTTTAAAATTAGACCTCTAGCTTGTGTGGGTTGGTGCTGACCCTTGTGAAGGTAGTAGCAACTGACAGATTGAGATCCATTTTCTGCCTTTCAACTACTTTGGTGGGGAAAGACTCTGCCATTGCAGTACTAATGCTGCCACTGATTTTGCTGAGCAAGTGATTTTGTAAGAACTGCGAACAGTTACAGGCAGTTACAGCATTCTGCAGGCTTATCTGTAAGTTCATGGCATAATAACAGGTACATATTTTTCAGTATTTAGAGGGTATATACTTAATAAATATGCATTTATTTCCTCTCCCCTTTATCTTTTCTTGCCATAAAGATACAGTAGGAATGAGCTAGTTGTTCGCAAACAAGTCTACTTTCCACCTGTTTACTTGACCTGGATCTGTCACCACTGCTGCTGTACTGGTGTTATTTTAAGTTGCTGCAGCCAGTGAGAGACAGTGAGATAGAAATCACTGTCTGAACCCTTTGAAAAAAGGAGGGGAATACTTGCCTGAATTGGATCAAATACAAAGGCAGGGGGGAACTGACCTTGAGCTATAAAAGGAATTATTCAGGTGGGGGGTGAGAATCCATACTTACTTGGGACCACTTTGTCAGCTGCTGTACTGACACAGCAATGCTATGCCCTGCTGGATTTAGCCTGATATCATATAATAGCATGTTGGTTATGTACAAGATTCAATCTAAAATATTTTGGAACTGAGTCCGACACTGTCTAAAAGAATTTACCATTAAATGTGCTCTCCAGGAATTTATTGTTTACATCTGGCTTTACCTTGCAGTGAAAGTAAAAGATGATGACCTCCTATTTCTGCTACTGGAAGAATTTCCCCACCTGCATATTTCCCACCATACCATGAATAAAATGTGGCAGCAGCAGCTTGCACAGATTGAACAACTTAAGGCAGCTTCTGGCAAAGAAAAAACTAGAGTGAAACTCCAAAATGAAGTGAGTGTTCTTATTTTTACTGCTTAGCTTCAGCATGGACAGTACCTCTGATGGAAGAGTAGTAGGCCTCAGTTTTCATTAGATAATAAAAGCATCATAACTGGTTGTTTATGCAGCATAGGTACATACAGCTGAAGCACAGTATGAGAGGATGATTATACCCCAGCTTTGAGACAGACCATGGATACTGTTTTTCCTTAAACTAGCATATCCATTACAAATATGCCTTTAGTTTCCTTCATTCTAAGGACTTTGCTAAGAATGTCATCAGTAGCATGGACAGACACTTTATGGCTTAAAATCTGAACAAGCTCAGTTGACAACATGCTTTATCTCTAGCAAAGATTTGTTTATATTACTGCAGCCCTAGGTTTTACAGACTCTAATTTAAAGAGGTCTTGCACCACTTGGTTCCGTTTTCTGACAGGCTATCATGTACAACTACAGAGAGTAAAGTTGAGCAAAAATAATAAATTCTTGAGATTGTGGGGGGAGGAGGGGAAATACTTTCTTCCTAGGACAACATGATTAGTTAGAATAGAGATGTATGTATTTAGACACTTGTTCAGATTTGCATTAGCCACTTGAATGTAGTGTCCATCTTCTATACTAGTTTTTCTCTACTGCTTAGGATCACTTTTTTTAAGCATTTGGAAGCTTAAGTCCTAGTTCTGAAACAGTTTTATAGTTGAAAAGTTGATGAATTTTTGTATGTCACAGGTGCTTTATGCCTGGTAACTTTCTACTGCTAAACAAATACTTAGCAGACATGAACATTGCCCTTCTACTAAAATAACTATGTAAAACTTTGCCCTGCAGAATGATGAAAGAAAAAAAATTTATTTTTTTTTTAACCTCCAGGTTCAACAAGCCCTGAAAAAGCATGAACTTCTTGTTGACATCATTAAAAAAGATCAAGATCATAACAAGAGACTGGTATGTTCTTTGAAGGTTATCACATTATGAAACTTTCATATTGAGTTAGCTGAATACAAATTCCCTGACCAATGAGAGTGGCTGCTTATTTTTTATGACAGTATTATGCCTCTTGAGTAGCTCTGGTCTCAAATGCCATGCAGTATGTTTGTTGTATGGCTACTGAGGTCATGAGAATGAAATATTATTATTACATTGCACTATTGCTATAAAAGTATAAACAAATCCTGAGAAAATGCAAGGACAAAAAGCAAGTCAGCCTCCTGGTGTTACTGTTAAACACTAGCCACCAAGGCAGTGCTTAATTATATAGCTCTGCTGGTGCACCACTTTGCTAAATCAGTGACTAAAGCTTCAAACTGTAAATCCAGTGTACAACTGCAGCAGGGAGAAGCTCTTTAGGAAATAACTATTTACTTAGTAAAAATTGGCAAAGCTTTGTGTGAAACAATACATACAGGAAGCTCAGTCTTATGGCTATTATTCTCCATTTAGCAAGAATTTAAGCAACGCATCTATCGACAGAAATGGGCTCAAAACAAAGTCAGAGAGAAACGCCAGCAAATTGCTCGAGCCAGGAAATACTATGAAGATTATCGGGTTCAGTTGCGTGCCAAGATGATGAGGGCCAGGACACGGGAAGAAAAGGTAGGTAAAAGATGTCTCATCTGCAGGTGTGGAATTCTAGCTCTATGGTAGTTCAAATAATGGTACAAGGAGACAGAGGACAAGTTAAGTAAACAAAACATAGGAGCCAGGATTAAGTGGTTGGTCAGCCAAGTCCTAGATAAAAAGATTCCTTCTTTGGAAGCACTGATGCAGTTCAGGGCAGTCCACTGTAAAATAAGAAAGGGTTCCTGCCAGGTTGAAGGGAAGGAGAAAAAGGGTCAGGTATCAGTATGGAAAGAGGGCTGACAGCAAGAGAAATTAGGGGAAGGAGTTTTCAGAAGCAGCAGGATCAAGTTGTTCCTATAGGTTCTAGCCAAAGAATCATCAGAATAGTCCCTTAAAGCGATTAAAAAGACAGTTTTATTTGCTCATGTTTGTTAAACAAAGTAGACTTTTTGACAGTGATATCCCCATTAGTGATGCACATTAGAACTAAGGAGAGAGAAGTAAGACTTCTCTTAACTCTTAGCACATTACATTTTGCAAAAATAGATGCACCATTCTCACATTTTATAATTCAGGCCTAGATGGTCAGTGATCCATTATTAGTGATTTGAGAACTATTTGCCTCTAGCTGCAAAGGCGGCATAGCTAAGAAGCATTCTTTTGTATGAAGAGAAAAGCCTGAGTACAGACTGGATTTCCAGGGGTCACAGTGTAAAAAGACTCTAGCCTGTATTGTTGGGTCTTCAAAAGTATTTTTAAAACTTATATCAATACACATGTGCTATTCTAGTCCCTTCCTTATACACCTGACTGAACTGACATAAGAACTTACTCATTTGGCTGGAGTTCTGAAAGGTATTACAGATGCAGCTCAGCTATGGACACACCACCATTACTAGATACCTAAACATCTACTTTTTTTCATGGTCAGTGATCTGTCTTCCATGTAATGACCTGTTTATCAGAATGTAGCTGAAAAAGAAGTGTATAACTAAAGCATCTTATTCAAATGAAGCAGGTTATTGTAAGCCTTATTATTCAGTAATGTTAGTGTTTCCAAAAACTGTCAAGCTTTGGTAACTTTCTGGGCAATTTTTATGCTGCATATTTTTAATTGTTGCCAGATATTCAAAAAACTTTTTGAAGAAGGCTTAGAAATTCAGAAGCAAAGACTGAAGGACTTGAGAACATATGCTCAAGAGAAACGTGCTGAGCAAAGGAGAGAACATCAGAATGAGGTGGAGTCTATGGAGAACTATTACAAAGACCAGGTAAACTTGATCTGCATCCAAGTCAGTTATGGGTAACTTGTTTTCTTCACAAAAAATCCTTTTGTTTTCTTTAATTAGTTCTAACTCAAACATTTGTTATGCTTAGTTTTCCATGCTAGCAGAAGCTTTATCTCAAGAACGCCAAGAAATCCAAACCAGAGAGAAAGCACAAGCCCAAGTAAGTATTTTTAATTTTGTGTATGTGTGTTTTCTCTCTGGGTGTTGTGGCTAATCTCTGTTTTCTTTAGATGCTGCGGAAAACAAAAAGAGAACTGAGATCAAAGATGGAAAAGGAAATTCAGCAACTGCAGACAATGATAATGCAAAATGATGAGGATACCTTTTTTCAAGAACTGGAAGCAGACAGACTGAAATCTAGACTTCAGATGGCTTCCTTTCAGTACAGCAAAAGCTCATCCTTTTAGGACTTGTGGTAAATATCTCTGCAGTTCTCTTTCTGGGTAAGATGAGGGGAATTCTTAAGAGAACTGCCATAACTGGATGGTGTGTAGCTACTATGCTGTGAAGTACCTGTCTGTCATCTTGACATGTCAAAGATACAGAGCACTTTTATGATAACCAATAAAATTTTACCTTTTTTACAAGACTGGGATAATGTTGAGTTTAACGTGTAGGTAAGGAGGAAAGTCAATGTGTTTCAGTGAAGCAATCAAAGTGATTACTTGTGTAACAGTTAAATACTGAAACACTTACACTGTTGTGTTGGTTTTATTGCTTAAGTAAGTTTTAAGAAAAAATAAAACACTCTTAACTAGAAACAATTAGATTGAAAAGCCACTGAGGACAAAAAGAACTTTAAAACATTGTTGGTTCAAGTTTCTGTTGGAAGGGCTAATTAGAGAGTGACTACAATGAAAGTGACTAAAGAGTAACTTTTATTAAAACAATGGAGGGCTCCCTGTTCTACACAGTGTTTAAATTTGTGATTAAGATGCTGTTTTGTGTGTGTTGGCTGTTTATAGCAAAGCACATAAAATACTTTATGCTATGAACGCACTTGGAAAATTTGAAATAGAAAACAATGAAAATTATAATTTGATAATTAAGCTACAAGAACTGAAGCCTTGGAGGGGCCTGTAGACAGCACTCCTAATTATTGGGCAGGGCGTATGAATATCATTCCTAACTCTCAGCAACTTTTTTGCAGTTACTACTGGGAGGAGCTGAAAGTTGTGTTTTCAAAACTACATAAACTCAGACAAACATGCAGTGTTTTACTTCAGTTGATCTATTTCAAAAGGGAGTCATGCTAATGCTACATTACAAACACACAGGCAATAACAGCTTATCAAATAGATTACCATATTGTGTTTTAGAGTTACATGATTTGGACTAAAGCAATCCTGTAAGACTGTAGTTGCATTTAGCTTTCTCAAAAATATGTACTTTTTAATTTTTAGGATAGGGTAGATTAGTGCTAGTTCTGTCAGCGTAAGAAGTTGAAGAAAACAGATAAATCCCAAAATTCAACTTTTAGCTCTGTTAAATCAGAGGGCTAGCAGAGGGCGTTGAGAAGAGGTACTGTACCTATCTTTGCAGAATCATCTACTGCTATGAAAATATACAGTCCAGTAGAAAATTCAGGTTTCAGCTGGAACTCTTCAGCAGCCATGCATTATGGGTCCTAAGAAATGCAAATATGTAATGGTGAGTATTTAACAGACTGAGCAAATTACTAATTAAGAGAAGAAAACATACCAGTAATGAGCATTACTAATCATCAGTTTGTCTTTATGTAAAACCCACTACTGGTATATTCTGCTTGACAGAATTGGACACCTTAGTTCCTCAGTAATGAGGAGAGAATATTTAGCAACTAATTTAAAACAAGCTCCAGTAGAAGAGTTCTTGCTTAAAATGGCTTTCTTCCATATTGGATGGAGTGTGCAAAGCGATATATTTATATCAGAATTCTATACTATGCATATACAACAGTAAAACCCTGCCATGAGGTGGTGTCTCTAATGGAACCAGCAACAAACTCCATGGATTAAAGTCTCATGCATGTTTTTAAAAAAAGTGCTAGGCAGAAGAGAACAGCAGCTGGAGATGCTTCCTTGACAGATTAAACAAAACAGTTGGTAGTTAGAACATGATATACTGCACTTAGACTTGCTTTTACGAGTGAGTGAGTGTGTGTTTTTGTTCTCACAACCACTTCCAAGGAGTTGCTATAAAACAGGCTAATTCCAAGCTAAGTTTATTACATTTAACGATTGTTCACTAAATTTACCTTACCTTTTTTTTCTTCCTCTGAGGAAGTGGGTTAGCTTTGCTGAATTTTGAGAGAAGACATTCGTTTGCTAACAGTGAGATGGTCTTCTCTGGGACATGGGTATCCCACCCACGACATGAAAGTTGTACGCAAAAGGCACCTTTTCTGTTTTACCAGGACACTTAGCACAATCCTTAAGGTATGTAACAACATGTAGAAAGACACCAGTAGTTTAAGTATCTTCTCCTGTAACAAAGTTGAGTTACTCAAAACTCCTGATGTTACATTTTAAAGTAAATATTAAATAAAAAAAAACTTAACACTTTTTAAACCATTGATGCTGTGAGTGTGCAAACAGCATACAATTTATTGCTCAACTTCTGCATGGGTACATACATTAAGTATTTAAAAACCATTTTATACAGATTTTTTTTGTTGTTGTTAAAGCTCATGTAACAGCTGGGTGAAAATACATTGATATCAATGCTAAAACTCTGTAATAAATACAATGGAAAAGATAAACTAAGAACAGTCAGTTTGTGGAGGAGCAATTACACTTGTATAAACTAATTACGACTACAGACAAAGCTCTAAGGATGTGGTAGAGCTAGAAACCTACTAGATAGTGTAAAGTACAACAAATGGCACCTGTTAACTATATGGTGCAGTTTAAAATCTGAAGCAACTGGAGCATGCTACATTAAGCTGTATAATGCATACTTATGATATAGAAGCAAAGCTTTTACTTCCATCAATGCAGCCAGTTTAAACGCACCAGAAGTTTAATACAGATGTAGTGTTGTAGAACAAGAACTTAAAAACAGGTTGGTGTGCTCTGGACTTTAGTACAACAAAAATTTGGTAAAAATAAATCAGTTTAGGGAAACTGAAACTATGTGCAAAAAAAAATTAGAATACATACTGTACAAAGCACCATTACAAAACTCTTTACACCGAGAAATTAAATCCTCTGAAACTCAACTGTGTACTGTATATTTGAAATCTACAAAAGTCACTGTTCATAATTAAACATTCATAATGAAAAGCAACAGCATAAAACAATGATGTGACATCTTTCTAAAACAACTAAAGACTGGATAAAGTAAAATCCAGTCAGAGGGATATGCTGAAATAAATATTCACATTAATCATGGGGTGAAAGTCCAAGGTTAAAATGCAATATTAGGCTTAGCACCTTTTTGAGGGGAAAGTAGCTGACATGATCTTGAAATAAAATTTTGTAAAGAAATTAACCCTTTAACATTTTTTTCATAAATGTCTGACTAGATGATGAGGTGCTTCAGTTAAAGCTCTCAGTCATTAGAAAGGTAGAAAGGCACTCAAGATATTTGATATATTCATTCTCATCTGTCAGCTATGGCTAGTCAAATGCAGATTTGTCTAGTTTTGCCTATTACATATTAAATTAACAATATTTACCTTGTGGCGATTAAAATTCTCTATGCCACACCAAAACATTTGATAGAATAAACAGATGTACTACTAAGGCTGCTGTGAAAATGAACAGTATTTATCAGCTCATCTATGCTCTGTTTTCTGCAGATCTCACCTCTTCCCTCCTTAAGAGTGGCCATAACTGTGTGTTCAATAAATTTACCAGCTTAAGTAAACTGACAGGGAGAAGGTTCCTGGGAGGTGTGTACAGATGACATGGTTAGGAGACACCACTGTGACAGTCTTTAAATAGTGCTGAAGTAGGCCGTCTGGTGCAGAGAACAGCATACCTTCCCCATGGAGTCACCTAACTGAGCCCTGACTTCTCCCAAAAGCTGGATCAAACCGGATTTTACCGAGAAAAGGTGCTTTCACAATCAGGGATGCTGAAAAAGCCTTACAGCCATAGCCTGAGTAAGAGCAGAACAAGATCGCTTGCACAACACTGGGCTTTCTATCCTGTGAACAGTGGTCAAAAGAACCTAGTCTCTGAAAAGAGCAATTCATGTCACACCTCCAAACTGGAAGGAGTGAGAAGAGGTCTTTGGGAGTGTCTAAAGCAGTGGTCCCAAACCACAGGCAGCAGTACTAAGAAAGAAACACACTGGGCAACATTCTACTTTGCTCTCCCAGGCAACCTGAACAAGTGTGGTGATAGCTTCTCTGGTAATATTAGCTGAAAACCATGGAAGAAAAGGTACCAGCCATTTTAAATGAGTGCAACAGTCCCTTGAAATGAAGAAAAAAGGGGCCTGATATATTTCAAGGCCCGGCTGTCAAAGCAAGCTTCTTGGCTTTATGTTTACACCCCTATGTAGCCTCATGTCTGCAGCCAGCTCAGACTGGGAAGCAAGTCTTTCAGAACAAACCTTCCAACAACAGCTGTACAAAAAAATAAAATTAAATGAACATGTGGATTTGGCTCACCAGATTCTTACCACAATTCTGCAAAAGTAGTTCATTGCCCACTATTCTAATACACAACATCCAGTAGTAGTTTACTCACTGTGGCAGTCAGATTTGGCAGAACAAAATTAAGTTCAAGCTCCATAGAAGAGAGAGAAAATCAGCTAGCTCACTGTGTAACTTACGCTGCAAAATGGAACAGCTGTTTCTATCCCGTTCTTTTATAGTTATTTCAAGACTCCTGACTTTCTTCTCATCGGCAGTGTAAAAATAGTGCACATTTGATGATTTATTGTAACCTAAGAAACACAACACTGATTGGAAAAAGCTACCTATTCCAAATATTCTCACCATTGAGAATACCACTGTCCATTGAGTAGACTGGTATAGCTACACACCATGAGCAGATCATACAGATGTTAACTGAGAATCCCCAAATTTCAGAATTCAGTTCCCTCTACTGGTAGTGCATTTTAATCCCCTTTGAATATATCAGCCCATGTTATAATTCATATATATACTTAATTCCATCCCTACAATCAATAAATTATGTGCTCTGAAAACCTCATTTTCAAAGCACATTGCATGTATTTCAGTTAATACACCTTTTTTAGTTTTATCACAATTTTTCCTTAGATGTAAGTTAAAACCACATGTCACGAGCAGCTAGACAAAGATTAAAACATTTTTTACCTGATAAATCTTTAGCATCAACAAATACATAATGTGATTTGGCTGCATTCAAACAAACTTTGGTTGACTGGACAGGATGGGTTCTGAAATGAACTGCTGACAAGCTTCTGCTGGGAAGTATCACCCCATCAGCATGCTTAAAAACTTGAAAGATGCAGTGATAAATTTACAGTCAAAAGCAACAAAAAATACTCTTGACAGATTTGTTACAAAAATGCTGTTTAAAAAAAACCCAAAGTGTTTACCATTCATTAAAAAGGTCTCTCCCACATATTAACACAAGTACTGTACCAAATACAGTTTGTGCCACTCAGACTAGAAATTTTGTTTTAAGGAATCTGACAAATGATATAAATAGGACTCTAAAACATCATATTTCTAATTCATGCTTGAAAAATATAAAAAAGCCCCCTGTGGTAACATTTAAGTTGAATTTACATTGCAGAATATAACGTTTTACTATAAGAAAATGCAGTTAACATGTAAGTGGCTTTAATTAAAAAGATTAATGACTCTTTCAGCCAATTTTATGCAAAGTTAGAATAATCCAAAATATTTTTTCCAAAAAATAGCAGGTATAGATGCTGTTCAGTATCTTACACTTAAATCAGGCTGAAACGTGACTTGTACCGACTGCTGAAGTTGTGTCTTGGTATCTGAGAATAGAAACCAGGTAGGCAAATATAATAGATTACCTTTTACAAAAAATAGTAGTCTTTAAGTATAGAATACTGCTTAACAGTTGAAATGTAGAAAAGTCAGCATTCTGTATGTTCAAGATATTAGTTTTTAATAGCAGCTGAATGATTCTATGGCAAGAGCCACAGAACCTATTTTCTTGAAAGAAAAAAAAATAATCCAAAGTTGTCCTTTCCCTCACAGTGTCCTAGTGTAGAAAAGGGAAAGTTTCCTGTATTTCAAGCATTTCTTGAGTCTTGTCTGAGGGAAGGGCTTTCTGGCTGACAGGAGTATAAATAGAGTCTCAGGTAAGCCTGTGAAAAGTCATTCCACAGCAAACCCACATGTTTCTTCAATGGCAGTTAGCAGCTTCTCATATAGCTTGTCATAGCTTTCGTAGGGAGGAATGTCTATTCGGTTAAAGCTGTGAACAGAAAGCAAAAGTTTCAACTATGTAGAACTTAAGCCTCATGCAGCAAAGTATGTTAGAAGTAAGTTAAAGGATAACCTTTAAACAATGACAAAGCAATACTTAACAAGGCCAAAAGAACTTCATATAAATAAAAGCGATCTGTAGTTTTTACATCATTACTAATCTGTAATGGATAGCATTTATTATCTGAGGGGAAAGAAGAAAAAAGAACAATGCTTATAATATACAGGTTGCAAACTAGCCTTAATCTGAATTTTGCAACAGAGACCTGAAAAGAAGTCTTACCAGGTATGAGCTTTCGGCAAATTATTAGTGCTGGCATCAATTTGGTGTATTGTAAATAGTCGTGGACCTGCAGCACCTGCCAAAAAGAAAAAAAAAGAAAAAAGAAAAAGAAAAAAACAAAAACTCTACTACTACTGTATCACATAATAGGAAATTGCTTCATTGCACTATAATTTTTTTTAAAAAAGGGACTAAGTCAAGAAAAAGATAAACTATGCATAAAGAAAGTTGAAACTGTATAAGCAGGTAGGAAAAAACACAGAAAACTCTCTTAATGCTGATCAGATTGCCTCCCCCATGATAACAGTGAAGTTATTTAAACTAGTGAAAGATATACAAGAGCAAAGCATTGATAAGGAACAGTAAAACACCTGATTTACACAGCATACTATAGTTTTAACAGTTTTAATTTTTCTCACTTGGGAAAATGCAACTTATGCAGCTGTATCTATCCCTGTGTTGGCCAATTCTAATCAAATTGGATAGAGAGTCTCGGACACTAACTTTTCATAATTTTGTACATTTATTTAGCTGCACAGAGTTCTCCTTAATATCTCTGCTAAAGGAAAGTCTACACCATACCAGTCTTTAAGACTTAGCACACACTGAAGAATTCACAAAGGTAAAAGGAAAGAGATTATGAATGCCCTAACATTGGCAAAGCTGGAATTTATGCCCAGGTAGACAGACATTAGAGAATATAATCCTCAGGATTAGACTTTCTTAAGGGGACTCTTTACTGTCAAATAGGAGTGTGAACTTGTACTGCAGTGTTAGTGTAACTCAGCTAGAAACCTCTCAATCTCCATGTCCAAATCTGCAGGAAAGCAAGCTTCATCTGTTCACAAAAACGGTTATACTAAAAATATCAGTGCAGATGAAATCATACTGGTATTATTTCCCATACTCAAAACAGTGGACTCCACTACAGTAACAGTATTCACAACAATAGTAAGGTTAATACTACTTGTAACTATTCCAAGGCAATTATTAGTTATAAAAGTCAATCAAGTCCTTCCATCCTCCCCATTATTACTTAAGCACTTAACACTGAAAGTACAGTACTATGCATAAAAATAACCAGGGCCTTTAAGGCCTCAATATTCCTGAGCATCTAGTCCTCCTGAACATTTTACAACTAAAGAAAAGAAGATGAGTGCTTCTAGCTTAAGGAGAGATGAAAAGGAAGAAAAACTGACTTCTATAGTAACTGTTCTATGCAACAGTTCTGCGAAAAAACACGGAATGTGTGTTCTGTTGGAATCAAATCTTTCCACCTGCTGAAGTGCTTTATGGCCAATGTTTCCCCTGACTAGTTTTCTCCCAAATTGTGAGAGGGTAAAATAGGGTAACTTGTGTGTGTGTGTGTGTGTGTGTGTGTGTGTTAACATAGCAGCATGGATTGCAGTCAGTTGCTGCAATAGAGACACAGAGCTTCAGCTAGGGTTCAGAAGACTGGTGGGCAATTAAGGAGATCATTTCTGATTCCTGAGCTGCTTGTGATTATGTGGCTCCTTCAGTAAGAGAAGTCAGCATTACTAAAGTCCCTCTGCTGTTAAGGTCACAAGAACACTGCATGTTGGTGTTGTCTGATCACAAAGCTGTACAAATGATGAGGGACTGCAAAATATGGAAATTAAAAGACTTCCAGAAATCAGGGAAGAGGACCACGCTAGAATCTCCCCATGATCAGAACTTTCTACTAGAGGAAAGTACCTAATTGAAACAAAAGCATTTACAGCTGAATCACAGCACAGTGAACAAATTCTAAGAAAAGACTTTCTGGGATTACTATTCATCAGATCATTAAAAATCCCTTAAAAAAAATTACAGACAACCAGCTTTATTTTTAGCTAATGTTTACATGATGTGTCCTATTGCTTCCTCCAGGTACAGACATTTGCAGTTAGTTCTGGAGAAATGTTACCTTGTAATGCCTTGAAGCCCTGCAGAGGCACTCTGGATGAGCCAGTCACAAACTGGAGCAGTCGTGCTCTCCTTTCTTCATCAAAAAACTCCACAGCTTTCCAGAACCATTTCACAATGTTGCTGTCTGGGGTACAGTGTTTTAACCTAGTGTTTGCCTTCCAGTCGTTAACATCAATTTTTCCAAGTCCACAAATGATGAGCTGCGAATTTAAAACATAACTAAGTACTTCATCAGTTATCAAAATAAACAAATGGTTTTGCAGCTTGACAGAAAATGTTAACAGATTCTGAAGATCAACAGGCAGTTTTTATCCTATCACTAATCTTAATCAATGCAGAAATATATATATATTTTTAACATTTTTTACCTTTATGCGAAATTCAAGTTGCCTCAATTCAAATAAAAATTTCAGACATTTCATAAACTTATATGAAAGTGTCTGGTCAACTACCTACTGGTAGCACAGATCCTGCCCTTCAACGCTGAGTGTGTATGTGTGACTGCCACTTGAATGCAATACATATTTCTGAAGTGTAGGTAAGGATATAATTTGGCTCATCCAACTCTGGACTGCAAAATCCTTTTATTTATTATTATTTTATCTTTTATTGTTGCCATGTCTACGCATGTAATACAAATCAGATTTTTCTTCCCCTGAAGATCTTCTAAATCTAACTTCTAAATGAAGATCAACAATTGACTGGTTTAAACTCAATGGGGATTTGACTATAAAGTTATTTTCTTGTGACTAAGAATAGCAGACCTCCCTCTTTGTATTCTGCATCTGCAAAATGATTCTAGGTTTACAATATGGCCAGCTCACCACTGCTGAACAGGAACATTCAGGATACAACAGCAGTCAGCAACACTCAAGTAACAGGGAACAGAAGAAAGTATGAATAATCTATTTTGTAGCCATTTTATATGGCAAAAAGAAAAAAAAAGATCAGCTCTGCAGCTGACAGACTGTATTAGATTTCAACTTTAAAAACAAGTTTGTGATCTATGGGATTTGTTTTGAGAGGCTATTGTTTGGACGCCAATCTTGACAGTTTGTAGCAGTTTGTAGTTGGTGACAGCACCAGATAGCACCTTTCTTTGTACTGTATTTGCAAGGCCAATTTAGTTTGATGTAATGTAACTCAGCTCTGCAAAACCACATAGCTGCCCGATGCCAAAGTCGGTGCTCTGGAAGAGCTGCAAGCAAATGGTGGGAGGTGGAAGGGAGTGACAGACTATTTTCCTGGCAGCACAGAATTTAATTTCGTGAAACTGCACCGTGAGAAATATGCACTGCAGCCTCTGCTGGAATAGCACTCTGTGAAACCATCTGAGGTCACTGCCTACACTTCTCAGTAAATTCAACTGGGTCTTCAGATATAGGACACGGTCTCCTCTTCCGTGGCCTGAAGATCAGGCTGAAATAAGAACTACTACTTTTAGAGTTGCTATGAAATATCAGCTTGAGAAACACTTTCACGTAATTCTCAAAAGACAGATGCAATGGCAACCTACGAGAAAGCAGTCTCAGCCCTGCAGGACCTGGTGACTTCTTATGTTAACTGCATTTCTTGTAATATTGCACCTGCAAAACCCCTAAAGCACTGGGGATACAACTTAACATGTTACTTAGTCTCAGAAGAATGCTTCAGCCTTTTACTGTTGCACTTGACGACATAACGTAACGTTAGTGTACTGACCTCTAACTCTTTCTCATCAAATGTCTTCAGCAGATGTTGTGGGATTACTTCATTAAATCCCTTCTGTAAGGCCAGAAATTGAGCTTCAATTCCTCGTAAAAATCGCCAGTTTACATAAAGTCTGCAAGCAAGTGCAAAATTTTTTTTTTGTAAAAAATGTATTCAAACACAATAAGCTTGCAAATTATCCAGCCAAAAAGCTGATTCTACTGACAGAAATACATTACAACAAAATTAGTGCACTACCACTTGGGAAAAAAACAAAACCAAACAAGACATAGCACTTAATTATTTCAAGCCAGTGAAAGCACCCTCCCTTCATATCAAAAGCTTTGTTTGGAAAATATATTAATGATACCTGACATATTCCTTTTTATTTTCCTCTGTCACTGGGATGCTTTTGCCATTGGGTTTCAGTTCATGCTGAATAATTTCGCCATATGCATTGTGTTCTACACAAAACGTATGGTCCAAGACTCCTGTGATATCATTCTCACTGGTGGAAAGAAATAAGCAAGTAACTTTGTGAAAACATACTCTGCAAATGTATTACAGCCATACCATATCTAATCCACACCACAGTTTTCAGTAACATTTCAAATTACTGCTCAGAAGCAAAAGGTGAACACAGATTTTTTTGCTACGTTGTATTTTACAACAATTTTAAAACTGGTTAAATAATAAAACCAACTTTTAATTGTGTTACTGTTAGTAATAGACAAAATTTATATAACTGAAAATTTCAATAGTTTAAAACTCAGTAATATTTTTTTCCCAAAATCTGTATTCCTTTAACATGTTAAGCTTTTAATGAAGCTGAACTATTTTATTGTGCAGGTGAGAAAGATGCTGCTTAAAGCTGCCTGAGCAGTACAACAAAATATATGTAATTTCTTTTTGATTATATTTAAGAACATATACCACTTGTTAACTGAAACAGAATTCTAACATGGTAAAATATAATGCATGGTACATACAGTATCCAGACTAAGCTGTTATGAAGATCAGGGTCAACCAATTCCATATCATCCAAAGTAATTGGCTTCCCTAGCAACTGCTTATAGAAAGGCAACGTGAAGCCCCCGTCAATATAGTGTCCATGAAACACAGCCATCCCCATTATCCGTCCAACAAAATGGAAATACGATAAGTGTTCCTAGAATTGAAAGAAGAGACTAAGGCATTCAGCTAATTAAGACCTCTAGATAATATCTGCTGAATATAAAATTTCAATACAAAGAAAAAACAATTCCAGATTTTGTGTTTTGTTTTTATACGTAGTACATTGCGTATATTGCTTCTGGTCCAGAAGTCTTACAACTAAGAATCAAAACAAATTTAATTTCTCCCAAGAGAAACATAAATCAACCTCTTACAGCAAAATTAAGAACACATTTGAGTTTTTTCTTTGATCAGTACTAAAAAGAAATTATATCATTGCACAAATTCAGTCTTTAGCAATACTAATGCAAGAATTGGATTCCTTAGTCCAGAGCATTCTCCACGTATTTAATTTCTAGGCCACAAAAAGATAATTTACAGAACTCTTGTTACCAGTCATACCGGGTTAACTGCAGAGTCTGGGTTGATTTGCAGTGTATAGATATCATCTCGGGAGTATTGGAAGAGACCATAATATGGATTCAACATTTCATGGGACAGCAGGTAGAGCCACTCCCTGAAGAAAATAAAATAATTTATTGTGTACTTTAGACAAATGCATTTCTACACTGAGAATCTTTGCAAAATAAGGTTTTTAATCTTACTGTTAAACAAAAATGTGAAGGAAGTTAGCTGCAAATATGCTTATTAGGTAAGGCAGAAGTTACAACTATTTTTACTGGCTCAGTAACTATACAATACCTGTCAATTGGCATATTTCCCAGCTTTCCAAGATTTTTTTTTTCCCTGGTTACTTATTTTCAAGAGAGTTCCTGATTGTGATTCGGTTTCATCCATTGCACATTAAAACAAGTTAAACTGTGTTTTCTACTGACTGTACTACACAGATGTTTGAGTCAAATCCTTTAATATAAACAGCTTTCTGGTAATGGATATATTTAGTTAACAAACTTCTAATTACATTTTCACAAATCAGTAACCATTAGTCTAAGAACTGGGACAAGTATCTGTAACACTTCCTATGTTCCTTAGCGTGGTCTCCCTTGTATTCCCACATGGACACATCGAAGATGAGGAAGACTGTGGCATACTGACCAGAAATCAAAATCATGCTCAAAAAAATATTAGCAGGTGTTTTGAATATTAATACATGACAGCACCCATAACTTAAACACAATTAGCAGAAATTAAGTCAACAAAGTACCTAGACTGTTGTACTAGTCACAGCTAACTAAGATGTTAAAATATTTAGGTATGGGAGTAAAAGTAAAATTTCGTGGATCTGCAAATGGCCACTAGAAGATAAATGCTGAACAGCGTAGGTCCAAAGATTATTTGCCATACACTTTCTGCCGATGCAGAAGACAGTCTATTTGGGAACATCAATCCATACTTCATTCTTTTATCATGTTAAAAAACAAACAAAAAAAAAAAACCCCAAGCCCCACCCAGAATAGCACTGCTGGCCACAATGCAAACGATGAATCTCCTGTTGAAAAGCTGACATTTGCGTAGAGCGTGTAAATCCACATGCCAGAGGTGAAGCAAATTTTCACTGAAGTGAACTAGCATTTGTGTTAATTTGCCAATAGAATTCTAATCATTGCTTTCGCAGATGAGGAATATCTTGAGACAATCCCCCCAAAATTACTTTTTTTAATAAACAAAAGTAACCTCATAGACCTCTGACAAACTTTAGTTCACTACTAATTGATAATTCTTAACATTCTGCTTCAAACAGTAGTCAATAATTTGTAAAATATATTATGCTTTCTCCTTTTTCTTTATTTTCTTTTTCTGTTTTTGAACAAAGGTCTGCCACAAAGTTAAGTGCTTACTGGTGTAAATTCTCAAATTCTCAGATACCCAAGCTTCACTAACCACAGAAAAAGAGAGTATTTTCAAGTCACCAAAGCCTCTCTCACATATATGGAACAGCTATGATGTGATTTGTAATATTCACTTTGATTTATTTACCAAAAAAAATGGGTTTTTTTTCGATGTAGTTTTTGCTCTAAGAGACTATCTGAAAAAAATACATTCTTCTAACATCCAATCTGCTGAAAGAAAATATAAAAAGAAGAATCACTTAGAAAGAAATAGGGCTGATACAAGACTGGTTTATGATTCAAAGCACATGTGTAGTTGGGCACGAGCAGGGCTGCTTACCTGGCAACGCCTCCATAATCAAGGCCTTCCTCCCCACGGAATTTTATCATTAATCGTTTCCACAGGTCTTTAGGCCTCATCTTCATGACTTGTCTGTAGGATTCCTGTAACCACACAACATGTTCTTGTATTAACTGCTATTTACAGACAAGAAACTACTGGAGGAAACAAAGGGGATTCTCAGACTTAAAGCCCAAAGGAGGTGCTATTTTCAAAGACACTAACCACTCTCTCTCAAATTGTATTTTATTTTCTACAAATGTGGTAACACTTGTCAAATCAAACAGATACCTAAGAAGAGCCACCTTCTACTAAATTTCCAGGTGTTCAGTGTTCAGAGCCTTTTCTCTGTCATTATCATGTTACTAAAAAAGTTTCAATCTGCGCCAGTAAAATCCTTTTACTTTGCACAACAGCACACAGCTTTTCCAGTCTGAAAAGCCAACAGTGGAGCAGCTACTCCTGGTAGAAGGCAGGCAAAAATCTTAAAAACATTAGTATCAATGCTACCCCAGTCATCTACAGCATTACTATCAACGTCACCCCAGTCATCTACAGCATTACTCTGCTACAAGAAATGCTTTCAGCTTTCTTTATATGTGTTTTCTCACTGAAAAAAAGGCAAAACAAATTTAAACAAGATGTCCAGTTTTTATTTATGCCTCATATTGCTACCCCAATCTTTGGCTTTCCAGAAGGGAAGAGGTAGGCATGCCTGGGGCCCAGCACACTTAAAGTTCCTGTTCTGAAAACTAGATTAATAGTTTTCACTGCAGTATAGCTGCTATTTCCCCCCCTTTTTCCCTCAGTTGATTATGAAGTGATTTGACTGTCCCCAAAGGGAAGACCAATACAAATCCTTCTTGGCTGGAAAAACAGTGACAAATATTTTGTCACCGTGGGGCTTTTACGTTTATGGGTGGGGTAAAAGGTGACGAGGATGGGTGTGATGGATGACAAAGCTCTCAAGCAGATGGACTGTTCTCCAGCAGGAGCCAATGAATTACAACTGCATTTAATTGATTCAGCAGAATCACCTCCCAAAATAAAATGCAAACATTATACTGGGTGTCTCTGGTCACTCAGAAGCCTAGAGATTTCATAAAATAGGTCTGATTTTTAGGAGAAAAAAAGAAAAAAACCTACAAAATTGAGATGTGTGTCAACTAATCCAAACTCCAAATACAAATGCTAGTCAGTAGTCATTTTACTTAAATTACAAGACAATAAAGATTATGTAAAATTCTGCTTGTTTTTGAACTTGCAACATTCTCTCTATAACACATTTTCTTATATTCTAATATTAATATTTCTTATTTATTATATAGAAGTGAAAAGGTATCTTCAAATACATTAAGCACTTGGACATCTTCCTCAGTCCTTGACACAGTCTGTACATCCCCAGTGACATTTCTTCCTTTTTCTTCAAGGGGTAAATACATCTACTTTAAATTTGCAACTGCTCTGAACATCCCCTTGAAAGGCTTCCTCTTTCCATTCCCCACTTGAAAGCTTCCAGCTTTAACTCTTCATAATTTCATCTAACTTAAGCCCTTCTTTAGACGAATAACCCTCCTCCCCATCCCTCAACGTTAATAAACGGGTCAAGTTCTTGAATTACCTCAAAAATCTCCTCCCTGGAGACCTCAATACGACAATGGCCGGCTTGAGGTTGCTGCTGTGACAGCTCTTGCCTCAGGATCTTGAGTTTCTGCACTAGGTCTCGTTTGTACCGTGGCACCGTCAGACACTCTGCCTCATCCGGAAGCTGACACAAGGACACTACCTGCTGCTGCTGCTGGTGCTGCTGATCTTTAAGTTGATTCTGGCGGCTAGAAACAAACACAGCCGTTTGCAGATATTCAAGTCATACGCCCCCTGTTTTCTTCAAATAATTTTTAAAAGTTACGTCTTCGTAACTAAACTACTTTCATTTTACTATGGTTATTAGTGTGATTATACTAAAACTGTCCTGGTCTAGAAAAAAAAATAAAAATAAATTCAGAGAGATTTTGTTCTGACTAAAGACATGTGGGTCTGTCTGTCTTGGCAACTATCAGCTGGTTTTAGAGTTTGCTATTTCTATTAGTACTAGCCTACAAAGCATGTAAAAGGTTATAGCACTATGTAACAAGGTATTATCCATACAATTTTACTACTGAGCTGCTGACACTGAATTTCTCAGATACCATTTCCATATTTCCTTTGCGTGTTTTACCTTCCTCCATTTTAAAATTCAGGAGTCTGCCAAACACTATGCCTCTTAATCTACAGTCAATACCATAGTCTGTTTTAAATGGCTTGTCTGAAAAAGAGCAAGCTTACAAAAAGATGTTTGTTCTGGCAGCTCGGCAAGGACCTTGTCCCTTGTACCTGGCCTAGTCTGGACCACAGGAATGCAGGGAGTTCACATGTAACTAATTGGCACAGATAAACAAGTATTTTTACTAGCAATTTTAAAAGATTTTGTAAAGCTAACCTATTACTAGAAAAAAGTAAATTAATCTTGTAGCAGAGATTTAAGAGTGTCCTTTCTTTTACACTGCAAGTGTATTTTTTTTTTTTTTTTTAATATGACCTAGCTTTTTAGTATGGAATTTCAAAACAACACAGGATAAAAAATTACATTTTACTTAAAACACAAGAAGAAAATTCGTGTGTGGAACACATGATAATACCCTACATTTACTGGATAAATAGGAAAGGTCCTGAATCATCATCAGTAGCCCTACTAGCCTGTCATTTAGAAACCCCAGCAATGAAGCACACCACGGAGCAGTTGAGCAACAACTCGAAGCTTAGCAGTAATAATAATAATTATAATATAGCCTCTTAACTCCTGTGCCTTAGGGAGGGAATAACGCATGGAAATTCTGTTCTGATATTATGCTCGAAGATACAGAACTTAAGCAGTTAATCGTTTTTGTTAGATTCACAGTGTGTAAGTTTTCTTTTTTTTTTTTTTTTAATATGGCTACTCTAACTTTGCTCTCAGGCTGATCATATTGGTCTAATAATAAACTAGTTATTTCAAAAGTCATTCTTGTGAAAATAAGTCATTACGCAGATTTCGGGAGGAAGACAGATGCTCTTGATATAGTTCCAGAAAAAAGTTCGATGTCATTTGTGCTGTATTCACAATACCTTCTTTTCACTTGTGATTAGTATCAAATAAATCCCATGTAAACTCTATTTACATGATGTAGAAATTAAGGCAAACAAAGTCAAAATTTTATCTTCTGCAGTTTCTAATTCTGTAAGAACAAGCCAGTGAAAATCTCTCTTGTATTATACCTACCAGAGAAGGTCATAATTATACAGTATATGAAAGACAGCATATATTCATATTATCTCTAGTAGCATAAAGACAGTAGTCCCTAGACATAAAGCTAGCTAATGTCAGTCTTAAAGAAAACGATCTCTGAACTGAACATAAATTTAAGAACTATTCATCAAATTAAAACAATCTAAAATACAGCAGGACCAGAAGAAAAATAAAATATCATCTTCCATACTAGACTAAAAATAATCACAATGTAGTATTAGCTAAATAATCTGCAGTGCTTAAAATAATAAAGCTAGGTTACTGCTCCAAAATTTAATGTCTCAGTTTGTTTTCAAAGCTGAATGAGTATGCTTTGTTGTGTACAGTGCCTTCAGGATGTAGCTAAGGACTTCTCAGGTGCCATAAACATCAAAACCTATCAGGAACTCTTGGCCAATTTTTTTAAACAGAACTGAGTAACAAGTCTGATTATTTTCAAAACTTATAATGCAATCACTGGAAAAACAAATTTCTTGGTTCAGTAGAAAAGTCTGCATCACTGGAAGTGAACTTTTTATTACAGTTTTGAATCTAAAACTTTATCCCACCCATTCCACTGAACCCAAATAGTAAATTTTATTTCTCAGATAATTTACAAAATGACAGTTCTAAGGCAAATTACTTATTTTTTTAAGAATAACCAGGGAGATGGGTTTTTAAAAAAAGGTTTTCACATATCCTGTTTGCTGCAATAAAAGAATAAACATCAGGAAAGATTTACCAAGCAGCAGACTTAGAGCAGACTTTGCTGATGACCCTGCTGGTTGAATTTCTGAAATCTTTCCCTAATGAAAGACAGATGTACAAATGAAAAAACTTAAGCACACTATAACTGCTCTTTAAGTTAAAAAAAATGCAATGGGTTCGGTGATTCTTCAGCTTGAAAGTCAAACTAGACTTCCTGGATACTAAGCTAGCTGTATATTGGGCACTATAATGAGCATCGAAGTAGCCACTATGTCAATACCATTCAAAAATAAATACCTCTGAAGCACTTTTTTTTTCTTAATATAGTCAGTTAACTGAATTTTCTACAGGTTAGGCATTGCACTGTTGCAGCTGAGAACATTTTGGTTTTTCTTTGGGTAAAATATCTGAGTTAATGATCTTCTCCATGTGCTGAACATGTACAGGCTTTTGTGTGCATTCTGAGACATTTTAATACTTCTGTGATACACAAACATATAATCATTGAATTCCCTCCTCCTCCCCCTAAATAAGTCAACATTTAGACTCTTCCCTCTTGGGGTGTGTAAGTTCAAATGTACAGCTGGCACACAAAAGTCAGTCGACTTTTAGATGTAAGTGATATAAGACAACTTACTGGATACTGCTATGTGATTTTTTGATTTTGTCTTCCGGTGCTCATTCCCATCATAGTCTCCTTCTAAGGACTACTCCTCACACTCACGCTTGCCCAGCGCTGCACAGAGCTTTCTATCTAACCAGCTCCTCCTCGTTTCCTCCACTGAACACCCACTGAGCGTCACCCTGGGGTTTCCCAACAGCATTAAAAGGTGTCAGTGGGAGAAAAAATGGAGGCAAATTCCCACAGGGCTTGGACAAGCTGATAGCCAAGTCTAGACAAAACAAATATTTACTTGCTTTTTGCTGTCCATTTTTAACAGAAAATTTTTCAGTTTGAAATGAGTGTTTGAGGAATAAAAATAGGAGCCAGAATCCTTTTGAGCCCTTTACTCCCCTCCCCCCCCCTTTTAAATAAATCTCCAATCTGAAGTATTTCATACCATATTTTAAAACACTACGGCAGTTATTGTCTGCAGAAAAAATACATTTTTTTCCCTTGGTAAAAAAAATCTGATTTCAATGAGTAGGTTTCTTTATTTTCAGAACATCTCAGTTCATCTTACTCTATACCTGAAAATTGGGCCTGAATTATTTTCTGCTTTATTCTAGAAAAACAGCTGGGTACTTGTGCTCCCTTGCCTAATCTATCTGTATTTTATTTCAGTAGCTATCAAATGCAACCTGCTATTTTAAAACGAATACTCCATAACTGAAAGTAGAAAAAGGAAAGACAAAATGAAAAGGGAAGAAAGTCTCTCTCTTGCTATTGGAAGAGCCTCTCAGTGGGCCAATGTTTTCCGGGAGGAGGCACTTGCTTCCCCCCTGCGCCACAGCATCACACTAGCCACATTCCTGTCTAAATGGTGCTTGATTTTGTTGTTGTTTTAAATACAAGAACAGTCAAATCTCTCTGCTTTGCTATGGTACACAGAGTAAGCTGGTAGTATGTTAAAGAACACTGCTACTACACTTTAAATAATACTGAATGGTAAAACATACTTTAATCCAAATCTAACACACCTCAAGAGTAATTTTCTTTATTCTATTCAACACATGTTGGTGGCTTTAAACTTACTTTAAGACTAAATGCAAGTTAGCAGAGAGCCGTGGATCTGTAAACTGCGTCGTTCTGTTGTTATGGTCAACAAAATAAACCCTGCCTGTGGCTGTATTTCGGATCTCCCATCCAGGAGGCAGTGGACCAAGCTCTTCACAATTGATGTTGCTAAGATCCCTGTGAAAACAAATATAAAATGAAAAATACCTCAGCATTTGGCCTCTGAGCCAAACAAGCGTAAATGTAACAGAACAATTCCATGAAGTCTGAGAAAATGTATTGTTTCAGAAACTTGATCTGTTCAGCTGGAATCGCTACTCCCAAGGTACAAGCCCACCAAAGAAAAATCACACACTCCACAACACATGCCTTGGGGAAAGAGAATTCTTATCAAATAACCTTCGTTTTTATAAAGTAACTTCAGATGTTAAATTAATATAGGCTTAAAACAAAAATAAAAGCCATTGCCATATTTGCCAAATGGAATTGCACTTCTACACCGATTCTGACAGCAAACATTTTTTAAAACAACATTAGTCATGTAAGGAACTCTGAATCACACTTTTAAAACTCCTGTAAAATAACCCTGTACTTCTGAACAGTTATACTTTCCATGAAGACTTACGCATAGGATATGTGCCTATGCCACAAGCAATTTCTGTGCCCAGATCTCAAATGCTAGTGGGATGCAAACAGCTCTTTAACAAAACTTTTCAAATGAAACACTGTACGAATAGTACCTCAGCTCTGCACTGAGCAACGCACAGAAACTTTAATCGGTCTTAAAAAAATTCTGCTGAAACCAGGAGGATTTTGCTTCACTTCAGAGGTTTATGTAAGACAGTATTAGCATTTTTTAATGAATATTTACTTTTTGTGCATATAATTTATACCTCAAATAACTCATACATCTTAAAAAAAAAAAGCAAAAAGAAAGAAACAAAGAAACAAAAAACCCTGTTCTTGACACCAAGTCTTCAGCTCTCCCAATACCACGGGGGCTGGGGGAGGAAGGCGTTCAGGGGCTGAACTGCAGAGAAAGAGCAGCCCACCGGGACATGCAGGCGGAGAAGCCACCAAGGGAAACGTCGGGCTCCGAGATGGGGCTTCCTCTGGTATTCCCCATATAGACACCACTGCTGCGCCGTAGGGCTCATTAACTAAATGGTATATTAACACAAAATTACGCTATTCCTTAGAAAGGACATGAGCTCTACCCTGTGTCGCTAGGGCCGGTATGCACCAACAGCCAAACTTTGTCCCGAGACACTCGCACAGTTCCCGTTTTCACGCCTAGGAGTAGCACTAGCTTTGACGTTGTACACAATCATTATTCTGCAGATTTACAGAGCAGAACTTCATATTAGTTTTAGAGAAGTCTAGCTTCTAGGCTTTTGAGAAAACAGAGAGCATCTAACACCAGTCTTCAGCCAACACAGGTCTCTTGCAAAACCCTTTGCATCCTGTGGTCAGAGCTGCTGCAGCCTGGCTGGTGCTACTTCTGCTTGAACTACCCAGCTGACTGCTTGATAAACTACTTTTTTTTTTTTCTTGTAAAACAACTGATTTCTCGCTGAGAATATAAGAGCAAAATTCAAAGACTGCATTCAGTATAATTAAATTATATAATCTACTTAATACTTGTGTCTTCATATGGAACAATAAATACCAAGCAAATAAAGTTCACTTTCATTGACACAGAAAAACATCACAGGCTTCCCAGACTCCCACCTTCCGGCTAACACGCAGAAACTAAAACTATAGAGCTTCCATTTTTTTATTTTAAAATAGCAGTTCACAAAATGTTTGCTGTTTCTAATAAAATCTATTTAGGGTAAGAAATCACTAAATATAAACAGTGTCATCTTCTGCTATCAGCCCACATTTTGCATTTTAAAGACAGAGCTCCTCTCTCCAGTCTCCTTACTTTCATATAATAGCTTGGGTCAGGGCTAACCTGTGGAGCGAGAGTGGCTAGACTCTGTAAAAACTCCTGCAGGGAGATTTCTAAACCCATTCTCCCTCCTTAAATCCAGTCTATCGTTACATAGAACAGCAACATGTAAAAAGAAAATGTTAATACTTTAATTGCTTGATTACATCCACAGGTCTATTAAGACTTAGATGCCTCAATTTGCCTCTGTACGTAATGAATTGAGACACAAAATTATGTGGCAAAGTGAGGCAAATTTTTACACCCAAAATTGACTATTTCTAACAAGCAAGTCATGTGATGTGCAAGTCATGGAAGCAAAGATGTTCCAATATACAACTGCCAACTGTATCTCACTCTAGTCTATAGATAACGCATCAAAACAGAGTATTTTGTAATCCCAAAGTAACATTAAAATAATTAATCATTTGAAAATGCAATGGAAGTTATGTCTTTCAGGCTTTACCAGGAGATCCAAAATCTATTTCCAGGGGAATGAACACCAACAGCAACCACCGAAGCAGCTGGAATTCCTACAAACGCCAGTGCTGACACTGCTGGGTACAGCACCATCCATAGAGTTTAGGAGGCAATTTTCAAACAAGATTGTTTTGTTTTGTTTTTTAAAAAGACAATCAGAAGCTAACACATCACAAATAATCATGTATATAATGATAAAGACACTAAACCAGATAATGATTCTAAATGTCCTAGAAACTGGAGATGAAATGAACTCTTGGACTGTATTTTCCATTTCCCTGACAGCATAGGACTGTTCTTTACAGTACACTTTTCCAGCACTTCATCTAGTTTTAATTTTGTAAGTAATAGAGCCTACACCTCTACTCCATGGCTCAAATTGTCAGAGACGTGTGGACTTCCCCCAGATACTCCTCAAAACGCAAAACGTACCAAACTTCTCATTCCCTGAGTAAATGAGTCAGCACTCTAAATATGAGACAAGAATTCTCATAATCAAGTGAATTCTCCTTCCCTACCAAAAATTACTACATTTGTCTGGCAAAGTTCATAAATATATGTTGCCAGTTTCAAGTCTTGTTAAATACCTGAGTCTGAATTTTACAGAATCCATTTTTCTCTTAAGTATCTAAAGGAAACTGAATTTTTGGAGGTGCTCAGACTCTATTTTTTTCATTAATATGCAGAGTATCAAAAAATGGATGTGTGCTATAGTTCATATGCAACACCTACAACTGGTTAACTATAGCTGTTTCAGAATGCCTCTGTAATTTACTCCTTGATTTTTCTTTGGTACATTAAAATAATGATTTGGAGAATTAAGCAAGACTAATTTATTTTGATGAATGACTCAAGATGCTATGTTAGTGGCCAACAGTGAGGAATATAATACTGGACAGAGAATTCTGTGGGGAGTTCCAGTTAAATTATTTCTATTTGAGGCCTTAAGGATATATTCATTCTTTTCTTACCTAGGTACTCTTGGATCGTGCCACGTACTAACACCAGTCTGAGTATGCAGAAAATAGACCTGACCTTGCTGAGTTGTTCTTTGCTCTGGGAAAACAAGATAAAGTAAGAACAACAACAAAAAAAATACAATATAAACAACTCAGACTGATTCTCCAAAACTAAGAATCAGTTTCCCAGGTGTTGGAAGACCTACAACAAATAGTTTTTAATTTGCATACCGTATCCTTCAGGTAGATCAGGAGGAGTGTGCAAGTGTGTCCTGCTCATGTAATTTCTGTGTCTTTGTGACCTGACTCTTCTCTCTGCCACCCTGGGGTCTGATGACTGCCCACATGTTGCACCATTCGTTCCTGTAATTGGAGTGTTTTCATCCACAAAACAGCTTAGAGGTCTTCCTGGACTGGAATATTCAGATGCTGGCCTGTTGGAGAGGAAGGGAAAGAAAACCACAACATTAAAAGTATTTGCCTTCTCTACCAGAAGAAATTAAAGTTTCTAAAATTATACTTTAGATAATCTAAATTAAAACCTTGCGAGGAAACATTTGTGTGTAACAAACAATGAAAGTGCTTGCTGTAGCCAGCTTCAGAGAACATGTGAGGAGTCAGGGCACCTCTCAGGGCAAGACTGCCTCCCTGCCGGCCTTTAAATGCCTGTGTTTGGCACTAAGAAGTCTGTCTACTTAGCAGGACACAGGACTGCACAATATTCTTTACAGGAGCTTCAGTTAGGGAGAGTGGAAAAGCTGCAGAACATAGCAGTCGACTTGTCCAGCGGGATACCTTGACTACAGGCAGGAAGCTTTTATTTTAAGTGCACTAGCTTCAACCCAAAGTAGTCAGTAAATCTTCTTACCTATCTTAGACTAACCTGACACTTAGTAGGTAATGCTGCAATGCTTAGTATACAACACTGCAGCACCAAGATAATATCAAATACTCATATGAGCAAGTCCCACCTTAAAAAACAGATGGATGAAAGTAAAATTATTTTTTGGTGAGGGGCTTACACCTCAAACTTTCTCACCTTGCCTTTGTAAGACCAAGGAAGCTATCAGGTCTGTTTTTCTCTTGTGTTCTTAAGAAACATTATTAGTTGCGGATGGTGAAACGGGTTAAGTGAGACTGAAACAATGGCTCTTGATAGCTCGACTGAAGGAGGAAACACTGATTTCTATGGTTCTGTATCTCAATGCTGCTTTCAAAAGGATTTTGAAACAGGTTAAAGGGGATTTATAAGACTGCAGGAAATCCCCTAGAACACATTACAGATTTTAGATTTGTTTTTCTGCTGTAAATGTGTCTAGAGCTTAGCTTAGATATTTTAACATACCAGGAAAAACGTAGATTAAGAAAAACATTCAGTACTTTCAGTCACTTGAAAATTGCAAATATGCATCAGAGCTGACAGTGTAATCAGTATAAAATTATTTCAAGTCAAAAATAACTTCACGGAAACTATAACACTATTTACTGAGGATACAAGAGAAGCCACAGACAGTCTGCAGAATAGTCTGACACTCTACAACTCAGGTTACAGCAAAAGCGTTTGGGGAAGCACTCTGCAATGCAGATCTGTTGTTATAAGAACAGGTGATCATAATACGTTCAGACCATGATCTGTAAGAACCGATTTTAAAAGTTCGAGATTACATAGTTACAGCACATACAAAGTTGGTCAGCTACTCATAATTTCTTTTTCTCATCTTTTACAATGTGTCCACATTGCAATAGTTGTATTTATAGGGTTCTACCAAAGAAACTCTAGAAAAAGAACCAAAAAATAAAAAAAAAAATCAAGCTGCTAGTACTAGGAGAGAAAAATCTAGTCAGAATGTTTCTTAGTTAAGTAATGGGGAGACTGAACGAGGAGGATGTTAGGGACTACAGTGACTCTGAATACCTCTTACTATAACCATTTAGAATCACTAGTGCTCAGCTCTTTTGGTCAGCAAAAAACTACCCCATATGCATGGTCTCCAAATAATTTCTTACCGTGTTGGTCTTTCCCACTGAGTTGTTCGGGTAATATGATTTAAATATTGGATCCTTCCAGAAGCAGTCCTCCGCTCCTCCCATCTAGATTTCGGACATGGAGAGATAAGGCAATGAGTGGTATTTCCAGGAAATCAGGGCACAAAATGTTTCCAACATAAATGCCAACTCAGGAAGACTTTTACTATTATGAATCATGTTAGCTTAACAAGGTAACAGGAAACAACTAAAAGTTCAACTCAGAATTAATTTTATGTGTTTTTGTCTTGGAACCAGGCATATCATTAACAATATCACACCAACGTGTTCAATAAATATTTGAATTCTAATTAAACTCAAATAGTCACATAAAGAAATTTATTGAAAACATGTTTTAATACTGCATTCAACATTGTTAACAACTTTTTTCTCAGTAAGTCCTGTCATAGCATCTTTATGCACTGTACTTGCTTTTCATTAGAAAGCCACTTTCAAATAACACATTTTTAAAATTATTTTTCCACTCCAAAACATGAGGTTATAAAGCTAATGTAGTTACACAATTAAATAAGCAATATTTATACAAGTGACAATTTAAAAGCATTTTCAAAAATGCTATTAACTTCAGACTCCAAATTAACATCTAAGTGTTAAACATCATTCTTTTGTTAATTTACACTTTAAAATTCATCATATGAAAAAAATCAGTTTCTCCTGTCTTTACCTGCCAAAAATCACATTCAGGTGGTCTGTGTTTGCTCTGAAAGGATTGATGACAGCACCAGAACCTAAACCAGGGCATTTTTCTGTATTCTTAAAACTGTTTCAAGGTGTTAATGATATCATTAACTCTCACAGGGAGAAATCAAAATCCTCAAACCCAGACTTTGGCAGGTAAGTATAGCAAGGACTCGGCAACATTACCTTTTCCAATGTTTTCTTTAGTATGATTTACATGGAAGAAAAGGTGATCTATCTTTACAATAGCGTATACCTCTGCGTAGCTCTGTAGAAGGCAACCAGGCGTGTGTTTACTATGTAACTACATTGCTACAAAGCTAGAATATGGACAAAGCCAGGTTGCTGGCCATGAATTAGCATTGTATCAGCTTATCAATTATTTGATCTGAAAGAGCTATGATTTGTTAAACAAATATATTCTTTAATGCATGTGCTCATTATGCCACCTCCTTTTTTCCCAAGGAGAGACAAGATAAGGGTCAAACTATTAACCATTCCATGTAGCCTTCTAAATTAAGTAAGCGGCAGGCTTATCTCCTGCTCCTAAATTAAAAACTGCAGGACTCTGACTGTTGGAATAAAAATAAATCAACCTATTTTTACTTCGTCTTCTCCTTACTGCAAAGGTCTGTTGTATATGCCGGGTTTTGGGTTTATATCACACTGGTGTCAGCTTACCCATCTGGTAAATCGTTATCAAACAAACGACTGCAATCCACAACTTGTCCTCCTGTGCCTATTCGGTCTCTGGATTGAAGACTTACTATTAAGATAATAAAAGAATTATTAAAAATACAACATACGAATGCAAGTTACATTTATATTTGAAAGAGACTGGTAAAACTTGCAGGACTAAGTTGAACCATGTTATGGATATTTTTTCCTTCCCACAAATCAAAGAAAAATATGTAGAAACAGGGTATGTTTTCACACATGTAATTCTCTGCATACTATTCAAAAAAAAAAAAAAGAAAAGAAAAGTTAAAGAATATGAAGTTAAAGCAAAAAATAAGTTAATATCTGAAGCTGTGATCAACTCTCTCTGTATGAAACAGATGGCAATATAACAAAGCTGTAAGAGTTTGTTTGGTGGCAACAGGGTGGCTTAACCTCATGCAGAATGGTTTGGGTAGCAAGTGGGATGGTGCAATGCCAGTGTCAGGCTTCACCACTAACAGGAAAGGAGAACTGATAACAGAAAGCTTTAAAATACTAAGACCCCCTTACGCTTTTCATTCCTTTCTATGTTTTTCTTTGTATGCACATGAGATTCAACACATGTGCACGCACGCACACACCCCAAACCAGGCAAAACTTAAATGCTATGAGCATTAAAGATTTGGTTTATCTGCTCCTTTCAAACATCAGTGATAAATGCAACTCTTCCCCACTAACCAGCAATAGGCACCCTGAAAACTCTCAGCATCTGTTGAAAAACAACACTATTACAATTTTTACATGTTTTATTGTAATTGGTATTTATGCCTTAAGCCGTTGTACTAAAACTATGAAAACAAGGGGTTTTTGGACAGCTCTTGTTCCTAATGTCCTAATTTGCAGGCATCCAATCTGATAATTTATAGTACTTGTGTTCTTGAATTTTTGAGAGTTTTTGTTTTTAATAATAAAATGATTACTCAAAAACAAAAACTGAATATATGCTATGGCACTAATGTACCTCTGGACAACTTTGTTCAAGTCCTGTTGACACAAAGTAAAACGAATCTACAGACCTAAATCTAGATCCAACCAAATACTTGTCAAGATTACAAAAATACAAAAAGGTTTTAGTAGTACAAGCAATTTTTGCCACAGAGACCAAGTGCTGAACACCACCACCCTAAGGTGTATTGAAGCTTAAGATTTTTGGTCTTCAACAGAATGAAGTAAGGAGCCCTACAGTGCTTGCTTGCTATATTCCCAAACAATATTAATTCCTAGTCTTCCACAAACACTAACATTACAAAGCAACTCTTCCTTAGACTGAAAGGCACCTAAAATTCAACTTCAACTGAAACAAAATCATAGGTGTATTTATTCTGCAACAAACCCAAACATTACAAGTTCACATTGTTGCATGTAGGCAAGGTTTGGCAAGCAATACACACAGACAGAAACAAAACTAAACAAAGGCAATTACCTCCTCTTTGCCTATGTGAGGACCAAAATTTGTGCACGGCTTCATTTTGTATTGAGTAAGGACTCATTTTTTCTGCACCGCCACATCAGAAATAAAATGGTGGCACAGAAGAGAGCTGCAAGATTAAGACACAGTTCAGGTGCCCTTTGCATCCACTACTCACAAGCGTCCCCCTTTCCCCCCCGCTTTGACGATAACCCCAGGTATTTCAGATAAAGATCCCCTTGCTCCCTGTCCCAAATTATAAAGGTATACCCACTGCACACTTGGTTTGTAAGGTTATCAATTGCTGAATATATTAATTACATTTTAACGGACTTGGTATTTTTCAGTCTTACATAGTGTTTTAATTTAACTAGTTTATCATTAGAAGATTAGGAGTGTATTTAGATCATTTTCTATTTCATTACTAATTTTTAATCATGATTTCTCTCCACCACTTAACTACTGCAGTGGAATTACCTACTTTTACTCAGGCTCATTCACTCATTCAACAAAATTGCTTCGGCAAAAAAAGGTTAAAATGCACGACTAATGATGACGATTTTGATAAAAAGAAAAGACAAGACAGCAGTCTCTGGAATCTTACCATGTATCCATTAAATTAAAACACAGCAACAACTGCAGAAACTCAGCCTTTTTAATGGTAACAGCTCAAAGCAAAACGTACGTATTTGTTCTAACCTGACAAGCTGTGTTTTTCCCGGTTTCAACACCGGATCCAGCAGCCCCTGGTGACCAGAGGCAGCCCCCGCAGCACACCAGGTGAGCTAATGCAGTTTTTGCTCTACCACTTTTAATGATCGCAGCAGGTTGAGCCAGCTGGTCAGCCTGGCTCGTACCCACACTACTGACGATTAGTTACCGCTGAAGGATGTGTACCAGGCCCTCGCCGCAGGGTATTTGCCTCAGGTGTCCCAGATGGCATCCCAGTAGCCTTGAGACCTTTCTAGTTTAGGGATTTTTTGTTTAAAGTGTCCAAACGAATGCCAGCATTCTCACGCCACGACGACAGGGATGCACGCTGCATGCTCTGGAGGGCAGCACGGGAGCTGCGAGGGTGCAAGCCCTGCAGTGCATGCCGAGGGAATCCTGTCCCCTAGAGCAAGCCTGGACCAAGCTGTCTTGCCAGCTGTGCTCAAGGTTTCCCCCTAAAAGGAACCCCCCAAACAACATCGTGTGCATACAGCATGGATCATCAGGGAAGCAAAACCAAAGAGCAAGCCAAACTGACAGCATCACGCACCCTGTCAAAACGACTACTTCACCCTCTACAGTTCTGTGCAAGCTCGTACGGAGAATCAATGTCCCAGAACGGTCTGAAGCATCAGCAATGTCCCTACGATTCCACATTTCTACCAGCATTTGACCTTATTGTGCCACCTTAATCCTATCTTAATACTTTGCAAACCCTTGCAGATCAGACAGTAGACAGCTGGTTAAAACAACATAAAGAGACAAAGTCATAGGTATTATTCAGCAGAGCACTTTGAAGAAAATGGAGAAATGCAATGAGGCCCCTACTTTCTGCCTGGCTCTTCAGTATTTTCCCCTATATTCCTATACTGTCTGGATATTAACTGAACTAGGAACAGCACATAAAACTCAACATGCAAGTTCACTTTTTTTCCATCTCCAGAAATACTCTTGCCACCTCCTTATCCTGATCCCTATCTTTGTGACTTCTGAAGATATTTGCTATTAGAAAGACTGCCCTCTAAGCAGCTCAGAATGAAGACACTTCAGGAAGCACGAAAAGAACACTTACTAAGTTGTTTGTGGCTGTTTATTTTTCAATTTGTCAACTTCAAGACGTTATTTTTAGTTCTGAAATTATTTAACGTGTATGAGGTAACAGAATGACAAAGCATAGTTACTGAGATTGGTGGGATCTGTTAATAAACCATGAAACTGCAAAATTCATCCAACACAAGAACTTTTTCCTGTTACAGCAGAATATTTTAGCCTTGGCATAAAATCCATAGTAAGAACACTTTGCAAGATATCTCAGTGGCCAAGAAACTTGTAGTCATTTTTCAATGTGGAATTCAGACTCAAAATTGCCACCATTTTTAAAGCAAAATTCAAGACGTTTATTTCTAGATAAACTTCATATTATTTTTGGTCTTATCTGTCTCAAGTCAGCATTACAACACATTACAATACCTGCTATAATATTTGGGTCTTGTTTATTACTATTTTAATAGTTCTGTACATACAAACTTCTAGGTTGAGGTCCAAATGGCTCTGGCACTAAACATCAAAATTCGAAAAAAAAAATATATAATCCAGAAAATTGAAATCTAGGAAGGTATTTCTATAGCTACTATTAAGCTCCAAGTGAACTACAGATAAAAAGCCTCACTTACCTACTATCTGTCCTCTAACAGTATCATTGTCATTTGGCCCAAGCTTGCAAAGGTCCAGTCTCTGATCTATAAAACCAAGAAATGAACTGTAAGTCATTTAATATTTTGTTGCCTTTTAGAGGCACTCTGAAGCATCATCAGAACAAAATTCAACCTAATTTAAGACTTCAAGAAACAGGGAAAAAAGCAAAAGCAAAAATCTTAAGTCTGATATCATTTGCAAAATTCTAAAACAGAAAACAAGACTGAAAGGATTTTTGTTTTAACGAACTACCAAGTTACCAAGCCTACCCCATTACCATAGTGTAACAGGGCAAAGCAATTAAAAAGGCAAAGACAAATTAGCATTAACTGACATAACCAAGCTAACCTCACCCACAAAGTACCATTACAACTAGAATATATAAACTTCAGAAAAAAACCAAAAAATCCTAACCACCAATAACTGTCACTTTTCTAATAGTTCTGTGCATAGAGGTTTGCTCTGAAAAAGAAACACCAGTGTTTAGCTTACTTACAACCAGTGTCTTTAAGGCGGTTGATTGCATTTGAAAGAAGTCTCACACAACCCAGAAAACCAGCTCCCTGCTTTTTATGAATTTTCTTGTGATTCCATACGCTGATCGTTATTGAATCCGACTTCCCAATGTATCTGAAAAACGTGGAAGAGAGCACTGTGAATGACACTTCCTAAATATTTTGAAGATACTCCAGAACTCATTTTTGAGGGAAAAAGAAATTATAAGCCATTACATTAAAAATTTAAACACACACTATTGGCAAGAGACCAAAAATTCAGATATGATGTGCCTATTATACCTTAATGAAGATATGACTTATGAAGGGATCTACCTAGATACAAACTAATCTAAAATCGTGATTGGGGAAGACAGTATTGATGTGAACACTCTCATCGTCTTCTCGCTACAGACGGATCCAAAGTCTGCTGAAATGTGTTTAAAACAGTAACATTGATTTTAACAGACTCTGGACTGGGTCCTGTGACTACATCTTCTCAAGCAGCTATAAACATGCTTAGATTCATGCCTACTTTTAGTCTAACTGTAAACAACGGTAATGCTTGTGGCAGCATGTATTTGTCAGCAGCACTAGCAAGCAAAGTAATTCAAATGCCGGGGTAGAAACTATTGCCTTAGCATCTTTTTGCAGCACTCCATCTGCTGCTTCTTTTCAGACTGCTCTTCCAACCACTCAGAATGCAAGTTACTCTAGTTTAATTTACTTCGTTGAGCTCTCAAGGAGAATAAGGTAAACGTACTTACATATCTGCAATTAATGAACATTTGGGAAGCTAACTTACTATTAAGGCGGCTTCAGACAGGCCCAGGTTACAAAATACATTATGTACTGTGAATGTGACCCATTACAAGAAGTTCCTACAGTATTTTAGTTGAGAAGTGTCACACTCCTGTAAATTGCATACTGTCTACATTACCAAGAAAATACTTTGCAGAATTCAGACTTGCATTTCCCAGACTTGAGGAAATCTCAACACTTTAGGCTATTTTATTTTTGCTTTTGTTTCAGGTTTTGATCTTCAGAAGCACTGAATTTGTGAATTTGTTTTAAAAATTTTCAAAACACAATTCCAAAATACCCAAGACATGTTAGCTACTGCATATATCCTCTGACTATGCAGTGACAACATGTGTAAGTAGAAATGATAGGTACTGAATAATATAGTTATTTTAACTTGAGAAAAATGAATTTGTTACTATGGTTTAGATTCTGAGAAGTGCTTAGTTGTCCAGAAGTTCCGGTTTTCCATTCCCAGATCAGAGATTCTGGCCTTCTCTCTAGAACTGTGTTTGATTTTTGAAGGAAAACTAAATCAAATAACTTGACCCACTTCTAAATATCTTCCCCATTTACCAAAATTTTGTTAAAACAACAATATTTTCATAAAGATAGAAATGATACTGTCAAGGTTGGCAAACCAAACAATTGAACTACCTGTCAGGATTTAAAATTGCAGCTGTGATCATGCAAGTTCTCAGTTAATACTTTTCACCTTTTTCCTTTATTGCACAAACTCAGAAAGGATAACTTTGACAACTTTTTACCACCTGCAGACAGGGACTGGCCCACGAAACACAATACAGAAAAGTGTAACTGTAGGCACATACCCATGAGCATGGGCTAAAATAACCAGTGCACATTTTACAAAAAGATCTCACACAAACAAAAACCAAAGTTTTTGAAATATTAAACGGATTACATAATGTTAATATAGGTCAGATTTTTGGCCTTACAACCTTGACAATGCCAATTTTGAATAGAGAAACAAGAGATGAAGATGGGTATTCACGTGCACAGTTGCAGTCTACAATGTTTTATGTACTTAAAATAAATTCTCATGAGAACAAGGTTAGGTGCACTTAAAAATAAAGACTTATCATGACCTGTCTTGAACCTTCCAGTTTTCCTTGTTGCTTTAAAAAAGTCAGAGGTATATGGTTAAACACAATTTCATAACAGAACGGTTTGAATAACATGTAGAACAGCTGAATATACAATACAGTTTCCAAGAATTACTGTAACATTTCAGGGTGAGGTTCTCATGGTTGAGATGCAGACAGTAAGCCATCCATACCGTACAGGTGAGGACTTCCATATTACTACTAACCCACACTGTTTTTTGCAGTGGAAGACCTGGCCGATTCACACATTTTAAGAAAATCAGCAAGACAAGCTGCATTTTCCAAATACTTCTTTTCTTCCGGGGGGGGGGGGGGGGGGGGGGAGGGGGGATTAATACAGTAACTGCTAGTTGGCTTCTTAGTATAATACTTCTTCTCTATTCCTGCATAATTTCAGGCATGAAAACATACAGTTGCATTTAGAAAGTGAAGGGAGGTCTAAGTCGACCCTTCAATTCATTTGGTGGATAAGCTGCATTTGTTTTACACCATCTGGCAATAAAGTTCCAGCATAAAAACCTAGCTAGGAATTTTATTTGTTACTTTAAAAAAGTTTCAAAAAATGAAGAATTTTTTAAAAAACTTATTTATTTGATTGGATGTTTCTTTATTCCTCCTATTATTTATTCAAACCCTTGATTTTTTTTTTTAACTCCACCCCCATCTGCAGTATCTATTTCCAGCTTCAATCCTTCAACAAAGGTAATAGAATTAGTACTAATTAAGTGGAAACCTGGAAATTTAATTTCCATATACATTCTGTTAACTGCAGAGTACCTAGTCAATTTTCCCGTATTTCCTCAATCTGTAAAATTAGGATTTTGTGCAAGAATTGGGTGTTCACAAGCTCACAAGTTCTCAGCACTTCCACTTCTAAACTAGATCAAGTAAAATCCATACTGAAAAACCTTAAAAGATTTTAATCAAATTTTAAATGCAGGAAAAGAGATCATTATTTCATCTAAACAAAAATTAATCCTTGCTAAAGTAGCATTTGCTTGTGAACCAATATACCACACTTGGGCAGGTTTGATATCAAGCGATTTTTCATCCCCATGCCGTTATACACATTTTCCCCAAAGAGTTCAGCTTGCTAGAGAAAAGCAGAATGAAAAAAGTGGAAAAGGAATATATATTCCTGAAAAAAACCACATCTCTTCCTGATCACAAGCCAGATGCACTCCCTCCAGAAAGAGAGAAAAATGCAACAGCAAGAGGTAGGAACTCAGGCTTGGAAGCCAGGAATTCCCAGTTTCTAATCTGTGCTGTCACACAGTCTTCTCAGGATTTGGACAAATTATTTAGTTTGTTTCTCCATTTTCCCATTTCTGAAATTCTGCTAATACAAGGGTAATGTCATTCTTTGAGATTTAAATGTAGTTTTTCTGAGCAGTTTTCAGATGGGGGCAGGGGGAAGAGGAGGAAAAGAGAGATGTAATGAAAAATACCTTCCCAATTTTTTCTCTCCTCCACCCTGACCTTTCTCTCATGCCTGCTGGCTGCCGACCCGATGGTATTTTGAACCCGCAGGCCGGTGAGCAGGGAGCGAGGCTGGACACTGTGGCTTACGCAGGGACACAGCATCCTCGTGTGCAATGGAGCCTAGAAGACGCCGTGAAAGCAACTGTACCAGCCAAAGCGGCTTCTGCTCCAGAAGTGCCTAGTGGGGCACCTAATACGATGGGCAGGCCTGGGGCCAAACATGACCGAGAAATGCTTTCACCTCTATGCAAAGGGCATCAGCTTCTTCAGACCGGTCTGGACACCCACACTACAGAGGTGAGGCTCCTGCAAGGAGCTGTCTATTTATGCTGGGATGGGATACGCCTGGACCAGCAGCAAGCAGAGCTGTGCTCTCCCTTGCTGAGAAAACCCAGCTCACAAGCTGTGACACGGCAATGCAGAGCGGAGCTGGATGCCAGGGAGAAGGGCGAGTGGTGGGGACAGGGCTGGCGATACACTGGCGACAAGCAGCACTGCAACCTGCAGGGCAGCGGTTTTGGGGAGAGGGGATGCAGATGTGGCAAGGTGGCAGGAAGCCTGCTGCTACGTTCGAGAGGTGTAACCAGGCAGGAAGGCAGGGCGTCCTTGCTTGAACCTGACATGCGGATTTGAAGGCCACAAAATCAAGATGGGACCAAGACTAGCTTTCAGGAGAGATTATGGCACAAGTATATTTTGGAGATACACAGAGCATATAATTTGCTGTACCTTAAGGGCCAGAGGTTGATGGGAAAGGACGGGGAAAATAGGCTAGAGAGCACAGGGGAACATGGCAAGGCTGTAAGAGAGATCCAAGCTATCACGGAAAAAAAGAAAAGCAAAGGAAGAGAAAGAGGCAATTTGGTAAGTCTGAGAACTGATGGGTTTAGACAGTTTTTAAATGCTTTGAATGCAAGAAGTTCTGTAAATCTGCTACAGTCTGATTACTCAAAGCTTTGGGGAAAGGCATGAATAATAGAGAGAACACAAACAAGAGAGAAAATAAGGAAAGGGAATACATTCAGGACAACCATGATATTTTATTGACATTAAACTGCATCCAGACAGCAACTATTTGGCAATTCTTTTCTGGAAAGCCTCCCAGATTTCCCCTGCCACACACCCATCTAGACTGCAGAACCTAAGCAACTAACAAATTCAGCTGTTTCCTCTCACACTAAGTTCTGAATTAAGGATCACATTAAGGGGGATTTTTTTGTTGTTGTTGTTCTTATTAATACTACAGAAATCTTTAGAAAAGACAAAAAACCCACCACTTATACAACAGAATATCTATCATGTTGAATCACGTTAACAAAACACAAATTCCCTCAGATCTAGCAGGCTAATACAGACATTATTCTACAAATATATCACAACAGAGCCATCTTACTGTTGCTGCATATATATTACATCATGATGGCATACAAGATTGTTAATTAGCAACAGTATTAACCTGTTAGACAAATTCTAAATTGGGGACACTTCAACACTACACAGCACAGAGAAAGTTTTATTGCACATAACCCTATTACAGCTAATAAGGAAAAAAAAAACAACAAAATTCTTTATGATAGGAAGGTGGGGTTGGTTGTTGTTTTGTTTTGTTTTAATTTCTACATAACTACTTTCCTCTGGCTGATTTCCTGCACTATGTGGTGACAGAGGAGACCAGCCAGACACTCCGCCCCGAGACTCATCTGTCATGCTTGGTGTGCAAAGTATTTCCTGTAACAGTGGAAGTATCTTAAGTCAGATACTACTACTCCCATTCTCTGGTGTGTTGTAAGGGTAAACATCAGTAGGATTTTTAATTCTATTATACAATTATTTTCAAAGAATAAGAAAAAAAGATTAAGTCTTATAATCTGTGAGGTTTGCCATTGGGTGCTTAGCAGTAGGCTGCTTACCGCTTTTGTTATTATTCTATGTTTTTCCAAAAGGAAAAGTCAGTTATCTTAATATCTGATTAAGATGAAGAGCTGAGGAGAGATATTAGGTATATTAAAGTAAAAACTTATCTTAAGATAAAAGACAGTGAATTATATCCAAGATATCTAATCTTTTACTGCTGTTTTAAACAGCAACTGAAAACTAAGTAACCAGTCTTTATAAATGAAAACACATTTTCCTCTAATAGAGGAAGGAAAGACAAATAAGACAATAAAATGGGCTAAGTGATTATTAAGAAAATTTTAGAGGGAGAAAATTATTTTCAAATTACAAGGCCTGAAACCACATTGAATTTTATTGAACGTTCTTTTACTGAGAAGAATGATCAAGAACCTTTACGGAAAACTGAACACTTTATCATTTAAAATTGTTTAATTAGAGACAAGGAGATATTTCAAATCTGCCTAAGCAAAGTATTCAACGAGAAATCTCATTTCTATCTCTGTTTTGTTTAAGACGAGTCAGCAATCACTCTTAATTCAAAGCTAGTATGACTACAGTATCCAGGTGCAAGTGTGACTGGCTCTATAAAACAACATTAAAAAAAAAAACTTCTCTTCATCCTTCCTTGAAAAGTAGAATCAGATAGAATTTATCTATATCTTTTTTCTCATTACTTGCATTACATATTAGCATTTTCCCTACTTTCCCATGTCCTCTCCTCCTCCTGCCCTCTGAAAGGGAACCACCTCCAAATCAGGAGAACACAGGACACTTAAAATCTCTTACAATCCATTTTTGTCAACGGTTTACTCATGCTATCACCAGTGCTTGAAACATTAAGCAACAACTGGCACATAATGGGGAAGAAGCAGGGAACTACAGACATTTTAACATAGAATTTATCAGCAGATAAAACTGCCAAGTTATAGCCTGTTATTCCTCCTGGAAAAGTATCTCTTACTTAGCAGTAGAGAGGTTACAAGAAGTCCTTACAAGCAAACACTCAAGTGTGTTGGCAGCATCTTTCCTTCCCACCTTACTCTCACTGCTACAAAACTACACTTTAATACCTATCAACAGGTATACCTAAATGAGAATAAAAATTGGCGCTCACATTTCAGGGATTTTTGGGCAGCTAGCTCTAGTATGATCTGTCAATTTGAATTGCCCTTAGGAGCTGGAAAGCATTAGGGGCATTCAAAGGATGCCTCTTGTAGTTCAGCTTCATCCAGAGGAATCCAGATCATGCATGCTAAGACTTTCATGGTGCAAGCCAAAACATAGAAAGTGAGGATGATGGAGAGACTCACTTCAAATGCTCACTCTTGATGCAAGCTAACATAATAACGTAGACAGACTGTTACTGAACCCAAGCAATTCATTAAGTCAAAATATATTTTAAAAAAATAAAATATAGAAAAAACAGCTTTAACAAATCATAACAAACGGGGTATTCTAACACTTTAGAATGATAAAGGAAAAACATGACATACACAACAGCACCGAAAGCTGCTAAAATGATGGTAACAAGGTAAGAACCTATACTGAAAAGAACGCTCAGCATAAAAGGAATGGTATAGAGGAGGGAAAATTGAACAAGAGGCAGACAGAAGGAAAGACTGTTATGCTGCAGACAGACAAAAACAGAAAAGAAACGCCAGCGAAATACTGTAAATTGTTTACTTCATTTTACAGAGGTAGCTATATGAAAATATTGCAATAAAATAATGCTACAGTATGTGCAAAACATGCTGCAGATATCATCATTAGAAAACCAAGTACATCGTTTACATTTTGAGGGAAGCCAGAAAGTGGTATTCTGACATGTGTATTTTTTCACTCAAATTAATAAACCCAGGGATATTTTCCAAGCTGTGAACAGGATAGTATTATGAACACCTGACAATTTCTGTGTACTTTAGAGGATTTCACTTCAAACCTTTGGTTATCACTGTTACCACCTACAGGTCATAATGCTGATTCCATTTTGGATCAAGTGTATTCTTCACAGTATCTGTAGAATGGCATTGGCCAGATCCGTCCACCACAACCTTAGCAAATGGATCAGGAAGTCCTAAGAGGAGAGAAATAAAATATGTAAGATGAGGAAGCTTTAGAGTCCTAAATCCTTGTACAAAGTCTGGTATTTTACATGTTATTTGAAGTTGGCTTTTATCAATAAATATGTTCATATCATATAAGTCATATTCAACTAACGGGATATAACAGAATAACAAGACATTTATCAAACACAAGAAACTTGGCTAAATTAGTACGTTTCTTCATTTGGACTTCACAGATTTTTCTTGTTCTATATCAGCAAGTCAAACACTTGGGAGAAGAATTCTTGATGAAAAGCCTCTAAACACCTTATTCAACCCTGAATTAGGGAGATTAAGTTCTCAAGGTACAACAAATTCAACAGAAAGCAGAAAAAACAGAATTACATCTCTGCTGTAACAGGCCATGCAGCCCTATCCTCTTTCCCCTCACGCTAATTCTTCCACTCCTGTGGATGCACACTGAGACTGCTGAGGAAGCTAACCTGGTGAAATATTATGCTCTTTTCCTGTAGTGTAAGTTCAGCCTCCTCAGGTGGCTCATCACAGAGCCAGTCAAGCCCAGAGAGGCACAAGAGAAGCATCAAAGCACATGGGCACAAGGACAAAGCACATGGTGAAAGGGAAGAACGGGACCTTGGGGAAGTTGTTGGGCATCTAAAATAACTTATAATCAATACAAAAATCTCAGATATAAAGCAAGTTTTAGAAGAACCATAAACTACAACATAAGTCTGTATGACCCCGTCTGCAAATCTTTTTCAAAGTTTAGGTCTGACCTTTTAAATTCTCTCCGTTCCCAACTGGAAGGAAGGAAGCAGATCCATGTGTGCATTCATACATAGTCAATAGCACTCCCCTCCTCCTTCATCCCCCTCTTACTGCTTCTTTCAAAACATCATTACAATTAATGAAAACAAAATTTCAGAGTAGGTAAGTATTATGACATGGTTGTTATAATTAAGATGTACAGCTGTTTGCCAAGAAAAATAAATCTTACATGAAAAACATCTTAATTAATATGTGGCACTAATATCGAAAAACATGTCATTTGCTGAGGAGAGTAAATCTGTTTCCCAACTCCGACAGATGCACTACAAAAGTAGGGTAACATGACATTTGAGTCAACCTTTAATTTGTATGAAGACACTGCCCGTCAACACCTACTATACTATTTGTACACACAGTGTTCAGACCACATTAACAATCACTATGGATCGACTTTTTTTTAGCTATAAATTCTGGGATCTATTATCACAAAAGAAGTTACACCCTTAAATTTCCATCTCTTCCCCTGTATCAAAACATCTAAGTTTTAGAGAGAAGAGTTTGCAGGGCACAGAGCATGCATGTTGTTTACTTGGTTTTAACTGTTATTAAAAATCACTCTGGGATGAATGTCAACTAGAACAAAATGCTAAAAGCCCTGAAACAAAATGGTGCGAAAACATCAAAAACTCCCAGCCCCAATACACTGCCTGCATGTAAAGTGATGTACAGAACTTATATACTTACAGATAGTGTAAATGTTATATAAACTTTAACAGCTACTTACGGAAAAAATCCTTTTTCACCAAGTTTTTTGCACACAGTACTGTAAAAAAAACACAAACAAGAAATACATAATGAAGTTACTGATTCTTCACTACACAAAAAAAAACAGGTTTTCTTTACCTGTCCAGCATTCCAGAAAGTCCCACTGGAAATAAAATGAATGAACATTAAGAGATCTGTTCTCCTCTATTTTTTATAGTGACATGTTAAATAATTCCTAAAAGCTGAGCCAGAAGTGCCATCTTCTGGCACTTACTCTAGGTGGACTACAGCGCAGCCGGTACGGAGCGCTTTCCTCGGGCGGTTCTTGGCCGGCTGTGCCAACTTCCGCGCTGCCCGGGAGCGTTTCCTCCACCCGGCTCCCCACAGGACGGCACAAGCGCCGGTGCCGACACAGTCCCCGCTGTTTCAGGGACTCCCCACTACGAAGCTGGTGCATGAGGCAGTCTAACCTTTTTCTATTATCCTACACGAAAATCACAGAAAAGCTGTTACCTTAAACACCCGGGGGGGGGGGGGAGGGGAGTAAGCTAATTTTTAACATCAGAGTTTGGATGGCTCCCAAGATGTTTTATTTGTGGAAGCTGAGGATTGTGGGTTTTTTAATTTTTTTTTTTTAATAAAAGCTAGGAGGATTTGCATTTGTCAACCAAAAATACAGGAGAGAATGATCTCTCATGAGAAATGAATAGAGGGAAAGAAAGGTATAAAGGGGACAACTTTCATATAAAGGTGCTGAGGTACAAAGACACAAAAGACTTCTCACAAAACGCACTGTTTTTCAGTGACATACATTTATCCATTATCATAGGTTTAGGAACTGCCAGATACTGTGCAAGACATTAAACATTAAAATATTTACAGATAACACAACAGGATCCATGGATCCTGAAACAGAAATTCCCACAGCAAGTATGAAAAAAACAAAGCAAACAGAGGTATTTGGTTGGAACCAATGCTGCAGAAGACTCCTCAGTACAGGATTGCCATGGATATATTTTCCTGTACAATTCCCAGTATTTACTATTACCAGTAAGTGCAAAGATGGAAAATTGCATCCAGTGAGTGCACCTCACAGACTGATACCCACAGACACCAACCGAAAGGCAGTCAGGCTTTCCCCTACAGCTGTTACAGCTCACAAACCATCTTACATAAAGCAAGGAAAAGCTTCAAGTAGAACAGATGCTTACAGAAAAGGCCACTTTTTAAATATTTTGAAAAACAATTATCTGCACAATTTCATCCTTTAAAAAAAGAAACAAGGGAAAATGAAGATTTTAAATTCTACGCTACACTACAGTCAAAATTCATCTAACGCACTGTAAGCCAACCAGTATGCTCCTGAAATCGTGTAGCGTCTAAAGAAAAAAAAAAGTTGGTTTGAACAGTCTTGAGACAGAAATGGCAATGTTAACTCATAAAATGTTCCTTTCAAAACATAAATCAAACCTGTCACTGCAATTTGCCTGAAGTCTCATGTTTATAAAATTGGGCACATGTACAACATGCAAAGCAACGAGTTTCCCCAACAATTAGCCATTACTGAACAAGCCAATACTGTTGGCTCAAGATCTCTCCTTCTAGTAACCATGTTTAAGGAAAGTCAGATGTCAACAAATTCTGGCTTTGTCAGATGAACAAAACAGGAGAGACATTGAAAATCGTTCATTAAACCCCCCTCTCTAGCAGGAATTTCTAGGCAAACAAGCCTAGACACTATGAGCATCAGCTCAACCCTAAACGCAACAGCCTTTGGCCACGTACAAAGCTCTAATCTAACTCAGGATTTTGGGGGGACAAAAGGTTTCCCATGGATGGGAAAAGCACCAGAGCTTTTGTTTAACTCTTCTAACAGTTTCAACACTGTGTTACTTAGACCTATTATAAATACTCTGATAACCAACTGATTAATAGTTCCCCGAGAATAAAAGCTAAGGAAGCCTGGTTTCCTATGGATTTATGTTTTATGGTTGACCGAAAGCTACAGCTGAAACTTTTCCCACTGCTAGTGCATGTGCACAGATGCTCTCCCACGCAGCCCCTCTAGCAGTCTAGCAATGCCCTCGCTGCTGCGTTTTCCTCTTGCTTCAGGTCACTCCTAGGGTCTCCTCTTTATCCAAGCAACTATTTTCATAAAACTTGTAGCACTTAATTATCTTCGAGACCTCTATCCTTTGTCAGATTTGAGCCAAAGATTCAAAAATCAACAAGAACCAAAGCAAGATCTTTGTTTTCTTACAAAAAGCCAAGGTAAAATGCTGACGGTTCTGGAACCAAACTCACTATCGTTATCAGATTTACTGCACCTAACTTATCTTACCTAACTGCACCACTTCTAAAAATTTCTAAGGGCACACAAGGCCACTGCAGGGGGTTAATTGTTACTGTAAATATTTGTTTTAAAATGTTTTTCATCATAAACTAAAAATATTAGAACATTGAAGCTCACACTGAAGTTTTTGCAAAACTAATGGCCGTATATGTTGACAGCACTTCCAAAAAAAAAAAAAAAAAAAGAAAAAGAAAAACAAATGGAGGAGCATTGTACCATAACTGTGTTATCAAAATACATTAATGTCCTCTAGTGTGTATGTATATATATATATATATATATAGTTATATGTATAGGTAGACTACAAAATACCAATGAGTCAGCAGATATCTGTGTTTTATACTTATTACAGACTTCCTGGGTAGCCTACAGAAAGCACAATATTAATGTTCCAATCTGAAGGAACAATATACATGTGCCAAGACAAACATGCACATCAATTTTACATACTATACGTTCACTAAATACCTTTTTATTGTTTCTTATAATCTCACTCTAGCATACATTACTTAGGTCAGTTCACAGGAACACTGAAAGAGCAAAAGGGTATTACAAGCTACTTAGTCCCTTCCCTGACAGCTTTGTTAAGTACAGCTCTTGCATACTCAACTAGGAACTAGAAGTAAATCACATTTGCCAGTTTTCTCCTTCTGACTTGCTTATAGCTACAGTGACTGCCATTAAGAATGGTTTATTGAAAGATATTTTAAATATTGCAACTATGTGCAAAATACATGTTTAATATCTCCAAACTTCTGTAAGCTCCTTTACATGTTAGGCATTACAATGTTCATGCAATTACAGATAGACAGAAAATAACCATTCATTTCACACACACACAAAGAAGGAACTGACTACTGAAAACATGAATTTTATAGAAAAACAAATGTTTTATCTCATTTTCTGAACTCTGCTTACTCTTTTCCTAGTTACCAAAGAACTCTAGTTATAGCTACTTTTTATTTTGGAATAATTTTTACAAAAAATTTTAATACTTTTTTTATGAAATCAAACTCTTGTATAACAGTGAATATCTTCCATAACATTATCATCATTTCATTTAAATACTGAAACACGTTTATTTCAGAACAGTAAGTATACATAACACAAAGTCTCCATCCTTAAGTGGGAAGATGACTACAAAGTGAAAATGAACAGTGCCACAGAGGAAGCTAGCAAGGAAAACAAGTGAAAAATGATAAAGATTTAACGGTTTCACAGAATCACAAATTCTGAGAAACGACCCACAGGAGAAAGTAAAAGTCTGCAATGAACCTAATCACCTTCAGCAGTAAGACCTAGAATGGAGTCCTGAAGGAAGGCAATATTAAGAAAAAAAAAATTATTTGAATTTACTGAAGAATGGATGGCATTCTTTCCACTCCCTGGCCACCATTAGTTAACTGCATTTTTTTCCACTACTGCTACTCTGATGCAAACAGCTACACTGGCTCCTTTTTAGCAAGCCCACGATGCTATGAGAGAACCAAACAGTCAGTGTATATTTGTAAGACTCCATCCCCCTAGGAGAATTTAAGCCATCGGTAGTCGGGTTACTGCAGTTTGCTGCTCCCTGCTGTCTCCGTGCATACGTTCCCATCCCAGGACTACACCGGCACTAGTACTGCACAACCAACCGCCCTGCAAACCCCCCACAACAAAACACTCATCACTGGGTTTTTGGGTGCCAGTTAAGGTTTTGGCTGAATCCGGTTTCTAAACTGGTTTACTGTCGAGGCTAGCAACAACGCTAAGGCAAAGCGGGGCACCAGGAGCAGATGAAAACGCGCACGGTTGCTGGCTTCAGCTTAAGCAGCTCTGTGTTTGCCTGAAATTCAAAGGCTGATGGGTGTTTAAGACTAGTGGCCTTGTATTTAATACCTACAGCTATTTCTAACTCATATCAAACTGTCTGTACAATTCTGATAGCCAATTTGTTTATCCAATTCCTTCATCTGGTTCCTTCATACCTGCAAAAACAGGAATACTACTATTATAGCACTACAGCACACGAGGTATATTTGTATATTATGTATTCGCTCATCCCTCTCTTACAATGTGTCTCTTGATTTCTGACAGGATTATAAGGTTTAAGGATGTATTTGTACACTTCCCAAAAGCACGAAGTACTAGTACCTAAGGACTACAACTGAAGAACAGAAATAATTTGTGGGTTTTTTTAATTTTTGAATTAAAATATGATTCTTTAAGCTATCCTTTAAAATAATTTTTAAACAGGTACATTGGAGAGACATCAATTCTATCAAGGAGAAACACAGGAAGAAAGGTAAGCAAATAAAACGTAAACATAGATGTCTACGGAATGTCAAGCACATTAACTATAGACACTGGGAAGGAAATATATAATCAACACATTTGAAATGCGGTATGTGACTTAGTGGGGGGGGGGGGAAGACAGTGATGTAAAAACATTCAAAAGCAACCAATACTGTGTCAACAGGCAGCTGAAAGTTTATAGGAGGAAGAAAAGGACTGGGTCCAAAACTAAGATTATGTTTACTAATCTTCTGGCTTTTCACGTGTCATCACCCTGGAAAAACTAGTTCAGCCTTCTGAATCCAACGAGCAGTTTTAACATTACAATTTGTTTGGGTTTTGTTTTTCTGTTTCTTTTTTTTTACCCAAGGGTTTTCTCCTAGAAAAAGTGCTTGCCTCAGAACACATGGGATACTGAAGAGAGAGACACGCTGCCTATCATTTTTTACCACAATGGTTCATTTTGAAGACAAGCCTTTCTTCCCTCTACAGAAACACCATCTTTTAATGAAAGCCATTAGCACTGCTTTTTGTGATCAGATCCCAGTTGTTTGCATGTAATATGCAAGGCAATACAATCGCTAAAATAAGTCCCAGCTGTAGAAACACAAAGCTACGCTGTTGCTAATGCATGCTGCACTGATAATGAATGGTCGTCTATGCTTTAATCTGAATAAAGCTCCCAACTGCTCTGTCTCTTCTTGCCAAAAATTCCCCTTCCTCCTCCAGACTGTGGTTGCATTCCAATTACACTGCTGATTGGAATGAGCCTCGTTCGGGGGGAGGGAGGGAGGGAGGGAAAGCGAGGGAAACAAATGAACATACACACACACACACACCCCTCTTGCTTTCTGATTGCTGCCCCTGGTACACATAAATTGTTTGGGGTGTTTTGAACTTACTCGCTTCCATGGCATACTTTTCTCCGTATTATATAAAGCTCTTCAGAAAATCGTTTTTTTTTTTTTTTTTTTCTTAGAACGCATACGCAAGAGGCGCAAACGGAACAGCACGCGCAGGTTCCAGCAGGACAGCTCAATACTTTAAACATTTCTAACAAATTCCTACTGTTTTCTTTGATTGTTGGCCTGCTGCAAAGCAGCTTGTATTTTTCTGCTTACATTCCCTCCTCTGACCTGCCTAAATTCCCACAAGGGAAGATAAAAAACAAGAGGTTCTTAACTATTCATCGAACAAAGAGCGCTGTAAATAATGCCATACAGAGCTGCAAATACAGCTGTTGAGGTAGTAAAAACTTTTTCAGTTAGCGTTTTGAAATAAAATTGTTTATCCCAACTACCCACATTAAATTTTTATTTTACAATTATTCTCTCCGGGGATTTTTTCCCCCATTTTCATTTCCTTTTAATTTTAATTTCCTTTGAAAGGTAAGTTTTTTTTTTTCTGCAGATGAACAAGCTTGTAAATATCAGAACACGACCCTAAATGAAGAATTTACTTTCAGTTAATGAAATTCATACATTTTAGAAGATCACAGTTGATTATAACCAAGAAGGGACACTCAAAGATAAGTAAGCCTAACAAATGTATGTTTTACAGGTGCACAGGGTTTCTGAGCAAAGAAGGTATTGAAACGTGAAATGCCTAGGAATGCAGCAGCTGACTAGTACGCTAAGCACGATCACTAATCGACGCGAGCTGGAAGGGTTCATATTGCACCTAACAATAAAGAGGGCTGCAGCTGTTCCTCTCTCAGATCAGGTCCAGCTATCACAAGGGTACAAGGTAGATCAGGAACCTGGACTGGCTTAATAGAAAACTAACCTTCTGGGAAGATAGATTAGTTTTCCACCGGCTCCAAGAGCTGAGCTGATTTATCCTGCAGTCACACAGGCAGTAGATCTAATGCAAAGGGGGCAAGAAGAAGCTGGACTACTTTTCTGGCAGCAACTTCCAGTTACGCTATAAAACTACACGCCATACCCGTCAGTTTTGCAGCACTAAAAACAAAACAAAACACCCCCTTCCTCCAGTATTTTCTCTTTAATGCATACTGCTAGTTTTTCTCCTCTGTTTTGCAAAAACAAAGGAACTGATTTCACCATTAGGTGCCAAAATACCTACCTAGCCCCCTCCGATTTTCAGGGACGCAATCTTAACCTTAAAAATTCAGATCAAGTCTTATTTTCTCTTTCCCAAAGCACACTCAGAAGCATAGAACCAAAATTTTCTTGCAAGTATATACAGACCTCTTGCTTTCAGGTTGCTCCATTTTACTGCTTGATAGTTTCTCTTACTGAAGCTTCACAAAGCAGTAGAAATTTAAAGTAACCTAACAAGCGCTAAACTAGCATTAGTGCAAAACACACACAGAGGCTGGCATGCCCTTCCCAAACAGGTTTAAAGTTTTTACTCCAATGCTTTAAATTATCTGAAATTCAGTGCTACTCAAATTAAAACCTTAAACACCATAAATTAAAACCTTGAACACCATCCTCTGAAGACTTGAGCGAGCTGAAAGGGTCACTAGCTGCCACATCTCTGGATTTTACTGGGACCAGTACAGACAGCACATGCTGAGACAGTAGTGCCCGATGCCACACACAGAGAAGCCCAGTTTGTCCAGGCACACTGGGCAACGTGATGGTTTCGGACAAACTCTGCTTGGTAAGATTAAACGTAAACTCTCAGCCCATCACTAGATTCACGGATCTGCAGCAGCAAAGAATGGCATGAGTGCTACCTACTCTCCCAAAGGCAAAACCAGACAGGTAAACTCAAACCACCAGTACCAGCTGTTGAAGCTAACCCGGGTACTTTTTTCCTAAATGCATTGGAGCGGCATACGTGACCCCTCCTGTGCCCAGAGCTACGGGAGCAAGGGCAACTCAGAAGGGATGGTAACTTCTGCAGCTGGCACAGCTGTCTGCAGCAGACATCTGTCCATACTCTTACCGCAATACAAGCATTACTGTTAGGCCGATACCCAAATGCAAGGTAGACAGCTTTTAAGCAAGCTCTTTTTAATACTTATTAGGATAATCTTAGTATTAGAAATGTACATTTTACAAGAATTTCCTTTAATAATTGTTAAAATTCTAAATTGTCCCATAAACACATTTCTGCAAGTTTAACTTCAACACAAGCCAGATGCTAAATCCTTAATATGCTGCATGTAAAGTGAAACCCATTTCAAAGGATCACAGGCACCTGCTTATAAGCATAGTCGGTTGGAAATCTATGTCTCAACAAATCAGAATTATTCCTTGGGGATTAAACAAATAAAAAAATGCAGTAACTTGCATTCACCCAAAGAGTAATATAGAGTATACAGAAATGAAAACGTGTCCCAATAATGAAATACAATTTAAACCACTATAAAATACACCAGAAACTAACATAGTAGCAATACATTTTTCTTTCCAGCAGATTGCATACAGACTGACTGAATTTTCCTATAACTGTATGTTGTATTTTGACTGGTTTTAGAATACTAGTCCTGTATTACTTGCATGTAATAAAACTCATGGAGAGTAAAATTCAAAATGAAAACATCATGCATTTATCATGGCAGAACCATTAATAAACATGCATTGCATCACTGCATATAAACAGTTAAGCCAAAAAAATCATTCAGCTCGTGCAGCAATAAAATTCTGGGGCAGAGTGTCCAAGGCTATTTTGAATTCGGTAAAGGGGGAGAGGAAAGATGACGGCTCCAGTGTCCGGCAGTCGGTGCCTAGGATGCCTGAGTGACTCGTGGACACAGCCAGATGGAGTCTGCCTAGATTTGCCCTGTTTAGACTCCTGTTTTAACATCATGATGTCTACTTCACAGCATTGTTTTACTGTAAACAAAGGGCTTCCTTTTCCACTTCTCCTCCCTTATTCCATTCCAAGCCAAAAGAAAAACAAAACAAAAAAAAAAAGCCCCACACCAAAGAATTCTTCATTCAAGCAACTAATGTATTCGCATTTCCTTGATTCAGTCGGTGATGGGCTTACTGCCACACACATCACAAAGTCTATTCATGTGTCCAGTGTATTTGATACGCCTGTCAAGAGGTAAAGGAAAGAAATCAGGCTGCCACTTCTGCGAGGAAGGCAGCAACCCTCCCCCAGCATCTGAAAGCCTACCGTGCAGCCTCACGAGTCTCCCTTACAGAAATTTTCATTTGGACTAGCCAATCTGAATATATAGATGCAAAACCTGAAGAACTCCTTTTTTTGTGTGTGTGTGCGCACTACATCCCAAATATTAGGTCTATAGGTCTATGCAAATTTGGTCTAAATGATACAGTATTAAAACATTGCTATCAGGGTGCTGTGTAAGCCAGGGCTTCCATCACCGCCCCAGAGAGCAAAAAAGGACTGCAGTAACACGTGGGAACCTTCAGGAAAACCAAAGCTAGTGTGAATATCCGCATTTCCTGGTTTAGTGTGGATGGAGCCTCTCAGACCAGCCAGGATGTTTCTAACGCACAAGTGGAATTTCTGGTGAATAAAAGTTAACTTCTCCACCCTACTGGACACGGTTTAATCCGCACAACTTGTCCCTTTTTCAAAATTTTACAAATGACTGTTGTATCATCAATTCATCATAAATAAATCACTTATGTACTGAAGAGTATGCTGGTCAATAGGAGGAAAAAAATAGTTTTAAATTGACAACTATTAAGACGCTTTAAAAAATAAACAAAAAGGATGTCAGCAGTCAAACATTAACTTTCAAACCAATTCCAAAGTTGTTTTTCACATTTGTATTAAATACAGACTATCAATTCATTCTTCAGTAAAAATTATCAGCATAGGAGTTGGAAATTCAGTAAAGATAACTGAATCCACCAATGTTAAGGTCATATTTGCTGTATAGGTTTCTCAATTAAATGCATTTCATCTTCCTGCAGTATTAGAAACATAATTCCCATAAAAACTTTTAAATTAAAGTAACATTAGCAAGGTTATCCTCTCTAATCTCAAATCTGCAGAGATTATTATATGCAAGTGTCAGCAAAGTAAACTCACGTGTATACATTATATTGTCCTAGAAATATAAAAGAAAACAGTATTTAAGATGTCAAAAAAAAAAAAGGGGGGGGGGGAGAAGAAGGGGAGGGGAGGGTACTCATATCTCAAACTTTTACGAATCATTATGCTAAAATCTTACCTCAATCCTTAAAGACTTGCTTGAAATCCCATAGTTAGTTTTTAACCAAGACCTATTTTGAATAGCAGTGATTAGTCCAAAACTGTCAAATCACATACCCCAAAAATCCTTAGCGCGCACAAGACTCTTCTGCCGAGGGCGAGTAAATAAAAATCAGGACCAAGCAGTTTACCCATCTGTTTCGCAGCTCGTTTTGATAAGAAGGGTGTGGTGGAAAAAGCTAACACTGGCCACACTGGAGCCTGCTCTGCCTGATGTACTTCATACACCTAGGAAAATGTGCTGGGAAAGAAAAAACATCTTAACAAGAAGCAGAGCCCTTGGATTTGTTTCCCCGCAGCGCAACTCACCACCCTCTGAATGATCTATAGCAGAGGTAACAACAAAAGAAATTCATGATCCAATTGCCAACCAGACCAAAATGCCCTGAACTTTAAAAGGGGCTTCAGACAAGAGGCACCTGCTACTAACCCACGCTCCTGGGCAGCAGGAATTGTAGCTCCCCGAAGCTTTTTGGACCACGGGAGCATGACTGTCTCCATCAGAGCACAGTCACACACGCCATTTAAACAGCAAGTCTCAAAATTTTGTTCCTATTACAAACATGATCCTAGTGGGACACTAAACTACCAGCTGGTGCTTTTCCAGGGGAACCACACACGATTCAGGCGTCATGCCCACAGCAATTCTCACACCACTCTTCAGTGAAATACTGTAAATATTAACCCTCCTATTAACGCTCCTAAAAGTATCGTCAACAGCTTTATACAAAAAAAATCCTGAAACATGATGGCTATCAAGGCAGTAACGTTTTTTTTAAAAAAGTAGTCAATTTTGCCATTTCAAAAATACAACTTGAAACATGTGAGTGATTTTTTTTACATCACTCCATAATAAATTTTATGTTAAGGAATTCTCGAGTACAGTGATTTGAATACTATCACTAGCTAAGGAGTCCCAGTGCATTTTACAAACCTAAACTCGAAGTTCAGCACAATTTCACTTTAGTAGTACACTTGATCTACTGCAATCATGCTGTATGACAAAAATGTATGCGAGTGATACACTGTTACATCTTCCTGTATCAATACTAGCAACTTAAGACATGAATTCTGAGCTGACTCCCTGACAAAAACTGTATCCTGGCTCCTCCTCCTTTTAACAAAGTTGAAATATTTAAGCACAATGGCCCTACATTTACTTTTGGGGAGAAAATTTGTTTTTGAAGGAATGCTTTCAACTTTGGAAAGAGCCTCTCTATGGAGCTTGACAGTGCAATCTTCTTGCAAGTGTTGCTTTAAAGAACATTTATTAAAGGCTTCTGCCAAAAGAGATAGGGTCAGCAGAAAGACCTCTGTGGACTACATGTACTTTCATTGGGTTACCATGCTTATACCTCTTTGTTTACTTAGTTCTGTCCATACCTACAGAAATACTATATAAATGGGGAAAACATCCATTGCTTAGTGTATCTTAGTCCAGACTATGTTATCATTAAAAAAATAAAAATAAATAAAGCCTCATCTACAAGAGATAGCTCTACCTATATACTATGCAATTTATAAAGTGGATTATTTAGTTAAACCAGCCTAGCCCCTTAACATTAACAGATTCAGCTTGTCTGCAAACAGATGTGTTCTACAAATCAAATTAAACAGTTTTAAGACACTACCACTGTAAAACAGAGATGAGGTAACCGCATGAGAATTCTATCTATTTCAACAAAATTAAAGCAGCTTATACTAAAATACCAAGGATTTTTTTTGGTACAAGTTGTTTAAATTAATCAATCAGTTCAGTATTTATATACTACAGTAAAAATAATACAAAGAGATTTTTTAGAGAACAATACAGAATTCTGAGGAAACAGCTTGCCACTATACAAAAAGAGAGAGATTCTTGCCCCCCACCCCAAAGTTTACCATCAATTTAAACTATGATTTCAGAAGTCTTTTGAGAAGATGCAATGTTCAAGCAGCAAAAAGACAATTTTTTTTGAGAAAGAAGAGTACTTGGCTAAAGATATGAAGTGGGGACTCCAAAGTAGGAAAAAAAGTGGGAAGCAGGTGATGCCAAAAGAGGAGGGAGTATGACGCTGAGTAACAGGGCATGGACAACCGTCAGACTCCCGCACCTGCGACTCTAGGAAGCCCCAGCCTCTCGCAGGTGCGTTCGCAAAGCACCGTCCCAAGCATCACAGCCCCGATTTCCACCATCCTGTACATACTTGCATATGCAAGAGAAGAGGCAAGGCTGCTAGACCTAGCTTTCCAGAGCAATCTTTAGATTTATTTTCTAGACAAATTGCTTCTTAGAGAATTCAACTGCTAACTGAGTGCTATTCCAGGCTCAAAAATAATATATTTGCTGAATAATGTATTAACTTATTTAATAAAAAAACATTTTCCCTCTCACAGCTATCTTCTTACATGTCAGTTATTTAACACTAAACTCCTTGCAATCACCTAATTCTACTATTATCTCAACCACCTATGTATTTTAGAGCCACTAAGACAATTTATAGTAAATAGAACATGAATACAGGCATACCAGAACTCTGCAGGCACCCACAGGAATTATGAAGGAACAAAGAGGGCGCGAGCCTTCCCCCCTTTCCGTTCCTTCAGCCAGCTTTGTAAACTGTAGCTCCTTTTTGTACTGATTAATTAAACTTAAGAATTCACAAATATATTCTCCATTTACAACATCTGACAGACCAAGCCTTTGCATGTTGTAGAATATGAACTGCATTACCATTGTTAAACAGATACAAGCTTTTTAAATACTAAACATCAAAACGCAATGGCTGCCCTGGAACAGGCATCTACATCTCCAGTTAATCTTCCATTTTTACTAAATAGATGCAAATAAACTGTACTAAGTCACTTTACCAAGTTCTGTGTCACTCATGTTGCAGCTGCATTGCTGATAAATAGCAGTCCTCACTAAAAGGTAAAATTGCCAAAGGCTAATAAGATTAGAGTGCTTTTAGGATCCAGGCAAACATGTTATGATTTAGTTAAAAGCTGCAGAATTACCTAAGCATGTTCAAATTTATAAAGCAGACATTAGAATAAATAAGCAAGTCTAGTAGATTTTGACACTAAATATAGACTGTTCAGCAGACAATTAAAAACAACAACAACAAAAGCCACATAGGATTGGAGAAGATAAAGTGTTAATCACATATTTGGTGGTTTATGAGCCAAAGCAGTCTGAGGTTTAAACTGCTTCTGCTCAGTGCTCATCCCATTCAGAGACGATGAATCATTTCCCATTTGGCAACGCTTCTGCCTACAAGGCTGTCTTCTGCGAGATTTCTCCTGTATCCTTGTAATAGATTTGCTAATTTAGTACACCTGACTTTGAGCAAAACCCATTGTTGCCAGCTGTCAGACTAGACCTCGTCCTGTTTATCAGACACATCTAAACCATCCTGCTCTGCCCCAGTCACAAACAGAACACTCTTTACTAATCCCAGTGCAGTAAATTACTTTCTAATATCCTTGTTTTTCTTATCCTGCCAAAATACCAACACATCATAGATTTAAAGCAACAGAAAAATCAATTTATCCACAGCAGCTGGACTCATACCAATTTATCCAATAGCCGTATTTTTTTTTTTTTTTTTAGTAAGAGTTGCTGTTCTAGTCATTCTGTTCATAAATTCTTGAGTTTCAGCAGTAGAGGTTTGACTATTTTAAACAAAAGTAATGTAAGTTCACTAGGAGCATATTTTAGTTTTTTAGGCAGGCCTCCACTGCTCTTTGAAAGATAAATCAGAGCACAACCAAGTATTAATCACCCCCTGCACACACACACACAAGAATATTTCCTCATTTTATAAAGGCTTGGTACATGCAAAAGAAACTGCATTAATTTCTGTTTATAAATACTTGGTATGGAGAACAGCTTCAAAAGGTAGGGTAGAGTAGGGGTTAAAGAGAAAAAAAAATTTTTTTTAAACCTACATGCAATAAGAGAGTCTGGGAAACATTAAAAATTAATTAATCTACAATTCTTCTTTTCCTCAAGAAAATCCATCAGAATTTAATCTTTACATTCTAGGTTACATATACCAGTTACACAGATACAAAGAAAAAGCAGACTCACTCTTCAGGTTTTATACACCGCCTCAAACTCCTATTGTATTTTGAAAAACATATTGCATGCTTAAAAACACATCCCCATATTAGGTCCTGCTTTGCTACTTCTACTCATCTGAGTATTTTAAAATTCAGTATAATCAACAAAAATACAGTTACAAATCCACCGTGCTAACAGAAATGGTAGAGTTTTTGTGTTCCTCTCTGTCTTCAGGGGGCCATGGAGCTACTTGCATCCTCGCACGCCGGCAGCTGCATTAACGCTTGCTGACCATTTCAAAGGAGTGCACCTGAGCTCTTTTTCACCTGGGACTGACTTAGAAGGCTATGATTCAACAGGCCACTTGCTGCGAGCAGCTCCCACACCACCACATTGCTGTGCTGGCTTCTGCTATGTTTGCCACAACTAAACGTAACAGCACTAGCTTTCTTGTAGACTGGCTGAGGATCCCCACTGATGGTTTTCTTCACAACAATACGTACGATACATTCAAAACAGGCTGACCACTTGACTGACTTCAGACAGAAAAGAAGAGAGAGAGAGAGAGAGAGAGAGAGATTAAGAGCACAAATTCCACACAGGAAAGAACTAGAGACTGGTTATACTTTGGGCAACATGGCCCAGATTGCTTCCAGTAAACAGACCCAGAGAAAGCGGCGAGAAAGGGCACACTCAATATTGCTGCTACGAGGTATCAATCAGACAAGCTGTAGTGAGTTGCTATAATACAGGGCAGTGGAACACACAAATTTATGGATGCAGAGAACACTATACATCATTTTAGTGATGCAGCAATCCTACGCGAGCCGTTTGCTGTTGGTAGTTGCATTTATGGCTGACCCACGTAGAGGCAATCAAAGCATTCTCTGGGCCTTGCTGGGATATCTCCCTTCTCCCCTAGGGATGCTAGGGACTGCTGAAACCTCTCTCCAGTTGCAAATGGAACATGAATCTGAAACTCCCTGCTGCAACCTCAACTGCAGAGCCAGCACCTGTTCTTCCACATGGGAGGGAGGAAAAACTTGGGAAATGAAAAAACAGCATAGGATTTTATGGAAAGGAGATGTAGTTAAAATAAAAAACAGTTAGTGAAGACTAGCTAGTTACGTGTTTTCAGGTTTATAGTGGAATACAAAGGATGGCAAAAACAAAGTTGAAGATACTGTCTGGAGAGGCCTGAAGATACTGTCTGGAGAGGCCTGAAGTAGGAGTAAGTCAGCTAAACTAATTTGAAAAGAAAAACTGGAGGGCCATACCGTTATATGTTGCTAAGAAACCAGTATTGTTCTTAGATGGCCATGGATACAACCGTTACCCAAATTTCCAATAACACAGAATCACAGAATGGTTGAGGTTGGAAGGGACCTCTGGAAATCATCTAGTCCAACCCCTCTGCTCATGTCCAGGCAGGTTTTGAGACCCACCAGAGGAGGAGACTCCACAACCTCTCTGGGCAACCTGTTCCAGTACTCACAGTAAAGAAGTTTTTCCTCATATTCAGGTGGAAGAAAATTCAGAGACCTCTAAACAGTAATGCATTTTCATATGATAATCCAACTCTATACAAATATTTTAAGCAGATCAAGTTATTACAGTTCTGAAAACGATGATTCCACTGTAAAAGAAAAACAAAGGTGTTCAATTACAAGAAGTGATCAGCAACACTTCTGAAATCACACAAGAAGCACTGTCATTTCATTGGTCTACAGTAGCAGCAGCGCCAATCTAGTCTGCTGTAAGAGTAAATAAAGGTACTGTTCTTGCAAACAAAAGGAAAAAGACCTATGTATAATTTCACTCCATTTGTCGTTGTAGCATTTGAAGTGATGAATAAAATACCGTATTTCAAGTATTATTCATCTGTACAATTTAAGCTAGTCATGAGTAATCATTAAAGAAAAATATTTGCCAGGAAAAAATAACCCAGAATATATGATTCATTCACTTCTGAAACAATAAAACAATTCACTGTAACAAAAATAACTATATTGTAAATGCTTTAATTAAAAGTTTGAAGATCAGCCAAATACACTGAATAAAGCATACCCTATTAAACACATCCACGTGTGCAAAAAACCCAGAAGAGTTTCAATGGAAAAAGATAATTCTATAAAATAATACCTTATCTGACGGAATCGGTAATTTTTACCTATTTAATATTCTTCTAATAGCAAAGATATAGCTCACCTATCAAACTCTGACAACTCGTCATTAACCTGACAAATTGATACTAATTTCGGTACAAAGGTGATACATATAGTATATCTGAAAATGAAACAGCTAGCTCTGGAAAGTTCCAAGATTTTAACATCATAGAGATTCCTAAATAATTCCTTAGGAATTAGGACTTTCAGAGACTCCAAATCATGAAAAAGGGGATCAGCTGAAACAAACAAACAAACAAAACCCCCAAATATTTAACAGTTTTATAACTGTCTAAAGCCCAAGTAGTGAGAACAAGCAGTTGTTGGAAAAGGTGTCTTCCTATGAGCAGACTTTGTTTTGGCCTTACATTGATTAAGGCTTACATGAAAAAAGAAACGTTGGATTCAAAGAGTAACACTAAACAAATATGAAATAATTTTTATATAAACTTTTATATACTATAAATCTATATACTATATAAACTATGCACAACTATATATAACTATATATAAACTTTTCTTCATGGTTAGAAAATATTGAGTGTAAGTTTACTTAAAATGAAACTTAGCAGTTTCACATTCTATCAGTTCATTTATTTTAATTGACTAACTAAAAATTCACACATCTGATAGCATTCTTAAAATTTCTCCTTATTTATCATATATAAACATTTTCTGAATAGGCCTCTAAAAGAAGTTTCAAATGCAACACGATGACTTTTGCTGCTGGAGATACATCTGCCCAATACATTTAATCTCAGATTTGTTTCTTTACTATTTAAATTCTTTTTTTTTTTTTTTTGGGGGGGGGGGTATGTGTGTATTTATATGAAAGATCAATGTTTTCTGTACCAAGAGATAACTTAATATAAACAAAACACAGTATATTAGATCAATCAACTAGCTAATGCATCAAGCTATCCCTGTACAAATACAGTGGTGACAGTGTGTAAAACTGGATCATTTTTCCCCCTCTTTGCATAAAGAAATCTTTATATCCAATGCAAGATCCAGCAGAGTACATAAATGATAACTCTCACAGTCAATACAGATATATTAGTTATTAAATGTACAGAGAAAGCTGACCAAAAAAGGTCAAACTTTTCTTTCATTCAACTAACTCATCAATAGCTGGCAACACTTACCTGAACAAATATTTGTTACTTGGAAACCACTGTGAGTAGCTGGCATGTAAATTAATCAAGGAAACATTACAAAATATAGAATTCTTAACATTTTCACATATTGATTGGCAGAAAGTCTTCTGACCCTTTTTGTATCATATATTTCTTAGAATCAAAGCTTTTAGAAAAAGCTTTTAGATTTTGCTAAAAGTTGAACATCTCCTTTTGTTCTACATATAAGGAATAATTATAATCTTAACTGCAAACTTTTCTTGGGATTATGTTACGAATCACGGTCACTCAGTAGCCAGCCTTTAATTTCCTACCTCTTTCAGTCAGGATCAAGGTGATGAAAGTGCTCTTAAACTGGTCTTCTACATTCAGCTGAGACTGCTTACATTCTTTACAGTTGTTATACATCTTAAATTCTTACAGGACACCTCTGCTATGGATGAAAACTTCTTGCAAGTCATATAGTTAAATCAGTGACTATGACACCGCACACACAATATATAACATTCTTAGGTTACAAAGCTTAGCATTTAAAAGTTCAGAAACGTAAGAATTAGGGCTGTCCCTGCAACCCTGCATCTTGTTCACTGCTACACCGGTACGGTCCGAGTACCAAGAGATTCCCAGCATTTTGCCCTGCCAAAAGCAGTTTCAACCTCCTGCCCGTTTGTCCCAGATGGCTCCTTGTCCCAGGTTACTCCCTTCTTCTCCACCCTCATCCAACTTTTGAGCCCTCTGTGTTCTCATTAATGTCCTTCTTCACACTGGAAGTATCACACCAAGTTTAGCATTAACCAAATGGGATCGTCCCCCTGTGTACTTGGCTCCTGTCCTGGCAGTTGGTTAAAACGCACACAAACCATTGCTGATATGATGATCACCTATTTAATAATGTTCTTACCCTACAAAATAGTATTTTTAAAAAATTATACATGGCATAGAATTATAATCTCCTTCTTAAATCTGCTTGAGTATTAATAAAAACTTTCCAAAAATAAATTCAGTCTGATTTAGCCAACTAGTATGAAAAATTTCAGTTTTAGCAGGTTACTTAATAGCAACTGAAAAGACAGTCTCATAACGGGAAGTGCAACTATAGCTGGTGCTGTAAGTCTCACCTTGGAATTTCAAGTTAAACTGTAGGTATAAACTCCACTGACAGCAAATAAAAAGCAAAGATGTCCATACACACAAAGTCACTCAAAACCGCATTCAGGCTACACGAGACAGCAGCAACTTTAGGAACAAGTGTTCCCACCCACCATACTGCTAAGCCGTGACTATAACCCTTCAAGAAGGTCAGATTAACCAGGGCCAATATTTTCATGCTATTGCTGCTCTGTCACAAAGACGCTCGGTGGCTGCAGAACACGAGTGAACCTCCGGTCTCAGACGATGCTATACAGAAATGTTTAATATGGAGAGAATTTGAAGTATCAATAAGCTTACACAAAAATATAAAGCCCTTGAAGGGGTCCAAAGTACTATCCTGCATAGATTAAGTTGCGTTATGCTGATACACAGGAAATAGCTGACTTACTCTACAGGATGAGCAAGTCACCAGAGGAAAGGAACTTTCAGGAAAAATGATAAATAAGGTAATAGGGAAATCTGAAGCACATATTCACAATTCTACATTCAGATTCCATAAATGAATAGGAATTTCTTCATGCTCTATTGGCCACAGAAGCAAATGATACATGGATAAAGATAAATATTTAGCACCTCTCTGGGCAGAAGGTAAAACATAACCACTTGGTGTCAGGGACACCAAGAACTTTATTGTTTTACATTAAAGGACTACAGAAACTTTAAGCTCTTCTTATTGCCTCACTGTAAAATAGCTATTGGGAAAGCATTATGAACTAAGGGAGCAGAAAGCTCAAGGAAGGGAGAGAAGACTACACAAATCATTTATTTTATTACAAATCAGGCACAACACTTTTACTACTGAAAATTACTCTAAGTCACTTTTTGCTTAAAGGCCTTCTCTCTTCCTGTTACAGAAGAAAATATAAAGCAGTAGCATTTTAAATCATTCTTTGACCCAGTTCTCAGGTGAAAAATCCCAAAGGTGAATGATTTTCATAAAAGCGCTATAATGGAACATAACATCACAACCTCAAGCTGCATCTTGGCCGGTCTTACCAAGATTTATATGATCACAAAAATCTAAATCCTTGAACTTTTTGACAAAAGTGCATATCCCACTATTTAAGGCAAACACAACCCAATTATTGTGTGTAATCTTAAATTTACAGATGGCATTTGCTTCTTTAAGAATATGTGGGGATTTGACACATGAAGTAGCATTTGCTTGCTGTTGACCTCTGTTCAAGCTACTTTTCCCCCAGTCCACACATCCAACTTCAGCAGCAGTTTCTTATGAAAATAAATGTGATGTATACATTTAAAGATTCTCTTTACCTATGTTCCTAACATTTTGTGCTTTTACTAGTGATTCTAGATGTTCGGTACACATTTAAAAATGCCATTTATATGACCCATTTGAAATTATGAAAGATTGCACTTAAAGTTATTACAGTTGTTCACAGGCTTGTCTGTCTGGACTGTGCTGATTACTAAGAGGCTTCTGCAACCACAGCATAAAACATTCTTGAACTTTTGATTAGGCTCTTATAGAGAAAAGTTTTAGAAAATTTCTGTGTTAATATGCTTTATACCAGTCTTTAAAGTTGGGTCAATTAATATCTCACGCATTGTGAATCCATGCTTAAAGTAGTCAGACATTTTTAATTTCTTAATGAGGAAAGCTAAGTAAATGCTATCCAGCATATGGCAGGACCAGGTCCTTCATGTCCATTTAAAGGCAGTACTTAGCAAAACATGTATTTTCTTAAAATTAAATTAAAATATAAAGATTAGCATGAGGAAGAAAAACATTCAGTATCTTCAGATTTTCACACTGAAAATGCAATCATTACTATTTGGTTAAGAGCAATATTGTAGTCAGGAGCCTGAAACAAGAGACACTTCTGTATGGTTCAGTCTAACTACAGGAACCTATTTTAGTTTTCTGTTTCCATTGTAAAATGACCCAGTAACTGGTATATTATAGTCCCCTCAGGTCCCTTTGTCAGCTCAGTTCCTCTACCCAGCTCTTGACTACATCTGCTCCACTCTATCCCGTTCCACTTTTACGAATATCCCCTTTTCCCTGCAATGACCACCACCACCTACCTACGTCAGCATCATCTTTGTAAGCTTTTTAAAATCACATCTGACATCACCTTCTACAAATTAAGACAGTAGTACTTCTTTGGCTGCTTAACAAAAGAGGTACTACCTTAACATTACTACAGCAAGGCACAATGCTACTATCAATTCAGTTTGCTCACAGTCCTCTATATAGAGCTATAAAACATGTAATTTTAATAAATCCATCAGGGAAAAGAGTGAGAGAAATCTTTTTTTCTGAAAACAAAAGCAAGATTGGGACACATTATAAATTAATTGTTTCAGAGCAAAAGAAGATTATCATAAAAAGATGGAAATGTTCTGGTACACATTATAAATTAATTGTTTCAGAGCAAAAGAAGATTATCATAGAAAGATGCAAATGTTCTGGTAAGAGCTGAATTGAAGAATTATTTGCCATAAGGACAAACAAATGTTTGGCACAATTAACACTATAAGCTTCTAATCGCAGGTAGTTAAGTATGAATATAACCATATATTTTACATGGACATGTGTAGTTCTTTTACACACGTTTAAGGATTTTAATTTATTTATTTATAAGCCACGTTTTTTAATTACTCTAATTCAGATACATCTTTCTTTCTCCACTAAGAATAAAACGTGTTTCATTTTAACACATTTATATTTTTTCAATTAATAATAAGTATATGGAGTATATTTTTACTAAAATGAAACACAAGCTTTACTGAATACATTCCATTTATCCTCCTCAAGTCTTACGATTTACACTAAGTAGCAGTTTTACTATATGCAGGTTTAAGAGCACAGAGCCTAGCTTTTATTTATATTATAAGGTGATCATCAAGTTGGCTCAAGTTTTCAGAAAATTCTTTTGGTATTTTAACGCATATTCTTGCCCTCAATTAAACACAAGCACAACTGCATTTATAACTGTACTTATGTGTGCATCCATACACTCAATTCAAAATCAGATAGTTAGGCATGTTAAAAAAGAAGCATCATTACAGATAGATTAGTTATGACTCCCTTAACTCCACTGGTTTTACTAAAATCTAGGTCAAGGCAGAATGAAAATGAGTTTATGTATGTCACTTGTTTAAAGCCGCAGCATGTGATCATGCAAGATACACCCCCAACCCCACAAACACTTGACTAACGTAAGCCACTACTCAGTCACAGTTACATACTCTCTATGCCCATTAAAAAACAGGGGGGGGGGGGGAGGAAGAGCGAAGAAATTAGTTTTAACTTGGATAAATTCCTCAATCGGTTGATCACAATGTCATTTGGAATAGAGGGATACCCACAGTCTGGAAAATGGTGCTGGGCATAGAAATGCTTTTACACTGGAACCATCACTATAATGTTTGTGGCAATATGGTATCATACATCCTAATTTAAGCACATACGGTAGAAGCTGGGTACACAGTCTCATTGTGAATGACAGCAAATTATGACATCTATACAAGTTCTGTATATATGAAACAATTAGTGAAGATAATATAGAAAGGGCACTAGAATTAAATACTTCATTTGAGTATTTTTGAACCACTAGCAACTAACAATACCAAAGCCATAGTTGGAGAGTGACTCTCTTATTCTACAAGAAAACAATTTTTATATGTTGTCTTAAACATGTCTTGGCCAAGAATCATTCCAGAAAATTAACAACAGGATACAGCTATATAAACTTACATGCTGCTACTTTTTCTTTCACTTTCAGAACTTTGAAAATGTGGATAACACTTCAACCAAGCAATACTTCTTACCCACTTTTGCAGATATCAGACCTTTTAGTTTAATTAGCCTGTGCAACACAAAACTGTATCTTTCAAATATTTTAAAGGAGAAAAAAAAATCTAACAAGAACCTGCAGCTTGTTAAAATATAACTGAAAAAAATGACCCTGAATCACCCCCAATGTATAGGCTTAGAAGGCCTAGATCAGAACCCCATTTTCTGTGGATTTGTATTAAAGAGAAACAATAAACATGGGCAGAGAGTCAAGAGATAATATTTTTAAATCCCAGCTTTACCAGGTTTATCCTTTTTATGATCTTGTGCAAGTCTCTTCACTCAGTGTAAGTTTCCCTACATAGACCTAGATGATAGGGTTTACCACCCAGTTTTGTCCTGAGCTTTCTTATCTACAGATTAAGGTATCTTTAAAGTTGCAAGTGAATTCTTATCTATGCTTTCACTGCAAGCTTTTAAAGTTTAAGAAGTAAGAAAAAGTCAACAGTTTGCTTCCTTGAATACGCTACTGTCAGATGCCCCTCAAGATTTTGATCCTAATTCCCAAAGAGGAAATGTGCTCTAACAGTGGAAACAGGCAGTAGCTACTTTCATGTTTATTATCTTTTATATATACATATATATATAAATATATATATATGTATGTATATGTGTGTGTGTGTATATATATGTTTATAAAAAAAAATTATATAAACGATACATAGAGATTAATCTTTACCAGTCACTCAGAAGTCATTCAAATGATCTCAGACACTGCACGTGTCAGGAGCATTTAAATTTTAATGTATTAAAACACACATGTAACAGCACAGCAATGTACTCATTGCATTATGCCACGTCAGAAGTCAGGCCATGTCATTATGATGATGATGATGAGAGAAGGGAAGACTCCCAAAGAAACCATTCACCTTTTCAAATACCCACAGGAAAGATCTGCCCTAACGGTGAAATGTCATTTTAAGTAAGATGCCAAAGCAAGGATATACTTCAAAGGCTATGAGATAAAACAGAACAAAACATGAAAAGCTGTCTTCTTTTAGGGATCAACCTATTCACCTTACAGACACAAAGACAAAATGTCTTCATCTGGGGCCTGATCAGATTTTCAGAGCGGTTAACAAACAAAAAGGAAAATAGAAAAGAATGTGTTGCTAACAGCTGAATTACTCAGCTAGTTCAACAACACATACATTACAGTACAGCTTAAACTCTTTACATTTAACAATTATAAAAATCACTCACTATTTTTCCACCTCAGGATTTATACTCTCCTCCCACACAACAACTTGAAAGAACAACAAAAAAGATCCCTAACATTAAGGCTGCAAATTTCCATATGTCTCCTACATATGTTCCCATATGTTACCTACAAAGGTAGATCCCCTACCAGCTTCTACTGACTGCTTTCCTGTTTCTACAACCAAGAATGAATATTAGGCCTTTTTGCCCTTTTAATTAGAAGCTCATGTTGAATTGCTTTCCCACTAATTCCTCTCCCAAATCCTTTTTGATCATTGTTTTCCTTGCCACTATATACGATTGCAGATGGTCTGTGTTCCTTAACACAGATACCTAATTTAATATGCAGATGAATAAAACTTCATCATTGTAAGCTGATCCCATTGAAACAAGTAGTTGAGAGTACTCTATATAATCTGCTCAAAAGGTGCTTACAATTCTACAACTTGCAATCCACAACTGTTTTATAGGTATATAAATACATACACACATATATGCACACACAGTTCATAATTCAATGACAGTATCAAGGGCCACGCATCCTACTAATCCCTACACAAACAGACTAGCTGCATGCCTATCGACTTTGTTATGATTTTGTCAACTTAATCCACTTAGTATATAATTTATTGATTCTGATTCCTTAAGTACTGGTTTGTAGCAAGTCATGTGTCAGAAAGACAAAAACCCCTTACGTGAAGAGGCTCCACTGTCTGATTGTTGACTAAAGCCCATCTAACTAAGGCTGCTGTAAAGAGCCAGTCCTGCTCTCTTTTCAGCTTCTCATTGTGCACCCATCTCCTCCTGCAATACAAAAAAAAAAAAAAAAAAAAAAAAAAAAAAAAAAAAAAAAAAGCTTTTTCTTGGTAAGGTTAGCTTTCAGCTCATCACACAGCTACACAGTTGCTGGAGTCAATAATACAAGGGAAGGCACAGAAAGGTGAAGCCAGGGACTAAGAGGAAGAAAAAAGAAACAGATCTCCCATTTTAAGCTGATCTAAAATTGCCATGCCATTTAAGTTAATTATAAAACCGTAACTTTGATACGGAAAAAGTACAGGTAGGTAGTTTAAATCGATCAATCAGCAATGCTGTTTCTACAGCGAAGCTCTGCCATCCATAAACTTCTGTCCTGTTTCCAACAAAACCAATGCACTTTCTTCCTTCAACGCCATAATCCTTTAGAACAGTACCACCTCTGTACTGTAAGAAACGAATATACAGTAAAATCAACTTAAGACACAGTAGATGAGATACTGTCCATTTTCTAGAACACAACAACCCAGTGCTTTTTATCTTCCTAACTGGTAAACTTGGTCAGGGATCCTGACAGCCAGACCTCTAACACCTCTTCCGGCCTACCTCTCATTCTTTACCAACAGAACTCTGCCAGCTCATTCCAATTTTAACTATGGGAACTTTTTTTGCCATCTTTTACAGTAAGGCATAATTGTGCTTCACAGCTTTCAAAGTACCTTCACCTGTAAACCACTCCGAACAGAAATGATAGCTGTAATACATGAACTAAATTAAATCATGCATTACCCTTCACTCAATTTAATATATTCTAGTCCCCATGTATTTTTGCAAACTTCAATTTGATTTTTTTTAAATCTCTTTCTGTTTGATAAAGCTTTACATACTTCATTTAGGTAACTGTCATTTATTTTCTTCCTAAGTGAATGCAGTCATACATAACTATTTTATCAGGTAATTCACAGATTAAGACATAAAATATTCATCAAGCAGCTGAAAACAATAATCAATTCCTAGGCTTTGAAGAAAATGAGATTAACATAGTTTTCAATGTGGGGGTTCCATCTGAGAGTATAATATATTTACAAATCCACAAACTCAATAAAACTCTGAGAAAAATCACAACAGATTTGAAAGGGATGACTGCACCTGCAGTTTTTACATAACTCAAATATACTCAGGATAGGACTAATAAAATGGCAGTAAAAATATCAGAGTTGAAGGAACTTTCCTTATAACAACATTATCCAAGGAAGCTGTAATGTAAGTTATCTACTACAATAATTTTTGAAGAGTAGTGCAATTCTAGACTTAAGCTAATTTAAATTACACTCACTACAGTTTATCATAAACAAGCACTTAACACTTCATATTAGAATTGAAATCTCATCAAAAGGCATAATCTTTGGATTTTAACAAATACCTAGCAACTTTCTAGCTCAAGACAGTGCAAAATGTATGAACAAACATACGACTAAAGGTCTGAGTGATCTTTATGAGAGAACTAAAGCTATGAGCAAAAGAATAACCTCTGAAGAAACGTACAACACAGATCCACTGTACACTAAATAAAAACTCACAAGTATGCCACCACTGTGGTTTTTCTCTGTTATGGAACCCAGACCTAAATAAACTGTTAAACACTTAGTGTAAAGGTATGCCAAACATTTCTCAGAACTTTCTTAAGGTCCCAACAAAGAACCAACCTTTTTTACAAAATGAGGCCTAGGTTAAATATTTTATTTGGCTCCTCAAGATGGACAGAGAAGTTGGGCACTAGCTCCAGATCAGTTCTTGGACTCACATCAAACATTACCCTGTCATTTATCCAGTCAGTCAAAACAATGTTTTCCATCTAAACCTTTAATGTTTATGTCCTGTAAAACTGCTAATTGAATCCAGTTCTGAAAATCCATTTTTTAATCTATATCATCTAATTTAGAGATAATGAACGAAAAAGATAAGTATTATACAATGATTGTGGAATTAATCCTATAAATATTCAAGTCAAAACATAAGGCTGCTAGCTTCATAAAGTCAAAGAAAATTAAGATTAAATAGCATTTGTCAGTTTTGAGAATAAACTTTTAAAAAACACTGGAATATACAAATTCTTTTAATTCCAAACAGTTTTAGAATTCAAGAGTCATCACGCTGCTTTTCCAATCAAAAAGGGTAATCAAAAACACACAGAGCACTTAAAACTATTCCTAGGCAAGAACTGAAAATATGTCAGTTCAATTAATAAAGTTCAATTCAGTACTTATAATAGCTTTCCTCAAACATGTAAAATTTCCTTACAATCAATGACCTTATGTAAAACAATATGCAATTAACCAAAGCACAAAATACCTCAAGCATTTTTAACTTGAGAGAGACTGATGTTTCATACAAACTTCCAAAAAACAGAACTGGTACTCAGCAACTGCAAACAGCTGCTAGGGCTGGAATAGCCCCTGTAAAGACAATTTTGTCTGCATCCTGTGTTCTGCACATAATATAAGACTTCTTAAAATATAAGACGACAAAAACTCAGAAGCATGTTGTAAGACTGTATCTGCTTCTTTTTGGAACTGACTGCACAACTACAGAGTCTCCTAGAACTCAGTAAGTAAAACTACTGCTTATTTCTTGCTCAGAGTCATAATGACCCATAACATATTTATATTGTCACAGACAGATGATTATATCCATATTCCTTAGTAAAAATAAAACAAATACAGAATGTGAAATCCAAAGGTGAAAAAGGCAACTCCCTGAACAGGTATTTTCTGAACCTTTATATGAGGCTTCCGACCATTTTTAACATTTCAAAGAGAAAGTAAGACTGAACACTCAGGAGAAAAAAAGAATTAAGTACTGCATCAGTAAAGCAATAACCTAAAGAGAAAGCTGCAAAACACACTTTAAAACCAAGGCAGCACTGCTCCATGCATCAGTCCCAGCTATGCTTATTTTAAGAGTTTTATTTCTAAGCGTAACATACAGACACTCACAAATCTCCATGAAAACTAGATTACAAATTTAGACCAAGTATTTCCAGAGTAAAACATAAGCAGACACATTTATTTTCTCTGTAAAAATAACATACTTTGAAAAAATAAGTAAGAAAACACATCTCAGACATTAGCTGGAAATGGACTGCACATGGACTTAAAGCAAATATACCAACTCTGTCAGATTTCTTCTTAAATACTTACTGGACTCTTTTTTTTGCAAGCAGAACCACTATCCTGCTAAAACACACTATTTAAAGGCAACAGCATTAGTAATATTATCTATTATTTTCTAACCTCTTACTTTCATGCAGTGATAATTTATAACACAAAATACCTTGGTTTTTTCTGGGGAGACTTTACAATATTTTTCATTAACTCTTTTCTTTAAAGTCTTCCTTTTTTTTTTTTTTTTTTTTTTTTTTTTTTTTTTTTTTTTTTTTTTAGAAAGCTCTAGGAATGCTTTCAAGATTTTCTCCTACCTCCTATCTACCTGGGTTCTTACTGTAAAAGAACTTCCCCCCCCCAACAAAAAATAATAAACAAACACATGCTTCCAGGATTTAGAAGTAACTTATTTCCCTTTTTCCTCTAAACCTATTTACCTGGATTCTTACTGGAAAAAAAACAAAAATACAAACAAAAAGGGGGGAGGGGGAAGAAAAAAGCTCGCATACTTCCAGGATTTAGAAATAACTTATTTCCCTTCCCAGCATGCAGGTGAAGAGTTCTGGCGATATTTAAAAACATTAGAGGTCAAGCGATCTTCTGGCAGAGGGCTGGCAGCACAAGGCATGATAGCAAACGAGCTGGATAGGATTTAAACCAAGGAAGTCGGCTTGGGGAAAAACAAACAAACAAACAAAAAAAAAAAAAAAACCCCGAAGAGATCAAAACAAAGAGTGTGACAGTTTCCTCCAAGTTTACAGAGGGAAGGAGAAGGGAAATAAAATAAAGGGGGGGAGGAACAGGGTACGGTAGGCAGCTCGCAGCAGCCCCCGGGCTGAGGAGGGCGGCGAGGCTGGGCCGGGCTGGGCCGAGCCGGGCCGGGGAGGGGAGGGCGGCAGCGGCCGGGGGCCCGTCGCCGCCAGCCCGGGCGCCGGGGCCTGGCTGCGGGGCGCAGACATTTTCCTCACGACGCCCCCCGCCCCCTTCCCGTCCCCCGTGGCGGTGCGAGGCTGTGAGGAGAGGGGAGAAATTAACCCCCCTCCCCCGCCACACACACACACACACACACACACACACACACACAAGAGGCCCGAGAGGCTGCTGCAACCCCAGGTTCAATCTCAACTCCGCGCCGAGGCGGCTCGCCCGCACCCGCCCCTCCAGCCGGGCTCGCCCCGCTCGGCTCTTTCGGCGCCTCTCTGCCCGCGGACGACGGGCTTCCCCCGCCGCCCGCCTCGCCTCGCCCCCGGGCCCGAGCAGCCCCCACGCAGCACGTGCCGCTCCCTCCCTCCCCCGCTCGCCCCCTTCCCGCTGCCCGGCCGCCGCCGGGGGCGAAGGCGGGTTGGGGGGAGGCAGCGGCAGGCCCCCGCCGCCGCCCCGCCGCGCTCGCCCTCACCTGTCAGTCGCAGCTTGACGGGCCCGTTCCGCCGGGCCCCTTGGTTGGACATGTCCCCGGCTGCTCCTAGGGCTCGGCGCTGCCTGGCCCGGGGCTCCCCCTGCCTCTGGGTCCGGGAAGGGAGACGGGGCGGGCAGGGCAGGGGGGAGGGGACGGGCTAATGGAGTCGGGCCGGGCGCTCAGGGCAGCGGCGGCGGCGGCGGCCTCCGCCGCAGGAGGAGGAGGAGGAGAAGCCCGGATGTGCCCAGCGTCGCCATGAGCGGGGCCGAGGAGGAGGCGGAGGAGGAGACGCGGCCGCCTCGCCTCGCCTCTCCTCCCTTCCCCGCCCCCTAGCTCGCAGCCCGGGCGGCGAGCACAACAAAGCGGCGGCGGGGCCGGGCCGGGCCGGGCCGAGCCAAGCCGGGCCGGGTTTCCCCTCCCCGGCCCGGCCCTGCGCCGGCCCCGCGGGCATGAGGCCTCCCGGCGCGCTCCCTCGTTTCCCGGAGGGTGTTTTTCCCTCCTCCCGGGCGCGGCGAGGCATGGAAACAGGAGAAGGGAGCTTGGTGGTGGGGTTAGACCTGAAAAATCCAAGGTGCAAACGTGAAACGTCCCTGTGGGCACGAGTTCAAAGCCAAGCCGAGGTGTCTGGTCGCGCGGCTGAGTACTTGTGATTTTGAGTTAGGCTTTGTGTGGATAACATCTGGCAAACTGGTGGTGGAAACCATTCAACTTTGGGCTGATTCACTGGTGACCGGTGCTCTGTAGGAACGAACAGATGAGTCTTGCAAAGCACCGTCCTCCGGCAAGGAGAAGCTGCCTTGCATCCACGCAGCGTGGCCTAATTTCGCTCCTGTCCCCAGAGGAACGGTGACTTTTTCGGTGGCTTCCAGATTTTGAAGCACAGCGAGGGCAGGGAGAGTCACAGCGCTGGTGGGCAGCTTGCAGGGGGCAGTGGAGGACATGGGCCTCCCAGAAGAGCCCCGAACGTCGCCATAGTCACCTTCGCGTTAGAAGACTGGACTAGCTAATAAATCACATGCCTATTCTTACTAATAACTTATTAATATTTTATATGCTTAGCACACAACTCATGCAGCAACAGCATTGCACAGGCAACCTGTAAAGAATTACCACACAGGTAGTCATAGATCAAGACCCATCCTATGGGTGATGAGTCAAACACGGGATGAAAATATGACCCATGCTTCACAGAGTTTGTAGTATCACTTCTACTTAACTCAGGTAAAGTCAACCAGAAGGTAGAACCGAACCATAAGCATACCTGGAATTGTCCCGTCTGAACAGAGTGTGGTGTTTGGGCCATATTAAGTCAAATCTGGGTCCCCTGAAGGCCTCAGAAGTGGGATGTTGTTCTCAGAGCACTGGGTTGTACAGACCCGCATCTCCCTCCTTCCATGATGTGTCTCAAGCAGCAGGCTATTCCAGGAAGAAATTTTTGATGCTTCCTGTTGCGATGCCACCACTGGTCCAGAGGTAATTCACCTGGGAATGAAGGAGTCCTGGGATTGAGCCCCTTCCTCATACAGGACTGTTTCTCTTTCCTACGCAATGCAGATTTAATACCAAAATTAGCAAGTGTTTGTAATGAACCTTTCTTTACAGGATAGACAAAGAGTAAGAGAAAATACACTAGTTTACTGCTTAGCCATTATTTCAAGCAAAGAGATTTTAAATCAAGTCCAGTCTTCATTTACTTCAAAGCACATACATACCTGCTAAGGTATGGTTTTATACGCTGTACTGAAACAGTTAAAAAGTGACTTCATAGTTAGTAAATACACATAAACCTCAAAGACATTCCAGGTGTCCTGGATTCCTACATTAAAAAAAAATCATCCTTAATAATTTAAGGTCATATTAAAGTTTCAATCTGTTGCAAAATCATGCAGCCAGATTATTAGCCTTCTGTAAAAACCTACTATATAAAGCAAATGGTAACTGGTTTGCATATACTACAATATTATCTGGCTGCTGATGAACTGAATAGAAAAAATATAAAGCCACTTTTCCGATGCTTCACAGATGTCCAGGTTACAGTAGATTTTTCTAACATGGAATGATTATTTTTTCTAGTGTTTTGCAGTGCACTCTGGACCCAGCATGCAATAATTATGATAAAATTTGACAAAAATATTTAAGGTTAGATTAAACATAGTACTCTCGCTACATGATCTTTTTCTAATGGATAATTAGTGTGAGAGATATTAACTGCAATGCCAATTTTAGAAACTATTGGGATTAAATACAGTGTTTGCTCAGTAGATATATGAACATTTTAATGTTTTTATTAAAAGTGCTTTTTAAAAGTCATGAACTATATAATGTAATCTCATACTGCTTTTCAGAATGCAACTTACTAAACTGTAACATTCTGAGATTCTTGAACAAGCTTCATATTTTAAGGAAAATACTGTAATATATTGCAAGTGCTGAGTATTAAGTGGCAATTCATGCATTTGAGTTACTATATAAAATGTGATTACAAGAAAAAGGTGACTGTTGCTGTTATGCATTTTTAAGAGAGATACTTGATCGCATTTATTTTATTTCCTTTTTTAAATACACTTACATGACTTGGGCTTTTTTACTCATACATCCAAAGTACATCAGTGACATATAGGAAAGTCTTATTCAGTCAGTATGTATTTAATATGATGAGAAAAGAGGGGCTGTAGCTCTCATAAGCATCAATAGGCCTATGTACCCCATTTAGGTCAGGACTATGTCCTCGCTTGCTCAACTAATGTGAGTAGAAATGACCTAGACCAGGTTGCACTTGGACAGACAAACACATCAAATGCAAAATGCACTCTTCTTTCCTTCTGGCTTTGTAAGAGCATTACTATGAATGTTGGCTGGATGTTCTACAGATGTTTCTGTCCCATCATGTCTCACAATTCTGTAGGGAAATCAGTATTTCTATTTGTTGTTCCCCTTCACTGAGCAAAGTTGCCAAACAGTTTAAAAGCAGCAGCTCAGTAAGGAATCTGTGCAAAAACTGCATTGAGCAGTGATCAGGAAGCATTGCAAAGTGCCAAGAACTGCAGGGAATATGGGAGACCAAAGACGCTGACAGTGTTTGATGATCGAAAGTGCTACTTTTCCAACAAAAGAATTCCACAGAGTTTCTTGTGCCAGAGCTATCCCTCAAGTTCTCAAAATAGTCTCACATTAAGGTAACAGATATCTCAGTGATCCTGCTTTGGGTTTTATAAGCCAAGCATTTTATGTTATATTTTGTGTATTGCCATTTCCAGGGTGAGAAGAGGTTTCACGCTTTATAGCGCTGATCTTGTGAGGTAAGCAAGTAAATATCATCATTAACTGCTGACAAGTGATCCGTGTTTCACTCTAGGCTGATATCATTGAGCAACAAATCCTTTCAAGATGAGGTAGCTAGCTCAGATCTGGAGGGAAGGGAGTGCCTTGCATCACCCCATAGCTCACTTTTTGGATGACAGCCTCACTGTTGGGCTCAGGAGGGAGTTCCACCGAGTCATCTGCAGCCAGAAGTTAGCAACTGAGACACAGTCTCAAGGGTTACAGGAAATGTTTATAAAGGGAGTAAGCTCAACCGTGTTCAGGACTCTAGCAGGGCTGTGGAAGACTCCACAAAGACAAAATAATTTAATAGTTTGTATCATGTTAGTAAAACTTTTGAACAAAATCTGTAGAACTACAAAAACTTCTTTTGTTCCATGGCTGTATAAAAAAGGGCTTTGATTCTTGAGTTTCCCAATAGGCAGAAAAAGAAGGCTTCACATTCAGATATTTCTCAAAGGATTTAGAGGTTTTGGACACTGAAAAATGCGAACAAATGTCTTTAACCAAATAGTGCTCGTTTTCAGAAGAGGGTATTTGTAGTCATTTTTTTTGAGGTAAGGTCCTCCCCATCTTTAGAAACAGAAGAATATATTGGAAGCTCATTCCTCAGCATGTGGTATGTGTTCAAAGCACATGAACATGTAAGAATTACATTCCATTTCTTTCTGTATAGAGGTTTAATCACACCACATTCCTTTAGCAGTAATGAGAGCTGGCTAGTGTTATACCACATTCTTCCCTAGTTTCTGTGATGATATCAGGAAAGCAAGAGTCCTGACCCAATTGTTAAGCTTTTGTGAGTAAATTAAAAGGCTAAAACGGTATTCGCAATTAAAAAAAATGAGTTACTTAAAATTGTCTGTGTTTTATTTCTTCCTACTAGTCTTTCTTTACCCAATTTCCCATAGCCTATCCTGGTGTGATTTAGAAACACCACCACTAGAGATCATAGAGTTAAAATCAGAGTTAATCAGAAGAGAATTATACCTGTATGTTCTTTTTTTCTCTATATTTCCATTGTATTTGCAAATGTTAATGCTAAATGCCTACTTCTGCTGCCACAACAGTCTAGTTCTGAGAAGAAAATTTTTTTAGCAGTATACACCTTTGCAAGCCTGTTAGGATTTGTTTATCATCAGGTCCAATTTGATTTGAAGAGAAATCAAATTGAAATATTTACCCAAATCTCTGATCCCATTCTTATCATGTCAATATTTTTCTTTTTCAGTGAAGTTCTGTCCATGCTGGCAACAAAATAGGAAAAAAAAAAGAATTATAAGACATAATGAACATTTATACTATCAATGTTCCCTGTGCATTTCTGATTTTGCCTGATTAACTAATTCACTTTCAAAACATTCCTGTTTACCTCTATGCAAAACATCATTAAAAAAGAGAGTCTTAGTGTGTTTCCTGCCATCATGCTGTATTCTAAACTAGCATGTTCTCTCTGTCCCAAGCCAATTTCCATGACAAACAGCAAGGGTCTTCAAAGCAGGGACTCTCTCTTATCATGTTAATACAGTGCTTAATACCAAGTAGGCCATACCTGGGTTGACACAATACACTACTCAATAAAATCTAGTCATTAATAATGCTAAGCCTACAATATAAAACTCAGATTCCCATTTCATAAAATTGGAATCTGAACAAGCTATTTCCCAAAGGAGCAATGGCAACAGCAAGATGTTTCTTTTAAATATAGGCAAAATGCTTACTGTGATGAAATACTCAGAGATCAGTGAGCAAAAGTGACTGGACTGTGGCTGTTACAAGCACTATAAGAGTCGCAGAAGTAAAAGATGATGAGCTTGGAGCACAACTATGTATTGCTTCACTGTCTGAAAGATAATGAAACAAAAGATGCCTTGGTTTTGCTGTCCTTACTCAGCTTGCAGAATCTTTTTCTGCCTCACTAATTTCCACAGATCATGACTTCTTGATGCCACCTAGAATGCTGATCTCTTGCAGTCTCACTCAACCTCAGCCTACTCCATCAACATATTTGACTGCAAAGGGTATTATTCTCCTCGTTTTTGGCACAGGCTTTTATTTTAATCCTTCTTCAAACCTTTCATAAGCTCTTACTATAGCAAAGATACTTCCTAAATTCATGCGGATCCATCAAATTTTTGTCCTCTCTCCGTATGGAATTCTGTCCTTTGTGAGGTTCTTTTTGTTATCTTCCCTGCTGCTACTCTGTAAAAAAGCATCAAACTCACCTACTGAAGTCATATATAAAGTGCTTCTACATTTCAAGAAGAGAAAAACAGGAAGAGAGACTTTAATTTTGTACAAGATTTCTTGTTTTCCTTTGCTGACTATGAAAATTGCCTGGTTGGAGCACTGTTTTAGATGCTGGGAGTATGGTGAACTCAGTGACTACATTAAGGCATTTGGATGCACATGCCCAAATACTTGGTTTAGGTCTGACGTTGTTACTATTCAGAGACAGAGAGAGTTAACCCAGCAATGGGAGACACCTATCCAAGTTATACAATGAAGAAACATGTCTAGACAGACACTCTGGTTCTCACTAAGACTCCCTTTGGCATGCAGAGACAATGTTTATGCAAGAGGTCAAGATTCAATCCATTTCTCAGGCTAGAGAGCACGATGAAGCTTTTCAGGAGAAGAAACTAGGAAGGAAATCTCCACCCATGTGTCGGCTACTGAAAAAGGGGACAGAAGCTTGGAGCAGCAGACACCATAGCCCTCTGAGACAGGATGTGTCTTGGGGAAATGATGCGTCTCTGAAGGGAAATGACTGCAGCTGTGGCTACAAAAAAAAAAAAAAAAAAAAAAAAAAAAAAAAAAAGAGAGCTCCCATATCACAGGATTTTCCAGTGGTTAGTCACTAAGATAACTTCTAAGTCCATCCATCCAGAATAGATTAGTAACTGATGCACAGATATTCCATGCGCTTTAGCCATGTTATTTCCTCATTATGTCCTGCAGAGCAGCACTATCCTGAAGTGACTTTAGAAGAAGAGGAGGCAGATTTTAAAGAGTAGATAGGCATTGATGAAGAATAAGTAGATGCAGTACACTGCATTTTATTACTGCCTGGAGGCTAAAATTCAATTTCTGAAAGAAGTAAATCTATCATTCATAAAAAGTGAGAAAGTATGTCCTGGCATTTGGACAAATAACTGGTAATCAAATTTATTTTATTCTTCTTTACACCAGTGTTCCAGTCCCAGCCCTGCTCCCCAGCTCGAGTCAGCGCTGTTCTCTGTTGTTGTGTGAGCAGCATCCCACAACTCATGACCCAGTCACAGATTTTGCATAGCATTTTTAACAGTCCAGCAGAGTGGGCAGAGTATAGTTTCAGTTTTTAAGTGTTACTGAAAATTACTAAGATTTCCTGGAGAACTGCATGTTCTATCATGTAACTACCCCATAGGCCTTTCTTGTATTGCACTGTGAATGAAGCAATTGTAGAATCTCATTCTTAGAAGATTTACTTGGCTGATATAAACATGTCCATAAAAAAACTAATATCTTCAAGTAAGACAGTTAGAAACAGTGTCCTCTGAGTGACATGTATCAAGAATTTACTTTACTACTGTACTATAACATCTGTTTCCAGATATTGTCTGATTCAATTTGACACAGTGTGTATTTGTCCCAGTAGTATGCAGCTTAGACAAATGAAGTGTTATCAGAAAGACTGTCACGCCAAACAACCATTTAAAAGACTTGACATACAGCACTGCTTTCAACCAAGCTATATTATTTAGCTACTATGGAAATAGCAAGTCTTCTCCAATCTTTCCTATTCCCCCATTGCCCAGCATCAATTTGAAATAATAATTCTATTGTCTGCAAAAGATGAGCTGTAAGATCGCCTGTACTGTAAGTCTCTCCAAGTCTTAATTATGCTGATGCTGAGAGCAGGGTGCCACTGACATTGATGCCAAAAACTGACTCAATCCTGCTGCTATAAAGCCACCCCTTAGACACTGTTTATCAACAATGATACATTGGAAGGTAGCTGCCATGTCAAATCAATCTCTTGGCCTGCCTAGTTAGCATCCTGCTTGGGCTGCAGCCAGTATTTAATGCTTTGGAAGAAGTAAAAAATGTTCTATGATGCACCTTCCATCTATGCAGCCAAGGAAAGCAGAGATGCTTTCCTGATTCCCAAGGAATTCTAGAACATGACCTGATAAGCCTTAATACTTTGGCATAATTAACTTGTTCTTACTGGTCTTTGTTACTTATCTAGATATTCAGGGATTAAACCCTCATGTTTCTGGCTTTACAGAATTCCATAAATGTCAGGGGTTAAGATGAGATTTTTTAAGAGGGCCAATTTATCTCATACCAATCTATTGTGGGGACTGTGGCTACTGGAGGCAAATACTGATATGGATAGGTAATGAGGTTGGTGACAGAGTCTTCTACCAAGAAATAAAGCATCTTGGAGCTGAGTAAACCATTTAAGCTAAAGAGCCCTCACCTTGTAGTTCTGATTTTCTGTCTCTTCAAGTGAGTGGAAGTTTTTCACGTCTCACAAAATTACTTCCAGAGATTTCAGCTTAATTCCAGAAGAATTATCAAATTACAGCAATCTTATGTACAGGACTTTGACTCTGCAGGGCTCAAAGACAAACAATAGGTGACAAAGCCTTAACCCCCACAGGATTATCTTCTGCAAAAGGGAAATAACTAAGATGCAAAATGAGTTGACCTGAAATGTGCGCAAGTACATATACCCATGCAGTTTTGTGAATTACTGGAAAGAACCCAGGCTAACCAGCTTCTGAAGCACAGAGGTATATCCTCTTCTCTTTGTATCACATTAACAGGTTTGTAGGCACTTATAAATATGTTACATGAAAACTGTATCTATAAATAAAATCATTCTTATGGTATGATTGTATTTAATAAACACAATCCTCAGTCCATCCATCCCCACCATCCCACTAACATTTTTTGAACTGAAGAATTACCAACTACATCTCCAAATCTGTACTGGCTTCTTTTATGCTTTCCTCTAACAGAATCACCCTTTCAAATCACTTTATTGATGGACATGCAGATTTAAGATAGTTATCTCCTTGAATCATTCTTTTATTCTACTCTTGAAATCCTCTAAAACATAGAAGGAAAAAAATTATATATATATATATAAATAAATAAATAGTAGAATACAGCAGCAATATATCTGGTTAAACAGTATGTCTAATGAAAAATATGAAGTCTTAGTCCTGTGATCAAATGTAATTATCCTGGAAGCAGGTACATGTAGCCCCTATATTTACCTGTATTCAATTCACTAAGTACAGAATTCTGCTTTTTGAGCAAATATTGCTTCTCATTTGTTCTGTAAAGTGCCTTGCACAATTTGGTGCTACAAATAGAACAAACATTTGGAATATATTGGTGGAAATACATTATGTTCTGATTTAAGTCTAGTCCACAGTTGGTTAGCTACGAGAAAGTAAGCTTTCTGTTTAGTTAGAATATTTTTTATATTTATTCTTGATTTTTTGTTGTTTGGAACTATGGCACACTAAATTCTGTTGACAGCTACAAATCCACTGTGCAATATAGTAGATCAAAATTTGTATTTTTCAGCAGCTTAAAGTATTTGCATATGCTATTGGTTATAATGGACAAATTTTTTTTAGACATAGTCTGGACAAAAACTGTTTGCGGGAATGGACTGGATCCAATTTCTTTCATAACTAACTTCTAGGATTATTTATTTGCTATTAAAATGTTTTTTATTGGAAATTATTAGATCCTCACTGTCATTCTTTCTCAAATACCTCTGTTTTTCCTTTCCAATGTAATTTAAATCTTGCACAGTTGGTACCATTCCTTCTCTAGTTACTGTTTTCCTTTTCTAATCCATGTCTGGCCACAGTCTGCAGGTGTTGATATGCCCTTAACTACAGATGGGGTAATAGCTTCAGTTTCAGGAAATATATAGAATTTTCCTATACAGAAAAGAAAGATTCCTGCTTAAATCAAGTCAAATTTTGCCAAGCAGTTTTTTCAAAATGGAATGTGAATGTCCACCCTGCCACCACCATCCCCCTTATATTTCTATATGTTAATATTCTCTTTATTGTAAGTTATATGGACTACAATAATGTTATTTTTTTAGCCATTAGGGGAAAGGAAATGACATATGGAGAGAATTCAAGTCCCTCCTCATTCCTAGAGAGTCTATCCAGAAATTCAGAATGCTGAGTTCAGTCCAAGTGTCATTTCCTGCTCAGAATTGGGAAGGGGAGTTGAGGGGAGAGAGGAGATGGATATTAAATTGCTGCTTCTGATTAACAACCACATTCTGCAAATGATTTCATAATATTGCTTTGAACAGAAATGAACCTCTACAGCCCAAATACATGTAGCAATTCACTGATGAAAGAGCTATTTTTACATCTGTTTCATATAGTGGGTAAAAATGAAGCAATCTGGCTAATAGAAATGTGCTTTGGAGATTTTTCAAGATTTTCTGATAAGATTTTCTGATAACTCCATACATCCAATCTTCCATGTGCACACAGAACATAATTATATACTCCTGCTATTACAACTATTCTACCACTGTGAACCTGTGTACAATCCAATCTGTTATAGAGAACAAATGAGGCAGCCTTCTACCATTATTATCAGTAACGGTCACACTTTCAAAAGCTCGTCCCATGGTTTTCATTTCACATTGCAATGCAAACTGAGAAAGATACGAAATTAAGTAGGACACTTCACTATACTGCCTCTTTCATTGAACTTGTGGGTGCAATCCAGCACCTTCCCCTAGTGAAATCAGTGCCATTGATTTTGCTATTAGCGTCAGTCGACTAAACTCCCTTCCAGATGTATGATTCCTACATCACTTCTGGATTTGTCCTATTGTTTTATTTGAATGATTAGCACAACATTTTAATGTGGTTACACAAGTTCAGCTTAACAAAACAGGACTGGGAAAAAAACTGATGGTTCTTATTTTTTTCCTCTTTTCTCCATCCCTTTAAATCTGTTTTACTCCCCAATCTAATGATGCTCCCCTGGGCAGTGGGTGAACTCCAACCTGGAAACAGGCCATGGCTCTTCCACGAAATCTTCTGGCTTCTGCGGAAGAGTGTCCATTTCCTGGAGCCAGTCTGAGACAGACAGTGCTCTGCAGTCAGAAACAGGACTGGAATTCAGTGACCCTTATTCCATATGAAGTGCTATGGAACACATGACAAACAAATTCTTAGCTGTCTACATACTAAGTCTCTGCCTGACTTGTGTTAGCACCATGCTATGGATCAGAGAGGAAGGAAATGTTCCAAACACAATGGACAGCTTTACGCAGTTGTAGCTTGGAGTGCTCTTGTGAATGTATTTTTGTCTGAAGTTTGCAGCAGGGTTAGGTATACACTACCCCAAATCCAGCAGGAGGGCTTGCCTAATTATCTTAGCCTTTCCCCCCTCCTACCCTCTATTGCCATGAAGGTAAGTTGAGTGTCTAAATACAGACCAGATAATAAGAAAACATTAACCATGTTTTTAAGTCCTCTCTTGGCCAAATATCAGTAGACATCATTAATCTTCATTAATTACTTGTTTTGAATAACACAATATCTCCCCAACTGCATACATTCCCAGTGTTTAGTCCTATTTCAAACCATTATACTGTACCGTATTACAGATGAAAGCCTATGCTCCCGAGATAACTCTGTATTCAGCAGAAGGATAATCTCAACCAGAGGTCTTAGAGATTAACTAGAAAAGCAGACATCAGGATTCCTGGGTTCCAGGTTAATTCTATCAGCTACTCTGGACATCTGTGGATAATGTTCTTGCCTCAGTTTCCTTTGCTGCAGAAGGAATGTAGAAACAGGAAAGGCTTGTGAAGTGAATTCCTTCTCCTGTGAACCTAGAACTGTTCCTTTCCAGTGATACACTAAGTTCTGTGTAATTTAAGTCATTCTATATGGAGTAGCAGGAAGCAGCTATTTCACAAACTAACTCATGGGGCAATCACAAAGAGTTCTGTTATTTTGACCACTTTACTTCTAGCTACTCCACAGTTTAAACAGTTCTTCCTTTAGTGGAGAGTAAATGGACATGCTATTGAACAACTCTAAAACCTCTATTCTTCTTTTGGAGCCTAACATCTTAGGAAACAGCAAGTAGAAGTCACAAGGGCAGCATTTCCTACCATCAGAACTTCAGAGATGGTTACGTTTACTGGGACTTTAAAGTCTTACCATCACTCCACAGATAAAACAGCATTAACAACAACTGCATTCCAAGCCAGTTGATGTCAGCAGGGGTCTTATTATAGTTCTCAACACAGAGGAGTCTGCAGACTAGCTTATAAGCTACCAGTCATTTATACTAGCTTTTATCCTGAATTAGGCATTTACTGAATAAAGAAGGCTAGTTCTTGAGTCTGGCTGGACAACTACAGTCAGGAACTGGGAGTGATACCGGTTCTTCCCTCTCCTTTTGTTTTCATCAATTTAAGCTAAAGATATAGTCTAGTTTGAGCAGCTGTGAACCTAGCCTCAGAAATAGTTTGCATTTTCTCAGAATAAGGTAGTGACTCACCCCAGTCACTTACTCATAACCACTGTAGATCATTGCTCGTGGAAACGCATATTGCCAATGCTCATTTGTGGATAGGCTGAATATATTTTTCTTAGATAAAAGTGAAGTCTTGATCCTCAGAAAGTTAATTATTAAGGCAGTGAGCTGTCAGGCATCTAGAGAAGAATTTGCAGTGTTCTATTATTAACTTAATATATTAGATTGTTCTGAAATAAGCGCTTCAGGGAAGTAGAGCTAATACTATCCAATGTACTGAGAAGACTAGAAGTTAAACACATACTAAAAAATTAAAATAAGGAATGGTACATTTAAAGTAATAATACCTCAACACTTTAAGGATTATATCTTATACGTAATATTTGAGTTAAATACTCAGGAATTAGCACATAGTTATTTCCTGTAATTACAGGAGGTACTCCACTGGCTCTTACAGTATTTTCTTAATAGGACAATAGATATCATACCTGCATGCTCCCACCCTGGAAACTCTGTATCAACCTCTTAAGCAGAGAGATCATTAGGTTGTCTGTAGCACCCTCTACTGGAAGATGCAGTATTTTATCGAGTTCAAAAAACAAATTACCCTGTAGTTTCACAAGTCCTTGTGCCATTATCCTTATAAATCCATATAGTATACTGCACATATTGTAACTGAGTTAAGTTATAGAAGCTGACTTCTATGATTACATTTATATGTTTTTTTTCCCTCCAATTCTCTACAGACCCTTGCAGGGAACCACAGCTTTGTTAGTGCTGTTGCTGTTTTCAGGCTGGAGCTTTGACAAGGAAGTAGAGGACACACAGGGCTTCACCACTGCTGAGGCATGGAAACTGCTTGGTTCTTTTCAAGAAACTGAAGGCTCTGGCATTACAAGGCAGATGGTTCTTTCTCCAGGTACCAAGACAAGGAACAGCAGAATCAGGTCACAAGGACACTGCAGTATCAGCAGCATTAGACCTGTCTTCTGCTCCAGTCTGACACTGCCTAACCTGTGTCTCTGCCTGCAGCTTTTCTGCAGGTGCTCAGGGCTGTCTGTAGTCTTACTCATTAGTACCGAAAGGAGCCAGATTAAGAACACGCCTTGGCCATATTTGTCTCACCCCTTATTTAGCAGCAAGCCGCTATGCCTCAAGATCAGACAGAAACAGAGGGTTGCTAACCCTGAAGCATTGATTAATCTGGCCAATAGGTAGTGTAATCATCCTATTGTATTTCTTGAGGAATTAATTCCTCAAGAGACAAAGCTTATTATTTGCTGTAGAGCTTCATTTCGAGCTAAATAGAAAGCATTAAAGAACTGACACAATCAACATCACAAAGAGATAAAACTGATTGTTTAAAGTGCTTTGAGTTTATAGGATCGTATCTTGCAAAAGGTTGAATTTGCAACACCACATTGATCTATCATTACAGCAACATAATGTTTCTGTGGTGATGGCTAAGCTGGATTGGAGAAAACTTGTAAATAGCTTAAAGACAGCCCAGTAGAATTATGCTCATGCTGGATTTATTTTCTGATCCAATATTGCCACATAAGTGATTGCTACAGGAGGTGAATCATTGCCACTAACTACAGGATTAAATGTGAATGTATACACAAAGAAAAAAAAAGTATTACCTATTACCATCCAGTACATAAAGTTTAAGTCACTTGCTCAAATTTTATCAATACTAATAGAAGTTACCTATAAATCACATGGTTATAAGCATTAAAAAAAAAAAAGAAAAAAAAACTAAATTATGTATGCTTTGCAAGCTTGGTTCCCTAACTTTGCACAGCCAGTATCCAGCTCCATTAGCTCAAAGTATTAAGAAACAATATACTTGAAACAGCGTTTACACAAAGAAAGCCTGCAGAAGTCCATGTAGATCACCAACCTCCAGCTAGGGAAGGCATTTTCCCAAGCAAGTGTGAAGTAGGCAGTAGTACACTAACTTCTGCTACTACAGTGTGGGACTATCTACCAAGTTAGTAATCTTTTCTTGTAACTTGACAATGGGTCTAAGTCATTTAACAGGTTATTTTCATGTAACTTAATATTGTCTAAAGGCAACCTAAGTTTAGAAATAGCATCTACATAAGAACTAAAGAACCTCAAAAAACCTGAATGGATCATGGTTACTCAAACATTGATAATTAACTGGAAAAGTTAGAGCTCAGTCCTAGAGGTTTCTCCCCTAAAAGTTAGAAAGTAGAACTACAGCTGGCCACACTCCCAGACTGAGGGCTTCATTTTTACTCCTGAACAGTTGCTTCCTCTAGAGTATTTCCTAAGCTCTACCTGAACATACTGACCAAAATTAATCTGGTCACCTCTTGCATGTTGTCTTAAGTGTCCACCTGCACACAAAGCATATGGCTCCATAAAACTAGGGTTAGCCACACCTTTCTTAAAAGAAAGGCACACACAAGCTGATAGAAAAATTGAATAATGAGTTGGTATTCTTGTAAATATTCAGAAGTAGCAGACAATACTTGCCCTCCTTTAGACCTTTACTTGCAGTTAATTAGTACTATAACAGTCAAAACCTTCAGAGAAAATATATAGATATGCAAGTGTATGCAAGATACCTACAGAGAAGCAGCATTTCACTTGTTCTGCCATAATAGTATGCCAATACACATGAAAATCAGTGCACAGGAGTCAAGAGCCTGGAATGATGATGAACCCATTTTAAATCCACCAGCTTCAGAATTGAATCTCTTTAATTAGACCTGCACTCATACCATAGTACACTTTAATTATATTTTCATGTGTTTCCTTTTAAGAGAGCAACTGACACAGTTCAGTTTGATGTATTGATACCACTTTATTGAACTTTAACCATAAATCCCCTTTAAAAGCCTACTCAGTGTACTGATTGCTGTAATAGGTTATGTAGAGTGTAATAGGTTACGAAGAGGTTACACAGAGCAGTGGCTCATGCTTAGAGAGCACTGTTATCCCTTTGCATTCTTATCCCTGAGGGGGACAGCAAGAGTCGGAAGAACAGATTGAGTATTTACAAGTATGTCAGAAAGAATGATGTTTACAGTTAGAAATTCACATTGTATGTACAGTTTTGAACTGTTCAAGTATGTTTCAGTTGGACAAAGTGCTACAGGTCACAAAGGAAAAACAGTAAAAAGCAAGAGAAGATATTAAGACATATATAGAAATGGCAGTCATTTGGGTACCAAACAACTTGTAGGTGGTTGCAGTGTGTACGAGATCTAGAAGTTGAAAGTGTCTGGAGTACGGCCATGGATTTGGAAAGTGTAGCTAGCAGCAGTAGATGCTGGTACAACATTTTGGTCTTCCTCCTCCTAGGAAGAAGAGAGAAGAGAAGAGGTCTGAAAGAGCAATAACATTTCAACCATGCAGTCAACTATACTAGCATGCAAAATGGAGTAAAAATAAATACTTTCCAGTAGCCACTTACTTCTGCTGAGAAGTACTTCTCAATGATGCTGGATGAGGCTTTATATACTTCTTCATTTTCATGCGATTGGAGAGCTTCAATCTTGTCCAGACCTCCACACTCTTCAATCATGAGACAGAGTTTTTCAGTCTCATTAATCTTCTCAGCAGCCTACAAGAGACAAATATGAAATATCCTCTTTCCAGAGGTTACTACTGAGTCTGTTGCCTTAAACTCTGTTTAAGGCAAAAAAAAAAAAAAAAAAAAAAAAGTTGGAGATCTAGTTTCAGAAAACTGTATACTCATAATTCCAGCAAGCCCAGCACTTTTCATTGACTCTTCCAAGAAGCAGGACCTCTGGTTCAGGTACAGATTGAGACAGAAAGCGTTTTATTCTCCCTCCTGTCTCTTAAGTGAGAAATGAGACTTTTGCTGTTTTGCATAGGCACTAAGTACCAGGAGAGCCATTAGCAACAACTCAGACTACAATGAGGTATATTGTATTCACATACCAAGAAGATATTGGCAACAGCATCCAAGATAACTAGCACAGTTTTGCTGTCTTTAGCCGAGAGGAGATTCAGTAGAGGTTCGACAACACCCGCCTGAACAAGATACACAATCTGGTCAATTGTTCCTCCGCTTGTGTAGTTAGTCACAGCCCACACAGCTTCCTTTTGAGACTTGAAATCTCCCTGTGAAGGTAAGAACAGGGTATTTGAACAGAGACAGTAATGGTAATGGCAAAACTCAATATAGCAGACAGTTTTTGTTTACCTTCCGCAGAATACCAATGAGATAAGGAACAAGGCCATGATCTACAACTCGCTGAATCTGGTCCTGACGTCCAGCAGTGATGTTGGACATTGTCCATGCTGCTTCTTTCTGAATGTTGTTTTTATGATGAGAAAGCAGACTTGGAAAAACACTTAATGCTCCTGAATCAATAACAATCTGTGTCTGCTCATCAGTACCAGTGACAATATTTCCTATGGCTCTTAATGAAGGAGTCTGAAATAAATAGGAGAGTAGTGTTTAGAGAACAGTGTCATCTAAGTCATATTTGCACAGAACACTGCTTCTTTGCTCTAGCCTTCCCAGTTAACAGCATGTTTTTTCCACCAAAAAGCTTTAAAGGCCAGGAAGTAAGCATTACCCACATATGCATTAAACATGTGAATAACGCGTACCTTCCGAGGACAATCTGCAAACAGCTGTCAGCTTTAGAGCTTAAGAAATCAGTTTCTTAAACACTAAGATAATTATACAATAATTACATTATACCTTGCACAGCCCCCATATCTAAACACTACAGCTGGAAATCCAAACTCTAGAACTAGAGTTAAGAGACAGACTTTAAAGAAGTTCTACTATTGTGCTGGCCTGTGTGTTAAATTCATTGATTATGCAAAGAAGTTTGACAGTCATTAAGAGCAACAGACTATGCCCCAGCTGGGGCAGTTGTCTTCAAGTTTTTTTTTTTTTTTTTTTTTTTTTTAATAAATCTATGCAAAACCTGGAGCAACCATCACATTTCTGTATGAAAAGAACTATTCAGTTATACAGACACTAGTCTAACTTAAGTTTAATTTATTATTTGGGTCAAGTAACAGCAGCCTGCATGCCTGCTTGCTTACCACTATTGGCAGTTCACTACATCCCAGGAGTTTCACAAGTTGTGGTACAAGCCCTGTTTTCACCACAACTTCTATTCTGTCATTAGAACCATCTGTTAAGTAGGAGAGTGCCCAGCATGTGTCTGCTAACACCTCATGATCATCATGGTGCAAGAGTCGAACCAGGGTTGGAAGAATCTGCTCAATAGCTTCTATGGGTGGTGCAGGGTTCTTATTACGACACAGGTTTGAGAGGGTCCAGGTAACATTGCGTAAATATCCAGACTGCAAGAGTTGAAGTAGATGGTTAGTAACTACTTGGTTACTTTAGCTTTTTGCTCAGTTATTACTGAGCATGTTTGTGATTTTATTCATATTGCACACTTACAGCCAAAGAAGAGAGATCAGGAACAGCTAGTAGAGTCAGCAATGGCTCAATTGCACCAAATTTAATAACCAGATCTCTATAGGTAGAGCCATCCCCTAGAAAACAAACAAACAAACAAACAAAGTAAAAACCCACATATTACAAGCAGTTCTTGACGAATGTATGCACAGGAAGTCATTTCATGTCAGATTAAGAGAGCCACCACTGTTGAAAAAAAGGCTAGATAAGAACAGACGCAAAGAAATAAAAGGACAAAAGGACTACTGCCATGATTAAGTCATATGACAACTATGACAACTGGTCTCTAACCAGACTAGTGAGCTTTATTTAATTTATACTGGAAAAGAGAGGTAACCAGTGTATATTTCTATATAGCTTTTAGAATGTGTTATAGCCATTGGTTGGATAATGGGAGTTCTACATTCTAATGCAGCAGAATTTCAGAACATTCTTTAATTAATTATTTTACCACTTTAAGTTATATTTAAGTTTAAAGCTTATCTTTAGAGGTTTTAAGAAATAAAAAAGTGCCTTTTGTTTAATTGGGGTTATTTTCTCCAGAGACTCACTATCACATTACACTATGAAGCACAGCCCCCTTAAAAAAAAAATTACACTCCAGCAAATGCGATATAGTAGCTATACTGACTAGGGTGCTCCCCTCCCCTTTCTCCAAAGGGGAGACAGGATTCAACACTGTTAGATCAAGTGGTCCTGGAAGGTGCATGTGAAACACTAGTACACCAATATTTTCAAAGTAGTTGTTCCTTATAAGCAAGGAATATTAGTCAAACATACCAGTGAGTCATCTGCTTCCTTCCCTTCCCCTTCTAGTCTAACAGCAGGGCAGAACTCAGTTCTTACATCACAAAAAGACAATTAAGGTATGAGAAGAGCCCTGTATTGTAGCATGGCCATGTAGCTGCATTAAGACTAAATCGAGCTGCTGCTAAGAGAGCAATGTAATAAAATACATAGGTTGTCAGTTGTTGTGAGAAGTTATATCAGATACCACATCCAAAGATCAAGCATTGTCCATAGCATAACTGTACACCGTAGAGCATGTTTATGCTTGCAAAGTATTAGGGCAGGAGGTCCCAGAGAGCCCAGCATACTACACGACATCAATGTTTTCCTATTTCAGTTAACAGAATAGGACAGAAATGAAGTTGTGCAGCATATTGACATACCTGCAATGTTTCCTAAAGCCCACACAGCCTGTTCACTGATGTGAGTATGTGGAGAGGCCAGCAGTGAAATAAAGGCTGGAATAGCCCCACCATCTACTACTGCCTTTGTTTGTTCTGATGTGCCAGACGCAATGTTGGTAAGCGCCCAAGCAGATTCAAACTGAATAGGACTACAGTCTGCTCTGCCCAAGAAGGAGACAAACTTTGGAATTAAACCAGCTCGAATTATACTATCTATGGGGGGCTGCTTCTCTCTTGAGAGGAGTTTCCTAAAGAGAAAGACAAACAGGAAGCATTATTTTCACCTGCAGAGATATGCACAACAAATTCCATCAAGAGACTCATTTGAAAAACAAAAGTGACTTCAAGACATTCAGAGAAGGCAAAGCAACAAGATGTGAGGAGGAAACTCAGCCAAACTACAGACAAGCTCAACACTAGCACCTGAAACCTCTTATTAACATTGCTTCTGGCATGTCTTCACTTAGAGGTTCTGTTCAGCTTCTGAAATATACTATGACTCTTGTAGGTCTGCTTTATTTGAACTACAAGAGGTTTTTCCAGCAGACAGTAGGGTAATGACTGCCAGAAGCAACACTGCAGCAACATACAGGCTTTCCAGAGGAGAATTACAATTCAGCATACTTCCAGTCACTTGCCTGTGTACTTTATTTCAAGGCAGATCACTACAATAAAATATCATAAATGTGGACACAAGATAATGATTCCCTTTTATCAGAATAAAGTATATTATTCTACAACTCTGAGAAGGACTATTGTTTATTTTGCCACCTCAAAACCATCTGAAGTCAATTACTACTTCCTGCTGAATTGTTCAGGGCTCCTTGAATATCCATAGCCCACAGTTTTGTCAAAACTATGCAGAAGACCAAAAGCTTACCAAAACATTGCATTTAAGTTTGATTCAGGCCTTTATTGAAATACAGTTTAATAAGGAGAGCCATAGTTGCTGTCATGTGCAGGTCAGTAACTGGGTAAGGTAAGAAGATTAGCGAATTCTAAGTCTCTGCTTAAGTGAATCAGTTCCCTTTAAACACCTTACCTGGCAGCTTGAGTAGCCTGTAGCTGAAGCTCTGTGTTATTACTATTAACTCCTTTGACTATTTCTTCAACTGACCAGTGTGCTGAAACCTGTACAAGGAAGAGTTACATTTAGACTTTGTTGGAAGATACAGGTGGTTTTATAACCATAGAGGCCCTCTATACAATACTACAGGAAGACTGCCATTTAACAAAACAATCAGTTGTTTGGAGAGAGAGGGAGAGGGAGGGAGAAAGAACAACCCCCCACCCATCCTCTTTGCAGTCTCCAAACCCTCATCAGCTATAGCTTTAGCTACATTATTTTAACTGCTGAAAGCATTTTTGAAGTTCTTCACACCAATAATACATTAGGCTTAAACAAAACTGCCTAAAGTACCTTTTAAGAGGCGATACTTGCAAGGAAAAAAAATAAGTATTGCAAGCATTTACAAACATCTTGAGGAAGGATCTACAATATGGGCCACTGGAGTTGGGGTCCTACTTACTTGATTATTCCTGTTTTCCTGAAGGGGGGAAGTAGCATCATCTGGTAAAGTGCTAACATTTCTTCTTTTAAGCATCTGGTCATCTTTCTTAGCCTTTCTCAGCTCTACGTTGACTTCAATACGCCGCCTTCTCATTTCCTGGAGGATATACATTCATCAGTTCACAGCTTTTACAAGTACAAAGCACATTTAGAGAGACAATGGCAACCCAGAATATTCATTGCATCAAGATACTCACTGTGGTATCTTTTCCCTTGTTCTTGAATCTGTTCAAGCGAGCTGCTGCATTAGTATTCTCATTAGTAGACATCTTGTTTATTAGTCAGGCTTCAAGAGAAGATAAAAGAAACTAATCTGAAAACAGAGCATAGGATAAACCCTTAAGAGTTTACTGCACAAAGGTTTAAAGTTCACAACTTAGACCAGTATTTAGAAACAGAAGACACCTGTCTGTATTAGATGAATTCTTCTGAATTAAGGAAAGACAATAGTAATATAACAGTTGTTTTTTCAAAAGCCAACAGTTATCACAGCAACAGCATTATGGCAAAAGCAGTAGACACACATGTCCTCTTAGACACTCCAGTCTACAAACATTATCAGAGTCTTTGTTTCTAGGAATAAGACAGGCCTTCTTCCCTACAGGCAGCATATATACACATTTTAAATACTATTTTGAGCATTTGACTATTCAAGCCTATGCCACATAGGCAAGCCCCCCTCCTCCAATCTCTGATTAGAATAGCCCCAAGAAGGCCCCTGCAAGTAGCCTTGCCGTGCCCTCGGGGTTAGCAACATGCAGTAGCAGCTGCGTAGGTAACGAGGCCGGCCTTTGCCTTGGCCGGCCCCGAGGTGACCCGCTGCAGGAGGGCTGGCTTCGCTTCAGCCACAGCACGCAGCCCGCTGCAGGAAGCACCGACCCTGTCAGCCTCCCTCCGCGCAGCTGTGCGCACCGCGGAGCCCCAGAAGGAGGGGGCTACCCTACCGCCGACGGAGCCCCTCCGAGAGACCAGCGCACCCTCCTCCCCGCTCCACACCGCCGCCGCGGACTCAGCGCCCCAGCCGCCCTGCTGCCACAGCGCCGCTCCGAGCCTGCGAACACGCTGCCACTACCCTAGGCCGCTCCAGGCGGGATTTAAATTTCCCGCGCCCTCGCCCTGCTATTGGCCAGTTCGAGCCATAGCAAGGTTCTGATTGGCCAATTTGAAATCCGGCTCGTCTCGCGATGAAGAGGAGCGACTCTGCGCCGTGCTCCCGGAAGGGCGGGCCAGACGTCACTTGCTCAAGGAGCCGCCCCCCGCCCCAACACTACAACTCCCAGAATTCAAAGCGACCCCGGCGGCCCTAGAACCTCGGGGAGACTGCGGCGCTCGGGCCTCGGCTCCCGGAGGAAGGCGACGCGTGGCATGATGGGACTTGTAGTTTCCTATGCGTGGCTGGAGCGGGGGTTGTGGCACACCTGGCTGGCGCTACAGCAGGGAACTTTCCACTCTCGAAACGCTCAGGCTGAGCGGTTAGCAGCAGTAATACTCCAGTTCCTCATATACAGCTTAATTTCTACATTATTAACCTCCGGTCGTTTAAGGCTTCTCGTAAGACTCCCCCTGTTGTCTTTTACTTCAGCGAGTTAAATTGGACCCCCTGGAACTACCAGGCAAAGCAACTCTTGCAGAAGGGGATGTAAAGCTACAATTTAAAGCACTTCAAAAGGAAGTGTTACAGATCAAAATTAAATAATACATAACATGCCCTTGTACCATTTCTAGAAAAATTAACAGATTTGGTGTTTCAGATGGCTATTTACAAGAGATAGATTACTAAATCAAAACATCCTGTTTTAGTAGAGGTGCATTTCAAACTGTAAAACCTGAGTGGAAAAGCATGATCCTGCCAGCAACTCAAGCACATTTTTACACATAATGTACAATTCAAGACAGAGAAGTGTCAGAGATGCATACTGATGCAACTTCTGTTGATTAAACCATTACATTTTTTTATACTGATCTGTAGATGAATATAGTAGTTAACAAAGACATAGGCAGCGCAGGAATAATTATCAGTGATTGTGTCTTACTGTTCTGACCCTTGTAAAATAAAACCATCACAAAAACATACTTAAGCAAAGGTAAGGAAGTCAATAGAGGAGAAAGCAGGTCAGATGAAGATGCTGAAAAGGAGTAGTTTAGCACATGGAAAAGAGCAAGTCAAAAGGGGCACTGAGGTAAAGCACCTGATATGCGGAAGGATCGGAGACCTGGCACGATGGAAGTCCACTGGCTTGCTGGGCAGTGTAACCGGACACAGGAACTGAAAAGCCTCTGCAAGGACTGGTGTCCCAGAGCAAGGACAGGACTGTCAGTGATTCGGAAGCTTGCGGCAGCTCTGTGCCGGACACTGGAGACCAGTGAGGTGAACATGCCATGGAGTGGGAGGGAGGGTACTGCAGCTTGAAAGGCTGTTGTAAAACAGAGAGTAACAGAAGGCTGGAGAAAGGCTGGACAGCTGTATGAGCTAGCATGAGGCAGAGATGGGGTGGAAGGCCCCACAGTGGATATGCTAGGGCAGAGGTGATATGGACAGCACAGTGCGTCCGGGAGAGGGGAGAAGGGGCCACAAGGCGAAGAGAACCTGTGAGAGGAGAAAGGTGATGGTGGACGTTGCTGATGCCAGAGCAGCACCAGCGCCAGCAGGGAAGGGACTGTAGTGCCAAGCTTAATGCTAGAAGGCCCATGAAGAGGTTAAAAAGAAAGAAAATGGGGAAAAGGGGGGTTGTGGCGAGTAGCGGAACGCCTGAGGGAGGGACGAGCGTAAGGCAAACGACGGCGCCCGGCTGCGCGCGGGAGGCACTAACGGTCGTCGCGCGTGACAAGCCTAAAGCGCCCGCGAGGGGGCAGGGTCCGCGGCGCCACCCCGCCCCCTGAAGCCTCGCCGTGACGTCAGAGGGGCGGGGCCTTGGGGCTCGCCGGCCAGGCCTGCACAACGCAGGGAAGGCGGAGCCGGAGGGGGGCGTGGCCAGAGAAGTGGCAAATATGGGCATGTGGGCGGGGCCTCCTCGTCACGAGTGGGACCGACGTGCACGGTGGGGGGGGCGGAGCCAGCGCGAGCCGGGCGGGGCGGTTAGAGCGCGCCGCTCGCCGCTTTCGCTGGGTGACCCAGTGGCCTAATGGATAAGGCATCAGCCTCCGGAGCTGGGGATTGTGGGTTCGAGTCCCATCTGGGTCGTACCGCAACACATTTTGTGGCGCACCGGTAAAATTCCGCGCGGAGGTTTCCGGGGTCAGCGCCCGGCGCTGTGAACGCTTTTAGCCGGGGTTGGAGGCTGGGGGACGCGGGCGCCCCGGGTCACGCGTGGACCAGGAGGAGCGTGGGGGCCCTCAGGGCAGGTGACAGGGAGCAGAGCCCTGTTAAAACCCACCAAAACGCACCTTTGGGCCCCAGCACTGAGCACCTGGGCTCTAGCTACAACTGCTCCCGCCGCCAAAGTCGCTTCTTTAGTGGCAGCGGCCCTTTCGCCGTCGTTCCCTATTTTTCTAAGCCCCGCTCTTAAAGCTGTTTCCCCCCCCTGGAGCTTCTTGACACTAAAAACACAGCCGTAGTCCTTTTAAGTCCAAACAACGGTTTCTTGGAGAAACTCGGTAAGTAGATGCAATCGTACATCAGCTGGGGTGAATTACGCTAATTTCAGCAGAAAACTCTTCGGAGCTCGGGGCTGCCGGACTCCCGAGCGTCCCTGCCAGCCGCGATCTGCAGCAGCGAGGCGGTTTCACGCTGGCGGCTTCTCCCCTGCTCATCATTCCCTCAGCCTAAGGCACAGCAAGAGTAGCAGCTTAGTTTTAATTTCTGTTTCCATAGTGGGATGCCTTCTGAATTAAAACATTTAAAATGACAGAAGAAAAAGGATTAATACATGCTACAGCAGCAACATGACTCCGAGTTAATGTGTGTTAAAACTTACATGCATTTTGCATACTGGCCTTTTTCCTACATCCTCACCTAGAGCTGCTTGAAATAAAGCCCTGCACTTTTTTAAAACTGCATAATTAAGATTGCACAAAACAAATGAGCAGAAGAAATATAGCAGTGCTTAAACCAAGCAGGAGCTGTACCACATCACGCAGGCGTTACACTCCAGCAGATGGATTTTCTGTGCGCAGAGTCGATGGCAGGAGCCAGGATACAGCACTTCCACGGCGCTTCCAGGCGTGCACAAGTTTACTGACTTTCACGACATCCACCGTGAGCTAGTAAGGCAGACTGCCACAGTGGAGATCTTGTCTAGTAATAAGGTCACCCATTTCAGCCGAGAGCGTAAGAATAAGCCTACTTAATGCAATAAGCCAAATCAGGGTTGCCTTGAAGTGTGAAAATCTGCATGTTAGCAAAGGCAGATTTAAAACTAAAGCTATAGCTGGGGTCAGCAGAGCTTGCCCTTGGACTGTGTAGTAACTACTGTATTTTTCAGGCTGAAAAGGAACACTGGAAAAGGTTCCTTAAACTAGAGGATGTTAACAGATGCATAAGCGGAGCTAGCCAGAAATATCTAACTGCACGTCAACGTATTGCACGCTCTTACAGATGCTGACTTGCAGATGCGACGCATGTTCTGGAATCTGTACGCCGCATTTTAACGCGGTTCCCTGCATCCAGTAAAAGCCTAGTTGCTCTGTATGATTTTTCTCTGGAAAATACGCTGAGAAATATTTTCCCCTCCTTCCTCCCGCAAAGAAATCTGTTGCTAGAAACGTTCGTCCAGAGCAGGGCTTTGTGCGGGTCCCCATTCAGTCACAGAAACGCAGGTGGCCGCAGCGCGTCCGTGCGCGCGGAGGGGACGAGGGGCGGCTGCAGGCAGGGGGAGGCTTGCAGGGACGGCCGCAGCTTGGTCCTGCTCCAGTGGGTTGTCCAGCGAGTGATTCCCGTTTCCCCTAAGGCTGCCTCTCATTAGCATGGATCGGGGGAAGGGCATAAAAGGCTCCAGTTCATTTTGAGGCTGAAAAAACTTTTACTTCAGCATGACAACCAAAGCGTTTTGGCTCTTCTGCTTTCTCATTAGATCATCTTGCAGCTCAGTGGCCGGTAAGTTTATTAACGTTAAAAGCGGGGCAGATTTGCTTTTGGTAGCAGGGGAGGCTGAACACGTTACTCTAATTCTTGCCCTGGAAGCCCTACTTAGCTGTAGCCTTTGCAGCAAGCGGTGGCAGTGGTCACATAAGGGCTCAAGAACGAAAGATTTCAGCGTGCTCAGGGAACGGGGACGTAAATCGCAAGACTTGATTTGTCCGTGTTTGAGAGAAGTGAGGGCACCTGCCAGAAGCCGGCAGTCAGCTGGTGCCGCAGACCCTGCCAGCCACCAGCCAGCAAGCGAAGCTCGACTTGCCTGTGCATGTGGGATTTTTGTATGGGACCTTTTCCTTTTAGTCTCCTTCCTGTCACCTGTAGAGTGCAGATTTCTACTTGATTTCAGCATGCCCTGGGCTGTCGTGGGCAGCTGCAGCAGTCTGTACAGTCTCACTGTACAGAAATAAAAGATAGATCCAGTCCATATGGAAGAAGAGCTCCTGGAGCTGATTATGCTGCAGTTGAATTTTCTTAGGCTGCAAGAGCTAGACAGGAATATACTGGGGCAGAGGAATGAGCTTCAAGGTCCTGAATGGAGTGAGTAGAGAAAATTAACTATTTCTCATTACAGACCAAAACTGAGAAAGCATGGAAGTAAAAACTTAGAACTTTTCTAAAACCAAGTCCAGAACACCTGTTCAGAGTTCACAGCTTCATATTGAAACATCTCCAAAACACCCTTGCCTCTTGCTTTCTCTAGCTTGGACTTCCTCCACCCCTTTCTTCATGGACATTCTTTTGACTTTACATGTGTCCAGCCTGAGTATCAGGGAATCTTTCCCATGACAGCAGCTGGTGAGAGCGAAGGAGGAGAAATGGCAAGGTCAGCAGTTGAGAGTCAGTTATGGGAGATAAACCAGGACGTTGTTCATCTGGGTATGCTAAATATCTCTTTTCACATAAGGAGTCAGGATCAGCCTCCTACACTATGCTAACCACAAGCAGTGAACACCCAGACAGCGGCTGTGTGTGGGTGAACTGTTTTAAAATAGTCTGTGCTGGCTAACCGAAGTCCTTACAATAGAGAATTGCAATAAAGGGGAAATGAACTGCAAGAGGAAATTTCTCTCTTCCCAGGCTAAGTGGAAAGTCATTTTGCTTTGAGAGCTTCAAAGGATCAAGGTGAAGGCAGGAAAGAAGGTCCAGCTTGCATGAAAAGTGTAATTAAGCCTTTGCATTTTTCACTAGAGTCCCAGTCTCTTCTTGTCTTTATCAAATACTCGTCCTCCTACTTACTAAGAAAAGCCTTCAATAATTGTCACTCAGCAGCAATCGCCTAGCTACAGATTATGTCTTCTTGGACTCCCATACAACTCTAGTGCAAAAGACAGAGATCCAAAACTCCAGATAAAAATCTTCAGTAATGTTCAAAGCCCATAGCCACTGTAAAGTCCAGATGACACTGTCAATAAGGCATCCCATGGATGGGAAAACCAAATAGTTCTCTTGTCATGGTCTTTTAAACAAGCATCCCAAATGGCAATATGAACCTTGTTTCCTCAGACATTCCCTGGAGATTCAAGCTTTTGAGAAAAGGATTTGTTTATAAATCATGTTTTTAATTTGCAAGAATAATAAAGTAAAAATGCAAATCTCCTGTGTTTTGCTCACAGCTGCATTCTCTGTTCTGGGCTTCCATGCCTGATTATAAAGAAGCAAAGAGCTCTACTTCATTTCATTCTGTTGAACTGTTTATCAGCTATACTGTCATACAACTGAAGACCTGACTTACGGTGTAGAGCCTCAGATCTGCCAGGCAATTCCCAGACACATATGAAGTAAAAAAAACAAAACCAAGAAAAATCCCCAAACCCCAAACCTCCCAAAACAAAACTAATTTGCTGTCTTTTTTAATTTGTACATAGGATCCCTGCCCTATGCTGGGAAACCCATTCAGACTCTCAAAGATGCTTACAGTTCAGCTGACTCCACACCTGGCCAAGTCAAACTCCCAGCCTGGGGCACCAGCAGCACTGGGGAGAATCACACTGAACACTGGCTTCTGTCCCACATGAATACGCAGTGGCCAAAACCGCCCGAAATCCTCTCCCTCGCACCAGACAAAAAGAAACACCCCAAGTCTTCTCTAGAAAACAATACAGGGCTGAGGAAGCACCTCAGGCAGTACGGAGGGGGCTTGACTCTGGAGAACCCTACGGAGGGGCCCTCTCTTACCTCCCTGGACTTCAAGCACGCAAACAGAAAGCATACGGACAGGCGGCTGGCAGAGGCTGCTAACAGCGTGTCGGCTCATTTCCATCACGCAGGATCTTCCTACGAAAAGATCAGATCCTTAGCAGAGGCACATCCTTTCCCAGAGCCTGGAGCAGCAGAGTCAGATGATCCCAACCTGCTGCATTCCTTCAACCGACCAGGCAAGACAAACCCCTATAAGTACATCGATCCCTTAAAGATCACCAAACCCTCCTGGGTCACCAACCGCCAGTCACCCAGCTTGCTGTATCACTTCAGTGCGCTAAAGAAAGGTAAGACTGCTCTGGCAAGAGACATCGGGGACTTCCCAAAGGTTGGCTGGCTTCATTTGGGTCCACGTGCTGTTATAGATGCCGATAAGGAGGAGGCATGTCTGAGCGAGTGCAGGAAAGAGAGAGACGAAGTGGAGGCCTACTGCACGAGTGAATTTGGTAAGCTGCTCTCCTCTACGGGTCACGCCAGGCAGGGGCCCTCTTTGTCCGTGTATTACTGACATTTCACTTCTGCTTTCAAGATACTGTTTAATTATGTTAGAGGGACTCATCACGCCTCATCACGCACTAAGACAGATAGGACTGAGCCTTACATTATCCTTTCCCTACCTTGGTCTAGTATTGCTCTTTTTCTGTGTTTCCTCTACTCTCCACTCCTGGGGGGAAGAGGATCTGGAAGACAATGTTCCAGCTGCTGATTGATAGAACTGGTAAGACCAACTGCTTTAGATATTCTAAGGTTAAGCTTTATAGCTGTTATTACTTACCTCCTACTATTTAGAATGGCTTGGTGTTTCTGGGGCTACAATTTAAAATGAAACTTAAGTGGTGGCCCAAAACAACATACTTTCTGTAGGAAGGTTTCTGGAAGTTCCTCAGCATTCAGTGTCTTTAGTCCTTCTGCAGTTGATGTAACTAAAGATAGTAGAAAGTAGTCTGGCATTTTTACACTGAATGTTTAAGAGCAAGAATTGTCTGACTGAAGAAATCTTTCCCTACAATTATGAACTTGTGAAATAGATACCAACTTTTTCTCACAGTATTTTAAGAGATAAGCAAAATACATGTGTAGTGGTAACAGATGTTTCCATTTGCAGAGTATAAACACATTACGAGACATCTGTTTTCTCTAAGTAGAGAAATCAGGAAGTGCTTTCTACAAATGCAATACTTTTTTCCCCCCCTCCTCTCTCCGCAATCTCATGCATGCCTGTCAATTGTAGGCCTTGTATCAACTTGACCTTTATGTATTTCAGACTTTAACAAATAGCTGTCTTGCCCATCTCTTAACCGAAGACGACAGGTACGTTTTCCCCATATGACTCAGACTAAAAAATCCACCAGTCTGAGCAACAAATCAGCCAAGGCTCCATTGCAGTGATCCAAGATGACGATTCATTTCTCTACATTCGTAGTACAGATTAAACATTAAATGGCAAAGTAAAAATTCCAAAATTAAAACATCACAGTGGAGTCTGAAGCTAACCTAAGTGAAATATTTCAGCTTTGAATGAAAAGGTTGCACATCAAGCGGCAAGGGCACTGAACAGACCATGTTGTACTGTCAGTCACTTAATGCTCTGCAGCCTATTTCTGGGTTTGACAAGTGCTGAGTTAACCAGAGGCATCAGAAAACTGTAGTCATGTTACATAGGTAAAGCAAAGAGAACTTTAACTTCCAAAACTGGCATTGTACCTGCTTTGCTGAATGAGAACTTCTTTGATGACAGACATTGCTAAAAACCTCAGTAGTTTCTTCTGAAACATTTATAAACTTCATAAAAAATACATCAGACCTGTAAAGTACAATAGTAACTCAGCCAATACTAAGGTGAGGACCTCATCACGTGTGATTACTGGAGGCAAGATCTACTTTCGAGATTGCCTATTACCAGGCCAATTAAATTTGTGCTGACATTTACTTTACAAAACTTTAAATGAGAGTCTTCGTAAGTACCCTGAGTTGCCACCAAGATACATAAACCTGACACCTTTCTTTCTTTGTTGTTTCCTTAAAACAGCAGTGAACGGAATTGTTTATAACGTGGAAAGACTGGGGAATGGAGTCCAGTTGATTACTCTTTTGGTAAACAGCGATGGATTATACAAGATGAGTCGCCTGTATATTACTCCTGACGGTTTCTTCTTCCGGGTTCACATTCTAGTTGTGGATACTTTAAACTGCAGTAAACCATGCCCAGACTTTAAACTTGGTAAACAAACCCAGCTCAATCCATTCCACTATTCCTCCTGAGTGCAGTGCCACCTTTAGTTTGCCCTAATCTAACAGGCTTATCTTAGGTTCTCATAATATTTTGAAAAAATTACATTTACTGTTAAACTAGAGGAACTGGGGGAAAACAAAAACAAAAACCAACACTCCTCCAAATCTGCAGGAGACACTCAACTGTATGAAGAAATCACGCAGCACTGTAGTCTTTTCTTCATCCAGTTCCAGAATGATTGCAAGAATTTTCACGATTGCTAAAAAAAACGTAAGCAGGAGCTTAAACCCATGTCTTTGGGAGCAGTATTGTTTTCTTTCTGAATGAAAATTTGTTCTTTAATACCAGTTTTTTCCCCCCAAAGCTTCCAGTCGCAGTATACCACAGTAAATCATTATTTCAATGCAAGTACTACCCCAAAATCGCACTAAAGTTCAGGGTGCCACTGTGCTAAGCCACGTGGTGAGTATCCGTTTCTGTAGGGTATAACTTCATATCCATTCATAAATCTGCTGCCATTAAAACGCGTGAGCTGTAGGGAATCAATCAATGCTTTCTCCACAGCCCAGCGCGTGCGTTTGTTTTGCAGGCAGTAGATACATCGTGATGGGTCAGATCTACCACAAGAGACGACAGATCCCAGCAAGCCTGCTGCAGTTCCTGCAAGGGCGCCTGAGGCCAGGGGATGGATTGCTAAGGAGTAGCAGCAGCTACGTGAAAAGATTCAACAGGAAGAGAAATCGCAAAGTGCAAGGGGCTCACACTAAATGTGGATAAGGCTGCGGTAACCTCCTTTTAGGACACAAGCAGTGGTAGAATTCAGCCACCAGAATAAACCTGGTTTAGCAACAGCAAGAGGTAGCTCTGCTTACACCTGACACCATGACAGGCAATTATTTTTGTGCTTTAGCAGACTCCGAATGTTCTTGACTAGGTACCTATATATTGTGAAATACAGCACAAAAAGCGTAAAGAACATGAACTGATCATGAATTTTCTCTAGCTGTTTTCAGAACCACAGGCTACTATCGCCTCCTCCACTATAATGTATTCCTAATAACCTGTAGTCATTATAAAGTGAAATTCTGGAGGCATTCTTCTAGGTTCACAAAAAGTAACTGAACTTTGGAAGCCTTAACCCTGAAAAGTGTTAGATAACACCATAGCTTTACCTAGAGAATGTCAACTGCACCTTCACACAACTCTGCTTAAAGCACTCTATGCATTTACTTCAAAGGAACCATTCCTATTGATTTGGTTTCCTCAAACATATCCGCAGTTCTGATAAAACTTGCACCATTTTTCAAGTGGAGCTGGATTTTCATATAAAGCACACAAAATAGCTATGCAATTACTCAAGTATATGAATTCACTAACTGAAAGCAAGTCAAGTAACTGCATAACATAAATGCCCAATTAGGCTTACAAGTAACTGCATAAATTGATGCCAAGGAATGCAAAATAAGCATGCAATTGCATGGCCATTTTGCATGCCTGGTTACACTGTTAGTGCCTTAAACTTCAGTTCTAGAACTGTGTACTGAATGTAATTTTACTGTGAGAAATATTATAAAGTTTGTACTTGCACATCAGTAAAGTTACTTTTAAGATACAATCTTTACTTTCGTAAAGTATTCTTAATGTGGTGGGAATACAAGATGTTAATTATATGAAACCTCTGCAAGAGGATTTTACTATTTACTATTTCGAGAGTCAGTATTTTTCACAAGTCAGTCTTTGAAAGAAACTAACAAAGCATTAATTGGTTTTTGGGTTAACTGTTTCCTGGGTTCCAAAACTCAGAGTACATGCAGGGAAATGCCCATAACGAGTATCAGCCTTTTGAACCAGGAGAATCTTTACAGCAATGATACCTTACAACTGTTTTATATAGAATTACACTGCAAATGTTCTGGGAATATATATATATATATATTTTTTTTTTAAAAAAAGGGGAAGCTGCAGTCTTAGGTTAAAAGAGATCTCCCCTGTCCTGCTTCCATCAAATGACATTATGATATGACCTGGAACAGGAAGCAGTGGCTCCTATATGCATCTTGTTTTGATGCAAAGGTGATTCTGACACCAACTTTATTTCTCATGAGTCTGCAGCTGAAAAGCTACAGTGGTGGATACACAAAAAAACATTTTAAGAAATTTTGTATGCAATGTATTTCTTGATAATGAAATACAGGAGATAAAATACCAACAGCAAACATCATCAATTCCTGAAACCATACCAGTTTTAAACCAGTACTTATTTACGCTTTAGGACCCAGAAGGCTTTTACTTCAAGACAGAAACTTACTGGCAGCTTGTGTCTATCTGAAAAAAAAATATATATATACAAAGAAGAGTTTGCATGGAGCACAGCATATACTGATGAAATTTTCCTGAGAGACTTTATTAAGGGGGCTTTTGCTTTGGCAAAATGACTATTCCTGGCAGCAAATCAAAGCACTGGAGCAGACTGAGACAAAGGAAGGAAGGAGGAAGGGCTACACACGTATCTCCAGTTTCTTTGTTTGTATTTCCAACTGAAGACCAGGGACTAACCAGCAAGTCCCACAGTCATCCTTTTGTCCAGAACAGCAATTAAACACTTCCCCCTGACATTACAGTGATCTAGAACAAGCAAACTGTACAGAAATAACATCCATGGCTGTATCTCATTTTGACTGTCTCTCAGAAAAAGATAATAGTATACGAGTGCTAAACACATCAAAAGCCCAAATCAAACACCCATAACTGACAATCAACATGTCTCCACCACTACCTCCAATTTAGCTACTACTTCAGAAACCAGCCTGATGAACAATAGAGTCTTTCCCTTCCTGCACTACATCTTCCACTGCACTGTTAAAACACTCCCACAGTATTAACCACATTGAAAAAGAAGACAGCACTTGCATATAAGAGTTATGAGATATCTAAATTACCATAAGTGATTTTTTCTTCCCCAGCAGGACAAGCACAAATATTCTGCAACGAGTAAAGAGAAATATACAGAAATAGAAATACTATCTTGCTGGCTTTCCAGAAGTTTACTCAAGGCTTTTAGGTAAGCTCTCGTGTTGACAGCTTTAAATCTCTATTAACTGTTGTATGAAGGACACCAAGAATAATTGCCTCAAATTTGTCTGATGAGACAAATTAGAAAAAACCCAAAGCTGGTTTAGCTCACAGCATCAAAGTTATAATGTATCACCATTTTGAAAAGAACACCATAATAATTCATAAAATCATTAAGAGAAAGATGACTGAACAACACAGGAGGTCACAAATCTTAAGAACTCATCATGCTTTTTGCAGACGGGTATTAATTAATTTTACAGGAGTGATTTTTCAGTACCACCACGTGAAACTATGTAACACCATCACTAATAAAGCTAGAAAAATGCCTTTACATACTTTATAGCAATTGAAAACACTAAAGATGGCTCTTAGCAAGATGAAATTGTATGTATGGGTTACTTCCCTATTCAAAATAATCCAGAGGCAATTATACATAACCTGGCAATGCCAAGATGTTAACATTACCAAATGTTTCATTAGAAACACCACCAAATCAATGTCAAACACATTACTTTATTTGTCTAAGGATGATGTGTCCTATAAAGTACAAAAAAGTACTCTTCAGTTTGCCACAATTTGTTAAAAACATAGTAATCTATTGCCTACATGTAGGAAAGTTTTAAATGATGTCATATATATATATTTATATATGAACAAACAGTACAGAAATACTGTGAAGTTGTGATGAGCTGCAGGATATGTTGAAATGCCATTAGAAGTTGAGATTTTTCCCTTTTCCATTAAAAAAAAATCACAATGCATACAATATGCAGCATTTTTTTAAACGTCAAAGGACAACATAACCTAAATGAAATTACTCTTCTTTAATTTTTAAGAAGCATAAATGGATTATTTTCACATTGAACAATTATTTAGTTTTTCACATATAGGTTAAATGACAACATTTGCATGTACAAAAAAAAAAAAAAAAAAAAAAAAAAAAGGGCTTTATTAGATAAAATTATCCCAGAAGAACCAGTACACCTGAGCCTGTAAGTGTAAGAAAATGTGGTCAGTAGCAACATCTTTTTAAGAAACTAACAGAAAAAGGTTCTTGCATAGCAAGGTGCGAGTTTAAACCCAAAAGGAGCTTATCTATAAATCAGATAAATTCCAGATCACTGTAAAACAAAACTTAATTGTGAATTAGTGCAAAAGCTAGTCAAATGGTTGAAGAGCTGCGTAAACCACAGCTGATTAACTGTAGACAGTGAATGCGACAGTCATTCATATATGTAACGTGAAAGCAACAGATCAGAAAGAAAAAGCAAAATCATCTGCAAATTGCATCATCCACTGATTTCAATTTATCCCTCCTGCTAGCACTCCTCATACAGCAAATGAGGCCATCTAGAGCACCTTCCAGGGATAAAATTATACTTGGTACTCTACATTCCTAGAGTACTTTGCAAAATATCACCTAATTCAGCAGTGGGCAATGACACTTCACAGAATACTCGCTACTATGTTATCTGTTACAGTAATTTTGGCACCACTGTAGAAATTTTATAAAGGGATAACAGCTGCTTAAAAAAAGAAAAGTAGTAAATACTACCTTTGGAGCAAAATAAAGTGAGATCTCCCTGGCCAGGTCCCTCCCTTATTACTTGAATTATCTATACTTCTGAACAAATCCCCCAAAGTTATAAGCATATTAGCGCACACTCAAAGACACCTACATGTGTGGGGAGAACAATTATCTCCATTTATTTTGTTTCATATACATCCATATTTTGAATTTTAATACAAAAGAAAAAAATTAGAATCTGACAAATGTTTACAAACAAGATACCTTCAAATAGATTTTACTCATTTCAGTCTGGTGCAGAGTAAATGACAAATTGTACTGTTATATTCAAGGCAACAGAGTCTGTAGTCCGTGACCACTTAGCCCAACTTTTATGCAAGCTTAATTGTTTTTATCTACCATGAATGATAAACTCATTGTTGATTCCCAGTTCTGTGTGTGTGCACATGTGTACATAGCAGCTCCTTTCATAGAAAGAAAAGACATCTAGAGGTCTTGTACTTTTACCTACAGGAATCATGTTAAGATACAGAATGGATTACATGTAACCGGGGCTGGATTTTATAAGAAAAAATAATTAGCTGACAAATGAGGGCAGCAATAAAAAAGCGTCTTTTTTGCAACAATAAATAAATACAAAGTTTTCTGTGTGGACTTTAAACCAGCTTCTTCACTGAAGAACAGACGTGGCATTTCCATGGAGTTAAACTTGACCCCATTTACTGTATCTTTTTTTTCTTGCTCTTTCTCTCTCTCCTTCAAAAAACAAAGTTTTCCTGCTTCTGCCACAATAGTACAACAATTTGATCTTGACAAGAAAGTGGTGCTGCTGATTTTTATTTCTTTGTCCTTTGGACAAAATAAGCCAAGAATATAATTTGACTGTTGTGACCAATAAAAACGCAGTTTACATCAAGTCTTGTCAGGATAACCTGACTAAAAACATCTGGCTTCTTAATTAAAAATTTTCAGACAACCAGATTCTTGCTCGTGTGTTAGGTTAACACGCTGAACTCTAAGAAGCTGTAGACTGCAGTTTGTTGTTATGGGACCTGCAGAATACAGAAGAAAGTCAAGAATTAAGCACCCTTAATTTTTGAGAACACAGTTGCTGCAAGGTGTTGCCAAGGGTAAATCACTGTGAGGGAATTAGTGCCAGGTTGCTTCCATTTGTTTTGCTTTTTCCCTTTCAGAAAAAAAGAAAACTCAAAATTAAGCATCTCTGAACTTTACACACATTTTTAACTGCAGTATACAAAAATGTCACTACCTGTAAAATGCAGTGTGTCACTGGAATATTCAAAAATGCCTGAAATCAGTTTTATTCTCAAATTTACATAACAGTAGTCCATCAAAAGGCAGGCATAAAGACAATTTATGAGTGTGAGTATTTATAATAAGGTTTACTGAAATTTATTCAAGTTGTCTTTGGATTAACTTAATATAAAAAACTGAACAGGCATATTAAAATCACATTTTTGTTAATCAGAGTTCAGCAAAACTCCTTTTTGACATTCACAGTTTTATTAATGACTGAAAATGAACCAATAAAATACACTGTTTCCAAGATTTTCATTTTTTTTCATACAGTATTCCAGGAACGGGACAATTCTGTTAATACATTTGTATTTACCAGCATGACTGCTGATAACAAAAAAACCAAAACACCCCAACATTTACTGTTCAGACAAATTATCTGGATTTTTAGGGCAGTTTAATGTCATCAAACTGTACAATAAAAGAAAGTGACCCCAACATCCAGTTCTGATTCCAGTTAAAAAGTTCAGACTAAAGATATCACAATCTGCAAGAAAAGAAAGAACACGGATGGTATAAATGAAAAACAATAACACATACGATGCAGCAATGAAATTAGTGTGCAAGCAGTGAATGCTGGACAACCAGCTAAAGAAGATGACAGAAACATGAAAACTACCTGGAAAAAAAAATCACTACTACAGTATTAAGTTAGGGAGAAAAATACCAAATTAATTCATTTGCTCTCATCTCTTCTTGTCAATCCTCCTCTCACTGCACAAAGAATAGTAGACCGCTCCCACAGCAATAAAGTGAAGCCATCTATTTAGTTAATTATAAATGGATTTAATCCTGCATTAATCTAGACTAGCAGTCTGTTTTGACTGTTACAATAAAATGGACAACCGTCCATATATGTCTACTGTACATATACAGATCTGAGCAATGCTGAAAGGCATTCAACATTTGTAATTCAGCTACAATTGGCTTATATTAAAATTTAGCAACAATATAGGAGCAATCTGTATACTCCATTAGAGTTCTGAGTAAGCTACTTTTAGTTTCAGGAACAAATGCCACATTATAATTTGACAACAGCAGTACAGCTCCCATGTATGCACTACTAGACAGAACTGGAAAGCACGAGATTGAAATGGCACTAGAGTTGCATGTTATTTTTCAGGAATTTGTATTTTAGGGGAATATTCTACATAAGTCTTTCTACAGAAAAACAGCATTAAAAATTATTTTTAAATAGTCAAATATGAATTGTGTTTATCTTTTCACATCTTACTTTAAAGCCTACTTATTCCTTCCCTTTCACATACAGTGAGATATGAAAAGGCAATTTTCAAGTATATGAGGAGGTAGTAAAAATTAAAAAGTATTTTATTTTTTGTTAGTGGATTATAAGCTTCATGGAAGGATTGTCTCTTTCTGGGATCTGAAAAGGATTTTGTGTACAATAGAAATTATCAAGATTGAGAACACCACAGCATTCTCTTGATCAGGAATTATTCTTATTTTGTTTAGCTTTGCTGCAGCAATGACTTAAAATTCTACTCAACTTTTCTTCAGTAATGTTACTGTCCAAAGTCATGCCTAACAACTTATTTTGAAGAAACACAACCTTAACAAAATCCTGTTTAATCCTTAAATTTAACTGAAGCTAGTGGGTAGGTATTATAGAATAGACTGAGGGGAGGGGAAAAAAAAAGAAAAAAGAAAAGAAAAAAAATTTGTCCAGGCAAATGCATGCAGAAGCAGATACCTCTGTATTAATGCAAGATGCAAGGCAGGCTTACAAAAAGCATTAAGGAGATTTTAGGGGGACAACAGAACAGGTATGACCAGGAGTATTTTTGCTTACCTGCTTGCCTTAAATCCTTTTAGTTTCTGTACAAAGAATGATTCAAGAACTTCTGCACATTGGTAGAAAGGAGAGTCACTTGGATTGTAGTAGCGACAGTTATCAAAAATTTTGGTCATATCTGCCACAAATTCCGTGACCTTTTTGTAGTAACGTTTCAGTATTCTTTCTTCCATGGTGGCAAGGTCTTCAAACAAACCAAGAATTATTAAATTGAGACATTTTCATGTTCAGATTCAGTTTTCATATTCAGAGTTCACATTATCAGAATGCTAGAAACAAGGCCTAGGGAGGTTAGACGCATTTGCTGGAATGTATGTTACACCATGCTGTAACAGAGTGGCATGAGTAACCTTCCTTCTAACAGATCCTTTAGTTACACGTGACCTACTCATGCATAACTAAAACACAAATAGCAAAAGTGGCTTTGAAAAAACTGAGTTCTTGTGGAAGCTATTTACTTCTTCCAAAGAAATTAAGGGGGGGGGGGGGGGTAAAAAACCTCTAACTAATCTTCATTTTGTTACTTGTACTTTGTTTTCTTTACAGCCCTCATCTAGCTAATGGCTATATATATGTACATGATTTTTAGTCTGTCTAATCCTTCTGGTTATTTTTCATTTGAATTCATGATTTGTCTTGAATGAATTATCAGTTTCCATGGGGATATACACATTACCACATGGCATATACAGATTTCAAGTGCAGGATCATGCAAAATGCCAATGTTCTCATTCTTACTGACTAGACAGATTAAAGAAACAGGAATGGTGAATTAAGCAGTAATGGTGCTATTTTCATGCAAATGTAAATTCAGTAGAGGGGGAGGAATGGAACTTGCCAACTATAAATATAGCTGTCTAAGTGTATAGAGGCACTTTCAGCTGGAAAAAAAAAAAAAAAAGAGAACGTCCTACCTTTGGGAAAATGCCTTTAAAATGCTTATTTTGAATTGCCACTAGTGACAAAACGCATGAAGACAAGCATAGCTTGGCCTAGATTATCTAGTGTCAACAAGTATATTTTCCTGCTACTTAATTCTGAAAGTACTAAATACACTTTCATTAATTTATTATATGTTTAATTACATAATCATTTCAGCTTTCTTTATAAGCTTTAAACACACAGCAAAAAGGACAGTTAATTAACACGCATTAGATATTCATGCTGTAAGTGTTTCCCTAAGCAAATTAATCATCAACATATACACCTGAAAAGAACCATTTTCAGTTACTGGCCATGACCAATTATGGAACAGGAGTTGTTTAGCAGTTTCAGAATGGCACAATCCAAAACTTTGGAAGAGAAAAGGACAACATTTCTAAATGAAATTTAATTTTCAGGTGGAAAACTACAATTTTGCCTGGAGATCAGATTTAACTTTCCTATTTCTAAGGTTAGTAAGAAATCGGTGGGAAAACTCAAACAGCACACTAGCTCTCATTTCAACACAAAGAGGTACTGGTTCAATAATTAGAGGGAAGGGAACAGCATTAGTAACCTTGTTTCTTGCAGCAAGTAGATTTTTCAGTGCTGTCACATTCAAGTGCTATGCCACCTTATATCTAGCTTACTGGTGAGAACAAATGAATAAAACATTAAAACCTTTCCTCTTCCAGTTTCCCTCCATATAAAGAGCATTTAAACCAATTCCTGTTTATATAGCTTTAAAGGCAAATTAAAAATTTACAAATACAAAATGGCAATCTGATCAAATAATTTTAATCAGATCAAATCAGATGAATCATTTTAAATCTTTAAATCATTTTAAACTTCATCTTAAATTGCATGTCACTTCAGCTGCATTAGAGTTTGAGGAGCGTTAAGAGTACAGACTTCACACTTTGAAGAAACTGATACACAGAAAACCAGAAAATACAGGCAAAGCTTAGTGTAACAAAATCATCCTCTTGAAATAACTTTATAAAACTGTTTTAAGAGAATTCAGTCCTACTGCTTCACCAAATTTCATATTTCACACATTAGACAGACTGTATCCAGGGTTAAGGAGTCAGCCAACAAGTAGATAAGTTACTTCTACCCTGAATGTCTAAATATATCAATGGGAAACCACATTGTCTTGGTTCACTTAACTACAAAATGTGTATCCTGAAAAAATGTATTTTTAAGATCCCCAGACGAAAATGGTTATCAGGTAATGAATTAGAAATTCATATGACTAGAAATTCAGATCCACTCACTCATGCCATCACCCATAAACACTTACCCATTGGTTCTTTAATAACACCATAATAATCTGGTGCATCATTCGGATCTACTGGTTCCAAGAATGGCCATGCCATCTTGTGAGCCTGTTAAGACAAGAAGATATAATTACATACACACACACACACACACACACACACACACAGAGAGAGAGAGAGAGAGAGAGGGAGAGAGAGAGAGAGAGAGAGAGGTGCAGCAGTTTGTTACACATTTTCATTATAATTTTGTCTGCAGGGGTCTAGAGTTGAATTTAAAGAAGTGTAGTGTCACCTGCAGAGGTAACTAGTTATCATCATTACTGTATCAAGTTTGAAAGTTCAATTTGGGATGGTGAGTAGTTTGATGCCATGATAGAAAACAACATGAAATTCAGAGGTAATGGGATACTGTACTAAGGCTGCATAAAGAATTATGTCACAAATTCACTGGAAGAGGCTGCGGCTTCACACCTAGAAATTGGACAGTTTTCAATCTCAAATACTCTAAAATAAATTTATCTTCAAAACAATTTACATCAAATATAGAACAATGCAAAATATTTTTCTTAGACTTCTGTTACCACATAGTTTTTAATCATCAGAATTTTAATTACTGAATTCTTTACAGATGTAGTAGAAAAGGCGCTTTTGGGAGTGATGTATAAACCAGAAATAACAGACCACGCAATTTAATTCTTCTCATCAGTATGCCATCATCTCCATGCTGATGACTTTCTGTGAGAATGCTGTATTAAAAAACGTTTAATAACTGTGAAGTAGGAGTACAGAAACTTCAACCAGAAACCATATAAAAGTAATCTGAAAAAGAGAAGTTTGCACGTTCTACACCATGTACAGTTTCACTACCACTCTGTCTTTTGGTACTCTGAGTAAACATGCTTCCTTGGAAGCCATCCACTGAAGGGAAATTGTTGAGTTTCACTAACTCAGAAGCAGTGATCTTCTAATTATCACAAATGTTATTCTGTAAAATAAAGCTAATTGAGTTTGCAGCTGACACACTGGCATTTCTCACAAAAAATAAAAACAAAAAAACCTTGCTGTTTCTTTTTCAAAAGGTCTCCAACAGCTGGAAGATAGATCAAGACTTACTCCCCAAGATTCACTAGATAAGCTTTTCCACAATGCTTGTTCTCACCTGTAAGGAACGTAGTACTCTTCTTAAACCTTCATAATCTTTATCAGTTAGTGGACTGAGTACAGTCATGGCATCTTCTGTGGACTGACATTGTGGACACACATATTCATCAATGAGATCTGCCTCACTTTGTAAAATGCCAACACAGCGCCCATGATACCAGTTCTGACATCGGTCACAGCCAATGTAAAATCTGCAAGATCCGAAAAAATGTTGTTAGTGACTTGATCTATTTAATTAACATTTACATTTAAAAACATAAATCTGCAATCCCCTGCACATGAGCAGATACTTTGCATGATTAGGTACAACAGTGTAGCATGTGACATTTCAGACTGACAAATGCTTATTAAACTACTCAACTGCTTTTGCGTTCACAAACACACTAAATTACCAGACAATTTCATTTCAAAGTTAGTTACTAAATTTTATACTAGAGACACTTTCAAGCAATCAGGGTTTCAAAAAATCATTAATATCTTTAGAACTGAAAGGAACAGTGTAACAGCAGAACTCTCACCCAACCAGGATTCCAAAACAATTCAAGCTGCATTTTGTGCAAACTGGACTACAACCTAGGGCTCCCATTGTGCCCCCTCTGCATAAACATTTTTTATATGGAAGGTTCAGTCTTGTAGCTGAATACAGAAGGGGTATTCTGTGACACAGAGCCTTGCAATAACAGATACCAACCACATACCCCCAATACTGTAATTGTGCTTTCTGTCTAGATCAAACAGACTATAGTACAAAAAATCCCTCTAAATGCTACATTTGTGTTTTAATCTTTCTAGCTTTCCCTTGTTAAAATTAATTCCAATTGAAAGTTCTTGGGGTTTTCACAAAGCATTTGGACCACCTTGAAAACTTCCACTTTTCCTAAATATTTAATGTATAGAAACACTTTTGGGGAAGAAGAGAATTACTGAAAAGGCATTTGTATTACCAATGAATACAATATATGCAGAATAACTTTTTTTTTCTTTGTAAGGAACAGGTAACCAAAGTCAGAGCAGTTTGCTACCTAAACATTAAATAAGAGGTTCTTATCAGAACTCACTGTGACTCATCATAAGGTGTTCTGCAGATACAGTACAATTCCTCACTGCTGCCCTCTTGTGCCCGTTTACAATCATTACAGATGTACACATCCATTTTCTTAGCCTCCTTTTCTGTGATGCCAACACATTCTCCATGATACCAGTTAGTACAAAGATCACAGCCAATATAGAACCTAAAAGTATTCACAATGAAAATGACAATGTAATTGTCATTTCAAATGGCATGGCACTTTTCCCTGCATTTCTCTTTGATGCACTTTCTTGCTGGCCTACTTTCTGCAGTTTTCTGTCTCAGGCTTCCTTGCTTCCTATCATTCTGTCCTTGCAAGCTAACATCTCATGCTGCAGCTATACTGTCAATAAGGTCGCTTGGGTTAATTTTAAATTGACAGTTTATCAAAATGCACATAAGTATGTAACCAAGCTTTGACAAGCTGGCCTAAAAACATACGTCTCCAATGCGTGTGTGAAAAACTGTAAAAGGCACAAAAAGACAAGGCCAAAGGAAAAGATTTACATTTTCAAAGCTGTAGCTCAAAAGCCACTTAAACATTTCCTTAAGATTTGAAAATGTAGGTCTCAGTTAATTTAAAAAACAAAGCAAAGCGCAAACACCAACTAGGAGTTACAAGTATACTACAGAGAACATGCATACCAGCCATGTGTAGAATACATATTGGTATAACATGATATGAAAGAAAATTGTGTCAGGACATGGTTGTCTTTTTGGGGGGTTGGGGGGCGGGAGGTTGGGGGGCCTTGAAAAAAAGAGATATTCAGCTACCTAAAACTGCAACAAATTGAAATTTGACCATTCTGCAGACAATAAATGCCTATCCTCAGATAAAGCTACGTGACGGAACCAGATATGGTATGACACAAAGCGAAGGGAACCGGATACAGAATCATGTAAATGGGACCTTGCACAGAATGATGTGACAAAACTGTAAAATATTATGCAAGAATGTTTGACATTTTGTGTATGGATAACTCCAAACATACCTACCACTAGCTACAATCAACCAAATGGGCAAAGTTACACATCCATTCTCTCTGTCTAAGCAAAAAGCAAGTTGACTCAGAATCTGTCTGCCTAGATTTTGAAGACCATTTGCCGATTTACTGTGATTCTGGTTTGTCAGTCTACAACATTAACGACTGGACAGGACAAACTAGCAACAGGACAGTAGCTAGCACATGTTCAACAAAACAAGCATCTAATTTCTTGGGCCTCTGAATCTGTCCCAGATACTCAAGTCCTGCCTTTTCTCTTAATTTTCAGTCAGGCAAACCCTAGAATCGAACAAACCAACTTTCCGTAAAGAACAGATGGATACAGCTCCTTCTGCCAACTTCAACAACAAATCAGCCCATTTCCTCTTCTCAAAACTAATTGCACCAAGTTGTTCCTGGTGCTCTGCAAGCACATTTATGTCTAGATTTAGATGTTAAACCTTGCCCCTAGAATTTGGAACAGGTTTCACATCATAACAAATATGCTGAAATATAAATATGAATCTTAGAAGGATACCCTTACTGACCATTCTCAAAACCAATGAGCAAAACACTACAACAGCTAAAAACATAAAAGGTCTGAAATAAAATAAACAACGTAAAGAATGATCTTCGTGGATTTACTACATCTTCACAAATGTACAGTATATTTATAATATACTATAAATTATTTTCTAAAGCTGCACTTCCATCTTTTAAGTAGTAGAAATTAGACACCAGCACAGAGTATCTGGTGCTTATGTATGTGCATACATAATTTGTTTACCAGAACACTTTTGAAGTGTGACTAAAGCCCTTTCCAAATGGTGAAAAAATAATGCAGATCAACAGTACAGCCATCGTTCATAAGAAAATTCAAGATTCAGAAAAAGCAGAGGTAAACATATCGCTAATTTTTTAACATTTCATTCTCTTTAAATTTTATTCTATGCATTTAAGCACAGTTCTCCATTCTGTATGCCAAACTTCACTGTGGCCACATTTTTCATTGGCTTACACAAATGCCCACTGAAGTTAATAGAAAGAATTAGTCTGACAATGTAATACTTCTGCTCATAAAAATTGTTCATTTCCTTTTATTTTCGTGATGATTACATTGCTTACTAACAGCAGAAGCAGTAGTACACAGGTCTGTGTTCAACATCACTACAAAATGTGAACAGGGTATCCTCCTAAGTTTACTGAATGACAGATACCTCACTTAAGACTGTTTTATTAGGTTATGAGATACACACATCTCAGAAGCGAGAGTGAATTAACAACCTGGACATTGGAAGTCTGCTATTTAAAGAATGAACGTAGCATGAACAGCAGTCTAAACTCTCCCACACTGACATAATGCTGTAATGATCTGAGCTACTGAACACTCAAGCTGGGAGGAAAAAAACCCAAAGACCTCAACTTCATTAAAAAAATTAAATAAAATACAAAGGCTAGAAGGAGTCTCAAGAGATCCTTTACTTCTGGCCCTAAATTTTGAATGAAGGCCCGTTACTGGAGTGAAAGCACTACTCCACCTCTATGGTTTATTTCTGTTATCAACATTCACATTCAAACCACCAGCAAAGGCACCGATTAACATTTTTTGGTATTGTAACTTGAGAGAAGTACTCACTTGGAACTGGTCTGACGTCAAATTTATTTTACATACATCTACACAGCTATCTGGTGTTAACCTTTACTAACCCACGATGTTAGTCATTACTAGCTTAAGCAGGTACGCACAACACTATCCCACAGCAATCCACTGAATCTTCAACTCCACTGCTTACGCAATTTCTTCACAAACTTTGCGTACAGCATTTCCTCCTTCACAGGATTTTTTTTTCCACAGTTAGAATCAAACATTAAAGAGAACTGCAGCTTTCACTTTGCCAAATGCTTATGTATTCAACTTTTTGATCAGGTCTGGTACATAACACATGGAAACCACTGCTACCCGAAACATTGTCCAAAGTGAGCCTCAGTCCAGTAACTCAGAATCCCCTTTACTGGCTAGTGATTTATATAAAAAAAGTTATTTATTGGAAGACGGTACTGAAGCTACTTCTAAAGAACATCAGTCACCTGTTCACAAGCAATTGCTCAAACCCATAGTCACTTGCTTCCAAGGCAGAGGCAAAACGGCAAAAGAAAGAATAACAGAGCGGAGAAAAAAAAAAGAAAAGTATGTGCATGTGAGACAGAAAGGTCATACAATGGAAACATGCAAACAAGTAAAAATATAAATCACACAAGTTAATAGTTCTGTAACTGCTAGTGTAACCGACTTCATTCTTTAATACCTTAGTGATCACTGCAATAACACTTAATAGTCTATCTCCAGTTCTAAAACTACCTTAGACTAATAGCTAAATACTAAATCTAAATCAAACAACACACAATAAAAGCCTGTGGCATTCACTACTCACTTAGATTCGTCATAAGGTGTTTTACAGATGCAGTAAAGTTTTGTGTCCTTCTTTGTTTCCTTTGAGGTAGTAGAAATCATTTTCTTTTTCTTGGACTTGGAAGCTGACAAATCTTTCTCCTCATCTCTTTTTCTCTTCTGGGAGGATACTGGCATTGGGACTGTGGTGGAGGAGGACGTGACATTGGCTGCATGTTGCTGTGGTGGTGGTGGTGGCAGTGGTGATGGTGGTGGTGGTGGTGGAAGAGGTGCAGTGGCTGCAGCGGCTGCCGCCGCAGCAGCGGCTGCTGCTGCAGCAGCAGCTGCCTGAGCTTTTTCTTTTTCTTTCTTAATTTTAGTCAAGTCTTTCTTTAGCTCCTCCTAAAGTACATTAAACAAATAAATACAGAGGGAGAAAATTCCTAAGATTATCCCAGGACAGGAATAAAATCTAAACAAATCCCCATGCTTAAGTAAAAAAAAAACAATTTAAGTCATTTAAATGTGCAAAGCTTTTAAGGTACCTAACCTACAATTCACATAAAATTAAGGGATGGCACTCTTTGCCTACTATGACACATCAGCTGTAATTTATCAGCAACTGTTTCCTGAAACAAAGTATATTCATTCTAAATGAAAGCTAGAAGCGTACAAAGAAGGATATCTATTGGTTTAGCAGATATCCATGCAACCAAAACCAGAACGTCCTCCTGTACATTTCCTTAAAATCTGAGTAAATAAAATTAACACAGAAACATTCTCCCCTAATGTAAAATCAAATTAGTCTTTGAGAAGAACTGTCCTTACCTGCACTTCAATTTGTAGATCTTTGTCCAGAAGTGCTCTTTTTTTCAATATTTCAGCTTTCAGCTGTTCTTTATGCTTGAAAAGCAGAGCCGAGAGCTTGGTAGCATTCTGCTTACTACGTTTCTGTTCTACACTCTCTTCTCGCTTTCGTTTCTTAGCTGCCTGTTTTTCTTCTTTATCTATCTTATCCAGAATATATTTCATCACTTGGTTGCATACAATCATTCTAGGGAAGGAATAAAGAAAAAGCACATTGTGCTGAGCTGCCTGTTTATCTCAAGTTGAGACTATTTAATTCTTAGTGTCTTAGAATTATTTAATTCTCTAGTCTCTGCACGTTGCAAGACTAGAATTTCTAAAATTGGATATTCTGACTTTCTTAAAATAAAACATTACAAGGTAAATTTTGTAACAGATATTGTTCCCACTCACGCTTATTTATTAGAGCACTAGAGGGACAGACAGGAAGTCCTCAGGCTAGTTAAAAAACATCAGTCACAATTCTGCTCCAGAACTGACCCAAGTATTGATCCTTCCTCCCCTTCCCCTACAACACTTGAAACAAAAGTTTAGGCTTCAATATATTGAGGGAGATTTTCATTTAATTCAGTTTCCACAAACATGTTTGAAAGAGCTGAATTCCTTGGTTATTCTGATGCACAGTGAAAGCAAATTGGAAGCCCGTAAGTTACTCCAGATCATAAACTTCCATCCTCCGGAAAGCACCACTAACACATCACATTTTGGTATATGGAGCGACAAACATTTTTCATTGTATAAAATTCAGTACAAAACAATTCAAATGTAAACCATAATCCAGATTTTTCATTAACGAAGAAATTGTTTATTGTACACCTTAAGTACAACTTGGGGTGTCGGACTTCTATCCATCTAAATACGTTTGGCAGTCTGCCATTTATGAAATGACGAATATATGACAATACATTTTATTCTTTCTTATGAAGCTGTGAACACTAAATGAGTAGTACGAACTGATACTGATATAACCAATTAATCTTATCCTCTGATTTGATAATCAAAATATTATAAAAACACTAATCTTTTTGTTACAAACTGGATAACAAGTGTGTGTTGTCAACTGAAGCAACTACATGAACGAAAAGGGATCAAAATAATCCCAAGATAACAAGTGACAAACATTCTAACTCTGCATTTAGCAGCTTCATACACAAAATCTCCTAATTTGTGGAATACTGTTATCTTTTCTCTACAGAGTGGGATGTAAAGTATCAAAAAAAGGAGACAAAGTGACACCAAAAGACAAAATGGAAATAAATTGTCATAATAAAGAACAGATGAAGAATAGGCTTTGCTGCAATAGAATTATTAATTCTTCATTCTGTGTTGCTTTAAGGATGTTTATCTTGAATTTTTCCAAAATTACAACTGGCTCCATACACATGCATATAACATTTCATTTTTTAAGAAATAAGCAAAATTAAGAATATACAAGGATTCAATCACTTACAGGTAGGAATATCATTACTAAAGTAACAGTTCTCACTAGTTACTTGTGAGTGTTACTTTAGTCAAATTTAAAATAAAACAACATCTACAAGCAGGTTTCTACAAAACAGTGTTTCATTACAACACCATTAAAAGTTGCTATATATGCAAACATCCAAAGATGCATTATGGTGCACACTCACCTTTGATTTTCTTCCCTCTCAGCTGGGGTCAACGTCTTCTTCTGCTTCAAGTGTTCTATCACAGCATTCTGTTTCATAACCACCTGTAAGATCATACAGAATCCAAAATAAAATGTGAAAAATTTAGCCAGTATTTAATAATATTACTGGGAGAACCAGGACGTTTCCTAAATTAAAAAAAAAAAAAAAAAAAAAAAAAAAAGTTTTATTTCAGTGAGTGACAAAATAAAACTGACTATCCATTCAGTGCTTGTTTAAAGCAATTTACCTTGAAATTGAAAACCTACCCCCTCCCCAAACCCAGAGTAAGAAATTTGCTTATGCTCAATTGAAACCCAGGGACTAAATGTAAATTGGTATTATTTGTTCAGTGACTGGTTGTTTGTATATATATATACATATATATATATATATATAAAGAGTTCAGTATATATATTTTAAAAGCCTCACAGCCATCCAACATCATTACATTTCAGATACCTCTTTGAAACCTCAGTTTCCTAGAGCAGGCAATGAAAGTGCCATCTGTTCCGAACATCAGCTCTCCTACCTATAACCTATCTTTTCTGAACTAAGAATAAAGATATACTGTCCCAGCAGCTAGTGGTAAGTTGAATCGAGGTGCCAGACGACTACAAACATGCTACAATTGACTTGATATGCTGAATTAACTTAGAATATTTTATTAGACTGTCAAAACTGATCGTGCGCTAACTCTGAAAGAATCAAATTAACTGCCTATCAAATGTATTAACATTGTTAACAAGAACAGGCATTTAAAATGAGATTTGTTTCATTAATTAATTTTTAATTTCCTTCTGTTAACTTTACCTGTTTCTGGATAATGTCACTTTGATTAGAAGCCTGAAGGGTGTGCTCACGTTTAATTTCTATCTGTTGCTGCTTTTTCTTCTGTTGCTGCTCCCTGAGCTGCTGAACTCTCTGCAGCTGCTCCTGAACACTAGCTGCTTGAACTGTTACCACATTCTGAATCTGGTGAGCCTGTACTGGGCTAGTTTGTTGAATCTGAATAGGTAACTGAAGCTTGATCTGCTGGGGCACACTGCCTTGCTGGGCTTGTATCTGAGCCACAACATGTGACTGAAGCTGAGAGAGAACTTGGACTTGTTGCTGAAGCTGAGGCACTGTAATTACTTTTGTTGGAGGCTGCTGAAGTTGCAGCTGAGGACGAGTTGGGGATTGCACAGGAACCTGATTTAAACTTTGAGTAGTTGGAAGGGTTGAGACTGAAGTCTGAACCTGAGGTTGTGATTGCTGCAGCTGAGCTTGAATTTGTATGGGAGCATGGGGCTGCATCTGAATCTGTTGTTGGGTTGTAGTCTGCACCTGAGCTGGTTGTTGAGGCTGGACTTGGGACTGGCCTTGTGGAGGGATGGCAGTCTGCGGCTGACTCTGGACTTGCACTGGAGATTGCCCTTGAGCCTGGGTCTGTGTTGGAGACTGAACTGTCAACGGAGATTTTGATGACTGTGCTTCAGGTGTGGCTGGAGAGTCAACAGATGTTGGAGTCTGAGATTCAGGCTGGGTCTGAGTTTCAGACTGAAGTGGTGGCTGAGGTGCCTGTGGCTGAGCTGGTGACACAGGCGGAATACTCTGATTCTGCATTTGGGGCTGAGATTGCTGTTGACTCTGAGGCTGTGGCTGAATTGATGGCAATGCTGATGTTGGTTGTGCCTGTAAAGCTTGCTTCTGTTCTCCTGTAGCTGTGAAGGATAAAAACAAAGTATTCCATTCATTTCAAATGGCAGTTCTACAAACCTTACTAATTTGAACAGTCAGAATTTCTGAATTTGATGAAGTAGCTTTAGAACTACTTCAGAACCTACCCTTCAGAACTACTGTAAAGCTCTATGCAGAAATTCAAGTGTTCTAAGCTTATTGTATACTTCAAATAAATTTGCTTTAGTAAGAGACCTTCTCCAACTGCACAAAAAAACCTCAGGCAACCTAAGCTGATTTTTTTTTCTGCTGAACAGACAATGCTTACCTGAGGTTGAAGTGGAAACTGTTGTTGTAGTGGTGCTAGCTGTAGTAGCTGCTGCTGGCAGTGGGGTGAAAAGGAATCTTTGAATTGTACCATTTGGCATAGCTGCTTGCATTAGCTGTTGTCCTGGACCCGGTATTACAGTCACACCCTGAGGGATTAATTGCAATTGACCAGTAGTTTGACCTTGTCCCTGAATCACTACAGTTAATCCTTGACTGCCACCCTAAAAAAAAAAAGAAGAAGATCTCCTGTATTAATGATATAATTATTAGACAGAAATCCAAAAGCTGAGATCAGGAAGATGGTAAAAATATTCTTCCAGTAATTCTATCAACAGATCAGCAGCTTGGGTTTAGTTAAAAAAAAAAAAAACATCCAAATACTGACAAGAATCTTATCTAAAAAGCAGCTAAAATGGAACATATTTGTTTCTAGAATTTACAAGCAATACAGAGCATTGAAAATTTTACACATACTATAAATCACCTTCTCAAGAAGGTGTGTAAAAACTTTCTACACTGCAAGAGAATTCCTAACTGTGTATCAGATCTTACCAAATGTGAGCTTTTATCACGGACTGTTCAGCTGCTTTGTAATGTATTATAAATTTTTGTTGCATAAGCTGCCTCTTTGGACATCAGCATTCTGTTTATCTTTAATGTAGAGAAAAATAGCTAAGCTTCCAAAAAAGATCAGAGAAAATTTAATCTTCAGAATGATTTAAAGACCTGTATCATCCAAATAATCAGTCTCTATAGAGGTTGCTCATGGCATCAACCTCAACTGAAGTATGGAGAAGGCAGAACACCTAGAAGCATAACTCCAATTTTGCAAAGCCACAGAACTGAACACGGTCCCTACAAAAGCTATTCGGAATCTTTTGAAGTGGAACTGAACTCAGTCTTGTTCCACATATAAAAATCATACCTGGCAACAAGCAGTCTGCACGGTACAAACTTATATGTATTATTATTTTCTTCTGAGAATCAGGAGAACACGAATGAAAACTAAATATTCATGTAACACCAAAAGAAAGGAATAAATATTACATTCTAAAGATCTACAAGAGACTACACAAAATTATGTCCCTTACGCAAGATGTCTTTCTATACTTCCAGATTTTCCTGATGTCAATTACAATACTGGGTAATAAAATAGGAAGAGAAATTTAAGACTTGCAACATGCTATTTAAGCATCTTTCAGTCTGTAATTATGGTACCAGCTATTCTAAGTGAAGGCTGAAAGATAACTGAGAATGTAAATTTCTGAGCAGATACATCATGCTGCTGAAGTCAAAAGATACCATCAGGTATATCAAAGTGTACAGCATATCTTCATCCCCGGGGGCTGTAAAGTATTCTACCTGTCCTTGTGTTAGTTGTGTGAGTTGGGCCATAGTAAGTTTCACTTGTCCCTGCTGAGGGCGAGGGGGCTGAGATGCGGTTTGTGGCTGTATGGGCTGAGGTGGGGTTCCAGGAGATGTTACTGTCTTCTGTCCAGGACTTGAAGAAGCTGTGCTTGTACTAGAAACTGCTGTTGAGACAGGCTGACCTCTGATTATCTGAGTCACCACCTGCTGTGTCTGACCTGTAAGAGAAAATGTTGTAATATTGAAATGTTCGACATTTTAATCATTGGCGCAATACACCTCTGAATCATAATTTCTTGCAGTAATACCAAACAAATCAAGCAAACACTGCAGTTTGCAAATGAATTTCCATTACAAATAACGTTTCTGTGGTTGACTGAAAAGTCTGCAAAATGTTTTTATTTTTGTTTTATAATTCAGTTTATATACTTACAAGGAACTTCAAATACTAGTCCCCTTCTGCTTTTATACGAAAAACTTTCTCAAGGTACTGTCACTCTAAATTTTTTTTTTTTTTAAGGGCTTAATTCTAACTACTGTGTTGATGTCAATGACAACTAGCACTGCAAAGCCTATAACTGACATCTTTAAAAGTCAAAAGACACCTGTCAAGCATCAAAATGATATTTTTGCACTGAAGCATGTGATACAGGAAGTATTTATGAGAAACAAACCACAGATTTCATACTGGAAATTTAAATATTAAAATGAACCTACTGGCTGGAAGAATACCTTGTTGCACCACCAGAGGTGTTCGAATGATGGTCTTTCCAAGTGTTGACTGTTGAAGTGGTGTCCGTATTACTGTCATACCAGGGCGGAGTGGTGTTCCTTGCATTACCTACATACACCAAAATGGAGAGAATATGTAAACTTTAATAAACTCCTGAGATATGCTCTGAAGAGTTTGGGGGTTTTCATTTATTAATATAGCAAGATATGAGAAGATGCAAGTAGATCCAATATTTTTTTCATCTATTCAGAGTTGTTAAGGCTTACCAAGCTCTAAACTATTATTTTTTCCAGGAGGATTCTTTATTCAAAGGAGGTGTATCAACTCTCTCCATTAATACTACTGCTGAGATAAGCCAAAAAAGCTAAAGACTAAACAGATGGTTTATATCTGTGAATAACATATATGTGCCCCAAACCTTTTGCATTAAACAATCAGAGAAATATCTTACTTGTGAGGTGCTTGTTGTTCCTAAAGTCCCTGTGGTATTTGGCCTAATTGTTACAGTTGCTGTCCTTGGCTGGAATGAAGTAAATGTCTGACTTGCACCTGTAGTTGACGGAATGATACCCAATACCTTTTGCTGAACTTGAACAACACCTAATTAAAGAAAAATTAAGAATTTGTTAATGACAATTTCCAGTATAAGACATTACTGTAACTCCAGGGTGGCATTTAGAAATCAGTCTCCAGATTTCTAGAACACCTTTGAGTGTCTCAACATTTCTTGGGAGAACCTCTGTCATAGTCTAAAAAGAAGTAGCATTATACTTGGTCAATATTTTCATCTACATTGTAAGTTAAGAAATAGGTATTTCAGAAAAAAATAAGGAAAGAGTGAAACTTCATAAAGACTAGTTTGATTGTAACTGCAAAGGAGTCCTTGCATTGATGGGATGCCACAAAATAAATATTATACAACCATTAAGTAAAGGTTATATCTGATTCATTTAAATGTAGGAGACCAGTTTAACACCTTTCACCTACAAAATCATGGTGCTGAAGAAAATGTGCAATATTCTTCCTCTCGCCTACGAAATTTCAATACAAAACTAGTAGCCTCCAAGATTTCTTCAGGCACTAAGTAAAATGGAGACAGCAGATTGAGTGGATTTGTTTAATATACATCCACAGATCTCAAAATATTAAAGCCCTTTACTCCAGGCAAGGAAGAACGTCAATCTTATTCTGGACACTGAACTTCTGCTCAGTGAAGAGCAGATGCTGGCATTTATTAGTAACTAAGAATAGCTGCTTTTGGGGGGGAAAGAAAGTATTTTACTGACATCTAATAAATAATGAAAAAAAAAAAAGCATGCTTCATTCCACATTTTTAAAGATAGAGATTTTAAGTTTGCACTATTAAATGTTGAGTGATTTAGAGGCGAAATCTTCTTCCCCCTACAGACACAAGAGGGAGAACAAGCTCTAGAAACTTTTTTCTTTCCTCCTCCAAGTCACAATTTACTTCACTGGGAAAGTACTTCAATCAGCAACCTGGAATACATTTTTTTATTCAGTTCCCCTTCCCCTACCTCCTTGAGTTGATGGCACATTGACGGCAACAATCTTGCTGTTTGCAGGGAGTGGCAGCTTAGTTATCACTTTCCCTGCCATCGTTACTGGACTGCCTGAGATCTGGAAGGTCTGCCCTGTGCTGGCAATGGTTGTGGCTGAGGTGGCAGCTGTGCTAGTGGCTATTGAGGCACACAGAACAGTCAATTTTAGAGCAGAATAATTAGTCAAGAATATGACTATTTGCAAGTATGAAACAGCAAACTACAGGATTATTTTTTTACAGTCATTTTGAATGTGTCAAGTCATTCTTGCTTTGGTAAAGACTTTTTTTGGAACAATAAGTTACAGCACAGAATCTTTTCATTATCAATCATTATTGTCAAGGATTACTCATACAGCTACTGGCAGCAATAAATTAAACAGGTTAGAAATAAAACTATCCAGCAAGACTATGAATATAGGAAAATTAGACAGATTCTATTTCAGAAGTGTTCTGCTGACTTAGCAAGGGAGTAAAGACAACAACTGAAATGTCAAAAATACTATGTTCTGGAGAAAACACAGGTGTTGTGTTGGAATTTATCCTATTTACATGCTCTTCGTATGATAATCAGCTATTTACCTGTTGAAGATTGGCCTTGTTTAACCCAAGTAGCAAAAGTCTGATGGAAATTCTTGTTCTGTTGGAATGTTACTGTAGCTGGAGAACCCACTTTTGTAGTAAGTACTACTTTGGTTCCAGTGGGAACTGGACCCGTTAAAGGGCCTACCACAACTTTCTGGGGAGTTGAGACAGTAGTTGCAGTACTGTTGGCTGTAGTGACTGCAGGGGCCACACCTGCAGCAGGTATCTGTTTCTGCTGTTCCAGTCGTTTCTACAGAAGATAGGAAGAAAATTAAACAAAGTGATAATTAGCCCCCTCAGATTCTGTAAAATAAATGCTGTTTTCCCAGTATTGATAGATAAAGGACTCTGATAGGATTTTTGTTTAATCTGTAAATGATTGAAAAATTAAGTGCTTGTGTACCCTTGTAGCTCTACATGTACAAGATCACTTGACCTGGAAAACTACAATTTTGCTTATACTACAGAGCCAGCAATTTTCTTTTAAAGTATCTTTAAAATCCTATGCTTAGATTAATTTCACTTTAAAGAAAATTTAATCTCAGATTAATATGAAAGGTTAAAATAATCTAAAAAACGCAAATGTAAATTTGGTTTCAATTATGTGCATATAACGTTTACCTACAATAGAAGATGCACCTCACCCAGCAACCCTCTGTGTAACTGTCACAAAAGGCACATTTGATTCAGAGAGCTATCTTTGTGAAGGGACAGTATCGGTAGGCTCCTTCACAATGCTAACTAATCTAGCATTCTTCCTTATGCTACAGGAATTATCTCTGTACATATTAATTTAAATTTCAATGACTGGTTAGCATTACATTGAGTTAATGCTCATGACTCTCAAATACGCAATAAGTAAAGATACATTTTGATCAAGGAAGATGAAATGAAAAAAGTCAACTGGAAAAAAGTAAAATACTTATTACAGCATGTGAAATACCAACATGGTTTTAATTTTCCTCATTTTAATCAGATAAGCAAAAATATGTATGTATGTATGTATGTGCATGCTTAATTCAGCCAGTTTCGGATAAGAAAAATCAAAAATTTGTTTTTATTTGAAAATAAAAGTAAATGCATGCATATTCCAAATTCACCCATATACCAAGGCAGCTTTCCATCACACCTCAGAATACTACTGATCTTACCTGGAGACTGGTGCTTCTCAGTCTTCTTTTAAAATAAAAAGAAAAAACAAACAACCCACCCTAAATCTTTTTGAAAGTGTTAGAAATAAGGTGCAAAAGAAAAAAAAAAGCAGCAAATCCAATCATTAAAAAAAAGAATAAAACCTTTTGCCTTAACCCTGTTTCAAAATAATGAACGTGCAGAATGGAAGCAGCATTACTTGATGTCTTAGTGGCGCCCTTTCAGCATGTCAAGTTCACACAAGAAGTGGAGGGAAAAAAAAAACAGAACAAAACACTATTTTAAAAATGGTGTAAGATGGGGAGAAACCTTGTTTCCCGTATTTGAATGCACGTGGGCCAACAGTGCAAAACTGCAGACAGGTGGGACTACTGCCAGCTCCCCCACCTGCTGGGCAGCCAATCGTTGCTGCTTTAGCTGAGCCTCCATTTGGGCCTTGAATTCCTCGGACTTCTTCAGTTCACTAACCTTAGCCTGCTGCTCAACTGCCTGCGCCTTTTCTTTCTCCACCCTGCCAAAGACATACAACCAAAGAGAAAATTATACCAGCATATAAATATCAACCATCAAATTAGATTTAATTTTAACCAGTTTCATTGCTCTTATAAGAACAAATGTCAAATCTTAGGATTACTGAGAAACTGGTCATGGCTTTAATGTTCAAAACAGACTACTGAAGTTGCATAAAACATCTCGAAAGCTTTCTGAAGCTAATAAACTACAACAGCTTTCAAAAAACTATTAATGAAAACTGGAATTTGTAATTACATCTGAGACTGCAAACATCATCTGTGTAATACCATTAGTTTAAAACTATTTTTCTCAAGAGACTCAAAAATGCTGTTCCAATTCTTAAGTATGAAATAGTGAAAATATTCATTTTACGATGGCAACATTCTCAGACTGAATTTATCTATACTTCATATACTAATATGCATTGATTTTCTTTGTAACTATTTCCCATGCTTATGAAGTAATTGGTATTGTATGCTAGAAGGTTACTTCTGTATTGCATGGACAGGTTTTAAGCTACTTTTTGCATTCACATGACCTTAAACAGTTTGTGTTAAAATACTTCTAAGGTTGTATTAATTTGTATTATAGTTCTAATGAACTTGTAAGATCTGTATAAATTAATTTTTGGCATCAGAAAGTTTTGTTTTACAACTTTAAATTTGACTGTATCAAAAGGCATAGTAAAAACTCTACACAAGTTAGCTTTCACTGATTGTAGCTATCAAGCTTGTGCTTAGTGGGAACATTTAGAATACAAACACAAATCAAAACGCTATTTTTAAAAGCTCATTTTAGTTGGTTTACCTTTCAGCAAATGCCCTGATCTCCCATAATTCCAATTCTTCCTCTGCTACCCAGCTTTCAATGATAACAGGGCCTGTTTGCTTGGGTGTTTCAGGCCTTTTTGGCCTTAGTGCACTTGACCGTAGTCCCTTCCTCTGAGGTGTTGGAGTTTCTTTAGAGAACAGTCAAAACACAGACATTAAGCTCAATCACAAAATAAAAAGTGTAATACAAAATGTAGTGTCCCCCTTATAGACACAGACACACAACTGTCATTTGAGTCAAACTCAATCTATTCCATCACACAAAGAGATACAAAGTCATTCACAATTAATATTCTTTTAACAAAAACAGACAAAATGCTTTGCTTACAGTGAGTGTTTCTGTGTTAAACTCATCTTTTCCAATCTCATTTTAGAAACAGGAAAGCCTTTCAGCTACAGATAAATCAAGTCAGTTAAATGCATCATTTGTTTCACACAGGAGAACAAATAGTTCATGTCAAGCTGTATTTGTTTCCTGTGGTCTAATTTAACATAAAGGTACAGTTACCTTAATTTCTGTACAAGCTTATGGGGAGAGTGAACACGTATAAGCAAACATACCTTTTGGAGCCTCTGGTACACCAATGGGACAAATAATTTTTCTTATACAGTACTCTGAACGGATTCCATAAGGACCAACATCTCTCCGCTTGATTATTTCTGTTGTTGTAATTTCAGTTTCAGATGTTTCTACAACGAGTTAGCCCCAAAAATGTTAACAAAATAGAAAACAGGTACAAGATAAAAGCTAAACAAAGTTTGTCCAAAGAACCTTCCAATTGACCTAATACACGCAAGGTAAAGAAATAGCAATTAAGTGTGAACTATTGGCTATTTAAACAAATACAAACGCCATACCTAACATCAAACCTTTATATAAGGGATCTGAATGACAGTAATACTAAAAATTAGCAGTAAGAAATTTCATGCTAAGAAACCCAGAAATTTGAAGACATAATACCTGTACGTGTAGTTCCTCCCCCAGGTGGAGCTTTTGCAGCCATATCATCCCATTTGAGACATGCCCACAGTAACCGCAACATAAGACTCACTCCAGCCAACGATTTTACTGTTTGAAGTCGATATCTAACCATAAGCAAAGAGTATTAATTACATTTTAAAATTAAAATGTATTCAAAATACCTAACCAGGAGACAAATGTTTTACATTCTAATTTACTGAAGAATATACAAAATTACTGAGGAATAAATAGCAAAATTTATAACTGCTTCAACCTAGCCAATGGTCTAAGAGGTTTGGATTTTCCAGGTCAAAGAAAAGCATTCTTAGAAAATTCCAAGATGAATGTTCAAAAGTAAAAGATAGGTAAAAGTCAGGCTCCAGCAACATGGAAAAATACATGTATGCATGGTTTCCCAATCCAGGATGCAAAGCTATTTAAATTTCAGAAACGCCTTAAATTTTTCCCTTGCATTTTAATTTGGCCACTGTTGATTTAAACATTCCATCTATTGTGGGCGAAAGCATCAAGATCCAAATTCATTCATAAGAAAAATCCAGAGAATCACAGTAGAAGTATATATTTTATAATATTAAATGTGGTTTAGATTCATTTTATTTATGTGAACTGGTGACTTTTAACCACTTTTTTCTAGCCACTATGAGGGGCACAATGAATTAGCTATTTGACAATAAAACAGCATTGCATCACAGTACCAGTATTCTATAAGTCTGCTATATGGTGCAATATTCAGGGCTTTCTATAAGAAAACCTGAAATAAAACCGGAAAATGTAGTGCAATAGAGAAATAGTTAAACCAATCTGCACACCAGAAGCATTAACTGGCCCTCAGATTCCTGTGCGACTTCAGCTAGGCTACCAACATGATCAAGTAGTCCCTATAAAAATCGTTTCAACTGAAGTATCTAGTGTCAAAACCAGACTAGGCTTCTTCATATTGTTTTAGATTTGGCAGTGATTGCTTTCCTAAATTGTAACTTGTACTTTTCATTTTTGTAAGACAGACTGTTCAAGAATTCTTTTTTCAAATAAAAAATATTGTCTTTCAATTCAAGTTAGTGAAAAAGTCACCATCGGCCATACACACATACAGCACTTGTACTTTCAAATTAAATAAATTTCATCCCATCCCAAACTCTTCCTTAAAAATGTAAAAGTATATACCTCCAAGTGATCCCAAAAGTTGGTCTTGGAGATGGATATGGCCAAATATCCAAGGCAGGTTTTGCATTGTAATTAAAATAAGGAACTTCTCTGATTCCTCCTCTTCTGGCCAACTTTTTCAAGTCATCATTGGGTAAAACAAATATGCTTTTTTTACTGCTTTTGGTAACAAACTTTCTGTAAGATGGTAAGGCAGTCCCAGAACGAGTTTTTTTAGGTTTTGCAAATTTCATTAATTTCACCTTGTCTTTTGTAGAATATTCTTTGCTGACAGTCATGGAAGTCACCAACGTGCCCTCTGAGGTGGTCAGTGAATCAGTTACTGTTGTCGTAACTACTGTTTTGCTATGCTCTTGTACAGAAATGACATCAACATTGCTGTTTGTAGCTGGAGTAGTAAGCTTAGTTACAGTAGTGGTGGTAGTTACAGTAGATATGGCACAATTTTCTGTAGACGATACCACTGTTGTTTTCTCATCATTAGCAGCTACAGTCTCTGCAACTTTAAACACAGTTTTAGATTCTGTGGAAACAGTTGATGTTGTTGTAGTCACTTCAGTAATAATAGTTTTTATTTTATTTTCTCTGTTAGTATTTTCCATTTTATATGTCTGTAGACCATTCTGATCAGCAAAGTCACTACTCAAACTAGATTCCTCACATGAGGTCACAGGTGATGGAGCAACTTTTTTATCCTCAATGATTTCAGTTTCCATACATTCTGTTTCACCACTTAAGTTATTTTCTTTACAGAATGTATGCGTCTGTGTGGAAGCAGTGCCAACAAAGGTGGATCTTTCAGGAGAAAGTTGCTTTTCTTCATTTTTCTGCACATACTCAGGAACTTCATGTGGTGGCTGAAGACCCTCTCCAGATTCAAACTCTGGTAAACTCTGCAAACATGACTTAGGGTCCACATTATTTTTATTTGTGTCTTCTATCATGATGTCACCATTCATAAATGGTTTTATTGAGGAATCCTTAAAAGTCAATGGTTTTATTTCATGTTCAGGAGTAGATTTATTAATATTATTAACTTTTGGTTCAATATCACTCCCCATTGTAGTTTCACAGGTGTCTTTAACTAAGCATTCATCATTTGGTAATATTTTAACATCATCTTTTCCATTCACCTGAAACACCAATTTTCCTTTTTCTATGTCTCTATCAGATTCGTTTTTATTATTCTTTTTGTCAGTAATACTATTTAGATTTGTCTGATCAAGACATCTGCTTACAGTACCTGTCTCCACTTTCAATTCCTGACCTTTCATTTTACCATTAGCCTCAGATAGTTCAGAGCTCAGCAACTCCTCATCAGTTTCTGCCCCATCCATGCATTCCACAGTTTGAATTTCATGACTTTTTTCAGAAACTAGCTCTGTTTTAAATGCTTCTAGATCTTTACTAACTGGTTTTTGGTGAAATACAACCTTGTTTTCAGATTTATTGTCAGTCTTTCTTAGAACTGTTTCTTCCTCCATCTCACCTCCTTGAAAGGTTGCTAGTTCAGAATGGCTTTTTATCATACAATTGTTTTCTGAGTCTTTGTTCTCCGGTTCAGAATTCCCTTCTATTTTTTCAAGAACTGCCAGAACATCTTTTCTACAGCTACTTTCAGTTACCACAGGGTGTAAGTTTTCACATTTACTCTGAGATATTCTAGTAATAGGTAATTTTTGTTTCAAAGGTTTTTCACTTGTTTCTAAAACATCCCATTTGATTTTACTTTCTGCATTTGTTTGTTTCAAGCCATCCACAAAGGAACTCTCACACTCGTCAAGAACCTCTTGCCCTTCACATTTATCGGTAGTCATAGGTTCAGGGTTGTTTTCTTTACTGTCATTCTGAACTGAGCTTTCACCTTCAGAGCACTGAGGGGAGTCTTCATCCAGCAGCTGGCCTTCTCTCTTTGATAGCCTATTTGCCAAAGGCAAAGATGGCTCACCTGGCTCACCGCTTTTGGCATGAGAGATGCTGCTGATTGGCAAGCAGTCCTGTTCTGCAACTTCAGTTTGGGTCTTATCTGCAATATAGGTTCTGTCTTCGGAAGATATATCAAACTGACTTCCTTCTTTTACTTTTCCTGTTTGTAGCTCATCTATGATTTTCTCGGGGCTTACAGATCGAAAGCCTACAGTTTTAGCACTAGCCTCTAGTTTCATCCTTTCTAGACGTTGTTTTTCTTCCAGTGTAAATTGCTTTATTCGCCTCTCAAGTAGTCCATCTAGCTTTGATGATTTTACTTTCCGTTTGTAGCAAGTCCTTAAATGAAATCCCTCACTGACATTGATTATATCCAGTTTATAAAGACTATCCTCATCTTTTATGTGGGACTCAATTTTCACATCATCGATATCCATAGGTTCTTCCTTGATGACTTTATCATTTTCACAATCAATTTCTTTTTCTGCTGCAGAGAAGAAATAGTTCTAAATTAGTAAGCTCCCCCAAAAAATCAGTAACAAGCTAGATTTTTACATTAAGTAAAATATACATATAAGAAATAAATGCAATGAACATTTGTAGATTTCAGGAAAAAAGGGAACCCCCAAAAATTGCTTAACTGGCAAATCTTAAGTGTCTTGACAAAACTTGGTACAGTTTTTCAGGAGCCATTTCTATCCATGGTCCAATGCTTTTTATACATACAACATTGTAAAGAACAGTTAGCTTTAAAATAAGATGTATATTACCTTTACCTTTTGCATGATTTAAGTTTTCAGAACTTCTATCAATTTCTGCTTTTTCTTCACATGACTTTTTTTCTTCTTTCACTTGTGCTTTCCCCAAAGTTTCTGAAACAACTGCTTTGTCCTTTGCTTGCAGGTCACGAGAATCCTTCATTTTATCCTTCTCTACTTTTACCTTTACTGGATTTTTTCTTTTCTCCAAGTCACATTTCTCAACAGTCTTATCTTCATTCTTTGCTATTAACAGATAAATTTAATGGTTTCAAGCTACTCAGATTTTTTTTATACTTTTTTTCTTTTTTTAAACATATGAAAGTATTCCTCTCAAATTAACCACACATCGTTACTAAAATCCAGAAATTGAATGCAAAACACAATAGTAAAATTTTAGTCTATAATTAGTGCAATATCAAAAAAAAATTATCTAAAAGCCCTGCAAAGATAAAGTCTGGTTTATTTACATTATTTTTTGGGGAATCTGTGTTGAACTTTTTTAAAGTAAGTTTTCCAAGAAACTAAACACAACTTTCCGAAAATCCAGCCTATTAAAAAACACATTAATTCAGGCTCTGAAAATGTACAGATCATTTTTAAAAATTTTGACTTGAATGGTTAAACATTAGCATTCAAATAAATACGTGCTTAATGCTGCAGTGGCTATTATTCTGCAATCCAGAATACACGATTAATCTAATTTAACAACTATACAGACAAGACTAAAAGCAGCAGCATCCATTTTGTGTTTGATCCAGTTAAAAACAATATGGGAAGAAGCATATTAATATTAAAGGAAAGAAATAATTTCAAAATATATTAGCAAGTGGGCTAACAGTCCCTAAAATTTAAAAGGGAAGACAAGATTAAATTTATTATAAGAAAGACTTATACAGTTTAGGATATATTTTAAAGAGTCGATCAGGCAAAATATTTCCTTTTAAATAAAATAAAACCTTAGGGGGGAAAAAAGAAAGTTCAAACTCATCTTCTTGCTACAGAGATACACATCTGCTCCCCCTTGTAAAACTATTGCTTCAATATCTAATAGCATTCTGTCTACAGGGAAAGAAGAAGGTGTTTATACATCAATGTTTCAGATGCTATTTTTTGCCTATGATAATCTACATGATTACATAAAGCAGATGTACGAAGGTGCACAAATATTTACACACAACTTCATAATTAAGACAATTTAACATAACTAAAAAAAATTTCTAGAACAACTAAATTGGGTATATTGAAAAAGACGAGTACAGATTCCTAAAAGCTTACCTTGAAGACTACTTGGAACAAAGTCGTCACAAGAAGTATTTATGTAATCAACTGAATAACCGAGTATGTTTAAAAATAGTATGTTAGTAATTACAAAGATTGAACTGATGCAGATACTTACTTAGTAGCAACTTTCTGTAATTTGCATTAGTATTTCCAGGTAATTTGGGCACAAACCGATGGACATGTGTTTTACTAATCCAGCTCCAGCCACCATATCCGGTTACTCTATATTCCTCTCCTTTTTGTTTCCAAACCTATTAAATATTTTTATTAAGTACTATTATTTTTAGTAGTGCTATTTGTTGTACTGCACATATATACATTCATTTAAAAACCTAAGATGACCACTTATTAATTGACTTATTCAAGCAAATTGGAATAAACGTGTGAAATAATGAATTACCTAGAATTCAAGATGTACCAACTAATAATTAAATTCATTCCATCACTAGCATTTAAAACCACATCTTCCTCATGTAACAGTGAGCATCTTTAGCTAAAAGCTGAAAAATTATACAAACTTTTGAATCAATCTGTATGTTTGTTAGAACAAGTAACTTTAGAGGCATTGCTAACAGCAAAATGCTACAATAAATAAAGAAGGTAAAAACGTATGATAGTGTATAAGCTCACAACATTCTCACTGTTCCCTATGGCTGTCAGTCAGTCTAAGAGCATAATGCAGGTAAATTTAGTTCAGGCCAAAATCATGTGCTTGTATACATCGGCATATATCACACTCCAATGACAGGAATTAATGCAATAAATGTCATTAACATTTTAAGTCTAAAATAAAAACAGAGAAAGGATAAACATGAAATCAGTAACTTCTGTATGTCATATTCTTCATGCAAAATAAAAATACTACCTGATGTTTGACAGGAAAGGTATATTTCACCCATGTAGCTTGCTGCATTGTTTCTTCTTCTTCTTGTTTTCTCTCTTTTTTTTTCACTTTCTCTTTTTCTTCTCTTTCTAATGCTGTCATTCTACGTAATCTAATACATATAGATAGAGGCAAAATTTAAATACTCTTTGCATTTAAGTACAATATAGGAGCTTGTAAACAAATATAAGTCATCAAATGATAGTATATATTACCCCTTTGAATAGCCTGAATATCTGAAATGAAGAGGAAAGGCTAGTATCAGCTTATAATTTGCAATGCGAACATTAATTTTTTGGCTATTCCAGTAGCCATTCCAGAAACATTTCCTTTCTGCTTCTGTGGCAGAGTGAGACACAGAGATTCTACCAAATTGTGTTGAAAGTTGCTTCTCTGGACTTCCAAAGCAGTATCACTTTGCAGCTGTGGCTCAAATAAAGAAAGTAAACTTGCTTTGAAGGAGCAACGACACAATTAAATAGCTTGTGATAGATTTGCAGTGCTTCTGGTTGAGAAAAAGTATTTTAAATGCTGAATGACTGACTTTCAACATAATTCTTGCATGTTTAGAGAAACTAACAACCATAAAAGAGAGAAAAGTTCTCATATGTTAAAGGACATTTTTACCTAGTGTGCCCCAAGGATTCCCGCCAGATTGGCAGCATGACAACCGGTTTAATTGCACATTCCAATATAGCCAGAGCAAGTGCAAATTCTCTAGGTTTGCTGCACATCTGAACAGCCTTAATCCAGTTAGACCTGAATTGCAAAAAACAAAACTGAATCAGATACACGCCCTAGTATAGCGTTATATGTTAATAAGATTTAATGGTCATCTAACTAAAATGTGCAACGCTTTTAGTCATACAAAACAAAACACAAACATGCTGTATTTTAACATAGTAAATCATGGTGCTTGGAAATCACTTATTAATGGTATAAGCAAAAATACAAATAAAACAAAAGAATATATATTTTCATGTATTAATTTACCTGTGGGAAGCCCAGTTAGGGTGAAGGAATGATGCTGGGATATTGTTTTCTAGCTGAATAATAGTTAGCCTCAAAGTGGATATGGTGAGAACTTTGGACCCATGTACAGACCCATTCCATTTGAACTCTCCAGCAGGAGTCAGGCAGAATTTATGGGAGAGATGCCGTCTCTTGTCATGGTCCTCCCTATGCTGGTGCTTGTTCAATGCGAATGAATTAGTGGCATATTGGTTATGATAAACACGATACTTCCCCTCTTGCCCTAATTTGAAATAATTGTTGATATTTCCTTTTATCACAATTTCCTTCTTTGTGTTCATTCGAGAGGCTTCACCTTGAGGGTTGACCACCAGAACCTTGTTTTTTTTAAAAAAAAAAACAAACAAAACAACAACAACAACAAAAAAGTTAAAGATCCACTTAAGTTTCAAATACTTCTATTGACTTATTTATGGTGAAGACTTTGTCTATTTACAAATTCATAAAAACATCTTGCATTTGTTCCATATTGGAAAATTGGAGAAGTAAATAAACGTTTATCTTAATAGGTTAAATATATATATCATCACTGATTACATGCAGAGTTATTACAGTCTCAAAAATTAACTTTCAACATCAAGAAAATTGCCATCCAGTCTCCCTAGAAAATTAAATAGGAACCAAACTTTGCTGCTCTGAATTATGCCTATTGAGAGACAGCTTTGGGAGAATACCTTCACTAAGCTGAAATAATCTTTCTGTGAAGCCTCTCCTGGGTAAATCACAGAATTGACACATGTAGCTACTCAGTAGCCAAATATCTTTGATTTTGAAAACATGTCAAGGAACAATGCCACTGGTCTAATTACTTACAACGCAGTTCTAAGTTTGAGAGGGCTATGAAAAATTTGCTCAATGCTAACTCACACTGAAAACCAATTAACAAAAATAAAAGAATCACCCCAAAACAATATGGAGTCAATTAACTGCAACTGACTCTCTAACATCAAAGCATTGCTTTTCTGGAGAAACTGACTTACCAAAAGAAAAACCCCTATAACCACAGTAAAGATCTGTCCCAAATGGCAGATAGTCATTTGAGAGATTTCACTTTAGGCTGTATCAAGCAGCGCTACAACTTTGCAATGTTTCTTTTTAACAAAAGACTCTGCCAGTACAGATTTGTTACAAACTAGAAACTTGGCTATTCTGACCTAGCTACCAGCACCATAATCAAACACAAATCATCACTAAGTTGTAACTGAGACACAATAGCTCTGAGAGATTCGAACAAAGAATAGGGAGAAAACACATACAACATAATTGGACATATAATAAACAAATCTAACTTTTATTAGCTACACATTAAAGTAAGTATACAGGGTCACTGTTACACCACTCTCCTGTCAGCAACTCAAAGAGCAAAAGCAAAGGAAGGGGGGGGGGGGGGGGAAAAACTACCTGTAGTATGACAATTTCAGTATTTGGTAATTTATATTTTCTACTTACTTTTTTTTTTTTTTTTTTTTTTTTAAGTACCTCCAAAGCCTGCCAAAAATCACTAATCCTGTTTTTCTACGACAATTAGTTTTCTAATACAGTTTTCCTACTTTTTGAGTAACCCAAAATGTACACAAACCTCTTTGCCTTCTTTATGTAACTTATTTGCTTCGTTTGCTGCAGCAGCAACCTGCTGATTTTTCATCTGGCTCAACTTGCTATCTGGATTTCGTAATCTTGTGACCATTCGTGTCGAACCTGGTACACCTTTTCCAGTGCCTGGAGAGTCACTTCTTTCACCATTAGACTTCTCTCCTGCCCAGGAAAAAAAAATAAAGCCTTTTAAAACAAACTTGAAAATTAGCTACAGACTTATGGGAGTTACAAAATCAAAACAAAAATGTATAAAACCATATATACATATATATAATTTATGTATACATAACATATATACATATAAGGTATACCTAAGTCCTCTGAATCCTGGGATCCTCTCTCTGCATTTTCAGCATCATCAGACGTCTTAATGGAGTCATTCTGCAGAGAGCTCAACTCACTGCTGTTGCTGTTTTCAACATCTGACTGTAGAGGTGCAGCAGATACGCTACTACTGTTGCTAGGGATCATCTGACCAGTTTCCTCTGCAAAAGAATAGCTTCATTTACAGTTTTTCTTTTAAATTATATCAATGCATTTTTTTTTTGTTTTTGATGAAAAGTTGAAAAGGAAGCTATGTGAACCTTTTGTTTGGACTGGGGAGAAATAACAATAAAATATTACTTCCCTCCAGAATACCGTACGCATAAGAGTATTTTTCATTCTATTTCAAGGAGATTCAACTTTTAAGCCCTGACAAACAAAAAATTTGTATTTTGGTGGAATATGACTGTATTTTATCTCTTTTTCTATACATGCATAGAGAGAGAGCTCTCTACTAGTAAAGATTGTTTCCTTTAGAAACCCATATTTCTTGAAATTTGGTCTTCCTGAAGTTCGTGATTCTTTTTTGATTTTATCTGTTTTTACTGTTCCTCGAAACATACACTTTTCAGTTCCCCTGCAAGTTGGAGTTTTTGTCTCCTCCCCTTTAGCACATTACTTCTGAGTAATCCCACAGATCTCAGTTCAATCGGCACAAATCTGTATCTAACTCTTTTGCTACAAACTTAAAATACCAGCCCCTTTCTCGCAGACAGCTGTGCACATCATCACCATCTTACTTGTTAATGAGGCATACTGCCCGAGTATAATCTTTTGATTCAAATGTCGAGAAGGAATTCTTTTACTCGTGAGAGCTAAGTAGAAAATTCTAATTCAGTGCCTATACATAAAAACACATATTATAACTAGATAAATTACTTCTGTTGAACTAAGAATTTACTTATCTTTAGATGACAGATAAACTCTTAAGAGTATCAGAACTTCGCATACCAGTGAATTGGAACCATCTAGAAATCACTCCCACCACTTTCCTATGAAGAACAAGCCACTGCTCCTAAAATAGCAATGTCTTGATTTTGTGCAGAAGAGATACAAGTAGGATGTTCAGGGTTTCTGTTAAGTTCTTAAAAAGGTGACAGACCAAAACTATCTTTTGGGTAAATATATCGGGATTCTTAGAAGTTCCCTAACCTGAATGCATCTTGATGCATCTTTGTCAAATAGGTGAGATCAACACAGTCTGACTGATTGCCCTTCTTAGAGGACTTCTTCCCTTTTAAGACGGGAAAAAGGCCCCATCTGGGGGCCTTTTTGGAGGAGAGTAAAACACCTCCAAACTACACTCAAAATTAAAAGCCTACATCCGGACTGCATTTAACAAGGATGGTGATAGATATTCTCATCTAGCTTTGCATCTTATTTTCCCCTCTTTGAAGAGGGCTGCCTCACCACTATCAGTTCAGTATCTCTCCCCTGCAACTGAGGGTCTCAAATTAAAACACTGCAGTCGGAGCACAAGTATCACTGTACATATCGTAAATCAGACTTGAGGGGAAGCCCCCCCACACGTTCCTGTAAATCCAGGTCACTAATTTAAAAAACAGCTAGCTATGGAAGGTAGAAAGTTCCTGCAAAAGTATAATAAATAAATAAATAGTGACGAGTATCTTCATTTAAGTGACTTTTTAAATAAAAATATGAATCCATAAATATGTCTGGAATGAAGTTATAATGCTAGATATCTTTTCCATTAATATTCTGTATAGTTATTTAACTTTAAAATGGAGTAAGGAATGAAAACAGGCAAAAAATATTGGTAAACATCTAAAGCACACTTTTTGTCCCATGCACTAGCATCTTTTCTGCATCGAAAAAGCATATTAAAAGGCTCCCAAATTAAGGATTTAACTAACTTTATTCCCTCCTCCTACTAACATAAAATTTATTACAAGGTTTAGATGCATTCATATTTACAGGTTCAAGAACTGCAATCTTTATCTGAATGGAGAACTGTTTCTGGAAGAGAGAAAAAGTTTACTACAACTTTTTCCAAACGTAACATACTGAATATGGCTATATTACAAATTAGGGTATTTTTAGATTCTGAAAACTGAGAATAACACTGATGCTTTTAACAGTAATCAGTTGTTTAGAATAACATTGCTTAAGTAGTAAAGCTTATAACGTAATATCATTTTAAAATAATATATTCTATGTGATATTTTATGATATACCTAAGCAAGTCCCATTCATTACTAAATCTAAAGTTTTTTCCTTTAAATACAGTAGCATATTACTGCTTTCAAATCATTGACGTCACAGAACAAAAGTTAAAATAAAGCAGACTCTGCTCAGATAATTCTGATAAATCTGAGAGATAAATCTGTTTATAAATTGCCAGAATGGCAATTTTTATCTTGGCATCTAAATGAAATTGTTTACTCATGTGAACGAAATTTTTGTTTGTTTGTTAGTAATTTACACAGTAAATGACAGGTTAAAATAATACACAAGGCAGCAGCAAATTAGAATTTGAAATCAACTTGGGTAGGATGCTAATAACCATTATGGATCACTACTGAAAAATAAAATATACAGAAAATAGAACATAAAAAGCTTAGCCATAGTCATCTTTGGAAGGCATGGAAACAAATGCTTATGTCAGAGGACTACAAATTTCAAGCACTAGTTGCAAGAAAATTAACTTTGAAATGTTAATGACAACGTAGCAGTAAAGGATGGCACTGCAAGCAAACAGCATGAGTGATATACGCTGTGAATGGTTTTAGTGGACAAATCAGACAGAAAAACTTAACAGATTCCCCAAATTACAGAGGCATTGATAACAGTGCCTTCTGTACCTGAGAGTTCCTGAGGGAGCTCTGATGCCACCTTCTTCTCTGCCACGTTGTTGCTATCAAGGGTTTCTGACTGACACCCCACTGCATTCTTCCCTTCAGAGCAACTAGTCTCTCCTGCAGAAGGATTTGTGTTGTTGTCGTCAGTGCTTGATGTCACAGAGTTACTTTTATCCCCAACGACTGTTGCCTCTATAGTGAAACGCACAACAAAACTTTAAGGATATTCTTTAGTATGTCTTAGGATGTCATGTGGCATCACCCACAGAAAGCAACTTCAGGAAGTTCCTTTGTCCACTGGATATTGTTGAAATACACTGAGCTTTTTTTTTTTTTCCCCCTCTTTTCCTTTTTGCTATGAGATGGGCGTCTCAGAATCAAATATAACAATTATTTAATTCTGATAAGAAAATAGTGTTAAAATTCATGGATTATTGCTTACTGCAGACATCTTGATCACAACCTGTAACTGCCATGACAGAAAGCCAAGGTATCTACAAGTTTGTGTTTAACTTGGCAAGTTGGAAGACTGGTGAAATAACAAGCAAAACAATAAGAATATATAACCATAGAGAAACAGACAGATACAGTCTATTACTTGAAAGTAACTTAGGAAATTGTACAAAAAAATAAACACTAACTTTTAGAAATTTGAGGATTTTAACTGAATAATCACTTAAGTGATTCACAAACTTAAATGAAGTTGTAGAAGTATGGTTATAGTTTCTTTACCTTCTGTTTTCACTTTTTCTGTGTCTTGCTCAGCAGGTGTTTCTTCACTTTTATCTTGATCTGCAGATTCCTCCTTGCCTTTCTCAGAATCTGTCTGGCCATCATCAACATCACTTTTGGCCTTTTCTGCTTCATCGGCTGATGTGTTTTTATCTTCCCCTACTTCTCCTTTTCTTATCCTGATAATCTCCAGAATTTCATCTACAAGAAAAAGTAGTGTCATCAATAAACAATAAAACACCATCTATAGGGCTGCAGTGCAGAAATACCATAACATAAATACTGTCCTTATTTACACAGCAAAAGATAACATCCAACTTACTACCTTCTTCTCCACTCAGAAGGAACATTTCCAAAGAGCTAATTATTGATTTCTCAGAACTAGAATAGTGACAATTCAAATCCATTTCAAATCCTGAATATCTGATTTTCAAGTCTGCCCTAGAACCAAAGTTCAGACCTTGGCAGATTTACATGGCCATTTATTGGTCCAACGTAGGTAAACTAAGTTCTGGTGGGGAACAGTGGGGGACATATGCATTCTATCCCACCTAAGATTGGAGCAAATGCCTAATAAATTTTGCTACCTGACTCCTACCAGATTGTCAAATGACGGTAAGACAACATATATGGTGATTGTCAAATGAAGACAAGACAATTTATATGAAGATATGTAAGACATTAAACCAAGCAACATCTAACAGCCAACACAGCTCCATTCCAAATCCTGGAGTGATAAAAATCTGGCACACCTTAAACAAAATAAAAATCTGAATAATTCAGGACATACTAGAATATATGATGCAGGCATGTGGTTACAAGAAATGAGCACCACATGGTTATGCTAGTGTACCTGCATGATGCTTCTTCAAAACTCCAGGTCTAAGGGTGGCTAATGAGCACAGCCTTAGCATAAGCAACAACCTAGCTCCAAGTATCTGTGCTACAATCTTGGAGTGGGGAACAGAAGTATCTCCCGCCACATATTCAATTAGTTTTGAGTGAATGACTCAGTTTTGAATCAATGTGTGTAAAAACAAAAGAAACAAGTGAAAAATGACTTCTTCCCAGCTATATCTCAAAAGAGCCTATTCCCCTAAAACAGCTAACAAGACACTTAGCATTTTGCTAACAGACTTTTCCTTTAGTCACTCTCTTGTTTCAAAATGAATGTTACATTGCAATCCATGTTAACACTAGATGAAGCAAACGCACATTTGAAGCAAATGCACTATCAGATACAAGTTGCCCCATAAACAGTTAGAAAAGGGACAATGTCAAAAATTCTCAACAGTGATTCTACCAAGCCAAATAAAAATCTTTTTTACAGTATGTTCAGGAGTTTTATGAATGCAACTGTTTTTTTGAACACAAGAATTTTGATTACATATTGAAAATAACAATTGGAAGTGTCATCTTGAGTCTAATAAACTTCTTAAACTAAACATAAGCTAGTATTTTAATCAAAGTACATTTATTCTCATTAGACAGAATATTTTACCATTCGCTGCAGAAAGGAAGGACTTGTTGTTGCCTCGTGCTTTATTAGTAAGGTCTTCTGTTACATCCATGTGCCGATGAATTTCTTCACGCATTTCTTCCAGAGTTTTGCATAGGTCAGCTTCCCAGTAATCTTTGTCTAGGCATTCAATCAACTCTGCCAACTGTATCTTTGTGCTATAGTACCAAATTTTCTTGTCTTTCTCACTTTCTGAATCTTCTTCTCTGCAAGAGTATTTTTAAAATATTTCAGTATCACCTAGATAGGCTGACATTCCTTTCTTTCAATTACTTTTTGCAGAGGAAAATTAAACAATAATGCCTGAATGTGAATAAACAAACATCAACAAGTCACATGAGGACACTCAAACATATGCGCACATTTGGTATTTAAATTTAAATTTAATTTCCTACTTCTCTCTCCTTTTTCATCCTCTCAAAAGTTCTCATGACAAATTCCATGGGAAGCTACATGAAAGCTTTAAACGGTCTCCTTAAAACTGGTTCGTCCAATATGGCAACAAGGTTCATTCTCATTATATTTATTTTGCAACCAGTAATCTACTACTAAGTCTCAAACAACTTGCAATGAAAGACTACATGTCTCTAGAATCCACAAAAGGTAGTGCTTCTGACTGTAAATTCAGGAAAAAGCAAAGTCAGAAAATTTGAAGCAGTGGATTTCCTATTCACAAAAGATTTTATACTAGCTCTCCTCTGGCATTCATCTGTGAGAGCACCAGTAAGGAAAAAAAGAATCATATGATTCTTTGAAGAGATTAATGGATTTAAACGTTTATTATCTGGGGTTGCTGGGATCTTGGGTACTCCACGATGCACAAGCCGAGAGAAGAATACTGGAGGCCAACAGTGTCAGAAGCATCTGAACAGAGCTGGTGGACGAAGCTAGCTCCACAGAACACAAACCAAACCTCATCAGTCTTGTTGACTACTCCTCCCTACTGGCTGCCCCCGCAGGGCTTACATATCCAAGACTGTTAAAAACCAGCCTCAGATATGCACAAACACCCTTAATGTAACCTTATCTTCATCTATCTATTATTTTCCACATCACATTTATGAGAAAAGTACAGTATACGCCATGCACATGAAGCGGAACCTGAAAATCAAAGTATCATTAAAATAAGGGTACCATGAACCTGATAACAATAATATTACTCAAAATTAAACTACTGCTACCACTACCTTGCCAGACCTTACTAAAAAATGGACTTTTGTTTTTTAAAAAGTCCATTTTATAAAACAGACTTTTTGCTGACAGAGTCTGGTGTGAGGCAGAGATACTTACCATTCTCTCATGAGGATTTTACCTGTGAAAAGCAATTGATTCAAACTTGTTCATTTATTCCCCTAGCCTACCAGCAACTGACTTCTAGCTATTACAGGTTAGTTACAAAAGGTTACATAAATTTGAGAAGTTTGAGAAAACAGCTTTTTTCAGGAAATCTGCAGAATGCCTGCATACAATGTATCAAAAAGTTAAGACAATCACTTGACTCTATGGAATGTTCTAACTGATTTTTCATATCAAAGAAAAAAAAATATTTAAACTAAGTTTCCTCTAAACCAAGATATTTACTAATAACAACAGAAACTGAAGTACTTTTATTATTGTTTGTGGGAAAAAGTCACAGAAAAGAAAAAAAACAAAAAGCAAATACCCAAAAAATAAAACAGAAGGGAGAATGCAAGAATACAGCTTTTTACAGCAAAAGCAAAGCAAAAGATGACACAAAACACAATAGAAAAGTGAAAACTGAAAGACGACAAGGTAACTGAAGAGGAAGGGAAAAGCCATGCTTTCTGAATTTTTGCTGCTCTTTTCCCTGGCAAACATCCAGCAAGAACCATACGAGTAGGAAACTGGCAGAGGAGCTATACTAACATTGCTGCTTTACAAACATTACTGACAACTCCAGTGGCATTGCTAAGTTTATACTTTAAATGCCTAACTCACCCAAAGGGCACCTTCACCTTCCATTTTGAACTCTACATTTACAAATTGTGCACGATTATTTGCTAACTAGATACGTCCTTTATGCATCTCCCTACATGATCTAGGTGTACAACAACTGGAACACCATTTCACATCATTGCATGAAGTGAGCATGTGCTGATGCCCGTTTTCCAGACAAGCAGCTCAGGCAGAGAAGCCTGTACACCTTGCTTACATTTTGTCTATGATCATACAAGTGTTTTCTTCTTTTCATGCTTCCTCCCTCTACTTAGGGAATCCAAAAATGCTACAGCTACGCTAATGCATTCAGGATGCATTACTATACCTCCTGAAAATCCCAAGAATCATCTCTTTTCCTCTCCCACCATTTCTTTCTACTCTGGTGTTACAAGGTTCCATTGGACTAAAAAGTGATTAGCTTCAGTTTCTCTCCACAAATCAAGAAGAGAATGAAGTCTTCCAATAAAACTCGGATGCGTTCCGTGAAGAAGCAAGACACCAGATCCCAAAGAGATGACATTGCACAGAAGGGACCGCAAGTTAACCTTTCCAAATGCAGTTCAAATTCTACTAAATTCCACTAAAGTGCTGCTCTGACAATACTCTAGAAATTGTCAATGAAATTATGCAGAAGTATGCTATTTCCTTTCTATTTGTTTTACAAAAGCTCTTTGAGCGCAGAATTTCTCTTGAATTAAAGGCTACCATGACCTTAATAACAGGAGCCAAGGAATTCAAGCGTTCTCTGGATATAAATGAACACAGCCAGAAATTAAAATGGCACAAACTTCATACTATGTACACTTAGACAAAAGTCATCTTTGGTCAGTTTTGTTTTCAAGAATCAGGTTTGTGCAAGTGGAAATGTCCAGTTGCTCATTACTGACTCATCAGCAGTGTCACAGAAAGCATTCAACAGAATTTGTTTAGGCAAAACTAGTTAGATTTAAATGAACAATTAAAGGATTCAAGCTAGCTTTCTCTAAGCACCTAGCTGCTGAACTGGCTACAGGAACATAACTTTTTCCCTTTGAGGCAATCAAGGGACTTGGCCTATTACTACAGGGAAGATGGAAGGGTGAGGGAAACTGCACAAGGACCGATTCCCAATTAGTTTCTCCTCTGACAGGCAAGATGTATTGCCAGCTTTTTGCTGGACATGTCTACTCAGTCTCTAGAGGGCTCTATTCAGTCACATACATAAAGTGAGGCCAAGCAAGAGAGAAAAGAATCACAGGAATATTTCCTACCTCTTTTGGCCTTTTTTACTGCCAGAAACTATTCACTGGCAGACTTTAGAGGCAAGTTTTAAGAGTGATAAAAAAAGAACACAGAACAAAATGTTACAAACTTTCAAGTAAAGTATTTCTGAAGTATAGAGACCCCTTCCCAAATTCCATGCTGATATAATTAAGAACTGCAGAATTCAGTGAACTGTCCCTCAACTATTCTTCTATTTAAAGGAAGATTCCAAAAGCTTTTTAACTAACTGAAGAAAGTAGAGAAGGATCCACTGAGACAGCATGACAAATCTTTTCATATCGTGGGGGGTGGGGTGAGGAAGCTGAAAAGCTGCTGTTTTTAACAATCAACAAATGTGCACACAACTTGAGAATAACAATGAAGGCCAAATAACATTTTATCATCTAATTTCACAGACATTTGACAAACCGAATGCATCTCAATAGTTTCAATTTGTTTAATGCCCATTTCTAAACTTATAAACCTTCTATATAGGAATAGGAAGGAAGAAAGAAAATCACTGCATTTACCCAGCTCTATCAGCAAAATATAATATACTATTACTTAAAATGTAAATAAAGTAATTTTATATCTAAAAGTAATTTCATTTTCTTTACTTTGTTGATTTATTCCCTCTTATTTTTCTTCTCACTTCTTCCACTGGTAATTAACTTTTAAGTAATTCACATCTCTAACTCACAAACATCACACTCCTTTTCCTTTAGATTCAGGGAGGTAAGTGAGGCATCTTCTTCTGACTCCATATTTAGAACTTACTATCAGACCTTACTATCAGAACTTATGATCAGACCTTGTAGCATCCATACACGAGTTCCATGGAAGATCTTTTCTAAGTTTGGCTTCTGGTCTTTAGCAATTCATTGACCTTTTACTTTTCTTCTTGTTAGTGGTGTTCATTATAACAGTGAGGAAAAAAACACAAAAACAAAACTTAACTTGAATTAGAAGAATCCAAAGATCATTCTCTATTTCCCTTTCATGCATTCTGAATGTAAACACTTAGTTTTTAGCAAACCCAGAGTAAAGGAACAGATTTGGTCTGTAAAGTGAATTTGTGTCCTGTAAGACACACCTAAATTGTTTAAGAGGTCTTTCATCAAGAAGACTGACAAATAGGGCCTACCAAAACTTACTACAACAGTCTAAAACTTTACAACTTCTGCTCATCTTCCGCTCTGCCCAAAGTTACCATCCAAGTAGCAGAGTCAGCAGAATGAAACTTATGTCCATATTTACCAGCTTTAATATTAAATCCATCAACCCAAATTTCGAGTGGAGGCATGTTTAACCTATGTTTAAAAGACTGGATTTTGCACTCATCACTAAAGAAAGTGGTAATCTCTGACAGACAGGGAACAACAAAACACTTAAGGGGATGATAACTTGTCAAAACACTGCAACTTTTCACTAGAAGAATGCAAGACAAAATCCTAAATTTCCTGACTTGGTAACTTGCAGAAATAACCTTCACAAAACAAATGCAACTGACTCAGTGATGTCACTCTAATTTTGTAAGCACCTTGAAACAAAGACACAGAAATTAATTTTCTCTTCCTTATTAATCTTGTTGAGATTTGCTGCAGGGGAGGTATCCCAGTATTCACTTTTTTATCTTTATAAAATAGAAGAGGTGAATAAGAAACAAAACCAAAATGATGGGTTTAAACAAGGCATACTTCCATCAGCAAGTGATAAATGTGGAAATAAAAGACTTGATGAATTAAAAACAAACAAACAAAAACCCCATCAACTTGTTAAAAAATGGGGGAAAAAGATAGCATCATGAACTAGTAACATCTGTAACTCTACTAACAGTGGGAGAGGGGAGGGGAAGTAAACAAGCCCCAGAAAACCTGCACTTCGAAAAACAAGAAATGAAAGAATTTAGGATTCCAGCATTCTAAAATCCCCAGCCATGATTTCAAATAGATCTTTTCATTCGACAAATTGGCCCACACAGAATTTGTGAGTGGACTCTAATGATTTTAATAAATTTGATATGATAATCTAATTTCGTGGAGCTCAGGTTTTTAGCGGTTACCCATCAAGTTATCCATCAGGTATCTAAAACATCAGAGATGCAGTTTGATCTTGTTTGGTGTACAGAAATAGCTGGTTTTACACTGGCACTATAGTCACTGAACCTAAGGATATTAATAATTTCACATAAACTCTGTATTTTCATTATTAAAGCTGTATTTCCCTGGAATTTAGTTAAGTAGTAAGTGTTTTTGTACCACTATGAAGTGGTTTTCACATGATTCAATTTTAGGTAACCTGATGCACATTAACATAATTCAATTTATGTATAAAGTTCTATGAGAATTCTAGTGGGACTAGTTATGATCCTGTCCAGCCCACTTTGTACTTCTGAGAAGTACAACTGCTTCAGATCTACCAGAATGACAGTCTGTGAAGCCATTTTCTACTCTGATTCTGTCAGGATTATTTGAAAAATGGTTAACACAAACCACACACTTCCGACAAAACTTGTTTCGGAAGCACCCATAAGTACACTTACACTAGCAGAAGCATATCTTATGGGAACAGAAAAGCTGGTGACTACGAGGGAAAAATAACCTTTCAACTTAGGTGACCTGCAGTAAGAATACAAAAGAGCCAGAAATTAATGGATATATTACATCTATTCTTGTGTTTGTAAGCATACATACTCCTCTATTTCTGTTTTGAATCTCTTTATCACTACCCAAAAATCAGGAAAGGCAAAACCCAGCAAAAACTTTCTTTTTGCTGTATTATTTATAGCTCGAAACTATTTTGATTTGAAATGGAATATAGATATATTTTTTCTTTAAATAAACTCCAAATAGGACATAAAAGTTCCATTAATAAAATGTGAATTAAGATTTCTGGAGCAAATCACTTGCCCACTGAACTCCTAATCAGAACATTAATAATTGTTATTAAAGTTCAATGCCTGCAACCTTTCAAGAGTAAGAATGTCTTTTCTACTGAAGTAACAATTACTTCCAATGGGCTAGAGAGAAAGAATTTTCAAACCTGTAGTTTTACAACTAGAAGAACTTAGTATGATTTATTTCCATTTCAAATACATGGAAGTACTGGCCATATCAAAATCTTCCTAAAAATCAAATCAGTCACATTTTTGAGACAAACATTGTTTTCAATTAAACTTTCACTATGAAAAAAACAATTACCAATCCACTTATGTATTATAGATAGAAAAAGCCTGTCTGTTTAATCTTAAAAATCACCTGAAGTAACTGTTTGGATTTTTCATGCTAATTTCTGGGTCTCTAATAGGATGCAGAACACCACTGTTCTGTCGGCATAGGACAGCATTAAATCAAATTCATTTTAAGAACAACTTTTACGGCAAATATTTGAAAGGAGAGATATCAAAATCACGCACAGAGGAGAGTATCTATAGTTTGTTAAAACGCAGATAATTAGTTTTTTTTTTCCTGGTTGTTTTCTTGGTTTCCCCCACCCAAGACCCCAAGACTAACAGAGCTGTTTGTCCTTCACTTACAATCCTACTACTATTTTCCTCTGGTTACCAGGAGAGTTCTCTTTCTTTCCTGCTCTTTGGAAAATAAACTATGCCTGTATCAACCTCGTTCAAGTTTTATGTTAAAAGTTACTTGTAACCAGTCAGGTTTTTACTAGATTTTAAAGATCTAGAAAGTCATAAAGATTGTTTAGGGGTTAGAAGATTCAAGATACTGAGAGAAGACACCAATGAACAGCATTTGACCAAGACAAGAAAGTCTCCCTATAAATTTCAGTATAACATATTCAACTGTCTGCTATATGGAAAAAGAGAGAGACTGGGAACATCCTGCTATTGAAGAATCAGTTATATTATGCTTCCAGACCCAATTTGACTAATGGAAACGCTACGTAAACACACAGCTGTACTGCTTCTGGACCAAGCTACCTTTGTTAGTTTAGTTATGGTGCTATACAAGTTTTTGCCGAAACACAGCACAATACAACTAAACCCAAAATGCTTCACAGAAAGCCAATTCAATGGTATGCTTTACCCAGAAACTGGAAAATCTACCCATACATAATGGAACCTAACTGCAGTACATCTGTGATGTCTGGTTCTGTAGCTATGCAAACCCACAACACAAAGGGTTTACACTCAGTGCACATATAAATTCTGTATCCAATTTAATATCTGTGCCTACTGTAATATTCCAACTCAATTAAGAAGTTACGCTAACTGAGCATAAACTTGGATATAAAAGTGAACAAACATTTACGTTCACTAGGAAATTTACGTTGGATACAAATTCTTTAACAATTTCTCAGATTCCTCCGCCTCAAATCCTTTCTCCAAGGAAATCAGATTTCTGAAAATTGGGCAAACTATCCATTTTAGTCAATAATAAATGCATGGCAATTTTTCACCACTCAGGCTTGTTTTCTTGAAACAGAAAACAATTAAAAAAGAGGAGAATGATTTGTCTTTCTCTCGTATGCTAATTTCCTAATTAGAGATCATTACAGAAGCTGACATAATCAGAATGAAGGACTACAATGCATTTCACTGGACAGGAACTCTAGCAAAAAAAGTATGACTTTTTGCAGAAAATCTCCAGTACCAAGGAACAGCACCATTTAAAGAAATTTTTATTGAAATACTTCCAATTTCTTTATCTGAACCTGTATTGGGGAAAATAAAAAAAACTTGTGCTGACATTTGCATACTTCCTTCCTTTAAACAGCAATGTTAAAGTTGGAGGAGGAGATGAACAACAAAGTTTTATGGACCACTGGCAAATGAGGCTTTGAAATATTTTTGACTTAGGTAAATTGAGAGTTAATGTGATGTTTATTTCAGGATGAAAACTTCTTAGATCTCAACAACAGTAGTGGGAGAGTAGAATAACAATCCATTACTGGTAGGGACTGTAGCTCAATACATCGAGCAAAAGTATCTCCTTAAATCAAACTTGCAACAGATTATCTGGAAAAAGAAGCTAGAAGCTTCTGTATGAAGCTACATAAAAAAAGGATATCAACACTTTCATGCTGACCATCACATCCTGTTGATCAGTCTGAATGGTAGGTATGTCACATACTGTTGCTGTCTTCCTGCATCTTTTGAAAGACTACCTGATACTACTGGGATGATTATGACCCAGAAAAAGAAAAAAAAAAAAGGAAAAAAAAAAATCAAACACTAACTCTCTGACAATATGAAAGAAGAACACAGAAAAAAGATCAATAATTAATACTTAAAGCAGCAGTTAACACTACATTTAAAAAAGCAGGGAAAGTAGACTATTTAAAGAACTGAAAATGAGTTCTTCATCTCTCATTTGCAAGACTCAAGGCCATCAATAGCTCTCTTAAGCCCTCTCAGAGGCACTGTCTAGTATCTAAGGGCACAATACCTTTGCTAACAGAAATTACTACATTAGTATCCCAAGACCAATCATGAATCAGAAGTTGTGTCAAATATCCGAAGTAGGAGACTGCTTCAAGGTAGGTGTTTCTTGTCATTTCATTTACACATACTGAAGTTTTCATAGTATTTTCTAATTTCTAGTTAGTAGATATAGTGAGCATCTTGAAGTGATTCTGAAAAGCAGTCTTAGTTTCACAAAGCTGGATTACCAAAACAGTACTAGTATCCAATAGCCAAAGAGCTATTTAAGCAGGTGGTAATACACCAAGACTGTTGTTCTTCATATGATCACAAAGAGAGCAAGTTAGACCATGTGTCAATAACTTTAACAGAAAGCTGGAAAACTCTCATTAAAATTTCCTTCTTCTCACATTCATGCATTTTTAGTGCACATTAAAATTAAGCTGCAGATTACTGCCTCCTCCTCCCCCCTTTCATATATAGATTAGGAAACTATTTTAGGGAAAACTGATGGATGAATTATATGATCTTTAGAAAACAAGCTACAAAAAAAGCATGCAAAGTCTTATCTAAAGAAAAATAATTTTAAGAGGGCAACAGTAACTTTATAGGAAAGTCATTTTTAAATATGCATTCAATGGAGTATTATTCTTCAGCAAATACTAAGCAATTAGTTTACTTACATAATAATTCTCCTGTTCAGGAACCAATACTTTCTTCTATGCCTGTCGTATCCAATGGGTTCATGTCGAATGTATGGTTTATTTTTTTGGATTTCAGCAACACAGTCAGTTACTCCAGGCACCTTATGTGCTACGCAGACTTCACACTGCCATTCATCCTCTGGTACCTCTTCAAGAGGTGGTTTCACGCACTCTAAATGGTACACGGCTGAACAAGTTTCACAGCAAAGCAAATCCCCAAGTTTGTGACAAACCCTACAATGATCATCATATTGGATAACACCTTCTGACATTAACTCTTCACGTGCAATGTTTGTTGTAAGAAACTGATCCACTAAGAACTGCAGAACTTTGATTTTATTCTCTACTGGTCCATAAGGATAGTCCTCTGTTTCTTGAAAAGGAAGAACATGATGGTATTCCTTGTCACTCTCACAATATACCCGCAGAACCTCTGGCCACGTCATTCCATCTATGAAATACAAAGTGGAATTAACGCTATCTTTGAGGTCAGCAGGTCCAAAGGTAGTATTTGAAGTGTCTTCTTCACGTAAAACTGCTTTTAAAAGCACTATATGCATCTCTGCCATAAGTGTGCACTGCTCTTGACTTACCAGAGCAGCACAGAAGTCCTCAAAACGAAAAGGAGAGAGGCGTAAAACAGTGCCAAAGTTCCTTAGTACCTCATAGATGGCAATAACATTCATTATATGCTCACTAGGCACCATTAAGTCTTCTGAGGATTTAGGAAACTCCAAAGGTGGGATATCTTTTTCTTCCAAAATTGGAGAACGAGGACGATGCACTCTTTGTCTTCTCCTACCTGGAATTCAAAATAACAGTAAGAACTTTGCAATTCACAAGTCAACGTTTTAAAATGTCTGTCAGCAATGACCTTCTGTGTCCAACTCTTTCTAAAGCACTACAAATTAAAGATCATCTTTACAGCTACATAAATGTGACATCACCTAAAAATCTGATGTTTTAATTAAGAGTAAAAAAATAAGACACATAAATCTGAAGTTTAGACACTTACAGCAGTTGTACCTCCCATGCACTATATATCTTGTGAATATTTAAAATGACACATAGAATTCTAATTGTTTGAATTACTTAAAAATAGACATTTCGTTCAGCCAAAATATTAGTTTAGAAGTTCTCATTTTTATCCAGCATGACTAGTTTATTATTCTTTATTGGCATGTTAACAAACTTGGAAGAATCAAGATTCAGGTAACAGACTGAAATATTAAGTATCAAAATACCACAAGCTATTTTCCTATTCAGTAATAGCACACAGGAAAGTCTGTGCCAAGATGATGTCTTAGGCTATCAATTTCAACAAAACTGAATTATAGACGTGAACTTAAATCACTTTTCTTGTCCAATGATTCTAAACAGGGTATTTCTCCTGGACACTGACAAGCCAGAAACAAAAGTCAAATGTGACTTTTATGAAAATGCTTTACGAATTCCCAATTTTTCTTAAAATCAGACTTCAATAAAACAGGAGAGAGAATCACAGGATGAGAATTGGAGAAGGATAAATCTAACATAGTTGATCTGCAGAGCTGTTTCACTCCCTAACAGAAAAGGCACTGAATATATTTGGTCTGTTAGAAGAGATGCTACACTTTCATGTCTTGTCTTCTACTACACTAAATATCACGCAGAAGGAAAGAAAATGTATATGGTACTATCAGAATTCCTAAAAATATATTTTACACCTCTACTGAATTAATGCAAAAGTATCCACTTATATGCAACTGTTCTGTGGCTATCAATCAAAGTATTAAGATGCACCTCCTTTTTCTTTTTCTTTTTTTTTCTTTCTTCTTTTTTTTTCCCTTTTTTTTTTTAAGTCTTAAAGTTTAGACAATCTTATAAGTTAATCATTAGTTTAAAAACAGAACTGGGATGCAGAACTATTTTTATGTCCTCCTGTAAGCCTGCAAAAATTCTGGACAGCAACAAAAATTTATGTTTATCAATGCTACAGAGAAGCGTTCTGCAGGAACCACTTTATTCACTGGGAAAAGCCAAAGGAAAAAGAGCTGTCCATAACAGCAACTTCACACGCATGTTCTAACAGAAAGTGACCTATATTATACACCATGTGATCTGAGATTGAAGAGTGACACAACCAGTATTTTGGAATTTCAAGCTTCACGTTAACTTCTTGATCAAGTTCTGTGAGTGCCACTGAAATCAACAGAGGTGAATTCTGGTCACCTTGGAAATTATCATCAAGAGGTAATGGTTCTCTCTGGCAACTGTTCATCTCTATTTTCTCCAATACTTCTCCCACAAACAAAGAAAATATTCCCTAATGTAATGGGGGGGGGGGAACTAAGGCAGACAGATGCACAAAAACAGATTTGCTGAATTAGAAAATACCATCACCCAAACTGAAATGTCTTGACTAGAAAAAAGTGTTACCAAAAAGAAAAAATACTTAAAGATGTATCTTAAATGTAGAAGAGAGTTTGCCAAATGATTCCACAAGAAAAATAAACCAACAATTGAGCTAGCACGGCAAGAGGACCAGATACATTTCTCTCTCAAACTTCAAAACCGTGAATGAAATCTTATGCAACAACTAGGCGCTCTGAAATAATATAAAGAGATGAACTGCCACATGTTTCCATTACATAAATAATGGGTCAACATCAGCTGCATATAAAAATATATTTCCAAGTTTAGTTGAGTTCTGACTCTGTGGAAAACGAAAGAATGCTTATATGACTGCCTTCCAATACGTTGCTGCACAAATCAGTGGAAAATGTTTAATCGTGGAAAACACACAAAAATGCAGTAGTTTCACAGCTAGACAAAAAAGCAAGTGTTCTTACAGCAAGAAATAACTGGATTAAACATAACATTTCTACCATCAGGATCCAAAATCCTATAGGCATAAAGCTGAAAGACCACAAAACAAAACAAATACTCGTATTTACATGTGAAATTACTTCAGGTTTCTGAAGCTTTCTCCGAAAAACGCATGATGGTGTAAGACCAGCCCTAACAGACGGTCACACAAGACACCACAGATATTCTGAAATCACTAATAACCTTCACTAAGTTCAAATATCACAAAAAGGTGGTGGAATATAAACCTAGATTCTTTTCAGTACCTGCAATTGTAGCTGAAAAATACTTTGTCTATCAAACAGTTAAGCCTAGAAAAAAACAGCCCCTGAAGAGAGAGAGAGTAATGTGAAAGATGACCCTGACTTACCTACATCAATCAGAAAAGACCACAAGAGACTGTAGTTTCAGCAAAGATAAACTAGAAAGAGTGAACATGGCTGAGAAGCAAACACCACTTACTTCCTCCCATTTTTTGAGATGTGGTACTTTGAAAAAAAGTTATAGTTTCTTTTTCTGTATTGTTTTTATTCTCCATTGAGAAAAAAAGACTATCCATCTACCTTCTTCAGTACTGTCTGCTGTCTCTTTCACAAGAGAGAAAAGCTGGTATATTATGTTACATCAAACCAGAGAGGTTAAAAAACCCCTTAAACTAATACACTCCTAACATTCTATGGAAATAATAAAAAAGTCTCTAACCTGTTGTGTTGAAAAAGAAGTATATTGGTGCTACTAGTGTCTACAACAAATGTGCTATTAAGATATGAAGCACATCACTTAATACCATAATAAAATACACCGTCTCACTGTTAATGCCAACAAAATTCCAATTCACATTGTAAACCACACCATTTCTCAAGAGCTAAAAATAACTTCTCTCTATTCTGAAGCTGACCCGTTTTGAGTAATTCTGCACTACATACAAACTGGTTTCCATAGCTAAACAAGGGAAGCATTCAAAGTTGCAAAACATTTTAGAAAGAAATGGTATCCACACATATTTTAAATAGAATGGCTTGGTTGCATGGTATCTCAGATCTTTCTATGCTTTTTCTTTCAATTTCACTTTTGACCCATTATTGGCATTTGCTATACTGCCTTTGAACAAAACTTTAAGTCAAGAAGAGAATCATACAAAGTCTGATTGGGATATTCCAAAGAATTTGTGCTTACATGTATTACTGTTGATGTATAAACTGTAATCTCAAGAAATGACTCAAGAAAGTGACAACTGTAAGAAAAAATTGTTTTATCTCCAGTGAAAAAGTTATACATTTTTTGACAAGGGGCTCTTAAATTTTTACAAACTCAAATAGTTATTGAACTTAAGAGTGTAGAGCAATTGAATGCGATACAAATGACATCAAAGTTCTACAGTCTCTATTGAACAGGAATGTAATTTTGTGTTGTCCTTCCATTTTCTATGTTCTGCAAGTTGGGTATATTTCCCTCCAGTACAGGCAACTGAAGAGGGGGACAAAAAAAAAAGAACTTTTGGCATGTAGGACTAAGAAAGGCAATTTTGATTTTCAAGTAAGGACTCTAGGCTTTTCTGTAATTCTGATAACAATTATTTCATTGCTAATTATCTATAGGGTCCTGACAGTCCACAGAGTTTATACTGCTTAAAAAAGATTCCAGCCTACATGAAGATTTTTCGAAGATTACAGCTCAAGTTTACAAAGCTGTTCTTCAGCGACACAAATAAAAAACAACAAAAAATAAAATTAACTTTTCCTACAACACTCAACTTACCAAGCTCTTTAACTTCAAGGAAAATGAATATCTTTAGGAAAAGAGGCTTAACTCAAAATTAATACATAATTTAAGCAATATAGATTTGCCCTACTTAGTTAGGGGTGATCAACTTCTAACTCTGTAATTTGCACATAAGACACTATTAAAAACCGTAAGGGTTCATATGCACATCTGAGATCCCAAACAACAGAATGATTTAAGGCAAAAGCTGAAAAACACTATCCATCTCACTCCACTGTGGGGAGTGACTGAATTCGACTTAAACTAGGTTTTAGATTGATTCATGAATATCAGCCAGGTGAGATTCAAAGGTCAGCATTCTCCCAAAGTTGGTAAGATAACTCAGAAACCCTCCACTTTCTGCATGATGTAGCTTAGTACATAAATTTCACTTGAATGACAAAGGAATCACACCGCCTCCTGCACTCTAACATGCCCACAATAATGTGCTAAAACAATGTACAATATGCCTAAATATGTTACATTCTAGAATAAAGCTGTCCATTGCTTGAATCTAACATTCACCAGCAGAAAAAAAGTGGTCTCTGCAACCATTTCTATCTTTTTTTTTTTTAAGATATACTAAGATTTGACAACTCCATTTGTTATTGTCAACTGTCAGTGATTTTGCCTTCCACCAGAAAGTCTGAGCACTATCTCCAACAAGTGTGATTAACTTAATAGTATCAACTTAAATATTTAAGAAAGAAGTGTAAGCTCATGTGGATTACACATGACAAATACACAAAAAGAACACTTATTTTCATTTGGGACACTATATTTGTGCATTAGGTTAGTACGTACTTAAGAGCAAAGGAAACAGTGTAATACAAATTCAGTGAAATGACCACCCTGAGCAGTCAACAAAAGTATACTTTTATTTGATTTTCTTTTTAAACTTTGTATTACTACACTTACAATAATTAATTCCATACAGCTTGGTATAGTTTACTTAACTTTAGATAAATCATTTTTACTATTTGCCCTACAGAGTTTCCTGTCTGCGGAAAAACTATTCTTATAGCAATGGATTGTTATTTTAAGTAGAAAACACAGTACGTATTTTGTCCAGAACAGAAAATGTCAGAGGTTTCCAGAGCAAGCGTACTAGCAGAAGTTACCTCCCCTCTAAGCACCACCACTAACTGGCTAGACTTTATGCTGACTCTTGATGTATCTAACCTCAATTAAAGAAATTCAATCTATTCACACTTAAGTTTCCCAACATGGAAAAAAGTTTTATTACATACAAATTGTATATTTCTAAGCTAGTTGCTACATCTTAACCCAACCCCTGAATCAAATTCCACCTTCAAGTTGAGCCAGTACAAATAGAGAGAAAAGGTCTACCTCTACTCTACTCCGATTATCTAGTGTCTCAGCACTATACTTGAATCAAGCACAGATACACTTCTTCTAAATCACATTCCTTCACTAGTTTTCTCCAAAATTGATGTAATCTGCAATAGTTGCCTCTCCCTATTTTGAATTCTCTAGTTGAAGAGCTGCCTATAATTAGGATTAAAGAGTAAACAATTTTATTCACATGGTACATTATAGATATTGATAATTATAGTCTACATTTACCACGATCTATTAAAATAATTAATATTACAAATATTTAAGCAAAACACATTGATATTTGAAATAAAATGAAGTCACTGAACTCGTGAAGTCACAGGCTGAGCATGCAGAACTAGAATTTACTGAAGCAATTAAGAAAAAAAACTTTCTACCCTTGTCCTTTTTTTTTCCTCCAGTCTGTTCAAGCTATTCAGTTCACAAATTTAGAAACGCACTGAAGTTGAAAAGGTTTGGAAAGCTTGTTTCCATTCTCATACACAGACCAAAAGAAATAGAAAGCGACATCTACTAGCTCTTTAACCTGGGAGGACATAGAACTTGCAAATAGTTTAGTCATATTTAACATTTATTTCATGTAGCCAGTTTTAAAACACTTATTATTATTGCTTAAAACACTAAACTACTACATAAATGTCCATAATATTTAAAGGTTGTACTGTGACCAAATATTAGTGCCATGGTTTTTGTGCCTTTACTTGTATTCCAATTATCATACATATGTAGCCTAACAAAAGTCATAAAACTCCTATTATACTTTTTGTGCAACTTATATTACACATCCCTTCACTCCAGATGTAGAGCAATAGCAATATAAAATTTTTCAGCCCAGCACATTTATCTGGAGGATGGAGGTCCTACACACAAAATATTCTGCTCTGGTATACAATCTTGGAAAAAAAACACCAGTTCCAGCATTCCTTGGTCAGAAAACTCACAACTAGTCTGATTTCTCCTCTCTAAAAACTTTCCCTTCCTCTTAATTCCTCATCACTTGAGTGTCAAGGCTCCAGCTTTAAACTTTTTGTTCACTTCTGCAATGGAGGAGAAAACTGATAAAGCACAGGGGAAAAGAAAAAAAAGATACAGCCTGCAGAATTTCTGATACTTCAGTAATCTATCACAGTAGAAGAAAAATAAAACAAACAAAACCCCACAGAACTGACTGTAGTAAGCAAAAGGGTTTTCAATTTGCCTCCAATAAGAAGATAGATTAATTTTTGGCTTCAAGTCCCACAAGTCAAGTCAAAGTATGTTATTCTTCTATGCTTTCCTTCCTCCAAGGAATTTTGGATTTGCACACTCTCCTTAACTTATTGATATTATCTTATTTTTGTTTGGTGTCAACAAACATGTAACAATCAGCTGCTTGCTACCCCACATACCACTTTGCACCACAAAAGTTTCCAATGAGAACACACCACAGGAGTTCTTGCTAAAGCTGAAAACTTTTAGGATAGTTGACGGAAAAAAAAAAAAAAAAACAAAAAAAACAAAAAAACACACACACACATAACAGAACTTTTTTTTTTCCCTAGTAAAATGCATAAACTGGACATAGCTACATACTTTACACAACAATAGCCAAACTGGTTCCTCAATTAAAAGTAGACCTCTTGGGAGAACATTTGTTCAGCTTACATTAGAGAGGAAAAAAGGTAGTAAAATGAAAGTGAATCAGTTTAACATAAAATAAAAATATATTATGAAAAGCAGTATAAAAATTGCTTAAGATGGATAAAAAATTAAATGCTTTGACATTTTCAAAACCTTTTTTCCCCTTGGGGAGAGGGGAAGCTTACATGACAATCAACATGTTTCTAATATTCACCATTCAAATCTCTTCAAGAAAACTTTTCTGAAGGAATGTAATACATTTGTAAGTCTACTTTAGCTCCAATATGAACATTAGTCTGTAATCCCAATGGATGCATTTTGCCTGGAAAAACAGATTAAACTTAAAATCTAAGCTAACATTAACAAGCAATATACCAATCACTGCAAAAAAATTCAAAGTTGCAGCAAGAATAAGAACAGCCAGTTACCAGACTAGATCTGAGAGCATTTTGCTGAGAGCACTCATGTCACAGAAACTCTAAACATGCTCTAAGTCCTGAATGACTACTCCCCTGCTTTGTAGGGCATTAGGTCTTTTATGTTCTTCAAAAACATAGCTTGAAGTTTCTTTGGCTGTTTTTTATTTATCTGGTTTGTATTTCTAAGATGTCAGTATGCTTCTGAATCAGACCAGGGCTCTTTACTGATTTTATTTTAAGAACTTAATTCCTCAGCACTACTGCCATGAGCAGAACTTCAGTATAATCCCTCCATATTAACCAAATGCTAAAATGATGCTTTATAACTAATGCAAGCAGTAAAAGAAACTCCATGTGGTCATTCTGAGAAGTACTCAGAGTCACAACTCCTTTGTGCCTAGAATTCAGGCAAATGCAAAAATAGAACAAAAAAATATTAACGTAACAATTACTTTTCAGAAACATTCTGGTTGACAATTTATTACTTAGGACATACTTGGGATACGGTATTATTAATTTCAAAAAGGCGCAAGCTCCCCTCAAGTCTATCAAAATCCACATTTACTGCTTTTATGCTAGTTCCACGCAATCTCAAAAGTCAGCCGTGCAATTTTACTGCAGACCTACAGAAAAGTTTACGTGATGAATTCATCTGCAGTATGTTGAATTATTCTACTATTTTTACAATGTACATATTTTGATAAGGTATTTGCTGCATGGAATTCCTTAGAAAAATGACTGAATTGACAAACTCTCCAGATAAGCTGCAAATTAGCATGTCAATACAACAGAATTAATCACAAATTTATTAAGCTGCCCTTCTACACAACTTCTTTGTTAAGACTTGAAATTGCCTCCTACGTTCTTCATGAAGAACTAGTGATACTTCCTCTAGATTATAAATCAAAGTTCAGATTTCTAAATAGTAAAATAAGAGCACATCGAATTATTTTAGGAACGGGATACACGAGATAAAGTGTTTGTGAGTCTGATGAATATTCTCATGTAACAGACAAAGAGGCTGCATACTGTACTATCATATCTCAATGTCTTAACTCCTTGAGACCATGAAAACGTGTTAAGATATAAAATTCTCATAGGCGAACGCAAAATGCAGCACCTGCAAATTCCAGCTGAATTGTTTTGCCCCAAAGGTAGGAGCACTCTGATAAATAGCTGGCTAAGCAAAAGTATTGGTCAATCATTGTAAATGCTCACAGATTGGTAACATCCATCCAAAACTTATATTAAAAATACTTTAACGAGATAATCTTTTGGCTCACAACTGCACTGTTGTGCCTTTGCTTGTTAGACGGTCTGATGTTTATCATCTCAGCCAAAATCTAGATGAACAGATCTTCCTAAAGGTAGTTGTTTATTAAGGGGCGGGGGAAAGGCAGTTTTAGGCATCTGGATTAAGTCATGTTTTAAAATTCTGCAATGTAGGGAAAATACTTGGTATATATAATGCAATTGTCACCAGCCTAAAGTAAAAGTTACAGTGGACAGGTAATAGTAAAAATATTTTGTGACACAAGATGTACCTATCCTAAAAGTACACCTATCTTCTGAGGATATAAAGGGAAAACAGAGAAGGGGTAACACACACACAATCCCTCCACCAAAGGTTCATCCAGGAGAAGAAAAAGTAGTAATAAACATCATATACATTCACAGAACAAAATTTAAATATACCATTATCAGGTATTGTATCAACGGCATATTATTATCCTTAAGGCTTTGTTTTTTCTAAATACTTGAATAGTAACATAGTAAAAAAGTACTCCAACATCCAAGTTAAGGCTATAACATGAACTTCACAGAGGAGCATAAAAATTGAGCCTTACTTGGCTACAGACATTGCACTGTGCTCTTTAAAGTCATAGTTCAATATAACTTTGAAAAACTCTAAAATTGTTTTACCCACTTAAATGGGATGTAATTTAAGTGTAAAATCTTGGTTCACCAGGAGAGCTTCATTAGTATTGTAATTTTTCAACATCCTGCTCTACAAATACCTCTGCCACCCCAAATACTACAACCTAAAGGTAGTAATAATTCAGGCTGCACGTGATCTAGAGAAGATAAATAGAAAACAATTGTTCATAATCTCCTTGAGTAGAAAACTAGCAGGCATCAAATGATACTGTCAGGAGGTAAAATTTTTGTTTTGAAATAAAAAAGGAGATAGTCCTTCAACCTGTATAGTTAACCACAGGAACTTTGCCACCGTATGTTACAGTTTGTCTGGTCTGAAGACTTGTTTATGAAAGAAAAAAATACAGCAAGAGCTACAGAGCAATTGTGGCTCAGCATGCACCTAAATCAAAGACCACTAGAGCCTATGAGGGTACTCTGAAGACATCACCATACGCTTGTATGATTCTTCCCACTTTTTTCTCCACTGGCCACTGACAGATAAAAAAAGATACTGAGATCAGGTGGATCTTTCTCTTGCTTATTAAAGTTGTTCTAATGTCAAGTATCTTTTCCTGGATTATGATAAGACCAAGATTTCAATTAGTACACTGTGTAGCAGTATTCACAGTATAAATATTCATTAAACAGAAACAAGACAGAAACATAGCTGACCAAATTAAAAGTCTGGCACCTTCTCCTTTGCAAAAGGACAACAGTAAATCTCTTAAATAAAGAGCAAACAAACAAACAAAAAACAACACAGCCTTCAGGCCAATACTAACTAATCAGAAGTTGCAGTATATTGCCAAAACAATGTAGGTGCTTTAACTATCAATCAGTTAGTCAATGTCACAACATCATGTACTCTATAGACTGATTAAAACGCTTACATTTAAACTCATTTCAAAAAAAGCTAAAACTGAAGTTTCCTTGATCAAGTGGAAAATAAGCATAAGTTATCAAAGTGATTTCTGCTACTCAAATATCAATTTAAACCTGTATATGTTTGCAAAACAATGCACACAGAGGTGTCTTACTATTTGTCAGAACATTTCAAAAATGTTCTCATATTTTGCAGAACTTTTTCAGCCTGAATTTTCATGTCAAAACATTTTCCTGAGCTAGCCACAGAAAGTGATAAAATATTTTCCCCTGACAAAAGCACCAAAAGGAGGTAGTCAGAATGAAAGTTAACACAAATAAACAGAAAACAAAGAGTTAAAAGAGTTAAGAGAGTACTTCAGAATTTTTTGTTCAGTGAAGCTAGACCTCAATCTTTAAAGTTACAAATATCCATAGGAATTCAATTTCATTGCAGTACACCCCTGCAACAGGTAAACTAATACTTACTCAAAAAAATAAAAAAAACAATTATCTGTGATTTCAATTCATTTAATAACATAGTATTTAATTTAATTCCCTTAGGTTCCTGATTATATGGATATAAATTTAAGTATTTGTGTGTGCATTTGTGTATATATTATATAAATACAGATATGCACTTTTTAAAAGTACTTTTAGCGTGTCACATAATGGACTGCTACCATTCAACTAACCAAAATAAAAACAAATGACAAATTTAGTAGCCAGTACTTCCCCCTTCTTCAAAGAGATCTGCTAGCTGTTCAAAAGCAGACACTTAAGAAGATGCAAAGCATTTACACAACCTGTTCCTCCCCCCTTCCAAACTGGCCAAATACTTGTACAGTAACAGCATTTGTTATTCTGCAGCCCAATTCAGCAACACACTCCCAGGTTATCCTCAAGTTTAACTGCTCTCCTGGTTCAGAGACAAAAAAATTAAAATCCTAAGCCTGAACTCCATTCTGGAAATAATTCAAATAAACCTAAAGCGCTTAAGTTCAGATAGAGACTTTTTGAGGCTTCAAACCCACATGCCTAATGAACTAATTAAAAACAAACAAAAAAAATGCAGCCCCCCCCCCCCCCAGAAAAAAGAGAAAAGCTCTAATTTGCCACTAGAAGTTAAATAAAAAAAATATATATAATCATGATGATGTTAAAGACCTTTAAACCCCAACATGAGTTTTAAGGCTTGCCACATCTTAAAATAAATGCAGTATTTAAAACCAAGACTTTTGACACAACCGCCACCCTTTAATCTTTGTTTAAGAAGGTCTTACTAACTAAAACTAGGTTTACACCCTTGCAATGAAGCCCTGTGCACTTTTCCCTAAACTATAACAATGCAATCTCCATTTTGAACAATGCACCTCATTTCCCTCCTTGAAAAGCTAGTTTTGTCTTAAGGTCAATAAATGCTGCTTCCACATGTATTTCTGATTTCAAGAGCCTGCAAGATTTCAGTGTTTATGGATTTTTTGTTTTTGGCCACTTCAAGTTGCATGTGCTTCCTTTCCTTATAACATTAAGTTATATTCCCAGGCACAAGCCATCCTCTCCGGTATATATTTGCAACCACTTCTTTGCAATACATGCAGCTCCTTGCTCTTGTTTTTAAATCCTAAGTGAATGCTCCACACACTTTTGACATTATTTGCAACATGTTCAGGTGTAGCATGCATTTCCACAGCAACCAGAATCTCTATGCATATTTGCAAAGCATCCCCTTACTACAGCATGTTATTCCCCCCTTCCTCCCTCCCCTGACTGGATGCGTGTTTGTAAGCACCTTCTAACACTCCCTCCATCCGTGGGGTTGCCAGTCGTTAATTTGCATACCCCTCTCTCCCTGTGAGTGCTCGCAGGCATCCCTTACGATCCGCATGCATTCTTCCTCCCATGCGTGTATGTATTTGCAAACCTAGAGGGAGCATGTGGGGTGCCCTCGCCTCGTTTTTAGCTCATCCCACTGACTCTCTACCTGGGGTGCTGCTGTAGGTGCTGTGGCTCCTGAAGCTGCTCTCAGTGCAATAACTGGCATCGTCTTCATCCTCCATCTCTTCAGGGTAGTCAGAGTCGTCGTCGTCCTCCTCCTCCATGATCTCCTCCTCCTCTTCCTCCTCGGAGTCCTGGTTATCCTCGGGGTCTCCCTCCTCTTCCTCCTCGGACACCATGCTCTCCTCCTCCTCTTCACTCTCATGATCGTCGTACACCACTTTGCTGATGCTCCTCCTGGACGAGGCAGCCCTGCCTTGGCTGTTGCAGCTGCCTCCTCCGCCTCCTCCCCCTGCTCCTCCAGCCCCGGCCCTGCCCCTGCCCTTACCGCTGCTGCCTCCCCCACCAGGGGTGCTGCTGCCGCCGCTGCCTCCCTTCCTCTTGCTGCCCCCCCTGGGGGAGGTGGCGGCGGAGGAAGAGGCCTGGGCAGCCCCGGCTCCCTTCTGCTTGGGCCCCGCCGTCTCCGCCTGGGCCGAGGTCGCCCACCTGCCGCGGCTGCTGCCCCGCTGCCGGGACCGCAGCCCCCCAATGGGGCCCGCCGGGGCGGGCGGAGCCGGGGAGCTCGCCTGAGCGCCGGCCGCCGCCGGCTGCTGCTGCTGCTTGGGCGGCCTGCCTCGCCGGCCCCGCATCTCTGGGCGCTGGCCGAGGGGGGAAGGGAGGGGGAAGGAAGGCTCGGGAGGGCGCTCGGAGTCCGGACAGGCGGCTACGGGGAAGCTCCCCCCCCTGCGAGGGATCCGGGCCGGGGAGGGGGGCCGCCGAGCCGTGAGGGCCGAGAGCTCAATCCGAATTGCCGGCGTCCCGCTCCGGATCGCCACCGGCCGCCATCTTGTTTCTTCGTCTCTGCCTCAGCTCGCTCCGCTCTGACTGGGGGAAGCGGCGGCGGCAGCAGGCCCCGAGCGCCTCACGTGACCGGCCGCGCCCGGCCGCCGCCGCCAGGGGGCGCCGCCGCGCCGCCGCCGCGAGAGCCATGTTGGAGCCAGCGCGCTGAGGCGGCTCCGCGCCACCCGCCCCCGCCCACCCCGACACCGCCCCGGGCGCCGCGCGGGGCTCCCGCCGCCGCCGCCGCGCAGCCCGCGCCGAGCCCCGCTCATCGCCCCGCCAAGCCCCTTGCAACCACCAGCCTCTGCCCTCGGCCCCGCCGCCACGAGGCTCAGGGGAGCTCCCGGGGCGCTCCCGCCCCCCCCCCCCGTGCTCACCATCTTACCGCTGAGCTCCACCCGCACCCCGCCGGGGACCCCCCCCCTTCGTCCCCGCCCCGAGCTCAGCTCCCTCCCGGACAGCCGAGGAGGCAGGTAGGCGACAGGCTCGTGCCGCGGCGCTGCGCTGGTCTCCGCGAGCCACCAGGTCTCCCCGCGGGCAGGGCCGGTCTCAGCCTCCGCCACCGAAGGGCCTGCCGTGCCCGTCTGCTCTGGGGGTTTAATTCTCCACCCGTTAGGCAGCAACAAACAGCCTCTTGCAACTCACCCGTGTCGACAAAAAGCAGGCGAGGGTGAGAAAAGCCACCCAGGGCCTCGCCCCGCACGTTTTTGTCCGGCCACTTTCTCGGGCACAGCTGCGGCTGCAGCGCACTAGGGCGCTACAAGGTGGAGAGAGGTTTCATCTACTTTGTATTCCCTCGCGTTTCTCCAGTCTAGAGCCCCCAAAGTGCTAGAACTGGCTATAGAAACCAGTTGCTGAATTGGATTTTTAATACTGCTACTTGAATTCAGGGTATCACTTTTCCAAGCAAAAGCAATAAAAAGTGAAACCCAGCCCAAGGCATGCAAACCACCTGAATTTCCTACAAGCAGCCTTCCTTTTAATTGGCAAATCTACTGCTCTACACAGGTTTAGGAGCCCAGAGACTAGTCTAGTCTTCAGCAAATAAACGTGTTTGCATTCCCGTCTTCTCTCAATGCCTTGCTGCATGATGCACAACTTAGTACTGTTCATGCCATGAGCATGCCTGTTGTACATTTGATGTTTAATTTAATTTGAATTCTTCTGCAGACTTTTTTGAAGTGCCTTTTGTTCGCTAACTTGTTGCTCAGCCCAAGAACCTCATTAAACCCACAAACCTGCCGCTGTGTCAAGCATGCAACAATGTAACAATGGCACCAGGCAGCAGGGTTTAACCCAATTTGCACTCTTACATCCAGCTTTTTATCTGCATCTCTTTTATATTCAGTTGCACTCGTTTATATTCAGCAGTGCAGCTGTACAGGCTCAGAGCCATGTTTTAGACACAGTATCATCCAGACACGGCAAGACAACATGGCCTAACAATTTACACCAATATACTAAATTTGTATTCTGAATTTTTCAAAGTTACCTTTAACTTGATTCTATCAAGCTGATTTTCTAAGTTCTCAAGGTTCCAGAGGATTATGGTAACTACCGAAATACATGAACACAGAGATACATGTTTTAGGACTAGTTGTATCAGTATCTCTCTCTGATCTTAGGAAAAAAAATCTGTGAATTCTGCCATCTATACACTGTGAATCTAGCAAAGGTGTCTGGTGTAGCTACTGCACAAGTATTCACACCACCTGTAGAATTAGGAGAATGTTAACATCTGTAAAATGATGTAGGTTTTGTTTACTTGTAGTGTAGTACTAAGAATACTTCATTTGCCTTTAAATAATGAAAGGCTAAAATACATTGTTTCCTAATCGCACCTCTTCTGTAAGAGTAGTCAGTCATTAATGTGGAAGTGCTTGACTGAATAGAACATAAGAATTATAATTTTATAGATGGAGAAATAGATGCATGGAGAGGTATGTTAATTTGTGGAGTCAAGACTGAGAAATTACTCCTTTCTAGAGCACAGTTTAATAGTGGGGGGGGGGGCAAGGGGGTCTAGAAGAACATATACACACCCTTCACCTCCTCTCCTACCTTGGTCCTCTCTCAAAGAGAAAACACTTGAAGTATGTAGAACATTTAAAACTTGAAAACTTAGAAGTATTATATTTGGTGGTATATTTAAAGTGAATAGAATGGAAAGAGGATTTTTAGGTAGGTGGCTCCAAGCTGCCTCTAAGCTCAAGACAGATAGAAAGACTCCCTCCAAAAGGCACTTTGGAGAAGATGAATAGCCTAGTTGTTCCAAGCTGTTGTCTGGATGGTTCCTTTCTCTATAGTAAAGGAAAAAAGTTAAGAACCTACAGTTGGATGGCATGAATAACCGTGCTCTTGCTTAAACTACTGAGCTGCTTTTGTCCACTCCTTCCCTCCAAATTATGTCAAAATTAACACATATTAGGCACAGAATTTAAGTATCTTGCTCTAGAGTCTAAGACACTGAGAAGCTGCTGAATGTTGTTAGAAACATTGTTGCTTAAAAAGCAAGGTCTTACTATTAAATTACTTCAGCAAAAATAACGTGATTATAATTTTATTTAATATTACAAAATACATAAACTGTCTCAACATACCAATATGCTGAATTATATTAATATTCAATCACACTTTTTACAAATATAAATGCTGGGCCTCAAGAGACCTAGCATTATGCTCATCTGTCCCACTTTCACCTGTCTGCAGCTGTCATTCACATGAATGTTCAGTCCCACAACTAGCTTGTAAGAAGTCTTGCAAGTGAACGCCTGATAGGAGTACAATTCCATACATACTTATACCTGTAATACTGTCAACAAATGTTTCATTCATAAAATTATTTTTGAGATTAGTCAAAAGTAAAATCCTAATCTAAAACCAACACAAAATTTTGGAATGTTTAAGTTCTCCACATGCACAAAACTCAAGCTGTATAAAACAAGTATGAAAAGGTTAACTTTACAGAAATTAAGGCATTCACCCTTTGAAAAAGTAGTTAAGAAAACAGACACACACGTAACTAAGAATATAGTTTTAATTAGGAGGTTAAGTCCTCTTGCTCAGAAAATTTGAGCTGCTTCTGCCAGTGCCAAGTACTACTCTATGTTATTCCTCAGCTGTTCATTGTAGGGTTTTCCCACATAAAACTTTTTTCCTAGTACTGACCTCTGCTAAGTGGCGTATACAACAGAAGTGTTATTTTCCCAAGTCTTAAGGCCTTTAACTGTGTGCAACTGCTTCAAAATTATACAGCCAAAGTCCAGTAGGATATGCACCTAGCACTTCAACCATCATAGTTTCATGTTCTAGCTCTTGCTAAAGAAAATGCCAGAAAACCACTATTGTTCATTGTCAGGCAAACTTAACCTTACAAATGTTAAAAGTGCATTTATTCAAACAATGATTTCCAGCAATCTGCTCCAAATCAAACTGGATGTCTCCTCAGTGTCCTGTTACATACACACAAGTCAGCATGCCCATAGGAAAAAAAAAAATCACATAAAAAGCTATTTCTAGCTAGATCATTCTCTGTTGTAACTTAACAGGCAAAGGATGTTCTGCCAGCACCGCTCAGGAAGCAAAAACGGTAACTCCTTTTACCAGTAGTATGGTCAGCTTAAAAACATGTCAAACTAAATTCACAGTCCATTGCATTAAATTTTACCTTATTTCTAAGCTTCAAATTGAACACTGGCAAAATTTCATATTTTAAGAGCCTAAACTATCTTGGATGAGATCTCTCAACATCAGAAAGCTTCAGAAGTTTCTAAAGCAGAAGTCTTAAAGTAGAGCTAATTATGCTGTAATCCAGTAACTCCATTCTCAAATCTGTGCAGCAGAGCACGCTCCTGTAAAGTGGTCTTTCTGCTTAAGAGGAGTCTTTCCTTCAGCTGAAGGCAACCTCTGAGATAGAAATTGTAACAAGCTATCATATTAAGTAACTGCATTTTGCTTCTTCATTTGTGGAAGGAATCTACTTCCTGCCTTACACCTCTTCCTTCTCTGTCACTGTAGGCAACTTCTAGATGCAAGTGGTCTTATCAGATATCAAAATAACTATAGATTATTAAGGCACAGGGCTCTTTACTGCTAGCCACCACACAAACCTCACACACTCCCAACTTCCCTGCAAGAGGACAAGGTTGGACTGGAAAAGTAAAAGGCACAGAATGGCAAAAAAAAAGTTGTGGTACCATAATGTCTAGGAGAGAGAAAACAGTGCAAGTGTGTTAACAACCCATGATTAAGCTCCTTTCTCTATAAGAAAGATTGTAAATGCCAAAGGCTTCTTTAGACAAAGTGAAAACAATTAAAAATAGGAAATCAAAGCAACAGACTGAAATAAGTTTCACCTATAGTGCATAACTGAGTGGATAACTCTGAAGAATATTATCAGACATTTCAACTAATCAGTAGCTGAAAAAGAAGCACATTGCAGTAGTTTATATCACCTAAGTTCAGTATGCTGTAGTTAATTGACCTCTTTATATGCATCTTCCCTTTTCATTTCCCTTATCTGAATGGAAGGGCGAAATCTTATTCAGATTTTTAGTAATAAGAAAAAAAGCTCTCAGTTGTAAAGGATAGGCTATTTTCCACTTACTGAAGAAAGGAGTATCATAGAGTATCACAGAATTGGTAAGGCTGGAAGGGACCTCTAGAGATCATCTAGTCCAATCTTCAGATGAGTAGCTCATACGGGGATTGAATCCACAACCTTGGCATTATGAACACCATGCTCTAACCAACTGAGCTAAACTTCTATTTGCATCTAGCATTTTAAAATCTGTTCTAAGTCTACACTGCCTTTTGGAAAAGGTTAATCTGCCTTCTATTGATTCCTAAATTACCATTTAGGAAATAGTAATTTGCAGCTGTGCTTAACAGATCCAATTGCTACTGTACTGCCACTCCAGAATTAGAGAAGCACTGAGAGAAACTTATGCAGTAACCTTATACAGTTGAACAGTTCTCACACAGAAAAAAAGTGCCAATTAATTTTATGAGGCATGTTTTAAGTCTTATTGCAATTATCCTACTCTTACATAATCCATTCACAAAGGATCATGTGGCATTTTAGGATATTCCTGTGATTACATATCAAAATTATACATGAAAAAAAATGCGTCGAGTATCTTGTCCAGTGGAAAAAGTTTTTAATACATTAAACTTACAACTCCCCCTGTGGCTACAGAGTAACCATGCTCTCCCTGTGTAGAAAACTCAGCTCTTCATATCCCCAATATGGAGTGCTAATACATCCTTGTCATAAAAGGAATCAATAAAAAATAAGTTTGTTAATAACTCATTTCAAATTCAAATAAGTTCCAGCACTTCAATAGAATATGTCTGAGTCTCTTTCTGGCGTTTAAGTCTTTGTAGCTCTAGCAAACTTCCTTCAATCTTGTTGAGTTCAGAGTAGAATCGTACCTTTAAAAAAAAAAAAAAAGGAGATGCTTGTATTAAAATATAAAGGTTAAGTCAGTTCATTTCATACATAATAATACTGCACAACTCCCTGTGCCTCATTATAATGCCAGATATTCTGACCAAGCAAATACAACAACTTTTTGGGTCAAAATGGGGGGAAAAAGCAATTGTCATTTGATGCTCACAAAGCAGCATATAGCACACGATTTGATTTACTATGCATTTAATAACACATTCTTAACCTCCATATTCTAAATCCATGCTAAAAGGAATTCAGCATTCCAGAAGATGTAGCTTACTTGGGCTCTCACGAACTTATGCAGGCTAGAAAGCAATCCTTTCGCTTCTGGTAGCACCACCATAACTGTGAAGTGAGCATCAAGTAGCAGGCACATCCAATCCATGATCTGAAGACAAACAAGAAAAGTACACATATACTTTACGATATGCAATGACAAAGGTTTTAGTTTGAAAGTGGACTCTAAAATGTTAACTTCTCCTGCAGAATACATTGTTTCACACTTTTCTCACCATCTCACAGTGAGTGAGAAGCATCCTGTTACACCTGACTCCATACAGGTTATATTAATAGATAATGCCTTATAGAATTAATACAGATCTCTGATTTTATATACTCAAACAGCTAAACAGTACAAAAACTGAAGGAGATACAAATCTTTGAACTAGCTTTTTACCTGATTTATGGTTGGAGAAAGCACACCAGGAAGAGTGGTAGTAATTTTTTCACTGCTTTTCACATACAGGTAGTGTAAATACCTGAGAAACAGCTTTTTTTAAAAAAAAGAAGAGAAAGAAGAAAAGGGGTGAGTGAGTGAGAGGGACAATAGACAACATGTTACAAGAACACATATAATAATAGACTTATCCCCCCAATAATACTTGTTTTAATTAAAGCACACAACTTAGACAGCTGTACACTATGCATTAAAAATACATTTTATGGCTCTCCAACTCAGTTTGGAGTTTGAAAACGCTCAAAGTGTAAAATGACAGTCACAGTAATCACTGTTTACACAGTAATCAGCAGTTGTGTCATTGCAACTTAATCCCGACACAGAATTTCCTAAGGACCTTGTTAAAAACCTTTATCCACAGTAACAATTTCAGTCCCAATTTCAGCATCAGTAGCCAACAATAATTTGATGATAATCAGAATCAGTTCAACATCATCTCGCCTTCAGTGTATAAAGACTTCCTTCTAACTCCCCCAAAAAAAAAAAGAATTAAGGAGATTGGACAGTGTTAAGACCAGCTTTGTTCTGATATACCGGTTTTTATATCACTGTAAAGCTGTAGATAAGCTCAGGTACAGTAGTATGTGCAGTTCTTTTTTTTCCCCCTAAACTTGTGGTTCTGATGGAACTGATCAAATTAGCATCTCACCACTTTCTTAAGAGGCATCCAAAGCAAAAGAAGGTATTAAAATTATTATTAGATATGAACAATATTTAAGTGGACTGGATCATAAACATATATTTTCTTCCTTGCATCATCTATAAGCAAAGACCACAAAAAACAGCAAAGTTCCATACGTACCTAAAAAAACATAGCACTCAATAGCATTGTATCTTTTTAGTCATCTTAAAATAATGCTTAAAAAAAGAATGCAACCCTAGTAAGAATGATAAATTTCTTATACATAATGAAAAAGCTCTCTTCCATTTCCTCCCTTCAAAAGTTAATAAAAAATATGTGGAATTTTTAGTTTTAACATGCTTACAACAGCTTGCTGAGCTGGAAGGTCTTTCAGGTGAGGCAGAAGAAATGTTTCACTGTAAGCTGAATGGAGAACAGCATTTCTGTGTAGCATTATTGAGGAAACAATTGCAAGGAAAATATCAGTTTCTACAAACTGGATTAATATAATTGAGAAGGGAGAACCTATTTCAGCTTTATCATCTCCTGTATTTCTATCAGGAAACATATGCAATTACACTGCAGTAACAATCATCTTGAACACAAATTCTGTTTAGCGCAGGCAGGTAACTGGCTAATGTGTATTTCTTCAACAAATTCACTGATGCTATTTTTTCTTGGGCAAAGGTTTAGGTTATGTTTTTACAAAAGCACAGAAGTTTTAATTGGTGCAGGCACTTTCCAGAAGTTAATCATTCATATTCTAAGTGACTTTTTCCTGCTGAATAGGAACTTTTCTCAGCTAGAAATTCTCAGAAATTTTCAACAATAACAGAAAAGGTGTATTTTAGCAATACTAAAAGTAATTCCCTTCATAAATAATGCACTGATTTTCTTTGATTAAAATATACAGAGGATACAATAATGCAGCCTTTTGTGGTCCAACAGGGCAGAATTCACCATCATTCTTCAAATGGGTTTCCTTTGTGAACGTACAGCTGTCCTCCTCCAGTTCAGTATTGAAACCATTCTCCACAATTTCAGTTTTAACTTCTTTATTGTTGGGTTCAATATCAATATAACAGATTACAGAGTCCAGATTCACATCTGTACTTTCAAGATAGTCATCACTAATGCTGTAGAAGAAAATACCATAGACATTTAATATTTTTATTATTAGGTTTAAAATCAGCAATGCCATCAGCCCAACATAATAGACAATATTAACTCTTTTGAACATACCAAAAGTAAAAATATATACTAAAAAATACTATCTTGCAGTAAGAATAAAAACCATGAGAAGACAGTTATTATATTGTAATTACTAACCTTGAAAAATAAGTGATCTTTTCATGTATTCCAGCACCATAAGTTATTGTATTTGAGACATTCAGGAGTTTATTGCATGGTCCATAACCTTGAAAGATTGCTAACATCTTCTGACATTAGTAGACTGTTTTAACCCTTAAGACAACTATGGTTGTCCTAACGTTTAGTAATTAAATATTTCACATTTCTAAGTTATTACTAATATGAACAAGATTTGGTGTTTGGGGAGGGGGAAGTCTTTTGTGCTCCTGAAGCCCAGAGGAACTACAGTGCTAAAGGCTACAGTGCTTACCCAAAACTTAATTCATCCCTATTATTATACAAGAGCCATTTAAATAGACATCATGGTGAACTTAAGAGTTAATCTTTCTTATGGGCTTCTTACCCTAGGTAAATTCCTAATTAACAACACATCTGAAAAGAGGCAAATATATTTAAACCAGTAGTGTTATCAAAAGCCATGCTCATTTAATTACACCTGACAATTTTTAGAATTACTAAAATGCTTTTTACAAGATGCCTACTGCGTACAGTATACAGGACTACAGCATTCACTGTACTTAGAATTAAGAGTAAGCCATTCTTGGCAACAAACAGCATTTTACTAAAGGGCTTGGTTTAGTGAAGCAAAAGATTCCAACTTACCTTAAAAATACTTTCAAGCAAGCATAAGTAATTTCTTCAGGAATATCTGGGAACCGTTGTAGGCAGATTTGTAAGAGATGCATATCTTTTTTCTCCAAAGCAACAGTCATTAAGTTCGGGCATAAACTGTGTGAATAAGATAAAATAAACTGCACAGTTCACTCCTAGTGAAAACTAAATTAACAACTAATGTAGAAGTATTAATCTCATTTTACACAGAAAAATATCAATCCAACCTCAGAAGTATTGGTTTCATCAGCAAATAAGGAATAGACTTAAAAGAAAAATAGAGTAAAGCATGTTTCACTGTCAATTCTGATAATTCAACATGCTTCATGAAAACTGGACTTCTATATTTTAAGACTATGCCTTACAATTAAGGCATTGCAGAAGTGTCACCTGTAAGAGAACTCTTGTTTTTGGATCAGCTGTACCAGGAAGTTTCGAGGGTAGAACATTGGATCTATTTTACATCTGTTTGTAAGAGCAGTTATCACACATCCAATGGTAGCCTGGAAATCTGGCATCTGTGCTTTTGACAACCATTGTTTCAATTCATCTTCAATTGCAGCTGGAGAAGAGTCCTGAAAACAACAAATACAGAACTCAGTTAGGAGCCCTGTGTTGTACAACCGTACACCACACTTCTGACAAAGCTTTAATTTCATTATGCCTGAATATTACCGTTGCACAATAATAGCACAATCCTCTAACATGCCTGGTTAAGATAGCTTCTTCACCTTGATCTATGCATGATGACATTGAAGAGAATAGCTTAAGAGACATTTGGAATGTTCTAAGAGTGCCTGCAGAATTCCTTTAGGATATTTGGTTTACTTACTTTTATATCTAGTAACAGCTGCCCAACTGTTAAGGTATCTGGCTGAACCTTAGCAACACTATTCCTCCTTGATCTTAACTACAAGAAAGAAATACAAAAAGTTAATATTCAGGTCCAAAAAGGATTTCAGTCAAGATAACTAGTCAGCTTGCTGCAGAAATTACATACAGTAGCTGGGCAGTCCCATCCCAGAAACAGTCTTAGAAGTCATCAGTGGCAAATACCAAGTTAAATTCTCTTTTGCTACAATGTGTAAAAACACAAATAGCAGCACAGGAGAAGAGACAGAGAAACAAAAACTTCACCGACTCCTAGTTTTAACTTACAGTCATTTTGGATTCAGATTTTAGAACTACGGATTGCTGTGACTGAAGGGAAACCACTAGCTCTTCATCGCTAAGGGTATTCCAGTTTGTAAATGAAGACACATCTGTGAACGCAAAAATAAAACTACATAAACACCTAAAGTGCATTGACTAAAACAGAGATATTGCATCAGCTTCTGATAGTAGTATGTTTCCTAAAGTATAACCCAAGTCATTTTCTGTCAAGAAATTTTCCATTTGTTTTACCTTAGCAGCAGGTAGATTTATGATCTTTACAAACTGTTTTCTCATATTTTAGATGAGGAGAAACAAACTTGTTATTACATAATTTATTTTGACCATTACTTGCAACAACATTTTTTTCAGTGCAACACTAAATTACAGAAACCACTGAAGTACAGTTTAAACTGAAATTTATGTTTGGTACTACTCTGTCCAGTCAGAAGCTCTTTAGAAAGTTCTCAAGAGTCACAGTTTTGTTTAATTTTGTCTTCAGTGACCATAGCTAACATCCCAGTATTTTCAGAAGTCCAGCATTTGGACACAGGTGACTTCAGTGTAAGTGAAGTCACATTGAACTTAATGTTGCCAAAAACCCCAGTGCACACAAAAATAATTGAATTTAATAGCTAGGAACAGAATACACTGTTAAGTTACTTCAAGTTGCTTGTATCTCATTGATTTAATAAAGCTGTATTAAAATAACATTTTTATACATTTTTTTTAAAAAAATGAGATCATAGCATTGTAATTACAAAAAATTCTTACCAGAGGTTTGACTGTCTTTGAGCTTTCCCACTGCAGCTGCCAAGGATGAAGTTTCACACTTGTATACAATTACTGTAAGCACTTTTCCATGAGTAAAAAAAAATTTTTCCCCGTAACACCACAACTACAAAATATTAAACAGATTGTTAATGAGGAGTGGAGCAGAAAAGGAATTTTCTGCACAGGCTGACATTTAACTCTTTACTACAAAATTAAAGTCTTGTCATTGAACAAAAAATTGTTAAGACTACTGTTGGATGGGTTTAACACTTGCTAGCAGACCTTCATGAAGTGTGGCTTTTAAATACAGAAATAAGCAAGTCTACTGTTGAATACTTTCCAATGATGTTTTAAAAGTACAGTAGCTGCTCTGAGGAATTAATTCCATTTGGTAATTTAAATTTGTTAGTGAGCTACCAGCAAGTCTGGCACCATTAAAATGAACATGCAAACAGCAGTTTAGGAAGTTGCGATCATTTAGGCAGTCATTTGCAAATGATCTGAACATAACAGCTAATTAAATAAAAACCCAGTCAGTATCTATTTCATTCTCACCAAGTGATCAAGACCAACAGAAGTGAGAAGATGCCAAATTATCACAGAAGTTACTATAGGTCAGGATGCTTAGAGATGATGGTAACAAAAACAAAAAGCCACCCACACACAACCACCCAGCAACTGGCCATTATTAATTTGATTTCAAAAGCTGGCATTTACTGTTCTTTCAGACAAAACCCAAAAGTCTGGAGGCCATCTGTCTCTTTTCACTTCTGTCAGGCCAAACGCATCAGATGGAAGCTTACGAACCACAAATTAAAGACAGAGCTCACTTGTCCACTGGTTCCCAGGGGCAATTCCTTTGAAGTTTGTAATGTTTGAAATTTTGTATTCCATACTGTTAGGCACTCTACAAAAAAATGAAATAGATATTACAAAATCAAAAGCAACACAAATATTACATTTTCTTTGCTATTTCCAGTATTTGAAGACTTGAAGAAATAGTTTCAAACTATTTCAAAAAAACTGAAACAAAACCAGAAACCATTTCAAACTAATTCAGTTTAGTAATGTATTCAACATTCTGGTTATTTTTCACAACAGAAGTATTTAAAGAATAGTTAGTTTTCAAGCAAAGTTTCGAACAAGAAGCAGCGATAACAGATAGCAGCCCATATAGCAAGCCTGTGCTGCCTGTTAACTTACCTACACACCTTTAATAGCTTTTTCAGATCAACTTCAGCAAAACTGATCAGAGGGATAGCTAAGTCTATTACCTAACCTGTCTGGAAGAACATTTTGTTTTAAAATACTAAACTATATTCAGCGGCTTAAATTTCCATTGCCCCACAGTTCTTCAGAAGATCAGGCACAGGACTGAAGTGTTTCTGTTTCACCGATTTCAGACACTGATCTCTCATAAGACATTAGGTCCATTTCCCCACAGAGGTCCTGTACACTTCATAACGCTGCTTCCCTCCCACCACCACCTCTCACTGCTTCTTCTCAACTGTTTCCACAAACAGCATGAAAACAAACAGTGAACACAACATGGGGAGTTTAGTCTTGCAACTAACTGTACCATTTACTTAAGCACAACCTTTAGATTAGTGCTCTTAACTACACAACTCAAACATTTATATGAGTTTCAAGAGCCAGCTAACTCATACTTTTTGAATCAAGTGTTACATCATTCACTAAAGAAACAAAACCCACATTTTTCCTGCTTAGTGACCTATTTAATAGTCCATCCATCCGTTTACCTAAGGACAATACTTCAGAAATTAAAGACATCTATTTATTTTTCAGTTACCTTTAGATTCTTCACCAAATGCTGTTAGACTTCCTAATACTGCAACATGGTCTTTATCAAGAACAGCAAAGGAAGTTCCTTTTAGAACACTTCCAGATACTGAAAGTTTGAGCAGTAGTGACTTTGACAAAATTTGCTCTTCACTGTGTTGCTGCAGAGGTATCAGAACCTTATAGACAGAGTCATTTGAATCTATCAAAGAACAGAGACAATGTTTTTCACCATCTCTCATTATGGAAAAACTATTAGACACAATGTGGCAAAAGAATACCCAAAATTAGAGCTGAAATATAAATAAATATAGGATATTTAAAGGACATGTCATGATGCAAAGCAGAAACATGGTAGCAGAGCTACAGAATATCTCTGAGGTAAAAGTCACAAATTTTAAGAAAGTACAGTAGGCATTTGCAACCATCAAAAAAAAGCACTGGAAAGATGTAATTACTTCTATCACCAATTGTTTTAGAAAGTTTGAGACAGTAGAGTTAGAATATTAAACAGTAATTCATAAACATTACTATGTTTTCCATGTTTTTATATAATTCCTTACTTTACGATTACATCTCATTAAAAATGTAACTTACACAAACACAGAAGTGTGACGATTTGATTTTCTATATATGCCGTGAAACTCAGTGGATTAGATAATTCCTGTTGTTCAAGCTTGTATTTGCATAGAATATTCAGCTTAAATTTCTGTATGTAGATAAAATAATCTCCATCCTTAAAAAAAAAAAAAAAAAACATACACACACACACAAAAACAAAACACAACCACCCAAGTTTGTCTTAGGTTTACAAAGAGAAGAGATAATATGGATTCCAATATTAAGATGTCAGTACTGCTAGATTTTGAACATTAGGTGAAATTATGAAAGTATGTGTTTACTTCAGTAGGATCTAGGGTATAATTCCAGAAAGTTTGCAGATTCAAGCACGTAAAGAAAATTCTAGACTGATGCAACAAACAGCTTCTCCAGGAAGAGGCATTTGAAAGAGATTCATGGATAAATTTCAATCATTTGAAGCTCGTTTACATAAATACATAAAGCATTTGAACATGCCGCTATTAAAGGATTTTATTTTTGAAACTCACTTTCTCAGTAGCAAAAATTAAGATGGGTTCTTGACCTTCCAGAAAAGCTTCACTCCACCTTAAAACAGAAAACAGTATGAACATTTGTGAATTTTAGGTCTATACCCAAAGTCATGCCACTATTACTCAGACAGCCACTCATTTTTATCTGTCTAAATAATTCCAAAATATTAAAACCAACACATCCCCCAAAACTCAACTCATCTTGGTCTTTGTATCCCTCATCCCCTAAAAGGGACAGTTTGCATTTCTGTGATCACAAATCAAGTTTCATAAAGTAGTACCACTTACTTAATGACTTCATCTGAAATAAAGTTCTGAATTTCTTGTTGAGGGGCTTCCAAAAGGACATCTAAAGTTCGAACATCACCTCCTTTGAATAGTACCAATGGCTCCCCGTGGGGTAGTGAATGTATCCTGTATACATCAGCTGAAAGCTGTATACAGAAACAAACAAGGTAACTTAGTAACTTCAAATTCTACCTTCTTCAGTACATTACCTTGAAAGCCAAGTGTTCAGCATGATTTTTTTTTTTTGTTTAAGCTCTCTCAATAAGTAATGGAAGAGTAATAAACTTAAGATTTCTAGCAGATGGTGATTTTTGAAATGCTATAGAATAACGCAATTCACTACCTGACCAAAAATTCACAGTCTTTAAAGAAAGTCCTTAGAAATGATGCACTTGGGATACTAATCAAATTAAGGGTAATACTTTGATGATAAAGTCACTCAATCCAAGTGGATTCCTTGCAGCACTCCAGAACATCAAGAAGCCAAGTTAACTAAACAATCAGCTAAAGCTTAATGTTACCAGTACTATGAAAATTAATCTCTTCCCTCTCTCAAGATTCAAAATGTTAACATAAAAGCAAATTAAGGCACTTACTGTGGCTTTAAATACTTTGTCCAAGTTAACATCTTCATCCTTCCATATTCTTAAAACCTTAGAAGAGAGACATTGTTTGATAAGCACAGTAAATTACTATATACACTTCATATCACACAAAATTCTAGTGATTGCATGTTACTGGTAAAACACAAGAAGAAAATACGAAGGTATTCACAGTAGCTTTAGTGAAAACAAACTAAGGGAAGTTTTCCTGAATCTAAGTAGAAGTAGATCAAAAGAATGGAAACAGATTAAGGTACAGACAACCTGATCTGGAAGAGAACATGTTTCAAGGAGAAAAACTAAAGGTTAGAAGGGATATTATGCATATGTATGCATTCCAAGTGTTAAGTGTGGGCTGAGCAAACACTATGAGAAATGCAAAAAGTACAGGAACAGAGAAATGTTAAGTTTCGAAACTTGAGCAGAAAGACAGGAATACAGGTATAAACCATTTCAACTATTTCAGTAGAATAACCAGTTCTATATTTCAACCAATTCATAACGAGAAAAATAACTTATCTTTGGAGAAAGTATTTACAGAACATTCTTTACTGAGAATGCTTCAGTTTTAAAAGAGGTCACTCCATAACTGGCGGTTAGCACAGATGATCTGCATGCCACCAAGGACATCCCTGTCCACTCAAAGAACAGAGGTGACCTGAATTACAATAGTACAAAACTAACATTACCAGTTTTGAGAGACTGCAATAAGGTGCTGAGCACTCCATACATTTCCATTTGTTCCACAGAGCTAAAAGAAAAACAAGAAACAAGGACCACCACCAACTTCTCCATCTACATTCACTCAGAACACTCACTACATTATTTTTAATAACAAATAAAGAATCTCACCTTGTCATCATGAACAGCAATATATTCATGAGTTTCAAAGTTGCATACAACTGGACATGTGATAATTTGTCCATGTTTAACTGACCAACAACCTAATGGCTTCTGATCTGAAACCTAGAAGAGTAAGAACACATACAGTTAAGACATAACATGGTATGCTTTTGAAGATTTCTCTTATGACAGAAATGTACTTTAAAAAGAAAATACCAGTCAACCAAATCTGGCTTGAATAAGAATATTAAAATATGGAAAATTCTACGCTGGAACATAAATGGAGTGCAATTAGTATTCTTTTTTTCTGACTTTAATGCCAGAAATATCAGACGAACACAAAAAAACCTCAACAATGGAAATTTATTTCTTTTCATTTTAGAAATAACTAATAGACAGGCTTATGCCATAAAGCACAGTGATCATGCTAAGCTTTTCCATAACATATTAACCACTAGCATAATTATGCACAGAAATGCATCCTTTCACTTCCTGGTTTACTGTAAGTTATTGAGACCAAGAGCAATGAGTTTTACTAAATTCATCTTATATATGATTCATATTTTGTTGCTCAGAGAACATTCAACCCCCTTTCATTAGTCTAAAAACACGTAAGGTAAGCCCTACCAACGTACTTAGAGTCTCATGTATGCTCTTGGTAACAATACTAAGGATCCCAAAGGACGTTGTATGATGCACCCATTAAGATACAACCCCATCCCCACAAACACCACAGCCAAACAAAGACATAAAAACAAATACTTGTCTAAGCTTTCATATTATGGTCATACATTTTTAAAAAACACCTGTAACACCACTTTTTAGTTTCAGGCGCTGCAAGCACTCCAAGTCCTTGGCCCCCAGCCAACAGGAAGGCAGCTAACAGCCACTAAGCTGACAGCCGAGCGCGACGTGGGGCACCCTGGATACTGCAAGGAATCGTTATCTACCCTCAAGCCTCAGAACGCGAATACTCCTTGGGAGTGGGGCAGGGAGAAAACCAACCACAGAGGAAACAAGCAAGGGACCCCCAGAGCGGACACACAGGGCACCGCCACGCCGCAATCCCGCGGGGCTCGGGGCCGAGGGCCGCTCCCGGGGGGCCGCGGAGAGCCGAGCCGAGCGCCGCTCCGCTCCGGCAGCGGGCGGCGCGCTGAGCGGGCCCTGCCCGGGGACGTGACACAGGCCGCGGCAGCCCCGGAGCGCAGGGGCGGCTGCCAGGGGAAGAGGGGAGCCGAGCTGCGCGGTTACCTTGAAGAGCGTGGCCGTCCTGCCGCGGTCGGTGAGCAGGACGTGGTCGGAGTCGGGGCCCGGCTCCAGCGCCAGCACCCCCGCGCCCAGCCCTACGCCGCCGCCGCTAGGCCCCAACCCGCACAGCGTGAACCCCTCGCACAACGCCGCCATCTTAGCGCGCGCCCACCGCTCGCGAGACTTGCCGCGTGACCGGCCGGCGGCGGCGCGCCTGCGCGGCCGGGTACCTTCCCACGCCGCCGCGGGCGGAGGGAACGGGAATGGGCATGCGCCCGGCGCGCCGCGCGTGCGCCGTTGCTGCACGTGGAGAGCGTGGTGCTGAGGAGCCGGCGGTGTGAGGGCGGGGCTGGTGCTGTGGCGGGAAAGCGTCCTGCCGTCCCTGAGGTGAGTTCGTGTGGCTCGGGCGTTACTGCTGTCGACCTGAAAAAATCATCCGAGCCGCCGAGGTTGTCTGGTTTACACAGCAAGCACAGCACAGTTATTAGCTACTGGAAGTAATCGATGTAAATACTGAAACTGTGTAGAGAATCTCTGGTGTGTTTTATGGCACAAAAAGTGAAGCTATTTGCAACAGCCTTGATTTTGCTGTATTGCTGTAATCTATAAAACTAAGGTTACAGTTCTTTTCTGTTTCCTTCCATGAAGTTCTAGTAAGGCTTCACTGGTTAATATTTGCCAAGTACATAAACTACAGTGCCTTCTGAATATTTTTAAGTATTACAAAATTACACAAGACTCAGTTTGTCAAAACACCATTACAAACCAGTACAATTAACCACATTAAGGATTTAATTTACTCATTTGTGTTTCCGGTGTGTTTTGTGCATATTATTAATCAGTTCATTTCCACAGCTATCTGTATGGTCCTGAGTGTTTGATAGTGCCTTAAAATGTATATTTTATATGCAGTTAGCCCATGAACATCAGATATATTCGATCACTTTGTGTCTACACAATAAAATTGTGCTGTTTTTAAGAATAATTAAATGTACATCAACCCCATGAAATATGTCTCATATAGGATTTTTGTAAATGAGGTTTCAAAATTTGTTCCGTCTGCAAGAGTAGCACCCAACCTTACTAATTTTAACAGCAGTCGGATCAGGTCCAGGTTTTTAACTAGTTTGTAATGCATTTGCATTGCAGTGTAATTTTGTGTCTGCGTGCAGATTTTCATACAATACAACCTCCAAAACTTAAAAAAAAAAAAAAAAAAAACCTTTCAGGCCCAATTATTAGTAATTTTATTGACCTAGGTGATGTCCACTCTCAGAGAATGGTCACTGTCAGCATTTTAATTTCAGAGGTCTTGCTGTGGGCATATCTGCTTGCTAGAGAATCCAGTGCTAATCTTGGCTCTTTTGAGAGTAATCACCAGGCTTACTTTGGTGGCAAACACTCAGCCAGAGTCTTTGCTGTCTGCTGTCTACCAGGCATGGCCTCAGCTTGTGTATTCCAGCAGTGTTAATGCATTCGTGTTACTGAAAAATGATTAACACAGAGCCGTGTTCCTCAGACAATGTAGGGGTCCTGTGGTTTCTGTCTCTTTTGTACAGTTACCAGATCAAATCCATATTGGATTATACCTGTATCCTGAGCTGGATGTTCACATTTCCATCCTATCATACAGGCAGTGCATCATCCTGTACTTAATTGATGTATTTCCTAGGCCAAGTGTATTTCTTTTATTCCTTGTTGGCAGGACATCTCATTTTGCGGTGTCCTCTTCACTGCATTAGCTCATTCCTGTGTCAGCGTTTCTTCAGTTGGTCACAGACTGGAGACCTACTGCAGTTACTCATTTAGCAAAGCAGTAATATGACTCTAATCAGTGCTCCAGCAAGACATACAAAACTCTCTTCATCCTGGTAACTTTCAATATTTTCCATTCATGTTTATTTTTAGCTGGCTGTGATTTATCTTACAAAGTAAGGATAGCCACTTAATAGTTTTTAGAGTAAACTCTGTAATCTCTATCTTAAATATTTTCTAGGCCTACGTTTATGCCATATATCCTGTCCTACATAGTTGTGAAGCATTACTATAGTGAATAAGCAACTACCATTCTCCCAGTGCAGAGAGTACTTTATTTCTATGGAGTAATCCTCCATTTAAAAGCTTAAAGAATAATTGTATGTGACATTTCTGTTGACTAAAACAAAATGACTTGTAGATAAGTGATGCAGGATTCTTACCTTTTGAGAAGTTTCAAGTGTTCTCTTTTCCAGTATTTACTAAAACACTGTGTTGCTAAACGCTGCATAAAGAATTAGAAATGTTTTCCTACTGAAGAACTTCCTTGGTCAACTAAATGGTAATTTACAAATGAATAGGCTAACATCAGATTGACACCTGCCAAGATAAAATCTTTAAAAAGCTCAAGGAGCAATAAAACCTGAATTGCATCCTCAGTAAATGTCCTAAGTGGTCTGAATTTTGCTTACAATGCCAGTTCTTTGTGCAACTTAATTCTGAGCAAGTGATTTGTAGAGCTGGAGGCAGAAATGTTAATGGCTATGTTACTTGCCATAGGAGAAGGAATAAAAGAAAACAACTACACTTGTAAAGAATAACTGTTGGTAGTTTATTTACAACAAAATGCAAGGAAAAGTACAGTATTAAAAATAAATAAATTTGAAAAAAAAATCAGAAATGAAGTGATATGGATGAAAAATATGACCATCAAATTCTCCTGCTTAGCCTTGCATTATCTAACATACAAAGCATTTCAAAACTTGGTCCTTCTTTGATGGTAATGGTGTATTGGCTAATGTAGCTGTCATAACTAAATAAATGAATTACTGGACATTCGGAGTCACACGGAATTGTCAAAGAAATTAAACAAAAAAGTGAATCTGTTTTAGTGACACCGCAGAATTACAGGAGATTGTAATTGAATGACCGTGCTGTTTGTTTAAAGCAAAACATTGTTAGACTTATTTAGAATTTTTTAACTTACACATATAAAAACAGATCCAAACAAGGAAATGGAAAAGTTCCTATGGACTAGTTCATGAATTCTCTTTTACTGCACTCACTAACTCATAAAAAGCATATATACTTGGCTTACTTCAAATGATAGCACATTGTTTTAAAGTTACAGTGCAGCAAGCTTCAAAGCGGTTTTAACAAAATGTAGCTGTCTTGTTACAAGATGAAAGTCAAAGAACAAATATTTTCATTTCAAAATCTCTACAGCAGCAATTAATGCAAATTGACTACTAGATGTCACAAAATTACTTTCCAGAATAATTAAAAAAGCCAAAGAATAAGGTCAGATAGTTTCTTTCAATAGGATTTATCCGGTCATTTACAAAATCAACCAATACATTTAGAAGAAATCCCATTAAGTAAGTGTATCAGGAATATGTTGCTCCTGATAACTGTTTATGAATACCTCATTTTTTAATTTATTAGGAGATCAATTCTTCTAAATGAATTGCCAGTTACTTTGTTATGATTGTTCTTAGTGAAATTCACGAAAGTAGGAGCAAGCCTGGGAGAAGGTTTTAATAAAAATCCCCCAAAACTAATCACATTATCTGTTCTGAAGTGTATTCTTCTTGATGTGTATTCCTTGTATAGTCACAACAGAGCTGTATCACGTAATTTTTCAATCACTGTGGCAAAGAATAAGAAGACACAGCTATTTCGACTATTCAGCTTTGCTGCCTGGCACCATACTTTAAAGATGCACTCACTGATAATTACATTATTTATTTTTTGCAAAAGAAGTGATGAACACTTGCAAAATACTCTCTATTTTTCTCCTAATAAAGATGTTCGAAAATACAACAAAAAGCACTGTGACAAAATCAATAATGAAAACAAAGTGCTTTCCCTCAAAGCTTGTCACCAAGTATTCTGACCTTCCTTTTTCTTTAATTGTGTATGTGCGTGTGTATATGTTTGTCAGGAATTTTCTGGAAGAAAAGTCATCCTGCATTAAAAATAAAGAGAAAGATACGATATTTAAAGATCATATTGATGAAACGAATAATGAGTGACTAGTAGAGAAAACTGAGCAGAACATAGTAGAGGATTCTTATACAGCCCATAAAAAGCCTGTGGTTATTTCTTATACAAAGCAATGGATCATTACAGATCTTTTTATTTGCCTTCATTAGTAAGCAAAATGGAGGCAATATGGATGATCCTGATCCTGATTTTGGCCTATAGTAAATTAAGGCTGTCTTCCAGTCATTAAACCTGATACTCCTATAGAACAGCACTGAGAGTTGGAAGTGGATGGCAGCAGCACATGTGGAGAGAGGCACAGCATTAAGCAATCTGTCATTTTTTCCATGACATGATCAATGTCTTTCGTTCTGTTACATATCTGTCATGCAGATACTGAGTTGTGTCTTGTTAACAATTTTCATATATTCATTATCCCCAAACCTACATAATATGATAATCAATGTATCCACATGGGATAGGAGGTGAAGCAATTCAATATGAGTAAAAGGTATGATTACTTTGGTCTAATAATCTGTGTCAAACTCAGATGTTAAAATATATATACCTATCCGTGTGTGTATATATATATATATATATATATATATATATATATATATAAATATATATATGCAAATTCACTGAAAAATAAAATTTCCGGTGGGGATAACCCAAATGATTTGTACGTACGTAGGTCAAATTCAGGTATATAAACCCCAACCAAACGATACTTTACGCTTTCAAAGGGCTCCCTTCTCTGCCTTCTCTTCCAATATTTGAATTTTGCTATTTTTTAAAAAAATGATTAGACTGGTTATAATCATGAATACTTAATTTGTACATTCTGTGAGCTGATGTCATAAACTAATGTAGGGAAGTTTTGTTTGCAGCATTAAAGTGGCTGTTTTTCTTACCAAAAATCATCAGTTGGTTTACTAATCACACACAATTACTAGCTTGGAGAAGAAAAGGAAAGCAGAACATGGACAGTAAGTGGGAGAACGCATGAAATCAGACCACAGCTAACCTACAAAGAGCTCCTAGATTTTGCCTACTACAGAGTTTTTTAACTATCAAACAAATATACACATTTTCAGTGCAGGTTGACAGTGGAAATTCCTCTCCTGCTACTAAAACTACCCTATTAATATCACACATTCAACATAACTTCTACTGGATATACAGCTGTTGAGAAGTTCAGTGCATTTAAGCCAGGCAAACTTGCATGAGCAAATCATACCATTGTGCTGAGAAGATGGCACAAACATCCTGTTCAGGTAAAAGGCCACCCTGAAACTGATTGTTCATTATGCAGTGATAGTTCAGTTCCTAGAGGAGGACTGTAACTCCTTTTTTTTTTAATTGTGACCATTGTAACTAATGGTAGAAAATATCACTCACTTTGATCATGTGATTCAGGCAATGTGCTATCATCCACTGGGAATTGAACAGTGGCTTATTTAATGTCTACTACAGCAATCAATAGAGATAGCTACTGACAACATTCATTAGATAGCAATTTGTATGAAAGACAAATTGGGAAAGGTTCTCACTGAGCTTAGACTTAAAAAAGGAAGGAAGGAAGGAAGAGAGCACTTCTGCCATCTCCTTTCTCCTCCCACCCTCAAATCTGCATATCTCTATGGGGTAATACCCATTTCTAGACTTTCATTCCTGAGACTGAAGAGTGATTTCATACATGGGCCAGGAAGAGCACTTCTTTTTCCTTAATGTCACCTTCCATGGGACTGAGAAGCCCCGAGGTCATTTGCATTTTCTAAGTAACAGATTTTATTCACCTCTTCTTCAGAGACAATGGTAAAGCCTGGGACCAGTTTCCTGTTAATAGAGATTGTGCTGTTTAGGAAAGATGAAAGGCAGGATAAGAAAAAGCCCAGAGGAGTCTCCTATTTTCTTTCCTTTTCAGAGAAGGTCTTACAGCATAATGATTAGTCTTCTTCGGTGAGGACAGGACAGAATTCATTGGTTTTGCTTCTCAGCTGGCTCAAATTAGCTGCTTATTTTTCTATCTTATACATAGGAGTCGTGAACACCAATACAGACTTAAGAGATCACAAATGTACAGGGGAGAACTATTAAAATACATTATTTACAAGAAATAGGTGGTTTCTTTTATAAATTCTGTGCAAGATAGAAATACTTAAATGGCCTCGAAGTTAGTATAATTAATTACAAGTGGGGCTTCAATACAGTGATACTTTAGGTTTGAAAAGTTTAGTGTTTGTTAGCTTGGCCCCAGCTCCTGAGTCATATTAAGCAAAATGTAAATCTGAATGATTGTTGTTGGTGTTCAAGTACAATGAGCCGCAGGTCAAAGGTTTATGAATATACATGAGAAGCTTAAGTGTAGGAAGGATTTAAAAATCAGTTACAATAGAAGAAAATGGGAGCTTTTTTCCTGTTAACCCTGCATTCTAGTTGGCACAGATTTGCCTCAGAAGTCCTTGGCAGCTTTACTAAATACCTACTCCTAATTATAAATGCCATGACCTAGATGAAGATTTGTAGCTAGACATACTGCTACAGAAGGATTTTTTTATTTTTTAGGATTCTCCTCAGACTATTTCATTTCATGTCAGTAAGACATGCCATATGGCCTGGAACACTTTAGAAATATATGAATTATGTTCTCTTGCATGCATTTCTCTGAAGGTTTCAGGATCATATCTGAGTAAAGAAGCAATCTTTCCACAGCAGGAAGATTATTTTAAGCAAAAACCAAACAACCGACCGTCATGAGCTTTGCAGATATTGAGTTACTCTTGCTGTGGTGGACATGGCTTATCAGAAGGAAACATGCTGGGTTAAATTTAAAGGTTTTTTTTCTCTGGATCTGGAAGAGTGAGAGTTTCTGGAGCAGACTTTTTTCGAGGCCGCTCTTTGGGAACTGTTAGGAATTCAGGAGCATCTGTGGAGAGAGGAGTAGATGGAGCACTAGATGGAGCACTGCGGGTTGAAGAAGGCATGGAAATGTTAGAGATAGATATTGCAGGTGGGAAAATCCCAATTTTCTTGTTGGTAGCTTCCTGAGTGGCTCGTTCAAACTCTCGGACTTCATCCATTGTCATGTCTTCAACAAGAAGGAAAGATAGATAAATGACGTGTTAGAACATTTCAAATGATGATTTCATTAAGTCAGTTAAACTCAGTTAAACTACTTCCATCCAAATTCTAAATCAAGAAATGAATGTCTATCATGCTTATTAAATGATTCTCCATATGAATGCTTCCCTATTGTAATGCATTGATTGGAGTAAAATAAGCAACCAGTGGAGGAAAAAAAAGGAAGTTAAGTATGTTGATTACATACTAATGGTTCTTTTTCTTGAATCTGAACTAAATATGAATAAAGAATGCTACCTCTGTAACTGCTAGAAAAATCAAGCTATTTCACAGGCAGTTAAAGAATACACTTAGATACAGGAAAGCAAGTGGATTTTTTCTGAGCTTGAAACTAAATAAAACTCACAGCAAGTTTTTTTTTTTTTTTTTGAGTTTTTTTGGAAGGGGGATCTAGATTGTGAGCATGGACCACATAAAGGGCTGGCACCAGCACAGTTACATTGTTTGCTTACTATAATTATCAAGGGATGAAAAATTCTGTCTCCCCAAGCATAGCTTCCATTGATTTCTAGTCACAGTTGCATGCACATAACTGAGAACAATATTCCTTTCTACCAATAAAGCCTAAAGAATTCCTTTGAATTTGATAAAGCCACAACACACTTTCCAACTTTCCCATCCAGAATCAGTACTTAAGTATTTATGGACAGCTGACTAATCCACTGCTTCTTAATACCTTGGAAATGAGACACAAAATGAGAATAGATTAGACTGCTTAAAGCCACTTTGCAATGGAAAAACAAGTCCACAAGATGCTGCTTTAAGAGTTCTGAGTCTTCTCATGAAGGTGATGAATGTGTCACAGTGCTGTAGAAACCCACAAGGGGGCAGAGCTAGCCCATAATAAACGTGTTTTAAACTGATCTATGCAAAACTTTTCTAATAATATCCTAAATGAATGACATCTGCTACAAACAGATACATGGAGCAAACAATCAACAAAATTTTGCTGCTTCATGTCTGCATTGTCTGTTGGATGTCCACTACGCCAATTCAAATAAATTTACTGATTTTCACTGAAAATCATGTTAAATTAGTGAACTTATTTGAAGGATACACAGAATTAAACTCAGCATGTTCGAATCCACCTCAGCTAGAATAGAAAAAAAACGTATCTGCCAATCGGTGTCTCTAACTGGAATAGTTGACTACTACAAGACAGAAAAAAGGCAGAGCCAAAAAAAGTCCAATAAAATCCCTTAATTTTTTTTCCCCTGAATAATGTGTTTTCAATTTGTGTGACTTCATTATTGATCTCACGCTACTTGGCATCTTTTTTAAGACAGAGACCGGAGACAGTCAAGTTTCATAAAATCAGTTATAGATTCTTTGAGCTCTGAAAACTCAACAAACAGAAATAAAAATACTGACATTTTAATCAATTTTAAATTCTTGCATGTTTGGGTATCTGAGACATGGACTGGCAATAGCGTTTAGCATGTGTATGGCAAAATCCTACACTTCCAGCACATTGACGCTTTTCAATTTTACATTGACACTTTTCAATTTTACCCAGCTGCATGCATCTGTAGCCTTGGCTGCAAAAAGTTATGTGAAAGAAGCTTTATGTTATATTACAACAACATATTAAATTAACAAAACCACACATGTTGCCAGCTTCCTTCTCTCTTCCCTCTAGATTACATCCCAGGGACTTCTTCAGCCTACAAAGCAGTGCCAGTTACTAAGAGTGAAGACTAAGCTATTTTCAAAGCTGAGATAAGTGGTGGAAATAAAACAGATGGTCTCAGAGGAACTGTACCTACTTTTGTTGGAGATAGATTTGAACCTGTTTCACTCATTTACATTTTGTTTCATTCTAAAACAGTGCATGTAGTGTTTCTGAACTGTTTAAAAGCACACTAACATCAAAGGGAGACCATGCATTCATTTCAGCTTTTTTTTTTTTTTTTTTTTTTTTTTTTTGAGGATTTCTGTATGAAATAAAACTTGTCTTGAATGAAAGAAAGTGAAATGGGACAGGAAGATCTCTCAGTTTACTGGCTGTTAAAGTGAAAAGTAGATCTATTAAAGTCTTGTTTAAGTGGTATCCACCAAGACTGTCTATTCTAAATTCAGATATGAAATACTCATTGTCCCTTCAGTTAAGTTTTGCTTTTTAGATTACACTCCCTTCAAATTCAATTCTCTGCTGATAATCACTCAAGTAAAACTAATCCTTCAGCTAAGGAAGATGAATAATGAATTTTGATACACATGAACTAATTATGAATGGTAGACTTTTTATTCAAAGCCAGATCCTGAAATGTAAAGCCAGTGTCCAAAGTGCTTCTCAGTTTGGCAATATGGTAAGAAGTAACCTCGATGTTAATAGTATTACAGCAATATAAGAATAAATCTCCCTATGTATTACTTCTACTTGCAGATACTAATAATTTCCAATTCCAGGCATCTAATTTAGGTGCCCAAGTTAGGAACCTAAGTTCTTTGTGGAGTTTACAGAGTCTGAATCAAAACACCGATGCAGAAACCTGCCCCTCTACACAGACTGCTCAGTTACATATGTTGAAAATACCTCGTCTCACCTTGTTGGTAGCTAATCAATGACAGCATTAAGATTATATAGAAATAAGTCAGTAATCCCTTAGCTTTTTTTTCCTAGTGAAGCAAAAACTTTTATCAGTTCCATAGAAATTTTCCACTCTCCATGTTCTTGGCTTTTTGACTAATGCACTCTGACCTTTTGCATAACTTTTAAACTATTCAAACAATAGAAGGTAAAACTGATACTTAAATTCCCCTTTAGGCATCCAACTGAAATTTGAGAATTTTGTTTTCCTGCAAGACAGGGAGTTATATATGTGCCCACGCCCGCCCTTCCTTGCATCAATCACAGTGCAAAAGAAATGCAGATCTGCACTTCCTGGAGAAAGATTCTGTTCCTATTGAAGCAAAACTTCCCCAAAATCGCACTGATTGGTCAGCAAGATCAGTTGGTTGAAAGCTGGTTGCTCTTCTCTGATTTGTGCAGGTATATTAGCTGAGGGTGGGCAATATGTTTTAAAAATTGACATACTCTTGCTTTGGCATGGCTCTCTATTTCATCCACAGTAGATGAATGTTGATTGCAAACTTTAATGTTGGTTTTTTCATGCATATTTTTCTCGTATTCTCGAACATCATCCATAGTCATATCTGTAAAAAGTTCAAAATCATTGGCATTTTCCATTGATTCAGTGAAAACTTTTCCTTTTTCTCCTAGGAATACATAAGCCTTTCAGCAGAAGCCAAAAAGGATTAAAAAAAGCAGGGAGCAACTAGCTTTATGAAAATTGACTCATAAAGGTAGTTATATCAGCCAAGGAAGGTATAAGAAGGTTAAGTCAAAGGGAGTCAGAGAACAGGACGGAGTGGAAATTGTTTAGGAGTATTTGTGTAACATAAGAGGCAAAAAATATTGAAGTGCATGTCTTGGCAAAGGTAAGGATCTTCTAAAAAGTTTTTAGAAGATCCCTTGGAATAGAAATAGATATACAAATGTTATAAAGACTTACTTACCTTTCTAGGAACTTTCAAAAAGATTTTATAATGTTATTTTTGCATGCTTTATCTGATAACCAGTGAACTCTTTTACTGTTAAAACACAATCAGCTTAAATTCCAGAAACTAACACTTAATTACACTAGTAAGTGGATTACTAGTGAACACTTGAATAATTTTGTGGCCTCAAACTATTCAATGGATTATAAAAATTCTATAAATCAGGCTGATTCTACTAATATGATCATTTATCATTGTGATCATTTATCATTGCCTAGGCATGCCTGATGTCGAACTAGTGAATAGTCTCTTAGGTGCCTGCTATATAACTCTCAGCAATTGTGAAGGATTTTAAAATGTTTTTGTCATAAATCAAGTTTTTATTAAAAAAAAAAAAAAAAGGGAATCCAATTAATCTAAAATTACTCCAAAATGTGTACCACTTCTAGTAATATACACTGCATTTCAGTTCTTGAGGTTATCATTTTTCTCAAGTTCATTATGTCATTCAGATTTGTGAAATCTTTTATCACAGCATTTCTTGTTTTATGATATGAGGTTCTTGCTTCACAAAACTGCTTTTAGGCTTTCCTTAGAAAGATATAACTTCAGCTGTTATATCAGTAACACAATGTAATATCTTTATCAGTGAAAATGAAGTGCAGTGCAAAATTTTGATCAAAATGAAACATGGAGTAACACTAACATATTCTTTTAACCTATTCTTTTACTGTTATCTGGAATGAAAACCAAACTCATAAGCTGTGTAAAGAACATGCTGAGATGCATTTTTGCCAAGCAGAGAACATGCTTTTTATTAGTAAGTGACATTGTAAAATAGATTTTCTTAATAATAAAGCTAAATACAGTTCAGTAAATTTAATGACAAAAAAATTCATACTTGCCATAGTAACATAATACGTTAATAGTTGATTTTAATATATTGATTATTCAATTCAGTTTAGCTGAGTAACATCTTCTCAGAATCTTCCTCAAAGTTTTGTTTTAAAAGATGATAACAGACACATTGAAGACACACAGATACTTCAAAAAAAGTATTTTTGAAAAATTCTCCCCACATCCATGCACAGTATGTGTCAAGAACATATGTCAAGAACAGTATCAAAAGAATGCTACAGATCAAATGTAATAAATTGTACTGGATGTATACAAATTGGAGCTGACTAATTCTGGATAATGAAACAGTTTCTAGTCAGTGAGCCTTATCAAGTTTTACTCTTCAGAATAATGCAGGAGTACATGGGCTGCAGTCAGTACAGACAATTGCCTAAATTAATCTTCTGCACTTTCTATTTCTTTTTTTTTAATAAATCTTGCTATATGTTTAGCCTTTATTCGTATTTATTTTAGTAAGCCCAGATTTTACGTTTTGTGGATAATCTGACAGTTAAGTACAAAAATCACATTATATTATTTAGTAAATATTCTCACTACGGCAATAAAAACCCATGAGATAATTGTGTATTGCAACATTTAATTTATGAAAGAGTATTTTTGGCAGGGTGCATTCAGAGGTAAGGTAGGGAATTTGTGACTAAATGTTTTTTGTGCTAAACTGATCCCATATGTTTAATTTTATAATTACTCACTTGTGCTCTCTATCAAGAAATTGGCAGAAGTGTAGCTAACTCTAGGTTTCTCAATAACATTTATGTCTTGCTTTAATGTAGTGAATGCATACAGATGACTTAGGCTTGTACAGGTAGATAGTGGATCACTACATTTCACTGAAGAAATAAAAAAAGAATTCAGCTCTCTTAACTCTTTTCTCACTGGATACAAAATTCTCTTACTCATTTATGGCTACCCACAAATAAAAAAATATCCTTTTTTAGCAGATTTTAGTAATTTTAAGATCATTGCAGCACTGGCTTGCTCATGCATTACTAAATTTAAAATAAGATAAATTATTATTTCAAACAAAATTTTCTATAATTTCAAACAATCAGCACAATCAAGTTAGTTAGATTCTAGTGTAAAGTTATGCAAGTTTATGAAGTCACCAAAGATGTGTGTTTTTACACCAGCTAGGATAACTGACTATATATCTAAGCAATGCTGAATGTTTCTGAATTCCGATGAAAGACAGCTGTCATTCTTATCCATGATTGCCCCATACAGTGTTCCCTGAAGTTTAAGCAGGGTCTAATATAACCTAAATAGGTTCCCAAATTGCTATTCTATGTTACAAGAATGTTTTAGAAACTGCTCTACAGGTATCTATGATTATGGATACATCATACTGAAAATTAATGTAAAAAGGACTAACCCTGTGAGCTTATTGTACAGTGATAAACATAATTAGCCATTTTGATGTTCAGAATTACCCTGTACCACTGACAGTGCCCATTCCTGCAGCTGGTGCAGGGATTCAGAGCAGTTTTTGCATGCAGCTGCCGTCGAATCAGACTGAGTAGGTTTTATATTTATATCAAATTTTTCAGAAAGGAATTTAAAGCTCCATCTTTTCTTTATTGTGGTTTATATTAACAGTTTAACATCTTCCTGAAAAGCTGAAAATGTGTTGGATCAGAGGCCTTAAGAGTTTGCAGTATGAAAATGATTGCATGTTAGTACAGTCTTGTTAAGAAGCTTTATTCAAACTTGCCTGCTGCTCTCCATGTATAGATGACTCTTTGCAGAGACAGCTTCCTCTGCTTAAAATGCAGGGTGACTGGATAGATGCACATATTCTAAGATGTAGGGATATACAGAGGACCCTGTATAATGCCTACTGTCTGTCTAAAAGATAGCCTGCTCTTGTTAAAAGGAACCTGCTGTAAATGAGCTGTGTATATTCCAGAGAATTCTAGGTCTTTCATGAACAACTTATATTTGTATTAGAACATGATGGTCTGTGAAAGCCAGTGGAAATCTGTCATTATTTTTTATAAACTTTGGATCAGCCCTTTTAAATGTGTTTAATTTGAAGAAGACTTACCGTACCACTCATCAACCCAGGCAAAAGCCTGCCGGTGACCAATCAATAGTATATCTCTGACCACCTGCGAAATAAGGAAAAGGTTAAATACTCTTACAGCAGCCAAACATTTTAGAAAAGTAACACTATTGTCTTTCAACAGGATTTAGGTCAAAAATTTTCTGATACTTTCATCTCTCAAAAGACATACACTAAAGAATCACAGAGTCATAGAAGTACTGGCTGAAAGAGACCTCTTAAGGTCTTATACTCCAAACTACCCACTTGAAGTAGGACTATTGCCAGCAACAGATCAGATCTGCATGGCTTAAACTAGCATGGGAAACCACTTGGGAATAGTATAGAATCCATTAATCTTTGGGCAGATAGATTGCAACTCTTCTCCCCTTTTCTGTTAATTTTTTAAACATACGAAGGGTCAGTACTCTGAAAAATATCATTTTGCAGTTATGCCATTTATTACTTCTTTAGTCGACTGATTGGAAAACTCTACTACTACCTGTCTGTAAGAAACCCTGGACATCATTGTTATATGTAAATTACTCATTTATACTCCTAAATAATTTAGGCCATATTTTTAGCACAGCTTTGAAAATGCTAGTGCTAGTTTTCTCAGCCTTAAACCTCAACAATTCCAGACTTTGGCAAGTTTATATGCAGAGATGAATGCTTCAGCTGTGCTCCAGATCTTTCAGACCTTGAGAGAGGCCTGAAAGCAGATTCAGCTGATCTCCCACATTTTTGGAGCTGAGCTCCAACACAGCCATTCATGTGCAGCATAATAGTCAAATTCTGCTCATGTGAAGGGTAAGAAACAGCTATTCACTGACCTTGTGTACAAATTGCTCCACTCTGGTTTGAAGTCCCCAAACTTCAAATTTCACAGTCACAAGTTTGTAGGAACACATAATTGGCTGGTGAGTCTCCCTCCAACCTTCCTTTAAGTGGCCTCTCCCGGTCTTCTGTGACTTGAAATACTTAGGGTCCTGCAAAACAAGGAAAACATACTCAGAAATCCTAGACAGGAAGTCCTGCTTGTCAGTTTGCTAAAGTAAATGTTTTAATAAAATATAAAATTTGAAAACATGTTAACAAACATTGTGAAAAAATATGAAATCTACTTAAATAAACATGAGGATAAATAAAACCAAATCTTATCTTTTATCCAGCCAGTGAACTGATGATAGCAGCATATTCTTGGAGATGCTTTAAAGCTAATTTCATCTAGGAGATTTTTTGCTATAGGAAAATATTATATTGTAAGTCATTTCAAATCTGTTTTCAAGAATAAATACCAGCACTCATCTGTGTTGCTTTCCCCAAAGCCATGATATGGGAAAATTTTCTTTTAAATCCATCCCTTGCTTGAAAAGCAATTAAACATGTTTTTAAGCATGTGCTTAAATTATGTGCTAAGTGGGATATGACCAATGGAAAATTTGATCTATTCTTATCTTAATTTTCTGCCATTCCATGTGAACTTATGTATCATTCAGTGACATTCCTTTTTTCTACTGTTCATAGTTATCCCTTGTTGGGCTTCTGATTTTAGTCCATAAAGTCCATTTTAGTCCATAGCTCTGCCATTGCACCTTCTTTATCAAGCTCTAATGAGCTGATAGTGTTCCTTCTCTGTGAAAGTCATTGCCTTTACTGCTGACACGTTTTCCTCCATAGAAATGTTAAGCTTGCAGTATAATAAGGTTTCACCTTTAAATCACCATAAAAAACAATTCAGTGTCATCATATATCAGAGCAACATACCACTGTATATCACCAACTCATAGTCACAGTCACTGATGTTTGCCAGTCTTCTCATTCAATAAAACTTGACCTCAGCATGCTCTGCATACTTTCTAGTTGAAAAGAGCTGTTTTATAACTCCTAACTGCCTTAAGCAAGCAGTATATTAAACAAATAAAATATATTTAAAAGCCTGAAAGTGAGTTAGAAAGGCATATAGAATTCTAGTGAGTGGTTCCATGAATAAATTACAAAAAAAATGTTCTCAAAATATTCCTGCAAAATATTCCAGTGTAAAATAAGAATTTCTAAAAAGCCAAATAAAAAGGAAATACTAGTTTCAAGGAAGAGTCTTTCATTTCTTACATATGTGCATGGTACTAGTGTGAGGGGGCCATTATCTTGATTAAGCACGTCAGATATGCACTTTAATAATACTGAGTGTTATGCGGGCATACTTTCTATTCCTTCAGTGGTAATGAGATCTGTAATGGAGTAACTTCAGTGCAGTCCAAAGGGATTAATGTAATGCATTTAACTCAGTTTCGAGTTTTTCAGAATTTTTAACTAAAAATTAAATAATGTACAACTACATTATGTGACTGTTCAGTCATGCATGAGATCTGTGCTTCGTTCAAACCCTCTAGATGCTGTAAAAGCAGTGAAGCAATGTGAAGGATTTTTTTTTTTTTTTGAAAGTTAACCCAGCAGACAAGGAGATTCATAGCAGAAACTGTCCCCAAACAATCCATCCACATCCAAGGCATCATTCCTAGCTGCAAATTCTTTTAACAGATCCCAGAGATGGAACCTTTGCTTCCCTTAATCATGCTCATTTTTCTTGAAAGACATGATGTTTAGTCAAAAATTGGCTGGACAGTTTCAAGCAAAGAACTGGCGGACAGAATGGGCAACATATACTGATAGACATATATCTAAGAGCTTTTATGGGAATATCTTCCTTCTTGAAAACATTAATCTATTGATACTATATCACTTTAACCTGTTTATGAAGGATAGGCTAAAGAAAAAAATTCAGAGAAATATACTTCCAGGCTGCTGTGTTAAAGATCAAGATGTTAAAAGATTTTGAGTGCTTGCTTAGACAAGCTAATACTCAGTTCACTGGGAGCTGAAGCACTGCTCTTCCTCCTTTTACGCTGCAGCTCACTGATTAGAAGAGCCAGGCAGGACAGATCAGACTCACGCTGAATGCTCACATCTCTGTGTACACAGGAGGAAGCGCTGAATACCCGCCTGTTCTAGGTCACACACGTTCTTCACTCTTCCTGTGCAAGGCATGGCAATTTGCAAAATATATTCCAGAGGCACTGAGCTAGAGAGAAAGGGGCATGACTGTCTGGGCCAGGAAACACAGGAGTTTGAAGCACCTCTGCGAGTGATAGGAAACTGGGCAAACTGATCTTTCTGACTCCATTTTTATGTTCTTATTTAGAACATTAATTTTTATGTGCATCATGTTTGCATTTAGCCACCTTTGCTTTCCTTTCTAAAGAATCGGGTGTACCTAGCTGGGCACACTGATTGTTGGAGATGACATTGGTTGGCACTTAACTTTCCTCATGGATCGCCCAGGCATCCCCGGCAGCTGAGGTGGAATTGTGCATACCTTCCCAGGAGGCACACACCTACATGTTAACAGTACAGCCCTGGGGGGTTGCAAGGCCTAAATTCCTTTCCAGATTTAATTCTGAAATGTTATTTTTTACTTAAATCATTAAATGCATTCATTGTTTATAGGAACACAACTCACAAATCTTACAAATGTTAACAGGCAAGCTTTCCCATAGCTTTGCCACAGTGTCAGCCATGAGCTGAGGATCCCACACCTTGCTGCTGTTGACAAGGCTCCATTTGTGTTTACCTTATAAGTCTGCATGAAAAACCTTTCTAACCTGGTCACTGCTCTGTCTGGAAAATTACTTCTTGATTGTACAGTCATTTTAGCATGTAAAAGGTCCCCAAGCTGAATATGATGTCCAGCAGTGAAAATGCATTGCGCTTATGCCATACCTCCTATTCCCTTATTGGAAGCTATCAGATGCCCAGAAACAAGGAATATTCCTTCCTCCTTATTAATGCACGGATTCTCTCTCTTTTTTTTTCCCTTCCTAAACTCACATTGTAATATATTGGCCATTTTTTTAAGTGTAATTAGGTCAATCTTTAATTTTTAATCCTTCATGATTTTAATATATGTGATCTGGCATTTCACCATCAGGGCAGTAGCTAAATTCTGGATTTCAGGTTACATAGCTAGGGCTCTGAAAAGATAATTCTGATGTAAAAATGTTTGGTTAGCCTTTTTTTCCCCCCTGTTTTGGCTGCCTCAAAAGCAGACATAGCCAGTAATAATAGGTGTAGATCTAAATCGAAATTCAACCACTGTCATCAGAAAATAATGCAAGTGTGGCATACGATAATCCAGCAGTCTTTATGTAAACTCTCAACTGTAGTTAGTAAAAGGAAATTTTCATCTGTTTATGTGTTGCTGCTATATCCTATGCTGAACTGCTGTACTGAAATGTTACAAACTTTCACTGTGGCAGCAGTATTATTTCAACTGTTGTAATTTTCTAGGCCTGTAATGTAAAATGAATTTTATAATTCTGAATGCACCTGGACAGTAGTAAGTTGGATCTATTATGGTGCAGCTGTGTTGAAGTCAAAAAAGACATCAACTGAGGAAGAAAACTGTGGCAGCTGCATGAAATGTTGCTACTTGGAGGTAACTTAAGTTTATTCCCTGTGTCCAACTCTGAACTGCTTTGTTATAAACAGGAAATGTTAACTGTTAATTCTGAGAACTTGAATATGGTGGCAAAGAACATTTTGCTCAGTAGCTCAAATCTACAGCAAATGTTTCATTTCAGTGAATGATTCACTTGAGGCCCTTGTTCTTCAGCATAGCTCAGTTTCATTTTCTTCTATAATTCAGATGAATACATATGTCTATATGGGGAGTACCTGATGGTTGGTGATACTTACCCATTGATGATAAAATCACAAGGAAATGAGACAGAACCTCTTACCTGTATGCATCTACATTCTTAATATAACAACACATAGTTCTGTATTCAATGTAATATATACATGTATATTTGGAAACATATGTGACTAATTACAGTAAAAACACAAGCCAGTTAGTTGGGATCTAGATCTAAACTTTCTCACTTCTGAATCCCAGATTTAAACACCTCCGAGTTTAAGGATGATTAAGTCCTTGTCTTCTGGTTCACTGTTTATTTGGAGAGGTAAGTGCTTTCCTGCATACACTAAAGGATAAACCCTCTATTCTTTAGGCAGTTCAGATGACTTAGATGATTCTGAACAAGAGACCACTCAGTATTATTGGTAGAGATTTCTTTAAAATATCCCTCAGTGAAACAACAGCCTTTCTTAAGCCTCTACCTAGCTATATTTTTGACTTTTGAATTTTAGTTTATATTTGGGAAGCAAGGAAAAAGAAAGGTGTTTCATGGAACATATCTCCCCTGATCAGTATCAGCACAAGTCAAAAGGAACTATGGGATTCAAATTGGATATTATACTTACAAAAAAGTTGTTTTATGCATTTGGTCTTTTCATATGAGAATCACATGTTACAATGTAAGTTACAATGAAAGGAAAAATATAGGCACGTTGATAAAATTCGTGTCAGTGCAATATACTTTTTTAGACCATAGGTTTGCAGAAGCAGAGAATGTTGGTTTACTTGTTTACGCTGAGCTTGATACAAAATTATCACTTCTATTAATGATATCTACATGTAGTACATACACAAGCATATCTTATGTCTATATAAATGAGAAAAACAATACTGAAGTTACTGTGGTTCATTTTGTCATAACCAATGAGTTATTTGATTTGATGCACAAACTGAAATAAAGGTCACAGTGAAATTGTAGAAGGGGCTTTTCCATCTGGAGGACCTTGAAAAATTTATGATATTGACATGAACAGCTTAGCAAGGACAGCTGAACACTTTAAAGCTAAAAATAAACAACTCAAATCACAAATGCTAGTGCTGCTTGATCACATCAGAAAAGAAAAAGCAATCCACCTGTACAAACAGTCTCATAAACACGAACAAAAAGCAGCTTACGTAGTGTGTGAAAAGTTTAAATGAACTGTTTCTCCAAAATAGTACTATAACAACTAATGAAAATCGCAGTCGAAAACTGAAGTGTATTCTTAATTGAAAAGGGATGCATTTTAATCAGGATATAAAAGAAATACAGAGCCTATTTCAAGAAGCTGCTAAGTATGCTGACCCTGATCTGAAACTTGCTTAATTTTAAGCATGTGAAAGGTCCACTGAAATGAAGAGATTATTAGCATGCTGAAAGTTAAAATCATTCTTATTGTTTTTTCTGGATCCGAGTCAGAACGTTTATCCTGTGGGAACTAATTTTTAAAATCTGAGGATTGTACTTCACTGTTAATCACCTTAGTATCGATTTAGATTAAATAATCTATGAGCAGCCAACTTATTTTATGGATGTAAGTAAAATACCTTTAAAAAACTCAGTTACTGTTTTCAATTTTCTGTGAAAATACTATTTGAAAAATACACTATGGCATTTACATAAAGATACTTTTTTATACTGTTCAGACTGAAAATGGACAGAAATTACATTTACAAATGCTAGAAAGCCTTTTCTGTAGTGCCTAAGTTATGTAAGAGGCCTCAGTAGAATTGAGAATCTGGCTTCATATTCATCATATGGTAGCATAAAAAACCCACATAGTTTGTAAACTTTAGAAGATATTGAATTCAGTTGTTATAAATTCAGTGTCAACTACAGTATGTGCAGTTAAATGCTATGATGTTCTCATCATTTTGTACGAATTCTGAAACAGAATTTGGTAGCCAATATATAAATTACGCATCAGTACAGAAAAAATAACAGATGCTGGGCTATTTTTGTTGTTTAAAAACATGTAAGAAATTCTATTTTGCTTGGAATCAGGTCTCTAGATTTGTCCTTGAAATACAACACACACACACTTTGAAATTCTTTTCTCAGTTAACATGTAGCTGTTTTTCTGTATCACAAGTTTAATCATACAAAACTAGGTTTAGTAGTTGGCTATTAAAAAATAGGGAAGCTTAAGAGCTAGATGTTACCTTTATGTTCACAATTTATGGACATGCATAATCTGAGATGAAAAATCTTACATGATTCCTTTAAAACACAGCCAAATGCAGACCAGTTCAATAGCAGCTGCCATTCCTAAATAGGCCAGAAAACCATGGAGTTCAGATAAGCTGATGGAATCATTAAGTTCTTTCATGAGATATTATATAATATTTTATACATAACAGATGGGTTTCATTATCTAATGAAACAAAAAAAATTACTTTTCATTCTACTGTAGACCAAATTTTGCTTTATGACCAGTACTTAAATATTGAAATAGGATCTATAAATAGAAGATAAAGAGTACATGACTTTTTTAGTCTAAAAGTCATGTCTTCTGTGTTACAGAAATATTTTCATTGGCAAGTCTTCATTTTCTATCCTAAAAATGATTGTGTAGTCCTGTTCTGTGCAGTTAAACAGCTGCCATACTCACTGCCAGCTATGAATATGTAATTGGCTCCAGAGGCAAATCATATTTCCAAAATGAAATGCAAGCATAGATCTGATAATTCCTCTCTTTAGCTACTTGTTCTGAACCATCATTTTTCAAATTTGAGGTTAAAACATTGAAACCTCAGCTTCATTTGCATGGTTGTTGCTGCTTTCAAAATAGTGAATGGTATTGACCTTAAAGAGATGGTGCCTTCAGAGATGTGCACTATCAGATATAAATGGGAGCAATTTCAAGGGATCTTAAAGAGAGTTAATGTGTCTGCTGTCAGTGATGCTTTCTGGCACATTTGCAGCGGTATCTAGTACTCTTTAGTCCCTCCTGACCTTGGGTCCTGGTTGCACCTGAGCAACTGTGCAATCCTATTCTCAGTGCAGTGTCTGCCCTTTGCCTGGGCTTAGGGTGTGTTTGTATTAGTTATTAGCTGGCATGGGATACAAATAAGGAAAACAGTAATGTTTAAAACTGCTCAGAACTGCAAACACTTAACTGAGCATCATAATTCAAAGAAAAATCTTGTTCTACTCTGAATGAATTCAGATGAATATCAAAGGCCTGGTACAGAGACTGAAGGTATAAAAGCATTTCAAAAGGTTGCAAGAATCACCTCTAGAAGAAAGTATCAGGCAGTCTGGATAGAGAGGTTGCTATCAACTTCCCCTCTAATCAAAAGCTCTTCAAATACTATTGACCAGCATAATTTAATTTAAGAATGAAGTTGCTCTGATTGCTATCTCTGTCCATGCCCACGAGAAACCACTTCTGACAGCTCTTTAAGATTGTGATGAACATCTTAAAATCTCAGATTCTGATTATGAGGGCCATGTAAAACAAATCAGCTGTGAAGCATCTGTTTCTAGTAAGCTGACTGCATACCACTGCATTTTTAATTTTAAAATCTCATCTACTAATTACGAAAACATTAAATTTATATTGAATGTGGGCAGTGGTGAAGGCATCCTTGAGAGTTTGCAGTAACAATTAAAGGTATGAAAAGAATTCTAGCAAGGACAAATAAATGCCACTTTACTGCAGCTTCTTGTATCTCCATCTTCACCATTTCATTGTCAAGTTGTCTCTTACCTCTGATTCTTTGTAATAGCGCTCAGGAATATCATCGCTGGCAATATCAATAAAGCAGACTTCTCGCTCAAGATCTTTAGCTTCTTTGTCAAAAATCTGCAAGAGTTGAAGAAACTTTAATACTAACAGAACAACATCCCGACGAATCCACCTGGAATAATGGTTACAAGCAATTGTTAAGGCCCAGTTCAATCGCTTGGACAACAGAACGTGTCTAGGCTGGCGCTTGCACAGCCTCTGATGTGAATACTGAATTGTTCACAAAGAACACAGTCATGTTGTCGAGCATATTGTAGATGCCAAAGTGTATGCATGTAGGCAGAGGGAAGAAAATGCACGTTATTCAAGATCATATACAAGCAACGTGTTCCTAAGCAAGATCAACAGCAACTTCAATGCACAAACGTTTTGGAGGGCATTTTGTTTCTGTTCAAAAGAGAGTAGGCTATTAAATACAACACCTGGTATGCAGCTGCTCACCCCGCTGTTCTTTCTTGCACACCCTTCAGAATGGAGGCTCTAGTGAAACGTAGTAAAGTCAGCAACTAGGATTGGTTTCTTCCTTAGTATTAGGATACTAATTTCATATAACTATCATATTTAATGTATTTTATATAGGTTGCCTTTTATAAGCTTCCTTGCTTGCTTTTTTTCCAAAAAAAAAAAAAAATATATATATATATATATATACACACACGCACAAAGGAATATCTTGATGAAATCAGTGGAACTATTTCTAGATCAAGATGCATAGTGTAAATTCTGAGCTTTAAAAAAATTAATTGAAATTTCTTTTAAATGGGCATTACCAGGTCAGCTGAGGCCCTGGCTCAGGACATGGCTAAAGTGCAAGACTAATAATTTTAAGCACATGAGCATCTTTGCCTATTTAAAAGGATCTAACTTAGAACTATTATCCCATCATTTTTCTAATAAAAACATGCCTTGCCCCATCACAGGCTTGATCCACATATTGCACCTGTAAGTAATATGGTTTTAGATTCTTTTCCTCTAAAATGCTTTGAAAGTAGGGATGACAGATGCCTTTGCCATTCTCTCACAACTAGGAGGAACTTTACAACTATTTCAACTACGCCCTATTTGCTGCTTACATTATATCAGACTCTTTCCTCTATTCCAAAAGTTTGTTGAATAGCATTCTCACTTCCCTTTCCTAGCAGAAGTTGTCTCATTACTTACATTTCTTCCCTTAGACTGTCCTCACAAGATCTGCAGATAGATATTTTAATCTTCTCATTCTATCAGCAGTAGAAAATAAGAAATAATTAGAGAACAAGACTGGTTTCTTAGCTCTAATTCTCTTATTGCCTCTCATAGACAAATAATCTGTGATTCTCTTAAAACCTGCAGGGAGGATGGGTTGATTGCATTTGTGATCAAAGAGATGAGAGAAATTAAAAAGTTTTAAGGGAAGAGATTAAAGGCCATGAAAAGAAGCATACGGCTCCCAATCTGTGCAACTGTATTTGCAAATGTGCAGAAAATGAATGGAGAGAACAATCTGTATCCTTAAGAAGACAATGCAGAAAGGCTGAATACTAAATATTATATTGGTAAGAACTAGACAGACTTTACATTTGGAAGCCAAATAATTAATTAAGATTGAAATACACAGAATCAAATGAAAAACAAAGAATAACAGTGCCCTTTTGTTTTTTTTTCTGTGATATCTTTTTTACAATAAACAAACATTTATGCACATCCACTTTCTAAGAGGAATGAGAACTGATTGAGAGAGTTACTTAAACTAACTGAATCACAGAATGACAAAAAGTGGAACATACATTTTAACCATGTCATCTTTGTAACAGTAAAGTGGTTTGTTTGGGGGGAAAAAAAAAGTCAAGTAAATACCCTGGCAGATGATTTTAACCTCTCAATAAAGAAAGATCACAAAGGACGCTGCAGCAAAATAAGTGCTGGTATATTTAAGTAAGTATCTTTCTTTTCTTTATGAACTACAACATGTCCTTGCATGTCCTAGCATGTACTTTGCTGGTGACTTCTCTCTTCCCTTTCCCTACTGTAGCTGTAGCTACCATTAGCTACAGTTTTCCCTGTAGCTAATGGTAGAACAAGATGTCAGGTTATGAGACAATGGTAATTCAGCAACAAATTTAATATCATTTTTCTACCAGCTTGTACCCTATTTTTCTCTTCTTTTATCTTTAGGCTAAGTGCCTGTCTACAGACAAACTTAAGCCAACATGATTACATTGTTCAATATACAACAATGTGTAAATTTAATTGAGATGAGAGTTCTATTATAAATCATAAATTTCCTCTTCTATTTCCTTCTTTGAGTCAGTATCTATGCTTAAAAGCCATGTTCCTCCCTCTGCATTTCCCCTGCCCTGCCAACAAAGCCAACAAGCCTTCCTAAAAATCTTAAACCTTGACTTGCTACAAGATGGCAAGTGGGATAGGCAGGCAATGACATGAATGGCATGAGAAAATTCTTTTATTCATTAGAAAATGAAATAAAGTGAAATTTATCTCTACTTTTCTCATTATTATATTGATTCATGTAGTGTCATCTGGCTTTAAAAATGGAAAAAATACAGTATTTTTATATTTATTTGCATATATTATATATGTGTATATACAGATTTTAAATTCAGATATTTCTTTTAGAAGTTGATAGGTTAAAACTTATCTGTTTTAGATTTTAGGGAAGAAAACACAATCTGCTGTGCTGTGTGAATCGTACTAACTTCTATATCACCAGACAACCCCCAGACAACACACCTCTTATGGACTACTTAATCTTTCAAATAAGATTTAAGTAGGATTAAAATGGTGCTTTGGCCTGAATCTGAATTTTGTAAAATTGTGATTTATACTGTAAATGACAACAGCTTAGATAATACAGGATCATCATAAATAGGTCTATAACATCTTTTGTCAGCACACAACTGAGGCATTTAATATTTACTATAAATTTGTGATTTCAGATGTAGTCAGTGTGACTGATTTCAGCCCAGCACATCTTTAGTTGAACATCTGAAAGAAACAACATACTCAAAATCATTGTCGCAAAGTCCGAAGTGAATGACACTGTACCACACGCCATCGACTGACAATACAAACAACTGGAATGAAAACATGGATGCAGAAGAGTGAAGTGAACTGTATAGTAGACAGGCGAAAACAACAAGATAAATGTTTTAGTTTCAGTCCTTATGAGTCTTGATGTACAATATAAATAGCTTTTTAAAATGATGCTGCTAATGAAGGCCTAGAGGTGTCCTTATCCCATTCATTTTACCTTTAGAAATACAAGAGTTGTACAGTTTGTGTCTGAAAGGAGAAAAACTCCTGCTTGCAGATCTTGTAAGATACAAGATACTATCAGAACACCTAGATAAGGAATGATTTTTAAGGTAGGGAATTAAAAGATGCTGATAAAACAAATCCCCAAATGAGGGGGCTTATGGGGACGAGGGCTTTAGTGGGAGGAAGAAAGGTTTATGAATAGTAAGAGGCATTAGAGACATATTTACAATAAGGACGGTAAAATGACTTTTTTTTTTTCCTATTGAAAAAGGGAAAATCTGGCACAAAGCCTACTTTCTAACTTGAAATTCTAATCTCCGCCTCAGAACTACTGGCTAGTCTCCAATTCATCATCACAGCCTCCTCTAGCAGGTTGTGTCATCTGGTCCATTTTATGTCTCTGTCTCACCTACTCAGAACTTGATCTATGAAGTTTTATCTAAGTGCCTAAGTCTTCCTTAAGTACTGCTCCAACCCCACTTACCCCCTAAAACCACTGATTTGCTTTGGAGATTTAGTTGGGCAAGGATTACAGGGACTGAACAATTTCAACCTGTTCATTGGCTCAAACTATTAATGTGGACACACATCTGTGGGCATAACTGGAAGGAATTCTTTTATGCAAAAAAGTCACTGAATTGTTCCCTGAGAAGTAATTTGGCTCACCGAATGGCATGGGAATATTGCTGTCTGCCGTGGTGCAGAACTCGAAAAGGCAGTTACGTATTTATAAGCAGCCCTGCTCTCTGCTCCTTTTTATCTCTGTGACACGACTCCTCTATTATTCCACCTCTTATAAAATATATCTCATTTAGATTTGTACTTTCTGAACAGATAAATGTGTTTATACATAATTATTTCAAAGTATATGTACTTTTCAGACAATAATACTCCGTCAATAATATTTACTGTGATTTGCTTTTTAAGATTGCATGTATTTCAAGTGCTAGATTTACCATATAACTTCTGTTGTTCATTTAGAAAATCTCACTTTTGGGGACATACTGCTTTTAGATATTTTCATCAAAAACAGAGCCCTCTGCACCAAAGGAATTTTAGGCTAACCTCTCCACTTGTTTGCTGGTATTTTTGAGACCCATTAGAAAGGGAATGCCTCACAAATTACAGAAGACAAACACATACTCAATACCATCATAGAGAAACAGTCCAACAAAAAAATTATCCCTAAAAGAAACCCAGGCTTTGGTTTCAGCATATTTTGCAGTGATGCCTAAAAGGTCCTTTAGGAAACTTGCATGATGATATTCTGGCATGTTCACTGAGGCTGAGTCCATCACAGCTGACATCAGTGTTTCATGGTACAGCGTCCCTAAATAGTGAATTTACATTTAATTTACGTGTACTATGTTCAAGCTTGTTATAACGTAGTTTCATGTTTCCAAGACAGGCAACAAGACAGGAAATAAATACCCTAAAAAGAGTGAAACTAGAAACATTTTTTCTTCTTAGCTTGCAATACCTATAATTTACCTTCTTTTAGTCAAATGTTTCCTACTATGGCAACCAACACTTCAAAAATACACATTAAGAATAAAGCATGATGAATGATCCTAACCTAGTCACTCATATAGGATGATCCTCGTCACTTCTAGGACTGCAGAATTAGAACTCACTGTCAAGAAAGGATTTTGTTACTTCAAATAATGGTACTGCAGTTTACAGAGATAACATATCCAACAATATTTGCTACTAGCTAGCTGGTTTTAGCACGCTCAAACTATTCATGTGCCAAATGATACAGAGGTTAATTTATAAACATCATATAGAAGTCTGTTATACAGAACGCAGGACAACCTCTTGTTTTCATTTGGCAAATGGGCATCTAGAGACAATCATTTTCAATACCAAATATCTTTGAAAGACAAGAAAGAAGTTGATAATACATGCTTCTCTTGTCACACAGAATTATTCCTGTAGCTGTGACAATTTTAACAGCAGTACTGTGACATACACTTAAAAACTTGGCCTGTTGATACCCATACTTTATCATCTTGAAACATAATTCCATCTCCACACCTTACTATTCTCCATTAGGTTTTCAAGAGCAGAAGTTCATACTACAGTGAGTAAAGCATTTTAAGTTTTATATACAGTGAACTTCCATTATGACAACCATTGAGCTATTTTATAAGCTTTGCTTTTTTTTTCTTTGTTTTCCTCAGACACTATCAACTCAAATATCAGGAAACAGTAATTCTGTTATTAAATGTTATCGTTCTCTACTTTGAGGGCATAGTTCTGCCTACAATATGGCTGATGGTACATGTTTTTATGACGTAGCCATAAGGGAGCCATAAGCCATAAGTAGCCATAAGTATGACTTTAATAATGGGCTTTTTTTGAGAAAAGATGTCCAGTGATATCAGGACTCCAATATATTGATTTTTTTCAGGCCAATCCTGCTGTACTACAAAAGGCAAAGTATATAGCTCCTCAGCTACTTATTTTTCTGGATCATAGAGGAAAGGGAGAAAACAACATATTTATATATAATGAGAATCCTACCAGATTTTATTCTTTTCCAAGGCATTGAAATACCACAGTGATTTGTCTTTGGTGTAAATTAAGCAAAAAAATCTTAGATAAAGCCCCAAGAAAATTAACTGTCTACAGTCAAAGACTCACAAATCTAGTCACAGCAGTTAGTGTTTATACTTATTTTACAGTACATGACCCAGGTATATTATCATCATTTCCATAGCTCTCTGTCTCGGGCACTTCTGAAGTGTAAATGAGAGGATCATCAAGAAGATATTTTTAGAGACCTTATAAGAATCTACTTCTTATTAAGATAAATCACAGCCATTGTAGACAGCTGTAGGTAGCTTCAAAAAACTCATAAAAGCCAAAGCTTATAAGACTACTGCCTAAAAATAGAACTAATGTTTTCTTTTTTTTTTTTTTTTTTTCTGTATTCCTACAGTAGAGGACATTAAGGAAAAGACAATTGGGTATGAATAAACGTGGGTTATTTTATTTTTAGGGGACATCATTTTTTAAAGGCAAGCTTACTCTCAGTTTATAAATAACATACAAAATACCTTTTTTATACGACAATTAACAATTTGCATTAGAAATGCTTTTCTCATATGGCTGTCAGTAGTAATATCATTGCACTGCCCTGGCAGCAATCACCTCTGAGAGTGAAGACGACATCCCAAATAGAAAATCTATAGTTCATGTGATAATCCTGCATTGATCCCATCGCTAACTGTGGCCACGTGTGGATGTTCTGTGATCAACAGACACACTGCATTTGGCCCATTCCCCACTAACATTCAAAATAAGCAAATGTTACTCTGCAGAGTAAACTGAACTTAATACTAAGAATAGAGATGGGGAAAAATGAAAGCAACAAACCTACTTAGAATAAAATTAGCCTTTTGTGAGATAAATGCTGACCAGTCACAACACTGATAAAATAATATCTGTCCAAGTAAGAAAGATGTTAATAAAGTCTATTCATAAAAAACATATTATACTGCCTATGATTTCAGACCATTTAATTAATTACATAAGCTTAACAATTCTCTTCGATTTAACTTATATTGTTAATAATTTAATGAAAGGCTACTACTCAAAAGAGAGATTTCATGTATCCATATTCAAATCCTCTAACTGCTTATTTTTCTTATGGGCAGGGAAGTGTGCACAGAGTAATGAACACGCTCTCGTATCGCTTGTCAGTGGCCACAGCGGTTATCTTTGCTAGGGGCCCCTGTACTCTCCTCTTCCCAGCAGCTCCCACTAGAACTTTGTCTAATGTAAGCAGCTAAAGCAGCATGTGTTGCATTTAAGTAAGATGCAAGAGGGAAGCAATTCTCTCAAATACTCTCGAAACTCTGTCAGTATAGATACAGTACAGTACAGATGCCACCTATAATGCCATTTGTATTTTACAAGGCATTCTAATTTTTAGAAATACCATTTTTAATTTTTAAATAAAAAGTTTACTTTCTAAAAGACTCTTAAGACCAAATACTGAATGGTCTGACTTATTGGTCAATTGGTTAATGATGCTGCAAAGCTGCAATAAAGCAGTGACAATATTTGATGTACTAACATGTTAATCCAATACTGCTTCTGTTTTTCTAAGGCGAGAGTTGCCATGTGAACAGCTAAATGCATCGGCTATGCTGTAGTGCTAAAAATCATAAGTGGATGGATTTATGGTACTGTGCTACATCTATACAAGTTCACAAGTGTTTTATCTAAGTGAAGGATTTTCCTTTTTGTTATCCTTGTACTTTTTTGGCAATATTTATACTTGTGCAAATTAAGTGCGAACTCTAGCAGATAAAAACAATACTACTTTAAATACATTTTGCATAGGTTAAAATGATGCCAGATTCTAAGACATAGAAAGATCAAGTCCCAAACCAGATATCTTTCACTAGTTTCTGCTATCAAGACAATTGAGAAGAAAAATCAGGAAGACATTTGCATCAAGATACATTGTGGTAATTAGGCAGAATCTTACCAGACAACGCAACATGTTAAATGTAATAATAATAATTATATACTAGCCTGCTAAATGACAACAGGAACCTGAAAGCATTTATATTGCTTTCTTCCACTAATCAATGTAATTAGCTTAATATCCTTACATGTAATTATTGCTTTTTACAATCAATATCTACTTTATTAGATAGCATGGAACTGGAGAACAGATCAGAGTTCAAAGAGTTATTTAAAAAGTCTGTACAATCTTAAGGAAACTCTAGAAGTAGCTTCGTTAAAATGAGACATGCATTATTATCCTTACAAGTGTAGTAATAAGGATCATTCATATTACTTGATTACAACAGCAAAATTTAGAAAAGTATTTTTTGAATTAATTATTTCTTCATCAGGCAAGGCTGATAGTTGTAATGATAATAGTATATCCATGGAAATCTATAAAAATGGATGCTACATTTCTCTGTTGTTTTTTTTTTTCCTGACTGGGTAAACATAGTAAAACAAAAGGAAAAAAAGGGAAAACATACTTTACACTTTTCATTGAAGTTTAAGCCTACCCATACAGCAATATAACCAGATCGAATCTTAGTCCTAGTTCTGGGGTGTTTGGCTTAACAAAAGTCCCACCACAGGCTCCAGCAGGCTTTCAGTCAGGTCTCTCCATATCTATTAAGCTTCCAGCATCTCAGTCTGTAACGAGCCACATCTGCGTCAGCAGATCAATGTCACAGGATCAATAGCAAAAATTATAGATCTTCCATTGGTTTGTTGTATTCACCCTGGTGAATAACATAACTCTAAGAATTATAAAATCACGGCAATTAGGGCTGGAATGGAGACCTATAATTTTCCTCTTTTTCCTCCTTACCTCAAGGCAAGATCAATCAAATGTTTTAGCCTTGGCAAATATTTGCCTAATCTGTTGTGACTCAGGAACGTTGATAAAAAAGATAATACAGCATTGCCTTGCCGGGACTCTGATAAAAATTACATTTGAAGAGCCTGATTTAAGCAGAGTACATGCTTTGATTTACATCATCTGAATATTCTGCCCCTGTGTAATTTATTTTAAATTCACTGGTTTGGCACTATTCCAGGCTTGACTCGTAGTATTTTAGCCGCAGAGCTGACATACAGGAAAAAAAATTGAAAATTCACTGGTTGATTAAGAAGGTTCAGCTCTCCCTCTGTCAGGCATCAGTACAGAACATGTCTTCTCACTGCTGACATTATAACTGCACCAGAACACTTGTCTGCATCCTCCCAAAATCAAAGGTATGGGCTTGCTCTGAATTAAAGTGCTGCCAAAAAGCAGCAGTGAACATTACAAACTGCATAAATTACATAATTCAGGGCTCATACAGTTGCTAATATAACACATTTTTTCTCTCCCTCTTGCTTACTGATCTGAACCTTTTTTGGCAGGGACAGAAAGTTTATGATGTCTGATGTCTAATACCTGGTCTCTGCCTAGTTCTTACCAGAAAAGAGTGTGCATGCCTAAAGCATTATTCAGAATTATAGCGTGTGCTTTTACATGTAATTATTTTTGCCACAAGCAATGCAACAATTGTCAGCCTTATTAACATGCAGGCCCAGGTCGTTTAGGGCAAGGTACCTCTCCTCTAGGAAAACAGAACTCGTTAACCTTAACATGGAGGCTGGAGGGATGTGCCTGGAAATTGAAAAGCTTTGTCTCAGAGCCCCTTAAAATCTGCTTTACTGCCTCCTCCTCTCTCAGGATTGAGTTTAAACATTCCTTCACTAGGTTTCTGTGTTACAGAGCAGTTTTCCAAACATTTTAACCTGTATTTCACACCTGTAAGAAACTTCTTCCCACAAGTCTTCAACAAATGGCTGCGTAAAGCATGGTGAAATGAAACATATAGAAACGTATTTGTTTATGCATCCAAGGGCTGGATCTTTATGTGTCGGGCTGTATTTCATGGTATTCTTTTCTTGCTAGTTGGATGATTCTGCTGTGCTCCCTGTCAGGGCAACAGAAGCCTGCTTGGCCTTGTACCTTCTATTTCTGTGTATCTCTTGATCAGCATTTCCGTGCAGCAGCCGGCCACTCACTCCCACCCACCCACCACCCTCCCTCCCTCCCTCTCGCTCCTCTCCAATTTTGCGTAGTTAACGACCCCTTTGGGCTCCAGGCTCTCACCCCAGGAAGAGCTCTGTAACCTTTGCTCAGCGACTGCCGAGGCATCGCTCCCCATCCAGCCGTTGTTCCCTTGAAGTTGTTTCCTGAGATCTCTCATCTCTGACCATTGTTTAGTTTCCTGTTTGCTCTTCCTAACAACTCCTTTGAATTCAACTCCCTTTACTCAGAGAAAATAATGTGGAACAGATAAAACAGAATACAATTACAAAACAAAAAATCTTCTTCATTTTCCATAAACCTTCGTCAGTAGTAATCGAGATACTGGAATTATACTGTACTTAGAGAGGTAACAAGTCGATTGTGAGATGTAGAAGAGGAGTCGTGTATGTGAATCTTTCATGGTGCTTTAGGTAACCACTTTGCAAGCTGACAACGTTCCAATGAACAGGATACCTGGGTATGTGCAAAGATACAAACCCGAGGAGGTCTCTTCCCAGAGTGAAAGCCTTACAAACCGCAAATATAGTTCATGATTAACTAAAAGGATTAAATTCAATTTTGCAAAAGTCATCGTACTTACACTGTCATTGCTTCCTTTGTTGTCCTCATATTTTGTTTCTATATGAATGGAGAATTTAGGCAAAAATGAACACTGCAACAAAACAAAAATATTTGACATGATAAAAAATATGCCTTGCTTCCTTAGCTGACATATTCAGTACATCCTGTTTGATATCAGCGTTCTTAGTTTTTCAGATTACTTTAAGAAAAATAGTCAAATGTATGCAAAATGTAACAGTAAATGTGCCTGTGATTCTGAAGGAGTGCAGGGATTCACCTGAAAGTTGAGTGCTAAAATGAAGGTACCAAATAAATTAGTATAAATACTCTAGAACAACTATATACAATAGTTTTCTTACTGTGCATAGGAGTAGTTATGTCCTGAACATTTTGTTATAACTTTAGATTACTAATATCTCCACAGCAACTAAATACTCATCATCATAGATTAGTCTATCCCGTATAAGAAATAATTCCAAGGATTCTTCACTTGCTGCAGCTGCTGACCAAACAGATGAGAATGCTTTGACATATGAGTTTTTTCTTTTATTTTCAGTGTTAAGTAAATTTTAACAACATTTCCTATGAATTAAATTAATATGAAATACGCTCTGGCATGAAAGGTCTTTTATACTGAACCTAAATTCTCCTCCAGATAATAATGCAAGAAAATGAAGAATGTACAAATATTTTTCTATCAAGGAGAGCTGGGTTATCAGACTAGAATTTATAATACTAGCCAACATAATTGGGTAAAATATTTTATATATATTTTCTTTGGCGTTTCACAGTCTTTCTTTCAAATCAACTTTTCAGTATATTTAGGCAGATAAAGTAGATGTCTAATAACCTCTGAAGGATACTAGTTCAGCATCTTTACTATTAGTCATCGAGTCTTCTCTTGCACGAACTGTCAGTAAAACTGATGTGCCAGTTCCAGTGATGATGCATCACTACTACCCTGTGGCGAAGCGACTAAGAAAAGACTATGACTCTTTCATGTGCTGTGCACAGAGATTATACGGTGAGGACATCATGGTGCCTCAGCGTTCACATTGCTGTTGGTCCAAGCCTGGACTTGCTGAAGTTTGTCCAAGGGAGGGGCTGACGACTAAGAATGGAGGTGACTTAGAGGGCTGGCGGCAGTACAGCAAAACTCAAATGAGAAGAAAGCTCCTTTGAGACTACCGAACGTATTCAAAAAAATCACTATTTAATGTTACTTTGATCACAGGACATCTAGTATTCACGAACGCATCTATAATCAATCTTTCGTGCAAAGAAGAGTGGGAGAGCTTTGCCAAAATAGGGTGCTGCTGTCATGGACTTTACAGAGAAAAGATATATTTGGGGGAGGAAGAAAGGCTCGTGGGTCAAACTCTCTCCCCATTAACATCGTACTCTCACGTCAAATGAGGCTGTTGCAGTCGCACAGGCTTCTCTTCAGATCAGGTACATCGTTTGCTTTTTATTAAAGACTTCTGTGGCGTGGAACATTTATGAGTTTCAGTCCAAATCTGAACTGTGACTAATTCTCGGCTATGCAACTTGTTCACTGAGTAAAATATGGGATGCCAACAACGACTCAGCAGTGTGTCAAGTGCAAGATGGGGCAAGTTCAGTGACAGATCTGCTGGTTCCTATTATCTATATGGGCAATTAAACATTTCCTGTGGAAACATCTCAGAAAGTACCGGTTGCATGTATATAGTATTTATAAGCAGCCTGTCAGAACTGGGGATCTTGCAACACAAATTTACAAATAAAATACTAAATACTCTTCTAACTGAGGTTTCACCCCATATCTCAGTACGCTGCTATATAGCTCATGTTGCTCTTATCCTGGCTTTTTTAATCTGTGGAAAATATTCAAGGAAAATAAGCTTCCTTATTCCTTAGGAATTCAAGACAGCTACATAGTTTCAGTCATGAAACAAAGACAAAGACAGCAAAAGGGTCTTTCTCCCCCACCTTCTGTGTCACAGGTTTAGCACGCACTGCCGAGCTCGGCATGCTCTCCCATGGCGTATATTGTGTGCTGATCTGTTGCTAGCTGATGTGCTGCTAACTGATCGGAATTTCAATCCAGTATAAACTACGTCAGCTTATGGGAGAAAGCCGTTAGTTGGAAGAAGAGATGAAGAAAAGAGGCTGATCAAACTTACTCTTAATTAGACTAAGAAAAGTTATGAAATATAGCATTACAGAAGATGATATGGAATGACTCTGGAGACCCAGGGCTGCCAGCATGTCCTAAAGCAATGTTAGATGTTCCTCAGAGGATTCATATTCAAACAATGTAAAACAACATTCTCGTTCTTTCCTGTGTTTGTGGGAGGACACAGAGGGTTGAAAAAGTAAATTACTACTGAAGGTGGATTATAACAAGCTGATTTAAAAAATATATAACGTAACCACAGACTTCTAGCACTGTCTGTGTAATGTTTACAGCATTTAGAAAATAACCACATTGGTGCTAGGTTGGTAAAAATAAGGGTTATGCATCTCAAAAACCAGTATATGGCAGGCATGCTTTCTACACAGGTGTATAACTGCAGGGGTCATAGTCCAGGCACACAGAGCTCCTGCTGACAACAAGCCAGAACCCTGCGTATGGGCATCCAGGGGGAAAGCATCCTTGAGGAAATGCGAGAAGCCTGCCAATGAATACATTTTGTTTTATCAGCAATTGTTAGTACTGCTTACTGAATGCAGTGCCTCACACTACATTACTGAGGGCTCAATGCTTATTTCTGAATAACAGCATTTAGGAACATTCCCACCAAAAATCTTAGCAATGTATGCTATACTATTAATGACATAGTAACTGTTTAAAACAATTATTAGGAAAAAAAAACAGTTCACTGGCACTGCCTGCACTTCAAGGTTACAGCTCTAGGACATGTTTTATTAGTATATTTTAAATATCTGCCCTCTTGATTCAAGGGCTGAGTTTTAATTTTCCTTGCTGTACAATTAAACATCATCACCCCCCCCCAAATAAAATCTAATAATTAATAAAAACAGAAGCAGTGGATAGCATAAATGATGTATCACTGAGGGAAAGGTCCCCAAGCCTGCAGAGCTTTAGCAGATTGCATCTAGGTCAGAGCTCTGGGAGTCTGCAAGCTTGCAAGCTAGACAGCCTGAGACTAGCGGCTTGTCCCAAACCTCAGTGGCTACAGAAATTATCCTATGGCTGACCCTGCCAGCTGGGGACAGGGCAGCTCTTCTCTCAGCTCGCATTTCGAGGAGTAGCGGGGTCCCCCACAGGACGAGGTGCTGCTATTATGGTCCCCGCATTGTCAGGCTTGAAAACCCTACTGACAGAAACAACTTCACTACAGCCCTTTTCATGTGTACAGTGAATACACAGCTAACTGATTAAAGTATCTGTTTATAATCTAATTATAAAATTTCAGGAGTTGTTGGATGGAGTATATTTTTCAATATTCAGATACATTTTTCTTTATCAAAACACTTGCTTTTAAATGACAATTTCAGGTACAGCAGGGGATGAAGACACAAAATAAGAAAAGCCAATATGTTGATAGTCTGAAGCATGGCTGTAGGTTCAGTACAACAGTAAATTCTTCCATGTAACAGGAGATTTTGAATATAAAGCCAAACCCCAGATTTCAGTCTTATCTTGCTCTCAGAAATATCTCCTGCTTTAAACTACAGTTTGCCAGCAGGGAGTCAGAGGATGATACTTCAGAACGCAGCCATCTTATATATTGTACTTAAGGTTGGATTAGGCTGCCTGTAGCAAGCAGTTCTGCAAGCCACTGCTTGAATCAAATTGTTGTTCCTTGTGACCCACAATCTGAACTCTAATTAAAAGAAAAAAGAAAAAAAAGAAAAAAAAGTAAAAACCAAACCCTCCTCACACTCTAGTGTTTCAAAAAAGAAGCACTGGATTGGTATAGAAGAAGTGTTGTTCACCTCAGGCCACATCATGAGAAAGAAGAAAGTCATTTTTTGCACAAAGCTGTCAAGAGGCAACCTCACTATGTAATTAGTATAAAGGCGAGGGCTGTAACAATCTCTTCTGAGATTGTAAGTCGTAACATGAATTTGCCCCAGATGAAAATTAAAATTCAGCAGTACATCCTGGATCTCTCTCCCAACCTCAACTGATTGGCAACCACAGTTTTAGCAACATGGGGGGTCCCCTGGCTTTCAAGAGCAGGGTCCAAATTTTTGACCATTTCACAGAACGTGTCTCATGACTCACCAGTTGCACTCTGACTAATTGGCAGAGGGCTCTGGCAGAACCAGAAAACTGTTTATGCATCATTCAAACGACTTTGTTATTCATCATGCAAAAAGTACTTTTTTTTTCCTTTCTCCTTGAGGAACAGCATATTTACTTAGCCAAGCATTAAAAGTGTTAGGCAACCCTGAGAATGAAACCTGGGAGTGAATGGTAGGCAATGAACCTTTTAGCAGATTTTTCTTCCAAAGCACCACTCCCTTTTTGCTCTGCCTCCCCCGGGCATGTGTTCTTCCAGCACAAACCTGGCAGCTGATCGATGCACTGAGCACGCACGGGAATGCGCAGGGCACGCTTTCCAATTTTCCATTTCACTATCTCTACAGTTTGCAAGGTTCCTTTTTGGAAAAAAAAAAAAAAGTAGTGGCCGAGTCAATTTTTCATATTAAATTAGGCTTAAGTTCTACAGAGGATGACAAAATCTTCAGAGTCCTAGTATCTTCAAGGTCCTAGGGTTTCAGTGACAAGGTTTCTTTTTGTAAAACTCTCTAAGGAGGCATCTAAGGAGACATTGTCTCCTCCAGAATCTTTTAGATGTATTGTAAACTCCTTAAAAAATTCTCATCATCCAGTACACCTGTGACATTCAAAAGCAAATAAATAAGGTGAAAATTCTGTATTTTTTTTTAAGCAAACTTTCTATTTATGGAAACCTTTTTTAGAAGAATCAGTAGAGGTTTAAAGCTCGAGAGAGAAACCAGTGAAATAATAACTGGAGTCTGTAATATTAATTACCAGATGTAAGCATGAGTATTTCCAGTTTAAAATAAAATAAAATGAAAGCAGCATACAGAAAACACATACTGCAATTGGATTTTCAATTCACTACAGATAGCCTCTTGAAAAATGAAACGACTATTTTTAGCATGATGATTGATTAGTGTTACCATAGCAATAAGAAACTCTTACAAGAACAGGTTAGAATCTAAGTAAGCCAAAACACTTGCCAAAGTCTTAAAGAGACAGTTGAACACATACGGTGTTTTATAATCAAATTATGGAGTGGACTGTAAAAATAACCTCTGCATAGTAATTACATCTGAGGTGGCTGAAGGAGTTACTACAGTTGCCAGTATATACAGCGGACAGAGGGTAACCAAACAAAGTTTCTTCACCTTCTGTAACCTGTTCTGTATGAGTGAGTGTATTTTATCAATATCATTTTAGCTCATTTCATTTTCCATTTGGTTTCTTTCTGCAGAATGTTCAAAGAACTGCTAGAGACCTCATCGTTGCAGTTCACTTCTCCATGCTCCTCGTGAATACTAATCCTCAATCCTTGGAAGCTATTTTGGTACTGTAAAAATTAATACCACCTTTTTTAAGCAGCAGAGGCATATCCCCCTAAATCCTAACCTTAAGGCTTGGGGAAGCAGACACTTCATGGAAACGTTCTCTCTGACCTCCCACGACTTTTCAGGCTGACAATTTTTTTTTATGGTCACATACATATTCTTTTGGCAACACACTTAGAGCTGAATCCTGCAAGGAGGCACCTCTTGGTGTGGTGCAATGTGAGGCCTCGGTCTGAAGACCATGGTCACTGATAGAGTGAAGGGAGATTGGCCAAGCAAAATTTCATTTTTTAAAATAATGTTAACTTTTAAATACCACACTCTTTGAATTCCAAACATTTTAGATATTGTTTTAGGGTAAGAGCACATCAGTGAGGTTCAGAACCTGGGAAGGCACGTGGAGTCCCTACTTCTCGTTACTGCGCAGGGGGAAGAGGAGGGTCGGCAGATCTGCTGAGGCAGGAGGCAAAGCCCATCCTCCCCACTCACCATGGGGGCAAGGAGGCAGAAGATGCGCTGTCCCCGGGAGTAACAGGGGACGTTTATTAAAGCAGAAGGAGGGATAGAGTGCGAGGAAGGATGTAACATGGGAGACTGCCGATGCCGCTGGAACACGGTGCGGCGCCGGAACGGGACAGAGTGCAGAGGCCTGGATGTGGGAGAAAGTCAAAAGCCTGTGAGTGTGTGGACAAGCAAGATGAAGTCTCCACAGTTCGTATACAAGAAGATACACGAAGATACTACAGGAAAATACAGGATAATGTTGCTAGAGCAAATTCTGAATTACGCATTTCCTTCAGCTATTTACAGTATTTAGATTGTTTCTTTCACAGAATAGTCAAAGTTTTTTGAGAAACAGTCTCAGTATTATTGACTTCCTTCCGAATACTCTGGATAGCACTGTGTGTGAACACAGAGCTATTTGATACAGACCACTTGCAGCACAAGTTGGCATTAATCAGAATGACAAAGTTTTAATAAAATAGAGGGAAAGGGCTGGGCAGGGTAATGGCAGAACTTGGAATATGTGACTCACGAAAGGGAGGAGAATTTGGAAAGCAAGATAAGCACAGGAAGGTGGCAAAGAGCAGAAAAGTGCCATTGAGAGGAAAGAGCAGAAACAATGCAAAAAAAAAAAAAAAGCTTTGAAAAAAGCAAGGGAGTTGGACTCAAATAAACAAGTTCAGGAAGAAAACCACTATTTGTATTACAAACAATAACATGAAGATGAAACAGTCAACTAACATGTTGCCTCTAATATGTTAACTCAGCACTGTTATCTCTGGTTTTGCCTTCCGTTAGGATCTTCTCTGATGCATGGGAAGAGCAATCTGTTTACTGAGGAAGAATGGAAGTGAGAAGTAGCATGCACAAGTGAAAATGGCAGTCTCATGAATCAATGGAGGCATTTGGATTGTTTTATAATAAGCCTGTGGTAGAAAAAAATTCTCAGAAGCAGTTTGATTTTGTAAAGAAAAGGATGAGATGATTAAATTGGATTAATTTATTAAATTAGAATATAGGTATGTTATTTTCTAAACATATAGTCTTTGTTTCTTATAAATGCTACCAAGGTCCTTTCTTTGCCTAACATCTCTAAAGCAGCCAATCTGCATTTTACTACAGTAATGTCACCAGTTAGCCTCTGCTCTGAGCCTCTGCTCTGGTAGTTACTTCATATTAGGGTCCAATCTCGGAATACATTTTTGATGCAGACCCCTCATATGCTGACTTGGAGAAAAGTTTTTGCACTGAGCTCAAGACTGATGGGTTGCATCCAAATTTCAAGCAGTGGTAATCAGATAAAGAGAACACAGGAAAAAATCTTACAAATTCCTTGCAATGTTTATCTGAAGCAATTCTTTTTCTTTCTCCTCAAGTCTATCATCTGATGATAAAAATAACAATCACAAAAGCACATAACATGCCTGTTCTCAAAGCAATCAGAAAACAGTAGGTCAATAATGGAACATTTAGCAACTATCACATACCAGATGAAATGTGTGTTTGCTTCAGTCATTCCTTGTAGAAGAATGAGTGTCTTTGTGATGCATCATCAAAGGAATCATTGTCTCCTGCTTTCTGCTCCTAACTCTTTCTCATAAATATTCTGAATTTACACCCTATTCCTAAGTTAATATGAACCATTGGCAGGTTGAAAGAATTCTTTTATTTCCTGCAGACAGTAAAACATTCTGGTTTTGGTCTGTATCTTGCTTTATATACTCCTAATAGTGGAACTAACAATTGGCCATTGATTATACATAAGAGAGTAAAAATTGTTTTTAACTGTTTTTAAATTCCAGTCTGAGAACTGAAATATCGCTGAAAAACACTGGAACTATCAGTTCCAGATCAGACAGCAAAAATATTTGAAATTATCCCTGGTAAACACTTGAACTCCATCTTCAAACTCAGAACAGTTTGCTTGAATGTTGTTTGTATTTTTCCTAATCTCTTTGTACTCCACCTTGATAGCTAAACTTTGTTACACTCATTTTCAGTGTACTTTGATCTTAAGAATTTTGGTTTGTACCCTGGTTGAGTCAGCTTATGATCTGATTATTTGTTTGCTTGCGGCTCCTCTCTTGTCCAGAATCTCAGCTGTCACTCGAACAGGTCAAATGAGTATTTGTTCTGTGCTGCTTACTGTCTACCAACATCCCAGTGCAGGTACAGAAACTTAGTTCTGTGTAACTTTTTTTTTTTTTTTTTTTTTTTCATTTGGTTTGCAATAGAGACAGGTTTGTTTTCTAGTTAATTATTTCTAACTTAACTGGACAACCTCAGGAAAGAAAAATAAGAAAGTGTCCTGAGAGTTCGCTCATTCTTGTTCACATACATAAAGATACCCTAAACATTTTACTCTAAAGATATATTTGCAAATGCTGCAATAAGCTGACACACAGGTGCTTGCTGATAGCTGAGGTATCTTTCCTCCATTTCCCTTGCAGGAAAGGTTCCAGGAAAGGAATTCTTTGTAAAACCCGGCAGCTGGCAACACCAGTTCCCCAAGAGCCCCTGTAGATTGACAGGAGGCACTCACCAGTACTTAAGTCCTCTAATCACTCCTGCAGCAAAGAGTCCCTAGGAGCTAATTCTATAGGGCTGCCTTTCACCTGGACCCCAGATACAACATCCAAAATTTATGAGCTTAGCTCAAACCTAATTACAACATTAACTGAGCTTATAAGTATAAATTAAACATTTGTTTTAACAAGCTATCTGGTCAAGTTTCTAATTACAAGATTAAAAATGAAGCAACTCTTGTGCTAAGTTTAAGAGTCAGATTAATAATTACACTTTTTCATGTACAGTACTTAAGTAATGCCCCAGCCATTAAAACAAAAACTTGAACTTTATAGCAGTATCTTATTTTCTAAAAGGTTATCCCCAAATCTGGACCTTTCTTTTGGCTTGAGCTCTAAAAGTAGGGCTTTTGCACTTCCTCCTCCCTCTCAATGTTAGAAAGAAGCCTGCAAGGATTAGCTCAAGGTTTGATATTCAAAAATTTGGGATATTACCCATGTCTCACCTGATAGAGACCTTTTGTATGGCAGTTTTAACAAGGTTCTCCACAGACAGCATAGTACACACTTTAAAATGCTCTCTCAACATTGCAATGTTTCATATACTGCACACCACAAAAACCATTGCTTGTACAATAGTTCTGTTACACTCATTGCTTTCCATTTATTAATACAGTTATCAGACTTGGTAGTAGACCAAGCAGTCATCTCCTGTTTGCTGTCAAATTCAGGTGTTTGCTGTGAAATGCTTGTCTGCTGTGAAAGCAGATACCATCAAAACTGAACCCAGATTATAGAGCACTAACATCATAACACTCTGATTTCCATTCCTGTTTTCATGCATCCAAGGCACTCCTACTTTTTACCCTATCCCAGAAAACAGTATTCTAGAAATTATTTTCAATGCCTACTGAGGTCACCTTCTTAGACTGTCTCACAATATCAGGTCCTTAAGAAGGTCGTATTTATGAAATCCGTAACATTTCACAAGAAGACCATATTTAATAAATTACTCTGCGTGAAATCACTGAATTCTGATGTTGTGCTTGAATACTGTTTCTCACCAGTCTTTATATTTTACAATAGAAAAACCTTAATACTATCACCAAGCTTCAGTCTGTTGTCCACATCCTCTTCCCAATCGCCAATATACACTAAAATAACCCTACTGGGCCTTGAAGTTTTACACTCTGTATTCAGTGTGCAACTTGAAAGATCAGAAAGGTTTGATTTCTCTCCCCTAGCTGTATGTACTTGACTCTATAAGATTATGCTTTTTTAATCCAATTATTGGCCTACCTTTAGAATCAGTTTTCCTTGAAATGAGGCTCAATTTAATTCTTACGATGTCCCTCAGACCCTCTAGAGTGAATTTACTATCTTTAGAAAAAGTGTTTCCAAGTGATCTTACATATTTTTGGCAGTATCTGTGCTGTTTCGTACCTTCTTTCAGAAGTCTCTAATGAATACAGCAAATCAAAATTCAGAGAAATATTCCAGACAAGCGTAGGAATTATTCCCAATGGTATATTTAGCATTTTTGTTCTAGATTCAACAGCTTGAGGCAGAGATGCTTTTTTCATTTTCTCTTGAAAATCCTTTCATAGCCTAGCAGCTTCATTAAAATATATTTTAGATTTTTATCTGAAATACAATTTCCTTAATTTCACCCAAATATGTATTTCCTTGCACCATGGTGAATAATCAGTGTCCAGCTCCCATAGGCAGTGTATTGCCACTTAGCGACTGTTTTGTCTACCTTCTACATTCGTAGACCAATTTAATTCTTCTTTCCAAGTCTCTTCAATGCTGCAATGGTATTTTTGCTGATGTTCTTGAACATCTCACTAATTTTATCCCTTCTGCGGACCTTCACTGAAATGTGTTCCAGCTCATCAGATTAAATGCAGACCACCTCATGATTTAAATTTCTGGGTACTGCATTATTCTTTGGTGTTGACAATGTCTCAGGTATTGTGTTTCAAATTCAGACATAATTTTCTGTCCACTACCACCCCCTTCAGCATTCTTAACTGTCTCTTTCAGTAAGTTTCTTTGTTTTGGCTTATCTTTCTCCTAATGTATTCACTTCTCACATCTGAGTAATTTACTACAGTTCTGCTTCTCCATTTGTTGCCATAATATATTCCTTAGCCAATCTATACTAAAAACACAATTTAGATTTTGCATAATATAAACTTGATCCAAAGAAAATCATATTTAGTTTAGCCTCTGTATGGCGATATTTTTTAGTTCTCTAAAGGTTTTTCCTTTTCCTTCAAACCCTGTATGTTGAAAATGTAAACAGTTAATGAAAAAAAATCAGAATAGAAAACAAAGTGCAAGTAATAGACACCACTGCTACACAGCACATCACCTTCTCCTTCTAAAATTAGACCTGTTATCAAAGGGTAAAACCATAATGAATGTAAATTCTGATAGGCCCTACTGAAGATGGTATCTCACAATAATAGCTGAGAATCTGTCCTCTCCTTACTGCTGTCCATTATAGGACATAAGGGTTTCCCCTGATAATTAAAGGAATTTTACATATGAAACAATGCAGAATATATAACAGATATCTACAGTACATATTGGAAAGCAGGGTGGGGTACTTCAGCTATTCAAACCTGGTCATCACATTTTCAACTCTAAGTCTCCAGCTCTGAAATCTGAGCCTTTGAATCACTTTGTCTCTTCCACATTTATCACATAAGAATCTTTTCTCTCTCTTTATTCCTTACTGGTTTTAAAAAACTGCACAAACATTTTGAACATAGTAGAATTAACAAAATGAATAGATTATGTCTCATCTGTAGACAGAAGTTCAATCTAAGTCAAGGCTGGAGTTTCTGAAACAACCCTTTACCTGGAACTTCCTCGTCATCTTCCAAAGGTTGCTGAAAACTCAGGCCACCAGTACATGTAAAATATTTTTTTTCATGATTTATGCACTATATTTTGCCATAGTTCTGTTAGAGGGAATAGTTCTTTTTCCTGGGAACCAGGCCCAGATTATATTTAATTCTGTCTACAGATTGTACAGTTTCCCAGATGAACATTTTATAAGTTAATAAAACAATAAATAAAACAAAATCTGTTCTTATGTCTCCAAGTAATAACTAGAGCCTTATAAGCCTTGCCCCTTTTTATAGAAGTTTCTCTTTGTTACAGTTATTGACTAAACAATGTATTAAATTCTTTTAAAATGATTTTAAAAGTAAATAATTTATAGGATTCCCACAGAAATAGTTTGAAGTTAACCTTAAACTTCTTAAACAAATAGATGAAAAGTTCTACTACTGAATGCACTATTTATGACATTATGAAGGAATCAGTTTGGATTCCAGTACTATATTTTACATAATTATTGCACTCTTAGCATTAAAAGAGGAAGAAAAACTTACTGTGTATTCTGATTTCCAGTTGTCCATTTGTATGATGAGGGAATGATGAGGGAAAAGGAAAAAAAAAAAAAAGAAAAAAAGAAAAGAAATGTGAAACAAAACAATGATGCAAGATCCTTACAGTAAACACACAATAATAATCAGAATATTTGTGTCAGCTGATCTGCTGATTTACATTTAACTAAAGTCTATGGGACAATAAAGGGTATCAGTCACCACAGAATCTAAGCACTTGATGTTTTCTCTGCAAAGAGGAAATTGCATGGAAAAAAGACTCCGTTTTTTACCTACTTTCATTATTTGTCTATAATCATTATTTTCTGATAGCAATCAATACGAGAAGGAAAGATACATGCAGTTCAACAAGAGTTGAAAAAGAAGAAATCGCCTGGAAAAACGACTCCAGTTTTTACCTATTTGCTTTTTTTTTTTTTTTTTTTTTTGGTCTATAATCTTTATTTTCTGATAGCAATGAGCATGAGAAGGAAAGATATATGCAGTTCAACAGAAGTTGTAAGTATTCCTTAATATCTATGGCTCAGTATGTTACTTGAAGCTTTTGAAGATAAGCTTAGCTACTCAAAAAGGAAGACAGTTTTCATTTCTGCTTTATTTCTTACCTGTGATTGTATAAGGATAGTAATTCCAAGCCTTCTCTGTAACATAAAATATTTTGGGAACAACTGCTCTAGCCCAGCTAGGTAGTTTGCTGAAAATAAAAAGAAAATATAAAATTAGAACTTGTTTTGACTTACAAGAACTATAGAAAAAAAGATACTTGCCAAACAGGCTCACAGTTTGACAAGCATTTCACAGGACACAGCAATACTAAGACTCCACAACAGTATCTTTATCTCATGAATATACATCTCTGTCTCTGTTTCCTGCACAAGTATCTACGAAACCAAGTATGTGTCTTACCCCCTCAAAACGATCAATATGTTACCAGTGCAGTGACCTCTGATAAGAAGCAAAATGCCAGTTTCAAGGATTTATGGACTCAAACCTCTGGTTATGGAGAACTCAGCAGGTGAAACGATGCAAGGTGTCCCTATGTTAGAGCACTCCTCGCCACAAGGAGGCAATCTCTACCAAGAGGTCTTGAGTTAGTGCTTGATGCCAGCCTGCTTTGACTTTGATTCCATTATTTCTCCCCAGGGAATTTCTTCCTTGCTAGCACACAAACTTTTATGTTCAACTAACCCAAAACCTGAGGAGGTATTTTTTTCCCATACTACCAACACCATATCTTGATTATTAAGCTTTTATATTAAAAATAACACATTTCTCAAAACACCTCTGTGAGGCTGTCACATAGTATTAGTCCCGTTTTGCTGATATTGGAAATGTAAACCACAGAAGCAAAGAGAATTACTGGTACTGATGTCCTAACTCAGAGCGCAGTGCAATGGTACAGCGGCCGCAGATTAAGAATGAAAAGACATGGAGATGGATACATCACATGGTAAGATCATTAAAGGGTAATTAAAATCGTGTTAGTCAGGCCAAGCGCAGAGCAACCATCCAGCCTAAAACAGGATCTTAACTGAAGTAGACTTTCAAACTTCAAATTTCCAAGTTGTTGTATGTTCCAACATTTGCAACAGTTAGATAACTGCATAGCCAGAAAGTAAAATAACTCTCCAAAATTTCTGGGGAAAATAGAGTTTGGATTATTAAGGTTTATTTAACCATAATCTAGCTACGTATAAATATTGTATTTGACCAGAGACAAAATGCAGACATTAGCATATTATCAAAAAATTCAAGCTCAAGTGCGTTGACTTCTGCTCTTTGATGGCATTGCTCAAAGCCGGGTTCTTCTCTTTACACAAACCTTTCTTGTGTACAGTCTCTTAAACAACATTTTGTATACTGTGTATCAAACTTCATTGTATCAGATATTTTTAATGTTTATTTTGCCAGTCTCATGTCGCTTTCTCTGCTCCTTCCTTTATCCCTGCTAGACTTCACACTCTCTGATGCCTAAATATTAAGTACCCACAGATGAAGACTTCCAACTTCTGAGACCATACTCCAGCAAGAGAGAAGAGGCAGTAAGCGATTCTGAACTTTACAAAGGCTGACCCTAACAGTAGAAAATTTTACTAGTAATATCCTTGTTAATATACAACTGCCCATTTTGCAATTATTAGAGAATTTGCCAGTCTACCTGTCCTTGCTGGCACAGCATATCTGCAAAATGAATAATTTTATGGGCAAAACACACATGACACTCTGTTCACAGTCATGAATGCAGAATAATTCCTTTGAGGGTCCTTTCAAGAAAGAATGCTGAAACATAATATTTTCAGTTCAACAGTGTATGTATTTGTGGATCACATTCTCGTTTGGTTTATTTCTTCCTTCCCTAGATGAAGTTCAGTCTTCCAGCATGAAAGAAGGAAGTGTTTCTTAAAGGCATTCCAGCTGGACCCACTGGTAAACAAGACCCATTTTAAGAAATAAAATATTATCAGGCAAGAAAAGATAAATGAAAATAATGCACAAATCTTTCCAAGAAACCACTACTGAAATACAAACTTGGCTCTGATTTCTTCAGGACAGTTCAAAGAACTCCAACACATGAATGTAACAGGAGCAGTTTTCGATACTTAAAGCCATAAGACTGCAAATCGTTGCTTGTCCTGAACAGTAATGGAGGTATAAATATCATTAATTTTACTAAACTTATGTAGGCACTGATGACAGCAGCTCATTTATTGTTCATGAGCACGTTTCAAAACAGCCAGAATAGCCGCTCACAGCTGTGTGAAGCTGTCCAAGCCCATATGTTGCTGGTCTCCCCACAGTGACATTCCTGCAGCATTTGTGGTAGATTGGTGTCACAAGGTGTCCTATGGGTGGCTACAGAAACAAAGCAGACCTCCTGAAAAGCATGTGGGCACAACTTTAAAGCCCAGCTGCTTGCACATCATGTAAAAATTGTAACAGAATAAAAATGGGATATTTGGGCCAAGATCAGCTGTGCAAGCAGAGAAGGATGGCTGTTCCTGCCACTTCAAAGCCAAGACTGCTAAGCCAATAAACAGTTTCTTTACCTTTCTATCCATGAATTTAATCACAAGAAAGTTATTTATTTTAAACTCATGACTGGAAAGGTAAAGAATAAGGGAAATCAAGGCTTGTTAAAGCAGGGAAGAGAGATGGAGGGAAAAGTGTACACTCTACCTAACGTATGTGCTACTTTCCTCGGATTTGGCAAAGTCTTGCGGAGCTGCTGGTTCTCCATGAGATCTCCATCCTCCAAGCCCTCCTTGCTTTATTGAACTTGATGTTTTTTCTGGAGTCCTTTCATCCAGACACCATGCAGTGTTCAATATAGCTTGTGGGAAGGGCTGAGGTTATCCAGCTCAACACTGTATCAAGAGAGCTAGCCATAGTTTCATATTTTTCATTGGTTGTGTTCGCTGAAGGTACTTTTAGTGGGGACTTCTGTAGTTCTGTAGCACGAGGGCAATTTAGACCAGGAAGTGCATGAACACTTTACCTCTGAATTCATTCTGTTCGGCTTGTAGGATCTGGAACATTTGTTAAAAGCTGAGGATTCTGAAAATGTCTATTTAAATAGCAGAGTTTCCTGCTGTGACCCCAATGGTCATTGCTGCAGAAACAAGCAGTAATAGACAGTATTTGTATCAGTACATCTGCAGATGCATTACACCAACGGTAACACATCGTGCAGTGTGTACTTGAGATAAGCTCCTACACAGTCGTACGGGGGATTGTTTCATTTGAATAGCATAAACTCAAGGTTTCTGAAGGCACTCACAACAGACTCTTACAAGAAGGCTCTTACGAAGGGACTGAGTGTAAGTCAGGCAAAGAGGTGTTATAAGGAGGTAAGTTTTACCTGTAAAATGTCACTGCATGGATCAGTTCTGACACCTGCGAAGTCAGAGGTTCAACTAACTATCAGTCCTAAAACAATGACACCATTCTGCTAACAGCAGAAAAAAATGCATTATATTCCCTCATAAAAAAAAATGTTATAAATACAAATTTAAGTTTCTGCTGAAACATAATGGATAGATAATGGATAGATATAAGGGTTTTAGCCTCATAATACAGACCTGAAATAAATTGAAAATCAAAATTTTTTTAAAATACTTTTGCAGTGACCTGATAGAGAAAAGAACAATGAGCTGTATGCAGCTCATTTGCATGCAGTTGCATATAGATTATTACTTCTTATTTAATAAAATATTTCTTTGTCATAAACACGTTATGCTTAGGTCTTGTAAAGGTGTGCAGTAAGGAGCAAACACGCAGGCTGTCCTTGAATGGTCAGTATAATGACCACACGTAATTGTATTTGCTCTCTTAGGACATAGAGGGTGTCAGAGAGTGCAAACAAGAAACAGAGCCACATATCTCTACACCTAGTTACTGAATAGGACTGGCCCAGAACGAAGGGTAAAATGGAAACTATGCATCTGCTAGGGAGCTTTGGTGCACTAGGAGGGGAGGGCTGAGCATCAAAGATGAGGAGTTCAGTTTTGGCTGACTACTCTGCAATCCTTAATCCCTCTCATTTTTTTTTTTTTCAGATTTTCCTGAAAGAACAAATGTATTTTTTTGCAGACATTACTAATTCATTTGTCACTCACGAAAGAAGATTAAATTAAATCAGTCTTTACAGGAGCTGTCATTTCTACCACTTGAATCTATTTTTTCTTTTCTATTAGGATTCTTCTAAAATGGAGTTCATTTTAAATAAGCAAGCACTGTAAAATCACACTGTAACATTGTAATATTTTATCTCTCCAATTCAGCTAGCCTAATAACTGTATTTTGACCCTTTATTTCTTACAGCTTGTAAAAGCCTGGTATTTTGAAATTATTTGATTATAAATCAATATTACTTTTAAAATTCAATTTTTATTCTCATTATCAGACATTGGCTCTAATGCATTTGTGATTTTTTTAATATATACTTTATGTTATTATCAGTTTAGTTCTGTTTATATTCAGCCAGTGATGGGTTGTAAACTGAAATCACTGTGGTATCACAATTCAAAGATCATATAAAACCAAAGCTAGCAAAGCGAGTGAGTGTATCAAGGCAGCAGGCCCTGCAAGAAGAAAAGATGCTGGAAAGAACTGTACTGGTGTAAGGATTCCTGTTCCCCAAGGAAGAAACGATTCGAGGAAAACGTTTCCAGCACTGTGTATGGCAGCCAGGACCCTGAGTGCAGTTGTCCAGAGAGACTCTGGCCTCCCAGCAGAAGACATAGCTGCCTCAACTCTTGCTGATCCTCTGCCCAAAGCCTGAATAGTACTGCAACATCTGGTGGTATTGTGACACCAAGAACAGAATAATGAAAGATTCGGATGGCAAATTTGGTGATGATTACCGCAAAATATTTATAATCTATCATTAAACTGAGTAAGTCTGTCTTCAAACTTTAGCTTTAGATGAACTTCCTAAGTTGCTGTAAGCAAATGGGTCTTTGTCAATGTTTGTACCTGTTTTGGGGTATCAGACCCTTTGGTCCACTGCCTGCACTACCAGAAACAGAACGTTTCCCACGTGTTTCTTGCACATACTTTCTAGGACACAGCCATTGTAGATATTCTGAATTACTCCTAAGTGGTAATTCTGAATTCTTTCATCAGTGCCTAATGCCTTCTCTCTTTTTAGCATGAAGGAAAGAAATATCCAGAAACATCTGGGAGCTCTACAACGGGAACACATTTATTGATTTTTCCTTGCCTTATATCTAGTCTGTGAGAAAACAGGGTTACAAACACAATAACATTAAATGTTGGAGAAAGATACAATATTGAGCTGTGTGTGAGTGTGTGTGTATGTGCGCACATGTGCACTATTACCGGTGATTCAATTTAGCTTGAGTAAAGGTTAGATATGTCAGGAGCGCATTGGAGGAATAACTTGCAATGTAGAAGAAACAGCCATAGTGTTTCTATGCCCACTGCTGAAGGCTGAAGAGTATAAATGCTTAATAAAAGGAATAAAAGGCCCAGGGGAATAGAAGAACATCAGAAAAATAGCCGTATTCAATTAGATCAGCAGTAATAAAAATGGCAACAGATTGAGCAATATATTTCATAGGACATAAATACATATATGTTTTAAAACATCTCTGGCCTTTCGGTGTGGAACCATTGACCCTCAGCAATATAATTTCACCATAGAAAGAGACACATATTTCACTTTAAGAGATTACAGGACTTTTGGGAAACAAAAGCAATTTTTTCCATCATGTCTTTAAGTCTGTGATTTTGGTACAGAAAGTCATCATTGTGCAAGCCTGATGGTCATTCATAACGTCAATTCACTTTACTGAAGTCACCAAAAATAGGGTAGTGGCCTTGTAAAATTATTATGAAGTGAGACTCTCACTGTATCAAGACCCAGAAGGCTCACTGCTACCCTAAGAAATTCTCTTAAGTATGAACTAGAATGAACTGTTCTGAGTTTCTTTAATTTCAGTGCACTTATTCTGTGCTAACCTACAAGCTGCAGATGCTGATCTAGGAATTTTGATTCTAGCATGTTGAATCAATGAATTATTTTTCAAATACTTAAAAAATAATCATCGTGATTTTACTGTCAAGAAAAAAAAATGAGATCCCAAAACAGTTAAGGATTACAACCCTGACTGGTTATTTATCTTCAAGTTTTAAATGAGGTATAGGTAGGGAGACCATTCAGGTTAACTGAAGTTAATCAGCATTAGTGGTGTTTAGTACTTCCAGAAATCAGACACTACTAAACTCACTTAAGTAATTAATATGTAGAATACTCTAAAAGAATGGACAACTAATCTCTCTACTTCAAGTAATAGTTTTATCCTATCTTCCTTCCTTCTGCAGCTGCTAGGAAGTGGCATGTGTTCATGGGAACAAGTTTTATTTGAAACAGAAAGGCTATTGCGTGAAAGGGATATTCCTTGCAAATTATTATTACTGCCAATGCTGAGAGAAACAGTTTTCGTGTACTTGCCTGTTGAGATAGACTCGTTTTTCTGTTAGCTGACCATTGCCATAATTTGGATCTTCATAGGGTTCATTCTGCACCACCTCCACACCTTCACCTCGGTCACTCTGCTCATGGCTATGCTTGCTTATCATGTACAGCTGCCCAATTCTGTACTGCAAAGCAAAATCAAGAACAATGTAACAGCTTTGTGCAATACATGAGTATTCAAAAGCCAATGTCATACAATGATATAGGACTATCATAGAATCATAGAGTCAGTAAGGTTGGAAGGGACCTCTAGAGATCATCTAGTCCAACCTCCCCGCTCAGCAGGGTCACCTAGAGCATGTTAAGATAGGGTTGCATCGAGGCGCACCTTGAGTATCTCCAGAGAAGGAGACTCCACCACCTCTCTGGGCAACCTCTTCCAGTGCTCCGTCACTCTCACAGTGAAGACATTCCCCCTCACGGTCAGGAGGAACTTCCTGTGCTTCAGTTTCTGCCCGTTGCCTCTTGTCCTGTCACATGGGACAACTGAAAAGAGTTTGTCCCCGACCCTTGACACCCTCCCTTCAGGTACTTGCAGACATTGGTAAGATCCCCCCTCAGTCTTCTCTTCCCCAGGCTGAAGAGGCCCAGCTCTCGCAGCTGTTCCTCATAGGGCAGATGCTCCAGCCCTCTGATCATCTTCATAGCCCTACGCTGGACTCTCTCCAGTAGATCCATATCTCTTTTGTACTGGGGAGCCAAGAACTGGACGCAGTACTCGAGATGAGGCCTCACCAGGGCAGGATCACCTCCCTCGACCTGCTGGCAACACTCTTCCTAATGCACCCCAGGATACCATTGCCCTTTCTTGGCCCCAAGGGTACATATGTGCAAGTAAAAGATAGTTTGAGGGGGAAAAACAGTATTTTGAAACCTCGTTTAGACTTATGAGCCCAGGTCTTCTCATTATCTTATTAGTTTAAGTCCAAGGCAACACTAGTGCAAAAAATAACAAAAGCCATGTGCACACAGATGTATAGAAACAGGCCGGTCACAAATTAAGAATAAATAAATAATTAAGCTACCGCATCCACACGATGACATGCAAGAGGGCTATTGGTAGGTAACATCTAAAAACTCTGTGTTAGACAGAATTTTTCTGTCATGCCGACACGGTGCCAAATACTGGAGCGGAGCCCTGCAAGCAGATTCAGCCGAGCTATTGCCGATTCACAGAAACAGGGGCCTCAACGCTTAGAAAACACAGGTTGACTCCCAGTCCTTAGAACAAGAAGTTTGAGAAGAATGATTAGCAATATTATTAAACTAACTTTGAGCACTTAAATGATTCTTTTTATATAGATTCTCAGGTTACTTAGGAATCCCAAACCCAGGATGGTTAATCCAAAGTTGCTATTATAGAAAAATAAATTGTACCGACAAGAGCCTTTTTTTGTCGGTATATCTACTGCTATATTAGGGTTTTGGCCTCCATAGAAATGTAACAAAAAGCACATCCCTAGCACCTTCATTGGAAAAGATTTCAAGAGCAAAACTGTCCTATCCCATACATTTTCCAGTCTGGGATTTTATTCTCATTTAAGTCCCTTCCAAATTCTTGTGTCATTCTTGCAACAAAACTGTCCTTTGACATAACCAGTTTTCGCCATTTGGATTCATCTCTACCCCAAAGTAATATATTTAGGCATTTACATGCTAATCACTTCAATCACATCAATCACTTCAAATACAAAGAAGCAAACACAAAAGCCTAATGACAATCTGACCTCAGGAAAAAACTCCATGAGATTCTCATAGTTATTACATATTGTAATCAACAATTCTACCATCATAAAAAACTAAAATCCCAAATCAAAAGAGCAATTAGCTCAAAAAAAAAAAAAATCACAGGCCTTATTAACAGCTGTGAACAAGACAGTCCTAGCAAACAGGACCATGAGGAATAGGGCTGTGGAGGGTTCCTGGCCTGGAGCCCTATTTCATTCCCCCGCAGCAGACAAGCCACAACAGATGAGACGCGCAGGGCACACACTGTGCAGAACCACTGGCCTGGGGAGCAGGGATTTCCCTCCGCGTACCCGCCGACTGTGCAGAACGGCGTACAACCGCTCCTCCTTCCCTGAGCTTCACGCTACAGACACTACAGCAGTGAAGCAAATGATTCCTATCAAGCGTCTTTCAGCTGATAATCTCAAAATACTAAAAAATGCCTCAAGTATATAAAAAGGTTCCTTAAGGGCAAAAGGGTGCTGTAGGGGAGGGACAATGTACCTTGGACCTATTTTCTTTTCCTCTAACCTAATTAGACAATTTCAGTGGATTATTTTCCATTAGCTTTCTTTAAACACCTCCTCAGCCTTAAGAACATAAACCACTCTTAAACCTGTTAGAATTAGTAGAGAGAAGGAGGACTAGGGGGAAAAAACAGACAGTTGTCATAAAATTATTGAGTAACACACTGGTCAACTCAATTAATTGTGAAAACATGACTCCTGCAACATCTCTGCATAAGTTCTGGCAAGGCAACTTAAGAGCTGCCTGGAAATGTCAGTTATGCATATAATATTTCTTCCTCTCCTTTCTCCTCGTAACTGGAGAGAACTGATGGCCTCTTTTTCTCTTAGACTCATCACTCTTTCTCTTCACATCCCACATAACTCTGGAGAATCTACTCTCTCAATACGTGGAAGGGCTCCTAAGACATCCACTAGAATGGTAAGTAGAAGAACGTGACTTGAGCAATCAGATGTCAGCACTATCTCCTTCCCATATGCTCAGCTTTCTCATCTCCATTATCTTTTTCATCCAAAATGTCCCCATTTCAGAGATGATCCCTAAAATTATTTTTCCTGCTAATCTAGTTATCTTGATCTCTACTGAGATATGTATCTTCCTCCTTCTAATTATATTTAAACATTTTGTCCTAATCTTCAAGTCTCTAAAGAGCTCTAATTTTCACGCATCTACTTTAAATAGTTACATGAAGACTTGCTTTCTTTCCTTCACTAATAATAACACAGGCAAGGCAAAGTTTATAGATAGAGGTAGTATATTTCATTAGACCATCTAGTACAGCTGGAAAAAGCAGACAAACTTTCAGTTACGTGAAGCTGTTTTTCAGGTCTGAAATCAAAGCAACAAATTTCAAAGCTGAATGCAAGTTAAGAAAAAATGCTCTGCTTGTAATTAGGTATGTAGCAATTAGACCACCTGAGAGCAAAAATACTTTGTTCCTGTGGAGTAATAATGATGTTAGAAAAGAGGAGAGGTGATAAGGTGCTTATCTTCTAATAGAAAGAAAGAGATAATTAATTTACAGCCTGTGGAACATGAAAAGGTTAGTTGAGGAAAGGGAGAAAGAAATTAGTTTACCATAAGAGCAGTATCTCTACTGAGATCTCTACAGAGATTTGTTATCCCATAAAGTTATGACTTCTAGTTACCACAGACAACTCTGAAAAATGTTTTGTTTCCTAACTGCATGTATCACTGCATTCTTTGATCTCCTTCTTCCATGCAGTCCTTTGCAATTTTGCTCTCAATTGTAATGGTCAAATACATATACCTCAGTCTCTTCTGGATACATCTGACCAGAGACATTAGGAGGAATGCAAGCTCACACTGACAATCAGTGATGGGGTCGGAGTAAGGTATTCACTTACTCTAATATGAATCAGACCTATCGACCGATAATAACACTACATGTTTTGCTAACCAAGATTGCTATTCTTTCATGGACTCATACTACCAAAAACCGCTAGCAAAATACCAAATCACAAAGCCCATAAATCAGTGCTAGCACATGATTAAGAACGGATAGCGTGCATGCTCATGGCACCGCTCAGGTGATGATCAGCAATGCCAAGCAGAAATTGCTTGCCAGATGTTGCACAGTCTGCACTTAAAGAAAGGATCTACCTCTCCGATGAGACTCAGAATCACACACGCTCCAGTTCCACCTGTGCTCCCCAGAAGGTCCCCGAGGCAGCTCAGCTTCTCACCTGGGAGACTTGGAAGAAAACAGAAGGCGCTGCAACCTCCTACTGCTGCTCACCTCTCACTGGGCAACGACTTTCCATAGCCACGTACCTGACACGAGTCACGTGAAAATATCCACATTTCCTTACTATTGAACTGACTAGTCCTGCTAGGGAGCAGCTGTACTCTGCAACGGAGACACATGCTGATACGTACTTTAAAGTACGTATACTTTAAAGTATAATACAGCTTAGCTCCTTTGTGCAAAGCCCATTTGTTTTTATCTGGTTTATTACCTTTTAATGTCACTTTAGAACAGGATGGAAAAAAAAAGTTTAACTTCTAAAATTATAGTACTTCACCAAACTAGTGAGTATACAATTATCATTTCATATAAAATTTCTTTTTAAAAAGTATATATTTTTTAATTTATATGAATAAAATCCAAAACAAAGACTTACCTTTTAGAACGTTACGAAATTTAAAGGCCTGATAAAAGCCTTCACAGCTTTTTCTAAGTTCCTATCCATACTGTGGAGAAGTATCACCGAAGTAACATTTTACAGCACTAGATGGTAATCATTATTCCCGTAAGTGTAAACTGATCTGCTGATATTATTTATATTGCTCTAGTCACATCTGAATTTCTGTGTACCTAGCTGTAAAACAATTTTCCGAGCCTCATACTGTTTCAGTGGAAGTCAGCAGAAACTCATGCAATGAATTTTACCCGATCTAAATTTGGCTCTGGAGAAAAGCTCATTAAAAATATCTTCAGCTTAATAGAGGAATATTTTCTTCAATATCAGAGGAAGAACCTTCGCACAATTATTTCAATAAACAAATGTAATGGATGTAGAGTTATAGTCTTCCAAGGACATTGATGTGCAGCTTTTCTAGACTTAATGTTTCTCAACTCCTAATGAGCTAGATGTTGTCTCAGTGGTAACTTCTCTTTTCCTTCAACTGGCAGATGGTATTTGCCTCTTGGGAATTTAGTCACCCCAGAAACACAGCTTGTTAGCAACAGCATAATCATGGTCTATCTGATTCTGCTTAAAATTCCAAGTGAGATCAGAATTACTATTTTGCCTTTCTTGAGACAGAAAAAAATAAAGGGTCCACCTTATATATCTTTGATTCAGAGAACTCCCATTGCCCTCAATAGTACAATCTTTTTGTTAGATTACCTTGTTAGCAGCCCAATAAGAACAAATTAGGCTATAAATGAAATTTCCGCTTAGCCTCTACTAATATGGGGACTTCAGGTTTCAACTCTGCTGTAAGTTTTGTGTGAAAACAAGCAAATCCTTTAGGACTTTATCTATTCTCCCTTAAAATAAATGGGGAAAAATTGTTCACCATTCCAACTGACTTGGATTAAGTCTTTAATCTCTCTCAATCTTGGTTTATTTACAAAGTGATGGAATGTTTTTTTCTTCCATTCTTAGTTTTATCTGTCTACTGCAGGACATAAAAACCTTAGGACAGGTGGGGTTTTCTTTTCCCTATTTTTGTAGAGCATTTACATAAAGAGGCCCAAGCTTCAACTGCTAAAGAGACCCATGAACAGATACTCCTTAAAATTTTGACTTTAGTTTACTATGGCTAAATGACAGACTCAAAGTCACCTGCTCCTTGCCTCAGCCTCCTCCCAAAGGTTTGCCAAGGAAAACAGCCCTGCTGACCATTGCCCAGCTTTTGATCTAATACCAGTCTTAGAATACAGCCTTTCAAAATTCACATGCAATGCAGAAATAACATTCTCTCAAAGGAGATTTCATTCTGAAGTTATCCAAAATTTAATTTTTTTTACACCTGTCTGAAGCTCTTGCCTGAATGTTCTCAGAAAATGTAACAGATATATCATTGGCTTGATCTGATACAGCAATTCTTATATTCCAAAGAACTGTTGAATCCTTTCATCTACTTTTATTTTTCCGTAATTAGATTAAAGCATCAGGGACAGTGCTGCCATTTCAACTTACACAATTTATTGTTGTAAGCCAGCAGTTAGATCTCTCCCTGCAGTTAGAAGCCTGAAGCCAGGAGATGCTGGATGTCTTTTATACCTATTAAAGTTAATGGTTGTTGAGAGTACTGTACTCTGACAGTGGAAAATATTTCTCACACAATGAATCATGCTAAAACATGCCAGTGGCTTCCAGTCCTGTTCTCAGGAAATCACAAAGGTGAAACAGAAAGAAGGAAGAATTACAGCAGCAACAAAACTGAAAGAGATTTGTATTCATGCACAGACACGGATCCAGCTACGGATAAAGGGCAAATTCTGCTTCCTTTGATAGCAACGTGAGTTTTGTCATTGTCCAAAATTTACTTCTAGCAACCAAATAAAATGGACCGACTTCATCCTCAACTGAATCTAGCTAACCCTACTGCAATAATTCTGTATGAATCCAATGGCAGTATAGTAGGAAGCTGCTTAGGTACTTCTGATTTATAGAATGATGTTTGATTAAAAAACCCACCATTTAAAATTGACTGATAGGTTTCTGATTTGTTTTCAAGTCATAGGCTTTGGAAGACAAGTGTGTTCCCTACTGAATATGTTTCAAGACTTCCTTCTGGCAGCTCTGCTATTATACGGTCTAAAGTCTCACTTAGAATGCTAGAAAAGAAGGGGACAAATGAATGCATATTCCAGTTCTGCAAACTTACCTTCATATAACTCTGCTAAAATTTCACCACATCTCTATATGACAATCTTAATATCAGCTTATTTTACATTTCTTCTAATATAAAAAGATTAATAGGAATATCATGTAGCAATGTACAACAATTTCCAAGTTATGATTATTTAAAACAACTTCTGATCATTCCTCAAAGTACCACCAATGAAATGAGTAAGTATTGTGATCCCCAGGTAAGTTACTTGTCCAAACATGCACAGTCTGTCATTCTAAACTCTCTCTCTTAAAAGCTGTTTTAAAGAGATATTTTGTGTCTGGGATAAGTTAAGGGAAAATACACTTGCTTGAGTAAACATCTTTATTTTGGAGGATATATAGGAGTTTCCTATTGCATTTTTTTAATGTTAAAAAGCATTATTTTCAGGTCTTAACTAAGACCTATGCCCCACACTGCCAGGTTTGTACCCAAATATAATGAAAGATTATTCATACATGAAGAGTTTATGGTTAGATACAGGACACAGGCAAAAGAAACATTATCCTCATTTTGTATTTAAATAACTGAAACAGAGATCAAATGAATACCTCAAGCTTAAAAAAAGATATCTGTGATACAGTAAGGAACTTAACCTTGATCTAGTGATTCCAAGCTCAGGGCTTTCCTCACAAGACACACTTGTAAATCTTTTTCAATTCTAAACCACTTATCCAGAAGTGCTTTTTCTTATTGCATTCACTGACTTCATATGTAATTTTTCATATTATTATCGTTATCGGACATCATTCTGTTGGCCGTCTGAAGTGGCTGAAGCCTAATGCACCCCCACGGTCAGCTGTGGTTCCTGGAGAGCCCTCCCATGCTGGCAATAGTAACACAGGCTGAAGGATGGAGCACCAAGACTGTGCCTTCTGGTAGCCACCCTCGTGTAGATGATGAGTCACAGTTATTAAGAATAATTTAAGAAAATCTTTTCCATGACACAAGCTCCAGGTTCTGACAATGTGATTTGTTTTCCTTGCTATTAACATTCCTAAATTGGTTTTAACTAGCATAGAGGAACGTACAATGTGCTAGTAGCTGATGTTTCCTATACTGTCAGATTTGCTTGGCTCCTACCAGGCCCCCTTTCTGCATGGCCTTTCTTTTCAGCTGTCATTTTCCCTCCTGACTCTCTGAGCTATTACTCTGCAAGCAAGAGAAGGGCACACCTCTCTTGCCTTACAGCATACGTTATCCACCACCTCAAGGTTTTACTACAGGACATTGTCTATAAAAGGAAATGTGGCTTTTCTGGAAAACACCTGCTTACAAAGTAAGCTCCAGATTTTAAAACTTGTCACGTAAATCGGACAGACTTGAAATTATCACACTGTTAGACAATCTGCTGCCACTGAAACAAGCATTCTCTTTGCCTAGACAGTCATACGCAGGAAGAAGATAAACTCTCATTATGAATGAGAACTTAGAAGTCTCTTATGTTGCACAACTTACCAGTATGAAAGTAGCAGTTTATAATCCTAAAATAGCTGTTTTCTGCTAAAATGGCTACACTGTGGAGTAGGGTCATGCGAAATGAGTACTGCTGGTTTTAACTGCTGGGAAAATCTGCAGAGAAAGCACGAACAGCAGAGAGCGAGCGCAGAAGGCTGGGGGGGGGGGGGTTGCAGCCCAATGCACCGCCTTGCAGAGATACCCAGGCTACCACTGCACTGGCATTAACTCTCATGTAGTCCAGTTGAAAAGCAGTATATATTAATATATGTGGATTCTAACACATTATTTGACTTCTAGTATATAAGCTAAGATGTTCAGAGCAAACTAGGCACCTTTGCACTGCATTCACTTTGCCACCTGGGAATACCCGACCTGCAAAGAAGTTTTTATGAGTTACAGAGTTATTCTGAAGTGGCTGTCCCTGAGGCACAAATAGAATACTAGAAAGTAGCTCCAAAAGAAAAAGTAGCTTTCTAAAATATTGTCTTCAAAAGCAAAACTATTTTTACCTTTGCAAAAAGTCAATTAGTCTTCAGAAACAACGGAGTGGACTCATTACAAGGAGTAACACCAAAAATCTGCAAGACTAACTTTATCTGATTATGGTGGGGTGCCACAGTTAAAATCACAAAGCTAGTTGTATCTAAAACCATCCTCTCTACCATAACACTCTTTTATACCGCTTTTTAAAGTAGTTCCAAGGGTCATTTTATCTTAGGGTTAAATCATATTACAGATGCAGTTTGTCTTGGAAACAAAACATAAAATAGCAGGCAGGAAAGCAAAGTGTCAGACCCTCTGTGAAAACTATCATTACTTCCTGATGTATGAACCAAATCCATATATGTTTGCAAAAAACTGTTATGGTAAATCAGTGGGTTGAGAATCAAGGAAAGTTTTGTGTCTTAGAGAATTATTCACTCTAGAAGTTGAATATTTTATTCTGAATTTTATTTATTTGGGAGGTGTGCCCATATGTCACTCCATGAAAGAGGAAAATAACTACTAACAAGAGTGAATATAAAATAAGGTTATTTTCAGAAGGTTATTTTGTCTGCAGGTGAATTTACATGATGTAGCCCCATGACTGCTCAGGACAGGAATCTGTATAAAACTTCCCCCACCATCTGAGAAGTAAAGACTACATTTCTGGCAAAATGCTGGCCCACTTGCAGGCTGTCCATTGCCTGAGCAGGGTAGAAAGGAGGGAACTCACCTTGCCCGTCTAATGATTTGCCTGTCTAGTGGCACTGAGGATAAACTAAAGCTAAGAGTGTGGGGTTTTAATTCATGCTGATGGCTGAACTCACAGACTAAGTTGTAAGGAAGGCAAGAGCACTTACTAAACTAGTATACAATGAATGGTTTAAAGTAACGTTTTGATTAAAAACAAACAAAAAACCCCAGCCATATGAACAAGTTTTCTGGAAAGCTTTAGCAGTAAGGCTATAATAACCACTATAAACATCCAGTCCTGAGATCTGAATGGAAACATGATGCAACGCTGTGATCCTAGAGCTTAGAAAACCATGCAAGTCACATAGGGCTATAGATGTAACTTACACTAGTTATAAATAAAAAAAATCTGACTAGTTAAGATTTAGAGCTGAACTTGAGATTTTTCTTTCAACTAATTCCTGCACGCATCTGCGACTCGTGCTACATTACACATCCGCTGACTTGCATCAGCAGCATTCTTCAGTACTGCCCAGATCCGCGGCAGCAAGCTTTTGTAGCCTCACAGGCAGACGGTTGCAGCAGGAATGGTTGACTTTGTATGCTGTGAAGTGCAATTCCTACTGCTTTTGTGTTTGCTTTGCCTTTCAAGGAAAAAAATTATATCCCTGAATTAATTTTTCTGTTACAATTCTTCTGAACAATTGGGCAACAGCTGTATACATACATATAGTTGTTGCCCAACTGTCGTTCTAAGAACTTTATACATATATATACGCACACACACATATATACATACACATATATGTATAGGCATTATAAGAGAGGTATAGTATTTTCAACTAAAGAAGCACATTTTACACATTTAAAGTAAAAATACTCTAAATTTGCAGTATTCTGGCACATTAAAGACAATCAAAATGAGTTACATTGAAATCAGTAGGAGGAGGTTCAGACCGGCAGTTAAGCAGTGTACCACAGTAGTCATTTCAATTTCCACTGAAATGAAAATTAAATTGCAAATTTTCAGCTTACAGCAATATGTTTTGCCAAATATAGCTCATGTCCTGTTCAAATGCTAGTAATTTTGTGTTCCTGCACCAGCTGTGCTATTGAAAAAGGCCAGCTGTTTATTCTGGGTGTACAAACTCATACAATTTTTAAGAATCATTTTTTATTAACAATATTTTGCTGTAGTCAGTTAAATTTTTCAGCAGTTTACACTATGTGCTTTTTATATAATTACCAGTAATACTCTACTACTTAGATCCATGAAGATACAGATATTTCTACAAAGGATGTATATAAATTTTCAAGACTCAAAAATGTCCTCTGTTCAGAAAAGGAGAGCACAGTTAAAAGAGGCTTATTATGTTCTTTGACCAATTAAAACTAATCTCTCTGTAACGCATACTGAAACACTCCTATCTGTTGTTCTCTCTTTATGAATACCTGTCTCCGATCAAGCTATGAATATGTCATGCCTTTAACTGCAGTTTATTGCATCTCAAACATAATTCATTTTGCCTTTCAGAACATATCTGGTTCAATAACTATCAAATACTATTGACGTACTTTCTAAGTCAATACAAAAGCAAATTTTATTTGTTAAATACAATTCATCATGAGATTCCTTGTAATTAATTTGAAGACTGAAGTTCAGAGAGCGGTTTATTAGATCTCTTTAAATTTTTACTTAGAATTAAGTAAAATGAAGTAAAACTTCAACACAATTTTTGTAGAGTTTGCTGAAGTTCTTTTAGTAACCCAAACACTTTTTCTGATATTCCTGGAAAATACTGCTTCCATTTCAGCTAATCCAAGAAAGGTCAGAATGGAAAAGTGTAGGCTTCCTTCTTGATGAATCTCTTCTCTGCCACTAATCTCTTTTCAGCAATACGCACCAGCCCTACATGCAAGGTGACACGTGAATCCATATTTCCTCCAGTGGAAAGTGCCGTTATTCTCCCCGTAGAACAGCTTGCACAAGCAGGAGTGACTTTGCTCACCTAAACCACGTCGTCAGTAGGTGAGGCTCAGAGCAGCAAGGCTGCGAAACACGTATCAGAACGCTGGAGGTTATTCCCACCTTCCCCAGGCAACCCAGCACGTGCATTTTGCTATTCTTTAAGCTCCCTGTTTTTGGAATAGGTTAACAGTTTGCTTTATTAAACCAGGCAGCAAGAGCTCTTTATGTTTTTTCCATTAATATAAACTAGATTTGTGGGAAAAGATGAAATTAAACTTGTTTTGAAGGCATTTTTGCTGGCTAGAAACAGGAAACACTGTGGAGAACAGTAGTAGCCAGACAACGGAAAACACGCAACGTGTGAGCCACAAAGCTGAGCCTGACCACTGCCAAAATGTAGAAGGATATTTTTTTTTTAATTCAACTCATTTTAAACCTGGAATATTTAGAGCTGCATATATCCTTTGACCCTTTCAAAAGTCAAGAGAGTGCTGAAATGGAATTCAGAGTTAACCTTATCTTTAATTATAAATGGACCAAACACGTGTCTATTCATATTTGTTAGAAATTATTTTTCTCTTTCTGCATGATTAATGGTAATTACTTAATGTATTAGTAGAACTTCTTTCCCCCTCAGGCTACTTTTCTCTAATTACTCTTCTTCAGTAATTATTACTCATTTTTTATGACTTATACAAAATCCCTCATATCAAAAACCTCAACTTTCTAGTACAGAGAATTTGATGTTTTCAAAAAAAAAAAAGAAAGAAAAAAAGTAAATTTTGAATTTAGAAGCACCAAAGAAACTACAAAGGATTCCATAAACTGTCAGAATCACAGAGAACAAAAATTCTGTAATTATCTTTTATGGGAAAGAGGTAAATTCCTTATGATTTATTTTAGACAAATGAATTCTGCTCACAAATATCAAAAAAGGAGAACCTTCTTAGGGTACACAATATTAAATAAAAAAAAAAAAAATCCAGGGTCAGAATTTAGTACTTTCTATTTTACCAGCCGAAGAATCAAGACAAATCCAGCCTGTCTTCTGATGTTTTAATCAGAAGAAAATGAAGCAGAAAACTTTGGTTTGCTACTTTCAATGAAACAAAAATACATTCACAATCAAATTAAATATGCTGGGCTATCAAAACATTTCATCTCACTTCTAAAATAAAACTGATCTTAATTCAATTTTTAAAAAGCACTAATTTTGTGCCTGCATTCTGAGGATAAAAATAGATTCAATTCTGTGTGTGCAAGTATTTGAGAACCTGTATAGGTCACTCCTGTATCTTTGCATCTGGCCTCTAGATCATGATGGTGAAGATATTATTTAAGACCATTTGATGAAAGGAAGTATATAAGAGCAAAATTTGAATTATGTAAGACAAAAATGGAGACATACTTTCTTCTTAATTCTCAGATTTGTAAGACACACTGAAATCGCAAACTAACAAAAAGATAAAATTCTGCCATTTAAAGTTCATTAGAATAAGTCTTAAATTATTTGCTTGCTATCAATTTATGGAAAGCCAAAACTACAGGCAAATAAACTCTTGGGCAAGAAACCTGCAGACCGCTGCAGAAGGTAAACGCAACGGCTCGCGCCGGCTGCGGAGCGCCTACGCGGGCGAAGCGAGGCTGCGAGGGACAGCCCGCGCCTGCCGGCTCTCGGCTTTGTCCACACCGATCACAGAATACATCAGCTGCCACTGAAAACTTTGGCGCCTTGAAAGTGCAAGAGCTTATTGCAACATACAATCTTACACTTTCCAGCATAGCAGAGAATGGAAGCTCGTATGTAAGTACAAATAAAATTCCCAGGAAGGACCATGTTCCTGACCAACCGGCAGGCTCTAAAGCTTCCAGATCACCAACTAACTTGTAACTCTTTAAGTTGCAGACTTAAGAACCAACAGTTCAAACATCCCCCAAAGCTTCACACGGGTAAAATATATAATTATAAGGATATACACAAAATGATACATACCTTTCTAAAGGGAGTTGCCCAAATCAGCAGAGCTATGGTGACCTTGCTAGGGTTAAATGGAGTATGATTTTTGGAGCTTATGTAGGAAATAAGTATCTCCATATTCCATGGAAATATTTGTTCTCCTGTTATACAGGAGTTACAATCAGCAATCTATCAGTGAATGCGTGGAGCGTGTAAGCAAATCCAGAATAACAAGTGGAGCCTTGGCAATGTAACAGGGAACTAGAAAAACTGTTATAAAAAGCACAAAACAGGACAGGTATTTCCACCATTCCCACGCTGGATGTCACCACCAGCAATATGGATCACCAGGGACAGCAGCAAAGTGAGTAGCTCCTGGGTCTATGCCGGGCTATGTGCTATTCCGAAGCTTGTCTACCACAAGAGATAGCAAGCCAGTATATAAGTATTTGCAAGTGGAAATATTTTTCTTTCAGTCCCAAAGAATTTTTTTTGATATCCAAACTTCCTGCTGCAGGGAAGTTTCCACGCAAAAGTCCACCTAAGCTGGAACAGCTCCTGCTGAAGTCAACAGAAAGACTCGCTTGTTGACTCGAGGGCTTTGTGCGTAAGTGAACAAACGGTTTTTTCTGCACTTTCTACTACAAAGTTAACCACTTCCTCATTAGTTAGAGCCAGCTGCGTCATTTGGAACGCATCCTTTGGGTATAATAGTTCATGGTGCACGGTAGCACCAGGGAATAAAGCTGAAAACCATAACAACAAAATGTATAAATAGATAAGATCTTTTTGCAGAGAACCTGGTTTTCTTTCCTACGTACCCACGGCACAGCGCCCTGCAATAACCACGTGATTACAGTTTATGTAAGTACTCTGGGCTGTTATCTGCTGTCAAAGGCATGTTCATAACTGAAAACATATAGCTCAAAGACTATGTGCATACGTACTGTAAAAAGTCAGTTTGTACAAAGTCAGAAGACTAATCTAGTGTTTTACTGTAGACTTCACTAACTGAGGAGGGAAAAAAAACAGAAAACCAGGTTTAGTCTAAAAACCCAGTTAGAAAGAAGCTCTTAAATTGTATCAGCACTTCCCTTCCAGCTACCCCATGGCCTTCTACTACCCAGAAGACAAACCCTCAGCAAGTCAGTGGTTCACACCTGTACTACGGAAGTGGTTGCAATAGCAATGGCAACTCAGTGAAAGCTCTGTTTAGTAGGCTGGTGTATTCAATAGCACGCATACAGAGCAGGCAGCAAGAATACCAACTTGTTGCTGGCTGGCAAAGCTTGACCTTCCACTACTTTGTCAGCTGCTTTTTCAATAAACCTGTTACTTTTCATAAAAATAATGAATTCAGAAAAGTTCAGAGAAGTATACAGGCCACATACACCCAGCTAAAAAGTAAATAAATAAATGCATAAAAGCCTACTCTTTGCCTGAAAGGATGATACAGAGAAATCTGCTGCCATAACAGGTCACGACTACGTCCGAGTGCCAGTTACGGGCTTGGCTGTGGGACGAGCTTGCAGCGTCACTGCTCTGGAGCCCGGCGGCGGCCTTGCTGCGAGCCCCAGCGCGGACAAGCAGGGCGACGCGCGCGGAGAGCTCCGGCACGTGCAGCGCGATCCACGTGTGCATGCCAGGAGTTACAGGCCTCCATCCTGGAAGTTTAGACCCAGTTGGCTATATTAAGCCTGTTGTGCACCCATTCTCTCATCGCGATTCACAGTAGCTAACCAGTATTATCTGTCTGCCCAGACAAGTCACGCCAAATAAACTGCTAAGATACACAAATAACCTTACTTTATGGAGAATTAGCAGTCCAGAAATTACAATAAAATACAACAGATACTGCACTGGTCTTGAAAATGATATTTAATTAATGCCAAAAGAAAAACAAATCAAAACCAATACTTTGATTGTAATTTATTTCTTTTAAATTTAAATTGTAAAATCAGTAATCATATTTTAAAGCACTTAAGATGTTTAAAGTGAAATCTGGAACTAAGCTCGATACAAAAAAGAACTTAGTGTTGCAAAACAAAGATCACTCAGGGAAAGGAAAGATGCAAGACTACGCATTCAAAGCTGCTGGATGACAATACTGTGTTTTCACCTCATTTTCCCATGGAACTTAGTGATATTAAAACTACAGAGTCTGGGAAGCATGACTGATTTGTTGGTTTATTTTCATATTTTTTCAGTAATTTCTAACAAACACACAATGACCATCAACATAGAATACAGAAGCATAGCTCTGACAACCAACCAAGCCTTCCAAAAGAGCAAGCAGTGTGCTTAATTCAATTTAATATAGCGAAGGGCCAGAGCTCTTCTTCTACAGCTCAGCGCATTTCTGCTGCCTAATTCCTTCTGAGCTGCTGAGAACAAACTAAAAAAAAAATGTCTCATAGCACCAGAATTATGAAGTGTGGAAGAAAGTGAAGTCAGAGCTTCAGCCTTGAATTTTTCTTTGCAGGTTTTTGCTACATCATCTGCCCATAATGCTTTAACCAACCCCAGAGAATTCCACATACGTGAAACGTAAGTGTTAAATAATTCCCTCCAAATGATGCACAACTGGCAGAGCGGGCTTTTATATCAGTTCTCTGCCTTCCTCAATATTTTTAGGTATAGTATATGTTAGGGAGAAAAAGGATGATCATATGGCACTACAGATCTGATGGCCTCTTGGTGGCCTCCTAAGCACGATTTAGAAAACTTTCCGGGCTGCACTGGCGACAGAGCGGTTATCAGAATCAGATGACTGTAGTTGGCTCCTTGAAGGTCACTTAGCTTTCTGTGCTAGACAGAGCGCACGCAAGGCAGAGAACCAAGCTTTCGGCACACTGCCTTAATTTGATAAGGATGTTCTCTTAAAAAGACCGTATTTTTTTTTACCATGAGGCATAACTTGCACTACAGAAAGAGACACAACATACACAGAAGCTCTTCTATAGCCAGAAGGCCTCAGTTCAGATACCAGGCACGATATTTATCTTCTGCTATTCTAGTGCTTTACCACAAAGCCTCGACAACCCCGAATATCCCACAGAGGACTTCTGCGTACTTCCGCGTCGCACAGAGAGCCAGAATGACTGACGGTTCATTTGTACGACCAGATGCCTACCAAGGATCAAGTTCCCTATTTTTTTTTTAACCTGTGGAAATAAAAGGCTAACTCAGTATTTCATTACACAAAGATGACAAAACCAGTGCTGATTTTTCACTTACTTTTAAAGGTAACCAGGCAAGCCTGGAACACTACCTTATTTTTGCCATTCAGTTTTTCATTATTTGGTTTCCCTTCTCTAATCTGTTGGTGAGATAGATATCACAAAACTATCAACCGTTACAAAATGGATCCTTTTATCTTTGTAACTAAGCTGTTTGTGAAGGCAGGATGATGTGAAACAGTTTTCTACATTATAGTAGCGTTGACACATGATTTACTGTGAGATGTCGTTGTGGCATTACTATTTCATCATCACGCAGACATGCATTCAGGTCACCGACAGAGCACAGTACGCGCTTTCTCAAGTGTAGCAATGTGAGCAATCCCAAAGGGAAACTTTCAGAGACATGCTTACTTCTCCACTCATCTGTAGATCGACTGTTTCATTAAAGCCATCTGACGGACTTTTTCTCTTTGTAATGACATTAGGAAGTGTCAGTAATAAGTGAATTTTTCGGTGTCTTACTTGATTTATGTTACTATCAGATATTGATTTCAAAAATCCCTTTATATATGTCACAACTGTCTTGTGAAAATTCAAAAAAATTGCAGGATTAAGGATAAATCTAGTAAAGGTATTTGGGAAAGTTTTTAATTTCGTTCTGCAATAGTGCATGAGGATAACTGGTTAGAATGCAAAAAAAATGAGTAGAGACTGAAAATCACAGTATAGGGAACAAGCCCATATCTCTTTGTACCAGCATGACCCTTTAGTTCAAATAAATATTTTCCAACTTTGGTAACAAATTATATCAAATTATATTCCTGGTTAAAAAAAAAAAATCCTGACTTTAAAATCAAAAAGTTGCAACTCTCCAAATTTTTAATTGAGCAGCTACAAAATTTTAAAATATGCAGGCATGTATGAATATATAAACACACAAACATACACAGATTAACGGTAATCATTTTCCTTTCCCCACAGATGGTTCCCGGAGCAAAAAACCCTCCAAAGCTCAGATCATACTTTGCTTTACAACAGTTATGCTATTTTATTCCTTTCTCCATGAAGTACATTTGGGGAAGGGGGACAACGTGGCAGTTACTTTACTCATAGCTATGACTAAGAAGATAAATGGTTGTAACTCTTCAGTAGAAGTACACTCTAGATAAGAGATACAACTGTTCACTCCTTAATTAGGAGTGTCTTTTAATTAAGTCTCCTAATTTATGTCTCCTGAAATGGCAGAACTTTGCACAAATGAAAGAGAGAATCAGCAGTGGCAATTTGTCTGAACTGCAGCTTGGCCCCTTGAGGATGGAACTGCACCTTAAAACATCCAGAACCGCCCTGGAAAAGCTCTAGGGAGATCCAGCAAATCTGTGACCTTCTTGAGTTTTTGAAGAATATCAGGTTTCAGCCCACAGAGTTGATAACATACGCTTTACTCCATAAAAGAGACAGAAAACAAATATTAACACCAGCCTTATTTTGTACTGTCCCAAGCAAGAATAATTAGAAGAAAAAAACCCCAGTAACTTCCATTCAATAATATAGTAAATAACATACCACATATATCAAAAAACAGTTACAGTTTTTTGATATATACCAAATCTTCTTACCAAAGATTAAGAACAAATCCTCTTGCAGCTCATTAACTTTTTCTTCTTATATCACTTTACTTTTGCTGTGATTGGGTCGATTTTTTAGCTTGTACAATCCTCTGACTTATAATAGCATGGCTGCCCCTCAAGGATACAAAACAAATGAATTAATCACAACAGAAATGTTCTATTTTATCCTTTTAGAAATTCACTACAATATAGATGAAATTCATCTTAAACAGAAGGACTTTCAGAGAACAGAATCAGCTTAAAGACCTCTATGAATAACCATTAAATGAGAAGCTCACAGAGGTGGAACAACCATAAATTTCCTTGAAACGAATGATTAGATGTGTTTTTAGAAGGATATATCAAGAGGATGCTGAAAGAAGATGGGATCTAAGGGTCAGCAAATAATTTTTCTAAGAAATAATCTAAAAATAATAAAAAAATAATTGGACATTCACAGTAGTGCAAGCTCACCATGGGCTACCATGGTTAGATTGTTTCTAATACCCAGGCTAACTCATTTGCAGATAATCCAGATGTAATACTGCACTCAGAAGTGCACCTATACTCTTAGTTCCTTCTTGAGCTTTATATTATTATTATTATTATTATTATTATTATGAATCTAAGATAATGCAATTCATAATTGGACCTATAGAACCCTTCTCAACTCCTATGGATCCGTATTTGACTTGAAGGGGGCCACTATCTCAATTGGTCTGGCCTAAAATATCATAGGCAGCTGAGAGATTCCCTTAATAAAATTACTGCTCTGACAATAATTCCAATTAAGATGTTTTAGTGAATATTTTGTGTATTTTAGTAGCTGTACTGTTTATATTGCTAGCAATGATATTGATACTGTAGCAGGTCATTACCAGTAAAGTAAAACAAAAGTTTATGCTACCATCAACTATTTATTTTAACATTAACATAGGCAGCACATTGAGTAAATAAATAGTAGTATTTCTCTGTTAACAATTACATTTAAAATTTATGCCATCAACAATGGTAACATGAAAATGAACAACTTAATTTTGCAGGTGAAAAGATAAGTGCTTGAAGAAGAAACAGAGAAAGTAACAGATTACCTATTGCTAAGGTTGCTTGATAATTTCCATCATGAGATTTTTCCTGTTGGTAACCACTCTACTAAATTTTAGTTGTTCAGATGTTTTACTGTCAGGTGTCTACTTCAAGCATAGAAAGCAGCAACCAAAATGCCTCAAAAATAGCTGAGTTGCTTCTGAGAAAAATGCCAGTAATTCCGTATCTTAGAAATAAATGCAGTATTTTTTCCTTTGGAAGGCTCCAGTGCCTAGGAGCACTTTCCTTTAGCCTGCTCCAGCAGCCTAAAGAGAGGACTTGAAATTTGACAGACATGTAGTCTTTGCATAAATAGTGATCTTTTGCTATTCACATAAAAATCTATTCATATTTAGCTTCTTGGCTAAATATAAGTCTTTAAAATATAAGCCTTTGCAAATATAGTTCCATATTGTCAACAGAAGCTTGTTAGAACTCTCCAGCTAAATTTTCAAAATACTGTGTTCTTTCAGTACACTCTCAAGCTTCTCACAGGTCCTAGTATATATAGAATATATGTTTCCTTATTTGTTATCACACTTCTTTTGTTGCTTATTCTCTTCCACCATATGTCATCGTGCATATTTAACTTACTGTTTTATCCATTACCTTCCATGGGCACAAGTGCAGAAGCCTGAGCTGTTCCAACACTGATGATACAGGCAGTCGCTCACATGAGGCCACATAGTAGAATTTTTTTTCCCCCAGGACAGTTTAAAAAAAACCTCAAGAATAATTACAAAAAAAAAAAAAAAAAAAAAAGAAAAAAAAAACACGCTTGAAGAAATCTTGTCAAGATTGCAAAGCAAGTCACTCAAGAGTTAGGGGAAATGGCAGAATGAGGATGGCATGTGAAATATTAATGCATTTGTATGCATAAGCACTGTGGCACAGTTAAATAATCAGGTGCTGCTTTTTCTCCCTGCATGGGATAGTTACATACTAATAGAGATAATTTTGCACAGGGCTTCTGCTCTGTTTGCTAAAGAGCTGTAAAACAACGGAAAGGGATAACTGTGCCAGAAGAATGTCATATGAACTGGAGGTTCAACATCAGTGAATATCCTTCTGGTACCACCTGCACAACTGTAGCCAGTGGTGATGATGAAGGATGAGAAATTGAAGAAATTAAGAAGACTTATTACAGTTAAGTGAGTTGCCTTACAGCTAGGGTAATGACAGACTGAAGAAATGGATTTTCTCTTTTTCTCTTGGCAGAGAAAAAGGCATTTCTCCAGGCAATATAAGGCAAATGGCTTCAACAAATTCTTTACAAGTAATTGCTGACTGCGTGATATTCGTTGTCCGGGTACCCTACCAGACAAGAGGTCTGATTTCCAGAAATGCTATGCATTTACCAGGTACTGAGAGCCATGCTTTGAATAGACTATATAATTCCGAATTAAAAAATCAGGTTCCAAGAATTAAACATGTAAAATTAGTGAATATTTTCAACATTAATGTCTTAATACAGATGCTCATCATTGGAAAATTTAAAGCAAAATTTGTTCATCTAACAAGATTGTAATGAAAATAAATTAATGAATGCTTTGTAAAGCATTCAGATACATTATTGATAAGCATCATTCAAAACCATGATAGACAGTGGTTCTTACTTCAAAGATGATTGATAAGTTACTGAAAAAAAAAAGACACAAAATAATATAGTGAAAAAGTGGTTATCACTTGAACACCATCCAACACTTCCAGGAATCATTTTTTTATGGAAAATATATTCACAAAGCAGGCAAAATAAAATAATATGGACAACCTTAATTTTGGATTCTCCGAATTTTGAGTGCTTGTCCTCAAAGCCTTAATAATGATTTTTAACCAATCTATGTTGATAACAAGGTTACAGAAATCTTTGTAGACTGGTTGCAAATAAAGTGGGTATGAACTCTGAGTGGCAGTTTGCAGATGTACTTTTTCTGCTTTTGTTGTAGTTGTTTTCCAGATAAATAAAAGCCTTCAGCTTTCAACTCCCACCTTTCGGATACATATTACAAGAAATGAGCATCAGTATTTTGACTCTCTGGTATTTTTTCCTTGAAAACCAGAGATTAATATGTACCATAGGGTAAGCAACTGCAAAACTTCATTTTTTTAAATTTGAAAAGCAGCAAAATTACTTTTGAAAGCTTCTTGCTTCAAGGCTTAAAGCCTTTGTACAATACTTCATCCAGGAGTGATATTTTCAGCTGTAATATAGGGGTTTGTAATGGTAATGCTGACAGGCCCATAATTATGGAAGCACTAGCGGGCACCGCTATAACAATATATCAGATAGGCATACTACTTAATACGATACAAGGCATCAGATGTTAGTGTCTGTCCTCATTAAAGCAGCACTTAAAATTTCTTTTAACCCTCATGACTCAAACTATTAATTTGATGTTTAGAAGGACATACACACTGGTACTAACACTTGCAAAGAAAACATGCCCTTAGTACTTTAAACTGAATTGGTGGATTGTCCTAAACTTTTAGGCTAATAGAAACTGCTAAGAAAAATGATAAGAACATTTTATTCTGCAAGAGCAACTGAAGCTATGTGAAATAATATAAAAATGATGTTACTTCTTATATCCCATAGTATTTTAAAGCTTCTCTTCATATCCAGTGTTTGTGACGATTACACTTTTAAGGGGGAAAAGTTTCCTTTCCTCTGTTCACTGGTTCTTGTTTGACAGACCATTCAACATACTGGTATGAAATTCTTGATATACAAATTGCATGCATGCAGAGAAAAAGAGATCCAGCCTGCAGATCTAGGAGGGCAGCTGGCCACGTAATATGTTTACAGTCTATATAGATTTTAATTTTGTGTTGTTACATGCATGTATTTCCATAAAACATTCAATAAATCGGTAGCATGACCATGACATGTACAGTATATTCTGATTATTTCTGTATTGTATATATTCTAAAATGTCATCTGAAAGTTATGCTGTATTCTAAAGTTCTACTTTTCAACAGATGCAGGAATACTTGTAGAAGGCTACCCTTGAATTACTTATGTACTCTATTTCATGGCGCCAACTGATGCACTCCGATTTCCTTTCCTGCAGTAAACTGCTAAAAAACAATAGTAAGTTTGAATTTACCTTTCTTGCATCTAGCCAGACTTTTCTTTCGTTCTTTTTTCTTTTCTTTCTTTTTTTTTTTTTTTTTTTTTTTCCGGCTAAGCACTTCTGAAACAAGCCCTTCTTCAAGCATAAAAAATTTCACCACTGCGTATGTGTTACGCCCTGTACATATCCAGGTATATAGTTCTTACCGCGTAAAGGAAATAACAAACGTTATGTTCCACAGAAGCTTATTTCACTGGAAATAGGACTGATGGTATTTTTGATGGCTAGGTATAGAAAGAAAACGACTCACTCTGAACAGAAAGTACTTTCCATGGAAAGCTGGAATAGAACTATTTTGAGTAATACTCTATTTAAACATAGGGACACCCTCACTCTGTCACTCACACAAATGTGATTTGCATGTTTTGATAGCTTAGAATTCTCTCTCAGACTACAGTAATGTCTTACAGAAGATGATTTGGAAGATTATTATAGTTGCCTATTTTCCCCTTACTGCCAGCGAGGGCTTCCAGCAGCCATCAATGTCAGGACTCCAGTGTGGCACTCCAGTGGCACGACCAGGAAAATAAAAAAGGTGTAAACAGCTACTCTTATGATTCCTACTTTAATGTGGAGCATAGCTGAGACAGGATGCTTTAATTTTCTTAAAAGAAACAGGTTTTAAGATTTTATACTAACAGAAGATAATGAAATTGCCCAGCTCCAGAGCAGAAGTTATCATGAAAAATTTCTTACGGCTATGTACTCACTTGCTAAGCAAGATGAGGCAGTAAAGTAACTAGTGACTGAAAGGAGAAATACATTAAGGTTTATCAAGCCAGGCTCATCTCACATGGAAATCTACTGACCAGAAAAAAAAATTTGCCAAATCTTGCACATTTTTTCCCCCAGATTATATGTCATTCCAACAAATTATCTTTTTCACAATTTTATTAGAAGTCACTAAGAAACAGTCTCAATTTTCTAAAATAACGTAGTCCTCTAACAGAACAGAGTTAAAGAACACATAAATGTGAATGTTCCATGCCAAAAAGACATGCAGTGCTTTCTGGGAGAGTGAGACGAAGAGCACTTGCTTGAATTGTAATACCAGGCCTGAGTCTTCTGCCGTTGTGTTATGTAATTAATGATAGGGAGTTCTTCAGCATTCCAGGACAAAATATAAATGCATAACCTGAAAGCGTACCTTCCTAACACAATCCCATGCACTGTTCAAATGCTGGTCAGCTATAACATTGCTATCAACATTTGATTATGCACTTTTGTTTTTCCTGATCTTGCTTTCTTCTAAGCATTATACCCAACTGATACACCTGCTCTGTAAGTGTGGAAGATGGAAACTCATCAGAGAAAGTTTTGCAGTGTTAGACACAGTTTAACAAAGCCAGAAGCTTTTATAATCTACAGAAATAATGCTTCCTTTTTCTTAAGTTAGATCTTCCCTTAGAAAACTTATTTCGCAGTTAGTGTCTCTTACTACAAAAATGTCTGCCTTAATTATCATTCTTAACATAATTGGACTCAACTTTCCATTGATTGTATGGCAGACTGGGTTAATGTATTATTACAAACTGACACCACAGTTGAGGCAATTCTTTAATTTAAAATTCACAAACCTCCGTAAATATCTTGATTTTCTACTTAAAAATAAATTACTAGGTTTTCTTCCACTTTACTAAAAGCCGAAGGGGTTGTACAAAGTGCAATTCAGTTCAGTAGTCATCTGATATTTCACATACGACTCTTTATTCAATGAATTCTCTCTTAGGAATATATTTCTACATTCTCAATAGAAGGAAAACTCCCACTGACTTCACTGTGAATAGAACTGGGCCTGAGAAGGGCACTAATCTTGCTTATCAGCATACTATAGGAATGCTATCAATTAATTACGACCATATCAAATGCTTGGCTCTAGATACTGTACATGGTGTGCTTTCCATTTACTGATTTACAGTCAGTGGGAGGAAGCAATAGCAAAGGAACAAATCAAATTTAAATGTGGACATGGAAATTTCTCCCTCTTTTCAATACTACCAATTCGGTGAGCATTGGGCATGAACTAGGAGTGTGGTGATGAAATGTCAGCAAGAACAATGTTTGCTACTGGCAATGACAAAGCCTAGTAAACGAAAGAATTATGCCTCGTAACACAGTATCCGATTAGTTTAAATGATATGCATCCTACAAAAATTAACAGCTAAAATAAAGCAAATGTTGTTAATTCATTTTAGAGATAAAATGGACAGAAGAGTGCTCAGCTCCAAATGGAAACTAAAGAACATGACATACTGCCAACCAGTACTTGGCAAAACAACTTATAATATAATATGGAAATACTGTTGCACACCAGTAATAAACATTGTTTGCCAAAAATATTCATAAAAAAATCATAAAACCCCTGCAATCTTAATTGTTATCACTATTGCTCCCTTTCTGATTCTCTTCAAAAAGGAATCGCCCAACAGCCAATGATTTCCATAGATAAACACAAAGAAGTCATCAAAAATCTTATACAAATGTTTTGTGTTCATATGCAACAAAGGAGATAGCTGTGCTTGAAAAGCAAAAAAAAAAAAAAAAAGAAGAAAAAAAAGCTTGGTAATCACAATTAATTCAATATAATATTTTGGCCTTAAATTCAAATTCTATACATTCACCAACTAGGACGGGAGTTGTATTAATTTGCTTTTCATGTGCTATCTTAATTCAATATTTTAAACAGAAAAAATGAAAAAAAGAGTATGGGGGAGTGACCCATGTGACTGAAACAAAGAAATTAAAAAGGCATGAATAGCACAGCATGGACACATAAATAAGTATGATATATAGGGAAAGTTAACATAGCTTTAGTGAAGAGAAGTCATGTCTTAAATCTATCAGTTCTCTGAACAGGTCAACAGGCACGTAGACAAAGGAGATCTAGCCGATATGGGCTATTTCAATTTCAAAAGCCTATCTTTCAAAGTCATTCCCCAGATGTTTTAAAATAAACTGAGTTGCCAGGAGATAAGGAGAAAGGTCCTTACATGGAAAAATCCTTGTTTAAAAGATCCAATATGAAGGTAAAATAAATAGACAAGTAACTTTTATCATTGCAGAGAGGACACCAGTGATATCTCAGAAGATTTGTGCTAGGTCTTAAAGTGTTCAACATAGTTATTAATGACAGTAGGATGCACATCACAACTTATTAAAAAAATCCCCAATGAACAACACATAAAAGAACAAGTGGTAACTTGAACCCAACAGGCATGGAAAGCTACATTTCAGTAATTAACCTCCTACAACAATGATTTAAAAGGGGGAGTGGGAGGCATATTGTAGAGAGTACAAAGGAAAAAGGAGAGAAAATAGAGACAGGAGGATACATGATTATTGTGATTACAACAAATACTGCAACTCTTGATTAGTGAATAGCTAAGTCACATTGATCGAAATGACAATGGACACCTGGAACATTAGCTTAAATTTTTGTAGTCCAAATTCTCTACTGAGATAACTCGCTGCATGACAGACGGAAGAATTCACTGGTGAAAACCCAGGCTTCTACAGACAGAAGAACCAATGAACCTCCATTTTTCCACTTAGCTTGTGCAGCAATAGTTACTGCTTCTGTTTATGAAAACAGACAAATGTACTACTCAGAACACAAGACCTAACAGAGTGCAATAATAGAGAAGTATTTCAAAAGATGATCTATCAAGAGGAAAAAAGACCTATCCACATTACCGATGCATGTTCCTTATGTATAAATATAGTATACAAGCCTTCGCTCCTGGGCTAGTTAGTTGTTCTCATTCTTGTGAAAATAAAATGCATACTAGAGCACCAATCCTACCTTAAGGTAATGATTAATTTTTAAAGTCAGCTAGAGCCTGCCTGAAAAGGATCGTGTACTTAGCATGTTAGAACGGCTTTATGTCACATATAAGTCTTAGCATTTTCATGACAGTAACTCCCTAATGTGAACTCCTCTAGTTTATTCATTGGTCTGCTGCAGAACCTCCTCAGTAAATTCATTAGAGAGATATGCTGGATGACTGGCTTTCAGCAAGAAGCCATTCATAAGAGTTTAGACTTCTTTGAGTTTATCAAAAAATGCTGAAGATTTAACAGGATCAGACAACAGCAACTCATTACTTCATCAATTTTGAACAACTTTTCATCTATTCAGTATAAATACAAAATATATGAGAATTTCTGATATTTGAAGCCTAAGAAAAGATTTTTAACTAGTATGAGAAATGATTAAAAAAAAAAAAAAAAAGACCATTAAAGCTTCCCATCTATTTAACTTTGATAAAATAATTTCCCTTTTCCTGTTTTCTGGAATATTGTAAGTGGATACAATGCACTAGTTTCCTATGGAAAGAACACAATGGACAAAATTTTCAGCTAATTTACTGGCATTGAGTTTTCATAAAAAGGTGACTGTGCCTCTGAAATTGTATGTGTGCATACGTGATGTATGCAAATCATTTGCTTGTGTAAATCAGCTGTGCAAATGAATTGTTATGTACATGAAATGGAGCGAACAAGTCCTTTTGCATTGAAATCCTTGACTGAAAGGTGTCAGATATGCAAAAGAAAAATAAGAGTTTGCAAAACAGGAAAGCCAAAAATGCATCCCAATACCACATAGTTATTTTTATGGCAATGATTACATGATAAAATATTTTAAAGCATGGCAAAGCTTTCATTAAGCATCAAGTCTATTTCTTTCCCTGCATAGCTTTCTTATATTTCCAGTCACAAGCAAATGAAAAATGCTCTTAACTGGCATCTGATGGAGCACGTGAACTTTACCTACTGCTATGCAATATACCGATTATTAAACACCTTTCTCTGAAGAATGCTACCTGTAAATATATGTTTCTTTTCACTGCATTTTTTTCTAGGTGACAGAACAGCTTAAAATTCTGTTTCAGTTCAAGAGGTAAGTAGGGAATATTTGCACTTCACTGTCTAACCTGGAGTTAAGTAGCGATCTATCAGAGAAGTGAAAACTCTGAGAAAAAATATCAGAAATCGCATACCAACACAAACATAAAAAATCATGGTAGAGAATTTTGACAGTTAAGAAGGAACATTAAAAGATACAAGTTGGATAAAGGAAAATCTGGTAAAAACACATTGACAAATCTCCATAAACATCAAGATAAGATGCTGGTCTGTGATTGATGAAGACTTGGTTAAAACACCATTCTGACTCAAGACTCTTGTACCCACATGTATTCAGAAAAGCTAGCTAGTTACCTCCCAGTTCAATAGCTTATTTTAGACAAGTTTTAGGCTGCTCTCAGGTACCATAGAGTAAAGCAGGGATTCTGTGACTTTCAGTCTCCATCCTAGAGCCAAAAGAAGGCAGAGATCCTAATCCTACATCTACAAAAAGTTAAAGGCTAAGGGCCAGCTGAACAGAAATAACTCAACAAAACAGTTAATATCCCAAGTTTGATAGCAAACATTCATCTGGATGTGCAGATCTGCAAAAAGTTGCTAACAGACATTACCTACTATTCTATAGTAATCATCATCTGTATCACATTTATTCATTTGACTGAAAATGGCTTGCAAACTCAATTTTCTTCTTGTTAACTCACTGTTCTAGCCAAAGATTTGGATCAGCTGCAATGCTGAATTTTCTTTTTCTTTCCTTACAATTAAATATGCATGAATACTTCAAAGACTAATGCTTACTTACTTTTATATGGAAGTTTGTCAGTGGCCCTAGGGAATGTCCTCCACTTTTCTGCAACAATAAAGTCAGCCAACTGCTACCTATAAGGTAAGCCTAGAAAGGTAATGGTGCTGACCTAATTTGCAAGTCTAATTTCTGAAATTGTTACATGTGGAAAAGTGCTATAAACAAAGATTTTAAGTATAACAACCTGTGGAAAGGAATGCAATAGCTAGAAGCTTGTAAAAGGGTTTAAGGATCTCCTTGTAAAGCTTTAAGACAAACTCTGAATCTTGTGTACACAGGAAATGATACTGGTTTTAGTAACATTATCATTTCAAGCCAATGTAAACCAATTTAAACCCAAAATATGACAAATTATATAGCCTCCTGAACCACTTGAAGTTTTTTGGGAGCTTTGTTTTATTCATTGGTTAAAATGCAAACGGCAAACTGAGAAATAATCTTGAATTCAAGAAAAGAGAAAAGCTATATACACACAGAATATCTCTTGATAGTAAAAGTTCATAGTATTTTATATTCTACAACTACATGGAAGATTTAAGGACTACATTAGCCCCTGCTTGAGACAAAATTTAACAGAGTAAAGATGGAAGTCTGACTACGACTTCTACATAAATTCCAAAAGTCCTAAATAGGAGACTGATGTGTAGAACTGATGTAAAAATCTCTACTGTCTGCTTTATTGTTCACACAGTCATACCAATTAGTTATCTTTTGTATGGATTTATTAAAATGTATTTTACAAATGTTTTTAATACCAACCATACTATCCTGAGTAAAGTGTTATATGGTTACTTAATATGACTTTATGCAACAAGCAGAGCAAAACAATACTGCTATTTTGAATTATTTTTACATTTTTGGAATATTTCAGGTAGAAAAATCTACAATCTTTTTTTCCCCCCATGTTAATAGGCTTAGGAGAACTTAGAATAATGTCCCTATGTTTCTTTCCTCTTCCTCTGCCAAATTTGCAACGCTCAGATGACTGATCAGACCTAAGCCCACTTTCAAACCACTATCCCCTTCCAGCGCCTTGCCACATACAGCAGGGCTGTCAGCGACAGCGCCTAAGTTTTCCAGCAGCTGTGGCCTTTGCACTGACAAAGTTCACTTGATGAACTTTTTACTATCTCAGTTCCAAAATATTCAGCTGAAAAGTAGCAGAGTGGAGGCACATATTCACCACAAAGTATTTGTGTACTAAATGCAGTAGTGAAATGAATGTTTCTAAACTTAACGTGATGAAAGTATTATAGTATTTGTAGCCTCAAAATATAAATGTGGAATGGCAAATATTTTTCAGTTCAATCGTGACAGCATGAAACAAATACAAGAGAAATACTTCTGGACCCTCTGGGTTTCTCCAGTTCCAACTACTGTGACAAATGAGAAGGAACCTATGGCTGATGGCTGACTACGGGAACTGTATCATCAAAGCCAACTGAACAAAGCAGAAATCAGTGTAAAAGCCTTGAACACTCTTATCAGGAAAGAATTAAAAAACGTTACAATAAAAATTAGCTACTTTTCTTGCCCACAATTGAACCATGAATTATACTATTTACTTTTTAATGTAAATAGTGCAAAATAAGGACTGATCTATGGTCTATATGTATTTCTTAAACTTCCATGCATTCATTCTAGTTATAGTAGCATACAGGTCGACCATGTAGGAACGGGCTCTGTGTATGCTGTCTTTAAAATCAATGAAAATCAAGTCAGAGCTTGACTAAGTTGAATGTTCACGGAAGAACTCCAAAACAGCAAAAGAACTATGGGTTAGGAAGAACCAATGCTGGGGAAAGGGGGGAGATCCAAATCTACAGAAAGAAAAAGTTGTGAAGAAAAAAAATTGAAAAAATAATTGAAAAAAGGAACATTTCTGAAATATCTTTCTGTGATTATAAAAATAAGCTCCAGAAGAATACACAGTCCGTGTGTGTGTGTGTGTGTAGGGATATATATAAAATCTAAAAAGTACTTTTCTCTCTGCAAATAGATCTGTATGCATAGGTACATATTTTGGAGCAGGAAATGTCCAGAAAAAAAAAGGAATTGTAGCAAGGAAGGTAGCCCACTGCAGATTCAAAATTGAGCAGAAGTCTCCTTGAGCAGATTTGTTCTGTTCAAATTCTAGCTTAACTGCACAAACACCAAGTTAGTAAAAAACTTCTTCAGAGTTCTTTCATACAGATCTTTATAAACACTGATCAAGAACTTAAAGAAGGGCTGAAGAAATGCACAAATTATTAAGGATCTCGTATGCCTCACCTGAACTGTCATGTTTGGTGTCTGTTATTTTGAGACAGTGCAGTTTTTTGAGGTAAGGCATTAACATTCTGTTCTGTTTGTAATGCTCTCTCATACACATCTCCAAGTGTTGGGGTGAAATATGTGTATTACATACTTAGCTGACTTAAAGGAGTTGACAAAATTTAGTCAAAAGCCATTCCTCCTGTTACAAGAGGGTGACGCTTGAATCATTTTGCCTTTGTAGGATGGGTTGACACAACTAGGAAAGGTGGATATAAACCTACGCCAAACAAAGTCCCACTGTATTAAGGTAGAGCAGACCCCCAAAGTGAGGCTTATTTCATTATGCAGGACAACCGAATGAAAATAAGATATGGGACAAAGTCAGAGGGCTAAAATGAGGCAATCATATGGAAACAGCAATCACTATTCCTCAAATGCTTTTAAGGAATTAGAGCTTTGTCCAGTTTATGGTCCCATAAGGATGAAATACAGATCCCTTGCACCAAGACATCTCCTTTTCTCCTCCTATAAGAACATTTGCTTTCTGAAGTCTGAAGTGCAGGATACTTGTTGACTGCCACTGACATTCCTGGATAGTACAAATCACTAATGTTGTTCACTCCAATTTTCATCCCCGAAGACAAACAGGCATGTCTGAAAATTTCTTAGTAAAAAGGCAGGGCCGGAGGTATCCACATTTCAGTTGTATTATGCTTGTTGCGTGATTTAATAAAAACATAACCACCTGTTACACTTACTTTAGTGGGAGTATCTATTTTCAATTATAGCATTTACTATCCACCCTCAAGTATGACAAGTAACACCATGGTAACATAAACACAGTGGTGGCTGCTTGAGAAAGTTAAATTATAAATAGCAATGTATAGCCCATGAGGTCCTGGAAATAAACCAACTAATCCATAGGTATTTGTTACTATGACATAACATTTCCACTAAAACTTCGTTTGCCTCATCTCAAACCTACTCAGGATAGATTTAGAAGTTTGGCATCACTTGACTCTGAATGAGTTCATGTTCAGATATGACAAAAAAGCAGAGATAGTGCAGAAAAAAACCTATAGCAAGAACAGTAAAAAGAAATGAACCAAAAATTAATATACTGGGCTCTATTCTGCTTCCACTGAAGTTAATGGAAAACTTTTCTATCCCAAATGTATAACATTGAGTTCCCTTAATATAGAGAAACATGTTTTTATACTGAATCATCCCTCAAAAAAATACCATGGGCTTAACTGAGTAGCAAACAGTTTACAAATGCAAACAAACTTAGCAACCCTCTGAAATATTTAAGAAATTTCAGAACTCTGTGCTCTCTTTAGGCTCTATCTGGGTGTAAATATCCATGGTTACTGATGGAATAGTGAGATTCAAGCCTGAGCTTAGTCGTCAAGGGGGAGTGGAATTAGCAATTGTTTTAGTCTGTCTATAGTTCCTATCCATTGCAAGACTGAGGCAGAGCAGCAGCAGCGGGCTGTTGTTCGGAGCAGCAGATTTCTGCCAGCTGGCCAGCTGCCTGCTGTGGTTGGCGGGGCTTCCTTATTTGGGAGTATGACCAAGAACTCAGAAATGGGAGAAAGAAAGGAGAATTGGAGTTTCTACAAAGCTAGGGTGGAAACTTGAGAGCGAAGAGTTGACTACAAAATTTGGTGGTGAAAGGACAGCAATCATTTTATTCTACATAGGCACAAAGTCAGTATCATAGCTTTGACACAAAGCTGCGGCCTTAATCTAACTGTGAAAATGTGTTTTAGGTTGGGTAAAGTTGTTTTAGGTTGGGTAAAAGATTTAGAGATATCAGCGCCCTTTTTTCCCCCCCCTCTTTTAAGGATAGGTTTGAGAAATATACCAAATTTTCTTTTGGCTTACAGCCATTTGTTAAAGATCACTTTTGGCTAGACTGATACAAATGGATCTGGAATGGATCTACTGTAGCCAATGGAATTATTTCAGATTTACACCATGCAACTACAACAGAATTTAATTCTAGCATTTCTACTTTAAAAAATGTGCTGTGTTTTGTCATACATATTTGGTGAAATCTTAGCATCTCTGACATCAATGAAGTAACTCGCATTGATATCACTATGGTCTGAATTCCACTGAGTGATTTTCTTTGTACACAGAGTGAAGCAAAACAAAAGCTGATCCACTGAAGTGCAAGTCTTGTATCAAGTCTACATGAGAAAAGAAGCAGTCTGGTTACTTAGGACTCTAATCGTGTATAAATTTCACATGTTTCATTTGGCTTCAATGTCATTGTACACTAAATTTACTAAAGAAGAATATTTTTTAAATGTCTGCTAATTTGCACTTTCAAAGAAAACCTGACAAAATAAGATAATAAATAGCTGAGTAAATTTTTGAAGCATCTTTCACAAGATTAGATTATACATTCTAGAACAGTCTATCAATGGGTCTAACAAGAAGTAAGACTACTCTAAATATACAAGTATGTTACATATTGACAGTGACCAGGAAAAATACCAGCTTCGTACATGTAACAACTTCACGCTTAACAACAGAATTATCATTGCCTTCCTGATAAATACAAATTTTTGGTTCACAGTGGACTATAGTATGTTGGTAGCGTTTCGAGTAATATAGTGACACTAACACAAAAGGTTATTTTTATATTTTTGAATAATTTTGTATAAAATGAGAGCAAAAACCTGCAGATATGTTCAACAATTAGCTTTGTTTCTGTCTGTCATCAGTGAATGATCATTAATTAAGCAATTGAGCAACAGTATGTGTTATTCTGGAGTGTTATTATCAGGTAAGTATTTTATCATGCATTGTAGTAATATTTTTATTGAAAAAAATTAAACAGTCATTAATTATGCAACACATCAAACCTAATATGACACTTAGTGTGATGCAATGGAAAATAAGCATTCTCAGCATGCTCACAGAAAACAATTCCCACAGGGTCTACATATTCCTAAATCACTTTGCCAAGACTAATCTTAGAACAGATACCTACTAACTCCTAAATACAGACCATGATCCTTTTGGAGACCACAGGAACAAGTGTTTTATAAACCAAATCTACAAGCATTTTTGCATGCGACTCAGGCCACGAGACTACTTGTGCTCTAAAATTAAGTATGTGCACAAGTTGAGTATATGCAAAAGCTAAGGGTGTGTGTCGCAAAACCAGCATTAGAACTGTAAAAAAGACTGACACTATCCAAAACTGCCTCAGCATCTTCTGACCACTGAGAGGAGAAAGATAGAAGGAAATACACAAAATTTTCTAAGAAAAGCCATTAAAATGCCATTCCTACAATTTAGCACTATGCATTATACACTATAAAAACAAATATAGTATTTACTATATATCCAAGGATTCAAAATTGGCTGATTGCTTTTAACCCAAATTGGGAAGAAAAAAATGAACTGAGAAGACAAAGGCTAGACTAACAGTGCTATATATAAAAGTGAATCAAGTTCAAGTCTATTTTCCCCTACCTACAGACGGCAAATCCACCTGCTAACCCAACTTGAAATCTAAATTACCTTTTTTCCAGTTTTTTAAACTAAGGAGTAATCTTGGATAGCACCTTTCTTCTTACTTTCTAGACGTACGTAGACATTGGTAATTTCACATAAATGCATGCATAATATGCCTACACAGTAATAACTAGGCAAAAGTTCCTAAGGCTGCACTGAAGCATTATCATAGCAAAGCTGTGTGAAATGCCAAAGCTTGTTTTATTTTCAGATCAAGATAGCAAGTGTTACAAAATATACTGTTGGTCATGACAGATGCTCTATGAACCAGGATTAAATATAAGGGAAGTTATAATTATTTAAACACATTTTAATTTTAAATGATAAATAAGTTTTCCATGATCAAGCAAACAAAGCATTATCCCTCATACACAACTACAGAATATATTTTAACAATCAGTTTGCATGTGCAGATTATCTATCCCCATTCCGATAGTATTTAATGTTTGCTTGAGTGATAGCTGTGTCACTGTTTCTAGTTTCCGGACATCCAGGCTGGAATATTCAAGGCCCGCCTGGACGCACCCCTGTCCAACATGCTCTAGGTGACCCTGCTGAGCAGGGAGGTTGGACTAGATGATCTCCAGAGGTCCCTTCCAACCTTACTGATTCTATGATTCTAGGAAGGCCGGCATGTATTTCACCATCCACAACTGACTCAGCTCTATAAGGACAGCCTGGGGAACATATTTGTCAGCCCACTAGTCACAAAAAAAAAAAAAAAATATGGCAAATGAATCATCGCTATATGCTATGGGTTTGCCATTACCTGACTATCTGATCATCTAGGCAGTCTTTGGACTGAAAGAACATGATCTCTAACAGATTTTAACGGTGTAAATGTCTATCAGACCAAACTGAATGAAGGAAAATATACTTTTTCACTTTTTCTAGCTATTACACAAACCTTTCCCTTCCTATAATTTAAAGGGCTTAATATACTTTAAGGACTATAAATTACCACAATACACTTTAAGGACTATAAATTACCTAACGTTTTTATCATGTGCAATCATGCAAAAACCACATGAAAATGGATATAACTTACAGGATTTCTAACTTTAGAGTTAGGGAGATTAAGAAGTTAAGCAGATTGGACTAAAAAGCACTTTTTCTGCCCATACTAGAGGTATCAAGTTCAAGATACTAATGTAGGCATCTGTATTGATGATTAGGAACAAAAACAAAAGCGGACCCATTTTCAAAAGTGCTGATCATGTAGAGTTCCCATCAACACCTAGAAATTTCATGTTGTCATCACTCTGAACTTCAACCCCCAAATTATAAAACTTTAAAGAGAATGCACTAAGTTTTAAAAGGCAGTATTGACATTCTATGTTTTTCTCTCCCTGTTCTTTAGTTTCCAACTCTACATTATGGTTCTAACAAAGACAAACACACCTCATGGAATACTTGATAAATCTGTAAAGTGCTTTAGTTAAGAAAATACCATAAAGCTGCATTTTCTTTCATAAGAAATGCAAGACTGGACCCTACACATTGCCAGCAAAGCCTTCAAATCAAATGTGCATTATTTGATGTATATAAATATTGGAGAAAAGAAGAATTGGCAAGGAGAGAGGGAGAGAGACAAATATGTGCAAAGTTTGAGTTTCTTAGGTAATAGCTAATCTTTTCCATTGAAAGCTTTTTTTTTAATGACGTACTTTTCGAACTTAATTTATGCTGAAGCTTTCAGGACAAAGACTTTCTCATTTCTTTCATAGAGCTGTATTGAAATGTGCAAACAGGAGTGAAGTAGAAAAGTGGTTATTTTTGGTCTTTCACAGTGCAATTCAATTCAGATATGACATCTGCTCTGCACTATTCTCTTTTATAGTTCTATAGGTGACTTGACTAAGACTGGCATAGGGAGGTCAACCATACAGCAAGGCATTTGTTTTCTTCCCAACATTAAGAGTTCTTACTTTCAACTGATTGTTCTTACATGCATCAAAAGAAAATGAAAAAGCTGTTCTTATTTAGCACTAAAAGTTAACTACTTGTCCTTTCTTTAATCTGCTGTATCTGTTATGTAGTTATAACAATTCTTCCCAGCCTGCGAGCTTGAAGGTCAGTTTAAGGTCACATTGTAGCAGAGGCCTTGTGATGTGAGTAGACATGACTGCCCATAAAAGATCACATCAGTTTGCTAAAGAGTCTTACACAATGAATTCTTCTGAAGAGTAAAAAGGTGTTCATAATGGGCTAAGGAGAGATTCTAAATTAGTAATTAACTTTGGATATTCCTCAGACAAACATATCAGTGCTTTCACATCATTAACTGCAAAGAGAATGGAAAGAAGTTGGTGATGTTCTTGTAAGGTATATCCAGAAAGAATGATGAACTAGTGCAAAAAAAAACAAAAAAAAAAAAAAAAACAAAAAAAGTATTTTACTTCTCATACCCATTTAGTATCTTTCAAGGGAATCTGTGTAAGACAATGGATGCATTACAGCTGTTCCACAGTTTAACTTACGGTAAGATTGCACAATAAGCCTTTATTTTTGCTGGATACCTTCAGCCCCAAACTGCCAGATAGATTTCTTCTAGACAGGTCATGGTCATAACATGGTAAAATTACTTTTTCAATTTACAAGTAATTAAAAGTAAATCAAATTTGGAGAGACAACTTCACCTAATGTTTACTAGTAGCCCTCTTGCTTGCAACCAACATACTGCTTTTTCAAACACTCTGCATCTTCATATATTCCTGAAAATATGTTTTTGTTGCATTAAAACGCAAGGGGAAAGAAAATCAAGAAGCAGGCTTGTTTATTAATTGCAGCTGGGCTGAAGTGTGGAAACATATCCTGGACAATTACAGCAATAGATTTTTACTTGCTTTATGTGCTACTGAAAAGAAATGGCCTTTTGTAATTTATAAGGTCTCAGAGTGTTAACAAAAGAAGTGCATTTGTATGCATCCTCTTAGAAGTACCACAGATGAGGTGCAGAATGACTTCTAATTGGCAATCATACTGGCTTAGTCAAGGAACAGCTACATTCTGGCCTAATTTGCAAAGTGTTTACAGCACTTCTTATTCTGTTTACAAGTTAACATGGTATTTCATTTCTCAAATTATTTTACAAATAACTAAGCAGTTATGAATGCTTTATTTGCAGAAAACATTAGACCTCCAAATGGACACGTATATAAAGAAAGCTCCAATTAATAGTTGAGTATTTTATTAAATAAGAGAATCAATTAAATAATGTCCCAAGAAAACTAACTGGAGTAGCTAATGAAAAACCAGCTATGTAGAATCTCCTGTCTACAACAACAGCAATCTTTTCACTGTACTGTGACTGCAATGTCCTGCATACTGAACAACATAATGCTTGAAAGTTGACTCGAATTCTAAAAGAAAGTCTTCGATGATTAAATTTTACATTCCATAGTCTAAATAAATCAGTCAACTTCAAAAGACCTATCTAAGAACACAGTACGCATACACTAACAATATAGCCACTGACACCAAAGGTCCCAGCCTTGAAATAATGTTGATGTTATGGTGACATATATCAATTTTTGAGCCATCTCTTGAGATAAATTTATGTCCTAACAATGAGGCAATGTAGAACTAGTTGCTATATTGCTTTATGTGTATTTATTTACGTGCAAAATGATTAGACTTTAATTACTCAAGTGAAACATTCTAAAACATTTTAATGCACTTTTTTCAAATACTACTTAAAATCTGAGTATAGAAGATCAGCTGTAGCTGCTTCATTGATATGGCTGACGGTTTTGCACTGTCTGGTTACTTTCACAGAAATGGCATAGGAAATCACTTTTTCTTTGGAGACAACACTACACTGCAGATTGAGGATGGAATTCTTTCTCATTCATGTTGTGAGGCTTCTATGTATGGATAACTAATAAGTCAACGCTGAAAAATAAAACTGTTTAAGGAAATGCTTTTGTATGTACGTACAAAGTGCACAGGCCCAAAGCCAGAACTTTCAAAAAGCGGAAAAAACAGAGCTATATAAGTCTAAGTAAGGAAAGCAGCGCAAGAAGGAAAGCCAAGCAGCTACATAAGTAAGAAAAACTGCATCTTTCAAATACCAGTTAAACCCTACAACTTCAAAGATATTTAGGTGCCTAACTCCCAGTAATGTCAACAGGAATTAGGCATCTAACTGCCATTGCAAACCAGGGCCTAACAACCCTGCAAGAAATCCAGGAAAGGATAGGCAGGAAGGATACGCAAGAAATCGCATATCCTTCATTTCCATCAAATCCCACTGAACGTAAGAGTGACTTAGCACCTCGAAGAAGGCAGTTTGGACTCTTAGAACCAAAATGCTGCTTGGCTTTTGAAGGTGAACATTACCCCATGATGGTATCCTGACGATTGCACAATACCTCGTCTTCTTATTCTATGTGGACACTAAGAATATCACGTGTTATTGGCAGCTACTGTTCAACTAAAGGTAAAATAAGATAATAACACCTCCAGAGACTATAGAAAACATCACAAAGATGAGCCTCTGTGAGAAATATAGCACAGAACATTTTCAGCCCATAAATAAAGAATAAAATGTCTGATAATTTCAAAATTTTGAACTAGTTCATTTTATAATTAACAACAAAGTACAAGCTGAACATCAGGCATATTCTAGGGCCATCATTTAGGCATCTCAGCTGCAACTCTTGCATTAAATAATGGATGATTCAACATCAGAGAAAAGACATCATGCATGAATATCTTCATTAATTCTATAAAAATTCTAGAGGACAAAAGATTTGAAATCTCTTCTTCTGCCTTGCCACTCATCAGCCATCCCTGTTTTGGGGGATTTTGAGCTTTTCTCTCTCTAAAGATATTATTTAACAGCATTTTTTTCAATATGAATCAAGCCAGCTCTCTTCTTGATGACATGATGAACTGTTAGTAACTAAGTATGATAGTCTGAGGACATGAGGAATTGCCTTGGATAAATGCTTACATTAGGATAATAAATAAATTTACATATGAAAAGAATCATAGTATACAATATCACCGCGTTTTACAACTTACTTGGAAAAAATGCTATAATTAAAACCTATGCATATTTACCTAAGGGTATGTGGTGGTTTTAGGTCCTGACAGAAGAAACAATTTCAAAAACAGGTTAAAATCAAATTTTGGCAATTTAAATTCTCATTTAAAAATTGGTGTTAGTTTGCCAATTCTGAAGATATAAATAGACTTTTGAAGTGACTACTGTGTTATACTACTTAGGACTCTATACACATTACCCCCCCCTAAAAAAAAAAGTGTGCAGCAAAACATTTATCTGTAAGTATTTAAACAAAAAATGTGCAAATGAATTTTAAAAGTAAATATATTTTGTCATAATCTTTGGGAAGGGGGTAGATGCTGCATTACAGTATCACAGCGTAACTACCGCCGCTGCACTCAACAGTTTGCAGTGCATGAGAAATGCAGGAGGCGGCTCGGTCCCGGCGCTGGCAGCGTGACCCACGCAAACGTCCCCTCCACGTCCCTCCGCAGCGCGCCCGGGGGCGCCCGCGGAGCCCCCGCGCCGCGCCGCGCCGCGCCCCCGCCGCCGCTTGGTGCGGGGAGGGCGCCCCCCGGCGGGGGGCGGCCCCGGCCGTGGAGCCCTCCCCGGGGTCAAACGCAGAAGCGGAAAAGAGAAACTTTGAGCGCAGCTGTTGGCACAAAATCCGCGATGCAGACTGCGCGGCCGGCGGAAGACGCCGGGCGGGAGGTTCCCCTCTGGCAGCCTCTCCCCACGGTGCTGCTTCCCCCGCCCTAACGTGCGCTCCTGTAACGCTAACGGCTAATAAAAACAGCATCGATCCTTTCATGTTTGAGACGCTACAAAACAGCACCGTCTCGTTTACATACACTAGCAGGCCTTTGGCTAGCTCTTGCACCTATAAATATGCATTATTTATACACCCAAGTAGTGATACTACACGGGTGTTACGTACAAGTATTACTGTATTATTTATTTAAAGCAATAAACAGGATGGTGTTTTGAGATAAATATTATGTTCCTAACCCAGAGTTTAAAATCTGATTGACAAATAGCAGTCTGACTTGCAAGTATTTCTTTAGATGACAAAAAAGTTTTACTAATAAATTATCACCTATCTGCTCTGCCTGTGTTGGAGATTAAGGCCATTTTAATTTACATGAATATTTTAAGCAAAGGTGAACATATATTTAGAATCTGGAGCTTGGACAAATGCATTATCAGATAAAAAATGTAAGCACAAAGCACCACCTTCCAAACACACATAAGATTATTTTTAAAAGTCTCCTTGCAAGATCTTTACAACTAATACTTTGATGACACTGGTCTCTCGATACATTTACCTTCGTTCCTGTAGGATTCCCCTATTCTGCAGTAGAAACATGCCTCTCTAACCAATCATCTAGGACCAAGTTTATTACACAAAGAAAAAAATGTTCAGCAAAACAAATACAATCTCAACTTGCCTTCCCTTGAGTTATCGGTGGAAGGAAAACCCTAGCTGCTAGAAGAGCGGCCGCTAACAGCGGCGGAGCTTACCTCTTCAACTGTCAGAGGCATGCAGATCCGGTACTCCTTCATGAGCATATTCCTGCTGCCTCGGTGCGGACCAGCAAACTGGGAGAAAAGTGGTTATTTCTGCACGGTGGTCACGGCCAAAACTAATCACCGGAGAAAATAATCGAGCCTCTTTTTCTGTCCGCGCTTGACAATGTGTCCGCAAGACAGTAACGCGAGCATCCAGGAAGGCAGAGCCAGCAAGAAGAGAACCAGCACAACTGCTCCTTTCTTCCAGTTCTTCCTCCCTCAGCCCGCGATCATGTGAATTTCGCACACATACGCGCAGACAGATACAAAGAAGTCTCAAGCACCAAACGGTATCGTTACAGTGAAAGCCCTCCGTCGGAAGTGCGCGGAAACGGCAGCCTCTCGCAGCTCTGTCAAGACATGCCTAGAGCGACGAAAAGAACAAATCAGCCGACAGGGGGGACTTCACCGGCGGCGGCGGCGGCCCATCGCGGCGGCGGGCGGGACGGGATGCTCGTGCCGAGACAAAGGCTTTGCGCCGTCCCCTCGGCGGCGGGGAATCGGGGCTGCCGGCAGCTCCCGGGCGCCGAGCGGCGCCCGGCGCGGAGCTGCGGGCGAGCCGAGGCCGGGGGCGCGGAGCGGCTGCCGCGGCGGCCCCGGCGGGGGGCGAGCGGCGGCCTGACATCAGCGGCGCGGCAGGAAGGACGGCGGCGGCCGCCAATGGGGGCGCCGCGCCGAGCCGAGCCGCGCCGCGCCGCGCCGAGCCGAGCCGAGCCGCTGCTCCCGAAACGGAGCTGGGAAACCGCGGGCTTAGCGCAGCCCCGCCGCTAATCCCCCCGGGGCGTCACCGCCGGCCGTAACCCCGTGCCTCAGCGCGCACCAGCGGCGCGGCGCCGAGGAGCCGGCCGCGCCGGGGCGCGGAGCGGAGCGGAGCGGAGCGGCAGCTCGGGCACAGACCTGCTCGCCGCTCGCTCCCGACAGAAGCGACGCCAGCGCGCTCTTGGCGAAGCGCGGTGTGCCCGGGGGACATACAGGCACAGGATGTGAAGGCCTCACCCATTTCCCTTTTGGTCAGACCGTCGTTATCAGCCAGCAGCTTTTGCAATACAAATAAAACTGTTTTTCGTATCAGCTGCTTACTTTCAAACGGCACATAGAAACTTCAGGAAAAATACGTGCCTCATTTCTAATTAAACTATAAAGACAGAACCATTTTAAGAGTCCCCCTTTTTTTTGCTACTCAGTTGGCAATTTATTTTATTATTATTTTTTTTAATCTCCTTGGTTTCTTATTGCATCTTTCAGATAAACATTGTTAAGCTACTACCTAATACACACAGGAACCTAATTCTAAAACTAGCTATGAAAACTGTACTGTTATATAACCTTACATATATCACATACTTTTTTGTATTGCCATTTCTCCCATCTACCAAATGGCAATAAAACTTGCATTTCTCAGAAGCACTGTGCAAGTAATATGAAAATATAAAGCACGGTATAGTTAATGCTAGAAATATACACCTGCATTTAAATCTAACTTTGCGAAAATAAACGTGATGTAATGGCATATCTGGACGGTTAAATAAGAATTTAGGTGTAAAATGAAGTATGTGTTTCATAACAAAAAAGAACAAACCCCTCAGATTTTCATTGGCTCTGAATCTACATTTCAAAGCTATGTACATAATTTTAGAACTTCAGAAAGAACGCAGTGCCATCTCCTGGAGAGAACATAACCTTTCCATTCTGTTGCAATAATGGCACAGTGTTTCACGCACTCTGCTTTTCCAAAAGTGTATATACCTAAACAAAGAAATGGAAAATCAGAGGGCTTTGTTAATAGCTCAGATTTTAAACTGAGATATGAACAATGCAATTAATAAGTTAGTAATTAATAATTAGATTAATGAGTCTCCTCTCTCAAACCTCACAAGAACCATTTATAAATATCCAAATTGTAGCTATACACCATAACGTTGGTCATGTATGTTCATGAACCTTTATTCCAAAAATGGATCTAACAAGTTCACAGATATCAATAAGCAATGGCATGGTGTTCAGCTTTAAAGCTAGAAAATGGTATAAACAGCAACCAAATATGACACAAAGCAACCAAAGGAGGATGACACACAAAATAGCGAGCACAAGGCAGTATGTGAGCTATTACCTGTATATAAAAAATATCTAAATCCAGATCTAAAACATCTACTGAAGTTTTTAAGTAATTTGCTAGTGGTTTTATTCATTGGGAACAATATCACTGGAGTTCTGGATTTCCACTAAAAAGCCGTGTAAAAAAAAAATGAACCTCTCTGCATAGGGCCTTGATGGTCCTCAGTTATAGGTGAAGCTATTGATTTCAATAGCTTTCAATATTGATTTCAGTAAAAATAGAAGAAAGATCCAAATCCAAACTAGTTCATGACTATTGTCTCAGCAAGCCAACAAAGTATACTAAATACTCACCAAATACTTTCTAAGGGAAAGAGAAAATCAGCTGCAGCTAGCCCAGACATTTCTGCCTGGCATGCCTGTCTGAATTTTGGCTTTTTATTTTCAGTGAGTTGTCAGAAAGTATTACTCTTACCTTTGCAACATCCTGTCTATGATCAGTTGTAACAAGAAGACATTTTTCACTTTTGACCTAGGAAAAACAAAGCCATAAATTAAATCATGCTGAACAGTAACTCCAGAAAGATTTGTGTCAGAAAAATGTCACCTCATAATAACAGATAGAAAAAATAATCAAGTTATTTTCAGATATTTTATTGATTATTTTTGAGTAAAGAATTTAGATTATTAGAATCATTCAGGAATTCCACCTTGGAGGCAAATGCTGCATCCTTTGCTTCCGGACTAACCAGAGAGGTAACGGAAGATAACCATTGCAGTATACATTATTTTTTTTTTCTTCTTTCATTCACTGTCTGAACCAAAAGTACAGTATATGGATGTCTTTTCAATTAGATAAGTATCTGTCTTTTACCTTCCTGAAAGCCATCATTCTCTTGTCATCTACTGTAAAATCATACTCATATTAAAACAATGAGCTAAAATAATGAGATTTTACAGTATAAAATAGTAAAAGCTCTGCAAAGAATTTGTAAAGGGTTACCCTGTAACTACACATAAACTCTCTGTGATATGTGCAAGCATTTTCAATACTTAGATCAGTGAATGACTGAAAAGGGACTAAGGACAACAGATAAAATCTATTTTTTAAATCAAATTGAGTTCAAACAGGAAGTGAATCAAGTAAGTCCACAGGATGTGCTATATCTTGGACAGTTTTCATATTGCTATTTGGAAAGCATACATCAGTCTCAACATACAGCATTATAACCCTGATGTAAATCCCTTTAATTGAGTTACTCTGAATTTACACCAGTAGCTGAGGGTGTAGCTCAGCAGTCTTCTCTTAATTCTGGAAACCAAAGATTTAAAATAGTTGTCTAAAATACCCTTCTGTCACATTAAGTTTTTATTATGCGTATAAAATAGCACTCAAAATGTAATTTGTAGCTTATTCTCTCTGGGAGTCTTAAATTAACATCCAAGGTACATGGCCCTCACTGACCAAGGGTTTGTTCGGCATTGTTTGCTCGTGAACATCGTGGTCTGTGAACTTCTTCAGTGAATGGAACTTGTGCGTTATTGTTTTGGAATGGGAAATAATGGCAACCCGTAATCACGAGCCACTGTTGTATCAACATTTCCTTACAACGTATCAAGTGCGCTGATAACGCAACACTGTCCAAAATCAGGATACTAGCTCTTAAAAACCACGGCACCTCTCTACCTTATCCCCTCTGCAACAACACCGGGTTGAGAGACCCGAGGCCGGATGCGAGACGGGTTTAAATCCCCCGGCCAGAGCGCCAGCGTCCCCGCACAGCGCGCTCCTCTGAGGCCGCGCTGCGGTGCAGCACGCGCGCTCCTCTCGAAGCGGGGTGGTTCCTAACGATCGTTTATTGACTCACTGCCAGCCCACCCCACGGCCACGCTGCGGCCTCGAGCGAGCTCAGAACCTCCAGCCCCACCACGGCCGCCCGCGGGACCTGCGGCCAAGCGCCGGTGCCACGGCCGTGAGCCCGCAGGAGCCGCACGGCGGCGTGGGCTGAGCGCGAACCCCCAGGCCAGCTCCCCCGGCGCCGGGAGGCCGAAGGGCGCTTGAGGACAAGGCTGTGACACCCGCCAGTGAAGCCACGCGTGGCACCAGCAGCCCCTTCCCGGGGGCCGGCGGGGCCCCCTGAGCTGCGCCCCGGGCGGGCCCGGAGGGCGCCCGCGCCGCCTCCGCCCGCGCCCGCCGCCGCGGCCTCTCCGCCCGCCGAGGCCGAGGGCTGCCGGGCGGCGGCGGCGCCGCTCGCCCCCAGGAGCCGGGGCAGGGGGGCAATCACCTCAGCGGCGCCGCCCGCCCGCCCGGCGCTGGCGGCCCCGCCGCCGCCGCGAGCCGCCTCCCCCCGCCTCCGCCCGCCCGGCGGGTCCTGCGGCGGCGGCGGCGGGGTGCCCGCGGCAGCGCCTGCTTGGCGCGGGGCGGGGGCCTTCCGCGGGGCTGCCCGGGCCGTGCCTGCGCGCAGGGCCCCGCCGCTTCCGGTGTGTGTGTCTGAGCGGGCCGCGGAGCGGGGCCGGCGAGATGGCGGAGGGCGGCGCGGAGCGGGCCGACGGCCGCATCGTGAAAATGGAGGTGGATTACAGCGCGACGGTGGATCAGCGGCTGCCCGAGTGCGAGCGGCTGGCGCAGGTGAGGGGGGAGTGTGGGGCGGGGTGAAGGCCCGGCGCTGCGGAGGGGCTGAGTCATGGCGCGGCGTGGGCTAGGCCGCGCTCGGGGGACGCGGCCCGGCGGCGGCGGGCGGCCGCGGCTCTGCCCCGGTGCGGCGCCGCGGGGAGCGGGCCCTGCCGCCCCGCGCTGGGGAAGGGCGGTGGGCGAGGACTGCCCTCGCTGCGGCCGGCAGCGGGGGGTTCCTCCCCGTCCGCTCGAACGGCCGCGCCTTCCCCCTCCTGCCGCTCTTCGCCCCGGGCAGACGCGTAGGATCCTTGGGCTGCTGTGCGCTAAAGGCGACCTGGCTTAAGTGTGCCCGTGTCCCCTTCGGCAGGCAGTTCTTTGCGTTCTGACATTTACCTTCCCCAGAAGACTGTAGTGCAGGGCGGGAGCGATGACTGGCTGGTAGGGTGACTGGCATGTGTTGATCAAACCTGTGCGTGCACCCAGCCATGGACAATCGCAGAACATAGGCTTACTGCGTCCGAGGTTTCTCTTAGGGCTTTGTTATGTAGTGAAGGAGATTCTTGCACACCTCGAATGTCAGAACAGACAGCCTGGATTTGCTGTTCTGCTCGGTCCTGGTAGGATGGCTTCTGACTCTTTACAGGCTGCAAATGGCCTGCCTGGATCCGTGTCTCTCAGTGAGAGAAAAATATCATACTCTACAGTGTAATGTAGAATTCTGAAGGCATTAGCTTTGTGATAGATAAATTGCAGCTTGCACTATCTTGATACAGTATTGCTTGGAGAGGAGGTCCATATACTGTGTGCCATGGACACAGTTCTGAGTAGGTATGGAAGCCGTGGCCATATTTCATTGTAATATAACGCGAATTCTATTCTAGTAAAAGCCCAGGCTTGACAAAGACCATTTTATATATTTTAAAGGAAGTCATCAGGATACTACTTTTTTTTTTCTTTTTTTTTTAAGTTCCATTTCTGCCATGAGCTGTTTAAAAATATTCCCAATAACATTTTTCCCCCAAAGTACTTGCTAGGAAAAACAACTAAGGGCTAAAAGCACCTTATGATATCTTTAACCTGTATAAACAAAGGCAAATACAGCCCTCAGAACCCCCAAAAAGAAATATTATAATTCCATGCTCAGACTATAAAGCATGTGGTTTATGCTTTCTACAGTATGCTGTTATTGCTACTAAGATATGATGAATGTGAATGAAAATTGCAATGAAACATTTTTTTTTGGCTGAGGAATCTTAGTTACCTATCTGTTTTCACCTGAAGCTTTGTTTTGACTGGGGCTGGTCAAAAGCTTTGTTTTGACTAGTTTTGTGAGTACAAGCTAACCAAACCTGTTTGACACTTGCTAGGTTTCTTGCTCAGGACAGGCAGTTTTTAGTGTGTATTGGGTAAAAATGGAACCAGTGCTGTTCTGCCTTTGCTTTCTTTTTCTTGTTTTCTTTCTTTCTTTTCTTTTTTTAAAGAGCAGTATAATCACTATCCATAAGCACCTTTAAAAAAAAATTAGTGCCCAGACTAGTCTGTATTTGTTTCCCCTTCTATGAGGATCAAAGTTGTTCTCAATATAAGCTGAATTGTTTTCTTCAGTCATGGTGATAATTCTTTGTCTATCATATTAGGAAGGAAGACTCCAAGAAGTAATTGAAAACCTTCTCTCCTTGGAAAAACAAACACGAACAGTAAGTACATTGTGATGAGCAACACTTATGCAGGGTTGTCCTGCATGCACCTTGTTCAGAGGGTCACAGAGTTAAAACAATGAAGAGATTTGGGGTGTCAGTCTTCCTCCTTTGTTTTTTCTTCTCTTTAAAAAGAAAATCAGTAAGGCTACATTTAATGTTTTTCTCCCTTTTTGTATAATAGAAGTGTAAGAGATAGAGAACTGCAAGTTGTTTGTTCTGTCACTGATATGCTGTTTGTTTGTTGCAGGCATCTGACATGGTTTCCACATCCCGCATCTTAGTTGCTATAGTGAAAATGTGTTACGAAGCTAAAGACTGGGATGCTCTTAATGAAAATATTATTCTTCTGTCAAAGAGAAGAAGTCAGTTGAAACAGGTGAATATAAGTCTTTTAAGCAAAAAATAAAACTGTATTTGGAGCTATATTATGTATCTGAACTCCCCCTTACATATAGGGGCTCTTCTGACTATCACTTGTTTGAATATGTTGTAATTAGCTTCTGTTAACATTTTTTGGTATGCATGTGATAGCCAGTGATGAAATTAATGTCTGGAATTAATCTCAACCTCAAGTCTGAGCTCCATGTTGTCCAATTTGTCATTCTTGGCAATACAACCGTGACTGTTCTGCTTTCACTGCATACTTAGGTTTTTAGGTAGTAGTTCATCTTTACACTGTTCTATAGTCTGCACTGGAGACATGTGAATAGAAGAATACTAAGTATGAGGCGTACATTGAACAGAGTTGTTGCAATTTATTTTGATGAAATAAGAGATATCCTTTAAATGAGTGTGCTTGCTTTTGAAACTGTCATACTGTGCAATTCCGTTCTGTCTTACAAATCAGCTGACAGGATAGCCTAAAGTGTTTGCCTTTAAAAAGGTACAAACTTTATTTTGCTCAATTATAAGCTGCATGTTTAGTTTGACTTAATTAGAAGTTAGCAATAGGCAATTTTGAAGGCACTATCACTTTAGGAAGAAGAAGGTTACCTCCTTTTTAGTGTGCAGAAACATTAGGATTTTGTATACAAGTAGAATTCGTGCTCTGACTTGCACAAACAATGACTGAAGACTCAGATCGTTTCAGCTATTTTTTTTTTTCTTTGAAGAAAGCCTTTTTATTCTGAAAATTAACTCAACTGAAGGACATTACATTCTTTATACTTGACTTTTGTATTTCAATACTGTATATTTTAGGAACATCTGGTTGTCATGCTTTTGTTTCAGGTCTCAATAGAAAATACCTGTCTCTAGATATTTTGGAGGCCTTGCGTAATTGCCTCTGTGTTATTTTGTATTAGAGGGGCCTAGTACATAAAATGTATATTCATTCTGTTTTTCTAGAAGTAGGTACTTCGTAATACTTCTAATAACTTTGTCAGTGTTATTAGCAGAAGAACATATTCCAATACTCATGCTTGCCCCTGAAAGATGGTAACTTACTAGCAGGGCCTGTTTAGGGATCTGCAGAGATGAAAAAGCATCAATCAGAAATATTTGTGTCCTACAGAGAAATGCTACTGCACACACTTAAGAGAGGATATATAACTAGGTAGGTCCTATAGCAAACATGAAATTTTACCAGTGTATGTGAAAATCGTGTTGATTAGGCAGAAGAGACGTGCTGCTTTTCAAGGGAGAGCTGTGTGGAATGAACTTCAAGTGTCATTGAAACAACTGAGAAGAAAGAAATGAGAGAACAGCATCACATTTGACTCCTACCATCACTGCTAGCATTTTAAATGGCTTTATGAGCCAAAGTGATTAGAAATGTCTTGCATGCTTTTTTGAGATAAGTCTCTTTAATTTGATGTTAAATTGTTTAGTACTTGTCCCTGAATTTTATAAATTGAATGCATTTGGAAATGTAAAAATAAAGTTTTTTTTTTCTGTTCTATTATTATGTCAGGCAGTTGCTAAAATGGTCCAGCAATGCTGCACTTACGTTGAAGAAATCACAGACTTACCAGTCAAACTACGCTTAATTGACACGTTGCGTATGGTTACAGAAGGAAAAGTAAGATTTTGTTTTAAGACTGAGTGTCTAAAAGGTAGAATAAAAATGTCCACCTTATTTAAAAGCATAGCTTCCTAACACTATTCTTTAATCTTGTTCAAATACGGGCAAAAGTATATTTCTAAATTAACCTGAGAAGCAAGGCAGTGTATTTTTTTCTAAGAAATATTTTCTGTATTGTGTGAGTAAAGAACTTGCTGAGACATTTGCGATATTTCTGTGATGTAGATATTTGAAAGTATTATTAGTGTAATTAATACTGCTTTTGAGAATTCTAAAGTGTCATTTATTTTCCACTTGAAGAGATACCTAAAAGTATTTTAAATACTTTAATTCATTAGAGATCATCTCTGTCCGTTAGAGAAATGGACAGGTTTAGTTTAATTTCTTCCGTATTTAGGAAGGTGTTAAATATAGATACAGTAACGAGAAGGTGATATTGAAGCATCGTAAGAAGTTAATTACTTTCCAAAATGTTCCATTTACTTAAGAAAAATATTTCTAATTAAACTAAATGTATATTAAAATTATGGCTTTTTTCTGTTCAAACTTAGTCTAGATGGTTAATAATCCAGTATTGTCACGTAATGGCTGGTTAGGAGTGAGTGAAAGAAATGCGAACAATAGTACTCAGCACATATTAGTGTACAGAACAATTGACTAATTCAGAGATTCTGTTTTAGATTAATTTGGTCTAAATATTTCCAGCCTGTCAACTATCCATTATATGGATATACATGGAATTAATTAGTTGTATGTAAAATATTTAAGGTAGTAAAAATATATTGTAGTAGGGTTATGGTCTTAGAGTTTACGCTCTCCTTTAGAATAATCTAATGTTTAAACTACTCCTGATTTTAGATATATGTGGAAATTGAACGTGCTCGCCTGACAAAGACACTTGCAACAATAAAAGAACAAAATGGTGAAGTGAAAGAAGCTGCCTCTATTTTGCAAGAATTGCAGGTAACATGCCATGTAACTCAAAGTTACCTCAGCAATAAACATTAATACTAATTGCTCTTCAGTCATTGTGGGTTCAGAAACTTGGTCAGGTATGTCTGCAGAAATGTCTGGAATAAGATTAAGTGCTATTAGCAAAAAGGTTATTCAGTTTTAACTGCTTTTGTTAGTCTTGTGGTTAAGTTGCATAGACTTATTTCCTTTTTGGAAAATAAATTTCAGTTCTCTAGGTAGTACAGAAAATTTACTGTTAGAGGATTCTTCTGGTGCAAGTGAGGGCTATTATTCGAAATAAAATAATCTTTTCTCTGTTTTTCCCTTGCTCGAGAGTAATTGTTTTCTTTTTTCTTTTTTTCTTTCTTTCTGTTCCTGATTTCCCCTTCTTTTCTCACCTGCTTCTTGTGCAGTTAAGACTTTTCTTATATGTTAAGTAGAGTCTGGTTCATGATGAATTTTTCTACACTCAAACAAGTGGCTAAGAATGGGTAGAAAAGGTTGTTAGGATTGTGATTGTGTTAAGAGAGCATAGCTGTAGAACACATCACTTTTTTTACCTTTCTTGATACTAAAAATTATCTCCTTTATGTGTCTGCCATATAACAGCAACAGTTATTATATATTAAAAAAATCCAGTCAAAGGTAATGAGTTACAACTACTACTACTACAACAACTACTTAGTCTTTTGTCAGATATTTTTTTTTTCTTGTATATTAAGTCAGGATATGTATGTATATATACAGAGTGTTTAATTTTATTTGAGTACCTTTTACCTGACCAAAAGCTTTGGATTAAACCCCCCACCCCATTTTTTTTTGTTGTTGTTTTTTAATGGATCAGGGTACACTTCCCTATGTGATTTGTCTTTGGTAATGGTAAAATGTTTTGTTCTCATTTTAGGTGGAAACCTATGGTTCAATGGAAAAAAAAGAACGTGTAGAATTTATTTTGGAGCAGATGAGACTCTGTTTAGCTGTAAAAGACTATATTCGGACTCAAATTATCAGCAAAAAAATTAATACCAAATTTTTCCAAGAAGAAAACACAGAAGTAAGTCAGTAGTGGATTCTTCCCTCCCTTTTGATCTGACATGTGTCTGAGTCCAAGTGTATTTGAATCTTATGTTTTTTGGAATCCTGTTGGATTTCGTTTACACGATTTATGTTTCTTATCATTCCAGAAACTAAAGTTAAAATACTATAACTTAATGATACAGCTGGATCAACATGAAGGCTCCTATCTCTCCATCTGTAAGCACTACAGAGCCATTTATGATACTCCATGTATCCAGGCTGAAAGTGAAAAGTGGCAGCAGGTAGAAAAAAACATTAAAAATAAAATGTCTGTGTTTTCATGTGGCAAATATCCTTCCCATTATCAGATTATTTTACAGCAGATTAAATAGGTCATCAGTCTGCTGTTGTTAATTTAAATTTCTTTTCAACAACTATACTAACTGATTGACAGTTAGTTGAAAACGGATATAATAAACTTGGTTTCAAAAGAATATTTATAACATTTTTATTGTGTTGTCTTGGAAATCTTGAGAATGTGTTTTCTGTTTTATGGAAGTGCAGAAATTTGAAACCGCCTGTGTGATTACAGTCTAAGTGGTGCTATTGTATGCAATATTAAAAAAAAATGCTGATTTTTATCATTTATTAATGTATAATATTAGTGTTTTAGTTGAGCTGAATCAGTTTAAAGGTATCAATATGAAGGTTCATTTCTGCAAGATGACTTCATTTTAAACCTAGTTTTTTAATAAGCTTGGCTTAAGCCTTCTATGTTTTAAATTCGTAGTAAGGGCTAATTGAAGCAAGCTCTGAGGGCTGAATTTTGAATTCTTCTGTTTAATTATGGAGATGAAAAACTCACTCTCTTCTTAAACAGGCACTGAAGAGCGTTGTTCTGTATGTTATCCTTTCACCTTACGACAATGAACAATCTGATTTGGTACACAGAATTAGTAGTGATAAAAAGCTAGAAGAAATCCCGAAGTATAAGTAAGTATTGGTTCTAATAAACAATTCTTACAGAAAAAAAAAGCATCTCTTGCAGTAGCTGTGCAAGAAATCTGCTTACTTGTCATCTGGGATAAACATCTCGAAATTTAATACTGTTTGAAAAATACTGCAAATTTTTCATTCAAGTTAAAATAAATCAAAATATATGAGTGGGTTTATAAGAGAAAGATCTGTATTATGTACATGGTCCAAATGAACTGTCTGCTAATAGGTGTGAAATATTACAGACTATACTTAAAAAGAACAGTGAGTATTCATGGTAGTAAAGTGAAAATATTTTAAATTACTTTTTTGAGGTTTTTTTTCAAGTAAAAATAAGTCCTATTAATATGGGATTGTAAATTAACTTTGTTAAACCATTTACAGAGACCTTCTAAAACTATTTACCACCATGGAATTGATGCGATGGACTGCTCTAGTTGAAGAATACGGGAAAGAATTGAGAGAAGGATCCCTTGACAGTCCTGCAACAGATGTGTTTGGCTGTACAGAGGAAGGTGAAAAGCGATGGAAAGATTTAAAGAACAGAGTTGTGGAACATGTAAGTATAGCTAGTTTTTTAAGCATTAATCATGTATTCTGTGCCTCAAATAAAAAATGCTTTTGGATACCGTTTTTTAGTTATAAATAGAAACAAATTAAGGAAAGCAGCAGATAAGTTACTTTTTGTATTATACTATAATTTTATTTTCTCATTTATATTATAGATGTGTATCTGCACAGTTGCCAGGAAAAAAAAATACTGTCTACTTTAGTTGTGAGATTTAATACTCAGATTTCAATAGGGCAGGAACTTTTAAGTCTTGTTTTATATAAAATTATTAAGTAATAAAATCAACTACTAATTATTAATTTCATGTGCACAGACTATTACACCTTTTGCAAGGAGAAGGACTGTCTGTCCACAACATTTTACTGCTCTTTTATGCACCTTATGCTGGATTGCTGGTAGAGCATTACAACTCCTAATCTGCCTTTAACATTGACTTTTATATTTTTGCATCCTGCTTCAGTTATTTTTTGCACATAACCCTCTATTCTGAATGCTTCTATTCCAGAATATTAGAATAATGGCTAAATACTATACTAGAATTACAATGAAGAGAATGGCACAGCTCCTGGACCTGTCTGTTGATGTAAGTGTTGCCTTGCTTATCCTTCTTTTATAAAGGGAGTGGAAGTGTGTGTGTGTGTGTGTGTGTGTGTGTGTGTGTGTGTGGCAAAAATCTAAGTATTCAGCAGAGTAACTTTCTCTTTTTATTTGAATTTGTTGGCAGTCTTTTAGCTTAAAAAGCTCTGTAAACGGTGCCATAGATCAGGATAGCCTTGTGTTAGAAAATGCAGAAAGATACAGCATTGTACTAGAAAGACACTTAGTACAAAAATCTCAGGATTTACACTTTGTGTGTATGAATGTTCATGGATATAGTATTTGCCTTTGTATTTGTGTCTGTTTTTGTATTATCCTTGCAGTGCCCTGGCATCATCCTTAGTCCGTTCCCCTCTTTGTGGTACCACAGTGCTTTTCATCTCTTACTGTGAAGGATAAAGTGTGCTGTAGTGATAGATGGGGAGCAGTAACAGAACTTCAGTTTGTTGGGTTCTTTTTTTGAGAAGCAGTAGTGCAAAATCTGGGGAGTAATAGTATCTTAATCTGAATATTTGTTACTTTGCCTCTAGTATTCAGTATAAAGGCCTGAGTTTATTTGCTTGCTTTTATGAGAGTTAGAAAACAGTTTTTTGATCCAAACAGAACTCAGTAGCATGGTAAGTGTGCATGTAGGTAAAAGATGATGCTAAAAATTTGTTTAGATTGAAGGTCATATCTGAATGCTGGAGCTTCTTGTGTATTCTAGTGTTAAAAAGCTCTTATGAATGGGTGATTAAAACTGACTGAAGATAAGGAGTTTCTTATCTTTAGATGTCCATATTTATAGTTGGTTGCACTCAGGGAGCATTGGCTGGTATTGTTTTTCTGCCATCCCCTTTTGTGTTTTAAAGACCTTTCCAAAAAGACTCTCTTTTTTCATATCATCTTCATATTTCATGTACAAATGAGAAAATTCACCCTAATGTCTTCTAATTAAATTTGCTCCTTGACACAAGCTCAGAATTCTTTGACAGTGATCAGTAGTCCGCATGGATATTTGTCTTGTTTATTGGAAGGCGTATTCTGATGTCTGTGTAGCCAAGCACTGAAAAGTCTAAAAGACTGTTGGTGTAGTATATTAAACTTCTAATTTCATAAAAGATAATCAGATATAATTCAAATGAAAAAATGTTTTTGAATAGATGGTACTAGCAGCTTGCAGTGTATTATTAAGTATTGTGCACTTTTTGTAAATACAGTATTACTACTGCTGTATTTCTGTAAAGTATAAATAAAACCTTGTTTGCTATGCCGTAATGCTGTTTGGAAGGAATTTTGATGCTTTGGTTGCTGAAAATGCTGTTTTCTTGACTTAGTGCTATTTATCTTTGCAGGAATCGGAGGAGTTTCTGTCCAGCCTAGTAGTTAATAAGACCATCTTTGCTAAAGTAGACAGGCTGGCAGGAATTATCAATTTTCAGAGGCCTAAGGACCCAAACAATATACTCAATGACTGGTCTCACAAGCTCAACTCACTGATGGCCCTAGTTAACAAAACCACACATCTCATTGCCAAAGAGGAGATGATACATAACCTTCAGTAATGTGCCTCAATAATCTCCATGCTTTTAAAGAAGGCATTAAATCCTCATAATAGAGACTATTATTACAGTGTGTATATGGTTTGTTTTCTCCCTATCAAGCCTTCCTGGACTAAAATTTAGAACATAATTCTTAAATTCCTGTTGACAACTAAGTCAACAATTAAGTTGATTATTCATTCAGTTGTTAAAACATTTTTGCTACATTGGTGAAAGAACATAATAAAACTGTATTGCCTGTGTAATAGAGTAGTCTTGTGATTTATTCTTTTCCCATGTACACCTTCATCTGTCTAACAAATAATTCTGTGGTTATTTCATTCCAGGAATATTTTTTGAGGCTGTGATTGAAAGGACATACTGTAAATAAAATACAAGCCTAGGGTTTTACAGTAGCTTGCATTGAGGTAATTTATGATTATATTTATTTTAATGTTATGTCAAAGGTGCTGTTTAAACAAAATTTTGGATGTTTGCATCTGGGAATAATACTTCTTGTGCTTTGGGATTATGCATAGACTTTATTAACTCCGAGTTGGCTGAAATCTACCTGAATCTTGTCTGCTTGGTGCAGGTCACTAGTTTTCACTGTTCTGTCATTCCAGTTTGTAATGCTACAATAGCAATTATGCAATTAACTAAGTACTAAAATCTGCTGCTTCTCATATTTGTGTGTATTGTATTCAGACAGGAAGATACTCATCCATTTGCTTTAGCCTACTCATAAAGGAAGGAAGGTTTGGATTTTCCCCATCCCATTCCTCTGTTTTTTTTTTTTTTTTTTTTTTTTTTTTTTTTTGATACAAGTAAAATAGTAGCCTGAATAGTACGGTAAGTGCAGGAATGAATTTTTAATGCTGGCTATAACCGACTATTCTGTTCATAATTGAATGGGTATAGAGTATAATTGTAAAAGGTATATTAAGATGTATATGAGCCCTATCTCTTTAAAAGCACACTGAACTTAATTCAGGCTAACATTTCTAGCCTGGATAATTATCATATGAATACACAGCAAGCCAGGAAACTTTAGACAGTGATTTTGAGGAGGGAAGTCTGTGAAGGGACAGGAAAAGATCCAAGTGTTCCAAGCAGTAATCTGCATTTGAAGTGTAGACTTTGGACATAGCTTAAGGGAAAGTTGGGAATGTCATTTCAGAAGAAAGTAACTTTATCAAGCCATTCCAAGCCAGTTCACTGCATTTAAATAAAAGAAAAATGGGAAGCCAAACTTTCAGTGAGGGAAGGGAGAGCAGACTGTTTAGGATGCATAGAATGCTTACCTTCCAGCTTCTTAAATTGCATTATAATCCCAGTTGTCTGAGTGTTGTGTAAAGGCTTGAACTACAGCCATTTCTGAGGCGGCGGCATACTAGTATTCACAAGGCTGGCCTTAGCATAAGCAAAGCTGCTTGGCTGCCCCGAGGATAATGAACAAAGCAACTTATTTTGGTTTTAATTTTGTTAGCAGCAAAATATAATCTTCTGGAAACAGAAGGAAGAGGTATAAGAAGTGGAAACAATGGGGCATAAAGGGGAGTGGGAATTTGTATCTCCTTCCTTCTCTTTAGCAAATCTGGTCTTACTGTAGGGTCTGGAATCTACAGTCCCAAGCATCTTAATTTGTGAGCTGTGTGACTGTTCTACCAGGTAGATGAGAGATACTGGACCTTGTTTTCCCAGTCAACGGTCTTTTCCTCTTATCCTACAAAGGAGTGGTTCTGTGGCTTCTACTTTCTGGGGTTCGTGATGATCTACTCCCTCTCTGGCCCAGCTATATCTCTTCCTGCCACCTTTGTGGTGGTTAGGACATGAGCTTGTTAGAGGGATGATGTGGTTTCTATCCCTTTTAGCAAGTGAGGGGGGCAACTCTGGCTGCTTTTGGTGGTCACCTACTTTGCATGTGCCTAAAGCTGATCTTGACTGTGTCTTACTTATATGTCTTTCTTAACCTTATGTGTCTAGTGTAGTATCAATCATACTGTTATGTGTATAGTGTAGTGTCAATCATATCAGCCTGACCTTGGTTTAAATAAAGAACTTCTCTTTGCAATCTGGTGCCTTTCACATCAACCAGATGAACAAGCTTTTGCCCTTTTGCTTCAAAATAGGTTTTTGTCTTCACTGAAATCACCTTGTACCACCTTTTGGTTTGACAACATACTGCCCAAGGTGAACTCCCTACCTAACCCTATCCTCCAAGTAACATGAGAGAGACCCATCATGTACCCTGCACTCAAGGCCAGAAGCAAGAATCCGTCAGGGTTTAGCTCCCTACACGTCAAAAACTTGAAAAAGAGGAGTTTTAAAATGTATAGAAGCATGCACTTATCTCAAGTGAGTAGAAAATAGGAATCTATTCACTTAGCCTGGAGCTTTTTTTATTATTATTTATTGGTAGGCTATTATTGTATCAAATGGAAATGAAAAGAGTGTATCTTGAGTCTCCTTGGAAAGGGTTGCTACATTCAAATTGCTAGGAAAAAGAAAAGCAGTAAATTTTTGGTGCTAGTCATCTGAAGAATGCAGATGTATGTTACATATAACTCCTTAATGAACAATTTAAAGGTCAACGTAAAGGCATGCTGGATTTTGAAAAAAAATGCTGAGATTGATGATCTTTGATCTTGACAATGTGGGATCAATCCATCACATTAGGCATTACAAAGTTCAGACTATCTCCTCAGTATACCCTCAATATCCCTTTAGTGCTGTGTGCCTCTCAACACTCGTTTTGTGGATCAAAGGGAGAATGAACAAGCATTAGTTTGAATATCATTTACACTAGAAATTGCACATGTTTAAAGAATCCATGTTCAAGAAATTTTATGCTTGGATAATTATGAAACAAGATTAAAGTTGAGATCATCTGTTCATCACACTGGAGTAATTCCAGAAAAATTTCCAGAAAATTCATTTTCATGATGGAAAATTAAAACTTGCTACTTGTAAATCTAATCATCAGACATCAATGGCTGCCTAGAAACAGTTTGCTTTATTGTTTAGTAAGACTAAGATTACTGTTGCTATCTAACCTCAGGTCTACCACTGATTTGTTTGTGGCAGTGGGTAAACCTTCTTCTTCTGAGGGAGTTCAAAAAAAAAAAAAAAAAAAAAAATCCAGTGTCCTAAGAAAATAAAAACATTGCTTCTGTTACTGCAGTCAGCCTGGAGCTTCTACTGAGAAAGGCCTCCTGTTGTTTTGTTTCTCAGAGGTGAAAGCATCTGAAGGTGCCTGTTTGGATGCTCGGCTGCAGGGTTAGGGAGGCTACTCAGTGCTGACAGTAGTATATTACATGCTCGTTACTTCTGTGTTTATTGTGAAGTAAGACATCACGATTGGAGCTGATTGAAAATTGGAATTTCTGTATTGGAATTCAAGAAATGCCAAGGTTTCCAAAAACATAAGTGAGCTTTATCATAGAATGGAGAATGGCTTTTCTAAATTTCCTAGGGAAGCAAAGTCTGGAGAAGAAGAAGAAAAGCAGGAGTGTAAATTTGGAATAATTAAACCAGTTTTGTTTTGAAATCATAGAAACCAAACTAAAGCTGTGATCTCAAGTGTGCAACTCATGGGTGAGCCAGGACTCTAGGGCTTTTTGGCTACTGGCTCTCCATTAGCCCTGAAGCAAGTGAATGTTTTTAATTTCCCAACTCTTCGAGAATCTGTGCCACACCTTTCCAAGCCGCTCAGATCTTAGCCTCATGGCAGGGAGCCTAGTAGCCTGAGTGGCCCGAGGTTTTTAAACTCCTGCTTTTTTGGCAAGGATCCTAGATGCTCCAAGGACTTTGGCATGGCTCCTAGCTTCACAAGAAAGGGAGAAGCCCTGTGAGCAATCAAGATTTACAGAATCCTGATTTAGGGGTAGGAAGCCTGGATGTGTTAGTACCTTCTGTACAGGGCTTCCTTGAAGTTACAGTTCCTGGGAGGTTGGGCTTTCTTTATTTCCAGCAGGAAACTGGAGCTCTCAGGTCTGAAAAGATTTTGGATTTTTTAAAAAATTTTAAAATAGAATTGGACTTGGTTATCTATATTAAATCAGATTGCTACATTGGTTGGAAATTTTTTTAATCTTAGTGCTATAGTTAGAAATATCATCCTTGGACTTTTGAGAAGATGAGTCCTGTCAAGTCTCATGATGTTGAGCAGAGATTGTTTTTATCCCTTTCTTGCACCTCCCCATGGTGACTTAGGCATTTCTTGCATTTGCAACATTATGTTGCTGCTTTTCTACTCACAGACTCTGTGTCACTGGATGTTCCTGGTCTGCTCATGTAGAAGAAATGCAAGGACAGTATGTTACAACATAAAAACCCAGTGCGAAACCCCACGTTCCTCAGCAGAAGCCTAGTAGTGTGAGTTCCTCTCTTGTAATGAAATCCAGTTTGTGAGCAGAGCATGTAGGGATTCCAGGAACTTAAAGTTTGGACAATTCCAAAAATGCAAACAAGTTATAGACAGATAAGACATCTGTTTCTGTGCTTAGGCCCCACTGAGTGAAGGCCTGGTTTCTCAAGTCGGCCTGTAGAGTTGTGAATGATGTGTTTGACTGCAGAGGTCTGAAGCTGGAACAGCAGCTGCCAGGATGGGTGATAATACCCATCAAGGACAGAAAGAAAAAGATATGTCCCTTGGAGTCACTCCCACAGTAGCAGCTAATGTTATAAGCTTAATTCCTTAAATTATCCTTTAATATTATATTGAAACATGTCAGTAAAAGTCACAAGAAGAATCTTTCCTCCCATATAGTGTTTAACTGGATGCTAGTGGCATACTGTCTTCTGTACTATTATAGTAGCAGTGCCTCTGAAACAAATCTTAAGTTATATTTAGGCTCTTTGGATTTGAGATCTCACCCATAGCCAGTTGCTATGTGATTTGTACTTTGAGCAGAATTTCCAAGGTTAATGAGTGTTTGGATCCCAGATTTGTTCTGGCCCAGCAGTTTTCATCTTTCCGTCTTTCCACAGTCAAGACGACTGTGAAAGAGGTTGGATGGGGCAGCACATAGAAACAACACTTTTCTTAGCACTGAATAAATAAAGGAATTCTTCATTCACACACATACAAAACTTCCATTTAAAATATTCCAAGAAATATTTATTAGTAATTTTGTATTTATAATTATTGTACTTATTTGTAAATATTGTATTTATTAGTAATACTCACTAGGAACCAAACACAACTCACTCCCAAAATAAATGTAAAGCTGAATTAAAAAGTGGATTGACTTAAGTCTGGAGCTGCAGATGTGAAGGGTTTCTTTATTTCCTTCTGCATTTACATTTTTGCAAGGCTCTCTTTATAAATATATTACTGATGAAAATTGAAAATATTCTTGGGCACAAGTATCTTCTTGTAGTGGCAATGCATCAGAGGCTCAGCTGGTGTTTCTTCTTCAAAGACTTAAGATGCATTAAATGTAAATTTAAAAACAAATGTCTTTAGGAAAATCCAGTAAGAAAATGATCTGAATTTTAGTTAAAGTCGAAGGCAATTTTAACACATTGGCATCTTGTTTTGTTGATAGATTTATTAAGAAGCTGAAATAAGCTGCTTTCTCCCGTTCTCTCTAGTCAACACTCGCTCTAGAGGGTGAGGGCCGCCCGGGGGGCAGCAGAGCCTGTAGCTCCTTGAAGCAGCCCGTTTGCAAAGCAGAGCAGGTATTAAAAACTGATCGCCAAACATTTTGAAAACACTGCTAACCGGGAAGACTACTCCGTGAAAATGAAAACGTTATGCAAAGCATTTTCTGGGATGCACACGCAGCCAGAAGCGCGTTACCGACTCGTCTTCAGCAAAAGCGGACGGTGAAGGGAGCTTTTGAAACATAATGTACAACATCAGGTGTTTTATCACCTCGCAGCAATTGTCTATTTACCCAGTTTTAAAATACTTTTTCTTAAGGACAATAATTTTTTAAAAAAAATACAATAGTCGCAAAAGGGAGGAAAATGACCCCTCCCCAATTTCCGCACAGGTGGGCTTTCATCTCGCACCTTACCAGCTAAAGCCTCGAGAGGTGCGAGCACCTACGGCCCGTTTCTGGGGAGGAAAAAGCCAATTCGGGGCGAGGGAGGAGGACCCCCCCTCCCCACACACACACACCCCGCGCGCAGCTACCGGCCGCGGAGGCGGGGGGGGGGGTGATGGGCTGTTTCCAGGGGGAAAAAAAGAAAGAAAAACAGCGCTGGCGGCACGGACCCCCTCGCGGCGCCGCGCACCGCCCCTCTCCGGCGGCTGCGGGCGGGGAGCACATGGCGCCGGGCCGGGCCGGGCCCCGCGGCCGCCCGGGCCCGCGCCCCGCGGCCGCCCTGCGCCTTCCGCCGCGGGCCGCCGGGCCGGGAGCAGGGCGGGGGAGGGCTTTCCCACAATGCTTTGTGGGGACGTTGACAAGTGGATCCAAGATGGCGTAGAAAGTAATGACAGGTAAGTCAGGACTTCCCCGTTCGCCCCCCGTGGCGGCTGGGGGCGGCGGGGCCCGGCCGGCGAAGGCCCTGCGCGGCGAGGGAGCCGAGCGCGGGCAGAGGCCGCGGCAGCGCCGGGAGCGGCCGAGCCGAGGCGGCCGCCGAGCCGGAGCCTGAGCGGTGCCGGCTGGAGAGGGCCCTGTGTCTGCGGAGGGGCCTGCGGCGGCGGCGGCCGCTCGGGGGCTGTTTACGGGCGGGCCCGCGCCGCGCCGAGCCGAGCGGAGCCGAGCGGAGCCGCGGCGCTGCCGGGCGGGCGCGGGGGCTGCGCGCGGCCCTGCGCTGGGCGCCGCGGGGCCGGGGGCTGCCGCGGGCCGGGGGCTGCTCCGCCGGGGCAGGGACCGGGGGGGGGGGGGAGGGCAGCTTTGTTTTTGTGCCGGGAGGTGGGGGGAACCGCCAGCGAGTGCCGGGAAATAACAACAACAACAACAAAAAATAATAAAAAACGCTATTTTACGTATGGCTAGTGGAGGGGAGAAAAAAATAAACCGTAAGACTAAACAGCTGCTTTAAAATTAACCCTCAAAGCAGTGAAGCTGCGGTGGACGAGCTTGTATTTTTGTTTCCTGTAGAAGGGCTTTGTCAGGGCCGAGTGGGTAGAAGTTGGGAGATCTTGCACAAAACCTGGGATTGCCTTTTTTGCAACGCAGGTCTTGGGAAATTGAAAATAGGAAAGTTTACGCTGCAGGTTGCAATACAATCCTTCCCCCAATAGACTGTAATTTGGTGTTTAGGGCAGATCCTCCGGTAGGATTGTTTACACGAGTAATGTTACCCTCCTGAGTTGTTTGATGGGTCATGGTCTTGTATTAATTTCCAAACGAGTGAACAGTTGTCCAGTTTCAAGCACTGTTAGTTGGGCTGTTCTTTGATTATAGGAATATGATTAAACATATCATTGGTGGATGTTAAGAAATAACTGCAGGGAAACAGTTGCACCTTTGCTTTCAAAGTTAATGACAAAATGAGGCAGAATTAGCAAAGTAATAGGATTTTTTTCCTCTGGGGCTCACTGAGCTTGAGCAGAAGTTTTAAAATAACATATAACATATTTCACTCTTCTTTGAAAAAATAAAATCAGTTGTAAAAGACAAAAACATCTGAAAAATGAATCTTTCTTGGCAGATTGAATGCATCATGGCTAGTCTGTCTGGGATGGTTTGTATTGTTAGGGTCTTCTAATGTTACTCTTTCTATAAACTGTGTAATTGAAACAGACTAAGAATAAAATAAAAATCCTGCTTTAAAAAAAAGACATGTTCTATTTTAAAAATGAAAATATAACCAAATAAATGAAGTGAAACTTGGTAGGCTGCATTATTTTCCAAGATTGTTTGGAAGAACAGAGAGGTTTTTAAATAAAGTATTTTAAATTCAAGTATCTCAATGTTTTGAGACACAGCAGATTGTGAGTGAAAAATTAATGGCAGAGCTGGTTTGATTGGGATAGTCTGGATGCTGGGCAGCTCCCTGTCCATCTCTGAGGACGAGCCACTTCTCAATGTGCATCTGAAAGTTGCACAAAGGAAAAATAAATAAGAGGCCACTGTGTTCCCCTCCCCTTCTCCTAGGGATGCAGGCCAAAGGACTTGCTCTTAGAGGAATCATACTTTGGTAGGCTTACTTTTTACAGCATAGAAATTGTGAGTGGCAAAAGCTGAGATAAGGTTTCTTTGTTGAACTTTATTAGTTGAGAGCAGTTTTTCTTCATTGATAAGTGAAGAAGCAATTTACACATTATGACAGAGAGAAATGAGTTCTCTTTGTAATTTGTTATGAAAGTACAAATCATAATTTTTTCTAGCTGAAATCAAAGTTCTTTTATCACTCCTCACCTACCTAAATGTGACTTTTAAAAGACTGAGTTTACATTTCCCTTCCTTTAGTTCATATCACATATGAATTAAATAATAGCTGTTTCTTTTGCTGTTTTTGTCTTTCCTTGGCAAAATTGAAGGGAGGTGTGGAAGCAGCATGTTAAGCTGTATTTTGTCTCATTTTTGCTTCTTGATCTGTCATGAAGGATCTTTTCCCTTTGGGGAACCTAATTAATTTCAGAGTTGTAGTTCCTGGGCTTTGGGATCTGTATTAAGGATCTGGATGCAGGATAAGGGCCAGGGTTTGGAAAGAATTTCTGCCTGAAGTTCAGATTCCTGGTGCAATTCACATCTCAGAGGAAAATACAAGTAGCAGTGTTAGAAGGTGTGAAGAGGTAGTATTTCGTAGTGGACAGGGTACTGGGCTGGTGCTTGAGAGACTTGGCTAGCCCTGTGTAAATCACTTCACCTGTTTATACTTTCTTTGAAGAATTGTAGGATAGGAATAGTGAGTCTTACCAACTTGTAAGGAATCTTGACAACTATGGATGAAAGAGACAATGAACTGTGAGCTAGGTAATATTGTTGTTATTATGTTTTCCAGCTCTGTTTATTAATTTAATAGTTTGATGAAGTATTTTCTCCAATGTATGCAATTATTTCATTAGTTGGATATTCTTTCTGATTTTCAGTATTTTTTTTGTTTGTTTTAGCAACTGTTTACCACCATTTTATATTGCTATTGCACTTTATTCTAGATGGTTTCATTTTAGTAATGGCAGAAACAATTGCTGGAGCAATTCACATTATTAGTTGAAAGCCCTTGAATCTATCACCTCACTGGTATTCCCTCTTGAGGTCAGTGGTACCTAGATAGGTCTGAGAGCAGGAGTGAAATCTAAATTAGAAGTGTTTTGTAATAATTTAAATCCTGTCCCCTGTGTACAGCTTGAATAACTAGGGAAAGCCATGGGAACGTGGAGGATAAGAAGGCAGGATGGAGTCATTCTGCTGTAGCTTAGGGCTAGAGCAGTTGGACAGCTGGCATTCCCCTCTTTCTTGCAGATCAGTAGGCCGAGAGTTTTAGTAAATGTGTGAATCCTGTCCGTGCTTTTTCCTAACATTGTCTCTGGGGGAAGGAGATTTAAGGCTTTCTCTGTTATTCTCTATAAGCAGATCCACAGTATTCCTTTTTGTCCAAGGACTCTAGAGGCTCATTATGGGCGAGAAAATAACAAATTTTATGTTCCCAATCACAGATTACCCTCTTACTCACTATCATAGGTATTGTTTAATCATTTCTCACTTATTTTGATATAGTCCTAAGGTAAAGTCTCATTATCACTATATGATATATATATACATATATGTGTGTGTGTGTATGTGTGTGTGTGTGTATATATATATATATATTTCCCTTTAAGTTGAAATATTATAGATAAGATTATCAGAATAAACAAGACTTTGTTTTTTGTTCTTTCTTGTCTTGCCATTTTCTTCTTTGGCCTTTGGCAGCAGTCAGCACTTGTCCTTATGTATGTCAATGGCGTATATTTAAAGACATAGCATTATATGCTTTCTCTCTTTGATAGACTCCTGAAATTGTCGTCCCTTTTTTCTGCAGAGAAGGAAAGAGAGCAGTAACACTAAAACAACAATTACTTTTTAAAAAAAGTTTACACACAACGTTGTTATGGAGTTAAAAAAAAAAAAAAAAAAAAGAGAGAGAGAGAACCAGGAATTTGGGGCAGAAATTTTATTCTTTTCTTTTCCCAAAAATACTAAGTCAAAACTTTTATAATGAAGTTAGGAGTCTGCAAGGTCAGACTGCTCTCTGGAAATAGACTAGTTTCTGGGGGTTTTATGACAGTGGTATGTGCAAGTAACTCAAGTTCCTTTTTGAAAATCAGTCTTACTGAGCTTTCATCTTCTCTTCATACAAATGTTTATAACATGAGGTTTCAACCAGAGGCAATCATTCATGTCTGAAAACATAGAAAAGTGAATATTACTGTAGGAAAAGAAGTGCTTAGGAATTTAAGCAGGCAAATTATAATTACTATGGGTCAGAATTTGTTTTTCTGTTGCATTTCTATTTCACTGATTATTGATATTAAGGGATACCTGTTGTGACAATAACATCATTTCCAAATATTTCTCTACATTTTATATGCAAATTCGACTGTCATAATTCTAATAGAAATGCAGTGGTTATTTACCTCATCTTTCCTCCAAATACCAAATTGCAGATTCATGACAGGAAAACCAGATAAGAAATTATAAGTTTCGTTCTTATTCCTTCCTAAGTGTAGCTTTACTATGCTGAGAGGTTCCATTTCATGACTAAAAGATTTAAGTTATTACTATGGTCTCATCCTAGTTCTGAATCAGTACCAAACTACCAAATTTTTTGAGTGGTTTGGACTCTGACAGGTGCTAGAACGCCATCCCTCATACTTTAGCAAGAAGGTGATTTAGAGTTTACCCCACTTAACTATACTGATTTTTCAAGAAGCAGTAGGTGCATAGTGCTACTGAGTCAGCAGCAAGAATTTTTGTGATTTCATGTAAAGAAATGTTTTGGAGATGTAAACCATTATGTCATTTATTTCTGTCAGTTAGATGCCACTTGTTCAAGAATGAGATGATTGAGGTAGATGGTTTTTAATCTTTGCTCTATATGCAGACTGGGGAAATACATTTCATGATCTGTCCTACTTGTGATTAGTAGATAGGTTAATGATTCTAAGAGTTGTAATGAGTAAACAGTGGAGGGAAAAAAAGAGTCATAGAGTTATAGTAGATACGGAATTTTAAATGTTGGAGCTGCAGGAAGTAAAGAGCAGAAATATGAGCAGCATGTGGATTGCTCTAAACTGTTCTTGTGGTAAATAGGGTAAACATTATTCAAATAATCTTTCAGTCTCTGAATTGCATAGTTTTTTTGCATAGTTATATATTCTAAAAATATTGTATTTATCAAAACACTAAAAATTGCACTATTTAAATATGCTTAGAAGAGCTTTCAGTGTTCTATTGCATGGCAAAAGGGAAATATGTAACCCAACGGGAGCTGTTTTTGAGAACCTTGGTTGTCAGTAATATGGCACAAGTGTTTAATTTGGTGGAAAATATTCAGTGGCTCAGCAAACCAAGAAAGCAGCAAATCTTTGTGGACATAATAAATGGAGAATGCCACAAATGAAAAGCGTAGTGGTTTTGGCAGCATATAAAATAATTTTTCTTATGTATCTTTTCAGTTACTGTAAGATATTCTCATTTTTTTCATGATTACTTCATTTCATCCTGAGATACGGGAAGCAGGGAGAGGCAGGCAGCATGCTTCTGTTCTCAAGGAATGTTCCTTCTCCAGCGCTCATCTAAATTCCCCATCAGCTATTTGAGATTCCCAAATACTCTTGAACAGTCATAAGATAGCTGCTTTGCATCTGATCCTGTGCCATCTCAGAAGCCAAATTTTTTGGGGTTTTCGTTATTGCCTAAACAGGAAGATCTTTAAGGAGGATATCTTTGTGTGTAGCCTGCTTCTGATTTTACCCTAATGCAGCTTTGTAGCTGGGTGCTGCTGGCGTTTTATTAAAATGATGCTTTTTGATTAAAGTTGTTTATGCTAATGATTTAGGGGTAGCTGTACTTTGGCCATATCTTAAGACACTCAAATGTTTGGGATGATGTGTGACATTTGTTTTGTCTTTTGAACTTATTGAATCTACTTGTCTCTAGATTTGTTTGTGTTTATTAGGCTGGGATAGACGCCATTTTGCTTCTTCCTTGGTTTTATCAGAATTATTCCATTAACCTCAGCAAGATAATATTTAAGGAACTCCTGGCAAAAATCAAACAGAAGAATGAAGTATATAGAATGTGGAAAAAGGGACAGGCCGCTCTGGAGGAGTCAGAGTATGCAGGGATGTGGTGAGGAAGACTAAGGCCCGTTTGGAATTAAATCTGGCAAGGAGTGTCAAGGATAACAAGAAAGGCTTCTTCAAATACATCGGTAGCAAGAGGAAGAGTGGGGAAAATGTGGACTTGCTGCTTAATGGTGTGGGGGCCCTGGTGATGAAGGATGCAGAGAAGGCAGAGTTACTGAGTGCTTTCTTTGTTTCTGTCTTTACTGCTAAGGCCAGGACTCAAGGAATCTGTTGCCCTGGACACAAGGGAAAGTCTAAAGAGAGGAAGACTTTCCCTTGGTTGAGGAGGATCAGGTTAGAGATCATTCGGGCAAACTTGACAAAACTTGACGTCCACAAAACCATGGGCCATGATGGGGTGCACCCACAAGTGCTGAGGGAGCTGGCAGATGTTATTGCTAGGCCATTCTCTGTCATCTTTGAGAGGTCATGGAGAATAGGAGAGGTCCATGAGGACTGGAAGAAAGCCCATGTCACTGCAGCCTTCAAAAAGGGCAAGAAGGAGGACCCAGGAAACTACAGGCCAGTCAGCCTCTCCTCCATCCTTGGAAAGGTGATGGAACAGCTCGTTCTGGATGTTATCTCTAAGCATGTAGAAGATGGAGCAGCTCGTTCTGGATGTTATCTCTAAGCATGTAGAAGAAAAGTAAGTGATCAGCAGTAGTCAGCATGGATTCAAGGAGAAAGCTTGCTTAACCAATCTGATAGCCTTCAATGGTGGAATGACTGGCTGGGTAGATGAGGGGAGAGCAGTGGATTTTGTCTGTCTTGACTTCAGCAAGGCTTTCAACGCTGTCTCCTTTAACAACCTCATAGACAAGCTCAGGAAGTGTGGGTTAGATGAATGGACAGTGAGGTGGACTGAGAACTGGCTAAAAGGCAGAGCTCAGAGGGTTGTCATCAGTGGTGCAGAATCTAGTTGGAGGCTTGTAGTTAGCTGTGTCCCCCAGGGGTCAGTAGTGGGTCCCATCCTGTTCAACTTCTTCATCAATGACCTGGACGAAGGGACAAGAGTGCCTCCTCAGCAAGTTGACTGATGATACCAAACTGGAAGGAGTGGCTGATACACCAGAAAGCTCTGCTGCCATTCAGAGAGACCTGGACAGGCTGGAGAGCTGGGTGAAGAGGAACTTCATGAAGTTCAACAAAGGCAAGTGCAGGGTCCTGCACCCAGAGAGGAATAACACCATGCACTGGTGCAGGTTGGGGGTTGACCTGCTGGAAAGCAGCTCTGTGGAGAACGACCTGGGAACCCTGGTGTACAGGTTAACCATGAAGCAGCAAATGTGCCCTTGCGGCCAAGAAGGCCAAGGGTATGCAATTGGGCAATGGGGTGAATTAGAAAGAGTGTTCCTCCCCGTCTACTCAGCCGTGGTAAGGCCACATCTGGAGTACTGTGTCTGCTTCTGGGCTTCCCAATGCAAGAGTGACATAGAACTACTGGAGAGTAGGGCTATGAAGATGATTGGGGGACTGGAACATCTCTCTTACGAGGAAAGGCTGTGAGAGCTGGGCCTGTTTAGCCTGGAGAAGAGAAGCCTAAGAAGGAATCTTATCAATGTATACAAATATCTGAAGGGAGGGTGTCAAGAGGATGGGGTCGAACTCTTTTCAGTAGTGCTATGCGACAGGACAAGAGACAATGGGCATAATCTGAAACACAGGAAGTTCCATCTGAATGTGAGGAAAAACTTCTTTCCTGTGAGGATGACAGAGCCCTGGAACAGGTTGCCCAGAGAGATTGTGGATTCTCCTTCTCTGGAGATATTCACAGCCCACCTGGATGTGATCCTGTGCAACGTGGTCTATGTGACCCTGCTTGAGCAGGGGAGTTGGACTAGATGGTCTCCAGAGGTCCCTTTCAACCTCAACGGTTCTGTGATTCCTGATCAAGTTTGTTCTTTGAGGTTTAAAATACATGACTGAATCGCTGATGCTTGTTTTAAAAGAAATGTGTAGAATAAATACTACTGGGAAACTTGTGTGGTTTAGGATACAAAGTTCTAGTGTTATCTGTTGAGCTTGTTCTTTGTGGCAAAGTTGGAAATCCATATTCTATTCTTGGGAGATTTCTAGAAATTGAGCCTTTTGGTAGTATTGTGTTCATGCATTTGTGGAGAGGAAACAGGGAAGTTATAAAAGTATTTTTCAGAAACAGAAAAGTTAATTAAATTAAAAATTAGAAAACAACTCCCCAGAGCAGGCTTAGGTATATTATACCTAAGTATTTGAAAGACAGTCATGTAAAAATTTATTTCAAAGGTTATATACAACACAGATAGCAATTGTTAATGGTGGAGGTTTGTTATTGCTTTATACTTTAAAAACAGCACACAGAAGTATTATACACGGTTATATAATAGGTATGTTTAGGGGAAAGATGTACTTGGAGTATCTGTGGGTGGCATCATGGTGTTATTAGATCTGATGTGGTAGGACCCTTTTGTACTAAGCACTCTATAAACGCATAATAAAAAAGTCAAAATATTATTCACTACTATAATGAATATAAGTTCATTAGCTGCAATGAGGACTTAAGTATATCCAAAGAAAATTTTCTGATTTTGTGTCACAACTTTCTGGCCTATTTCTGCATTCAGTTTTGTGAATTGTGCACTTTATTCAATATTAAGATTTTGGGGTTTTTTGCCATTTGAGTGAATTGAAAGAATGAATCATGTTTTTCTCAAACAGAAAATGAATTTAGGGTTTGTTCGATTTGCCCAGCTGTACAACCATGATACGTACCTGTAGCTCACGTCTGCATTTGCACCAGTGATCAAAGCTGTTTTCTTCAGTTAGATTCCTGAGTCGTGTGGATGTGCTGCTTTGCAGTACTGGGACATATCAAGAGCAGAAAATGTTCTTGTGTGGAAATGAAAGTTTGACATGTCAGGAAAGGCTGTTTGAAGCATCACAACAAGTATTCCTGTTGAGCAGGGAACATTTGGACTGAATCATTAAGTTTTGCAGCTGCTTAGTTGTTAGGAAAATAAGTTTGTATGGGGTTTTCCGAAAGGGGATGTGCTGTGACATATTAGTTCCTAATTTTAACAATACTTTTATTGCTGAAGTTCAAATATATCCTTTAGAGGGAGCTTGGATTTGGACACAAGACTGAAAGTTAGGAGCTGCTAATCCTGATTCTGAGACTGATTGAATTTGTGAGCTTTGGTAAATGAACTGTGAGCAAGTGCTCTCTGAAGACATTGCTGTACGAGTGGCAAGTTTAGTCAAACGAGCATCATGAGGAACTTCTGTGACATATGTTTTTGCCTTTTAAGCTTGTGAAATACATTCATAAATGTCCTGATACTTGCTGCACCTTTAAATGAGGCTTCGGGATCTTATTTGACTCTCCTTTGCATTAATTAGTAACACTGTTTGGCATTTTGAAAATGTAAGTGACGGATATCATACAGCAGATGTTTTGCAAAACATACTTTCTTTTGACTCAGCAGAGAAGAATATTGGTAATTGTATGATTCTATAACTCCTTAAGATTAATGGTATACACTTTTTTTTGTCAAAGTTCACTATGAAACGTTACATTATGGAATGCCCAGAGACGCCTAGGATCAAGGCCCTGTTTTGCTGTTGAACTGTTTAAGAAGAGAGAGGTTCCAGCACAAGTAGCTTAGTTTTAAATGTTGAGATGCTTTTTAGAGTATGAATACTTTATCTTTCTGTGTGTTGATCTATCCCCTGAGTTTGAAAGTTGCAGACTGGTCTTGTTTGTATTCTTTTGTTTTTTCTATATTTCTATGTATGTGCACACATGTGCACGCACACACACACACACCATAGGGCAGTATTACAATTAAAATATCCTCATCTTGGAAAAAGTGTGAGATAAATTATTCTGAAAAAGCAGTAAGGACATATAGGTATGCAGAATACAAACTGTTGCTCTTGACCAGTTCTTATGAAAGATTGTTTATGTGAAGGTTTTCTATGAGGAAGCCAAAAGAACTTTAGGTGGGGCAGAAGCACCTCCTATTATTAAGTTACCTGATGCTTACTATTACATATTCCTCATTGGAGTTGGTTATTACTTGCCAAATGTTAATTATTTGGGTTGAAATTTCCCATGGTAGATGTCTTTCTCAGGCTGGCTTTTTGGGTAATGTGGAAGAAATTAAGGGTTTAGCCAACACGGTTCAATCTTTTTTAAAAATTAGGCAAAAAAAAAAATTGTTTTGTTCACAGTAAAATATTCTGAAGTCCTATAGGACTGCTTTGCAAAAAGTTGAGATATGGTGTACTGTGCTGTTTCTGGCAAGGATATACTTGTTATCAATCCTGTGGAAATCTGCTCAACATTGGTCAAATTAGTAATTTGTACAAATTAAAAGATCATCCCTGCCGTGAATATACTTGACCCTGAGCTAAAGAGGGTTTCTATACAATTTGAAGACTGGGGCTTCTGTATTCCTCCCTGGTGTGAATTTGGGGGGAAAATGAGAGCACAGAGAATCCCCAGGTGCAAAATACAGGCTTTCATAGAATTGACAGAAGCGATGTGAAGTTAGGGGTGGCTGAATAAGAGGGCTGAGATTGAAAATACTGAGATTAGAAAGGAAGAAGTGGACGGAAAGCTCTGCTGTGGGTAGATGTCAATATATAATGCTAAAACAAGCAACTACTTGCTTCATTTTTTAGTATTTCTAATGAAAGTCCCCATGTTGTGATATAGAGAAGTGCTGAATACTTGTAAGTCACTCTGGAGACACTGGGTGTTCTACTTTGATCATATAAAGGGCTATATAGTACTGGGCAGAATATAATGGGAAAAATCACTTTTAATTGTCTTAAGCTGAATATGAGAGATTCATAGAAACTTGGCTTTAACTTTTTTATGTCTCAATTCTTGGTCTATAAAGTGAGAGCACAGTGTGAAGGATAAAGATATTTTCTTAATGCATGTGAAGTCCCTGGTCACAGTAATTGTGAATGTTACTGAAAAGTTCATGGAAACATTAAAATGCAGTTTTGAGAACCAGATTTCAGTAGCAAACAGTGAATAAGGCCTTAGGCCCTATGCGGAACTGTTTAACTTGCTGTTCATTAAGCAGGCAGCTTCTGTTCTGCCTTCTCACTGAGTTGGGTGGCCTTTGGAAAATGTAGTATGTGACTAATACAGTTAAAGGCTGTAGCATGATGCAGACACATGAGAGGACCAACATAAACTTGTACAGATAATTTTGTCACTGCACAACTTTTGAGTATTTTTATTCCATTTCATCAAGAATGGGTAATGCCTTCAGACAGCTTTCTACAAAAGGGTCATTTAGAAGGCTAGAGATCAAGATACTAGTGATACTGATGTGGTAGATGTGGTGCTTGTAAGTGCTGAGGCCATGAGTTATTTTCAGATTTTGAGCCAAAGATATAGATTTACTCCACAGATACCAGATGACATGCAGATAACAGATGAAATGCAGCTGATAAAGCTGCTAAATTAGTTAGACAACCCCTAGTTAAGGGATTTGTCTGTGTGGATTGGGCAGAGATTTCAATAGGTTTATCTGTGCCACTTAAATAAGGGCTAACAATCCTAGGGTGCCATTAGGAAGCTATTGAAAAGCCTTATGATTTTTCTTAGCCAATTTGTCTATGTAGAAATATTGCTGGTATTGTCTATATAGATTGTCCTCTGCTGCTTCCAAAGTGAAAATAAAAGAGATTACTAAAGATAATAAAGTACTAATAATCACCTTAAATGTCCGTACTGAAGTCATTCCTGGCGTGCAATAAGATCTTAGTTGTTACCATCCGTAATGTATGTAAAGTGATTTAAAAAACACAGAGGATCCAGATGCTGAAGACATTTGCTCTTAATCTCTATTGCTGCTATATTTTTGCTGTTACTGTTTTGTGGATGGTAAACCACCCACAGACACTTGTTCCTTTTCAGTAAAGTGGATGTGTTTATCCTATATGTTAAGCTTACAAAGTGAGGCACCATTTATATGGCCAGAGATCACGTCTTCTTTTAATTGACTGTCTTCTCTTGGCTTTTCTAAGTGGAAAGATAATCTAAGTATTTAATGTTGGGGGCCATCGTGAACCTCTTTTTCTTCCTTCCAAAATCGAGCACACCATGTTCCTTAGAGGCCTTGTAGCAGAAGTTCTTGCTGCTGTTATGCTATATAATAAAACCGGGAAATAAGCTTTCCTCATTCTGTATGCTCCATTTCAGATTTAACATCATTTTTGGAATTTAAAGTAGGGTCATTTTGCCTGCAGTTGTACAACATTAACCAGAGTAATTCAGTTATTTCAGAAAACTGATTAGATTGTCCTCTCTCAAGGGTGGGGACTTTTGTGTTTGTTCTGTAAGGTGTGCAGTACATTTCTGAGCACTGTGTATAACTAATATTGCTCACTTCAGCCATAACAGCAAAAGATGAATACATAAGATCTCTGCTATTACGTATTTTTTCAAAAAACAAAAGCACCTTTCATATTACTCCGTTCTGCACCCTGTGCATGAAAAAGGCACAGGCGTTTTTTCTGTGTTCAATGCTCAGTCTTTCATGTTGATGATTAGTGCACTACCATTATCCACTTTAATTTTATTAAAAGGTTTTGTGAATTTAGGATTATTTATGATTTATATGTCAGGCCACTAGGAAAGTACATTTTTTGTGTGTATCTGCAAGTGGCTACAGTTTTAATGTACAACTGTATTTTATTCCTTCCTCTAGGCTTGAATAAAATGCTTGTATTAATATATTTTTTTTTAATCTTAAAGCAAAGATGAGTTTCTTTTGTCACTATAGGTAAGGAAAATAAGATATTTAATTTTATTTTATTAATCTAAAGGTACTTAAGTGTTTCTGCAGTACTCAAAATATCACTCATATAACATTATTTAGAGGTGCAAGCATGCCTTGAGATGGGATCACTAGAGATGCAAAAGCTACTGTATAATATGCTTAGCAGTATATAGATATATAACTGGATAGTTGAACATTAGTTAAGAAAGATGGGTCACTTAAGTGTTGGCACATTCACAGATACAGTAGCTAACATTTTCCTTGTGTAGTGTTCTTCATGTATCTTAATCCAGCTTATAAAATGAACCTAGAGCTTTCTCTGCTTGTATATTAAAATATTTTATCAGCCTTTTCCTGATAGTTTTGAGGCAGAGAGAACCATAGAACTCTTCTGTCATAGGGATTGTGTCCTTACCAGTCATCTCAATTTTGAAAGTATTATTTTTCTCTATTATGGAAGTAATTAACACATGTATCACAACAGATTTTTGAGACCTTCATATGTGAATTGCTTACATCTCACTAGTTTTCATACAGTGTTATCTCTCTGGCTGAACAAATGGCAGCACATAGCAGTGTGTGGGGTAGTTGATCTATTGATATTAATTAAAGCCTGGATGATAACTTCTGCTTTCCCTAGATGAGCTCAATATTTGTGTCTCTGTTGTCTGTCTTGTTAACACATTTATTTTTTTTTTTTTTTTTATAAAACTTGCAGTTGCTTGGTGTCTTTGAGATCCTTTAGACTTCAGTGAAATGCAGTTCAAAAGTTACTAGGGAAGGACAGAGCTACCTCTAAATATAGCTGATCTCTTCTTGTCCCTTAAAAGTAATTGCTGGGAAGTAACGGTAAACAACTGTCTTTTCTCGAAGGATTACCCGAATTTATTGTATGTTTAAAACTCTCGTCCAGTTCTGTGGCCAGCCTTTGCAACTCGCGAGGAGGGCTGAAGAGTCACGCGGGCTTAGGAATCACAGCGATCACCTTACCTGTTTCCTTAGACCGTGCGGAAGGAGTTGAATTCCTGCCCAGCTTTCTGCAGGCTGTGCCAGCTTGGCTGAACTGGGCGATGGGAGGGCGAACCCCACTTCTCTGCTGTCCTGCGATACAGTAGGCTGTTACCAGGAGGACACAGCTAAATAGCTTTGGCAAGGAATATGTGGGTGCCCATTCCTCACAGCAGCACTTTTTGAAGGGTTGTGGGTTGTAGTGGGAGGCAGCTGGAGAGGCTCTTCCCCCTCCATGTTCCCCATAGCAATGGGTCTCATTCATTTGCTTCAGTTTGCAAATCCCGGGATGTGGCTCTGGAAGCGTTTTCAATTCACAGTCTGACTGCAGGACTGCAAGTTGAACATCATTGCTTCAGCATAAATCTTTACAAGAGATGTTAATGTCTGGTTAAAATATGCAAATATTTACTGACTTGTCTACTGTTTGTCAGCTTGGCATGCGAGACCTTGGATCTGATCCTTCTGTCTTGGCAGACATTGGGAATTTTGCCAGTAACATTAATAGGAACAGCATTGTGCCCTCTAATCTGTTTGTTTATGAAGTACATGGAGAGTTATCTGGCTAGATTCTTTACAGTGAATTGAAAAAGCATCTGTGTGAGATCTTCTAGTAACTGTCACTTGCTTAACTTACCATTAGCTTAATATCTAGACCCTTTGCTTCTGTAAAATGCATCCATAAGCTGTGAAGCACAGAAGTGCACTGCCATGAGTTAAACTGCTCTGAAATACTTGAAGTTTAGCTCACAATGTTCTCTCCTCCTACACTGATTTTTAGTTTGTAGTTGGACTAATCATACTGTGGAGTAATTCTTCAAAAGCCCCCAGTGCACCAAGCAGACGTAGTGTTTACTTAGAAATAAATGACTCTGTAGATCACTGTTTATAGCTCTTCTTCCTCAAGCTGTCCATTTTATTTGGGGATTAGTTACTCTTTTTTTTTTTTTATTTGTTTACAGATCCCATTAGAAAGAAGGAGAAATACTCAGGGATACTGAGACTGAAAATCATTAGTTGTAGGGGAAAAAATCCCCCACAGCACATTGAAAAACAGATTTAAGTTACACTAGTTGGAATTTACCAGATCTTTTAAATGACAGCAACAGCAACTATTTTGTGGAAGTTAAGCTGAGCATGGTTTGGCCTTCAAAGAAATGTAATAGCATTAAATTTTCTGCTAAAGATATGAAGTTTGTGGAGGTGTGAAGTAGAAAGCCAGGTTAGATCTCTGGATTACCTAGAAGAGTTGTGTAAAGTTTTATGTGTATCTTAGTGAGATGCTTACTGTCATGTCAGGTGGAATTCACATGCACTGTGTTACTCTTATATTTAAGTGCATAAATTAGGAGTCTTCTTATAGGCAAAGGTGCTTCTGTGAGATAATTCAAAGCTAAGTAATGGTTTGAATTGACCACTGATAATAAAGGTGCTGTTGATAACACATAGTGCCTGTATTTCCAAGGTAGGTCTGCTGTCCACCTACCTTAAATCTGTAGTTTTAGATAGTGGGAATATGTTTGTTTACTGTTTCCAGAGAAATTTTAAAGATATATTAAACTTTGATGCTTCATTCCAATTGTCACTCAAATCAGTGATACAAATTTGGATTTACAACTCTTTGACATGCAGTTCTCCAAGACTTTTTGGAAAAAAAAGAATAATTCTCACATTTATTCTTTACATACTTATTATTTTTGATCTCAGTTTTATGGGTGGATTTTAAGTCACATTCACATAATCTAATCTCGGTTGCTAATTTTGGTGCAGTTTAGAAGGCTAACATTAGGAGCTCAAGTTTTTAAGAGTCTAAAAGAAGAGCTGAGTGCCTCTAGGGAGCACCTGAATTAGAGTCTAAAGTAGATGGTGCAAATAGCGAATAAATTTCTTCAAGCTACTACCATGCACATGTTTGTGTCTGCATATACAGATGTATATGGAGAAACCTGAGAGACTGAATTTAGAATTTTCTCTATGTTGTTCACATGTCAGTGTTTTGTTATGATTAAATTCATTAAACAAATGCTTCTGAGGTGTGCCGTCTATTGCTGTATCCCATACACTGTGACTTTGGTATTTTTTTATTTGTATTTTACTCAGGAATATTGAGCATGTGACTCAGTTTAGCCCAGTTATCCAGATAGCCTGGTCTTGACTTTTTTTGAACTCCGCTTAAGCAAAAAGATGTGGATTAAGTTAAGGTCAGTTATGTCTTCTAAAACGTTAAGTCTACAGGTTGACCAAAGAAATCGTGTAGCCTTTGCAGTATAGTAAAACCTGGCCTTTCCTCAGACAACTGATTCAACATTTATCAGAAGAGCCAGCATAAGACAATTCATACATAAAGTATTTTTCTTTGCCGTGGTGCCATGCTGGGGAAGGAGGGCTGGATTATTTAGCTTATTTAGCTTTACTGGCTAGGTCAGTTAGGATGGGATCTGTGTATAAACATGCTCCTGCAGTAAACACACAGGAACTCTGCTAAGGCTTTCGGTCAAAGGAATTTTGGTTATATGTCAGCCAGGAAGTGAGGAAATCCAAAGTACAGCAGAGTTCATGAGAGCCTCTCTTTTTGATCCCTTAGGAGGAAGACAGAATGTACGTGAGAAAAACATCAATTAGTTGATTGTACTTTTATTATTAAAGCAAATTCTAGATTTGTAGAATTCACTGTGGCCTAAGACTTTAGTGGAATGGAGGTCAAATTGATTTTTAATTATATTTAGAAAGGATTCCTGCATAATCAACATAAGAATATCTAACATTTATGTCACTGAAAATATGTGCTTGTTTAAATGTTCCAACCAAATGTCTTTAGTGTTAACAGAATTGCTCTGTAAATGAATTTATTCACTTCTATAGAAGTACAAAATCTACTCTCCTGTTTGTATTCTGGTAAGAAATGGGAACTTACTTTTACCAGAAAAGTAAACTTCTGGAAGAATGAGATAATACTTTGGAAGATCTTTATTAAGACAGATGTTTATGTCACAGATTTTCATCAAGATAATTGCACAACACACGTGCTTGTTTATGTTCCTTCATCTTTGAGAAGATACACTGTTGTGCATAAGAAATTTTTATATAAAAATGTTATGAAAGAGAAAGTGGATTAAGTTAAAATTGTCTTGAGAAATCACTGTTCCTGTATATGTTTGTATTGTGATACTGAAAATCAGATTTTAAGAACGGAAAGAAACACATAGATACTATAAAATATGTACCATTTCTTGTTTACATTTCTGCAGTAGATTGATTTAGACATATGTTAATGAGAAGTGGGATAGTGAATTGTTTTTCTTATATGGAAAATACATCTATTTGACCTTAAAATTGGCTTCTTAAACCTGATGAACTTACAGGTATCAAATGTCAAGGAAGTTTTTAGCAGTGATTTTTTAAAGTTTACTAGAGATAGTTACTTTAGATAATCATAACTGTTGATATATAATCAAAAATATTTATAATATACTGCTTACTAGAAATGTAACTGAACTAAATTTTCCACTTCCAGTTATCAGAACTGATTTTGTGAAGTCAGCTTTAAAGTAAATTGTCTCTAAGCTTTATCATGTATTATATATGTCAAAGAAGGGGTAATACTATAGAGGGGGATTACAGAAAGGCTTTGCTTTTCTTTACTGGTGCTTTAGATTGTTGATAACTATTTATTTAAGTTTATTGTCATACAGTGTTGTCTGTCTTGTATATAGATTTTTATCATAGCTATCTCACTTTTTTTCTCCCACAATATATATACCTTAAAATTATTCAAAAAAGCATTATGGCATGTTACACAAGGGCTTTGGTCTGGTTGAGATATCTAGACTTTCTCAGACATAAATGAAAATAAACGAACTGAGCGAACAGGCAAGCAACTTGCTGTTGACCTCCCTTTCTTTCTCATTCATCCTTATCCATCCACATTGCTCTTCACCCACTGAAGACTGTGGCTCTCTCAGCTTAAGTGTCGATGAGAAGTGCTATGAGGAAAAAGGTGTCTTACAGTAAAGGACTGAAGTCTTAGAGAAAGAGCAGCTGGTGGATGAGTTGTATTACTTCCAAAGAAAAGATTGCATTGCCAATGAAGACACAAAAGCCTCTACGCAGCAAAGTGCTTAAATCCATGCTGACTTTAAATTTGAAACCACTACTTATATTCTTAAAATTAGTCACAGGCTTAAATATCTTCCTGAATTAGAGCCAAAACTGAGAGCCAGGAGTGATGTAAGTAGGAGCATGAAGAAAGAAAATTGGGAAGAGGTTAGTTAGCGAGAAAGATGGGGAAAGGAAATGGAAATGGCATAAGACGGAGGGGATGCGATACGACACCTCGAGATGGGAGTGGAAGTTGGTTGGCAAGTCGTCCCTGCCATTATACAGCTAACCAACGTTTTATCATCCCCTCTGCCCCCACTCTAGGATTTCTGTCCCTGAGTCATGGCAGACAGAAGACCAGAGAAGGCATGTGAACAAGCATGTGAATCCCTTAAGCAGCAGGATTATGAAGTGGCAGTGAAGCATTGCACAGAGGCACTCCTATCCCTGAGCCAGTCCCCCCCGGCTCAGCTCTTGGAGGCATGCCAGGCAGAAACCGACCGCATCAAAATCGAGAGTCTGCTGTATAGAATTGCTTCTTTTTTACAACTTGTGAGTGTGACTCTTTAATAGTGTCAAGTGGACTGGAAAGAACAGTCAAATCTCTTTTACCGTCAAGATTGGAATAAAATTCAGCATCTTCCTGTAATTGGCATGTTGTTTTCCTGCACAATCCTCCTCGCTAAAGCGTGTACAAGACTTCTGTCTTGCAGTTTTCTCTGAGTAGTTGCATGGGTCTGTTTATTTCTTCAGATTTGGGATTTCTGAATAGTTTGGAGCTGAAAAACAATTCCCTGAAAGAAAAACTACTGTAAAAATTTTGAAATATATTCCAGGAAGAATTATTCCAGGTTATAGAGTATTAAATTATGTTCATTAAATTCTATATCAAATTACTCTATCTTTAAAGAGCATTAAATTAAAGTTGCAAAGCTAAGCACCCAAAAAAAGTTGGGGGAAGAAATGCCAGAATTCGGGTAACCAGTTCATACTTAATTTAGCTGCCTTAGCATGGGCATAACGGTAGTCTCTTGAAACTTGTATCACTTACTATTTTTTCATCACTAGGCTAGAGTATGTCTAATAGAAAGCATAACTTTTATGCTCTGACAGATTTTTAATGGGAATGTGAAAACTATGATCTTTGTAAAGGTTTATAAATGCAAAGCAAGAGACATATCCATAAATCATAGATCATTCCATTGCCAGATTTATATCCTTCCTTTACAACATTAGAGAACTACAGTTTCTTAAAGGAATGGACATTAAAGTGCTTAATATGACTAAACCTACATTGTCCCTGTCCTTCATTTTTTGGAAGCATTATTACAGGCTTACAGGGGCCTTCCTCACCCAAGTCTTCAGATACTGGGTTTGAACAGTTTCATTCCAAGTGAAAAAAGTTTGCTAAGTTGTAGGACCCTGCTGGGCAGCTTTAAGATATACCTTACCCCTCTGATTAGGGACCATTTTTTTAACATTCTTTAAATAAAGAACTGAGTTGAACTTTTCAGTATGTGAAAAAAAATTAGGAAACTTTTCTTAAATTAAGATGCAGCCTATTGTATAGCTCCTCAGGGGAAGAAGTTCAGAAATGCCCAAGCAATTTAGCATCATTCGATATTTTTAATGGAAGTTGTGTTATGAAAGGCTGACTTCTCAAAGTTATTTATGTATAGCAATATGCAGATAGATGCTTAGCAGTATTTAGTATGTTAATTTCTGATCTGGATGCTTTGCAAATCCTGCAAAGCACCTATCTGTATGTTCAACATAGCTATAAGTGTTTAGGGGCTTTGGGAAATTGTTATCAAAACATTCCTATCAAAGACTTGAATTATGTAGATACTTAAAGATTTTAGGTAAATAAAACCCTAACTTTCCTTCTTTTACTATTGAAAGACATAAATTCTGAAATCAACGTTGATAAGTCAAAGTAAAATAAAATACATACCCTGCAAATTCCAGCAGCACTGTATCAGTACAAATTAAAAAATACACAGTGGCTAGACAAGAAAGTTAAGTTTTTGTATTTTTTCCTAGGTGTTGTGAGCCACCTACAAACACATACATAAACACACCTTTGCATATTCCTGTACCTCTTTTAGAATGTCCATTTGCTGAGAATTTGAGAGAAAGTCAGCATTCTAAGGATTAATTAATTATATTTGACAAATGACTGATGTTCTTTACATATTCTACCCTGGAAAAGAAGAGGTAATGAATTATTAAAAGGCTGAAGAAACTTCTGATTCAAACATGTAGTTGTTTATGCTAACTGGAATAATGTTATTTTTAAACTTTTCATGTTTTACCTTTCAGAAAAAGTATGGGCAAGCAGATGAAGACTGTAGGCATGGTATGCTTATTTCCTTTTCTATTACCTAGTGTTATAAATTGCAGTCAGTTGCCTGAATTTCAAAAACAGGTGCCCAGATTTGTAGTTTGCTAACAATGATTTTTTTTTCTAGTTAAAATTATGTGTTTACTTTGTAATACTTCTATTTATTTTGCTTAAGGAGCTCTCACTACTTTGTAAGACATGTTCAAATATTGGAACTGAAATGCAGCTGTCTTTGGCATGGGGGTGCTGTTTGACTAATAGATAGTTTAGTATATAATGTAGGATGGGTAGATGGTGTAAGATGCTTGTGATGTTGAAGACAGCTGATTGTTCTCTCTTCTTTCCCAGGGACATGGGTGAATATTCAGGTTTGCGTTTTAGATGTTGATTCAGGGAAAAAAGAAAAAAAAAAAAAAAAAAAGGCTGATGTGCTTACCTTCAGCCCTGTTTGCTAAAGGTTTCAAATATATGCATCTGTCGCATGGAAGTTGAGCCTTTCCCGTTTTGTTTCTATGTTTCATTGAGGTATTTTAAAGGAATTAACCATCCTTGCTAGTGTTCTGTTACTTCTTTATAGCGCAAGTGATTCAGTACTCAGAATTTTTTGCTGACTTTGGTAAACATTGGATCAGAATTTATCAGTTAGCTTGGGAAAGCAAAGGTAGATAGATCCCACCTTTCAGTTTTTATTTCTTTACCCTCGAATTTTAAAGGAAAATCTCCTCAAACTACAGTTTTGTTTTAGGTATAGGTGATATAGGTACTATTGTGACATTCCTATGCTAGGAATGATAACCTTTAAATCATTCCTTTTTTGGGTACACATTTGTCTTCACTGATGCTCAGGCCGTGATCTGGGGATATGTGGGGCTCTGCAGACAACTTGTGAGGTGTCCGCAAATGTAACTAAGAAAAGTAAACTGATTTTCAACAGGTGTAAATTTCCTATATTGAGGTTGGGTCTCAATTAGCAAATGTTTAACATCTAAAATATTGGTACCCCTTAATATATACCAATCTTAAAATAGTCTGGGTTCTTTTTAAAGTTGCTTCTTATTTTCACAGTTATACGTGCCAAGGGTGTAATGTCCTGATTAGCCTCATGGTTGTCTTCCATGGTGGCAAGTAAAGATGAAAGAAGAGAGCTGTGGAAAGATGAATGTGGTTAGAGGAGGCAGGAGAGGGAGTATTCTCATTGATGAGATCTGATGGGTGAGCCGTAGAGGTAGATGGGTAGCGTTCATCCAGAATTGACTATTTTTATTCTCTTAGCATACACGTCAGATATCAATATTTCCAATGAACACTATTTTTCTTGCTCTCACTGGGCATGCATAGAAGTGGGTGGAATGGAGCACCAATTGTCCTCTTTTAATTTAAACAGTAGAGAAAACAGCTTTCAGATGTATGTTACTAGCAAATTTTTCAGCTTCTTAATGCCATATTTATATAGGCATATAAAAATGGTGTGTTTATATATGTGTGTATACACACACCATAATTTTTGTGCACACAGTCATTTTTGTGAATGTATGAATGAACAATGTGATTTGTACTGCAGTTTGGAGTGTCTGCATTTATGATCCTAAAGGGTCTCAGTTTTAGTCTTATTCTTGAAATATCCTTTGGAAGAAACAATCTTAGTATGGTCTAACAGCTTAGAGGTTTTTTTTAAAGATACAGTTTTATTCAAGCTGCTGTTCTGTCTTTTTACAAGACTTGATATGTTATGAACCTATGATGGTGTTTAAATTTAATCTGAATTATAAGTATATATTGAGATAATTCAAGACATATATGTACTTTATAGTATACCATTTACACTGTTATAAACATAAGAGGTGATGACAACTTAGAATCTGTTAAATTATTCCATAAATATTTAACAAAATATTTGTTTTAGCTCAGTAGTACCGTGCAGTTAATGATATGAAATATCATTGCAGTTAATGATATGAAATATAGTAATTGGGCATATAAACTTTGAGGTTAAAATAGCAGACTGTCAGACATCTGAAACTATTTGTGGAGCTGCTTTTTCTCTGATTTGGGAAGTAAACTCTATTTTTGGAAATGTGGTTAGTATCATCAGAGTGGTGAATTCAGGGTAGTTGCTGAGGCCCTTTGTAAATAGAGTTTAGTTACCATGATACTTTGAAGAGATGTTTAGTCGTTTCTGTGTAAATCTTCATGTGCGACTACTATTTCTTTAGTGTTTCACATAACTCCTGTTAACGATATGAGTGTCTGTTGAGCAAGGAGTTTTGATTTATTATTCTAAAATGTAGCCCAGAAGTTCTGGTGATTGTAAAAGCCCTGTTAACACTAACAGGAGCTGCATGCATCTGAGGTCTGCATGAATGGCAGTATAAACACAGATGTTGACGTTGCCTGCAATAACAGTAATGTATTTTATAATTCTGCAGTTTTAACAACTATCCAGCCTATTTTCAACTCACATGCTTAGCTTTACTAGCCTCTCAATCACTCAGAAAGGCATTTCTTTTTCTGGACAGGTAATATATATGATTAAGAGTTATTCCTACTTGTCTGAAGCACATCTATATCATGAAATAAATCCTTTCACTATTGGAAGTGTCAATGGAAGTGTCTGTCTGGCTAGGTATCTGATCCGGTGCTTGAAAACATTAGGAAAGTTTTCTGTTACAGGGAGCTTGTAAATTCCTGGATTCAAACAATCATTCCTATATCCTGCACTTCACAGCATAAATGAATAAAAGCCCTTTTAAAGTAGCAGGAATTGACCATGAGGAGGTTAGCTATATTTGGAAACTACAGGGTATGCTTTTTGTGAGCATGAATAGATCTTCCTGAGCATGTTTGTGTTACAGAAAGGTTGTTGGTTGCTATTTTTTCTCTTTCTGTCAAGAGGAGGTCCTTTGTGTCTGTGTTAGATATCTGAATTCACCCTTCTCATATTTAATTTTTCTGTATTTAAGCCTGTAAACATTACTCCAAATCTTTTTTTGAGCTCATGTACAACTTTTCTTAGATAATAGGATATAAATTTCAAGTAATATGAAGTGTGATCAAGTAATACTTCCTTTACATCCAAGTCTTTTCTTTTCAGGAAGCCATGAATTCAGCCCAAGTTTCAGATATTATTTTTATGTTAAAGTTGAAGAAAAACTGTGTAGGGTTTAATTAAATGTATACTGTGATGAAGCTAATAATTGCTGATTTGTGTTGCAGTGCTGGGAGAGGGGCTGGCCAAGGGAGATGGATCTTTCCGTGCAGTGCTCTGCTGCATGCATCTTAAAGGGAAGCTGCAAATTGTGTCTAATGTTCTTTCCAAATCACTGATGGGTGAATCATTGGTAAGTGGGTTTGCTATGATCCACATAACTTGAAAAGCAATTTGTTTTTCCCCCTTTTTTTTTTGTATATGCGTTTAATAACAAACTTACGAACGTATGTATGACTGACAGGTTGCAACAAAAATGATTCGTACAGAAAAGACAATGATAAGAATGTGGGCACTCATATGTAATCAGGATACTTAGGGTGTTGCATTACCAGTGTTTCCAAGTCAGTACAATTTTGATTTTTTTTTTTTTGAAATCCCCAAGGAATGAAAAATATTTTTTTTATACACACGCAGTTTAACAGAGTAGAGAAATACAAGCCTCAAACTTGCCTGCTTTTTCTAATTTGACACCATTCTGTGTGTACTTCAGTAAGTTCAGCCTTTGAAGCAGAAAAATTGATAAGACTATTAAATAAATGGTCCACAATAAGTTGTAATAAAACATGAAAAGCTTTTCAGGAAAAAAGCTTGCATTTCAAAGACAGAGTAAAGGTTGGAGTTTAAACCTCTTTTATCTTTGAACTATTGAAACACTTAAAAATATTTTTAACCTCATACATGTGAGTAGCTTACTGATTCTTCTGTAACTTCTGTGGGGGAGAATTAGGGACGTAAAGAGGTTTCCAAGGTGTAGTGCCCTTTTTATTTCTGGAATCTAGATTAGTGTGCAATCCATCACCATGAGCTGATGGTAGATAAGGAGTGGTCTGGTCAAATCATGAATAAAGTGTGATACTGAGAACTGTTATAGTTGATGCAGGGAAATAAAAGGAGGGTTTCCTATACCTTTGGGCATAACTTAATCAGTAGACTATTTTTGAGAAGAGTTCTGTTTGTCTGTGTCTGATATATATCCTGGACTTGATTTTTTTTCTCTTTCCTTCCTTCCTTCCTCCCTCCCTCATTTTTTCCCCCGAAATGGGATATTTTTACATGAAAAGCTTTGTCTAGCTGGTGTTTTCTAATGAAAAAATGTTTCATTGAAAAATTCCTGTCTGGATTGAAGGAAAATTGCCCTCAAAAAATTTAATGAAATAGCCAAAAACTCCTTATCATTGGAAATATATACTGCCCTTGTTTTAGACTATTGTTGTGCAAATAAAGGTGGCTTCTTATGGAATTCCAGAGCCTCATCTCAAAGCAGAACTTTGGATAGACCTTTTTATAGACCTTAGATTGCTAGATAATAGTTATTTTTTATAGGAATATTAAAATCAGTAATTGATGTACTGACTTCTAGCAGTGTCCAAGTGGAGTAATGAAACAAAGTTTTGGAGTAAATTTCTTGAAGAGTTGCTATCCATCCAGTCCCTTCCATAACAACTGAAGGGAATGATTATTTGTAACTTTACATTCTAATACATTTAAGCTCAGCAGATTCAATTTGCAGCCTTTCTGCTGAAGTAGTGAAAAAGCATTTTGAAAACAATTAAGTGAGATTTGAGTGTGTAAATTTTACCAAAGATGATTTCTGCTGCTCAGAAATCAATGTGAAAGGCACAGGCAAAATGTGAAAGTGGAGTCTAACAAATGCGGTGGCACCTAATTAAATTTCTGCAAAAGGTTATTGAAATAAAAACACAGGTGCGGGTTTCTGCGTTCAAAGCTTTTGCCTAATGTGAGCAATAAATTGTCATGTGTAGCTATACTATTTCAGATAAACTCGTTTTTGAAAGATTTTACTTCAGATACATTTGAATGTGTTGTTGTCTTGAGTTAGATGTTTAACTTTTGCTTTTTAGTGAAAAAAAAGCAGGGATGGTCTGCATCAGAGCAGAAAGAGTTGTGAAACAATAGAAACCAGTAATTTATGGAATGGATTCTAAGGAAGAAGTGAATCCACCACTGCAGCAGTATTGACAGCTTTTCTATATTGATTCCTTCAGAGCTGAAATGTTTCAGTAACCATAGTGTATGGTCCTGTATAGTGCTTTTTTCATCAATTGCTCTCAAAGTGCTTTTGAAGGCAGTTTGTATCGCTGCCCCCATTCAACAGATGGGGAAAGCAAGGCATGGCGAGGTGAAGTGACTTGCTCCAGGTCACCCAGTAGTTCCTTGTCTGTTGGGTTACGCAGCCTGCAGGGTACTGGGCCACATTGCATGCAGGCTTACTGGTCTGAAGCATGTGGTTTAATAAATGTTTTAGCTATTAATATTTATCTTGAGTGGCAGCCAAACTTCAGAAGTTTTTTTCCCCAAGTTGTTCTACGTATGCCATCCTTTTTCCTTGCCCTTGTTGTCCAGTGTTTGACTAGTGTAAATTTTCCCTTTTTTACAACACTGTTAGCTCAGCATTACATAGTCTGTCATTTAAAATTGTGCATTGGAAGTCAAACTCCTCTTTTCTTCTTGCCCTTCTCTTTGTTTGGAGCGGTGGGAAGAGTGTTTTTTTTTTTTTCTTTTTTTTCTTATTGTTTAATTCGGGGAAGGTTTATTTGTTGGATGCATTAATATTCTTTCTCCCTATCCAGAACGGGATGGTAACTAAAGATCTGACACGATTGAAAACACTTCTTGCTGAAACAGAGGTAATGATGAGCACTTTATTGGGAAAATAATGAAAAGTATCTGGTACAGCTGAGAGGCCCCAGGGGATCTGTTCCCACTGTGAACATACTGTATCTTTGTAGTTTCTACTAGTCTATCGGTCTTTATCACCTGTTCAGCAGCCTCTCATCACTATCTTGGATAGAATATCCAAAAAGTAGGGAGAAAGATGCTAACAGTTGTTGAATTGCTTGTGATAGTGAGTGGAAAGAATTCAATGAGTTCGTGTATGTGTCTGTTATTTAATTATTGTGTTTTTCTCTGTTGGAAATAATTCTCAAGTTACAAACGTGACTTAAGATATTGGTTAGTAAATCTAAACACCCTCTCTATCACCTTTTTTTGACTTAGTCAGAGGTTAAATTGTCATGTCACTGATTAAATTGCCACTTCTTTACTTGTCTTTTACTTCTTGTAAGTCATTGATTTGGGTTTTACCTTTAATGTAGATTTAAAGCTAAAAGGTATCTCAATACAGTTTAGACTTCGGCTTTTTTACAAGTTTATTGCAATCTGCATTAAAGTGATTGCATGATGGAATTAATTCCTGTAAAAATCAGTATAGTTTTCTTCTAAGGGTGAGTGGACTCAGTGTTCCTGTCAGATATTTCTTTTATCAATGACTGTAATTTAGTTTTGGGTTAATAGGAAATTCATGGTTGTGACTAGAATAGACTTCAGACTTTTTTTTTTTCCCTATAATTGTAGGCAGCTGGTAAAGTACCATCAGGATACCATGTAGAAGATTTAGAAGAAGGTATGTAACTCAATTCTAAAGCTACTTCATTTTGCAGTGAGAAGACTTGAAGATTCTGCTGATGGCTCAACGCTAAACAGTAATCAAAAAGGAGAAAAATAGCTTGACTGTTTATCTTGATGAGCTGCGTGCATTAAGGTTGAGCTGTTTGAACATTATTGATTGAATTCGGAGGCTCTCGTTTCCACATACTGGCCTGCAGTATACTTTGAAACTTGCCTTCGTATCCTTAGAACCTTTGTCCTAAATTAATTTGTTAGGGATTAAGAATTAATTTTTTGGTTAATTTTGCTTGTATATTAATATACTGTGGGTTGGTATTTAGAGACATAGTTCCCTGGGCAATTGCTCTCCATGACTCAGAAATAATTGGAAATTTGAAAAGTAACTTGAGTTTTGGATTACTCTGCAGCATCTCGGGATGGCTGGCAGTTCCGCCCTCCACCGAGGGGAGTCACAAGCAGTGAAGAATATACACTATGTAAAAGGTAAAGTCATTGCTTTATATTGACATTCTCTAAGGGATCATATCATTTCCTCTCTTATTTAGCTGATAACAGAAGGTCAAGATAGCGAAAGTGTCAGGAAGATGGAGCTACTTGTTACAACAAGAGTTGATTCGTTCTCAGATTTCTGGGTTGGTCAGTTTATCCAGAAGTGTTTCAGTGGTCTGTAAAATGGAATCAGTAATTCAATTTTGTAAGAGAGTAGTTTGAGGAATGTTTTTTCTAGTGACAAGGTGCATCCGTCTTCTCCCCTGCCTTTTTTAATTTGTATGATTTTGGAGATGTGAAAAGTTCACTCCCACAAACTGTGTTGGCAAACTGAAGCACAGTGAAGTGAACTTGGCAGGAAAGAGGATGCTTGCCTTCAGATAAATGGATTTTGCTGGTAAACAGGATTTGTCCTGCAGATAAGCAACACCTGTAGAATTTAATTCTGGATCTCTTATTTCCATTCCGCATAAGCTGAAATACACAGAGGTGAATTGTCTTGCTGAAGATCCAATGGCTTGTGCTTGTGTTGGAGTTTTTCCTTCCCGTCTTTTTCAGTTCACTAGCCAGTATTCCCTTTAGTTTGTATGGTTAGCCATGATTACTTATGTAATACTGTATTAATATTCTCAGGAAAAACCATCATTATGCACTTGATTCTTCTATATATATAAATCATACAAATAAATTATTTTCAAAGTGTGCAGGAATCTGACCTGCTTTTTAGATGAGATGACTGAATCTGCTGAGTTTGAGCTACTTTTGGCCTGATTTTCTAGAGATGCTAAATGCTGACAAGTTGTGTTGACTTTAGCAGATCTGGTGCATGTTCAGCATTTTAGAATTTTTTTTTTTTTTTTTAACTCATAATGACTTTCTGTTAAGTAGCATGTATACGATGTTTCCCAACCCTTGCTTTTAAACATTTTTCCACTAAAACTGTAAATAAAATTTACTGGTTACTTTATTATGCATGCTGTTAACCTTAGATTGAAAAGGCTGCTTTTCTCAGCAAATCCATATGAATAGTATCATTCTGACCATGGATTAAAGATTTTAGTTTCCTTCTAAGGAAGCAGTTACAGGTCTTGAATTTTTGAAGCTGTGGTTTGTTTTTTGCCTTGTGTGGCATAAAGCAACAGAAATAATTTATTCCAGGTAACAAAGTTATGGAATCGCAGGAGGAATTTAATAAGAAGTCAAAGATGAGGAAAAGAGTGTTAAATATTAACAGTGAAAAGATAGAAATTGCATAATGATAGATTTTTAAGGTAATATAGTTTCCTATTAAATGATGAAAAGGAAAAACACTTATTTTAAGTCTGCTACGCAGTTAATGAGAAGGGGTCAACGATTATGGCTTGCATTCCATTTACTTTAGCCTATGAAAATTGAATTGTATTCTAGCAATTGTACTCTGGCATTCTAATTCACTGAAGCAATGTTTAATTGGAAAAATGGATATAAAATACTGAAATTGACTGCCAAGAAAAATAATCCAATTTTAAGATATTTTAGGGAACATAATTTAAGAAAACTTAGTAACATCACAGTATATATTGCTTTTACTTTATTTACAATTGGGGCACTCAAATGTTTAAATACTTAAACTTTTCTTAAAGTATGTATTATTTCAGGTTACAGCTATTGATTCAAATGTGGCCTGGATATCCAAATACTTTTGCTGCAAGTTCTTGTCATACTCAAGTATTATTTGTTTTTGTTACATAGCTCAAGAGTTCACAAGCTAATTCACATTATGTTGTATTACATAATACATGTACTGAGAAAAGGTTATTCAGTCACTGATCTCCTTCTGCTGTGTTCATCAGTGATGTGGAGTGCTGACTTGCCATATTCTTTTGGTCTTGACTCATCCTTTCTCTTTTACAGTTACTCACCACTGTAGGAAGAAGTTCTTAATATAGGTATTTGAACAGATATCTACATGAGATATATGGTTATATTTACAGAGTTTCTGTATATTTGATATCCAACAGATATTTTTCTGCCTAGCTTTAATTGCTTGGTACATATGACACTTACATTAAATGTTTGTAGTCTCCTTATGTTAAAAAACAAACAAACAAGCAAAACCCAAACCAAGCCTCCAAAACAAAAAAACCTTCCTGGCCTAATGTTTATTCTGTATATTGAATATTTTCTTAGAAACTTAGTAAGTTTTTAAGTGCTTGAGTTTTGAAGAATGATAAAGATTTAGCTACTGCTGTGTGTTAATAAGTAGTTAAATTATAACTAAAGAGTTCCCAAATTATATAGGCATTTAAGTACTGTTGGTTGATGCTCAAAAAAATTGAGAACTGGAATGCTTAAATTGTATTTAGGTGATAAGTACATCGTTTATTTTAATGCATCGGCACATGCCATTATATGAAAAAATTGCTTCTGTAACAAATCTTTAAGGTCTGTAAAATAGGTCCTTTAAGATGCTTTTTTCAAAGAGGATAATCGAGCCTTTTCCTGGAGAGATCATTTCTGTGTATGTGTATTTAGTAGAAAGAACCACATGATGTCGCTGTTGCTCCAGGAAAAAACTCCCGAGTGAGCATTTATCAGCTAATAACATAACTCTTGGAGGAAATTACACTGTATCTTCACTCTACCCCTGATTAACAGCATTTTGTTCAGATTATTACAGTGCCTTGTAACCTTAGAGATGGCTCATGGTCTCATTGCATGAAGTACAAACACTTAATTCATTTTTTTTCTTTGAAGATGGAACTTTCTAAATAGGATTTGTGTCCTGTTAAGTTTGAAAAAAAATTGATATACTTTTCTGGACATTGCAGTTAGATAAACTGCTACCTCTCTTGCAAAACTCTAAATACATTTATATATTGACAAATCAGTTCCTGTGGATTAAAACTACCATTAGTTCTGTGAGAGAGACTTGTCAAGTCCTTCTGGCTTTAGAAGTAAATCTTAATAAATTTCTTTTTTTAATTAGAGACTGAAAACTTTAAGGCATAATCGTTTTTCCTATTTTATGTAGATTTTTAGAGCAAGGGATCTGCAGGTACGGTGCACAGTGTACTTCAGCACATTCCCAGGAAGAGCTAACAGAATGGCAAAAACGATATGCTTCCCGCTTGATCAGATTAAAACAGCAGAAGGAAAACAAACAATGTTCAGGCAGTTATATGGAAACCTTGATTGAAAAATGGATGAATTCGTTATCTCCTGAGAAAGTGGTAAGGAAAATGTACTACTTCCCTATGTGCTAGTATTTAATAGATGAGCCTATTTTTGGCCCTTACTATCAGAGCTGGTCGAATTACCAAGAAATTGTCCAACCAGTTTTTGTTCTGTTTTGCCCTATGTCTTCTTGCAAAGATGTCACAGACTTAGGCTGATTTCTGCAAATATACTCATCCTTTCCAGGAATCCAGTAAAGTGTTCATGAAATACAGCTTGTGGGTTAATTACAGCTTGTTCATTTTGCCTATTTACTATTCCCAGTGCAGGCTGGTTCAGCCAAGTGCCATGGTATTGCTCCTGTTTCTTGATGGTGTGGTAGAACTTTGTAAACTGGAGAACAATAAATGGTGAAGCTTTCACTATGTAGTAGAGAATACTCTTTGTGTATGGGTCCTTTTGTTTGCCTGCAGCTGCAGGCACTTGTATGAGGAACAACCATTCCCCAAACATTCAAAAATGTTTGAATACTGAAGAGTGAGGGGTATGGATATGAACAATCTCAGCAGCTGTTTGGGATTCCAAATAATGTTTTACAGCATTCGACCAGCTCTGCTTACCACTGACCCTAAGGAGTTTTCGGTCCATCTATTGTTTAAAATCTGGGAGAAGCAGACTCTCTGCAGAGTGGATTGATGAGTACAAAGCCTAGCTTCCTGGTGTCTCTAGTATTTTCATTAAAGTCAGTGAGATCTGGGGTCTTTTGAAATGCAGTTTCTGGGCCTCATTGTATCAGCTCCTTCTTTCCAAATGAAATCATGTTCTACATAAGCATTTACAATTAAGTTGATTTTTGAAAAATAAAGTCCTGTGTTAATTGTTCTTAAATGGTTGTACTCTTTGCTTATACACTCTGATATAGTAGAGTTGGTTTGCTTGTCTCTCTGAATTAGCATGCGTCTTCTCTAATTCTTATGCAGGACTTGCATAAATTCTAGAAAACAATTCTAGAATTGTTCACATTTCAATTCACAATCTAGAAAACCGTTCTGTTCACTATCTGTTCTAAAGTAATACCTTTTCCTGAATGCTTTTATTTTGATATTGTCTGTAGAATTTTAATGTTATCTTCTTTTTCTTTAAATCTAGCTTAGTGAAAGTGTAGAAGGAGTGAGAGTGGAACATAATCCTGAGCTCTCAGTAACTGTCACCACCAAAAAGTCTCATCAGATATGGACATTTGCTCTCACTTGTAAGGTAGGACTACTGATCTTTTGCAAATGGGTCAACAGTAAAAACTGGAATGCAGTCCATAGCCTTTTGTGCTTGAGATTTCAATCATAAAATACTTCTTTTAAAACAGAGTTATTTTCTGGCAGCACCACGTCTTTTCTGTCTCTCAGCTGCCCTGGTGATTACGTACCTAGTGCTCTGATTTTTTGGGAAGCAGGCAAGACTAGTACCTGCTCTGGGAAGTTGAGAGTTCTTATAAGCTTTCTATATGATTGCAAATGGAGATATTCCTGAAATAGTATAAATTTCCCAACATACTGTTATTTCAACCTTTGCATTTTTTTATAGCCTGCAAGAATGCTGTATCGAGTGGCATTACTTTATGATGCCCATCGTCCACATTTCAGTATCGTTGCAATATCTGCTGGAGACAGCACTACCCAGGTATCACAGGAAGTTCCAGAAAACTGTCAGGAATGGATAGGAGGAAAGATGGTCCAGAATGGAATAGATCATTATATATACAAAGTCAGTATAGCCTTTAACACAGAAATCTTTGGAACTTTTCGCCAAACTGTTGTGTTTGATTTCGGATTGGAACCGGTCCTCATGCAACGAGTAATGATTGATGCTGCTTCAACAGAAGGTAATGTATGAAAACTTTCTTTTAGTATAATGGAAGCTTTCCATGCTACTACTTTGTTTTTCATATTTCTGAACAGAACAGCATCTATGTTAATGGCTAATGGTTTTATTATATGTTCTTATGTTCATCATGTATATGAATATAAGTAGTGGATGACGATTCAGAAGGTGAAAATTGGCCTGGGTTCATTGGAATTAGTTGCCATATGACTGTTACACTGTGTCAGGATTTGGCTCCTAAATCTTTTCAAAATGCTAGTGATTACTGAATAGTAGTATAATATGTGCCCCAAAGACATCTTTGAAGCTAAAGTACTTGTATGTTCTTATATACATTCTTGTATGGATTCAAATGTTAAAAATGTAGAGAAGATCAGTGGAAAGATGGGCATGTTTCTGTGTAAGAATGCACCTGATAATCAATTCATTAATTAAAAGCCAACTATCTAAGAAGAGTTCCCCCCCCCCCCCCCCCCCCGTAATGTCTGACTGGAGTTGTGAAAAGGAAGAGACAAAGTGTAGGCTTGTAACACAGCACATTACTGATGTTGATATGAATTCTAGAAATGTAAAGGATATGTAACTATTTTTTTTATGTGTTCAAGTTAAAAATTTAACTACATGTAGCTGTAAGTGTTGTACTGTATTTAAAAAACTGATCTATGCCTCTCATTACAAACCTGAAATCACTTCATTATCAGAAAGAGGTTGACAAACTGGAAGATGTTCAAAGCAGAAGTGCAAAAAAGAAGAGAGTGCTTTGATTTATGGCAAAAGATTAAAAGAGCTAAATATGTGTCACTTGGCAATAAGCAAGGGGTTTGGATAGAGTATAGTAATTTTCTATGAAGATTTGAGAAATATAAACACCAAAGAGGCAGAATTGTAGCACTGAGATGTAACCAGGAAAAAGAAAGTGAAACTAAGAAAACAGCAGTTTTCTATTCCTGGCCTTTATTTACATATAACAGACCAACATTTGCAACCTTAGCAAAAAGCTATTGTAAATAACAGATGCTGAAGACTATGGTCTGATCTTTCCAGGTGACCAAGCACTTGTAGCCGAGAGCAGGAAGACTATACAGGTTGAAATGTCTCTTGAAGCATGGAGTATTGTATTGAGAATGAGAAGCTATGCTTAGAAGCAAGGCGGTGGTCTTTTCAGGGGCTGTTATGTGATCTCCATGTAACAGCGCGGGTAATCACAGCCGACAGGTTTACTAAGACACGGAGTTTATGGAGAGCTGGTGTCCTTTTAATGTAGAGCTGTTTAAGACCGACTTACCATTTATTTGCAAAGTCAAAATTTTTACTTGTTAGAGTTGTCTGTAGTCTGAATCCTTGATGTTTTAAACTAACTACGAAACAGCAATACCAGGAGCAGCCAGTGCAAGACTGGGTGAAAGTGATGAATGAAGTTGAGATAGTGCTGTCTGGGGTTCATTACTAGTATCTCCTTCTCACATACTGCTCCTCGGCATGCAGAGGGATACTAAAGTGGGTCTTTAAGCAGGTTGTTACTAGTATTTATTTCAAAATGAAAAAGTGGTAGATGCTTTACAGGTAAATATTTGGGGTTTTGGTAACAGGTAGTAGGCAGTAAGTAGGCAGGTGACGGGGATAACGGTATTGCATGTGTCTCATTGTATTGTTCCTGTTAGGCCTGGCGTCTGTGGGTTGGGATCTCATGGAAGTGCTTTTTAAGCTGAGAGAAGCATAATTTGAATAATTCCTGCAGTAATTCAGGACCCTGTCTAGATATCTGGGCATGGAAAAAAGGTCAAGATTAAAATACTGTAATGGAGGAGCCTCTATTATGCTTTTTGAAATCTTTATTTGCTATGGAAAAAGAGAATTAATGGAAGTTTTCTGTGCACTAAGAAAGTACAAGATCTCCTAAAGAGAGGGTCACCGTGTGCCCAGTCTGTGCGAACAGCCAGGAAGTGCTTATGTCAGGTTTCTAGTGGCAGCTAGTTTCTAGTGCTGGGCATTAAATGGCTATTCTCCTGTTTTCCTAGCAAACAAGGAATCTAACCTAGCATAATTACTAAGCTTTTGTGATCTGAGGTAAGACTGGTACCAGAGAAAGCTTCATTTTCCATGAGATGTTTTTGAACGCAGAAACTGCTCAAATGTGGACCTACGCAACTATAACTACTGGTAGAGTTGAGGCTTGAGGTAGATACTTAGATGTGGCTTCTTTGTGAACAGATACTTATGGGATTAGTAAGTGAGACAAACTAAATTCCTGTGGTCATAGTCATGCTGAACCAAGATTTCTTTTGCTAAAAAGACCTTGCATTTTTTCTCTGTTTAGAAAGATGGTCAAGATGGTTAAGTGCTTAATTTGAGGTTAAAGTATTTTTTGCATGTTTTTCATCATTGCTATGAAATTCTGGATGCCGACCTTAAATTCGATTTAGAAATAATACATTATAATAGTATACCTTCACTTTAAAGGCCAAATGTTTTCAGCTCTGCAGTTTAGCTGCAAGTTTGTTAACTGCTGCATTGTTGTCAGAGCATTTTTGTGGTGTTAATGGATATGTTTTGGGTGGCTGTAGAAAGTGCTTGGTTTTCTGCTCCTAATTTAAGCTACATGCTCCTTGAAATTCGTGTAAACTGAAACATTAATTTTCTTTTAGTTTTCTGACTTAATGTCCTTGTGGGTTACATTTCTGAAGCTGTGCTTAGCAAAGTCACTTTAATTGTATGATGTGACTGTCACCAAAATACACACCTAATGCTATGGTAATGTGGAATTTTCTTTTATTCTTTCAAAGGCTTTTGAAATGTTGCAAATTAAAGATTTTTTCCTTTTTACCAGCTAGCTTACTGACTTGTTTTTATTACCTTGTAAATTTTATAGCATGTGTTGTGAGGTTCTTTACTACTATGTAACATCATCTCCTTTCAGAAATACCGTTAGGCTTTGAAAGTAGACTGTGTTGGCAAATCCTTCAAAGTTGTTTGCCATTATTAAAATAAAAGAGCTTTTCTTGTTTGTCTGTATGATTTCTGCTTGCAGTCTATAGAATATTTTATTTTTTGGTATTGTTAGAGAGCCTGCCTGCTCTCTGGGTATACCTGAAAAGGAGGGTGGTAAAGAACAAACAAGGAACTTACTAAAGGTGTTCTGGGCAGAGGAGACTGTTATCCATAGTTACTTCATTATCATGAATGGCGTTATTTTTAGAAGTGTGTGTGTGTTCTCTTTATTATTTTTTAAAACTATATATTGTTAATAATTAGATTTTTGTATCCTAAACTCAAGATTATTCTGTCTCGCTTGTAAGCAGTTGTGGGGCAGCCATGTGAGAGGAAATCAAGTGTTTTCCATTTATGCTTATCAAAAGTTTGTGATCACAATAGACAGTTATCTTTTTGATAAAAGGAATTTGGAGAGTTTGAACTTATTTCCTTTCCCTATTATATGTCTACATCCAGATCTTGAATACCTGATGCATGCACGGCAACAGCTGCTAACCACAGCTAAGCGTTGGGATTCTACTTCTAAGACTATTGTAGAATTTGAGCCTAATGAAACTACTGAATTGGAGAAGAGCCTTCTTACCAGATACCAAATTCCTCTATCTGCTGACCAGCTATTTACACAATCTGTCCTGGACAAATCATTGACCAAGACCAACTATCAGTCACGGTTGCATGACCTCCTTTATATTGAGGAAATAGCACAATATAAGGAAGTTAGCAAGTAAGTAATACATTTATAAAATTTTGTCTTAGATGTTGTTGCTGTCCTGTTAAAATGATGAGAATGGCAACTTTTTCTTAACTTAATCCTGACTGGATTTAATCAAAACCAATGCCTGACTGGTTTTGTAAGGGTTAATGGTTAAAGTATCAAGTCTTCATGGTTTTTTGAAATAAAGTTGTATGTGAATCTAAAAAGTATCTGGAGTACTTTATTGAAGTACTAAACTAGCACTTAGCAAGAGTAATTTATTGATACTTGCTTAAAATAAGTTATATCAATCTGTGCTTACAATTGAAGGTACTAAAGAGCTATTGTATAATATTTTTATAATGTCTTGATAATACTTATTTTTTTGTAGTTATTCTGACTCTCTAAACAGAAAGAAATTAATAATAGGACTTATTTACATATTTTTTGTTCCTTAGTAAAAGTAGATTATAGTTCAGTAGTGTATGAAACCATCATATAAAAGATGTTAAGGGAGCATAAAATACGTTTTTTAGAAGGAAATTGAACTGTATAGTGGTTCAAACTCTGATCTTATGGTGATATCAGAGTTGATACTGTAATATTTGTTCTCTAAATAGGCTGACAACTAGCTTTTGAATAAATCTCCTAATAAAAGGCATATAATATGCATGCTCTGTTTACTCCGTTCTGTAATATCTGTAGTTATTATGTACATATTGTCCAACTGGATTAGCTGCATGAACGAACACAGAGTGAGGAAAAAGATGTTAGCTTCCCAGGTAGAGACTCTCACTGGGCCATTTTTGTGATATTTTGATGTTCATAATTAAAAATTTCACCTTCACTCATTGCATGGAAGAATTTTGAAGTGATGCATTGCTCAAAAGGGGAAGTCAAAGAGGAATAGCTTCCCTTAAGCTTAACTTGGTAGTAAATTTAGTTTAATTAAATTACTGGAGCTCCAAGTCAGAAATTCCTTTGCAAGAAGAACCAATCCTGGAAATATAGAGGTTCAGTTGAATCTCTCCTCTGTTATTTAGGGGGAAAAAATCCATTAATGGTTTGTATTTCTTATTTTCTTAAAGCATGAAAATGTTTCTTTTTCATATTTCAGATGAAGTGCAGTATACTGTGCAGTATACTGAAGTGCAGCATTTTTTTGTCATATCTTTCATCTTTATTGTGCTCTCTTCTTGAGCTGGAATCTAACATATGGAGGAATCATGCTTGAACACTGCTTTTAGCATACAAAAATATTCTCCATCTTATGTGTATATAATCAGGATGACTTTTCCAAGGCTTTTTAAAACAAAAGTGCATTTGAAGTAAACTTTATTAAATATGGTATAAATCAGATTTTTACTGAGTGAATTTTCACATTAAGAATTACAATCTCAAACCTCATAGGAAACCAAAAAACAGTATGCCCATTGAAATGAAAGAATAACGAGTGCATTTCTGTGTTTAATGCTTCCCTTTTGGACAATTTGATGCAGCAATAAGTTATTGCTCTTCTTTTTCTATCTAGTAGATTAATAAAAGTAAGTTTAATAATGTTCTTGAAGTCTTCTGTTTTGATAGTGTTGATGACAGAAATATTCTTTTGATCTTGTAGATGACCCACTTTATTATAACAGGGCTCAAACTAAAACACTTCTCAGATCCTCTGTGGATAAGATCACACACTTGGTATTCTCTAGTGAATTGCTGGGGTTGCAAGCGTGAAAATGGGCCCAGAAATACAAATGCAAGTGGGTTATATTACCTGAAGTGGTGCCATGAGTCAAAATGTTTATGAACTGCTACTCTTTAATGGATTTTTGTATGCATCATGAAAGTACTAAGGCTGTCAACAGTCTCCTGTGAGATGGCTGGAACAGCACATGTCTGCATGTCAGACTGGAGTGAGTTGCTGGGTTTCAAGAATGTTGATTTCTCATGTTCTAGGAAAAACACTTACTCTTACAGATTTCATGTGGGGTCACCTGAGTGGAACTATTGAAAAATATTGGATAAGAGAAAGGTTGCATTGGCTTTAACCAGTCTTGAATTCATTCTGTTTAGGATGGTCTTGGAGAACTTCAGGTTGTATTTATTCTAGTATTTCAAGGCACTTACAAAAAGTATTTGAGTACATCACAAAATAGAGTAATAGAGCTTGGAATAAGGGATCCATTGCTGTCTAATTTCTTAATACAAATGTACTCTTTATTAAAAAAAAATGCTGATTTAGATTTTTTTGTTTGTTTGTTTTGGAAAGTTTTGTGTATGTACAGTCTTTGGAGGGTTTTAAATTTCCTCCTTTTTCTCTTGCACATTAAAAAGAAAAACAGCCTATAATTATTACAATAGCTGAAAATTACTGTATATTTTCTGGTACAAACATGAATGAATCTGAAAGGTAACATACTGCTCCTGCTGTGCAGTGCATTGTTTGCTACCAGAATTACAGAGCAGATTTATACACAAAGCTGTGAAAACTTAAAATACTGGCTTTGATGGAAAATAAATTAGTTTTTGTCATTACTGTGTTTTACCTTCTAATAATACGTAAGTAGCTGTCACACTGCACCAAACTTTGCAGACATCAGTGTAAAAATAAAATCATGATGAATTTACTTTTAAGAAAATGTTATATGAAGCTTCTTTGTTCAGAATGGCCATTAGAGAATTATTGTCTGCATTGGCACTGGATGGTTTAATGATTTATTAAGTCATCTTTTAATTTCTGTAATTTTAAAACATGAATAACAAGTTTTTCTTTATCTGATTTCATTAACACTAATTATGCTGGTATTTTGTAGTGATAGGGAGGAAACTTCATTTTTTCTTTCTCTTTTTTTCACATAAGCTGCAATGAGAGCAGATGTTTCTACTGAAGTTGAAATATTGGTTATGGGGTAGAAGTGCTGTTAAAACGTGCTTAAGTTTTGGATGATTAGAAAGGTTTATTCTAGTGTGATGGCCTGCAGAGCCCACTATGTACAGCCAAAAATCGAGCAGAAGTAATCAAAGACCTGAAAAATGTCCTGGTGTCCAGAAGAGTGTGCTCGTGAAATGACTAAACTGAAGTATGAAAAAACCTAAAATTCTAGGTATTCTTACCCCCTAAGAATTCTTTCTGCATTAAGAAAAAAACACTTTTTAAATTGTGTGACTAAGTTTACTGTATCAGAATGCTAAAAGAATTAATCGTGACTTCTGTGAAAAAGTTTCTATGTAAGAGCATGCTAAAAAATGGTAGTTAAACATGCATTTCTGATTATGTGACCATCAAATCTTTAAGTGTTAGCAGAAAAGGATCCATTATGCAATCCAGAAAATGCTGCCATGTGTCGGAGAGTGCTGGAACGTATTCATTCAACTTGTTTGGAAGATGGAGGAGTTTATTATTTCCTTGCAGAAAAACTCTGCGTAACTAACTGAGAGCAGTATTTAGTGAACCTTACAGGAAAACTCTGGGAGCAGTGAAATAGAATAGTCCCTTTTTCAGTAATTAATGCTTTAGGAAAAGGAGTGTTGTCGCGGGAAACAGAAGCCTGCATTATAGCGTTGTTTTCACCGCCGTGTTATTTCACGGGTCACTAAAGCCCACGTTTTCAAATCTCAGGTTTATTTTTTATTGATTTTTCTTGGATGGCCAACTTGAGGTACCTGTGGGCTACTTACCAGAATCAAAAACACAGTAGAAATTTGAGGTTCATCATTTCTAAAAATCGAAATCACTCCCACTTTGAAAATGGAGTACTTAACCTCTTTAAAAATCATTTACCTGGTCTATAAAGTAAACCCATGATTTATAGGGATCTTGAGAATCTCAATTCAGGTAAAAATAAATCACAGTGCAAGTCCAAAGTCCCTGCTTTAGGTGGACGGTTTCTGATCCTCAGTTTGTGAAAAACGGAGGAAATGAATCAATTCTGCTGCAATGCAGAGTATTTGAAGTGTAAGGCAACGGTGAAGGATGGATGAAAGAGGCAATTTTTGATTTTAAGTTTACTCCTTAGAGGATTCTGTAGTTTAGCAGCTCACCAGAAGGTGTCAGTTTATTCAATAGGAATTGTTTGATAATCTGTAAACATCAGATTCCCTTTAGTACGGTACATTGTGTTTAGCCAGTTAGGAAGACAGTAGCCTGTGCCCGTCGCAGAACGGCAGTAATAGTGTTTGCCAGGGGGGTTTGACGATTAGAAATTGTGGATGAGCTGGTACATATTCAACAACATAAGGATTCAGCCTGAGGAAAACTTTAACAGAATAAATTCACAATAATGTCTAGTTGGGTCTGAGTAATAAAGTAGAGCTCTCAGTTACTGTGTTAAAAGTTTTATACAACATTGTAACAATCATTTAAATGGGATATGAACTCTTTTAAATATTGTTTACTTACTGATAGATGCTCAGAATAATGCAACATTACCATAGGAAAAGGCCTGGTTTTCCTTTTTTCCATTTAGAAATTGGAAGGATTTCACTAAATTTTAGTGTACTCTCTTAAATTCATGCTTTTGAGTGATCACTTTAACTATAGCTTGCCCATTAGCCTTTGCAGTTACTGATGAACAGGACAAATCCATATTAAATAAGAAGACATCTGTCTGAGTCTGAGATGTGTATCTGGTTTGTATTATGTAAAGAAGTGAGTAGTACCACGAGGGGGCAAACTTTTCATGCAAGACTAAGGATTTGCCAGATATGGGAAAAAATATATTCTATTGGTTTATTATATATTTAAGTTCAAAGAGAGCTAAGATGTTGGATTTTATTATGGGTTGTGATTCTTGACGCTGCAGTGTTTTTTTTAAACTTCAAATTACCAGATTTATGACTTTAAAATAGGAATGATCAGAAAGATGAGCAACAGATCAAACAAAAACAGTTTAAGTTTGAAAAATATCATATGAAAATATGTTTTTCTAAGAGATTTTATTCAAGATTGGAAGTTATTTCACATAATGGCAGCTTCATATTTATAGAAAACTTAGTCTGATTTTATTTCTTTTTTTGGTTACTCATTACAAATTCAGGAAAACCATGCTAATAAGAAGAGATTAGAGTATTGCTAATATTACTAAAGAGAGCCTGTAAAAAACCATAGGAGAAGATTATTAGGTATTGGTAAGAGGTCAATAAATTGCTCTAATAATGTTACGCATGTGACTTTTTGAAAATTGTAACTACAAAGAATGAATTTGTTACTTACTACCAATAGGAATTCTGTGAATGGAGCACTATATGGCCAAGCCTGCGATACTGTTCCCTTGTTCTAAATAAACTGATCTCATTTTAATGCTTGTATTCTTAATTTAGGAAGCATTTTTATCAAGCCATCTGAATTATAGAAATAATGCATACCATTTGCCTTCTTAAAGCTGTAGATTATCTTATTTGGTCTGCAGCCTGGAAGAGAGATATGGGATAAATAGGAATCTTATTCTATTCTTTGCCTGTATATGTCTCCCTGAATACCTAGTAAATTCAGTAAATATAACATAAGCTTTACTATATAAATTGTTTAAATATAAATTATTACTGCTTTGGGACATGCGCAGCAACTATGTTTCATCCTAAACTTGTTTTGGTCTTACAAACTAGCATTTGTTTCTCTCTTGTCAGGGTTCCTGTGAAGAGATATTAATTCTTGTAAATACATGTTTGATATTGGCTATCATCAAAAGCAAAATGTATAAGCGTGCTAAAGCAGTGTACTAGTGAAGGGCCGATTTTGGCTTTCCTTGCTTATGTTTAATAGTTTCTTATACACTTGAGATTTTAAGGCAGTGTGTGCTCAGTCCGTGAACGCATGGAATTTCTAAATCTGAGCATTTTTCTGCACTGACTTGATGCTTTCTTACTTAGGTTCAACATAAAAGTGCAATTGCAGATTGTAGCAAGCTTCATGCTTACTGGTGTTTCTGGTGGTGCAAAGTATGCCCAAAATGGACAACTTTTTGGCCGCTTTAAGCTCACTGAAACGCTTTCAGAAGACACTTTGGCTGGACGGCTGGTGATGACCAAAGTCAATGCTGTTTATTTATTGCCTGTCACTAAAGAGAAGTCAGCACAGACCCAAGGAACCAAAGAGAAGGTTTATGAAGCAGCTATTGAAGAGAAAACAAAGGATTATATCTTCTTGAGGGTGTCCAGGGAATGCTGTGAAGAACTAAATCTTCGGGCAGATTGTGAAATGCAGGTAAGTCTGAGTGGAAGGGTTACTGGTATACACACTATTTACATTGTGTCTCTTCCTGCTCCACTCAAAATAATTTATCAGAGATAAAAATGGGTGTATTTTTATTTCTCATTGTACACAGAAAGTGTAATGTGGATAAAAGTTTCAGCTCTCTTTTTTTTTTTCTAATATATGTATGCATTTCTGCTTTTTGCTTCATCCAGAGAGGAGGGAAAAACTTCAAGCATTATGGTCAACCATCTCCCTCTATGTGGTATCTGATAGATGGAATTGAGATATCACCAGAATTCATTCCTGATGTAGATTCAGAATTGCATCAAATCCGATTAATTGACAGTTGTATTACCTGCTTTTTCTTTTTTAAAAAACCCACATTTTTCAGTGCAGACAAGAAATTATACATGCTCGGTAGATCAGGTATTGGTGTATCTACATTGATAGGGTCAGAATGTTGAATTTACTGCCCATTTTGTTTATTGTTAGAGCTGAAAATGCTGACTTCACAGAAAACATTGGTGTGGAGAACACAGCACATTTCACGCTGCTACCAGGTTGTTTATGTGATCGTCGGTAGATCACCAGGTCCAGAGATATGCCTGTCCTTGGCTGCTTCAGAACTGTGCTAGTTTTTGAGAACCTGTGAGTGGGAATGTGGAGCGGACATGGCTTTGGGGTGTTCGTCTTGAAGAAGCAGTTAATTGAACCGCAAATAAATTCAGCAGAGTCAGTCTTACCTTTCAGTTTCCAGAGAAGTTGCTCTTTGTTGGTCATCTGTTGTGAGATGATATCTCACCATGACATCTGTTGCATGTGTGAAGACAAGAAGATGTGAAATTTGTGTAAAGGGGAGAAATATTACACCTTAAATCTATCGAGGAAACATTTGGTCACAAAATGAAGAGTTACAACACTTTTGCTAGAGAAAATTATCTTGGCAGATGCAGTTTTTGTTTGCTTTGAGGTTAACCTGAAATTGGTGAGGAAAGAGTATTTGTTTTAAATAATTCTGTGTAGTTTGCAAATAAGACAGTGCATGGAATGTAAGTGGAAGTGCACGTAATGGAAGACAAAGCTGTAGTTAAATTAAACACTACACTCCTCCCAGCCTTCCCCTCTGTATCTACTATAGACCTTGAGGTTGATCTTGCCACCGAATAGAAATAATCTCAAATTAAGGTCACTGGAATTGCTTGAAATCAATCCATTTTCACTGAAGGATTATCTTCTCCCATTCATTTTGTTTTGGGGAAGCATATGCAAGAATTCTAATATCTTAATTTAGCACAGATAATTGGTCTGGGAAGACTTATGTTGTACTGGGCACTTGGTTTTGTGCTTATTTTCTTAAAACAATAATTAAACCTACTAATTGACTTATCAAAAACTCCACTGGAATACAAAATGAGCTGAGGCTTTAGTAACTGACTTAATTTTCTGCGAGTCTTATAAAAGTTAGCCAGAGGCAACAAATTAGTTTGTAATTCCTCTATTCTGCATTAAGAATTGGGTCCTAAAGTTATTTGTAAAATCATTTAGTATTTCATAAGTATGTCAGCGAACCAGTGGTCAAATCCTTAAACATTTGCCTGAATTGTGATCAGTTCTAATCGTGCAGAAAATTTTTTCTGATTAAGTGTTGCCTGAAAAGTAAATGAAATTTGGAAAGAGCTCTGCAGATTAGGCCTGAGGATATTGTAATTTAGATGTGTAGCATTTTTATTGAAGACTCTAGGCATCTTTGATAGAATTAATAGTCCCTATATGATTTTTAAATGTTGGTCAAATTGCTTTTATTTCAGTATGTTTTGGAGAGGTTGTGTGGTTTGTTTTCTTTGTCTTCTAATAATTCGTCTAACAAATTTCCTCATCTTTTGTTTGCCTGCTGCCCTAGCTTAAGTTTTATCAAGTGCACCGTTCATGGAGATGGGACGGAATGAGCTGGTACTTTAAACCCCTTGGGTACTCTGTTTGGTGACCAGCCTTACATTAGATTCTTTTATTTTTGGAGCTGTTACACTGTTCTGTGTCCTTTGCTGGAAACTGGCAATGGATTAACTTCCTTTCCCACTGTTTTCTTATTCTGGAATATATATTAAAGCAGGTTACATACCTCTCCTTCACAGATGGCCTCATTCAGTACGCCACGATAACAGATTTGATTTAGTTCAAACTGGATTAAAAACAAAATGAACAAGCTGTTAAAAAAAAAAGGTTATGAATGCCTGTGGCTAGGAAGAGATGTTTAATGCTAGCCACCTAACTTAGACTCCTAGAAGAGCTATTGAAGTATCATGCAGAGGAGCACTGCAGTTGTTCTGCATTTATATTACACTTCTAAAATCGGGTCCCCTGGTGTTAATCCTGGATATGTTTGAGCAAGGCCGTTTTTCCTGCGCTCATCAAGCCCTGAGGTCGGGACCATTGCCATCTGCTGGAAAGTCCTTTCCAAACATCTGCAGGACATGGTCGGACACGAAATTGGACACTGCATAGACAGGGGTGGGACGCAGATTTGGAAGGAATCTCAAGGTCGCCCTCAGGCAGGATGAGCTGGATCTGTCATTCTTGACAGATGCTAAAGGACGCTGCTTTTAAAGGCCAGGGTGTTTACCAAGGGACTGGGTAGCATGTACATGATGGGATGGGAGACAGGGAAGAAATTCTTAAAAATTCATGTGTACTATGGAGAAAAAGGGGGGGGGGAGAAAGAAACAATTTCCTAACTATTACAGTCGCTTTAGTGAAATACAGAGTGAATATTGTGCAGATTTGTTACTGCCCTTTTCTTTGGAGTTTTGGCTGTACCTCTTGTAAAATGTGATAGCTGAGATAAATATTTAATGTCTTTATACCTGTGAGACATGTTAGTGGCTATGTGCTGCACTGGTAGAAGCAGACATTTATTTACAGCAAAGCTAGTATTGATTTTACATGCTACATATTATAATACTATTATTTAAATACAATAGAAAAAAGGAAGAGCTGCATTTTACACATCCTTTTGAAAGAGGTGATCTTCTTGAAGCAATAAAGATTATTAGTATGCCAGAAGGTTTTACTGTTGTGATCTCTATGGTATGAAGTAACTTTATGGGCAGATAATGGAGTGTCAGATCTAACAAATACCTAAATATATACTGCTAAATTATTCCTCCATCGGAGAAGGTTCAGGAGAATTTGTTGTGAGTTTAGAGAAACAATTTTCTACTTTCCTAACTTTTTTTTGTTGTTTTCAAGCTTACTGTGCTATTTTGGTAATCAGAGAGAGCTTTAAAACAATACATTTTTTGATATATATTATATAAAAAAAACTTATTTAATTGACTAGGACTTCTAATACTTTTATACTTAAAATTTTCATTGTTTCTATAAGCTGTCAAAACAGATCATTTTAAAATACATTTTAGTGTTGCTAGGTGTGTGTTGAACTTCCCACACAATGCTGGAAAAAAAATCAATGTAGATCAGTCACTCTGAAGTTGCTCAGCAGCTTTGGATGTCTTTATACCTTTTAATATTAGTGCAAAGTTTTGTGAAATTACTGTTATGGGCTTCTGCGTTAATTGTTAACATTCAGTTCTTTGGCTCAGTGCTGTGGTCAAGATGATTTGTTTTTGGAGAAATTGGTAAACGCAAACTTAAATATATGTAACTTAAAACATGAAAGAGATGTTTTCATGAATTACTTTCCCCAGGGGTTGTTTTTATCGTGTTTTCAAATTTAGAATGTATTTTTCTCTTTGCTATTTTAGTATACATTTGTATGAACTAATTTTATCAGCTATTGTTCAGTCTGGGTTTAACTGGGGATGTTAACATGCTCTGCATGTTGTTTCTGGCTTTGTACCAGGATTTTGTTGGCATTATCTTTTATTTGCTAGCATTGAAATACAAGTAATTCAGAGAACAGAAGATGAATGTATTGATATGCAACTAATTGTTTCAATAACTGAACATAATCAAGAAGTTATATTTTTACAGAATGTTTGATTGTAAATAAGTAAAATTTGAGTTTTGTCTTTGTTGGTCACATACCTGATTTATATCATTTGATCTGTAAAAATTCTGTCCTATCAGTGTTCCAGAGTGATTCTTATAACGAGATGGAAGCTCATGTTTTTTAAAATAGTGTTTTATGACAATAATATTTTCTGAGAATTTGATTAATTGTTTTTCTGAAAGTACAATGGAATGTATTCATGAAAGTCAAACAACTAAATTACATTACAAAAATGCTATATTTTGTTTCAAAATGGGCAAGTTAACTATTGCAAATCTTTTATCATATAAAGTTTGCTATTTTCTTCTGAGAGTAGTTTGCAGGAAAATAAAACTGTAAGCTGTCATATGCAGCAAAGTCTATATAGTGTTTTCTAAATTAATCATTTTTGGTTCCTCTGTTCACTCATTCGTTTTATACTGTAGGTTGAACTCCAGTTTCAGTTAAATCGCTTACCCCTCTGTGAAATGCATTATGCCTTGGACAGGATTAAGGACAACAGTATTTTGTTTCCAGATGTCAGCATGACTCCCACCATACCCTGGAGTCCCAACAGGTACAAGAATACAAACACTTTAATACCAAAGATCGTATGGTAATGCAGTATTGAATTTCTCATAACAGATGGCTGAAATCTGCCCTAAAACAGGAAATATGCCTTGCTCTTCATTAATGGTGAGGATGGTTCAGAGAAGAGAGTGGAACTGTTCTAAATAAAACAAGAAAACATCCTTCTAATAGTGGTGTATGTTGATCAGCGTTCCCTTTAAGTAGAACTGCGGTTTTAATAGACATTGCAGTTGTATTGTAGCTGTAGAAAACAAACCTGCTATTGTTATTAACAGTCCTGCTTTTCTTTATAGAAGATATTCATGATCCTTGGTAGGAATGTAAGTGCAAGTTACAAGGAGTTTGCTGTGCATGCAGACTTCCACTTGCATGAGCAGCCCAGTAGTACTTTTGGAGGTTGATGCAGTGAACCCAAATTTGGACATATCACTGTAGGGGGATGACAGAAAAGGTATGGGATGAGTCTTAGAAACACCAGCATGAGAGTCTTTGTCTAGAAGTCTCATAGTTTCCTTTATGAAATAAACCCCCTATATAATATAACAACTTTTAAAGGAACCTGAGACTGATGCAGTGATGGGAAAAGCTAGACAAAGATTACTGGAAAAATCTTAGTTTATCAAGAGATGGTAAAATAGTGGGTGCAGTGTTCTGGGTGAGGGTGATTGCTGCATTATCAAGGTTTTGACAGGGTAGAAAGAAGGGAATGGGGTTTGTATAGTTACTCTATAGAGCTAATTTAAGTCAATGATAAGAGAATGTTTTTCTGTCTGGTGATTTCGTTTGCCCCACCTTGAGATTCAACACTTCTGAACTCAGAACTATCTTTCCCTTTGTTTTTTTTTCTTCTATTGTTGTTTTATTTCCCTGTTATCTTTCCAGTATTTCTTAGATTCTTCTGCCTGCTTGTTCATAGCTGTTTTAAAAGTTAGGAACTCAGTTAATTCCCTCTTGATTTTACTCCTTGTTGCTAACTAGTACTGAATTGAAGCTTTCCCAGTGCGTAAGAATCATAGTGCTTGCACCAAGGCAGTTTAGGTTTCAAAATTATGGCCATATGTGCGTCAGGGACAAGTGATTTTTACTATGCATGTCTACTTTTAAATCTGTCAGGGAGATACTAAAAACTTGTCTACAAATCTTTAACTTCTTATGCTAGCTGGAAATTTTTGAAAGCATCTTCCTGTTAATGCTGGTGTCATTAGCTAGTGACAGTAATAACACTTTTTTAAACTGCTTTCTTATTAGAAGTATATGCCTTAACAATCTCAAAAAAAAAAAAAAAAAAAAAAAAAAAAAAAAAGGAACAAAAAGTTTCTAATGAATTGGTAGTCAATAATTCTTTTCATTGTTCATTTCATCAGAGTTCATTTTCCCTAAACTTGGTGGCTGTGTAACTGCTCTCTTTTAAAACTGACAACATAAATAATACTGGAGAGGAAGAAACATATGTAATGTAACATTTTGCATTTTAATAGCAGATAAACCTTGTATGTCTACTTACATTTATGATCAAGTGAAGGAGTAGCATATACTTTATTAAAAATATGTACTATGCAGGTTAACTATAGACAGATGAGATAATATAAATTGAGTGGTGGTTAGACTGCCTTTAATAATTTCCTGATTTATTGCAAATATTATCAAAGCTTTGTGATAAACAGCACGTGATTGTTTTGCTACAATATAATCTTTAATATGCCTCAGAATGAGCCAGTCAGTGCAGTAGCATTTTAATTTTTTTAAAGCTTTTGAAATCTTATCTCATTTCATTTCTGATTGTGAATTGGTTTTCATGATTTCTGTTTTTAAACTCTCTTGCCTCCTTTTGCACAGACAATGGGATGAGCAGTTGGACCCTCGACTAAATGCTAAGCAGAAAGAGGCTGTTCTGGCTATCACTACTCCACTTTCAATACAACTGCCTCCTGTTCTTATCATCGGTCCCTATGGGACAGGAAAAACATTCACTCTGGCTCAGGCAGTCAAGCACATACTCCAACAACAGGATACTAGGTGAGATGGGGCACTAAATATAGAACAATACTTAATTAGCAATGAAAATGCCATTTTTTACTTAAATTCAAGTGGAAGATAGAAGTATAGAATTTCCATCCAGCTTAAAGAAAATCAAAAAACAAAACCCAAACCATCCATCATTGTTTTGAATGATAAAGTAATTTTATAGTCTTAGCCTGTATTTTCCATTTAGAACAGAGCTAATTAAAATTGGTAATATGTGGAATCTGTGATTTGCTCAACATAAAAAGTTATGCGATATGCTAGATAATAAGAGCTATTCCGTACTTAAAATCAAATCTAGATTAATTATCACAAAATAATTATTGAAAAACTGTGTTAGAACTTTAAATCTTTTCATAACTGAAGGATTTGAGCTAAAGGGCTGAATCATGCATAGGTCAGTGACTGGTTTCATTAAGAGAAGTGTGCAGGAAGATGGCCACTGTTTCCTTTTTTTTGTATTCTACTGCTTTGAATTGTTTTCTGTTTCTTCATTGCTTTTTTATTTGCACCATTTATTCCAGCAGGATTCTCATTTGCACCCATTCTAATAGTGCTGCTGATCTCTACATAAAGGATTATTTACATCCATATGTAGAAGCAGGCAATCCCCAGGCAAGACCTCTCAGGTATTTTTTTAAGGCTTATTATGTATCTATAAAATAGTATTCTTAAGAAAAGGTGTCTATAAAAAAGGTTAAAGAACTTTTAAAACATAAAAGCGTATTGGCATTTACCATCAGTGCTTTTAAAAACATAGACTAAAAGGAACGTGAAATGTATTGTCGACATAATTTTGGGTCATTTGTTAAATAAAGATAAAGACATCCTTTTTTAAGCTTTTATTATTTCTATTGATAAATGTGTCTTTCCTAATGAGCAAACTTTTGATATGCTCCTCTAAAAGCTACTATGATAAAATAAAATGGATTTTAATTGTATTTTAATTCCTGAAAATATTGAGTCACATTTACAGTGATAATTTGGAAACTGGGGCTACTCACCTGGCTTTTTGAAGAAAAAATCTGATGTCATAGAAGCTTCATATTTAGAGAATCATGTGCAATTAGTTTGGCCTCTTCTGAGAAGTCAATATAAAGTAACTGTATATATGATTAAATGTACTTAACATGGGTATTTTGGGGGAATTAGTTAAGGAAAAAAGGTAGAGAAGAGGTGGAAACTTTAAGAGAAAGCGGGATCAACATGCATAGAAAACAGTAAGGAAGAATCTATTTATGGGCAGAAACCCAGTTCCCTGGTAAGGTTTTACTCTGTGATCACAATGTGTAATATCTACTGCTCCCACTGTATAATATATACTACTAGCTTAGTGTATTTTTATCAAATTATGAGCAGGTTTTCTGAATGCCAAGGTGTGATTTTACTACACTGCTAAGAAGGTGACTAAGTATGTTTATATGCTAACTATTAAAAACCATCCTGGATGTAATTTTTTATGCAATAGCATTAAAAGCAATTGAGTTATAGAAGAGAGCTAGGTTTACAGCAGGTGAATACTCTCTCAGGTCTGCTGGATTTGGTTGCCATATGACATTTTGCAGAAGCTGAGGGTCTGGCCAAGGAAGAGAAGGCAGCTGATTTCTGAAAAGTTACTTTTCATCTGGTTCTGTTTTAACACAGGTTTTCTTAAGGCGATTTGTAAAGCACTTTGTGATGAAATGCATAATGGTCTCTTAATTTTGTACTGAGGAAGAAGAATATATGTAATTGACACCTTCAGGAATATTGAAATGTGCTTTAATAGAGCAAGGAGGTTTTTTTTTGTTTGTTTGTTTTTTGTTTTTTTTATGAAAGCCTTAAACCACAGTTTTCTGTGATTGCCAGGCTTTTGTTAACTTTTTTTATGCACTACATTCATCTTATAGTTCAGTCTCAGAAATACTTACGAATTGGTAAAACAAGCAAAAGTGTTTCAATGTATAATTCAAATGTCACTGAATGTTTATATTAAAACATAGTTGTTAGTGTTTGTTACAAATGCTTCAGAAAGTTCTGTTGTAGATTGTATGAAGTATCATGATACTCTATGAAGATTTCCACTTTGGAGATACAGCTGGTATTGTATATAGGCTTATACATCCACATGTGTATAGATTTCCGAATTTCTTTTAAAATACTGCATGCAGTTGAGAAGTGTGTGTTGTTCAAAAGCTATCTGAATGTTGACCTAAGCTAATAGGAGTTAAAGGCTCCGTTAATACAAAGTGAAAGCTAGAACTATGTGAGATTCCTAGTATAAAATCAATGTAGGGATCTGTTGCCTTTCTTAGGGAACTGTTACCAAGAGATGTTTTCAAATTAAAATCACTACTGTAAGTTTAAACAGGGTGCCAGAGTCTTTTGCAATTTGTTTTAGGGAAGTATCGAGTGGAGCAGAATCAGCAAAGGGTCAAAGAAGCGTGTATTTCTAAATGGCTGAACAGCATGTTTTACGCTTTTTTTGTTTGCTGTACAAATGATGAATTTGCTAAAAATATTTCTATAGGTTAGTCAGGAGCACCATAGTATTTGCATTATTTTTTAGAAAGAAAAGCTTAATTATTTAATATTGATAAAGTATTGAGAACTGTGTGAATATTTCTGTAAATTTCTCTAGGTAAGATGCACACTAAATTATCCCGTCAGTGATACGATATAAAAGTTTGAAGCTTAGAGTTTTGGGGTTTTCTCTAAATATCATGTTATAAATTCAAATGATTTTTTTTCAACAAAATAATTATCTGTGCCCTTTGGAAAATGCAGAGGCAAAATGAAGACTGAGAACTTCTGTTGAGTCTAAGCTCTGCACCTAAATAAAATACCAACAAAGCCTGAAGGCCAAATTCTCATAGTCCTGATGCCCATGAATAAATTTTTACCCGGGAAAAAATCCCACTGGGTTTTATTAGATGATTCTCGAGTGTTAGAAACACACTCCAAAATCTAACTCTCACTTGACAGGGAAACATTTTTTGTTATAGCTAAGTAGATTAATGCAGAAGTGCATCTAACCCCCCCCACCTCACCCCCCCATATTTAAGAGGAAAAAGCCTTTGATTAAGTGCTTACGTTTGGAGCTTAGAAGTGCAGAGAAGCAGGCACCTTAAGCGGGTGAGCCAGAGCAGTAAAAGGGGTGGTAACTGGTTCCCAGTTTGCGTCCCCTTGCACTCTGGGATGTGCTCGTCTCTCTCCATTGACTGCTAGAGTGTTCAGGAGGTAGGCTCCAAAGGTAGGCACTACAGGTAGATATCTGAGGTTATGAAGGTCCCCTAAAAACTCTTATCAAGACCAAGGAAGCAAAACCAGCAGTTTCTCTGTATGACTGAGCATGCAATAACTGAGGTATCTACTTACTACTATTTTTATCTATATATTTCAAATTCAGTTGTATTTGTATGCTATTTTTAAGAGGAAAAGGAAGGCAATTGATACAGCTGTTGCTTTTTTTAAAATGTATTTATTTTTTATTTTTTCCTGGACATTTTTTTTTTTTTTTGCTGAATATGAGCTTAGCAATGTTGGGAAAAAAAAAGATTGGTTCTATTTAAGATCTCTCAAATGAAACTTCCCTGGTTCACTAGTTCTTATCTAAATTTCTTAATCATACTATCACTGTGTAAATACTGCCTATATCCTGAAGTCAGGTAGCTTTAATACGTGGTTGCTAGCTTTAGGCAATACCCAGACTATCAAAATGAATCAATCAGAGCAAATCAGAGTTCAAATTAAAACAAATATCAACAGTGTGACAGAACATACCATTTGCATAATTGGATGTATGTGATGCGGAGAACATTAGTAAGCTAAACAAAAGTCATACTGAGTGACACGTAGCACTCATTAGCATTTTATTCCTTAAAGACTTTTTGACTATGTGTTAATTAGGTGTTAAACATTCATTTTACAAAAGTTTAGGCTGCTATGCAATTGCGTGTTTTCTTATGAGGAATTCTTGTATTGCTGTGATACTAATTTTAAGCATTTAAGTTCTGTTTTGTTATTGGGAGCAACAGGAAAGGATCCCTGCATTTCTTTAATCCTTTTGTCCTAAACATCAAAACATAAGTAAATGCAGAAGACAGGACTAATGATACCCTTAACTTGCTCATTCTGAACATACAGGAAGCAGTTTTATCTTTAAACATGTCTGTGTAACTTTACTGTATTTAACTGCTCTATAAATCAAGGAACAAAGCCCTCACACAGAAATTAGAATGGGATGGCGTGATGTTTTAATTTAAATTGACGATTTAAATTGCCGGAAGCTGGAATCATCCCTGATGTACACAGTGGTCATAACTGGTATCATGTCCCTGCACTGCTGAAGTTTTTGCTGTGAGGTACAAAATGTGCTCCTCACTCAAGAAATGTTAATCTACCTTCAGCTACTTCTGTGTAGTTCTTAACTAAAACCATTCTTTGAAAGTGCTTGTGTATTCTGGATGCAGAATTGTGCTGCTTTTGTATGAGCTCTTTGATATAAAACACACATGCATATATATATATATATAAAACTAATGATCCAGAATATTCCGTAAGTGCCAGAAAGGCCGTTGCAAAAATCTCAGCATTCCCTGATTTGTTAAAAGTTATATAACTGGCCTTTTATACAGAGCTGTCTTTCTGTTTTAAATCAATATGGAGAATGTAGTAGAGAGCTACTGAAACATATATGTGGTTTTTGTTTTGTTATCCCAGGATTATTTAACTCTCCCCACCACGAGAACTCAAGAAAGTCTATGGAGAAATAAAGGTGTGGGCTCAAATCCCTGTAACTAGTATCAACCTTTGATATTCTTAAGAAAGTAAATATTTATCACTTTTCATCTGATTTTAAATTGAGCAGGTGCTTGTTACACTCTTGTTACAGAGATGACTTACAGTGGCTTGACAGTCTCTTAACAACCATGGCTCCCTTTTTTGAAATTGCCTAAAGTTCGCATATTGAAGATGGTATTCCCTTATCATATCAAATGTTAATATATGTCTTCAGCCACTTTTTTGCTTAAAACTCTAACTTCTATCTTATCCCATCCTCAAAGGAGGACTAGTAAAAAGCTTAGATTTCAGATTGTAAAACAGATTCTTCACGTGTATTCTGCATCCCGTGGATCGCGCTTCTACATGAGAGTGAGCCACTCTTTTGGAGAGGGATCAAAAGAAATAAGAGAGGAGAAATCAAGTGCTTCTAAGCTTCCATGTTATTTTTGCTTGGGGGATTTCAGGTGAGAAATAACTGCACAAATCTGAGGCACTGGGACTGGAATTCCTCCACGGAGTTCTCTGGAGCGCAGCCTGCGGGAGAATCCTGGCCTTTTTGTCAAGAACTAGAGCGAGGTGTTTTTTTACAGTTCAGGGTAGAAAAAGATGTCTTGGCGAATGTAAATTTATTCCCCGTTGACTCCTTGTTGTCATGAAAAGCAGGAGTTACCTCTCTATGATATGAGTGGAAATCAAGCGCCGTTTAGCCTCCTTCAGAGGCCCTGTCTCTAGACTCTCCTTTCACTGGCTTTTGGAAGTGTTTCCTGAGTCACTCAGGAGCAGTCCCAGCCCGAAACATGACCAAGGAAATGGTTTTGACTCTTAATTACTGATCCAAATTTATTATTTTTGCACATAGTCCATTGTGCAGATTGATGTTTTCATGAAAATTTATCAGTGGAATCAGAGTGTGGAAGAGTAGGAAAAACTCAAATTAGTTAATGTTTAATAGAATTATTTGGGCCAAATTCTAGTTTGGCATAGGTGTTGAAGTTGATGGAAACTAGCTCAGCTGAGAACTTGCTCCATTCTTTGAATCATCTGCTAATATAAAGTCCACAAAAATACAGGGGGTGAAATGTTATGATTCATGTTAAGTAGGTTAAATACATTTTTGTAATGTGTTTGTTCATCTAGCTTTAAGAAAAAAGCTTAACAGTTACGAAAGTACGGGAAATTTTATTAACACATATTGCACCTGAGGAAGAAATTCCTTGTTCAATATGGTGTTGGATATTAGGCTAACTTTATCATGACATTTTCCAGCTAGTCGCATCTGTCAGGTGTCTTATGCTGGTGGTGGATAATAGCTCTGGGGTAGTTTTTTGATCTCGCATCAAAATAAAAGAGATTAATGGGTAAGCAGTGATACAATTTGAAATGCTGTCAGCCGATCTGTGAGTCACACACAGTTGAATCTGTTTAATAAAAGATAGCGCATGGTATAATAATGTCTAATAACGGTAATATTTTGCATTTCAATAGCACCTTTCATCCAAGAATCTCAAAGTGCTTTACAAACATAAAATCACAATAAACTCATTAATCCTCACAGTATTCCTGTGAGGTGGTAGGTAAGTATTATCCTCAGTTAAGATTGAGAAATTGAATTATAGAAAAGCTAACTAAATGGCTGGGATAAATAGAACAGGGGTTATTTTACTCCTACGCCCCTATTCTAGCTCTTAGGCTATATACCTAAGAGTATACGAGTATGTTGTTGCCTTGATGCAATAACAATTTATCAAATAAATTTTCAGTTTGACTGGTAAGAAATATGTTTATAACATTAGAAGGGTCTTGATCATAGAATGGCTCAGGGGCATATCAATTCCTTCTGCACTGACCCATTCTCAGTTGGAATTATGTTTGGTTACTGAGTGTCCATTTGGGTTCTTACTGTTGTTGAATTAAAAAGCCATTCTGAATACTGCAGTGCATTTGCACGTCTTTTAATTTAATTTTACGCTTATTGTCCAAAAGGAATGTTGTTAACTGTATTTCATAAACCGCATTTGTTGTAAGCCTAAAGATTGTTTTTCTCGCATTATATGGAATTGAGCTGTAGTTTTCAAGTATGGGTGGACATAAGATAGGATAGCTGCATTCCAGCCAGTGCAATCATGTTTTCTCTTGGATACTTACTTACTTTTTTCCAAATACTTCTTAATGAAACGATATTTTCCTGTACACGAAGGAGAAATAATTTGAATTGAATATATAATGAATAAAGAAAATAAACAGAATTAGAACTCATACTCAAAACTGAAACTAGTTGAAACTATTTCATCTTAATTTTATTTGGAAATAAGTTAAAATCACTAATTCAGGGTATGAATATTTACACAGTAGTTTCTTATAGTTTAAAAGTTCCACTTTAAATTCACAATTCTTACTTGATTCAAATTTTATTTTTGAGAAACACCATATAGAGAAGTCCTTTGACATCTTTATCCAGACGCTCAACTGGTGCATTTTGCTATATTTCTGTATATCTCTCTGGAGTTATTTGTACTCTGTTTTCTTGGCCACGGCCTTTTGTCTTCTCTGTTCCTTCTCCCTTTAAATAGACGGCCGTAGCATTACATCACTTTTAAAGAAAAAATCGGCATTGATCTCATAATGTGATGATTAAAATTTTCCTTAGTGTCTGGGAAGATGTTTGACATACAACCTTTTGTTGACAGTATTCTGACTTCTGATATTTTAGACTTTGAAAATTATCCTTTCTGGCACTGTCTTCTCATTGTTTTGTACAATTTAATTGTGGTCCTTCATGGTAACCAGATGAATATACATTTTTTCTGATTCTTAGAACTTACAAGACACATAGTAATTATAAAAGGAAGTACAAGATTTCATTAATGTCTTTGCAACGTTGGTGGTTCCAAGAAATTTATGTTTCAGTTGAGGAAATACTTCTTCTAGTTTATCAGTACATGGAATTTTAAATGAAATATGTATTGATATGAGAGTCACAAACTCAAATATAAGAAGATTTTTTTTTTTCAGATTTTCATCTATCATCTAATCCATGGTAGCTTTCCATATACGTAATATTGCACTGCAGCAAATGGAAGATAATCTGAGACATTTTAGCATGTTTTAGCATGTAATTCATGAATTTACAATGTTCTACTTCCTAAAGACTAATTTTTATTTACCAGAATACAAAATCTTATCATTTGCAATATTAGGCTGTTGTAGAAACTGCCTGGAAAATAAGCCTCCTTTTTCTTTTCTAGGGTATATTTCAGAAATCGCTGGGTAAAGACTGTCCACCCAGTTGTGCATCAGTACTGTTTGATTTCAAGCACACATTCCACCTTTCAGATGCCACAGAAGGAAGACATTCTTAAGCAACGAGTAGTAGTTGTTACTTTGAATACATCACAGTATCTATGTCAACTGGATCTTGAACCAGGTAAGGTGATTTCTAAACAAGGACCAGCCCTATAGTCCTTTTAGAATTATGTCTGTCTTACCAGTGTCAGTGACAGTATTCTTTCTGTTTCTTCCTTGCCCCTTGCATTGTTCAAAAATGAAGAAAGAAATGAAAGACTTTCTTAAAATGGTCTTCCGCTTTCTTGTAAGAAAGCTTTTGTTTACTACAAAGTGTAAAATTGCTGGCATTCGGATTAACCTTTCCTTATTCTATTCTATTCTTATTTAAAAAATGAAAGTAATTGAATAAAGAATAAGTACTATCTGTGGTCTGGTGTTTTCTGAGATCCAAGAGGGAGAATTTTATTTGAGATTCTGACTTTGAATATTATGCTCATTAAGGTCATTACTCAGTGGAGCATGTAAGTATAAACGTACAGAGCTTTCTTCTTGTATTGTAAGTTGTTTAGCTTTGCAAACAACTCCCACACATACAAACTCATGCTATGTTAACGTGATATTTCTAGGCTGTTTTCTGAATTGAAATGTCTTAGACTGATAACTTGGGGCAGAGGCTGCTTGGGGTTTATTCATTTCTTGATCCCCAAATGAAAATCATCTGCTTTTTGGAAAATGTAATTTCTTTACAGAAATTGTTAAAGTTACCGTATTATAGCTGCAGTTAGACATTCATTGCAATAGATAAAACAAACATGGAATCCGTAGTAAATATTTTCAAGTTTTTAGATAGAAGTTAGTACTTTGTTTAGGAATGGGCTGTGTATAGTCTTGTCATAGTACTATGTGTGTAAGTATACAGAAATCGTGTTTTCCAAAGAAAATTGCTGTGTTTTTAGTATATAATCTTACTTGGGAAGTGCACTAAGTACTCTGATAGTTTACTTTAAAACTTAATATCTACCAATATGTAAAAACATTTCTTTCCTATAACTTTCCAGAAATTACACTTCTTAAAATATTAATTAGATACCTGAAATAGTCTCTTCGAAGTATGGCCCAGGATATTTCATGTACATGTTATGCGGTGCATAGAATTTTTCCCACAAAAGCCGGACCTTTCAATCCAACATTATCATAAGATTGAATTTGAATCTTCCTTCAATTCTGGTCCTTCCCCCCAGTCAAATTATGTAAGGCTCATAACTAGCAAAGTGCTCGGGTGTGTGTACAACTTTAATGGGAATTTTGACATACAAAATAGTTAATATGACTCAGCTACATGAGGGAGTCGTTTTTCTGGTCATTGTGCAAACCTGTTCAAGAATCATGCTGATGGAACAAACAAAACAATATTTCAGAAACCTACTGCAGGGGTCTCCCAAGAGACTTCTTTCTTCTCATATAAATAGAGATCTAGGTGAAACACTTGTGTTGATTCAGATATATCAGTGGGTTGCTGCTAATATCATTGGCATTCAGTTGACTGCTGTTGGCCATCTGATGGACTTGAAAATTTTTGTCTTGTGTGGTTTCTAGTAGTTGCTAGAAATTAATTTTGGTTAGCTGTACTGAATTTTTGTCTGGTTTCGGTTGCTCAGAATATAAAACTCTTTAAGACAAATTATTGTATTGTTATCACTGTTTATTTTATCTCAGTTTCACTTAGTTGCTGGTATCTCTGTTTTACAGGGTTTTTTACACACATTCTGCTAGATGAAGCTGCACAGGCTATGGAGTGTGAAACTATTATGCCTCTAGCATTAGCTAATAAAAATACAAGAATTGTCTTGGCTGGAGACCATATGCAGGTAAGAGCTGTAGAATTTTTTTAAATAGTCTGTTACACTCTCATCAAGGAAGGTATATGTATATTAGGGTATTTATCTCATCCAAATGTCCACATTATATGAATACCTGATAGTCTTAGACTCACAGTGTTTCTGCTAAGTAACAGCATGGTGTTACCCTCATCTCACAGTACAGGAATATATAAAGAAAGTGAATTGCCTAAGGCTGTGTAGGAAATCTGTGAGAGAATAAAGACTTAGGCCCAGTTAGGCACTGCACTATATGCAAGTAAAACTTCATTTTAAAGAGGATGGTGGATAAGTTTTACCAGTCATGCAATAGATGGGGAAACTAAGGAAAATTCAATGATGCAGGTGGTTGCTCATATAGTCAAGGTAAAAGTTCTTGCTGCTTTTTCTGGCGAGTAGTCCATGCTGATTTCTAGAAGAACTGCAGAATGCAGACAATACATATTATGGTTTAGAGACGTGTTTTGTATTAAAGGCCTCATCATCTGGTAGGGAATTGAACAAGCAATAAACGGGAATCTGAAACTGAGCAGTGTCTTTTTACCACTTTGCTGTGCTTAGGAATTGTTTAGTAGTTGCTGGATTCTCATTCAACACTGATTCTGCATGCGGTTTTGCTGCCTAACAGGCATGAGAAAGCATGCCTGGAAAATTCAGTCTTACTTGCTTTGTTGGTTTAGGCCAAATTTATTTGTTTTTGTAGGTTTGCCTTCAATTTTCTTGGCATATTGCAATGGCAGTGGAGTAGATGTTTGCATGGCCAAAGTAATTAACTTAGCATAGGGTTGGCACCCACCACTCTCATCCATGTGAAACATACGGTTCTTCAGATCTTGCCATGAAATTTTTCTTTTCCTTTTTTATTCTTCTGTTGACATTACATTGAGTCTGTACATCTCACTGCTACGATTTAGTACTAGCAGATCATTTGCAGTCATGATACAGTAATCCTGAGGTCTTCCGTAGTGCTTTTTATACATAGATCTCAAAAATGCTTTATAAAAGAGGTTGGAACTCTTACCACTTCAAGCCGGATCTCCTGAACCCCAGCTGAATGAGTAGAGCCTTGACTCTGGCCTATATATCTCAAGAGATCATCTGTGAAGAGCTGTTTTTATAGTTTAGGTTCTCACAAAGTTCTCACAGATGCACACATGGAATGTGCAATATTTAAATTTCCAAAACTAATATGTATCTGGGGCTAAAGAAAAATTAAGTGAAACACAAAATAAACTCAGAATTCTGACTAGTAATATGTTCAAAATAAAATAGATTGGCTTAATTTCCACTTAAAATTTTTTTTCATTATATTTTAAAATTGTTCTTTCTTATTATCCTTATCATCCTTGCATTTTTCCTGCTGTAATAGATGGTGTTTTTGTTGTTAAACAAGCCCAATAATAGTTTAGTGTATTAGTAGCTAGGATAGCTAGGTTTTTAGTTTTTCTAGTAACTTGCTATTTGTTTTTCTCACTATGTTACAAATTTCTCTCTTTTCTGGTCTGTAGTAATTTAACTAAGTAAAACATAAAGTGATTCTCTGTGTAGTTGTGTAATGGCATTCAAAACAGATTTTTTTGGTCAGATAGCTCTCTGCTTTACTGAAATTATTCGTCTGTGCAAGCCATGAAGGAAGAATTTAGACATAGTTATTCAGTGTTTTGTTGTTCATTTAAAAGCATGCTGTTTTATGTTGCTTTTACAGTAAGAATGTGCATTTCTGTGGAATAATTGTAAAATAAATAATCATAGATGTAAGTCCTCGAGTTATGGACAAACAGTAAAAGTGAGATTTCTTGGTTTATAGAATATGTTTGTTTTGATGCAAAATATTTCTCTTGGGAGCATGAAATTCTAAGTCCACATATTTAGTTACATTTTCTTTGTATATGTGTGTCTATTACAGCTCAGTCCTTTTGTCTACAGTGAATTTGCCAGGGAAAGAAACCTTCATGTTTCATTGCTTGATCGGCTCTATGAGCACTACCCTGCTGAATTTCCGTGCAGGATCTTGCTGTGTGAGAACTATCGCTCCCATGAAGCTATCATCAAGTAGGTGTGAACTTTTTCACTGTATCATGCTTTTGTTTAACTGGCTTGAGCAAACTAGAGTGGACAACTCCGTTGTTTCTGTGCCAAGCACAGCTGAATGAAGAGAGAAGCATTAAATGTTTCTGCAGTGACATTTTGGTTGTTTCAAAGTTAACTAGCAGGGTACTTCTGTGTTGCTAAGTTGGAATTCAGTCTCCTAGAACAGAGATTCAGGATACAGTTAGGCAATTGTATTACAGATCTCTCATTCAGGGAGGGATGCTTTGGCTGCAAGGCTTGCACGTTAAGCCAAAGAAGAGCTGGTCTTTCCTTTTGGACTGCTATGCAGTATATTATGTTGATTCTGTGTTTCTCTGAGGTGCTTCAAAAATTTAGAATAATTACTGGAGTGTATTTCCTTGGAAGAATAATTAAGCTAAGTGCAATATAAGGAACATAAGGATAAATAACTACGAACAGAAAAAAAGTAGGTCAAATTTTGGGCATGTTTCTTTCATACTCTTTTTTTTATTACTTCTTTCAAGACACATTAATCAGTTATTTCACATTTTTATGCTACCATAAACTAATGGCTGCTAGTGTAATGAACTCATCCATGAGCTGTGCTGGAAAGAATAAATGCAGTCATGGGGAAAAATGGAAAAGTTTAAGCCTTTGCTCAAATATTTACTGAGGAATATTTTGTTGATATGCAGTCATACTAATTAGGTTATCACTGTATTCAAAGCAAAAGCAGAAGTATTTAAGTGTACTGGGGAATCAAAAAGGAAAATGTAATGTATTTTGTTACACAGCATAAGATCTCTCTTCATCCTGTGGACTTTGTAATTATAGACTGAGTGTTGCTGAATTTCTTATGCATTTCTAGAAATTATAAATTATAAAAGAGAGAGAATCTGAAAGGGAAGGGATCGTTTCATCTTTTGGTTAGATGATCATTTCCATGAAATTTGCCTCAGAAAGATCATGAAAATTCATTTCTGCAGTTGAAGTATCAGACAGTGAGTTCCTAAAAAGATCTACTATGTTGTACACTGAGGTAAGGATTGCAAAAGTACCATTGGGCAGAGTTGGCATTTTAGTCAAAATCCCATGTGCCTAATTCAACAGAAAAATGTTACTGGGTGAACTGACACCTACTAAATGCTTTCATGGTGGTCCATTTAAGAGATATCTGAAGTCTCTTCTCTTTTAAATGTGAAATTTCCCCTGACACATGGGACCATGATGCTTATGACAGAAATAATTGGAAGATGATGATTCATGGTGGTCACATTAATCACGTCTACCTAACTGAAGTAGAGACTAAATGAAAGTAAGGAAAGAAGAAGCCATTAGTTCAATCTGACTTTGGAACTGCAATTAGTAAAACAGCCCTTGTAGAAATGGTGTTTCACTGTTCAATGAGAACTCATTGCTGAGGATTAACGTGCAGAATAAACTGGTAGTTTTGCTCGTTGGCAGCAGTGGACTGCAGCTAATGTCAGAGATGAGTTGCAGACTCTTTTCATTCAGGATTGTTCAATGTAAGACAGCTCTGGTCAGCAGTGAGCTGCATTTTTTTGCCAGTAATTTGATACCAGATTAGTTTCTTGGCTTTTCTATGACCAATTTTTTACATCTTGAGCAAAGATTGCGGCTAAAATAGTTGAAAACCTGGAAGAACTTGGTGGACCTGATGGTGGGACAGTCCTTCTAGGTTTGGTGTTTTTGTGGCAGGCTATATTCACGTTATCACCTCCACAGAGCTACATCAGAAGAATATTGAGGTTGAGCACTCAGACTATATTCAGTAATGAAGAATAGTAAGTTAGTTTAGTTTTATTGTGTTCCCGATATTAGGCAGTAGTTAATGTACTAGTGATAGCAGTATGCAGTCTCTCTTGTTTTTTTTTGTTCCGGTTTACATGTTCAGTCCAGTTTGTTGGCCTTCTTCCTGCTCTTCACCATGAAACTAATTCTTGCCATGTTTCCTTTTAAGTCAGCCAGCCTCTGTCATGCCCAGGTGCCAGCAGAGGAAATGTATCCTTGTTGTGTTTCTGATAAGTAACAATATAGCTTGCCACAGAGGAAAAGCTTGGGTGGACACTGAAGCATGTGCTCAGTAACATGAAATCTTTAGTAAAAAAATCTTTAGCAAATTTATCCTCCAAGTTCAGCAAATGTCAAGGCTCATAGTCCAGCTGACCTGGGGTGAGGTGGGGGTAAGTGCCTGACACCAAATTTTCCTTTTGCCTGACCTCAAGCCAGCAGAACTTCCCAAGTGAAATCTTAGTGAGAGTGCTGTCAGTAACTTTATAGAGCTTTAGATCAGCTGAAAGCATTGCCTTTGTAGGAGAACTGTTGGGCAAACACATAGTTAGTCCTTTCTACCTGGTCTCTATCTGTCATAAGGAAACAGCCATTTAGAGAAATCATTTGGAAGTGCTGAATAGTGATCAGTGGTTCTGTTTCCTTGTGAAGCATTTTGTGGTTGCATATTTTATCAGTGAGATCCTTTGTAGACTCCATGCTGTATTTTGTTTTGCCTTGTTGCAGTTACACTTCTGAACTTTTCTATGAAGGCAAATTGATGGCAAGTGGAAAGCAGCCAGCCCACAAAGATTTCTACCCTTTGACTTTCTTCACAGCACGTGGAGAAGATGTGCAGGAAAAAAATAGTACAGCATTTTACAATAATGCAGAGGTAACTCTTCTTTGGCTTTATCCTTGAATATTTTCTTAAAAATCTATTACACATTGGGATTTTGTATGTCACAAATATATACTTGTTAATAACTGAACAGCCCTGGAAATCTATTAGTTTATGCTTAGTGTTGGTAGAAGGCATAAATTGTCCTCTGATAGGCGATAGTAACATGGAACATGGAGTAAACATGGAGTAGTGCACATTGTAATCATAATAAACATTTTCATTACTTTATCACCTTTTTCTCCTTGCAATTTGCAAGCTGCTTACCAGTTCTCTCAGATTCATTCTCAGGATGTCTCTCCTGCTAATTTTTGTGACAGTCTGGTGGATGTATCTTAGCAACTGAAAATAACTGTAGGTTAAAGTAAAACTTAGATTTTTTTGATTGTTGTAGAAATGTTCCCACTCAGAGGGGAGCTTTCTGAAATTACATTTCATATTTACTTGAATATGTTTGGGATCAATGTCTAACAAATCATGCACAAATGTGCATTTTGTCAATGAATTAGGTCAGTTCTCAAAATATTTGTTTCATATACATTTATGGATATTCTTCAAAAGGGACTTTTATTCTCATTCTTTCATTTTAGTTAAAACAAACAAACAAACAAACAAAAAACCCCAAACACCCTCTCCTCCCCCGAACTTGGCAATAGTTTTCATAGTGGAAGTTACTTTTCTCTAGTTACTGCAATTTGTGGGCATTTGAGCCAACTCCATTTTCATGCCAAGATGATGTCTGAACTAATGCCTTCACTTTTATAGAAAAGGAAAAAAAATCACTAATTTGTTTAAACATGGAAAAATAAATTAAGTTTTCTTAAACTTACGAGGAATTTTAACTGAAGTTAGTTTGCAGTTTAACAGCAGTGTTCATTACAAAGTATTACAGAACTCTGGGCGTCTACCCCTTGTTGACCATGAGGCATTTTGTCTGATGGACAATTTTTAACCTTTTTGCAGTTGTTACACTGCACTTGTTATGCATTCTTTATTTTATTAGCATATCTACTTAAATAAGAAGCTCTTGCTAGTTTAGCTGTATTTGAACCACCAAAGACTTTTGGATGCATCACTGAAAAAACATGGAGGCACCTGACTGTTTTCATTAATGTACTTGTATCGCTTTTCCATAAAAAAAAAAAAAAAAAAAAAAAAAAAAAAGGAGAGAGAGAGAGAGGGAGAGACTTGTGGAAGAGCTTAAAATATCTTCAGTGGCCCAGTAACTGTCAGAAAATTGTGAGTCATTAATAGATAGCTACAGGCAGAAATGAAGGACAACAGCTGCTTAAACACCAATATGAAAGACTGAAGTTCAGATGATGAGGGAGATTTTTGCTGTCTGACCCTTAATGAACATTTTCATTAAGGCATGTTATGGTTCAATGGTTCCTGTATTAAGCATTAATCAGGAAAATACCTTTCCCTTTTTGGTCTTAATTCTCTGCTTTCTCTACGTAGTGTTTATTTTAACCATATAAGCAGAAGCTATGCACTTTCAGAAAAACTTTCCAAAATATCTGCAAAAGATATTTTGTGCTACACTTTTTACAGATCCTGAAATTTATTCTAATATACTTTGTCAATAGAACTGGCTTTTGAATAAGGGAGTCTATGATTGTGAAGTTATATTCAGGATTTTCTCAAACATTGCTACATATTTTCATTGCATTCTGAGAATCCAAAATATTTAAAATATTTGTGATTTTTTTTTTCTTTGGAATTAACGGATCTTCTTTTCCTTTATTTATTTCTCTAGAAATTAAAAAAGCTATTGCAAAACCCTGAGGTTTTTCAATAGTCTGTCCCAGTTAATATTCAATTTTTAAATGAGGATGTGTATCTCATAACCAGATCTTCAGATAGTAAGAAGTCGGCATGAAACAACAGATTTTCAGCAGTTTTGCTTGTTTATCCAGCTGGTAATCTGGTCTCTTGTGATAAATTTCTCATGAAAAGTGGTTCTGATTTTCAGAATTGTATTCTATAATCTCACTTAAGAACTATTTTCCTTTGTACTACGATGTATACCTATTGCAATTTATATCACTTTCAGCATTCCTGAAATAGTTCTCCACAGGCAGTTATAGTCCCAGCCTACAGATTTGAAGAGGAGATAATATAAAAGCTAAAAACACTATTTTTTTTTCTTTAACACACCCTCTTGCCCCGCCAAAGACAACTGGACAAATAGGGAAGAGAAGAACGTTGAGAATACTTGTGGCTCTTGTAGAGATGGGAGTCTGCTTTGCTTCCATTAAGAGAGCGAGCTGATACTTGTGATGCTGAAGATTAGATTGATCAGTTATCATGCCTTAAATAGCTAAATAAATACTTATTGAATAACAATCTAAATATTTTTTAAAATAAAAATACCTCCATAAAGTTGGAGTGTCTTTTTTAGTGTGCAGTGTCTCCATGCAGTATGTTGAAGTAAAAGCTGCTATGCCTGGCACATCTTGCAGGAGTTGCTTTGATAAGCCTGTCTCCTCACAGAAGGAGGTTTTCAGTTTTTATTACTAATTAGTCTTTTCAGGTAGCACACATAATAGTAGTTCAGACAGGAGCTAGCAGCTGATTAATAACCTTTAACTCCTGATGGCATCCTTTGGAATGGGAAGTGATTGTGCACTGTTCTATCTTTCTTGAGCTATCAGACTCCTGGATGATGTATACGAAATCCATAGTGAAAATAAATCTCTGTTTAGACAATATATCTGTTTATAAAAATCGGATAAAATATGATCAGAAATGCCCTACTGTTCTTGCTATAGAATGCATTAGTATTATTGCTTATTGAGTAAGGTTGTATAATACTATGCGCTTAAATATTTTAGAACTGTAAAATACAAATTCTAATCCCACATCAAGGAAAGACTTTCAGTTAAGTGTACTTTTAAGACTTCTGACTTTCTTTTAAGGTGTTTGAAGTAGTAGAGCGTGTTGAAGAATTAAGAAGAAAATGGCCGGTTGCTTGGGGCAAGTTGGATGATGGCAGTATAGGGGTTGTAACACCTTATGCTGATCAAGTGTTCCGAATTCGGGCTGAGCTTCGGAAAAAAAGACTGTCTGATGTCAGTGTAGAAAGAGTGCTGAATGTTCAGGGTAAGTAGTAGTTATATTTATAAAAAATCTGCTATGGAAATCAATAGTATGACTGTTCAAATTAAGGAAAAGTTATTAAAATAATCTTAAAATGTTTGGAATAAGACCTCTAACAGCCTGTAAAACTGATATATCAAAACGAAACTGGCATGAGTGCTGATTCGATGTTATTCCAATATAGAACACCAGAACAATAGTCATGCATGTAAGATTTATTTTTTTTCAAAATTAAGTTCAAGCTTATTTCAAAAGTAAATTGATTTACTGGGAAAAGTGGAAACTGATATACTTTTGTTGTAAGGAGGAAAACAAAGTTCCAAATAAAAATGCAACAAGGCTTCAGCCTCAAAATGTTCTGTTGATCTTTGCAGTTAGAGAATGCTCTGCAAAAAGAGGTCTACAATCTCAGGTATTTGTGCATGGGATCACACTGATAACACAAGAGTTTTTATGTAGGCATAGCCTGTTGCTAGGTTGCAGTTAAGTCAATAATAAGTGAAGGAGGGTCAGTAAGAAACTGAGCAACAGCAGATGGCTTGTTTTGTTCTTTCATAGTAGGTGTCTGAATTTATGTGAATTTGGGAGAGTTGCGAAAATATGAAACAGGAATGTGCAGAACAGTTTTTTTTTCTAATAGAAAAAATAAATACAACAGTTACTATTACCTGAATGGAAACATTATGAAGATAATCAGAATTTCAGAAAGTTCTGGAGCGATTAATGCTGAGGTGAAAAGTAAGTTTTTTAAAGAAGAGATACTCTTGTAATAGAAAATGGTATTTATAGTACATCTTTTAAAAATTTTAAATCTTATTATTCTTGCATAAATCTCTCTGTGTAAAGTGTAGCTATCAATTCTTCAGAATATCCAGGTGCAAACTCTGTCTGGCAAGTACAGTAATCTGATTGTATTACTAGTAGAAATAGCTAAAATTATCTCAGACATTTATTTTTTGTTTCTTTTTAGGAAAACAGTTTAGAGTTTTGTTTCTCAGCACAGTACGAACACGGCATACATGCAAACATAAGCAAACACCAATTAAAAGGAAAGAGCAGTTACTGGAGGACTCAACAGAAGACTTGGACTATGGTTTTCTGTCTAATTACAAACTTCTGAACACTGCCATTACAAGAGCACAATCCTTGGTAGCTGTGGTGGGAGATCCTATTGCTTTGTGTTCCATTGGAAGATGCAGGTACTTTATATACATTTCTTAGTTAATCAGGATTCAGGATGCTAGAAAACATACATTTTTGTATATCGGATAGATTTAATAAAATTATGGATGCTTTTTTAGGTGCCTGGTAAGACACAATACATTTAAATCCATAAAAAATGTGTAATGAAATTGAAATTCCTTAAATATATATCCACAGATTATAAATATCATAGCTCTTGCAGAGGCTTGCATCTTGTCCAAAGTGCGCTGCTTTAGCTCATCCCTCGGGCAGAGCGAGCAGTTGTAGCCCCATGTCAATGAGCAGTGTTGGGGTGATGCAGGAATTCCTGAGCTGTTGTCTACCAGCCTGCTCGGAAGCTGGAAGCATGCAGTTGTGTAAGAGCTACTCCATCCCCTGATTAGAAAGTCTAGCTGAGAGATAAGAGAGGGGAATTTTTTTATAAAAATAGTGAAGAAAACCACTACCCATGGGAAGCAGAGCATTTTAGTATCTTCAAAGGGTAGACAAATCTGGCTTTTTTGTTGTTTCTATTTTGTTTCATTTTACTTTCTTATCCAGTGTCACATTGTTACTATGTATAACAACCTACAAAGAAAAAGGTTGAGGTACCTACCACCTGCTCGGTGATAAACTCTTTTATGTATTTATTAACACACTAATTTGAACTTGATGTTAGCAACTGAAGACCTTTCATTTTATTTTCAGGTGTTTTTCAGTACACCTGGTATTCTTTCATTTCCATATAAAATTAACATATTATTTAGAGTTCAAAAAACTTTAAGATGTAATGTATATTTAAGATGAATGTCCTGGCAGTTATGCAACAGTGGAAGGCTGAAGACCATTGTTTGTATATTTTTTGTGTGTTTGTGAACCTAGGAAAATCCTATATAGAATTTGAGTGAATATACTTTTTATAGACCTAAATGAAGAAATGTGAAAAATGATAAGAGATGTAAGCACTGATTTTAAGGATACCAAGTACTTGTTCTTCAAAGGTTTCTTTTGCGATGGAAGAACTGAAATGTTAAGATGATCAGAGATAAAGCCTGAGGCTTGTTTCTGGAAGAGAGGAAACACTGCACTGACCGCATTATAATAATAGAGCTAAAAATACATAGTAGTCAGTTGTTATATCTACATTGTATTTCATTTTTCTGAGCAATATTCCTTTATTGGAATGAAAATGGATGTGATTTTCAAAGATTAGAATTGAAAATTCCAACTGTAAACCAAAACTTTTGTTGACTCCATTTATGAAATATAACCTGGTTTAACTTACCTGCTTGAGTCACACTGAGAATATAACTATACCTTAATGTAGTATCTGATCTAAAATGCTAATAACAACTTATTAAAAGAGAAATACCACTTGTGGTTTTATTTCATTTTCCCCATTACCTGCTCGGCTTTGAGACGTGACCTGGATGTAACTCTCTGATCAGCAGGAGCTCTGTGCTCCTGAGCACTGGAGCCGCAGATGATGGGTGTCTGCTGTAGTCTGCTGGTGCAGTCCCCAGTTCATCAGCTCAAGCTGCGGAGATGCATGACCTAGTTACAGGGGTTGCTATAATGTGCTGCCTGAAACTTCTGTTACCACTTGTATGGAAATTGGCTTTAATTGACAAACTGTACTTCTCTTTCCCGTAGTGGGTTCATGATGCGCAGCAAGTCAGAGATCAGGATCCCCTAGTTAGTACCTAGGACCATTACGGGTTCTCTGTCTAAATACAGCTTTTGTTGGGGAGTGATGATTTCCTTTAGTCTCTCTAACTCCCAGTGGAAAACATGATCTCTTGAATTTTCATATAAGTTTGAATGTTGAGGGTTTTAAATTAGATACCTACAAGAGACTTAGTTTTCAAAAGTGGGGACTTAGCGATTTCTCTGAAGTATCTTTTGAAGTGGCTCTTTCAAAATATCTCCGATTGGACATGCAAAAGCTTACTAAAATGAAAGCACAGGCTATCGGTAGGGTATCTGACTTACAGTCTTGGCAGTTAGGGATTCAGTCTGCTGTTCTAGGACCAGCAGCTGTTTATGTATACTCTGTTCAAAATTATACAACTAAAAGCTAATTAAGAAACAAGCAGCACTGGAGTTTTATTAAGATGTATCTCGGGCTTTGCTTTTAATACACCATTGTCTTGTTTCACTGAATAATTGAATGTTCACTCTTTGAAAATAGTGCTGGAGGGGCTCAGGCACTCTGGAAAGATGGGTCTTTTTTAATTCAGCAGGAGTAGAGAAGACTGAAAGAAGTGACATTTCGTTAGGAAAAGCAGACCTCAAAAAAGTTTATAGAGTACTTGAATTTTATAAATATTCTAATACCTGTCAAAATGAGTCAAGAATCCGTAGTGATCGTTGTAGAGAGCTCTGTGAAGTATGCCCTGGGTAATCATTACGTTTCTCCGTGTTACAATCCGACTCGACAGGGCTGTTTTGGCAGACACTCCCTTTAAACTCAGGAGCACCCTGTAAGACAAAGACAGCAGTGTTTTATTCTCTGTTCTTACACCCCAGTACAAGCGCCCTGTGCGTAGGGAGACTGCTCGGGGCACGTTAAACAAAAGTCTGTGAGTCTCGGTGGATTTATTGTACTTGGCAGTAGGTTTGGTGACTGAATTGATTAATGGAGGGAGTTCAATCATTGAAGTGTCCCAATGAAATATTTCATTTTGGTTTAAAATCCTCACTTAAAACCTTGCAAGATATATCTGCCCTATAGCAAAATGCAGAAAAGAGGCCATCTTGCATATTCAATTTTAAGAGAGCGTTGTTTACCTATATAAAATCACAACAGAAGATGGGCTTTGAGGAATTGCTACTTTGGGTTGTTAAATACATCAGTAACTTTACAATGTTCTTGCAAGAAAGATATTCATCCTCTGAAAATGAAAGCCACTCAGCAAAATGTGACGTTCCTATTAAAATTAGTATATAGCAATTTCCCATTTTTCAGATTTTGAGGAGACAACACTACAGAACAGACTCCCTTATTAGCCTCAATTTATTACTGAAGAGTCAACTAGATTTTTTCTTGCCAATACGGACGAAATCTTTAATTTTTAAAGGACGCTTTTTAGTCGTATGTGTGTGGACTGATGCAGTACCTACAAAATGAGCTTTACTGTTTTCTGTAAAGCTCTGTGAAGGTACCTGAGACAAACACCTGTCTTAGTTTCTGTACAAATTGTTTGTGTAATGGAAATGCATTATGTCATCCTTAAATTTTGTTCAACATTTTGTGATGTACAAAACAGTATTGGGTTGTTAGCAATTATTTGCTAGCTTTAAATATTGTTTTTTTTCTTCAGTTATTTAATTTTAATTTATATTGAGGCACTACAGTGTGGAGTTATTGTCAAAATGTAAGTTTAAGATCTTTGTCTTTTAAATCCTTTTTTCAGTAACTTTTGTTATTCTTCATTTTTTCACAACAGAACTGTTCAAATTTTTTCTATCTTCAGACCTTATTTAACTATCTTCTAAAGTATCTTTTTCATTTACTTAGAAAAGCAAAACAAACCTGGGTCACACCATTTCTTCTGCTTACTTAATAGAGTAAGCCTGCTGCCTTTGCAGCATTAGTCGCTGGTCTCTTCCTGCCCTTTATTATGGGGAATGAACGGGCCGATTGGTACAGTAAACAGCAACCTTCAACATCTTGGATTTCCTGCCTCAATTAAGCAGGATACTTTGGGGATTTACTTTATCCCAGTCTTAGCAATATTTTGTAAAGTACTTCTGTCCGTGTTTCACAAGGGTAGTTCTGAGAGTATAGCTCAACTTTGATATTTGTGATGTTGAAATTTGGTGACCTGCCTAGATTCATAGACTCTTTTTGGCATTTCTGGGGCTGAGAGCTTATGCAATCCCTGTGACTCTTTGAGCTTTAGTAAATTCTATAAACCACATGCTTTCCAAAATTTTAAGCACTGTTTGCTGTGTTTCGTCTTAAAGGAAAAATTAGAGCTGTCCATGACATTAATACTAAATGTGGTATAGACCCAGTATTGCAATCTGGTGTGCACAGACAGACCCATATGTCTGTTTTAAATGACTGGGGAGCTTTGCATTAGGGTATGGGATTCAGATGCATGGATTAAGTTGTTGGGCTGATGTGTAAAATGAGCATACAGTAGAAATAAAAACACTACTTGGTTATATAAAATCCTCTTTAACAACAGCCATTAAGTCTTACTCCTTTTTATTGTTTCTAAAAATTGTTTCCATAGGAAATTTTGGGAAAGGTTTATTGCCCTATGTCATGAGAATGAAAGTCTTCACGGTATCACATTTGAACAGATCAAAGCTCAGTTGGAAGCTTTGGAATTAAAGAAAACATATGTGTTGAACCCACTGGCTCCTGAGTTTATCCCCCGGGCTCTTCGACATCAGCATTCAGTGAATACCACCAAACAGCAACAGTCACCACCAAAGGTAAAGGTTCACTGGTAATGAATTTTGTCAGGAAGTGGGAGGGAATATAGAAAGGCCTGTTGAGAAATGATATAAAAGGTTTATTGGATGAGCTGTTGTTTTAAAATTGCATCAGTGCAATTAGATATCATTGCAAATTTTGAAAAGTTCCTCAACAATTTCAAATGAAAGCTCTAAGCTTTATTATAGCACAGTATGTAGCAATACCTTGGGACTGGCTAAACCTGGGTCTCTTACTAAAATACATGCCTTGGCTCACTTGGGCTTGTTCATTTACTGTGTTGTAATGGCAGTGAGGAACTTCAGTCATGGATCTTGGCGTCATTGGTTAAATGAGCCAATTTAAAACTGAGAACATGAGGTGATCCCTGTGCCAAGCAGCTTACACTGACTCAAACAACATGTGGACACGAACAGTGTCAGGGAGTAAACAGTTATTTGATTTGATCTGAGAATCATATGTAAAATTCAGTGGCTTATATTATGTAAGATAATTATTTGGTATCATTAAAATACTTTGTATTACAGTGTTTTCTCAGGATTAGTTCAGGGATAGTAGCCTTCAAAAGGCCAGATTTCATTGATGTCAAGAGGGTATATGGGGTATTTATCACACAGCAATAATTTTCTTTGCTCTTGCCATAAAACGGAGTGAAGCAGTGATGGAAATACATTCTTTGGCTCCTCAAGATGATAAAGAATAATACTAAATTCTAGAGCTGTTTTTTGATGTATTAGTAAACAATTTTAAATAATTTTTTTAATATTTTAAAAATTGTATTTCAAAATGCAGTTTTTTAATTTGTATATAGAGATGAAATGCAGATTATCAGCTTTGTGAGGAATTCTGTCGTGCAAGAGGGAAGAAATATATGTTATTTTCCATAGCTTTGCATTGTTACAGGTTATATCATTTAAAAGAAATTTTCACCACAGTTTTTTGACAGTACAGAAAGGGAAGCTTTCCCTTTGGCAGTCTGTCCAAAAGGAGATTTTGTGAGAATGTTTCTTTGTCAAGATGCATTACTCGTTGAAACAAACACCAGCTTTCTTGAGCAGCTAGTGATGTGTGAAAACGCTAGGTTTACAGAAAACCACAGATTAAAAAAATATCGTTTTCTTAAATAGTCATTTCCACTCTTTCATTGTTCATGAGTGCTTCAACCTTGAAAGCATTTTAATTAATAATAAAACCACAATATATTAATATTTTTGTTCCCTAAAACAAAATGTTTTGTGTATTTTTTTCTCAGTTTGTTAGTAAACTAAGCAGATGTGCTGTAGAAATCAGAAGACGCTTTCAAACTACCATTTCAATTTAAGATCGAAAGTATTTTAATCACATATATCATAATTATAATAAAATCTCTTCCCTCTGAATGTAATTGACAGCTAGCATGTGGAATGACAGAATTAAAATAAGCAGGTGATACTCAAATGCATACATAAAATGGTTATGATAAGCAATAAACTTTGCTGAAGCTTTAAAAGCAGTTGGGTAGCTTTGCTCATTTTAGGCTCCCTATATACTTAGCATTAAAAGATAAAAGGCTGAAAACCTAGTTCTGATGTATTCTACACTGAAAAAATGAGAACAGCAGCCTCCAAATGTTCTGTTTTGTGATGAGTTTATGGACATCCACACAGCTCAGGGCTTAATTTTGATATACAGTGAAATGTGATATTGTAAAAATGGCACCTTCTTTTCAGCAGAATTGTTCTTGGATTTCTTTAAAGATATAAAGAACCTTTTTTGTTGTTTATTAGTTAAAAAAAAAAAAAGGGAAAGAAAAAAGTTTCAGTCCTCGCACTGTCGCTGTCCTAGAGCCGAACAGCAGTAGGATATCGTGTTGCCTCTGGGCCGGCACGCTTCCCAGCAGCGGCGGCGGAGGGGTGCTCCGCGTCCCGCTGCGTTTGGGTGGCCTGGCTGGGGGTGGTGGAGTTTGATAGGCACAGTCTTTAGCAGAGGTGATGATGTGGAAACTGAGGATATTTCAAACTTGGAGATTACTTGGTTGTCACCATCCGGTAATCTAGGTTACCCCATACAAACAGTGCAAAAGCCTTGAATTACATTGCTTTAGTTTCTTTATAGACTGACAGGGAAATGAACCTCGATCTGGAAATCTTTGCGAGACAATAGCTCCAAAGGTGTCATCAAGTGATTTTATAAAGTCATTAAACCAAGAGAACTACTAGAAGAAAAAAAGGAAAAAAATAAACAACAAAACAATGTCAGCATCTTCCTCCCCCAACACAGAAGTGTTCCCAGTTGATTTTCGATTCAGCCGTCTGATACGGTTACATGCTAAAGCTCCTGTTCAACAGGACAACTTTTCTTTTGAATTTATCTTATGATTTGCTATTTCAATTTTAAAAATATGGCCACTAGAAAATACAAGTATCATGGGTAGAACAGGAATTTTGTAGACATTTATACTCACTGTGTGAAGCTATTTCACAACATAACAGATAGAGAAGTCCCTTGTATAAATGGGTGATTCTTAGGGCATGTAACTTCTCTAAGCTTTGATTTAGTTTGAATCTTGCTCTCTGCAGTGAATAAACGGGCTTCTTTTATTTAAGTACTGTAATGAAAAGTAATTATTATTTTATTTTCCAATAGTTCACTTTTAAAAAAGGAGGAGAAATTCAGAGACAAGTTCTTTAATCTAGTTTATGTATGAGTCAGCATCGTCACACCACATGTCTATGTACCTTGACTAATTTGCTCAGACCTCTGGAAAACTGCCTAGGCTTGTCTCCTGGGAGAGAGAAGTTTTGCAGCATCAAAGGTTTTTTAAATTTATTTTAAATTCGTGAATGTATTTAGGTCTACATTAAGTAAGGTATTCCCATTCTGCAAATGACTTAAGAGCATATGACATTTGAATATGTGCTCACATTTTATGAATATTTTGCTGCTGTAAACTCATAAGAGTGCAGGAGGTATAACTCAATTCTGTTAACCTCTTTTCTCGTGTACAATTTCCCAAGGAAAAGCAGATTCCCCAGAGTGCTCTTGTCCTTGACTCCACTATATTATACTTTTTGGGTAGCAGTCACCAAGGGGTGAAGGTGCAGAAGCAGGTACAGGAGATGGGATAGAGAGGCAATTGCGAAGGAGGCTGAATGAGCAACCGAGTAAAAACTGGTAGCAGCTGCTTTGCGTCTAAGGTTGGTTGGAACCTGGAGGAATAGCTGGATCCTTCTTTTGGGGTTGATGCTGGATGCTGCTTCTAAAAAAATGAGACAGCAGGTGGTAAAAGGGTGAGAGGAAACCCAAAGTAGCTTGCTCTAACTGTACTTGGATCTTTAAACAGGCTGTAGTAAGTGAAGGTGCACAGAGGACTCTGCAGGAAGGGAATGTTCCCAGAGTTCCCACTAATGACCCACAGGTTAAGTTAGGTAGTGGTATTTAATGTCCAATTTTGTGAATTCATAGTCAGGTGATGCAATTAGACATTTGAATGCGTAAGGATAAAATTTTTAGCTTAATGTCTTTCAAAATCTGCTTTTTATTTAATTCAGTTATAATGTTCAGTTGAAATAAAGATGCTTTGTTTTACGTTAAGTCTGCAGAACTTCACTATTATTTTTTTTCCCCTTTAAAGGGCAAGGTCCATCATCATAACCAGAATGACCATTTCCCACCTGATGGAATTGGTAAGTATCTGCTGTTACTGGAGGAATTCCTTGGCACTTGCACTAATTTGGCTTCAGTGAAGTTGATAGTAATTAGGCGTGAATTGAGTATCTGCTCTGTTCTCTGTTTGAAAGTTATTTACTTCTTATGTGCATTTGGGAAATAGATTACAGGCTGGCAAGTAGGCATTAGGTGTTTCCCAGGCTATCCTTCTGCAGGTGTTGTGCACACTGACTTTAGAGCCTTATCACAGCATAGGCATTGGCCTGTTAAAAGTGGTTGTATTTGAAATTCATGATATAAAATACTGTACCAGTATATTTGCCCTATAAAAGTTAAAATGTTGTAGTGCCTGTGCTGTTATATCATATATTTTGGACTTATATTGTGCTTTCATATATCAGATATTACTGGTAATACTTTTGCAAGATAGCATCTAACAGCTTAATGCTTTTGTTGTTAATTTAAAATATATTCATTTAAAGCTTGTCTTTCTTGCTAAAGAAAGGAGGATAATTCTGTGTGACTGTTGGCATGTTTTACTGGTTTAGAATGCTCTTTCATTAACACTATTACCAACTACCTGTTTCTCTCTACCTCAACTCATATTTTCTGCCTTTTGAAATTTCTGAAATGGAATAGAGTATTTGCTATATGATTAATACTTTTGCTGTCTATATCAGACCTATCCTGTAATGAGAGTTGCCCTCATGCTCTGTGAGCATCCTAAATGTTATTAGGATGAAAAAGGATACAAAGAAATAAATGATTTTCATATTCTTTTCCTATCTTCTTTATTTTTCAGTTCAGCCCAACCCTTCTGTCCTAATTGGAAATCCTATCCGAGCATATACTCCTCCCCCTCCTCCTCTGGGACCTCACCCCAACCTGGGGAAATCTCCAAGTCCTGTTCAAAGGATAGATCCACACACTGGGACAAGTATTCTATATGTACCTGCTGTCTATGGAGGAAACATGGTCATGTCTGTGCCTTTGCCTGTAAGAATTCTTTTTTTTTTTTCTTTTTTTTTCCTTGGTCCATTTATCATATGTATAACAATGAATGGCAAGATCAGTTAGCGAATATTTTGCAAAGTTTTCCAGCATTTCAGTTCAAATATATTGACTTAGTTCTTTTCCAGCATTTCAGTTCAAATAAGTGGGCTTAGCTAGCTGTAGGAGTGTCTGTACAAAAGACTGCCAGAAAATGAGGACTTAAAAACATTGCTCCCACAAGTAATACTAGGCAACCTAAAAGCAATTTCATGTTAATGCTATTTGTTGGAGTTTTTTCAGCTGTAGATGTAGACACACCAGTGGGATCTGTGTCATCTGACTTGAGATACCTGCATCTGAATTGATTTTAGTCCACATGTTAATCACTGGAGAGACATAGGCAATTCTAATGAAGCTTATTTCTCTTTATTGACTTCATACAGTCTAAATGACCAGCTTTGACCATAGATGTCTGAATGTAAGGTGTCTGAAGTGAAGTGATATGAAGAATAAGCAAAATGGGATGTTTTTCCCTTCCAGAATGTCACAGTTGATCTGATTCCTCTCTGATGACTTTCTTTATGGCACTTAAGAACATAATGGTGTTGATCAGGCCTCTTAGACTACATATATGTATATATGGAATTTTGTATTATATATAAAACTATTCCAACAAAACTTAAACAAGTTAAAGAAGCAGTCTCTGATTTATTTCTAATATTCACAGTCACATATTCCAGGAAGAAATCAGGGAGGAAGGAACAAAGGTACAGAAGTAACGTTGTGTGGAGTAACATGTATGCATGGTACACAGCTCCTGAAGACTCTAGGGAGGACATTGAACACATACAAGGGTTGTATATGTATAGAATGCCATACAGAATCCCAAGCATCTGCTTAGAATTTTGCTTAGTTCATTTGTTTTTTAATAGTTACAGTAGTCCTCTATGGAAGTTTAGCTTATGGTTGCTGGATTGGGATTTGTTATTATGAACTCTGGTTTCAGCTGATATCCTAGATCAGCCTGGAGCAATAGATTGGTTTTCTTTGCTAGGTCAAGTAATTTTGCTTTTTCCTAGCTTGTCAGAAATCTGAATTTGATGGATACATTTAAATGCAATGAGAAGGCCAGCAGCTGTATCTTTGTCATGGTTGCTCACGTTATATTAATATCAAATCAAGATAATTTAGAAATTTGTTTGATTTTTTTAAGGGATAGTGTATTTTTGTGTATTTCCAATCAAAAGAAATGTATGAAAAGTAAGTATTTTAAGCTCACCTTCCCTGAGGATGGTTTTTTAAATGATTAAGTGGGAAGATTGAGGTACTAATGAGATGACTTCCTCTAGAAAGAAACTTACTGGAGATGATTTGAGATTGTGCAGATGGAATGTAGCCTAAAGCTAAAGTTCAAAGTGTACATTTCAAGGGCAAATACTAATTTAAAAAAAAAAGAATTGCTTGAAAGATGTTTGCTTAAAACAGATAGGAATTAAAATATGATTATGTTCACGTAAGACAAAGTGATTCCTTTTTGATCTGTTTTATTTAATTTCACTCACTTCTATTTGTTTAGAGAAGAAGTGAATATAAAATTTATTGAAATAGAATTTGTTCATCAGTCTTTTTTCTTGAAAACACTGAAACAAGAATGTTGGATTTCCTCCAAGCATTTTTGCCCAGGATAATCCTCCAAAATCTTCCTCTGTGTTGCCCCTTGCAGCTGGGCCTGCCCTTACTACTCTCCCTTTCCAGCATTACCTACAACCATGTGTTACAGTGTCAGGTCATCTGATATATGGAAAACTGGTTATTAGTGATCTCTTATCAATGTGCTTGCTCCTTTACTTCCTGTAATGTACCTTTTTTTTTTTTTCTTTCTTTCTTTTTTTAAATTATGTAGGTACCATGGACGGGGTATCAGGGTAGGTTTGCAGTTGACCCTCGAATCATTACTCATCAAGCAGCTATGGCATATAATATGAACCTGTTACAGGCACATGGGCGGGGGTCTCCTATACCTTATGGCCTGGGACATCACTCACCAGTTAGCATAGGACAACAGCAGCAGCTTCAGCATCAAGACAAGGAGCAACATGAACAAAGTCGAAATGGTGAGTCACTGAAATTTCGTTGCAAATGAGTTTTATTTTGAGTAAGTTTGAAATTTCAGTAGGAAATTGTGCAAAGGTATCTTTTCTTTCTTTTTCCATTTTAAGTGAAATTGAGAGATCTGCAAGTGTGTAACAACTTGGGAAATAAACTATGTTTAGCCATAGTAGAATATCTAAGATACTGTGATGTTCAGAGGAGGGAAGTAATCAGAGGTGGTTCATGGGGGGTTGTGTTTGGTCTGTTTCTGCTTTGCAGTCCAGTGAATACTATTACTGATGTTGTTTGCAGTTAAGTTGAAAGAACTACTCAGTGGTGATTAATGCACAAAGTACAGAATTTAAAGGAGAAGCTTTGTTTGGGTAAATTATATAACATTTCTCTATTATTCTGTAACTGCTATCTTGATAACTGTAAATTTCTCTGAGTCTAACAAAGCAAAGAAAAAGTAATAATTTTTCAATTGAAACAAGTTAATTAATTAGCTAAACATTTTTAGGTAAAAGTGAAAACAGTTCTGGACCTGAAATCAGTAAAATTCGGACACCAGAGAAGAAACCTGTGGAATCCAAGCAGGTTGGTTAGCCTTCTTTTTTGTTTAATATTCCCTCTGTTCTAGGTACTCTTCTGTTCTTTTTGAGAAGAGATGCTGTACATCTCTTTTTGACCTCTTCATATACCTTTTTATAAGTTTTATTCCTTTTTATCAAAGACTTCCTGTCATAGTTGCAACATTTCTATTCCATGATAAGCCATCAGTACTGATCTCTAATATGTGTTGAGTGACATTAGGTCCCTTTTCTTCTTGCCCAGGGTTGAAGTAAAAGTTAATATTCTAGAATTGACTTTTTAAACCCTTTGTTGAGGTAAAGACCAATTGTTGGGGTTTCACTAACAAGTAAGTGTTTGCAAAAAACCTTTTGTTCTTAAATTGTTTTTAAACTGTATTAGTTTTTACATAGTAAGCTTGTACCTGACATAATAAAACAGAATATTCTTGTCTTTTGAATGTTTAGGAATTAATGGAAATTTCAGTTAAAAACGTTGCATGACTAGAGATAAACAATTCTGCTAGGAAGATGAGGAAAAGAGGCTTTCAATGACTGCAGACCATAGAATATTAATCTTATGAATGGAGATGCGAATGAGGAAAAAGAGTGATATTCTAAAATGGACAAATAAAGGATTACTTTTTTCTTTTTAAACATATGGTGTTAGTGTCCTAGAAATGAAAACACAAGGCTTAAGGATTAACAGTTGCATGTAATTAGCCAAATTAGAGATGATCATAAGGAAGCTGTTGGTAGTTCATCCATGCAGTTACAGTAGCTATAGAATGAAATTTGATGATGGCAGTGTTTGAATGTCAGTTTACATATAGAAGCCTGAAGAAAAAGTATTGAGTAGGGTTTTTTTAGTTAATTCTACTATCGTTATTTTATTTACTGAAAACTATGTTCTTTCGAGAGAGGAAAAATATCAAAGTCAAGAGTGAACATTAAGGAATTAATTCAAGTTGATGCAAATTACTGCAGAATATATCTTTTCTTAAAGAAAAGAGTAGTTCTAAGATGCATAGTGTGCTTCCCCTCTCCTCCACTGCAGAAGTTTCATAAACTTTATTCATTGTTAAATTTATTTATTCATTACTGTCATGGTTTTTGCTTTTTTAAGGTAAAATTTCAAAGTTTTTCCATCCTCTTTTTCTAGGTTGACTTAGAAGCAAATTCTCAGAATAGAAGCCCGGAGTCACGATCCAGTGTTGGTTATCCTAATGCTAAATTTCATCGCAAGGATAATCTTAACCCCAGGCAGCTGAATCTCCATCTCACCCCTCCCCACTCCCAATACGCCGTTCCCAATCGCCACTTCCAGCATCTGTCACAGATACCAAGGCAGCCATATCCTCTTCAACAGCAGCAAAACCTTTTAAGTCAACAACAAAACCATTTACCTGAACAACAAAACCAATTGCCACCCCAGCAAAGCCAGGTAGTTCAGCAGCATAATCATTTGAATCAGCAGCCTCCGCAACCTTCGCAGCTTTCCCCTGCTTACCAGGCAGGCCCCAGCCAGTCCTTTTTTAATAACCCAGTTCCCCACCGACCACATTCTCCTGCTGTAGATGCTGTGATTTCAGAACAGCACCCCCCACCTATGTTACAAGAAGTCAGTAATCCTTTGAGGCCTATTGCACAGCACAACCCAGTTCTGCCAACCCACTTGAACAACTTCATTGAAGAGACTCCATCAGGAATGCCCATAGGGGACACTCTAGGTAGGTGACCCTTCTTTAGTTAAATTCAAACTGTGCAGTTCTAATTACCCTGAAGTGAAACTGAAGAAGGTATTTACCTTTCCAGGCATATTGCTGTGAATTGGGTCATTGTTGGATAGTTTCCATAAGTAATGTCATTGAGCATAATTTGCTGCTTAAGGCATGTTTGAATATTCAGCACTTTATTAAAGGATTCATGTTTATAGAATTTTCTGTATGATTTAAATAACCAGGTTATGCACTGGAATGCAGTTAATATATAATAGGACCTGGGGGAGGGGGGGAGAGGATGTGTGTGTTTTTTGACAGCAAGATCTTTAAAAAGGAGCATCAGTTAATTCTTTTTTTAATGTTTTTTACAGATCGTATGCATGGAAACGTAGCTTTGGAAACAATAAGGCAGCAGCAACAAGCCAGGTTACAGCAGTGGAATGAACACAATGCCTATCTCAGTCAAGGCAGTATTCCATATCAACACCATCACCATCCTCACCTACCACATCTTCCCCAGCAGCCCATTGGACTGCATCAACAGCAGCAAGTTAGGGCAAACTGGAAACTTGCCAGTAACACAGAAGATGAAACAGAAGCAACATATACAAGGTATTCCTATAATGAATTGTCAGCATTTCTATAAAATTGAACAGTGACACATTATCTATAACTTAAGGGTACTGTGAAGTCCTGCTGTTGTTGTGAGGGTTAGCTTAGTAGACAGTTATACTTTGTGTTATGTATTATTCTGTTAATGTATTGGATAGTAAAGCTGTAGCAGAAAGAATAGATCTGTAGAATTTCCCAGTGCTGTATTTATGGAATAGGGAATGGACAGAGTAACAATGTTGTAGTGCTTATAAAGAAGCATCTGGGTGTTAAAAAAGCATGTTAAGTCTTCACTTTGAATTAGTAATAAAAGAAGCAGTGTTAGAATTCTGTGCTTACAAAAACGAAACACAACAACTGCCATCCTCCCAGCGCTCTTCCCCAGTGAAACCTAAACCTTTCTTCCTTTTTAAAAAGCCTTTTCTGATTTAAAGATATCTGCTTAGTTTTGAGGTGGAGCATTAGGAGACAGAAATGAAGCGATTGAACGTGAACAGGAAAGTGGTACCTATGATTGTCAACTTTATTCGCATATATTATAATTGCTAGATTTTTAAATTTTCTCTGATTTTTGTTATCTTCCACTGTGCTTATTTTCCATCTGAGCTGTTATAGTCATAGTAAAGCCTCCAATCTGACTCCATAATGTGCTGAATTGAACATTCTCAATCTTTTGAAGAAGTTTGGACCTGTATTCTACAAGTGAGGGAAATCCTTGATTGTTCTGTTCTTTTGCCTTTTAAAGGGTTAAAGTTTTCTTTAACTATTTGAAGTTTTTCACTTTGTATAATTAATCCAGAAATTCTTACCTTAGTTGTCTCTTAAGAGATAACAAAAACTTGATTCTTCTGGCTGAAAAGAAAATCTTGAGTTCTTAAAATTTTGAGAACGTTCAGGTAGGTATTTTATCCAGTTAATCCTCTTGTACCTAATTTCTGATTGCTCATATTCTTTGAAGTTAGGGCCAATAAGCTCGAAGATGATATTTAAATTTAAATTCAATGTTTTGTGCTTGAAGTTTTCTCAACCTCAAAAAGAGAGGTTTTTTTGCAAAACAGCTTTTTCTTTTTTTTTTTTCTTTTTCTTGATAACATTTATTCTGTCAATGCAGATTCCAGGATTTGCTCAGAGAACTGTCACACCGTGATCAAAGTGAAAATCGGGACTTAGCTGAAATGCCACCCCCTCAGTCAAGACTGTTGCAATACAGACAAGTTCAGCCCAGAAGCCCACCAGCACTCCCTTCTCCTTCCTGCAACTCTAATCACAGTGGTCACTTTCCTAACTTCACTGAAAACAACAGAGACATTGAAATACCCAGTAATCCAGCATTTCAGCAGCATTTACCCCAAATATATAATCCCCCTTTCTCAATGCCATCTGAACATATAACCCCATCTCCCTTGAAATACCTGCAGCCTGATGGATCATGGACTTATGCTAACCTACAGCAGAATCATCTAATGGGGCAGGGCTTTCATTATGGTATACCTCCATTGCCCCATAGATCACAACAAAACCCTTTTATACAAATACAGAATCATCAGCATGCAGTTGGTCAGGAGCCATTTCATCCACTCACATCTCGAGCAGTATCTGCTTCTTCGCTCCACAGCTTAGAAGAGGTAGGGGATTTTTGTCTACTTATGCATTTGTGTGGTGTCATTTTATTATGAAATTATTTTTTGAAGTGATCGAGAGTGCAAAATACCTCGCATATTAAAAACTTCTGTTGGAAATTCCTTTGAGGTAAAATTTTTTCCTTATGTCTTCTCAGTTCTTCCAATGTACATTTGCAGTTCTCATCCCTGAGGTACAACATTTTCTGTACTAAGTGATAGGTCTCAGCTTTCAGAATGTTACTCAGAAGTTTCTGCAATCATTGCTCAGTTATCTGCAGGTCATTTATCTGGAGTGCAAATTAACCATGCCCCAGGTGAAAACATTTTAAATGGCTTGCTGGAATGTCAGTTTGAATCAGCCGTCCGGTTGGCTCAATGTTAAAACAGTGTGAATGTGGCTATGTTACTTTTCATGCTAACTTAAGACAAGAAGCAGTACAGTTGCTTCTACATGGTACAAATTCTGATATAATACACCCCACCTAGTCTGACCTGATTCGTTGTAAAACCATCCTATATTTTTAAGGGGCTCAGAGTAAGAGAAATCAGTGCAGAGATATCCAGCTGTGTACCGTGAAGGTGTTTCCAGCACGAACTCTGCCGCGCCAGAACTGACTCTGTTGTTATCAGTCTTTGGTGTTCTGCGTGCTGGAGATCCATCTTAAGGGATGCAGACTATACGAGTGCATACAGCTGGTTCACATCAGGCTCTGAACAGGAATTATCAATCCCTCTTGGAAAGCAGAGTGCTAAGGAGTGTGATATGCAGACATTTAGTTATATGCAGGCAACAACCAGGTTGTGCTGCAGGAATGCCAGAATTAATATTCTCAGGTAATTTGAGACTGACTGCATGTGATCCAGTATTTCTACATAAAGTTAAGTGGCTTGTCCTGTGATACGTTTTTTGTCCAGATTTTTGCACTAGCTGTGACATCTCTGCTCATCACTATCCCATATAATACATATTTCATTGTCTTTTGATTTCAGAAGTAGAAAAGAGCTTACTTTCTGTGTGTCTGAGTGAAACATCTAAAACTGAATTCCACTGTATTTTACAAATTTCTGTCTTTTACAGATTCAGAGAGGGTAACAGAGTCCTCAAAGTCCTAGCTAGAGCTGTAGTAAAATTTGGTTTTATAGACATTTAGGAATTCTGTGTCTCAGTCCATTAAACTACACCACCTTGTATAAAATCTAATACTTTGTGACAACAGTTAATGCATCAGTACAGCGGGACATAAGAACAATGGCTCTTCAGCAGTAATAAACTAATAAATATTCCGACAGAGTTTCTGACAGCTGCTGCTATCTGAAGACAAATAGAGTGAGTCTTTACGTAATTAGTGCAAATTCATTTTAGTTCTTATTTCTTTTTCCTTTCAAAATATGTGACAGAAATGCCAAATGCTGTAAAAGTGCTAAAAGAGAGACTCACAAAGTTTCCAAGAGCTGCAGCTCTTTCCAGCTGGTGGATAGAACTGAATACATAAAGGTGTCAAAAAGCTGTTTTAGTTGTATTTTTAACAGACATTCCTCATATGAGACAGGTTTCAGGGGAGACATTAAAGCTGTTAGTATTTTAAAACTCATTTCAAATTCAGAATTTCATAATTAGTTTTCTGTATGACAATACAAAAACATTCTTATTTTGAAATGTTTAGCTTACTGTATTTTCAATAAATGTCTTATATTTCTGAAATTTTTATTATTCATTGAAACCATTTATGAAACTTCAGTGTTTCTAAACATTAGAGCTTCTAATAACTGACTGCTTATCAATTTATTTGAAATGTATCCATTTTACTGGATGAAAAATACAGAATTTTTTGAAATCAGGGAGGACAACTCAATTAATGTTAGTCAAAACCAAGGCGTTTGTGGGGTGCTAACTGCAGTTTATTTCAGCGGGTGCTAGGTGCTTAAATGTAGAAAAATCTACATAGTAACATTTAACATATAATTTTGCTTCTTTATATGAATGTATGATTAGTCATATACATACTATGGTAGAGAAAAACTGAGTAAAGTAGACATTACATTTAGAGATAAGAGGTTTCTTTAAGGTTTGGATACATACAGGTAAGTCAAAGTATAAATGACCTTGTCAGACAGTACTGTGGTTAGCTGGCAAGCTACATAAGTTTAAGCAGCGTGGGATTTTGAAGGTTATTTAACTAACATTTTTTGAAGACAGATGCCTTGACACATGTCCAGTGATTACAGAAGCCTCTCAGTTACATTTAAACTCATTTTAATAGATAAAACCAGGGAGGTTGCAGGTTTTACAAAATAAAAGATGGTCGGAAAAACAATTCCCTCCGAGTTACATGTGAGTTATGATGTCCTTGAAAGAATTGTGGATGGTTGTTTCTAGCCTCTGCACGGCTTTGTGTAACTATATGAAGCCTGTGTATAAATGTTGCTCACAGGAGTATCCTGTTACCAAATATTGCAGTACCCATGTAAATTAGTATTTTTTTTCTAAATATCTCTAACGTTGCACCCTCTAATAAACGTTCAATTTCAGTCTGTTAATCACCACTGTAAAGAAAAGCACTATGAAAATCACTGTTTTAAAATGTGGGTAGTTTTGTCTAAACCTGTAGGATTTCTTGCTTCAAGTTAAGCATATTCTGAAATAATTTTGTGATGAGGACCGAGAGTGGCCTTTAAAACGATAAAGACTTTGAGTAGGTATCTTTTAGTGTAAAAATGGAAAAGCTCTAAAATAAAAGGATACCTTAGACTTCGATTCCGGCTGTACCTTCTGTATTTTGTTTTCGTTTTTAACGCATAGCCTCAAGAGAATGCAGTGACAGGAAGTCTAGGTGCTGTTTCACTGATATATCGTAATAACGTGGCAGCCGTAATGAGCTCTTTTAGTTTCTTTCATGCACTTTTTTTTTTTTTTTTTTTTTGCTTTCTCTGTTTTTTGTGGATGATGTAATACCAGCTATGGGGCATTGCAAGCAAGTCCTTTTGTATGTGCCTGGCTGATTTTTAATGACATTTCATTAGGATGCTTACTTCTCCTCTTGCCAAGTATAGATCTACTTCAGTGACTTTTCCTTCATTTGTACGCGGTAGGTCAGTGCAGAAGGAAACAATAACTCATTCATTTAAACAAAAAAATTAATACGATGGACTTGCCTTGAATCTTGCGAAAGTTTAGAGGTTCCTTAAATCGGAACTCTTAAAGCCAGCAGGAACTCCTGCCCTTTTCAGCTACGTGAGCTGCGGGATTTATGGAAGCAAGTCATTTCTGTGGTTTCAGCTGAAGTTCTTTTCCTTATTCCTCTTGAGAGGATACACTTCACTGAGCATTTGTGCTGTGTGTACATATGCAAAAGGCAGCATGCATCTGTGATACCACACTCGCCCAAACGCTGCTGTACAAGTCCTTCATTTGTCCTTTGGAAATTAAAAGCCAAAGATACCATTTTTTTTCTCTCTCTGTTGTAATTGAACGTTTTCCCTTGCTCCTGTATGTTTCTGTGTTCCCTTTACTTCATTTGTACATGCAGAGTATCTTTCTCCTCACTAGGTTGATAGACACCTCCCACATAGGAATGCAAGATTCAAAGATAACAGTTGAGGAAATGCAGTTGAAGCTTTTTGTACTTTCTTTCTGTTTTATATGATTAAAATACATGGTCATGTACAACAGACCACTAGAAATGTATTAGTTTTTTTCTATATGCAATGAGTTTTGTGGGTTTTCTTTCTTTTTTGGGGGTAAGACATGATAGCAGGTAGATTTATATGTAAAACAGTGTAGAAAAATAGCATTCGGTACATGAATAAAAGGAATAACAAGTCTTTTTTCTTTTTTTCTTTGCAGTATGAACCAAGAGGACCAGGCAGGCCATTGTACCAAAGACGAATTTCCTCTAGTTCAGTCCAGGCTTGTTCTGAAGAATTAAGCACTCCTCAAGACAGTCTTGGTCAGTGTAAAGAGCTTCAGGACCACAGCACCCAGCCCTCTTTCAGCTACTCGTCCCCCGAGCTGTGGGTGTCCTCCTCCTCCTCGGCTGCCCCGTTCCCAAACATTCCATGCAACGGCTCCGGCTCCAGCCCTGGCTCCGGCCCCGGCCCTGGCTCCGGCTCTGGTCCTGCTCCCGGCCCCGGTCCCGGCCGCCCCGCGCCGCCCCGCGAGCTCCTTGGTAGGCACCTATGGAAAAACGTTTTCTCTGTTCACAAAATATCTTCTGCCGTCTCTTCAGATGTTGAACCTAACTTCAGCGAGCCTTTGGGAAGTGTCGATCGTTTCGTTAGTTCACTGTTTGCTTACGGTAGCCGCATTTGCTGTATTTTCATATTATTAGTATTCTGCTACGTTGCAGATGTCTGCAGAAGAATCCTGCTGAGTATGAGCATTTCCTCTAACCAAAGCTATCCTGCTTCTTAGTCTTCCCGAAAAATTACAGTAAACCCATATATTCCCTTTGAGCGTTTCCAAGTACAACTGTGTTTGTGCTAAAAGGAGGTAAAGTTAACTTGTGGGATTTGTTGCGGGATAGGTTATCTTTCTCCAGAATCAATAGCATTTTTTGTTGCCATATTAGAATTGGGAGGGAACCACCATAAATTGAATTAGTGATCTCAGTGTATTTCCTAGTATTTTCTGGTGCTTTATCATAAAATGATGGAGTATAACCTCTTAAATGGAAGAATCCCGCTGGACCCTGGCTTCCCTGTTGGAAGTTGCAGTGGTGATTGATGTAGCGGAGAAACTAAATTAACTTTTCAGTGATAAAACGGTTGTGCAAGGAGAGGCTGGAAGCAGTGCAACTGTTCTTCTGTTCCCCATATTTTTAATGCTTTTGAAAAGCAAGGTTACTGGTACTGCCCCTAATCCATGATTTTGCTTTAAAGATCCCAAATAAAAAAAAATAAAATAGAACATTATTCCAGTGTGAATATTAAAGACATTTAATAATTTCTTCTCACAAGTTACTGAAAAGCTTATTTTATTGTGATTGAATGATCTAATTGCTTTTGGTCAAATCTTGTAAACCAAAAACATCCTGTAATTTCGTAGTGTAGAATTTACAGAGTAGAAACCTGTAGTGTAGACAGAATGAAAAAATCTGTTATATATTAGCTGCAGTACTCAAGAGTGAAGATCCTAATTTACATTATTATTTCCAAAGTGTGAAAATGTTTATTTTACAGAACAGTATTTATGGCAGCATATTTACTGCAGTTATTCATTCTTTTGTGCTAAGTTCAAAGCTTAAAACTCAGGTTACATCCTTCAGTGTATTTATATTTTTTATTGGAAAAATAAGGAACTGAATGCATTATCTCTCATCAAGAGTGGCGTCCTTCTCTGAAGTTGCTCTCTAGACTCTGTGGTTATGTGATAGGTGCTCAGAAACCCCTGGCAAGATCATTAGGATCAGTTGATACTACATTTCCGTGCTTTAATATAAAGGTTGAGAACATATCTCCTCTGAGGATTTTATTTACAAATGTGCATATATAAAAAGTTCCCAAACTATGCACTTGCAATCAAATAATAAATTCTAACCTAAAGGGGCATGTTTGACTCGCGTTGCATTTGCTACAGAGATGTTTTCTATCATGGTTAAGCATGGTTTCTGTTTTCTAAATAAAAGCATATGCAACTTTGTCAGGTATCTGATAGTTCATACAGAAAAAAAATCACCATTTTTATGGGTGCTCTGCTTTCCTGCGCTGGCAGCTCACTGGCAGTGATGATCACCCTTAAAGCCCAAATGCATTTTATCATGCTACGGGTTAGTGACCGGCAGCTTCAGTGTTTCTGGCCGCTGTTGATTTTTATCCCTGAAATGAAAATCCAGGAGATCGAGACGCTGTGACCTGGTCCTGCGCTGGTATTCGTCGCCTAGGAGTAAGCGAGCACGGCACCGGGCAGCGCGAGGGCTCGTGCGCCCGGCGTCTCCGAAACGGTTGCAGCACCAGTATTTGGTTGCGTAGGCTTGGACGTGGGGGGCGAGGAAGGCTGCCGCGGCTGCTCCGTGCTGTTACGTGCAGGCGTATCTAAATGGCAATTTGAGGGCTTGATTTGCATCTCACTGGTTTTCTGTTTATAGAAGAAATGTGATTGAACTGAACATAAGGGATAAAAGCTTAATTTTTTTTTCTTGTGTTAGATACTTCTGCCACAATTAGTTTTCACCTCTCGTCGTGCTTGTCATTAGTTGACTTCTCTTGAGTGTTACACTTGTTTTGAGGGGAGGAGAGGTAATTTTTTGTATGTTTTGGATTCTTTTGGAGTCTTAGTAACCCTGTTAAAACTCAGAATTTTGTTGTTCTTCTCACATGAGTTATTCTGGGCGCTTTTTTTCCTTTTTTTTTTGAGTTCTTTATAAAGAGAAGAACTATGTGCAACCCTTCCAGTGAGAAACTTGAGTATTTATCTTTTGTAACCATTTGACAGTACATTCTTGTGTGTGCTCTTTAAAAATACCACTATAAAGACTTAAAGTAAGTACACAATATATGTGTTGTCCAACTCCTAGACTATAGTAGATGCAGTGTGTACCTACACTCTGAAATGGAGTTTCTCTAGCTGTGTAAGACAGCAGAATTCCCAAGACAAAAGTAAGTTCATTAGGATTCAGGAAATTCACTTGAAAGCGGTTTTATACTTACGGTTGAAATCACATTTTTTTCTGATAGTTACAGGATTTGTTAAATATGGAGCAAGAATGTATCAATTAGCAGGAATGTGTTCAGGCTAAAATACCAATAATTATTTGGGTGGCATTCAGAAGTCAGTGCTTCCGTATGAGAATGGATTATGCATGGTGCTGTAAATTTTAATTTTGGCCTATTAGGGTGTAAAGCAAGGAGAATGAGATACTCTTTGTGCTGTCTCAGTGGATAAAATATTTCAATTACAATATATCCGACTGTGAAGCAGCTTCCCGTCAGTCTGTCGGCAAAATCCGCCCGCGCAGAACTGCAGGGTCGGTGCTCCTGACGCTGTAGGAACGTGGAAGGAGCTAACGTCTTGGAGTTATTCCAGTCTCTTGCCGTTTAAAGTGCTGTCGTGATCTTGTAGCTCTCCGTGCCCCTCCGTACTCGCGCTGCGGTTACTGTAAGCCGATTTCCTCCGTCGGAGTTGCTCACTTAGATGAACTGTGTTTCCTCCTTCCGCAGCTCCGCCGAAGACGGTCAAACCCCCCGAGGAACACCTGAAGGCTGAAAACATCCAGCTCTCCAATTCCTTCAACTACAGCGTGCTGCAGCATCTCGGCCAGTTCCCGCCGCTCATGCCCAACAAGCAGATCGTCGAGTCCAACAGCAGCAGCCAGCAGCCCGCTGGCGGGAGCAAGCCCGTCATGTCCTACGCGAGCGCTCTGCGGGCTCCGCCAAAGCCCAAGCCCCCGCCGGAGCAGGCAAAAAAGAATAGCGATCCCTTGTCTTTGTTTCAGGAACTTAGCCTAGGTAGTTCATCAGGTAGCAACGGCTTTTACTCCTATTTTAAATAACCAGAATATTTTTTTTAGAGAGAATTTAATTTTTATTTGTGTTGGTAGATCTAAGATAGTTGGGGCTTCTCCTGTAGTTGCAAATATTCCCTTTGTTTATATTAGTAAGTATATCCTCACTTAATTGCTTTGCTGCTAGACTTGCAACTAATTTTTTTTTTGATTATATTCCATTATTTTGCATTTTTTGATGTGGGTCAGATTTTTGGAAGCTTTTCTGTAGGAAAAAACACACATTATTTTTTAATTTTTGTAATGTTACCGATGTGTTGCATTCAACTAGCAGCTGAGAGGTTACCTGTGCAACTTAGAAAAGAAAAAAAGAAAAAAAAAAAAAGAAAAGAAAAAAAAAAGAAAGAAAGAAAAAAAAGAAAAGAAAGAAAAAAAAGAAAAAAGAAAAAAAGAAAAAAATGAAAAAAAGAAAAGAAAAAAGAAAAAAGTTTGTCTAAATTGTATTTAAAAAGATTGTAAGTAGCATTTACATTTATTCAATAACATTAGCATACTATGCTGGGTTTCTGTACCAGAAATGGCCAGTTAATGTAAAAATGTATGTTATTTCTGCTTAAATTCATTTAATTTTTTTTTTTAATAAAGGTGCAGCATCTTCTAAATACTTTCAGTTTTATCAGCTTTTTTGTGAAGGGATGCTGCATTCTCAGACTTTTATAGTTTTAGATTCTGTATGATGTGGTATTGTATTTTCCATCCACTGTAGGGTAAAGTAAAGGCATTCTTTGCAGACACCTATGCCATTGTTTGGAAACATTCAGATAAAAAGTATTGGTATACTTTAAAAAAAAAATACTCTACATTTTATTTTTGGACAAGCTAGTAATATAAGCTTGTTTGAAAAGTTAATTTGATAGGTTTTTTAAATGAATCATGAAGCTGAAAATAAATTTTTAGGTATGTTGGTGCTTAGTAGATTTAATAACTATTTTAAAAAAATTGCGTGAATTTAGTAAAATACCTTTTTGTTTGTTTGTTTAATTTTTTTCACTATGCATGTGTAAATGTTTGTAATCTGGCTTTTTCCTCCCCCGTTCTCCAGTGGTATAAAGAATTGTGCCGCTTTAATTTTTTTTTTCTGGTAAAACTTTTGGTACATTATTTGATGTTTACATTAAAATGTGACATTATACAAGGAAATTCAGATATTTTGCTAACTGTTTTGTTTGAGGAACATCATTAAAGAAGAGATTTAATGTTTGTCAAAGCTGCATCCAAATTAATCTAAATCTGTGCGGGATAATGGCTTTCAGGCTGTTTAAGTATATGAGTTCTGCTAAGTTCTCCACAAACCTGGCCCTTCAGGAGTATGTACTAAAAATAAAATTCTACGGGCTATGTAAAAATTAAAGAAACAAGTGTCAGTGGAAACTAGGAAGATAAATGTTGTCCGTAAAGACCTCTGCTTTTGCACACTGTTCGTACTTCTGCAGCTGGGGAGATAGAGAGGGGGTTTTTGTATAGTTTCTCCAGATAAGTAGTCCTCCTTTTACACTTGAAGAGATAACTTTAAATCTGGAAAATATTTAATTTTTACTGGGACTGGGGCTGGGTGTATTTACAATGTTCCTCCATTTATTACATGCAAGAATTAAAATTCTAGAGCTGTGTGGGGTGGTTTCAGATCTGCACAGCTGACCATGGGGTACCTTACTAATGCGCAGTGGCTGCTGCTGTATTCAATCAGATTTTTGCTCTGGTTACAATCAGTTTTTCTGCATTTGGCTTCATGTTGTAAGGTAAGGGTCTTTACATAATAAGGTTCATTTAAACTCAGTACACTGCAGAGGTTTGCATATAAATTTTTTATTATAAATCTTTGCTGGTTCATGGTTCAGAAACTTATCTGAAAAACAATTTTTTTTCTTTTGGCTGTGAAGAAAAAGATGCATAACTGGTTAATTTATTTCCTAATGTCTAAACCAAACGAGAGATGCTGGGGGAGGAGAAAGCCCCTGCCAATTACTGCTTCGCACTTCAGCATGTGGCATCACATCTAGAACACCCAAAATGAGCAAAGGCCAAATTCTGCAACCTGCAGTCAAGCAAAACCCCTATGAGCTTAAATGGGTTTTTGCTGAGCTGAGGGCTGCAGAAATAGGTCCACGGGAAGTTTATTTGCAGGGGCCGGACGTGTGCTCGGGAGCAGATAATCCCTTTCGGCGGAGCCGTGCCGGTTCCCGGCGGCTGGCCCAAGCGCTCCCCGAGCGGCGCCGCCTGGGACGGGCCGCGGTGCGAGGTGCCGCAAGCTTAGGCAGGGTTCAAATGCACTTCACCTCGCCGAGTTGGCATTGTAATTTCAGGGGTTTCAAAATCACTCATTTATATGGAGCAGTCTTTTGATTCTGTTCACCATATTTGAATATTAAACTAATAAACGTCACTTGTTAATTTACTGCTATCTGTGAATTAGTTAAGGGGAAAGCGGTCACACTTCACGTTTTATTCTTACTGTCTTACGCTGGCATTTTTTCTACTGTGGTTATGTTATGGATAAAGTGGCTTTTTTTTCTTTTTTTTCTTTCCTCTGAACTGACATTTTCCGTTATATAACTTTATAAAAATCCCCACAGGTTTTGCTTATAAATTTTCATAAGTGCTCTCGCCCGAGAGTTTGAGGAGAGTATGGTGGATATCTGCTAAATATCAACTTCGGAAATGTTTGGGATGAATCACTTTCATTTCTTGAAGTTAATATTTTTTTCCAAAAGATTATTTGTTTTAAAATGTCTTGTCTGGCCCATATACGTCATGTATATAGCCCTGAGTGGAATCTTTTCTTTTTAAAACAAATTGCCTAACTTTTATTGGTGTCATTGCTGCCTGAAGAACCTGTATTGTAAACTCTTTTAGGGCCTCGTCTGGCTCTTACTGAAATAATTTAAATCTTGCAGAAGGCTCCAGTGGGCACTGGCTCTGCAGTATATATGGAGCAGCTGCATTTATGGCGAAAATTTTAAAGTCTGAGCTTAGATTTTCAGTTTGTGTAAATTGTCTTAACTCAGAGGAAATGAATGGAGGCTTGGGTGTTTTCACCAGCTGAGTATTTGAGTCCATGACTTTTTTTTATAGCTAAAATATCACACTTTAAAGCTTATATATGTGTGTGTGTGTGTGTATATATAAATAAGTTCTGATTTTATTCTCTTTAATTTCACTTTTTCACGAGGAACATAGGGATGTCTCATGGGCAGATGTCATTACGATAGGAGCTAACGTAGTATTGAGAGATTTAAAATAAATTATTTGAACGAATCAGTATATTTTTTTTTAAATTTAAAATGGAGCTCCTGCCCTTTGAAAAGTTTCTTGACGAATTCGGTGGGTAGATTTTCCTCTCTCTGTTTGAAGAGTGAATTCATACGAAACCGGGAGCTTTCAAACTTGGTCTTAATGGAGTCAGAGCAGGAAACCGGAGGAGACGCTGTCTCGGGGCTCCGGTTCTTCCGCGGGGCGTCGCGGCTGGGGTCTCGGGGCGCCGGCCGCGCGCCCGGGTGAGTGCCGGCGCCTGCTCCGCGCGCTCGCCCTTCCTCCGCGCTCGAGTGCCGGCTGGTGCCTCCGAGGGGTCGTTGCCGGCTCTTCGTTACTCGTCCTGGAGGGAAGCTCCCACCGCCCCGGCAGTGGGGCAGGGGCGGCTTGTTCCAGCTCCTGAGACGACGGGCACCAAGCTCCTTTCTGCCCCGCCGTAGTTGCAGGCTCCCCAGGGTCCTCGCGCGTGCGGCTGGTCGCTGCCGCAAAGCGCCCGCGCCCCGGCCTTCGTGTGCCACGCGGCTCGGGGGGCGTGCTGCCTGGGCAGGACGAGCTTCGTGCCATCTCGTGCCCCTTTTTCATCAAGCTCTTTGTCAGATTTGGTCCCCTGCCGTAAGGCTGAACTGTGCCTTGCTCCGAACGTCCCTTCCTCGCAGAGTTGGGAGCTGGTTTGATGTGAACAGCCCGGGCAGAATCTGATCCTACGCGACTGATGGCACGTTTCAGATGAGTTGTGTTTAGCGTTTTCCCATCGTTGCACCTCGCTGGTCTGCCGAGAAGTACGTGGGGGGACTTTCAAATGAATTGCAGAACCCCCCGAATCCATGGGGAAACACATCCGACACCAGCAGGCACGGTGAGGTGGCACGTGACGCCCGCCGAGGGACGTGCTGGAACAGGGACAGGCTTGTTAAGCTCGGAGTTCTCAGAAGTGCTCACAGTGTCAAACTCATCTGAACCAAAGACGTGTTTTGGGGATAGTCCCCCTCCCTGTGCCGTCTGCTATCAGTCTTCACCCTTTACAAGGCTTCCCTGTTCCAGCAGGAGCCTTTAGTGTTTCCCCAATGCAAACAGTAAGTAACTCTTAGCACAAAAGCAGGCTGAGCTAGAATCACAGCCCTTTCACCCACCTTTTCTCCTGAAAGTTGACACCTAATATATATTGTACCGCTTTGTTTAATTACGTGGACTGTGGCATTACTGGCCCTTTCTCGGCGGGGTGTGAACGCTTCTGGTGAACCTGACCTTGCAAACCCCCTGGGTACTATTCGCTACTTTGATTAATTAATGTTTCGTTCCCAGATTTCTCGAGTTCTACTATGTTTTATGCAGAGGTTGCTGCTATAAGCGCTGCTTTTGCCACACGTGCAACACCTCTATGGTCAGTACAACTGAAAGCAGTAACTAAATGTGTTTGACTGGATTTTAGAGTAAACGCCAATGTAACAGAATCTGAACATCTCCAAATCAATAAGCCCACGAGGCTTTAGCCTCTCCCTGTCTCATCATTCAACTCATTTCATTTGTATTGTTAGTTTTTAAATTTCTAGTTTTCCTAGAAAAATTGTAGACAATTATCTTGTCAAGATAGATGGTGATGATCTATGGTGCCTATAAAAATTTGCACATCATATTCCTTGACACCAAATGCAGGCTCTTTCTCTTGGTGTAGGATATTTTCTCCAGTAGCATTTTGTTGGCTGTGTCAGGGAGCAAGGATTAAAGCAGAAATTCTAAGTTCTTTTCTTTCATTCCAGAAAAGTAAAAAGATCTTCAGCAAATGTAATGGAAGTATCGGTTGGATTTTGGGTTTTTAACAGCTTCAGTTGAGAAATGTTGAAAAGTTTTAACTTCATTAGGATTTAATATATGCTTTTGATAAATTACAGAAAGCGCTCTGAGATCTGAATTATCCAAAACTAGTTAGAAGATGTCAGTCCGTTTTCCATAGGATTTTCTCTCTCCCGAAGGGCAAGTACTTTCACAAGAGACCTGCTGTAAATTCATCGCTGTCTTCTCAGTGAGACTAATAGTAGTGGGCACAAAACTGAAGCAGCGCCCTGGGATTTGACCTGCCAAACTCTGCCCTGCAAAAAGGAGGGGGGGAAGGAAAAAAAAAAAAAAAAAGGCTCTGGGACTCGAGTCCTGTTCTGAACCAGTGCCTTGTGTTCAAATTCATTAAAAAGAAACTAGGCCAGAAATCAGCGTTTATGCCTTTCTCAGCATTTCCTTGCAGAAAACAGAAGAACAGCTCGCGTTGTACCTAGAGACGGCATGCGGCCCCGTGATGCCTGGAAGGCTCGAATTTGTATTCGTTAGCTGCACTGGAGTCAGAGCGCCTACAAGTGCGGCAAACCTCAACCAAAACAAAGCCACAAAGCTCCTTTCCTGCCCCTTGGAGATAACGGAGAGGGTGAGCAATTTGCGTGGATTCATTTCAGCCGGGTCGGGACGCTGGGAGGGCAGGTGGTGGCTCAGCACAGCCTGATGGTCCAGTATTGCAGTTTAAAAATACATATATAACATTCAAAGTGGCACTAGCCCGCCATGGGAAGCTGAAATTTATTTTAAACGAGGTTTAAGATGAGATTTGTTTTATAAATAGTTTCTGCCTGTCGGTCAAGTCTCCGGCATGCAAACGCCCGCCGTGGGACCAGGCCCGAGGTCGCAGCGCTCATCTGGGGCGACTCTCCCGGGCCGCCGAGCGCCCCTGCGGCCGCTGCGGACAGGCAGTCCTGGGGTCCGCGGGACCTGCTGGAGATAACCCCCGCCCTGCCAGCCCCCCAAAAGAGGGGGAAAGAGGTGACGACCGCAAGGAAGGGCTGGAGCAGAAAGGAATCAGTGCAAAAAGAAAGAGGGAAGTAATTAAGTAACCTTTGAGTGCACCTCGCTCTTCATACGCGCCGCCTCCAGCCTGAGCCGCAGAGGTGGGGTTTGGGCAGCGGCTTTGGAGCGGCCCGTTCGGCGGCTGCAGCCGCCAGCCGCGCGCGCTGCCCGGGTGCCCGGGGCCCGCCGAGCCCGGAGCCGGGAGGGAGCTCGCGCGCGGCGGCTCTCGCTGGCGCCGCGGTGTCTCTTCACGGGGAAGTGCCGTTTGGAGAGTTGAGCTCGCTGCTTGCTAAACAGGCAGTTTTGTTCCTCAGGGCTGTTAGTCTGGCACCTTTCTGCACATTAAATTCACACAACACAGCATTTAAAAATAAGGGAAGCAGACTCTCTCCGTGACTCGTGCCTGACAGCAAACCTTAGTTTCACATAAACAAAAAAGCTTCATGTTTTTCTCTTGCACTGGCTGCGATTTAGCGCTTGGATTGCGAGTGCAGCGGGCAGGCTTAGCAACGCCGCGGTCTCCCGTTAGAAGCACGAGGGCACCTTGCTCGCAGCGAAGGAGGACACGAACATTTCTTTCACATCTTTGGGCCGTGTTCACGTTATCCGTGGCCGTTTTCTGCCGTTTGCTCAGTTGAGAGAATGAAAACTCAGACCAGTTACACCTTCCCCCTCCCACTCCAGACGTTATATTCTTCTTTCCCTTGTACAAAGGCCAATTCCTTTTATTAACTCCCTTGAAACACATTATCAGCTCCCTGGCAGAGAGATTTGGATATGGCAGAACAAACCGGCCGGAGGAGCGGTGGCTTTCCCACTGTGAATACCAATGACCGATTTAACGGATGAGTCCCTCAGCAGCGCTTATTAATATCTGGAAAAGGAAAATGAAGTCATGCACATGCTTCTCCGTCTTGCAGGAAACATGCTGAAGCAGTGAATGATCAAAAAAGCCTCTTAACTTACAGCAGACAGAAAATGAGGCTTGGTGAGTTCACGAGCTTTAGGAAGGCATCGAGCCCAGCTGTCTGAGTTATAGTCTCTGGGTCCAAGGCCTCGCTGCATTAAGCAGTGTATTTTCTCTTACACACGAGTAAAGTGAGCACAGAGAAGCCATAAAGCCTCTGGATCCAGGCCAAACCCCATCACTTGGAGGAAGCTTCCCACCGCCCTCGCCGGGGCTGGGATGAGGCGTTCCAGCCCGGGCACAAGCAGGGGGGCATGCGTGAGGCCCCCTGCGGTCTGTTTGTCTAAAATATGTTCTTCTTGCTAATGAATATCAAATATAATTGGCCACATTGCTAATGGGAATAAATAGCTTCTTGGCTGGGCAACAAGCTGGCCTGTCAGGATAAGAAACAACCCAGAAATTACTTTTTTTGCTGAAGAAGCATAGCAAGAAGCAGCTGGTGCATGAAAAAAGGGTGTGCACAAAAGACTTTTGCAGGGGCATGGGAGGTCCCACCAGCACCACAAGCCAGGGCCTCTGTAGGCGCGTCCCATCCGTGTCACCCAGCTGGAGTCTTCCCTTGCTGGGGTGGAGTGGCGAGGCTCTGACTTTCGCACCCAAAGCTACGTTATCTCAACCCGTTGTGCATCCAAGGTACTGTCATTTTGCTGGGGGAGGCTGAGCTGGGAATGCCTTTAGACCTCCCAGCTGTTGCCCTCAGGTTCATCTGATGTTCTGCATGTGCTTGGGCATCCCAGAATGGGGCTGGGCACAGCAGGAGGGGTGCAAACTTTCTTCTCTGTTGTAGCATGTAAAGGCTCTCCCTAGAAATTAACCTCTGTTTTCCTCATACAATGAAAATGCAAATTAGGGATGTCAGCTCCGTATCCAAAAATAAGATTTCAAAACCATTTAGCATTTCACAATGGTTCAGTGACAACTTGAAGACTTCCAGTTGTCTCTCATTATGAGAGATGTAGGCAGAATTCCCCAGTTTATACTCAGATCTCAGCACCAATGAATGCTTTATCCCCAAACTTTATAATATACACGTTATTTGTAGTGCTTTTCAACTTCAAAGAGCTTGAAAAATTTTAATGCAACTGCACAAAAGCCCAGTATTCTTGCTGCCACTTTACTGATGGGAAAATTGAGACACACGATTGAGGAGCTGGTTTTCTGCAGCAAGAGCTCCAGCTGGATGCTGCTAGGACTTGGTTGCATAAAATGCTCGGACTGGCCCTGGTACGGCCATGGACAAGCCTTCGTTCTGCATGCTATGATCACTAGCAGAAAAATGGTCCTTAATTTCTTTAAGTATTTGAACAGCGAAATGTCACAATTCCAGATTTCTTCAAAATGATCTGAATTTTTCTGTTCTGAATTCTGTCTTCTTTTGGCTTTGAAACTGTGAATAGTTGGTGTTAGTCAGTGAGGGAATGAACACTTCTGTTTCCTTTTCTCCTGTTTTTCAAATTATCCAGTGGGGAAAAAAAACACAAAAGAAAGGCATTTTCCTGCTTGGAAAAATATTTCAAAAATGTTGAAGGAATTCTAAAACTGAACTGTAAACAAAACAACAACAACAACAAAAAACAAACAAACCCCACAACTTGGAAAGAAAAAGCTTTCCATCAAACACCTCCTTTCTATGACAGCTTGTGTGACTTTCCCGTTGGCAACAGGAATCACTGAGATATAAATTGCTAATTGTGTGAGTAATACGAATACCTTGTTATTTCCTGAGTTGCCTTTTCCTTTTCTTTCTCCCTCTTTTTTTTTTTTTTTTTTAGGTTAAAACGAGGACTACGGAGGTCCCCCTCCTGCTGCTGAGTGGGCTCCGGGCTGTGTAAAGGGCTCGGCGCCACGGGCCGGTCCCGCACACGGGGCACGGGAAGCGTGAGGCCGTGGTGAAGCTCTGGCCCCGGCGGCGCGGGGCGGCTGCGGGAGGGCGCTGCCCCTGCGAGGCAGCAAACGTTGGCAGTGTCACCCACCAGCGATGCCTCGGGCATCTCCTACGGTGAGCAGAGGAAGAAGAGCACGGACAGCAAGACCTTCTTTGTAGTATTTTGTGGCTGACTCTCCTGGGCGTTTAAATCCAATCCTTTTGTTTTTGACAGCTACCTTGGAGGATATTTCTTTGTATGTACTTTTATGTATGTATGCAGCGAGCAAGGCAGGATATTCTGTGAGTTCATTCACAAGGAACAAATGAGACCTACGTACAGTAAATACCATGCAGAATTACACCATAATACTGGCTCTAGCAGAATTTGATGGGCCATGTGATTCATCCCTCAAAAATCATCGTGCAGAAAATCATACTACTGGAAGATTATGCTTTTTATTAAAAGAAAATATCATTTATGTTCAGTACTTCTTGGCTTTGCCATCAAAGTTTAAGTAGAACAGAAATCATGATTTTGGGGTTTTCTTTTGTGCTTAATTCAGAAGAATAGAAGTGCACAGTGTAAATTTGTAGGCTATTTTTTTTTTCCCTATGCTAGTGGAAGTCTGGTTTTATTTTAACACTGCGAACAATAGAATAGTGTAAGGATCTCCAACTAATTCACGACTGATGAACTGAAACTTCTCTGGGAGGTACAGGAGTGTGGTACAAATAGGGAAATGGACTCACTGAGGAGCTAGTGTTTTTCACCGATTCTCTCTGACCAAGTCAGGAATAAAGCCTGATACCTGTTAGCCCAGCTAGATTGTATATTTTCCGCCTAAAAATGATGTCCTTTATGTGGCTTGCGCTCACTCACACATGCGTTTTTCCTTGACTGCATCAGCTCAATGCATCTCCAAACTGCAAATCACCTCCCTCAGCTTCCAGCAGGGTGAAAGTACAAAGTGCAGTAGAGCAGAGTGACATTTACTGATGACCCATGCTGTTGTTCTTAATGCTTTTTCTCCTTTCTTAGAAAACTGAAAGAAAATAATAATTGTAATTGAACATCTCTTGGTTCAGTAATGACTTAGTTAATGGAGTGGCAGTAAACATGATATAGTGGTATCCAGACATTTTTAAAAATATATATTTTTTCCAAACACTTTCCGGCTTTTTAAGCAAGGGTGGGTGATGGGAACATTAGTGCTCTGGTTCTGCATCCATACAGGTCTCCCAAGGATTCTGGGGGAAGCGAGGCAAGGCAATCAGAAGGAGAATAATTCCACAGATGAAGAGCAGGGCGAAGGAGGCACAAGCACAGGCAAAAGACCAAGAGTAACTGTACTCAATCCAGACTGTCTCCTTACTGTCAATCATCCTTTTCACAGATTGTCTCATGACTTCAACAGAGATGATGATGCAGAGACCTGAAGGAAGATGAGAGCAGTGGGTTGAACAGCCAGCTGTCAATTTTTCATCCTTAATTAACCATCTTATCTGCCTTTTTGCATAGAAAAATTGCAGTGAGCTTCACAGGTGAGTCATTGACTTTAATATTTGAAGAACCAACAATAACAACTGCTCTGATCTCTGCTAAAACTCAGACCATGTAAGTTGATTATTAGCTTCTAGGAAGACCTGCAGGTTTGTTTCTCCACATTTTCCTATGAACTAAGTGCAAGTATTTCAGCACCAACCCTCCTACCTGCAAAGGTGTAGAACATGGAAGCTGGCTTCAGCAGATAGTCCCTCTTTTTCCCAAAGGAGAAGAGGACACAGATTGTTCCGATGATTGCAAAGCCAACACTGAAGATGGCAATGGCTGCAGCTGAAATGCTGTATTCTGCCAAAGCAAAACAAAGACCAAAAATAGTAAACGTCTGCACATTTCGAGCATGCTTCCATCAGCTATTGCAGAAGGTCAGTCAGAACGAGGTATCTTCTCATTGCTGTAAAGGGAGGGAGGACTCATTCTAATGATTTCTCTCAGATAAAAGCAGTAGCAAATATTGGCCATGTTTCTTTTGAATTTAAAGAGTGTAAAAAACAGAGAGAACAAAAGAGGGAATCTTTTTGGGAGCACATACTGAAGGAGCAATTGGTGACCACATTGGCCTGCTGAAGCTCTGGGCTGGAGTCAGGTCAACCCTGCTGCATAGATGTTATTGTTGGGATTACTGCACTCCGTGTTCTCATTTCTTCCATCAATCCACACTCTTCTCTTACAGTAAATAGACAGCTTTAGGCTATTTTTATTCTAGAGCCATATTACAGGATCTCTGTGAGGCCCCAGTGCGTGGTGCCAATGTTGCACCGATACAGAAAGACAGTTGTAAGCGCCATAGGGCTCCAAATTAGAGCTGCCAAACCAGACTAAGTAGGAGGGAGGCCAGAGGTGAAGTGTTTGCATAGCCTCTTTTTCTTTTCTATAAAACAATGATTTCTAGTTCTGTGAAAATTCAGCTTCTCAAGGGCAGAGGATTAAACCTTCCATAAAATGCCCTCTCTTTTGATAAACTTGTTAGGATATGCACCAGATAATTCACCCAGCAAAGCACAGTTCAGTGTCTGAATGGTGGGGAAAGATTGCTATTTGAATAATTCAGACCTTCATTTACATATTGCATTCGTTTTCAGATTAGTTTAATATTTAACATATGTAGCCATGCATGAACATCATCGTGCCTGATGGTATTTGCCTTTCAAACCATTAAAAAATATATCTTCTAGGCAAAATCACAAAGAATCTTTTTGCCTGATACTAATTAGCTCCCATCAAAATGGAGCTATTTCTGTGAAAGTGAATAGCACTTATTCTTTGTTCTCTTTGCTTTCATACCACAATTTTATTATAATTTTCTTAAAGTTTTTCTTTTGGGTTTTCTTTACTATGTGTTAGAACTGCCTGAAAGAGTTAGTTTCAGTATAAAAATCTTTTGCTATGGCTTAGGCTTTTTCTTCAAAGAAAGTAAGTTCTTTCCAAATTTCTTCTGAAATGACCAAGAAAACATTGGATACACTTTTAAGATCAGATGGATAGATCTAGCAGCATATAAATAAACAAAAGCAGGTAGCTCAGATATATGCTCTTTTACCCATTTAAAATTCACAAACTTTCTTGCCTTGGGAAACTGCTTCTTTAGAAAACCTGTGCTGCAGGGTTTTCCATCATTTTAATTTCCACTGGAAGCAGAGCAGATTGTTTAATATGTGTAATGTAATTGTCAATTCATTTACTCCACACTAAAATATGTTATGTGGCAAACTACAAAGGAATTTGTCCTCAATGAAAAGGCAAGAAAGAGAGAAGAACACATTAGATTAGTGCTAAAAAATATTTTGCTTTAAAAGGGACTGATTAGAAATGAATAATTTGTCTGTGAAAGACCATTTTCAAAACCCATGCTGTGTAAATACTGTCTGTAAGTGTATTTACAGAATCTCCCTTCCGCCCTGTCACTGATCACTCTGTTTTTTATGTGACTTTCTTACAAAATCAGTATCAAGCATAAAATTCCTAATGGTTTTCACAGAGTCTCTGTACTTCTTTTCAGGGTCAAGACTCTGCTCGGCATATGATTTATTTATTTAGACTTTATTAATGTCTTCTTCCTTTGATGGTAAAGGTTTAGAGTGTAGAAGATAGTGCCAATGGTGTGAATGTCATTTTTTATGATGAAAAGACTTTTCCAGTTTTGGTGCGTATTGATATTGTCACATATTTGTGGGAAAACTTTGAATAAGGTCATGTTTAAGAGTGGAGGCAACTTATATATAAAAATTATTCTTCCTAGAAAGCTGGTATTTGACCTTGTTCAGAGCCTTTTTACATTATTGCAGCTGACATCATAACTGGTTGAAATTCCTTCACTGATTTCAGTGGAACCAAGATCGAATGCTCATTTGGGGGACTGGGGACCCAGTCACTAGATCTTCTGTGCACCCAGTTCATGCAATGTTAGGAAAATGTTTTTCAGGCTCCATTCTTACCTTTCTGGGTGGTTACTTCAAATATCTCTGAGCTCTCTCCGGGAGTGAAGTGCTTAAAGTAGGAACAGTTGCTTTCTGAAGAACAAAGGGAAATTTAATTTTGTGAGCTCAGGAACCTCTGATAAAATGCAGTAGAATTAACTTTGCTTTTTATTGAAGTGTCATACTTAAAACACTTTTAAAGTACAGGCTAATGGGATCTCGATTCTGCTGCAGACCTCCAGCAAACTCTTCTTTCAAGAATGAAGATGGCAATGAGTGATCTACCACAAATATTTAGGCCTCAAGTTCTCAAAACAGCTCAAGGAGTGCATTAACAGGCCTAAAAATTGTGCTCCTTGTCCTCCTGTTGGAGAACATTTTCTGCAAAAGGGCAATAGGGGGACAAACTGCCAGTTTGATGACTTCCTCTAACATTTGAACTTTACTTGACATGTTGTATCAATCACAGTTGTATCCCAACCTGCTAAGGGAATGGAGGGGACGGTGACACTGAGAAATCGGAGCTGAATCTGCTGTGTTTGGGAGCAGAAGAATGTCATTTGCTTGGCAGGCTATGGTAGCGTGGACAAGGTTGAAGCCACTGCTGCTACCTTTTGGAGGCTGCTCCCTCCGAGAGCTTTGCGCACTGATTGTGCTTCTATTTCAAGCATGAATTATAGATAATTTTTCTCATTCTGTCTTTGGCCGTTACTCCATGGCTGTATTTCCTGGTAATGAGACTCCCTGTGCCCACAGCTGAGTTAGCATCTCAGTTTGCTCCCCTTTGCAGCTGCCTCTGCCAACGGCTCTGTATGAGCATCACCGCATATGGACCTCTTTGGGCTGTACGAGGATCGCCTGTGCCGAGCCTGGGCTCCAAAAAGGGAGGATCAAGTGTCCTCATCCACCTCCTCCCTCCCTGATCTTCCCTTCTCCAGCTCCTATCCCTCACTGCGGCAGTGACTGGGAGGGAAGAAGTAGCCCAGAAAAGTCTGCTGCATGGTGCCTTCCTAGGGTCACTGCGCTGCGGGTCACCGCGCGGAGACTGCGCCAATGCCACAAAGCCTGTGACATTTTTCTATGACAGGGAGGATGCAGCTTTTTTCTTCTGACTGTCAGATGCTTGACACAAGCTATCTAAAGCTGCAAACAAAGATTGTAAAAGGAAGGAAAGGCTAATAAAAGCCACACAAGTCAAGGGCAAATAGGATATCATACAACCTGACTTTATCAAAGTTCGCTCCCGTCAGGCTAGTGAATTAACTTAATTTGATAAGATAGCAGAGTTAGATAATGGGAGCTTAATGGAGTTCCTCTATCTGGACTGTAAGTGAGCATGCTGCCAGATAAGCAGGATATTTGTAGAGAATATTTGTAATCTATAAGTAGGGGATGTTTGTAAGCTGAGTAAGGATCATGATCATGGGCAGGGAAATAATGACTGGGGGGAAGTTTCTAGCTGAGTCTCTGAAAGACACAGCTTTGGTATGGTGTGGTTTAATACTCAGCATAGGCAAATTAAGCAAGCGAGGGCTTGTGGTTAGTGTCAATAAATGTATAGGAGCTGCGGATGGAAATAAACAATAGGCAGGAGAAATATTATTTAAGTTAGAGAGAGATACGAGAGCAAACTGTTATAAATTTGTCAGGAAAGTCTTGAGACTGGAAATTAGGAGAAAGGTGGTTTTCCATGCTTGGGAGGCATTGGACTATGTGACTTATTTCTAAAGAGGGACGTAGAGCAGGAACAAAACAATCAATAGATGGGGCTCGATATTTTGCAAGACATGATATGACAGGATGCTAATGTGCAGGAGACCCCACTAGCCTGTGTGCCTGGTCTGGGACTCAGTAGCACTATGAAACACATCTCTGCAGGTCCAGAACAAGACACTGCTTTCAGCCTCCAGCTGAAGCACTGGAATAGGATGGGGAAGGGTCTTCTGAGGACCTATTGATTTTAAGCTTTGGCAGCAGTTGTGGTTGGATGGAGCATGTTCTCACTATTTATAACCTATTTAATTGAAGGTTTGAAGGGGATGCAGAGCTGAGAGAACAATTGCTTGCCAAGAATTTGGCTGGAATTGTGCAATCATCGAGGTGCCACAAGCAGCGCCAGTGCTCTGATTGAGCTATTCTCCTGAGCAGACGCTTGAGAGGACATGTTCAGCACCTCTCGTTCTGCACCCTGTACTTCAGCTTGCAGGGAACAGGGGAAACCTGCCAAGACTGCATGAAATACAACCACTGTCAGTGGGCATTTTGTTAACATCAGCATCTCTTTTCTGTTAAATAATGAAGTTACTGAACTTTGTGAATTTTTGAGAATAAGTCTGGGGGCCGAGTATGCTCCATGTTGCCGGCCTGCATCGTCTCCAGACCAGGATACGCTGGTTCAGTGTAAGACTGTTGCCATGAGGCAAAGTCTGAGCAAGTGTCCCCGGTGCACAGAGACTGTGCAGGGTGCACTGCCTTTTTTCTGCCCAGGGAGAGCATACTACATTTCTGTAACTGCTGTGGCGCCTCTTGGACACACTGCATGAGAGCATCTGACCATTAGTGGCTGTGAACAAAGGAACCTCTGTGGAAACATTTACTTCTATGAAAATATTGTCTATTTACAGCACTAATTTCTAGTGGCAACAAGATACCAGTTGAGTTCTTTTGTTTCTCCTAGCACATAAATGGTAGATTTTAGAGTTACTAATTCAAGGAAGATTTATTTTCTCTCTCCAAAGAGATAGACAATTCTAAAGCAGCATATTGGAGCCCATTAGTGGAAGATTCCTCTGAGACGTTGTCTTGTGTTGCGTTCTCAGGTTCTCCTTTGTCTGCAACTAGGTTAGTGGTTGTTCAGCTCTGGGATCTCCTGACCAGCTCTTTATAATTCCTGAAAATGACCATGGCAAACATGTTTGAACTCAAAAATCTGCTACTAAAACTGCAAATGATGAGTCCAAGAGAGCAACACATCCCTGAGTAAGCAGGGCTTGGGCAGCTGCAGACTTTTGCCAACAACCTAGTGGTGGTCGAGCATGAAAATCACTGCTGGTGATAGGAGGCTGGCTCAGGGGTCCATTTACTCCTGTGCTAAAGGGTAGGGAGACAGGATGAAGCTGAGACACTTCATCTTGAATTCATTGGTTTGACTTCTAATTAATTCTGCGAAGAGGAAAGTGTGAACTAGGAATCCCCAAGGATGCTGACTGTACAAAGCCGGCAGTCAAACCCATCCAGCCATGGTGTGATCTTTCACAGCTCTGCGCAGACGGCAGATGGATAACTTATGTATATGACAGATAACTAGTAGATAACGCCACCCTGGTTTGAGAGCAGCTGGGTCAGCGTGGCACATCCATTGTAGCACAGTGCTATGATGGATGAGCAGAGAGATGGAGAGACTCTATTGATGGATGCATGGTGGAGGGGACCATTCCTGCTTCTATCTTGAACAACTACGTAATAGCTACATAAGCATATTACCCAACACTAAAATGACATGTAAGTCATAATAAAATCACATTTACAGGAGGCTGCATAGTTCAACATAGGATCTGGTTCTATCCTGAAAATAGCAAAGGGTCTGAAATCAGCACCCACACCGTGACGTATTTTTCATGTGTACTTGCTTTTAAACTAGAACATAGGCAAAAAAGGAATTGGTTATTTGTGTTACCCTTATGCTAAGGAGCCCTAGTCTTCAAGTGAGTGCTCTTCCAAAGTCTCCTTCCACTTGACTGAGCCAAGGCAATCCCCCTTCCTGCCCAAGCAGGGTCAGCGGCTGGGGGGCACTGGGAAGCCTCTTTTAGAGAAGGACTCATCTACAGGAAAAAAGGCTGGTTCTGTGTGTGGTAGCTTAAAGCATAGCTCTTGAAAGATATGCTAAATGGGGTTATCACATAAATGAGTTAGCTTTGGGAAGATATTCATATTGATAAATGCAGTTATTGTGGGACAGTAATGCCAGGTTGTTGTTTTTGGTGAAATGATATACTGTTTTCAGTTTAAAGATACTTCGGTGCTCTGCTAAGCTGGGAATATCTGTATCAACAAAGTCCCCTCTTATTCAAGAGACCTGAGGGACTTCAATCCCTCTTGTGGGCATCATGAATTAGAGAAAAGCCCATTTGTCACACCACATTTACATAATGCATAGGTTTTCTAATGGATAATACTTTGTGGCAGTCTTGGTTTCTCTCCACCACTAATTGCATAATTTCTGTCACGATGTCACCTAGTTTGCTGACGGGCCCAGTTCAGGGGCTCTGAAGTCCCAAAGGCAAGTGTGAACTCAGAAGTGTCTGTAGTTCAGACACTGCCCTCCCACTTCCTGGTCACCTTTGTTTACAGCACTCCTAGTCCCTTGCCATCAGGTCCATGATTTTTGGATGACTTCTGTGCGCAAGGAAATGGGCTAATTCATCTTTCCTCTATTTCTGCAGAGCCAGTCCCTCCTGCCACTCATAGCTATGAGGAGCCTGAGGGCAGCTATGGCAGCCACAAAATGAAGCAAGAGCAAGGAACTAAGGTTGAGCCTCTGGGTGCCACGATGTGGAGTCCTCCTGGAGAAAGGAAGGTTAGATAAGCAGATGTTTGGGGCATGCAGAGTTTAAGGGGTGGCAGCCATCACCAATCGGCATGGGGTAGAGGTTGGAGTCAGTCTTACTCTCGAACCTGAGAAGGATTCTAGTAGTGGGGTTTCTGTGGCGTGCTGGATGGTTAGAAAGAGCTGGATGAGGGATGTTTTTAATCTGAGATTGTCACTTGTATTAAATTCAGAGGACAGGAGCTGTTGCCGTATTAGTGGAGGCACTGAAACTTAAGGTGAGGGCTGAGTGATGGAACGGGCTAGACCTTGGGTTTTCACAAGGCCATCAAAGCCAGGGGAAGCCAGAGGACAGGCTCTGAAACACACAGAGATAGTAGGTCTGAATAGTTCGTAATAGTCTTGCAGGGTGAGTCTCTTGTATGGATGGGAATGGGACACCTGCTGGTTACCCCATTTGCTCTGGTTCTTTTCCTATCAGACTTGAGTTGCCTAAATTCAGACTCGTATATTTAACACAAACAATTTTACCTGATTGTGGCAGACCCAGGCTATAGAGCATCGCCTGTGCTACCATCCTGCAGGTGCACAAGAGCAGACTTTTTTAGGATGACACCTACATTGGAGTTAAAGATTGGCAGCGATGGAGGACTCTGTCACACTCTCTAGTAAACAGCTCCAATGGTCCATTGATCACAGTTAAAAATGTCCCTACATTAATCTGAATTTGCCCGGATTTAACTGTCACCTTCTTGATATTTTTACTCCTCACAGTAGCATGCCAAACCCTTTTCCAATTTGTCAACATCCTCTAAAGAGTGTTGTTAAATTTTAAACCTCTTTGCCTAAATCACAGGCCTGCTTTGTAGACTATGAGCCAAGTCATCTTCCACATTTTGCACTGTGCTAAGCTCAAAAACTAATAAATAATATTAATAGTGCCATCCATTTCTTCCGAAGAGTGACTAGTAAATGGTTATTAACGCAGTAATAAATTCGTTTGTTTCTTTTCCATTCATAGCACTAATATCTGATTCAATATCTGAATCATCTCATGATTTTCAGGAAAACTGATGTCCACCGATGTTCTTTTACTCCGTATTTGTTCATTTGTTCATACTACAAAAACATACTAGCCTGTCAAGCTGCCTGTGGTGTGGCTGAGCTGCTGGTGGAGGGTCTGGTTCAGTATCTCCACAATTACCGATTCGTTCACTGTGCCTGTTAGTCAGGCAGTGCAGGGACATGATTCCAAGTCTGTGCAAGCACATGCTGATGTCTGTCAAAGATAGTAGCCACTTTCACGCTGCCCTGCCTGCAAATCTGCTTTCTGGAGACAGCTGGGTATTTATGAGTTTTCTATTTGTCCTGCAGTTGGTGTAATTTTGGTGTTTATCAGCCAATTTCTATTATTTTTCTTTTGTGTGAGTTTTCTTCCACATGCAAAGAAAGGCATACAGTGAGGAATATGTAAGTGCCTACGTGAGAGACATTAAGTTTCCAGATCACGCGCTCTCAAATTTGGCTAGAGGCAGATCTGAACACTGTGGACTAGCTCCTTGCTTCAGAATAAATAATTTTGCCAAATAGATAAAGGATTACAGTAATATAGAGCATATACAGTAAGCATAGGCAGTAAGATTTGCATGAGAACTTTTCAAATATGTGTTAACATATATATTTCATTTCAAACAGCAAATCTAACATGAAAGCAATTCTGTTATTTCTGTTCTGGAAGGAAGCCAGTTCCCTATTAGCCTTCTCAAAAAGCAGCGTAGTTCAGTCACGACTAGAGTATATTAGTACACGCTGTGTGAATGTTGCTGACTTTGCAATCAGCAAATATATAATGAGCTCCTTTTACCACGGGAATGTAACGGTCTTCCTGGAAACCAGCTATGATCACTCCTCTGCCACCCTTCCTATTGATTTGGGTGGAATAACTTGCAATGAAGAAATGTATCCGATTAGGCTGCTTTCAGCCGCAAGCTCAGGGCTTTCCTTCACTGCAAGGTAGGGAGACTCAGGAAAGCAGTGACAAATCATTTCTAACTCCGTTTACAACCTTTTTTTGGAAGCTGGTAAATCACAGCCCTGCTCACAGCCCCAAGCAATGACTGTTATTGAAATAGCCTGTGGATAACTTAATAACTGTCATGAAAAAGCTGTTGCTTCATAGCTATCTGAAGCAGGAAACCCTTCTAGAGATGCAGCCATGCAGGGTGGCCCAGTCCTGCAAACCCTCCTCTGCTGACGCTTGTTGAAGTTCGCGTGGGTTTGCCCGAGTGCCGTGGGACCATGGGCAGATGTCAGCAAGATATCCTCCATCCAGTCTGTGATTTCCACCGTGTCCGATCCTTTTCCCTGCATACCCGCCCCTCTCTTGGCTGTGCAGGGACTGATGACTTAAATATGGTTAAAAATATATTTGCAAGGCAATGCAGCTCACTTGCACAACACGAGAAATGGGAACAGGCGGTGTTTGCAGGGTGATACGAAAGCAAAGCACCAGGCAGCGCCATGCCAGATTAAGAGCCGGGGGACAGACACTGTACTTTGTTTCTGCTGTGTCCTGTAACCTCAACCGCCTGATGCTTTCTCCCACGGGTTTTGTGCGCGGTTGGGGAACGAGCGCTGTCACGTACCTCCCGGCAGGCTTATCGGCCCGCAGCCCTTCACCTTGGCGCCCTGCTCCTGCACGAAGATCCGTTTCGTGCAGAGCCGCCACAGCCCGAAGTGAGCCGCTTCGCAGGTGGCATTGTAACTCTTCACCTCGGGGCTCAGCACGGCCCAGTGGTCCGTCACGACGGCAGCGAAGAGGAGCGAGACGCCAACCAGGATGACGGAGAAAGTCAGCCGGATCTTCAGGGGTTTGCTCTCGTCCATGCTGCTCCGCGCGGCGGGGGGGAATGCGCAGGCTGGCCGCTCGCCGGGCCGGGCCGCGCTCGCGTGGAGCCGCGTCGCCGGCTATCTCCCGACGCCCCGGCGCACCCGAGCGTCTTCAAATGTCAGCGGGGCGGCCGCCAGGGCAGCTGCTGGGAGCCGTCAGCGCCGGGGGCGCGCGGCCCCGGCTGGCGCGCGCGCTGCGGGCAGCGCCCGGCGGGCTCAGCGTTTCCCCGCCATCGCCTGGAGGGTTTCGCCAGCTGCTGCTGCAGCCGCCGTGGGAGGACGGCAGCCGTCTGACTTGCAGCCTGCCCAGAAATAGGCATGGACAGAAGGATTAACTTTTCGGCTAGGTTAGGGAGAAAACAGCTGTGCTTGTAATAATGCTGGGCCTGAGCTCGGTTTGGCTGTAAATAGCTGACTAACAGCCCCAGAGCCAGCGAGGGGTGCGCGCGGCCCTCGGGCTCGCGTCGGTGTTTGCAAGGAGAAGTTTAGACGTCGCTCCAGCGCGAGCCCTGCTGCGGACACGCAGAGCGGGGAAACGGCGGCGAGAACACACTGGCTGTGCCTGAAGCACAGAGAAAAAATAATTCTTCTTTTTAATGGAAATATTTTTGAATTAACCTAAATGTTTTGCTCAGGCTGAAGGAAAATGTTTTGGCCTGAGAGCCATCTTGTATGGCATCTGAAGTTCAACATGTGAACTATGGCAAGTACGTATTTCATCAATTTAAACAAGTTGTTTTGCACTTTGAGAACACTGAAACAAAATCATTTGGCATTTTTATTTCCTCCCTTCCCTCCCCCTCCTCTTTTTTTATTTAATAGTGGGAACTAGTGACTGAGCTTGATTTGATTTCACAGCTCATTCCAGTTCTGTGTTGGCTCTGAAGCGTCTTGTTCATCAACATGTTTCCCCTTGGCCCTAGCTAAAATACTTATCCTCGTTTTGTATGCTGAGAGAAATCTCTGGTCGCGGCTGCAGCGGGGCTGGTTTCTTGGGGCTGGCTCCCACCCGCCATGGGCGGCCCTGGGGTGGGAGGGAGGCGCGGGCCCCGCTCGCCATTTTGCAGCTCCCGCTGTCTCGCACCGATGGTTTCAGGAGTGACTTTTTTTTTTTTACAGGTTCGGTGTTTCACATGAAATACAAGGGGAGGAAGAGCAGCGGGGTGGCTCTCACGAGGGCGGTGGGCTGGGGAAGAGGAAACCGGCCTGGCTGCTCCCCTGTGCCAACATGGCGGCAGCACTACCACAGTGTGCGGCTGCTGCAGCGCGCGGCCGGGGCGCCGGGCGGTAAACCTGCTCCATGCAGGACGTACGCCTTAAATAAAACCCCACAGGAGTAACCGCAAAGTTGCCTTTCTCACACATGCTTTTATTGTGCCTGTTGAATTTCGCATCCCCAAACCTGCCAGAGCACTTTTGTCGTTTCCCACCAACCAATGTTTGCTTACGCTAACTGGTATCATCGCTTCCTTCAAACGGCCCAGCTTGTGGCTGATCTTGGCTCGTTTTTTATCCAGCCTGTGCTGTTTTGCGTTGTCTCCGGTGCACTGGCCATTGCAGTGCTGTCCGGCGGACCCCTTGCTTCTCCGGGGAGCGACTCCTGCTCCCCTAAATCTCGACTGGCAGCGTGTCCCCGGCCCATCCCCTTGCTTTCGGTACTTCCGCTGGGGAAATAATTTCCTGATAATGCCAGTGCTGAGGCCACTGTGGAGATGACATTACACTTAACGATGTCAAACCAGTGATGGCGACAGTCCTGAATGTCAAGACGATGGCTGGAAAAATGTCAGTGGAAATCTGCAAATATCATGTTATCATGTCAAGATAATGGCAGAGCTACTCCAGCACTGTTTTATGAACACCCCAGTTCGATGTCAAGATAAAAGTACAGAGGTGTCGGCTCGCATTAAGGAGGACAGTTCGAAGCAATGAGGTAAGGGCAGAAGGGGACCGTGGGCAATGGAAAGAGTGAGTTAGAAAAATAAGGATCCAAAATAACTGCAACTGAAATGGGATTTAAAAGAATTAGCTGCATGTCAGTGATGACTGCAGGAAGAAGTGAAGGGAAAACCCAGCGGGAAGGAGACGAGGATGGGTGCTGGGGACCCGGGGGCAGTGGCACGGACGAAGGAAGCCGGCCCACGACATGATGGTGAGTAACTTGTCAGTAAAGTGCTTTAGACTTGCTGAGTGAGAGTGCTACGCTGAGGGAAAAATAGGGTTGAAACCTGGTGTGCAGCCTGCTAGAGCAAATTGCTCCACTGCTGCGAATCACGACCAGCAAGCTGCAGAGAGGCGAGAACATGCTGTCCGGAAGCTCTGCCCCGGCTCAATGCTGCTCTGAGAGCTCGTGTCCTCCTTCAGGGACTGCGATGTCCTGGGCTTGGGCTTCAAACCACCTGAGAGCCCCTGCGATGTTCACAGTGCCTTAGGAGCAAGCAGAAACCAGCGCAAGCTAGGGCATGAGCCTCTTGGTGGAGTCTGGTCCTGCACCATGTGAGTCAAATAGTCTGAATCGAGCTTGTGAGCTCTTCTCCGAAGAGTTGTTCCCTAACGGAGTTTGCTTTTTGGAAAACTTTCCAGAGCTCATCTTGGAAAGTGACTAGAAACCCCACCTTGAGTATCAAGTATAAGACAGGATCAAATTGAAGCAGCTGAGCAGATCCTGAGAACAAATTTACAATTTGGCAGCCACACGCTTCAGAAAGGACTCTCTCATTTAGGAATCCCAAATATCTAAAAAGTCTGTGAGGAAACCAGACCCGTGAGCATGGATATAGCCAGCGTAGGATGGCTGCAGGCCATCATTCAGCCCCTGGCAGAGCACAGAGGTAAAGGCGTGACAGTCCTAAACTACACCCGCTTGCAGCTTCACTGACAAAGGCACTGAATGGAGCAAGTCTTTTAAACCCATTCCCAAGGAAATTTTATGCTTAAAGTAAAGAGACCATTTCCATTTCTATTCATCTTCTATTTCCATTAAGAAGAGGCAGATCTGGGGCTGGAGTGCTAAAAGATGCCCTCAGAAGGACCTGGCCAAGAGGCTGTTCTGCAAAGCGCATCCTGTCCTTTTTGTCAAGGGGAGAAGATGCGAGTTAGGACCTGTCCAGCAAAGCAGAGACCTCTCAGGCAGGTTGAGAGGTTTTGGATCAGCCAAAGAGCAGAGCAGCGTGCACCCCTGAAGATGTGGGTCTAAATCAACTATACTTAACTATACTTGGATATTACAGAAAAGATGAGGTGCTTGGGCCTCTGCTGTGCTCATTCACTGATACCCCAGTCCCTGGCTACTGATGACTTTGCAGTATGCATCGCTCTCTCCTAGGTGTTTGTGCTGATGGTAGCTCTTCCTAGGGATTAAGCACTGCAGTTATGCAGAAATGGTCTAACCCTGAGTACGTGGTTTCAGTTTCTCAAAGGCATTTAGGCACATCGTTTGTCACTGCCATTGAACAATGCTAGTTAATGAACACTGATTAGAGGCCTATCCTCAAATCCCTTTGAGAATCTGGGCTTTGGCTTTTATCCCCCCAAATTGGGGGATAAAACTTCCTCACCTCACAAGAGTAGTGGTATAGTATTTGCAAAGCACTTTTGGATGCAGGGATTAAGGACACCGCATACGTGCAAATGGTGAGCAGGCACTGGCATGCCGGTAGTGACGGCTGTGTCTGAAGCAAGGGCAGTGAGGCTGTTGGCTGCAGCAGGCAGAGAAAGGCCTGTATTAGTCCACTAGTAAACTTCCCAGGAGTGGCTATATGTGTACAGTACGTTGTCCCTTGGCTGAAGTAGTTATGTTTTAAATAGCTGAACAACATCACGTCTTTTGAGGCATAAAAATGGAATAGTGTCACACATAGAAAAATATTATGGAGGTTTACACTTCTATTTTCTCAACCAGAGCCAAGAGTTCTTCTGAAAGCAGAAAAACCTAAAGAGAACAGACTTTAAAACAGAAACAGAATGCATTAAAAATGTAATGCCTTCTCTTTTGAAGTAGACTCTTGTTAAATTTTACTAGAACTCCATTGATTTTATGAATTGCATCTTGACTTTTCTTCCTTGATGCTAGAAAGTCCACAGGTGCTCAGCAAGTTGAGCACAGGAAAGTTCATGAATGTTTGCAAGTACGGGCACAAAGCAAGCTTTTGGTTGCTGAGAAAGCAACCACTAATGATCATACTTTAGACTAATTATAACCTAGAAGGAACTCACTGCTTTTTTTGTTGCTGCTGTTTTTTGTGTCTCCTCCTGTGTTGGCAAGAATCACATCTTCTGTTTTCATTCAGGTACTATGATCTGGTAAGTTCCTCTAGATTTTGTTTTGTTCTGATTTTTCTAATAGTAGCCAGGGAACAACTCAAGCAAAAAGATAAAGGGAAAATTTATCCTTCTCTCCCTCTCCTATGCAGAGAGGACCTGAGAGTGTAAACAAACTAAAGCTTTGATGAACTTCTGTGCATGACATAGAGGTTTCCCTGGAGGCTGAAAATTCACCTGAGCTAAGGTGAGTCATTGTCCCTGGCCTGAAAATGTGGCCTGGAGCCAATGGTCTGTCAGAGAGAAAGCATTTTATTGGGATATTGTTCTGTGCAAGCTCTGTGGTTATGTTAGAAGAGCAGACAAATCTGCCACAACTCAGGTGCTGCTTTCTGTTCTTTGTGGCAGAGTCTCAGGGTGTATTTGGGGACTGCTGGCAGGGATTTGGTCATGCCACTTGGCTTGGGAATGTGCTGCACAGACTCTGAAAGGCTTGTATTGTCTCCAAAAGGCTTAGCCCCCTTCCTAAAGCTGCAGGATTTTTTTATCCCACCTTAGAGGTTAAACTGGCCTCCCTAGCTGGTCTGGTGGTATCTACTGTCCTCTCTGTGGCTTGGTGAGTATCTAACAAATGCAGAAGCAAAACTGACTTCCAGAGGAGCAGAAAAACAAAGGAACACCAAAACCTGCCTGCAGATCTAGAAAACTGCAGTGTATAAACTTCTATTGAACAGTTCCACAGGCTTCCTGCTTCAGCTGGCAAGTAGCTACATTTAAAAATCAATATCACATGAAATATAAACAGAGTATTAATGAGGACCTGTTGGGAAGCAGGGAGGGTTATAATTAGTTGCACTTTAGCAGCAGTGAATGTGAGAGACATGGTTTTGTTTCTCTCCTGCAGAAAATGCTAAATGAGGTGTCTCAAGATCAGCTATTACATTCTTTTGTCCCTAGCAGAGTTGTTGGCTTGGGTCTATTTCCCTAAATTTGTACTCTTCTGTATTTATTCCAGAACAGATCCAGTATTTACCACAACCAGACTAATCAAATTGCAGTTCCTTTCTTGCAGAACTACATAAGAGACCATGATCAGGTAAGTACAAACTACCCCTGATTACAGGGATTTGTGGGGCCAGTCTCTTTGGCCTTACATATTTGCACAGGCCTCTGAAGTAATTATTTTTATGCATTAAAATGAAGAATAATCCATTTTAGCAGGGGCAGTCATTTCTCTAGGCTGACATACTGCAGCAAGTAAGTAAGTAGACTTGTGTCTTCAAATGTCTGTTGTGTCCCTTGCTGACATGAAGGGAAATTCATACTGAGCATGTGTGGTGATGTGAAAGAGAATAGCTAATGCAGTGCCACACAAGGAAAGCCCCCTATGGTCTGTTGAATCCAGGGCACTTGTGTTATTTTCTTTACATGATGCATCTATGTTTTTAAACTACTTTAGTTCAGTTTTAGAGAGGGGCCTGTAATGTAAAATTTGAATCTAAACCTCTCCAAATTTCAGGTTTGGTCTGGTCTGCTTTCAGCTCAGCTGTATTTTCAGCAAATCAGCCCTACAAACAGCCTACTTAAAATGGGATCTCGTTAGCAATATTCAAGCTTCCTAGCCCACACTGCACTGCTGTGGTGAGGCCCCTGTTATCAGGTTGGCTTTATGTAGCAGATACTGCAGGACACAGCAAACAGCACCCACCCCCCCAAAAGAAAACCTCCTTCTTGAGCTGAAATCTTTGCTCCACTGAAGACAAGAGAAAAATGTGTGTGTGCGTGTGTTTTTAATAGATTCCTATGGATAACCAGAGGGAGATAAAACCCATTCAACGTAACAAGACTTTTTCTTGGCACCAGCTCTGCAGCCCTTCTGAACACAGCACTGGGAATACTTCTGTAGGACTGACCACCTCTATCACTGCTTGAACATTTTATCTGCAAGTTCATTCTAAAATAATGAAAAGCCTTTCCTGGCATGCTTTTTTGCTAAGTGGTCGCTTTAACTCTGATGAAGCAAACAGACTGCTGCTGTAAGAAGAGCTGTTTCGCAGACAGGTGCAGAGCACTCTTCATTCCATTTTGTTTTCAGCACCTCCTATTTTGACTAGTTTTCTTATTCTCAAGGAAATACCACATCTTCCTTGCTGGAGGCTTTTCCACTTCCCAAAAGAAAAGCCAAAAAGACTCCATCTTGGCTCAAATAAGCTCCCTGTCTGATACATCTCATTTATTTCTGTTCGCAGCAAGGTAACCACAACTCCAAGAATCGCTATTTACCCACAGCCTTGCTCAGCAATGTGGGAACAGCCTTTATTTATTTTAGTTCAAGGCCAGGCAGACAAGCTTTGGGCTGGAGCTTTAAATGGCTTGACTACTGGGCGTGGAGGCATTTAAAAAGATTAATTCGTTGCCTCCCTCCAGACATGCCAATTGATCATGTGTATGGAGAGAGGGAGACAGATATAGATACACATGCATTCTTCATCTTTAAAGAGAATCTAGAGGCTTAGGAAATGTGAAGGTACAGTTAAAAGAAGTATTTGAAGAAGAAATATTGTCTCTGATAAATGATGTTTGAGAATGAGGGGAGGCTGCTGAACTCCTAACTAGTGCTTAGCACCGTTTGTACATTTGGGGATTTTATAATCATGATCAGAGCAACACTTTTAGAGAGCTTCACCATGCAGGGTAGAGCAGGGAGGCTTTCTTCAGTGAGCAAGAGCAAGCAGAGAAGGATCTCAGAAAAGAATTCACATGAAACCTTGTAAGAGTCAGGGAAAACACAGACTTGAGGCTAAGACTTCAAAAGACATTGACTTATTTTTGTTGATGGTGATTTGCAGTGCCACTGGCAACCAAGACCCAAGCTGTCTCAAACGGGACAGCTAAAACAGAAGCATATTAAATTAGCAAATGTTTCTAAGAACTATGTGGCATGTTAGCATGTCATCACAACTGCCACATTGCTTTCCAGTGAAATGGTCACAAATGAGCATTTCCTTTGTGGGCTGAGTTTAAGTTGAAAAACCTCTCAGAAACTAGAAAGCTTTTCCATTAGTTTCCTACCAAGTGCCTGGAAATGTTGTGAAGATAGTTTGTCTTAGAGTTTTCTTGGTCTGTGAATATATATGTTTTCTCTCGTATATTAGCTTCCAATAACATTCCCAGCTGCCATCAAAATAAGTGGAAAGGTGAAAAAATAAAACACAGAAATCTCAGCTCAGAGAATCTGGAAGTAAAAATCTATATAATTTTTTCCACACAGAAAAAAGAATACATTTAAAATGGTTTATTTAAAAATTAAGGATTAAGTACATTATACACACTTGTGATTATACTGGTAGAACTGAAGCACAGTGAAATAACATTTTAGAACTGCAGACAGAAATGTAACCTCAAGGGACGTGGTATATTAGCCCTTGTGGAAATGTGATACATAAAGAAAGAAAAGGAAATATAAAAATAGTTTATTGTTAGAAATATGGGCATATGAAGTAATTTTTCATTTTACTACTATTCTTTATAAGAAACCAGGAAGAGAGAGCTTACAATGTACCTGAAACTTTGTTTCTCAGAAAATCAAATCTGATCCAGTAGCATTTCGTTTTAGGTCTGCTATTATAGAGAACTACAGTATATTATAAGATAATACCAGAAGACTGATTACTGTTGATGATGTGATGGTGATATCTGCAGGCCTTATTTAGAAAGTGGGGCTAATTTGTATTAGATGCTGTTCAGGGAGAAACAAAGAGATATGGAGGAACAGATGATTTTTTTTTTAACTAAGTCTGTGTGGTTTCAAAGTCTAAGAATAATCTAATTTATTTCAGAGAGACTATGCACAGAGAAAGACACTGTTCATGTATAGGAATACAAATTTTTTAGTTTTGTCAGAATCAAAGTTTTCCACAGGAAAAGACCTTTTTTGGTGGATTTTTTTTCACTGGAAATCTCAAATGAAACAACTTTTTTTTTTTTTTTTTTTTTTTGCTTTTGTTGAACAAAATAGTGCACTGTAATTTGACATAGACCATGACTTACGGAGCTTTAAATCTCAGTCTCTTATTCTCCTACACAGAGATTAAAGTCCAGATTTATCTCTTAGTGCCTTTGTTCCCTGTCCAGACTGTGTATCACACCATGAAGAATAGTTCCTTGCTTAAATTCAATTTTTCAAATGTGCCTATTCAAGAATGAGCAAATGCTCTGGCTCAGACCGAAGTAGGGCAATGTGTCTGTATCTCAACATCTTGCACTCAGAGAGCAGAGAGCTGAGGAAATCAGCACAGACTCTAGGGGAAGAGGATCTGAACAAAAACAGCTGCGCAGTCAGCTGGCTCAGCAGCTAAAAGGAGCATCCTAAAACATTTGGTAAGAAGTTTTGTAGACGTAGCGTAAAAGTATTGTCTAAACAACCGCAGGTGCCTCTGCAGGTCTGACCAGTGCTTTACAGAAGCCTCAGACTTTGGCTGGAATGAGATTGTTGGTTTTAAACACATTCACTGGAAAATGATGATTAGAAGACAAAACCAAAGAGCAAATCATACCTCACACTGTCACCTTTCAGTTCAATGTACATGAGTTTAAAAGACAGCCTACATCTAACTCCTGGTTTTAAAGGGAATGATTTTATTCTTAATTACAGTAAACACAGATGAGGACTTATTTCTATTAGTTTATTAACACAGTGGGAAACAAATAGTTCTGGGAAATTGCACTTGAAAAATACATTGACTATAATTAGATGTAAATTAATTAGCACTTAGTATGACACACTAATGAGACAGAAGGTTTTTTTCATTGCAAACTTCTACTTCTATCACAGCTAATCAAAGTATTTTAATATTACGAAGTCTCAAAAAGTAGGAAATAATTTATTGTTTCAAAGCATAAAGATTTTTGTAAAAAAAACCTTTTGTCAAGAACTTTAATAATTTTAGAACTTTTTAATGTTGTCCTAGCTGAAAAGCTGGTAAAAAAAAGTTTTCTTGTCTGCCTCTTGTTTGAATTTTTTTAAAAACCTTGTGTAATACCTTTCTCCATACTCTCTTGATGTAGGAAGTAGCACAACCTTGACCACCTTTAAATAATTCCCATCACTTCATTTACTTTAGCTTTCAGAATTCAGAGATTTGAAAAAGGATCCCAACAGAGTTTTAACCTGAATGGAAATTCTTAAACAGGGATGAAGGCTCCAGTCCACCTTCGTTAGATTGCAAAATAATGATGTGTCTATCTGCTAAGCTGAAGGCTAAACAGAGCATAAAAGTGACTAGGGGAAGACTTTCTTTTAAAATTGAGAACTATGTCTTGGTTCTTTCAGGGAGAGGCCTAAGGAGGATTTGCTAGGGATTTTTTTTCAACTTGTATTTTGGGATGTTAAGGCAGCTCCTGCAGGATTTCACTGGAGGACTTTGTTCCACTAGCTGAAAGCCCTGTATCCAAAATACCAGAGTCACTGACACTGTGAGCATTACAGTATAAATTAAAAGATTAAAGAGGTTTTAACAATTTGGCTGAGATCTCCCACCGTCAGTGAATCAATCTTTCCAAATCTTGTTTTTTTTTTCTTGTCACCACTTCTTTAGTCTTCTGGTATGAAAGATTTTTCAGGGCAAAGATGACCTGGGTATGTTCAAAGGAGTCTAAAGAGATTAGCTGCTCCTCTCTCACTGCACCACCTATTTCATCCAAGGGCACCTAATTCTCATAAGGCTTGGTCGAGCAGTCACTGAAAGCAAAGGGACTGCTATCAGAGTAAATTACCTTTGAATCAGGCCCTTGAGCTTTGAGAATCCAAGCCTAAATGTAAAAATAAAAGTAGAAATTTAAAAGAAAAAAAAATTCAGACCTTTTCAGAAACATTACACAGAAGCAAAATGGGTACAAATTAGACACCCCGCCCCCCCTATGTGATGCATAGAGTTTTCTGTGGGCTCTCTGCATGTAAGTAGATTCATCATTACAAAATAAATTAAATTAGGTTGAACCATTGTTTCCATCTAAAAGCAACTATACCTTGCACCATGCGGCACTTATTCATAATAAAAAGAGTTTAATAAATATCTCATAAACGGTGATTATTTTTTGTTCTAGTTTAAAAAATACAAAGTTGTCATCCATTATGTTAACGCTCAGTTTCCATTGCTGCAGGAAGATTTGCTAGTCCAAACATATTAGCTTTTCATTTTCTTATACACGTTGCTTAGATATCTTAGTTTCCTTTAGCGTTAGTGTTGCACTTGTGAAGCAGTAAGGAAAACAGGAATGCAATTGCATGGAACCAGCGGTTTCACCTGCGCTGGCCACCCCAGCCCAGCTCTGCTTCTTGCTCTCGCAATAAGTAGTCTATAGGGGCCTGCTCCTGACAGCACTCAGCACCTTGCAGGATCAGGCACTAGGGCTAGTCGTAATGAGAATTCAAGTTTTCTAAATGTTAGGCAAGAAATGATATTTGCAATATGCTCAAGTCCCACCTACTTTCATCCTTCCCCTTCTAGATGTTTTCAGGTGCACCCACCCTCTTTCCCCCCCTTCATCTGCATTGCCTGGAGGGATGCCTTACACTCGCTGCGCATGGCTATGCCTAAGAGCAGAAGTAGAAGACTCCCTGAAGACTGCCCCGTCAGGGAGTCCTATAACACTCAGAACATGGGTGCCCTACAGTTTCAGTAGCAGAGGCCATTTTCAGCCACACTTTTCTTTTCTTTTTCTTTTCTTTTTTCCAAGAGGCAAAGCTTCTCCTGTGTCAAAAGAAAGTGGATCACTTGAGGAGTAGTTCATATTCATCCTTGGGCTTGGTTATGAATTATACTTGCAAGTTTATAGTATGGGATCTCGATTTTAGAAAAAAAGGCATACAGCAATTCTTCTGTAATCCTTTAAAACACACTGGTGGTAAGTCTTTCGCAGTTTCACTGAGACATTGTACACACTACAAAAGTGCAGGAACATGAACTGCCTTCATCTTGTGACACCAAGAACTGAAAGAAACAAACTCCAAATAGCTTCAAAAAAGCTATGAGCATGTAATATCTTTTGTAGGTCCGGAGGATCTCCACTTGCTACTTCAACACATGCCACAATTAAAGAGGTGAGAGGGTATTTTAACATTGCTCCTTCTCTTTCATGAAAGATCCATTGTGTTTTGATTTTCTTCAAAAACCATAGGGAAGCAAGGTATTTCAAACAGGTGTCGTTCTCCTGTTGACCATATTGACATGGAGTCCTTCCTTAAATTCCTTCTGAAGGAAGTTATGAACCTGCAGAAAGCTGGCTTCTTGGTCTGCATTGTAGCTGGCAGCAGTTGTAACCTTCAAGGGCTCTCTGGAAAGAGTGTACATGGAAATTTCGTTCATGGGAATGGTACCTGCTATCTTCATGCCAACTGGAGAAATGTCTCTAGATGGGGAAGGTTCTGTAGATCGAGAACTGGATCTGGACCTCCGTCTCCTGTATCTATAACTTGGCATCCTGGCATAAGGAGAACTGGAAGAAGTCTTAAGGAATTCCCTCTTCGTCTTAAACCGCAGCTCTTTGTTCTTCTCAATATAAATGTTCACAGCCAGAACGCCTATGGTTTCAGCCACAATAAAAGACAAGGCTCCAAAATAAAAAGACCAACCGTAGTTGTAATGGTTCTTTTTGTCCTCATCTCGCTTGTCACTTGGGTCACCTGCATTGCTTGATATGTAGACAATGATCCCTATGATATTACTTAGTCCTGGAGAGAGAAACGTAAATCAGTTGTTATGTGGCTGCGAAGGCAAAAGCCAAACTATGTGACTTTATGGACCTGAATGGTTCTAAAATTATGACCAGGACATGTCATTCAATTTATTTATTCTTTCTTTTTGCTAAAGATTTAATTTATTTATCGAAAAGAAAAGAGAGATAAGTGTCCTTATCCACATGGTCACAGTGCTTCATGGTTGCCTGCAAAGATCCCAAAGGATTCAGCAGTACAGGATCTGTCCCTGTCTCTTTGTTGCCATGATAGGAAAGAAGTCACTAATGGGAACTTGCTAAAATTGTTAGTGGGATTCTAACATTCAGAATAATAATAAAAATACATTTTGAGCTCAGGGCTATGGCTGTTCACCTTGATCAACATAAGTTCTCTTTTACTTTGCTGATTTTTCATCTGAATGCAGCATGCTTAATCTGGGCTTCAGGGAAAGATGTTAACAATGTGGCTGACTCTCTGAGATGCTTCTAGTGTGAAAACATGCTTACACACCACAGGTGGATTTTTTCTCTCATCATATAGGAGAGAGAAAAAAAAAGCCCTGGATGTAGGAGGCACCTGATTCACTTATTAATACCCTTTAAGTAGTATAAAAACTGCATGTTACCTATCTTAGCTTCCTGAAATTTTATTTCTAGGAAAGCTAAAAACTTTTCTAGAATTTACTTATTTTATAGCTTTAAAAACATATTTTTATCTTAAGAAATTTTCATTGTGTGACATTGCTAGTGCCGTAAATCCCAAGTTAGAGTGCAGGGAGAGAAATACCAACAAGCTTTTCAATGCGAAACATAACCTTGAAGCTTTGCATCAGGTCTGAATGCTAAATATGACTTGCTTGCCTTGTGCTTGCTTTCATCAGAACTGAGTAAGGCAAACAGGATTTCCTCCTTTGGATACAAACATATTGGTGGCATAAACATATCAACAGTGTAAAGCTGTTTACAGGATTCAGTGGTGCCTACCTGCAATAAAAACGCATCGAAGAATTTTAAACTGTAGGAAGGAAATTCAAGAAATAGAAGAAGAGCCTGGGACATGATGTAGCACCTTTGTTCCATGGCTCTCAAACGGGCTCCGAGCACCAGTTGTCACTAAGCGCTTTTAGAAAGCCTGGCCTTACTGTGGCCCAGATAGGTAATTTCAGGTAGCCTTGCTGCTGGAGGAACTGCTTCTCTGCCAAGCCTTGGCTGCACTTTTGCATTTTCAATTTAGAAAGGCAGCACTTCTTAAGGACTCAATTTCAGGAAGAACATACCTGCTGCAACAAAAAGAATCCCAGCGCTGAGAATAATGTTGTTTTTGCTATTGTAAATCCTTCCTGCTCCGACACAAAGTCCTCCCAGCAACAGCAATATTGTGCTTAGGATGGGGAACACGCTGGAGGCACGGACAATGCCTGAAGGGGAGATAAGAAGAAAAACAAGACAGATAATAATCATTTCAGATGCCTCCTCAGGTGCTAGTGTGGAGATTACAAGGCAAATTCTCAAAAGGTAACCCTTGGCTTTTGCTAGAATTATTACCGGTTCTGCATTTCTAGACAGCTTGTTTTTTTAGAGCCAAGGCTGTGAATAGGTAATATAAATATGATAGGGACAAAGCAGCTGTGGCTGTACTTGCTTATCGTGTGAGAGGCTTAAATCTTTGGTGCTTTCTCCTAGGAAGCCTGGCATTACTGCCACAATCAGATGCCACCGCATATGGGACGTTTCTGAAAAAGCTTGAGTAAGAGAGGGTAACACACGTCGTCGCGCAGGGACCAGCATGGAAAAATTCAGGAGCTGACACTGAACCCTGCAATATTTTGGGGATGGCTTTAGCAGATTGGGATATGCACAAGGTGAGCAAATGATAGCTTATAAAGTCTAGCATTTGTGTTACCTGCTAGCACAGCTAATAATGCTTTTTCTCTCATTGAATATTAAGGATATTGAGACCCTGATTTCTGTGGAAGACATTTTAACAAGTGTAGCTCAGATGTTTGTGTTTAGTTTCCCGACAGCTAAGTGCAATCGTTTAAAATTCTGTATGTTTCAGTCCATTCGTCAACATGGACTATAAAATCCCTGAAAAAAATTCAAAATACTACTTCAAGCCAGCTTTTGAAACTGGGTCACTAACAGACTAAGAAGCAACTGGAAGAGAAGTGGAAAGGAAGAAATGAAAGGATGGAGGAAAAATAAACAGGCAGAAGAGAGAAGAATGTGCGGTAAAAGCAAAAGGGGTAAACTTGGTCGTTCCTGAAAGCAATATCGAGGAATAAAGTTATACTGTTATATATGTGGAGAGGATTCTTTGCAGAAAGGGAGATAAAATGCAGAATACTAATAAAATGCAGATTTTCCCCCAAAACTGAGGGGGGGAAGGTGGATGGGAGGGAGGCAAGCGGGGCTGGAGATGCTGCAGGCTGCTGGAGGCAGAAGCTCATTCCCAGCAATGCCTTGGTGGGGGAAGCACCCCAGGACATGGGGAGGGCAGGGGACCCCCAGGGCCAAGCTTATGGAGAGGAGAAAACCACCATCTGGCCCAATTTGCTGATACAGAGCCGCTAATGGCATGGTCTCTCCTGGGTGCCGTCTTCCTGTGTGACAGGCACAGCGAGCGGTGCCTGTTTCTCACGGAGAAATGGCCGGAGGTTAGAGCTGATGTTTTCTCATTTTACTTTCGACGGCAGTGGTTTCCCCAGTTTAGTGAATACTTTCTAACCTGGCTATTTACCACAGCCCAACCCAATTCCTTTGGTAACTGGTGGCAAAGCTCCCACTGACTGCAAGAGGGACAGGAGTGGACGTTTAATAATAGCATTACTCTTGTGCGTGCTGCAACCCCCCAGGAACCTGCGCTACACCCATCAGGCTGGTGTAAATACACAAAGAAAGACAGTCCTTGCTGGGAAGCTTTTGCTTGTATTGATCTGCGACAGCAAGAAAAGCACGTCTCCTGCCATTGCTGGTAACTTTGCTACACAGGTCCCTTTGCAGATGGGGCATTTTCTAAGCAGCTCTAAAATCGATTTAAACAATCTGGTGCATTACTATTCAGGTAGTGTCTTGCAGTAATTGGCAAATCCAAGTAACGAGGGTGTAAGGTTACTAATCAAAGCAGGGCGAATGCTGAGAGTGCATTCTGTTGTCCTGGGTATAACCCAGCACGAGTGCTAAGAGGTAATGGTGCCTCGACTCTTGGGTCAGTTTTTAGAGACAATTTTTAGAAAAAGATTCAGCCTTCCACTCTGAGGATATTATATTTGTGCACTCAGACACTAAGACACCCCAAATCACTGGCTGCTTATTAGTGACCTGAAAAAAACAGCACAGGCTCAAAAACTAGAGTGGCCTAGCCTTCCCTGCTTTTTGGTTTTTATTCATGCTGTTTATAATGGTTTCAATTAAATTAAAAAGTTTTTCTAAAATGCTTTGGTGATATTATTAGAAGGAACTTGCTAGACATGTCAAATACACAGTTTGGATTGTTCTAGTAAAAAGCTCCAGAGATAATTTTTCTTTATTAGGTAATTAATGTAAAGACGGATAAAACATACGATATTGTCTTACTATACAACAGTAGGAGGCTTTTTCCTAAAATATGTACTTTTAGTTCTGAAAAGGAAGCTCATACATAACGTGAAGAATTTACATATGTCTCCTGATACTGGTAATAAAATGACAGCATATCAAAAAATATTAAGGGACTCTGGTTTCTGCTTTCTCCCCTACTTCTTTTCTTGTTTACTGTCCTTTCTGTTTGCATAGGCTGTTGTGCACCATGATCTGTTCTGACACCTCCTTCCGTGAAGAAACTGCAGCGTGTTGTGCTGCTCCTCCCCACGGGGCTGAGCGCTCCAGCTTTCTGTGCTGGCTTTTATTCTCCTCTGAAAGGCAGAAGGTAAGCAGAGTGTACGGGCTTGGCTTTTAAACCACGGCTGCTACGGAGCACTGGGAAGAGCTGCACAGAACTCTAGAAATGCGTATGAAGCCAGGGGCCCTCTGTACTTCTGTGCTGCAACAGACCCCCCCAATGTCCTCACGTAACTCATAGGGCCCTGAGTGAGCAACGGCAATAAGAGCCGCTTAAATCTTATTTACCGCAAAGGGAGATATGCACACGCTTCGATGCGGTGCTGAATAGGGACAGCTCGATTTCCGTATGGTTGCAGAAATGTGAGAGAGAGGAGACCCTGCATCACGCCGTGTGTGTGCAGGGGAGGTAGGTGTCAGCCCCCGGACTGGAACGGCTTTCTGTGCATGCAGCCTGCGGGATGGTTATAGCTCTGCCCCTTGCTGCGGCTCAGTGCAGGCATGTGAAGGGGATTTTTTTTTAAAAGACACACACGGAGTGGAGTGTGTTGTCATTGGAGAAGATTGAATAGGAGGGGTCTTGTTTAAGCTTCTTTGCACATATTAGTAGTCACTGTGGCAGTCATTCGTTTGGTTTTCCAGGAAGGAGCCTGAATGACAAATGGGAACTCTTGCCTAAAATCATTTTTTCACTGATTTCACTAGGGTTTGAACCAGGGCTTCATTCTGCTAACACTCTGTAACGTTTACATTTAGCTGATGTCCATATTAGATTGGTAATTGTGGAGCAGGCTGAAATGTTGAAAATGCTCCTCTTAACAGGAGCACAATATACACAAAATGTAGCTGTGTGGTGTCCTCACCTACGCAGTTCAGAATCTGCCTGCACAGAAACTACAAGCTTTCCCTTTACCTGACTTAGATGAAAAATGATAAAGGCTACCCCAACACATCCTTTCAAAAGACTTGTGCCAAGAAATGGATAAAAAGCATGATAGATGATAGAGACAGCAGATTGCCAAGGTGTTGCAGAGAGGGCAAAAATGGGGAGCAACGTCTCAGATCTCCTTTTAAACAGATTGAAAACATTCAGTGTTTGTGTCTAGCTAGACAATCATTCAGTTCCTGTTACAGATGTGTATGAGCTCTTTACTGCTGGAGTTAGAGACATAACATTTCAGTAATCTCTACTGTCAGCTGCATGCATTTTAAGTAGAACTGTGCTTTTTCTTGTAAAAGTTAAAGAAGGAGAGTCCTGTTTTCTATACAGACTATGAGAGGATAAGCTATCCTTTGTGGTGAGGAGCAGCTGAATTCTGATTTTGCAGAATTAGTAAAGGCTTGGACCAACTTATTTTTTTGATCTGGATTTAGTCACTTTTGAAAACAGGGTTTAGGATCCTTAGTCACAAGTATACTTACAAACAATTTACCCCCGGCACTTAGCTGACACAAATCTCTTGTCTTACGGAGGCGCTGTACACTATTTTTCCCTATTCTCCCTTTTCGCCAAATAAAGAAGACATGCTACACTTTTATCAAGATCCTGCTTAATTGCTCTTTCATTTGCAGTCCTTTCACTAATGATATTTCTTTCCTAAAGGTGATGTGGTATCAATTTAACATCAGTTCGAAGGCTTTGCATGAAAGATAAATGCAATTGTGCTCACACTCTGCTATTTTGCCTTAGCCTGAGCACCGAAATCATGTCACACAAGCACGATGACTGATCTAAATTGACAAGAGTAAGGATGAAAAGAAATCTAGGTTTTCTGGTAACTGTACCTAAGAGATTTTTTTTTTCTTTCTGTCTTAGCAAACAGAAGCTGTTTCGCAGAAATGAGCAGAAGGACAGAGTGGTTTTCTAAGTGTTTTTTCAGGTAATTAATAGGAGCATAATTAAAGAGCATTTTGATTTGCCAAATACATGAGCCAGCAGCCTCATTCATTGCTCCCTGAAGCTTTCCAAACACCTTGTGAACAGCAGTTTCTTTCCCTTGTAAAGAACATTTCTTTTAGCTTCAGTGGTCAGCTCTTTTGTACAAAAGAAACAAGCAGGTAAGGAATCCAACGTGGAAGGGGAAATCTAACTCAAATTTTGCAGGATTCATGAGGTTTTACACTCAAGTTCCAAGACTTTGTATGAACTGAATGAATAGTCAACGAGAGGAAAAAGAAACAATCACCCTTATCGGAAGGTTCAGGTTGGCAGCTGACATTGCTTATGTGAGATCTGACACACCTCTGCAGAGCAGCTATGACTGACTGTCCGTGCAGGGGAAACCACAGCCCACATTCATGCTGAAACCTTGTTACCTGCAGAAATCTCAGCTTCCTTCCCCAAATGCAGTAATTTCACTGCATATGGAAGTAGCTCAGGAGCTGCAAAAGATGAGGCTTGTTTCTCCTCCAAAGTGATGCACTTCAGATCCCTCTTGGAGGAAGATGACCAAAGCTTCTAATTTTGTCCATAGTTTCCCCTTAAAATAGCAATCATCACTAATCTCCACAGGGTTTTAGCAGCCTTGGTGGATTAGTGTGCATTATAAGGTGCAGCAGCGAGTATAGATTATTTCAGTAAGCAGGAATGTGCTGCTTTCTTGGTGGGAGGGCATCACTTTGCTTAGCCTCAGCTGAAGCAGGGTGTGATGGAAAAAAATGGTGAGAACAACAGTACCCACTGTACATTTTTACTTCCACTATTGCAAGCACCAGCAGGTGGTTAGCTGCGCTGCCAGCAGAAACTTAGAGCATTTTGACCCTAGCTGAGCAGGGGCGTTGGACTAGATGATCTCCAGAGGTCCCTTCCAACCTTACCGATTCTGTGATTCTATGATTCATGTATTTGGGGAAGACATGGCTATGCCTGGCCCGTACAGGAAAAGGGAGAAGAGAGAACATGATACAACCTTTTTAGGAGGCATAAGAGGCTCTGCAAAGAAGGCATAATTTGTCCATTGTGGCCATAGTGGATAGGACAAGAAGTAATAGATTTAAATAGCCTAAAGGTTGGATTTAAGCATTACAAAAAGCTTCCTAAGGGGCTGGTTAGTGCTGGGAGTCTCTATTCTTGGACCAGATAAATATCTCTCAGAGGTGACAAGGATAGCTGACACAGCCGTGGAGGAGGGGATTGGACTAGAAGGTTTCTTGATGCACTCTCCTAGAAATTTAAGCTGTCTGTTATTAACTCACTCCTCACACTCCTTTTTGATACATTAATCAGATAAATATTCTCTCTGCAAAATATTCTCTATGATCTGGGAATAATAGCTGTAGGTTTCTTTTTGAAAAATTTCCATATATGTTTTAGAGAATGGGCACCAGAATTGTGCGAGTTCCCCCTGGCTGAAGGAGGGGTCATGGCTTGTGTTGTCTGCAGTCCGAACTGGATATATATAATCACTGCTCTTTGCACCCAGTTTGGGCTAATCTCTTACAATGAGTAAAATTTGGGTTTGCTTTTACAGAAGAGATATCCAGGAAAGTCTCTCCATCTACCTCTGTTAAGCCTGTGCGTTATGTATTACTTTTCAACTTACGGAGAAGGTATTCTGAGCTGTCATGATCATAGTCATTGTCTTCAGGGAAATGGTTGATTCGGAAGCAATGTCCTTTGTAGATTCCTAAATGAAAACAAAGCAAACATAATACATACATAACAGAACCAAGTAAATGAGCTTTTGCTAGCTCTCCTTCCTTTCCTTTTCCTCCCAGGTTGTATAAGTAAATTATTCTCCTGTGGGGTTGGTCACCAATTTCCCTACGCCATCAAGAAACCACTTCTTAGGCCATGAATCTTAGGCAGTTTGGACTGAAGCCTCTCCCTAGGAAGGGAGAGCCAGGACTCCTGGGTTCTTCTTCTTAACAGTGCCACTAATACCATTGTCTTCATTTTTTTACTTCTCTGCGCTTTACTTTATCGGTGTTGTGCTTATCTCACAAGGATATTGAGTTTGCAAAGCTGCTTTTTGTTCCTACAGTGACTGTTGCTATGGGTTTCTGCTCCATGGCTGGGGCTCCTGGATGTTACTACGGTAAACCTGAGTAACTATATAGTGCTTAACATCCCTCCTTTCTTATTCCCAGTGAAGTGTTGGGTTTCTTTATTAGAGCTGGTGAACATTGTGCTGTTTGAGGCTTCTTCAATTACTCTACAGGCTTGGAAAACAAGTCCATAAATATGTTCTTCCTGTAATTTAAACCCGTATGTTCCCCTCAAGGCTGGTTCAGTTTTTGATGGGCATGTTTGTTCAGTTAGCCAGACGCCTGTGCAGTAAGTCAGGGTGTGAGCAAAGCCTGGGTGCCAGCCTGGACACATTGGTACCCTTACAGAAGCAGTGCATTTCTCATTAGGCAGCTTCCACCTTCTCCACTGCTACATCTTTCTCTCTATTCAATCTTGCATCTCGCTGCAATTCTTCCTTTTCACCTCCTCTTTTTGTTCAGTTTCTGTGGTATCGAAGCTGAACATGACAATGTTCAGGAAGCTGAATGCTATCTATACCTGAATGGGTGACACTAGAATAGGATGAGACCTTCACCTGACTAAAAAATTTGAGGTTCAGCACATTGTCCATCTAGGTATAGGCTTACATTAGTATTTTGTATTATTTTATATCATGATTATACATAGCCACATCTGGTCTTAGCTGCAATGTGATAGCTGAGACCACTGTTGCACAGCAAACTACATGGGGACACAAGGATTCTTCCTGAGAGAGCTTACTGTGGGAGCAAAGCCCTGAGGTGTGAGTCTGCCTTGGTGCTTTCATTATTCATTAACCAGTGCTTTCATGCTCAGGAACATATATCACCCAGAATGAGCTCTCTTCTGCACAGGAGTATTTGGTGCTTACAGTTCTAGCTGACAGAAGGATTTAAAAATCATCAGTTAATACTACTTTAACAGAAGCACAGCTGCAGTCTGTAGGATATAGCTGTGGATTTATTTTACTATCTATTACCGATGATTACAAAGATTTTCTCAGAAGCATTCCTAATCCAGAAGATTTCAATTTCACCCAGTAAGTGTCAACTACAGGTCTGTTACTACAGTGCATTTAATTCTTACAGTAAATGATGTATCTACTCTAATTATGATAACAGCTCAGGCTCTCTCTGCACAGCATTTCAAGGACTGTGAAAAACAAGCAAGTGGCTCTTGTAGCATGTGGAAATGACACACCTGTACTGTCTGCAAGGCAGAAAAGAGCACTTAAGCTGGGAACTGATGCCGCTAAGCATGTTTGCCCCCGCAGCCCTTTGTTTGCCATCAGCTGCTTTGTTGTTCCTTTTGGCTCTTCCTCAAGGCAATCCAAAATGCAGATTTTTAAGGATTCCAGTGCTTATTTTTATAGCAGTTCACACAGTGAAAGCAAATCTGTCCCAGCATAACTGGGCCTCTGAGACTGGAGTGGTCATTTCTGTGGAGCTCTTCATTGGGGTATGCCAGTTTAGAACTATATTCAGAGTATGATTTTTTCCTCCTAATCATTAAAGAAAAATCTAAATAGTTTTCTTAACCTAATTTCTTGTGGAAATAGGCTTTTCAATGACACTATGCTTCTGTGAATATAGGCAGGCTGTCAGTCTGTATGTCCTTCTCCAGTAACATTTAAAGTAGTTGGCTGATTTTATGATAATTTGATCGAAAAATAGAAGAATAACAGATAAGTGAGGTCTCACAAGTTTCAAGAAAACATACAATTGCATAAAGGCAAGAGGACTCTCCACCTAGAACTGCCTTGCGGACTTGCAGATTATTAGATACCAGAGCACAGGCATGGACGAGAGCCCAAATAAATGTCCCACTTCTAGGAAATCAATTAAGAGATGAGAAGTGCAAGGCTGAAATGTTCCCCGAGCCACTTGTGTTTGCAGTACTGATGGGTCAATGGATGGTTTTGGTTTCTGTAAATTAACCCTGTGTTATTAGATTCCTGAATGAAGTGGGCCCCTTAGCAAAACTTTTTCTTCTGATGAGGCCATGAAGCCAGGAGTCCTTCCACTGGAGGACTGAACAGATCAGCAGGACAATATTGGACTGTGTTAGCAGAGTCTGGGCTTTTCCTGTTTTATGTCTAAAGACCTTAATTTCCAGGTTCTTTTTACCTGGAGCCTTTCACATGAAAGTATGCTATATCAAGTCTAGCAGATTTGAAAAAAAAGAGGATAATTAGAAATAGCCCCATCTGAACATTTGAGAGAAGTTCAAGACTCCCATTCTGTTTCCATTTTTTAGGGGCATTGAGAGTGATCAGTCTGGCCAACTTTTTACAGAGATAGCAAACGGTTGTGAAATGTGGACTTGTATCAAAGGCTGGGAATACAAAATTTTCTTCCAAATATTTTGACTGTGGTTCAGGGTCATCTCTAGTGTATGGAATTTGATAGCTAATAACAACAATAGACTGGCTAATTTTCTTTCATAAACTTAATAAGTGCCATGTAACTCAGTGGCAGCTTATTAAAATATCAGCAAGGTTTGAAGTTGCTATCAAGAGCTCTAGTGATCTACTGGGCTGAGGACCCTTTCAATGCACAATGTATCAGAAATAAAGTTTTACTGAGAAGTTTAGCACACACCTTTCTTCATAGTGATGAACTTTGAAACTCAGATTTGGGTAAAATGAAAAAATACCTAGACTGGAAGCTACTGAAGCAGTGCTCAGCTTTGAAAGCATCCTTTTGCTTACTAGCCTAACAGCAAACCAAAACAAAACAGAGATTTGGTTAAATACCCAGCTCCATGCCCTAGCATGCAAAGTAACAGAAAAGAGATAAAAGCTATGAGATACAGGAGGTGACAGAAAAGGGAATGACTCATATTAGAATTCAGTAACAAATATTCTCCAGGATCTGCCCAAGGCCTGAGTCCTTAAAGCTCTTCTGAAAAGCTTCAGGCTGTGTACAAATGTGCTACTGTTCCACACTCAGTAAAGGTACCCATGGACCCAGCAGGACATGATGTGGAAGAGAGTTTTTTTTTTGTTTGTTTGAGTATGGGGATAGTCCCTTATACAGTTCGCAGAGGAAGATGGAATATTTAACTTCTACTTTGTATCCACTAGAGATAGATAAATAAACTGCAATCACTGCCTAACAGATAATAAAATATTGAAAAGCACTTCTGGATACCTCATGAGAGTAAGATCTAATATCCCAATGAGATGCCATAAGTACTACTCCTTTTTTTGAATGATTACTTATATGTTTTAAACATCTTTAGAAATGCAAATACTATAATGCATTTTCCCCATAATAATAATTTCATTTTGAATTTTGAGCAAAGACTTCAGGATTTGGGTTAGTGATAATGAAGAAGCAAATTTGCTAACGTGGTCTTGATATTGTGAGAAAATAAACTGTTCTATTGTTTATCATGCGCTTAGTTGGTACTGAGAAACTAAAAATGGTTTGCTAAGTCTATGCTTTCCTCTGTTTGTTTTTAAACTTGTCACCTACAAGGTTAGCACTGCCTAACCTCACTAAGTGTTGTTCAGATAACTATAATTAGAGTGTGACATACTCAGATAATGTGGTAAGGGGAGGAATGTAGTGCCTAAGTCAAAATTAAATTTTGGTTTTGGGGTTGAGTTCTCAAAGAACATGGAGTTTTCAACAGTAAATCAAATTAGTGATCCCAGCTTCTGGTGACATATTACCTCCTTGCTTTTGCTCAGATAATCCGTTAGTAATCATACCTGTGCCCCTGGCAGGGTTATTCACTGTGGCTATATTTTGTGACCAGTTAGAATGGTGGATAATGCTGTAGATGCAAGTTCTGCTTAACCCTGTTTATGACCATGCATTACACAAGTATATCATCACTGGCCAGTCCATCAGGCCATTTCTTTCAAATAGCTATTGCCCATGGTTAGTATTTATCAGTGACAACATTCCCTGATGCACTGGAAGTGTTTTCACAAATGTTTTTAACACTGGAAGATAAGAGCTCTTCAATGTTTGATGATATTTGTCAACGCAAGCTTTACTTTTGTTTCCTTCCCCCTCCCCATAATACTGTAAACTACATACAACAAGATCTTTCTGCAACATTAGTGTTCTGTTGTCATTTAAAATAGGTTTCCACCATGCAAGATGCTAGCAGGTTTGCAGCAGAGGACCTTGTCTGCGGGGTACTTCTGTCAATAGCAATTTTTGTCTCTCTGCTCTGAGCATGAGCTTACAGAAGGCGATATTTGATAGCAGTGGGAGACACATGAGAATAGATAGTTCTAGCTGGTCTCCCTCATTCCCCATCAACAGCTTCTGCAGAGCTACTGCTTGCTTAACTGTTTCACCTACCAGCCTTCTTCCCTGCCCTTACTGGTAAGACTACACAGCAAAACACCAGTTTTGTAACTTGTTTGAGAAGCCCTTCTTGTTTCCTCACCGGATGCTAAACATTTGCTACCTCCTTGGATCCCCTGCCAACACAACACATTCTTGCACTGAACAGCTAAGATACTTAGTGCATACACGCGCACACTATTTATAGAGTTAAGCAAGGTTTTCTCTGTAGGGGCGTATGTGCATGGAATGGGTGCTATGAATGTCAGCTTCAGAAGCGCTCTCATGGCTACACTACATACCTGCAGGCAGGTAAATACACAGAAGAATGTTCCAGCCTAAAATCATGCTGACCAGCTGATTTCTCTTTGGCAAACGTGGGTCTTCTTGGAAGATTTTAAGATGTATAAAGAATGGATTTTAAAGGTCATTTTACAGCAAGTGTGTCCAGATATAAGAGATACAAGTTGTAAGGAGGTGACAATATATTAAAAATAAGGCAATTGGTAAGGAAACGGGAGAGTTACCCCTCTGTTTCTGTGTGCTGCATCTATTCGGTTACTCAATTCTGTGCTTTAGTTCTGCAGCAAAGCATAGCACGATTTGTTGCTAACACTTGAATGTCTGAATGTTTAAATGACAACTTTGCTGAATTTATCAGCACTGAGAAGGTTGATTGATGGATAACATCACGGACAACCAGAGAAGCGTTGCGTTCAGAGAAGGGCTGTTTTTAACAGAAGTTGGCTGAACATGGTGGGCATCTAACCAAATCCATATGTGGACTGAATTTCCTTAATGGCAGAGTTTTGCATTTCCCTTTGACAAAAGTGAAGAATCTCTATTTATAGTGAATGAGAGTGTGTCAGACCTGGACACTGTTGGGGGAGCAGAGAAACAGTTATATATTTTTTTTCCTTAGGAAGAATTCTCTGCTGACAAGTTCTGAAAGCTTTTGCAGTGTGATTTGAGCTATAGTGAGCAAAGGAAATCAGACATGCCAAAAAATGTTTCTGTCCACAAAATTCACAGTGGAGAGTCCTTCTATGCATTGTGTTCTTTACTTTGTTTTTTTTTTTTAACCAGTAAAACTACGCTGTCTCAGTAGATTGACACAATGGCAAATGGAGCCACTAAATTAACCTTTTTCCCCTTCATTCTTCTTGTCATAAAATAATGTTTGAAAAGGGGAATGGGTGATGTACCTACCATCCATGACTTCTTTTACTTCCAAGATTTGCTGTATGGTGCTGATGGTCAAGGGCAGGGTGGTATGTATTGAACGCTCCACTCAGACCACGGGGAAGAGAATTAGATTTTTTTCTTTAATTTAGCACTTTCTACATTAATTTGTCCCGAGTTCGATTATTTCTCTCCTGGTGAGAATTTCATAGACCTGTACTTAAGTTACTCAGACAAGCACAGATCCTGTGAGCCTCTCCTAGAAGATCTCTAATGGTGTCATTATGAAGGAAATCATGCACTATTGGATGCAGGCAGTGCATAAAACACACCGCGTGTGAATTTGCTACCCCGCATTGCTGCTGTAACGCTGCCTTCATTGTCAAGGCGAGTGGAGCCAGCAGAGCAAGAAACCTCGGGAGGTTAAGTACACATTTATTGGGTGTCTGGCTTTGAGAGCAGTTTGGCTGTTGTGAGATCTTTGTGAAGCTTGAAACTTCACCGTATAGATTGTTTTTGGAAGTCACTGCTGAGACAGATGCTGTCTGACACCCCTTGAGTCCTGACAGGCGAATTTTTGTCCATATGACAGATACGCTCATATTTTTGTTTCATGCTGAGAGTCAGTTTGAGGAAGGGCACTGCTCGTGCATGGGGTTATTGTCATACTCTTGCCAGGATAGGCCTTGTTTTCAGGAAACACTTAAGATGTGGGAAGAGAAGGAGTACAGTCCCGTGACTGTGAGCTAGCAAGGTACCGTGAGTGAGCTGACCAGCGGTAGCTGTGCACGTCATATTTACACTACAACAAATTCAACTCAGCGGACTCGTTAAAAGGATTTTATTCTGAATCTTGGTCATCCTTCTCTACAGATGCCAAGACAGAGGAAAGATAACCCTGTATTTATCCTCATAAAAGTCCTTCCTTTCTTCCTCTGTCTTTCATTCCATTACTTGGAGAAGTCTCTTATTTCTAATAGGAAGGGACACAACTGCTTACTTTAAAAGAGAAGAGCTAATGGCCAGGCTCTGATCTCAGTTGTGTGGGTTCAAATTTGGGTCTCACCCCGTCACAGTGATACCAGCATCTGGTCTTCTCCCTTTGTTTGCTCTCTCTCTCTACTTCCTGGACCAAAAAAAAAAAAATCCTTATTTTAAAAAGTTGAAATGTATGAAATTTGCCCCACTTTCTACTTCAGGAACTGTCAGCTCTCAGAAACCCTTTGGGTTCTTCTTTTGATCTATTTTCAATTATCTGGTGGGTAAAGTAAAACTCCTCAAGTCTCTTATTTTCTCATCTTCTGCCGCGACAAGAATGTCCTCCTTCTCCGGTCCTCTCCCTGCACTGCCTACAGACCCTTGGCTGCTTCATGCTTTTCATCCGTCCCCTTGATGCCAAGTGAATAATTATCGGCCACTTTTGACTCCTGTTCCATCTTGCTCCTCTTTAAAGGTTTGCGATACAAAACACCTTCCTGCTACGTTTAACACCTCACTGCGGTTCTGCCCATGGCAGCGGCGGCGGAGCCCGACGCAACGCGCTCCTGCCGCACACGCAGGGCGCAGCTGTCAGCTTCGCTCAGCCCACGCGGTTGCAAATTAGCTGATGTTGGCAGGGGACTGCGCTCTGCTTTTACACAGGCCTTTATTCTTAGCTGTCCCTGTTCCCCTCCAGTCTGGCAAAAGCACGTTTTCTCTAGGAACAGTTCTCAGTTCAGTTTGTCTTTGACATGCTCAGTCCCACCAGCTTGATCCTCCAATTAACCTTACTCCACTTTTTCCTCTTACCTTCTTATACCAATTAATGCTCCCATCTGTATTTATCACACACTTTGTATGAGAGAAAAGACTGTCTTATACCACCTTTCTCAAGTATTTACTGTAGGACATTATAATCTTTCACCAACTCGTCTGCACTGTGATAGGGTCTGATCTTGTTTCCTTCTATGGTGTGCAGTATCTCCTCGGTGCTCTTCTATAAAGTCTATCTGAACTCTTGTTTGCTAGAAGCCAAGAGAGCTTCCAGCTTCTCCTGTCCTTGTATCCCTAGCCCGCAGAATTAGAGGCGCCTTGCTATGTTCCTTGCATTACTTTTTTTCTATGGTGTAGAGCTTGCACTCCACATTTCTGCAGAGCCTTCTCTGCTGTCTTGAGTGCCAATTTCATAGCCATAAATAGCAGGTTCCTGCTTGGGCAGTTTGACCTTCATGTCACTGACCCACCCTTTTCTCTTCCACTACTCTTGAATTCCTCATAGCTCAGATACGGCACCTTAACTAACCTCCACCGGACGTCAGTGGACATTCGCCATCATCCCAAAAGCTTGGCCACGTAGCATGAGATACACATCCCATTTGGGTGTTGCCGTCTGCTGTTGAGTACTGACTTCTAGTTCTGACATAAACTATTTTACTCATTGAGCAAATTTTGTTTTGCCATTCTGCATTTCAGGATGTAACACCCTGAGTACTTGTATGTATACAGCCTATTAAAGCATATCCAAATTCTATATTACTTACACTAGAAGGCATTTGAGGAGGTGCCTACAAAGGCTCAGTTAGTTTTCATTCACGTGGGTATATGCAGGATCAGCAGCCGATCTTCTGTTTTCAGCTGGGCGAATATCATCAAAGATGTTGTGCATTTGTACTTCTGTGCAAGAACTGAACAGATGTGGGAAAGATGCCTTGCCAAAAACTTCTTTAAAACACTATGACTGCCTTTTGTTCCATATAAGGTTTTATCTGACACCTTGAGTCATGGTAGAAAATCCACGGCAGTGGAGCTCATTTCCTGAAGATTCACCTCACCTGCACATGTGGGAGCTAATAAAACACATCACAGCATCTGGCTGATGTCCTTAAATTCACTTCAGTCATTACAAAACTGCTGCCAAAAGTACTAAGTGTCCTTGCGCTACCACAGTGAATATCAATAGTATCAGGGAAATGTAGGACAGCAGCAAAGGAGATAAGATTTGATTGTATGTTACTTTGTTTTGAGCCACTTATTTTCCATTTATTTTTCATTTCCATTTTCCAAGTGTACTGGAGCCACTGCTCAGGCACCTCTAGCTGCCCCTTTGGGCATTGCTGACAGCCTTCTTACAGCCATCTGCTATTTGCTCCTTATTAACCATATCCTCTTGTGCTTCTTCTGGAAGGCAGATTTGGGAAAACTGGGGGGATTCTGTGGCTTATTTTGATCTTTGTTGCCTTTTTTTACTGAGCATATTGAGGGAATTATCTGTTTTTTCTAAGAAGAAGCGCCGACATACTTCCAGCCCTGATGTTTGGTTTGCATTTTGTAAATCATCTGCACAGGGAAATAGGGGCAATTCTTCACCCTGAGTATGTCTTGTGATTTGTGGGCAATGTTCGTTGCATTCCTCGAGGAACTTTTCAAAATCAGAGCTAAGTTAGCCCTGAGACGTAAAGAGTTTCCATGCCTGGCTGAATCCCAAGAGACTGTCAACATTTCTAGCTGTCATGGGGTTGTTAACTCACTTTTCTGTGTGTGCTTTTCTATATACCACAACGGCCCACACTTTCTGTATTCTGCCTTCACACTTCATCTCATCCTGCATCTCGTGGCATTCCTTTATCCCGGCAGCCCAGAAGTTTGTCTCACCACTCATTTCCATATTTTGCTCCTCTGTAACTTTGCCAAAGCTGTTTCTGTTCATATAAGCTCATATAATCGTTCTTTTTCTTTTAAAGTGAATTTAGAAATTTGATAGAAACCTCCATTAGAGTTTTTTAGTTGCATTTTCTACCTTAGCTAAAATTGGTCTCACACTTCAGTAGTTAGTTTTGGATTCACAGGTGAATGTCTTCATCTGTCATAGCTTCAAACTGAAAGCCAGTCTCCAGAGAGGTTCCTGCTCTTTGTTACATTCTAGTCCAAAATGCCTTAATTTAATGAGGTGCTTAGTACCCAACAGTGCTTTTGGCACAATGTGTCCGAGACTAATGTGTTATTCATGACAACTGTAACTACATAGTTGGACTACCTCAGAGAGCAAAAGAAAATAAGCAGTGGTGGCCCATATGCTAGCTAGGATTCAGATGTACATTGATTTGGACCAAAACCCACTGTTTTTCCAACTTTCATGACCTTGGCATACATTCATCACTACTAAGACTGCTCCTTCAGGCAGACTGCTGCCTGTCCATCAATCATTACGAGATGGATGAAATGCCCAACTTTATGGGATGCAACTTTGAGAACAGATAGTTATCTTGTCTGAAGAAATGTTCATATGCTGCAGAATGACAAATTGTGTTTATTTTCACATTGTCAAACTGTGCTTTTTTTCCTGTGCTGGCACAATTGGAATCAAGTTTCCCTTAAGGGATAGTTTGGTTTTTATCCATCTGGTTTCCCTTACTTCAGTAAGTCATCAGTTCTCCCTCATTAACATGGTGATCAACCAGGACTTGATGGGTTCACCTCTTATGATCACAGCATGTCTATAAAGCCTATATCACAGCTCATCACTACCTAGGGAAGAAATTTAGGGAAATGGATATTAATGTCTCTTCAGAGTCCCTAGTGGCTTTATAATTTAAGACATAGACATGATCACCTCTGGGGAATGAATATTGTTCTTGAACTACTGTTCTTGAAACATACCCCGCATAATGTGTGATGCTGTGTTCCCTGTATCTTCCACCACCTCAACTTTCCTATACACCCATCCTTGAGCTCCTGTCTTCTCATTCTTAATTTCTACTTTTAGACTCTCTTAAACCTTCATTTTTAAGGTTCCTGAAATGCCTTCATTTCAAACAGGCAGGATAGCTGTGCTTTGCAATTGCAATATAGCAGTCTGTAATTTAAGAAACAACCCTCCAGAATGAGGACCCCGTAACCCCTGGGGATGTTTGTGGCAGCATGTAAAGAACACATGACTTCTTCTTCTACAACAAACTAAGCAAGAACGTTCAGAGCTAGTCAGTCGAAAAAATGGCTCATATTACTGATACTCCTTGTGTGATCTCTCAGTGTAGCAGAAGCTTACAAGGCACCACATAGTAATTTCTCTGCATAAAATGAATGATGATTGTCTGCTCTAATAGCAATGAACATCTCTAAGCTGACATCTAAGACCGAACTCTTCCTTCAGAAATCTTCTTTTGGCTCTTTTATCTGCTCAGCTCCCTGTGCAGGACATTCATACACCCCTAAGTTTTTCTCATGAAAGAAGGAGAGAAGTTGGATTGGCAAGCTGTGATGTAGGAGCTCAGTAGTTAACTGATAATATACAGGATATTTGGACACTCTGGGAATCATGTCAGATTTCCATGTCTCTTCAATTCATGCTGATCCATCACAAGATGATAATGACACTAAAAAAAATGGACTGGACATGGAAGAAGCAATGGGGAAATTTCACTCCATAAATCATTTTAATTGAAGGGAATGCTTGCAATATGTCTGGCTTCATAATGTAGCGACCTTGAGTTGGATGTGCATTCATTTTGGAGCATGTCTTCCTCATTTCTATGCTAGCTTGTTGAGTTATACATAGATGAAAAATCTCTAGAGATTGATCATGAACAATCAGTGATGCAAGACTGAACCAGGACAGATGACAACAGGGAATCTAAAGGTTAGGAGAAAGGGGGTGTAACTGCCAGACCCCAGTGATGGCTGAATTTGGAAAACACAAATTTCAAAACCACGTGCACGATGTATTAGTACAAAGGACAATCCACCAAGAACGATTAGGGCAATGCCTCCAAGAGACTGTGCTGTCTAGTAGACTACTCGGGGCTAATAGCCATCCTTGGGAATATATAACTGGGCTGCTGGGCACAAAGAATAGATTCCAAGGTGAAAAAATAAAAGGAACAAAAATGTTTCTGCAAATATATCCTGCAAGAAAATACAAAGGAAATATGAAGGACTTCAGCTGGAATCAGTTACTCCTGTTTCAGTTACTGCTGATTAGCTGTAGCACGTGCAACCCAGGAGGTGCCATAGCCAGCGTGCAGAGTATGTGCTGGGCGGGTGCTCTGGAGGCTGGTTGTAGAAGTAGGGAGTCTCCTGCACCTGGGGGGTGTTCAGAGCTGGTTTGGGACTGCCAGGGAGCCCTGGGGCCCAGGGCAGTCCTGGCCCTAGCTGGCAGCAGGGCAGCAGGAGAGGGGCAGCAGGGGCAGCTGGTGGCAAATTGCACAGCGGATGGGGAGTGCTATTGCTACAGAGGGACTCTGAGAGTGGGAAGATGAGAATTAGCAGCTCTGGAGGAGGAAGAGAGAGGGAGAGAGTTGAAAAAGAAGGAGGAAAAGGAGCGCTTCAGGGAAGAGGGGGAAGGAAACTGGAGGCGGTTCACAGGGGAGGAGGGAAGGAAACATGGAAGCAAGTGGGAGGGAGAGCGAGCTCAGGAGGAGGAGGAGGAAGAGCTGGGGAGGGTGGGCTGTGGGTGGCCGGCGGGGAGGGGAGCGCTGTGAGAAGATGGGGAGGAGAAAGGGAGCCTGACAGATTGGCAGTGCCTGTGGAGACGGGCACCAGATGGCTACCCTGGGTCTCTTCTGAGCCTCGGTCTTTGTTTTCCCTGTACTTGAATCCCTGCTCGGCTCCGTGTGTGCAGCCTCCTCTCCCGTATCGGCAAAGAGTCGGTGCTAGTACTAGTGGCAGAAGGCAAGGTGATGTATAAAGCAGCTGCCTGATGAAAATGAAGAGCCTGACACTTATCATTCCCAGGATTGATTTAAATAGTTAAAGTTAACAAAAGAATTAATACAGTGAAAGGGAGAGAGCTATCAAACAGCTCTTTAAATGAACACAAGCAGAGGAGGTTTCATCTGCATCCTGCACCTGAAACTTTCTATTTTCTAATGCAAACTAAACAGTGACAAATAAAAACGAGACTGCAAAAGCAGCATGAGCTCTTTAAGCTTTAATTATTCATCAGAACCATTTCCTTCTCTGCTGAGATTCAGAGCCACACATTTAAGCAGGTTACACTAAGGTTTATGGAAGATGTAACTTGCTTGTTACACCAGCTAATAAATACAACTAAGCACAATGGTCCAACAATATTTGTAGAAATAACATTTGGGAAAATGTGTTTAATGAATCAGAAGTGCCTAATCTATTCAGTCTTGAAAATCACAGCATATCATGCAAAATTACAGTGCACTAAAGCACAGACACATAAATATTTTATTGATGAATTCAGAGGTTACTTTCTTCCCTCTTTCGGTATTTCAGAATTGCATTTTTACTATGAAATGTCTCTACCTGTGTAAGGGAAGGATAATTTTAGTGGAAGCTTTGGGCAATCAAGTCTGAGGTCTCAATGATGAATTGAAATACCGTATCTCTGAGCCCCAGCCTTTTTCAGAATCGTGCGTCTCCCATTGTAACTGAAAAGACTGCCCCTGCTTTTTGCTGACATAGGATGGTGGAGCAGTGGCAGGAGAGGTCAACAGCTGGGAGAGGACATCCCCCAAGAAATTTTCCTTTTGCTGGGAAGAATTAACGGAAGGTAGGACCCCCGTGTGCCTGGCCACGCAGCTGGTTATGCGACTGGCTCCCTTGCACACCCTCCTCTTCAAGCCACTTTCTCTCCAGCACCTTAAAGGTATTGCGTTTCCACCAGCAGGCATCTGTGTGGGGTAGGTGGGTCATGCTCACACATCACGGGGAGTTTGTGGCTGATCCTACATCGCACGGGACGACTCCTTGCCTTCTGCAATGCTTGGTATCTCAGGGCCCATATTTCCTCCTGAGTTTTGAAAGCAGGAGAGGACCAGGTTGTTAACACTGGGCAAGACCTCCTGAAAGGCCAGCTTGCGAAGTACCCAGTAGAGCTTCCTACCTGGGCATAGTGCCATGCAGAAGGAGAGATTTATAGCACCTTTCCCCTTCAGGCACTTTATCTGGCACGATGCAGAGCTTGCAGTGCCTCCCTCATCTCCAGGTATTACAAACTCCCCTTCTTGCACAGACGACGGTACGGGGCTCCCCAGGCTCGGTGCTGAGCCCCGCGGCCACCCGTGCCCGCTGCCAGGGCAGCCGCCCACCCTGCGCCTCGCGACTGTCCTGGCAGACGGGCTGCCTGGTGCAGGCAGCAGAAGGGCAGCTTTCCAAAATCCTGCTTCTCTTAACGGGGCCACATTCTGCTACTTACTCAATCTTTACAACTCAGTGATATGCTGCCAGTATATTTTTGCCAAGGAGCCGAGGCAAAAATATGTCTCTTCTTCCCACTTCCTCAGCCTGTGAAAAATCTCAGTCGTGTGCAACGAGACCCCGTGTATTTGTGTGTATTGGGGTGTGGGGGGTAAGAGTTTCTGTAATTTCTTCTCTGACTGAAAATCTGCCTTGTAAGCAGGAAGCACCGCTTTTACCGTGTGTAGATCTGGGTGGAAAAGCCTTGTGTTGTGTTGTGCAGAAGTGGTAGTTCATGCAGGGGACAGGCTTGAGCTCCGCTCCCTGTAAGCAAATCCTTTACTTGCTCTGTGGCTCAGGTTCTCCCCTGTGCAACGGAGACAATCACGGCTTATAAAGCATTTGGGGATTTATGGCTCAAAAAGCTCTATATTAGCAAAGTTGCCTATCAATGGATAAAGAAAAGAGGCACAATCCTAAGGTCAGGATCTCTCTGTTGAAAAAGTGCTTGAATCTCCCCAAGAGCCAGAGAAACTCCAGGTGTTTAATGTGTTAACTTGAATCATCTGTTAAATAAACAAGACTCCCCCGTGCAGCCGTGGTCTGGGATTCTAGCTGTGAGTTCTGAACGAGCTGGCTACTTTAAAAGCACTTGATGCAAAGGGAGTGGGGTGGTGGAGGATTTTTTTTTTTTTTTAAGCTTCACAGCAACTTTGCAAACTAGATGTTCCAAAAAGGTGTATTTCTCTCTCTTCCTTTCCCTAGACCTTGCATGACTTCAAGACATCAAATGTTAATGAAAGTTTGCCAGGCTTCAAGGTCTGTGAAAGGGAAGTTAAAAATTCTGCACCATAAAATGGCTCTAAAAATATTCAGTCATTTTGAAATATCAACTGGCTCCAACAGCTCTTCTGCACACAATGCTACAGACACATCAGGCCTTCGTCTCCTAAACATTAGCTGTTCAGAGAGTTTTCCTAGTGGTGACTCTAGGCTCACTGTTCAGCCTCTCTCCTGTGCCGCTGTCCTGAGCATTGCCCAGGGTGATGACTATCCCCAGGGTGAACACGGCCCCACACAGCAGCCCTGCAGGTTCTCAGGAGTGCACTGCGGCCTCACACCATCGCGTTAGCATTAGAGCCTGGCTCCTGCGTCCTGCTCTTCGGTACCTTTTACTGTCCAGGGAGGCAGGGCTCTGCTTGTAAGGTTTCAACTTTTTAGGCATGGCAACACCTAAGTCCCGCTGTGAATGTGGCCCTAAGAGCTCCTGAACAGGAGCGTCGTATTGTCATGCAATGTGAATGAGTTTCTGCTTGCAGGCTACACATGCCTCAAGCAGCCTGAACTGAAGCTTCCTGCTAACGGGCAAATTACTCAAGATGCCAGGTGTAACTCGATTGACTTCTGAAGGATTCCCAAAGAAATACAGTTATCTGCTTGTAGTTTTAAGGTGTGTTTTTTTTCCCCCCTAACAGTTTTCTGGGAGCTGGTTTTCCAGTACTGCAGACACCTTCTTCTGCTCTGAGAAGGGCAATGTACATTCCCCCCAATGAAGGAAACGAAGCTCCCAAATATAATGATTGGGATCGTGACTTCAAGCACAATCTTGAATAAGAAGCAGTGTCTAAAGCGTTCCCATCACTGGAGAAGCCACTGGAGGCTTTGTGACTCAGAGCACCTCTGAGTCATGCGTCATGATCCTCCTGGCTCTCAGGGGATAGTACTTTGCTGCTAGCCTGTATCAACGATGAATTAGGACTTTCCCTCCCGGCATTAGCCATTAGTGAGATGTTTGGACCCCAAAACGCTGGACGTTCCCTGCTGATCTGTGTCACTGGAAGGAAAGCGTGTACAAAGAACGTGACCGTATTCTGCAGTGCCAGATCTAAGGGCTCCATATTTGGCTCAGGTGCGGGCAAAAACTTTATTATTCCTTGTCATGGGCAGGCTGCCTGGCCACACTCTAGCCCTATGAAGTACATTATGAGTCAGACTCAAATTGCTATTTTTGAGTAAGTAAGTGAGTCGAAATAATTCATGTACATGTGAGTTAAAATTCTGCTTAAAAATTACTCTCTGTCTTTGAAGCTTAAACCTTGTGAGATTTACACTATTTGATATTGAATTTCATTTCACTAGGTTCTTGCCAGCTTTTATTGTAAGTGTAGACCCTCATCTTGCAAACCCTTCTGCAAATATCTCCATTGCTGGAGCTGCTAGAACCAGTTGCATATATAAGTGTCATGAAGCCGGACGAGCCAAAGTCTTGCGCCAAACACTGAGGTGCACGATAGTTCTTAAGCAAAAGCTCAAGCAATAAGCCTTCTTCTTCTAGGGATTTTGAAACCAGTTTCTGAATATTGAATTAATTTATCTGCCAGTATGAACTGAGAGGTTTTGGAAAGGTAAAAGGTGCAGGCTTGCGTGTGTTCACTTTGAGAGGAAAAGCACAAAAAGAAAATACTTTTTCATCCATATGAGCTTCTGTAAATTGTATTCTATTCTTAGGAGAGAAAACATAATGTAAAAAAAAAATCTAATAATTTAAACCTTGCAGGAAAAGAGGCAGGAGCAATGGGAACCTCTGAAATGATAAATGTATGAATTTATTCCACTGCCACTGTGGGGTTTTAAATTAGTTTTATTTTTCTTTTATTTCTTGTTGTTGACAAGCTGGATCTTGTTGCTATCCAGTTGTAATGCTTAGAGATAAGAAAATCTTGAAGGTCAAAAATCCTGTTCTTAGTTAGTCTTGTGTAAGGTAATCTCCCTGTGCTTGTGGCAATGTGGAATGAGCCCACGTCACTATGGGTACCTAAATCATGCCTATGCAACGGCAAAATTCGCCATTCCTATCCCCGCCCCTTAAGTTGTTGCAATGAAAAAAAAATGGGGATCTATAAGGAAAACTTCGTGTTTGACGCAAATGACGGGCCGGAGGGAGTAAAGGAAGTGCATTGCGCTGGTGGTCTCACCTCCAGCCCCCTCCCACCACGCAGCGGCAGCAAACTAGTCTGTAGTTGACTCTGTGACCAATGACAGTTTTGCCACTAATGCTCCAAAACACAGACCTGCATGAGATGCAGGAGGAAACAGAGGAAACCAGAATAACTGCCGAGGTCCTGAATGTGGGGGGAGACCCTGAGACCAGACTCAGCTCATCACGCTAGGGGTGCACAGAAGCACAGCAAAGTGATGCTTAAAAAAAAAAAAAAAGTCAACCTTAATTACTGTTTTCCATGTTTCTGTGGGCTCAGTTCCGTGCTCTAATGCTTGCTGGATGTAGCTTTCCTTGACAGTTTTGTAACATCTAAAAGAAAGAAAAGAAAACGAAGAGGAAGCAAAGCGTGCAGGCCTCGATCGTGACGGGCCTACAGCTCTTTGACTGTTAGCGTTTCGCTGTGCTACAGCATGAAAGCTCTTGGTCTCTGCTAACTCATGCTTTGAGTAAACGGGGCTGCAGCACGTACATGAAAGACTTGGAAGAACAGTTTCTCGCGGCTGACAGCACGGCTGTGGCTCAAGACCTGCCTTTTCCTTTATCGCTGGGAGGGGGCTGAAGTCTAACGGTGCATCGCTGTGTTGGACGTCTTAATGCAATCTTATTTTAAGGGGGGAGGGGGAACCCACACAACAAGAAAAGAGTACTACCTAGGAATGGGATCAGGTAGTGCAAACTGCCCGTTTTTCTGATAGCAGGATTTCCTTTTTACTAAAACCTTTCCAGCAGTATGTGTCAGCCAGCTAAACCAGAGGCTTCAGCTACAAGGGTTGGACCTGTATTTTCTAGAAACAGGACTGTACAGTGGAAGTAGGATGAACCAGCTTGTACGTAGTGCCTTGCTGTGGAAGCAGGACTGTCTTTGTATTTCACTGTTGTACAATCAAATTTCAGACTAAGATTCTTTCTTTTACATAGTCGGGGGCTTAATTCAGCCTGGAATAAATGGGCAGTTAACAAAGGGCCAAACTCAGCTTGGATGTTGCTCTAGTTAATTAAAAAGAGTAGCATCACGGCTAAAATTGGCATAGGGCATTTAAGTGACTGCCTTTAGAGGCAGGGAAGAAAACCCTTGCTTAGCTCACTGCATCCAGCTCTTCAAATGCAAATTAACCTGTCAACATCTGCATGTAGCCACAAAGGGTAGCTGCAACAAGGAGATCTAAACAGCCAAAAGAAGGTCTGAAAATGTTTCATTCCAAATAGCTGTTTTCTAAAATAATAATTTCTAGTAAATAAGAATACATTTGAAGTGGTAAACTGAGCATCTGCTACATGAAACAAATGGAGGACAGCATGTGAAAAGAAACATATGTCAAGTATGCACTTCAGATGCATTGACTACTTGCCTCCAAAAAAGCAAATTTAACCAGATTTGCAGCAAACACGGAGTAAAAATCACCTCTGCAGACACAAGAGCAGCGCTGAACAGCGGTAGGCTCTAAGCTCAACCATACCTTTCCCTTCCCGTAGTGGGAGAGAAGGGTTCACTGGGGTTAGTCCATGGTTCGCGGACTCCTTAGGCATGCCAAGCCCAGGTGGCTTTTCTTTGGAGCAAACCATGTCTCTTCACCAGTACCTGAGCAGAGCTAACCAAGTCACCGCCGGAGCCAAATCAGACCAGATTTGGTTCATAGGAGCGATGATACAAAAATGCCCCTGCGCTTTTCTAAAGCATCTTGTACGCCAGCGGAGCCAGCGACATCCATCCTACGACGGCTGCAGCAACGCGTACAGCAGAAAATGAGCGCCGTCGCTGGGAGGGAATTGCTTGTGAATGAATTCCTTCCCCAAATACACTGCAACTCAGGTAAATTGTATTTCAGTGTTTTGCTTAGCTCGTTATCCTCAGAGAAGACGTTTATTGACTTAAGTGAAGATCTTACCTAACAAGTATAGAATAAGGCCCCTCTAGCAGGAAGGAGAAGGAAAGGTTGGATTTCAGCTCTAAAAAAGTAAGCTCTTCTTTCCAACACAGCGTGCAGGAATATTTTGCTCTTGCTTTCATGTAAGCTGGCCGTAAGACAAGGAGATAGCTCTGCCCAACTTCCCGATGGGGGAATAATCCTCTCCCACAAAACCTGGTACCCTCTGCCCATCCGCAGAGGCTCGGCTCCGTTTCAGGCATGCAGCGCTGGTCTCCGTGCTAACAACCACAAAGTGAGGGACGGGCAGAGATGATGGAAGAGAAAAACCCTCCAGAAAATACAAAAACCTGCCAGACACCACTGCCCTTCCCCGAGACAACTTCAGCGATCAGATCGCTTCTCACCCCTTATCAGGGGCTTCTCCTCTTTGCTCTGTTTACGCTTCAATATTTCTTCCCTGATGGGGGAAGTGCAATTACGGAAGCGAATCGGCTCCGTGCTAACAGCAGCGGTGAACTGCCCCGGTAAATAAATAAAATTCCAAGGGTCACATAAATGCAGTGCTAAATTTGAAATACTACAGAACAGGGTTACCCAATGGTGAATTTAGAAAGGAACATACCATTAAAAACATATGAAAGTGGCTACGTATTGATGCTGTATAAATATTTAAAGGGATGCCTCGTGTAAGGGTAGCTTCCAAGCTATACCTAAAATAACGTGTGCGAATGAAAATTAAAAGAATATTTCACCATTCAAACTTGTTTAAGCTGCCATTGAAATGCATTTTTTTTTTATCCCAGCCAGTGAACATTAGTATGGGTAAAGATATTAGACAAATTTCATTTTTGGTGTAATTCTACCAAAGTCAGCAGAGTTATACTGAAGATGATTTTTCTGGCCTTTTAAATAAAATGTAATTTTCTCCATGGGTAGTTATTAAATGCTATTGAGAAGGAGATTGCTGCTGCTGTTGGAAAGGCATTTGGGAGAGGTCATTCCATCCCATGTGAATAACACCAGTGAAAAAAACAGGCGGTTTGTAGTTTTTACAAGTCGAAAAGCCCCTTAGGGCTCTAACTACACCACACATCACTGCCTGGCCCAAAGCTAAGAGCATATGTCTATTCTGAGTTAAGATATTCCAGCTTGACATCCATTCCTACATTACAAGAATTCTCCCTTTGGAAATTTCTTAAAATATTGGAGGAAGCATTGCAGGAGATGTCCATGGGGATGTTTGGTCCCATCTCCATCAAGGAGGACATATTCCCTGAGTGTGATCTGGGTGTCTCAGCTGCTGTACATGGACATTTTGGACCTGGCTAGAGTTTGTGTCCCGCTCACCAGGTGCCCTAAGCACTAGTCGAGAAGCACGTTCCCTACCCTTTCTTTGGACTTGGTCATTCCTGTAGTCTCCTGTGTACGTGGACTATCAGCAGGAAGGGTACAGGGAGTACCCAGCCTCGCACTGCATGCATACCTTCATGACATGACAGCCATTTTCAGGCTGGGGAAGTTTTAGACCAAAAGTTTTCTAATTTCTTGGCATAGAAGTACCCCAAGATTACTGTACAGGAGGGTGTCACTGCTGTCCAGCAGCAGGATGGCCAAGCAACACCTCCTCTCCAAAGGGAACTCAAGGATCTGGATCCTAAGTGTCTGGCATCGCCCCTGGCATGGAGCTGAGCCAGGTACCCAAATTGAGGAGCAGGAGCCAAGACACAGTGCAGTACCTAGCCCTGCTATAGGATGACATAGACAGCTCTCCACCCAGCCCAAAGATTTCCAGACTTGCTCTTTGAAGGTACCTGAGCTTTCTTCTTGCCTTCGCTGTCTAGCTGAGTATTCCGGTTTGCCCCGGCAGAATTGAAAAGGCAGCGCAGCACTTTGTCTGGATCTTGCACAAACAAATTCAAATCTTGACTAAGTGTTGGGGCCAAACTTGGAGAACTACTTGACCATTTTACAAAAAGCCTAACTAGAAGAAAGAAGACTCATGGGATGAAAACAGGGGAACACATGAGACCTCATAATTAACATAACACGCCACAGATGAAATTAAAATGTAAATTAGTATCTCTAAACAGAGTGGTTAAGCTCTATCCCTTGGGACAGTTAAACATGAAATGGGCAAAGGATATATCAGAGGATCTATTCTTACACTTGTAGCATTTGGGGCTAGATTGCAGGTATTTTCTTTCTCTAAGAGCCACAATGCTGAGCTCCAAGAAAGGATTTGTCTGTGTGATGCAGTGAAGCTCAGCAATAATTACCCGTTGTGCTATGTGATGAGCTATCCTTTTGCTTCTTCAGTAGCCCATGCACCTGGACTTTAACTAACACCAAATAATATGCACAGAAAACATTTTTATGTAAGAGGAGGTGAACATCACTAAAAATCAGAGAGTCTTTGTATGGCATGCCAAACTGCTGAAGCGAAAAAATGTCTTCAGTGAAAGGGCTCAGATGTGAGCATGTTTCAGTGCACAGCTCCAGGAAAAACTCTGATAATAAATGTGAGCTTGTTATCGTTGCTTTTCAGTGGGAAGTAAAGCCGGAAGCAGGGTCGTGCTGGCTAATTGAAGCTTACATTTTCATTCAAGCACTGCATTTTAATTATAAACTGGTGACACAAGTGTCACTTAGTTCTTATCCTGTTTTAAGTGTGCATATATATAAAAATATTTTCAGTTATTAATTTATTCTTGTGGCCTTGTTCATTATTCTACATTATGTCTACCAGGCACGTGTCTAATAACATGTTTGAGACATGCTAATTCTTATGCCTCTTTTTAATACAGGGCTTACACACACATTTCAGGCTGAACAGTGTGCCAGTTGGCCAGCAAGCCAGGTGCACATTAATGCTGTAAAATCAGCATTAGTAACTGTGTACCCATATTCTGGCCAGCTGCAAACACTTGCACAGCCCTCCCAGGGCAGAGTGTACATGCCAGAAAAAGGGATAACCTGTGGGAATTGCTGCATTCAGAGATGCAGCCTGCAGACCCCGACAACGAGGTCCTGGCATCCCAGGTCTGGCCCCGACTCAGAAACGTTCACCCTCTGCCTGACTTCTGCATCCGAGCAGTTCCTCTGATTCTGCAGTCAAGTGTGTGTTGACTTTTTGCAGGACGAAGGCCCAGGGTAAGATTTGGAATTCAGGTGGAAAATTTCTGGCCTGTATTTCCTTCTCTACGGGAGACTCTCCCAAGACTGTCTCCAGCTAGAACGCTGCCATTTTTATTCAGAAATGTAAATAAAAGAAATAAAAGGTCATTGGGAATGGGCTACCAAGAAACACAAAAAGTCATTAAAATAAGAACAAGACTACAAATAAAAACAAGGGGAATATTTCTAGAAAACAAGTTATGAAGGTAATCTTTTTCAAGACCATTGAATGGAATTGGGTAGCTATTTTTTTTCCTCTTAATTTGCTATCCACCTATAAAGTGGTTCTATTCCAATAAGCACTACCATAGTGGGACATTGCAAATGAGTCGTTTGACTGGTTATAATTAGAAGTGATATTCTGAATGCAGCACCTTGTAGTACTCTTAAATACTATACACTTTATTTCAGAGCTGGCATCTTTAAGGATCTCAAAGCATCTCCAAAACTATCTGCATTTGCCAGTGCTAAAGTCAAGGACAGCAATATAGCAAAATGTGCACAGCAAAGGAGAAATGCTCAGCAGTCACTGAAGAAAGCCTTAAAGTCTACTGAGAAAAACCCCAGGATGTTTAATCTTATGATTAGCAGATAGAGGCATAGTCTCAAATAAATATTTTGGGAACACCTAAGTAACTCAGAAAACCAAATTCTGTCGGCTCCCAATGCAACATAAGCTTCAAAGACATAAACCAATTCTGGAATAATATTTAGCGTTCACAAGCTACACTCTTTGAAAAGATCTCCCATCATCTCAAAGGATCTTTTGTTGACAGGCATAAATGTCCTTTAGCAGTACACAGAGCCAGGTGGATGTGCGCCAGCTCTGATCCAAGTCCAGGGTGGTCACATCTAAGCAGCACTAAGACCAAGGCCAATAAATTCAGCCTCCTGTCAGGTTTTATTAGCTGGGTGCATATACGTAGAGTGGCGCCTGGACGGGGACCGCTTGCCTCCCACCACGTGGTTGGAAGTATGAGCTTGAGTCTGTCTGCAAAGAGCACACTCACGTACCCCAAATTCCTGCAACAGCAAACAACTGCTCTGCTGCTTATCTGCAGGTAAGGTTAACCACCTAACGGGCTAGGAGTAGAAACCATAGTTTTGAGGAAGACATTTTCAGACTGTTACTTAGATCCCTGGGCTGTTTTAGTGTAGCAAGGGTAGCTCTGCTTGATACTGACATTTTCCAGCAGTTCTCATAATAAAACCCCATTTCAGTTCTTTGTGCTGTTGTCAAGCTCTAATTGTACAGAACAAACGGTTGGAAGTTGGCTGGCTGGATGTCAGGTTGGCAAGGTGGGAGCAGAGGAGTTTAAGTTTGGAAAGAAACAGAAGAGTCTAGGAGGGAAAGACCACTCTCCCTCTCCATCTTGCAACAGAAACCAAATTTCTGAAGTCTGGGGATTTTGCATGCCAACAAATAACCCACAGGCAATGTTTCCTATTCTCCATCAGGAGAGGCATACTCAGACAATAACAATTATTTTAGGCAATATTTCGGGCTGTTTACAGGGTTTAAACCCTGTTTATGAGTTATGGGTATAAATGTGATGCCACACTATGCAAATTTCTGTTTCACCAGTTTGCTAAAAACAAACTAACATGCAAAGGACCCAACTGTAACCAATTTTGCATTTAAAAAGCACGCAAAAGACTAGATGATCTACTGGGCAAAGACAATTAAAGCACACTATTGCCATTAGCAAATGATGTACAAGGGAATATTACTAACCTTCATGTCTGGCTACCTTTGAAAACTCAGCCTAAACAATCACAAGGTCTTTCAGCTTCAATGAGTTTGCTGTTTCATTAGCCTGTGGGTGTCTGCATGCTGGGAGCTGAGTTTTTTTAAAAAAATACCATGGCGATTCTTATAAAGAATTATCCACAGTGTGTTGATAATAGTGATCACTGATTTTCAGTGAGACACAAGATAGATACGTGCAGCTGTAAGATAGGTATATACAATAAACTGCATTTTAGATTTGATTACATTTAGGCATTATCCTATTTCAAGTTATAATTATGACATGTCATGGTTTCTATTTAATGCCTTACAGCAACAATACATAAACTAATGTCTCTGGGAAGCAAGTAAGATGCAACAACAACCCCAACACTGTTGAATACTATATTTGTGGACAAGAGAAAATGTTCAATCATCCATATTCTATCCCAAATTGTATTATTTAAAATGTATAAATGGGAGAAAACTGATCCGAGACCTCTGGTAGAAAATTGGCAGTGACTTAAGACGAGTTATTAACTAAATCTGAAAAAAGCTGGAACATAAATGAGGATGGTAACTCCTCACTGAACTGGGTACCTCTTCCCGTTGAGTGGGAGATGCTTGTCACTTCTGAATATCCCTGAAATATTTGGCATTATCAAGCTAATGGGATTGGCTAAGTGAGATGCTTTCAAAGGGCATAACTAAATGGCACGGCTCCAAAACAGCAATTAAAAGGAGGAATGCTTGAAAAAGAACAATGAAAGAGGTTAATTTGTATCAGGGCCTGGCAATCTGCACAGGAAATACTATAATTGCATGTAGCACTTCTCCTTTGTCCACCTCTCACTATCATGACAGCATGTTTATAATCACTGTACCTATATATATGAAGTTTGACAGTAAGTGACTCATTTCTGCTGAAGAAGAATTTACAGTACTCTTGGCAAAGTAAACAGGAGCCCAGATAAACACACAAGAAACAAAGTAAAACAGGTAGGGAAAATGAGAGCCCAAATCTCTTCTCTTTTAACAAGTGTATGATTATATATATTTTTGGTTAGCAGGAGGGCACAGAGATGCTTGAGAGTTAAGAGGAGAAATAAAAACCCTGGATTTCTACCTGGGGCAGTATCTACCGGTTTGCTAAAGAAAGACTCCTGCACAGTGCTGAAAAGCTAATTTAGAAGGTACCTTTTTAACAGAAGCGAAGTTACAGCGTTTCAGGGGGGAGGAAAAGAGAACGAGAACAAAGCCGTTCGGACTACAATGCACCAGGAGAAGGAAGAGAAGGAAGGGCTGGACTAGCTGCCAGGCTAAATCAAGAACAGCTTCAATGATTCGACTCACTTGGACCCACAGCATGCAACAGCTGGCAAGAAAGCCCCCAGATGTGAAGGGAGAGGGAGCTGAAGCCTGCCTAGGCCAGGCCATCCATCCTGCAGGCAGTTTGCCCTGAGGCTTGCTATTTCGAGAGATTAGAGAGGCCACATATCATTAATATTATAATAAATCCCAAGATAGAAAGAGTCACAGTCTCCAATTTCACTCTGGTCCCCAGCACCTCTTTTGCCGCCTGCCCCCCACGCACATGGCAAAAATACGCACTTGCACATGCAGAACATCATTCTGAAAGAAAAAATAAATAAACCATCTCTCACCCTAAAATTCCTAAGGTAAAATGAACAAACAGATATACTTTGGGAATGGAGATGAACAAATAAAGAGCGTAACTATCTGGAAAGAGAAGAGAGAAGACAAAATGCACTGTAATTTAATTGATCAAAATATGCCGATGAACTCAGACACCTTAGAGCAAGGTAGAAAATCGAGAGAAGCCCTGTGTGGCACTAGAGCTGTCTACTGAAAACATCCTTTTGTTCTGAAGTCATAAATGTGTATCACTGTTGCAGACGTATGGGCAGTTGTGCATTTATCCTGTTTATTTTACTACTCCTTTGCATCCTGCCTTGCCATCTGTTGGTAAGAATTTGGACGCTGAACCATAAGACTGCAATATAATAAATACCAGTAAATAGAAATCTAAAATGAAGATAACCATGAAGTTATGATTTGAAGTGGGATGAGTTTTTTCAGTATGACAAAAATGTTAGAAAGTACAATTTATTTCATGAGATGATTCTTGGCTCAGAAACGAGGGACTAGCAGGAAAAGGTCCAACTGAAGGGACAGATCTACGATCCCTTCACTTATATTGGCTTCATACTGGCATAATTCCACTGACTTCCTAGAAAGCAGTTTAAATTTATGGACATGGAGAATCAGACTTAATCCTGTCCCTCAAGGAAGACATGCTTAAAAACAAAATTATGTGTGTATAAAACACAAGTGGCAAGTAAAATGCTTCAAAAAGAGTTAAACTAGTGTTCATAAAACTTCACCGAGCAGGGCGGTCCTGTTGCCACCTCCCAGTTTCTCCACATTTTCTCTTCATTATTACTGCGGAGGAAAGCAGATGGGAAGGAAGCAGAGTTATCCCTACTATTCAGGGACAGATGAAGTAACTTGCCCAACATCACGCAGGGAAGCTAGCAAAGCCCAGACCTACAAGCCCATCCTCCTTCTCCATCCCCCTCTCCATTTCCATCAGGAGATGCAGAAGTTACTGCTCTGCTCTTTGATACACCAAACCACACAGACTCCTGCATGCCTAGAAGTGTTATATCAGACTTCACATTTCTCTTACTATGCAAGAACTCCTGTTGGGTCAAAAGAATTATAAAAGGACATGAACACACTGGTCTCACCTAATTTTCCCCCTTTTTATTGTCCTGTTTCTGTAAAGGTACCCATGGCTCCTGCGTGAAGGAAAGATACCTCGGCATGTTGGCCTGCTTTACCCGTGTGCAGTCGAGAGGGCGAGAAGGCAGAGCAAGCCCTGAAGAGGTGCAACAGCTGCCACCTCCTGCCAGCATCTAGTAAAGGTAGTAAAAAGCGCGGCAGAGGGGTCAGTTAGACTTGGTGGTGGCAGCTGGAAGGAGCCCAGCGACTGCATTACTTTACGAAGGTCACTTAGGACCCCGAAATGACTTGCTATGGCGACACAGAGCACCACAAACGCCATCTGCCAACCCTCCACCGTTCCCAGTATGATTAGAATAAGAAGTTACTACAGCAGCCCAGCCACAGCTCCCCTATTTGTATAACCCATTGCATCCGTGACTCCTTTCACAAGACATTTCTGAAACACTTAAGTAAAATGAGTATCATCCACATTGTATCTTGCACAGATGAAAAAGCTCTACAGCTGGATTACAAATATGCTTTCATTGGCTTATAGCCTTCAGGGAGTATCAGCAATGCACCGAACATCCTTGGGTTCCAAGTTTTGCACTGGGATATCTGACACGCCGAAAGCCATGGGGGAGGGGGGGACAAAACCCAGCATGTGCAGCCTGATAGCTCCCTACTGGCTATATAGTAGATCAAGTTCAAGAGAGCAAATTAATTCATTAAAGCAACATATATTCAGTCAATTAGCTTCAGATCCATGTTTCATATAACATCACAGGAGGAATGGATGCTTTGTTAAATCGATACAGTCACTTCAGAGCCTCTGTTCAAAGAGATGCATTTAAGAGATTCATGCTTTTTTTAGAAGAGAATAGATCTATCTCTTAGCCCACCTTATGCTGACAATTCCTCCAACACAAATTTTTTTTGGTATTTTAAAATATGCTATACTACGGACATCCCTTTGAAGAGACTGAACTCTGCTTCCCTAAAGGTTGCTCCAAGCTCAGAACCTGGCAAACACAATGCTTCAGAAAGAAAAATAAACCTTAAAAGGCTCTCAGAATCCCTGCCACCGATTTCTGACAAAACTCTGCTGCTTCAAACACCATTACCAAGATGACTTCGGAGCTGCCAGACTTGCGTTTAGCAACGCGCAGCAGAGCACGAGCGCTTTCGCACCAGCATCTGCTTTCCAAAGAGATGGAAAGGGGAAAGAAGGTATGGCAAGAACGCCGACGAAAACACGGGCTGAACCTCCCGAAAGTCTCTCTCAAATGTGTTTGAACTTGTTTTGAAAGAGCTGTGGATAAAAGTTCACCCTTCAAGGCCTCTGATACACATACAAGATACATATATATTCTCCAGGAAATAGGTGACAGCATACAGAGAGAGAGTTTTGCGTAGCAGAGGCGCTTGGTTGCGCGTTCGCCACGTGCAGCTACCTCGGTCACAGCGCCAGTACGGGCTCACGTGCCTGTAAAGCCTGTGCTGGCCACCTGCCTCGTCGTGTAAGCCACCTCCTTGCACCAGTGGCCTCCGAGTTAGGCCATGCCTGATACTAAAGTGATACAACATTTGTTGTTAAGCAAACAAAAATTTGGCAATAGCATTTGAAAATAAAGTCTGTATTGTATTTAACTTATAGCAAACAGTGCTGGTGCTAGGACTTGATAACATTGCTTCAAGCATGCGGAAGAATACCCATTCTTCTTGGATGAACCATGGATTTGCAGCACTGATGGACGGCAGCCTTCCTCTACCTGCTTGCCTCAAACAGTTTGTATGAGCATTTCAAGAGTATCCACGGAAGCAGAGCATGCGCATGCTGCAATACCCACGTTTGTGGATGTTCATCCAAGCCAGAAGACTTGCAAATAATTGTGCAAACTTGCATTTGTGCAAGTTTTTGAGTCATAAATGATTTATTCGACCCTTCCTCCAGATTATAAATGTTTCGGTTACCGAGTCAGGAAGGATAAATGGTTCCACGTGAATTAAATAACCAATTGCGCCACTTGAGAAGTAAAGAGCAAACGGGGAATATTGAAAGCAGCAGACACAGTAGGTTCAAAGGGATTCATATGCTGAAGTGTTTAATAAAATACTCTTCGAATAAATTCAAATTGCAAGTACATTACTTGAGTTCATATTGATGTCACAGGGCCTGCAGAGCTCTCCATTAAAGAAATAACTTCAGCATGCTAGTTCTGGAAGAGGAAGCGGTTTCAGCGGATAAAGTGATATTTTAAAAATTACTTTTTTTTAGATAAGTATTTGGTACATGTGTTTAATAGCAGTTTCTCCTTACGAGTAGGAGTCTACAAAGCTTACATAGCTGGACAGTTACCGTTTACATTACTGCATACACGAATAGGGGCCACTAAAAAGTTACAGCGGGGCTTAGTCTGCCCGTATCAGGCTAGTGTGAGCACTAAGGGGCTATTTTAAGAGACGGCGTTATTCTTCGCAGTGTTTGCAAGACTCTGTTCAGCCTCTTGACATTGATGCACAGCGAGGGACAACGACCGCGGCGCGGCTGCGGACGCAGGACCTGCTGTTGCTCCAAGTGGGGCCGATTTGCTCCTCTTACTAATCTGGCTTGGACGGGGTGGAGATGCAGAGGCTGGGATGGCGGTACCGGGACTTCACGAGAAACTTCTCACAAGCCTCACGGTCTCAAAACTGCAGCCGGTGTAGATTTGCTGGGGCCCTGGAAACCCCGGAGACCTTTGCCAGAGAGCCTCTGGGCCACCTGAGCTGCAGCACGGAGGACCAGCTCGGCTGCCGCTACATGCACACCCACACTGAGGCCTCTTCTCAACTGTTTGCTACCTAAGGCGATTGCCTTAAACGTAGGTTTTAAATCCGTGCAGAAAGACTGCTATTGCTTAAAATCATCTACGACCCAAGGAGCATCCTACTTCCACCTTTGGCAAACACAGGAAAAGAACAGAACGGGGATTTTGCAGGCAAGTGTTTGAGCAATGTGTCATTAATGCTGCTCCGCGAGTGACTAAGCTCCATAGTAGCGTTGACTAGTAGTACTGAAACGTGATTTTGTCCCCAAGATAACTGCAGCTCCAAGCAAAGAGAATGTGCTGGATCCCTAAGCCGTATCCCTCCAGCTAGCATTACAACGCTAATTTATCATAAAGCGTTACCTCCAGGAAGGAAAACAGGAAAGCATTGAGAAATGCCTAGGAGTTCAGTGAGAAAGCTACCTTTTCTCCACTCTGTTTCAGCAAATTCATTTGAAATCTAGGAATTCAGGGACACTGAACAGGTGACACTTCAAAATCAAGAATATTGATTTGTACTGATAGAGTTTAAAAACACTTTAATGGAAAATTTCAGCTGACCTGAAATTTACTCGGTGCAGTGCTTTATTCATCGATAGCAATTTAAGAGGCTGTTCAAGAAATTTCCAGCTTTTGCACATTTGCGTCTTAGATCTGTCTGTTTTGAGATAAGAGTGAAATGGTGCTTAAGACCATAACAATAAATTAAGTCGGCTTTTATAATTACTATTCCAAAACACAAAAAGAGTTCTAAAAATAGGTTTCAAGCCAGACTATTTAAGCTGTATATAAAATTTTGTAAGTGAAATTACTTTCTTGCTGTATATCTCATCAGAGTTGCAAGCATTACGGTATGATTTCATTAAAAGAACCGTCCATTCGGAAACAGGCAAGGGTTTGTTTTTCTAAATTTTCTCCTAGAAATGATTTCATTATTTGATAAAACAAAGCAACTTTTCAATGTTGAAAGCAAAGTGCCATGATAAGGTTTAAAGCATTAGTAATTTCATGTATCTATATATTTTATTTTATAAAGACAGGGCATACTGAAAATCTAGGAAAGAATGTAATCTCTTTTTCTCATACCTGGGAACAAAGGATAGTTTTCTCAAATCATTCGTTCTTAGCATATATTTGACAAATGACTTCAAAATTTTAAACTTTGGTTATGAGCATTTGAATTTTGAGGAGAATCAGCTGGCGCTGGTTAGACGGGGCAGGATTTTTGTTCCCCAAATGGATGAAGGTTCAAGTTCCACCCGCACACGACTGATATGGGCAACTTCTCCACGAATACCCTGGCTAATAAAATGTGCTCCGAAAGGCACAGGCACAGCCACAGTGCAAGCAATGGGAATGGAAACTCGTGAGCGTTGCTGGGCACTGCTGGCAATACTTGCCCATCTCTCAAGACTTTAGTGATGTCTTTTTCTTTCTTTCTTTCTTTCTCTCTCTCTCTCTCTCTCTTTTTTTTTTTTTTTTAACATAAAGTCCTGACTTAAGCCCCGTTGAAATTCAGGAAAAAATTCCACCAGTTTTAGTTAAAGCTGAATCGCAGGAGATTCCTAGAAGACCAAGCAGAAATCCTGATGTCGCGCAACTTGGGGATTTCTCCTAGATATGATAGGCCTAGTCTGGCAGAACATGCTCAGCAACTCCTGGAAGATGCAAACAAAACATTGAAAACTGAGGCTGAAGACACTAGAACAAGCTTAGCAAAGACCACGAGATTTGCTCCAAGTGGAGGGCGCTCAGCATCTCTCCGGAAACTCAGCAGCTGTCGAGATTCAACCCACATTTCCCCGGTGCCATAAAACGCCCATACCAAGAGTTAGGTTTCTTTTAGGAGTTATAAAGCTAAGCACTATTATTGCGAGGAAACCTTCACATTTCAGCAATCCTTTCTCCCTCTGTCTAAAAATATTTTCTTGTCCAACAGCCGTCCTGTGCATGCATACTGCTACTTGGTAGCAAATACGGTATTTTAAGAGAAAGAGGATTGTTGCACTGCAGCCTTAAAGAGGATCAGGTTTGAACAGAGGTGAGGACGAGGTGCTTCTAGCGTACTACAGCCTTTTCTGAAGAGGTGAAAAAAATAACTCGGAATATAAACGCTAGTCGCCGAACTACAGCCGGACTCGCCCGGGCTGAGCTGTCTGCCAGCTCGGATAACCCAGGCAACCAGGTTTGCAAAGTTCACGCGTGCTAAGTTGCGCGGGTGGCGTTAGGTGCGCAGAGGCTGATACGCCAAGTGCATTATCAGAGGGGGGAGACGGGCGGCAGCAGACCCGCCCGGCGAGAGCCGGCAAGGCGCCCGGCGCCCGGCTTCGCGGCGAGCCCTGCCCTCCCCCGCAGCACCGGGGCCCTCCGCCGCCGCGCTCCGGGCTGCCAGATGTTGTCCCGGCCTGGGGCCGTGCCAGCCCCCCCGCCCCGGGCCGGTCCCACCCCCAGGTCCCCCCCGCAGCCCCGGGGGGAGCGGCGCGGCCGGACCGGCGGCGCCGGGCGCTCGGCGCGCTGCAGCCCCGAGCCCGCACGGACGCGCCGCACCCCGGCAGCCCCCCCCAGCCCGCGACCCCCCCCCCCTTCCCCGGGGCCCACGCCCGCCCCCTCCGCCCGTCCCGCCGCCCCAGAGCCTGCAGGACCCCCGCAGCCCCCGGCCGGGCTCGGCAGCCCGCCCGTCCGTTCCCATAGCAATCCCGGAGATGCCGGTTGCCACGGCAACACCATCCTCCTCCTCCTCCTCCTCCTCCTCGGCCGCGCCGGAGACGAGGCGCCGGCTGCAGCGGGCTCAGCCCGGCCCGGCCCGGCCCGGCCCGGCCCGGCCCGGAGCCGCCAAGTTACTTTCTCCCGGCGCCGCCGCGGTACCTTCGAGGCAGCAGATCCGCCAGAGCCCCGAGTGCGTGAGGTCCCCCCGCGCCCGCCGCGGCGGCCCCTGCGCCTCGTCGGCCGTGATGTTGGTGCCGTTGCAGATGTGGGCGCTGGAGTAGAGCCAGTAGTCGGTGCCGATGGCGATGGCCATGAGGCTGAAGGCGGCGAAGGCGCCCACCGTGGTCAGCAGCATCTGGACGCCGCGGTCACACCACACCATGGTGCTTCATAGTCCCCCCGCGCGGGCGCGGGGGCCGCAACGACACCGCCCGGCCAGCGCCGCCGCCGCCGCCGCCGCGGGGCCGGGCTCCGCCGCCGGCCGCGCCCCGCTCCGCCCCGCGCCGCGCCCGGGGCCGCCCCCGCGGAGCCTCCGCGCCGCCGCCCGCGCGCGCCTCTCCGCGCCCGCCCCCCGCGCCCGCCCCGCCCCGCCGCCGCCGCCGAGCCCCCCGCGGAGCGCGCACGGCGTGGGGGGGGGGGGGGGGGGGCGGCAGCTTGTGCGCGGCTTCCCGGACACGTGCGCCGCAGCAGCGCGGCCGGGAGCGCGGGGGCGGAAGGGTGCTGCGGCCCCGGCCCGAAGGTGCCCGGCGCCGGCGGGGGAGCCGCCGCGGTTTCCTCCCGCAGCCTCGCTCCGCGCTTCCCTGCGGAAGACGGTTGCGGGCCGGGAACGCGCGTTTCCCCGCCGGGCCGCCCCGCGGGCGCCTCCGCGGCCGCTGCCCAGCTTGCTCGCGAAGCCGCATGTTTGCGCGGTGTGGCCGAGGCCCAGCTCCGCGGCCCGCAGCGCCCCGCGGACCCCGGGAGCGCGGCGGCCGCGCGGCTGCCGAGGCTTAGCTGTGGTTCCCTCCTGCAGCCTTGCTCAGCGAGTCGCTACGGAAGAAGGTTGCGGGCACGTGTTTGGACTGCTGGGTTCCTTTTGTCTGGAAAGAGATGGAGGGGAACCAACACCCTGAAAATATTTCCGCATGGGAAACCAGCTAAATTTTTAGCATGCCATGCTCCCTTCCACCCCGGCTCTCGTCTGCGCGGGTTAACAAGTCGGTCCTGCCTCTGCCTCGTCTGAGTGACAAGTCAGATGAATGGGAAGCCTTGCGGAGCGGCCAACGCGTTCGTGCGGCGTGAACGTGGCAGCGTGAACGTGGCAGCACTCCGCTTCCGTGCGCGCGCGTTAGCGAGTGGGAGGACGAGAGCTACAAACCCCGAGAAATAACCGCGCTCCTGCCGCGCAGCGCGGGGGTGGCTGCAGGTGCTTTGCCGCCTCCGTCGCTCGGCATACGAGCGCAGACGTGCGGTTCGCTTGCTGGTCCTTCTCCTGAAAACAATGAGAGCAAAAAAAGCAAATAACAATTAAAAGCTGATCTTTATTTCACAAAAGCCTTGACTTCTGCAAGGTGCTCGGACATGAAGCCCATAAACATGGAAGAGTTCCAAAGTGGGATGTTAGATTTAAGTATATAAATTATGCTTTACTTTTCAGTTGTAGTTTATAGATCTAACAGTGGCTTTGCAAAATCACCCTCTAAATTAATGTCACCATTAGGGACGGCAGAATGAAGCCAGGTAAACTCTAAAGCAGATTGAAGCCTCATTCAGAAAAACTGAATTGAGCATTTAAGTTTAATGAGGTTCAAAAACTTCTAATTTAAAATATATATTTGTACCTCTGTGCTTTGGGGGTTTGGACAGAGTGAGAAAATGAGCTTCTCTCTTGCTGCTTCAGTATCTATTTCCATAGATTTTTAAACCTATCAAGTCTTCATTAATATTATTTATTTGTATTGCTGTATTGCCTAGGAGAGCTGCTCACGGGCCAGCGTTCTGCAGCAAGTGCCAGGGTACGTGTTCGGGGAGCTGTAGCCAGGGGCAGCCTTCCTCCCCGGCACGGAAACCTCCTCCCACAGCGCTGCCCGTCCGGCCGTGCAGCAAGAGAAGCAAAGAGGGGAGATGAGGCTGGTGGGTTCCTGCAGCCGGTCTCCCGCAGCCGCGAGGAGCCCAGCAGCCGCAGGGCACCGCCGCTCCCCGCGGCCTGCGAATGAGAAACCCTGCAGCACCTCTCCCGCTCAGAGAAGGTACATTAACCAAATTCACTAATGAAACCCCATATCCAAAACGCCACCTTTAACAGGAGAGTCTTACTCCTCCCCCCATCGCCACCTCCCTGGGTTTTTGCAGAGAAAACGGCTGTGCCTGCTGGCCTACGAGGAGTCACTCTGGCTCACGAAGGGTTACAGAGACGCAGCCAAGGCAGACAATCATTTTCTGCCCAAGCTATCTTTTTTAGTTTAAAAATGTTCTCTATTCTTTTGAAATGCATGAAGTAGATTGTGGGAGAGCTAATATTATATTCCACTACTGAAAGCTGGTGGAGTATTTTACATTGATGTCTGGCTCTAGTGATTTTCTAAGGATTTTGAATTCATTAAATTCAACCATTGAATAATCTCCATTCGTGGCGGAAGGAAGGCAAAAGTGCTTATGCTCCTCAGTAGCAAAAAAGCATGTAGTCTTTTCTTAAGTGCAAAAGCTATCTGACCATTATGTGCAGTAAGGTTGCCCATTATGAAACCTTTGATCTGTGGACTTCGCTTATGATACAGCCTTATAATATTGGCATTGAATTTAGCAATAAAAGAGCCTTTTCCAGGGTGTTTTGCACTGCAGCAGCATCCCACATCCGCAACCAGAATTAAGACCCGATTGTTCAAAGCCCTAACCCGATGCGGAGGCTCACGACACTCAGAGGAGAGAGCCCCACATCTTCATGCTCTAATTCAGCGTGCCAGGCCGTGCAGCGCAAGGGCGGGTGTCCAAAGCCAGAAATACATTTTTTTTAAACACTGGAAAAGCAGAAACTTGAAACAGAATTGTTTCGATTCCTTGGTGTTGCTGTTCAAAGCTTTAAATGTAATCCTCTGCCTGATCATTTTATTCCTGAACTGAGTAATGGTTACTCTGGAGATAAAACTTTGGTTTGAACGGAATTTAGTGAGAGCTGTCACTGATGAAGTCTTGCCCCAGAGACACCACTGGTATCAGAAAAATAACAAAAATGGCAAGATTTTACCATTTAGGATTGCTGCTTCTGTTGGTAAGTGCCAAATGCATTGACACAGCATTTAGTTTCAGAGGGTATTGCATTAAGCTTTTTTTTAATCTAACATCTAGAAAAATAATCGTAGAATTTTGCTAAAAGAAACTGTTGGAGATTGTTCCAGAAAAATTCAAGAAAGTTCTTTCTCAGGATGAAAATAATCAATTAAATGGAGCTTTTGATGTAGACACAGTCTAACCAGCATCAAAGCCTCAAATAGCTATTTCATCCTGCCTTGTCCTTTCTCAGTTTTCAGCTCTATGGATGTGAGAATGAGTTTTAACATCTAGGAATGTCCTGAAGCTCTATGTACACCGATATAATTGACTGTTGGCATCTCCTATGGGTCTTGATTTCTTTCCTACCTAATTTGATGCTAATAGTAGGAAATAAATCATGCTTAATCATTTAATTCAGATTATACTGTATATGAAGAACAGGAGAAATGTTTCATATAGTTTATGCAGTGTCAAATGGTTTCCTCCTCACACAGAATGACGGTGGGATTCAGCTCAACATACAATTTTAGCAGTAGAGCTTCACAGGTACAAAACCTTGCAGGCATAAGGAACATGGCAGAAGGTATCAGTCTTGTCACAGGTACTGTTAAGTAGGACTATTAAAGTTATTTATGAAACTCTGTTCCTCTATGCTTTGGTTCAAATCATGGTAATGTGCTACCTGCTGAATGATGTTAGCAGACCTTTGCGAAGCTGGGTCCAAATGACTTGCCAAGCTCGTAGAGAAAGTCTGTGGCAAAATAAATGCTGAACTTACTTCTTCTGAAGCCTGGTATGATGCCTGACCCACAAACCCATCTATTCCTTGCATTATTATTCGTTAAATATTTTAATGATGTAGTGCCTTTCATCTCAGAGGACCCAGCGCTGTTCGGAGGACCCCCTTCCGCCAGCCTGGAGAGCTTGACAGACAAGTCGCCATCAGATTTCGCAGCAATTTAGTCTAGCAAAAAGTGAACTTGAATTATGTTTGAGGAGCTAAAAGGCAGAATTTCTTCTTTTCTCCTATAAGAGCTCATCTGAAGTCAGCACAAACGGTTTCAGATTGTCCCTCAGAGCTGAAGAAACAATCATCTTAAAGGTAAAATATTGTCATTCACTTGCCATTTGATGGCACCAGTTTGGCCTTGATTCTATTACTCCTTTCAATATATTAAATATTCTTTGGCTTAGTCACTGGAAGCAAAGCAACACAACTGCTTTCTAATAAATAAAATGTGCTCAGAATCAACTCTGAAGCTTTCAAGATAACTCCATTTCAAGTTTGCCAAGAAGCCAGATGCTGCTATTGGAAACGTAGCTGCCATGGTTTGTCATCTGAGCCTAGAAATTGATATCCAAGAATGATATGATGAGACAGACTTGATGACAGCCCTGCTCTTTCTATAAATAATTTGAAGAAAACATTTTTCTTTTCAAAAAAAGTGAAAAATCTCTCTGCTAGAGACTTACACAGCAAACCAGAAAATTAAAAAGGATAGACGTGCTGTGTTTGAATAGAGCCATCAAAAGAACACACAATATACACAATTTATATAAAAATATACAGCTGATTTCCATATTTTACACTGTATTGGCTATGCTTTTCCCACAATATCTATAGTTATGAAAGTCATTATCTTTTTGACGATGGAGAAATGGCATGTTATTCATTCGATCATGTCAAATGTCAAAGCAAATTACGAATACTTATCCTTCAAATACTTACCCTTCCTGGTAAGATATTAAATATCAATAGAATTCACATTCAGCTACAGAATGAACTAATATTGCCCCCATCTCACAAATCTAAAGTTCACTGTGCCTATTATCTGTTACACAATTTCTTCTCTCAAGTCCTACCTCTTGTCCACATATTAAAGCCTGGAAAATTCATTACAGTGTTAAATGCCACCCTGAAGATTTTCTGGAGTATGAGTTAAAACTATGATTGGGATTTGCTCGTGAGATGTTCAGAGGGGAATTAAAAAGGGAGCAGGAGAAAGAAGAGGGGGTTAATAGGGCTAGAGCCGTAGTTTTGCAGGACATTTCACCGGACTTAAAGACGCCGTGTCCTGATGAGACTCGATGGGAAGTTTCTAGCACAACAGACCTGCTTGAAGCGCAGTGAAAAACTCATTATCTTTTTGGCGAGGGAGAAATGGATGTGCCGACCGAGGCTTAGCCCAGGCGAGGCACTACCGGCACGAGCTGCGTTCGTTCTCAGTGCAGCGCCCGGAGGGAAATGAGAACCACTGGTTGTTCTTCCTTGGGAATACGCTGGAGGAGGGTACTCTGCGGAAGGAAAAAAAATCGCATTTTAGGCTCTCGCGTTCCACCCAGTCTCAGTCAGCTCTGAGCAATATTTATGCACCTGTAAACACCCCAGCAACAGGCTATTTATACTATACAAATAAACACACTCGCAGATACTCCACGCAAACCTACATGAACTTCAGACAGACGAGAAGCTGAACTAGGAAGTAGGATGTCATCGTGACTGATTACACTTCTAAGGTCTCTCCTGGAGCACGCGTGTTCCTACGCGCATCCTGCTCATCACTGCCGGCATCCCAGAGAACCAATTCCTAATCAGGCCACAAACAAAGAAACATTAGTGTCTGTAATGGCCTAAAAAACCAAAAACAAACAAAACAAAAACAAAAACCCCCGTTTTGAACAACTGTTCCTTCTGCTCAGAGCTCAGGGGGCGCGTGCCGGAGCGGAGCACGGAGCACGACGCAGAGCAGCACAGCGAAGCTTGCTGAAGTCACGGAAGTGTAAAATGAGGCAGTCTGCCGGGGAGCTTATTGCCTCCAAAACCAATGCTGTCACCCGGTGCACCCAGAGGGTGGGGAGAATCGCTCCCGACCAAGGAAAGGGGATTGCTTGCTGCACTTAGATTGCATTTCAATCTGAAAAGAGGGTCTTTGGAGGAAACGTTAGGATGGGGATTGAGAGAGACAGGTTTTTAGGGTAAGTCTTAAATATTTAGGTCAATCATGATAATATTCTACGCCAAATTTATCTCCTGATCTGCCTAAAGTAACTTCCTGAGATCGAGATCAATTTTGAGCAGGAATTCTGTTGCCTAGTGAAAAGATTTTCTTACTAGAATTTCAGCCAATTACTCACCGGAGATGTGTTCTTTAGGGAGCACGCTCCTGTAGCTCACTTTGAAAAGTTTATAAACACTCAGTCTGTTAAGAGAGGAAATTGGAAGGTAAAATTAAAGCTAGCCGTTATTTCTAAGAGGTTAATGATCAAGCAAGCACCCAAAAGAGCAAGCTTGTCTAATCTTCCCTGTGCTCTGGTTCTTTCGCTTCTGCAAAACAGACCAGGAAACTCAGATCAACCTGAAGAATGATCCTCAGCACATGTTCAACCTTGGTTAATTGCACGCTAGAAGATATCCCCCACCCTCCCACCCAAACATGCTAGTGGCAAGAACAAGTGAAATTCTTAGGCTCTTGGGAGAGCTGAATTAAAGTTTTCTTTGAAGGACAGGAAGAGGAAAGCGGCAAAGGTACGCGTGACTTACCGAGTCAAAGCACATTCTGCCCCAAACTCCGTAACATATGGATCCAAAGAGCTGTGTTTGCCATGAAGTCCCCTTGCGGAGAGAGAGTTGAAACGGGTAATCAAAGCATCACTGCAATACTCCGAGCTCCACAGGACGGAAATCATCTAAATCGAGCGGCTTTGAACCTCTCTCAATCAAGGGTTTCTCATTTCATTGCTCTTCTCTGTCTTCAATGCAATTAGTTTTTCAGAGAGAGCCCAGCCAGGGAGGGAGAGGCAGCAGGTAAAGCAAAGGAAGACACAAGCGGGAGTTTTGCCCTCGGCTCCAGCGGGAAGAGGAGCACACCTTTAACTACGCTCCTGTTCCAGGAGCTCATTAAGACGGGCTAATGGCTTTGACTCTTCCAGCAACTTCTGCTTTCAGTTCTAAATTCTGGCTATTCTAGCTGATTTCGGTAAAAAGCTAAACTGAGAACTATTTTCGTGCTTGTCAATACTGTAACCTCTTCCTCTCTGGGAGACTCGCAGCAGCCCGACCTGCAGCACCAGACCCAAAGGCTGCCTGTGAAACTGCTGATAGCTCTCAGCACAGAAGCAACTTGAAACGAAGGTTCACGTACGCTGATAGAAAGAGGCTCCAAGCAAGAGAAGCTGAAACACACTGACGTACCCAGAGTCATAAACCAAAGATACGTAACAAATCGGAGGCCTTCTGGTACCAAGGAAAGCACGGACGCAGCTGGTCAGAATATGAGCACACAATTAACCCAATTTGTCTTGACAATTCTTGCCAGACTAGAAATGATCTCTGCTATCCAGGTCCTACCAATTGCAATTCTAGTGCCACGTTGTATAGTCTCCATACCTACGATCTCCCTGCTCAAATAGACGTGGTGTCCTTTACTATAACGTTCTGCCGCCTTCTTGAGGAGCTGCCACCACATCCTACCCCGAGCTGGGTGCGCTCCCTGGGACAGGGGTTGTCAGTCCCCTTGTGAAACACCTCAGTTAACGAAGTTGTTTAGCCTAACGGAGCCGGAACTGGGCACCGAGGCACCTCTGCAGCTCTGACCCCTTAAGATCACAGAGGTAGGATGTGCATGCAACATGTTTAATGATATGTGAGCAATTATGTGCAGAAAAGCCAAACTGTTATGGGTCTCCTGGACAAGGAGAACACAGTGCAAGAAGTCTGAATATTCGTATTCTAATTTTGTGGAATTCTGAATGATGTAAGGAGACTTCTTTTTTTGCTCAATTTAGTCCTTTATGAACAGAGTAAACAGCATTAACACCGCGTCTTGTGTGTTTGAATGCATCAGTCTTCTTATTTATAGCATGATGAATAAAAGATACTTCTGATAGTCGACTTGCTGCCTCATAAATATACTGTTTTACTTAATGGTGCCTTGGTGGAAAGCAGCAGAGCCCCGACACGAGGCAGCGGAGCGTGGTGTAAGCAGATACGTGGAAGGTGCACCTCCACCCCCTTAGCAAACTCGCGTTCGCCGCCGGGCGATAGCGACGAGGAGCGGGCGAGGAAGAGCAGCGGCACTGCCAGAGAGCTCAGCTCGGCGGCGGAGCCGCCTTCGGGCTACGACTTCCCGGTGCTGCCCCCGGTGCTGTTCCAAGCAGGCTCAGCGGGGCCCCGGCGTAGCCCGGAGCGCCGGGAAGATCCGGCCGGACCGGGAAGGGCCGCGCGTCCCGCTAGCGCTTGGGGTGACGCCGAGCGGCTCTGCGCCAGGCTCCGGCCACGCGCTGGGCATCCGTGCACGTCTTGGTTTGCGCGTTTCACCCACGGCGACGTGGACGTAAGCGTTTTTGGACAAGCTGCTCCACCATAAGCCTTCAGCAGTAACCTCTAAACGTAGAAAAATTTGTAAGAGGAAGTTAGCGCGGCCAGCCCACTGCAAACGCGAAGCAAATCAAGATAACGCAGGAGAAACACCCGCAAGCTGCTTGCACCCAAACTCGTTAGAAAAACCCTCGGAGACCCCTGGAAAGACGGCGCAGACCGCAAAGCAAACCGCCGTCCCGTGTCGGTGCCCCGAGAGCCGCGTTTCGGCAAAAACGGTCACTGCAGCCAGGGAACCGCTGAAGGCTGCGCGACTCCCGACACGGGAACCGCGGGCAGAGCAGACCGCTCCAGAGGGGCGAAGCGCCGCGGGCCGCCGAGCCCCTGCCCCACCGGGCAGGTCTCATCAGCCTGCGAAACTGGGGGCGAGGGGGAAGGTTTTGGGTAAAGACGACACACTGCAGCAGCAGGAGCTTGGAAAGCCTTGGCAAAATATTTAACACAGAGAGGGAGAAAATAAAAAACGCTTGCCGATTGCTAGCGTTCCTGATTCAGGTTATTAGATCGTTACGGCCGCTGCTATTAAAAAGATGCTCTTGTCCGAGCAATCCGCACGGAGGAGGGGTGGAATACACCTACAGGCTTCCAGCGTGCTTTTGTTTTGCTGATGGAGGGGAAAATCTTCCTTTCATGAGACTCAGTGAAATAATTATTTATCTCTATTAATAAAATAAGTAAAGTGCTGCTTATTTTTGTGAGCCAATAAATATACACCTAGGAAATTGCCTAGATAAATCTCTAGATATTGTTTTAGGTTCATCACGTGCATGTTGATCCAACTAGCTTTTTTCTTACTTTTTTTTTTAAAAAACTTATCTATGAAGAAACTAAAAAAATATAAGGCTGAAATTTCAGAAAAAACTAAAAGTGATTAGCTCTCCACTGAGCTTCACGCAGCAATGGCATCGTGTGACTTATTCTATTATAATTTACATAGTGGAATGAGAAAATTGCAATACCTATTCAGGTTGAGAGTGTAAATATCCTCTTTTTTAATAGCTGACATCCATTGCAAGGTCAACATCTACTGTCATACATCACAGTCAGGCTCATTAAAAATGGCACGTTATAAAAAAAAAAAAAATTAAGAGAGAAAACCACGCTTTCAGCTGGGTGATTTTGTTTTGGCAGAAAGTGACCACTTTCCTTGAAATTCATGCATCTTAGAGAAACTTGGAAACCCCAAATACGAGTATTTGATCTTTCCCCCACCGTAGCCACCCAAAATTCCTTTCTTGGCATTATTTAGGTGAATCTTATCAGATTATAGCAAATAATTTTTTTTTTGCCAGAATTTTAACATTTTCCACAGGAAAAACACAGTCTCTCTGCTGGAGAAGCTGCCAGATGTTGACTTTTACCCATAACTGGGGCGCTGCTAATGTCTCTATAAAAAGGAGCGATCCAGCCTTAGGAGCGTAAAAGTGGAAAATAACCAGGGGCGGGGATCGCGGTCAGGAACTGGAGCCCCCTCTCCGAGGGGCGTCCCAGGGCTAGCGGGAGCGCCCGCGAGCCTCGCGCGCTCCCAAACCGCTCCGTCCTGGAGCGCCGCCCCGGCGGACAAACCAAGCGGGGCCGCCTGGGCGGAAAGGACGAGTTCCCGAGCGCCGGCTGCCGCGAGACCCCCGCGGGGCTCCAGCAGCGCCTTCAACGGCGGAACGAAATTTAAAGCCCAGATCTTTCTGCTTATTCCTTTAAGCGATTCCATTCCCTTTTATGCTCTTCCTCCTTGCACACATCTGTCTTCCTCAAAGCTTAACCATCTCTGACACACCTGACCTTTCCATTAGAGTGCAACGGTTAGATGCGAAGGAAAAAAAACCCTCCACCTACAGCACGTAATTCGCTGTTTTGCTAGTCCCACGCCTGCAGATTTTCCTGCTGCAGGAAGCAAGGCGGCGAGCAGCCTTTCCTTCTCCTCTGCAAATGGAACCGCCATCCTGCCGCGTGGAAACAGCGGCTTATCTTCGTTTTGTCAAATTAGACACAAATGTCGGTTATTAAAGTTTTTTTTTTAAAAAATGCTTCTGGAAGAATTAGGACAATACTGTCTCAGAAACATCAGGAGTTCAGAAATTAATGCAAGACCTCGGAGATCGCAGATACCCCGTTAAACTTTCTGGGCCGGTTACATTCCGTTAATGCTGGAGAGCTATTTAAAGACTCAATTAAGACTTTTTTCCGTATTCAGTTATTAACTGTTACACCTATTCAACAGTCATTACTCTGATCAGGGCCATTAAATCTGCATGAGCAGGGGTCGTTCCAGCTGTCCACGCATGCAAAGTTCCTTCGCTTTCATCCAGAAGATCCGACGTGATCACGTCTTGCTGCGTGCGCGGCTGGAGTTTAAGGCTGTGTTTTGCATACAGTGGAGCACGTACAGCTCTGATTTAGAAGTTTTGAAGAATAATTTCTATGGAAACTGATGCCGTCGTTGGAGAGAATTTGAGGCTGAGGGGAATTATTGCTAATAGAGTCTGACCTCAACAGGCTGCAACGCAGGCTGGCATTTCACTCAGTAATATTTGCACCAAGCCCACAGCTCATAGCTACGCGAGAACATACCGGTTCACCATTTAAAGAAGCCACTACACCAATTAGTAAATTATTTTAGTGGTTAATTATTATCAGGGGTCCATGCTTCATCCCCAAAGACCAGGAGGAACGCTCAAAAGCTGCTCCGTGCACACAAAACGTTTGCATGTGACGGAATACAGTGGGAGAAGCAAAGCAATTGCTTCTGTTGTTATTATTCGCTGCAATTTCTCTAGCTGCAGAGCCGTCTTGTCAGCACAGGGGTTGGCAGCGAAGGAAGGGACGCATTCTCCATTAAAGTTTGTCAAAGAACCTTCGATATTTTCACTCACTTCCCCTCCCCACCCGTTTATTTTGCAACTCAAAGAAATAAAAGCTATCAGGTAGCAGAATTTCCAATTCACTCTTTTATAGGTGAATAATGCTTATTTTGCAACTAGCATTTTGTCTCCTCTGCACTCTCCGTGTCCCGTCCCATCCCCCCTCCCCGCCTTTCTTGCTTATTGGGTTAAGCTTGGTTTCAGGGTAGCAGAAAGCATCCGAGGGCCGTTACCCTCCCGAGCCCGTTGGGGCTGGCAGCAGCCCCTGGTGCCGAAAGCGGTGCGCCTCGCCCCGCGGGTCCGCGCCGGTCCGACTGCTGCGGCCGAGGGGGTGGGGGAAGGAAAATGATGCAAGACTAAGTGAAATAATGCAGAAAGGGGGAAAAAGGAAAACCCCACAAACGTTCATAGGAATCTGGGGATTTTTTTTTAAGTAAATAGAGTAGGGGGTTCTTTTTCAGAGGTTTTGCCAATGGTTGAAGCAGAAGGTAAACCCAAAAGCCCTGTCCAAAAGCTTTTTGTTCAGGAGGCAGGAGGTTAGGACAGTAACAGCAAATCCCCCAGGCAATTTCCAGAGCTCTCCTCCACGCGTAGAGCATAGCCCGGCCCTCTAAGCCTCCTGCCGCACTTAAAACATCATCTCTGTTCCCGGATAACCCCCAAACCCACGGTGACTAATGAATAAGAAAACAACGAGGTTGTTGTTTTACTTCCCATTTCCAACACTCACTCTGCATTAGCTTCCATCACTTCACGTGGCACTTGACGTAACGCGATGTGGCAGAACGTACCCCGCTCGAGAGGTGAGCCCTGACGCGACGCAGGACGGATGCCTTGCACCGAAACTGCCCCCTCCTTGCCTTTACTGCCTTTGATCCACGCTTTCTGGTGGTGATAGGCTGTTAAATAAATAGAAGTGATATTTACGCATTGTTTTTCTGCAGCTTGCATCCTTTTTATTCAGCTCTCTGAGCAGAGAGTCTTGCTGACAAATATATAAATTCCATTATCAATTAATGATTTTAGCCCTGTGTCCTATACTCGCTTTACTCCCTGGTGCCAGCTGTACACATTAGCCTGGGTAACACTCAAGGATAATTGTATTTTGTTTATTTGTTTTTGGGAGCAATGGTATTCACTGACAGGCAAATCCCAGTCCTTAGCAAAGATGCAATTCTGTTTTCAAATTTAGTCTGCCATGAGACGAGCTAGAGAAACACACGCTGTCTTTGCTCAAGGTGAAACTTTGTCCTTTCAGGCTTATTTTTTCTCCCTCCCCCAAAAAAGGCATTTTCCTTAGCACCTAGGTTTTTGGCAGGCCTTGCGCTCCTAGGAGCGCGATGTCTGCAGACTCTTAACCCGTTCAGTCACGCTTTAAAGCCTCATCCTTATTACATTCTGCAATCAAAAGCAAGACCTTGTTCTTTATGACACGTATCAGGCCCAGCACGCTATACAAATGGTCAGCATCACACATCCTGGAATGGTCTCAGGGTACAAATATATGCTCGAAGAACTATTTTACTAGTGGTGTTTTCAATAGTGGTCATTAACTTCAGGTACCTCCAACTCTGAGGGAGCTGAATTAGTTTTTGGGGCATGAGTACCCTGGACCTTCACAGCAGGAAACTCAAGCCAGATACCCTCAGGGATCCAGGGAAATCAATGCCTGGTGCCCCTGCAAGTCCTCTGTGGAAGAAAAACATTAAATTAACACTGGAAGTGCAGGCAGAGGCGGTACCGCACGAGCAAGGCTGCAAAATAAAGTAAGGGGTGAGCTTCATGCAGCCTCTGTCTTCTGCTGTTCGAGACATAGAGCCTTTCTGAACAGCCGTGACCATCCTACACGTTAGCTAAGGAGACACGAGACACAGTTGGCAAGACACATTAGCATCTTCCGCTCTGATAATTAGTTTAGTGAAAAATTGTGTTATCTGTTTGGTTTCACTGGAGACCAATTGCAGTCTTAAAGGAGAAGGAAAAAAAAAAAAAGAAAACAAAAAAGCTCACACTAGGTGCTTTTAAGACAACAATAAACTTAATAGTGTTCCCAAACTAAATTTAAAAACTATTCAGTACATGTGTAATTAGCACAAATCAGGTTGGAGGCCGAATGCATTATTTAGTAATGGAATTAAACTTGCTTGGAAAGAGGAAAAAAAGTCAATTAAAATCCACAGAATGTGGAAGTGTCAAGGCAATAGACATAAAACATGCTACAGAAGAAGTGTTAACATCGTGCCAGAACGCGGCTCAGGTTTTAACTATGCCCCAAACAGCATGGTCAATGATGGAGATCTTCAGCTATGTAGGAAGGGGGAGAAAAAAAGTCGTAGCAAAGCCATATTGCACAGCAGGTGTTCATCCAGCAGATGGGCTGAGATCAGCTATCGGCACTGACTGCTGTGCTATTGGTTAAGAAGTCTGAAATCCTCCAAATCACCCTCAGATTGTCCGGGTTTGCATCTGAAGGATTCACTGGAGATGGTTTTCCCGTTACAGAGCTATGCAAAAAACCCTTTTACAAGAACAACCTGTTTCCAGCAACTCGACGCTAAACTATTTTCTTACAGGCTGTATTTTTCTTGGTGGTGTAGATCTCTATCATCTATCTAAAATATTCGTTAGTACAAAAGATTCAGAAAAAAAATAGACTATGGTTAGCAGCCTCCAGCGAAACTAACAGAATGCACCGGCAAAACTTGCGCTATATAATGGAATTCCTAGGAAGTCATTTAATATTTAAAAACTAGGACAAATTATGCTGTAAGAAGCAGAATATGTAAATACAGCAAAGAGCTTCATCGTATATTCTGGCTTCAGAAGGGTTCCTGCTAGCTGTGAGTGCTTTGAGCGAGACCCGTGCCCACCAGCAGAAAGACTCACCTGGTTTTGTGTGGGACTAGGTAGAAACGTCCCCCAGCTAGATCCGCTCGCCGGCTGTTCTTCAGCAGGAGGCGGAGGGATGTGCTGCTCACCGATCGCGCAGCACAGCGGTGGGGGAGAAGTCCCGTCCGCACCCCTCTTGGTGACCTGCTGGTGTAGCAGTACATTCGGGCTCTGTTATACGGCAGTTTCCTAAGAGGCAACGAGGGTTGCGGTGCCAGACTGCCGGCTCACGAGCACGCTAGCGACTTGTAAACGGGACGAGAGCAGCTTTCACAACAGTCAGGCAACGCCGCACCCGGGTGAGGCTGGAAGGTTGTTTGCAACCTGCAGCCCGTCACGCTTGCTCCTCACCTGCCTGGGGAGCATCGGGGATGCGGTCCCAGCGCCGCACGGACCGGCGGCTCTGCCGCCTCGGCTGCTGCTCGGGCAGCGGGAAAGGGTTCACTTCTACCAGGAGCTTTGCTTGAGGAAGGGTTGGCTAGAGAAGAGGCAGGAGCTCTGCTGCGAACGCGGTTTGCTCTCAGGTCACAGCCAGGCATCTAGGACAGAGATCTTTTATTGCAAGGTCTGAACAAAGCCTGAGCACAGAGCAGCCTGACAGTCCTGGAAGGAGCCAGCGATCTAAGGAAAATGGGTTTGTAGGTGACACAAAGCTCTCTAGCAGCTTCACTCCAACGCCTCGGTGGCTCTTCACGTTTTCAGAGCCCGTTCCCTCCTCCGGGGTCACAAGCGAGGCCACGTTCCCCAGCACGCGTCTTTGTCAAGGTTTGGGGCTCGAGGAAAGCCGGGACGTTAACCAAGGCCTCGCCGCAGCCGCTCGCAAAGCCCGGGACGCCGGCTCTCCGCGGCGAGTCCATCCTCCCCTCAGCCAGCGTGGGGAACGGCGGGGCTGGCGAGCCCCCGGGGGTAACCCCAAAGGGCCCGGCCGTAAAAGCAATGCGCCGAAGGAGTCGGTCGGATTCTCTACCCGGCAGCTTGTTCAAACAGGGCCTCGCATGTCGGACCGAAAGCGAGCGTGCAGTCTGAAAGACGCTTTTGCAAAGTGCCTCTGCACCCCTTTCCCCGAAAGTTGCTGCAACGGGTTCAACAAGCCTTACTTAGCTAATGTCTGCCACAGATCAAAACAACTGGAGTGTTTGAGGAGAAAATTAGACATTGCCACCATCATCTTTAGTAAAGCACAGAAGCCTGTGAAGGATTACTGAGCTATTATTGCAAACTTCCGTTGAAATGGGACATTACTTGCCTCATTAATATTTCAGATGTGTTTGAATGCACTATGGCAAAAATGTGCTACTCAGAAACAAATTCAGGTAGAAGAAAGAACAAGTTTCATTAAATAATGAACATGCTACACTAAGTCATCCTGAGAGTCAGCCCAATAGTGTCAAAGACAAAAAAACCCTGGTGTTCTACTTATAAATAAGGCAAAATTACCTATTCATTTAGGAAAAGGTAATCATGCTCAGTCAGACACACCAGACAAGCATATGAAAAGAAAAATGGCTTTGAAGCAGCTCCTGATAACAAGCCTAGACAGCTTGAGAAGAAAACTCTGCAACCCAGGTCTCTTGCTCTCTCTTCCTCCCCCCACCCCCCCCTTTTTAAAGCAAACGTTAGAAAGTCTGTTAAAGATGTGGTGTGAATTAGCAATTCTATTCTTGTTACATAACATTTTTTAATCTTTAGAGGAACATTAATGCAATACAGCTCATTTTTTCCCATACCCACACACCTTAGTGGAAAACAAGTCCTAGCTGAAAGCTTTCTTTATGAACCAGCTATTAGCAGGGAGCTGAGTAGAAGCTATACCTGTACTGCTGTCCAGTTTGGCTCTAGATGGGCTAATTTCTTGGCACATCCAAGCTTCCGCCGCCTCCCCCTGTTACCGCTGTCTGGAGGGCAGGGCTTTGAGAAAGCCCCACTAATGGTGGTGGGCAACCACATGGCTGCAACTTGACAACTAGATGAAAATTTAAATTCCCAACTGCAAAATGAGCTTTGCTGCAGCATAAGATACATTGCAGAATCAGAAGTGTGGTTTATCCAGCAAAGAAAGCACCACCCACCCAATTACAATATTTGAGAGCTGAAGGAATTCATTAATTTCTTTAATCACAGTATTCCTCACCAGAACCATAATTATTTTCCATGACCCATGTCCTCCACCCTGCTCCTGTTTTCAGGGCAGGAGCTCTCATTTCCACCCAAACACAGGTATACAAGCAGGAGACCTGCGCAGCTTGGGCCTTCAGCTCTTTCTCCACATGCGGCAAGTGAAACGCCCTCCCCAGAGAGGGGCTTCATTCCCTTCTTAGGAGGGCGCAAGCTTAAAAAGAAATAAATAAAACAAGATCTCAGCCCCAGTTGCCCCAACATTGAAAACACCCTCCTCTTTTGTTTTCTCTTTTTGTGATAACAGACACATAAAAACCTGGCTTTTAAAATCACAGCTCACCTCAGTAATCACCCATGACCCAGAACCAACTCCCCCCCCCCCCCCCCCCCCCCAAACCACTTCACAGCTCCCACTGCTCAGGTGCTTTATGTCCCCTCTCACCCAGCACCATTTAAAGGGGAAAAACCCCCGCAGAGGGGGAGGAAAAAAGAAAAAAAGAAAAAAAAAGCAAATCCCACTGCATCATTTCTGAGAGTGGTCATGCTGCCGCCCGCCCACCTCTGCTGCTAACGAGGCCCCTTCGTTAGCGGCCGTGATGCACCCCAGGCTTGCGCTGGCAGTGCAGCGGCAATGCATCCGCTGCTACGTGGAAAGGCGGAACCGGGAGCCTCGGCGCCGCAGCCCCGCAGGGAAGCGGCTTCTTCTCTCCCGCGCTAGGAAATCGCGTTGTCCAGTGTGGAGGTGCTGCAAGAGCCGAGGTGGTTCCCCATTCGAAACCTGCCTTTTGCAGGGCTGTTTCTGGGTAAGTTGCATTGCTGTGTTTTCAGGTGTGCAATTGAACCCTGCATGAGTGCATTACCGAAAAATAAAATAAAATAAAATAAAATGAGCACCGAGAGGTATTATGCAAACCGAAGGGCTTTGCTGCCCGGGGCAGCGTGGGCTTCCCCCGGAGCAACCACCCCCTCGCAGACCTTCCAGGAACGTCGGGGAAGCCTGCGTCCCACTCGTGCAAACTCGCCTGCCACCTTCTGTCCCGGGAAGGATATAACTCGCCTCCCTCTTTCCCTGCATTTCCCTCTTTCCCTGGTGCCGGAGTGAAGGCCTGCTAGCCAGGGACTCAGGAGAGGCTGTTTTCCGACTAACTGCTGGTTCCAGTCTCCCAACTCCGCTGCTACACCTAAGCCAGCGGCACAACTACAGTCAGTACTCTACATGGAGAAGGCATTTGCATTTCAGTGATTTATGGATTGAATCGGACGAACGGAGCCGGGTGCTGGGGGCCGTGGCTTCGAGCACACGTGCTGAGAGGTGTTTTATGCCGGGGATGGTGGATGATGGAGGGACTTTCTGTCCACAGAGGGCCCAGGCAGGTTTTGCCCCGATGCAAGGCGATGTGCGCGGCTGCACGGCTAGAGGCTCTCGTGCCCCGAGCCACAGTGATGAATCACAACGTTATCTTCATGATGGCCTTCGTTAACTGGGCAGACACTCAAAACAAGCACCCCGGGGAACGCTGTTCCACCTTGGCCGGTGCGATGCAAGTTTTAGGAAAGGAAGATGGGTCTGCACAGCTCGTCCTTCAGGGAGGGAGCCCATGGGAGAAGACGCAGGCGGAGGAAGATGAAAACAGAGCAGCATTTGCTGTGTCCTCAGACTTGCCACTGAAGGATAATTGAGAAAAATAATCAAGAACAATGACCGCCGAACAATGGCAGCAAATTGGGTTGATGCTCCAAACGGTCCTCAATTACTCTGTAGAAATGCTAATTGGAATAGTTCCTCTCTATGACTCAGTCAGCACAAATCTCAAAACCCCGAGACAGTTTTTCTTTTCTGGCAAGCCATCTGTCATGCTAATACATCTTGTTGCTGAGAGCTGATGCCTGGTTTTCCCTTTGTCACCATTACAAAGAGAAAACGCCGTGCGTCTCCCAAACCCAACCCGGGTCTCCAGCAGGCGAACAGCAGCGTGCCTCGTAGGCCGAGAGCTGAGACCTGCCGCCCCGCTGCTAAGCAGTGGAAGGGGATTACAGACAGCCAGGGGCCATCCTGGAGCAGGGCTCTGCGTATTGCAAACTTGCTCTAAAACAAAGTTGCAAACAGGGCCAGCAGCTGATTTTTCTCTTTCCTGGGGATTGATCTATCCTGATACACGTGGCTGGATCTCAAAATGCATTAGTGATTCGTTCTCTTTAATAACACAAGCAGATAATGGATTCAGGTCCACCAGAGAAGCTCATTTAATAAAAGCATTTTCATTCGCTTTCTTTTCAAAATAATAAAAAGAAAACTCAAGGGGATTCCAGGTCTCTGCACTTCCTTGCAAACACTCTCCGAGCTCTCTCCTCTGGCCCTTGGTGAATTGTGCTCTGCAGAAGAGCTGCGAGGGACTTCCCACGGGCCCCATCCTGCTGCTGGAGCCTGGAGGACGTGCTCGCCAGGTCTCTACACATGACCGGCGCATTTTCTGTCCTATCTCCAGGCTTTTTCAGGCAAGTTGGTCAGGTTATTTCCTTGTCCCAAGCTTTAAGCTGGTGCAACACATCTTTTGCTAGCCAGTGGTGCAGCCTAGGTGATGCAAAGCAGGTTTCTTCAGGGCAATATTTATTTTCAAGGGAGTCAGTCCTGTACACACTGAGGCATTCGATTCATATCAACAAAAATCCATGTATTGCGTGTGGCTATATCCCCGAGGTAGTTCCAGAGGCCATTCAAATCAAAGTTCATCTGCCAGAAATCACACTAAGAGGTGTTCATCGAGACTTCTCTTTTCCTAGAATAAAAATTGCTCTATTATATGAAAAAAAGCACTTGTCCCTGGAGCTACATACCCAGCAAAGAACAGGATATTCCCTTTGGCAGGTTCTTTCTCCTTATGGGCATTTGCTCCCCTTCTGCTCCTCTATATCCAACAACATGAAGACCAAGCATCCTGAATGTCTAAATGAGCAAAGGCAGGAGTGTGGTGCATTTTCTCTTGAATGTCATCAAAACAGTTGTTCTACAAAGCAGAAAGTCTGGGTACACTGGAGTCTTCAGTAATCACGTATGACAAAATCTGGCAACTGGAGTTGGACACCTGCAATCAGGATGTCATCAAGGACTTCCCATTGGACCATGTACCCATAGCTACCGAGGAGTAAAAAATTCAGAACAAAATCAATTATTCAGCTCTCAGATGCCCTCCATGGTGCATGGGGTAGGAGAGACATGCTGGAGAGGAGAAGCACATGAAGTGGATCCTTCGGCTTGCAGGAACATTTTTACCTGGATATTTGGTGCTACATTTTTGCCTCTGCTTTTCTGCAAGTCCCTGGTCGCCCAGGACCCACAGCTCTTCGCATCATCTCCTGCTCCGTCATGGTGATTTAGCTGCTTCTTTTGCTTCTGTGTTTTCCACTTCCTTTTTCTAAACCCACGTTTTTGTTTAGCTTTGTCTGCTCGCAGGTGTTGCATTTCCTCCGTCACGGTACTACTTGGTTAGCACTTCAGAGGCCCTTCATTCTGCCCTAAAGACCTTTCATGTCTGGTAAGAATTTGTGGTCTCTTCAGCTGCTCTCTTTTCACCCTTGTTTCCTAAGAGAAGGTGGCTCGCGCACTCGGCTGGCAGCACTGACTCCGTGAGCGTGCGTACATGTAGCTTCGTGCGAATGCCGGTTGATCGCCTGGTCTCTCGCACGGCTTTTGAACCTTTGTGCTGTTTTGGTTCAACATAGGGTACAAGATTTAACAGTATCAGAACAAAGTCACTGAAAATAGAGAGCTGGATGAAAGAAAAAAGACACAAAGATTGCAGTGCTGGTGTTACGTCTCGCTGCTGGTGAAACTTCTCATTTCCTTTCTGCAGGAGGAGCTCAGTTCATGGTGCACAGCACCACTTCTGCCCCTCCAGCAGGGCCTTTCCCTCCTCTTTGGGTAGCTTCTGTTCCCAGAAATGACCTTCTACGTGCCAAAGCAATGGGCAAATTGCAGCTTAGGGTCCAGGGCTGAAAGATATCCCGGGGGCAGACCAGCCTGCATGCCCCACGTGAACAGGAGTTGCCTGGCTGCCTCCTCACTTGGTTTCTTTCTTATTCTCCTGAATTAGCACCGTCCTTCAGCACTTCACCCGTTTAAATGTAAAACAACATATTAACATTGTTGTTAGTGGATTTAAAAAAAGAAACTTTTCACATAAAATCTGGCTAAATGCTGTCTTAAAGCATCTCATCAGCCGATTCTCAGGGAGCCCTCGCCAAGCCAGACCGCGCTCCTGCGTCCCTGGAAACTCCCGCTGCGATGGCCGTGGGGCCGCGAAGGAGACAGACGCGAGCAGCCGCTGCCTTCGACCCGGCACCCAGCGCGTTTTGAGCCTCTTCTCACCCGGGGTCCTGTAAACATCGCTGGGGAGGAAGAAAATCCTATCTGCAGCGCGTCAGCAGCCTCCGCCGGCTGCTGTTCCGCTGTCGGTGCAGGAGAGGGTGCCACGAAACAAGCGCCGGCTCTGAGCCCGGCGAGCGGAGAACGGGAGTCCCAGCTCTTCAAAGAGTCATTTTCTCCTAAGGGTACAGAAGGAAAAAAGATAAGTCTGCCTGTAACGAAGCGGTTTAGCATTCCCGTAATAAGCAGTTCAGCAGGGAACCTGCTCGGTGCAACCTGTTCTGCGGTATTTTTAACTCAAAAAAGGAAGGTAAAGGAGTTCGTAAAACCGTATTTTAAATCCTTCGGCTTTCCTCTCTTCTGTCTGGAATTAATGATGAACTTTACAACCTGTTGTTTCTTCCGTAAGGGAAGAGCAGATTGGGGTTCTCAGGTAGCTGACATTTAACTATTAGCTCCCTGACTGGGCAAACTGGAGCTCCAGGCGCTGCAAAGAGGGATTTGGTGCACCATCCACCTTGAGGGTCTCCCAGTCACCCTGCCACCGGGGTGTCATGCTATCGTGGCTCACCCAGGGGTGCCACCACGCTTAGGTGCTCAGCATCTCAGTGTCCCGATGCAAAGGAAAAACAAATACCAGGAGGCTCCATGCTCTGGAGCTGGACGAGGGGGATTTTTGCCACCTTGTACTGCAGCTCCCCATGCGGGATAAGATCCTGGCTGCCAGCAAGAAACCCTTTGGGGTGCTGAGGCTGGGGAGGGAGGCCCCACCGCAAATCACAGGAGCCCTCCGGAAAGGGCTTGGGGATGCTGGGCACCATCGTGGTCTCCCATTTGATACCAGCTGGTAAGCTTCCCTGCGTGCCCACCAGGCCCCTTGGCAATGGTGCTGCCTGACCCACCACATAGCACTGTCGCTCCCGCACGAAGCACAAGCTAACAGAGAGCCCGGCACGACAGCAGGCTCGAAGCTGAGCGTCCACGATCTTCTCCTGAGGAACAGTAGCTCCTGCGTGGTCTGCCCAGCTGCAGCCTTCTTGTTGCAGCAAGGTCCTGGTTACTACACTGGAGGAGCCAGGTGGTAGATGTCCTGTGCTGCGATCCGCAGCCTTCCCAAGCTCCTATCTGGTATTTTAATAGCTAGAGCTTTGTCTTAGTTTTGCTGTAACTCACGAAAAACATTATCTCCCTCACTAAGGCAGTAGGAAATGATGGCTGTACTTCCCAAGGATTTCTCTGTCCCACCCATTTCATTGAATTGACTTCCTATCCTTCCCAGGAATGGCACTGCTCATGGAAAAGCAGCCACTTCTGGGGTGGGACATGCAGCTGTTTTCAACCTCTGCAGCCTTTTCCAGTGTACAAGAATACCGGGCTGAGAATTTGGGTTGATTTGGGCAGCACAGATGCTATAACAGGCTGGAAGACACGGGGACAGAAAAAACCTCCTTGGCGAGGAGCCCGTATCAGCAGGGTAGCCATGCTAGCCAGGTGGCCATAACGGACCAGTTACAGGATTGGTTGAGGGAAACACACATGAGGTTGAACTGGGGACCTCAGTGTGAAGGTCTCACAGCCTGGCCAGGTCAGCGAAACCCAAGCTACAGGCCATTTCTGTGCCGATCCTTTAACTGATCTGCTCAAACAGGCCCTGCCCTTTCCAAGGTTTAATTATTACTCCAAGCTGAATTAAACCAGTTTATTTTCAGAAATCTTTCTTGACATCTTACCATAAAAAGAAAGCAGCCCCAACCAACAAAGAACCTCAAGCAAATGGGACAGGCTGAGAGAGCTATCTCCATACTGCTTCAAGCATTTAATCTTGCAAACATCTTGTTTCCTGTACTGCTCCAGCATGGAGAAAAGAAAGATACCTGTCTTTGGCTGGCTGCAAAAGGATGTGGTTAATGGAAAGAATAATTCTACCCTCCAAAAAGGGGCAGGGGGAAAGAGAGAGAGAGAGAGAATCAAACAAATCAAATACCCAGCCCACGGAGGTTACATGAAATCACCAAGGACAGAGCAGGCCCCGAGACCTGGTTAAAGAGGGGAAACAGGGAGGCTCTGCCCCGGCGTGAGCAGGCCGGGGCAGCGGGGCCGGATCCTGCCGCCCGCGCATCCCCGGGGCGCCGCGCACCCGCCAGCTGGAGCAGACCCACGCTTCGCACTGTGATTAGAAAAGTGCCAGGAAATTAGGAAAATATGGTAGAAAGCCCCATTTTTTTTGAGGCTTATTTTTTCCTGATTGTCTCCATTTCAGGTTCCTCATTTTCTGGCAGCGCTGGTCTCCGGGATGGCCCCAGCATCCCACCAGCAGCTCCAGTTTATCATTGCACTCGGTAACACATAGGCCCACGCTGGGGAGACGTCTTGCTAAGAGCACCCAGGTGCTAATTACCATGCAGGCCAGAGAAATATTCACTCTCCAGAAAAATATTATTAATTATTCTTATGCATACTGAGGGCAGCATGTTTCATCCAAAGTTCCCAATGCACCAACGTGCCAATCAGCAACATCATTTCTGTTTTATAAACAGGGGCACGGAGACAGCCCAGTGACGGCCTTGCAGGCTGCTTCCCGTCCAGTCTACTTTGCCCCAGGTGTATTATCGGACCTATTCCAAGTATAGATGTTGCTCCTGAACACGTCCCCGCACCCACACGCTCTCGCCCACTACCTCCGCTCTGGCAGAGGGGCCGTCTAACAGCTTTGCCCTTGTATTTCAAAATGCCTTATCTCCCTCTCTCAGCAAACTGAAATTCCTGGCTTGCTCAGGAGCCTTCTCGGAACAAAAACTGGTAACATAGGCCTGGAAAAATGCAAATATGCCAGAGCTGATAGAGGTGAAAAAAAAAATTTAAAACAAGGAAGAAAAAAGGAAAAGAAAAAGCCCCCAGGAGCATGTAGGTGGCAGTGTTATAATCTCAGGCTGTCATCAGTTTAACATTATTAAACAACTTCTTAAAATAGCAGCCGTAATTATTCCTATACAAAGCTCAATCTGGAGAGTTTTAAGTACTTTCATTTCTCTCTTCCTTCAGTCTGCTTTACTGATCCTAACGCTCATCAGCGCCAGACTGACAGCGCTTTCCCGAGCGAAACGCCGGCCACCGCCGTTTTGCCCCCGCTTCCCGGAGGGTTTGGGGCGGCTGGTGGCGTTAGGAGGCCCCAGGCTGCAGGGCTCACCCAGCGCTGGAGGCTGTAAAAATAGCTGGAGGGACCAGACGGAGATGAGCTCTTGGCCCACAGAAGGAATAGCACCCCTGGAAAAATAAGAATAACAAAAAATCCTCCCCAAAACTATTACCCAGGCAGCTTTGGCCCCTGTACGGGCAGAGCAGAGCGGGAATTGCCTGCCCTACAGGTACACCTTGCCTCCGAGACAGCCCCACAACTACCCAGGCAGCTGCGCCAGGCTCCTATCTCTTGACATGAATGTAGTTTTTGCTGCATTTTTAATTGTAGAAGTGTATTTCCATGAATAAAATACGGCTCACTTGAGGGTATGACCTAGTTTTTGTGGAAAGATGAAACAACCTTAGGTTTATGTTTTTGTTGCATTGGTTTCAACTCTTCTGCGCCAGCCAGAGATGTTGAAGCAGATCAATAGGAAACCCCAGCTGCCAGCTTGCTTTTTTTTCTGTAAATAACGACATTCGTACTGAAACAAATGTGAGCTGCTACATGTCAGTGATGGAGCCTTTAACCTTCAGACGTGGCAGAGCAGTTTTGACAGCGCATAATTTGTATTGAACTAAATAATGTGATGAAAGTTTAAATGTATGTGTTCTGCAGTGCAAGGGAGACCTCCTCCGTTTTTCTAAATTATGAATAATTATGCTAAATAATAGATATTCCTATTGTCCTGGATGAATGTGGGCCATTCTGGAAATCCTAAAGTGCTCCAAGAACGGGGGGCTGCAAGTCTTACGATTCCCGGGGTGCTGGGGACCCGGCGGCCAGGGTGCCGCACGCCCGCCGAGCCTCGCGCCTCTGCTCCAGGCGAGATAAAATGCAGGAATTAGTTGGGTGTGATGTGTTTTGACTACAGCTCCCCCATGGCATCGCTGTGGCCCCACTGGAGGCACCTGCAGCACTTTAACAGGTTCACTTATTTTCTTGCATTTATCCCTTCACTACCTGTCCGGAGCCGGAGCAAAATAGTCCTCATCGCGCAGGGGACAGTCTCCTCGCACAGCGCTTCTCCTTCGATAACTGGTGGGACGGGAACAGGGTTAATAGCTCCTATTTCCTTGCATTTACTAGGATGTTTTCTTCGGTTAAAGGAGGGGGTGAAATTCTCCGTCTGCTGCTCCCCCGTGCTCAGCTGATCCTCGGTCACTTAGAGCAGCCTTTGACAATTCTGGCTGGGGAAAGATTAAACCAGTATTAAAGTCCACATTCTGCACCCAGCTGTGCTTATCTCAAACACTATTTACTTACAAATATAAAGAAACAAGCAGAATCTGACCCTTCCTGACACGACATCGATTTCCTTGCTCATGTGTGAGACACCAGTAGTTTCAGAAACGTCCCATTTTCCCCACTGAAATCAGATCAGCAACCTCCAGAAAAACTGAATGACATTTCAGTACTTATTCAAATTAACCCTTACTAATTAAATCACACCTTCCTGCTTTCTCCACAGATTCCCCCCCCTGCCCAAGTTGCAGCAGGAGGCTGGTGTGTGTCAAAACGCAAGGCGGATATGAGGATCTCGAGGTTACATTTTCTGGAACTGACACCTCAAAAAAGATATTATCATGATGGCAAAACATACGGGCACCTGTCTTTGCTCTCCCCTCGTTTCTGCTCTTCGGTTCTTCTATTACAGAAGCCCGATCCTAGGAGCTTTTAAGCATATACATTAGGATGGCTCTGGTTGAGCAGAGCACTTAGCGTGGGCTTAATATTGGCACTGATACAGCTGCTGGTGGAGTCCAAGGAGTCGCAACATGTGCCCGGGCACTTTGCTGATTGGGAAGAGAGAACTGAACCTCAGCTTTGGAGATTTGTCTACATGCACTTTTACAGCTGCTTGATTGCAGTTAGGCCTGGTTAGGCTTTGTTCCAGAACGATCGATTCAAGCAAAAAATCAAAAAAGCCTGGCCCGAACCGACGTGATGGCTCATACAGCCCTTCGGACAGGCGTAGCTGCGTCAGCCGCGGTTTACACAGCCGCAGGTGTGCACAAGTCAAACCCCTTCTCTGCACCCTGCTCACACGTGGGTTTTCCTCTCAGAAAAATGAATTCACGCTGCCCTAACATTAAAGATTAAAAGCAGCTGCATCTCGTCACAGCCAAAAGATTTATCGGGTGCTCGTGTCAAAAACGATGGCTTATTGGGGAATAACCTTGAATGCTGGCAATGCATATTCTCAAGGCCTATTAATCACCGTTTGCGCATGAATAATTCTGCTTTCACCGGAAAGGGAGAGCAAGGTGAGGTTTCAGGGTTTCTGAGGTGGTTTGATTAAAAATGCCAGATCAAGTCTGGTGAGCTCTGCACTACAAATCCCTCGGAGCTCGAGAAGAGCCGATATATTCCCTAAATGCAGCCCCTGGGATAGGAGCCTGGCAATACAGTCAGGTAGGGCTAGTCTTTTGATTGAAATGCTGCTTTCCTGTATTACAACTAAGGAGAAAATGGAAAAGAAGGGGGAAAAAGCATCATTCTTTTCTTACAAAGTTTATTAGAAGAAAGTGATTTGATCAGGGATTCAGAAAAGACAAATTGGTGTGAAAACAAGCAAAAAAGGGAGGAGTGGAGGAGGCTTACACAATACGTGCTCTGATTTACTGCCGAGATCACCGTCAGGCCACCAGACGGGAGCGCTGGGAGCATCCGCTGGCGGCACGGCCAGCTGTGAGCCCAGCTGCCCAGAGGCCAGGGCAATGGGCACCCTCATATCACATGCACGATAGCACCCTTGCTAAAACACGTCTTGACTGCTGCGGATCAAAAGCCATCCCAAATGACTTTTTTTTTCCCCTCCCCTCTTTAAATAGCTGTATCCAGGGGACTGCTTTACAATTAAAGGGATGCACGCCCCAAGGTAACCACCACGGCCGCTGCCTGCCTAGCTAGAAACCACCGGCCACGGAGGTCACTGTAACACAAAACACCAGATACACAAAACCTCCCATACGGATAAAGCACAGAGGCAGCCTCTCTCTTTCCATCAGCTGCTGTAGCCATGGGAACAGTTTGCAATTTGGGAGTGGTCTGCAATCTGAAATCCTCACGACTGCAATAGGCAGAAACCCCATGGCACGCTCAGGAAAGGTCAGATGAGTAACGGGCACCGGCAAGCGCACACACGAGCGGCGCCGGGAGCAGCAGGAGCCACTCTGCCCCCAGCATGGGCTCTGCCGTGCACCAGCAGCCCTTTTGCAGAAAGAAAAATTAAAGCAGTGCTGTAGTTCTTCAACATAACAGATTACCGAACTGCTCAACCCATGCAGCAAGGGATGCTGCAGTGGAGTAGAGAAAAACCCACCAGAAGACCCTAAAACCAGATGAGAAAAGTGGGGAGGAAATGGTGTTTCTTGTGAGTAGGCTCTAATCTTTCACAGACAGTGAACCTGGGGGAAGAAAAAAAAAAAACTTAGGTGTAAAAAAGGGAGAAAAAAATTTCACAACTAGTTCTCCTTAGTGGAGAAGTATTTCCTACAGGTGAACATTTTGCCTGTGTACAAAGTGCTCCCCACTGCCAAAGGGCTGCTGCCTGCACAACTGACAAGTGAACAGCACAGAGGAATAAGCCTATTTAGTATCTTAGCATACACTGAATAGCCCATAGGGTCTAACACAGCAGGGAAAAACAAATGTGAAAAAAAAATGACACAACTCAGCAAATAGCATTAATAAGGCGACACCTGTCTCACCTTATCCTCCTTGGTGCAGCGGGCCCACAGCGAAGGACACCAAGGCCAGCAGCTCTCCGGAGGGCTGCAGCCCCCAGTTTGACTGAGGCCACATTGGGAAGAACTGGAGCCAAGAGCTGCCCCCAGACTCCCTTGCCCTGGCTGCTCTCTGCTGACCCTCCAGCCTCCACTTTCCATAAAGTTGCCCAGGATGCTCCTAACTTAGTTGAGTCACCCCCATTTCTGTGACACCCAGACCCCAGAGCAGCTTGGGAATCACCTGGTGGAACGGAGTAACAAGAGGAGGATGTCTTTGAGGTGGGGAGACTGGGGGAGGAAAGGAGTTTGGATGGGTGGCTTTTGGTTCCCATGGTGCTTGCTACAGGGTGCACCCGTCTTACCTTGCTGGGGTTATGGAAAGGGGATTTGTTTGGAAAAAAAAAAAAAATGTGTGTGCAGGAGAAGGTGACTCTCGCGGGTTCCCCGGGAATGACTCTGAGCTCCACTTCATGACCAGGCTTCTCAGGATCTTTTCAAGCCGGAGCTGCATTTGCCTCCCACATGCTATTTCTTCAGTCCCCCCCTGTGTCATGAACTCTGTATGTCACCCAGCCTGCTGAGCTTCGTTGGTGTATGTTGAGTGGGAGGCTGATGGTGGATGAAAAAAAAAAAAAAGCGTTAGCCTGGTGTAGTATTTAGAAGTGTCAGCGAGCACAGTGAAATTTATGTATATATGAGGCAGCTTTTAATTTTTTTAACCCTTACTCCCAGTAATTTGCTCTAAGGATTGCAGCTCAAGCTCATGTGGACACATGTACCAAAGATCCCAACGCCAATTACTTATTCATGCAAGATGTGAGACATTCTGCTGGTAAGAGTGCAAACAATTTACTATATAGTGTTACCCAAGCAATTATCTTCATATCAGCTGATGGAGAGGCCTGACACATTCTGTTTGAGGTGCAGGAATGGAGCTGGGGAGTTTAAGGATTAAAATCTTATAGGCGTTAAACTTCTACCTTTCAGCAGTCCTACACTTACCCAGGATTGTGCTCCTTGGGTAAACATGTGAACTCCTGGGCTCACAAATGAAGCCACATGATGATGAGCTCTCCTGCAAATTAAAATAATTTAGTTTTCTAATTTGTCCCTAGATTCTATTAAATCTGCTGGTGCCTTGAGAAAAGTATGAAGTTTTTCTATGTCTTCTGTTTATGTAGGAAGGTATTTTAAACGATAAACTGAACAATTCTGTATATAAACAATACAAAGGAAAATTCCACCCTAGGACAGAGATGTCTTAGGCTGCACAGCATTAACTGCACTGAACAGCTCCTCTACATTAGAGGCCATGGCCACGCAGGACAACTTTCATGTTTTTTTGAGCACCAAAATTATTCTGGCTCTTGGCAACACCCAAGGCCTCCCCTCCAAGAAGGCCGACTGGAAGTATAAAGGAACCATCAAGAGGAAAATGCAAAGGCAACAATTTTGAGCCACCAAAATCTGCAACATCACATGAGGTTGAAACAATCCTTCCCAGCAGGATTGGTCAGTGTGCTGGCTGGAGCCTGGCAGGCTGCTGCTGAAGGGCTGGTAGCTGGCTGTAAACTCCTTTAAGGCCCCCAAAAATCTCTTGAGATCACATTTCAGAATCCACTAGCTGATTTTAACCAACGTCAGCCCTGCTGTGACACCACCTGAATGACACCAGACAGGGAGTTTAGAGCCCATAAATTAAAATGCTAGGTTTTACCTTAAGCTGGGGTGAACAGATGAAGAACAGGAAGTTTGAACACTGGACAGTATGGCTGTTTTTTCTTTAATGCTTTAACACTCCTAGAAGCTGACCCTGTTACACAAAACGTACAAATTATCTTTTAGAATGAGAAACAGATGCTTGAAGGAAATACAAAAATTAAGGGTAAATACAACTGTACTTACAAAAAAGATGCCTTAGTTTTAAAACTTAGCAAATTAAGGTGTAAATGACACTAAATATACATTACTTTCCTTATTTGAAGGAACTGGACAAGAAATAATCTTGTACTAGAGTCGTCTGGCATATACACATATAGTGAGGTCCCACAGAACCCTGTGCTGTCAGAATCAACGCAGATAGTGGCTGCTGCTCCAGAACTTGGACCCTAGTTCGGAGTAGTTAATAAATAATACACAAATAATAATAAAGCAGTGCAACATTCATTACATATTATGTTACAAATGAGGTCAAAAGTGCATAAATTCTATTTGTTTAAATTACAGTAAGATGAAACAAGCTCAAATGTACCAAGAATCCTGGAAAGTTTTGTTTTGCTCAAATGACAATTTCAAAAAGGTTTAAAGTAACAGGAACAGAAATAAAAGGTTTGACAAAGCTTTCCTCTGCAAGGTGACAAGCTTGTACTTTCCATGGGAGTGCATGAGGGAGCATGTTCCCCTTTTTGTCGCTCAACCTTCATTTACAATCAGATTGATAATTCACACTCTGGCAGCTTTTGGTCCTCTAAGACCAAAGTGCATCATGTGAAATTTTTAAAATTAAAAACACAAAATAAGACTCAGAAAAAAAGTAATACAAGATGCAGCTAAAATACCATGTTCTGTAAAAATAAAATATGACCCAATTACTTTGTTACAGTGGACTAGCTTCATTAATTTCAGCTATGCCAGTTTAAAATAGTTTGGGATCTTAGCTTTAAATAATTTGCACTTCTGTCCAGGTCATACTCAGACAGCCATAACTTCACCTAACTCCTAACAGAATTTCCTATGGGACGATTTTAGGTAGTTTTCAGCTGCACTGGAACTTTCCCAGTTGCTCTTCAGATCTCCAGACTGTTGGACTATGGAGTAAATCTGGGTGTCTGAACCACCCTGAATAGTAAGGGCATCCCTGGGTTGAGGTGCACAGGGGTGTAACTGGGAATGTTTAAGGAACAGTTTGCAAATGGCCCTAGAGAAACAACAACCTAAATCTCTCTTGACCTTCTGAGGTATAGTTGAGCTAGTTCCTGTTACTGAATGTTTAGAAATAATACCCAGCAGAGATAACAATCAGTAAATATCAAATCAAGTTACAATTTCTGTTTTTCTAATGGTGACTGTTACTTGGAAATTTACACAAATTCTTTAGTCCAACTGGCCTTTAGGACAGTAAATCTACAATTAAATGATTCAGTTAAATGCACAAACATTTGCAGCCTACCTAAACCAAAAAATACACTTTCTTCATGTTCTTTGTTTTATTTGTTCTACTTGATTATCTTTTCTCTACTATCAGGTCCAGCCCTGGATTTATTCCATGTGCAGAAGTACTGCTTGCTCAACAGCACTCTGTGGGTGTGGAAGAGCTGAAAGAACTGGACTTCAGAGACATTGTAGCTTTACAGGGAAGAATCAAAGGGGGGGGGGGGAGAAAGGAAAAATATCCCAATTGTCTTGGTTATATTATTGGCTATATAACCAATTTCTACTGTTATATTTATGATCCTATAAATAGAGAATTGCCCTGAAAGAGTGGCCTACAAAAATGACAGAGTCAGGACACTGCAACTGTGCCCTCTTCATTGCAAGGAGGTGAGGAGGTACACAGTGCTCAGCACGGGGAAGAGGACATCTGGTCGTATTCAGGACACTTGAGCAGCGCTGGGTAGTTACTGTTCATCTGCAGAGACGCCTCACTGGAGATATCCGAAGGGCTGCGTCCACGTACCCACGCATCCGGGTGCAAGAACTGCCCGGAGTAATCAGAGCAGTTGCTCAACCGGGGACGGTAGAAGCTGGGGTGAGGGCGGTAAATGTCCTCGGCGGTGTATCTTTTCATGAACAAGTAGACAGACATCACGCCGGCACTCTGCAGAGGAGAGAAAGAAACACCTGTGGCTACTCACCACACCACTGCCTGCCTCCTCCACGAACACCAGCACGGCAAGGAAAGGTTGCTTTTCTTGTCTGCTGGTGACTTGCAGAGACATCTGAGGCAAGACCCTTCTCTTCCCCATGCTTCTGGGACCCTACAATAAATACTGCAGGGTAACAACATCTCCTCCTCCTCTTGATTCAAGCGCTCATCAAATGATTTGCCCTGAGTGCTCCAGGCCTGGGTCTCTGTCATCTCACTATACGTGCCTCCCACCATGCTAAAAGTTACTCATCTGACCTCAGGGTCTGCCTTTATCTGTCACTCCTCTTTTTCCTTACAGCCTCTTGAGAACACCTACACTAGTGTCCAGCACCTGCAAACAGAATATGCTCATTACAGGCATGTCACAGAGCTCACAGCTGGCCAGTACCTCCGTGAGAAGGAAAGAGATAGCAGAGAAAGCAAATGACCATCCGTATTTGTAATTGAAGAAAGTTTCAGAGTCCTTGGTCCTATTCAGCATCTCGTCATTAATGCTGGAGATGTACAGAACCAGCCCCACCACCAGCGACAGACCTGAGGAGACACGAGGGAAAAAGGCAGCAGGAAACGCGCTAGGTGCGAAGCGGTTCACAAAGCACCCTCTGTTAAGACCAAACTTGCAGGTGAAACTGCAAACAGGTAGGCTGCGCTTGAGATGACTGGGGGAACAGGCCGCTCCCTACTGAACTAAGCCAGGGCACTTATATCATTTTAGTTGAACCACCGATGTTCTTAAGCAAGTTACTCTGAACTGTGCACTGTGTAGGAGCCTGCTTCAAAGCTCAACTGTCACAGCTATTTGTTTAACACTATGATAACACTATGAATAAAACATTCACTTGTCTGATGTAGACACATCCTGGCTGATTACTCTGAGGTTTCAGATCTCTCCTGTGACCAACTTAGCATGAGAAGTAAGTGTCCTCTCCTCACCTCACGCTCACAGGAGTTGCTCCTGGGGGAATAACTGGGGGTGCTTTTCCTTCTGCCTCCTGGCAGAATGGCTGCCTCAGGTGAGTCTTTCTAGCAGACAAGCACTGATCCTGCAAACCAGTGTAGCTGGGGGTCACACCAGGAGCCCCCCGGCACCAGCACTCAAGTGAGGAGCCAAAACAGTGGGCTATGAGAGCACTGCAAAGTACCAAAATGAACATCCCCCATGGTCAAGAATTTGCTTCTTCTTTCTGATTAGATGTAGCGCACAGGATGTGATATTAATATTGACTTTCATTTTGTCCAGCAGGGCTTGCATTCCTGAGGCCAGGGCTCACCAGCTTGTCATATCCACCAGTCCTGGTCACCTCATCACAGTGCCCATGTAGGGGCAGGCACTTGAGCCCAGGGAAGAAAAGATTTTGACAAATGCCTAACTACCCTCTTCACCTCCAAAAACAGTTCAAAAAAGAAACATTTTCATATGAATGGTCCCAAACTCACAATGCCATTTTTTAGGTATTGCTGGCAGCCTTTTCCCTGCATGCCATTACATTGCTGTTCTCAGTGGCAAATTCTGCACATGTAACTACTGTGTGAACCTGGCTCATATTTCAGTTGTGCCATGTGGGCTACTTTTGGCATCAGCTTTACTTGTGGACTAGATTAAATTGAAACATAATATTCAAATTTACAATATATTCATGTTTATGAATTATAATATTCATAAAAATACAGTTTATGGCAAATAGTAAAATGATTGGGGTTTCGTGACACTCCACTGCACCAGAGAAAAGCTTGTGGCAAAACTCAACAGATGTGTGGTTGAGGGGAATTTTTGCTGACAAAACTCACCAGACAGGATGAAGAATATTCCAGATACAAAGGCGAGGATGGTCCTGTGAGGCCGAATGTGGCCGATGTTGCTCAGTATAAAACCAATGAACATGAAAAAGAGGCTGACCAAGGGGAAAGGCGTAGCAGAACGAATCATCTCTGGTTGGGAGAGGAGCAGAAGAAAGTGCAATTGGTTAGTCTTCCCCCTGGCTGGACACATGGCTCTAACTGCCCTGCCCTGCCCTGCCCTGCCCTGCCCTGCCCTGCCCTGCTACAGCCCTGTCCCTCCTTGCTCCTGCTCCTCCTAGGCAACTCCCTGACCCTTGCAAGGATCCCCCTCTCCTCAGGTGTCTTTGCTAACCAGGTGGCTGAAGTGGCAATTCATTGGATACACCTGTTAATGTTTGCATTCCCGAGGGTTTCCACATAAGCCTTACACAGAGGGAAAAAATACACCAACTAGCAGAACCTGTTTTTCCCCAGTATCGCTGCAAAATTGTTTACTCAAGACTTTCACTTACTAGATCAAAAATGACTGCAGAATTTACAGTGAGAGCTGTAATGATCCATCTTTAACTCATCCCACTGGGCAATGTGTAAAACTGACCACAGCAGCAGAAATACTGCTGCAAATTACTGCGAGGAGAATATAAAGCCAAATATTTCCATAAACGTAAGTGCTGAACAGGCAGTGAAAGGAAATTGCACTGTTTACAGCCTCTGCAAGCTTCCTGCCATTAGAAAAAAACGCACCCAAAAACTTAGCAGCACATCAGATGATTCACATAGTAAAAAATGTAGTTGCATCCTGGTGCGGTAGCACCTCCAGTGAAGCAAGAGTGTCCTCAGCGAGGACACACAGGGGTTTTTTAGGGGGATTGTTAGTGACCCGTCATGCTCTGCAGGCTGCAAAGAATACAACCCCACAAAAGATCACCTACTCAGGACATTGATTGTTGATTCAGATGTCAGCTGGACATTTGTGGGCACGACATATTCTATAGCGAAGCACCGGCCACGCTCTTCACCTGCAGAAAATAGAGACTGATTTGTGCCTGCAGGGACATGTTTTATTTGTGTGTGTGTATCTGAAAAGTGTCTTTAAAATTAATTTCATGCATAAAAACAATCTTGCTTTTTCACGCTGCTTCCATCTTGAGTGTTAGTATTTGGTGTTGAAGAATATATCTGTTAACTACAATTTCATTAAGGGATCAGCTTCCTGCCTTTTAAAATGTCCCTGCTGAAAGAACGATAGCTGGCTGAACAGACAGGAAGGAGGCCAGCGTTTTGCTCAGGAACCTATCAGCTCAATCAGTACAGTGCTGGTCATTCAACACGTTTTTGTGGGAATACTGAAAAGGAAAAATAACAGGTTCCAAGATGGGAACAGCAGGTCAAATCCTCATTCTCAAACTGCTCTTCACAACGTATTTAGCCTGAGCAATCGCTCTTTGGAATCGGAGAGCTCCAAATCTCATTGTGCTTGCTGGGCGCCTCTTTGGATTGTACAGCAGTAAGGTGGCTAGTGAGGAGTGGGGCGACAGGCCCTTTCCACGTGGGACACGTATTTAACACTCGACACAGAATGTGGATTACAAAAAAAAAAGGATTCCCTGGAACACAAACTCAGAAGCCAGGAGATTTAAGGTCACATCAGGAGAGGTCTCACAGTCCCCCTCTCCTAGGGCTTTTTCAAAGCAGTGTTTCACACTAGACGACGTTTTGAAACTGTCAGTCTGAAACCCCCGTTTATTTGGGTTTTGTTAAACTTTCTCCCCTTGGCCAAATCTCTTCATCAAAATCAGCATGAACAGAGGAAACATTTCAGCTGACCTGAATCTAAATTTTCCAGGGACAAAAACATTTCGTGCTGGTGTCCAAGCAAGACCGCGGGTCCCGGTCTGTGGAGGCAGCTCCGGCAGGGGCTGCCGCGGCGGGAAGGAACCAGCCTCATGCCTACACGTGAGGGAAAATTCTGCCATTTGCCTGCTGAAGCCAGGCGTGGGGCAATTACCTGCCTAGGCAGTGGCTGAGCAGGAGTGTGGAAGCAAAGCTGGGCCCAGCCTCTAAAAACCCTGCCTGCCCGTGCCCTTTTCTGCAGAAAACATGACAAAAATCCAAGCAGTGAGAACTTCTCCATACGACGGCCGTACCTGCCAAGAAGCAGACCCGCCAGAGCCCCGAGTGCAGCGACATCTTGATCTCTGTTGTCTGGTTCTGGGGCTGGATGATGCCTTCCTCCAGGTAGAGCCAGTAGTCGGTGCTGACAGAGATGCCCAGGAGGCCTAAGGCGCAGACGGCGAAGACGCTGCTGAGCAGGGTGAGAGCCTTCCTGCCGCACGTGCTCATGCCGAGGCGCATCGGGGGCCGCGGCGCCAGGACGGGGTGGCTGGGGGCCACAGGAGACAGCGGGTTAGTGGCTACTGCTGGCTGCGCCTCAACTGTTTGCAACTTTGCTTTCTTGAGGAAACGCTTTGTCTCCCCCCTCGCAATTGCTTATTTAGGTCAAGTTGAAATAAGCCATTAAAAAAATCACAGCATGCCCTGACAGACGGAGAGTATGAACTAAATCCTACCTGACTGCTGCCCTGCTTCGACCAAGCACTCATGGACTTGCTGAACATGCTGCAGAGCATGTGAGCGCCAGCCCGGGAGACACAGAGACGTGTCCTGGCCGCCGAGCAGTTTATCTGCTCTGCTTTCATTTGTTTTACGTGAATGCCTTACTGCTCCATCCAAATCCAATACTTCATCTAGCTAAGGATTTAACCAGCCAACTAACCTCAGTATCTGGCTTCCTCAGTGTCTTTTATCATCTAATGCTTGGGTGAGGCTGGCAGCGCCAGCGGTATCTGCTCACTACAGGAGGGCACTGAGGTACAGGGACACTGAGCTCCCAGATCTACAGAAACATGTACGCACCAGCAGGCAGCAAGCGCCAAAATGTTTTTGATGCAGGCGGTGACATGCCCATAGTTATGCAGACTCCCTGAGTTTCCCAGATGTGATACCAGACCCACAACCAGGGCTGGGGAGCTGTGGCTAGGGGACAACTGTGATATGCACGTCCCACTCGCCACAGCTCTTGTCATTGGCATGTCACACACGATGCTGCCTTCTTCCACTTTTAGGATGAGAGACAGGACAAGAGGCAACGGGCACAAACTGAAACACAGGAAGTTCCACCTGGATATGAGGAAAAACTTCTTTACTATGAGAACGATGGAGCACTGGAACAGGCTGCCCAGAGAGTTTATGGAGTCTCCTTCTCTGCAGATATTCAAAGCCCCCCTGGATGCGAGCCAGTGCAATATGCTCTATGTGACCCTGCTTGAGTTTGGACCAAATGATCTCCAGAGGTCCCTTCCACGCTCAACCATTCTTTGATTCTGTGATAGATTTACCTACAGGAGGTTCTCGGATTACTAAGTGATTCCTGTTTTTCCAAAAGCATGCTACATTTACACATACTAAATGACATCAGCAAGCAAATGAAAGAGAAGCAGCCTGTGACAGACTGGTATACCTTTTTGCTCTTCGCTTGTTGGAGTGCAGCCACACTGGGCTGCAAGCACCAGCATCATCTGAAAACACTAACTAAATTGGTCCACCCTGAGCTAGTACTTTGTGGGAAACTGGGAAACATGGGTCAAAAAGCTGTGGTAAGGCTCTGGGCAAACATTGTAGATGGAAATGTAAAAACACTCTCACATCCCATGTTGCTTATGGATTTAACTTCTTTTTTTCTTAATTATTTTATTTTTGCTAATTTGTAGAAGCTAGCAGTTCTGAGTGCCTCCCAGACTGATAAAGTGCTACTAGAATCACAACTCTAGTTCAGTAGATAAAAAGAACAATTAATATGGAGGGAAGAAATGCCATGGAAATGAGAGATTAGAGGAGTAAGAGCAAGAAGAGAAAGATATGAGAGAGATAGGGTGTTCTCGCGAGTGGGAATGAGGCATATAGCTCTGTTGACTGCTTTTATGAAGATGGTATGAATCACAGATAAGTGCTGTATCATGTATATTTTCCAAGATACATTTTGCTGTTGTTCAGCATTGCAGACAATGAGGGGAAACAAATATTCCGGTTAGACAACAAAGCTACCAAATTTAACACAGCAGCAGGACGTATCTTCCTTGGCCTTCTTTTTAAATTACACAGTCCTTGTTCACACTGTGTGAAGTTTCAAGGACAAGAAATGGAAGATGACGGAGGACTAGGCTCCAAACGTGACACAATACCTAGCTACTGTGGTGAACTATGTGATAAGGAAAGCAGAATCATCCTAAACAAACAGATGTCTTACTTCATTTTTTTTTCAACATCTATCCCCAAAATAATGACAGACAAACACTAGAGTGGTGGCACATATGTCATATATCTCTCTGGATGTCAGCTTGTGAACTTACACAGGAATAACTCAGTCACATCTATGTTCACATCCTGTACTTGTTATTTCAGCACATGCTGGTGAACGGGCACTATGGAATAAAGGTTTTGCTTCTGGTTTTGCCATGGTGAAAGATGATGAGATTTAGCAGTTAGATCAGGGAATGTGACTCCTGCCTGGTCCAGGACATGACTGGGGCTTGCTGTTCTGAAATGTTTTAGGGGGGACACAGATTTTTTCTTCCATCTCTGATGCAAATATACTAATACTTGCTTACAGTGATTCTTAGAGATGCCAAAAATCCTCATAGTGTGCACTTCTACACTTGAAAGCCTCCAAAGAGAAACTTCCACCATAGTTCCCTTGTGATTAGTATAAGCAGATGATGCTCTGATAGTTATTTCTTGCCACTGAACAGCTTGCAAATCAAGCTCTTTCAAAAGACTTCTCTTCTCTTGCAGTGTTCATCCTTGGCATATCTTTAAAATCAATGCACATAGCTAAGCTCCCCTACAGTCCTATCTCAGGATGACCTTACAGCAGGTTTCATACAAGAATAACATGAGGGAAGCACACAGTTACTGTGGAGTCCAAATAACTGCATTTTGAACAGATGCAACACACAAAGCCTATCTGCACCTCCACCTTGCTGCTCTGGGTAGTGTCTAAGAGATAAAAAATAGTGCATGCTACTAGAAGACTCACAAATTATTTAAAGAGAGAAAGACACACACACATTTATTATCCCATACTACCCTGAGTACAAAGCAGTCAAGTACATCTTGCTAGGAAGCAGATGCACTTGCAGTTTCAAATGCTGCCACAGCTCTGACAATTCTGTTCCATATGAGATTAAGGATTTGGCTCTTCCTACTTTCACACAGAGCAGAGTCTTCCCAGAAGGTACCAACCTATAGGAAAAGGAGTGCTGTCACAGGCAGCTCAAGCAAATGCTCGATCTTATGCTATTGCAAGCTTTACACTGCTGGTTTTGCTAAGCAGTGTTATTTTTGTATTTTTATTTAACGGTTCCTTCAGGTCAAGAAAACCAGGACATTAGGGATTCCCAGCAGTGATTCTTGGTATTTGCATCCTGTCCACAGAGAAGGGACAGGAAAGAGAGGGTGCTGTTCTCAGGCAAGCATAGGGTAGGGGGTGAAACAGGACCATGGGTGCTCCTATTTACTTAGGAGCATCAGTTACCATGTGAGACTTTTGTGTCTAAGCCAGGTACACACTGTTGAGAGGATGAATAGCAAGACACACAGAAGATATTCTTCAATTTTTTTTTCCTGAGGAATTATTAGGCAGCAGCTAAAGAGTGGTAGTTACAGGGCACAGAAGCACACACTCCAAAAACAGTGCTACATTTTAACAGTCTAGTAACAATACTGAATTGTTTTAATTTGTGGGAAGGGAATAAAATCCTATTTACCTTTACAGAGAACATGCTATTTCCCAGCCCTTTAAAGACCCCCTTCAATCCTGTGATACGACCAGCCAAAGCACAGATCATCTGACTTGTCAGTTCTTCCACCTAACCTGCTCTGAGTCATATTTTCTAGTTGCCCCAACTAAATGAACAGTGTTTACTACAGAACGTTTCATCCTTGTTGGCATTTCGGTGCCAAAATGGTAAAAGGAGCTCGAATCAATTCTTGGCTCATGTATCATCAACTAAATTCCTTACTGCACATTTCTTGTTAATAAGGAGCCAAAAATCAAAGTAGGTAGTATGTGAAAGTCCAGATAAAGCCATTCAGTGGGAAATAGCTAAGTATGTGATTCCCTGTGGTCTGTTGTTTGTGAACACTTAGGGCTTATAAAAATATGCTGCTTAGCATAATTTATATTGGTCACTGGGGCAACTCTAGCAGCAGGAAAAAAAGAGGTCAGGCATGAAAATCACACCTTTCAGTTGTCTCATTTTTCTTCTCTTTAATTTCCATGTAATTACTTATTACTGCTGTGCTGGAAAATAAAATCAAGTCTTACAAAGCGGGGGACAAAGATGTAGGGATGATGCACAGCAGCTATTCAGAACAAAGCTTTTCTGAAGTCCAGTGACTTAAGAATTAGCAGAGCACCCATGAGAAAGAGTTTTCACGGACATAAACAGGAGTTGGCTTTATTTACAGCAGAGATTGGCTCCCACTAACTGTTATGAATTGTGTTATGCTTCATACAGCTAAAAGTGAAGCTGTCCTGTTTTCAACAGTATCTATATGACAAATTTAACAAATATAAACCCAAAGAATTCCAAAAAATAGGACCTTAGAACTGTTCCTGCTCCTTCAGTCACACTGTGCCTTTTGGTAACAGTCCAGGGAATAATAAAGGCGGTCTGCAATGTAATTTGCAGTCCTCATAATTAATTTCTTCTTGTATTGGAGCCATAGCTTCTGACGGGAATTGTACATGTACCTCTAGGACTGACACGTTCAGAAACTGAAATGAATATTGGCCTTGCTACTAACCCAGTTCACCCAGATCTAGGAGTGACTTGCTGTCTGCCCTTACTGCTCCATATTACAAAAAGAAAGTATTATCCTGGTCTGATTTTTGAGCCCACACCTCCGTGACCTAACACAGAGCACAAGCCACCGCTCCAGGCTACGTGGATGGGCTGTGAAAAATAAGTATGTCACTGGCTGAACAGAATGAATTGTATCAATATATCACTGCTCCTGAGTTCAGTGGGAAACAACACTCCTTTTTACCCAGTGTAAGAGTAGAAAGAGCAGGGCTAAGCCAAGCAGAGGAGGCAGCTATTGATTTTTATGTTGCTAGAACACCACTGCCAATTTCCTGACGTTTGTGATGAGGGGAAGCACAGCCAAGGTTATCAGAGCAGACAGGAGGGAACGTTTCATTTGTGGAGGGATGCTGGGATCCAGAACAAATGTGGCTGCCGGCCTCTGCAATTTTAAAAGCACAGTCCCTGCTGCAAAGCAAAGGCACAAGCAAATCACAGCTAAGCCATGGAACTGAGGCAGTAGAAGAGACTAGGCAAAATATAAAGAAAGAGAAATGATGAATGGTTAAAAGGGGATATGGAACCTACTGAGTGAAATATCAGAGGTACAAAGAGCATCAGGGAACAGGGTAAGAGCCAGCAAATGCAAGAAGAGAGAATGAGCTGTGGTGGAGCTAAACTGAAAGGATGAGCTCCCACTAAGCTGTGACAAAAAAATTGGGCTAGCTAAAAATAAAGGGCCTTCAAGTAGCACGATCTCTTTCTCAGGACAATGCAGGCCACATACGTGGGCAAAAATATATAGGTCAAGGAGAGTGGTTCTTTCAGAACTAAACTTTCTTAAGCTGTGAGAGTTTGGGTAATAGGACCAGGCCTTGGGGCTTGTTGGAGGCAGTGTCCCAATTTGTTAGTGTGCTCAAAGGGTGAGGACATCCCTTTACACAGTGCAATGCTAGACTGACCCCCACTTGGGCAAATCAGGACAGCTATAGACCACAGCTACGCTGTCAGAGTTGGTTTTCAGGTGTCGTGCACACCTGCAACACAGCAAGAGCTAGAAATCCTCAAAATTTCTGCAAATCCAGCCTGTGCAAAGAGGAGGGAAGTAACCCTTCACATCCCAAAGTATTTCACATCGCGAAGACAGTAAAACCCCAAAGCCTGGAACTGGGCAACCAGACTTGGCTTGGCTCAAGGAGGCTAAAAGCCCACCAGATGCAGTAAGTGGGTTGGAGCCTAGCAGCCTGCTGAGACTGATGAGCAGCAAGCAGCCAACAGTGCCAGGACACAGACAACAGCTCAGCCCTCTGCCGCACACACGCGGGCTCTCCCAGCGAGCGTCACTTGCCCACTGAACTGAATGGCTGGAGTTACAGTCATTAATAACCACAACGAAATAGCAAGATGATCACAAAATGGAATAGCAACTACGACTGAGCTTAAAAAGTACCCAACAGGAGCAAAGACTTTGCTACTGAAAGAGGTTGTGCAACATGCAGCTTGCTGGCCAGTCAGTGTCAGCTTTGCTCTGATTCTCTGACTAATATTCTATTGATTTATAGAGAGGATTTTATCTCAAAGGATCTTGGTGTGAGGGAGCATGCAGAGATACCACTTATCTGCAGCTGGGAATATGCAGCTCAGCACAAGCATGGATGAGGGGAAGATCTTACACGAAGCGTCCATAATTCCATCTGGCGATCCTGGAAGGTGCAGACGGCCAGAAGCGACTCTGCATATCCGGCCTTGAAAACTGAGTGACTTGGAGAGCTGTGTAAAATACTTTTGATGCTGGAGTTACCACTTGGGAAGCACAGAAAAATTGTACTACGAGCAGGAAACAAAAACAACATGCAACTGCCCTTTTTCCGTACAACAGCTGAAGGAAAGTCAGGATGACTGAAGAGGAAAGCAACATCTTCCTGAACTCTAACAGAAAGGGAAATGGAGGAAGCCTGAATGGAGAGATCTGCCCTGTGCCATGTGGCCGGAGCGGACAGTTCATCCAAGTCCTTGCTGGAGCACTGTGCCTGCAAGCCCTGTCCTGGCCCCCGGGGCACCACAGGGACGTATTTTCCATGGGAAGATGGAAATCTATACAGCAGCATTACAGAACTGTGCTAATGCCACAAAGAAATTCCTCAGTTTAGTTTCTGAGAGAGCAATTATATATTGGAGAAATTAAGGATAAAAATAAATCTTTTTGATGTGGAGGAGGTTCAGCCTGATACAAAGAAATGAAACAGTCTATATCATAGCCATTTGAACAAGACCTACTAACTGCTGCTACCAGGAGCCATAAACTTCAAAAGAATCAATACAGGACTTGAAAGCTTCCTGCTGGCTGCTAACAGCAGCTCTGTACTGCAAGCCCAACACAAAAAAACTAGCATTATAGACATTAGGGAAACAGCAGCACTGAGTCAACCAAGAACACCGGGCTTACAGGCTCTCAAGAGACTTTTTTTTTTTTTTATAAAAGGCTAGTTGTGAATCATTTAAACCTAAATTAAGCCACACCACAATGACAATTCTATTAATTTTTTTCTGGTGATCAGACACAAGGAACAGTCAGAATTATTCCACCTGGAAAATAATTAGAAGAAACAATGTGTGACTGCAGCACTGTAATGTTCACCAGTAACATATTTAATGCGTGGGATTACTTAGGATTTTTCTTTTAAACTTGACACCCAATTTCTTTGAGAAATTCCCCTTTTCTCTCATATTTCCCATGCTTCATTTCTTGTCCAAGGTTTTTTTTTCATGCTTGATCAAAATCAGTCATTTTACTGCAATGCAAGAACAAAGAAAGTGCTGTATAGAAAGTACCATATTTTTCTGTTGAATCTCCAGTGTACTCAGTGAACTCCCCAAGGCTGATCCATGACTGCTCTCCCCTCTCATCCTTCCCATGCCTCAGCCCTTTTGTTGCATGCTACTCAAAACTTGCCCATTTGGTCTGTTCTAGGCTTGCAAGGGTGGTTGTGTCACGGAGGAACTGAGTACATCTTCAGCTGCAGACTGCAAGGCATTCCTGCTGCATTACAGGTACAGGAATGAAGTACAGGGAGATAAAATGATATTCGCAAGGTCAAAGGAGCAGCTTAGATTTATTTCCCAATTCCAGTCCTTCAACTAGATCCTTTTGGGAAACAGATGCCCCCACCACATAATCTGCCCTGCTGCAGCCACCAAAGTGACAGGTCCAGCTTTTGATAATGCCAGCAACTTCTAACAAATAAAATCATCAACTGAACCAAACCAAACAACTGACAACTGAGTCCCAGCTCACACAGTCTCCAGTGCAGCTCATGTACATACAACTGGCCCTCATTCACATGGTCTTTCTAGATCCACAAATATCCCCCTCCAAAGGTCATGTTGAACATATCCTTCCTACTGATCAAGTGTCTCATTGCTGCTTGGTGCTTTAAGGCTCTTTCTTACCTCTTTTAACCCCAGCTGAAGTAATGCTTTGGCAAGCGGAAAACCTGCGATGTTCATTTTGAAGGTCAGCAAACTCGGGTTCTGGCAGACTGACCAAGAGGCAAGTTTCGCAGCACAAAAATTGCCTCAGCCAAAGCCTTGGCTGCTGGCTGCCTCCAGGAGGAACCGGGACGGGGGCAGTCTCCACTGTAGGAAGGGCCTGGACCGCACAAAACTTCCCAGCCTCAGCTCTCCACCTCTGACGGATTAACGCGAGGAGTGCGCTGGGCTGGGAGAACAGGAGACAGGCGGATGGCGGGCAGGTCGCCACATCCACACTCCGATAGAGTCTAACACTGCAGTTTTACAAAAAAACATTATGCAAAATGCTTTCCTTAAGAGGGAAGGAGCATCTATAGCCTTGAGCTCACAATACTGCCCATGCACATGAAGTCCATTTCTCCAGATACACACTATATATACATTCAAAATTCACATCACCAACAACAGGGTGAGACTTTTGCTTTGTGGACTCCTTTCCCAATGCCACTTCACCCTCTGTGGGTAAAGTAGACATCTGATAATCATCTATTTGCAATATGCTAGACTGTTCCCAATAAGGGATGTGACTCAAACTGCAGGTTTTAATACACTACCAAGAGCTACAGGGAATGTTTAGCACTGTAAAGCAAATCAGGTGGGAGCTCTGATATAAGATCTGCAGAAATCTCATTGCTCTGTGCTATGCAAAATGCTGCTTCCCCATTAACCTCTGTACACTGTAATTTACTGGCTGCACTTTACAGCCTAAATACATAAGCTCCAGTAACCTGATGATCCAGTGACCCTATTCTGGCTTCAGCACAGTGTGCCACCCTCGGCTCACCTTGTCTGATGCAGATGAAATTGGTGAAATCCCAGCAGCACAGATAAATGAAGGCAACTTAATCTCCCTGAATGTGCAATAGCTGGAGAAAAGCAGAGTAGCTGGCTTAGTAGAAGATATGCATCCAGATCACATCAGCACCGAGCTTGGTTTGGTCTAGTGGAATACTAGGTCTCCAACACTTGCTTTTTGTTCACTTCCAAATGTTTCAAATGTTCACTTCCAAAGACGGCACAAACTCTTGCAATGGTTTGAATTCTGTTATATATTGAAAAGAGGAAAATAGATCTCTTCTTTGCATAATGTCCGCTTTTCAAGGTCTCTGTGTCCTTCCTGCAGCAAGGCAGAACATAATGTGACTGAGGATCCCAGACACCTTTTCTGTATCTGGCCAGGTAGGATATTTAAGTTGTTTTAAACTGATGTGGCTATGAACAGGAACACCATAGGCAATGTAAGCCTTTCCCTTAGCCTCACAGGAGCTGTGAATTATGAACACCAATGCAAGAAATTTCTCTGGGCTATAAACTTTTACTGCTACTGAAGGTCTAAGAACAAGCCCCAGTTACACGCCCTGGTTTCAGATGTGACTGCTACTGTGAGGATGTTCAACGCAGAATACTCATCTCTGCCAACACTCCATTTCCTTCTTTTTCCTTTTATGCTCAATGCATGACAGCTCACATTAAATTAAGCAGTGTTGTGAGGAAAAAAAAAGCATCAAGAGCCAGTTAAAAATGCTCCACCTTACCCTTCTCTCCAGTTGTAAACGTCCCATGAAGCACACGAGCCCCAGCGCAGTGGGACGCAGAGTCAGTCCTCTGTATCCACCGGAGGAGCTCTCCCCTGCTCCAGTGCAGCTCTTCTTGGAAGTGCTGATAGTTGAAGTATTTTTATGAATACTTTCCGTATGATAAATGAGAGAAAGCAAGAAATCCCCTGAGCACCGTTTTTGCCTCCTAACAATGAACCCTGCAGATTAACAGCACATTGTGCAGTCTGCATGTGTACAGACCACAGCCCAGGAGGCCTCTAACCACTCTGCCCTATTAAAGAGAATTGCTAGCACCGAGCAGATGCCTTGTTATTCAGCTAACAGAAGATTACATTCCCCTTCCCCACTTAGAAACCAGCTTTAGCACAAAGCTGCTGAGTACTGAAGCAATGGCATACTGAAATTGGAGAAGGGCTGTACTACCCACACTTCAGACGAGCATCTAAAAATCTCAAGGGTCCTTAGCTGCTTCCAATAAAACGAACTGGCTAAATCCAACCACTGTCTCTCTTGGCTTTGCTTAAGTAGTTTGGGACGTAGCTTCTAAGTTCACAAGAGCGTTGTCTCTGTGCACAAGCTCTTGAGATCTGCCATTGAGCATCCACAGAAGCTTGGGCTGAACTTTACAGAGGGAGGATCTTTGTCTTACAGCACTTGTTAGTTTTAACAGTCAGGACATGATTTTAAAGTATGTAATAAGCATTTTCACAGCATTTTTGAGATATTAAACTTAATATTGCTCACAATTTTAGCAAGATTCACTGCCAGTTCAAGGATTTAACTGTTAATATCTCAGCCGACAGGATAAGAAAAACCATGCACAATGTACAACAGACTTGCTATTCCCAAGGAATCCAGCATTTTAAAACAGTATGGCTTAGCCTTCTGCCTGTCCGCACTGACATTCTTCCCTTTCTGACCACCTCCAAACTTTCCTCTGCCTGAATTACACATATAGTAAGTTTTCTGGAGCCCAGACTGTCTGTTCAGCTACTGATACAGTAAGAACTGGCCAGGTCCTTTGCAAACAGTGGGCAACAGAGATTGAAAACCTGAAAGTTCTCATGTCTCCAAGTGATCCCTGCATAGGCCATCTAGGACTTGGACAGGAGCAGCACAGCCATCTGCCGAGCCCAATGCGACCTCCTAAGCACATCTGTTCCCCTGCTCAGTATGGGGAAGCGCAGTTGCATCCTGGAAAATTCTGCAGGGAAGTGGTAAAGAGTCTACCTGGCCTCATTCCTTCTTCATTCTTCCTCCAGGCTGGCACCCACAGCTAGATGAACCTTGGCCTGAGCATAGTGTTCTTTACCTAAGCCCTTCTCCTATCACGCAGTCCCTTCAGAGCATCACTTGTTCCTGCAACAACCACCAACAGTACCTCTCCTACTGCTTATATAATAACCTGATGTTTTCTGCTCTGTTTGGTTGGTAAGATGTTTTATAGTAAGAACATATTACTAGTCAGAACATAAAACACTGACCCAGAGATACTGCTTTCCTCTTCAACCATCCTAGCTTTGCTTCAGTCATTATACAAAAAAAAAAAAAAAAAAAAGGGCAGTTCTGTGTTGATTTCTTTCCTGCCTGTAGTACACCTTTTCTATGCATTACGAGAGATCTGCTACTTCCTAAGCAGTAACTCCAGCATGAAAAATATTTTACACAGCTCTCCAAATCACCTAGTTCTTGAGGTTAGATTTGTGCAGTTGCTTCTGGCCATCTGCAGCATCCAGGATCTCCCAAGAGTATTCAAGTGAAACAGTCATTTTCTATCAGATGCAAAGCCAGTGCACCCCTGAATGTCACTGGAGAGACACAAGCACTGAGCCTCCCTGCCAGTAAGAATTAGGGAAAATCAGACACAGAGGCAGGAGATGGGAACCTGGTAATGGCAAGAAGTGAAAGCAGAGCCACTGCTCAGTTCAGGTATTTTGACAACGTCACAGACTGGGCTTTTTGTTTCTGCAAAAAGAAATGACATACACCTACACTCAGTGAGGACTGTTCGAAGGTTAAAAAGCAGAGAGGAAGAAAGAGCAGCAGCCAGTCCTACTGCAGTTGCTGATGTGACTTTACCCAGACCCCACCGAAGTGTTGGGAAGATCTTGCAGATCATGGGCTTTGAGGCATGACTTTAGCTGTGGCACGAACAGCATGTTCTCGGTCTGTCCTACTGTGAGAGCTGGTGCACAGGGTACAACAAGATTTCCTATTTCACCTCCTGCCTCATCTGTTCCTCCCACAGCACCTGCTTGCCTCTCCTGATCCTGGTGCGCACCCGCAGCAGTCTCTCCCCCGGCTCTAGTACAGGACAGTGGTTGACTTCAGTATGGCCTCAAGTAAGCCCCAGATAGTTAAACATTATCTCTTCCCAAGATAAACACTATCCCAATCCCTGAATTGCTAATCCTTACAAACAGATGGCTTAGCTTCTGCATGAGACAGCATCCAGTGAGTGACTTTTTGTCCTGAAAAAAGAAAGACTGGAAAAACTCTTTCTACGTGAATGGATAAGCAATGGTTGATGTTTCTGGCTTTTTTTTCCCCTTCTGTTTACTATCTCTCTGCTGGTGAGGCTTCAACTACTCTCAATCCAAAGCATGCCTGCATAAAGCAGCTGTTTTCTTGCTTAGGTTGACATTACGGTATTAACTTCTGCTGAGTTTGGGTTCTGCTTTATACCATTTATTAACTGGAATCAGGGAGATAGGGGTGCTTGTCTGGGAGATCCTGCTGCAATCCCATGCTCCGGGCACTTCTGCAGAACATAATACACTGCAGTTCTCAAAGGGAGAGTGAGGAACCACAGATATTCACAGACAGAGCTGGTACAGAGAAAAAGGAAACCTCTTTTAAACAAAAGGTGTACTGTCTCCTGAGAAGAAATCTGGGGCATGGTGCTACTCACGGCAAAAGTGAGTAAGGACATCCCCGTTCTCCACTGCAACCCTGATAGATCTGAGCCTCTGACCCCAACAGAAGGGGGTGTCACCTAGGTGCACTGGATGTACACTGAATGGGAAAAAGAACTATGTGCAAGTTGTCTTGGTTCAGTGGATATCATCTGCTGTACTCCTCAAAAAATCCCCCCCATCAGTGCCGCTGTAAGCACCATTCCTATGAGGTTTTTCATTGACGAGTAACGATGCCTCCCTCAGTAATGAAGGAAAAGCTGGAAGTCCCATCTTGCAAAGGGACTGGACACAAACTCCACTGATCTGTAATATCACATTTTCCAAGTTCAACGATGCATTACTGTGGTCTTATGAAAAATTCCATTTTCTCAGTAAGTAGTTTAGTATACATGTTAGAAGTGTGTGGCCATACAACAATAAAATTGGTGTAAGTGACTGTAATTCCAAATCCTGGTTGTAGAATGCACATAGAACCCAAGCCCCAAATACATGCAGTGAGATTAACACTCCCAGATAACTTTTTGAAACTAGGACCGAGATTCACTCATCTAGTTATTTTAAAAGTGCCACCTTAAGCCCAAAGCTTTAAGTCTCCTAGCTTGATATAAGTAAAAAACTGCTGGCACTCATTCACTCTGAACATTTGCATAGATCCTAGCTTGCTGATCCACTTAAACTCTCTGTAGGATTGTGCATCATTTCCCCTTCTTATCTTATATTCCCTTCCCTCTCCAAAACTGAAGCTGAAGTTGCAAATGTTGTGGTACAGACTCTGCCAGATGGGGATTCATCAGTTCAATGAATATATTCAACAGCTACAATAACGCAACAAGAAATAGGAGAATTAAACATACAGAGACACTTCTGTCTCCTGGACCCTGTGCTTTACAGCTGCACATCAGCCCCCGCCGGAGAGGCGCAGGGTGCACAGGGAGCGCACTCATTTCTTCCGCTGCTCCATCGTCGATCCCGGGAAGCCCTTGCTCGGGAAGATGTCCTTCCCCTCGCAGTGGCGGGGGCGGGAGGGGGGTCCTCAAGAGACAGTGGGATCTGCAGAGCAACATCCACCCTGCTGCTGTGGGCCAGCCCCATGGAGCACGTGGTAGCTGTGGAAAAGCTGCTATGTGGGTCTCAACCAAGGCCAAGGAGTGACGATACAGTGACTGTCAAAGTGAGTCTCCTGCTGTTTGTTTCTTTATGTGGCTCAAGATGAGACAGACTGAAACAGTCCCCCTAAAACACAGCCTCTGAGAGGAGCCCAAGCTTACGTCACTTGTGAAATCAAAAGGCAACGAGAAGAACAGGGCTTATGTGGCAATGCTCCTTCAGCAAAGCTGTCCGGCCGGGGTCAGACCAGCAGCACCCTCTGCTACCTTCACAACAGTCAGAATGCAAAATATTCCTTCTTTTCAACATTCTTGCTGAAACAGGGCTACTTCCAGCAAATGCAACTTCCTCGCTGCCCTTCCCCAAAGGCTTACCTGCGCCACGCAGCCCACCTACCGGCACAGGGAGTGCCTCCTCTTCCTCACCTTCTCCGCCTCTGAGTTTGGGGAGTCTGCAGGGAACAGCGGTGCCACGGGTCGGACCAGAGCGCTGGCCACCTCGGACAAGCCTCCTGACGCTCGCCTGACGCCGGCTCCGGGCTGGGGGCAATGACACCCCTAGGATTACTTCGTGCCTGCAAGATGCAAGGGTAAAAGCTGCAAAAAAAGCGTCATGCTTGAGGGGCTGATAAAGTTTTGCAAAATGCTGAGCAATTAATCAACAGCCAAACTGCACATCAAAAATCCTCTCAGCCTGCTGCCACAGTGGCTGAAATAACACATTTTACGTTTCACCACCTTTCAGAGGATGGGAAGAACTGGTGTGTGCAGAAGTGAAGACAGGCACCACGTCTCTGTTCACTTGTTCATACGGCAACACATGATCCAGCATTTTTTTTCTTAATTTATTTTACTTCATTTATCAACCAGGTCAGGTTTTTCCCATATTGCCTCTCTTGAATTCACGCTATCCTCTCCAAGAGGTTTACTACACTGGAAAACATCGGCAGCCCGTTACTTCCCACGGATTTTTTATGTCCTGTGAAAAACACACTTCCTTCTCTCAGGTCAACACGCAAAAGCCGCCGGTGAAGACGGGGAGGTTCACAGAGCCAGAGACGCGGCCCGCTGGGGTTTCGATCAGCTTCGTTGAGAAAAGGCCTTGGGACGAGGGGTTCAACGTGCACAGTTTGCCATGTGCCAGAGTCAGCGACACGCAAAAACTCGGGACACTTCTCCTGTGCAGGCAGAGCGGCGGCGATACGGCCGGCTGGGACACGCGCCGGCCGGCTTACCGCAACCCGGCCGAGCTAACCCAGACCGGCCAGGTTAATGCAAACCGGTAGGACCACGGAACCGGCTGGGCTAAGGCAAGCCGGCCAGGACACGCGACGAAAACCGGCGGGGTTAATGCAAACCAGTCTGGTAAACGCACACCGGCTGAGTTAAGACAATCCAGCCAGGACACACAAACCAGCCAGGTTAACGCAAACCGGCTGGGTTAACGCAAACCGGCCGGGTTAACACAAACCAGCTGGGTTAACGCAAACCGGCCAAGTAAACGCCAACCGGCCCGGTTAACACAAACCATCCGGGTTAACGCAAACCGGCCCGGTTAACACAAACCAGCTGGGTTAACGCAAACCGGCCAAGTAAACGCCAACCGGCCCGGTTAACACAAACCATCCAGGTTAACGCAAACCGGCCCGGTTAACACAAACCAGCCGGGTTAACGCAAACCGGCCAAGTAAACGCCAACCGGCCCGGTTAACACAAACCAGCCAGGTTAACGCAAACCGGCCCGGTTAACACAAACCAGCCGGGTTAACGCAAACCGGCCAAGTAAACGCCAACCGGCCCGGTTAACACAAACCAGCCAGGTTAACGCAAACCGGCCCGGTTAACACAAACCAGCCGGGTTAACACAAACCAGCCGGGTTAACGCAAACCAGCTGGGTTAACGCAAACCGGCCGGGTTAACGCAAACCGGCCGGGTTAACGCCAACCGGCCGGGTTAACACAAACCAGCCGGGTTAACGCCAACCGGCCGGGTTAACGCAGACGCCTGCGGGGAGCTCGGCCCCGCCGCGCAGCCCCCCGGCCCCGCCTGGCTCCCGGCGCGGGGCGCGCAGCGAACCGCCCTGCCCGCGCCCGTGCGGAGCCGCGCTGCGGCCGCCGCCCCGCGCCGGCCCCAACCGCCCCGAACCGCCCCGAACCGGCGCCGCCGCCGGCCGCGCTGCCTCACTCACCGGGCGCCGCCGCCGCCGCGACGCGGCCGCTGCCTCGGGGACGCGGCGCGGAGGGGCGCGGGAGCCCGGCAGGCGACGGCATCGCCCGGCGGCGCCGGCGGGGACAGCCCACTGCCGCCATCCCTCCCGCCCTCCCTCCGCGCCCCTTCCCTCCCTGCCCGCCCTCCAGCCCGCCTCCCCGCCGCCGCCCCCCTTCCCCCCCTCCCTGCCTCCCCCCGTGCGCGGCGGCGGCTGCGGGCGGCCCCGGGCAGAGCCGGGGCTAGGGGCGGGAGAGGCGGAGGGGCCCTGGGAGCCGCTGCCTCGGCCGAGGCGCAGAAAATCGGAGCAGAGCCGGGGATAACGATAACGGTGCTGCTCCAGCGGGGCCTGGGGTCGCTCCTTGGGTGTGGGAGGGAGGAGAAGAGGTTTGGGAGCCACCGAGGGGGCTTCTGGCATCTCCACTGGGGTTGGGAAAACACGGCGCCCGAGCTGCCACCGAGGCTGAGGCCACCACCAAGGCTGGTGGCCACCACCAAGGCTGGGGCTGCCACCAAGGCTGGGGGCCGCCACCAAGGCTGGGGTCGCCAGCAAGGCTGGGGGCCGCCACCAAGGCTGGGGCCGCCACCAAGGCTGGGGGCCACCACCAAGGCTGGGGCCGCCACCAAGGCTGGGGGCCGCCACGAAGGCTGGGGCCACCACCAAGGCTGGGGCCACCACCAAGGCTGGGGGCCACCACCGAGGCTGGGGCCACCACCGAGGCTGGGGGCCACCACCGAGGCTGGGGCCACCCCCGAGGCTGGGGCCCGCCACCGAGGCTGGGGCCCGCCACCGAGGCTGGGGGCCGCCACCGAGGCTGGGGCCACCACCGAGGCTGGGGCCACCACCAAGGCTGGGGCCGCCACCAAGGCTGGGGGCCGCCACCAAGGCTGGGGCCACTACCAAGGCTGGCTGTCACCAAGGCTGGGGGCCGCCACCAAGGCTGGCTGCAGTGGCTGGCAGCCACCGCCACCATGTGTGAGGCCCGGACTCCTGCTGCGAGTTCTGCACCGTCTTTGAGGGGGAGGGCTGCACCTCCAGGCACACCTTGAGCAGCGAGCGGGGCGCGTGAGGAGACAGTGGCTTGGTGGCAGTAATGGGTAGGCGCTGCTGGGGTTCCCCTGCCCGAAAGTAGCAAAAGCAGTTCATTAACTACCGAAGAAGAGCAAACGACTGCGCTGAGTCAAAAACACAGCCTGTCATCAATACTGGATCACACTTTCTGCACGGCTTTACCCACGCGTTGTCTTTACCCCAGACACCAGATGTGGAGGAGGTGTTGCTTGGATGGCTCGTCTGAAGTCGATGGAGCCATGCGCTCTGCCTCGCTGAGTCCCGTTTTGGTTTATAGGAGTAATAAAAGGTGATGCAGGTGCCTAAGCGTTTATTTTTCCAACCATGAAGTGGTGCAGCCTAGCACATGACATCTGCAGAGAGAGCCAGGCAGGTAGAAACCTGCCTCCCAGTTGGGCCTCAGCTGGCAGCCGAAGTGCGTGGGGTGATTTGGCATTGCAGGGCTGTGCTTGTATGTTCTTTCACACAAAATTACAGTGAAATTTGAATTGCAGTAAATTGTTTTCCTGAGCTGATAGCTCAGACCCCAAAGGAAGAACTACCCCGCATTGCAAAGATGCATGTTTCGGCGCATCCTTCTTTGGAGGTGGATGTCTCAAAACAAACCCAAAATATATTTAACCTCCCTCAAACGCTGCTCATTTGCTCTGGAGGAAGAACTGACACGGACAAGTCCATCCAGCGATGGACAGCAAGGAGAGAGCCGGGGTTCAGTTGGCCCTGGAAAGGGGCAAAGAGGCAAGGCTCTCTGGTGGCCCCTGGCCCCCACCGCCACCAAGGAGGAGGCTTTCTGGGCTGGAGCTCACCTGCAGTACAGTACCAGTCAAGTCAAAAAGCTACCAGGGGCAGGTTAGACCTAGATTTGCATCAGGTTTCTGTCATGGCTACAGTAGTTTAATCCAGTAGTTGGCAGAGGTTCATCATTTTTATTGCCTCTGTACTGCTAAACAAACTAACAAAAACCAGACCACATCGCCGTTTGTCTCCAGGATGGCAATCTGCTGCGTTAGCTGCCTACATGCTGCGCAGGGTTATTTGACTACGGCATGAAGAAGTGCTGTGGTGTGTACAGACAGTGACATAATTAACCATTACAGTGTAAGAGGCCCCCAGCAGCCATGCATATAATCAATTAGGAATACACAATTTGGGCTTCGTTCTCTCTCTCTCTCTCTCTATTTTTAAACTTCTGTGCATTTATATACGCTTAGGCTAAAAGAAACCGCCAGGATGGATTTTCCACTGCTGCTTGTCTCATGCAGCAGCTTCCGCCATTGCAAAGCGCGTCCCCGCGCGTGGCGGGAGCGTCTCCCATCCGCTCCCTGCAGGCCCGGAGGGGAGAGGGCGCGAGCAGGGCTCAGAGCCGCGCTTGCCGGCTGGCCGGGCCACGCGGCGCTGCTCCCTGCCGGGCGCTGCGGCACGGGGGGGTGATGCTAGCGGAGCTCCCCGGGCCACGCGAGGATTCGCTGGCCCTTTCCCCCAGGCAGGGGGTCAGAGCAGCAGTCCCAGGCAGGGCTGGCACCGTGCACCTTCTCAGCAGCCCTGCTGCCCTCCTGTATTTGGGCCAGGACTTTGCCAATCCCTGCACTAGCTATTCATTTATTTTATCACCATCTGGTGCCATCTCAGCATTTCCAGGGCCATCTCGCTGACCTCCACGCTCGTTACAACCTCCTGCTCTAGCCCCCTCCTCCCTGCTGCGCTCCCCGCCGTGCAGGTGAGGCTCTCCCCCTGCAGCCGCACACGGGGCTGATGAAGCCGGACAGGATTTTGCATGTTGCATGGCGTTACGCAGCTGTGCATGTCTCTGCAGGGCTGAAGTCCACCCTTGTGCCCGTGGAGTGGCGTTTCTCACCACATTAAAACCAGTCTGAAAGTGTGAAATTTCACAGACATCGGCCCTGGCATCCATTGCCATGGACCCAAAGTCAGAATGGGGAACAGGGATTCAAGCTTTGATAACGGCCCAGACTAGCAGAAATTACTCTAGCCGCTCTTGCTGGGCTGCTAACGGCAGCGGTGGAGCAGCGAGGCACCGCTCACCGCTGCGTCCAGTAGCAGGGTGCGCTAGTGCACAGCCATGTCCCAGCCATTAATTAAAGGCAAAACGAGCATGTCCTGGTATACGGAGCTGGCCACGGCCTCCTGGAGACCTGGCAGGTTTTAACTTGCATAAGGAGAAACAAACATCTTTCAGCAGAAATCAAAAACCGGGTTTTGAACCTTTTATTTAATGCAATGGATAAAGACACTTTCTGCAGTAGGAAAGTAGGTACCTGAGACCTGCCAAAATCCCAAAAAAAGAGCGGCCACGATAATCCTCACGTAGCAGGGATCTTCCGTGAGCGTCCCTTACGGCCGTGGGGCTCCGCTGCCCCGAGCCCGGGCCGCTCTCCCGGACGCCTGGAGCACCGCTGCGCTTCCTGTGCCCAGCAGCCCAGGCGCCCGAGGCGAAAACTAGGCAAAGGGCTTTCCCAGGTAGAGGAGGTCTCCGGCGGCCGTGGGACGGCTGCTGAAAGGAGGGCGCAGAGCGGGCAGCGACGTGCTGTACCTTGAGGAGCCCTTGTGGTGCTGCGTAGCAGAAGACATGAGGGCAGAAAGGTGGGGGATTTAAATGGACACGAAGCTGTTATTTCTGATAACCAGTTCTGACCGCAGTGCAGATTACCCAGGTGTGGTAACGCTCATGCCTCGGAGGGCCAATCTGCTCCTCCTTACAAGTGTTTAATTCACGTGGGTGACATCCTGGGGTAACCCTTTTCCCGGTCTGCTTTTCTGGGCCAGCAAAGGTAACCTTGAAGGCACTTAGGACATTACACAGTGAACGTGCCTGCGCCTGCTGACCTGACCAACATACCAATGGGCCACAGCACTTGTAGGCAACCACAGGTCTGCCTCCCCCTGCTCCCGCTCCCTCTCGTTTGCTCTCTGATGAAGTATTGAGAGGGCGAATCTGCCCCGCGAACACGTGGTGGGACAGCATGGGCCACGCAGCACCCCGGCCCCGGGTCTCCCGCGCCGCCGCTGCGCCCAGTGGCCACTTCCCCAAGACGTTGCTGCAGCCAACTTTAAGGCCAACTTTAACTTCAGCACCAGGATGTGAGAAGCCCTTTGGTCATAGGAAGGCAAAGTCTGTACCAGCAGCAGGGATCCTAGAATAGCGCGTGCAGGTAGATGGAATGAACTGGCAAAGTAACGATGAAGCTCCTGCAACTCGTGTGGGAGGTGACTGATGCTCCATGCTGGATGCCTCGGCACTAGCTATTTTTTGACATTTTGTAGGCAGCGTGGCAGGGGTAAGGCTTGAGGAGCAGCCGGAGCCCGGAGGCGGTGAGCTGCAGCCGGCGCGCAGTTGGGGGGGGACGTGCTGCCTGCGGGGCTCTTCGAGGCCACCAAAGCCGGGGCTGCCCCGGTGCAGCTGCAGCTCCCCGGGGCAGCTCACGAAGGCTGCGAAACACCCAAGCGGAAACACCAGCCACTCTCACTTCTTGCGGGATGTTCCCCACTCCCACCTTGCACGATCACTAAATTAAAGCGATTAACTTCCGTGAGCTGCTGGGTCCCGAAGCAAAGCCCAGCAGCTCACGGAAGTTATTTCTGTTATTTCTCTTTGCACATCACTGCCTGCAGCCACTGCTCAGCGAACAGCCCCCTGGTAGCGGCTCAGGAGGAAGTGCAAGGAGAGGTGCAACATTATTTTTATCTCTGCACCCACATGCTGTGCGAAAGCTTCAAAAAAAAAAAAAAAAAAAAAAGAAGTGCAAAGCCTTTCATAGACAGCCTCCCTGAAAGGCTCTGACTCACAGAATAACAAAAGCGCACGTGTGAACGGAAGTTATATACTTTATTTAAGATAAAACACACTCTGTGATCGTATGCGTTCTAAATTGGGCTAATGAAAGCCGAGGAAACGCCAATTAAGGATTTCTGCCCTGGCAGCTCACTTAATTGCTTCGTTCAGCTTGTGAAAGCTGCGCCCTGCTGCTGGGCGCATACGGCCCGTGCAGCCCCACGCAGGACAGCGGGGAGCTTTGGAAGCGGATTAAATGCCCGAGACCAACGTGCGAGTGGGCAGGGCCCTGCCACAAGAAGAAACCAACAGTAGAGGCTGGCATGAAGGTTGCTCTCACTGCTACCGTTTTCATGCTGAAATGAATTCAACAGGGAGGGCTGGGAACCCGGGTTTGGGCTCGTCGCCTTTCGCAGGCTCCCCCGGCACCCGCCCAGGCCCGCGCCAGCACCGCTTTGGGCTGCGGCTGCTGCCCAAGAAACAGGCTGCTTGCAGCATGAGAAATGACTCCGGTCACGGCAATCAGATTTGAAAGGTCATGTTTTGGAGAGCAGTTTAGATGACATTAATTATTAAAGCTTCATAATGCTTGTGTTGAGGGTAATAGTTTTCCATGTGATTTATACAGCACTGAAATTCATTACCAATCTTTTAATGATGTTAGGTTCAATGAGGCACAAAAATGCTAAATGGCTTATCCCAAAAGGCCTAGGAAGAGATCCAAGGGGCCTCGGGATGGTCTCATCGCTGGCCCGAGCTCTTTCCTTCCTTCTGCCCTTGCACTTGTTGCCTGTAGCTTTTGTAAACATTTCTGATGGATTTTTTCCTGAAATCTCACCTAATCAGTGTCTCAGGCATGGTTACACTTGTATGAGAAGCAAATCCTTCCTATTAAAAGAAGACTGTTTCCAGAGGTGTCACTGAAAACGCTGAAGCTTTAATGAAGGTGAATATAGCTTGAGGAGTGTTTTATATGGAGCAGGACGTCCACCTGCCCTGGGCACTGCCTTTTATCAAGTGCTCTGCATAGAGGAGTGAAGTAAAGAGGGTTGGATCAAAGCTGAAAGAAAAATAACACAGATGTGGACCAAACTTTGGTTTATATGCTGAGAAACAACTGGTTTGTACCCTGGCTGACCCAAATACCAATGATTCCTGTAGCCAGCATGCAAGTGGCAAGGTAGAGAATAAAATAGGTTTACTAATAAGGATAGTGCCTGGAAAACAGGCATCCACGTGCAAATCCCACAACTGCAATGCTGCTACAAACCCTTGGAAATTCGCACCCCAAGCCCCGAGCATCTCTGCTCACCTGCCTCGGGACGCAGCTTTATAACGCGCGGAGACGGTCGAGGCCGAGGGATAAAACTGTAATGTGGGTGAGGATAAAACTGTCGATCTCGCAGAAGCGACGGCCACTGAAAATCCCTGCTATTTCCCGGCAGCTCAGGCGCGGCCTCCTTGGCGGGGAGCGTGGGGGCCGTGGGCCGGGGCCGGCAACCCCGAGCCGCTTTTGCCTCTGCATCTCCATCTCGCAGCCCAGATTTGTGCCAGTTTGCTAGGATTTTTTTAGCAGACTTTTTTTTCCGCTGTGCAGCCTGATGCGGGAAGCATCAGCTGGTGTGCACAGCCTGCAAAAACCCACCTCCTTTCAAAAATAGTTTTAATGAGAAGTTTGCAGTAAACCAGAGACTTGCTGTAAGTACAGCCCATCTGTCCTTCACTGTAAGCGGTGGAGACTGGCCCTCCACTGCGTGTTGTAAGGTACAGCCACACCTGTCAAATACCCTAAATGACACTAAAAAGACCACCGCCAGCACAGCAAACAGCCGGACTTCCATTTTCTTTTCAGAGCAGCTGAAATTTTGTTTGCTTCCAGCTGAGCTTTTGTGCTGTGAGAGTGGGTCTGATCCTGCGAAGGGGAGTAAAATTTGCGGTGGGCATGTGAGCTGCGCAGCCCAGGCGGCAGGAACAGAGCCGGGTGATGTTTGCCTGCCTTGTCAGGTGAGAATAGAATTTAAAACACTTCTGAGCAACTTTCATCCTGTTTCTTTCTTTCTTTTTCTTTTTTTCCCTCGGCTATTGCACTTAAAATTGTTTTGGGATTTTTTTTCTTTTATTTCCCCCTTCATCAGCCTGTGCGACAACATCTCCCTTAGGCGGCACGTCGGGAGCTGAGTCAGGGACCAGCAAGGACCGCTGGAAGCGGCAGCCGGTGTCTGACACTCATCCCGCCAGCGAAAGCGGCAGATCCCTGGGGACGGTGTTGACTCACTTCCCCAAGAGAGCTGCCGTATTTTATCCTTCTCCTTTGGGAAAATCGGGAAAGAAAGCAAAAAACCTGGTCCTGGTGGGTAACTGCGGTGGGCCCAGGCTCGGAGCTGGCTCTTTTCCCCGTTGGCTCCCCCCATTTCTCTGGGTTTCGTCGCGCTTTGGGGAAGGAGGCAGTTTTGTGACGCTGCCAGGGGAGACGTCCCCCGGCGGAGGCTTTCCTGCTCTGCCCCCCGGCCGATTTGCAGAAATCCTCCTCCCGCGGGACCCTGATGCTGAGACTGCAAACAGGTCATCTCCTGAGCCCGCCAAAACACCCGCATGGCCCCAGCTGAACAGCACGCGGCAGCCCCAAAACGTTGCCTCGTGCAGCCAGTCCTTTGGGCAAATTTAGCCAGATTTTTCTGCAAATTATAATAACCCAAGTAATGAATTTGCATGAAATTCAGTATGTTTTGGAGAGCAGCAGAAAAAGAACGCGTCTGTCCAGATGTCACAATATTTGTGCATTGCTTTCAGTGTTTTGAAAATAGATCTACAGCAGGCAAAACAGGGAACTCGGCAGCCTTTGCTAGGGGAGGTGCCCGGCCTCGGCCGCGGGCCCGGCGGGCGCCGTCCTCAGCTAGGAGCGATAAAACGGGTGTTTCAGGGCAAACCCTGGCCCCCGATGGTCCGTATTTATCATAAAGCACGGACGCGGCAGAGGGCAGAATGCAAAATCGGAAGATAAACTTCCCTGCTTGGAACCGCAAGCAGCCGAGCTTGCAAACCAAAGAAAAGGCCTTTGACGGAAACTGTTCCTCCAGCACAAAAACGGGGCCGGTCGGATGCTTTTGAAAAATTCTCTCCATGGCGCCTGAATTTCCCGGGCCCCCCCAGCGCCGGCGCGGGCCCGGCCGGGCCCTCGGCCCTTCGCGGCGGCCGCGGGCCGAGTTTGACGCTCTCATCAAAACCTTTCTCTAAGAAAGATTTTGCCCGGGGAGCGTTTTCCGGGGATGCTTCCACACCTAATTTTCTTTGTATGGTTACATTACTTGTGTAGGTTTGCAGATTGATCTTACGTACAGATCTTCTCCCCAGCTAAGTGTGTTTTTCTCTTGCTTTATCCACGGGAATTAGAAAATGTTACAGTTCCCCCTGCGAGCGGCTGGAACGAGGGAGCAGCGAGGTCGGGGGCCGAGCGGTCGCGGCGGCGAGCCCACGAGCCGCAGGGCCGGGGCAGAAGCGCCGCCCCGTCGCTCCCGCTGCGGAGGGACGTTCCCTACGGCCGCGCCACGCTCCCACAAAGAAACGGTCGGTGTTTTTATTTGTGCACGCTTGCTTGGAAACTACAGTTAATATTTAACAAAAGCATTTCACGCAAACAAAGACTGAAGATATCAAGAATTGAGAGAAGGAACAATGCAGCAATTTATACATCAGTCTTGCGCGCTGTATTTCCAATGTTTTTTTGAAAAGTGAATGACCTCTCCACATTTTCTGGTAGCATCTTGCAGATAAATGATAAGAAAATAATGTTCTCCTCTTCATAAACTGGAGTCTTAAAGTCATATTCAAAAGTTTGAATGGGTTCAAGGTGGTATTACTCCGTGTTTGAGAATGGATTAAACCAACATAACATACAACAATTTTAATTGTTTCAGGTGCGTTCTGTATTATATGGCAAAATTGCATGTTTTAGGAATAGCACTAAAACTTTTTGAAAGAGGCAACAGTGCTTCGCTTCCTCCGAGTGATTTTCCTTGCATTCATTCCAACAGCACCGGAAAGACTGCGTGAAACGCTTCGTGGGGAACAAGCCGCAGACTCGACCTGTGCGACCACCGCGAGAGCGTGCGTCCGCCCCGAGCCAGCGGCCTCCCTTCACTTCTGCGCGATCCGAAGATGCGCTGCTTAAAGGTGAGCACAAACTCACACGTTTTGCTGAACGGGAACGGACTCGGGCACGTTAATGTTTGCCGAAACGGGGCTGCCGGACGCTGGTTCCCGCAGCCTCGGCTCCGGCGAGGCAGCGAAGCGCACGCGGAGCTCGAAGCGTTCAGCGGCTCTGCTGGACTCCTTCAAAGGCCCAGACCAGCGCGCTCGCCCCTCCGGAAGGACTGAGCCGCAGCGCAACTGAAGTAGGTAACGCTGCCGCTGAGTAACTGCTGTACTGATTCAAACAGCTCACGGGAAGAGATTTGTAAAGATCAGCCCTACTCATTCTTTTAATAAAATGTTTCTTTCCCCTACATATGGCTATAAAGAGAACGTAACACTAGCTGCAGATTTTCCAATGTCCCCTGCAGGACGGGACGTACGTTTGGCCAGACCTGCCTCCCCTGGGGACCAGGGCTGCGGACGGCTCCACCGCCGCCTGCTCGCGTGCCGCCCGCAGTCGGCAGCAGAAGGGCCCGCGCGCGGCGGCAGCAGCACCACGCTGCTCCTCGACAGCTCGACTTGCTACCAGCTAGTCTGCAAGGCTTCCCGGTTAAAGCCAACTGGCGATCCAGTACTGAAACGGCAACGGAAGCAGGTTAGGGCCAATTACCAGTTTTTATTATTCTTACTCTTCCTGCACTTCACTGTTTGAAGTTATTAATAGTCTGTTGATTTTTTTTGAGTCAACCAACTTCAACAGAAGAAAAAAAAAACATAGTTTCTGTGGTGATTTTCTGTTACACTTCAATTATGGTGTCACACACAAGCAAATGAGAAGAAGTAGATATATGACACAGGAATAAGAGAAAACTGTCCACCAAATAAAATTGTCATGGATGGACCAGCTGCATAAAGAGTATCACTTCTCTTTTAAAAGAAGTCAGTATAAACATTACTAAAACTCAGCTGTACTGACTTTATTTAGCTATAGAGAATCACACTCTACAAGAATCAGTCCTGCTAAGACTTCCATTTACATGGGGTTCCTCAACTGCACGTAGAAGTCTCAGTAAGTGTAAAAGAGGGAAGAGCATCTGACCTCTACACACTTTTTTCTTTTACTACTTTGTAGCTCAGCGTCTGCCTACGGAACAGCACACCTAACACACTTCCTACAGCTGACACTCAGACTTACAGAGAGACAAAACCGAAGGCTAATGACTAAAAAAACTGAAAATCACATTCAGTGTTTCCAGGAGGTCTGTAGCAGCTCAGAAAGCCTACTGTAAACCCAACACTCTAAGTACTCCTTCTACTAAAATCAAAGAATTATTATTGGTTTTTCCAATGATTTTGTTTCATAAGGAGGATCTTCTTCCTCTGCTCACTGCATGCATCTCCTACATTTAACTGGAATTACAGCTGGATGCACTGAACGAGAAAACACATTCTGCAAGCAGTGTAGTTCAATCCTGAACGTTGGACATGCTATCTTTCCTGCTAGAAAACAAGTTCCTCTCTCGCTTGCCCTTGTTAATTTTGCAAGAGCTCAGTGTTACGGAGTTGAATTCACCCTGAAAGACGGGACAGATTGCAAAAGCCCCAACTTTTATCTACGATGAGTTTCTTTTAAACTAACAGCTGATTTCCAAAACAACTTTCTTCAGATTGTAAAAGGAAATTCAATAAGGCTTTGGTAAAGTACAAAGGATAAGAGATCCACATCGCATTTCTCCTCTAAACTGGGTTAAGTTGGAGTATTTTATTATAGGAACGTGCTCTCTGCTCCTCATGCACGTGCAATCCCTGCTTAGAGCAAGGAGTCGAGGCAGCAGGCGCCGGGCTGCACCGTAACCCGTGCTCACTTCCCGGCTCCCATGGCCCGCTGTGGCGACCCGATGGGGGATAAACGCTCCCAAAATAGTGCCCTGATAATGAATCATTGGACCTAGGAACCAGGTAAGTCTCTCTTAATTCCTGAAAACAGCGGGGAAGTTTTAAGTGGCCTTTAGGCCACTTATATGTGTCCACACACTGATACATGTCCTTTGCAGGAAATGGACTCACTCCGTTAAAAGAAAGAAATTTCGGATTGCCCAGCTCACTTTGTAACGCAGCTGTCCTTTTATTTTAGCCTGAGAAACAGAACTTTCTCTCTACAAAGTGTGAGCAGTTTCTAACGAATCATGAAATGACACATCACTTTTATCTTAAAAACAACACAGCAAGTAGCTTAAAAGAAAAGCAGTATTGAAGAGTATTGGGGAGGTGGTTTTTAATTTGAGGGAAACCAGAACACTGTTTAATTCCATGAGATTTTAGGTTAGCTTTATGAATACAAAACTTTTTCTAAACAATTCAAATCCTACAGAAAACTAAACTTTTACCAAACTCTCCAAGTCCTCTGAGCATTTGTTTCCCCCCAACTCAGTTGGTACAAATGTACCGACACCTAAAATTTTTGGGCATCCTCTCTGCACTCTGATAGCTGCAGAGACGCCGGGTGCTCGGTTCTCCTTTGGAAGGGAACGGTGTGTACTCATGAGCCGAAAGCACCTCGGACTTGACCGTATGTGGGGTTGTACAAGACAGTTCCCCAAACTTTCACCCCAGCTTCAGTATCAAACAATTTTCAACTTCACTTTTAGCAATCTTTGTAAAAATGCGGGTGTTAGGATTACTGTTGCTATTGAAGAAAAGTGAAAGAAAAGCACTTCTAATGCCTCCTTCTCTGTTAATAAATGTTCTCGAGGAAGCCGGATCTGTGAATAATCTTATATAAGTAATTCCTGTATTAAAAAATTACGAGCATGCTTGCTGGATACTTAAGGATTTACTTGCTATGATAAATTTCCACGCGATAAACAAACCACCAGTGCACTTTTGAGTTCTCTTTCAAGGGCTGGTCCAAGTGTCAGCAGTCACATGCAAGCTACTGCGTTAGGCAAACAGTAACGCAAACATTCAGTCCCATTTGACCTGTTTTATGCAATCTTGTCTTGTTCTCGCAGGATCAATGAGTTCACGGTACCTTTTAGTAAGCCTTACCTACACACCTACAGAAGACGTGAGATCTCCCAAGCACAGGAATTTGAGGTAACAACATGAAAGAGCAAATCCTGCTTCAACCTTAGAAAACCTGCAGAACACACACAGGTGCCTAAGAAACTACTTGTGGGAAGTAGCCATAAAACGAGCAGCTCAGTTCCGATGTCAGCCCAGCTCTTCAACCTTGGGCTCCGGTAGGAACAGTGTGGCCTGTCCCAGGTGTGTCAACACCAACCACCTAGAACTGGGCTTTGCTCTACAATTCCTATCTCCTCCTCAAAACCAGGGCGGTTCATGCTGCCTGCCGGCTTTCTCTCCTGCCTCTTTCGGGCTTGTTTTAGCTCTACCCCATACTTCTGAAACTCGTGCTCTGCTGCTTCTCCCTGTATTTTCCCTTTCAAAAGTGTCTTCTTCACTTCATTCTTAAAGCACATTATAATGCCTGCTCCCAGTAGATTTACTTACTAACTTGAGAGCCCCTTATTTATTAAAAATCTGAGCCTAAGTCATCTGTTGAATCTATTATGTTCTATAGTGTGATACCCTGATATTCCTAAACTATGGCAGGCTAGTAATATTTAGAAAAAGGTAAAAAGTCATGAAATGCTGTACACGTCCACATGCTTTATGGTGAATATCCACAACTTTAAAGGTATATAATATACAAACAAGAAAATTAACTTCCAGACTTGGCTGATATTTGACACAGACTTTTTAAAAATTTTACCCCTAATTTTTTTTTAAATTTTGAGTTGTTTATTTAGGCAACAATCTGAGTATTTGTTTCTTGGTAAATGCCCCTTATAAGCAACTGTATTTTTCTCATGCCTTAGAACAGTCTATTTTATTCCTAGGAACCTGCATTAAGATCGGATCACTCTGACCCATGGAGATGCTCCTTTTGCAGAGCCGTGGCTGCAACAGGACTATCACTGGGAGAAAGTCAGATTTCCGGAGTGTTGCAAATAACAGGTCCTATGCACCAAAAATATGGCTTCTGAAGGCGCTGCAGGTGCAAAAGCACTGCACAGTCACCGTGGGCATCCAACAGCAGCTCACCCAAAGGCAGTGGCAGTCCCCCCGCGGCCACGGAGGTCGCTCCCGTCAGCCAGGGCTGTTCTCACGACTGCAGCTTCGCAGGACGGGACCTTTCTAACAGGATCTTTGGCACAGGTTAGAGGTTTTATTATAACAAAAGATTAGAAAGTTGACCCTCCCTCCTGGTTACAGATTCTAGTACAAATTTAAGTCTTTTATGGCAAATATCTTACTTTGAATATGTTTACATGCTGGAAAAACTGTAATCAGTCTGCATGCAGCGATAGAGGCGTCATGCTTCCGGCATTGCCATGCACATCTGACAGACAAAAAGTGCCCATGGCTGCTAACATTAGCAAGGCAGAAGGGAAAGAGAAGGAAAATGCACTGACTACTATTTTACATGCTGTAACAAAACCAAAATATGCACAAAAATATTTACTGGTATTTGAATTAGTATCTTCTGGTAAGTCGTAAGAGGAAGTATCAAATTTTTTTAAACTAAGTGATAGCAGAGGAAAAGACTGCATTGATTACAGTGTTCATCATTGCAAATAAAGCATATTTCCTTCTCTGTAAGCAATAAGCAGATGTGAAATGATAGCCTGATTGAAACTTGTATAAAACCTGCAGGTAGCAATTATTGTTTAAAAGTAGATCTACATTAAAAAAAACAATTATACCATAAGCCATTAACAATATCCAAGAACTAAAATAAAAAACAAAACAATAGCAATGAAACATTTAGCTAAACCTAAATTATAATGTCATTTAGAACAAGAACTTTCACAAATAAAGCTCAATTTGTTTTATAAAATTTTTATAATACTCTTTATGCTTGATACGATTACGTCAATAATATAGATCTTCTTATTAACCCTTATTATTAAGAGTTATTACTAAACATGCAAAATTCATTGCATGAAGCATATGTAAAATGTATTAAATTCCCTTCTACCAATAAAACAATTGTTAGGTGCTGCTTCTTTCAGGCTTCATTATTCAACAGCCCCAAGTGTTCTAAATTAAGATAGATTATTTTAGGACTAATTCTCACCCGATATGCATGAGTTATTCTGGAGAAATCAGGAAGTCACTTGGGGCTGCACTTTTTGTTAATTTACTATATATAATGCCTTCTTTCATTTACTGCTCTATATTGCAGCCTATAAATAAAACCATGTAAATAAGATTTAAGGGTTTACAGCTTTGTTTTACATTCCAGGTTAACAAATTTCATAGTAAAATATTGGTATTAGTAGAACTGGCTAACAGTAAACTTGAGGAGTGGTGTAAATTAAATTAACTGAACAAAAAATGGCACCCTGGATCACACAATAATCTCATGGAGATTAAAATTCACAAAAATATTATTATAATTATTACTATTATTATTATTAAAGACAGAATTTCACCCTTGAGTTTATCACATGCTACTTAGCATAGATCCTACTGATCTGGCCACTGCTGAAGTTAGTTTAAATTTGGTGTTGCTTACAGGATTAGGTGTTGCCTCATGGGCTACCTTGATTTTATTCCCCCTCACCACCACTTCCCCCCACCAGCTTGTTCCTGTCATATTTTTAAGCAACTGTTTTCAATGATTTTTTGCAATGCCCAGTGATGACTCCATTGTGGTCGCTTGTGCTCTTGCTCTCTTGAAGTCCCCGGGAAGACCAGGAGGAGGAGCGCTCCCTCCGGGCCCTGTGCTCCTATCTCATGGCATCTGCGTTTGGGGACTAAATATTCAAGGTGGTGGTTTTTCTAGATCAATATTAGACTATTTCTAACATAGCAGAGTGGAAAAGGGAGCAAAAGCTTAGTGGAAGTTACAAAAATATATAACGTACCAAAAAAGGGTAAACTTTAGACAAGTCAGTGGTAACTTCTAGCAGAATAAATGGGCACTGTATACTACTTTATCTCCTGTTAATGTAACATCTCAGTTGCAAAGCCAAAATCCTGAATTAGTGACCTATCCCCCATCTTAGGCTTCTTAACCCCACAATTTTCAGGCCCAAATGGAATCAACAAGGCAAAGGCCTAAAAATTCTAGGGTTATGGACCGTTCCCCCTTGTTCCTGTTTTGCTGTTTCACGCTACATTTTGTAAAAGGGGGTGTACAAACTGGGGGTTGACATAAGAGAATCCTTCAAAATCCGTTTGGTCTATGTTAGCAATGACCAGTTGATCCGGAGGGGTTAACACAGGCTGTCCTCGCGTGAAGAATTTATCGAAGTTCTCAGCACCTTTGCCACACTGTAAGAAAAAAAGAGAGAAAAAAAAGCAATACATCAGCAGTTTGATCTTTTGGAAAATTCTCAGCATAAATATAAGATTGTCCCACATGTTTTATGAGTAGTTAGAATACAATTTTCTTTTCTGAGATTTTAACAAAGAAAAGTCAAGCAAACACAGAAATTCTAATGTGTGAATTCTGATGAAAAGCAGAGTTGGAATATCTTCGATCAGCTTGAGGTGAGGAGGTAAAGAGGCTTCAGAACTCCTGAGATAAAGAGATGAGACAATGTTTTTATGGACATGTATTGGCAAGAGATACTTTATCTGTCAAACTGCTCGATCCTTCTTAAAACCTTACAGTGCAAAATTAACTTTATGGGTTTACTTTGTTTCCTTCACAATCTGCAGAAAGCTTAACAAAATTCATTTATAGGCTTTGATTCTTCACTGTATTAACCTATGCATCTCCTGTTAATCCATAAACTTTAGCAGAGCTACACTGGCCTAACATTGATGTAGGAGAGCAATGAGACAGATCTGACTAATGGAAATATTTTGTGTACTAAAAATACAAGCTAAAGTTGAATATAATGCATGGAAAATTATGAACAGTTTTACATATATGTGTATGTGCGCAAGTATGTGGGTATATAATCATTATTACTGAAATTATAACACTGAATTTTCAAATCAAATACTTAGTTCCTTGGGACGTTTATTCCAAATCACACTTCAGTCCCACGCAAAATGAAGCGAAACAAAATCAAGTTGCGTCGGGTACAGAAAAGCTGGGTCTCCTCGCAGACAACATCAGCGTAAGAAGTCGTAAACACGGATGGACAGTTTTATAGGGTTGGAGCGGAGGCATCTGGACAGACCGACTCTCTGGAGAAAGCCAGGCACAGGGAGGCGGAGCGCAGTGCTCGGCACGCCTGCAGAGCCCTGCGGGAGCAGGGATTCACGGGCAGGCGCGGGCACGGCCGCCTGCCGCCCTCTGCACGTTATCCCAGGGGCCAACGGCGGCGTCTGCGATCCCTGCTCTAACCTCCGGGCCACCACGCACTCTCCCTGATGTCAGCCACAATGCTAAGGAAGTTACTTTCTTCCTCTTTGCCCAGAACTAAATCACCAACTTTCCAGCAAGCCCCAGCTGCCTGGCCAGGGAGAAACTCGGGGCAGGGAATGCATCCTGGTAACGGGTCCATGATACAGCGCGTGCTATCACTGGTTTCCGTCTTTCTTGTCTAAGAGAAGAGACATGTCATCTCCTGAAGCCCAGCTGAGAAGCGTGGTTATGTACGCAGCTACACATTGAACACAATTCAATCAGAATATAAAACAGAAGAAATCAGGTTTGCAAGAGGGATAGTTTTGAGTAATGCAGAAAACACTTGAAAGGCAGCGAAGTATGATTAGAGGCAAGTGAAAAAAGGATGAAGGTGGGAGCAGAATGAAATTATCTTGGGTAGAAAGATTACCTATTTGGGAAAAAATGGACATTGAATGTTAGAGAGAGGTCTGAAGGAAAAATCTGCTTATTTCAAAACTATCTAGTACAACAGTTCATAGAACAAAGTGTGTATGATAAATACGGTGAATGCTTCTTCCCATTGTATGTGACTCCTCTCTGTCCATCTCTAAAGGATAGCTGCACTGTTGAATATTTATGCTAGTGAACAGGTCTGCAATCAGATTTAAAGGGCAATTTTTCAGTACACTACTAGCTTCAGACTAGATAGTCTGATGATAAGGATAGAAGATAGCTCACACAAAAGGCCAATATTAGCACTGATTTTTCAGAACTGATCTAACATGAACAAAAACTGGGAATTTATAGGAGAAAAACGGAAAGGGGGCATTAAGGGAATTCAAGCGTGAGATGTGTGTAGCTCATATGCTATCTTAAAAACAGCTCAGTTAAACTTTCCAGTCTTCTTGCAAAGCACTGGCGTATTCTGCACTTGGACATGCCATCCAGTCTGAGCCACAATGAACTTCTGCTGCTTTAGGCACAACTTGTTTTATACTTCAGATGAAAAACGCATGCTCAGGTCTGCGACCGCAGCGCTCACAAAAGGCCGCGTGCTCAGTCTTGGAAAGCACAAGCAGAGGGACACTTCAACGGGTTAAAGGCTAATGTTAGTTTGCTTTCGTCACCCAGGGTGCTCACCGAATACCTTGCTGCCCACTGAAGCCAATCCAAATCTCTGGAGAACAAGAACGGACAGAGTTGAACTTTGACACAGGGTAAAACTCTTCATCACTTGAATGAAAGTTGATGCACCTCCAAATTAACACTCAAATTTGTCTGGAGGCAATACAGTCAATTCAAAGCAGCAACAAAAGGGGTATTTTTTACTGGGAAGACATTTTACTAAAACGGTGTTTTACAAATGTATCTCATGCTTCCATAAAATTATGCCTGGCTGTTTTTTCCAGCAAGTAGAAGCTCCTCAGATGAGCCATATATTAAAACTGCAGTTCCTGACTCCTTTAGATCCCACTATTGCTTAGAGCAGTAGAGCTGAAAATTAGCTTGTGTGAAATATAGTGATTTTTTTGTTTGAATGTAATCCTTTATCAAAAATTTTGCATCTTCAATTACGTATTTTTCTTCATTTTAAAGTTGTTATTGTGAGTGTTGATGCAGTAGTAAAGCAGAATTGAAAATATATGACTCATACAACTCTTACATTCACAAATACAAGTAAAATGAACTTTTTACCAAGATAAGCAATCAGCTTATCACAGCTAGAGCCTGTGAAATGTCAGTCTGGAAGGGAACAGGTTATTTATAGAGCATTTGTGCTTTATTCATTGTGAAAAATGTGTCTCAGATTGTGAACTTTTAAGCAAATTGTATACAAATTGCTTTTAATAGTTTATTCTGCAATGTCCTTATTAGGATGCTGCTGCTTGGCCAATACAGTGTATGTACTTAGCACCTTCTGTGCATCAAGCCAAATACTGCGGTGTGCAATTACACAGTGTAAGGCCAAACACCATCTTTAACTCAATAATGTTACTTGTGACTGCAAATACAGTTTTGCAAGTATTTCCACACTAAAAATCTGAAATGAATTATTTAACTGTTTTTTTATAGCATGTAAGATACCCCACTACACTGGCTCTATACCACAGAGGGTAACTTTGGGTAAAATTTTCCGTATCTATCTTAGGTGTTCAGATGCTCCTAAGATTAATAAAGCATTTGAGATAGTTAAACCTAGGTGAAAGCTAAGGAACTTAGATACCTAATGCTTAAGTCCACTGGGACTTAGGGATTAGTCCTGCAGCAACATACTCTTTAGAGCAGATGCATCTAGCAAGGTTTTCTGAAAGAAAACAAAAACTCCATAACTATGTCCACCTCTACAAATAGATTACGGTTCTTGTGCTTTATGCTTTCTAAAATCAATAGAAACAGAATCAGCAATCACAATACGTTGCTAAACTAGTTACAAAAGGGTATAAAAATATCAGACTTGGATTTTAAATGATTTTTGTTTGAGAAAGTTAGGCTTCATGTGAATGCTTGGACTCCCTGTGTATATTCTATTAGCAGCCTGTATAAACACAACAAATCATGAACAACCACAGCGAACCAGCGCAGCTGTTCTGCATAGAGGCCATAATGTGCAACCAAAGGTGTTACGATGGATCCAGGCTATATTTCAAGCTTTTAGTGTCTGCGTGCTGATGTTACTTTTAAGCACTCAGTTCTTTAAATAACATTTACAGCTGAGAAGGTAGATGTGCTTTACTGTCGGCTTTAATTTTGCCACAAAAGGCATGTAATGAAAAATTTTACATAAAACATTGTTTAAAGAAGTGCAACTCTCCTGATTGACTGCTCTTGGGCCAGCTGAGGTAGCACTACTCTCTCTTTTTTTATGTATTTACACGGTCTTGTGCACAAAATTCATAGCATATGAGAAGGCTGAGTTTCAGCAGTACAAAACACTCTTCTTGGTACACAACTCCCCTCTTGTTGATGTGAACAAGAGTCATCTGCGCACAAAAAGAGATGAATATATTTTGCCATTGGTTAGTGTCCTCCCTCTGTTCATTAATTTGCAATTCCACACTACCATGTCTGCACTGATAAATAGTCAGTGCACAGACCAGTGACTCTACACCTGCAACATCGCAGCTTCGCAGCTGAAACAATGCAAGCGTTATAGCAGAAAGATTCAATGCTAGGGCATAACAATTTACAGCTGCTCCTGAAAACTTTTGTTCTTGTATCCAATATTTTTCTTTGCATGTCCACAAAGTATGGAACATGCTGAAAGAAACTCTGTATCAACAAGGACAGTTCTTCAAATTATATTATACAAGCAGTTCTTGCAGGAAAGGCATCTTTTCCCTTATCTGGCTTTCTAAAATATTCCTATGGATATGTATGTGCAAAACAGTAATAAACATTAAAAACAAATCAGATTGAATTGCAGGAGGTTTAACTGCCGCTACAGGAAACTGTTTCTATCTTTTCTTTGAAAATGGATGGAGAAAAAAATCTGTATTTTTTCCTGCAAGTTCAGCAGATTTGGGTTTTCACTCTAAGATGGGAAATACAAACTTGTGCAGTGTAGTCCACCACGAAGGAAATCTAGCCTAATAATTTAAATAGCTTTAGTCATCTACTAAAGGTAGATGACATCTACACTGTGCAGAGGAGACAGCTGGGAACTTAATTTGTTATGTGCCTGAGGTGGTTGATGGGAATATGCCACTCTTCCCCACGTTCAGCCTCTCAGGCAGCGCATCGATGTTCAGGCAGGAGGCACAACGCAGTGAGACATCTTGACAAGGAGCAAACGACCCTGGGTTACGCTACACGTTGCAAAAGCATTAACGGATTTATGGACTGGCTTTCTATAACCAAAACGCCTAATTTCAGAAGTGTCCCGGATCTGCAGCACCACCAAGCCAGCTTTAATCTCACCCCATGGAAAAGCACGACAGCGGACAACACATTTAGCCAGGGGAATATTTTGCACCTCACTTACCACTTTAGGCTTGAAAGGTGGCTGAATCTCTCTGTTTTCCAGCTTTTCCCAGTCAATTCTCCTGAAGAAAGCATGCTCCCTGATGTCCCTTTCCCCTTCAAGGCCACAGCCAAGGCGTTTTGCAGGATGTTTAGTCATTAGCTATCAAGGAAGAAAACACCAAATGAGTAAACGTAATGCTGCAGTGACAGCGTGACAGACCTTGCCACAGATTGCAGAGTTAATGTTCCTCTCCTTGAGATGCAAATTGGTAATAAAAATGTTATGAAAAGCTAAAATTATTTTTTTTTTGAAGACTAATTTTACTGTCTGATCACTGCATGTCAGCAGCAAAAGTAGAGGCTGCACCGTGGAAGTTTTCTCTTGGGCAAAGGCTAGCAACGTCCAGTGCTGGCCGGTGGATGCTGGGCTCATCCTGGTTCGCTGCAGATCCACTCCTGCATTTCACCTTTGGTCTCCCAGTTCAGTCTTATACATCTCCAGAACAGCTTCTGCCCTGCCTCTACAATCAATTAAACTTAATAAATTCCATTATACTAAAGTTGTATGAAGTACACCCTTCCTTTAATCTTTCTGGGCATGTTCAGGACACCTCATTACAGAGCCTGCAATTTCTTGGCACCAAGCTGACAATATCTAATCTGCGTTTCCTCTCTCGCATTCTTAATGCCATCACGGTCAGTACTAAACCCAGCTGCATAGACAAAGCACATTTGGAGGAAAAAAAAAAAAAAAAAAGCAGCATCTGCACTGCATACTTTGAAGCTCCCTAATTAGCAAGCTCCTCAGAGTATCGGCTGTCAATTGATATATGCATTAGGAACTGAGCAATGTAGCCTTCAGCGCTCAGTTCCAGTATTATGGGGACTTTCTAAAGCTCTTTTACATGTTACATAAGATTAATACGATGTTAGGAGTGATACCTTAAAACATCTTTTTAGAACCTCAGCTGAACAGCTTTAGTCGCTTAGCCACCCTCCAAATGTTCATTTGATCACATTCCAAGTTTGAAACAAAAACAAAAGATCTCTAAGCAGACTTCAGGAGTAGACCGTGCACTGGGATAGGACCACATCAGTCTTCAATTTAATAACAACTCCGGCTATTTTTGTTAACATTTCTAAAACATTTGCTTTGACAGCAGGTGATGGAGGAAAATGTGAATAATGATTCTAGCAGTATTAACCGCGCTCCAAATTTACTGCACTTGCTGCGTGAATCAGGGCAACAGCAGTGTCCAGGAGCCACCTCCGTGTCAGCAACGCAGGGGTGCGATACGCCCGCCCCGGGCTGCTGCGTGGCCGCCGGCTCCCGGTGTCAGAAGCAGCCGAGCCGCGTGCTCACCCTGGTGCAGTTCGGGTGCAACGCTGACCGAAGTTTGGAGTTACTTTGTTAGATTAACGCAGACCTCAAATGTGTCGTATCGCAGAGACTTGACCCTACAGCTGGTGGCGCAACGCAGTTACAACCGTCTGAACTCCCCGTGTGCAATGTGCCAGCAGAAGAGTCCCAGCAGCAGAGAGGAGCACAGAGCAGGGCAATTAGATCAGGCTCAAACTCTGGATACACCGCTTGTGTATAAACTGTTTGAATATACGGTTTTCACAACAAACATACAATCTATGTGTACTTTAGAAAAACATAACATGTTTAGTTTTTGTTGGCCAGAACCAGCATGTCTACATTAGGTTAAACTCCAAAATTAGAGTAATCTTGTATTCTCTTGGTCTAAACAGCTTTTTCTTGATGATTTTGCCTTAAAGGATTAATATCAGATTATGCACAATACTTCCTATACAGTTGCAAGTGAAAGGAAGAAAGTAAACGCCAAGTTAATTGACATTGTAAGCGCACTGATATTTTCTCACCCTAAGACATCAAAGTAAGACTTTATAGATCGTATTTTGGAAAAGCTGCAGAACTGAGACGCTCCAGGGATTCATATGGAGTATGAATTCTTTTTTTTTCTGAGCTAATCCTCTGAAATCAAATCTATTCTTTTCCTTGAAAAAAAAATTAACTTAGAACAAGAGATGAACTTTAGGTCACACAGGTTATAACTGGGTGAGAACTTCCCCATAATTTCCTTGTGTTTATGTTAAAGATTATCACATAGCTTCATCTTTGCCTACATTATAAAATGATTCTTACTAAGTTTTTAACCTGCTACCGTGATTAGGCACACAGACACGGCTCTTGTCCAGTATCCAGAGTGCTGAGAAATCTCATCACACCATCACCCTGCTTCCAAATTCCGCTTTGGATTTGGCAGCCTCTGATTCTGCCACTTATTCTTACCATAGAACAAGCATGCAAAGAGGGAACAGCTGAATACTTACCTGTGACACCGAATGATGACTGTCATATCACAATATAGCTTAACAGAGCCTGACAGAAGATGCACCTAGAAATACTATGTCTGATTTATATTGCTGAAAAGAAACCCTGTGATGAAAAACCATTTTTCTCACCCCCTTGCAGATAGAGACAGCTTCTTTGGACAGTGATTTTGGGTAGGAAACGTTATGCTCCATTATGGACTGGAAAAGTTCATCTTCATCTTCTCCATCAAATGGAGGCTGTTAAAAAATAAATTGCAGGTGAATTATTATTATTATTCTTTAATTCTCCACTTTTTATGAAATGGCATGACGACACTTTGGCCATCTTGGGTCAGAGCAAACGCCTGTCTAGCCCAGCAACCTGCCTCCAGCAGCAGTCAATCACGGATGCCCACGGAGACAGGAACGCAGCAGTGGGACCTGCCCCCTACTCCAGCCAATGCCAAATTTCCAGCCACCTGCAGCTTGCTGGTCTTAGTTCAGTGTTCAGCAGTCTTTGACAGAAACTAAGGAGTAAAATCCACTTCTGCCCTCCCCATGGCAGCCAGGTTAATGAAAAGTGGGCAGGATTATCTTTAATGAGTTTATGATATTTTTTAACCCGTATTTGAAGTTACTGTGCACCAGGCAGCCAAACTTATTTTAAATGTCTGGGCACTGTCACTTCTAATGACCCTGTGTTAAGGTACAGCCATTCCCCATGTCATGTGTTTTGTAAGACGTGGCTGTGGACACTGCTTCACGGAGGGCGAGACTGTGTCACCAGGAAGGGCTGCGCTTCGCCTTTAAACACAGGAGATGGGCACAGTGCCCCAGGACATCGCCTGCGGGACCTGCTTAAGTCTCAGCTACCGGTAAATCTTGTTTTTGCAAAAGCACTCAGATGCCTAGTATTTGCAGCACACACTGTAAATTTTAACAACTTCACTTGCTGAAAATCTTTAAAAAGTCTACCTCAATTTAGCAGGGAAACTGTTATACAAATTTGTTAAAAACGTATTTTTTAAGCTTAGGAAATGCACGCTTCTAGCTAACACTCACTAAATACCACTTGCATAAATCTTTTTCAATTCAAAACAGTAAAAAATTCCTTAAAGTTGTTTTTTTTCCTTCCACTTAGCGCAATACAGCGTTGTTTTTCTATTTCAGTGACTCGGACAGCAGCATCTCATTAACCATGCAGAAAAAGGGCTCTGTAACTAAGTGTATTTCAAGCGGTGAGACCCATACTTTAGCCCTAGGACACACATTACAAAAAGTGTATTCCTGAGATTTAACTGCAATGGGGAGTATATAAACAGTCTTATTATATCCTGTGGTTTCACACAGCTGAATGGCGTTTCTTCCATTTGACATGCATTTTCCTCTTAAAGTGTCTCCCATTCAATTTTGAAGATGACTATTTATAATATTATTTCAGGACAAAGAAACCACACTCAAAGGTAGTGCCTGATTGTGTGGGAGCACTATAAAGAACTTATAACCTAAATATATCCTCCGTGGAGTACGCAGAGATAGTATTAGCAGGGAAGGCCACAAGCTTGTCCCCTAAGGCTGTGATGCTTCAGCAGGCTTTCTGTGGCCACCACAGCAAAGCTGGCTTTCCGCAGGGGATGCAGAAGGGCCCAGGGACGAGCTCGGCAGATCCCCCTGGGGAACCCGAGCAGCGGGGCACGCTGCAGGTGGGTGGAGGATGGACCTCCTGAGAGAGGAGTCGACCTCAGCACGGGGCAAGGACTCGCAGTAGAGGCCATTAGGCCACCAGCAGTCTTGAATATGAGCAAAAGCAGCTTGTATTTGATATTGGAAGAAATGGGGAAGGTAAGATAATCCCAGTGCTGGGCTCTGAGACAGAGTACGTTCTGCAAGACAGGAGCAGCAATACCGTGGCTCTTACCTGACCAGCTAACATCTCATAGAGCAGTACTCCATACGCCCACCAATCCACCGACTTCCCATAGGGCTGGTAAGCAATAATCTGGGTAATCACAAAAAAACAATGTTAACTGAGATCCAGTCTTGTGACACATTAAATAAATACTGACCTACAAACATACTTGCTTGCAAAGGGCCAGAAAGCCAATATTGCAATCCTCGCTCCAGCTGATCGCTGACTGAATGTCAATGAGGTTTCTGCACTCTGCGCAGGACACTTCTCGGAGTTTTATGGGGGGGGGGGGTTTGCAAAGCACATGCAGCTTACTGGGGTTACTAACTGGATGTGTAGCAGAGGAGTACTCAGCTTCCACGGGTTTCAGTGGGAGTTGGGCAGGTTTGCAAATGAAAGTACTGATCAACCTGCATCTTTTGGTACCCAAGTACATTGGGAAATTTGGCTCTTAGGAAATCTAGGGATGTGCATTTGAAGGCAAACAAGGGAATACTGCAGCGCAGTGTAGAAGACAAGACAAAAACTTTAACCATTTATGTCAAAACTTCAAACCATGAGGCTCACTTAATTTAGAAATCATCAATAATTAAGAGTTCAAGTGCTTTTCAATATTTATATTTTTGTCCTACTCTGAAAGGAATCAAAATTTAAGAGAAGAGCAAACCCTGAAAATCTTAGTTCTATTTTCCCAAGCTGTATTACTAAGATACTCTTAGTATGAAACCAGATACCAGTTACACTGAAAAGAAAGGGGTTTCTGCTGTTCAGACTAATGGAAATGTCAAGTATTTTGCATCCCCTGGGTTCACGCCTGGCTCAAATAGAAGCACAAACCGAATGCTGCCATGATGAGGGGCTGCACGTGCAACCAGCCTGCGAGTCCATCAGACAACTGCCTTTTTCATATCCTTTTGCGTTTCAGATGCCCCACTTTGCCCACCTGTAACTGTATTTTTAGAGCTCTGCCTTGCCGGATTCTGCGGATTTGAGCGATCAGGAAGAGCTCAGAGGAGCTTCCAGCCAACCTGGCAGAGCAATTCTGATTGCTTCTTCTCTTTTTTCTTTTTTGCCCCCCAGGAAGGCACAGTTAAAAGCAGGACACAGAGATTAATACTAGCAATTTGTAGGAAAGTTTAGCTCATTGCAGCTTGCAGCTGGTAGCCAGTTGGGATGACAGGATTATATCCCAGAGGCAAGAGACAAAGTCCTTTGTGAGCCTCTCTTATGTCTACTGAAAAAGTTAAAACACAGTTATTAAAAGAAATAAATTTAACTGGCACAAGAAACAGTCAAAAGCGCACTTCCCAAACCTCTGCAATATCTACCGCCGCCCATAATCGTGGCAGTTGTAAGGTTAGGACCTAAGGCTTTGAGGAGACTGCATGGAGGAGAAGGGGAAAGGAGTTTTTAATTTGAATTCTCCTGACATTCAGTGTTTGCGCTGTCGCGAGCTGCTGCTGGTGGGGTTTGGTCCTGTGCCGCGGGAGCAGCCTGCGCTGGCAGATTCACTGCCCAGGAGCCCTCCGGGCATCCAGCCCCTCCGTCTCCCTCGACTGCCCAGGGAGATACAGAGCATCAATCCATTTCAAGGACATAGTACCACTAGGACCGTAAATGTTTATGTTCAAGTTCAGCGCTATTCTAGATCCCTTACTCAAAATTAGCTCCTTTACCTGCCCCCAGCAGGGAATTCTGCGGTGCAAGCGCTTCCTCATTACAACCTGTTACAGATTCTGGCCCGCAAAAACACGCGAATGCTCCTGCAGGCAAAACGTGCTCCTTGCTTTGAAGTTTATCATACAACCTAATTTAGCAATTTGTCAGTCACAGTAATGTCTTCAGAAACTAAAGCAAATCAGCTATCTAAATAAAAGAAAATCTGTTTGTAAGATAATATAAATAAAGTCTAAAAGGTTTTATTTCTTTACATGAAATTTCCAAATAAAATGAAATAAATCATTCCAATACTGACCCACATTGATCATTCTGAGCATTGAGCACACATTCTTGGATGTTAATTGGCAAAAGCCTACTGCCACAGAAAGGTCACTTTTTAATTTGTCATAATGGCCTCATTTATGTTTTGACAGGGAAAAATTCAATATTGCTCTGGGTGTTCTCATATTCTGTTGCAAGCAACTGCAATTTGTGAAAAACACAGGTTCCTTTAATACACAATATTTCATTCTGGAAAGCACGAACTAGCAGCTGAAAAAAAATATATTTTTCATTCCAGTTTCACAGAGATGACAAAATTCGCCTCAGACACTAATTTGCTTGTCCATGTATAAATCTCCTATATTCCAACAAGCATTTGGTTCCAGCCAGAAACGTTCTAGCCAGAGACGCCTCTCGCGCAGCGCTCAGCCTGTCTCCGATCAGCATCCAGCCCCTTGCACCCAAGTGGCAGCCAAGCAAGTCAAGACTCCAGAAAGCCTGGTATGCTCAGAGACCAGATTTAAATCCTCATATATTTGAATCATTGCCAGATGACCACATGTGCTTGCTTTTCATGTTTTATACCTAAACTACTGAAATACAAAATATAAATCACATCTAGTCAAAAAATCCTAACTCTACACTCATGTTTATCACAGTGATTTCAAGATAACTTTTTTCATAATCAAACATACATTTTGCACACAATTGTTTTGAATGTTATTTTTGTGTGAAATTTTCCTGATTTGAATTACTGTGGGGCCCTAACTGGTATGAGAAGCAAGACACTGATTGAGGAGTTACTTTTTTGGAATCAGTAAGTCACAGAAAGCTTAGGTGAAATTGTGGATTTGTTAAGTCAAGTTCTGATCTTATTAGTTTATTATTATTAGTTTAAGCTTTCAGTGACTGGAGCTTTCATAGGATGAAAAGCAGTAGCTCACAAAAACTGTGCATCGTTTCTAAGGTACAGCCTGGTAAAGACTTAAGGACTTAAGTAGTTCTGCAGGGAAGCTGCTGAAAAACTTCAAGGCCTCATTAGTCTCTTCTGAAAAGCAATGACAGACTTGCAATCCCCTGAAAATTCTGCACAATCCCGTATATGTATATATGCGCATACACGTATATACAGCTGCGTGAACCCACGGAGAGATGCATTAAAGAAGTTACGTTTCCTCCCAATAACCAGTATCTTTGCTGACCCCATCAACAACCCCAGCAACATCTGTTAACTCTCTCCGACTCCACAAATTAAAGCACAAAGCCTTGTACATTAATGCTTCCAGGCTATAAATTTGAAATCACAAGGTGGTGATCCTTTTTATTTAGTCTTTTGCCGGTAAGAACAAAACTTTACAATTTGATTTCATAAAAACAGTTTTTCAAACAACTAGTTATTTTTAAAATAGAGCAGTATTACTGATAATACTGTATTAATTCACAAATGTATTTACTACACCTGTCAAAGTATAAACGGTACTGTCCACGAAGCATCCAGGTTTACAACTATCAAAATTTGGTGGGGCCATGAAACATGTATTGACAATTTTCCTCTGAGAGACTATAAGGTTCTTGAAAAGGTCCATATTTACCTCTGGTGCAATGTAGTCTGGAGTGCCACAGAAGGTCCTGGTTGTTACTCCATCTAACATATGTTCTTTGCACATTCCAAAATCAGCAATTTTAATGTGTCCTTCTGAATCCAACATCACATTATCTAATTTCAGATCTCTACGAAGAATCACAGTAATTTAATGTTAATGTTTAGGATCAAGCAGGGCCAACTTGGCTCCTTCTGAGTGTCGGTGAGGAATCTGGGCAGCTCTTGGTGGGGATGCACAAGCACTGCAGCCTGCAGACACCTCCCTGCAGCCACGGCAGTACATAAGAATGACCACAAGCCCTGAAACTGGAGAATTAATGAAGAAGAGATGGTGGTATATGAACATAAGCACACTGACATCGAGACGCTGAACGCGTATAAATATAAAAAGTGATGCGCGAATGCACACGATAATGTTTTACAATTGCAGGAGCTTTCAGGTGAGTGTGGCAGAGCATGGACACCAGGAGAGCAGCTCAGTAAAGCAGCGGACTTCGTACAGCGCATCAACAATAATACTACACAAAGAAATGACAACTGCTTTTTAGAAAATGTTTTTATAAATGCTCTGAAAAGTCAATCAGATTTATCCTTTTAAGACTTTAAAAATAGTTTAGTAATGATCTGCATCAGATTATACTCACCTATAAATAATTCCTCTATTATGGAGAAAGAATAGCCCAACTGAGATCTCAGCTGCATAGAACCTGTATGAAAAAAATAACCATTGTTTTTCTTATTACTTCATGATTTTCCACTAACAAAATATGTTGGGAATGCATCGTGGCAAAGAACGGTAACATTGGAGTATAAAATTTACATTATAGACAGATTGCATAAACGACACCTTACTTCAATTTGACTTTACCAGACACATTTAATTTAGAGCATTTGATGATAAAATAATGCATAAAAATTGGTAATTCCTTCCTAGATCAGAAAAACCTTGGTGCAGCTGGAGCATAGCAGTTTACTGCACTGATCTGATTGTGGCTGGATAGGTCATTATCTTTAATCACATATCAATACTGATTTCATGATTCAGCTCAATTTACATTGCAATTCATATGGTATTAAATCATTTATAGAAATAGTATTCCTTTATACAGTCTGTTAATGGATTAATTACATAAACCTAATTGAAATGATTACCTTATAAAATATAATTGTTGGATGTAGTTAAAGGATATATAATATTGATGGATGTTTGAAGCCAGTTACTGGGGAGCTGTGCAAATTATAAGCAAGAAGATTATTTAAAGACACAATTAATTTCTAGTTTAATGTAAGGAAAAGGAGAGCTTAGCTCTGAAACGGGATCAGAGCTGTTGGCAAACGCGTGCTCTGCAATATGTGCCACGGGCGGGAGCTGTCACAGAACATCTTAGTTGTCAATGGATCTGTGGCAAGTTACACTGGCTAGTTATCAAAAGTGTTTGCACACATGGCTAGTTTTTATTTAGTACTTGCTAAAACTTTATTTTACATCACAAATATTTAGTTAGAAGCCCTCTCATTTAAACAAGCTGTATATGATAATAAAGGAAAACATGAAATTATTTTATCTCGTATAAACAATTTATATTGTAATGTTGTCTATTTCTACTGCCTTTCCCTGTAACGTTACTTCAGATTGAAATGTTCTACTCACTTTTCTTATATTCACTTTAAAAAGCAATACAAGAACATCAAATAACACTTTTAATCGTATTTAATAACACTGCCCTTGTTTACATTTTTATCACCTTTAAAGTTGTATTGCATAAATTTGTTCTTGCTGTATTTTTTTTAACAAAAAGCTTACCTTTGTCATATGTTTGTAAACAATGTTTTCAAAATAAATGTCAGCGTTTAGTTCAAAAAAAAAAAAAAAAAAAAAACACAACCAGAAAAAGTCAGCCTGGACTTCTCTTCTAACCTAGGAAGATTCTACTAGTTAGTGTGATCAAGAAATCTAATCCTCTTCCTGTGTAAGACTAACATGACACGACTTAAATATATTAACATGAACACTCACACTGCTTGTGGCTCCTTGAATTTTCCTACTTGCTGAATGTGATACATAAGATCACCACCATTCACATACTCCATAACAAAATACAGACGGTCCTAAGAGAGAGCATCAAAGAAGCACATAAATACAACAGACATAACAGTACCTATGCATTTATCAGCAAAAAAGTCACTGTTATACTATCATAAAGCTTTTAAGATTATTGGGATTGGCTGTATGTTTCTGGCAAGACCGACAGATCAGGAGATGGAAGTGGAAAGTTTTGTAAAGCCTGCCGAGGGCTGCCCAGGTTTGCCGACTTTCCTGAAGCAGCTTTGCGTATGATTTGTCCAAAGTGTTCCCAGAACTGTTCGTATACAGTCCCGTCTGAAAAATCCCTCTCTTAAAATAAATGGGGAAAAAAATGTAAAGATGATTGAAAATTCTTGCCTTGAGGCCACTTCCGATCTTTCAGGTTTTACTTAGGAAGACGGATATATTTTCTGATTATTAAAAGAAGGCAATAAGAAAAGCATTGATAGCGTTTACAAAAGTATCAGGTTATGAGTCTTGAACCTTATAAACTCCAATTTTCAGATGACCACAACTGAGCTGTTCCAAATGACTTAAGTAAAAATACACCATTTACACTCTGCATACAACCTGTATCTTTTATTTAGGTGGCTGGATTTGGACATCTAATTTGAAAATTCTGGCGTGCAACATTATGGTAAAGCTACTTTCTGCAGTTGTAACATGATCCAGATAGCATACAAGATGCATTACTAGTCTTCCTTCCAACTACAGAAGATAGATCTTTGGCTTCCTCACAATTGCCTTTATTTATTTTGGATAGGATCGTTATCCTGAAATATTTAAATAAAGTTCTGCTCCTATCTTCAGATGACAAAGAGAATCATTACTGAGATACTTCAGTTTAACCTCTCCTCCCTCTCTTTCCTTCAGGAGCATTGACTGAAAAACAAAAAAAGTCTCTAATCTTCCAGTAACTAAGACTGCAGAACATTTACACAAATTTAAATGCTGTGATTTCATTACACGAGCCACGGGCAAAATGATTAATTGGCTGGATCACAACTATAAAACTTAGTTTTTATATAATTGTCGATTACAAAATCCATGGCAATGGAAATGTGGAAGGAAAAAGAGCAGCTAAAAACACTAACAAAAATTCATCAAGTTTTTCTATAGCTACACAGTTTATGTCTTTTCTTCTCTTTCTTATCCTTATCTTATTTATTTCTCATTTTTATAGCTAATACTAATCCTCCAGAATGCTTCACAGCACCAAGGGCAAATTACTGAACACTACAAAAACATGAAGTAAATGAGGCAAAGGTGTTTGTTAATAATTCATCTAGGTCTTCATGTGGCTCTATTGTTCCTGCATGCGAACATTCAAAAAAATTATTAACGCGAATACAGGAAACACTAGACGTTCGTACTTTAGATATTACATTTAAAGGAAGTTGTTGCCCAAAAGAAAGATTAAACAAAGTGTTTTTTCCTTTATGGATGATACTGATTTTTTTGTTATTGCTAATGAAGTCATATAAAGATACACATAACTGGAGGGAGATAAAAGTTATTTCTTTTTAGAAGCTCTCACTTTATTAGAGTAATCTTCACATTGTAAATAGAGGCAGGAAAAATATTTTATAAAGCAAAAAATTTCCAAGTGCATTATTCCCACACTTCATGTTTTGCTGAGATTCATTATGTCCTCAAATGTCTCACATTCAGGCCTTTTTCTGTTCAGCGATTTGTAGCCGTTACACAGAGTTCGAAAATGTCTCTAACAACACAATCCTCTTGAAATGGTCACAGGATGACATGCTTTATTTGTGGAATATTACAACGTTATTACTTCAAATGAACTGCCTGACGGTTTTTCTTTGATTAAAAAAGGAAAAACTCAATTCAAGAGGTAAGATATATGGAATAGTAATAACTGGAAAAACTGCAACATCTATCTTCTTGCTAGCCCTCAGCTACAACTCTTCATTTCTGTGTTTTGTCATCAGACAGCTACAAGGTGAGACAGGAAGAGCCTTGCTTTCTTGTGAGCAAAGCTCCAGACTCTTGGGACATCTGGAGACAGTTTGCAAGTGTCCAAAAACCTCAAAGCACCCAGAGAATCACCTGCCTCCCACGGGGCTATCCACGTCACCCAAAACCTGGTCGAATTGCACGGTACAGACAAGGACGCTGCCGGGCACTGTCAGATTCCTCCGGCACGCTGTCTCTGAGCAACTGCAATAATATGGGGAAATGTCCTTTTCACGTATTTATGGGGAAGGAAACGCTTTCTGCCTTGGCAGGGGTGCCAGAAAACTAAATTAACTCCATCAGTATTGATTCACGACTCATCACCTCTTTATATAATAAGAGTGAGCCATTAAGACTTTACAAATACTACCCTCAGATCCTTTAGGAACCTCTGGGAATCTGGGCCTAAGGCTCTGAGTTAGCAAAGCACACTTATTAAATTTATGATTTAACTCATTGGCCTGTGTGAATTGCTGTATGAAGAAAAATCTTTAAATCTACGGTTTTAGATTAAAAATGTAAGCATGTTTAAAGGCTAAAGATAATTGCATGGGTTGTCTCTTCCTATGTGCAGAAGCCCTATGATATATAGGTTGGATAATAATATTACTGATAAAATCCACAATGATATAGGTGGAAAATATAAAGGTGGCAAGAAAGACAGAGTTCACGTACAACAGTCTGGAAACAAGAATGAAGCTGTGTTAGAAAAGGCGGCTTATCCTGCAGTGCTAGGACTCGTTTTTCAACCATTGTACATTCAACATCATCATCCTGAATCACCACGTCTTTTTTCAGTATCTTGACTGCATAGAGCTCCTCCGTCCCTTTCCTGTCTGCCAGCATCACCTGCACAAAGAGAAACAACAGGGTGAAAATCCTCCTAGCTGCCAAGGAAGGAAGGTGACTCATCCGCCCAAGGAACGTACAAATGGCAACCCAGCCCTTCCTTTTGTTGGTAGAGGCTAACTGAATCGCAGCTCCAGCAACGTCATCGTTACTCTCCCGTTGCCATGAGCTCCACTAGTCATTTCAAGCACAGGCTGCCTGTGAAACCTGGGCCAAGCCTCCCGGGAACTGCAGGCATGTTTCCCAAGGGCTGATAAAATGCGGAGCCCCAGGTGAGCTCTTCGAAAAAGGGCACTTTACAACATAGCTTGCTGTTAAAGCCAGAAAAACAGCAGTCCTTTCTTTTGACTAACAGATTTCAAATCAGGCATTTCCCAACATCCGTTCTCACCTATGACAGTGGCTTCTAGAACTGGCAGAGTGACCTAGGTAGTAATGTCAAAACCCTAGATTTAATTTACTTGAAGCTGCTTAGCAGCGAGGATCCGAAAGTCTGAAACTGCTTCTTAGGCGCTGCCTGGCAGGCTGCGGGTGACCCGGAGCGGAGTCCGCCCGCGGAGCGCCCGTCCCGGCCGCAGTCCGCTAGTCCCCTGGGAGCCCCCTGCTCTGCTGTGCAGAAAAAATCCTCCCTCAGAAACGCACACCCTCCTCACACTGAATTTTGCGTCTTCCACAGAGCATTATTCATGCATTATTTCTCAAGAAAAAAGAAGAAAAGAATGCGAGTGGAATACTTATCCCGAATCCTTACTTTTCCAAAGCTCCCCTTTCCAAGAACCATGAGGAAGTTGAAATCTGTGAGCTTCACCCTGTCCAGGTTGTTGGACGGCACACTGGAAACCCTGTCTTCTGTTGGAGTAATGACTTTGTTACCAGCAGGCCCCAGTTTGGCTTTCTGAAGAACACACACACACACACAGACACACACAGAAACAGGGCAGTAAGACGACTGGCCGGGTTTCTTAGCAGAGCGGAGCATTGGGTGAATGTTACAGCTGTAGGTGACCGTATTGGAGGCGGCATTCGCAGGAGAGAGGCTGCATAACAAAATTGGCAGACACAAATTCAGAGACTCATTCCAACAATACTTTGGACATCATTGAGTGAATTAAAGTGGACAACTGTGTTCATGTATAACCAGATAAAAGCAGATATGCTTATCTGGTTAGCAGAGCAAAACCAAAGCAAAAACCAAAGCCAAAGGAAAAAAAAAATCACTTATTTTCATGCCAAAAGCAGGCTTATCTGGTGTTCTTGTTTTGAAATACAAGAAGTGCTCTTTAAAAATGTCATGCTATAATCAACACAGTACTTGAGAATATAAACAGTATTTTTACTACATTCGCTTTGAAAATGTTATATATAAGTCAGTCTGCATAGCAAGAGTTAGGAAATCTTTGACATGCATTAGGAAAAACAACCTCCATTAAAATAAAAACAACATATGGGAATTAATGCAGATGAATATGGCCACTTTCAAACCAGCGTTACAATCAACTTTGATTTTCAATCAAGCGTTGATCTGGAAAAGGGAGGAAGGGAAACGTTACATACTAAAGTTCTGTCTTGGCAAGACAGCCTGGTTTGCAGAAGGTTGCAACAGTCTCAGTATTTCATATGAGACACCACATAATTGCTCAAGTAAGTTGCATTTCAAATCTCAAAGTTAACAGAAGAGAAAACAGTAAGACTCACCGAAAGATAATGCAGGCTGCAACAAAATATCCCTTTTTCCCCCTCAAACTTATCCCATATATCAGCAGAAGCAACCAATAAGGTTTAATAATAGCATTACTTTGGGATATAAGTGCTTTTTCCCAAATACTTCTTAAATTGGCCCAGCAAATAATCTCTCATGTTTAATTTACTTTGTGCCTTTGACATACGCTTGACGTTTAAGGGTAACTGCTTTTCTCACTACAACGCACAACGACAGTAGTTGTGTATTATCATCACTTCACAGACAAAAAAAATTGAAGTACAGAAACTAAAGTTTACTCGAAATCATCTTGAAAGCTTGGCCTGGAGGATACCTTTGGGAGCTCCACTGGAGACGGGAGGATAAAAACTTTGCCCTGCCGTGGCGAATGTAAAACCTGAAGCGTGCAAGGGACGGGAGCGCGCTGCCGCCGCGCCGCAACGCCGCGCGAGCTCGGCGGCGAGGCTCCTCTCGCACCGCTGCACACGCAGCGAGACGCTTATATCCTGCCACAGGGATACGCGCTGGGACCGCTTTGATTATTTATATTTTTTTTGTCCGTGCAGGAGTTCAGGAGCGGCGGCGCGGGCCCCCCGGCCGCGGCAGACCCCACCGCCGGCACAACCACCCCAGCCCCGGCTTCGGGGGTCCGAGGCTGGCCCAAAGCTCATTTCCCGGCCACAGCGAAACAAGAACCCCCAAATCCTGACTTTGCACAAGAGGAAAAGGTTTAAACAAGCAGCTTCTCTGGTCTCGCCTTTGATTTTCTCGCACGTCGGCTCTCAGACTCAAGTTCCCCGTTTTGCTCTGCAAGAAGCAATTTCAACATTCACTTTTCATCGAGTAGGGGAGATCCGGATCAGGCATCCGCTGGACAACACTAGTTTGACTTTTTCTACTTTGAACCCCACTAAGTAGGTGGTCGGCAGTGTTTTCAGAAACACACTCCCTGGTCCTTCAGGAGAAGGTCAGCGTTGGGGCGCAGGGAGCAGCGGCGGCGGCAAAGCACCCGCGGGGTGAAACCGTCGCCGTCAAGGGGAGTCTTAAGATAACACTGAAGAAGCAAGCCGAGGCCTCGCCGCCCCCTCCACGAGCCGCGCAGACGCGCTCCGCCGGCTTCCACCTCCTTCCTAACAGCAGTGTCTCTCATTTCCCATCCAGCTGCTACTAAGGAGGGCTGTTCCGCTCGCGCGTTTGCACAGCGTGGGCGACGGCAGAGCAGGCGCGAGCTTACCCCGCCGGCCCTTCGGCCGCGCTGCCGGTCCCGCTTACCCCGCCGCCGTCCCGGCTACGCTGGGCGGCTCCGGGCTCCGGGCAGGGCTCGCGGGCCGGGCGGCGCAGGAGCCGCCGGAGCCTGCTCGCGCTCACGGCGCAGCGCACGGTGCAGACCTGCCTTAAGCATCCCCAGCAAAGCGCAGCCCGCGCGAAGGCCTTCGACCGCTTTCTGCCTAGAGGCCCGAGGGAAAGAAGCCTGAAAGATCCAGTACCTTTTACCCACTCTCAATAATCATATAAATAATTAAAAATATATATATGTATATATATATAGGTGTTATTAATTTCATCTTGAAGTATAAACCTAATCCAGAAACATCTCTTACAAGCTTGAGGGATACTCAGCAGAACTCTGTGACTCGTTCTTACTGATTCTTCATGCTCATGAAGAATTTCTCATGGTCAATAAAACAGCTGTGATTTTGTCAACAGCTGTATCAAGAGCTTCTTGGCACAGCTACAGCTTATCTGCACCAGGGTGGTTTCCTTCGCAACGGCTACTACAGACAACTGAGCAACTTCCTCAACGGGCCCAATGACCGTTGCTGCCGAATTAGTAAATTTTGTTGCGCTGAGCCTGAAGAGGCAACCGGTCAGGTTTATTACAGAGGAAACGGCATCATCCCTTATTGCCCCTTCACAGTAATTTCAGAACTACAAAATCTGTAAACGGAGGTGAGAAACACTAATGAGCATTAAGAAATACTTTTGATGAATAACTATCCTGCTCAGTCAGATGATACACAGCTACTTTTTTTGGCCAAAACAACTGAACGTCTTCCTTTTATTAGAGCTGCAGATTTTAATTACTGTGACCTTCACCCTCCTCTGTCAAAAAAAAGTATATGCAGATCTTAAGATCAGTAAGAATAAGATAACTGAAGACATTTTTGCTTCCAAAACACACTAGATGCTCTTAACCCATAGCAGGCTACATTTCATAAGCAGGCTGCTCCTCTGTGGATCGGTGTGCAAGGACTTTCAACACCACAGGAGTGAAAGGACTGCATGGTAGCATTCCCCGGATATCTATTTCTAATGCTACAAGTAGAACATCTTGAACTTCCAACTCAACAACTTCAGCAGAGGAGGAGAACTCGACCCAGAATAAGATGCAAGACAGGAGAACTACTCAGAAACTCAACGAATGATTTCTGTTTGTGGCTAAAGGATTAGGAAAGTTGCTCATATTTCTTTAAGTCTCAAAACTAATTTATGTGAAACTCCAGAAAGTCTACGAAGTGAATGTACGTTGTGCCTTAACGCAAGCAATGGGTTAATGTACAGGGAAACATTATTTACTTACAGGGTAAGCAAAGACTTGGGTAAAGTGCATCCCAAAATGTTTAAGGAAACAAATAAAGAGCTGGCTGGAATTCACTTCAGCATCTAGGTTTGGTTTTAACTCACTCTCTAGTAAAATATTTTGTTGGATGAGCCCATTAGAATTGTTTATTGATTATATACAGTGTGATGAATATACACTTATAAATTTTCTTCACATATAGAAAGAATGAGCAAACCTCAGAACCTACAGCTCTACAAAAACTGGCCTAGTTATAATTCTCATTAGAGAAAAAAAATATCTACTATGCTACTGCATTGATTTCTGGAGCCAATATACAGAACCAAAATGTTTTTGAGTATTAATCCATACAGAGATCCAGTTATGTGTGCCCATTTACGAGACCCAGACTTCTCTAATTACACATCAAAGTATGTACTACGTATTTTTGTACTTTTTAAAGAATATTCATCGTGTTAATTAGATTACTACTTATAGGAGAAGGATAATTGGTACTAATAGTTTTACAGCACAGGTACAACGTATCAAATAATTTCCTTACATCATCAGCATTTCCTGATGTTCATATTTTTTGATATTAGCTTCCACGTATCATTATCACACAGCTACAGCATAAAGAGGTAATCAAGTAACTACACTGATGCAAAAAGTTACTTACATAGATACACAAAAATAGATAACATATATGTATCCTTTGAAAAATAAAAATTACCTACTTCTAAATGATTCTAAACAGTTTGTGTTGTTTTATCTGGAAATGACTCATTTACTTTGTTAGGGCCACTCAAGTCTGTAGGATCTCCTTTTCACAGCCATGTCCTGTGGCAAGCTCGCTCACCCCTGCACCTGCTAGCACCACTCATGGATGAAGTCCTGGAAGATTTTTAACCCCTGTGTAGAATCATGCACATATGCCTATAGATTAAGAAACTTCAAAAGATTAGCAAATGGCACTCTATAGCATAAAATTGAATTGCTTCTCTCAATTCAGAAATGTTAATTTCTTGCTCTAATACGGATGGGAAATAATTTGCTGATAAGATACTTTGCTAGAAAAAACACAGTTCCTCAGCTTTTTGCATACCTTAACCTGCGGGAGCATTGTCTTTTCATGTAAGGTACAATTTTTATCTCCTACCTCAGATGGGGAATGACAAATGAAATTTGTTGCTACGATACAGTCAAGGAGAGGAACACAATAAAAATAAATAGACTAAAGGAAATATTACATTACTGATGCCTTTTAATTTGCATAAATGAGGCGTAGAAGCACTGAGCATTACCCTGTCTCTTACCGTTGCACCCCAGGACTGGCTGTGGTGAATAGCTTTACTGCTTATTAGGAGGGAAGAAAACCTGCATGAGGTCTCTGCTCTGTTAAGGCTAGTTTAAGCACTCACCACAGCACAGACTGCCTAGGGCGCTCGCTGCACCGGCCTGGGAGCTCCTGCTCCCCGGAGACGGTGCTGTCAAACGTGCCCAGATCTCTGGGGATCTTGCACTGGCCCATCGTGTCCTCTTCAAGTTCTGGTATTACAAACAACCTGAGAAATGTATTTTCTCATGTTTGTTTTTCTAAACAAACACATGGCAGTGATCCTGAATGGGAGCAAACAGGTTTTCTTACAGTTGGATCAGGCTAGAAAAAAAGGAATGATATGGCCAAATACTTCCTGGGAGAGGAAAATCTGACCGGAGAAAGAAGCAGCTCACCAGAAATGGCCCACTGGTTGCTATCCTAGAGGAAGGCATGTTAAGTAAAAAAGCAGGTCTAATACAATTACTAAAATATTCCAGATCATCTTCTGACCTATTCATCCTTACAGCATCACACGCATCACATTTCAAGCATTTCACAGATTTATATACAGTAGGGATGTGTACAATATCAGCAATCTCATAACTTGCTTAAATTTGCCCACTTCTCAATTCTCTCAGTATACTGCACACCATTTTTATGTCTTCGACAACGAAGAATTACTTTGATTTTCAGAAAGACAGTATTGGGCCTCTTCTTAGCATGACTAAAGTTGCAATAGCAGAATCCTACTTGAATACACACATTTTTATTTACTGACATCAAAACTTGCTGACATTAACCAAGGCACTCCAGACACTGAATTCATTTACATTTAGACTGTTTGGATTAATATCTCTGACAAAAAAAAAAAAAAAAATAAAAAAATCAGTACTGTCACAACAAAGCCAGCTTGCAGCAAACAAACCAAGAAAATAGCATGTTAAAGATAAATTAGTCTGCGCTGGTAGCAGAAGAGTTAATCTTAAAAGAAAACAAGACATGCACATCATCTTACTTCCTTTGGTTTGGACGCACCTTATCTCGGCCAGTTCTTTTACCCTGAAAAAGGGTAAAAGGTGAGACACACCTTTTTACCAGAGGTGATACACACTTTATATATTCAGCCCGATATCCTAAATGCACTTCTTTATGGAATGCTATAAAACAAAAATTATAGCAAGTTACACGGTGTTACACTGGAGAGCTTTATGGAATTCTGTATGTGTTTTTTGAAAAAGATATCTCAGGTTTTATGGTAAAAATATTTTCAATTGTTTTTCAAAAATGTACATGTCCTTTTAATGTAACTGTCCTTTTAATGTAACTGTCCTTTTAATTGTATATATATATAAAAAACGGCCTTCTCCAAAACCTAACGGTAAGAGTGAAGCAAAGAAGAAAGAGCAAGTGATTTAGGGGACACTAGTCCCTCATTGCACCCAAGTTTCTTTTTGAGTCTTTTTTAGGAACCTTTTAAATACTTTCTGGTTTTTACTGTGAAGACAATTTAACAGGACTAAACAAGAAGCCTGAACCTTGCTTTCTTCTGCCTTCTAGGAAATATCTATAGTTCAGAAACGTAGGAATTACACAGCAAAATCATGAAATCAGTCATTTTTCCCATTAGCAGATAAGAAAACAAAGCTGGTGAAGAATGTGGTCAAACGTACGCAGTTTGCATTCCTGCCCTCAATCCGTGCGGAGCGATGCGCGACACCCGGCGTCCCCCTCCTTCCCCAGCTCTCCCCTGCTGCTGGTTGCACCGTTCAGCTCCAAGAAACGGGCTCCAAAACTGCCCGGCCTCCTGCCACCCCCCTGTCCATCCTCCGGCACAACAGCACGTGGGAAAAACCCACGTGGTTTCCCATGAAAACCTGCTGGAAGTTGGAGCCACCACGGGGCTGTGCTCCTTGGGGACCGCCTTTCCCCGTTATCAAGGCAACGCGGCCCGGGCAAGCTCAGCGATGCCCGGCGCGGAGAACTATCGCTTGCACATCGCCAAGAGCAGAAAAAAGAAATGCAAAAATATTTAACGACAACGCCGCGCTCACGGGCAGAGGCGTACCGTACGTCACGCACACGACTGGCTAGCAGCGGCGTGCTTCTCGACACGCGTTGCCTTCGACACATCGGCTCCGCCGCTTTGATCCCGGCGGCGGAGCGTCCCCGGGCCCGACGTCCCCGCTTCGCACTGAAGCCCAGCGCCGCCTCGCTTCTCCTCTGACCGATTCCACCCAGCCCCGACCGCTCGGCCCACGCAGTTGCACGCGGCTCTAAGTAGCAGATGAATAATGTAACAGCAGAGAGCAGTGCTGCCTTCAGTCTCTGTTATAAAAAATCACAATTTTGATGGGAATGATGGTCAGAGGTCTACGGAGCAGCAGACCAGGCTTGCTGCAGGCCCTACAGGGGGTCCCAAGACTCTTCTCGAGTCCAGCAGAGCAAGAACGTCCCCCGGCAGCAGCTCGACGCCTCCGAGAAGCCCTGCCCGCGCTGACCTCCCTCCCAGCACCCCGGGGCAGACCGGCAGCTCGCCCCGCTGCTCCCTCCCCGAGCTCAGCCCGAGGAGCCGCGTGCCGTTCGGGATGCCGAGCCTCGCCGGCTCGCTCACCAGGACACGCTGGCGCCGTCTCCTTCTCCCCCCGCAGCAGGCTTTGCCCTGTTCTTCCCCGGAGCCCAGCAAACCGCCCGCCACGCGCCCCGGCTTGCAGGACAAGCCTCGGGCCTCCCTGCTCCCCATCTTTCCGTTCCCTAGTCCTTGAAGTTAACGCACCGTGATAGCGGAGCCGCGGGTACCACCCCGCTCAGCGCAGCCCAGCGAGGCCCCGAGCGGGAAGAGCCAGGCTGCCCCGCGCCAGCCCGGCGCCGGGCTGCGGGGCGAGGGCGACGCTCGGCTACGCCGCCTCCGGCCGCGCCACGCGGCAGAGCAGCTCCGTGCCTCCGGCAAACCTCCGGGGACGTCGCTGGCAGAAGAGGTGAAACTCACGGCAAGGAGGTAAAGGGGAGAAACTGAAGTTATCGGTCTCAAGGAAGGACAAAAAGCTTGAGTCGGTTTTCCAGTCCTGCCGGCTCGGAGCGGGGTTCAGATCGACCTAACGGGCTGAGCCATTAATAAGCCTTTAATAAACTAGACAAATCCAATAAATCTCAAGTCAAAATCCGCAGGGAAAAACCTCCCATCCACTGAAATATCCTTCATCGTTACGGCAGCTTGTTCCTTGTATTATTGCATTTCTATTCCATGTAATTAGAGCTGTTGCGAAAAACTATCAATTTCCTAATTTCGATGACTTAATTATCAGGACGCTGATAATTTGAGATGAGAAGAGTCTATTTCTAAGCCTCAGCAAGACCCAATACTTCACCTGACCGAGTTTGCAGCTCAATGCCGTAACTCAGCGCCAGCCTACAGCTCATCAGCAGCGAGTTCGGCAGCGGCGGAAAGGAGCCGGGGGAGAGGAGGTCGGGAGCGAGGCCGGCGGCGGCAGCCAGCAGCTCTCGGCGAACCGCCCGGGCGCCGCTCCGCAGCGGGGCCGGCACCGGCGACCCGAGAAAAGCAGCTCCTCCGCGCTCGTGCGTTTCTGCCGGCAGTAAAAAAGGCACCAAGGAAAACGGGATGTTTCACAGAAATATAAATGGGGAGAGCGGTGAAACTCTGCCTGAGAATTAAGTATGGACTATTTCACTTGTCTTTAACATTACTTTCCCCTCATTTCCTCTCCCACTCCCTGAAACTTCTGCTGTATCTACCCTTCTAGTTAGCAACAGTGAAGTTATTTAAAAGACTTGCATGAAAAAATCTTTGCGCCATGAGCAAAAAGCCTTATAAATGGCTTTTTGCTGAAAGCAAACAGAGAAAACCATTACTGAAGCCCCCCTGCACCGGGCTGCAGTGCGCGTCGGGCAAGAACAGTGGTGTGAAATATCTAAATATATACACACAAACCATTCATGTTATCTCATTTCTTTCAGGACTGTTCCACAAGACAGCTTTCACTTTATTTGATATTTTCGTATTCTTTACTGCCCTCATGTGGCTTGTAACTTTAGAGGAAAAATTATTTGTTCAAGCTCAATGCGATATTAAATAGATAATGTCTATTTAGGATATAGGGAATAAAAGAACCATAGTGGAGCAGTTTACTATACTGCACAGCACCTGAACAGCGCTGCTAATTTGGGGGGGTTAAAGTAACGTGCACTTCTGAAATTTATTTTACTTTTTCCTTGATGTGTAGAAGTCAAAACCACATTAAAAATTTGAGTAAATTATTTCTAAAATATCCCCAAGTTTTCTGGGTTTAATATAAAGGTAAGTACAGAAAACGCAGACAATAGGGACAAATGCTTATGGAAAATGTTCCCTGCGAAAAGGGACATATTAATCCCAAGAATATAGGTTTCAGGGGACATCACGCCAGACAACGGACCTCTCACTGTGAGCAGTGAAGTTCAGGGAGGAAAGAGTTTCCAGTTACCCATTTGGCACAGTCAACGTGTTTAATCTGTTTAATAATCTTGTAGCCATCTGAGTCTACCTTGTTTTCTGCTTTTATTGCCAAACACTCCATCGCCTGCAACAGAGGAGCAGCTAATTAGATGAAACATAATTAAGGCAGCTGCCTAGGAACAATATTCAGGAATTGCAGAAATTCTTGCAAAAATCTCCTGTGAAAGTGTTAGTAAAAGAAGTAAATTTAATTATACTACTGGGTTTATAATCAATACTAGAAGAGCAAATCCCTGAGTGTCAGGGAAGATTGCTTTTATAACATATTCCTCCATTTTTTAATCATGCAAATTGTTTTTAATCTGCAGTAACAAAAGAGCTACAGTGTAGAATTCGCTTTAAATGTAAAGCTTACTACTATTAGGCATTTCCAAAATGCACAAAATATTAAATTGCTTTCTAAAATAATGTTGAAAGATTTCAGTTCTACCTGATCTAAGTGCAAGTCCTGGGATCCCTTCACACACCACAGGTACGAAAAGCTGCAGACCAGGACTGACTTTAAAACACTGGGATTCTGTATCCAGGTCTTGGCATGCAAAGCAATTGCTTAACACACACAGACATACACGCGTGCACACACACACAAACACAAAGATGAAGGTGTTTTCTGCATGATGTTATCAAAATACAGATCTGTATAAATACACACGTCGCTGAGGGGAGCAGCATAAACGCAAATTTTTTAAATGATTCTTCCCAGCACCTGATAATTTTCTAAACAGAAAGATCTATGCTGGCAGACCTGCTCCACAGCATTCTCAAATTTCTTGTGATTTTTTGAAATGGCATTTGTACATTATATTTATCACCAGTGCAGCCGTGTTACATTCTCCTCAGGAGCACAGCCTTCCCTGTTCATCTGCTCCTGCTGCTTCCTTTCAACTCCAATCCCGTAGACTTGGGAACGCAACCTCCCCCGCAGTCCCACATAAACTGATTACTTAGGAAATTATTTGCAAAGACACGCTAGTGTCAGTGGCGATCAGCCCGCAGGACGCAGCGTGCAGTGATGCTGCTGAACCCGGGTTAGCGATGCTAAGTCACTGTCAGCAGCGAGCACAACGGGGCTCTGTAATAATTTAGAGGGAAAAGAAAGGCAGCAATCAAGGAAGTATTTTCTCCCATGAAAGCCTCCAATTCTTGAGTCTCATCTTTGCATCAAAACATAGCTCCAGCTTTCTTTAGGGGAACTTAGGACCACAGTTCACGAGGACTGAGGATGAATTTTGCCTATGAAGCAGTAGCTGTACTACTTTTTACAGGTGGACTTACTTGATAACAACAAAAACTGACCAAGGACTTTCGTCTCCCTACTAGCTGTCTACACTTCTAACACTGAAATACACAGAGTAGCGCAAATCAAAGCCCAGGTTTTACCCGTTCAGTGACGATACATTTTAGAAGCTACTCTGTATTTATCCCAGATACATTCTCTCAGGTAGCTTTTGTTATGTGTCTGTTTGATATGCAAAGAGGCTTTGAAACACCCTTTTGCTGAGATTTATGACTTGTTTTTCCTGTTGTGCTTGCACATTGGTAAGGTGAGCCTATCTGCACTTATTACAAAATAAGTATTCTAATGTGTACATAAAACTGCATGAAAAAGTGGATAGATACTCACTGAAACTCTATTTGTAGACTGTTTTGGACAAAATGGTATAAAAAATATTTAAACAAAGATGCTTTTAGCAACCCTGAGTTAAGCAAGTTTCAATGAAAGCAGCAAGTAATTCTGTTTTCAAATAAGAAGAGGTATAAATCTTTGCAAAATGATAGTCCTCTTCTGCAGATGATTTTCTGAGGTACAAACAGTAGGTAAGTGATCAAGGTTAAGAAAAAGTAAGTCACTGATTGCATAAAAAATCCCATAATTATTGCACTAGGAAATAGTTAGCAAAGAAAAATGATCTTATTCTCTCTTTTTTTTTTTTTTTTTTTTTTGGGGGGGGTGTGCAGTATTAAAAATTCAGTAAAATCATGCATTAATATGGACACTTTTTCAAAAATAAAATGTGGATTTTTAAATGCAGTATTTAAAATTCTGGGCTGATACACTTAAATTGCCCTCAAACAACACAAGTAGTAAAAATACTGCTCTAACATGATGGCCCCAATAAGCCTTAGATATATTCTTAAAAAAGTTTACAGCACAGGAGTTTCACAATTTTTTTTGTCCAAAAACATAACTTAACCAATGTATGAAACTGAAAGTATGATTTGTACCAGTAATCTTTGCCCTAATAAAGCAAGAAAATTTGTCAGAGGTACACTACATGCAAATTAAAAGTCCCAATATATAGTCTCAATGTTTCTATTTGTCTTTTATGCAAATAATTGAGTGAGGTGGAGTGTTAGTAAACTAATTAAAATGGAAAATAAACAAGTGAATTAGCGTTTCAGGTATCAAAGCAACTGTGCATATGGGTAATACACACTATGGTATAGTATACCCCAATTTATATATACAAATATATGTACATAGTATATTATACCATAAGACAGGCATGCTAGATATTCTGCAAGTTTATCTATTTAAATATACAGTGGACATAAGTATTATCTGATCTACAGAACTTATCTACAGTTCCACAAGTGTCTTTTGAATCAAAGATGCACTATATCCATTTTCCACGAGAAGGGGGTACTCACTTCTCTCATCCCTTGACAACGACAAGCACACTGCATCTGCTGTGGTTCGATGACCACTTTTTTGTAAGTAAACGTTCAATCTTGGGAATACTTTGTGATAAATTACAACAGATGCTTCTTCAGATAATTTTTATCCTTTTAAACAAGCTTAAGCTAGGGAATAAAACAAGTGCATCCTTAAAACATGGTGAGAATGAAACTGAATTTAATAAACTTTAAACATTCATAGAGGTTTTGTGAAGAGAGACACGTACGAGAGCACTAAAGAGAAAACTACCTTGAGGCAGTGCGTATTTACAGGACAGCCCTGGAAGAGATAGGAGAGGAAGAAAAACTGCTTCGTTAGTAACAGGCTTGCAAAGCACAGCAACAACAATTAGTAGCAGAAGAAAACAAGCAAAGACACAGCAGCGACAACACAAATGGATACACTGCTATGCACAGAAAAAACAAGAAGAAGGTATTAATCAATCCACCAACGAGGTGCATAGTACAGCAGAGCACCGTGCAGTACTGGACTTACCCAGCATCTGCCACTCAGTTTTAACCTCAATCTTACACATATGCATGTATCATGCATGAAACAATCCTAATGTCATTAAACCACTGGAATGCATAAAGCCACACATATGTATAAACGCTGGTGGGCTGCGGTCGCAACGACAAATGAACACTGCAGGCGTGTGACAGATAAGGTCCTTTTTTGCCTTACGTGTTGAGATACACATTTAAACTTTCTCTATATTGGAGACAAAGAAATACCTGTTATCATAGGATTTTCAACTTACTTTCTTCATCTTTTATCACAGTATGTCTACTGAGAACATCATAGAGAAATGAGCTCCAAGCTCCTAAGAACCGAGATTTAAAAAGTGTGACATCTACTTAAAAATCTGCAAATTCTCTAGTTTCAAATATGGTTAATAGTAGGGAAACCTCCGGATAATTGCATGTGGGAATTTCCCATGCCAAACGATACTATAAAACAGATGGACTCACCTAACAGCATTTCTATAAAGCTGCAAAGTACTCCCTAATGATTTAATATGCACAGTTTTAAAATAGGATTGACTGCCACAGTCAAAACCACAGCTCTTCTTTTTATATCTCTCTATACATAAAAGTGTGGATTGATGTGCCAGTGATATTTTGGCTGGTCATGGTTTCAGTGTAGCTTAGTGTCTGCTTCCTGAAAACTCAATGTAATCTTTTCTTTTAGAAAGTGAAGTGTCAACAACATTGTTTCTCTTTTCCATGTTACCTTTGCTAACTGCCTAAAAATACTGTTATTGCTTCAAAATGGGAACCTGCACCTGTTAGATATAGATATGCTAGCGAACAACTTTTTTTATTTCAAAAAATAAAGAGTAAATTAACTGCAGTACGACAGCTTCAGGGCAAAAACACTGGCATCCTTCACAGGACTTCACACAGAAAATCTTACTCACAATTAAGCCAAATCACAACTTCCTCTTCAACATTTTTGAATGGAAATATCATATTTAATTAGGGCTCTTAAGAAGCTCCTGAAACAGTCCCTGGACCCTTCTGCTTCGGCTCTGGCTAGGTAACCAGGGCATAGTTACACAGCCTCCAGCTCAGAATTGAAACTATTCGAGTATGTTGTGGCTTTTGATTAAAGGAAAAAAGAAAACATCCTTTTGATTTAAAACTGCTGTGAACAGCAGAAAAACACCAGAATATTGCAGCAAGTGCTGGCCTTCTTTTTAATAAAGCAGCCAAACTGCCTAAAAAAAATAAAACCAAAGGGAGTAACTGCATTAAAGAAACGCAATTACTGCTGTGAACCAAACTGAAATGTTTTACTGATGTTTAAAAAGGGAACGATAAATGAATGAGGTTTCTTCAGCATTAAAACGTAACAACATTAAAACTGATCAGAAAGCTTTAATTGCAACTCAAAGTCTGTGGAATTTTTCGAGCACCACTGAACGCCAGCTGGACCGCCATGAGGACGGGCCTGGCTCCGCGAATAAACACCGGCCCTGCACGCCACAGCTACACGTGCACACTGATACGGTGCTTATTCACACACTCATGCCTGCCCATTTCCACTTACTCCTGGCTTAACACAGAAGCCTGGTCGAGCCAAACGCGGCCCTGCCTGCTGCAGGACCTTGGCACCACGTCATCAACAGGAACGTCGGCAGCTCCTGCGTCACTGCAGAGGTGCAGGGTGTTTATAACCAAACCAGAAGGCCAAGCACCGTGTTGTCCTCATGCTTGGAATTAAGTTGGTGAGATGTTTTAAAAGACCCTCTTTAGGATGATAGTAACAGTTATTTTTAGAAGCACTACGATGTCACCAGTACTTTACCAAAACATCACCACTGATCGGACATTTCCAGCTCTCTCGTACAAACTCTACCCTGTTCTGAACTCTTTCCCTCCTCTTCGTGTTTCAAACTGCTCAGTCTGCAAAGGGAACACACAGGTCTGGCTCTGCGGTAGCGTTCCTCAGGAATTCCAGCAGCGCACAGCAGCTGCGAAAGTAACTCCCGTCCTGCCAGCTGGAGAAGAGCCGGAGCAACAGCACCGGGAGTCGAACCCGACGAGCGGACAGCCCTGGGAACGCAGCGCAAAGCCGCGGTGCTCCCCGCTGCGGCAGCAAGAACACCCAGAAGGCAACTGGACAGCAATAAAGAGGAGCGGTCTTTGGGTGGTTTATCCAATACCTGAATTAATCCTAGAAACTGGAAACTGGAAAGAGAGCATACAACTATTAACACCTCCTCCTCGTGCCACTACAGACCTGGGCCGCAATGGTGACCAGCAGATGAAGATGGTATCGGCTTTTCCTGACGCTGACCAGGGAGTACTTTGCAGAAACACGACTTTGCAGAATAATTTTGTCCTATTATTGCAGAGCGAATTTACTGTTACCCTTACGTAGAGCACCTGGAGCAAGAGGTTATAGGTACCTGCAGCAACCTTGTGCTCAGCTTAAACTTCCAGCAGTCCACAGATATTTGGTATTTGTTCCCAAGGAAAGAGGGTCGACTGCCACCTCCCAGGGCCCGTGTGAACCCAGCACGGGGATGTCACCAGGGGGCCTAAGGGACTCAGCGCTGAGACCTGTCCGGGGAACCTGGGGAACGACTTTGTCCTGCTTAAAACCCACAGAGGGAGCAGGGCAGACTACACTGAAGGAAATAACTCGGAACAAAAGAAAACAGAGGGACTGTTACTTATCTTCAACACAGATGCCTTAAAATGAAGATTATATGGGCAGTAACCTATTTCCTCTTAATTTTTATTTGCTTGGATCACATTAATTACCAAAGCTTAGTGTAGACTTGGATTGCTAACACTTACTACACAATGGTATATCACTTAATAAACCTTGTATTTGGTGAAAGTATCCACGTGTAAGACTTATAGTTACTGTGTTCTTTTTAATTAAAAAAATATCAGATCTGAGCCATGAAATCTGCTTTATATTTAGCAACATTCCCTGTGGTGGAGAAATTAAAAGAAGGGGACAGACATAAAACCCCTCCTATTTTTAAACCAATATTATTCTATCATTATTGTAAGGTGATATAAATTATAAGTATCAAGAAGTGTTTTATTAAGTAGCACAAACCATTACAAGAAACTGGGCTTGAAAAAAACGGAAACAGGACTCCTACAATAGAAGTTTTAGAATTTGCATGTTTCCTTTTCCCAGCAGAAAACAAAACGAGGTCGCAAATGGCACAAATACGTCTCTGCTCCGATTATAAGCAGGTATTATAAATGAAATAGGCTTGTACCACTTAAATAGCTCTTCTGCTTTTTTCTTTGACTAGCAAAATACTGTAACAGGCCAACACATACACACCAAATACTGCATATTGTAGTTACAAGACTCACTGGTTTGTGTTGGTAGAGCTACCCGGGGCTGTCACCAGTTGCCATGGCAGCCTGGGCACGAGCAATTAAGGAGCAGCTACAATTATTCTGCATGTGCCCGTTGAGGAAGGAGTTTTGTTCCGAGGTGGCCATAAATAATGCCATTCCAGAGAGGAAACTCACAGCCAAAGGTTACAACAAAATGAAAAACACTGGCAGATTTTATCCTGCCTCCACTTCCTAGAGGAGTGTATTTTTATCTCTAAATACTACTAATGATGCATCATCTATAAATCACTGAAGAGAGATTTGATTATGCTGCTAAGTGAGCAGATAACTCATTTCTGGTTCATAACTTCTAGTGAGAGGTGGGACCCTCCCCGCAAATACACGTAGATTTGTTAAGATTAAGTGTGTATCTGCTATATGGAAAAAACTCCACTACTAGACAATATATGGGTAATATATACTGTCACAATGTATAAAAAAAAGCTAACTCATGACTTTTGAAAGATAACTTTTAATAAAAACTAGAACTATTTAGCAAAGTCACTGCATGACTCCATTAATGAAGCCGCGGTGCTCTAATTCCTCTCTCCCCTCTCCAAATTTGGTCCCGCTGGCTGGCAGGCACCAGCCACGTTATCTTCACAACAGTAAGCTGCAAAGCCTCGAACGCACGGCGCTGAAGCTGAACTGCTTAGACTGTGAGACAGGCTAATTATTTTTGAGACAGAGCTGACCCTATGCAAAACTACTGTTTCTGGGACTCGGTCCAGGAGCTTTACATGATGCAGCTCCTCAGGATTTCTACAACACTTTTCATTGCATATCTAAATCCTAACTACTAATTCTGCAACTCATATAGTTACAGGAGGGTCAAGATAAAACCCAAGAGATTACAGACTGAATACGCAAACATACTGCATATAATTACAGATGCTTTAAAATAGATATTTTTTGCGATAAATATGCAAGTCTGAGAAATAGATAAAATTTTAAGAAAATAATATTTAGAAAGATACGTGCCAAAGATACGTTTGCCAAATAATTTTGATTTAAGTTCAGGTCTTCTCTTGTTTGAACTGTAACTTTGGAAATATCTACTTGTATCAAGGCCTAAAATAGCTATCTGCAGGTAGGTGAACATGATGCAAAGGAATACTGGCTTCCTCCAGCTGGGACATTAGCATACCATAATGAATGTGCACTTTTTCCTTTTATTTTGGCACTCATCCTTGTGTGTCTCTGTCCTGAGCGAGAAAAGCTAAATTTCTGTAGCTACGTTACTAACACTAATATATACATAGCCACAGAATTCCAAACTCTGCACTTTGCACAGAGATATGCAAGGGGTGAAAAAAACTGCCTTAGAAGTTATTCATTCTAAAAAGGATAGAAAGTAAACATGATCTTGAATAGAAAATGACCTAGTGCAGCAAAATAAAATCACACTGGTCAGGTCACAATTGTAAAGAAAGGAAAATGAAATGGAGATTAAAGTACTTCTCAAATGTGTAACAAAAATCATAGTTCATGCTGCAGACAAAAATATGGTAGCTGATCCAAATGTGTTCAGAAGAAATTGATGCACCTTTTCTTTTTCCTTCTTGGAAGTTGAACATAGGCCGTTTTTCCTCACTTTCTTGGGTTAACCCATCTTTTATAATAACAATGTAGAATTCTGCCTGATGGTGAACATAAAAAATTGCCATTTCAGGTTGAGAGGAATAGGCTTACGTGTTTGTATATGCACAACAGGTACATTAATTACTTTCTGGATAAACAGCAAGACAAAAGTTGTAAATGTTTGACTAGGAAAAAGAAAACATAACATTGTAGATTGGAGTATTTCAAATTCAATTTCAATACTGCATATGTGGCTGGAAAGAATACGCATTCGAATGAGCAGAACCCAGTGGAGCGATTAGCATACACCTCCAAGCCATACCTTTCTTGTTGCTGGGTTTAATGGACAGCAAGTATTTTGCTGTAATACCATCTGGAGTTATCAGAAGAGGCAGAGTTGCTGGCTAAGTCTGTTTGTTAAGTCACATCTCCTTGCATGGTACGGAGAGCCTGTGCTTGTGACTACCAACCATTCCAATTTGCGTCACAGAAGGCAAGAAGACTCTGCTGAACGTATTGTTTCTCTTCAGTGTTTCTTTTGTGTACATAACCAGCAATACCACTTTTCCTGAAACTTCTCTACCCATATTACACATTCAGAATGTGTAATAATTCACATTTATTCAGATATTTCAGGTAATAACCTTCTAAAAAATTTTACAGTTTTAAATCATCAGTAGATAACACTGTAATTATTTTCCTTAAAAGTCTGTTCTATTTCTGACAACTTCATTTTTCATTAGAGATACTAACGATAATAGCTGACAGATTTTGCTGTGTTAAAAAACACACTGCATTTATTACAAATACATGCCATAAAATATTTTACAATACCAACTTTTTAGTGTTATAACACAGAGCAGCTGAACTGTCAGATACATGATACCACTACTAAATTAAACCACTCGATTCAATCTTCAAGAGATCAAAAGGAACATACTACAGTCACAGGCAGCAGAAGTCACCACTCTCTAATATATAACTTTTTAATAGGCATTTTTATATAATAAAAGGAAAAATGTATGCAATATATGGGTACACCCATTATGTTTAAGCCTCACCTCAAACTTCTGTCTGAGTTCTGCATTTCCATCTTCATCAGCATCTGGAATTGGAACGTTATAATATTCACCTTCTTCTTGATTCAGCAGCTTGTACCTGTGGAACATTTCAGGAAAATGGCGCCTTTTCATATTTATTCCCTTTAGGTTTAAAATTTGATTTAGTTGCTTGTGTGTGGTTTGTATTGATGTGAGAAGTATGTAAAGAACTGTTTTCAAAGATCTACAAAAAACTCAAAAATAGAACTTTTTGCACCTAACATTAGATCTTCAATCTCAACTATTTGTCAAAGCACAAGTTCATGTACACAACAAAGGGAAGTATTCCTTTAATTATCCCTCCTTGTTACTTATACTTCACGTTCTCCAATTTTTTGCTGCATTTTCAGTGAATTTATAGCATATGAGACTTAGGAAAAAGCTACAAAGAAGTAGGTTATATTAAGAAAATACTGTTTTAGAACTTATTATTTATGTGATATATTCTCTCCTTCTCTCTTTTCAGAAATTCTTACCATCCAGTGGCCGGCATTTTCATAAGCTCTGACACCCCGAAAGACAGAGATCCCATGAAATCATTTCTGGTTGTTCGATCCCAGTCCCAGACCTCAACAGATAACCGTCGATCTTTGTCTGTAGGTTTTAATTTACTAAAAAAAAAAGTGGGAGAAGGAGGAATTTTCAATGCAGAATTCAACTAAACCATTCCATACGTAAAATGTGTTACAGTAAAAGTGGTTAGCCAGACTTACAATGTAAATGACTCATTCCAGTGTGGATTCAGAGTAGAACGGATGGTTTTTGTTTTTTGTTTACTTTCATTCTTAGGATCTGGGATGAGTTTCAGTTTAACATAAGGATCCGAAAGTCCATTTGGATCCATGGGAATTAAGTTTTTTGCTTCTCGCACTGTCAATACAAAACACATAGCTGATTCATATAGGACTACAAATGACCATTAGCAAAGCAGTAAAACATCAAAGTTAGATGTCTAGAGAAGTCAGAGTTACTGAAACATGCTGAATGATAAAAGAAATAAGATTTGAAGTTCATCTGTTAGCTGGTGTGGATGAAAGTAAGTTGCACTTTAAAAATGGTAGACAGAAACAAAAGGCAGTAATTTATAACTGCTGTGCAGCTTTGAAGTAGTTGTTCTTCTGCAACGGGATGATTAAGTGTCCAAATCAATCTGTGTAAATTTGCAAGTAGGTAGCTGTTCTTTGTGCTTTTATTTACTCATCAATTTTAAGTTGTACAACTGCAAGACTATCACTCAAATAGTCTAAGGGTGATAGTCAGACCACAATGGATTACAAAAGACAGGTTACTCTATAAAATACATCATTGGAAGATACCTAACACTACACTTCCCCCACTTTCCCTGTTCACTAGCTGCTAGACAGAACCATTGTAAGCGTTATGCCATGACAGCAACCTAAGTACAGCAGATAGGTTTAATTTGAGCTTCACAGGAGTGTTCGTGAAGCCTCTAATTTTACAAGGTCAAAAGAAGGCTCAAATGTAGTTAACACACTTCATGTCGCATTTACCGAGGGCTTAGTGACTCACAGGTTTCAACCTAGCTAGAATTATGGCAGCAGCTGCAGGACTTCCTATACAAGTTCAGGAGTCACTGCAGAGGGGTGGAGTATTTTAAGGGAGGAAGAAATACAGTATTTCCTCCCCCTTGTAGAGGACTGGCATACACCCAGTAACGTTTGTATGGCGTGTAAGGTTTTATTCTGCGTTAATCGCATTCAGGCATCAGCTTCTGTTGAACCTCAACAAAAAGGTGAACTTCACTCGCGCTGTGAAACACTGTCCCACCCAAACCTGTCCTGTTGTGACGACCTCCAGTTAACACTGATCGAGTCATAGACACAGAAGAGATTCAGAGCTTATAACTGGGGATCTCAAAATACACTGCACTGGCAGTGGTAATCCTCTAAGCCTCATTTGCTCAGAAAATAGCTTTCATTTGGGAATTCTCCAGTGAAATTTGTATTTTAAGATTAAAATTGTTCCCAGAAGGAAAAACTCAAGAAGCCTGTGGTGTGAAATAGGTTACAGGATTTGAAGAAAGGCCAGTATTTTAGAATCAGTCACTAGAGAATGTCATCTTGGAATGACAGTGTTCTCAGCTACTGCTTTCACAATTTTGACTTCAGAGATGCATTTTTTTTCATTTATCAAGCCAACTGAAGAAATCTGAAATTTAAGAAATGTCACTCTCTAAATCACCTGATATTTCTTGCAAGAAAACATCTTCCACAAATATTTGAACCTTAGAGTCACTGAAGAACAGAACACAATCAGAACTAATACAGAAGAAAAAAAAAGGTTGTCAAGATCTTCAGCAACAGATAGTTACTGTTCGTTCAGGGTACTTACTCTCCTTGTCCTACAGTAAACAGAGACGTATTTCAAAATAATAAATGGTCTTTCCTCCCTCTCTCTCAAATTTGAATGGCATTTTCAGATGACAAATACAACTTATAGACCTTCCCAAGATTTCAACCTTTGATTTCCTGGCTCGCGGGATGAATCGCCCAGCTCACAGAGATATTTTCAAGTGCATTGTTTACTCTCATTATTTATTGAATAAGAGGAGGACAGTTTTTGGTCAACAGTCAAATGACTTGCAAAGCAGCTGAAGAACATCTTTTCAGAATGCCCTCTGTTCTCCCTCTAGAAATAAAGGCGTGATTGTGGTGGACAGAAAACTGTACGCTCCTGCTTCTGTAAGTCACAAGAAGACAGACAAGAAATAGAAAGTCCAGGACAGATACTACTGTGCTTTCCATAAGGACAGAGACATGAAGAATTGTGAAGTGTTGACAATATCCTCATTATAGCAGAGCATTGAAGGTGAGTTATGAAATCGAATACTGGTTCTGTTCCAGCTCCTCACTAGGTGTATTTGCCAGCTGCATGCGACTAGCTCTGGGCCTACATTTTTCTTTTACAAGACAGGTAGAGTGCTTTAATGCTCATAATGACTGTGGTCTTCCAAATGGCATAACTACTAAACAGTGTTTTAGTGCAAATCTGCTGCTTAGTGTCATTTGAAAGAACACAATCATTACGAGTGTGCAGAGCTGTAGAGGGAAAACGCTCTTGGAGGGAAAAGGGCCACTGCCACTGAAGACACCTCAGTTCAAACTCTTTGAACTAGTCTGTTTAATGAGAGAATATTAGCTGGGGTAGAACAAACTGGAAGAGTGAAACAACACACATAACAGGTATCTTTCTAGTAGTAATAACCAAAAGAGTTGCAGAAAGAAGCTCAAATATCAGAATTCAAGCTACTTATTTTGAACATATTACATCATGTGTATTTGCCAGATAATTCTTATGCCTAACAGATACCCTGCTGTAAATTAATTCCTGTAAATAGATCAGGGCTAGAAAGGAACGACATTATCTTGAACCAACAGTTAATTGTGTAAGTTATTTTTCCTAATTTTGCATTCTTAGAAATGTTTTACGTTCCTCAAAAATAGGCTGGAAAAACATTTCCTTTTTCAATTCTTGAAGAAATAAATCAACATTAAAATTTAGCATACTGTAAATGATCTTCAAATACTTCTGAGGAATTAAAAGTAAGATTGAATAAATAAATTTAGTTAAATATTGTACAACCCCAGAAGGGCTCTGCACCATAAAATAAATAAAGGGTGAAATGACATCCTTCCACGCAAATTGCTCTCTCCTTCTCTTAGTCCTCATTAATTTTTTTTTCTCATGTACATGGTGTTCATGACTGCACTGCTTAGTTCAGCACATGAGCTACTCCCTCAAAACCCAAGCCTTTCAGAGAAACTAAATTACAAATTTTATTTCTCTGCTCCAGCTTGATGTAAGTGAGGAGTTGAACGGCCTACATATTCTACACCTTCCCAGAAATACAGACCCGGAAGCTTTTCATTAAAATTCCTTGAATAGAATTGCTCAGTTTTAACACGGTGTCTTCACACTAATCCTTTGCATTTAAATTCTACCTAGGGATGTTCAGTGGAAAACCAAGCAGGTTTTGCAGAAATTGGTTTCTTGGATGCAGCAGCACTCTCTGCAGCCCAGATCTGGAGAGCTCCCTGCGGGGAGCCGTCACTGCTGAGCCTCGGCACAAGCTGCCGCTTCCAGCAAACAGCACCGACACTGACGGCGGCAGGACCTGGCAGCATGTGTAAGACTACTTCTTTCTTTTGTAGGAAACACAGGGTAAGAAAAAAAGCCTTCCAAATAATAATTAAAAAAAAGAGAGAGAGGCTCAGAGATGAACTGGGATGGAAAGATGCAATATATACTAAACACAGGTTGCTAAAGAAAAAAAGAAGTCATTATCTCACTCCTTGTTTTAAGATATCTGGTCCATTTTTGTCTGTGTAATTAGTACCCTTAGACATCTTTTTCCAACTGATGTCACACTTCTTTTCTTGAGGAAGCAGCACGATGAGACTTGTGCAGGGCTTATAAAGAATTATCATCTTAGTGGCCCACCTCTTCGGTGGCATCCTGTTTTTACCAAGATAGGTCAGGTTTCTACAAGAGGGCTGACAGGGAGAAGAGCTTTCCCCTCCCCATCAGAGGCACTACCTTGTGCATGTTGAAACAGAGCAAGCTAAATCAAAAATAACTTGAAGAAAATAAATTTGCTTTACTGTGGCTGAGTTCTGTTATAGCTGTCCTCCGTTAGAATAGTACAGCAGTATGACCAATTTGGATTAATCATTATTATACCTTCCACTCATCACTCAGGAGTGATATGAAAGATCACACATTGCCTTATAATTATTTGTTTGTTAAACTCACCACCATGACAGAGCTGCTACTCCCTTTACAGAAGGTCAAAGTGAGGAACACTTTTGTGTTATCTGGAAAGTAAGCTTGGAGAGAAACCCAGAATACCGCTCGCCAGTTTTCTGTCCATCTGTGGTGCTCAATAAGGACCTCCGAACTGAACAAAGCAGCTGCAATGAGCTACGTCTCCTAACGTTTTGTCCAGATTAACAGGCACTGAAGCTGCACACAGAGGCAAAGAGACTGGAGAGAAGTTTCTAACAAATCCAGCTTTGCTCATGTTCTGCTAACACGGAAATGCTTGTGAGAATGCCGCAGGGAAGAAAGTGTAACATTTTCCACCTCAACATCAATGAAGAAGATCATATCTATCTACTCGGCAGAAAATGAAGAATATTTTATAATCATTGTATCGAATGACATGCTAATTGTACTAGAGCAGTATCCAGAAGCCATGCCTTAACTGGGACGCCCACCGTTCCAGAAATAGGATAAAGACATAAGCAAACACGGAGCTGGTTCTGAGGTCCTCATACTTTAAATAAGTATCTAAATAAGACAAGAGTGGGATGGCAGAGATCAATTGACATTTTCTATAAAGAGATGAAATTCAGACACGTGAAATTTTGAGGAATTGCCCAGAGTGCAGGTGACAAAACCCTAACATCTCTTCAAGGGAATTTATGGGTCACAAGCTGCAAAGCATATGCAGTTACAGATTTATAACTTCCTGTGATAACAGCAATGAAATTTAGTCATTGGAATGAGTAAATGTTTCTGTTCCTATGGCAGGGCAGAGTTACTAACAGCACAAGTTTACTCAGTTCCTTTTCAAGTGAGTCACAGCTACCTTTTTCCTGAATTCCCAAATATTGATAACAAAACAGTTAACTAATCCCAGCACCATTCTTGCCAACTTTTTGCTCCCTTCAGACAACTTAGAGGAGCAGAAATTTCTCAAAAGAATGTCAATAGCTGCTTTTAAAAGAAGCTTCAAATCTCAGATAGTTTTGTCTGGCACGCTATCTGGCAAAACGAAAGAAAAGGGGGCACCACTGCCAGCTCTAACACAGAGAGCAGTTCACTCTTCCTGCAATCCTGTGCTAGCAAAGGAGCGCAGAATCCGTTTTTAAGTTCAAAATAATTTGCACATAAGCTCGTTATCACCTCTGCTTCCCGGACAAATGTTATTCTGTCACTGTTGTTACTCCCTCAAGAAGAACTTGGTAAGGAAGTGGCCGAATTCCCGGGGCGTTCAGAGAGAGGCAGGGACCCAACCAAGCGCCTTTCCCCTCGACGCCTCCCGTGCTCCCCTCGGCCACAGCTTTAAACATCTACTTATAACTAGCGAGAACAGGTTTTCTCCCAAGTCGTGTACTTGTACTCTCTACCCGCAAAATGCAAAGCTGTCTGCAGAACTGTCCAGGTACAAAGTTTTATTAAAACAGATCTGCTGCCTTGTGGAGCTAGCTGAGACTCAGTTGTGCGATGGATACTAAAGCAAATGTTCTGCTTCAGGCAATTTCTAATTTCTATACAGTTTTCAATCACTAAAAGGCTTTCTGATACGTAACTTTTCTCTATTCCATAACCATTCCCCTGCTTAGCTAAGCTTTCTTTTAACGTCCCTCGTGAGACCATTGCCTACTCATTACTCTTGATCTGAATCCTGAAAGATGGTAACATAATGAATGGAGAATATCAGAAAGCCTGAGTTTCACAGGTGATTTATACACAAGAAATAGATGAGCGATTAATTTTCCTCCTAAGACAAGATCTCATTCTAAGATGAAAAATGAACTAATATTTCATGGTACTTTATGCTCCTATCTTTTATTAAGATATTCTCTCTTACTAATACAAAATGTACCATCATCTCTAATACTACATAAGTATTTGTGCCTGCAATAGCTTTGCTGCTTAAAATTTCATCTGGAAATCTTACAGGAGCAACTGTATTTTATTTCTAGAATACACTATTAAGAATTCCTTAGTAAAACGTAAGTTTTAACACAAAAATTGGCTCTTTTGCTGGATGAAATTGTCTGAAAAGTGAATCAGATTTAAATTTCCAATTCTGGTCTTTTTGTATTTTGGTATAAATATGAAGCTGTTTTGAATATAAATGCAGATGGGGATTTATGAAAAATTAATGTTTCCTTTTAGTACTACGCATTGCCTATTTCTTCACAGTAAGCATGAAGAAAGCAAATTTAATGAAATGGAAAGCACCCAGTTGCTATAGGGGCTGAGATCTGTTAAACGCATAGCGCTCTCTGTAATGAACCCAGCAACCCTGCAGATTCTGGGAATGACAGAAAAGAGAGAAGATATTAGTGAGATAAAACATGCAATTCATACTCTTTGTGACATTAGAAAGGCCTCCAGGATTCCAGTAATTCTTTGGGACTGCTTTATCATTTATTGGTACTAGAAACTGCTCAAACAGCCAGAATATGCAGGTGTTCGCTTTTAAAATCAGTGGCAGAACAATAGGAAATCAATGCAAACAAAGAATGACACCAATACTGACCTAGACAAACATAAATAAAATTACTAAGGTATGTATGTGATTAAGGAAGCAATTTTTATGAGAATCTAGAAATTTGGCAAAATTCCCCAGGCTGTTTCCCCAGCTTGTTTGGACAGAGGCGGCAAAGCTCAGCTTTCCTATAGCAAGCAGTGTGACAAAACATTAATATGCAGCGCCATAGGGTGGCTCAACCTAAGACTTTCATAAATAATTTGAAAAACGTACAGCGGGGAGCCCAGAGCTCCTAGTGAGATTATTGTTGATAGCCTGTTATGTGCTCCCAACTTCAGCAAAGATCACTTAGAGCCTTCCTTTTCTTTTTAAATAACAGAAGTGCCATAGAGGAATAAAAAGAGATTTCCTGCATTCATTATTACTAAGAAAAATATAGTTACAAAAAACTGAACACTGGGCTGTAAAGCTTTTTTTTTTTTTTTTTTTTTTTTTTTTTTTTTTTTTTTTTTAATTAATGAGAAGTTTATGTAACACTAGGGAGCATTAGAAGACAGCAAGTCACTAACACCCTGCCTCTAAATTAGTGCCTGTGTCAGGAGGGCAGCTCTTCATTGTCAGCTGCTGTCAAATGCAACTCCGAGCAACTGTTGGGCCACAGCTCCGAATCCCAGTAATGTGGCAGCTTTTCATACGGCAATGCACCAGATGGAGTTATTTTGTCACAAAGGTTATTGTTTAAAAATAATAATAAAAAATAAGCAGTAAAACGGCGATCTAGCCACCTAAAAATTCACTCAGAAGAGCCCCAAGTTAATTACAAACTGGATCAACAAATGCATGTAAAAGAGTGACAGGACTTCAATGCACATCAAGAGAAAATACAGTGCAGAAAGCAAAAGCATTAAGAGCAACAAGAACTGCTTAAATATGAAAATTTAAGTCAAAATCCCAAAGTCAATCAACCTCTCAAAAGGTCACCAATTGAACAGACTCCCTGTAAAAAGAAAACTACCAAGCTGATTATCTGCAATAAATGTAAATCTCAAGCTAGTAGGTATACAATAAACTGTGAATATTTAAGAATTGCAACACTAAATGCAGCATATTGACTAGGACGTGAAGACAGTGAGGTTTTGGCAAAGTATACCAATACAAAACTCTGATCTATGAAAAAGTGTCTCAGTCTCTCACATTTGTGCAAATAAAGGCTGTATGTCCACTTACGTTCCCACATTGAAGATCTCACCTAAAATTAAGTTCCCAACTGGAATTAAGTATATTTACCTACAGGACTGAATCATTTCCTCCACTACTGCAATTCAAAAAATTAAATAATCCGAACCACTGGGCAACTCCATCTGGCAGTATTCTGCCTTGTCTCTTTGCTTAGTACTGGCTGTAAACCCCCCCCCCCCCAGCATTATTTACAATATTTTATTGGGAAAACAGTTGATAAATGTAAACATACTCTGGCTTTTATTTGACACAAAAGCCACTAGAAAACCCTCAAAGCAATTACACAAAACCAAAGACAACTTGCAGCAGATTACCGGTGTCCTCCCAGAAGACTATTTCTTGCAACAGTCGTTAAGTGTGCTGCATCTGCAGCTTTCCTTATTGAAGCCAGAAGGGTTGAGTTGCCCATCTAAGGTATTTACTACATGATGCCAGCCAGTCTAAGTGCCACGTCTACATTTAGCAGCACAAAGCGTAGCATGCAACCATGGCTATCTACGGGAAGAATAAGTGCTCAGCAGAAACCAATTAACGACCAAACAGGATGCGGAGCAGAGACATGAAGGAATCCAGCTGAAGCAGCTCAACACCTACAGAGTAATTCCTCTGAAAAAAAGATTCAGGCAAAGGCTCATACCAAACAGCCAACCCATTATCAATTATTTTTACTGCTGTTCCTAAGCACTCTGGACACCTAATTCACCTCCAGTTCTGCATCTCAAGGCAGTATCATCACATCTGGCATCTCTATGGATCTGTATTTTCTAAGAGAGGTTTTAGCAATATAAATATCAGAAACAATGCTGTAATGGGAGAAAAGGAGTTAGAAATTTTTGCATGGCAATATGTCTATTAAGTAACATATTTCACTTCCAGTTAAAAATACATAAAAGGTATCTGAAAATCTACCTATTCTGGGATTAGTCTGCATACTATTTTTCATTTCAAGGAAAAAAGCTTACTTTCAGGGCAGCTGTCACTTTTATTTTAAATAATTTTCTGAAAGCTTGGAAATGCTGCAGCACTACAATTACTACATACATAACCATGATATAGCAAACATTTTTCTTGCTGTCCAGAAACTACTTAATTGCAAGACGGAAATGCTTTATTTATAAACACATGAACAACAGCATTTGCCAAGTGCACTCGCAACAAAAAAGCTCATAAGAAAAATTGGAAATGATCTGGAACAATTTTACCACAGCCACATCTTAGAAAAGAGCTTTTGGAATAAAACCAGGAAGTAAAAAATATTTATTTGTGTAATTGTTTTATAGTGCCTTGGTACCACAAAGACTTGTGATTAATGTTTTTGTCCCTAGAAGGATGACAAACCTGCTGAATTATCAGAATATAAATGTATGCTATTTCTCAAATTCTGTGCATTATGCCAGAAAGTTTAAGCCACATTTGAGAACCTTGCTGCAAAATGGCCTAGAATAATGCAAATAGTAAATTCTGTCACTTGGATGACTTTCAAATTAGTTCTCGCTCATGGTACAATTACTTTGAGAGCCTGCATCACCATCTTTGAAATGCTTCACTACTTAGTGAAAGGAATATTCTCTTAATGACAGTACCTTGGACAAATTTACCCCTCCTACGTCAAGAGGAAGCAATTTGAAAAGTTAGCTACAATTAAGTATCACTTGAGATCTATTCTGATCCTTTATAACCGCACATTATCATACCTGTCCCTTTCAGTGCGTTTTACATGGCTTGACAGGAGAACATGGAAGTATTCTGCTTGAGAGCTAACAAAGCCATGAAAGAGTGCAGGTGGCAGGGACAGGAAGGAAGTCCGGTGGCTCTGCAGGCTGTGAAAACTCAGTGTGACAGTACGACTTCCTTTATGGTGACTACTGGTAAGTGGTATGATATTTAGTGAGATTTACTCAGTATCCAAAAAGTATGTAAATAGAAGGAATATTATTGTTTTGGTGTATTAGAAATTCCAGCAATTCTGAAGCAACACAATAATGTCCAGCACCCACAGGCTACCTACGACCGCATCAAGAAACAAAGAAGTTGAGAGACAGTCTAAGAAACCTCTTACTTTGTCCTAATATAACTTGGCCCTCAAATTTAATACCCTATTGCAGTGCCAAACAGGCAATGATAACAGCATCATACCCTGTTCTTGTTTCACAGCGGACATTGCAAAATCAGCTTCTTACAGTATCAATTTTAAAGATGTATTAAGCGTTGCTATTAAGTTCCCTTCACTGAAGAAGAGGTCACCTGGGACAACACACTAACCCATCCTCTCTCCTGAAGTAAAAGCTTTTAATAAATTTATTGTGTTTTATGACCATCTTCTACTGTGTTTCCTAAACTATATCATACTCATTTTTTAATTACTACAGTATATTTAAAAATTTCTTCAAAGTTCTGAGCCATTAGAAATTGGGACTCTCTCTTAGAATTTAGATTGTTTTACAGACTTATCTCTACCTGTAAAAAACACGATCACAGATTTTTGTTATTTCTTCCCTTATTTCAACTCTGTCCATCCTAATTCCTGCTCTGTGATATCCCTTTGAGTACATATACAGTAATCGGATTGGCACAGAAATTTTTGCATATTTGTGTCCAATTGAAAGGACAAATCAACAATAAAGTTTGTTACCAACTTGTAGACACTTCAGATACCAGTCTACTTACCAGTTGACCCCAGTTATAATAAAAAGCACATACAGAAGAAATAAAACCTACTCTATAAATACACATTCTTAAGTGGATCTTAAGTGATAAATTCCACTCTCTGACCCTGCACAGGGAAGTTCCACAGGAGCTGAGCAATGTGCTGATTTGGAAGGACAAAACAGCCCTTCAACCCGAAAAAAAAGATTTTCGGCACGGCGTGCACTGTAACTTCAAGACTTGGAATGGGTGAGAGGGAGGAGTGTGTGTGTGTCGAGGGGTGTGTGTGTGTGTGCGTGCGCACGCACAACTAAAGCTTACTCATAAATCCTGAGAGAAACATCAGGAAATGAACTGCCACCCTCTTTCCTTCCTCCCCCTCTCTCCTCTCTCCAACTACTGTATTATTTTAGCCTTGCAGAATGTGTGATTTATTTTTGATTTTATAATATGTTGGGTGTAATACTTAGGACTGAATCCAATTTGCCTTTGTGTATTAAATACTGTGAAATGCAGGAAATTACTCCTTGATGGAAGACTTTGGGGTATTTCTTGTGTTTTGAACACCATGGCTAACTTTGTAAGGCATTTAGCTATCCTACTGCTAGTGCTGCTTGCTGCAAGTAAAATTGACTTTAAAGAGATTTTCTAGTTAACAGTCTCGAGTATTTAAAGTTATTATTACAGTTTTCATTTTTGTATTTATTTTAACATATGTGGGTTCTTCAGAATGCCAATTAATATGGCATTTCTTGATTCAGGGAGACATTGAATGAAATCCTAAAACTACAGAAGATAAACACTCTGTCATGGGCTTCAATGCACAAGACATAGACTAATATACATAAACCCATGGTATATATTACATATTTCAAAAAATTTGCAAAATTCCAAAATGTCATTTACCTGTTACTTCCAGTTTGTCCCCAGTGACTTCAGCTTTCAGATAAATCCTTCCTCTTTTCTCTGTGTGATCCATTCCACAGAGGCTTGGGACATTTATTACACATTGCTTATGAACATTCATATCACAAGCTGTGGATATAAAAATGGTTCAGATATCCATGAGAAAACAACAATATGATTACACTGCAAACACTGAGCAAAGGGAAAGTTAGGATTAAAATGCATAACTGTTGGCAAGACTTTAGGATTGGTAAGATTGGTAAGACTTTAGAGAAGATTGCTGGTTTTTTTTTCTTTTTCCTTCTAAACTAACCAACACGGATCGTTTCCATCTTAAAGTAATTTTCTAAACAGTGGATGATGAAACAATGAATCTACTTCAGAAACCTAAAGCTATGGTTAACAGCATGCATGACAAAGAAAAGGAAATAGCTCATGGGAAAAAGGCTTGCTGGGGACATGACTAAGAAAACAGGGTACTATTCCCTGCTGTAGCAAAGGAAGAAGTTAGGCTTAAACTGATTATTAGATTTTCTAGCAGAAGACTTCCAAGACAAACGAAATGCAAATGAAATACCGGACTCTGGCTACCAACTGAACTGCAATTCCAGCCTTCAACAGTGCACTCATCTCACTCCCCAACTGTCCTTCCTCAGGACTGACAAGGCCTCTGCATGCCTCAAACTCAAGACACCTCTCCTGCAGCAGCAGGGCTGATTGGCATTAGCACTGAGTGCATCTGCATTAGTGCTGAAATATCTACTGGAAACATACCATACTATAAATAACTGCCAGTAGAAACGGTCTTTCCCGTGGAAAAGAAACTGTTTCCACTTAGTTTCTAAAACATCATTTGGAAACATGGAAAAACTTACTGTCACATTTCATCCCTTGATGTATAAGCCCATAGAGCAGGGACCCGCAGTGGTCACAGAAGGTCGGGCTGCCGTACGTGTGGATCTTAAACTTGTGCTTGCTCCTGGGGTCCTAAAGAAGAAGCAGAGAGAGATTCTCAAGTCATACTGAAGCAAACTGGCATACCTTTCACATATTCCTGCAAATACCAAACACTTTGTAATTCGGCAACCTGTGCCACAGAAAAATCCACTGCAGCCTGTAGGGTGTTCACAAAGCAGAGCAGCGGGAGAGAGCCGGGTGGCCTCTTCCCTGCCTGGCGGTGCCTCCGCGGCCGCCCTGCGCCCATCTACCAGCCCTGCTGGAAACAGCACGTCGGTTCAGGGAACACAGGCTTGCTTCTGCTGTCCACCTACATTAAAATTTCAATACACTGACTGTACATAAACAGAAAGTATGGTGACAGGATTCATCCTCTGGCTAAAGTGTCTGTACTGTCTATTTATTTATAAACTGTGCTTAACTACAGCTTGCTACCCGTTCTGACACGGTGCCACAAAACACAGGAGAAGAGCGGGGAGTAACAGTTTGCCATGGGACGAATCTACATTACAGTAAAACGACCGCAAAATCGGGATCCTAACGACGGGATCATCTCGAAAAGCTGCACGTTTTCCAGCTCTGTAAGTGAAAGCAAACTATTTCTAACTTGGCACGTAATAAATATTTTACAGAGACTCTTATTCCTGTCCAAGTTTCCAGCACGGAAATTTACAGTGAGGACATTGTAAGGCCACCAGCAGCTTGGAAAATTCAGGACCAGCAAAACGGCGAACACCCAAACCGCTTAACAACGGTTAACAACCGCTTAACGCAGATTCAGGAAACACCGTTTACGTCTGTCTTTCAGGCAAAACTATCAGTACGCTCCCAGCTCCGGCAAACGCGGGGCAGAGCTGAAATTCTTCTTTGCTGAAGAAATACGCTGGAGACCAAAACCAATTATTGCTCATGTTTTTTTTTCTTCCTTCCCCCCCCCTTCAGTTGTTAAGCCCCGTTCCCCGGCAGAAAGGCTACGGAGGTTAGGAAACGCCGGGTCTTTCACCCATTAACGCATCCTCAGCCAAAACACAACGGCAAAACCAAGACTTGGAAAGTTTCTTCTCTTTGTTTGCTATTGGTATTAATATACCTTTACATTGGGGAAGACTCATCGAACTGTCATTAAACAAAAACTAAAATCACTTTTAACAAGAATCAAAAGCAAAGCATGATGCATCAGATAAAATGGAAAGCCTGCTAACTATTTCTTTGGAAATAAAAACCTCCTCTAGTAGAAGTGCTTTGCCAAAAAATGAAGAAATTCAGGAACTCTTAACAGTAATTTGAACGGAAATGCGTCTATTAGAACACAAAACCTTACCTCCCAACCTAGTATTTTAGTATCTTACACTTTGTGGAGAGCTTTTTTGTCCTTTTGTATCAGTAAGCATTTTTAGTGATTTTTTTGGTATTGATTGCGTATTTTATCACGCATCTGTAAGCAGCAGTTTTCACAGCACAGATAGAAATTAGATGACTAACATGTTGCCCAAGGTAACCAGTGAAGACTTTCGATCAAGAATTCAGATGGCTGCTGTAGTTCACAAGCTCTGTTTATTACAAAGCTTGAGATACGAAACGCAAGCTGTTCAACAACCATATTTATTTTGTCAACGCAGTTAACCTACATGGAAGGCCACTCAAACCGCTCTGCAGAATATCTGCCTTGCTGTTCATTAAAGATGCAGCCAGTGGCTCCTCTGGAGCAGGGCCATGGGAACGCTGCGTTTCTCTAAGGTCATCTGATGGATAGGGTCTGACTATGCCCTCCAAACAACTTAAAATTTATTTTCAAAGCTAACTGTTCATTAATTTCATTTTGTTTGGAAGATATAAGGGAACTAGCTGCCTTATAAATACATATAGTTAAACATTCTTTTCCTAAGCACATCTGTTGCTAAGAAGGACAAAACCCACAGCTTTTAAGAATGACACTGAATAAACAGATTTCTAAAGTTGCATTTAACATCTGACATAAGTGGTATTTATGACTATAAAGTAATAATATAGAGGGGAAAGTACTACAGGAAATTATTATAGTGAATGTCTAATAGAATCCATTGAACCTGTATATTATACTGAAATTATGTAACAAACACGACCAAATAATTCCATTCCAATCAATGGAATATACATGGTAATTAAGCTGAAGCAGGCGTGTGTGCTGGCTTAAAAATGTTTTGACACTTAAGGACAACTATTCCACTCTTACTACAAAGCAACACTACATGAGCCAAAGCCTACTCCTGTGCTTAACTGTGTGTGACTATAGAATAACTGTAAAAGCATTTTTATAAAACAATTAAATAAAAACATTCATATAAATACACAAATCAAGTTGGATCAAATTTGATTTGGCCTTGTAGGGGTCAACATATAGAATTTGAATCATTATTCATTTCTTATAATAAGTAAGTTTTCCATCAACGGGTCGTAAGATACAACAAACGTACAAGCTGTCTATTTTAGTGGGTCATATTAGGTAGACTGGCCACCATAATTTTACCAATTAATTTACTCTAAGTAGATCACTGATGTAATGCCTTTCCCTATATTAGAATAGCTTTTTTCTGATTAAATGGGTGAGACTTGAAAACTTTGCTACAACCACTGCAGGACCACTCTTTCTAATCAGCGACTCGTCTGCACTCACAAGACAACCGTGGATGCTGCAATTCTAGCAACACTTGGGCTTCTCCCAGCCCACTTCCAGGAAGCTCCCAAGATTATAGGCTTTGCTCCTGTTTCACATCTTCCGTATAAATGAATGTGAGCAAATGGCACTTCGCCAACTTTTTAACTGTGTCAAGAGTGCTTACTTTAGGAGCAGAAGAACTGAAGGGGTATTGCAAGCCCAAAGGCAAACTTCATGGAAATAAACCCTCCACATAAAGAGATGCTCTCTCATGACACAGTTGGCCAAATCCTAAGCATAAAAACCAGCAAGAAAATCTGAAAGCAGATTTTAGTAGGTCTTTGTATGGTGTTTAGTTCGTAATCAGACTGGGCAAGTAGTGGGAGATGTCCAGGTATACGAACCCTTGGGTGGGAGAAGAGGTGCGAGGCAAAAGCACAGCTTCACCGCCAGGCACTGTGTCCCCGACTGCGGTGATGGGCACACGCCATCCTGTGCCTGGGGTTAATCTCCTGGTACTTCTGTGTTCTCTGGCATCTTTAAGCAAAACATTCAGTATGGTTTATAAAATAGGAGGCATGACATTTAGTGGTATTCTAATCACTATGCTGACTTGCTAAATAGGAAGTTAAAAGAATCAGCATGACATATCTTTAAACATTAACAGCTCAAGCATGTTAAAAGAAAAAGCCCTAATTGCTGAAATATATTAAAAGAAAATATTAACAAAGAAAAAGCCCTAATTGCTGAAATATATTAAAAGAAAATATTAACAAAGTATCTTTTTTAAAAGGCCTTATCCAAAGACATTGAATAGCTAAAAATATAGTTTTAAAAAAACTTAACAAGCCCAGAAAATGCTTTTAAGAATATAAAACATCAAGTAATTATTAATTTGTAAGCAAGTCTGACACTGTACAAAGAAAGTAAGAAATCTCTACTAATCTTTCATAGATGATTAAACTGTGTTATTCCTATACTTCAAGTGGGTTTCTCATGCAGTTAGAACTCTCCTTGAACCTACATTTTAAACTTTAATTATAGCAATAATTATTATATTGTAGATACTGGTAACTACTTGTATTACTAAAAGCAATTAACACTTATTAGTGTATTAATACAGTCTAATATATACCAGTGTTAATATGCATTAAAGGATTTTAAATATGCATTAAAGGATTATGTACAGATACTGAGAGAACAATACTGTCTTTTTTCTGTAATTTTCTGTAAACTACTGAGATGGGAGCGCAGTAGGTATGTTGTCTGAGAACTGAAGGACAAGACTGAACACAGTCACGACTGTAGCTTCTGACTTACGTAGACCCAATGTTTAACATACACCTCATTCATCAGAGCCTTCACTTCACCATAGTCCAAGCTTGTCTGGTTGCACTCTTTAAGCCTCGTTTTATACAGAGATCCAAGAAATAAACTAAAAACAACCACAAAACCTCCCAGATGTTATTATCTTGCAAGTTCTTAAAAACATTGAGCAAAACCGAAAAACCTCCATAGCAACTACTCTTATTTGGGAAAGTAAACGGCTGTAAATTTTCTTCAGCTATCCGCTTTTGATCAACGTCAGCTTTCTGCGATTCCAGAAGCCTTGCTGGCAGTCGCCCCTCGTAGTAAACATGGGGAGACAAGCCAGGAGCTGCCAGATGAGCTGCCAGATAACGGCTGCTATTTGCAAGAGAATTGAACTTTGCACCAAACTTGGCACACGATAATTGCGAAACTCGAAAGGGAAAACCCACTTCTGCTTCCAAAATCCATCAAAATTACAAAGTGGGAAAGTGGCAGCGGGAAAGCATTAGTGGGGTACTTGTTCATCGGTGATGAGCGATACACCACATTACAATCAACATTATTTGCAGGCTGGGAAGTGGATTCTCTGCTATTATTAAGACAATTTCACATTTTTATGAGTACAACTGGATGGGATACAGTATAATTAAATCAGAAAGGAAGCTCTGGGCAATCAAGTTTCATAGATAATTTAAGTATTTGCCTCTGAGATACCTTTGAAATTGGCAGAACATTAGCCAGTGCTCTGCAAGTTGGCTTATTACCATAATAGACCAGAATTTCAGAGCCTTTAATGGCATAGATGGGTGCAGAACACCTATAAAGAGGAATGACATTTACAGATACAGCTCTGAAAATCAAAATCCTGTTCACCCACCTCATATCTGAGACCGGTGTGCCTCGACGACACTGGCCATACTTGCGCTTACAGAAAGAAACCTGAAATTTGAGCAGAAGCCTGTAAAAAAAAGGCATTACGAAGGCTGCAGAAGTGATTGCCCAGGCAGGCAGGCAGGCAGCCTTCTGCCCGTGCCATCGCGCTGGTTTGCTCCGAGGCTGTGGGGCCGAGGAGGAGGAAGGCTTGCGCTCGCAGCCCAGCAGAGGGAGGCAGACGAACGCAGAGGCACGGCGCCGAACTGCACAGGCTTAAATCCGTGCGCTTTCTCTGAACTAAATTTTGCCCCTTGTAGCGCAACTGCCACCATTTCTGACTTCTCTCTCTGCTCCGCAAAAATGAATGCATTTCCTTTACTGAACAGCAACAACTGCAAGCACTCTCCTGTAAAAGACCATTCCATAGCTTCTTCTGGATCGAACACGTGGAGTAACGGAAAGTGCATGGTTCACTAGCAGCAGAGCGTCCACGTGTGCTTCAACACATTACAATACAGTTTATGAGTATTTTCTTTCTGAATTCTTTCTAAAAGCTCCCTTTTGATTAGAATTTCATTCCCATTGGTACCAACACTGAATCTACTATAATTTTGAAGTCATTAAATCATCACATTGCTTTTAAGAATAAAACGTACAAAAAGCACCTCGTGTGAGGTTTGAATCAGTGGGCATTTTACATACAAAGCAGCATTACACAATTATTTGTTCAAGTACTTTCACTGTAACAGACCGGAGAGCATCAATAACCGTGTCACGAGCACTGTGTACTGAGCTCAAAACCTGGAGTCTTTAATTCAGCATCCACAGCTTGTAAGATTTTGGCAAGTAATTTCGAGCAATGCTGTAAGCAGATCTGTCAGTGCCGGTTCCTGTACTGCACTAGTTATCAAGGTGGGGGAAAAAAATGACTGTTTTCAGTCATTAACACCAACACAAACACAGTAATTAAGCTTGAGGCAAGATTCAAGATTTAAAACATTTTTAAAACTGCCTATGCTTGGTGAACTTTTTTTTCCATAGCTGAACTGTTATTTTTGTGCTGAGAAGCGGAATATGCAAAAATGCAAGGGTAAAAATAATTACGGTGAAAGTGCAAATTGTATTTTGCATGACAAAAAGCATTTAAAGTTTTGAGTTCTGCATCAGTACAGCAGACTACCTGTACGGCCACAACAGCATATCGAGGCCTTCAGCACCCAGGGCCTTCCTGTGTAAATGAAGAAATGAACCCAAGTCTTCTACATCCTAGCTCCATGATGCAACTACAGGACTGTTCTTCACCCTCTGCCAGACTCTTGAAAATACATGTATTTACTAGTTGAAATGTCTAAAGGAATAGCAAGCTTAAAAGGTCTCAAATCACTAACTTAGAAAAATAATTTCTCAATTCCTAAAAATCTCAGAATCATAAATTGAGACACTAACTGGTTGAATTTCCAATGAAAACAAAAGGGGAGACAACATATTAAAGAAGTGCAAAGATACATACAATAAATTGTAAGAGATAAGAAATCAGTGCTCCTCCGCATAATTAGAAATGCCCTGAAAAACTAGCAGATCTTTTTTTCCCCACATCAATATACAACCCTTAAACATTCCCTACGGGGATAGAAACAACAGCTTCTACGTACTTGATACCAGAAACTACTGTCCCTCTCCACAACACACAACCAACTCTTTCCAGCAATTCTGTCTCTACGAAGAATCAGGCGTTTCGCTATTTGGAGTGGCGTGGCTTTCCAACACGGCTTAAAGGAAGCTCTGCCTCCTCCGCCACCGGAGGAACGGGAATCCTCTCACCTACCACGATGCCCGTAACGTACCAGGGTCAGAATCGCCTACAGGTATACAGCTAATGGAGGGATAAAAAGAGCAGGGTAAAGCAAAATCACAGATAAAACACATGCAAACCGCAGGGCAAGATCACAGCGGAGGAAAGGCAGCCTCCTGCGGCGACGGAGAGGCAGGAGCGCGCCGAGCTGACGGCACGGCCAGCGCCTCCGCCGATTCGGGGCTGGGAACCGCGCGGAGACCGAGTCTCACTTCCCGTAGAGAAAAGTCCTTCAGGATAAGAAATTGCAGCCCAGCTGAACATAAGAATAAAGAAATCCCTTTCCCATAGGGCTATTAGGACCGGTTCTCGCTTTTATCAACCTGAAGAGATTTAAGAATGTGGCTCTACAGCTTTTCTTCAAAGTTACACTAACACAGAAAATCCATCTTTAATTAGCTTTGACAATTACCAACAAGTAACTATTTCCTTCTCTTCTGCACAAGTGTAGAGAACAACCTGACCACAATTCAAAAAAGATTTTGAGGCAGATTTTTCAGTCCCCTCCCAGAATGCACACTAAAATTACTATTTTTAATTAAAAGAAACAGGTGGTCATTGAATCCACTGATTTTGATTGCTGCCTTTTGTTCATGTTCTTCTTGTATAGAATAGCACTGATTGAGTTGGCAAATGGAGAAAGAAGATTAGCATGACTGTACTCACAGGGATTTATAATTTCCTAATTACTATAAAGACAGTTAAATTCGGAAGGGACTCAGTGTTTACTGGCTATTTTTTGCTCATTCTTTTTTAATGAAGAAACTGCAGTATAATTACAGAAAGTGCATAAACAAAAGCTCCTGTTGGAAACTGGCTCATGACTAGAAGCAGATGAAGCAAGAATTTATTTCAGACACAATTCAGCAGGATATTACAATGTATAAATTTGTTCAATAAAGAAACCAAGTTTAAAACTTAGTTATAGATATAATAACCTGTCTTATGAAGCTGGTTTTCTTTTTAGTTTGAGAGGTTTTAAGCAGGTCTAGATGCTAGGAATCTGGACTCAGAAGAGCCACTGGAAAGGCACAGCACAGCTTTATGGGCCTTGCTCAAAAACTACGTTGTTAGTTTTAGTTTTCTTAACTAACTTATTTGTTGAACATACACCCTTTTCAACACAGGGTATCCTTTACACCTTTAGGACATTTTACAATATATAGGTTAATGTTGATCAGATGGACGCAGTAACCAAAGCATAACTTCCCACTGCATAACAGGGCATTGCTACCTCTTGCTTGGTACAATATGTTGAATGGTTTATTATTACAAGTTATATTGCAGTTTCTTTTCTTTTCCAAGGGAGCCGAAATGCAGTTAGGAGAACTGCAACGTTAACATGACGAAGGATTTAATATCAGTAAGTTACATTACTTATTGTCGTTTGGCTGTAGGACATGAGGTTGTACTTCAACTATTTTATATTGTTTAATATACTTCTATACTATAAATAAGTTCCCATCAATCTTTTTTTAAATTTCATCACCAGCAAACTTGGTGATGCTAGGGATTATACCATTAAAAAAAAAAAAAAAATCCCTGCTTTCCTCAGCTGGATCCCACATCCAGCTGGACCTCATTCATTTAAACAGAAGATGAAATGAGATAAAGGCTGGAAACCAAGCAATCTGAAATCCCCTGGTGTCTCTGCAAAAGCAGTGACTCAGAGTGCAGCAGTATCAGGTCAAACAGTTCAACATCTGCTGAGGCTCGCATGCACTTCCTACAAGCAAGTAACACACATTTATCCAAGAAATAATCAGAATCAGCATAGGTAAGAATGGGAATCCTAGCAAACTCTCTTTCAGAGGCTATCACATCTGTAGGTTGAGATTATTTTTAGCATACTAAGACTTAGGAGTGCATCATTGTGACCCCCAAACTTTTTGACTGCTGACAACAAAAACGATGACAAAAAGCATTTTATTTTGAAAATCAAACCCTGCTCTCAGTTATTCCTGTCTAATCTGGTTAGAAACACTGTGATTTAAGGTCCTAACAGCTATTAAGTAACAGATTTGAGCAGATAAACATGAGCTGATTTGTCAAAAAGTATCAAAGTAGTTCAGCAGCAAGGTGAAGAACAGCGCTAATGAATGCAGCTCTCCAAGCCACTGTTCCAACGTTTAAGCAACTTTCAGTGTGTAAGGCACTGAGAAATAACTGGTTTACATTTCCCACGTCTCTTCACATTGCAGAACACTATTTGCTCCTTTAAAATGGTGAACACTACTGGAAGAGTGCACCTAACATGTTTGCACTAAAACCTTACCCACTTATTTACCAAGTACCTTCTCTCCCCCACCTCCCACAGCAGCATCTGTGCGTACTTCAGCACCTCCAAGTACAGACAGACATTTATATGTCTGGCTGTACTGCTACCAAACAGGAAGTTTTAATATCCATATACATCAACATATGGTTTAAAATCTAAAGGTAAAATCATCAACTCCAGCACTGATTTGTTTGTGGAAACTGAATAATGCAGCAGGATTTATCCTGAACAGGGGAAAAAAAAGAAAATCCAAAGAGAAGTTTGTCTGCTCCAGGGTATTGCACATGCTACAGCTTCTGCACATTTATTTTACCTTTATGTCAAGATAAATACTGACACATTTTTCAGCATTTTTTTCAAGCAAACCTCCTTGGAATCTGGAGTTGCTGTTTCAACAGTAGTTTTTTTGTTGTTGTTGTTTTGTTTTGTTTTTAAAGCACATTGATCTTCTGGAAAGGAAGGGAGGATGCTGCCATCCTAGAGCCGGGTTTCTCTAGAGGAGCTGCTCCGGGAACCTGACTGCACGCGCTGCAGCCGCAGCCAGCGCAGGCCCTCCAAACAGGACTGGCACTTGTCATGTCAAAATATTGCTCCTCTAAATGCTTTGTCCTTACTTTTAACTCTAGGTAGCTTTAAGAAGGCTGTTCTGATCATCAGGAAAGGTATTCACAACACTAACTTTAGGCATCCTTACAGTAAGAGGCAGATTTCTTCCCCGTGTTTCTCAGCGGCCTTTTCTGCTGCGTTACAGGGTGTGGAGGCGTCTAATTTAATTTAATTGCCAGGAGACGCAGGGCTATATCCTTGCCTTGTGCTCGCGGCTCCAGCTCCTCCTTTCCTCGTGCTGTAGTCTAGCATTTGCTCTTTCGGGATAAAAGAAGCTGCCGAGGTTTCTCACTAACCGGTCACCTCCGCTTCCCCGGAAGCTGCAGGCTGCTGCCGCTTCCCGGCCCGTGCAGCAGCTCCCGGGGCCGTCCGGGAACGACGTGCCCGTTCGCTCTGGCAGCCTGACAAAACTTCGCTGACACTACACCAAATCAGAAACGATTTCAGGGAAGTCTGAAAAAATTTCATTTCATAATTAGTCAGAATTTCATGACTAAACAATTTTTCAATGAGTCACAGAAATTTGGGGGGTGAGGGAATCTCTGTTTATAATTTGATAAATTATCACAGACTGACATGACTTTGAAACAGCCAAGGAAATTGTCTTCAAAGTTCCTCACTGAATAATTCATATTTGCCTGATATTTTATACATTGGTTAATCACAAAAAAGGGCAGAAAAGACGGTAAAATATGCATAATTAAAACATACCATCTCATTTTTGTTCTTTGTCTTAGCTCTGTCATTTCACAAGGAAGGAGTCAGTGCCTGCAAACATGCAGCAGACATTTCCTAACACGAATTTTGTTCTACAGAGACAAAATCCTATAGGGTAACGGTGCCTATAAATTCTATTACTGAGGGAAGAATTTGCTCATCTCAAAATCTACACCTCAATATGAAAATATTGCTCATAAGAAATCACAGCCAAAATCTTATCATGGTGGATACTAATGCCCAAAGTCCTCCAATGGTGTTTTATATTATATAACCACTGAAGCAGTATTTATTTATGCCTTGAACAGATGTCTTTTCATTATGTCTAAAAAACCCTTCCTCAGAAAAGTAATCCAAGTAATCCAAGCACACTAAATTCTGCAGAACAAGGAGTACAGGAACATTGGACTAGTTAGCGTTAGAGACCGTTCAGTAGATGTTCTATAGCAAAGTCAGCACCTTCTCCTTTGATAATCTAAATAATCCTAACTTCCTGGCTGAAGTGAAAAAAAAATCAGGCAATTAGGACCAAATGTCCAAGACACCCTGAGAGCAGCTTCTGGATTCAAATCCTGACCCTACAACACCAGAGATCACAGCGAAGTGTCTTATCCACAACACTTCTCCCTATCAGTGTAGCAATTACTATTTATTAGCTGGTTAAAAAGTCAGAAAAAACAACAGAACTTTAAGAAAACATTAACGGTGCACAGTAAAATTCTGAAAGAACAGATTTTTAAACATAAGGGTTACTAAAGGCAATTTTAAAAGGCGTTACAATGCACTAATTTGTAAAAAATAACCTATAAAATCACAGGTATAATACACAGGCGTTAATATAAAACCAAACAACTCTGCAGAAGGGCCCTGCTGTGACCACGGAGGAGAGCACCCTGCGATCGAGGATGGGAACCGGGACGCAGCTGCCGTCCCGTGGGCAGGATGCAACCCTTTGGGGGGTTTGCTGGTGGATGACGGGAGCGCCGGGAGGAACACCAGCATCCCGCGCCCCGAGGCCCGGAGGAGGGTTTCCTCCCGGCTGCGGCCATCGCCACTTTGCTCCTAAGGTTGAATGAGTCTGCTTCACAGTGTTAGTCAAAGTACTTACAGCATTCAATGATGAACAGTAATATAATCTATTAATATTTAATATCTGACAGTTAACTCTGCACTGTTCAAAGCACAAAAAAAGCTGGGGGGATAGCAAAAGACCCCACCAAACCATTTACTAACATGGGAACATGTTCCAGCTAGATGTTCTGAATATGCCCGTCCATAAACTCTTCCACGGAGCACGGTTTTGGTAAGGACCATCTCCTCTGCGCCTCGTTCCACGCGAGCGTTTTCCTGGGGGAGCCCACGCCAGAGGAGCTGCCCGGCTGGTGCAGACTCTGCCAAGGAGGAAAGCCCGCGGGAACGTGAGCTTAGATGCCGTCACCCCGGAGTAAGAACACTCCTCAGCCGAGGCCCAAATTAGGGCAATTTCACGGCTCTTGAAAGCGTTCCAGCGTATACGACCTGTACTCTACCAACCTTTATAAATACCATATCCTCCACGAAGCCGGTAACATTAACCAGCCAAGGGCAAATGATGCTGATGACACCAAATCCCATCCGCTTTACCTGTTCTTGTGTTTATACATCCTCACCCCCTTACAAATAAGGCACTCTGCAAATATTTCTCCTTGTTTGACGTGAAATCTCCCAAGCAGCGCAAATTAGTGATGCCTTCATACACGAACTGTTGCTATGTGTCTGTTGCACATGACTTTTAAAGCTTCCTGTCTTGAGTCCTGCTAGTTCAATTTTTACAGAGAAAATGTATATCCAAAAGCAACGGGTAAAAAAAATGACAAATTAATACATTACTTGTCTCATTCTCTTAACAGGTGAGGAAACATTGCACTGATTTGACCTTACTCTGATTTTGCAAAATTCAGTCAAAAATCAGGATTCCCAGCAATGATGCACAACTGTCCTCAGGTCACCAACATGTTAACAGAGAAGAACAAGCCCAGGAGCTGGCCATGCATCTATTCTTTGCCTCACGTACCATTTGGTTGTGGTCTTCTGCTAGGAACCCCACAGACTGATGTTATGGTTGGGGAAATTAATAGCCTGGCAGGAACTTAAGTCATATTCATAAAGCGTATTACAATGCCGTGTTTAGCCAGTGATTATAAAGAATGCGTCTACGGAAACTGCCTGGCGTGTATGACAGCAGAGGAAGCGCATTTTTACTCATCTGCAAGTAATGCAATGCTTTAAAAAGAGGAAAAGAAACTATTTTTTCTCTATAATATTCCCAGTATGTAAATCAACACAGGTTTTTCCTAGTGCTCTTAGTTAAGCCTTTGTAAGGCTGCATTAAAAGCAATTATTAAAGTTAATCCTGGGTACAAATGGAATTGCACAATATTAATCCTACTGAAAAGAGATTCCAATATTACAAATACATTGAAGACTGACATGAAGAGCAAGGAAAGGGAAAAAATCTTGGAAAACCAGTTTTGCTAGCACCAGTTATGTGGCAGGCCTGTAAAAACACATGAAAACTATTTTTTTCAGTAAGATATACAGCATTCCTTCTGCAGTAGGCTATTCAATCTTGGGGGCAACGTAGACATTCATACCCTACCAGTAAGAACCTGGAAGAAATTAAATGTGTGGGTTTTTTTTAATAGAAGATAAAACAAAATATTAAAAATTGGGAAATATTCGTAACAGACTATCTCAATGGCAGGACACAAAACAACTTAAATGTAAAGTAAATATTTATAAACTAGGCAGCCAGAAATTACATTGTGTCTCCAAAAGTCCTTAACAAATGTCACTTCAGCCTGGAAAGCTTTTCCTCACCATTAAATGAAACTAAAAGGAGGAGACATTAATAACTTCCTCCAGATGAACTTTTACATTCAAAAGAAATCAAGTGGTTTCAGATAACACTTTCACAGTGTGCATGATATAAACTATCAGATAGCAATATACAGCAATTAGCAAGAAGCTGCGTAAATATGGTAACATAATGCTTCTGGCAGTTTACGTTGAGAAATTCACATTCAGGGAAAATATGTCTCTTACATTTCTTTGGGCAATTTCTTTCTAGCAAAAAGAAGTGAATTGAAGAATTTTAGATTTACACTAAATGCTTTTCTATTCAAAACAAAAAAAAATGTCTCTTAACCACCTACTGATCCAGGAATATCGTTAACTATTACTTGACAATACAGCTGTGAACCGCAGGAGATGGAGGGAGCAGAACACCCGCGGAGGAACGCAGCAATCTGTTGGACTGAACCTCACCTGGCCTCCACAATCCTAGTCCAACTCACTGCGAATACAGTTATATAAATAAAAAAAACCAATTCCCAGTATAAAAATAAAATACCTTAATCCCTGTCCCACGTCCTGGAGGAACATGTTGCTTCGAGACCATGCCTAGATGCCAACCACACTCAGTTTTTAGTTGGAAGACTTCACATTGCCAGTTTCTGAGATTTATGGTCAGCTATAATGGATGGTAACGGTCATTTTTAACGGATAACGACAAAACACTTGTTCGCTATAGAAGAGTCACCCTTAACAGGTGCTTCTGTAATCTGATATATATTTCATGCCAAAGCAGGCAGTTGTCTTTCCATATATCACCCTGCAGCTCCAGTCCAGAGAAACAATTTGTGCAGGCCTTAACGTGTAAAAGGGTCAATCTCAGTTCAACCATCAGACACAAATCATTAATGATCATTACATTATATAATCCACAAATTACGACGCAATGTGATGATTTTTCATGCGCCCACCTGAATAACACTGGAAGCCAGCTGCACAGCAGCGCCCACGTTCCTGCAAACGAACTGCGTGGCCAGTTCTGCAAACGTGTTGACAGGCACCGAGAAGCCACCCTGGGGAGATTTTCTGATTCTAAGAAATTTGCACAGACAAATCTGTAACGTCCTTTCTTGGACATGTTGCAAGTTGCAAAGGAAATAAAGTTCATAAGATAAATTAGAAGGAACTTTTAATTTTTATCTCAGGAATGCCAGCAATACCTTGTAACAGGTGTTTCTCTGCTGCCGCCGGAGAAGCGCTCCGTCCGACCCTCGGCAGGGCAAGCCCCCGCCTGTGGGGCAAGGCAAAAAAGAGGCCTCCCTGCTTGAATTTTTGAATTTAATACATTTATTTGGGGATAATTAGCTTAAACGAAAACAAACTACAGACCTACAGACCAGTAAAACACTTATTTTATCTTAGAAACCATCGAAATGAAAAGCTGCCACAAATTTTGGAACTTCTTTTGAAGCTGAGAAATCTGTTGAAAGACTTGTTTCCTATGGTTTTCTCTTTGCTCAATTATTTTGAGCACAACAGTAAGTTAAAAAAAAAAAGGCCACCTCAGCTCCAGAATACACTCATGCTACCCAGAGCAATTCAGTGATCAAATGAACAGACATCTTCCAATTTTTTTTTTCAAAAAGATCCACAAAACCCTCAATAGCCCTAAAATGTCAATATTTCTACATTAATTAAAACAGAGATCTGCAAACCTCAATAAGCAATTTTACTTGCTCAACAGATTTGTGCTTCAAGTACACCAGCATAAAAAGTGTTCAGTCGAAAGAAATTTAGAAATGGGTTTGAAGCAAAACCTGCTTCAGGGATATGAACATTGGAAAAAAAAAAACAAAACTGTTTTTATCCTGAAACAGTTTAGAGCAAAAGACCTGGAAATATAACATATTTTTACATATTTTTTCCACAGTTAACTTTTTTGTTTTTAATAAACCTAACTCTTTTGCTGTTTGGCTATGTGCCATTAACAGCATATAAAATCATATTAACAGGCCACAGTGCAAGGCTGTATTTTATAGAAAGAAAGAAAGACAGATAGATAGAAAAAAATTTAACTACTACTTTTATTTAGAAAAATAAGAATAGCAGACACATGATTATCTTAGTAAACAGGATAGCAATCAGAGTCTGTGACAATCTGGTTCACCTGAAATAACCTGAAACTCCACTTTCATAAGGTCAGAGATCTTTATGAGAATCTAAACTCCAAGATCCACAAATGGGTTTAAAAATGATTGGAGTGTATCCTAATACACTGCAAAAATTAACCACAAAACCTATACCAATATTGCAATTATTTAGACTCAGACCTTATAAATCAACAGCTAAACTAAATAAGCTTACAATGATTCCAAAAGATCAGCAAGCTGTCAGATAGAAAAAGTCAAATTAGACCTGCAGTAAACTCTAAAACATATGGTTACAAGAGAAAAAACCCTGCCATAATAATGTTAGATTTTTACAAAATTGTATTATATTCCCTGAAGTAAATAGATTTTTAAAAAAGACTACAACAAATATTTGTCTATAAAGCTTTTCTATGGAATTAATGCACTGTTCTGGTAAGCACAATTACTATTAGTCCCAAGTTCACACATTTGCTTTAAAAACCCATTCACTGCTTTAGACCCCTGCCCACCGCTTCCGCCATCACCTCCGTGCCTGGACCATCAATCACAGCGTTAGAGATCGGCACCTCTCTACTTTCACTTACCACTTTTCCATTTTCCTTCAGCACTTAGCATCACTAATTCATCATGTCTCATTCCGCTCAACTCCCACAGCTACTTTAAGCAAGACAGAGCAAGTTCTCATTTTATTATTTTTATTTATTTATTTATTTTACCTATTTTGTGTCAGGCACAACAAATGAGGGCATTCTGCAAGAGCAAGACAACATTAAAAGAAAGGCTTTCATCACAGCTCAATAAAAGTTTAAGTCCACGAAGCCTTTTCCTTTTACTGCTAGCTACTCCCTCAATACATATACCATTTGTATACAATTTCTCCTGGACTAGATATAGTTCAATCTCCTTATTTACCCAAACATTTACACTTCGTCTTGACACTGCCAAAGTACAGTAGCTTTCAGATCCACTAGTCCCTGTTACTGCAGATATGTCCTAATGTCTCCTGAAGCATGCAACAGGCCGGGATTTCTTACAGTGTCAGCACCCTACCTGACATACTAGATGGTTTAAAATACAGAATTTGCAAAGCCGGTTGCCTACGGAGACAGTAATGTACACCAAGCTTTGGTTTTATTGTACACAGAAAAAGTAACATATTTTCCACAAAAAATTCACCTAGGTCTTTCCCTGATAAAATTACATATCATTAATTTAACACACTTAAGTAACAGTTTATTTTCAGTCTGCCTCAACATTGAGCCAAGTAGCTATCTTAAAATCAACAGGATAAAATTCCCATGTCTGTCCAATCAAAGACACTGCGCATTGGGTAGATACTTTTTAATCAAAGCTTCCTCTGTTAAGAGTAGAAATGTTTGAATACACTGACTGAAATAATGTCTGAAATATGAATGCTGAATGTTTCTTAACTAAGATTAAATGTTTAAAAAACCTCCTCTCAAGAGAGTAATATATACAATTATAACTGTCTGTATGTACGGTGCAGGTTAGAAAATGAACAATGACAAAAGTCATAGATGGAAAACGCTACATGAAAGTATTAATTATTCTAGGGTTGAAGAAAAAGAAACATTTCATGTTAAATCTTTACCCTAAAGCTTTCTATAATGCTCCTCGATAAAACATGTATTTGTGTTCAGATACTATCGTTTCAGCTATCCTGCCCACAGCATCAGAAAACGAACAATTTAGAATGAGTCATCTACCCAATAAAATGGTAATTTATATTTGAAACCGCAGGTTAAAATGGCAATACCTATTAAAAAACGTAACTACAATTCCAAGAGGCTCGTATTGGTATTGAGACACTGAATACACAGACAATTGTTACAGAAAGAAGCTGACAAAGAAATAAAGAACAGAAATAAGAGACAACAGAATTAAAGCAAGAAGATTGGAGACGTCGCACGCTAACTGAGCGCTGCGGAGCCTGGCTGACAAGAGCAGCTTTCTCAGCCCTCCGCACCGTGCTGCGGTGCGCACACAGCCCACGCAGTGAAGCTCCGGGACGCGGACCGGGCAGGGCTGCCGTCAGCGCACTGCTTCCCGGCGCCCTCGGAGGGCTCTCCCAACGACTTCCACGGTTCTGCGAACGTTCGGAGGTACTGATGCTCCTTTACGGCGCCAAGGTTGACAGCCCTGTTACGGATCCGAGGAGGCTGAGTCAGACTGGAGCAGTGATTTGTCCAAACGCACAGAACAAAACAACCCAGGTCCCTCCAAACTATGCTTTGACTAGTAGAAAAAAGAAACTTTTTCTAATGAATAAAATGGGTGCCACATGAATACGAAATCAGTACGCTGACAACGAGATATCACCATTGTTTGGGCCTCACGAATCCTGAAGCAGAGACATCTGCTTCCAGATCTCCAGGGTTTTGAATTATTTTTAAACTCTGAACAAAGAACACTTAGTTCCACATACTTCCAGTTTCACAGCTGGGTTATTTTAAGTAGGCAAAAAACTCATTGGAATATAACTTTCTTATTTTAAAATATTTTAGCTTAAAAGTTATTAATCTGTCCCTTGAGGATTCAGAACATCTTAGAACACTCCTTTTAAATATTCAATATCTTTCGAAGCTTTATGGACCTGAAATAAATGCCCAAAATATCACACTATAATTATTTACCCAAATGGAGCTCTCATTAAGGAAGAGATTCAGTTTCTTCTTGATAAGAAAAACTCTTCTCTCCAATTCCTCTCCTCTAAAAAGAAAAAAACCCCCTATCCCCTTCATCCTGAGGATGAAGAGCAAATACCATCTATTTTCGCAGTGCTTTGTGAAGGCAAAGAGAGCTGCTTGCTCACACGCGCTGTGAGGCCAGGGGTCAGAAGGGGAATTCTGCCTGATTCACAGCATAATTTAGGCAGAACTCACGTTCTCTGCGTCTAGTCACCAATTTGTAAAATAAGTGTTAAGAGGTCCTTATCTCGCAGGCACAGGGAGGAACCTGACGACTGCGGCGTGCCTTGAAGCCTTCTGCAAGGCGCTGCCAGAGCGCGGAGCACCGCGCTAACTCCTCCTCCTCCCGCCGTTCGGCGGCCGGCAACGCCGACAGCCACGCGAACACGGAGCGCTGGGAACCCGCAGCACAAAATCAGACGACCGAACTTATTATCGGTGGGAAAGTAACGAGACAAAGAGGTGGAAAGATTAAATGATTGCAGGTAGCAGGAAGAGACATGCAGCAAGCTCAACAAAATCCATGCTAATATTAAAAGCTTGCTTTTGCATTTGCTGCTGTTTCATTACTGACTTAGTGATTGTTTCTAGACACTTAATGAATTCAAATTCAATTTACTCTCAGTAGCATCTAGCTTCAGTAGACTTTCATCCTATATATTGACAAATAAATTACATTTTCCTCTTTATTGCAGGATGATGAGTTTTGTAGCTAAATCTCAAACTTCAGTTCAAAGTACTTAACAGATACTCCATCAGCCTTCACTGAGTCACCCAAACAGCCAGCAAAAATTACCATTCGTCTTTTCCTGCTGCTCTGCATCACAAGCAAATAAATATTTCTTTTCTGCAAAATTTTTAATTCAATTTCTTTCAAAACATTATTAAGTATGTTTTTAAAAAAACAACGGCGTACTTATCTACATTCCCATCAGCACAGCATGCGGCCTCAGAGGATTTTCTAGATGTAGCAGGTTTCTCCAAGATTAGGCCAGTGAATTATCCCACAGGAAAACCCAACGCGATAAAGCACCACAGCTCAGAAGTGCTCTCGCTTCTGCCACACTGCTGAAGGCTTGTTTTGCACCAAGATGAACGGTGTTAGTCACTTTTTACCAGACAGTTGTTTATAACAAATTACTTCAGAGGACAAAAGCTGGGTGTGTATATTCCTGTCTTTTCCCTTTTGCTGAGAAGGAAGAAACATACCACCCTGGTGTTAAATAAATAAATAAATATAAAGAAATAAATATCAGGAGGGAAACCTAACAGGGCCATAATGCTTCTTTACATCACTTCTCAAACACACTTGGTTACATACCAATGGGGAAAAAAAAAAAAGAAAACAAGCAGAAAGCTTTACCTTCTAATCTAATCCGTTAAATTAAGAGTTTATTTTTTTAACTCACTGGTATGAACAATGTAATTAGAAGAACCTCAGAAAACCCATCCTCGTTGACAAGACCTTGGGCAGACAGCTGTGTTTACACGGAAGGCTGCAAGGTAGCTCTAAAGGCTGCTAACAATCAAACGGATTAGCACAGCAAAACGACTTTATCGACTGAAGGAAAGGTAGCTGACTGCTCAAAACTTCCGCTAGCTAGTTAATGAGGACCCTTTGGCAACATCTTCTGCAGAGACCACCTCCAGCAAGAGAAGAAACACTGTCTGCAAGCTTACAGAAGAGAAAAGCGGTGGGTTTGTATTAAAGAGGAGTTCCTGATTGGATGCTCGATGTGAGAGGAGAGGAAGGACTCAAAAAAGTAAAAGACTAAGCTATAATGTTAGAGGCATAAATAATTGATCAAAAATCACAAACACACATTGAACTGGCCTTAAGGAACATACCATTAATGTCCAGTTGGGTAAACTGCTTTAAGACTAGTAAGAGTAGCAGGATTAAAAGTCACAGTTTTATATAGACAAGACAAAAATTGCTGCATCGATTGCCAGTGTCAGTGGATGCAGGACATAACACAAAAACTACCAGCAGTCCTGATTTTATGTTTCGCTAACTACTGAATAAAACAGAACTAAATCTCTTTAAGAAATCTCTTAAATAGGGCTAAAACTTAAGCAGCTACCTAAAGTATAGATACAGTAGAATAACTCAATGCTATTAATCCTCATTAGAAAAGTTGCATAGAACATGCAAAAATACCAAAAGCAGATTTTTCATTTCTCCTTATTTGAAGCATTAAGTATGGAACATTTGTCAAGTCATCCTACATTTAGCATTTCATCTGTTTATCCGTTAGTTAAGTAAAATATTAGGATTATTTTTATCTGTATTAATAGCACCCCTCTTTATTGTTTGCAGAGCAACAGCAACTGGCCTTTTCACAGCCAGAGGTCAGCTGGAGGTCTGTAAAGACCCTCACTGCCTCAAAGAGCTCCTCAGACCAGCTTCCAAGCATCACTGAAACATCAGCAAGAGAGGAGGCCTGAGGCATCACGCTTGCATAGTGCAAACCACGCCAAAAGGCAGCTGTAACAGTGATACCTACAGAAGGCAAAACGGTCCAGGCAGAAGCTCCGAGAGAGGCACGCAGAAAGGGGGAAGGAAAACAGGCACAGAACAAGAAAATGAAGGCTGGTTTAAAAGAAATAAAAAGAAATAAAAGCACCTAGAAGAATAAAAGTTGAGGAAGAATGCAAACTAAAGGAGAGAATAATGAAGTGTGTCAAACTCTGCTGAGTAGTCAAGGAAGACAAATCTTGAAACACAGACCTCATTAGAGAGTTTTATTAGATCTCCAGAGAAGTGAACTTGCAGAATCCCAGATTAGAAGGTACCTTTGAACCAGGCACGAGGAACCTGATAAACTGAGGAGGTACTGAATCTAGAGGGAAAGGAGGGGAAGGAGCTGTGAAGATACCAAGTTGAAACTAGAACATTAATTTAGGGCAGCATACATAAATACAAAAATCAAATGCAACATAATGCACACCTAAAAACCAGCCACAAGGCTCAACGAGAAACTTCAGCTCAAGGCACAGGGAAGATCAACATCAGTGACTGCACCGGCACGGTGGGGGCTCCAGCCTCCCCTGCTGCTCTTCTTCCCAGCTGCTCGGAGGACGCTCACGCCATCCCCGTGAGCCTGGATCCCACAGCTACCCCGCTGTTGTCACCTCTGTTGCAACACTGCTTCTATTTCTACTTGCATCTGATTTAACTTCCAGTTTGCACAGGGGTTTGTTGTTAACTTTGTTTTGTAAATTCTTGGTTTTATTCAACCATGTATTTCCCACGTTGGCTGAACAAAGTGTTTATTTTCTCCACTCTGCTTTTTCAAATTGACTCTTAATATAAAAGTTCTTTCTATTTTTTTTCATGTGAAGATGGTGAAACAAATATTAGCTACAGGAAGATAAGATAGCTAACAGTGAATAACCTAAAGATGAAAAAATACATATTTTTACTTAATTTTAGGTACATTGGCATTTTTTTCCCCTCTGTTTTTTTGAGAAGACAGTAAGTCTTCTTTCAAGAGATGACAATATACCCTCAAGGGACTATACAGACTAATAATGTGCTTTGAAGAGTATTAAGGAGGTCAATCTGTCCAATTCATTGTAATGAAACCAGACACAGACAGTATATGCATTAGTTTAGCTGGCTGTGTATGAAGAACTTCTGAGCAGAGGGAATATCAGTCAAGGGTAAATCACTAAATAGTAGTATACACTTGAAAATGCCAAAAGCCATGCTGTGTACCTTGGAACTTCAGCGCAATGTCCCGCTCCAGCAAAGGATCAAAAGATCAGTCGCACGGGAAAGAGAAGGAAAGCTTTCACAAGGAGATCGTGTCTAGTAATTTTAGAAAAGCAGCATTCAGCTACCGTGATGTTTCTGGGGGAGCACAGCAAACACCACGATCAGGACACAGTGCAAATGAGACAAATGCAATAGGTTTTAAAATCGAAGGTGTTATAATCCCCCCTCTCTCAAAGAAAAACAGTGCGGAATCAAGAGAGGTTTTTGGCAGAAATGTGTTTATCACAAAAGTCAGGCTGATTCTTTTATTACAGAGATGTAATATCAGAAGGCACAGTATTGTACCACTATATTACAATTAAATAAATTATCCTACCCATCCACTAAGGAGATTTAATTATGAAATACATTAGCAAAGACTTAATTCAATTTTTTCTTTGTTTTTTGATTACTGACTATTAGTTTTCTCTCTTTATTGACAGACTTAACTTTTAAGATATTATCTTTTAAGTCAGAATAACATTAGTATACTCTTTTTTAAAAAATTGGCTATTCTTACATGACTCTGCACTAGTATGAGAATGTTAGAAAAATTCAGTTAAAACTAGCTTTTTCCTAATCTCTCCCAACCCTCCCTTTCTTTTGTTACTGACAAAAAAGCCAGAGCAGCTCCTGCCTAGGTGCTTCTATATAACCAGTATTTTCCAAAGCTCTCTGACTTTTATAGTGGCAACGTGGTACATTTTGTGCCTTTTTCATATCCATTATAGTTGTAATCTTACCTAGTCGTTATTTTTGTGTTAAAGAAACAGTTTCAATACCAACTTTGTAAATCAAGCACACTTCATTAGGCATCGAAAAGACTCCCACTGACTTGGATACAAATTTTGTACTAATGTTAAAAATGCCTAGAAACCCACTGTTTCCAAGACTTTTTTTCTAAATTTGCCTTTATTGTCAAGATTTCCTAAGCAGTATTTTGCATTCAATATATTTTACAAAACTTAACCGTTAGCCTATTCAATTCAGAGCAGCTTTTACTTACTTATGTAAACTTCTCTTGAAGATTTTCAAAACAAGTGATTTCTTCAAAATTGGTATGCTGAACCGTATTACCTGCAGGTTTTTCCATCCAGATATCAGTGCAACTGTAACGCTTTTAAAATATATATATTTTATCAATATATTATCATATATGGGAATAATGTTTATGCACAAACAGGTATGCAACTGTCTAAGCAAAAGCATACATACTGACACACTCTCAGATTAGGTATTTATGATTTATTTGCCTAAATTTCAAAAGCACCAAGTGCCTACTAGCAACTCCTGATGGTTCTGCTGGCAAACACAAGCACTAATAGGCACACTAAAAAAAACAAATAAAACACACCTTATCTGTGTGTATATGCCAGATGTGTGTGTGCACGAATGAGGGATTTAATAATATCTATAGGGTAGGACATAAATTTTGTCCGCAGTCCTTCACTCAAGAAATCTCCCATGTTAAAGATTTTTCAATGTGTGACATATTCTTGGAAGACAAAAAGTCTTTTATTTATTAAGGAGATACTTTATTTAAAATGTGAACTTTTTGTACCACTACTTCAGGAAATGTTTAACTTTTGGAAGCCTGTATTGATTAAGATACATTGATCTGTTAGTGCAGTGACTAATAACCAAAATTCTTGGAGAGTATCCCAATAGTATTGGCAAAACAAGCCATAATGAACGTGAATAAATGGACTGTGTGGTGACAGAAGTTGGTAAGATTAAAAAATAAAATGCAGTGTAATGACAGGTAATGAGAAAAGAATTAAAATGGAACTTTTTGCTCATTCATTTCAGAACTACTTGAAAATACACTTTTATTACAGTAGCCATTTCTGGACTACTATGTCATTAAAGTGACTTAATTTAGGCATACAATATATCATGCCTGAGTAGTTTGGGTACACCTTCTGGCACAGAAGCAGTCTCCTTGTTTGACCTGAAGGTTTTATCATTGTCAAATACAAAGGACGAGGAAATACTTTCATCTGAGCTTGTATGACTGGGAAACAGCCACATCTTCTAGCGCTGGAGCAAGGCAGTACTTTGGGATGTTAGAATCGACCATTTTCTATCCTTCTTTTTATGCCCTTCCAACAACTTAAAAAAAAAAAAAAAGACACATCTTACTTTGCTCCATTTTACCTCTCTGTGGCATGTTTCTAAATTAAGCACGTTAAATATAAAACTGTTTTCACCTTCCTGAACGGGCCAACCACGCTCTCGGCACGTGAGGACGCAGACGACAGATGCTGAGCAAACTCGGCGGGATTACACGTATCCCTCCAAGCTCCACGACGTCCTATCTTGTTCTGCTCCCGCCTCGATGCCCTAAGCCTACTTTGCTCCCCGTCGGGGGGCTCAGAGGCCAGACCCGCGCAGGAGCTGCCAGCGGACGCCAGCACTGCGCGACACAACGTCGACACGTCGCTTCGTCTGCTTGCCGTTCCCGAGCCAGAGCTGCCAGCCTGCGACTGCCCGCTACATGCTTCCTCTCGATTCTTTTTCGCATTCAAATCTTTCATATTTCAAGTTTCTACCTTTTCTTCACTGTTTTATTTCCTTTCATATTAAACAGTACTCACATGTGTAGAACTATTCTATCATTCTGAAGAAGGAGCGAAAATGAAACCTGACACAGTACTGACTTCATTAAATCACAAGATGAGGAACTGAATTTCACTTAGTAGAACAACGTCAGCAAGACAAAATGAATAAACTTTGAGGACTACCACATAAATTTAAGTCTGTTTTTTAACATTCTGCTTTGTTCTAATTAAGTAAAGACCTTGAATATGTTAAAAAAGGCAAGATTTACACCCTATATAGTTAATGCAGGTTGAGGAATAGGATTTTAGGTGTCCAGATTTAACAATACTACATGACTCATTTATTCTTTAGTAGGTCAGTCCATACGTACTAAAACAGACCTTGAAAAATAAAGGTGGATTTGAACTAAGGAAGGATTTCGTAGAGCTATTTATAAGAAGAGATAGCCAGGTCTTCTTCCTGTTGCATGCTAGAATTCAAGGGCTCAGGGTATCTTTACTTAAATTCACTTTTTCTTCTCAGGAAGACAGTACTAATTTGGGATAAGCCTAGATTTGAAGCGATTCTAGAACACCTATGACAATGAAACAAATAATCCTCTTTGTAAAAATTATATATACACACACACACACACACACACGCAGGTAATGCACGTAATGCCCACATAATGTACATCTCATGTTCTTATGCCCGTCTGTCCCCAACACCCTCACTGCAGAAAGGCTACTTTTTAGCCTGTTTTTTAGACAAGGTACATAATCTCTACAGATCATTCTCTAGACGAATAACATAGTAAAAGTAATCATTCACTAACATCCATTAAAGTTCCTGCTCAGTCAAACAATAATGATTTAGACATTGCTCTTCATGTCAAAAAAAATCAGCCTATGCAACAGCATCTGTTAGCTATTTTCCAACTTGTCATATTACTGAAGCACATTTGAAATAATGTGATCATGCACATTATTTCTTTACACTTGACAAGGATGCTACCAAAAGTAAGAATTACAAAAAAAAGGGGTGCCAAACTTCTATAAAGAAGTGACACTAACTTCTTTAATAATGTGGTAAAAGTGTTGTGCTGTGTTACTTACACATACTGTTTTCTTTGGACTCTTTTTTTGCTCGCTTTCAAAGCTCCTAAAGTCAGATTTGCAAACAGTAATCCTCTGCAAAGCACCTATAGAATCGTATTTCAGGAATATGTGAAGCACAAAAAATTGAGCTAGAATGTTTTCAAAAGGTTTCTTCCTTTCTGTATAAGATGATAGTATTAAACTCTAATGAAGATTATTAATTGCAGCAATAGAAGTAAAACAGATAAATGTGGATCCCATTTTTTAACAGATTTTTTTCTTTGAAACTACGAGACAACGAAAGAGCCATTACAAAAGTAGGCTCAGCTAAACAGAGAGATCAGATTTCATTTTCAAGTACTGGAGTATTAACGTCAAGGTCAGATGCAATTGTACTTATTCCACACTTTTTTCACTAGGGTTGGTGACAAGCGGTACAGATGGCAAACTGCAGCCATTCCACAAAGAAAAGCTTTTTTATTCTTCTTTTTCATACGATCTGACTCAATCTCTGACAACACAGGGATAAAGAGAAAAATAATACCGACCAGAGGAACTGCCAATATGTAATGCTACCAATGCGCTTTGCAGAATTCACACACTCACAATTAGCCAACAAAAAGAAAATTCAAATGTAATAAAGCAACTAATTAGAAAGGAGGAAAAGATACGTACAGAACAAGGATATATTATTTCCCTTCTCAGTGTAACTTCTCTAAAAAGGAATAAAACTCTAAGATTCAGATTTTTTTTAACTGTAACAGTGTTTCAGAAAACACACTTTAAAAATTGTATTTTTCTTAGCAAGCTTAGGATTGAGACTTCTACTTCCATTTATAAAATCTTAATGTCATCGAAGTTGGTCATCCCCTTTTATTCTGCCAGTTTCCCAGTACCAATAGGTACCATAATAACCAGGTTCCAAAGAGCTGCTTTCTTTTCCTTCTTTTTTTTTCTTTTTAACGAAAAAAAAAAAAATGAAATGCTTAAAGTAGCCAAAGCTATGCATATGTGTTTTATAACTATTTTTATAGAGGCTTTTATCTCCTTTCTGGTCCATTCTTTGCTGGTCTGATGCTCCTGTTGCCATAGAAACAGACCTGAAGGTAGCTTTGTTAAAGATTACAACAGTTTTCCTGACACAGAAATTTCTTTCGTGCAGTTCATGTGCTTCAGCAGGTACCCTCTCATGGGTACAAAAAGAAAAAAAAAAAAAAAATCTGACTCTTACATCTATTAAGTTCTCCTTAGCAGAATTTAGCATTTGCTTTCACTTTTAGCTTTTGAGCTCAGCCTGTGTTCATTGGTATACCAAAGGCTGAGTTCCATTAACCCTTCATCACATTCATTATGTGGCTCACACTATTCTTACGTACTTGCAGGGGCACAACTGAAATCCAATTACGAAAGGAATCACGACAGTTGGCAAAACGGCAGAGATATCTCTCAGTGCAGGTAACATGCTGTAGGTTTAAAATCCTTTGGCATAAACTTTTGTTGGGACCATTATAAAAATCTGACCAATTAAAGACATGAGAATGTATTTTGTGACAGTGATATCACATAATACATGTTCCCTGATATAAAGGCAAATCTCGTCTCTTACAAAAGCCTCAAGAAAATCTGTGAACCATTCAGATCTCTTAGGAGTGTCACCTCCTTCATGGAGAGCTAAAATTAAGAGAATTGAAAAAGGTAATCAGAGCATGCCTAATAACAAAGCTTTTTTTTTTTTTTTTTAATGGGAAACTACCCAAATGCTTTACCAGAAGCAGTTAGTTAGATGGAGCTCTACAAATGCAAAAGGACAGCAGCTGCTCTCTTGCCAGCAAGGCTCTGCCATAACTTCTCCTTCGCTCCCTGTTTTTCTTCTCTCCCCCTTTTCCTTCCTTCTCTCTAGCCTAGGGTCAAAACACCTTGACAAAAGTAATCTGGTCTCCCCTATAAAGTTGTTCTTTTTACTCCTACCTCACAGGTGGTACCCAGAATTATGTGACTTATATTCAGAAACAGAGGCTATACCATTTACAAATTTAACTCAGTGATTATTACCAAATTTCTCAACGCTCTGCAAGGAAATAGCTATCAATAATGTACAAAGATAGGTATGCTCCCTGGTGACACATTCTAGAATTATTTGTAGCATATGGGATCTACAGTGCATTTCAAAATTAGCCCACTCATTTTATTCCAAATTAAGACTTCATCTAATTTTGGTGGAAGAACTGCCACCTCAAAAACAGACAGTGCTAAAAATGCTTGGCATTCTGCAAGAGTTTCTCAGTGGTCTGCAGCTCTGCAGGTTCCTTCTAGCTAGTAAGTTCAACATGCCATAATCAGACACTATTTTTAACTCTTGATTGTGGGGATGGAACCTGATAGAAAAGGTTCATTTTGGTACATGGTACATTTGTACGATACATACAAATGTATGGTACATTTTACACTTGACATTTCATTTAAAATAACAGATTACTATTAAGCACTAAGCTTTCTTCCCCTTCTTTCCCCCTTAAACCCTGACATCGTGTATTCCATTTCTACGCTGTTTAAAGGGTGACACAACTAACTTTTGTCAAGGGAAAGTATAAGAGGACTGGGAAATAACTGAATTCAACTTAAACTGAATAACTAAATATACTATAACAATTGCATGGGGAAAATGTCAACTTCAATTTGGGTAATTTGAAAAAGTTTTGATTCTGAATTTAGCATCCAGCAGATTGCTTAATCAGCTGTATTCATTGACATTAGAATTGCAACCCTATCAACAAGATTTCTTTTTACTACTACAAATAACTTTGCTGAGGGCTCTTGTTTTATAATGTCACTGTCTAATAATTATTCTTAAAGGCTAATGCTTCTTATGAAAATCACTGATATTTTCAGATTCATCCTTTATAGATTTTCCATCTAATAGCGATATATTGTCTCCATTTATCTATTAATTCTTAGATTCTCCTGTGTTACCCTGTGTATCACAGCAAGAGTCTGGAATATAAAAACAAACTCTGATTTGTCATGATGCATTTTTTCAGCATTTTAATTCTTCAGGGTTGAAAAATTAAAAAAAAATCTACTTTATAAATAAAAGTCTTTCAAAGCTATGAACTTTCAAAGCTCGAACTGTGACAAGTAGTGAGTTAAACTACATGTCCACTGTCTCAAATGCAAGTTTTATACAATAGAAGATCTAAGAAAACGTGACTTTGGAGTCTTTCACTGTGCCCTGTCAGGCATTCATTACCTATTTCCTATAACTAGGGTGTGTTTAAGGAGAGGATTTGTCCAGAAGTGTAATCAAAATTTTCCTGCTTTCGGCAGATGGGAGTCAGCTGTCTACATAAGTTCTGGGATTGCTCTCGTGGGGCTGCAGGGGACTATACGGCTTTAAAGTTCCTGACCCTGTTCCCTCGTAATTTAACTCTATTTTTCTTGAGGATCGTTCCCTCTAGCTTCAAAGCCGTTATAATCGCCAAAGAGAATTGCTGTGCTTTAATACAGGGATAGAAGAGCGGTGCTCTCCATAGACGATGCACTCCAGGTCAAACCGTGCTTCACGTTCCAGGACACGAGCCTGGCTGAAGCGACGTGCGAGGCGGCTTCTGGCCGCCGGGACGAAGGCACAAGGCGAGCAGCGGCTGAGCCCGTGCGCGGCGGCGGGCAGGAAACGTGCCGCCCGAGCAGGAAACGGGCCGCGCGCGGGGATCAAAGCAGGCTGAACGCCCCCGCGCAGGCGAGGAGGAGGCTTCCGCGCGGAGGCGGCGCCTGCCAAGCGGGGAAGCAGCAGAAGGTGCCGAGGGTGACATATGGTTGGCTTTCGCTCCGTGGGAGCGGGACAGAGAGGTGGGAAAACACCACTTGGATCCCGAAGTACCTGCAAGAGCAGAGGAACGCGAGGGCGCGTGGGACACGGGCCCGGTTAGGGCGCCTGCCCGCAGGACGGGGAGCGGGCCGGAGGAGCCCTCCCGGGCGGCCGGGCACCGGTGCGCCCCGCGTGCTTTCCCCCTCCTCCTTTAAGAGGGGTCTCAGCCCGGGAACAACCCCCCGTTGCATTTCGAAACCAGCCCTGACAACTGCGCGCGGGAGCCGCTCGCAGCAACTTACTGTTAGACGAGCCAAGTTCTTCCTTCAGGTAACTTTGAGACCTTTGAGGTCAAAACATTCAGTACATTCCCCCAGCAGCACCAAACCTTTATTTCTGCAAGAACTACTTCAGATGTCCTGCAGATATTCAGAAGTTGGGGTTGTCATAACAAATAAAATATTTATTTTAGTAAGCAAAGTATTCTCTCTGTCTTGTAAGATTTGTTTAAAACGTACTTACTGCATTGGGTGTGGTTTTTTTTAGTTTGGTAATCTACAGCTAGCTAATTGGGCACGGAGAGTAGGAATACAATAAGGAATATCCTATTTTGACAAAAATATCTTTGTATTTTAATTATTTTAGAGTAATATTATTATTTATTTTCCCCATCTAATAACATCTACTGCAAACAAAGAAAATCATTGTGATTAGTATTTTTTCTAATAGGCACACACACACTGAGTTGGTATCTCTATTTATAAATATAAACCGGGAAACAGAACCCACAAATTGTGATTTCTTACACCTGTATGACATGAAACAAGAAGCGTGACCCGCTGCAGAGCCTGCTCTGTGCCAGAAGCCACCCGAGGCTACCAGGGAGGAAAGGGCCAACGCTTTAAGGGACGAGGCCAGCTGAACACACAAACCTCAGCATGGCAGTTAAATGTTTTATTGCAAATGTTTTGCTTTGTTTAATTGTAGTGTCGCCAGGGTGTAACCCACAGGGTGGAGAAGGACTCACCGTGCAGAACAGGTGTTGGGTTCAGTCAGGAGGACATGGTGGGCATGAGATGTTTGCTAACAGCTAAAGACAAAATTTTAAAAGCCGTTGTCCCCCACAGTGGGAACAATAAAATATTCTTGGAGAAACACCAGCTATAACATTTCCAATGGCCTTCAGGAAAGCACTTTTGCTCCTCTGGCAAGTGATAAACTTTGCTATTTTCCAGACTTGCCTACTTTCGTGCATCCTTTGCCATAAAGTGAACAGATTTTTATTTTAATTTTAAAAAAAATATTTCTAATAGATGTTTTCCTATTATGCAAAATTCATATTGGCAAGAATGAAAATGTTGCTAGTGGCTGTAACATTTATCATGGACACTTGTTTGCTGTTCAAGCCCCTCATGATGTCAAACTGAGATGACCGTTGCACTTCAGTGTAAAAACAATCAAACGGTTAAAAGCAAATTAGATGTACCGTGTTGCTGCATTTGATTAACCTTGGAAAAACTGCTGCAAAACTTTCTGATTAAAATCCCCTTTTAACTAGTTCTACACTAAGTCTTAATACTATGCTTCATACTACCGTTTCTTTTCCCAATCCCCCAAAGTGAGTAAAATAACTATCTTTTTTTCATTCTAAAACTTGGAAATACATTGGCACTCTGGAACCAGTCTCCTACAACTAAATGAATAAAAATAAAGATTTTGGCATTGCCAGGAACTGACCAGAAAGAAAAACATGGTCAAGATGACTAAACAGTTCAGACTAGCCCTGCTGTAGTCATTTACTGCAGGACTATTTACCGTAAGGAGGTGTGACTCAAGGAAGAAAATCCTGTATGTGATTTATATCACAAGCACAGCTATTGAACTGAAGAGCGTAATGCTGCAGCAGACACGGTAGACGTCAGCACTGCTCTAAGCCTAACGCCAAAGCCGAGCCTTTCGCTGTCATCCTGGAGGGGGGAATTCATATACAAATCATTCCCTTCCCACTTGGACCACAGCACAGTAATATCTGAGGCTGTTTTTTTTTTTCTCTTCCCAACCCTAAAACCGCAGAATGGAAAGCGTGACCCATCCCGTCTCTCCCCGAAGGCCACCGAGGTTGCAGGGTACCTACTGCACCATTTATAATTGCGTCCTAACCTCCCCAAAAAGGAACCTTCGCTTCTTCAGACACAAAATCTCGACACCACTATTTATAGCATGATACAGATCATGCGGTTTTAATACAGCTGAGCAATTAAAGTTTATGAAGAACTTAGCTATCTGCCGTGCAAGAAGGCTACCAAACAAGAAAAGCCCTGTGGATAGGCACAGTCTGAAACCCTTTTGGCTTCTGAATGACTCTCTTCAAATATCCAGAAATTAAACATTAATTTTTGACTGTCTACAAATATCTAGAAATTAATTTTTGCCACTGTCAAATACATTAAGTGAAATTATTAAAACAGTCGGTGGAATTTCCTCTTTTTGCAAAGAGCTTTGAAAATCAGTTATCTACGTGATTCAAGAAATCTCTTTGCACCTAATTTATTTCAAAGTTATCCTAGTCTCTCTTTCAAAAAAGCATTATTTTAAAGATATACTTAGACCTCACTCTTTAGTTATGGGTACACATTTAGCTTTCCTGAAGGTCAGAATAATCTTTCCAAAAACTAAGCTTTTTTCCTCTCTCAGAGGCTTCCTGACCGACTGAAACACCACACTGTTCTTAAACTCTTTGTATCCCTTGAGGCACGTAGTGTGAATACCACAGAACCCTGCCTCAAGAGAAATCTATAAATAAGACCTTGCCATCCTGTCCTAGATACCTCGGAGCTCAGCGGGGATGTCTGTGAACACTCACCTGCAAGAACCGCCTGCGCGAGGTTGCACCCCGCTGACGGGCTGATAAAGGCAATTCTGTCTCGGCGCGGGAGTGTTTTGTGCATCCCGGATCCTGATCTTGACTGACACTGGTTGCAAGGCACCTATCTGGCTGTTAGACTGCTGAGTCTCCTTACTAAGGAGAATAAGTTTAACTGATAATTATTTCCGTAAAGGAGTTGTGAGGATCCAATTTATGTTAGAAGTATAACGCGATATAAATGACTCCTTTTTTTGTTTTTTTGGAAGGCAGAATAATGCTGCCCACAGGGTATGGACGCAAGCATGCAGCTCACAAAAATTTGCCATTCAAAGCAGTTTTCTAGCAGATTTTTACTGTTCTTTGATTCTGACCTACTGGCTTCTCATTCTTCTCACTAGTAACATCCCATAGTCTTTTCTAATATGAAAACTGCTGTCTCTTATAATACACGTCTGTCTCTTGAGAAAGCTTACAGCAAAAATTCACTATCAAGAAATGTCTCAGTGCAAAAAGCTGATAATTTCCTCACTTAAGCGGAATATGAAGATGATGCATGTATATATACACACGCACACACACACATATATATATAGAAATCAAAATAAAATAAATATAAAAATTATATATATGTATGTCTGTTTGTCTCTCCTTCTCTGCCTGATTTTATCAGTATGAGTTCGATTGGAGACATACACGGACAAAAAACCCGCAAAACTTATATAATTATGCTCTGGAAACTTTTATTCTGTTAATGGCTATGTGACTCTCCTCACAAATAACAGAAAGTCTACATCATGTAAAGACCCTGGAGAATTTGAGTATGCAAATTAACTGTGCACTTGCATAATCTGCCAGTTGTTTATAAAAGTACTTTCATTTTTCGGATCTAAAAGTTTGCCACATCTTTACAGCACATTCCATTTCAAAATTAAGCTTATACGAGCTTAGATAATAGTAGGATACTAGATTATAAAAGGGTAGACACTGAAGTCAGACAAACATCTCAGTAAATTAAAGTGTAACATTCTGCAGTCCTCTTTATTTAATAGGACTGCTAATGCAACACAATTTTAATAAATCATTTATTTTTTGTATTGCTTTTAATCCTCAAAGCATTTTTGAGCTATCATTTCTGTGTAAATACTGAAAATGATCATTTGGTAACCCAAATACTAAAATAAGGCTGATTTATTTAATCATCGGGGCAAACAACAAAACAAAAAACAAACCAAGAAAGCAGTCAGCAATATCAAAGACTATTAAAAGATAGCTACATAACAGATTTATAACAATAAAGAGATTCTCCATAAAATTAAATGGTCTCACACATGAACGTGTGTTCTCATTTATGCACTTTAGGAAAATCAAATAAAACCCCCTGAAGAACTTAGTTAAAAAAAAAAAAAAATCTGAAACACATTTGAGTCAAACCATTCGTTATAGATACAGACAACCCAGACACAAGTGTCACCACTAAAATTCTCAACCAACAGTATTTTTATTAACAACTTATTTGCATAACTGAGCATTAATATAAAACTAGATTTAATTATTTATTCTACTTTACTTTTAAGACTGACCAAAGCTAATCACCAATTCATCATTGGCACTCACTGCATTTTAGAGTACGATTACTTATGCAGACTTATTGCAAGTCTTTTATATAATTAAGCCTAACCTCTGCCCAAACCTGAAGAAAGGCCCAGCGTCCACCCAGGAACTCCCCCGGATGGGGTTTCCCTCGTGGGGGGCAGCGCTGCGGTAAGGGGGCACCAAGCGCCGCTTCCCAGCACGCCCGACTCGGCTCTGGCTGACCTGTATTGCTCAGGGCATCTAAGAGCTGCTCTGCTCTCTGCAGGCAACTACCCTCCCCGTCAGCTAAGCAGGGGAACCTGAACAGGATTACTGTACTCCCAACTTAAGCACTGGTCTTACATACCCAAATTTTGATGGTATGAAATGCATTTCACTTAAAAAAAGCGCCCCCCAAACAGAAAAAAACCTTGTTCTTAAAATACTTCTCAGTTCACTATTCTTAAACTTAGTAACAAAACTTTTTAAATATCTCAAATTTTCAAAAACTCTCAACACTTTGCCCACATATTGCTCATTGATCTCATGTCTAGCATCTTAAAACAATTCATGAAAAGCTTATTAAAACCTAGTAAGAAAAATCTTCTGCATTTCATCAGAGGAGATAATAGCCTACAATCTAGAGCATGAATACGTCTAAAGAAACAAAACAGTGCAGTTTAAACAAAGGACACTTGGACTATATTGTTCCCATAAGCAGATGTTAAATTACCTCACTATAAACTGGAATTTATAAATCTCAAATAAATGTTATTTTTATGTGAATAAACAAGATCAGTTTATTATTTCAGCAGGGAGGCATAAAATTCTTGACCATATGTCTTACTAGGAAGGCAGATGTATTGAAAGTAAATATCTGTTATTGACTAAAAATGTTACGTGTATAAAAAAGTACTGATAGAACAGGATAGAATGGGTGTATCCTGCCTGGTCTGTTAGCTCAAGCATCAATAAAATTCAAATTTCAAAATCCTATCTCAGATAAGCCAGCTGACTCAATTTTAAATCATCATCTAGCTGTAGCTACAGATCCTTGGGCTCAGAGAGGACATGGGCTAGGGTCAACTCTGAAGTAACAACTTGGGACAAGATGAATACAAGAACAAGCTCAGAAAACAGACAATAGAGATGCCCAGTCTTTCCTGGGCATTGTTCATATCAAGTAAAATTCACATAAAAATAAATTACTGACTTCCTGCTGGATACACATCTCAGGACTGTAAGCGATCTTGCTTACACCTTCATCAGCAGTTAATCTTCTTACCAAAACAGATCTTTGAAGTCCATAAATCTTCAATATTCACTTCAGAACCATTAAAAATTGCTAGGACTACAAAGATCTATCATAAAGGACCTACTGACGTTGTTTTCAATGCATTCTTACAGTTAGGTGTAATAACATAAAACTATTCATAAAAGCAATATATCAAACCATATATCAAATGCCAATTCACTCACATCAGTGTCAGGTCCCTTGTCAGCCCCAGGACACGAGAAGGTAACAAATTCATGGCACCTCTTATGAACCACAAAACAGCAAACTGTAAGAAAAGAGGAAAAGAAAACAGCATGACATAAGTTTAGTTTTCTTCTGTTGGAATGAATATAATTACACCAGAAATACACTAATGGCTACTTATTTCAGCCGTAGGTCAACAAAGGAAAGCAATGCCAGGTGCTAAACAGAGATGTGCCCAAGAAAGGGAAGATCAAAGAGGAAATTTAATTATTAACAATTAACAAGGAAGGGGAAGATAAAGTTAAGAAAAGCATGCACATTTAAAAATCAAAAGAATCCATAATGATGATTTTTTAAAATATTTAAGACTGCCCCTAGCAGTAAAACACCACGTGGGATGGCCAATTCTGCGAAGCCAATTTCCCGAATCCAAAGCAGAGTCTGTATCACGCGCGCTGTCAGCATGCCTTTAGACAGGAGCAGGAGGCATAAACGAGGCACATGAAGCCTGCAACAACCCCACGCTTGTGCATGTGATTTGCTCGCCTGCATGCCTGGATGGAGAAGTCTAAGAAAAACCCAGCGCCTTTGCTAGTTAATTACTCCTGTGAGAAACCAAAGCTCTCAGTGTAGCTTTTGACTACAGCATGACTCCCCTTTAGAGTTCACGAATGATCTAAAATAACATTTTTCTTTTTGGAAAGGATAGGGAAAGCTCATTCCAATTTAATTGGCTCATGTGGCAGAGGTCATACATGCCCCCAAACACCACAGAAAATGAACAATTTGCTTAAATGAGTTTACTCACTTAAGCAGGTTCTTTTGGAATCTTAAATTTATTTGGGATGCTCCACAATCAGACAGTCAAACCTCTTCTGGAATTGCAGAATCTATAACACACTTTCTGCCTCAGTCTTTAAAAATTTCTCCATCAGCAGAGTACAAGAATGCTTTCTAGAAAGAGTCCTCCAACAATTTTCACACCAAAGAATTCACTATTTCCTCAACTTTATCCACATTTCAGCAAAATAGAACAATTCTAGATTTCAGATTACGGAAATTTGGAAACAAATATCTTACTATCAAGCAACATTTTGCAACAAGTTAGGAGATTACAGTGAAACAATTCTGAAGTGATTCACAATTTTGTTATAGGTAATGCATTCCCTGAGCACTTTTAATTTTTGCTGTTTCCAGACAATAAAAATACAGTATTTTAAAGGAGACTTTGAAAGAATAAAATAGATTTTAATTGATTTGCATTACAAACATTGAATTTGTTCAACTTCAATGGAAATTGAGCAAATTCCCTCAATTTTTCAAAACTGAAAAATTTTGAGGAGTCTTTAGCACTTTTCTTTCTCTTTTATAATGTATACGAATTCCTGTCACTTCAGGAAAACAAGGGCTGATAACGATGTTACAAAGTGCCTCTTTGCGTCACTGCAGCGTTCAGTTCTGGATTCCACGGCAGTGCTACACTGCTCTGCTTTACACGCGTAAGCTGCCTGGCTGCCTCTGAAGAAATCTGCCTCCCCACCCTCACACCTTTCTTCGGCTATTTTTCTCCGTCCTTCCATGCGGTAATCGTTTCCAACTCTTCCTACTTCTGATGTGGCAAATGTTTATTCTTTGGGCAAATGGTGTAAAGCAGACTTTGCTCCACTGATTTCACGAGCCAAGGTTCTGGCTCAATGCAGGCTGCCCCACTTGCTAGTCCAGTTTGTAAACCTGTCTAAATCCTAACAAATCCTACAATTATCATTTAGATGGTTTGTTTCTACTGATGGAAAGATCACTGAGTAGCAATTACGATTAATATTACATGCAGCTGAGAAGTATTTCAGTCTCAAATTGTACTTTTGCTTCCAAACATTTTACTCTAAGACAATAGCCTGATTTATGTTTGCAGGAGTAAACCGTACGATGAAAAATAACAACTCTTTTTCCCTGGAAAATGTAACTAATTACTTCTGTAGACACAGTCACATATTTGCAAAATACTACAAGAAAACCTATGTAAAAGATCTGAAAAATATCTCTGAAAGGTTGCAGAATGGATCTGCTTTATTGACGTCCTTCTCCCAGACCAAGATCCTACGCAAACTGGTTCAGTTCTGCCTCTACTCAGCAATAATGTATTTTACAGAAATTCTACGTGCTTTGGCATCTATTTTGGGTAATATTTATGTAGCCACATCCTATCTCAGAGTTGAGAGCCCTTCATTAACACATTAAAAAATTCATTCAACTATAGACAACGTTGACCATGATTTTAATATCAATATACAGTAAAACAACATCATTCTTTGCAATCGCCTTTTCTATTCTATGTCTATGAACTTTAGCTACTAACTTTAGTGAAAACCATGGTAATCATACTACAGCGAAAACTCCGAATCAGCTGCTAAAATAAATAAAACATGCAGCTTTTCTCCTTTTGGGCTTTACGTAAACTTCACTTACAAAAACTCTTATTAAGGCACAAATTACTAAGCGGGACGACGGAACTTTCCAAGCCGTTCGGTCTGCTCTGCTTTGCTAGCAGACAGACTGCTGCAGACTCCTCGACGCTGCCTTCGCCCGGGCGAAACCTCAGCGCCGCAGAGGCGAGCCGGACGCCCGGAAACCGCAGGGAGTTCGCGGAGGGAGACGCGGCGCCTCCCGCGCCGCCGAGCTCCCCTCTCCCCAGCGCGCCCCTACAGTGGGGCCTTTCAGAGGCGGCTGCCGCGGCTCTCGCTCTCTTCAGCGCTCAGACTCCTTTTCTAACTGCTTTCTCTATCTGAGCTACAAGAAATAATTCCAAGAGCGTTAATCTGCTCTCCTAAAAAACCCTGCTTGCTACCAAAAAAGTATTGTATTTTTTTCTGCATGTGCTGTGCTCTTAAGATAATGAACTACAGAAAATATACTGTGTGTGCCTGGAAGGATTTATTTTATTTGAGTTTGCTTTCCAGTCTGGACATACTTTGTTGTCCATTGGGAAATTTAAAAACTTTTCCTTAAAAAATACTGAAAGTCTCAAATTTATTACCTTCATTTCCTGTTCAAATTTGTAGTGGGCTACCCACCCGTCACAGAAATTTGGGGTAACAAATTCAAAGCTTCAGCACTGTCTCACCTTTTGAGAATATTCAAGTCAAAAATAAAAAAACTGACATAAAAATAAAAACAATAGAACGGACAACTCTCATGGAACTGTAAATCTAACAGCAAAAGGATGAGAGTGAGCTACAACATTATCAGTAGCAGTCATTTCCAAATTTTAAATTTTAAGTTCAAATTTTCATTTTCAAATCCAGTATTAGGCCTTTAGAACATATTTTCAAAGCTTCTATTTTTTCTTAATTTCACAAAATAATACATAGCTATATGATTTACAGTAAAAGGGTATGTAGTTCAGATAAGTGGAAACAAAATGTCTGCCTAAAACACCAGGACATTTTTAAGGATTAATCATGAAAAGGAACTTTTCACCTGTTCCTTGTTTTTGCAAAGTTGTTAATAGTTTCACATCACTTCTTGCAGCTGTTAAGAAGCCACATTATGTTCCTCGCTTTCTCTAATGAAAGTTGTATTATGCTACTTTTGCAGAGCCTGCCAAGGAAATTTGTTGCTTTCCATTTTAACAGCAGCGTAAGTAGAAAAGAGCTGGCACACACCACGCACAGGAGCTTGAGAGCGAACGGTATCACCAGGCTGACAGTTCAAAAGAAAGTCCTCGTGGTTTTTTCCACGTTTTGACAGGGTGATCTCGATCTGTCGTACAGAGAAGACGGTTGCAAACTTGCAGCTTTTGGGGCTGTGGAGTGGCCGGAGACGAGCGCCTGTCCCCGCGCCTCCGGGCAGCGCCGCCCAAGCGACGGCGAGAGATCGCCGCGAAATGACGTGGCCGGGGCGCCCCACGCGTCCCCCCAGCAAACGGGCCCGAGACGCGCCGCAAGATTTGTGGACTGATGACAAAGAAGTGATTCACACTAACCAAGGGTTTTCTGACAGTTCCCAGGACAGAGAAAAACATGTTGTTATTAAAAAAAAAAAAAAAAGAAAAAAAAAGAGAGATACAAATTGTGATCAGTCACTTCAAGTTACCATGCACGGCTGTAAATTTTGAACTGTTTTCTAAATGACTTGATGTATGAATGTTATCAGCATGATACATTGAGAGTTATGTGCTAAAAATACTGCTACTAGTAGGTTTCATATGACAGAAATGAAATATTACAATAATAAATACAGAAGCAATCTCTTCTATTAGATGATCTATAAAGGAGAAAAGCTATTGCGAGCCCCAGTCACCCACACATCATTCAACCATATGCCTGAGGAGCTTTACAGCCACGAGCACACCAAATAACTAGGGGTAAAAATACCAACACAAAAGTCATATACTTCAAAGTTTGGCACTATTTACAGAAGTCTAACAGATGTTTCAAAAACTAATTTTACATTCTCATTTTAGGAAGAAAGATACCTGCTTGCAGAAGGCTTCCCAGCAAAAACAACTGCCTTCACTACACCACCAATTTATTCAATAAAACAATCTAAGCAGCACGCCTAAAGCCTCAAGAGAGCATATTAAAAAACTTTATATACAATAAGTTTATAATAAACCCTGCATCTTCCAAGCAAGTTTAACCAAATTGCCAGTTATTCTCTTTAGAGAAATCAGTGAGCTTTTTCAAGTTATCTTTGACTCATTTCTACAACAGTCATGACTATTCTCCCATCTCAAATTATAAACTGGTAAGGTCTTAAGCACAATAAAAACCTTTCATTAACTTCCCATGTCAACAGACCTTAAAGCTATGTCTGGAGTGGCGCAACGCAACCAGGAGCCTGGCTTTCACGATGAGGGCTACCCGAACACACACCTGCCTCCCGAACCGTTTCCAGGTCCTGAGCATTGATCCTCTCACAGCGGAAGGCACAGGAGGGACTGAGAGCTCCAGGGAAACTAGTCTGTGGGCACTCGACATCTGCTGTTGGGTCTTTTGCTCTCACTGTCCAACTGAACAAGGGAGTGATTCCAAAGTGGGCTCTGAAGTTGTAATAAAAATGTGAATCGCAGAAACTCACTGCCTTTAGAGCACGCTGGAGAAGCTTCGGGGCCTCCTGTAACTTGGAGCGCTGCGGAATTATGTTCCTGCTTTACACGCTTCGCATGTTCAGCGAGGCCACCACATTTCCCCAAGGGGCACATATTACTGGCTGACTTTTTCTTGTGTTTTCTGCATAACACCAAGCAATGAATGAACCTGTCACGTGGCATGTATTAGCTTATTCTAAGATTTAATACAGCAACTACATTAAACTGAAATAGAATACTACTTCAAAATAGAAAAAATCATTTAAATGTTAACTACATTTGTTATTTAGATAGACAGCACTGTTTAAATGAATTTACTAGGAATAATTACAGTCAGGAACAGGAAATATTTCCAGAACAAGAAGAGTAACAGTTAAGAAATTTAACAGTAGTTCTCTGCCTCCTGTTCTAAATATTGTATTATGCTTACGTTTAAGAAAATAGTATTATTTTGGTTTTGTTTAATTTAAATGAGGCTGTGCCTCATCAAATGCACAAGCCAAAAGTACCACTTCTGAATGTTCTTAACATACTGAATCCACAGGAGTATTTAAAAATTGCATTATCCTAACTGTTTCAACATATATAATTTATAACATGCCAGCTAATTTTCCTGCCAATGTTTCCAGAAGAGAGGGCTATCTCCAGAGAGTACCCAGGCTAATGCTCAGAATTGATACAGTCTTTCACTTCTCATTTACAACTTTCTTACTTAAAACAGCCCAGCAAGATACAATCTGTTCCACCATAACATGGTTAATAAGAAAACCAACTCTCTTCCCTCCAACACCTTAACCTGCTGCTAAGCTCCTTAAAGCTCTTTTGTAACAGCATGAGTTCACACAGCACCTGTACGGTAAGAGGATTCACTAGGTCAGCACGGACAGCTGTTTGCTGTCTGCCGAACTTCGGAACCTAAGTATTGCGAGGACCGATTTACTCTTGGCGGAAAAGAGGAATGGAGAAGTCTGTGGGAGAAGGCTGGGGGGACAAAAGGGATTTAAGTCTCTTTGGTGGTCATGAACAACTCATCCCAGTTTTATAACCGGATTTACAATGTTGCTTCTACTAAAATACAAACAATCACTTAGGAAGCGCAGAGGAATATTTACTATTTCTTCAGACAGTGGGAAGGGGAAAACACACATTAGTACAGGCTGAGAAACTGGAATAAGTCTATCTAATCTGTAGAGTGTTACACATTGCTTGCTTCATAGATTAACTTTATTGCCATTGTACTTTCTGCAATCCTCAAGCTGTCATGCTAAGGCAGCATCAAAAATCTGCCTTGAAGCCAAGAATACAGGCTATATGAAATCAATATTGACAAATTAGGGCTGGTCCCTATTTCTAAGGCTCAAGAGTGTACTGCTCAATTCCTGGTTCGTGTATCCTCAGGTCCATACGTCTGACCTTGCTGCACAAATCCTCTTTTTCCACTTTTGTCAAGTTCACTCAGGCTAAATAAGTAGACGGGAGGACAGAAGTAAGGTCTGTTCTATATAGTCAAAAAATTTTAAGAGAAAGTAATGGTTAACTGCAACATCATCTTATTTGTGTGAAAGGATTATATAGATCATCTGGACAGTGTTAACTACTCAGGTCATTAACTCCTTTACACTAAGTATAAAGCAGCTGGACTTGGTTAGTAAGCTGGCTTTGCAAGACCTATAACCATGTGTGCAGTTGGCGTGCCCGGGAGAGAAAGCATATATATTTTCATTTCCCCAAACAATTCCAATGGGCCAGGTATGACAAAACAACAACAAAATACTGCCCAGGTTGCTCCTGTCACTGAAAAAAAAACTTCTTGAATTCAAACAGCTGGATTGCTGAATTATATGCTGCTTTAGAAGCTGAAAAAGGTTTTCAAGCTTTTAAGTATATAATATGAAATATTCAAGTCTGCTAGTTAATTACATACTTTCCGAACAGAGAACCCTGCATCTATGCGGAGTCCTTGCTAAAATTTCACAAGCCTATTTATCTCTCTCCTTGAGGTGTCCCATTTTATAAATGAATAATATCCCAGAAGTCATCCATCAAAGTGTGCTGAAATAGCTATTTCAAGAATTTATAACAGCAAAGACATAACAGCCCACAAGAGCAGACATTTTGTACCATTTCTGTACTTTGAATGCACCGCAGTTTAAAAATTTGCTAATCTTAGCACTTTGTAGGCCAGCAGCTGAAACCCTCTGGGTGCCTGTTGCGAGCTACTTTGTACCGGGGCGGCGCAGAAGCCCATCAGCGAGGAACAGCGCAGCTCTTTCAGTTCAACAGCCGACACAAAAAGCAAGCCCACAAACGTTCCCAGCTCCTCCGACGCTTCAGCTAATCCAGCTCTGACCCGAGCCCCAGCGAAGGGACAGCTTAAACAAGCAGCCGTCCTCGGGCTGCTGCATTATCAAACATAAAAATAAAGGGCTGCAAAAGTGAGCAGTTCAAAGCAGCACCAGGCTGCCCCTATTTTAAGGCTGTATGAAACGACAGGATACAACATGAAACTCTCTCTAGAGCGCAGCTGTTCAATTTTATTTTGTAAAAAAGCTGCAATTCCGGGAGGCTCCTTACAGGGATCAAATGAAAGCAAACAGCTTTGGAGAAATCATGGTAAAGGCCTCTTCCAGCACTGACCATGGTCTCACCTAATCCCATCCACATCCTTCTGCGTGAAAAAAGGAAGCAGATGCTCAATACATCTTCACAGAAACTGCGAGCAACGAGAATGGCTCTCCTCTTCCCAGCAATGGCACCATGGCACATCACGTTCTCCAAATCTTCTGCCTCCTCCCACCAAGCACAGCAAGAGCTTACCAGAGCCCAGAGCTCGCGTTTGCCATGGGCAGGGCTCTTCCCGGCTGCTAGCCGGGCCTAACACTTTATTCTGCACCCCTGAGATGCCTAACACACCAAAGACAAACGTCTGAAACATGTACAGGGATTTCTCAGTCTTTCATCTCACATTAAATCACCCACATGGTCGACTTGCCACAGGCTGCGCCGCTCTTCAAAGTACTGTTGAAATCAGCTTGCAATTTGAAGTATGCAAAACTGCTGAAGTACAGAAGATGTGCTGGTACAGTTGTAAGACTTCTGGAAATACTTCAGAATTTTTTAGTACTAATTGTACAGCTTGTTTTCTCAATACTTTACCTAATAGTTCAATGTCAAGCTAGTTCCATGGTATGAAGCTACTCGTTGCTGTAAACCAAAAGACTTGTTTCCTTTAGTGCAATTTATAATGGATGCAAACATAAAAAGTAAAATGCCAAGATCTGGATGTTAAGCATTTTAGTATATTTTGAATTTAAGTCTACTTTTCAGCTGTGTTTGAGAAATCTTATATCTAACAAAATTAATGAAATTTACTTGCCAGGAAACACAGGTCACATATTAATTCCAATACTGCCAAAAACCCTCCAGTATTTACTTCATTTCAGGACGTAAATAAGTGAAGCCAAGAAGACACTGAACAAGCTGCTGGACATGTGGACAGAACCATATACTAAGTACTTAACTACTAGAAATAAACCACTTGTAATACTTTTTTGGATGTACTCCTAATAAGAAAAATAATTCCAAGTTACTAATGTAACAAGGATAACAGTGCAATTTCACATTTACTCAAATAGGTGAATATCATCGAAAAAATATTACCCTTTGACATTAACTTTCAGATTATCATGATTCTAGAATAGTGTAATAGGTCTTCAAAATTTTTAAAGCAAAATACTTATGCCTTCCACCTTCATTATAAAGAGGGAAAGATTTAATCCCACAAAGTAAATGTTGTTGCAACATTTATGTGCTATTTAATGTTTACATCTGACATACAGTCATATAAATTCAAGTATGAAGAATATCCTGACACTGATCCACAGAAACACCAATCCAGACACACTTCCTCCTCTTCAGCCCAATTTCATTTGCTCTTTCTAGTTCTCTTCATTTTGGGCAGGGTCTAAATCAAAAAGGTAATTACAAAACTTAAGTTTTCTGATGACACTCACCTTACATTGCTAAATGACAAACTCACCATTATCTTCATAGGAGTTAAATTTGTTATCTAAAATGTGCTTTAAACTCCAAAATCAGCTCATTTCTATTTGCAAGATTAATTGGTTCTGTGGTCCATCTATGGCCTATTCTGTGCTAAAAAGCAAGCATTAAAAATAGAAGATATTAATTTAATTATGTAACAAATCAGTAGTGACTGAACATTGCACAGAATATATTTCATCAAATCTTGGTCACGTTGCTTCACTCTGCCTAAGCGGAGAGATTCATCTAGACCAATCAATCTGGAAGAACATCATCTTGACAAAGATCCTTTTTATGAAGGAATTATGTCTTGTTATAGCAGAAGGCTTAGTAAACACATTTTGGAATCAGTTGTTCATGAATTTGCTACATGACTTTCAGCAAACTGCTGAAAGTCTACTTACTACCAATTTGGGTTTTGTTGCTTTTTTTTTTTTTTTTTTTTTAAGGAGGGGGTGAGTTAAGAGAAGAGGCTTAATTTCACTTTACATGTCAAAAATGTCCCCCAAAAAATGGTCTGAAAGGCACAAAAAAAATGAAAAGCATTATTTAGCTTCTTGCTGGTGCTAAAACAAATCATTTAGATATAATGAAATTGTCAATACACATTATACTACTGTATTTGTAAAGCAATATTTATTATCTTTAGTTACAAGATAGCTCCAAATTAATGTGCTCATTATTATGAAAACAGGCATTTCCATTTGATACTGCATTGCAATAACTACTAAGATTTAGATATGAAAATTTATTCAGTATTAGCTCTAATACGACAATTTCCTTCGCCTTAACACAAAATAGACATAATGTTACATTTAGGCTAATTTGTAAGTTACTTTAAAATAAGGGTCCAATCAACCAACAGAAGGGAAGATATTAAAGGCACATTAATACTGCCAACTGCAGTGTGCAGGGAGTATGAAAAACCAGGATGGGCAGTAGAAGCAGACAGCCACAGTGACATGGTCTTCACTGAAAAATGACATACTCTGCTAAAGAAAGTGCATGCAGAAGACCTCCAGTTGAAGGATGCTAACCAGAATGCTTTACAGAGACCTTCCCAGTGGCCCACAAGCACAGGCAAAGAGTAAGAGTAGTGAAGATGATGTATGTCGGCAGAGAGTGCTACACAACAGCTGCTCAGGCTGTCTCACCAGCTCCGCTCTCCAGGACTTTGGACCACTGCAACCTCAAGGTCAGAGAGCCAGCAGCCCTCGCAGAATATCTGTTTCAAGAAAGCCCAGACTTTATCGCAACAATTAATTCTCTGCCTCTCTCAACGTATGTAAAGTGTTACTTGAATATAGCAAAAAGTATTTCAAAATAAAAAGGTTCCAAAGATATGCCTAAAATTTTCAACGTAGCCAAAGGAAAATGAGGAATTTCAATTCCTTCTAGACATGAAACTAATAAAGCCAACCGATAATCACTTTAAACACTTCTCAAAGGATTCAGGCTGGGATTTCTAATCCTAATCACCTACTCTGTTTCAGCAGTAAGCACTGCATTACAGCAAGAAACTGATGCTGGTTTGTTCATTTGCTTAAAAATTTTCTGTTACTGTTTCTCTTTACTTTTTGATATTATGCAACAGACGCTCAATATCTCTTGCAAGTCTTATCCAATTAACTACATCTTATTAAAGGGTCATCTGCTGTAAACTTCAAAATCACTTTCCTATTCTCATCAGTCATTGAAAACATAGCTTCATCTCAAAATAACAGCAACTTCTCTGAGAGAAGAGCAATACATAAAAACCCCTATGCATTAGACAAATTACAGTTAGAAAGTTATTGCCAAAGTCATTTAAAGTGTGTGGTGTGGAAACACCACATCACTACGCAGAACTGACATAGCAATGACTTCCTCAGTTGTGGTTAAATGACCACTTTAATTTGACACACAGCACACTGCTTTTAAAAAGGGTGATCCCTGTCTGTTTGCTTCCATGTCTTGATGTTTATGCAGTCAAGGTTTAGTGGGAGGAGGGGGCTGTATTTTTTTTTGTTTGTTTGTTTTTTGGGAGACAAGGTAAGTTTTTAACTGGACCAGTTCCTTGAATTATTTCAACATGCACAAATATGAATGTTCAGGTAGCATGAGAAGAGAATGAAAGGCCTCAGCAGCAGCCTAGATATATGCTAGATTTATCCTAGATAAAACAGCCAGGTAATCATGACCGAAGTGAGCGTTGGAACTCAATCCATCTTGCACGCTGAAGTCAATGAGCCAAGAAGCTTTCCTCCTATCTCAATTTGTCTAGACGGCTTATAAAGATTTTAAAACATTTTTCAAGAGCAGAGAAGATTCCTAGAGTTTGAACTTCATTTTGAAATGCTCACCAAAATTAAGCCTAAATTTGAGTTCTTAGAAAGCGTAGTGGCTATTCTCATTATTAGTGCCTACACTCGTTACATTATAAGGAACCTTGACTATTAACACACTGAAAATAGTATTCAAAGATTTTCGACTGTATTATCATGATATATTAGTGCAGTTTTTCTTGGCCTACTGAAGCAGAAATATATACAGTATTTCCTAGTTTATTATGAGCAGTTTTCTCATGTTATGGAAAGGTAAGTACTATGTTCTATACCATGCTTTTACTCAAAGCAATATATTTGTCTAAACAATAAACTAGGTATAAATAGCATAAACATTTACCTCAGAATATTGCTTAGAACGGGCCAAGAATTTTCAAGTATCAATAAGGAATTGGAATTCAATAAACCATTACTCAAAGAGGAGAGAGATGGCAGAGGTGAGGGAAGGGCAAGAGAAGGTAAAGAGCATTCTGCCAAAGCTTTGCCATTCCCACTCACTGCTACCCGCTTTTCTGTGAAACACGCACAAAGGGTCTACAGTCTAAAACTGATGTAAGTTAATTCCTGCAATTATTGTCTTTTCAGACCATTTTTCCTCAAGGTTTTACTATATGATGCACTAAGGGGATCACACAGTCCACCAAAAAAATTCAAGCTTTCTGTAAGTGCCATCTGAAAATCTGTAACTTGATAAGGAAAACAAGAACCAAAAATTTACAGTGGACAGATTTTAAAAGCGCAGGTAACTAACATGTAAAATAAGAAATCTCTCTATTTTTCATGTACGTTAAAAACATTAAGCAAAACTATAGAAGTATTTCTTAAAAAGAAATCCCCCAAGTCTTTGCCTTTGAAGTTTAAAGATTTTCTCACTTAAACACTAAGCAATCACTATTTTCCCCCACTAACCTAACTGTCCCCCTTCTTACATACAGCACAACAATGCAATTAAGCCTTTTTATAATATGCACTGAATATCATTATAAATTAGTCTTTTACAGTCTCCACAACACTTAAGTATATCTGGGATGCTGTATTATTCAAAAGAATACTACAAATGTTAGTATATCCATGAACTTTAAAAGACAAGTTATTGCTAGAGATAAGAGTATAAATTCACTCCAGTAGATACCTGGACAAGTCAAATAGGTCTATTTTATTTTTCGCCAGGAAGGAGAAAGCGTAGACCAAAAAATGTAAGTGTCATTAGACTCTCTGCTTAAGCCTCATACTCCTCTAACACTCCAGTAAGCTGGGGAAAAAAAAAAAAAAAAAAAAAAAAAACAACCACCCAGACGCTGAGCCTGGCATCCAGCCCCAGAATGACATCTGGGAGCAGTTAGTCACGAGCTCGCTAATGCCGGAGACTGGGAGCTGCACCCCGCCGCGCCGACCAGGTGCCCCATTTCCCAGTCACGCCAACCCGGGAGTGAATCCGCATGCGGGCAATCGCAGAACGGGGAATGCAAGAAAACACATAAAAGCACAGCACAGGAACATACACAGGCAAGACAGCGTAGTTTTCCTGAGCATATATATGGATATCCATAATAAAGCACTTTAACAGGACCAAGACTGCTTTGTAGCGTTGTCAAGCCCATGCAGTGCTGATGGAAAGCAGAGAAAACGGAGAACAGATAACAACACCTCAAGGTTTACTCAGTGGAGTACACCATCCAGAAAGCCTATGGCAAGTCGTCTCACTTAAATGCTTTCTCCAGTCCTACAATCTATGTTTATGCATCTCTCACTTCCTGAGCCAGGCCTAATCCAGACACATTTAATGTTGTCTTAAGACCTAACTGACCAAAGTCTGGACTTGGTAATGTTTCCTCTTAGACCTCCATAATTAGTCTGGAGCAAGATTTAAAACCAAAACAAAGCAAAACAGAAAAAAATAAAAAACCACCACCACAACATTTGCACTTGCAAGATCTGGAGTTAGTGTCTTTTTACTCAATAGCCTGAATAAAACAGTTTTATATAATACAGCTCATTCATTACATCACACCCACACTTCTCAAATACTATTTAATATTTCTGATTGTGCACATTCCTTCACTGCAGCCAAAAATAGTTTTTATTTCAATCATTTTATGCCTTTCTAATGCTGCACACTGCAGGGTGCTTTAAACTCTTCACAAACTGAGTAAAATAATGCAATAGAACTGTAAGAAAGCAAGTGATTTATGTAAAATTGCATGTTCTCTCTGTAAACAATGTGAAATCTTTACAGAAGTGGATGGAAAATAAAAAGTTCCAGTAGACTCCAACTAGCATGAGAACAGATGAATTCTAAATGAATTATGCTGCAGTGGTATAATAAATATAGAGTTAACTTCAGGCTCTGAAGTTTGAAAAATTCAATCCTACATACAATACACCATAATACATCAATCTACCACATAAGAAATCAAACTTCCAATAATAACTAAATGCAACATAAATTTTCAGTGTGGCAGGAACTTTGCTTTGAAGCTGTAATGATTAACTTGCAAATAAGACATTCATAAATTCAACATAGTTGTTAAAATGGGACAAAACTCTCTCTTAGACAAATGGACAGGAGAAAGAGAGGAAAAGTGTTCACAAAGCACTCCAGCTAGAGTCTCTCCACAGAGATCTCCATAAAGATTCTTTAGAAAATTCTTTCCTTAATTAGTTAGGACAAAAACATCTCCCCAGACTTTGATGGCAAACCTCCAACAACTGCAGTCTACATGGTATCACTGCAGCAAAGACGCTCCTGTGCCACAGGCTGTTCGCATCCAATGGACAGGAAAACAAACCAAGCAACATCAGCCTGTGAAGTTCTCCACCGACGAAAGGGTCATTAGATTGTAGTGTCACATCTACTTCACATGGGCATAAACCAGCGCCACTGCTTAAAACGTTTCTACCTGCCCCACTCTTCAGGCGCTTATTTCTGCGCCTGCACTAGGCCCCTCTTTTTGCTAGCATTCGTAATTGAGTGACGACAAGAAAACTTATTTAGGATAATATATATATATATATATATATATATGTCTCTCTCTCTCTCTCTCTATATATATATATATGTATATATACACACACACATATATATCCCAGAAAAATACAAAGAGGTATTGCAGTTTTTCAAACTAACTTAAGAATTTATATATAAAATAATAGCTTTCATGTAAGGCTTCACAGCAGCTCAAGCTGATCTAAATCAGCATTACCACTGCCACTGTTCTCTGTCCCACGTTCCCAAACCCAAGATCAACCCCCCTCTTTGTGACATTATTAGCACTTTTTCTATTACTTGCTGATGTAGCAAAAAGACTTACTGCACAAAGAAAAAAAAAAGGTTCAGCGTGCAGACAGGTAGCCAAGCAATCGCGTGACCTGCGGCTGCAGAGCAAGACGGGGCAGGACCGCTATACTTCTGACGTGGAGCAGTTTACCTGGGTTGCAGAATAGCACTGGAGCCTTCAGCCACAAAGGCTGAGCATCTTTACAACTCACATCAGACAGCTAGGAAAATCTGAATTTCAGGTTTTGTCCCCTTTCCCCAGCCATCTGCTACTCCCTTATTTTAACAATACATACACACTAATAAAGCAGTACATTTTGCATTGAAATATTAATAGCTAAATTTTAAGAAGAAACACAAAGACTGTCTCTGAGCTACATTAAATGTGATTGGTGAGACAACTGCTACAATTGAGGCACCAATCGACACATTTTTTCCAAAACTCACAAACTGGATAAAACTCGTTAAAAACAGATTTATGAAAGTGACTCAGAATTTGGAATAAATTGAGGGTGAGCAAAAAAAAAAGAAAAGGAAGAAGAAAATAATGCGTTCTGTTATGTCCAGGGCTGGCAAGATGCGTTGAATCTGCTGAGGATATAGTCCTGGCTTCAATACCTTCTTATTTCAATACCTTCTTATTTCTTGCTCTGGCTTCACTGCCTTACAGCACAACTCCAGAACAAAGAGGAGGTTTTAGATTTTATTTTCCTTCTTCCTGGACACAACTCAGCTAAGTGACAGCTGACATTGATAATAATAATAATAACAGTAATAAAAGTATTACCAAGTATTACTGTAAGCAGAAGTGTATAGTTAGTTTCCATAATGTATAATAGCACCTCATTCTTATGACAGAATTTTGTATTCCTGTATAATTGATTTTTGAGGAGATATTATTTCGTAATTGCTTTAAGCTTTGTGAAAATCTCACAGAAATAGTGAAAGTTTTTTTTAAAAAGACTACTGCTGTATTGTGTGAGCTGATGTTTCATGCATATCTGTTTGCAAGGGAAAACAAAACATTATTACGATCTTTTAGAAGGACAGAATGTTTTAGTATGGATTTTACATCCATTCACAGAGACATGAATTGAGTAAATCCATTAACAAATACATGGAGTTCCACGAGTTCAATTGTGTTAATTAGTCATATTTCAGCTTTAAATGACTCTCTACTCTAAAGAAAGAGATTATGTCTTCCTGCTTTATTACCCAATTGGAATTTAAGTCAATCTACTAAAGTTTATCTGCTTCAATGGAAGCTCAAAATAACCCATTAAAGGAATATGCAGATCTCTGAGCCTTTTTTTTTTTTTAATACTTTAATCTAATAAGAACATATCACATTACTAAGAAACTGTGGCTGAATCTATTATTCAGCTCTTTAGTTCTTTCATAATTTCACTTTTGCCATCTTGAGTAACATAAATTAAATTAAAGGCAAGATGCTTAGAGCAACTTCAGGTTACAGTACAAACGTCCACTCCAACTTATAATGTTTCGTAGAGTAAGGAAGGCGTTTTGAGGAACACAACACATCCTGAATTGTCTCCTTCAGAACAGGAGGGAACACGCTGCTTCCTGAAAAACTGTCGCTGTATCTACTTAAGAGATCTCCTCCATGGTGCATCAAAACGTTACCAGCTTCCCAAAATCCTAACAGCAAAGATGAACGGCCTTTCAGCCACACTGTTAAACACAGCTGCATCATGAAATTCATCCAGTGATGCTATTAACAGATTTGATAAATATAAAGCACATTTAACAGAAGGCATATGGAAGAATATTGATTAGACTACGGACTACTGAAATAAAACTCACCTGCTATGGTTTTGCTCCCTTCAAAAGAGACAATAAATCACGGAACATTACGGAGACACAAAAAAAAGCATGCTGATGTTTATTCATTAGTGCCAAATAAGGTAGCATGAATTTTCTAGAATGGTTAATAAAAGCAAGCAATGCTTTTCTTGCAGAGATCTATACTTTTAAAAAAAACTACATGGATCAAAATACTGGCTCTTTTACACTTGATATCATCTAATTAATCACTCAATATAAGCAGAACACAAAAAAGAGAGAGAGATTTTTTAAAAAATAAGTGATTGAGACTTTATCCATGTAACAGTCTATCTTTGGCATTAATTAGTTCGAAGTTTTGGAGTAAGATAAATCAAAACCAGATGAACTTCCATTATACTTGTGGTGTATTGATAATAGCAGGCACATGCATTCTGATATGTCATGGTGTGAATTCTAGCTTTTCTCAGGAGCTTTTGTACGATACAGATTGGCCTCCTATGCTTATGCTAGCCTCTGTATTTCAAGATCTTACATGGGAGGTTTTGTTAACCTTTTTCCTGAAACTAGCTGCAGTAAAAGAAGAAAAAAAAAACAAACAAACAAACAAACAAAAACAACTTCATGCCATCTTTTTAAAGCAAAAAAAAAAATTCCTTCTTCAGGACAGTTATTCTATTTGATAGACGAATTACTAAAACCTCAGCATACTCAAATGACTATCAGTCTTTTTAGTAAATGTCTCCTCTTGGGCATATTTCGGTCATTTAAATTCCATTTTCAGTAATCCTGTGCATGTTCATCTTTCTGTTAGTGAGGAATTTACCATAAAATTTGTTCACATGATGTCTTTCACTTACATAGGGCTTATACTGATGCTAATATCCCCAGTTTCCTCCAAATACTAAGTCAGCAGAGACCATCTGGTTGTTAAATGGACACTACCATTCACACAAATACCCAGATCTTCCTTCATTTTTGTTGAGCAGCTCATCACTTCTCGTTTCTCCTCTAGCTTTACAGTTAACTTTCCTTTGTAAATACAAAACTTATCCTTCTTCCTGACAGAGGTATTGTGATTCATCAAGTTACAGTGGGGGAGGTGATTATCTTGGGTTTCCTGATTATTACAGGTTTATAAATTAACACCCATGGGATTAATCTCACCTACATGTTTAGACATTTAACATTCATACCTGCTCAAGCTCATTGCTTTATAATCAATGGATGGAAATAGGCACCTCTTTTAAAAGAGGTGCTTTATCTCTTTCTAATGTGAATGTCTGCATCGTATGGAAAAATCTCCTATTAGAAAAGATGGATACTACTTTACTAAACATACACTTTCAGATTAGATTAACCATATCTCAGGAGAGCCCATTTCTCTCTATGGGCTATAAAGGGACATCTCTTTCACAGTTTAAAATATACACTGTGAGCATTTAAATGAGAATGGATTAAGCTCATCCTACATGTTGGCTAAGGCAAAATGAGGTTTAAAATAATGAGATAATCTGTGTATGCTTTATGCTTAGAGCAAGCTATTGCTGCCTGGCTGAAGCCAGCACATCTTGCTTGTGTGCCTGAGCACGTTGCATCGAATAATGAAAATTCCCTGTGTTAGTGTGACCAAACCGGAACAAATGTATTGCTTTAATTTCCCACTAGTAGGACACTTAAGGAAGATTTTTTTCCTCCTGTGTCTTAGTGCATAGTGAGCGCTTAAATTTTTGATCACACCAGCTTTTATGTCTCACAGCATATGCAGTAAATGTAGCAAAAAAACCTCATTTAGGACCAAGTAGCATCTGTGTAAGGACTGTCAAAATAAAGTCCCCCCAAAACAGAGCACATTGACCTTCATCATTTTCAGTTCATTCCTTCCCATTTTGGACCAATTTCTGGACATGTTATGCAAAGGACAGGAAGGAATGAAAGGAAGAAGAAATAGACGTAAACTCCCCAGTGGCTGTTAGTGTGTCTAGAATCATTCAATGACCTAGAAGAGAGGCAATTAAGATTAGTATCTGACAGGAAAAAATATGCTTTAGCTTTCCTTGACTGCAAACTTTCTGACATTAAGTTTCGTAACTGAAACTGAAATCACTGAATTTCATGCAAAGCAGTTATGTTCCACATTCTTTGGGATTACATGAAGCCCTTATTACTAGCTTCAGTATGACCCACAGGAAACCTCTGTTCACTTAGATGTTAGTCTTCAGGACTCCAAAGATATTTTTGGTTCTTGGCTACTAGATGAGGTAGCAGCTGCCGTTTATGAATCTTCTTACTACTTTTTAGAATTAATAAACTAAGTTACAATGAACAAGCTAAATGGTTCTATTTACATCTACAGTCTATCAGCATTAAGATTTTTATGTTACGGAAAAGTTTAACTGATAATTTTCCAATTTGTCCAACCTTACAAATGATTTTTTGATGACAAAATTAGCTGTGCTCTGACAGCATGCTTTGCATAAAAATGCCAATATGAAAATAAAATGGGGTCAGAGACTGTGCTACAGCGTTTGCTGGTATTGTTTTTTAAGTAGACAATTAACACACATTCTCTGTGTATGGCCTGCCAAATGCTTACATGTAGCCAGTAGCTACAAGGCTTAGCAATGTAATTTTTAGATTAATTAGTAAAGAATTTGAATCTCAAAGTAAAATCTGTGTTCATATGATAGGTCTTACGGCAGGGAATCTGTCCCTCAAATGATGCAATGTATTGGGTAGATGCATAATTTCATGATTTTATGATTAAAAGAGCCTAAGAGGCTTTTGGACAGTGTGCTGCATCAAATTTACACTGCTACATCAGTGAGCACCAGAAGCCAAAAAGTATTAGTAGATTTAGCAGATTTAAGCAAGGATGCAATTCACTGATTACTTCTTGCTAATGAATTTTGTTCTAATAATTTAAAATGTCAAAGTATGGTTTGTATCAAGAATGCAATAAAGAGGTATGGTATACACCGTACACCACGCGCCACCTTCGGAATGCTTCCATAGCTATGGAATTTTCAGAGTTTGAATATTAGTATTGCTGCCTGTTTCTATGCAGTAGAAAACAAAAGTTTTCAAGGGAATCTGCTTAAATGAGTCAAGTATCTTTGTTCAGGTGTAATTAAAATTTTATTTTAAAATACAAATATTTAAGTATTTAACATAATGGTCACAAAGCCATCACTTAATAGAAGTTAAAAAGGTATTTCCAGATCATGGGCAGGCTTTGTTAGGTCAGGGGATAATACTACTGTCCTCTCTCTCACCTTGCGATGCTTTGCAGCATTGCAGTAGGGCAGGAAAAAAAAAAAAAATGCAGTTTAGCGCTTATTTGCGTACAGAAGACTATGCATGTGAGTTGAATTTTAAAATGACTTGGAAACATTTGAAGCAATGGACATTTCTGTTGAGTTGAGCAGACAGATTCCAGTGGTGTGCCATCTTCATCATTAGTTTAGTACAATATGTGAAGTTGCTGTGACAGGTACAGCCATGAAAGACAAATAAAAGCTTCTCGAGCTGGAAGTCCCTTATTATCCAAGGAAAGCCTTGAGCAAAATTGGGGCAGTTTCTTTTTTTCTTTTCTTTTTTTTTTTTTTTGTTATTTTCTTTAGGAGTTTGGAGTTTCAAATTTATGCTATTACTAAAAAGATAATAAATGACCTTTTCTATTACACACATTGCAATATTTTAAAGAAGTAATATTCAAATGTTCTGAAATATTAAAAGCATTTCAGAGCAAAAAACCCTCAAGCAGACTTTGGAATCTTGGTGTTTCCTGCAAAACTATACGGAAACAAATAATCTGAGTGATAAACACTTTCTTACTCTATTTTTTTAATATTTATCTCTAACTGATGATCATGCCTAATTTTGAAAATGAAGTAATGTAGGTGGCATGCATCACATGACACTTCCAAGATAGACCCTGTGCACCATAACAGTCTTCACACTTTTTCTTTATTCTTTCGACCTTGGGTCCTATCTTTCCTCTTCATATATTTGATTTTTTCTATATGTAGGTTATGGCCTACTAATACTAACTAACTTTTGATATATTTTGTTCTCAGCTGAATTAGAGTACTGTGCTGCTGTGGTATGGCAAGAAAGAAAAGCAAATTTCCTTCTGACAGTAGTGGAAAGGCTTGTTTGATTATGAAGATATAGTTGTTAAAACTGGAATCACATTACAGGAAACTTTTTCTAGCTTGGACTTAAGAAATTTAAACATGTATTTTGCTATCAGATTATCTTAATTCAGGAAAAATGTGGATATATGGTGAGCTCTGACATTATACTACTATACCTGAATGTTTCCCAAGCTGAACTTAATATCATGGTAACTTGCAAATGTTTTTTATAAATATTAGTTAACATTTTTTTGCCCTTAACAGAAATGTGCATATAAGAATTAAAGTAAAATTCTAGTGGTTTGTTACTGAGTTGTAGCAGTTAACTTGAAGACTGAATTTTTTAGTTTAGCACTTGTGAAGATCCTTGTTTTCCTACTGGTTTTGCATTTAGAGATTAATGTTGGAATCCAAGGCCCTTAGAAGTTGCTAGGTGACTGAACAAAGAAAATCTAACCAAATAAGAAAAGCACTTCTTGAGGATGAACTGAAACGGGAAGCAACCACTATTTGTTCACCACACAGCTGCTTTAGCATGAATAAAGCAAGCTTCAAATTAAATCAGAAGTGTTTATTTGAAAACTAAATTCTTCCTTTACTTCTTTTGGTATAGCCTTTGAACGATTTAACTAAAAAGTGAAAACATAGTATTAAGGGATTTGAGAACTTACACCTATGTAAGTCAGTTTCTTATAGAAAGAAGTTATGTTGCCCTGAAAACCTACGTATGCAGTTACCTGCCAACATGTAACTCACCTTGCACGCGAGCTCAAGCATACCACTTCTGGCATGTATTTGCCTCATTTGTGTGTTTAATAACCTGACTCTAGCTAAATTAGACTGAGAGGGAAATCAAGACAGAGACACAGCTACAGAATACAAATCTGAAAAACAAAGTAGGAAGAAACAACAGAAAAGTGGTAGTCGAAAGCTACCCTTAGCACTCAGCTCTGTGGTGTTGCTCTTGGGTAGGGTACTTTGATTCGGCTTGCTGTCTTCCGCTTCAGTCAGAAGACCCCTCAGGACAGAGGAAAAGGTCCAGAAGCATTAAGATAATTTCCAGATCCTTTTGCGAGGTGATGCACAAACCACCTAAAACACTGTTCTACCATGTCAAGCGACAGTACACTTTGGGGGAAGAAAACTGACAATCTTGGTAACAGCAATGCTGTACACACGAAACCAACTTTTTATGGTCCCTGCCTTTAATTCCATACATGTGCAGAAACACTCTTGGCACGTTTCAATGCAACTTTCAACCAAAAATTTCTCCAGAAAGCTTCAACACCTTGGACTAAACATTATTTTTAGCTGCAGACAGACCTGAGACACATTTCTTAAACACCTTTAAAACATTGTTACAAGTTAAAATGACATTTTTTACATCTTTCAGATACCAGTCTTGATTTCAGTCTAAGATGAGGTTCAAATGGAGACATTCAGACACTTCTTACTTATATACACTAGAACTTGAAACTCTGTTCTGAAAATAATACGAAATAGTTCCCTACAACAGCACATTTCAAATGTCTGTGAGGTTTAACCTTTCATCCTGAATTGTTTTTGTTGTCATATCATCCTTAGTTTCCAAGGTAGCAGGAGTAAACATGAATGGAGTACGGAGCCAATCTTAGGCATTTTGTAGGGACTTGCGCTCTTCCTCTAACTCCAATCTGTTCTTTTGTGCAAAAATATCAGAGCTGAATTCACACAATACTGGGATACAAAAGTCTCTTTAAAAAGTAATGGAAGGTATTTCAACCTCTCCTAGATGTTAGCTAAATCAAAGTCAATGAATTAGAGGAACAAAATCAAAATAGAAGGAGCTATAGAACTAATGGCTCAAAATTTACAAAGAATAATATTGTGAAAAGTTCCATCCAGGAAACCACTTATATTCTTCAGCCTTATGAAAGTTCAGTGGTGACAGTCCTACAAACACAATTCACTGTATAAATCCCACTGCTTCGCCCAATATTCTGAGACATCACTTGCATCTGAATTCTCCTTACTGGCAGAGTATCTGCTGCTTCCTGCCAGCTTCGAACAACCAACCCACTAGCTCTACATATGACAAAGAAAACTGGGGCAAACATTCAAATTTGACAGCTTGTTGGAGAAGGGTAGAGGAAATCAATTAAAAGACATAGGCAAATATCTTCTCCTCCTCCTCCTCCTCCATCATTAGGAAGAGCCATGCCACACTGTACATTATGGCAACTGCCACAGTTAGTCAGCTGGCACCAAAAAGCAAGGCTGAAAGGTTACTGCAAATAACGCTCCTGACCCTGCCTAGATAGATTACTTTCAACAAAAACAAAATGTTAATACAGCTCTAATTTGTCTGCCAACAGTGTTCTTTTGAAACTGGAACTTAGAGAAAGAAAATCTTGTGCAGGGAGGCAGACAAATAACAGGATTGCAAACATACAGTCACCCGGTTTCACTATTAAGTGGATTAAAAAGTTAAAATTTGAACTCATCTTGTACATAGCCTTTAAAAACTGCAGTAAGCAAGACAGTGCAGAGATATCTTCAAACATTTTACATTTCTACCTTCAGATTTTAGCCTTTCTGCAGATTGGAAACAATGCATATCAACACTCACCTAGCATATCAAGTCTGAATCTATAAAGAAAAGGCACTATCAGGAAAAGGGAGGAGGGGAGAGAGGGAGGAGAAAAATGTGCTGATTTCTGCACACTACATGGAGACATTTCTCTGTTCTAAATTCCTGCCTTCACGCAGAGCTGCAGATGGGGGTACACGAGTCTCTGTAAGAACCAATCTCAGTTCCACTTGTCTGACAGTTAGGATAGTATTTATTCAAAATGGTCATATATGGCACAATGCAAAATATTCACTTTCTGGACAGCAAATACTTCAGAAGAGCAAACTTAAAAGCAGTCAAGTGTATTCTGTTTTGATTTGTTTTTCATTTGTTTGTTTTACTGTCTGTGTACGCTAATGCACAGCAATAAAAGCAGTAATTTTAAGAGTCCCACTCCAAATTCTCAGGTATGAGTTCTGTTCTCAGTTTCATACTTGAACACGCTGAGATTCAGATCCTAACTTTTTCTAAAGACCTAACACACCTAATACCATAACATTGTCCAGTCTATTCTTACACTATATTTGCTCTCACTTCCTGAATTTACTTGGTCCACTGGCTAGTTGGAATGAGCAACTACCTCCTCCTCTTGTTAGCCCGGGGGCTGCTAACTTAAGACTGACAGAAGAGAATCCTGTGAAGCACAACAGTAACACACAGTGCTGCAACGATTAGATCTCAGCTCAGGACAATCTCCAAACAAAGTCACTGTCTTCTCCATTCCCAAATCCAATTTAAAAGTTGCCCTTCATTACTTTTAAAGTTCCTTTTCCCAGCAGTGGGATGTTCCCCACCCTTGGACACATCCTTCATCTGACACTATCCCCATCTTTCCCACAATGTTCTCATGGTTGGGAAATGCATCTTTCCTAAAATTTCCATAGTGAACTACCTTATATTGTCTATGCCTTCTACAACATAATTTAAAACACATTGCTCACTTCCCTTTTTCCTCCTAATTTGATTTAGGACTGAAAACTCTTATTTAAAAGATAATATTGTAATATTATTTTTTTCTATATTTAACTGTGAAAACATGTTGACATACTGCTTGAAAAACATAATGCAAAATTAAATTATTCTGTGTAATGATGTAATACCTTCAAATTTCTTCTGAAATCAGAAATATTTCTAAAAATACCCAAGATTTCCATGTATATGTTGTACTTACATAAATTAACTCTGGATATGGTTTTTAAAAAACTGTACAGCCTGAAATGATAACCGTTTTCCCCCACTTTATTTAGTCAAAATATTTAGTATGTGCTGCCTCAAAAATCAGAATCAGTAAACACCAAAGAAAGCCAATTCAATAAAATTAAAATATTTAATATTGACTTTTCACATTAATATGGACAATCCCAACAGCATATGCTTTGCTTAATAATAACAAGAAATCCTAAGTAGGTCTGTTTAAAATATTCAGATAAGGTTTTGTTACATATTTATTTAGAGCTAGACCATACGACCAGCTTAGCTTTACCAAACTACCTAATTAGCCATCTGCTTCTTGAAATTTTTAAATATATGTATTATATAGCTATACAAAAGGATATTTTATCTTCCCATGTATTCTTCTCTTGCAATATGGAAGTGCATGACCAATGAAGTCTTCTCTGCTGAACAGCAACATATTCCAGAGACAAAAAAATTCTGTCCTGGTTTCATACTACACCAAAATAAAGGCGCATATACACGGCTGCTGTGAAACGTGATGTGAACATCCCAAATAATTTGCAACTATTTATTGAAAGCCAGGAAGTAATATCAAAACTGCAGCAATGCATGGTCTTTTGCCCAATACATTATGTCCACATGCAGTGGCCTACTGCTTTCACTTAACCCTTCACTGTAACACTTACTTACTTCTGGATTCTTGCTCTCAACACAGAAGACTCAGAGCACTTGGGATGCAAGGAATAGTAAAGCATTCTAACTAAATGTAGTCAATTAATATAGGTAATATCTTAAGTATTTTCTGCCCTCCCCCCTTTTTTTTTCTAGTTGTAGCAGTATTTGGAGGAGCAAAGACTTATCTAAAACCTGAAGTTTCTCTTTCCATTTTGCTGCTGACTGATCTCTTAACCAGCAAAGGACCATTAGAGCTCAGCTAAACCAGCATGACAATCCTAATGCTATTAAGCAGACAATCCAATTAAGCCATTTCCAAGTAGTGTTTGTCATTAAAGAAAGCTGTAAGTGAACAGCAAGCATATCCATACCTGAAACTCAACAATGAATTTTCTAGAAATAGTTCTGCCAAGGCTTTTAGCTCAAGATAATAAGAAACAAGAGGATATAATTTCAGAGTATTTGTATTTTTAATGGTGAGTATTTGTACTTCATGATAAATAAATAAATTTTCTTGATTTACACCATGCAGTTGAGTCACAATCAACATGCAGTAAGAATCTGCTGACAATTATACATGTAACTTGCTTTGCCAAAATTCTACTAATGTTTTTAATGCCAATGAATACCATCCTCTAGTATTCCTAACTCCAATGTTAGCTTCAATTACATTTCCAGTAATCATTATTTCCACTCAGATCATGACAGTTTCTACTCTGCTTCCTAAGAATACTGGTTTTTTTAGATTTTAAAATTTCAAAAGCGAAACTAAAAGGAGTAGACTTTTCTGAGCTACTACTCTGTTAACAGAGTCAAAGTTTATCATTGCAGAGAACAGCAGAAGTCACATCAACATATATTTTTAAAATAAAATACTTTGTATCTAGAGTTGCTTATACGTAATAAAAGAGAAAGGGAGGAACTGGAAAGAGAAAAGACATGCAAACATGAACAAAATCATCTGCTAGGCAATGGGTAATCATTTCTTCATTACCAATCAATCCTAAAAAGGGGTAGTTCAAACGTACTAAAAGAGAGGTCTTCCAAAAGCAAGTATTGACGGATCAATCAGCTGATATAGCTGGTGATTGACAGCTAATACGTATGCCAATAAATTTAACATGCACTGATATCAATAATTTAACATTAAAACATGATAAATATTAATAGAGACATAATCGAGCTCATTATAAATTTCCCACACTATGATATGCAAGAAGGACACAAGAAGGAACTATTCCAGCCAAACTAACTAATGGCACAGAATTGGTGCTCACCCAGGATAAGTAATTCTGTGAGACATGATTCTGCAAATACAAGCCTATTCCAATTGCAAGCATACAGAAACCAAAGTAGAACTAAAAGTAAAGAGAAGGTAAGTTAGATGACAACATGGATAATAGCACTTACTATTTGTCAATGGAAATCTTCGTGTACAGTCATTAGCGATGCTTATTTAGAGACTGTAGTATTTTCCTTAATGCTAACCCTATGCACACACCCTCGGTAAATCAAAAGCGTTAAAAGTGGTTGGCTTAAAAAAGAAGTACGCTAAAAAGTAAGAAGTAACTGTCATACTTTAACAGATACCTGCATCTAAGTGTTGCATACTATGTCAAACCACTAAGAATGCCATTTCATGTTGTCTTAAGTCTGCTCAGTACTTATAGGTAATTTGTGCAAATTACATATATTCATTGCAAAATAAACTAATAAAGAGTTGGTGAAGAAAATGAGGAATTTCATTCTGTCAATTAAAAAAAAAAAAAGAAGAAAATTTAAATCACAGATAGATTTTCAGCATCAAGACAGAAAGATACATAAATTGTCTTAAGTGCCTCCTACCTGGAAAATGTGAACAATAGTTTCATTATTTATCATTTCTGTTAATTTCAGCTGCAGTATATTGCTTCAAGCTTGTATTTAAGAGACAGAAAGAATGTGCATCTAGTTTCAAGCAAAAAAATTATTTTGCAAAATGCAGTCTTACTGACTACTTAGGTCAAAAAAATCCCAATTGATACTGTGCAATATGGAAGTCACAGGTGAGTGGTTTCAATGAAGGTATTCAAAAAAAATGGTAAGAAAGAAGGGAGAACAAATGATTTAACAGAATCTTGACACATCTCCAAAAACAGAACATACACAAAAAGCTGGTCTTCTGTTCAGCGTGTATTGGCAAATTCCACAGTTTCCAGGGGGTAAAAGAGTGGAAAATTGGAAAAAAAAAAACAAACAAAAAAAAGTTTTTATCATGAATCTATATATTTTTAAAGGATTCAAAGACAGATATTTTGATCCCAAATATTAAGCCATGAGTCACCGGGCTTACTAGCAGCTAGCTCCTTTGTCTTCTGTAATTCATGCATTGTAGGAAAGATAAATTACACTCCTGAATGCAAGGACTTCTGTGCCCTGGAACAAGAAAAGTGAAATCTACTGTATGAGTAAACAGCTAAAAGGAATGTTTTCATAACACAGTATGAGAAATGCTGTATATAAAAACAGTCTGGAGAAATACGGGTACAGCTATAAAAGCAGCTTACAGAGTTTATGTCATATTTTAAATGAAACAGCAACTTAAATCTCCAGTTTATCTCAATAGGCCAGTTATAATATTTTTTGCTCAACTTTATAGAAAACAATGACAGTTAAGTAAAAAGAAATGCTACCATAAACTTCTTCATTGGGATAATACAGAAAGACTACAGTGAGTATTTGCATAAAATTTTCAAATAATCAAATTCTGAGTATAAACAAATAGTTCGGCAGTTTTATAACAATTCTGACAGTATGTGATAGTTTGCTTATATTATCTGCTACAGAACATTTTCTTTTGTATTAAAAAAAGAATGTAGTAGTTTTTAGTTAGTCCCCACCATTTAACTTCTATTAGAAATAAGTAACTGAAGGGTATCATGTTCTTCTCAACAACTCAGTAAAATTTAATCACTAGGCCAACATTAAAAAAAAAAAATACAGTTCTTAATTGTCACTCAGACTAAGACTGCAACAAAAGCAAGGCAGAGGGGTGGAGGAAGACATACTCTCCAGAAGACACACACTCTCCAGAACATTGCACAAAGCACTACCGATAAACATTTCAACATTTTATTATTTGAGCCAAATACAGAAATAATATTTTTAAAAGAAAAAAATGAAAATGTCAGGGAAAGAAAGGAGAACATGAGGAATTTGAATTAGCTTCTAAAGTTCTTTTTGTAGATAAAGAAACAGCATTAGGAAATAACATTTATTTCTTGACTCTCTCAGGACTAAACCTCATATATTTGCAGACCACCCAAGGAAATGGGCAATACAAAGGACTGAAATAGATGAACTTCCTCCAAGCTATGGAGCAACAGAAAAACAGATATCTGCACCTAGAACTAACTTCTATAGTTCAATCCACAGTACCATCAATACTCCTCACCATCAGCCTAATCTTTCTGAATGGGAAATATCAGGATAAAATTTGGGCCAGTCTCTGCCAGGCACACAAGAAAGACAGCACTGGTTGTGCACAAGTTGCAAAAAGGGAAACTCTAACTAGATATTGGGAAAAATATTTTCACAATGAAAATAATGAAAAGTGGTCAGACACTGGAAAAGAGAGAGCCCCTTGTGCAGAGAGGCTGTGGAAGCTCTCTCCTTGGGCATATTCAAGACCCAACTGGATTTCACCCTGAGCAACTGATCTCTCTTTGAAGTCGGATCTAAGTTGTATCTAAGAGCTTGGCCCTGCTTTGAGCAGGGGGCTAGATCAGATGACTTCCAGAGGTCCTTCCCACTCCACTTATTCTGTGGTTCTCTTTCATACCAATGATTTCACAGAAAAGTGAAGGGAATAAAGGTAGGGAATAAAAACAGTCTACTCAAAATATGCTGCAGCTTTAAAGCAGAGTGATTCAAAAGGTCAGATTATTAGTTGGGGAAAGGAAAGAAAAAATGATATGTTCTATTTTCATTACCGCCCACTGTAACCTTACAGTTAACTGATACTCACAAAGAATCTGAAGAGTCAGACAGAAGTCTAATGTTGAGCTTCTGCTGATGGCAGTGCTGACAAACTACTTGCTTATCTATTAGAGAAGATGGTAACAGCACAATAACACATTTCAGTTGTATTCTTAGATAACTCACTTTTTGTCAAGCTTAAGCAAGGTTTATTATCTCTGAAATCAGAACCATTTGCTTTTATCTTTCACAGCCATTTATTAAGTATTCATTTTTTTAAAAAAGTACTTACTGTTAAAAACACAATTGGTCCATATTAGTACTGCCAATGTTAGTCTTATAAAATGTCTGAAAGCGTCAGAAAAAAATACTGCTTGAATGCACTCAGCAGCTCCTACTGCTGCAGCAGTACCAACTTCAACGCAGTACCAGTAGCAACGCTGTGGGTACACTGTCCCGCGGTGCCTGTGGGATGGGAAGCTGCAAGTTGATAGTACTCCATGCAGTAAGGTCAGGGACCACAAGCCTGGAGCTGACTGGTTCAGGGGCAGCAATACTGATCAAGTAACATGAAAATGCTGTATTTTGTCCTCACTGTTCACCTCAGTTTTATCTTTTTAATTTCTGTCGTGAGCGACTACTCGGGCAGCACGTTGTCCACAAGCCGAAACACGGGCTCACTCTCCTACGGAGGTTCTTACCCAAGGGAGCTGCTATAAACAGTCACTCACACAGCACATACAAGAACTGCCAGAACTTAAAGGTAAAAATATCCTCATCGCACGATCACTCTGTTTCAATCAACTGCTTAAAAAGGCAGCTTCTTCTGTGAACTTAGCTCCTGCAGGACAAGGCAATGATACTGTAACATCAACTGTATGGCAACAACCAACGGAGGGGTTTATTCTTGGTCTATTCAGCTGATTTTTAAAGTCATTAACACACTACTTGTATTACTTATATCTCAACTAAGCATGGCATGGCCTAAGGTAGTTTTCAAAGGTTGCAAGCAACAGAACTGCACTGTCAGTTTCTTAGCATGCTTTACATTACCTTTACCACAACATTTACAATCAAAACATACTATAAGATGCAAACACTGCTGTAATACCACATGTATTAAAAAAGACAGCAACTATTTTTTAAAGCAAATAGAAAAATGGCTTTCAATTATGAGAAGCAGTACATGTGAAAAATACGAGCACCTCAGTGTTCCTAGTCACCCCTGCTTTTGTCTTCAGAAAAAAGTATTATTCTTTATACAACAAAAACTATATTATGGCTGATTAATACACATGAAGAGTGTAAATATTACCATGACTGTTCGTGATAATTCTGCTATGAAAGAACCTGAGCAAAATACTCCTGAGAACATATCTAACTGACTGCAACTCACTCTGCTGCCAACTGATCAACTTTAAACCAGTAAGCTCAGGCACTACTCAGTTTTTTTTCCTGCAGTAGAGATTTACTCTCTCTGAGTCACACAGCCTACCCGAGAGGCAGGCTAAATATGTGGATCACCAGCCATGCTACACCCAACGAGACCACAATTCTACCGATAGCAGTGGTTTAAATCTTGAGTACTTTTATTATTTGAAGTCACTGCAACACATTTCCTACAGCTCAGTGAAGACTGGCTGCAATTACCCATGTACGTTCCTAACTCTCAGCATAAGAGTAATTCCATATAAGAATGGGACTGTTCCTATGCCTGCTGTTTGGCACACACCAAATGAGTTTGCTAAATCAAATGCACAACGTTCAGCACCTTGCAGATTTGAGAACAGCATCAGGTATTGTGGAACCCATGGGAAGCTCTATAATTTGGATAAAACAAAAAACAGATGTTCTGGAAGTCAAAAAGAAGTCAGTTAACTTAGTGGGATAAGGCAGTTTCCACTAAAAAGGTTTCTGTTGAGAGAAAAAATGACAGATAATGGAAAACCGATGTCAGATGCATCATGATGTTAACCAGATCCATATTCCCCTTGATATTAACATGCACTACTGAAACTACCTGTGGTATCTTTCAAATGTCATTAAGGCTTCTCCCACTTCAAGTACTGTCGTTAGGCCAACAGCGTTTGAATTCAGATCTTCTGTTACTAAGGTCTGTTCCAAACAATGAAAACGAGTTAGCTCAAATAAGATACTTTCACTTTATTTCAACAGTTTGAACAAACAGTGATCCTAATGCAATACTTTTCAATTTAAACCAGCACAGCAATGATCAAAAAAACGTTGAATCTGAGGACTGACAATGTTTCTCAAATATCAGAAGTGAAAGCTGCACTGAGATACACGATACTAATTTTAAACAGGCAATGCAATCTGAAATGATTGTATATGACCAACTAGTCAAGGAACAAGACTGCAAAATACAAAAACCAGCCTTTTAGAACTGTATTTGATTGTGTAATTACTAATCATCTACCAGTCAGAAAAATTTATTTCAAGCTCAAAATGCAACCGTGTTTAATTACAACATGCATTCCTTAAAGAGTGAAACCACCATACTATCCTGACCTCCAGTATCAGACGCTGCAGTGTTTATCTACAGTATATTTTCTTATTTTGAAAGCATTCTAGGCTTCTTTCCAGCTTTTTTTCAACACTAAAGAAACCACACAAAAAATAAAGATCATTTAACACGTTTGTATTCTGTTATATGGTCTTCAAAGTTTGAAACACAAATTGTTCAAAATGTACTAGTTCTTATTTTCTGTTTAACTAATAATGATTTCTTTCTGTATTACTAATGGAGCCTGAAACTAAAATGGATTTTTAGTTGAGCTCCTGTACATACACTAGTGTCATCATCAATACCAGCCTAGCTTTAGGAACGATTTGTTTTACTGTCCATGGCACGACGCAAGCTGCTTATACAAGCACCACACATTCCTATGAGTCCCACAAAACAGAACCAAACATTAAGATGAAATAAAGTTTTAGATCCTCTAGAACTTCCCTCATTAGGCTTATAAACCTAAAATTTGATCAAATATGAAGTCAGAGCTACACTTCTGCTACCGAACACAACAGGTTAATAGTGCAGTTAGAATTAAATCCTCACATAGGTACAATCTCTCTCCCAAGTACCTTAAGAACAACATAAGTTTTCAAAAAAAAACCTTGCAAAATGGAAAATCTTAGCACATTTATCAAAACACATGCAACACTGTAGTTCTACTAAAAGTTACTACCAAATGTTTCATTATTTTCAGATAGCTTTAGTGCAGGTAAGTACAATAGCATGCTTAAAGTTAACTGCACAGGGTATATAATTTATAAACCTAGTATAAGAAAACAGTCTGCATCAAGGTAGTTAAGCAGGCACTTCTCGAGATCTTGCTTTCAGTGAAGCAGAAGATACAGAGCAACTCCTTTTCACATACTACATAATCTGAGCATTTTAAAACAGACCACAGGTTTGTTATTGCCTCTTTCATGTATTCAATGAATGGCAATGTGTGCATCTCTCTAAATGCAGAGTTCTTTTAAGAATATTCTTAAATTTCCAGTGCAACTTGTTCCAGGAAACAAGATTGGGGAGGGGAGGGAGGAAGCTCTGGCAAACTATTTAAATCCCATGTATATTTCTAGCACAAAGAAGGGAGTTTTATAAAACCACTCTCCTCCCTCCTACCCCCCAAAAATCACTTAGGAATGAGAGCATTCACTTTATACCTAGGGGACATATCATTTTAGGTCTATCAGGCAAAAGAAAATGAAAGGACTGAAATAACTTTAGAAGGAAAACATCAAAACAGAATAAAGGAGCATGATGTATTATAATGAATGTAAAAATACAAATCTAGATACAGACTTTCAGTACCTCTGCATGGTATTATAAGCTGAACAGACCATAGTTTTACACAGTTACGCCCACAATTGGCCCTCTACAGATTAAGGAAAACATTTATTTTGCTTAGAAGACCTAAAAGACATCAACAAGGAGAAAAATAAATGCTTTTACCTGCCTGCAAGAGTTAAATTCTCTTAATAATAACCAGTATAATTGTTCCAGAAAAGGTTCTATATAGCAATGCAACAATGAAAGAACAAAGGACGAAATCATTACAAAATGAGAAAGGCTTATCACAACACAGAACATAAAGAGAGTAAACATTCTAAAAACATGCAGATTAACTGGTATTGCTCCTAAAGGCTTGGTTTTAAATTTAACCCAGGACATACCTCCTTTCTCAGAAAGAGCTTGATTAGGTTAATGCAAGGATAGCTACACAGCTCTTAAGAGTATATCCTTTGAAAGCATGTTATAAAATGAAACTGATTTCACACGGGCCAACTATTTTACAAACGTCTAACATTCTCCATCAAACTAAGCAGTTTATTTTAGGATTACAAGAAGATTATTGAAATGCATCATATAAAAAAATGCAAAACAGATTTTGACACAATGTCAGCTTGTAAGGAGGAAAAACATACAAGACCTAGTAAAAAACTTTAGACCCTTTTTACTTGACTCTTCATATCATGATATTTTTATTATATTTTCACTGATATAACAACTTGTATACATTATAATCATAGGATTTTAGTTTCTACTAATTGTTTTAGCTCGTATTATCAGCACTTACTAGCTCAATAAAAGCTTGCTAGCTGAAAAAATAGCAAAACTAGGAGCAGAGGACTAAAACCTCCAAGGTAACTGAATCCAGTTCCTTGCTACCGAATAGCCATTCTTCCTACATTTTCTAAATTAACAACTGGCACAATAGTTCCATACAAGTCTAATTAAGTTTGAAAAAATAATCTGATTTTACAGACAGGACTGAAATACAGATAGCAGCTTAAAAATTCTTATGCCTATTACAGGCTGCAACATTCTAAATGGCTAAAGGCAGTTTATTTTTGTTAAACCTGGATCAGTATATCAACATATTTCAACACAAGCTTGAACAAAAAGTGCTACCAGTATAATCAAGTAGCAGCATGGGATAAAAGTAGGTGGTAGCTGTATCAAGAAGGGAGCTTCTTTGCCCCTGAAATTTTTACTGAAAAGAAAGAAGATAAAGCACAAACTATGGCCTAAATTATACTTTTTAATCACTTATAATCAATTTATTTGTAAATTGTCAAATGCTCCCAAAGTTTTACTATTTAACCATTTGAAAAAGTCATCTTCTTCCTTAGTACCCTTGTTTCTTACACTCTAAATTAACAAAAACAATTTTGTTCACTTAATTCACATAAGTCAGTCTTCATCTAAATGAAGGCAGCAAACTAAAATTTGAAAACAGACACGTTGTATAATTGAATCATTTTCCTATGAGGGTGTCACTTATGGCCAAAACCTTCTCATATGAATCACAAGTATGACTAGAACTTAACCTTGAGAATCTTGAAAGGCAATTTTCATAGAGTAGATCTATGAACTTTCTGCCATGTAATATACAGTTAGGTACAGCACATATATTTCATTTAAAAGAATTAGAAGCTAATAAGCTCATTAAATTTTTTAATGTCAGAATCTGGTGAAAAATCTAGAGTATTAGGTAAGAGACTGAAGATGTTGTGACACTTAAGGAGCTCAGAATAAACATAGTTACAAGAACTTTTATACTGTACATGTACACAGCATTATATAGAATATTTCCTCGGAAAACCCTCCATGCACAGTCAACATTTGCTGGCTGAAGTACCTTACTTTGACCATGTGGTTTTGTACACAAATTACTGAATACTCCAATATATAGGTGTAATGAAAGTGGTCACAAAAACAATACACCTTCCCCTCATATCAATTCATGCTTTTTTAAAAATACAACAAACAGCCAAACTTGTTTCCTGCACTCTCCTCCTGTTTAAATCTTCCTGTATTAAATGCTAGTATAGATTTTCACATTTAACAGTGAAAACTACAAAGACAATAATTAAGCTTTCCAACTTAACACCGCTTTAGTCTTCTTACATCATTTATTTAAAGATATTAATAGAAGCCCTAAAAATAAGCATCATGCTGAACAGCCAGGAGAGATATCTAATACGCAACAAAATACAGTCAAGGAGATGAGTACAACAGCTATTATTAGCAAAATTAAAATTTTATTTTATATAGTACACTAATTAATTTTGTGGAAATATGAAATGGTGAGAGCAAAGAGCATCAACATTTTACAATCTGCTAGCTTGTGTGGATACCTTACCTCCCTGTCACATCACATTCGAATAGGAAAACCCTATTTTTGGCATTACCCATTCCATAACTTCGTTGCATTTATACTGTGAAATGTGTCACTTGCAGGGTGCCAAAGAGGAGAGAAATTTTAGTTACAATTAAAATTAAATTGATATATAACTATATAAATATTATATAAATATGAATATAATATTTGAATATTGTGTGCGTATGTGAGATAAATTATGTATCAATAAGCTTCTGGATCACAGACAGCATATCATCACCAAACAATACTACAAGGGAAACCTTGACTTCCAAGTCTTTTTAAATTTTTTCACATTATTTAAAATTAAATGATTCAGAGTATTAAAATTACATATTTGGGGGAAACACAGAATTTTCTTCTAATGTGACTCAAATTTGATTACATGATGATTTCAAATGAATATTCCTTTATTCTTAAAAGTTACACAGTAACTGGAATATAAACAGTTCTGAAAGCTTAAAAAAGATAGGCAATAAAAGCATTTAATCAATTTAACTTTCAATACAGCCAGTGAGATCATTCATCAGATTTGAAAGAAAAGTTAAAAGCCTCAAATGTTGAATATTCCACCTAAACAGACTTTTTTCTAGTATAAATGGTGTGTTCCACAACAAATTTCCGAAACTTTTTGCAGACAAACTGAGTTTCAACACTACTCCTACAGATTTAACTAACTTGCACTTAAATCCATGCAAATGACTATAGCTGTAGAAAAGTAAATCACAAAAAAGACCATGGGCGTTGGCTCATCAGCAAGATCCTATTATTAATTAGTAACCCAGATTGATACAGAAATAAAAACCAAATTTTCTTCATTCACAGAGATGATCCTTTTGAGATTGCTTTTTGGCAAGTAACATTCCCCCCCCCCAATCATTCTACATATGGTCAGGATAAGCAAAGCTTTGGCATATTACTTATTACTTCCACTATTAAATCCAGGATCTAGAAATGTTTAATTGTTGCAACATTTTGGAAGTAACTTATGTACAGGATAACTAACAAAAAGAAAAGAAAATGTGTAATGAGGAAAATCAAGTGTCAGTATTAAAACAGTACACCTTAAAGAATGTATGAAGTTCAAACATTTAACAATCTACAACAAGCTGCCCCTCTAAGATCAGGCATGAAACAAGATGTTTTAGATCATTTTTTTTGATTACTTTTACAGTTTCATACAACCACCACGTAGTCCTGTAAAGCAATCCACAGAAAATTCTGACAAGAAGGATGAAATGACACACACACACACACACAGAATTATCTGCACACAAACAAACATTCCAGGTCCCAAGGAAAGATTATCTGGTACCAAGATGAGGCTGGCAGTACCAGCAGCCCTTGGTTAATTATTTCTGAAGAGCAATAATTAATGTCTGGGGGAAGTGGAGTGGTTTACTCCAGATCATCCTGTGCAAGACACTGAAAATCTTACCACTTAAAAGATGAAGTATTTTCTCCTTGACAGAGATGATCCACAAGGAAAAGTGAGAAATTCCCCTTAAATGGCTCTAAAATGTCAGTTCATAAAATGTTTCAAGTATATTCTTTAAACAAGGAAAACAAGATAGGTCATAAGTAAAAAACTAAAAAAATGAGTATTATATCTGGAGAGTATTCTTAAAAGAAGAAAAGCAAGGCAGCTGAGGACTGCGCTTTTACTTCTAGGGGCAATGCTGCTTGAACTGCCATCAGTAGTCCTAAGAAGCGATGCTTTCTCATCCCAGCCCAACGTACCCCGCGCAGGTTTCGGTACCCCTAGCAGCACCACCTACAGCGAGACGTGCAGCAGAGGCTACACCACCAAACAGTGACTGAGCATCTCAGGCAGGTCCTCCGGCTTATGCTGAACGCTACACTGCCAGCAGCACACTCATACCTATACCTGAACTTCCTCAATAAGGTCAAATTTAACTGCATTTACACAAGCAGCAATCCCAACAAGAAATGCAGCGGTAACATGCTAGTGCTTCTCCCAGCCTCAGCTCTCCACTGTGAGACAGAAGTACCAGCACGTCATCAACAGTGCTGGACGGAATTTATAAATTTGGGGCTGCGTTCATATTCTTTTATTATAATCTTTTATTATGATCAAGCACTTCAGACAAATCCAGCACGTATGGCATCTAAAGTTACATTTGCTTAAAACTCTGAAAGCAACAATCAGGTAGCAGAGATCATACAGCAAGAGGTTGCTTGCACAACCCCTTACGCAGATGAGTAACCTAACACACTGGACGTAGCATAGGCACGTTAAACTTTGACCACGTTCCAAATAGTTTCAAATGCCCTAGGAAGACTGCCAGAATATTCCTATATTGCATATCCCAAAAGTTAATTTTCCTTATAAGAGGTCAGCAAATACAAAGCTTTAATTTCACAATACAGGGGGTCAGGGCTACTCAGTTATTTTTAACCCAGATCAGCTGACCGTTGCAGTTCAGAATGCGACTTGTTGGGAGTAATAGAAGAAAATGAATCTGCTTACAAAGTCTCCTGGGAAGAGATGAAAGCCAAATGGAATTTCATTTCAAATTGATTTCTAATTATAACATTAAAATTCTAACCAAATTGCTATACTTAACATTAAAAAAAAAGATTGCTTCAGGATAAAATATTTTTGTTTATGCTAGAATAACTACTATTGTCAAAGCAAAATAATAGAATCTGAAGATCTTGCAGTTTACTAGTTACATTTTTGATGAGAGTATTACTACACAAAGCTCTAATGAAATAAAACAGCACAAACTGTTTTCCCCTTATTTCTAATACATAAAGTACCAGGAAGCAAAGAAAAAAAAATCTAAATCTCTTGCTAAAGACTCAACAAGAACTAAAAGTAAGTATTTCTTTTCAAATTATACTTCCACTGTGAAAAACCAGTGAGATAAAAAATGAATTTGTTCAATACATGCAAAACAACATGCAGTTGAAGTTCTTATTGCTCTAGGTTTTAGAAGTTCGATGTGCAAAGACTTCTAAAAACATAGAAGTCCTATAGCAAAGCGTAAAGTCAGCTCTCCGTACGCTCCAGGAGAGAGGATGCCTGGACAGGTTCCCAGCCCTCTTGTTTATGTCCTCCTTCCTCTGCCAACGCTCCTCCTCTCTTCTCTTCCCTGTTTCCTGTTTCTTATTTCCTTCCTCTACCTTTTCACTTGACTAAATATCACGATAGTACGAACTCAGGGCAGGTAGACTCTGCCAGGCACAAATCCCTTCCATGGTGGGAGAGAAGAGGACTAGCCCACGCAAGCTTCAGCGCAGCCGCTGAAACTACCTGGGCTGCTGCAGCTCCGGCGCCAGGGCAGGGCAAGCCGAGCCCTTCCCGGCTGGCCCTGCGCCCGGCTCCAGCACAGCACGGCGCGGAGGCAGGCTCGCACGCAACCCCCGGGCCCCCCAAGCCGAAGGCAGTACTCTCCCTCCCCTAACCTAGAAAGGGTCAGGCTCAACTGGGGTCAAAGGAGGAACCACGCTGCTCAATGAGGACAAAAAAAAAAAAAAAAAAAAAAAAAAAAAAAAAAAAAAAAAAAAAAAACAAAAAGAAAAGAAAAGAAAAGTCGACGTTCCAGGATGAAAGAAGCTTTGTCCGTAAAAGCAAATCGTTCTAGAGGTGAGAGGGTTTATCACTAGGTAATATGCAGTGTTTTCCAGTACAACTCTCTCCTTTCTTTCATTTCATACACTTTAAATAAGGAAACACCCCAGAGATGGTGAGAGCATGCAGAATTCTGTTGCTATCTGCAGAAATTAATTTCTATAAATAGTTTTTCCAGGCTTTTTAAGACGCAGCTGTACCAAGTTTCCATTAGAAAGAGAATCAAAATTGCTAAGGCATCGATTTATTGCATCATTATCTATGCCACAAATGTTGTGACAGTAATATCCCACCACCATCCCATCTTTGTACATCGGCTACGCATTGTAACCCTATTATCTTTAAGGATGGAACACCACCTGCGACAATCTTTTAAAATGTTTCCGCCTTATAAACAGAATCCAGCCCAGATAACAAGATTCTATTACCACGACTGGGTAAAACGTTGCTGTGTTAATCATGACCCAAAACAATTACATACTCTAGAAGAATTCTAAATTTCAGAAATACAGCACAAATAACACTATGACCTTAACACGTGTTCACCACTTTAGCCCTTGCACATAACCTTTCAGCTATAAACAGTGATTTATCAGAACCAGGGTAGCTGACACTGTATATGCCCATGATAATACAAAAAATTCTTAGGCCTGGTATAGATTTACTAAGCTAAATCCTCTACTAGACTAAAGCAGAAAAAAGTAGCGCATTGGCTTTCCAACCTAAATACATAAAATCTTTTAACTATGAAATCAGAATTTAAATTCATACCTGTCAAGCAAGTGATAAATGACAATACTGGAGCAGTGATAAGCTTGGGTCTCACAAAGGCAGGGTCGTTGCAGCTTATAGAAACTGGTCACAGACCTGAATTAATGCCAGCTCAACGGATGAGCTTAGGAACAGATAACTCTGTATCAGGCAGCCACTGAGAACAAGATACGTTATACCATTTGTTCTCATTTAAGCAAGCTCTGAATCATGTAGCATCCTATAAAAGGGAAAAAAAATGTTTAAAAGAGAATAAGCTTCTCCATCAGAAAATTAAATGAAAGAGTAAGACACCATAACTCATTCTTCAGCTAAGGTAAATAAACAGTAAGAATAATTCCTCAAAGTAAAAATGAACTGAACCTGCTTCTAGACAATGACCTCTTCTGTAACATTTTGCTTGCAAAACCGTGACAACTCCCTACCCCCCCCCCCCCAAAAAAAAACAACCATATTCTGCAGAATAGAGCAAGGGCAAACATAAGAGAAGCTTTAGTCAGGCAACGTTGTACAGGCTAGTATATCACTGTTTTGAACTGCACTGTTCTGTTCTTACACTGACTCATCCCTTCAATCTTCAAATTCTTTAGAGCAAGGATTCTTGTAAAGCACAAATGCATCTTTGAAGACGACCTTGTAAAATAATGTTCCTAAAATAAATAAATATATATAATTTTCCCATGTCTGTTACATACGCCTCATGCCCTTGTTTCTGACACAAACTGCATGACTCCAGCACTGCCAAATATCTCAATTTTACAGGTAGAAAAAACACTAGCCTAACAAGCAGGTCAGTAAGATTTAAAGCAATTACATTTTAAAAGATTGAGAGCCTTAAATCAACAACAGAAATGCAAAGTGTTACTCTTTAATGGTACCATAGAGAAAAAAGAAACATGTTTAGTTTGCAAAGACCAGAAGTATGTTATGACTTGCGAGTCCATGTGTGAAAAGAAAGCCCAAGAGTAGGCATACACACGCAATAAGCAAAAACTAGCACATCTAGATCTCTGACAAACTGCTGCTATTTAAATATACTAGTGATACAAAGATAAAAAGTTGTGTTATCAAAGATCTTGGTATTTTCTCAAGAGATAGTATGCAGAGGTCTTTGTTTTTGTTTTTTGTTTTTTTAAACCCTAAAGGAAAATACCATCTCCACAAACAGCGCTTTTCATAAAAACAATCTGGATATACATGGTTAAAACAAAAATACACTGGTGTGGTACATTCTGCTGCAAAGAGTTCAGAGTTTCTCATCAACGTAAAAAACATTTTGGACACAGCTGTTTTAACAAAGTCAAGCAAGCTTTGACATTTTAAGCTGTTCAATAGAATCTTTGTGTAAACTGGTCTCACAAGATAACTTCCCCAGTAAGATACAGAGAGAAGTTTCCACATCCCAACTCAATTTGAAAGCAATTCACATTTTAAACACAGCAGTGACTAATTTTAGAACTATTATACAGATGCTAAACTTGTTAAATAATAACCAGTGCTCTGTTCCTCCTAAAACCAAACTCGAAATTATGCATTAGCAAAAATTTTTCTATTTTTAGCCTGTGAAATTTTTGAAGGATTCATTACCAAGAATGCTGAAAGAAGCTGACGTTTTATCCTGCGTTAACAAGAAATAGAGAGCTCACGATTGTCCTTCAGGGCTCCCGCTTCCAGCGCCACATCAGAGCCTTGCAGGGCTTCGGTGGCGTAACTGCCACTGCGTCCCTGGGGACGCCGGCAAGCAAAGCTCGTAGCACTCGCGCGGAGACATGGCAAGGCTGCATGGAAGAGGGAAAGCAGGGGGCTGCATGGTAAGCGATGTTAGATTTAGGGTATGCTGCTGTAAAACACGGTAGGAAGCAAATATGTTGCCCCGAAAACCATCCTCATGGCAACATGGATTACGCCACAAAAACAGATTAATAAGATATCAAAGCGGAGGGTTAAGTAAACATTTAAGGGTTGGCTCACAGTCTTAAGGAATGCCAAAACTAAGATCACCTTTCTTCAAAAATAAAGAAGTGACATACCTATTTAACTCAGTTCTCTGGAGACTCAAGAACTCTGGAATTATAAGCAACTAAAATTGCAAACTTTAACTCTTAGGAAGCCACATACACATTTTAGGCTACTGCCCACTGACCTGCATGCAGGTAGATTTGAAAACCTGAACAAACTACAGAATTTACTACGGTAAAAGTCAGGGAAACGAAACGGTTGGAGAGACGCCACAGGGACACAACTCCAACGAGGCCAGCTCAGGTTTCTGAGCCGGACGCACTCGCAAGGAGCACACTTCGCTGCTTGGCACAGCTGTTACTAAAGCCGCTCCCCATTCTAGCAATGTTATTCCCATCCTATCTCACAAAAGGCTTAAACATATTTCCAACAGATGTGTACTGTACTCCACTAATTCAGTGATATTTCCTGATGACTGGTTAACACAAACGCTCTAGCTGGTTGAATCAAAGATTACATCTGTTACCCTGCATCCCACCATCAGGTCAAAACGAACTGCTAGCTGCAGAAAGGGATACCGCAGAAGAATGAGTCTCTCCTCTTAGCCTCATCCTAGAGATAAATAGTTTGCCTGAGTGAAAAGAACTAGAATTAAGAAATCTGTATTTTCAAAATAGCTTTAAACAGAAAAAAACCTTTAAAAGTTTTCTTATCCATATTACAGATTCCACAACAGAAAAGAATACTGCACTTTTTTTTGTCATTTTTGTAGGCAAATTAATACTCTCTTCTCTCACCTTTTCTTCCACCCTGTTATCCTTTTCCTTCTATTAACTGCATACATCTAAATAACCTGAATGAAAGAAACCATTCTCCCTGAGATTCATGAGTACCAAGACAGAACTTGATTCAGGGAACAAGTTTCTCCCACCAGAAAACACATGCCCATAATCTTCATTTGATCGTTCCTTACATACAGCAAAACAATAAAACAGGAAAGAGATGCATCTGAAGTGATTAGACAAGTTTTAAGTATAACATTTTTTGCTCCACTGGTAACCATATTTTAAAAAGTGTGTATGTGTGTGGGGGGGATTAAATCAAAAAAAAAAAAACAAAAAAAAAACAAAAAAAATCTTGATATCATTTAGCCTGGCAGGTCTCTGTTTGCTGAGAAATGCATTGTAATTGGTTTTTCCTAAGAGGATCAACATTGTATAGCATAGTAGCAACCATACAACATCTACTTAGGCGTTACACAGGGTGGGTGAAATAGTTAATTCCAGGTCACATCACACTCTCTTCAAATCATGCTCATGTATTCAGGAAGATGCATGCACTGAGCACAACAGCAACAGCAGGAAGACAGCAGCACGACTCATGGTATCACTGTAGCAAGCCCAGTCCATCAAGGTTGGGTTTCATGCCTTGATTATTGACAGTTGAAATCCTAGAGACAGTGTGCCCAAACTTATATTTCATATACTGTGTTTAAATATTATATATACAGAGGGAATGAAACCATTCTGGGAGTTACCTAGAAGTCAGGGTTGCACCTTCTCCCTACTGCTTAACTACTGGTAGGAGAGCTGTGTATAACGGAAACGTCTTATGTGTGGTCTGGAAGTCAGTGCCCTCTTTTGATGAGGTTATCTGGGGACAAGACTTATGGAAAATTTTGAGGAATTTACTGTTAGGAGGCTGCAGACAGAAGACACAGTGGACAGTGCAAGTTAATTCTGCACTTAAAACTCCTCCTAATTAATAATTTGCCTACACTGTTTACTTTGCATTCATCCTGAGCTAACCGCTTGATAAAATACAAAGCTCTGTATTGTATTATACTCAATACAACTTTCAGTTGGCATTTACAGTTCTGTCCTTACATAATTATGTTAGTTATGATTGTAACTACTTGAGTGACACCATTTTAAGAGGTATTATCATCCTACTAAAATTTCAATACTGAGCTCAAGCAAATAATTTCAACTTCTGAAAAACATATACAGAAAGTAATAAGATAATCTGCATGTATTAGCGCACCTAATGTCTCCTTAGGTTGCCAAGCTTTGTTACAAGGACACCTCACTTTACTATATGTTAATGCAGAATTCTGCACAATACCAGGCTTTAGTTATAGCAGAGGACCTCTGCACTGCCAACAAAAACAGGTATTAAGGCCTATGCTGTTAATTACAGATTACGGTCAGATCCCAATAGTAGTTCCATGTAGAACAACAAAACAGACCATCTATGGACTTCAATACCGATTTACTCCTACAAAGCAGCCTGCAAGACCCTGGGTTTAAAATAGTAAGCAGAACATTTATTAGCTCAACATGAATATGATCCTACACTCTTATACAGAGTCTCACTGACTTCAGAACTGAGATAAGTTATATTTTGGAAGTTCTGGAAATAAATCAGTTACATTGCCCTCTAACCAGCCTAATTTCCATTCTTTATACTTTACATTGATGGTTATAAAATTAACACTGCTGATTTTATTACCTTCTCCCTTTTTTTGCCAGATTAAATATCTAATGATCCATATGTCTGATGCTGCCCTTTAGTTATTAAAACAAAAGCTTAAATTAAAGACAATACTACACACACACACCTACTCAAAGTAAGGCCTAATTAAAACAAAAGCTTAAATTAAAGACAATACTACACACACACACCTACTCAAAGTAAGGCCTAATAAATAAAAATAAATAAATGAATGAAAATTCTGAAGAGCAGTATTTGCATAAACTGATAAAAGTCAAGAAAGAGCAATACGTATTAAAAAATTAATTCTACAATACCTGTGCAGTAGTTCCATTGTGATTTAAATTACAAAATAAGGTAGTATTGAGGACATCATTTAAATCTGCCACACATTTGCCAATGCTCTTTGCAGAAAGCCTGTTCATAAATACATGCATAAACCCAACTAGATTCCCCCAACACTTTAACTTGAAGTCCTTTCCCCCATACCATCTTCAGCTACACATTTTCTTAAACAATCAATACACCGAAACTACGATGTTCCCATAAACTCACGGCCTTACACCAATGAATTTTTTCACTAAGTGACTTTTTAGAAGACATTAAGTCTCAACTACTGTCAGTCATATTAACCTAACCACCCATAATTTATTACTCTCTTGTAAGGACTCAAAAGCACTTAAGACGACAGTAATAGTAACGAGCCGTGGGACTCGCACGTCCCATTTTGCCTCCTATGGTGACTGTCTTCTTTAAAAACTGTATTGGCAGAGTATGGGATTATAAATAAGCACAACATCAACACAGAGCCAGGGAGAAGTTTAAGGTATCAGCAGGAAACAAAAGAACCTGAAGTCAAACACCTTCCGCGGAAAAAAGAAAAGGGATGCAGTGATGACAAAGGCTTTGTTTTCCCTTCCCAATATAGAAGTGCCTCTATTATCAAATATTTTACAATGTTCTCATTATATTTTCTATTTTATTAACAGAAAAAGATCCGTACCAAGACAAGGCACATGGAGCAAAAGTCAAACATATCTGCTCCATTATATCTGTCCCACACAGTAAAGCAGTAGGTGGGCTCCCAGAGATATTCTGTTCAAAGGACTTTCAGGAGTACCCCTGAAATGGACTCACTGTTTTCTTTTCATCCAAAAGAAAGAAACTACGTAAACCATTTACTCTGACAGGGAAAAAAGCAAAATATGAATAAAATATGAATATGAATAAAAGACAGCCTTTAAATATTTGTAATGTCTTTATATTCTTAAATGAAAACTACCCTTGACCTTGTATCCGCATTAATAATATACAAACAAATTCTGGTTTTGCGAAGCGTTGCAGTTAAGCAGACCCATGCTAAAGCTTAATAAAACAGACAGAACTTTTTACTAGCATGAAAACTAAACCATTTTTCATTACATAGCATCAGGAAACTGGAGCAAGACTTAAGTTTAGCAGAAATCTTAGAAGTATGCTTTACTGACTTTACATATGTGTCAACAAGGGCAGGTATCAGTTTCACAACTTTCATGATTTGTTTTGCACCTGGACACCTAAGGCAGAACAAAACACTTAAAATACTCCTTAAAGCAGCAGCTAGCCATAGAATGCATAAAACCAGAGAGTACGATCAGCTAATATTACAGTACATTGTGCAGTTGCTAACAATTTTATAATCTTTTAAGAAACAATACCATTTCCAAAAAACACATAAAACACATCCACTTGCATTAGAAAATCCTTATCATCAATGACACTGCTCTTTTTATAGGCAAAGCAGGGAAATTGCTCTATATACAATTCAGAAATTAATACTAAATAAACTATGCTACTTGTACCAATACATAGGCGAGATTTAGACAAGTAAACAGCAACACAAAGATATAAAGTATAATGAAAAAAACAAGACCTTTTTGCCTACTGAAATATTTGGATAAGAATGGAATTTTCGTAAGGCTTCATTAAACAAAACATACTCTTTTTTTTTCCCCCAGGGTCTTCAGACTGTCTATTCCTCATTTACAATAGATGTGTTACTTTGTCATGGACATATTGTATAATGAAAACATCACAAAAAACAGTTGAAATAACCTGCAATTCTAGATTACTACCTCTACCGAGTTTTAAAGGCTGATACTTGAGGATCTCCCAATAACATCAAAATGAATTCTTTGCAATACCTAGGTATTAAAATATTTGAAACAGAATATAAACAAAATGTTTTTTTTTTCCCCTTCCTACTATTCTCTTGTAACATTTATTTTAACAGTGCCCTAAAAACATACAGAAGAACTGAAAATTATTCATGCACAGGAAAGTCAAAGTTGCCTTCTACTTCCACTTGCCTTAACAGAGAAGTTTCATTTATAAAAATATATCCAACAGATATAATTTGCAAAAGCTAAAGACAAGAAATAAAGATATAAAACTGACACACTTGGAATGTTCTCAAATTTAACTCATTTAAAGCATAAGTTAGCAAAGAAGGTTAGAGCAATCCAAACTCTGACTAATTTTAGGACACATCACAAATTCAACCAACCAACCTATCATGATGGAAAAGCTTTTAAAAACTATATAAAGCTTTATAGTCAGTTCTCTGTTGCATTAGTCTATTCCTGCTTTTACTGTAACATGATTATTTTTAATATTTCCTCTAATTAAAAAAAAATTGTTAGACTGAAATTGCTCATTTTCACAGACTTGCAGAATGTCTGAGGTTGGAAGGGACCTCCGGAGATCATCTATCCAACCCTCTTGCACAAGTATGGTCACCCAGAGCATGTTGCCCAAGATGTGTCCAGACAGCTTTTGAAAATTTCCAAAGATGGAGACTCCACCACCTCTCTGAGCAGCATGTTCGTTTTGTTTTGTTTAATAAAAAATGGAATAGGAAAAAAAGACAAAACAAAACAAAGAAAAACAAGATGACCAGATCTACCATCATGTCGTCAACTGGCAGAATGTCATCTTCAGACACAAAGATTGACTGTGAATCAAATGGGTATTTGAAACTTTGAAAACAGAAATACCTTAAGTGTAATAAGCCTATCCATCATCCACATACCATTGAACATATCAATAAAACAAGCAAAACCCCTCAAACTCATTACCTCTTGGAGCCACTGAAGAGCTATCCACAACTCGCTAGGTTCTCAGGGATAACCTATGGGAAGGATATTCCTTCATTCATCCTTGTCATCTTAGAACCCTATCACCTCAGAATCTGCTTCCTGGTCAGTAGTTACAGACCATCCCTTTTACTCTGTATGGTGGGATGGTGGTGAGAAGACAAGCAGAAACCCCTCCACACAAGGCACTGAGATGCTTAGAAGAGAAGAACATCAGAATATGGGAGACAAAAACTCTATACAAGGAGAGAACTTTGCAAGTGTCCCTGAAACACAGAAGTCATGCACAACAGAGCAGTGCAAAACGCCCAAGTTATCCACAGTAAACTTCCTACAGTACCTACAGCTGTATTCCATTTTACAAAACGGAGACTCTAATAAAAATTAAACTTTCCACCAAAAGCAATGAAACAGACTTACACTATGAATCCACATAAATGTCATCACCCAGAATTTTGTTTTTATACAGAAAAAGTGAAAACACACCCCATGTACATTTGTTTCTACAAACATTTTAAGACTGAAAGTTTTAAGGCCAAGTCAGGAAAAATGATTAAGTCCAAACTGGAATTTTAAAGCCAGAAGACTGCTTACATGAGCTTTCTCTCAAATAACAACACAGAAAAAACACACAACTTGCAAAATCAGCTTTGGCTCCTGTTTAATTTATGTATTAGTATTATAGCAGCAAATATGATGGCACGTGTACAACCAAACAGAGTAAGTACAAATAACTAAGACAAAGATTTTAGATAACATTTGCTGTCACAAAATAACCACTTTCTTAATGACTAGAAGTCTTTTAGGACAAACAATCATTTGTCACAATAGCTTCCTGCAATCTTCATTTGTCTACTTCTTAATTAAATGAAGCTTTATATTGAGCAGATCACCCTGTATGCAAAAAATGAAGAACCAGTTCAGGCACTAGGTAACATTTCTTTATCCACAGAATCAAAAGAACATGCCACGCAAATGCATGCAGTATGATCCAGAAGCAGGAAGAATGAAACTGCAAAGATGTATTTTAGCTAGCAAAAGCAATTATAAGGGGGAATTATTCTGTGCTTCACACAGAGATTGTTCCAGTCTATTAGTAGAGAAAAGTCATATGAATGCAGATCATGATTAGTAACACTGAAGTCTTAGGAAACGAGGGAAATCTTAGGAAAATCGACACACAAACACTAACATACATGAAAGGTTTCTGCATGATAAGGCTTCATTCTGCATCCTTCACTAAAATAGGAAGGCTCCAAATTTTTTAACATTAATATGACCAATTTCCTGAGGACAAAAATATTTAAAAGTGGATTCTGGCTGATGTGTTGATTAGCAAAGAACAAAATAAAAACCCAGTACAAGTTAGAAGCTAAGAAGTTGAAAGGAGAAGATATATTATTCTTTCAATTCATCCTAAGATATGTTTTGTTCACTAAGGAACTAAATATACATGTAGAACACATTCCAGATAAGTTTAAAATGCTATTAATTTCAAATGAAAATGAGAAGTGAAATATTTGTGTTTTTGAAGGACAGTTACACTGGGAACAAAATCCATCTCTCCAAAATGAGAATTTCATCCTGTCTACAGCTGGTATGTGTTTTCTTTCATTTACTAGTACTATAAAAATACATAAAATATTTTATACACTTTTTTGAGTCACTATTTGACTTCTGGTTTTAACATACGTAAGGAAAGATATTTGTGTACAGAGATACGATTATTACTTTTGAAACCCAAGCACACAGAGCCCCAATTCCTAAATATTTAATTTACATACAATTTTAAAATTGTGGTTAATTAAATTGGTACAAATATTCATACCAATATTCACTATTCATTATCTGTCATTTTAATAATAATTTGGAGGAGTCGGGAATCTAACTTTCAGAAATAAAAATCTCATAAAACTTCGCTCCAGAATAAAAATTCTAACTTCCAAATGCAGCTAGAAGCTTCAGTTATTTATATGCAAACACTTCTAACAGATACAGTAAGAGCTTTATGCAATTCTTTTGATAGGAAAGAAAGAAAAGGGGAGATGGGCTGCACCTCTATCTTAAAATTAAATTTCGTTTCTTGAAGATCGGTAATTTTCTTAGCAACATACAAGAAAAATGAACACAAACAGTTTGACAATGATTAAATGAGGTAAATTGTGCCTTTACAGCATCATACAAACGAGTTGTATAAATCATTCTCTATTCATAGTCCTGATTCTAACAGTGTCAAACAATCTATAGACGTATTGTAAATGAGGAGCAAATATTTTTCTAAATCTAGACTAGCTGTCATGTAAAGACAAGCATTAATTACAATTATGCAGATTTATTTTTAAAATCAGGACGTAGCAAATTAAGAGAGCTAAAATGACCTTATTTTGGTGTTTCTGGAAAATTTTGCATTAGTTTAAAAAAAATGTGCTAAAGCATCAGTCTACATTGGAAAGAAAATTGTATGACACCTACTGTGTTTTAAACAATAGAGAACAAGCAAAAATAATAGTTCCAGTAAACTTTTAAAATTGTAGGGACATAATCTAGACTTTTAATAAAGCATATTTGACAAAAATATTTCACTAATAAAAACCGCAACAGAAGAATTCAAAAACTACTTGGAGTCACTTGAAGACTCAAAAAAGGCACATGCATTCTGCAGTCCCTCACTGCCCAACTTATATAATCACATAAGGGAACTAACAAACTCAATAACTTTATGTAAATTGGATTATAATTAGAATAAACAACACCAAAATCCACAGAAAGATACATATGCGTATGTTAAGTTGCCTAACTTAAAGTGGCTGCTCTGAATCATATTTATGGAAGCCAGTGTTCGTAAGTAGCTGCAACCGAAAAATTATCAGCTGTTAACTAACCCGCAACCACTTCAGATCTCTAGAAGACTTCGACAAGCTCTACTGCAATCAAGTAGGAATTCTAATTTTCAGCATATACAAGACTTTTACCTTAAACTCGGTTCTTACAATTCTTTATACCCAGTAGTTTCATTCACTCTTGGAATTTTATGCTTTCTACTGCAGAGGTAAGAACTAGGGAACTGAGCTTTTATTAATTATTCATTATTTTTACATTTCATTTTCAAAAGAAACAATACACACACACACAAAAAACCCAACCCTCTCAGTGCATCCCAACAGGGAAATCTCTTTTCTTCATCTTTACTCCATTTTTCTGCAACTTTCCATCATTTTATTAAATTCATCTCATGGCACACATCATTCACATCTGTAAAAGCTTTTATAAAATTTACACCAGTGTGGCTCAGTATCAGCAGCTGATATAGCATTTTGTTGCACTATTACACCAAAACACACGGAAAAATAAAAAACGTGCCAAACTTTATCTTGTCCAGGACTCAAACTGGTTTAGTTGTCAACTCTGAATGAGATATCACTCCCACACATTTAATTAGAATCTGAAGAGCTTCATGGAATCACATCCAGGGCAACAGAACAGTCAGTTCCTTTTAATTGAAAAAAAACTGCTGAGATAGCTAACTGATTCAAGTAAACAAAACGAAACTTAACATCTTAGAAGTGTGGGAAGGGTGAAAATGTCTCTGCTTTTGAAATATAATTCAAGAAAAAAACCTTTTGCTGCAAAACAAAATACAATTATGTTACAATTTTGATGAGCACAATTTTGGGGGGGGGGGAGAGAGAGAAAAAAAAAGCAGCAGGAGCTCGAGAAAAACACAAGTACAACAGCATACTTCCCTATTTTACTGCCATGTTCCATTTCGAATCGATTGGATGTTTAGTGAATTATGTATTGTGCACCTATTTTTATTTGATTTACAGACTTTTTTTTTTTTGTGATGCACATCATTGCAGTAACAGGGCACTTCACAAAAAATGAATATACCGATCTTCCCTCTTCTGATAAGGGTGCTCTGCTATCCCTTGTGTAGAGCAATGATGGCCAGGGACAACAGACCCCTTAAGCTGCGCAGAAACACTTGCTGAATACATAACCTTTGTGTCTACACTGACAGGTAATGCTCCAACAGGAACGGATCTGTGAGGAAAACAGTGCTGAGAACTAGACATCCATACTATCCACATTGTAGGGAGTTTATTTTGAACTAGCTCAGATTTCTTTCAATACTCAACAGCAGAGATAGGACTAAAACCTGGATTTATAGTGGTATCAGTCCCTGAACAGGACCGCATCTCATTGAAGTATGGGACCTAGATTGTAAGCAGAAGGAGAGGGACAACCAAAGGAGGGGAAGAACAAATAAATAGAAGTTAGCTGCAAAACAAATGCACAACAAAGCATCTTGTCTTTATGTTTACAACCTGTATGTCAGACTGCCTGCACCTCATCAACATTATTGTCCTTTGAAAAGGAGTCCGCAGATACGCTATTAGGCTTAGGGGCAAAAGGGTCACTGGAAACGACATCTGGCTAGAGGAACCCTGGAAACTACTACCTGCATGCAGGTATCATTTATGTTCCCAAGCAGCATTGTTGTTCTGGGCTTTTGTTTTTGAATAGATACCTCTAAATTACATGCATGAAAATACATTAAACAGTCAATTGCTTTAAGAATTCCTGTGTTAAGTTTCTGGCTTGGACAACTTCATGCAGATCTCAAGTTACACAACAACAGCCACAGACTCTTCATGACTTCCATGAAATTCATTTCTCAGTCTCAGGTAGAATAGAAGTGTTAATGTAAACTGTAACACACAACTAGTAAGTGATACAGAGAGCGTAAGAAAAACGCATACACCGTTCAAAATGTGGCCTGCGACATCCAACTTTTACACACACACACACACACACACACAAAAAAAAAAAAAAAAGATGACAAATGAAAACCAGCTTTGGCATGAAGAGAACTTATTTTATATCTTATCTACCCCTTGGCAATAACATTTCCAAGTAAGGAAAATAAAAAGTATTTCTATGAAAAGTGACAGAGCAATATAATATCCCCCCCTTTTTTTGTTACAAAGAAAAATGAATATACAGTGCAATAAACAAGCAGAAACTGTACAGGAAAACTCTGCCAACTAAGCTTTCATCCCTATATAATGAAAATTCTGTTTCTTCCTCTTTAAAAATGTTATAACAGAACTGAGAATTAATAGGAATTGCACATGTAAACCAGATCAAAGGTGTTCAGAGGTTTCATTGGTTCAACTGTTCAGATCACAGATATAGCGTTAAAATTTAGTTTATCACCTCTCTAAAGAGATGGTCTATTCAAAATCTTTAATGAAAACAGATGATTTAAAAACAAAAGAACAAGGGAATAAATGGTGGGGTTTTCTTGTTGGTATGTGTGTGTGAGGTGTTTTTCTGTAGCAGAAGACAGGTCAAGGACCAGATGGGAAAAGAAAAAAAAAAAAAAGAAAATGAAGTGGTGGTTTAACGTGCAATTGCTATCATACATGCAGTTATGATATTTGAAGGATAGTGAAAAAATGTAATACCCAACCTTTTCTTAATTATGTTCTGATTTTACTGAAGTAATTATCACAGACTTCTAACTAGCCTGGAACTTCTTGTGTCAGGAACTGTACCTAGCACATACAAGCTGTTCCAAAAAGCTTACCATATCCAGTTAAGATAGAATTTAGCATTCAGAAAAAGCGTATTGAAAAAAAAAAAAAGCAGCAGAAATAATGCTTACACAGATCAGCTAAAAATAATATGCTGTTTTAATTGGTTTCTCCAATTTTTATGTAAACTAGAAGATAAACATGAAAACCTTGCTTACCTATTATTATCTTTCAAGCGAGTAACTACAAATTTTGATGATTTGTGTGAGAATTAATAGCAGAACCTTGATCAGGAACAAGGGCTGGCTACATGTGTACTATTTTAACTAAAAAATATTTTCACCTCAAGGGAACTTGCTGACCCTTCAGTTTCAAACTTAAAACAATTGCAAAACATACATGCATACATGTTCTCCAAGATACATCCTGCACATCCCACTGAATCACTATTTTTCACTCTGTTCACCAAAAAATACTTCTCTTAGATATAAAACTGTAACTCAAAGAGAATGTATCATTCAATACTAATAGAAAGATAAAGCTAAAAACTTAAGAGCTTGCTTCATTTAAAATCTACTTTCTTAAAGGAAGAACTTTCACACTGCAGCAGTCTCAAAAAAATATATGTTTAAAATTATTCTATTTTTCACATTATTCTTGCAGTATTTCCAGGTACACATCAAGAAAGGAGGGAAAAAAAGAAAAAAGCTTTCAGTGTCACAGATATGTTGTCAAGCAGGACAACAAGCTAAGAAAAACAAAGCCATAACTCACAAATAACCTTACTATCGGGTTTTCACTATCACAAAGAAAAATCAACAGAGAAACAGTATAGTGGAACAAGAACTCCTGTTTCAAAAGCACAGTATTTTTGAGTACTCCATGTTTGTACAAATCTACAATGAAACATACATTTCCACAAACAATAACAACAACAAAATGCTTCATAATCTCAGGAGTCAGTAAAAATATATTCCTAGGAGACAGTTAATCCCTCTGAACTTGCACTTTCAACTTCATTTTCAGATTCACACGTTACCAAAGATAGGCTCAGAACTTTACAGACACTTCCTGATCGCAAACCCTCTCTCTGAAGAACATACTTCCAATCACACCATAAATAACAAAATTCTACAAGTGCAGCATTAAGTAATGCATAGCAACTTACAGCTATCCACCTCAGTTGAAATTCTGAATATGTATATATATCTTGCTGGTATATTCTGTAGCTACTCATATTAGAATGCATACATTAAGACAGATGAGCAATTTAGGACATGGACTGTCTTTTACTAAGCATTTACACAGTAATAATGCAACAGTGCTCTGAACTTCTGCAGTATTAAGGGATTAAAAGCAATATCAAAGATTAATTTACATCTTTTGTAAATTTATTGGGAACCTGTAATATTAAACAAGTACAGAAAAAAATTACAGAAATTTCTAATGAAATTTTAAAAAGCATTTCTCTTTAACTCTAAATAACTCATTTAAATGTATATAATACTGAAGCTGACCACTACAACACGTCATGGATATCAGAAAAAGAAAATAATTACATACAATTGAAAATACATTCCAAAAAAATCTAAAGAAAAAAGTATTAATGGTAATAAGATTATTAGAACATTAATTTTTAATTCAAATAAAATTTAAGTATTAAATTAAAAACTGCTTTTGTGAGGGTGTCACTTAAAAATAAAACTTGCCTTGCATTTTGTGCGAGATATGCTTTTAAAGACAGTTTTAGAAATATGTTAGCATACACTGTGCTTGCTGCAACAGTACTGCATAAATATCAAGCTAGGACTTTTGTTTAATTCATAAATTACTAGTACAAAAATTCATACAATAGTTGCAGTTTCTCAGAGCTGAAACCATTCGATTTGATGTGTTACTATTATGGACCTTTCCTCTTCCCTTTGATAACTAAGGCCAGAAGAATTTAAAATAAATTTGGCAATACTGAAATCACCTTCTTAAACCTGCCTAACATCACGTTTCTGTCTAGCAGTAGATTTTACAACACTCTTGAAAACAGAGCTGAGAAACAGTTTCATATAACGGAAACTCTGACAGACCAAGAACTATAGTTATACTAGGAGCTGTCACTACAATAGTCTTTCCTTTCCCTCATGTCATACTGAAATTTCCATTATGTTCTTCATTTATCATTCTTCTCTGTAAAGACAGTCAATTAAAAAAAATGTTGTTTTTTTTTTTGCATCCTACCTTCTTGTTTCATACAATTCTTTTAATTCCTCATAATCTCACTAATTTTGATTGCTACAAGTGTTTTCTAGCTTTAGCTCCAAAAGTCTGCTAACTGTACTCCATTCCTCATATTTTTAAAAGGAAGAAAAAAACTCAGAGAGACGTATTAACATAGCAGTAATGATTTTTGTGACTTTTTAATTGAAATCTCAGAAAGTTCAACTAAAATTTTTGAATCAGCTGCTTTACTTTATCTCAGAAGTTTAAAGTTTGAAGACTATTTTGCCAAGAATGTGAACTCTTGTGATTTTGATTGTGGCAAAAAAACCTCCACCTCTCAAACTTGTTTGTTCACTGACAACACTCTGCAAATTACCATAGAACTGAGACCTCAGAACAGCCACCTTTCTTATAGATTTTGTCTGTTTAAAAATGCAGATAAAATGCTGAAGTACAACAGTCTTCATTGAAGAGGCAATGCAGAATCCTGCCTGGTTGCAGACAAAAGGCAGATCTGAACACATTTAGATTCCAGAAAAATATCACTTATGAAATATTGAAGTATTTGGAGGGGTGGAGTGGGGGAGGAAACAAGCTTCTCTCTTAGTTACATTCTTGCTTATGTTCATGTACGGTGTTTGGAGGGAAGAACAAATTTCAATTTTCACATAGCTTGACAAAGATAAATCCTCATCAGACAAAATCATTCTTAAGTAACTAAAATAATCTGATTGTAGAAGGAATTCCAGCCACGGAAGAAAAAAAATACTGGAAACAAACTGCTATACTGAATCCCATCTGTGGCCCAGATCAGTGGATTGTGTCCAATACAAGTCACTAGCTGCCTGACTGGAAGATAGGAGGAAGTAAATGCTGGAGCTGCATTTAAATTATATAGTTATCCTCTGTAAATTTTGTGTGTTTGACAACTATTTTCTGTTTATCAATGGAATTCTAAAATGAACATCTAAATAATTCCTTAATTAGAGACCAGTCAGCTATTGTGAATGGATATGAATTCAGGAAATGCTACTCCATTACTGTCCAAAGACTACACATTGACCTATAGCACGGTTCTGGATGCAACGAGTAGCAGAAAGCTAGAGAATATCTACAGAATTTGATATTAACATCTAGGGACATAGAGGCAGTTGTACAGGATTTATGGTAAGACCATGGTTGCATGCTTACAGTTTCAGTACGCATTACAAATGTCTCACAACCTTTCATGTTTCTACTTGCAGAAAGAAAAATACTTATTACAACAACTTGAAAGGGCATCATCCTTTTGAAATTATACCTCTGAGAAACTGAATGTAAGAGTATCAACTAACATCAACTTTCACAAAAATACCACAGAAGACATAATTTCACCTACTAATAAATAAAAGCAATACTCAGGATAGTTAAATGTGCTCTAAACCATCAGCAAGCAACCATTAAAAAAATGTAATGAAAAAAAACTACCAAAAGGCTAGCTAATGAGTACACAAGGTACATCAGTAGGTCAAATGAAAGGGAAGGCGGCAGGAGAAGAGAAAGGGACAAGAAAAAGCCTCATCACAATTAGGTAAACATATGACAGGGAAAAAAAATAACAATAGCTGGGTGGGATTATTTTATGATTAAATGCTAAATAGAGATAAAACTTTGGCAACAGTACAGAATATGCGAGAACAGAGCATGTCATGCTCTGTTTTTCATGCAAATAGTTATCTTCCACTATATCAGCTTTCAAATTCTAGGAGTTAATAGAATTTATTAAATCAGTGAGTTATTAGGTGGTTTTGTATGCATTTTTTTTTTGTAATTGAACATTACATAACACAGAAAAATGCTGCCTGTCCTAAAACATAGTTCAAACCAAAGGTACTCCTAAATGTACAATGTATGAAGATTAAAAACAGGGAGTCTGGGTTATGAAAGGAAGCCATACGACTAAGAAGTGAATCCATTTTCCAAACGCCCACACAGATGAGAGCTTCTGATGTAAAAAATGGTCTGTGCAAAATCTAAATTGCACGGATTATTTCCATGAAAGTTAAAAGCTCCTCTATATGCAGATTATATGACATTTAATGTGAGAAGACTTCTGAAAAAAGATCATAATCTTGTGATTATTACTACAATATGAATAATTATTTGATTGATCAATAAATACTAACAGTTATTTAATTAATAATTGTCTTCATTTAAAATTTACGTAGAGAGAGATACTTTCTTAGCTGTTACAGGCTTAATTGTTTCCATCTTGCTGCAGACTTCAGTTTTAGCTATCTTTCTTGAAAGATGCCAGTATGCTAACCAACAAACCATTTGTGGCTTACCTTGGCACTGAAATCCTTGTTTCCCAAATCCCCTGCATAAAAAAGAAAAGAAAAAAAAATCTGTCTTAATATGTTCAGTTATCATTTCTTCTCATTAATCTAGTATAAAATAAAAATAGCTTCATATTAAATTACTTCAGATTTTACTAAGACAGCAACAGATTTAAAAATATACAACACAGAACAGCCCACCCATTTCAAAGCAGAGAACAATAGCTGTCACCAGCTATGTAATTTCAGCTTCTGGCAACAATTTTTTTATTATTATTATTTCACAAGCTATTTTGAATCTACAATTAACATCATCTGTGATTACCGCATAATATTTCAACTCACTGCATGCCACATGTATACTTAACAGCAATATAAAAGATTCCAAGTTCTAAGAAAGGCCTATAAAACAAACCGAACAGTTTCTAAACCAAATTTTAGTGATGCTTACTGACATTGTTATGCATCTCAGCTAGATACCAGTAGTCTACTGTATGGAAAGTGGGAAGGTTAAAGGTTTCACTTGTTTCAGTATAAATTATAACAAAGGGCAAGTAACTTAAAACAAAGTCTTCTTTCAGCTTCCTTAATTTCCATAACAAAATATAAATAAGCACATAATATTTCACCTATGAATAGTGGCAATGCAAGTGTTTGACGTGCTTTCCAGAGTTCAAATACATACTATACCCTTGGCAAAATGCCATACTGTTGCCTTATTTATTTACTTTTAAACATTCAACACTCTTTCCTCAAACGTATTTTGAGTATCCAACTTATAAACATTTCTCTGTATTTTCCCTCTTTATAGAGCATTTTTCGTCTAGACAGTTGGAGTTACTTATTCCAAGAGACTAACAAACCAAAACCAACTAAGTGTAGAAGCCATGAAATTGAAATATGAACTTTGAGGTAATGTAATAAACAAATACATTTTCCTTTTTTCTCTTCTTCCCCCCCCCCCCTTTTCTTAAAGGTAGAGAAAAGGCAAAACCTTTGGTACACAGCTAATTCAGATGAAAATTCACACTACACAAGTTTTATTATTTTTGTAAACTTCTACTCTAAAGTCTCTACCTACTGTCCTTATAAACAGGCCTAAACCAAGATATCCAAAAGAAATACACAACTGCTTACTTGGCAGCATATGCAACTATACTATAATGTCATTTTACTGTTCTGTCTTGTCATCACAAAGGCAAAAAGCACATATTGGAAGTGTGCAAGTGGGATTGTAAAACTGGGAAAGCTGACAGCAGAACTAAGAGCATGAAGTAGGCTTTATATAGCTTTTTTGTCCTTTCAAATAGACTTCTTTGTAACAAACGCCCCTCTAATATTTACTGAAAGTGTAGCCGTTCCTCAGCATTTGAAGCAGAATTCATACACTAACCAACTGCGGTCCAGTCAGTCTGCTCCACACTCTAGTCAGCTGCAATGTGTTTTGAACGAAATCTTCCCCCCTCCCCTCAAAAAACCATTTCAGAAATGAAGCAGACAGGTCAAAGTTGTTTAAGAAAATAAAGGGGTGGTAAATTATGTTGCTTAAATATTACCTGGTCAAGTATAATCTAAAAACAAAGAAGAAAAGTCTATTTGCACAGAAGTTATGGTCTGTTGAAAGGCTGTATTTACTCTTCCTTACCTCTTACAAGGCATGTTAATAGCCACACATCAGTTTGGAAATACACGTATCTCGAATAAGCATCTTACAGCATAAAGAATGCTTCATCTAATTTCAAATGAGGAAATGAAAGAGAAGTTTTGGAGCTGTCGCGTGCCTTTCTGAAGAATGCTAAGAGCTTCCTAGATTTACTAGCAAGGAAGAACAAAAGATCACAGCTACTCTTGCCACCTGTCAACTACAGGATATCCTTTCACTTTCAAACACATCCTGTGATCAGGTGCCTCTTCTCATCACAGTATTTTGCTTTGTTTTTTTGATTGTGATAGTTATCTGCAGAAACACAGGCTGAAATTAACCCTGTGGCATTCTTTCACACCTCTCAATTCCCTCCGTTTTGGAATAATTTAGAAGCAGTTTCCAAAGGTCTGCCACTTTTACAATATCAAACTTTGCAATTACTTTCTTTCAAATAGGAAAGTTATAAACAAAACACAACATATGTTCTCAAAAAAGTTGGCTTGCTTTTCCTGCAGTCCACTCATCTCAGCTTTCCCTACCTTCCCCTCAACCCCCTCACTCTACAAGTGTATTTTAATCGTTTCTGGAGCAGCCACAGCTTCTCCAGCAGGCAAACTGAGGAAAACACAAGAAGGCGGGCCAAGGTCTGTGGCCCGGGACACGAACGCTTGTGGGAAGCGCGAGACACCTGCCCATAAACACAGAGCCAGCCGGGCGCATCCCTCTCTTGATCTTCCTATAAAATCGGCTAAAACGAACCGCAGGTCTCGACCGCAGCAGGGAAACCTGTGAGGAAACCCTCGGCAACTTCGGGAGCAGAGCACTGCTGGCGGTTTAGCCTGGTCTCTTCCCAGGTAAGAGGAAAGGAAGCACGAAGCGGCCGCCCCGCCGCAGGCGCGCGGGCCGGGCCGCGATCGCCTCGCCTGCTCGAGGGCGCCGGGCACGAGCCGGCGGCTTCGCGCGCCTGCGCCCGCCGCGGCAGAGCGGGGCCGGACACGGCGCCGAGGCCGGCGGGGACGAGCGCGGCGGGGCAGCAGCGCGGCTCGGCCTGCGGCGGAGCCGCGGCCCTGCCCGGGGCAGGGCACGGCGGGACCCCAGAGGCACCTATCTCTCCTTCCCCCCCAGCTTAGTAACGAGGGTGTTGGCAGGAAGAGCCTCTCTCCCTTCCTCCCTAGCAGGAACCATTCCCAATAATAATAATAATAATAATAAACCAGACCTGCTTCCCGAAGGCGAGGACCCAGCCGCCGTGCCGCGATCGGGCGCTCCCGATCTCGCAGGCAGCGAGGCGGGGGGGGGGGGGGGACCAGGAGAAGTTCAAGGCAGGGCTGCGAAGTTGAGCAGCTCCCGGGCCCCGCCGCGGGCGAGGGGGCTTCGCGCGTGGGGGCCGGGCCGGGGTGGGGTGTGCGGGGGGTGGGGGGGGGGGTGCGAGGCCCCCCGGCCGCGCCACGGCGGCAGCCGCCGCTCCGCTCCGCTGCGCGCCCGCGGGGCTCGCCCGGCCGCCCGCCGCCGCGCCGGGGGCCGCTCACCAGATGAAGTCGGTGCAGTGGCTGCAGAAGGTGGGCTGCTTGAAGAAGCGCGCGATGAATTTGTGCTCCTTCACCTCGTGCACGTTCTTCTGCCTCAGGGCGCCCTTGCGAGCGAAGCGGCGCGCCGCGTCCGGGTCCGGCGCCGCGCCGGGCTCGGAGCCCGCGAACACGTCGGCCATAGCACCCGCCTCGCCACCCCCCTGCCGGCAGACGGGCCGCGCCCGCAGTGGCCGCCCCGCCGTCCGCCCCGTCCGGCGGCCGCCGAGCCTCTGGCAACGGCGGCACTGGGCGCTGCCTCCCGCTCCCGCGCCTGACGTCGGAGCGGCGCGTAGGGAGCGGGAGGAGGATCCCAGCGCCGAGCCCGCGCCGCGCCGCGCCGCGCCGCTCCGCCCGCCGCGCCGGGCCGGGCCGCCGAGCCCCCGGGCGCGGGCGGGGCCGCGGGGCCGCCCCCGCGGGGGTGGGGGGGGAGGAGCGGGGGGGGCTGGGCCGGCGGCACCTGCCGCCTCTTGTCAGGCGGCTCCGCCGCGGCCACCGGCGCCCTGCGCGCGCGGAGTGACACAGTCACACACAGTCACACACACAGTCACACACACACAGTCACACTCACAGTCACACTCACACACAGTCACACTCACACAGTCACACATAGACACAGTCACTCACACACAGTCACACACAGTCACTCACAGTCACACACAGTCACTCACAGTCACACACAGTCTCAGTCACACAGTCGCAGTCACAGACACAATCACACACGTGCAGTCACACACACACACGCACACTCACAAAACCACACACATGCAGTCACACACACACACAGTCACAGAGCAGCTGGCTCCCTACACGCACCCATGCCCCCCCACACGGCAGCCCGCTCCTTTCACACGCCCACGTGTACACACACGCTCACACACGCACGCACACACACGCACAGTCTAACCGGCTCCCTTCTCTCTCTCTCTGTCCCATCACACTCACACACACGCGGTTTCCTCAGTGTTGGCCGTGGAAGCTGCTACCCCGGGAGGCCCTAGCAGGGCCCAGCACCGCCATGGGGCACCACCGTGGGGCACCCACCCCAGGCCAGCACCCTGGGGCACCTCCGTGGGGCACCCACCCCAGGCCAGCACCCTGGGGCACCTCCGTGGGCCACCCACCCCAGGCCAGCACCCTGGGGCACCTCCGTGGGCTATCCACCCCAGGCCAGCACCCTGGGGCACCTCCGTGGGCCACCCACCCTGGGGCACCTCCGTGGGCCACCCACTCAGGCCACTACCCTGGGGCACCACTGTGGGCCACCCACTCAGGCCACCACCCCGGGGCACCTCCGTGGGCCACCCACTCAGGCCACCACCCTGGGGCACCACTGTGGGCCACCCACTCAGGCCAACACCCTGGGGCACCGCTGTGGGCCACCCACCCTGGGCCACCACCCTGGGGCACCGCTGTGGGCCACCCACTCAGGCCACCACCCTGGGGCACCTCCGTGGGACACCCACTCAGGCCACCACCCTGGGGCACCACTGTGGGCCACCCACCCTGGGGCACCTCTGTGGGACACCCACTCAGGCCACCACCCTGGGGCACCACTGTGGGCCACCCACCCTGGGGCACCTCTGTGGGACACCCACTCAGGCCACCACCCTGGGACACCGCTGTGGGCCACCCACCCTGGGTCACCCCCCTCGCCCCGCAGCCCTGGAGCAGCAGCCCCAGCCCAGCAGCACACATCCGCAGCTGCTTCCAGCTTCGCTTGTCCCGGCGGCTGTTGGTTGCCACGTGCAGCCCCATCCTTGACGGCTGCACGGCCAACAGCACCTGCCTGGCAGCGGCTACCTGTGCAGCGCGCGCACGCTTCCGGCGCCTGCCCAGGTACACGCGTTCCACCACCGCCACAGCAAACGAAAGTGTCACCCAGACGCTCTCCTTTCCTCTTCCTGCAGCCCGCAGGCCCAACAGCATACATGCAAATGCTGTCTGAGGCCTTGCTAAACAAACGTGCATCACCCAGTGTACACTGGATGCACAACAAATACGTGGGAAGAGGGGCCTCAGAGTCTTGCCCGCACTGCGATGTGCAGTCAGTCTCAGTCAAGAGAAAAAAATCCTTTATCTCTGCATAGCAATCCTCCCCCCAGAAGGTAAGACATAACGTAACTTCTCCTTATTGCACATAACATACAGCTCCTCATTATAGTTTATATACATAGCACTTACACAGTGCTTTTTCCCATCTGGTAGGTAATATTTCGTCTCGAAATTTCAAGATTTGCCATCACGAACAGGACACCTACAGTGACAGTATGGAGGAATACTACGGTCCGTTCATCAGAATACTGTTAGTATATGCTATCCAATGTCAGCATCCTCTTGCTGGAGGCTTTTAATTGCTCGGACATTCATTTTTACTACTGTACATGCAAGCTCTATGGGTGATACAGGAACTCATGCTCCTGCAAACTATTGGAAGAAAGATGTCTGCTATCTCTTTCTGAGCGCACACATTCCCATCAGCAACCCTTGCCTTGCTCTTCTGCTTCGGGTAGTGTTTGCAATTTGTTTCTGATTCAAGCCATCTGGATGAGGAGTCAGCATTATCGTTGTTTGTGTTCAGGCATATACGTGGTTATTAAATCAGAGTACCAGCTTTTCCAATCTTCTGGCAAATAGCTCCAGAATTCCTGACTCCAAAACATCACTTTATGGGGGTTTCTGGTAGCATATTCACTCCTGTGTGAATATTCAGGTAATGTTCAACAGAGCTCATCTCTGCTAGAAGTTCCCATTGAAGGGCGTACAAGTTGTTCTCGGAAGAACTCAGATTACTGCTGCAGTAAGCACAACTGCCTCAAGTCATTTCTACCTCTGTCAGCTCCTTCCTAGGTCTGTTCATACAAGCATCTGTGTCTATTTTGAAAGAGGTTTCAAACTGTTTAGAGTCACTTTGCTGCCTATGAAATGGTTTCTCTCTTTACTCATCTGTTGGATCAACCTAAATCATTTTTGGATCAAAATGCAGCCAAAAAAGTATCTCTTTTCCTAAACAAAAAGTGTCCGGACTGTTCTGTCCCTAATTAAGTGCTCTGTGCTGTGTTGGATTAGCTCAAAGACAAAGCCAAGGAGAACTCCATCTCCTTTGGCGATTGCAGCTCACTATTTTATTATTTCCTATTTGTAAGAAAATTTCAGCAAACAGGAATCAGTTCCTGCTCTAAGACCTATAAGGAAGTTCACAGCCTGATTTCTCCTTATATTTCAAAGCAAATTACAACCACTTCCTTTTCTAGAGAGTACAACAAGTAGCTTTTCCCTAACCCCTGTTAAGGAGGATGACTTGATCACTGCAAACCAGTTATCCACAAATTGTTTGCTTCATCTGGTCTCATCTTTCAAAGGAATTTCCGCATTATGAGATATTTCTATTGGCAAGTATTGTGGAATTATTAACCATAATTAGATCAAAATCAGTTATCAGCTTCCCTGACTATCCAGATTTCACAGTCAAATTTCAGAGGCCAGGTTTTCCAAATTTCTTTTTCCACATGTGTTTTTTTGTTTCTGTCTTTACTTGAAATCACTTAGAGAGTTTAGTTTTTAAGTTCGTTTTCACAAGTCTGATGCTATGTCATGTCTAGTAGCTATTAATTCTGAGAAAAGATCCACCACTCCTAAATATTCCAGATCCTATTACAGGATCAGCTAAATTCTGTTTATTGTTCTCATGCAGATGCTTTGGCAACAATGAACCCTAAATGTTTCCAAAAGTCTGGAAATTTGAAATATGGTGTATTTGTTTGCAGGATTGTGTGTATGTGCATCTGTGTGGTGAGGAGGTGGAAATATTCTGTATTTTTCTATATCAATACTGGTATCTCTACCTTTCTGTGTCTTTCCATATGTATGTCTGGGTCTGTACATCTGTATTTGTGTCTCTCTGTATCAACACCGACTCTCTTCTCTGATTCTTTTCTCAAAATTACCCACATTGCAGATTGGATCATTACTGGATACATCACTGGATCACTACACAGACTTTATTATTAAATTATTCAGTGCGACAGATAGCTTGTTTACATATGTTAGTACTAATGTGAACATTTGAATGTATGCAGCAAAACACAGTCAGAAAGAAGACTAAGTACAGAAAATAATCTTAAGAAAGAGGAAACTTCATAGAAAAAATATTTCTGAAAAATTATGGACAAAAACGGTGTATCATAAAAACTGTTCATTTGCCAGGGATGAAATTGCCATTCACTGATACATTCTGATCAGCAAAATCCCACTTCCCTTCGCTACCTGTAAATTATGCCATTATTTCATCTTGTGTTCCCTTCAAAGTGATGCAAAATGTGTATTTTGTACAGGTAGCTTGTAGCTGCCTGTGAATTACCCTCACAGCAACACTCCCTAGAATTGGAAATAAATGGCTACTGATATATAAAACATTTAAAGTAAAATTTATTATCAATTTTTTAAATCAATGTTCTCATCAGAGTACTGAGTGTCAACATACTGTTTTCTTTTTTCATAGCTAAGGTGTATTAGTAGCATACTAGAATATCTCCTAGTAATACAACTGAACATCAGAGCTTGATGCTATTATATAGTGAAATGTGATGGGAATCCTTTGGGATGCATCATGGGTTTTTGTCTCTTTGTAGATTGTATAAACAAACATTTCTGCCTCAGCTGGAATATTTCCTATCATTGTTATTTTGCAGATTTTGTCCTTCCTACCAGCAATCTCTCCAGAAAATTTTGAATTACACTTCCAAAAAATAATTCACATTCTTTTGAGTGCATCAGAACAATTCTCTTGCACAACCAAATTTTCAGTCTTCAACTGTACACACAAGAAAGGCAGAAAGACCCAGACTTTAAAAGAACCGAACAAAGCAGTCACAACAACGTAGAAAAGAACAAACTTCTCTTGTACCAACTAAACAACAGTGCCTCTGTTATTTATTTAGACAAACATGGCAGACAGATTTAAAAGAAATCAAGTAGTTGGTTCTGCTTTGGACAATCGACCCCTAGATTGCCCACGAGAATCAAAGGACAACACTGGAGCAGGAAACCCCTGGGTTCAGGGGAGACGGGGCCTTTCAAAGGGACAGACGTCGGATGTGCTAAACAGACACAATTGGCTCAGAAAATTCCTTGCACTGAAAATGTTCAGAGACTGACAAATTATTAGGAGGAAGTATCATACATGCTTGCCCTGCTCCCGCTTTGCTTAGGCATGCGTCTGTGGTCGCTGTTAGAGAAAACATACCGGATTAGATTGACCCTACCTGAACCAGTGCCACAACTGTACCGCCACCACATTTCACTGCTAAAAAGCTGATGAAAAATTATCCTGGAAAACCTGTATTTTTTTCCAGTAATTTTGGAGCAAAATTGTAAACTTCACAAGTAGGGTTTAAATTCTTTGTTAAAAAGAACATTGGCTGGTTTGCCAATGCAATCCTTTGAAGATTAAAATATCAAAAACAGGTTAGGAAAGCTGAGTCACTACACTGTCGTGAAGCCTTTCCCGATAGACTGTTGTAACTCCAGTGTGCTTTTCTGGCACTACACTGGGACAGAGAGTAAATTATTTTATATCACTTAATTGCTGGAAAATTTCTGCCTCGGAATATCATGAATTGTATGAATGCCTAGCATCAGATGAGCTCATGATACACCAGAACAATATTTACAGTTTATTTATATATGACTTCTGGGCCATGTTATCTAATCCTGTTGACATCAACATCAAGGAGCAATTTCCTACCATATTCCATGTGAAATGTGCAGTATATCTTATTTACCATATTCACACAGATCTTCTACTGAAAGGGGTGATACTTTTGCAAGAATAAGCTGAGCAGAATTTTCTCATGAGAAAATAAGGTGTAAACAGATATTATATAAACTGTAGTTAAAATTATTATTTTTGTCAGCTGAATATTGTTTATCACAGATACAAGATACAAGAAATCGTAACTTGTATGTGGCCTACTGTCTATTCTACAGAATAAATGCATGAGAGGAAAACAAAATCATATCAGCTGGAGTATACTGGATACACTCTTCGTTTTCTGTGCCACCGTTATATTATTGTGTGCTGATACAGAGAAAGCAGGATACTGTTTCCAGTGGTATGATTCCTAATTTTACCATGTTTCTTTGTACTTTACACAAATGCTTATACTTAAGGAAACACTAATAATTGAAATGACAAGAGTCTGGCTTGACAAACACAACTTTAAAATATTTGTTTGATTTAGAAGAACTGAAAAGAGAAAACACTGGCGCACAAAACACAGGCTGGCATTAATTTCAAAAAGTTCTTTTAGAAAGCTAAGTGACAGTTAATTAAAAAGTAAAGTGTGGAAGGACCTCTCTGCCTCGATGGCCTAATGCTAGAAAGGATTCTGTTTGTTAGTATTTATCATTCATTCAGTTTCCTCACCAGAATTTTCATTTCCCCCCAAAAACAGAAACTGTCCTTTAAAGACAGTAGAGACTATTTTTGGTCTTTTAATCCAGTATTGTGGATTAAAGATTGAAAAGATTAGCAGACTAATACATATCATAACATGGGAACATCTCTTTAGGTTGCATTAAGTATGTCGCATGCTACCATTCAGTTTCAAGAGGTATGGTGACCTTAATAGCCCCAAATTGCTATTTGTAAGAAAATAAAACACTATAGATGCTCTTTCAATATGAATTATATTTTAAAATAGTCATGTTCCAGAAACATCATTTTAAAATCAGACATCTTACCCACAATGCTGCTAAGAAAAAAAATAGGGCATCCCATATCCAAGTGGCAGGATTTTGTTCCAGATGTATTATATCCTGTTTGTGAGATAAGAGCTAGCCAGCTAGCTTTCTTTAAAAGAGCTTTGGAAAGGTGGTAAAGCCAAGTTGTACGGTGGAGTAATATTACTCAACCTGAATATATTCTGATGCCCATGGAAAATACAATGACCTTCTTTTTAATAATCACATATCTAGCTGACATTAGGTAGAAAAATGCTATTGTTTCTAGAAATGCAAAGGAAAATGAAATAAAGGCAGTAGCAAACATAGATGTGCCTGCTTTCTGAGTATTTTCTTCTTGCATCATAAATGTGATATGCTTCCTAGAGTGTTCATGACCTATTCTTTCCAAAACATCTGGACATCTCTTTTCAAAATCTAAATTTACAAGAATGTTACTGATACCAGTCCTGACAATTTTAGAACTACTGCATTTTTTTTCCATTCTGTTGTCAAAAAGCTGACAGCATCTTAGTATCTCACAGAATCATAGAATCAGTAAGGTTGGAAGGGACCTCTGGAGATCATCCAGTCCAACCTCCCTGAGTTTACTAAAAGCCTAAAGTTTACTTTAAATAGAGTGGGCACTTTTGAAAGCATGGCCTTCATTTAGTTGCTAAATAGAATTTAAGCCCTTCTGAAAATCTGATTCCAGTTATTGATACCGACCACTTCAAAATCTGCTTCCTCTTAGAAAGGCTTTGTCCTGGATTTATTGCTGGAGATTAGAGGCTGTCACAAAGTGAAATTAGTTTACTGATATCTTCATACTCTCTAATGGTCCACACTATAAAAGTTCCATACTTCTTGGTACAATATGAGTCTGTTAACAGGATCCAGACACAGAATAACGTGATGCCAAGGGCATCAGAAATAGGCCGCACTGACAGAGGTATATGGGGAAGCTTGAAGAGTAGCATGATTTTCTAACAAAATGTCTAGCTCAAGACAAATACTATCACATTAGTCCTAAGCTTACCCACTTAGTTTAAACATTCAAGTATGCTTTTAAAAATCACTTCATTGACCTTCCATCTGGATCCAACATTCTGTGAAGTTTTCAGTCCTGAGACTTTATTTTCAACCTTTGCAGTCTTGTCAGTCAAAACTAAAGTAAGGATTTTCAGCTTTTGGAGTAAATTTGGTCCATATATATGAGGAAACATATATAAGGAAAATTATCAACTCTTTGTGTTGCTTAATAAAGATTTGGGACAAATCCCTGATCTTATAATTTTGTTAATTACATATAAATTGATTTAAATTGAGTATAAAAACAGTGATGAAATCCCATTAAAAAGCCCCAAATGAAACCAATGAAAATACTTTGGCTGACTTGCCAAGGTTTTGGTTTAGGCCATAAGGGAGATCAGTATCCACTTTTTGATTACACTGTACAGAGCACAGGAGCTAAAATACAAAGGAGGTAGATTTATTCATCTGGAACACTCTGGACTTATGCCCAGAAAGAATTTAACAGATAATATCCATGGGTTAATAGAGATCATAGGATCTATCTAGATTGAAGCTGTCGATACATTAGGTGATACCAGTGGAAGTTCTGACACAGCCAAAAACCACTGATTCTAGGCTGCTTTTCAGTGAAGTTTTTAATATGGATGAATATATCAAACAGCTTCTTGATTATTGATCCTCTTATCCATCATCTGGGAAAACTAAAGAATAGCAGTAAATAAATCTTGTGTCAGCTGGGCTTTCTGATAGTATTATGGCGATGTGCCAAATAAGGCTAAAACAATTTAAAAGTGCTCTTGCTTAGGAGAGCTCCTTTTCCACGAGGGATAGAGTCATTCTAGGACAAAACCTAGCAAGGATTGCTCCGCTGGGTTGCAAAGTCGTAAAATGCTAATGACATTTTTGTTGTACTGAAGATGTAAAGTGCATTCCTACAGCACTGTTTTTCCCTTGGAGAACTTGTATCAGATGCTGACCAAGTCTGAACTCTCTCTAGCTTGTAAACAAGAAGACAACCTGAGGCAATACACATATATTTGTATGTAAATATATACAGAGCCAGATGCTGCTGTGATTGAAATCAGTGGTATTTATCCTGCTAGCTTAATAGAAAGCAGGAAAATAATGATGACGGGAACCTTGAAAACTTTGTCACAAGCTTGATGGGAGAAAAGAGACTGTTTGGTTTGGGCTTGGAGAGCACAGTATCTTTTCTGGACTCTTATTCTCAGTTACGGTGGTTGATTGGCTCCTTCCCTGAACGAAACCTGTGCATGCACACCTGCACCGAGGGAGATGCAATCCTCCGAGAAGGCAATGAAGGTGGGAAGATCCGTGGCATCATACTACGCTTTTATTAAGCTGTTTCATCTCAGAAAGAAATGTCCCTTGCAGATCTGTTCACTGCAGATTAAAGCCTCATAGAGAATAATTTGTCCCCAAGGCTTCATAAGCATTCCTGATGAAGAAATATAAAACAGGACTTTTACACAGAATTTTGATGAGTATGTATCAGAGGAACAGACTGTTTTACAATATTTGGGTCACAGTACAACTGTGAGTGAGAGATTCTCTGGATTTTCAGTGCAGGAAGTGAGAACGCGGAGAGGAGGAAGTGGCTTTAAAATGCTCTCTGGTTTTGTATCTTATGAGTTTAATGTCTGTGAAAACTGAAAAACTTTCATGCCCCTATGACAGAATATAGGCCTGATATCACCTGGCAAATTTGTCAATGCCAGTCTTTTAACACCTCGGGTTAATACAAGATGGATATTCTAACACAGCACTTTCAGTAAACTGGGAAAATCTTTAAGTGATTTAAGGCCTAGGAGTAAAATTACAATTTACACCATCGTAATTCTAAAATTGTTTCACTAACTTCAGTAGAACCGTTCTGCAACATCAGTGATAACTAGAAGTAGTTTGCCCCTAAAATATGCTGCTAAGTGAAGATAATATATTTAAGAATTATATAGATACGGTTTACTTTGTGTCTCATTGAGACCTGAAGGTCAGTATCAATTGCTGTGTGTTTACTTTCAACACCTCTGAAGATACGAAATATAAACTTTCATTGGAAAATAATTCCATCAGATGGATTTTGACTTCTGTCTGGCTAAGTATACTGCTGATAATGAACGTATAAATCTAAATGATCTATGCAGCTCTGTATTAAATATTAAATGCAACTAATATTTAGGAAGTGGGAACAGTCTCAGCTTGTACAGAACTGAATGCAATTATTTTTCTTTAAGATTGAAAATGACTCAGTTTACCTTCTCACTTTTTACTATCTCTTCAGCACAGTGAAGCACTCACTTAAGTATCGGATGTATTCAGTGGAGGTGATAAAAATGTTTTTGCCGTGTGTAAATGAACTCTTAACAAATATTAATTGAACTATCTTGGCAATGATTGGACCCATAACTTAACAATTGCTCCCACAGAGGAACACAGATATCTCCGTCAGTCATCTGACCATCATCTCCTCATCTGCTGGAGAAATGGATGCGGGTACACATGAAAAGCTAGTGACTGCCATGCGAAGCAAAGGGGATAGAGTGGAAGAAGCTTGATTCAGAATGTTATTCTTGCAGGAAAATGATGAGATTGTGGTCTGAGCTCAGTCCCTCACCCAGCTTTCATGCCAGAGAGAGTGCCTCTGCAGGGGATGCTGGCACATAAGCAATGTATTTATGCCTCTCTTTATACATTTCGCCTCAGTATCCCTGATCAGTACATTTCTGTTGATGCGAACAGCATCTGCATTTTGAACTGAATGTGCTGTGTTGTGCATTTCCTGCTTGAATAACAGCCATAAAGGCTTGAGAATGGTGGAGCTCCTGGGAGTAACAGACCCAACACTCATCATCCAGAAGGACAGGCTGCCAGAAAGTCTGTGGCAGGATCAGAGGCGTGGCATACCCTACAGTATCATTAAAACTACGGCATCAGCAGAAGCAGAGAGGCAGACTGACAGAAGGATGTAAGGTCAAGCTCATTAGCTGGTACAACTGGCACCTTGCAATGACCTGAGCTCCAGTCTCTTGTCTAATTCTTGCAGACTTTCTGCGTAACTTCTCTAAGAGAAGTTGCTGTCCCAGCAGCTTCAAAAATCCGTGACCAGATTCTTACATCTTGCCTTATGATTATTACATCAATCCTTTTCCTCTTGCCTTGGCAGCACAAGCGCCTCCCTGGTATCAATGAAGAATACTGCTGCAGAGACCGTTTTTCATCGTCATTTTTCTTTTAGTGTCCCTCTATTATTTTTTTCTTCTCTGTCACATGATATTTTTTTGTCTTCATTTTTAAAGCCTTTGCTAGCTTACCTTCTCTCCATCTCTTATTCCTTACTGAACCTGCTTTGATTAGCCAGTAATGCCAGTCTCCATCTTTTAATTGCTACCTTTTCCAATATGTGCTTTTGATTTCTGCTATGCTGCCCTTCACATTTTGGTCTGGGCAACATAGCTGAGCTGACATCCCTCCTGCTTGTTCTCCTTAAAGGTTATGCTAGCACAGCTGCTGTGATGCCAATGCTTTCACAGAAGATGCTAGCCAAAATTGTCTCAACATGTGCTTTCACTCCTGTCTCTGATTATAGCTAGCATTTCTCCCTTAGAGCATGATACTACCTGTGGCAGAGACCTTCAGTCTGCGCTGTATTTATATGGTCACTAGCCAGCTGAAGTTCTGCTTCATGACAGGGTTTCTAGGAGCTATAATAATAAATAAATAACACACAAAGTTATTCATGTGCTTAAGGAGTGGGCTGCATTTGATGGGAAATTAGATGACATATATAATTGCATACTATCACCAAATGCAAAAAGAATTAGATTGGTTTGCTGATGCTCTGCCAAGATGAACCCATACAATAATAATCACATCCTCTCCAGTTACTGGAAAAGATAGTTATTTGCAACACACTTTCTTATTGCTGAAAAATAGTTTTCAATAGGAATCACAATATTGGCCGTTATTATGCAGTCATGTAAAACACATACTTAAACATTTTTCTTTCTGTTTCATACGCAGTTACTCAGTTTTACTTCCAAATTAAAAAATAGTAAAGTTATCACACACAACAGACATTCAAAAACTATGGAAGAAACATTAATGTGCCCATTATTCAACGTAGATTTTCCACTGTATCTTTTTTTCTTAAAGTAGTACAGAAAACCTTTCAGTTTAAGTATACATCTGTATTGTACATGGTAGAGTACATTGTGCCATCTGGTGATCGCAGTGAGAAATGCTCATATGGTCAATGTTGAAGTAGATGAAATTGCACCTATCTACTTCTGTGCTATTTTAAACACAGACAGAATGTAATCAAAATAGCTGGCAAATCTAAGGAAGATTTTAATCCAGAGGCAAGAAGTTTCATTACAGCACTGTGTTGCACTGCGAAGGGAAAAGACATTTATGAAATTTTTTAAAGAAAGAAGGGGAAGAAGCAGGCTGTGACAAAAGGAAATATAAATGGATGTAAATGCAGAAAATAAACCATCAAATTTTGCTGCTGATTTAGCAATTGTACTTTGCCCTTTGGCATTGTGTATTTGGTAAATATTTTGAGGAAGACATTCACAGCACTTTCTTTCCGAGAACTAGCACGTTCCTAATTGTTTCATGTTGTGACTAAAATTTGTGTTTTAAAAATAAACAGAGAAACTTTATAGACCATAAATAAATAAATAAATAAAAAGATCATAGCAGTAAGACTTTGACATAACCTAGCTTCTCATCTGAGCTTCAAATGTCCCTCACTCCCCCTCACAGGCTGTGAGTCAGCAGGGAAGGAGGATACTTAGATTAGAAACACCAAACTGTGGAACAATGATTACACAAATGTTATTTTGGTTGCACTCGAGATGTTCCTGCAGTTAAAATCTGCTAAATTAGGAGAACTGCTGCGATCAGAAGCTTTGCTGATGTATATTTGTGTAGCTTTGGCTTGATGACCTCGAATCCCAGAGTCAAAACAAGCGCTTTTACCACCTGAAAAAGTGATTTGAGTTTGAACCCTTATCAAAAATAAGTACAATTAAGAATCATTTTTTCATTTTTCCTACAGCACTGGTATTACGAGACCTGTCTCTAATGCTTCCAGGTATCTTTTATTAGAGAGATGCTTACTGACGATCCAAGTCAGACAAAGTAGGCCCATGAAGCCTAAAGCTTCAGGCTACATCATCATCTAGTGTAAACTGGAGTGACATTGGTATTATCACTGGAGGAATATGACAGTACCAATGTCATTCTATCACTAATTATTTTGCCTCAAAAAATTCTGTAATAACTCTTGGGACTGTTTGATACCTGGAAATCTCCAAGCTCAAGTGATAAACAAAAGCTTCTCAGTGATAGCTCCATCATGATCCACTATCTTTTTACAAACATCCGCATCCTCTAAAAAAAGCGGAGAAAATGTTTTTTTTAAAAAACAACAGTCCCAACAGGAGATGCTCTGCAGAAACAACCAGAGAGGAGACATTTTCAGCAAAGATTGCTCTTTGAATTCCTGCTTTATGTACGAATCTAACATGTGATGATTATTTCATCCTTAATTAGAAGCTACACAAGGAACCTTTTATCTTCTGTTTACTGGGATCGGAATAAATACAAAGAGTTAATATGTAACTATCCTTTTGTGGATGCCTTTATTTTTAAGAGAGGAACCAGTGAACTGGGGGTCATTTGGGAAGCGTGCGGACTGGCAGCAATGTATTCCCCGGCGTTGTCTGTGTGCCTGCTTGCTCTGGCCCACTGTGCTCTTGCAGCAAAAGGTAAGCATCTTTGACTTTCTAACAGCAAATAGTATCCTGACGCGTGAACGAGGGGATCTGGGGACTGCCACGGTGTTTTGAAGCCTTTAGGTGACTCTGGTCAAACATTTTGCGTTTTCTCTGAAGCCTATTTCCTTGCTTTTTCCCTTCCATTCCTTCCTGTCTCTTCCTACAGTGAGGTGAATCATTCAGATGGAAGAAAAGAGAAGAAATACTGCTGGCTGTAGGCCAGGGGCACCTTCGGTGTGCCGGGCGTTACCCTCACTCTCACACCCTCTGCCCCAGCCTCCCTCTTCCACCTCCCTTTTGCCCTGGGCAGCAGGGGCTGCCTAGCCCAGCTCCTGCTCACCTCCCTCCTCCTCTTCCCACACGCCCAGGGCTCTCTGCAGCCCTTCGCGTACTTTCTCCCTCCGGGCTGTATGGTTTCCCCTTCAGTCCTAGAGCGTGGGCTTTGCATTCGCACCCCTCTCCCCAGGAGCGCCGTGGGGACGCCTGCTCTGCTCTTCCGCCGTTGCAGGCGGGCAGTCTGCTCCCTCCCCTCCTCCCGCTCCCTTTTCTCACTCTCTCCGTGACGAGTTATTCACGCTGTCAACATTTTAGAGGTGTTTTGGAACCAGAACTGTCTAACTCCGCAGAGCGTTTGTTCAACTCAACAGGAAACCTGGGGTGAAGGAGAAAGGATAAGCTTGGGGTGAAAAAAAAAAAAAAAGATATTTTATGAAATAAGAAAAACGAAAATCTCATTTCAGACTAACACTCCAAATTACTAATTTGGATTGAAATGAAATGCGTTAGTATGTTTTTGAGTCCACTATACCGTCTGTTTCCTAAAATCATTTGCCATAATTGACTCACGTTGAAGAATACCTTTGTAAATCCTTTTTATAGCAAATGTACCTTTCAGCTAAAAAAAAAAAAAAAAAAAAATCTAACCGGGGCCATTAATGGAGCTGCCAGGAAGGAGAAGAAGAAAACATTTTTGGCTGACTAAAGCTTATTGTAGCCCTCAGTTTGTTGGAGTCATGTTGGTGCTTCTCCTTCAGAAAGGGCATCAACAGCAACAGCTTTCTGCCCAATTTTCTTGTGAAGTGTCTCCTTTCTTCCAGTCTGTCCGAGGCCACCAGAAGTGCTGTTTGCGACCGTTGATGTCAACAAGAGCGTGTACGAGGTGGGGGAGGAAATTGAGTACACCTGCAGGCCTGGCTTTGTCCCCAACAGCGGCCAGAGGAGGTACACCTGCCTCCCGACGGGCAGGTGGCCTCTCAACACCCTGCTGTGCCTACGTAAGTAAAATCCTGCTCCATCCTTGCTGATGTACCGTGCGTGGGTCTGGAAAAGTCCATGCGATAAATCCGTTATTAAACTGATACACTTCTGCTGAGTGCTTTTTTTCCTTGTGTTTATGCGTTTTCTGTCTAAAAGCAAATGCTGAAGCCATTTTGCTCCCTGAGTGGCTGCTGCCCCCCAACGAGGGGTTGCACACTTTGCTGCGGTTCGGGTGCTTTACTTTTCTTTTTGTTGTTATTACTCCTCTGACTCAAAACAAGTAAAAAAGATTAGCGTTCTCTATTTATTAAAGGATGCATCCAATTAAAATACTGCAGTTGACTGTAACTTAATCAGTTTTGGTCTGAAAACAAAAAATTCTCAGAAGCTGGGTGCAGGCAAGCAGAGGGGCGAGTAGCAGGGGAAGGATCGCTCTGTTCACGTCCCACGTCTTCCTTAAGCCTCTGCTCCCGGCTAGTGGCGGAGGCTGGACCCCGACTCCGACTCGGCCCAGCAGCGCTTGCGTTCGCCTGCCGTCTACCAGCTGACAACAGCGGCCTTTATTGTAACAGGCGTTTTTTTTACCGCCTCATTGCATAGAAGTTCTTCTTCTTGGACAATCAGTTGTCAAAAATGATTTAATTACCAAAAGTTTGAAGCTATCTTTAATATATTTTGATATAAATATAAAACAGGTAGACTTATGAAATCTAGGATAGAGGAGTGGAGAACCTTGAAAGGATACCAGGACCCCCTTATGACAAACCTATTTCCATTAGCCTAGCTTCACGCCTCATGAAATAATATTATCCTTTGTTATCTTTAATTGACAGCAAAAAGATGTCCCAGTCCTGGGCCCTTGCCGCATGGAAAAATTGATTTTATGGACTTGCACTATCAGAGTTCTATAAGTTTTTCATGTGAACCAGGGTAAGCTCTCCCTTCCTCATGCTGTTAAATAAATAACCTAAATCATATTATTACATTCTAGGATCACCAGCTGAAGTATTGCAAGCCAGGGAACACAGGAACCAGCATACTAAAATCCATCTCCACTTTACATATTAAAAAATGACGTATTTTGTGATCCTCTTCTACCCTGTGCAGTCTTCACTAAAACTTCCTGGGGTTTTGCAAAGCAATGTCTTACAGACATCCATCAAAATAGCACAGATTTTGTGCAAAGATTTACTGTGGACCACTTTCGTCTGCTTTTTAAATCCTCTTACTACATCATGAGATGAAATCCTCCAGCAGAGAGAGGATAATCTCCATCTAAGTCATGCTGCTAGGCCCTTGAGGCTGAATTTTTTGCTTCTATGTCTTTCCAAGCTCAGTAAATGAAAACGTGAGGTTAATCCCAATTTGGTCCCTGGAGCGAATACACTTTTACTCAGGGCTGCTTGCTAGTTTTAGAAATGAGGATGCATTTAAAGAAACATAGTTATGGTAAATGTAGGGAGATATTTGACAGTCCCCTATGTAGTGGGACAGAAGGTAGTATTTTGGTAAGCTATTTTCAGTTTTGGAATGCTATATAGTAGCCATTAATACTAGAAAAGATCTGTAAAAGAAAATTATGTAGTTGAAAAAATATAGCTATTAAAAGCTAACCATACAAATATTTTGACAAAATGTGCTTAACCGCAACACTGACATGCAAATAGGTAACCATAATTCAAGTAACCTGTTTTTGAATGCCGTGGTCTCATATATAAACACAACATTGTATTAACTGTATTAACACAGTTGTATTAACTATGTTAGAAGGGCCTGGTGAAAGTATGGCTTATAATAATCAGTATACAACCCATGCTGCATGGTTACATTATAAGTATGCCATCACTGCACTTAATAGATATAATATTTTTATTCTTTACATATCTTCACATGTTGTAGGTAACATTTTCAAAACTTACGTTAAAGAAGGATCCTATCTTGAACAGCATAATGGTTCAGGATATTGAAAAAGAAGAGGACTAGTCAGCATCAGAGACAGAAATAGTTCTTCCGTGGTGAATTAGACTGTATCTATGAGAAAAAAAAAGGAAGTTTTGAACAGAGGTTTGTAGGAGGACAGCAAAACTATTCCTGCAAGAGGTGTAACAGCATGAGAATGTCATGGCATTGGGACAGAGAGAAACAGAAGACCACAGAGAAGACAGGATTTTGTAGAATTTAGCTGTAAAGGAGAGGGGAGGAGAGGGAATGAGAATCTGCATTTCTGTAAATACAGACAAGAACTTGTATATACATATATACCCACACCCACCGTGACAATCTGACAATATAAAGGCATGTAATTTTTTAGATGACAAATATAAAGCTATCTGGACTAGTGTCAGAGAGCAGATGATTCATTCCTTCACTTGCTATTCTGCTAGGATGTTTAATCAGCAAACAGTATTTACCTGGAAGGTAAATCAGCCTCAGTTGCTCCCTTCCCCTGAGAAACAGGAGCAAGATAAATAAATAAATTCAATTGTGACATCTAATGTAGGAATGAGACTTCACTTGATTTAATTTTACTAATGACGATTTACTGGTTTCCATCTGTGTGATATTGAAATGACAGATACAGGATGAACATTTCATTAAAACTCAGTGTAAGTACTACTAATAATAAAAATAGAGAGAAGTATTTAGAGGGAGTACATACGGATATTAAACTGGGCAATCTGCCACTAAAATAAAATAATTCACCTCAGTAACTTTAGTTCTTGAGAGTGCTGAGATTTTACAAATAGATCGATCCTAATTGCCATAAACAACCAGGAACTCCTCCCAAGAAACCCGTTAAGTCTGCTTATAAGAAATAATAATCTTTCATGCAGAAAACATCTTGATTTTTCTCCATGTAAAGGTTCATTAAGCTTTCTGATAACCAGGTCTTTTTTGTTTTCAGCTACAATCTTGTTGGGACAAGAACGAGCCAATGCATGGCGGATGGAAAGTGGAGTGGAAGTCTGCCACAGTGTCAACGTATGTGTCTAAATACCAAAGAACCACAGTAGCTGTATTCTTATTACATAAAGACTCCTTTACATTGCTCAGAAATACATTTATTCAAGGGCCTCCTACAGTGCAGTGCAGAAAAGGTTAGGCAAAATGAAGAAACAGCTTATATGTTCAGTTTTAGATATGTGGATTGTTCCTAGAGAAACACAGTTTAATGGCCTGTGCAACAGGCCAGGATTAGGGATGCTGTTTACAGCTCAAGGTAAGATGCTTACCCACCCAACTTCATTCTCCCTGTATGTGAAAACAGAATACTGACATGTCTTAGCAATTTCTACATATGTTTTTGCTATAATCTGCCCTGCATAAACTCTTTACTGAAAAAGCAGTATGCTGCCTTTGTATATTGACTGGAAAATATTGCAAAAATCATGAATTACATGCTCTAAGGCCTCTGAGACTTTTAAACAGATTTTTTTTTTTTTTTTTTATTTTGGTAGCTGCACTTACGTAAAGTGCTGTGTGGGTTAATCTGGGTATAAGCATGTTCCTCTGTGTGATATTCCACCATGGAAGAGTAACAATTCAGTCTTTAAGATGTGATTTTTAGGAACACTGTGCTTTTCTAGCTGTGACTTGTGCACCTCCCCCACTTTCTGAATTTGGAGTCCTTTCATACCGCCGTCTAAAACCTGGAAATGTTTCTGCTTTCCTGGACACAATCACTTTTGAGTGTGTACCCCCTCTTGCACTTATTGGAAATGAAACAGCTACCTGCCAGGCCAATGGAAACTGGAGTGGCATTCCAGAGTGCAGGTGTAAGTAACTTATTTCATCAACACTTAAACATTCCCTAGAATTGTATATATGAAATCATATGAATGATATTACTAAAGAAAATTGACACAAATAACAAATTATTGTTGCAAATGTACAGTAGAATTATTCTGAACGTCAGAATCATGAATGAAAGGTGATTGCTAACGTCTGCATGATTGCACGCAACATGCAGTTGACAAAATATTTGCTGCAGGGATAAAGGTTACACAAACAAGACCAGTTAAACTTAATTCACAGTGTGAAATCAGAACCTGACCTCTACAGCACACTGAACATTTTATTCTACTAACTGGTATGATCAGCCTAAGAATTAGAGATTCTCACCCTAAATTCAGAGAACTTCACTAGCTTCAGTGAAACTAAGCCACATTTAAGTAATTTTTGTGCATAACCACAGATTGCAATTCAAAACAAGTAATATTTATTTGTGCTGTTTTTTTAAACATTGCTTCCTCTATGCAAGAGGCTGCAATGAACAAGAATGGAAATTTTATGTGTTTTTCGAAGTATATAATGTGTCTTTTAAAACTGCAAAATTGATGAAGCTTTGTTTTTGTACCACAGCTGTTGTCTGTCCCACTCCAACAGGAATAGAAAATGGATTCATAAATTTTGCTGTTCGTAGAATATATCATTATAATGAAAGTGTCAGCTATGGCTGCCAACCAAGCTACGTGCTAGATGGACCTAAGGAATCCCGATGTGAAAAGACAGGAAACTGGTCCATTAAGCCAACTTGTAAAGGTATACACATACAATTTGCTAGAAGTCATGTATCAAATTGACTTTTCCTGAAACATGGACTTTCTGATTGTTGATAAGTGTGAAAAGTGTTGATTACACTTTTGTGGAAGAGTCGACAATCTCAAAAGAAAACGGAAAAATTAAACATCCCAATCCCAAGGCTCTGATTATCTAAACAGACTCTCAACACCGAACATTGTATATATGATACAGCTAAATTTTTTGCAGTAATCAGCCACCTAATTTTATTATGTCTGAATATTCCCTCTCTTATCATTAATTTAATTATTTAATTTAATATAATTATAAATTTTACTGAGGTTGAATCTTCACCAGAAACTTTTGATACTATACCAACTTTACTTAGGGGTGTGAATTTCTTCAATATTTTCATATTAGCAAGAGTACTAGGCACAAACACTGATAAACCACTGAAAAAATGGTTTGGCCTGTATAGCTTATTTTGTCTGAGAAGCAGATATAATTTGTATCAACACATGTGATGTCCATTGCTTTGATAATATAGCTAAGTTCACAGTTTGCTTAAGTGCTATTAGATAGCTGAGACTCTGTGTACCGAAAGTCCATTTACTGAATATGTGTGGGATGGATCATTTTTCAAATGTCCCTTGTGAATATTTCTGATAGGATGTAGTTTTCAAAATGGAGCTCTAAATATCCACTAGTGTTGCTTATAACTGGATTGCTTTCCAGGACCATGTAAGATACCAGCTAAGAAAGCTGTCGTATTATACAATGGCGAGAAGAAAAGAATTCAGAATGATCTTAAGGAAGGAATACAGCATGGTGAAACTATTTCCTTCTACTGCAAGAATAAAGAAAAATCCTGTGCCTACACTGTTGCTGTTCAGTGTGTAGATGGCAATCTTACTCTCCCTTCATGTTTCAAAGGTATGAACTAGATTACTTTCAAAAGAGCTTTCTGTCGAGTGTGTGGGCCAGTGCCATAAATCAACTTCAAGACATATTTGGCTGGCTAATGAATCTATCTTGCACTAAAGTTGTTGGGTTTTTAAGAGGAAATCACCTGCGATATAATATGTCAGAGCCCTGCTCTAATCCCTGTTCTGTTCTTAGGCAGTGTTATTTAGAGGTGATATAGCCCAAATAAGAGCCCCTATGCAAAGTGTTCCAGGATTTTGTGAATCCTTGGATCAGCTTCTTCCAGGAGGGAAAAAAGAAGGTTGCAGCCTTGAGAAGGAGACATACTGCATTTACAGTGCAGTGACATATTCCCAAGTTATGCTGACTAGTAACAAACTCGTTCTGACTTTGGACTAACAGCATCAAAAAGCAACAGATGGTTTTAGTGACGGATGGTTGCTGAAGGCACTGGTCTGAAGGCACACGCTTTTAAACAGAAATACCTTAACCAAGTATTTCTATTTAAAAAACAGAATACTTACAGATGTTTGTTTGCAAGAGGAAATGCTTTGCAGTTGTCTTATTATGTTTTGTTGCATAGAATTTTCCTCTGAATTTTACTTTCATTTGTATATGAAGGAAAAAAACACAGACTATCCATAGTGAAAGCATCCTGTTTCATATTTTGCTTGGCATCTGATGGATGTGGCTTTCATTAAAATGGAAACTAAAATAGTATATTTCTTCTGGCTTTTTTGCAATGGTGTGAAAATTCACTTGTTCCATAGCATGGTGCTTGTGATGTATTGTCTTCAGCTGTCATACATGTTAAAATTTTAACTCAATTTCTTAACTTCTTGTATTCAACAGAACGTGGATTCTTTTCGTCTCTTGTGAAGAAGGACCCATCAGACATGACACCATGTGAAGATGAAACATGAATTAAAAAAGTAATACAGTATTAAATGTTCGCCTTACTGAGACAAAACATTACATATGAAAAAGGACTACTTTGGTCCTGTGACTGTAAATTTCCATGCAAATTCAGGAATCTCTGAGGACACAGTCTCAGCTGATTTCCCTACCACCACTCTTACCAGTCTCTTTCACAAGCTACAACAAATCACTTCAGCTACTAACTTTCCTCTCATTCTTTTTTTCCTGCCTTCTCTAGAACACCTACAAACCTACTTCTTTCCATATTTCCCAGATTTATGTAACTGTAAATGATCGTCTCAATAGCAACCCCTTTACAATAAAGAATTTTTCAGCCAAGAGTAGTGTGTTCTTATTTTATATCACCTAGTCATCAGTCAAATCCTTTAGCTCTTTACTGATTTATATAGTGAAGACTTCACCATTAATAATTAGCTTGGTTCTCATTCCATTACCTCTCCTCTGTAATTAGAGAGTGGGCCTTTAATTATAGACAGACATGGGACCATCAAATTACGATTTTCCAGAATTTACTTAGTAGAAAGACTGAATGAATTTAGAAGAAGCTATGTACTGACCAATCGTTAAATGTCAATAGCATCGAAGGATTCTTCTACAGTTTCCTTAAAATCTTCTACAATTAATAAAATCACATGTTTTTTTGACTCCGGGTTCACATGAAATTGTCTAGACTTATTTTGTTTAAAACATGTTAATTTTTAACACTGTTTAAATATTACACAATGTACCTGATTCCTTTTTAAAGAATGAGACCTGTACATTGTTGAGCAACAATAATGATTTCAGGTCATTCTAGCTTTGAAGTAAACTGCATTTTTCACTGGGTTTATGATACAGGTAGACCATTGGTACAATCTACTCTGGTAATTTTTTTTGGTTATTTCTGTATTTCCATTCAGAAAAAAAAAATAATTGTAATTTCAGTACACTAGAAAGTGACGGTGGAATACTTCTGGCACATGTATAATGAATTGTGATGAGTAATGTATGGTTTCTTTTGAAGTTTAAAAGCCTTATCTGTGATTAAAAGCAGAAATAAACTGCACTGTAGGCAAACTAATCTAGAACTTTTTAAAAAGCACATTTAACATTAATACTAAGATAAAACTAGACTTGTAAGATGTTACAGCCACCATGAAAAATCTTCGAACATACAGACTGTTATTAGCTCTTATTTTCAAGGTTGCACATGAATATTTTAACAGTCTTGCAGAAATCACTCCTTCTCATGCTTCCTATTCTTAAGGAGATACTGAGGCAGCTACTATGATGCATTTAATGCTTTGTACTTAGCAGCAGCATAATTTTCTAATGTACAGATGGATAGATAAATTCATAGTAGCAACTAAAGATGGATTTTTGTTGGTACAGTTTGCACCGTGTTTTGGTTCCTAACATGTCTAAATAGGATCCTTGAACGACTGTTGACTTACAGGCCAAAATATTCATAACCACCTTTAACACATACATACAATCACCTGGCAGGAACCTATCTATTTGGAAATACAGTCTAAATGTTGTGTGGGTAAATCTCTGGGATCTGGATGTGCAGGACATTAGCAGTGATAACAACTACAGTTTAATATTAACCTACCTTTCACAGCAAAACAGCGAAGTTGAAGTAAGTTAAAGTTGGCATTCACTGCCACACAAATGCTACTTTTACCTAAAATGATTTGTATATTGCACAAAAATAGTTGCCCCGGGAACAATCTGATTTTTCTAAGCAACGCTAGCAAGTTTTAAGTTTTCCCAGTTCTACTTATTTATACAGTGGGATAACAACTAATCACATTTGCTGGCCCTGCTTCCTAGCTGGATATGCAGTATTTGAATTCTTGAAAGGATCACCCTTGGGAGTCAATGTTCATATGCCGCATTTATTACCCAGTCTCCTCAAGCAAGAAGAGGGGAAAAAAATCTGTGACCTGATAAGTCTTTGAAGTACTGAATTGTTTGTGAATCACAACTTTCCAGACACGAAACGTTTGCTTAGAAGGTATGAAAAATAATGTATTGCAACTAGAGGTGTTCCAAAGGCTCTTATGAGTGAGTGAAATCTGTCATTTTCTTTTAGACAAGTGAAAGAATGCCTTAAGCTCTGCTTATGTTACTTGTGGCAACCTGCTGAGACAGCCACAGAGATAAGAGAACATGGTAAAATGAGATGAAAAAAAAAAGTACTGAATGTGTTTTACTTAAAAGAACACATTTTTACAATTCAAATTAGGAATTTGTTCTGTGTTCTGTTTGGGGTATTTATGTATTCTATAACTGTAAATCTAGACTGATTTCCCCCGAGGGTCAGTACACATCAGTACTCATCAACCTGTCCAGGCTGCAGCTTTGGCTAGAGACAAAGACCACAGTCATTGCTTGAACCTTTAGTTTTTCTCTCTTTTTGGACAGAAGCTATGCAGCTGTCAAAGGAGTGCAGGATTGTTCAACTTAGCTGGTCGCTCTGCTCTAAACTGGTAAGCAGACCCAGGCAATCCAGATACGTATCAATGAATAAAAATGCACAAAAAGATGGCTTAGGAATTCCAACTCTTTTCAACTGCCAGAAAAACAGGTTTGCATTGATGAACAGAAATGCAAACTTCACCATACTACCATCTCAATATGCTTATATTCTACTCTTAAAGAACTTGGATAAAGTCATGTTGTTGTTAGGGCCATTCAGCCTTGTATATTCTACAGAATCCACCAAAAAAAATTCCAAGTATTGCCTGTGTCCTGTGACTTGGACAAATCAGCTTCACGCTTACAAAACTCCCATGACAAATCTAGGTAACTGAGATGGTCGTTTAGAGATCAAAAGTTCAACAGTTTCAGTTATTTGACCAAGTCAGTCACCCAGTAGTCTTACTGTCTTGCAAAAAACTCTGCTATTTTAAAACAAATTAAAAGTGGTCAAATCTCCAAAAATACTTACAATGACCATTATTTTAAATTTGGAATTGATAGATAATAAATATGTTTTGTAATCTAGTAATGAAATTCGACCATGGATAAAATACTCCATCTCAGGAGTTTTTGTACAGCTTCTCTGTAAATGCTGACTTAAGGAGTGATATGCAGTTTATGTGGGCAACTGCTGTAGCTGTCATAACTGTCACCGAACGAGTCTTGATCCAGAATTATTGCTGCTGAAGTTTAGCTGAGGAATCAAAGAAAACCACCAGTTTTTGACAGTACTTTTAAGAAATTCTTGTTTGATGTGTAAGTGCATGTTAATCAAGCTGAGACATATTGAAGAGTTTACTCATTCAAGATAAAAGCACTTCAGATGCTATACACACAGTATAGGCCAGCGACAGATTCTGAGGAAAGAGAAGTAATTAAGAGAGTCAGAAAGATCACCGAAGTTTCATTTGGGAGCACAGATACACAGTTATTTCACTGATTCAAAAAGAGACTGAAGAACTAAAAGGACTGGTAGATTTTGCTACTTCTTTTGGATTAGCGGCTGGTTTTCCTGAAGTGGCTCCAAAACAAGCAGCACGATCTTCATCCTTTCTTTACAAAGGTTAGGCACACACGTTGGACCTTTTCTGTTCCAGAATATCCCCCTCCTATTTCCTGCCTGAGGCACAGCCTCCCAGTGAAAATTAAGTAACGCTGAGCATCCCAAGTATTTAAAGCGAATCCAAAAACGGATCTATTATCTACAAGGATATACCTGAACCTATTTTACTTAGAAACATTCAGAAATTGCGGTTAAAATTAGCTCTGAAAATATGCCGTCTGCACTACCAGTTTCTGTCTGTCTCTGCTCCCGTTTCCGGCATCCCCGAGGAGCCGGCAGCAACACTGCCGTGCTCCCTGCAGGGCTAACGCTGCTCTCGCCGCCCCTCCCTTTCTCACTGGCAAATGCGGTTCGCTAAGTTGGGGCCGGGCCTGGGTGTGGGGCCGGGTGTGGAGCCGGGGCCGGGCCGGGCCGGGGCCGGGCCTGGGGCCGGGCCTGGCAGGTGGGCCTCCCGCGTCGCCTAGCAACGGGCGCGGCGCGGCGGGAGGAAGCGGAAGCGGAAGCGGAAGCGCGCGCGGGGCCGCCGGGAGCCGGGTGGGGCCGGTTTGAACCGTTGGCCGCTCGGCGCGGGGCAGCGGCTGAGCGGGGCCGGCGCGGCCTCGCCGCCTCCGCCGAGGAGAGCGAGGTAACGGGGGCGGCCTCCCCCGGCCGCGGGGTGTATGTGTGCGTGCGCAAAAACGCTGTGAACTTCCCATAGCTGCGCGTTGTTGGGGGGGGGGGCAAGGGGAGCGGCAAGTTAGACAGCTGCGTAGTAAAACCGCGCGGAAGCACCTGAAGGAAAAGAAATTAGAAAACACTTGTTTCCGTCGTGCAGGAAGTGTTACTGATCGTCAGAACTGGGAGGCGGTACTGCGTGATGCTCTGGCTGGCTTCTGGCCTCTCGGGGGGAGGTGCTGGAGGCAAACGGTAGCACTGAGTGGCCTCTGTTTGGGAAAGATGTGTGCAGGGCTTCCTTGGCTTCGTTAATTTAGTTAACTTTTGCGTTGTTTGTTGACCTAAAATGGTTGCGCTTTGTTATCTGTTGTGTTGAAGTGTACGAGTGTTCGTAGGGCTGGTGCTTCTCGCAAAAGAACGTGCTAGTTGCAAGCTAAAGTACATCAAAAAAGTGCGTCTTCTGAATAGCAAGCTAATGACTTGATTTCGGAGAAACAGCTCTTGTTTGACTCTGTTTTCAAAACACTTTGGTTTAAAAAATGATGATGACACTATTTGTCTTGTTTGTGCCACTTTTTAACTCAGAATTGCATCTGATATTTTTCTTCCTTTATTTCCCTTGTGTAAAAGAAAAAAAAATTAATTCTGGACTAATTCTAAGGGAGAAGAACTATTGTTTTGAATGAATGCAGATACTCAAGATGGGATACATTCGTGTAGGTGTCTTCATGTGCAAGTTGTGTGTAGCTGAATGCCTTTTTGTGCGTTTTATTTAATTTTTCCCGCTCCCTGGAACAAATGTTTCAAATCTAAACAGGCACACTGTCACAGAAAATCTATATTGAAATGCAAAAATATACTATTTTTGTGTAATTAATCATAATGAGGTACCTGTTTCTATATAATTCCAAAGCATGTTTTTGCATGGTCAAGGTGAAAAGAGACTAATGTTTACAGGTCTTCTATCTTTTCTGCTTCAAATATGAATATTTTTGCAGGTTACTTCTTGAGCTTTCAAAATGAGTGGTGAAGAGGAAGTATGGGAAAAACTAGATGCAGAGTTTGATCACTGTGTTGTAGACATGAAGCCACATGTTCTAAAACTGCAGCATAGGTCAGGTAAATATGCCAAAATATGCATGCAAATAAAAGCTAATAATATTCTAAGTTATGGTCTAGACTAATAGTTATCATCAATACTTGTAACACTTCTGTTAAACTAGGTGCTTAATGTTACTAGGCATAGTTCTGAAGGGGGTTCTGTACAACTTCTAAAATTGATTTTTGTGGGGTTTTTTTAGGTTCTTCTGTTGGTATTTGAGCTTATCTGTCTTATGGTGATGTACCTGTGCTTTGCGTAAATCTATTAATTCCTGTTTTTTCATTAATTCAGCTTCTAAAAGGCACTGTTTTTGAGATTGGACCCTTTACAAAATTGTAAGTTTTACTTAGGGACAAAGTTTTGCTCTGGAACTTGCAATAACATAAACGTTAATAAATGCTGTTTTGTAAGTCTAAGGATTAGAAACAAGCTGCATGATATTAAAGGCATGTAATTTACAAATTAAGGACCTTATTCTGTAAACATTTAATCGTGTAAATAGTGTCATCTAAAATAGTGATGCTTGTATACAAAGGTTTTTCAGGAATGAACAAAAGATTTATTATGTGATTAAAATATTAAGGGTCATGCAAACTGTATCTTGTAGTTGAAGACATCATCTTGCAGTGAGCTGACAGTGTTCAGCTCCTAATGACTTATAGGAGTTCAGAATTCTTGGTGACTTGTGGGTTCTGTAATGATTAGAAAGAGATTTTCATATAATTTCAGATCAGAACCTATAATCGGATTACTTCTAATGTAACAGTTACTTTTAAGCTTGGAAGATGAAATACAGAAATATATTCTTTGGAGGTGAATATAAGAAGAATGTTTTATTTCTATATTATTTAACTCATGTTTACATCTGGTGAATGTGAATTTATGGAAAATATTTCTGGATCACTGCAATTTGAAGTATCTAGTCTAGATATTTAACCATTTCTTTACATTGGTTCAGTCATTTAGTGTTTCTTAACACTCGTCAGCAAACATTTACTCTTTTTTAATAGACTTAGAAATCATTTTTCATAAATAGACTTTATTAATAATAACCTTAGCATATATAAGCCTTGCCATAGGTTATTGCCAATATTCTTGGGTTAGTTGCACATCTAACACCTTGTCTGGCCTCCTTGAAAGCACTGGAGATGCTTCACTTTTCTGGGAATGGATCTAGTGGCTATCTTCCCTTTACACCAGGCATACATAGAAAACATGAAGGCTGCTTTATTTCAGGGCTTCTCTCCCTTCCCCTCTTTTCTGCCAGACCTAAGTTTTGTGAAACCTGCAGATGCTATTTCCTAGAAGGCCAAACTTTCAGAAACCAGTTAGCTGTGTTGGAGTCTTTCCTTAATCACTGATTACTGGTTTTGACTTCTCAAGAAAAAATAATTCTTCTACTAAGCTACAAAGTGTCGCATAATGAAGTATGTGTTACCCTATTTGTAAGTTTACTGCAAAAGTTTTTTCAAAAAAATGACATGAGGAATTCTATATTGTATACATATAATACTTTGTTTCTATATTATCATAATTATCACAGGCAGATATTCCAAAATAATTTATTTGTTTTATACATATTTAATTATGTTGAATTAAATATGTATTTTTGTTTTTAAAAAACACCTCATCACAAAAAAAAAGAACCCAAAAAGTAATATTTTTCCCTTAAACTTCTTGGTAGAAGGGAAACATTATCTACAGAAATGATTACTTGTAGTGACTTTTTTTTGGTTTTGTTTTTTGTTTTAGAACGTCAGAGATGTGCACTGTGGATTAAAAAACTATGTGAACCTTCAGGAGCTGGTACAGGAATTGTGGGTAGGAAGAATCGGAACTTATATGCAAAACTTCTGCTGCATATGCTGAAACGAGGTGTACTGGAAGGTCCTTTTACTCATAAACCAGAACCAGGAATACTGAAAACCTTACCTTCGTACATGGTGAGTGTAACTCCTTTATAGGACAAGCTTGCTTAAATATATTCTGGAAGTACGTTTGAGTGTTTGAGATGGCATAAATGTGCGAAATTCAATTCTGAGTGAATTGAGTAGAACTGCATATGGTAAGTACTAGTGTTTACCAGTTACAAGATACATAAAACAAGATATTGGAAAACTTCTTTGCTCAAAATCTTCCATGTGAGACTGGTCTTTTTCCTCTCTTTCGAAGTTGAGATTCCAAGATGATTTATAAAATCAGGTGTTCTGTAGGAGAAAAGTAGTAGTTTTTGTCTAAATCTTTGAAAGAATATAATAAAAGAATCTTGAGGCTAAACTTTGTCTTAATCAGCAGATTATTCATATGAAAGTAAAAACAATTCACATCAGCTAAATATGTTTTAGTAGTCTGCCATTCTGGCTTTTACTACAAGCTCCAGCTATTTAAAATTCAGGAAGGAAAAGATAACAGTGTTAATCTTGTAGTTTGTTTTCTTTGTGAAATAATGTCTGAAGCTCTGAATGTGCTGTGGCAAACACACACACCAGCTTTAGTGAAATAGTACAGGGCCAGTTCTAATTTTCGCTAAGATTACCAGTGTTGAAAGAAGTAGAGGAAAACAGTTACCCTTTTGCTTGTTGTACATATTTCCATGTGTAGGCAAGGCCATATTTGCACACTTCCATTAACTTGATTGGAAAACGGACTGCAGTCATTATACTGTTGATATGCCAGGAACAAATGACACTTAATAGTATAAAGAATATATTAGTGTAAATATACTTTAGTGTTGATTCTGTATTTATTATAGTCAATTTATTTTGATGAACCAAATTCAACAAGAGTACGGAGTAGCAGCCCAGACTGTTTACCTGACTGGGTAATGGGAGAACTAGGAAAAAGTGAGTCTAAGCATGAGGAATCATGGAGGATATCTTCTAAAGAGGAATCATCTTTAGCAGCACCACTTACATATGGGTAAGATCATGTGTTTGACTTCATTTGGTTTTTGTTCTGTATTTGATTTGTTTGATAAACTATCTGTATGTTTGAGTTTGTATGTATTAGTTTATTATGCTCTTCTATGGACTCATCTTGAGTATAATATTTTTACTTTGTGTACAGAAACTTTGGTAATAGCTTCTAACTTAATAATGACTTTTTAACACAGGAATCAAGTAAGAACAGAAAAGTTATGTCTTGTCATCCTTCTTACATGTCCCATAGTTCTTTTTTCTTCCCTTTCCTCTTGCTCTCCTTCCTCTTTCAGTTAGACAGATGCTGAGCATGAAAACTTGCTAGGGCAATCTGATAGTTTGATATATGTAACAGCAGCTGAAAAGAAGGTTTAAAATGATTTGAGCTGATGATTACCATGGGGATATTCATGATTTGCACAGACTCCCTTTGCTAATAGAAGATTACTATCTGCGTTTTTAACCTCATGCTTGTCTCTCTTCGTGGTAATGCTATATCTTCTCTATACCTCAAAAGTAGATAATAGTTATTGTTCTGATACTCTAAATATCAAATAAACTGAAATACTCTTGTTATGTTCTTCAGACATTAGATGTTTATGGTGGCAAAGCACAATGGTCATAAGGCAAGAGACAATTCGTACAAAATTGCTTTGAATGGGAGAGGGAAGCACAGACGGATGCGGACAGGCAGGCAGGAAGAGATGTGGTAAAAGATTGTGTAGGTGCAGAAGGTTCTCAGGCCAGATTTTTTTTTAAAAATAGATTAAAACTGTTTAGATGTAACTGTCCTCATCGAGCTGTTGAGCAGACCTCTCTTCCCTATGCTGATGGATGGAAGCTGGAAAGTGAAACTAGCCAGTGAACCTGAGGTGGATTAGTCCTCACTGTTTCTACATGGCTCAAAATAAATTGGGTACAAAGTAAGGCAATGACAAAAACTACAGAGAGAGCAAATATATAATATGAAAAAAGTTGTAACTTTATAAAACTCTCTGTTCCATCTCTTAGTATGTGAAACACATTTTGCAACATTTTAGGTTATGTATCCAGTGTCCCAAGATACAAAAGCATGGTACCATATCTAGTCTTAGATATTTTCTGCTATTGGAACAATTGAAGGATGCCTTTGCAATGTCAGCAGAAGTAGCTGAAAATTGAAACTTGAGTGAACTCCTGTTTTTGTTCGGTTCTGTTGGGAGTTTTGATCAGACAGTGTTGGTTCCTGGGAGTAGCATCATCATGTTAAAGCGACAACCTGGGACTAATAGCAGAGAGTTGTGCTGCTACAATTTTATTGCTTCTAATACCCAGTCTAGCCTATTGAGATCTCTGCATTAAAATATACCTAATTCTTCTGAATGTACTGTCGACTGGGATGTTATTTGAATAGAACGTGAGGCAGTATTCTTTTCCCTATGTATCTGACTTGTCCTTGTCTCCTTGCATGGAGTTCAACCCATACCTGTCTTGTATTCTTTACCACTTTTTTTCTTCTCTACCTGAAATATAGTAGAGTATTGGAAACTGGACTCTTCATCGCAATTCAGGTTGGTCTGGAAAGGTTCTCTAAAGTGGCAGTGTGGGATGGAGAAACTTTATTTCATTATATTTTTGGCCCTGTGGGACTGTAGCACGTCACTGACACCAATAGGTGTTTCCCAGGGTTGTGGTAAGTTCTTCACAGACCCATGTTGCCTATACTGTCATACCAGGAGAAGCAAGTGAATGTGATAGAATGTGTTATTGGCTTAAAGAACCCTGGAAGCGAAACCTCTGAGTATGGACATGCATCTGCTAACGGGTACTCAGAGAACATAGCTATGTCTAAGCAATTTGGAATTTGTGTTTGTGATCAGAAATTCTGATAGCTCTGTGGATTGTATAAATCTGAACAGCTGGAATACTTACATTAAGTAAATTCCTGCATAATTTACAAATTTAACAGTTTTTTATTTCTGTGATGTTTCATAAATAGGTTATTAAACACATTTAAAAATGTGTCTATATTAAAGTGTTAGCTATAGTCATTAGAGAATCATAAGTTTATATTTACATTTTTGAACAAATTGTCAGTGCTTAGTAAATGTTAAAATTGAGACTTTCTGTAATTTGCAGTTTGCAGAGAGAGCCAGCAGATGGTGATATTGTTACATTATACTTGTCTATGTGCTTGAGAATGTGAACTGAGAAAGCTGCAACCGTAGACATATGATATATTTTAGTTTGAGAATTTTGAATTCTATCCATGGTTTAATCATTATGGATAGACTACAGCCTTTTCTCAAGGCAAAACAGATAATGTCAGTGAGATGTTTGAGTAATTTTTTGATGTTTATTTAACTTAAGATTTTCTTTTTAAAAAGAAACAAGCTAATGAAGAACTTTTCGCAGTTATTTTATCTTGCCATATGCATATTGCTATGTATGAAGATTTTTTTTTTCTCTCTTTCATGAGAAGATTTTTTTCCCTGGCTAAATAAAAAGCAAATATTCAAATCTTATTTACAATCTAGTTTGCAAATAAGACTGAGCAAGCTTGGTACTAGAAAAGTACATCTTTATTTTAAAACATGAGAATGGATTTTAATAGCATAGATCTGAACAGAAATCTGGCCTTTCTGTCTCTAAAGGAAAATTTGGCTGTATATTTATAGTGGTAAAGATTATGCTGTAAAAATGTTATAAAAGATTAGTGTGTGGTTGTGTTGTTCCGGGAGGAACTAGGGAGTTTCCCTTGCTTTGTTCCTAGTAGGAAATTATTTACTAATCTCCTTTATTAGCATCAAATTGCTTCCTTCTCCCATGGTAGTTTACTATTTTGTCTGAAGTAGGAGGTCATGAGCACCAGGGCTAATGTGAAGACTCTGACCATTCTCTGCACAGCTGTCATGGGATAAAATGAAATCTTATATAACGTGTGATTTCTGAGGCCTGACTCATGTTAGTGGAAGACTGGAAGAGGGAGTAAATGGGCAGTATGTGGCAACAGGAACAAGGTTGTGGCCCATTCTTAGCAGTATTTTCAGAATCTCTGTCTTCAGAATTGAATATGAGTTTCTTTTTAAAATCCTCTTCAAAATAGGAAATGTGGAACTGAAAATATGCCTGGGCTTTTCTTCCCCTCTTTTCCAACTTAAAGATGTTATTGATAACTTCTGTGGATTGAGTTTAGAGTTTACCAATATTCCTTAGACCCTTAACGATAGCACGATAGCAGCATGAATTCGGTATTTTCTTTCTTTTTTTTTTTTTTTTAGCTTGTAAAGAACTGGAACTTCATTTAGTTGTTTGATAACCTGAATGTTGTTCAGTCTGTGATGAAGTGCAGATTTGCCAGCAGGTTATAAAAGGTTAATAAAAGGAGTTGTCTCCTTTTACTAAGAATAATTTTGTGCAAAATAAAATCTTGCTGAGATATGCTCGATATGGAATGCTAGAGGCAGTCATTGAAATATTTTATTTCTTTTGATCTTTTTACCCTTTAGTTTTTGCTTATTTAAACCTTTTACTGCTTTGTAATCATTATTGTATGTCCACAGATATTGTTGCTATTTATAGGTGCTAGTATGAAAGGGATGTTCGCAGGTGGTGTGTTTCACTGTCCCCTGTGGTTTCGATGAAAGCTGGGGCAGAATGCTTCATGAAAAGTTTGTCTGTGTTTGTCTTCCTAGAAGTGACTAGTTTATATTGTACATCCAACAGTTGTCTTTCTCTTCATAAACAGTTACTTTGTCTTAGTGTCTTTTGGCTTAACTTACAGTTTAATTTTTTTGCTGAGTGGAAAGAATGCAAAGAATTTTAGTAGTCTGACTTGACTTTAATAACACACAAGTATTTTTAGGAAGGTGAATTGACCAATGAGAGATTTAATTGTGAATATGACACTGGAGAATATACTGAAGGATGTTTTGCTTCCTTTTTGTGTGTTTTGCCATATCCACCTATGTAATAAACTTTATTTTTTTGTTTTGTTTTGCTCCAGGCTGTTTTTTTTTTTTTGCTGTTTTATAGTTGAGAGGTCTGCTGACATGCAACTAATATAACCTCTATGGCTTGTTGCTTTGACATGTTTTTTTTTTTTTTTTTTTTTTTTTTTTTTTTTTGCCTTTGTCTTCAGGTTTGTATGTTACATACTCCTCTTCATCTAGCCTCACCTTTTTTTGATACTTCCCAAACTCTTTTCTCCTGTATTCTTTCCTGTATGCATATGCTTTTTTACTTTGAATCACCAGGCATTATCCTGTACTGTCTCATTAGCAATTATGCTTCAAAAATGTTCTCCCAAATCAGCCCTCTCACTTAATTAGATCTCTTCTAAATCTCTTGGGAGTTGTTGGATGATGTAGTAACAGAGAGGCAAAGGACACCTGTTGATATACTGTGATGTACATGACTTTTTGACTTTTTTTTTTTTAACAAGGCATTTAAGACTTCTATTCTCCTTTTACTAACATGCTTTAATAATAAATTTGCAGAAGCATAGTTTTTCCATTTTTCTTATTCCTGTTATTTTTGACCTTTAAAAGATCCTTTATAAAGATTCAAAAAAAAGTAATTGTCAAGATCAATTGTTTAAGATTCAATATATGCTGTAAGCTACTGAAAAATAATTTTTCTTTCTGCTTACTCTCTTTGTAATAACAGGGAAAGATTCAAGCACAATGGGACGCTAACATTAAGGTCGCATTCTATGAGTCCTCCTCACCAGAAAGATGAAGATAACCCATCCACACCACTGTCTGTAAGATGGTTCTCCTTTTTGAAATAAAATTTGTTCTAATTTCAATGAATTGTTTTCATATATCCCTGTAAAACTGTTATTTTTGATTGCATGAGTCATGATCCCTGTGTATGAATGTAGACATTTAGGAAAAAGTAATAGGAAGGACTGAAGCTCATCAAAATCTGCCCTCTGCAGATGCAGGGGAAAAGAATTTCACATAAGACACTCTCAGTTCATCTTAATGGTTGACCTTCATTTAGCGCATAGCAAAGTTAGTCTGACACATTGTTTTGCCCAGAGCTGGCAAACTGACTGTGTCGACATCATCTTGTATTTTGCAATATTTGATTAAAGAAAGCTGCATAGCTGTTTTTGGCTCTGTTTAGTGACAGTTGACTGCTGAAAGAATGAGTTTTGGGCAGTTTATCTTCTATCAAACTTTACACGATTAGGATTATGGCTGATTGAAGGAGGCCAAATAGGCTTCATATAAAACCCTTTTAGTCCAAAATGTTTAATGTTGTTGTATGTATAACTACAAGCATTTAAAACTAAAAATTATTCCCCCAAAATGTGTTACCAGCAAGGATGCTGTTTCCCTTCATGAATGTGTCTTCTAGTCTTACAGAGTACAGTCTTCAGTGCTGGAAACGCCTGTCTCCTGTAGTCCCTTCACCGTAGTTCATGCATCTGTGCTAGGTTTCACTCCTTTATGAAGCACTGAGTTTTCTGTTGTGTATGTTGCAGTTCTGCCCATCCTGTGTGTGTTGATTGCATCGGAGGAATGATTTAGAGTGCAGCTGGGAGTGGGCTGTTGACACCAGAGCGATTCACACAGACTGTTCTTACTCTTCTTTACTGGGCACAATTGAGAACTCGCCAGGAAATGAAGTGCAGATGCTTGTGCTTGGAAGCCTGTTTCTGGCCTCCAGCTTTTTGAGGAAACTTGTGTCCTGCTATACACTGGGGTAGAGAACTGCCAAGGGCAGATGATATATCATGGGAGGCTACAAATGGCCTGTGGGCAAAAGTTGAATGTTTCTGCTCTAGGGTCAAGTTGTTATACTTGTATATGATTGTACTTAAACAAATGAGATACCATAATTATAAGAAGAGGCAGACAGGCCAGCCGTATTTCTTATCTTTGCTGACTTCATTTGTTTTTTCTTAAATGTAAAGAAATATTTCATATAGAACAGTTACTGTGGAAAAAAAGGGTGTGAGTTGAAATCTGGAATTGTATCTTTATAGATTTTCTGTTTGCTTTTTTTATTTTATTTATTTATTCCTGGCTCTGCCATAGGTTTTCAGGGCAATGTTAGACAATTCATTGCACTTCACTGTTCTTCAGTTCTGTGTAGTTTATTTTACTGTGATTACAGCTTTAAAAGGGACTTGAAGTGAAACAATATTCTTCTGCTTTGCTAAACACTTTGTTGAACGCTTGGCTGGCTGAAACAAATAGTATCTTGTTCTGTTGTTAGTGACATGCAGATGTTTTGGCATAATTGAGGACCAGGTAGAGGAACAGGGAGACTTTTAAGAAACATTAAGAAGTGCCTCAACCAAGTGTTGATTAAGTGAAGTCAAAGCTCCGTTCGCTGTATATTTGTAATGAACGATCATATTAAAAAAACTAAGAGGTGCCTGTGTGCCAACACACACATTTCTTGCTAATGAAACTTAGTGGGAGAAAATAATTGATTCTTCTATGTGCTATTTTTCTAACTAATGTAGTATTTCAGTTAAATATATTAAAGAAAAATTTCTATGTCAGTTCTTGTATTTGATAGGTTAAATACAACCAGTAGCTAACGTTATACTACGAGAAATTTTTTTTGTGAAAGACGCAACACTATGCACCAGTTTTTATTGAATGTTGGAAATCTTTGATTTTGCAAAGAAACATGCTGTAAACTCTGCACTGTAATTCTCTGCCATGCTGCAGTGTATTGGCTGGTGAATTCTGGATTAGACCCCCGAGCTGCACTGCAGAGATGGCTAGGCATTACTCACTTCTGGGATAAGTACTGTCCCTGAAGAATGGTGTATTTTGATCTTGTGTGGTGAGCTTGCCCTTTTTAAAGGAGGCAACTGCTTTGATAAACTAGAAAAAGAGAAAGTGAGGTGGTGAAGTAATTTATCCTCCTCTTGCCTCCTTCCTAGCACTGTCCTAACCTAGACAGAGTTATCTAAGTAAAGGATAGCTCAGGTATCATGATGCTATTAGGAAGTGCAGTGTAAGCACAGCCCAGTTCTACAGAAAAGCTTTTTTGCACTATGCCTCTGTCAGCTCTTCTGATATTTTGTTTGACTTTTTTTTTTTTTATATTCCAGGAACATCATCATAAAAAACACATTTCTTTGGATGATAGTGACCTCGAAGCTCGTCTCAATAGTTGGAATCTTGGGGTAAAATAAACAGATGATATTTATTGACTTGAAATGAAAACTGTTTAGTAATGTAGTTTGCATTTCTGAATTTAGTCGACAATGTTTTGTGCAGGAGTCAATCTTTTAGAAATGAAATGATGAATCTTGGAAAGGTTAATTGTAAATACATGTCATCTAAAGAAGAAAATGTTAAAATGCCTGATTTTTAAGCAATAACTTTTCATGTGTTTAATACAATTACTGATAATAAAAATACCTGAAGGTCGAAATCTAGTATCTTGCTCTGGTAAAAATCCAGACTCTTTCTAATAAAATTGATAACATTACTCTGAATTTATGCAAGTATAAATGAAAGCAGTTTGGCTTACTGTATTTCGTTAGGAGTATGAAATTTGTAACCTCCCAGTGAAACTCAGCATTTTTTGCCAGACTTTGCCTCCTTTTGGAAGTGTTCAAAAGGCTTTTCAGTATGTTAACCTCTACCCTTCCCTTATAGAAGAGTGGAACCCAAGCCCCTTAGAATCTGAGAACTAAGACTAGAATCCTTAGACCAGATCTCAGCCTCTTCCATATGGAAGGAATATGATATCTTTGCAGATTGCGTGTACTGAGGAAAGAATATTCATTTGTGGAAGATTCTGTGGTGCTTTGGTGTATGTTCTTGTTTGAACTTGGCTTTAGAATATGTTTGTGAGTATACTTTTGCTATGATGCTGGATGAGGCTGAGATTTGTCCTGACCTGGATGTATCATAATTAAAATATCTGAAAGACAACCTGTGACGGGAATGGAATCTGAGGTGTTACTTTTTGGACAGTTCTACAGTTTCAAAGCTAGTATTTATTGGATCTCAGCAATAATGTGTAAGAGGCTTTCCCAGAGTTTCCTATGTTTATTGTTAGGACTTCAGTGTGTTTTAAAAATTTTAGACACTTTAACACTTTTGTAAATTCCAATCTCTATTTTTAAGCTGTCATCAATCCTTAGGGTATGAACGTATCCTCTATAGCTTTGGCATGGTGTAATGTACAGAAAGTCAGTGAATGTACTTTTGTAAGGAGAAATGAAGCTTTGCTTCCTAAGATTGACTCAAATTTGAGTCATTTTTTTCTGATGTTTGTGTGCACAAATTTAATGTGTGAGCTGTGAATTTTGTTACTTCTGAGCAATTAATCAATATTTTGGACCTATACAATTTAAATTTGATTTTAATTTAAGGCTGCTTTCACAATGAAACTACTTCCATAGTTGTATTTTCTGTGGTATTAGTCCATGGTAATTCTAAGGTTCTAGTGAAGTTGCTTCTCTTTATAGACATAGTCTACCATATTTTTCTGTTGCATTGTTGTGTTTTTTACCCTATCACCTGTGCCACCAAATCCTTATGCTATTTGATTAGGATTATTACCCTCATAAATATTCAATGTTACTACTTTTTTTTTCTCCTTATTTTGCATTTATTCTTATGAAGTCAAGCTCACTCAGCTATGTGTTTCAGAGAAAAGGGAAAAGCTCATTAGGTATATTGTAACTGTCATTAATATTTTGAAGGAAATTCTAGGCTTTGTTTGGCTTACAATGTTTTAGATTTAATACAGAAATCCATATTGTTAGCCTTATTGAAGAGTCATTTATAATTACATCCACTACTTACATGGTCAGGATTTTAGGTGACTAACCACTTTGGCAAAATTGCTAACTTTTTAAATTTTTTGTGAAGGGCCGTGGGCCCGCTCTCTGAAAATGAAGCCATTTTAAATGATCCCATACTAGGAATGGAGGAAAAGTGATATGTTGCAGATCAGTAGGGCAGTTGGAGTAAGGGATGAGAGCTAGTTTTCAATGAAATAGTTCCAGCTTTGCTTTTAAAAATTGCATATTTTCAAACAGAATTAGGAAAATGTTCTTTTAATCAGTGATCAAATAGTCCTTATTATTCCTGTACTTTAGCTAGCACAGTATTTACATATAACAGTATTTAATAGTCTTGGTTATAGCACTCAGTGTTTTGCATTGATGGCCTAGTTCCCTTCAGTAAAAACTTAAATAGGAGTGTGCGTTAACGTTTCGTGTCCTACTTGGTGTTTCTCTCAATGCTTTGGTGTTTGTTAGCATTCTTAGTGCAAATCTGCACACTTGTTTTTCTTCTGAGAGAGGAGTTGTCTTGACCTTGGGACAATTCAGAAGCTGCCTGACTGCTTTCTGCAAACCGGAAGCAGAGTTCAGTGAAAATACTAGTCTCAATGTATTTGAGCACTTCTCGGAGCTGTTTATACAGTAATTTCTCACCCTTTCAGACTTTAAGAATAATGTGTTTTTCAGGATTTTTGATTTTGTTAACTGAAGAAAACGTACTAACAAAGTTTTTGAGGGACAGTCAACTGCAGTTCATGAAAGTTGTGCAAGTGACTAATAGGTGTATAAGCAGTCATTTGCAGATTTTGGATATTTGGGTTGTGTGAATACCTAGATTGTATGAGCAGATAGCTATAACACGTTGAACCTTTAAAGCTTTACTTCAAGGGGAAACTTGCTTATGGCCATTTTACAAATTGTTCCAATTGATGTTGACAAAGAATCTCTTTATATCCAGGATTTTTATATCAATATTGATCTACCTTCTTCCTTTTCTCTTTAATTTTATTTGCGTTTTATTTGTTTTTCTAGTTGAAATTCCAGATTGCAATCATGTTGGGTTAATAATGGAGGGTTGTTATACTACGGTGATTCTCTACTGATATGGGAGTTCTCTTCGATAACAAATTGGTTACTGTGACAAGTAAATCAGTTCTTCGAGTCTCCTCTCCAGAACGGTAATTAACCAAGTCACTGGTGAGAGACTTTGATCATCTGATAAGGCCTGTTAGGGGTTACCTGACAAAGAGGATTTGAAGTTGTAAAAAAGAAGTTTTCAAATGCTTTGCTGTTGAACAGTGTTTCCCTGCTATGGTTTGTGGCCTTCAATGGGTTCTTATTTTTTTTTATTCAAAAATTTTACTGACTAAATGGTGGCAGCACTTCGTACTCTATAAGGCTGGAGTGTGAAATGTGACTGCTGTTGTAAGTATTTACATTAGCATAGGAACATCTAACTATCTTTAATTACTGTCCACATTTGCAGGCAGTTTGAGAAGCTTTATTTACATGAGATCCCACCTCAGGAGTCAGGGGAGACTTTATCTTTGAAAGGAGATGGTACATTTGAGAAGGAGGTGAGGCAGAAGATCCTTAGCTAAAAAAAAATACTTCAGTAGTGGTGGAAAGTTAGGAAAGGAAATACACAATGTCTTATGCACTTTGAACTGCCTAATATAAAGAATAGTTGTTTATAAATGCTTTTCAGATCTTTCTTCTTGAGTTGTGACTGCTGTCTCAAGGAGTAAATGGTGACTCAGAGTTGGTGGTCTGGCAAAGAATGTGTGCTTCTGCAGGTTTATCTTGCTGGGATGGGTACAGAATGAGTCCTGGGAATTTAGGATGTGTGTATTGTGGGATCCTACATCCCTGCAGGAGAAATAGGTTCTATGCAAATCTACTAATGGAAGGGGACATAGACTTTATTAATAGAGATTATGGAGACTGAGAAAAAAATATTACTGGTGTGCAGGATAAGGTCTTCTGTTGGAAAATACATTGTGCCAGCAAATAGGAGGAAGAAAAAAAGCTTGAAAATCACTGGGGTGGGAGTCAGATGTAGTTCCAGAATATTTTATGTAGACTTTAGAGTAATTTAAAAACTATCCTTGATTAAGTGCTCATGCCTTGAAGTTGCATTTGTAATGTAGAAAAGAACAAATCCTTTTATACAGCTTTTTGAAGGGAAGTGTTTCCCAGTCATGAGTTTAGACAAATTCAAATAGTCTTTGGTTATGTTGTAGTTAGTTTGAACTTTGTCATTCTTTAGCTATTTTAGAATATGTTCTAAATCTTTCAGTTATCTTTTTTTAACAACTGTCAATAACCTTCTGTATGTTGTTGCAGATTTAGTACACTTTGTGAATGGGACACCCTCTAGTAGCTGCTTAACACACATAAATTTTCAGATATGAAATTGAAGTTATGTGGAGGAGTAACAGTGAATTAATCCTCTGCATCTTTTTACTTGAACTGCCTGTATTATTTCCATAGTGCTTCTGATGGGCTATTTTATGTGTCACTGAATTGTAGCCAATTTCATTTGTAACAGAGAAACTCTTTTAAGATCTCAGGAAGTTCAGCACTACAGTTTAGGTACAAAGCATACAAAAATTAGGAAATGGAAGAGGGTTTTTTAATCAGGGAGAATGTAACTTTTCTGTATCGGAATCGAGCCAGGATGAGAGAGTTACTCCTTCAAGTTTTACCGGAAGTGATGTGGTATCGTCATTACTGAAGAACTTGGACATTTCATATCTTACCCAGAAAAATTTATCATGGGAAAGGTTATCCCCTAAAGAAAAGACTTGAGAAGACTTATGCCAAAGAAATTCTCTGGTCTTATATTGAATTTCCCTTATTTGGAGAAATTATATATAATACAGAGTTAAAGTAGATGGAAGTGCAGACAACTCTTGGGTGGCTGCAGCAGCAGCGTTCCATATGCTTGTTTGGTGTACTTGGCTCACCTCTTCCTGTGTATTTCCAGCCTTGTTAAGCTCAATCATTCTGTACAAACCATTTGATTATCTTTTGTCTACTTTCTTAGTCTGTCTGCTTACTGTAAACATACCTACTGTATATGTTGTGGTGTTGAAGGGCAGCAGCACTGTAAAAACTTTCCCACAGTGAAATCCAAGTGGTGTTGTGAGTTCAAAAAAATAAATTCAACTTCCATACTGACAAACAATATTCCTCTGCTTTCAAGTTCTTCCACTCAAGACTGCAGAAGCAGCATTAAAGTGAACTTCCCTACAAATTATAATGTTAGATAAGAATGTCCTTACTCAAATTTCCTGAAGCTACTCAGCAGTTATTTCTGCAGGGAACATGCTGGCTGGCTGGTTTGTTAGATTAAAGTAAGAACTTAGGGCAAGGTTCAGTTTAATTGTTTACCATTTCAAAATCTTAAGTGGTCTTAACTCTTTCATGTGTGTTTTTCCATCCTTGTTTTGAAAACAATCACGTTTTGTCTTTGAAGAAGCTTACAGGGGGAATGTGCGAAAAGCCTGCTGATCCAAATGTTTTTTTCCTGAGTCTTAGTATATACAACATACCTTCTGACTCAGTTTCTGAACTGTTGTAAGCTACAGTTGCGTATTATTGAAGTGAAGTCTACCTTGATAAACCTCTTCTGAAGAATAAAACGTGACTTTGGAAGGAGTAGAACGAGATCACGACACTAACATAGCTATTGTTGTGATATCTACTGTGTCGGAAGAGTAGAACCTTTGGTCTAATGTTCTGCTTTGTAGCTGATGTAAAGCCTGTATACTGGTTTCAGCCTGTGGGTGAAAGATAGCTGACATACTGAGGATGAGTCTTGTGGAAGTATTCAGTGCTCAAAATTGCACTTTTATTGCATTGTCCTGGCTTTTGGGGGAAAACATTTCAGAGCAGGTTTCCTGTAATGCCTGGTGTATGACTTACTGTCATACTTGCATAAGGAGAAAACCCAGGCGCTTCTCGCATTCATGGTAGCATCGAATGTGTGTTGCATCGGTTAAAGATTTGCCTTACAGCCCAGGTTTTAATAGCTTCCTGTTGTGCTTAGGGGAGATCTTCTGATAAAGAAATAGGCTTGTAGGTAGTATAATCTAGTGTATTAAGATCTGTAGAAATATTTTTATATGTGATGGTGCATGAGTTACTTGTGTGTAGCAAATATGAGGTGTTTTCTATGGATTGTAGACAAACAGGCTGTACATACTTTCTTACTGATTGACAAAGGCTACCCATATTATGTAATTTCTGGGATCAAAATGTTCATTTCGATGCTTTTCTCATTGCTTGCGGTAGCTGTTTTGTATACCCAATTTTGTCCATTGTAAGTGGTGGTAAAGCAAATAGATATGAAAATGTTAAAATTATGGCTAATTTAACTCAAATGAAGATTTCGTGTGTGCTGTATTTTCATACTTGATTTTTGTCTTCCCTTTTTGAGTTCATGAGAAATAGGCGTATTTTTCATAAAGAAGATTATTTCTATTCAGTATTTATTTTCCCTTTGTGGGGATCTGATTCTCCATAGCTTTCCCACCACCAAGATTTATTAGTTTATGAGGACTCAAGTGATAGAAGGTGACTGTGACAGCCCTCACAAATCAAAACATGATTTGTTGTCTGTTTGACTAACAAGTAGAACAGGAGACTCCAAAATCTTTTCTATAAAAATCTGAAATGTCATTTTTATTAAGAAGTGGTATTTATAAATTAGAGTTCAATTCTAGCTTAAATAAAGATGTCTTTTTCATGATGACATTTATTTGGTTCATAGTCTTAAAAAAACATCATGTGACTTGCTGTTCTTGTGGCACTACTTCAGTTTCATACATATGTATTTTGATTCATCTTTGACCTTTTGCTTATTATTTTTAAATTTGCATGTTTCTCATAAATAAAGCTTTTTTCTTTTTTGGGGCATACTTTACTGTGATATTGCATCTTTAATGTGGTATAATTTTGAGAACAAGAAGTTTTGCAGAAGACCAGCATGAAAAGAATGAATGTTGAGACATTAAATGTTTACAGATCAGTTTAAGTGGATCTAATCCACAACAAGTAACAAAGTGGGAACATTTAACTTCAAAGCACATATGGCTGCTGTTACAAAATCAAAAAATGCAAGACTTAGTAGACCATACAAACTATTAGAGCCACATTTTGCTGCTTTTTTTTCCTGAACAAGAAGGATATACCTTAGCTATTTAGATCAGTTTTGAAATGAAGACTGTAAACAGCAAAAGTATTTGAATTGTAAATATTCAGAATAATTTTTCTTTAAAAAGCAACAGTTAAAAGATTTAATTTTGAATGAGAGAGAAGGATTTTGGAAAATAATTTTGCCTTTGAAATTTGGTCCTGCAGCTTTAGCTTTCTCGAAATTCCACTTGGTATTGATGAAAGCCAAAAATTCCAGTATTTGAGGTTCGTTTGCTGTTCAGTATTGTAGGGAGCCAGGTTATAGATTTAACCTACAACTAGACTTTTGGAAAACCATTCCTTTCAATGCTGGATGTCTGTTTAGGTGATGGTTTGGTGTGTGTGTAGGGATGGGAAAGTAAGCAAAGTAAATCAGAAGAAAGAATGGCATACTACTAAAGGTAGAGAATTTCAGATATAAAATACTATGATAGGTATGAATATTTGACAGGCAAAACCTAATTTTCCTAAGTTTTCTGTTTTAGAATTTCTGTACTTATTTCCATCTCTCCCTTGATTCTTTCACTGTTCACTTTCTTCTGTGGAATTTGCACTTCATGATGTTCTCAGTTTTGTATGTCTCATTCTTCACCAATTTCTTCTTGTTTTCTGTGTCCAGAATATCTCTCTTTCTCTCTTTTTTTTTTTTTTTTTTTTTTTTTTACAGCAGGGGCATATGTGATTCCTTTATTGATGTGTCTCCAGTCATCCAACTAGGATGCTTTATATGGAAGAAAGTTTAATGTGTCTACTTCAGTAAATTTGTTGAGGATGAATGGAAATAGCTTATTCCTGAAATCAATGTTCATCTTGGCCATTTAACTACACTGTTAAAAATATTAGATAATACCATTCATTCTAACTGCATTTATGTGTTTAAACACATAATGGTAATATCTATGACCACTTTTGGGTGAAGTAGATGACTCTTCAAGAGCACATAGAAATCTTATATGACCTTTTAGGACAGGAAATGAATATACTGTATCAAATTGAAATTTCAGAGAGATTAGACCTTGCTTTCAAAACACACGTGTGCGTGCATGCACACACATTGTAAGATGTGTGTTGCAATTTTGTTCTTATTCTAAATCTCACTGCCACATTTTAGATACCCTTGAAAGCTTTTCTTGGGTATTATGCATTCTGAGTAATGTGATGTTCAAATCACATAGTCCGAGAAAATTAAAATGATGTAGCTGCCTGATAGAGGAAGTGGGTTATGAACAATGTTTTGCATTCAGCTCTTAAAAACAGAGACTGAAAGAGCTGCTTTAATTATACAGTGCTGTTTAATAAATTATTTTCTTATGCATTTTCTCTGAGTTACAAATGTGGATATAATTTCAGTACACTCACACACAACTTTTCAAAAACAGTTGGTGAGAACCATTGTAATCAATAAATTTATTATTTTAGCTTTACACTGATTTAAATTAAATAATTCTGGTATTTTTTGTATAAGCTATACACTTACCTGCTTGATTCTTATAAAACATACATAGTTTGAATTTGTGCAACCATAAAGGTTGGAAAAACCTGCAAATGTTTTGTCTGTAATTTGCACCACACTGCGGGTAGTTTAAAAAAAAAAAAAAATCAATGAAGTGAATTCTACCTTAACTGCTGTTTTGTAGACAATAGTTTGAGCAATCTGAAAGTCATTGTTATATTTTGATAATAAGATAAACCATTTAAAAATATCAGGACTTCAGCTAAAAATGTTGGCTTTTTTCCGGCCTTAAAATATTTATTGCAAAATTTTAACACATTCTTTGAGGGAAGAAAGTTCAAGAGTTTTTCTTGAACTTGTTATTTTGAATTTCATTTTGAAGTTGCTTCTGAAGGCTGTGATTTTTTTTTTAGTTTTGAAGTTTATTTCCAGGGTTCAGGTATTTTCTGTACAAGTACGTTTTTTTGATGCATTTATATCAAAAATAGCTTTCATAATTTTGTACCTTGCTGAGTAGGTCATATCCAACAAAATCTATTTTAAAGATTTTCTATTCTTATAACTTGTAAAAGATTGCAGTATGTTACTAGAGTTTGAATTCTGACAAATATTTCTGTTAATGATCATTGAAATATTTTAAAGGAGAGAGAATTACGTCCATGGAAATTCATTGGCTTTTTTTCTTCTAGGCTAGAGCCATGGTAGACTTCGTATCTAGAGACAGTACTGTGTTGATTACTTGCAGATTAAGTATGTTTAATAGACTATCAAATTTTCTAGCGAGAAGCAGTTGTAGAACTGGGGTGTGCATCTGAATGCATATTAAGTCTGTTCTACTGTTGTCCTTTTTAATCTGTTTCAGGGAGGGTGTATTAACATAAACACTGCATCATGTGCATCATAAACACATGCCACACGTGTTCACACCCAAAATCATTATTGCAAACACTTTTAAATATTTGGAGATAGACACTTTTTTTAACAAAAAATAAAAGCTACTGATGTCATGATTATTGATACCATGATTATTGATGTTTTCTTGTAACATCTTATTTTTCAGCTAGAAAATCCAAGATATTTGCGGGAAAAACCTGTGCCAGTGTCTTTGGTAGGTATTTGTATTCCCTTGATATCTTAGAAGGGCAAACAATGTGATTCATTTGTGCATGCGTATATATATGTGTGTGTTTGTTTAAGAATGGTTTTACTTAAAGATGCTGCTTTGAACTTAAAATCTGTTTTTTCTCATTCAACAGACGACGCCCAAAATGGGCTTAGGAAAAAATAGCAGTTTTCGTGATGAGCAGACATTATTTCGAATGCATGAAAAAGAGGTAAGATGTTACTCAGTGCTTTAAAGAAGAAACAATTTACAGCCAAGATATTAAATTAGGGTGGTTATAAGAGGCAGTTGGTTATTCACAAAACAAATTGTTGTAGCAGAAAATCTCATGTAAGAGAATTTTCCCTGAAGTGATAGTTTTTTCCATTAAATACTTTAATGTCTTTCCAATTAATTAGGAAATAAAAAAAGATATTCTGAATGTATTGACTGTTCTTTTGTAGGAATATTTAGTGTAGAAGAGTTTGAAATCAAATAATATTCCAAACTACCTTTTAATAGGAACAATGGAACCCTTGATTTAGCAAGGGTTTTGTTTACTTTCTTAAATATCCTTTAAAAAATGCAAATTTAGATTTTATTTTTATTAATACTAACAGTATTTCTAACATGTTTGTCTTATCCACCTCCAATTCTTTTATTCATTTGTGTTTTTGTATTATTTATCAACATTAATATGTGAGATTATCACCAAAGCTTGCTGAACTCTCTTTTAACACATTCAAAACAGATTAACATGGTAAAACTATGATACTTTCATTAAATGTGCTGTTTCTTTAAATATTATTAAATTTTATACCTATATGATACTTCTGTGATAAACTTTTCATTTAAAACATCAATCATGAAATAAAGTTGAAATATATTACTGTCTGACATTCATAGACCCTTCTGAAATCACATAGGCTTTACATAATTTTTGGTAAGTCAATGAATTGCGAGTCTGGTGGACTAGACTTCAGGAAAGCAAACTCTACTTATATTGTGGTGGATGGATTGAGGTATTGAAAAAATACCAGCAAAAAGCCCAGACCCTTCCTTTCCCTCTTTTCCCGTCAAAACTGTTTTTGATCCTATGCTCTTGTAAAATCAAAATGTACGTAGGTAATTTGCTAATCTACCAATACTTAGATCTATATGGAACTTCAAATATATTACAGTTGGACCATCATCTGCAGACTGTGAAATTGTGCATCCTTTTATATGGTGTGTCATAAGGACACTTACAATAATAAATAGACGTGTCCTAAAGTTACTTTCAAAGATGCTTCTGAAGACATCTTTAATTGAGATAGAAGGATGGATAGATTTGGTTTGCGGATAGTTTTAATGAGGGAATGCTTTATGTTGATAACTGGCAGTGTAACTTGATACTTAAGCAGCAGTTGCACAATACATGTGCATTTTACTTTTTCTGCCTTGTTCTAGTATTGACTGTTTCTTTGTATTGTCTATACTCAAACCACCAATGCCTCGGGATGAGGCGAGGCAGTGTTTCATGAGATGTGAAAATAGACCAAAAACAAATAAATTACAAACACAATGTTGTCATTTAAATAATATTTTGAAATTAAACAAACAGGAATGCATGCCAAGGAGCAACATAAAATGGTTCTCTAGTTCTGTGGAAAAATCCTGTAAACCACACAGTAAAAGTTCAGTGCTTTTTGCTCATGGTACTGTACTGTGGACTAGTTTAAACTTGAAAAGTTATAGAAAATATTTCACAATCACCATGTGCGTGCTATTAACTGGAAAAATTAAATGCATTTTCATCTTTTTGTGTGTGAAGCTCAGTTAAGAGTAAGGTCTTATACATTTTCATTCTATAAATAAAAAGTGAGAAGTAGTGCTGTGCAGAAGAGGTTTTTCTGAATACTTAACTGTTTTCAGCTTCTTTGTAGTAAAACAGGAATAACATAAAATAGGATAACTGTGGTTTTTTTGCTTTTAACCTTTAGCCTTTTGTTCATGAACCATTCCTGCACCTGTTTTGCCTCTGTAATGCTAAACACGTGGCCATTTGCAATGCATCTCAGATTTATGAAAATGTGAGTATCATCAGGCAGTGGCTTTTTGTCATATTTTCCCCAAATTCATCTGACCTGGATTAAACCATTTGGGAAACTGTCATTACCAAAATATTCTGGGCTCAAATAAGAACATTGCAACAAACAGGAATATATCTGTTTTCAGCGTTACAGAAAAACAGGACAGATGGCAGAAATGGCATATCTGGGTAAACAGAAAAAAGCCTCCCTTTGAACTTCACCTTGGGTCGTTTGGAGTGCCACCAATATGCTATGGAGTGGAGAAGAGGGGAAAGGTGAAGTTCTTATTTGTAATTTTTCAAAAACAAACAAACCAACACTACTGCTAAGATATGTTTTTCAATTTTTTTGAGTAGAAAACAAATTTAGCTATTAAATGTCAGTAATACGTGTGTGTCTATTTTAGACAACTAGTTTACATGATACGTCACTTTAGAAGTTTTGATATTTAAGGGATCTGTTTTTTAAATTTTCATTTTGCAATTCTTTGTAAAGATTTTTTTTTAGAATGGTTATCAATTTTAGGTTCCTAGGATTTTTATCAATTTTCCCTTTAGTTTTATTTCTGTAAATAAAGATACTACTGTATCTAGACTCGAAGTATAAATCTGAAGCAAGAATATATGAAGATGTTCTCTGTATCTTTGAATTTAAAGGTTATAATAGCGCCAAGAGTAAATCAGTTCTGATCTAGATACCAACTTTATATGTTTGTACCGACTATATACTGAAAAGGATATTGAAGTGCCGGTGTCTTTCTAGCCTCTTCTGTGCTAAAGCAGTCTGGCCGAAACTCTCATCTGTCTTAAATCAACTGGAGTAGTATTTAGTGCAGTGTAACTAGGCGGAGAGAGGTAATCCTGGAGAATGCAATGGATGATGTTCAAGAGGATATAGAATACCTGCAGGAAGATCTGTCCGGTGGAATCACAACTGATGATGACAAAGTAGATGCTGAGGGAAGAAGAGAGATAAGCTGAATAGTGGAAGATTGCTTAGAATATAGACAATTGAAAAAAAGACATCTTTTTTTTTTTCTTGTTTCTCTCCCTTTTTAAACCTATTTGGAGCATTTATCTTCATAATCATCTTTTTGTTGTTGAATGGTCACTCCCATTTGTTGCATGACACAAATCTTGTTTGTAAGCTCACTAAGCCATGTGTATAGTTTTACTGCACTAAAATGTGTTGGAATCTAGTGATATGTTTGCATCCAGATAAAATCAGCATACTGCAGTGATAGTGTTACCATTATGTCTTGGGCTGGCTACAAGTGCCTTGAATTTGAGGTGTTGAAAGCAGCAGATTTATGTGGTGGAAGATTATGACTTGGTAATGGAGAGAATTGCATGAGGGTTGTGATACAGATCTCTAGTATGGCCTATGCATAGGATGTAGAGCAAAGAATGGAGAGAGAGAGAGAGAGAGAGAGAGAGAGAAAAGAAAGTTGCAGACACTGGGAGCTTGAGTGAATAATGTTGGTTATCACAGAAAAGAGGGGTTTTAGAAAGGAAGAAACGAGAGAACATTTGAAGATAAAACATGTAAAGCTGCAATTAGGAGACAGACATACTGAGCAGGAATGGAGCAAAATGGATCAGATTATGGAAGGTGGTTAATTTAATGGCAGTGAGACTGTGGCTGTAATCTCAACAGCAGTCTAACTTCATTTTCTATTTTCAGTAGGTTTATGAAGAGGTCGATGAGCACCATCTTTTTTTTATGCTTTTGTTTTTTTTTTTTTTCCCTCGTAATTCCTTTCTTCTATGGGAAAGTATTTAACTATATGAATTAGGCACTTAATGCATACCAGATTAAGAACAATAAATAAAACTAATATGGAGAGAGTATTCTAAAAGAAAGACTTTTGCAATTATCTTTGACTTTTGACAATATAAAATTAACGTTATTGTACTTTGAGCCACATCATGGATTTGATATTTTCTGCTCATTGAAAACAGATACTTTGGTCATTTTTTCCACGAATGGTAACAAAATCTATCAGTATTGTTTTTCTGAATATTGTAAAGAAACAAAGGGTGTGAATGTGTTCATGTGCATATGTGTCACTAGATTTTAAATATACACAGTAGATAGGTATAGATATGTATGTATGTGGTGTTGAGGGAATACAGCTGAAGAAGGAACCTGAAATGTACTGAGTCTATCAGAATGTTTGGGATGAATATCGTTAAATAATTGATTTTGGTAATAAAACTAAGCCTCAGAAAGGGTTGAACTTCTGTAATATGTTTGAGGGTAGATTTTTGGAAAAGTATCAACTATGTGATATGCAAGATCTACTACTGTTCAAAAGTTGAAAGAAACGATGGATTGGAGATCATAGTCCCAGTCATAGTTTTATTCAAGATATTTCCATTAACATTTTCCTCCAAGAAAGTCAATAAGACTTGCCACTTAAACTGGTGTGAAGACTGAGCTTTCATCATAAATTAGAGGAGTTTATTATGAGTTCATGTTAATGTGCATTTGTTTCTAAAGAAACCTCGCTAATATCAAAGGTCAGTGCAGAGGATTAAATTAGGTAGGTGTATGTAAGTAGTACAAAGAACTGTATCACACAATGCAGGACAATTATAATCATGTATCATCATGACTGATTCCAAAAAAATAGACTTAAGCAGTGAACTTATCTGCTTTTCTTGTAAGTGCTTGCAGTGCTAAGCATTTCTTACTCAAATAGTTCCACTGATACAGCTTTCATTTTTTTTTTTATTTGCAAGTTGCTTTAAATTTTTTCATTGATACTTATACTGACTTGAATAAAAATGAAGATTTCTGAGTTTTTTTTCTGTCTAACAAACAAACAGTGAAAATTCAAAGATCTATTCTGACTAAGTAGTTCAGATTGGTTCAGTAGAGTAGCTTAACTAAAAGGGTATACATTTTGCAAGGAGGAGGCCCAAACTGCAATCGGAGTTTATGGATAATTGCACTGGAGGCCCTGAAAAGGAACAGAGAAACAGTTTGGACTTGGACCAAGGTTTGTAGATGGTCATCCTTTTTAGCATTTCTGTAGTTTGTTCCCCTTCAGGCTGTTATGGACAAGTGATCCTAGTTATGCTTTTCAAACGCAGTGATGTTTACTAATAGTAGGAAGCAGCTGTTTTTATGGACTCTCTGAACACTTCTGAGTTGCAAAGGTATCCATAGGCAACCTTGAATGTTACAGTAATTGGAGGTTCGTGGAGGTCCATAGTCAGTCAGAGTATCACGTGAAGAAATTATCTTTTCTTGTTCCCTGTGCTTTTTACTTGCATTTCTCTTGCTTTAATGTTCCCCTTCTTTCATCTTAGGCATTCCTGTTCATCCAGAACTGTCCAAGTTCCGTTGCTGTTCATAAGCTGCTTGCTGTTTTCAAAGTGATAAGTCGTTAGTTTTTAATTCTGGTGGATATTCTTCTTAAAATTTAAGAATGCATGTTGACTTCTGTTCACACAAGTGAAGGCCATAAGATCATAATAAATCTGACCTGTGATTTATCTAATATTCTATCTCCCATAGTGACTGGCTTCAGAGGAAAATGCAGAAAGGCAGATGTTAAAGATGTAATGAAAAAGGCATAATTATACCCTTCATCCTGTTTTTCATTTTTTCTGTAACTTTTGGCTGTTCTTATGATACCTAGGTTCTGAAAATACTATTTTCCATAAAGATACTGCAACCAGTGAGTGTTCTGATTTTTGGATTTTTTTTTCTGGTTCATGTGATTTTTCTTCATTATTCACAAACTTGATGTGTCTATTTTGAATGCATTTTCTGATTTATACTGGGAATTCAGTTTTAAACTGTGACTCTCACCAGCTAGTTATCCATTCTGAATACTGATTTGTTAGTTCATGTTTAAAAATGCAGCAGTCCTGACTTCTGTTAACATGATTCCTGACTGATTAAAGTCCTGTTCCTGAGAACATATGCAAGTTGTCCATTGTCCTCAGTATGAGGAAATCTCATCCTGTCGTCTTTGATAACCATTCAGGATGTAATGTGATAAAACCAAACCCTTACTTTACTGGTAGACTGATGTGAGACCGTGTGTGTGCCAGGACAAACCATGTTTTCAAACTGACTTGTGACTTATAATTGCTGATACTAATTGTTCTAGTCATGAGGTATATGTATATATGTATATTTATTTTTTTAACCAATAGTTTGTGACCTATGTCTTTAATTATTGCACATATGTGCTGGAGACACTGAGCAAGATCAAAGAGGTAGGTTAGCAATTCAGACTGCTATTTTAACCAACAGAATGTCCAGATGGTTGTCAAGCAGCTGGGAATTAATCTTTTGCAGCATGATTAATCTGTACCTCAAAGTGTGTGTGCGTGCGTGTGTCTCTTGTTGTTATTTCTTTAATTTTATTTTATGTATATAGATTCTGCTCTTAATGGAGAAAAAACATTGAACAGAAAAAGGTATTATGCACTATTATTGTCACATTTTATAATTGTGAAATAAAAGTAGAGGTAGTTTTAATGACTATTTTAGATACTGAAATTAATAAATTAATAAAATATTGGCTTGGGAGCTGACAATGTGTAACGTACTAGAAAAATAAGTAGTAACACTGGAAAAAAAAACTAAGTTTTGTCTGCCTTTGTTTCAGTGTATACTGACTTATTTCACTGGTCTCAGCACTATGCAAATCAAACTAAGAACTTTTCAGGAAGTGTATAGTATTTTATTATGCTCTGCTCTTTACTAACTCCCTTTGAAATCAGTATGATTCCACTTGTTCACAGGGTTCAACTGGGTTCAGTTTCCAGTGCTGGCAATTGAAGATGGTTTGTTGCATTTGTTGGTCTCTTTTATGTAACTATGTCTAATAAGTTAAGTTACTACTATATATGACCTTTGACAATTTCTAGTAAGCCTTTAAGCTTTTTTGGTACTTTACTAATGTCAGCGAGTCTCTATTGCAAGTGGCAGATTGATGAATGGAAGTGGGACAGTTACCGCTCCAAATAAAGCTGTTAAGTAGAATGATGTGCTGTGAGGCTGATATGCATGTTATATTAGCTATATAAAAAATACCAATTAGAATAAAAACATCGTTTCAAGTTTGATTGAGATACAAAACTCCATGCTATTTTTTGCGTGCCTACTACTTTCAGCTTAGAAATCTGTGAAAAACATGTTCTCTTTTGAAAGAGGCTAATGATAATTACAAGTAAGAACAATTACCCATTCAATTATTTTTCTATATACAAAAAATATGGGTTAATATTTGGTGCTATCTAAAAACATGTCAGATGCTTTCTTGGGGGAAAGACAGACATGCTTTGATTTAGGAAAAAGCCTTTCATTTTTAGTGGCTGTCAAAGTGTGGCAATTTACTTAAGTGGATATCTAGGTTCTCTCTTAAAAATGCCCTGTAAAAATACTATAAATGGATGTAGTTGTGGTAGGTTTTCTTAGTATAAAGATATGGACCAGGTTAGGTTTTAAATGTACAGGTGTGTGTGTATTATATTTGTTTATAAGTATATATACTTAAGCCTATTAAAAATATTTGTGATGATTAGAAAAAAGGATTTTTTTTTTTAACAGGAGTACTTCAATAGAAATTTCTCCCCCCCCACCTTTGCCCCCAAATAATAACAGTCTTTTCCTGTAGAATCATGAAAAAAGGTTTTCCGTAATATCTGAAATACAAGTGCTTCTGGAATGCATGTACTTTTCAACCTACAAAGCTTTAAAACTTTTTAAACTGTGACATAATAGAAAGCTAGGAGAGTCTGATTCCTGGTCGGACTTTCTGGAGAGAGGATTCAGACACAGTTTTAATTTATCCATAGTTTAAAGCCATACTTCCCAGTTATTTATAACCATAATGATGTGTTGGGTAGAAAAATGGAATTTTCAAATGCCCTGAATCATAACAATGTTAATATGTTATAGCTAATCTTAAAAATATTTGAGGGTATAATATAAGGTACAAAAATTACGTAGTAAAAAAAGAGGTATTGTGCTAGTTACAATGCGAGATACATGATTACAAATTACTTCTGTCTGAAGTTGGCAAGGCTGTCTATAATAAATCCTGAATGTTTTACAAGTACAGTATCTCCTACCTTGGCCTAAGAAATATATAGATTAAAGCATCACAAAGTATTCATATGTATGTTTTTAACCCCTATGGTAGAAAGAGTAAACATGATTCAGTAAAAAGGTTTAGGGGTTTTTTGTTTTTTGCTTTTTTTTTTTAAGAAATATTTTTCTTCCATGAAAATACAAAGCACAGTGAACTGATTTTTTTGGCAGCTGCATAACACCAAGACAAATAAGTTTTGTCGTGCATTATAAGATGTACAAGTTATTGTTCTACATTGTTAGTTCTTACTTTGAAGTTCTCGTTTATTGTTTACATCCTTTTCCCTCCTTCCTCCTTCCCTCCCCCATATATTCATAGACTTAAAAAAAAATCTGGCAAGCAAACGTGTACCATGTTGTCAATATCCAAATAAAAAAAAAAATATCTTGGACAGATGTTGAACCTTCAGGATGGCACCCCTGGCCTGAGGGGGATCACTGAAATGAAGGCAAGTGAGCAGTGCTCAGTGGTTCAAAGTTACCTCTGAACTACAGCCTCAGATTACTAGTGTGAGTTTGCTTACTGATTTACTTTTAAATCAAGTATGTAAATAGATCAAATAGCTGGTACTCTTTCTTCAAATTTCTGTAGTGACAAAATGAATAGTTGTTTTTTTGAGGGGAAGAAATGTACTACCACCTTTGGTTTTATTTTGACAGTTATTTAAATTTTGTACCAAACATGTGCTATTAAAGTATAGGACAGTGGTATGATGAAAATCTATTTTTGAGGTAACAGTTGTCCCCTCGCCCTTTCCTTTTTTAATTAGGAAGAAAGTGTGACCAGGCAGTTAAGCTGCTCTATTGATACCACCCTCCATGGCTTTAAATAACAGGGACAGCACAGATGTTTGACATCAGTAATGTTTACATGGCCTTAGGGTTTAATTGCCTCATATTCTTTGTAAGGAGGATAAACAATGACAGAAATCCAAAGGAATGATGGTCAGGCTACAGCAATGGCTGCATTTCATGCATAGTTGCAAACTTTTTAGCTATAGCTAAATATCTTTTTTTTGTTTGTTTTGTTTTGATGACATGACAGACTTTCTCAGCTGCTTGGTAATAAAAGGCATATTGATCATAAAAAGATACAAAGGTACTGATAATAAAGTATTACAATTAATGAGCATCAGGACAATTAATTGCTGCTTCTAACAAGTTGAATGAGTACTTTAGGATTTTGTCATATCGGAGAAGTTTTTTAGCATTAAAAAAATCTGTCTTGTTATTACAGTGCTGCTTTAAGAAATGACTTAAGTATCTTGGACACAATTTTCAAATTTTATTTTGTTTACAACTAATTCTCCTGAGACAAAGCTGACAATCCTTTTTGGAATGTAGTCCCCAAATCTGTGAAATTTTGAAGGAGATTGTATTGGGACCAATGCAATGACTATAAAGTGAACTAAAATTGATGGAACCTAGTACAAGTGGAAGAATGTTTTTAAGTGAAAGATTAATGACAAGAAGTGGGAGCCAACTCAAACTACAGAGACTTCTGCTGTCAACCAGTGAGAAAACAGCTGTGTGGCTGAGAACAACCAACATCCCTTTAAAAATCTGTGTCCAAATTTAATACAAGACAAGTTTGAGTTTGATTTATTTTCCTGTTCTTTCAACCTACAGAATAATAAAAGCCTAGCCTAGATCTCAGTTGATGCAAAATGCCAGGGATTAATTTACATCAGCTTAGACTTCCTCACTTAGTTAATGACTAAACTGTAATATGTTTGTATGGATCTAATGGCTATGCTATACAATGGCTGTGCATCAGTGATTCATCCACTTTTAATGCAATTCAAGTAGATAGGAGTCTCTTTCATGTTTGGTTTCTAGTAATTGCGTTTCTGTAAGAACTTCGTATTTACTTAGAAAGTGTTCGGAGACTGTCTATCTAGAAGTGGATTACTGTGCTGTTTTTAAATCTGCATTTTTTTTTTTATTACATGGTAGTAAGATTTTCTTCTCTAATGTCACTTTGCTGGATGGACATAAGCGTATATTTTCTTATATACATTTGCATATATTTTATGTACAGAACGTGCATTTTTATCATTATGCTTATTTTAAAACTGTGGAAGAGCTGTAAGATGAGAACATGTTCCTTTTCCTTTGGATTAATCACAAGTCTAACTGGTTTTTTGCATGGTTGTTTACAGGAGGCTGTATGCCTTCCCTAATCTGGAGAAGTAGCTAGCCTCTTTATAAGTGGTATAATGAAGAGGCATATTTTAGGGGTATCGGTGGATATGGAGGCCAGAAGTTGAAAGCATATGCTGCTCTTGCTTCTTGTCTTCATAGCTGTTGAGTCTTCTAAACTTACTGCACTGAGTTTTGTGTTATACTTGTTCTGTTTTTGTAGCTCATGTTTTTAAAAGTTGTATAATTCTGCAAGTTACAGTGAACTGATATATAGCATAAATTAATCATGCAATAGAATTAATCACTTGACATGTTTATTCTTTATTTTAGTTAAATATTAGTGTTTGACTGCATTTGATAAATCAAAAGAGTAAAAATAAATATGCAATGAATAATGCTTTTTAGTTCATTTAAAATTCATCTATTAAAGATGAGAAGTCAGGTTTTAGTTGAGGTAAAATTTGGAAAACTGAAAATAGCTGAATGATGCCTGGTGTTGACTGTCCAGCTACGAGGAGATGGATCTCAGCACCACTGGCTCTTAGAACATCCTGAAAGCAAATTTTCCCTCCTTTTCCCAATCAGCAACAGAACACTGAAGGACATCTTCTGTTGGGATGTTGGTACTCTGGCTTGAATGATTTTGGCCTGTCCTCTCTATAGTAAAGGGGGAGTGTTATTAAGATCAGTCATTAAGATGTTTGGGAAGCTTTTTTGTCTACTTTGCTTTCTGAACAGGAGAAATGTAAGAAGTGCAGTAGCCTAAGTCTGAAGGCAACATCTTTGCTTTTCAGAAAACTGGGAAACAGAAAATACCTTTTGTATTTGGAGAGTCTTGAAAACACTCTTTAAAGGTATAATAAAACTATAGAAGAGATTTAAAAACACTTTCAAGATGACAAATGGGACTGTGAGTAAGAAATGGCAATGTGTTGCTGTGTTAAGGAAATGTGTTTTAAGTTCACTACCTTCAACAAAAACAGGCAGAAGCAGGAAATGTATTTCAGCAATATAATTCAGCAGTTATGTCCTTAATCCCATTATAAGGAACCTTCAAAAGAAAATATGCTTATTATGTGAAATCTCTGAATAACAGAAAACAAAAATAAACACTGATGTGGACTACAGGATGTTCTTTGTATAAATGTAACACCTGCCTAATGAATAAAAGCATGCTTACCATTCTTGGTATATTAACATAAATATTAACAATTTAATTTGTAAGTGTTTATTTAAATAAGAGTATATATATTTTTTCTGCGCAGTAGCAGTTCTTTTTATTGACAGCTAATGCCCCTTACTAATTTATTTTCTGACTAAATATTTTAGATTGAGGTCTTTTGTAATGGTTTTATCAACTAAATATTAAAACACTGAGAAACAGGATATGGTTTTTTTAATAGAAATTATGTGTTAGTGGCTTCCCATTGCCTTCTCAAAGACGTAAACGAAAACTTATTTAAAGAACACTATTGTAACTTAGTCTTTAACTTACATGTTGGTTTGATTTTTTTGCTTTTAAAGCTGGACATGAAAATAAAAATAGTGGAAGCTAAATTTCATGAGGAAAAGCTTAAATTACAACAGAAGCATGATACTGATGTTCAAAAGGTAAGAACTGTTGTAATTTTTTCCCTCTAAGGGAAAGACAGTATATAAAATGAAATAATAGAGAATTAGATTATAACAAATACAACTTTGAATTATTTAATACTTTAAAGAAACATTAATTTAAAATTGTGAAGTTGAAGTAAGATTAGAGGTAACATTTTGCATTAGCAAATAAGAATGTGGAATTTAGTGATTACATGAATTTAGGAAGGGGAAAAATGTTTGGAAAATCTAGTGAAAATACAAGATGATTTCTGCTTGTGTTCTAACAAGACCACCTATTTTGCAGCCTAAATACTTAAATGAATTCATTTGATAATGGAATTGTATATCTGTTTTTTCAACTGTTACTCTTTGCATTTTCTCCATAAAAAGTTTATTATTTTTGTGCACATTTATCTATAATTGTCTTTAAAAGAGTCCGTGAGTTAATCACATGCTTTTTTACTAATACACCAATAATACTTGTTCTCCTGCCCCTCTTTTTGACCCTGTAGCTTAAAGCATAGTCTGTTTTTTTTAAGCAGTTGTTATTGTATTTTTAAAGCTTTATATTACTTGTAATTCTTCACAGCAATAAAATGACATCAGATATACTTGCTTTGGGCTAAGTTGCGTTTGTTCTTACTGTATTGCAAAACATCATTTTTGTGAAGATTACAAAAAGACTGTTGAAGACCATACTATTTCTTGTAATACTGGATTTAAAAATGTGGGATCAAATTCTGTAAGGTACTAAGTCTTATGAAATGTCCTAACTGGCTTTAATTTCCATTAATATAATGGAGGTTAAATGCTCAGTGCTGGGGTCGTGGTGATTTAGCCTACTATAAGCTTTACATTGCTGAATGTCTTGGTTTTGTTTCTTAAAACTGAGTCAGAGACCTGGAGGAAGTTAGTTGATACAACACCATGACACATCAAAGCCTCCCAGAGAGGATGTTGGTATTTGGTCAGGTGCGTATTTGGCTCATCTGTTCTCACAGCCTGCAAACAAAGCTAGTGAGCAAAGATGAGTCTAACGGAAACAGCTTTATGAGAATAAGGAATAGTTTAAATGCTTTCTCATCTCTTTAGGCGTCATCCTTTTCTAACTGATGGTAGACGTCCATCTTTTGAAGTCGTTTTATGACGTGAGATATTTTAGAAAAGGTTAAACGGTGTCATATTAATCTTTAAAGACAAAAACCATTTAATGCAAACAGAGTAGTATTGTTTTAGAAGCTTCTGTTTGAGAGATTTGGGTCATTGCCATAAAATTTCTGTGAACTTAATGTTTATCTTAATAAAATTTTAATTAATGTCTCAGTGTGGAACTATTCAAATGTTTGATTTTTTTTCCAAAATCATTGTGTACAGTTATGTAAATGTAGTTATACCTACTATTTCAACCAATCGTTTCCTGGAATACCTACAAAGAATTGTAACTGGTGGAGTAAATGAAAGTGAAATGAAACTCACCAAGGATTTAAGCATTTCTTAATTTTCCTAAAAATTTAGATGATTTTAAATGACATTAGGCAGTGTAAATATGATGAGAGTGTAAATACGTATAAAATATCAGTATGAAAATCACTATCATTTGCAGTATTCTAGGGGACTAGCTTAACTTTTTGGTGTTGGGCAGAGCCTTTGCTGCGTTAACAAGTTTAAAAGAAAACAAAAATAACCCCTCTCCCCTAAGCTGAAATTCCATTTCAATCTTTTAAAAAGATCTAAGGCTAACAGTGTAAGTAACATCACTCAATTGGGGGAATGTGAAAGGGAGAAAAGAGTATTGTTCTAGTTTCATGGATTTTTATTAACAATCTCATGATTTGAATAGACAAAGTGCAATTAAATTCCTTTATTCTGTAATAGCTGCTGTGGCTATGCTTTGGCACCATTTTATGTCTTCCATTCCCAAATATTAATTGGAAGAGTATTACTATTATTGAAAGAGAGGACCAGAATCAAAATCTAGACTATTGGTTCTGTCTGAGTTGCACAGAAGATTCTTGGCAGGGATATTCAGAATGCTTTTTTGTGGAAGGTATACTTCCTAAGTACTTGCATTTGAAAGTGTGGGTTTCATGTGTGTCTCAGCAAAGAAACTGTAAATTTCCTTCGCCCTTTTAGTAGACTTTCCTCTTTTGTTTTCTGAAATCCCACGAGATTAACTGAACATTTAACATCTAGATCATCTTTCAAAAATTTTGCATATCTAAATACTGTTACCAGTAAAGAAATATTGAGGGCTTCTGAAGATTGTTCTTCAGATTCACTTTTTTTTCTGTTGTAATAAGAATGTTGCATTAAACTGACTCTGAATGGTAGAAATTCCATATACTACTACCTACTTTGGTTTATTTGCTACTATCTTCTCTTTGGCTGTGAAACTTTTATATTTCATCATTTAGTCCTGTGAGATCTAAGTACTTCTTGAAGGCAGCTCCTTTGAGAGATACCAGTTTGTATTTTATGCACTTGTAGTTTTTTTTGGGGGGGGTTTGTTAAAGTATTTTGAATTTTCACTACAGATTTTAGATAGAAAGAATAATGAAATAGAAGTATTGAAGACCCTCTACAAAACCAAGCAAAATGAAGCTGAGGAAACTATTAGAAAACTGGAGAAAAAAGGTGAATTTTATCTTCATGATTGTTTTTTCTGCATGGTAATATTGTAGTACATCATGCTTGTGACTGAGCTGTTTTTTTTTTTTTTTTTTTTTTTTTTTTTCCTCTAGGTGCGTGTGTACCTTTTCTTGTGTTTTCAAGTTGCATCTAATGTCTTGCCCCTAACTTCCTATAGATATTAGAGGCTTATCTGGTTGTCTTTGCTCTCTGATGTCTAAACCAAATTTTCCAAGAGAGGGTACAATCTTATAAAATTTAATACTAATATTTTTTGAGAGCCACAAAAAAATTATTGGTGTCAAAGTGTTTTAACCACTTCAAAGTTTTTTGGAATCTCTGTTTCAGATTTAATTTATTTATACATTCAGTACATTTTGATTAAATCTTAATGTATTATTTATTTAGGGCTGTTGGGGCAAGAGATTTCAAACATGAGTAGTAGTCTTGAAAGCATAAGTACAAAACTAGGCATATCTGGGTGTGGCTTGTCAGTAGCTTTTGAACATTAATTTCTTTCAGAATTTCTTGGATTGTATTTACTCCACAGACGGAACCACAAGCTTGGTAACATGGATACTAAAAAAGAGAGAGTTGCAGTTAAAGTAATGTTTCCAGCTCCTTGGTGAAGTAAATTATCCTGTAAGGAATGCCATGCTTCTGTTGGTAGGCTGGTGGCTGGGCTCACCTGTAGCAGATAGATTTTGTAGAAAACAAAGCAAGAATATATTCACTTTTCAAAAGTGACTGATGATTTCCAGCATCTGCTGGCCGTGACAGTGACCAGAATACAAAGCTATCAGCCTCAATTCTTGATACTTTCAGTTGTAATTCAAATTGGGGCATTTAATTTTCTTGAATATTTGAGGGTATTGAGCCCTAAGGAGAACTTTCAGAGATGCACACCAAATCATGTTAAAAATGCCTATTTTCTTTAGGCTTTGTGTAATTCTGCAGGTATGTACTTATTGTGAAAATAAAACCATGAAACATTATAGAAATTAGAGAGAGAATGCCTTGTGCTAGCTTAATGGCACAGAATTTAAGCATTAATTTTTAAAGAAGTGTTTACACTAGGTATTTTTGAGAGTGGTAAAACATGCCAAAACAGAGCCATTCGAAAAAACCTAATGTAATCGAATTGCATCTGTTGCCAACGCTGAAAAACCCCCGGTACTGCCTCTGGAATAAATGTTTGTTTTCCCATTTTATGACAGTTCAGACCCTTGTTCGTGAGTCACAAGTTGTCAGAGAAGCAAAGGAAAAGCAGATTGTGGAGTTAAAGAAGATGTGTGAGCAAAGCGCTGATTCTTTGAACAACGAGTGGGAGAAAAGGGTAATGAATAGTACTTGTTTGAAAGGCTACTATAGTGTGTATCTAGGATAATGCATTTTGTCATTTAAAAAAAAAATAAAAGGAATGTTACTTTAATGCTATTTTTTTGTATTGGTTTTACTTATTTCTAGAGTAATCCTGCCAGGTTCCTTTTGCTAACTGTTGTGTACACAGACACCACTGTTCACTCGAGAAGCTATTCCTAGGGTTCATCTGATCCTCTTGGCAAGTCTCTCCATTTATTAGGGAAGTGTTTATTTCTGGTTGACCTGACATGGAATTTTAATCTAAGTAAACCTGGTGCTACCTGCTGCCACAGTGTTTTCTTTGAACTAGTATTTTTGGATTGGCCCGGAAATTTTTCAGTGTATTTTTATTCATTGTTAGACTCAAGGCAGCATCAGAGTAGAGTGGAGCACGTTTCTTGCAATATAGCTTTGGCTTTGCCCAGCGTGTTGGTCAGTATTTGCACCTTTACTGCTCGGGAGATGGAGGGTCATAAAAAGGGCAAAACACTCATGTCAAAGTATGCTGTTTAGATTTTTTTATTATTATTTAATTTATTTTAATTTTTGCTGTGCTGCATCTAGAAGTGATGTTATGCTTCCTCCTTTTCTTATAAGGAGAGAAATCATAAATCTCTTTGTACAGAAGACCTTGCGGCTTTAGGGATAGCTTTTTGATTAGAAAAGCGTTATTTTCAGTGAGGTCCTCCCACTTGTTCTGCGTAGTTACGTAGCAAGTGCTGTTCCTACAGCTGTTGTTATTGGTGATGCCAGTATGCAAACAAGAAGACAAATAAAGATACTAATATTAATTTAAATTTAGTGAAATTAGAACTTTATTTTATGGAAAAAAGAAGGATAGTCAGAAGTATAAAGGAAATATAAGTTGACAGTAAAATACTTTTATGATTTTGTATATCATTTTCTTTTGAGTGTTTTTTTTCTTTAAATAGTTGTTGATTTGTTTTAATAGATACTGCTAATGGTCATGCTAATATTATTATAGTCTGTGGTGAAGGTGGAGACATTCACAGAATTTCCAGTTTATTTTGATGTACAATGCGAGATACTGTCACCTAAGTGGTCTGAATCCAAGCAGTTGTGTGATATGAGTTGCAATGAGATTTTAAAATATGAAACACTTAGGTTTTCTTTTATGACTCTTTCCCCCTGTCTATACCTATAGAAACAGAAATTATTTTCTCTTTTTTTGTTTTTAATTGGGAAAGCCTCCAGACTGCTATGTAATTATTCTCTAATTTACCTCTAGTAATGAAACTTGAGTGAGTGATAATATATTAGCAGCCTTCAGCACTATGGCATTCCATGCATTTAGATATTAAGCTTTTGATAAGTACTACAAAGACCATTGTATAATAGTTATCCATAGATCATGTGTACTTGCAGATTAAAAAAAAAAATCCAGATTATTTTTTAAATACACCTCAAATTCAGCAAAGCTTCCAAATTTAGAAGTATATACACAATACTTAAATTTTGTTTTCATTCTTGCAGTTCTGATGAAAACTCTTACATTAAGTTGCTGTATGCTGCTGAATTCTATGAAATAATTGTCCAGATTCACAGACAGCTCCATATATTTGTATTATAGAAAATATTTGGTCAGGCAGTAGGCAGAGTAAGTAGTAACTTTCTCCTAATCTTAAGGTGGAGAGAGAATCTGTATTTGCCTAAATTAGCCTATTTTAACAGTATGCTTGGAATGATGCTTTCAATTTGTCCATTGCAGCCTTCTCCCTCAGCTGTTACTCTAAACAAAATGCATTTGTTTGAAATTTGAGCGATAGGCGAGAGCTGTTGTGTAGCTAACACACCATGCAAGTTTAGTATGCTAGTTTAATGTAACACTAGTGTGTGTGTATTGTGTAAAGCCTAGATTTGTATCTACTTAACTAGGAGGTGATACCACTGCTGTTGAGAATTGAAATAAAGGGCTAGTAATGAGGCAAACAATCCTCTAATTATCTAATTAGATAAATAGATAGTCAAGGTTCTCCAGCATTTTATAAATTGAGATGCTGGTGAGCTGGTAACATAGGTGTCTTGAGAGTGTTAGTGTTTCTATAATAGAAATTCATTAATTTTTATATGATAATCATTGATGGTCAGTTTAAATATATAAACAATATCAGAGAATGGCAAAAATTGACTTTGTTAGCCTGCGGTTAGGTAGAAGGATAAGTAATGCTCTCTGTTTCTGAAATTTACACTTTTTATAGTCGGAGCAAACTTATTGAATAAGAAAATGGTATGTTTTTGTTCTAGAGCACAGAACATGGCCTGCATTTGTCAGTTATTTTAGGTAAAATATGTATTAAAAATACTTATAAATGCTAGTTTTATGCTATTTAGTATTTTGTAATATTTTTGTGATGCAGCTTCACAATGCTGTGGCTGAAATGGAAAAGGAGAAGTTTAATATTCAGAAGAAACACACAGAAAATATTCAAGAACTGCTTGAGGACACCAATGTTCGTCTTAACAAAATGGAGGAAGAATATCTGGAGCAGATAAAGTCAACTGTATGTTTTTTTGATGACCATTTAATTCCCTTTATCTCTTAGATTCCCTTTCTAGTGTTTCAGTATGTTGAACGTCAAATTGAAGTTGGGTGTACCTAAACTCCTAATGTTTTTTCATTCCCACTCTTTGTCCTGTGTTTGAGTGATGGTCTCATAAGCAAAACTCACTTGTGATGGCACTGATTTGACAAACAAAAACAAATTCTTCACTGATCAGAATTGCGTGGAAAGCCTCACATCAAGTAGAAGCCATTGTGTTGCAAAGAGGCACAAAATCTCAGGAGTAGGTATAGTGTTAGAGATGAAGTAGTTTATTGTGTAAATTGTAAAAAAGCAAATAAGTGTTAGTAAAAATGAAAAAGTCTCCTCAATAAAACATTCCATTCTTTTTATCAGTGTGAGACATGAAGAGAACTGAATGAGTGAAAGGACAATGTCAAACAAACTTTATTCTCTTATTAACGAATATTGAATTTAAAAATTAGCATTCTGATCATGTCATAGGTACCGGTAAATACAGAGAAAAATGGACACACTCTGTCAGCAAGATTGAATTTAAGAACCATCAAAACTAGACAGATCTTGCTGAGCAGCTTCTGATTTAATAATTAAACAAGGTAGAGTTCAAGACAGGGCTTAAGATAAAAGACTAGGCTGTCACTGAAAATTAGGTTTTTTTTCTTCCTTTCTCTCTCTCTCTCTCTCTCTCTCTCTCCTCCTCCCTCCCTCCCTCCTTTTTTTGTTGTTGTTTTTGGTATTTCAGAGTTCTTTCCTTGCTCAAAGTTTTGCACTGTCAAGAGTGCCATTGTTGTTAGCAAATAAAATTCACTGAATGATTTAATTAGCATTGTAGAACTGATAAGTAGAGAGGGAAAAATTGGGATATGTAGGGCTAGTTACGAAACTGGCATGATTTGCCATTAATACTTACAAAATGTGAAAGCAACAGTGTATTGCTAAATTGAAAAACATGCTGTAATATATTAAAGCATTGTGAGATCTCAGTAGTAAGTAGCATTAGAAGCATAGTCCATCTGTCCTCTCCCATGTTCAGCCATCTCTGATCTCTGTCCCAGTAGCATTTCAGCTTCAGGTGAAAGAGTATCCAAGGGCAGAGATAGGAGGGGGTGTGGATCCTCTGTCCTAACGATTGCTTGGATTTGAACTATTGGCTCCTACTTTGGTTAGACAAATTATTCCAAGTGTAGATGAGGTCTACTAAGAGCAGTGTACAGTAGGTAGTATGAGTTTATCAGATATTGTAAAATTATCCCGAAGTCCTGCAAAGCAACTCTCAAAATGGCTTTTTCAATGAAACCCCTCATCTCAAAGTTAACCATCATCTTACTTTCTTCCTACCCAGTTCCCTTGCAGAATTTTCCTGTTGTATGTTTTGCAAGACTGACTGACTACAGTAAAACATATTTTCATGTTTTTGATATTTTGGAATTTTTGATGGTTTTGGAATTTTGATGTTACCAAAAAAAAAAAAAAAAAAAGTGTTCTACATCCGAACAGCATTTTCTGTATTTTATTTGTCTGTATTTTATGATACTGATGCTTCATAGCTATCCTTCCTACTTTAAAAGATTTATACTTTAGAAATCAGTTGCAAATACTGTTTCACTTGTGGAGAAGGCATGCTGCTTCTTGGAAGGGGAGGTTTAGATACGCATATTCTGAAGGGTTTTTTTTTATATACAACATAGAATCTACTGTCATGACTGATCACAGCTTTGCTATTGTAACTCTTGTATCTCCAGACCGCCAAAGAGCCTTACTGCTCTAGGCTACTGAATAGCTACAGAGGTGTATACTAATTTATTCTGGTGGTTTCTTAACAATGACCTATTCTTTTAGAACCAGATGGTCAAAGAACTGGAGGCTCGTGTCCAGCAGTTGACTGTTGAGGCTGAAAATAGTAATTTACAGCGTCAAAAGTTATCTCAAGAAAAGATTGATGCAGAACAGTGTTACCAGGCAGTATGCTCTGAACTTCAGGAAGTGAAAGCAAGGTAATTAAGTAGTGTTTGCTGCTTTTAACTTTGAAGAATATGGAATTCCCAAAACCAAACACTAGTCATTTTATTTTAAGAACCCAGGGGATGGTAATTGGCATTAGCAAATTGTCATGAGAATAAGTTAAATGCAAAAACTGATTTTGGAACTGACCAATATGTTGTAAGCATGCTATCTTTCCTTTGTTTAAATACATTTCATTCCATTACAATGAGCACATGGAACAGATCGACTTGCCCACTATAGAATTGATACAAAACAGGTAAAATGCCAAATATGAAAGCAATTTCTGCATTCTGTTTGCTTACTACTTGTAGGCACAGCTCACTTCAGAAAGACAGGGACCGTATTATGCAAGAATATGAAGAGAACATTCAGCAACTACAAAATAAATATGATGTTGATATAAATTTTATAAAACAAGAACATGCTCTCTCTGCCGCTAAGGTATGTTTCTATGTATAATAAGCATAAAAATGCTTGCTTGTTAGTTGTTTATTTCTGAACTAATCTCTTTGATGTTATCAATGTAATACATCTGAATAAATCCAGGGAATTATTCAGTTGCCTAAATTGTTTGTGTGCATAACTTTAAAAAAATTGTGATTTAAGTTTTCATTTCCAAAGTTGACTGAAAAATTGACTGAAGTTGACTGAGAGTTTAGGGGAGAGATTATTATATATGTACATACAGATGGTATTTTCATGGCTAGTTCAGCTAAGGCTCAATTAATTTTGGATTAACAATGTTTGTGTTGCTGTAGAAGTTCAAGATGCAGAGGAACCTCAGCATGCTTAAAGACTTATTGCTTTCATAAGACATCCTCAACAGATTATTTCTGGAAAAAATATCTTCCATTATGCGTTTGAAGATGAATTTTCTTGTCCGTCTTTCGTATGGTACACTGTGTCAAATATTTATATATTTATAGAATTTAAAATAACTGTTTAAATACAAGTTTCCCCAAAATACAGTAGATCCATTTTTCTGTACAAATATCTGTGTTGATATGTTGTGCGTGCTTTGGCAGATACATCTATGTTACATATCTCGTATCTTTTTCAAGTTAACTAACTGTAGAAAACGTTCATGTTTTAAATACTCTGCTAAACCTTAGAGCCCTGAATAAATGGAACCTTTTGCATTTATTTAGTGAAATTCTGGGAGCTATTGTTTTGTTTGCATCTTTAAGTTGAACAAAGTAACAGAAGTAGAATAGCTAGAGCTGGGGACTCATCAATTTTCTTTCCCAAATTGATTATTTTTTCCAATTTCTAGTCAACTTTGGAAGGTAAACTTAAGAAGTTAATGTTATAACTGTAGAAGTAATGCAGAGGATGTAAGACAAAAATTCCTCCTCCTATTAAAACCCTACAGGCATCTAATGTGATTGAAGAATTAGAACATAATGTGTCTCTGTTAAAACAACAGTTACAAGAATCAGAACATCAAAGGCAGCAGCAGCTGAGGGTAAGTTCTATTTTTTAAAAAAACTTTTTCCAATGTTTAGGTAGCCAAACTTGTGTACACTTAGATACATATTGTATCTAAGGTTGAAAAAAGGAGTATGATCAAAAGAGGTCACTTTATGGATAAGAACAGAATTTTTACAAGAACTTTTTGACCGTTTATCTTAAATGATACGTTAAATCAGGAGAAGCATGTTTCAATGGGTTATAGAGAATCACATTAAAGAATTGAAAAGGTCATTTTACTTTCTTAAGGCAGCATATAATTTTAAGTAAGCTTCAATATTGTATTTATTTCTGTTACTTTTTAACAGTTCAGTATTTCATCTTCTCATAGACATGTAGGTTAATCATTCTGTCTTGGGATAATGACTTCCATTTCTTCATGTATCAATCCTGTTTGAGTTTTAGCATCCGCTTGTCCTCCCTTCTCTTTCAATATACAGTTTACATAGTATAGAATTGCACTTTAATAGCTCAGGAAAGCTAGTGCTCTTACTTTTTAGAAGTGTTGAACAATGCAATTTGGGCTGTTTTTTGTTATGCGTGGATATTTTTCTTTTGGTTGATTTTTTTCAATATAAAAATAATTGCTTAATGATGACACAAAGTGGATTTTTAACTTTTATGGACTGTGTGTTACGGCAAAACAAGTGGATGCATTTAATGACTGCTTTGAAATGAAAAGAGAAATGTGATTTGTCTGTTTAAAATATACATCTCTATTTGCAGGATCAAGACTACAAGTTTCAACAGGACAAATTTCACTTGGAGCGTGTGTATGAAAAACAGGTACTGTTTTAATGTAAAATGTTATTCACATTTCCAAATTTGTTGTATGCAGCCACTAGGTTGTTTAAGTTCTGAAGCAGTTACCCCTTCCCCTCTTGCCTCCAATAATTTTCAAGAAGGCTGAGAATATGCAAATAATGAAACCTAATACCACTATGAAAATAATCAGCTTTTAAACAAGGATAAAGATGTTAAAATGTTTAACGTAAGTGTAGTATCAGTGGCTTGAAATGTGGTAATGCGTGCTCTTTAACCCACGTTGAGTGGGATTTGTTCCAGCTACGAAGATGCGGTACTTCCAATGCTCTTACTGTATTTTTTTTTTCCATTATTTTGGCTCTTTTTTAGGCAGCTATTGAGGTTGTAAAAGAAAAACTGCAGTGACAAAGGCTGGATGTGGAACAACTGTTCATTGTTTGTCAGTGTGAGAAGTGGGAGGTCTTAAGTGAAACTCTAGCAGGTGGCAGTTTCAAAATAAACTTTTTCACACAATATATAGTGAATCTGTGGAGGTCTGCCATAGGATACTGTGAAATCTAAACATTTCACATGGGTTAGAAAAATAATTGGACAAATTCAAGGAAAATTGGCTTAGACTATCTCTATACTTAGACCAAATATAGAGATAATGCCTCTGATTTCTAGGTAATTACAGTTCCAAATTGTGGAGGTTGGGAGAGCGTAACAACGAGGCATTGCTGTGTGCTTGTCCTCTTTTGCTGGCATCTGATATTAACTGCTATTACAGTAAAGATACTGTTGAAAAAGATAAATTGAACTTAGCCTAGACCTGTTGCCACAGTTCATATGTTCTTCCATACTTCTTTTTCCCAATATATCTTTATTCTATGCTCTTCTGGGATTTGAATATATGTTCTCTATATATTGCTGGCATGCATTGTTTTCACATCAGAAACTTAAATTAAAAAATGTAGTTCTTAGCAAAAGCAGTTTATTGTAGAGCACTTATCAAATACTGCCTATTCCTTTAAACCTTATGCATCAATAGGTTTCAAATAAAAGTTAATTTTTAATGGCATATGTTCAGCTCAGGCAATATTTAATAAGAGTATGTGCTACTTAATGGAAAGAATGTGTTTTTCAAACATATCGTTTTCAAATATGGCAACTTTATAACATAAAGTGATGAACTGCAATCATAGCTACTAGTCATTTACTAGAACATGAATTTTAGTGGGTTTTTTATTTTAGTTAGTTCCTTCTGCTGACTTGAGTTTAAATACATTTTTATTTATTTTTACAAGATATGTTTTGGTCTAAACCTAGATTTCATTTGTGTTTTTGCCAGACTGAGTTAGTTTCTGTGAATGTTGTCCTCAAGAAAGACTGGAATTGGAATAGTACTGCAGATCAGAATAAAAACATATTAGCAAAATTTGAATGTCTTCTGGCTACTGAGCTGCAGTGAATGGAACGCTGTTGGAACAAAATAACTCTTCTGAGAGCCAGTTTGCCCAAATGTGTCTGGTAATGATCCCAGGCACTAAGTCAGAATGGTGTGGAATGGCCCACATCTGCACTGGCAGAATTTCTTATTCTGCCTAGCAAGGGGCTTGTATCCATGTTGCCTTCTTGAAGGGGTGCCCGTCCTGTGCTAATCTTGAACAACTTTTGAGAAATGCTGCTTTGCCTTGGCTAAAGGATGTCAGCAATCACTCTACATAGCATACATAGACATTTGAGTTCCAGTGCTCAGAAACTAATCTGGATGTCTGAACAGAAGAAAGCTCTAAAAGTATATTACCTTTATATAAATAGCTCAAGATGAGTAATTATGTTTGAGTAGACTGCAAAACTGACCTAAAAAGCCAAACAGGTTGCAAAAACCTTAGAACATCTTTGAGAGAGGAACTGCTGAGTACCTTTCTGATCTTCTCTGCGTAGTTTAGATCTACTTTAGTTCAATGATTCTGTTACTCTAAAGACATGGCAAAGAGCTTAGAAAGATGATAATGTTGCATATTGTATAGTGAAAATTGATCGTCTCAAGTGAGAGGAGACTCCAGAGGGCTGTTAGTTCTTTGGCCAAGCGTGATGTTGGATCTGTAGTGTGGATTGTCTGCAGACTGGGGAGAAATTGTGCTGTGTGAAGAACTATTTTCTCCAAGTAAAACTCTTCTGCATAAATATTTTATGTTCTACACAATGCTATTCAAAAATTTTGGAAGTAATTTATGACCTCTGTCTTGTTGACAATGCCTAATGATAGTTTAATTTCAGAGAGTGGTTTTCTGATGTCTTGCGTTGCCTCTGGTTTTAGTTTAGAGATTTTGTTAAAGGGATGAGTTTGGCATACTCCATAAAATTCTGCATGGATGTTTTGGACTACATCACGTCTCTCCTTTTTACAAGGGGTAAAACTTTTTTTAAATTAACAGTACAATTCAGATCTTAAGTGATGCAGAAGATGATCAACAAATGTGTTTAAGTTCTTTACTGTAATAATTTGATTTTAACAGTGCATCTATTTGGAATCACTATTATGCTGTTCAAATTTTTAACTCTCATTTTTTCTGATATTTCAAGATTTTGTCACTACAACATCAAGCTAAAAAGAGAGAATGCAATTATTGAGAGAATGTCATTTGACTCCTATATTAGATAACATGAAGCTTATTTTGGCAGGCATGTAACTGTGTATCAGTTCAAAAAGAAAAACTTATTTTTGATAGATAACTAGCAATTTGCACATTCAGAAATTTTGATTTAACTATGTGCTTTGAAAATAAAACCTTTGAGGGCAGAGGAGTAAATACATGTGAATGATCTATTGCTATAAATCCATAAAGTAGTAGGATTGGCCCATAAAATACTAAAAACGAGCTTGCCTTCAAGTGAGGGAATAATAAATTCTGTGGTGCAATCTGTTCACTTAAGTACCTTCCCATTATCTAATAATCTTTATTGGTCTACAGTGGCTATACCCTACTAGGATATTTAAACATCAAACAAACAATAGGTAGTAACCCTAAATGTCACTACTTGATTAAATGTGCTTATCTGCTGAATCAGGAACCAGTTAGGCTAAATGATTTTACAAGCAAAGGAAACACCTGCTTTTTACAAATAATCTACTGCTTGTTTTCCAAACATTTCAGCTAAGCCTAAGAACAGTGACGGTTTATTACTGAGAGCTGTTTCTGAGCCAGCTGCTAAATACATTTTACTTTATCAGGATTGGTAATACCATCTTTATATGCTGATGGACAGTCCTTCAGTTCTGAGGCTCTTTCAAACTAACTCGTTAATCATGCTACCATATAGTTAGCAGCTATATGGAACTGTTTACACATGAGAATCTCTGAATTGCTTTTTCATTGGAGATATAAATATCTTGTGCTGTATTTGGTTAGTTATAAAATAACCAAGATGCTGTTTCATTTTAGACCTCTGAGTGTTCTTTTTCTGACTGTAAGTTAGTTGTACACATGTTCAAGGGTGTCATACCCTAACTTTTACAAACAATGTGTTTAATATCTACATGCAAAATGGAAAAATGAAAGGCTTTCGTATAATGATTCAACCACTTTATTTTTATCTGAGTAGGCAGAGAGTTCTTTGGTTGTAATTCACTTTTTCTCAGAAAATCTGCTTTTCTTAGGAGTATTCACCCTCAGTTGGTTAATGTCTGAGTATGTATTATTCTCAAGTAATCTTATTCATTATCATTATATTTGGTAATTTTTTTGTTAAGTGATAAAAAGTAGTTATCTCTGAATTTGTATTCACAGATTGTTAAGTAGGAATTCTGCATCATAAAACAATAAGTGCCATTATTTTAAGCATATTTCTGTATTTGTCCTTATTCTAGAGAAAAATGTAGTTCCTTTTAATGTAATTGTTCTCTGCAATAAAGAAATATCAATAATATTCATTTTGAGAAGAAGCAAATAGCTCTATTGACCATATTTGCGTACTTCATCTTTCCATTAATGTTTGTTCATGCATTTTTTTTCTTACATTCTGTATGGCTTTAGAAACATCATATACGTTGTTGTTTGTATTAATGCAAAATAAATACTTTAAATAGCCTTTATAATTCAAAATAACAGTAATTCGTTCCATTAGACTTTGTTTTAGCTATAATGTAGTATTTTTTTCCTTCAAATGGTAGATTCATGGCATCCGGAATGATCTTGATAAAGAAAGAGGGGATGCTCAAAAGAAAATTCGCAAACTGGAAGAGACTTTGAAGTAAGTGCAAATGCAGTAGTTGTTGAAGCATCCCCAGGTTTTTAGCCAAACTTATTAAGTGTTGTCTAGCAATGCTCCTATAGATTGTCTGGGTAACCTTTCAGTTATGAAGACATTTTCAGGGGTTTATTCAGCCAAAAAACTGAAAAAACAAAGCAAAAACCACGCTACCAAAGTTGATCAGCTTTTAAGTGACAGGAATTTAAGGGAATGGAAGCTAGTGATTTTTCAAGTGGTGGTTTTTTTTCTTTCTTTTTTTTTTTTTTTTTTAATACTGTTAAGTAAACTAAGCCAGCTCCAGTTTGGAGTGGATATGTAGTACACAAATAGTCAAGACTAGTTGCTTTGGAGTATTTAAAGCAACAGATAAAACTGAAAGATCTAATCTAAGGATCTAATACAGTGGTATGTTGTGCTATATACTGTACAAACTCCTGTTCTGTACTTAGGATATTAATTTAGGATTCAGGAGAAGCCAGGAGAGAGGCAAGTCTTATTTTAAAAATAAATAATTTTACCTTTCAAGCTTGATTTTGGTCTCAGAAATTGTTTGAATTGATTTAGTCTATCATATGATGTTTGTGAATTTGTTAAATCTCTTGTCCATAAATTAAGGTGGACTTTTTCCTTCTTTGCTATCCTACTTTCTTTTACGCATATTTTCCATGGTGTAAGTGGCTAAAACAGCTGTAAGCCTTTGCAGTACAAAGGAGGGAAAGCATATAGGTGTGCTATGAAAATTCAGTATCATGCAAATATTTCAGTGCATTTTTGGGAGTAAATGATGATATTATGCTCTTGGATAGAAATTCTGGAATTTCATTTCTCAGAACTGTGTCCCATTAAGAGCTCTTCTTAGTCACTAACTGGACCCTTACATCAGTGTCTGAAGAACATAAACTGTGTTTTATTTTGACAGTAAAGTTGGTTAATGCATAGATACAGTATACTTGGAGGAAATAAATTATTGGGAGGGTACTTCTCTCCCTCACTGCTTATGCAGTTCTGTTCAGGAACTGAAAGGGAGTCATGTAGGACTTCACTGAGTCTTGATGAGCAGCATCTGTTTACTTGAGGGTATTGCTGCTGATTTAGAATGCTTTCTTTTCTTAGAATTCTGCTTTCCAGAAGACTTTGGGATTTAAACGGAAGAAATGGACAATAGGGAATGATATATTCCCCGAGAATCTCATCTCCAAACACTTGGTTCTGCAAAGTAGTGCTTTTATAAATTTCAGCAGCAGGACTGCTTTGTTAGACCATACCGGTGACAGATACTTAACAATACAAAGTAAATTTATCTTATATGAAGTGTGCAGAGACTGGTTAATTTTATGACATATTATGAGCCATTATTAAAGCGTCTTAAACTGTTTCCCGTTGCTGGTTAACCTCATTAATAGCTGTCTTAGTGATATAAGCAGGAGACGGATAAATCTGACTACTTATTAAATTGGGCGCCTAAAACCCCTTAAGTTTTGTAAAAGTGCAATTTTTCCAATATAGGTGGAGTTCAGAGAATTGGTATGCAGCAGATATGAGACACTTAATTAATTTGAAACAACTTTTTTTTTTTTACCAAGCTTGTACTTGAAAAAAATAATCAAGATGCATCAAGTTTGATACTTTCTGAGCAAAGAGGTTTACATGCAGCAGATACACATGTGACAAGATCAACTCTCTCCTTTTGTTTTCTGCCTTCCATTTTTGATTATGTTAAATATTTCCATATGTTTACCCAGTTTAAATTCAAAGCTATAGAAATAATTTCCAAGAAAAACAGATTATTCTGAAACAAACCAGAAGTTATTTGCTAAAACGACTCAGTTAAATGTTACAATATATATTATCTGAACTGAGAGAGGCATTGTGAAGGTGCTTTTAGTTAATAAAAATCACAGGACTGGAGTCTGTATTCCTTTATTTCTAAAATCTCCTAGGTGTTTGGCATCAACAGAGGCTGTTTTATATCACTACAGGTATTAATAAGCTATAGCTTTTAGTCTTCAGATTTTTTTTTATGCTGTATAACTTTTTGTACTTTTAGAGAGATTGCATTCCCTAAGTATTATCAGCTGAACTTAATCTTTTAGTACTGTAACATCTAATTCACTGGCAGTGTAGTTCCTTTATCTTCCATGACTTTCAAATGAGGTGTCAGTTTGCGATTACTTTACGTTAAGGATGCTTCATAAAATAAGTCTGAATTTATTTCAGATATTCCCTGGCTGGAATTATACATAAGTTTAATGTTAGGGTGCAGTAAGGGTTTGAAAGATAAATTTCAAGAGCCTACTTTTATTGCTAGGTGCTTCAGGGCCTACAAAGCTAAGATGATGTTGGAAGAGGCCAATGCCAGCCTTCTGTTTTGGATGAATAGGTCCTTTGGCTTAAACTGAAGATGGGTCAACCTCTGGGGATCGAGGAGCCCTGTAGATTATTTATTACTGATTCCACAAGCTTAAGGAGTTGTTCATAAAGGCTAACAGTAACTGAGGATTTTTATTTTATTTTTATTTTAAGAATAGTCTCTATTTAATATAGTTAAATTAGACTTGACATTTGAGAGTCTAAAGATTTGGGAATCTGATTCGAGCCCCTCATTGTTTGCTGGATGCTGCAGGTTTAGGGCAAGGCTAGCACTGATGGAGGCAAGTGCGCGCTTAATCTTATACTGCTGGGCCTGGACAGACAGTTGTAATTAGGGTTGGCATTAGGGTTAGTGCATGACAATTTAAAGGTTTGTGTAGACCATTTCCACTACAGGAAGTGATTTATACTTATTCCATGTTTTGCAAAGTGTCTTAAATTGGGGCTTGTCTTCTGATGCAAGCTGTTCATATTGCAAAGTACTTTTCCCAGGTCACCTTTATATGTGTCCTATGTCACATTGAGTGTCTAGGCAATTTTGGGGGGGAAGGGGAATTGTGGGTTTTATTTGGGGTGTCTGAAATAACATGGAGACTGTGCTAAAGACACAAAGAATGAGACATCGTAACATAATAGAGATACATAGTGCATGTCCTTGACTATTCATGACGTGAGGATATTTGGGAGACTGTCTGGCCAGGTGTTGCAGGATTGCATAGGATGGAGGAAGCCACCCTTTCTTATGATTTCCATCATAGTACCTGTGTGGTAGTGCTGTGGGGTGCCCTATTTGCATAACTGCACCCAATTTTTTTCAAGAAGAGCTTGCGGGTTCTCAGAAGGAAACATGGGAGCAAATTAATTTACATATAATACTGAATTAGACCTTGCAAATCTGTAGTATAGATTCATCTTTACTGTTGAATCAACATGAAGCAAGTCACTTAATTCTCAGTCAAATGTTAGCACAGAGTACTTAGCATGTTGTAAATTCTTTGTTAACTTTGAAATTGATGTCTTTTGAGAAGCTGTACTCATAAATTAAAACTTTGTCATAGCTATTTATAATATTAATTCATTTGCACACTGCTACAGATAATGGCATTTCATACACTACTAATTTAAAATGAAAAATATATTTTAATTTTTGAAATTATTTACTATTTAATAATGGTTATGTACTGCAGTACTTTCAGTTGTTTTATAGCTGTGATTTGGGTTTAATTTTAAGATGTACAGTAATTATTTTGTCATTCAATAGAAATAGAAATTGACTTTCATTCTTATTCTTGTCTGAATGGATGCAGAAATGCTTCTATAGATTCAGAAATACTTTACTGGCAGAAATATAGTACCCTAGTCAAAGACTAGTATATATTCTGCAGACCTGTTCTTTCAGATTTCAATGCTGGTACAAAACCTCTGATCTGTTAACTCACATGACTGACTGTCCATAAGCTTTGTCCTTTGAAAGTGAATAAACCTCTAAAAATCATTCATAAGAACATATTTTCGATATGAGAAGAAGTAATGTTCCTGATGATCATCAGCCTTTATTAAAAGAGGAAGTGATAGCAGATACAGAACATACAAATTGGAGATCTAAATGGCTTATTACATATATTGTGGCAGATTCACGGCTTTGGCATCAGTATATTTCTGATCAAAAATGTGTCAGTGCATAGGAGTGATAAGAGCAGACTCACTGCATAGCCAGTATAGAAGAACTGCTAATCCTGCAAGGCTTACTTTCTGGAAGCCAAGCTGTTTACTCACTGCCAGTGTATCTGGACAGTATTAAGATTTTTATATGTATGTGTTTGTATATATGTTTGTGTGCAAACAGTAAGGAAAAAGCAGTAACAGTTCAGTACGTTTTGGAGAAATGGATGTCTTCCTTCTGTTTGTTTTCCATTATTGCAAAAATGAGCCCTTTGGCAGTTTCTGGTTATTGATAGGAATTAGCCACCTTTTATGTGAAATGCTTTATTTTTGTCACATTTCTTTGACTTTTTGCAGAATAAAATTAAGTAACTACAAGCTAAGCCAGGCAGACGCAGTAAATCTTTTTAAAACAACCTTATTTTCCTTGACATGGCTGAAAATGCAGTTCACCAACTTCAGATAAAAACTATGCCTTGTGGAATTGTAGCTCAGAACTCAGTAGGAACATCAGTGATTTCTCGTAAACCACTTTGATCTGAATGCACTTTGATTCTGCAATGGCCACAGGATTATGTCTTGAGTAGCGAGTCAGCTGCAAACACATAGGAAGGGAAGTGGTTAGGCATTTCAGTGATTTCCTCCCCCCCCTCCACCCCCGCAGGGGTGTGACAGAACCCTGTTATTGCCGTTTCAGACATACCCACATAGATGCATAATAAAATGGATTTGAGACAGCATGTGGAATGGTAAAATGCACATTTCTAAAAGTGTAATTCACTTCAAATAAATAGATACTATTGCTGGACTTTCAACACTGAGTAGAAGTTTATATAGCAAGTTCCTTTTTTCTGAAGTTTATGATGGAAATCTTTTTCAGAAATAAATCTTTTGAAAAAGAATTGCTGTAATATTCATGACTATTGTTAGTGACTTGTACATAAAAAAAAATTATATTTAGCTTAGGCAATACATGTCACAGCTATTGTGTAATATCAAAAAAAAGACTGCAAGAAGTGCTTGAAGGATTTTTCTAGAACATCGTTTACTGCATTTGTAAAACAGCAATCTACTCTGTAAAAGCTTCTGTGTAATTACTTGGGGGAAGGGTTGTTTCTGTAATCCCTGTAGTTCGCATTAAATATATCATGAGAGTGGGTTACATACAGACTATCTCTGTGTTTCTTACTCCTTTTATTTTAAGTAGAAGAGTAGGAAATAAAGAGGTGTAGTTATCATATGATTTGTCGTATTCCAGAGTCACTTGAATAGAACAAAGGGGGGGGGGGGAGAGAAAAAAAAACTCTATATCCACTTGTTGCTAAAGAAATTATTTGGGGGGGGGGGAGAAGGTCTTATGCTCTGCGAAATATGGACACCTATTTATTAATAGTGATGAAATAGTCAGATGTTAATGTACCAGCAGAGGCAAGGTAAGTATTTTTACTTATTAGACTATGGGGAGGTATTGCCCATTTTATTGAAGAATGGGAGTGAGCAAGCCTAGAGAAATTTAGAGGTGAAAACGACATGATCTTGATGTGATTCAGAAATAAAACCAGAACTTAGATGTTAAAGGCTAGTAGCCTATCTTTTTCTCTATTTACTCTTATTTCTAGTCTAGTGATTGTCTTTAAAGCAACTTTACTTAGTTGACCTGCATTTGAATAATATTCCCAGTAGTAATACTGCAGGTAGGAGACTTATGAACTTTTCTGAAGACTTAACTTTTTCCACCCATGATAAATAATTGTATAAATTTTTTTTTAAATTACAATGAAAATGTTCAGATTGGGCTGTACTATTTATCATTTGCAGATAATTATATCAAGTTTGAAGTGTTAAATATTTATGCTCCCTTCAGTTTGAAGCTGCTGTGCACATTCTCTGGCTGTGAAGACTCTTGCTGTGTCTTAAGTAGCAGATAATAGTAAATAGCTGTCTCAGTTAGTAAACAAAAACCCTGAAGTTATATCCAATTTGCTTGTATAAAAAGATGTAGCATTCTGAACTGTTAATGCTTTTGTCTGATGCATCAATCATAAGTATTAAATTATTTCTTTTCAACGGAAGGTATAGTAAATCATGACCTCTGACATTGGCTGTCAAAATTAAGAACAAGATGAGCTCTAGCCTTCTGTAAAATTATTTGAGCACATATTGAAGGTAGTTGTGTCTTAAAAATATATCTTTTCATTTTATTGTTTCTCTTGATTCTGAAATAGCATTGTAACTACAGACAACTACCATCCTAGCCATTGCAGATATTTCCGAAATAATTATGGCAGTAATTTCACGAAGCAGTAGGGGAAGTATTTTCCAGTATGGGTATTGCAGGCAATAAGAATATATTACATTAATGTCTTAAATATTTTTCAATTTAATGTTAGAGCAGTAGTTTTAGCAATGATCTTGAAGGCTTCATGTAAGTAGTATTTTATTTATGTACTTGTTATTATTTACAGTCGGTCGAAGTGTATATAGTCTAAGATTGTCATCAGTTATTTACTCATAAACAGGAACTTAGACCGTTGTTGCTTAAGACCAGGGATAAGTCCAATAGAAAGAGTAGAACAGCCATGTGCATTATTATTGGTATCTATATACTCCATCAGTGTAGGAGGTATAACTGCCAGCTCAGTCTTTGTCAAGGTGGGTATCAGGTGTATAATGGGGAACGTCTGCTTTTACAAAATTTACCTTGAAGCCCATTTATATATAATTAGTAATAATATATTTTTAAGTAAAAATGGCAGTAAATAATAGGGTAGGTTTGACTGCTTAAGTAAATGGAATTGTTTTCAGATACAGTTTTTTAAAAATGTGAACACAGCATATACTTAGACCATCTCAATGTTAATGTAATCTTTGGTTTTGCCACTTTTGTTCTGGAATCTATAATACCTTTATGTCTGGAATCCATAATACCTTTATGTCTGCATAGATATGTAAAGTTTGTCCATCTTGGGAAGGTGTTTGTTTATAAATTATAAGCATATGTAAGAGAGGAGATTGTTAGCTTTTTTTCATCTTTCTTCCTAACTTCTCAGTATCTGTCACCTGCATGGAAATGTGAAACTTCTTGCTGCTGATAGTTTCCCAGAGTGATGATGATGATTCTTGTATATTGGAAATAATTATGGGATCTCATTTAAAGCTTTTCAGTTGTGCAGTCTCATGCACGAATTAATATTTTCATTGTGCTACTAAAACACGGTTTTCCTGAATTCTTACTCATCTAACTTGTAGTATGACTGAAGAAAACAAGTTTACTTAAGAAATGGAATGAAATGTTACAATTACAGGTGCAGGCAGACATGGTAATTTAACATTGAACTGTCAAGGAATACGTGCACAAAAGCTGCAGTTAAATGCTTCATAATATTTTTCTTCTCAATCTTTGACATTTTTTTTAAACTGCTTAGGAGGCCAAATCTCAGCACTTTGCAAGTGGTGATGATACAGAGCAAATGTTTAGCAGCTGGTTTATTGAAATTCACTCAATAAAATTGTTTGTTTACATAAGAAACTAGCATCACCTCTTTTCCCCATTGCTTCTCTACTTCTCATTTGAACTTGTTTAAAACTATTCTGGGAAGGAGAATGGCATTCAAGTTTCCAGAAACTAACAAAGCCATTCCTATCTATTAGTAGATCTATATTTTTACAATAATTTCTAAAACACATGCATACAGCTTTCACAATATTTTGTAATCTGTTTTTAGATGGTAGACTAAAATTTTTCAGGCAAAATCTTTTCAGACGAAGACATGGTATGAAGAAGGAGCACCGGTATATAAGTTGAATAAAAATTGCCAATGTTGAAAGCTCAAAAACTTTTCCAATCAAATAGTTCCAGGACTTTGCTATCTTCACTGTTAGAAAAGCTTTTTTTTAATGTAAATCTGCAGATTTTGTACTCCAATTTATTACTTTCTGTTCTGCAGATTGTGGAAAACTGTGTTCCTTCCTTTCTTGAGCAACTTTTAAAGTATTTTAAGATTACTTTACTTTACTTTACCAAATCCTCTCTCAGTGCGTTTTCTTTGTGGACCAACCAACCTGATTTGTTCGGCTTTTCATTGTAGGTTATGTTTGGTAGACCAGAGAAAGCCTAGAAGTCTACGTTTTCTTTTTGTAAAGATGTACTCAAATTTGGACGCAGTATTTCAGCTAGGGCTTCATCTGTCTTGAGTTAGAAGGATTATTTCAACTGTTCTGAAGGTTACATGTCCCACTGCAGCATATGTATTTTCATATGGTGGATCTGATTCATTTAAATTGTAGCACAAATTCTCAGTTTTTCTCTGAGCGAAAAGGAGTGAGCACAGTCTGATCACATTCCTCTTGATCACATTTGTCTTGATTTCCTTATCTTTTTTATGCATTTTACTCACTCTTTGTTGATCCAAAATCTGATTAAGAAGAGTGACCGTAATACGGGTATAATTTCAAAGGGTTGCTCTCACCATTGATGGATGGTATTTCTATGCAGACCTCCATCCAGTGACATTGGAGTCCTTCTCTATGCAAGCTCCTGCTGTCCTGGAGATGGCAAGCTTTCTGCAGGATGTTTTATCACATGATGATAACTCTGTTCTGATATGTTTATGAAGAGCAAATTATTCTTCCGAAGTCTTAAAGTTAGTTTGCACATGTATTTACAAAGCAGATGGGGGGTAGGGGGAAGCTCTTTTGGAAAGGAAATAATTTTCCTATAGCCTGAAATTTCCATTTTTTCCCCCTATGCTTGCAATTGTGGTCATTTCTTCTATTCACAAGGATTTTAGTTGTCATCCCAAGTATTGTTTTTCAGTCATTTGGTAACTGAATTCCATGTCTGACATTGTCACAAGGTGTGTGTAGGAGTGGAGTTGGTGGTCGTCTCAGGCATGTCCTGAGGTGAGATATAGAGTATTAGTACTGATACTTGAAAAGGCTTGAGTGAATGGCCTTTATGCCACTGTTTCTCAAAAGTGTAACTTTGTTTCCTATAGGAAGAGAAGTCCAACATGTTCTTTGGTTTGAAAGTTTCCTTTTGCTTTGATCAGGATACACAAAAGTGTATCACCTTTTAATACCAGAAGTTTTATGTATGGGTCTCTTAGCCCTTGAGATTACTGAACTCCTGCAAAACTCCACTGTGTTTACACATTTTTTCTTCTTTTTGGACTATCCTAACAGGGACATTGTCAAAGAAATAAAGGTACGTAAATCTTAGAGAAATAGATGGCATACATAATGCTTCTAAGCTAAAAAAAAAAGGAGGAGGCAGATGAAAGCAAGGATAAATTAAAACATGTGAAGACAAATGACAGAAGAAAATAGAATAAATATCAGTGAATATAATTTCATCTGGTTATGTAGGCTGCAGTTGAATAATTTTGCATGTACTGTGATGTTGAAGCCTAGCATTTAAAAAAAAGTTAAAATTGAACTTTCAAAATATACACAGATTATAATTTAATTATGAACGACTGTGGATGTTGAGAATTTGATGACACCAACAACTTTGAGAACTTTATTTCTGAATAGTTTCTTTTTCAAAACACTCTTATATAGGTATTTCATCTCCTGTAGTGGTGAAAGCCATTTCATACAGAAAAATACAACCTCATTATAATCATCAATAAGTTGATAAATAAGTACATGGAGCTGTAACTTTAACCTCAAGTTGTTGTTTTTCTTCCTGTTGCTGTAAGTTGAATCCAGATTCAGAATAATTACTTATTTTTAGGATAGTTGCCTAAGTGTAGCTGCTTTCCTGTAGTTAATTCCATTTTCCCTTGAAAATGAAGTATTTGTGTTTGTTTAGAGGAGTTCTTGTAGGAATGGAAAAGCTATTACTATTTTTAAAGTAGGAAATAATTAAAGAAATATGAGAAGGCATTGTCTATAATTCCAAATGTTGCAATAAAGAACATTGTTAAGAGTCAATACTCATGTTTGTTGTGTTCATTGTTCCCTTTTAATATTTAGTTTTGTCTTCTTGCTACAGTTGCAATATGATGGAATAAAAGAAAACCTTTTGATTTAAAGCAGTGGTAATGTTAAGTGGCTGAAGAGTTTGGATATAATTTTACTCCGTAAGATTTTTTTTTTTTCTTTTTTCCCCTTTAAGAATTGGTGGAAAACCAGCCAGCTGCTCTCCACTTGGTGCTCTGTTTGAGCATCTGAAACCTTTTAGAGCAGAAGCAGTCAAAGTTTCCAGCATATTGTAAACATTCCTTTAACTCTAGTGATCATGCTGACATAACCCTCGCTCTAGGGGGCACAATGTAAGGTATGAACAGAGGCCAAAAAAATGTGGTAGCTTTATTTAATGGTCTCACTTTAAAATAAAAAATAAAGTGTTCTATTAACTATTTACAGCCTTTCATTTTCTTTCACCAGTTTCTCTGGAGACCTACTGACAATAATTAAGTATGTATTTAAAGAAAAGCTTCAGTTGTACCAAAAACAAATTAACTGTCGATGTTTAGTCCTTATCTATATACAGCAGTTTGTCTCTAAACATGGTTATAGGTCTATTATGTGGCAGCTTTTTAATGATATTAATTACAAAATTATATCAATATTTACTGATATGAAATGAAAAGCATTGCCTTGTGATGGGAACGGTTTCAGTGTATGATATGCTATAACACTTATTAACTGCTGCTGCAATAATTAAGGTGGTTAAGTGCTATAGATTCTGACCTCACTTAATGAAAATACAAATAATTAACACAAATATCAGAATCATTCCCTTAATGTTCGGAAAGGCTTACCTCTGTATTAACATATCTTTTAAATTTTAAAGATTTTGAAAATCTTTAAAGTTGTAAGACCACAACAAAAGAGCATCCAGAACATTGGAATGAGAAGAGCCTTCAGTTGGCCAAAGAAAAGTCTTCCGTAGGATTTAATGCCATTACTGATTTTTAATAAGCATAAAATGCTTCAGGCTATCGCTTTTTGGGGTCACTAAAAAACAAAAGTAGTGCAGAGAAGACTTTGGCTCCTTGTCTTTTTGTTGGTGTTGTCACTATGTGATGGTTAGACTTTAATGACACAAAGAAGGAAGAATCTGAACTAGATAAGACACTTACCATTGCTTAGTATTGAAGTATCCATTACAATACCAATATTATTATTTCAAATCCTCAAGTACAGTGATTTTAACCACAAAAATAATTTCCAAAAATGTGTAATGAATGAATACTGTATTCTTGCACTTCCTTGTGCATGTGCTTGCATTTTGGATTCTTTTTTTCTTCATTCAAAACTAGTATTTGGTGGTGTAGCCATGATTGATTGTCTAAGGGTATAAAAGAAACAAGATTTACGGGAAATGTTAATTAGGTCAAGTAGCATGTAAGGGAGAAGGGGAAAAAAGAATTTTTGATCGAGGGCATTTTTGTCAGTGCAGACGCCTTTGAAATGGTAAACCTGGCATACTTTAAGCTGAAAGGAGTTGGTTTAGATGTTTCATTTAGAATTGTGTATTGGAAAAATAATGTTTCAAAAAAAAGGAAAAATGAAGCTATCACTAACATCTTTGACTTGCCAGCCACCCTTGGCACTGTCACTCATTACACCTTGGACTTTTTTATATGTTAATGACTCCATTTGCCTGGTTCTCCTCCTCAGTAGTTTCTTCTATAGTTGGTCATTCAGAGGATTTATTTCATTCACTCCCCAAGTTTCTGCAGCACACCACTCTTCTTTATTTCCTCTCTTTTCCTTCTCCATGCATTTTTCTAGGTAATTTCTTGAATCTATTTACTATCTGTGCTGCTGACTCTGTTCCACCTTTTAATTCCTGCCTTATCTCCTTTCATCTGAACCATTATTAACACCTGTTTCTCTAATTCTGCACTCCCTCTTTTCCCTCTTGAAGTTTAGAGGTCACCTCAGCATGTAAAAGCTATGACCATTTATCTGTGTTCTTATTCTTTTTTTTTTTTTGATAACTGAGTGTTGACTGTCATCTATGTGATATAGCTAAAACTTGTAGATAATTTTTTGCAAAATTTAGCTAAATTATTCTTCTGCATTTTCCTTTCCTATCACATTTACACTTATCCAGGATTTAACTAACATCTTGCCCATCACGTTATGGTTGCTCTTCTTACTCTGTTTGCATAGCACCTAGCACAACAGTACCATGAGATTATAATAATGAGAAATAGTCATAATACTTATTATTGTGTTTAACCAATGTCTGGTTAATTTGTGAGCCATTCGTATTGAATATAATGTGTTGTTACTCTTACTTAAGTGTGAGATTACGCACATGGAATATTCACTCCAAATTCATTAATGCCTTAAGTAAAGGTTTAGTTTGTTAATGTTATCTCATGATTTATTTAAAACATAAGGATATAGTTTAACATAATAGTTGTATTGTAAATATCGTTCATTCTAGCAGCTTGCTTGAAGGAATGCAGACCGGCTTTTTGATGTTAACATCTCAAATTATGCAAACTGTAAACAATTAAGTGGATTCCTGCTTTTTCTCATACAGACAAGCTCATCTTTTACTTAAAATCAGGGAATAAAAGATAAAATTGTTCTCTACTTTATATTTTTGGGTTTATTTCTGTGAAATGATGAAACAAGTTAGAATGCTTTCTAACAACTTCGAAATATTAAAGTGCCCAGGGACAGCATAGGGATGATGTTTTGAAGGCAATAAATATTTCAGCTTCACATTTCAGTCTTTCTTCTTCATTCCTTTGATCTGGCTTTGGTTTAGTTATCATTCCGCTTGAATGACTTCACACTGTCTTTCTTCCTCTCTGCACCAAAAAGAAGTGTTCTGCACATATTCCATATGTTGGGCTCACTCATTGTAAGGGGAGCCGTAGTTTTTCCTCATTGTTTGCTAGTAATAACTGCCTTTCAGTAAAATACTTTAACCACAGCTAAGCTAGATGCATTTAGGCCTGATATGTAATTTTCACAAAAAGCTGTAAAGTAACTATCATGTTTATTTAAAATAGTAGAGCATGAGAAGTAAAATTGCTTTTGTATATTTCAGAGAAATGTAGCATTTTTTTCCTTAAAATAAACTGTAAAATGGTAACACCTTCTTTCTACAAATATATGGTTCTTCAGGCCTTAATGTTTATGTAGCTGAAAAAGTGTTCATTCTAAAAATGAAATTAGGAAGACTGGTCTGTAGAGTATTTTTCGTGGTTTCCCACCCAACTGTGAAATAGTGACAATCGTAGACCTTGCTGTTGACTATAAATCAATAAACTGCCGTGTCCGTATGGAGCCCTATTAATGCCAAAGGAATTCCACAGGAGATGCTCTCTCTCAGAGACTGGGCATTAAGATCATGGATTCAAATGTAATATGAAAGATTTATATATGAAAATATAAATATCCTTATACTGGGTGCATACTCGTTATATCTTGTAGACAAGATATCGAGGCAGATTTTCCCTGAGGTTTTTCTTTTGAATGAGATGATTGCATATGCTTTTTGTTGAAGGTAACCTTTTAGCTATGTAGTACGCTTTGTTTTATGTTGTCTAGCTGATTGTCTTTTGTGAACTTGTTTTAACACCGTTCTTTATTTTTTTAATCTAAATGCACTTTATGAGCCATAATAGCTGATCTTGTTTTAACACAGACTGATAAAATACTAGGCTTTTTATTTCTTGTTTCAACACAAAAAGCAAAGTTGTTAGAAACAAATCTAGCAGGACCCTTCTTCAGTCACCTCCGTGAAAGTGTAGTGATTACCAATTTGGTGGATAGTGAAACAATTTTTCTTCCTAAGAATTAATATTTTGGGGGTGAGGGAGAAGGAACGGGAAAAGAGGTATGTGCAAGATGTACACAGAATTTAAATACCTAGGGACAGTGTATATGTCACGCAGGATCATCAGGATAATGAGTTGGAGGAGAGACTGCCTTTTCAGAGCAGATCACCGTGCCAAAAGATGTCAGCTTCGGCAGGGAACCTGAATGCCCTACCATTACTCTGCTTTTCCATGTCTCAGCCTTGACTGACCTGACTGGTTTGGATTCAGTGAGGAAAATGATGACAGTGATGAAAAGGTAATTCTTAAAAAGGAGCAGTATCCCAAAGCCCTGCCATTTAGATAACCTTTTAATGCTTTTCAGTGCTAGATGAGAAATAGTGAAATTGAAACAAAACAAGAGGTTGATTCCAAACTATTTTTGCTGTAGGAAAGCTCTAGGAATGAGGCATGTTTTATATGCAGCTTTTTAAATATTCTTAAGTGTGAACTGTTAAATATTTAATTGTGAAATATAGTTGTTAAATATTTACCATGAAACTGAAGTTTACTTTAGTCTTTTAATAGGAGAGATACTTTAAACTTGCAAGATTAATTGTAACAAAGAGAACAGCATGTTGTTGTGTGACTTTGTTGTGATTCTGTAGTGTTATAAATTATATTTTTCTCCTGGGTGAGTCTTGCTTTAATTTTTTTTTTTTTTTAACTTCTCTTAAAACTTCAATTTAATGCTGGCATGTGAAACTTATATTATCTTTCCTCCACCCCAAGAAACAACCAGTGGTGGAGTGTGCCTGTCAGCAGATAATGTGTAGCTGTGTAGTAGCTGGTGTTTGAGAACTAGTTTGTAGGTTTTAACACAGTGTGAAGAAGGGCATAATGCCTATGATTCTCTGCCCCAGATGTAGTGCCTCCAAAATGTTACTCAGAGGCATGATAAAAGAGTTGTAGTGCCTCACCAAATCTTCCTATTTCCTGGGAAAACTAATTAGTGATGTCGGATGTCGTCATACCATCAGTAATTGTTACACCAAGAATTCTCTGGGCCATTTTAACCATGGATTAGATGTTCCCTTTCTAATCTCCAACTATTCTGCTCCAAAGTCATGGGAAATAGGTAAGTACCATTGTGTTGCTTTTTTCTGTTTGTTTTTTTTTTTTGTTTTGTTTTTTGTTTTTTTTTTGTTTTGTTTTTTTATCCACGGCATAAACCTAGAATCATGTTAACTTTTGCTGGATTTAGTTCATCAGAATCAAACCTCAGGGTGCTGCTATAGCAGGCATGATACAGCACATAGAGAAATGTGCTTGTCGCTTTCTGGAAAGCAGAGAAAGAACATTTAGCCCTAATATAAAACCATCTTAATATTGATATTTTCTGTTCTTTGTTATACTTGCCACTAAGTTTCAGAAACTTGCTTGGTGATAAAAGTGCATCCTTATCAAAGAAATTCCTTGCTGCCCTTCTCAGGCTTCACTGAACTGTAGCAACACTGATCTGTTTGGATACTGTAAGTGGATTTTCACTGCTGCCAGAAGCATTTGAAAACCTGGCAAAGAATTTGCATGTTAATAAAGACTGGTATTATTTTTATAAGAAAACAATCAGGATTTTCATGATCTAGTAATTTTCCATATTGCTAAAAACCCCTCTAAACGATGCACAGCGTGCTTGTGTTGGGATATGGTAACGGGGTGTGAAACTAATTGTTTGCAGAAGCCGAACATGTGTACCTCCTGGAGGTACATGCTTTGTGCACGTGCGTGTTAATACATGTTCTAAAATGTTCAATTTTTGAAGAGTCTGTGTGCCAAGCTGGGTGCATTTCCCAGTCTTGCTTGCGGTTAGTCACCTGTTGCTTTCCCCCAAAGTGTGGGGAGAACCTTCTGGCCTTGAGAGCCCTACGAAAAATATGCTACTTCATTCTACATTTGGGGGAACATCTTGAGTTTATTTAACCTCTTCTGTAAATCACTTTGTTGCCCTGTGTTTCATTAACTTGACTAGCAATGCTGTAGCGTCTTGCTGTGTTTAGTTCTTACCTCTTGGAAGATGTTTTGGGCTGTAAGGAAAATATTTATGATTAAGCATGGAGAAGAAATATTTAAGATGTTTGTATTTTTCCATTTATCAGTACACTTCAGAGTGCTGCTTTCTGAAATTGCAATTCTGGACTTCACAGTCAACTATCCCTGAGATGGTTTGTGCTGTGCAAGATTGTTAATTCTCTGGCTGTATCCTTTAGAAACTGAAACAAGAGGAATTTGCAGCTTTTTAAATTGGGACTAAAGAGTAAATTCACCCTATTTTTATATTCATGCCGGCTCAGCTTTAGGGGATTTAAGTGATGTAATTGTATTGTATTCGGCCCCACAACTAGTCCGACTGAAAAAAAATAATCTTCAAAGTGAATATTTTAGTGTTTCATGCAAGGCACATTACTCAGTGTCTTGGGGGGGAAAAAAAGGAAAGCTTTTCTTATATTTGTGAACCACAGTCCATTGTTGTACGTGTTTTCTAAGCTTCTGTATAAATCTCAAATGCATAAAAAGTAGCCGGAGCCAGCTCCCACATCCACACATGAAGTCTTATTCCTGGTATAATGAGATGTTGTATCTATTCATAGGATTAAGTCTTTTAAAGACTTAAAGATGCATAAAATCAGATTCCTGAAAGTCTGCCTCGTAATATTCCTCCCCCCCCCAAAAAAAAAACCCCAAAAAATAACAAAAAAAACCCAACAACCCGCGGGAAGAAGGATGTGTCCGTTGGGAAGGTCCGTCGCAGCCCTCGGACTGCCCTCGTGTCCTCTTCGTTGTGTTGCGATTTGTTGTGTTTCCATCTGACTAGACAGAAAATGGTGTTCAGGGCCCCCTGACGCTTCTCAGCGCGGATACGTTGGGATGAGCTTTGGGTTTCGCTTTAGTTTATAATCCGGAGTGGAAGTATGAAATCTCTCCTGCGGGGAGGGAGAATCGTCACCGCGCGCCCAGGGCTGGACGAGGGCCGCTGGGGGCCGAGGCTCCTCGGAGGCCGGCGCGAGCGGAGGTCCGAGTTACCGCAGGAGATGTGCGTAGGGTACTAAAATCGAATAGTGCTTTTTTTTTTTCTAAATATCCATGAAGAGAAAAATGTAAAAGTAAACAGCAGCGTTGCTTAGTTGGGCCCGTGGCGTCTCTTCGCTGTCTTTGCTGTCAGAAACGCCCTTTCCTCAGCGGCCGCGTTGCGGTGGTGCCAAACCTGCCGGAGAGGACGCGGCGTGCGGTGGCTGCAGGAGGTGGCCTCTTCCATCTCCTGCGTGTCAGACGTTGGTTTATATGGAAAAACTTTCCGTCAAAATGGAAAGTTTACCGTGAGGTGCTTCCTCTGCCTATAGGACAAAAGCGTCGGCCGCGGGTCCGTGTAAATCTGCGCCTTCCGTGACAGCTGGAGCCAACTTTGCCTGTTGATGTTGCCGTCGTGTTCCCTCGGGTTTTAACGCGAAGTCACGTAACTCCGCTTCTGCAAACTGACCCCCCGATAACAGAAACGTGGAGTAGAGAGTTTATAGCATTTTCTAATTGTCTTCTGTGCGAAAAATGGCATCAGAATTTCTTAAATATTTACAAGTTATCAGAACTTTTGTCTGATTTTTGTCAATAAGGTTTCAGTTCTTCCGTCTGTGTGTGTGAATGCATGTACGTGTTATTTATGTATTCCTAGTGATACTATGATGTGTTAAGAAACCAAAAGCAATTTTGATGGACTTCAATATGTCACAAGTTACAGGTTTTTAACGTGCGCTGTTTTTTTGCATAGACGCTTGAAAACTTAACGTACGCCATTACTTTAAAGGCTGAAAGGATATTACAGCATTACGGGTTTCTAACAGATGAGGAAGGTACCACATGTCACGCATTACGCTACTTTGCGTTGAAATGTACGTTAAGTGGTGAATAATTCTGCTTCTTGTCTGAGTAAAGATGGCACTGGGATAATTTTTGTGTTTTAATGGAACAGTATCATTGTAATAAAGAGAATTCTTCATTTAAATTTTAGTGGGACAATATGCTTTTATAGGTGAGATTAAAAAAGGGGATTAAAAGTCATTGCAGACTTTGAAGATGGAGCTTTTGCCGCAAGATGTGGATACTATGTTTAGGCTTGCTGAATTCAATAAGAGAAAGTGAAAATAAGTCGAGACTTCTATTCCCCTCTTCAAAGTATTGCTAAGGGAAGTTTGGCAGAAGCTGGGACAGGAAATTGAAATCTGAATACTATTTTAAACTGATAGGGTTAAAGGCCTTTCTTTTACGCTGGCACACTTGTTCTTTTATTTGATACTTGAACTCTGAAAATTTTCTGTGACTTTCTAGGGAGAAGGAGGAGCAGCTGACACGGGTGACAGAGGTACAGAGGCTGCAGGCCCAGCAGGCAGATGCTGCCCTGGAGGAGTTTAAGCGGCAGGTGGAGCTGAACTCAGAAAAAGTCTATGCTGAAATGAAACAGCAGGTGAGAAGGTCACAATGCCAGCCTTTCGCAGACTCTGTCGCAGTGGGGTAGCATATTCTGATCTTATAATGCCAGAAACATGCTTCACTTGCCAGTGCTACATCAAAATCTTTCACAATGTAGTGTCTTTTGCTCGCAAGTCAAAAAGGGATGTTAGCGGCTGTTTCATCTTTCTAACAAAGGCAGGATTGTCATTGTTATAGAGATCTGCAGTTATCTTCCTGATTAGGGATTTTTCAGGAGTGAGAGTCTAAAGTGTTAGTTTATACGCCCCAATGGAACAATGTTGATAATTTTCCACTTCGATGTGTGTCTCCCTACTCTTTTTGGAACAACTCTGCCTCCCGCTAATGAGGTTGGTAATCAGTGTGAGCGTAAACAGGGGCAGACCGTTGTGGCTGCTGCCGTTCATGTTCCAGTGACAGTAAAGTCCATTTTTCTTCCCCTGAAAATTAGTAACAATAATTAGGAATAAAGATTTTAGTGTGTTATACTCCTTATGGAAGAAACAATAGTTAAAACATTGTCCAAGGGGTTTTACAAATACAGCCTGATGACTGAAATGAGGAACACGAGGCAGACATGATCAAAAAGAAGGATAGAGAAGGGAATATTTTCTTAACTTGTTCATGAGGTCAAAATCTCTATCCCAAGCTAGTAATTCTACCTGACAATTCACTCAGTTTTATACTCGCCTTTTGTAACCAAATCTAGTTGTTGCCAGTAGGATGCTATAATCTGATATTGTAATGAACATCTAGTGATGCTGATAATATGGTGCTATTAAAAAAAAAAAAGAAAAAACCTGCAGTCACAAAGCTTCTCTCTACCCCTTACTGAAGGGTTGGGAGTGGAAAAAACAGCAGATGTGGTCTTGTCCCATTTGCTACTACTGAACATCAATAGAGTTCTCTGAAACAGTGTTTGTGTTTTAATATCCTTTGGAATGAAAAAGGTTGTGTCATATGGAGGATATATTTTATGGGCACAATAGCGGAAAATGAATTTAATAATTTAAAATACTGACAGGTATTTGGAATGCAAACATGAGATGGTTAAAACAGTTTTTCTTTTGAAATTATTAACTTTAAGTTTGTATTAGTGATGAAACACAAACCAGAAGTTAGTGGGAAACAAAGCTATTGTGCTTGAAATAATTTTAGAAGAATAAAATATGTTCATAATTAACCAAATTCTTTTTTCTTTCTTGAAGTTTTGCTTTTTTCCAAATTCTTCAGCAAAATGAGGAATGTAGGGCATTGCTGATATTTTTAAGACCTGTGCATACAGCAAATAATAGAATTTGGAAATAACAAAGCAAGAACAAGCTTGCAAAGCAACATTTGTCTTGCAAACTAGACCCATGAGGATAATAGAATAAATTCTACTAGTTTAGAATCATTTTCCTACATCCTATACTGTGAGACTCTTCTCCAGGTTCCTCAAGTTGACTTAAAATAATATTTTATTTCTGTTCCAAAAGGCATATGATCTTGCTCTTGGAAGATTGACAAAAAAATGCACAAAGGAATTTGGAAAAATTATAAGCTCAATTGTCATTTAAAAATTACTGTAAACTTCATTTGAGAATATTACTGTGTTCTGGGAAATTCTGAAGATAAATTTTGCTGTACTCTGCTTGAGGACAAGGTGGAGCAGAAGGCCAAGGGTGGCCTTACAGGACATATCAAGGGCATCTTTGGATTGAACAACATGAAGTTGTTTTGTATGGAGTTGTACGCTAAAAAATCAAAATAGTAAATAATATGTGATTGAACATTGTTCATGCTTCATACTTTATTGATCTCTCAATGCAGTTTAATACTGCATATGAGGATGGAAGTGACATTAAACAATGAGAAAAGAGATTGCTTTGTGACTATTAAAAAAAAAAAAAAAAAAACCCAAAACATATCTCAAGGAACAAAATAGATGGTATAACAGAATTTCTGTTAATATGTAACTTAACTCTGATTTTCCTGATAATACTTTGGGAATGCACGTCTGTGATCTGATCATTCTTTGTTGATAGTTGATCCCTCTTGCCTTGTTGTTTTCCTGGGGGCTTTTGGAATTAGAAGCTTTGATGCTAGGAGATGCCCCGAGCTCCTGAAGAACTGGGTGTGGAGAAGGGTTGAAAATAGCTCATAGGCTCCTCTTATGTAAGATCTGGCACATGGACCTCTGTGGTCCCTTGGAGAGAATAATGCCTCCTCACAAAGGACTGACAAATAATTCCCCTCTCCTGGCACTTTGTGTGTAGTAGTAGTACTTAATCTATTATCATGCAAAAGCAATCTACCTGTGAAAATCTAGTAGAATTTTACCTGTGACTCATATCAAATCTACTTATAGTGATGAATAGTTTTCAATATAGCTAGTCTGAGTATAGTACTATCTAATATAAGTCTAAAAATTAGATCTTTAAAAGATCTAATTAAAAAATTTAAAAGACTGAGTGAAGTAAAACTGTGTCAAACTGACTCATACCTTTGCTAATATTAAGAATATTTCACAATTTAAACTATAAAGATAATTTTGATATTATCAGCTAAGGTACTCTGAATCCATGGAAAATGTTTAGCCTGTAGTTTTTAACCCATGAGTTCCAAGTGCTCCTATGGAGAAATTCAGAACAGAAGTCTTAGTCCCACATGGTATTGCCACTTTTGATGCCTTCTGATTTCTGGCAGCTGTGTCGCATCAAAAAAAAAAAAAAAAAAAAAAAAAATTTTGTAGGACATAGCAGGCTACTGTTCTACAGTAAACAAATTTCAAGGAAGCGCATCAAAGGAATGACACTGAAACAGTTTTCATTGCTTTGTCTTTTTTCATTCTTCTTTATACACATAGTCTTTTTAGGTAATTTACTTATTACATAAGATAATAAAGTACTGGAAAATTCTGTGTTTTTTTGTAGTTAGAGGGAATGTTCTATTTATAATGCAGAATACTGTAGTAGCTTTAGCAACACTGTGTTCTGAACTACACTATAAATACTAGGCTTCTGGAACCATCTCTTTGTGATTAACGTAATTATGGAAATAAATAGAATGGAATTTTGTGTTTTCAGTTCTTGTAATCAATATTTGATTCATCAGTTTGGCTCTGTGATATTTTGTGCTATCTGCTTCTTATGTTGTCAGACTTCTTATTAAAAGTCACCTGATGCCCATTGATGGATAACTAGTACATTTTCAACTGTAAGAGCTGTTTAATTTTGCAATAGTAACTAGCAAAAAGAGAAATAATAAGTAGAAAATATCATGGTACTTAGGCTGTAGTGTTTCTTGGTCTGACAAATAATAACCAGGAACCTTCATTGCATTTATAGGAAAAATATGAATTTGATCTAATGATTAAAGCACTAAACCTGTGGAGTTAAAGCATATTTGCGTGTTTTTTCCATTCCACTTTTTAGAATGCTTTCATTCTCTTAAAAAAGAAAAGTTTAATAAATAATAAAATCTTTTATTGTGCTTTGAGCTAAGAAAAATGCGGCTATGGAGCTGCAACTAACATAGGCTTGGAGCTGGGAGAAATTATTCATAAAAAACATTCATAGAATTCTGTTTTTTTTAACAGATAGTAAACATGAAGTTCATGATCTACTGGAAGGTCATTGACTTGTTGCCCTCTGTCCTCCAATTTTCCCCTCTTTCTCCCTGGATAATAACTTCTAGTCTTGCATCTTTCTCTCTTCCTGCAGCATTTTCCAATAAAATGCTTTTCCCACCGTGAGTACTGTCTTTTCTCCTTGTTATCTGGCTTGGAAGTGAAGTCCAGGCCAATTGGCAGAGACATCTGTAGAAGAGAGCACTCCCTTAGGCCAAATAGAATTTTGGCTTGTGGTTCAGGAATTGATTGTTTCTTCTTTTGGTACAGCAGATGGACTTGCAGCAGCAATGATGCTCTGGACAGCTACATCCTTTTTCCTCTTCTATCTTTTCAGTGGTAGTTTATTTGCTACTTGTTTTGGGACCTAGATCGATGAGTCAGTTGTCGATGAGTGTGCAGTGCAGCCCAGTACTGCATATACCTTCTTCTGCAAACACTCCTCGTGCAGCTAACAGTTGTGCTTTTGATACAAAAGCCTTTGTTAATTGGGTTATGAAATTGCTTCCTTGGTGGTGTATACTGGAATCTGTGGGATTCATTATTCATGGGCAATGACTGTTTTCAGAGAACTTTACTTACAGCCAAATAATTTTCTTTTCAGTTATTTTACTGATTGAATGTAAACTTATTTTAAATGTGTTGTTTGTGCATTGATTCATGCATTGCTTTCTTCAAATTTCCACAGGAAATGTGTTTTTAAATAAAATAGATTTGAGTCTTTAAGTATGTCTAGAAAAAAACGATCAGTTAATTTTGATGCTCACTGCTGTCAAGTGAAAATCTAAGCCAATGCTTTGTAATGAGCAGGATGAGAGAGGTGATAAGTATATCTGTAAGTAACTAATGATCTTGCATTTACTGAATATTCATTTTCAAACCATATAAATAATAGTTAATGATTATTATTCTTGGTGAGTTCATGTTCAGGTCTTTGATGGTTAGCAAACAACTGTAAAAATGTCAGCATGTTTGAAGCTATGCATTTTTTTAAAAAAAATTAAGTATTCTCTTTCTTTTACCGGTAGATGGAAAAGGTAGAAGCAGATCTAAGCAGATCAAAATCTCTCCGGGAAAAGCAATCCAAAGAGTTCTCCTGGCAATTGGAAGAGCTCAAGCAAAGATATGAGCAACAGGTCAGTTTGCTGTTTTGGGTTGAAAGGAGGAGTGACCTTTTTTCGTGCAGATGTAGGTCATTTCCTGTAGCATTTTTAATCCTGTTCTCCTTCTATGTATTACTGCTTTTCTCTTTCTGTAAAGACCAAGTTTATAGATACAAAATTATATGCATAGTTGGGGACCAAGATAGGAGGTGGGGGTCCAAAAAGGAAATGTTTTTGTTTTCTTCCCTGCAATCTGTTGTACGTCTGACTCTTTCAAATTGTTTCCCAGGCTTACAGGTGACAACACCTATTTTTACAATGACTAGATAAAAACATTTAGCGACATTATTATTATTTTTTTTTTTTGTTAAGAGACAGTGTTTTATTCTTTTTATCATTTTTAAACACGGGGAGTGTTTCTATGTATGCTTGTTTTGGCCCACTGATACTGATTTTTTTTTTTTTTTAATTGCAGTTGCAGGCTTGGGAAATGTTCAGGAAACATTTGGGTGGAAACGAGACTTTAATTCGGTAGTGTTGCTAAGTGTATGTGTGGGGAGGAACAGAAATAGAAGTAGGCAAATTATTGCATGATATAGGCAGGAGAGCTGTGCAGCTGAAACAGCCCATCAAATCCTTGCCTTATGGTACTGCTTTCTTGTGGAAACTTAAAACAGTGTCTTTTTGGTAACACTTGTTAAAGGGTTGAAAATTTTTCTTGATCACTTTCTGAAGGACAGCAATGATATGGTTAGTTTGTAAGCTTAAAGTTAACTCTTGTCAGTGTTTTTGAGTCTGATAAAGTTTACATTTCCATGAGGGAAATGTGATTTCATTTCCTGTCCAAGTTTATCTTCCATGCTGGTAAGAAGATGAAATGCTGCAGACATTTTATGGTACAAGACATGCACTTTGCTCTGTATGGAAGCATCTTTCTAAGTAATTAAGGAACGGGATCACAAGATGCTGAGAGAGATCGTATCCTGTGCTTAGGAGGAACAACAGTGTGTTTTGTGCATGGAGCTCAAGTTAAGTTGGGGTTGAAGATTATATTGGTTCAGATCAGCATTATCCTTATCCTCCCTCAGAATTGTCCCCATAGCTAGTTGCGATGTCACCTGACAATCTGTGGAAAGCTGTCCCATGTAGTAGTGAGGTACATCTACATGGGCACTCTGTTCTCTTGGGGGATGGTTTGTTCTTGTGATGATTCAGGAACAGTCCAAGTTGCAAAGTTGTGGGGGATTTTGTTTTGTGCTGCATATAAACTAATTTCTCAAAAGAACAGGAAAAACTCTACTACTTTGCCGTAACTTAGTAGAATCTCTGGAATAAAAGGTAGAAATTACAAATACTCACTGCTGTAGAATCATGGGAATGTGTTTTCTTCAAATTATTTATTCATGTAAAAGGCATTGCAATAATTCCTTGTGCATTAAAGACCAGAATCCTGGATGTGTCAATGTAAGGACATACAAGAAGAAGGAAGGAAGGAAAATAAATGTCAGGATTAGTTGGGTGTCTACATTAATGTGGAACTTTTTAATGTAATCTTATATTCACATCACTGTAGTGTTAAAGTTTTTTCACTTTTTTTCTTTACAGTTCTTATGATATGTGATTATCTTTAAAGTCTCAAGTAAGCAAGCATTTATTCAAAGATTTTGTTCCTAGTTCTAGGAACATGATCTGTAGTGATAAAAACTAATCTGCAGTTTGTCAGAAATTAAATGGATGTTATAACACTTCTTTTTCTGGCTACAAATCATTTTTTTTTCCAATGTAACCTGGTAAGAAATATAAAGGCATAAATATACTCTTGGCCAAATGGCCATCTTATTTTGTGCATTAAAAAAAAATGATGATGATTAATGGTATAATGATTTGTGTTTTATTTTTATTGTTTTTCCCCAGTATCATTATGCCTCTTCAACAGAAATATCCTGTTTGTCTTATTATCTTATTGTTATTTCTGTTTGTATTTCATTTAGACTGTTCTTTAAAAGCTTGCAAACACGAAAAATCTGTGACCCTTACTACAGACTTTAATGGATTATCATTGGAAACTATTCTTTTTTGCATTGTCCTTCCTGCAGTGTAAGGCTACCTCAGTACAACCACGAAGTGGAGTGGTCTCTGTTCTTCCACTCTCACAATTTCCCTTTAATTGGAACAGAATTTTCAGCTTGTGTGTGTCTGTGTTATGTTGTTTTTGCTTCAGAAATTTTACACTATTTTTAAGGGAGACTTTTCCTTGCCTTGTTTTACCATGTGTTTTTTTGGTTAATACATTGGGATTAATAGGCTGATTTAAACAAACTGTTCAACTAAGCAGTAAATTAGAAGAGGTGGTGTGTTTCAGCACAGGCCTGGCAGACTTCTAGTTGGGAAAGACGCATGCAGCTCTAAGTGGATACTGTGGTTAGCTTAGAAGTGTAATAATTGCTTTGCAATGTTCTGTCTCCATGTGTCTGGATGTTATTATGAAATGGAATTCATATATGAAGAGAAGAAAAATTGATCTTCAAATATGTTTGCATGGATGGGAGTGATGAGTGGCTGAGGTATCACTGACAACCTACTGGAGACTTTGGTCGTCCATAGATTTAGTCAAGTTGAAAATGAAGAGCCAGACAAAGTGGTATGTTACCTGGTCTGAACTCCAGGAGCATTTTGAAGGCATAGGAACTTGAGGGCTATGGGCTTATACATGTGCTTTGTATGAATGGTTGTCTGTGCTTCGCAGGTGTTCTCAGAGATGGCTAATGTGAGCACTGGTTATAGGTCTGAAAGACTGATGTGCCTGTAGATTAGGTACAGTGATACAATCTGACATTGTCATATTTTGTGTTTCCTTTAAAAAGATATAACCCCCTCCCAAAACCATGGCAGTTCCTATTATGTTAACTTTTCAACTTCATTTGAACTTATTAGTAAAGCAAAAAAGAAATTTTGTGATCTTGCAGTATTTGGTTTCATCTGTCACATGTCACTCTGGATTTCAGCTTCATCTGATTCAGTGTCACTTTCTTTTGAAGTATCCACTGAGAACACTCTTAGAAACTCGTGCTTTTTTTTCCTTTAAAAATACTTTAACTCAACTTTGTTCTACTTGCAGCTGTTAGATTTGAAAGTATATTTTGAAGGGAAAAAAAATAACTCCAACAGCCCCACAGTCCCTATCTGCTGGGAGCAGCTGCTTTCGGCACTTCAAAGCCGGTGGACACCACAGTGAAGGCCTCAGCCTTTCCTGCCTTTGAAATGGTCGCAGGATCTATAGGCAGGCTTTATGGCACCATCAGCACAGGAAAAAATGTTTGGCTTTTTTGTTCCCTTCTCTTTCCCCCTCCTTTATTTATTTTTTTTAACATTCCAATTATATTCTCTGTTTAGTTCAAAATACCTGGAAAGTGTTTCTGCTGAAATCATTTTCCATAAGCCCCCAATATTTGAAAGGATGCATGCCCGAACTTTACAGTAACAGATTTCAGGCAGGCATCCTTTAAGCAAAGTTAATGAATTTGCTTTTTCTCCATATCCAAATTGATTGAGTGCTTTCTGAGAAGATACTACGCTGGAAAACATGCTGCAGTGTTGAAACTCTCCAAACTGGCTGTGGCACAAAGGAGGCTTCGAGACAGCAAAGGGCTTCGGACAAGGGGGTTTCACAGTGGAGGGCATGAGAAAGCCCTTCAGAGCCTGGGCAAGTAATTTCAGCCTCCTGTTATTTAGACGATCTTTGGAGTTTTGCATAGAAACCTGTTTCCATCCATTTCATATGTACATATTTATTTAGATTCAAGACTAGTAAGAGAGTCAGTCTATGACCTTTCTGCTGTGAAAACGTTGGTGCAGGATGGTGTTATTTGTGGAGTTACAGACATGCTTTTTAATTTATAAATCTTTTGTTTTTTTTCTTTTAACTGTGTTTGTCCCATTCTAAATAATGATTATTCATGCTTACCTAGCAAAATGCAAAGCTAGGAAAAGTATTACCTGATAGCTGAAGAATCTCCCCATACCTCAGGAAATCCTTTCATGCGACATTTATTGTTAGGTCTTGACTTCTGCAGAACTTGTGAAGGAATAATTAGGGTTGTCGTCCTGTTGTGTTTAGTCAAACAGGAAAGAAACAGGACACCTTCAGCATGTTTTACTGGATATTTAACAAGAAAGTCACTTTGAAATTATGTTAAAGATGATAGAAATAGTCCAGACTTTCAAGTCTGGAGCAAGGCAAAAGTATGGCTGATCTTAAATTGTGTCTTTCATTTAAACAAAATGTAGGCAGATAAGTACAGAATCAGTTGGGTAAAAGTGGAAAAAAGGCATGGCTGTAGTCTTACCTGCTGGTAGTAAGGGCAGTTATTTAAGGTAGTGTAGGGAAATTATTTTTATTTCAGTAGCATGCTGGAGGAGAGACACATTGTTAGGAGGGAAGGAAAAAGAATGTTCTTTTATGTCTTTCTGTATACATTTTAATTTATAACTTTTTAGTGAGATTAAAGAAAAACGTAGAGTTACGGCAAAGATGAAATATGATTTTGGTAATCACAATCTTGTTTTTATACGTAGATGCATCTATTTAGAAATAAAATCTATACACAGTGCTAGCAGCACTGTTTGTTATTAAGGTTCCAAACACTTAATCTTGTGTGTGCTTTCTTAAAAATAGTCTAAAGAATAGTTAGTGTTCTGAATCTTTAAAGATTGGACACTTCCCCTGCTAATTTTCAGTTGTTTAACCTTATGCCAAAAGATTTCAGCAATGTTTAGGTCTGAGATGATGTCATTTTGCTTTTGCTTAGAATTTTTGCTTTGCTTTTGCTTTTGATTCTTTCTTGAAATGCTGGAAGTATGGTATTTTTGACCTGGTTGTGTTTTTTGTTTTTTGCTTGAAGATCTACTCAACTGTAATTTAGGTAATTAACTTTGTTTAGTCCAAATTACGCAAGTGTGTTTAGGTAATCAATATCGCTTAACTCAGATTTACTAGAGTTCAGCCATTAAATGTTCTGAAGGTTGGATCCTCATTGAGAATTTTTCTGTATTCTGTAGGAAATGGAGCCAGAAAAGATTATGTATGAAAGGATGGTGTAAAGGCTGTGACCTAGTGAGAGAGAGGAAAAACATAGCTTAGCTGAGGAATAGAGAGTAGGTGTGAAATGTGGGGGGGAACTGAGGAGCTGCTATGGATGGATCTGGGCGGAGGAGCACTGGCTATGGAAAAAACTTGTGAGCAACTGGGAAAAGCCAGTGGGATGTGCTGAGCCATGGGATTCAGTGGATCAGGAGGGCTAGAGAGGCAAGTACTGCAGCACAGGCCACGTGGAAGGGGTCAGCTGGCAAGATGGAGAGCGCAGGAAAGTCTATTGCTCTTCGAGAGCTCAAGTTCCTTTGTACCCTCTGCTCTAACAGTGCTCACTCTGCCTTCCAAAGGAGGAGAGAGGAGAAGACACTTCCCCTACACTGGAGGTGTTGAGCTCACAGTCCTGCCACCACACTTACATACTCTAGCATTTCCTCTTCTTTTCTTCTTTTTCTGTTTCTTCTAGCTTCTTTTTGACTGTTACCCACTCATGAGTGGGGAAAGCATTTGCAAAGACCTGCTTCAAATGTGGTATTCTTCAAATAGGCTAGTGTTGCAATCATTTTTAAGTTGTACTTTAAACACACCAGGTGTATTCAGAGGCTTATAATCCATTTTTTAGTGCTGGTTTAGTCCTAAGGATACTGTCTGTAAAAAGCTTTGTTCCTCTTCTCTTTGTTTTTAGTCTAAGATAATTGAAATACTGTCTGTTCTTGTATGGAGGCCAAATGAGCACGTTAGCAGAGGCTCTAAATTTTTCATGTCATCAGCAACAAGCTTGCATAAATTTCATTTAATGAATTAATCCAGGATGCATAAATATTTTCTTTGAACCATCCTAACACACAGATGAATGCCATTTGCTCAGAATATCTGAGCAAATACTTTCTTCAATCATCAACATTGACTTTTTGTTTCATTATACAGCTAAAACTGACAAATGGGAAGAGGATGTAAATTTAACCTTCTATTAAAGAACAGGTGAAAATCTAGGTGTGCCATGCCTGTTTGCAGAACTGTTAACCAGACAGATGGATATTTATACTGTTCCTTCAGGCATTGAACTAACATGTGATTCGGAGTTAAAAGCCCAAGTTCCCTATATAGACAACAGAAGCAGCATTGAGAGAGAAGGGAGAAAAGCGATGTGAATCTGGGAATGGGAACTGATGCATGAAGTAAAGAGCAAGTCAGCCTGCGAATTTCTGTGAAGTCAATTCTCATTGGATAAACTCTGCATCCCTGAAAAAAGCAGATGTACAGTAAATTTTGTACCGAGCCTGCTACAAACAGACATTTGCCAATATTACTTTGAAAGAGCTATTTCTATTTGCAGACCACATGGGCTTTCTCAGGGTGGTCAGGTTGGAGAGAGGGGTGTGTGACCTCTTGACTTTCACCGCAGCACTAAGTGCAATTTAATCAAGGGGGTGTGCAGCTTCAGTTCCAATATGTTGGTGATTTAAAAACAGCTTTAGCAAATTTATTCATACCAGAATGATTGGGAAAATGGAGGGGACTGATGTGATGTTTGCACTGCCCATACTTTAAAATTATCAAAATTTTGGAAGGTCTTTGTAAATCAAAATTTGTAGATTAGATATATCCTTTTAAAAGATCACTCAGGTGTATTGTTGTAGAGAGGAGGATAAATCAAATCACAGTTTGGCCAAAGACCAGCTTCTTGCAGGTTTTGGTTTGCTGTTGAAGTAGTTACTGCAAGTTGATTAGGAGGTAAAGTAGGACAGAAAACATAGTCATGCCAATTAAAATATTGCAGCCTGCAGTGAAACATAAAGTAAAATGCATTCACCGTGCATGTATGTTACCATCAAGGCAACAAACACATATAGGGCAATATGTGATTCTGCTGTGATGTTTTGATGACTGTCCCATTTGCCCTCGGCTTGTTAAAGTCTTTTTATCTTGGGAGTTCTTTGTGTTCCAAATTACACGGAAATCTCAAGGTATATTTTAAAACTTTTTTTTTTTTTTTAAATAATAATACTGCAAAATAGTTTGGATATGCTCCATTGCTTTGCACTGAAGAGTTCTCTTTTCTGCCCAAAGTTATACTGAGCCAGAGATGAGCACGATTAATACTCAATCTCAGGTCTGTGATATCAGATTACCTCTAGAAGGAATGTGTTTGCAGAGATGAGTCATCCCTATATCCTCATGAAACGCACACATATATTTATAGGCTTAGGAGACAGAAAATGCTAGATTTTGCCAGGGTTGCCATTGGGGGATAGTGCAGCTCAGAGAGTACAGCCATTTTTGAGTGGAGTAATGATGATGAAGACACCTGCTTTACAAACTGAGGAATGGAAAATAAAATCTCTGGTCACATGTTTGACAGCATGCCTAAATGTTTATAGCACTTCTCTTTTGCAGGTGTTCTGTTTTGTATGCATGCTATGTGAGCAAGCTGTAGTTCAGTTCTTTGGCCATGACATGTATAACTTACTGGTGGCTTCTCTAGCCCTACGAAATTCAGACAAGACCAAAAAAGTGCCAATAAACTCATCCTACCATACAAGACAGTATTTCATATGGGTGTTGCTTATAATACTTCTGGGTTGTAGACATAAATTTACATGAATTTTCATACTGTGATGTCAAATATTTATTGTAGCAGCTACATTTTTCAAAGAGGTAGTGAGCTAACTAATTTCCTTTCCCTCCTTTAGGGACCATAAAAAGATTTTCAGAGGCATACTTGTTCTTGAGAACAAGTCTAAATTGTTCTAAAATTGAAAAGCCTAAACCTAGGGTGTGATGTAAAAGCAAAAATATATAATAGAAGGTCTTGTCTATATTAGGGACTTTGCAAAGGTATTTGCAAATGTTGATTATACTACAAATATTTAGCTTTTGAAAATATCTTCTGCAGTCAGCAGATTATTTGTGGTAGATCTTTGTTCTTCAGATATACAAACTGGACCTGTGCTAACTACGATAAGACTTTGGTTTAAGTCCTTATTAGATTAACTCTCATTTTAACAGGTTGTTCTGAAGTACCTCTGGATTTAGGGTAATTAAGTCTGCCAGTATTTGAAGGCTGCCTTTGATAAGTAGCTGTTATTGCCAGTGTCCTGTATTGATACGTAAATAGTCACGAACTACATTGCCCAATTTTGCATGGCAGTTTGCGTGTGTGTGTGTATTTATCCTAGTGAACAGCAAAAGATTGTTACTTGTCTCAGATTGATCTTTTTAAGTGTTTTCCCAAGATTTTTTCCCTTCACTCTTTCCCTTCTATTCTCTGTAAAAGTAAGGAAAGATTGTTACATTTCAGTTTAAAGCAGACACATAAAATAAAGGGCAAAAATCTGGCGAGACTGTAGTGAGGCAACTGTTGGCCATTGCCTTGAATATGGTTCTATAATACTGGGAAGGGGGGATTAAAAATTGAAGAACTCAAGTAAGTGGAGGTCGTAAATTTAGAACAGTTGTGTTACATGGTAATAACAGTGCGTGACAGTATGTCAAGGCTGACTGACCTTGGCTAGTATCGTATCTCCAGGCATGGCCTGCAATGGGTGACCGGCAAAGAGAATAAGAGAATTCCATCTTTGGGAGAGAAAACGAGGAGACATTTAAGCCACGATGAATATGATCCATTTATGGTAACAGGCACACACTATTATTTAATGAATATCTTCTCAGTGTTGCCTCTAGTTCCCTTTGTGAAGATCTTGTTGCTTGTCTGTTTGAAATGTATCACCTAAAACTGTCTTGTAGACACACATGTGCAGTAGTTGAGTGGGGATTTTAACGTAATCTTACGAAGTACTAAGTATATAGTGTTAGATGTAGAAAGATCTCAACGCTGATACATTTTTTAAAGGAGGTGATTTTGTTGCATCTTTTATAGAGCCATTTTCTGCCTCAAAAGAGACAGAAAAACATATTGGTTTATGACAAGTTAATATAGCTTTCATGCAGCTTAATATGATGAAGAAATCAGATTGTTGCTGCAAAACAGCATGGTGTTTCTCTGTTGTGTTGACATAGATTAAATTAAAAAAAAATAAAAGAATGAGAGAGGGAGGAGCGGAAGCGAATGCAGTTGTGCTTGGCAGCAAGTTGTAGGAGAGCAGCAGGTTCAACGACTGTTCACCAATGTACTCAAATAGTTATTCAGTCTCTTCACATTGTAGTGAAGTGTACAGGAAAGTACATTTTGTTGCTTACAAATATGTAGAGATTGTTAATGTTTGTAATGGGTGGATGGGTTTTCTAGGAGCTTGAACTGTAGGGAAGAAAACAGCTTAGTCCCCCTCAGTTCTAGCCTCTCTTGTCTCTCCACCTCTATTCCCTGCCAGAAATCTCTAAAAAGCAAACCAAAAACATTATGATGGGAAATAGTTTGCTTTAAGTGGTTATTTTTTCCCCTCATTGATTTTGCCTTTTATAAATTATCGCACTTTGTTTCCATCATTTTGTTACTATGTCATAGCACATCATGAGATGGCCCTGGTGCACAAGTTGGGAACATACTCTTTTAGCTCTTCCTCCTTTTAAATTCAAAGACTTAATGTTTGTAGTATAAATACTGTAAATGAAGAGCTTACTAAATAATTTTTAATTACTTTGCATAAATTGAGGTATATGTGTATCCTGTAATAGGTGGAAGAAGTGGGATCTGTCCCTTGCCCCTTTCCAGCACACATCCTCTGACTGTTAACATTTCTTTTCTTCAATTAAAAGAAAGTAAAAGCCTTAAATATTTGAAGTTTCCTGCAATGAACAGTCATGCTCCAGAGTTTGCTGTGCATCTGTGGTTCAGCAGTAAATTCAGTAATGATTAGGGGAAAAAAGTTTGACTAAAAAGGCCTCTCTTGCTAGCATGATTTCTTTTTAATCTAGTGTGATTTATGTAAAACTGCAAAATATTTTTCGAGAATTCAAGCAAGGCTCTTATAATTATTTTAGGGAGCAAGAAAACTTTCATTAAGATGCACCAAGGACACTGATAGCATTTGAAAAGAAGCTAGTATGTACCAAAACCTTGGGCAAAAGCCTGACTTAAAGAACTTTGTGTAAACATACCAGATCCAGTATAGATAAAATATGCATACTTGGGGGTTTAACTCCTTCAGAAATTTCACACCCTGTGTTAATGAGCTCTTTAGTATTATTAAATTATGTAGGTATGTTAAACGGGAGAGTATTGCTCCCGTTCGGCTTGTTTCCGTTCCGGAAGTGTGCTCTGGGACCTATCACAGGACTGTAGAGCAGGAGATGTATTTCAATTTTAAATTCAGAGTGTAGGAATCAGTAGTTTAAGTGAATGTGGTAGTGGTGGGTTTTTTTTAATTTTTACCTCAATTTTTAAACTAAAAATCACGAAACAGCTAATGTAAATGCAGAGGGCATGTTTTCAGAATCGACTGCTACAGCTTTAAGATAAGGTGCCCGGGCGCCCTCCTCGCACACACCCGGTCGACGTGGAGCAGGCTCCTACCGTTAGCTTTTTTTTTTTTTTTTTTTTTGAAGACAGATTCTCACGCTGAAAATAACCCACCATATTCTCGATAACGGCGGGGTGTGTGTGTGTGTTTTTTTTTTTTTTTTTTCCTTCCTCCCCTCCCCGAAATCCACCAAAACTGAAGAAAAATCCAAGTGACTGTTGCTAGCAGCTGTGTGGCCTGGCGTTCAGTGGGGAAGCTGGCTTCCTGCAGTCCCTATTCATCACCTGCTTCAAAGGCAGCCGGCCGCCTATAGAGCGCGGGCCAGGTAGGGTGCCATTGTGCGCAGCCTGGGAGGATTAGTATCAAAGCTGCGGCGCCCAGGCCCTTGGTCTCGGGCTGCCATTCAGGCTGGCGGGGAGAGGCTCAGGCTGGCCAAGGTCACAGCATCCAGTGTGGTGTGCACTGGGAAAGGACCCGGAGAATAGAGCGCTTTTTATGAAATCGTGGCGCAAGCTTGCGGCACAGCAGGTGCCCTTCTGGAGCACATACATCTGTTTATGTTGGGATACCGTAGCTGACAACGGGATAATGCAGCTTTGTTTTTTATATATATATATATATTTTTTTAAAAAGCAACTGTATATGCGATAACGTTGATGAATATTGAAGTAAGAGCTTTTATTTGGGAAATCATAAAGAAATCTTTAAAAGATTTGATTGCTGCTGGGGGGTTGTGTGTGTATACTTAAGCGAAGAGGAGAGCAGACTGACTATTAACCATTTAGAAACCTTAACACTGCTGATTAGCAACAGCAGGGTACGTGGGGAGCGTACGCAGAATGCGACAATGCAATTTTTCTTATCGCTCTGACGTTTGTTCCAACAATTTGGTTAAGGATGCGCTGGATTTGCTTAAGTCGTCTTTGCCGTTGAAATTGTCCAAAGGAATTCTGTCATGCCAAAGGTAGCTTTTTGAGAGGTGAGGTAAGAGTGACGTAAAAATAAAATTGCCAACTTGATGAAATTAAGGGGAAAATTAAGCTGTAGACGAGTTGTCATGACGACAAGGATGTTCTATTGATGAACTGTACTCCTCGCTGCCCAATCAGATGGTGGAGCTGAAGCTGGAGCATGAACAGGAGAAGACGCACCTATTCCAGCAGCACAACACAGAGAAGGATTGCCTGGTCCGAGATCACGAACGGGAAATTGAAAAACTGGAAAAGCAGCTTCGTGCTGCCATGACAGAGCACGAGAATAAAACTCAAGAATGCCGGAAACGCGATGCCCAGGTAATAATCAATGATGTTTGGAAAGCGTATGCTTATTAAAAAACGGGGACAATTAGTGTTTCCTGGTTTCCAGCCTGGTTGATAATGCACGCTGTTTGATCATTTGCGCAAGTGACATATAAACGTGATTTTGTTTTTTGTTTGTTCTTTTTTTCTTTTCCACTTCCCCCCCTCCTTCTCCACTGCTGAATAGGGCTTTAACTGCAAAAACCACAGGTAGCCAGATTAAAAATCCCATGGTGCGCTGTAACTCGGCCTATTTATAATCTTGTCTCATTTTCTTTCATGATGGATTTGTTTAAGAAAAAAAGGTATCTGTTCCTCTCCCCCTCCCAGCCCTCTCTCTCACTCCCTCCTTTTCTCTTTCCTGGATAAATCCATATGAATTATATCTGCTTAATTCGTATGCTTTTTTTTTTTGATTTAAATGTCTGCAGGTAACTCGCAGATGGCTTTATTTCATTTTTTTAATGTCCTTCTGTTTCAATTTTATATTCTAGATTTGTATTGTGTGTTTGACTCATGTATGTCAGATATGTAATAAGATGATTTGGGTTTGGGGTTGTTTACCATCAGGTTTATTTTCCTGCACACATGCACCCCTCCCATCCTCCATCTCTGTGGTCACTGTTGGAAGCCATTTGGCAGAATAACCCCCAGCTGGGGTAGCATTTGACTCTTCAAACTTCTGGATGAAATGTGCACTGTCAGCATGGAGAATGATCTTTATTAGTTTTCAGTTCCCCCCCAAAAAAAATCTTACTGCATTTTTGCAATTACTTTGTAAGGACGGCATGGTGTATTTTCCTAAGAGCCTATGTTAAAAAGGCCTACAATAGCAACACTAAATTTAAGATGGTTTCATAGTTTAAAGAGTATTCAGCAAATAATTTTTACTAATCAGTATTAGAATTACGTATCATACATGGACATCCCAAAACTGGACGTTTTGGTAAGGTGTCTTTAACTACATTTGTTTTCCGCGTACCACCACCTTCCCTACATGATGCAAGACTCTAGTATTACGGCATTTTCACTTTACTTCCCTGTAGACTAGATAGCTTGCATCTTTTACCAAGAACTATAATGTAGCTAAGTGGAATTGAAGGTTTAATTTTTTTTTATTATTTTTTTTGTTTGCCTTTGGAAAACTAAGACTCTATCAAAATCTACCCTTAAGAAAATCTATTGGAAAACAAACCGCTCGCTGGGGGAGGATGGGGGCTATATTGCAGAACCAAGACGTATTTCTTCATTTCTACTGTTACGGTTTTCCAAGAAAAAAGAGAGAGACTTTTGTGAGAACATTTGGGAAGAGGATATTCAGGTGGCTTCTGAAGAATTAAACCTTGCCCCTTGTAAAAATGAACAGTGACTTAAAGGGACTGTTTTTTATCTTTGGCTTTTGTTTTTCCTTTGGCTTAAGAAAGATGTACCTTAACTACAGAGCTGTTTGCAAGCATCTTTTCAAAGCTCTATCTTCCTCTCGCCTACATGCCAGATGTTGTGTTTTTCTGCATACAAAAGGAGATAAGCGTTTGTAGCATTTGGGATAAAATTTTAATTACACAAAATTATTCTGTGTACGCACTATCATTCATTACAGTTATTGTTTTGTATAACACTGAATGTAGACGTAACGGGAATATCTTAGGAAGATTCTGAGGATATTGGTCCTGTAAGTTTAGCTGTGTGCTTAATTCTGTTGTGTGCCATTTCTGGCAAAGCTTGGAGCGCAAAGTTTGGGAGTGCTTTCTATTTACAGCGTTGGGATATGTGGTGCTACTACAGCTGCTGTGTAAAGCACTGGAAGTTATCCCAGCTATTATGAAAATCTGAATAGCAAAAACTTTGGCCTTTTACAGGCTTTTCATTCTACTTTGAAAATCCCTGTACAGTCATTTGAGTATTGCTGCCATGAGAACGACATGTAAATCAGGGAAGAAAATACGTTTGCCGCTGACTAGAAGAGCTCTTGTTAATTTAATTTTTAACAAGACTCTATCTGCTTTCAAGGATACTTTTCCCCCCTCCCCCTTTGGACAATAAATCATTCTTAGTTCCTTTAGAATTCATTTTTGAATTCTTTGCAGTGAGCTTAGTAGGTAATACCAGTGTCTCCTACGGAATTGTGGCACACTTTTATTAATATTTTTGAGCTTTGTGTATGCTTTCCAAAACGCACGCTTTTATCTAATCTAATGGGACTAAAGGCCAATGTCTCTGCTTATGTAGACATAGCTTTTTAAAAAACTGTTAAAATTGAATCACATTTGATAATAGTAATTTTTAGGATGACTTTGTATTACAGTGAAGAGGCTTTGAGACCACAGAAGAGGCCATTTTGCTTTGCTAAATGAAAAATAGAATTGCCGGGTATTTCATATAATTTAAAAAATAATCATCATTAATCACATGCACGTAGTTCATTTTGGTGTAAAGTACCTATCTGTTCAGTGTTTGGATGATATGGTAGCACTGATATTATGTATATTTACTGCTATTCTTTTTAAAATTGTTTTCCATACAAAAAGAGTAGTGAATGTTTTAAATACGTCTTTTTACTATATCACTAAAGATGGCTGTGACTAAGTACTACAGATCAATTTATTATGCTTTTAATGGAGAGGTGGGTGTGTGTTTTCTCTAATTGCATATCCAAGGTCTCTACATGCATGTTGGTCTTCAGCTACTGTAAAAGATAGTATACAAAACCATTACACGCTTTTCAAATATGAGTGTATTCATTAACACTTTACTCAGAGCTGAAGTATAAACTTGAAGGTATCAGTATATTGCTGGATTTTAAATAAGGATAAAATAATGTTACTGTTTCTTTGCAATGTAAGCTGAATATATTTTTAGTGAAAGGAACTTGATTTAAGTGGATCACCTTTTCTGTTGCTGATCAATTTGAGGATAACTGTTGTATTTCACTTTAGCTCTTGGACTTATCTATTTCTAGGAGGCTTGCTTTGATTTTTCTTTCCTTTTTTTTTTTTTCTTTCCCCTCTTCCCCCTCCACCTAGGGTTGTAATGCTTGGGGAGGAGTAAATTGACATGTAGGTCAATAAAAGTCAAAGCAGTACAAAGGCTTTTATACCATGCTGTGTTCTTACAGTCTTCTAAATGCTATACATTTTCTATGAACTGCCATAATATTATTATTTAAACAATAGTTAATAATACAGGAGTTGTTTTAAATCACTACTTCTGTTTTAATTTAATTTTTAGGTATTATCTGGATGTTCTTTAAGAACATTTTTAAGCTATAGCTTGACTGGTCTTTCTTTCCCCATCTCCCTGAACAACTTCAGTGCATATATTATTTCACCAAACAGTGAATTCATTGTGTGATAGAGAACTTCCTTTTGTTTTAATGAAAACAGGCAAGGTCCTGCATTTCAGATTTTTTCTAAAACAAGACTTCTGATTACTAAGAATAATATATCTGGTTTGTTTCTGTGAAATAAGATAGCAAGGTTAGGAAATTTGAGTAACTGCAGCCAGCGAGGCTGTGGTAGGTGTGCCAGTTGTGCCCTTGTGCTCTATCCTGGGAATGTCGCTCCATCCTCAGCAGCTGACGTGTGCCCTGGACCAGCTCAAGGATTGTGGTGCTCCAGCTGCTCTATAAAGCTAGCTCGTTTTCACGCTTGTTGTTTGACCGTTGACCTTTGGGCAAGACGAGGAGAAGTGTATCTCTCTCACGTCAAATGTAGTGCTTTGCACTAAAGCACGAGGAAACAGAATTTTTTTTGCCAGGTTGTGTTACAAGGTAATTGGCAAGCCCACTCTTTTCATCTGTTCACAATTGGGTCAAGAATAACTGAAACACTGAGGCACAGTTTGTCAGTTTTTGTCACTGATGTCACGGTATTTAATGTTAACATAGCCTACTGTTTGAGAGCACAAACAGTATGCTTTAAGAAAAGGTTGCAAATGTTGAGAGGTGTCCTAAGGGTTTAGATAATCCATTACCAGTTGGAAAAAGAAAACCTCAATCAGTTCTAAAGCTGGGCAGAGGCACACTTTGGGAATGAAAGCAATCATAAAAAAGGGAATGGGCCGGAGCTGGTGAGAACAGTTAATAAGATATTTTCCCTTGGCCTGAGTATCCGTTTCCATTTTTCCTCTCTTTTTGCACTTCGTCTAATCATTTGTGCCCTTGCCATCCCATTTTGTTTTAGCTTCTCACATACAAATTTGCAGCCCTTCCCTGGGGCCTGCGGTGTGGAGCATCCTCTCACTTTTTCCTGGGACTCTCTTCAAAAATGTGCTGCTTTGCACTTGTATCCAATGATCTTTCTGCAACTGATGCTTTGTACTTTTTGTCTGAATTAATTACAAGCCTGTTGAGTTAATGGAAAGTAATTATTTCCATTACAGCCAATCTCTGGTACATTTATGGTTCTGTATAGATAATGATCGTATCAACCCAGTGGGGGGAACAGAAGAGCTGTATCTTGCTCCACATACATAGTCAGTCTGTACCGAACTGATGTGTTTCTCTGGAGATCTTGTATCAACTATGAACAAGAAACAATACAGAAAATATCTTAAATAGAAACATTTTATGCTTGTTTAGTAAGGATCATTAAAATACCCCAACACATGCACATTTTCTATCTATGTGTATAAATAGCATTGCTGTAACTGTACCTCCTCAGTATTGTACTAATTCAGGAGCTATGTGAGAGCATTTGTTTTACAGTAGAAACTTTCTCAAACTTTGATTTGCGAAGCACCTATTATACAAATAAATCACTGGTCTCCTCTTCTACTTCACATGGTTGTGCTAATATACCCCATACCAGCTTCCACAGAGATTTCTTCCAGGGGTCAGGGTGACTGGTTTGCCTGACTGTGTCTGGAGGGTAAGGCACATGTAGCCTGTGCAACAGTCAAATGTTGACCATGCTACTGGAAAGCCTATGTACTATTTTGAGTGAATAAGTTCTATGACTCATTTTTTCTTTGACTTCTCTTTTTTTCTCTCAAGAGTTGATGTCTTTGAAATGAAACAAAAATGTATTGTTTACTATGCAGACTTTGCAGACAGTCTAAATCATGGAGTTGCAATTGAAATGTTTATTATATTTCTCTTGAAGAGTAGCTTTTGGGCTGACAGTCAGATTTTTGTAGACAGACAGCACTTCCCTTTTAGCCTTTCTTAAACAAAGGCTTCTGGCTATATTGCAGTATGTTTGTTTGCCACCAATTAATCCAGAATAATGAACAGGACTTATTTGACAATTTAAATATTTTACATTATTTGTTGTAGCATTGTATGTTTTCTCTTGGTTCTTACTCAGGGTTGGGATGAATCCCACTGAGAATCCCACTGATGAGGAATATTTACTAAAATGAAGGATGTGATGATGGGTCCTGTAGAAATATCCGAACTGAGCTCTAAACTAATAGCAATGGAGCTGTGAAGTTTTGGGTTCACTGAAACTGCCAAGCCCACAAGTATCCTGGTAAAATGCTTAAATAATATCCTCTACTAGACTCCTGCAATCAGCAGGGCTAGTTTTAGCTATATTTAAGTAAATGTAGAAGAGCTGTGGAAAGGATTTGGGTGGCAGAATAGATATAATCATAGAGATAAGAGAAATAATGAGCCTCTGCTCCAAAGCTTAAGTTTACAGAGCTCTGATTCAGGGATTAAATATTCCTGTCAAAGCGAGGGTGTTGGTCTTCTGTGTGTCCTTCCTGTCCTTGGCTCAGATGAAGACACCTTGCCACATATGTTGTTCTGCATCAACCACTCTGCTATGGTCCATACTTCTAAGCTGCTGCTTCTGTTTGAGATGCCTTTCAAAAGACTGTTCAACAAGCTATAAACATCTGCTGCTTCCTCATTTAATGGAACCATCAAAGTGTTCTTGTGCTTTAATGGGTGATCATCTGTGATCTCATCCACATTTTTGCTTGACTTTTTTATTTTTTTATTTTTTTTAACAATATGACTGAAACTAGCTAATGAGGAATTCGGCGTAGGAGCGGAGAGGTTACTTCTGTATCATTTTATACATCAGGCTGTTCAGTGCTGAAATATTTTCTAAAGACATTTTTGGAAGCCATAAAAATGGTGTATAAATTATCATTTGCTGATTAAAAATGTTAAGTTAGCTTGGTACAGAACTGACATTTTGTGTTCAGTCTACAGTGTATGTGAAAGAGAAAGCAGTTGCCATAGAAACTAGCTCATCACATAAAATGTACTCTAGTCTGAGATGGAGTTCTCTTCAGCAAAATGGACTTTCTGTTTAGACAATCTGGAATCAAATATATGTGGTAGTTATTAGGCTGTAATCAACATTTCATATTATTTGGGGGGTTTACATTTAAATATTGGCAGCTGAAAAGGTAGCGTATACAATTTCAGTTGAGAGAGGGCAGAATGTACACCATGTGGCAATAGTTTTATATTATAACAGTATTTCCTGTTTAGGAAAAAGTGATTGTTTTCTGCATTAATTTAAAAAAGTTAATTTAATATAGAATAACCTCTCTGAAAAAGGAGTTCAGTCTTATTCATGGCTGAGGAAAGGATGTGTATACCAGTATTTAGTACAGCCACACCAGATGTGGCTTCACATACAAGATTTGTGTGTGTCAGAATGAATGATTAACAACAATAGAATATAAGCTATACATGGCATGAAATGATATAGAAGTTATATAAAGAAATACTAAGGTAATGGTCAAGGACACCAGTAAGCACAAAACAGATGACAATAATTGCAGTATCTGAGATGGTTTTATAATGTGATTCTAAGTGGAGAAGCAAAAACATTGTGTTACTATGCAGAAACTATCAAACTATGATAAAAGCTCTTGATTTTGGTATAAAAGGAGCACTTGCTATTTGAAGTTCAGTTTATGGCAAGGTCGGACAATCACTTCTGGATAATATTTGCAAATGCATGACTCTTCTCTTTTGAATGGAGTTTCTTTGATATTATATTGTTCCAAATATTATCGCTAAACTTAATGTTTGGTAAGTATTTGCTGTAGAGAGAAGGGGTTGCTTTCTCAAAGCTAGTTTTTTAAATCCTTCATTAGCTTTTTCTAGTTCTCTTGAAAACTGCTTTTTAGAGTTAGCTTTTGATTTGCTTAAGGGAGATGTTGGGTAGAAGGAATTTGACATCTCATCCACGGAACAAGTACAGCAGTATGGGAAGCAGCAGTGAAAATCTCCTTCAGAAATCTCACTGAGTGGATGAAGGGACTTCCTTTTAGTGAGATCATGATTCTCATTGAATTCTTTTCACAGCACCATAGAATAATTTAGGTTGGAAGGACTTCTAGACGTCTGATCCAACCTCCTGCTCAAAGCAGATCTAACTTCAAAATTAATCAGGTTGCTCAGAGCCTGGTCTAGTTGGATTTTGAAAACCTGCAAGGATGGAGATTTTTCAGCCTTTCTAGGCAACCTGTTCCATTGCTTAATTACTCCATTGTGAATTTTCTTTTCCTATATATGTAACTAGAATTTCTGTTGCAAGTTGTCCTATCACTGCCTACCTTCAGGAAAAGTCCGTCTCCACCTTCTCTGTAATTCCTCTTTATCACAGCTGAAGACAGCATTTACACCCCTCCTTAGCCTTCTGTTCTCCAGGCTGAGCTGACTTAGGTTGTTGAATTTCATGAAGATTCTGGTGGCACATTCCTCCAGTTTGCTGAGTTTGAGGTCCCAGTGAATGATAACTCTGCTCTCAACATACCGACCATTTGCTCCCAAAAGACAACATCCGCAATATTGCTAAGAATTTGTCATGTCCTATTACGCAGTTTATTGATGGAGATGTTAAGCAGTATCAGCCTCAGCACTAACCCTTCAGAAATGCCACTTCTAACTCATTACCTCTTAGACTTCGAGCTGTTGGCTCCTGCTTTTTGAACCTCGTGGTCCAGTGAGTTCTTCACTTACTTTGTAGTCTACACGTTCATTTCTTTTCAGTTTGGCTGTGCAGATGCTGTAAGAGCCTGTGTCAAAACCCCTGCTAAAGTCAAGGTAACAGACATTAACTGTTCTCCTCTTGTCCACTGAGTCAGTCATTTCTTTACAGAAGACAATCAGATTGGTCAAGCATGATTTGCCCTGGGTATATTCATGTCTGCTGTTTTCAGTGACCTTTTTATCCCTTGAGTGTCTGAAAATTACTTCTGTGGGGTCTTGCTCCATAATTTTTCCAGCAACTGAGGTTAGGCTGTCTCGTCTCTGGCTGCCAGCTGAGGAGTGACTTAACACAGATTAAGCAGTTAAATTTTTTAGGATGTGCTTTTTCTCTTGTCTGTTAGGACCTGGACAAAGATTATCCAAAGTCTATTTAGTGTCTCGTCCTTAGGTCAGCAGATGTTAATTCCATTCGCTCATTGCCACCATAAATCAAGTTTTGATGATAGTCTAGCCATTAAATGATTTATTTGATAGGAGGGATTTTATGATCCATTCAGTTCCTCAATTCAAAGGTATTATAAATACCAAATGAAAGAATGAAACGCCAGGAGAGAAATTGTGACAATCTGTAGTCTGGAATGTTAACACCACTTGTTTTTGGCAGTATTACTGGCCTTAAAACAATAAGATCCACATGAATGCTAATTTTCCCTATTTTGAGTAATAAATACAGCGTCTTTATGGTTTAAGTAATAATATTACTCAATGCCACTGCAGGGTCCAGCAGACAGTTTCATGATGAGGTAATAAATAGCAATTTTAGAGATATGATTATTTGTATTTTTGTTTCATGTGGTTTGTGATGGGGGAAGGAGGAATGGCAAAGCCAATGAAACGCCTTGCCCTCCCCTGTAACTGACATAGTTTGGCTGAAGATATGTCAGCTGAGAAATATGAGACCATCCATAAAGCTCCGCACACTCCCACATTAAAGTATTACAGAGAAACCTTCAAGTGGAAAACCAGTAACAAATTGCAGCTGAAATGCTTATGGTATTCTCTGCTGTCTTGGGCTCCCTGCTGTTCATCTGCTTATTCCTCGGTATATTGCTTTATTCAGGAACAAAAATGGAAGAACTTCCGTTTTTTTTTCCTTCTCTTTCCTGGACTGGACTTGTGGTAGGGGGGCCCCAAATCCCTTAATCGGTTATCTATGTGTCTGAAGATGACATTACTGGCACAGATACCAGTCTGAGTTGATCGTGAATCATCTTTGCAGCTGTATCTGCATCTGCAGCACCGCTTCTAGTCTCAGAGCCCGCTCCAGATGCTAGGAGGCCTCCTAAGCCAGCGGCTGCAGGACAGCCCGAGCTCCATCCCTGGAGCGCCCTCCTCGCCGTGGTGGGTAGCCACGGGCCTCTGCCTCCCCGCACCCTTCCCAGCCCTAGGGGCAGGCTGTCCGCTACCGGAGCTCGAGCTGGAGGCGCACGACACCGTTCACGGCGGAGGCTGGCTGTTGTCCCCCACCGATTCCCAGCAGTGGGCATCAAACATGTGCCCACAGATTGACAGAACGGGTGAGGTTGGAAGGGACCTCTGGAGATCCTAGTCCAGCCGCCTGCTCGTTTGCTGCCAGGTTGTGTTTCAGCTTTCCCTCGCGCTTCAGGCAGGGTTTGGGGTTCAGCGGGGGGAACTGCAGGCAGGGGACGCTTCGCGTGTCCTCGGCCAGGGGTCTTTGGGCTAGGTAGGTGTGTTCAAGCTTACAGAATTGTATATACCCTTTTTGCAAGATTTTTTAAATCCTGGAAGCCTTTCCTTTTTTAAAAATAACAAATTTTATTGAAAAAAATGCAATATTTTAAAATACTGTGGATAATTCCAACATGAAGTCAGACAGCAGGGCTGTGCCTTGGCCCAGTCACCTTTGAAGAAATGATTGTCATCTTAGTAAATACTGTTTTTTTTATTTTGAAAGAGTAGCACAGACTCTGACAGTGATTTAAGGTCTTTAGTGTTGATTTCATGAGAAAAAATATTCTTCACAGTATGACTTTAAAGTAACTTTTTCCCCCCCAATTACTGTACATGTTGGCAGCAAATTAGTTTTGAGGGAATATCATGCACATCAGAGCACTGTTGATGTATTGAGGAATCATTTTTGGATCTGTTAGCTCAGTCAGACCCGTGACTGACGTTGTGCATGTCTTCAGTTGCTGTAGATTTGAAAGACTTTTTTTGACGGGGAAGGTGATGTGGAAAAAAAGAAAAGCCCAAAGTACAAGAAATGATTGGCAAAGTGATGATATCATCAAATGTTCAAAGGCTTTGCAAATTGAAGCTTATTAGGCTGACATTTTGTCTTCTATTCAGCGCTAATTGGACTCATACCTGGTTGCATGATGCTGGAGATATTTAATACCTGAGTGTTTACCATGACAAAATGACAGAAATCGATGTCAAGGATACCGTGGATTTCTGTTTAATGGAGAAAACAATATATTTCAAACTAAAATTACATATCTCATAGTAATTTGTATTCATATGTATGAAAGCCCTCCTGAAATACTGCAAATAAGAAAACTTTTATTTTTGGAACCTAAAATATTGGCCTGGTTGCAAATATTCCATTTTAAGCTTTTAAATGAGTTTTTCAGAATTTATAAAAACAACACTGATTTAGTTAAATGAGGAGGAAAAAAAAAAGCCCAAACGTACCCCTCCGACACAGTGTTTTTACTTGAAACAGATCTGAAAATGTCATGAAGAATGAACTCCAGTCTTTTGTACTGGTGATAGAATTCTTTTAAAGTTGTTTCTGACAGCTTGAATTCTTTTGTACTCTGTGCTTTCTGGTGTATTGGCATCTGTAAAATGAATTAAGGAAACAGAGAGGAAAGAGTGATTTTGGAAAAGCAGCCCCTGCAAATGTGCAGTATGTCAGAATACTTGGAAATAGATATATGTTTTTCTGCTTTATTTGAGATTGTTATGGATTTCCAAGCATTAGCTGCCTGTCCTTTTCAAAGGGACATATACATGCTGTCTAGGATAGCGTATTACCAGCACGCTAGTTCATGTCTTCATCTTGGACCTTACAAAGTTGAATATATCTTCAATTAAACCTCTAGTATGAAATAAAAATGATATTTCTTCAGCAGATGTAATGGAAATGACCAGCTGTTCATTTAAATCATTGGCCAAATTGCCTTTTGCACTGATCAGTGCAAAGTAATATTAAAAAACAAACAAAACAAAACAAAACAAAAAAAAACCAAGCCAGTCTAGATGCTTATAGGGAATCGCTGGTCATAGGTGACTGATAGAGCATCCTGTTTGTTACTGTGATCTGCAGCGATCCTGTGACCAATAAAATGTTGACAACCAGTAGCTTCAGGACTAGGGGTAATTATTTGTATTGCTGGAATCTTCTTAGGGATCTGAGTCTCCACTGTGTTAGTAAAAATATAACAACAGACAATTCCTGGTAAGCTTATACTATAAATGTGCTTCTAGAGTATTAGAAGTGGATGCAACCAGCAGCTGGTTGAGGACCCATGATAAACAAGGAAAAGTTAATCAGTAGATTGGCATGGTCTGAGTAATAAAGTGCTAGACATAGCACACGAACTGCTTCCCTCAAGTGGCTCAACTAATGACATAGTAAAAATGCCTTTCACGATGTCTGTAGCGTGCAAAGACACCTGAAGTACATTGGATATTTGCCATGTAGCTGCAGTTGCTGCTGTTATCAGCTTCTTATGTGACTAAATAAAAAAGGGAATGTTTTTAATTTTAGATCGGAGATAAACATAAAAAGAACATACGGTCTCTTAAAAGTTTGAGATCCCTTATAATAACTTATATTTATATAAATGCTAGCTGTTTGATCTAATCAAAATAGATTTAATAATAGCTAACTGTAATTCTTCTAAAACTGTGCATTATTGACCTGCAGAAAAAGCATTCTTACAGAATAATTTGTTATTGTAACTTGTACGGAATTGTACAGCTACTGATGCGTTGGGTTACTGGTGCTGGGGGGAAGGATAGAGCAGGAACAGGATCGAAGCCATAAATTTGCCATTGGCATTAGAGAAAATGCTAGTTTTCCTTTTAAGTCGGTTAGGTGGGGTGTGTGTGTGTATGTGTATATGTGTATTATTGCCCTCTAATGGATAGAATCTGAATGGCTGCTATCGTAGCTAATGTCTTTAATTTTCTAGGCTGGGCGGTGAAAGTGTATAATGTAAGGTTTGTAGATTCAGGTTTCAGATCTTGATGAGATTCATGATAAAGTGTTCTAGTGATGCATAATAGATTATTTTATTTAAACAGTAAAACTAAGCCTAATCCTTAACTTTAAAATACCTGTATGAGAGGGTAGGCTACAATTTAATTGGAAATTAGTTTTACAATTGCCTGTACTTTTTAATCATTCACTTCTGCATGTTCTTTAGAGCAGAGTCCTAACTCCGGTTGTATTTTTTTCTACAAAGAATCTGTTTTCATTCAATAAGTAGCTTTGAGAGAATTAAATTTTAGAATTCTTCCCAGTTTCTTCTCTCTGCAGCTGTAGACTTTTCTTTTCCAGTATTTCCAGTACTTGCTTTTGTAATTAGATAACTGTATATTGTTTTGACCATATAGAACATATGTGTCTAACAGCTTTCCTCGTTTCAGTTGTAGATGCATGTAACTTCAGAGTAGCAGTGAGTATCCAACTGTTATCCTCCTTCCCTCTAGGAGGTTCGTGACGGTAGTGGTAGGCAGCATGGCTGTTATGAAGAGGTTTCTGATCTATACAGATTGTTATGATGCAAACATTCATATTTATGAAATAGTCTAAATGTTCTGGTAAAACCCGTGACTGATTTGACAAGTATCACTGAGCTCTGCTGAGGTACCTGAAATACCTCTGTACATTAAATTCTAGCTGAATCCATCATAGTACTTTAAGATCTAATTAATAAGCTGAATCTGGACTGGAAGAGCAGAAGGAAGAGTACACTAATCGAATTCCCCTGTAATGACTGTATTTTCCTATTGAATGACTCCTAAGTTGTGATATGATGCAATGCATGCAGTACTGGCTTTTCCTGTCCTTCCTGAGGGCTGCGCTGAAGCCAGGTGCTCACACCCACTCAGCTTCGCAGCCATGCTCTTGAAAGACTGTTGTAGTGACCTGACAGTGATTGTTCCTGGGAGCAAAATAAATTGTTCCCGGGTTTTGTGCTACTATAGTTCATGTTCACAGTGAAAATAGATAACTTTATGTAAGTTAACAAAGATGAAGGATGCTGCAGTAGCATCTTCTCAATCCAAAATGGAGACTTTATCTACATTCTTAAATATATGCGTTCTTCTGAACGTGATGTTTCCTAGCAATATGTTTGTTTTTCCCCCCGGAAAACTTATTTTCCACTGGCAGTACTTTGGCAGCTGTTGTTTGCATTGTTTAGGATAAATTAAGGAATTTTTCAAAATGTTATTTTGATTTGATGCGACTTTGTTCATCGGTTAATTATGAAAGCTCTGATTGTTTAGTGCACGGGGGAGTATAATGCATTTGCAGTCACATGCTCGCTTAATGCATGCAGATTGTGATGGCAGTAGTAATAGCACCTTTAAAGAACAAAAGGTAGCAACACATAGTAACTCTGTATCTGGCCAATCCCTTCAAATTACCATAAATATTTGAGCAATCTGAATAGTTTTGGACTCTGCAGTAAAGCTTTCCTGTTCTTATCTGGCACTGAAGGAATGTGGAATAAAGTATTCATTTAACCAAGTATAAAAATATGTATGCTATGCAGTTATAATCATGTGTCATTAATCAGAAAATACTGCAGAAACTCTGACAAATTAAAAACACAAGGATGTGTCTGCAAGGGCTTTTTCAGTCATTAAAAAGCTGCTTCACCTCTCAGGCAAACTATTTAATGGCAACTTCTTGCTCAGTGTACTGACATCTTCAAAGGCTCTGACATCTGTCGGCCTTTGAACTACCATTAAAAAATATTATCCCATTTCCATTCTTTTATGCCCATTTTTTTAATTATAGCCCTTCTTTCAAGTTAGGAACATGGTTGGTTTAAATGATGCTGTCCTTTCGTTTTCAGCCACCCAGCTGCGGTTTGAATAAATTGATGTAGAATCAAAGGCGGGACTTTAAAGGGAAAAGGTTTGATGGACTTGGACTCCGAACCAGATGAGGTTTTATGATGAAAAGGGTTTAATCCCAGCACAGGCATCGCTTCTATCAGTCGAGCAGTACAAAGCGATTCGTATATATAGGTTCACGAGAAATGATCTATTTTTTTTTCTTTTTTTTTTTTTAACAGCACAGATCTCTTCAGGACTTGCAAATGTGGCATTAGCTAATATTCAGAGAGCTGATTTCCTTTCATCCACCAGAAGCTTATGATTATAGTACAGTTCTCGAATTGGAAATGAGAGCTGCAACACAGATTTAAAGCTATGCTGTCTGATTTGTATTCAATATACATGTCACTGCGGGACAAGCTAGTCTAGGCCGAGCTGGTTCAATAAAGGGAAAAACAGTTTCTGCATCTGAAATTCTGAGAGAGGGGGAGGAAAAAGGTACCGATTAATTATTATCTACCCTACCTGAGTATTGTGTTGGATAGTTATCAGATTAGTATCATTTCTAAAATAGTGCAAACAAAACCTTGTGATAACATTTCTTGGCATCCTTTGCATCAGAGATTGAGAGAAAATATGTTGCATTAATCAGTAATGGCTTTCAATTTAGTCATTTATATGGAAGGCAATGTATTTTTTTTTTTTCTGTACATGAGTTTCAAGGAAGTTTAGCTGAGATGATCTTACTATTCCTTTATAGTGGTGGCCTTCATTAATGTACTAATTATGCATGCATATGGAGAAGTCTCTAAGCATCAGATGCTATTTGCCAAAAATACCACCTCATGGTATCGAAGAAATCTCTCTCTAATAGTTCCCAGTCTTCACGCTTCATGTCAATAGAAATGTGAGGTATAGTTGTGATTTTTTTTCCTACTTTGGAATACTCAGATTGGTAGTGTTCTTCATAATACTTTCTGGAAGAGCAAAAGCAGCAGATTTCAAAGGTCTGCAAATGATGTCTTCTTAACAGTGTGTATTTCAGTGTTATACAGAAAAGTTCCATTTGCATTTCTGCTCCCAGTCAACAGTTTCTCACTGAAGCTCATGCTCATTTCTTAATGCAATTTTGAGCCTTTTTTTTTTTAGGGTTATTAAATATACACCTGGACTTTCATAAATGGATATATTTATTGGATTGTTTTTTTTACTATCATTTCATAGAATTTGCACATTTAATATGTATTTATTTAAAATAAAAACTATATGTTTCATATTTCTTAAAAGTACAGTAGATTAGAAAAAGTTTCATAGATAAATCTATACTATAAGAAAATCCCGCTCCAGGATATGTGACCTATTTGTGATTCAGAAATGAAAATGGCATCAACTGAATTGAAGGACAAACTAAGAAGGATGAAATGGATAAAGATCAATGTAAAGGTGCCAGAGAAAGATACTAAGCAAAAAAATACTCTTGATTCCAAGGAAAAAAATGTTATGCGCACAGTTTTCACTTATGTTTGTACAGATTATCCTGTGATTGATCTTGTCTTTCTGAACTAATAGTTGTAGCATGGTGCTTCCAAAAGGACTCTGAACTTGGAGAAGTCAGTGTTGAGCTGATGGGAGAAGTGTAGCTAACACTTGAGGTTGAAGGGCCAGAGAGGGAGGCTAGAAAGGATTTCAGCTCTTTGTGCATGCAAAAAGCACTTTTGAGGTATCATCAGCTGAAGCCTTTTCCCTAATGTCTAGGTAGGAGTGAAGACTTCCTTGACTGGGATATTCATCCTCAGATGGATGTGACAAATTTAGCTGCTTGAGATAAAGATTGACATTGAAAGTAGGGAGCTAGGATGTTTCTTCAAATTATGGCTTGATTTTGAAAAAGAGAGAGTCAAAAGCTGCTCATGCACATACAATTTTGCATCTTACATGTGTGAGCAGCTATCATAAATATGAATTTATTAAAACTTGGTGTTTAACAGAAATATTGCAGCTGTTTTTGCTACCTTACAGAAATGAGGTTTTTTTGAAAGTTAGAAGCTGATTATTTCTTTTAAGTTTAAACCTTACGCAATTCTTATTTCTGAAGCTGCTGTATTTCAAGATTTCTGCCCACATGTATTGCCATTCATGAGACCCAGAATGAGGACTTCATGCTTGATTAAAGACTGTCATCTTCAATATAGCAGCATGACATCAGTAAACAGTGAGTTTCCTAGTGTATTAGGTTCTTTAGTAGAGCAGAATAGTACACACAGGGCAGTGCACTTAAGTCATCTTCAGTCATCAACCAAGGGAGTCTCTGCATTACACTCCTTAGCTGGCTGCCTGTAATTATACTGGAGTTTCAAAAAATTCATCTTTTTCCAATCTATTAACAGTCCAAGTGGAACTTGGACAGTATCAGAAGCTGTAGTTCAAGTCAATGCTTAGCTATTGGGTTTTAAAGTCTTCAGTCCTTCTAGTCTTTCTCAAGTCCTTCAACTGTCTGTTGAGATGGTTATGGAAGATGACTTGAACAGGAATTAGTGTCCAAATTTTGCATTTCTACAAGTATTAACTTCAGAAATTGAAAATAGGAGATAACTTAGGTAGTCTTTTTAGATGAGGAAGGGGAAGTATTTCTTTCAGAAACCTTTACTGCCAAGGAGAGAGAAATAAAGGGTATCTAAGCCTGACTAATACTTTCTCTTTGAGTTGATGTTAAGAATTTTGTTATATCTGACTTCTCTTGCCTCTTCTCCAGCAGCTCTTTGGTTTTTACTCTTACAGCCTCAATCAAGTTGCTTGTTTTAACGTAGCTACCAAATTCTGATTGTGGGAATTTAATGTTAAGAGCAAAAAGAAAATTTTGAAGGGCCTTTATGAATTTTCACTTACACATGGGCCTCTTTCTGCTGGGGAAGTGGAATCTGTGCTAGGCTGGGGGAGATACTATCCGAGTTTGTAGTAACTGCACACAGAAGTACGTTTTGGGGGTTACTTATTCATCAGGATGATTTTAAAGATGATGAAAGCAGTTAGGAGAGTATATAAAATGGAAGTCTTTGCAATAAACAGCGTATTACTTATGCTTTGTACCTGATTAGGGAACTGGAATGTCTCTTCTAGGAGAAAAGGCTGCGAGAGCTGGGCCTGTTTTGCCTGGAGAAGGGGAGACTGAGAGGGGATCTTGTCAATGTATACAAATATCTGAAGGGAGGGTGTAAAGAGGATGGGGCCAGACTGTTTTCAGTGGTGCCCAGCGACAGGACAAGAGGCAACGGACACAAGCTGAAACGCAGGAAGCTCCACCTGGAAATGAGGAAAAATTTCTTCCCTGTGAGGGTGACGTAGCACTGGCACAGGTTGCCCAGAGAGGCTGTGGAGTCTCTTTCTCTGGAGATAATCAGAGCCTGCTTGGACGTGACCCTGTGCAACATGGTGACCCTGCTTGAGCAGGGGGTTTGGACTAGATGATCTCCACAGGTCCCTTCCAACCTCAACCATTCTGTGTATTGTGTCTTATGTTTGTCTTGTCAGGCTTTGCACTCAGTGCCATTTCTGTTGGATTTACCATAAAACTCCTGTGAGATATGTGGAGTAATATCTGTGGAATGCTCTGAGCACATGTGTGTTTAAAGCAGTGATTTAAACAAACGCATCTGAAAGAGATGTCAGTGGTGCTTTTCTGTTTTTGTTTACTTTCAGTAATGCTTTTTCATTAGTTGACAAGGAGAAGACAGATTTCTCATAGACAATACAGCTTGTACCTCTTTTGGGAATGAAACATCATATTTATTGTATGTTTAATTTTGCTGCCTCATAGAGATGAATGTCTGTAGTAATCCTTAAATCTATAATACATCATATGTTTATTTAAATCAGAATTACATGTTGTTCAGGAAATGCTGAATGCTTTCAGATTTAATACATGGAAATTTGAATGCAAATATTTTTCAAAAGTTTTGATTTAGAGTATTTCTGTGTCCAGCTTCCCCTGTCAAATTGATGGGTAGTTCTTTCCGGTCTGCTGCAAAGATGTCTAGTCTCTGTTCCTGTATTCTGTTGCAAGAATGTCCTATCTTTCCTTAAATGTCAGTAGCTTTTCTTCACTTTCAGCACAAGCTTTGCTCCAATATTATTTCTGAACTGATCGTCAACATTCTTCTTTAGAAAGAATTAATTTCCTTTCATATCCTGACATACAGAAAATAAAGCTTTATTTTTTTCCTAAAGGAAAACCAGAAAGACTAAGCATGCAGATATTTGGTGGAATTTTCTTTAGTTATCATTTTGGGATAAGTTATTACAGTTTCTATGATATACCAAACTTGGTATCAGATATAGTGTTTTTAATCTACTTTGTATTTTATCTATATTCTGTTCTCAAAAATCTTTTCAGAAAGACGTAAGGAAGCGTCTTCCATCTACTCATTTCCATTTAAGTCTACTGGTAGAGTCTTAATCAAATCATTTTGTACAAAAAGAGTAAACATTACTTTCAACAGTTAAAAGAGAAAGGAGAAAGTACTGTGTATTTTCATTGCTGAAGCACATATCTGTTTTAAAGGCAATAAAGAAAATCCAGTCAAATAATATGAAAGTGAACTGGAAGTTGTCTTCCAGGCAAGAGGGCCATGTTTTTTCTAGATTTTAGAATTGTTAAATGTACAATTTAATTGCATTTATCTCTGTTTCAACTTGATAAGTAATCCCTTCCTTTGCAACTGCACCTTTTTATTTAGTTCCAGTCTAATCTTTTCCCCATGTAGGCTTGATGTTCATCCTTTTGACAAAAAAAAAAAAAAAATCTTATTAGGAAGGCAATGACAATAGCAAACCTATATGAAGTTCTGCTTTCTAGCTACTGTTAACTAAATTATAATCAAGTGCACTTATGTAAATTAAGAAGTCAAAATAAGCTCTGCTAATTTTAAGGTCTTTGTGGAGTTGTTCAAATGGATGTCTAATTTTCTTTCTCTCATTCTCTTCCTTCTTTTTAAAAACTCAGTTTTTAAACTACTCAGAATTTTACAGAGAAAGTTTGATGTTTAAAAGCAGCTTAATGCTGTTAATAGAAGAAATACGTAAGTTAGCAGTTCAGCACCTTACTTTTGCAAGTCCTAGTGGAAGTTTTCAGAAGAGATGTCAGAGGTACATTTGCAAAGGTGAGAAAAGCCAGGATGGCGCTGAGATGTAGTTATACCTTTGCATTAGCCTTGTAATACAGGAATTCAGATTTTACACAGCTGAACAGCAAACCCTTTACAGTTAGTATCATGGTAGCCTGTGCTACTCTTACCCATGTTATTTGACACCCAACATTCATCTCTCTGAGTCTAGAGAACAGTTACTCTTTTTAAGCTGTGCTGGGAAGTGAATACAGCTTTGGTTTATGAATATATTAATAACTTCATCCAATCCCATCTTATCTACGTGCTCATATATAAGATAAAGATGTCCTCTATCTAACAAATTGTGCAATAGCACCAACATTATGAGCAGACTTTTTCACAAAAATGAGGACACTTAAGTATACCTTTTATTGAATATTTATGTAACATTTCATATGTCTTTCTGTTTTGGAGTTTTACCTTTGCTGATACTTTAGTGTTCCAGGAAGCCTTAGACTAGTGACCAGGGCTGATTACACCATCGTTAGTGGCACTATTAGCAGAGCTTCTCTGCTTCCCTGACTGGCTCCTGAGGAATCAGTCTCATAGTAGCTTCTGATTTTTGAGAATGCTCTCCGCAGAAACCTGTCTGCTGCTCATTGAACTGTTGCTCATTTTTACTTCATTTCACACCCTCTTATTTATCTGCTCCCTTAATTAGCATTTTTATGGGCCTGTGTGTTCTTACCCAAAGGCATTTAAACTTGACAGTGTAATAGATTGTGCTGTGAAAGTAAATAGCTGTTTATTACTTATCCTTGTTAATTTGTGCTCTGCCACATCATTACCCATGTGATAATGTGCATGACATTTGCAGGGCAGTTTTTCTTGCAGATAGATGCGTTTCTCACTTTGCATTTGACATTACTTCTTGAAGGAAAAGAAAAGACAGCAAAAATATTTTAAAACTTTCACTAATAGTAAAAAAATAACTGCAGAAAATTTACTAACATTAGCCAAGCATTATTCTGTAGGTACAAGTTAATATCTTGCATATTTTGCCTTGAAATTGCCATCTTGATTCTGTTTTTCTCTCCCATCCTGCTCACTCCTATCAGTTACTCCCCAAATACAGTTTTCTTTATTCCTTGCAGTTTTGATCATTGCCTGGGGTTGATATTCGGAGATGTCCCCTAAAAACACAGCTCTTTATACCTTGTGATAGGATCCCTCTGAAGCATCTTGCTTGTTACTGCTTGGTAGGATATTTTAAAAATAGTTTCTCATATACTTTCATGTTCTCAAGCTTTTTTTCTAACTATGTATCTAAGGATTCCTAATATTGACAAATTAGTGATTTTAACAGTCACAGGAAGAAGTAGATAAGAAGTTCTTAGCATATTTTAATTGAAGTTGCCATAGTATTGAAAATCTTTTTAATATAGTTGATTAAAATGGAGTTAAATGAGTCAATTATAAAACTGTATTTAGAAGATGGCATTAAGACTACTTAAGTTACTAAATGTTAATGACTACTAATTCAAAATTGTTTTGAAGTGTCATTTGGATTTGCTATCATTGCTGCAGCTGTAGAAAGTAGCTCCAGCAGCAAGGTTCCTGCTCGCAGCGCTGCTGCGGACCTTTTGTGTCACTGCCGTGTTCCAAAGTGGCCCCAGATTTAGCTGCGGAACCGGCCGATGGAAATGCCGCTGGCAGGGAGATGAGCAAATACCCTGCAAACAGCCCGGCCGACTCGGCACGGCGCGTTGGGGCAGAAAATGCTGTTAACTGCCAGTCGAATCCGAGCAACAAAGATCAGCTCTTAGATACTGCTCTTAGTCACCTGACTCTTATCCCTTAAAGGTGAAAATCAGGGCGCTAGCTCCTTAAAACCAGAAATCAAGTGCAAGACCGGCAGTTGTGACTTACTGAAAATGCAGTAATAAGACTCGTTAATGTAAACCAATTTTGTTTTAAACACAAACCAACATCACGAGTCTTTGGAGTTCTTACAGCTTTACTTTTTTTCTTAGCTTAGAGCTGCAGAAAAACAGTATTCGTTTACTTTTTTAGCGTTCTTTTATGTTAGAAACATTGCTTATTTTTGTGATAGTGGAGAAACTTGTCTTATCTGTTTCTCAGCACTTTATAAAGCTGTGCTTATTAGTAAGAAAGTTCAAGTCCTGTGGACTCCCATTTTCAGCTGATGCTCTGTTCTCAGGTTTTAGTGATAAATATGTCAGCAGCTGCTGTGCTGACTGGGAGAGGGCATTTTGCTTGCCTCTTCTGCCACGCCGGACTGAGCTTGTGCAATAAGAGTGTCATTGGCACCACTGAATCATTTTTTTACTTTGTTCCTTGTTTTCCTTTTAGTTGTTCTTCACCATCAAAGTTAGTTTGTTTTTTGTTGCAGACTTCCTTTCCCTGCACGGGGCTGATCTCCTTTCATAAATAAGCCACTGTCTAATAACAAACACTCTATATACCTCAGCTATCTCTCTCCCATCAAGTCAGCATGAACAAGAAACAAATCTCTTCTAGAAGAGTACAGCTGGTGATTTAGCACAGTGTCCTGTTGCAGTAAATTTATTAACTTTAATGTTCTTCCAGGTGAGAAAATGCTGAGCAGGTATTGGCATGCAGAGGCAGAAGCTGCATGTTGGTGGTTCAAATAGGGTAGTAGCTTATGGTCTAACGCTTTAGGTTATAATTCTAGAAGGGATCATTGTGATCCTGTAACCTGAGTTCATGTGGGAAGCAAGTCAGTGGAACTTCTGAGAAGTTTTTAATGTTGCATACAAGCAAAGTTAAACACAGTGAGTTGCGAGCTAGGCAGTAGTCTCCAGCTGAAGGTGAGTTAGCCCAATGCAAAGTACTTTTGAAACCCTTGATCTGAAGGGTTATCACGATCCACTCAAGAAATGCAGTAGTTTCTAAAAGTGATGTATTAGTCCAGTGGCTTGAGTGTAGAGCAATGAAGTCTTATTACAACTTCATCTGTTGGGAGATATTAGTCACTCACTTACTGTAAATGCGAGTGAAACACCACCTAAATCACTTTAAATCTGAGCCTCTGGGAATACTTTAAGAGTGGATTTTATCTTAACTCTGCATTTCCTTGTTTTTGTGGGTTTAAAATGCTCTCAATACTATTTGGAATTAAATATGGGGATAGAGTGGATGTGGTTTAGTGTGAATATATTGAGAGAGAATGGAATATATGAATTCCATCCCTGGGAATATAAAATAGTCATGATCCAATCTCTTCCTTAGAGATGGATCCAAATAAATGCTTCATGTGGTTGCAGTAGGAGCTCCTGAAGAATGAAGGGAATATACTTTTTCTAGTTGGACTGTTAGTCACTCAGTCCATTTTTCATCTCTATTGCATGTCACTGTGGCAGTTTGAGACTTCAGCAATGGATTTCAGTTTAAACTCTTTGCCAGCTTTATATCTTGTTATGCAATTTACTTCTTAAAATTAAAGGCACATGTTTTCCTTCTAAATAACATGCAGTACATTTTATTGGTGTTTTAAATAGGCCAAAGTGAGTGAACAACCTTCTTTCTTTTTTTCTTTCAAGTCTGTTTTTCCCCTACAGGCAAATTGCTGTGGGCTTACGACCCGCCCTTTTTATGACACTATTTCAGCACAGATATTCTTAGTTATTCAAAGTTACTGTGTTGAAACAGAAACAGAAATCTCCATGTTGGTTAGCTGTTTTTTCAGCTGTATGACTGTCATGCATACATACAAGTATACCATGTAAATCCATATGAAATCTCTAAATCTCTACTGTATCACACACTTCATGTATTTGTGTTTTTGTTCCATCTAGGATATTCTCTAGAGTTTTCCTACTGTTTGTTTTACTCATAGCCATTTAACTGAAATGAAGAGTGTAGTATTTTGATCTAAAAATGACAGCAAGTGGCAATAACATTGTGAACCTATTATATGCTGTGAAGTTATCATTTTTTTAATGTTTAAACCTCATGTTTAGCAGAGGAATAACTAGTTCAGGTGGAGTGTCTAAGACTTGTATTTCTCACAGTAGTTCTGTGCAGGTTATTGCTGGGACCATGCAAACAGTTTAATAGGAGTGGTTCAAAAACCTAGGTCTGAGCAACTAGAAAAAGAACCCAAAAAATTAATACTGATAAACAGGATTCAGTTTTACAGACAGGAAAAGAAAACATAGTGCTTTCAGATTTCAGGCATTCAGGCATTAGGAGTGAGACATTATAGCTCTTTTTTTTTTTTTTTTTTTTTTTTTTTTTTTTTTTAAGCTAAGGAAGGCCAGTTGCTCTTAAGTTTTATATTTCGTGGACTTTTCAGAACTGAGAAGTATGTCATCTTAGGCATTTTCTCTAATACTAATATGCTCACTTTTACGTCTAATAGTAGTTTAAACCTGGCATCTGGAATAGCAGAATCTTCGTGATGGGAATTTTGGGATTCATTTTCTTCAATAGTTTTAGGATATCCATGTCACAAAGTTGTCTTATCCAGCAAGTTGTTCGCTTGTAAGCTACTTTTGCCAGTGACTTTGTTTATGGGAAAAAAAAAATCTGGCTGTGAGAACTAGACTTATTTTAAAGTAATTGGGGATCACAGACGCAGTTCATGTCAGTGTAAGCTTTTTTCAGTCAGTTTGGAGAGATTAGATGTCTCTTAACATCATCTTACTAGCAGTGAAGTTGCTCCAAAAGGACTCCTTTAATCATATTAGTTTCGCTGCCATCACCCCGTCTTCAGTCTTTCTTCTTTGCTAATGGAACCAAATCGTTTTTTGCCATCTATTAGGTCCAACGTTAATACTCCTTTGCATATTAATTACTGCTACTTTACTGGTACCATTCAGCCTACTGTCTTTTGGTTCCCCTGTTTAGAATCTGAATCTTTAGAATCACTGTGTGCCACTAAAAAATGTTATATTGTGCTATTAAATTTTCTAATGCTCTTGTATCAGAATTACTGAATATAGAATGAAGCAAAGCGGGAAGAAACACTTGACTCAGGATTTCACTGAGTCTCCATTTTGGCTTGTGATAGGATTTATGAATGAATTTTCTTTGCATTCTTTGCATTCTAAGAGATTGTCTTGATTCCTAATCCTAAATATGTTGTCAAACCTTTTGTGAAACTTTTGAGGAATGTGATGCCTTAAACTTTCACTTCACTTCAGGGGTGAGGGGGAGGAAGTTCAAGACTTTTTTTCAGTAGTGATAGAGGGGGATTTGGCTTTCAAAATAGCTCTTGCCCATTGCAAGATAATTGTTATATTGCAGACAGGACTTGCATTGGAAGGATTATTATAGAAACACATGCTGCAAGTATCCCTTTAGAACTTGGAGCACGTCACCCCAGCATTGGCAGAGATCTAAGATGATGTACTTCTCAGTTGTGAAAAGTCCACGAAATATAAAACTTAAAATATACTGCATAATGTTTGGAAATTGTTGCCATTATCTTCATCAACGTAATATTTCCTTCGTTAAATAAAAACCAGTTAGTCTAACACTAGGTTATGACCTTGAAGTAAAGCTGTTTCCAGAAGAATTCTAAAAGTATATTGTAGATGATGATTATATACTAACATGTACTTTACCTTTTAGCCTGTATACGTGCACTTAATTTTTAAATAGACTTGTGGAGAAAGGAACAGGAAAGGAAGAAAAGGGTGTAGTGCAGATAACGCTGTATAGAATACATGTTTGAAATAATGCTGATACAGCTAAAGTATGTGGCCTGTGGTATACAAATGACGTGGTCATCTCCGCACGTACACACACAGAAGTTTACCTTTGTCATGCTGGAGAGTAATGCCAATGAGTAATTAAGAAAGTGTGGAAACATAGAGCCAGTCAGATAAGTTGCTGAAATAGTTAATATTTTATTATTTATTACGTGCTTTAGCTGTGATAGTCTAAGGACACAACTGAAGGTTTGAAGGGAGACATCATTATGGCTCTTAGAACACCATTAGTTCAAAGAGTTTAAAAAAATAGGCAAGCTTTCAACCCTCAATTTTCTCTCTCAGATCACAGCATTTATCATAACAATCTCTCTTGGTATATTAATGTACTAGGCAATATTTCTGATGTAATCATCCACTTCCCAACTTTGGTCAGAAGTAAATATTTCATTTTTCAAAGATATGTCATAATGTGATTCTCAGACATGGCAAATAAATAGTTTAGCTTAATACAGATGCTATAGTAAACATATCTAGAGAAGAAAAATCGGAGTTAGAGAGATTAGCTCAGAGATCTAGAAGCAATAACTGGCACTCAATGCCAGTGGGATTTTTAAAAATACAGTAATTTTAAAACAGAGCTTCTTGTGAAACCTTTAGTAAACTTAAGCTGAATCCACTACTGTGTGTGGTAGGGCATCAATTTGTCACCTCACTGTTATCACATCCTTTATGAAAGAATTCCAGAGAACCGCCAAATTACTTGGGAGACAGGGAAGAAAAAGGGAAAGGAAAGAAATTATAGAAGTATTGTATTGTAGAAATGCAGTTAGAAATATATTGCAAGTGTATGTGAGTGTAAATCTGAAGTAATGCATGCTTTACTGCTACTGTAAAGTAACAGTGTATGTTCTGTGTACTTCCAGGATAACACATTTTCCTTTAGCAAACTTAAAGCATGTAACTTCCACTCTTTCCACTTTTAAATCACTTCTGGTTTCCCACGTGACAGGAAGATGTCTCTGCTGTTGGTGCATTGGCACTGTTGTCCATGCACCTGAGGCCACTGCTGTGCAGCACAAAGTATTTTGCTCCCAAGAATTGAAGGGTGATCTGTAAGCAATTAAGAGACCTGTGAATTCTGCAGTCTGTGTCATTATCTATGATGAATTCACAAAGTCTGAAGAGTTCTCTGCATCCACCTATGTCCTTTCTTGAAGTGCTCTACTTTTTTCACCTGACGGACTTTATTTGGTATATTCTGTGTGCACACTAGCCTTACGAGGAAGCATGGTATATAATCTGTAACAATGAGTGATGACTGATTGATGATATACTGATATCTCCATTAAAAGGTGGCAAATCATTTCTTGAAGGAGGAAAAAAAAAGCTGTGAGCATTGTATGTAGTTTGTAGTATGTGTTGTATAAATACATGTAATATTTGCTTGCTTGTGTGCTGCATCCAAGGTCATTGTGGAGGTGGTGAAGAGGAGGTGAATTTCTGGCTTCTCTCCCCTTCACTGAGATCCCTCCTGCATAACTGAGGGAGTTCCATGAGTATGGAAGAAAACGCAAAGGCAGGAAATCGGGGAAGGAACAAAGAGGTATTACAAAATGGAGGTGATTACAGGTGCAAACCTAAATTTCTTCACCTGCTGCCCCTTTCAGAAAAAGTAAAACTCCTTACTCTGTCCACTTTGGGCAGGAGTGAGCCTCGTTTATCTGCATGTAGGAAGAGGAGGGTAAGGGAAAGAAAAGAGGCAAAGGAGAAGGATAGGGAATCCTCTTTCTACCCTGACTAAAAGCCTTTCTGAGGAAATCAAGTGGGGTTTTTTTGTTTTGTTTTGTTTTTTAACCCTTGTTTGTTCTTTATTTCAGGTTATCTGTGATATGGAGACCCAAATCCACAAGCTGAGGGAAGAGCTTATGCAGGTAAATGCTCAGCGGAAGCAGCAGCTGGTTGAGCTGAGCCTTCTGCGAGAAGAAAAGCAGAGGGCAGCTCGAGAGCATGAGACAACAGTGAATAAGCTTAAAGCAGAAGCAGAAAAAATGACATTAGACCTGAAGAAGGTGCATGCTGCAGAAACAGAGAAGGCCTTGGAAAAGGTAAGGGATGTACCTGGTGTGCTTCTCATGGCATAGCAAAAGGGGAGCAATCATCTCATTAGTTGCATAAATAAAGTTTTATTAAGGAAAAATGTTTAGGGATCACTTGAGTTTAAACAACAAAGTAGTATGCTAGAGGTCTGACATTGGATGCCACAATCACTGCATGAGTATGGAAAATGTTGTGGTCCTATGATGAAAGACTGCTGCTGTGTGAATGTGTAATGGTAGTGATTGCTGGTGTAGCTGGTTTGAGAGCTACTGTGGCAGCACCCTTGAGCAGTTGTAAGAGCAGAACAGAGCTGAACAAACGTGGAGTACTCGGTAGTGGGGGTGATTTAAAAAAAAATCCAGATGATTTCAAAGGCAAACTCGGCCAAGAACTAGGCTAATCACTTTTTTTGTTTTTTTTTCTTTTTTTTTGGAATGAGTATAACAGGAAGGGGAGGTTCTACCTAAATCAGCTTTTTTACCCCCCTCTGTCAAAAAGAGGAAAAGTCCTTTATGGGGGAAAAAGTTCAGACTAAAACCCTAAGCAAAATAAGTCTAGTTGATATACTTTTGCTTGTTTGTGTATATTGGTCAAAGCACTATGTGAAATATTTGAAAATAAAATTTGTGATTCGGATGCCTCAGGGCCTCCATCCCTGTTCTGTTCAGTCAGATCTGTGCCAGCATGTTGTGGCACTGACACTGCCTCCTCAAACAGGCTGCTAAGAATTGCCCTTTACGGGCTTCAGGAGTTCAAGGGTTTTGCCACACTAGGGATAATGGAAACTAAAACATATTTCAAAACCTAAGCTTAAAAAACATCTTTAATATTTATGGTAAACTCTGCATTTATGTAAGCATATACTTGTTTAAGAATCTTTTGCATGTGTTAATGTAATAGAGGATGCATTTAATTGCCAAGTGATGTATAGTGGCACAAATTAACACTCTGCGTGTGCTGTTTGAGTGCCTTTGTGGAACTGACATTTCATTTACCTGCATCAGGTTCTTGGTCTGTAATTTTAAACAGCATTTGGAGGATTATGTTGGAAATCAGCCAGCCTGAAGCCATTAAAATGACTGTGATCAACAATTCAGAATCTTTTCTGAATGTAAGGAAAGCTCTGCTTGGCATAATTATTTAAAGCCAAGGTCACAGAAAGTATTTAAACCTTTGAAATTCATCATTAAAGGATTAATTTTAACTCAGGAAGACATTGTCATTTTTGCTTAAAAATGGAATTTGAATCTCAATTCTTTTCTTTCTTTGATCTTTTTTTTACATGTGTAGTATAGCAAAAGAAAAGTTAACTTCTTTACATCCTCAAATTAAAGTTACAAATAATCCTTCATAGGAGAATATCTTTAATAGTCTTGAATTGTCATTTCTGTCAGGAATATTCTTCTTAAATTTGTTATTTTTTTCTATTTTTCCAAATAAAAATACTGATTTTAGGCAATATTAACTGGTATTGAAAATTATAATTGTGTTTAGCCTCCTTTATTTTTATCTCTAATCAGAAGAGCACGTGTTGAGTAAAGAGCAAGTTCTTAAGAAATTTCTGTATTGGAAAGTCTTTCACAGACATGTGGAAGGATCTTGCTTTAGCATCAATCTCCCTATACCATTCCTCACTTCTGTCTTCCAAAAGAAGAGCTATGGAAAGTGGCCACAGAGTCCAGAAGTCAAAATAGTTTAAAGGGCAAACTCCATCTGAAGCTCAAAAATAACAGTCTAAGCTAAATTAGTTGAAATCCTGATCCTATTAAAGTCAACAGAACTTTGATGGAGATTTTACCTGAGGAAAGAAAAAGCAACTTAATTGCAGCATGAATCTTGAAACTTGTTTTTAAAAGTTTTTTTTTTTCTAGTAAATTTTGTCACCTTGAAATTTAAGGTAAATGGCAAAAAATGTCTTCATTTAAGATCGTTCTTTTTCCCACCTCTATAAGGATTGCTTAAAAATCCAGTGGGAAGCTGAATTTTGGTGTTTAGTTGTAATCACATGACTCCAGATTCCCTGACAGTCAGTCCATTCCCAAGCGAGGGATCTTGCTCCTCTGCAGCTTCTTTTTGAATAGCATTGATTTTTGTGAGTGTTGCCTCCTGTGATTATGGATTGTTGTTCACTTGAACGTGACCAACCAGAAAAGATTGGCTAAAACTTTTGAAAAGAAAAGATTGAAATAGAATTTAATAGGAAGAGACACAGGCTCTGAGCAGTTTCCTCTTCCCTCGACCCTGCTGCAGCGGGATGGGAGGGATGAGAGCGAGGGGAGGAGACGAAGGGAAGGAGTTGCGTTGGAAGCGGGTGGGATGCTCCGCTATAAAGCGTGGGGGCCCTGTGGGGAGAAGCTGAGCCGACACTTTTGCTCTTTTTTTAAGCATATTACAAATTTCTTTGACTCTTCACACAAGATGTCATCTTTTCTTTACTTTACTCATTTCTTCAGGTCAATTCTATGCCTGATTGTGAAAATATTTATATAAATATAGAAGAGCTGACTGAAAAAACCCAATAAACATAACCTATTTCACTGGAGTCTTTATTTTTCTGTTGCTTAAAATCTTGTATGCTTTCAACTTTTAAGATAGCACATTGGTTATCATCATACTGTTTTATCTGATTCGTTCAGTTTATGATTACAGTATGTTATATGTAATGCCAGCAGGTTACTCAATAAAAGTAGTGCGGTAATGTTTTTGAAGCTGTGATTCTAAAAGCATGCGTCTCTTGACAGCTATTGCACCCCACAATTGGTAGCGAATGATAAATGGGAAAGTGTTCAGCAGGTTGCCACATGACGCTGTGTAACACACTATAGGAAAAATAAACATATCTGTTGTGGTGGAAACAAAAATAAAGGGAAATGTTTTTAATTTTCCAGTGACCCCCTCTCTTGCAGGCATTATTTTCACTTAAACTTTACTTCCTTAAAAAAATGAGCTGCAGCTGACCAAAATACATTATTATGACTAGCATAGGACCTTTTGCGGGCAAATTGATGGTGGCTCCGAGATGTCTTTGTGCTGGCGGAGGGGAAGAAGGGGCTCTCCTGGCCTGGGAGCGGCACCTGGCAAACCTGGGGCTCCTCCCCAGAGCTCCTGCCTGGGTGGGCTCTGGAGACAGGGTGCACCCTTGCCTTCTCCACGCTTCTAACTTGTCTCCGTACTTGGCCAGTGTTGCAAGTTTTGTGAGAGACTTGCATCTTCAGCCTTGCGTTTGGCTGGATCAGGGGCCATCACCTGATCACACGTGATCGCCTTGTTGCTCACCTTGTACGACGTAGGGTGGCAGTTGGATTAGAACTCACAACCACCCTAACGGTTAAGGACAGCAAACATTAATATCCTTATGGTCAGAGAAGCCATGCTGGACACAGGTCAGACAAGAACCTCAGGACTGTGGCACAGAGAATTTGAAACAGTGCTTATACTATAAAAGTACTGAAGTCATAAGAACATATGTTATCAGTCTCTAACACAAAAATTACTTGAAAAATTCTCCAAATTATTTCTTTTGTATTAAGGAGTCTTAAATATCATTTCAGAGGAACAATTACATTCAGTCATAGGGATTTTGATTTTCTTCTAAAGCTTTTATAGATTTAATTTGCTTGCACTTCTTTATATTGAATGATTGTAGTATTTTTCTGATATGCTGGTAACTTTTTATTCCGAGTTGTACCTCATTATAATGAAATGAAACATACACTATTTAAGAACATACACTATGTAAGAACAGACATATTACGCATGCTGCTGTATTTAGGCTCTGCTAATGACTAATTGCCACAGCAGGGTGACAGCTGTGTTACAGGTTGCATCAACAGCACATAGGGCCTGGATGCCCATCAGCCAGGTGTAACGTACTGCACAAAGCTTATGCGTATTTTCAGGTTTGCCAGACACTTCTGAAAGAAAGAGATGAACCGCATTTCTAAGTGCGTGCAGATGTGAAGCTTGGCTAACGCTAACTGTTTGTAATGTTCATCCGTGGTATTTTCCTGGCAAAGAAAGCGCGTGTTCGGAAAGCCTAACCCTCGCAGATCAGTAGACATGCTAACAACGCTCAGAGGAAGCAACCTTGGAGCGCTGCAGCCAGCTCCTAAGAAAGCGCTGTCTTTGAGCCATGTGCAGGGCTCTGCTGGAGTGAGAGAAAAAGGATTTTTCTCTATCTGAATAATTTTCAACATTTAGCTTTTTTTTATTGACGACTTTTCTATATTTAAATAGAGGTTTTTGACTCATCCTGTTAAATCTTCCTGCAGGTTCCAAGAACATCTAATTCTTTTTCAGTACTGCTTTTCTTGTGGAGAAGTAATTTACATTTTTGTGTACTTAACGCATACGTTTGCTTACAGGATGGAATTGTAGTCAAAAAGAGGAGAGCCAAACGTTTAGTTGTTAGACTGCAATTCTTCTGATTCCTATAGCGTTGTGGAACAATTCACTTTGGAGAGATGAGAGTCCAAGGCAGCGTGCAACCTGGACAGGATAGTGCAAATTGCTCGTGGAGGTGTTAAGGACATAGCAGTTAGTGGTACTCTAAGATTTCTGTTATTTTAAACAAAATTTGGCAGTTGCAATGTTTTGCAGTCTATAGCTGTTAAAATCACTCCACCTACATCTGGTAGGAATTCCACATAAAAGTAAAATGGCCAGGAAACTCAAAGTTAAGGCTAAAATTTGAAAGAATGTGACTCTAATAGTGCTGTACTCTGTCTCTGTAAGTGACCAATTCCCTAATTAACAGTAACTATTCTATTGTAATTATTCTGTAATACAATGTTTCTATAACAAGGGTTTTTTAACGCTGGGCATACTTTCCTATTGCTGATGCAGAAAGGTATGATGCAGAAACTCATATTAGATATTCAGATAATATTTTGCTCATCACTAGCAGAGAAATAGAAGATGAAGGGAAAGAATATGACATCTTCAAAGATTCAAGAGCTACTATAAGAGGCTGTTAAAAGTATTCGGTTTCTTCTAAGTAGTTACGTTGCTTCCGCTCATAAAGAATGAGCGTTCTTCATTGCGTGCTTTGCGTTAGCTTACGCTGTTGCGTGCAGTCTCTCGAGCTGTTACTCTCTGACAACTTTGTTTCATTATCTACCAAAAATGGTTCTGTCTTTGTATCTGAGATGTTTTGGGACCTGGACATCTCTGCAGCAACTCTGTTAGTTCCTACCTAGGCTTTTTAGCATGATGGAGTCTTTGATCTGGTTGACACCTTTTGCTTCATTAACTTGAACACTAATAGCCAAAATATTGATAGCTTCATTTATATGGGTGCCCAGATGAACTATTTTCACACTCTTTTCACCTGACTATTTACAGGAGGGCAAATAGGTCGACTCTGAAATGTGTGTGTGCGCACTTCCCAAGTACAATGATATCGTTACGTTATAGTTAGATACCTATTTAGGCTTATGTTTTTCTACAGGCTGAAGATATTCAAGATCTCTGCTAGTTTTCAGATATGTGCCATTTTTGAGGCTGAAATTTTAAAATGTTTATGTATTATGTAGGTGCTTTTGCTTAGGCCTGTCCTGTTTTGTCATAGCTATGAATAATCTGAAGATTTTCTACTTCTTACCAAGAGGAGTTGGATATTTCTCTAGTCTCTTGACTATTTTTTCACTATTATCTTACAACCATTACGTCTGTTACAGGACCTCTGCTCTACTGTTCCCAAATAGTAATTGTTTTTTTAATATATATAATTCTGTTGCAGAGTCTGTATATATTTGCTTACAATTGGCTTTTGAGTAATTCTAACACATTGTGTTAGTAATCTGTCAGTTAATATTACTCAAAATTATCATAGTGTTTTGGCTTTGTTGGAGAAAATCTACTAGAAGCATAAAAGACCAAGAAAAAAAGAAATTTATTTCAAAAAGGAAAAAGATCTGCATAACAAAATTAGTCTGGCACAAGAAGTGCCAATTATTTAATCTGCCTTTATATAGCACAAAAGACAACAACCCTTGCAATGAAATTTTCCTCACAGATGAGGGAGAAAACCAATTTCCTCTCTAGTGTGTCCCCCTTTGCCCCGCTCCCTTCTCTTCCCAAAGAAAAGAAAAGAGAAAAGATGATAGTGGACCAGGAATGCAGTCACAGGAATTGCATCATCCCATAGGGGAGCTATTTGAAGGAGTCTTCAATCAGCAGAGCTAAACATGAAGAAAAACATTGTAGAATAATCTCCCAGAGATACTTCACTCAAATGAGACTAAATAAAATGCGTGTCCCTTTCCCGACGGGGGTGCTTCAAAGCATTAGTCTGTTATTCATGCAGAATTACTAAACTTCTACCTCCTTTAGACAACAAAGCAAAACAAACTCAGAAAACCAAACGGAGAACTTTTCTGCTTGTCGATCATGTATATAAACCTAATTCAAGAGGTAACCAAGAATAATTGATATAAATGTTGCTGTAGAAAAAAATATGCACCCATGAAAATTAGGCTCAGTAATCTTCATTAATAATTTGAAGATGAGATCAGGTAGCATTTTATTTGCATTCACATGAGAATTGTGCTAAGAGATATTCACAGTTTCTTTTGTCTCCTTTTTTTTTTTGCCAAGTGAGTCAAACACCATTTGTAATTTAGGTTATACATGTGAAATCTGTTCCACCTGGGAGCTCTCTACTTTTACTTCTGTAGCTTCCATGCTTGCAGATTTTAGTGAGACAGTGACTGATTACAGCCTTTATTATATGTTCATAAGATCAAGGCTTACAAAGTCAGTGAAGGTGGTGGATAAGGTGAATGCAGGACTGTAACTTACTGGACAAGACCTGGAGGATTAGGTGTTGGAACCAACAGGAGGTTGGTTGAAGATGGTACTTCCTCACGCCGCGGATAAATGCGAGTGCATGCGCTATTTCCTTTGGAGTTGTGGAGGCAGCTAGTACCAGCAGGTTCAAAAAAGAATTAAACAGTTCTGTTTATGGAGAGCATGTCCATAAACAGTTCCTAAAGGGGCTAGGCAGGGATTATTACTATTTTTGTTAACTGTTATTCATCTAATTTACCTATTTTACTTATCTTCTCTTCCAGGATATATTAGCCCCTTTGTAACAGGGAAAGCGTTGGCCTTTCTCCACTGAATTAGCTGATTGTAATGAAAGCTTGCTTTTTGTTTTATTATATTAAAATGCACACACACACCCCACCTCAGCCAGTTCATTCTTAAACTCTTCCCAAATTCTGGAAGCAATACCATCTGGTCTGGGTGCCTGGGTGGAGTTGAGACACCAGATCCTGTAAGCGGTGCCCTGCTGCTGGAGTCCTGCACCCGCTGCAATCACTGCTAGTTTCACTCCATGGTTGCATTTATGCAATCAGGCTGGAGATAATCGACCGTCTTCTGGATGTGACAACAGTAACTTGCGTTTATGACCTGGAATTAATAAACACCGAGTGGAAATTTCTTCTGTGTCCCATGCCAAGAGCTCCATCCTCTTACTCTTCTTGCAAGTGTCTTTGGTAATGCATTGCTTGCACAATGACTTTCACAAGTCCTTCACACCTGGGAGCTGGCACAAGCAAAGCAAAATCCTCCGATGGAATGTGTCCATGGTATTCCTGCTGGCGTCACTATTCCTTTAGAAAGCTATCTTTTTGCTATAGTTTTATTTTAGAAAAAGTGTTTATTAATGCCACAAACTAATATAAAATGTCTTTGCTGAATGTTTAAAATTAGGCATAATTTGAAGCCATTGTTTACACTTACTTACTTAATTTCTTCATATCTTTATAATACAGAAATATTGCAGGTGGCTTTTTTCTTTATTACTTTTTTTTTTTTCTTTTTTTCCTTTTTTTTTTTTTTTTTGAAGGGGAAGGAGTGTTTGGGAAATAGGAAAGGGGTAAAATGATGTTGTTAGTTCTTCAGAGTCTCTAATGTGAAAAAACAAAAGTATTCCAGAATGACTTGCTTACAGCTGCAGAACATGTCATGGAATAAAACCCACCTTCATTAAATGGGTGAAAAAGAATTATAATTGTTTTGAAGTTCTTATGATCAGTCTGCATATGCTTCATTGTAATGTGATACTAAAGTGCCTCAATTATGATTTGTATATTTTGGTGCCAGAAGGTTTTTTTTCTTATGCTAAATTACTAAGTTCTGTCAGCTGCTGGGCTGTCATATAGAGATACAGTAAATCACATTATATTTTGTCATGGATTACACAGAGCAATAAATTTGGGAATAGAGATCAAAGTAGTTTCACAATCACATCTGAGTGTAGGAGGGGTGCTTAACTTGTAGAAAATCTGATTTAGGTGAAACTGTTGCAGTTCTTGTGTGAATTTGAAATGAATTTGGGTGTTCAGTTGAAAATGAATAAGGTACAAATCCCTGAAAGAGTTCTCCAGTGTTTAGTCAGAGGAGTTAATTCTGACCTAGAGCTGCAGAACAGAGAACAGATAAATAATTAAACATTGAGAATGTGAAGAGTCTCCCAACGTCCTATTTGAGTGTCTAATTGCTTTCATGATTGAGCAATATATTCCATTCTGTGTTTAACTAGGACTTTGCTGGACTCGTACGCAGTTAGACAGAGGCACTGTAATGCTTTCTGGCTCTGTGAAGTTGTAGTGCTCTTCTTTGGAAGCTTTGTTGTATTTAAAACTACAGAAAGTAATCCAGCATAATCTTCCTGAGGAACACTGATTACTTCAGATCGTAGATTGGTTGGAGGTTTTGTCCCATTTAGTATATTTGTCTGTCCAATTGTAGGAGCTTAGCTGTTGATGGGCTCTCATCTTGTGATGCAGCTTGCCAGTACCGGGTCTGTGCTTTGGTTTTCAGTTTCCTATTTAAAAAAGAATTTCTCTCAAAATGATGTGTGCTCAGGGTTTTTTAATGATTATCTTCCTAATGTTTGTTGTAGCTGCGAAATTCAGCTTAAAAAAGAAACGGAGAACCTAAAAAAAAAAAATAAAAATTGCAGTCTGATCTCTCTTTAGTCATTTCAGGAGTCTGTGTAGTCTCGCCTTGGCAAAAATCAAGGAGCGTGAACTTAGCAGAAATAAAATGATAGAACAAACGGGTCTCTGACTTCCTGATCAAAGTGTATGTTGTAAAGCTTATGTGCTTCAGCTAAGCCGAATCGTAGATCAGTGTCACCTCTTTGATACTATTTCCTTCTGGTTTTTGTCGTGAGTTGCAAAATTAGTGTCATACAAAAATATTACTGCACCTAAAACTTTTATATTTTAGGTCAAATCATGCAGCTTTTGAATGAGGTGCTTGGCTCTCTGCAGCATTGAATATAAGTCACTGTTAGCGAAGCTGGGAAATTAACTTCTTAAAAGCCATGATTAATGTCATTGGTGGGTAATGTTTTGAACCATATGATTGCATTTCACACTGGAGAAAGAAGTTCCTCCTCCATTCTCTTTTGTTCCATGGTGCTTTAGAAGAAAGCAGATGATCCTAAAGATACTCAGTAATTCCATTGGAATTACGTACTAGTGTAAGGATTTATAACTTTGTCATCAGATACCACATGCAGTTGGGCTCTTGTAGAGGAATTACTGAAAGAGTTAAATGGCAGTACTTAATTGCTTAAGAATTCTATTAATTTTTAGAATGATTAGAAATACTTAGTTGGTTCAAATAATTTCTTCAGATAAAAAAGGACTGGAAGTAAGGCACAAATTGCTCTAGCAATTTTTCACTAGGTTCCCATTAAGTATAAAATTGTAATACACTGCAAAAAGGTAATTCTCTGTATAGGTAGAGTGTCAAATTCATTTCTATTCATTCTTGTTTTTTCCCCAATGAAAAATACTTAACACATGAATGAAGGTTTTTTTTTCTTCCCTAAAGATGTATTTTTTTTTTTTTTTAAGGATTTGTAGACCTACAGAAGTGGAATGTAAAGTAGAATATTAATAGGATTTGTGGGTATGACAGATTGGGATTTCTATCATTCATTTTCAAAGCCCTTGAAGTCGTTTGGTACTTGACTAATTATTCTGTTAACATCATTTTGGGTATTGAACAATTTTTAATAGCCTTTTGGTGGCTCAAATTACATATTTGAACTGGTGTGCTATTTTCACTTTTACACAGACATTCGGCTTTCTGTATGTTATCTGATTGGTGGAGAGAGTGGTAGAAAGAACGAGGGTATTGGCATAGAAAGTCCTCTGCTATCTTTCTTAGAGGCACATAAGGAAAATATGTTTCAGACTTTGAGGTTGAAATAAAGTTTTTGTACAATCAGATGAACTTAAAAGGTGATCTATTAATCTCTGAAGCTTAAACAGATACTGTACAGAGTTTTTTAACATACTTAATAGCAAAAATTGCTACAGTTAGCCATTCTTAAGGTCATTTTTTTGACATCTGTCAAATTACACAATCTTGTATTTTGGTACAAAGCATAACGCTGTCAAACTCAAATAGAAATATACCAGAATGCAGAGTGGTGTGTTGTTTTTTAAGGTAAATGGGCCCCATTTACATTAGTTCTTTGATGTTAAATTCTTTGCTGCACATCAGAGAACAGTTGCTTCTTCCCTGGAGCAAGTTTTCTTTCTTCTCCTTCCCCCACCCTTTGATTTTTTTTCTCTTTTTTCTTTTTTTTTTTTTTTTTTTAGTTTGCGTACACTTTTATCTAACTAATTATGGAGGATCAGCTTATATATGGCCATAATTTAGCTAGTTGCAGGCATTTTGAAAAATGATTATTTCATGGCTAGTACCCTAAATAGATTTCTTAAAGCTGCTTCTCTGTTAGTGAGTATGGATGTATATATGCCTCTGTAGTAAATGAGTTGTGCTTCTGAGTCATCTGTATTGTTGAGATTGCAATCAAATTAAAATGCCACTGAAATCAGTCACCAAACTGATTCATATATAGAGGAACAAGATTTCACCATGCATCCTTAAATACCACAGAACTATTTATATTTGGGTTACAGAGTTAGTTTTCATATTAATTTTGTAGCGTAATTAAAATCATATTGAGAATTACCATTCCAAAGCAGAAAGATTTGCACTGATTCATACTCTTCTAAGATTAGCAGCGGCATTTTCGATAAACATCCAAGATGCTCAAAAAAGAGCAGAAAAGCTGCATGTCCTTCACTGATGTCAGTGAAAGATGTTCACGTGCCTGCAAACCTCGTGCTGCATCTGGAGAGCCGGTGGCAGGGCTGGAGATGTTGTCCGTGCAGGCAGTGAGCCCACGAGGGAGGCGCCAGCACGAGTGGTGGCCGAGCGCCTGGCCAGGCTTCCCGTGGCCGCCCAGGATGCTGCTGTCTGGCAGAGGCGTTGCGAGCACACTGTGTGCACAGTCGCGTTTGGGCTCTCTCTGCTACTTCAGTGTAGACCTAGCTATGGATTTGCCAAATTAAGTGTGCAGCAACTGGAAAGATGTCATTGTACCATACTCTCCCTTGAGAGCAGAGGGAGTTTTCCCGAGGTACAAGCAGTTTGGGCTTTCTCAATGGAAATTTTCATTTGCACATGCATCTTGCTACTTGAATCATTCACAGAAATCCTTTAAGTCATTTTTTTATCAGGTCAGACTTTGGCATCGGGTTGTTGACTGCCACTAGCAAGCAAAACATTCTAGTTCCATTGACTGGAACTCAGTGGAACTAAATGTTAGTCTTCTCTTGTGCCTTATACTGTTTACCTTAAAAATAGCCCATGCAACTTTGTAATTTGGGCATAACATGGTGTGTTTTTTGGAGTATGGGCCCGTTGTGGTTGATCCTTTTTTCTTCTTTATTTTTAATAACACTGTTCTATTTCATTAAAGGAAAAAATGAAAATCAGGTTGTGTTAGAATAACATCCATTAGTTCGGATACCACATCTTTAGTGCTAATACTGTTTTATGTTTTGCACGAAATGTTTTGTTGAAGTCGGTGTAGTTTTGCTCAGCAACCACAATGTGATGCTTTAAGGCGTATTACAGTCGTCGCTGCTTTTTAAAACGAATTAACTGTTACAAGGACATAATCTCTTTCTTAATGCAGAAGTTGTCACTCTAATAATATAACAGCAAGTAAAAATTGTCATAATCAAATAATTTTAGCTAAAATTTATGTTAACTATGTGAAACCAAAGAGAAGTTAATTCTTGATTCAGTGGGATTCCTCTGTGGCTTATCCAATTTAAACCTTTTATTTTAAAAATGGATATTACGGCTGATACTTCTGTCAAGTTTTTGCTGATGTGAGTTTCCACAGTTACCTACTGCACACAGAAAACTAGCTGAAGACCATTAACTCCATTTGCAGTGCTGCCTGTTGCTGTAAAAAGAGTTAGACTTTAATGAATGCTGTCTGGCCCTCCAAATGTTCATCTTCCAGTTGGCTTCTCGTTCCTTATTGTTTCGGAAATAGCATGTAACCTGAAAGCGAGGGAATACCCTCAAAGTAATACAGAAGCAGCTTGTGCTTCATACAGCGCGAGATGTGAGCTGCCTGTTACAAAAGGTTCACTTGGTTGTGAAAGAAGCCAGGGAAGTGATGCTTGGGTACACCAGTCCAGTTTTAACCTTCTCGTTTGTCAAGATGGATGTAATATAAATCCTCAGCTACGTTCCCTGTATGCAGCTATGCGTATTTACTTTGCAGTAAGTCTTTCCTAGAAAAAGAATGAAGAAAAAGGCTTTTCTTGTGTAGCAGTGTTCCATGTGCTCCAGGGGTTTATGCCTCCCTAGGCTGCAAAGCAACAGCCTCCAGTGAAGAGGTGTTATATTAGCTGAGTTGCATGTTTTGAGAAGAGAGAAGTTTTGTATTTCTGTGGTAAAAGGAGATAATGGAAGAGAGGTCCTGTGCCTTAGCGTGAATGAGAACTTTTCTGCTGACCGCCACGATGTAACTTGTCGTTAGAAGTTGCCTTCTGCTGAGTGTCGTGAGTGCAATCTGTGCACTTTGTGCTGATGCAAGACCTGCACGGTGTCGTGGGTCTAAAGAGAAAAGACCAAGTCAGGAGATGTCCATAGTTTTTAGTGCCACAGCTTTAGGCACCCACTTTTAGGCAGCTCTGAATGTGTGTTTGCCCTCTCCAGAGGGAGTTTTGGAACACTGGTGCTTCTGAAAATTGGACCCCTCCCGTAAGGATGTGGCTTGGAAACAACTTATAAATATTTTGCTAATTGTAGTTTGTTAAAGGGGGTTATAAAATAAAATACAGTTATTGCCTTTAAATAAACCCTGAGAATATACTTTGTTTGCCTTCAGTTAGGAATAAAACATTGAAATTGAGCAGATATTTATTTAGAATCACCTCTGTTGTATCTAGCAGAGGTTGCCCTGGTTCTCCTCAGTGTGAATTAACAAGTTCTAATTTGTTTATGAAAGTTATGGGTGTGTTTTTATTATTTATTGAGATTTCTTCTATGGGTTCAAGAGGTTATAAAGCTGCTTCTGTGAAAGATGAAGACTTTTACCCCAGGCAAGTTGAGTGAAAGCAGCTGTAATGTGATCTTCTTTGCAGTGCCTTGCTAACTAGTATCTCTCCCTTTCTGGGAGTAGCAGTAATTTAATCTATTACTGTAATGTATTTTTTACTTTTTTTCTGAAGATAAACAATCATTTCAATCACTTTATGATAAGCAGTGTTGATGAAAAGTAATCTGAAATCATGGCAATACAGTGGGAAGAGTGTTAATATGGGGCAGCCAGAGAATAAAAAACTATACCATGCACAGAGCTGTCTGACATAAATACTTCTGTGTTACTGCTCCTTTTTTATTTATGCAGTCAGTCAGTATGCCCTTGTAGTGTCTGTGGCTCACTTTTTAAGACAGATGTAGGTAAAGTGGAATTTAATTTATCTAGTGCTCCAGAATTATTGTATATGCTGTTTTTAAGCAATATTTTAGTGCCATTATCTCTATTTATAATAAAAAATCACATATACTTGAAAATCAGGAACATATTTGGTAATTGGTTTTAACTTTTTTTAGAATTCTTGATACCAGCAAACGTGGGAAATGCAGGCTCCTTGGTATGCTTCATAATCTTGGAATTTGAAGGGATTCAAGATTGTAAACTTGCAGTATCATGTAAACTTCAAGATTATTTTTAACATGCTATAATATATTAAGCTGCACCATATATAACTGCAAGGATTGTATGTGATGATCGTAGTTCCATCATGCTTTTTAGTGGTGCTTTGCAAACACTGTCTGCAGCTCTAAACTCGTCTGAAGGCGAGTGTGTTTGAGTGCTGGGTTCTGTTGCATAAAACTAAGGAGGACAGATCAAAGATTTTAGCATGAGGTCAGATAGATTTTAAAAACCTAATAAGCTTAAATTTGCTTCAGGACTCAGCGTCAGAATATTCTGTCCCTCTGAGACAAATATTTTTCTTAGGCACCTGTCCTCAAATTCTAGACCGAAGAGCATGAGACCGCTTAGCAGTTCATCTGAGGACAGTGATTTGAAGCAGGTCTATCAAGATGATACAGCGGCACTTGAAAAAAATACAAGCCAGGATTGTGTCCAGAATTTAAATTAAAAATAGTATTAGAGGGGAAGAACCTTAAGAGCTATTTCTTCCCAGAATTGCAGATATATTATCTCACTAATATCACTATGACAAAGCAGCCTTGTTTTCCATTGGTTTTATTCCTTGTCTTTGAGTTATGAAAAAACGTTAGAAGGAAAGAGCTGTAAGTCAAGGAGAATGCAGTTGCTTCGGCAGCATGTTGGGTTCGATTATCACTTTAATAGCAGCAGTCTTGCAGAAAACCCTGAAACTAGACAAAAGGGGGTTGCAGACTGCCGGCCGACATGTGAAATGCTGTCGTTTGTGTCGTGTTGCACCTTTCCAGCCTGGGCTGACGCTTGGGACTTATTTTCGTTCCTTTTTCCTTCTTTTAGAAATGCAGTTGCCCTGATAAACTTGTGTATGTGTTTTCCCCCTGCAACTCTCACACTCACTCCCTTTCTCTCTCTCTCTTTCTCTTTCTCTCTCTCTCTTTTTTTTTAATCCGCAGAAGTCTTTATGTTTTTCTAATAATTGGCAGCAGAGGTACAATTTCTCCCCTCTTTTAAGTGATGAATAGTTGGCCCCAGATCAAAGGCAAGCCCTTGTGGTTTCTTGGCCGCCGCAGAAGGGCGTTGGGACTGGCGGGGAGCCCAGCTGCACGGCGATAGGCATGTAGATGAGGTGCCAAGCAGAGGGCTCGGTGGCAAAGTGTCTGTACACGTTCCTCATCTGCGCTAATCGGGTTTCCTTTTGTGCATGCATGTCTTTCAGGCGAGCGGCCGGCTGAAGCAGATGGAGAAGGACTACAGTCAGAAGCTGGCAAAGTCCTCGCAGGTAGGCAAGCAGGCAGCAACCCTGCGCCGGCTCGTTGGCTTTGGAAACCTAATGACAAGTGTAATTGCTTCTGCTCTTGAGTGTGTTTTTTGATGGGCAAGGGAAGCCACAACCATTTCTGAAACCAAATACACAGCATTCCTTACAGATTTTAACCATTAAAGCATTTGAGGACGTTAAACGGACTGGAAAAAAACGGTCAAACTTCCTCTGCTGAGAACTGAGGAGAGAGGAGCCCTACATCGCGCGGTGGGAAGCGTCTCGGCGAGCGCGGAGCCGCCGCGCGGTCCTCGCCCGCGGCGCCGGCAGGGCTGCGCGCCCGCCTGCGCCGGCCCGGGGCTCGTCCTCGACCCCAGCCGACGCGGCGCTTCGCTTCTCCTTCCTCCAAACGCCGTTTTTAAGCACGTCAGCGGCCTGAAAGGGTTTTTAACTTGAGTGTTTGCTCATTGGGGTAGTCTTTCGAACATGGAAGAGGAAAATGTGGGTTGAATGTACATTTATGGTTACAAGTGATAAGACAGGGTGGTTTTTAAGTATTTCAGCTTCCATTTTGATTGGCGTATAGTACTGAAATGTGGAAAGTGATGGGGATGCAATCAGTAATTAAGCTTTTAAGAATAAGAAAGTTGCCACAGGGTTTTTTGTGGCGGTATCATTCTTCCCATTCCTCCTAACCACAACATAATACCTCCCATTTGCCTGCAAAATGTGTTTTCAGCAGGAGTATTAGTAGTTTGACACTCTTAAAATCAATTAAAATTTTATATAAAGGATGTTTTTAGAGGCCTGCAGACTAGGTGGTGTGTTCAGTGACATGTGACCACAAACATTACAAACACATGAAATATTTTAAATCTCTTGATTTCAGCTTTGGAGAAATATTTTTTCACACCTCAGAGTCTCATTCTCTGTGAAATTGTCCAATATTATGACTCTACTTAATTCATTGGGTATCAAATTTTTCATAGTACGTTTTCTGAGACTGCATTTATTGAAAACATTAGTAAATAAGTTTTTGCATTATATTCCTAATAATTAACACATGTTCTCTGTGCATTTGCTTGCATACAGTGAGGCTGTGGAATCTCCATCCTTGGAGATCCAAACCCACCTGGACACAGCCCTGAGCCACTTGCTGTAGGTGACCCTGCTTGAGCTGGTCCCTTCCAACCTCAGCGTTCCCTGTTTCTGTGGTGCATCAAGGATAATGCTGTCCTCAGTGCCCTCTTAGTTGGTCGTTGAGAGCTGTTGTTGAACCTCTTTTTTGATTAAAAAGTTATTTAGAAAAACCCAAAACTATTCTGTGTCTTGCCATCTGAATCCTGAATAGGGAAAAATTAGTAAAATCCCCAAAGTAACATTTAATGCATGTCAGACCTTAAGGCTGAAATTGTTTTCATTGCTATTTGATTTTTTTTTTGTCATTGTCATTTTATACTGTTTACGTGCTAGTAACTCTAATCAAAAGTCCAGCTCCGTATGCCTTACATAGTTTACTACTGGAACAAAAGTGGGTCTTGGTCCTTTCGGTAAGACAGGTGGAGCAACTGAAGCAATTCTGAATTTGTAAACAGCGAGATGAGGGAAATTGCTTTAATTGTAACAGTGGGAACACCTAGGTAATACAATACAAGGTAATAAACATTTAACCTGAATGTCATAATAAACTTTGTCAGACTGAATTTTATTGGCCTGTGGAACAGTCTCAAAATGGAAAATTTTTTAGACATTTTTTTTAAAACTAGACATTGCCCTAGCTAATTTACTGTTCTCTTTTTTGAGGAGAGATGGACCGAATGACCCACACTGGCATTCCTCCGTGCTTTCTGTGGCAGGCACAACACACACATCGTATGTCATGGTTATTTGGCGCAATGAGAGTGTTTCACCCTGAAGTCTGAATTTCTTTACTTTTGTGGATTTGAATCAAATCCCTAATGTTACTTGAATGTAGTTTTTTTTTGTTTGTTTTTTGTAGCATAGTATTAATAATAGGTCATTTGCAACTTTTCTTGTGGTCATGTTGCTGACAACGTCAGTCTAATCTTACTCTGTGGCCTCCTGGAACATTCACTTTTAACACCCACACAGAGAAGATATTTCAAGAAATTTTCTCTGAAGTTTATACAAAGTAAACAATTTATTTCTCCAAGAAGTGCTGCACAAAGCAGATCTTTCTCCATCAATGCGTGTTAAAATTTCCTTAAATGTGTTTCAGAACTTCTGTGCTAGTCCAGGGTCGTAACTCTGTAAAAGCCATGTGTGATATTAGCGGTTTTCTTATTTTTGTTATCTTTAAAAAAACTGACAAAATAGAGCATACACAAAGTAGTATAGACTTGCATGGGTTCAGATTGCTTTCTTATCTTAATGAGTATAATTTATGTGATCCATCACATTCTCCCACCTTCTCACTGTATGTTACCATCATTTTACACACTCAGCAGGGCCTGGTTTGTGCAGTTGTGTCATGTAAACGATCTGAATTGCAAAGCAGGTGATACAGCTGAATTCAGCCTACAGTTACACCTCTTCAGCTAATCTCTAAATTTTGGCCCATGAATCTCATTGGGAACAGATAGTAGAATTCCTTTCCATTGGTATATTACCTTTTTTTAATATGTATTTGTTTTTAGTAAAGAAATGCAGGAATTTCGATTTACCACAGATCATAATCTGTGTTACTTTTTGGTTTTCAGGACTAGTGAAATATAGGGAAATAAATGTACACTGAAGAGTTTTAATCAGTCATCTTCCCTTCCCCAGCGATTCTAATACTTTCACTTTTAAAATAGTTTGTATAATGTTAGTCCTATCTTTATTTTTTTTTTCCTAAATAACTGTGGCCTCAGTATAGTTAAATTTTTCTCTGATAGTGAGGAGGCCTTGCAAATATAAAGGTCTGAGCACTCTGGGAGTCTCTCTCTGGACTGCCAATGTGCTTAAGTGTTTCAGAATTAGACTATATTATCCTGCTACAGCAGCTTAACCTTAAACTTGAATATATACATTAAAGTCGGTATGTCTCCCTTCTTACCTCACTTTAAGCACATGTTTTTAAGTGCTTTGCTGGATGATGACTTACATGTCAGCATAAAATTTTATAAATATGCCTGAAGGATCTGGTTTAGTTATGACTTTTTTCCGATGATAAAAAAGGTGAAATGAGTAGATTTCAACAACCATGAGTGACTCATGTAAAAGGTCTAGTTTAAGGGCACTGGCCATTGAATCAGGTCCCCACTGTATTGCTAAGTGGAACACACTCTTTTCAGTGACTTGGGCATTTTGGTATCAAGGTTAGCATTTCAGCTATGTATGCAAATTTGGGCTTTTTCTTATCTGCAGTATCAAGATGTAGTGTGTCATGCTAAAAATCAAATACCACAGTCACTGTATGTTGTTTCTAGAATATATTTGCAATAGTTATTTTACTGCAGTGGAAAACTGGAAACATCCTATATTCTGAAGATCACAGATGTGCTTTGTTCTCAAGAGTAAATATTTTGGAATGTTATAGTGGAAACCTCTTCCAAATATTTTGTGCTCAGCAGTTTTTGCCATTTGCAGCCTTCCTATATCCCTTTGCTCTATGTGGAATTTCATGCTTGCTAGTGTGTAATATGTTAATTTAAAATATTTAGTTTGCACAGCCAACTCCATCCTTGTACCAAGCATAAAAACATGCAAAATACATGCCACTTACTGAAGAGAGATTTAGCATGCTGTTTTCTTTTTAGATCATAGCTGAACTTAAGACAACCATTTCCTCTCTGACAGAGGAGAACAGCCGGCAGCAGCTTGCCGCAGAACAGCGGCTCCAGGAAGTTGTACAAAAGTTTGAAGATAAGAAGCAGCAGCTGATTAGAGATAATGACAGAGCAATCAAGGTAATCTGGGGATTTAAAGTCATTGATGCTACTACCTGTTTTAGTGTAATTAAAAGTTTTGCAGCGGGCAGATGAATGCAGGTAGCGTTCGTGTTTGCACAGCCCTCACTAATTCCAGCTGCTGGACCTCGGCTTTGATGTCTCCGATGACTCAGTCTGACTTTCCTCTAGCTGATTGTATGCCCGCATAAGAAAAGTTAGGTTTTTGGCAAGTCTTAATATGTTCACTTTAGTCAAATCTGTGAAACTTTATCTCTTTTAATATTAACTCAGGTATTCTAACGTATTTTTGACACCTTTATATAGTGCCTTCAAATACTTGGATAAAAAGGTGAAAAACAGGTAATCAGAGTTGCACCACCAGTCAGCAGTGTCCCACCAACTCTGGTCTGGCTTTCACAAGGAGAGCTCAACTTTCACTGTGGCCTTAAACATGAAACAAAGTAGGTTCTTAAGTTCCACTGAAAACTATGTGCAAAGTCTCTCCTAAATATGCATGCAATACAGTATTTGTTCTCTCTAACTTCTTTCATTATACTTTTACTTATTTTATTATCATAGTTACATTCTCTGGCCCTTTTTTAAAGGAAGCTTTAAGAAGTGGCTAGTTTTGAATGCATGGAGACTAAGTGCTCCATACTGCTCTGGCACCTTGCATCAAAGGGCCTACAGAGAATCTTGCTTGCAGAAGGAAGCAAAATTTTTATTTTCTAAACATTTTTCCTTTCAGAGAAGTAAAGAGCAATGTCAGACTTTTGAAACTATATAGTCTGTTAGGTTTGACAACCAAAACACTTAATTGAAAGTTGTGTAGAAGAAGGAAGTTCCTTTTTTCTTGGTAAAGACATTTGCTAGTGCAAAACAAAGAATTGCATTGTTAAATCTAGAAACAAATGAAAAAAGGAATTCCTTCCATGTTTATAACTTCATGCTGAGAAGAAACTATGGGTGTTCTTACAGGTTGGAACTAGCTAATGTTCAGTTACAGTACAGTTAATATTGTCCTCTATATTTGAATGATTTGCATAATGAAATTAGGTTGACATTAGTATTTTGCCTGCAGAGTGTTCTTTTCCCTTTTTTTCTTAATTCATTTAATGATATTTTTGCTAAAGGAAAATGTCTGTCTTTACTTGCATGTGTTTACTGAAGAACAGAATTTTCTTTCTGATCATTCTTCTATCAAAGATATAAGCACGTAAATCTTGGCTATAATCTGTTATCCAAATTCAATCATTAGAGGCATTTTTTGTTACCTCTTGGATCTTCATATAAAACATAGTTAAATTACATTACTTAGGAGCACAGGAGTTTTTTTGGCCACTTAATAAAATGTACTTCTGGTAGTTCTCCAGTGGTTGTTTAGTTATACAGAAACCTATGACTGTGCAATAGTCTTTCCTGTAGTCAGGAATATGTTAACATTCAACAGTTAATATGCATTAACTTCTTGAGTTACATATTTGAAAAACCTTTGTCAGACTGTTTAGCAGCATTTTTCTTAGGACCTGGTGTGTGTGCTACTGTTGAATTTATGGATTCACTGAACTTAACTGCATTCAGTGGAAGTAATTCAACTGTTGGTAACAACAGTTTTTGAACACTGTTTTTCTAAGATTTTTTTGAGCTTCAAAATATAATGAAACAAATGTAAACTGAAGGGAAGTTCTGCACAATGTTTCTGAGCAGTATCCCAGCAAGATTTTTAGCAACTCGTGCTGCGAGTGTTTTGTAAGACTCAGATTGGGAAAGAAATTCCAGCAGATGTTATGCTTGGAGTTCTTGAATGTTGTTTAGTATTGTTAACATTGTGCTTTACAAAACCTCCCTTTGAAACTACTGAATTAATGGAAATGTACTGAAAACCAGATATCTAAACAGAAAATTCTTGCAGGGAAAACTGCTCTATATATTTCTGGAAGGAGGAAGAGATTTTTAATTATTGATCACTTATTATTTAAAAACCACACATACTTCTAGACAAGCATATGCATAAATACTTTGCTCTTCATTAGCCTGGAGCAAAAATTTGTTCTTGCTGAAAATGGAGTCCTTGATGTCCTAGAGATGGGTAACAATATCTAACCCAAGGTAAGGTGAAGACCTTGTGGGGTGATTAAAGAAACATTCTAAAGACAAAGTAATTATTATATTAAGCCTTCTCAAAAGCTTACATTATAAGCCTTTGAAAAGCCTGTTGTCACAAATTGCTAAATATAACATTGATTTACACTAACATTGAGGAACAGATTGCAATTTCCTTTGTATTGCATTGGGTGACTTCCTGTAAGAGACCTTCCAATTACTATTTCCTTTCAAAGGCAAAATACATTTTTACAGAAGCCAACTGGCTCTCAGAGAAGTTTCATGTTTAGTCAATAAAGTGATATCCAGATGTGAATGCCATAATGCATGATTTTGATATTAATTCAAATTCCTGACTTTCTTTTATAGCTTAGAAGCTTTTAAGTTCTTATTATTTCATAATTGTATCTATCCTCATAATCTTGATTTTTTTTAATTAAGTCTTAAGCATTAGTGAAAAATAAATAAATGAAACTTTTAAGAATGTTTTGTGTCTTATGACAACCATAAAAACAATACAACCAACCCTTTTTGATTCCAGATGGCCTGAGTTTGGGTCAGTTTGAGATGAATGCCTAAAGTACTTGGCATTCTGCATTCCACTGAGAATTGTCTGGCCTAAGGCCAAATTGAGACTTGTGCAGTCAGAGTCACAGAATCAAGATAAAATCTTTGATCGTCAGATTCCTTTCTTGTGACTTGCAAGGTAACCGTTTTGATTCCATCACATTAGTGCCTGGTACCAAATATCTAAGTAGGAGGAATCTGGCAAGGTGTTGAACGACTACATGACTGCTGTCACTGCCTTTTTGCTGCCATGAAGTTTGACTCTGTTAGGACCGTGCAGACATTGGGAGCCATCCTGTCGGCACAACTTGCTCTTCAGTACCATATAGATATCTTTGCTTTGAACTGACCCAGACCTCTGCTTTTTGGAGCATGGTGCAAGGACAGTGCTTGGGGCAAATCCAGCAAGAGCCGCCTGGTCTCTGTGCTGTGCGTCTCCTGTAATGTGCTTATGCGTCAAAGATTAGGACCCATTGGTTTAGCCTGTAGGATTAAAAGTTGAGAGTATAATTATATTAATGCCCTACAGATGCTTAGAAAAGCCACTTAAATCGCCATATGTGTTAACCCATTTGAGATGCTTTCGGCTGAGGTTTCAGAAGGCGTCTTTTGAAGGGTGCTGGGTGCTGAAAGCTTGAGAATGTCTGTGCAGAAGCTACACATAGAAGTGTGGTGTAAACTAGGCTAAATTTAACTAGCTAAATTTAAACTAACTGTCTTGCATCCTGATAACAATCTAGCCACAACATCCCAGAGCTCCGTGTGATCAAATGGTCAGAGAATTCTCCTAGCTTTTCTGATGCTTTTGGGCAGTGGTTACTGAATCTGGATTCCAATGGCTGGATGCAGCACTAGCATAAAGTTGATTGCATTGTAGAAATATCTTAAGGCTATTTATGAAATCCCAGCCTCAGTCTTTTATGAAATCCTTTAGCCTCCTTGGATCAAAAGTGTTGTAGAACTGTGAAACGTTTTCAGAGCATTTTAGTGTAGAAGTTGATGGGTAAGTAAGAACTACACATCAAAAAGTAGACGGAGATGGAGAGCCCATAGTGACAAACACACAACAGAAAAAGGAGGAAATAATGCTTTTTTTTGCAAGAGGAACCCCCTTTGTTGTTTCATATTACTGATTCTGGGATTCTGTTATATTCCCCATTAACACCAAAATTTCATTAGCAAGACATGATTTGAAGATGACATACTTCAACTCTTTGTGAGTCAGACAGGTTATGCCCAGATTAATTCTGTTAATAAATGGGAATTAAAAGATTTCTAGGAAAGAATGTCGTACAATAATGTTTCCCTTGATGAGAAAAATTTTGAAACAGTTGTTTTTGTTATGTTTAAAAATGTTAGAAGGGAATCCAAAGAGTATTTTTTAAGCCAGAATAAGGGAGAACAACTTCTCATTTTAAAGTTGTATAGATCAACGTGCACATTGAATATTCCCAAACATCATATATTTCCCCATAGAGAGGGTGTGTGGTCACTTGGACTTGGCACTTGGTGATCCAATCTTGACGGAGCCCGTAGCTCCGGGACTGCTTGCATCGTCTTCCCAAGGATTGCATGCTTGGCTGCGTGCCCTTCTTTTTTATTTGCATAATCCCCCTTCCCTTCCCTTTTCATGTATGGTTCCTGCTAAAAGTAAAACAAATTATTTAAAACCTTGAGATATTTAAAGCATTCAGAATATTTCTTTAAGGGCACCTGATAGCTTTGCAGAAAGTAGTTGTCAAAATATACTGATGGTATTTACAAACCTCTCTAAAATGCAGTGTATCAGAAAAACTGTGTTTTCAAAATTTTGTGAACAAGCCAATTTTGATTTCAGTTATTTTATTATCAGCCATGTTTATTAGCAAATTCCACTTGTAATTACAAAAAATATTTTGTATTGAAAGAAAAAGCATGGCAGAGATGTGGAAGCGTTAACTGAGTTACTGTTGTCTTGCAGAACTATTTAGTTTATTGTCCTTAAAATACCTTTTGGACTGCCACCACTGTACTCTGCAGTAGCTGATGTCATTTTTATTAGTAGACAAATGATGAAAATTTGCTGGCTTAAAGTCCCAACCCAAGCTAGCTCTCAGTGTGTTAGCTGTCTTATTAATGATTATGAAGGGAAGTGTGCTGCTTCAGAGAGCATACAGCCTAAACTGCCCTGATGAAGAGCAGTTTTGGTCCCTTCTTACGTGACAGGATAGTGGAGCACAGAGACTTGACTTTGCCCAAGGTCTGTGACAAAGCTGAAGATCTGAGTACTCCTGAGCTCCAGCTCAATGTGTCTGCTGCCAGTGTGTCGGTCTTTCCTGGGAGAACAGCTTCAGGATCCAAACAGTGCTGAAACATGCTGTATTGTTGGAGTGATTTTGGATAGGAGATGGCCCACTGTTAGTGCTGCACCTACCGAGGAGACTTGCAGACTTGCCAGACCCTTTTGAGAAAGGTGGTTCTTCATCCATTTCAGTTCTTCACCTTTTGTTAAGCTGGCTGACAGGGTTCCAAGCTATGGCAGGTAAGGTGGGAAAAATTTACCTTTTCAGCGTCCTTTGAAGTCGTACGTATTTAAAGCAGCAAGACTATAATTACTAGCTGTTCAGAAGACTGAGACCATGCATCACCAACAGCACTGAGAGTGTTAATTAAGAAAAAAACCCTGAAAGCTTAGCATAAACCAAAAGCTAAAACCTAAAAGTTAGTGCAACTAAAGTGTAATGAAGGCATGAGGTTTTTTTTGGTCAGATTAATTTTGAGTTGCTCTGTTCTGCAACATACACTGATGCAGTAGGGTTAATCTAGATTAACTAGACTGCTGTTGGATATCTGCATGATGAATCTTGTGAATTTGGGCCAATAAAACTCTTATTATTTATAGGCATTTTTATTTGTAAGTTTTATTTTATTTTAGTTGAACTTTTTTTTTTTTAACATTATCCTTTAAAAAGAAGGTCAACATTTCACTGTTGAAGTTGACACTGACTCATGTCTTATGACACCTGATGGGAACATGTTTACTGTTTGGAATGGGTCTTCGGCTGCGGACATGCTGAGTTTGGTCAGTCCCTGAAGATCTTCTGAGATGTCTGTGTCACAGAAGTCTCTAGAAGCACCTCAAATCCATCTGATTGCTTTTGTGGCTAAACATTACCATGGTAAACCATTTGGGATGGTCAAATACAGAATTATAGGGAACTACCTTGATGACAAATACATGTAGTCATTTTTCAAGGAACTCTTTCCTTGTTTCTGACTTAGTCTGTAGTAATACTAATAACTGTAATGTCTCCTTTTAGTGGGAAATTACAAGGCACCAACATAAAAAATTTTGTAGGTTAGCATTGTAAAATAGTCATAAAAATTTACCAGGCAAATTATGTTATCTTACTCATTACTTTCTGTAATCTGTCTGATCAGCAAAGAAAGTTGTGTGTTTCCAAAGGGTTAGGTGAATGATATTTGCAAGGCTTTTATGGTTTTACTTTCTCTTTTATCTGCAGACCAAATTCTGAGGTACCTGTTTTTCACAATCTTTGTTTATATGAATACTAATTTCATCCAAATTCCACTTATAAGAGAAACTGAGGATTTAGCTCCAAGCTTATTAACTGCTGCACATAGTGTGTCCTCTTGATTCCGTGACCTGGGAATCTTTACATGGCTGTATTCGTACAGTCATTATGGATGATGATAAAAATAAACTTGCTTTTATGTTAATGTTAATTTGTTAAAACACAATTATTAATAGCAACCAAAATTGATTTTAAAAAGTTCTCTCTCTTTTTCATGATCATATCTCTTTTTCTGTTGCTACAGAAATTATTTCATTGTATGAAGCATAGTACCTTCACTTCAAAATTACAGGGTTTCAGATGTTTAGCTAATCAGGCAGGCTGAGTGGCTGAGCATCTGTAAGTACTTTATAATATCTTTGACATGCTTTGTGAGACAAAGAATTGAGTCATCTTTTTTTCCTGCAGCAAGCTTTGCACTCTGGCATTTTTCTTGACTTTTCATGTCTCAACACATTGAAGAACTTACCATGGCCACCAGCAAAATCATACTTACAAGTTCTATAAAAGACTAGAACTGGTGCTCACATAGTCTCTAAACTGCAGACCAGCTTTATCTGGCAGATTTAAAAGTCTGTATTTTTACATTTTCCTACATAATCATTGTTGCTTGTTGTTGGAATTAAAGATTCCATAAATGCAAGACAAAATACAAAATCTTACAGAGTTAATCCAGCAGTTTCTCTTAATGTGTTGTATTACAGTAATTTTGCACTGGAAAAATGGCAAAAGAGAATTAAAAACAAGCCCTAAACTTCACTGCTTTTAACTGACAAAACTAAAATAATAATAGTGAATGGGATCCTAAGCTATTAGAAGTATATAGAAAAGACTGCCTGCTAATGACTGTTAAATAATACTGTCATAAGCCTACCCAGCTAATAAAGGCAGACAATGTTTGTAATTGTGTTTTAAGAAAATGGAAATGAGCTTTTTAAAGGCTGCTGTGATGGTGATAGTTTACCATACTGCTGCATATCAAAGACACGTTACTCTCCGGAAGAGCACAAGGACTTTTATGAGGAGGAGAAAGTTGTGTTTGGAAAGACAGAATTGGGCAGATACCCCGAAGTTACGAGACAGACTGCCTGGGAGGAAGAGCCTGTGCTCAGAAGTCTGGGACTTTAATGGGGGGGGGGGGGGGAGATAAAGATAAAAACAAGTGTCTAATGTCCTCCAAACACAGGGCATCTGTAAAACAGTCCGTGCATGGGACTCTGTAGGCTTTCCAAGGGTTGTGCTTTGTTCCGGCTCCAATAACTTCCTGGAACCCAGCCTTCCTCCTGCTCGCGCTGGAACAGCCTTGACTTCAGGGCTTCACCAGCGGTGTAGGTGGAAACACAGTATGTGTGAACTATACGTTCAGCCAACAAAAGATTCCCAGAGCAAATGACGTTTTCAAAGCAAACCTTCCGTAGTCCGCAGACATTTATTACTCTATAGTAAAGATTTTAAATCCTGGCACAGTAACACAAGTTACAGGGTTTGGCAGATAAGGATTGGGGATGTGAACTTGCTCTATTTATCAAAATATATTTCCCTCAAACATCTTTCTTATGGTGGGGCTGGTCCCAGGGGTGAGAAGAAATAGCAGCAGATTACATAGGCTTATTCCAGCTTGCCAGCACAATTTTCAGTATTTGTGTAAACATTTTTTTGCAAAACTGTATTTTCTAATACAAGTTGTTGTCCTTTCTGTACTAGTCATGGTGTTGACTGCTCCAAGGATACCAGCAGGGGAGTCACCTACAATTTCAGCTTTATAAAGTGCTCCTGCCAAAATTAGTATTGACTTTAGAAACCCTGAAAATCCAATAGATCTAGCATGAAGAGCAGGAAATGTAAAGCTAATATCAGAGCAGGCATTTTTGTGTGTGTGACGGTCTCATGAATTTTGTCAGAATATTTTAAAAAAATGACTAGCAAACACTTTTGAATGGCAGATTACAGTGATATAGAAATAGCTTTGTTAGTATTTTTTTTCATAACACTAGGCTCTTTTTTTAAGAGTAGTAGTAAAAAAAAATGGTGGGTCTGATACCTCTACAGAGTAGCAAGTTACTAATATTTAAAGACAGGGTAGCAGTAGAATCAGGTGGTCTGTAGCATTCTTTATGCCTTTATTTTTTGTAAATATAGTGCTATTTTCTATACAAAATGAAAATACTATTGCTTCCTTAGTATTAAAGGATGAGTTACAAAGAAATACTGAAGGAAAGTAGCCAAAGCTGCCATATTTCTGCCACTTTCTTGCATCAGTGGAGTTGAGAATAAAGGAACTTTCCAAGCTACAGTTCTGTACTTGAAAAGCAAAAAAGTATGCGGGGACTTTTATCTGTGTATTCAGTAGATCAGATGGCAAACTCCCTCAGACAGCCTAGCAGGGGAGCCAGCTTCTGCTTTTCTGAGTAAGCCCTGGGCGGCGTGCAACAGCACCAAGTACAACATCAAAAGGTACGAGTATGTTTTGAATGTGAAGTTTGGGGTTTTAAGAACGTCTTCCTAATTAGTGCAAATGAAATGTTTGCAAGTTCTGGCGCTGACTTTCGCGCAGTTTTGTGCTCTGTGGAAGTGATGTTTTCACCTCTCTGTGTAAGAGGTGAGAGGGACAAACACTGCCAGCAGAATGTGACGACTCTTTGCTTGAGATAAATGTATCCCGTTTCCGCCTGTCGTCAATCACTCTGCTCTGCCCAGTTAGAAAATGCGAGAGATAGCATTTAGCCAATTTTTTCTGGAAGAACCAGATGATTTTAATTGAGCGTTGTTATCAGCCAGTTTTTGTGGTTTGGGATGGTTTCAGAATGAAGCAGTTCGTCTACTTAAAGAATGTATAAGCACTAGTATAATAATCCTAGTAAATTTTAGAATACCTCCATCCTAACGGAAAATGATTTGACTTGCCTTTCAATGGAGATTTCTTTTATAAGCAGCTAAATTAACACTAAAGTCCAGAAATGGGAAAAATTCTGTTCCTGTATGTTATATTTTGCCTGTTTTCCGTGAAAACTTGTATTATAAATACTTTCATTTAGGCCTGGTATCCCTTTATACCTTGCAATTTAACAAAACTTTTTCTATGTGTTCATATAGTAGAAGGATATAGAAGAAGATCAAAAACTAAATTAGTTCTATAAATAGAATTATTCTTCAAGCCTTTTGCATATGGATTTTGCAGTTAATGTTCGTATTCCATCTTGCATTGGAGTTTGGGATGCTTTCACTGGAAATGGCTTATCATTACTGATTCGTGCTCCATCGAGGCTGTGATGATTCTCTTACATGGTAAACAGGATTAAATTTATTTTTCAGAGGAGGCCTTGTTTTCAAGTATTCAGTTTTTTGATCCTTTAAAACATGTGTAGAGAAGGCTGGGGACTCAAAGCTGAAGCTTTTTCTTAAACTCTTTCTTCTGTGCGGGCATCAATAGATTTCTATTTTGACCTCCTCAAAAAGCCTGAGGTCCTCCATTGGGAGAGTGTTTCATGGAGTGAAAAGTGCTCATGTGTTTTCTTCTTCAGGGGTCTATCACTGCTAGATGTATTCTTAGGACACTAAAATAAGTGTTGTATGCAGGACAAAATTTAGGACTCTAAATGAGTTTCTTTACAGCAGTCTCCTTCACAGCTTCCATATGAGAAGAGCAGTGAAGCAGAGGTCGGTCAAACCACAAAAGGTTTATCCTCTGATACAAACTTTTTTTTTAATGCTTCTGTTACTAAAGCTGTCTCAGCTTATTTTTAATGCAGGCTTTCACAGCACTGAAATCAGGAACTTCAGCTAAGTCAGTATGTTACTGAATGTGAAGCCAGATCTTTCTGCACTGATGCATGTTCATATGTGCATCTATTCCACTAATACAATAAAAACAGTTATCTGCAGAAGTAGTGGTGAATGTACCTGTCAGAACAGCTTTCACCAGCTTGGCCAACCAATCATGAGACTCAAAATTTGTACTTCTAATGTTGAGTATGTCTCCTACATTTGGCACCTCAAAAGAAATTTATCTTCAGTGAAAAGCCCAGGTTGCCAGTTACAAAGAATTCATTAAGATCTGCTGAAGTTCAAAGCAAAGAGACCAGTTCCTCACAGGTCAGGGCAACTCTTTGTATGGTTCCTCCTTTGCCTCCAGCAGAAGCTCATCTCCAGAACCTGTTTATTTTTCTGCCAGGATTGTTGGCAGGTGAAGAGAGTCACATCAGATCACCTCATGAGTATTTTTATGCTGGAAATCCATGCCCTGAACATGCTGTTTCCCTGGCCCAGCATATCATAAGATCATGGGTTTCAAACCTGTCCATGTGGGCCTTAGAACATAAAACATTCAACGCACCTTTCATTTTCTTTCTTGAGACCTGTCATAAGGTAACCAGCTCAGTTTCGCACTGGTTTTGCTCTCCTGTGCTTTAGAACCTCTCAAATGATTAATGCCTGTTGCCGGAGTGGAAGAGGAGCATCATGTCCTGATCACATTCTGGAAAAACTGTGATTGTCAGATCATTTGTGAATCAAAACCAAATAACTTGAAGTCCTTCTAGAACCAGTTTAGGATAAAACAAAACAATCTCATTTCCTGGGAAAGAAAAAATTAGAACACATCAGTACCTAAGCTTTCATGCAACTACACGGTGGTTTCAGGAAGCATAAAGTGGATGTCTCATCAAATGGGCAGCAGTTCTAGTCCAGATTCATCCAGTCTCCTGAGATTCACTGTCTCAGGAGTGCAACATTGTAGTTTTCATTAAAAAGATATATTATCTGTATCGGAATCATGGAAAAGGTGTTAAAATCTGAAGCACGATAATGTTTCTCTGTGCATTTTCTACGTGACTGATGAGGGACTTGTATATGGGTCTACCATGCTCCAACTTGGCCCCTTTTCTTCCCGTGGCCAATCTGACTCCCTTTGTTATGCAGCATCCACTCTTCTACCAACAGAATCCCTAAACTTGAAGAGATGTGCTTATTTAGAGAGGGGTGATGCCCGTAGGTGACTGTCCTATCCGCTGCACACATGCCAAAAGCCTCCAGGCGCTCTGTGCTGGTGCCATGTTCCAAGTTCATTATGTAAGAGAGGGTGAAAGTACAAGCAAGAGAAAAATAAACATGAAAAGTGAGTTTGTTTGCTTTCTGATAGGCTTGGGAGTGGCAGAGTGAAACTATATAAATAAAAATCCAGGCTAACAAATGTTAGAAACCTGCGGGAACACCTGCATAGTTTGGACCAAGCCAGATTCTGCAGCTGACTTGAAGGAGAAATCTAGGTTTTACCTGGCTGCAAAAAAAGTGTTATCTTTTTTTTTTGTAGAGGGATGTGTTTAAATTATATTGTTGTTTCTAATGTTAATGTAATTCATATCCCTTACAGTTTTGTACTTGTAGTTCAGCAAGGTAAAACTGAAGACTATGTAAAAATTTGAATCCTATCAGTGGGCTGTGATGTCTGCGTAGCTGGAAACACCTTTGACCGCAGCTGTATTCTAAGCAGCAGTGGGCACCTCATGTATGCTATGATTCCTTACTCCTGCCAGAATAACGCTTACCTTTGTGTAAATGTTGAAAACAAGAAGAGTATGGAAAAACACGAAGTGATTGATGGGCAAAGAATACAGTGAGGTGTGAGTTGTTGCTGTTAATGTTTACACTTCCCTTAAGTGTTGTCTTCAGTCTGCTTTATGTGCTGTTTTTTCCTTTCCACTCTCCTCTGCTAAGTCTCTTCTTCTTCCTAAATTACACAAAACGTGCATTTAAAGGTTGAGTTTGGCACTGTTGTGAACTCATTTGCCAGCACGCATCTCTAATGATCCAACATTTCATGGCTTCTGTGCCTTCTCCTTCTTTAACTTGCTGCTTGTGAAGCCTGCCTCTGCAGAGGACAAGCTCATTTGTGCTTCCTTATCAGATCCTAAAACTAGATCAAGATTTATGCTGCTTTAACAATACTAGAGTTCTTAGGTCTTTTGCACTGCACTGTACATTGTTTTTTGTGCAGTTTATGCCTCATTTATGATGAGGGGAATTTTTCTGGTGTGCAGGAAGTAGTGGGAAAGCCCTGCTCTTTGTGCTGTGGAGGTCTAATGAGAGAAGGTTAGTGTGGAGCTGCACAAATGAGAAACCGGTGGGGCCTTGGAACTTGATCTGTTTTCTGTTACTTTTAATGGTTTTGCATTTAAAAAATGTCATCTATATAAAAATATTTGGAACTACTTATTAAAAAAAGAGAGAGAGAGAAAACGAAAAGAGCCTGCCATCCTTTTAGACGTGCCAAACAGGTTTGGCAGTCATTCACTTAACATTGATCAAGTGTTGCTTAGATATCCTAACTCTTGTAGCATTTTTTTTACCTGCATAAAAATGATCTAGGCAAGCATTTCTGAAACCAGAAAACATTGATCTGAGACGTTTTTCTTGTTCAGAGCATTTTGAGTGATGATTTCAGTATGTTGGAAGTATTGGAATTTGACACTAATCCTTCAGAGGCTTGGAAATCCTGTAGGAGATAAACTGCAAAGATTGTCTTAGGACTTCAGGTAAACAGAATTGGCTGTGCTGGCTCAAACCAAAGGTCCATCTGGCTCAGTTTTCGGGAACATGGTATCTGATAACAGATCCTCAGGAAGAAGTGTAAGAACAGCCTGAAGATTTAATTACATTACCTCAGTACACTGCCCCATCCTCCAGCAAGTTACAGTTAGGGGAGTCCCTGAGCCAGAGGTGATATCTTTATTTAATAGTGTTTGATGGGCTTGGTCACTTTTTGAGCCCTTGCAGCCTTAGCAGCCACAGTGCTCTGAGGCCACAGCTGCTCTGTGTGTCGTCATACTCCTAGTTTCATGTCATATTCCTAGTTTTGTAAAAAAGCAGCCATTCCTTGTTCATTTTCTGTGAAATGCTTACACTTGTATAATCTCCTTCCTCAGGACTCTTCAGCCTAGATAAGAGGTTTCTTCTGTGTTCAGTCTTTGATGTGGAAGTTGTTCCCTGTTGCTCTTGCTGTACTGATTCTGGGTCTGCTGTATCTTTTTCAGATGATGAGAGCTGGAAATACATACAGTGCTCAGGGTGAAAGCACTACGGTGGCTTAACGTTTTCCTTTAGTCCGATATAGTTACTGTTGAGAATATTTTAATATTATACTGATACGTTTTTCAAATTCAGCTCCCTTTTACGTTGTCTAAATCTGTCTTCTCTGAAAGACTAGTGTCCAGAAGTAGTTTTCATACATTTGTAGTCTTCTCTTCTTTTCAATATTTCTATTGTTTTTATTTTGTAATATCAGACAGTCTCCTTCTGCATACCTAGGAGCAGTTAAATTATACTTGACAATACGTAGAGATATTGTGGCAGAGTTTAGAAGATCAGGTAGATGGAGGCATTGTATATCGCAACCAGACTGGATCTTTGTTTTATATGTTATCTATACATTTATAATTACTGATTAGTTCATTTTTATAGGGGAAAAATAGCTCTACTAATATTTAAAAGAAATGGAACTTGGTCTTAAAAAAATGGAAGATATGTAGAATTAAAAATGGCTAGAGTAAATCCAGATCTGCTTCTTGCTACTTGAAGAATAAAGGCTAGTAGGGGCTCCAGAAATGCCTGTAGAGAGCAAGGGAGTGATGTGGAAAGGTACCACTTCTGACATACCTTTGGGCTTTCTTCATCCTTTCATCTTTTATCCTTTCATCTTTGTTTTCTCTGTAAATTGCATTTCAGCCAGGCACTAGGGCGACAGTTAGACCATACAGTCTTTAGCCCAATGCAACATAATGCAAGCCACATTCCTACCAGTAAGTGGCATTGATGCTAAAGCTACTTGCGCTGTTACTGGGAGGGAACAAAATGGACCTTTGGGAGTATTTTAACTGCCTTGTCATGAGGCTTGGGGAATTCCTTGAAAGGAAAAACAGAGGGATATATTGTGGATGCTCGTGAGGTTCACAAGTAGGTCAACAAAACCTGCTTAGTGGCACTAAAGTCTCCCCTCATGTCTGCATATCTCCACACAGGAGTTTTCTGCAACTACAGAAGGATCAGCTAACTGAACTAGCATAGTTTGTCAGCCATTGCTGAGCTCAAAAACAGCTCAAAGAATTACCAAAAAAAAGCAAAACTCCACTGAAATCAGATCTGTTTTGTCACAACTGTGATAAGAGCTCTCAACATCCTCAGAAAGAAAGAATATATTTGAGATACAGCAATACCTTTGGCAAGTGTTCTTTCCCCACTCTCATCTCTTCCTAGTTTTCCTGCATATAAATTACACCTAATTTGTTATCTATATTTATGAAATTATCAGTGTCAAAAGATCAAATGTAGAGTTTCTGTTTTAAGTACAGCCAAGCAATTGCTTATTGCAGTGATCCTTGCATCAGTGATCTCTACTAACTGAGCCTGTCAGCTTGATCTTACCCAAGCTAGTTTTAAGGGGGCACAGAGCTAGCTGAAAATTTGGAGGCCAAAATTCTTCCAAAACATGTTGGACCTCAGCGGCGTGAGCAGCCCGGTGTGGGTCTGACCAGTCTGGCTTCTGACATGTGCGAGGACATGCTTTACCCTTGGGAAAATGCGGATCTGCTTCAGCTGCCTCTTTAAAAGCTTTACAGCTTCTGCACTGATAGTCCATTAAAGTGTTTAATAGATACAGCAGTTCAAGTTATGGAGAACTGGTATTGGACGAGCCATTAAAATACAAGATACAGATGACCTCCTTTTTATATGTATGGAATACAAACCAAATGTCTATTTTAGACAGCTGCTTTTAAGGGCAGCATGGCCAGTAAATTTAAGCCACACAAGTTCACAATATTTAATTAATGGTTCCAGTTCAGCAAAAAGATAACTTTAGGCCTAAAGGAATGGAATGGCAGATATTCCCAGAACTGAGTTGTGCAGGAATTAGCTTTTTATTCAAAATATAGCTATACTCTATCAGAGAGGTTTATAAAAGTTGTGGATCTTTACACTATTCTTTGCTGTGCATGTATCTATGTATCTATCTAAAATATTTTGAAGTAGTATTCTAGAGCACTAAAATGTGAGGAAAAATTTCTAAACAAGCTGAAATAGATCTTTCCCATGTCTGATCTTTAAAAATTTTGAATTTAACAAGATTTTAGAAACATTGGCATTATGACAGCATGCATCTCTGCCATGACATCATATGATTAACTAGGGCAGAAAAATTCTCAGGTGAAGTTTTGATCAGTCATGTTAGTATAGCTTTAAAAAAGTGTTAAGTCTATACTCTGTAAAATAGAAACTTGAAAACAGTTTTGGTTTTCCTCAGGCTACTGAGATTAGAGTCTCGTAATCTGTTTGACCAGCTGCAGAGGGTGTTCTTTTTCTTTTTTTCTTTTTAAGTAAGTGCGCTTCATCTCAACATGATTTAAAAAGAATCAAACTTCAAAAATGCTCAGTTTTCACACGTTTATTTAAATAGGAGCAATTGTATTATCATGTCTTGTTGCAAATGTAATTGGGTTGGAAGTCATTAAAGACTTTAAATGAAAGAATTTCTAAGTTTCCAAGTGTGCATCCTTCACTGTCAAGAATCATCCCATTTTTGGCTTACAGACATACTTTTAGAAGATACTACTTTGCTGCCTCTCACATCTTGCATGCACCAAATGTACAGGCGCTGTTGAGTCAAGCTAGCTCTTGTTCAGTTCAAAAAGTAGTGGTTTGTCTTGTGAGTTCAGATTGTTGATTAAGGTTACTTTGAAAAAGTGTAAAGCCATTAGATTTCTTCCTTTGTGTGAGAAAATGTGTTATTTTATCCAATAAGGACTACTACTGCTGCAAGGGGGTGAATTCAAGCATTTTTTCAAGCAATACTTCAGAGTCTGCCAGTGCATTGCACAACATACATCGTTTTATTTTATTCATACTGGGAATCAGATTAACCTATCAACTGGAAATATCTGAGTCTTTAGTATTTACTTTTAAAAGGGAGCATAGCAAAATAAGATATTTCGCAAAGCCTATTAGAAATGTTTATATTACCAGGTCTTCATGCGTCTGTGACAAGGAATGTGTTTTAAAAAGACATTCGTAGGGCAGCGCGGGTCCACTGAAGCTGCTGACTGCTGTCTCCAGGTGTAAAGTTTCAGCACACCCACTTAAAGTGGCAGTTTGGTGATAAACTTATTTTGGAATGAAGCCCCCGGCAGAGAAGACGGTCTTGCTCAGCAAGCGATTGATAAATATGCTTTATCGTGAGTCGGATGCTCTTGAAAGTGTTGCGGGAAATCCTGATGGAGCCCCTGATGTTTGTTTTTGCAGAACTGTTAGCAAGTGTGCAGCAGGTAGCAAAACAGATGTTTTACTAGTTAATTTGTGTTCCCAATAGCAGTTTCTTACGAGCACAGCATATCCAGCATTGTAGATGTTCTTACTAGATAGCATCAAAAATTCAAGAAGTTGTCTGAATCCTGAAGCTGACTTCAGGTCTTCACAGAAACCTACTATGAGGATGGCAGACTCCTTGCGGTTTCCATTGCTTGTGAAGTGTTTAATAAAAAGCAAATTAGGCAATGAAAATTGTCTCGCAGATCCATCGGGTGTAACAGTTATGCCTGTTCAACATTATCATTCAGCGTGTCAGACATTAACCTGATTGGGAATGTTTTATTTTGTATAATAGTCTTGAAATCAGACTGAAAGGTTGACTTAAAATACCTAACGTGTGTGTGCTTTGAGGCTGATAACAAACTCTGCAGTTCAAGTTTTAATAACTCAGGGGGAGCTAAGAAACTTCAAAAGGTTGTGTGATAAATGTTTTTGACAATGCGTCAGCTGAACGTTAGACAGAATCGTGGTAAATCCTCTCCTTCTAAGTGGTTTAAAATGGAAGTTTTGAACTTTTCCTTCATATGCCTATGCTTCAAATGTCATGGTATCTTTGGGTTTAAAAGATTCGTTTTATCTAGAATACGAGACATTGATGTTTCTGTCTACACCTTGGAGAGTGAAAGGAGGAGACAGTTCAGTAGTTCTCTCCTTTCAGGAACCTCTGCCCTCTGCTTTCCCACGGGCGTCCTTGACCATGAAACCCATGGAGGCTGGAAGAAAGGAAAAGCTAGTTTTAAAGCATATTACTGAAATATGCTAGGTAAATATTAGAGTAAATCTTCTAAGTTGACAAGCTTTCAGAATGACTTCATCCTCATGACCCTAAAACTTTCTGGTATTAGTGAAAACAATGCTTCCACATGGCAACTGCTTGTTGCTTTTTGTAGTTCACTGAGAAAAATAGATGAAAGCAAGTTTATTACTACTCTTTGAACTTTGCCTCCCTCCCCCTCCCCTATCACCTGTGCCACTACAAAAACAAAGGGAAAACAGTTCCTTCCTTTTCTCCTTCTGAAAAAATGCTTAGCTTTACAATGTATATTGCTGTTTTGTTTGGATTTTTATCTTTTCAGGACTTATGCTACTTTACTGCACCCTTTGCATTTCAAATAGATTCAGTTTATAGTGCAGTGCTGTGAAGCTCCAGCTCAGCAAAATGCTTAGGCCCTTGGCTTCTTTCAAGTCCATGAATAACTCTGCTGGTACTGTCAGTATGTTTTCCTGAATATATGGCTATGTACTTTGCAGAAAATGGGCCAAAAGCTTTGGTCAGCTAAACCAGAGACTTACAGAAAATGCCCAAAACGCTCCCATTGATATCTTAGAAGAATATCAGGAAGAAAGGAGAAAAAAATATGCATATGGGCAGTCTTCACAGCCCTCAACAAATCTCTTGAAGACACTAATTCTTCACGTTTCCAGGTGAAGTCTGATGAACTAGCAGTAATGGACTGTTCAGCAACTAATGCTGATCTACTCAGGAGCCAAAGTATCTAGTACACTGCTGATCAGTCTCTTGCATGTGGTTTGTGAAAATAGTGTAGCATTAGCTCCTACATCATTGAGAAAAGATGTTTGAATATATGTTTCTTTTCTGTCAAGTGACCTGCTTGCAAAATTTTTCACTGCTGCTAGAGAGACTTAGTATTGGTCTTTGACTCAAATTATCCCCTTCCTTCCTGAGCCTTTCCTCTGTTCCCATGCTGCCTGGAGGACAGAAGTTCTTGTATTTCCCCATGGCATCTCCTGCTGGCATGTTTTAGAAGCAATATAGATCGTCTCGAAGGAGTCCTGCTTGAACTTACTTAGGTGTGCAAAATCCAGAGTTTGGGCTTGCTTTACAAGATCTCCACTCCCATTTTGAAATAGCAGCAAAGCGGGCCAGATTTCCAAATTTAGTCAGTGTATGGGATTTCATATTATTCTAAGAGGGCGTTGAGGAATTTTTTGCTTTCTTGAAAGTTACCCCTTTTATCTGATTCCTGACCGAAGAATTTTTTTTTTTTTTTTTTTGGATAATGGTAACAGAAAATGGGGAGCTAACTCTTTTAGTGACATGTTTAAAGAGATATTAAAACTTGCATTTTCATGTTGTAATTAGTGTTCACCATTCATGAAATATTCCTAGACGTTATCATCATATATTAGGTTGGAAGATTCCTAGATTCTTTCTGCAGTTTTGTCATTGCCTAGTAGGACACTGGACAAATCAGACTTCCTCTCCCCACCCATATATAGTTGTTATCAACTTCATGCAGGTAATGAGGTTTAAATGATGGTAAAAGGCTAGGAGGTCACTGGAAGGAAAGTGTTCAAGAAATGTAAAATATTGCTTAAGGCACTTTAATTTCTATTCCTCAGGAGCAATAAAACAGAGATTTTCTACAGAGTTGTAATAGTAATTGTAGTGTTACCTATAAGATGGAAAAATAATTTCAATTACTGAACATCATACCTATTTTTGGTAGAAAATAGTAGAGGTATTTTGTTTTTCTGTTGCAGTAACGTTGGCCCCTGCATATAGGTTATGGAAAACTTTGTTTGCAAAAAACAAAGCTATTGTTTTAACAAAAACCACAGAAATTTTGCCTTTCATATTGAATCAGTAGCATAATGAGTAGTGGAGCAATAGTTCAACTTCAAAGGAGACTTTTTGGATATGTAGTGTGTTGCAACAACAGTCGAAAAGTTCCCACCAGAAAGGAATTTTGCCATATGTGAGCAGTAAACATATGTATTAGGTTAAAACCATAAGATTTCCTTTGCTTTACACCAAAAACAAGAGGGAACTTAAGTACAGAGGTTCTCGGAGAGTCGTGCGTTGGAACGTAGAGCAGAGGACGACCAGTGTCCAAGGTATGGTGGTGGTGCCGGTGGGCAAGACCAGAAAGCGTGGATCATGCACCAGCAATTTAGCTCAAACATTAGCATGTTGCTTCCAAAAAAAATCCACTTTCATTTTGCTCTTTCTAGTGGAGTTACATCAGTGATCTTTGTAGATATATTTTCCCAATTTATTTTTAGTAATAAACCTAGACGTATTTACTGATCCTCATAAAACATTTTAACAAAAATAACGCTTCTAAAAAATGCGAGTAGAGAATAGTCAGAGAATAAAAACTTGTGATTAATTTTGATGGGATACTTGGCCTGCTGTTTGTAAATAAGAGTTGCATTTGATTCTGTGAATTGTGAAACCATCTCCTGTAAAAGCTAAGTTTGTGTCGTGTCCTCAGACATCCTCTACTTACTGCTTCCTGGAGAGATAAAGGTACTTAAGACTGAATGTTTCTTTACATAATATTAAAGCATTCTCCAGTTATATTTGTGGAATAAAAGTTGTTTTAGTTTTTGTTAATGTTCACACAGATTTACTTCAAACTTCCAGAGCAGGGTTTTCTTCACATGATGGGGGAAGAGAAAACACATCAATGGATGTAATTTGAATTTAGGAGACTCTTGAAGAGGGGCCTGTATTCAGAATTATTGTTGGCACATGTTTTGAGGAGTGTAAAGTGTTTTTCTGTGGGCATTAGTAAGGAGATAATTAAAACTATAGTAGGTAATTATGGTAGCTTTTATTGCTGCATCTTTCATTAACTGATTATATTAATTTGGGAACGTTTGAAAAATTCTTTGAAGATGAAAAGTGCTAGCTGTTATAACCTTTTATTAGTAGTATTACTCTGCGCTGGTCGTAAATATTGAGAGCTCTTCTTAATACTGATGCACATCTGTATGCAGGGTCGGTCTTACAGGCAATAAGAATTACACATGTATATCAAAAAAACCCCCGCCATTATGTGGCATAGTCTAATCATTATAAGTAATGACTTTCCTGCTGCCACTTCTTGTTCCAAAGTGAAAAATACATAAGAGTTTTAGCATTTTTAGAAGACTTTCCTTTCCCTGTGTGTGCTTTCGCAATTCTCAGTAGCCCGGAGCTAAACACACGGGGTTCGCGGTGATCCCAGAGGTGCCCTTGCTTCGGATGGGGCAGGAAGCCAGCCCCGGCTGCGCTCGGGAGCTCACCGAGAGCAGGAAATTATTTGAGTTTGAAGAAGAGGAGATATCACAAGTTTGGAAATACAGTGTTTTCACATAGTGATCAGTATCAAGTATTTCAAAACAATAATAATTCCTATTTATTTAGCTCTTCCAGAACTGAAATTTCTTTCAGGGAATCTGACACTTTTTAAAAAACATCCTGTGGTTAAAGGATAATCAAATCAGTTTTCATATATTAGAGACTAAATCCTTCATATATTCCCATTTCATACTTGTTCATGTGCTTCTTAAAATCCTTTTCTTACCAGCTTTTATTTGGTTTAAATTAAGCCATGTAACTAATGCAAAACATTTATTCCTGCCCTGAAATGGATTTTGTAATACTGGCATCGTACCTTTTCGTCTCGCTGTGGCTCCTTGTCAAAACTATACTCTCGACAAGTTAAGGAAAAATAAAAAATAAAAAACAGAAAGCCCCTTTGGAGCCTCAGGCCGGCCCCCAGAAGTCGAGCTGAACTGCTCTGGTTTCGTGCCTCATGCCAGCGCCTCCGAGCGCTCCGTAGGCCACATCCTGCACTGCTGCCCCACGTGCTGCTCTGCTGTCTCCAAGGTGCTCTTAGATACCACCAGCAGAGCTGGACTCGAAACACAACTTAAATAAACGCTTCGCTGGTGGTAATTGAGCCACAATGGAATAATCCACCCCCCCGCCCCCCCCCCAAAAAAAAAAAAAAAAAAAAAAAAAAAAAGGTGCCTACCTGGCGACGAAGTTGGGCTTCTCCTCTCTCCTTCCACGTCGCACCATGGTGGCCCCGCGGTCCACGAGTGCCCGGCCGCAGCCACGCGGGCTCCAAGCCGCTGCACTTCTCTTCCATCGGCTCCTGTCTCTCAGTGTCAGATACAACCAAAACATTTACAATATGATTTAATTTTAGGAGCTTTTCCATTTTTATAAATAAATCACATGAATGTTCTTTTTATACAGCTGTAATTCACCCACATTGTTGCAGTAGAGCTTATTATCTCATTTACATTTTTAAGTGCTTTTCAAAGTGTAGGATATCTGGGCTGGAAAGCAAAACATTTCATTTCTTTGTTCTCAGGCCAACACAAAGCACTTCCAAGGTCAGGTATGGTGTAGACTTTCAACAGCAAACATGTTTACATGCCATTTGAAAGCTGGTTTAACTGAAAAAAAATACTGTCTTTATAACAGTGATGTAAGTCAGCTTAGCAAAGCTGAGAGAAGGGGATTAATTTTGTACTTTGAAAAATTTAACTTAGTAAGTTTGACTTTGTTTTCTGTTTGGGGAAAAAAACAGACTCTGACAGCCAATAGTTGGCCTGCATTTTTTTTTTAACTCTCCTTTTAGCTTTTTCTTTTTTTACTATCCTTTTTTTTTCATCCCAGCAGTTATTAAACAGACGTGTTGTTATTCTGTGCTGTGAGTAAAATCTGACACTTTGAAGCTGTAGAAGAACTTGTAGAAGGGAAAAAAAAAGGAAGAACTTGCTTAATTTTACAAAAGAGCTGTTCTGTGGTGTACCTAGTATAAGTTTTCTACTGACATTAAGAGTATTCTGTGTGACAAAAGCTTATCTGCCAGATACAGAAAAAGATACGATGGTTTTGGGTACCCAGAGAAACAGATGTCAGAGCATTCAGGCTTTGACTGCTGAATATGAAGTTTTTATGACAATAGCGAAGATTTTCAGTGTGACCTTCAGAAGGGTGCGTTGCTCATGACATCTTTCATGACTCCTCCTAGAACACTGAAATCATGGGCAACAAAATTGCGTACTTCTAATTGCTGCTGTCAGAATGCACAAATCTGCAACAACCATGAGATTTTTGTGTTACTTTTCTGGCATGGCATTGAACAAACACTGACCTTTTTATTTTTTGTCCACATGGCGATAGGAAAGCTGAAATACCCACAAGAATCTTTGAATCTCTGAGTTACTCATAGGATGTCCTTTACACCCAAACTTTGATTCTACGAAGTGATGAGAGTTGGTTTGCCCTCTACTCATCTAGGTTTGTCATCAATAGTCACAAAAAATTGTGAAGTCAAAGAAGTTACTGTTATTTCTGCCATCCTAATAGAAAATGTACCAACAACCAGTTATGGTGTGGTTGGAAAAGTCTGTAAACTCATACAGTATGTTCTATTTTGAATGATTGATGAATGGATAATTGTAAGATTTAGTGGTTTGTTACAGTTATACACTATCACAAAATAATTGTTTGTAAACTGTATTAGTTCAAGACATTGCATTTTAATAAAACAAAATATGTGTGCTGCACACTGGTGAACGCTGTCTGGAGTAGATGGACCTAGCAAAGACTGTGTGTCATCCGAGCTTCCCAAATTAAGTTACTTGAAGAAGCATCACAAATCCTCAGATTTAGGAGAACCTCTCGTTTTATGTTGTGCCAAATACACTTGCCTGTTGTAGAAGAGTCAAAATGGAGAAATTAGGGAAGACAATATCAGCAGACCAGTTCTGTCTGTCACCAAGTGGTTGCTCATTTACCACGAGCTCTTGGAGATCCCATTTTGTGTTCAGTACTTGCAGAGTTTCATGATGGAATGTGATTTAAGTATATTCTCTGAGTTAAAAGTATACATATGGACCCATAAATACATATGTATTTATTCTTACTCTTGATCATCTTCAGGATCATGTGAAGGAGTGAAACTTGCTCTTGAGAAAAAATGTTAAGGCCCTGCAGGAAGGAATCCACTTTGGACGTGGGGATGTCGGTGTAGCGAGGGTTTCTCCCTCCTCATTTTTCACTGTGCCAAGCTATTTTGACTATATAAACTGATCACGTGGATATAGCTGGAGAAGACGGATCATGCTTTGTAGTTTATTTGAAGTGTGCTCTGTGGATGTTCCTGAGAGTTGTTCTGTAGCGGTCATGCCTGTACACTTTGAAGTTGGGGGCAAGACTGTTTTCAAATTAATTGGGTCTTCCGTGACCTTTGTGATGTGTGGAAAAGCCCTGTTCACTCCGTATCACGTTTCTGCAATTGAATGACCTGATCATTTTAGGTTTTAAATCAAGATAGGCTTGTTTGTGTTTTAAGTTACCATATTAAATGTACAAAAAGGAAACAAAAAGCCTACAATTTACACGTTTCATTGTATTAATGCTAATCAAAGGTACTGCAAGACTTGTTGAGTGTATAAGACTGGATATATGTTCAAAGGCTGGATTTCAGCATTTCTTAGCAGCGGTGAGAGCATAAAAGTCCCTGGGCAGATCTGAAGTTCATGGTTGGGTCTGGTTAAATTTTTTGGCATCAGAACATGTAATGGTCTTATAGCTAAAAGACTTTAAAGTTAATGCCTGGCATCACTTCAAAACAATGTGCAAGATCTATCATAAGTAGTCCTCTTATCTTATCTCCATAGCAATTTTCCCCTGTAAATGATTTGAGAGTACAGTATTTCAGTGCTGTGGAAAAGAGCAACTTTTTTTTTTCTGTTAAATCTTTGTACTGTGAGTACTTTTAATGATCCTGATTTATGTATGAGTATTCTACTTTGAGGAAGCAAATGATAACCGTATCACATGTTCTGAAAAATGCATTAAGAGAATATGGGCTTGCTGGTCTCTCCTTTGCAGCAAGCTCTGCACAAGTTCTCTGTGCAGCTCAATTTTTTAAAAAGCTGCACTGAGGCACCTTCTAGGTCATTCATAGCATATATCTAGTCTAAGTCTCTACTCTGGCCTAGTGCTGACTCTGCTCCACACTTTTCAGCTGATGGGTAGCTATGCCTTAATTTCCTGGCATATGAAATATAACTGAAAATACTCCCTCCATGCTGTCCCGGCTGCCTCCGTCTTGGTGTCAGTCCAACTTACTCATTGTGCACTTTGCTTCAAGTCTTTACTTGCAGTTAACAATGCCTTTATTCAAGCTGACAACATAACTAAGCTTTCAGTAAGTGTGTAAGTGAATGTCAAGCGTGTATTCAAACATTCAACAATGCCTAGGAAACTTAAAAAAAAAAATCTTTGAAACCTTGTATTGTTTGTTTGGTGTGTATCTGTTAGGAATAACATAGACTATCAGCTCCTTGGAGCATGACTGTTCTTTTGTTAAGCGTATAACAAAAAGATCAAGGCTCTGAGGGGCAGCCGTAATAAGAATAAATATACAAGAGGAACAATAACGACAAAATAAATTTGTCAGTGCGTTTTATGAGCTTGGTTTAAAAGTGATTATTGCTGAACTAAATAAAGAATGGATCGTTGCGGTAAGGTTACATGATCATAATATCCCTTTTATTTATTGCCATTTTCGCTTCATTTATACGTCACATGCTAGATGTTACTACAGGGAAGGAAGGGAGCTCCTCATCTAGGAGAGCTTCCCGTTTAAATAACAGCGCCTACGTTGTCACTGCAAACTCCAGGCATGGTTTTCCAGAGGATCCTTCCGCTGCTTTAGAGGAAAAGCTATTGGTATACTGCAAAACTGCTCCTAAGAAGCACAGATTGTACAAATAAGCAGATAACAAAAATCCAAGACAGAACCTGCAAGGTTTCCATTTCACTTTCAGTCTTTGAGGGTATTTATTACACTTTTAGTATGAATACGTGTAAGCTAAGGTAGAATAAAACTCAACATTTAACTATACTATTTCAAGCAATTTAACTAGTCCTGTTTAATCAATGATCCCTCCTGTGTAGAATCCTATGTTTATCAATGAGGGTGGCAAAATCGGGCCTGTTGCTAAAATCCGCTATAGCTAAAGAGCTGGGCTGATATTGCACGACTTTGTTACTCAGCCTATTGAGCCACATCAGCTGTGAGTTTTTCTGTCGTCCTGTGTTTCTCATTATGTGTTTTGCATCCATTGATATTGTTTCAGGCCTTACAAGATGAGATGGAAAGTTATCGCAGTCAGGTGCGGTCTGCAGAAAAGAAGCTGCAACACAGAGAGCTGGAGACCCAGGAGCAGGTACCTGGCACTGGCCCCCTACTTCTCTTCCCTTGGGCAAGGGGGAGGTCTATCTTTAAAAATAATATCTTGCTTCAAAGCAGAATCACATAGTTTCCTCCAAAATTTTCAGCTAGCTTTCTTTTCTGTTTTTCTTAATAAAAGAGAATTAAACTGTCTGAACCCTACGGGTAAATACTTGTCTCTTGCTCTGTATTTTGGGTTGGTATTTCAACTATTCTAGCTGTTAAATGATGCATTTATTTTCAAGCAACTCTACTACTGTTTTAATAGAGGGTTTGGGTACTACTCCAACTTGTCCTTTAACGGCTTGTATTAAGAGAATTACAATTGGACAATAACTGAGCTAAACTTAATCTTTACTGCTGATCTTATGCATTCATTGTCCTAGCATATTTTCCATAAAGAGTTCCATATGATTAATATTGCTAAAATTATTCTGGACACTTTCAGTGAAATCAGAGATTCAGTTTGCTTCCAGCAAATTCATGCAGGTAATTTACAGACTGATATTGAAATGAAAAGTGAACGATCTACATTTAAGCCAAATTTAAATTGAAACATTCAGGAAAATACAGAGGTTGTGAATGTCTGAATCACATGCAGATTTACAGATCCCCAGTACGAATGAATTTGTGCACCACTTCAGAACTTCATTTGGTGTTGATTGACCAGTATCCACAACCATTTTCTTAACCCAAACTTGAAGAAATAGTAATATGGGGTGGTTGTAGACAAGTAATAATCATGAATTTTAAATATGTTTTCCCAGTTGTTGCTATCCTGCTTGCAAATGGGAAATCTCATTGACCTTCAGTGTTTACTTTCGTATATTTCCTCCCTGTAAAGTCAATAATTTGCTATTCTTCTCTTTTTCCCCCCTCTGTTTCTCAGATCTAGAGGTTGAGTTGGGCTCTTCCAGGGCTGCAATGCTCTGTCATTTGAGAAGTTTGCTGTAATCACTGCCTGGCCTACAAGCATTGCATTGCAGCTTCAATCTCCCAGAAAAGTTCAGGAAGGTTAGATACCTAGTGGCATGCTTGTCCCACGCAGGGAACAGCACTGGGCTGCACACTAGGACAGTCCTTTTCTAAATCTCTTATTTCTGTTATTTTTTTTCTTTACTCTCTGCCATTGCTATTCTGCTGTTATTTTCTGATCCTTTTTGAAAGGGGGTCCTGAAGGAAGAACAAAAAATAGCTGACTGAAATACAAAAGAGAAGGGCAAGAGCTCTAGGGAGGACAGGATGATCCCCCTTTTCTGCCTCAAAGCTCTCGCCTTATGTTAATACCCTGTCCATGTTGAATTACTGAAGGTCTAGCTCAGCTGAGGTTCTCCAGTATATGTGGATCCAAAATATTATTTAAATCATGCTACACCAGCCAGCTTAGAGCTTTTCTGGCAAGGTAGAAATACGTTAGCAGATCTATGGTAATGCTGATATCATTAAACAACTGTCTTGTGTCTTCCATTCATATACTGAGAATTTCTGAATAGGCTGAATCCATTGAGGATATTTGTGCTTTGGTGGTTTTGTTTTTTTGCACAGAAAAACATTTTTGAAAGTTGTTAGCGAGTTTTCTCTGTGACTGGTTAATCCATTAGTTATGCTTTTCTCTCCAGAATAAAAATACAAAAATGGCTACTTTGACATACTTCCAGATATAACATCTTGGCCAGACTACCTGCAAATATGTTCATCAAGCATTAAGAGTAGCTAGTGTCTAATCAGCTGATTAGGGAGCTGGAATATTTAAGGCATCTACTTAGAACTTACTTTCTGCTTTTACCAAATATTGTCTGATAGAGAATTGCATAAAACATCAAAATTTGTGTTGGCACAATTACAAAGGCCACTTTTCTGAGCTTTTACATGTCTATAAATAAGGAGGAGAGAGGGTTAAACAGCTTCTGTTTTTCATTAAAAGGAAAAATCTTGTGTTTTGATTCTATAACAACAACAAACAAATGAATGAGACATGAAAAAACATTTTGTTGTGCTTTTAATTAAAAATAAAAAGCTGTTTCTCGTTACGGCTTGTTGGGTGGTATCGTAGTGCTCCATGTTTGTCTCTTTTCAGTGCAATGTCTTTATAACTCTTCAGTCTCCGAGAGTGACTGGCAGATTTGTGAAGCTTAACTCTTTGTTAGTAATAAGCCTCTGGTGACTGTGTAGAATTAACCTCTCTCTATTATAATTATCCAGACAGAGTCTACTTACTGACGCAAACCATCCCATAAGTAAAAGGGAGGGGGAAAAGTATGTTAGGAGGACTGTGAAGCCAAAGCAGTGAGATGTCTAGAGCTGAGTGTGGCCTTCCAGTTCAACTGGTGCTTCTGTGAAGCTTTTTTGTTCCAATTTTTCGTGCTGTTGTATGGGCTTGTTTTTACTTCTGTTAACCTTTTTGGTCGTCTTTACAGTGTGAGCAGATAGAATGACCTTATATCCTTGTTGTATTTTCCATGATAGAGGTCGTTAATACTGCGGTACGGCAAAGTTACCCGAATGACATGTTCCAGTCTAGATTAACATACATTTGTCAAAAGCAATTTTCTTTCGTTATGTTTCCAATACCTTTATCTTAAAATCCCCAGGAACTTCTTCCTCTTTAACTAACCTAACTAATTTTATTTTTTCCATAAATGTTATCCTGTTTCTGCTCAGCTGGTTTTCTAGGGCATTACAATATGTGCTCAGTAATACTACTCCCAGACTGGAATTTCAGAAATGTGTGTATAAATACTGAATGTTTCTTTCAAAAATGAGGCATTTGACTTCTTCAGAGGTGTAATTGTATTCATGGAAAATGGCAAATTAGAAATAGATAGAGCATAACTCACACTAGGTTGTCTGATAGATAGTCCAAGACAGTTAAAGCAGACTCTGGAGGTTCCTAGGAAGTCTAGGCACATCCAAACTATTTCCTTGCAAATCAATGCTAAAGTTTCTTGTATCTCGGTAGTATGTAAATCTGGGAACTGGCTTCCAATGAACTAACCCAGTTTTGATTATGTTCTTGTATTTTATACTCTTACATTGTAGCATTTGGTTGCCTCCAGTAAATGTGTGGGTCTAAGACAAAACAAGATTTCTGAGGGAGAAATATTTCATTCCACTAGAAATGCTTCCTGTTTTTGAACCATATGGCTTCTTGCAGTTGTCACTCTTAATTAAAAAATCTAAGCTGGTAATGCAACAGACCTTAGATCCTATGATGTGTATGTGTGTGTGTAATTAAATAGTACGTGTCTAAGTTAAGCATATGCCTTAATGAATATGTGAATTTAGGCACGTGCATGAAATTTGGCTGAAGTGGAACCTGTTTAAAAATTAATGATAGCTATCTTGTTCTTGCTTAATTACCTAAATTTCTTTAGCATATGTTATTTCATTTTAAATTCCTTTTCATAAGCGTAATCAGCACAATTCAAAATATTAAAAAAGCTCCAAGAATCTCTATTTGATAATCACATGCAAGATTTTTTTCAGAATGTGGATTGACTAGCTTTTTAATCCATGATTCTGATGTTTTTAAATATAGGGGCGGATTGAATATTATGTAAAATTTATAATTGGGAATACTAGAAGAAAAAAAGTCCCTCTTATGTTCACAAACAATGGAAGTAACATCACTAAAGGCATTTAAACCATAAGAATACTCCTCCGAGCAGTCATGTCACAAATAGAGCCTTAAAGGAGGGAGATTTTGTGAAGACAGAAAATCAATTATGTTCAATTCATGAATATTACTGAGGAAATGAAGGAGACTACCAATATAGATTTCCAACCCTTTAATTTCTTTTTTCTCAAATAGATTATAAAAAAGGAGACAGGACTTATCTGAGTAAGGATGTTGGAATAAAATGGAGCAGCTTATTGTGTTAAGTGGATTTCGCTCCAGTGTTCAAATGAAAACAGGAGCGATAATTGCAAGAGAGCTATGATTCAATAGCATTCAGTGAGTTTTCTCTTTTTTATGTTTATTATTCTGACTTGCTCAATTTTTTATGACTGCTGGATATTTACCACATTCAAGCTAACTTGCTGTTTCCATGCCAACTAAATATATTTGTTCTCAGAAGACTGCTGTGATGCATCATTCTGAAATTTTAGTTGCTATGTAGCATAGCAAACTTTTAACATTTGCCACACCTTAGTCTTCATGGGAATAGTGCTACTGTCTGCAGATTTGTGGAGCTATGAGTAAAGAATCAGAAAGGCTGAGGTGATCAAAATATGCCTGTGTCTAGAGCATGCACCCCAAATCGTTCTTCATGCAATGAAGGCTGGAAGGCTTGAGTAATATTGTCGCTTTTGTTTAGGGCATCTGGTCCATAGTTCTTCTCAGACTCATTTTTAAAGATATCCGGACTTTTGAAGGTAAATATAGTCAGATAAATTCACATAAAATCTTTGCCTTAACTTCCATTATTCTGGACTGCTTTTGTAATTGCACCATGGCTGCTATCACAAGTTTGATGAATGGCTATATGTGCTCTAGAAAATTGCATAGAAGCAGAAGGATTTCCATCATCTAGACATTGGTGAACCGATGCAGGAAGTTTGCTTCCAAACCAGACTCTTTCTTGTTACAGGAGGACTTTTAGCTCAGGTATCTCAGATAATTGCAAAAGCTGTGAGACACTTGCAAAAGCCGTGCTGTGCTTCTGGGACCTATGCTTTGAATTCTCTTGGTCAAAACTTGACCCTGGAATTTGAAGGCTTTCTCAGAGGGTTATCTTTCTCAAAACATGTCAAAGTCATCTAAAACCAGGATAATAAGTTCTAGCTTAGGTATTTAAAAATGAAAGCTTTGCTTTCTGGCCAGCGGCAGGTGAGGATCACTCTAGACGGTCTTTGTTTTCCAGAGCTGACAAGCACTTTGGAAACTGTGAGCATCCGCTGGAGGTAGTGACGAAACTCTGCCATTTGCTCTGCTTGCTTCAACCCACTCCACTGAACCTCTTCCAAAATTTTCCCCTAGAGACCCATTTCTGCTCCCACAGAAATGGGAAGCTTAGTCTAGATTTGAATGATCTTAACCACAGAAGTGATTCATAGTGAGAAAGCCTTGCGTTGTTGCTGGCTACAAACCAGCCAATTAACCACTTGGGCAAGCTGCCCTGTGATCAGGACCTTGCAGGCTCTGTTGCAATGATGAAGAAAGTGAGAATCGTGCAGAAGTTTCCTTTGTGACTTTCAAGGATAGCAACACCAAAGGCTGTTGCATTAAAATTGTGCCTGCAGTTTCTGTATGTGAGCAGCACATAATGGAGAGGTTGGATTTAAAGAGCACTTGCTTTTCTTCAGCTCTGCATGGCTCGGAGGAAGGAGGAGGGTGGCTCCCTGCCACGCTGGTGTGCATGCTTTCCATCCAGTGCTCTGCCGACAGCCCGAACCCTGGGGCCAGGAGGCTACTGCATGCTTCAGCCATTTTCCTTCCATAAAGCATTTCAAACCTTATAATCAAGAAATTTGTAAATCCAGTGAAAAGTGTAAGAGAAAGCAGCCAGAATAGCATAGCTCCCCCCCTCCCCAGGCTAACATCTAAAAATCTGCCAATTTAATGTCTAAAGAGTGCACAACAGAAAAATTATTTTCTGACTACTTATAGTGAACAAATTCAAGGTTTAAAATATTTTTATTGAAAAGAAGATAAAAAATTGGAGGACCCCGTACAGGCAGTGAAGATGCGTGTAACACGTGAGAGCACACTAGTCTGTATGTTTGACATACGCAGAGCAAGCCATGCCTGGCTTGTCTTTCTACTTTGGGACTTCCAGCTAGAGGCTGTTGAGGAGAGAACCTGGCTGGTATCTTTGTAAGGGACCTTTCATGTACAAACAGACAGATAAATAAGCCTATATGTGGATGAAAATGTTGACTGACATGAAATGGGTGCTGGCATTATTTGGAGCTCAATTCTGCCACTTTTAGGTTGGTTAGTGTCTTACTGCGCAGGTAATTCCAGTGATACACTCATGAATCACTTTGATGCAGTAATGCCCCCCAATTTTTAATTAAAACAAGATTGTTACAATAGTAACAATATAACTTTGTGTTCAAGATGTTCTATAATATATTTCGTATAGTATCTTCTTTAACAGCCTGTCTTGAAAAGAATGCAGAATTGAGTAAATTATACTGCATAAAATGAAGTAGCAGAAAGAGGAAGAAGCTGAGATTCAAGCACAGAAGAACAGATTTTCAGGTGGGATTTGAAAGGAGCTGGAAATCAATGGAGTTGAAAGTTACTGGAGCTCCATATGGCAGGAACTGCGGGAGAGAAGGTTCTTGCGCCAACTGCGAAACCGTCAAAGGGAACAGAGAGACGATGCCGTACGTGTGGAAGTCAATGATCAAATGTTAACTTTGGTAATCAGACACAACTGGAGAATGCACAAATAAGTATGTACTTCATAGAGCTGAAAGAATTACTGTAACGAAGTAACCAGCTGGAGAAAGAAAGGAAGACAGAAATCAGAGTGCAAATACTTGAAAGGAAGAAGGGGATTTTTACTGAAAAAAAGAGTTGAAGCGTATGCTGGCATGCAGGAATTAGAGAGGATTTTAAAATGTCAGTTTTTTACCTCTACTACTTAAGTGTTAGTGAATGAGAAAGAAAGCTTTTAAGAGGGCAGTGCATCATTTTGGAGTGTCCGTGGTTTGTTTGCATACTGTCAATTAAGGGAGTTTTGTTCTTTCAGAAGTGTGCATGGACTAGTTTAAACTAGGGCTACAGGGGACAACGGTGCTGATATTTAATGCAGGGAACTGAAAAAGGAGAAATGGCAATGTGTGCAGGAACCAGCTGAATGACAGAAGAGAAGAGAAGAGCAGAGACGCCTCATCTACAGGCAGGATCTCAGTGAGGCAAGGCCAATTAGTGACTCGTCCCATTCATTTTTCTTCAGGTGATGAGGTGCCTGGATGGAGCTAAAAAGGACAAAAAAGCCAACTTTATGCTGTTCTTTAGCATCATTTGTTCTAAAGCATTATTTTGTTTGTAATTTAATAAGCACCAAATGCTTTCTGTAAGAAGCACATAGAGGAGGTATAGCAGTGGCTGTTGCCTGCACTAACTGGGCTCCAAATTTAGAGGACTCCAGACTTCGCAGTTACGAAGCTCTGTAAATCTGGCAGCTTCTTTTCCAGTTTAAATGCTGGTTAAATTTTTGTTCCTGAAAGAGAGGAATTGGCAATAATAGAAGTAGCATCTGATTATCGTCTACAAAGATTTGCTTTTTCACACAGACAGTGGGAACACATTGAGCTTAATCTTGCGTGTTGCTGAGCGTTGTCAATGCTCGTGGCTTGGTGCGCACTCAGCACCTCTGAGGATCAGATGCTGAGACCTTAACATGCTGAACTGTTTCATCGTGGAAGGGATTGTGGAGAAGGTAGCACACGCTGGAATATAAAACTGAAATACAGAAATGCATTACAGTGGTGGTGTCAAAAGATGCTTGTAGCTTGATTTTAGACTTAATTTTCTTGATAGCCTATTAACATTTCTCTGCCATCGACAGAACCATAAATTAATACCACGTGTTTTTAGATTTGGCCCACCAGTGCTGGTAGATTACTGGGCTGGTTTATGTTTCTATTCTTACGCTGCAGGTCAGCATGTGCAAAGTTGTTTGGAGACCCTTTCCTCCCAGCCTGAGGAGCAGAGCACTGCTTACTGTGTAGTGACAACCTCTCAGGCCAACGAAGGGACGGCGCCGACAAGAGCCAAGGGAAAAGCTGCTCTGGGACGAAGATGGCATCAGCGACGAGTCCCTCGGAAAGAGGGATGAAGAAATCAAGGATCCCCAGAATCCCGGCCAGAGCACTAGCGGAGCCTCCGAGGGGGAGGTTGAGAGAACAGTGAGAACTTGCTAGCTGCAGCATTCCTCGTTGTACGATGGCGTTGACAGTGAAAGCTTTTGTTCCTCTCTAACTCGTGTAATCCCAGGAATGCTGTTTTTGCCATATGCAACCCACTGTTTTTTTTTTTCTTTTAAGTTTTGCCTGATTTCCCTTCCTTCGCAGTTACGAATTATATGGACTCTTATTGCTTACCTACAAACAGAGGATTTTCCACATGGGAGATCTTGGTTAAGAGAAAAAAAGATACCACAATACAAACCACTGAAGTATAAAGGTCTCTTGGATGCACGTTGAAAAAAGCTGACTTTAAGCAGAAAGCTCAGATTGCGTTGTGAGCAGCTCCGCGTAACTGCAGGTCCCCAGGGGTTTGTGATACAACAAGGCAAAAATGTTTCGGATGCTCGGCTGGTTTACTAGCTAAACACAGAAAACCGAAGGGGACAGCTGTGCCACCAGTTTGTGTTTCCTTGGGACTGACAGAACAGGGTAGGTTCTGCAGCGGTGTTTTCTCAGTGGAGAGCAACACAGCGTACACTTGACAAAATAACTCGCTCAGCTGATCTTGCTCAGTTACTCTTTTCAGCTGAGCCAAATTCATGCAATTTATAGTGCTCGTTACATTTTTAAGAACTTGAGAACATTTGTATCAGATTGCATTTCATTTCTTTAAATCTGTAATGACCGTATTTCAACACGCGTTTCGCAATAAGAGTAGAAACTCCCACTCCCTGGAAGACGAGCGGATGTGGACTGAAAAGCAGTGAGTGCTTGTGCTGGAGTATGTTGTGAAAAAATAAATGATCAAGTCTTGTTCTTCACTGGAAAGGTTTCCTACATCAGTTGATTATTCCTTAAAAATATGAATCAGCAGATTTCAAGCTTCCGTCCAATATTTTGGATAGTCCGTTGCTGTTAAAGAGACCCGCACCGTAAGGAAATTGTGGGTTTGCCCTGGTGGGAGCGGCTTGCTCAGCGCGCCCACGGCCGGCCCGCTGGCGGGGAGGGGGCCCGGTGGGCTTGGCCGCGCAGTGGGAGCGGAGCGGTCGCCGCTTAGCGCTCGGGAATGCTGCCGAGCCGAGGAGGAGTCGCTGCGATTAGGGAGGACGAAGACAAGCTGAGACTGATCATCCGTTCGACATCCTCTGGGTTGGCGTTTGGATTTTCCGTTTTGTTTTGGTTTAATTGGGGTGGCATCGTAGTGATTTGTCCTTTGCTTGCCCTCTTCAAAGCGCATACAAAACCTTCCTTCAGCAGTCTCCCCATCCCCTGAGTGAAGCTGACCTGTGCAGTATTATCATCATCCTCATTTAGAGAGGATGAGACTTTAGTGTGAGATTATGTTTTGCCTAAGGCTGCAGGAGTTATTTTTACCTTTCTGGTACCCTGACCTGTCTTTGGATTTATCACAACAGTTTTCACGTCTTCTCTCGGAGATGTTCTGAGATGTTCTCACGTGTTCTCTCAGATGCAGAACAGCTGCATGCCATCTTTTAAGAGACTTTGCTTTTAAGCAGCATCATAACATCTTTTTAAGCCATATAATATCGTTCAAATAATTCAGGAAAGGGTTTGAGAGAGACAGGAAATTACTTATCTCATCTTACTCTCTTGAAATATGGAAAAAATTCAACAATAAATAAAAGATCTTAGTTATGCCTTTTGGTCACTATCCTAGTATTTTATGGCACACTTATAACTATTGTGCTTCACAAGTATTACAGGCAGAAATTAAGATACTAAAAAACCCACAAAACCTTAGTTAAGTGAACTGCCTTTTGATTCTTATCTGACATAAACAAAATGTTAACTTCATGCCCTCCAAGAAAAGTTTTCTTTTTTTTTTTCTTTTCTTTTTCTTTTTTTTAGGAACTGCAACAGCTCTTCTGTGGTCACTTCGTTTACTTTGGTATTGCATACCTCAGTTTTATTTGCATTTTCCTCATGCTCCTCTAGTTTAAGTCAAGTAATTTGCAGTTGGAAGATCTTGTGAAGATTGCATTTGTCTTTGTGCAGCCAGGTGCTGCTGGGACTGGTGTTCCTGGTCCATCCTATGTCCCTGTCTGCTTCCACCTCTAACCCATCCCACACAAACGTAGTTCTGACGCTTTTATAGAAAAGCAGAAGCACAGTATCTCTGCAACCCTCTGTCAGCTGGGTTCACTCTACTTGAGGGCTTCTTGAAGTAATAAAATAGAAATTTGCCTGACGACTTGGCGTGGAAAGCTCAGTTTTGGACATCTCTCTGCTGAGTGTCCAAAGAAAACTTTTACCTCTTTTGAGATTGACTGATGACCGACGACGACAGGACCTCATTATAGACTGTGCCATTATAACTTTCCTGCTTTTTGTGAGGTTAGTGAATAGTTTGTCTCTTCTGTTTCTAACTCACCATGCAACTAACCCTCGTGTGGCAACTTCAGCTTTCAGTTGTTTCTACTGACATCAAAGATGATTAATGGTAAAACTATAAACCTCTATGCTAGCCACCAACCTGAATAAACAAAGACCAATGTGGCAGCTTAATATTAAAACCTATAAAACCTTCCTAGGGGTTCTTGAATTAAATCAACTCACCGAAATGAAAAAAAAAAAGGAAGGAAAAAAAACTTTCTCAGGACTGAACAAAAACGAACTCAACAGTAAATGAAATAGAGCTATCCTCATCTAGCAGACTAAAGCCCTCCTGAGGGCTGAAGAATTGCAATTTTAAACATCTCTCAAGGATGCAAGAGGAGACTCAGTATTTGTGAATCCTAGGGAGGCTGTTTGAGGCTACAAAAGAACAAAAACGCCTTTAAGGGGGAAGAAAAAACCCTGCAGACGTACCTTTCATTGCCCAAAAATAAATGTTAAAAAATAAAAACCTTTCCCCATTAAAATTAGTATATATTAGCCCACTATATGTTATTTTTTAATTATAAGGAGTACTTTAGATTTTTACTGTGAACTATTTTCATCTCCTGGGTCAATAAACCTTGATAGTAAGTTCAGCCAAAAATATCCTCATGTTGTTTATCATAATATGACAGGAAACAGCTGGGACTTTATTTTCATCTTATTGTGATACAATTATTAATGAGCACAGTTGAAAGTAGCGTATTTTCAATAAGTTATCTTAGCAAACAAACAAACTGCAGTTGTATCCCAAAGATCAGTTTTCACTACAAGAAAGTGCGTATGTCTTCTCTCTGAAATCGAGTAAGAAATCAGCCCCAAGCAATGCTTCGGCTACCTGGGGTTGTTTCTCATTTTCTCTCTCTTCTTCCAGCCTGCACAGTAATAAGTATCTGTACTCTAAAGCACAGTGTGTATTTCTTCCTGACTTTCCAAGAAGCACCTTCATTAAAAGGGAACAATCTTCTTGCTGGTTCGCAGAATTAATAGCAAATGTAACAGCATTGCGAAAGCACATATTTAGAGGACGCTTGCAGATTAAACTAGAAGAAACAGTGACCAGGTTGAAAGAAGACTGTTGCACAATTGGAACGTATTTATTGCACTCACCGAGTTGTATTAAAGTTATTGGTTAATTTAGAATGAGACTTACTTGACTTTCCTCTAGGAAAAATTATAATGAGGTGCTCTCTTGCTGTGTGCCCAGCACCGAAGGAAGCCCAAGGGCTCTGCAGTCATGGTGCGGTTGCGACGTGTTAGTTATGCTGGAGGTCGAGCATGCATCCTCCCGTCTGCGGAGCTTCTACGTGGCAAGCTTGGGAGCAAGCCCGACCCCCATGCCAGGGTTTCCTTGGGTCTCTCCAACATGTTGTCAAAGCAGTGGCAAGTGTTGGACTCAAGCATGGCCTTGGAACTTGAGCTAACATGACCCATAGGAAACTTGAGTAATATAAAGTGATATTTGTCTATCTGGGAGCTTGCGCAGAACCAGTCACAAAACTAGGCATCACTGGTAGGTCACTGCAGTGGGATCGGTCTATAAGCTAAACATATCTGCCATAAAAAGGGAGTTTCTGTCTTGACTTTAAATGCAGTTATGGACTGGAGAGAAACCTGAGTATTTGGAAACTCCCAAAACCCGGTGAGATGTGGCAGCCGGTATGTGTCACGTGTGAGCGGAGACGGGCCAACCTCCTGCTGTGCGGTGGCATTGGCCCGGAGGGACTGCTGCATCCCTGTCTGCCGCCCGTGTCGGCAAGTGCTGATCCCTCTGCAGCCTTCTGGAGGAGCACACCGTCACACCTTCACATGCGCGGGTGAATTTCTCTGCCAAATCATTATCTTTTACTGGGGGGTTAGATATGTATTCGTATCATCCAGATCCTCTTATTTGTGAAGTACCTCTTTATTTTTCAAAGTTGAGAAAATAAAAACGTTTTGCTGTTCTAGCTGCCTGCTTCTGCTCCTACCTCACCAAGAACAAATGTAACACGTTGAATATGTTTCTTTTGCATCAAGGTCTTCACCCAAATAAGCTGTTGGCTTAAAAAATATTTGTGCTGGCAAAGTACCTATGCATAACTTTGTAAGCCTTTATATAAATAGTAGCAGAAATTTATCAGAGTAACTTTAAAAAAAAATAAATTTTGATCCCTGATGCGTATGTAGGCAGAGTTCAAACAAGGTTTCCTTTCTCACCATTTTTTCCCTGTTATTTCTTTGCATGTGCATAGTGGCATCACTCGCAGCTCGCAAAGAAAGCCTCTAATTGCCTGTTTGCATAGAGGTTTGGAGATTTCTTGTGCATGTTGGAATGACTTATAGACAGAATTTTTCTAAAGTTTCATCAGATTGTTTTATTCCTTTTGTACTGATTATTGTATTATGCATAATGCATATCTTGGCATGACCTGCTCTTTGCAAAAGATGGTAATTGGCACATCTTTCCGTGAACTTTGTGTTGTTTTGCCACATGTTGCTATGTGTTTTGTTGCACGTGCGTACCTTGCAGGCTGGAAGCTGGAACTTAGGGCTGTTGCTTCTTCAAATGTGGGCCTGAGTTTTTGAATTGTAGTCACAATGGTAGATTTAAGCAATTTTGTAGCTGAAATATAACTAGCACAAAATGGTGCTGGTGTGTAAATGCACTGGAAAGACGACTCCATTTGAAGGTTTAATGTTATTTTATAAGTTAATCTGATATTGAGTCCCTTTTATATTTTATTTACATATTCAACTACTAATCCAGAAAAACACCTACGTGCTTGCTTAGTTTGAATTACACAGTTAATCCTATTCCAACAGGATTGGTTAAGTCCAATAGGAATTGTTAAGTACCTATGTAAGGCCGTGATTCACTAAAGTCATAAAGTGTCCAAGTAGTCCTATGAGATTCAGTGAACGAAGCTGAACGAGAATCTCAGTACTTTTTCTGGGTCAAGATTCCGTAAATACAGTCACACTGGGGAGATATGAACCACAAACCTACTTCCAGTATCCTGACATAACACCACTTTGTAACAGTCCTATTTACTCAACGTCCGTTGAATAAGATTATGGACTAAAAAGTCCTTTAGAACTTCTCATTTTTGTGTGAACAACAGACCTTGTAACATGCCTAAAATACCCAAACCTATTTGTTGGAAGTCCCATAGCTGTAACAAAAAATAAACTAACATGCTGTCTACTTTTTACTTGCAAGTTACAAATACATGATGCTGCATGTGATATTTCAATTTGGAATGCAGTAACGTTCAAATATTTTGTTTAGTCTGTCTGTTTGTCCACTTCCTCAGCTGCAAACAGGAATGTGTTCTAGATCTCTGAGGTCTGGTTTCCTAGCTGCTGAAACTGGAGTGAGCTTGTGCTTTGCCTGATATTGATTCCTCCGTATTCCTATGTATTTTAAATCAGAAGACAGGCATTAGATCCCTCCTTAGCCTTCCCTATGGGCCTATGTCCATGCAGAAGGCTGGAGGTTTTTAGATATTTGTTTTCTAGGATCATTAAAATGTAGTCCTATGATTGACAAGGAGTTCCTACTGTGTTTCTGAGATGCGAGCCTAGAATTTGGATATTCCTTATGACTTACTGCAGCTTGGGGGAAGGTACAATGGGCCAGTCTAGGCATGAAGGTCTCAGAGTGATTTTAGTCTCTCGTTGGTGGGTTGTTTAAGTAATTAGTAAGGTGGAAAAGTTAAGTATGCAAATAATTAGAAAATGATTACTATAGTTGATAAACTTTAAGAAGTATAATTAACTTCAAAGTACATAGAGTTAATTGTCTGATGACAATTCAGAACTTCAGAATGAAGTTCAAGACACAAAATGTAATGAAAAGTAGTTGCACCATGAATTAAAGAAAGCCTTAAAAGCACCTTGACATTGAAAAATTTTGTAAAGATCTTAGGGAACAGTAATTCACCTTGTTTAATGGAGTAAGGGGCAAACATCAGTCTTCCAACCTGGTTCAGATCAAGTCAAAGATCACCAAAGTCAAAAGAAAAATTTTATTAGCTAGGAGAGCAGATGAATAGCAAGTTGCAAAGTTTATGTCTCTGTAAATGCTCTATTAAGATAGATTTATGAATGATAGCATTATCGCTTCCTCAGACCATGTCCTGAAAAATGTCTTGGTGTTCCCTATTCCTGATTTTTTCCCTCTTACCTATTCTACATTCTTGTGTTTTCTCTTTTCCTCTTTTGTACCTCTTTTGCTCTTTACAGGCTTTTGCTGATCTCTCTCCTCCTTCCTTACCTTTCCCTTCATACCACAAATTACTTTGTTACCAACCAGAAACTTGTGTGATTATAGGTCTTCCTTTCTGTATGCCATTACATAATCTTACCCAAATTTGTGTTTTCTTGAGACTCTGAATTGGGAAAAAGATGCAATAAGGTTACTCTCTTGCCTCTAAGACTAGCCACCTGTATTTAGTTTTCTTGTTCTGTTTCAGATGACCCATATACGCCAAGAATATGAGACCAAACTGAAAGGTTTGATGCCAGCATCTATGAGACAGGAACTTGAAGACACCATTGTATCTTTAAAATCGCAGGTAAATTTTGATTATTTATCTCCATTTTTTTGGACTGAGTTAAAAACATTTCTTATAGGCAAGAAAGTACAACTGTCTAAAATTTGGCCAAAATACTGAATTGGTCTCAAAAATAAATCATGGCAGCACTCTTATGCTTCTCAGTCATCTTTCACTGGGATTTTTTCCCCCCATTCCCTCATCATGAGAGCTACCATATTAAATCTTTTGAACTCAAGTTTTGCTTCAGTTGCCTGTTGAATGTAGAAAATAATGCTGTATTCAATACAAATCCTTTTCATAACCTTTCCAAGATAGCATACAGTTAACTCTCATCTACATTACTCTGTTTTTCCAGAAGAAATGAAAGGATACATGTAAGAGGTTCACAAGAGAGTGAGAAATCATTTTGTTTTCTTTGCAGCCTATGTAATGAAGCAAATGGGATATTTCTTTAAAGGTAGTAGTCCAAATTACCATTATATTTCTTCCAGGTTTTCCTATATAAAGAGAATAATGTGGATTTAATAGACATCTATAAAGCTTTTTATTTAATATTGCAAAACACAGCTCATCTAGAATAATGGAGAATCAATATTACCTGTATGACATAGACTACAAAACTGGCTAATAGAAATATCAAAATGCCACTGTAAATAGGGAACTATTAATGAATCAGGTGTTTCTAATATGTGATCGCAAAAGAAGTTACTTGACACTGCCCTACTCAATATATTGGGAGCTCAAAGAATACAATGTCATCATCTGAACTTGCAGAGACATGAAGGTATGAGGAAGGGTAAATAACAGTAAATAGGAGTGACCACAGATGTGGAATAATCTGTAGATTATGATAAATTATTCCAAAAAAAACCATTGTGAGTGCTCAAAATGGCCTGATGCAGGACTGTGCATTTAAACATGTTAAGAAGAACTCGGACTCTGTCTTGGGAAGAAGGGAAGAAGCAAGAACAAGATGTGGGAATCCCAGTGGCTTAATAGCTGGCCATGAGCTCTGAGAAAAGCAGCTGAGGACACAGCATGCTGGTTTAAGCTTGATACCAACACACAGGCTAAACAAATTTTCAGGACTGTTTTTAGGCTATTATAGATCTATATACTCTCCATTTTTCTTTTTTATGCAATCTCTCTCTATAGAGAAGGTTTGAATTTAATGTATTTGCTGTTTTTTTGTTGATACTTTTTACAATGCATAGAGTTGTTCTCTAGTGTTTTTGCTATGCATGAGAAATGTCCACTAGCAAAATTTGCCTTGAAAAGAAATAGGAAATTTCCATAAGAGAAAGTTTTGTATTGCCATGTGCTAATAGTGACACAATTTAAATGTTATGGTTATAGACACTCTGCTTTCCATGTCAAGGAGTCTCTAATAGAAGTGATGCTCTTTCTTATTTAAATAGTTGTGGGAAATAAGGAGTTAAGGATCTACGGGGGAAATCTATTTCCAGTTGATAGCAAAAAGCTATTTTTAAAGTGTGGTTGACTGCTAACACTGTCGGGTAGGAAGCATTCCACTGGAGCTAATACAAGGATACCACACCTTTGAACGAGTTAAAAAAAAAATAGACTCTGATATCTACCTGCAGGGCTTCTCTGAGCATCAACAGCATTTCAAAAGAGTAAAAGTAACTACACACACTAAAAACTGGGTGTTATCCCAGAAATGCATAGCTGCTGGCAGTATTTCCAGCAATACACTGTAGTCAAAGGCCATTCACTAAGCAGAGCTCTGCTCTGCAGCACAGGTGTCCTTGGCTTCGAAAATTGTTGAAATTCCTGTTTGCAAACATCAGACAACAAGGGCGCTGGAATCTGTGCACCTGTCAGGGTTATTTATTGTCGGAGGAGGATGAAGCGAATAGGCTGGATAAAAGTGCCAAGCAGTGGTAAAAATAAACAAAAAGGAAAATACTTGATACTTGGGCAAAGTTTTCTGAAACATTACTAAGTATAAAGTGTGCTGCCCAATTGTTTACTCTTAGTGAGCTGTCCACAAGTGTCTGCGCTGTATTAATAAACACTAGTTCTCCTGTGCTTCAAGGACAGGTGAGTATGTCCGTCACAAAAGTGACAGGAACAAAGAACTGTCTTTATATTGGATTTGAGAGTAGAGATTGGGTTCACAAACTGTTACATAATCCATATGTTAGCACAAGTTGAAGTTAAAAACCTACACCCTTAGAGGAGTAGATGGTGTGCAGCTGGATGCGCTGACCGGGGAAGCCACGCTAGCGATGGTCCGTCAAGCACTCTGTTTAGTTCTAGTAAGCAGCCAAGGTGATACTCCGTTTAATGTAGGCAGCACAGACAAAAAAAGGTACCTGTTATGAAATCAGTACAAAATTACTAATCAGGATTTTGTACACTGCTCTCTTGTGGGATTGTTTTTTAGGTAACTATTCTGCAGAAGAGAGCATCTGTCCTACAGGAAGAACTAAATGCCTACCGTACCAGAAGGTACGTGAGTATCTTTGATCAGTTTGTACCATTTCACACCTGTGGATCCCAGTCATTGAAGTTTTACAGCTTAATTAAAATACTCAAATATGGATGCAGTTTTAGAAGATCCTTTTTTTCCAGTAAACAAGCGTCTGAGAATTTTCCCAGTGCTTAGTCAGTACTATGGGAGCAAGATTAGAGAACTCACAGGTGCATTACAAGTCTGGGCTTTGCCTCCGTGCTCATGATGAGGCAGTGGCTCAGTGCACAGCTGCAGCTCTGCGGTGATGCCACCTCCTTTTAAGACAGAAAACAATGATGCAATGCATAATATTCCAGATCACATCTTCAAAGTACCGGATCTTCATGAGCCTGAGCTTTTTTTCAAATGATTACACCCTCCAATATAAATTATGGCAAGTGCTGCAGCAATAAAAAAAACTTGCCATGCCTTTAGAATAAGTGATTCACATGGATGGGTGAGTAAAAGGAAACTTCCTAGTAAAGTCACTCAGTCTTTTTATATTTATACATTTCATTGATGCTTTTATATCTCGCAGGAGGAATTCTGCAAATGATAATATGTCCTTGTAGAAATAATGTAAAAATTTGTAAACATATATATATATATATATGTATATATATATATATATATAAATTTGTAAAAATATTAACAGTGTGAAAGTTGCCTGCAAATACTTATCTTAAAATTTTTGTTAACAACAATTAGCTAAAGCTAATAGGAAGATGAAACTGTAACAGATTCTCATGCCGTAGCCTTTTGCCAGATAAATACAAAGCTTGAACCTGGACTCCAGAACCTCTCCATTAACAGCAGTGTTGTTACCAAGGGATGCATTTTGTCTCAGAGTTCTCTGACTTAGTGCCTTCACAATTAGAAAAATAGATATTTAAGTAATAGTGTGCCATTCAACCAGGCCCAGGGGGTGGGTGACCGAAAGCTGAGCATGGGATGAGTTGCACACGTGTCCCGACGGAGGGGACGGGCCAAGGACAGAGCAAGTGTGGAAGATCCCCAACATCTCTGTTGATGATGCTGCAAAGGTGTGACCTTGCAGACCTGGAGTAGGTTTTGTGCTGCTTCTGTCCAAAGAAAAATTCTCTTAGACCAAATTTTTTCCCAAGACTTGCCCCTGGGCCACGTGTTTCTCTTGAGCATGTGACCTGGGAGCAGCCCACCAGGCCCAACCCTGATATCTGCCTGTTGCATTTTTTTCTAGGAAGAGTAATAGGACATAACTAATGAGACTCTTCATTTTCAGGTAGCTGCTGGAGCTGCTGGATTTCTTCAGTCGTCAAATGGACTGCTTTGAATAGGTTTGAAGATTTGGCTCTTGTAAATTAAAATATAAAGATCAGGGGCTGTTTTGTTAGCACATAAAATGTAATTAAGTTCATGAAAACACGTCCATTACTCATACCAGCACTTTTTTAGTTGTATCTTCCTTCCATTATTTTTTATCATTATCTTATTACAGACTTACACTTTTGATATATTGTGTGTTTGACTCTGTGCTGAGTTTGCTTACTGAAAGAAAAAATTTCCTCTGCTAGTATTTTTGTCATTACTTCCTCGTGCTATTCTATTCACTTTTATACATGAAAAATCACATTTTTATATTATTATTGTCTAAGATATTTTAACATATTTTGACATTGTTTTGTGTCCACATGTTTACATAATATTAAAATATTATTTTGTACTATTTTGTTTTGACATTGTTTTACCGCTTGGGCATTTCACTCACTTGAACAGCTACAGATATGAGAGTTTTGTATGGCTTTTATTTGTTAACTTGGAAAATATTTGATGCTGTATTTCAGGGAGAAATCTTGTAGTGAGAATGAAAGCACCATAATGACAATTGCAGCCACCGTTTCCAGTTAAGAGCGTATAAATCTACCAGTCGGGTTATATGCAGCAGTCACAGGAAAGAGTCCTTCGTCATTTACTGATAACGCAGTTATGTGTGTTACTGGAAAAGAGTCAGAACTGATACGGCCATGGTTCTGCACGCGCTCACGCACATGTGCACAAACTCTCTTGACGTGAACAATCCTAAGCAGATTCTAAGCAGATTCCTAACGTTTTGCAGACGACGAGGTACAAAAAAACCATTGAAAGCTGAAGGACCTGGATGGGGCATGTTCCTCTTAGCTCCTGTTGCCTCGCAGGCCTGAGGCTGACTTGTCTCTTGGCCGTCCACGAACAGGAGTGTTCGTTCGTGCTTTTGTAATCTGTACGTTTAGGTAGGCAGAACACAAGAATAGCTTTTTTCTCCTAAGCACCGTCCTGACGGCCGCGCTCATATCGCGGCACGGTTAACGGCCTGAGCGCTTGAGAGGGGGCCACGAATTTTGCGTCTTCGGCATCCGGCTGCAGCACCGACGGCAGGAGCGACGCCACGAGGACCGCCGTGTGTCCGTCCGGGGGGCCACGCTCCTGCCCCAGCGGGACCTGGGAGGACAGGCGTGCTGCCGGGGGTGAGTACCAGCGCCCGCTCGAGGGGCAGGGTGGCCCCCGCGGCTCCGGGCGCCAGTCGCACTCCGGGCACCCGCTCGGCGCGAACACCGTGCCGGGAGCTCTGGGACGAGCTGGGTTCGATCCCCCCGCAGCTCCGGGCGGCTGCAGGAGGACGCTCCGTGCCAAACAGCGTGCTCCAGCTTCTCTCCGCGAGTCGTGTGTCCTCAGTCTGGCCTGGGCCTGGGCAGGTTTCCCACCTTCCTTGGATCAACAAGTGACTCTTCTAATTATAGATAAGGGTTTGTCGCAGCTCTGATAAGCAAGGAGGTGCTGCAGCAGGTGCCACAAAGCCTTGCCTGGGGCACCAAGGAGTTGTAGGAGGAGGAATTTGTTAGGATACGTTTGGTTAATTGTAGGCAGTAAAATTAAATATATTTGCTCAGAGAGGTGCACAGCAACAGTGGTTCAGATCTTCAGAAGAAGCACGAAGAGCACACCGAGTTGCAGGTGCTGCGCGCTGTGATTTACCTGGCAGACATTGCCATGCGTCTAAGTGACAGACGTTGCTGCCGTGAAATCTGTCTTCTCGTGTACAAATGAAATAAGGCGTTTCTGATTCTTGCGTTCTGCTGACGTTTCTGCATGCTGTCCTGCTGGTTTTAGGGCTTTTGAAAGGGATGGTGGGGGGTGTACATCCAAAAACTAGCCCACACAGCCTCTTCTGGACGCAGCTTCTCAAGTAGACTTGTTGAATTCGGGCTCGAATTTCATTTGGTTTGATCGAAGTGGGTTGCTGATGCCGCTGATGATCAAAAGGCAGATTGAGAAAAGTGGATCTTTGCCAGTCTGGGAATTTTAAAAGCCGGGAAGCTCTCTCCAATATTAAATACAGCATGAGGCCCATTTTGAAGGCTCTATTAACCTGATAAAATAAATTCTTGATTCATCGGGGGGTGATATTTGTATTGGTTTTTAACATTTCTTTGATCAGTCCTTGTAACGAGTGGGAGTTCAAGTCTTAATTGCAAGGTTAGAAGTGTTTTCGTGTATGTAACTTGCTCCCTACCTCTGCTCTCCCTTGCTGGGTAGAGAATTGTTGGCTCCCAGTAGTTGCTTTCACGGCCTATAAAGCAAGCGCTAGCAAAACTGGCTTGAATATGGTTAGAGCTGTGTATGTGTGCTCTTGTATAACATTATTTTACTGATATTTTTGCTATGTGAAAGATGCTTGTTCAACTCTGTGTAAAGCACACAAGAAAGAGGAATCATGACATAACATTTTTCACCAGTATCAAAGGAAGTTACCCTTATCAAGGTGAAACTTGGTTTCACTGCCACTCACAGTTCTTGTGTTACATGTAACAAACGCTTATTTCTCTGGCAGTCGGAAGAAAAAGGATCCAACCTCCCTGCTTCTTCCAGCCCTTCGCTTTGTGCTGCAACAGTGCTTTAATTGTAGTGGTGGTGGGGGCGGCACGGCGGCTGCTCCTGTTACTTGCCACTACCTCTGCAACTGAGGCTTCACCCCGAGAGAGGGTTTTGCTGCACAGAAAAGGTTTTATTGCAACCAGAAGAAAATATTTGCAATCGCTATAATATTCTATAGTGTCAAACATTTATTGAATTTTCAGAAAAACGTACAGAGCTTTGATTCTAATGACAAGCAGGCTTGACAGCAAGTGTATATGGGATCTGATTTTTTTTTAATTATCCTATTGTGCTGCAAGTCCTTCCCAAATCACAAAATATACTGGAGGCACCGCACAGTACTAAATAATACTTGCTCTTACTCTGCAGATACAAAGGAAAAGTAAGACATCAGATATTGTATGAAAAACTTTCAGAACACAAGGTCATTTTAATTCAGACTTTTTTTTCAAGGAACTATCTTTTCTCAGCTTTGATATTTTGCTTAGAAAGGTCATTTCTTTTAAGCCTTTGTCATTAAAGAAGGCTTGTTCTTTAAAGTGCATTATCAAAGATTGCAGAAATTGCAAGTTACTGAAACTAAAATGCATGATCAATTTTAAGTCTGCCAACTAAAGCCCACTTAAAATTAGATGTGCTCTTGTGCTGGTGGCTTCTTTGATAAAGCCAGTAGAAGATATGCAGTTGGTCGACTCAAACCAAGAAAGGAGGATAATTAAATAAAACTTTTCCTCCCCAAATTAGAAATTATTTTTGTGGAAAAGCATTGAAAGAACTAAATAATGATCTGATCCTGCAAAATCTGTCTTGTGAGAAAGAAAGAGAGTGAGTGAGTGAGAGAGAGAGAGTGTGTGGGTTGTGTTTGGGAACATTTTGTAACACTTTTTCATAGCAATTATGCAGCTCTCTTTCATGTTATTTGAGATCTTTGTAAAAATGTAAGTCAAGCCCCTGGCCAAAATATTGTTTATCTATCATTTGCTACCGTGATCTCTCCTTCAGAGACAAACACTTGAACAGAAAGAAAATGAAGAGCTTGTACAGTGCTCTGCGATTCATGTGTGGAGCACCTTCCTTATTTCTGCTCATGCAGGCTTTGTGCCATAAACCTGTACCGCTGGTTACTGGCGGTGAAGTGCTTTCCTTGCTTCCAGGGGTCATTTGGAGAAGAGATGCTTTCTTTCCTTTCCTGATGGCTTTCCTCGTGCTGTTGCTAGCAACGTTGAACTTCAAATTTCATTTTAACCAAAATCTTTGGTGTAAGTGAAGAGAAGCTGAAGTGGAGAGAAGAGCTGGCAGAAAGCCTCTGCTCTTCCTATGTACAACCATTATCATACCAGTCTCCACCAGTGCCACTGATGCAGTGCTGGGCACATCCTGATCACTGCTAGTGGCCCGAAAGGCGCGCTGCCCAGCTCTTATCACTGCTGCTCGGCTGGAAACCATCAGGAACTAAGCCAACGGAGGAAGGGATTTGTTCACCGCCAGCACTAGCGCCTTCTTTAGAGAAACCCAAGAAGCTGAGGGGCTTGGTGCAGCTCAGGCATCGCTCAGCTCCCTGTGCCTCAGAATTGCACTGCTGGTTGTCCTGGTGTTTGGGTTCTCACAAGCCAGCGTACGGCTAATATGAAAGGCGGTATTTGCAGAAGAGCCTTGGAAAGGTGGGTATCCAGGGTTTAGAGCTGAGATCTCCTCTGAGAATCTCTCTCTAAAGCAAGTTTATGTGCAGAGCTGGGGCCCGTCTGTAACTCAGCTTTTTTTTTTTTTTTTTTTTTCCCCCACATGCTCCAGAAACCTGTAGCTCGGTGGGAAAGGAGACGCATGCATTATAAGTGTCAGCATGTGCATCAAACTTAGTATTTAGGACTGAAAACAGGCAAATATGTGCGTGTGCTTGTAGAAAGAGTGAAGTAAAGGGATACTTTTATCTCATCTTGGCAGCTGAGTTAGGACACGGTGCTTCCACATTAATAATGTCCATTCAGCAGATCTGTGCTCAAGGGGTTTTGCACCTCTCCCAAGTCCAGCCTCATAGCAAGGTTTAATAACAGTCAGATCTAGCCACCCTTTCAAAAGAAGGCCTAATTCTGTGGTTGTCTTGCTCAAGTCAAAGTAACGCGGCAGTTAACTTCGTCTAATTGTGCCCAGAGAAGGGCCTCAAGGACTTTAATGAAAGTCTGGCCCTTGCGTCCGTAAGAAGTCCCTCAGTCAGCCTGATGCTGTGCGGAGGCACTACATAACGCTGTCTTTGTCCCTCCACCGAGGACCAGTGCAGTGGTGGCTAGAGCTCCTGGAGGGAGCAAGATGTGCTTAATGAGATTTAGTTAATTTATCCGTTAAAAAGAAAAAGACAAGGAGTTTTGAAGAACAGAGGCTGTTAAAGTAATCCCTACTCTTTCTTTTGGACGATTACTTTTTCTTGCCTCTCCACCACTCGTTTAACAGTGTGGTTATATTATTGTAATAATATAACGACATGTTATACGCAAGGGTATCCTAGGTATGTGCTAACACACATGATGAGCATCTCCATGCGTTGGGGTACCCAGGAGCCTCCAGTGAGGCAGACACCGGGTACTGCAGTTCCAGTGACATGGCTAGGCAGTTTAGGGAGTTTGTGTCTTTCTGGAGCAAGTATTTTTAGAAAGGAATTGCTTAGAAACTGCTCTTTCTCTTTAAATTCAAGCCCTACCTAAAGCTCTGTAAATGTTTATACAGTCAAGCTCTCATTCTGTGTCTAAGGGTGATGGAAAAACAGGCCTAAGAAAGCGAGCGACTCCATATGGCTCTCATGAAGAGTCGGAGCCCAATTGCTTGCGAGGCTGCGTTTAATTGTGCTCAGGAATGATGTTACGTCTTCCGAGACTTATCGACACTTGCTTGTCATCTTCATGTTTGTTCATCGCTCTTGGATGAGGTCATTGGCTGACTGACTAATTTCAGGATAGATCTGAATCTGAAAAGAAAACTCTGAATGAAAACTCTGATTTTAATCAGTTCTTCCTCCTGTCTCTCTCATCTTCCCTGGGCTGCAGAAGATGAGCTGTTGCTTTTGGAGGGCGCCTTTGGAGGAAATGCAGCCAGTGCTGCGTTTGGGGGACAGGGGCTGACCCTGGGAGACAGCGCTGTGCTGTACCGCACCGTGATGCCCGTGCTACACGGTGTAAACCACTACTGACGGTGTTGCCAGGCTTTCTTTGGAAGATGCAGCGAAGCTAATGTTTGTAGAGCTCGGCTGGATGAAACCTCGAAGTGCCGACTCAGCAGCGTACGTAGTGGATGCTCCCAGTCCGTAGAGGATATCTCAAATGCTTTGTGCAGTATTTCCACTGGAGCTCACTGACAACATGAAAGCAGTTGTTGAGCCCACAGAGCCTTTCCCAGCTCGTGCCAGCCCGCCACCCCTCCTGGAAAGGTGTGGGTGCTTTTACCCGTTTGCTTTCTTCAAGAGAAATTCAGAGCTGAAATAGCAAAGCAGAAGGGACTGGGGGAAGATGCCGAGATAAAATGGAGCGAGAAAACGTGAATTGCATTTCTTTAGTCTTCTGCTTGATCAGTAATTTTAGCCTACTGCATAAGATTCATGTATCTATCAGGGTGCCTGCCTTGGACTCGGAGAAACCTATCTTCAGCTTGCTGTCCTGCTGCAAAGCTCATAACGCTGGCTATAACACAAAACTCCTAAGGCATTCAGATACCTGAAACATTATTTTCATAAATTCCAGACTGGCACCATATGAAATTTAAACACCTCTCAGCTGTAAATGTGTTAAAACTAACACCTGTAGCTGCATATTGCAGCAAAATGCCCCTTTAGGACGGCCGGAGCCCCGGGAAGGGCAGGTCTCCCGAACCCTTCTTTATGGAGGGCATGGGGTAGTTGCAGCCCCGCAAACCTGGTTAGCCTCGAGTTAGCCACTGGGCCTCCAAACTTCACTGAGGGCATAGGTCTCCAGCAGACCAAACATTTAAAGGCTGCATTTACTGTTAATTACTGCTCCAAATATATCTACCTGTTAGAGCCGAAATTGTGAATGCAGAGGGGATGCACAGGCCTCCATAGTCTGAAAGATTTTTTTTTTTAACACTTTTATAAGAAGTAGCATGGGTACCACAGTTAAAAGCACTTATGGAAACAATTCTAGTCCTAAAATGAGGTGTGTGAATTTATCCACACTCCATACATATTTCAAATCTAAGTGGAAATAACACAAAATCATGTGCTTTGCACTAGGAATTGGAAAAACATCTTCTGTTTATTAGATATTAGGTTAGTAAAGGCAATTTGCTCTGACAGAGCAAAATCACTCACCAGACTGTAATTCTTCTTAAAGTCTGTGTGGGGGAAACCTACCACCGATGCAGAGACAAGGAGTCCTGCAGAGCTAATGATTTAATGGGAAACTGAAGTTGCCAAAATATTAGATGAAAAGCTCCACCCAGATTTCAAGGTAACGAGGTGATAAAACCATCAACAAAGGGGATGCGATGCTGGCTCCAGAAGAGAGATACTAGCTCATTAGCGGGTAATTCTCTCCCTTTTCTTGAAATCCTGTTTTTTAAAGTGCATGTTGCAAGGCTGCGAGCTCCTGGGAAGGTGGACTGCTTCTGGTACAGCCTGGTGCTGCTGTCGGTAGCTTTGTGAAACCCCCAAAAAAAGTGATTTTGAAGTTTCAGCCTTTCTTCTGGTTGTGGAGTAGCAAAAACACCTGGAGAAACCAAATGAAGCCACCACATTTTCTAATGTAGGATTCTCACCTTAGCAGAGAGGAGTGCAAAGATGTTTCTAATGCAACCATCTTATGGCTAAAGGGATCCAGTTTTGTCACAGTATTTGCTGTCCTCTTGTTTAAACTTTTCCTGCCTTTACAACTGCAAAGCTGGGCCTAATCCAAACCCTTTAAACTTAAGGAGAAACTTGCAGTAGATTGAGGTTGGCTCTGGATCAAGCCCTGCACGTCAGCTCGTTCTGGAGGACCACCTAGGTCACTGCCAGCTCCCACTCCTTGATGGTTATAGCAAGCAGGGGATGTAGCAGCTGCTCTGCTTAGGAAATCCAGTGCCTGCTGGGAGCAGGGGGCTAGTGGAGTCACCTGAGATTTCCAGACATGGCCGGGGAGCCCGCGTGGCGCAGGTTCTCGGACTGCAGAGCTGGGATAGTTTTCCACTCTGCTCCTGTGCGCTCTCGCTCACTGCTCTTTGGGTTTCTCTTCTCGTGGTACATGGAAAATCTTACCTTATGAAAGAGTTAAATACTCAGTGTGTGGGGTGAACACGTCCTTCAGATACAGAAGCATGGGGACCCGTTTTGCTGCCCTGGGCACGCAGAAAGGCTGCCCATTAGCGGCTCCATCAAAGCAAGTAACGAGAAAGACCTGCCATGAAATCACACACAGCAAGTCCTCCCCGGCCTGCTGTCTGCCTGGTCAGTCCCGTTCCTCGCCCTGGTGTAACAGAACCAGGGCTGCAGCTGGTCCCAGCGCACCTTGCCGGCGCTGAAGCAGTTAGCGTAGAGAAAGGGGAGTTGCAGCTCCCGCCGTCTCGGGCGCAGCGGCAGGTGTGGGACGTCTGCGTTTCCCCCGGTGCCACCACCCTGGGACCGACAGTCCTTTCGGCGGCGGCGGCAAAAGCCCGGAGCAGCCGGCTGGAGGAGCGCCTCTTGGCAGCCCCGTTCCCACAATTTGCGGCTTCCACAACCTGTGCAGAGGCTCTGGGGACACCTTAATGCTTCTTTTCAGACCATCAGCATGGCTCTTCCTGCAGGCCTCTAAAGGTATCACAAACCATTCCATTAGCTGGTTATTTTACAGTTTAAAATATAAATACTGGGTTCAGTGAATAAAAAGAAGATACCTGGGCACCTGCAGGCCGGCTCTAGTTGCAGTGACGGTGGCGGGGCTGCAGCCCACACCCTGCCGCAGCACGGCCGAGTGCTTGCACATTAGAGGCCAAAAGTAGCAGGACAAACTAGTCAGCTCCCAACGGGGCACTTCCCACCTGAACCTTTGGCCCTAATTCAATAAGGAACATGTGCAAATACTTAACCTTAAGCCTGTGCTTAAGCCCAGGCCCATCTACATGATTAAGCGCTCTGACGAATAGGAACCTTTTGGGGGTTTCAAAGCTACATCCAGATTCAATGGCTGGCTGCTGCCTCTAGCACAGATTAAGCCTGAGGGTGGTTTATGCCCTCAAAACATCTTCCTCAAAGTTGAGGAAATCCTTCTCTAAATAACAGTGTTCTTCCTATCTGCACCTCCTTCCTGCCTGAAAACTCCTCTACTGCCGACTGGCCGCAGGAAGGCTCACGTGAACATCTGGGCTGCCCAGGATGGCTGAAGGTTGTCTTCTGCAGTAGGTCAGGGGAATTTACACGGAATAGTAGTTTCTCATGGGATGGACTTACGCTTTGGTAGTATGTTGTTGTAGCCCTGTGCTTTGCTTTTAGCTTCTCAGGAGCTCCTTTGCAGGGGAAGTGGAGCTTTTTAGCCTAGAATATGTGTATTTTTGACAATTAAACCCCTAGACAAAGGGGATGGTAGCGGCTTGGTGGAGGAGACACTGAAGGCCGCCTGCCTCCGAGCACAGTTATTACAGGCGGCACTGCAGTTTTGGCCAGATAGTCCCCATAAGGAACGGGGTAAGAAATGCCAAGCTTAGGCTGAAATCTTATTTTGAAATTCATGTGCCTGCTGGGAGCCTTCGGGCTGATATGTGCAGAGCTGCACGGATCTGCAGAGCTTTGTTCCACTTTTTTTGTGGCGGTCGTCTCTGAGTAAATCCACACGTGTTCACGGGCGTGCTAAGCTGTGAAATAGCTGTGTGGGGGCTAGAAACTTGTATTTAGAGATTTAAGACCAAAAGGGGCACAGTAATGGCCTAAGGACACCATTCCTAGAACTTCCCTGAGTTAATTTTCTGCTTCAAATCTACTGGGTTTGTTTGAAATAGAACGTTTCTTAAAAAAACAAAAAACAAACAAAAACCCTACTTAGAAAAATAAATTCTACTTCGGTATTACCAGAATTCTCCTTTACATTCCTACTGACTGTGATCAGATTCTCTATGATGAAACTTTTTGTTTGATAAGCAGAACAGAACAAGCTCCTTCAGTCTCTCACAACAGGTTGTAAATTCCTACCTTTTAGTCATTTCCATTTTTTTTTCTAAAAATCTCATGAAAAATAACTTCAGGTTCATTTGTTAGGACAGTATTAAATAGACTGGCATTAATTATAATGCATTCTTTTAATTCCTTACGTATTGAATATCAGTCTGTCTTTCATCTCTGGGAGATAAACTGAAGTCCTAGGTCAGTAATAACGTGGAACGTGTCACGTTTCTTTAAAAATTGACAAAACTCAACTCTCTTCCATGGTCCTCCAGACCCCCTGACCAGGACGCTCTACCAAGTACGACACTGCATGGCCAACGTCTCAAAAAGTCAAAGTGGCTTTGCTGATATTAATATATTTTACCCTAGGATTTTTAATTGCTTAATATATTCTTCTGTTATCTTTTGCGATAGGAAGTTTTTGTCTTCATTTTGATAGATTATCAGGCTTCCCCCCAAATACAGAATAGAAATACTAGGTTAACATGTTCGACTTCTCACCGTTACTCTGTTTTGAAAAGATAGAAGCTGTAAGGGAAAGGAAGTTCGGAGCACGTGGCTTCACCCTGCAATGCCATTTCCACGTGCTGCAGCGCGACGGCAGCACCACCCGTGCGGCTCCAGCGCATCTGGGGACCAATCCTGCCCACCCCGAATCCCTCGGCAAGCTCAGAGGCTGCCGGCTGACTCCCCCCGGCCAGGTTTCCAACCCACGGCTGGCAAAATCGCTCCCGCTTTGGTGCAGCGAAGGCTTTCGCCTGGTGCGATCCCAGCACCGGGGTCCTTCAGCCTTGAGCACAAACCTCCTTGGTGCTGGGGCAGGACAAGCGCTAACCAGGCCCTTTCCAGCAAGAAGCATGGTGACTTGCAACTTATCTATTTATCTGTTTATTTCCCAATCTCCGCTCCAGGTCCCCAGGGTTGAGGGTCGGGCGCGAGTGGTCGGGATGGCCCGGGCGGGCGCGCGGGGCCGGCGCGGTTCTCCCGCGGGCAGGAGCTGCAAGGTGGGCTGCACTCCTGCTCTGGCCCCGCATCTCTTAGGAGGTTTTTCACTTTTGGAGGAGGATGTCGCCCACTGAGCTATTCATAGGAGTTAAATGAGAAAAGGGGTTAATAAAATACATGCTGGAAAAAAGAAAATAAGATTAGAGGGACTGATGTTTTGGCTGTGAGGCCTTCTGTGGGCTGTGGAGGTGGGAGGGGAAAGGAACAAGATTATTATTTTCTTTTCTCTAGCTCAAAGAACTTCATGGCTAGAATGGCACCACTAATCCAATTTTCTTTTTAATAAGTTTTTATCACCACCTTTTCTTTATTTTCCCCCCTCCCCTCTCTTCTCCTTCCCCCAGTCTCTGCCCTGCCGTATCGTTAGCTGCGTTCTTAAAATTGAGTTTCAGCTCTTTGGTGCCTGGGGACCGCGGAAGCGTTAGCAAGGGCCACGTGCAAGTACAGAGACCCCCTGAAAGTCTGTACGCGTGTCTGCCTCTCGCTCGCGTACGGGCGCTCAAACCGCGCGAACCTGCGGAGTGGCCACGTTTTGGGGCACCTGGTTTCTCTCGCCAACCCCAGGAAAGTAACTTTTACAGCGAGTTTAGCACTGCTTGGCAGAGGATCAGACAGCAGCTCCCCGGAAAGCAAACAGCCGGCTTTCCGAGGGAGTAAATATTTCGCAACGTGTTACTTCAGTGTTATTTATTAGGAACATATTTTCCCTTTTATCCAGGGATTTGCCGGCTCTTCGGAGTCTCCAAGCCTCACCACAGCCTTGCTGTGCCTTTCCTCTCCCCCATCCCTGCTGCAGGAGAAGTCAGCCGTCCTTCCAGCGTGCCCGGGGGTTTATCCTGTCCCTGTTTTCCTGCCCGATTTTTCCCGGAGCCTGGGATTACCCGCTGCCCTTTGGAGGACAGGGACACCCAAGAAGGGCCATTTAGTTCAAGCGTTTTGCCAGAGCGGCAGCGTCTTGCATCAGAGCAGGAGCAGGCCGAAACAGGGACGGTCCGATGGGTGCGCAGATGACACACAAATAAAGACTGAGGGAACCTGACTGATCCCCGTTAGCCTCTCTGGCTGGCTCCGGGGCCGTGAGAAGCCTCGTGCGGGAGCTGGCAGCGAGGAGGCGCAGGCTTTCCCGGAGAGGGAGGAGCAGCTTCCCCATGAAAGCAGAGGGATGAGGCTCCCAAGATGGGAATTTTGCACTTGGGTCAGGGAATTGCCAGTTGCAGCCTCTAATTTTGGACCTCAAACTTCAGAAGTGCTCACAGTAAACCAGAAAGCCTGCTACGACATAGAAAATGTGATGAGCCTGGGAGGAGGTGAGGAGCAGTGAGGCTGCTTGGGAAGAGGCAGAAGAGGCCAGAATCACCTAAGAGCGGTGACTTTTTTGTATTGGTACTGAAACTCCATTTGGAAACACGCGGTTCCCAACCCAGGAGAGGTGCCTGCTCCCTCACTGCTGGTCTTGGGGCCATGGGGGAGCAGAAACGCTGGAGCAGAAGTAAAGGCAGCAAGGAACATCACTGATATCTCTGGGAATTTCCTCCTGCAAAACGGAGAAGGAAGCAAGGCGAGGTGCAGCTCTGCCTTGGGAGCAAAGACCTGGGAGGGAGCTTGAAGGTCTTTCCTTCTTCTTTCATTACTTTCTTGGGTTGCCTGTGTCTTGTCAGAGTATTCAGGTGTTGGTAATTGGCCAAACACCAGAGCAGCTGGAGCCAGGCTGAGCGTGGCTCAAACCCAGGTGTCTGCTCAAACCCATGGCCAACGTAGCCTGCATGGCCTCACTGCCTCTTGTCAGGAGTTTGCTTAGCTTTTAATTAGGGTAGAAGTCCTCTTGGGCCTTCTGGGTTTGTGCATGAAAGGACTGTGAAGGTAGAGGAGCAATTACCCATGGTGGTTCTCCAGGGTTGGTGCAAGAGGAAGCCATCTCGGGGTGTTCCCATTCATTCCTAATGCTGCTTGGCATTTGCCTTCACTAGAAAATCAGACTGTGTTAGAACATGACTTTGCTTCAGCATATTAATTATGGGGATGATTAAGATAGGTCAGCAGTTAAGTGTAGGCAGGCACAGTCATGTTTTGCACGATGTCAGAGGATCAGATTTAATCCTGTGATTCCAGTAAGATTGACTTAGGACCAGATCGAATAATTATGACCAACTGATTTTTTTTAATCAAATTAATATTTTGGTGGAAAAATTGAGCTTTCTATGGAGCAAGAGTTCCAAATTCCTGCATTTATTTTCCTCATTGCAAAGTTGAAGCTCTAAGCTAAGCACTTTTGTGGGAGATGCAGTTCAAGCAGAGAGCCTGGCTTAGGGAAGAGAGTGGAGCATGAGATGCAGAGACTACAGCTCCTGTTAGAGGCTATGTTGTATTGCAATTAGGAAAAAGTATATAATTTGGTTGCAATGTTGTGTTTCAGGACTTTTTTTTTTAAAAAAAAGTAAGCTTCATTTTCTGTGGAAATCCCTTCTTGCCACTCATTTTTCAACTGACTTGAAGCACAAATTAAGACTGAACATCTCTGCTTCTCTGTGCAGACCAGCAGGACGTTTAACCAGCGAACACCCATGGGCCAGCTTGTGCCCAAGCACCACCGCGTAGCCCTGCAACTCGCCCCCGCCCTCGGCGGGGATCTCCGGGGCATTGGAGCCCCGCGCGCCCGGGAGCCTCCAACCGGCCCCTCTGCCACGCTCATGGAGGCCACGCTCCCACCTGATTTTTATTTTTTTTTTCTTTTTTTTTCCCCCCAGAGGGGCTCTCTGGAGCCTTCTGCCCTGCAGAGCCGCCCCGGAGCTTGCGCAGTCTCACTCCTTCGCATCCCACGGAGGTTGTCGTTAGCGTTTCTCAAGCCGCGAACCCTTATTAGTGACGATGGGGACGAGTGGGCGCTTTGAATGAACGTGGAACCCAGCCAGGAAAAGTTCCTCTCCTGGAAAAAATATAATGAAAGCAATAATGGCTTTCATGGAGCTCCTTGAGCAACGCCTGCCCGGGACAATCGGTGTCTTTAGGCTACCTTAATTACGAAACAGCGTTCCCAGCCTGAGGCTTCGCGGCCTCCCTGCCTTTACTCTCTTGAGCAACATTTTGCTGCTATTGTCCTGAACCCATTTCCCATTAAGGTAAGCGCCTCAGCAAGTTATGTGAAAGGTCTGCTTGTTTTCTAGTAGATTTGCACCGATTTATCGTATTGTCTGCTTTTTTTTTTTTTTTTTTAATCAATATCTCAAAGCCTAAAACTGGGATTATCTGAAGGATTATGGGAGAATTAGGCAACCGAAGCCAATCTATTTGTACTGTGATTTAGCCAAGCGAATTTGGGGAGGTGGAGATTTCGCTCCACGTTCAGACGGCTTCAGGTCCACCTCTCTCCTGGTACCTCCTCAGCATCTCCGAGACCTTTCAAAAGGTGCTAGAAAAGGAGCTGGAAAGAGGCAGAGGTGGCCCTGAGACACAGAACTGCCACCGTGCCTTGGAAAATCTCCGCTGGACCCTCTTAGGCACTCAAAAATGCCACTAGAAGTTATCATCAATTTTGATAATTAAGCCCTGATTTACCCTTAGAGTAACAATAATTGTCAACGTGTTTCCAACCCAAGTGCCTTAAAACAGAGACGCGGATCGCAGCGGCTCAGATCGGAGTGGGCGGCTCGCGGCCTGTGCCAAGCCGCCTGCTCGGAGCGGCTGAGAATTGTAATAATAAATGTGTATATATTGGGCACAGGTGTTACAACGATTTTCCTCTGACGGAGCAAAAGCAGAGGTTGTCCCCGTGCTCTCCCAGCCCCACCTCAAATTGCTCAAATTGCTTTTGCTTTATTTTCACCAGTGATTTGGAAACTTCCGGGGCTCTTCCCCCTCCTCTGCCTTTTATTCCCTTTCTTCCCATCTTTTTTCTTTCTTTCCTTTTCCAACAGATCATATCGCAGAGCGCAGGGTCCCTCGCAGCCCCTCCAAGCCCCCAGCCAGCCGTTAAGGGAATGTTCACACCTATTTTCCTGCCTTGTCTCCCCTTTATTCTTATGAAGCTCTCATTGATTATTGCCCTGAAATTCCTCAGTCCGGTCATAGATAAAAGGATAACCACTTCAAAGCGAAGTGTTAAGAGTTTAACCTCAAGCTAAAAGAGTGGACAACAAGGTAATTGAGGGTAATAACTGATCACAGACCTACTTTCAAAGGCACATGCAAGCCTCACTTTCAGATGGCTTTAATTTTATTAACATTTGTAGCAGCTCTAGATGCTTTTGAATCATTACAAACTTCAAAGCTTGAAGGTAACACTCCAAATGGAGAACCTGACACCAGTTTTTTTGTTCAGACCCACATCATATTGATAGGCTCTGTTGCAAGCATGTAACGTCTCTTCTCAAACTCTAAAAACCTAGATGAAAAAAATATTGCCAATAGAGAAGATCAAAGCCTGAAACGTCTTTTGAATAATCCAAAAGAAGTCAAAACAGAAAACAACATGGAAAAAAAAAGTACCTAGATTATTCCAACTATCTTTATCCATATTTAAACTTTTCTACTGAGGTAGATAATTCTCCTGGAGTTTTAGCACTGTTTGGCTAATCATTCGCTGCTCTTGGGGCATTTGGAGCTGGCCTTTTCGCTCTCCTTGTAAAAGACATTTAAAACTTGGGCTGGCCTAAGAATTTGGAAATAGCATCTAGAGGAGCAGCCCTGCCTCGGCTGGGAGGTGAGCCACGCGAGGTAGGCGCAAGGAAGCACGTTTCTAAACGGAGACCGTATGGGGCGGCAACAAAATATCTATATATAAAGAGAAAAAAAAAAAAAAACAGAGAATCCTCCCATCTCTAACCTGTTATTTACAGGAAAAAAGAGTCGTCTGTAGAAGTTGAGGCATTTTTGCAGGTGGACTTGGTGTCGGTGTGCCCATGCCGGAGGGGGAGGTGGCTGCGGTGGCCCCGGCTGCACGGGGTGTCGGGTCCGGCATCGCTCCTCGGGCGCCTCCTCGCTTGCGCCCGCGCGGCTGTGCACGGGCTGAATCAGCCCGAGGAACTGATCCGGGTTAAAAATAGCCTTTTGCTTTGTCTATTTTTTTTTTTGATGGGGGGGGGTTATTTTTAACCGGGTGCATTCCCTGATCTAATGCTGCAGGCATCCGCCAGGAAGGGGGTGGCCCGGGGAACAGGCAGTGGCTGCTGCCGCCGAAACGCGGCCCAGCCACCCGCTCTGGAGGGGCCGCAGCCGCCTGGGGCCGGCGGCGCGGCTCCTTGCAGCTCGAGGAGGTCGGGGAAGACCTTCCGAGGTGCTGCAGCCTCACTGAGGTCAGCAGCAGTTTAAAATATATATATAGGTTTTTTCCTACTGGTTGATACTGGTGTCACCTGAACCCTCCGTGGGCTGGAAGCGCGGTGGCTTTATTAGACTTGTCGGAGCGAAGGGCTCGGTGCTGGGTGACCTGGGACCCGGCCCGTGGGGTTTTACCCAGGGCCCCGCGTTACAGATAGCTGCTTTCCGGGGTGTCTGCGGCCAGGTGCATCGCGTGCGGGTCTCGTTATCTGTGCTCAGCTCAACAGCAGATGTGAACGCGTGTAAGCTGGTGCAAACACACTCGAGGTATACTTTCAAATACCTCGAGTAGCTTGGTTTTCGGCTTGCACTGGCGTTACGTTCTGTACGAACTGGAACCAGTTTACCGTGAGCAGCTCCCCGGGTTCTCGCATTAGGTGCCAGCTTGCGCGATGACAGGACCGCAGCATATCGGCTGAATCTGCGGAATTTGCGTTGTCTAAAGCTCTGTCCGGAATCATAAGCGGTTATTTTAGCATTTCTGTTGTGCCTTTAACGAGCCTATTATCAGTTGCACAGATGGGGTGGATGAATGGGCCCCAGCGCTAAAACACACGTTACAAACGCCCCAGGCTCGCCCTGGCTTGCAGACCTAGATCTGCGCGAAACGTGTTCGGCAGCCGCGGCGGCCGTAGCGCGGGTTTCCCGGCCTGAGCGCAGCGCGGGAGCGCGAGGGTTTCCCCAGAGCCGGCTGCCGGCGCGGGTCACTCGAACGGAAGAGACGTTTCATGGCATTGCTCTCTTGTAACGTAAGCCCAAAGACCAAACATATGGGGCGTAAGTGGCACGTGCGTGGGGGGCCTGGGTCTTCCCTGTTGTTGCAAAGTTGCATTTCCATAATGCCATTTCCAAGCAGAACTTCTCATGCATGAGTAAGGTCTCCTTTCAGTTTGCAAGGGACTCGCGTGCCTCGTGCGGAAACTCTCGCTTACGTTAATGAGAGTTACATATTCAGACAGATGAAAACAGACCCATAAATGGATCACTACGAAAGTCCTCAGAACCATTCTTCTTGTAGATTTGCAACGCTGCAGCACTGTAGTTGTCCTGTGATCCTCATGACCCGTCTGCGCGTCACCTCTATGAGGATTTCAGCTCTTGCTGCTTGCTAGGAGCTTATGGAAGTTCCCCCAGGCAGAAACATTCATTTTTGCAAAGTAAACTTATCTTGAGAAACAGCAGCTGGGTCTTTGGAGATCACAGCAACCTTCTGCTCCCCTCAGTGCGTCCTGCCATGGCCATTACCCACGGAGCCACGGCTGCCGAGCTGATCTGCGTGTTTCATGAGAAGACTTTGCAGGGGGGTGTGGGGTGTGTGGGAGGACTGTGTTGGCTTTTTCCAGTGTAAGAATAGCATGCTAGGAACTACTTTGGTGTCCACAGGCCCCTCTTGGGAAGGGGACCCTCATGCAACCCCTTCCCGTGAACCAGAAGGGCTCTTGGAGGAGCATTTGCAAGGTTGGAGGGGAGGATTCTGTCAAACAGCGGCAACTCCTAAGATCCATAGATTTTGTTCCAAAGAGCTTCTTCTCCAGGCTCATCCAGACAGACATAGGTGCTAAAAAAATTGCGAGTGTTGTCAGTGCTGATGCAAAAGGGTTAGGATTATGCTTTCAAGGTAACAGGAGACTTGGGTTAGATTTGCTTTCAAAGGGGGGAAAAAGGTGTATTAATTCCTGTTGCATTGAGAAGAGGGAGAGAAACCCCAACCCCGATTTGTGAGTAGGGCAGGGTGCACCGTGCTCCGGGCGGCTGGAGTCCCCCTGCCCTCGCCCACTGCGGCGGGGGGGATGTGGCCATCTCTTATCGGTTCTGTTTCTCCTAATTTTCAGTAACGTAATGAGACTCCTGGTTTCTTATGGTGAAAAAGAACTGCATAAACGATTTCCAGGCTTCTGCTAAAGCACTAGAAATCATAACTATCAAAAGGAGGAGAGATTAAAATAATATTTTTAATGGTCTCTCTCACAGCATGACAATTTCTACTAAAAAGAAAAATCAATAATGACTCTAAACCAAAGACACGTCCAAAAAGCCATTTTTGGGTCCCGTCTGGAGAGAGCTTGACCTCACACTTACTGAGCTTCCCCCACGTTTAATGAAAAGGTGAAACAAAGATGCCAATATTAATTATTTAACCTCTCTTGAAAGGCTTATAGTGGAGGTTCCCCCAGCTGAAGAAAACACCTTTTCATATAATCGATAGGGCTTTGACAGGGAAGATACTATCCGCTTAAAAAATTAATGCAGAAATTAGATAAATGGGGGAAGAGAGGGTGAAGGGGGCAGTGCAACCTAACACTGGATGAAACAGTACCAAGAATTTGCATTTTGTTTTCCTTGGGCAGAGAGGGACGGACGGGCCCAGTGCCGCGATGTCCAGGCAAAGCTCCCCCACGTCCCGCATTTAGCCGGGAGCAGGTCGGCCCCAGGCGAACGGTTACGTTGCTGGATGTTGCTGCCCCTCCAAAGGCCAAGGGCTGGCAGCTGGATGTGTCATGCCGTACAGGTATAAAGGATTTTTTCTGGTCCCAGGTCCAGAAATTTCTGAAAGAAAGAAAAAGAAAAATATTACGGTGCCAGCGCCCTGCTTGTGCTCCGCGGCGGGGCAGCCCCAGGGCAGGCAGCCCCGTCCCGTCCTGTCCCAGCCTTTCTAACTCAGCCTGCCCACGCAAATCCTTGATATTTGCAAACTCCACAGCGGCTTGATTTTGAGAGGTGCTGAGAGCCCGGGGTTTCTCCTTACAGAAGGCTAAACGGGATCCTCAGCGTACGCCCAGTGCCAAGGTCGGGCTCACGCAGTGTCTTATATAGCCTCTTTCAGCCGTGCAGTATCTTTTTGTATAAGGAAACTTGTCTTCTGGAAACACGGTTCTCCCTTATTCATATTTATTTACCAGTTCTTCATTTTTGTTTTTAGAGCGGGCCGTCTATGATTTCTTCTTTTAAACCACAAGCCTGCCGAGGTTATCGCCCCTCCGCCTGACAGCTCCTGGGGGTGTTCTCCTCAGCGGCATTCCCAGCCCTCGAGCCCCCCACACCAGGGACTTGGTTGCACGCTGATTTGTGCACAGGGAACTCCGGAGACCTTGGTGGCCAGGTCTGCCCCCGAGGACCCAGGCGATCCCCAGCTGTGTGGGCATGAGACTTCCCTCCAGTCTGGTCTTCGCATGTGGAAATACAACCACTTCAAAAAAGAAAAGAAAAGAAAAGAACAGGGTTTCTTTTGCTGTCTCAGCACTGGTCCTGTTTGAGAGAGGCAGGGTGGAGGGATCGTGCAGACTGCAGCCCCTGAAAGCCCAGCGAGGGAGGGAGTCTTAGACCTTTCATATCCTCCCTGATAATAAGAATTGAATCGACAGGCAGAAACAAACCAAGTTAGGTGTAATTTTAGGGTGTTCAGCTTTGACAATGCACCTAAAAGTAACTGTGCGTGAAGAGTTTTTTTTTTCTTTTTTTTTTTTTGTGGAAGCGAGGACTTTTATTTGACTTAGCGATCCAAAGTTTTCTACCAGCCAGGAAAGCCCGTTCACACTTCACCGTTGCCTCCCCTCTCCTGCTTTTTCCGTTAGCACCTCCCTTTAGGGGTCGTGTGGATCGGGATGCTCGAGGTCCCGCTGCCGGCGCGGGGTGACCAGTAGCAGGTCCAGCCGTGCCGAGGGCCAGCTGAGCAAGCACCTTGCCGCGTGGGAAGGGTTAAACCTCATCCCGCAGCTGCAAAGCCCAATTTCTTTATTTCCTGTTAATGACATTATTGCCTACATAAAACTATTGAAACATGTTTCTTTCATTTGTTTAATTTCAAATTCTGAGCACACTAGCTGGAAACTATGTTTAATAGTTAAACTCAAAACATTTGGATTTCCTTTCCTCGCTGAGATTTCGGTGAGTACACTTCATACTTAGTTGAGTTTTTAAGAAACCATTTTTACATAGCTATAGAAGCCAGCCAGAAAACAAAAAGGATTATATTGCAGAACCAAATCACATCAGTTCAGCCTAGTAACACATCATATATTTCACTTCCTCCGTAGTCGTGCCAAGATACCATCAGACCCTACTCGTTACCAAGCTGGCCATGTTCTCGAGGAGCATCCAGCCTTTGCAGAGTGAGAGCCAGCGAGCTCAGCTTTCTCCATGCGCACGTAAGAATGACTGCCCTTAATGTGCATGGAAAATATGTTCCTGATTCCATGACCAAATAGGATGGAATCCACCTTTGTCCGCCCTGCCCCTCGCCGGCCCACTGTCCCCAGGACCTCCCGGGCCTCCTCCTGCGTCCTCCTGCAAGGACTCCTTGGCCAAGTTGTTGCTGCCGGTCCAGGGCTTGGCTACGTCAGGCAAAGAGGGAGCGCAGACTAGGCAGGGGCAGCTGAGAAAGCCTGCGTGCCCCGTTCGCACGTGGAGGGAGCTGAAACGTCTTGATTTGGAAGGGAACTCCCTGAATCTGAACCCGTTTGGCAGACCATAGAAATGCAGACTTCCAGAGAATCATCTGTTGGCGCTTGCTAGAAGAAACTCTGCAAGAAGCGGGGGCATTTAGCCCTCTCCGGGTGACGAGCCGTAACTGCGTGAAGCTTCGCTGCTTGCCAGGTGGACTTCTGAGCGTCGCTCCGTGAGCACTCGTGGGATGAGCAGATGGGGAACGGAGCAGAAAGCTGAGCTCTTGCATCGGGCTTCTCTTGCATCGGATGCTGCGTTGCCCGTGGAGAGCTCCGTGTGCAACGGTCCGAGGGTTCGCACCCTGCCTTCCCGTCGCGGTGGTAGATGCCCAGGCGAGTCGCGGCTCACCAAAAGTGTTGCAGAGCTGGGCTCCCACCGGGCCCGTGAACAACAAGAAGCTAGCAGACAAAGCGATGTCGAAGTGCCTGAGTGACGAAGGCATGCGTGGAAAAAAATAAGTCTTGAAAAGTTCATTATAAATGTCCCCTATTTCACCCACCCACTTTTCAATCACTGTTCCATGTAGGTGAAGGAAGCAGTTCAAAAATGTTAATAGGTAGCAAAGTGCTTATGTGTGTTTTATCAGCTCTCATAGAACGTTTAATGCCGATACGGTGCCCCTTTTAAGTCTGGAAAATCTGGCCAAGCGCGTGCAGATAGCAGGGAGTGCACTGAACAAAACATCAAGGAAAGAAGTCTGTAGGGGGGAATGGAAATGTTAAAAGGATTATAGGAAGAGAAAATGTACCCGACTTATCTGGCAAGACTCGGTAACAAAAGTACACTGGTTTATGAAATGAATTTCTAATCCCATAAAACTAATTGTGTGTTTTCTCGTCTTGTTTTTGAGCATCTCCGGCAGTGTTTGTCCCTCCACTGCGAAAGCAGGTCTGCGTGTGGACAATGTTCTGTGCCTAGTGTATGCAGAGAGATTATCCAAACGATCAGTTTTATACCTCTTAAACTAATGATGATAACTAGTTTATTAAAAAAAAAAAAAAAAAAGAAAGAAAGGAAGAACTTCAAAGGTCCACATGTGGGTTGCAAACCTCTCGTGTCTTCTGTACACAGGGCCTTCCCCTCATTTTGATCAAGACTGTTCCCAGCGCTTCTGCTGAAATCCTTGCGAGCCTTTGATCTACTTATCAGCGCGGCCACCAGTGCGCTGCCGCCGCAGCTCTCGCGTTGGGCTGGCTGGGGTCACCAGGGAGGACGCCGGGGACCCCAAGGCGCCCGCCCGTGCTCCTCTCCACCGGCGCGGCGGGCACCCGGGAGGGCAGCGCCCGCAGCGGCCTCGGGATGGAGATGAGGGAGCTCCAGGGACTCCCTTATCTTTCCTCCTTACTCTCCACCTACGTCTTCACGACCTGCGTTTTCACAGGAGGAGCACTGCTGAGTTGCATTAGTATGATCGGCATTAACGGACTCGACGCTAGGGCTGGCGGGGGCCCGGGTGGCATTTCTTGGCCGTGCCGCTGGTTTGGTTTCCGTCCGCGAGGAGGCACCTCCCCGTCGCTCAGTGTCTCCCCGTGTGCCCTGAAGGATGCGGACTTGGATCTCCTTCTAAAGGACTTGCAGCTCCTGAACAGCGCGGTGGCGAATGGGCTGCTAGTACTCCTGTTTTTACCCGCTGTTCTTTCCTGAGGCTGGTGATGGGCTTGGGCAGCAGAGCTCCTAAAGCACGGAGTCTGCGGGAGGACTTGGCCTCGGAGAGCGGCGCTCGGGAGGCCGGCTCCTCCGCTTTCTTCCATGCAACCCGGCCTGGATCTGAAGCCACTCGGTACCGCTGGGATGGAGCCACACCAGCTTGCACCCAACTTTTGAGGAAATCAGCAGCTGGCGAGCGTCTCGGCAAGGTGCTGAGAACACGTTGCCCGTCCTCTCCCACCAGGCCCGCGCCACACCAGGAGGCGACGGGATTGCCCAAGTTGTCCTGGTGCAGGTGGACCCATCAGCAAGGTGGCTCAAGAGCTTTGCTTGGGCATGCTGGAGGACTCTTCCAAGGTGAAATGTCAAGGTTTAGGTCTCCCAGCTTGACTGTGCCTGTAAATAACTGTAGCTGGGAGAGCAGTTAGAGCAGCCCTGGCATCGCCTCCAGAGCCTTAATGTTGCCGGCACTCGGCCGAGCTTTCTGCAGGGGTACAGTGACCTGGAGACATCTCTTCTGGAGCAAGACACCAGTGAAGTAATGGCCTTGAGGGCCCTTTTTACATCTTTTTTCTCCACCTGCTCCAAAAAAGCTCTCACAAAAAGAAAAAAAAAACTTTTCTCTTTGTAATATTGCTTCACTGTGCACTGATTCTTTTCATCTAAAATTATTCCTTTTTGGTGCTGCAATCTGACTTTGAGCCTCTTTGCACTGGCTGTAGATGTCATACGCAGCAGTACTCAGCAACGAGAGGACATGTTTGACCTTTGCTGTGGCATCATGAAGGGCATTAGCATGGCTTGTGACACTGCTTTAAAGAGCATTTTGCTGTCATTTGCTGATGCCTTTACTCAATTATTATCTAAACCACAGAAGGGCTAAAAAATCAAATACAAATAGTTAATTTTCCTTCTCTTCAGCATGGGAATTCAGATTCAAGCTTAGACTGGAAAATCAGAAGAAAATTCAAAGATACTCCACTTTCTTGATGACTGTAGCTGCCACCTGAACACAGAAGTTCCCTGCAGATCTACGAACAGGGACTTCCAGAAGCTGATAAAGATGAAGGAAACCGTGGAAGACCTTCTCGTGCCTGCCATGCCCGCTTAGTTCATCGGCTTCCTTCCAAAACATCCCGACGTACAGCAGCGCGCGAATCTACCCCCCTGACAGAAGGAGAAGAGAGTTGCCCTGGTGGGATGTGCTGAGAATGAGCTGGGGCCACTGCAGCTTTTGGGAGGCCAGAGTGCTCTACGCACGCTTACCAACAAAGGTAGGTCCCCGGGGCTTGGCCTCCTCTAACCCCGTCCCCTGGGCATCCTGCTTTTGGTGACCACCCAACAGCACGGTGCTCTGCTCCTAGGCCTGTGGCATCCCAGGTTGTCCAGTAAAATGGGGGGTCGGTGGGTCGCCCGGCGCGCTGCCGAGGGCAGCGTAGCTGCACGGCAGGGCTTTGAGGAAACTAGTTGATTAAATGATGTTTTTATGCCTTTGTAAAAGGTCTTTGTAAAATATGACGAAATGATGCTTAAAGCGACTTTCTTCCAAAGTGGAAGAGTTCAAGGATTGCAGCCTCCGTTATATGGGGTGATTTTCTGCGCGAGTGTAGCAGGCGGGAGAGTGAGTGAGCTTCTCATGCCGGCAGCTCTGCTGCAAAGCAAGTGGAAGACGTGAGTGCCGGGAAGCGATCGGTCCAGCTCTGGTGGCAGTTGGTGGCAGTCCTGGCTGGAGGTGTCCACGCCAAGCCCCAGGGCCATGGTCGTTCTCCCTGGAAAGGGTTGTTGTCTGGGATTCAGGAGCATCTGGCATAGTGGCATAGAGGTTTATGAGCACGATGGGCTCCGATCGCCGTGCTCAGGAGATCGTGGTCCTGATCTGGATGCTGTCCTGCCCCCGCCACATCCCTGGCCTGTTTCCATCTGCCCGGCCCTGCACAGTGGCTGTGCCCAGGCAGCGCCAGGCTCCGTGCCGGCAGCACCGGGTGCTGTGGGTGCCTCTGCGCCCTGGGGAAGTCTGGGGGCTCGCGGGCTGGGGGAGAAGGGCTGGCCGCGGAGGCTGATGACGGGCTGTGCGTGGCGTTTGCGTTTTCCCGGGAGTGCTGTAGATGATGTCTGGGCGCCGAACCATGGAAGGTGTCATGCGAGAGGCGTTGCCATGCGTGCTGCCTGCACTGCCCAGGCCTGCCTGCACTGCACTGCCCTGCCCGCATTGCACTGCCTGCACTGCCCAGGCCTGCCTGCACTGCACTGCCCTGCCCGCACTGCACTGCCTGCACAGCCCAGCCCTGCCTGCACTGCACTGCCCTGCCTGCACTGCCCAGCCCTGCCCGCATTGCACTGCCTGCACTGCCCAGCCCTGCCTGCACTGCCTGCACAGCCCAGCCCTGCCTGCACTGCACTGCCCTGCCTGCACTGCCCAGCCCTGTCTGCATTGCACTGCCTGCACTGCCCAGCCCTGCCTGCACTGCCTGCACAGCCCAGCCCTGTCTGCATTGCACTGCCTGCACTGCCCAGCCCTGCCTGCACTGCCTGCACAGCCCAGCCCTGCCTGCACTGCACTGCTCAGCCCTGCCTGCACAGCCCAGCCCAGCCCTGTCTGCATTGCACTGCCTGCACTGCTCAGCCCTGCCTGCACTGCACTGCCCAGCCCTGCCTGCACTGCACTGCTCAGCCCTGCCTGCACTGCCTGGCCTGCACTGCCCTGCAGTGCCCAGCCCAGCCGGCACCCCTGCTCCCGCCCCACTGCCCTGTACACACGCGCGTGGCATGGGGCTCCGATGGGGAATGGGCTCGTTTGCTATAGCTTTTCCTTGGGAACAAAGAGGATCCTTGGGTGCTAGGCAGGGCCAAAGCCTGGGTGCAGGGAGGCTCGTGGACACGGGCGCTCGCTGGGTGGCAGGGTGGCCTGGCGCGCGGGACATCACACAATCACGCGCTGCACGCGGGACGTCGCGTGCTCATGCCTGGCACCTGGGACTAGTGCTCACATGGGGCCCACGGGTCTCCTGCTGCCAGGCTCAAGAGCTCACATGATTGGGGCCTCATCCCAAAATGTTGGCTCAGGCGCTTCACGTCGGGGAAGGAGCCCGCTGGGGCTCTAGGAGGACTGGAATCAGGAACAGCAGCAATCATGATAGAACAGAGTGGATTTCAGGAGCTCGTCCTGTTACGGCATTGCCCCTACCTCCTGCCGCCCCGTTTTCGGCCCTGCGCGGGCGCATCCAACTCGGGATTTTCTGCATTCCCCTAAAATGGCAACAGGGCCACGATGGCTGGCGAGGGGCAGCGCCGAGCCAGAGCCTGGCCGCTCCAGCTGCATGGGCTCATGCCAGCCCGCGGCAGTGCCCGGGCTCTGGCACCAGCCTCGGGGCAGGACGGGGAGGAGGGCAGGAGGCGCCTTGGATTTGGAATACAGGTTTGGGGGCCAATCTCTAATTAAAACCTTTTGGACAAGGTTAAAAAAAAAAAAAAGAAAAAGCATTCCGTGTCTGTTTAATATTTAACAGATGGGGGGGGGGGAGATGTGAACACAACTGCAGACGGAGTTTTGCTGATGTGCCAGCTATATTGCCATCAGATACTGTTTAATTAATATGCAGAGTGAAAACATGTCTTCGGTTTATTTATTAAAAAAGGGGGAAAAAAAAGAAAACAGGAGGAGGTTGGCAGGGGGGAAGCCGGCCCCCGTTTTCTCCTTGGCACGAAAACTTTTCGCCAAGTTTTCCTACCCGGGAGTGCCCTGGCCGCCGTGCTGTTCCGCGGGCGGCCGGGGGCCGGGGCGCGGAGCGGCGCGGAGCGGCGCGCGGGCGGCGGCGCCTTTAAGCGGCGGCGGCGGCGGCGCGGCCGCCGGGGCGGCGGATCAGTGGCTCCCGCCGAGCCCCCGCCCGGGGGCGGCGGCTCCCATCGCTTCCCTTTGATAAGGTCCTGGCAACTCCGTAGAGCCACTCCGGGATGCCAAGGGGGGGGGGGATTAAAAATAATAATAATAAAAAAAATCCTCCGAGTCTTTAAAGCGCTAAAGGTTTTTTTAAGAAAGATTTTTTTTTCCCTTTTTCCTCCCCAATCGTGGGAACGCTCCGTGCACCGGCGCCCCGCCGCTCAGGGCGCCCCGGAGAGCTCGGTGGGGCGGTGCTGCGGGGAGGGCAGCGGTGCTCTCCAGCCCCCTCCCCTTTGCATTATTTTTCCCCTTTTTATTATTATTTTTTTATTATTATTATTATTATTTTTTTTTGTGCAGGCGCCGGCGCTACCGCCCTTGCAGGACCGCTGCGCCGGGCCCCGCTTTGATGCGCGCAGCGCTAGCGGGGAGAGCCCGGGGCGCGGGGGGCGGGGAGGGGATGGAGGAGGAGGAGGAGGGACCAGCGCTTTTGTATTTAAAATAAATAAAATAAATAACTAGGGGAGGGAGAGGAGGGAGGCGCGGATCGCAGTGGGCTCCTTCCCTTGCAGTCTCTCTCTCCCCCCCTCCCTCCCCGATGCTCTCCGATGCGGTTGCACCGCCGGGGAGGAGGAGGAGGAGGAGGAGGAGGAGGAGGAGGAGGAAGGACAGCTAGGGGCGCGGGGGGAGCGGTGCCAGCCTGCGCGCTGCCGGCGGCGGGGAGCGGCGGGGCCGCGGGCGCGCAGCGAGCTCCGGCTCCGCGGTGAGTGGCAACTTCGAGGGCAGCGGGCCGCGCTCCCGGTGGGGATTTTGATTTTTTTTTTCTCTATTTTTTCTTCTCTTTTTTGTAATTTTTTTTTCGCGTGTCGGGGCGCGGGCTGCGCGGGGCCCGGCGCCCTCCGCGGGCGCGGGCGGCCCGCCGCGGCCGGGGGTCAGTTGTTGCACGGGAGTCGCCGGAGCCAAGTCGCTCCGGACTTTTTTCTCCCCCTTCCTCTCTCCCAGATCCATCTCCGACCTCTCTTCTCTCAGCCCGTCGCCATTTCTGGAGCAGGTTTATTATTATTATTATTATTATTATTTATTTTTGTGTTTCCCCTGGAATTCGGAAGGATTAGCGCGGGGCTCGGTGCCGCGCGGATCTTGCCCTCCTCCCTTCCGCTCCCTTTTTAATTATTATTATAATAATATATATTTTTGAGCTGGGTTTTGATGCCTCCGCGGAGGAGGCGGGCGCAGGGGGGCCCGGCCCGGGATGCCCTCCGCGGCCAGGTACAGCGCGGCCCCGGCTGCGCTGCGCGCCGCGGAGCACTGCGCGGCCCCGGGGCGGCGGGGGCCGCGCCAAAGCCCCCCCTCTCCCCCCCCCGGGCTGCGCGGCGCCCTCGCTTTTGGCGGTTTTGGCCCCCAAAAGGCGGCGGGCGCTGCCCCGCCGCGGGCGCGGGGGGCCCGGCCGCGACCTGCGGGCGCTGCCCGCGCAGCGGCCGCGCAGCCGGCGCGGGGTGGGGGGGGGGGGGGGGCGCGGTGCCGGCTCCGCGGGCTGCGGGGGCTCCTCGTGGCGGCTCGCGAGGGGCAGCGCGTGGGAAGCAGCCGCGCAGGCAGGGGGCGGCGGGGGGGGTGCGCGGAAAGTGCGCGGGGAGTTCGGCGGCGCGGAGCCGCCGCTCGCGAGGAGCGCCGCAGATAGAGGCGCGCTCCCCTCCTTTCTCCTCCTTTTTTCTCCCCCCCCCCCCCTTTTTTTTGACTGTGAAGAGTTGAAAAGCCTGTTTACTTTTTGCCTTTGATGTTGGGAGGATCTGGTTTTGATTAGATCAATACTCCTTTTTTCTCCCCCCTCCCTCTTTTCCCTTTTTTTTCCCTTTTCCCCCCTTTCTCCCAGAGCGGAGGCTCCCAGGGTCCCCTGCTGACTCGAGCGGCGGCGAGCAGAGGCGCGCCCGCAGCTGCCCCGGCGGCTCGCAGCCATGAGCAGCGCCGCGGTCCTCGCCCACCTCCCGGACCCCAGCAGCAGCTTCAGGGAAGACGCCCCTCGCCCGCCGGTGCCGGGGGAGGAAGGGGAGACACCATGTCCGCAGCCCTCCAGCTCGTTTCTCCTGAAAAGCCAAAGCTTCAAGGCCACGCCGGTGCCTCCTGCCCCGAGGAGGAATGAGAACGGACTCGGGGAGCCGGAGGGTAGCGCGTCTCCAGACTCCCCTCTGGCCAGATGGACCAAATCCTTGCATTCCTTGTTGGGAGATCAAGATGGTGCCTATCTTTTTCGGACCTTCCTGGAAAGGGAAAAATGTGTGGATACCTTAGACTTCTGGTTTGCCTGCAATGGCTTCAGGCAGATGGACCTTAAGGATACCAAAACTTTAAGAGTAGCCAAAGCTATATATAAAAGGTACATTGAGAACAACAGCATTGTCTCCAAGCAGCTCAAGCCTGCGACCAAGACCTACATAAGGGATAGCATCAAGAAGCAGCAGATAGATTCTATAATGTTTGACCAGGCACAGACTGAGATTCAGACTGTGATGGAGGAAAATGCTTACCAGATGTTTTTAACTTCTGATATATACCTCGAATATGTAAGGAGTGGAGGAGAGAATCCCGCTTACATCAACAGCAACGGACTGGGGAGCTTAAAAGTTGTCTGTGGCTATCTCCCAACCTTGAATGAAGAAGAGGAATGGAGCTGCGCGGACTTTAAGAACAAAATCTTGCCTTCAGTGGTTGGACTATCCAGCAAGACGTTGAGGGTTACAGCAAATGTCAGAGCCACGGAAGCAATAGAGAGTGGGTACAGGTAAGGGAACTGGCGGAAACTGTGCTTGGTTTTAACTTGGAGGGCTTTGGGACTGTTTTGGAAAGGCTGGTTGAGTGGCATGCTGTTAAACTAGGAAGCTAGCAGCAGATGCAAGGAAGTCTAAGGTGGTTTCGACATAGCTAACCTGGACCCTTCCCTGAGCCTTGAAACAATGTGGCATTTGGGGGTGTTGGCTGCTTTTTTCCTCCTCTGTACAGAGGAAAACAAGATTCTGTGCTCTTAAGCTCTATTGGCCCTTTCAGTTCTCTTGTACATCAAAAACTTCATAGCAACTGTGTCCTCCGGACATACGTTAATTATTGGTTCAACTTTCAAAGCTATTAACTACAGTAGTAGAGTGGATCGTACAGGCGTATGAATAATGTAACCTACCAGTTCACCAACTTCACCATCAACTAGCGTTTAAATAAGTTGGTTATGTGGGAAGCAATTGTGTGGTCACGGAACAGGAAATGTATGCACTTATTGCATTAAATTATGCGACTTGCACAAAATCTGCTTGTATTTTGACTGTGTTTATGTAATACACAACCTCGCTCATCACAGTCACTACGGGTATCATGTCAAAGCCGTTTAGGATGGCTTTGAGCCAATGTGTACAGGAGCATGCTTAAAATGAAGTGCTTAAGGCAATACAGGCGTTACAGGTATAAAGTAATGGTCAATCTTTGGTGTTCTCCTGGTGGCCATGTACTCAAAGTTAAGCTTACTGAGATGTGCTTCTGTGTCCGAAGCCAGGCTGAGTGTGCAGTGTTTGCTCTGTGATAGTGGAGCCAGAGTTTGCGTTTTGGTCTTGGCTGGGGAGATCTGTGTTCCTGCACCCTTCCCTTTTGTTGCGGAGGTTGATGGAAAGGTGGGATGAGGATGAAGAAAGTAAGAGCCCTCTCGATATGAAAGGGGGATGGGGAAAGAGTCTGATGAGCGAATGATGAGTTGTATAATCCTCTGAAAATGTATTCTTTCCTCTCCCCACCCTTGCCATAAATGTGGATTGTTGGATCAGGGTTGAGAGGAGAGGGCTCTACTGGCAGTTGTATGCTCTTGTCTGCCAGAAGAGGAGTTTGGTTTTTGGTATGGTAAGTGTTTGACATCTAGTTTACAAGAATTTTGAGAGCATGTCTGTGATTCATGGACATCAAAGGGTATCAGACTCCTCTCTAGGTTGCACCCTGTCTCTCGGAGGAGGGTTTGCTGGAGTGCATCTCTTCTTTCCTGCCCTGCGGAGAGGTTCCAGCTGTGCAGGGCTTCCCAGTGGCAAGCAGTGGTGGTAGGGACCGAGGGACTAATCCTCCCCCTGTTTACATAAAATTGGGAGTGCTCTTCTTAACTGCAAGGGTATTTATTGCTGTGAGTCTTAGTGGGATGAGCTTGGTCTGTTCCTTCTGCTTTGTGAGTGGTGGGGGAAAGCGGTGAGCGTGGGTGCAGGGGACAGGACAAGGGGCCGGTTTCATCCTAGCTCCACTGTGGCCTCTGGTGCTCTCCCACTGGGGGAGTCTGCAGGACGGAGGTGCTAATTGGCAGCTGGTTTGTGGCGGACTTGGGTTTTGTGATCCTCATCTCGTGCATGAATGTTGTTACTGTCTCTGCATCTGCTGTTCTCCAGAACCTGACTTGAACTGCTGCCCTTCACTTGCTTTCCAGGAGGGGAATGTTTGATGCTTTTATCTTTTAGTCTTTGTTGGTATTCAGTGCTGGAAGGGCTTGGCTGTAATGTTCTACCAGTGCTTCAGGCCCTTCTAAAAACCCACATGCTCCTTGTCCATAAGAGCTCCCACAGAACTGTGGCTGCTTGCCTGATTAGTGTTCTCTTTTTGTTGTTCGTTTTTTTTCCCCTTTCTCTCTCTCTCTCCCTCTCTTTCCCCCCCCCCCTTTTTTTTTTTTTTTTGTCTGGGGATTAATGCAGCTTGTTCCTCTACCCTCCCAGGACATTAGGTGGTGCATTTTGCTTTGATCACCTTCTCTTGAATTTCCAGGAGCTTTTGCACTGAGATCTCTTGGCCCCATGGAGAGAAAAAGAGAAGGAAGTCAAGTTGAGAGTCTTCTCAGCCTTTCCCTGAGCTATCCATTTTTGAAGCCACTTGTGCGTGCATGTGTTAGAAGCTGATGAGCATATGGCTGGGTTCTCTCATCACTGAGCATTTAGGATTGCGTTTAGGATTGGAGCTGAAGCTTGACACAAAGTCTTTCCTGGTGAATGGCCAAACCACACCTCCATCCTAGTATGTTTGATGGAGTTTTTTTGGAGAATTTTTGCCCTTACTCAGTGCTTTATGTTTTTGAAGCACTGTGCAGGCTGTTTGCATTTGCTTCACTAGGTTGCAATTTGATTATAATAGCAAAAGTTGGGAGCACTGGGCTGAGTGCACCTGATCTGGGAAGCTGAGCAATCTCAGGCCAGCCCAGTGTTTGGATGGGAGACCACCTGGAAATCCCAGGACATGGAGTCACGGCCAGAAGCTTGGCAAACTGGAGACCACAGAAACCATACAAGTTGAAAGACTTCGTTTGGCCCCAGCACCAGTAATGGACAGGAACAGTCAAATGAAAATAGTGTTTGAGCCTAGCTGAAAAAAAGGCATATGCATACAAATTGGTAGTTATATATTTGAAGTCCTAATGCAAGAAATATTTTGAATTTCAGCTTCTCCCTTGTCCTTCCAAGCTACTCCCCTCCCTGTATGGTGCAGTGTGGTAAAACTGGCCGCCCCAAACTGCTGAGTGCGTTGGACCTGGCCTCATTGTCCTGGAATCCCAACTATTATTTATATGCAGTTCTAAATTTATCATGCACAAGTTTGTGTACACAGAGCCGCGCTCCTTCCTTTGCAGTGCCGCCGCAGAGTATGTTTTTGTTCAATCCAAGGTGGACTCATCTGCCTCCCATTAAGTCCTCTGTTCTAACATCAGTGGGACTGGCCTTGCTTTGAGAGGGCTGGGGCTTGCAGATGGCCTTCTGCCGGCTCCAAGTGCTTCCTGGCCTTTGAAACAACCCGCTGATGGAGCTCGTTTTGTGTCAAGTTATTGGAACCAAGTTTGGCTTCAATTATCAAAGTAAATGATGCCATTGTAAAGCTATGCTTGAAGCAGTGTTCTACAATTAGAGCATGGAAGCGGTGATTAACATAGTTCTGTTAAAATACACTTTTTCTTCAGGTTTGTGCATGTGTCTTTTTCTTTATTTTGGTCATTAAACTAGTGATTGCCCAGTGATGTTTGTCCCAAGAAAATATTTAATGAGATTCGGTTTTTGCCTCAAAATGCTCCTTGCAGATTTTCTTTCCCCTTTGTATAGATCTGTGGTTTGAACTGCCAGAGAGCTTTTATTTCAAAGAAGTGGAGTTTGACAATAAAATAAATAAAAGCTCTGGCATTGCAGTGCTATAATAGGGGGTACAAACAAGAGCCCCCTGAAATTTTCATGGCATTATAATACCTCTGATATGCCCATTGCCTAACATAGCATGTAGGGAGCTACATGCTGTGTGTCATCGCATCAAGATAAGAATAGGCTGAGAAACATCAGACATTCTCCTTGAAGCTCCAGAGCAACTGCTACCTGACAGCTGAAAACACTTTGCATATTGAGTTTGAAGATTTTCTCTGTGTGTGTGTGCGTGTGCGTGTGTTTGTGTGCCTGTGTGCAGGAGCTGTGGCAGCAGACCACCTCTTTCCGCTGGAATTTAAAACCCTTGCAGGCAACTTGATGCATCTGGGTACAATTATTGGAGTAAGGTGGTCAGATTAGAACATGGTGAAGCAGCCCCCAACACATTTCTTAAAATATGTGAGGACTTGTGGGTGGTGTTGTCTTGAAGATGAGGTCGGGGGCTTATTTTAAAAATATATAAACATTTTCTCGCTCAGTGAAGTTTTAGAGAGTAAGGCAGTGCTGCAGCCCGGTATCTGACAGGGCAGATGAGTGAGTTCTGGCCACTTTCTCTGATGACGTAGGGTGGAAGGCTGGATCTGGACACACCTCTCCCTCCAGCCTTGGAGGGACCTGCTGCCTCCGCCCCCGCCTGCCCAGCGGTCCCTGCTGCTGCCACCACCCCACCGAAGAGCAGGCCTGCCTGCCAGGACAGGCAAAACCCCCCACCCCGGTCCCCTGGGAGCAGGGCGGTGCTGCTGGAGCATCCTGCACCAAGGGGACCTGCACCAAGCAGCACCTCCTGGTCTTGGGCTTTGCTCTTGAGGCCTGAGGCAGTTTCAGATGAAATGACTGGAGGAGCTGCCTCCCTTCCCCAGTCTGCCCCAAATCCAACCAAAACCGGAGAAGTGCCGCTTGGACCTTGCATCCCTCTGATTAAGATTAGAAGAGTGCATGTTCTTTGGGGGGAGGAGGGGGGACACTTTTTTTTTTTCTCCTAGCAGGATAACTTAGCTTTCACCCACATGTGGAATTAATTTATCTTCTAAAGATTTAACTTCTTTCCTGTGGCATTCTTGGCTATCCTTTTCTTTTTCTTTTTTTTCTTTTTTTCTTTTTTTTTTTTCATCAATCTCTATTTTTTAACCTCTTGATCTTCCCGGCCGAAGCGCCTCGGCCTGCCTTGGGACAGCCCCTCGTCTGAGCTGCGCCGAAATACCCGCTCCGGCCCGGCTGCTTTTGCATTCGGCCTCTCCCGCCGGAGAGGCCCATCTTCTCCTCCAGTGCTTCCCCTTCCTTTTCTTTTTCTTTTTTCTATTTTTTTTCTTTTTTCCCCCCACTTAAGCCCTTGTAAAGACCAGTGTTTTTTCCCCTTGCGGGCAGAAGGGGGACGTGCGCTGCGGCGGGGCAGCCGGCGCGGTCCCCCGGCCCCCGGCTTGGGGGGAAGCAGCCCTAATTATTGGAGGAATCGGCAGCTCTTATCAGATGACGGAAGAGGCCGTTGGCTTTGATATACAAACCGGGAGGCTTAAGTAGCCCCCGGCTTCCCCTCGCCTGGGAACCAAACCTGCCCCTTCTGCGTAATCCCCTTATCACGCCCCCGAGATTTGTGTATTGGTTCTGGCTGTGATTTCCCGCGGCCTCGGAGGGGCCGGGGACGCCCGCGGTCCCCTCTCCCTGCCTGCTGACCCCTGCCATGTTGCCCCCCCCCCAGCTTTCGGGGTTGCCCTGGGGATTTTTCCTGCATCCGCTCTTGGGTTCGCTTCCCCAGGGGAAGTCGAGGCCGGCGGTGCTGGGAGCCCGTGTGCCCCTTGATGCCCCTTCTGCCATCGCCCCCTCGCAGTGCCACCCGCAGCACGTCACGCTGCTCCTGCCTTCGCATCCCCCGTCCTCCCTTCCCCCATCCTAACTCGAAAGCTAAAAAAAAAAAAGAAAAAGAAAAGAAAAAAACCACAGGTGGAACAGCTAGTAGGCTCTCCTGAAAAGCAGACCTCTTGAGTTTTGGTAAAACTAGAAAAATGGCACCCACCTTTGGGAAGCCAAGCCTGAAACAGCCGATTTAAGCTTTGCCAGTGCTCACTCGCACGCTTGGTGGTCCTACTCCAGTAGTTTCAGGCAGTTCTCTTGTTTCAGGCAATACAGATACAGTAACTTTTATTTTTTTTTTCCCAAGGGAGCCCTAGCTCCTGTCTTCAGAGTAGACTTAAGCATTTATTAGCTGGTGCCTTGATGGCTCTCAGTGGGACTTGAGCTATGAACTTCTTGATCCTGTACCTGCTGATATCAACAGTAAAGCTCCTGCTGGCCTCAAGCTTAAAGGACCAAGTTTTCAAAGGTATCAAAGCACCTGGAGGTGGTTTCTGGGATTTTCTGGAGCATGCGTCCAAAGTCAAAAGCACTGTCTTTCAAGTTGGACTTAGGGAGCTTTTAGACAGAATATGGTCTGGTCACCACAAGCTTCTTGTGGGCTCCTGGATTTTGGCAATGGATGGAGGCTTTTGCAGGGTCTGAGCAGCCAGTTCATGTTTCTCCTAAGGAAAGTGCTACCATTAAACCTGTATGCTTTTTCTCTAGCTCAAGAATGACTGATAACTAGATTGCTGTTTTGCTTATCCCCAGGTCCTTCAAGAGGAATGATCCTGTTAACCCGTACCATGTGAACTCTGGCTATGTTTTCGCCCCAGCAACTAGTGCAAATGATAGTGAAATATCTAGCGATGCCCTGACTGATGATTCCATGTCGATGACGGACAGCAGTGTGTAAGTATTGGGTGTTCGCCTAGTCCTTTCGAAATGTGCCATCTGCAAATTAACTGGGCTGATGAATGGTGGAGTGATGGCTCCTGGGTTGTCACTCTACTTCTGCTCTCCTCTCACTAGTGGTCTGCTGAAAATGAGGTGTGAACCTGAACTGAGAGGTGTATCATGGTCTTTGAGGACTGCTGGTAGCCTTGCTGTTCATGGAGATGTGGGGTGGAATAAGGTGGTGAATCCCTCTGTTGCCATCTGAGCTAACATGTTTTCCCCTGTGCTGATAGCGATGCCTGACTGTCCCAAGGAGTGCATCTCTCTGTGCCTTTTGTCTTAAGGCCAGGCTTCCTTAGCTATTTATCGGTCATCAAAGAGGAGGAGATTACTTCCTGTAGGAAGTGCTTTCTGTAATTAAGGTTCATCATTAATGTCAGAATGTACATTGAAAGGGCTAGTGACCTGGAGAAGCAAATAGCTGCTCATCTCATGTGGCTGGGGCCGTCTTCAAAGGATTGTTTGAGTGGCACTGTGCGGAGCAGGTCCAAGTGTTTTCAGAGCCTAGGGATGAGGGATGGTTTTGTGGCTTTGTCTAGGACTTGCAGGATCTGCTTTTTCCTCCTGACTCTGCTGAAGAGTGTGCAAGTTTGGATAAGCCGTTTGACCGTTCTTCCTCGGTTTCCTTACCTCTAGCAGGAGAGAACCAGTACTTTTATGTCTGGGTATTGAAGGGATAGTAGGACTCACTTTGTACTCTTAAGGATCATTTTCTTCAGCTGAATAGAAGGCAGATGTTTCTGTTTCCATGTCATGATCTTCACTTGGAATATGAGTCCTCCAGAAAAGCCAACCTGTCTGTTAGACAGCATGCTGTATCCAAGATCTCAGTCTCACAAGTGAAACTTCTTTGGAGTCTCTGCCAGCTGTGTGTAGTGATTACTGTACACTCTCCAAAAGATTTGTGTTCTGGATTTTTATAGTCAACGCTGCTGCATGATGATGCACAATGGAAAACAGGATTTTAAGAAAAAATCCTTGATACATTAACAAAAGCTTTTTTTTTTTTTTTTTTTTTTTTTATACACATGTGTGTTTTGAACTGATATTACAGAAAGAAAAAATAGTTTGTTGTCCCACCAGATTCCCTTATTGAACAATATTGGCATTAAATAAAAGAGCTGAATCATAGGGTGACTTCTTTATTTCTCCTTACTGGCTCTGGTTGTATGTGATCATGTGTCAACAGAGCATTCATTGGGTTAGTCATTTCTGGACCAGTGTAGGGTCACTTGGGATTCACAGGGCTAGGATTATACCCTCTCTTCACAGCAATGCCAATTGTAGGCCTTATACAGATGAGAGCACTGAGTGAGAAATAAAGTGCATGGTGGATGAAAGGCTTAACTGAATCGCTTTCAGCCTATTGTTAGTCTAGGGGAGCTTAGAGGGGATAAGAGGGTAGCAGGCCGCTTTGAAATTTGCTTGAACAAGTGAATAGGAGCTCCCCATAAAGCAGCGCATGAAAGGAGCCTGCCTGTTTTTTCCTGCCGGAACAATAGCCCGTGCGGGCTGCGCGGGTTTGGGGAAGCTTGGCTGATTAAACCGCCGGGAGCCGCGGGCCGGCGCGGCGCGGAGGGGGCGCGGGGGGCTGCCGCGGCACGCAGCGGGGTCGCGCCTCGCGGCCGCGGCGGCGCAGCGGTTCCTGCGGCAGGACGAGCCGGTTGCTCCCCCTCCGGCCCCCCGCGCGCACGGCTCCGGGCTGCCCGCGAGCCGGGCCGCTCCGGGCTCGATGTGTTTTGAAAGCGGGAGAGGTGAATTGGCACTTCTCGAGGGCTCGGCTAAAGTTAAGGCTGATGTAAAACTTCCTTCACAGAAACGAGGAGCCGGTGCCAAGATTGCAGTGAAACGTTTGGGATTAGCATCCTTTTGGGGAACCTGACTCTGCCGGTCTCTGAAGGCCCTGGAAACGCGCTGGGGCACGGGCCCTCGCCGCTTCCGCAGACCGGGCCGGGGTGCGCTTCTGCCTGCAAATCCTCACCACTCTTTTAACAGGACCCATTTTTTCCCCCCCTCTTTCTTCCGTGCAAATGCAAATCAGTTCTTTTGGCTTAAACTGGTATGAACTGAAGAGGAAAAACTCGTTCTGGAAAGTCTGTCAGACAGAGCAGTGAAGTGATTCCTTTTTTTTTTTTTTTTTTTTTAATAAACCTAAGTCTGAACTGTGCTGGAGTTATGAGAAGTCTCCAAATAGTGCACAATCTGCCCTTTTTTATTATAAATGCTAGGTTCAGTTTGTGTATATATATTTTATAATAGCCACCAAGCATCATGCAAATTTATATATCCATTTCTTGATTGGGGGGGGGGGGGAAAGAGGAAAGGGGCTTTTTTTTATTATTTGCTTATATCTTATTTATGGATTTACTTTGGACACAGGGGAATGCTGCTGAGCAAACTTCAAATATTACCTTATCTTACAAACCAGGCTTTTGATGTTGGCAAGATCAGAGGCTTGTTTCAGAGCCGTTGCCAAATGAAGATGGGAGTGAATGCATATGCGCATGAGTCTGATATTTCAAAGCAGCAGTAAAACTACATTCAGGTTAGGTCAGGCACATCTGAGTCAAAAGGCTAAGATAATTGGCTCAGCTTAAATGGCAGCTGACTGGAGAGAAGACTTCAAACTCGTGTTTCCCCCCAGAAACAGATTGGCTTAGCACCAGCCTGGTTAGCTGAAATGTTTATAATTAAACTCTACTATTTAGTGCCTAAACTCTGAAGCTCTTCAGCCCACAGCTTTTAGTAGCCAAGAAAGTGAGCGCCAGCGTTTGCCGCGGGAGAAAGGGGAGAGGTTGGGCTGAAGCACCCAACCCGCTCCTCCGCCGCGGCCCTGGGCCCGGCGCTGGAGGCGCTGGCCGGCCTCGACCGTTTTATTCCAAATGTGCTTTCTCTTAGCCTATTTTAGCATTTTTTTTTTCTTTTTTTTTTTAATTTCCTCCCTAATATCTCCTCCTTGTTGTGCGGCACTTGGCGGGAAACCCCAGCCCCGTCCGTCTGTCCCGCCGCTTTTCACCCCTTCCCGCTGCTTGCAGCCTGGCGTCGACCCGTTTCCCTCGTTCTGCAGCGATTTAGAGAGCGGGCAGCAAACTGGCTGTCACGTTCCCTCCTCGCTCTCTAGACCGACTTTCCCAAGCTGCTCCGTAACCTTCCCATCACTGGGAAATGGCTTCTTGTTTCCCTTTCTCCTTTTTTGTTTAATTCTGCAAACTTTGTTACTAGCTGTAAAAGCCGACCGACAAGGCAGGGTCGTGAGAGACGCGGTTTGATGGAGGACGGGCAGAAGCAGGTCCGCTTCTCGCTGTCGGGCGCTGGTGCCTCGGGCTCCCCTTCCCGGGGACGGGCCGCGGGGGCTCTTGGTCTGCAGTCGCTCTTGCCGCCGTCCCCAGACCTCCAGCTACCTCCGATCGCCGAATTCCGCGTGTTGCGCGGGACGGGAGCGCCGGCGGCCGGGCGCCGCGGCCCGCGGGGACGTGCGGGGTGGTCGTCCACCCGCATAGCGCCGGTGGCCCAGCGCGGGCTCGGGGTCCCACGGCGGGATGCGCGCAGAGTGGCCTCGAGCACTTTTTCTGTAGTCCTGGGTTTTCACCTTGGACTTTGGGCTTTGCAACTCGGTTTGGCTTATTAAAGCAATTGCTCTTTAATGGCAGCTGAAAGCTAGGCCAGGATCTTCACCGGGGCCCGAGGCAGGACTTGGAGCGCCCAGCGGAGGCGTCTGCCCTTCGGCCTCGAGAGGAAGGACCATGCACCTCCTGGGGGTCATTTTCTTGCGGGTTGTCTCCAACTGCACATCCGAAAGTTGGGCACGCGTGCGTCCACGTGGCCACAGGACGTGCCATGTCGGCATGCTGTGGGATATTGTCCTCTCTGGCACTAGCCCTGGGTGAGCAGTCAGCCTTTGCTGGCGTCCTCCTGCCCGGAAAGGATGGGAGCTGCTTTCTCCACTCGGGAGATGAGTAAGATGTGGGGGCAGACACATAAAAGGGACTAGACCGGAGATCAAGGTTATTCAGCCAGTTATTCAGACAAGGAGTGGAATTAGACATTCAGGATTTCCGGGCATGCTCTTCTGGTTGTCCCCACTGTCTGTAGAAGGCCCTTTAATCCTAGTGAAGCTAATTTTTTGGCCTGGCTGGATGAAAACAGGCCATGTTGCCTCAAGCGAGCGGCGCCGTGTGCTTTTCCTCACCTGTGCTCCGTACCTGGTTTGTTCTCCTGGCTTCCTTGCGAGGAGCTGATGTGGCCGAGGGGAGAAACGTCATACCCAGGAGGGCATGGCCCGGGTTTTCTCGCCCCTCGCAGCAGCCTGCCTGTGCTTGCCAGTCTTGGGCAGGAGAAACCTCTCAGCCCTTGAGCAGTGCTAGCGTGTAGCCATCCGTCTTCAGCCTCTTCCTTCTTGTGTCCACACTGCTGGCACCCCAGGCAGTGTTTTAGAAGAAAGTTGCTGCCATAAAGAGCTTCATTCAGCAGTTACGAGCACAAGTGTGCAGGGCTGATGCTGAAACCTCGCCTTGGAAGGTCCTTTCTGCAAGACACTTCAGAAGTCTGGAACAGGTTGCCCAGAGAGGTTGTGGAGCCTCCTTCTCTGGAGATACTCAAAACCTGCCTGGACACAATCCTGTCTAACATATTCTAGGTGACCCTGCTCGAGCAGGAGTTTGGACTAGATGATCTCCAGAGGTCCCTTCCAACCTCAACCATTCTGTGATTCTGTGATTTTGTGATTCTGTAATTGAGGCTAATGGGACCTTCTGGGTGTCTTCCCATGGTGGCATTGCCTTCGGTTTGCTTTTCAGCCTGTACTTAGCTACTGCTCATCCATTCGTTGGTGGGCTTGTGGAGTGCTCAGGTTACTTTAGAGAAGAGGCTTGATTAGAACCTGAGGTGATTGTAAACAAACTAATGAGCTGGACTCCGCAGCGCTGTGGTTTGCGCTCAGAGAGCCCACACGTCCTGCTGACGGTGCCTCTCTCTCATGCCAGGGATGGGATCCCTCCGTACAGACTCGGGAGCAAGAAGCAGCTCCAGAGGGAAATGCATCGGAGCGTTAAGGCCAACGGTCAAGTTTCTCTACCTCATTTTCCGGTAAGTACCTGCACTAGCCAGCTGCAGGGTTGGGGTTTGGCCGTAGGGGAGGGCCTGTGCTGGGCCCTGAGGCGGTGAGAGATGTATGGGACATGCTGACCTGGGCAACCGTGCAGGTGGAAGGAAGGGAACGGGAGGAAGGTGTTTGCGGCGTTCGCCGCACCCACGAGCGCACCGCTTGCGCTTGCCTCCTTGCAAAAGCCTCCTTACGCGGAGTCAGGCTCGGCCATTCCCTGCAAGTTGGGTGCTAATCAGGGGTTTTCCGAGGCACCGGATTTGGCTTCTGGCTTGGCATTCGAGGCAGGGCTGCCCCAGTTGGCTGCCCATGGGGCGGAAGGCCGTGGCTGCCCGTGCCGGAGCCGGGTCCCCGGGAGCTGGACATCACCTCGACGTGTCTCCTGCGCCCAGAGGCGCGGGCTTTGCCGAGTGCGCCTTGCTCCAGGGCTTCGAAAGCACGCTGTTCGGAAGTTGGCAGGAAATAGGATCTGCTGGCTTCCCACAAGAGGAACGTTTGTGGGAAGTAGGTGCCTTCCAAACTTTCTGTGCCCTGCTCTGAGGGGGCCCGAGTCGTGGAGCCGCCTTGCTCGTGAAAATTAACTCGCTAATGCCGTTCCCTTGCAAACTCCCGATTCCTGCAGCAAATAAACTGTTTACACAGACAAGTATAAACTTATCTTGTCTTGAGATTAATATGCTAAAATTCCTCTTTCTGCTGTCTTAAGCAGCAAGAAATCGTAGATGATATTTCTGGTGGGGAGGGCGTTGGTTTGTGTGGTTTTTCTTTTCTTTTTTTTCCCCCCTTCTCTTCCATAAAGAAAGTTCTATAGCCTGAGCTTGTAAATTAGATTATTTTGTCCCAGGGCGTGCAAATCGACTTTCTCTGTAAGGCAGTGCTTTGATCAGGGACTGAATAGAGCCAGCTTGTGTAAGAGTGACAATTTCCAGCAGAGTGGCCTTTTTCTACCCTCACATCATTTCTGGAGCTAAGTGGTTGCCGGAGAGAGGCCCCACCTCATCTGGTGGGTAGTATGTGAAAGAGTTGGCAGTTCAGCTTTCTGCTTTCAGAAAAAAAAAAAAATAAAATAAAATAAAAAAGGGAGGGAGAGCGAAAGTAAGGGTGAGGGCGAGAGGAGTGAGGTGTGTTGGGGGGAGATGGCAGGAAGCAGGGGAGGATGCTGGTGGGTGGGTTCTTTTTCCTTCTGCTTTCTCCCCCCCCACCCCCTTTTCCCTACCATTTTTGCTGCTTTTGGCAGAAATTCTCGTTTTGCCTTTTTATATTCTGCACTTGATTTGGAGATGTTCCCTTTTTCCCTTGATAGATCTGCTCGAGGCAGCCAAGCTCAGCAGTGCACCACTGCTAGCCTGCAGCAGCTTTCTTCATTTTCTGTACAAAGAGACTGGGGGGGGGGAGATCTAGGACACTGTTGAGACAACACTACCTCAAAGGTGCCCAGTGTGTAGCCAGGAAATAAATTACCAGCACTTCTCTGATCTGCAACCGTTTGACTTCTTCTTCTTTTTTTTTCCTCCCTTTCCCTTTTTCTCCCCCATCTTATTTTTTTTAATTTCCAACTCCTTTCTGTTTATACTCACTTTATTCCTTGAGTTAAAGTCTCTCCCTCCCACCTCAGAGTTTTTTTTTTTTTTTTTTTGATGTTTGACAACAGTCTTTGAAGATTTTCTACTTCAGAGTAGCTACTGATGGGCTGGTTGTACTACAGAGAGAACAAGCGGGGTTCCTCAGAGTGCGACCAACTGCTCCTGCCGAAGGCAAACGCTAGTGGGGAGGATGTCACTCCATGAGGCCGCGGCGCTAGCTCATAAAAATCCAGAGCAGACCATGCCTGGTCGCGGTCGGCTTTTCATCCAAACATGGAGACACAACAAGTGTAGCGGGGCCAGAAACGCCGCTCCAGCTCAGCGCCGGCATCTTGCCCTGCCCGCTAAGCATGGCTTGTCCCTTTTGTCCCTGCTCTGTGTAGAGAACCCACCGTCTCCCCAAGGAGATGACCCCGGTGGAGCCGGCCACCTTCGCTGCCGAACTCATTTCCCGATTGGAAAAGCTGAAACAGGAGCAAGAAACCATGGACAGCCTGGAGGAGAGGTTGCAGCAAATCAAAGAGGTAGGAGGCTTAAGCCGCGCGGTGCCGGGGCCGGGGGGCTGCCGAGGTGGCCAAGGGCTGCTGGCAGGGACGTGTTTTCCATTCTGGAAGGCGAGGGTCTTGCCTGCAACCTCGGGATGGCTCCTGCTGCAAGGCAAGAGGGATGTTTGGGAGCCCCTGGGAGAGGTCCGGCGCTCTGGTGGGTATTCCACATTGGTGCTTCCCCCCCAAGGATGAAGAGAAGGAGGGACCGGAGCTGCCGGCCAGCGTGCAGGCCGGCCGGGAGGCGGCGAACCCCCAGCACCAGCAGCACCCGCTCTCGCTTCTGCCCGCTGGCAGCTACGAGGAGGACCCGCAGGCCATCCTGGACGAGCACCTCTCCCGCGTGTTGAAGACCCCCGGCTGCCAGTCCCCCGGCGTGGGCCGGCACAGCCCTCGCGCCCGCTCCCCTGACCGCTTGCCCGGGGGCAAGCTCCTGCCTGGCGCTCCCTCGCCGGCCGCCGGCGCCCTCCTCGGCAAGGGGTTCGTCACCAAGCAGATGACCAAGCACGTGCACCACCACTACATCCACCATCACACCGTGCCCAAGACGAAGGAGCAGATCGAGGCGGAGGCGGCGCAGCGGGCGCAGTGCTGCTGCCCGGCCGGCGGCGACTACTACTGCTATTCGAAATGCAAGAGCCACGCGAAGGGCGCGGACCCCGCTGTGCCTCCGCCGGAGCCGTTGTTCGGGTAGGTCGCAGGCGTTTCTCCGCCGGGCCCGCCCGAAGCTGCTCGTGCTTCCTCCCTCGGCGGCATTAACGGGGAGGGGAAAACCGCGGGGCGATGCGGGACTGGCGGGCGGTGGCGGTGCGAGGCGTTAACCGTGCCCGTGTGCATGCCCCCTTCTCTCTTCCCCCCCCCACCCCCAGCAGGACGGGCACGCTGGCCAAGCGCGGCGGCAGAGGAGCCGAGAGCGGGGCCCCGCCGGCGGGCGAAGGAGGGCTGCCCGGCGCCCCGGGGCTGCAGCTGCCCGCCGGCGAGGCGGACCGGGCGCAGAACGTCTGGCAGTGGATGCTGGAGAGCGAGAGACAAAATAAGCACAAGCCCCATAGGTAAATACGCAGCTGTCTACAGCAATATCGCTCCCGGTAAATATTTATATATTACATGGGCTGTCTATTTTTACAATCGCTAAAAACAAATGAGACTCTTTGCTCCTCCGGTTTAATATAAAAGCTGTTCCGCAGAACCAGAAAAACCACAAAAATGTCATGTTTTTGGCAATAAACCTCCTTTCATGTTATGACAGACTTTTGAGAGGGAGCGAGCAGAATAGGAGCTGCTATTAAAGTCATATTTTCCAGCTTTTCTAACCCGGCTTCTTCCCCTCCCCAAGCACACAAAGCACAAAGAAGTTCTACAGCTCCGACTTCGCCAAAGGGGCCCCCAGCGAGCGCCCCAGCCGCCACCACCTGTGGGGGACCAGCAGCCACCCGCGCGGGGTGCAGCCCGCCCACCCCTTCGTCCAGGACCCGGCCATGCCCCCGCTCACCCCTCCCAACACCCTCGCCCAGCTGGAGGAAGCCTGTCGCCGGCTAGCAGAAGTCTCCAAGCCTCAGAAACAACGGTAATGACAAAAAATAGAAAAAAAGAAAGAAAAAAAAAAAAGAAAAAAGAAAAAAAAAAGAGGAATGGCAGGGTGGGGATGGGGCAGCGGCTGCGGCTCCCTGTTGACGGGCCAGGCTCTGGTCGCCTCCATCCTCTGCTGGGATCGGGGTGCCGTTAGCAGCATGGGAGGTCCGCATCTGCTGCAGCGCGGGTTTCTGCGTCTGCAGCCCTGCAGGTTTCTGCAGCGACGCAGGTTTCTGCATCTGCTGCAATGTGGGTTTCTGCATCTGCAGCAACGCGGGTTTCTGCAGCAGCCTTCAGCGAGGCCGCTTGCAGGTGTAGCTTGTGCGCTTGGTCTCCCAGAGCGCGTGCTGGCGGCCTGGCAGATAACTTAGCAAGGTTTTAGCAGGCAAAGGTGAACGTGTGGATATTGTCCTGCTCTCCAGTGTAGGAAGAGGTCCGGATCAGTGATGGGACTGGACGGTAGGGATGAATGACAGCACAGCTTGGTGGAGCCCCACGGATGAACTTCCTTATTCCAACCCCACCCTACCCCGGCACAAATAGTTTGAATCCTAGACTATTACTTCCACTCTTTTGATGGCTGTAATTTGCCCACTTTTTTCCTCTGGGACTAACTCCAGCTACATACCAAGTGGAGAGTTGAACTGGTTATCTTTCATTTGGGTATGGAAGGATAAATTAGCCCACAGCATTTTTAATTCTTCCTTTGATTGTTTACAACATGTGAGAGTTGATACAAAGAGTGAACTTAATGACCCACAGGAGACTTCAATTAAGAAGATTGTATTTCAACAATTTAAAAAAAAAAAACTTTTTTTTTTCTTCCCTACTTGCCCCCTCCTCCTGACTTCAGATGTTCAACCTCAAATCAGCAGAGGGATCGAAACCACTCCACTGCTGTTCAGGGGGGAAACATCCCTTTCTGCAGTGCAAGTCTAATGATAGAAGAGTAAGTATTGCATACGCATAAAAGGATTGGGAAACATATATTATAATTGTATTTTCATTAAATGGATTGTGCTTTGAAAAGAGAGGAAATTTTTATATCTGAAGTTTAGTCTTTCAAACATTCTTCTTAAAGACAGGAACAAAACATTTTCAAATCTTGTCTCTGGTTCTTTTTAACTTGCATTCCTGTAAAGTGGACAAAGATTGGATTAGTCTAATTACAGGATGGTTCTTTTAACAAGAAATCTGCTACAGAGAGGTCTAAAATGGCCTAAATAATTAAAGTTTTCTTTCTTACCCTCTTCATCTTAAGCAATGAGTAATGTTTGAAGTCCAGACTGAGCCACCTGACTAGAGCCTTTCATTTTTAATTGGTTGACCTTAAGTCCACCAGCTGTCTTTGCTAGCAGCTTTTTTTCTGAAGCCACTCTACAAAGACTTAGAACAAATTAGGAAGACTAAATTACTGCGGACTAACACTTTGTGACCTTTTGACATGCCAAGTGTACATTGCCTCAGAAGTAGATGTAGGTTTGGCTGCATGGCATTCACTAGAGCTTTGCCATTTTGCTGCGTAATATTGTTTTAATTATTCTTGCAGAAGCGTTCCTTATTTTGAATGACAAGAGCCAGGCAATTTTATCCTCATTGCTCGCAAGTAAAAATAATGCTACCTGTGTACTTTACGTGAAGAGCTTTGCAGTGGTTTTGCTTTCTTAGTTGTTGCTAGGTGCAGGTAGTTTGGGGGCATGAGAAGGAATTAAGCTTGTCATCTCGTAGGAAGGTTTGTGCGAAGGCAGATGAAATGAGTCGTAAAATCAGCCACGTGCACCACGCTGGCTTGGCCCGCAGCGCGCCCGCCGTGCGCGTCTCCGTTCTGCCATCGCCTTGCTGCCCAGTTTTTCAGCGATTTTCCTACCCTCCGTTCTCCCAGCCGTAAAAGGGGGAGAATTTGCTCCTGCCCACGTGCACCCCGAGGCTTTGTCATGCTGGTACTGCTACCATCAAAGTGTCCCGGAGTGGTTGTCCTAGCCCAGCGTCCCACTGGGCTGAGTGCTGCACGAGCACAGAGTGACAGATTCCCTTCGAGTACGGGACTGTGACGCTCAGGTCACACCCGCGGTGTTTCTGACTAGCGTTGTACGTGGCGGAAGCGCTGTTCGATTGCGTGCTGTGAAACTGCTTGTTTTCAAATGCAAACATAGCATTTTTGTATGTGTGATTTGTTTTGTTTTTTTTTTTTTGGTTTCAGTCATAAAGAGCCAAAGAAACTCCCAGTTGTTCACACCTCTCAGTCTAGTGAGTTGGTTGTCACCTATTTTTTTTGTGGAGAAGAAATTCCCTACCGGAGGATGTTAAAGGCCCAGAGCCTGACACTTGGGCACTTTAAAGAACAGCTGAGCAAAAAGGGAAATTACAGGTACGAATCTTTGTGCTTTGTTTATTTCTTTTTCTTATGTTTTGAAATAAGACAAAAGAGTCAACAGGTATTTCTGCAGATCTACCCACAGGAATACATACACATTGCATTTTAGGGATTGGCTGTAATATTTTTATTCTAGTCCCACTCAAACCAAGAGCAACTTGGAGATGGACAAGGGGGATTAAGCTGCTCTCATGGGGTGATGAGCTTAGCTGATGGGTTGTCTCCTCTCCCCTGCTGCCTCCTCCTCTTCCTCTTCCTCCCCAGAGCATGCAGACTGGGGGACTTTGTGTTACAACTGCTGTCTGAAAAGCTGGGGTGGCCTTGTGACTGCATGGAGCGGTGGGATGAGTTACGAGGTTCAGGTCCCAAACTGGTGTCAGCGTCCATACTGGTACTGGCTTCCGACTAGTCTTTGACTAGGCCTTAAATATCTTTGTGTTTGTAAAATGGGCATAGTGATGCTTTTGTCTCAACAAGTGCCAGGTGTTTGAATAATGTTGCCATAAACGTGGTAAGTGAAAGGTTGGGATGTTTCATTTGAGTGTAGACGTAGCTGAGGTGCAGCAAGTTCACTTCTAGCTCTTCAAAAGCCTTTTCTTTTTGTTAGGGGAAAAACTCTGCCCTGCAGGGAATATTCCACCAAATGGTGTTAGGTTCCTCTTTAGAAACACCAACAAATCTTGCGTATCTGGTTTCCAGGGCCCAGCTCCCAGTTTAGCCAGTTTGCTACTTCCTTGTTGCTCCTGTTCCCGTGGCAGTACCATCTTCCTCGTTGGTTGTTTCTGCTGTGCTTCCCTGCCGGGGTTGGGCGCTGGTGGAGTTGCAGTGCATGCAAGTCGTAAAGATCTGTCTGCCATTTCTCTCTCCAGGGTTGGCGGTGGGGGGATATCCAGCTTTAAGCTTTGACTTTGCACCGACTCTGGTGCTCCTTCGGAGCCAGCAGGCATGCCTTGTAGCTGGCAGCCTCGGATTTAACCTCCAAACGACTGTTTTGCTGGTATTAATGTGACTTTCCAGCTGTTGCTCCATCACTGAGGTGTCACTAGTTTTGGCAAGTCCACCTGTGCAGAGGGGAAGAAAGTCACCTAAGGAAGCTTTCAGGCTGGGGGAGGCTGAGCCGGTGCCTACCAGCGCTGTTGCACGGTGGGGCTGGGGCTGAGACACTGCCATGCGTCGCCAGACCTGCTTTGCAGCCCGCCCAGCTGCCATCAGATGGCAGCAACCTGCAAGGACCCCCCCCCAACCTGGAGGCCCTCCAGCAGAGGGTCCTGTGCTGCTTGCACCGTTGGGCCGTTTTTTCAGCTTGTAAAGCCTTTCCCAGACCACCACGCACCTCCTCAGACTGCAGACTGAAAGTGCTGCCTGATGGCAGGCTCCTGACCCAACTGCAGACCAGTTTCCTCGGCCTCAATACGGTTTGGAAACCACCGGTCTGATGTTGCTCAGTTCCCCCCTTGCTATTTAGTACCTGTTCTCCCCCCATATCATTTTTCCCCCATTTAATTTCTAAGATGTTTTTCATGTGATGCCTGGGTGCCAGACTAGGATACTAAAACCTCTGTGGCCTGAAAGCCCCTCCAGGTGCAAGTATTTGTGCCTCGTCAGACTGTAATTACTTTAGAAAATGTTTTTAAGTGACTGACAAGGATGAAACAATGTTTTGCTTAGATCTCACCCCTTTACACCTGGGTAAAGACAATACAGAAATTTATAAAAGAAACTTGGGTATGTGCCCAGTATTTTATCTTGCGCAGACACAAGGTGAAACTAATTACACAAATGTGTGTACCTCCAGGGAATCATTTTGATCTAAGCTTTGACTTTTGGCTGGACTTTGAGTGAAACTGCGGGTGACCTTCAGGGAAGAGGGCTGCGGTGCCCGGAGTAGCGTGTGTGTTACGGGGAGGCACTAACTAGGCTGCTTTGGTCACATCTGGCATTGATTTCTTTTTAAGGCACATTTAATAAGCATGGCTTTGAAGCCTTTGCCTTTCATTTAGTGCACAAAGACATGCATAAATGCTCGACTCTCCAAATTCTTCATTGATTGGATCAGTTTGTACCGCGGGTACCTCGGGCTCTGCTCTTGCTCCTTTCCAACGCCCAAGTCACGCGTCCGGCCAGGCAGTGGGGCAGTTGCTGAGACAGTCGTGGGATTTCCCCCCACCTCCTCCCCTCCCTAAAAAAGAGGGAATTAAGCAATGATTTAATACTGATGGCGTTAACAAAACACACATATATATACATACATACACACATACACACACACACACACACACAAAAACTGGGTGGTGTCGGGTAATCGTACCATGGCAGTAGTTCAAAACAGAGCTGCAACACCAGCCTGCTCCTCTCTATTGGTGCCAGATGTCCCAAAAAAAAAGCGCGCAAAGCTTGCCACATAAAATATGTTTCAATGGAAAGCCCGTTTCTGAGCAAATAAGAGCAGAGTGACTTGTTTGAAGATGTTGTGCGGGAAGATTTTTGCTTTTGCCTCCTTATTTTTTTTTTTCCTTTTTTTTTTTCTCCCTTTTCGCTGTGAAATAAGGTTGCAATTATGTAAAAGGTCATAGCGTGTTTGCTCAAATAAAAATTTGGTGAGCGCAGCCAGCGCTTGGGCTGGCGGAGGAAGCCGCCGGGCAGAGCGGGCGCTCGCTGGCGCGGGGCGGGCGGAAGGGGCGCGAAAGCCCTTTGCAAACCGCTCGGCCCCGCCGGCGCGTTTCTCGCGGCCGGGGGGGCTCGTGGCCTCGACCTGCGGCCGTGAAGCCGGTGGGAGCTGGGCCGGTGGCTTCGCTGGGCGCAGGCTCCTGGGAACATCTTAAATGAGAGTTTTTTTCTTTTCCCTTCCCTAAGCCATTAAACAACATGTGTCAGTTCAGCTAGGAAGGGCTTTGCAAAAATAAATGCTAAACATACCTTGCCTAAATGTAGCTGCTGCATGCTCTTTGATTTTTTTTTTTTTTTAAAGCCAGCTTTTATTCTCCTCCCACCCAATAATTTTAACTTACCTGAAAAATAAATAGGTTCGAAGCCCATCCTTAGTGGATGTTTTAAAAATATGTAAGAAGAAAGTCACCACTTACTTAAAAAACCTGAAGTTCTAAGAAGACTCTGCCATGGATTTTTTTTTCTTTCTTTTTTTTTTTTTTTTAAGTTTTAGTGGTAATACTGAGGGTGTCATTTGCTCTCCTTATGCGTCCTGGTAAAAACCACAACCCCCTTTTCACCTAGCAAACAGCCGCCAGCCCCCAGGGTCCAGAACTACGGAGGGGGCGTGAGGGAGGAGTGTGGGGGGTTTTGGGTGTGTGGTTTTTTTTTTTTTTTTTTGTGGTCCCGGTGCTCGGCCGGCGGGTGTCCAGCACCAGGCGCTGCCGGCCGGAGCGCGGTTGCCCTTTGCACGTGGCCGGTCCCGTGAGCTTTAAAACGTGGGTGTTTTTTAGGTAAGCTATTTGACCAAAATCACCGTGCTTGCTGATTTTCCCTGCTGCTGAGGATACCCCGTGGCGCGGGACCGGCCGAGGAGCTGCCTCCTGGCAGAGACACCTTGCAGACGCCGTGGGCTGCAGCCTCCCCTTCGCCTTCGGATTTTAACCCATGTCTGACTTCTCCTTCCCGCAGATACTACTTCAAAAAAGCAAGCGATGAGTTTGACTGTGGCGCAGTGTTTGAAGAAATCTGGGAAGACGAAACAATCCTGCCCATGTACGAAGGAAGGATTCTTGGGAAAGTGGAAAGGATTGATTGATGGCGTCGGCGTTACTTAAGAAAATTTAAGCCAGACAAGTCTGTGGACACACAACAGTAGTGATAACAAGATAAAAAAAAAAAAAAAAAAAGAAAGAAAAACTCTGAAGGAAAGTTTTGAACCAATGAAGAAAAAAGAAAAGTGAAGTCTATGAAGACTTTGCTGAATTAGCCTTAGAGGAAAAAAATGGCATTTATTATTCATGAGTTGGATACTGAGATGATAAAAACCCTGAACTATTTATTAAATAACATGACCACTGTTGGCTATTGGAGATGCAGACCGTGTTTGAGAGACTTCCATACATAATATATGATTTCCTGGGGATCTGAAATCTATGGACTAAGAGAAACTGTGTATAGCTTACCTTAACAGTAATCCTTATTGATATTTATTGAACACTCTGTTTTCCCCTAAGTCCAGTTTTTGGATATGCTGCTTTAACAATGGAGAATAGAGAGGGGCTGGGAGGTGGGGTGACGGGAGGAAGGAGTATTTTATTTTTTTATATTGTTCCCACTAGCTAAAATTGAGCGGTTTGGCTCTGAGTGCATTCACGGTTCTTTTCGAGGGGGAGGAGGGAGGGAAGGACGGTGCGCCCAGTATTTCTCCGAGCCAAGAGAAGACTTTTCTAAAGAAATAATGATAAAAACCGAAATAAAAATACTGTCCTGCCATTCATCTAGAGACCGGTGCATTTTAATCTCTGCTGCTCTAATTTGAAATAAAGGTCTTAAGTGTTAAATACATTAGACGCAATATACCTACAGCAACTCGTCGTCCTGCCCGGGGCTTTCTGGGGCGCGAGGTGGCTGCGGCGCCGCCGCCGCGTCCCGCGCCGAGCTCGGCCGAGGCAGACCACAGCAAATCCCAGGCGCGGGGCGGCTGTAAACGAAGCCATCTCGTTCCCGTTTCCACCTTCGACACACCAAAAGGACGCGTTGCAAAAGCCAGGTTAAAAACCCGTATGTACGACACGCAGCTAGCTAAATTTTCTTTTTTTAGCCGTTCAACGTTAGCACAACTTATATTTAAATGACATTTTTAACTTTGATGGCGCATAGTTGTGGAGCACGTGGTTCTTCTTGTGTGTGTGTGTGGTTTTTTTTGTTATTATTTTTATTTTTTTTATTTTTTTTTGCCGTACCCTCACGACAGCCACGGGGGCCCGCGGGAGGCGTCAGCGAAGGCTCTTGGCGGCGCTTTGGAAAGCTGCGCGAGCACGTGCTAGGGCAGAGCAACCCTTTCCCCAGCAAGACCTTGCATTTCTACAGTTGGGTTTCGTGTTGATTAAGTTAATCTGTGCATTCTGTTTGCCATCGCTACTTTGTACAAGTCTGTATATATTGTAGAAAATGTATGGTGGAAAAAAAAATATTAATACACTATCTCTAGTGTTTTTAAAATTTAATCAGTACAGTACCTGTGCCTGCATGGTGTTACTAGGCCATGCGTCGCCCTATATTCAGGGTTCAAGCTTTCCCTTGTTTGTTTAAGGGGTTTATGTATAAATATATTTTATGCCTTTTATTACAAGTCCTGTACTCATGACTTTTGCCATGGCATTTTGTTCTACTTATACTGTAAATTATGCATTATAAAGAGTTTCATTTAAAAAAAAAATTACTTGGTACAATAATTATTGTAATTAAGAGATGTAGCCTTTATTAAAATTTTATATTTTTCAAATTAATATTGTCTGACTTTTTTTCCTTCTCTCCCCCACCATGACTTACACCGCTTCTCCCCGGGGGCTGGGGGCTCACCCTGGACGCGGCAGCCGAGCGCTGCCTTCCCCTACCAGGCGGGAGCTGGTCCTGCTCGGAGCAGCTTGCACTTAAAGCAGGGGAGCCCAAGGCTGCCGCTGTGCTTCGGTGCAGTAATAATATGGCCATTATAGCTCATGCAGGTAACTCTCAGGTGCAGGTTTAGTGTGGACTTTCTGCCCAGACCACAGCACAGCGCTTACCTGAGGGTGAAAAAGGGCTGGTAGAGCATTCTGGACTTTTACTGTAGCTGTAAAATAGGATAATAAATCCAGAATATAATTTTTCAGTGTGACCTGGTGGTCTACGTACCGGAGCTCTGCTGAAGGTGGTGGTGGAGCTTCTGTGCCATCACTGTTGGCTGTGAGGAGTCTGGGGTCATCAGACCCTCATCCAGGTGCAGCTGCGTTTGCTAGAGGCATGACTGCTTCCAGCTGCCCCACATCGCCCTTGATAGCCCACATCACCTGTTTGCTTAAAACATCAACTTTTTAAAGCCTTGGCTAGTCTGGCTGCCTTTGAGGGACATGAATTTGGGAGAGGGTTGATGCAAGCAGGTCTGGGGAGCATCTCCATGGGCCTTTCCTCTCTTTTGGACTTACTTAAGGTACAAAACCTATTTTATAGCTGAACGAGCTTAATTTGTTCCTGAGGGAAGTTGCCCATTCCAGGGCTGGATTTGTCTCCCAGCTGTTGCCCAGACCTTCCCTGTCTCCAGCAAGCAACCCTGGGAAAGCAATTGTGGAAATGCTTTTGGTCTCGCACGCTGGTAACTAAAGCCAGCCTCTTTTGCTAGACCGATGACACCGACTTTTTTTTTTTTTTTTTTTTTCTCCCTCCACCCTATTTTTTTTTCTATGAGGTTTTAAATTATCTGGGTTATTTTGCGTGTATGAGAAGACTTCATTTAAAACATCAGTAAAACTTCTATCAAAGGGCTCAACTTCACACCGAGTACATAGAGCGCAGAACTGAATCCTTCGGTTCAAAAAAGGAAGAAAAAAAAAATTGCAGGCAGTTTTACACATTTAAATGGATGGTGTCTTGTTTTAAAAACCATCTGAAGTTCATGGGGTTCATCTTAATTGATAAGCTGGACATAACGGATGGGTGTAGGGGGACTTCAACAACATAAGCGAAGAAAAAAATTTTTTTTCCTTTTTTTTCTTTTCTTTTTTTTTCTTTCTTTTTTCTTTTCTTTTTTTTTTTTTTTTTTTTTTTTTTTTAAGTCTACCATCAAAGGTTAGGAACTTAGCACTACATAGTAGTATTATTTTTCTTCTGCTATTAAAATGAATCACACTGTGCTTAATTCTTCTTGGGAAGATGAACGTGCTTGCGGCAGCTTGAAGCCATTCAGGGCCTCCTGCGCCTTTGCATCTCTCTATCAATGCTCCAAAATACTCACCTCTGTTTTTTTGGATGTCTGTAGAAACAAAATATAAAATGGCTTCAAATACATGGCAGGCTGTTTAGCGGAGATGAAAGGGTATTTGAATAGTCTTTTAAAAATGAATGAAAAGTGAATACTCTCTTCTGTTTCAATTATAAGTGGGACATGGAGCTCGTTAGATGCCACCTTAACACGACGCTTTGAAGGTGTGCGGCTACCTTCCGCGTTTCAGAAACATTTTGTTTTTACCCTATCGTGGGATAAAGGTCTTGATTACCGCTCGGTCCTGTTAGCTATCAAATGGAAAGGCAGCGTGAGGAAAATTGTGCTGGTACAACTTAAAAAGCGTATTTTCAAACCATTTTTTTTTTTTGGCTTTTTGAAGATTGGGGAGTGAGAAAGTCTCATTTTGACACAAGCAGCTCTGGTTTTGGTGTAGCTTGAGTTTCCTGGGAGCCAGTTTGAATTGAGCCCTCCTTGCCCTGGGGCGGCAGGGGCTGGGGGCCCGGTGGCCGGGCCACCTTGGGGCCTGGAAGAACCTGCCCCGTTGGAGTCCGAAAACGCGTGAGACTGACCCCATAATCATGATCTAAAGAAAAGAACCCCCCCAAACCAAGAGTCCTGGCTCGATGGCGGACGTTATGCCATCGTTAACCTGCAGGCAGCACTGGACCCGTTGCGGGGAGGGTAATTTTGGCCATCAGATGGAGGCGATGGCCTAATTTGAGACAATTTCGGCCAACCTCCCTAGGCCCTTCTCCTCTTTCAGGAGAGGAGCTGCTTTGGGGGGAAGAAAGCCCATTACGTCCTGCCTGCCTTAATTCAGTGCTTCACCCGGTAAGATTTGACAAATAGGATTTTTTTTATTATTATTTTTTTAAAATGACAACAGCTAGACCCTCCTGGCTTTCAGCACTGGCCTGTCCTCTGCAGCCAGGTGACCTCTTGGTCTCGTCAGTCCCAAAAGCACAAACAGGTTGGGGCAAAATCCGCACCCTTTGGAAAACGCGGGATTTTTTACAAGGAGCTGCGACAACCAGCCGGAGCCGGGAGCAGAAGTCGGCACCTCTCCTAAAGCTCGTGCCCTCCAATCCCTACGTGCCGCCAGGCTTTCTGCAGCCCTGCGAACGCGACGCGAGCCGAGACATCGCCGAGAACGGCGGCGCGCGGAGCTGGGATGCCGGGAAACGGGCCGGTCCGCGGGGAGCAGCCGGCGAGGGATTGCAAGGCGCGGAGGGAGCCCCGCGGCCAGGCGGGGGTTAAAGCCGGCACCGGGGTTGTTGCCATGCAAAACCACGCAAAACACTGCAGTTTTGCATTGAGATTCAAATGCCCGGATCAAAGCGGAGCAGCAGGAAGGAAAGGGCAATTTAGGTTGGAACCGGAGGAAACTTTCTCAGCTAGCTTCTGGGAAGGCAAACAAGCCGGGTTCGGAGGGCTCGAACCGGAGCGGGGCCCGGCGGGCGCGCGGGAGGCGACCCCCTCGCTCCCGCTGCGCGGCCCCAGCGCCGCCCGGCCAGCGCCCCGCGCGCCTCCGGCCAGCGCCCGGGCCCGGCTCCGCGCTCCGCCGCCTCTCGGGACGGCCTCTGGCCCCGAACTCGCCGTTTGATGAAGGGGCCAAAACGCCGTTTCCAACCTTTTCATCCTCGCTGTTTATTCCAACGCAAACAAACAAATGCAAAAAAAAAAAAAAAAAAAAAAAAGTCATAAATTAGCAAAGCTACACGCTAACGCTATCTGCTGCGTCCCTCCTCGTTAAGGATTCGCCGCCCTGGACCTGGCTGCGCTGGGAAGAGGAGGGAGAAGCCCTGTGGCACTGGCCTCCCCGGTGCAGCAGGTTGCCACCCAGGGCAGGACGGGCCTCCTCGCTCGTGCCAGCAGCGCTTTTGTGTTTCGAGGCTTTGTAGGTTTGCAAAGCCTTTAAAAACCCTCGCAACTGTCCAACATGGGATGTTTAATTACCAGGTAAAAGACTTTTTTTTTTTTTTTTTTTTTTTAGACTCCATTTAATTATTTGATTGCACAGTAACCAAAGAGTGTAAGAGGGCTGTAGCCAGGAGGCACTTTAAAGCGCTGCCTTGATGTTTCTTAGTGGGCATTAATGGTTTCTGAAGGCAGGAGATTGTTTAAAAAAAAATATTAAAACCCTCCTCATGATCCCGCCAGCAATCTCAAAAAAATGCATAAACACTGGAATCCTCTGCCAGGGAGGGAAAAAAAAAGAGTTCAAAGGGATCTGAGAGTTTTCATGTAAAGTTTAGAGTTTAAGGCGTGACTGTTGGCTGCGGAGCCCCACTGTTTGAACTCTTGTTTATTAAAAACAGTTTCCCAGCATTTCACAGGGTTCGGAAAGACAACAGCAAAGCGCAGCCTTTTCCACCAGCGCTGTTTCAAGCCTCCGCTGATTCCTGCCTCCGCGTTTCATCTTTTCGCCTTCCCTCTCCCTTCCGGATCGCCTCGGAGGGGAGGCTGCGCCGGGCGCGGGGAGCAGCCCGAGCCCCGCGGCCCCGCGCCGACGGCACGGGCTGGGCGCTGCGCCTCTCGCTCCCGAGCCTGCCCCGCTGCCGTCCCCGCTCGCAGCAAAAATATCCTCTTTCCAAACTCCGGGGACTGATGGAAAATATGAACTTAATTTCGGGTTCTGTTTTCCTTAAATCGGCGCAGTTCCAGTAAAATCAGATTAAAATACCTCCAGTTCCTGATGTTTGGGGATATTTAAAGTCAGATCAAAGCGCTGTTAACCAGTCCTTTTGGTAGCACGTTTGATGAGAAACACAGGTGCACTAATATATTAAGCTAGCAGCCAGGCTGACTTAAATGCTGCCTTGCACTTGGGCTTCTCATCCCCTTAAATATCAGCTGGGCAGGAGGGAGGGAACGGACGGATGATGTTTTAATACAAGATGACTTTTTTTTTTCCTAGATGCAATTTGAGCCGATTCATTTTCTGCATTAAAACTTAAAAAAGAAAGCAAGTTACTTTTTTTTTTTTCTTTTTTTTTTTTTTCTATAATAGCCACAAGGAGAAAGAGGCTGTCAGATCACGGAGATCCACGGAAAGCGCTTCGCAGGCCCAGATCTTCCAAGCGCGGGACGTTGGCCGCCCTCCCGCTGGCGCAGGACCGGCCGTGGGCGCAGCGACCGGCCGCGCCGCCCCAGACCCGCCGGCGGGTTTTTTCCACCCTTTGCCCGGATGCTTGCAGAAGCGCCCGGCGAGGTTAAATCCTGCCGTGCAGGTGCAGGACGGGGCTCAGGGCGGGTTTTTTCCCACGCCTGAGAGCCCGGCGGGACAGGAAGGGGGTGAAATTTTCAAGTGTTACCACGTGCAATTAAAACGCACGTGAGTAACGCAGTAAAATAATAAAAACTGCTTTATAAAAGTGCCTTGATGAAGCAGAACTGTCAAAACAGCGCCTACGTCGGTCCGAGTCCCTCCTTCCAGCGCTCCAAAGCGCCCGCTTATGGCGGAGCCTTCTCCGGAGTCGGGGATCTCCGTATCGCGATTTACGAGGTTTTTCCCCTAATTACTCAACCCCCCGCTTCGATCCGACCGCCTCGGATCGCGGCCGGCCCTGCAGAGGGGCAGGAGACGGATGCGAGCGACCGCGGCTCCGCCGGGCCCCTTCTCGGCAGAATCCCGCCCCGCGGAGGGCGCTTCCGAGGCCGGACGCCCACGCGGCTCCGGGTGGGGTGATGGGCGCCCGGGAGCCCCCCGGCCCGAGGATTGCAAAGGGGCTTCCTGCAAAAACCGCGGCTGCAGGAGATTGCGGCGGAAAAAGGCTATTTTCAGTGCTGCTCCGATTTTTTGCCCTCTGTTGCCTTCCATAAAGGATACCGTGAAGTTAACGATCCAGCCGTGGAATTTTAAATAGCTGCTTCATGACTAACAACATGTGCTCCGGATCAGCGCGAGCCTGTATTTACATATTTCCCATGATAAGTCAACATATGGTTCTTGTTTGTAATGCAGAGTCGCCCTCTTCATATTAATACTGTTATTCCCCCCCTCCCTCCTTTTCACTATTATGGTGGAAAAACCTTTTCTCGTAATTATCGTTAGCAAAAGCGTGGCGCAGGTGAGAGGCTGGTAGGGCACCCAGAGCCCTGCGGGCTGCCGTGTTCGGGTTCCCGCGGTGCCGGGAGCCGCGCGAGACGCCCCGGGTCGGTCCCGCCAGCGCGCTCCCGGGGCGCCGCGCGGGATTTCCTTGGGCAGCCGCGCGGGTCGATGCTATTTCTGCCCCCTTGGGTCTGTAGTTTTTAGCATGCAGATAATTCATTAAATTAGCTTTTTTTTTTCCCCTCCCCCTTTTCTCCCCCCAGCGCCCAAGCACGGGTTGGCGAGGGGATACGAACACCCGCGTCTGCAACCGCAGGAATCAGCGTTTTCCGAGCTCCTGCCCCGTATTCCCCGCCGCGGTGCCCTCTCTCACCGTTCAATCCCGGCACATCAGCTATTTCCCTTGGGAGATTATCCCACGCGGAATTGGCTCCTAACGGCCACAAGCCTTTTCCTTCCACCCCGTCACAAAGATTATTTCCCTTATTTAATCTTACTATTCCCTCCCGACCGGGCCGGAATACTCGCCGCCCTGCCCCCGCGCGCGTTTCCCTTTGCGTGCCGGTTTGGACCCGTATGAAATTCTGGGTTAGTTTCCTTCGAAGAAGGTGGGAAAGCAGCGTGGCAGCGAGCCCGGGCAGGCGGCGAGTCCCTTTCTGTAATTCGTATTTTCCCTCTAACGAGAGGCTCGCGAGTGAGACCCGGGGGTGGCTTGGACCAGCTCCCAGCGCGCGAGCGCTCCGGGACTTAAGAGTACTCGGATCCAAACCCGGAGCCGCGCTTCGTGGCTGACCATTTATCCCACTTCTCCCCCGCGTTAGGTGTGCATATTTATATATATATATTTTAACAATGACTCCAATCAAAATATGAGATGTTAACAGCCTTCAACTGCAAGGCAAGCATCGGCAGCTCGACTTTCTGACTTACATTTGTAAAAATGAGAGGGTTTATACAGACGTGTTTAGCCTATCAGTTCTAGCATTTTCCAGAAAATATGACTCCATTTTGCAGGTTATCCCCGTTCAAACACAGTTATAAAATAAAATAAAAGTGCAGGAATATGGTAGGAGCACGTGGTACAACAGCTTGTGTGATTCCTGTTTCAGGGCATCCCAGCGGATCCCTTTTCCTCCCAACACCTGCGACTTCCTCCACCGAGAGACTGGAGACAAGACCAAAACCCCGAACAATCACACGGCTCTCTGACATTAGCTTGATACCTTGCTGGGAAAATCAGAATTTCATTGACTTTATCAAGAGGTTTTTGGGCCGGTAGGGAGCATAATGAAGATACAGTCAGACTCCAAGCCAAAGAGATTCCCCAAATGCAGGCCAATAACTTGCAATTCTCAAATGAGAGCAATTCTTCTAATCTTCTTCTAATCTAAACAGCATTTCAAATTTAAGGCTCTACGAAGCAGTTGCAGACGCCGTGGCTAGGTGCTGCCTGCTTTGCTGCTCTTGGCCGTGCTGGCTGCGTGGCGCGTTTCTGCTCCTCGGCTGAACAAGCTTGCAAATATTTTGCCCTGAAAATTTATTTGAATTAAAACAATTAGTTCCCATGAATTCATCATGGATGCAACTTTGAAGTTTTCTTTTTGTGAGCACTGGGGTCATTAGAAGACATCCGTTGCCGTAACTGCGGCAAGGGAGTCAGGATTTAGAAGTGCAAGTACAACCAAAAAGCAAAGGTGCAATTTGTAAACCTGACAGTCAGCTTCGAGGAAACCGTCCCACAGCATCACGTGTGACGTTTTCGAGAGCACAGAGTAGATGATGACATTGTTAAAGTCTTATCTCGAAAATTACATCTGCAATAAGCTTTGAAAAATACATGACCTTATGCTTGTTTTCTCTCTCGACAGGAGAGGCACCCATGAAACTAAGAGCTCTGCTTGGCCCTCGAGCCAAGTTTGGTGGCTCTTGCAACCTGGAAAGTCTACGCTGTATTAACAGAGAGAAAAAAAAATCTTGGAAGGAGAACTTTTCCTTCTTTTGAAGTCAGAATGGATTTGCAAGGGTCTTATGTGATGAGGGGACAGTTTTAAGTGGAGGAGATATATGTATAATTTTAGCCATGTAAATAGTCCTTTGCAGCCTGGGAATCTTCACACTTTCCAAGGCTTTAAGAAGTTGGCGCTGCATACTTGTTAAAATCAGTTTAACCACTTGCCAAGAGGTTTAAAGAAAGATGACACCTATTTTGCATGAATAGTAATATTACTCTGATGAATTTAGTTATACTAATGGGAGAGCTTAAAGAATATTCTCCTGCCCATGGTGAATTTTTTAAGGCAAATAATAAGGTTCTGGAGGGTGTAACCTAAAATAGACATTTCATAAAAGATTCATCCTTGAACAAAAATGTCATGAAAGCATGAAATGAAAAATAGACGACAATCAGAATTCTTCTTGAAGTGCTTTGTAGTAATTATTTTTAAAAATCCTCACAAAAGACTCTTTTCAATTGCAGAATAGCAAGTGAGGTCTGTATGGTTCAAGGCCAAATAATTTCCGCAATGGAAAAAACAGCTTCAGTTCTTCTGTTCTGATGTAAGGTATTTTAAATGGGCACGAGTTTCCATTATTGCTTTCTTTTCCCCAGCTTCCACAGGACATGAATTATCCACAGACAAACCCTCTGCTCCTCAAAGTGATGGCCGACATCATTTACTTCTGTAATGCCACTGATTGCATGGTGACACCAAGTACGGCATTTGTAGAAGGGGTCAGTGGGTTTGTAGATGAGGTGGGAGACTTCTCCTTGCTGCTCCCCGGTTGCTCTGATTCTGCTGTTGGACAGAGCTTGCTCCTGGGTGACCTATGATGACTTGTATTGGGAGTGCTGGATTCTTTCCTCTCATCTACCTCCTCTGCGTCCCTCATGATCCACAGACCCTGCAACCAGTTCTTTACTCTTCCAACATGTGAGAAAGGGACACGGAGAAGTGGAAGTGCTCCACTTCTAGCTCTCATCCTCCTTGTGGAGGAAGCTGTGAAGGTGGCACCTCCCCAGCTCTGGACAGGGATGTGACAGAGAAAGTCAGGACCAGCAGAGATGGTTCAGAGCAAGGAACAGGTTGCTAGACACCACTATGGCATCCAGCAGTTGCTACCAATCAGTATCTAATAACAGCACGAGTGGTTGATACCATCTTTACAAAGCACCTTAAATACAGCTGCCATAGTGTGAGCACATCGCCACCATCACCGTCACCCCATTGCAGATCTGCTCTAGACAGAGATATTTTCCTACAATGGAGCTGCACTTCTGAGTCAGTCAAGTTGTAGATAAAGTCTGGAAGGCATCAGCAGTTTGAGTAACAGCAGGGATTCATCCCGCACAGGAGTGATAAGGCTGATCTGCAGCCCCCAAGAGGCAGGACCTCAAGTCCTAGGGACGGCCCACATGGAAGCTGATGGGAGCGATACACGTGCAAGATAACGCGCAAGTTGTTCAGCAAGCATGACTGCTGACTGATCCCGTTGCTCTTCCTCTTGGAAATAGGCCCGTTGCTGCCTGCTAGGGTTTTTGTAATGATGCCCAAAAAGCACAAGTAGATGAGGATCAGGCAGTAGGCTGCTGGCATGCGGGCAAGTGCTCGCTGGTACCTCGACATGCGAGGTCCTGCTCAGTGGAGAATGACCTAAAGGGTGAGAACAAGCCAGGCCAAGCTGCTGATAGATCTTCCACCCAATCCCTTCTTATAACCTCAGGCTGTTTCACACTGTCTGAGCTCACGTTGTTTTCATGCCTTCATTTTCCCTTCTTACATCTCGTCCAGGAAGAGGCATTTCCCAAGTTGCCAAAATCCAGCTCTGCTCAGCTCTTGGGTGCTGGCTGAGGCCTCTCCACCGAGGTGGGTTAGTTTAACTGCCCCGGGCACAGCGGCAGGCTGGAGGAGCTGGTCGAGGTCCCTCTGCTTCCAAAGCAAGCCTGGAGTAGCTTTGCCATGCCTGCTTGTGCCAGAGTCCATGCAACCACAGTAGTTCCTTCAGAGCAGCACTTCCTCCTTACTTTTTAGGTCATCTGGAGGGTGGGCACCAGGTCAGCCGTGGAAACGTTATGCTCCAGGCTGCCGGAAGCTGCCGTAGCGCCTCCCACAGCCAACTTAGCCGCACAGCCGAGTCCTTCCCGTGGTCCCTGGGGCGGACCGTCGCCTTCGCACGCACCCTCCCTCCCTCGGCCACCGGCCTCACCAGCGCCCTCCCGCGCTCCTCGGTTCTGGCACAAGCGATGCCCGTGTCACGTTTCTGCTCTTCAGGGTGGCTTTGCCCCAGCCATACTTTCCCAGCTCTTCGGGGACCGAAGAGACCCCCGCTCTCCTGTCCCCCGACGCGTTTCCTCCCACTGTTCTCCCTTATGCCATTTGCCCCTTTCGGCAATTCTCATTTCGCACTGAAAATCCTCCTGGTCCTTCTTAAATCTAGCGCTGACCCGTGTTTAAGACCGCCGTGTTTGAAGCAGAACCTATTCCCCACCCTGTAGCCCCACCAGAAGATTTTAATTTTATCCTAACTGCTGTGCTTTGTTTCCAAATGCTTTATTTAAAATTGCTTCAATGTGTAGCTTTCCAAAACATTATTTTGCTTTTTTCTGAGGCTTTTCTAGCTTTGGATTTTTCCCTCCTGATTTTTAAAATATCTCTTTCTTCTTTTTCTGAGGAAATACTACCCTCAAACCCAGATCTCCTGCATACCACCTCCAGACTCTGCTCGGATGTGCAACCTCACTCTGCCTCAGTTTACATAGGTGTATAAAACCCATGGAATCTCCTTTCCCTGCCTCAAAGAAGTATAGCGACACTTAATTAAATTAACTAATGTCTACAAAGGGATCTGCTATCCTCAGGTGGACAATCTACATGGAAAATGCATCACAGGAGCTTCAGGCCGAGGAGCAGAAGGGAGCACTGATTTTTTGTTTTTCTCCCCACGAAGCTCCCGCTGGAGCCACTTGCTTCGTCCCCGCAGAAGCGGCCGGGGCTGACCAAAGTTGGCCGAGTCGGAGAAGCTGCCTCGCGCCTGCACCCCGCGCGCAGGGTCACGGCCGCATCTCGGCACGCAGGAAACCGCCGCCGTGCGGTCGTCACCGCTTCTCTAAGAGCCTGCAGGAGTTTGATTTGCTCTCTGGGCACCCAGCCACCGGGTTTCCCACGCTGGCGCTCTGCTCCGCGGGGGCCCCTCCGAGCGACGCCTGCTCCCCTCGCCGACGGGCAGCAGAAGGCCTTGTGGCCGCAGGCCACCGCAGCTCGGCTCGCCGGGAGCGGCGGCGGCCGCAAGCGTTTGCCGCTGCGGTAGTTGCGTGTCCTTTGCGCGCTGGTGTTTTCTTTCCTGCTCCCTCCATCTGTGATGATTTAAGCACGGTCTGGGCCGGCGCGTGATAACAGAGCTGACCCCGGCAGCAGCAGCGTGGCTCTGCCACCGCGCTCTGGGCTTGCACGCCGGCGAGCCGCGCGGGAGAGCCCGGGAAAGCCCCGCTTCTCCGAGCCAGACAAGCACGACCCCGGCGACTTGGGACCACGCTTAACCGCAAGTATCCGAGGGGCGCTGCTTATCGCTACGTGCCGCAGGTGCATCGCAAAGCGTTGCTACAGCATTCATGGAATGGTTTGCGTGCCTGTACGAGACTGACACATTTGGAGAAGTCGTGAACAAATTACCTTTTCAAGTGGAATTTGGAGAACGCAGCACTGCAAAACAGCTTTAACAGCCCCACTGCTTGTAAGGCAGAAACATCCGAAGTTCAAGTCCTGCAAGTGCATTTACTACTCTAGTGCTACCGTCAGCAGCAGCATCTTCTCAGCTGAGACAGATCTAGGTACCTCATCATCACCAGTACTATGTCCCTCCCTCCTTTTCATAAGCTCTGGTTTCAAATCCACTTGTATTTCTCCCGAGTGGCTCTCTTTGGAAAGCTGTTTTGGGACCTCGCTCCTCTAAAGGCTGCGGATACCTTCTACCTTTCACTCTGCATCTGCAAAACGCACGCACAGATTTTCCCTCCCAATTACCCAGCGATCACGGGGGTGTTTTACGGCAATGAAAGTCAGCGCGCTAACGCCTGGGATGAGCTGCACTCTCCAGACACATCCTAACCTCTCCCTATTGGTTTTCACTCTGTCTACTCTTCTAGCCCGCCTTTTCCTCATTTTACTGTTCTGCCCCCAACTCTGCTCTTCCCTTTGGTCCCTGCTGAGCCCCGTGTGGACCTAGGGATGCTTTGCTGATTTGCAGCCAGCTCCAAACCTTGAGTTATGAGCTCCATGGATGGGCTCAAGTGCCAACAAGCAATCTCAGCACGGAGCTCCAAATATAAGATGAGCCTTGCTGGGAAGTTAGAGCTAGCAAGAAGCTCTTAAAAGGCACTTAAAAGGTATAATGCAAACTTCAAACAGTCGCCATGGGGATAAAATTTTCAAGTGGCAGTTTAAACTGTCAAATGTTAACATATGATACTATTTATTGGCTTCCATTGGCTACCTTCAGCACGTCACCCATCATACTAATGGCTAGCCTGTTATTAACCATGCATTTCATGGTCATTAACTTGAGTTCAGCAAGTCACAGATGATTTTATTAGGCGTGACTTTGATAATCACCATTTTAATTGCACAAGCTGTCCTCTATGCCCACCCTGAATGCAAGCTATTTTAAGTCAAAGTAACATTTTCCTGTCTTTGGGCAGCTCAGCGTGCCGTCACATGGGGCACTTTGCCGGCAAAGGAAACTAAGTAAAATAAGGTTAAGAGCTTGCCTGTTTCTGTGCTTCTCTGAGGTACAAGCCACATCTGATAAGTAACTTGGCAGAAGCGAGACCATGAGAACCGTGTTCTGCCCAAGGTTTTAAAGCCAGAGCCCAGTGCTGCTGGCTTTAACAAAACAGGAAAAAGGCTTTTCCCCAAGCAATTACATAGCAGGTGGCTGCGCTGGCCCTGCAGAAGCCATGCAGGCAGCTTGCACCAGGACCGGATGCCACAGCAGCCTTGCCAAAGCATAAGTGATCCTTAATAACCATGCACGAGGGCTTCAGCGTTAGAGCTGGATGTCCCAGATGTAAAGCATCACGTCCCTGTGTTAGCTTCATCGATGGAGCAGGGCTGGTCCCATAACACGCTGCAAGAGGGTCCCTCCCCGTAGTCCATGCACTCGTCAGCCACCGACCTTTACTGAGCTGGCTTTCGGTGCAAAAGGGTGAGCGTGTAGCAAAAACCACCCCAGCACCTCACCCTCCCTCCTTTGCATTTCAAAGATACAAACCGAACAAAAAACTCTTGGAAAAAAAGTAGTTCAGAGAGTTCGTATTTTTTACTATAACACTGTGACCAGCCACACAACGTGATTTTTGTGAAACTTCATATTTTGAAGTGTAAGAGAAAGTGGATAAGTATCAGCCCAACAGGATTGCACATCAAGGTCAGCTGTGCGACCAGCATGGGCAAATTTGTTTCTGCAGGAACCGCATAAAAGCACATTCACACCCTCAGGGCATGCAAATGCAAGGTTACCACGCTGCAGCTGACACAAGCCCCTGATACTATTGCTTGCAAAAAACTCCCCAAACTAAAGCACAACCTTCCCAGGGCAACAGATCTTTGCACAGGTACAAGGAGTTTTCATAGACATACTGTAAGACTGCTGGCTTGGATCCCTCGTTCAAAGACATACCATTTTTGCATTTTATGCATACACTCTTTCTGATTACTTATATTGCACAGTTAAAAGCATAATAGAGCATATGATAAATAATTGCATTTGTTCCACACACATGAAGGGCTTTAACTCGCAGCTTATGTAACAGTAATGACTGTCAGATTATGTGTTAATAAAAAAATGCAATCACCGTAGCATGGTGTCAGGATACATATTTTTGTAACCTAATGCTCTTTCAGTTTTCACGTCATGTGAGCTGTAATATTCAGTAGCAATGAACAGCCGTTCCTATTCCCCCTGGATTGTACAGATGTTTTGTGCTCCCAAAGAATATCCTGAAAGAGATGTACACTCATACTATGTATTTATTATAACATTATTAGCCACACTCCTAATTAATCCTCAGGAATTCCAGGAATTTTTCATTTAGTTCTTAGCAAAGGAAAGGGGAGGGGGTTGGAAAGTGCCTTAACAACTATTTGCTTCATAGAGTTCATAAATGAGCCCATCACCCTATACCAGAACTGCTATAATTTTATCGGAATGAAAACCATTCTCTTTGATCTCCTCCAGTTCTTAAATCCAGCAGTTGTGTATTCAAACATCAATGGAAATGTGGTTTCAAGCTTCCTCTTTCATTATCTTTCTCAAAGATAAAAAAGAGCAAAAGAAAAAAAGTTCTGAGCTTTAGAGATGAGGCAATATTTTTACAGTAATTTCTTTATCTGATTTCATCCTGTTTACAGAAGCTGCTGTTTGGAAGATTTCCCTCCCTCCCCACTATTTTCAATACGGCTTTTCTTTAAATAAACGTATATTAGAAAAATAGAACAGACAACAGAGTCAGCTTCCTGCTTGCTCTTTATTGTAAAGGAGATAAGGTTGCTAAATGCCATAATATCTGACTTTCGTTCCGTGCGTGACCTACATGGATCAAGATGGAGATTTAATGATTAAACTTAACTCCTTTATCTTTGGCAGGGGAGGGGGAAGGAAAGAGTATCCAAACAAGCTACTTACGTTCTGGCATGAGAGAATTACGGTTCAACACAATAATTAACTCTCCGACACATTCCTGCAAGGCTGCAGATGCTGTTAGGGGCCCTGAAACGCCCCCTCCGTGTCACAACCCGGAGCTCGTTGCAGCAGCCAAAACACACGCGCGTGCTCCGGGGAGGATCGGGGTTGGCACAACCCGGTTCAGCCCTCCTCAGCCGATTCATGCAGACCGCAGGTGCGTTTCAGGGCTCGTATGCCACTGAGAGATAAGTTTAGGAGCAAATTCAATTAAAACAAAACAGGTCCTTGATCTATCAAACCTGCAAAAGCATTTTAATCTCTTCCGTCCGAGACCCTGGACTCCAGCCTTCCTGCTAACTTCTTGCTATACACAGAGCAGCTCTTGAAATCTTGATCTCTCACACCCAGATAACATAGTCCACTTAACTGTGTGTTTCATATCCAGCCTTTCCAAACAAACTAGGAAGAGACATAGCTCTCTAGACAGTTTCCAGGCCAGTCTTCCTGCATCCTATCTAACCCACTGCATGTGGAACCTAAAAATCTTGAATTAATCTTCTCCAATACAAACTTCAAAAGGTCTAGCGCTTCAGTTTTGACGGGTAGTAAAAGCTACGCATACTTATGCACATGATCCTTGTGCAAAAACACCAGCAATATCTCCTAAAACCGCACAAACTTAAAGTCCAACCTGAGCTCACCATAGGGCCTGCCGAGCTTTGTAAGCACATAGAGCAAACTTCAGAGCTGGCATCGAGTGGACACTGGCAAAGGTTTACAGCTTTTCATGAAAGCCATATGACACACAACAAGCTTAATGAAGCTCATTCTTAGCATTTTTTCAAATCTCCAGGGCTGCTGTCACCCCGGGGATCAAAACAGCAGGGTGTATTTGCACAGACTCCCACTGGAAACAAGAGCACCAACCATCTGCTCCAGCTTCTGCAACATCCAGAAAACCAGCAAGCTCCCAGGTACTTGCAACACTCGCAATCTCAGGACTGCATCAGGAGCAGAATTCACTCTCCACTCTGACAGCAACAAGATTCCTTAAAGAAAACAGAAGAAATTCAGAACCTTACCTCCCAAAATCATGGCTGAGCTGCAGGACCAACTATTTCAGGTGCCAGAGGAGTATCCATGCTGGGACTAGAAGAGCCCCAACAACACTACACCACCTGCCCAGCTGGGAGCACTTGCCTTAATTAACGATCCCATATGGAGCTGAGAGAAGTGTCTCTGCCCTCTCCTCCTTGCAAAGCGTTGGCAGAAAAATGTGGCTGCCCTTAGTGCAAAGAGGTAGCTCAATACTGAGAGGGTCACAAGAAAGCTGGTTTTGTCCTGTCACCTCCTCTTCCATCAGAGTATGGTGGGAAGCAGCTGGACTTGCTACATACTCTTAGATGGTTCTTCTGTTTGCAGACAAGCAGTTTGGATGAAGACTGAAGTCAATTTTATCACTTTACAGAACCTTTTTTCCCATCTTAATGGCCTTCCTATGTTCCTCTTCTGCCCTTTGACCACAAAATAGCGTAATATCCATGAAGTCTGATTATAAAACTGAATCTAGCTGAACGATCTAGGCCATTTCTGGTTAAAAGTGCAGCAAGAAATCAGCCTACAAAGGCAAGGCTCTCCCTCCTGTCAGGAAAGAGGAATTTCTGCTGGGAATTCAATGAATGCTCATCACAGTCAAGAGCTGAGCTGCTTCCAAAAGACGCTTTAGTACGAGCAGAGATCCTGCAGTGGCAGCTCTCAGTCACTTCTTCAATGACGTTATGTTGGCCTCTGCATTACTTGGCATTAGATCATTGTCTTGCTTGTTAATCAAGTACTGGAAAGTTTGTAGGTTTAGATTCCTATGGACAACAATCACAGCATGACATTTCAGGGCTAAGGAATCAATTAGCTAGTGATGGGAAATTTCTGAGTTCAGTAAAAATAAAAAATAAAAAGAATGGAGGGTACACAAACTTGCTGATTAGCCTTATTGACCCTACCTTTTTCTAAAGAACCGTGAGGAGGAAAGGACGATGTAGGTGGATAGGCTGGATGGAGAGATGCTCCAAGAAGTTAACGCTGTCTTGGGCTGAGGGATGGGAAGTTATGAGGGTGCCCAAGTGAAAATTCAGGGACGTCTAGTTGTAGAGTCATATATGAAGTAGCACGAAGTATCTTGATGTTTGGGGACATTTGCTCTTGAAGTTGGTTCCATTTCTAAACTTTCTTATTCAGGTTCTCAAAAACTGAAGAGTGAAGCATTTAACAGAGAAGATCCAGAACAATGTCAATTTTTCCAGCCTCATGGAAAGAAAATCGGAAAAGCAGCCATGTTGCCACATGCACTGTGTTGCTTGTCACACTGATAGATTGGGGACATTGCATGAAATAAAATAGAAAACAATTAAACTACACATGACTCAGGAAGGAGGTAGGTTTACTTTGCAGGGTTTTGCATCAACATTTTCTTTGGCTTCACTCCAGGCAGCTCAGCACCCCTTTGAGTCACTTAAACAAACCCAACTTTGAAAGCAAAACTCTGTCAGAATGGAGTTTCCCCAGCTTCACGTTAGCACCATGGGAATGGTAAATCGTACACGAGCTGGCTGCGAAGGTCACCAGTCTTCTCTGAGGCTCTGTGCTCCTTGCACACACATGAAAAAGTACATAGCAATCATGTGGCTTTTAAGCTTTGTGATGAAGATTCAACACAGCCCTGTGCAATTGAATCCAAGCTCTCTGGACAGGGCTGTAACGGAGCAATAAAGCTCAGCTCCATCTTCACATTTTTGCTATTTAAAGGATATAGTCAGAGCAGGGATTTGGTTCAGCACATTCTAGGAAAAGGGTGTAGGAGGGTGCTGGGTCCAGATGTAACCCCCTTTGCCTGACACTGAGCAGTCTATGGATGATCTAGGATCTGACTTCAGCCTCACTGGTGACACAAGTTTTGGTGCACAGATAATAGCAACCGGGTGCATATTAAAAAACAGCTACAGGCTTGTTCCAGCAGATAGTTATGATTTCTCCATTTTATGGCAAGGTTTGCAAGTGTAGAGCAAGCTTTTTGTTCTGTGAAGTTCAGCGCAAGCTGCTAGCTTTCACAAATAACAATATTTTGGGCCTTCTGATTATTTTATTTAGAGCTATTTTGCAATTAACCTCAGCCCTAAAACATTTCTGTTTTGATGAGGTTATTTTCATATGGGGCAAGTTGGAAGGGGTCTGTGACAGCTATGCGTATGTATTATAATCATATCTAAGCCATTTTTGTTCCTCATCTGTTTAATGTCATCTGCACTGCCAAAGTAGCTGAGCTCCTTTAGGGCGAAACTGTGTAATGGGAACTGACTTTCCTGATTTACTGTCTTTGTACGCAACTATGCAAGTCAGGCACTGCTGGAGCTGAGAGCTCTCCTGTCCTCGTTACTCAATTACTATTACTTTTATAACTGAATGTTAACCTTGGGATAACCATTAACTGCTATCAGTTGTTGCACATACACAACAGTCTCTATAACTGTTAGAGACTGAACTAAATTGGAATTTTCCAATTAAAATCCAGACTTGGATTTACCCAGTGCTTTGGAAGGGCTATAAGGCCGTAAGATGGGCTATAAGGCCATAAACATTAAGGTCTCAGATGGTAAGTAGCGGGGATGAAGAAGTGTTTGCACGGCGGCAGATCCTTCCTCGCTGTCCCTTTCCTCGGGACAGACGGGCTGCCGGCGCGGAGAGCGCGGCACTAGACGGACGCCGCTCTCTGAAGCTGCTGCTCCGAGCTGAGCTGTGCTAGTTTGGATCCCTTTCCCACATATGTGATCAAGCTGTGGATGCGGATTCAGCTCCAATCTCCTGGAAAAAATGTATGGGGGGTGTATGTGTGTGTGGGTGTGCGCGGAGGGGGAGTTTGCGTCATGTGTCTGCTTTAGCCTTTTTGCTTGTCAATTAATAAACAAATGTAAAAGTCTGTCTCCAGAAGTGCCTACGCCCGAAGTCACAAGCAGTGGACAGCAAGAGGCCGGAGTTACAGGATGCTGGTGTCTTGCAACAGATGTGTCTCCTCTTGCTTTTCTGGTTCTTGCAACCATTCCAGAAACTTGCTACATCCTGAAGCTGCTTGGGGGAAAAAAGCTCTGGAGTAGAGTTGGGGATATTTTAATTCTGTCTCCTGCCCGGTTTGGAAGAGCTGCCTCAGCCACCACGAGCCCTGCGAGCTCCTGCCCGGTCACCTCTGCGTTCCCAGCCCTCCTTTGCTGCTGAGAGGCCATTGCCAATATGCCATCATGCTTCAAAACCATGTCATGGAAATCCATTCCTTAGGTCTTTCTCATTTCCCTTCACGTTCCCCGAGTATACAAACATGTAATGAACTAGAACTGTAATTGAAGCAATTATGCTAACACAGAGGCATATGCAGGTTTTAGCACCCTTGCAGAAAGGCTCTTAGTGCTTTTGCTTAATGCTTTGAATTAGAGCAGTTAATATGACAGATTGATAAGACATTTGACAGCTGCTGTTTAGGTAGGGATGTTTGGTACCCAGCAAATGAGCCTAAGATGCGCGGAAGAAGCAGCCTGAACAGGAAGCAGCATTACTGAGTCAAAACTATATCCCAGGGCATTGTATCAAATTAAAATGATTTTATTTTTTCTCTTTTCAATAGGGAGTACTTCCTCCTTCACCTCCCAGTGTGAATGTGGATGTATGAGTAATGAAGAGCAATGGGAAAGGAAATGCAGGCAAACCACACAACGATTTACTGGGGCTTTAGCAAAATATTATCATTCTTAATGTTTGTCGGCATGTGGCAATTTTCTTTGAACCAGGGATAGTTTAAATTCCTTCTTGCTTTGAAGACTTAATTTTCTCCCATAAAGATTATGGAGACTGCCTTGGATAATTTTAGGACTTAGGCACACCATTTGCTGAGCTCAGGCATGTTTTGGACCGTGTATATTTTACTTGCCACCTGCCTACTAGTGTTCACATTTTCCCAAAGTCTAGAGGTCATGGACAAATCTTGAGCAAAGGCATTTGCTATGGCCCTGATCCTGCATTCAGATGTGCATGGCGTGAGCCCCTCGCATGCTCGCAGACCTAGACTCAGGAACTCAATACAGTTGTTAAAAAGTGTTTCCAGGCACAATGAAAGTCCCAACCTTGCAAGCAGGGACACCTGCAAGTACCTTTGCAGCCAGCACACATGACTGGGCATCTGTCTTGTTATTTGCTGACAGCATTTAGTGCCCACATTATTGGTGTGATTAGAGGTGCCCATCACAGAGCTGCTTCTGCATCAGTGTTAACTCTTGTCTATGGGACCCTACACATGCTTAAGTACTTATCTGTCCGTAAGCACCTTGCTGAATTAGGGCCTCTGCAAAGAGAAAAGCAGTCTTGGAGGCAGAGAAGCCTTCTGAGCACTGCACAGTGCTTGGGTGGGTCTCCTACAGAGTGAAACTCATCCCACTCCCATGGTGCAAAACCCCTCTGAGCTCAGTGCACTGAGACGTGTAGGTGAGCTGGATGTGAACCGAAAGAAGTGCCTCAGCTACGCTGAATTCAGGTAGGCCAGGACTTCACCCGCTCACTCATTGTGTCAGTGCAGAGTGGACAAGAAACATTCGGAGGTGACACAGGAAATCGCCATGCCCAGCCCTGGAAACTGTTATCAAGATGGAGATAGGGATGGGGCTTGAAGAAAGCACGTCAGTGTAAAACCTACAGCTCTTTGGTTAGCAGGGAAACATGCTGAGAACTAATTGATGAAACCTGAAGTAGACATTCAAATGAAGGTCTGTAGATGCAGCAGTCACTGCATACTATTTCTGACTATTGTGCCCATGTTTGTGTTCCAGAATAAGCGTCTGCAGAGGGTTAAGTAGAAAGAGATTGTTGGCTTTATTTCCACACATTCCCTTGCCCTGACTTAACTTCCTTGGGAAGATGAGCGCCTAGAAATAAACTATCGTAACCACTGAGTGAAATTGCCAAGGGGGTGGTGAAGTGTCCAGCTCTAGTGTCTTCAAATCAAGACTGGTTTCCTCCTTTGAAGATATGCTTTTGCCAAGCACAAGTTGTACCTTACTCAGACACCAGTTATTCGACTTCATATGGATGAAATTTAATGGCCCATGAAATAAAGGTCAGCAGAAAAAGATTATTGAATGGTTTCTTCTGGCTTCAAGTATATGAATCTGTGAAAGGTTGGCAATTCGTACCAACCGTCATGGTGTTTTTCATGGTATCCTTTGATAACAGGATTAGGAAGTACCAATATTAGTTCAAATAAGCTGCTGAAAAGTATCTGACATTTGGTCATTACTAGCCTTGAGTCACTATTGATTTGTGTCTGCACAGGAGCGGGTAATCCAGCACAGTGAAGGCTCTGCAGGAGCTGCAGGTATGTCAAAGATCGATGCTGGCTCCGGCTGAAGGCATGCTATCTGCTGCTACCCTCTTCCACGCTTGCGATAGAAGTTGAAAGCATGCTGGGTTATTTTTAATGAGAAGCAAGTCTTGTTTTTCCTTTATATTATTATTTTTTAAAAAGATTATTCTGCCAAACAGTTTGGCAGCATTCTCATTTCTTGAAACAGAGGAATCACCATTTCACTTCTTCTGAAGCATTTACTATTGGAAGAGACTGTCCTTCTTGGAACAGCATTCCTGAAGCATGAATTTTTCATGGGGCTGGTTCAGGGGTGATTACTTATGGTTGAGTTTTCATGGCCAATAGCTAGATTTTTGTGACTATCAGCACTTTTTTGGTAATTTATATTTTACTTGAGGAAAAAAAAGAAGCAAACCAAGCTGAATGGGTACCAAGGTCTTGCATTCTTACAAATGCCATGATAAAAGTATACTGGGGCACAGAAGTACTTTGAAATGTTTAAGAAAGCAACAGCAGGAAATATATACACATATATATGTATAAAACTTGCATTTTGTGAAGTGTGTGGGAAGGAGAACATTTGGGAGTCAGCAAATTTCTTTCCTGCTATATTAAGTGCACCCAAGGGTGAATTTTTTATTTATTTGGATTTTTCTTTAGAAGTACCTCCCATGGTGCTTTGGATTTATGGACATGAAAAACAACAAGCTTTACAAACATCCAAGGCGCAACACAGCCGTCGATGCAGCGGCTCTCAGAAGGAGCCGGCCGAGTCCCTGCGTTTGAGCCGCTGTCGCTGCCCGTGCCAGCCTCTTCCTCACCGACCAACGTTGTCTCTCACCCCGGGAAGATTAGCCCCAGAGAGATCTCTTCTAAGAGCAGTTGGGCCTGCCTGGTCTTTGTGGCTAGGACAGGCAGTCCGAGCATTTTCTGTGCTGGTTTTCAGGAGCCCTCCGGCTACCCGGGACAGCTGATCCATACTGTCAGCTGGGAGCTTACTCTGCTTTCTCCCCTTGCACGAGATATTTATGCCTGAACTTTCGAGACTAGAGCTCATGTTTAACATGAAGTGTCTTCTGTGTATGATACCCAGTTTGAAACATCCCTGGGCTCGGCTGGCACAGAAGTCTTTGACAAAATATTTGAAGTATGTTTAGCTCGTTGACTGTATCAGTTTTGCCAAAGTTCTTATCTGGAGAAATTTCTCAGCTTCATCTTTGCTCCCCAACCCGAATAACTGATAAACCAGGAATATGAGAGACTAAATTCACATCCCAAGCAAGTGCTCTGGCCTTGTTGTTAAGAGGGTAAGTGCTGTTAATCTCTCCAGTTAGACTTACTCCGTTTTTTAGAAATTATCAAGCAGTCAGTTTTTGAGGAATCTGATCTTCTGGCCTGAATGGCAAGGAATCAGCTTCAAAATGAGGGGGAAGGATCTACAGGTTTTGTCCTGCACATTGTCCTGTAATTCTCTCTCTCTCTCTCTCTCTCTCCTTTTTTTTTTAATTTTTCCCCCCGATACGACAGGAGAGAGAATTGTTTCCCTTGCAGCTGCTGCCTGGCTTTTCGGGGGAGCTGAACAGTAGTTGCCTTCGTTACCTTCAGCTGGACTGCTAAGTGCCGTCTGTCTCTGAAAGTCAACCTCTGGGTGCTTCTAACTGAACGCAGGCAAACGGCGCCCAAAATAGGTGTTAACTCTTCAAGGTGCGAGTGTCGGCTCTGCGCTTCTCGAATCCCGACCCACCTGAGCTCCCCTCTATCCGCTGATCTGAGACGCGGTCGCCCATCCGCGGCGTCGGCGGAGCTACTCCCGGTGGACAAGCCAGAGAAGTGTCAAGCCATGAGTGTCGTGAAAACATCCAGTCTGACCTCTTCAGACTTGTCTCATTGACAGGCCAGGCTCAGGCTACTCTTTCTCTCTGTTGCTCATTTCCAGGATATTTTGCCTTCATTTCAGCTAGCCAGTGGCCTGGTCCGATCTTATCCAGGCTTCAGGTCCTTCTCCGCCCCCTGCGTTACACAAACCGCCCGTGCCTGGGATGTGCACCCCTGCCTAGCCAGCAAGGCCTGCTCAAGGCTTGCAGAAGTGACCCTGAGATCTTGCCGACTTTTGCTGCATGTGCTCATTTGCTTCTCAGCTCTCTTTCTATTGCTTTTCAAATGAAGGTGCACAGGAAACCAGAGCAGTTTCTGATCTCTCCTCCACCTAAAAATTTAGAACATCAAAACCAGTTTCACCAGCAATAAATGAAGCTACTTTGAAAAGTGAGGCAAAGGGATCTATCTGGAGTCAGTAAGACATTGTTAGGATCTCTTTGATCGGGAGCCTTAAATGAAAATTATCAAATGGCGCTTTAAAACATACACCCTTTTGTTTGATTAGCCTGCTGCAGATAACCTTTATTAAACCTGATCTAAAATTACAGCCATGCACTGGTGGTTCTTTGATGCCTTGGCTGTTTCATTTCCTGTTTATACTATGATACACGTTGCACTAGGAGATAAAGCACTTCTGAAGGATATTAAGACATGAAAGTCCCTTGGCTATTTGCTGGCACTGTTTTGATGTTTTCTTGCTCTCTAGAAATTAGCATATCCTTTTCAAAGACTGCCTCTGATGAGAGTAATCCTTTGCCATGATGTATTTGCTAAAAGTCATAAATGATAGTATATTGTGTAAAGAAATGACACATAAAAGGGACGATGCTAGATTATTGATAATGAGGCAACTTGTGCAACTCTGCTTTTGGCTTTTATAAAACACATTTTTGACACCATAAATACATTGAGCTTATATTAATGAGGATTTAATACTTCTGAGATTTTAGAAACTTGCTTAGAACAACTTTTCAAAAGAAGGATTTTTGGGGAAGTTTAATGTTTTCACTAATTTTGATAAGATAGTCTGTTAAGCACGTTTTGCTGCCTTCATAATGAGGAATGATGGAAAGGTTTTTAGCCTGGCTTTGCCAGAATTAAACTGTGCTGGAATATTTATTTTATCAATTTTTATAGTATCTATTGCCACAGAAACTAGGTGGCTTAATTATAGAAATTTGCAACAACATGTTACCTTTCAGAAAAGAAGAACTTTACACACATAAAAGCAAAACATAAGGATCTGATATCTAGAAGGTGTAAATAAGTATTGCTTCATTAAAGCTTTGAAGTGACATTGATTTACATCAGCAAAAGATCTATCTCCTGTTGTCACTAACAAATGACCTGAGCATTTTCACAGAATAGAAAGCTGTGCTGGATGACTTAGAAAATATGGACCAGGGTGTTGGGATGATAGTAGGATTAGGAGGAGCAACAAGGGCTTTGAGGTCTTATCCAGCCTCTTTTCAAAGTGACTTTCCCAGGACTTTTCAAAGAGCCCTGGACGACATAGTCTAAGTTAGACCCCTGTAAGCCCGTTCCTATAATTTTATGCAGATCATCGTATTATCTGCTGAGTTTCATTTCCACAGGCACTCTTCCAATATGCTTACTAGCCAGAGGAGGGGCATTACAAGAAAACCTGGAGCCTGACGTGGTGACATGGGTCAGGCATGTTGGCATTGCTGGCACCAAGTGGTGTAGTGAATGTCCTGTAGATTTATGCTGTAGACAAAGGCAGAGAGCTGAATTTTACATTTTTCAAACTAGGTCACCTCTCTTCCGTACCTGAGGATGTGCATAACACACCTGCAGATGAGGATCTTGCTAACTAAATGAGCAATCAGAACTTGCAGAGACTTTGAATACCTGAAATCATCCTTCTAAAAATCCAGTCCTTGATCTCTATGGATATGGATATTCCTTTATGTGGAATTGAGGGCTCACTTAAGATATCCCAGGTTGATAACCTTGCCCTAAGGAGCTGAAGAATTCATCTAATAGCCTCTGAAAGCAATGGAACGATTGACTGTGAGTGGCTGCTCCTGATGAGCCCTGCAGGCAGTAAAGGCCACAGTCAACCTTACGCTGCAGAGGTACAAGTCCTGCTTGACCAGAAATTTTCCCAGTTTTTTTTCAGTAGACTCTACTACAGATCATTTAGAGCTGCAGCCGTGCTAATCAGCACATGGCACTACTCATTTCTGAGCAACTCAAAATCTTGGTAGGAACTGGATCTTCATTAGTTTGGGTAGACTGTAGAGGCAGATGAAGGGAGAAAGGAGCAATTGCAAAGGTAGAGACAAATTATAACTCCAGCGATGAAAGCCACTTGATGGCAGTGAGGCGAAGAAATTGCCAAGATTATTGTCAGTTAAGCATGTATTAAGCAAATATCTCTCCTTCCCTCTAGCTAGGTCTCCAGTAGAATTGTCTTCTCCTACAGTTTACTGAATTGGAAGTGTGTAGAGTGACAAAATTATTACTTTTTTTAACAACTGCAAAAAATCACAAACAGATGATAATTCAAGAGAAAAAGACTCTTAAAAAATCGATAGTTTTCTCCCATATTCTTATCAGAAAGTCTTTCAACTTCACTCTTGGAAAGCAAAGACAAGAAGATGCTGAAGAAAGGATTTATGCATGGGCACCTGCTGTTTCTCCTGCAAGCCATGCCAGGGAGCATTTAGGATTTAGTCCATAAGAAATGTTGATTATCAAGACTTCTTTCTGCAGGGCCTTTGCTCATTGGTCTACATGCCATTCAATAACAGGATTTGCATGACTCCAGCCAGCTGCTTGGAGACTATGTCCTATTATAGTGCTTTACCATATGTCATCCAGTATTCAGGGCAACAAGCATGACTCATATAAGATCAGCTTACCCATATGTGAGGATTTCTGCAAATTTGGGGTGATTTAACCCAAAGTAATGCATGCAAGGCTCATGCTGAGCTCATATTCCAACAACAACAAAAAAAAAGGCGGGGGCAAAGAAAAGCAACAAGCAGAATGCACACTACATCCCCAAAGCCAAAGGACTCAGCTTCTCTTGGAGATCCTTGACAAATTCCTCTGAGTCTCCTACCATCTGCAAGGGTCCATCAGTCCAAGCCAGAGGAACCATGCTCGGCTTTGGAATTCATCACTGCCACGCTCAGCCAGCCCAAGAGACTGCTCAGAGCAAGACTAGACACTCCCTGCAATAACGGCCTTCTTCCAAGCGCCTTGCAGGCCAAATGCTACTGCTTGCCAGGATGTCACAAGACTGGTGAGTCATCTGAGAAACACAAAGTGTTGTTCTCGTAATGGAGCTTAATAACAGTAGGTGTCAAGGTAAAAGCACCTGCAAATGAGACAGTGCACAACTTTACAGCCTTGCAATAACGCTGCTGGGCAACTAATACTCACAGGTCTCTGCATTCAGTTTGTGCATGTTCAGTCTTGTTCTCTCCAGCAGCTTTGGTCATAGCCACAAGGATGGGTTGCTTGTAGAACAGTGCTACCAAGACTCCAGTATCCAGTCAAATAACACTCTCCTCTGCTTGAAGAGCAAGCTATATGCCTCATACAGAAGAGAGGCCTGGATGCTCTGCAGTGAAACCACTGTAGCCCAGGCTGCAGCAGAGTGACCCGTGCGCTGGATCGGACAGGCACAGCAGGGACCTGGCTGAAATTCCCAGTCAGGATGGAGACAAGCCACTCGCCAGACTGCACCTCACAGCTCTGCAAGGAGACTGCTGAGCATTCACCCTCTTGGCCCTGCTGTGAGGGTCTCTCAGTGCACCCAGGCAGCCTAATTTGGCTCCCAAGTGGGAACTGCTAGACCATCTGTTACCAGTTTTCAGTCTCTGAGCCGTTAGCATTGCTTTCTATGGAGCGAGGAAGAGGATGCCATGGTTACTGCAGTCACTGGTGGTCCCTTCTCTGCCTGTCAGCTGTTCAGCTGTATGGTGACTCCAAAACGTCAGCTCTCACTGTTCTCCCAGAACATCTCTACACCATGCCTTTGGAGACCTTGGGCTCTCACACTTCTTTAGCTGCTCTTTGAGCCCCACTTTTGTCACCTGGCCTTCCCGTTTGTCTGCTTTCCTGGAAATTATCAGCTTTCTCCTTTACTCTCTGTCATCTTGTAGCCTTGTCCACTCACATTTTTTTCTCCTCCTCCGTGCTGATAATCCACAGGTCTCTCTGCTAGTCCAGATTCTGCTTTCACTCCAGACCTCATGCTGGATGTCCCATTGCCGACTGCAGTTCTACCTGGCAAAACTCCTCCTTTCTTCTGTCAGCAAATTCCTCTGTCCTGCCTATCCTACTGGTTTATAACTTAGTGAAATCTGTCTCGTCTTTCTCAACATAGAGGTAGCTCACTCAAGCGTTGCCAGTTTTACCTCTACCCTGCCACCCATCCAGGAAGTTCATAAACAGCAACAAACTCTCACCAAATCACGCTGACTCCAAACACTTGCCAGCTCAGACGTCTCACTGAGGACATCTGTTCACCTGCAGATCTGCTCGCCCGTTCACCGCAGCTCAGGCTGACCTGCAGCTCCTCCCCAGCGTGCACGGAGATACTTCCTGGCAGCCAGCATCTGTCACCGGCCGTGAGCCGGCAGGTTCATCCCAAAAGGTGTATTCCCTGAGGAATTCCTCCCCTCCAAACACACCCACACGCTCACACCCTCCGCTCTCTTCGTCCGTCTCGTTACTGTTTAATAATGATCTTAGAGGTGCTAAGCTGATAATCATCTACCTCAGTTACTCCACGCACGTGGTCGGGCACGTTGGTAATGAAAACATGAAGAGTAGAGATATCCACTTCCCAAGGTAGTGGAAAACCTGAGTGAAGATTGACATTGGAAACAAGATAGGCGGCCTGAGAAGCCAAATAAAAAGGAGTAACATCTGGTTCCGTTTTTCCTTGTGAAATTATCTCACACTGACCAAGCAGTACCTTCTCTGAAGTATATAAACGTTGAAGACACACACACATGGTTGTTATCAAATGGTATTGTGCAAAATTAAATTGGCTACTTTATGGTGAAATGGAGAAGGAAAGCAGGCATTTCAAACATATGCGTGTCTCTCAGCGAGGTCTGGAAGTGATCACGACGCAAGGATGGCTACTTTAAAATATCTACAAATAGTTAGGGCCATTCTGCGAGATGAATAAGCTGGGCCTGAATTTAATAAAGTTATCAAGGCCATAATAATACAGGGGCCAGAGCCTGAAACTAATAAGTGGTTTGGTGAGCATGAGATAGTTCATATGTGCAAAGCATTCCTCTAGAGTGGACTTGCAAAGGTAAAATCCCATGCCAAATTCCACTAACTTCACCAAGCTGTGCTGAACGTCTGCCCTAGGGCGAGGCTTGGGGACATGCAGCACATGTTTCTCCAAAAGCTAGCCACAAGCTTGCAACGTCCCTCACTAAAGGTACAATACAGCATGCACGTGCTTATCCTTAATACGTGCATTCTTAATGCCAGTCAGTAGTGGATTTGCGGCTTAAGAAAAGAATCAAAAAAAAACCTTCCCCAGAAATAATCTATCACATCAAATTTTTATCTGATGTTTTTCATCATCAGCTTCAGAACAGGTTGGCCAGGACTCCAGCCCAGCCGCCCCGTCCCTGGCGGGAGCTGCCGGCACTCGCTGGTGCCCGGAGCCGGGCAGGGCACGGGCACCGCTCCGCGGGCCGGCAGTGAACGTCGCGGGCTGTTCTCCTGCGCGTTCGCCAAAGAGGAAAGTTTTCTCTTTGTGCAAAATTCCACACCTCTGATTTTTTTTTTTTTCTAATTCAGAAGAATATTTTAGATATGAAAATTTTCTCTGAACTGGAAGCTCTCACGATCACACGTCTCCAAAGGAAAGCGTTTGGTTTTTTCCAGCAGACTCGCGGCAGAGCAGGAAGGAGGGCTTGGTTTTCCCAGACTCCTCGCCAGAGCTCTCTTCATGGAGCCATCCAGCCTCCACGAGACAGGATGTCTTTATCCTAGGTGATAGGATGAGATAGCAACAGGCCTAAGTACTCCAGGAAGGCTGCTCTTCTTTTTTTTTTTTTTTTTTTTTTTTTTTCCTTCCCTAATTTCAGATTCAGAGAAGCGCAAAGGTAGCACTGAGGCTGGCTTTAGGGAATGCAATCCTCATTCCTTTGAAAATTCTTGTTCTGCTGGTTTGGAGTTTTTTGTTCAGCGTTTTGCTTCACAGTTGGTATCGTGGGGCTGAACTTTCTGTAGATGTTGGCGGTGCACAAAGCAGGAATGGAAAGGAGTAGATTTCCTCTAGCTTGGATTTACCTGGGGAGCGATTTTCTTCCCCAGATCCTAATCGGAAGCTGCCTGTTCCCCCTTTTCACCCACAGCCTCTGACATACATGGGGATGGATTTCGAATCTCTAGTGTCAGTGGGGCTTCCAGGTGTTGGGGAGGAAGGGACTCTCATTTTGGCTCCCAGTATTAAGAATCAAGTTTATGAAGATCACAGCTATGTATCAGTATTGCTTGCGCGTGGCAGTCTACTCTGAAAACACAGTGTTTACGTAAAAACTAGTTAGAGGCAGAATTTACTCGTACATCACCAGTTTCACCTTGTGACAAAAAGGTAGCTGAGTCTAGCTGAACTTCTGTAAGTATGTTGAACCTGGTTCTGATGCAATTAACCTTCAAACTCGCCCCTGCAGCTCTGTGAAGATAGGACGGACAGCCACAGAGGTGTCCTTGGGTGGGAACGGTTACTGACAACGCTTCCAAACTGCCTTGGCAAACACAGCTCGGAGCCCCAAGTTTCAATGGAAACGCAGTAAAGAAAAACTCAAAAAGCAAACTACAAGCTTCTCTCCCAGATTTCCTTTCCCTTTCATGGCACAAATTAGAGAATACAAACTTAGCGGAATTGCAGGCATCTAAGAATAGCTTTGATTTTCCTAAACATTTACAATTCTGTTTTATGTACATCGTCAGAAAAAGAGCAAGGAAATACAAAATGTAAATCTTTAAATGAACCTGAATACCAAGGAGACTTTACATATCTACTTGTAACAAATGGGATGTTGCAGCTAAATCTCAAACAGGGGAATCAGAGAGTCTCAATAGCCGTGGATGCATGGAATATAATCAGACACAGGATGACTTGTATAGGATCCTCATTTCCCCTCCCTCTCCTCCCTTGCAGGTTAAGAAAACAGTTGCAACTTCTTATAGATTTTGATGCTGCTGTTTGGTTTGGTTTCATGGCTCCCAGAGCAGGAATCCTATCTCCATCCCGGAGAACAGTAACAACATGCTGAGCTAGATGTCAAAATTGTATCTGCTGTACGGGCAGAAGGGCGGAGGGGTTGTCCTCTGCTCGCGGATGCACAAAGTCCAGTGTTCCCATTACGTGATGGTCATGCAAGGTTTAATGAATCCAGAAGCCAGAGATCTGAAACCACCTCCACACATGGAGGATTCACAAGAATCCTGGAGAACTTGTTGGGAATCTTTGATAAAATGTAGCATTTACAACACGGATATTGTTCACTGTTGTACAGCAATGATGAGTGAATAGTTGAATCTGGGAGAAGATACTAGCCCTTCCCTCAGCAGGACATTCCTGACAGAGCAGAAAGCATTAAAAAAGCAATTTAAAAAACACAATGATCAGGAAGCACCTAATTTTACTACCAGCTGGGTGTTAAATTAATTGTGTGCAAGCCAAATGTGGCACACGATGGAAAAGTCAGGCTTTAAAGTGTATGTACTTTTCTAAGAGTGATTTTGTTTCTTGGTTGAAAGCAGCAACTATATGTCATGGCAAGAGTCAGGTGATCAGCAGAATGATATCATGATGGATGAGCACACTGCGTGCTTGCCTGGAAATGCTCCATTGCTAGAGGTCAGGAGCAGGTTACGACTCTCTCCCGCGCTGAGTTACAAGCGTGTGTTCCCATCGGTTTGGAAGCAGAAGTTCTCCAGAGCAGCAAGGAAGGCTGCCTACAGATGGGTGGATTGATGATTCACTTGTCTCTGCAGACTGAGGAAACTCATCTTAGGGAGATTTTGGAATACCGCAGCAGCTGATAAGTGTTACCACTCCCGTTTTCCCGGTAGGTAAACTGAGGTCAGAGAGGCTTTTTGACTTGCCCAAGGTCATGCATTAAATTAGCAGCAGCACCAGAAAAAAGACCTAAAAGACCCCACTTCCTTTCATTGCCATGATGTTTTCAATTGCAGATGCTGAAACAGGCCTGTTACTCAAAAAAACTCCATTAGACGTCTGCAAAATTTGTATCAACCCTGAGAGAGATCAAATAGCCCCGTGGTGAAAAGGCAGCTAAGAACAGCTGCTTGCTAACTGGCTTTTAGGCTATGATTCTTCAGTAGCATCATTCCTGGTTCCCACTGAACACTCTTAATTTAGATTAATGAGTCCATTCTGCAAAGCAAGAAACTTTCACTTACAGATAAGCAAGTTCTGTACTTGTTCAAAACAGCCAGAAATGTTGTTTATTCCAAATTTACAGCTCAAAGCTAACAGCATTTAAGGCCCCTCCTTGCCTACTCCTTCCATCTCTTTTTTTTTTGATCAGGATCTCATTCTGGAAATACACCAGATCGTAATAGTTTTACTTGTATTGTATTACTTGGCTTTGTTCATCTACAGATGAAGTGCCAGCCCTGAAGTACTGCCAGATGCAAGTAGGCATCCTACCGCACTGAAGAAAACTTCAGTAAGATGATTTATTGGTCAGGTCGCAGCATTAAGTGTTTTGAATAGCCAGCAGGCCTCTGCCCAAAGGAGCTTACAGTCAAAAGGACAAGCAGGGTCTGATCCATGGCACACATCAAAATGTAGGGAGGAAAGTGGAGCTTGGGCTAGATCTGCTCCGGCCACAGCTCCGGCCAAGAGGCTGAGCAAACCAGCAGCAGTGAAATTTCAGGAGGACCCAGCTGTTTCAGTCCACATGGCTTACATTTGGGGTGAAGGTCTGGGATTATTCAGATTCTCCAGCAAGTCCATCATGCAGCGTGGAGCAACGAGGTGGCCAAGGACCAGGGGAAATCCAGCCAGTGTTACTCCTCTTTCAGACAACAGGTTCCTCCCAACTTATTTGAAGTCCAAACTAAGACTAGTTCAGTTCTCAGGCTCAGGTTCACTACCAAGATCTGAGTCTTGATGAGGCTTGATGAACGTTTTAACTGACTTGGTCCAGATCCCAAGTTCGTAACATAACAGGAATCCAAGCACTTTCATGTGGTCTGAGGTTTTATAAAGAAAGGTTCATTTGGCTCTCGGGTTTTCTTTGGGTTTGGCTGCGTCTCCTGGGTCACTTCAGCCTGCTAGGCCTGATGCGGGACAGGCCGGAGCCCTGCCGTCGATGCGACGACTGGTGAGAAATCAGTATTTGTCATCGCAAATTGTAGTGAGGCAAGAAAATAGTGAGCTGTTGACGGTAGGGACTCTTTGCAGGCTGCACAGCAATTTTTTTGCATGCTGTGCCATAAACTAAACCCTGTGATCACTTCTTACAAAAAGAGCACACCTCTATAACAACGATATTTTAAAAAGCAGGGCATCTTGCATGCTCTCCCAAGTCTGGAATGATTTCAGCAGTCTATCCTCAACTTACTTACATCGTAGTAAGATTATGACCCGTTGCATTATTTCTTCAAAAATCTCACTGCTAGTGTTTTCTCTCGTTATCTTCCCTTGCACTGATTTCAATGGATTGCGTGCAATACCTTCGTAACGAAGAAGGGACTTTTTTTTTCCTGGGTAACTGTGATGGACAGCAAACGAAACGGGGCTCTTGGCAGGTGAAGTCCTTCGAGGTACTTCTGTTTGTCACCACAGTAGCATGCCAGCTTGCTGACCAGTAATTAGCTTGGTTGAAGTCCTGCTCAGCAGATCAGACTACAAAGACACGCATTTTTGAGGAACTTCTTTCTTGCAGCATATATAAGAAGCCTTTCTAGGAAGATTGCTTAAGTCCCTCCTGTGATCTCACACAGTAGAGCTAAAAAGTAGATTAAGAAAAGTAATAAGCTAAAGGAAAAAAAACACAGTGCTTTGCTCATTTATTTTATATATTAAGGGGAACACTGACCTTTGAGATCTCTTTCTCCCTAGTATTCATGGTGATGAATAGAATGTATTCTGACTTTAAATGAAACAGAGCACTTTGAAAAGACAGAAAATTAGCAACATATGGGCCAAAGGACCCAAAGAGATGAGAAAAAAGGAGGGGGAGAAAACGACTGAAAGAAAGTTTCAGATGTCGCTGTGATCTTGCAGCAGAATATTTTAATGTTACTGTTATTAGAGGAGGTCAGGGCCCCCCTGGACATCCCCCTTGCATCACACGTGATGAGGTCTTTCTGTGCGCAATGCAGAGCAGATATTATGCTCCCGTTGCTGCAGATGCTCTTTGCCCTAACGGACTAGCTGACGCCACGGAGGGAAAGGACAGCCGAATTTCACAAACAAGGATATCTTTCTCTTCCATATTTCCTCGCTGCTGTGAACTCAAAATGTTCGATAATGTAAGATACGATCTTGCTTGCCAGACTCCATGGCAGCCTTGAATTCCTTTGATTGTGGTGACACGACCTCGCTTTTGCAGTGACGCAGAGAAGCAGAATCAGGCTCTTTGGTGCTGATCTTCAGGTTTCTCTCTGCTCTGCCTCGGTTCCTCAAAAGACAGAAGGCAAAATGACTTGCACGTTGCCTCTGGGTTTCCCTGAACACCTGCCTGGCGCAGAACAGCCTTGAGGTTACTGCGAGTTTCCCCAACAAGTGTCTGTGCCAAAGCATACCTCAAAAATGCAAAAGCGGTCTTCCTCGCTGGCCATCGCCAGCACTCACAGCTGCTTTGTCCACAACCAAACACCTCCTTATGCCCTTTTCCCAGATCTGGGTTCGAAAGCCCTGGGAAAGCATCAGCTGCCCGTCCACAGTGCACTGTAACATGCAGCAGACAGTTTTCTTTGGATTTGCCATTGCCCGGGCAAATGCATAGTCTTATTTTTATGAAATAAATTAAAAAAAGGAAAAACATTCATGTTATCATTGCTATTCCTACTGTAACTTTTCATTAACATGCTCTTTTGTTCGGGAACTTCCTTGGCTTTCTCTCTGAATTATACCTGATCGAGTAACATTTCTAAAAGGGAAGGAGGTGCACTCGGTAAGGACTAGGTGGTGAAAAACAGTTTATTCCACAGATAAACACCAATTATCTGAGCCTTTTTGGTGGCTAGGGCTGCTCCTGAAAGCAGGAGTCGAAGTATCAAACTGTTCACAGCTAACTTTGTGTAATCTTTTAAGCATCTTATTAACTGAGTCAATAATCTTCGTTAAATTCACAAATACTCCAGTTTTAAATAAGGTCTGATGAGAGCCAACCAGAGCATGGAAGCTTGGAGTCAAGACTCCCAGCTTCACCAGTAACGTTTCAGCAGCATGCGTGGTTATACATGCCACGTGCTGATACGAAATATCTCCAACCGAGGGGTGATTAGAGCAGATGAAATGGACCTGGCCGCTGCTCCCCGTGCTGCAGTGATGCTAGGAAGTGCCACATTTATGCTCTGTGTAGTTAGCTCCGAGAGACAAAGTGTTGTATTTTTCTCAAGCGAAACCAAATCTGGGTAAAATTAACATCCCATCCTGCTAGTATATTTAGTCCAGATCCAAGTCTGCTTACTTTTTCCATTCTGTCTCTCTCATTTTAGCTCATTCGTCTCTCACTCGAAAAAAAGAAGGAAAAAAAGTTCTCTGCTGTTGCACAAGCATGGAAATTGCTCTGTGCTCCCTACAACACCAGTAAGTTTATGAATCCTCCGCACATCCTGCAGGATATATTACATGACTGTACTTAGATGTATTTGCACAGACCTGATACCAGTTTGCTTTTTCCCTCATGTCTTGACTATCTAGTTAGAAGTAACTCTGGAGCTTTGCTTTTGCATAAGATGCACAAATGTTTCTCAAAAAGCTTTTGCAAATACTACTGACTCCTTCCAGAGCAGAACATGCTTCAATCAGCAAGAGTGTTAAAAGCAATGAAGTGTATAGAAGCTTGTGACAGAAGTCCTCTATCCTCCAACTCTTACAGTAACAGCGTAAATCCCTTTTGGCATCAGCTGTGACCCAATTTGAGTAGGGACTAGAGAGACATTATGATCTTTGGCTCCTCTGCTGGGCTGCCTGCTAGCGTGCCACTTTGCGTAAGGTTGTTTATAGCTCATGGATTATGGAAATCCTTTAGCAAATGGGCTTTCTGGACAACTCCACATCTCGAGCATTTTTCGAAGAGGAAGCCAGAGTCTTAGGATGTGGCTTGAAATGATGGCTGTCAGACCTGGTAAAGGTTATTCAAAGTTTTGGGAGGTTTGGCCTATCTCTTCCACACTTTGGTGGGCCACATCAGGTAAATGCTGTTTTGCACTCAGATTGGTGACGTCCAGGACCAAGGTGCTGTAGTCCTGATCCCGGCTGGGGAGATCTCACGCAGCAGATTTGCAGGTAACGGCCATGATTTTCCTCTCAGGCACCGATACATAATTAGACTGCAGTTATTTTCACTCTACTTGTTCTCTATCAGTCTTCTCCCCTGCCTGTTAGATCTTGCCCTGTAGGCCAGATGGGCTTCAGGACAGTGAGTGCCCAAGCCCAGTGGTGCCCTCATCTGGCTGAGGTTCCCATGTGATAAACATTCATTACAAATATCAGTCCTCATCTTCATATCCGCAGCAGGCAACACCAATAACAACAGACACAAAAAGAGGTGTTTCTGGATAGCACCATGACCGAGCAGGGCTTGCCCCACTGAAGATGTTCTTCACCTGGGCAGTAGGCTGCTTTCTCCTTTGCTATGAACTCTCCCTAAGCTTCTCCATTTCATGCTGTGCAACACATGGAGCACGTAGCCCTAACAGCAAAGTCCTCTAATAATGATTTTTTTTAGAGTCAGATAAATTCTGCCCCTTCATTCCCCCATGGGCAGCTCCCATGGACATCTAAAGGAACCAGGCTGCCAAGAGCGGCACTGCCAGGCGCTGCAAGCTGCACGAGAGGCGCAGCATCGGGTGCTAACAGCTGCTGGTTATGATTCTGAAGTGTCATCATTAGTATATTTTTCCAACTGGATCTTTCAAAATTCACTATTGTGGCTCCTGCCACTGATTTTGCTTGAAGAGATAAGACTAGTTTTTGGCTAAAGGCCAGCTTAACTGTTGACAGAGCCTTATAGTTCAGCACTGAGCTGCAGGATTCTTCTTTCAGCATAAAGGGTCCTTTTCAGTTTATAGACACAAATACGTGAATAAAGGCATATTTCATGCGTGATGTCTAAGTGTATCAATCAGATAAGTGGAACTGGTGTGCGTGTGGAGGAACGCCTGACGTAATATAACTTGTACAAAGAAGAAAGGCGCTTTCATTAATCCCGTGCATGGAACGTCCCTTGTACACTAACAAGTGTTTCAGCAAGAACTTGAAAAAACAAATGAAGCCATCATTTTCAAATAGTCGGCAACCTCCCGAATTACAAGAACAAGTCAGCACACAGCAATCATGGAGAGAAAGAGAATCCCAGCTCCCACAAGTTTTTAAAGAAATAACTAGAAAGGGCAAAGCAGATATTTGCAAATTAAGTTGATGTGTTCAACAGAGGAAATAAGATCAGTTCACACTACATGATTCTTTTCTAGGGGAAGGAGGAAGTCACTGTTTGCTATATTCTGCAAAAAAATAAGATATTGAGGTTTGCAATGTGCCACAATCCTCGTGCAAATAGTCCTCTGTATTATTACGAGTACAGAAGTGACTTGCTGACTCCTGCCAGGATTAAGAGTCTCCTACTTTCAGATCTTGTGTCCTGTTGAGATTTCCAGCTTGCCTATATTATGAAGCCTGACTCCTCCATCATGTCCTTGTGGCTCAGAGAACATTTTGTAATTGAAATGCGTTGTGGCTTACTCGTACAAACACTAGCAACGGATTCACTTTGCAAAACCCAGTTAAAATGCCCCAAAGTCTGGTAAATTTGGATTTACTAAAAAGCACTGCATTAAAATCAAATGAAAGGTTTTATTTGAACCAAAGAAAGGAAATTACATTTAGGTGGAAATTCCATCATCAAAAATTCCTGCACCATGCCTCAGTATTTTGGCATCTACAAAATGGTAAATACCATTCTGCACTCTTTGGACATCTCCACAGTCTCCTCAGTGCCTGTTGTGTAGGCACAAGATGATGGGTTAATAATATTTTTTCATCTTTGACAGAAAAATTTTCTTGTTTTTGAAAATGAAAGACAGACTCTTAAGATTACTTTCATGTCAATTTTTCTCATTTATCACAGGTATTTATAAGGTGTCTATCATATGGGTATCCAAGTGCCAGCTTTTTTTTCTCTTGGTATATTCTTTGATTTTTTTAAAAAGGTAATTTCATACCAAGAAAATGAAGTTTTCATTTTAAAATGTATTAAAAGAATAGTTATAAAAAAGGAGGAAACATTTCTCCAGGGATAATATGAAAACTGTATCTGCTTTACAGCTGTTAGGGTCTATTCTAGCAGTTCCTTAAATGTGGTCTTGAATCACTGATGGTCCATTACACACTTGCTAGACTTCCATAGAGATCTTGGCCTTATTCCTTGCTTTCAGCTCCTAAACTTATGAAGAGACAGCTTAAAAATACCCATTTGTTTCTGTTTCTAATGCAGCTTTTTCAACTTGGGCAACTGCTGCCATTGGCAGAGGGAAGTCTGCAGGCAGGAGGGGGCAGCAGGGAAGTCCTGGGCAGCTGCAGATAGTAAGGGATGAGCCTGTAAGGTAATTAGTCAGAACTTCAGACCTAATGAAATAAATGGGTGTAGTGGAAGATTCACCTCCAAATAAGCCGCTGTCCACAGTGAAGGATACAGGTTAGGCTTAGAGAATATAGCTCTGGCCACCATAGACATCCTTGTTGCTCTTAGTGCTGGACTGTACCTGCAATTGAGGTGAGCCAGGCCCTGAGATAAAACCGGGCAATCGGTAAAGGCTTAACTTCCCAGTCGCTAGCATAAAAAACAATAGCGCTACGTTAACGACAGCACCACAATAGCAATCTGTAATAGTGACCTTAGGGATCAAAAAGGGCCTTGGGAGGAATAAAACTGGCTTCAGCAACTCCATCTTGCGTGCTGAGAACATCTCAGTGACTTTCATACCGCTGGGAGGGGAGTCTGAGCCTCTTTTCCAGCCTTTCCACCGGGCTGTTACAGGCTCATCTCAGGCTGAGCATGGCCTGGCCACCACCGGTGTCCAGGGGTATCAGGTCAGGTGCTGGGGCCATCAAGCCTCACCTCTCCCTCAGGCTCTGGTTTTGATCAAAGGCGCTGTAAAGAACGGTGTTTCTAGCCAAGATCCTCCTATATAAAGATTTAGCTCAAACCCCATATGGTATTTATAAACATTTTAAGGTACGTAGTCCGGAGCAGGCTCTCCGACGGCAACGTAACGACAGACCTTCAACGGCCAGGCGTTGCGGTGCTGCCGCTGTCCCTTGGATCATCCCCGCCCAGGAGGTCCTCGCTCAGCTTTCGCCGTGCACCTTGGCCGCGGCGGTTACCTTCGGGAGCGTGTGAACACGCGCATCTGCAGAGAGCCGAAAGACCGGGGCAGGACCGACGTCCGCTAGGCAGACGGGGTCCCGATCGCGCCGCTTCATCTGGCTCTGCAGAGCGGCGCGGCGCAATCAGAAAGGACCCTGCCCACTTCAAAGAGAAACGCTAGCAATTACGCCGAGCTAATTGTATCCCGATAAGAACACGAACTTCATTATTCCATCCTGGTTCACATTTTCATATCTAAGTTCTGTTTATTTAAAGTAAACACCCTCAAATTATTTTTTTTTTAATAAAAGATGCTCACAATTTCATTTCCAAGGATACATGTTCATTAGAGATAAGGTGATTAAAAAAAAATCATTTTATACTGCTAATTGTAAGCAGAAAACAATAAGCTCCCCATGAAAAATGCACACATAATGCACGATACAGTCCTCTAAAGCTAGAAGTTCAATAATTGCTTTTTTGATAAAATGTTTTCAACTTCTTAATACCGTTTTTATAGCTAGAAATCTAGTGTGCAGACAATGGGCTGGAAACTCGCATTCCCTGCATGCTTTAGACAAATAATGCACTCTCGATTGAAAGCAATGGAAGAATCGTTCCTGCCTTGTGGGTATTATATTTTTAATCTACCAATAAGTTTGTTTTTTCTTTCATTTTTTAGTTTTACATAAAGTAATTCCAAACTGTAAGCCACGACTGACCTAACTACTTATTAAAAATGCTAATATGCTTTTGTGCTTTGATGTCTAGTGAACAATAAAAGGGAGAGAGTTACTCTGGGACACTGTAATCCTTTATTTGTCACTAAGTTATGACACCCAGCAGAGCTGTGTGACAGTCCAAATCAATCATCCCCCATGCACTGCAGGCCTTCGCTGCCTCCTGCAGAGTCTATGCAGTTTAATTAGCTTTTTTTCACACTAGCATAATGTACATCTGCAGCTTCAGCAAGAAAAAGAAATGGAGGATAGTTCACTGGGATACGGTGCCTTAAAAAAAAAGTTCATGTAAAAAAAAAGTCTGAAAGAAGAAACATCACAATCCTTTGTAGTTTACTTCAGAGGAGTTTGCGGTCGAATCTACAGGACCGGGTACTCGATATTGTTAAATGTAGATTTTTTTTTTAACCTAATAAAGGCCTTTTCAGCTAAAATCTCAGATGGCATTTAAAGCCTTGTTCTTTTCTAATGGTCTCTATCTTTTATACCTTTTTCTTGTGGTTGATCATGCAGTAGCTCATTATCTGTTCCTCTTCCCCTCCCCACAGTGGATTGATACAACAGGACTTTCAAGCCGATAGTTGCTGATTGGAAGTTGCAGCCCCCACCTCCGGCGGGTGTAAAGCAGGGTAGCTCCCTGGACATCAGCTGAGACTGAAGTTAATAAAACTCCGCTCGCTTACACCAGTACAAAGGCCGTGGCCAGCCCGCATTCGTTCTGGCATTCATCTGAAGTGGCGGACCCGTGGTAAATAAATACTCCCGCAATTAGCCGAAACACAGCCCTGCAGGAGCGTGGCTTGAAAAGAGTGGACGTCGTCTGAGTCTGCGTGGGATCCACTGGACTCTCCCTGCCAGGCATCAAACAGTGTCAAAGGACAGAAGTTCTTGAGATAAATGGGGTTGTGTCATCCCCCCAAAATATTTCTGGCTTTATGGTGTTAGTGGCATGATGCAATGGTGTATTCAAGCAAATAAAAATGACTCAGGTGGTGTCTTATTTTTAAAGGGTATTATCCTTTTCCAGTCATTCAAGCTGATAAAGCAGATGTTGTTAACCTGGTGGTGCAAGTTAATGCTGTTTGATTTTTATTTATCCTTTCTACCCTTTGTGTGCCATGACGGAGTTTAAAGGCATGCATGATCGTTCCTTACTCTCTTCCTCCAAGCAGGAGCACAAAGGAGTCACCTGCAGAACACAGCAGCGCCTTCATTCGAATGATAGATTGCATTACTAGGGGCTTGTCACCCTTAATATCCTTCCAACAGAGAACTGCAGCTAAGGAGATGATGGGTTGGGTTCAAACGGGAACATTCAGCAAGGCTAACCGCTTCCCACTGCCTGGTTCCCAGGAGACATGCTGAAGTGGAAGTGCCTACAACGGCTTTGGTTGGAGGTGGTCAAGGTGCAGCGGTGGAGACCACTACAAGGATGGAAAGCGGTCACAGACTTTTATCAGTCCCTTGATTCTTAAGCAGAATCACCCTTAAACAGCGCAGCAATTTTCTTAAGATCTGCTAGGACTACTTCCATTCACTGATATCGCCTTACTTCTCAAAATGCAGACCTGATTCATCAGTTCTTAGGATTAATGATGGTACAAGAGCAATGGTCAGACCCACTGTCAAATCTCTGTCCCTTTTAAAGCTGTACCTTAAATTTTCCTTTAAGCAGCACCTCTCTCTAATCCTCCAGTGCAAAAATACTTTATCCTCTTGTGGGAATTATATGTATTTCTCAGTTCAAAGGAGTATAAAATATAAATGTACTTCTGTACAATTCAGCATTAATACGAATAAATAGTTGGTGTACAGTGCCTTTTCATCTTTAGATTTCAAGTTGCTTAAGCATTTAGAGACTACAGTTCACATTTCTTGCTGTGATTCTTGTTGGCCTAATGCTATTATTGAAAATACTTTCATCCTGGGCCTTGGCTGAGGTAAGTCCTTTGAAAAATCCTATTCCACACTTGCTCTAGCAATTCTTCAATGTTTTCCCCTTTTAAAACAGATAATTCATTAAGACAGAAATACGCAGTTTTAATGCAATCCCAATTTCGTCCTTTGGATTTGGTGGACACAGGCAGTGGACTGCCAGTTCGGAGGTGCCGCATTTTGCAATAATCAAAGTAACCCAACTGAGCACGCAGAGGGACGAGTTTCCCCTTTGCGAAGAAGACCGAAGAGCAGCCAGGCTGCACATGAACGACTCCAGGGGGAACCCTGCCTCACAAAGAAAGGTAAAAACGAGAGCAAGACATCTCTTCTTAGGTATGTTCTCAGGAACGTAGCCCACGGTGGTCTCCTAAGTAATGCAACCAGAAAGTAGCATATGGACTTCTTCTGCCCTTTTTCCACATAGCAAATGTTTTCCACTGGTACTTCATTAGCCAATGCCGTTCTCCTGGCATCTATGCCCACGCCACTGCACTCCTCATTCCTCTTCCCTGAGGGAGCCTAAAGGCATTTTCCTTTTATTTCCACCTCCTTCCTTCCCGGCGAGAGGACAAGCCTCACCTCAAAACAGGTTCTAAGACAGGTATTGCGGGGAGCTGAGGAGCATCACTTGATTAGAGGAAAGGAAGAAACGTCAGATAAAGTCTCACTTCTTCCTCTTTTTTATGTCCTGGTAGTGGGAAGCTTTTGGAGATGAGGAGAAATGAGAGTTTTAATACTTCTTTATAGGAGACTACTGATCCTGGAAAATGATTTTTCCTTGTAATTCAATAGGTCATACATTAAAGAAAAATGATGCCAAAACAATAAAATCATTCGTGAGCCACCTGACACCCTGCCTGGTGTAGGGAAACCATGGTTTTGGTGAAGAAAGAGGAAGAGAAGGTGGTTCTGGGAAAAGGTGGAAGTGACTGATTCTCCCGTTGAGAAAATCGAAGGAGGAGGTGGTGAGAAGCATTGCGCTGCTTCTGGCAGGTAGCACTGCCACACAGTGAAGATAAGTTGTAGTATTTACTCTCTTCTGCTGCACCATCATCTCTTTCAGGGATATCAAAACTGAGAATTTTGTACATTAGGGCTCCAACAGGTGAGCTCTGCAAATGCTTTTCGTGTTATACTGCTGCCCACCTTATTTCTCCTGCTCTGCTTCTGCCGGTGATTGTTTCTCTTACAGCGAGTGGAATCAAAGGTTTGCCCTGATGCTCCAGCTCAGAGTCTGGTAGAAAACCTACCTTGCTCACCCATCCAGGTGATTCTGCTAGGTTTTCCCTCGAGTGGTGAAGGTGCTGGCACAGCTTGGCTCTGCCAGCTCGGCGAGGGAGTGGCGGGTGGGGGGAGTACAGAGAGAAGGGGAAGTGGAGGTGCATCTGCAACCACCCCAGCAAGATTTGCTAGAATTCATCTGCCAGACCCCTTAGTCAGACAAAAAAGGGTCAGTCAGATCTGTCCACGTGGCCAGGTGGTGTCCTCCAGCAAACCCAAGACCTGCTGATCCAGTGAAGATGCATCAGAGGGGTCCCACCCCACTCTGATTTTGTAGCTTCCAGTTTGCTGACACTGGAAAGGCATCAGAGGAGATAGGAGGGTGCTTATGCAAAGACTTCTATCAATGGGGAGGCCCGTCTTCAAAGCTTTGATTTTACCAGGTGCTGGCATCCCTTCTGAGAGCTAGCATTGCTTGAGGGGATTCCATCTCAAAGTCTTCACATCACAGGAAGGGGAGTCCTGCTTTGAAGATTCTCACCAGCGATGGGCCAAACCTCCTATTTGCATTTCATTTTTGGCTGCATGAAGCTTGCTCATTGGCACCAACAAAGCATTTTGCAATCTTTTTTAAAGCAACAAGGCACAGCGTTTGCTGACACAGCTCAATACCAAGACACATACATGTGCATCCAACTGAGAAAGTCACCAACAGTTTAGCCAGGTGTGGATGGGTGAATTAGAGTTAGAACAAAGTAGTGGTGTGTTTGGAGTATGCCTATCAAGTTGAAACAAGCAAAACTTAATGTTAAATTACGGCATGTACTTCCAGAGATTGTGGTTGGCAATTGGTTTCATTCCTAAAATGAAACCATGAGTAGAATTTAAAGTTGAATTTATTTTAAGGCTATCTTTTTTGGATCGCTTTGCTGCTGATCCTGTGAACTGGTGCCACACTGGATTCTGGCAAAATTTCCACTGGATCCTCAGCATTTCCAGTGGGACCTGCCTCTTGCAATATTTCAGAAGTAGAAAAGGCATTGCCAGAGGCTACTTAATCTTGTTTTTAACTTCAGCTTTGTTCAACTAAGGGCTTCTTTAATTTCCTAAAGGCTCCTAGAACATGGGGCAGTGCTGAGATAATCACAGCAGCCAAGACTTCTGGTTCAGACACTTTGACCTTTCTGTGGCTCATTTTCTCCATGTTACTTACTTATCAGTGGCATTGTGGAGCTTCACGCTCTAGTGTCTGAGGAGGAGTTTGCAAGGCATTTAAGAAATCAAGGTCATTAGACATTACCTTTCCTGTTGCAAGCCTTTGCATGATGCATGGAGGATTATTAGGCCCTTTGGTATAAACAAACTTAAGAGATGTTCTTTGCAATGCCTGTAACCAGAACAAAGCTCTCTACTTCGTTAAACCTCTAACATAAGAGAGACTCAGGGAAAGCCTATTTGCCATGCATAATGCAAGAAAGATTCCTGAATAATCCAAGACAGAAGATCTATGTTGGGAAAGTACAGAGGTGGGACTGCTGATTTCCTTTTTATGAGTGTCCCCAGATTCCCCAAGTCTGAATTCGGCTGGTAAAAAGAACCTGCAGCTGCTGTTCCTCCCTGCTCTGCTCCCTGCCATACAGGACCGAGACTTTGAGATGCAATGAATTTCATTGCATATTCAGAAATACCTTGTGCACTTGGTGATCCCCTAGTGCCTAGAAGCAGGTGGATATAAAATAGGGGTTCCCAGGGAGACAGAGATTTACACAGCATCTTTAACACATCAAGAAACCACTTTGAACTGCATGTGACTTGGGTTCTGCTCCACAACAGATTTTTTCAGTTAGTCCAGGCTCTGAGCCAAGGACTTGGTTCAGGTCAGCATACTCGGCAAGGGGGCTAGAGTCGGATCAGCTTCCCATGGAGCAGCCGGGAAAATAGTTCCTCCACAGACTCCAGAGCACAGCTGCTGTGCCAGCAGGCTTTTAGGAACTTTCTAGCCCTACTGGGCAGTCTCGTGTCTCCTTCACAGCCCCCTTCAAGCCTGCTGCAAGGATAGGCTGCAAGCAGTAAAGAAGTACGAAGCAGAGCTCGTTCTGCCCTGCTTCCCATTTTTTTTAATTATAACTTCGAGCTCCTAAGCATGGTTCTGCTGTATGGGATCCTCTAGGAGACTGCTGGTAGGTATGGGACTGGGCTGTAGGTGGGATATGGCTGACAAACAGTTTGCAGAGCACGTTGCTTTCTCCATCACGCGTGTGGCAATTAAAGCCCCGTGCACAAAGGCCTGGCGCGCAGCTGAGGTTTCACCTGGTGGGTCCAAAAGGGCAAGTCTCCTGCTTCTTTGTTTAAATGCTGGCCCATTTGTTGACTTGGAGGCACCCACTCCCTGGTCATGGCAGCAGCCGAGAAGTCACATATCGCTCTAATGAGCGTCCCTTCAATAACCATTGCCCTGATTTTTGATACCTGGAGAGAAGATGCACCAGCTAGGGAAGAATTTATCAAAAACATGCCACTGACTAGACATCAGAGAGAACCTCAAAGGGACAGTGAACTAGAACAAAGAACAAAAACATTTACAGAAGTGCTACGCCGAAAAAAAGGGGAAGAAAAACCCGTACTAACAACAGTCACAAGGTCAGCTATAAAACCCGAATTAAAAGGCACTGCTGGGGAAAAGATGACGACTCAAAAAAGCACCAAGAACTAAGAACACAGCTTGCCAATCAGTTCTATACAGAGTCCCCTTGATATCTTCCCACTAACAGGCTTTCCTGCAGGACAAGTAAAAAGTTGAAGCGACTGGCTCTGGGAAGGTGGGCGAGAAACGGGGGAGCAGCAGTCACAGCTTTTAACACATATCTTCGGGTCCTGGATCAATGGGATTTCTCAGAGGAGCTGGGCTCTGAGAGCGGGGCAGGAGCCCGCGAGCGCGGCGCCACTGCAAACCCCGGTTAGACCCGTTTCGCCACTTGAAGCCGTGCAGATGTCCACACCGGAACGGACTCACGGGTGCCCTCTACTTTTGGCACTTGAAATCAGGGGAAGGCGCCAGTTTAAATCAGTGCAAATAAAGGAAGGTTTGGCTCTGAGCCTTATCTAAGCAGGCGCTAAAATTAGGATTGGTTGAAATTGCGCAAAAAAAGCATTTCCCAGTGAAAGAGGAAATACTTCACAACAAAGAAAGAATTCTGCTTTCTGTTGAAATTTTCAACCCCCCTTTTTAGGGAAACACGGAGGGTTTCAGCATTCCACCAAAAGAGCCGAGGGCTTTTTACGCGCGAGGTGGTTGCCCTGCAGCCCGTTCTGCTTCCCGCTGCGTACGCACCTCTGCTCGGGAGGAGAGCGCTCTCCTCTCCTCCGGCCTCGGCGCGGACGGCCGAACCACGGGCAAGTCCTATAACCCCGTTTCTACCAAACCCACCTATGTCTGTACCAAAAGCTGGCGAAGAAAACTAGCTCGACCCCCTGTTCCCTGATTGCCTTGGAAGGCAGAGGCGTTTTGTAGCATACGCGCCGGTACTAAATCAGGAGCATCCTGGGCACAGACGATGCAGCGTTTTTGAGAGCCAGCGGAGCCTTACTACTAAGGGTTCTGCTCCGGCTTCCTAATTCCAGCCCCTTTAGCTATGCCTAGTGCAGAAACTGGGAGAGGACAGCGTGACCTTCCCCCAGATGCAACGAGCTCTTCTGTCTGTCAAGTCTTAAGGATGCCCCGTTGCATCCGGGCAGCATGTCGCGTTGGGGGTGGGGACAGGTGCCTGAAGAGGGGTGCGTAGGTGCAGGGCTTGGGTGCCCTGGGGACCTCCCCTGACCTCCGCACGCTGCACCAGCAGGCACGCGTCTCCCGCAGGCCTGCACAGATCTGCGTGCCCTGAGGGGTCCAAAATGACACCAGGTCACTGAATCACACAGAGCTGGAAACGCCCTGTAGGGCGACAAGCATCTGCCCGAGCGAGGTGGCTGGTTACCCCAGCTCATCCGCGGAGGTAGAGTAGAAGGCAGGTGCTTCGAGGGGGGACGGAGCAGGAGCTGCCCTAGCTGCTCCAAATCAACTCCTGAAGGAGCTTCTCCCTCGCTGTGAACCTAACAGGAGCTCTGAGACCAAGCATCAGGCAGCACCAAGAGCCTGCAATCGCACGCCTTCCATCAACGGCTCTATAAAATCAGGGTAGTGTCTGCGAACTAATATTGCAGGGCTAGGTACTAATATTCCATTTTTAAAGCAGGTCCTGCTTGCTTTTTTCCCGGTCCCTTCCCTGTGAAGCAGCGCTTGTTAGTGAAAGTAAAGAGACTTTTGATTTCTAAAGCCAATGTTCGAACGAGCGTTTCCCCGTGAGAGCACCTGGTTCTCGTGTTTAATGAGTAAACACAAGGAAGCAGAGGCTTGAAGAATGATTGTTCCCAACATCGTTACTTCTGAACCCGACATTAAAGAGAAGTAAAAGACAACAGCACAGCAGTTCTTTGTTTTTCCACCACTCTTCCTAAAAAATATCTTTAATGAGACGCATTTGAAGTCTAACACGGGGCCGTTCTCCCAGATTATAATTGATAAATCTTCCAAAGTGGTATGGGGAAAGGATTGTGTAATAATTACTTGTTTCTTTTGAGGAAATAAATAAAATATGAAAAATGTAATTACTAACCAACAAAACGCAGAGAACGGGTTTCCCGCCGCTCCGTCGACCAGAGCGTGCAGAGAGTCAGGATTTCAAAAGTCTCTCCCCAAGTTCAGCATGACACGCAGCCGTGTCGCTGCTCGTGTTTTTTTTTTTTTCCAAGTGCCAACTTTTCCAGTCGGAGTCACTGGTTCGTTTGAAGCTCCTGCATTTCTTCGTGTGCTATAATTAATTTTGCTTTAAAAAGGAACAAATTGCTATTCTTGCCGCGTGGGTGGCGGGGAGCGCGATTGCTCGCCGGGATCGGGGCGGGGGGAGGTGGGGTGGGGGCGCCGGGGCCCAGTTCTCCAGTTCTTAGAAAAAATCATCAGATATCTATTCAAATGCACGTGTTCAAGCCTCCTAGACCTTTTCCCTTTCTTGCTTTTTTAACCATTGCTTAGAACAACAGCATGCAAATTTAATAGATCTAGAAGACTTCAAGCCAATTCTCCCCTTCCTAATTTTGCAAAATGTTATCGCAAATGTTTTATGGCATTTAAAGAAAAAATCCTTCCTTAGAGTAACAATTTAAATATTTTACGCACAACAAAGACTTTTATCTTATTCACAGTTGTCATTTTCTGTTTAGCATCATAACACTACTAATAAGAAAATGGATATGGGTTGCCTTAAGCAGTTTTGCCAATTTTAATGTATGGTACAGCTTTGTTCCTGTTATTCCTTTCTACAGAGCATCCTTAAAGCCTTTTTTCCTCAGAGAATGTCATTTATTGGTTTTTAGAGGGCAAGTATGTCTCCTAAGGAAAATGGATGTCTTCTCGACTCAAACAGTGTGTGGCAAAATCTTAGAGAAGACCACGATTAGGGAATTATAGTAGTTCTCTGAATTACCATCATTTGGTTCGTGAACTGCAGTCAAATTACAACCCAAGAGCAATTTTCAGCAGAGCGATATAAAACGTTTCTCCTTCTTATGGCCCACTGCCCGCATGGTGTGCGACCAGCGCAGGACAGGCCTACAGGGCTGGACATCTGCTGCAGAAATGGCACGAAGCTTTCCCCCGCCCAAACGCACCGAATTACGACACTTCCCTGGACTCTAAGTCTACAGTTCAGAAGAGAGAACAGGGAAATCACAGACCGTCCTAAAGGAAGAAAACTTAGCCCAGGCGTCCTTCTCCAAGCAGACTGTGATCCTCGGAAGGAGGGAGCAGCAGGGACTCCCAGGCTCCTTGCTTTGCTCTTTTTATGTGGACGACTGAGACTTTGCAGTATGAGGAGGCACGAGGAAACCGAGGACAGACCATAACGCTACAGTGAACACTCTGCCAGCAGCATCTGTCCAGGAAAAGCAAACCTTTCTTGGTCGCAGCTCCTCACGACCCATTGCTCCAAGAAAAGCATTCGTCTACGAGTAAAGTTGAAAGGCTCCGAAAACGCTCCCTCTCAATCCAACCCGCAGATAAAATAATCTTGGATCTTCCCTGAGACGGGTCATGACACGCAGCCTTAGCTCGGGGCAAGCAGCTCGCCTGGGAATGGTCCCACTGAAGGTGACACCCCCGCTCTGAGGCTATTTCCCGCAGAGCTGAAAAGAAGAAGTGGATCTGCTGGGTCTCCCCACTGAAGAGATCTGCAGCTTTCCAGACTCTGGGCTTGAAAGTGCATCTCTTTCAAGTTCCCAGGCAACAGATTTTCCCTCCATCTTTTGCTTTTGAGAATTCTACCAGCATCTTCCATTAAATACAAAGATGTTTAGCCTTTTAACCCTCTAAACGCGATACCACGGGCTCTAGTGATCTGTTGTCAGTTAAATTCACCCTCTACACTCACTACTGCAGCTCCTCTCTTGTATTTTCTTCCCTGCTGCGTGCACTTATCCCCGCATTGAAAATAGGCTTTTTAGACTAATATGTGCCATTGGTTATTTTTAGGTATCAAAGACATTTTTCTCAAGATCTTTCTTCATTAATTCTCTAATTTACTTTTTCGTCTCGATCCCAGTTGCCCCATGTTCTTTATTGTCTCTTAACCCTGTTTCTCAGAAGGTGTCAGCACAGATTAACAGGGAGTTTGATAGCTTCTAGAGAAGAGCATTTCATGTTTTCCTGCATCATTTTAATCAGGCTTAAACTCTTGTAGCCTTGTGTTTACGTTCAGTTTGCAAATAACCAGAAATCCTCCAATGAAAGACCAAATAAAACAAATAAACACTTTTTTTCCCCTGTTTTAAAATACATTCCAAATATGCAGCTATGCAAAAGGAGGCAGAATAGAAAAAGAAATTAACTGGAAGTTTTGCCCCTACTATTAGCTCCCTAAATAATTTTGCTTGAGTTGATCATTAAGAAGGAAGGAATTACACACCATGGCACAGAAAACCCTTCCATCTCTTCTGCTCCATGGCAAAGTGAAGTATTGAGGCCAAGAGATAAGAGCTGCAGAAGATGTGCTGTAGACCTCTGGAATGGACATCTCTGAAAATCCCACAGTAATAAACCCAAACCCTTAAACTCAAATGCTGCTTCACTCTAGGGTTTTCAGTATTCAATCCTAGCAGTTCCTCCGAATTTTGCAGCTTGAGTCCATCTCAAATCACAACCCAGTCCTAAATAATACATCATTGTAAAAAATGTAACTTTATCCCCTATAGACTAGCTGCCTTAGTAATAGCTTCTTATTCCCAATTGCTTTTCCTATGCCAGAATGAGCAAAGGCTCAGCAAGCAGTGAAAGCACGAGATTGGGAGCCTGGGGGTCTGGCTTCTAATCCCAGTTCAGCTTCTCATATATTTTGGGAAGACACTCTTCTTTTCTGACTCCACAAAATAAGACGACGTTTCTTTATTCTAAGACTTAAGTCATGAATGTTCACAAATGGCTTTGAAATCCCTCGCTGAAAAGTACTGTAAAAGATCAGGGTGCAATTATAAAATATCAAATAATCTCTTATTTCCTATTGCTGGGTCTAGCTTAAGAAAAAATAAACTAAAATAAAACTTTGGAAAACTCAGAAGACTCATTATCCTGAGAAACCTGAACTGGCACGACCCTTCCCGATATTGACATCCCCAAGAATGATTGGAATGGGAGCAGCCCTGGAATCGTTCTCTCCTTCGAGAGCTTACAGGTATTTCTGAGGTCAGAGAGATGGGAAGGCAATGGAAAGTTGCTCTGTCTCTAGGAAAGTGGCCAGAAATAGCGGAGCTGTACAGCCCTGGGAAGAGTGGACAAATTCAAGGGCTACTTCTACCACTGCTTCATGGTTTGACTAATCCCTTGACCTTCAGGCAGCTGCAGTGGTGCTGATGGGCCTGATCACAGAGCCAGAAATGAGGCACTTGGTAAATCCAGGGACTCCCCGTCCAGGTAGCCGGCACGCAGGGCCACTGAGGCCACCCCAGTGCTGTGGTGGAAAACCATGGCCTCAGAAAGCACAAATAGCTTTCCAGAGTGGTGGAGAACTGAAGGCTTACTCACTTTTCAAGCCTAAGGGTGAGCACTTTGCAAATACAACTAGTGCTAGGCTGGTGAAGCAAAGGACTGTTACAGCCTTGTCATTCCTCCACAGAGTTGCTATTCTCGAATGCCCGCATTATGTTTTCTGTTAGTGCCCAAAAAAAGAGAAGAAAAAGTCAGTTTATGCTAAGCAGCACATACTTGTCACCCTATCTCTGCCAATCACCAGATAAAAGGAGTCATTATTTTAAGACCCCTGCAGATGTCTGTCTGTCTTTTGTAATGAACTCATGAGCAACAGAGATCATCGTGGCACCATTAATTGGAGCACCCACCGTGCCGGCTTCTGAAAGGCCTGTTGTTTGTGTCACACAACGATTTCTTCTTCCAACAGGTTTGGTTTACATAAAAACATGTGTGCCTGCACATATTTGGATCCAGGTGGCTCTAGAAAGCCAAAGTAGGCTCCTCTGGAGAACTTCCCAGTTCAGTGTCTTCCAGAAGCCTGCTCTGTATCTCCTGGGCAGCAGGGAGGAGGGCTGGGGTTGACAAGGTGTCCCATTAGCTTTACGGGAACCAGTGTGACTGGCCACCCAAGTACTTCAGCATCTGACAAGCTTCCACCTGTAGCAATAAGCTCAATCAGGTAATTAATACCATCCTTTACTACCTGCACTACCAGAACTGCTATAGAGAAGATGGTTTCATTATATTTGAAGCACTTTCATGTGGTAACTAGGGCTTATGAAAAAAAATCCCTCACTCCCCCCAATAGCCGTCTGTACAACTTGCTTTGTATTTTCCTCCTCCCTTCTACCCCCTTCCATGACTTTCAGGCTTTCACGTCATGTAATATTTCGACATGGCACTGGGAAAACAGGGAAAGAACAGAATCATCACAAAGATGTTTGAAAACCCAACAAAATACTTCAGCAGCGAGACTAGGTTAGTTAGCAGCTTTGTTTAGTTTGATTTCTTTTTGAAATTTATTTAGCAGAAAAACCTGAGCTCCAAGATGCAGCATCTGGTTTTCCAGTGAGGATGGTCCAGATTTTTTTTTTTCTCCAAAAAGTGAAGCAAAAAGCCCAACCCTGCAGCGCTGCAGAGGCAGAGCTGGCCCAAGCTGCACATCGAGTTAGTAGCTGAGCCCAGATTAGAAACGGCAGCATGTTTCTCTGCTCCACTCTGCTCCCATCCCCATGGTGCCTCCTGTCTCTTTGGTCCCTGTCACCAGGCCACACCACTCTGCTTGCAGTGCTCCAAGGCCAGAGTCCAACGGCCTCAGGTCTATTTTAAGCCCCGAGGTCTAGCATTTCCTATCAGCCCGCCTGAGGCCCTCAGAGGTGCCTGGCTGATAGATAACCCATGGCTCGGGGGGTTATGTGGACTTTAGGGTAGCTAAAACTGCACTCAGGTGCCTACACAAACGATCGAGTCTGGTTAACCAGCATCCTGTAACTCTGAACTTCAGTTTAAAGCAACTTCCCCTCCACATACGGTCAGTCAAATGCAGAAAGCATGGAATTACTTCGGCCCGAGTCCTCCACAAGCTGAATAAACTACAGCCACAGCATCTCAGTCTTTCAGCTCAGTGGGTATGTCCCAGCGTGGGAATGAGAAGCTGCTTGTTCTGCTCCAGCGCGTGGCTGGGAGGGAGTCAAAGGCGAGAGCGATGCTCTCTCCTAGGATTAAGTCAGGAGCTGGGAAAAGGGTGCTGCCAAATCCCGCGGCAGGGGAGAAAGGCCCTGCTCCCCAGAGGAAAGGCAAACGCCTCCGACACACAGCTGGCAGCCTGGCGAGGATTTGTCCCGTAGAGTCTCTGCTCCCGCAGTGGGACCAGCAGGCTCTGAGCCACCTCACAGATGGGAACATCAGCCCTCGGGTGCCCATGCGAGGCCCCAGGTTGGATTCGTCAGGAGTGGGACCCTGCGGACAGGCAGGGGTGTTTATCGAAAATACAGATAACCTCTGCTGTAGTTCCCTGGGATTTGCTATGGATGTCTTGCAATGATTCTTGCACTTTGCCCAATAACTTACTGCTGGTCTAGAATCTAGTTTTGAAAAATATTCAGCCATTATTTAAAGGGTCTAAGCAACAGAAAATCTGCTATATATCTGAAAAGGATGCTGTGATGATTAAGTATGCTCTGTACAAAACCTTTTTGTCTTATTTCTGGTCTGACCTTTGGTAGCTCCAGCTTACTGGATTTTGCTATTCTTTTGTGTGCAAGTTTAAAGGACCCTCCAACTAGAATTGATTATGGTGAATAAAGGGACCTTCTGCCATCTTTGCTACTTCAAAACGAGAACAAGGTGGTTTCTCAGCAATACAATCAAGAGGAACCAGATGTGACTAGTTACCATCTTGCAAAAAGAGCACAGCTGGATCCAAACACAGACACCTGCTTAGGCAGCACAGCCTCCACAAGCGTAAATATAGACATGAAAACCATGAAGGAAAGAGAGAAGACCTGCATTTAGCCATTGCATTTGGCTTTGCCATGCCTGACTCTCATATAGGTTTGTCAGGTTGCTGATGATTTATTTCCTTTCCAGGTTTCGAGAAAGGAGCAGCGTTTCAGGGAGCAGCCCAGAAGCGCAGCAAGCAGAGAGGCCCCACTCCAGGCCTGGGGAGAGAGGGCACGAGTTCAGGAGGGGCGAGGAAATTGGTGCTACAACTATGAAGCGATCAGACAGCCACAAATTACAGCTCAAGAAGAGATGTCTGGACCTGAGCACGCAAGGGGCTTTGTTTGTTTGTGTTTTTCCTCCTCTCCTGAGCCTGGTGGGACTGCTTGGAGGGGAAAGCTCAGCTCAGTGCAAGCCAGGATCTTGCTGTCAAGACCTTGGTAAGACAGAATGCATCGCACAGAAAAAGCAGGGGGAAGGGCTGCGTTTTCATTCTTCTGAATAAAATATTTATTTTTGAAACAAAAATTGGTTATTTCCTGAGGGTCACTTTAGGATCAAACATATTAAACTCCTGTCAGCCACATCTGACTTCACAGTGACACAACATTCAGGCACACATTTTTCTGAAGTGTTTAGGTGAATACACGAGACACCAGGTTTCCCAGATGTCTGCCTTATCTAAACTAAATCCCTTTTATTTTGGTGGGAACAAAGGACCTTTCTGTAAATCCTGTGAGGTGTCCTCTGAATGTTTAGGCACGTAAATACCTCTAAAAATATGTGCCAGCATCTAGGATCCGTCTCACCACATAAAAGTGAGGTGTGCGGTCTTAGCCAGCCACCTGGGCAACTTCTACAGTCATTGGAGAGAGCTGGACATCTCCACGGGGCATTTCTTTACTCTCCCCTTGGACATCAGTCCAAGGACTGAAGTAAGCTCCTTCTGAGGCTGCTAGTCTCCGTCCATTGATTGCAGAGGGAGCTGGGATGTCTAATTTTAGCTGCTTAAAAGCCAGGTTCAATCTCAGTTAAGTGAGAGGGATCTCACCCTCCACAACAACATTTTAGAGAGGAGCACATGGTGGTGGAAACGTGCTCCAAGCATTCTTCCCAATTTTCCAGTGGGTCAGCGCGACCCATTGCGCAAAGCGCTTTGTACTTGTGGGCTGCAGGAGTGCTCAGGCTTCACCCGCAGGCAGGCGCCCCAGTAACGACGCTCGGAGCGCAACCCCCCGAACGGTCCCCAAAAGCAAATTTCAGATCAAATATTTTAAGTGTTTTGTCAGTCAGTCATCCGGGCCATTCACAAGGACGGAGCAATGACACCATATAACGGAGTTAATTTGCCAGGGCTGAGGCAGCTATGAAGTTTAACTCTTTGGGAATAACCGGAGAGAAGAAACAAGGAATGAAGGCACAATTCCCTATAGATGGCTGTCTAAAGCTACATTTTCTATGCTAAGTGAATCATACTGGTAAACTCTCTGCTTTAAGGGGAGAAGTTTAGCTTTTGTTTTTTCTTCTTCTTCTTCTTCTTCTTCTTTTTTTTTTTTTTTTTTTTAAGACTTCAGCATTGAAAAACATGAGTTCCAGCCTCAGAGGAGCCAGTTTGACTGGGAAGCGAAAGCAGCGTGAAGCAGAGGAGCACCTTAAGGAACACGCCAGGAGGTTCTCAACGCTCTCCCAGAAAAGGCCGCTCTAGCAACACATCACCATCCATCGCACCCTCCCGAGGACAGCTTTTAGCTGCGAGGAGCCAAACTGGTAATTACAACACAGCAATGCCGCGCGCAGCATGTCGGACACCAAACGGCCCAGGGAGCCAGCAGCCCATGGGTCGGCATTTGCATCTTGCATGCGAACAGGGGCCGGTTCTGCTCTTTCAGTGGCCTAACTCTAGAGTTGTTCAGCTGTGGCGAATGGCTACGCTTACTCCAAGGGGCTTGGAAAGCTGCAAACTAAATGCATCAAAGGCTCCTGCCCGTGATTTGCCATGCTGCATGGAAACAGCTCCCCAACGCCTGGCTGGGAGCAGAGAGTCACAGAGCAGTGGGGGCGGCGCGGTGGGACGGGCTCGTGGGGAATCTTTCCCTCGCTCCGTGACACAGGGGTAGAAAAAGCAAAGAGAAGTGCTCTCCTTTTAGCTTCCCTGCTGCCTGGTGGGCCACATGCTTGCTTGCATCCAGGGTGCTGCTCAGAGCACTGGCTTTAAATCCGAGCCAGGCCCTAGGAGGCCATCCAGCATCTGGTTTTGAAGGACCTCAAGTTTCGAAGTGCCAGCTTTGCAGAAAGAGAGAGGCCCCATGCAAAACGCAGATACGCAGCTCAGCCTCCCTCAGCTCTGAAGGCCCTTGGCAGCCCATGCAAAGTTTAGAGCTGCTCGTCGCCACCTCCAAAAGCAGCTGATCCCAGACACAGGACAAAATGAAAGGTAGCAATGAAATGGAGGAGACCGACCCTCCCTCCACGTGCAGGGGCTCTGGGGAAGTCAATGCCTGTGACAACACTTACATTTTGAATAGGACAATCCCTAGTTAATGCAATGTTGCATGATGAGGTTACCCATGGGAAGAACAGCCCAAATGCAAGAGCTAGGTCTTACTCCATTCCCTGCTTTTATGTTTCAAAGATAGGCCAGATGATCTGTTAGCATTATATGAAAGTATCAGCTCCTAATTATTCTCAAAGCTCTTGGCTTTTTCTGCCCAAATGACCATATCTAAACTGTCCCTTGAAAGGTAACGGAGCATGGATCAGGGCTTGAAAATAGCCAAGAATGCAGGATGTTTGCAATTATTGCAAGGGCCTGAGACCCTGCATGTCAGTATTTGGAAACCTGTCCAAAATTATGAGTTCTAAACTTAGCTCAGAGCATAGCACATTAGAGCTGAATCTATTTTGTCTCTGGCAAAACATGTGTTCTGCAAAGTTTATGATTTATTCATCTCATTTGTTTTCTTTGGTCATCCTAGACACACAGGGGAGTTATTTTCAGACATGATTCTGCATAGCTGTAATTAGCCTTTTATCATCACAGGAGAAGTGCGTTCTGCAAGGCTTCCCAGGACCCGAGGCCCTACAGGACCAGCGCAAGCAGCTGCTCTGCAGCAGAGGGGGACCATGCGCGATGGGAGCCTCATAGAATCAGTAAGGTTGGGAGGGACCTCTGGAGATCATCTAGCCCAACCTCCCTGCTCAGCAGGGTCACCTACAGCATGTTAAACAGGGTTCTGTCCAGGTGGGCCTTGAAGATCTCCAGAGAAGGAGACTCCACCACCTCTCTGGGCAACCTCATCCAGTGCTCTGTCACTCTCGCAGTGAAGAAATTCCCCCTCACGTTCAGGCGGAGCTTCCTGTGCTTCAATTTGTGCCCATTGCCTCTTGTCCTGTCACACGGGACAACTGAAAAGAGTTTGTCCCCGTCCCCTTGACACCCTCCCGTCAGGTACTTGTACACATTGATCAGATCCCTCCTCAGTCTCCTCTTCCCCAGGCTGAAGAGGCCCAGCTCTTGCAGCCGTTCCTCATAGAGCAGATGCTCCAACCTTCCGATCATCTTCGTAGCCTGGACTTTCGCCAGTAGCTCCATGAGCTCCTCCAGAGCCTCCCCACGAGCTTGGAGCTCAGGACACGTGCTCACGTACCACGCTGACGGATGCTACGAACTTCAAGAGGATGCAGTCCACGCACAGAGATCCTGGGACGTGGTCCTAGCACAGCTGCTTGAGAAAGGTTTGCACCACGCGGAGAGCCTGGCACCACACGAGGGGCTCAGAGCCGACCCTGCGGCTCTTCCCCTTCCCAGGGCCGGCAGCGGCGGCCGGCAGCTCCTCCTTTCCCAGGCCTTTGGTACAAGCGGAACAACCGCTCCAATTTATTTTATTGCTCCCGCGATATCGTTGGTTAATTGTAGACGGCGCCACGCCAACGCATCGGCATCACCTGGAGGGTCTCGGGTCAGAAGTGCTGCCGGGGGGGGGGGGGGGCAAAGCATCACGTTAGCGCCAGCCAGCGATAGCCCCCTCCCACGCCGTCGCCACCTTCTCCTTAGCTCGAGCTTTCCCTTCCTTTCGCTTTTACCTAGCTGCGACGTGGGAACGGCAAACGCGGGCGCTCAGAGGGACCCGCGGTCTCGCTAAGCCGGCGCAGGCGAGATCCGTCCCCAGCTCTCGCTGCCGCTTATCAGTGAACTGAAGGTACTTTAACACGAGCACAAGAAGGGGCAGAGGCTTGAGCTGCAGCACGGCGTCAGCCCAGCGCTTAGATCCTGAGAGTGGAAAACTCTCACTCCCTGAAGAGGGGAAGAGGCTGGACTGCGGTTTCTGGAGGGAGAAATTTAATACGAGCTCGCGGAGTAAATAACTTGCACCCTCCCGCTTGCGCCCAGCGCGCGGGAGCCCGCGGGGCCGGGCGGCGAGGGGGCAGCTCTGCCCGCGCCGGCACCGCGGGCTGCAGCCGGAGGGGTCCGCGCGCTGCAGACGCCCCTAACGCCCCCCCGCGAGCCCCCCAGGCCGCTCGCGTGCGGCACCCGCCACGAGCTTCCCCCGCTATAAAAACCGGAGCCGAAGCCGTCCCAAAGACCGAGGCTTTGCGTCAGCGGCCGCCCCTCGGTTTTAATTTCTGGAAATGTCCCGTTTTTCTCTCTCGCTAAAAGATCCTGCAAAAAAATCCGCCCCCGTTCCTTCTCCCCGTCTCCCAGAGCACGGCCCTGCCTCACGGTTATTCCAGGAAACGTCGTGTTGACATTACTATTTAGAAAATAAAAAAAAAAGGGGGGGGGTTTAAAGCTAGAGAGCAACATCATGACCATATAGCACTAGTGAATGATTAAAAATTTAGATGACTGCCTTTGAAACAATAAAAAGCTTTCGACGCTTCTTAATGAGCAGCTATCAGAAATAAAGCATTTAAAACTTCAGAAAGTGCCTCGGTGGAAATTTCATTGTCTTTGATGCCGTAAAATAACTGCAGGGAGGATTCATTTCAAGTTCTTTTTAGCATACTGGTCGTTTAGAAATATTGGGAGATATCTTTCTTAGCAATATGTGGGGAAAACAATGTCTTGGTCGCTTTCATTTATCTGCAATTTGACAGGAGTGCAGTTTATTAACTTGAAAAGAGACAGATACATTATCTGAAACACAGAGAGTGGAGTGGGTATCGCCTCCTTTCTGTAGCAGTGGGAGTCCGTGACACTTTGAACTTGCTCACCATTAAACGCCTTCCTGAGTTGTTGAAGAGGCCTTTAGAAAGGGAGCCTGTGCATTTATGATGTAAATTCGTTATTTTGACAGTCTTTGAAATCTGTCATATTCACGTCCAATTTAATGCACCGCAAAAATTCTTTTCTTTTAAAATACTTTTCTTTTAAGATTTCAAAGCCATTTTCATGTAGAAAACTATTGTTATACCTAATATATCCTGAAAGTGTTTTAGCAAAGGAACTTATATGATTCTGTTTTAAGTCATGTCAGGTTTTTAAACATGTCATTTCTTCAAATAAGCTTTGACCATGTTATCTCTCTCTCTTTTTTTTTTTTCATTAGTTAAAGTGCACTTGATTTCCATGGATACAATTAGTCGGAATATATGCTGCAGTATCATCACCGGATCAAACGGGATTCTTTCAGGCTGTATTCAGTGCAGCAATTGCCCCCATATCCGAGATCGATACAGCCCAGCGCGCGGGTAGGCAGACACGGAGAGGCGCTCGGGCAAGTCGAGGATGTAGCCGAAGCCCGGTACGTTTAACAGGAACCCGCCCCGGTGGGGGAATTAAACCGCTTTTCCGAAAAGCGGCGCGCTCCGTGCGTTTCCTCGCTCCGTCGGTGGGGCGGGGGCAGGAGGAAGGGGGCAGCGGGGGCCTTGCAGCACCCAAGTTCAGCCGAACTCTGATCGATTCCAAACCTCACACGTTTCGGCTCGGTCCCCGATCCAAACAAACCTCCCGAGGCTCGCTAATCCTTATTACGCAGTGGATTTTAGCTGTACCTGCACTTCTTTATCAGCTGGCGAGATCTTTTCAGGCGGTGCAGAGGTCTTCGTGCAGCTCTGCTTCAAAGCGGCGCACCGAGGAGGTGCTGCAAGGAGCTTCAGAGCGTGTTTACAGGCGCCTTATCGCTGGGGGAAGGGAGGGGGGCGCACGTTCCCTAATCTGGGGGAACGATCAAATAAAGACGTTCAAAGATCTCCCGCTACAAAGGGAGGAATTGAGCTCGCTCGCCGCCTGTCCAGGCTGCGCGGCGGCGTTTTGGAAACACGCGGAAATACGCCCGTTGTGCCAGGGAACCTGCCGCTGATAATTCAAGTACCGTTTCACAAGTCCCCGTCGCCAGGTTGAAAACGCGGAGTATCACGAGTGAGATAAACCGGGAGAATCGTTACTTGAGTGGCATTTAACCCTATAATTGGGTTTTTTTTTCCAGCACTGATTTTATAAGGTCACCCTGTTATTTCCTTTGCCGGCTGCCTCGTGACGGTGCTCTCGCACGTTATTGCTGTCTCCCACCGCAGGGAACGGTATCTCAGGAGCGAAGGGGCGACGGGTTTGTAAGCGCTGTCCTTTCCCACGCTGCGATGGTCTGAAAGCTTCAACCAGTCAACGGCTGAGCGTAAAGGCGCTGGACACGATGTCTCTGGGGCAGAAACCCCACCTGGTCTGGGGATGGGAAAGAACGACGAGGGTCTCATCATCTTGTGGTTAGATCTCCTTGTCCCCCTGCAAAGGTAGGGTATACTTTCCCAACAGAGCTCGTATCGGATATTAAACCGATACTACGCTTGACCTCAGCAAAAAGGCCGTCAAATCTCCCAAATTGAAAAAGACAGCTTGACCCTCGGAGCGGGGAATCCCGCAGCGCCGGCGGCCCGGCTGCACCTCTTCGCGGCCTTCGATCCCGTATCGCTTCCCCAAGTTTCAGATTTCAAGCTGGTGCGAGCAAAACCTTGGGCTGCATGAGAAAATACTTTGAAACGCTGCCTAATTGGCTTGAGTCCGGTTCAGAGTATAGTACACCACATAAACCACCATAACATCACTGGGGGCGGGGGGGGGAAGGATGTCCCCATGTTTGGCTTACACTGCAGGGTATTTCCTTTGCCAAAAGCATTTTAATCACACTTAAGTATAGGTTTGCTGTGGCAAAAAGAGCGACCCATTCCAGTTATTGATTTTTCCCACAGAAGGAAACATCTGTAACGCAGCCCATCCAGTTAAACGTCCCAGGGTTCGTTGCACCAACTGCGTTGACTTAACTGGCCTTATCGCATCTCTTCTCCCTCGCGCCGCACTCCCACAGCAAGAGGCATGTTCTGCGGTCTGCAGGACCATTATTTCCATCCAAGTTTGCTGGTATCAAGCGTAGTCACTGGGATCTGCGTTTCCTCCTATTTTTCCTGTGTTTTATGCCCTTTCCCCTCGCCTCCCTCTCACCAATTAGAAGTAGTTAGCTCTGATAGTGCCTCCTTGGTGGAAAAGGAACAGAATCCAGTTGCTATGAATACGAAAGTGGGTTTTTTTTCCCCACTGAGGCTGCTGAACACAGACAAAAACTGTGGTTCTTGAGCATGCCCACGCTCCACAACGAAGGCCGTCTGCACCTTTTGTGCACAGACATGGCCACCTCCAGGGACCTACAGCCACCCAGGTCCGAGCGCTGACCCTGCTACAGCAGCTCCGGGGGTAGTGCTTGTAGAAGAGGCACCTCCCAACCTTGCTACCACCTTTCATGGACGTCCACACTCCTGGTCCTATGCAAGAGAAGACCAGTGCTTATTGAAGACAGAAACCACCATCTTCCCTGGCCACAGATACAAATCACCTCTGCAGGTAGTGATGTCCAATGTGGGTGTGAATGGTGCAGAAAGCTGTTTTCATCTGCATTCACTCTCTGCCCAAGAGCATCTGCGATGCCATGGACAGGCTGGGCCTCATTTGGTCAAAATTTTTGGCATTTTCATATCTCAACATTAGGCGGGCTAACTAAACAATTAATGGTCATAATTTTCAGGTGTGACTTGATTTTAAATGCTCCTAGTTTTGGCCATACAAATGTCACACAGCCCTGATTTTCAGTAAGTTTTGAGGGTCCTCTCTGACAACCAAGATCCTAAGATCATAGAATCATAAAATCAGTAAGGTTGGAAGGGACCTCTGGAGATCACCTAGCCCAACCCACCTGCTCAGCAGGGTCACCTAGAACATATTAGACAGGGTTGCATCCAGGCGGGCCTTGAAGATCTCCAGAGAAGGAGACTCCACAGCCTCTCTGGGCAACCTGTTCCAGGATGTTATGGGAGACAGTGTCAAAAGCATTGCTGAAGTCAAGGTACACAACGTCCACTGCTCTCCCCTCAGCTACCCAGCCAGTCACTCCATCATATCTCTTTGATAACCCAAACCTAAACAATCACAATCACACTTGGAAATGCAGGCCAATAGCTGTTTTTCATTAGCCCACCAAGGATCTGATCCCGCTGTTGTTTCAACAGCCCAGTGAAAGCAACGCATGGTTTTAGGCTGATTCTGGAAAAAGTGAAGCTGCAGACTACACCACTACCATGCATCACCATAGCTGGAATTACTAAGAAATCAAATTTGGTGCTTGTGCATATAGAGAGCAATCATTAATAGTTCCAGTTATCTCCATTACACAGCACCCACAAGAACCTCAGCCTTTATCTTTCACTTCCCATGAAACAGTGGTGATTTGTTTATGAATTTCAGCTAAGAGAGAGGAGGAGAAAGGGGGGAGGGAAACACATGTTATAGCCACTCTGCTAAATCAGATGTACAGTAGAAGGATGAAAACTGAATCAGAATAAAAGCACCATCCTCAAAACCAAAGCCCAGCTACCTTATGATGTGCTGTAGATTTGTCCCATGCATGGATGTGCAGACAGAGGCACAAACCCATAAATGACAATAACATCCTGGCCAACGCCAGCAGCAATTTCTAACCTCCTGAGATACCACCTTGGGAACAGTAATGAAATCACTGAAATCACATTCTGATAAAGTTCTGATAATTCCCAGTTGGACAAATCTGCTTAGTGAATCACTCACACAAATACATGTGTCAGAAAGGATGGAAAGAGCCCTCTCCATGTGCGCTTGGCCATCAGTCCCTCCATCTCATACAAAAGGGGCTGCTAGCTCATGAGCATCAGCTGCTTTTAACCTTTTGTGAGAATAGACTGCAAGTGCAGTGCTCTTAGAGCAATGTGTTTTGGCAAGAAACTTCACTTAATAGGCAGGCTACTGAATCCTGCACTCCACGCGGTTTCCAAACGGCTTTCAGGCATAGCCTTATGTCAAGCATTACCAAGAATCCAGTTCAAAAGGAGCTGCTTCAAGGGAAAAAACAAGGAGCAAATTTTACCCTGTAGCCCTATGTCCCAGATTTGCAGTCATGTGCCTGGATCCAAAGTCCCATACTTAACACTGGCACTTCTGGGACTGGAAGAAACACTGACCCACGCTCATTTAGGAAAGAGCTGTTGATCTTAACACAAACATTGCCCAATTATGTGAAAGGGCTCAGTGCCTTGGACACATGGATGTAATTCATGAAAGAATCCAAACAAGGCAAGATCAAGAAATCCTGATCGGTTGTGCAATGTTAGATGAAGAACAAATATCAAGAGTCACTAAGGAACATCATGGCACTGGGGTATACGCCAAGACATCTTGATATAGAAGCTTAACTGTGCCTAAGGGCATCTCTGAAAGAGAGAAAATTGCACACTGTCCCACTCACTGCAGCTTCTTGCTCTTTTGAACGCTTATCTCCCCCCTGCCACCTGCACGCAGATCGCATGCGCATGGCCCGGGCTGCCTTCAGATGCTCCCAATCCAGCCAGGCTCCCCCAACACACATCTTTTGCTAATATTCACTTGATACTTTTGCTATTTATCATCTGATTTTTTTTTTCTGTCTTCTGGAGCAGACCGCAGATGCAAGTCCTGCTGTTAGGACTGTTGAAAACAATAGAAATTGAAAGAAGAAGAAGAAGAAGGAAAATCAAAAGGAAAGCATAAAACTGAGAGGCAACCAAACATCTCCCAGACAGAAAGTGAAAAAGTAAAACCGCAACAGTGGGTTGCAAAAGCAAAATCTATTGAACTTAGCAGTCGTAGCAGCACATTCCATTGTCTATGAACCATCTGAAGCAAGTTTTACCCTGCAACCTCCATGGGGATTCTTGATTTCTCCAGCCCAATTAATTAATTTTCCTAAATCACACTAAAATCTGGTCATTTGATCTGTCACTTAAAGTTTGTCCAATGCATAAATAAAACTGCTCCACAGTTTGGGCTCCACAAAAGGCCATGAAAAGAATGATGGTATCTTTAACAGGATTGTCAGGATGAATATACTCCACCAGCTCACCTCTACACAGTGCTTTTCATCCAGGAGGAGCACAAAGAGCTCACTTTTTGCAGGAAAAATCTTGAAAATGGCTGAGAGTAAAACTATTTTTAGGTCTGCCGTATATTAAAGAAGATCATTTAAAATCTCAAATAGGCTACATCTGAGCAGGAGGCAATGTGACTTCTTGGTGCCTCACTCCTTGGAGGTCCTTTTGCATACAGCCACTAACATGCAACCTACCTTCTCCCCTCTCCGTACACTGAATAGCTTCAGATACAGCTGGAAAAATTAAATTTGCCCCATTATCCCAAGAACCATCAGAGACTTACGCGGAGCACAATCTGTCCATAAATATGCTGGGATTGCTCTAGTGATTGTGCGCCTCTGAGGCAGACCAACATGCTATCAGCACTAGCACAAGAACTTCTACGGAAAGGAGATACCACTTGTCCTGCAGTGCTTTATAGCTATATACAATCTGCCAAATGCCCAGCTTCAGCTTCCTTAGGATTTGAGTACTGGGCACATTGAGGGTTCCAGGGTGCACTAGTACCACCCAAGGTACCTCTTGCTGAAGACCTGGGCCTTACCTAAAGCCAGCTGAAGTGGCAGGAAGGCAACCCTTGAGACCAGAAAGCCTTGGAGCAGACTTGTGCATGGCGTTTACACTCTCCTGGCTGAAGATCAACTTTTTGAGACCTTCTCCCCAAGCGCTAGCAGACATCAACAGCCTCCACCAGCCAGAGCCAGCTCCTTAGGATAATCCCTTGTTTCCTCTCCATGGCAGATGTTGGACCCTGCTGATCTCAACTTTTCAAGACCCAGAAAGTTTGGAAACTTTCCCCAAGATGTTGCTAATGAAGAAGGTTAACATCACTCAGCAAGAAGGGAAGAATACAAAAATTCCAAGAGGAAGATCTTGTGCTATTCCTGTCCAGCAGGCTGAGACCAAGACCTGCTCAGCCTAATCGCAGCAGACGACGCAGTCCTTGCTGAGCTCCCCGCGCAGTTGGTGGGGAGAGGCAGGCTCTTTGCAGGCCCCGAGGGGGAACTCGTGTGTCACTTTTGGGCACCCAAGTATTGCCCCCCAAAGTCTTCAGCAGCCCTTTTTGCTCTCCAGTCATCGTGCACGGACCCTAGAGACATGCTCAAAGGGTAATGTCCCGTGGGGAACCCAGAATTTAGGAACACGTTTGATGCCCAAATTGGCAGACTTGTTCCCATTGCTCTATAACTAACGGGGGGAGAAAAGCTGGAGGAAAAATAAATGAACAGCTGGAAGTCCAAAAGCAATGGAATGACTTAATTGCATGAAAATTATGGTCCAATTTGTACATTATAAGATACAAAATCCATCAGGTCCAGAGCTGCTTTCCTTTTCTAACTTCACGTGCAACTCCAACAGCTTTGCAACCACTGCTTGGGCTACGAGTCCTTCTGTTCTGTTTTCTTTCTGTAAGAAAGCTTTCATCCACTGGGACCAGATGGAGATCTCAAACCTCATTTGCAGGGAAGCTAACGTGCCAGAGCCAACATTAAGCAATAACCTAAATGGAAACACTGAGGCTAGCTTAAGCTTTAAATATTTACATTTCTCCCTGCTGTCATTTCAGTGTCAAGCTCAGATAGATGGATATATACGGTACGCAGATATTGCTTTAAAAAAGCCACTTTTTTGATTTCTATTTTATACCAATATTTGATCCATTTCCCCAGCAACTTAAGTAGGACTAAGTACAGAAGAGGTTTAATAAGAATAGTAGATTGTATTTGCAATTTATGTCACATAAATAAGTGTGACTGGGCACTTCAGGCCTAGGACAGTCATCCTGAGTGAGCAACGCCACGTCCCAGGCTCTAACCGTCCTTAGCTGGACATGATTCTCCTCCAGAACCAGTTCCAAATCATCCGTTTCCTGAGCCACTCTTGCAAGCAGCCTCATGACAACAGTGTTTGTGCTACTAAACTCATTTTATAGCCTTGTAATAATTCTTATTACTATTTTATGGGCTTTGAGGTAAGGCTGCTGCTCACCTGCTTGAAAGATTGGCTCGCAGCTGCCCCTCTGGCGTGCACCAGCTGCACAGACGCACCTTCGCTGGGAGCACGCTGCCGCCACCGAGCTGTCACCGATGCACACGTTTCCCCTGCTCCCTCGCTTTGCACCTGCACCCTCTTGGCACTGCAACGCAGGCAAGTCCCCAGGCGCAAAGCGGGTCCTGCGAGACCTGCTCTGCCCGGCTCCTTCTGCAAAAACACGAGCCAATTAAAGAGCTCATTAAGAAAAGAGGAGTCAAACACCTTTTCGCTTGTACACGCACACCCGAGGAGCGCTCCCGCCTGGGGCACGGCATACGCACGCCGTCCTCGGCACCTATCCTGCCCTGGCAGGGCCATGCTGGGGGGCTGAGCTGGACAGGCAGAAAAGGCAGCAGGAGGGTGGCAAACGCATCCCAGTTTCGACACTCGTTATCACGAGGGTAAATTCTCAACACACGTTACGGCCTCTTTAGGCCGGCGGTGTGATACAAAAGGGTCGCGCTCGTGATATTTTTACTGATCACCAAAGCTAACCCCATAGCACACTGTTTCTCCCCAAGGCTCTGACCCTAATCGCAGCTTCTAAAGTAGCCCAGTTAAGAAATGCTGGGAACCTCCAACTATTTTTCTGTTAATGCCTCAATAGTAGTTTTCTCAAGTATAACGCAGCTAATTACGGGAACATAATTCCGCATTCTCCCAAACAGTACTCCGAATTGCTGTGCATTTTGCTCTCCTAGGAACCAGGTTCATAGTTTGAGGAATCTAGCTGTAGTTCAAAGACAGATGGGATTTGCATTTTCACTAGTGCATCTATTTCACTTTATATATGTGTGTGTGTGTGTATACATATACAAACATACACGCACACACATTATTGTTTCCTTTATTCTCTCACTGCATCTGTGTCATGTTGAGACCCGACTTTGCTCCTCTCTTCTCTCTCTAGGTCCCCTAAGTGCTCCTCCCTTACGTAGCCCAGGCCGACGAAGTCAACCTTACGCACAGGAAAGGTGCTATTCCGGTAATTCAGCGCCATAAACCCAGCAAGCAGCTCAAGCGCGGTTTGAAGAGCAAGCTGAGCTGTGCTTTGCCGCTCGTCCGCTGGCGCCAGCCTGGAATTACTGCGTTGAAGCTGACGGCATCGAACCAGCGCGGCCGCGACAGCAGCCAGGCCTACAGCTCCTATTGTTCGGGAAGGAACAATAGAAAACGCTGTTTCTGCTGTAACTGCCCTCGGGGAGACGACACAGGGGACCTTGTTCCTACGGGGTCTCTGCCAAGGGGGCATTGCCCGGACCGCGGACCGCAGGGCCGGCTTTCCCACGGGTGGGTCCCGAGTGGAAGCTCAGGTTCACCGGTGGTTCTGCATCTTCATCTACGTCTTCTGGTTCACCCCTCCAGGCAGACCCTCGTGCTGTGAGGCAGCTCCCGGACCGCGCGAGGCCCCCGTTTCCCCCAGCCCGCTGCGCAGACGTGCCGTGGGACCACGCTGGACTTCCCCCGAGCAGTCTGACGGGGCGGAGGAAACACTGTCTCGCGCAGGACCCGCAGCGGCGCGGTCCCGTAGAGCAGCGCCCGTCCCCGCGCGCTGCGAGGGGCTGGCTCCCAGCTCCCCGTCCGCTCGGTGGCAAGCGCGTTAGAAGCGCCTAGAGTTTCACGGGCTGGAGAATTTTCACTGGTGGAAAAACCAGCACTACTGCTCCACCTCACCTGCACAACCAACGTCCGCAAAATAGCGTTTTCTCACGCTTCAAATATTAAATGTTCTGCCCCAGCGAGATCGTCGTAGAAGTTCTGCCACTCTTTTCTGTATCTCTTATTTCAAGATCTTCTGCAAATCTGCTCCTCCGCTACACCATCCCCTGTAACCACCTAAACGCCCGGCAGCCCAGCCGGCCTCTGCAGCGCGGTTTTACAAGCGCACGCGGCTCCTCCGCTTATCCCGCAGCTTCGCCTCCGCGCGCCTCACCTCGCTCTGAAGCTGCCGTCGCAGCTGCCCAGGCGCCGCGCAGGGACAACGTAGGCAAGAAGCAAAGAGGCGGGCTCTGGCGAGCCTCCCCTCGCGAGCAGGTCTCCCTCCAGCACGCCTTCCCCAGCAGCACTGCGAGAACCCGTCGATACTCAGCCCGAGTTTTCCCATGGACGAGGGGGTAGCATTTATTGCCCAATTCCGGATTTTTCTCCTGCACTTACTTGTTTGTCCATGGAAAAAAAAAAGAGGGGGGAAAGAAAAACTCCTCTATTGTAAAACGTGTCAAATGAGACCACCCAAGCGGCTGGAGGGAGGGAACTGGGGAGGAGGAAGAAATGCCTCGAAAACCATTTTCTTTTTGATGGTTTAGAAACGGAATTGAATGTTATTGTCTCTCTTTAAATATGTTCTTTATGAGGAGGTCATGTAGCAGGCACATCGTTTTCTAATTACAACCACGCAGATAACATGGAAACAAAATATACGGAGATTTTCCAAAACAGAGGATGCACTTTCAAACAATATACTGTACAGTCCATCCTCCAAGCCCCAAATAAAGGAGCTTTACTCAGAGGGAACTAGATATAATAAGCTGCTGATCACTCTCTTTTTTTTAATCAGTTGTTCATTGCCAATGGGAAACCTAAATTTAATCAGTCATCGGATAATAATTGGAAAATTTTGCCTGGGATTTGCCAGAGTTTTCTCAGTACGCGTTGGTGCTCCCAGTGGAAACAGAAACCCACTTACAGTAACGGCTGAACTGGGGCTGGGAGCGACACTGGTAAAAGCTGGAGAGTCTGCCCAGGAAAAATTGCTCAGTGCCAATTGAGTACTAAGAGTATTGCACGATCAAATCCCATTAAATTGGCAGGAAACAAGGCTTAAGCAGGGCGTCCCAGCTCCCCCCCCCCTTTTTTTTGGGGGGGGGGGGGAGGGGGGAGGTGGGGAGCTTATTTCTATGGTAGACGACCTTCCTGGCATGGTGAGCAAGCAAGTAGGTACATGGGAAGACATTCCCAGCTGCACAGTGCTGCATTCCCCCAGCTGCTGCCTTTTCTCCTCTCCCTCCAAAGCATACCGCAGACGTATTTAACAGAAAAAATGGAGAGGAAGGCTTAGCCAAAAGGTGGGTTTTTTTCTTTTTCTTTTTTTTTCAAGGAATAATTCAAGTCTTGTTGAAGATATTCACACTTCTGTTGAAAACCTGAGTCTCCACCCAGAAACCGTATTTTTGATTAGGTGTTTAGCAAATGAGTATGGACACTTTCATTCTTGCAAAACTTTTTTTTTTGTGTGTGTGTGTGTGTGTGTGTGTCTAAGAGGTTTAGTTTATGGTCATTACGTTTATTTCTTAAAACAATGATTTAATATGCTATTATTTCATCTGGGTTTATTGCCATGGATAAAAATCCTTCAAAACCTTCACCAACCAGCAGTGCCTGCGGTAGCATCCTCTTGCTTTACCTACTTATCTTCCTGGTTATTGGGAGAGTTTCTCTTGGGACTAAGATTTTCTGTCTCAATAGCTGCATCTTTCATCTTAACTTCTACCTAAAATACTAGCCTTATTCCCAGGCACGGATCCATAACCAGGCTGGGCATTATCGGAGCCCGTTGCAGGTTTGTATTGGAAATACGGACCAGGAATACAGTTTCAGAGATTTGTTGCAGGAAGGAGGAGAAAAAGGAGGCGGCAGGACTGGACGAAGCTGAAGGACCCTACGTCGATTAAGGAATTAAGAGGAGCAGCCGGGGGCAGAGGGGGAAAGCGGGGGCACGCTCCAGGCGAAGCAAATTGCTCTTTTTATTTAACTGCTCTCCCTCCCCACCAGCCAGGGGGGAAAAAAAACATCCCCCTTTAACAGGGATTTAGGGGGATCAGGACGGACCCTTCCCTCCCCGCGCTGTTACGGCAGACGACTCGTCTCCCCCAGGCCGCCTTCCCCGGCAGGCGATTTGCTCCCCTCCCCACCACCTCCGCAGCACCGAGGGGGGATTCGGCGCTTCCCGACGCGCAGCCCAGGCGATGCCGCCCGTGAGCTGCCCCGGCAGGGCAGGGCGCCCGCACACCAGCACCGCCGAGCCGCTTCTCCTCCCAGTCCTAATTAACCACACCAGGTACTAATGACCCATTGGCTCCTGCTATAATTTCTATCCTTAGCTTGGGACAGCTTGGAACCCGGCATCTCCCTTGTTCTGCACATTTCTTCTACCAGGCAATTCTAATGAGGTCAAAATTTCCTTCCAATTTCCTTCCTCTGCTCTAATCTCCTCAAAGAACAAAAAGAAGTATGAAAAGAAAACACAATATTTATTGTAAATCAGTGACTTCTGCATTAAAATGATCAAAGTGTGTTTGCTGCATACTTGAAGTTCAGATGCAAAGGGATTTCCAACTTAAATAAATAAAAGATTGTTTTTCTGTAATGCAAATTGAGAAGGAGGGATCCACGCAGCGCCGTCAGACGCGCTCTGCCGACGGACCGTCCCGCTCCCACGCCCCGCGTGGAGGAGCGCCGCTCCGCCAGCGCCCGCGAACGCCTGCCGGGGCGGGCGCAGACCCCGCTTGCCCGGGACCGCGATACGCGGCTTAACGGTGCAATTTCGCGGTGCGGGTAGCGATCCTTGCAGGGGGTGGAGGAGGATCTGCCGCCTGTTTTCTCACCTAACAACTCCCCGAAGAGCCAGAGCCTCCCCCGTGGCGCGCGACGGGAGGGCAAGCCACGCTGGGGACACGTGCCGGGCCTTTCAGGTGAGTTATATTATTAACGAGCATAAAAGAAACCACCACAGTATTTTGCATTTCTTTCATCTGGCAAGCCCGCGAGCGCACGCATTAATTGCGGAAGCCTCTTTTCTGCAAGGTGGGTTCTAGCTCTTCCCTTCCGCCACCAGCAAGCCAAGGCGGCTGCCAGAGCTCGGCCACCCCGGAGCCCGGGCTGCAGCGGGGCAGCCGCGCAAAGGGGACGGTGTCGGAGGAAAAAGCCTGAAAATGCAGAAAAGGGGCGGGGGGGAGCCAGTCCTTCCTCCAGCTCCCGCTCCCTGCGGCACACGCGCGCGGCACCGGTGCCGACCCAGCACGGTGCTCCGAGGATGGGCAGCAACCGCGAGGAGGCTTCGTGCACCGGCCCTGGGGAGCCGTCGCGGTCAGCACCATCGCTCCCACCATCCCGGGGCTCTGAGCGCTCCTTCACCCCGAGGGGACGCACGGAGCCCGAAGTCACCGGGAAACATCCCCACGGGAGACGAGGGGCAGGCAGGGGATTAAGGCATCAAAGCCACTAGCCAGGGCGCTGGCTCGTTTCCGACACCAGCCCGGCTCCCGGGCATGGGAAACGCAAGCTGAACCTGGAATATTTGTGGCAAACTCTTGGATCCTGTGAACACTTCTACATATGTTTAACTGTACACAAGCGAATACTCCCGTTAAGCATATGAAGTAAAACATGTGTTTAAGCATTTGCAGAATTCAGGACTAAATCTAAACCTGATGGGCAATAAGGGGAATCAAAGTCCGAGAATACGCGTTCACTCGCCCTCCATCGTTTCGGGCAAGCCGTTTCCTAAGGGCTCTTGAGACAGGGCAAACGCGACACAGCGCAAGCCCGCCCGTCGAGCCCAACGCTCGCACGAGCCACGAGGTTTTGCGTGGGTCCAGGCCCTGTCCAAGCCCCGCGCCGCAAAGCTGGGACGCAGATCAAACCTTCCCCAAAGCTCGGGACTCTTGAGCCCTCAGCGGTTTGCAGCCTCCGGGTCCAAGACGCCGTCGAGCGGGACGCCTGCCGCCACGGCCGGGAGCCCGGCTCGGACGCTGCGTCTCCGAGGCGGCTCGGCAGGCAGGAGCCGCCGCGGGCTCTGCCCGGCGGGACGCTGCCTGCTCAGCTGGACGCCTACAAGAAGCCTCGTGCATCTGGGTGAACAACTATCAGCTTTTATTTATTTTTTCCTCCAAATCTGATAAATTCAGCACTGCTCTGTATGCTGTGAACCCCATAATTAGCCTCCTCCCGGGGGGCATCCGCCACTGGCGTGTCGAGTCCGACCCTGGCCAAACGCCAGCTGGGGCCGGCGAGGTCCGACAGCCCGGTGGGATTTTCATGGCCACGTCCATGAGGTTTCACATGAGGCAGCAAAGCTACATTTGAAGACAGGTTTGGGGACCGGTTAAATCAGACAACCTGCTTGGAAATCACCTTCAGATCCTCAGACCTTTAGAGGTCATAACAGACACCAACCAAGCTACTTAACCCAACGAAGTGCTTTGGCTGTAGGAGCAATTCTGCCAGCTTGCGGGCGGGAGAAGCCGAGGCACGGGGCAGCGGCGCCGGACCCGCGGCAGGGCTGGAAACGGCGGCCAAGCCTCTGCCGCGTCCGCTCGCCGCCGGCCCTGGTGGCTTTTGTGCTGCTCCTTTCCATTATGCATACCCTTCCGCTTTCCCTTAATGATTTAGTGATGTTTGCTCCCTCACACTGCGCGCAGACCTTGCAGATCAAAATAGCCAGCCATCTAAAAAAAAAAAAAAAAAAAAAATTCTGCATCCTTTGTTCTTCAAAGAAACCAAATAATCTCAATCCTTTGAGAAAACTCAAAGGGTGAAGGCAAAGCATCAGGACGGGCGAGAACAATAGCGGTGTATCCCCCGATGAACCGACGCAGCCACAGTTCTGCGCCGTTATTAGGCAAAAACCCACATTCCCCGTAGTAAAAATTCTTGGGTCAATTGCTTGTTGCCACAGGGAGATTTCTTAGGAGTTTTATTGTTATTATTGCTACTGAGTGATTATATGTAGCAACACAAAGGTGAGTTTTTATGTGAAAAGATGCAATGTTTGGTAAATCTCAAGCAACGCACTGTGGAGGAGAGATCAAAGTCCCTGCAACATCGGGAGCCAACGCCGGGCACTGACTACTTCAGAGGTCTCAAGTATTTGCCTCGCTTTGGACATTAAACAGAGCCAGTAGCAACCAAACACGTAACTACAAGTGGTGTCCTCTTCTGCAGGCACAAAGGACACGGCCCCACCACCTTGCTTCGAGCTGGTGGAAAACGCCCTTCGGTTCGCCCGGCGCACAACCCGACTCCCCCGCGCCGCGGGTACGGTTCCCATCCCGCACCGCCTTCGGCTCAGTCTTGGCCCGGTGCATTTTGGAGCAGCAGCCTTCCTGCAGCCAGACCCCGTGGGGTTTGGGGGCTCCGAGCAGCCCAACGCCAGGCTCGTTCAGCCACGGTCCCTCTTCCCTTGTCACCGCTCGCTTCCAGCGGTGGCAAAGCGGGCTGTTTTGCCGTGGGCCCTTAAACCTAGCTTCAGTTCACACCAATAATGCTCCAGCAGACAGGTGCAAATGGAAAGCAAAGCTGGACAAGTGCTTCTGCACAATGTTCTCCTCTCCAGAAAATACTTTTCTGGTCAAAAAAAATTAAGAAAACATCTTAAAAAAAAACCAAAACATGCTTTTGCACCTGGAGAGCACTTTCCCTTTCTCTTCAGCAACAACTCTGAGGATTGGGTAGGGGGAAGGTGGTTGGTTTGCTTTTTTTTTTTTTTGACTAAGGACAAAAGGAAATATCAAAACCAAGAGGTTATAGCACTCCCCCCACCACCCTGTCCTGCACGACAGGCTGAAGCCTTCCTTTGACAAAGGAGACTGCTAATATCCAATGTCTTTTTAAAAAACAACAAAATCACTTCTTTCTCCTTCTCCTGTGAAATACATGCACATTTCCCAACCAGCTGCAGCAAAAATGCTCCAATTCACACCTGGAATTTGCATTGAGAAAAAAAAAAGCTCTGATTCGAAGCACTTCTCTGCTTTGGCAGCCCGGCTGGGGATTTGCAGACGCTAACTTTTCTGGCGTAAGAGACGATCAGGCTGGGGCCTGCTCGCACAAGCAGCTTCGCCGGCGTACCCGCAGGTCGGCGCGTCCGCGGGCCCCGCGCCGGCGCGCGAGCGCGCTGCGCTTGCCAAGGCCTCACCCCACCCCGCTTTGCGCGCGGGGCAAGACCTTGGGTCTGGCTCTGCTCACAGCACCACGTACAGGACTGGCGCTTTTCCTGGTAACCTGATCCCGATCCCCTGGTCTCGCTCGCGCTCAGAAGGGAATTTGCACATCTGAATCGCATCCCCCGGGACCCCGTGGGTGCCTACGGTTGCTCGCAGAAGCAGAGCTCCTTGCCACCACAAGCCTGGCAGAAGCAGGACCTGAAGAAGGAGTCGCTCCTATTTAACAGGTTGCCTGAAGAGAATTAAACCAGTAAGTGCATGTTGAAAAGATACATTTGGATGTGAGGGCTGATATGAAATGCTGTCTGGGTATCAAATAGAAAGCTGAAATATGCCTGTCAAGCCAGGACTCTTTGAGCATCAGAAGTCACTCATCATTTACACATCACAGGAGGATGCTCAACTCCAGCAGGCACAGAGTCAGCCGAAAAGGAAAAAGGATCGGCTGGGTATTTGTGTTGTAAAGGCGTGCAGCCAGTTAAAATAATAATAATAATAATAAAAAAAAATGGCCAACCCCCAGGGGCACTGGCATCTTATGCTCAGACAATTTATATGTGTTTTATGCAACTAGTAACACTACTATTCACCAAAGAGTTAAGAGACATTTTCATTTCTAGTGTCACTAAGTAATCTCACTTTTGATTCCTCTTACAAAATCATCTCACCGGATCTCCCCGGTATTATTTACAGCCTTTCAAAAGGCTGCTCTACGCCTGAGCAGCAGAGCAGTGCAGCGGAAACACATTTTCCGTCTGCTCTCCCTGCGTTTCAGGCAGGGAACCTCTGCGGCACAGGCTCCCATCGCCCGCAGGACGGCGGTGCACCGGCGTCGGGCCGGCCCTGGGGGCTCCGCAGCCCCCGTAGCGTGGGGAGCCGGCCCGAGGGCGGTGCGCTTCCTTGCATCTCCTCAGCATCAGGAAAGCACGTAGGATGCAGCCTCGCTTTGCTCGCACGAGCAAAAACAAGCATTATGCAGACTACAAGGGAATTTGCTCACCTCCGCACACATGCTGCTCCCAGCTCACCTGCACGCCCAGGCGCTCATCCTTGGCTTTGCTTCAGACTTCGCGTGGTCCCGTCCTCCCTTGGCTCTGCAGCAGATGCCCACCAGCTTGGTAACTGGGAGCGGTGATGGTACTGGACCCTTCATCACCGCTGCCACCACTGAGCTGAACAGCACAAGGCTCCAGCACTTTGGCATCTAGGTTCCTGGTCTCCTGCACCCTAGAGAAAGGGCAGGATGGTGCTACGGTCACTGATAAGGGCAAGCTCCTGGGGCAAGATGAGGCACATGTTCATGGCCCCATCAAGGAGAAACAAGAGGCAGCTGTGCTGCCCTCACCCTGGTGCAGACACCTGGGCTTAACGGCCCTGACGCCCTTCTCCTGCAGAGATGGAGGTGTCCCTGCCACCGGGCTCCTGCTCGCCCTTTGCTGGGCGTCAGTCGGCTCCCAGGGTCTCTTTGGCACAAGCGCATCCCTGGGAAACATTCAGTGCAAAACCCCGCGCTCGCTCGGCTCCTTGCAAGCTCAATACTCAGCCTAGTGTTGCCCAAAGCTTTGCTCCAGTTTGCAAACTTCTTGAGCAAACCCGGTCCCAATTTTGAGCTGTTTTGAACTCAATTTGAGCTGATTTATAGTTTGTCATTAAAAAACAACAACAACAATGACAACTGTTCTTTAAAATGGCAACTTTGACCATAATTTATGTAAGACCAGATGGAACTTGATGTCTTCAATTAAGTTTCATCCGATTTTGTAATTTATTTTTTGTTCAAACAGAGAGAGCAAAACATGGGAGAAGGAAGGGAAAGCAGCAAGTAATTCACAGGAAGCTTAATGGCAGGGCAGGTGTATAAAGGTCTTGCAACACGGAGAAATGTCCTCCCGTGTATGTCCCGCGTATACCAACAGCAGAAGTGTTGCTTTGAGCTTATCCCTGTGTTGCCTGGCCAGGATTTCTTTCCACGGGGCAGACCTGACTTTGTAGGCCCCTCAGATCAAGCATGCCTTATGCAATACTGTAGTCCAGGTTATTTTGGAACTGTCTTCCAGCTCCTTTTCTTGAGATTCCAGTATTTTAATAGCTAGGATTAGGTCATGGCAAAAGCTGAACCTTTGACGTTTCTTCCTAGCAAGTCACTCACAGATTGATGCTAATATTTGAATGTGCTCAGTAGAGACCCAATCAATACTTGAAAATTTGCTCCTCCCTGAGGCACCAAGTTTCAGATCTGACATTTTGTTTTTACAGGGGAATATACTGGAACCTTTTAATGGATTAAAAATAAGTTGCAGTGGATCATTTGTTTGCGAGACAGAAAAGGCTTCAAAGATACACAAGCGGATTAAACAGAAGTGCTCAGATGATTCACAACCTGATACAGGCCACCAGTCAGGAAGCGTCTCAAATGACTCGCTCCTTTGTGGCCACATCAAAGCGCCCCTGAATGACTGGCAGCTCCTTTCTGACGGGCAGTTTGTGGGGGGGACCTGGGTGGCAGCAGTGCCACTGCAAGCAGCGTGGTGGTCGTGGTTTGCAGAGGAAGGAGAGCGTTTGCTCCTCACCATCTCATGCTCCTAGTTCGCTCCGGTGCATTGTATATGCAGTTTATATTAGATAATTTATGTGAAAATGTGGTTTACAGCTGGATCTTCTCTTGTTGTTAGTCTGTCCTGCTTGTTTTTTTCTTTCTTTTTTTTTTATCTGCTTATCTTGGCTTTGTCTTTTTTTGGCTGGATGTAATAATCTGGGGCTTGACCTCTGGTCCCCTCTTTGTCCTTGTCTTAGAGGCTCCTAAGCTGAGAAATGCCAGCCCTGGGGGCATGGTGGCATGCCCAGAGCTGAGGCTGCGGATGCAGCTGATGCAGAGGGTCCACCTCCAGGGACTTGGGTTTATGGCCCAGTGAAGACAATGGAAAGGACACCAACATTGCTGGGTTGTGAACTAGGCCTTGGCCTGGCAGAGTCTGGAAAATATAAGTGAAGGGTTGCAGGAGACAATAAATCTAGTCTCAAAAGTGCTCGTGATGGTCCTGGATCCATGTGTGCTTCCTTTTTCTTTCTTTCTACTCTTATTACAAAGCTTCTGTGAGGAGAAGGGGGCTTTCTGCAACCAGCTGGCGCTCAGTCCTCCACACCTAGGCATGGACGAGTGAGGAAGGTTTTGCCAATGGAGAATAATTGCTAACCTCTTTCCAACTACTCAAAACCAACACTGGTTTTAACAACTCAGGAAGGCTGTGGTTCAGGGAGAGGGTCCTAGATTGGCTGAGTGAGACCTCTTAAATCATTTATTTGGGTTTTTAGATGTTCACATTTCCCCAGCCAGAGGAGGTCAAACTCTTGTTCAAAGGCTGCTGAGAAATAGTTGGACCAAGAGGCAGAGACAGCTCACTGGAGGGGTTTTGGTGGTGAAGCCCAAGGATTAGGTCCATTGACTTTGGCAAAAAGGCTGCAGGAGATGAAGCCCATCTGCATTAATTCAAGGCAGATACACAAGCAGCAGTCGCATACCATGTGGTAGCAAGAATCTCCACAGTTTGCAGCAAAGGAACAGCAATTTAATGAAGTTTACCATGAAATTAGCTAGGAAAACTCTACATAAAGGGAGGAGAGAGACTGCATATACAGTGTCTGAGATCATTATATTACAGAGACTTTCAGCACCATTTCACAAGGAGACATTGAAAAGGACCTTATGAAAGACTAAAAAAATCCTGCACCTCTTAACATCCTGCACTTTTAACCAAAGGCTTAACTTGCACAGTGAGCAATGCTTTTCATATTTAAATCCAATCAGCACGATGGCATGCCAGGAGAAAATATATCCAGGCTTTGGAGCACGGTGATGAAGGGGGGAACATTTAAAAATGGGGTCAGCTGGGAAAAGAAGCTAACAGATACTCCGGTGTGGCTACCAGCTTGCTATCTGTTTGTAAAAAGGCAGTAAGTTACCTCTATTCTACCGATCTCCCTTCATCCTAATGCGGGTCTGCCGTGCTAGCCAGTTTGTAAAGGAGTAGGAGCTCCCCGCTACCACCACTGCCATTAGCCGGGAAGGATTGCTGCTCCTTTGCACTTACTTATATCCAAAGTCCCCTTATTTCACTCTGGTGCTTAGCAGAACTGAATGGAGCCATAATGCTGATGGGAGGTTGTCCAGGTCCATGACTGGTCCCTCTCATGTGACGCAAAGTGGCCACCTCGCTGGGCAGTGCGGACAGGGGGACTACAGCCCCCTTTGATGCCTCCAGCAAAACTGCCTCGACTCTTGCTGCCTCTCATTCGTGCTGTCTGGGAAAGTGGTGACAGGAGCCGGCGATTGTGTCAGGGCTCATGCAAACCCAGCACAGGCAAACAAAAGCCGGCAGGTTCCTTGCTTAGCAATCCCTTTGCCAAGCACTCCGGTTCTTCTTCGTTTGGATTCGTGCTCACAATGCTCTCTCCTGTATTTTGGCACTCCAGTACACAGACAGCTTCCAGCTACTGTAGCTGATACTGCTTTCATTTGCTGCCAGAGAAAACTGTCAGCCCACAGCTCTGACCAACCAGCAGGCTTCAAGCTTCCCAGCTCTTGGTGGTCTTTCAAAGTTACTTCTTCATTTGAGTTTAGTGAAACCACTGGCTTTGGTGAGGTCTGCTACTTCTCTTTGGATCCTGGGTATCTCCTAGAATAAGCACGACTCGCTTGGCTCGTGCAGATAGGGCTCACAAATCAGCAAAACACTCATTAGCATGCAGCAAGCTGGGGAGAGGCTGTTCTACCTCCCAGCCCTGTGCTTGGGCAGCCAGGCTGCGTACCTCTCCTGGGAAGGTTGTGCTCCCTTCTCCCTTAATCACAGGAAGGATAATGCCCCATATGGAGGTGGATAAATAGCTGGTGCTAAAGAGGAATCAAAGCTGGGGGTCAGGTCTGGAACCCCACCTCCCCAAATCTGTGCAAATCTGTCCCAGTCTTGGCAGCTCCTGGGCTTCCCACACCCCAGTTCTGCATACTGTTCGCTAGGGCTCATTCTGTGAGGTTTCCAAAATCAGAAAACGAAAGGACAAGCCCGTGTTGGGCTTAAATCCAGTAACAAAGGTCCTGGGTTATGTAATAAACCTCCCCTTCCGTAAGAGTGTCTTGGGCATTTTTTATTTGTATCTGAGTCTAGGTGTCCAACGACCAGGGAACTCTCAACAAGTGTTGGTAGCAGGAGACACAGGAAGTTGCTCACACAAGAAATTCAAGGAGAAAATATCAGTGATGGCCATAGGACTGACATGTAATAACACAGGAATACAGCATGTAATCATGTTACAAACACTGAGATGGGGAGAAACTGTCTACAAGCCACCTGGAGAGACATCCACAGCATCTGGTGATAGCAACTTCCCCAGCATCAGGAATTAGGGAGCTCTTGAGAGAAACAAGCTTACGTATATTTGTCAAGATCAATTTTCTCAGGGAGAGTTTTGTTCCAGATTGCTGATACTGAGCTTTAGGAAGGCCAGCTCAACCACTGACTGCCACTGCCGTGTCTCCTAGAGAAGACTGATGAGACAAGTCCTAAAAAGAAGCTGCTCAACTATGGAGAAGAGGACTGACACGCTCCGCGTCCAGGTAAGAGCCACATGGACTTTTTCTTGCCTGCTCTTCTCCTTTGGTCTTCCAGCTCCCCTGTGCAGAGTGAACATTGTGTATCTTGCTCTAGCTTGGTGCACACAAAACCTTACAAACATCTTCCTTACCCATTCATGAAGGCCAGCCAAGAGGGTGCTGCTAACTCACCAGAGGGCACAGTCAAAGGTTTGGTAGGGAACCCATATTTAATACATTTCAAAAGTTTACTATTCCTAACAAGTCTAAAAACATGGCATTTTAATTAGATGGGAAAAGTACATCAAGCTCATTAACTAATTACGAGGGAAAGTCCCTGCAGCAGATGCCTACATTGCTTAAAGTGCTGCTTACTCTTATCTAGTACCCTTGGAAAAAAAGGATTCTGCCATAAAAGCATTATTTAGATCCAAAAGTACAACAAACTCATTCATTTTTTATCACAACTATCCAAACTACCCCCTTCCAGCTTGGAGGAAGCACGTGTGTGTAGGGCAGGGGATAGGAGGAATAAGAAGAAATTCTTACAGCTTCCTGGGGCCTTTCGAGAGGGCGTCTGTCCAGTATGTGCCACACGGGGTCTGGACTTCCACCGGTGCCTTGATGGCACTGTCAGGAGTAAAGTACTAAACGACCTGAGGGATGTACCACCCCACGGATACAGGTACATATTTTGTTTTACTATCTAGCGCAGCCTTTGTGGGTGAAGGTGTGTCCAGCCAACGTTAGAAATTCAGAGGCTAGATTCAAGGAGAGGGGAAAGCTCTACAGACCCTGGCACACAGGAAGCCAACAGGACTTCTTCACTGACCTCGCAGATCAGTGTGAAAGTGTTGTGAAAGCTACCCTTGCATGCAGTGGTTAAATTGTTCTGCAGTGTGATCTTACAATTTGCTGGCAAATTGAACTCAGAGGAAACACACTGTGCTATGCAAAAATATTTGCAAGAGCTGGGCTCCCTTCAGTGAATACCAACTCTAACTTCATTCTTTAACTGACAGTAATTGGCATTTGATCTGAAATAATACACTCTGCACTTTGCTTTGCAGAAGCACTCTCTGCTTGGCACAAGTAAGTTCACGTTCAGCGAGCTAGGACAGAAGACTAGGATGAAATCTTGGCTAGCAACGAAACAGCAGATTTTTATATAATCCTCAGAAATTCACACCAGGGCTAGGTCACGTGCCTGTTTCTCACCTCTGTAAGAGGAAGTTTTGCTAATGCCAGTGGGATTCGTAACTGGCTAAAGGTGTGACTCAGAAAGAGGAGAGGCGGCAGAGTTTGGCCCAAGGGTTTATCTGTACCAATGGTGGATCCATGAAGGAGAGAGTCCCAAACCACACATGGATCTTTTGTACAAGTCTTCGTTACCATCTTTGTCATTTTTCAATGTCCAGAAAATATGAGCTGTTGCGCACTGGCGTGGAAGAGGCATAATCTTTGCTTTAAGGCACTTGCAGACTAATTTCTTCTTTGCGGCAGCAAAGGGACTGACCCGGTCCCAGGTGTGTACACCAGGAACAGTAGAGCAGACGTAACGAGAAGAAACCGCGTTGCTGGAGTGCCGTGTCCTGTTGTGGTGCCCTTGCTGATTTGAATTCAGAAACTGCGGAGAGGCTTCAGAGAACTGCAAAAAAATGATCCAAATTTTGCAATAGGCTGTCCCAAACCAAACTTCCTAAAACCTTAAGGGGCTTGAATTCGCCGTCAGCAAGCTGCAGTTTGAGCTCACTGCTGCCTTGCAGCGCTGTCTCCTGAGAAGGAGGCAACACCCTCTGCAACAGTCCCTGCATAGTAGAGCTGCTTAGATGTCTGTTCTCCAAATTACAGAGAGCAATCCCTACGTATTTGCCCTGCTCCTCTCTTGAGGCTGAAGGAATGCTTGAAAACATTTCCAATCATGTAATCTCAGCTGTCATATGACCTCAGCAAGAGAAAACGGCCAAATTCAGGGGAAACTGTTTGCTTAAACCTACCATTAGCTCCTTTTTTTTTCTTTCCTTTTTAAAAAAACAAACAAACAAATGAGAAACCCCGCAGCCCGTACGGGTGTTGTTGTTTTCCTTTCCCTAGAGAGCTTGTGGCATGGCACAGCCGGGGAACTTGGGCTGCTCGGCGACGCGGCGAAAACCACACCGTTCGCTAACAGCCCATCCCTCCGCTTGCCGGGAGCATCATCAATACGGAAAGTCATAAATCGTTCCCTGAGCAGGAACTCAGAGACCAAAGTCATGTAACTCAAACAGGCTCAAAGCAAAAGAGTCCCTTTAGTGTGAGGGTGGTCTGTGTAAAGTTAGGAGACACCTGCTAGCAAGTCCTGAGACACTAGCATCTGTGTAAACTTGCCCCCTCCCTGCGCCCGCAACCCTTATAAGGTGTTGAATGAATGAGTTTCATGAAAAAGGCTCTGTTTGGGTTAGTTCTAAGGCTTACATATACCTAAGTAAAACAGAGCCGGTGCTGTGCAGCGCTGGGATGGATTACCAGGGACCACAGGGAGGCCTATTAATTATTGTGACAAGCTGATCTGCTTGCTGGCTGCTGGGTTGAGTTGCATGCGGAGGGGTGTGTGCACACCCGATAACAGACCTCTCTGTGCGAAGGTTTCCAGAGAGCACAATAAAGTCAAAAGGATCTGAGGGAACAGGAGCACAGGAGGAGAGTCCGAAGCTGAACGAGCACCTCCACCTGGAGCCTAGTGCTGAGAGCTGGTGAGACGAGCCCCATCTCTGGCTTGCCCCATGCCACACGCTGATGGGACATCAGTCCCAGCTCTGGCTTGGCCTGTGCCCACACGTGGTGAGATCAGCCCCATCTCCAGCTTACCCTGTAACCACGTGTGATGTGCAAGGCAGGTGCTGTCCTGCTGGCTCTGGTGGAACCTCTCCTCATGGTAGCACTGAAGGCAGAACAGCACAAAGTCTGCAAAAATGAAGTTGTAACAGCAGTCAGTCCACTAAAAGAGAAATGAGGCTCCAGTCTGAGTCTGTTTGGAGTGGGAGACAACCTCAGTCAGGTACAGGACTTGTCCAACATGGAGCACGTGTGCATGGTGTGCAAACAGGACAGGTCAGAAGAAAAGAAAGGGGCAGCACTAGGTAGCCTAATCCTGCAGGCCAAACTGCATTGGCGGAAGCCGGCCAAATTCACGGGAGCAAAAGAGGAATTCAGCCATTATGCAGTTCCTAAATATTTGCACATAAATACATATAAATGAGGTGCAACAAATCCCTTTGTTGTGACCCATTTCAGACCTGCTTGGCCCCTGTGCTGGGACAGAGTGGGGAGCACCGGGGCTGGACCCGCTCTGCTGCAGGCGAGAGCTGCTTCCTGACATTAGCCCTGTGCCCCAGGCAGGAGCTGGTGGCATCTCTACACCACCCTAAGGGAGTGGGCTAGCAGAGCAGATGTGGCCATCCAGATATCCGAGGGTTCAGTCCTTCACCCTCGGAGGTTGATGGCTACCAGAATTTGAACACTGAGTTATTTTTAATTGAAAAGCAAAACTGGACAATGAAATCTCTTAACACAGGCCATCATCCTTTCTTCTGAACCAAACAGTGGAAATATTTTAGCACTGGTATCAGTGCAAAGCTGAAATCTGGAAATACCAGTATTTCACCAAAGCACTTTTTTTTTTTTTTTTTTTTAATATGCAAAGGAGTCATACATATTATTCTGAAGTTTCTAGCTGTAGGTGAAATCTTCTCATCACCAGCTGTCAATACAGTATGCACTTATCTTAAAGGACATTTACTTTCCTCTGCTTACTGTCTGTATTTGAATTGTCAAATGACACTTTGCTGAAAATATTAAAACCTAGAGGTCACAGAGAACCTGACTTGAAAGCGGGAACACACGTTCTTTCGTCTGAGCAAAAAGTGCATATTTGGAATTTTAAATGTAATTTTTTTTTTTTTTTGAGGAAGAACCGCTTTTCTGGCAGTCAAGTACAGACGGCACATTTGAAAGCAGGTTCTGCTTTAATTTTTGACAAGTGTTATGAATAGATACTGTTCGCTGCTGTTAGAGGGAAGGGACTAAGCGGAGATTCGGCAGCAGCGGCAGGGGAGATGGGGAGCCCAGGCGAGGGCACGCGGAGGCCCTTGCACAACCTCTTGGCTGTGGCTCTGCTCGGTGTTTCGAAGCCAAGTCCTGTCCCAAGCAGGTCCTGGGTGCTGTGGCCGGGCTGGCGTGGTGGCGTGGTTCAGGGCACGGGAAGTCCATGCTGGGTGCCATCCCCGACCAGCCAGGCCACCTCTGCCTCTGGTCCCAGGCTGCAGCAGAGCGGGGCTCCAGCTGGTGACGCCCACATGGCCTGGTCTGGAGAAAGGCAGGCGCTATCTGGTTGTATACACTAACTGGAGGAAAGTTTGCTGTCTGCAGGATAAGGCTTATCTGTGGCCCTTATTCCTACTTCCTTTTAGGGTGTTCGGTGAACAGAAGAAAGGGGAAAGTAAAGGTGTTTGGTGTCTCTCTAAAACAAACCCTTGCATAAAATCATCTCACGCGACACTTGCAGATTAGCCACAACCTTCTTGTGCGACGGCTCTCCGTGGGACACGCTGAGGTCCATGCCAGCACCTGCCCTGCTGCGAGGCCAAACTGGGCCAAAACGCCCCGGCAGCAAGCAGGGAGCCAGAGAGCTTGGAAGAGGATGTGCTGAGCTGTTTCTCGTGCCCGTGCCGTGTTACACCAAGAAGAGCTTCCAAAGGTGTTTTTATTCTGAAGAGGCTCCAATCGTTTGGGAGCTCAAGCAGAAAACACGAGCAGAAGTAACTGCTCTCCTCTGCAGCTGGGACACGTCCACAGCAGCCGCGGCAGGTCCACGCGCCCAGCAGCGCTGCGCACGCCTTCCTCCTCGCCAGCCTCCCGGCACGTCACTGAGGTAGGGGAGGTCCATGGGTGGAAACGTGAGAGCTCGTGACGTGGAGGGATTTCACAAGGGGCTCCCAGGCAGAGAAGGGGTTGGAGATCGGAGGCCCGGGCTGAGTTTGGACACGTGCCCTCTCGCTGCCTCTGAGCACAGCCGAGCCCGTAACTAGCAAGAGCTGTGTAAGCTCCCAAGCCTTCTGGGCTCACGACGGGGCTGTAGACCTCCCTGCCTGCCCTCTCCCACGTTACACAGCTCAGAGAAAGGAGCAGAGAAGTGTCAGCGCTCAGATACTCAGCGCTTTAGGTGTGTGTAGCTAGACGCAACGCACCTGAGCCAAAGGCTGAAGACTGAGCTTTCTGCGGCTGAGAGTTTGTACTGAGATGAGCATCCAGCCCCTCCTGCCACCTCGCCTCTCGGCCCCGTGAGGAGAACCCCACGCCCAAAAGTTGTGCGGCCCCAGGTGGAACAACTGAAGGTGAGGGGAGAACATAAAGGTCACTGAAAAAAGGGGATGCAGAAGATGCGCACGCGATGGCAGAGCTGGGAAGAGTTTTCCCATCCCAAGGCCTATCCCTTTCCTTCCCTTCCTCTGCTACGAACAAAGATGTGGTTTGAACCATGTAGACTCCCAGCCCAGCTTTCAACCAGCTGGCAGCGGACAGGAATTGGTCAGTAGTATTCTCACCACCGTGCGTCTGCATGCGTACTCCAGCCTCTAGCCCACGCTGAAATCCAGGTTGTTACCAGCTCCACGTATTTCACCTGCACAGCCCGCATCAAAGTCAGCCTGGGGGTGCTCACAACCACCCTCCACTTTGCTGTGGCTCTGGTTGTGTTATATACAACCTGACTTAACGAAGAGGCTCTTCACCCGAGTGCCTTCCCAGCTCCCAGAAAGGCCGTCGCTGCCTGCCAGCCTCACGGTTCCTCGCAGGCAGCGGAGCCTGCTCCGCGGCTCCTTTTCCGTGCCTCCTGGAGAGCTCCTCGGTGCTGATCTGAAGTTTGGATGCAGTGTTGTTTTTATATATAAATGACATTATGACAAATGATGAAGGATTAAATTACACTTCAATCAAATCAAGCCAAACCAGTGGGGATCAAGGTCCCAGTGGAAAGTATACGTGGAGTTCCTCAGCTTCCTGATTTGAATGACTTTGTTCTTCTTCCAGAGAAAGGGGGGGCTGGGGGAAGAAAAGAGAGGGGAAAGGGAGAGGAGGGGGGGAATTGGCCTAAAATGAAACATTTTCCTTTTAAGTTGAACATTTGAAAATGGCTGGGAGGAAAGAACTGAAACACTGTAATGGCTGATACTGAAGAACAGCCTGGGACTTTTGCTTTTTGAGAACAGAAGGCAGGGAGAGAGCTGTGGCGTGAAAAAGGCAACGCTGTGTGCCTTGAAGGGGAAGGTGTTTGCGGCAGCCCATCTCCTGCAGACACTGAAAACCCCCTGCAAGGCGCTAACCCAATTAGCTTTGCGAAGAGCTGTGCTGTGAAAAGGCAAAGGCACTGACAGCGGTTTTGGTAAAGGCTAAAGACAGCTTCACTCTGCCTTGCACTCCCATCAGAGTCACTTTATTATCTTTGTATTACCAGATCTTGTAAGTGTGGGCTCAAGAGCCTTTCGCTCTGCACCTCTGTCCAGCTGGAAAGCCTTTCATTGCGTTGCATTGGCTCACAGCACTGTTTTGAGCATGGGAGCGTTTCTAAATGCTGCAAAAATGGTCATGTCGTGAATGAATCTGCCTGCAGTAGATAGACTGATAGGTAGACACATAGATAGACAAACAGATATTACGCTTTAAGATCGTATTATATGCTATCTGCATTTTGATGCTGACTTTCGTGTGCCAATCTGAGCTATTATGCTCAGTAGATCCTGTTAGCGAAAGTCCAAAGAAGTCAAGCAGAATATCTCAGGGGTTCATTTGTCTCTCGGGTTGTTTGAGAGACCATGTCCTATCCCCTTCAGAGTGGTGGCAGCCCAAGACAACTCAAAACCTTTCTGCCAGGTGAGGCCAGAATTTCAGAAAACATTCCTCAAATGCACGTGGACGACAGCCTGGCTGAGACACACCAGGCGGAATCCTTTCCCACCTCCTCATTTCATGATTACCGTCCTCAAAACAGGACGTGCCACCAGCGTGTGCTCCTCATCCTTCCTGTTACGCTATGTGTTCTACAGGACACCCACAAATCTCCAGAAGGATCATGCTCCTCTCAATTTAAAGGGTCACTGACATTATTCTGGTCATAAGGTGTGTATCAGCCATATGTGTACCTGCTAGAAGAATTGCTTCCATTGGGTGTTACTGAAATGAAAAGCAGAAAAAAAAACATTTCAGAGCATATCGGGGCTAGAATGTCATCTTCAACACATGGCAAAGCAATTTCCAACGAAAAGCACATGTATGTACACATGTATACACATGAGCTCAGACACACGCTCCATCCCACAGCTGAACAGGATGAAAAGCAGAAAACCATCCCTCAAATCTTTTTGTTGTGAATTTCCTCCCTATAGTAATAGGTTTTACAAGGTATTTTAAAGAATAACTTAAGCAATAATTCGCAGGAAACCATTTGTTACCTATGGCTAACGTCCAATCTGTTCACATTACACCTCAATTTTCTGACACAGAAATCAAGGAGAGCACTTGCAGAAATCAGGATCCAAACTGGTTCAGCCTCTGAGGATAATAAAGACTTAGAAATATGTATAAATTTAAGTGGTTTTGAATAAGGATGGCATTTCAAAAAGCGGTCGAATTGTTACTTTGAAATAAGCCATTATTTTCTGCTTTTTCAAATTCCAGTCTTTAATAGGGGATGAGATCCAGACGCTGAGAACCAAAGAGAGTTTTTGATGCAAATGAAAAACAGTATTTAAGAAGTAGAAGTATCCCATAATAGAGCCCACACCAAGCTGTTGCCTCCACAATCTACCTGGAACATCTAGGGGTACATCAAAACCCTGGGAATTGGAGCCTTGGTCTTTCCAGGCACTGACCTCCTGGTTCACCTTGTTTCTCCAGGTGAGAACAATTCAGGACTCACACCACAACCTGTGATTGAACATCTGTGGCCAATGAATACAAAATGTCTAACCTGGATTCAGACCCAGACACGTAACATGGGGCAGATGTTGCCGCGGCAGGGAAGGGACAGGAAAAAGGCTCTTGAAGTCTCTTTGGACTTTGTTTTCTGTGTGCTCTCCCCCCCGGGCAGCGCCCAGCCTTTCCCACTTCCCTTCTTGCCAGAAATCCACCCGGTGAGGAAGCTTCACCCGTGTGAACATGAGGGCTTCACGCCCGCAGTGTTAATTGAGCTTAGGATCCTCTTGGTGGATCCCTCAGTGGACACCCGAGGCCTCCACCTAGCCATGGTGGAGGGCTGCACGTGTCCTAACCCGCGAGCGCAGCGCCTGCTCCGGGACTGCACCGATCAGCCGCAGGAGATGGGAGGGGACGAAGGAGCGTCGGGCACGGCTGGGCCCCAGGGCTGCAGGAGAGCCCGCCGAGAGGGACAGACCCTCCTCGCGGCCACGGCGGGGCCGGGCAGCTCTCGGAGGGTTGCAGCTCTTGCTGGTGCTGGGTCCTCGGGGTGGGGGGTGGCACAGCGAGCTGCCCGTCTGCACCCCTCCTGATGCGGGGTGACGGTTGAGGTGAGGTGAGGTCCTTCCTACACCCCTACAGCCTACATCACGTCCTCCTCCTCCTCGTGCGGAGGGGACAAACACAAAGCGCTGAAGGCCCCAGGGACACGCAGCAACACAACCGCAAAGCAGCCACAACAAAAACCTCCCCGAAACCTCCCCGAAATTTGCTGGGGGGCAGGAGGAGGCAGCACCCCATCTTCCCCATTGCCATGACCGAGCAGCCACACGGTCCCCCACCCCGACGGGCTGCAAGGAGCTCCCGCTCCCCCCCGGGAGAGGACGAGCCACCCCCCGGCACACGCACGTGGGAAGCAGAGGGGGCGGCGGAGCAGGTGAGGGGTAACGGGGCGAAAATGCGCGCTGGCTCTCAAAGAAATAAATCGCCGTCACCTGCCCGCCCACCCGCCCGCGAACAAGCGGCCCCGGCTCGCGCAAGGATTGCTCGGAAAACAGAAGGGCCACGGACAGGGCTGGTGGGCTCAACCTCGCCCGCGTGCATCCATTTAACAGGAACGCTCATTGATAAGCAAGCCACCTGACGCTTGCACAGCAGAAAATAAAACACCTGGTTCTGCCTGTGGCTTGATAAGCCAATATCTTTTATCTTTTTTCCTCTTTTTTTTTTTTCTTTCTCTTGATGACTGAAGTACACACTCTGTGCGGCCCCGTGCTCCAGCCACATTGGTAATAGTAACAAAGCTTTGATGTCCCCCTCATTCAACAGAATGTTGTTTAGTTCAAAGTGAAGAACAGAGGCAATTCTTTGCTTTTAAATTATTAGCTCCCTAAGTCTTCTGTAATGATATAGTTTGACTGAAGTGTGCAGTTTATTAACTACATAAAGACGATATTATTAGAGCGGAGAAAGGCAGCCGAAAGTTTTGCCTTTCAGCTCAGCAGCAGGGGTTTTTGATACTTTGATCTCAATCAATGCTAAATGTCTTTGTGAGATAGAGGGAGCAGCAGAAATTACCTTTGGCACCATGACTACATCAATTATTTAGTTCTTTTTCTTATAAATTAAAGTGTTCTTCAACTTTTACCCCAATTTTTTCTTCTTCTTTTTTTTCCCCCTTCAGTTGATTGGGGAAAAATAAAAAGAAAAAAAGCTGACTAGAAGAAGTCTGGCTGTGAACATTAATAAAAACCCCACTGACCTTTCTCCAGCCTGGTCTGGAAGGGTCTTCTCTGGGGTGAGGAGATGGATTCATGGTAGCAACAACAGCAAAAGGGTAGCTTGGGTTAACGTGCTGTTTAACCAAACGGTTGCGTAGATTGTTATTGCAAATTTGTCTATGTCTTGCCTAATTCTTTGTGGTCTTTCTAGCATGAACACAGCCACAAAAATGGGACATCTGATGGAAACGGAAGGATTGCTCTCAGCAGGATTTAAAACACTGGTGTTTGTTAAAGTTCTTTCTATTGCTCCCAGCGCAGTGCAACAGAGGGAAAAATTTAACGAGCAAGGACTAGACAGCTCCTATCTTGAGTAACAACAAAAACAAACTCAGAGCTCCTAAGCTAAAAGCAGAGCTTATAAAGAGCCAAACCTCTGTACCTGGGCCTGCAACAGGCTCTTCATACCAGATGCATGGGAGGTTCCTGGAGATCTCCAACCATGTCCTCACCAAGGAGATCGCTAAGCCTAGCAAAACGCCGGTCTCTGTGCACTGGCTGAGCTGCCGCTCAAAGGCGGCTGTGCTGTCCAGTGACATGATTCTCTTTAGCTTGTAGGAAGATGATGTTGATCGTCCTTTGCTTGTCTGCACCCCTTCCCTCAATCAAGAAATTTTAAAACAGCTCCCTATCATCCTCAGGAGATCCCACTCCTACTTTCCAGCTAACTGAAGGATTCCCACTGGCCTTGGTAAAACTTGGATCGAGCCTGCAGAGTGACAGGGAAGTTAATGTCAGTGTTCGCACCCACGTAAACACCTGCGGGGTTAAGGAGCACAAAGTCCAGTTTCCAGGTCAGGTTTACAAAGTTGGTCAAGGGGTTTTACAAAAGCTCCTCCGCAAGTCAGGCCACTAACTCCCATTAAAGCCCCTGGAGCCAGGTAACGAGAGTGGGCCAGGCATCACCGACTCCTAGCCATATATAAAGAAGCATCTGCTTTTGAATTAGCCGCTATAACCAGTGGAGGGAATAAACGGTTTCCATCCCCTCCTAAAAGGGGTGACTGACTCCCTTCTCAGGGGACAGAGGGAATGCAGCACGACCGGACTAGAGGAGAGAAGGGTTAATGCAGCCCCGTGCTTTTGCTGGACAGCAGTGGAGGGACAGAGATGTTTCAGGGGAATTTGTGCTCTTTTAATTCTGCAGGTAAGGGGCAGCCTGACGGCAGGAGTACAGAGGCAAAGGAGGAGGGTATCCCTGCAATTTATGGGACAGCAGTTAGCAGCTGGGCTACAGTGCTGTGGTGTACCAGCATGTGTTGGAAACCGCTGGGAGCCGAACCTCGGCCAGGCACGTGAGCAGGAGGACCGCGCGGCGCTGAGGAGCTGGCCTTTGCACCCAGGGCTGTGCCTGGCACAGCCTGAAGGCTTCAAATATTGTCCTTTGGCCTGTGAATTTTCTTCTGAGGGAGAAATAAAAGAGGTCTTTGCAGAGATGTTGAAGCATGAACTATGGGAACTTCAGTATATTTGTATGTAGAACATGTTAGAGAACAACATAATTCTGTTTTCATGGTGATCAAAGTTTTGCGGGAAGGAGGACTTGAGACAGTGCAGTAAGCTGCTATGGCAACATGAATTTTAAACAGTAAACTGACTTGCAAGAGCTTATCTTTAGCGTGGTGTGGAACAGATGTGGGAATCTCTACCCTAAAAGGGATCCTGTGAAGCACTCACCTCTGCTTCCGGGCCAGGCGTATTGCAAAATGCATCAGACACCGGCAGCGAGGAGAGGACTCCACCAGCGACTGGATTCCCTCCGGCGTCCCGGAGGCTCCCGCACCCCCAAAAAGCCAAGTCATGGTGATTCTTTCATAATACATTTATCACCACTCGTGCTAGAGGAGAGCGCGCCGCGAACCACTTTGGTTCCACTCACATCCTATTCTGGGACCTGAGTGGGATGTAACGTGATGCAGCACCGGCACGGAGGTGAATTCCACCCACAGAGCCCGACTTCCAAGGGTGTCATGACGTGGACTCAGCTTTCATCTCGGCTTTCAAGCCGCCCTCACTAACCGCGAAGGCAGCGGTGCTGGGGAAGGCTCGGCCGGCGCCGTTCGCAACGGAGGCTGCGAAGAGCTGTCGTGCTCTGAGTCAGCTGCTCTTCCCCTGCCGGCATTTCGGGCAGGAAGAACTTGCTCACACAACCATCCAAATCACGCAGGCTGCCAAAACCACACTGGGAATCTCATGGGAGCGAGCTCTCTCCCGAGCCAGCTGGCGCTTCCTGCCTCGGAGGCCTGATCCCGCCGCACGCCGAGCGTTCGCCGTTCCGTTTTCGAGTTCAGGAGACCTGAGCAATGCACGGTCCAAGAAAAAAAGCAGACCCTCGGGTGGTTTTGGTGCTTCGGCTCCATGTCCCAGCTGGAGAGAAGAGAGTGGCATGTCGGGCTCGAAGGGAGACCCGAGAGGCGGCCGCTGCCGGGCAGTGGCCCTCTGGTCTAGGTGTTTCGCTCCGTTGCCCAGGCGCGGGCTGGCTGGGACGGCCGTATCCCGGAAAACGCCTCCCTTCGCGGGCCGCGGGTCCCGCACCCGGAGGTCCTCCGGCCCCGCGGCGCGGCGGGGGAACCACGAAGCAGCCCCAGGCGCGGGTTAGCAGGGCTTAGCCCCGAGGCCGGCGGCGCCCGCGGCGGCCTCCAGCTCCCGCTTCCCTCCAGCGCGCGGCTGAGGCCCGCTGGGGCGCGGGAATCGGCTCCCGTCCTATCCCGACAGTGTCCCTTTGAGGCCGCGGGCCGGAGCGGCTCGGGCAGCGCCGCCGGGAGCTGGAAACCACGTTGCTGATTAAGCGTCTTCGCTCTCCTCGCCAGCCCAAGCGAAAGAAGAGCTGAAGCCCCCCCCCCCCCCCGCCCCGGTTGCAGCCCGTCCTTCGGCGCGTCGGAGCGGACCCCGAGGACGGGCGGCTGCCGGGGCAGCGGGGCTGCGGCGCGCGCCGGCGCGGGGGGCACGCGTCCTCTTCGCAGCCCGCGCTGGCTCCCGCTCCGACCGGGGCCCGGGGGGGGGCTGCCTCGCTGCCGGCGGAGCCTTCTGCCAGCCAAACAGCAGGGAGTTTTGCGAGAAACGGCCCACGGGGAGCGATCGCTTCTTCCAGTCGTTAACCTTGCGCATCCCTCGCGCTACGACACTACTCTGGATGCCTGAGCTGCTGCAGCGAGCTGATTCTGCCAGGCGACTCCAGGCAGCTTTAAACGGGCTGCGGCGCGGCGAGGGGATTTGAGCTGCGAGAGCTGAACGCGCTCCGGACTCCAGCACGCCAGGCCTCCAGCGGGGGCCAGGCCGTCGGATGTGGCCGCGCTCGCGGAGCGGAGCGACGGGGGGGAGCCGGGGCCTCCGCGGCGGCGGCGGTTTTCTACCCGCGGTCTGCAGCCTCCCGGGGGGGGGTCCACGGACCGAGGCGTCTCTGATCGCTACGCACGGAAAGCAAGGCGGCGGCTTGAGGTTCACGACGCGGGGGCCTGCCCCCCCACGGGAAAAAATTGCAGGAGTCCTCAAACTGGAAAAGACTGGGGAAAAAAAAAAGGCTTATTCCCTGCAGGGATAAGCGACAGGAGCCCTCAGTGCTGGCCTCTGGGACACGCGGGTGTCAGACCCGTTCGAATCTACTTGTTTGAGTCTGACTGCGTGATGCTCAGAGGGTGTCAGAGCGTGACAGACCTCTAGTCCGGGGCGCTGCAGCCCTCCCTCGGATTTAGCAGAGGGGCGTGAGGCCCAGGCGCTATTTAGGGTCCTCCTCGCGTGCCCCAGGCTGCACCTGCCGCCTGGCAGCGCTAGCTGTGGGGCACCGGGCTGCAGTTCGCCTCCTGTGCTCAAAGCGGGTCCAACACGGGTACAACCCAACGCAGCACCTTAGGTCTCCGCAGCAAAGACGTTGCACTTCCTCGGTCTAAGGGTCCTTGCTGGCACCCGTGTGCCGTCTCCGTCTTGAGCCCAGCCCTGGCCTGTCTGCAGAGAAGGGGAGAAGCCGAACTGGTCACCAGTGTGAGCTTTCAGTTACTCCCGTGCACTGCTGGAGAGCCAGCACAGGCTGGGCAGCGTCAGCCTGAGCTCCGCTGAGCAACCGCAAACCCTGTCTGGAAATAAAACACGGATCGTCTCCACCTCAGGCCGTTGAAAACATGCTCAGCAATATTTCTACAAATCCCTCTGTGCCTCTTTACAGCGAAGGAAGTGCCACCCCACCAGGGTCACTGTGGGCAGGACCTACTTCTTTAACAAGAGTTTCTCAGTGTGATCCTTCGTCCCAGTGTCTAGCTAACTGCACGTCACTGGAAAGATATTCTCGTGATAACTGGGTATTTTATAGCACCGGTTACATTACTGTTGGTAAGTCTATAAAAATCACCGCAGTACCAGAGTTTGTCATGCAGAACTTGTGCATTTATCAGGCTGTGGAGTGGAAAGCGCTTTGGGGCACAACACAATGCTTTTGGGGCATCTTCCCCAGGAAGCTCAGAGGATATGCTGGACCTGAGAGACCCGGTGGGACAGGCCGCCTGGGAAGCTGTTATCGAGCCTTCAGCCCTGCTGCCTGCGCAACGCAGGCAATGCTAAAGAGAAGGAAACCACAGACACTTGGGTTCCACATGACTGCGTTTACTAACGCCACAGAAATGCAACACAAGTCCCAGCCAAAGATACGCTCTGCTACGTCCGTTGACTTCTGAAGTAGATGACATGGCGGAACTCCAAAGAGGAACTCCAGCTGGTGAGAGAAATATTAATATTATAAGGTAACATGTGTATAATATTAAATATAACATTATTAACTCATATACATCACAATGTCTTCCTATCATTGTGTTTCCTGGGTTACAAAATTACCTCTCTCCAATGAGGCATGGCTAAGTAACAATATTAACAAAACAATGGCAAATGACACCACATTTGTCCCGCATGGATAATGAGTGGTCACCACTAGTAAACACCCCAGCAGAACCAGGTCCTGCAAACATAGCAAAGCCAGTAAGAGCAAAAACACATTCATACAACGAGAAACACGGGATCTGCACAGTCCTGTTAACTGGATTCAAATCAAAACTTGGCATGCAGGCAGTGTGATTTCTGATGGGGCAAGGACAACCCAAGTCTGATCATAACTGTGTTCTGCCAAAGTTACATCTCCATTGACTTTTTAGAGAGATTTTGAGGCCGGATTTGTGGGGATCTGCCCATTCCCTTCACTTTTACTGAGGGGAATCTCAGGCCTGCCTGGCTCCTGGGAACATGTGCTAGCACACGCTTGGCTTCAGCGTGGATGGGCCCCAACGTGCTGCCCCTGGCCTGACTTCCCACATGTATCCCAGATGTTCTGCAGATAAGATTTGTAGGCAGTTTGCCAGCAGGGCAGTCTGGACCTAAATAGCTAGAGCACTAGGCTTTAGGCCACGGGGACACTGGATGTGCTGGATCAGCCAAATATCACTTTCAGCTGAGCAGCAGGCCTTGCTGTGTAGGTCAGGATGTGGCTGCACTGAGCCAAAACCCCTGGGAGAAGGTAGCAGGGCACCGGACAGTGGGGGGCAGCACAACCCCGCTGGACGTTTGCTTTGCGATGGCGTGTGTTTCTGCTGCTCTGGGAAGGGCTCTCTGGAAATAGCGATGCGACAGTTCATTAATTTTCTGAAACTGTCCTGCTGTCCCATGATTAGGAGAAAAAAGTGTCATCCAAAACCTGGGCTCTGAAGGCAAGAACCATGCTACATATTTTGGAGCATCTGATCGCAGCCCTCGCTGTCAGCCCGGTGTAGCCTGCTCCAACAGGCTGCTTTTTCTGCCAAGCTCTGCAAAAGCAGCCACATACAACGCACTGAACAGCAGCTTTACCTCCTGCCATGGAAATGTGGACTACTGAGCATGCAGGAGAAGGGGAGACTTTAAGTCCTATGGTAGAAATTGGAAAGATGAGCTATGTCAGCCACACAGGCAGAGCTCCATATGCAGTTAGAAAATACAAAACAGAAACATCTAAAGTCACAGGCCATATGGCAAAATTACAGAATAGTGAACCACGTCATACATATCCAGGAAACCCCTCCGCACTTGGAAAAGTCCATCTTGAAACACCGAGAGCACGTAAGCAAGGTGATGTTCTTACACTCTTGACAACGATGCAGTTAAAGATGGTGGCAATGCATAAATCTAAGTTTTGAGTGGCCCAAACCACCTACACAGATTTGATTCTTATCTTCCCAGGTGTTGCGGGGATTCAGTTCAGTTCAGGGCACTGAGAAGCCACAAAAGGGAAATGAGAATTAATACAGAAGTGCCCTGGAGCCTCTCCCATTCTCCTGTAGCGCATGCTCTTTGGGATCATTTTTGTTTTTGACCAAGGAGTGATTCGATGCCATACAGTACATGGCTTCTCATGAAGTATTTAATGTATTCTGCCTGGCAATCAGCTGTCCCTTAGTGAAATTGCTTTAAAATTAAAAATTCTTATTAACAATAAGGGTTGGACCCAAGCTGGGGACCCAAACGTGCCCCAGACTTGGCAGCACTTGAGGTCTGAGTCCTGCTCTGAAAAATGCTTGCAAGCTCTGTTCCAGCTGTGTTGTGTACAGTGTACTGACACCTCATGGCCAAACAGGCAAGTCAGATAAGACATCATTTCCCAGAATATATATATATGTATTTATATATGTGTGTGTGTGTGTGTATACGTGTATATTCTGCATCTGCTGTAAGGCAAGAAATGAGGTTCATTTATCAAGAAGTTTGCAATGAATGGATCTGAATATACCAAAGAAAGGAAGGAAAATAAGTCCAGAAATGCTTCAAATTCTTGAATTACAAGCAGATGGGTAGACCAGGGTCCGTTACTCGTAACTGTGGTAGTCTGAGCTTCCTTGACGCTGAAGGATGGCTCTAATGCACTTCTTTAACAGCACGGCTCTTGCATTGAACCACACGTGGCAGACGCAGTCACATCCCGGCTGCTCGTTACTCAGCTCTCCCTTCTTCTGCAGGGTTCTCCCAAGGGCAGATGACCTTCTTCGCAGAGTCCGTACAGGCTTGGTGGCAGTGGTCCTCTTCCTCCTCAGAGTCTATGGGGTGGATTCGGCTCTCCAAAGGAACGTCCATTTTTATTTGGAAGAAGCTGCATCGCGAAATAAAAACTCATCACACGCAAGGCGCTTTTTGAAGCGTTCTTTGAGACCGCAAACGCACAGCACGGAGCCTGGCTTTGAGTTTTCTACTGCTCAAACCCCAATTCTCAAAGCAAAACTGCTGGGCACCAGCCCGCGTGGATTGAAAGGGAGGAAAACGTGCGCGCCGGCGCCTTTGAAGCAGAGCCGCGGCGCGGCGCGGCCCCACCGCGGCCGGAGCGCGCCGCCAGGCTGCGGGAACCTCCCGCTCCCGCTCGCCGTTTCGGAACACGGACTCGTCCCGTCGGTCGGCAGCGCGGGGGGATTAGAGGAGGTTGAGCACACGTTGATTTTAGGGAGGGGTGAGGCTTGGACCTGTCTCAGAGGCAGCCTCTCTAGGCAAAAATCTCCGTTTTTATAACACTCTGTGCCAAAAATGACAACAGTTTTGAGGTTCTCTCTCAAAATACCTGCCGTGCCCTGACCTCTGGGTCTCCCGCGGCTTCCAAATCATTAAACCGCATCTGAACCAGAGCTCGGGAGCACAAATACGGGAGCTCGGGGCATGGTGGGAGTGGGGATGAGCCCGCCGGGGCGTGCAGCGGGGACCCCAAGCAGAGGCCCCGTAGCTGAACCAGGCTGCACCAAAACCCCGCTGAATCGGCTAAACAGCTTCTCCTGCAAAGGGAAACGCGGCCGCGAGGCCCCGAGCGCTGCGGGGCCCCCCAAAGCGAGGGCAAACGCCTCCCCGGCGGCGAGGACGCTCACCTGGTCGCCTTCCCGGCGTCCTGCCGGAGCCGCCGCCGCCGGCGCCCGTCCAGCGGCCGGACCTTCCCGCGCGGCACGGCCGGGCAGCGGGGCGAGAGCGTGCCGAGGGCGGGCGAAGTCAGGCAGCCGCGCTTCAAGAGGCGCCCGAAGGACCGGGCCGCCCGCGGCGCGGCCGCCGGCCTCCCCGGCTGCTGCCCACCGCCTGCCGCGGCGGGGACGGGCTCGGGGCCGGCGGGCGGCGGCGGCGCGCCGGTGCCGGCGTACGCAGCCGGCTGAGGCAGCTGCGGGGAGGAAGAGCAGAGGTTGGGTCAGGAAACGCGGCACCGTCCACCTTGGCTCCTCGGGTGGGTGGTGGGGACAGGCACGGGGACGCGCCGCAGGAGGGGATGGGGCACGCGACCAGCTCACGGTGCCAGCACCTCACAGGCCCCCACGCAGGGTCAAATCGGACCTGGCCGAGCGCCGGCATTTTGAAGCCATCAGCGACATCCAGAAGCAAAAACGCCCCAGGAAGCCTCGGAGCTGCCTGCAGCGTTTGAATCCAAGCCCCAGCTTTGGAAGGCCTGAGCGGCTTCAGGGCTCAAGCTGTGAAATCCGTACCCCGGCGCGACCCCAGAGCACAGCAGACGCTGACACGCCACGCAGCACCGTTCGCCCTCGGACTGCAGAGCGGAGAGGGAGAAGGGCCAGTTTTTCAATCAAACGAGGCACAGAGAAGGGACTGGTCCAGGGTCAAGATGACTTCTAGCTCCACACCATGGACATCTAAGCCCCTTAGGGCATTAGCATGGTGATTTGCCCCGGGAAAGCAAGAGGACCATCCCAAGAGGCCTCAGTGAGTGCTGTATGGATAAGGCCCCACAGGGGACAGACTCACATAAGAGATCAGCTTGTCTAACCCCTTACAAAGATCAGCTCTAAACACAGGGTCCACTTTTTTGGGACTATAATCTTAGTTATGAATGCCCAAAGTATCAACACGCAACCCGCTGTGGTGGCCAAGAAATTGGACAAAACACCAATGACTAATAATGCAAGATGCTGCACTAAACCCCCACGCTGTGTCTAGTTGGCAGAGTGAAGTCCCAGGCTCAGCCAGCAAAGCCCTCAGGACTCACCAGCAGGGTATGTGGTGCACAGAGAGGTCTCCCACCCATTTCCCAAGGATGTGCTACCAGCAGAAACGAACCCAAGTGCCCAAAGATGAATGCAGAAGATGCATGCATGCATGGCAAAGAGATAATACAGTGAAGGATGAATACACTGAGACAACACAGATGAACTCAGTTCTTTTTTCATTTTCTACATTTATTTTTATTAGACAGATGAATGCATGGAAGTGATGGCCAAGAAACGAAACAACTTATTGCTCTGATTTCCAATGGAAACAAACCATTTCTTGGCTGACACAAGTTCAGTTCAATTCGTACCACGGTCACACCTTGTACTATGCAACCTTCCTCTTCAGAGAGAGCAAGCAGCAAGGGAGCAAGGAGTAGTATGCTGGGTCATGACAGCTTATTCAGCCTACAAGCAGAACAGAGCCAGCTTCTGCCTGCAAGATGGGACTGATCTTTCACAAGCACAGTGACTCCAGAACATGCAGCATTAACCCATGCAAGGGGGATAACTGTGCAAAGCTGAGATGATTAAAAAATAGGGAAAGAAATGGATAGAAATAACAAAAAACAGAAGTTACAAAAGAAAAGTGGAATCAGAGCAGCCAATGGGAACACACATTATTTGTTATTTATATCCTGACTTGATCTTCTACATGTTATTGCATACCAGCAATCCTAGTCTGCCCAGTGCTTTTTCCTATACAAATTCTCAAGAGATTGTACAGCTCACCACATCCAAATAGCTTTGGACCAATCCTGTCAAGCTCCAAGTATCCTTCAGTGCCCTTATCTCAAGGTAGGTTGATGGTGCTCAGTACCTCACACAAATAAGCCTTGTAGTTGCAAGCAGAATTAAAAAGTTTACAGTCTGAGCCTGCTTCCCCTTATGGCATTGCAAAATTTGCCACTGATTCCATTGGGAACAAGAGCAGAGACTTAGCAAGCAGGCCTTTACATCAGAGTAAAAGACTCATGCAACATGGTTTCAATTCCTCTAAGAAGATTTAACATCATTAGGTTAAAAGAGGTCAAGAAAAATCACCTTAGCTCAGCTGTAAAGTGAAGGAGACTAGTTTTGCAGTGATACCGACTCAGATCATATAGCCCTGATTCAGTCTCTGATAATATGCACAGGGAGGGCAAGAAATGCTGTTCAAAGCTGTTAGGGACCTAGCTATCATTCAACTATTTCTGTTAGTGAGAGGCTGGTCCTATACACACACTGATAACTTGCATCCAGTTTGCATCCATTTGCTGTAAAACCATCCTGGTAGGAATGATGAAAGACCACAAACAGAAGGACTTAACAGGTTTCTTGTGCCTCAGTGTTTCCCACCCAGTCCCTCTGCTTCTTCTAAATTCTAACCAACAAGAAAGCTTTTTTGTCTCCCTGCTCCTTTTACTGGGCTTTGTGGGAATCTTCTCACTTCTGGTGATCACAAGACAGGTGCAGACATACAGGGGCTTCCCAGCAAAGCCCAGAATCTCTGAGTTCTTTAACACTAACACTAAACTAGTTGTTTAGGTTTCCTCATTCTAAAAAGCAAAAGAGAAAACACTCCTTAAAGCTGAAATCAGCTCTTAATGCTTCTGTCCTGGTTCTTCCTTGCCTCTGGGCTACAAACCAGGGACAACTGGAACTATCTGAAGTTTTTTTTGTTTTTTGTTTTTTTTCTTTTTAGAACATAAAATAGAAGAGCAGGAAAAAGACAAGACAAGTCAGAAAGGATTTGATAAAAGAAACACAAAGCCTTGAAGCCCTCCTGCAGGCTCTTGCAAGACACTGCTCTGTAAGCCTGCATACCTAGGTCATCATGAGAAAGACTAACAGGAGGAAACACCTGATGTTTCCACTAATCATCACCAAGGTGAACATGAGACTTAGGAGCATCATTAAAGTTGAAGGTCACCCAAACCTTTGGGAACACTCATCATATTAATCTCGTGGGGAAGACTTCCCCACTGCTCCGTCTGTAGCTCCTTTGCCTTGTTTAGCAGGTGCAGGATACTTGGAGGGTTGTCAGGGCTGTCCACCTCCACAGTGAGCTGTCCTTCCAAGAGGACATATGCCCACACTGTCATGCTCTAAGGTGGGCTGCCTCACTCTGCTCCCAGTGGGGTCGTCCACCTCTGCTCTGGATAAGGCCAATTTCAACCCAAAGGGCTGGGACAGCAAAAGGAGCAGAGCTTTACCTTGCCTTGTGCCATCCCAGCTCCCAGACTGCTAGAAGCAAAGCAGCAGGTAGAGAGATGACTCAGGGCACCCAAGCCTCCTGGGGGCTCAGGGCACTGGAAAACATCCTCCTCTGGAGTGCACAGGGAGCAGAGCCAGGCCTGTGCCATGGCTCCTGCCCAGCCAGCAGCCTGGCTCCAGCAGCACTTCCATGCCTGAGAAGTGACATCTGCTGCTCGAGACACCATGGCAACATGCAGCACGCAGGCTGCTGGCAGAGCAGGCCTGGCAAGCACAAAGCAGCACTGACACCTTCAGGAAGGCGAGACGAAGCTCAACATCAGCCTCAGTTTGTCTTTTCCCTGCACTGTGCCGGGGAGGGCTCACAGCCTATTGGGGAGGTTCCTTTTTGAGCTGGCTCCTGCGATCCAGCTTGCTCATAACCTGCGTGATGTCCACAGTCGTAGCAGCTTCTTTGGCTTTGGCCTCTTCCTCCAGCTTCCTCAGGATGACAGGGCTAGGGCTGGAGCGGAGGTGGCGGCGTCCAAATAGGAAACCAGAGCTGAGCAGAGAGCAATAAAGCAGCAAGTTACTGAGGGGTAGGAGGGAATCTGAACCTCATACTCTCACTAAGCAAGCAACAAGCAATGTCCTGAAATCCCTGAGCATCCGGATGCCCCCAGGCAGAGTAGAATTATCAATCAGAAAAACAGTCCTGTTCAATTAAATCCCTGAGGCTGCACGTGGAGGAAGGTGTCTCTCACAGCACTTGCTAATACCTGACCCGGCAGAAGAAAGGCATCTTATACATGAAATACAGAGCTGTAACTTGGCATTTTGGCTGACTTTGTCTCTCAAAACCTCTCCCCAAAAGAGGCCAGTGAGAGCTCCAGCGGCCCATCATCAGAATGGCATGCTCAGATACAGAGATGAACATACCACTGTCACCACCATACCAAAAAGGAAGTGTAAACGCAGATTAGGTGGTTTGAAACAGGACTCAGTGACTCAGTGTCACACATCAGCTGCAGAACTGCTAAAAGAGCAAGGGCGGTCTTGTCCTTGGCCCCTAGGGCCAGGCACGACCAGCCGATGACTCCTTCTGCTGTATGCATTTGTAGGCAGCACTCAGTGTGAGCCTGAACAGCTGTTAATAGTGAAATCTTTTCTAGTGCCCTCGGTAAGCCTAAGATAGGGACCAGCATGGGTGAAGATCTGCTCTCCTCGATACCTAAAAGAATTCCTGCTCTCAGCTTCAGCAAAATATTATCAGCAGCAGTGAAAGCATTAAACAAGCCTTTGGATGAGGTGCTAGAGCTTTAGCTTACTCAGGATGTCAAGCACTGTGCTTCCAGAATAGACACTGACAAACATGAAGGTAGTCACCAGGGAACAGTCACATCTGCCAGTGATCTTGTGATGTACAGCTCAGGGAAAAACTAACCAAACACCCAGCAAGTCAGCAGGAGGGTTTTTTCCCACTGACTTGAAACGGATGAAGCCAAAGTGTGAAAGTCCATGATTCCTCTTTCTTGCTTGCTATGTTAAGGAGTGGAAGAGGAACAGAGAAAAGTACTCCACCCAGTTTGGCTCTGACACTGCACATTCAGCTTCAAGAAGCAACCTCTGTTTAAAAAGCCTAAACTTGCTATTTTAGTCTGGAAAAAGCCCTTTCAAGCCTCTCCCTTTTAAGGCCGTCTACCTTGTGCCAGCAGTGCCCTGCGTGTAAGAAACTTTGTTTCAATTTGGCTGCTTTTCACCATCAGCTCCCAGAGGGTGAACAGCTTTGTCCAGGCAGAGTTGAGTAGAATCAACGGAGGACACTGCAGTGGCTCTGCACCTACCCGGGAAGCCAATGTTTCATGGCGGAAGGTTTTCCTATGCCTGGTACACACAGCTCTTACTCTCTAGGAAAGGAGCAATGATTAATTTCATAGTCACAGACTAGGTAGCCAAGCAATTGCCAAGTACATTCTGATTGCACACAAGTCATTTCTAAAGAGCTTGTAAACAATGCAATCAGCCTCAAAGCAAGGCATCTTCTTAGTGAAAAAGCTGATTAAGCATACACCTAAATTATAGGAATTTTGCTGCAACTTAAGCTGTTTCCATCCTTGCTACAACAATTACATTCAACTTCACTTGCCTTTTTTTGACGGCCTCCTGTGGCACAACAGCCTTGGCTAACATTTCCTTGTATATTGGAGACTTTAAATAGCGACCATAGGAGTCCTACTAGGAGAAAAAGGAAAATCAGTAGTTATGGACTGCAAACACCCTTATTAAAATCATTACCAAGTACAGCTGCTCAGGAGCCAGGAAGGCTAGCAACTGGATAATCTTACCCAGCAACCCAAGAAACTTCACATCCATCAGGCACTTGCAGTTACTCAAACCAATAGTCTTCTATCTTAGTGTAAAAATTCTTAAGTTTTTTATCTCATGATAAAGCTTCTCAGGAAAAATCCAAACCAAAAGGTCCGGACTCAGCCTAGTCCAGATCAGAGCCATCTCACAGTCATTGCAGGGTGAAGTGCTTACATTTCAGGAGCTGAACCTTTCAGCAAATGGCTCAAATCAGTATAGCTCTTTTGCTTTCAGGGTCAGGGTACATGAGCTGCTGCCCTGGCTCACAATGCTCCTTCCTAAGTGTATTTTGTATCACTCATAAGGAGGAGTCACAGGTTATTTGTGATCTGATGATCTAATGAAAGCCATGACATATTATTCACTGAGAATATCAGTCCCCTGGTAACCATGGTTGCACCTGTCAGACCTAAAAAGCAGCATCCATCAACATAACCACAGAAAAATATGTGAAAATACTCAGTAAAACTTATTTCTAAGATACGGGCTATATCCTCTTATACTCTTGGTACAGAAGTCATGCAGTTACATCACAGTTTCTACTAATTTTCTCAACTGCTGCTAAAACACAGTTGTATAAGTGTCTCACCATGAGAATGCTGATGTAGCATACAGAGTGGTACTGAATAAAGGACACCCCTTAGCAGCAACTGCACTCTCTTCTATATGAAACACTGATACTATGAATGTATAAAACACTTTCAGGTTCTGACTAAATATTGAGCTAGTCTCACACCAGTCCTGGAGTTTTTTTTTTTTTTAAAAAAAAAAAAAAAAAAAAAAAAAAAAAAAGCAGCCTCACCTCAGTTTTACATTCAGGAAGTTAGATTTGTTCAAGCCATGGATAAGCTGGTGACCAAGTGATAGATATTAAGAAAGCAGGACTCCAGCAGACAGCTAACTTTCGTTACCTTGGGGCATGCTGTGTTAGGGAGAAGGAGAAGCAACAAAGGCCTGACCCAGCACTTGCTTAAGTCAGCAAATCTCAGCTGACTTTCAGCTGATTTTCAAACAAAGGCCACTTGCAAGTAACACTGATAGCTCACAGAGGCCTGGAGAACACAGAATCCCCCTAAGGCTTTGGAAACAAACAACTAACCTTTTTCATCAGCATGTAAATATGGGTCTGAGCAGCATCTAAAACATAACGATGAGGGTGCTTGAGACCTCTGACAGTGATGCCCATGGTTGTGCCATCAATGTTAATCCAACGCCTTGCTCCTGGAGCCAGGAAGAGTCTGCAACCAAGAGAAAACAGTACTAAAGGGAGAACTCCTGTAGATTCTTCTGTCTATGGAAGAAACAAGAAGTCCCTTCAACTCCCAGCTGGAATTTGCCACCATACCCTACAGCAGTCCATCTCTTCAACAGAGTGAGCTGAGGTATGACATGCAGTCACTTCCCCTTGCAGCACAACACAATATAAACCATGTTCTGGCCCACTGGAGGTCAAACAAGTCTCTCTAGTGCCTTCGTAAAGATTTCCCCTGAAGATCTCAAAGTACATCACCTCCATGAACTAAGGATCATCTCATCTGTAGGAAGCTTGGGTAGAGGATAATTCTTAAGACTTTTCACACTCAAAGTTGATGCCATTAGCTGCTCTTCAGTAGCCTTACCCCGAGGTAGATCCCAATGAAACAGAAATGATTTCTTAAATTACCTGTATTTATTCACTTACGATTTGCTTGTGCATGCAAGCCTTGTGGCAGTCCCCAGATTTTTGGTATTTCACTCTTGTATTTAAATTACAGTCTAAGTCCTCTCCTTTACAAGATAAGTGTAACAGTGGAAAAGAGAGGAGAATAAAGTAGTTTATATAACAAAAAATAAATTTATGCTTTTATCTTCAAAGTGTTCCTTTCTTACATGGGACATAGCACAGCCACACTTGGCAGCTTTCAAAGAAAAGCCTCTTTGTTTTAGTTTTTTCCTCCCTCTTTCATTCTTGAAAAAAAGAAATAAATTATTTGGAGAACGGCAATGTATGAAGGAGGCAACAGGGCTGCTTTAGAATGAGTTTAAGAATTAAAAACTTTCATACTCACTTGTAAATTTCTTCTGCTTTTTCTTTGACTTTGGATTGGTCTCCGTACTTGAGATCCTCACAGGCTTCCCAAAAACTCAGATTCTCTCCTGTACAACAAGGACTTAGTTAGGAGAGAACGAGACAGAGGAAACTTCAATTTCCTTTGCCAGCTCCTAAGCTAAAATTTGTTTGATTTGGTGTGTATTGACTCCAGTTCAGAGCATCTCGAATTGTAACACCCATCCTGAAGATCTGCTCGGGACTAAAGGAAGAAATAGCTTTGTGCTGCTCTCTGCTCGGGGCAAACGACACTTGTAAAAGCACACGAACTGAGCCACAGTTCCAGCTGGTCTGAGAACACTCCCCTTGCACAGGGAGGGCCCTGCTGCTGTATTTTGTGTCCTGCACCACTAGGTGGTATTGCAGGCACTGACTGCATGGCCATCTACTCCAAAATAACTTCTGCTCACTTTGCTTTGTGACTTCGTCATTGTCTCAGCTCTCAGTACCCGCAGAGATGTGAATTTCCACTATTGCTCTACCTCAGCTGTAGTTTCCTTCAGTGTAGCCCAGACAAAGGGAAGAGACACACAGACTCACCGCTGAATTCTTTCTTCAGAAAGAGCTGGAAGTTCTGTCGACCTTTTGGGTCTCTTATCAGCTCACTGAAATTAAAGGCCCATCGCTCCACACGCATTCTGGTGGGGATTTCCACTCTGCAGAATTTTAACACAAATATCACTGCAAGTTTCACATAGCCCATCTAATTGACATATTAATTAAAACTTGAATACCCTTTACTAGAATGCCAACAGATTTCTCTGTGCTGTTTTCCAGAATGCTGTAATCAGCTCCTGAAGTCAGCCCACTAAGTAAGTGGTAATTAAGAAACTTGTTATATAGTGAGATTAGAATTAACCTTGTATTCTTATTGCTCTCACAGTGCTCTCCCAGCTTTGCAGGAGGTTTCACTCTGCACCATTCTGGAGGCAGCAGTGGTTGTAGCCCAGGGCTTAGTTTCTCATAAATGTGTTCTGTGACAGTATCCTTCAGAGCTGACTAATAGGACATTATCACTCTAACTCAAATGAGAACCAGTAATATGCTGTATACATTTATCCCAGAGGTGCCATTGTGTAATTAGCCCATAACTTCCAAATGGAGTCATCACAGAGGGGATGGACAGCCAATACATATCCGAAGCCCAAACTCTCTCTCTTAAGAATGCACCGTGGCATGCGCAAGGACCAAGGGCTAATAGTTAAACTCTGTATCACAACACAATTGGTAGCGCATGAGTTAAAGCTAAGCCATGTAGCTACACCCAAGCATACCTGGTCATATCCCACCTCTGTGCCAGTAGGAGTCAACTGCATTCATCTGAGGGGAGGATTAGGCCCACTCAGCAGCTGCTAAGTGCATAATCCCACAATGAGTTTGTGAATTCTCATAACGTTGAGGAAGTCTCCACTTCAAGAGAAAGAAGATAATGCTGCAAGTCCAGCACAGAGCATTCCCAAGAAATCGTTTCCTTAGAGTGGCCAAGCTACGTCAGAAGGGGAATGCTTCCCAACTCACGATCGGAGGCTGAGTATCATGGCAAGATTAATGCTTCCCCTTTCTGATCTCTATCAGTAAAAAGTTCAGTGTAAAACACAAGATGGTGAGAGAATATAAACACATACAGTTTTGCATTGAGGTCCCAGAACTCAGGGTCATCTGTTATCCAAGGGTTGCTGGGGAGACATCCAGACAGGATAGGATCATTGGAGAGGAACTGCTCCGAGTACTTCACAAGCCTGCAAGTAAATTCAACAAAATCAAAATATTAATTTGCAAGCAGAATTGCAGTCAGCCCCATTATAACCACAGTCCATAATCACTTATTTGAGGTTATCTTCAGAGGAGGCAGCCGTGCTAGAACTGGGATCTGGAATGTGGCCCACAGGCTTGCAAAAAACACTGTTTAATTAGCACAGTTCATTCTCCCCTCCCCCCCCCCCAATTTCCCGTCAAACAGTAGTTTTGCAGTTGTCTTTGAAAGAGATGATTTTGGCAGCTCAAGTGCTGAGATAGAAGACTCTTCTGTCACCTCCTTTTGCCTCTTCGGGCCACACAAAGGCTTCTGTCTCCTCCAGCCAACAGGTTAGGCTGACAAAGGCCTGCCCCTATGCTGTGTTGTGCCACCCACTACAGAGAGGAAAATGCCAGAGAAAAAGGGAAGTAAACTTTGTATTCAACTGGATTGGGTTTTCCTTAACCTTTCCCCTGGGCTTAGGAGAGCCCAGGAAATGCTGGGAGAAGCAAGGTAGTGTGGAGGGCACATCCTGGCCTCTCCTTTCCTCCGTATTCCTACTATACAGCTTGCTCTTCTGAGAATGAGTCTGAAAAGGGCTTGGCATGAAATGAAAAACTCTGCCCTAGCAGGAACTAGACAAACACTTCTCCTACCTTCTGAGTTGACCAGACTAGTAATTATAACCAATTTCACTGATGTCCTGGATTTTAGTTTTTTTCTTCTCTTTTTCATTCTTGAAAGAAAAAAAAATCACCTCGTTTGTGTTTAAAATTCATTCCAGGCCAAACTGCTTTAATGTGTTCAAAGCTGAGAGTGCACTGTCCAAGGGTTTGTCGCTAACAGGCATCTTGGCAGAGACCCTGCAGTTATACAATGCTACTGCACAAAGCATGCTACAGGTTTGGCATAGAAGTGCTCGATCCTATCTTCTCAGTGGAAACACCAAGGCATTCAGCACCTGCATAATTCACTTCAATACATATATTCTAATCAAGCTAGAAATCTGTCAGCTCAGGTAATACTGCTCTGTCCTTTTAATGATTAGTGCTTTGCAGTTCCTCCTAAATCAATGTAATGCTCTGATGCATGCACGCTATCTAGTTGCTGATCTTACCCTAATCAATAATAATTAGATTTGGACCCAATCCCACAGTTGAGAGAGATCCAAATTTGCCAAGGATTTTTGGACCTACGGACTGGGTGCTACACGTTAGCAAGACAAGGGCTAACATATGAAAAGCTCCATTGCCAGACAGTTAAGTATCACAAAATTCCTGGAAAGTAACCAAGTCTCTCCCCAGCTCCAGATCACTGTTTGGGAAACTGAGGCAAGGAGAGTTTTCAAGGGACCTAGGAGTCAGTGACAGACAAAGGAGCAGAATTTTTGTTGCCTCACAAGTCATGATCCTCATCATAGAAGGAGTTGCTTCCCACAACTTTTTCCTCTTTCATTTGTGCACAACTATCTGCTCCCAGCTAATAGGTCTGAGCACCCTCCTTATCTCAGATTTGACATAAATCACTAGTAACTACATACAAAAAACAGACTGATGGTGCAGACTGCACCTCTAGGCAACTGTCCAGCACATAAAATTCCAGGTAAGAAATGTCAGTGGTGAACAAAGTAAACAGGCTAATGCTAGGACTAGGACTTTGCACTTACCTGGCTACATCAAGAATCTAACAGGAAATGCTCCCCCGAGAAGAGGAATTGCTAATGAGTCGCTTGGACTTTCATGGGGACTATCATGTTCCTTCATAACACAGAACAGTCAGAGACTTCACCAGCTCTGCTGTCTTTGGGAGTCCATCACCAACCAAGCAAGAACATCCACTGGGGCTGAATCCAGCCAAGCAGATTTTGGACCAGAGACCAGGAGGGTCAGCTAGTCAGTCTGTTTGTTGCTCATCCAGCACAGACAAAAGATGGACTCGCTGCTGCATCCTAGCCAGATGTCCCCAACAGGGCTGCTTTTCCAAACTATGTTAGGTCTTAAGCCCTACTGCCAAGGCCCGATCAGCTAAAATGCCTCATGATTTCAGAAGGAATTTCAACCAAAAGGGCAATGCTGCTCTACAGACATTCATAGCAAAGCTCCCCTTAGCTCCAAGGAAGCATCTCTCCCCCTCATGGCTGAGGCTCTGACTCTCCTCTGCATTACACCTTCTGGCCCAGGGAACACGTAGCCTGGAGAGCCAGCACACCAACAACACTGTGTGGCCACCGTGTCAATTCCTGAGAGTGAGTCACCAGCTCCCAGAAGACATAGCTTAATCATTTCATTAAAAGATGAGTACTGAAGACTAATTAAACATGTGGACAGACAGAAGAGGGACTTACCCTTCCAGGGAGACAGAAGATTTTACTCTGGACTTCATGATAGCCTGCTGATAGTACATGATCTGAGAGAGATCAGATATATCCGCAGTTAGGTGCATGGAAGTGAGAGAACATGGCCATCTATCTGAAGCTCAGTCACTCTCTCCCTGAGAGAATCAAGCTAATCATTGGATGCCCAAGGAATCATAAAATCCCTAAACTATCTTGACAAAATGGTTATTTTCACTGAGGTTATTGCAGATGTCTGAGGAGCATTTTACAACGTGCAAGTAATTAACATGAGCTCCTACGCTGTGTAACTGGACAACAGTGACCACATCACTTCTGTCCCCACACCATAATTTTAGCCACATACAAGTGTTCTAGAGGATTTAGCATGTAATCATCATCAGTCTTTGGCTGTCTCTATAGTAGTGCCATTGGATGCATCTCCTATGACTTTCCTGTCACTAATTTAGATCTACTAAATCTTAGCCCTAGGGTGCCTGTCCCTGCTCGAGTCTTCCCGTCACCAGCAGGAGAGCTGCTGCCTGTTTGTAATGGGAGGTGCCAAGGCAGGAAATATCCTGAAGACATGTTGACTGCAAACTCCACGGAGTAGAGTCTCTGCCAGCCAAACCCAGGTGTTTTTAAAACAGCTTGCCCCCTGCAAAGGGGGCTTGAGCACCAATGAATACTGATATAAGTGTGTAGGATGAACACCTAGAAATGAAGGAAGGACCAGTTACCTCTCTCCTATAAACATCCATAGTTTTTTTCTGTAAAAATAAAGAAATAAAAGTTAAGTTGGGGTAGGTGGTTTCACCCACTTCTTTTAACAAATGAAACACCATTGCAGGGCTGCCATTGTGCAGCCTTCTCCAATTAATTCTCATTACAATTAAAATCAAAACACAGCAAGCTCAACTAACTGGCGTATCATCAAAGCTAAAAGCATCCACACACCGTAAACGGTTCCATTAGCTGTATTTACTGTTTAGCATTGCCTCTTCCATCACAGCCTGCCTGTATGCCTTCAATTAAAGGGTTATTCTAATGGACCTAAATAGATTCATTTACAAGACACAGATTAGATCATTCAATATCAGCTGAAGGAGACAGGAACCAACACATTGCAAAATATAAACACCACAATTAAAAGCCTCAGAAGCAGTAACTGCTGTGCAAAGGGTGCTTATGTTGTGATTTGAATAACTTAAAATATGTTATATGCCATCCACAAATGAGCAAGCAGTTGAAGGCAAGAAATTAACTGCAGGGTGTTTATTCACATAGCTTCCTTTGAAGCACAGTTACTTTGTGTGAAATAAACTTGAGGAAGGAGAGAGAAAGACAGGCTAAGTCACAGATGTTCCCAGAAAGCCTTTAAAGGCTTAGACAGGCTTTCAGCTCTGCATCTTCCCATCTCCTGTTTTAGCCAACAAGAGTCACACAGATAATCCACAGCCCAGAATTATCCCGTCTAATTAACCCTGTGGCAGACACAGGTCTGCAGGGTGCCAATGCTGCACTTCTCTTAAGCGATGAGGAACGAAGCACCTGGTATAAAAGTGACACCAGCAGTATGCTTCTCCCAGCCTCTCCAGCAAGCGAGCTGCCCCTGCTCCGAGGACAGCACGACACTCTCCCAGGGCTGCTTTCTGAGAGGACCACAGTGGGGACAGATGTGGTTTTGCCTTAAAACCCCATAGCTAGTCCTGTTCATGAGGGAGAAGCTGCTCTACATATGGAAGAAAAATATCCACATTTAGCTGAAAATGAATTGGTTTTCAGAAGATACACTCACCATTCCAGTGGCAGGAGCCAGATACGCAGCAGACCAGCCAGTCTGTACAGCACTAACGTGAAGCCAGCCCATGTGATCTTAACACAAACCTAACCTAGCCAATATGGTACTAACAGAGAACCTCGCTGTGCGATCGCAAGGGGAGGAAGCTTTCCTTCTGCTGGAAGTGCCATAACTGGCTCTGAGCAGCTGCAGCAGACATTATCTCAGCAGGGACAACCAGGAAAACAAATACTAGCTGCAGTAGCAGCAATGCTCTGCAGGCCACATGCATGGAACTGAGATGAGGATTTAAAGGCTGACATATCAGGGTAAGTATAATGATCTTGAACAGTAGGATCGTTGGCCACAGGGGTCCTCAGCATTCCCTGTTGATGCAAAGGCTCCTGGGACATGTTACAGGAGATGGAGGATGCAACTGTTGTTTGACTGGGAGAAACTAGTAACAGCTAGCAGGAAGTAGCAGCTGCAAAGGCATGAGAGCAGAGCTTATTAAAAGCCAGAGCACTGACACTGCTACCTGAATGTAAGCAAAACTCCAAGGCAAAAGGAATCGGGCTTAAAGAATGAACTCCCACAGCATCAGCTGACTAGTCTGAAAATTACTTGGGAAAGTAGCTGGGTGGGCGACAGAAACACTGTTCTGCTCACAGCAGAAATAAACTGTTTTCTGCCTCCATTTTGATCATAACATTGAGCCTGACCCCTGCTCACAGAACTCCAGGATAAAATTCCCATTTCCTTCAAAAGTCCAGGATCAGGTCTGTTTTGAGTATGCTGGGAGCTAACAGGATAGTGATGCAAGGACTAAAGAACAGCTCTGTACCCCTTCCTGCTTGTAACAGTACACCTGATGTCAGGCCAGCTTTTGCATAGGCATCACTCCCTTTTTCTACAGTGTCATCGTTGTTTCAGATACATTGTAGAAATGGAGGACAAAAAGCCATCTGCTTCTGTAGAGAAACTCATCGCTTTTAATGTCCTAGAATTGCCCTCTTTAGAGGGTTTCATTTCTGTTTCAGGCCAGCTATTTCCTGCATAATAGGAGGGAATCTCCTTAGGGAACCAGAGATACAAATCAGGCCCCTTTGGATTTACCAAGTGCCAGCTGAACTGTTCCATTTGATGAAACTTAAGAGCAGTTAGGGCATTTAATTTATGAAAAAAAAAATCATCAGATTAAAACCATTAGATGGTTTTAAAAGGCCCCTCATTTCTTCTTCTGTTTTGCCAGATGGATGTCTTGGACAGCCCTAGCGCAGTGGGGTGAGAAGAGGCAGATGCTGGTGTAACAGCTTGAAGACAGCTCGTATGGTAGTTAAGTTGTATTAGTCTTCTATAGGGGTCTCAGAGGCAGGCAGTCACACCACACACACGCACGAGACAAACAGCTGGCAGGAAAGAGAAAAGAGACACACAAAGTTAAATGCTATATAGACTAAGAAAGCCATGAATTAAAGCGCCATCATGTAGACAAGTCTTATATGTAGGTAAACAAGAATAAAGAAAAAAGGCTAACCCTCTGCCTTTCTATACTGAGTGTGCATCCTACACCAAGGACCCACTCCTGCCAAAGCCTGAGTCTTCAGGGTCAGCCATCTGGACAGCCAGGCCTGGGAAAGCCAGGGCGGCTCTGGTGGGGTGCCCAGGGTGAGGAGAAGATTTGCTAAGGCTCACACAGCTGGAGACAAATCAAGGAGGAGCCCAGTGCTGACTAACACATCCATCACTCTCCCCAACAAACACTGCAGGTGGTAGCTGTGCCTCCAGCCCTTTCTAATTCTGAAAGCTGCAGTAATTAGGAAGGATCCTAGCTATTCCACCCTACAGCTGCACATCACTTCCTTTCCCTTTCCCAAGTGCTCCCATCACCAGTGCTTCTAGTTTCACTACTGGTACAAGGGAGCCTGTACACCCTACCCCAGCTGGCTCCTTCCTGCAAAATGCCCCAGCAGCGATCCCAGTGTCCTGCTGCACACACAACACCAGTGCTCCTCACCATACCCAGCCACTCACAAGAGCATTGCCAAAGTGCCCCATACCACCCACTCATTTGGAAGGAAATTTAGATTTAGATAAATTTTGGATTTAGAGCAGAAGAGTCGTTTCTTGTAATAAGATTAACTTTTCAATGCCCTTAACAAATGACTTATCACAATTACCCTGGGTAAGCTCCCTAGGCCTTCAGGGTTCAAGTCCAAATGACAATTAGTGAAAGACCTCAGTTTGGCTCAGGCAAGTACCACGTGCTCTTCAGGACAGCCTCCTTCTTGAGGCACACAGCAGCACTTGGACAGCCAGCACAGCCTTGTCACACCCAGCTGCCACTGCCTGAGCACTCAACATGCACTTGATGGCTGCAGAGTGTGGCTGTGGCCCAGGGCTGTTCAAGAGCCCTATGTCTGCAGCCAGTCCAGAAGGCTAAAGTCATGAGCTCCTGAGTGCCGGGACATCTGCTAATTTTCAGCCAACCGCTTGCATGGACCTCTGCCATGGGCATGGGCCTCCCCGACCACATCGCAGGTACAGCAGCCCTTGTGCTTTTGCCTGTCCAACCACTACTCAAGTTTACAGAGACCATTAACAGCCAGACAACAGATTCTGCATGTACACCAGACAGAACTTAGAGAACCATCCTTTCTGCTCAGAAAAGCTATTGAGCCACAAGCATCTGAGAACAGCTTGCAGAAAAGGGAAAGCAGCTAATCCAATGGTGGATAAATCTGGTCTTTCAGCTGTTCTCAGTGCACTGTCAAACAATCTTTCAAAAACAAAAGCAGAAGCAAGAAGAACCTTCCCCTTCCAGTTCAACCTCCACAGAGGAGACATGGCTCAGAGACCAGCTTAAAGAGGAGAGGCAGTGAAGTCACCCCAAGCTTCATGTCCTTTAGCTCAGGCCCTCAGTACTTCTTGGGATCTCCATTTAAGCGTGAAAGGCCACAAGTCTTTCGTGTCCAGAGTGTGAACTGAACTGTGGTCCATCACCTCAGTTCACCTGTGCTATCAAACAGCTGTCAGATGGCTAGAAGTTTTCAGGAAGTTTGCAAACCTAAAATCTCCTTCCATATCAGCTATAAAACTGTGGGTAAGAACGAGAAGTCAGCCTACTCTTTCAAATCTGTTTTCTGCCACTCCTCCTTTTCCTCTCCAGAGGGGAGAGGGGGAAAGAAAAAAAAGCATTTCTGCAGCTGCCAGTTACAGCATTTAAAAAAAATAAAATATCCCCCCAGTCCTAGCATTTTGCTCATTTTTAGTCTCTATGGCAACAGAACATAGTTAGCCAAAGCAATTATCCTGCCTCTGGCTGTTGAGATGTTTAAAAATTCTTACAAAAATGAGAAGTTGTGGGAATACAGTGAGTTTGATCACAGTAACATTTGCATTTAATTGCCAAGATACACTTTGACTTCACTTCCAAATGAATGTTATGAAGTGCATAAATACAGAATCACTTAAAAGGGCTGATGAAGAAAGGGAAGGTTGGCTCCAGTTCTTCAGCCACTGACTGCACTTGCTATACTGTGAATTCTAAATTGGTCCTACTCAGTTTTTACAGTCTCAGGTCATTAATGCTGTTTCTTCAGGGCTTCGCTACACAATATACATTCTTAGGCAACATATTTTGTCTCCTCTGCACCCCCCCAACTTCATCTTCTTCCTGCTCATTCCCCTTTTGGAGGTCTTTTTTTAAACCTGGATCTTTCCTCTGATCCTTTATACCCTACATAAAATTTGTTCAGCACAAACAACCCCATCACACACACAACAAGCAGCTGGATGCAGAAAATTCCTTAATTCAGTTTCACCAGCAGAGAGAACATGTCCTGTAATTACACACTCACACTAACTGACATGGCAAGAAAGCTGATAAGATTTTTTTTTCCAAGCCAAAAAAAAATTGCCAAACACTATTTCACAGGTCACACCCCTGGACAATGAGACAGCTTTGACTTCTGGCCCATTCGGCTGTCACAGCTGAGCTGACTTGCTCAGCTTGCAACACCCAAAAAACTAGTCTCAGGGTCATTATCTGGGTCCTCCCAAGTAAATTCAGTGACAAAAATGCTGTCTCACCTGGTTTACCTTATTTTCATTGGGATCTGTTACTCGGTCTAATCCATACTCTAGGATATCTTGCATGCCGGGCTGTTACAAACAAGAAATATCAATAGCTTTAACTCATTTGTTTAAAAGTCAGTGGGACGCACAAGCACAAGTAGAACCCCAGACCTACAAGGGCTCTCACTCATCATTCTCCTCTGCTGCCTTACACAGTATATTCAGCTAAGGGCTTTAATGAGGAATGGGATTGGAGAGCGTTGCTCCTCAAGACTGTCTAAAAGCAGGCTGTGACCAGAACAGCTTTGCCCAGGAACTATGCTGAGGGGCAGCTGCCCGGTTGTGGCTTGCAGCCAACAGTGCCCCAGGGGAAGCTTTCCTCTCACTCTCCTGGAATACTGAGGCTGAACCTCCCTTCCTTGCATTTTTGAGGGCAATCAAGCAATCAAGGAGAAAAGTGGGTGGATTTAGGATTCCTTTTGCCTCCCAGTCTGCAGCTGGGAGAGCTGACGAAGCTGTGGCACATCCACCTCTGTCTATATCTACAACTTCCCCCCAAACCTCATCTGCATTGCTGCCACTGAGACAGGTGGTTCGTCAGCCCTACAGCCTGGTTGAGAGAGCACCATTTAGACACTAATGCCGTACACAGTCACCCTCTACTTACAGGGGTTCGATTCACAAGCCAGTAGGCTCTCTCCTGGCAATCCAAGGCGTACCTGTCTGCCTTCTTCCGTTCCTTCCCAGCCCTGCAAAGCCAAGAACAGGATTTAATTCCAGCAGGGGAATTCATGAACCTTCTCTCCCCAAATTAGCAAGATGACAAAGGTGACACACACACCCTACCTCCCATCTTTCCTGCAACATGGATCCCAGGCTGATTGCATGGTATCCTTATATAGGCTGCTACTCCTGATCACATCTAATTCTAGATTCCAAATCATGCTCTTCACATGGCCACACATGACTGCTATTCTCTTCCCCACCCCCTTAGTTTTTGAGAAACCTTCTTCCTGAGCTCAGCTGGGAGCAGACACATCCTCTTTTGATTAGATAGCCCTTTGGTAGAGTTTTATGCTAACAACCAGTTACTTGTGGTTAGTCTGGCTGCCTCATGTTTATTGGTCTCTGATGTTGCTGGACAGCGTCTGGGGACTTCCACGCAAAAACACATTCTATACATATCTCATCCCTGTCTTTCAGTAAAGGGTGGCATTTCCTCACACAAATGATCTGGAAATAGTGCCAAGAATGTTCTCAGGCACTAAAACTCAATCACCTCTACTATTAAATAGAACAGGTACGAGGATGTTTTGGGCCGGACCAACTAATTCTTTCCTAGGCAACTCTCAGGCACGATTTGGGACTTAGCCCGGGCAAGGGACCGTTCCCAAGAGAGTGTTCACAATGTGGCCACCCTGCTGTGGTTTAACAGTACGGATACAGGCTCTTCTGCAAAAGTCAGCCTCAGTATTGTCAAAGTCTCAGATAGATATAGTCTTATCTAACTTTAAAAATGCATCTGGCATCTCTTAGCCTAAGTCTGACTTCAGTTTACAACAACAGTCTCACGTTTAATGAGATAATTATCTGATGAGCTGTATTCTGACCCACTGGCTACAATCCTGGGAAAGACATAAACAGTCCTTGAACAGCAGAAGCAAACATACCGTGCTGGAAAGTAGAAAAGGTAAAGGGAGATCTTTTCCACTTCTGTGGATTCATCTCCAAAGCAGTAGTCTTATCCCTGGGAATCTGAAGCATTCAGTTCTTAAAAATCAAGACATTTTTGCCTAGGTGCTCTAGGTGTATTTGAAAGTTTTCTCCAGAAGTCCCTGCTGAGAACATTTACTTACTACTTCTTAATTTAGATCTGAAGTTCTGTTATCAGATACATGCAAACAATAACTGAATCAGACTGATAACAGTTCCTAAGTCCCGGTGCTTGATCCACAAATGCTCACAGACAAGCCTGGTATTAGAGTCAAAAGAGACTGTACCAAATGAGGACTTCTACATTGCAGCATCAAACCTTGGCTTCTTCAGGCAGTTACATCAGTTGCAAAACACTACACTCATGTGCAAAAATCATTTGCAGAGGTATAAGCACATGTCAGCAGGAAAGGCACCCACCCCCGCCCGTGCTCTCGCTTTGACAGACCACACTGATGCCACGTCTTTGGTGGACAAAAGTCAGGCAAAAAGAGAAAAGCAGGTGCAGCAGGCAACAGCGAGGTTTTGCAAGCAGGCATCCAGTCATTTGAAAACAGCTAGATTTCTTCACTCACGAAGTACGAGGTGAACAAAGCGACACTCCTAAACCGAGAAACCTCAAGCTGATACGGAAGTCAGGTTTGTTTAACAATCTTGAGGGGCACTTGCAAGTTATTTTAAAATGGTAATTTGTTATGCAGTTATGTTTTTAAACTGTAATTTAACTGCATACCAAGACAACAAAGCTTTGCCTTCTCATACCCTCCCCAATGAGGCAAATAACAAAACCTAAGTCAACTCACTTATACTGCTCTTTGGCCTGCATAATAACAAAGTCCCACTTGTAGTTTATTTTTTTATTGAGCATGTTGTAATGTTCCTGGAATAAAAATAAAAAGCAGTTAGTATGAAAATTCTGGACAAGCCACTCCCATCCTAGGGCTTTCTTGACTCTCAACAGTTCAACGAGGTTAGGTTGGCAGTTGAGCCAGGAAATCCAGTTTATTCCAAGTGTCATTCCTATGAACTACAGCATTTCAAAAATACCACTGCAAGGAGGGCAATTACTCCTGCTGAAATTATCACTGACTTCAGAATATTCTTCCGGCACCAGTTACTTTTTCACTTTTACAGTTTTGGCCTGTGAGGCCACTGGAGTAATGTTTCATGCAATTGAAAATAGGCAATTTTTTTTTGTCACACTCCAGCTACAGCAGCAGATGGACAGCAAACCTGGGGCTTGCAACAGAACAAGTACATCTCCTTACCTTTTCATATTCTTCTAAAATTCCCTTCCTCTTAATGTTCTTCTTTGCTAAGTAAATTGCTGGATAGGGAAAAGTAAATAAGCAGTAACAGACAGTTAGACCACCATATCCACATCTAGTTGATGAACTGCCCACACAACACACACAGACATCCTTGTCTATTAAGATATCTTCCCAGGCACAAGCTCCAATCTCACAAAAAGCTCACTGAAGAGAGATGAACTTAGTGCTTTCATTTTGTCAAGGATACTTCATGAGCTGGTACACAGACTGCAGCAGCCACGCTCCAGTGCTCTAGAGCGCAGCATAATGAGCAGTACGCTCCTTATACCAGCAATCACTCCTCCTCTGGGAGCTGAGCCAAGGTTTCAGGGGTCACAGAATACTGGGCCAAATCTTTAAGATGTTGAGGTTTTTCGTGATGTTCCTACAAGCTTTCCAAGTACAGACTAATGTCTTGTCCCAAGTTTTAAATAAAGTGTTCCAATCTAAAAGTCTTTTTTTTTCCACCCCTCAGGTGATCTATAGCATAATGTAGATAAAAAGGCACACAGAACAATCTTAGCATAAACAAACCAGTCTGAACTGCACAGCACAGCCTGCAGGAGCAAATCAAGCTGTTGGGCCCAAGTTTAATGACCAGTCCTATAATAAAAGGCATTACAATGGCAGCAAAAAATCAATACGGAAGAGCTATCAAGATATGGCAGCAACCACAAATTGCTTAAATGAAGAACTATCTCTAAATGCAAGGCTTGATCCAAAGCTACAGGGGGACAGTCCTGGGCCAAGATCCAGGAATACGCTTAACTACTCAGTGAAATCTAAGCTTGTGTTTAAGTCTTCCCTACTCAGCAGGGCATTTAAATGTGTTCCAGCCTGATGGGTCTTGGTGATGTTCATAGAAATTTAAGTACTTTATCTAACCAGGGCCACGATAAGATGTCACATTCAGAGTGCTCCCTCAATTCTGCATTACTCACAAAATAATATGAAAGCAAATGCAAGAGGTTGGTCACCACATGCAGAAGGACATGAACAGTAAACATGGCACAGAACTCTATGCATAAGGACACAGGATTTTCAAATCTGTGTCAAAAAAATGTAATGCTATCACTTACCATAGTCTGTGTCATCAGCAGGCCAGCTCTGTGCAGGCCAGAAATAGGGAGTCTGCAAGAAGAAGCCCTTAGTTAGTGCACAGTAGCCTTGAACTCATGCCTAGAGACACCCACAGTGGAGGGAGAACCACCCGTTTCTCTCTACCACGCTCAGAAGCTCAACTCCCTGGCTGTGTGTAAGCACACACAGTGGTACAGTTAAGCCAGCTGTAGCAGGAAAACAGAGTTCATTAGACCATCAATGTCAAATCCACTTCTGCTTTGCAATCAGTTACAATGGTCAACCCCTCACTTCTGCCTGAGCATTTACACTGACATGCTAGAGCCTAATTTGGCAGCATGGGGGAAGCAGACTCCTCATTTGAGGTACCTGTGAGAGTATCCTAATTTCTCATCATGAGGGAAACAATCCATCCATGAACTTGAATACATAGAAAGCACAGTAATGGATTACGATAATTATTCAGTGTCCCCAGATAGTATTGGTTATTAGCTAGATACTACCCAGATATCACCTATTACTAGATTTCATTTGATACTTTAAGATCTAGAAGGAAAAATACATTTAGAAGAAGGTACAGTATTTTAAGAACACTAATTTAGTTAAAGGAAGTATCACAGTTTGCTTGTAAGCTGTGATCTGACATGCAGAACTGGTGTCAGAGTGAGAAAACTGGCCTCAGGCTTCTCTGTGGACCCCTTTCTTCTTCCTTCTGTATGCTGAAGGATAAGCATAACTATATAGTTCAGTCTCATGACTTCACCTCCTACAGAATTGCTCCGGTTGTCTGCTTTTCAAACTAGCTCAATGCATTTAGATAAGGTGCAACTCACTTGGAACCTGTACAGGCTGCTGTCTGTTTTAAGAGTGAGATTCTTTGGCTCCTGCAGAGGGTAGATGTATCCATATTTGACAAACAGGTCCCCCAGGTGTAGTGCCTCTGGAAATGGAGAACACTGATGTTTTGATTGCACAGAAACACTGCAGTGGAATTCAGAAATGAGCTACTGCTCAGGACAGAAGAATACATCTAAGGGGTTCTGCCTATGGAGATCTTAAATTTTTATAAAGATAAAGCTGAAAAGGCATCTCTGTTTACATTTCTACTTACCTTCTTCAGTGATCTGCAAACGCTGGAGAATCCACTGCAGTATATCATTACCTGTAAAACAAAGAACTGATGAGGTTCTTCAAGTCAGAAGCGTGCAGTGCATGGGCCAAGATGAGACTTCTCCAATCCTTACCCCTAAATTTGCTCCGAAGCCTACCAAATACACAGATCCCCTGTTCCATATATGTCCTCAAACGCACCATGCAAGAGAAGCAGAGACAACCTGCACTGCTTTTCTCCTACCAGCCACACTATCCTTCAGGAGTTTCTCCTGGCTGAGCAGGCATCAGCCTTTGATTGGGAGAGGGAGTGTGACAAAGGCAATTAACTCAGGTTGGTACATTGTGAGCGTGCAGAAAACCCAACATATGGCCTAAGCATCACTTAAACTGTCATGATGGGCTTAGAAAGGACATAAGCAACACAAGAGCTCACACTTCCAGAGAAGATATTGTGCCCTTGTTTTGCACCATCATATCTGGAAAGAATGACCGCAAAGTATCTTCAGATCCACAGAGCATGGTGCTATCTCAGCTTTAGAAAGAGATCAGTGACTGATCTTCTCTAGTCCTTTAAGAGATATTACTTCCAGTGCAGAAACGATATCCAAGTCTAGAATTCAAGTTGTGGTGCTAACAGAACATATTGAAAGGAATCAAAATTTCTGTATTCACAAACATTTCATCTCTCCCAGTTCATTTGTTGGGATATGGCCAGTCATACTCATAACCAACATACACTTCCAATAGTCTTGTAATCTGCATCCCAGAACACAGTACTGTGAACTTCCTTCCATTTAAACAGGGCCAGGCAAAAATGCAGTCAGTCCCACGTCAATACCAACAGCCCCTTCCTTCAAATGTCTTCTACAATTGCAAATTGAAATGACGACCTTTCTCGACTTTGGAGTGATGACTTAGCCTTCTAATGGGGCTCAGAGCTTTTATCCTACTGCCTGTTTCCTGAAATAGATGAAATTAAAGGATTATCTCATCACTCATTTCTAGACAGCTCTCTTTGTAAGCATTTTCACTAAAAGGTGTGCATTAAACATGGAAAGTTACTTGCTTTTTCAATTGTGAGCCATTTTACTGTCATGGAATTTACCTAGCTATCTTCCTGAATTTGAAGAGCTTAGCCTTCTTCAGTGGATTAGCATCCACCGATTGATTTGCTCTAGTGTCTTCACAGTTCCCTCATTAAACATGAACCAGCCTCTTCCGCAACACCTAAAAGCCAGTAACTGTATATACAACTTGAGTAGCACTAAAAATATCATAGTCTAGAGAGTGAAAATGACTGACAAGAAAGGAGACCACAACCCAAATGCTTGTCAGAAGCTGACTAGAATTTACAACCTACGCAAGAGGGAACTCCGAGCAATTCTGGTTAAGGAACCAGAACCAAGCAGAGAGCACATAAAGAGGATGAACACTCACGGGTATCTTCCCTCCACATCATCTATCTACTGGCTTTCAGGAAGTGGTATTTTATAGTGCTTAGACATCAACAGAAGTACTTATTCTCACTTCATTTAACCTAATTGGCACATTATCTTCAGTATAGGGGAAACTTCTCTGTAGCTCTGCCTTAACTATTCAACAGAAACTAGAGGAGGCAAGGCTTTGCAGATGCAAAGCACCCCACCAGCTTCAGCTACACAGCAGCTATGCAGTTTGGACTGTAACATGTAGGACGTGCTCCTGAGACTTCAGGCGTCATTCTGAAGCTCCTTAGCTTCAATTCTCCTTACCGTCACACTGACTCAGACTGAGCCCATGGGCACGTAACTTAATCTTAATGACTTTGCTTCCAAATATAAAAAAAAAGAAACAAACAATACACAGGGCCTACAGGGCTTTGCAAATACCATGGGGAAGAATTAATCTATTTGACCAAGTTTTCTCCTTAGTTGCCTGGAGCAAGCTCACTGGTTTCAGTGGGAGTTTTTGTTCTGAATTTCAAAATGCTGCAGAAAGCCCAAAGCAGGATGAGGCTTTGGTACAGTTTGTGTGAATACTTACAATGGAGGATCCCTCACAAGAGCTTACATGATGGTTTGGAGAGTAGGGAAACAGAAGTGCTGAGAGTGCATTGCTAGTGTCATGTGAAAGGAACTAGCAGGCACAAAGGAAGACTGTGATAGGAGTTGCTTCTAACACTAGACATGACATAGCACAGCACAGCTACACATCTGTTTTTTCTTCAGCCTGTTTGAAGGAAGAAAAAGCTGTCATTTAGAGACAGAAGTGGGTTGAATATTTTGCTTCTTTTCTGCAAATTGAAGAAAAATGATTATTACTAGAAAATGTTAAAAGGAAGACTAATTGCTTGTTGTTCATTTCTGAAGCACCATATTTCAATTTGATTCTACTCTGCCTACTTTAATTGAATTTTAATATTTATCCTGATTTGTGATCCAGCACCAGGAGGAATACAACAAGTTTGGAAACTGAAGCTTCTGTTCATCTGTATTCTAAGGCAAAAGCAAAGTCAACTGAGTTAAACTCACGCGAGATAGCTATAAGTGTATGATTAGCAATCTTCATATCTCTTCTGCAAAGAACTGGGAGTGAAATGAAACATGAGTGAGAATGAGATAAAGGGAGCAGGTATGTTTCAAAGGATATACTGCAGACAGTTACTGGGAACAGGGGCTCCAGTATGCACCCAGGCAGTGGAAACCCAAAGGTGGCCGTGAGGTCCACATACAGTTTTTCTTTGAAAAACTTCCTTGGCTAGCCCCCTCCCCAAGACAAGCTCTTACCTGTCATGGCATGTGGGATGTTTGTGATCATCACCCTCTGAGTGTGCATCTTGAGGCCTGTGTCTGGATTCTGCATTTCCATCATAAGTGTTTCAATCTGCAAAGCATGACAGGGATAGGCTACATTACAGCAGCGAGCATGGCCAGGAGAGGCACCCCAGGGCCGTAGTAGCTCTGGGCACTCTCACAGAGGGGACGGCAGAGGAGCAGCACAGGGATGGATGCAGTGACCACAGTCCTCTCCAAATCTCCTCCTTTGCGTTGGGGATGCCACTTAAAGACCATGTTGACTTTCACACTGAGCCAGTGTCACTCCCTCCTACAGTCCACAGCAGATGCATATGCAGCCATGATTAGCAGGTGACAGGGTGTAACCACTCCATGAAAACTGAACTAGGAAGAAGAAAAAGTCCTAGCTCTTTTTCCAGACATATCACTGTGATGGTTTTGTCTTATTGAATGATATCTCTGCTACCTGTAAGTCTTCTTCTCTGGCTCAGTGGGCTGCTTGCTGGGGCAATTAAAAAGAAAAGTGGGAACAAATAAAATCTGGAAAACTGCTGCAACTGCTAAAATACCTCATCTGTGCACAGGCTCAAAAATATTGCACCATGCACCAAGAAAATCAGTAATAGTTTGGCTGGAGACCAAACAGTAAAGGTTCTGTTTCTAAATAATAAACAGATAATAACCAGATGAGATTTCAAAAAGCAACAGGAAGAGAACACAACTCTGCTCCCGGGCTGTGCAAGAAGCACAGACCCCAGGGAGGAAAGAACAACCCATCCTTTGAGAGGAGACCCACATTCAGTTTCCTGTCCCCCCGTAAGCAAACATGGGTAATCTTGGGGAAATCACTCTGTCCAAAATTCAGCATCTGCTCTGCAGACAGCAGTCCCTTACCAAGGATGCTGACAGAACACATACAGCAGTGCCAATTGCCTCCATGCTGCAACGACGGGGGTCATACCTTGCTGCACACCCCTAGCCACTGGCAGAACCCGTTGGCTCAAGTGGCACATGTTCTCTACACGTCGTACAGCACGCTCTGCTTTAAGCCTTTGCGTCCGGAGCGTACGTACAGGGCAGCGATTCACTCCTTGCTGGATTCGTGAGACAGGCCTTTACCAGTTGAGAGCAAGCAAATGATTCAGAAGCCCACTCAAACCTCCCAGCACAGGATGTTCTCTCTTCTAATGAGTGAAGAGCTCCAGACATTTGTCGCTTTTGTATCTTGTTGGGCTCCCTCACATCATTTTTAAAAAAGTAACTTGTATTAAAAAAACAAGCGAAATGAACATGGAGCTACTGTTGGGTGGTACCTGCTGCTCTGGTTGCAAACCACGTGCTTTACTGATCAAAACTCAGCATGTCTCTTCCTTGTGTCCCAAGGGAATGGTCTGCTTACTACAGATCACTAGAGATTAGGAATTGCTGTCAGCACCAGCCTGCGAGCAGGAGGCCAGAATGGCTAGTTAAAATATAGTGAGAACATTTGCTTACCTTGATAAGGGTTCTAGCACATTTTGTCACATTTTTGGCCAGGGAAGCCCTGTCTGGTTTGACTTTTATATAGCTAGAAGCCACTTCCTGCCTTTGGTTGATGGGTGGAGACGTACACAGTGGGAGAACAGCTAAAGGAGCCAGGCTCTGGGGCAAGCTCACCTTAATCACAGAGCTGTCATATGGCACAAACCCCACTGAGGTCTCCTTTCAAACCAACCTGAATCTCTATACAGAAGTGACTTCACCCAAAAAGCCACAGAGAAGATGACAGAAAAACTGTTCCCTGTCTGATTGCAAGAAGTCACTCAGTTTGTTAAGCGCAAAGCACAACTAAACACACAAATTATAGGAAAAAGCATCAGCTTTACAGCAGCATGTGGGATCCCTGGGGATAGTCAGGGTCTTCTACACAAAACACTCATCAAGAAAAGCTTCAGCAACTGACATGGGACCCTGCAAACCCTTTCTTGCAAGTGGGAGTAGCAACGGACTGTTGCTAATGGATTACTTGGGTGAGTTACCCTGGGTGTTTCCTGTGCTTGTTTTTCCTCGCCTCACACTTTGAGTACCAGCTCCCCAGAGTCAGGGCATCTTCAGCACGGAAGTATCAGTCGCAGAGTGCCGGGAGTTTGGCATGCAACCACAAAATACTTCAGAGGTGAGAAGTTCAAACCCCTCTCAGCATGAACTCAGACAAGGGTATCCTTGCTTAAGATACAAGACAGCAATTCTCCCAGCAGGCTCCAGCTTAGAGTGCCCACTCCTGATGCTAAAATTAAACATCTACTGCTTTCACCATCATGAATATTCACCCAGTTCTGCACCTCACTCCTACCCCACCCCCAATACCTAGTTCTGTTTGCAAAGATCAACATTCCCTGCTCCAGTTTCTCAGGTTGCAATACAATCTTTCATCTTAAATCCTGTCTCAAAAGATAATTTAATTATTTTGTAAGCTTACAATTTAACAATCCCGCTTTGCACATTCATAGAGGATCAAGAGAGACAGAGAAAAAAAGTTTTGTTAACCAGCTTCCTGCTTTTTCTTTGTTAGAGCTGAGCTAAGGAGGCCTGTTCCCACTCCACCCAGGGTGTAGCAATCCCACACCCAAAGTACGCACATCTATAAATGGAAAAAGTGAAAGGCTGGAGCTGGCTCTTCCCACATGCTACTTCTTCCCTCACTGTGCCACCTTCAACACTCCAGCAGGACCTCCTCATTAAACCTGCAAGGAAATGCACAACCAAAATACAACCCTGCCTGGCTCATAGACACTGCCGGAGACATTCAGAGCTTTGTGGAATGTTTTACGGAGGCATGTATCACTGGGTTATCCACTTCAGAGAGAGGGAAAGTGAAGACAGGAAGGGAAGAGGCTTGACTTGGCCTACAAACTACAGTCCTTTGTGATATAAAGTCACAAGTACTCATTTCTTGTCTCTGAGATCCCTTGGGGAGAGCATAGGAAACCTGGAAGAAGATTCACAGCCTTCCTTCATGCTCGCCCACCCATTGCCAGCACAGCCTCTCTCCACACACTCACCCTGCCACAAGGAAGGAACGAAAAACGCATAGGTTCAAATAAGCCAAGTGGCCAACAGAAGCTTCCTCCAAGAAGCTGTCACAGTAAAGCCCAGCTCCAGTAATGTATGTGGCCTCAGTAGACAGCAGCAATCTACTAAAAACAAAACCACAAGTCAACCCCTAATATACCTCTAGAAACATCCAGACAGATGTGGGGAAGCAGCTACTGGAGAGCTAAACCAGGAGAATTCAAAACAAGATGCTGCTAGAGTCAGTAAGCCCCCTGGGCTATGCTGTGGATCCAGGAACCAGTTCCTCCCCAGTTACAATGCTGCATCAGGAGTCAAGCTGGATGTCAGAGACCAGAGTAAGAGGAAGGCAGAGGAAAAAGGCAAGCAGCATCCATCAACCCTGCCCACGAGGTATGAGTCACGATGCAGTTCATGTAGCACAGCAAGGAAAAATACACAGCCCACCAGCTGCCTGAGAGCACAACCCTGCAAAGTGCTGATTGATGCTTTGCCAGCTGCTGCCTAACGGAGGTCAGATCCCTGCTGGTGGTGTAGGCACAGACACCAAGAGGTTGGTCTGATTCAAATCCCCTGAGCATCTAGCCTGAAGTGCATGTAGCTGAAGTGTGAGTTTGGGAGGCTCCCTCCCTGTCCTGGCAGACTTTCTGACCAACATTCTCTTCTAAAATGCTTTGGAAGAAATAAATAAATAAATAAAGCCAAACATTTTTAACATGAGTTTTGTGGGCTAGGTCACGTTTGCCTGGCTACCCTGCCTAAGGGCTGAAACATGCTAATACAGGACACGTGCAAGGTCAGAAGGGGGATCAGGGCAATAGGAAAGCTCTGCTCTCACCACAACTACTGTTTCTGGTCTTGTACAGAGTCCTACAAGTGTCTTCTGCTTCAGCTCTCAACAACACTGCACCCACCCATGGGCCTAAAGCCCCTGCCCCAGACTGAGGCACAAAGCAGGAGCCACAGGATGGTGTCACCAACCACATGGACCCAGTTCTACATCCAGCTCAAGTTGTGCAGAGCAGCCTTACTGCAAGTACAAAGAACTGTCCGCTCCTCTGAGGCAAAACATTTCCTTCTCCCCCTCTTCTGGTGGCAGGACCGCTGCAATCACAAGAAGCCTGCTGGAGAACCAGCGTACAGAGGGGCACCCTAGCTCCAAAGGCACAACAGCACCAACAGCCTCACAGCACCTGCAGGAAATCCCTCGGTTACAGCATATGTGCCAGCTGGTGGCAAGGCTTGAGTACAGACTTAAGCAATTAACAAAGCTTCTCTCCAGGATTTTAGCTCCTCAAGGATCTAATCCTGCAAGGTGCTAAGTGAATATGTGCCAAGCATCCTCAGCTGCCACCACCAACAACTGTTAAAGGTGCTTGGTATTTCAAGGGCATGCCCTGCTCTCAGAGGATGTGGCTGTCAGCATACAAAGCACACCGATCTAACAGCCAAGGCTTCATCCAGGGCTTTCCCACTGTCTGGAAAAAAACAGAGGAGGAAGGAAAGCAGAGGTGAGAGCCAAAGCCTTTCTACTGACCATCACAGGAGGTTCCTTTCCTGGGGCTAAACAGGTCTTAGGCATGCAAAGTGCTATAACTACTCAAATCCTCTCCCGGCTCACAATGCAATTGTGTATTCTCTGTAACAATTCTGTTTTAACAGATCTTCCCACCTGAGGAACCTGAGGGCTTTGCAAAGGCTGTTATACGCCCACTGAACAGCTAAAGCATAGCTGCTGGAGGGTATCTTCTCAAAGCACACAGTTTCTCCTCTGCACCCTCATGTGCCACAGGTTATTACTCCATACAAAATTTGGCCCAGCATATTTCCTTTGGCTGGGCTCCCCAGTCAAATTTACCTAGAAAAACACAGCACGAAAGAAAATATCCTCTTTACTTCCTCCAGCTTGAGAAGTACCAGTGCTTGTATTGTCAGGACTGAACAGCCTCAAATTTTCCCCTGTAATCCTCCTGCCTTCTTAGGCTGTGGGTGTTGCGTGAGAGCTAATTACAACTCAAAGAGGAACTGAACAGCTGTACTTGTCACTGGAAATTCAGCTAATTCCACTCAACAAGATAAGCTGCAGACAGGAAAAGCAGGTGGGAGAAATGCTAGCTTAACACTATGCCATTAAAAAAAAACTCTCTGTAGACATCAGTTACACTGAAACCAGCTACATTTTTGAATGAACACTACAGAGAAAAACCCCAAACAAGTTACACATCCTATCCAAAACACATAGGCATACACCTTCCCACTCTCTCAACTGTTTCTGGTCACAAACACACTCATCTCTGAAAGAGTGGAAAGAGGCAGAGAGCAAACAGTTGGCCATGAAACCTCCTCCCAAAGCGAGCACCAGCTGGAGGCACCAGCAAGGCACCAGAGGACTGGCTGCCCGCAGCCCCCCACAGAATGGGGGGCCCAACACGGCAGGTGATGCTATTTCTCCTAGTTTATGACACCATTTTCAGGGCCTTTGGGGAAAGAGAGGGGAGAGGGAGGAAAGTTGCCAGCAGCACAACTAGGCTGAGACACAGCTGTAAGAACAGGCAAATCGGTGTTTTCTGTGTGCTGCCCCGCAGCCCCCAACCCCTGGCCCCAGCAGGGCTCCGCAGGGGGCATGGGGCCCCCTGACGGGTCCCGGCACCCGAACCCGCGGCTGCTGCCCCCGCAGACCCAGCGGCGGCTGCTGCCCCCCGCGGGCACGGGACCGGGCATCGCCCCCGGCCAGCCGGGGCGCCGGCACCCGGAGCGGTGGGGCTGCGCCCCCGGCGCGCCTCGGCCCTCACCTTTTTCAGGAACGCCATTCGCGGGCGGTGGCGCTGCCCCTGGTCCAGCCGCGTGACGGTCATGGTGCCGGGCCGGACCGAGCGAGCGAAGCGGCCGCACCAGCCGAGCGCACCTGGCCGCCGGCACCCGCCGCGGCCGACTCCTGTCCCCGCCGGAGGCGGCGCCGGCGCTGCGCGCCGCAGCCAATCAACACCCGCCTCCCCGCGCTCATTTGCATGAGGGCGCGGGACCGCGCGGCCACCGCCCCGGGCCGCTAGGGGGAGGGCGCGCGCGCCGGCGGGGGGCAGGGGACAAGGCTGGGGGCAGGGTCTGAGCCAGGCCTGGGGGCTGGCGCTGGGCACAAGGGCTAAGGCTGGGCTTGGCGGCGGGGTTGGATGCAGGTGATGGGGTTGGCCCTAGGTGCAGGGGACAGGGCTGGGTGCAGGGGCTGGGGCTGGGGGCAAGGGCTGGAGCTGGGAGCATGCCAGGCGTAGGGCCTGGGGGTGGGAGCGGGGGACAGAATGGGAGCTGAAAGTGGCACAGCCTGGTTTGGGAAGATGCTGGGTGCCTCAGGTTGCCAATATGAGCTGAGCTTGATAGACATCCTGGAAATGATCCTTGCATCATAAGGCTGTTCATGCTGATCAGGTCAGTGATGCTGGGGGGGAGCTAGTGGGACCTGCATGCGCTGCTCGTTCCTCAGGAGATGGGGACGATTCCTCCCCAAAAGACTCCCAGACTGGGGCTGGAGTAAAACAAGAACATGTAAGGCAAGGCTGTTGTGACTGAGCATCCTGCATGTGCTAGCAGGTAAGTAGTGCTTCAAGCACCTGTTCCTTGAATGTCCCCAGCCTTGGTCAGCTCTGCTCTCAGCTGCAGATGCAGAAGCCAGCCAGCGTCAGTGCATCTGCTGTCTGGGGAAATTGTGACTCATTGTGACCAGAGAAAGACCACTTGGTTACTAAGTGCTTCCTCACCGTAGAGCTGTTTCACACCAACGGGTGGTTGAATGCTATCTGACTGACAGCACTGGAAATGAAGAGCTTCGTTTGCCCAACCAGTTTCTTCAGAGAATTGTGGAATCTCCTTCTGCTGCCCAAGGACTCAGCCTGCCAGTACAGGGAGGGAGGAGAGGGCTGGCCCCTCAGTCACACAAAATGTTACTGTGCCAAGTCTCACACTAAGCATTCACAGGAATTCATGCTAGCCACATGGGCATGTTTTGCCTTTTTCACATTAGACTCCTACACATACTTGTGTGCCTGTGTCCCTGATTCCAACACAGAAAACACACTGAACAGGCATTCAAACCATATCCTCTGTGAACACATCTCATGCAGCACCACTTGGCATGCTCTCGCAGGTCCTACAAATGCACATGCACGTCATGCATGAATGCTTACATCTCACCCATATGCATGCACGCTCACTTACTACATATACGTTTGTTTCCAAGTTATATACGGATAGCTCGTATTTCCCCCACACATGCAAAACTGTTTCTCAGGGCAGCGACTTCCCGGCCAGTGTTTTTGTGACTGTTCTGACATTACAATCTGTGTCTCGCGCACTTGAGAAAAGCGTGTTGGCTCTGAACTCAGAGCAGTGCTCTTTTTCCATTCGCAGTAATAGCCTAAAGGCACAGGTTGCTTTCCCAGTTGCTTTGTTGCCCTCATGGAAGTATTTTATCTTTATCTCTGGTCTTTCACAGTATCTGAATGAGAGAGTGGTTTGGAAGGCCTTTCTCCTGTGTTTGCTTGAAATCATGTGAAATCTGGCCTTGTGAATCACAACAGCTTCTGGATCACAGACACTATTTCCTTTCCAGAAGGTTTTTCTGGCATTCTGCTTTGGGCTGCTAGGTAATTTAATCATTATGAATAACCTTTGTAGTTCCACGTGCTAATATCAAAGTAATCATATCTCATGCTTCAAGGTATCAGCTGATTGCTAAAAGAAGCAGGAGGAGAGTTCTTCACATGTTTTCAGTCTCCTATTTCAACTACTGAGTTGCTGTTTGACCTTTGAAACAAAGCTGAAATGCTGGTGGTCCTCTCAAATTGCAAAGGTGATAGAAATTCCAATTGCATTGACTGTCCTGAAGGAAAACATTGGGAGAGAGAGGGAATTCAGTGGAGTCTGATGAAGTAAGGAAAGGACAGGGAAGCCAACAGGCATTTGGAGGGTGACAGCTATCAAAGGTGATTCCACTTTCTGAGAGAGACATATTGGGAGGAGAACAGGATGGCTCCTAAATGCAAGCAATTCTTTTGGACATAATATCAGGACATGATACCAGTCAAAAAGAGGCAGTGTAGTTTTCTTGGTTTGGTAAGCAAACCAGCAAAACTTGTTAATGAACTACAAATGGTTTCTCTGAACAGCTATTTGCATCACCCTTCCTGTGTTGTGGAAGGGCTCAAAAGTATTTTAGGTGAGGTGCAAACCCTGGCCTAAATAAAGCATCCAGCACAACCAACTTTATGTACCTTGCATGCTTAGAGGAACAAAAATAGTCATTTCACCCTGAAATGCTGACTTTAAAAGTTCCACTGAGGGATACCAGTGTCTTATCTAGGAACATTTGAAAACTGAGTCTGCACATAAATTCTGAAAGAATATTTTCCTTGCAGGAGAATCAGGAGACATAGCTGTGAAGACCTGAAAACTGAGGTTTGAACTCTCAAACCTTGTTGCGCTCCAGAGCTCCAAGTCATTTGGTATGTTGCAGTACTGGCACAGACTCCTCCCCTCTTAGATCAAGTTTGGATTTTTTTTTTCAATTTCTAGTGTTTTCTGATAAGCTAAAATAAAACCTACAAATATAATTCTATCCATTATAAAGCTACTTCATCTTTTCTATAAGCAATGTGCAGTGTAAATTCAGGTATGATGACATTTGTAAATGATCCAAACCACCAAACACAGAGAAGATCAGAGATAAACTGCTTTTCACATGCTGCCCAGGTGAATTACCCCATCGGTTAACAAGCTATGGCAGATTTGCCATGTGAAGCACAAGGCATTTAGATCAGATTATAGGGCATGGACTGCAGGGCCCCAAATCAGGAATCCTTCAGTTGGAGAAAGCAAATAGACTTCTAGAGTCTTGGATAGTTTTATTATGTAAATTTGCTAAGTCAAGAAAGCAAGGGACTAAGAATAGCAGTAGCAGACTAAGCGCAGGCAGGAGCTGTGCATGACTTCGTACCTACCCAGTGACTTCTGGCTTTCCAACTTAGTCCTGACCTACAGCACCCCTAATTATGAAGAAACACAGTTACTGGGGAGATCACTGTTTCTCACAATGCTATTTTCCAACACAAATCCAACTTATGGAAGTTTACATGAACGTTCCTATCCCACATGTGAGGGACGTGAAGGCCATTGTGAAGATACATTCATGTGGTCCATGTATCATATGGCAATGATGCAAGTCCGAGCACCCTCCAGAGTGTGCAGATCCCTCTGTGTTTACGCCTGTGGGCCACGAAACATGCTCTGACAGAGCAAGGTAAAGTGGGTGCGAGTTAGAGGCTGAATTCTGCACAAGACCTCAGAGAAAAAAGCCACACCATACTAACCAGAGACCACACTTCACATTCAACGCAAAACAACCCCCACTTCAGTCTACTCCCACTTCAGCTGCAGCTGTGTCATCTCCTGGTTGTAATACCCCTCGAATTGCCAGGGAATGGTCCAACAGGACCTTAAACTTTGTCTCTCCATTCTCCTTCCAAAGTCCCTTTAAGTTAGCCTCATTCTTAATAGATCCATTCATAGCTAAGATGACGATTCTCTTTGCTTTCTCTTGTGGAAAGCATGGTAGGTGGAATCCCCCCTTTTTTACAGATCACATTTCCTACGTGGTTGCCCTTTCTTCACACATCAGAAGTTGTGTCATGCAACACAAAAGGCATGTGGTGAGTAACTACCTTTCTATCTAAGGAAATTGGAGATGGTGGTGAGGGGAAGGAGGGGCTAAGGTAAGTGAAGCAACAAGAATGGTACTGTAAGAATGTCAAGCACAGACTGAATTTCAGCACCTTGTTCCTTCCAGAGAGATTTCCAAGCAGTTTTCCAAAGAAAGGTGGAAATGGTGGCTTGGAGAGAAAGATGACTTAGTCTCAAGAGCCCTAGCAAGGCAACAGTTAAAGCAATGTCTCCAGAGCCCATCATCTTATCCGGTAGGTCACAACCACTGAAAATGAGGGGCTTCCTTAGAAGCCGCATGGGAAGAGCTGGGAGCAGGATTGGGCAGCAAGCATTTGTTTCCCGTCACTCCTAGACTTTCCAGAGACAGGAAAGCTAAGGAAAGAAATGGCAAAGAGGAAGGAAAAAAGCAAAACAGCAAAAGACCTTGCACACCCTGCCTTATAGATGAGACCTAGCTGCTGGGGAGAGAGGATGCAGCTGGGCTAACACCTGACCCAGGACTGAGCTATTTTGCTTCCCCTGCCAAGTTGGATAACACTGAGCCCACTTTAATGTCCTCCCCAGCGAACTCTAACATCTTCAGCTCAGGTTTTAATATGATGGGGCATAGTCTTTCCCTCTCTGCAGCATGCTGAGGGCCATGTCCCTTTGGCAGAAGATTGGGAATGGTATAGCTACAAGGTTTTTGAGGGCTCAGTTGCGAATTTGGAGAGAAGAAGAGAGGAGTGATGGCAGCACTGGAAGAGACCAGTGACCACCTAGCAATGAGATGACCTAGACAGTTGGAAATGGGGAGTGGGAATAGCTGAGAATGAGACGATAAACTGAAAGAACAGGCAGGAGTGACAGGCACCCTGTTTTGAGAGGGACAGCAGGAAGCTGATGACTGGAGGATGATGGTTACACAGGGCAGATGGCTGCGGGCAGCTGGAGAGAGAAGGCAGAGAAGGAGGAGGCTTTAGCAAAGTCACTGGCTGGGTGAGTGGATGAGGGAAAGTGAAGTGAAAGGACAAAAAAAGAGGAAGAAAAGGACAAAACTGAGACTACCAGGGAGAACTAGATGAGAGGCTGAAGCAGCACTGGACAGAAGCACAGGTAGCCTTAGGAGATACCTGTCTATTCTGACACAGTTCTGACTTCTGGCAAGGGATGGCCTCGGTTAGTCATATTGCTATCAGGAGACACCAGAAAAAATAGCCTTTACTCTTCTTTTATCCACCCCCTTTATCATTGCACTCCAAGATTTAGGTGCATCTCACTGGCCCAGAAGGCAAAGACACATATCATCCTTTCACAAGCTTGGCTGTCGTTATCTTTTCTGCTGCACAACCATGATTTTCTTAATCTGTTTCTGTGACTTAATTCACTTTTCTTTGTTATACTTTACTGGCAGGAATTAATCAGGACCCAAGAATTGTTTTAATATGTTGGCCTTGACTTCTTTGTTTTTAACTCTCTCCCTCAGTAAGAGGCAATAAATGTTCCTTTCCCTTTGAGAAGAACATTAAACTTTTTGAAGGAAAGTGCAAGTACTGTTAACAGTTTCCTTATGCAGACAAGAAACACGCAATAAGAAAGGATGGCAGAATTTTCATTCACTGAAAACTACTTAACTCCAAGAGGAATTGTAGGAACTTGGGAGTCTTCTGTATTTCTGAAGATGAGATTCCCAGAAAACTGTGTCAAGCGAGCAAAGATCACTTGGTTTTAAATCTTAGACTAGAGCTCAAGAATTACTGGCTTTTATTTCTGTACTAAGACCACTAAGATGTGTTTCTTGGATGATTATATGAATTTTATGCAACCACATCCTGCTCTGTTTTGATAAATGCTTCTTTTATAAAGACCGTGTGGAATAACTCAAATGGAATTTATCTCCTTGTGGGGACATTCCCTATATAAGGTGTGAACATTAATACTCATCATAGATTTTGATAAAGGAAGGTCCTTTCAGTAAACAGGCAAAGTGACATTTTCTCATATTAAGCTCAGCTAACAGTTTCCTCATTCATCTCTTCCTTTTTCTTTTTTTTTAACTTAAAATTATTGTTAAGAAAAAGCATAAGAGCACTGAGGGAAAAAATCAGTAGGTACCAAAGTTAAGGAGATGTAATAGAGATAAAAGAAATGTTTAATATAATCATTGCATATGCATTTTTGTATACGTGATTTCTGCAATATAGTCTGTAAGCGGCCATGTCGGAAGAGCATGACACAGACGTATGTACTTGCAGCTGAGCTGCATCACTCACATATGTGTGCTTATCTTTCAGTCAGATGAGTCCTTACATCTATAAATGATAACAAACGTGTCAGTGGGCAGATATAGGAGAGCACAGAGTGATTTGACCAATATGTAGGTCGTAAGACTTCTGGATAGATTTGAACAACTGCACCAATAGTCGAAGGTAACTATCTTTTTGCCCTTAATATTATGGACCAGACCTTCAGCCAGTGTAGGTCTGTGTAGACAGTGGTGCACAACGGTGGTATTTGGCGGTGCGTTCACAGGTTGATTTCTGTTTGTGATGCACAGGTGGTAAAAGAGAATCAACAGTCCTCAGGAATGGTTCACATGAAGAGTGGATTTTCAATCCTGGCATGTCCCTCAGCTTCTTATTTCTCTACCTCACCACGTAAAGGGTTGCCATCCTAAACAAAGCATCACTAGGAGAACTTTATAACATTTTGAGGTGCTTTGTGTTTTTATAGAGGTAAAAGACAAGAAGTTCTGCTGGTTTTTCACCACTATGTCTGCATGCAACCCTCTGTGTGAAACCCGGTAGGCTTTTTCACACTGGTGGCACATCCCATGAGCTCTGCGTAGAGCAGCGTGCAGGAAATACATGCCAAATTGTTCAAAGGCTTTTAGTGAAACGATTCTTCTTTTCCTACCAAGAACAAAAACTGCTGAGCTGGCAGGCTCCATCCTGCACCCTCTGACCGGGGGCTGAACTCCCCCCAGCCGCTCACGCTATCGGCTTCCTGGAAGAGGCGCGGGGCCGGGCAGCCGCCGCCATGGCAGCGGCGCACCTCCCCAGGCCCGCGGGTGGCTGCGGGGGCTGGGTCGGGCCTCAGTTTCCCTCCCGCGGGCACGCACATCGCGTGGGCTTGTGGTGCGACAGCTACGGAGCGCAGCGGCGTTTAACGCCTCTAATCACGGCTGCCGCCTCCAGCCTTCCCCCCCTCTCTCAGGAGCCGCCGCCGCCCTCCCGCCATTTCCTGTCAGGGGCCGCTGGCGGGCGTGGCGCGCGCCGCCGTCACGTGACGGCCTCATGGAGGGAAGGGAGGGGGGCGCGCGCAGTGGCGGCCGCGGTCACGTGAGAGGGCGTGCGCGGCCTGGGGGGTGTGGGGGGGGAGGTGTCACGTGGCGGGCGGGGCGGCGGCGGCGGCCGCGCATGCGCGCGCGCGCAGAGAGCGGGCTGCTGCGGGCCGCGCCGGGCGGCCGCTCCCCTCGCTGGCAGTGCTCGCTAAGATGGCGGACTTCCTGCCGTCGCGCTCCGTGCTGTCGGGCTGCTTTCCCGGCTGCCTGCTCACCAGCGGCGAGGCCGAGCAGCAGCGCAAGTCCAAGGAGATCGACAAGTGCCTCAACCGCGAGAAGACCTACGTGAAGCGCCTCGTCAAGATCCTGCTGCTGGGCGCGGGCGAGAGCGGCAAGTCCACCTTCCTCAAGCAGATGCGGATCATCCACGGGCAGGACTGGGACCGGGCGGCCCGCGAGGAGTTCCGCGCCACCATCTACAGCAACGTGATCAAGGGTGCGTGAGGGCGGCGGGGCCGCGAGCCGGGGCAGGGGGCAGGAGGAGGCGGCGGAGAGGCGAGGGAGGGGGGGTTGTGTGGGGCCGGGGAGGGGTGTGTGGGGCCGGGCAGGGGGGGTTGTGTGGGGCCGGGGAAGGGGGGTGTGCGCGGCCCGGGTGCGGGCGGCGGCGGGGCCTGGCCTCGGCGTTTCCTGGCGGCGGGCGGGGAGAGCGCGCACCTGGGCGCCGGGATCGCCGCGCATGGCCGGGGAGCGGGCCCCTGCCTTCCCCGCTGTCATCCTCCCTTGCCCTCTCCTCTCCCTCCCCACCCCACCGCTGCCTTCGCTCCTCTGACTTCCCGAGTCGCGCTCTGCCGTGTAGCTGGATAAGGAAGGCCTTAGCGAAGTCTCTCAAAAGAGCGAAGCCGCTGTAAGACCTCGACCCCCTTCTTGAGGGGGTGGCGTGGGTATTTTCTCTTCTAAACTCAACCGTTTTAGAAAACTAAGCCTGATAAGACTATAAAACAACATGGCAGTAGAAATGATGAGCAGGTATGTTGACCTTATTGTAGTTTATTAATAAAGTCAGGTAACTTTTATTCTGTGGAAGCCTAGAACTTTGCAAGAACTGCGAATCTTCTTTTGTAGCTACTTTCCTGCAATCACTGGTTTTGACATATGGAAAAATTATGGAAAGACAATGAATCTTGAAAAGATGGTACTGAAGGTATTGAACAAGCATGTTGTTATAGAGCCAGTTGTTAGTGCGTCTCAATTCCTTATGCCTCTCCCATGCCTTCACGGTTGCTTATTCTTTCTTCTCGAGTTTTCATTTTATTCTTTTTCACCATCATTAAATCTAGTACCAGAATTTATTTCCTTATATTTGCATTATCAGCATTGGCACAGATTTGTTTTGTTTTGCCCCCCCTCCTTTTTTTTTTGAAGTCTTGTGTAAAAAAGGTTTAAAATGTTCAGCTTCTACTAGAGAATGTGTATTATAGCAAGGGAAAAAGAGAGAGTCTTTAGGATAAAATTCCTTCAGCACTTTTTTTACAGCTTATGCGCTGAAAAAAAAAATTGGAGGTTGTGATTTTAGTAGTGTTGCCTGCGTATCTCTAAAAACATTAGTAGCAGTGGCTGCTCTCTACAAGTAGATATAAGTATATACCAAGTTCATTAGAATACAAGAATTAGAAAACCCTAAAATAAGACATCAGATAGCTTAATATATTATAAAACGAGCTTTTAAACATGCTTAATTTGTCTCGTATTCCTCCTAGGCAAATGTAACAGCCAGAAATGATTTTGGAGGTCAGAAAAAATGTGTAAATATCTGTAGAAAAGTTTTATTGGTAGCACAGATTGAGGATTTACTCACTAAAAGTAGCACTTCTGCAAGAGTTGTACTATGTATATCATATGCGTGATCTGAGCTGTGTTTTTTTTTTTTTGATAGCAAATACCTATCTTAAAAATAGACGCTACTTAAAAATTTAATGCTTTGAGTCAATTTTGCAGAAATTTCTCTATTTCTTACTGTGTGGTTAGTCCTGTTGAACTTCAGCTGCACACAGAGTAAGTGCGTTGTTCAAGTCTGTAAAGACTTGTAGGCTAGTGAAATAGTAGATGCTGAGAAATTCTAATTGTGGTGCTCTTTCATGTTGTTAAAGGTGTGAGAGTCCTCGTAGATGCCAGAGAGAAACTTCATATTCCTTGGGGAGATCCTGCCAACCAGAGTAATGGAGACACGATGATGGCTTTTGATACGCGGTCAGTCGCAGTGGTGCAAGGAATGGTGGAGACGGCAGTTTTTTTACAGTACCTTCCAGCCATCAGAGCCCTGTGGGCAGATAGTGGTATCCAGCATGCATACGACAGGCGCAGAGAATTCCAGCTGGTAAGATTTGTATTTTAATGTTTTTAGTTGTGTGTGTGATATCTTGTTCCTATATTGCTTTTCACTGAAACACTGATAAAGCAGCCTCCTTATGGATGTTAAGTGTATTTGAATGGTAGAGTGTTACACTATAATATTGTAAACAGATGTGTTTAACTCCTTTTTTCTTTTTTTAAACCAAGAATAGTAAAGAACTTCTGACACAGTTGTCCTCATTTCGTATGTGAAAGAACTGAGAGTTTTTAGTTCTTGTAGCAAAGGTAGGAATGGAAGATCAGAATCTGTGCAGTGTTTTTACCAAATACCCTTTGTTAGATAGCATATTGGCATTAAAAAATGGTTTGCAATAAAGAAAGGTTTAATACTATTGTGATTTTAAGAAAAGATATGCATGGGTTAATTAGAAGAATTTAAAAACCACTCCCTTCTCAATTCCAATTTGAGCTATCTTGCAAGCATTCCCTGTGTATACTTCCTGTTTAAATTTAAACGTGTATGTTAATTCTCATGTAATGAGATTTTTGTTATATTGAAGTTTTCAGCTGAAGATGGAATAAATACTGTTCAGTGGTGGATTTGGAAAGAAAAAGGAAACATGTTTTGACTCTTGAGCTGGAGGTTAAACCATCCCGTCGCTCAATTTCTATGTTAATGCTGCAAAAGGAGAGGAAGACTGTATTACACTTGCTGTTTATTAATTTGTAGACTTGCACAGTAAAATGCCAATTTTGAAGAGCTTTTTAGGGATGGGACAGTTTGAGAACCTTAAAAAAGACTAAATCTGATGTTCTGTTCTTGCAGAACTATTAAACCTAAGTGGCTTTATGTTTTAATGTCTTAAAAATAACCTTTATGCTAGTGTGAATCTGAGCAAAAGGTGATGGTGTCTCCTGTTGAGCTATTATGAACAAGTGTGTAATCATACACTGACTTAAACAGGTTGTGTAAATACTCGTTATAAATATGTATTGGCCTAATCCTGGAATGTCTTCTAGAGAATGTAGAACGGGCAAGTGCTCAAGTAGCCTATCAACTGCCCAGCCTAGTTCTGTGCTGTGTAAATAAGTTTCCAGTGAGACCTGTGGCTCTTTACATTAGTGTGCGTCTCCAACGAGACCTGTGGCTCGTTCTGTTAGACAGTACAGTTGGATGTTAAAGAAATTGTATTAAAACAGAGTTTTGCCTTCAAAATGATCATAAAGGAGTAACTGTTCTACTAAATTCAAGATCTTCCTCTGGTGCAGATGTGAATCTTATTGATGTAATTACTGTGATGGGATAATATATTTTAAAAGACAATTTTATTTAACAGATTTTATTAAGCATATTTAGTGACTGCAGGCTGAATAGCTCCCTTTTCCTTTGCTGCTTCTGTCATTTTGAGTCTCTGACCAGTAGGTTCTTTCCATAACTGAAGCATGTGCAGAGTTTCACTTTGAGTAGGATTTGAGGTATATGTGTTCTTCTGAAATCTGCCAGAAAAAGATTGCTTTCTTTTAGCAGTCCCCAAATCTGTACTATCTTCTCTGTGAAGATATGTCTGTATCACATTATGCTTTAGGTTGACCTTGAGAGTATTTTTAAAAGAGCTCTTAATAGTTAACTTATTTATAAAATTGAATAGTATGACAGTACTTAACTGCTTTATTTATACTTCTGTTGCTTTATTTCCTAATTTTTTTTTTCAAAATCTTAGCCCAAGATATTCATGCCAAGTTGTAAACTTTTTTTTTTTTTTTTTAATAAAAGGGGGGGGGGAGGGGAAGTTGAATGATGTCATTGTATCGAGTGCAGTCAGTGTGATCAGTGCTAGTCAAGCATGAAGTCTTGGTTGCTACCTCAGTAAGCCTTCAGTTTAAGTTATGGTAGAGCTCAATGTGGACGAAGGAATAGTGGAACGCTCTGAAAGAGTACATGTTTTTGCTGTATCTGCTGACAGGCTTTGTGAAAATGTGTTCTGAGAACTTAAGTTGTGTAAAAACTGTAGTATAATATGAAGGAAGATACAAATCTGTTAAGAAGGGAGGTACAGGCGTATCCAAGTCAGTAGGAGGGAGAATGGGGGAATTGAAAGAGAAATCGACAGTTTGGTAGTGTTGGGTGTTGACTCTTGACGTAAAGATTAAAGATTGAAAATTGTTAGTGTTGTAAAATGTGGAGGATAGGAAAATACTTTTCTACTTCTAATTCAACTGCATGTGGCAAAAAAATGAAAGGGAGGTATCAGTGGTAGAATAATAAAGTGAGTAGGAAAAAAGGAAGAGTAGAGGAAAGAAGCACGTAGTATTGGGACTGAGCATGGTAGAAGAGTATTGTTTGACTGTATCTGATCTAACTTATTTTCAGACTATCTAGTGGGTTTAACTTTTTTTTTTCCTTCAGCTGAGTTTGACATTGCACTGAAACATGGCTCATTAAGAGGGCTGGGAAAGTACCGTTTATAATGGGAATAGGACATTTTGGGACAAAGGTAGGAGTGAGTAAATGAAGAACATAGCAGTGACAGAAAAGAAAGCATCAAAACTTATCTTACAGTAGTAGAGGAGAGGAAACAAGCATGTGCAGTTCTAAGCTGTTTGTAGTTTAAACAGATAGATAGCAAGTATAGAGAGAGCGAGACTGAGATTAAAGTTCCCATTCATATATAATAAGAATGTAAATTCAGAGGTGCGTAAGTGCATTTTTAAGAGATTATTGAGCTGTTCTTGCTTTTTTCCCCTTCTTCTGTTTTCCTCCATCATCTTTCACTCATAACGGCAGAAACGATACCAGGAGCCTAAAGAAACAATGCAGTCTTTTTATAGCAATATAATGGGGAAACCCAAAACTTAGTTCTATCTTAATGGAATTAGAAATCAGCATTTCCATGCCTTGTTCGCTAGACTGTCCTTCCTCTTTTTGTTAATTTAACTGGTCATGGAGATAGCCGATTTCTTCTACTTCCCTAAGTATTAAAAAAAGCCTTCTGGCCAGTAACCCAATAATTTTTAAGTAAATTCATTAGTTTACACCTTTATATTGCTTTGAAACTGGAAAGAGCTAATTACAGCTTAATACAGTATATGGCACTTCAGTATTTTTTTGTTAATGTTATCCCTCAAATTTATTATAAAACAGTTGTTCAAGTGATAATTCAACTAACATTGTTAACTCTGGATTTCGAGGGTTTTTTTTCTTCATTGCTTAGTCAGTTCCTGTAAGTTATATTAGCATTCTAGTTATTCTTCAGGCTTCATCTCCTTTGTCCATTGAGCTGTTCTGTGGCGTCTGGTCAGGTCAGTAGCATGCATTAATTGTAGAAGTAGTCTGTATCACCTTAACACTCTTTCAGATAATTAACATGTCAAATTTCCCACTCTAATCTTCTGTAATGGCTTGGATAAACAAAGCCATTTTCTTGATTCCGTACTATACATACCATTGGTTTATTTCAACACAACAGCAAGTCAGTATTGCAGTGAATCGGAAGGTTGATGCTTGAACGCTGGAGTGAAATTTGTATTGCTTTATATGGAGGAGTAGGAAGGAAACGTACATTTAAATGAGTGAGAAGGAAAGCAGGAATACTTTTATAAATTGTGAAGAATATCTAATGATTTAATTGGAGTTTTCCTAGCTCTTATGTTTGTTCTTGTGAAATATTAATTTAACAGGATCGTAAAGGTTTACTGTTATTGTTGAGATTGCTTTGAGGCACTGGTGGTTGAGAAAGTGTCTAGTGCTAGAGCTGCATGTGTAGTAATGCTGAGGAAGGTTTTGCTGTGTAAGAGTACTTTTGTATGCGGCCACTCACATCAGTATGTTACCTTTGAATTTGCTCCTCGAATGCTAGAGAAGCACTTTTGAAATCATATCTTAAGAGTCTCTGGTGTCCTCAACAATGAACAAGTGGAGTGAGAGCTAAATTGTTCAGATGCACCATAAACTTTGAGTATATTAAAGGATTATTCTTGGTAAAGGTAATTTTGGCGTGATTTAAGATGTTTGCCACCAGCATTTGCTGGTCTTCAGGTAGACACTTACCCTTCTTGTGAATTACACTAATTGCTTTTTTTATGCCTTGAGCCTTCAGTATATGGAGATAGGGATGACACTATCATTGGTCATTGTACTCTGTCAGCATTTGCATAGAACTGCTGTTAAAGTAGATATGAAGTACAGTAAGGATGATTGGATATGCGTTTACCTCTGGATCCTGTTTACTTTTGTGGCATGTTTGCAAGTGCTAGATCAGATTATAGAAGACAGGAAAAGGCGTGTTCAACTTGAAATTCTACTGTTAGTTTTGCCACAGTTTCTCTGTAGCATTTTCTGTTGTAGAGTAGCACTTTTTGAGAACGTTGTTCAGTTTACTGTAAAATTTTATTTTATCTTATATTCTTGTTGAGCTTTTCTGGGTTCTGTCTCTAAATATTGATGAGGCTATTGTACACAAGAGAACACTAAATCACTACTACTACTGGAAAGAAGCAACCCTCAAATGGCCACTGCAAAGGGTCAGTAAAATTTACTATTCTTTCAGGTCCAGAGGTAACAGTTCCTTGGAATATGCCTGACTATGCCATAGTGATCCCAAGAAGGTAGATGATTTGAAGCCAAACTAGGCTGCCAGATGTTAATGTCATCTTCTTTCTGAAGTGTGGATGCCCGTATTATGAAACAGCTACAAGGTCAATATTCAGCCTCTCTGTCTGAAGTCAACATAGAACCTGAAAAAATATCGAGTCTCTTATCTGTGATTCATTAAGGGTATCAACCTTTATCAACCGCATTTGTGACACTGCACTTCAAGAGCCTTTCAGCAGCTTGTGGCCTCTGGAATGTTAGTATTCCTTTCAGTAGTCATCTTCTGTAATGCTCCCAGAACTACTGATTTGTGGGGTAAAGATGTATTCCCTCCTCCCTTTCCCAGACCTCCTGTTACTTCTGGGACTGGGTGTTTAGTTCTGCTTGACATGTATAGGTGGCTTTTATATTGAGGCATACATGAGTGCATAAACTCTCGGTAAAAAATTTTAGATGGTTGTAAGAATCTTCTTCGTTAAGGACATGAGATCTAATCACCCGATATTTCTGTAAATGCATACATTTTCTGTCTGGGCATGCATTCATTTAATTTCTGAATTGCTGCATTTAACTACAACGTTGTGATTACACTGATTATTTCTTAAATTTCTGTGTAAAATAACCACTACTGCTTTGTATGTAAGTATGAATTATTTTCTCCTCTTTCCCCGGCTAATAGGTGTACCAAACATCAAATGATGGGATGGCACGGTACAGTGAGCATGACTTGTTTAAAGAAAAAAAAATCACCTTGGAAAGGTTAGAGCACCATTTGCCATCTCTTGATTTTACTTTAAGTGAAAGTGATTTATCCAGGATTGTTGCTGTAACTGGAAGGAAGAATGCCCTACAAATTTCTGCTTGCAAATGGGTCTTTAAGATCTTTAAAAAAGGCTTGGAGTTTTTGAATTTACTGGTTTTCTTTCCTCATAGGCAAGATTATGTTGACTTTAAATTCGTATTAATAAGGCTATTAATAGACATTAACACTAGACTTAAACAACAAGGAGGCTTGAGTTTCCTTTTTCTTGGTTTGTGGCCAGAAAACTTTCAATGTGTATACTAGTGCTTTGGTAATGGTGATTTACCACAATATTCTAATTGATCTAGATTATCCTCAAATGAACCATTATACTAATTTAATGCTAAGTTTTAACACTAATTTAACACTAAGTGCTGATTTTTGATTTTTCCAGATTGTGATTTGATTTTTCTATGTCAGTGTCTGAGTTACTGTCTGGGATTGCCTTCTTCCCCTTTCCAGTGTTGTTCTCTTCCAGCCTGTTAACTTTTCTTTTTAGCTGTAAAATACTGAAGTGTTTTGGAGAACATTGGTCTAGTGTTGCCCATTGTAGTATAAGCTGGTCTATTTTCCCTGAAGAACATCGTCCCTTCCTCCTCCCCTCATACCTCCCTCCCCAAAACGTGCAGAAAATAGATTCACCTTTACCCCTGGTAGTTTACCTTGCAGGTTTAAAAGCAAATTTGATACAACCTTTGTCTCTGCTCACAAAATGGAGTGCTGACTGTGGTTGTTAGGCTGCATCTTGACCTGGATGAGGGGACAGAGTGCCTCCTCAGCAAGTTTGCTGATGGTACCAAGCTGGGAGGAGTGGCTGATACACCTGAGAGCTGTGCTGCTGTTCAGGGAGACCTGGACAGGCTTGAGAGTTGAGCGGAAGGGGGCCTCATGAGGTTCAACAAGGGCACGTGCGGAGTCCTGCGCCTAGGGAAAAATAACCTCAGGCACCAGTACAAGCTGGGGGCTGACCTTCTGGAGAGCAGCTCTGCAGAGAAGGACCTGGGAGTGCTGGTGGATGACAAGTTGACCATGAGCCAGCAATGTGCCCTTGTGGCCAGGAAGGCCAATGGTATCCTGGGGTGCATTAGGAAGAGTGTTGCCAGCAGGTCAAGGGATGTGATCCTGCCCCTCTACTCAGCCCTGATGAGGCCTCATCTCGAGTACTGTGTCCAGTTCTGGGTTCCCCAGTACAAGAGAGCTACTGGAGAGAGTCCAGCGTACGGCTACAAGGATGATCAGAGGGCTGGAGCACCTGCCCTACGAGGAATGGCTGTGAGAGCTGGGCCTCTTCAGCCTGGGGAAGAGGAGACTGAGGGGGGATCTTATCAGTGTGTACAAGTACCTGAAGGGAGGGTGTCAAGGGGGACGGGGACAAACTCTTTTCAGTTGTCCCGTGTGACAGGACAAGAGGCAATGGGCACAAATTGAAGCACAGGAAGTTCCGCCTGAACGAGAGCGGGAATTTCTTCCCTGTGAGAGTGACAGAGCACTGGATGAGGTTGCCCAGAGAGGTTGTGGAGTCTCCTTCTCTGGAGATACTCAAGGCCTGCCTGGATGCAGCCCTGTCTAACATGCTGTAGTTGACTCTGCTGAGCAGGGAGGTTGGGCTAGATGATCTCCAGAGGTCCCTTCCAACCTTACTGATTCTGTAATTTTGACAATGTATTTGGTGCAGTGGATATAACAACTGCTCCAATGGAGTATCTTTTTCTATTGTTACTAGCTTTAAGTGCAGATGTGGCTCTAGATTGAGGGGTCTTTATATGGACGCTGTCTTGATGTGGACATGTTATTCCCACATGTGCATGCCAAATAGAAGCACATTGAGTTGTCTTCTGACTGAGAACACTAGCAACTTTTTGAAGGATTGTGAGATATATTTAGCTTGTACAAACATAACTTGTCCATGTAAAACCTCTGAGGATGGAACTCTTAATTCAAACTTGTTCCAAATATCTTTATGGAGAACCACTTCCTTTAAAATACTGATTCACAATATAATGCGGGAGCAGAGCACTGAGTTCTTACCCACATTTTGTCTTGAAGAAGCTATGTAGTGTTGATCAGCATGTGCCTTAGTTTCCTTAAATGTTTTATTGCAGAAGACTAAAAGGTGATATCATACTTCTTCCAAAAATCTGGTTTCTGTACCTATGTGAGCCTTACTAAAAGGAACAGTACAATTAAAATATAAGTGCCCTTTTGAATGTGCTGTGCATGTCTGCAGCTCCTAAAGAGCTCAGTCAGAGGAAGAGACTTTCTCAGCCTTTCACACCTCTTGAACTGACTGTAGTTCATAGTGAGCCTGTTCTTGTGATTTTTTTCTTAATTGGTGCAAATAGGTTAGATAAGCTTTTTTTTTGCCTTTTGCTGCTTACAATGTAACATGAGATCTTGGTACAAAAAGCTGATTTCCGTATTGGGTGCTAGCCTGCAAGATGCTACATGTTAATGCCTGTAGTGCTGTCTCTTACATTGTTTCGCACAGTTAAAATGTAGCTATGGCTAGGACTTGTTCTCTGTCTGTCTAGAAATGACTTACTAAATATAAGCCCAATCTACACTACAAAGTTCTAGTATTCATAGCTGTCAGCAAATCTCCATGCTGGTAAAACATGTGGTATGAATGCAGCTGTGATGTTCCATCTATACAGGTGAAATTAATTTTGCACCTCAGGCAAAGAATATGGAATGTTCTCTTTCATATGCAAATAATGGCGTCCTTTAGGATTAAGGTGGAGTGCTAGGGGCAGTGTTGATTTGTGCTGTTGTTCCTTAATTTAAACCTACTGTAACAGAATTTCAGCCTTAGAGGCTGGTTAAGTTTGCTCTCACAGAGGACATATTCCACTCAAATTGTATTTGGATGGCTGTGTTTTGGCAGTTACTGACGTGAACTTCAGCTTGTGATGAATGCTATTTAAAACGTTCTGTGTTCATGCTATAGTTCTTATATAGAACCAGCAAAAGTGGTAGGAAGCTTTAGCTTGTGGTAGTTCAGGAAGTTGCCAAAGAAAATGTGCGAAAACATAACTACAGCTGACTACTAAACAAGAAGAGCAATAGAATAGCTGTACTTGTTTTATATATAGTGAGAAGTCAGTTGCACTTTATTCTATTAGTGTTGTGCTTACTAGCACTCTTTAAGTACTTGAATTTACCGTAAATCAGTCCAGAAATAAAGAAGGTGCAGAGCTTGCCCTTTTGTCAGAACAGAATTTATATCACAGGCAGTGCTATGGAATCTGGTTGACATCCAATGTGTTATGGTACTTTGCATTGCTCTGGAACACAAAGCTTTGTCCTATAGTATGTTAAAGGTGAATAAATGGGTCTTAGAAGACAGCGTTAGTCCACTCAGCAACGCCAGTCAACAAATGTACTCAATCCAAAGAAAAATGCTTAAATAATAAAAAGGCTGACAGTTTATCCATGTTCTCTACAAACAAAATTGTTTCCTAGGGTAAATTTAAATGGTGACTAAGGAAAATGCTTATAATCATATATAGAGAGGCTATGTTAGCTGCTGGAATACTGGGATTATTCAAGACCTGATCTTCTTCACTTGCATGTCTGCATTAATGATAAACATTAGAACCAATGCATGGAAAAGCTAAGGAATTTTAAATGTAGAAAAAACCCAGAGTTCTTTGTCACCACAGCTTAGGTTGTCAGGCTAAAATTACTGTAAGAGACAGTGTGCCACCTTCCACAGTGCTTATTGTACCATGTATCATACTGTCATGATCATTCATGTCTTAAATATTTTTCCAGGATTTATAATAGTCTCCTTTGTTAAAATAACTGGATCGTCATGTGCCTGTGTAGAGACTTATCCAAAGAACTGAAGAGACCTCCCCCCCTTTTTTTTTGTGAAAGATGCATACAAGAAAGTATAATCACACAGTCACATATAAGTTTCTGTGTCTTTATCCTTTGTTTAATGATGCCAGATAAATCATTTTAAACAAACTGACTGGAGTCTCAGCAGACCACCTAGAAGCACTTCTCACTGGACACATGACATTTTGATCATCTGTGAGTGACCAAATAGAAAAGGATGCAGAAATTCCAAACAAGGAAATGCAGTGTACTGACATCTGCAGTAATCTGAAGTATTCTACAGGGGTTTGCAGGGTGAGCTACTAAATATTTTACATGTAGATTGTGTTTGGACCTTTGACTGTTTTCAGTAGGAAACAGTTATACAGTTACCCTTATAGAATTTCTTATTAGAAATTAAGCTACAAGTGATGTGAAGTGTTTGCTTCCTCTTGGATTTTGGTTCTTTTCAGAGCATGTTCTGGACTCAAGTTACTGTTATGTTCAGTGCCTTAGACACAGCTTCTACAACTTCTTAAAGAAACAAGCACTCATCTAACAATGCATGCAGATCTTCCACAAGACTTAGTGATTTTATCATTGAATCTCATCAGATAGCTTGTAACAAGAGATGATATTTTAGTATATCACAAATATTTAATTCTGCTGGTTTAGCACTGTTTGCAAACAGAAATAGCAGAATTTAACCGAAATGGATTCTGCTAATTGAGTCAGTGACTTAGAGGAAGGAACTAAAAAGCATTTGGTCATCTGGATTTCTCATGAGCCTAAAATGGGAACCAAATGCATGTTATAAAACAGAATCCTAGGGATATTTCACTGTGTGCACATTGGTATCTAGTTGTAGGCTTCTACTTTAGAAAGGCTGTGGTTTAGTTTACAAAATATATAATAGGCTTTTCAAGTGTCTTAAAATTCAATTCAACAAATTGTAGTACTGATAAGTTTTTACATGCCAAATATTTGTCATGTTTTTAGGAGCCTTTGCCAGTCTTGTACAACTTGGAAGCAAGTAAAATTCTAAATGATGGATGGCAGATTTGCAGACTCACTGCTGCTTCAGTGTTAGATTAAATGCAGTTTAAGTTGCAAACATATGAAGTCATGGAGCCAGTGGGTCAGTGCACTGAAAGAAGAGCAAATGTTTACAGTCTGGTTTCAGTCTGTTTTGTGTGCAAAACATCTGAAGTTTATATAGATGCTTCTCAGAGTGTAAATAGTAATTGGGAGGTGGATGTTTCATTTTGGTCAGTGTATGTTTTCATATGATTTCTGCTAGGTCTCTGTATGTGCTATGACCTGAAATCAATGAAATTTTGAAAATCTTTTGCAAAGTACCATTCAGTGTCTTTCCTAAAGTAAACTATCTGGAAGAGGGATTTGGGGATAAATACTTGTGAGGGAGAGAAGGGGGAGGGGGAATAAACCTTTGAAGCAAAACTGTAGCTGATCTTCTGGACGACATATCCTAACTTGCTTTCATTGATTATTTTCTACTGAGGTTTTGACAAATAGAAGCATCTTCTCTAGATGTTCTGGCTCTGCAGAATGTGTCCTGTATGTCAATTATTGTATTTAACCTGGCTTTGATCTCTGAAGGAGGCTGTAGCATACTTCAGGGTCTGCTTCATACTTTAGAACAGTGATCTTAAGGCTCTATGTCACTTCAGTATAAATGCTGTGTATTTCTAGAGTTTTTAATTTGGATGGGGGATTGTCTCAGGAGCAATAGTTTCCTGGATTTTGCTTCTGAATTATACAAGCAGCATATCACTTTGTACAACCCAGAACCACTTAGAGCTTCTTAAAATTCTCATTTTCTAAAGGAATAGGATGCATTCTGATTTCAGGTAGTCTTTCAGAGTTGGTTGGAAATAGGCTAACTGGGTGTCTTGCATGGAAGAAGCTGTAGTTTTGTATGGTTTAATAGCAAGCCATTCCTGACCTTGCCTAAAAGCTGTTTTGAATTTGCATGTTTTTGAGCAAGTTTTGGTTAGGGCATGGCAACAGAGGAGTATTCTAGCTAAAGAAAAATACTGGATTGTTTGCTTCTTAGAAAAGTAGTTCTGAACTGGAACAATTTGCTCTGTAGCCTGTTAGTGTGTAGGTTAAGTTCTGCTTAGTACTAGATAGTGTCCTTATTGGGTTATTTGGGATCATGGAAACATAGAATGGTAAGGTTGGAAGGGACCTCTGGAAATCATCTAGTCCAACCCTCAGCGTAGACCATACAGGGATTGAAGCCACAACCTTGGCATTAGCAGCACCATGCTCTGACCAACTGAGCTAAACCTGCCCCGGGATAGCATGTTAAGTCTGAAATCATGGAAATGCTTTACTAATTGGAGCAAATTTGTTAAGCAATTTGAAGGCTAGTACAAAACTGAATTTAGCGCATGCTGGAGAAAAAATTGATGCTAGAGCTTTATTTGGGGTGTTTAGTATTAGAATCACTTGCGTGTAGCTTGACTGAGTCGCCTTTCCATTCGCAGCTGTTGGGTATGGCAGATGTAGCAGATGCTCCTGGGTATCCAGCAGCTTCTGGATGATGGTAGGTAGCGCCAGTCGGCATGCTCTGTGCTCCTTCCTTTGTTCTCTACAATTTGAGAATTATGGGTTAATTGGATTACACAGTCAATAGGGGATAATAGATTAAAGGGATATTATTGGGTTAAAAACCCTTCTTAAACTCCTTCACCTTTTACTGTTAACACTCTTATGCAAGATAAAAATATCAGTCATGAAATAAACTTGGTGCAACTCCTCCTTTTCTTGTTTTTTTTTCTTTTGTTTTTTGTAGTTTCATGGTATTGAGAGCCCTCCACCAAACAGGGTTCAGCTACTCAGAATCCAAATTCTATTCTGCTACTAAAAGGCTTTTGTAATAGATTACTTTTTTGAATCAAGACTTCAACCCTTCTTTTTTAGGAGAGATACTCAGTTTGTCTGACTGAATACAAGAAAGATTTCTCTTCTACACTGTGTGATGAAGCTCTGATTGCTCTGAAAAAGGCCAAAGACAACTAGAGCTGCGCACAGGAAGTGCTGAAAAGAGGAAATAGGATAGTGTTTTGAGCAGAGGTAGGATGCGTTGTGACGCATTTGTGACATGTACTGGGGGAGAATAACCTTATTTTGTACTCCTTTGTAAACAAATGTAGTCTGTAACTGAAAACCTCTAGTCTTACTAAAAAAGTGACTGTGATTAATCCCTATGTCCTTAAGTTTTACCTTTAAAAATAGGCAAATAAGGCTTAAACTAATCAAAGAGTTGAGCTGGAGAGAAATAAAGTAGGAGATCCTTAAACATCTGATCTTGGCATAAGATGTCTGCACTCTAGCTCTCTTAAGGCTGTGGTTCCATTAATGTTTCTGTTGACCATAGTGCCATTTTAGAGCAATTTGCCCTTCTCCTTAGGGAAGGGAGAGGGAAGGATTAGTTTTAATGCAGAACAACTCACTGATCTGATTGTGCCACATGGCAGCAGTAAGGCTCGCATTGGTGTGAATGAGGACGGCTGTGTTCTGGTGGGGGTGTCAGTTCATGCTGTTTTTAACGTAACTTTGGCCATAATTAACTCTTGGAAAGAAACATATTTCATTTCTCTAAGAAATATGTTTTGTATTAGAACACCTTCAAATATTTTGACCCAGCCTTGCAGTTTGGTAAGTAAAGGATACTGTTGTTTACATTGACACTCTTTCCTAGACACTATAGCACCCTTTTTTAAAAGGAGTTAGTGTATATTCTTACTGTAAACATTGCTAAGAAAATCACTGCTTAAATCAAGAACTGTATCAAGTGTTAGAGCAGAGGAGTGGCAACTGGGAAGCTAACTGAGTCGAGCCCCCCCCGCCCCCCCAGCAGATACCACACAAGTTGTTGACCTTTTATTATAAAATAGGAAAAGTATTTGGGTTTTTTGTTTTGTTTTTAAAGTCAATTCCTTAAGCAAGTTAGAGCTATGAATGGATAAAAGTTTTGTCCTTTTCTGTTGACTGGGGCATGTTTGCAAGAGAAATCCTGATTGGAAAGCACTGGGAGGAGTGACTGGTGAGAAGAATTAATTTGTAGAAACCTAAAAGTTGAGAAGGATTCAAGGTCTTTTTATCTCCAAATCTGAGGGCAGTGAAAGAAACTGAACCAATTTAAGATCTGGATATAAGACTTTGCTCAACTTTTACTGGTCTAACAATCAAGAGAATTTTGGATTTGAGATCAGTACCTAATTTTTGAGGCATAGCATAAATGTAGTTTGAATCATCTGCCTCTTTCATGTAATGCTTTGAACATTACTGTTTTGGGGAGGGCAAAGGGTTCTAGTGCTCTTGACTGTCCCTTCCACTAAGAAATCCGCTTTGATTTGACTAAAACATCCCTCCATGGTTTACCTCTATGCTTATTACTGAGATTTTGAAGACATCTGGTAAAACTTTGGTAGTAGCAGTGTTGATTCACAGTCAGTTGTGTTCTGAAGCAGGTGTGTGTGTTGGGGGGCTTCAAGAGAATGAAAGTCAGGGATTCTTTATCTTGGATTCTTTAACAAAATCTCCAAATATGTTTTCATCTGGATTAAACCCCTAATGCCCAAAACTGTACATAACAAAGTTGTGTACCACAAATATTATTATGGTATTGTAGAGATGCAGAATTTTAATGACTCTGGTTATTCCCCTGTCTTTCCCCTTTAGGGCTGCTTTTCCTGTGTCACAGTTGGCTTACCTTGTGTCTCAATCTCGGCATTCATACCAGCCTAAAAACAGATTTCTCATCTGTCCATGCTCTAAACTAGGCTTTTGAAAGAGCTTAGCTTTAAGAGATGAAATCTTTGCTTTGCTTTTCCCAGAAATTTGGGTAATGTTAGGAAGAGAAAATATTTAGTGGTTTCTGTAATTCTAATCTACATTTACCAAGTTGTATCTCTTATTTTCTTTAAATATCTGATTTATTCATTCAGATACTTAAGTCTTGTCACCTCTGTTCTGCTGAATTTGCAGCCAGACTTAGATGGTTTGATAAATTGTACATTTCTTTATTTAAAACTTAAGATGACTAAATGTTTATTTAATATTTTTTTCTCTTTAGTTATTGCTGTTGGCAGAAAAGTGTACTGTATATATTCCCTTAAAAGAGCTTAAAAAACCCAATTTGACTATGTTAAAGGTTTCAACAAATCATATTCTGATTACTGACAGTGTTTTCATGGAAACCAAATAAATTGGTGCCACTTCCTGAGTTTAAAAGACATGTTCCTCTGTTGTGTATTTCACCTAGTCTTTTTTTTCTTTCCCCAAAGTATTTTTGCGGTTACTTTGCTTTAGGCAGTAACTAGCAATATTTTAGACAGTAATCTTTCTTTATGATGAATTATATTTAAAAAAAAATCTATTGGACTTCAGAAGCCCACATATGGGCTGTTATAATGCACTGCTGCCTTATAGGTAAATGACCAACACAAGCTGTAATTTCGTATTTGTAAAAAGAGTGCATTACATAAACTTCAAGATATTTTATTATGCAGGCATGAGCTAGACAAGTAAAAATAAATGCAGTGTTGTAGGGGAAGCTGTTGTTGTAATGTCTAAGTACTTTGATAAGACTATGATTTAGATGTGTTTTCTTGTAACTTGTAAATGAATTGTATGTTCATAATAAAATAACTTGGCTTGACTTTATTCAGTAGGGTTCCCAAGACTCCAGGAGGCACACAAGCTGTTTTGATTCAAACCTTTCTGAAAATGGAATACTTGACAGTTACAAATAAAGTTATTTAACAGTCAACTTCCTGTGGTTTACATGCATTTCTGAATCAGGAGGAGGTTGAAGGGCCACAGCTGAGACGTATATGTTCCATTTAAACAAAAAAGTGCATCTTCTACAAGCAATCAAAGTGATTTCTTAAAGTCTAAGATAATATGGCTTATTTTAATTGTATAATAAAGGTGCAAAAGCACAATCTTTTAACATTGTAAGGTCTTTGAGGCTAGCATGCAAGTCATTCATTTTACTGCTTTGGTTTATGTTCAAGAAATACCTTTATTGCAGTGCTTATTGCTTCAAGTGTCTGTATGTCAATATGCATACCAGAAACGTATTTAAGCCTATGTTTTATTTATCATTGATATTGGCATCTTTGAACCTATGACTTAATTTCAATACAAGGAAATGGGCAGTGGACAAGTTCAATGGTGTGATCTGTGTAGTGTAATAAACAAATTATTGTTAACCTTAAACCACACTTCAGAGGTTTGCAGTTCAGAACTGCTCGACTGTAGAAATGTCTTTAAAAAGTTCACCTGCATTAAAAGGTGGGGGGGGGGAGGGAGGAAGCATTCTCCTGCAACTAGGTTTAAGACCTCCATATAACCTGACTAGAAGCATGCTACGTTACATAGTATGTGATCTTTTGTGAATGTGTTAACAGCTTTATGTTAAAGGGGCCATCATGTATCAGTAGCTTTATCTCTTTATATTTAGCTTGAATGAGCTTTTGGGTATCTGTCTGAGAATAGTTGATTCTTTACTCTGTGTAAGTAGATCTCAAAAATAGTTGTAAATAGTATATGTGTGTTTTCCCTACTGATGACTTAAATAAAAGCCTTGTAACCTTTTTAACCATAAAAGTAAAATTGTAAATCTGGTCTTTCTGGCTCTGACTTGTTCAGGGACCTCTTGGTAGAAGAGACACTCAAGTTCAGCTTATCACCATATGTATGTATTTAACTAGATCTTTAATTGATTTCTTTTGTCATGTGTGCTCACATGGGTCTGAACACTAAACAGGAATTTATTGCAGAACCAGTGAACTGTTTAACAGCTGCAGATCTGCAGTTTTTCAAGCTCCTATCATATTTGTCATTGGTATGGCTCCGTTGTGGCACAGTGGGAATACTAGCGCAGATTTCTGCTGCGTTGTTACAGTAAGGCACAGCCAGCAGTGATTAGTGCAGCAGGATAGGGAAACCCAGTTTCATTTTTCTAAACCAAATAACTTACAATTAGTCTAAAGGGAAATTCTATAATTTCAACAGACAACTGTCTGTTGAATGCAACTGAATACTCTGGTTTATAAAATGTGGGATCTAATTCTCTATCTAATATCATGAAAAAGTAGGCTAACATAAAAACAATACTGTCTTTGATTTAGCAGGTTTCTTGTCATCCAGGACTGCAAACAGATCATCCTCTTACTATGTTTTAACAACTGCTGGAATTTAATGTTTTCCCTGATGGTGTGAAGTGTTTGGTTTGATATTTCCGTGTCTGTCTCATGTGTGCCCATGATATTATGTGATACCTTTAAAAAGGATCAGAAGTCTTGCTTGACTGTTTTGTAACGGTGCCTTTTTGAAGCTGATTTAAAATGGGTCAAAACTCTTCGGTTTTGCAGCCGTATGTTCTGATAACGATCTGTTGCTCACAGTAGTTTACAATTCAAGAGTGTGCCTGTAGTTAGCTATGCTTAGCCTGCTAACATTGAAATGTCCAGGTCAGATGGAAAATTACCTCTGGTCAAGTCATTGGCTTGTAGCTGTGTAATGTAGAGGAATGCCTGGAGTAAGAAGGAAAAAGATGAGTTTGAAGCTCTTGCAAATTCTCGGTGAATGCAAGTTGAAAAAGTCAGTAATTGAACAACCTCTATTCTTAAAGATAATGTTAGATTGAGTCATGTTGACAAGCACTTGCTTGGTGTGTCATATCAGTTGTCTGAGTGGATTTTGATAAAGGAATCACCCAGTGAATAAATTGAAGATGTGAGGAGGAAAACTGGTACATCACTACTTTGAGCTGTATTATGTATGTGAGTGCCTTTATAGCTTAACTCATTTTTCAGTTTCAAAGTACCCACAGTCATACTTACCTGCTGTGTGAGACTTTATACATGACAGCCTAAAAGCTTTAGCAGTCTTCTCGGTGTGTTTTTTGACTACTAGTTTGCTTTTGGATGTGTGGCTCTAGTGTTAGTGTTGCTGTAGGCTGATGTGATGTATTCTACATTTGTGTTTGCAGGAAATCCCCTCTTTTGGGAAGCTGTTTCTGGTGTCATTTTGTGACCTTTACAGGGTGTGGTGTATTTGTGTGCTAGCACAGCTCAATTTAGTGCAGTATCAATAAGCTCCCAGGATTTAAAGGAGAGGCAGTAACTTGTGCGTTCCAGCACTGCAGGGTTAATGCTGCTTACAGAGTGCGTGCGGTGCTTTACAGAGTAATGCAGACATTACTATAAGTAGTATAAAAAGAGCTGGCTAAGATTAAGATACATACATATAAACATACTTACAGGCTCTGAGGCCCAGATATTTTAGAATAAATATATACAGCTGATGAGTCTGGAATTTGGCTAATTTGTGCAAAATGCTATGTTTTTGTCAGCTCCTACTAGAATCTAAAAAAGAAATTAAGTCTAACCTTAAACATTATTTTGTCTTTAGCTGAATGTAATGGTTTTAGGATCAGATTTCAGGCCTCCTGAAACAGATTTCTCCTGTTAGGAAGCTTGAAGCAAAAGTGCTTCTGATTAAATATGTGCATCAAAATTTTGTGTCTTTTTTTCTGTATACTGGGAATGCTCTCTTCCTTATACTTTCCTTACAGGAGTGAGATTAGAATGGATTTCTGAAGTACTGAAAAAGATGTAGTCATAAAATACTTAATGCAGTCTTCATGAACAGTTGCTACTGTGCTCCAAGCAAAATTTAAAGTAGTTAGTTGTGCTGCTGCAGTTTGTCACCAGAGAAAAAATAGACAATGTTAAGACAAATAGAAGGTAAAATAAGGTAGTAGATCTGTGTTGGACTCTGTCCCTGCGGGTGTGTCAAGCACAAGGCATGTTAGGGACAAGGCATGTTTCAACAAAAGTCTCAGTCTTGCCTAATTAAAGGTTGATGTTCAAATTGTATGCTTAAAGGTTTGGTATCTGCTCTCATTGTGTGCCTGTTCTTAGTACTTGCAAAACTTGCAAAGCTACTTGAGTTATGTATCTGCTGGAACCCTTTTTGGACTGTTACTTTACATAATTTTTCTACTACTGCTTAGACGGCAAAGTTTAATATTAGGAGATTCATAACTCTGAAGAGCTCAAATTTAAGTGAGGGAAAATCCTTATCACGATGCAACTGCTGTCATAGCTCACTGCTCTGACTCGGATATAGTTGCCCGTATTTTATATATTTATGGATTTCTCATCAAGAGAATTTAGCCAGAATTCCTGTTCTTTCATCTGTTGAGTGGGAATGCAGAAGATTTCCTTTCTGTTTTTACTATTAAGAAAGTCAGATAAAGCTTGGTAATTAAGAGCTTTTAAAGGGAAGCATGTTTCTGTTTCTATCATGATGCTGAGAATCCTAAAAGGTACTTCCTTCATTTGCAATAAATTAAGTCAGTAATACAGAATCATGTAACATTGTAAACCTCTGTTTTCAGATAACATGCCCACAGGAGTAGACGTAAATAGAAGCGTGGGTGTAGCTGCCTCAGCCAGTGCTAGGGAGGCCGCTCGGATCCAGCTGAGTTTGGTAGCTGCGGTGCTGCACTCAGGAATCCAGCTGTGCTGCTTCTGTGGCTTGCACTCATGCAGCGCTGTGCTGGAGTGGGTGAGCGGCACTGAAACCTGCCGTGCCGCTGGTTGCAGCAGTTGTTAACTTGGGTACAGCATCATACTAGTATGGTTGTATTGCTTTTGGACCAATCTGGCTCTAGACCAGGAAGCGCTCTGAGAGATGGTGCAAAAAATCTTAAACTATTGCAACTGAACTCAGGTTCAGCAGCAGCACTATAAAAGATCCTCTTTCCTTTTATTCCTAGCACACTAATAAGGTTTTGGAGAGTTAATTGAGGTTCAGGCTTTCAAAAACAAACCCTATATTAATTCTGCATTATTGGGATTAAGAACTGTGATAGCTACTTGCCAAATTCAAGCATATATTAGAGGATGAGATACATGCAGTGTTGCAGCATGGAAGGTGATTCATTACCCCCAAAATAAGGGATTAACGTCCAGCCTGGTTTTTGACAGAAGAGTCTTTTAGAATGCTCTAGCTTCATCTGTTGCAGTTTTCTCTTCTGCTAAACATTTTCTGTGCTCTGGTGCAGCACCTGTAGAAGTGGGATCTTTTGGCAATGAAGTTATAAACAAGCTGATCTCTAGTGATTAGTCTCTATCTGAATGCTTGTATGTGCAGATTCTTCAAATGGCTAGAAGAGTTGAATGTACTTTTTCATAGTGAAGGTGTCTGACTCTGTGGGTGCTTCATAGGCAGTCCATGTACATAACACTATAGAGTTTATAATAGTTAAATTCTTCCTAAGTTTAGAATTGCTAAATAAATGTGACTGCCTGTGCCTTTAAAGCCTGACTATATACCAGCCTAAAAATAAAAAATCAGTTGGATTACTGATTTTTTTTAAAAAAAAGATGATTAAAGCTTGCAACAATTATATTTAGAGTTAGATAAATTAACTGGACTTCCTAATATAAACTATTAGGATCAAGTGTGCCACTTATTTAAAAACTGTTTGCTTTGTTTTTTAGGGGGAATCTGTAAAATACTTCTTGGACAACTTGGATAAACTTGGAGAACAAGTAAGTTTTTTTTTGTTTGTTTGTTTTTTGGTTTGGTTATTTTTAGTTGTGAATTTTGAAATTGTCTTTGTGATCATTGGGTTTTGAACAGATGAACTGTAAATAGTGGCTGTTCTACTAGCTTTGTCTTCAGTAACTTTGCCTGTGTCATTATCTCAGTGGTTTGTCACTGACATGTCACAAACACAAGGCAAAGCAAAGGCCAAGAGGCTGTCTGCAAATACAACTCCTATGGAAATTAAGCAAAAAAAAAAAAAAAAAAAAAATTACAAATGCTTGTCCAGTCAGAAGATTGTTAAAGTACTGCTTATCTCCCTGCTTATGGTACCAAATTTAACTCATGCATGTTTTTACAAGAATCTGTCATTCTGCCTTAAGAGTCAGGTCAGGCTGGATTTTTGGAATTTATATCACATTTTGACTGAAGATTTTGATCTTGGAATATAATCTGATGTAATAGTTATATTAGTCCAGATTAGGTGCAACCAGACAGAGCTGTCATGATCAACAGAATTGAAAAGAGTAGTATTAGCTGACTGTGTGCATATAGACATTGTGTGGTAAGTATGTAGCAAAACTCACTGCAAAGCTCCCTTTAAGATAAAGACAAATAAAATGCTCATTCTTGCTTGTACAGTTATCTATGTGATAGGGTTTTTGAAGCAGTCGTTCTGTAGCATCAGTATATAAAACTGTTTGTTGATCAACCTGGATCAATAATCCAGATCTAATTGATTTTTTTCAAAGATGCCTGCTTTTGTTGTTTTTTTTTTTAATACCCAATTAAAATCAATAAATTGAATCAATAATACAAGTCAGTGGTACCTTTATGCAGTATCTACTTTAAAATAAACAAACCTAGTGGAGAATAGAATATTTTCTCTAGAAAAAGTTAAAACTTTTGTAGAATCCTTTTTGATAGAAACGTTGCTTACTACTTGCATGATGTTGTATGTTGATACTCATTAGTCTTATTGCAGAAATAGCCTGTGAAAAAGTGCCTTTAAAATGGGAAGCTAACTTGAATATCACAAGGAGGCAATTTGTCCATGGACATTTCCAGCTGGTGATTAAAAAAAGAATGTGGGAATCCAAACTGCTTCAGTTGAATGCTGTTACAACTTACTTAAATTTTTATCTGTTAAAGTGAAAAATGAAATTAATTTTGAGCCAGTCTATTCTTTGAACAGTCAGTGTTTCTAAAGTAGAGCACTGGCGATCATCTTGTAGGATGCATACAATTTCCAGATGCTTTGCTTGAATTCCGATACTTACTTTGCCTTTGAATTTTGGTTGATCTTGGGTTGTCTGAGATAGCATGAGAAGCATAGTTAGCACTTCAATAAATTAACTGAATTTGCTGCTAATGGTGGATTTCTCATAGCTACTTCTTCTGAAGACATTTATGAACATATAAGTATAGACTTTTGCAGCTTTTCTTTCGAAGTTCTCGATCAGAAAGATTGACTCATTCTTTACTTAATGCATGAGACCAGACAGTCACTAGTTGGTTCAAAATACCAAAGATCTGCTCTTCTGTTGGATCAGTGAGTTGGGAATTATACCACTTTCGGTTTAAAGTTGGACTAGAAGCTGTTGAGATGCAGAGGCTTCTTCAAGATCTGCCATCATAGAAAATGTTGAGTATTTGGTGGAGAAAGTGCTGCCTAAGTTTGTTTTGTTACTGAGAGTGAAAGATCTGATAGGTTCTTCTGGCTTATTCTTATATACATGCAAGACTTGTCTAATGTGCTAATATAAGTATTTTACTGTTCTTATCTGAACAGTTCTTATATGAGTGGGCTGGCCTGCAGCTGGATTGCTTGTAAACAGATAGACCTCTGATTCACCTGTCTGTTGCTGAAAGGGAGCTGATGGTAGCAGTGTTTAGGGAAGAGAAGTTACTGGCCAGGTAGCTGACAGAGCTACTGATAACCAAAGGTTGCCTATTTGAAGAAAAGGGTCTGTAATGAGTTTGGGGAAGGAGACTATTAAGGAAAGAAAACAAAAGTAGAGGGAAAATTCAAGTCCTGTGTTAAGAGTCAGTGTCAAAATGTGTCCTTGGGAAGAGCGGATGATTACAGGCAAATGGGGCTGCATGGAAAAGCAAACCTGAAAGGTAAAAAAGAAAGCAGTGAACTTGGAAGATTGGGGAAAGAGTCAAAGAATAGAGTGGGTTTGGGAGTGCTTGCAGGAAAAATGCAGAGTGACAGCAGGAAGGTGTTAAAAAGACTTTGAAAATGCTACCAAGTGCTGGCCCGAGAAAATACTAGCCTAATGCTGAAGATTTCACTGAAAGAATTGCATTAGCAGTAAAAATGGAAAAAGGGTCTAATTCAGAATTGTTATCGAAGCAAGCTGTTAGTGTCCCAGAATCTGTGCATGGGAGAGATGAGAGTGAAGTCATCCTTCAAGAAATCTAGTATTTTAATGCACTTTTTAGGAGTTGTATTTAATCTCCTGTAGTCAAATGATGGCTCTATACCAAGTACTTCACTTCCAGTGCACTCATTGCAGACTGTTGCATCAAAGAAGCCATTATCTGGGATAAAACATGGTAGGTCATCTGTGCATGTAGACTTTCACAGCCCTTGAAAGGGTTTTATTTGTGGCTGAAAGCATGGAAAGAATTTTAAATGAGTAATAATGCTCAAGAGTGAGTTTGTCAGGAATTCTAGGTTAGGCTCCTTGTCTTTGAAAGCTTTACTGAGTAATGGTCAGGGCCAACTCCTAAATGAATTTACTTTATGCTCATTTCAATATTGAAAGAATATATGACTTAACCTCTTATCTTTTTTCTTTCTTTCTTTTTTGTTTTTAACTTTAAGAACTCTTGAGTTCTCCGAAGGTGTGTTTTTTTTTTTCTGATAACTTCTTTGAGATGAACTTCTGAATAAAAAAAACCACATTCCTGTTTGAAAGATGAAATAAGGATTTAACTTGTTACATTCTTTCCTAAATGTTAACATTCAGATTTATCCAAAATTCCTTCTCATGTACTCAGTGCCACTTGATACAGTCATTTCTTTATTAACTTCAATTAACTTCAAATCCTCCTTTTCTAACAATATTTGCTAAAAAAAGACACAAGTTAAATGTAATAAATAGAAAAGTCTTATTACCTTTAAAAGTTGCTGCTTCTCATCAGTAAAAAGGATAGAAGCTGCTTAGTTTGAAGAGGATTTGGTATTACTTCAGTAGTTCAACTCTTCTGTGGATTTAGGTGGTGCAGGTTTTGCATATGTATTACTACTATAGCAAGAAGTGCAGGGTGAGGAGTCTGTGCTTCAGAGAGCTGCATTGTAGTTGCATGCCATGGTAAAATCAGTGCCTTAATCTTGGGCAACTTGAATAAAGAGGCCAGAAGTTCAGACAAAAAGGTCCTTCTTTAGCTAGTTTCACTTTCAAACTTGCATAATAAAATAAAAGGATCCTTTAAGATCTGGAGATCTGGATCATTATACTTACCTCTAATTTTTTTTATTGTTTTTTTTAATGGTGATGGATCAAAGTTTGCCAGCTCCATTAAGTTTTATGTGTGCTTTAACCTTCTAGTTTTCTACCTGCAGAAACATGATGTGATGCAGTATTTGAATTCCCATGTAGTTTCCCCCCATTCTCTCCCCCCCCCCCCCCCCGCCCCCCGCCATCCCAAACTTATTAGTTGAATCAGTCTTTTCTGGACCATGATCTTACAGGGTGTTATAAAAATCTTCAAGTTCAATAACTCACTGTCAAAGGAAAATCTTCAGCAGTAGATCATTTGCTGAGAAGAGACTTAAATTCTAACTCTGAAACTTAAACCACCCTCTCTGATGATGTCAGAAATGCTAGAAAAATGTAAGAAAGTTTCATAACAGGTGAACAACAAAGCTGTAAATCTCAGCTCAAGCTGTCTGTTACAGATGCACTTTTTAAATAGCAGAAGAACCTGGACCAGATGAGGAAGTGTAATTCTTAGAATGAAGAAATCCCCAATTTGAGTCTTGAATTCTATGCCATCAAAAACTGATAAGAATGCCTGTTCCTACGAGCATCTACATTTCTTTGAAGATAGTTGTTCATATAAGGACTACAGAAACTTTTTTAATTGCATATTTTATTATGAGGGGAAAAGCATGTTGCATAAATTCAGGAACAGCTGTCTCGGGCACCCTCCTAGATGGCACTGCTAGAAAAAGGCTACTGTTCTCAGCTGTCTGCTTCTTCCTCTGATCTACTAACAGCATAGTTTGTTGTGGACAAAATTACACTGGCAGGTAGCATACAGCTAAATAGAAGTCACTTTTTTGATGGATACAGCTCTTTCAAAAAAGGAAAGCTGCACATGGCACAAACACAGCAAGTTGGTTAGGTTTGGCTCTTCTGGCGTGATTAACATGGTCAATTAAAAATGATTCACTCAGCAGAACTCATGTTACTATTTTTTTTGAGTCAGTTGCACAATATACATGTGAATGTGGGAAGAAATTGAGTGCCTATATTCAGAATGGGGTACTACATTGGTTATTGATTTCAGGAACCTAACTGTTTGAGACCCCATTTGCTGTATTCCTGTGTTGGCAACTAGTGTGTTTTCCAGCTTTGTGGGAAGAGGATAATGAAGCATAAAGTAATTCAGAGTGAGGGAAGCTGCCATAAAGAATTGATGGTATACCTTTCGGTGTTGTTTATGGATGCTTGTCATATGGCAAACAGAAAGCTAGAGTACTCTAGAATAAATGTTTTGATTTAATACTGTGTGTTTCCTGCTTTGGACTCTAGATTTTTCAGAATACCTCATTGTTAAAATACAAATATACATGCATGTGTATATTTATTCCAAGCTTCATGCTGTTCCTTTGCAAACTTTTCTCTAGCTTGCAAGTTGGCTGTGAACACTGTGCCCATGACTTATATCTTAATCAGAAAACTCTGCTTTATTTTTATTGATTTTCTTTAAATTTTATTTTTTAGGATTATCTTCCATCACAGCAAGATATTCTGCTGGCACGAAGACCTACAAAAGGGATTCATGAGTACAATTTTGAAATAAAAAATGTTCCTTTCAAAATGGTTGATGTAGGTGGCCAAAGGTCAGAACGGAAACGATGGTTTGAATGCTTCGACAGTGTCACATCAATACTCTTCCTTGTTTCCTCAAGTGAATTTGACCAAGTGCTTATGGAGGATCGGCAAACAAATCGCCTTACAGAGTCTCTGAACATTTTTGAAACAATAGTCAATAACCGGGTTTTCAGCAACGTCTCCATCATTCTCTTCTTAAATAAGACAGACTTGCTTGAGGAAAAAGTACAAAAAGTGAGCATCAAAGACTATTTTCCAGAGTTCGAAGGGGATCCCCACTGCTTAACAGATGTCCAAAAATTCCTAGTGGATTGTTTTCGTACCAAACGCCGGGACCAGCAGCAGAAGCCCCTCTACCACCACTTCACCACTGCTATTAACACAGAAAATATCCGGCTAGTTTTCCGTGATGTCAAGGATACTATCCTTCATGATAACCTCAAGCAGCTTATGCTACAGTGATGTGCAAAAAGACATTTTTATTTGAATAACTTTGTGTTGTTTTTAACTAGAAGTTTACAGCAGGAGTAGAGAAATCCAGATCCTGTCAGACTTCTTGATATCTGGCTAAAAGCTGCTGCTGAACACATTTTTGCCAACTTCTGCCGAAATTCAGGCTTAATCTCTTCCAGTGTAGCTTCAAGTTGACTCAAGTTGTTGTTTTATAGCAGACCTGTGTCTAAGTTACCTGTAAAGTGATTAAATTTGATATTTTAAGAACATGTACGCTAAAAAAAAAAAAAAAAAAAAAACCACACACCAAACTAGAAAACTCATTCCACTCTCAGAATCCTAATTCCAGACTTCGGTGAAATTGTTGCAATTGTTAGATTTTGGCAGTAATTAAAAAAAAAAAAAAAAGAAACTTTTCACATCTAATTTCATAAAGAAGACTGTGATTCCGTAGCTGACTTATGCTTTCTCAGGTCTTTTGTTGGTTAGAAATTCCATAAATCCCTTGCTGGAATCATCTGTTTGAAGCTAGGATACCTGGTGTAATGTACTTGCTATTTAAATATAAACTTTGCATAGGTTTTGATTAGGACATGATTTAAAAATACTTTGGGAACTTCAGACATATCTGGCAGGAAGTACTAATGCAGGCAAAAGTCTAATGACTAGGAATTAGTAAATGGCACATCACACTCTTTCACTCTATTGCATTTTTAAGTACTCTACATCTTAGAGCCATGACAAAGCACAGAGCACTATGATACAGTTCTCTTGAAATTCTGATGTGGGAAGAGGGAACAAGCTAAACTTGTATTTCTTATTTCCACTAACCAGATGTTACATGTAGGTACCTTACTTGTTCTTGAAGTGCTTTAATATATCACTGGGGTTTTTTTGTTTTGTTTTTGCTTTCTTTGTAACTTAATACAACGTGCCTATTCTTTATCAGTAAGCATTTGGTGATGGATAGAAGTACTTGCAAACCTAAGTGCCTCTTTGTGTTCTGTCCTCCTACAGTATTTTCAGTGGCCTTATGTGAGCATGTGTGTTCCCAGCAGAGGCCTTGTGTAGCTACCACCACTGAGATGAATGTTTTTGGAGAAAAAAAAAAGTCACAGCAGAATATGCTTCAAGTGACAAAATTCTCTCAGACTTTCCAGTTCGATCTAGAAATCCTAAGTGTACTTGAGCCAAATATGTTGCACAACATACTGTAGAGTACTGCTTGTGACTAATAATATTTTACCAAAAGTTCCATTGCAGTTTTTTTCCTCCTCTCCCCTTTTTAGGGCAGAAGGGCTTTAATCACTGTGTGACAAAAAATACTCTTTAAACAGATATACACCACACAGAGTACTACTAAGTAAGAGTAAGCTTACCAACTTGCATTTTAAAAAGTAGTGCTGCTACCAGGTTTGCTCCAGACTGAAGTTCCATTAGGCTGTTCTGCTTGCCATTTTGCTCCATGGAAATGGCCAATTCCTGTGGATGATGATGCTGGCCATATTTTCTTAAATGGGTTTTTATAATACATATGTGGCAAGGAGTGTGACATAATATTAAAACTGCTTTGAGCAGTATCTCTGCAAGTGTGATAATATTGCTAGAACATGGGAAAGCTGCCTGTTTTCTGAACTTAGCCTTTTATTTACTGTGATTGTAAGTTATATTAACATCTCTGTACCTCATTCTCCTTTCAGTAGAAGGGGAATAGTGTATGTGTACTTTAGTTAAGTGCTTTGAAATACCTTTGTTTTTTGATATTGTCCAATGCATAGTCAAAGGTTTTAAACGTTACTGCATGATTTGTGTGGTGAGGCGCTGTTTCTGGGAGGAAAGAATTCTGGAAAGAGCCTGGGAGAAGTCATAGTGCATAATCTTCTAAACATAAAGTCTGGGTGCAGCAAGGATGTCAGAGGGTTAGTATGATCTTCGGATGGGGATATTTCATGTAGATTTTACCTCCTTATTAGGCAAGGGTATGATTACTTTTGGTTTGATGTCTTCAGTTCCTGTATGAGCAATTGAAGAAGGATGACTGACTACAGATATCAAGAGATTAATGAGGATTTATAAAAGATTGGACAGCATGCCTGTAGTGGAGGTTAAAAAGTTCTCTTGTTTATTACTGCTTTGAAGAAAGATTACGGGTTGATTTGGTTGAGCTATAAATGTTAGGTCAGCAGGCAACAAACCTTTGTCTAATAGCCTCAAAAGTGTATGACAAAGTCCACTGTCTGGCACTTGAACAAATCCACACCCTTTTAGAGATGACAACTAACCGTTGGAACAAATCAGTGAGAGTAGTACTAGGCTATTTTCCTATTGCTGACGGTTGTTTGAACAAGTTCCTTATAAAGGAGACTGTCTGCTCTGTGTAAAATAAGAATTAATTCGGAGAGGGTTTGTTGTATGTGTTTGGCAGGATGGCAGACCAGTGATTAAAAAGAAGACTTGAGACTGGATATTGGATGATATGAAGATTATGAAGAATATGCCTATCTAAACAAATTTATTTATGTAAAATGCCATTTTTTTTTTTTACGTGAAGAGACCTGATAATTTGCTCAAGATCCTCAAAACTGATCTCATTCTAAGGATGTTGTCAGTATTCCCAAGGCGCTGGACATTCCTGACATGAGCTAAAGTCAATAATGTATTCAACCGGCTTTTCCCCAAACCAAGATCTCTGCCCCAAACCCTGTCCCCCCCCCAAAAAAAAAAATTAAAAGAAAACACAAAAACCTGTTTTTAATAAGTGCAGGTTGCTTTCCCTGTGAATGCTGGGGCCTGCAGCTAGCAAGGTGGAACCAGCAGCTGTGGGTCAATTGTGACAAAGTAGGTCCTGGTACGTAAGTACTTGAATCTCAGGCAGAAATGAATGAGTTCAATGAAATCACTGAGTCCAATCACTTGTCCACTCCCACTTCTTTAAAAGGATGAGGGAACTAACCTTGATGTAGCTGTTTACAGGGCTCTTCTGTTAACAATATCCTGGCTAAACAAGCTGAAGCAACATTGGGCCTTCCACCTTCAAACTTACTGCTTGTCAGCTACCTTGAAAAGGGGCGCATCATGTACTGTTGTCGTTATAGATTTGTTTCTAGATATTATTCCTTTATGGCAGAATATAATTTTGCTACAAGAGGTGAAGACTTTGACGTTGTTGAACAGACTCATTTATTTACTTCAGGATACAAATCAGTTGTAACTAGTTGGTAAGTGTGAAGCTTGTTAGCGTAAACCAGACTGCGGTGCAAGGTCAGGATATCTAGTAAAGATGGAAGAGCCAGAAGATTCCCAAAACTTTTAGTTTAAAACTAAAACTAGAGAACAGGGGACAGAAGCTTATTAAAAAGATCACTGGTGAATGACTGTATCAAGATTTACCGCTGTCTTGTACAGTCTGCCTGTACTTGAAGGTGAAATAAGTGTTTTAGCAAATGTTTTTCTGCTGCAGTATGTTAAACTTAGTTGTTTGACATCAGAAAACTGTGCCTGTTCAAAAGGGCTTAATTTTTTTTTTTTTTTTTTTTTTTGGTCTGTTGTATGTGGGAGCTTAAGCCATCAGTTATGTAAAACTTAAGCTTTCTTTTAGACTACATGCTCCTTTTTTTTTTTTTTTTTTTTAAAAAATAATAATAACAGCAGGTGGTTCATTGCTCTCAAAGGCTGTATATTTACACTTGTTTGTCTAGTAGCGGCTTTGAGTTTTGCCCCTCAGAGTGATTGCAGGGAGTTGCCTGGCCGAGGGGTCGTTCCAAGCTTCGTGACACTTGGCCACTAGTATTAGTGATGAGTTTCAGGTCGCTTGCTCAAACTGCATCTGATCAGCGTTTTCTATTGCGCCACAGATTTGTCTGAGGTTTCTTTTTATTTTTTTATTTTTAATTTAAAAACAGGAACACAGTACTAAGGGAGGTTATGGTCTCGTGTTTAGGAGTACTGAAAGACTGAGAATCATGCGTGTTTAACGTGCATTGCTGGTTGAAGACTTCTCTAGGCATTTCTCTTTAACGGTGATTGCTGAAGATTCATTTTCCAACAATAACATTTCCTGTTTCAAAATGATCAGAAGGTTTCATGCCATACTGAGTTGTTCACAAGTCAGCTTTACAGGTTTTGCTTATTTGATGGTACCATTAACATATCTTGTATGTTTTTTTTAATTACACAACATTGCAATACAGTGCCATTTTGAAATTTCTTTGCATTGTACTTGAAAATAAATTGAATTGCAGACTATTTAAAACCGCTTTCCTGCGCTTTCAGTAGCAGTGAGAGCTTACCTTATGTGAAGCCTTTATGTAAAAATATATTTTGTAACAACCTCATAGATCTTTAACAAAACCAAGATTTGTATTAGCTTTGTATAAATGTTTGTGGCTTACAATTTTATATGTTTAACTTTTTATAAACTTTCCAGGGACTACTTTTTATTGTAAATTTTTTTTCCTTGCTTTAGTTTAAGATTGGCAATAAATTATTTCTAAAGGAGGTTGTAGAAGGAAAATCATCACTTCCTTTTTATAAAATGGTTAAATTGATTTAATAGTTTAAAGCCTCTTACATTTGCTTGTACATTGCTCTGTACATACTCTGCAAAACTGTTGCCTTTCAGCTATTAATATTTGCCTTATGTACAAAAATTACTGACGATGAATAAACATATACAGTCTCATTGGTATTATGAAATTATTTTTCAAATTAATATTTAAATACATGAAGGAAGTCAGCTAACTTTTTTGTTGGTTTGCTAAAGCTACATTTTGTTTTAAACAAAATATATGTAAGAAAACTCAGGCCACTGGTCTCAAGCAAGCTCCATGCTAAAAGGTCTCATGGAGATTCTTATGTTCACCCTGATTTGTTTTGATTTTGTTTCTTCCAGTTGAGAGGCAAAGTGAAATTGCTGAAGTTGCGTTTGAAGTTGCAGTTTAGTCCTCAATATTTAAAATATTGATGGCACTTCTGTTTGTATTCTGGCATAAGTGGCAAACCTTTGTATAAATTATGCATCTCAGTATTGCAGAACTGGATTTTATGTAGCTGTACTCTGAGTAAGCCAGCTTCTGCTTCCTCTAGAAATGGATCACAGGCTGTTTTGCAGCTAACTGCAACATGAAGTAATGTTTTGCAGAAAAACATTGATTTCTCCTTGCTAGTTCTTATAGGCTTGAGATGCATGCTTTATTTTCGAGAATGAGACTCAAATTTACTTTGCATGTTGTGGGCCCTTAATTTCTGAAAATAGTATATGTAGTAATGCTTATTTGCATAGCTAATTCTCAATACTTGTGATAATCCTAATAGATAAACTGTAAAAATCTCAGGCTAAACTAATCTTTGTAGAGCAACAGGAACTTACATTCACTGTCTCACTCTGCATTGTGAAGAGCTGACTTTAGTATGGAAAAGGAGACAGCTCACTGAAATTATGAGTTAACTTGTCAAATGGCCTGAAGCTTTTCTCTAGTTTGCAATACAGTTTTAATTTTGGGTCTTGCATGTTCTGAATAGAGTTGTTCTGGAAGGATTTTATCATTTGACCTTTTTTCCCCACACTGAAAGAAGAATTGCATTAAATGAACACCATTACTGATGTAGCTCTGACTTAGGAAACCAAAACTGAGTTTTTTTAAAAACTTTTTTTTCTTTTAAGGATCTGACTTTCCCAAGATGCAGTCAGCCACCTGAGGAATAAAAATGGACAACATCTGTGACTCATAATAGGAAACCATCTTGTTAAGCCCAGTGTGACAAGGCTCATCTAGACTTCTTGCTAAGATCATCTTAAATAAGGCTGCCTGTAAGAACAGCTTTTCTTTCTTGTGTGGGAGGGCCTCAGCCTGAGGCTGTCTTTGAGACATTTTGGTCACATAAAATTACCTTTTTTTTTTTTTTTTTTTTTTTTTTTTTATGAAATAAGTATGCCCTCTGTGTTCTCAGATAAGATCTGGCACATCCTAGTAATGTGCTAGGCTGGAAGAGGTTGGGGAGAGCCAAAGAAGGTGCAGGGAAGAATTGTGTTACTGGATTAACGTGAGCAATTGAAAGTTTCTTCACTTTCATAAAACTCTTTAACAAAATACCAAATGGCACGTACTACCAAGTGTAGGTTGGGTTTTCGAGCCTCTTCCTTCCTGTTAAAGTAATCCAGTGGTTGCACAATAACCGACATCAGGGACCGAGAGGTGAGCGAAGCTGTGCGGAGAAGGGAGCCAGCGGGCCGCCGGCCCCAGGGCCTCGCTCCCGGAGGAGAGGGGGCTCCGCTGGTCGGATCCGCCGGGGGGCAGAGCGGCTCGGGGGCGGCGTGGGAGTGGGACAGGAGTCTGCTCTGGCACAGGCCCTGCTGGGTTTTCATCCCTGAAACTGGTAATGGCATCAGGTTACTTTTGGCCAGTCCATCTAATGCACGGCTTTAGTTGCGTTTTCCGTACAAGCTGAGATGTTTTTGATGTGTTAAATGTGGATTGCTAAATGAAATTAATAAGAAGGGAGCACATAGGTGGAGTCCTAAAAGGTTCTGCAATAGTGTTTTATTTTTGCCTTATTTTAGGTAGCATTGGATTCCTCCTAATTTCTCTACTTCCTTTTGTTGTGTTTTTATGCACACTTAAAAATGAGAGGCAGAGCTTTTGTTTCTGCTAGAGTGCAATTCCCAAGAGGAGCAGTTTTCTGGACTGCCGTAGTTGCGATTCTTGTTCGCTGTTGCTCCTCAAGCTCCTGCAAGATCATGCAGCCAGTGCCACATGCTGTAACCAAGCGGCAGATGACTCAGAATACAAGCTCAGCTGAGGACAGGAGCAGCGGTCCCGCGCACGCAGTCGGATGCAGTTACGGCCAGCCCACGGTGACTGATCACGCGGCAGAGGAAGTGGAGCAACTTGATTTATAGCTGAGTGCCAGATCTAACAAACCCAAATTTGATGTAGGCTATTGCAAGCGGAGCTCTGCTTCAGTGCAGCTTCCAGCTGCTGGTGACTTTGTGCAAAGGTTAAAATTTCAAGTCTCTGTCCTCTCAATTACTGGCTGTAGCCAGCAAGGTCTCTGCATTTGCTGTTTCACAGGCAGGAAGAGCATTGGAAAATAAGGCTGGAACACATTTCTTAGCATGCCTAATAGATGGAAAAAAAAATCTCTCTTCTGTGGCTGGATAGTTCAAAACTTCATCTAGTACAACTTAAGTATGGTGATGCTGAGCAGCACAGACTGGTTTTGACTAATTTAGGACTTAGAAGGCAAGGAGGAAGTACAAGTATGTATCTAGCAGTATTGCATGTGAGTTTTCCCCTCTCCCTATTCCACTGTGTGCTATAACAGATCCTGTTTCTTGCAAGTGTGGAAGGTGATCACTGTCTTCCCAGGCCTCTTCCCATTGATAGATAGCAATGCTTACAGCCAAAATCCCTGCTTAATTTCTGTTTCTTTCTCTCTCCTGTCCAGTGCCCAGCCAATCCTATGTCTTAAATTCGCGTTACGTGCTCTGTGCTGTGTTCTCCATCTTAAATCGCCTGCAGCCTGAAAGACGGTCAACTTTTCTTACATAAAAGTAAGCACCCATTTTTCAGATTCAAAAGGGAAGTGGGTAGCAGGAAAAAAAAGCAGTGGATACCATACATTTTTAACTCTGAAACTCCCCCACGTAGACTTATGCACTGATTAAATGACTGCTTTTATATCGAACCTGGGCCGTGCAAATGGTGTTTGTGAAATGACATCAACTTTGAATAATTTATCTCCAGCAGTTCACCACATCAGGCTGTTATGCCGGGAGCACTTCCACAACTAACGTGTGTGATGATCAGCTCTGACACGTAGCTCAGTGCTCTGAGCACTCGCAGGCTTTGGTTTGGAGGTGGTGGTGTAAGTTTTTGTGAAAAGAGAAGGTAAAATCTTTAAATGATACAGATCTTACATGTTGCAGCCCAGGCATAAAATTTAGCACTTTTTCCATGTGAGTTTGATTCTCTTACATTAATCCAAAATCTAATCTAGGGAATGGCTATGAGCTTGTGGCCGTTTCCTGGTGTAGCCTCTGTTTTCCCTGAAGAAAAAGGAACCAAAAAAACCCAAAAATCTTTAATGGAAGACAACAATTTCCAAGAGTTAATATTAGGATTTTTGCAGGGGATTTTGTTGAGCAAGCTGGCAGCAGTAAGAACCTTGTTACATCATGTCTGGCATTTGTTAAAAATTGTCTAGAATTAAGGGGGAAACTTCCTCTTTTGCTCGTACAGATGAACCAAGCAGACTGTCCTTCCCCTCTCTCCCCTCCCCTCCTCTTCCCCGCTTACAAAACCCCAGGAGAAAAAGGGATGTGATTCAGCCGGCGCAGAGCGAAGCGCCTGCGTCAGGTCTGCGCCCATCAGGTGGCTGCAGGCTGGCCGAGAGCCCCGCTGTGCACGGGAAGTGCGTAAAGTGATGCTGCGGCCTGATTAGGGTGCTCGTGCTTGGAACAGCAGGCGTAAATCTGTGATTTTTAAGTTAGGACCTTTTAAAACCGCAGCCAAAAAAAGCTCAGAAATTCTGGTTCTATAAACCGCGTTGCTCCACGAGACTGGCTCAGACGGGAAAGGGAGCGCCATCCTGCAATGGCTTTTAGAGTTTCTCGGCCAAAGAAATACCAGTTCTCCTTCCTTCTCTTCTGCTGCCTATAGTTTTCTGTGGGTTGCATTAACGTTTTGTGCCTGCAGTAGGAAATTTGTCTGCTGCTCCCTCTCTCACCTCTGCGATAGTCAGGGAGAAATACCACTAAATACTTTCTTCAGGATGTGGCGAAGTCCTCAGACCCCCTCATTTCAAGTGAAATATTGCTGTGCATCGCATTTGCTGGCGATAGATCAGCGTGCAGTAATCTCAGCCGGCTTTTCTGAGTGGCTGCCGCTGAACGTTGTAAATGCTCGAGTGTCCGCAGCAATCACCACGGATGTTTCTTTGTCACGTTAAAGCACTAATTGACACTGCTGCAAGACTTCTTCCCGCGTGAGGGAGAGCTTGCTTGGATAAATACAGAGAGAGCGCTTAGAAATTTGATGCGGAAATTAATTACCAAAAGTAGCTCCTCCTCAGGAGGCCGGCAAGCTGTATTCCCCGCTCTCCGCCGAAGCGGGGATGGCGGATGCGCGCAGCTGGAGGACGGCCAGCTCTCCGGCCGGAGCCGGGCTTCTCCGTGTCGGCCCCGGGCCCCGTCCCCTTTGCTCGCCGCAAGACCGACGCGTGTGATCCGTGCCCGAGGCAGGAGAGCGCAGGAGGACAGCGGGGTCCAGCACCTTTGCTTGCCGCCGCGGCTGCTTCCAGCGGCGGAGGCCGGTCCCTCGCTCCGGGACGAGCCGCTCTCCGGCCTTGCGGTCCCTAGGGAGAAAAAAAGCACCGGATCGGCTCAGCCGGCACGGGTGTCCCAGGCGGGGCAGGGAGGACCAGAAGCGACTTCGCCACCAAACTTCCAGACGCCTTAGGTGAAACGAGGTGACATCCCCCTCCACCTCTGTGCCTTATCTCCTGGTAAAGGCAACGTTGTACCTAGGTCCTGTAGAGCGCTTTGAGATCCCCGGAGGAAAGGAAAGGCCTGTTCCATCCTCTTGCTGAGGATTATTTTCAAGGCGGGTCCTCCACTACCTCTTCGCGGCAGGGTTTCACAGGTCTCATCTCCACGGTTGCTTTTGTAACAGTCACGTGCCTTTGCGAATAGATGGCTCCAGATCTTGGCGATGGTATGGGAAATGCCCACGTTTTACAGCTCCTTAGAAGCGAAAAAAGCCCCCAACAACAACAAGCCCCCCAAAACAACAGGAAAAAGAAAACTCATTTAAATTCATGTTTCCTGAGCTGGAGCTCTTTGGATCACATCTTTCTGTGTCGTGGGCTATTTCCCCCCACACACACCTTCCCGTCAGACAGGATTTCAGTTTGTGCAGACACGGCAAGCCTAAATGTCACTCTGTCTCACGCAGCAAACCCAGACCGCCTGAGAAGAGCTCTTAACGTGATGCCTGTGGAAAATAGGCTACAGCTGAAAATACCGAGAAAAGCGGCGTATCGGTAACGCGCAGCTACTTTGTTTGACAGGGACAGCAAGATCGCAAGATAATTTGCTGCTCGCAATTCTGGTCGAAGAAAAGCCCAGTAACGTTCGAAGCAGGGCTGCTGGCTGTGAGCGACGGTGCAATGCCGGTGTCGTGCCGCGCGCCGTCCCTGGAAGCGATGAGGGCAGAGAGGATCGGGAGCGCCAGAAAAACGTGAAACCTCTCTGCTTGCTTCTGCCAGAACCATCCGATCTGAGCACCCGGCTGGATTCCAGGAGCGTCTGAACGCTAAGTATAGCCACCGTGCTAGCTCAGCGGCTTTGGGTAAAGCAGATAGCGTCCTGCTTCGGGACAGCCTCGCTGCAGGAACCGTCCCATGGAAAGGGGAGGCGTGCAATTAAACCCCTATCGCCCCGCCTGCCAGCGCGCCTTGCGAATCCTGGGATCCCTGGCTTTTAACTCGTCTGATTTACTGTCTCTTTGAAACGTTGGAGACGATGATAAAAACGTCAGGAAAAAAAAATAGAGCAGCAGTGTATGTATTTTAGAACCACAAGCAAAACTCTCCCTCTAGCTGAACACAGTATCTCCCAGCAAGCCCTACTAATGTTTGTAAAAGCTTTTAACACAAGAAACATCAAATTAGTTTTAAATATTAGCACTATGTTTGTTTTCTGTAAAAGCACCAAAGAACTGTCATGTATGTTGAGGAAATGCCACTTCTGGCAGCGGAAGAGGGAGGACACACCTGTAAGAACCGGTAAACCCAGGAATACCTTATGCTCTAGTGTTTTGCAGGAAAAAATCTCTCCCGATTGTGTGCACGTAGGCAGGCGGGACGCTGCAGCCTTCGAGCTCCGAGAGCGAGAGAGTGCCTAGCCCGACGCTACGCTGCTTTTCCCGCTGTTTTTGCAAGTTCTGCACAAGTTCTACTGCAGCACCTCTCGGAGGGCACAGCCGCAGGTCTCAGCGTACTGCCTTAAAGGAACTGAAATGAAAGGAAACGACATCTGAGTTTTAGCGCCTTGCGTGCTACCCTGCCTGCAGCCAGCGCCGGCTCCGGCGCGCGCGGTGACTCGAGAGCCAGATTTTGCACAGAAGTAGCTGAAGGATGCAAATCGGAGTAAGCGGAGAACTGGTCTTAAGCCAGCATCTGTCGCACTAATTTCACGATGTCGGTAATAAACGTTGGGGTGCTGCACATGGGTGAGCTCCGGCGAAGAGCCCCGAGGAGCTGCAGGGGAGGGAGGATCGGCCGCCTTCTGCATACGGACACGTTTCTGCTGACCGGACGCTCTGAATCTTATTTTCGAAATAAGTGGAGTGCCTTGTAGACCGAAGGAGCACGTCTGCCTCCCGTAACGTAGGTAGCAACGTAGGTAGGGAGCTGCGAAGGGCGCCCGGCACGTCAACCGTAGCCCTCAAGTCGCAGCGTTAGACCACGCTGTCCCTCCGCCGCAGGAACCCGCCACGAGCTTTGGAAAGTTCACACCTCCTCTCGGGCCTTCGTGAGAAACGGGGGGTTTCCTGCAGACGCTGAAATTGCCCTGACTAGCGCGGCTTGTCCAAAGTCGGATTTTTCACTAATCAAAACCGATCGCTGATCAAAACGCTTGGGACAAAGACGTCCGCAAACGGCGCGGTTGCAGAGCCTGCCGCGACGGAGACCTCCTCCTCCTCCTCCTCCTCCTTCTCCTCCTCCTCCTCCTCCTCCTCCTCCGGCCGCGGCCGCGGCTCCCGCTCGGAGCCCGCCTTCCCCAGCGTCGCCGCCGCCGCGACTAGCTCTCGGCGGCTCTCGCCGCTGGCTCCCAGCCCCGGCGGAGCGGAGCCCGCGGGACGCTGCCGTCCCCGGAGGCCGCGGCGGCCGGCACGGCTCCCCAGGGCGGGGAGAGCAAAGGAGTGGGAAAAGGCGGATTTCCCAGGACCAAAATACTCGCTTTTGTCCTTCGGGTAGTTCACGCGAGGATACCGCAGTTCCTAGTTTAATAAAAGGTAGTAATACGTGCAGCACCTGGACTGGTGATGGTAAATCACCAAGTGTTTGCGTTATGTGGTGTTTTCTTGGTAGCTTTCACAACTTTTAAATTAACTGCACTTAATAAAATATGCTGATTCTCCTCTCTCACACACATTTTAATGGAATAATTACAATCCTGCTGTAAATACGTTCTGGGAAAGAAAACAAGTCAACAACAAATGCAACGTGCCAAATCCCAGTGCTCCTGTTTGCCTCTTGCTTGATCAGCTGGCTTGGAGACGGGCTGCGCCTCCTTCCCGAGCCAAAGGCATAATCACGGCTGCGGGTCGTGGTTTTGTCCTGTTTTGACATACTTCTTTGCGCTGCCGGTTGTGTTTGTGTTTTTAGCCTAACATATTGCATCGCTTTGAATGCGATGGCAATAGGCGATAGCCTTACTTTGTGGAAATAAAAATATACCCAGTGTTACAATAATTATCGCAAACATTGTCTGTATTGCTATTTTGAGGTGCATAATTTTGGACCACAATAATGTTGTCATCTATTTATTAATTAAGATAGTAAGTATTAGCGAAACGAAATATTGGAATTGCATGGGAATTGTAAAAGGTTACATGTATACTTGTGACAGATTATAAATGGCACATTGCAGAAAGTGCATGTGTTTTCTTCCTGAGAAATTGGTCAAAATTTGAAATTCATTAAAAAATGAAATAAATGAATACTGCAGTTCTGGGGAAAAGCTGTTATGTGAGTTGGTTGACTTAACTGCCTATAAGATACTCAATAATCTCGTGTCATTTTGGATTCTCGCATAGGTTTGTTCGGGGACTTGGAAGTTAGCACAGAAGATGATGTGAAATGCTTGAAGCACTACTGGGAAGCCCTCGACGATGGTCTGACCGTAAGAGTTCTGCAGCCTGTTCCTGTTTCACATACAGCGCGTATTTGCCGAGTAAATGAAGGTACTTGCAACCTACAGACTCAGGCGGGTACGTAATGAAGACAAAAGGGGCAGATTAGAAACTGACTGATGGCAGAAATACTGGACTGCAGGAAAACAAGACTCTAAATTTCCTGGGACGCTGTTAAGTATCGCTGATGGACGGAGAACTTCGGATTCCTCGTTAGCGGTTCGTCAGAACGGAGGTGTCCGATGAAAGACTGTTCCCAGGATCTTGTGCAGAGGAGCGTGGACGTGAGCACGGTTCAAAGCTCAGCTTCTCCCAGGTCCGAATCCCAGCTCCTGCAGCTGATTAGATTCTCTAATTTTCATTCATGTGAGTAGATCTTAGCAGCGGGGCCCCTCACAGTCTAAGAGCGGCGGCATCATGCTTCAAGAAGCAGCTGAAACATTCTGTTGTATTTATAAAATCTGTGCTCTGTGGGGCATTAGAGTCCAGTGAAACTAGTTAAACTTCCTAAATTAATAAAGAGGTCAGATAGGTGCTTTGCCTTCTGCTGAATATTATTTAACATTTATGTGCTAGCTTCGACAATAAAGATCAAACTCTTGTCAAGCTTGTTTAAGTTAAGACAAATTTTCCTTGGATACAGTAACAAAATATACTATTTGGTCACTCAGGATGGTGGTTTTTTGCTATGTGGTCTACAGGAATTTTGTTGAGCCCACTTAATATCCATAGGCCTAGGAAGACTTTTCTCTGCTTGTGGTCAACAATATATTCAAGCATCTGAATCTATTATTGCCCTTTCTGCTTCTGTAAAGTAATAAATATTTCAAGAATCTGTAAATTGAGGCTTGTTTGTCTGGAGGCCCAAATCTGCAAAAAAAATTTACACTTGAAAATCTCTGCTTGGGATGTTATTGTGTCTGAACGCTCAGACTGGCCAGCTCAGCAATGTACACTTCCTCATATGCAAAAATAATTTTATGTGTTCATAGTTTTTCTTTGTGCTTCTCAATTTGTCTCTTGAAAAGAGCCTTTTCACTGGTGGAACCTTTTTTTTTTTTTTTTTTTTTTTTTTTTTTTTTGAGGACCTCTGGAAATATCCGAAGAAGGAAAAACCCAGAGATGCTTCCCATATTGTGGGAATAACCATAACCATGACTGACCTTTATCGTTGCGAGCCTTGGAATTTCATCTCTGGACAAGCTTCTTTGACAAAAGGTGTTTCTGTTTTACAGTGCAGCTTTGTAAGCGGCAAAAAATAAAATGACTTTCAAGATACCAACAATCAGCTGAATAACAGGAAAAAAAGGTGCCAGCTGGTGGCCGTTGCTGAAGTGCGGGGAGGAAGGTGAGTGGGCTACGCGGCGTACAGCTGCGGGTTTTATCGCGACGTGATTTTTGGATGACTGATGTATTTCTAAGTCGTTAAGCTCTGGGTGATTTTAGAAAGGCAGGAGCAGGTCTCTGTGCTGCTCGGGCACCTTTTTCTTCACCAGTTTTCCCAAGCAGATGAAATCGGGGGCTGGAATTCCCAACATGGGAATTGCTTTGCTCATTGGGGAGGGGGGGAAAAAAAAGTGGATTGGTTGTTTTTTACATACAGAAAATCCTCGTTACCCGTCGACGGATGGATCTAAGTCTTTGCTGTCAACCGCAAGCAAAGCGCGTGGGGATGTTACGCCGCTGGGGAGGGAGAGCCGGGCGCTGGGGACTCCTCCGCGTCCAGCCCGCCGGCCTCGGCTGGTGTTCGCCGAAGCTGCCGGGCGCCGGACTGGCCTGGAAACTGGAAACTGGAAACTGGAAACTGGAAACTCCGCGCGCCGGGGCTGCGTGGCGACGGGCGAGTGGGCCCGCGGCTGTGCGGGTGCGCGCCCGCGGCTTCGGGCGTTCCTGGGAAACGCAGGGGGTTTAAGGGAAAAAAAAAAAGAAAAAAGAAAGAAACGTGGATTTTTTTTTTTTTTTTAGGGTAAAAAAGGGCAGGAGAAGGAGGCAGCGAGCGGAGCAGCACTAGCGGGAGCGCGGCGCCATCCGCGGCGGGCGGCGGCAGGGGGCGCCCGCGGGCCGCGCAGCGCGGCTCCGCTCGGCTCGGCTCGGCTCGGCACGGCTCGGCTCGCTCCTGCCCGGCTCAGTACGGCCCAGCTTTGCTTGGCTCGGCCCGGGTCTGCCCCGCTGGCCTGGCTCCGCTCAGCCTAGCTTGGGTCTACTCGGCTCGGCTCAGCTCGGCTCTGCCCCGCTGGCCTGGCTCGGCTCGGCTCAGCTCGGCTCTGCCCCGCTGGCCTGGCTCGGCTCGGCTCGGCTCGGCCCCGGCTCGGCTCTGCTGGGCTCAGCTCAGCGCAGCTTGTCGAGGAGGCGCCGGCCGCCCTCGCCCCGCGCGCCCGCCCGCGTTTCGGCCGCCGCGGCCCGTGGCCCCGCTCGCTTTCTTGTCGCTCTTTTCTTTTTTCTGGTCTTCCTGCAGCCTTGCGAAGGTGCAGACTGGCGGAGCACCGAAGCTCAGGGTTTCCAAAGGAAACCGCGGTCTGCGGCGCGCAAAGAGGTGTCAGCGCTGCGCCGCGGTCGGTGCCGAGCGCGTCTGTGCGTGGCGGGGCGGGAGCCCCTCGCTCAGCAGGGCGAAGCGTGTCCGAAAAGCGCGTAGCACGCCCGGAAAAGCTCCCGCTTTTGGAGAGCTGCTCCCCAGCGTTCCCAGTGGGCTATTCCCAGGCGTACCGGGCGATGAAGGTCAGGCGGGGCGTGGAAACCTCCGCGCCGCTATCGCCTCTTCCGCGGGTCTCTGCCCTGCTGACGCCGCCCGCGTCCTGGGCTCGTCTTCAAACGCTCTGGCCCGTGGCAGAGCTCGGGGTCTGAGACGCCATACGCAGCTGCAGAAGACCGCGCTTTTAATTCCTTATTTTTGGCAAGGTGCTGATGGCAGGAGCGCAGGAGAGCGTCGGCGTTTCTGGGCGAACGCAGCAGCTACCCCCAAACGGCTGTTTTTCCGGGCGCGAGGCCGGTCGCGCTTAAGAGTTTGCCCGAAGACGAGGAAAGTTTCTTTTCCTAGTTCCCGATCTTTCGGAAAGCAGCTTCGCAGATTTAATTGGTGCGTCGTGTGACGGGTTCAATTTCCTGTGGCAGGGAGTTAATTGCCGCTCCCAGGATTTGGTTGGGCTCCCTTTCTCCCTTACGTGGCGGGATGCTTCCTCCTCCTCCTCCCGGCCGGCGGCCCCCGATGCGGCTGAGGGGAGAGAGTTCCCGCCGCGTGCAATTTTCGGGATTAATTTTTGCTCTCCGCTCCCTTGCTGACTCCTGCCCGCTGGCAGCAATTAACCTGCTGTAAAGTTGATGAGTTACCTGCTCTTCTGGCAATGAAAAGCGTGCGTACCAAAGTGCGTGTATCTATATATTTTTAAGTACGGTTTTGAAGTAGCCACTTAAAAATACATTCTGATATTTATATCAGTTATTTCCTCACCTATTAAAAGGGGAATTTGACATAAATCTGCAGCTCGTGGCTGGTTAGCTGACCAGTTTGGCCCACTCTTGTGCACCGAAGGTGGCGAGGAGAAGTCCAGCCTGGAGGCCTGGCTGCAGGACTGGGGTCTAGGCCTTGAGAAGTGCAGTCCGGGAAACGCTTTTAAATACACGTGTAAATTCAGACGCAAGCCCACGTCCCTGTGCCCTGGGCAGGACCAGAGAAACGGGTGTCATCTCGGGGTTTTGGAAGAGCCACGCCGCTCCCCGTGTTCGGTTCAGCCCTGCTTTCCTCATGGTTTTGAAGTTAGGTATGTGTTTGAAAAGAAAAAAGGAAAAACCCACTGTGGTTGCAATTTTTGTCTCAATATTGTGCAAAATACAATGAATAAAAAGCTTGGGAGGTGTCAAGATACCACTGCAGATCTGGAAAGGGCAGGGGTATCTCAATGAAAATATTTTACCGGTTAAAGTTGGAATGTATTTTTGCACTTAAGTGCTCGGGCCATCGGTTGCCCGGGGGTTTGCTCTGGCTGGGGCTCGGGGCGGGGGGGACCCCAGGTTCTCCTGATTGCAATATTGAAAGAAGCTGTGAAGGGCTCTGACCTCCTCACCGGCAGAGGCAGAAGAAAAATAGCCAGGAAAAGGGAGAAGAAACAGGAAAAACCCTTCTGTTTTGGTCTGCACCCCGTTCCTCTCCAGGTACGGTTCATGTGTCGGGGCCGGCGGCGGGTGAAGTCGAAAAAGGCGTTCGCGGCATCCCTGAAAGCTGAGACAAACAGGCAGCGAAGGGAGCTGTCGTCCTGTTGGCCTTCTCCTCGTAACGCCTGCGTGTAATTAGTGTTTTTGGTTATGCTTGTGGCTCCCGGGACAAAGCGGTGACTTGGGGGCCGAGGCAGAGCTGCTCGCGCCGGCCAAGCCGCTTGCGAGCGACGTTTTACCACAAATAGTTGAGCTTGACAACTGCCGCGGGAAAGGGGGGGGGGGTTATCCTGGATTTATTAGGTGACTTACTGCAGTTTGCAAAAAAAAAAAAAAAAAAAAAAAAGTGCTAGCACAGCCCTAAATTTGCATCTCCTGCAAGTAAAAGTCTTAATTAATGAAATTGGAGAGGGGAGAACAGTCCGTATTCTTCTGCCAGGAACCCCAGAGGTCACCTGGATCCGCAGGAGGCACACGCGTTTCGGCTGAAAATAGGGGTTTTCCAATTGGTTGCATCTCTGAACGCCCGGGAGCCTTTCCCAGGCCTCCCGCAGCCACGCTACGCTAGAGGGAACTATTCCCTCTCCAGCCAGGAGCTGAACGCAGCCCAGACCTGCGATCTTCAGTTTCTTTAGGTCTGCACTTAAAGGTGAAGGTCTCTCAGTGGTGCCCGGCCACGGTGGATATTCTGTGCAGAACTTCACTAACCGACAGGAGAACACTTGTTGTCAACGTGGTGTTTCAGTAAAAACGCGGGGTTCTGTCTCTGGATGCTAGTAAGCTGACGTAAGTGCAAAATAATTACCCTGGAAAATAATGTATTCTTTAGGTCAGTCTTTGAACAAAGCCAAAAGTTAAAGGAAAGCGTTTCTAAAGTGGTGCTCTGAGAAATCATAAAGATGATCTTTAAAGAGGGAGAAAAATTGCTTTTTGTCCTTGCATCGTTGTAAAAATTCAGGTCATGTTTACTATGGGCAGCTGGAAAATGATGATCTCAGATACTAACAAGGAACATCTGAAAGGAATCATTAAAACACTTGTGCTGTTTTGTAAGCACCTACTTAACTTTTTTTTTGCAAAAATAGTTTAGCTATTTTTAAAGATTCATTGTCCTTTAAGTGTGCGACTCTAGCTAGTCTGAAGTGAGTGAGAAAGAACATGAGGTTGCTCTTCCTTTTCATTTCAAAGGGAAAAAATATTTAAAAAGAAGCCCTCCCCCTAGAACCCTATATAGCCTCCTTTCTGCCTTGGAAAGGATAGAGACCTGTGAGGTTTGAGGTCTTTTTTTATTTCTTTTGGTCCTTCTGCAAGCTGCCCTTATGCCTTCCTTTCCATTTGGCTGGCATTGGCCTCAGTGGAGAAATACCACAGCTTGCAGAAGCAAGGATTTATTTTGCATTGTCCTCTTATTTACTGGTACAAAGTAGATATACAATGTTACTAATTTTTTTTAAAAAGGGTTTTTTTTATCCTATTTTGTTCTGGTATTAGTGCTTCCATATTAGGGTAACAGAGAATTGGTCCCAGGAGGTCATGAGCAATTAACTGAAACCAGGTGGGAAAAATTACTCACAAATTGTTTGTGTGCAGGGAGACATCAGATAGTGTTATGGCTTTATGTGCTTTTACTTAGGTGAACAGTGTGGAGTCTTTGTAATGCTGGTTTTCTTGTTTTCCAAGGAAGCTGTTGCAAATAATGTTTGCTCAGTGCTGTAATTGAGCCAGAGTCAAATTTGGAGGCAGATTAGCTTCCTGGGAATTTGGTATTTGCATTAAGTCTGGTGTGCTTGCATGTGTGATCACCTCTGTTCTAGGGCTTTTGCAACTGGAATGAAAACAAGCTGCAATTAATATGTATCGTTGGCATGATGTTTCCTTCAACAAGTAGTTAATTTGCAGATCTCATATATGCGCTAAGTTGGTATTTGGAACTAAGTAGTATCGCCCCTCGCAGGGCTCTGTGATGCCGGGGTCACAGATGAAGGGACGGACGTGTTCCAGCTGGTGTAAGAAGTAAGGTTTTGAGGAAGAGAAAAATACCATTTAGTGTGAGCATTTGCTGCTATTTATTAGTAGTTTGATTTCTGATATGTGAGCTGCCTGGCCTGGCCTGGAGGGAGCACGCTGCAATTCAGAGACGATAAAATAATTACGGGACTGCTGGCTTCTTGAAGACGTGAAGATAAAGTTCCCAAGCACCAGCCATTCAGCTGCCACTCGGGAGAGGGAAAAGGTTGGTTATAATCAGGCCTCGGGGTCGGCACTAAGCGATCCGCCAGCTTCCAAGCCAGTGTTGTAAAAGAAGGTGGGATGGTCCAATCCGCAGGGTAAGCACGGCGGAGCCTGCGGGAACACCCCGGGACAGCCTGGACAGAGCCTTTCCCCGGGGGAGAAGGAAAGAAGTACGTTCGTTTTCTTAAAAGGAAAAAAAGGAGGAAAAAACGAGAAAAAAAAAAAAAGAGAAAGTTTATTGCAAAACTCAGTGTTTTCATCATGTTTCCAGAGTCCGCTGGGTACATTACAAACAGACCGGTGAATCCCGCTTTGAACGCGTCGAAGCCTGCCTGCGGGTCTCTGAGCCCGCACACGCGCTCGCCTGCTCGCGCCGCTGCGGCAGCCGCACCGCCAGAAACAGGGACGTGACAAACACGTTACTCGATCTGTATTGGAAAGCGTTATTTAAAAAAAAAAAAAAAAAAGCTCCAGTAGAGCCTGGTAAATGTGCAGAGCAGGGAGCTTTCACGCACACGCACTGAACCTGCAGGCCTCCTTCCACTTCTAAGCAGAGCTGTAATAGCAAAGTGCTGTAGTGAGGTCTCGTATTGCAAAGACTTCAATAATTTTACAATTATATTCTACAGAACATTTACCAAAAACGCTTGAAGTATCATAAATTAACAATAAATAAAAGTACACTTTAACGCAACATGGTATTTGTTCATCTGCTCGCCGACTCACAAAGCTCTGGTGCGCGGCAAGGGCTCTTCCAGCCGCCGGCGCGACGTGGCGAGGTTCTGCTGCGCGAGCTAAAGTGCTGAGGCGCATAAAGGACACCGAACTGCAGCGTGGTCACAACGGGTCGCAGGCAGTGACGATGAATTGCTCGAGCCACTTTGTTGCAAGAGTGCCTGTTACTTTTTGGACATCTAAGACAACTAGAAAAACAAATCAAGCACCTTCCCAAAGAGGAGGGGGGTTTTGTTTTTGTGGTTTTTTTTTAACAGATTGTCCTACATTTCTATGGCTGGTAAAATACACAGACATGTCAGTGTAGCAGTTAATGCATGATGCCACTTCCACTTAAATACATTTTTTTTTTCCAAAGCATGTGTTCTTTGAACCTAAACAGACTTTTTATTTGTCCCCCTGAGTTGCCTAGAGGCATGAAGATGCATATAGGTGGGGTAAGCAAGCTTGTGTCACTGGGAGGAGGCATCGCTCCAATTAAGACTAAATGGACAGCCAGTACGTTGTCTTTTGTAATTTGCTTTACACGCTATCAGGTGAAAATGCACGCAGGGTCCAGTTCGTTTCTCCCTGGACTCAGCAGCCAAAAGCCTCTCGCTGCTTTTGCCGGGATTTGGGGAGGCGGAGAAGGGACGGGGGCTGCGAGGGGCGGCGCGAGGATGCTCCAGGCAGACCCCCGCGGCCCAGCTGGCGGGCAGCGGGGTTTTGCACGTTCGTTCAGCAACGCAGCCAAGATTTACTTGCGCCCCTGTAAGCGAGAGTCTGGGCTACGGTTAGATATTAAGACATACGGGGCCAAGTCTGGGCTGCATAGTGTTCTGGTTACAGCACTTCAGCTGGGTCCAAATATACCGGCTGAGGCCTTATGGAGAGAGATGCTTTATCTGTAGTTTGGGTTTTTTTTTTTTTAAAGAAAATCTCTTTCTTCTTTTTTAAAGAGTAATTGGGTTATTTAAGACCTACATATTAAAAACAGCTACACTCTATGCTGTAAAAATAAAAGTTTCCCAACAATTTCACAAGCTAGCAATACAAGATAGGCATTGAAAGGATTGGTGGAAAGATAGTTTTGTTGTTCAGAAAGATTATTTTTCCTCTCCAGTTACTTAAGCTAACAGCCTTTAACAATCTGAGAATAAGTTAATAAATACTACTTAAATTAGAAACAGTACATCAGATCTGCCTCTCAATAGAAAACAGTTTGAAGGATACTAATTGGGAGAAGAAAAATTATCTTGTAGTGAAATATGTGCAATAATAACTGGCCATAAAGATGCATGGAACCTCTGATTTCCCAGCATTTGTGACATTCAAGTTAATTACAAGAACATTAACAATTAAAGTCAGCTATGCAGCCTAGCCCCTTCCTCACGGATCCATGTTTTCCGAAAGAGAACTCAGTTTGTTACTGCTGCCTTGTGAAATACTCATCTTTAGTTAGTATAATCTGTTTGACTGTGCAGGAGTTGCAGTATGAGGTGCACGAAGACAGTCAGACTGAGCTCAGTTCGCCGGGCTGCTTCGGATGTTCCCGTTCCGTTTTTCCACTTGGGATCAGGCAAGGCTTTACCTATGCTTGTCACTTACGAGGAAAGCAGGAGTGTGAATCCCATCTTCATGCTAGACAGATGTTATTCTTGTGTGGCTATCCATATTTTCTATGGAACTTTTAACTGTTGGTTTAAAGAAAAAAAAAGTTGCCTAATAATAAAAAAGTTGTTGATAGCAACTGTTCACATTTAAAATTTTGCATTCCCTTTAGAATGTAGTTTTAAAATGTGGAGCAGAGCTGATATGTTCCCCAGTCTTGCACTAGGGGTATTAGATGGAGAAGAAACAGTTTTTTATGCCACGCTTTCAGAGCCTTTTCCTGAATTATCTGCTTTTCCAATATCCATTTCAATAAAGTCCTCTGGCAAGTCCTGTGGGACTTCTGCCACGTTTTCTTCTACGCACTGCTTCCGACTTTGACACAGTCCAACCTTGCACGGCCGCACTAGGGACAGAAACACGGCGCCCAGGACCATGCCAGCAGCGCAGGAGTAGAAGGCCGAGCTGTAGTTCTGTGTTGTATCCACTAAGACACCTAAGGAAGAAACATTTACACCAGTTAGTCGCAACCGATCTCATGCTCCCTTGCCCATCCCTGCTACAGGATTTTTTCAATGCCGTTATCACTGCATCGTGTGATTTGCAGAAAGAGATGCTTAATGACAAACACATTCTACCTTAAAAAAAAAAAAAAAAAGAAAAAAAGAAGTGGTAAAGCATCATTTCCGGGGAGAAATACTGTCATCTTCAGGCAAGTCAGAATCCTTTAGTTACCACAGGGACTTTAAGCCTGAGATGCATCAGACATCTACTTATTCCATTAGCAACTTCATCTTTTTGCAGAATGTCTGGTTAAGACATGCACAGTGAAAGCAATTCCTGTGCATCTTGCACTAGAGCCTGAAACGATGCCAATTTTAGCTTTCTAACAGGCTCGGGCTAGCACTGCAGTGTTTTTCCCTCAGACGGAGGTTCCTCAGTGGAGGCTGCCTCATCTTTGGGACTCTGCAGAGCTGCATTGCAGCAATCCTGTGGCTCTAGGAGTCTCCTAATACAATCTGCAGGTCTTTAGCACTAGTCATAGTACCATCCCACCAGGACACTTCCACAGCAGGAATCGGCACTAATAGCTGATGTCAAACATGCAAAAAGGACACGAGTATTTTAGAGGTACCTGCCAGGGGTGGTCCCGCCAACCCAGCTAAGCTTTGAATGAAGACATAGACTCCAGCTGCAGAAGACATCTTGGCAATGCCAACCACATCATCTTCTGCCAGCAGCGGGATGTGCGTTCCCGCCACCGTCCCAAGCATGAACCCAAAAAATATGCTACATGTCATCAACCCCCAGAATTCGGAGGCAAAGGGGAAGGCAAACAGTGCTACAGACAGCAGAATAACACAGATGAGTTCAATGTAGATCTTGCGGATAGGCTTTTTGTTGAGGACCCAGCCAGCTGAAATTCTTCCGAAGACCTCCGCGATCGCCATTGCGGACAGGATGTACGCGGAGTGGTCTTTGCTGATGCCGAGGCTGAGACTTAGGGGAATGATGTACAGTGAGGGAGCAAAGAATCCCAGGGTGGCAAACAGACCAAAGAACGCGTAACAGATAAAGCTCGAGTCTTTCATCACAGAGAAGTCCAGTAGTTTGGTTTTTGGTGCTGTAGGGGTGCTGTTATTTTCAACAAGGATCTGTACGTTTTCCTTTGGTTCTTCACTTTTCGGCTCTACTTTGGTTTTTCCAGGCACATTGCTGGGTGAGGTAGTTATTTCTACTCCTGAGTCAATGGACTCTATTGAGGTGCGCGTCTGCTCGTTTTCAAGCATGTACTTGGTCTCTGTGGGCTCTTCCGCGGGCTGGACTTTTGCTTCTTCTTGCTCTTTGATTAAGATGGGTCGCAGCAGCGATCCGCAGATGACGATGCTCAGCTGCAGCACCCCGACGGAAAGGAGGCTGTATCGCCAGCCGATCTGCTCCTTCAGAGCAGTAATTGCTGTGGGAAGAGGGCAGAGGAAGAAAGTAGCTAAAAACCCTTCCGTTGCACTAAGAAGCTACTTGAATTTACAAGCAGTAAAGTAACCAAAGCTTTATCGCTTCCCACTCCCGCAGGGTCAGGAAGGTCCCCAGACCCTCTGCTCAGAGGCCAAGCAGGGGTTGCTTCTAGCAGTGCACCCAGTGATGTCCTGTCCAGCACCCACCAGGGCTGGCACCCCCCACCCCGTGTTCGAGCCCAGCTGCGGCAGGCAGGATCCCAGCGCGCCGGCTCGCAGCCTGGCGAGCAGCAGCTCTCCTTTCGGCGGCCACTTGTGAGGCTCCGGCTCGCTGGTGATGTGCAAGGAACGAGGTGGTGTTATTTTTAGTGAATGAGAGCGAACAACGTTTGCGCTTCCTCTTGCAGCTGACCCCACCCTGAAACCAGCTACTTGAGGAAGTCTGCTGGCCTCACTCGAAGGTGCGTGCCACTGCCTAATTACGAGTCCTCGCCCGCCACTAACGCGCCTCTGTGGCGGGTATTAGCCGAAAGCACGCTTGCGCAGCAGGAGGTTCACGTGAGCCCGAAGGAGAGACCTCGGCGGCAGCGCTGCGCGCCGGGGAAGCCGCCCGGACGGTTCGGGCGCTCCGGCAGCCGCCCGCGGAGGCACGCGCTGAGCGCGAGCCCGCTAGCCTTTAGGAGCGGTTACTTCTACAGCAGATGCTTTAAATAGCTGATGTTTCTCAGCCGTATTTTTAGCCTGCCGGATCTGCGCAGGGAGCCCGGCGGATTGGGTGTCCGCACGGCGTGCCCTCTTCCCCCGCCGCCTGCCCGGCGCGGGTCGCCTCTCCTCCCGCCCCGGAGCCGACTCTCCGCGCGCGGCCTCCGCGGCCGGGAGCTGGGGGGGCCCCTCGGGCCAGGGCCTCAGCACCCAGCGCAGCTCGCGGGCAGCGGCCGCCGGCGAGGCGCCAGGGCGCGAAGGACCGCGAGGGTCGTGCCTGCTGTGCTCGTAACCCTGCCCGCGGGGCACGGGAGCCCGGAGGCGGGCAGCTGATGATCCCTGCGGGGCATCGCCCGCGGGGCTCAGCGGCTCACGACGGCAAGGCCCGCTAGCGCTAGCCCCCTATTTAGGGCCCGAGGGTCCCACGGGGCCGGGAGGAGGGTCGGAGGGGTGCCGCGCGTCAGGCATGCGTCTGGGGGGGGTGTTTGGTCAATATACCTGGCGCAAAAGAGAAGACTGCAAAGCATTCTCCTGTAGATGCCACCGCTGTGACCAGCGAACGTCTTTTGTCAAAATACTGTGATAAAATGGTGACAGTCGGGAGGAAAGAGAGGCAGTATCCGAGGCCTGTGAATAAATGCCAAAAATTGCCATAACAACAAGTAAGGAAGAAGGGAACACACCGATGCGAGAACACGTTAAGTCGGCTTTCCCGGTGGCGAGACTACGGGCTCGTTTCGGCCAGCTCCGCAAGTCACCCTGGAAGAGAATCATTGGGGAAACCAGAATGTTATTTGTTTTGGTTTAAAACCCAAAGTTTTTTTTTTTTTTGGGGGGGGGAAGGGGAAGGGGAAGAGGGGAGGCAAAAATGAGGAGAGAGAACCAAGCCGCCCCGGTGCGCTTGTTCCCAAGCGGCCAGCAGCGCCCGCTTTGAGCCTGCGGCTATCGCGCCCCGAGCGAGGGGGCTCCCGGCCCCCCGGCCGCCGCGCGGCGACGTTAGCGGCATCGCTCCTGGCAAGCGGGGAAGCGCTCTCCTCTCCCACGGGAGCCCCAGGGAAGCAGGAGCAACGGGAACAGCCGCGGGAGCGTCGGGCAGCGCGCGGAGCCGCGTCCCCGGCCGCCTGCCCTGGGTGACGCGGGACGCCGAGACGGTGGCGAAGAGCAGACCTCCGCGTCCCCAAAAAGCCATCGCCGCTGTCCGGGGAGCGGAATCGCCTCCGAAGAGGCCGGATACGATCAGGTGCATGAGACCCTGCAGGTATAGGCTGCACATGCAATCAGGACTCCCGAGGGGAAAGAAGTTAAGAGCGGGGGGGGCGTAAAGCACCTCGGCGTCTCATGCACGCGGATCTTCGGGGGGAGCGAGGGGGGCACAACCGTTTTCTCTGCAAACGGCTCTGTGGGAAAAGCCGCTGACGAGGGGGAGTTCGAGTCGCAGCGTGACCGATACCCAGTCTTTGGGAAACGACTAAGTCACGGCACGGGGGGAGAGAGCAGAGGGACAGACCGGCAGGGAGCCCGTACAGCCAGAGCCGCCCTCGCTGGAAGCCTCCTTAGCAAGCGGGAACGTGCGGCAGGTAGGGGAGTAAGGCGACTCACCAGAAACGACACCGATGGCGACGTACATGTCCACCACGGTGCGGGCGAAGGAGCCCGCGACCATGCCGGCGCTGATCAGCACCCCTCCGACCATCACCACCAAGCGGTGACCAAAGCGGTTGCTGAGCACCGTCGACAGAGGAGCTGGCAGAGAAGAGCTGTGTCACCCCCCCCGGACGTCACCCCCCGGACCCCCCGCCGCGGTTCTGCCCTCCCCAGGGCTCAGTCCCCGCCAGGCCACCCCACGCGCAGGGCGGGCACGCGACTACCAAAGGGGCCGGCAAGCACGACAGCTTTCACCCGCGGATATTTCTGGAGCATGCAGTTGATCGGTTTTAAGGATAAATAAATAACGGGGCGGTTACAAGAAGCAGGACTAAGCGGCACGAGTTTCGGGGCTCCAGCAGCGAGTGGGGGCCCGCCGCCCGGTGCCCTTACCTGTGAAGGTCTGCACGAACACGCATATTGATATTATCCAGGATATCCTGCTGTTGGTTTCATCAAAGCTTTCCATCAAATCATTAAAGAAGACTCCAAATGATTTTATAATACCATACGTAAGAGCTTCCACAAAGAAAAAAGCAAAAGCGACTGTCCAGCCCCATCCTCCATCAGGCACTTTAGTATAAATATTTGGAGCGGCGCACGACATTTTTACAGCTTTGACAGTCATTCTTGATCTGGAAGAGAGGGGAGAAAGAGGCAGGCATCACTTTAGGATGAATTTTGCTTACAAACGCACAGCTTAGTGGCTGGAAAAAAAAAAAACAAAAAAAAAAAAAAACATGCACACACACAAGCTGCTGTTAGCATTAGATTAGATTAATCGCAGGAGTCGGGGAAGAAGTTTCTCCCCATGGTCCGACAGAGCCGGTTTGTCCGAGCCGAGGAGGAGGAGGAGGCCGGCGCGGGGCCGGGCGGCTGAGCGCAGCGAGGCCAGCGCGCCGGAGCCGTCACCTGAGCGCCGCGCAGGACGGATGCGATTCGGGAAAAATCCACGGCGGGCCCCAGCGCCGGCGCGCGAAGTCTCCCGGCCGCCGGACAGTTCCACCCTCATCCCCCCCCTCGTGGGTTACGCCAGCCCGGGGAGTTTTCCCGAGCGGCTGCGGGGATGTGGGGCAGCGGGAGACCCTCCCCGCCGCAGGCTGGCTGCACCCCCGCCCCGGGCAGGGGGTGTGGGACCCACGGGCCAGCTGCACCCCCCTGGGGCAGGGAGCGTGGGACCCACGGGCCGGCTGCCCCCCTCCCGGGCAGGGGGCGTGGGACCCACGGGCCAGCTGCACCCCCCTGGGGCAGGGAGCGTGGGACCCACGGGCCGGCTGCCCCCCCCCCCCCGGGCCCGGGCCGTGGGACCACGGGCCGGCTGCCCCCCCCCCCGGGGCAGGGGGCGCGGGACCCACGGGCCGGCTGCCCCACGCGTGCCGGCCCCCGCCGGCCACGCGGGCTGAACGCGCGGCCCCCGCGCCGCCGCCGCCTCCCCGCGCCGCGCTCCCATTAGGCATTTGGCTTCCTCCATCTTATACTCAAAATTAGCAGAGTCGTTTTCTCAGCGGCGGCATCACGGGGGGGGGGGGGGGGGGTCCAGCGAGACCCCCCCCCCCGTGCCCCCGTCCCGCTGCCCTGCTCCTCGCGGCTCGCCGGGCGCGGGATGGGGCCGCGGAGGTGCCCGGGCGCAGCGCCCCCCCCCCCGCACCCCGCGCAGCCCCCCGCAAGTTCGCGCGGAAGAGCCTGGATGCGCAGCGCGGGGGGGGCGGGGGGGGGGGGGCGCCGGGTCTGCCCGGTGCAGGAGCAGTGGGGAGAGGAGAGCAGCGGGGAGCACGCTGTGGGGTGGGGGGGACCCACGGGCACTGCACTGCACACTATGCATTAAAAAAAAAAAAAAAAAAAAAAAACACTAATTCCGATGAGCGGTGTGTGTGTGCGCGGGGGGGGGGGGGTCCCTCGGCAGGCTGCGGGGGCCCGGGCCCCCCCCCCGGCTCCCGCATCACTTTCCCAACATTTCGGGCGCGCTCGCTCCCGTTTGCGCATCGCCGCCGCACAGGCTGCGCCGCGGGCGCCGGCGCTGCCGGCTCCAAACAGAGCGGTGCGGGAAAGCGGGTGGGGGGAGGAAAAAAAAAAAAAAAAGAAAAAAAGAAAAGGAAAGGAATGGGGGGGGGGAAAGGAAGGGGGGAAAAAAGGAAGGGGGAAAAAAAAAAAAGAAGAAAAAAAATGGAAGGGAGAAAAAAGCCCCCCGCCCCCGAAGCGCACTCACCGGGCGGCGCGGCGCGGCTAGGGGCTGCCCATGGCCGCGGGGGAGGCGGCGCTGCCGCCGGCCGCCGGCCGCTGCTGCTCGGCTGCCCGCGGCGGCGGCGGCTGCCGGGCGCTCGCTCCCGGCCCGTCCTTATATACCGGCTGCAGCCGGTCTCCGCCGGCGGCTCCGCAGCGCCATGTGCGCGCCGGGCCCGGCTCGCCCCAGCCCCAGCCCCAGCCCCGGCGGCGGCGGCGGCGGCGGCGGCGGCACCGCGTGCGCCGCGCAGGGGGCGGCGCTGCCCGCGGGGCCGCGCGCGCGCGCAGCGGGGCGCGTGGGGCGGGGGGACACGCGCGGGGCCGCGCCGCAGCGCAGCCCGGGGCAGGCGGCGCGCGCGCGGAGGTGCGCGGGGCGGAGGGAACCGCGCCGGGGTGGGGGGTGGGGGGGGGGGGCGTTTGCAGTGGGGCAGCGGTGAGGGGCGCGGGGCGGGGGTTGCGGTTGCAGAGCCCCGCGGAAAGATGCGCGGGGGTGGGGGGTGGGGTATCCGCACCGGGCGTTTGCTTGGGGCCGCGCTGCGGTGCGCGGGTGGGGGTGGTGGTGGTGGGTGCGGAGCCGCCCCCGCGGAGCCCCGCGCAGCGCCGCGGCCCGGGGCGGCACCTGCGGCGGCGGCAGCAGCAGCCCGCGGAGCGCCGGGCGCAGCAGCGCGACCGCGGCGCTGCAGCCGCGGCAGGTTGGGGCCGGGCCGCGCCCGCCCGCGGCGCCGCTCGGGACGCGCGCAGGAGGAGCCGCCGCGCGCGGCGCTGCTCCGCGCGTGTCCGCGCCGGGCTCGTGGCGGGCCGCGAGGCTGCTGCGGGCCTCGGAGCCCCGGGCGGCTTCTGCTCCGGCCTCGCTGGGGGGGAGCCGCTCGCGTTACGGCCGGGCCATGCGCCGCTTCCAACGAGGAGGGAAAAGGCGCAAAACGGTTTCTTTATGGAGGATGCTTAAAAACGGGGATTTGCCAGTCAGCCGCAAAGCGTGCGGGGCCGCTTCGTCCCCGGGCGGAGGGGAGCCGCCTGCACGCCGGGCGTCCGGGCACGGCCGCGGGTGCAGCGTCCACGGGCGTCCACGGGGGAACCCTGCGGGATTGGTGCCGCAGGGCCGTGGGTGCAGCGTCCACGGGCGTCCACGGGGGAACCCCGCGGGATCAGTGCCGCAGGGCCGTGGGTGCAGCAGCCATGGGCGTCCACGGGGGAACCCCGCGGGATCGGTGCCGCACAGCTGTGGGTGCAGCGGCTCTGGGCGCCCACGGGGGAACCCTGCGGGATCGGTGCCGTAGGGCCGTGGGTGCAGCGTCCATGGGCGTCCACGGGGGAACCCTGCGGGATCGGTGCCGCAGGGCCGTGGGTGCAGCGGCTCTGGGCGTCCACGGGGGAACCCTGCGGGATCGGTGCCGCAGGGCCGTGGGTGCAGCAGCCATGGGCGTCCACGGGGGAACCCCGCGGGATCGGTGCCGCACAGCTGTGGGTGCAGCGGCTCCGGGCGCCCGCGGGGAACCCTGCGGGATCGGTGCCGCAGGGCCGTGGGTGCAGCGGCTCCGGGCGCCCACGGGGGAACCCTGCGGGATCGGTGCCGTAGGGCCGTGGGTGCAGCGTCCATGGGCGTCCACGGGGGAACCCTGCGGGATCGGTGCCGCAGGGCCGTGGGTGCAGCGGCTCCGGGCGCCCACGGGGGAACCCTGCGGGATCGGTGCCGCAGGGCCGTGGGTGCAGCGGCTCTGGGCGCCCGCGGGGAACCCCACGGGATCGGTGCCGCACGGCTGCGGGTGCAGCGGCTCCGGGTGCCCACGGGGGAACCCTGCGGGATCGGTGCCGCACGGCTGCGGGTGCAGCGGCTCCGGGTGCCCACGGGGGAACCCTGCGGGATCGGTGCCGCACAGCTGTGGGTGCAGCGGCTCTGGGCACCCGCGGGGAACCCTGCAGGATCGGTGCCGCAGGGCTGCGGGTGCAGCGGCTCCGGGTGCCCACGGGGGAACCCTGCGGGATCGGTGCCGCACAGCTGCGGGTGCAGCGGCTCTGGGCACCCGCGGGGAACCCTGCGGGATCGGTGCTGCACAGCAGTGGGTGCAGCAGCTCCGGGTGCCCGCGGGGAAGCCCGGTGCGGCGCACGGGGTTAAAGTGGAAGCTGATGGTTCTGGTTTATACCCCAAAATAATTGCCAAAATGAAATGCTGGTTCAGCTCCCGGCCCTCTCTGCGAGGGCGGGTGCGGGCTAGCGGCTCCTTGCGCGATCCCTTCCCGGTGCTTTTCTTTGTTCCCAGGAAAAGCCAGAGGGACCGTTACGGTGGGGCTAGTGGGCAGCTCGGGCCCAATTCCTGTGAATTTCTGACGAATGGGGCAAATCGTCTCTTCCTTCCACTCGGACGAAGCTCCCGCTAGTTTCTCCTGGCAGTCGCGGGCCAACGTCGGCCGCCTTCGGCGAGCGGCCGCTGGTCGTCGCGCTCCGAGGGAGCGAGCGCCGTCTGGCCGCCGCGGAGCGGGGAGGACCGTGCCTGGCCAGGCCTCCCGGAGGGGGGTCCTCACGGGGAGATGCCCTTCCCCTGGCTTCTTGGATTTTTGTGTTTGCGTGCGTTTGGGTATGGAGAACGGTGCCGGCCTCGCCTGGCCGCGCGAGCGCTTCCCGCGAGTCGCTTGCCCTCCCCGAGCTGTGATTCCTCCCGGCAGCTGCAGTGCAAGCGGCTGTGGGACAGCGCGGGAGGTTCGTGCCTCCAGGGCAGAAATCAGAACGCAAATATCTTTGGCATGACAAAACCAAAGGAGATTTACTCCTTGGTATTTCTTGTCAGCACTTCGCATCTGCCTCTCTGCTTCACCTTCTCGTTCTTCCCCTTTGCCCTTTCTAAAGCTTTTTTTTTTTTTTTTTTTTTTTCCAAAAAATGTGCTGAGACTTGGCAGTTGGGGGCAGTTGGGTTGCAGGGGACCTCCGGCCGGCGCCTGGTCCGATGGGGCCAGCTCAGGACCACGCGGCGCCGGCGGCCCGGGGCGCAGCCGCTCGGGTCGTGCGTCCAAGGGCCCCGCCGGGCGCGCGGTGCCCGCGGAATTGGATTTCCCCTGGAAAACGTGGTCTGCAAACAGAGCGGGCGAGCCCTTTGCTTTCTGCTGTCGGGGGGTCCCGGACTTCATTTATTCTGCTCAAGTTTGTCTAGCCAGTGCTGTTCTGCATGAATAATGTTTTCTGTGAAAGGCCTAGCAGTTAGATGGGTGAAAAAAACAAAAATTCTCCTGCCTAAGTGTCTGGCAGAAATCCTAGCAAATCTGCAAAAATATGTTTTTGTCCTTGCTGCTTATTCTGGTAGGAGAACTAGTATAAACTATTCCGGTAGAAAACCTTTTCCAGGAATAATCTCTTGACTCTGTTCAAAGCATTGTGAATGCAGTTTTAGCAGGAATGCAGCTTTGCCAGTAAACTTGCTGGTACGGAGGAGGCCCCGGCAAGCCAGAAGAAAACTTGCACTCCCTGTGCCCTCCGCAGAAGCTGCTCACGCAGCATCTGCTGCCCTTTGCCGTGCCCTGATCAGAAATAAAATCTGGGCATGGTTGATTTAGATGGCCAGGGCGGCGAGGCCCCGGCACGCGCCGTGGGTCCGGGAGCCCCGCAGCTGCCGGAGCCCCGGAGATGCTCTCGGGTTTCTGGGCTCCTGCTGCATCTCATCTCCAGGCTTTTTGCGAGATCTGGATATCTGTCTGGCTTCCAGGGGGTTGCTGGAGTGGTGTGGGGAGACTGGAGGGGCCGGGTGCCGCTCGCACCGCTCCTCCCTGGCCGCCCCAGCTTGGGAGACTTCAAAGCGTGGCAGGTTCCTGGGCTCGGGCCGCCGCTTTGTTCTCCAGACAGGCGTGAAAATGTGCAAGAATGTGAAAAATGTGACAACGAGCGAGCTGGCCCCAAGATTTGTAAACTTCTGGTTAATGTGTAATAAATCCGTGGCAGATAGCCTGAGCACGGGGCAGGCGGGCCGGGGCGCCGGCTGCACGGGCCGGGGCGGCGCTGGCATCCCCGGCCGGCCGGGCATCCCCCGGCAGCCGTCCCCGCGGCCAGCCCGGCGCTGCCCTTCCACGCCGTGCCTGCCTGGAGCCAGCCGGGCTCGGGAGAGGCTCTGAGGCCTTTTTGAACTGGTTTCTCCGGTTTTGACTTACCCCTTGTCATTCTTCGAACCGCATTATCTGACTTTATAAAACCACATGCTTTTGCCTGTACTGGTGATTCCCTGGTACAAAGTCCCTGGCCTGCGGAGCAGTTTAATAACCTCCAGCGTCGCGCTGAAGTCGGAGAGCCGTTGCAGCTCGCAGCCGCGTTTAAAGGAGTGCGGTGGGGGTGCACTTTATCTGGAGGGTTAGGGAGGCCTCAGTTCGTGCGTATAATTATGCCAAGTAGCCGATGCAGCTGCAGCGCCGAATGCAGCGTTTCCTGCTGAGCGTGGGGAGAGGCACCGGCGGCTCCAAGCCCAAAGGCAGCTGGTGGGGGCATGGGGGGGAATCTCTTCGGAGTCAGATTTTCGTTCAAAAAAAAAAGCTAGAAGAGATGCGGATGGTGCTTCAGCCTCCTCCTGCGTCGCTCTGGGGTCCGCCGAGGCGGTGGGAGATGCGGCTCGGCCCCGGCAGCAGCTGGGGGAGGTTCGTGCTGCTGGCGCGGTGCGGCCTCGGCCTCTCGAAGGGCCTCGTTCCCCGCCGGTGGCCGGGATCGCTCGCTTGCAGCTCGCTCGGTGCCGGCTCGGCTGGAGCCAAGTTTTAGGGCTTTCGGCGGGGTTTGTGTGATGGGCCGGTTTTGCATGGAGCGGCTTGGCAGTGACCCGGCTGTGCCTGGTGCAGGACCAGGAGCTGCTGGCGTGGGAGGCTTTTGGGGAGCAAACGGGTGGGATCCCCGTCCCCGTGCTGCGGGGAGCGCCCGGACCCCGCCGCGGGGGCTCGCGTTTGCCGACAGCGCCCGGCAGGACCTTGAGGCGCTGAGGCTGATGCAAGCAGGTGTCCCCGCGTGCTTAGCTGGAGTTTGGACCTGCTGCGGAGGGAGATAACCCTGGAGCGCGGAGGCGAGACGTGCGCGCCGTGTCGGCACGGCCCCGTTCCCACGTGCCTTCCTCCGCATCTCCCTCGGACGGCTTCTGAGGATCAAAGATCAAAAAGTTTTGTCTGACCGTAGTGCATAAATTTAGGCCCCGGCTGACTTTCGCCTGTAAACTGGAGGGAAGAGCGTGTCCTTCGCAAGCGGTTTTGCTTGCTCCGGCTGGCCGTGCCGCACCGGCGTGCCTCCCCGAGCAGACGGGAAGCCCGGCCAAGGCGCAGGCTGCCTCGCCGCTGTCGGCGCGCTGCGGCCGGCGAGGTGCGGCCCGCGCTCTTAGGCCATATCTCGCCCGCCAGACGCGCCTCGCCGGGCAAACCCCGAGCCCTTTCCCTAGCAGCCGGACTCCGAGCAGCGCGGTTTGTTTTTTGTATCGACATTTAAAAAACCGTGTTCTAAGCGGAGAGCGCACGGGCTTGGAGCTGCAGCCCCGGGGCCCGCGAGGCCGCGGTTCTGTGCTGTCTGCCCGGCCGGTCTCGCTCTGTGAGCTCGAGCTGATCGTCAGCACAGTGTTTCTCTGCCGCTTCTGGCCTGGAGACCCCTTGACAGCTCTCTGCAAACTGCCTGTATTGCTCCGGTCCCTTCGGGTTTATGGTCCTCTCCAGGAAGGGCATCGCGTCCGGGGAGGAGGCAAATCTTTCTAAAACCAGCCTACGATGGCAGAGAGGAGTTGCAAGCATGACTCGGTTTCTCACTTTGGTTTAAAAAGAGGCTGTAAAATCTTCGCCGCGTTTCCAGGCGGCCGCGTTCGCCTCCGTCGGCAGGATCCCGAGCGGGCGGCAGGGCTGCGCGCAGCAGCAGCGTCAGGACGAGTTTCGCCTGCGCTGCGCTGCCGTGTCTGCTCCGCACGCCGGGCCTGGGGGAACTGGAGCATCCTTCTGCTGCCTGTGGTCTTCAGCCCTCCTGGAGAGGTGGGCCGAGGTCCGCTCCTGGCTGTTCCCGGGTAAATCCAGCTGTTCCTGTGCAGCCGGTGGTTGTGTCCATGCTGAGGCTGGCCCAGTGGAGAGGCTCTGTGGGAGAACATTAGACCTTCTGGGCACCTCTTGGACCTTTTGGAGGCCCTTCCACCTGCAGGGAAGCAGGACGAGAAGGAAAGGGTGCACCTGCGTTCAGAGCCTTTCCCCTGATGAAATCCAAAGGGATTTCCAAAGAAATCCAAAAGGGAATTATTCTGTGGGAAAATAAAGGTGATTCAGCTCGGGTCAAACATGTCCACATACCTAATCTAAGTTCTTCTTGCTGTTTTGCAGCTCAGTGCCAGGGACTGGCCATGGTTTTGCGGTTAGGGCCCAACCTGGGAGCCTGCGGGGCGCCCGCACAGCCCTCTCCCCCGGTCAGCGTGTCTGGCTGCTGGACTGCCTCTTGTGCCCTGTTAGTGCATGCACAGAAAGCTTTGAGATCTGCAGATAAAAGTTTATAAATTAAAGCTCTGGGCTGTGAATTATTATTTGAGGTACATTCCTAATCACTGTGGTGCTCCGTGAAAAGTCCTGAAGTTGCTGGTCTGAACTAGCAGCCTAAGCTCTTAAAATCTGAATAATGAAGCCTGTGAATAATTTGTTTTGCCAGCTACAAAAATCTCGGCCTACAGATGGGGCTCATTGTATTTTTTCTCCTGCCTCCTTGTATCTCGTTGTCCTCTTTTACGTTAGGTTGTTCGTTTATTGACTCACCCCTCCTGGTTTATCTGGGTCATTCTGGATGTCGTCCTCCTTGGCTGTGTTGACTGACCCACAAGAGCTGTGTCCTCAGCTGCACATTCCTTCCCCAAGGTCGCCGATACACAACTGGAAACATCTGTCACAACACTGGTCCCGGCTGGACGCCGCTGGCCCGCGGGTGCTCGCCCCGGCTGCCCGCGGGCTTCGCCCCCGCGATCGCCCACCCCGTCCTTGCCGATGGAGCGCCGTGGGGCGGCAGCCGGCGGAGGGTCCGCGCCTTCCCCGGCAGTGGCACTGTGCTCCTTTCTAGCAGCTTGCTTTCAACACATCTCAGCAGATTCATCTCGGTTTGGCCTTAATTTTCTGCTGAAGATATTTTGCCTCCCTGCTTTGTCGCCGGTCTGCAGGGTGCTCGCTCTCTCCTCGCTGCCTTTGAGCCACCCGGGGCCAAGTGCTGCCCTAACGCGCTCTGCAAACCCCCGATTTCAGAGGCTGTGCAGCACAGTGCTCGCTCCTGTCAGCCCAAATGCTCCTGGGCTTAATCGCGTTCCCCGCTTGCCTGGATTTCTGTGCTCTCGCTGCTAGGAAGCAGCTTTCTGGCAGCTGTGCTGTGGATTGCAGCGGGGCTGTCGCTAGCCAGGGTGCGACTCGGTGCGAATAGCCCTGGGGCTTCTTCTCACCCACCAGCACGGATGGGGTAGCGTGGGTAAAACTGGATTTGAAAAAATGAGCTCCAGGAACCGAACAAGCTCCTTGGAAAGTGTGAAAATTAAAGCAAGCCTGTGCATATCTTTCCCCTCTGCAGACGTCAGCAATGCTGCATAACCTGGTGAGGCTTGGAAGTCAGATGTAAGAGCAGTTTGCACATCTGGGTGAATCTTCCCAGGGCTGCTGAGAAGAAGCGTTGCAAAAGAGGAAGCCAGGCTTCTCTGGTGAAATGGCCAGAGTTTATGCGACGATTGCAGGAAAGGGGCACTAGTTGTTTCCATGCATTGAGGCAGTCACCAGTTGAGCAATCCTGAGCCTGACAACAAAAGTGCAACTTCAAAGGCGAAGTCTTAGCATCTGGATAAACAACTCTTGCCCATGCTGGACTGGGGGCCAAAAGAGCTCCTTCAGGTGCTGATTGCTTCTTGTTTTCCTTGCACAGGAGGACTCATCGCGATCCCTCCCAAAGGGCAGTCGGACGCTCAGCCCCACAGCCTGGAAGAGACAGACAACGGCACTTCGGAAGAGCGAGACCTGCCGCGGAGATCGGCTCTTTAAACTCCGCACGGGAAGAGTCATGCGTCAAACGCGGATGTCATCCGGGCTGCAGCAAGCGTAGAGGAGCTGCTCGGGAAAATCAGGCACGCTCCTGAAGGAAAAGACTTTCGTCTGGGTTTTGTGTTTAATTAGGTATTTACCAGGAGAGAAAAAGAGAAAGTTAAAAGTAGAGCGACAGTGACTTCAAACGATATTTGACTTCTAACAGTAACACCTCTGCAAGCCCTGGTTTTAGGGATTCCAGCTGTGTCTGGGAGTGCAAAAGGCGGAGGATTATAGCTGAGCTGGTAGCCGGGTGATCAAAACGGGCCTGCTGGCACGCAGCCTGTCCCCCGAGGACCACTTGAAGGTGGGAAACCTGCTCCCGCGCTGACGCGGCCGGGCTCAGCGAGCACCCGGCGGGCACGAAGCCGAGGCAGCCGCGCTCGCGGGAAGGGGCTGTCCGGGTGCCATGCGGGCCCCTTCCCCGGCTGCGCTGCCGGTGCTCGCCGCCGCGCTGGCCGGGCTCCTCTGCGGCCGCGCCGAGCCCCCCGCGCCCAAGGGAGCCGCTCGTCGGAAGCCAAATTTCATTATCATCCTGGCGGACGACCTGGGATGGGGGGATCTCGGGGCCAACTGGGCGGAGACGAAGGACACCCCGAATTTGGACGAGCTGGCTGAGCAAGGCATGAGGTAAGCGTCTGAGCGGCGGGTCTCTTGGCGGGCGTCCCCGTCGCAGCCGATGGGGTTCCCCCGCGGCGGGCGGCAGGGCCAAGCGGCGTTTGCAGACACCCGGCTCGGGCGCAGGGGCCGGTGCTGCAGCCTGCTGCCACGTCTCGCAAGCGAGGGGTCCCGTGCTTTGCAGGTTCGTGGACTTCCACTCGGCCGCGTCCACGTGCTCCCCGTCTCGCGCCTCTCTGCTCACCGGACGGCTCGGCGCTCGCAACGGGGTGACCCACAACTTCGCCATCACCTCGCTCGGTGGCCTGCCGCTGAACGAGACGACGTTAGCCGAGGTCCTGCGGGAGGCTGGGTACAGCACAGGGGCTATAGGTAACTCCGGCCTTACCCAGGGCCCTTCCATCGCGTGGGTTGGGACAGGTGCCGGCAGCTGGAGGGATGAAGCTGCCCGTCTCTGCCTTGTGGTGGAGACAGCGATGGTGGGTAGCTTGTCGCCAGCTTGAAGCTCGGGTGACAACTAATGGGGAATTCAAAAGATTGAGCGTGAGAGATTTTGCACTTCCTTCTCTCTGTTTGCAAATGCACACATAAATAATTTATCAAAAAAGAGTAATTTTCAAGCATAAAAGCCTGAAATTTGGGCCTGCTCCAGTTTTACATTGAAGCTCTGGTTGCATAACCTTGGAAGTGAATACACTCTGTTTTCATCAGAAAACATGACTGTGCAGAATAGCTCTGTCCTCACGCATCCCACGCTGGTTTTGACACGCTCAGTGCTGCCTTGGAGTGTGATGCCGCGATGGTCGGTGTCCGTGACTTGTGGGTGCCCTCCCGTAGATGAGGGATTGTCGTATCGTCTTCCCCGTCACGTGTGGAGAGCGGAGCGAAACGTGAATTCCCGTTCCAGCCGTCAGACTGGGATGAAAGTGTCACAGAAACCAGGAAAGTCAGTTAGTGAAACGCATCTGTGGTCGCAGCCCGACACTCGCTCACAGTGGAGAGCTCTGCTTTGACTTCGAGGGTTGTTTGGCTTGCAAACTGGTGTGGAACTAAGCCTTTTCTGGCTTTTTGTTGTACTGAATTTTGCAAAGCCCTGAGAATGGGGCAGGAGCTGACGTTTGGTCTGCTTGGAGGGTCCTTCTTGAACAGCTGTGCCAAGCAGGAGCACGTGAGAATAGGATGCCCCGAGCCAGGGTGGCACAGGAGCCCTCAGTTTCTCTTTGCTTGGTTAGTTTTTGCTGTTCTCTCTCATATCAGCATTCTTGGTGCAAGCAAGGGTGAGGACACCATCGTGTGCTGGAGCTGGGAGGATGAAGCTGGTTGTTTAGAACCGATTAGAAAGTCCTCTGCTCCACCACTGAATGCGTGAAAGAGCCTTTTAAAGCTTCAGGCAGTTGGTTTGCTCAGACACCAGATACCTTCAACATTTTTTCTGGGTTTCTGCTAAGCTGCATTCTAGAAATCAGGCCAGCAAAAACAAGTAGCCTTTTTGTTGCTAGATTAAAACCTTCTGCACTGTGCCCTGTATGTAATCACTGCTAGCTGCAAAGTCCATAGTCCATTTAATCTCTGAAAAGATTATTTATGGCTTCTCTGCAGGCAAATGGCACCTGGGACACCATGGCCGCTATCACCCCAACTTCCGCGGTAAGGATTTCCCTCTCTCCTCCAAGCCGGTCACAGGCTGATCGTTGCAGGCCTCCTGGGGAATGATTTGTGGAGTGGGATGCCACTCCTGGCAGTGGAGGTGGAAAAGGGGATATTTCTGGCATATAAGCCAATACTGAGGGCTTCTGCTTTGTGGCTCCTGCTTGGTTATGCTGTCCCACGTCTTCAGTGAGGTGGTTTCTGAAAGGAAGAGGCTGCCAGGGAAAAAAATGCAGGGAAGTGAAAACAAAAAAGAGATGTCAGTGAACTTTCCGGTAGCTATGATGTGAGCAGGGCAGATGTGTCTGGGTCCTCCTGGATGGGTCATGAAGGTGGCCTACAGTGGGGCCTCGCAGCTTCAGTTCGGAGCAGGCTTTGCTCCCCACATGCCAAAATGCTCAGTAACCCCAAATGCACAAACAATTTAGAAGAGCTGAACTCCTCCCAGCAGTCTCGCCCCTGCTCATGCGCTGGTTTGAACCTCAGGTTTTGACTACTACTTCGGGATCCCCTATAGCCATGACATGGGCTGCACGGACACCCCTGGCTACAACCTCCCGCCATGTCCCGCCTGCCCTCGGCACGTCGCAGTGGCCAGGTATGGCTCCCGCGGGGAAGGGTCCGTGTGCAGGGCTGTTTAAATGCCCAGACTGCAAGGCAGGAATTTCCACCCTAGCCCTGAGAGCCCTTGGGGCTGGAAGGTGAAGGCTTTGCTGTAGACATTTGCTATGGGCATTTGCCTTCGTTGGCAGAGAGCTAACGGTTGGCTGTGTTGTGTTGTGTCCCTGTGAGCTGCCAGTGGATGGGCTGGTCCGCTCATACCAGTACTGGTGACTAATGGGGCTTCTGATTTCTTCCTGGCAGCTATGTGAAAAAAGACTGTTACACGGATGTGGCTCTTCCTCTCTTTGAAAACATCACTATTGTCCAGCAGCCCGTCAACCTGACCAGCCTGACGGCACAGTACGCAGAAAAAGCATTGCAGTTCATCCAGCGTGCCAGGTAAAGATGCTGTGCACCAGCCCAGTCCCCAGTGTCCAGCCCTCAGCCGGGAGAGTTTGTGGAGTCACTGCAAGTGTCTTCTGGTGATTATAAGGGAGCAAGGTATGGGTGTTGCTGGTAGGTTGCTAGTCCAAGAGAAATGATGACTCCAGGGTGCTTTCCATGGGCTGGAGAGCAGTAGGTGTTTCATGGGTGTTCCCTGCCAAGCCTGTTTTTTTTTTCCCTGAGCTCTGCTGTATCTGAGAGCTGAATTTGGCAGCTGGGTCTTAGCTGACAATGCTCTGGCTGTGACTATCCCACTGTGATGTTGATACTGCAGAACAAATAAAGCAAACTAGCACTAGCTGAAAGCTGCGCACATGTATGAGGAATCCCGCTCTAAGAAGTGCGGCATTTGTGTGCTGCCGGGGAGAGCAGATTTTCTGTAATGATTCCCAGAGAGCAGATCTGTGAAGAGTAAAATTCAACAGTTCTGCTCTCAAACCCGCTGAAAGAGGGAGCAGCCACCTAGGATTTCACTGATGTTCTGCGGGATTACCATAGAAGTGCTTTGGCCTTCAAAACATCTCCTGTAAAGAGATCATGTGCGTTTATAAATACAATTTACTAGAAAGGTCAAAGCTTTTGATCTCTGTGTATGCTGGCTTGTACTGTGTCTCGCTTACAGAATGACGGGGAGTTGAGTCAGAAGTGCCATGAGATCCCAGGTGGCAGGAACAGAGCGCAAGCTTTGCTCTCTCTTGTTGTGTTGGAGGTGGGAACAAACCAGAAGCCCAAATGGAAAGGGTGCCACTGCCCATGAGAATAAGAGTTTTCTACAGACTGTTATTTAACTAAATATTTCATGGGTGCAAAGGCATTTTCAGTGGTCTGGTATCCTACAAAGGCTGGGTCAGAACTAGAAAACTCTTATGCTGGAGCCCAACTTTCTCTTTTATTTCTTTCAATGGTTCCAGACTAGGCCTGGTAGAATCATCAGATTTGGAGCAGTCTTTGCCCTGCTTTTCCCTGTCCAGCAATATCTGATCTCTCAGAAGCAGGCAAAGGTGTCATTAGGGTGAGCGTTTTGCCTTGCTGCTCTCAATTCAGAGGCTTTCCCAGAAGAAGCAAAAAAATATCACCCAGCAACCAGCGTGGGCAGATTGCCCCTTGTCGTCTAAGGTTTCCCCACTATGTGATGCCATGAAGTATTTTTTTTACAAACAAGATAGTGTTGTTTGCTGGTGGCCACACAAGAGAGTGCATGCTATGGTCTCTTGGGTGCATGAGATGTTTGAATTATTGCAGGGTGTGGAGCAGAAAAATTCCTTAAGGTAAAATGTAAGAATTAATTAACTAACGTGACTTCCCCTCTCTGATGTAACCAGATGTAGGACCGTGCACACTTTGGCTTCTAAAATGGGACTGGACATCGGTTCCTCAGTCCTAGCCACTCAGGAGAAATCTGAGAAGAATAAAATGCTTGGTGGTGGTAACCGGAGCAGTGGGACTTAGGGTCCATTTTCTCTGGGCCTTATAGGAAAATTAGGAATCCAGGCTTGTAGTTCCCAAATGAATAAAGCACATTTCCTGAGTTGCGGAGATGAGAACCCTGAAATCTCTGCTGATGGGCTCCCTGTCGTGTTTTGTAATTCTAATCCCTATTATTTGAGGATTAGGAGCAGTGACTTCACAAAATATCTTTCTGCAGTGTGAAGAGGGGAAATGCTGCAGGGCAGTGACTGGTCTTGGAGCCATCTGAATGGTTACAGCCCATTGCTGCTGGAGGGGAATCGCTCTCCTTGCTAAGAGCATTGCTAATGGTCTTATAAGGGGCAATTCTGAACCTTTGTTAAGTGATAACCATCAGTTTCCCAAGCACAGACTCAAGAAAGGCAGGTGTGTGTTGTGATGTTTGTTCAGAAATGATGGAATAAAGGTTTGTGTGCCTTAAGCACAAAAAAGAGCACACAGGCAGGGAGAAGATTGCAAGAAAGTTTTAGGTGCAGCAGGGGCAAGCAGTGGAATTATGGCCCAGAGAAAACCTCTAAATGCACCAAATCTTTTTGACTGAATGCTGCCTGCAAGGACTTAAGAGAAAAGTCCTGCCTTTCCTGGAGCAACAGGAACATACTGCTGTATTCCCTCTGCTTTCCGGACGGCCAGCAGCAGCTGGGGGCTCGTGAGCCAAGCAGGACTCAAATCCCAACCAGAAAGTGTAGTGCTGGTTTGCTAGTGCTGCCTCTTCTCCTGGGAAAGCCTTGCACAAACTTCCCCAGAGTCCACTGAAGGGCCCATCAATTTAGAGTTAATCTCCAGTCCCTTTATTGATTTGTTTTTATATCTTTATATAAAGATATAAATTTTTATAAGCTTAGCTACCATTTTGCTTTCAAGTTTCCTCCCTCAGAAATGAAGAAGTAGCTACTGCATGCAACTGCTGCCTTGGCTGAGCAGTGTGCTGTGCGGTCAGGATGGAGGGCTGTTCTATGGGCAAGTTGAATACTTGGGTTGGAGTTGACAGCCACACCAAACCACCTGGTTCGTTTTGGTGTTTCTCTGTTTGAATGCAATTTGTGCAAAATCTGAGCCCTCCAGCCTGGCAAATGTGCTTTGTTAGACTTTGGAACCAAATGGGTGTGCTCCAGGTTAATAGAAAAAACTTTTAACCTCCTAATAGATATTTTGGGGTTATCTACGTTTACGGAGAACTGGATTAAACAGGTACCTGCTTTTTCTCTCACCCTCTTTGATAGCTTACTTCAGTTTTACTTTGCCTGACTCATGCGCTATGGGGCAACGAAAAGAACACTGGATTTGTCATCTCAGTGTTTTTTTAACTAGTCATGTCAAGGTTGAGCAATTTGCGGCAGTGAGATTTGGCTCCATCCAGAAGAGCACTTAGAGCACGGTGAACATGAGAGCAAAGGCCAAGGACATTAGTCTTAACTTATTGATTAAAGGTTTGCTCAGTTTTGGGGAGAGGGGATGAATTAAGAAATGTAGATGCAAAAGGCTGACAGACTTTACAGCTGAGTAGCGCGGTAGTGAGTCCATCTGGATCGTTCAGGTTGTTTTCCGTCAGTCCGAGGGCCAGTCTCACGCAAGGCCCCCGTGAAGCGCATGGGGTAAACCCTCCTTGTTCGCGTTGTACTTCAGGGCTCCAGGCCTGAGCCAGGGCTGCGCTGTGCGGCGAATGGTGCAGATGCGGAGCAGAAAAATGCTCCTTGCTGTGCAAGAGCTGCTGAGCACAAGCTTAAATTGGTGCAGTTCTGCAGCTAGGAGGTCAAATGGACACGGAGCATTTTTTTGTGTGATGAAGGGGCAGATGTTTCTGCGTGAAACCGAACAGCTCTTTACTGCAGAGAAGAGCTTTGGGTGAACTTCGGCCGTCTCCGCGGGCTGATGAAACCAGTGTCCACCCTTCAGGCCAAAACACCTGCTGGCTCTCAGGCTGCTCTGCTGTCCCTGGGAGGGACTGGTGGTGGCAGGTCTCAGCTTAACGCCCTGCTGAAATGGGAGTCAGGGGAAGCTTTCCCTGTTTCTGGAGCTCAAGAAGAAAGGTGCCACGTAGAAAGAGGTAGATTTTTTGCAGCAGTGACTCATAAGAAGTGCAGTCAACACCCCTGCTTCTTAAATTTCAGTATTTTGCAGGAGCTGTAGCAGCCCCACGGGGTGCTGATAGGGCGCGAAACCTTTTCTGACTCCGGCTCTGCTACCGAATAAGGAGGCTTTTTCAGGGAGGGATGAGATTTATTAATTCGTGATCTCCAGGTGGGTGACATCTGTTAGGCAAAGGAAGGAAGCGTAGGCCACGGGCCGTAAACAGGCTTTGAAGAGGCCGGGAAAGCATCTTAGTTCCTCCCGGAGCTGGCGCGGGCCGGCGCGGTGGCCGCAGCTCCCGGGCCGCGGCGGCGGCGGGTGCGTGGCCGGCGGCGCGAGCGCGGGGCGGGTCGCCGGGATCCGGATCGCTCCCTCCCCGCCGCTTGTCATCCCACCCTTCCCTTCGGAGGTCCCTGAGGAAGGAGCAGGCCTCGTCGGAGGAGATAAATATAGCCGTAAACAAGAAAACAGGACGTGTCGGCGGGCGGGCTGCGAGCCCGCCGGGCGCGGGGCAGCGCGCGGCCCGGGCTGCGGACGTGCCGCCCGCGCGGCCGCGCTCGGCGCTGGGGGCTCGTCGTTCTCTCCTCCTCCTCTTCCTCCTCCTCCTCCTCCTCCTCCTATTCCAAAGTATCGGGGGGCGCTGGGCAGCGGGCAGCACCAGAGCGGAGCGCGCGAGTGAGGAAGAGCAGCGCGAGGGCCCCGTCGGCGCCCCCAAACCCCTCGCCGACATGGAGGAGGAGGAGGAGGAGGGAGGGAGGGAAGGAAGCAAATACCCTGTCGGAGAGGCTTGAGCAGGGAAAAAGTGACTCGTGGCCGGGAAGGACGGCGCCGGGCGCTTCATCGCGCCGGTGCCAAGGAGCGGGTCGGCCGCGGCCGCCCGTCGCCTCGGCCAGCGAGCGGGGAGCGAAATGGCGGGAGTCCGAAACGCCCCCGTGTGCCAGTCCCTGCCCCGGCCGACGCGCTTCCTCTGCTTCCCGTTTTTCAGCCGGGACGGTCGCCCCTTCTTCCTCTACGTGGCCTTGGCCCACATGCACGTGCCGCTGGCGGCCCCGCGGCCCGGCTGCCCGGGCGAGGGCCCCTACGGAGCCGGCCTGAGGGACATGGACGCCTTGGTGGGCAGGATCAAGCGAGCGGCCGACGGCCGCGGGGAAGGCGCCACGCTCCTCTGGTTCACAGGTAAAACGGGTGGAAAGCCGCCTTAAAAACAATAATAAAATAAAATAAAATAAATAAGGGGGTCTCGGGGCTGCTTCTCACAGGGCAGCTCGTTTTCCGCCGCCTCCGGCTTTGGGTGGCGGGCTGAGGCCGGACGGCCGCGTCTAATTAAACCTCAAATTCTCGTTAATTAAAAAGCCCAAATCCGCTCTCGCTGAGAAGCCTCCCTAATGAGGACGTCTTGCTCCCGCCGTTGACCAGATGACAGGAGCCGCTCGGGGGCTCATTAAAGCCCACGGCAAGGGCTGCTGCGCGGTCGCCTCCTCTGCCCCCGGCTTGGGCTTGGTCACGTACCAGGGAGCTCGAGCTGCCTTGAAGAAATGGGGCCCTTTCTCTTGAAAATAAGCCTTTACTACCGGCCAGTGCCTGTCAGGCCCTGCTGTCACCTCTTGCTAACGTAGAAAAGCACCTGGACACAGAAAAAAGGATAGCGGGGGGCATTGGTCTTCTGGCAGGACACAGAAGCCCCCCAAAAGTGAGGCCCCAGGTCCCACTTTGGCCCTCAGGCATGGAGAAGCCCTCGGAGAGCAGTGGGGTGGCCTCGTGGCCTCCATCAGCCCACCCGTGTCTGTGCCTGCCTGGCAGCGTCGCTCACGGAGACGTTTTTCTCTTGCAGGCGACAACGGCCCCTGGGCTCAGAAGTGCGAGCTGGCCGGAGGCGTCGGGCCGTTTGCTGGTGCGTGGCAGCGCCAGCGAGGTAACTCGAAGCGTTTCTGCAGACCCATTTGCTAGTCTTCAGAGTAGACATGATGCTGGCTCAGGTTTTCCCCCCAAACCACCATGAGGCTGGCTTGTGACACCCTGAGGTCCTGGGCTGCTCCCAGCAGTTGCATGTCACAGCCCTGTGATGAGCGGGCATCACGAAAGCACCTTGAGTCCCCGTGAGCTGGTGTCTCAGGCCCTTTGCAAACTCGGGGCAAGTAGCCACCGTCTTCAAACATTTGGGGCAACAGCTCTTGTGGGTTTTTGGAGGGGGCCTGAGACACCAAAAGGCTCTGGTTGCCCATGCCCTGGAGTGCAGCGTGGGAGACCGGTCCTCTGCAGGCATCGGGGCATAAAGGTGGGATGGAGAAGGACAGCCCTTGCAGTTCCTGTTCTAGGGTCACCAGCTCCAGCAGGGTCTTACGTGCCCTGCTGTGGCGAGCTGCGAGCGTCCTGGGCACGCAGCACCAGCCCCTTCTTGCCTCGGATGAGACAGCCCCAGTGAGCCCCCTGGGCAGAGCTCTGCGGGACTTTTATTTGCTTTCTCTCTAACATTTTTTTTCCTTCTTTTCCGGCCAAACCATCTGGTTGGTGGGTTTATTTCGGCTCGAGCGGCCAGAAGCATGCATTAGTCAGGCGCTTCCCACTTCTGCTTGTATTACGCACTGTAAATGTGTGTCGGGTTATGTTTCCCTGTTTGCTCTGGGTCAGCCGAGGGAGGGGAGGGAAGGGGAGGCTGCGGCGGCAGAGGAGGCGAGTGCGGAGGCAGCGCGTCTTTCCTCATCTGCTTCCTGACACCTACCAGAGAGAGGAAACCGAGGCTGGGTTTCTGTGCAAACATCGCTGCGGACCTGGCAAGCAGATGATTTGCTCTTCTCCTTTTCCGGTTCCCTGAGATACTTTCGTTTGGGTGCCCTGGCCTCAGGAAGAAAACAAAACCTTAATTTTTTTAGTAAACAAACAAATCCTGCTGATGACCTGGGCTGCTCTTGAGCAACTGATGGTCACAAGTCAGAGCATATGGTACAAGCAGTCCAGCATTTGAGAACAAAACTACAAAAACACAAACCCCTTCCAGCATCTTACTGCCCACATGCAGCCCTACAAAAACAGCCCAAGCCCTGGATATCACGTAAGGTTAGGAAGTAGATCAAGTTGTCAGGTTTCTAGGAGCTGGCTGTAAATATCAGCTGGGAACAATGACTTCTGAAATCCCACAGCTTGATGTTGGACAGATATTTTGAAAGCAAAAAAACATATCTGGAACTATAATAGCTACATATTATTGTCAGACTCTGGCTGATCTGTATCTAATACTGCAAACTCCCATGACCTTAAGAGTTCTGTTTCTTTAGTGCGGCACCATGCAATACTTGTTTTATGTAATCTGTTGGGTAACCCTGCCTATCCCTTGAATGCCTCAGCACTTTCCACCTTCGTCTGCTGGCACAGGGGAAGGCACTGTGGACCATTGCTGGCAATGCCCCTCGCCCCGCTGGGCGGCATTTCCATATTGCTTCCAGTGGGAATGGGCTCTCCTTGCTGCGGAGCGGCATTCCTAGCGGGGAAAGCCTTTTTAGGGAAAGGGAGGGAAGTGGATGAAGGGTTATTCAGGAGTATATACATTTCACATAGTTCGACGTTTTCTTTTAGGGTCCAACCCAAATTCCAGGAATGTTTTCCATTGAGTTTGGTGATTTGGTGATTAGCTCCTCACTTAGAGAGAACAGCACATCTATGTGCTTTGCTTCCCCTTTCTCCTGTTTGAGAAAGGGGAAGCCTCTGAAGAGGAGCTTCATCTCTGAAGAACTTTCTTTTTGCTCTGCAGTAGCCCCCAACACACTTGGAAAATCTCTTTCCCATCTCTGGCTCTCAGGGCCTGCTCAGAGCCCAGACAGGAGGGAAGCTGTGATGGGCACGGGGATGTCGAGGCCATGACACTGAATGTGTTTTCAGCCAGCTTTGAGAGGAGGCTCTGGACTCATGGCTTCCCTCCAGGGACCCACTGGCCAGCACTGCCAGAGGGCAGGGCTGCGGCAGGTGGGGGACCAGGGATGTGGTGGTTTTCTTCCTCAGATGAGAATACTCAGTTCTGCCTTTCCTGGAAAGCTGTGGCCTCCATCAATCTCTGTCACAGCAGGATTGCATCACCGCTGGTCTTGAGAAAAATCCCTGGTTTGCTCTTAGGGTATTTCAGCACAGTTTGCTGCTGGAAATGTGAACATTAGCTTCTCCATGGGCAGCTCTGACTTCCCATGTATCTAAAGATACTCAGAGTATCTGAAGTGAAATATCCAGTCACCATCCTTTGAGAGACTCTACTTGTGAGGGGCTTGTGCCTAAAGCACTGCGCTTACTGGTCCTTGCTGTGCCCAGCCTGCAAGCAGAAAGTCACGTGAAGTACAGATTCCTTATTATGAAGATGCTATTTAGTATGCATGCAGAGATGTGAATTGATAATAATTGCGATACTTGATGTCATTTTTTACAGCATCTAAAAATATGGGTGGTGCCTGAAGGCATGTGTGATGCAGATTGGAAGCACTGTTCATATTTCTAATAGCCTTAAGAGATCCCAGTGCAAACTGTGTCCTGCTGTCTCAGGCCCCGAAGGGAGGAACTCAAGAGGTTTGGGTAGGGAAAGAGAGAAGGGGGAAAATGGCTTATCTGAGCTATCAAGACAGGCAACAGGGTTAGAAACCATGTCCCCCAGCTCTGCATGGTGCCACTGATGCTGTGTCGTATGCACTATGGAGCAGGGATGACATTTGCGTGTGTGTTTTCTTTAGTAGCATAAGTACAGCTGCATCATTTTGAAAATGCAGGATCGTCCCAAATAACTATAAAATAAGGCTGTGACTCACTGTGACTCCTGGAGAGGCTAGGATGGGATGGTGAGTTCCATAGAAACAGCACACGCGCTCCCAGACGAGAGCTGGGTTCAAAGCTTGTTGTGCAGCAGAAAGAACATCTCCTTTCTCTTGGCTGTGCCTGAAGGAAATGGCTTTGGATTAATGCTGTTGCCATGTGCACGCCTGAAAGCAGGGCAAACAAAAGGAAATGGCCTGTAGCTTGGGAAGTTTGTTTGGTGAATTGGTTGAGATTTTCTGTTTGTCCCCTTTCCCCTCTCCCTTCTCTTGTGGCTTCTTGGGGCTCTATATGCTGCAACAAGAGCAGAACATCTGCAAAACCCTTCTACCCTCTGGTTCTGGTGCTCAGGACCCCTCCTGTGGTCTTTGAGACCCCAGGAGAAAAGAGGGATGGGGTGACTTTCCTGCAGCCATGCAGAGCTGCTTGTTTCTCAAAGCACAGGCTGGCAAGGGCCAGCCCTGAGGCAGAGAAGGGGTGTTTGGACTTTACTGGAAAGGAAAGGAAAGGGTTAATTCAATGACAGCAGGGTGAACTGTAATGTTATCAGAAGGAATGTATTTTTAATGGAGCAGTTCTAGCGGGTTGGCGGGTGCTACCAGCGCCTTTCTCAAGCGGAAGGCAACAGCTCGCATGTGGTGGGGCCGTTTCCAGCCCTGCTTCCCTCACCTGCGTGTCTGTGTGCATCTACACACGCACATGAGCACGCTCCCGGCGCGGCGGCCCCCGGGGCCCGCTGCGTACGCACGGCCCCTTCGCAGCAACTGTCAGCTCCTTGGAATAATTTCATATATTTCCTGCCCTCTCTGCATTCTCACACAACATCAAAGGTTTTTGAAAATACTGCAGTAGCTTGGTTTAGGGAAGCAGCTCTGCATTTCTCACTTGCTGGAGCAGATGAGAAGTAAAAGGTAGCAAGTGCAAGCCAGAGCCCTTTCTTTCCCCCCTCCCTATTTCTTTAAAAACTCTTAACTTTCTTCTCTCTCTGTGACCCAACTTCATCTCTCCAGTGAAATCTTCCTCCTTTGTTTAAAAAGGGTCGTTTGCTTGGTCTCTGCCTCTGAATAGTTCCTTTATAAGGAAAACTCCTAGGTCATGAGACTTTTCCCTTCATGAAAAGTGCCTTTGCAGGAGGACACTGAGCACTGCCTGTTTGTCTTACAGGTGGGAGCTCAGCAAAGCAAACAACCTGGGAAGGAGGCCACCGGGTCCCGGCGCTGGCGTACTGGCCCGGCCGAATCCCCGCCAACCGGACGAGCCGCGCCGTGTTGAGGTAGGGGGCGAATACTGCCTTTCCTGGCACCAAGGGGCTTTCTGCAGACCCAGCTGTAGCTGAACGCTTGCTGTCAGCAAGCACAATTGCATCAGAGAGCAGGATGGCTCCTGTTTGCCTTGGCGCTGCGTCAGGCTCCTTGCGATTAAACCAGGAGAAGGTGTGTTCCTGAGCATGGTTTAAAAGGACACCCTGTCACTAGACAGGTGACAAGCTTTGGAAACCAAGTGATTATATTAATTTTGGCAGCAGTGACCCATGTTGGTTATTGACTGTGTTCTGTGAGACTCTACTTTTGTCCTCTCCCAGGCCCGTAAGACTTCATGCTTCAGCAAATAGGAGTTGAAAGCTCTTTTTGTGAGTCTGGTGGATTCACATTAGCAGCTGTAGGGATCTGTGTTTCTCTTCCCTGCGGTGGCTGAGTGCCTCCCGATAATTAAAAGATGACGACGTTCTCTCTCTCCACCAAGAAGCAGGCTTAGGCTTTGTGGTTTGTGAATGGCTTTATGTGGAGGAGGGTGCGGTTGTGGGAACAGCTGGCCGGAGAGATGGGGTTTACAATCAGCTCAGGATGCGGCAAAGTTCAGAGGTGGTTCTGGCTTCTCCTAGGAGTGAGTTTTGGGGGAGAGTGGAGGGGAAGGTTTGCTGTCTCCTCTTCCTCACCTCTGGGCAAATGCTGTAGAGATTTGTATGGAGCTACAGCTGATGCAAATGGAGCCAGCAGCAAATGCTGCTGGCAATTCTGCAGCCCAATGATGGACCATCAGGATGTGGGGCAGAGCCACTAAGCCCGTGCCAGCTCGAGGCTCTCCAGGCACTTGCAGCCCTGCAGCCATCTGCCTTCTCACCCTCCTCGCTGCGCAGCATGTGCAAGCCAGCCCAGCCAGGTCCTTCAGTGGGACTCACTGAGTTGGGTCCGTCACTTCCCACGGCAGTGCTTCAAAGTGAGTTCTGGACCAGCCTCTCCAAGTTCGAGTTGATCCTGCCCTCTTGGCCACCCCTGTAGCAGGAGATCTCCTCCAGCGTGCTTTCTCTTATCAGCTCCTTGTGTTTGGCTCTCTCATCCCTCTGTTGACTCCTGCTGCTGCTGTCCCCAGGGCCTGCATGCCTCACCCTGCCCTCCCTTTCAGAGGGGGAATTGCTCTGCAAAGCCAAGGCCTTTACTGCGAGTGAGGGTGCCCTAAGTCAGGCAGCTGCTGTCCTGCTCCTGTAGGCTCAAGCTGTTTCCCTGGACAGCAGGGCACTTGCACTAGAGCAACAGGATTGCACAGCCCTGTCCTGAAAGACTTTATCTGCTGCTTTTCCACCTCCCAGATCCTGTCCAGCAGGTTTGACAGCTGTAAATCTAGTCAGCTGCCAATGTGGCAGTGGCGGGCACATGGGCTGTGCAGTGCCCAGGGTAAGGAGGTGGCTCTAGAGGGTGCCCGCCATCCCCCAACAGTATGGCTTGGGGCTTTTTATTACTTTGAAAACAAAGACGTGATTCACTGGGCAGTCGGATTCGCGCACCGACCTGCAGAGTGCCTTCACTGTCATGGGGGCAGCCAGGAGAGCTGCAGTGTGGAGACTGGTGTAATTTTGCAGCCATATATGGGGCCCTGAGTTGCTCCACTGACGAGCACAATCCGGTGCCTTCAGCCCAGCCAGTTTCCGGTAATCTCCTGTACGCTGACGTCTCTGCAGCTGGGACGCGTCCCACCTCACGGCTTCTCCGGTAAACAAAGCCCAAGTTTTGAAAGTGCTGGCCCAGATGCGTGGAGTTTGGTTATTCAGAAATGCCTAAGGGGGCATCTGTCTCAGACACGGAAATTCAAAGTCAACAAACCCCAAGGAGGTTTCATAAAGTTCAAGTGTGTGACACAAACCAACAAAAGGCAGGAAATTGCCAGCGAAGGGCTGACGGCCTCACTGCTGTAACCAGCTCTGCCGTCCAGACCAAATCCAGGAGTGACGTAAGCAGTGGTGCAAAACAACAGCCCCTGGTTTGTGCGCTCCGTGCTCCCCGTCGAGGGGGCAGAGCCGGGGTGGTGGCTGCGGGGGAAGCCGAGGGTCGCAAAGCCAGAGCGGGGCCCCATCTGCCGCTTTGGGCGCGAGGTTTGGGGGTTCGGTGGGGGAAGGCACCGGGACGAGGTACCTGGAGTTCTTTGGTCTGGTGTTCCTTGGGAATGTGGTTGCCCTGAGCAATGCCTGCCATCTCGTGCTGGCTGGGTGCTGCCAGCATCTGCCAGGGTTTGTATGTTGATGCGCTGACAACCGCAATGGGATGGGTTTTCTACCCCAAATCCCTCTGAACCAAGCTCCTCTTTACGTTGCAGATACCTGTGCTTCCTGTGCGCATGACGTTTCATCAGTGGATTCCCTTACATCTCCCTGTCCCATCCAAGCCGTGAAAACCCCTTAGAGGAGATCCCAAGAAACCCTGTTTGAGGCTTTTTTGGGCATGTTTCATTGTCCCCTTGAGTGTACTTTGGGTTCCTTGGAGCAAGGGGGACCGATGCCCCTGAGCAGTGATGGGATTAGACGCTGGCTTGCTCACTGCCGAGTCGGATAGCCAGAGCATGCCAGCATCTGCCCTGGCATCAGGAGGAGGCAACGTGGGAGTTTGTGCTGTGAATTCCCTTTTGGGAGGCAGGGAGGATGGCGCAGAGCCACAACCCGGGCCGCAGGCTGAGCTCACGGGCAGGGGTGCGGAGGGAGAGGCCGCTTGCTGTCTGCAGTGCTGCTGTGGAGAGTTCAGCTCTTCCTCTGCGGCACGGAGTCACTCTCCCAGGGCTCTCCTCAAAGGGAGAGCATGTGCTTTTTGCTGCCCTTGTGAAATAGGGAGGTTGAAGACTTTCCCCTCCACTGATACGGATGGGGAAAAAGCTGGAGGGGGAGTTAAATCCGCAGGTGCAACTGGGAAATGTCTGCAGACAAGGAGTGACTGCTGTGTGATTGGAGAAGTGTGAGCAGGGCTCTGGGATCCTCTGTTAGGAACAGCAGGACGATGGGCAAAGGCCTAGATTAACTGCTTGCTTAAGGCTTCCTTCTGCCCCTGAGGTTATGAAGATGCTGACAGCGTTCGCAGTCTCATTTAGAATAATCTGCCAAGGACTATGTCTTGTCTCTACCTGTGCCTCGCTCCCAGTGGCAGAGGGATGGGGTCCTTTGCGGGTGCACCTGAGGGTGCTGGTCCACCATGTCCTGGGCTGCTAGAGCCACCTGGGCCAGGGTTGCTGCAGCCAGGCCTGGAATTGCTTTCTTTTATGTTCTCTTCTGCATGGGCAAGAGGATTAGCATGGCCAGAGGCTGGGAAAGCTGAAGCCAGCAGAGAAATGCTGATGCTCGCTGTGGTCCTCCCCTGCGCCAGCACGAACTTGTGCCTGCATGTTGATTTCCACAGAAATCTGCCATGTCGGCTTTTCTTAATGATATTTAATTGTTAGAGCCTCCTGCAGCTCTTGTGCCATACCCCACACTAATAAAAAGTAGGGCACTCAAGAAATAGGTCAGTAGGATGATGAATAAGGAGCAAATTGCGCCAGGCTGACTGTGCATGCGGCGCAGGGCTGCGCGGGAGGGTAGCGCATGGCCCGGGGTGTTGGGAGAGCAGGTTCTGCCGCCCGAGAGCTGCTCGGCACTGCACAGTCATCGGGTTGTGCCGCCGTCAGCCCGGGGTGGCCTGGAGCGGAGAAGCTTTCTCTGGCATGGTCGTGTCCAGCATACTCATCATTTCTCCCTGGTTCTCCCTTTGAAATGCCCACCCTGGTTCTCACCCTCGGACAGGCAGAAAGCCACCTCTCTGGGCTCAGGCTGCTTCTCTTACTGCTTTGCTTTTCAGAGGCAGCAGGAAGTTGGAGCTACTTCATTTTCTAAGAGCTCTCTTGGCTGGGTCTACTGGGTTGGCAAAAATGGCTTTCCCTTTCACTGCAAGTGCAGTTTCCCTCGCTTTTCTTCTAGGATCTGTGTGCTTGAAGGGCCTTTGCTTTGATGTGAACTTTGACAAAAATCTATTTGTGACTCTTTGTGTGGGGCAACTCTGCACTCAACCGGAAAGATTTTTAACCACCTTTGCCCTCAGTCATCCGTTATATTGTCCCCAGACCTCCCAGAGGTCTTCCATGTTCCCTGTCCCAACCCTTCTCTTCCAGTCTGGTGGCTTGGTCTGAAAAAAGGTCTTGATCCTGGACTTGCTCTGTGTCCTGCTGAGCATATGGTAGGACAAAAAGGGCAAAAATGACAGCTGGTTGGTGATACTTACTGGCCAGTCTCCAGATGATGCTCCCAGATACTCTATCTGGAGGTGGTATGGGCACAAGGTGGTGACCCAGAAATCCTAGTTGGATGCAGTGTAGCAACTTTGGTCTTGGGCTTTCAAAAGAGAACCCTTTCCAAAATTGCAAGATGACCTTTAGTTCGGGCAGCACAGCATTTTTCTTTCATGCTGGTTGATGATCTGTGTGATATTTGATGTCTGATGCCTTAGAAGTTTCCTCTTTGATTGCTCAGCCCTTCTCGCTCGTCTCTCACCAGCATGCCCTGAGGTGCTGGCTCAGAAAGGGCTCGTGTTCAACGCAGAGATCCAGCACACAGAGGAAAGACTTGTTACCGGCGGTGGAGCTGCTGTGTGATATATGGGCGAGCAGGACTCTGTGGCTGCAGGGGAATTGCCCCATCCCCACCATCAGAGGCTATTCACAGATGACACCAGTTGCAGTGTGGGTGAGGAGCAGGGTGGACAGTGGCATCAGGAGCCAAGGAGCTGCTGGGGAGTGCAGGAAAGGGTGGCACATTGACATAGCTGTGGGTGCAAGGGAATTCAGGACTCAGGACACTGAGCTTGGAGCGTGACTTGTCAAGACAGAACTTCAGATGTTTGTCCCGTATCTGCAAGGAGGGGCTCTCTGAACCAAAGTCGAGCTAAGAACCTCCAACCTGCTGAAAATGAGTTGTTTCAGCTGAATTTGTTTTTTGGAGGCTAGAACCTGTCTGGCATTGCCACAGCTTCCTTACCTTGCAAGGCCTCTTTCAACTTCTAAGGCTGTGACCGTTTCCAGAGGTTCTGCTGCTTTGGGGCTGCTTTTGGTAACGATGATTTGAAAGCATATGAATGTGTGCGCTGGGGCCAGGTCTGGAGGGTGCTGAGCACCCGCAGCCCTTGCAGCAGCCGAGGGGGCTGCGAGCCTGAGCCGAGGGCGTGCTGCTTGCAGCGGTTTCGGGTGGACTTGTGCTGATCTCAGTGAAATTCCTGCAGGGATGTGCCCTCGGTTTGCGCAGCGGGGAGCCAGATTTTTTTGGCGCCTCCTGGCTCGCCTGGCCGCTCAGCCTGCCTCTGCGAGCGCAGCCATAGCCGGGGCTGCTTTTCAGCTCTCCTCAGCATTGTTTGTTCTTATTTGTTCTCTCGGTCTCTTAGCAGCTAAATTAAAACTCATTGAACGGGAGAAACAGGGGCCCTTAAGTTCTGGGCTTTTTTTTCTCTCCGATCACGCAACTGTGTTTGCAGACGGGCTAGTAGCAAGGGGCCCAGCGTGGAAGGACACACGTGAGTGAAATTCCTGCTGCCTTCCAGCAGCACTTGCTGACCTCCGGAGGGAGCGCCAGGCCGGGAGGACCTGCTGTGCCGGCTGCCTTGCCGGCGACAGCCCTTAATTCAGCACCGCGGGCTGCCATGGCGTGCGGGGCCACGCCAGCGCCGGCCGAGCAGCGAGCGCCTGAGCGTGCCTGGCTGGGGAGCCACCCCGCTCTGCCCCGCTCTGCCCCACTCGCCCCGCCGTTTTGGTGGCCGGCGGCACGGGAGGAGGCCTGGCAGAGCAGGACTGCGGGTGCAAGGAGCAGTGCTGGCAGCTGGCTGCCGCTCAGCGGTGCTGGCGGTCGAGCCCCTCGCGCCGGGCGCTCGCCGGAGAAGCCTGCCCTCCGGGGCTGCTCTTGCTCGTAAGTTCCTGCGCCAGCGCCGTCCTTTCCCGCAGCATCTTCTGCTCCCTGCCTGGCATCCCTGCAGCGCCGTGCCTTCCTGCGGGGCAGCGGCATCCCCCTAGGTTAAACGCACCGCACTTGCCGAGCCTCTGTGTTTGCCCTCTGCCTTGGACGGGGAGCTCTCCGTGTGACTTCACTGCGGCTCGTTTTAGCAGTCTTGGGCGGCCTGGCGCGGGCGAAGCCTATGCAACGGGAGAAGGAGGAATCTGCTTCGCTTTCACCGGCGGGATCTGCCGCTCGTGCTTTGCAGCGGGCAGGACGGAGATGCTGCGAGCGAAGGTTAGATAAGGCGGCCTTGCGGACAGGGCTGGTCTCTGATCTCGTTGGAGTCAAGCCTGCTCATTGCCAGGAAATTTGGCCTGCAAAGGGGCAGTGACTTTGCCAAGGCTACGCAATGAGTTGGTGGCAGCCAAGGCGTTCCCAGCCCAACAAGGAGGTTGCTAGACCTGTGGCCTCTCCGAGCCAAGTGGACTTGCTGCCTGGCGTGCGGTCACAGAGAATCGCTGCATTAGAGGTCTGGCTCTGGGCCACAAGCAGCGGACAGCTCGCAGGCACGAAAGCAGCGGCTCTCGCCCTCTGCGTCTCCGAGTTGCCCGTCGTAGGTGGCGGAGTGTGGGATCACCCGCTTCTGCTGCTGCACCGTGCCTACAGCGCACCCATCGCGCAGGGAGTAGCCAAGAACGACCCCCAAGCAATATTCTGTGGCTGAGGCGGCAGCCCCTGAAAAGAGAGGATTATGGTGGAAATGCTGACAGGCGTTTTGGTGTAAGTGCACAAAATAGCACTGCTCTCATTTTCCACTCTGGCTGCTATGGCTCGTGCTGTGCAATGCAAAAGTGAGACCACATTTTCCTAGGGCTACGGGATCTGCTGTGATTGGCGTAGAAAGTCACTGTGCTAGCACTTTCTTCTGGGGGGTGGCCTGGCACCCCGGCGTGCCCAGAGCCGGGACCGTTCCCTCGCTGCCAGGTGTGAGGAGCCGTGGGACACCGTGCCGTGCCGTGCCCTGCGTGCCAAGAGCGCGAGCTTCTAGGTGCAGGTCTTGCACAACCCGTGGACCACCAGATCTGAGGTGAATCAGGATGGCCGGACTGGCTCTGAGCTGTGTCTGAGCAAAGAGCCGCAGCGGGGTAGGAGGTGTACGGAGCAAGGGCTTGCCCTGGTTAAGCCTGTGCTTGAATCAATTTTTAATCTTTTGATGTAGAACTTGTTTGTTGTGCTGGGTGCTGCAGGCCCAGGGCTGAGTGTCTGGCCTTTGCTGAGAGCGGTTCATCCATCACCGCCTGTGACCTTGGGCATGTCTGTGGCCTAATTCCCCATCTGGGCAAGGGCGCCTTCAGGGTGGCCCCATCTCACGTGGCATAAGGCAGCAGATCCAAGCGCGGAGGTGGGGCTGGGTGGCTTTTCCAGGATGCTTCACTTGTTGCTCTAATGAAACCTACTTCTTCCCTCCAGCACTATGGACATTTTCTCTACTCTGGTGGCCCTGGCTGAAGCTGAGCTTCCTCCAAACAGGCGCTTTGATGGTTTGGACGTGTCTCCGGTTCTCTTTGGGCAGTCAGACAAAGGGCACAAGGTAAGGCAGCGTCAGCGTTCGGTTAATTCCTGCCACCACCTCCCTTGGTGGTGGTAGTTAGTGTTTTGACTCCATCCTGCCGTGGCCAGTGGGAGGCAGCAGGTCAGCAGCGGTGTTACCACCCCGGTGCAGCCGCTCGTCCTCCTCAGCTTTGTCCTTCCGAAGCCGGGTGCATGCTGTGGTGCCACCGGGCTCAGGCCTCGCTATTGCGAAGCTCTGACAAGAGCCCAGCATCGTGGGCCGGGCCAGCGGGTGCTGCCGGGTGCTGGCGGCTCCCAAGCGTGGCCTGTGGAGCACTGCAGACAGACATGCTGCGGTAGCACAGTAAAGACACGGGGGCTTCAGGTGAGACTGCTGTGCCAGGCCTGGGGAAAAACTCCTGCCTCAGGGTCGAACAGCAAAAACAGATACGGCAGACAAAGGAAGGGAGGAACAGAAGGGCTGCTGGCATGGAGACCCACAAGAGCATCTTCTTGCTTAGCCACTTGCAGGCCGGACGGACGGGGTGGCTGGAGGCACGGGGACACTGAGCGACCCAGGGAGGCTGCAAGGAGGCACGGGGCACAGTCCCTGGGGACGCAGGTGCTGGGCCGGGCCGGCAGCGCTCCTCACTGCCGGGGCACTGCTTCTGCAGCTGCAAACTCAGGAATTTGTGCGAGTCTGTGGTTGTGGTGCAGAAGGACTGTTGGGGCTCCTGGGGGCCATACAAGGGCTTTTGGATTAGCCAAGAGTTATCTGCTGAGCAGCCCAGTTAGCAGAAATGCTTTGTTCATAAGTCTGGGATTATAGGTTAAAATCCAAACGCCTCTAGTGCGCAGGGCAGGCGTGACTTCCCAAGTGCCAGAATCAGCAGGACTGTATTTGCTGAGCCAGGAGAAGACGCTGGCCCTGGCTGTGTGCTTAGGTTCCCGCTGCAGGCACCTGGGAGGGTCTTCACCTCCTGCGTTTCACAGCAGCCCCGTGGTGCCCAGCCTGGATAGCCACAGCATTTCTCTTTTCTGATCCCAGGAAGTGCACAAGTGTCTGAAACAAAAGATCACGGCCACTTGGAGCTAGTTGTATATGTTTTATTTATCTTGACAGATAGAGACATAATGAGGCACTCATTCTCTGAGGTCCTTGGCTCAGTAACGTGTCCATTACCGATGTTCAAGTGGGGCAGCCAGTCCAGTGTCCTGCAGTTTTCTGTCCATACAACAGGAGCTGCTGACATCTCCTTTAAGCGTAAAAAAGCCCAGTTAGCAGAACGAGCAGCATGGCGATGCACTTTTTCTCTCAGTTACACAAGACTTTTGCTGAACAAAAAAGTGGCTTTAATAGCAATCCCACAGATAAAGCCTGATTTTGCTTTTAAAGTCCATCCTCCTGCAAGCACCACAAGCCAGCTCTCAGCTGGGATCTTGGATTTGCTTTCTGCATCCACCAGGGCTTTGGTATTTAGTTCATATTTATGGAACCCTCTACTGAACTGTAAGATAAACTGCGGAAGTGGATGGGACATGGCCAGTGTGCGCTCGGCTGTGCTCTTCCCGATTAACCTCTCATCGTGGGCTCACGGCGCTGGGAGATGGGCAATAACGGTGTGCTGGGAAATGCCTCCGTTGGTGTAAGCGTGCGGTCGGGGGGAGCGAACCCTGGTCAGCAGTTACTGCGTGTGGCCGGAGCTCAGCCTTTCAGACCGAGAAGTGGTGCGGGACGGGCGCGCAGCCGCGAAAGCGGCCGGCGTTTGCCGGGTCCCCCCAGGGCGTGAGCGCGGGGCGAGACGAGGAGCCGCCCGTGGGGGCGGGAGGCTGCGCGGGAAGGGTCGCCCGCGGCCGGGGCTCTCTGCCTGGCAGGGGGACGCCCTGCTTGGGGAGATTTTCTAGGAGCAGCCGGCCTTACGCAACCGCTGCAGGTACTAACGAGCTTGTTCCTGTCGGCTCTGCGGACACGTCCTCCCCGCACGCCCTGCCGCTTCGCACACGCTCCCACCGCTAGCGGCAGGTCCTGCGGCGCGGCGCCTCCAGTCGGGGAGGTGGCAGCTCCCCGGCCTTCCCGGCAGCTCCGGCAGAGTGCTTTCCGAGCGGTTTGGTGAGCGCTGTCGGAGGCGAGGGCGCGAGAGCCCGGGGCTCTGCAGGGCTGGGCTCCGCGGGCCCCGAGGCGCGTCGGTGCTTCGGCGCCGGGCTCCCGGCTCTCTCCGCCGACCCGACGGGCGGGCGGCCCTGCCGGACGCGCTGCAGCAGCCCGGCCCCGGGCTCGCTGCGGCCGCCGGCCCGGCCCGGCCCGGCCCGGCTCGGCCCGCCGCCCACGCGCGTGTGCGCGCGGACAGCCCCTCCTGGGACGGCGTGCAGCGCCCGGCACGTGCGTGCTCCGGGCCAGCCCGGGCCTCGCCGTGAGGCGGTGATCGCACGTGGCCCCGCTGCCTCCCGGCTTGGCTGCCTGCACCGCGCTTGGCAGGGTACCGAAACTCCCTTTAATCTTCGGCTTGCGAGCAGCTGATAGCAAAACCACCTTTGATGTTGCCGGGTTTTCCTTGACACAAATCCTCTCGAAAGCAGTTCCCTTTCTCATTCGGCCGTTTGATTTACGCACGGCGCTGACAGCTGTTTTTCTAATTTCGGTCTCCCCGGTGCTTTGGAGGCCGGTGGCCGGAGGTTTCCCTGCGTGAGCTCCCCGCGGTAACCTTGCTCTGCGTCCCGGCCCGCGCACTAGGCACCGGTACAACCTGTGACTGTGCTGGGGCCGACGCCAAGGTCCTGTTTTGAGCAAGGGCTATTTACAGTAAAAATAAACACATCATACAAAATGTATTAAGGGTACAAGTGTCAGACAAATAAGCTCTTTCCATTAGCTTAATGTCAAAGGGATGTGCTCCTCCTCCCCACGCACTTGCTCACTTATGAAAACAGCCTGGGGACTAAGTTCAGAAACTAGATTTTTGGGGGAGAAGTGTTTTTTTTTCCTTTTTAAATAAAAACGTCACAGATCAATAGATCGGTCATAAATCTTGGGAACGTTTCTTGAAAGGGCTCGGTAGAATCAAGCTCCTTATTTATTGCAGTAAATTTTAATAGACTTTCTTATGAGGTTTTATGAGGCGCGTTTAGGAAGAAGCCTGTTGGTAGCAAAGAAAGTTTAAGTGCCCTCACACTGATGTTATAGCATCAAAACTGGGCAGTGTGTTGCTAAAGTTGACTGGCTAAAGGGTGTCGGCAAAGCCTAGCTTTAAGCCTGGAAGCAAGTGGGTTAGTTTGATTCCTGCTCACATGGCCGTAGTAGCTTAGCTTAGTGGGCCGTTAATAATTAGTAATTTCCACTTTGGAGCTGCTTTATCTCCACCGGCGTGCCAGTATAAATGGACTCAACAGCAAGGATTTTCTTCTCACACAGAGTACACTATATGCCTCTCTCATTTCCCACCTGAGCTTCCCACAAAGGTTCTCTAAGTATTTTTCTTAAAACCTGGTTTTTACACCAAATTTCAGAAGACATTTTTCCTTTATATTGTGATTAAGAGAAATAAAGGAATTCTGTATGAAAATGAAAAAAAAATATATTTTGAAATCCCTCCCAGAATTCTGGCATTTCTTGAATGAGTTTGGAGGGGGCTCCCAAGACAGCGGCTCCAGTGTGCTCCTGGTAACGGCGTCCCTGGCGCGGCTTGTCCCGGCCACCGTGGGGATCGTTGGTGTTTTTCTGCTGCTCTGCATGGTTAAGCTGCAAGGCTGGTACCCAGGCAGGCAGGGTGCTATGGTGATGAGGCCCTGGGGGCACCTCCGGAGAGAGAGGAGGGAGGAAACTCAGCTCCCAGGCGGGTGCTGGAGCTCCTGAGCTGCTTGCATGGCACTGGGGTGTAGGAGAAGAGGGGAGCCGAGCTGGTGGGAGAGCAGGAGCCCGTGGTGAAAGCTAGGTTTGGAAAAAACTTGTGCCCTGCTACCAGAGTGTCTCAGCTTGGCCTTTGTAAAGGGAAGAGTGTACGTTGGATCTTGGGCAGTTGACACGGCATGGTTGGACCCAACCTCCATGCTGGGTTTGAGGAGGGATCCGTGCTGTATTATGCTGTATTATGCCCCGTTGTAAGGGCAGGAGCAAATGGGAGTGATCTCCAAACACCGGGTGCTCCAGAGGCACAGGAGCGAGTGCGTTCACCCAGGGTGCTCTCATGTCCCAGGGCACAGTTCCCGTACAGGCCCTGACAGCAGGACACCTGCTAAATCATTACAGCGCTGATCAGCTGTGAACACTGTTACTAAACTTGGCACGGCAGCTGCCTACAACTTCAGCAGATGTTTCTAATTTTTAGCACAGTGGAAATTTCTTGAATCACTTTTAAACTCCATTCCTAGGGAGGAAACCTCTAGTGACTCATCACTAAATGAAGCTATTGGCTCCAGAGCAGATATTATCTGACAGACAAGCCCACTGAACCATCCAGCTCACTTGTCTTCTCTCTCACGAGTGCCAAGGCAGTCATCCTGTGCAGCTCAAGTGTTCTAAATACTGCAATGGACAGATCTGACCCACCCTTCCCTCCTTCCCTTCCTCTCACCCCGATTCCCATTGCCGTGACTCTTGTTGTCAGGGAAGGGAGCACTCTGAGAACAGGGTGAGTCAGCCAGAGGAGACAGACCGTGAATGGCGTTTCAACACCTAACCTAAGAGAACAGCCTCTGCTTCACTAGAGACATGAGGTCATCCTGAACTTGTGGCTTGTTTGCTGGTCCCGGATAACTGCACAGATTTTTTAGATGTCCCTGCCATGAGTTGAGCTGTAATCACAGCAGGAGGGATGGAGATGTGTGTCTTGTTGTACAGTAGGGCAGTAGTGGGTAAAGGTAGAGTAGAAAAGCACCTGAGGCTCTATACAAAGACCATCACAGCTGGTAGTTCTGAGAAATTCTCTTCTGAAAGGCCTCACACCTTCAGAATCTCATTCTTGCAGCAGAACTGGTCTGGGGAGATAAGCTCCAAGGGTTAGTATAACTGGGGTAAATCAAGAACAGAATCTCTGTTTCCATTTAGAAAATGATATTGATCTTTTTGGAAGAGAGTGGATGAGATTTCTATCAAAGGAGGTTGTGACTGAGTACAAGCAAGGAGAACACAGCAGGAGACTATTTAGTGCAACAACATCAGCAAAGAAATAGAGGTGTTACCTGCCAGTACAGAAACAGCTGCAGTGGGGTTAATCTCACCCATTCAAGCAGTGAGATGCTCCCGTTGAGAAGTGGTAGAAACCAGGACAATCATTGTGAACATGTGAGGCAGATGCTGGAGTCTCCCTTGTGCACAGTTAGTGCCTGTCCAGCAGTTGCCAGGGAAGATGACAGGCTCAGTGGGCTGCGGCTACTGAAATGTGCTGCAGGAGGAAGCCTCTGTACAGATCCCCAGCCAGCAAAGGAATGAGCTGGCAGGTGGCAGGTCCAGCACTATCTTGGCCATGCCCTCTTGCAGGACCAGGAAGGCACAATAAAGATACTGATGTTTCCTAGTCTCCTTTTGGTGTCACACATGTAGGTCTTTCAGCATGTAAAATTTGGTTTGTTGTCAAGCTCCTGTGGTTTGCAGGGGCTAAATGGCATCTTTAAATGTGTACATGGTCTCATGTGGGGAGGGAGCAGGTCTTGTGACAGAGCATTCTGCTGTGGTCTGACAGACGATCTTCTGTTCTTCCTTTAGATACTGCTTCACCCCAACAGTGGGGCAGCTGGGAAGGATGGAGAGATAGAGGCACTGCGACTGGCTCAGTACAAGGTGTTTTACACAACAGGTACTATGTCTGTTTTGGAGATCAAAAAGTCTAGAAGAAAACTGCTGAAGTTATTGATTCCCTGCTGATAGGGTTAAAAGCTAAATCAGATTAATACAAGCAAGAACAAATCCAGCAAGGAGTAAGTATAGGCCCACACGTGTCTGCATGATGTGTTTTGCAGTTTTGGGTTGTTGACCTTGAAAGCATTCTTGGACTAGAAGTGAGGCCTGGGCTCCCAAAGTTGGGACATTGTGAGAATGGACTGAGAGCACCCTCTCTGGTAGTCTCCATTCACCCTGACATCTAATAGTAGGGCTTTTCTGGGCCAAAAATTTTATATGCTTAGAAATAGACCTGTGCTGAGGGTGTTGGGCTAGTCTGAAGATGAGATGTTTAGCCTGAAGGTCGCCATTTCATGAGACATCAAAGACAGTTTTCTGCTTGAGACTACCTGACTCTTGGGCCATATAGAAGGCCTGGGTTCGCTCCATGGTCGGGAGGGCTGTGAGTGCTGCTGTCCTGGCACAGACTGCTTGGCAGGTGGCTCATCCTGTGGCTGTTCCTTGGGGTTCACTGACCCATGCTGCTTCCAAAGCCCCCAGTTATTGGTGGTACCTGGAGTTCTCACCTTCATCTTGCTCCCTTTGTATATGACTAGCCACCTTTGGGCTATTCTCAGGCCTCTTTTGCTTCTTGCTTCTCTGCTGTCAGTGTGCTTAGCCCATGAGATGCCTCACAGTTCTCTCCTAGCTTATACAGCCTCCAGATGTCCTTTTATAAATGGGTCATCTTGGAAACCCAGCTGCAACCTGGCTGGAGGGCTGAGGCAATCACGGCTGGAGTCTCACACCTGGTGCTATACCTCTCAAGTTAAAATTACCCAGGGCAAATCCTTTGCCAGACGGTGCAGCTAGTCTAGGGCCTGTCTCTTAGAGTGTTTCTCCAGTGTTGTATCTCCAGTATCAGGCACAACTGACACAGATGGATAAGGAATACAGAGTGATACCTGGGCAGTGGTGACCAGCCTGGGACTCCAGTGTTTTCCCCTTGGTTTTCTCTCTAGGAGGAGCAAAGGCTTGTGATGGAAGCATTGGGCCAGAAGAGCATCACCAGCCTCCTCTCATTTTCAATCTGGATCATGATATCCAGGAGCAGGAGCCTTTGGACATGGCATCCAGAGAATATCAGGCAGTGTTACCTGCCGTCAGCAGAGCTTATGCAGAAGCTCTTCAAGATATTGCAACAGACAATGTCTCGGTTGCAGATTACTCCCAGGACCCAGCAGCAATCCCCTGCTGCGATACCCAGCACGTGGCCTGCCGATGCCAAGATCACGGGTCTCCTGCAGCCTTGCTGAACCATCACACCGAAGGAGCAACGCAGCTCTATGTTTAATCAAGTAATTGCTCAAGCTGTTCCTTTTCTGATTCTGGCTTATGTTAACAGGACTGTCATTCAACCTGGCTCCAGGCTTGAGGCTGGCCATGGAGGACAGGGATGGAGGTTGTAGTTCCCTTTGCTCCATGCTAGGAAACAGCATAGGTGAGTTAAGTGTCTGTATGGGCATGTGGAGAGGGTCCCCTTTCCTGCAGCTCATCACAGACCAGGACTGTTCCTCGAGCAGACCTGTCCTGTGTTTCTGGAAGAGCAGGTCATTACAGAACCTGGTGGTTCTGGGCTTGTAGAAAGACAGCAAAGTTTTGTAAAGCTTTTTAGCTGAGAAAGAGCCAGGACTTAAATGAAAATAACCTTCTCTGAGACCTGGCTTTTAGAGAGAATTCCTCGGGGAAATTCTCTTGCCTTTCCATGATAGAAAATGACCCTTACAGAAGAGGGCCTATGAGAGCACAAGCAAGGGAAGGAAGGGGCCCACAACCTCAGAACAAACATCCCTTACTGGTGCTGAGACTCTGGAAGTCTGTTGTAGAGAGAGTATTTCCTGCCTTTTCCGTGCCAGGACAAGGTGAGTGCTTTGGGAAATGAAGCACCTGCTTCTCTAGCTGCTAAGTGAGTTTTTTTTCAGCAGGGGTGGCATTAAAAACCATAACTGCCTGTAAGAGAAAAAGGGGTTGGGGCTCGTAGTGACAGCTGCACTGTGTTTCCCCGGCCTCTTGCTAGGCATGATGCTTGGTTTGTGCTAAGGCTTTTCTGCACTGACCCGGCGGAGATCAGAGATTGTTCTGAGGTGACAACTAGCCAAGTCATGGTGTTTTGAAAGGCTGTTTGGAAATGTGCGGGAGAGAGGCGTGTGATGCAGAACTGGGGTAACTCTTCCCTGTCACCTCTCTTTTGAAAGACCAACGATATAACTGCATTTTGGGGAAAGTTGACTGGAGAGCGTCTGCCCCTAGAACTCCCAGCAAATCAGGGCTGCAGGCAGAGCTGCAAAGGCAAAAATCAAAGGTGCAGCTGTGACTTCGAAACAACCAGGATTTCTCAGCAGCTGCATGAGGGTTTTGTGAAACAGTTTGGACTCAGATTTAGGCAACCAAATCCTTTTCTTGGATCTGTCTGTAAGTAGCTTGTCTAAAGCAAAGCAAGGTGTTAAATGAGCAACAGGGAACTGGGAGTTGTAATTATGGACAGCTCTGACAAAATTTAGATGGGCTGCCCAACAGTTCACAAGTAAGTCTGGCCTGCAGCCTCCTCACCTCCCTTGCTGGCACCACATGAAAGCAGCAATGCTTTGCAGACTTGGCCAGGTTGCTGTGGTCCAGGTGCGGCAGAGAGCAGACTTCCTTTCACCAGGGCCCCAAACCCACTCTTCCACGAGCTAAAACTTAATCAAGACTGACATCTTTAGGGCCCCACAAAGAACAGCAAGAGCACAGGCAGCAAGCAGCCAGGGACAGACTGTGACTTTATTCTCAGTCTTTAAACATAGCAAATTGCATCTTCTCTAATATCACTGCAAAAATACTTTGCCTGGGTAAAATAGTATCTATATACTGTACAAAGACTTAAGTTCAATATATCTTCCTGTAAGTACATTTATACACATAAAACAGCATAAATTAGAAAAGGGAAAGACACGTATATAAAATTCTGGTTACATACAAATCTGATTAAATTAGCATTTACACTGTGGTTCTAACATATAATTTGTTAAATATAGCACTGTGCATACAGTACGTGAACACCCCACCCAGACACCAAGTCAAACAAGGGGCTAGTGGGGCCAGATTCAGTTAAACATACTGTAGTGAAAAGCAGTGGCCCACCTCAGATTTTTTTCTCTTCTTTGGGATTCACAAATCTATTCTTCGATATTCCTGGCTTTTCCAAAGAACCTCCCAGCAGCTGTTCTAAGCGCAGATGTTTGCTTCTCATCATGACCTCTTCGCTTTGCCCGGCTGACCTCCACGGCACAAGATTATCTACCAAAATCAAAACAGAATGGCCTTAACTTTTTTCCCAGCAAAAGGGGGTGTTTCAAGTTGGTTTTACGCACCTCGGAGGAAAAGGGGGAGGGAAGTCTTATAATTTCACTTTCCATTTGAAGGGAGGTTCATGGGCTGGTTTATTCCCCCCCCCCCCCCCCCCCCCCAAAATTTGTAGTCCTGAGACAGGAACCATCTGGCTTGGTGATAAATACATCCTGTATCTAGCTGGCAGTGCGCTGAGCACAGATGCACTTGCACAAATTCAATTACTAGGAGTGGGATTCGTTCACCTCACTAACGTCCTCCCAAAAGTTAAGCTCTGGGGTGGCCGGAGGGGAGAGGAGCATGACATGTATCACCTTGTCTCTCTGGGCACTGCAGAGGCAAGCGTTACACATCTACATTTTAGACTCAGGTGAGGGGAATCATATCCTAAATATCAGCAAAACCTTTTAGTGAAAGAGTAAAGCAGAAACATACAGGAAATAGGCAGCAGCAAGGACTTTAAAATGCTTCATATTGGCTACTCATGTTTAAACACAAGCCATAGGAATAGAGACCTGCAGAAAGATTTACACCTAATTCTGGATAAAGCTTGGGCAGAGCTATAGGTGGGTATCTCTGCTTGGACACTAACCACAGGTCTCCCTTTTGGTCAGCTCCAGCCTTTCCAAAAGTGCCCTGTGTTTCCCAGACGTACAGATGCGGTCCCTGCAGCCTCAGCTGCAGGAAGGTCTGCCCAGGAGCTGTCTCTCTCCAGGGCACACCGAGATCGGGAACATCACCTGCCCTACTCTGAGGATCACAACATTGGCTCTGGATTGTACATTGCCAGAGGGACTGCAGTTAATGTGGTGATAAGCTGGGCTTCATCCTGCAAGCCCCAGCTGCCCCAAATGCCTGTTGGAGTTAGAGGGGCAGGAGCTGCTGTAAGGAACAGGAGGCCAGACAGATTCTGCCAAACTTGCTCATCCCCCTTGGGAAGAATGATTATTAGTCGAGCTCCACGACAAAATCTTTTGCCTTTTCTATCCTAACAGTCAGCAGCTAAAAAACAGAAAAAAAAATTAAAATCAGTATCATCACATGTCTGCCCAACTGAAAGAGGGAAATGCCATCCAAACAGTGGGGAGGAACGTGAACAAATACAGGTCACGCGTTGCCAAAGATGCGGCAACAATCTGATTACTTGTATTAAGAATCCGTGGTTTGGACAAACGGGGACGTGCACAGAGCCCACACCAGTGCACTGACGGAGGGGAGCGTCTCTGCCGCCTGCGGACAGCCGTACTCCTGCGGTGGGCATGTCGGGGTGCTGGGGAGGCTGCGGTGCACAGACCGCTGGGCGCCGGAGGCATGGCTGGGCTAACGCTCCTGCCCGTCCTTCCCGAGGAGCAACCTCGCGCGTTGCGTGCTGCGGCGACCAACTGGTGGTTAACGCTGATCGTCGGGACGAGACCTGCACAAACCTACTCGGGCTCTGCACGTGGCCAGCCAGCACCTCTCGGGCTCCAGGCACAGTTTGACTTAATGAAACAGCTTTGCTGGTAAAACCTTCAGATCAACTCCGTTCCTGAGGCTTTGATTCTCAGAGCCTGCAGAAGAGTGCAGCCAAATGGAGGAACTGACGGTGCGTGCCTGGAAAAGCACCGAGAAATCTGCTGAAAGAAAATACCTTGTCTACTGGATTTCAGAGGTTTTGAAAGATCTGCTGGTATGCATTCTTCAGGTCCACACTTGCCATGTTGTTTCGTTCTTGCTACATCCTGTAGGATTCTTGTGTAAAACCTTGTAACACTACCCCAAACCTTTTCTAAATATGATTTTTGGGGGCAACGACGGTGGCCCTGAAAGGCTGAGCTGGCTGTGCAGCCAGGCTGGTGTCAGCAGTGCACTGCCAGGCACAAAGCATATACCAACAACTCCCAGAACTGCTAGAAGCTTCTGCAACTCTAATGAACTACTACAAAAGTGGCAACTGCTTGGACAGATAATCAGAAAACAACAGGAACTGACACACCATTCGCAGGCATAACTGTAGGTAAAACTAGAAACAACTGTCAAATAAACAGAGCTGGGTTCATTCTTCCCCTACTGCAAAGTCTGATCACCAGAAGGGTGATGCGGCTTCTCCCGGCAATTCTCAAGCACAGCACCTTTTCCTCGGATTAGCTTTTAGCCTGCTGTCCATCTCAATAACATCTGAGTACTTTCCGCATAAGATCAACAGCAATTCCAAGCTCCTTAGTGGACCTGAAAGCATTTAATCCACCCCTATCAATGCAAGCAAGATACGTAATTGAACTTGTTTAACCTCTTGCTACAGGATTCTTCAGCAGTGCTGGCATAATCAGTAACAACATCCACATCATTAATTCTTGTTGAGGTCAGTTTTTAAAATCACATAAGTCCTCCCTGGGTTTCTCATCTCTTCTCTGACCTGTCCCTCCTCCTAGTTAATGAAGAGGCAGTTTCCTGCAATCAGCAATAGATTTTATGTTAGAGTGAAGCCGCATTTCCTTACTATTAACAGTTGAGTCTCTGAAGTCCTGCTCACCAGCACTTGAGGTCAGGGAAAGGCAAAATGTTTTAAAACGGAGAGGCACTGCTGGGTTCTAAGCACTGCTCTTTCCCCAGAAGTATGTCTAAGTTCAAAGCCATACTCGTGGCATGGGCTGTGGGTGAATATTCCATTTTGTCACAAGTTTTGAGGTTTGTAAACATCTTTTTGTTGCACTCTGAAAGACAAACAAAACCCTTCCCATGTTTCCACAAAAGAGAATGCTGTCAAAACATTTTTGTTGGATAAGGTCAGGTTTTCTCTCCCTCCTTTGCACAGAAGTGACCAATTCCTGAAACCCCTTCTGAACGAGTCATTGAGACTGAACATTTTAGCACTGAGAAAACAGCAGAGTTCAGTGAAAATTCAGAGCATCAAAACATCCTGACCGGCTCTCCTTACAAACTATCACAGCAGGAGCCAATGCTGCACTGGCAAGGAGACCAGCTGCACAACACACTACTTCCAGCAACAGAGGGGAAAAAAACTGAAGTCCTAGCTGCAGACACTTTACCTGGAAGCTCCTATTGCTACGCCACCATAGCAGTGAGTATTTCTGGAAAACTCCTTCCCTCCCACACCACCTCCTCCCTATGTTACACATGTAAGTTCCTCTGTCAGGTTAATTACAGCGCAGGATTTTGACAGATCAAAGTTCATCTAATGAAGCACCTGCTGTTGTACAGCAGGGGTTTGGGGCTGCTTTCATACTGCCTAGTCCCAGCAGGCACACTCATTCAGGAGCAGCGTGATTCCTGCTTGCTGGCATTTGCTTGTCCCCAAGCCACATGTTCAAGTGTAGGTTCATAGAAAGAAGTAAAGGATTCCTTCCTGGCCCTGCTGCTCCTAGGAACATTCCTTCCAGATGCCTGGGCCAGCAGCTCTGGCAAGAGGGGAGACATTTTAAATATCCTTCCTAGGTAACAGAATAGGACAAACAGAAAACTTTTGTTCTGAGTTTGCAATAGGTTATGCTACAGGTAACAAAAGAGATTTGGTCCAAAGTTTATGTGACTTGAAAAGCTGGATTTAGGTCGTGTTTAAAATGGAGTCATGAGCTAGTCATTTTTTACGTAACACTTTGCATCAGTTGAAAGCGCCTTACAGAGGAGGTCAGCCTCAACATATGGAACAAATCCTGGGACCCCAGTGAAGTTTTTACTTCCTCCTCCTTCAGGCAAAATTCCAACAGCAAGATGTGTAAAGATAGAGTAAAGGATTCAAAAGTCTGCCAAGTTTACAAATCCATTACAATATGCTGCTGTATTAATGTATTACTATTATGAAGAGACTGCTGATTACAACCAGGTCATATCATGATAACCAAGCTCTGTCCATTTAAGGATTAAATATTTAACATAATAAATGCTGTTATAATAGGAAGAGGAGCAGGAGAGACACTGCCAGGCTTAAGTTAGATTTTTTTAAAGCTAGTATGTCCTTCCAATGCCAACAGAGAAAGTGCTATTTAAAAATCATAAAATATTTTAAAGGCTTTTCATCTTTGTATTGGGAAAAGGAGTTTCCTTTATAGTTGGCTTGGAAATAAGAGGACTGGTGAGATTCAGTTATGTCCTGGTTGCTTTTTCATACACTAACAAAACTGACTGAAAATGGTGCAGGGAATATTAAGTGTTTATTTCTAAGTGATGGTGTTGTTCAAATTAAAGCTATTCCTGCTTATTAGCAGTCAAGATACGTGCAAGGCACAAAGGTCAGATCTGGATCTGAACGTCATTCTGCACCTGAACTTCATTCAGCTAATTTGTTCAGATCCATCTCTAATTATTAGGTTTGATCATCTTTCCCCATCCCTAGCTGCCATTCAGTAGGGGTGTAATCTTCCTGGCTCTGTCCCTATAACTTAATTAGTTATCTTAAGCTTCACAGTGAACTGGGACAAGGTGGGGGCAATGATATCTCTTCTGTAAGAGGTTAATATTTTCTTCTTAGCATGAGGGTTGTATTGCTGTTTTACGGATCCTGAATGCTCACAGGAGGAAACTCATTCTCGTCATCAAGACACACTGGTCCAGTTGCAAACTCATGCTCTGGGATAACCTCTCCTCGCAGGGCGCCACCATCCTCTGAATAACCTGCCAAAGTGAAAATGCAAAACATTAAGGATAAACACATGGAAGAAGGCTGGAAAACAACGGAGACACCATTTTATCTGTGTTTTAGCACAGAGGTGTTTTCTCTGGCATTTTGGCAGAGCACTAGAGGACTGCAGAAGCAAATGATAACTCCAACACTATAGACTAAATGGCTAGTTCCTGTTGCAGAAGCATTCTTCCTCCCACCATGAACGCAAGCACAAATCCTAGAATAAGATCCACATCTGTATGCAAACTGTAAGATTAGAGATTATAATGTGAGAGTCACCCTGTCCTCTCCTGCAACAACTTAGTGCTAGCTTCATTACTGAAAGGTCTAGCAAGTTCAGGAGAATCTGTAGAGATCTTGGCAAAAAAAAAAAAATCAGAAGATCTGACTTCTACATCCATGGTTTCGACTCTGGGAAAACAGTCTGGCAGCTGGCAGCAGCTGCTGTCTGACAAACTGTAAAACAAGACTGGACGTAGTTACTACTCTTCTAGGGAGCGTCTGCACAAGGAGAAGTACCAGAAGAGAGTCCTGGGAAGCAGAACAAAACTCCTGCCTTGTTCTTAGGGGCAGGGGATGAACCATGAGCTCCAGAGATTCCTGCTACCCCAGCCTGCATTGCCCAGGTAACGTTTCTGGCTACAATGAGCCTTTGGAAGTTTGAGGACTTCCTATTTTGCTCCACGAGGCTTTTGTGCCTTAACTAGGAAGGGCTGACCTGACACTTACCTGGCATGGTTGAAGTTGAAGGCACTGTACTTTGTCTGGCTACAGTTGCTGCATAAGTCTGAGGTAATGGAGGCTGGAGGTCATTTTCTTTGTTCTCCTCCATCTTTCCTGAGGCAAGCAGACTAATTGTACAGGAACATGAGAGAGGAAAAGAGTTAGCTCTGATCTTGCCTGTTTCTCCCCCAGCACTAGTTAAGACACGTACACATGCACATCCATGTCACCTTGAAACACATCAGGTGTTTGAGGTTGGACTAGATGATCTCCAGAGGTCCCTTCCAACCTTACTGATTCTATGATTCTGTGATTCTATGATCACCCATTTGTACCACTGCATCCAGGCACCAACTGCAACCCTTGCAGTGCTGCAGAGGGGCAGCTCGCTATTCTCTACAAATGAAGCAGGAGGGGAAAGGAGTAGGGAAAGTGCAGCTACAGCTGCAGGACAATGCTGGCATGAGAACAGAAAACGGGAAGACTGGCCACAAAGGCTTTAGATCACAAAGGCAAACAGTGTTTCTAACTACAGAGGGGTCTACAAAGGGCTTGCAACAGGAGTGGAATAGGTGGGTAAAGCAGCACTGGCTAGTTTAGGATGAAGTTTGAGCAGAGATATCCTATGATGTAATTTAACTCATGACCCAAGAGGCCCTTTCTGATGCTAAAACAGGAACCCACATAGGAAGCCAGCCTGCCAGCTCCGGACTGCCAGTTCACAACGGGAGCGTGCGGGCGTCAGCAGTGTCTGAAGGAGGCAGCCAGGACAGAGCACGCTGGACAGCTCAGCTTTGAAGTGCTTTTGTTTTGTGTCTTTTAAAATCTGCTGGCATTTTCCTGGCTGTCAGCCACCTCATTGCTTAGAGTATATGTTACATCCCACCCCACCCTGAAGGTGTCACATCTGGAGCCAAGTAGCCCAGATGTGGGGTTACATGCCTGTTCAAATTTGCATACAAACTAAACAGCAGCAGAGAAAACTCCCCTTTGACACTGCACGCCTGCGTGCGTGCATGCATGTGCGCCTTTTCTTGCTTACAGAAGCTCCCAGACTTGCTCCACATGATCACCCCCCTGAAATCATCTCTCCAGCACCCAGCCAGCCCTGGAAGAGGTACTCTGTTCTCCTGCCACCCTAGTGGTCTGTCGGCTGTTGTAGGAGGCACTTGTAAGACCCAGCTGCCCACCTCTGCCATCTAGGCTGAAATGTCCCAGAGCTGCCTAGGGATTGGAAATGTCTGTAGTTTCTTCTGCAGAAAGCCTCAAGTCCCTGCTTGCTGGCATGGGTTCCAAAGGGATAGGATCTGTCAGATTCGGCAGTTAAAAAAAAAAAATCACATGTCACTTCTGACACCCTTGTTCCTACAGTTTCATTTTGTACTTTCAGAAGAAATTTCTGTCACTTTTTAAAGATTACCCTCTGTATCAAATGTGCCTGGAGCACCAGTGCACTCAAGGTGTAGTTACCTGTGTTTCTTAATTAAGACACACTCCCCTCCATCTTGTGGGTCCAGGTTGTAGATATAGAGATGTCCATCTGACGTTGTCACCAACAATCGAGGCAGCTTCTGAATCCTAATGAGAAAAGGATGAGTCTGAATGCACATATCTGCATATAGAGCCAAATGTTTGCAGCAAGGAGAAAGGGTTAAACCCCTCATACCCTCACCCTCGTACTGCTGCTTGCTAAGGAGGGACTTCCAGCCACCAGCAGAGCTGCTTCCAGAAGAACATACCTGGTCTAAGAGCATCCACACAAGTGGCTGCATTAAATGGCCCAATTCACAGACCTAAGTTACTGCTGTGAGTTAAGAAAGGGCAATGCAGCCTGACCTGTACCTCCATCCTGGACTCTCATTTGTAGGAGCCTGTGGGAGGTAGCACAGATGCAGAAAGCACACGCGTACACACATGTGCACTGCTCTGCAAGTGCAAGATAATGGACAACAGTTGTGGTGTTCTGTGTAGATAGCTACAGCTGTCCACCAGCTGGCGTGGCAGAGGGAACGCTGATGTTATTACATACGTGGAAAGGGCACAGATGTTCCTTTGTCCAGAGATGTTTAAGCGGACAGTAGCAAAAGCTCGATCCTGGTTCATCATTCCTGATACTTGAGCAGGGAGGTAGTTGGTGGCGGCCTGGAACATCTTTCCCATGTAACCACTCCAGGTTGGAGGCTCTTCTGGTCGGCTGAGGAGAGGGTCACAAAGCAGCAACAGTAAGGCTACTGCAGCTAGTCGAAACAGCTCAGGAACAGCTGAAATGTTCCTGATCTCAAGGCTTTCTTTGGAGCTGTACACAACTGTACCCCTGTGCATCCTTGTACAATCACTTCCCTTCCTATCAAGAAGGGCTGATTTGTTGGCACCAAGGGAAAACAATGCAGTGCTGATCCTTGTTGTCTACTTTTTCTTCACAGTTCCCACTGCAGTGTTAGAACCCTGGATACGGCCATTAGAAAGAATCTTGCTTTAATGTGGGCTAGAGAAGTGGTCATTAAAATGTAACAACTTAGATGTAAAAATCTTTATCCCCTTCTTTGCGGTGGGGAGGAATGGGAAGAACTTGGATACTAAGGAAGGAGGCAGGAGATGGCAGCAACTAATGAGTGCAGAACATGCCTTGGGAGGCTGACAATAGGGATGCAGTGCGTAGCTTTTCACAGGAGTGAGTCCCTCTGGGCAGGAAGCAAAAGAGATGGTTTGCAACTAGTGTTGTTCATGGAGAATACATGGTGAAATGGAGGCCAGCTGTGCAAAGGCTGATATCTGAGGCAGACACAGCCCTGGAGCAAACAGGTTAACCCAGGGCCCCCTCACCTGTCAGTGAGATGTTCCAGTTTAAAGATGTGCACGGTCTCTGTGTTACTTGAAGCACACAGGAACTGGGAATCCATACTGAATACCAGAGAGCTGATGTTCACATACCTAGGGCCAAGGAAAAACAGAACTGGTCATATCATGGCACATCACCAAATGGGAATTGTTAGGTTTTGCTCACAGACAAGAGGATGGAGAGCCCATACACTGCGAAAAGGACCATGCCTGCCTGCTGCTGAGCTTGCAGGCTGATTGACTAGCATTTCCCTAATCCCTTCTTTCAGCAGAGCGGAGTTAGTTACAAAAGCCAGGGAGGCAGCATGTGTTTGTGGAGAAAACATCTGTGCTTCCCTTCCTAAAGCAGCTAAAGCATTTGGTACTGTAGAAGCCAGGGAGGATGTGCAAAGCGCTGGATAGTCCAGATATGTGTGACATCTCAGGTTCACCAGGGCCAGGGCGTCTCCATTATAGCGGTCTCCGCACTAGCTGAAGCGCATATAAAAAGTCACAAGCAGGCCAGGGATGCGGGACAGGAAGAAATCTGGAAACAATCCACTGAAAACACTTGAGGGGCTCTGCTGAATGGGAGCAACAGCCCATCCTTGCCTTCAGACTTGGGGTCTGCTCCAAAGACTTGGTAGCTTCAAAGCAATCCCTTTGAGAAGGCAAGAGTCAGGATGATAACTTTGGGGACTTCATTATTTTAAGTAAGAAACAAAGAAGAATACAGCAAATGGACTGAATCTACCTCTGTTCTCTGCGACTGCCCTGTTCTGCAACACACTGAGTTGAACCACTAAGCTTGCCGGAGGCAGCGTGGCTGTCTGGCACAATGACATTTCTATTTGATATGATCACTCTTGTTTTCTTTCTGCAAAAGATGCCAAAGCCACCAGGATCTGACGTTGCCATGTCGCTATGTTTACATTTCTGCTCCTAGAGCCTTCTGTACACTGATGGAGGAATGAACTGACCTTTTCATCCCTCGCCGGAATTCGTAGAGCTTTTGCCCACCAGGAATGGAAAATACACGAATGACTGTGCCCTGCAAAAAATGCAAGTGGAAAGATCACATGGGAGCAAAGCAAAGAGCGAGAGCCCTTTCTTGAACACACCAAAAAGAATCAGTATATGCAAAGATGGCTTCTGTTGGTCAGCCAAGGTTCACCTGAACCTGGGGTAAACCTGAACCCAATAAACTGGCCTCTTATGAGTCAGCATCCTTTCGTTTGCCCCTCCCCTCGGTCAGCTCTGTTTAAAAAAAGCACTGCTCAGAGCTCCTGTTCTCCATGCACCAGGCCACCAATGCACCCGGGCTAACAGTGATCCCGCTGCCAGCTGTGGGCTGAGAGCGGCAGGCAGCAAGGAGGTTGCTCAAAGCTGCGCTCACTCACTTTTTCGGAAGCGCTCGCCAGCTTCGACCCGGTAGAGTTGAAGGTTAGAGCAGCCAGAGGCCCATCATGGGCAGGAATTGTGCAGGCTGTTTTCTGTAGGACAGAAGGTATTGTGAGTGTAAAGAGGCATGCTACTGCTCAGGTGTGTAAGGGGAGGGCGTTCCCTGCCTTGAACCCATCTAGGCCGTCTGCACGTGTTCATGGGATCATAATGCGGTTATGGTGTTGTCCTTTGAACACCCTCAGCATTTCTTATCTCAGCTCTGCATCAAGCTTCATCTTCTACCTACTACAGTCACTGTGATTAAGCAAAGTTCATTTCAGCTGCAGAAGTCCTCAGCTCCCCACCTCTCTAGACTAGGCTGCAGGAAAGCAACGGCACCTTCTCTGAAGCCCAGCATTGTTTTTGTGCAGAGAAGGAGCTGACCTCCATGCAGTTTGCTCTCTGCACACCGTGACTGTACAGTGACTATTGCTGCAGCACCACCACCCTGATACCTGCAGGAAGCCCAGTACGAGGGGCTAGTACCTCTCACAGCAGCAGCCTGTGTTTTCCCCTTGTGCTCTGCTCCTCCCCTGCTGCAGATCCTTAGCCTCTTCTAGTTCCCACTGCACGTACAGAGTGACAGTGTTATGTAATCCAAAGCCCTGGCATAAACAGCAGATAATCATGACCCTGCTTCTAGCCAGGGACAGATTTCCTGAGGGGCTGAGGACACCTCACCTTCCCCGTCAGCTCTGGCTCAACATCACTTCCACCCCGTGGGATGGCAGAACAGCTGCCCAGGGCCTGCACTGTGGCTGCAGCAGCTCCAACCCTCTGTGAGCCACCTGGGTCACATCCTGCGTACTGGATACGCTACTGCAGCTCCCACTGGGAGCCCCATCTGCTTCAGCCTGGCGGCTGTTCTCAGGCTGTAGGGCACGGATCCTGTTTGCTTTATTATCCACTACTGGGAAATGGATGTTCTGATCTCAAAGAGGCAATCTGTCTGGCATGGCGGCCAAGCGAGGGGGCTGGGGAACCTGCCTGCCCTGGGCAATTGATTCCCTTGCAGTCCAGCTCGGTGGAGTACACTTATCCCTCCCCAAGGCCCCGCTGGCTCTGCTGTGGCTCTGTTTGTTTTCAGTCCCTGACGGTATCCAAATGGGCGAGCTTCACGCTTACCAAAGTATTTCCATCGTAAAGCACGATCTCTCCGCTGGTTGTGCTGCCGGGATAAGCCAAGTAGGAGTTGGCATGGTTAATCGAGAGAGCACACAGACCTGGCAAGGCAAGAAGAACGCAGCTGAGGTCATTTGCTGGTGGAGGACAAAATGCAGAAACGCGGCCACGGGCACGGCAGGGGTCGGGCGCAGTGTCATTCTGGGGCAGCGTCCGGAGCTGGGAGCGTGCAGGGCACACGCTGGCAATCCCTCGGCCGTGGGGACACCTGCCGGTACGGGACAGCACGGCTCCCTTCCCCGGCCACATCCTGCCCCAGACCCTGCTCAGAAGGAGCCTCGAGTCTGCTTAATGTCAGGCTTGGCCTCTCCCCCACGATCGTCTCTGTTGGGAGAGCAAGACCAGGTGCACAAAGCACAGCAAGGGACACCTTGGCCTCACGGCTAATAGGATTCCTGTCCGGACACACCGGGACACATCACCTCCAGGGACACATCACCTCCAGGGCGCAGCACGTGGCCCGCGGGCTCCGAGGAGCGGCGCAGTGGTACGCAGCCCCACTGCGGAGCTTGGCACGGCTCGAACTGTGGCTGCGGGGCCGCGCAGCACCGTTTCCTTTTTCTCCAAAAAGAGAAGGAAAGCAGAGAGAGACAAAACAAACACCACGGCTCTGCAGGGAGGTTCTGGTGGACAAGGAACTTGAACTTAGCTGCATTTTAACCTCATGGGGAATTCTCCCTCATGGGTGCAGGCAGGCCAATCCACCTGTCCTCCTGAGGACCTAAGAAAAAAAGCATCTCTTCCTAGCTCTCATTTCTGCTGTTGGCTGAAGGCTCATCCCTGTGAATCCTGTCACAGACAGAGAGATCTCACTTGCTGCCTGCACCTGAAGTGCTGTCCTTGGACACGTGCTCACAACCCTCTCGGACAGGGGAAAGGGTTCGATGTGACCTGAACCGCCGACTCCCACCCAGCGGTCCCACATAGTCCCGCTTGCAGAGGAAGCTGCAGGTTTAAAGGTTATCAGGGACACGGCCAGGCTCTGCGCTTGGCTCCCCGAAGAGGAAACGTGCAAGTGCGCACACGCGCGTGTGCACACACGCCGTGCAACCCGTCTTGTCAGGACACCGTCCTGGCGCTGGCCCAGCAGCAGGGGAGAATCGGCTGAAGCTCTTGTTTTAGGTCATTGTTTGTAACCAAACAAAGAGATCGCGGCGGAGCCAGGGAGCCGCAGGATCAGCCGGCCCCCGAGATCCAGTCCCAGTCAATCAAAGGCATTTACGCCCTGCCAGGAAGGGGACACGCGGGGAACAGAGCAGCAGCCGCTGTCAAGCGCAGGCAACGGCACCCAAAGAGCGAGGGAGAGCAGGAAAACAAAGATAATCCAGAAGCTTTGCTCACAAGGAGCAAGGGTGCCTTTCCAAGGTGTCCGGCTTCCCCGAGTCCGGGCAGCACGGGAGGGCAGGGGGAGGCTCAGCGAAGCCGCTGCTCCAAGAGGAGGATCTAGAGAGGGCTCGAGCTAAACAAAGCAAGCTCTGAGCCGGCCGGGCTGTGAGTCACCCTCTCCCTCTGCTCCGCGCCCGTCTGGAAGAGATGAACGGAAAACCAGGCCAGGGGAAAACAAAACGCAAGTGTACTGGGCTGACCTCAGGGACGCACCGAGAACAAGGACCACAAGCGACACGGAGAGCCTTTGAAGATGCTCTTCTGCTCTCGACAGCCTAGGGAGGGTCAGTGCAGGCAGCAGCGGGCCCATGAGGGCGAGACGCAGCCATGGTGCTGGTGTTGCTCAGGATGGCACCTTTGGGAGTGCCATGATGCAAATGACTTGCTTAAGCAGCATGGAAAAAAAAAATATCACATTCAAGAAGCCTGTCCTTGTTCTAACATGAACAAAGTCCTGCTGCATCTGGAGAAAATCACAGGAACTGAGGCAACGGAGTGATGTGACGCTTGGAATGGGCTTGGGAGCCCCCATCACTAGCAAGGGAGCCCCCCTTTAAAAAAAAAGGTGGAAAAAGCACCTGTTGGAAAAGCAGCGCTGATATGATTCCTGAAGTTGTCCTCCCAGCTCCCTGGGATGTGCCCTCGTGGCACGCACATCAGCACAAGCGCTACCAACTCCTCCGCAAATCCTGACTCTGACCTGAGTCACCTCGCCGCCGGGGCCCTCCCTTGAGCTGTCCTGCGTTTTTTGGAGGAATTAAAGCAGGGATTTCCTGGGGAAAGGAGCCATCCGCCCTCTCCTCCTGCACCACGGACACGCCTGTGCAGGGACGAGCAGCCAGCCCTGCTCAGCCGTGTTACTCCAGGGAGCTCGTCTCATTCCCGCGGGCTGCAGCGCAGACCAGACAAGCTCGTGTGCTTCTTGCCTGGAGCTGGAGAGCTCGCAGACAAGCAGCGCGGTTTCCTCTCAGGAGAGAGGTTCACTCCTTACTTGAGCACACACGAAAAACAACAGACTCGCCCACCCTGGGCATTTCCCTCTCCCGTGGGGAGGAAGCTGGCCAAACATCACCGAGATGACAACCCTGAGAATGTGCAATCTTCCGGAAAGGCCGTGCACATCACTGTCACAGGAAGCGGAGCCGCTGCAGCGCTCGGTCACGGCGTGCGCGCGTGCGAAGGGCCCGGGAGGGCACCTCGCTTCCCCCTTACGCCCGAGACAGCAGCGCTGGCTGCTTCTGCGCGCCGTAAGCACCTCCCTGGGGCCGAGCCCCGCGCTCTGCCAAGCGGCTGAAGGTAAACGATGGACGCACGGCTGGGTCCTGAGCAGTAACGGTCCGAAATCGCACGACGGCTGGCCCGAGGGTCCGCCGCAGATCCCTGCACTCCACTGCTGCCCGCACAGTGCCCGGGGCGCGCACCATGGTCTCGGTGCTTCCCGGGGGCCACGCTTGCTGCGTGCTCCATCACCCCACACAGATTTCTGTTCACGAAAGGCTTGACAGAAGAGCGGTCAGACCCCGCTGCCTTGACCTCCTAGACGCATGGGATCAGGCTTGGGACTAAAAACAGATGCTCCAGGGACAAAGGGAACACACGCAGCGCTTGTCACTCAGCTCATTGCAGTGACAGCTGCTGCAGTGAAGGAGTTTTAAAAAATTAAGTGCAAATGAAGTCCTGTGATCTGCAACAGCCCAATCCTGTCCCAGTGATTGCTGATCCTTGGTGCTTTTAAGCTACAACCGGATCATTCTGCCCCACTGCAGAACAGCTCCAGGCACAAGTGTCCCTATCCTTGCTTGTGCTGCTGAGCTTTCTCAGGAAGGTTTTAAACTTTAATTATATTTGCAGCATTTAGTATGTTTAATCCACATGAAGAGACCATCTGTTAAGACCTGAAGTAGGTCAGGGGAGAAGCCACGCAGAGCATCCCTTGAAAGCTCAGAAGCCGGGCGTGAGCACGTCAATAACTTCACAACCGACCATCCTTGAAAAGATGCTGTGGTCTGTGACCGGGATATCACAGCAACAAACGGCAGCGCTGCCACAGGCGCTCAGCCAAGTTTCCCTACTTGCAGCCAAAAATAGCTTCTCTCCCATTAACAGGAAAGCCAGATTCACCCTACATTGTGCAGCAGGGATTTTTTCTGCAGCCACCTGCCCTGCCCCTTGTGTTTGCCATGCATGTGGAATAATATCAGGTGGCAGCTCAGGCTCCTGTAAGCTCCCTGGCAAAGCTTGCTCGGAGACACGGTGGAATTAGTGGTGTCTCCGGCTGCTTTTTCTGCCCAGGGTGCTGTTCACAGCACTAATCACCTTGGAGGCTGACCCCAAACACACGGGTGATCACAGAGGCTTCCTACCTTAGCGGAAGAGTGCACGTCTGTAGCCAAGAGAGAACCTGGGTTAACCACAGGTCTGAAGGGAGTGTCGAGCTATACTGCACGGCAGCCGTCTGCTGACTCATGCCGCCAGCTCAGGGAAGCAGGACTCCTTTGCTCAGAGCGCTAAAACACCGTGGGACTCTGACACAAGACGATTTGAAGGAACGGCAGGGAGCCCCAGAGGAAAATACTCAATTTGTCCTATATATGGAGGGAAGCTTGTGGTCCTGGCCTGCCTTAGAGCTTTGCTCTTTCAACAGAGAATCCATGCACGTTCCAGGAAACTGTGAGCTGCATCGACCTCCCACGTGATGACAGGAAGGGACTGAGTCTGGGAGGTGAAATCAAACTATGCCAACAGTTTTAGCTCTCCTTTGAAGCATTTGCTCAGGACAGAACAGCATTTCCTCTCTTATAAACCTCACTGACCACCTCCTGTATGCTCCTGGCACCTCAGCACTGAATTGATTGTGCTACTAAGAATACACAAACCACAGGCTGGTTTAAATTTTAACACTAATGTTATGGCTCTGCAAAGTTCTGCAGACCAGATCTCTCCCTTCCAACCAGTCTCCCATGCTTACCTGTTGTATTTGGAGGCGTATCCAGAATAGTCTTCAAAAGCTTCATGTCCTTAATGTTATGGATGTAAATTGACTCCTCTAGGCAAACGATCAGCCTCTGCAAGAACAGAAGGGACATGTACAGAACCTCACCAGCATGGCTATGGTGCCTCCATTTGCTGGTCCCATAGTTCATGCACCCAAATCTTTGCTGTTTGAAAAGCTCAACAGGGATTTCTGCCATAGTGAAATGCAACAGAACTGGGATCTCTACTGCTCCCTCACCCGCTCTCACTAGACAGCCCTGGATTTGGTATGTCTCTGCTTTTGAGAGCTGCCTGCATCTGGTCAAGTTTTTGAAAGCAGATACCTCAACTTCTCTACTACTCTGAGATCTGATCTATCACATTCTCAGAAATAGGAAAATGCATCTGCGTGGTAACTAGCAATGAGCCTTAATGACCATCTATTTATATGCTGCTTTTCTTTATAGTACTTTTCAAAGCAAATTATTTTTTGATCATAAAGAGCAGGGAGGCTGCCAACCACTCTTGTCACTATCTTGGCTGATGTGATTACTTGTCCCTTGCCCTGACTTCTTCCTGATTTGGAGGCAGCTGTTTAGGTGATAGGCTTCCCACCACTAGTGAGCCTAATGGGTCTGTTCAGCAAAGCAATGTTTCTTTTTCCATTCAATATCAGCAGACAATACTCCATCTCCTCTGTGGTTTGTGTTACTGAGTTACCTAGCAGAACTGTATAGAGATCAGGTTAGGAGGCATTTGTTCAGGGACAGCAACGGTGGTTAAGCATTTCATATCTAGTATTTACAACATCTTGGCAGATAGATAGAGTACTTCCAAGTTAATGTGCTTGTACCTTTTCTCCTGAACTGATCAGGAACACCCACCCAGGCAAGCGTCAGCCCTACTGCCAAGAACAGAGATGCCAAATGATGGGAAGGAAAGGCAGAAAGCAAAAAGGACCCCTGATATGGTAACCTTAGCCCTGGGTCCCCACTTCCATGATCGCTCAGCTTTGTGTCTCAGCTTGGTCCTGATCTCTTCATATTACCATGGAGGTATTTTGCACAGATGCTTTTTTGGAACCAGGCTTTGGACCTGATTGACAGGTCGCATTTTCTAAGCCTGGGGAGCACCCAGTTCCACTAACATTAATGCCAAGTGTCCAGAAGCTTTGAAAACATCCCAATAAAATATAAGGCCAGACTCTCTGTGGGATCCTGAAGTTGAAGCACCCAAATCCATGTACAGGAAAGCCTCCACCTTTTTAGAAATGAGGCCACTTATTTAGTATCTAAATGTGGAGTTTAGTTACTAACTTGAAACACCCACATTAGAAAAATCTTTGCCTTGCTCCGCCATTCCTGCTCAGATCAAACCCTTTCCCACTTCTATTCCTGCTAACCACAGCATCTGGGGCTGTGTCAGAGCCTTTTGGATTTCCAGGAAGACTTTTCCTTTTCTACAGTAACAGCCCTCAACTTGCTAACTGAGACTGTCAGAGTAATATTTATACAGCCGATTTCAGCAAAGCTATCATATACTTTCCCAGAACTGCAAAACACACTGACGAACATATGAAGGGAGGTTTTCAGATGACAGCAAAGCAGCAGACAGAGCTGCTGCAAGAGGTGCTGGCATCAACAGGGACAAAATCCAGGAACGGACAAGATGACTGACACGGAGAGAGCTGAACGGGCAAAGTTGGCTTGAACAAGCCCATCAGGTGTTAAAGCAGGCTGATTCTCTGTCTTCTGTGCAGTCCCACAGCCCACATTGATGTTAGCATAAAACATACCGAGCTGAGGAATGGGTTTTATCCTTGCTCCTTTTTGACCAAGCCTCACAAGAGGGTGCTGGGTGCTGCAATAGCTACACATTGTTCAAGGCACTGTACAACATACTACGCTCACCGGTATTTCTCTTTAAGATTTCACTTAGACATCAGCCAAGTTAAATACTTGACATGTATATTGATGACTGAAATGTGCTGCGTATGGGTGCAGCCAGAAAAAAAGTAGTAAACCTCTCCAAGAATTCAGCAGGGTTTTCAACACAGTGTAGAACCCAGGAAGGTTGCAGGAGAGCTTTTTGCTGGTTCTACAGCGCAGCCTTCTCCACTTTGAGACAAACCATGATTTAGTTTACACCATATGTAAAGCTGGAAACAAAGAATTCCCATGAGTCAGCAACAATTGAGGGATTCTTTCATTTGCCTAACATGGATTTTCCATAGAGATCAAATCAAAACATGCAACTGTTTGTTTGGAGAGATCGCTTTGTATTTTATCTGCCACCATTCTCCTGTGTTATGGTTTGTATGGGATTTGGCCTTCTGCGGACTTCTAATAAAGCAGTACTGCTTTCATACAGAAGTCTAGGGAAGGGTTCAAACATCACAACATGTGCTGAAGCTGACTGCCACCAGTTTAAATCCTGAATGTAGATTTGAACTCTGCATTGTTCAGTTATATAATGATAAATTTGGCCCAAAGTATTACTGATCTCACACTGCAGCACACTAACGCACATCTGCACTAGTGGGTCAGAGCTGCCCGGAGAGATTGAGTTAGCTCTGAAGTCCAACGTATGTGAATACAGCTCTGCCCAAGCTGAAAATCAGGTACTGTACTCGAGGAAGGCGGTTGTGCTCACACCGTGGTGTCTACCCACTGACACAAGATCAATCACTGTGCTTGTGTGGGCAAGACGCCAGGGGACTGTCCTCTCTCTCCCTGAATATCCTGCAGCATCTTCAAATCTATCCAGATTTTACTCTGTTGTGGTTGCAAGGCAAGCTCAGCCCAGGATTTAAACTGAAGCTCATAAAGCAGCCAAGGTATGTGGATGCATGACTGAGTGTAGACATCACATACAGCCAATCTCTGGAGCAACACACAGGGAAAAGCCGGAACTTACGTTAGTCCCACAATGATCTCCTAGAGCTGCTAAACAAAAACTGCCATTTTTATATATGTATGCATGCATATAAACACACACACACACACACACACACTCCTATCTGTAATTAAAAGGAAGTTCATATTTTGGCAGTTCCATTGTAAGTTTCAGTAGGAAAAAAAAAATCAATTCAGGATAGATTTAATTGTAGTGTAGGAACTTCTGGTCAAACACAGCTTTACTGGAAGCTCAACCCAGTTTCCTTATGGGAGAGCCTTACTATAGGATCCACTGTTGCTAACCTAGGAGAGGCTGATTGTATACAATTATGCAAACTGCTTATTTCTTCATTGTAGAATGTCCCCTGCTTCTTATGGCACATCCTTTGAAAATAATTACGGACAAAAAGAAAAGATGACATAAAATCCACCCAAAATGGTTCACGGCTGCTACAAGACCATGTCAGTTCAGTGAATGACCCCTTAAAAACCTTTGTTAAAGTGGCTTGAGCCTTCCCTGTATCTTTAAAAACAAAACAAGGCTGCCAGCAGTACTTGAAATGCAGCCTTTTTCCTCATCCATGGAATTCAAGTTACTCCTGTGTGTGTGTTTTTTTTTTTTGTTTTTTGTTTTTTTTTTTTTTTAAACCAACTTTGACGATCTCATTTGCAAAAAAGGTGGCAGAGGTAGGCTGAAACCTGAAGTCAGGGCTTGGAATGCAACAGAGGGAAGATGATGAAAAGGTATTTTTTTTAAGCAAAACTGCACGCTGAAAAGGCGCGCAGACTCAATACCTACTCTCAGCTCCATGTTCACAATCTCAGAGCAAACTCGCCCTGGTTTTTGCTGCTCTACTAGGCAGTGGGGTCCCAGTTACACTCTTCTGTATGAAAAGTCAGCACCAGCAAAGGGACAAAGTGGCATAACTCTGGCTAGCCAGTTTCTGTAGCCTCTTACCTGACGATTCAGCCGGATGGACAAAATATTACTGGAATAGCTATAGTTGCAGATCTCTGTCCCTTTCTTGAAGTGGTAGACATTCATTTGCTGTGGCTTGGCATGACTGACCACAACCACGAGGCTGCTGGAGAACAGACGCTCCACGATGTAAACATCTGGGATTTCATCTAGGTACAGAAGGAAAGTAAGATAGAGTCTGTAGCTTGGAACTTGGAAGGTTTGTTTACAGAGATAAGTGAGACAGCTCAGGAGGGAATCTGGCTGGAAGGCTCACTGCTAAGATGTTCAACATCTGTTTTTGTTAAAAATTATCAGTATCTGGCACAAAGCATCTAGGTCAAAGTAGAAAGGAGTTAACAGACTTGCCCTGAAGGCAGAACCTAAGCCATTTGCCCATTTGACAGTGCTGTTGTGCTTCTTCTTGTCAGGGCCCTCCAGCTGTAGTTAATCTTTGGGAAGAGGATATAAAGAGGAGGAGCTCACCCTTATCAAAGGAAATGAGTGTTCTGAGCAGCTTGATTGGGGGCCTTCCTGGAGGGAGTAAACCAGCTAGGCCTCACTGAGGTAAGCAGCAATGGTATGTAACTCACTTTCTTCTGCTTGGTGCCTGACTTCTCCTAGCCTCTTTATGGAAGGCTTATGCATTTATTCCCTCTCTGTCACTGCAGTTGTGGTTTCGAAAGAGCTCTAGCGTGGCTTCTGCTGGTGGTGTGGTATGTGTTGCAGAGAGCATGCTAGGGATGACCTCTGTTGCCTTGAGATGGCAGCATTACAGGGGTCCTGGTGGGCCTGCCCCAGAAATCATTGGGGAGCTATGAATTCCAGCACAGGTAGCTGTAAACTGTGTCTGATGTCTGGGCTGTCCTGTATTGGAGGAACAAGGACCATCCTATAACCATGTTGTGGGACTGCCTAAGTGTGTCACTTGCAAGGATCTGTTTCTCTTTGGTCCTTGGTTTGGCTCTGGGGGTGATCCAAACTCTTAAACAGTTTTAAACATGGCTGTAGCTTGCTGCTATGCAGTTGCTCAGTTATGCTGTGAGGCAAAGAGAAGAGTCTGGACTCTGCTCCAGATGAGGCAGCTATGCCTGGTTCCCTAGGCTCCATCTATAGTCAGTGAAGAGAGACTGGCATCTCCCAGTGTCAGTTATATCTTGGTTGGGGTAAATCTGGGCTAAAATGCTTCTGGTGATGGCTTGAACCAGGCCAGAGCATGTGCTCCATGAGGTCTGAGTTGTTTCAGGTCATTTGCATTATATGCTGCTCTGAGCAGAGCTTAAAAACAAACAAACAACAACAACAACAAAAACCTTTCTACACTGGAAACCTGTTAAAAACATCTTTCTCCTACAATCACATTAGGCTCAAAGCCTGCAAGTTATCCAGTATCAACGTGGTAGCCTGAAGTCTCCTGTATGTGTATCTGAAACATGCTAGCAGTGAACTAGTTTTGAACACTGCAAACCAGCCCTGTGCAAGCAGGACTGCTGCTTTCAGACTGAACCAGCAGCAGAAAAATGATCTGGACTCTAGATTTGTGGGGCTCCTTCAACTTTGCTAAAATACTGCTGGTGGTTAGAAAGTTTCTCCAGGGCTGCAGCTCGGACTAAAGACCTCTGTGCATGGTGTAACAGCCAGCACAACTTCTTTCCCGATATGGTACAGCAGAAACGGATGGATCTGTGCACTAGCAGTAGGCAGAATAGCTCCCTTGAGGCAAATTAGAAGTGCAACAGTACAGCTGTCAACCGGAGTTTTCACTGGAGCAAAACGGGAGACTTACTGCTCTCATGGACCTGGTCCAGTTGCTCCACAGAACTTAAGGAGAAAAGCCTGTATCCAGTTGTGGTTCCAATTGCCAGGGAGCTGGAAAGGTAAGACGAGAGTCAGCAAGCTCGGACCTTACAGCGTCCAGGCGAGTTGCAGGAGATCAGGGAAACGGGTGGCTCCTAGTGCAGCCGTCGGTGAAGGAACGACTTCGGGCCCTGCCCAGCCTAAAGGGGATCCGGTAACAAGCCCGACCGTCCTGCTTCCCGGCGAGCCGCCTCCGCGCGCCGCGCCGCGCCGGGGCCTCGGGCACGCGGCGGAGCTGCGCGGGGAGCGCGCGCGCGGACCGGCCCCCGCGGTGCCCACGGCCGCAACAGGCAGCGCCCGGCGCGGCGCGGCGGCGGCGCCCTTCGAGGCGCCCCTCGGCCGGCCGCCGGTTCGCGCGGAGCCCCTCGGCCGCCGGGGGAGCCCGGTTGTTCCTCTGCGCCCCCCCCCGCGCCGCGCCGCGCCGCTTACGTGCAGTCCTGGTTGTAGGAGAAGCAGCTGAGCGCCGCGGGCCCCGCCGGGCCCTGGGCCGCGGCCTCCATGGAGCGGGCGCGGCGGCGGCTCGGCCCGCGGCGGCCCCCGCGGCGGCGGCGCCTCCTCCCCCGCGCCGGGCCCCGCCCCGCGGCGCTGGCCCGGAGGGGCGGGGCCGCCGCCCATTGGCCCGCGCGCCGCCGCAGAACCCGCCCCCGCGGCTCTGATTGGCTTGCGGCTCGGCCTATCCCCGCGGGGCGGGGGCGCCCCGCCCCCGCGGCCAGCGAGGCCGGCCGCTATTGGCTGGCGGCGCGGAACAGCTGTGCGTGGCCACGTGGTGATGTTGTGGTTGCATCAGACGAGCCCGGACAGCTGTTGGGGCACATCTGGCGCGCGGGGGGGGGCGCACATCTGGCTGTGCGCGGCGTCCCCGATTCCGCTCCTGCCCTCGAAGCGCCGTGCTCGGGGGAGCCCCGGATGAGCCGAGCGGGAGCCCCGGGGGAGGCGAAGCCTCCGTAACCCCCTGCAGCTCCCCGGGGGCGCGGAGCGAGACTCAGGCGAGGAGGTGACCCAGGAGCCGCCCGCAGCTGTCCGGATGGCGGTTACAGAGACGATGGGACAAATCTGTTTTTCGTGCTGCCGTGTCATACAAGGGGTAATGGCCACAAATGGCAGCTTGGGAAGTTCAGGTCAGAAACTAAGAAAACAGTTTTCACGAAGAGGGTAGTGCTGCCCTGGAACAGGCTGCCCGAAGAGGTCGGGGAATCTCCATCTTTAGTGGGTTTAAACGCTTGGCTGGACAAAGCCTGGGCTGATGTGACCTGGTGTGGATGACAGGCCTGTTCCGAGTGCGAGGTGGCGACAGAGGCGCCATGGGACTTTGCCCTGCGACAGTTCTATGGTCCTGCAATGCATAAGACTAAGGAAGTACTGTGCTGGATGGGCAGTGTATTGATGCACGATGGGAAGAAAGCTTGTGATTATACCCAGGCCTCACTGACTTAAAAACAAAACACTCTTCACAGAGGTTTCTCTTCCACGTTTCAGCATCCATAGATAAATAGTGCTTTAAGAATCTCTCCCTCTCTTTTGTATTAAAAAAAAATTATGGTCTAAACTTACTGCATTTAGGTGCAGGGAATAGCTAATTCATGTGATTAGTATCACTGATGCCTCATAGAGTCAAATATATCAGTGAAAGAATACAAGATGTAGAGCCAATCTCTAAATGACAAATCTACAATCCGGTACAATGACATTAACAGTGCACAGAAACACAGGGGCAGAGCCTGCAAACCCCCTAATTAGATGAGTAATCCTCATGTGAGTGCTGAAGTCATTGGCTCTAGATCATTTGATGTGCACCACAGGACTCTTGGAAAAAGATCTACATGCAATACCATCTAAATGAGGCAGATTCCATGTGGACACATCTGTCTAGATTAATCTTCTTTTGCAGTATCTGGGCCTTCAAGTGTCCACAATGTTCTCCTGTTTCAGAATTTAAGCCCTGCAACTGTGAAGATGATTGATTTCAAGAAGTATGAAAACAAACAGCTTTGAAGCAGGATTAGCTTGGAGTGAGGCTGATGGCAGATTGTCCCTAGGACATAGAGCATGTGAACTATACTGCAAAGGCAGCAGGGGAAACTTTTTAAATTCATCATGTTTGGGAGGGAAAACCTCTATTCACAGGGGCTTAATGGGGAGCTCTAATAAAACCTAAAAATGAAACAGAAAAGCTGTTTTTGAATGTCATGAGACTGTCCCTGTGGCTTCAGCAGAATTTGATTTTGAAATAGAGACATCAAAGGGAAGATTGGGTTGTCATGCAGGACAAAGGTGTGTTCTTTTTTTTTTTTTTTTTTAATGGGGAGTATTAAGAAAAACAGTTTATGAGCAATTGCTACAGTTCAATGTTTGCTGCTTAGGTAATAACACAAGGCTAAAACAAGCTGGTTTTAAAATGAAGCCTTGATAAAGCAAAGCCACAAAAGCATCTGAGACTTGGGCAATGCTATTTTTGTAGCTTGACTGTTGCAACCAAGTTGGTTAATCTTCCTTTTGGCTAGCTGCCTACAACAGCTATTTAATCAGCAGGGGTGGAAGAAACAAACTGTTCTTGCCCTCTGCCCCTGTGCAAAAACACTTGGTGGCATTTGGGACAGGTGCTACTCTTGTGCACAGCAATGTGAGTGGCTATAAAGTCCTCCCTGGAGGCCAGGGCCAGCTTCAGGGTGAGCTGCTCCTGTGGCTGGAGTAACTTCTGTGTGTTGGTAGAGCCCAGTCTCATGCAACCGATCGCAATCTCAGGATCTGTCCTCTGTCAGATCAGGGCACTTGGGCTTTGGGCATGGAATAGCTGCTGAGGTGCTGTATGCAGAAGCCCTTAGGTCTTTCTGGTAAAGAAATGAGGTGTCTCTGATACCTCCTTTGCAAGGAAATAGCTAAGCTGGAGTTTTCAGGAACACAGCTTTGGAAGGAGATAATACTGAGGGGCTGAATTATTTCTTTGGATCTGGCTATATGTCACACCTGAGAAAAATGGTCTGTCAGGGACAGCAGAGAGTCATGCCAGACACCAGAAGGATGGTCTTGCGCTGATGCGTGCATTTGCTGGGAAGGACATATCAGGAGCTGGTTTCCTTTTTATGACAGTCCTGTGACTGCAGTAGCTCTACCACATGTACAGTAATCATCACAGTAACAACCTCAACTCAGACATTATCTCCAAAAGCAATTCAGAATATAGCCATCTGATCTTGAGTACTTTTCAATGCAAAGTATTTGTACAACAAATGTTGGCTTGCATTCTCTACCCTTGAGCATATAGATTCAAGCTTTGAAGAGGAAATGGAGGTAAAGGAGCTGGGAAACCAGCTGCTGTGACTAGAAGGCCCTCTTCTAGCTGCAGCACTCAGCATGTTGCTGTTCCACACGAGAAAGGTCACATATCTTTTAACATTTATTAGGCTTTTCCATGGCTTGGTGTTTAAATTCCAGGCAAACTCTTCCCTTTCAGATAAAGGCTCTGTCTGGTATTTGAATGAAATCTGCTAAGAGAAAAAGATCTTGGCAGGGGTTATATCTGCTAAATATTCTTCTCTGATGTTTGGGAGACCCAGGCGCCTACCGAAGGTCTGAACCCTTCCAGTAGGGGAAAAAAAAAAAGCAGGAGGGGACAGGCAAAAGATGAATTTCTAATAAGGAGAGCAATCTCCCGCTGTAAGAAACTATCTCTTGCCTGTGAAAGGAGGAGGGGAAAAAAAGCAAAAATGCTTTTGCTTTGCTGTTGCTTATTACCCTCGCCCAGTGGTATGATCATCAAGGCAGAGGAGGAAGAAGAGATGTTGAGATGTTCCTGTGCTCCAGTCTTTAGGGGCTTTAATAGCATGAAAAGTCAAGTCCTAAACTGTCAGGCCCAGCTGCTTTAAGATCTCTAGGTAATAAATGCTGCCATCTGGTGCCCTGAGTCCAGCTTTACATGTCATTCATGCAGGCATCAGCGAGCAGGGATGTCTTCTAGATAGGACTCGTTAAATGGAAACTATCTCTGCTTACTTCTTGGAATATCCAGTGGGCTACCTGCACCTCCACTAGCTTTCTAATATTAATGTAGAAAAACCCCACTGATTACAGTCCTGCTTGAAATGTGTTATATGCTAGAACATGGAAATTATACATTGCATTCTCCTCTTACTTTGAGTTACTCCTTGTTTATGTCAGAACAAGTAAGTTTGATTTTTCTTGTATTGAGGAACATTGAGGAAAAAAAAGTGGAGTTTATAATGTTAGTGGCTTTCCCAAACAAATCACTTCATCAGCTTGTTGTTCAATGTCTTCAAATGCTGCATGTTCATGGCTGAAAAAATCACAAAAGTAAATTCTTTAGAAGTTTCCCTTCTCTGGTCAGCTGCTGCTTATTATTATAGCTCTTCAAATTGTAAGCAATTATGTATTCAAGGATGCCTAATATTTTTTTTTGTGCCTATACTGCCTAGACTGCATGTTTACAATTTATTTATGTATAGAGTATGTTGAATAACAGTCAGATGAAGTGACCTGTTAGTCTCTTTCAAAATCTCTCTCCCAGCAATAGGAATGCTTAATTTAGAAAATGACACTTGAGAATATAGGATAAGAACAATTTGGAGCTGTTCCTCAGATCTCGACCATCAGGACATAATACCTCTCTTCCTTCATTAAGTAATTGGGAACAGATTCTTGTTCTCAAACAAATCTGATCCTGTTGCTAAGACAAGTTACCCTGGGTGCTGCCCTAATATGTCAGGACTGCAATTAGGTGCATGCTTAAGACATTGCAGCCCAGCTGGTTTGGATACTAGCAATGAAGCTGCAACAACCTGAGTTTCATTTGCTGAAGATGAACTCATGATCCTGTCCAAGTTACCACAGTCCAAACAGCAACCTCTGGTGCTGTGGCCAGCTGTATCAGAGCTACCCTACCGTTCTAGTTTTTGAATCTATGTGCAAGAACGGAAGTTGATCTCTGTCACAGAATTATAGAAGCTGCTTGATGGCTTCAGAGATTGGACTGAAAAGGTCTTGCTCACTGAGCTATTACCTGAAAGTCCCAGATGACCCAGCCTCCATCCATGTTATCATTGATTTTGCTTGTGCTAGAACCTCCTCTGAAACAGACTCATGGGCAGTGTAAATTTGGAAAATGCCTGATCACAAGATCTAGCCTCTGAAGAAGTCATCTATTCAATGCCTTTCCATTTGATACAGGTGTCATGACATCAAAGTAAAAATTTGGGGGCAGCAGGGAAAAGGAAAAAACAATGGACAGAATATGTTTGTAACGGAGTTACCAGCAGACTGGCTGCTCTTGCTAATTTGGCTGGACAGACACTGAGCTAGCAGGTGTTCGGTGGGGCAAAAGGGCTACATAGTGGCAGCGTAAGCCATGCATATGTGTATGCCATGTGCACACACAAAATATCTTTGCACTCTGTTTAGGTATAGAAACCAGGATGTATTGAGTCCTCGAGAGCAATCTGCTGGCACTTACATCAGTCTGGGTGATAGAAGGACAGGAGCAGAGCTGTGTCTGACTCCACAGCCAATTTGAATGTCACTGGAATTTTCTGAGATTTGCTTCTATTATTTTTTTTTTTTCTTCTCCCCAGTTTTAGATGCTGACCCTGAGCCAGATGCTGCCATTTAACAAGCTGTTGTTTGTGAGCAGCCCTTTCAGAAGTGCTTGCCAAGGTCAGGGGAGAGTTTGCGAACGAATGCTGCATCTCTTGTAAGTTGGATTAGCTCCTTATCTTGTTGTCCTCACTTTGGGAAACATCCTATTTCCCTGACTAGGATTAGAGATCACACTTGCCCTGATAATAATTAGCTCACTGGAGGCTTTCAAGAATTGATTTGCCACACAGCTTACAGCCATCATTCAGGTTAGAGTGATCTTTGTGTCTCCTTGAGGTGCACGCTGGTATCTTTAAAGTCTTTGAAACCAGTCTCTTCAGCTAAGAATCAGAGACCTACATCACAGAGAGCAAAGGGTTAAACCTGGAAGGGAGAAGAGATATTTTTGCCACCCCTTTAACTATGAGATTCAGCACTAATTGTAATTCCACTGTAATTATCTAAAGATCAAAGAATGTTCTGATATGAGAGATCAGAACAACCCAACATTGTGAGAGGGAGACTGGGATCACACAGAGGACCTGGTGGCGGGGGAAGGATGTGTTCTTGCACAGCCTGGTGTGACCAGAGCAGAGAAGCAACTCCACTTGGTGAGATCGTGGAGGGAGAACATCCAGAGACACAGGCTCACTGCCCAAGCTCCTAGCATGTAACTAAATCATGTGGCCCAGTCAGCTGCCTACCCTTTCATGCTACTGGAAGGGCTTTGAGGAGAAATAGAACAAAATGTGAGCATAATAAGTACACTCACAGCAGCAAAAGCTTGGTGGCTCTTCAAACAGAGAATACAGGAAGGCATTTATGCTGTCTATGGGACTGGAGTCCACCCAAAGCCAAGGTAACCTCAGCTATCACTAGCAATAACCTCTGAGTTCATGTAGATGCAACTTCTTGACTTCTTTTACAAACCATGCTGAATTGGTGAGCTTGTGACTGGCTCCAAACTTTTTCAGCCGATTTCACCACTGATCCCTATTTCTGGAGCACAGGAACATCTCAAAGGTTGCATTCATCCTCAGCCCAGGAAGTTTTCATCCTTATCCAGTTGATGGTAAACTGAGACAAAGGGAGGCTAAGTGACTTGCCACATGAGAGGCAGGAAATCAGTAGCACAGCAGCAAACAAGGGCCACATCTCTTAATCATCTTGCTGCTTCAGACTGAAGGGTTACAGTTTGAGAATGGAAAAGGCTATATCCCATTGCTGCAGCAAACAGCACATACCAAGAAAAACTTTCACATTTCAAAGACTTACTGTTTTTTTTTTTAAAGTAGGTTCCTTCCATCTGGGAAAATGTTCTATTATTTTGAGGGAGAAGCAGTGTTTAAGGGGAGGAGGGAAGCACAAACTTGCATCAGAAATCACTTGATTCTCTGGCCAGTTTGTTGTCAGTCCAGACAAAGAATAGGAGATCTGACTGCATGATGCATCTACTTCGCCACCTGCTTTCAGAGGTGAGCATGTAAGTAAATGGCTTTTCTGAATGCTTTTAATGGAATTTTTGGAATGCTTTTATTTGTCTATTCAACTTGCAACAGAATAATGTGACAGATGATGCTCTAAGAAGGAGCTTTTCCCAGACTGGCAGAATGTTAACAGCTAGGGAACTTAGGATACTTTGCAACAGAATGTGAATACTTTCATTGAAAAACAGACCCCGATTGCATTTTACATGTGTTCTTGGAAAAGAAGTCAACAGTAGCTACATACTGTCTCATTGCTCTTTAAAGTCAGTTTGCATCAGAGAAATCTTATGAGTCAGAAGAATGACATTTGCAGATGCTGGGGCAGTTCATGAACTGCTGAAGCTGCCCAGAGGCTGTGTAAAGTTAACAACACAAAACAAAGAAGGTAAACTTCAGGAGGCAAAGTCCTGCTGCCCTCCCATCTCCTTCCCTCTCCCCGGAGGACTAATCTCCACAGAGTCTTTTCTGCAGTGCTCTGGATACTGTTTTCTATCTCCCAGTTTTTGTGAGGCTGCACAGAACTCCAACCTGCATCCATAACCCTCTGCTTTTATTCCTATTCCTGCTTAGAGTTGGGGACAGTCCCTGAAGTCTTTTGGACTCACGCATGGAAATCTAGGCAAAGTGCTGCCAATAAATACTGTCAAATCTGGGCCTTCAGACCTAGGAAAGGTGCTTGGGGACCTCTTCCCTCACCGCTGAGGAGCGGGTTAACTGTACCATTTCTTAGGTCAGAAGAAAGGGAAGATGTTGAGTTCAGCTGAAACAGATGGCTGAATGGTAGTCAGAGGGAAAGTATCTGTGTTAGAATTTAATCAGGATTTTGTGGCTTTTTCAAAGTGTCATCGAGCTCTTCCTCAAGTAAATACAGGAGAGCTCTGTGGCATACCTCAGATAAAAACGGTATGCTGGCTGCACTGCACTGCCTCTCTCACGCTTCAGAGTTGTTTAGGAGTTACTCTGGAGGGAAAATGTTCCCAGCGTTGCTCCTTGAGTGTTGGAAGCTTTCCTCTGGGAACAAAGCGGAGTGTGGAGAGGGCTCTTTTGAGCTAACACATCTTGCAGATGTAAGTGAATTCCCTGACCAGTCTATTTTTAAGTTCTGGGCAATTCAGGGTATTTTTTCTTGGCTCTTGGTTACCCTGGGTATTTTTGAGTTTGAGTACCAGTCATTTTCTTCTTCAAAGCAACATACGAAAATGATTTGAGATCTGCTGCTCAAAGCAAATTTGTTCTGCACTGGGGTCCCTTTCACACAACTGTCTGCCCAGCTGATGTGTAGCAGGACCAAAATTGGCTTCCACACACCATCTTTCAGGGTCCAAATACAAGTATTTTAGCCTACAGCACAGGTCATGGTGGGGTTTGAGTGGGAAGCCCAGTGGTATCTGCCAGACTGTATGGTTATTGCTCATACCAGTTCCTTGCTCTGTTCCTTTATCACCTGAATTCCTCTTCTTTCATGTGGTAAAACTACAGATTTTGATACCAGATTTATTTACACTCAGTCTCATTCAGAGGCTCAAACTATGCTGCAAATGCTGTGCACTGCGTGGCAGATGCTGCTTTTGCCTTTGTGCATACAGGTAAGCTGCAGCATCGCACTGAAAGCTGTCGAGTTCACAGAGATCAAGTCCGGAGTTTGGCACGAACCCGTAAGCCCTCACCAAGTAATCTACTGCTGAACTGTATGATGTTTTGTCTGACTTCTGGCAGCTAATCTCTGTCTTCCTGATCACACTATACTGTCTGTGGGACATGATGTGCAGCAGCAATACGTGGCTGTATTCTGTGCCAGTTCAAGCTTAAACAAAATTACTGGAAATGCTCAAAATACACAGCATAAATTTACCTGTGAACTTGCCATTGTGTACTGTGAGCTCATGGACTCTTCTTCCACTGGCTCTGATTTCCAGTATATGTGGATTGCAGGGCTGAAACCATTCTGTATTGCCCAAGCTTTTTCATATGTCCTCCTGAGGCAGTGTGCACACAGCAGTTGTTTGGATCAAGGCAAACTTTTGCATGTTGGGCTGTCTCTTCAGACCATGCCTGTATATTCAGGATGATAGATTTACATGATTTAACATATAAGTGCTGTGTGAGGGATAAACACAGGCTGCTTCAGTCTCAGGGCTGTTTGATTCATTTGCTTTTAATCAGTGACTTGTCTGAGATGATGGTTCTTCATGGGCAGAAAATGATACTAAGTTAGGATGGTATCTTTAGTAGAAAGACCCACTGGTATAATTACTGTGCAACATTCCTGATACCCAGTGGCCCTGCTAATTCTGTTGCCTTTGAAATACCTATCGGGATCCTTTTTTATTTCTTCTGCCCACACAGAAGGGGACTCATCTTGACTCATGCAACTTTCTCCTCCCTGGCCTCCCCAGTCACTGCTCACTCGTATTTCTGTAAGAGTGCAACTGTTAATAGAGGTATTTTTTCTGGCCTAGTGATCTATGCATTTTGCATTTTCCTTTCAGAGGCATCTCTTGACTCCTTACCACTTCAGTGTCAAGCTATTTGTCACACCCCTTTAACGTTGTTACTTGTGCACTCTCCCATGCCATACTTGCTGTTTCATGCATAGTCCTCTTATCTAGCTGCCTTAGCATGGACCTCCTTCCCCTTAGCTGACCTGCCACACCAGGAGTCTTCTCACTTACTTCCTTGATGAATGCTGCAATGCTTAATGCTTGCAGGAGGATTCTGAGTCAGCCAGGATCTCTGTGGGGTTTGTATGATTGCACAGTGGTAAACAGAGTGGAAAGCCTTGACTTTTTTCCTTCCTGGTGACCACTCCACAGCTTCTATTATTGTTGTTCATGATGTTCATAAATAGCACCATAAAAATTGTAATAAATTTAGTCTTTGTAAGAACTTCTGGGAAGCTTTGTTAAAAAGTAAACAAATTATTTTCCCTCTTGGGATATTTTGGATGCTTTTTACGGGCAAATTTATTGGTCTTTCATGAGACCGGGAATATGTATCCTGTATGACTTAAGGCAGAATGGAGATGAGCCAGCTGCCTAAGAATGGTAAAGTAACATTACGACTCAGTTGATGAAAGAATTGTGATGATCTTGGAGTAGGGTGCTGTTTTTAATCTTTAAAATAGTGCTGCCAACGCCTTCTTATGAAGGCTAAAGCAGAAGTAGACCAGATATATAAACCTAACAATAGTTTACAAACGGAGTGATTTACAAAAATGAGTGGACATGTTGGACAACATACTCGAAGGTACTTAGGTCCCTGCAAGTCAAGCACTGGTTACCTAAATGTCCTTGGATGTTCTGGACCAAGGAGTGCAACACATCCACAGTATCTGTCGTCTTAACTCTCGCTTTAAAGGGAGCATGAGGAAAATCTAACTGCTGTGTAAAACCAACTTTAGGCTTGGCATAGTTACCGATTTCTGTGGACTCTGACCCAGAATGAATTTGGCCATGTTCTTCCAGAATGCTGGTATTTGCCTAGAAATACCGTACCTCAGGCAACGTTTCTCGGTTTCTTCTCTGCGGAGTTGAACGCGGCCAGGACGGCCGATTCCGCGCCGCCGCCGCGGCCCTCTGCGCCTGGCGCGGGCATGTGGCGCCCGCAGCACGGACGGCGAAGCAAGTTACTTACTTAGGATCGTTTATTAGTTAATTAGAGAGTTAAGGCTAAGGCTTGACTGCAATTCAGACTAAAGGCAGGGGCTTTTTCCTGGGAAAAGGGACGGTTTGGAAGAACAACCGGAGCGCGGGGTCTGCAAACGGCCTCTTTCCTAGCAGCGTTTCGCTCACGGGGCGACGCTAAGTAACGGCCGGGTCCCCAGCGTAGCGCCCGAGCCCGGCGCACTGACCGGCCGGTTCCTCCCAGCCGCGCCGTGCGCTGACGCGGGGATCAGGCCGTTAATGGCGGCTCGGGCGCGTCGCGTCGCCGCGGCCCGGGTCCCCTCAGCCGCCCCGCGCGCGCGCGCGGCCCCTTTAAAGGCGGCTCGCGGCCCTTAAAGGCGAAGGCTCCGCTCCCTTAAAGCGGTGTCAGGCGGCCGCCGCCCCCTTAAGCGGAGGCGCCCACCCCCTCCATAGTGGCGGAGCCGGCGAGGCGCGGCTCCGCCGCCGCTTTAAGGGAAGGGGTGGGGCCCTCCAAGAGGGTGCGCCGCGCCTCCCCTTTAAGGTTACCGCGGCGACGGCTCTGGGCGAGAGCGAGGCGCATTGACGTCACGCCGCGCGGCGATTGGCCGGGCTGGCTGGTTTCCGGTGGGAGCCGCCGTTGCCGCCGCCGCTGCTGTCGCCGAGGCCGGGGGGGGGGGCGGGAGGAGCCCGGCGGAGCCGCCGCGCCGCGCGGTGAGTCCGGCCCGGCCCGGGGCGCAGCGGCGGCCGCCCGAGGCTGGCGGTGGGACGGGGGGGACGCGGCCTGGCGGGAGGCCGGGGCTGCCGCGCGGCGGCCCGCGGAGCGGGCCCGAGGCGGGGGGGGGGGGGGAGGCGCCGCCCTGGGGCCGCGCGGGGCGCCGAGGACCCTCCCCCCCCCCCCCCCCCCGCTGCGGCCCGCCGCGTCCTCGCTGCCCCCGGGGCTTGGCTGCGGCGCGGCTGGGCCTCGGCGGCGCCGGGGGCGGCGCGGGCTGGCCGCGGCGGGGGAGGGGAGAGAGGGCCTGCGGGAGACCTGCTTGTGCGGGGGGTTATTCTGCGACAGTACCGTGCTTGCTGCTTGTCCGGTGCTCGTCAGCGCACGGGCAGCAGCGCGATGCTTCTCCATAAGGCCGTAGCTTTTTTTTTTTTTTCTTTTTTTTTCTTTTTTTTGGTCTAGATTGTAATTCGCAGGCTGTCACGGAGCCCCTTGGTTCCTCTGGGGCTGTTAATTAACGTTGACCTTCGCTGTGCCGAGTTGCCAAAACAAAAGAAGTAACTGGAGAACTTGAAGGCAGCGTTTCAGCCCATGCGAACTCCCCACTTGGTGTTTGTAAAACACACAATACGGCTGTGTCCGTGCATACTTATGCCGGGATTAGCTGCGACAAGAATGAAGCCTCTTTGAAGTGCTAGCGATTTAGTGCTAACTCTTGTGATCTGATCGCTGGTAGCATAATTCAAAGGGGCACAGTGTTGTATTGCCTCTGTGCCTATATTGCCATGCATGCTGCATTTCTCAGCCTGCTGCCTAAATAGGATAAAACACATGATATCACTGTGCTGCTTGACTTCTCAATGATTTGTCACCTCTGAAATTTGTTTTATCTGAATCTGTTCTTTTTCACCCTTTAAAAGCTGATCCTGGGATCAACATATTCATAGCTGTTGCTACTACTCTTGTCCCAGGTAACTTTCTTCATGTTTCATCAAAAATGCCCAGAGAAATTCTTTCCTGTTCCTTTAGCCATCTCACTGTTAATTGTTTTGTGAAGAAAATCATGGCTTGAAATGGATTTCTGTGTGTGTATATATAAATATATACATATATATGTAGATATGCATGTACATATAATGGTTTTATAACCCGAAAGGATAAAGAACTGCTCAATCTGATTTCTTTGAAATTGTTGCTGCTGGCACTGTAACTTTAAAATCTTTTGAAAATGTGGCATTGTAAGATATACATTTAGATATGTACTCTTGTTCATGTACAATTGAAGATGTATTTTGAGGGACTGCATTATTAACCAAAATAGATGTGAAGTGTGGGCCAATTTAAAGTAGAGAAGCTTTTTGGAGAAACACTTCTATAGTTTCTGTTAATGGGCACTGCTTTGGGATTTGTGGAACTGACTTTGGTTTTGACTTTAATGTACCTAATATTTTCAGTACTTGCCTTCGTAATTCTCAGCTTCTATCCACCTATGTTCTGGATGGGGCCAGGTAGATGATAATCAGAGCATATAGCGCTGTTTGTGAAGTGAGCTTCCCATCTATGAAATCTTAGGCTTAATCAGCAGAAAGTTTGGCTGGAAACATCACTGATAAGCATCTCATTCTCTGACTTTGAGTGCTCACAGAGCATAAATTGTTGAGGCTTTTCCAGCTCATTCAGATGCTTTTCCTCTTGTGTCTGTGGAATAGTCTGTAAAGCACCCAGATTTCTTATTTCTTCTCTCATGCTAAATAAGCTTTTCCATAGCCCTATTAAGCTGAAGATCAAACTGTGGGGTTTAATGTCTCTCTCCCTGGGTAGTTCATATTTTTTTTTCCCTCTCATCATTTTGCTTGGTTACTAGACTTATAGATAAGAGATGGTTTTATGCTGTGATATTATGAAAATAATAATGCAGCATAACTTTCCTTTTAGGCAGCATGGCGTGCCTGACTCTATCAGGCAGCAGCATCTTCATTTCCACTGGCTTATTTAACCTTCTTTTTTCTCTTCAGCAATGGCAGCTTCCAGCAGCAGCAGCAGTGAGGAGGAGCGTAGTCTTCGAGAATGTGAACTCTATGTCCAAAAACACAACATCCAGCAACTTCTGAAGGATTGCATTGTGCAGTTATGTACAGTGCGACCTGAAAGACCCATGGGATTCCTCAGGGAATACTTTGAAAGATTGGAGAAGGTAAAAATAAGTGCTGAGAGGGAAGGAGGGTAGAACAACCTAAATTTACAGCCTTTCTGTGGAATTTTAGAGGTTGACCTTCAGATATGACCGGTGTTCCTATTGTATGAACATCCAATGTTTGAAATTAGAACTAAGGGAAAGCTTTTGAAAAACAAATCCTACTTTTCATAGTTTTGCCAGTTGATCGTGTTTTAAAAACATCTCTGTAATAAATAAGCGTGTATGCCAAAATGTAAACTGATGAAGAAGTTTATCTAGCTGGGATGCAGATACAATCCCAATTTAGCACTTCCTCTTAGAAGCTAATAGATAGGATATACTATCCCTTCTGTGGTCAGATAATAACTGTTGTTTATGACTCCAGTAGATGTTGGCAGTAGGCATTTGATTCCTTATATTGAGACAGATTATTTATGATCCTTCAAGTGTAGCGTAGAAGGACACTACTAGTAGTTACCTAGGTCTAGCTGGAATCAAATTGAAGTAATTGTATTCCATCTTCCCAGGAGAGCAAACCAGTTTCTGCCTTCTTCCAAGAGCTCAGTTTTGGTATTTTTTCCTTGTTGTTCCTGCTGCATTTGTCTTCAAGGTGTCTTTGCCGTGTTTTTTACCGTGAAGTTGGTAGAAACATGCTGGGATCTTGGGGTTTAAAGCATTTTGTCAATATAAGATAGGCATCTCAATGCTTGCGTTTGAAATAATGATTTCCTGATCATTTGGACAATTAATTTTAAATTCGAACATCTAAGCAGACAAGAAAAGAAGCTGTTGTGAAAATGTGAGGTTTTTAAAGAGTAACGTAGAGGAAAGATTAGATTTAACTACTGTATTTAGAATACATAACTAGTAAGTAATGTGACTGTGGTTATACAGCAGTCATTTGTAGGTACTCCTTTCAGTGCTTATGTCAGGTGTATGCTTGTCTTTCATTTTAGGTAGAAATTAACAGATCAGAAGTATGTGTAGTTAAAATTGTCTTGTAATGATATGTTTCATGCTAGATACTGGAAAAAAAAATGAGCAGATGCTGCAGATTTACCTTTCTTAGCTATTTTTTTAGTGATGTCTTGAATGAACTATTTCAGAATACCAGCAGCAAACTAGGTATTAATCAGGTGTTTTAAAATCATTGTCCCTTCCTGTTTCCCTGCTTCCTTTCCCAGCTTAGATTCTCAGGTTTTGAAGTGATGATAGATTGTAAACACTTGTGCTGTTATTGTTTTAATAATTATCAAAGTAAATTGCCTTACTGCACTTGGAATAAATTATAAGCTAATCCATATGCAGGGTTTAAAATGTCAGATAGTAGTAGCCAGTTATCTTCCTTCAGTGAACTCACATGCCATGTGTAGTATTTAATCTTGAAACTTAATTTGTCTTTAGCAAGAGAACAAATCTTGCTCTGAACTTGATTGCATGTATTTCAGAGTTAAATAACTAATGGTATTTTTGTTCTGGTGCAAATGGTTCTCTGTGCTGTCAACCTACAAGAAAGCTGAAAATAAAAATGATTAGGTAACAATTTTTTTATCCATAAATTACTCTTATAGTTTTGGTCAAGGTCTTTCATTATTAAATATCTTGGCATAGATTATGCACATGAGCTAGTGTGGTTGTATCTAGAAGGGAAAGCATTGCATCCTTCTTACCTTTCTGAATCAAAAAAATAACTGTGGCTTGCTTAGTCTAGCCAGGTAAGCCAGGTAAGATAGTACCTTGATAGCTATCAAATAACAGAGCGGTGGACATCCTGCGCTGTGTGAGCAAACTTTGACATCTGTCTCCGAAGCACAAATACTACGTAGTGTTACAACCAGCTCTACCCTAGTACTTAGGTCTGGTTGAGCAAAAAATGTTTGGAAAAGGATTTATTTCTTTCAGCTTCCGAAGGTAATGTCCCTTACGTCTTTAAATGAAATGGAACTGCTTTTCAGGGTATTCAGCTTCAGAATCTACTGCACTGAATGAGACTGGGACTGAGATGCGGTATTTTTGTTTTAGGGCTCAATTTTGAAGGAACCGTAATTTAAAACTAAAGCTTGGTTGCTATTTTCTCTCTAGTTATCCTGACAGCTCATCTCTCCACAAAACACACATACAGAGATGATTCACTATGTCATGTTATTCAAATACACTGAACATATTTAAAAATGCTTCTGGATTTATGTTCAGAAACATAAAAATTACTGCCTTTGAAGCAGTTACAGCTCCTTAAGGAATTCAGATGTGTCCTCTCCTGAGTTATGAAAGCTTTCACATGAATCTAATTGCTGTGCATTGATTGTATAAATGTTTTTATTTTTTTCTATTTGTGGAGGACTAAGGCCTCTCTTCTTCTTGCTGTGCAAAGGCATCGTAACACCAATGCATGCTAACAGCTAATAGCTATCCAGTGCTGTGCCTGGCCACATAATTTAGTTTGAGCTGTGGAAACATAATGTAGAGATCGTTATTATAGCCTGCAAGATAAGTAATAGGTATTGGCTGTGGCTGTCCACTGTAATAGGTATACTTCTGAAATATTGCATGTAATTTAATTATGTGTGTAATAGCTTTTATAGAAAACTGCAGTTAAGTTTGTGATTGACATCTAATCACTTTACTTGTTCCCCACACTTGCCCTGCTTCCACAGATACATACCCAGAACAATTTTCTGTTTTTCCCAAGGGGTTTACTTGCACAATCATGGTACTTAAGATGAATTTATTTTGCAGTTGTGAAAAATCTCTGCCTTAAATTCATTTTTTTTAAGATTGCAATGTTTAGATGTAGTTTCTTTTGTTTGTGTTTTTTTTCTCAAGTATCTGGAGAGCTGATATATCTTAAATACAAATTGAACAGAAGCAATTGAGAATATTAATAGTCTTAAGACAATTACCCGCTACCAGATTATGCAACCTAAAACATAAATTTAAAGAGTGAAAGTCATCTTCAGTAGCTGATTGAACTCAAATATGAAGTCATATAATTTTATTAAACTCCTTTCTCTAATAAATCTAAAGTCTCGTAGCTGTAATATTTCTTACTAGTAACAATTTAAATAGGTTAAATAATAGCCTGTTAGGAAAAATAAAAATATGATTAGTGGTCACTGATGCCAAAAACTAAACTGCTTGATCAGCTGAAACACCAGGGTTCAGCATTAGATGTAATAAATGGGCTATTTTTAGTAATAAACGTTTTTAATACCTCTATAATGGTTGTACTAACCAGTTACGAATGTCGTTGTCCAGTCTGTGTTTAATCTGAGGAGTTTACAAACTTGAGCAAAGACATTTCCTTGCTCTTGTAGACACTGGTTAAATTCTAAGCTAACTGAGGGGGAAAAAAAACAGTTGATCTTTCTTCTTGGTCTAATATAATTTCTCTCTCATTTGATGTTGTAGCAGGTCATTTAGTATCTGATATAATAAGGATGTATTTTAAAAACATGACTACGTGAAAAGCTATTGCTATGAAAACCATGAGATTGGATTCCGGCATGTCACTTACTCCATGGCACTTGTGATACATAATGTGAACGTATGGTGACTTGTCTCTCTCTCAGGACATCTTCCTCTTATCCTAAAGAATCGCTGTGTGTGTGTGTGTGTGTGTGTATATATATATATATGTATATATATATATATGCATATGCATATCTGGTATATTACAAGTTAATATCCTGTCTTATTCACCTGTAACTTGTTAAAGTAGGACATGGACATAAAACATGCTTGCATGATGGTGTGTGGGTTTTTTTTAATATAGTAATATTAAATCCCAGATCAGGCAGGAATTACTAGGTGTGCTTTCTCTTTCAGTATAAATTTTGTTACTTAAATGGACTTGCTTTGAATTGCTTGCTAAACGTTCCTCTTTGATACACAGCTCCCTAGATAAATATTTCTGAAGTGCTTCTATCTTTGAAAGTTACAATTTCAAACAATATTTTTGTTTTACGTGATCTTAGAACAAATAGAGCAGCTGTTGTTCACTTGCTTTAAGTGTTAAGTTTTTGTTTTGAGTTGTGTCAAGAAGTCTGTGAATGGAGAATATATTTCTGCAGCTGGTAGTGTTTTCTACTTTGTAGAAAAGTAGTTTAACCACTGCTCAAGCTATTTTTAACAGGATCTTGTGTAATAGATTTTCTTTCTCTAAAATAAAAAGAGAGAAACAAGGCTTTAAATACCTCTTGCCCCTGTCGTTTTGAAATATAGGACTATTTTATTAATGGACAAGAATCAGGAAGTGAAACATAATTCACAGACCAGTGCAGTTTCTTTGGCTATCTGAGAAGTATAAAATGTAAACCCACTGTAATGGTTATCTGACGTCTCTTTCCGCAAAGTGTTCCTGTTATACATAGCTGCTGTGCGTCTTTGGAGTGGAGTGTGGCAGCCAAACAGCGTGCTGCCCGCGGGGGAGGGAACAATTTGATCAAGGACACTGGGACAAACCCTGCTCTTAAAAGTGCTTGGAGTTCTCATAAAACAGATGATTCCCTGTTTTAAGGCCTGTCCTAAAATCCTATTCCCAGAACACCGGGAGAAATTGATCTTAGCTGTCATGATTCAAATGCTTTGGCTACAGGTTTTTTGTTTTATTTTTAATTATCGAATGTTAGTTATATACGGTGGATCTTCTGGAATGTAGATAGATAACTTCTGTCTGTTAAGTTAGCTGGACTTTGTTTTATTGCAAGTACACTAGTCTATAATATTACTGAGAACACAACAGAGTAACTGAGGGAAATACTGAAAATGTGTAACGTGGTATGAAGCTGACAAATCTGGCTTGGTCTTAAACTGCTGTTTGGCCTCTAGCATCCTTCCTGCAGCTCTTTAGTAAGCAGTGTTCATATTTCTTTCTCCTAAAATAACTGATGGTTATTGAATATCTAGTTGGTTCATGACCTGACCTTGTTTCAAAAGCTTCTCATATAACATGGATTTCTGAGGAATCACTCTTCTCTTTCAAATCAAAAAGGCTTAACACCTCACAGCTGAGGGAAAGAACTTCTTCAGATAATCAATAAATTTCCTAATAGCAAACTCAGAACTTCTTCATTGCCTATCGAATACACTAACAGAAAGTGTAGTGAAGTTGTTTGTTTATACTTCTTAATGTATTCAATTATTAATATAACTTAATAAATGCCAATGGGGTATGAATGCTATGAATGAAAGGCGTATCTGCTTTAAAAGACCTTTGATCTCGATTGCTCTAGTCTTCATTTGCTGTAATGTGGATATAACAGTACACAGGAAGCTCCCTTGCATTGGCAGACTAAATTAGAATATGATATGTGACTGTTCTTTTCTCTTTCCTGGCTTATGTGATACACATTTCTTCTTTCCTGTTTAGGAAGAAACAAAACAGTTGTTGAATCAACAGAAGTCTGGTTCGCGTTCAGACTCGCGGGAGGATGAAATCTCTCCTCCTCCTCCTATGAACCCTGTGGTTAAGGGTCGAAGAAGGCGTGGGGCCATCAGTGCAGAAGTCTATACAGAAGAGGATGCTGCATCTTATGTTAGAAAGGTGCCTTACATCTCAACTATTCGTAAAAATTGCATCTATAATCAAACAACTTACTAAATTTTGTGATAACTGTAAAAAGCAGATATGCATATAGCTCTTTGGAGGTGAAAGAACTGTCATGCATTTAAACTGTTTATACATAAGTTGTACCAGTAAGTACATATAAACATTCACACACACATGTGTGTGTTACACAGACACAAAAACAAAGTGCTTCTGGTTATCGTATGCTGCAACGATATTAAATGTAGCCTAATGACTGAGCATATTTGCTGCTCATCATAGGGAAAGACGGGTCGAACAGATACTGGCGTTCTTGTGGAAAGGAGTTCCACACTTACAATGGAATGATGTTTCTAAAGTTGCGTAAAATCATACAGATTTTACTTCCTGCATAGCCCTTTTGTGAACATTGGCTATACTTGTTTTTAGATTAACAGTGCTCCAAAAACTGGAAAAACTTGACTAGTATTTTATGGCAATGCGAGTAATTTATTTGGTCTGGGGAATGCGGAAGTTCTGGAGAAAAACCTTAACCTATTACTTTTTTGATTATGTCCTAGGTTATTCCAAAAGATTATAAGACTATGGCTGCTTTGGCAAAAGCTATTGAGAAGAATGTGCTGTTTGCCCATCTTGATGATAATGAAAGAAGGTAGGAATGGGTCTTTAGGATACTTTTTTTTAAGACTAAAGTGCAGACTTCAGAAGAGCTAGTTATAATGTACAAAGCTGAACAGCCTCTTTAGAACAGTCAGTTTAACCAGAGGTTACAGAAAAAGTCTTTATTTGGAGATTGGAGATACAAATATGTGTATGAATGCACGTGTGCATAGCAGGTGACTAAGTGGTTGTCCAATTTTGACATCCTTCTTTCAGTGACATCTTTGATGCGATGTTCCCCGTCACCTACATTGCAGGCGAGACTGTGATACAACAAGGTAAGTGGCCACGTTTACATTGATAAGTTAGAGATAGTGAGCAAGCTGTGGCTTAGCACCCTTGTTAGTGTGCTACTTTGAAAATAAAAATGTCGTCTGGATCCAGTGACCCTTTTCTGCCATGTTATGGGAAGCACTGTTTAAGCTAAAAAGAAGAGTAGAGCGCTTGTTTCCTTGTATATGTTACCTATTGGAAAGATGCTGGTTTGATGGCTGTGTAGAACATGCTACATAAATTTATGGACGCAATACTCCTTTCAAGTAATCGTGGAAATGCTGCTAATCTTCTGCCTACCAGTAGATGTCCTCTTTCACAGGACTAAGACAAATACGAAAGCAGCAAAATATGAAATTTCACCCTGCAAGCAGTGCAAAATCTGTCTCTGCCAACCTTATTGTATTACTCATACCAAAGTTTGTTTTACAAAACTGGTATCTACATCAATATTTGGATAACTTTACTTTTTGGTATGTATTAAATCTTTGATATTTTTTTTCTTTTTTAGGTGATGAAGGTGATAACTTCTATGTTGTTGATCAAGGAGAAATGGATGTAAGCACTGCCAGGCCGTCCTTCCTAATAATAAGTTCTTATGCGTAGAAACTTAGTCTGGTTTTTAGCCTCTCTGGTCCTTACTGACAGCTCAGTTTGACTGCACAGACTGAGTTGAATTGAGTTTCAAAATGAATGATTTGAACACAATCAGAATATTAGTGCTTTACAAGTGAAGGGTTGAACCTAGTTGAGTGTGGGACAGACTTTTAAAATGCCTACTTTACTTTTTCTACCCCAAATCATCCATATTTTTTTTTCCCTGACAGCCTCTTGTAAGTCCTTCTAGTTATATACTGCATAGAGACTTTTGTAACAGGATTTTATTTCCTGCCCAAGGATCTCGGAGTATATGTGCATAGCCTCTGTGCATGTGATGTAGACAAGACTCCCTTCGTCAATGAATGTTAAACTTTTGACCAATATTGATACTTCAGCCCCTGGAGTGTTGATGAAATTCTGAAATGGGCCACTTTGACTTGTAGATGCTAGGATGCCTCTTTGCTATAAAGCAAGGGTGGAGTACCAGGATCTTTGTGCTGTCTTTGTCCTGCTCAGGTAACACCGTGGGCTTTGGCTCACTGCCGTGCACTCTCTTTCAGGTTTATGTGAACAACGAGTGGGCAACCGGCGTTGGTGAAGGTGGGAGCTTTGGAGAGCTTGCCCTTATATATGGAACCCCCCGAGCGGCAACTGTCAAAGCAAAGACAAATGTGAAGTTGTGGGGCATTGACAGAGATAGCTACAGAAGGATCCTGATGGCAAGTATTTTTTTAGCTGATATGTGGCTTATGCCATTGACTCGGATAGCTCTGTGCTAACTTGGATTATGTTTGTAGTTTTACTGTTCACTTGATTTCTGCTGGTTATTTGACCTTCTATCTGCTCCTGTCTCTTGCTGAAGATATTTATTCAGACTTGTGCTATCTCTTTTGTGATTGGAAAGCTGATCACTCGGCATAATCTTGGGTTAGCAGAACAACAATTCCAGCATTATAGACGTCGTTAAACTGAACTACAAATATAATGCTTACTGGTTAGCTTCTGTCAGATGTTTTGATTGTGTTTTGTATTTTAGCCTGCTGAGTTGCAAGTAGTGTGTGTGAATGACAATTGTAGCTAACATGGACAGGTGTTGTGAATTTTGGTAAGGTTATACAGTAAGAATGCACTTCGTAAACATGACAAATGCTCAAGTGCTTATGGAAGTTGCTGAGCTTTCCGACACGTTACTGAAGTAATGGAATTTGAAAGCCCTTGAAGTCTTGTGGATTTAGGGCCTGTGATACAGGATGCAGTAAGTCTGGTTAAACTGTATTTCTGTGTCTTGAATTTTAGTTGAAGGCTGATATCAAACATGAAGTAGAAAAAACTTACTTTGATATATTTTTTTTTTCTTTTTTAATAGGGGAGTACTTTAAGAAAGAGAAAAATGTATGAGGAATTCCTTAGTAAAGTATCTATACTAGGTAAGTGAGAAAATACTATTGTAAAATGGGCTAAATTATCATACTGCAATAATAATAATGCTGAGTAAGTGCATTATTGTTACATGTCATTGTGGTAATTTGTTTAAACAGACCGGAAAACCTGTATTGCTTTTTCTACATCATTCCAAGATAATTTCTATTGAATTCTTGTTTCTGGCAACAGCTGTGCAAATAACAGAAAATAGGCCAACTCCTGTATGTAAGGAGAAGAAAAAATACAATCTGTGACTTAAAAAGTTAATCTATTAATGAATTGTTGTCTCTGTAGAATCTTTGGACAAGTGGGAGCGTCTCACTGTAGCTGATGCATTGGAACCAGTACAGTTTGAAGATGGGCAAAAGATTGTGGTCCAGGGAGAGCCAGGAGATGAGTTCTTCATTATCTTGGAGGTAAGCAAGGCCAAAACTAAAAGCTTGGAAGTTTCCTGACGTTTAACATTGCTTATTCTGCCTCTAAACAGACCTTGGGAGAAAAATGAAATTCAAGAATGTATTTTTAGATAACTGCTAATAAATTACTAGAGATGCAGAAGCTTATATTTAGATTTATTGTTTTTTAAAATGGCAATTCCAGGAAAAAGTAACAAATTTCTGGCCTACTCTCCTCAAAAGAGTAGAGACTCATTCTAGACAGCTAGTCAGTCTTGCTAGTTTCATTGTGTTCTGAATGGCTGTTTTTGCTAGTCATATTGTCTTAGTGTTATGAACAAAATGGGAAGAAGTCAGTGTTGTAGGTGAGTAAATATCCAAGACGTTAAGTTAAAAAAAAATAGCGTGAACTGTGTAGTGTTTTTAAGTATTGAGACATCACAATGGTTATTCCTGCAAAAAAACTGAACCCCTTGTTGAATCCAGTGTTTCAAGTGATACTGGAAACTCCAATCCTCTAATTGTTATCATTTATTAAAGGGAACAGCTGCAGTGTTACAGCGTCGATCAGAAAATGAAGAATTTGTTGAAGTGGGCAGGCTGGCACCTTCTGATTATTTTGGTGAGTTATATGGTGACAATTGTGATTACATACAGCCCTGCCACTGTTGTACCTTCCTCTGTTGATGGCTGCTGTGGATAATAGTCTTGGAGTGGATTTGCTTAATTGCTGTGCTTGCTAACTCTGGTAGTTTGGCTCAGTTTGGGTTAAGTATCAGAGTCATTTGACATGTTGCAGAAGATTTAGTCTCGCAGTACTCCATGTTTGAAAGGCCCCTCTGGAGATTTAATCCAGTTCCCCTGCTCAAAGCAAGGCCAGCTTTGAAGTTATATCAGGTTGCCCTAGGATGTGTCCATTCCAGTTTCTATCTCTAAGGATGGACCTCCCGTAACTGCTCTAGACAATCTTTGTCTTTGTTTGACTAATCTCATTGTGAGGAATTTTTACTTACACCTAAGGAATTTTCCTTTTGGCAACTTGTTGTTTTGCAGCCTCTCACTGTGCACCTGTGAGAGTAGTAGAGTTCCATCTTTTTAACCACTCATTACACGGTTGAAGATGACAACTGTAAGATTCCCGTCTTAGCCTTCTCCTCTCCAGGTTGGACTGGCACAGTTCTTTCAGGATCTCTTTGTACGTCCCGTGTTGCAGTCTCCTAATGATCTGCGTGGCACTGCTGGACTTGCTCCATTTTGTCAGTGTCTTGTACTGGGGAGCCTAAAACTGGGTGCAGTACTCTGGATGTAATCTCATACTTACCAAATAGGGTCTCTTCTGCCTTCTGTGTCAGGTTTTTTTTGGGGGTGGGGTGGGAGGAGACTTGAAAGCTCACTATGTTGGCAAAGAAAAGTGCAAAGATCCTGTAAATACTGATTTATGGATACTGAAAATCTTCACATGGAACTAATTGGGTAGGGAGCATTGATTTATTCAGAGTCGTACATAAGGACTGGAGATGTATGCCTGCAGAGCAGTCTTGAAGAATAATATTATGTAAGGAGATATTCCTGACTGACTAGTTCTGGGTTCTGAAGAAAAGTGACTTGAATTTTTGAAACAAAACTAAACAAAACGAAGCCCCAAAGAAACCTATTCGGAACCTATTATTTAATGCTTGAATGCATCCCTCAAAAGATCAAAAAAATGAGGTTTAAGATGGAAAAGGTACAGGGAGAGAAGACCTAAGCTGTTTTCTTGCAAAAATGTTTTTGGATGTCCACTCAGATTTTCAGCTTTGCAGATGATACAATAAATAAATACTGTGTTGCAAGGCCTGAATTTGGATGTGCTCAAGAGCACAGTAGAAGTCACCAGAGATTTGTTTAGCTCAGTATCTAGTACTTGATGTTTATTGTATGTATGTCAGGTTACAGTCTTGTCTAATCTTTCCATTGATGTATACTCAGTTTCCCACTTTGAACTAAAGGTTGTCTCTTCCATTGTGTTCAGATCCTACAGACCTGTCTCCCAAGGGTTTGTTTTGTTTTCCTTAGAACCTACTTACTGTTTTGGCAGCCTGCATTGTAGGGGCCAGTGAGTTCAAGTTTTAATTGGGCACAGAGGAAAAAAGTTTTTCCTCATTTCTTTTAAATACCCCCCCGATAATGCATGCAGACTTAATCTCAGAGGGAGCACCAAGTTCTTTCCACAGTCCAGAACATGAAGATATCCAGCCCAACTGCTTAAAAGCCAGAACACCCCAAACTGATGGTGGGTTTCCTTGCCCCTGGGAATGTTAGGGGAAACTATTGCAACAAATGGGGGAAAAAAATTTGTTGAAAATTAACTTCTGAGTATGTTTTTTAGTCTCATAACTACCTTTTGGAAAACCACCTGCTTGTTTTCTAGGAAAACTACATGGTTATCTAAGACATGGCCTTTCTTCAAACAGATCAGATGTTGAAAACTCTTTTTAGGCATTTTTCATAAAGACCTGAATGCAGATGGACCTTTGGGGAGGAGGAGGGGGAAGTTTGTCAGTTGCTCAAGTAGTTCTTTTACACTGGCTTCACAATTGCTTATAATGTAACTACATAGATTCTTGTTCTGATCAGTATTAAATCCTGAACTACCTTCCATTCAATTCTTACAGCAGGGTAATTTCTTTGGCTCTTTGTGTGTTGATTTTTAATGCTGTTCACACTTTTCCTATTACTACTATAGGTGAAATAGCTCTGTTGATGAACCGTCCTCGTGCTGCCACAGTTGTCGCTCGCGGCCTGTTGAAATGTGTAAAGCTTGACCGACCCCGATTTGAACGTGTCCTGGGTCCATGCTCGGATATTCTCAAACGAAACATCCAGCAGTACAACAGTTTTGTATCATTGTCTGTCTGAAATTTTCCTCACTATTGAAAACATGCTTCACAAATGCAGACTGCTTTATTACCCTTGTGCAGAGCCACATTGCCACTGGCATTTGCAGCTTCCTGTCTGTTTTAAAAAGAGAGAGAGGAAAAAAAAAGCTTTTCATGGCACTATTTTTAATTTAGAGCATATTAGTTCTGTGCTCTGTCCCATTAAATAAGAAAAATTTCTATGGAGACTTTTGCTGTTACAGCTTCTCTCTGTGCAACATAGTGTCCAACTTGGGCAAATGCAGCCTTGCTTTAGTGAGGGAGAGATCTCCTGACGCCTTGCCAATTGCCATAGAGTAAGGAGGTAAGAATGGAAAAATTTTTAAGATGTTTTTCTAATTGTTGCACATACTTTAAGGCTATGGTCATAATCTACTGTATTTCCCTTCAAATGAGAACTGCCCTTGTAACTGAGCTTTCTGTTTTTAATTTTTGGGGTACTGTAATCCTGGGTTCAATTGTGAGGCATCAGCTGCTGAAGAAAGCTACGGTTGGAATTTAACAGTATCTTTGTTCCTGTGTCTGCTGGCTTAAGATTGCTTAGTTACGTTTTTGTCAAGTGTAAAGTAAACAAAGCTTTCAAGGTTTATAGTTCTGGTGAACTACTGGAGTTGTTACTTAATTTGCTGACTTGCCACAACTAACTTTTTTTTTCTCTTCAGCTGTAGATTTACCATTTAAAATTTTTTCTCTTCAAAGTGGCAAGAACCAAATGTTCCCTTAAATGCCTAACTTTGGTCTCTAGTACATAGACTGGCATACAAATAGCACAGCTATTCAGCTGTTACTAATATTAAAATACTAGATTGGTGCAGGAATTGGAAGCATATGTTTTATTTTCCCTGTGATTCTTGCTTGCTTACATATTCCTCGGCTGACTTTTTTTAATGATTGTCAGCTCACCCTTTGATACCAGGTAAAACAACTTTGAGTATTTATGGCCAGCATCAGTTGCAGGAGAGATCATCGCTAGTCCATTTAGATACCATGATTCTTGGTAGAAAATGTGAGGCAGAAAAAATGAATGTTCCAACTTCTCAGCAACATTCAGTTATTTTAGGTATGTTTTTCTTTTAAATCAATCAATTTATAATTTTTAAACTTGTTAATTATAAATCGAGTCTAAATACAAAAGGTGCAGTCTTTCGTTGCTTATCCAATTAACATGGCACAGATATTTCATACTTGCGCTCTTTTTCAAGTCCAGTATGTTGCGGAGTCTTAAACGTATTTAAGTATTTACCAGCTTTGTGTTACATTATTCTGTGCGCACCAATATTTCCCAAAAGTTTTTACTGAATTCCACGGTTCAATAATGGTAGGCAATTTTTAAGGTTTCCTTTAAACTGTAATTTATATAAAGTAGCGTAGGTTTGTATTTGGGAGTGACAGCAAGCAGTTTTGCATTTGTTGTGCAACTACTTCTAACAGCGGAGCCCTTGTTTTCTTTCCTTCCCAAGGTGATATGGATTCAAATTCAACAGACTTTTCGGGCTTGTAGATGATTAGAGTCTACAAACTGATGCAAAATAATAACACTGAGGGTATCAGGCCTTTACAAAAGATTTTAGGATATTTCTGACTGTGAAATCCTACTAGTGGGATTTAAATGCTTATGTGGTGCAAATTTTCTATTCAGAAAGTGTTGAATAGAGGATTTTGGCCAGAACCTATAATGAATGAGCAAATTTTACCTTTTTTGGTGAAACAATTTTATTCAGTTTTGACTGTCAAAGTTTTTTTTTCTTCATGTGTTCTTTATGTTACTTGGAAGCACCAAAAACCGTGTGAACTAGTTAGAGCTCCACAAAAAGTGCACATTTTTTTTTTAAAATACAAAGCTTTCTAATCAAGTTTCAGTACTGCATCTTTTAGCTTGCTGATTACTCCCTTTTGTAGTTTTACCTACAAGATTTTAAGATAAATCAGCTAAGTCTGAGTTAAATATTAATCACAGTTATAGCTTTACCTTTGTGTGCAATTTAAATACGTTTCAAACCACGATTGGCATAATTTTGCCTTAGCTAACATTCGGGGCTTTAGAAGTAATTCTTTTGCTAGTCTACCTTTAGCAAATCTATGAAGTCTATCGCCCTAGAAAGCTATAGTCAACCAGAGGACCATTTTTGTATTGTTACCTGACGATATAAGTCTGATTTACTGTATGTGCTAATATATTATATTCCTTTTGTTATAGATTGTCCTAATGGCAGGTAAAGCAATAAAATGATTTAAATTCTTAAATGTAATCAGTCTTTTTTTTTTTCCTCCATTGTATTCTCCATTGTATTTTGTTTTCCTTTGGCCTTAGAGGATGAATTATTAATGAGCTGGAAGAAAGTAAAAGACTTAATAGATTTTGCTTTTAAACTTGGAAGCTTGAGTTAAAACCTTAGCTTATTGGACAACTGACCCTTCCTCTCCTGATACCTGCTGGGGAGCTTGTTGTCCGCTAGCCAGGCTGTGCCTCTGACCCAGAAGCTGCTTTGGAGCTCTGGCCTTGGACGTGCATTGCTGCTTCTAGAGTCAGCGCTGGTAAAACAGGTACCGGTGTTTTTGCTTGGGTGCCTCTGGATAGCAGCTCTTGGTACCTGGATCTGTTTTTGAAGTTGTTAAATCCTGGCCCAGCCACTATTGCTGGAGCTTTCTGTAAGTTGTCCGCTGCCATCTATGCACCACCTCACTGGAAGCTTTGAGCCTGCGGTGCCCACAAGTGTGTTCTGGTGGACGGGAGGTGAGAAAGGGAAGATGCACGTTCGGAAAAAGTCACCAGTAGGGGGAGATAAAACTTTGGAAATAGCGTGATACTGAAATAACTGCCACACCTTGCATGCTGAAAGCGTCGTTCCTTTTATTTTAGTCTGTTCCATTCACAAGAGTTGATTAAAAGGAAAAAAAAAAAAGGGGGGGGGGGAAGCAAGATAGGATCTGTAAGCCCACCAGCATGGAGAATTCAGTTCATTTGACTGAACTATCTAGAAACTTGCTTTTGCAAAAGCTGGAAATAGAAGAACATGATAAGATACAAATCAGGCCCAAACAGATGAGCTTTTCTTTTCTTTCTTTCTTTCTTTCTTTCTTTCTTTCTTTTTTTTTTCTTTTTTTTTTTTTTTTCCCTCCTTGCTAACAGTTGTGGCTCCAGAATACTGGAAGGATCTCCTCGCTAAATAGAAATACTTCAAAGTTCCTCAAACACAAGAATGAATAGAATGGGGACCAGTGGGACCATCCTCAAATTACAACTAAAGCCTGTTCTGTAGTTTTACAGCCTGGAGACAAGTTGCCAACTTTAGAATTATTGTGACGTTAGATTAAGCTTCACTACAGTCCCATATGAAAAATGATAGTTGTGGCCAAACAAGCTCTAGTCTTTTCTTTTACGATCCAGGGACTTACTGCCAATGTTACTGAGCTCTCTTGAGGTTGGGCAAAACTCCAGCCTGCAAGAAAATGAGCCAGTGTAGATGAAGTGGTTCACTGAGAACCAGTTAACAGCTACTGCCTTCGGTTATGCGTCCTGGCAACATTTGTGCTATGGTTTTGGGATCCTCCTCAGATCTTCAGTGCTGTTGTTGGCTTTTTGTTTAACTTAAAGGTTAGTTCTGAATAAGCTTGCTGCAGATTGATTGTTCTTCTCCTTTAAGGATGATAAATTATCAACATTCTCAAATACTTTCTCTAGACTGCCAAAAAGCTTGGTGCAATAATTCTTTAACAGTTAAAGGAAAAAGCTATTAAAGAGAGCTTCAGCAATCAAATCATTCTTAACCTTTGTCCATGGGAAGAAAAGGAAAGATAAATTCAAAGATCTCTGAACTCCCACCCTCTCTTGGTCTTTAGTTCCTATTGCATCCCTTCAAAATGGACAGAGATTGTGTGTGAGATACCTAGTTCTAGTTTCCAATGGAAAAAGCTTAATTAGTTTAAGTGTTTTTAAAGCTATGAGAAGATGACCTGAGCTAGAACACCTCTCCCTTTACCAAAATATTTTCACTAGAAGTTTGTAGCTGCTTTAATGGTAATTACAGTCCCATGCCTCTCGGTGGGCTCGGGGAGGGCTTGTTTTGTTTGGAAAGAGGACTGCCCTTACAAGGTAAAAGGCAATGCATACCTGCCTTCCTCTTAAACCTAAACTGATTCTTCCACCTTAATGCAGGTAAAAAATAAAAGTGATTTCACTGTGTTGTGAGGTAGTGGGCTTTTGGGCAGCATGAATAGATCAAAGTGGAGTGGGTTGATGATTTTATGTTGGAGCAGAGACCTGGGGGAATGGACAAGTCTGGTGAACACCCTGCAGGTGCTCTTCAGTTCAACTGTGCTAATTCGATGTGCTGTTCTGTCTCAAAGTTGCAGGTGCTGCCCTTGTGAAATAAGGTTGCTCTTTCCTCACATCCACTGCCTTGATTACAGAACACAGACTTAAAGAGGAAAATACTGTTAGCATCTCTTTATTCAAGCCTCATCCTTAGATGTTGTTTGTAGGTCTTCACTAGTGAGACCAAGGTCCTGTGCAGGCTGAGTAAACCTGTGCCCATGTATTCCCTCACCCTCCCAGGGACCTGGCCAGCTACAGAACAGGAGGCCTCTGCTTTTCCACTGGAGAGCTGGTGTTCAGAGTATAAAGATCTGCCACAGTTAAACCACAACTTACCAACACACTTGGCAACCTTTCATCCCAAACACGGGAGCTTTGGTCAAGCATTCAGCATAGGAAGACAGTGTGAATCTTGACAGTCTTCCAAGATTTTTCTCCCATCTCAGTCTCTCAGGCTTTTGTAGACAGAAGTTAGCAGCTATTAAAGTTTTCCGCTTGCCTTGCAGGGGTCTTTCCTTCCTGGGAATAGCAGCTAAAGACCATTTTAACTGGTCAGCTTCACTCTGTCAGACGTGGGAACCATGGGCTGCACGGTGTCGTTGGCCACCACCTTGCTTTCTCCATACGTGTCTATGCATTTCCTCACGGCTTTGAGGATAAGCTGTAACCGTCTGTCCAAAGCCAAGAGATGGGGTTCGGTGAGGATGGGTGCCAGGCGATCCTGCAGGAGAGATTCCCTCATGACATCGCTGAGCCGGTATTCGGGCTGAGCCAGGAGCTGGAGTCGTAATAACGTCATCCTCTTTATTCTGGAAGAAAAATAGGTTAGGCATCTTCATGCAAATTTCTCACAGTATCCTAGCAGGAGCTGGCTGTCTTAGCCCCCCGGTAGGAGGGGAAGGAGGGAGGCAGAGCTGGGTGATGGTGTTTGCCAAAGAGCTTTGGAATGAAAACATGCTTTTTGGAGGAGACGAAAATGTTTGCAGAAACCTCTGGTCCTCGTTTGTTCCTCAAAACTGCAGGGTATTTGTATCATAGATTTCTGTTTCCTGAGAGAAACGTGGTAAAAATTCTCAATAACTTTTTCCTCCAAGTCTGAGATCACCCTGCAACAGTCTGTAAAACTGGGTTGTGCCCTGTTCTCAAAGACGATGCTTATGGGGCAGGGGCAGAGGGGAGGTAAAATGAAAAGGCACGTCTTAGCTGGTGATAATTGAGGAAAAATCTCCTGTTACACTCTAAGTAAAAAGAAGGGATATTTATTGGAACCGATCCAACTGTGACCTTTTCCCTTTAAGAAGTACTGATATTTAAATATTTTCCTTTGACATAAATCAGGATGAAAAGTGTCTTGAAACACTTCTGGGAACAAAACTGAGTAATTTTGATAAAATTTGTTTAATCTTCAGCAAGGAGTTTAGATTGCAGCATCTATAATATTGAAACTAATCAGCGACTTTAATTATTGCCTTTTGAATGCCGGCGACAAGGCCTTAAATCCCTGTCGGAGCTCAAGGACTGAGGTTCTGCCGCCAGAGCAGCCCTGAACTGCGGCGACAAACAGGAGCGCAGCATCCTGCTAGGCAAGGAGCGGCTCCCGGGAGCTGCCGTGGGTAAACACCAGCTGTGTTTGCTCTGATCCGAACAGCGGCGCTGCTTGGAGATGGAGAACGGGATGGTCTGACCCTGCGGGAACGGCTTATTGAACGCTGTGACAGTTGCATAAGAAATAGGCAGAACGTGGAAAGAAGGGTGAGGTGGAAACCCTTCCTCCGGCCCCTCTCTAGCCTATTTTCAGGCTTGTCTATGCTTTGTTTAGAGTTCTTGCTCTTCCAGGAGAAGGACCATCTCTTACTGCACGAGCGTATTTGTGCCGTTTGCTGCATTCAGTAATAGCGATGCTGGGCGAGGAGAGCAGCAGACTTCAACGTGTGGGACAAGGACTGGTGCAGGAGCCGTGACAGGTAGCTGGAAGTAGCAGGGCTCTTATCAGAAGACTTAAATTTGCCGGAAGCCCAAGGTAGAGAAGAACAAGCTGAACATGTTTAACAGGGAAGTGAGTAGCTCGTCGTTGAGTTTTACCACGTTTTGAGTAGTACCTGTCAGCTGGAGCTGCCTAGACTCTGCACCCATAAGTAAATAGTACGTTTACTCTCCTACATAGTAAAATCTAGGAGCCCATAAGAGCTCCTTGATTTCCTTCTGCTGCAGGATTTCATTCCTGCTGAGATGTACCTGGCTGGACTTCCTCCAGGAATAAGGAGGTGACTCCGTGGGCTGATGGACAGGGAGTCCTGCTAACCTGGAACGGCAGGCTGAAGTCTGCACCGCTGTGCTTACTTAGGGAAACGTTTTTACTTCCTTTCCTAGTGTTTTTGGATGCTTGCTTATTCCAGACGGATTGTCTGTTCTAGGAAATCAGGTTTTGTACATCTCCTTCCAGTGGACTGAGTTGCTTTTACACTGTTTTTGGCCCTGGTTGGCTTATTAAAAGGTGTGACTTGCAGGTGGTCTTCTCACTACTTTTACAAAGAGAACTAAATTAAGAACAGCTCCTGGAAGGTGGATCCAGAGGAATAGAAGGATCTGACCTGTGGGGATATTACTATTCAGATCAAATTAAGAGGCAGAGTTAATTTAAACTACACAAAATAAGAGTTCATCGGAAGGATTCACTGAGCGCCTGCAATTATAGATGAGAAGTCACACTAGGTGCAAATAACAGTTTTTAAAATTAGATCCAGTAATATAGATGTTTGGGGAGAGAGCGCAATTAACTTCCTAACGCTTAGCTGGAGCAGGAATAGCAAGGAAATAGGTTAGACATCTCCTAAAGAGAAACCACAGGGAAGAGCAGCTTTTTCCCTGTCTCTTTAATTTAACTTTCAGCTGTTGATTTACGTAAGTTAATAAAGGACTAGCCAAGATAGGGTTCAAATAGAAAAACTTATGAGCTTCTCCTTAATGCCATGAGAGGAGTAAATGTGATTAACTGTATCAAAGTTCTCCCAGGCTTTTGGATGGAGATTTGAGCTCCTTGTCAGACTTGCTCAGACAAATGGGTCTGAGAGCACCTCGTATCGACAGCCTGGGAGATGCTAGGAGACACTTCTTGGAGGATTTGATCCAACAGGCAGTGGCTCCTGGTCTGCCAGTGAAAACCTGTTCAGGGTCTTCCCAGAGCTGCCAGATGGAGCCAAGCCTGGGGGCTACGGCAGCCCCCACCAAGGAGCACGAGCGTGGCTGAGGAGGAGAGCAAAGCCGGCACTTACACGCAGCACTGGGAGAGCGGTGCCAGGATGGAGGTTTCATCGTGGGAATGTCGCCCGAACCTAGGGGGTAAGCAGAGAGCGCACAGCTTACTGCCTGCCCGCAGCCGCCCTCTCCTGCCGGGCGCCCTCTCGGAGCCTTACCCTCTGGCGTTGTCCAGGTGTAAGAGGAAGCCGTCGTCGCCAAACTTGGTGAACATCTCGTAGTGGTGACGGTCCATGTTCCCTGTTAAAGGGGCGAGAGAGAAGCAGAGTTTCTTGGCGAGTGACTGAGGAACTTTCTGACTTACTCTCTGCTTTTCTTCAGACCCACGTGAAATATTTCTTGCCTTGCTGGCAGTGTCTAAGCTGGACCCGGAGAGCTGCTGCCCTCATCCCCCGGAGCCCCATGGAGAGGGCTGGGGCGGTCATGGGGCTGCAGGGAGATGTGGTAACCTGGAGACAGCAGTCTCCCCAAACAGGCTGTGGAGCAGGAAAGACAACCCTGCTGGCAAAACCCTTTGAGAAACGTTGCGATGTGGGAGCGAAGGCCTGTGCGGAAGGACAGTCCAGCGTACCTATCAGGAAGTCGAAGATGGCCATGTCAACGATGTTGAGCAGCCGGTTGCCGTTGCTGTAGGGGTAGATCTCCCTCACGGTGTTGCAGTAGAGTGGGTTCACTTCCCACCTGCAGGAGGTGGAGGGGAAAGGGGCTGCCGTTAGCGGTGGCTGTGCCTCGGCCAAAGCGCTCCTCAGAGCCAGGCTCCCGCGTGGAGGTGGAGCAGAGGGGCAGGAGGGACGTCTCAGCCGCCTCCTTCCTGCGTGCTCCATGCGATGCAGACATGGGAATCAGCATCATTTACCCACTTACTCTTCTTTTCCATCAAACGAGTAGGACCGGATCCACGGGTTGGGGATGGAGAGGCGTGGCGCCAGGTTGAGGGATGGCAGGAAGGCGGAGAGGGACCCTTCCAGGAGGTGAGGGTTCCCGCACACCGCGTACTCCGTCTTGCACATGTACGGGCACTTGGCAAAGAAGCACACGTTGCTGGCTGGGAGGAGAACGGGGGGAGGAAGCATGGTCTGTGGGAGGGGGCAACAGCTCTGCCCAGTGTTGCCAGTCCTGTACTGGCCACAGTCCTGACCATGGTCCCAGCCCAGTGGATGCTCTGGAGCAGAGGCTCCCCCGTTTCGAGGGTGGCGTGGTCTGACCTCTTCCCCATTATGGGGTGGTGACTGCATTTGTTGGGTGACCAAAATAGTTTTCTTTTCCTTCCGTGATGTAACCACATAATGGAGGTGAAACTGCCAGATCGCGGTGGATACCTAGATTTTGGTCGATGGACAGGGCTGGACACACGCGAAAGTTTAGGAAAAGAGGGCAGATGAGTACTTATGGCGGACACTTCCAGATGGAGGCTACGAGATGGGTGCATCTGCTGTGACAGTGTCTTTGTGCATCTGTTTCTACCAGGAATTTCATTTCTACACGTCACCACAAGCTCTGCCTGCCCCTTTCCCACCTGAGACTGCTCCGCTGTGGGCCAGCACATCTGGAGCCCCCGCTCGCAGCAGCCCGGTGCTCACCTACCTGGGGAGACGAAGAAGACGCTCTGCAGGATTTCGTTCCTGGTGACCTCCAGGATCTCCTTGGTGACATTGATCAACCTTCCAACGGTGGGGGGGACCCGCCGGAAATCCAGGATCCTGCACGAAAGGGAAAGCTGCTCACAGGCCTGCAGTGCAGAAGGACATTGTCCTTTTCAATTGCAAACCATGGGCCTTTTTTCTCCCCTTCTGTTTGCACCCAAGTAGAATTTCCCCCCCCACCAGGCTTCTTTCTAGCAGATAGCCCGGGATCCTTCCCCCTCTGGACCAAAAAGACGCTAAGTTTGGATTTTGGTAATTCAGCAGCTGCCTCTTGGAAGAATCTGGGTGATGTTCTCCAGGATTTGTCTTCTCTCTGGGCAGTTGCTCCTGTGTCCTTGCATCCTAGCTGAGTCCTCCAGGAGGGAGAGCTGCCCTGCGGGCCCTCGCGCAATGGCTGTTTGACGCTTGGCACTGGGACAGGGGGAGGTAAGGGGAGATCGCCCCCACCTGCAGGCATGGATTCCCAGGGGATTCATCTCAAATACTTCTTAAAAAATCAGGGCCTGGGGCGGGAAGATGTTCGTGCCAAGGAATGGAAAGCAGCTGCTGATTACTGAGCTGGTAATACCGGGTGAAGCAGCTCTGCTCCTTGGGAAACGCACTCCGCTGCCGAGAATCAGGCACAGAAGACTGGATTGAGCCTGTTACTTATTGAGCAATGTTTAAAGATAAAAAATAATCATTTGTTTGCATCTAGCATCTTTTGGCTTTTAAAACTGTGAAGTGCTTCAGAAAAGTGGTCAGGCCTCAGCTGCCAGCTGGTGAAGCTGGGGCGGGGGGAGGCAAACTGACCAAGCCCCGGGGCGAGTGGGTCGACCAGGGTCTCACCGCGGTGATTCAGGGGCAGAGGTGGAAACCGAGTTCAGCTCTCCTCACTGCCTTGTTCAGAGTCTGAGCTACATCACTTCAGTCTCTTCATCACCTACGACAGGTCTGGGATATGGGTGTAAAACCCCTGTTCTTCATCACTAGTACCATTACCAGGCATCGCTTCCCCTGGATACACAACAGTCTTCCGGCAGAGGGGAGCAAGGCTGCTGCAGTCCTCTTCTAAACGGGGGTATTTTGTATTTCATTAAATACAGATACTGCTGGGAAGATGTGCCAGGTTAATTGCTCGTTAACTGAGGGCTTGAAGCTGCATAACTGCAGTTTATCTCGATCCAGAACAGGCCACGATGGCTGTGCTGTGCTATGTGAACCTCCCTGGGACAGGATGGAGGCTGCAATTAAGACTTGGCTTTGCAGATCAGTGCGTGGGAGAGACCAAGCGCCTGGGGCTGCGTGACAGCCTGGCAAAGTCCTGCCCTGGCTGCAGCCTGGAGGTCATCTTCCAGCCTGTTTTTCTACAGAGACCAAGGCAAAGCTTGGTGCAAATAACCTATCAGCTCCCAAAATGCCATTGCAAAGCAGTTGCGTGCTTGAGGCCAAGCAGCTCTGCAGGGCCCAGCCCCACTTTTCTCATGCCGCGGCTCTCCGTGGGGCAGGGAGGACCGGTCCCGGGAAGCTGCCAGCACTGCGGCAGGCCCCATACCTGTCCAGGTGAAAGGCGGCTATCTCCGCGTTGTGCCTCTGGAAGTCCACGAAGTAGAAGAAGTCCTCGGGAGTCTCCTCCTCTCGTTTCTGCCTGCGAGAGACGGCGCCCGGGGTCACTGCGCAGCCACCTGCACCTTCCGTGCCCAAGCGCGCGGGTGCAATCTGCAGGCCGCCGCGTACGTAGCGGGGAGCGCCCGGACCTCTGCGGGCCCCCCCTGCTCAGCTGAGCAAGGGAGAACTTTGTTTTACCTGCCGGCCTTGTTGGAGACCAGGCAGATGCGGACAAAAAACAACAGTTTTCAGGACATAGACAACGGGAACCGGCTTTTTTCTGGCTCGGGAAGCAGTTGCACTCGACACGGTGCAAACTGCCTTGCCGCGGAATGGGAAGAAATCTGGGCGGGAATGAGCGTGAAGGCTCCCAAAGTGCTTCAAAGAAACGCAGAAGCCGTGTAAAGCCCGTGTTTGGGGTGGCCTGGGCTCGTAGCTATCGAAATTGGAAATACGCGGGGGTATCCAAAGAGAAATAAGGTGAAACAGAGTGTGTTGGGGGGAAAAAGGAAGAAATACGCAGGCCTTAGCCACACTGCGTCCAGCATGCGGGAAACTGGGAGATCTTCCGCGTCGGTAAGCGGCGTGGGAACACCGGCTTTCATCCGCGCAGAACCAACCGGCGCTTTTTGAAGCCGCAGCTCGGCCGCTCTCGCCTACCTCATGGGTTTGAACATGGCTTTGCCGAAGTCCTGGAGCCTGAGGACCAGCTTCAGGTGGACGCCGCTGGGCTTCACGACTGCCGGAGGAGACGGGGCCGTCGGCTGCCTGCAGGAGCCGGGCGCCCGAGGAGCCGCTTCCTCGCCGCCTCCTCCCTCCCCGGCTCCTCCTCGCTGCCTCTGCTGCCCTTACTCGTACTCCTGCTTCCTTTTGCCCCCGTCCCGGCCTCTGCAGGGCACGTTTTACCCCCCCCCCCCCCCCGAACGGGCTCAGATCGGAGGAGGGAGCTGGCAGCGCTGTCGCCCGTGGCGTCAGGGCGAATCCTTTCCCCCTCCGGAAAGGCAAAACCTGTCGGGCAGGGACCGGGGCCGCTCACTCACTCTGGGCGCAGTCGCAAGCCCCCAGCAGAGCCTTCTCGTCCTGGCTGTAGTCTGCAAGGACGGGAGGAGCCGTGAGGGAAAACGGGGCCGTATTCCCGGCTTTTTTTCCCCCCCCCCCACCACCACCTCCAACCCCGCGCCGGCCGAGGGGGCTCACCCGCGCTGACGGTGCTCAGGGCCTGCATGTCGCGGAGGAGCCGGCCGACGGCGGGGCTGCCGCGGGGGTAGAGCCCGTCGCGGCTGATGCCCAGGTGGAACTGGAGCCAGCTGGCGTCCGGCCGGAGCTGCGGCGCCGCTGTCACGTTGAGCCCCCCGCGGCGCAGCCCGCGCCTCCTGCAAGAGCGAGCGGCGCGGCGTGAGCGCGCCCGCCGGGACGCCGGCCCCGCGGAGCCGCCCGCCGCCGCCGCCAGAGGAGGAGGAGGAGGAGGACGGGCTGGGGGGGCTCGCGCCTCGGTTTCCCATGGACATCCTGCCCCGGATGCGCACCGCCGGCGTTCGCCAGGCTCCCGCTCGAACGCACGTGCGTGGGAGCTGCCCCGTGAAGAAGGGGAAACCGCCCCGAAGAGCTGTTCTCGGCTCTCCTGGGGTTTCGAGCCGCGCAGAGCGGCAGCGTCTCGAAGGGGGTTTGCCTCTGCCCCCGCTGCTCCGTTGGCACTTTGCTAGGCCGCTTTGGCACGGGAAAATGGGAAGAGCCAGCGGGGAGGCGTGTGGGAGCCGGCCACGTCTGACTCCACTGCTCCATCCCCACCGGCGGGGAGGAGAGGAGCTGCCGGGAGTGTGAGCATCCCCACGGGAGTGCAAGCATCCCTGTGGGAGCATGAGCATCCCCACGGGAGCATGAGCATCCCCACGGGAGCGCAAGCATCCCTGTGGGAGCATGAGCATCCCCACGGGAGCATGAACATCCCCGTGGGAGCATGAGCATCCCCACAGAAGCATGAACTTCCCCGTGGGAGCACAAGCATCCCCACGGGAGTGCGAGCATCCCCGTGGGAGCATGAACATCCCCGTGGGAGCACTTCCACTGCTTTCATCAGGGGGCAACAGCAAAACTCGCAGGAAACCGCCCGCGAGGCGCTGGCCGGGGCGGCGCGCGGGACCTGCTCCCCGATGGCAGCAAGAGCCCGGCCGCTCGCGCGCCCTGCACGAGCCGGGGGGAGCCGGCGCCGCGCTCCTCCGAGCAGGAGCATCGCAGCTGCAGCCCCTGCGCAAGCAAAGCCTCGAGGACCCCGTGCTGCGGCCGCCCCGCCGCGGGGCTTGTCCCTAGCTCCATCCCCAGGAGGAGCGCGCGCGGCTCGGAGGGAAGGAGGAAGGGCGAGGAGGAGTCGGCGCTCGCGGCCGGCCGGCCGGGTTAGACCGCGACGCCGGCGGCACAGGAGGAGCCGGGCTGTTGCACGGATTAAGCGCTCCCGGAGGGGCAGGGCTCCAGGAGGAGCCTGCGCTGCAGCGTCGGTGCCGGCACCGCCGGGGGAACAACGGCGTCTTGTCCGAGCACCGCGGCCTCGGCTGCTTTTAGAGCCGGCGCTCGCGGCTCCGGAGACGGTCCAGCCCTGCTGGTTCCTCCTGCAGCTTGAGCTCCCGGACAGCAGAACCGGCAGATTAGGGAACTCGTTAAGCTAGGCTCCTAAACGACCCTGGTCTTGGATCCAGCAAACAGGGACACCGCAGGGCGATCCGGCGGCGTCCCGGGCGTGACCTTGAAAATCAAGGCTGAACGTCAGGACGTGGCGCTTCCCGGCCCGGCGGAGCCGCACGTGGCTCCCCGTGGCCACCGCGGAAACGAGGAAGCCTCCAGAGCCGATTAGCGTTTCGCTCCTGAGCAAAACACCCCCCGCTCGGAGCCGAACTTGGCCGCGCCGCCGCAGAAAGGTTGCGTGCGCAACGGCAGAGCCGGAGCGCGGTGACCCGGCGCCCGGCCGAGCGCGGGGCAGAGTCCGCGGCAGAGGGAAAACGAAGCTCAGTTTGCTCTGAAAGCGCCGACACGGATGAGCGGAGGAAAACGCCGAGTGGTTCATTAACCAAGCCGGGCGCCGGCTGGCTGCCGTTTCCCCAGGCAAATACGTCCCGGGGCATCAGAGAGAGCCGGCGGCCGCCCCGCTCCTCGGCCGCCCCGCGCCGGGGGCCCGGCCGCGGCGGGCGGCCGCAGCTCCGGCTTCGCTGGCTCTTTGCTCCGCCGCTCGGCGCCGCGGGAAGGCGCCCGGTTGCCGGCGGTTTTTCCCGTCGCCCGTCTCCACCCTCCCACCCGACGGCAGGGGAGGGAGGGGACCCCGGCGGCAGCGTTTTGGGAGGGGGGCGAAGCCTAGGGAAGGGGGGGGGGGCACGCGGCAGGTCCCCTCGGAGACTTTCCCCGAGAGAAGCTGCCCAAATACGTTACCATATTTGCTCTCCCGTTTCCCACGCGCCGAGGCTGTCCCCCCCCAACACGTGGCAGCGAGCAATAGATTACTGATGGGGAAAAAATGCGGCTGTTACGCAAGGAAGGCCGGGCCGGCGGGGCCGGCGGGGCCGGCGCGGCCGCGGCGTGGGGCGCTGCCGCCGGCCCTCAGGCGAGGGCTGCCCACCCAGCGGGCCACTCGCACGCCTTTAAACCCGAAATACAGCCGGCTCGGCCCCCCCTGCCCCTTCCGGCTCCCCAAATAGCTCCCTGTAAAACCAGAGCTCTGCAAAATACATAATTATATAGAAATCACGTTCATTTATAACCTGCTATAAATAGCCCCAGGGCTGTCCCAGCTTTCTGCTCAGGCAGCTCACGGCTCACGCGTTACGGAGGGGCCGGGGGCTGCGCCGAGGGCAGGGCGCGGGGTGACGCGCGTGTCCGAGCGCCGCCGCGCCAGCGGCCGGGAGCTGCCTGCTGCGAAGGTCAGCTGTGGCAGTGCTGCGGACAGGGACGCTGCACAACGCCGCTGCCCTGCACAACGCCGCAGCCTTGCACGACGCCGCAGCCCTGCACGGCCGAGCAGCCCTGCACAACACTGCAGCCCTGCACGGTGCCGCAGCCTTGTACAACGTCGCAGCCTTGTACGACGCCGCAGCCCTGCACGGCCGAGCAGCCCTGCACAACACTGCAGCCCTGCACGGCGCCGCAGCCTTGCACAACGCCACAGCCCTGCATGGTGCCGCAGCCCTGCACGGTGCCGCAGCCCTGCACGGCGCCACAGCCTTGCACGGCCGAGCAGCCTTGCACAGTGCCGCAGCCTTGCACAACGCCACAGCCCTGCACGGTGCCACAGCCCTGCACAGTGCTGCAGCCTTGCACGGCCGAGCAGCCTTGCACAGTGCCGCAGCCTTGCACAACGCCACAGCCCTGCATGGTGCCACAGCCCTGCACAGTGCTGCAGCCTTGCATGGCCAAGCAGCCTTGCACAGTGCCGCAGCCTTGCACAACGCCACAGCCCTGCATGGTGCCACAGCCCTGCACAGTGCCGCAGCCTTGCACGGCCGAGCAGCCTTGCACAACACTGCAGCCCTGCACCTTGCCGCAGCCCTGCACGGCCAAGCAGCCCTGCGCTTTGCCGCAGCCTTGCATGATGCCACAGCCTTGTGCGACTGAGCAGCCCTGCACAGCGCCGCAGCCTTGTACGGCTGAGCAGCCTTGCACGGCGCTGCAGCCCTGCACGGCGCCACAGCCCTGCCCCAGCACGCCTGGAGCAGGCGGACGGGTGACGTGGCACGGGGAAGGCCGGCCAGCAGCAGTTGCAGGCAGGGCCTTCCCGCAGCAAGGCGGCCGCCGGGAGCTGTGAAATGCTCCGCGGCTTTGGCACAGGCCTGAGTCTCCTGCGCTTTTCCCCTTCGTTTCTCTCTGTGCAAAAGGAGCGCGGGGTTGCTGGGGCTCTTCGGCAGGGGAAGGGTCACCAGGGGGTTCCTGCTGCACCCTGCCTGGCACTGAACAGGTTACACATCAGGGTTTGGGGTTTTGAAGCTGCTCCTCTAAGGATTAAAACAAGTTTGGAGGTTTTGAGGGCTTTTTTTCCTGGTTTTGGAGAGATATGGATGTCTGTTGTTTTTTCCTCCCTGCATCCCCATTAGTCTCTCCAGCTGGTTTTACATCCTGCAATCAAATTCCTGTTCCCAGCTGAAGTGCCAGGGAAAAGAAACGTGAGGGGCCACAGCCAGCACGCGGCGCGGGCCGGGGAGCGCTGCCAGGAGGTGCCATGCGCATTGCTGGGCTCCCGCTCCGTACGCACCCAAAACGTGCCATGTCCCGGGGCCGCTCTGTGATCTGGTGGAGAGTTCCCAGCATTTGCAGTCCAATTTTTACTTCCATCTGGCCACCAAAACGAAGGCGATCATGCCGTGATGTTGGTAGAGGATTACGCTACGGCTTGTTCTGCTCAAGCCACTATGAAAAATGTTTTGCTGTCGGTCAGATTTGTGCACGGTGCAGGGGACGCGTGTTACGCAGCGCTTCCGATGAGCCGGGCTCCCGGTGACAAAAGTTCTCCTGCGCCCGGTGCGAAGCACGGTCCCGAGCGCCACGCCGGCTCCGGGCAGCGCCTCCTGGTCGCGTGCTCCGCTCGCGGCGCGGCGGAGGGACGGGCTGATCCGGCCTGAGCGCGCCCGCTGAAGGCCTTCGCTGTTGGCCAGCGCCGCGTGGGTTATTTCAAGGCGGCCGAGGAATAAGCGATACGCTGCCTCCCCCTTCCCCAAGGCGCAAAGCTGAAGCCAAGCAAGGGCAAGCGCCACCGCGGATTTCCTCCTCACCGCGGATTTCCTCCTCCCCGCGTAGCAGCTAAACCTCGGGGCACAAGGCGCCGCGCCGCAGCGTCCTCGTTGCGAGCAGCGCATCTGAGCAAAGCAGCAAACCGGCGGAGGCGAATGCAGACGTCCTGCCGAGCAGCGGGGCTCTGCCGCAGGCCCGGCCGGGGCCGGCGCCGGCGCCGCTGTCAGCGCTCGGCGCTTAGCGCTCGGCGCTGCTGCTGGCACTTGGACGTCGTCGAACAAGCTCTGATTCTGCCCGGAGCCCCGCGCCTGCTTGGGGGCCACCCGCCCCTCCGAAACCCTAACACGCGCAGCAGGCGCTGCTCAGCTCCGAGCGGGTGCAAGCGCCCCACGGCGCCCCGCGGGCGACCGCGGCACCTCGGCAGATCGGACCGCGAGCCCCACATCCCCTCGTCGCCAGGCTGGTGTTCAACCCGAGACGCCAACTCGGAGCCCCCGGCTCGGGTCAGCTGCTCGTACAGCAAGGTACCGGCCCAGCTGAGGTCAGTCCTGAAGCAAATTCCAGGTCGATCGCGGCCTGCAGGAACGCCGGCATTGCCCGACAGCGCGGAAATGCGCCTCGCTTAGCCTTAACCGTGTTCATCTGGCTTTTACTGGGAGTGCGTTTCTAAGGAAGGTTTCAACCTCCTTCAGCCGGACCCTCCCCCGAGACGAGAGCCTCCTGGGGTGGCCCCTAGCATGGGCACTGCAGTTGAGTGTATGGGACGGCTCCAGGCCCGAGGGACCTGCTCCAGCCACAGGGATAACGCTCCAGTTCCTTCAGTTGTCTCTTCCCACTGCCTCCTACCACGAATCACGAGCAAAACCAGGACTGGATGATTCCAATAAAAACAAGAGGAATAAACCTATCAACTCAAGTGGTAGGTTGAGTCTAGCTTGCTTAACTAGGAAAAGAAGCAAACGTGATTGATTCCTGCCTTGAGCAGCGCCAGAGCAGCAGGAGGAACACGTGCTGTGTCTCCTGGCGGCCTCTGTCTCGTCGTCTCTCCTCCCTCTTCCTCCTCCTTTCCAGCCCTTGCTGCTGCTCCGCCACCCTCAGCCTTTCCGTAGGTGCTCCCCAGGGTTCAGGCTCCTGATGGGTTCCTCCCCCTGCCTTGCTTCGGTGTCACTTTTTGAAAGCCTGCCCAGACGCCTTTTTGCAGTTCTTCTCCTGGGAGGGAAGCGGGCCCATGCGCTCTTGCTGCGACAGCCCGTGGGTGGCTGGGGAAGCGGGGACCGTGTTTGACAGTGGCCTAGAAAACAAATCTGGGCAGCAGAGAAGTGCTGAAGCTGCAGGGCCTGGGAAAGCAGCAGCTTCTGTTGTCATCTGAGCGTGGGATTGGGGTCTGGTGGGACGCTGGGGGAGAGGAGCAAGACGTGACCAGGGGTTGTCACCCCAGGGGTCAAAGAGCTGCCACACGGGGTGTTTCTGCAGAGAGAAGGAGCCGCTGGTGGCTCCTGCCCTGCTCCGGCTCCCTTGCTGCAGCACGGTCGCTTGCTCCCCGCTCGCCGCAGACCCGTGCGGCGGCCGCGCTCGCTCCAGCGGCACCGCAGACCCGCACGTGGCCTTGCCCGCGGTCCGAGTTTGCGCCACGCTTGGCCGGGCTCCGTCGCTGCTGTTGGACCGGCGACGCGCGGCGCGGCCGCAGCGCCTCTCTCCGGGAGTTGGCAGCATGCATTTGCTTTCGGCTGCCGGCGGGTGGCTGCCCCGGGACCCTCCCCCCCCCCCCGCTTGCAGCCCGCCATGTGCGACCCCCGTCTCGAGCGCGCGCGCGCGCGCGGGGAGGTTTGCAAAGGTGCCGGGCACGGGCCACGGGCCACGGAGCGCTTCGGCCAGGCGACGCGCGGAGCTGATGCCCGTCGTCCCCTCCGCGCGGTGGGGGGCCGTGGGAGGGCTCCCGCTCCCCCCCCCTTCCCTGGGGCTGACGGAGCAAAGCCTGCCCTGGGGGGTCTTGCAAGGGGATGTGCCGGGAGGGGGGTCTGGGAAGCAGGGGGAGCCCGGGAAAGGGGCTCCCAAAGGGGCTGTTTGGGGGGGCACCTAGGAACAGGGTGTCCAGGAAGGGGCCCAGGCGGGTGCCCGGCAAGGGGTGCTCTGGAGGGGGTGCCTGGGGGGTGCGGGAAGGTGCCGGAGGGGTGCCCGGGGCGGGGGGATGCTCGGGGGCTGGGGCTGCCCTGGAGTGGTGCTTGAGGAGGGGGTGCCAGGGCCTGGCCGGGGGGGTGCAGAGGGTGCCGGAAGGGTGCCCAGGAGGGGGTGCCCTGGGGAGAGGGTGCTCGGGGGGGGGGGGGTTTCCCGGGGAGGGTTCCCAGGAGGGGGTGTCCAGGGGGATGCCCGAGGGGGTTCCCAGGGGATGCCCGGGAGGGGGGCGCCGGGGGGCTCCCGGGGGGGGTTCCCAGGGGATGCCCGGGAGGGGGGCGCCGGGGGGTTCCCGGAGGGGTTCCCGGGGGATGCCCGGGAGGGGGGCGCCCGGGGGGTTCCCGAGGGGGTTCCCGGGGGATACCCGGGAGGGGGGCGCCGGGGGGGTTCCCGCGGGGAGGGTTGCGGGGCGGCGGGACGCACCTGCTCCAGCGGGCCGCCTTGCGCCGGTAGTAGCGCAGCGCTTCGCGGGCGCCCAGCAGCGGCTCGGCGGGGCCCCGCGGCGCCGGCGCCCGGTACAGCGGGTGGGCGAAGAGGCGCCGCAGCGCGGAGGCGGCGCGGGCGCGGGGCGGCGGCGCGGGGGGGCCGCGGCGGCGGCAGGGGCAGCCCGGGGCGCGGGGCGCCGCCAGCTCCCGCCGCGCCCGCGGCCAGAGGTGGAAGTAGAGGTCGGCGGCGAGCAGCGCGCCGAGCAGCAGCAGCAGCGCGGGCCGGTCGCGGCGCGGCCCCGGCATGGCGAGCGGGCGCCGGGCGCCCCGGGCCGAGCCGGGCCGGGCCGGGCCGGGCAGCGCCGCAGCGGCGGAGCCGCCGCAGCGGCGGGGCGGCACCGGGGCACGGCGCGGAGCCGGGCCGGGCGGAGCGGGCGGCGGGGCGGGGGCTGCGGGGCGGCGGGCAGGGCGCGCGGGGCCGCGCCGGGGGGATCGGGGCGAGGACGGCGCGGAGCCCGCGGAGCAGCTCCCGGGCTGGCGCGGGGCAGCGGCAGCCGCGGAGGCGGCGCGGGGCGAGCGCACCCGCCATGGGGAGCGGGGTTAGGGAGGAGGGACCGGGCATGGGGAGCCGGGGATGGGGAGGAGGGAGCGGAGGTGGGGAGCGGGGACGGGGCAGCTGGGGCAGCAGGAACGGGGACGGGGAACCGGGGATGCGGAGCGGGGCGGGGGGGGGCCGGGACCGGGCGATGGAGACCGGGGCCGGGGGTCCCGCAGCCGCCGGGCCGCGGCTCTGCCGCGCTCCCCCGCGCCGCCCCCTGCGCGGGAAAGCGGTGGCTGCGGGGCACCCGGGGGGGGGGGGGAGGAGTGTGGGGGGAGCAGGGCGGGCTGCCCCCTCGCTCCTGGGTGCCCAGGGCGCCCCGAGGGCCTCTCCCGAGCTGCCTTCGGAGCCGGCGGAGGGTCGGCGCCGGGGCTCCGGCAGACGGCTCGGGGCTCGCCAGACCCCCCGGGAGCTGGAGCGATGGTGCCTGGCTGCGCCCGGGGGTCTGCGTGCAGGCCCGGGGCTGGCGTGTCCTCCAGGCTCCGCTTTTACTTTTCACCAAATAGAAAAGTTAGGGACCCCCCTCCCCGGACCCACGCCGCGGTTTGCTCTGAGGCGTCGGGGAGGTGCACGGTGGGCCGGGGACCCCGCGGAGGAGTGTGGCTGCGAGCGGCACAGAGGTCCCGGCCGGGACCGGGGTGGGAAGCACCGGGCCAAGGGAGTGAGACGGAGGCGAAACTGGCTGCAAACAAAGGGAGCGTGACGAGACTGGCTCCGGCGCTGCGGAAGGGAGAACAAAAAATAAACTGCAGAAAGAGGGAAAAGTCAATTATGCTTTTAGCTGGCTGGAGCAGAGTTGAGTTTTGCTTGCAGCACCGTGAAGGGAGGCTGTGGCATGTGCTGGGATCAGGCTTTTGGGGCAGTGCAAATGGACCTCAGTGGAGCTGTCGGCTGGGAATGCGTCCCAGGGGCTGTGACCCTCCTTTGGCCATGGGGGGAGAGAAGAGGGTCCAGTGGGCTGGGTTGTGCCTGGCGCTGGAGTCAGCGCAGGGGAGGGGAGATGCAAAATGGGGGTCTGAAGGACGCTCGGGCACATCGGTCCTTCAATACACTGTGGCCAGAGCATGATCTCCAGCAGAGCCGGAGAGGAGCAGTGAGTTGCTTCTCTAGCCCCCCCCCCCCCCCCCCCCCGCTTTCTTTTGGAAGGGTGGGGGGCTATTTGATGCTCTCGTTCTGAAATACAGTTTCAAAACTACCCTGCTCCATCTTTTGCTATTTGAAGAGTTTAAGTTTTAAGATTTTGGGGGAGGGGAAGTGCCAGAAGTCTTTTTTTCCCCCCTATAATGCCAAGTTTTATGTATTTTTCATAGTATGTGAAAAAATCAAAGGTGTGAACTGGGGATGAAAGCGCTCTTCATGAAAGTGAGGGTTGGCTGGTGCTTCTAAGGGCTGGCTGAGGGGCAAGCAAGGACTTGTGAGAGCACCTGGTCTGCTCCCCACCGCGCTCTGCTTCTCCTGCTCGGAGACCACCAGCTGTGCCTGCAGTTTTGTGCCCTTTTGGGACAAAGTTGGAATAATAATTGCACTGGGATTAAATTATGCTCTAAACTAGACATGACCTGAGGTATCTAAAGCCAAATTTTTAGGGCTTTTCCTGTATTTGGAAGGTTGCTCTCCTTTTCCAGGACTGCCTCTGCTGCCTGCGGGTTTGGGGAGCCCTGGGGGAGCAGGGGCTCTGCACCACGGTGCTGGGTCAGGCTCTGCAGGATGGGAAGGGCTCAGCTGCTGACGGCATGCTTTATTGCCGACCCTCATGATACCAAAGGAGAGAAGAAGCTTTCAGGATATAAAGTTTGGGGGAAAGGGTTAATTATGGAAGTTTCTCCAGCTCTCTGGCCACATTAGAAGTGGCTGCTTAGGAGAGCAACGGGGCAGCAGGCGCTTGCAGCGCCTGGGCGCCGTGGGAGGAAGCCAAGGTCTTCAGACCTCTGAAGGGCCAGGGCACTTGGCAGTTGCCTGAAACCAGTCATAATATCCCCACTGTAATGAGCTGTGGCTAACAATAGGATTCCTTCCTTCCCTCCTTTTTTCTTTCTTTTTTTCTCTTTTTATTCCTTTTTTTTTCCTTTTTTTTTCTTTTTTCTTATTTTAAATGAGATTAGCCAGCTGAAGTTCACAAAATCTAGAATTCAATAAACCGGAATGAATCTCCATGAGCAAACCCTGGTTGGTGGATCTGGGACCTTTAAAAGCCACTCATTGCCCTGCTTTAAACTAAAGAGCAACTTTTGACAAATGCACCATCAGAACTGCCTAATACTTGCTCCACTCCTAATCCTTGCTGAGCTGTTGCCCAACTGCTAATCGCTCCTAGCGACCATCATTAAATCTTTCCATGTTTGCAACACTAATTCTAAACAATTGCATCAGGAGAAAAACATTAGCTGGGTCTATGCCTTTGTGCTGCTTGTATGCTCCACAGGAAGATCATTTAGTTTTTAATGAGACTAATTAAAAAGAAACAAAAAATAATACATCCATCCCATTAATGTATAATAAATCGAAACACTACTGCCCTTCCCAAAGCGTTGGTTACTACCAGCTCCTAACACCGCGGAATGCGAAATTATTCTTGTTATTATTTAAAACATTTCACCAATGCGCTCGTAATACCAGATTACCTGGATTTTGCCTGCGCGGCCTTCAGCTCGGCATCGCCTTCCCACTCGGCCCTAAAGCCCAGGCGCCGCGGTGAGGGCTCGAGCCGCAGCGGGTCGCCGGCCCCCGGCAGCACGCGGCCGCTCACTGCGGCAGCACGGCCCCGGCACGTGGAGCGTGGTGGGAGACCGCGGAGCCGACGGGAGGATACGGCAGCGGGTACCGTTTCCTCCCAGATTTCAAAGAGACCGGAGCGCTTCTTGTCTGTTAATATCTTAAATTCTCCGCTGTCCGTCACAGCTTTTTTGCTTGCTTTCTTTTTTAACTAGTTTTAACTAGTAGTGCTTCACGCTGAGCACAGGGCTATCCCTGCTGCCTTTGCTGGGGCTGCTCAGGCTGCTTCCGTTCGTGCCGCTGTGCTGTTTTGGGAATATTTTCCCTGTTAGTCCAGGTCAAAACCCCTTTAAAAGGGGAGGACGCGCCTCGGCGCTCGGAGCAGACCCCCCGCCACCCCGGCGCCTCCGGTGCCCGTTCGGACCGGGGGCTCCCGCTCTCTGTCCTTTCTCTCCTGGTCACTGAGTCTTCAGCAGAAGCTGCTTTCTTGGCCGCCGGAGCGATGCTCCGGGCAGAGGCAGCTCTTTTGCCGTGGGGCTCCAAGGCAGGGACGGAGAAGCACCGGCTGCGTCCCCGAGAGCCCTGTGAGCAAGGGCCGAGGTCCCGGGCGTGCAGGTAAGCACCCGTCTCCAGCCTGAATCTTAGAAGTGCTCATTCAAGTACACTGAAACAAGGAGATGTGTTCCTAAAATTAACCTGTAAAAACTGATTCGATGGGACACTGACAGCTAAGAAGGAATCAAATTGTTGTTTGGAATTATCATGAGATAATTGGCCTCATTTACTATTTTAAGACTGAGAAAGGCTCCCTCCTCCAGACAACTGCAATGGAGAAATATTCAGGCGTAGATAATGTCCCAAAACATATCATTAAAAGCTTTAAATAAATGTACAATGACATCTTGTATTAAGAAAGATTTCTTTTGTATTTCAGATAGTAGCTAGCAGGTCATTTTCAAAGTCATCTTTAATAAATAAAAGATTTTTCTTTTGTTTTCCCAGATATGTAATTTAAAACAAATTATTTGGGATGTAAGTATGTAAATTGAATTCTTTTACATGTTATTGATTTAAAAATCACTTTTCTTAGGGATGCCTCATACTTGCTGAAAGGTGAATGCCTCTGTCTGCTGCGTTTTGTCCATTGACTCTACTTGAAGTGCTGCAGAAATTGCACAGTCTGATCTAGCAGATCATAATGTTTGTAAAAGGGAGGAAGAGATGAGAACTATCCCTTTCTTGCTGACTGTCTCATTAATTACTAGGATTAAACTCCAAGGCAGCCATGCAGCGTTATAAAGAAAATGTAAATACGCAGTGAAGGAGCCAAGTTCTGCGCTTGCCGTTCAGCTATCGCAGTGGATCTAAGCGGGGTGCGGACGGCGCCGGCCGCTCCTCCGAAGCCGGGGCACGGGAGCACGGCTGCTCTCTCTGCCGTGCTCCCCGGGCGGCAGCTCCTCTCGTGGCCCGCGGCGTGTGTTTTCTCCCGTGTCCCTTGCCCTTTCCAGGTGTAAATTAGTGACGTTTCCAGCCCAGGGAAGACTCGGAAGACATCAGTGCCGAGGAAGGGCCGGGTGCAAGCTCCATGCACGGAGCTGTTAGAGAGGTTTCTACTTTATGTGCTTGGTAAGAAAGGAGAGAAGCCTGCAAGGATCAAGGGAGGACGGGGACATGCTTGAAACAGAGGCAAAGCCGCAGCTTGGACCCACCCAAGGAAAAAAACAGGCTGATGCGCAGCACTTCTGGAACGCAAATTAATGATGTTGGAGGTATTTGCTGTTTCCCTGACCCCATGACGTAGCCGGTTTTGGCTGCCCTTACGGCTCTGCTCGCTCACACGAGCTGCAGCCGGGGTTTCTGTGCTGTCCTGGGCTTTCCTGCTGCTCCCTCTCGCTAGTGGCAGGGCTTGGCGGAGCCGGACCGAGAGCAGGCCTGTGAATCCCGGGGTCCGATCCCATGGGAGCAACTCTGGAGCTGGCCCTGGACTGCCGCTGCCCTTCCTCTCACACACCCTTCCCAGCTGCAATAAGCCCCAGGACACAAAACTGCTGGCTTGGGCTCCCCGAGTGACGTCGGATGCTGAGCAATTGCATCCGATCGGGCTATTTGGCAAGGGAGGACACTAGATACGGCACAGATGTGTCTGCTGCTGAGTTTGCCGTGCAAGGAGACGCTCATGCCAAGAGTTGCAATTTCACTCTCTTTCTGTGACAAAAAAGACTATTTGCAAAATACGGTCTCCTGTGCCCTTGCACCCACTCGAGTTTTCCAGCCCTGGTCAGTTTTAGGGCCAGAGTGGCTGAACCAGGCAGTGAAACCTCTGGCAGGGAAACAGCCCCATCCTCTTTGCCCTGGCCCCATCAGCTGAGCAGCAACCCAGTCCCCCGTGAGGGGGAGGAGCCACTGGGCGTGGAGCCCCACCCAGGGGGTGTGGCCAGGAAGGGCCAATCAGGAGCAGGCATTGCCTATAAAAGCGCTGCCCTGGGCACAGTTGGTCTTTGGTGGATGAGGGTAAGGGAGAGGCGGGTTGGAGTGTGGGCAGCCGTGGTGGGTGCTGAGCTCTGGGGCCTGCCTGGCGGGTATGAGGTCCCTACCTGATCTCTGCTGCACGGTGTGGGTGGGGAAGTGCTTGGCTTTGCTCTTGTCTTCTGGCTGTCTCATGTTCTCCCTCAGCTTTGCAATTAAAAATGAGATATTTAGAAAAAGTGTTTAAATGAAGAACACATTTCTGTTTCCTAATAATACAGAGAAAAGCCCTGGGTACGACAGTTAGTGCCACTCGCACTGAAGATGAATGTTTTGATACAGGAAGCCAGATGACTCCAGAGATTTTTGGAAGACAAAAATGTAATCAGAAAGGAAGAGTTTAGAAATATGTAGAGTGCAAACAAGAGATTGGAAGCCTCCTTTGCTGCAGGATGGGGGAGGCAGAAGATAGGACGACCACCTCCCTGGTACAGGCTTCCACCCTGCCTGAAGCTGCCTGGGACCTATCCAGTCTGACCTGTTGGCCCCTGGCAGCAGGTCTGGTCTGCTCTGCTCTTGGTATCATTCTCTTCCTTCCTTCTGCCTCTCCTGGCTGGTCTTTCAAGGCTTATCTTCCTGGCTTTGGCAAGCTCTCACGTGCTCTGGGCTCAGGTGGCTGAGTGGTTTTTATCCTCTTGGCAATTAGCTTTTTGCACTGCTGAGCACAGATAAGCCAAGGACAAAACCATGCTCCTGGGCCAAGGCTGAGCTGGGCCATGACGTGCATCTTTCGTGTGCTCGGGCGGCTTCCAGTCTTTCTTCTCTAGCCTGTCCTTGCAGGCCTCCCTTCCCTCCCTGCCACACTCCTCTTTGCCCTGTCTCTGACATTTCTCAGCCGTCGGCCCTTGGCTTGTGCGTGTGCACTCACGAAGGCTCCTCTGCTCCTCCAGAGCTGGCTGGCTGCCCTACGCTGTGCTGGCTCCTTTTCTGGGGAGGCCGGCAGCGACGGCAGGGAAAGCGAAGGAGCTTCTCAGATAGGAGCTTTTCAGATATTAAAAGCTAGTAGCTTGTGGAACCTTGAGCACTAAAAGCAGAGCAGGGCATGAGCCAGAGGTGTCAGGCCTGAACTTAACCATGGCTGAAGCTGATGTGTGCTTAGATGGACAGTTTGGCTGGTCGAGGCAGGCTCTCCGCACTCAGCCCCTGACACCAGACTGTCCTGTGTGAGGAAGGGTGGATGGTGGTACAAATTGTGGGCGAATTGTGAAACCCTCACCCAATGCATGGTGGCCAAGAAGGCTGCACGGGCTTCCCCAGTGCGGAGCTGCGTTTGGGGGCTGTGCCCCCTGCACCAGTGGTGCTGACGCTGAGCCCTGTTCGGGGGCTGCGCTCCCTGCGTGGGGTAGATACCAGCTATTTTCAGGCTTCCCATCGTGGAGCCTCCGCAGCTGGCGCTGACCCTCGGTGCCTAAGAGGGAGCATGGAGGAGCCAAGGTCGGCCGAGCCTTTGTAGAGCAGTGCTTGTGAACAGAGGCGATGGTGGGCTCCGTACAGCTGGGCACGCGGACGGTACTTTCTGTTCTCACTGCCGTATGTCCGCCCCCGCAAAGGCAAAGACACGGGACTGTTTTTCTTGGATATGTCGAGGTGGACTGGAAAATTACACTGACCTCTTAAGCAATACTGGGTTTTGGCCGTCTGGATGCTGGCTCAGCTTGCATTTGATTTATGAGATCTGATTTCCAAGATAGTAAAAACAAAGCAAGCATCTTCAACAGCCTATCTCACTGGATGTTGCTGCCTTTGCCAAAGAGGATGAAAAAAGTGTATCTATTTTTATAGGTTAAATAACAGCAAAATGCATTAAATCTCTCCTAATGGTGCTGGGTTGCATATATGCATTCTTTAATCAGTATTAAGTTTGTTAAATGACTTTTATTGGTAGTTAACTGTGTAATGGTCTCGGTGGAACATCTGGTCCATGATTTGAAAAAGAATACTCCTCAACCCTTGCTGAGTGCAATTATTTTTGGATACAAGTGGAGGCTTTAGAGCCATTAAGAAGATAAAATGCAGATTGTCTGCAGACTTTCTTAAAATTTTAATGGCTTTCAAAGAGAAGAACTCATCATTAATTTTTCTATTGTTAGGAAGCAGTATAGTGGAAGCCAAGCAGAAGAGCTGTGAATCTAAGAGAAGGTGGTAAAGCGCTGATGCTCTTGTGTTTTAGGCTCCTATTTCCCAGTGGCTTGGCTAGGCACCCAAATCCCGGGGTAGAGGGTTTGAAATCCCCCCTGAGGCTTCCGTAACTTTGTTTTCTGAACCTTGCAGTAGCTCATCTGTCAGTCAGTTTCTTAGTAAAACCACTGTGGGCTGGTTTGGGTCTTTCTATATAGTGATTTCATAGCATGCCAGTAAGTGGGACAAGGACTGTTTACAAAACAGAGGAAATGAAGGGCTTTACGCTTTCTTCCATTGGTGGGAGAATAACAGATGGATCCCAAACCTCCTGACTCCCAGCCTAAAACCAGTTCATCCAGACCATGAATGAAAATAGCCAGAATGAAAATAGCTGGGCAGCTGATGTGCATGGTAGCCTGTGATGGCAAACAGGACACCTTTATCCTAAAGAACATGTGCTCTTGAAGGGAATGCACCAACTTACCAGTAGAAAATCAGTTGCCTCATGAGCTAAGTGTCCTTTTTACACTATGCCTCTCCATGGATGGAGCTGGCTGACTCCTCTTTGTCTGCAAGAACAGTGCTTTAAATTATTTACTGGAAACTATACAGTCCTGGCTGCTGTTTGCAGTTATGATTGTGCATCTTGTCACAGTGAAAACCCAATGCAGGCAAGTAATAAAATTTTGGCAAATTATTATAGGAAGATTAAGTGAGACTGTTAAACCAGGTAAGGATGGATGTTCTTAGTCTATGCTGAGGACATGCTATTTATCATAGAGAAAATCAGAGATTTGAGAAACATGCTGTGCTATCTGTCATGGATGGCCTTGGAAGTGCCAAAGGCTCAGTTATGGGATGGAGGAGAGAGACTTTGGCCATGCATGTTTTCAGATGAAGGAGCTCTACAGAGGGGGAGATAGAGAACATGAGGCTTCCCAACCTTTCCTAAAAAAGAGCGAAACTGCAGCCTTAGGGTGGTGTGGGTACCTTGTCTGTGGCCAGTTTGTTGGTGGGGACATCAGCAGCTCTGCCAAGGTGATCGCAGCTCGTGACAGTTGTCAGAGCAGGGACTGCTCCAGACCTCATCTAATCTGCAGCCAGAGGTAAGCTGGGGAGCAGAGCTGAATCACCCCAAACTTTAGTTTGAAGTCAACCAAGACTATGCATTCTTTTGGGCTGGGGTTTAGTAATGAGTTTCAGGAGGAAAACCTATTCCAAATTATTAAAAAAATACTAAAAAATCAGTGTTTCATTCAAACATTGCTATATGCTTCGACTTTGATTTTTTTTGAAATGGCCTTGTGTTTCAAAACTACAAGGGAATGAAAAGTAAAGGAAGTAAATTTCTTTATCAGAAACAATTCTTTGATATTGATTTACTGAGAGGAAAAAAAAATCCTTTCCAATTGGTCTGTAACTAAAGATTTGTTCATTAAAAACTATCTGTACTTAGGGATGGTTAAAAGCAAGTTCAGGTAGTGATTCTTTACTTCCCACGATGTAAGGGCACTGTAGGTGTGAGAACAAGTAAAATATCAGGTGTTGGGAGGGTGATCCTCTCGCTTCATGTGCAGCCTTTGCAGCACCATGTTTGTGTTCAGATCTTTCTGTTTGTTTCTACTTGTTTTTTCCACTCCTGACAGTATTCATCTCTCTGTTGCTCACCAGGGTCAGTGAAGATGGGGTCATCTTAACCTTGGCTTGAAAGCTGACCGCAGGACAGTTGACCAGAGTAAGCTGTTTTGCAACAGCTTTTCAGGGGAAGTGCTCTGCGTGAACATAGGATTCTGTAATAAAAAAAACAATTTTGGCACAGAGTGTTTGGGTAGGCAGCTACACCACAGCAAATTATTAAATAGCTTATTCTACAATAAATGCAGCATAAATTAGAAAATCAGAACAAATGAAGCTGGGAAGGACCTCAAGAGGACAACTGCTTCATTCATAAATATGCCTGGGTAGATCTGTCTCCTGGATTTGTGCAAACAGCATTCAAATTGATTGCCTACAGGCTCCTCTGACTTTCTTGCCATCAAAACAGCTTGAACTATTTGGGCCTTAACTGGTTGTCAGCTTTGCTTCCTGTTTTCTCACTTTGTTGGAAGTCAGCATTAACGTTGAGGGTTTTCCCCCTTGCCAGTGGGAGCTGTCAGCAGCGGACCTTTGGGGGCACTGGATCTGCAGCCACGCGGATGCTCGAGGCAGAAAGGTGAGCAGATGCCCAGTGGATGTCACGTGCTGGTGCCTGCAGTGGGCCCTGCTCTAAGTAAAGGCTGTGGATGGCTGTAAGCACTACTGGGATGCAAAATAAAGTGGAAGAGAAATGGTGAATCTCTTGGGCTATCAGAATACGAGCACCCTGCCGAACAGCCGCTGAGCCTGTGTGCATTTGCCTGGAAGAAGCCTGTGTCTGTCTGGTAAAATCATGTGTTCAGATCAAATTAAGATGCAGTTATAACATTGGGACTTCTTGTAGCTTGAAATGTCTCTGTATAAAAATGCCCCTAACATTTTAAACATGGGCATTTGAGCAGAAAGATGATCTTTGTGGCTCAACTTGCCCTTTCTTAATGCTTTACGGGTCAATTGCTATGGAAGGGTTGGTTCGTTCTCTCTCTCTGGATATGACTTGTGCCTGGTGTGACAGCAGAGCTTGCTATCTTGCTGGAGAACTGGGGCAGTAAGTTTTGTTTTGTTTTTTTTGGAACAAGAAAGTAATCAGGCTTGGAGGGAGGAGTCTATCAGCTGAAAATTCAGCTGTTATTTAATGAAGCCCTTTCTAGACTTCTTTATTAACCCTTAGTCACCACTGAAGTGTGAATATCAGGGCATGGAATACTGTGTAGATTAGAAACAGAGGTGCCGTCTAAAGGGAAATAATTGTTTCTGGGAAATAGGTTGAATACTGAAGTAGCCAGTTTTCTTGCAACAATGCTGATTTTCAGGCACACGGTCAGAACAGGTTTTCCTGATAGTGCCAGAGAAAAGCACTTGAACAAAGCTGCTGAAGTGCACTTTAAAAGGCCAGGACGAATGCCAGGAGCCACTTGCAAAAAGGGGGCATAGGGGCAAACTGATAACCTCAGCCAGGGTGAGCATAAGCTGCTCTTGCCTGTTGACATAGCAGCAGGATATTACGGAACCGGCCTTGTGGTAGTTACTACCTCTTAGGAAGGACACAAGTGATTTAATTTTTCTCTTAAATCTTCTTAGAAATGGCACTGCAGCACAGTGATTTACTGAGGTCCCTTGGAGCAAGGAACATGCAGGTGATCGGAAGCATGCTGGTGATGTAGCCAGTGCTTTGCACCAGCATAACTCCCTCGTCAAACCTCCTCGCAGCCAAGAGGGCTGTGGCAACGAGGCCCGTGGGTCCGGGAGGCTGCGGGCAGAGGATGCACGAGAAGCGCCTGGCAGAAGGCACGGAGTCCCATGGTGCTGGTACCCCTGCAGGCTTTTGTCTCAAGGCCTGTCAGACATTTGCGTGGCTCTCCTCTCTCTTGGAAAGGACCAGAGCAGCTGACAGCATGATAAGATAAAGCAGGAATAGAAGTGCAACTGCAGAGCTTTGTTCTGTGAAAAACATGTCCAAAATCGTGGGCTGTCTTCATGTTTGGTATGCGACTCACCCTTCCTAGCCAAGTGATTCAGGCTGCGGCCAGCCTGTAAGGTTAGAGAGAGAAAACAAGGATGAGCTGTCTTTTCTAGACCTGATCTGGAGTTTTTGATGTTTAACCCTTCATTCCTACCTGGCATATTTCCCTGGCAATTAAGACAAAATTCATCACTTTCAGCTATGTCTTATTTCTGCTTGTGTTTCTGTGCTGAGCGTCTCAGTGGTGTGGAGCTTTGAGTGCTTGGATGAAAGCCTGGATGATCAGGGTCCCATTAGGGTATAGGGGCAGGGCCTGAAAGCATGCACTTAAATCTTAAATCTTAGTAAATTATATCTCAGGCTAAACTATTCATTAGAGTGCCATAGAGGAGTTTCAGGCTGGCTAGGTACATCATCACAGGAGATGGGCTGCAAATTATAGTAATTTGGAAAGAACACGGATTTGGATCTTACTGCCTGTGGTGAAAGTCAATGCACAATGAATTATTCCACTTAGCAATTCATACTCGCGCATGGTTTCAGCTGGAGCCCGAGTAAGCCTATAGCTCAATATTTCTCTGATGAGCTACCAGGCATATCACAAAAGCTCTTGTGGGGGATTTTTTGTGCTTGCTCTTAGGTTCACAGTTCTGCCTTCACTGCTCATTTGGAGATAAATGGCTGTGAAAGGAGCTTGCTCGTCTGCTGTGTGCAATAACCAGAGAGTGGGGAATGTTTCTTTATGCCCTCAGTGGTCTTCTGTGATGATGGCAAGCAAAAGGCTGTAGAGTCCTTGTCACTTGTGTCCTGGCTAGTGAAACTGCAGAGCCACACTGATGCAGAGTTGTCTAATCTTTTTATGAAAATTGGTCAGGGAAACAGTCTAATTGGCACTGAGAGAGGCCCCCAGCTGTTTCTGTAAACTGTATAAATTGCTTGTTTTTGTCAACTGGAGTTTTGCTAGTGGGAGTCCCTGTGGTCTCCATGTTCCTTTTGGCTTTCAAGAACCATAAGTAATACCTGGGATGCCTTTTGCATATGAGAGAAAAAAATAGCTCAGGAGAACTGTCTGCTGATTGCTTGCTGAAGTGCAACTCTTTTGAGAGTTACCCAGGAGGACAAATCTTTAGCACTTGGCTCCCATGTATGCTCTGCAGGTGCCACACGCAGGTACCCTGTGTGCCAGGCTGGCTTTGGACACAGATGCCTGCTGGATGGCAGCCTGAACAGAGGTACAAGACTGTGCACAGTGCTAGTGTTTGCTTGCTGTTGCTCCAGATTGTTTTTTCCAGGCTGCCTGGTACCCCAGAGTGATTGGTAACGGTAGGAGAGTGATGAACGGAGGCTACACTCACGGGAGTGAGGCAGTTTGGGCTCAGGTGGGTGAGGGGCTTTCTTGCATGTGAGTGCTGCTCTCATGGCAATATTTCCTCCCCGTGCTCTCCCATGTGCTTCAAATTTGTCCAAGAAAATGGGATCTTTTGGCTCCTCTTTTCCTCAGACCATCTCTCCACTCCTGAGAGAGAGAAGGATTTTAGGACATGCATGAAAATTGCCCTCAAATTTTGATGCTTTCTCTGTGGAGCTGACTGGGATTTTCATGGTTTCTGTAGCTCACAGTGATGTGGTAGGTCAGCAAAACCTCGGCAGCTCACCACATGTTCTTGTTGGTCTGTTCAGAGCACTTGTTATTTCATTCCTCCTGTTCGCAAGGCTGAGGTCCTCTGCTTGCGTGATCTTCTATCTCCTAGCACCAGCAGCTGCAGCTCCGGAGGAAGATTTAGCAACATATAAAGAAATCTGCAACTCTGAGGAAGATTTTTCTCCTTCTCCCCAGCCTTACACGAATTAAAAATAACTAATAATTAACGCCAGAGCCTGTTCATTCTGTGAACAAATGAGATATTGGTGCATGGAAAAAGGGAGCTATGAGATCACTCATGCTGACTGATTTGTCCATCTCTGTCTAATATGCATTCAGGGGCATCTGTAAGCACTAAGAATTTAAGGGAGAGATTTGAACTATATGTAATTCAATAAGCATTCATTAAACATTAAAAGAACCACTTGGCTTTGCAGGAGAAAATCTTGAATTTGGCTTTGTCCTTTCTGTTTTCCAGTGAAGTGTTCAGTCACTGTGTTTAAATCTCACAAAAAAAGGCAGATGCATGCTGGAGATGCCAGTCTGTGTGGGGTATGTTAGCACCAGTTGGGAGGTTTCTGTTGATGTGATTTTTTTTTTTTTGTAGGTGGGAATTGCAGTTGTAGGAGGCCTGTGTTTTTTGTAGGACAGCTTGGGCTTTGCTGAAATGTATCTCTAAGAACACGGAAGGTTTATTTTTGGATAGGTCCAGAGTTAATGTGTACCTGCCTTATGGTAATTGTAGCTCAGGGCTTCCAGCCTTACAGGTGTGAGCAGATACATTGTCCACATGGCGGAAGAGCTACGGCCCCCAGCCTGGGGTCAGCTTCTTGGCATTGCCCTGTGGCCAGGCGCTAGTGTCTTGTCTCTTGGCAGACCTGTGCTCCCATTTCAGTCAAGTGACACTACAGCTTGCAGTAAACGTTTTAAAGAGCTGAACTTTGCTGTAGAACTAACCTGGCTTGTTTCATCTGAAATAAGTTATACAGGAAACCAGCTGATGTGAAAAGATACGATGAATAGCTGGAAGTAATAACCTTTTATAGTAGACCTGGGAGCATACAAGAGGTATCCTAACCCCTTTGCCCTCAGCACCACATTGCTTTAGCTGGATTGTTCCTCTCCAGAAAAAACTTCTATTTCAAGGTTTCCAAATCACATTTTCCAGTAATTTTTCAGCACACAAAACACCAACATTTAGTCCATATGTCCAAGCTGAGATGAAAATAGCAGGTTTTCCCCTTGGCCTTGGCGTGGGTGCCCTGTTGGCTCAGACTCGTGAACTTTGATAGCCATTAAAAACACCTGTGAACTAAATGACTGAAAGAACAGCAAGAGAAAAGGCTTCAGCTTAATTGTGCTCAAAGTCTTTTTTAACTACTCACCTTTCTTCTCAGGCTTCAACTCACACTGAGGCCAATGGGGGCACTCTCAAGGATCTGCAACAGGCAGCTCAGAGAGGCAAGCCTGTGCTCTTTTTTGTTATATTTGTTATGAAGGTCTTTGCAGGAGAAATGTTAAGAGGCTATTCACTGGAAAAGGTTGAAAATTACTGAATATCTGCACAGCTCTCAGTTGCTGTCCATCTTCCCCACAATTCTTTTCAGCATAGAGAGCAAATTAATGTGTGCAGTGATTGCAGCTATTGCTGGATTACATAGTTATTCATGGCATGCAGATTACACGGTAATAATTATAGCTGAGGTTGCTGTGATTTTACTGGATCCCTAAGTATCAAGATCTCATAAGCACTGGGGATTTTGCTCATATAGTAACAGTTAGCTTTAGTTGGAGACACGAGCAGGGAGCTTTCAAAATGCATCCTAACTACTGGGGAATTACAAGTGCAAAATATCCTTGATAATCAGGTAACAACTGAATCTTTCTTTCTCTGGACTGAACTTGCCCCATTATATTGTGGATGCTATTCTGAGAGCTGGCACAGGCTCCGAGGGGCATTAGCAATACAAAAATAGCGCTGGGTTTGGCCACATCCAAGCTCTCAGGGGCAGATTGGTGTTCATGATGGTTGAGAGGATAGGCTGAGGCTGGCCAGAGTGGGAGGCTGACGAATCAATTCACTCTTGCTCATCTGAGGATCTTACACCAGCAGGTTATCTTTTATTATTAAAGACAGAAAATCTACAGTTTTCAAACCAAAATACAGACGAATACTTTAAAAGATAACTTTATATGCATATCCGAGATAAATTTAGCCTTGAGACCAATGAGTCAGCATGGTAGGCCAGGATCAACTTCTGGAAAACCAAGATCTGGACCAGAGGCTGCTGATGGTCTCAGTACCTGCTTTGCTGGGGCAGGGAGGTCTACTCTGGAAGCAGGGAGGGAAGCTGGCATCTTTTGGCCTGTCTGCTAGAGCAGAGGCTGGCTTTTGTAGAATTAACCAAGGGGGGAAGCCAGGGTGTTTTAGTCTGGCTTGCTGGTGGCTGCTTCTCCTTTAGAATAGATGTTTCTGCTTGCTCCCTGTCCAGCCTGGGAAAAATTAGCTGTAAAGACCTTACATCTGACTCAGTGGCGCAAACTGTTTCCTTGTTCAGTATCTGGGAGATCATGGGTGAGTCTTGAGGTAAAGTTAGCTTCTGCATCTCCTAGGAGACAGAGATTGGGGTGAACACACAGGCCCCTGCCCTTCATTCCCCCGGAGAGATTGGTATTGCGTGCCTTTCTGTACCATCAATCATTTTAGCACACGAATGTGTGTGGGTGTGTATGGAGTCTGCCTGTGGTGCAGGGACGGAGTGCATTTCTAATTATAGCTAATTGCAGGCTTGATAGTCTCTGGATTTGGTCTGATAGAAGTCAAATGATTTCCTGTTATTCAGCACTTCATAGATAAATACCCAGAGGCATCAGGATGGATGAATTTTCTAAGGGCATCGAGCCAGGCAAACACACACTCTTCCCTTTCATTCCTGTGCACATACCTCAGAAGAGCAAAATACTCTACCACAAGGTCACTCTGTGGTCTTGGGCAACGTTAACACTGTATTTTATTAAATAGTGTAGAGATCCCTAAACTAGTTGAAATGGTCTGGTTTAGTGAAGCGGTGAAGGCTTCTAGGAGGAGCAGGATGAGTTGGCCATGCTGTGTGCTGGGCTTTTGCGATCAGTTTGCTTCTGAGATGCAGGCCAGCTCCCCAAGTTAAGTACACTCCTCTGCACTGCCTTGTAACCAGTAACGTTGACAAACCTTCACACCAGTCACTTAAAGCTCTGGCACAGAGGTATTTTCTCACAAATCAGAGCCAAAATTAACTGTGTTCCCTATAGTGGTACTTTGTGCATTAATTAGTTAAATATTTACACTGTACTTTTAAAATCAAACATTATGCATATTCTAAATATTATCCTAAGTAATTAAATTCATACATTAAAACATAATGGGGACATTAGAAGTGCATTTCATGTAGTTAATATAGTTGTAACATTGTGTTGTCAGAGTCCAAGTGATAGAGCGAGAGCTCATTGGTACAGGTATTGCATACAGAATCAGACAGGTAGATTTCAAACATAGAAACGATCAAAGTTAAACAAGGGTTTAAGAAGAAAAGCAACAGCTTCTTGAAAGGAATAAGGTGAATTTGACTCCAAATGCTTTTTTTTTTTTTTTTTTTTTAGCTTTGGTGTTCACGTAAGGCAGGATCCAGAATGATGGTTTCATTGCCTTTAAAATATTTCAAATAAACAGTATTTTTCTCTAGGAAAAAAATACTCCCTCTTCCAGGTGTTCTCTGCAAGTTAAGCCTACAGTCCTGAAAAGCTGAAACTGATGCTAAGCATTTTAATCTTATCAAAAATAAACAATGAGAAAAATTTAACATAAAAATTGTTTTTTAAAATGATTTCAATGTTAACATTATAAGTCAAACTTTAATTAAGTAATCTGACTTTGAATCTGCTCAATACTTCTTAAATGGATGCTGCTGTTGGAACAAATCCTGGTCATACTTCTTTTTAGATCTTTGTAGGAAGTTAAATGGAGAAAAAATTCTGCTTTAAGAAAAGCCAAAAGTAACATGGAATGAAAAGAAAGAGCAGGTTCTCCAGGCACTACAGAGCAGCAGAGTTTGCAAGTCTATTATAAATCTTCCTGGTAGGACAAGTTTCAGCAGCGCAGGGGAGGTTAGGAGACTGGGAGGACACTCACCATGATTGCCAAGGCCTTGAAAGGTGAGCAGATAGTCCCAAATGGATGGCATTTACTAGCACTGATGGTCCCAAACAGTTGCTCACGGACTTTTCTTCTTGCTCTTCTTTCCATCAGCTCTTTTTCCACATGTTGTCTGAAAAAACTCTGGCAAAGAACAGTCTGTGTGGGAGAAGGGGTCTCTGATGCTGAGACCTGCTCAAGCTAAAGAGTCCTTTGTCCCTTGGCAAAGGGTGGCATGTTACTTATCAAACCTCTGACTGTGTCCTAATACTGAATGAAACGTTACAGCTTGTGGTAGAGAGCAGGTCATATTAGATGTTTTACTGACTGCTTCTGATCTTAAAACCAATGAATCGCTGAACTGCCATCCAATCCAGAAAATCCTCCTTGCAGTCACACTGGCATTTACAACTTAAAGATATACCAAAGAATATATAAGTGCAGAGACCTTTGGAGATTACTTTTATCATCTTTCCTCTATTAAGTATAGCTCAGCTCTGCTGCCCTGCACAAGAATAACATTAGCTTGTCATTACTTCTAGGAATCATCCATTAAGTCTTTTGAAAATGTTGTTCAACCATGTATTTGCAATAGATTGGATTGCTATTGCATAAGCCACAGAATGTTCCCCATGTATGATTATTATTTTTTGGCTCATTTATAAAGGAAGCAACCTTCACTGCTTTAGCACTTCGTATATCTTTTAATGAATCTGAGCTTTTGGCAGATTCTGTTATCTCTAGCTGTGAGGTTTTGCCTTTGGTTGGAAGCATAGAATGGACAAAGTCAGAGAGAGGAAGACGGTCTCACCAACTCACCTCGTGATTTCTCTGGTTAGAGGTGCTGTCTAGCAGCCGTGAAGAGGCCAGATGGTTTTGCATGGTACCCTCTGAATAAACCTGGCTGGGTGATGCTGATTCAGTGTGGGGATCAGCTCTTGGTAACTGAGTCTCTGCAGAGAAAGAACATGGTCATGAGAGGCACAGCTTAGCATCTCTCAAAAGGAAGGGATGTCTAGCTGAATTCCTTCTGTGGAAACCCCATGAAAGGAGGAGAAATTGCATGTAACTAGTGCTAAATGGCATATGATTCAAGCAAAAAACCCCTCACATCTCTTTATTACAGAGATTTAGCTCACTAAACTGTGTCAGGGCCTGACAACCATTACCAGAGGCTCATCTTCCCAGTGCCTTATTGACTGCTGGGACATCCTCATAATTGCCAATGGTGGGAAATGATTCTCCAGCATCTGGCATGTGCTAACGCTGATTCAATGCACTTATCAATCCACTTAAGAAAAGAGTGTATGTGCTGGGTATGCAGTCAACAGCAGCCTGACAGATTCAAAAAGATCATCATTTGATCCTTTTCCTCTGAATTGCTGTTGAATAATTGATTAATTTCCACTGAACCCTGCTGCAGTTTGAACAGTTAAAGGTGGGAAGGCATTGGCCAGACATCATGTCCCCTGTCTGGTGACAGGGCTAGGAAGTTGCCGGCCCAGCTGCCCCTAGCCTTGCCTGGGGGGTTTTATTTCAGAAGCTGCTGAAATGCTAAGAACAAGTTGTCCTTCAGCTCATGAAAGTTCATTTGACAGTTGAGACTGCTAAATTAAAGCTACTTCTGTTTTATTTTTTGGTGTAGGTTCAAAATATCCTCTGCTTTCTTTGAAGCTGGGTGCAGATATTGATAAGCACACCTGCTTGGAAACTTTTCAGCTAGATGTCTTTTAACAGAGGAGGGTGCGTTGCTTGGAGATCTATAGAGATAGTGAAGTCAGAGGCAGGTGGGTTTCTGAGTTGCAGCTCTCTCTGGTCACCTCAGAGTTAGGGAAAGCGAGCGATAAAACTGTTTAAAGCAGATGTTTCAAGAATTGCCCAGCACTGCTTCAAGGATACCTTTTTCATTCAAGGTCAGAATACAAACATGATTTTAGGCAGTTTAATTTTTTCCCCCACTTTTGTCCCCAGAAAAGCCTGGCAGCAGGGGTGAATGTAGCCAGGTGACTTCAGTTAAGGCATTTGGTCAAATACGAGAATTTGTACTGGCATGCTTGCAGAAATGTTGGTAGCCTCTGATCTTCCTGGCAGAGCTTTGAAGGTGGAATTTTTTGAGGGAGACAATTATGCAAAAGAGTCTATTTGAACAAGGGAATTAAATATTTTCCCATTTCATTCCTGGTTGAGGAATGCTGCTGAATCTTAAACAATACGCAAGGGCAGGGAAAAGGCGTTCTTCAGGCTTGCTGAGATCCAGTGCTGTCTAGACTTCATAATACAATGGTATACACCGCCCTGCTTTGAACTCTTGCCATGACCTCTCTCAGTGCTTCCTATAAATGGAAGCTGAGAAGCCTTCACTCTGCCAAAGCCTTGGTCACACTAAAGAGATCCTAGTTCCTGTCAAATTTGGCAATTTGTCTCACTAAACCAGTGAACTTGCAGCAGGTAGTAGCAAAGCTCATTTCCAAAACCACATCCCTCTTAAAACAAGAAGCCACAGTTGACTTCCCATGATGGGATGACCATCTCTGTCCAGGTTAACAGAGATGCGTAGGGGACTAGCTTGGCAGGGGGATGCTCCTGCAGAAGGTATCTAGAAGCCATCACTCTGCAGAGATGATCTTTGGAATGGCAACTTACTGCCAAGTAAAATTGCTGTCTACGCCATTTTAGAAAAGAGACGCTAGCTGCTTGAAGCCTGTCTCTGATATGAAAACAGCAGTGTCTGTCTACGTGAGGCTGCAACTGTCAAAAATAACTGGTTCCCTGATGTTTCTCTCCTATCTGCCTTCATGACTCTGTTTATGCAGTTTGGCTATGCAGTGTTGTTTTGGATCACCCCTGGCACTAGGATGTGTTTCCTTCTCCTACCCCTCTCCACTCTCTGGGATCAAGTTTCTTGCAGTAAATGTGATCTTGTCTTTCTGTGCTCCCCATTGAAGGCTGAGTTTGGGCTTGGTCACCTCTTTTTCTAAACCTAGACCAAGTAATGAGCATCTGCCTGGAGGCAAAGGTTTTCCCTAAGCCCATGGGTTAAATAACTCATTTGTTAAAGCCTTGTTCCTTTCCCAAGCATGTGCTGCCCGTGAGAAGTTAGCAGTACTGAGCGGCACTGTGCATGGGAAGGATGCCTTCTCTAACCACTGGATACTAGCTCTTGCAAAACCTACAGCAGTATATTGCCATCAGAGCACAGCCATCGCTTCACTGGACTGAGCAACTTCTGGCTCATGTGTATGTAGCATTGGCCGGGTTCACTGGCTTTGGTCCATTCCATTTGGTCCACTCAAGCACTGATACAGCCTCTCCCACAGTATGCGCATGCTCCATAGCTTCTAAAGGATTTTACTATCCAGGTCTGTGTGGAGTGGAAAAATATGCTCCCTGCTTTTACCTTCAGAGAAGATAATTAAGTGACGGTGTTGAACAAAGCTGGGAGTATATGACTGAGGCAGAAAACGAACCTACATCTTTTAAGTCCAGCACTCATTCCAATGCCCTCTGTGCCCGACTCACAGGCACTTATATCCAGAACTGACATTGCACTTTAGTAAACTCATTTGACAAACTGTATTATAGTGAGCCCTCAGAAACATCGCTACTCTTATTAGTAGGAAAGTAAGATCTTTGCTATTGTATTTTAAAAGATCTTGAAGTTTCCAGGAGTGCCCTGTGCTTTGTATGCCTGCAGTTTTGGGTGCCTGGGAAGACACTCCTCAGGCAGTACCCATTTCCAGAGGTTAAGTCCTGAGCAGTGCACATTAGATCTGTTTCTCTGTGTGAAAATGGAGGCAGCCCAGGTCTTTTTATCACTTTGGTATATGCTCCTGCACTTCATCAAGAGACAGTAAATTCCTGTGCAAAATGGTAGGCTGTAACCAAATAGGCAGAAGAGAAATCAGTGAATGCTGCAAAGAACCCCATAGATATTCATCCCCTGATATGAATTTGAGCTTTGGATTAACAAGTTTTCAGACCAGCATCAGTTTTTGGTTTGAGATATTTTTGCATCTCAGACTGACATGTCATACATAGGTCATGTACCATGGACAGATGTGTCAGGAACCATCAAGAAATCATGTTGCGGGTTGAGTAAATAGTGAATGAACTATTCCACCTGTTAGGGATATTAACTCTGCTTATGCTAGAAAGGGCAGATGAGATGCATAGCCTGAAGAGTAAGTAAATTAGAGCCTTGTATCCAGGATGAGCAGTCACTGCCTGCACACGTTCATTTACATTCAGGGAAACTTGGGCACAGAGAATTCCTTTGCTAAAGTCACACTGAGTCTGTGCAAATGCTGAGAAAAACCTGCAAAGTCCCACTCCAATTTTCTGCTCTAACCCACACAACAGAGCCTAATATCCAGGGCCGGGAGCCAAGCACACTCAAGTCAATGGAAAGATTCCCCTTGACTTTAATGGTCTTTGCATAAGTGCCTAATTCCTTCCTGTTCTCAAGCTCTTTTGGACTTAGTTGTGGAAACAACTGCAGACATAAAGTGTTGCAGCAAACTGTAAACCCTTCAAAGCAGTGTAATGGCAGATTTTGCTCTCCTCCCAGACAGTTGGAATGGATTTTGCTTGACAAAAAGCCTGATGTATGTTCTTCCAATCAGCACCGCGGCTACAGTGTGAATGAGAGTTTTAACAAACATGTTCATACGTTGTGGTCAGCCCACTACGTTTTGGAGCCAAGCTGTTCCCAGGACAGGAAAGGCAGGGAGCTGGTGTCCAGGCTAGGCAAATCTGACCCTCCAAAGCTTTGACAAGGCCAGTTTCTCTCAGAGCTGCAATTCTGCAGCTTGATTTTCTAGAGTCCAGTTCAATTCCCTGCCTTCAAAGACCATGTCACTGGTAGTGATTAGATGTTGCCCAATTTTATCATCTCTTTATGATATGTAAGACTTTTTGGCTCAGAATGTGTCACTGCAGCCGTTGTCGCACCTTGGGCAGAGCTGGCATCTAAAACTGCAGAGGGAAGGAAATGAGATCCCAGTTCAGCAATGCTCTTGCTTAACTATAAAGATAAAGGTACAGTCCAACTGCTGAGCTGAGCACATTTCTGCCTGTCAGCTGAGTAACTCATCATGTGCTTGCCATCAACACATCCCATGCTGTGAAGCAAAATGCACTACCTCAGACACCTTTGTGGCTTACTCCACAAGACTCTCTGTTTGGCAAAACACGTAAAGAGGTGCTTAACTTTAAGGACTTACTTAAGTTTTGCTGACTTCCATGGGGATTAAACATATTTGGAGGTGTTTGGCTGGAGAGGGAGCTCAGTGCATCTGGCTGGCTGTGCATGACCATTGAGGAGTACATGAGATTTTGTTCCTGAACTCTGGGACTGTCAACTAATATCTTTAAGCATGAGATCTACTGCTTGGTCTAATCATACAAGGACCAATAATGGCAAGCAGATTATTTAGTCTTTAAAAAGCCCACAGACATGCTATCTGACTCTCTGTTAGAGGAATAGTGACTTTCACAAGGGATCCATTTGAGTGTTAAAGAAAAGAAGAAACTATTTTCCATTATGGAAGGTTCTTCAGCTGACTGTCTGGGGAGAGAAGATTGATTATGATTGCTCTATTTCTTTCTCTACTCCCTAGAAACTTTCTGGATAGAATTAGGTGGTTAGAGTTGTGGGGGTGTTTTTTGTTTTATTCGTTTTTTTTTCCTCTGCTGTTCAGACACAGGTTGGTTTTTGTTGTTTCTTTTTTCTACATACACAAAGGGTGTCAGCGCTGCACACCTGCACATCCCATACTGATTGTTACTTAGCATGCTTATGAATGTGAGCCTGTTTACAGTGTAGCCTTAATGGCTTAGATTCAAATTCATATTCCTGGAGCCACGTTCCACAAAAGGAACAGAGACCTCACTTTTGCAGCTGTGCATTCCTGAGATGAAAAAGACAGCTCTGGCCCAGGCTGTTTCTTAGCAGTAAGTCAGACCTGTGCAATCTATGGAAAAGTCTGGCAGCTATAAAAAGCTGTCTGACTGTTAGAATAATCAATGGCTCCATCTGGGTCTGCTCCTGATGCCCTGATTCAGGGAACACTTCCCCTCAGCGATTTCAAAGATTTCAAACTATTGCCCATCAGTCTCTCTAGAAATGTGGCTCTGTGAAGACTTCCATTTCAGAGCCTCAGGAATTACAAAATGCTGGCCTGGCTCTTTCGGAATGATTATTTACTTTTTAAACACACTGACTGCAACTTAGACTAATCATGCTATTGCAGAGGAAAACAGGCAGGAGATGACACACAGATGAAGTAACGGATTCATCTCATTGCAATCTGGGTACATTTTTTTCCTCTGGAACTTAATTAAAATACATACATCTTTCCTCACATTTTTGTGAAGCTTGATGGCAAATAATCGTCACTATTTAATTACATCAACATTAACTTATTTTCATGGCTAAAAAGGATAGATCCAAGGGCAGTATCATTCCCCTGTACTAGATTACTCTGCGATGCATTAATTCCACTAAGCAGTTAGAAATGCAGCTAGTATAATCTGTGCCAGCACTCCCATGGGCTGGACTGTGCTGGTCAGTGGAAGATAGACTCCTACAGGAGCAGTGGAAAGTATATGCATTAGTCTGGGCTTGCTGATAAAGCCTCACCCTGCTCGTACTCTTCCTGCTCCATGTTGCTGGCACTGGTGTTGGCCCCATGGACTTGCTTTCCCTCTGGGATTCTGAGTTCCCCTGGCCTGAGAAGAAGCCCATCAGCCATTGCTTGTTGTTTGGTCACACTCCTTTCTTTATTGGTTTCCTTCTGACCTCCCCAAGGCTTCCTGATGAAAAAAAGAAAAAAAGATTGGATTGGATAATGAGTTATAATAAGTTGAGTTATGATATACCAAGCCACAAAACTGGTCATATTTAGTCAGAGAAAGTTAAACAGGGTCTCTCCTTGTACATCAGAATAGTCTGCTCTATAAAGGAAGCCAGTAGCTCCTTTCTGCGAAGGATGTAGATGCTACAGATGGAAACAAACAAACCGTGATCCCACAGCCTTCACCTCTTTCTGTTATTCCAGACTACGATCAGCATTGACAAACCAGCCCTGGTCTCAGTTCAGTGAGCCACTGGCATCAGTATTTACTGGTTAGTGCAGCTGTCTGATGTGCCTGGTAGCCAGGCTTTGCAGAGGGTTTGGTGTAGGCCCAGCAATGTCTTTGCATGCTTCCGTGATGCCTTTCCAGCTCAGTCGCATCCTGCAAGGTCATTGGTTATGAAACAGCTAGTTTTAGAGTGACATTTTAAAAAGGCAGCTCTTCTTTTTAATATAAAATTGTTTTATGAATGTATATATGTATGAATTTTCCAGTGTATTGTGTTCTGCTTGAAATTACTATGGTTCTAATGTGCCAAAGCTCGTAACGTTTTGTTCCATTTTCTCTCCTAAAGCTGATCTGTTCCATAACATCAAAATCAAGTCTGGAATTTTGAAGTGTCTCAAATTACAGTGCATATATTGGAAATGACTGTATTTTGACATGTTGCCAGTGCAGTTACAGTATGAGCAAAGGCTACAGAACAGGCACAGACAGGTACAGAAGAGTGCTGTTGCTCAGTAGGCTCAGTAGTAAATGGGAGTTACAGCTTGAGATGGACAGTAATTGACTGTAGGTATTTTCAAACATGATAATTGATAAAGCAGCAGAATCTATTTCACTGAATCTCACTTTGGTCTCATACTAGTTTAAATACTAGACTTTGTGTATGATTTTTAGTGCATTAAATTCTTAGTTTATGTCAGTTGAAGAATCCTGTCACTTTGTATTGCAAAGACACTTTAGATTCCAGCTGTAAGGCCAATGGCAATGTCCTACCTACTGTTTTTTAAGATTTCTCCTAACTAGCCATCAGAAGTGGCAGGGCACATATCTCTGCTCAAGGGGTAGTGCTGGCACAGAGCATGTGAGCCCAGTATGACTCCACCGGTGGGTGGTTTGGGTCTTGGCCAAGACAGCGAGGTTGGAAGGATGTGTGTGGTTTCACTTGAGTACTTTGTGGCTTGACTATGTGGCAAAGAGACTGAATAGGCATCGTCTCTCACATCCACGCCCTCCAATTTAATGCACACATGGAAAAAGCCAGTGGTAGCTGCTGTCTGTATGATAAATGGTACATTCTAGGGCTTTGCTTCAGAGGCTCAAAGGTCTTTGCAACACTAAGCCTAGAACTCTATATTCTGTTCTGGGTGCCTCTGACAGATGTAGCAGGAATGAGGGGAACAACAGAAGAGGTGACAGCAAGACCAGTGAGTCCAATTAAAGAGCTTAGCTTGGCTGACTATTTCGGGGATGAGTTAATCAGCTATAATAGGTGAGCCCTGCAAGGCATGGTGATGAGCAGGAACATACAGAGGGAGGGAGGGAGGGAGATATAGTTAGAAGAGCACTGGTGATACAATCTTTCTCACAATGTGATTTATTAGACTGTGATAGTGTCTTTCAAGTTAAGTGGCAGATGCCTTATCACACGGAACATTTAATGTAAGATGAGAGCAGTTTTATTGTAGGAAATTGTTCTTTATCTACAAGGGAGGCCCTGGACAAGCTGGACCAAGTCAGCATCTCTGGTTCTGTTACTACTGTGGCTCTCATAATACTCCCAGTCAGAAAGAGAATTTTTAAATCTTTTATGACATGCCTAATTGACTCATCATCCCTGCCCTCTGTGTGCAAGTACATTTGCACTGCCCTGAAACGTGAGCTAATCATGGCTGGAGATAAATGTTTTCTGAACATAGTTGAGGAGAGAGAGAGCTGAAGAGGGTGAAAGGGGAGCAAAGTAATGACTTTATAAAAGCAGAAGATTGTAAAACACTAAAAAATATATTAAAAAATAACAGAAAAGTTGTTCGTGGTTTCTTAAGCTAGTTTACATTCCTGGAATTTGATGAGGCCCTGGATTATTGTTGGGTTTTTGTAGATATTCTTCCATTTTTTAGGCTAGTTTGTCTGTAGTGTGGGCATATGTGGGTAGAGAACTGTGGAATATGCTGAGGAAAAGAAATAAACTAAAAATGGTCATCAGAGGCAGAAACTGACTGATTATATATGCAACATTTTTCTTTCTTTCTTTTTTTTAAGAACTTAGAGCTTTTAAAGATTTGGGGATGCAGAGATGGAGCATCAGGCATGACAAAGGAAGTTGACTGCATGCAATTGAGGGATGCTTCATTAATCATCTTGCCTCCGTGAGTATGTATAGCTGTGTCTCACTTTTTGCAAAATAATGAGTCCAGACTTCTGATTTATGTCATCTGGAAGGTGCCTAGTTCTGCAGTGATAAGAAAAGATGCAGCCAAACAGTCTTAGACTAGGATGCTAGAAAGGTGATGGTACAGTGACGTTGCAGGTTTTGTATTAGTGCTGCCAATAAATTAATTTCTTGTTGCCGTCCAATTTTGGTGTCAAACCTTGTCTTGGCATTTTTGCTTGGAAGATACTTATCTTCATGGAAGGATTTCTTCTCCTTTGTGTTACTCAGGCTTTTGCAGAGCTAAACCTGAATGGTTTCCTTAGGTTGCTGTTGCTTTGCTGGTAGTCCATCAAATCCCGAGTTAGTTCAGCAGATCCCAGACCAGAACAAAAGGAGCATAGAGAGCAAGAGGCCCAAGGTCTGGTCTCATTTATGTGAGTGTGTGATAGCCAGAGCATCCTCTGGTTATTCTGCTAATTTCCTGAAGGTCGCCGTGGATTTTTATTGCTTGTGCTAAAAGAAGCATCTGGCTTGTAATGTTAACATCTGAGAGGGAACTTAGAAGAAAAAACAGTTGCTGCTTCAGTTTCTGTAGAAGAAATAACTGTTTCATTCTGCCAGTAGCCCTGCCAGGATGTGTGCTGGTTTCCTGGGGAAAATGTTTCTACATTTGCAGAGACCTTTCCTGAGACACCAGATGATTCTGCCCTGATCAGAGATGACAGTTATAAGAGGTGTGAGTGCCATAGCTGCCAGCTGAAAAATACTGATTAATTTTTAACTCAAAGCTCTTCTCCACACTGAAGTTCTAGAGACAGGCCAAGATTACAGTTTCCTTTTCCTGCTACCAAACCACAGACTGACATTCCCAGTAAGTGTATCCAGTGGATATATTCTTTGCTCATTGCTCCTTTCAAACAGAATAAGGACTTTTTTGAAAATTGCCAATTCACTGTCTTCTTTTTTTTTACTCAGCTGGAGGATTCCTTGTAAATCATTAATATCTCTAGCATTCTTTTCTCCAGCAAGTTAATTAATATTTGATTCATAACCTCAAAAGGTAATGGATATTTATCCAAACCGTGGAGAAAATGAATGTCTTCTAAAAGTAATTGTAGTGACACTAAGTAATGCTCACTAACAACTGATCTTTTCTCACCTTCCTGCTGCTTCAGGAAACAAATTTTGCTTGGGTATGGAGGAGCTAAATCTAACCTTTTAACAGGGTTGGATTTGTGCTTGTCTGGCTTGGTATTTTTCATAGTTTATCTTTGCTTGTAAATGTTGTCTTTTTTCTGAGAGAAAACAGCATTTGTGAAAAGAGGCACAGACTGCATAGCATAATTGCTCCAACCTTAGCCAGCTAAGGCAATTGGAAACCCTGGGTGTTTTCATGGACTGGGAGGTCTCTGGCACTTTGTGAAACATTGTTCACAGTTCTGGCTATTGAATAAAATCCTAAATCATTTTCAAAATATTGGATAGCCCTTTCAGAGTTCCCATCTGTTTCACATAAATTTGTTTTCACATAAATGTTTACTGTCTTTGTCTCAGCTCTCTAGCTATTGTCATCAGTGACCTTAATTAGAGCATTTTAGAAATCATGTCTAGTTTGTAGTTCACACATAGACAATTAAAAAGTAGTTATTTGCTTGTACTGCTAACATGCATGTTCCTCCTGGCTACTGCTCTGCATGCACAGGCATACTTTAAAGAGTGTCAACTCTTGGAGAAGAGTTCACTGGAGATAAAAGTCCTTTTTGCCCATTGTAGACTTCAAGGCCAAAAAATAACTGTGTGGGTCTTGGGAATCTGAACAAAGTGACCAAGGGGCACAGAGATGGCCTGAGAGTTATTGGGGATCCTGGATGACAACCAAAGCATGACCTGTTGCAATGCTCTCCCTTAGCTTTTCCCACAGCCCCGCCCATTGCTCACTGTTGCCCTTGGCTGGGTCAACGCTGGACCTCATGCTCTGTGTCTCTATCAGGGGTCTAATTCTGCTCTCAGAGCTCCAGAGGGACCAGCGACCTGCCAAGAGCCATTCCAGCCTGCAACAAGTGGGAAAAATACTGTTGACATATTGTTTCTAGGCCGCTAACTTCACTAAAAACCCAGGGGACAGTGTGCCCTGGGGCCAGGGTGGTGGACTATTTGCCAAGCAATTTAGCAATGGCACTAGTTTTGAGGCAGCATGAAAGGAGCCAAGTGAGCTTCCTCCCCAAAAGGCTGTGTTGCTCACTCCCTTGTTTTTTATCATAAACGATGCAATTTGTAAGGCTACCTCCTGGAAGCACCAACCTCTGGAGTCACAAGATTGTGTGTGTGTATATATATATATATATATATATATATAATATATATATATATGTATATGTATGTACATGTATATAAAAAAAAACTCTATTTTCCTAACTCCCATGAAAATGTGAACTTCAAGCACAAAGAAACAGCTAGACTTTTTTAATATTTTTAAAAAATCTATGCTGCTTAAGATGATCTCCCAGGGTTTTTTTTAGGGACATCATTGGCTCATGAATTTTTAATTTTTGTGCTTGGCAGCACTGGTTGAATTAGTGACACAACAACTGATTTTAATGAGTGTAAGATTAATGCAGATGAGCTTCGCTGAAATTGTGATCCAGCTGAGGAGAGAGGATTTTCTCACTTCACCTACCAGTTCTCTCCTCAGTGGACTATTACATTAAAAGTATTACCATAGCAGAGCATATTGGCATTTCTGGTCATTACCTTGGGGAGAGATGCTCATTAAATAGCTTGTTTTATACAGCAGATTTTGCATATTAACCCTTGGTGGCTGTCCCAGGCCTTCAGCAGTGCTGTATGGCTGATTATGGCACCTGGCAAGTGGGGAAGGAGGAGTGCTGTGGATGGATGTGCACTGATGGAGGAGAAACCTCCCTTCACTCTCTGTGCCAGTGCCCACTGGAATGGGAAAGGGAAAGGGAAGAGGAATGGGAAGGGAAAGCAATAGGGAAAGGGAAAGCGAAGGAGAAGAATTCAGCTGTCTTGTGGAGCCGTCGTAGCCAGCTCCAAACGCAATCACAGTCCACAGATGGCTAAAAAGAGCTCGGCATGGACTATCAGCCTTCCTGGAGGAGCAGTGTTGTTTATCTCTGTTGTGTTGCTGTGGCCGCACAGCCACCAGCACCTGAGCTATCTTATTAAACTACAGAATAATGCACACTGGCAGGGACCTCGGGAGATCTCCAGTCCTTCCTTCTGCTCAGAGTAGGGTCAACACTAAATTCAGACAAGGTTGATGACCACAGGCAGAAGGAAGGTTGTACGCAGTGTTTGTCTGAGAGGTAACTTTAAATGGTATGTCAAAGGTTGGGTACTTACCCAGCACGGGTGAATGCTGAAGGGTCCCATCTCTTTTCCTGACCAAAATTTCCCACAAAATTTCCCATCTGTGGTCCACAATCTGGCGTTTTTGTCTGAGGAGCCACTGAAGATGAATGAATCTGACCCAAACATGAAGTGCTTAACACTCACCACTGTTTGTTTGGTTGTGGGCTCTCCAGTAACAGAGATTTCTCCAGAGATCCCTAGGCAAAGTAAGCAGGAGAAAGAGGCTCAGCCGTTGCCAGATCCTTTCCTCTGTGACAAGTGATTGTGGGACCTATTACATCCAATAGTACACAGTAACTGGGCTTAACCCAGTGGGGTTCAGGTAAAGAGTAGTGTTACTCAGGGAGGATGCATTTCTCTAGCTGAAACTAATGCAGACTAGTGTGTCTACATCTGGCTTTTCTAACAGAAGTTTATTTATATTTTAGAATCACAACAATTTATAATCATGGTAATTCTCAGGTTGGTCAGAAACCTAGCTCCTCGCTATCTACATTTCTTTCCCCTACTAGCATTTGTGCTCATACTTTTCACTCCTCTGACCTCTCCGTTGGTGGAATGCTGTTGTTTGATAAAGTGTGTAGCACACCAGGTTGTGTCAGTAGCAGTCATGGCTGTGACAGAACTGGTGCCACAGAACACACTATCTGCACTGGGCAGAGCTCTCCTACTGCTCTAAGAAATAACACATTAGGCTTAATGACTTGCTTTCCCATATACCTAAAATTAGATCTTTATGTTGTGAGTTAACTTATTACCTGCATGTGCAATAAGGAAAGATGAGGGAGGCTGAGCTAAACTAATTTTATTCGATTCTGTAGGCAACAGGCAGTTTTTTTATCGCTCATTTTTTATATGTTTTAATCAGATAGCGCTTTCAGAGCTGAAGTTTCTGCCTGCTTGGGCTGTAGAGCGAATGTAGCAGGCGCGTTTACGAGTGGAGTGTGACAAACCATAACTAATGAGGAGTCTCCCCAGAAAGCATTAGGGGGTAGCGGAGGAGAAGGCCTGCCCAGCGCCTCGGGAGCCCGCTCGGTGGAACGTGTTCAGCTCTCGTTTTGCAGGGATCGCCTGTCTGACCATGGCTAAGAGAAATCTGTGAGGGAGAAGCGGGTCACCGAGATAAAACAGTTGTACGTAAGAATTAGAAGACCCTGAAAAATAGCGGTCCAAAGTAACGGCACGCTTGCAGTGCCCTTCTCCGGTGCCCGACAGCTTCTCCGTGCAGGGACCGGGGCCGGGCAGGTGCGGGACCCCTCGCGGCTGTGCAGACATGCTGCCTGCGGGACGCTGATGTGTGGCTGGCAGCGGTCACCTCGCGGCTTTCCTCGAGGCTGGTCACACGAGTGCCCGCAGACCCACACCAGTCCAGAGTGCGGAGCCTTACCGGTTCCTCACTGGCTGACGGCTGGCAGGCCGGGAGCCTCCGCTGGGCAAAGCTTTCCCTCTGGCTTCTGCCGCGGCGTGGCCTTGCTCTGCCCTGTCCTTTCTGCCTGCCCCAACCGAGGGACACCGTCGGGGTGGCAGGACGGCCCCGTGCTCAGCGGCCGTTCCCCAGGGAACCTTCTAGAACCGGCCTGTCCTGGGAACCTTCCGGAACCGGCTCCCTGTTTTAATGCCAGGTCCAGCCAGGAAATGGCAGTCCTCACAGAATGGGGGACCCCACAAAATGGCGGGCACCTCAGGGAGCTCCCTCCGTGAGGAGGCGCCTTCTCCCGCCCAAAGTGGCCTCCTCTGGGAAAGCAGAAGCCTCAGAAGTGCAAATTTCCAGGGGCAGAACTAAGAGGGGCTACAGGCTTCCCTGTATTTTAGATCATTTTGTGCCGGCCAGGCTGGACACGAGGTGTGGACGAGCGTGCTTGAGACATGTGGGACAGCCCAGGCTCAGCAGTGTCCCAAATGCGGCTGGCTCTGCCGGTGTCTCCCGGCACAAGGGCCGTGTTTGGGAGGTTGGCTGCTGCACCAGGGACGGGTGCTGCTTCTTGGGCCACCGCACTGAAGGCACCTGAAGCAACAAGAGAAGGTTGAGGTGGACGCCGAGCTCGGGGTACGTGCCCATGCCGGGCTTACATGTGTCCCCTCCTCCCGAGACGTCCCCGCGCCGCCGGGACGGAGCCCGCAGCCTGCGCAGAGGTAGGAGCTGGTGGGAGCACGCTACCTGTGTGAAAGCTACTCCTGAAGTCTTCAAGGATCTTTTCAGCTTCAAAAAACTGTGTATTTTACAGCAAAATTCCCTGTGTTGTTAATACCGCTTTCAATCCGTCAGAATTATTAGCATTAGTTGTGCCCCAGTGGCAATGCTGATGATTTACCTTGTCAGCTGCCTTAGCTGCAGCGATGAAGGGCAAACCAGTTTCACCTTTTGATGAGCTTCCCGCATTGTCTTGCTTCTCGTGCTGAAGCAAAAGTCTACAAAAAAAAATGGGCTGTCGCAACATTAGGAGACTGCAAACAACCCCCTCCGGGTACACTTTTCTTGGAATGCATTAAGGAAGAAGAAGGAAAAAAAAAAAAAAAAACACCACAAACCCATTTCTCCTCATCCAAATTTTCCCCTAGTAATTTTTTTTTTTCTCTGACCAGCCCGAGCTGCTGGATGGGGTTTGCTCAGCTGGTGCAGCGTGGGACCAGCCCGTCGCCTTGCAGCTGCCTGCGGCCCCCAGACATGCTATGTCAAGCAGTTGCGCCGCAGTGGTTCGCCGCGTTTTGTGCTAACTCTGTCACGTCGCTCCTATTCTTAGCGCCGAGGAAGACAACTGCCTCGTCCTCGCACCGTGAGCCGCAGCTGGGGCTTCTGCACTCCACGGCGGCACCCTCATTACAAGGTATTTGCTTGAGCGTGCCTGTGTGCAGCACCTGCCTGAAGGCTCCCGGCGCGCCCCGACGAGGAATGTGCCAGCTCTGTGCCAGCTCCAAATTGCAGGGTTTCTTCTTCCTTGAAAGGGGAGGGGTGTCTTCATCCAGGGCCAAATTCCTTTTACGTGACTGAGGGTTGCTTCCTCGTTACACTGAAACACGGCCTTCCAAGGGGAGCTAATTCGCTCTGGTGTGGTGAAGGCGAGGAGGCACAAGTGCTGCAGCTCCGTGCACGCTTGGCTGGGTCTTCTCGGGGCAGGGCTGAGCAGCAGCCGGCAGGAAAAACCTGCCAGGGAAACCCAGCATCTCCCCTTTCTGGGAGAAGGTGGTTGCTGTTAAAATCTGCAGTTGCGTGGTCCCTTGTGCAGAAGGAGTCACAGCTTTGCCCTCCTAGTGAAGCCACCGGAGACAGCTCATCGTGGGTTTCATTTTACGTAGGTGCTTACCATATACAATTACAGGCCCGTGGATTACTGTTTGCGTCTGTAAGCTCTCTGGCCTTTTTCTCTTTTGGGTGCTTGGCTAAAATTGTCCACTCCCACTGAGTATGGCTGTGCATTGAATAATACATTCCCCCCCCCCCCTTTAGCACAGCAATTTTCTTTATTCTTCCTGGGCGCAGCTTAGATGTTTGTGCTTTGTTTTTTATTTCTGTAAGGCTTTTATTTCCCTGACCGGGATACTGAAGTGGAACATCTGATCACTGGGGTAAACGCTTCCCAAGATAAAGGGTTTGTATATCCTGTTTTTAAACTTGGTCTTGTAAAGTTGGTCTTTCTATTTAGCTAGCATTTCAGTGTCCATAAATAGCTTAAACTTTTTCGAGCTATTCTCAGTGGCAGTATCTATAACTCAGTGACTATGATATTGCACATCCAAAATGAGAAACAATAGATAAATACATTAAGTAAAATGCAATGGGTCAGCTACGTTCCTGGTGTTATGTTGGGAAAAGCTGCTGATTACAAGGCCTAGGAATTCCTGCAGTTACTTCAGAGAGAATAAGTTGCAAACAAGCTGGGGAAATTTGTTCTGTAGAACTTTACCCTTCTGAAACGTATCCCGGAAATGGCTGTGACCCTGGGCCAGGATATGAGACTGAAAAGTTTTGTATATCATCTTCATGGTCTCAGGGATGTGCTGTGAACTCCTGAGTGGAGACCCAGGCCCCCACTGAAGTCACTAGTAAGACTCCCAAATGGTGTGCTGGAGCCAGGATTTCTGCGGGTCACCAGGCCTGGGTGTCACTTCATTTTGCTGAAGACAAGAACAGAGCAGATTTAAAGGCATTACCAAATTCCACCACCAAAGGCTCACAGGAATTGCTCACTCTTTTGAAATGCAATTGCATAGAGCAATGTTGGAAGAAGAGTAATTTATCTGCAGGAAGATGTGACCTAAACAGACATGAAGAAGGCATTCAGATCATGCCTAGCCTTTATTTTCTGTGACCAACTCCAGTCCTCCAGGTGTATGTACCCAAAACGTTCTTAAAGAGTAAGTCAGCCCCTGCATAATATTAATGGAAATGAAAGAAAAGAGCAAGAAATGTTGGCTATCTAGAACATCAAGCTTTCTCCTGGAATATCTTAAACAAACAAATAACACACACACAGAGGCACACACATGCAACCACTCACACATGCATTTTAAAATGCTTTTATTAGACTACTTGGGTCAATTTCTAGAGAACCAATGAATAAAGTCATCTACTCTCAAAAAGCCACATTAACATTAGTGGCATGCAGGCCAAGACTCAGTTTGCCCCGAGAAGGCCAGATCAGTGATTCAATGACATTTTATGCTGCATTTTCCACATTTTATATTTCAGCTTTCATATTCACAGTCCTGCCAATATAATGATAGTACAGCTGCTTTTCATCTTCAAAGCACTCTGTGAACATTAACTATGCTTAAAATGGTGTTTAAGTAGCCCTCACAGTTTGCCCACAACCCTGAGATGATCTCAGAAGGAGAATGAAAGTTTTCTGTGTAAAGCACCTAGCTTAAAATACATTATTTCAACAAAGATGCCACCCCCATCAGCCTCTTCCCATTTCCAGCCACTTGCAATATCCACGCTATGGAAGATAAATAGAAAAATGTTGGAGAGCAGCTGAGATGCTGACGTATTTAGCATTGAGGCTCTAATAAAGATGAATGCTTTTTATGAGGAAAAAGAATGTGTAACTTGGAATCTGTACAACTATGTAACATACAAAACAGGCCTATAAACTCCCATGGCCTACAATTTAATAAATAACGCTGCATTAGTCAGCCTAAAGCAAATGATACCCTTTCTGCTGGGGCTCTTTGAGGTAGATGCTCTGTGATTCTGTATTTCAGACCACAATTTCTCCATCAAAATTGGCTGTAGTAAAATGTCCAAGAGCAAGGCAACAATCTGTTGCAAGAATGTCCTCTTGGTGCAACTGCTGCTCACCTCCAGGAGGAGTTTGGAGAGACTTGTAAGTCATTCAATCGGAGAGAGAGCAAAGAGAGAGTTGTTAAAGTAAGCTTGCAGTTTGCGCCCTTGGTTAAGCAGTCGTATCAGGGAGTTCAGGAGTGGAGCAAGTGTGTTACAAACCCTGCCTTTGCTGATATACAGATAAATGTTATTTCAAGTACCAGCCAGAAAAGTGTGTGTGCTTTTTCCCCTGGAAAGTTTTGGTTTTAGTGCTGTGTGACCTATTCAGCGCTCTGCTGATTTGACTACGTGCCTCTGACTTCAGCTGGACCAGCTCACTGCAAGGTCATTTCTGCAGCTGTAGCTAAGGACTTTTTCTCATACCCTGAAGCCAGGAGTGTCACTGCTGTTCCATGCAGTTTGTCCTCTCCCACTCACCCCAAGCTTGCACAAGTTGTTCAGGACAATGTGGCAGCTCCATCCCACTGCCAGCAGGATCTGGTCTGGTAGGGTGACCAGCGCTGTGATTTCAGCTTCTTCCATTGCATCGCCTCCAGCTAGTGCAAGATGTGACCACTGTAAATGGCCCAGACCTGTCCCAAATCAAATGTGGTTAGTTTGACCCAGTCCAATATTTGTGCGATGTTTTCCAAGCCTGTGGGAGGAGAAAGGCAGATTAAAAGATGCACCCATCCCAATCAAGGAGAAGGGTAGAGAGGATCAGAACTGAAGCTACGACTCTAAATGTAATTGAAAACATCAGGAGAAGAGGAGCTTTTCAGAGAAGCAGGTGACATTGTCCCCAGCAAGAGCTAAGGGTCAAGGAAAGTCAGCATAGGGAGAACTGCCTCTGGGCAGAAAAATCCTTGTGACAACCAATCTGGAGCTGGTGTGTGGTTGTATTATATCAACTCTCTTCTTGAACAAACCTTGATGGTCCCATTGCCTGCTGCAGTAGTAAGTTTTACTAGGAGGAGGTTGAGGACACATACCAAGGGGTATTATCTCTTCTTGCCTGTATGCATGGCTGATAGAGGGGAGTTTGGTAGCTGGCTCAATGTCCCACACAGTAACTGTGGAGGTTTCAAATTCTGTTACCACCTACTAGGAAAAGAGAACTTTGAAATATTCTACCTTGCAGCATTTGCCGTTGATTAATCAAGCGCGTCCTAAGAAGAGAACTGGACATGCTATCATGTGCAGCAGAATTGTATCTTCTTTGAATAGATGTCCTGTACCCTATGCCTTTAAAAGGGAGAACCACCCAAAGTGACACATCAACTACCTGCAGGTGTGTGTTTTTGCACGGTGAGTGTACCACACACAGTCAGGTCGGGAAGATAAGTGTTTACACTCTGAGCTGTGGTTGGCATTACAGTGAGCCTGAGTTTGGAGTATGGACAGAGCATACTTTTTTTTTTTTTTTTTTTTTTTTTTTTTTGTGTGTGTGTGTGTGTGTGTTCAGCAGGCGAGTATCTGCCCAAAGCACTGTGGCTGTATGTTATTCCCATAGTGACCTGAAGCCTCAGAAGGTAAATGCCAGTCCATCCTAATCATGCTCAGACGGAGTTATTCTCTGCAACCCATCCTCCCCACTCTTCTGTGGAACACCTCAGAAAGCTTCTATCTCTTGGGAGGCTTAGTCCATCAACTTACAGATAGCCAAGGCAATCTCCTTTTGCTCATTTCCACCCAAGGTCTTGTTGCTACACTGCCTTGGGCCAACCTAAACCATTCTTCTCCCTCTTTGACATTTATGTCTTTGTGGAACATACGGTACCTATTAGACCTTGTACTGAATAATCGGTAACACAGAGGTCAGATGTGGGCTTTGTTAGGTTTTACTGAGTGTGAAAGTGGGGAATATTCCAAATATATCTGTAAAAGACTGAGGTTGGGCCATTCATTACTGCTATGTGTTAGGAACATTTCCAAGGGGAGGCATGTGCAGAGCTGGTAATGAGGTCTCTTTTGGCACAAGCAGAGCTTTGAATGGGTGTGAAAGTTGGAGGCTGAAGGCAGTAGATGGCAGACCTGAGGAGGAAGAGAAATTTGTAGCAGGGGATATTAGAGTGCTTTAGGTTGGGTACACACCAAATGGCTCCTGCAACATAAGGGTGCTACAAGGCTTTGTGCTCTCTAAAGAGCAGGCAAAGTGGCTGCATAGAAGAGAGCAAGCAGGAGGATGCAAATGGCTGCAGGGACATGTGAGGATGGCAAACACTTCTTGGTCTCACAGCAGAGGTTGAGGTGGACATCAGAGGATCCTAGCAGTAGTTTCTAAGCAGTGCCAAGTGCAAGACTTTCTTACGTGAGTCAAGGTAGGGAGGGTGTTTAGTGGGCTGGTTTTCTGTCTCATCCCAACACTTTTCCCTTCCAGATCCCAAAATATGACAGAAAACATTATACTGAAGCCAAATAATACTGAAGCCAAATAAGACACGGCAGGAGCCAAACCATGACATGAACTCAGGGGCCTGCAAAAGTGAAGAGTTAAAAAGCACTTGGGACTTGTTTTCCAGGAGGGTTTGTGGGATGTTGTTTTAGCCTCACCCTCCCTGTTTACTGCAGAATGAAAGAGCCCTCAAAATTGGACCACTCTTTTCTTGTGGCTTCTGACATCAGTTTGACAGCAGAAAGGCCAGGGCATAGGACCTGTAGCTGTATTTTTCCAGTGGGTTTGGGAAGCAAGTGACTAATGTCAAAATAAATGTACTGGGCTGGGTGTGTGCCCTGCTGCTAGTCATTGCTTGAGATCCACAGTGGGATGGACTGGTGATGTGTCCATGCACCCACAGACCTGGTGGCAACTGCCTACTCTTGGTTTAGGAAATAGATTAAAATAAATAAATAAATAAATAAATAAATAAATAAAAGAGAAGAAAATGAAGCACTACTGGTGGATCTTGCTACATTTTTACCATTTCCATAACCTAGTAAGGATCTATCTGTGCTCCTCCAGCTTTTTCTTAGTATCATCTCTGAAGTCCCACACCAGTCACGAGCACTGTCCATCTTTCCCCTTCTCTGCTCCCAGGGTCTGCTAGACCAGGTCTCTCACAACCTGTGTGTTCTTACTATGGTGCAGCTAGTCATTACTGGCTGCAATTGCACAATTTTCCATCATTAGGGACGACATCTCTCTCCTATGAGGAAAGGCTGCGAGCGCTGAGCCAGTTCAGCCTGGAGAAGAGAATACTGAGAGGAGCTCTTATCAAGGTATACAAATATCTAAAGGGAGAGTGTCAAGAGGATGGAGCCAAACTATTTTCAGTGGTACCCAGTGACAGGACAAGAGGCAATGGGCACAAACTGAAGCAGAGGAAATTCCATCTTAATATGAAAAACTTTTTTACTGTGAGGGTGGTCAACCACTAAAACAGGTTGCCCAGAGAGATTGCGGAGTCTCCTTCTCTGGAGATACTCAAAACCCATCTGGACACGATCCTGTGCTCAAGGTGACCCTGCTTGGACTAGATGATCTCCAGAGGTCCCTTCTAACCTCAACCCTTCTGTGAGTCTGTGTTATGAAGCAAGCAGGCCAGTCTGTATGTGTACACATTTGACCTCTTCCTTCTCTTGTGTGAAGATGCCAATGATGAACCCTGCCTTAGGTGCACATTAGATCAGAGATAGCATGCTGGAGGGAAAAAGGAGCAGAAAGAGTTGATAAAAATCTGTCCCAGCTAGACTGCCAGTTCTAGGGAGAATATACCTCTGGTGGCTGAAAAGGCCACCTTATGACTCATGAATTCAACAGATTTCATCTAAGAAAAGTCTCAAAGAGGGAAGGAATAAAGAAAGGCATCACATTTCTTTTATATTCAATTTTCTAAAACTGGTTTCTATTGTAAGTGTAATGCAAAAGCCTGAGCCAAACACTGGACAGCTTCAGAGAGAGCAGGCTGGAGCTGGAATTCTTCCATTCCCTAACTAGTAGGGGACAAAACCATATGTTGAGTGTTGACAATTAGCAGGGCTCACATTCTGCCTTTCTGTCTAAATTGGATGTCTGTCTTGGGACAAATCTCTCTGGAATTACTGATGTGAGCAATCAGGGAGGCTAACCTGATGGATGGAGTGGTTGTAGAGCGCAGCACAGCAGGGCCACACGGATCACTACTTCTTTATCTCTACCGATATGGGTAAGCTTTAACATGTATGTCACCCATGGGGCTAAGAGGAGGCTGTTGTGTGAACACAAGGGGAAAATCCCATTGCTGGATGGAGCCCTGGAACTTCAGCACTAGTGTTTGCAGGCCAGCCTCTGAGAAAATATCGCAGACTTTTAGCACTGAGAAAAAGAGAAAGAGAAGCAGCAATTTGTTCCTCCTACTTCTAGCTAAAGTGGCTAAGGAAACCTTGATTAACCCTGTGGTTTTGGGAATGTTCAAGTCTGAGCTTTGTGGCTTCAAAAGATCTGGATCTTGAATGCTGACTGTAATATGTAATGTAGTGCGAAGTGAACAGGAAGAAGCTATCATGATATCCAAGCTAAATACCTAACACAGGCAGTCTGAATATGGCCCTATGCTCCCTCTGAAGCAAGCAATCTGAGTTGCTCATTATTATCATTCTACCCAAGGGCATAAGTCTAAGGAGGCAGAATGCACTATAAGCCAAGGTTCTGCCTGGATGTGTGCTATATGCTGTTTGCTATGGATCATTACTTATTTATTTCTTTTTACACCCATCTTCTAGTAGAATTAAGGGCGATAATGGAGCGCGCATTGAGCACTGAGTGCCTGCATAGTCTCAGGATACTTTATAATCATTGCAGTTTTCATCCTTATGGCATCTTTGGGGAGACAGACAACATTCAAATGCCCATTTTACAGCACCATGCACTCAGCACTTCAGAAAAAGAAATCCTTAGTAGTGCTGGCTCTGGGTAGAAAGTATGAATATAAGTTTGCGTATATCCAATCCCTCTGCAGTGAGCTCGAGAAGGTATGTCTATTCTTTTTATGCTCATGTATGATTTAGAGTGACTAATTGCAGAGAACTTCTCCTTCCATCTAATTGTCTGCAAAAGGAGAGATTTCAAAGTACAGTAATTGTAGCCACTATCAAAGGGAATAGAAGATAAAAGCAACTTCTCTTAGCACTAAATCGCCCCACATGTGTTTCTTGTCCATAGCAACTGGCAGTATTTGTATCAGAATAATGCATCAAATATATATTTAATCTTTCACCCAAGAATTTAAAATTGCTTTCCAAGGAAACACTATCTGAAGGAACCCCACACAGCCCTGGGCAAAGAATATATGGAAGTCATTTTCCCCCCGCTTGCAGAGTGAAACAGCCCAGCTCTGTAGCACTGGGAGAGAAGAGCAGCGTACGATGATTGTGCTCCACAGGGAAACCACAACTGGAAGACTGGGAGAAAGGAAATATACTGAGAAATGACAAGCAGGTCAAAACCTCTGTCTTGCAAATGCTTTGGACACAGTAGCTGAACAAGGTAGTTTAAAGGTTGCCGGGTATTTCCACATGGAGGCAGAGATTTGAAGTACCCTCAGAGAAATGATCTCCAAAGGAAGGGTTGCAGTGCCAAGAGGAGGCCCAGCAGCTGTGCTGTGCTGGGACTGCCAGCCCAACAGAAAATCAACTGACAACAGCACTTCTATACTAAGATCTGGGGTGGCCCAGGAAATGGGGCTGCAAGTGGAAATGTTTAAGAGCCACCACTTCCAGGTTTGTAGGGAGCACAGACATCTTATTCCCCAGGGTGTGCCAACTGCTTCGAGCTCTGCAGGACCAGTGGCTTCATGATATGAGAGCATTCATCCCAGAGCCCAGCAGTACCACCTGGGGCTTTTGGAGACCTTATTCTCAAATACTAGCTTCCCTTGTGTATTCAAAGCCCTTGTCACTCAGCCAAAGGACCCAGAAATACCCAGAGCTGCTGGGTAGCACCCAGTACAGCAGCAACACACCAAGTCCTGTGGATAGCTGAATATGAGGCCGTTGGCTTTACCAGAAACAGTGGTGGAGTGTCCCTGAAGAAAAAGGAACAAGGATTGGCTGTCATGTAGCTGCTCCAGAGGCACTCAGCATGACCTACCCTTCCAGTGACCAGGAGACTCAGGGGAGCTGCAGTAAGCCAAGGACCCCACACCCTGGAAAACACAGGAAAGCTCCCATCATTTGGGTTGTCTGCTAGTGTCCTCAGCATCTCCCTGCACAGGCTGGGGTCTGTGCTGTGTGCTGCAGACCTGGCTGGGGAGAGATGCCATGAGAATTTCTTTTTGTCCTTTTCACATTCTCAGCTTATGACTCAGTTATCAAATCAGGTTACCTTTGCATCTCTGGCAGAAAAAGAAAGCATCACAGAATTAGCTCTGTGTCACCAAGGAGTGCTTAAATATTGTGATTACAAAATTCCAGTTTCACATAATCTATTCAGACACGCAGGAAGAAACCTTTGCAATTAGACTCCCTGTCTCTGACAGGAGCACAGAAGATCTTCCTTTTTTTCTTTTTCCATTAGTGTATCTTTCTGTGATTTTAGAGCAGCAGGGGAAAAAAGTCTGTTAGAAATTCTTTGTTGTGCTAAATCTGTTTTTACTTTCCGATTGCGAAAGCATATTACATAGAACAGAGATTACTTAGAGACTTCCAAAGATTTGCTTTCGATCTTTTTTTTGGAGCCTCATTAAAATTGCAGGTTTTAATCTACACTTTATCCTTACAGTATTACAGCATCACTATATAATAATGGCCATACTTTTCATTCAGAATTAAAACCAGATAGATGCTTCTCATGCTTTGCTTTCAAATCTTTTTTTTTCTTTTTTTTTTCTTTCTTTTTTTTTTTTTTTTTTTTTTTTTTTTAATAATGATCAGGTCTGTTTTGTTTTTCTTTTCCTCTGGCACTGCTGGCACTGTAAAAGAAAGTCACTAAGGAGAGACTTTCAGTCCCAGATCTTTGTGTGTTACTGGGTGCAGTTTGTTTTGTAGATTTAGGAACAGCTTTTAGATAGTATAATGTATAAATAAAATTTTTAAAAAGTGATTTCCTACAGTATGATAGGCAAGAAAATAGATTTAAAAATAGTACCTCTGCTATCGGGGGCACAGAGCAGCTTGGACATGTTAGCATAGCATGTGATGTGCTAGGGGCATCTTTCAGGAGCTAATTGCTGTTGAAAGACCTGGTCCTCTATTACTTACTTAAGAAAAAAAATGTCAAAAAGTCTTCTCATGGCCTCAGGCGCATCCTGATTTCTGCTCTGTAGGAGAGGTTTGGAGAAGGATGACAGGGGCTGGACATGAGGACAGCCTCGAGGGCACACATTAATGAAGCTTAGAGGCTTCAGGACAAAACAGCCTTGAGCCAGGAAAACTGACCCACATTCTTGATTTTCTTGTACATCTTCCTCTTTCTATGATGAGAAGTTGCGCTGAGAAGGTCTCCTGCCTCACACCAGGCATGGGAAACAGCTTTCTCAGGCACATGAGGGCGGTGTGAAAGAGCAGGAGCTGGCTGTGTGCTGTGTGTTCCTGAAGGACTGTAGAGGAAATAAATGGCCCAAGGCAAGTTTATCTGCTAGTGCCCTGCCTTGTCACCATGGGAGTGGGAGCTTCCCTTGTGTGGTGTGGGGGTGAAGACAGCCCATCCTTATAGTGTCACTGCACCAACCCCAGCCACTGTTGATAGCACTGTGACTTGGTGTAGAGGTGAAATCCTTCATACTTGGATCTGCCCAGAGCTGCCCCTAATGCTCAAGGTGCTGCAAGTGACATTTTTATCCAGACTTGACCCCAGGAGTTTTGTTTGAACTGGAAGACAGCTCACTTGGAAGGATCCTCTGTATTTCCTTCCAGATCCACTCAACAATATCTAATAATAACTAGCTGCTTTCCTATTTATAAATGAGAATAGTGGTGAGGAACTTGTCTCATGTGGTTGGGGCCACCACAACCCCAGGTGCTCCTGTGCAATGCCATGACTCTAGCTCTTTGCTATTGAACTATTCTTCTGCCCAGCAGCTCCGTAACAGGCTTGCCATTGCGTATGGGAAAGGGCAGTACCCAGGGCTGTTGCCTTTGGATTCACACACTTTTTTTTTTTTTTTTTTTTTTTTTTTTTTTTTTTTTTTGCCTGTTGACAGGGAGTATTTTTCAATTCTTTTTAAAAATGGCATGGTTTTGTAGCAGTCCCTACTCCAGTTTGTAAAACAAACATTTCCCAAGCACTCAATGTTTCTGATGATGCTATTATTACTGGAATGTCAGCAGGAATATTAGAAACTTACTCTCTTCTAGTGGAGCCTGCGGATTTTATGGTTCTTAGCATCACCCACTGAAGATACTCTGCTCATCTCCCAGCGGTCAGATGTGACGCAGAGGGCTGATGTATCCTTTTGGCCAAGGCAGCTGGATGCAGTCCCTGCTTTGGATCTGAGCTGGAAAAGCATTTGGGCTTAGATTAACACGTGCTAACCCTTAGCTCTCGCCTAGCCTGCGTGCAGGAGGAGAATATTATTAGCTTTGCTCCAGCTGGCTCAGCAAGAGCCTAGGCTGGAGTCAGGCGGCAGCTGCTGGGCAGCCACAGCGCTGCTCCTTCTGCCTGTGCTGGCTGGATATCTCGGGAGCTCACTGCTGCCACGCCTGGAGCACCCAGTACTTCTCACCTGGCCAGTTCATTTATCTTTGCAATATGCCAGTGAGGTTCCAGTATCCCCACTGTTCAGTCAGAAGACTTGAACATGGAAAAAGTAGAACTGACTGCATGATAGCCCGAGCTGACTGCACAGTAGCCCCAAATTCACTAGCTTGCTTGCCCTAGGCTAAATTTTCCTGGGTGCAGTGAGCAAGGAAAGTGCTTAGAAAGGGTCACTACACGTTTGAGCAGCTGGTCATATCTGCCCTCACCTGCACAAAAACGCTATGTGGTCCCAGCTGATCAGCAAAGGACTTTTAAAACAGGCCCATGCAAGGCTGCAACGGCCTGAGCAAACTAACAATGCTATGGTTGTTCCCCTAGAGCAGCGACGAGTCCCTGGAGTCTGACAAAGAGGCAGAGAGGGATTGGGGCTTGCTTGGCACAACTGGAGCTCCTTTCCTGCTCCATCAATGCATGCTCAGCAGCTGATGAAACGCGTGGAGAGCAGCAACAGCCCTGGGATGCTGCAGAAATTCTGGCTGCGCTCTCAGTTGATGCCAGGCAGCAGGTGTGTGCTCTGCTTTGGTGATCTAGTGAACTTTGGTAATCTCGACACAGGAGCCCTACATAGGGGGATCACATTCTGGAACTGGCCCTACACCCCCAACCAAGGGCAGATGCCTAAATTTGTCCCTGCCTTCCCAGATAGCTCTGGTTTCTGGTGGACTGGACAATTTGCGGTCAGTTCCGTTTCTAGCTGCAGCATTGCCTCTGCTTCCCTTACAGACAACACTGTACCTGCATTTCTGGGAAATACTGGATAGAGGTGTTTTTCCCTGATACTTTCCCTCACTCTCTCTGCTAAATACAGGAAACGAGAGGTGATGAATATTCTCTGATCTGTTCTGACAACTACTCTGTTCCCTGGTGGATTACTAGGAAATCTTCTCAAATAAATTCTAGTTTCATATCTGTATGTTAACTTGTTATTCCTTCAGTCCTAATTAATTTCTCCTTCTCACCCTGAATCTGGGGGCATTCTTAGCCCCTCAAATGAGAAAGAACAAACAGATTTATTGCTGCTGTCAGCATGGGCCCAAGTAGATTCTTAAGACTGTGAAGACAGGCACACCCTTCCCCACTAGTGCAACCTGTGCATGTCCTGAAACTCCTCGGAGAAGTGTGCCATGGACACGTTGAAGAAGTGAATACCTGTGCTGGGGCAGCACCATTTCGCAGATGTTGGCCCTGTACATAGCATCTGTTCTCCAGTATTTAAGCCTCCTTCTTCTCCTCTGCGAATGCTTGTTATCTGCCACAACCTGTTAGGAAGCGAGCACACAGAGAGCTGCAGTACAAGCCAATTGCTCATAAGAGAGGCAGCGGTGCCACCTTCTGCACAAAACAGCCAGGGCTTCATGTCCTGAGGACTGAAAAATGCCCTGGGCTAATAGGAGCTGAACCACGTCTTCCAGCTCCCCTGGGAACGGGAGCTTTTCCTTGGATGCCTTTGGTAGAAAATTGAAAACGTTCTGACAAAATGTTCTGTGATTGTTGTATATTTTTCATAAGAAAAAAGAAACTCTGAGCAGCAGTTTACTGACTGATACAGCATTATCTGATGACTTGTCCTCAAATTCAGCCCAGCCCTTTAGAGCTCTCCCTGCCTCACATGCTTTCTGCCCTGGGAGCCTGCGGTCCCACGTGGTGAGAGCTCCTCCTCTACTGATGCTCACAAACTGTGTCTGCAGGAAGGAGGGTATTGCCAACATCCTAGTAGTTGCTTCTTGCTGGGAAATTAAGGTAAGAAGTTGGTCTTGCACCAGAGGTCCAAATCTCTTAAAGGCTATATGAATTAGTGCTCAGTTATTCCCATTCCTCATTACCGTGTGTCTGTATTGCAACTGTCATACTGCATGGTAGCAATATAAGATGAGAGTCACACTCCTTTGTGGGCAGAGAAGTGATTCAGTCATTTTTTTTGACTGAAAAAGTGATCCTGAAACTGGCACGTTGTGATGCACTGTTTGCATGACTCCCTGGAGTGCTGGGCCAGGTTTCCTGTTTCCCTCTCAAGCCAGGGGAGCAAATCTTGAAACTTTTACCTAGCCCTTTCTCAGGCCAAAATCCCTATGGTCACAACAGGCACTTTGCTTGAGAGAGATAAGCAAAAGAAGCATATAATATTGTTGAGCTATGGGCCGAGAGTGCTCACGTCCTCGTTCCAGGAATTCAGCTACCTCATCACCCTGTGTACCTCTCTCCACTCACCTTGTTTTGCATAGCGTGATGGATGAGGGGCTCAGTTTCAAGAATCTCATTTCTGGCTTCCCTTGAGGAGTCTCTTTCTTTGTAATACAGGAGTAGGTATGTGCAGAGCTTGTCCTGCTCAAGAAGGCCATCACGTGTGGTATCAGCCAGTGAGTGACAATGAATAAAAAAATGGTGAAAGGAAGGTGACTTCTCCATCAGCGATGGTACAGGCTCAGGAGTACCTGTGTATTTACAGTTGACTATTCGTCTGACCAACCCCCAGTGACAGCAGCTGTGCAGATTCAGAATGAGAGGTCTTCTCTGCTGTGACAAGAATCTGCACAGAGAAAATGTGAAATGGCCATGACTAGCCCAGACGCAGACCTCCATGCTGTAGGTTAGGACCCTAATGGGAGGGAGACATCAGAATGAGATGTGCATCAGCAAGCTGGCAGAAGCTCTTGCTGGCAAGGATTGGAAGAGCTGTGGGGATTTGGCAACGCAACATACCCAGGTCTGCATCCTACCTTGCTGAAAAGCAGCTGCAGTTGGTGGTTTGAGGACTTGGAGCTGATAAGCTCTGACAGGGCTATATGGACCTCCTGTAAAATTTCAAAATTTTAGCCAGTATAAATCTGTGTACAGTTAAGGATTTGGCTATTCTCCTTTACAGAAAGATTGCTGTACCTAGGCATTTTTTTCTCTAGATTTTATTAGCACTTAAGTGTTTTGGTGTCCTCAAGATCAACACCATGACAACAGAGTCTTTAGAACAAATATACGATCAGAAAAAAATATCCACTTCTAGTCATTATAGAAATAAGTATGCTAACAAATGATATTGACATTGAAGGGAGACCTAAAGGACATTTATTTTACCCTAATGAGAAATATTGCTATTCTGAGTGTCTGTATTACAGAGATGTCTGTAGAAACGATTAAATAAGCACCTATATTGTTATATTCAAGTTATTTTTATATTGTCTTCTCACTACAAATGTGCTGGAAGGTGTGCAGCCGTCACTGTGTTGTCCCAAAGCTGGGTTCTGTTACCGGTGTGCAAGCACTCGATAGACACACATGGTCGAGATACTTATTCATTTCATTTCTGCGCAGAGCTGGGTGCTAGGTGGTAGATCCACAAAGCTAGCACACCTTCTCCCTTGCTCATTCTTTATTTATACACACTTTTCAGGGAACACTTTGTACAAATTCTTCTATTGGTTACAGTTTCGTTACATCAGGTATTTGCTCTGTGCTTGCGCTTTAACATTCCCGTTAATTAGCATTAGAAGCGGAGAAGAGGTGGTAACATTATTATCATGTCATTTCCATCTTGTTATTCATTTAGGGGTGTGTAGTTTGATATGTTAATAAGCCTTAACGAACCTGAACTCACTTCTGAGTTATTCTGCTGTTTTTGTCTTGCCTATCTCTCAGGTTCTTCAAAGTGCTGTGGTTTCATCAAGGTTATTCAGCCGGAGCTGGTTATCTTTTACAATACTGTTTTTCTCTCTCCCTTGTCCTTCAGTCTTGTTAACTATTTGCAGGGTTTTTCTCACAGCATCGCTGCAACAGTCACTGACTAATAGCAATTATCACCAAGAACGACTCTGCCATAAATTGATAGTGCCATTGCACTTCCGACTAACAGCAAAGAAACCTCCTGCACTGCACATGCTGAATGCACTCTCTTGCAGTCATGACTGGTGTCGCCAAAAGATGAGCTCCTTTGAAAAGCTGTAAAGTATGTCTTTAGGGGTAGGTGATTCTTGGAATAGAACTTACTATGTTGTACTGTGAGAGCTTACACTACCATAGCACGCACCGTAGAGATGCCTTGGAGGCACAAGCTTGCTGGTCAGCAGACGTGGATGACCGTGTCCGGAGGAGAGGCAAGGAATGCGTCCGGTGCAGCAAGGGCACCAAACACTTGGATGTGAGGGACCAAGGTGAGCAGAGCTGGCCTTCTCACCCTTCACTTTGGTGACAAATTTTAGCACTGCACCAGCTGATGATATTGCCCCAGTTAGATACATGAGATAAACGTGGACCTGGGTTTCATCCCCAGGTCTGAGGCTCTTGTCTATGATTATTAGGTTGAGCCAGTCCAAAAGGCTGGACTCCCTTACGAGATGGGAGCTTGACAACTGGGTGGTAAAAACACTACGGACACAAACCTACCAGCTGCTCGGGAGCTGGGGTGTCACCCCTCCAGTTTTCTGCTGTGGAATGCTCGGGAATCCAAGCCATGCACTGCGAAGCGTAACCAGGAGATGGCACACAACGAATAGAGATGTTCCCTGGGAGAGCAAACGGAGAAAGGCACTGTTAGTCCTAAGGAGTCTGCTGCACATCCCCCAGAATGCGAGCAAAGTGACTCATTATGGCAGCTTCGTGAAAGAAAAGTCTCGTATCTTTCTTAGAAATCCATTGTGCAAGTCCTTTAACATGGAAAAAAAGCACACAAACCCCATTTTGTTTTGAAAGAGGGGAAAAAATGAGCACATTTCCCCCTCTTTGGAAACACGCAGCTGTCACGATATGCCACTGCCTTCTGTCCCCAAGGCCTTTCCTGCATGAGCAGAGCCTCCTGTGACTCCTGTTTTTGTTCTTTTCATTCAGCTGCACTTCACTGATTGCTCTAGTATCCCCTCTGTTAATGTGTTCCTTGAAGAAACTCTGTTTATGGCTTATATGAAGTCACATTAATAGTTAGTAAATTGAAGAGGTTTTTACTGACAGATCAGACCAAATAGCACAGCAATGTCTGCATGCCTCCATGGCTGAGCAAGGAAAGGTTCTCTGCCTCTGAACTGCAGGTCTGCATCTGCTGATTCACAGACTGGATGAAATACATTTCTCACATATGGCTTGTTCAGTCCATCTTTTTTTGTGGAAACAATTTTTAGACACCTGTTTCTGAGGTAGTATAGCAGGAAATAACAAACTAGCATTTTTTTTCCTAGCCATTGGCAATTCTCCATTTCTAGGAAAGGAAGAATAAAGGATGTACAATCAGTCAGTTAGAGACCAGAAAAAAGATTTGTTTTCAAGGAAAACATGACCTACAGAGCTTCTGCTACAAACATTGTATTTCCAGGGAATTATCATCCATAACTTCAACAGATAATTTTGAAACATATTAGCATTATTGGAAAACTATACACTGTGCCACATAGCACACACTCAGTTCATAAACCCCCCCCCCGCCCAAAGAGAGTTATTTTTCTCAATTTTCTCTCCTTCAGTTTAAACATAGAAAGTTAACTGCAACACTCAGTCAACAGTGACTTAAGGAGTCTCAAAAAAATGAGACCAAGCAACTCCTTTGATCCATTGTCAGAGTCCTTTGAGCATAAGAGTGCAAGGACAAGGCCAAGCCCATGGTCACACTACCCTGGGCTGCTAGTCAACGCTTTGAGGCTCAGGGGTTTCCTAAGCCTGAGGGTGTTTAAGAGGTCCTGATGAAATGTTTTTTCTTCCATGAATTTGTCCAGGAACTTCTCAGGCTAGAAGAGTCAGTGAAGGATGACACCATGAAGGACATGTGGAAGGTAACCAGGAGTCATTACTCATTGTCCCTTCCACTCTGAGAATCTCTATCAATTTACCCACATAATAAATACAACCAGTCTTACATGAAATCCCCAGGACAGTAAATAGATGTTCTGCAAACTCAAGAAAGAAGACGAAAATGACATTGTGCAACCATTTCTTGCTTTTTGAACCTTTGACATGCAATTACCTGTCCTCAGGCAAAATGCAGAAGAATGAGTTCCTCAGCCAGTGGGGCTTGGTATAGCTATGCTACATTATGTTGGCAGGAGTCTTCCATCCTATAGTAAGAGGAAAAAATGTAGCTGTTTCAAGGCTGGTTATTTTTCAGATTAAAGCAGCATAAAAAAGTATTTTTGACCCTTTTCATTGTTTCTTCTAAATTCCTACTTAGCATCTTGAAAAATCTTTAGGGGATTTGCATTTAGAACTTGAAACAATTTTCTCACAGTGTGGCCAAAGAAAAATAAGGCATGTGGGTGGAAGAAGCTATGGCCCATGCCAACAGTCAAACTCAGCAAGTAGATGTCTTCAGCTACATAAAGTGAGGCCAAATGGAGTAAAGCACTACTTCAAGTCTTCCTTGCACCCTAGTCTTTGAAAACAGATAGTAAATATATGCTGGGGCTGGGCACAGAGTGGATATTTCCATGGCCCAGTGCAAACCTTGCCTGATGTTTCCACAGGTAGACTAACATTTAAATAGTTGAAGAAACCTAAAAATAGACCATCTACAACTAAATACTGACTGTATTAAAACCTCTCTCCACAGCAGTGCTCTGGCTGGCAAATTACCTGCTATCAATGACTTTCAAGAAGGCATTCTCAGTCTAATGTGTGGCCATCGGAAGTTGGGATCCCAGCAGTCCTAGAGGAGGTAATAGTCAAAAATAGCTTCCTTCATGTGCCTGGTTGCGAATGTCATGTTAGGTCCTCTTGGCAGGTTTTGCTGCTAGAACAGCCAACTGCTGGCCCAGCCCTGGCTCTAGAGAAAATGAGGTATGGAAAGGAGGAGTGGGAAGGCTGTTGAGAAGAAGAAAGTATTGCTCCAAAGTGAGAGTTGGCATGATGTGTCCACCTGTAGCACAGCTGCCTATCTATCTCATGTATTCAAGGTTCCCCCCAGACTGGAAGCACTTACCTGCTAGAGACAAGGTTGTTAATGGTAGTTACAACTCCTCCAGCAAAATCAGAATATTTTGCTGCTAATAGCTGTAATAATCAAGTGGAATGACCTGCTCCAGCATGCCCCAAATCCCTGGGAAAAACTGCCACTACTTTTTACTACGCTAACCTCATGGGCACTGGCAGCCCTGTAAGTAGAAGCTGCCTGGCACCAGCAGTTGGCTTCACCCTCTGCAGAACGACACCTTCCAGGCACATGGACAGCTAGGGTGTATGCAGAGACTTTTCCTCCTTATGTTTAGGGGAGAAAGAGAAGAGCTCCTGCAAGGAACAGCTTCTGGGCCACATGGAGCTCTTCAGAGAGCTCCTATATCCAAAAGGAACAAGAAACATAAAAGTCTGGCAGAGAAAACTTCAATCTGAAAGTGGGGCACAGGAGGGAGGGAAAAGGGGGGAAGAAGAGCAAGGAATCTCAGTGAGAAAAGGTTATCCTTATCCGGCCTTTGGCATTTGGGCCTGCAGCTCCTACTGAAATCCATAAGGCACTTATCAGCCTTCTCTGATCTGACCTAAGGATTGCTTTACTTCCTGGTCTATGCTTCTGTCATTTTCTAATAGCCAAAATTCATTCACAGAAACATAAGCCGTTGCAGGATGGAAGCATTCAGTCCCCATGCGGACACACAGGTGGTTCTCAGCTCCTGCAGAGCTCATTTGCTAACTTGCCTGTCCATAAAGCACTACCCGAGATCTGTGCCAGGACAAAGATGCACAATGACAAACGGACACTTCCATTTTGCCTAGAACATAAGTTCATGAACTTCTGTTATCATTCAAGCATGATTTAATTAAAACATTATGACTTACACAATCACCTCTATGTCCCCCTCTCCACTCTTTTTAAAAAATGTTTCCTGTGTTTTCCAGCTGGACAAGCTATCCTTCTGACTTCTTTGAAGTAAATATTTTATTGAGTTTGGCTGCTGCCACAGCCACACATAGTCTTCTGCCTAATATTTTATCCATGTGGTCCTAAAGAACTAGAGGATGTTTTGAGCTGAGAGTCTCAAAAGGGTTTTGAGATGTTAAGTAGAGTTAAGGAGTACCAATGCAAGAGGAAAATGTGTTACTTCTTACCAGCTTTCACGTGCATGCTAATTTAAGCTGAAATGCCTTAACAATGAAATATTCTCAAAGAATGCTTGTTATGACATCCCAGTGCTCATATACTGTAAATTGGAGAACATACACTGCTTTATTAGCGAGGACCTGATACACTGTAGTCATTCCCTCCATAGCTCGCATGTGGAGATGTACTCCAACGATGATTTCCTCTTTTGTCTCGAATGGAAAAAGAGAATTGGATTCTAGTGCATTCGTGATTGCCAACATCTGCCTTGCCTCATTTCTGTGCTTGAAGAACATCTGGCTCTGTTCTAGGATGGCCATCTGTAGGCAATTGTGCTGCATGGACCAGGTCAGGCTTCCTGTGATAAAACCTCTCTGAGGTCTGCTGGTCTGAATTTAACTTCTGGCAGCTGCCTAGAGAGACTTGCACCTTCTTGCTGCTTTGTTATTCTTTCAGCAAGCTGGGCATCCAAGCCATTACTTGCCTTATAGGTGGAGGCCGCTTACTGACACTGTGCTTCCTTTCAGAGCAGACATAAATAACTTCATTTGATGCTGGTCCTGTCTCAGATTTCTTTCTTCTTTCTTTCTTCCCCCCCCCCCTTTTTTTTCTTTCTTTCCCAGGGCTACTGTGCAGAAAGGATATTTTTTGCTTATTTGAGCTGTTAGGTCTGGAAATGCCTGCTTGGAAGAGAGCACGTGTGGCAGGGCAGGTCTTGCTATGCTTTGCCTTTACCTTCCCGGGGTGTCTGAGAGCAGAGTGTAGGCTTGTGGGCAATCACAGGAACCGTGTTACAGGCTTCCACAGGATGTGAACCCTTCACTTAGCCTGTCTAGCATTTAAACTAGACAACATTAAATTAACATTTGCAGTATAGTTGTAAGAGAAGAGGAGACCTGGAAAGCTGTGCCCTTCTTGCTTGATGTTTTTCAGATCCCTTGCCTCCGCTCATCCATGATTCTGCAGGGTAAATACACTCTCCCCTAGCTCCCAAACCAAGGGCACACGCATGTCTTCCTTCCCCTTGTCTCCAGTACTGAAAAATAACAGGCTGACACGTTTTGCCTCACCTAACCTGAAACACATGGGCTGCTCTTTGCTGTCCACTTCTGGCAGCTTGATTGGGGCCTGCTGGATAGGAAGTGGGTTTGGACATGGCCAGCGCTGAATGGCCCATTGTGCGCGTCCCCCATGGGGGCTCTCTGTCTTTCACAGCGCTCTGCTGGGCATCTGCACAAAATGCAAAATGACAGCGTAGCATAAAGAGGGCATTATTAAACCTAACAAATAAGAATCTCTCTGGCAATAAGACTAACTTATTGCACAATAATTATTTTCCATAAGTTTTCTAAGGGGATCACGCAGCATCCACAGCAAGGAGCTATCTCACCCATACTGAAGGTTTTGCGGTGGAGAGCTGCAAGCACAGTTCCTGAGTGCCAAGCACCAGGAGGTGGTGGAGGTGTCCTGCGAGGCAGCACAATGCTCTCTTTGCTTTGGATTCATCAGCGAAGAGATCGGCTGCACGGAGGGCTTGTGCGGTGCTGGAGAAACAAGCAGAGCAGCCAGAGCTTCAGGCCGAGTTCAGAGCTGGTTTGCCTGTTGGAGCAGAGCAGCCCATGCTTCCATGGGGCTGCTCTTAATTCTTCACTCAAATACCCTCTAGAGTAACCGTTATAGTATTTATTTTTCCCTTACAGCTAGGACAGTGGAAAGGAGAGAGGCAACAGAGAGCTCTGAAGGGAATATTTAAGATGTCTGTTAATTTCCCGGAAATTTTTCTCTTGTTCTTTTCAATAGAAAAATCTATGTTCTCACGAACTTTACAGAACTTTTGCTTATTCCCTTTTGCCTAGCTGAGCTCAGCTTTGTGCTGCTGACAGACCCCAATTCTCCAAGCTCTGGCCAATGGCCAGGACCTGGAATTCAAGACTGTGTGCTGGCAATGGCATGAGCCCTATCTCGCTTCCCTGCTGGGCGATACAAAGCCTCAGACCCAGCTGACTCCCCTTTCTGTGGTTTTGTTTCCCTTTATTTTTTGTGCAGAAGATGAAGTTAGATCAGCTTGCTTTGACCTTCCCCTGCAATGCCAAGTAATGGAAAGCACCAACTATGGTAGAGAATAACCTGTCAAAGCCATGGTGCTGGAGAGGGAAGTCAGCTCAACAGTAGTTACGTCGAAAAACTGATTATTCAAGAGGTGCTGGAAGGAAAAGTCAAAGCTGGAGATGTTCTTGCTCCTCAAGAAGAGGTGCAAGCATTACCTCTGCAGCACAATTACCACGGGGAAATTCTGTACCTCAGTCCTACCTGCTTCTCTATTGCACTGTGCTTGTCATCTCTGTCCTGCAGTAACACTCTCCCAAGGCCAGCCTTTAGCCCAGCTAAAGTAACATTTTCCCTCACACATTCAGCTCTGCTCATGGTGTCGGGGGAAGGATTTCTGGTTTGCTCCTAGGAGTGTCCCAGCTTCAGGGTTTGCTGGCACAAACAAAGGAATTGCCTGCAGGTCCAGGAAGTCATCGAGAACACTTCTAGAGAATAAAATCCACACATCTTGGGGCTGTTTGATTAGCTTTCATTCCTATTTGTATCTCTGTATCATTCAAAGATCTCCCATGGGCCCAGACTCCCTTGTACTGTATGGCAGAGAGATATTTCCTGGTTACAGAAGCAAGGGTCTGCATAAGGGAAGAGACACAGACGCAGAGACGCACATAAGAGGAAGAGGATGGGGAGAGATGAAGCAAGTGCAGGGTCCATCTACACATCCCTGCCCTGCTGTTCCCCAGGGGTAGGTATTGGGCTTCCAGCAGAACAGGGGGCAATGCCCATTGCCCTCTGGAGATGCCCATTCTGCTAGGATGAGTGCTTTCCAGAGGTCTAAGATCGCACGAGAGCTGGTTTTATAGGTCCACTCAAGCCAGCAGCCACTACAGCGAACCAGCCAGCATCTCTAGAGCCATAAACCACAAAACGCTAGTGAAAAATATCAACAGAAATGGGTCACGTAACCTGACGTTAGAGAGGCTTACGGCTTGCACTGCCCTGAATTCTTTAACTCTGCCAGTATCCCCAGGGCACTAAATAAGGCTCTTGATTTTCACTGAGTTTACATTTTCTGGAGCTGAGTGTATGAACAGGTGACCAAAATGTTCAGTGATTTCACTTACTAATTTTCCCAGGGGTAGTGAGTGGATCCAGAAACATTGTGCAATCAGGAGGGAAATCATCTCTCTGAAAATGTACCCTCCAACAGCCAAAATATGTTTTGAAGCTGAGCAGGAAACATACATAAGCAGTGATTGCAACATAGTCACCACTGCATATTATATAAAGAAATTTGGATTTAATATTTGGACTTAATATGATATTCAGCAACTTCTGTTGTACAAAAAAACATGATAGTGTTTTGTGAAAGTATGTGCTAATAAACTCTTTCCACTTTTACAGTGGGACATTTGAAAAATATGAAAATAGAAAAATTTCTGCTGTGCAATTTGCTCATAAACTCATAAAGAAAAAAAGTATGACTTTTCACTAGACTTTTTGACCCAAGTCAAAATTATTCTGGGGAAAGTGTTCAGTGGCACACAGAGTTCCCCAGGCAATGGTTTGCAAAAAAGGAATAATCACAAATCTCAGGTCTTTCTGTTTTGTTCTTTGTATAGTATGAAATTTCCTATAGGGTTTTCCTAAATACACCCTGCTGTTAATCTATTGTATGCAAAATGAGAAGAGAAAGGTATTTTCTTTTATGTCATGAGGACAACCAACTCCAGCAAGCTTTGACTGGCTTCTGACCTTAGCAATACTTTTATCAACCTCGTGAAGAAACCTGAGCAACTTAATGGAGTCACCCAGAGTAAATTAAATCCAATCAGGACCTCAGTCGTGCTGAAGTACCTGTAGGCCACCAGTTTTGACCTGTGACATTTTAGTTGATCATTGCAGGAAAAAAAAAAGCAGCTAAACAGGTATGTGGTTAATTTTTGAAAGCATAGTTTAACTCAGGAAGAAAGTAACGGATCTCCTGGGAGATGCACAGAACAAACAGCAACTTTGCTTTGCAAAAAGATTAGAAATTGATCCAGCATACTTCCTTCCTAAAAACCTCTGTAAATGCCTCAGCACCTCCAGCTGTCATGGAACATGTTTCTGTGCTGTTACCATGCCTTTTGGAGGGTTTTTGGATGTTGATTGCTTTTTTGTCAGAGCCTGTGCAAGAGAAGTGTGTCTCCCCATTAATGCTTTCTTTTTCACTTGCTTCTTCTTTCTTACCGTCTCAAAGGCTTCATATCTGGCAGCTCCTCAGACTCCCCTCTGTTAGTAAAGCTAGCAGCAAAGATTGTAATGAGCTGCTGAAAGGCTTCCAGGCAAGAAATGCTCCAATTTTGATTACAAAACGGAAAATAAGAGCGGCGCCTTGTGAGAACTGCCGGTTTCCAAGGAGAGGAGCTGACCGCACAAGTGACAACGATGCAACCCCGTGTGGAGGAAGCACAGAGGTGAGTGTGCTCTGAGTGAGACTGCAAAGAGCGTAAATACAACCGACTACAACTGCCTGGAAAACAGTCCTGTTTGTGTCACTTGCTGGACACAAAGCAGTGCCTTTTGAGCACAAGGTCAGGGCAAATTTATGAGGTATTTCCCCACACACTCTTTTATGGCCCAATCCTTTGCTAATCAGGGACTTTGTGACCTAAACATCATTTCTTTGAATTCAGAAGCACTCACTGAAAATACAGCTTTACTGTGAAACAGCAAACTTACAGCAGGCCCAATATCCTGGCCCAAGGAGCTTAGCTGCAGTTTGAGTGAAGACTCTCAACTGTCAACTTCCTAGTTTCCAGCCATGCTACACACCCTTTGTCCCACCTCAGCCACTTCTTTCCCCACAGGAAAGAGTTTCAAGCTTGCTTAGTTATTCCTGCTCCTGCTGGCCCAGCACAGCAACAAAATATGTGGGTATAATCACAGTTTCTATAAAGACATTTATTGGTAGGATATAAAAATAGAGTGTAAATTTTAATAAGATATATTTAAACAAGTCTCAGGCAAATAGTTCCACATGTGTTAGTTGGTGGGAGATGAGCCCAAAAGACTGACAGCATGGCCAGTTTCCCTGATGTGCCCAGATCCACCATGCAAAACAAAGCCTTGATCCCAGAAACAGGTTACGACCCTTTTTTCTGCACATCTTTCTGGTCCCTTTGCTTCCTATGCCTCTGTCAGATCTGCTCTGCTTGACAACAGCTCTCACTAGTGTGGGCACTATTTCATCAGTCAGTCACTGGAAATATGGAGTAGGGCTCCACACAGACATCCGCAGAGTCTTCTGAACTGGAGAGTAACCCTCGGCTTGCACTCTCTGGAAAGAGAGCCTGTTCCTCTTCTCGTTATGCTGATAATGGTAGTAAATACGTGCAGTATCAAATCATTTAGATTATAGAGAATAATTGTATAAATGAGCATCTCAGGTCTTTAACTCTCTTCCTGCTGAAGTTGTTTCCATTCAAAAGTTCCATCCAAACTTAGATCAAAATTATCCTTCTCCTGCTCTCGGGAGAGTTCCAAAAACACCTGAAATGGTCAATATAAACCTCTAATTATTTCTCTGCCACACACTAGACACTGCAATCCAGCTTTATAGGAAGTACAGCTCTGCAACACCCACAGGAGGTATGTGAGAGGTATGCTTTACGAGGCGGGGAGCAGACAGAGTCGCTGAGATGCCTGTGCTTTCTGGTTTACCCTGCCAAGAGGTGCAACAGCAGCAGCCTACTGGGCAGGCAGATGGGTTTTACCCATCAGTGGATTGGCATAAGTATTCCTCAACTCTGACACAAGCCTTGTCCAAGCAGCATTAATGTGCTAGTTCAGGAGCAACCAGAGATGCCAGGCACTGGCATTTTATCTAGACCACCCATCCCTCTGGGCAGCAATGCAACTGTGCACTCATCTTGGGTGAGTGGAGCCAGGTAACAAACCTAGGCTTTTCCCGACCATGTCACTTCCCAGAATGTGAGGTGTTGCAATGGAAGAATAATAATTAACAAAAACAATATTTTTTGTCACTTAAACCCCTCTCAGAGTAATCCTCCCCCTGACACAAACCATGGGTGTGCACAAAAGAGCCATCGCCCCACCACTGCAGGCAGTTTCTCTGAGGAGCATCCTCCTGCCACAGTGCTGGCTCTGGCCACTCTGTAGCTTTCAATCCTGCACATCCTTTACAACATGTCTAGCTTTGAAATCATGTACCTGAGCCAAAGTATTCAAGGAAAAGCTGTACTCCTCGAGGTTGAAGGCTCTTTTGGCTGTAGAAAAATAAAAGAGCTGACATTTACCATACTGGGTTCTACCTTTTCAAAAAGTCATCATGTTTTGCTCTTACCTTCCTCTAGCTTGGAGAAAGACTGAGACAGAGGCAATGCATCTTCCATTGGGACCTTGTAGACTAGCAAAGATGGAAACCTGGAAGAAAAAGAAGTGAAGGTGACTTGTTCTGTATTGAGGGTTAAAAGTTTAGGTCATACTATGGAGCTGGACTTTTTACTGTATGGATTACAGCAGGGCTGGACCTAGTGACATTATCTAATCAAATCCCCATACAGAGACTCGGACCCATGCAATTCTCTCAACCTGAGACCCTGTATTTGGTCATTAAACTCAGCACATTTTTAGGGGGGAGGCAATTTGCAGCCACTATTCGTCCTGTATTTTACCGCTCCTGACGGGCTGCGCTTGGGAAAATCCTCAAAATCTCAGCATGCAGAAGATCAGCGTGTTCTGGGTCCTTGACTTTAATTTCCAGTAGGTAACCTTTGCCGAACTTGTTCTTCAGATACTGAATGGAGCCAATGCACCTGCAGAGGTGGGAGGAAACACATGAATGGACAGAGATTGTCAGCGTGAGGGTACAATAAATCCTTTGGTATCCAACCATCTGGTCTTTCCCAGAGGACATTGTACTGCTCCTCTCACTATTGCAGTTAAGGGAAGTATTTCATGAAGTCCACAGTAATGGACTCAAGCCAGGGAGGCCAGAGGAGCACCCCTGCTGTTCCACGGACCAGAGAGGGGCAGAGACATGCTTTCTAGCTTGGTCACAAAGGGTGAGCAGCCAGGCATGCTGGCCTGCGCTGCAGCCCACCGTAGCTGCCCGGACACCATGATGGCCACCCGGTCGCACACCGCCTCCGCCTCCTCCATGTAGTGTGTTGTCAGAATTGCTCCTTGCTCCTTGTTTTTCAGCGCAGCACGAATCATTTTCCTGAGGTTACAGAGGAGGGGGAAAAAAAGCCAACATTTCTTAAGTATATCAAATGCTTCTTACTACACCTTTGCTGCTCTAAATGTCACATCTCCTAAAATAAGTGCAAAAAGATATAACAACTTTGAACTGAGGAGCACATGACAGTGCTTTGAAAAAATGTCAGAAATTTTTAATCTTGACTCAAGCCTTTTCATAGATTCTTCCGAAACCTGCATATATTATGAAACTAAATTGTCTGCTGGGCTGAATTCACAAGAGGATTTTTCCTTCTCTTTGCTCAGACTTTAAGGTAGGGGGAATCAGGAAAGTGGAGTTTCCAGCAAAACTGTTGGCAAACGGCCAACAGCGCTAAGGGAAGATTGGGTGAACCTCACTCTACCTGTCTCTGGGCACCTGCTCTTGGCTTCCTACCCCTTTATCCCGCAGCATGGTATCCGAGGCAGTACTCACCAGACGCGGCGTGCCCCGCTGGGGTCCATGCCGGTCGACACCTCGTCCAGGAGCAGGATCGTGGGGTTACCCAGCATGCACAACGCAAAGCACAGCTACAACACGGAAAGATTTTTGAGCCAAATCTTCCAGGGTGCCTGGCACTGTGGGTGTGCAAGCACCTCTGGGCAGAATTTAGGTCACTTTATGAAAATCAGGGTTCTGATTTATAGGAAACATGGACTTGAAATCAACAGTAGCTTACATCGCCTTCAAATCGTGTTTCCTCTATTTCCTGACACAGGAGCTGTGTCAGTTTGACACCAAACCATGTAGATCAACCTTCTCATCCACATCTCCATAAACTGAGGTAATTCTACCTTTCACAACAACTGTAATTTAAAGAAATTTAGTAATTTGGCAAACACTCTGTAAAAGAACCCCTGACATGGGGACATAGTTGCCTCCAAGCTGACATAGCATGGAGGCACATGAAAGCCCTCCATCCTCATGTGAGAGGGAACATGAGGCTCTCCCAGGTAACTCAGAGCACAGCTGTGTTCCCTCCTCACCAAAGTGATTTTTCATTCATACTAAGAACACTGCAGAGCTTACTACAGGAAAAACAAGATATACATACCTTTCTAGTTATCCCCACAGATAATTTTCTGGCTGATTTTTTTTACATACTCCTGAAGCTCCAGAGCGTTCACTATTCTGTGGGGAAAGAGAAGAAAGGGAAAAAATGAACATTTGTGTTATTCTCAACTCCACTCCCTAATCTGAAAACAGTAAGAAAAAGAAACTTTCTTTCCCCTGCCTCTTTGCTCCTGCTTGTTTTCATTAAATCTTCAAATTTGTTATTAAAAAAAAAGTGAATATTTGAAGCCAAGTGTACTGAATAGGTGACAATCTCTTTTCTAAAAATAATCATTAGCATTAGTAGCATTATAAAGCCATTCTACCCAGCCTGTGTTAGTTGAGCAAGCAGTACTTAAGCACCCTTCTTTCCGTGCCAAACTATAAAGTCACAGGTTTTCAAAATCCTTCTCACAGTTAAAACACTTAAAAAGATGTTAGAGGTAAATTTATCCCCACTAAATGTCATAGGTGAATGAGAGATTTTGTCGAGCCACTCACTCAATCAAGGTATTTAGCACTAAAGTATTTCTGCAGAATACTTTCCCGAGTCTCTTTCAAATGTTGTTTCTGCCACCCCCCCCACCATCCCCCATGAAATTTGATGTTCTGGTTCCCTCTCCATGCCTTCAGACTGGGGAAATAAAACGTTCATTGACAGCTGGAACAATCTTCCCTCCATACCGGTTGACAGCGGCAGCCGTATCCTCCTTCCTCACTCCCTTCACAGCAGCATAGGCCTCCAGGTGGTCTTGAACCGTGAGGTTTGGCCAGAGTGGGTCCTCCTGAGGGCAATACCCCAGGAAATCTGGTGCGTGGTCCTGAAGATGGGAGCTTGCTCCGTCTCTCCTCAGCATCAGCACCTGCACGACCAGGCTGTTTGCTTTGCTCTCATATAGCCTTTCCACATACAAGTGTAAGGTTCAAAGGAAGACTATGGGCTTCAGCACGATTTAGGAAAGGAAACTCAAAGGGCAAGAGATTGATTTTGCAACCCTCATTTACATAAATGCAAATAAGGTAAATTAGGGGAGACGGATCCCTACCAAAATTTAACTAGGCTACTCAGGGTAAATCAGCCTCCAAAGATGCCTCTTTCTCTCCACTAACTGCAGATGTTAGGCTTTGATTTAGAATTTATTTCAATTTCTAGCTAACATGAGTTAAGATTTAAACAGGTATATACTAGTCCATCGCCTCCGTTCAGGAAACGTGCAAGTGCATCACTGGTTTATTTCCACTTTTTTTGTCTGAAAACCATGATGTATGGAATGAGTTTATACTTCTTCTAGTTGTTCTATTCTATTACTGCTTGTCAAAGTCAGAAGTAACCTACAATAATTTACATCAATAATTTTAACAGCCTATGCATTCAGCTAATACCTCAATCCCTAACATTGCTTGGACTGAAAATTATTGCTCAGCCTAGCAATATAATATAGCTATTGCTTAGCTTTACACTTGCACTTCCGTTGCGAATCTGTTCCTTCCCTCCAACCTACAGGTGCCTCCTACCTGCCCAGCAGTCAGTGTCGTCTCTCCAGTAATCATTTTGATAGCTGTGCTTTTACCAGCTCCATTGGGCCCCAGAAGTCCTAATACTTCTCCTGAAATCAATATACACCATTTCTCAGTAACACTTACCATTTAATAAATACATCAGGCATAATCACCATTAAGAAAGAGCATGCTAATACCAAAGGTCTTGTAAAAATAAAGAGCAATATAAGGGCCATGCTGACAGTCCCTAAATTACTTCTCAGCTCTCTATAGCTGATCCAGTGATATGAATCTGAGCATTGATCCAGGTCACTCAAAAGCCACTACTGAAGTGACTTCTGTAGAGGGGAGGATACGTAAGTTAAGATAACGTAGAGTCAAAGGTAACAAATATAAAGTATTCACACTAACACATCAGCCACAGACCAGACATGCCTTAAGCACAGAGCAAGTAGATTTGACTTTTATGTCCTTGTTCAATAACTGACACTCTCCAGAGAATTAAATTAATAGATATGATCGGGGTCTTTAAAATAGTTGCAGTAGAACAGTACCAGTTCTCACCTTTTTTAACACAGAATGATATATTTTTGGTTGCCGTTTTCTTCTTCTTCTTAAAAACAGAACCAGCTTTCTTTATTTTATATTCCTTGCACAGATTGCTGACAATAACAACTGATTTCTGAAAGTGAGGAGGAGGAAGAAAGAATAGTGTAATGTAGTGGATACTATTAAGACTTTAGTAATATTTTTCCCTTACAAAAGGAAAAATGCTTCTTCCAAAGATCTTTGGGTTCATTTGTTAGTTCTCTGAGAATACGAGGCGCAGCAGGACACTTAATTGTCCTCTTGAAATCTTTCTTCTCTAGTCTGATGGGATCCACTTGGTCCACTTGTGAGGTTTGATTTTCCCAGTGAGATGAATACAGTCAGAGCACTGACCTACCTTGTTGATAACTTACTTTATTTTTGCCAGTAGGCTTCTTACTAATATAAAATAGAGAGAGAAGTATAACACTTAGTTTTACCTCCTCCTGACTTGGAGATGCTATGGCATTTCTCACTGCTGTTCTTTCAGCTTTAACATCATCATCTTCTTCTTCTAGCTCCTCAGGGTTCTGGAGGCTGGTCTCTTTTCTTGGGGAAATCCTGCAAATCCATCAGCTCAGTCTTAGCATTTTATTCTTTACCTTAGTTCTTCACCAATGCATTTTGGATAGCCGAAGACTGAATGTCTCTCTGGTTCAGTGTTTCTTGTTTTTTCTATTATTTATTGTAGGGCTTTCTGTACTGTACAAAGTAGCAGGTTGGTACTTCCACACAATGCAGGCAACACTAAGTGGAGATACTAACAAGCTTGAAAGCCATTTAGTATTATCATAACTTTGTAGTGTTTAAGAGGCCATTGTGATTATAAAAAAAATCATCAATATTAAAAAAAATAGGGACAAAGGCAACAATTTTAAAATGTCGTCTTCAAGGAAAAGCAGTGCAGTACGAAGTTATATCTCACATGTGCCTATGGTGCATGTGCATTTATACAAACCTAAATATTGGGTCCTTTCTCAGAACTGCTCTTCCATATTTTATCTCCAAATATCGAAGTAGAAAAATGAAACCCACAGAATGGATATAAGGCTGAAAAAAAGAGGTTGCCACATTAACAGCCTTGTCTTCTGCCCTACTATGGCTGAAGCTGAAAAGATGGTGGCAATGTGAAAATAAAGTACATTAACATCTAGACTCAAGGTAAATCCTGAAGGCTGTGAACTCTGCTAACACTTAGAAATATTGCAGAAAATATCACTGGTAAGAAGAGAAACACGCAATTCATAAAATAACAGGACAGCATTAAGGTGTGATCTGGGCTTATTCTGCTTTCCCTTCCCCATTTCAAAATAACAAAATTATTTTTGCACATCTAGGTAATCTGTCATCCCGATCCAGAGATCCTCCTTTCACGTAAAATGAGCTCAGTTTTCTTGCCTCCCTTCCTCCCAAGTGAAGATGTGGCAGCAGTTGGTGCTCTCTGAATGGACAAGTTGTGATTTGGGTCTGAGCCCACCCTAAAGCTGTCAGGAGATGCTCCATCCCAGCTCAGTCACTGATCCAATGTGAAACTTCTGTCAGGTAAGTGTGAGGGAATTACATTTAGCATCTTTTAGGACATGAAAATTCCTAAATAAAGGTAATCTTAAATGTTTTCTTACTGCAAAGACAGCTATTAGTACACCATTCCTTGAAGTCACGTCAATTATTTCAGAGTCTTCTATAAAAATCTATAAGAATAATAAAAAAAAATACACAATGAAGGACCTGTGATTCTTTAGTGCAACGCTGACAAACGTTGGAAGAGTTAAGTGCAAATAGCAAATACTTCAGAAATGCACAAAAGCTTCTGATTCACTCAAAATGTTCAAAATACAGATGAACTATTTTCAGAAAATGTCACAGTGCTAAAAATAAGCATCAGCTTCTCCTTTTTAGGAATACTGGTCCATCACAGGAAAACATCTGTTCTCTTCTCCTTTGGAATCCCAGCAGAGAAAAGGTGGATGAAAATAAGAAAGAAGAGGCGAGTCTCCTATTTGGATTTACACTCTTAAATCATTTATAGCACAGAAAGATATAGTCTTGCGTATAGCTGGAGGATTTTGCTAAATTAATAGCTGCCTTTCCAGTACCACCTCTCAGCTGACATGGAGTAAAGCATCCTGTGAGTATTCTTAATTCTCATTTGCTTTCTATGCAAAGTAAGAGATATAAGCTCAAATTTCTCTTATGACTGTTCAAGCCAAGATACTTGACTTTGTATGGAAAAAGGTAAGAGTGCTTACCTAATCTATAATCATGGTTTAACTGCACGAGAAGTAGCCCCTAGCAACACTGAACAGCTGGAGGAATTATATCTGTTCTGAAATGGTCATCTAATGATGCACTCTGGTGACTCAAGAAGTCCCACCAGCAAAATAAAACTAATGATTCTTCCTGAACAGAATTTGCAACTGCCATCAGATTTTGCGCTCAATAATACATGCTTTTGTTTTATGTACTAATGCATCTCGTAGCTCAGCACCATAGCTTACCTGCTGGCTGTTGACCACAAAGCCCAGTAGTGGATGCATAGGAAACAAGACGGACATGATATAGAGGGAAGTTCTAGGATCCAGTGAGTAATCTATAACTTTGCTGATAACAAAAGAAACCAAACCTACCTAAAAATGAAACAAAAAGGCAACTTAGCTGAAAGGAACAGTTACACCTCTTCACCGGTGCTAAGAATTGCATTTATCAATATTTTTAGTTCCCTGTTGAATTTCTAATAATGGGAAATGAACACAGAGACAAGACATGCTGAGGGTTCAGGAGCTCCTCAGCCATCTCTGCCTGAGCAAAGGCTGCAGCTTTGGGTCTGCTGGGGAAAGTCCTCCCTAGACAGGCCTGCTTTGGGCAGGAGAATAAGGAACGTGATCCCCTTGTCTTCTTTCCCAAGGTTTATGGTCATCATGGTTTATGTCAAATATTCCACCTTCTTTGATATCAGGCTTAGGCTTTCTCTTTCTAACCCCATTTAGAGACTGGCGCTAAACAGAAAAAGGTGAGACTAGCTTGATATAGTGTTGCCTACTAAAAAGACGACATGTCCTTATCTATGTCCTGGATGTACGTTTGGTGTTTTGACTTCTAATTCATCCTTATGATTTTGAAATATATTTTTGTAAACCCTACAGTATCTTATCTAGCCCTATACTTACCACTATTAGGATAAAAGACCAAAAATCACAGTTCCACCCTTTGCGAAACAGGAAGGAGATCAAATAGATGAAGAGAACAATAGACATTCCATAGCCAAAAATAGTCATAACCTATAAAGAAAGAGCTTTCATTAGAGAAAAGGAGTGGCGTAAAGAACCAGAAATCCATGCGCATCAATGTGGTTCAGTTTAAATATACATACGTTAAGACCAGAGCATTCAGAAATTACTGCAATTACTGCTGAGTACAAAGGACTATAGTCCTTTCACTCCGTAGTGAATCAGTGACCACCAGAATTATATTTACCAGCAAAAAAAGGCTGCTGCCGCTCCCAGAAATCTTGCTACTCATTGCAAACTGAAGCCCAAACATTGAGAAGAGAAGAAGCCAGCTCAGAGGGATGTCTACCAGTGCCTGGCCACACCAGTATGCTGAGGGCAAGAGCCCGGAAACCCGCAACTGGGAGCGAGCTCCTGTCTAGGGATGCACACAAAAAAGGGCAGCTTAGTTCAGGCCCCTGGTTGGCCTGTAACATCCTTGGGAACAACTCCATGAAATATGAAGAGAAATATGAAACATTAATGCCTCCCCCAAACCATCTCACTGGTCCACCTCTCCTCCAACCCTGAGGCAGCCTCACACCTGGAAGCTAGGAAGTTTCCAGGAAACTTGGGAGCTTCAAACCAGGAAACACCAGGAAATGGAGAGCATTCACAGTCTCCATGCCCACCATGCACATTGGATAGGCAAGGAAAAACTGAACAAACAAAAAAATACCTACCAAAGCAAGAAAACACAGGTAAGAGACTGCCATAATGACACCTATGTTTCGGACACTACTTTGTCGCTCCGTTTATCTGTAACACTCCTACATACACTCGCATTGTTTATTGTCCTAACTATGCCTCCAGGTTTGTTTTCTCTGGAGTGACCTGTCTGCTTTTATCTTACTGAGGTTAAATTCCAATCCTTTTAGTATTTTGTTAATCTCTGCTGAATGCAAAGCTGCTTATGTCCACCTAAGGAAAAATACCTCAAACAGCATGTCACATTCATGTGACACCTAGTGACAATACAGTTGTAATCCCTTCTTCCCACCCCAAAATCTGCTCCAATTCAAGGATTACCTTGTAATCCTGGAGGTAGCCCATTGCAAAGTGAGCAGGAAAACCAGGGAATAAAATCAGCATATAAATGAGGTAAAAAGAAACAAAATAATCCCAGAATCGTGGATTATCTACCTGAAAATAGAAGAACAAACCATTTGTAGAAAACAGCCACATCATAACAAATAGATACCACAGTTAATCTTACTGCGTTTTCATGATTTAAGATATAGTACTTGCACAAAATGGGATTTGATGCTGAGCCATCAAATGATGCTGAGTACTGGGGTGATGGAAGTTTTCCCCTTAAAAGACTGAACACAACCCTACAAAGCGCTTGCCACTTGTGAAGAGAGATGGGTAGTGTAGGTCCTACTCCCACCCTGGACTGTGATAAACTACACCTATGGATCAATGTGCCACAGCTTGATGAACACGATGTGATGCAGAGAACAAAGGACCTCCTTCTCAGCTCTGGAGAAACCTCACAGCCTTCCTCTCTGTTTGACAGCTCTCAAGACCCACAAGGAAAAAATTAGCATCCCCTAGACATTCTTGCTCACTTCCCTCCCCCTCCAGAGAGGCTGCTGGTAGTCCCAGGGACTGTCCAAAATCAGATGTGGTGTTGGTGCTGGCAGATTTCTGTCGGGGAAGGAGGAGGCCTGTGAAAGTGGTAAAGAACTTTCAAGACAGAAGGTTATGGGGAATTATCTCATTTTTCAACTAAAGATTAGTCTACACAGCCTTTTACTGATGGACATGAACTCACAACTGTCCATGATGGATTGGTCACATCCTATCAAAGATGCTATTATGCAGCTTCTGGTCCAGAGCTGTTTTGCATCCAGCTATTTGAGAGCACAGGCAGAAGCTGTGTAGTTGTGCAAGGGCCCGTGTTAAATTTATCCTTAGACTCACCCCTGAAATCAACAGTGCTTGTTCCACAGCCACTGCTGATGCAGGTAGATCAATGTGTATGAACAACCTCACATGGCCTCCTACTATCGAAACCTTAAGCAATTTTAAGAATAGTTGTTTGATGCATTCTGGCTATCAGACTCCGACACTTACAGAGAAAAATGGATGATTCCAAATCCGAATATGTGCAGTAGAATTGAAAGTTCTCAGCAAAGCATTGCTTATGATGTTCACAAGCACTGGAAAACAGTTGATGGCCTCCATGTGGCATAATACAGTAAACCTGTAGTTCTTCAAAGAGCAAGAAAACAAGATGAAAACCAAAAGATTTTTTTTACTGCAGGGAAGCAGTAGAAACTGATATGCTAATATGAATTAATTTTGCTTATATCTTGGCTGCTAAATAAATAAATAAATTACCAGGTACTAAAAATCTCTAACTGTATTACAAAAGTAGTAATAAAAAAGTAGTTTGAGGTGGAGGACTGGAGAGATGAGGCCTCCCTCTAGCATGCAGTCTAATAGTCAAAACACTTCCAAATCTTTGTGCTCATGTCTTATTCAATAGGGTCATCTCACAGGTTCAACAGAATTGATTGCAGCATCTTGCTTATTAAATTATTGGGAAGAAACTGGAGGAGGAGAAGAAAAATCCTTACCTGGCCTTCTCGAGACACTGTTATAGCCCCGTTATGTTTTAGCTCCTCTGTGATATTTTCCACACTTCTTATTTCCACTGTTAGATCTTGACTCTCTAGAGTGTGGATAAAGTCTTCAATGCCTGATCCTAGCATGAAAGCCAAAAGCAGAAGATTCATAATATTGTACTATTAAATATTAAATGAGGCTGCCTTTTTTTTTTTTTTTTTGAAACCATGATGATCCAACAAAAACAGATGAAATCTAATGACTACAGAAGTCAGACAGCACCTACGAGGTAGGTCATTTCATTTCTGTATAGCATTTAGATTTTAGTCTCAGTAATTGAAATTTTGCATTGTCATTTTTTTGCTGTCCTCCTTGACCTGCAAAATACTGTTTCCTTTCTGATGGTCTAGTGAAGCAACAGTGTCATGCTCCGGCAAAATAACATATAACATGCACACATAGGAATGCCAACCATAAAACACTGGAAGTAGACCATTCATTTGACCCAGCATTAGTTGGCCTTTGTTGGAGTATGGTGCTAGCTTTCAGGATCCCACAGTTCAGAAAAACAGAAATTTTGGATAGAGATCTTTATTTGTGGCATGGAGTTAACTGGGGAACATCTTGTGCCCCCTTTAATCCTATTTGCTAGGATATCCCTTTTCAAATCAGGGTCTCCTCAGCTGCTAAAGCAACTGGAGGCTTCAGTTACAACCCCTTTAGAATGATAATTTCTGTGCTCTTCTGTCACTGAAACTTTCATCACTTGTTGCATTCTCTTCCTCCTACACTTTCACTTATTTTTCTTGCAAAAGTAAAAAAAAAAAAAAAAAACAAAAACCCAAAATAGAAAATAATGCTAATCAGCCTATTTGTTCCACACACCTGTTTTATTGAGGATGAGCAGGGTGGTAGTCTCCAAGTGAGCCTTCTTGCCAAGTGGAAGAAAATACTGTGCAGATGACAGCTCCCAGGCACTTACACTCTGCCATGCAGCAACCATGGCCATTTGTAAAACCACAGGAAGCAGAAAAACCACATAGAGTAGCAAACTACAATGAGAAAGAGATGAATAAACCTTTTGAAAACATATTCTGCAGATTGCATTTATGTATCAGAAATAATATGTTTAGCTTATCCAACACCTTTGCTATTAAAAATATTTTAGCATATTTTAGTTATAAAACCTTAATCATTTACAAGAGCCCTCAAAATTCAGCAGTTAGAGGGCCTCAGATTTAAGGAAGTCAAATTTTTAGAGTCATGAAATCCCCTTCAGACTTGCCCAAGACATAAGTTTTTCATAAGTCAGTATTTCCCCTTTTCTCATGCCCTGCCAGGAAATGATGGCTTGGCAAACTGAAGATCAATGAGGCCAAATGAGTTCAGACACTGACAAGATCAGAGAAGTTTTAAAAAAAATACAGAGGAAGTTTGAAAGTAATATTTTTTCCTCCCTTCTTTTTATACTCATTTATTTTAAAATCCCCTCCTCCACCCAAAACAAAACTGTTCCTAAATGACTCTTTTTATCAGAAAGAAAATGAGGTTTCCCTTGCACATATCACTCCATGTAGGAAAGAAAATGCACAAAATAATCCAGGTATCAAAACTGTTAAAAATCAAGTCATGGCTGCAAAGTCAGTGATGGGAAAGGCGTTGGTGTCTGAGAGAGATTTTATATTACTGGCACTGGAAAGGAAGAAATCTTCCTATCCTCTGAGTTTAGTGCATCACAGAGATCGTTCACAGGAACGATCTGATTTCAATTACTCCAAATGTTCATTGAAACGGGGACGTGAAACCTGCCCCGCTTGCAGCGACTGCTGTTCACATCATGCTCTGAGACTTCAGAGCTGAACGAGAGAAGCGCTTTGGTACTTACATTGACCCGAGGTTTTTCAATGAACCCTTAAGCTTTAAGAGATGAACTCGTGCCATGGCACAGACCTGCTGCCTCCAGAGAGCCATGTCACTCACAGTTGCCTCTACAACATCCGAGAGCAGCAGGGCACCCTGCTCCAGCTCATCCGGGGACCTTGTTCCTGCATCTGCCCACTCCTCACCAGAAGCATGGTCATCTACAGAGAGTTTTCAATGTGCACAGTTACATTTGAAATCAGCTTTTACATTGTAATGTGTGAAAAGAAATAGAGTGCCCTAAATAGTGAACTATTTGTAGCATGGTAAATGTTACTGTAAAGTAGTCCCTTTTCTGAGAAGTGTTTATTTCAGAGCAGTGATTGTACCTTCTTGATCAACTGTGGTTTCTTCCTCCAGTTTCAGGAAGACATCTTCCAGGGTTGTCATGTTAACTCCATAATTGATAATTCCCTGGTCAGAGCAACTGTCGAGACCACTGAACAGATCTGTGAGACAGCAATAACGCAAGTGCCTTCAAGGTGTTCAAACCCAAGCACAGATCTCTAGAGCAGACTCCAATGTGCCTGAAGTTGACCTGACTAAACCATCTCCCGCTCACAGGGAAAATGATAAAGCAATGAACTGACAGAATGCAAAGGTTAGGAAGGAACAGGAAACTGCCATATTCATAATTCATTGAAGATTTTTTTCATTTAGCAACAGTTTCAGACTACGTGTTACTGTATTCAAATAACAACCATAGCCTAAGCTCAGAGGCTACTGAGCTTCCTCATCAAGGTTCACCATTACAAACAGAAGATGAGTGTAATCTTAAACGTTCAGAAGTTAAAATTTTGGGAGAGGCCAGAGGGGGGAATAAAATGCAACAGTTCTAAAAAGTTCTTATTCTACTCCCACAGAACTTCTCCCTCTCCATTGCTCTCTCCCTACATTTCCACCTTTTTTCATAGCAATTCTCAATTATTTCAGTATACGTTACCTGGGAATTTGTTCACATTTTCCAATGGCAGTTTATATCTCAGCTCATATTGACTGTGTCCTGAGAATATGGCATTTGGGATGTACTGTTTAACCAGAGCTGTCACGTTCTCTAAGTCACAAGACTCACTGACATGGATCCTGTTCAGTTTAAAAAAGCAGAGGGTTAATTTGGAATAAAAATGCTGTATTTGCTAGGATCTGTTATATCCAAAGCTCAGCTTACTTCGTTCACCCCTTACTCTAGGGTAAAATACTGCTACCGGTTGCTAGGGCTAATATAGATACCTTAAATGATAGCCAATCCCCCATTTTTTCTTCAAGAACAGAGAAGAACCAACACACTTTAGCCTCCCATGTGAGATAAAAGCCTTGCGATCTAAAGAAACAAAAAGTCAAAAAGTTTATACTGTAGAGCAGAGGTTCTAAACACCTTTTTGCAGCTGAGCCTTGTTTGAGATGATCGATATGTTGTGCACTTTTATGGGGCCGGTTCCCTTTCCCCCAGCCCACTATTATGGCCTTTTTGGCTTCTGCCACCCATGCAATGGATGGTCAGTAAATACAGAAACATCCATCTCCTGGCATGTCATCCTCAAACTCAGTTCCAGCTTGAGCACATGTCTGCTGGAGCTCACTCATGTGAGCTGAGAGCCTTACTGGGGAAACACATGAGTAGCAAGTATCTTAGAGAGGTTATTTCACGCAACATGATTAAGGGAGAACAGGTTTACGATGAACTTGGATATAATGGGTGTCACCAGGGAAGCATAACAAATGCCCTGCATTGCTAAGGAGACTATTTTATTTCCCCAGCAAGGCCTTAGCCTTGCTATCCTGCTGTCCTTGTTGACCCGGTGTTTCTGTTAAAGTCGGAGATAGCAACTGCCTAGTGCTATCAGTGCCAGTGGAAACACCTCTCATGCATTTAACAGGACCGAGATTTCATCCCAGCTAGTTTGGCCTGGGGAAGGACTTTGTGCTCAAGGCATGCTCTGAAGAGAAGCTCCTGGTCGAGTCCATGCTCACCTGCAAGGATATCGGCCTCGTCCATGAACTGGGTGCTGAACAGAATCACTCGCTCACTTCTGTTTTCCTTGAGGAGGCTCCACACCTGATGCCTGGAAAGGGGATCCAATCCAGCCGTCGGCTCATCCAGTAACAAAACCTACAAGAGGAAAGAAATTCTCATTTGAAAGCAGACATTCCTCCTTGCCAGGAGTTACTGCATGTCTTGTGGGTTTTGGCATTCTCCTGAAAACCTCAGGTCCTGAAGTCAAGAATGGCCATCTTTTATGCAAAAGCAACCATTCTGGGACCTGTACAGTGATCCGGGAAGTATCTATATTAAAAGTAGACCAGCAAAATCAGATTTATGAATTTACTTTCTTTGAGGTATAATCATAAGAACTTTAAAAGGTAATAAAATCAGAGTGAGCTTGTAGCTAAGTGTATAACATTTCAATTAGGTTGGACTCAGCCTTTCAAATATTACACAGCTGTGTCTGCTGCTTTACCTGGGGGTTTCCAAGCATGGCTATTCCAATGGATAACTTTCGTTTTTGTCCACCACTCAGCTTCTCAGCTTGAGTGTCTTGAATGTTGCTGATATCCAGCAATTCCAAAATATTTTGTACCTAGAAAAGTACAAGAAAGTCCATTTCAAGCACTAGTATTCCTCTGGTCATTTTTTAGCCATGAAGGAAATCTGATTGCACCTGAAGGTGAAATTTCTACGTGTGCTTACAGAGGCAAGCTCCTACCCACTGACCCCGCTGCTGGCAAGAGCGGTCGCAACAGGGCCTAGTACATTCCCCTCATCTCCTTGGGATGAGCAGAGTCATCACCTTAGTTGTACCGAGCCACTAAACTGGCCCACCTCAGTGCGCAATCTGATTAAAGCTGGATACTTGCTTTTATTTTTGGAAGAAACTGTCCACTAGACCTTTCACATTTCCCAGTGCAAGACAAGCCTTTGCTGAAACGTGGGATTTGCCTACAGTCCAACACTTTCACCAGAGTCCCACGCAGTGACGCTTTTCAGGGGAACGTGCACACTCACCTCATGCTCTACCTCTTTGGACTTGATGCCCTTGATTTCAGCAAAAGTCTGCAAATTTTCTTTCACTGTTAAAACTTCAAACTGGACATTGAATTGTGGGCAAATGCCAATCATCTCTCTAATTTCTTCCCTGTCTCCTATTTCAGATAGCTTGGAGTTGTATATGCTTGCAGAACCTGTTTACAGGAATAAACACAATGAGGTGGAAAGAACTTTTCTTTATCCATAGAAAGCTTTAAATCAAGCCCACCCCTCCACCATTTCACCTCTCGACACCTACCTTCAGAAGGTAAGGTAAGTCCGCTGAGCACATTTAACAGTGTCGTCTTTCCAGCCCCACTGTGGCCAAGCAAGGCAGTGATCTGGCCCTCATAAATATTTAAAAATAAACCTAGAATAAAAACATTAGGTTTGGGAAAAAAATGAACTTTTACTTGCTTCTGCTCATTGTCCCAGGCACCAGCAAGACAAGGAAAGAAATATAAAACTAAGTAGAAATGAAAATGCATTAAGTAAACTGAGGGGTAAAGTTGTGCAAATCTGGAGCTAAATTCGTAAGTTGCTCTGTATTTAGCAAAGACGACAAATAAAACAACTGAAAAATCCTTTCTTCTTCTCCATACTCTCAATAAAAAAGTCAATCACTAAAAACTGAACAGAATAACAATTACATCATCTAATATTTTAGAAGAATTTTCAAACAATACAATTATTGCTGTATAACTGAAACGTTTGCACAACTATTTCTGTTCATCTTTAACAGGAATCAGTATCACAGCTTTCATACCTCTTAAGGCTTCTGTTTTCTTATCTTTCTGTTTATAAACTTTTTTAATATTGTTGAGTCTAAAAGGAAAGTAAGAAGAATATTATTTCAGGATTCTCACTATTACATTTCCCTGGTACCCCTTTATACATTTTTATGGATCTTAATTCCCAGTACCTTATGTCTTTTGGGGTCATTCCTGTCATTTTAAATATACATTGAGATTCAGTAGGGTTTTTGCGCGAACACAGACGTGTACACAAATAGGAATATCAATATGTGGCATGCAATAACAGACCGTCAAGCCTTTCATGGACAAGGTCGAGTCCATTGCAACAGATACCCCTCTTGCTGCCCTCTGGCTTCTCCCTCGTCACTAATGAACCTTAAACAAAGTCCACAGCAACAATAAAAAACAGCAAACGGTTTATCTGAATTTCCCCACTCGTGACTGGTCTGAATTACCTGTTTTTCTCATCTGCATTTTAACTCTAATTTTTCCTCCATGAAATACTTTGCAGAAATGTCATTAACATGAAAACTACCTGGATAAAGTAAAACAGAACTAGTGGCAGAAGCAGGGGTGGTGTTAGTGGGAGCGTTGGACCGAACTCAAACAGGGCAAATAGCAGCTCCTCTCTCAACCTGATGGCCTCCTTCCCCCTGAATTCGGGGGGCACTGGCTCTACGTCATCACTGAGCAGCTCCTCAGGGCTCGCGGCAGCCTGGGGCCTCTCTCCGGTGGAGCCTCTCCTGCTCTTCATCCAGTACGAGGGCTTCAGGCAGAAAAAAGGGGGATCGGGGATGCCGTATTTGCCTAATAGGAAAAAAAAGAAAATGACCTATGATCAGTCAAAAGCACAAGCAAAGCATCATTCTGGATCAAATGCTTAGGACGGTCTGGAAAATGAAAATAAAAAGCTTGGCTGCCTCAAAATTGTTACTTTGTATTGCTAAAAAGAAAGTTTGGGGAGTCTTCATTAGTATGCATAGATCTGGGCAAAGAAGGGCAGGTTCAGGGCTATTTCTAATGTATTCTGTCTTTCATTTAATGAATTAAAATATTATCCAATACATCATAACACTATTTTTTCACAAATAATTCTACAGCAACATAATTAAAAAGAAAAAAAAACAACATTGAACACTTTGCTGCCTTTGATTTGTGAATCACCAGTCCAGGCCAGGAGTAGGAAAGTCACTCAGCAATAAGATACATTTTTTAGAAACCAAAGCCTATACTGGTTGACACAAACAGTGGAGCATCCTCTCATCTCCCTGAAGAGCTATTACACACAATTAGTATAAATCCAAAGTACACAAGCAAAATGTATAGTTGTAAGTATACGTCATACTTACCAGGCAGAACTTTATCAAAGTAGAGAGCTAACAGCAGATACAAGACAGAGTCAAAGATCAGCATAACGTAAGTTGAAAGTAAAAAGTATGACTCCTCCATAAGGTTAGAAAAATAGAAACCTATTCCATATTTTTCTAAATGGAAAATCTGAAATAAAGGACAAGTAGAAGAGTTTTCAGGCTGGAAAGCCATGAGCTTATCATCAAGCTATGGATGCAATCGACTTTTAAACCCCAAAATCTTTCAAAAGTGCAACACTGACTGCCCCCCTTTTTTTTTACTTTTAGTGAGAAAGGGGAACAGATTTACTCCAATCAGAGATCCTATGTTTCCATTTAGATTTTTCCAGAATAATCCAGAAACAGAAGAAAAAAATCAGAATTTTATAGAAATATGATATTGGATATAGGAGATACGATACTGGCACATTTACAGAATTGTATTTGTCATCGAATACAAAAACGTTATAATTGTACACAATGATTGATCAAATCGTACGGCAAACTGGTAGTAATTTTGCCATTATCTGTGGCAAAATGCACTCTGCCTTCACCCCAAGAGGACCCAACTATTGAGAAAGTTCGATTAGGGAGATAACGCACCCTACCTTTGCGATTCCAGCATTAAATGCAAAAGGACAAAAGAGATCGAGAAACCACTTGACAGGTTTGGGAATATTTTCTACCAGTACTGCGAGGCTTAAACATCCAAAGACAAAGATGAAGAGGAACCCCATGGAGCCGGCGAGCTTAAAACTCCTTAAGAGGGAGCAGAGCAGGAAAACAAAGTGGACCTGCAAGAAATGGGAGTTTTTCATTGGCAAGGTGAGCTTCCGATGCTACCAACCCAACCCGAGACATGGGACACGGCAGGCGCGCGTCGAGGGCACGCACCAGAATCACTGTGCTGAAGGGGCTGACGTACCTCTAAGACGTATCAGCACCTACATACAGGGCCATTTCAACAGCTGAAGGGGAGTAAATATCCTCAACTAGTAGCATTTCTACTTGCCAGGCAAACGGATCTCTGGTGAGCTAAGTCTATGCAATAAAATATATCTCAGTGGGTAGATCTAAGGTTTCGCTTGTAGTCAGTCTACTGCCTGTCAGATCCTCAGGCTTAATTCAAACCACTGCCGATTACGAGATACAACTGACTCAGAGAATCCACTCATCTATTTTTATCGGCAAGACCAGGAAAAAATATAGTTATGAGCGAATGTGCAAGTGGCTCTGGAGTAATGTTTAGGCTAATCAAAATACTAATAAATTACACGGTGAGAAAATTTGGCTTTAAAACTCCAACTTACACATGCTAGGCCATACAGGAAAAACAGCAGTACGATTGCAGGGAAGCTGCTAAGGTAGAAAGCATCCTGCACAGTGACGGCTGTCAGCAGGCAGGACATGACCAGCACATAGACAGCATACAACAAACTCCAGGAGAGCCTGAAGATGGAGAGACGGTATTATAACCTTGTTTGTTTAAAAATTGTTTATGGAGCTTCATCTGCATGGGAGAACCGTTTCAAATTATAGTATTTCCCGAGGTGAAGTATTTCCCATTCACATGCTACATACACCAGTCAGCACGACCCACTCCAGGTGAAAACGCCCAGAGAGGAAGAACACCTCGCACTCCCTTCCTCATCCCTTATGGTTTGTCCTTTCTGCTGGAATGGACTTACAAACTCACTGAACTTGTGAACTCATTGTGCAAGTACCCAAGGGTACATTGATTTTTAGTAAATAGGCACTTCAGTTATCTCGCTTTTGCTACTGAGGAACTCACCAAAATGCAATATCTTGTAATCCCATCACCTTCATCAGTACTTTGAGCTTCTTCTTTTCTCTTACAATATTCATTGATAAAAAATGCATGAATGAAGAGAAACACATCACTATAGTAATCATGAAATAACTGTACTCCAAAGTAATTGAGGAGATGACGCTCCGGGATCTCATACGGACACCGGCAATGGATTTCATTTCTTCCCACACGGAATGATTTACCACCCCCTAAAGGAATTCAAGGTAGAAATCTTAGTGTTTAATTTATTTTATATTGCAAGATGTAGCTATATAATGAACCTTCTGATTCACCAGCCCCCAGAATTATTTCTAATGCAGGTCTACACAGAGCATAAACAAGCACAGCAATAAGCCATATGGGAAGTGCTTGTTTGACTCGCTCAGCTGTCTGCGTCTCAACTAGTCTCCCTTGTAGTCTGTTGAGAGAAATAAATCCTTCACCTCATCCCGTGATAAATGTCCAAATGCACAAATGACTCACACTGCCCAAGATCCTGTTTCTCTCCGTGAGTATGAAAACAGTCTAGGTGGCTGGATAGCTAGACAGAACAACCCCATCCAGACATATTTTTGAGGTACAATTTGGAAAGAAAAGGCAAGAAATGACAGACGGGCCTATTCTAAAAAAAAAAAAAAAAAAAAAAAAAAAAAAAAAAAAAATCCAGGAGACATTCATACCACCCCTGCTGAAACTGCCGTTTTCTTGGAATCTGGGATATTCTGTAAATCAAATAGTAGTATTGCATTTGGTTCACAGCCTTTAAGAGTAATTGTAATTTTGAAGAGAAACAATAGTAAACACAAATCTTCAAAGTAAAACTGAAAGCATGTCTTTTTTTTGCAGGGAACTTCGAGGTGAAGGAACTTCTGATTCTATCCAAGTTCTTGCTGCCATTGCCAATAATATTCCCAAAGCCTCTCAGGCATTGGAATAATTTCAGATATTTGTTCTTCTGTAGAATTTTCTGACACACTAATCCCTTGCTATTGTCACAGAACAATTTGTCTTTTCTAGACCAAGTATAAAAAAAGGAAAACCACTTCAGTTCCTAAATTTGGGTTACCTCTATAATAGCAGCATCAATACTGGACTGCAGGGACAGGAAACCTTTGTACCAATACCTTGGGCTGTGACAGTACTGTGATGAGAAATTATAACAGGTATCTGCAAGGACGAAAGGTTGAAGGTTGACATATATGGATTACTCCAACACAGCTACACTTGCCCATGCCAGGCAATCATATGCCCATAAATATACATTTTGAATTACCTATGTATCCAAAGTTCTCATTTGGAATAATCACATTCCCAGCAGGAAACCTGAGGTGATAGGAGAAGTTGTCTTTAAATACAACTCCTATAATTTTGTTATTTGAAATCCATGCTTTCTCCAGGGCGCTCTCACTTTCCAGTGCCTCTAATTTTATACCTGTCGTTTGTAAGAAAAACATTGCAATGAGTTTCTGCAGTTCTGAAAACGTGAGCATGGACGTTGGGTATATATTCTGCTTTTATTAGCTTTGCAACTCCCCCCCTTACAGTTCTCACTGGATGAGGCACATTCGCTGTACCTTTAGGTAATTCACACTTAACCAGTTGAGAAAAAGGATTTCTCAGAATAACGAACCAATGTGTCTTAATGGTATTATTCTATATAGCAAGTATCTTGTAAGGCAGAGCTGCTTTTCTTGGAAGTGTAAGCTGAGCTCACTAGTCACGTAAATACTACTAAATACCAGAAGAAATATTTGTGAAAACGGGAGATTTGGGATGAATTTTCTCTATTGACTGAAGATACTTAAACCCAATGAAAACACACCACATGTACAATAGGTTAAACAAATCTAAATATTTAAAAGATGAAACATACCTAACATTACAGAGTCCAAGGCCACCTTATTCATTATCTGCCTTGTGGTCACCGTTACGGGCGTATAAGCAACAGTAACCCCGGTAGCATCATAGGCAGGATCGTCGAGTTGTCCGAGATAGGTGTAAGGCACCTCCGGATGACGGATATCCATGGTGAACACACTAACTATGAATATCAGAAGCAGAAAGAGCAGAGACAGCATCCACTCCTAGGTTAGGGGAAAGATGGAGAAGGGAGGTGGATTAACCTTCTTAGAGCTGGATTAACTAAGAACGTCTTTGCACCACACACGTCACTTCAGTGAATTACTCTGCCCAAAGAGCCCACCAGAGCTTTCACACAGTACATAAATGACATAAATGCAGTTTGTTAAAAAAAAAAAAAAAAAAAAAAAAAAAAATCAAAGTCTCACAAAGTCTTCATTACCGGCTAGGGTTTTTCACATATACATTTTTAACTTTGCAGGAAGAAATTGGGGTTTAGAGAAAGGCAGGGATACGATGCTCTTCAATATTTAGCTTTTCACTGTTCTGTTATCAATTTTTTAATTTACCTGAAAGCTCTGCATTTTCATCCTCCATTTGATAAGCACATTCTTCCACAAGAGAATTTTTGTTTGCTGGAATATGCTCATATTTCTCTGAAGTCTCTTCATCTCTGAATCTACAATTCTTTTAATTACTTTCAAATAAAAAAAGAACAGCAGTGATTTTTATTTGCACAATCTTTTCATTTATGCCAGTGTATGGTAATATTTTTTTAAAGTTATTTTATTGCAAGAGAGAGAACCGAAGCAACTTAGATCGCGCTGCATGGATCGATGCTCCAGCCCCGTGCGTCAAGCACACGGCCAGCTCCACAGCACAGGTTTCAGCAGCAAGGGACCACTGTACCTGGAAAGACTTGCACCGTCCTCAGCGTACTCCTAATCCTTGCAGCTCAGCATTGAGGCAATGATTACAACCAATATTTCATGCTTCAAGGTTTCTGCATGGAGGGGGTAAGGATACTCCTGCTAAATTGGCTTCCAGGGACTGTTCTGCCTTCTTCTGATGCATCGCGGGTGTGGTATCCGGTGCTTAGCTGGTGCACTTCCCACTGTGGCACGTCTGCAGCGCGCGCTGTACTTTGCCTCCTGAAACGCGGTGCAAAGACCCCACAGACTGGTCTGTTCTTGTACAGGCATTGACACCACCCCTGCTTTCTGCCTACGATACACTATTTATTTTGGAGAGCTGAAATATATACCGACTCAAATCTTTAAACTGGGGGAAGACAGTTATGAAACGCAACAGGAAGATCAGGCTGCATGATCTCATTGGCTTGGGCAGCCTTAATGTCCAAGAAATGACAACTTCATCATTTAAAATCACCAAAAGCTTTTTGCATGTAATTCTAATCTGCTGTAGGCTTCACACCAAGAAGTGTTGAGCAACTCCTGGATGTGGTACAGGCTGAGCTCATCCTGAAATCGGTGTCAACTGAAGGCAACTTGGAGTTATGAAAGAACAAACCCTTGGACATGCGCTCAGAGAACTGTCACCGTCAGGGATATTCGTGGGAGGAGAGAGAAACCAACAGCTGCCAGCGTGCCCTGGTGTATTACTCCAAAAGACTTGGCAGCATCCTAAAACATTTCTGGCTGAAGAAAAACAATGATTTCTTGCCTGGATAATCATTAATGGTGGTAGTGGAAGCTTAAAAAACTGGGTTTGAACCACTTTGGCAGATGAGATATGCTCATGTGAGCTGTTAGTAAAATAATCGTGAGTAATTTGACAGAATAAAAGGACTTAATACCCAAACGTGAAGGGGCTATGTTCATAGCCAAAATACTCTTCTATAATATATGTAGCTAAAAAACACTTTCAAACAAAATGGTTTCCTGATCTTTTGTTAAAAACTGAGGTAGAAATATCGGAGTATTTGTATACCCAACCCTTCGTACCATATAAAAGGAAGATGCGTGTTCTCCTATTCCCTTTGGGAAAACATTGTCTCCCATGCTGACTGGCATGTTGGAGTTTATCTGCTTCCGAATACTTACAGTCACATTTTCCCTCTCCCTTACTTTTCTCCACTCTACTCCTAACCCTATCAATAGCTGCATTTTATCACAAATGGAGGGTGCAAAGGAGAGAAAAACAAGACCAAGAATGCACACGCAGGTCTCTTGGGCGAGGAAACGCATCGCAAGCGTTTGCTGCAAAGTTTCTTATTGCCGTCGCTCCGAGAGGCGGAGGTCTGTCTCCTGGCCAGCCCGCGGGGATCTGCTGCTGTGTTTGAGGGACTACGGGGAGATGATGCAGCAGTGAGTTACGGGGAAGGAGAGGGCTCAAAGACATCAGGTGGAAGCAGATGCAAGTTTGCTCGGCGCGTAGGAAAAAACATGCTCAAATACATTGGATTACTTAAAATACTGGAACAAGCTGAGCTTTACTACATCCTCTTAAAGCCAAAGATGCAGAAATACATGTTCTGTCATAAACTGAAGCCTATTTATGCATTATTTTGTATCAAACTAAGGTTAAAAAGACTCTACCAGCTTTAAACAGTCAATAACCTTAATCTCAAGTTTAGCCTTTAAGCCTTTTAGAATGAAAGGCTCCAGGCGACCTACCTATGCGCTCATATTCTCAAACAACAGTATTTATGGCGTTATTAATTACCAGATGCTTTCATCTCTTTTAAATAATTCTTTAACCCTTAAAAAAAAAAAAACAACCAAACAACAAACCCAGAAATTTTACCTCAACGGGAAGGTTTGAGAAGTATCCCAAGCCCGTAGTTGTGACGTTCCCGTGAAACGCACACTTTTCAGCTCCCCCGCGACGGGCTTGCCGGTCGCTGCAGCGCGTTGCAGGGCTCCTCCGCTCGGTTTTTCATTCTGGCATTCCTGCCCAGAGGCATTGCTCACGCCAGCGCTTCGCTTTTCACTGCCTTTCCCGCCTTCTCCCCCCACTCTCTCTTCCTCCCTGGCAGATCTTCAGATTTATTTATATTATAGAAAGCAAACAGAGCGTATTGTTGTCGAGTCACTGCAGCAGATTCTCTGAAAAGTTACTCAGAAAATTCTTGAGTCTTGGCCAAGGAAAGAGGGAAAAAAAGAAAAAGACAAAAAAACCTCTTCAACAAACCTTACAAAATCCTTCATCTGGCAAGCTTCCTTATGTTTCTCAGTGCAGCAGCAGAGGTTCCAACGAAAAGCAATATTAGGGCACTGCTCAAGGCGGTGGAGCGAATGTTGACCCTTGCTTATCTCTGCAGGGCCACGGTTTTGTTTGCAGAGAGCTGTTTCAGTGCGATGAGCACCCGCAGGCCAACTCCGGTGACGCACTGCCACCTGGATGGAAACGCTCCCATGCTCTTTGGATTACAGCAGAGCTCACAAACTTTAAAAAAAAGTTTTGCCTGACTAACAGTGCATTTCTAAAGAAAAACCCTCTCCTTGCATCCCTAGACTGGACTCTGGCTCTGGAGCATCCCTGCCCCTTCTCCGTGCATCCCTTATTCCCAGCTGAGCAAGGCGTAAAAACCCAGTGGTGGGAGGGAGCAGGGAGCAGCCTTGCTGGGACAGAGGCTTGCACATGTGGAGGGAGCTGGATCTGCTTCCCTGCATAGAAAAAAAAACAAAATAATAAGGCTTAAATAACATTCAGATGTCTCAACCAGACCAAAGCAGATTTCACAAGACACAGAATCAAGATTTACTCCTGGTACATGCCTCCTAGGTGTAGAAATCCTTCCTCCTCCTGTTCACCCCCTCCTTGCAGAGGAAAAAAAGAAAAAGAAATTTTTGTTTTAACCAGGGAAGTAGACATGTCAGATCTTTTCCAGTGAGTCTCAAGCAAAGACAGTTCCCTCCTCATTATCTTAAAAAAGACACTTGCTTTTGGAGATCCCTACGAAAAGCAGCTCCCTGGGCGCGTGGGGTGGCTTTCCAATTTTCTCCATTGCTGAGCCGCTGCAGCCACCTGCTGGTACCCGCCAGCCCGCTCTGCCTGCGCCTGCACACGCATCCGCCCCTGCACACGCATCCGCCCCTGCGTCCTCTGCCAGCGCTGGCCACGCGTGCTTCCACCCCTGCATTGCTCACACCCGCATCCGCGTGGTCTGGGCAGCTCGCGGCACAGGTCAGGGTCTTGCTGCTGCGCCTCTCTCCAGGGACAACGCTGCCCCAGCCCCGTGCAGGTCCCAGCTCCCAGATCCACCCAGCCCAGCAGGTTGCAGGCGTCGAGGAACAAGGTGCTGGGGCATGCAGGGAAATGCCCAGCTGCCCAGACAGATAGGTTATTAGTTTGCTTTCCATCTGCAAATTTTGTCCTCCTGAGAGGAGCAAAGGGGTGAGGTGGGACCCAGTGGGAGTCTCCTCTGGCTCTGTCTTTCCCCTGCCATAAGAAGCAGGGAGCAGCAGTGCTTTGGCCTCGGTGGTGATAGCACTGCAGCTCCACGTGTAGACCATCTACAGATTCTTGGCACCAAAGTCTTTGAACTCAGCACACAGGAGAAAAAAAAGTAACAGCTTTGCACTCTCGAGGGATGAGGAGCCATCTCCTCACCTCTGGCCCCCAAATTCAGTGTAAACAACAGGAGTGGGCAGAAAAGGTTAGGACCTAACATGCTGTCTCCTCTGCATGTCCCCAGGGGTAGGGGCTGGAGATGGGCCAAGCTGGCCCAACAGCACCTGAAACCCGTTGATAGCTGCTTTGCGGGGACAAAACACAGCCCTGAGCACTTCCACTTGTCCATGAGCACCATGAAGTACCACCCCTAACACGAGCCAGAGGGAAGTTTCTCAGCACTGAGAAGGTTAAAACTCTAGTTTCCGCACACCACGAACGAGTGACCCTTTAAGAGACATCCTCTCCATTCACACGTTATTTCCCCCTCCAATTGCTTCCACGTGCACAGCAGCAGCATCCCTGCTTCTTCTCCACCCAGCAAGCGAGTATGGTCTTTCAGCTTGTTTAGGTGAGGTGACTTGCGAAGTAGAGTTTGCTCTGGTGGAGTTATTCCTCAACAAAACAAATCTCACAAGTCAGTCTGAACAGGAGTACAGATGAACTGCAGATACTAATTTGGCAGAGAATCAAAGTTTTATTTATTAAAATTTATATATATATACATATATATATACATACATATATATATATATATATATAGTGCAGCAGAAAAACCTGCAGAGCTCTATGTGTTGCGACATGGATAACCAAGTCCCAGGGCTGTATCAAATCACACATATTAATAATACTGATAAAATATACTGAAAGATTTTTTTCTGGCTTAAAGGGCTCTAGGATGAAGTGATCTCCAGTCCTGAGCTCCAGTGGATGCTGCATCCTGGTCGTGCTCTTCAGGGTCCTTGATGAGGTCTATAAACACCTGCAATGGACCGCAACAGAAATGATCTAGTTATTTCCAAGGACCTGACAATACCAACACTGATCATACCTTTATTAAAAAAAAAAAAAAAAAAAAAAAAAAAAGAAGAAGAAAATTTAATTTCTAATCTTGACTATACAGTTTTTTTCCTACTAGACTTATGCTATTTCTTTTATTCTACATGAGATACATTTCTCATATGCACAACATTCTCACTTGCCAAGGTTTAAATCAACATTATAAAAGGCTGATCTTTTTTCTAAAGTATCAGTACCTGTTTGTCATTTCTGGGACTTATTTAGAAATCATAATTCCCCTTCAAACTGTACAGTGAGATTTGAATTTAACTGCTTTTCCTGATGCCTTTTCAGCAGTAAAATCTCACTTTCAAGAGTGTCCCTACATATTCATTTATCCACTTAATTGCAGTAACTATTTCTTCTCCAAAAAACCTAATTAAAGCAATAATTTGGCAATATTTTTTCCTGCATTTCAAATTCCACAGCAATAAACTATGCTTTATAAACCAAATGAAACTTTCAGCATAGTAAAAGCACAGTGCATTCCTACTTTCTTAACTCTGAGTATGCACACAGTGGTAAGGGCTTTCCCATTCCACTTTCAACCCTTAAGCCTGGTTAAGTCACATTTTTGGGATATTTGCCTCTGACCCCCAGCCCAGACTCCTAACTAGCATGCTGTGAATCACACCTGAAGTAGCCCAAAGTAGAGGGCGTGGACACACTCTCAAACTCATTCTACACTATGTAACTTTTGCATGCCCTACCTGTTGCAAGGTGCGCAAAGACAAGCTGTACTCCTCAAGCCTGCTATTTTGTTTAGCTGTGGAAGGATGGAGAAGGAATTCTTAAAAAAAAGAAATCCAAATGAGCAATTTGCAAACAATCTTCATACTCACGTGATTGTTTCCTTTTACCTGCTTCTAGCTTGGAGAAAGACTGGGACAGAGGTAGCACATTTTCCACTGGTATCTTGTAGACCAGCAAAGAACTACTACTACAGGGAAGAACAAAAAAAAAAAAAAAAAAAAAAAAAAAAAAAAAAAAAAAGAAAAAGAAGAAGAAGCAGCTCCATCAGTTTGTAACTCAGCACCAAGGTTTAGGAGCCTTCTCACGGCTACTGTATTCTCAGACAGACGACCGAGCAGAGTCGCTAGAGCAGCACAGCGGCTCTGCAGGGTGCGTGGCCGGCTGCCCAGCCCCGCGCCGCCCCGTGGGGCACCGACCTTTCCTGCCGAGTCGCTGCGGGGAAGAGCCGCAGCACCTCGGCGTGGACGTCGCTTTGCCTCACGTCCTTCGTTTTGACTTCCAGGTAGTAACTCCTGCCAAATTTACTTTTCAGATCCTCAATTGAACCGATGTAGCTGTAGAGGAGTGAAGTAGGAAAACAGTGCTCTAACCATCATAAGCAGCAAATAAAGCTATGGCTGGATGTAAGCGGCAGATGTACCGCTCTTCAGTTCTTATTCTTCAGCTATTTACACCACGTTCATTATACACTTGGGGCAAATCAAGCCAAAATGAACATTTTCTATTAGATTAATAAGAGTAAACCAAAAACATTGACTAGGACAGTGCCTGAGCTGGAGGCAACCCAGTGAATGACGCTATCCCAGTGCCCACCGTAGCTGCCCCGACACCAGGATGGCCACCCGGTCGCACGTCGCCATGGCCTTGTCCAGGCAGCGTGTGCTGAGAACTGCTCCCCTCTCTTTGCTTCTCAGTGCGCTCTGAATTGTTCTCCTGGAAACAAAGCGATCACAGTTATTTCTAGGAATCACAGTTATTTCTAGGAACAGCTACAGAAAACTTCCTCTTCTATTTTTCCCCTCAAAACCCAACTGAAATGATAAAATAATAAAAAAATGGATGACCATTTCAAAGACTTCAGTAGCAAAGGAAATCTCCATTAACTAACAAAAGACCAATGTTTTCCTTACTCTGCTCAGAACAACTTCTGTAACATTGAGTTGATATGGAGAAAGAAGTTACTAAATACTTCTTGTGCCTGCTTTAACTAAAAAAAAAATAATTTGAGCAGAGAGTCCGTTTTCCTTGGCCTAGGTGAAGTTATCTTGCTTGAAGATGACATGAGAATGCTAATGTTACATTGCAATTTGTCATGTCAGCATCTCCCTAAATTTTACAGTTTCAGGTAAAGCAGCTGTTGAAAAATAACAGTAAAAACAGAAAAAACCTCAGTAACAACAGAGTAACAACAGTAAATACTAGAGCTGAATGTTCTTTCTTTCCAAAAACTCATTGACCTACTCACAATTTTGTCACAAGCTCTGATGAAAACGGGAGTTTTTTTCTTCTGTACCAAATGTACGGTTTCAGTTGGAGCCTATTATTTTTTTGATGATGCTATCATTATGCTAAAATCTGATGGCTAGTAATGGCTTACTGCCTGCTGAGTAAGGGGTTTAGTACCTAGTACCCCGTGTAAGTAGGAAAAGGGAAAACACGGACATACTCTTCCACTGAAGCAGAAGCTATTTGCTTGTCCAACGGTTACTACAGTACCGAGGGTCAGACCTCTTCTGATACAGTTGTAAATCCATAGTCTATTACGCGTCTCTGTTCTGCTAAGACAGCGCTACTCACCACATACAGTGTTGCTCTTTCAGATCCATGCCTGCTGATGGCTCGTCCCAAAGCATGACTGTTGGGTCACCCAGAACACTCAGCGCGAAACACAGCTGAAACGGGAAGGACACCAAGGTAAGGTCTGTTTTCACCTCGCCTGAGCAACTAGAACGAGGGAGTTGTCCCTGTACGTCTTAATTTCTGTAAATCTTTTAGGAGCGAAACTCTTCATTCAAAAATACAGCAGGAACAGAGATTCAGAAACTGCTCCCAGGTGTTCTTAGTTAACGTTTTAATCTTACAAAGACAGCTTTTCCCAAACATCCAAGTCTGTCAAAGATTTGAGAGTGGTTTTCCATCCTATTTACTGGCAGATGCATGTTACAGGGCCCAAAGAAGTGATTACCTGGTAAATCCAATTTGTGGTTACCATTTATTAAACACAATGGCTTGAGAGTGGGGAAAGAGGAGACTGGGGAATCCTGCCAAACAGGATTCAGAAGATACTGATGAAAATAAATCAAGCTCGAAATGCACTTGCTGTACGCACTTCTGTGTTAGAAGGAACCAGCTTGCAAGAGCTATAATAATGCACATCTGGGTCTCTTGTGGCACAGAAAGCAGTGAATATCTCTGAATGAGGGGGGATAGAGCAAAGCCAGGCTGCCTTCACTCCCCTCTTGACTCTATGGAGCTCTCATTAGCAGAGCGCTATGCATGAACAGGTTATACAAGAGAGAAGTTTCGGCTTTCTTCCAAGAAGAAAATTTCTACCAAGCGAAACAAAACTTCCACAATGTGGAGGACCCCATTCTGCTCTTGATGACACCAATACAGAAGCCAGGTAACTCCATGAACCTCCATGAAGGTTTTTGTACATCACATTTGAGAAAGAGGGAGCAGAGATTTGGTCAATCACGAAACACGAGTCTAACATACCTTTCTAGCTTCTCCCACAGACAGTCTCCTGACTGCTGTTTTTAAACGTTTCTGGAGATCCATGGCCTCTGCTATGCTGTGGAAAGTAGAATAGAAGTATAGAAATATATATCTCCATTTGCCAACAGTGTAGTCAGGGGTACTGAGGAACCCTGGAATCAAAGACCAATGTACTTGTCACCTTGGGTTACTTAGTGATTATATTCCTAGTTCTATTCATAAATTAAGGAATGCTTGCAGAAACTCATGCCACGAACGACAGTAGGACAGGACAGGACAGACAGGAATGACAGTAAGTATGGCTAATCATAGAAAGGGAATTATTAATGTAAAGACCCCAAACTGAAGCAAGATCAGATGCTTTCTGAAGATTCTCTAGATAAACTAGGGTGAAAATCTCCACAGACAAGGGATTCAAATACTATAATGTAGCAGACCTCATCTGAGGTCACATTCCTCCAAGGTAAAGAGGCAAATTCATTGCAGGTACTGTCTTTTATTCACAGCAGCCAGGTTTATTAGTGAAACCATCTTTCCATGTCTCCCCGTCTTTTAGCTCTGGAGAGGTGAAGAGCTGAAAACAGAAATTATTTGGCTTCATACCGACTGATGTTAACAGCTGCATCTTCTTTTCTCATCCCTTTCACAGCAGCGTACGTCTCCAGATGTTCTTGCACCGTGAGATCTGGCCAGAGCGAGTTTTCCTGAGGGCAGTACCCCAGGAGCCCGGGGCTGTCCTGCCCTGGAGAAGAGGCAGCTGCATCACTGCCCTTGATCAGCACCTGCACAAACACATGCCGTTGGGAGCGGTCTAGGTTGTTCTGGCATGAACAACTGACCCTCTTGGAAACTCTAACTCCTGTACTGTAGCATGGAATAATTGTGGACCTCATAAGCACATGGAAAACACAGTTAAGCACTACTGAACTGATCATCTCCATCAGTCATGACACCTGCTTATCTGAATCTAGGAGGGTGTTGCACCAAACCTAGGGTGCTTACTACCACAAAACACAGGCATTGGGTAACAGTACCAATATAAGACTATTACCTCCTAGTAATACTTTTTAAATTTCAAATATGTAGTCCCAATTCTGCAACAGCAATGGTATTTCCCTCCAGCACTTTTCATTAATCATCACACACAGAATTAAATGATCGATTGTTACTGGCCCAACTTGATTCACGTTTGTTTTCAATTTCCTGGCTTTGCAAGGCTTTATAATGACTGTTATTTTCTAAGATGTCAACATTTCTTATAGTGCTTACAAAATTTCAAGACGGGCTTCAAATCCACATTGAAAATTTTGTGTAGCTCAAACTCTTAAGAGTATTATATTAGTTTTAATGAAAACTAGAATGTGCTTTGAAGCCATCAACATTTTCTTTTTATTTCTGTAACTGTTGAAGGTTGTGTATATATAAATTCCCTGACTACAAGGCTGTATTGCCATTCTGCCTTTTCACATCCTTCATTTATCAATATTAAGGTTATCTACCAACTGCTCCAAAGGAATCACTTACCTCCCCAGCAGTCAGCGTTATGTCTCCAGAAATCATACTTATAGTTGTGCTTTTCCCAGCTCCGTTAGGCCCTAACAGACCTAATACTTCTCCTGCAACAAATATGCAGGAATTATTAATGAGACTCCCCCCTCTGTGTATCTAAAACTACAGTAGAATAAAGGGGTATTCATTAACTTATCCCAGAAAATTAAACCCATGAATGCAAGAACCTACGCAAGACACAGTGTGCCTGATGCTTGGTTACACATTAGAAAGTTCTAACAAAAACATGGTCTCCAAACATGACCCTCACATTAGACAGTCATTTACAAGGGTTGCAGCAAAGCACTTGAACCTTTTTTAACGCTGAAAGAGAGATTTTTGACAGCAACTTTCTTTTTTTTCTTTAAAAAGGAGCTGGCTTTCTTGTCTTCATATTCCTTGCGCACACTGTTGACAATGATAACTGGATCCTGCGTAGAGACAAAATGGGAAATAAAAAACCGTCTTGCTATCATATGAGACAGCTCATATGTTCCTGCCATTATGTATGACTCTCTAAAGAGAAAGACACTAAATTCAAAATCCAGGAAACACAACAATAGAAAAACAGAAGAGTAGTAGAATGTGAATAAAAATCCAGTTCTAGTCTTCCCTGCGCTAACTCCCTCTGCTGCTAGGGCCTTGGCGAGCTCCACTGCAAGGTTAACGCGTGGAAATCAAGAGAGCAGTAAACACAGGTGCATAAACTAAGAGAGCAGAGACAGACCAGAACATGGAGCAGGAGAAAGGAAACAACCCGCAACAGTGGTTTTACCTCTTCCTGTGGCAGCGACGCTATCATGCTCCGAACTCTCTCCCTTTCAGCTTGAACTTCTGCAGCTTCCTCTCCCGGATGGTCCCTGTTCTGGCAAGCGACCGGTTTCCCGCGGTGTATCCTACGAGCGGCGGGGGAGAACGGGTGCACACCGTGAATCACTTCCAAGAGTGTTTTACAAATTCATTCCCAAAGTAATGCCAGTACAGTACCCTGCATCATTTATTTGAATTAAGGGAGCTGCTCCTCAGACAGTATTTGTTCAAATATTTATTCGTGGAGGGGAGGAGGGCAAATCATAGTGATACACTTGAGAAAAAGTGTTAGCATTAGCTTTTCTTCAATCAGTATTTACTATTCCCCTGCTCACCACATGCCAACAATCTGCCCAAGGAATAACATATATAACCCAGGTTATTAAAGCTATTTAGGCATCTAACTCCTAATTGATTCACATTTATTAATGTTTGACAATTAAATACTTTTAAAAAATCAGATGATCAGAGAGCACTTAGTGAATAATCCTGGCTTGATAAAGCTTTAGAGAAACTGCCTGTCCTGCTGAGAACAATACTGAGGAATCTGAAAAGAGGTTTGAATGCCTGATTTCAGTTTATAATTATTAATTCAGCCAACTACAGTGAAATGTCCTGAAATCACAACTGTGAATAAAAATAAACAAACAAATAAACATTTATTAATTCTCTCTAGTACACTGTAATAAAATTGACTTTATATTGCAACATACTGAACCAGAATTTGTCCTCAGATACATTTTGGGAAGCTCCCACAAGCTAAATCTAAAACAGCAGCGACCCAAAGGAATACAAAATTCCTCCCTTAGTTCTCAACTGCTCCACCCACCCCAGCAAACTGGTTAAAACTAAAATTTCTGCTTTATTCTCACTTTTCTAAACTTTAAAAAGTAACTTCTGCTGTCAGAAATAAGCAACGAGAGCACTGCCCAGCTCAGAGGGCCTGAGCCCACCGGGGACACCAACGCAGCCTTGGCCCTCGAAGGACACAGACACTTCCCTGCTTGGCACAGACCTGAAGATGGGATCGCTTCTCATAACTGCTCCTCCATATCTCGTCTCCAAACAGCGAAGGAAAAAAGCAAAAATCACACAGTGGACATAAGGCTAAAAAGCAAGAACGAATTAGGTTTGTATGGAGACAAGCAATACTATATTTGATTAATTTTAACTGTAAAGGGATGCTGAGACCTATCTCATTTACTTTAGATACTGAAAAGATCACGTAGGTCTAAATTAAAGCTCGGAGAAAGAAGTTAAATGGAAGCTTCACATACATTTCCATCCCATTGGCAGATCATTTACAAAAGCCTTGACTTAATGCTGCAGTTTTAGCTCAAACGATCGGCACTCCAAAGGACTCTTTTTGAGGTATCTTACAGGATCAGAGACCACATCTTTCTTTTGAAGAAGCAGCATTACACTGTTAGTTCTTTAATAACAACTTTTCACATGTCTGAATGCCTGCCCAAGTTCTGCTTTATACATGAGCTCCATTTAACCCCTCATCATTTTCCATGTATGGTATAGCATTTTATGGGCACATGAGAGACAAACCCTTGACTCCTTGGATCTACCTCCCCTTCATTCCATATTAAACTTTTTACCATGCCATGCTTTATTGATCGGAAGAGACATGTATACCCTGTGCCAAGTGTATCACATTAGAACAAGAATCTTTTACAAAATAACCATCAAATTGCTCCTTACTGCAAAGGCCACTACAAAGATGTTACTCCATATCTCAGGATGACTTATTGCCTACAGGGAAAAAAAAAAAAAAAAAGTTGATTAGAAAAACTCCCTAGTATGGCTCCATTTGTGCAGGATGAAAGTGGACATTCAGCACATAAGAGAGGCCCCACAGTGTGCAACCAGTATGCTTAGTGGCAAAAAGCAGCTGCCTGGGGAAAAGAGTGCAAGGGTGCTCAACTCCGCTACCTCCCATCCTGCCCCACGCGTACTGCACTTTGCAGTGAGGTACCAGAGCTCCTTAGCCGCATTGCTCCAGCCCCGTGCAGTTTAAAATGTCGTTTATATACCACAGAGTAGGATCAAAGTAAGTTTGGGATGTAGGAAGATTTAGGTTTTTTTGCAGTATTAAGGAGGCTTGTTCTGCACCTATCTTTTTGGGTTCATACTACCCCAAAGACCTACAGCTTCTATGGTTACAGCTAAAATTCAGGTGCCCCAAGTTAGCTAAATTAGATTAATCTTTTCCATCAACACTTCTCTCCTGCCAGTGTTTTCGCTTCCTTTGGTCAGTTCTCCCCACCACTCCAGTTCCTTCATCCCCACTCCCTTCCCCTTCTCATGCTAGTCTATCTGCCAAAGTACAAGGTAGATTATAACAGCTTTTTATAATTAAACAAAAAATCCAAATCAAGCAAAACTCTAAAGAACGAACAATTCAAATTTTGGTCACTTCCCTTACTTCTCAGTCCAAATGATTTCTTTGTTGTCTTTTCTCACTCTTTTGTCTCTTGGCCAGTTGGCATTTTGGGACAAGGAATTTTGGAAATGCTGCATTTACATGAGTATAGCACACCTTTCTTTCTAGGTCGTGCCATGAAGCAGCTGTATTTACTTTAGTAGAATATGTTTACTTACAGATACAGAGAAGATGAACCAGCCCAGCAATGGAAACACGGGAATCAAGGCAGAAAAGATCAAAAAGGTTGTTTCTTCTTGGTCATTAAAGAAAAAGAAAATCAAGGTAATCTAAAATAAAGCAGAAAAAATATTTCAAAATTTCACAAGCTGTTGTTAAAAACCAGTTTGTCATTGATTTTGGTTATTCTGGTCAATATCTGTATGCTTGGAGTAAAACCAAATTTGATGTGTAAATCAAATATCACAGAGTGAAGACTCACTTCACTTACCAGAATAAGGATGAAAGACCAAATATAACGATTGCTCCGTCCCTTGCGGAATCTAAATGCAATTAAATAGATGAGTAGAACAAGAGATGCTCCATAACCAATGATGCAAAAAATCTAGAGAAAGAGATCGGTATTAGTGACAAGGAGATGGATGTGAATAAAGTAAAATCTGTCTACAGCTGTTCACTTCAATTAAAATATTGAACGCTTCTAGATCAAAGTACTTTGAATGGCATCTCAGCGTGAGGACAGCTTAGTGATTCCCACCGTACCGAGAAACACCCTGAGACAACAGCTTAGAGGTGTAGTCAGACGTGGTGAGTAAGTGGAGCTGACGAACACAGTGCGCACTGAGATGGCAGATGAACAACAAATGACGACGATGCTGTTGCTGAGGAAACTTGCCGTAAAATAAGAGAGGGGAGTATGCAGCTGACTGTTTTGCAGCAAATAAGGCGTTCAAGCTTACCAAAGAAATAATCACAGTGGCATTCAAGATGTTGGCGTGACAGAACAAAATCAGGATCCCAAACATGAGGCTGATGAGGGCCCAGAAGAGAGAGACGTCCACCAGCGCCTGCCCACACCAGTATGCCGAGGGGACGAGCCCAGCGAGCCGCAGCTGGGTGCGAGCCTTGATCTGCAAAGGGGAAAGGGAAGCACTTCAGCAGAGCTGTATCACGAGGCCTCCAGCTTGGCTGGTGCGGCTCTGGAAACAGCTCAAGGAAACAGAGATGAAAAAATCCATTCCTGCTCACCCTCTTCCTCCAATCACCCTCTTTTCTCCCTCTGCTCCCTCATACAGAATATTGGAACACGTCACCGTGAAAATCTAAATCAAATTAGCTCGAGAAGAGAAAGACTAGTGCTATTTCTGATCACAAACACCCAGGAGATACCGAAGTTACCTGCCAGTGGAAGCTGAATGCCCAGAGGCAGGACTTCAGCATTCAGAGCCCCGAGCTAACTCCAGAGGAAAACAAACAAACAAACAAACAAACAAAAACAACTAAAACCCAAACGACTTTCCAACTCCAAAATTAATTGACAGAAAATTGTTCTGGGCCCCAGGTAATTCTCCGAGATGAAAGCTAATGAGCTTTGACACAATGCTGTGTTCACCTGGCTGTATTTCTTCCAGGTCCCCAGATTAGTAACCCTGGCCAGACTACTCTGTAGAGACACTGTTCATATAGAGGCCTCCAGTACGGAAAGCACTGTGTTGTAGACACGTATGCTGCATCTCCCCAGTGCCTTCAAACAAAACCAACTCCTTTTGTTTTTTCTTCCTAAGATTCTTAAATTACAGAACAAAGCCATGAAATTAAAATCTACCCAGAGACATCACATTTGCATTCATTTCTCCTTGTATAAGATCACTTTCAGTGCATGCTTTTTACCTTGTAATCATCCATGCTGCTCACTGCAAAGTGAGAAGGCAAACCAACAGTCAAAATCAGCATGTAGATGAGACAGATGTAAAAAATTTCACGCACTGTAGCTGGGTTTTGTAGCTGTGGAATAAAAATTCACGTTTCAGAAATTATCAATAATCAACACTTCCCCAGTGAAAAATATAGCTAGCACAATCAATACTCATCACACCGGCATGTGCCACGGGACACACAGGCAAAGTGCTATAGCACAACTAAAGGCACAATGGGACAATAGTATTTATGGTAAATCATTTGTGTTTAAGAACACAAAACAAGGCAATAAACAGAAGCATTTAGCTTCCTAAAATTTTCAGGGAGAAGTACTTTAATTACTGTGAATTTTTGACGATAGAGACCATCCTTTTTGATGCTGATGCTTGCCAAATGGAGGCTAAACCAAGATGGGGCTTAGAAAGCACTAGTGCTATTCTCCTACCTCCTGGCACTGAAACCCTATGGAGCACTTAAAAACAACTAGAGAAAGGAATTCTCTAAGTAACCTATGTAATGACCACCGAGAAATGCCAGTAACTGGCCAGCAGCTGGACTTATACTGCTGACCACAGCCCTTGGAGCTCGCTGGTCCAGCTAGGTTTCCACCCACCTTTCAGTCCACACATCCAGTCCTTACTGCTTCAGTTTGCTAACTATTTCTAATAATTTCCAGCGAGAAAGGTGGGACACTTACATTATTAAAGGGGTTACTCCAGATACGGATACGTGCTGTGGAATTGAAGAGTCTTAAGAAAGTGTTGCTGAGGATATTCATGAGCACTGGATAACAGTTGATGGGCTCTGTACTGCACATGATCGTGTACTGGTAGTGCTGAAGACATAAGATCAAAAGACATTACTTTCATGCCTATGAGATTTGGGAGGAAGAGCTAACTCTAGTGAGGATTTTAGGGAAAAAGAGTGATAAATGCAACCACATTCTTTGAAAGAGTGAGAACACTGAGATCTGAAAGCATACTAAGAGTAATCATTAGCAAAAAGATGGGTAAAGACAACTACTTTTGGAGAGCAGCACAACCTTAATACTCTTCTTTAAAGGCTACTGTAAAAAAAAAAAAAAAAAAAAAAAGCCGACAGTGGAAAGAACACGTTTTCTCCCAGAAATAAAAAGCTTCCAGGGATTAAATGACTCCAGGGAGAGAAGTTTCATTTTTTTCTGGGAGGACGGAGGACATTGAAGAGAAATCTCAGAGGCAGAACAGAGAGCTAGTGCAGCTTGAACCTTCAATCCTGCATGCCATCTGGGAGAGATCCTACGGATGGGCAGAGCTGCCCATGGGCTGCCATGGTGGCTGCCATGCTGCCTGCAGAGCCATAGTTCTGGGCAGGGAAAGTTTTCCCAGTATCCCTATTCCTCTTGCACTGAGGACAGGAGGACTTGATACACTTTGCAGAAGGTCACAGGTGGATTAATGGCAATGAACACCGGTGAAAGTGTCACTCCTCCGAACACTGGGGAGCACCTGCCTCAAGGTCCTGCTATGCCATGTGGACAGAGCTGGAGCCAACATCAGGCATTTATTAACCAAATATAATCTCAGCTTCCCACAAACAGAATTACTGATAACATCTAATATGTCAAATAAGAGTTTTCCCCTTTTCTGATCTTTGCATTTTACTGTGCCTCGTTTAAACACATTTCAGAGAATCCTGTTGACGTAGAGAATGAAGGAAGAAAAACTATCACTCACCTTTCCTTCCAGGGATATTTTTATAGCTCCATTATACAATGGCATACTTGTGATGTTTTCCTCAATAGCTATTTCCGGCACTATGTTTTGAATCTTCAAAGCATGAATGAAATCCTCAATTTCTGATCCTGAAATCAAGCCAAGAGCAGAAATTAGAATAATTGGAAGGTTTTCATATACACCATTTCTTACAGACAACTTCCTACTCATAAAACAAAGGAGAAGGATGTTAAAAAACATATCATACAGAATATGAGCAAAGTGATATTTATTATCTTTTCAATTTTTATTGAACTGATTAAACACAGTAAATGTTTGAGTAGTTAATTTCATTACTGTTTGTGTAGTTAATTTCATTACCTTACTTTAAAATCAGTCTTTTAAATTTGGGGTTTTCAGTTATCATATTATAATTAGATTTGCTTTTGTTCAAAAGAAAACACCTCCCAAAGCCACAAAGGTATGAAGAAACACACAGAAAAATCAACATCACATATTCTTCTTTCACCTGTGTCATTGAAGATGAGAAGATTTGTTGACTTAATATGAGTTCTCTCTTCAGTGGGAAGAAAATACAAACCAGCAGTCAGTTCCCAGTTATTGAAGCTGTCAAACAGCTGAATTCCAATAACAATGATAATCATAGGAAAGATAAATACTCCAAAGAATAGCAATCTAGATGAAAAAACAGACCAAAAATGGGTCCAGAAGCATTCTACCTTTCACATATGACAGTTATGCGATATATGCAGAGAAAAGCAATAGGAGATTCAAGAAAGGAAAACTTCAATAATTCAGAGTCCTACCAAGAGGTTCTAAATGCCCTTATTATTGTATTTTTAAAAAACAATTTCCAGCTAATTCTTAGTTCCCAAATAATCTCCATCAGTTTTTAAGCCTTTTCTCAGTCACTCAAGGGTATATTCAGATACTTTTACAGGTATTAATGCCACAAACTAAGAGCGAGCTCCCATACTTACAAGGACCTGAATAATCTTCCTTCATGCTTCAGCTTTAAGAAGCGAACTCTTGCCATCGCACGAACTTGTTGTCTCCACAGCTCCATGCCGCTTACTACGGCTCTCCCTCTCTCCCAAAGCGTCAGAAGACTTTGGTCCATCTCCTCAAAGTTAAAGCACTCTCCATCTTCTGCATGTTCATTACTAAAACCACTATCTTCTACAAAGGAGTTTCAAAGGACACGTTTTAAACCTGAACAATCAAAGATTTTCTGTTCTAGATTTAGGAACACTCATTTCTAGCAAGAAAAGAAATGACAACACAGAAAAAGGGTGCTAATTTATACAGAGCATAGTTCATATGAGTGAATTCACATTAGCTGAACCTGGGCTCATATGGCTACGTATACAACATCTTAACTGGTCTTGCAAATTGCTCTCTGACAAGTTTATCTCTTCCTGTCTCCCAGCCTGGGCAGTGTAGCTCTCAGAGTTGCTACAACATCATTCTTCAATTCTCATACTTAAAAGCCTGCGAAAATTGAGATTGAACGATACCTTCTCTGGAAAGGTATTTGTCACTAAAAGAAAACTGAATTTTTAATGTAACTGCTACTCTTGACTCCATGAAAAATATTAAAAGTCACATTTAACAGAAACTCAGTATGGATTCAGTTAAAAAAAAATATATATTTGGAATCTTAATCATGTAAAGCTTGCAAATTAGACTCAATATTTTACCTTCTTGAACAACAGCTTCTTCACCCTCCAGCTTCAGGAAAACATCTTCCAGAGTCGCCCTGCTAACCTCGTAATTAACAACCCCCTGCAAAAGGTTGCTGTCGAGATGGCCAAACAGATCTGTGCAACAGAAACAGCACAGTCAGATGCAACCCAGGGACCGAGGCTAGTGCTGAGCAGAAACACAGCATGATTATCACTGTACTTTCTGGGCTTCAAACCCATTCATCTCCATAATTTAAAAGCCACAGCAAAATTATTGTGCTCTTTAAAGGTAAGAGAGAAGAAGTATAAAATTCAGAGTTCTCAATTACCACAGGCCTTCCTGGCACAAAAAACAAACAAACAAACAAACAAAAATCTTGTCTTGAAACCACAGAAGAGTCATTGGAAGTCCAGGCTTTTAAGACAGTGGATTTTAGTTTGTAGATTAGTTGGTAGATTTTATTTTTTTTAACTTGCAGTATTAGTAGTAGCATGTTCAGTAGAGGATTTCTTTAAAGCAGGTATTTATGCAGCTCTGGGCCCCCTAATCATCTGTTGTACAGATAAGGGAACATAAGCATGACCTTCTCAGCAGCTTTGCTTTCTGGTTTTCCCACCACTTAGTGTCCCTTTATAACCACAGCGCAGCTACAAGTTTTTGTTACCTGGGAAGGCATCCATGTTTTCCGCAGGTAGCATGTAACACAGTTCATCCCCCTTCCGTCCTCTGAACACGGCATCAGGGATGTACTGTCTGACCAGGGATGACATGACGTCAGGGTCACATAGGTCATTGACGTGCATCCTGTTTGTATGAAGAAGCAAATTTTGAGTCATTCAATAAAAAAAAAAATGCATGTTTCATCCAGTTAAAATACTAAAACAGCAGTTGTTCTTCAAGGCATGGAGAAAACTCCAAATCTAGGCAATACTTCAGTGGGAATTTTTATAGGCCTTTTCCGGCTCTGCGGTGCCCCTGTTTTTACCATTCATATAAGAAATAGTTGAGGTTAAAATAAAGAATCTGGCCAGCAATGCCAAACCAAAAACACAAATTAAAATCCAAAGGAAAGTAACTTTATCTTAAAGCCACTGTATGTCACTGGCATCACAGAGCATGTGGAAATTGCAATTCATCTTTTTCTGGTCCCCTTTTGGCTGCTAGGAGGTTGCAAAGTCATCTTAGCTGCATATGCAGAGCTTTCAGGATTGAGTCCAAAGAAAAGCAGCTTGCTATCCAAAGCAAGATATTTTTGGCAGCCTTAGAGCCTTCTAAAATCAATTGTCAAGATTTCTATTTCTCTATATGGAAACTCTGTAAGAGACAGACTCTATGAGCAAATACCATGTCAGCTAGAAGTTTTTCATAGAAGTAAGTGAGGATCAAAAAGAGAAGGATTTACCTTAAATCATAGCCAACTCCCCATTTTCTCTTCAGGTAAAGAGATGAGCCAACACACTGTAATCTCCCATTTGAGAGAAAAGCTTTCCGATCTAAGGAGTATGAATACAAAGGATTTAAGTGGGATTTACAACAGTATAATAGACCAGCTTCATTCAGCTCCTTCTGAACACAGTTATTTTGATAATGAAGTTGAGAGGAGTAAAACCAGTACTGAAGTTTGAGTTTTACTGTTATTGTTCTTTAAAGTTGTCTGCCTTTCTCCTAAACACCATGGTTGCTCTTAATTATGCATTCTTACAGCTTATAGAAAATTTCCCGTGCAGTTCAAGAGCAATAAGGAAACAGGACAGCTATTGATTCAGACAATATCACTGATTTGCTTGGGCGCTGCTAGTAGCAAGTTCAGATGCAACGCAACTGCTTCATACTGAAGCAGAGTGTAAACTGCAAGGTCTTGGAAGAGTACTTCAGCCTGCTTTTATCTACCTTTTATCTAGCTACCCAGGTTGGGTAGCTGCTATCAGATAAAACTTGTCTAGCAAGCACAGACTGCATCTCATCAGGACTCCATAGGTGCTGCTCTGCAATGGGGAGACCTCACTTCCAAATCATATTCAACCACAGCAGGAAAATCTGAGCTCACCAGCATGAATATCAGCCTCGTCCATGAACTGGGTAGCGAAGAGTGTCACACGATTAGCTTGATGTTCCTTCAGAAGACGCCACACCCGCTGCCTGGAGGAGGGATCTAACCCCACTGTTGGCTCATCTAAAAGCAAGACCTGCAAAGGTGAGAGAGATCAGACCTTTGTGTTCCTGGGTGTCCAAGCCAGCATTTCCATGTTTACACAGTTCTAGTTGAATGCTTTTGAAAAACTCATTCTAGAGGTAAAATTCAACCCCAAATGACTGCCATTTCTATTGCTCTTTCTCCTGATTTAATATTACCCTTTTTGTTTAAAACACTATTTTCATTGACCTAGATTCCTTGTTCCTTTTGACAATCAAATGAATTAGTAGGTCAGCAGATTTTTTGAGTGCCAAGAGAAAAGAAGTACAATTGTCTGTGCCAAATCAAAATGCAAAACTACACATTAAACCTTTGTGCATGCGTAAATATGATCTGCTCCCTACCTTTGGATTCCCTAAAATTGCAATTCCAAGGGACAATTTTCTTTTTTGTCCTTCACTCAGAGTATTGGCACGGACGTCCTGATGATTGGTGAGATCCAACGCTGCCAGAACTTTCTGCACCTTGGCAATATACAAAAACAAAGGCCAAACTTCAGCTTCAAGGTTTGGAGACTGTGTGCTGAAAATACACATTGGGAAGTACCATCTGAGCCTGCTACAATAGCTCCAAGATATGAGGCACTTTTTGTTTCATATGGAGTTACAGACAGTACACAAGAGTATAACTTTGAGATTTAAACTTAACTGCTTTAAATGGATTTGCACTGAGAAAAACATTGCAAACCAGACTGCTAACTCTTACCATATGGGAATAAGAGAGAAATAAAATGCACTTGTCCCCTAAATTAGGGCTAGTCTTGTTTTCAAAAACAAAACACTGGTGATCTTTCATATATCTACCTCAACAAACTCTTCAAGATGCTGTAAAACAGAGGTCAGTCATCAAACACATACCAACCTCTTGCTCTACCTCCTTCTTGTGAATCCCCTTGATGTGAGCAAAAGTTCTCAGGTTTTCCTTCACTGTTAAGGCTTCAAAATGTAAATTTATTTGTGGGCAAATTCCAACGATTGCCTGAATTCCTTCCATATCATCTATTTCAGATACTTTGTAGTTGTATATCATTGCAGAACCTGTACACAGGAATAAACGAAACAAATTTTATAATGTGCAGTTTTTACCAGTCATATGGGAAAAGTGTACTGCTTTGTATTCATACCTTTGCAATTAAATCCAAGATCATGGCTGTTTCTCAGATGTTAAAAATAAAATAAAATAAGATGGGCAAAATAACTTCTGTTGTCCAAAGATTTTAATACTAGCCAAAAATATTTCAGAGCACCAAATCTCTCCTAGGAACTAAAATATATTTTCTGTAGATATGCAGCTCAGGGAAAACATCAGACATCCAGATGGGAAACAACCATCTGTGTGTGCTTGCACACCCGAGTATATCCACGAGGGAGATAGTCGTCCTGAAGCATCTGATGACAGAACAGTCTGCACTGACAACAAGCTAGACTGAACAACCCAAGAAAAAGCTGCTGCTTTTTTCTTTTTTTTTTTGTTTCCTCACCCTAGTACACTTGAAAGCCAAACAGCTTCTCATCTTCAGCATATGGGTCCATCATCTTACCTGCTGAAGGCTGGGCAAATCCACTGAGCACATTTAATAGAGTAGTTTTTCCAGATCCGCTGTGACCAAGTAATGCGGTGATCTGGCCTTCATAAACCTTCAAGGACAAGTCTAGAATAGAAATAGGATAATATTGGGATGAAAGTCTGAAGGAAATATATTTGTACCTGTAGTTTATTACTAAGTATGATGGAGGAGTGTCATTTCTTTTGAAGACGACAGGCAAAAAAACAGATCCCAAAGCATGGGTTGCATCTTCGCAATTTAGTTTACATGTTGAGAGGGTTGGGGTGTTTTTACACAACGGTTTATGGTTGTAAATACACAGCTTTTGAGGAAACTCCTGCTATCGCAAAAATCAATAAGTAATAATTTTTCTGGAGTGAACAGGAAAATAAGAAAACGCACTTTCAGGAATCTGCAAATAACCACACCAGCAGAAATAACCACTGCACAATGTATTTTAACGTCATAGTGCTGAAGGCAGAATTAAGTACATCCAAAACATCTCAAAACAGTTTTGATTCATAAATAGTGAAAAGTGAAATTAAAACATTATAAAACCCCTCTTACCTCTTAAAGCTTCTGTTCTCTTGTCCTTCTTTTTGTATGTTTTTTTAATATTGTTTAGTCTAAAGGAAAGGCAAGCAAGCTGTTACTACTGAATCTCGCAACTCTAGCGCATTTCTTCTGCCTAGAAGTAACCTACAAAAACTATTGGAAGGCTATTTCTCAACCTCCTCCTCAAACTGATTCTGCTTGTCATCATCAGGGGTTAGTACATTTCATGAAAAAACTGCTTTACAGAATTCATCTCTTAGAAAGCAGATTTAATTACTGGTGTTTTCTAAATGATGGCAAAAAGCCTGAAAGCCAAACTCAACAAATGATTAATGAAGTAGGAGGCCACAGGGAATGAAACAGCACATAGATCAAAGGCGATCATAATGCACATGTGCAACAGGGTCTGATGGCCACAGCACACAAAGCCCTTTTCTTTCATTTCCTAACTTAGGAGCACTTGAGTTAAACACCTTTGCAAAAGTTCCTTTAGCTCTTTTCCACCCCTGCGCTTGCCCTCCTTCCTTTCCCTGGAGCATCTACAATGATGCATGTATTATTTTAGCAGGTACACATTTACTTTTCAGTCATTTTGGGCAGCAAAAGCAGTGGGCCAAACTAATTCCATAAGGATGCAAACAACAGTATTTTATTCAACACACTTCATCCGTAGAATTTAAAGATGACAGCAAAAGGGAACAGACTCACTGCTGCTGCTGCTCTGCAAGGAGGAAATTGCTAAGCAGCAGGTAAATCACTGGCACAACCAGGAGCAGATGCTGCATGCCCCGCACAGTGCTTAGATCCAGAGGATGGTACATCCAATAAATGTCCAAAAGTACCCACAGGGAAAGAACGACACATTGAACAAACCCTCCATTTGCAGTATAAACTGCCGCCAGTTTTTCTCAATATAGTGACATAAGGGACAACGAGAACTCCAGAGTGCTCCACACATCCAGCAGGCCAAATTAAAACCCACTACAAGCAATAGGAACATCTCTGATTTCAGAGGAAGTGACAAAAGAAGAAAATCAAGCCATTGACCTTATTGTATTTTAGACAGTTCACTCTAACATTCACCCATGCAATAGTGGCTATTCTATCTAGACTCAGATAAAATATGTAGGAGTTGTTTTTCACGCCTACAAGAGTCTTTACCTGATTGCTTCCTTCCCATTAAACTCTGGGGGCATCGGTTCCTCATTATTACCGAAGAGAGGTCCATGGCTGTTGCCATTGCCAGCTCTCTCCCCTGTGTATCTGCTCTTGCGTTGGAACCAGTATGATGGTTTCAGGAAGAAAGAAGGAGGATACTGTACTCCATATTTGCCTAATTCAGAAACAAAAAAAGGTAAAATATCACTCCAAAATTGCTATATGCCTATTCACAGTTGATAAATGCCATATTCAGCCATCTCATCTTTTACAGGCCCAGAATGAACAGCTTTTGGCAGAACAGAAGGGTTGGCGATTACTGCGATCAAAGTTGCCCACTTGTCCGTATCTGTAAATGCACGCAGGCAACACCGCAAATCACAGCAAAGATCCCATTAATCACCTCTTTACTTGTTTTTAAAGCATTCTAAGCCAAAGTCCTACAACATCCTTTTAAAACCCAGTGGTTAGGTCTGCTGGGGTAGATGTGAGGGATCTCAGTGCCTCACAGCAGCATTTAGAGTTCCTTTTGGAGGTTGTTTCTGAGGCACAGCTGATTTAGGTAGCTATACGCTTCCAGCCTCTGGGAAAAAAAGATTCTGCCCAACAGTTTCTTCCTCACAAGTATGGCAATTTTAGTTTTCAGCCCCTCAGGTAATGTTGCACAGCACATTTCCATCAAGATGCTGTTCCACAATCTGATCAGATTACTGGTCACATATTTTTTGCTGCTCCACATAGGTTAGAATTTTCTCAGCTCTGTCCCACTGCTCCTTCAGCACCTCATTCTCTATGAGAGGGGAGGGTTAGAGAAAACAGTGCAAGTAGATTCATACTGTTTCCCTAACACTTCTACTCACCAGGCAAAACTTTATCAAAGTAGATGGCCAACAGCATATATAAAATACTGTCAAAGGTTAGTATGATGTAGAGCTTAAAGAAAGGGTACAATTCTGGTGCAAGCGTTGCTCCATATTTTTCAAATTTTATAATCTAGGGGGGGGAAAACAGTACAAATCAGATGCAATACTTCCTTCAGCCCAAGAGACTACACGCAAGCCCCTGTTTTGCTGTCACGACCTTTTCATCACCATAACCCAACACCTGCTTGTGATCAGGACATTGTTTTTAAGCTCTGCAATACTTTGTGACCAGAAGCATCAGAAGTGCTGCACTAAGCTGAATTCAAATTTCAAACCTGCCAGACGCATCCCGTTGTTGCAACAGTTGCCAGACACAGAAATTTATGGTATATACAGAGATGGTAAAATTCATGATAAAAATGAGAGTCTAGCTGCACTTGTTATAAATTAGTGTGTTCATACTTTTTGGAGTCCAGCTTGTTTTTTTTTTTTTTTTTTTTTTTACAAATCACTTAATACAGAGTTACCCTGACTAGGTCACTTTAGGGATAGAAATTACACATGGCAGCAGCTCTGTCAACTGTCCCAAGTCTGCAGTGTGTTTGCTGTAGGTTAAACTTTTATGACGTGCTAGTTTTATTTTGAGCGTACCTTTGAGATCCCAGCTGTACAGACAAATGGGCTGAGGAGATTAAAAATCCATTCTAAAGGCAGAGGTATTTTTTCAAATAATGTCAGAAAGCCCAGACATCCAAAGATAAAATGAAGGACAAAACCCACAAAACTAGCAACATTAGGCTGCTTTAACAATGAGCTGAGCATAAAATAGAAGTGAATCTGCAGAAGAGAAAAACAGTAATTAGCAGGATGCATTTTTGCTGATGATTAATGAACAGCCCAAACAAAAATCTAACAAGCAACATTAGAGACATGGTTGGGTTTGGTTGTCCTCTATGGATCAGGTTCTTAGAAAGTGAAATCAAGCCCTGTGTGCTCGTGGCACCTCACAGGGCTCGCCTCGTTTAGCAGATGGCTGTAATTTAGGGCAGGTCTATACAGACGGATGCTCAGAGCTCTCTCTGCCTCCTGAGCAGGCTGGACATGAGGCAGCCCCAGCCCCAGCACCATTCAGCAGCAGACTTTCCATTAACGTTACTGCTGGAGCTTCTTTCTTTACTGCAGGTACATTAAACCTACAATGATCCATGCACTAGATGTTGGTTGTCCATACGGTCTCTAAAGAAATTACCATTATTTTTCCTTGCAAAGTCCCTGCTCTGTGTGAAATGCGAACATACAAATATTGAGTTTTTTTATTTTAAGTCAGAACCTCTTAAAATTGGAATGATATTTTAGCCTACCAGTTTCAACAATAAAACTCTAAGCAGTGCAGCAGAAGCTTTTTTGTTACTTCCTGATGCAATGTCCTGCCCTAAAATATTCTGTAATCTAAGTTTATAAATACTTTAATCAGCAAACGGAAAAAACACATGCATAATTTAAAAACACAGAAGACTACTTACTGATGCTATGCCATAAAAGAAGTAAAAGAAAAATATTTCAGCAAAGTTGCCTTCGCTGATGACTTTTTTTGTGATCGCTGCCAGCATGCTTGCCATTATCGAAATGTAAACAGTGTAGAGTAAGCTCCAGGATAACCTGCAAATGAAGGCACGGTTATTTTGCCTTTGTAAATGACAGCAATTGCCAAAATATATCTGGTACAAGACATGCTCCTTTTAATTCAGATGCTTAGCAATTCTCCACACGCTCCACTTCCACGCGCAGCTTCCAGTCCAGCATGAGCACCAGCAGTGTGCTGTGCTCTGCGAGCCTGCAAAGCCCTGGATGCTCCCTCCTTGCCAGGAGCAGGAGGAAAAGCGCCCTCCACTACCAATAAAAGCAGCGCAGGTTTCTGTACATCACTTCAACAACGTGTGAAAGCTTGCTTCAGGGAGTTTGCACGTACCGCTAGACAACCACAACCGACTGCTGCCGGCATCTCCTGGATCTCTGCTTCTCAGCTGAGCGGCAGCAGCAGACCCATGACCATACTTCACATAAACACTCAGGTAACCTGCTTAAATTGGGAAAGCGTAAAGAGCCCATACACTGCACGTTATCGCATCTCACGAGCGGCAGACACTCTTTAAGCCCTGGTAGCGGGGCAGTTGAGGACCCAGGGCCCATGCATGGCAGGTGGTCTCCTGCTCAGCCCATCACCGCAGCTCCCCGAGTTTGGAAAGAAGCTGAGCTGCCCTATGGACTGACACTTTCATTCTAGCTAATGTAATTCCTGCAATTATGCCCAGTTTATCTCCTTTTATTAGACTTACCAGAATGCAATATCTTGTAAACCCATTGCTGTCATTAAAACCTTGAGCTTCTTTTTCTCTCTTATAACCTTCACTGATAAAAAGTACATATATGGAGAGAAACACAACAGAACGTAGAAAATGAACCAGATGTAATCCAATTTATATGAAGGTTTGATCAAGGGTGATTTCAGACGAATGCCACTAATTGACTTCATCTCTTCCCAGACAGAATGATTTGTTTTCACCTAAAGAGAAGTTAGCTATTAGTTTGATTTTTCATAATGAAATTGTCAACATCAGAATAAAGACCACTTTGTAAGCTTTAAAGTTACTAGTTTTTCAATGACAATGTTAAGTTCTTTAGTGGCAAATTAGTCTCAATATTTAATATATTTCCATAATTCCATGTAATAACTAACAATGCTGCCTTGAGCTATGAATACAACCATGACCTAAAAAAACAGATGGAACAGAAACATAACAGAAGCAGTACAGAAGACTGTATAGCTATAGGACAGGAAATGCACAGCATTACTGCTCTGTAAATATTGTGTTTGGAGTCAATCGATTTTTTTATGACGTAATAAGTTTTCCACTGAAAAACGGAGTTTGGAAAATACTGAACGTTTCAAATTTATTTTTCAAAATGGACCAGTTTGTTAAAAATCACAATCCCCAAAACAAGACAAAAGTTTTGGCTATGGTATTTCCATTCATTTTACTGTGACTTTTCATGAAATTTTGAGAAAAATAAAGGAAAAAACAGTGAAGAAACAAAACGACTTCTACTTCCACAAAGGGATGGTTGATCTCTGAGTGAGTCACAGCCCATAGTTACTCCACAGCTTGTTCTGGCTGCTAAATTTCAAAGTAATACAGGAAATTGTATGCAAATGACAGCAATTTGCCAAGATGATCCATCCTTCTTTTAACTTTTGAATCATGCTGGTATTTAAAAATTAATGATCACAGAAAATGAACTTTGTTTTTTCTTTTGTAAAGTTGAATAACTTAAGAAAAACAAACAGAAAAAATATTTTCCATCATGATCATACTTACTTCTATCATTGCTGCATCAATGCTGGACTGCAATGATAAAAACCCCCCGTACCAGTATGAAGGAGAGTCGCAATAGCTTGATGAAAAATTGAAGCAGGTGTCTGTAGGAAAGATAGAAAATGAAGCATTTTATCTATATGTTTACATATACATATGTATATACACATATACGTGTGTGTGCGTGCGTCTATATGGTGTGTGTGCGGTAACAACATATTTGAGCTAAGCGTCAGAAAATTAAGATTTAGTATGACTCAGTCTTTCCCCTGGAGCTGCCATCTTCTCTAAAAACGGTGCAGTTTTGGGAGTCGATGGCCTTGGCTCCCTGGACCACCTGATACAACAGCAACGTTGCCTTCGCCGCACTGCGGAGCCAGCCAAGCTCAGCCTTCCGGCACTTCTGCTGGAAACTCTCCTATTTTGTTTCACATGGTTTATTTCTTTTAGTCAGCAAATGGGGGCATGGTTGGTCTTAGCAAAGAAAGATGTGGACAAATGTGCGTGCATATTTATTTTTTAATACGTTAAATGCCTGTCAATATATAGATATGCTAGAAGCAGCTTAGTGCCCACCATGTTCATTTTCAATGCGTGATCTGATGTGGTATGACACAGAGGGAGTGTGAGAGCAAGGAATTTTGAGAATGTGTGTTAACATTTTTTTCCTGACATTTAACTTGCTTCTGAAGGAAACAAAAATTTAAATCCCAATTATTATACTCTCTTGAAGTATTTCACACATACAGCCTAGATCCCTTCCAAGTGGCAGGGCAGCATAGAAATTCATTTAAGCAGTTTGTTATGTAAAAATCAATTCTCTAGGTTCATTTATTTCTGTTACCAAAATTGTCCAAGACATCATTTGGAGCTACCACGCTGTAGCTTTGAAATCTGAGACTATAGGAGGAGTCATCCTTAAAAACAACACCAATAAGGTCTCCATCCAAAATTCCATTTGTTTCCAGCATTTTCTCATTTTCCACTTCTTCTGTTTTTATACCTGTCATTTCCAAACAAAACAAACAAAAAACACAGCAGAATTTCTGATTAGTGACGGAACAATACGAAAATACGCATCAGTCACATTTTGTACTCCTGTAAATTGTGTTGACCAATCCTCCCTCCTACTGCAGGGTTTTTTTTTTTTTTTTTTTTTTTTTTTTTGGGGGGGGGGGGGGGGGGGGGGAGGGGGAGGTAGCTTTTTTTAAGGTATGCAAGAGACTACCCAATATACTCTGCAAGGAATTATCAGTAAGAGGAGAATCAATAGGCGGAGAAGGAATTTTCTGAAGCTTTCCCCCTCGCTGTTAAATAAAATACGTGGCTCTAGGAAGGCTCTCGGCTGTCTCCCTGATCACCGGTCAGGCGCGTGCGTTCTAGCTGCACCAGCATGAAATCAAATCTTTGGCCTACAGGGACAGTCTGCTAAGAAAGGACCAAAAAAAAGGGACAGCTATGACACGTCCCCTAACACCAGTAATGTAGACTGATGTACTTGTACCGTCAGGGTACAGCAGATACTGTAACTATAAACAAGGATTTAATAGCAACATTACCCATCATTACAGAATCTGAAGCCACTTTATTCATTATTTGCCTGGTGGTGCTTGTTACAGGTGTATACGCAATTTTAACTCCAGTAGCATTAAAGGCAGGATCATCTAAGTGTCCAAGAAATTCATAAGGGATTTCTTGCCGTGCAAAAGAGAATATCAGGTTTGATGATATGAATATTAGGAAGGCAAAAAGCAGCGATGTAATCCATTCCTAGAGAAAAGGGAGGAAACACAGGTGAGCAACAGTACAGTGTTTTGAATGTTAGGTGGTATAGAAGAAATCTGGTCCTGCCTCAAGGACTCTTCTCATTAAGCGCTGATCTGTCTGCAAGGTCCAGTTCCTCCAGACAAGAATGTTTTCTTTATATGAACGAGGAAGAGCTATTTTGCAGGTGTAATAATTTTAGAATAAGAGAGATGTTTGAAGTGAAAAACATGTTTTCTTAGAACCAGAGCCAATGAGGTCTCCAGATAATTTTGTACCAGTAATTGTGAACTGGACATTGTGTTCTTCTGGACAGTGCAGAAATTGGATCAACAACTGAAAGCAATAAGCCAGCTTTGAAGCAAGCTGTTATTATGCTGTGATATTGTTGTGTCACTAAAAGAATTGTAACTGCTGACATTTTCCCCAAGAACCACATTATCAGCTGAGGCTTTTCATATACCACCTGCTATAAAAACAACAGAGCATAAAATCACTTCACAGGGAAAATCCTATCTTTTCCTTGGTAGAACAAATACTTGCCTGAACACTTTCCATTTTCATCCTCCACACCGTAAGAATATTTTTCCATAAGAGAACACGAGTTTGTCGAAATATTTTTGAGGTTCTCTCACATATTCTCTGCATTTTCCCAGCTAGGATAAGAAATAAAAGGGTATCATCGAGAGTAACACAGATTACTGAAAGTTAATACATTCACTTAGGTAAACTCCACTTCAGAAAAAGCCAAAGAACACGGCAAAGGTTAAGAGCTTTCCCCATTTTACAGTTTGGGTATAGAAGTTCAAAGAAAATGGTCTAAGATTACACAAGAGGCCACAGACCTGCGCTGGACACAGCTGTCTTTCAGATTCATCCCAAAGAGACTCAGCAGAAAGATGCATTTAACTAGCTGTAATTTGATTCATCAACTGCATACAATTAACAACAGAAATGCTATTCTCTTCTGTACTAAAAATTGGAAAAGAGCGGCAAATAGAAGAAAGAATGTTTAATTTTCAAAATATTTTTTATTCAGTTATTCAAAACACTTGAAATATCTATAATTCACAACAACAGCGTAACTTCCAGCTGTGGAGAACAGTAGCTCTGGTTTACAGCACACACTCGGCTGAGCCTCGAGCCCTGCGTCTCGTGACGTTATGCACTGCCTTAGACACGAGGAGTTTGTTGGTAAGCCACTGCTCACGCTGTCGGCTCCAGACATTGCAACGAGCCCCAGAGCACCCCGGTACAAACGTCCGTCTGTCCACATCGACCACAGCGGGAAGGCACCTGCCATCCAGGAGGCCAAGTTAGAAACTGAGGTTTAAATGCTCGTAGTGGCATCAATAGCTGTCACCAACTCCCTTAAAACAAGTTGGAGACCCGCTTGTCGTGCTTTCACACAAACTAATATAACTAAGAATAACTCTGATACAGCTAGAGCAGAGGAACATTAAGAAAACACCGGTTTGCTCCTTTACGCCCATCTCGGTACTAAGCAGGGATATAAGCGGCTCCCGCCTTGAGCGTGCAGCCACGCGGCAAACATCCTGCGCAGCAACAGCAGGAGTAACTGATTTCACCACCTTCCCAGAACAAGAGCTGAGGATGGAGCCGCAGAACATATTTTTGTATTTTATCCTTGAGAATGTCTGAAACCCAAATCAAAGCAACCTCAAATGCGCTGTGCTCTTTTCCCTTTGGACATTTATTTCCTGATTTCGCAGACTGGGCAGCTGGAGTTAATAAACGATTCTACTACTCTGTTCCCTTCATTGTTTGTTTTTGGAAGAATTAAATATTTGCATACTCCAGGGGCAAGGGATCCAGAATCTCTGTTTACTCTTTGACTGTTAGCATAAAGTCTTATCTCCATGGAGCTCTGCTTTTTTTGCCATGAACTTTCTCCTGTGCTTAGACATCACAGTCTATTCTGAAAGTTAAAGGCAATTAGGAAGTGAGTTCTAGGAAGTGCTAAGTTTTTGCCCAAGTGTGAATTTCACTCTTCATGAACCGAAACCAACAGCCCATCAGCAACAAGACATTTGGGCCATAAACAAAGTTTCATGCTGAAGTATTTAAGGAACAAGAAAAACGTTAGGGTCTTGTAAAAATTGCACTGAATTCCTACAGATATAACAGAAACACTTCATTAAAGAAGAACAACTAGATTTGTACCAGTTTTAACCTTATTTTTGCCATCAGAGTAAGAAGCACATATCCCCTGCTACCTAAAGCATTAAGCTGCCAGGAAGTCAAACAGACAATGATGCCTACAGATGCTGTGTGAAGTTTGTCAGGAAGAATTTCAATTCAATATTAAAAGACAGCATTTCAGCAGGAAAGATTCATGCCTACCTCTGCAAGATCTGAGATTTGAAATAGCAGGTTTGGAAGACATAAAGCAAATAGCCAGAAATATGTTTTGTAGTAACAAGAGAAGTCATTAACCAGAGCATCACTTGTAAAAATAACAGTATCACTGAACATCTCTGGAAACACTCCCTATTTGAGGACTCCATAAATGTGCCCACACTTCTTGTTCTCCAGGAACTCACTTCCTAGTTATTGCAGTGAGTTTTAGTGGGATTTTATCTAGTCTTGTTATATCAAAGGTTGTCCCAGGAATGCATGTCACATATAACCACTTTGCTTCTTCATTTAGTTTCAGTCTGAGGGATTTCCTACTTGGCAGCTCCTCAGATTTGTCTCTTCTGAAAAATTAACAGAGCATATTGTGACTAGCTCCTGAAAGTTGCTCTTCAGGATTACTGGCAGAGAACTTGGAGGCGCAGCAAGATGCAACCCACATTTCTGTATTTGTGGCCAGCGCTGCAAGGGCAGCCGCTGACTTTCCGAAAGGCAATGATTAATCCCTGCGCGGAGGGAGCACAGGGGTGACCACGCTCTCAGTGCGGTCCCCTTTGCAAACTACTGCACAACTAAAAAATTGCAGCTAGTCCCTAAGCAATCCCACCTTTACCACCTGACAAATGCGAGAGAGATTTGTACTAATTCCCCTCTTTAATACACAGGTTTTAAAACAGGCTTTTTTTCCCTACTTTCAGCTCTAGAAAGTTAGCTCTGAACTTGTCCTGTATCAGAGTTCAACATTTTAATTTTTACAGAGAAGTGAACTTTGATGATCTTCATGCGCAGAAGCTGTTACTGGTGATAGCAAGGCCAGGGGAGGGAGGGAAACGAAGGGACAAGCTAGCTGGGAGGACCTAGAGCTGGAGCATTCAACCTGCGGTGCTCAGCCTACAGCAGTACATCAGCAGCAGGAATCGCAGTCCACATGCGTCCAGGAGAACATTTTTGTTCCTTTGCCTCTTAAGCATTTGGATGCAATGCCGAAATATGTCAGAGAACAGAGCCAGGAAGTTTTTTGTTCTTTTAACATAACATTGTACTAAAAGAATAGGAATAAAAAACCATGAAACGCAACCCTCTCCCCCCAACCACCATGAAAACATAACAGGTGTAATTTTTCCACTTACAAAATAGAAATATGAAACTTCTTACCTGGCAATGTGTTTTCCATCAGAAGTATGTCTCCTGCAGCTCTGAGATGTCTAGGCTGTTCGCCTCTTTGCGGTCCTGGAGATGGTTCAACACTGTTAACACAGCCTGCTGGCCATGCCCCTCTCCAGCCTGACGTCACGGAGTTTGTTCGCAGTGGTGCAAACGCTCTCAATGTTTCTGGAGCAACAGCAGTGACCAGAGCAACACCTACAAACCAGGTGGCCTAGCGCTTGGAGATATTATATATTTTGCCTCGTTTAATATGACGCATGCATAGCGTGTAATACCATAGCACGTTTCTACAGGGCTTGCAACCTGTATATATATAATGAATCAATGGGAAGATATATCAAAACATAACCAATCATGAATTAACGTAAAAGTCATTTTCAAGAAGAAAAATATTAGATTGTTAAAAAAAAAAAAAAAAAAAAGTCCACTCTATTTTACCATACTGACAACAAAATGACACTTTCCAACAAAATAGTTTTAAAGGAAAAATTCTGACCAGCTTAAAGGTTTCTTCATGCATTTACCTTTGCCAAGGATTTCCCATGTGCTCCGATCAGACTGGTGGGGAACCGCAGCAGGAGCGCTGCTGTCGGCTGGCAGGAGGCGGTCACAGGTTCCTGGTCTCACTCCAGCTCAGTGGTGAAGAAACCAACTCCTTGCCTAGCAGTGGATTAATCTGGAGGGAAAACCTCCACTGCCTTTCTCCTATCTTGCTTAGAGCCTGAGCCAGCAAATATTCCTTCCTCTGAAGAGATGACTCTTGTGTCCACGGGCCAATGGTATTTTTTTTTTCTCGTTTTTCTTCCTCCCTTTTTGTTCTTAACAATTTTTGAGTTTCCACTCCTTTTTGTTGCTTTTCCAGCAGCTGCCACACAGCTGGAATCAGGGTAGGGAATTTATTTATTTTTTAATAGGTTTTCAGTAATTTGCTTTCAAAATAGGGAGGTAAGGAAATAAGATAAGCCAGGAAACACAAATGAATTGGGAGTGTGTACACCCACACGACAATTCAAGTAGTTAAAAGAATGTACTTTGATTGTGCTGGAACTTCAACAGCTTAAGGACTCTGCATCTGATTTGCAGAATTAGATAAAGAAAACAAAGGCAATCTGGCTGTTGCTTAAGAAAAGGCCATAGCTCTTCTGCAGCTGCTGAGTTTGCCATTTCCAAGGAGTGGGGTTTTTAGAAGGAAAAAAGCTTTGGTACTTCACTGACCAGTGTTATAACATCTGCCACACAGTCACACACACACACACACACACACACTCCTTGGAGTAGCTGGCCTAGGGCAAACAGCTCTGGTACCTTCCCATCATCTCCAGAAAATGCATTTTAACATAAAAATGCCATGTGTTCTGGGGAATCCTCTGGGTTTACCTTTCTGTGTACTGGAGGACTCCTCGGGCTCCGCCAATGAACCAGGGCTCCAGGTAAGTCTAACTCTTTGGAGTGTCAATGAAAAGCAACTAGATAGCACGTATCACCTTAAAAATCCTGTGAATAACCTCCGCAAGCAGCCGCACCACAAGGCTTCAGAGGAGGGACCACGGGGGCGGCCGGGGTGGACAACCCTTCCAGATCTCCCGGGAGGAGGAAAGGACGCGGGTGCTGAGGCAGTGTCCTCGGAGGGGAACCCTTGAAGCAATTCACTTTCAAAGAAAAGGAGAACTGAAAGCTACAGGAAACTGTTTTCCAAAAGATTAAAAAAAAATAGAAGAAAAAGAGAACTAGGGGTTTTCTGAAGATTTTTAAGGCAACACTATAGGAAAATTAACTGATCTTCCTGTCTTTAAAAAATGACAAGCTATTCCTAAGACACCACTGAAAAAAAAAGTAGTATGAAAATGTGGAAAATTCAACAAGGTTCTGGCTTGATTTCTTCAGAATTAGTTTTTTCCTGATGGGCACAGTAGAGTCCTCTGTAGGTACAAGCACAAACTCCCGCTGTTGCGTTGCACTGCTCCAGCTGAAAATGAACTGCTTTTTTTTGGTGGGGTGAGTTTTCAAGTGGATAAATCCGATTCATCTCTGCAGATGTACAATTACCAGTGCCAGAAATACGCAATTGCCTTCGGATCACTTTTAGCACAAGCCTGAAGCTGCACTGATCCAATCTGGCTGTGAAATGCAACATTGCTGCGGGGTGCTGAATCTGAAGTATTGCAGTATCATTTTTTTTGGTGATTCATTACCACCAACTGCAAAACACTGTACTCCCCTGAATCCAATTAAAAACATGATCTTAATCCCTGCACTCCAAAGCCGGTGATTAAATCCACTATTTTCATGATCTATGCAGCCTGATCTTCACGACCTGGAGCGGCAAATAAAATTAAAGCAAAACAGGAGCCCCACAAAACCCACAGACCAAACACAAGTGAGGGCCAAATCCAATAAAGGATTTGGGTGCTAAAAGGAAGACTCAGGATTTAGATCCTGAATCCCAGATTGCAATCTAAAACCCTTCCCTCCGTGTTGCTGTTGCACCCTCTCTGGGCTCACGGCGACGGCTGAGGCACCAGCCCCGCGTCCCAGCTGGAACCCAGGCTTGGTGCTCTCTCCGCCGAAGCCCCAGGGGCTACAGGGGAACAGCTCTTCCTCACCCGGCCCAGCCAGACTTGCAAAGCTCGCTTACTTTTACACCCCTGGGGCTCTCCAAGGAACACCAGAAGCCCTACTTCTAGCACAGCAAAACACATGCATAAACAAGATTTAACAATCCGATCCTCCTTTAATTTCAGTAGCACTTTCTGCTGGAAAAGGGGGAGAGGGGGAAACCCTCTACTTCGTAAATACAGCAAAGTGATAAAAGGAAAAAAAAAAAAGCCCACAAAATAAACTATGAATGACTCAAAGTACCTGACTGCAATGCCAGGATGAGCATTAGAAGTATAACTCATTCAAACCTGATACCTTCTGTTTCTTACTACCAGAAATACTGGCTGTCCTCTGTGTAACACACTATGCTCACTATACAGGCGTATTTTTAAAATAAGGGCTTTTCTTGCTAATGTGAAAAAGATCACCATTATTAAATTCTCCCACCTAAAACATATACTAACCCTACAAAGCAAACCTATCTTCAAAGCGTCGCACATGCTAGCTAATTATTCCTCACAACACCCTTGCAAGGTAGGTACAGAATCATTATACCTGGGAACGGTGCACCAAATTAAATCATTTGCCTCAAGTCCCAGGAGCACATCACAGGCAGAATGTGAGCCTGAACCCAGCACTGCCTTGGCTTCCAGCTCTGTTTTATATCCTAAATCACAAACTGTCTCTCACAATTGTATGGTTGGGATTCAGTTCTTCACTGACAACAGCTGAACCACAACAGAGCTTCAGGAATGAAGTGCTCTCCTTGGTTTTCAGGCTATTCTATATGATTTTGCATCCATTTTTCCCTATTCTTGCAATTACAGACATCGTGTGACACTTTGAAAGTCTCCCAGCTACAGTATAATACAATTTTGGCAAAGTTTTGGAGTGGTATTTTATACCACATTGAAACATGGTATTGCCACACAAAGCAGAAGATCCTACCCAAATATGCAGTTAGTTTAGTGAGTCAAATTCTTTGTAAAAGTAGCTGTATGAATGCAGTGCCACCATCAACTGGGTTATGCCAGTATAAACAAGAAAAAAATATCATGCTGAGCAAATTTAGATGTTAACAAAGTTTTCATACAGCCCATCAGAAGTATTAGAAAATGAGACACTTACTAGAAAAGCTTTGGTGATATTATCCAACAAATACTATGGTATAGAGTAAGAATTGCGTTACAGCCTATTAACTGTGGCTGTAAGTGAGGGAATAAAATTGAGGAAAGATGTCAAGGATAACAAGTCAGAACTGTGCTTTTGCAACTTTACGTGAAAAGAGTATGTTGTACATGGCTAGACAGATGTACAGAGGACACAGCTGAAGCATTTTTAATATAATTTACAAAGAGAGATGAAATTAAGAAGTGCAACGTGATTTGGAGAAAACATTTATCTTGTACATATACTCATGGAAAAGTGTCATGAGAGAAAATTCTCAGTCTAACCTATATTACAAATAGCGAGAAACATTCAGAAATATTGACCACTTGCAGGGATGTAGATGGAAGCAACTGGCTGGTGGATTCCTAGGTGCTAAACAGGAGACATAGCAGAGGATAGAATAAATGAAAGGGCTGAATTTGGGTCATTTTTCCTTTCCAACAGGGAGGCTTTAGCCTGCAAAAGATTGCCACTAGAGCTGCAGTTTGCACGCTAGTGCTTTAAATCAGTTCACTACCACTATTTCATCTGCAGTGCCTCAGAACGGGACATATGCAAGTACCATTGCATAAGGCTTATCAGATTGACTGTCTGCTCTCGTACGGGAATGGGCACCTTCCCCTTGGGAAGCAAGCCAGTCAGCAGGCACAGGGGACATCCAGATGTTTGTGCAATTCCTGGGCTCAAGTTTAACTACAATACAAAATCTACACTGTTATATGCAATCATAAGGGTGCAAAGGAGGAGGGAAAATTTGTACATACAGGGTTCATATCTTCCCATACTGAATTAAATAACAAGATTTCTAGGGATACTGATGAAAACAGATTTGGGCTCTCAACATTATAATAAATCATTACCATAAATATTACATACATTATTGCCAGGTAATTATAGATAGTTGGGAAACAAAACTTTGCCATAAGCCATGACACAAAAAGTAAGGGTATTTTCTAACTTTAGTGTGAGCATACAGAATTGATATGACTTATGAAGCCAACGTTTTGATATAAATGTATCACTAAATTTGTTCATTGCCAAACACAACGAACTATTAACAATCTTTAATTTCACCTTATAAAACTAAATGAGCAATGGCAGCTTTGTGTAGAAAAACAAAAATAACGCATTTTAAACACACACATATGTCAGGTCTCAGAATAAGGGGTCACATATTCCACTCCTGTTTGTCCTCCTACAGTAAACTAAAGGCACCATTCCTACTGATGAAGTTGTGCATTTGGGTCTGACACTTTTGGGTTTACAAAGCTGAATGAGAAACTACCATGCCAGAAAGAAGCAAACATCCATGTGCTGAGCATACGATTGCATCACTTACCGCTATCACAACAAAGATGGATTATAAAACATTGTTGCATGTGCTTACAAATTTGTTGTTAAGAACAATGAGAACATCTGAAAAGGATTGTGTCTGAAAACAGCTGGCAGGATAAATGTGATTACACCCAATTAAAGAATTAGACTGCGTTGACAAAAACTAGAAACACTGACATTTCTGCAAAGATTGTAACTATATGGTTATTATGTCTTTGTACTTTTACCAAATTGGGGAAAAAAGCATCCGTTACTGTATACTCCATTTAACCCCACAGTACATGCATTATAAACATTAATGCCACCTAGAATGGCAGCATGACTGATTTGCCAATTTGCAACAGAAAGGAATGTATTGTTGGCAAGGGCCACATTTATCAGCTGCATACTAAGCTAAGCTCATCGGGTAATTCAGGACCGTATTCACAGTGAATACAATACTTTGGAGTGCTTTTTCCCCTCAAATGGGAGGGCCTCTTCTAAGCAGGTGGAGGTGAAAGCAAGCTGTGCCCTTCGTTACAGGCCTATTCCTGGCACTTCTATGTGCAACAGCAATGCCCACAGACGGCACAAGGTAAAGGTGGCCACTGAGAAACAACAGTTGGACTCACTGGAGCAGGATCTATGCCAGGCTACTGTTTTTGCCAAAATCAATTATTTTCTGCAAGGCCTGCTTAACCTCACACATAGCCCTGACACCAAGTAACTCCTAAGCCTGTAGAGCTGATCAGCATCACTTCAGCGTTTAAACGAGCTCTCTCCAAAGCAAGTGGTGAGTACGAACTGAGGGACAAACGTGAGGTGGGCGCTACTGAAAGAGCGAAGCAGACTGACCAAGACCAAGAGGCGACGGACTGTGTCTTGGCAGCTTCTTCTCACTCCTGACTCACAGTAAACTAGAAAACAGTGAGCAGAGAAGGAATTCCTGAACTGGTAAGTTAACGATAGAATTATTCATTTGAACATTACTCAGCAAACATTATTCATACCATCAGCAAGGCGGAACATGCTCCATTTTTCCAAGTACCGTTTTCTTTTTCCTTCCTCACTATGATGATTTTCATGCCCCGACATCTCTCCCAGTGCTCAACATGCAGTACAAGGGATTATCACAGTTGTACAAAACATGAACTGTGGAGCACATCTACTGAATCTTAGAGAGTTCAGAAAACAACTCTATCTTCTTGTGTTCTTTCCCACCAAAGTGTACTGTTCAATGTGCCAAAGCTACTATCTTCCTCCTCTTGTTCTTTAGCAAGTTCCACAAAAACCTAAAATTGACAAAAGGGTTATAAATATATCATGTTCCTTGTAAGAACTTTCAGAGTCACAAGATGCAGAATTCATGGCAAAAGTCTGGTAAATATAGAATATATTGCTTCATATCCAAGTACATATTTCAGTTTTTAGTATTTTGGTGATTTCTCCCCTTGCTTCTACCCTCCCCCGCCCCCCCCCCCCAATTTCTTCAAGAACACACTGAAAAGGAAGTTGAATCAAACACAAACTGAAGGATCTTTATTGTCAGCACTAACTAATCCAGAATAAGCAGTAATAAGCCTCAGCTTTACTCTCTTCTCAGAAATAAATTGCAAAGCCTATCATTTAGGTAAGTGATATTTCCAGTAATGATAGTCATTGCAGTTTATATGCCTTATTTCAAAAGAAAAAGGCAAAAGTGGTAGTAATGCAATCAGTGGAACTGACAGCCCAAATTCACTTTGGAAAATGAGGCCTCAGCTCCCCAGAAACATAAAAAGGGGAGTCAGCACAATCAACTTCAGCTGAATGAAAGCTGGACATCAGATTCAAGCCATCTTTACAGGGTTCACTCCAGAGCTTCCTCTCTTGCTCCTTCCTCCACTGACAAAGATGCTTACCCTGATGCCCAACTTCCACGTGGCAGAGGCTAAGTGAATCCACCCCCAGCCACTTTCGAACACGTTATCTAAAAAACTGCTCCATAACATGTTAAACTGCCATGGCTTACCTTCGTGAAATGTAATGTGCTTTAACGTACCTGTTCCAGGGTTGACTGAGAAAAGCTGTACTCCTCAACGTTAAAAGTATGTTTTACTGTTAAGAGAATACGCAAGAGTGAATATGCATTATCTGAGACAACTTGATTTAAAATATTTTAAGCTAGTACAAATGCTTACTTTTGACTTCGTAAGAAACAGAGTTAAGGACAGCAACAGTAATAGAAAAAATAAATGAACTTAGAACAGAAATGTGAAAGTGACAAGCTAAACCGTACACAGAAGTAGTTTCAGTCACAAGACACAATGATTTCTTTACACAATGTGTGGCAGAACACTTAATTACCTTCTTCCAGCTTTGAAAAAGAATGTGAAAGTGATTGTACATCTTCTTTAGGAATTTTATATGCCAACACAGAAGCAAAACTGAAACAAATAAATAAATCAAAATTAATTTCAGGTGAAATTACTGGAAGTAAAAAATATTAAAACCCAAGTGAACTACTTAAATCAAGTTTTTAAGACCACTCCAAGCATTCTGACCTAGCCATCATCGTAAAAGAATATAGCAGTGATCCAAAAACAGGAGGTCAGTTGTTTCTTTACTTTGTCTCAAAGCAAACAGATCAAGGTGCATCAGCTAAGACTTCCGAGACAACTCTAGGATTTTTACGCTCTTCAGGTAAGAGTCTGCCATTTATATTCTATCTAAAAATTCCACTCATGAAAGAAAATCTATGCCTAAAAAATATTTGATGTTTTGCCTTTAAGATGAACTTAGCCAAGTGTCACAAGGTTTCTCTGGACTTTCTACTGCACCCAGAGGTCCCTGCAACCTAGAGTCCAGAACAGGGAGCTGCTTTACCATGTGAATTTGTTTCCCCAAAAATGAACTCTCCTCCTAGTCCTCCACGTTTGAGGAAATTTGCTTTCTTATGCAATTCCTACAACTCCCCTTTCTCAAATTCTCAATAATGGAAACCAAACTAGACTACAATAACCCTAGAGTTTATACAACAGAAATTCTAAGCTATTGAGGGGGGTCAGTAAAATGCCTCTGAAAAAAAACAACCAACTAATCCTCAAACTTTGAGGTAGCCACAGAAAACTGTCAAATACCTGTAAGTAAGGGACAGTGATTTAGTGACTCATTTACCCACATTTTCTGGATAAAAGAGGGGCCCCTACCAAGAAGGAAGCTGCAGGCAACAGTGATGCACAAATCTAGTTTTGCTTCCCCTGTGCCAAACATCTGTGCACATATTGCTCAGCTCTGGCCATCAGCACTAGCAGTCTGTTTTACTAACTTGCAAAACACTTCCTCTTTTTTAGCAATGTACAAATATTTTTTTTGTTAATTTTAATATCATGGCATCCCTTATGAAGTAACTAAGTCACTGACAAACAGGAAGCTTGTATTAATATGAATGTTTTCTGCATATTTGTTAGCTTTACCTTTCTTGACGATTTGCATTTGGGAAAATGTTCAAAATCTGTCTCTGAAGATACTCCAGCTGTTGTACATCTGCTGTTTCTTTTAATTTCATTTCCAAAAAATATCCTCTGCCATATTTGCTTTTCAGGTGTTGAACGGTACCTATACATCTACCAATTGGTAAAGAGAGAAAGCGTCATGCATGTTACACCTTACTCAAAAAGCAGATTAATATTCAACAGAACCTTCTACAAGTTTAATTATGCTGCTCTAAGTCCAAGATGAAGATAATTATCTACTCATTTTTCCAAAGAAATACATTCAAGTCAACACAAGTCTTACTTTCTTTTGCACAAAGCATGTGCATAGGGGCGGACTGCACAAGCCTGCTATACCTGAGGTGCCCAGACACCAGAATGGCCACTCGATCACACACGGCATCAGCCTCTTCCATATAGTGAGTCGTAAGAATAGCTGCTCTCTCTTTATTTTTAAATGCTGCTCGAATTGCCCGCCTAAAAAAGAAACAAACAAATAAACCCGAGAACACAACTGAAGCAACAGCGAAACACCTCTGAAGCTGCACACAAAATGTGGGAAGGCGCTATCCGGGGAATCACAAAGAGAAAGCCGCAGTCCTCCCTCCTTAGTAAAAAGCTGAACACTCGTAGTTTCCTTCTGGTTTCTGAAGTTTTTCAACTGCTCTAGTGAAGAGTATAATACTGAAGCATCAGTATTTTACAGAGGTCTGGACAGGCAAAATTGCCCAATACAAAGAATATTTTTCATATATACTAAATTTTTTCTCTCTCATCAAATGTGTTGCGTGAAGACACATCTACACCATCCCAGTGTTTGATTTGTGGAATAAAGGCAGCCACCTTGTTAGACTAATGTCTCTCTTTTTAAGGGATTTGTTGAAGCCACCAAGACATTTAACATGTTACAGTAAATCTTTGGTTAGTAAGAAAAAAACACCTGTGATGGCTAAACAAATCCCGTTACGTCAAGGAGTAGCATTACTCTCAAAACCACAATTAACACCTGAATTTCTCACAGAGGTGACTCAAAATTCATTCTTGTTCCTGTATTATTTTACTTCCCAGATTTTTCTCTTGACTTCTAAGCTTTCAATCTTCAAACTGTTCTGAGAAAGGACACATGAGGTGCGATGTGCATGAAGGTACAATGTTGATTCCCTGTATTTGCCTTTTCTCAGTGTTCACAGGAACGATGCACAAATAAACAGGAAAAAAACAAGTATCTTTCTACACAAGCCTGCTGTAAACGTGGCACCAGATAACACTCACCACATGTGCTGTTTGGCTTTTGGATCCATTCCAGTAGATGGCTCGTCTAACAGCGTAATCTGAGGGTTACCCAGCATACTCAATGCAAAGCACAACTGAAGGAAAAGGAAAAGTAAAGGATAATTATGCTACAGCCTTTTGCAAATACTGAATACAACAGCTTTAAAAGCTTTTCCATACCTTGCGTTTCAATCCTACTCCTAGTTTCTTTGTTGGTTTCTGCAGATGGTCTTTTAAATCCAGGGCACTTGCGACGCTGTAGAAGAAGGACCACACGTAAACGGCCCGCATACGCCAAGACTGTGATCTCACTAAAGACTCTTTAGCATTACTTGCACCATACAATATGTAAACATTCTCATTTAAAGAACTTATGATTTTATGGCTTCAGAATTTATGATTTTATTGCTTTTCCTACAGCAAGCATCTTCCAGCATTTTGTAAGTGAAGAGAACAGACTTTCTGATATGACCTTTCCTACAAACTGACAATGTTTTACCCTCTTGCGAGAAATGGGCATAAATCCATCACACATGTGAGACAAAACAACCTGCTCAGTGTCCCAGAGGAGTCTGTGGTGACAACCCAAAGAACAGCTCTAACCACTGCACTACCAGTCCTTGCAGTGTGTGCAACAATGATCATTAGAACTTCACTCCGTGTTCAAATTGTATGGCTGAACACCCTTACTATACGTCCCGAGGGAAATAACCAAACATACAAATACCAGTGGAATTTTGTGTTGTTGATTTTTTATCAACTAAACTACAAGCTAACATTTGCTGAATTTGTTAAAATGATGCTACTATAAATTGGAATGAAAAAATATTGCACTAGAAAAAGGAAAAAAGTCACAAGATTATAATCAAAATATTTGAGGTTTTAGGTATATTTTCCTTTTTTTAAATAAACTATTTACCGTTTTAAGACTTCCTTTATATCAGTCTGACTCATTCCTTTGATAGAGCCATAAATTTCAAAGTGTTCCTCCAATGTAATATCTGGCCAAAGAGGATTTGTTTGAGGGCAGTACCCCACAAATTTAACTGAATCATCTTCACTATTCAATCCAAAAGAATAATTTCCCATCAGAACCTGCAGGAAAAAACGTATAGACTTTCCTTAACAATATTTTCACAGAAATCTCACAACTGTTTTTATAAAGTTTTAGCAAAAAAGGATTTAGGAATCCTTGTACTAGTAAAAAATATTAAATCTAGATTCATCTTCTATTTAGTTTGCAGCATATAATATACCTGCCCACCAGTCGGCTCAATGTCTCCAATAAGCATATTAATTAATGTGCTTTTCCCAGCTCCATTTGGTCCTAACAATCCCAGTATTTCTCCTGAAAGAAGAATGACATATAAAATATTCCCTGTGAGGTCCAATAAATGGAACTGTGAATTCAAAAACACGAGCCATTTTTGTAAACATGGCAGTTCAACAACAAGCAATTTAACTCAAACCTTTTTTCACACAGAGAGAGACATGTTTTGTGGCCACTTTCTTTATTCTCCTCCCAAGAAGAAATTCCTTTCTTTCATCATATTCTTTATGCAAGCCGCTGATCAGAATTGCTGGTATCTATGGGAAAACAGAGATAATATTTAGGTCAGTAACTAACCAAGGGAGACTGGTGCCCGGACTTTGGGTCAGCAACAGGAAGTAGAAGAACGCGGCTCCCCTTGCTCTGGGGGGTTGAAGTCAGAAAAATTAATCTCCAAGTGCCCTTTCTGGGGTCTGAGGTGACTGCAGGAAGGGACGGCTCTAGAAAATACTAGATTTTGGGGTTTGGTAACAATGGGGTCACCCTTTTTACCGCCCACTGGAATCTAAGCCAGAGGCGAGGCATGGCATTACCTCTTCGCAGTTCTGGCTGCTTAACAGTTCTTTGACCCGCAGTTTCTCTGCCTTCACATCTTCATCTTCATTCTCATCATGTGGGACATCTGGGCATTTCCACGTTTTGGCTTTTGTAAAATATTTTCTAAGAGGAAGAAAATAAAATCAAACCTCTAGTTCAAAACAAAGCACTCAGAAAAATCAGTGGAGAGTTGCTCTCTTAACTGATGGACAAAGCAAGTTGTGTTTGTCAAACCTAGAAGTAACATGTTTATGTAGTACATCTGAGAAGCCCCAAAAGGCAAGGAATGAGAAAGAATGATTGCATTTATGTCATTTTTATGTTGAGCTCTTTGTTAAGAGTATCAAGTTGCTAGTCAGGCAATGAGAAAGGAAGTTCATAATCATCTGCAAAGCAACAAACAAACCTGCTTTGTTAGCAGCAAGCGAACTCCATCCCAGCGGGCAGGCGAACTGCACTGACCTTCCCTTCTGTTACATGCTTTCTGGGATTTTACCCCAGTTGTTTCTAGTTATACATTATTAGAATGGGAAATTTGAGAGGAAAATCTCAAGTTAACTCTGTTTACGTATAGATGATGTCCTTAAGAAATTCCCCATTTTGCACTGAGATAGCTTGAACTACAAACCATACCTTTGCTCTCTGATGATTACGTTTCAGGCAGCTGAAGTTAGGAGAGCAAATTCTTTAGGCACGTGGGATGGGATATAGCTATCTCTGTGGATGTGCCAAGGGAAAACCAGTATTTACAGTAAGTAGTCATGGTTCTCTTCTGTAAAACTTCTGAACGGTTTTCTAAACACAGGTCAAAAGTCTGAAGACTTTTGCATGCACGTATTTTAGAACAAAATAGCATTTTATTTCTAACAGAAAACATTTCTGTCAATGACTCATTAATAGAGCATTAAGTGTTAACAGAAAATGGAAGCTGCAGGGATCAAATCAGTGCTTCCTTGTCAAAACATTTTATAACTGGATAATCCTGGTGTAACAAAGGGATGTTTTTGTTTTACTTTCTGTAATATCCTCCACAGTTATGCATTATATATTCCAGTTTAACTGCCAGCATTATTGTTAAAAACACCTTCTTCAAACTACTACTTTTTACAAATCTATTCAATGTAGAAACAAACCTGAAGAATGGATCTTCTCTAATTGTTTTACCTCCATTCTTCACCTCAAGGCATCGCAATAGAAAGAGCCACATTATACACTGCAAATAGGGCTAAAACAGACAAAAGCAAATACAGTTAATCAAAGCACTGCAAGCCGCCTCTACAAGAACCCTCTCTTTTGTCCTGCCCAGTTCACTCTCACTTCTTTCACAGACCCCTTTCCTTTCACCTGGCTTACTGTTGCCAAATTTATGTTGCCTCCCCTTAAAGCCCACTAGTGCTGGTAGATGCTGCTTAGTGAAATGACACTGAGGACTTACCACCAGAGCAAACACGTCTATTGAGATTTGATGGCAATTATTTAGTCTTTGGGAAAGAGAAAGGAGTCCCTTTCTCTGGACTTTTTGCTTCATCAGTATGAACTCCCATAATAATGAAAATTAGTAGCAGTACCACTAATAATGCTGCCAAAGCAGATGTTGAGCTGGAGAGGCCAGTAGCTTTTACTGGTATTGTTCATACTGTACTAGGCTGCAAAGCAGGAGGCTACAGTGATGCTAACCACTAAATCAAATCTTTATTAATCTTAAAGAAGGGGCCTCCCAGTAGGAGTTAATGCTTCTTTATGGTGAACAGTCTTGCTTACAGCTATAACTGCTACTAAGAGTCTGTCCCATGGGTTGTAGAATCCTTCATTCTTTTGCTGGTCTTTCCATGAGACCTGACAAGGCAAAAAACACGCTCAAGTAAATAAATATCCGCCAGAGGCTGCCTATTCTACATCTTGCTTAAACCTCAAATCAATCTTTTAAATATTTTGAGCTCTAGAGAAATCATGGTTACACTAGCTTTTTTCCACTGCATTTGCCAGAGATGGTTACACAGCACTCAACACATCAAAATATGTCAGTTCCACAGCCTGAGAAACAAATCATCTTCTATTAAATATTTAATGGAAGAATTTTTTTGTATCATTTTAAAACTGGAGCACTAACAGGAAAGAAGTTGACTTTTCCCCGCAGTTGATACCCTTAACTCATTCAGTGGCTATTGATGACATTAGACAGCTATGCAAATAACTACTGTTCTATTTACATTGCCATTAAAGACACCTGCTCAATTCCAGCCATGAACACATGTTCTATAGAGGATTTTCTGCATTCTCTTACCTTTATAAAGCAAATCAGACAGCCAATAAGGGGATATATAGGAGTGAAGACAGAGAAGACATAATGCAGGATACTGGTTACAAGATAATACCCCATAAAGAAGGCCACTTCAGTGACAACAGTACAGACCAAGGCTGTCTACAACAGAGAAAGGGGGAAAAAAGTTTTTTTTTGCTCAGTTCACATTCTTAAGGTGTAAGTTATCTAATTAGAAGCACATTTTTAAAGCTTTTATCACCTTGGGATATGGCAGCAATAAAGACATAGGTAAAAACTTCAAATAAGGACACACATTCAAGTATAATGACTGGAAAGTTTGTTGTGGCTTTGCAGTTAACCTGTCTTCTTCATAGTCAAACAAAATGAGGATAAAGTTACTTACCACTGAAAATATAAAGGACCAAAACTCTTTTGTATTTTGCACTTTTTTAAATGTGAAGGAGACCACATAAGTGAACAACACTACTGATGGGACATAGCCAATCAGACAAAATATCTGCAAAGATTAAAAAAAAAAAAGAGAAAGGTTTCTCAGCAAATATACAACAAGGACCTGTAGTTGACTTTCTTGTATTAAGTATCAGCTGGGATTATTTTAAGGTGGAACTCGAATTCTGGACACATCTTTGTCATTTAATTTGAAATATTTCTCTACACTGGTACATACAGCACATATTACTAAAGATTCAAATAAAAGAGTGCATGGATAGGTAGTAACTCCATTCACACAGAATGGAAGCTTTGAGTTTTCTTTAAGCTATTTCCTATCTTCAAAATACAGGCTCTCATAAATGCTGGCACTGAGATTTTTGGTAAATATTAGGAATTCCATTTGTAATTTTTTCATTTTTGCAGAAATTAAAACAATGGTAGATGCACTGGTAGAAAAACAGCTCTGCAGCTCTATGATCGAATACCAAAACGTGATTAATACAAAGGAACAGATTCTGGGAAAGAAGCTAGGAAAATCTGATTCTTTTCAATTACAGCTGAGATCTCAGAAAAGCCCTCTTTGAACATAGACATTGTAACTTTTTCAGTGGCATGCAGCTCATTAACAAGCACAACTACTGAGTGGTTAAAAAAAAAAAACAAAACAGATCTAGTAAACAAGGCACAGAATGGTAAGAGTATTTTACTGGAAAAGCCTGATATTTTGAACTTCAGTTTTATTCTAGTTCTTAATGAAACTCCAAAATTCTACGTCAGGAAAGAATATTTTGCTTTTGGTGCAATCTGACTGGTGTCTCTGAGCTAAAAGCCCTAGACACACGTCCTCAGACCTAAGCAGCCTGCCAAGAAGCTGTCATGAAACCAAGTAAGGAGTGCAATGCAACCCTGAGCATCTTCTCTCACAACTGTGTCAAAATCAGATCATCTTCACCAACATCCAGATTTTATCAGGCATTTTCTGTGGATGTCGGTTGGAAAAATTCTGCCGAATCACCAGTTCTAGTAGGAATAAACACTTGTGGAAAAGAACATTAACAAGGTCCTTATGTTTCCGTACATCCTATGACCCCCCACTACACTTACCACAGCAAGGAACTTGCCAACATAGAAATAAACACCATAGTGAAATGCAAACAGGCTGCCTATCATCAGGACAAGAATGCAGAAGAACAGCGGGAAGTCAACAACTGCTTGTCCTGTCCAGTAAGCGGAGGGATAAAGACCTGCTATCTTAAGTTGTGTGTATGCTTTGATCTGCAAAAGGAAAAGAATATCCACAACGTTAATTCTCACCGGTAAGTGAGCTGGACCTCATTCTTCACTCTAATATAATGCTTTTAAATTGAAGTGAGGTCCAAGCAATTTACCTAGATATTCCTGATCCAAAGATTTTAGCTGCCAAAGCAGCATAATGCATTTCCACAGGAGGCAAAAGGGCTTTTCTCGCATCTAATCTACACAACGTGGCAAGTACCATGCTCATGTCTGCATAGTTGTGCCTGCCTTGTTCATCTCAAGGCAAAAGACTGCATTTAAAATGCTTCTTAAAAACCTGAAATCTAGGTTAAATTCTTGGGCACTCTATGAATCAACATTGCACTGCTGCAATTACTGGCAGGTAGCTGTTGCATGACCATCCCCCCTCCCCCCACAAAAAATTCTCTATATGGCTAGATGGGCACTTTTCAAATGTGTCTCAAACTGTCTATTTTAACTGAAAGTTTACCTTATGGTTTTCTGCATTCTCCATGGCAAAATATGGTGGCATTCCAGTAACAATGATTCCTAGTAAAACAGATTGAAAATAGAGCTCTAGCTTGAAAACTGTGTCAGGAGCATCCTGAAAAATAAAACAGGTTTCTTTGAGGAATAACAACACACACTCACACCACACACACTCTGTTATACTTTTAACATGCTTTTAAAAATTCCTATATGTCTGGAAGATATATTTATATCAGACACAAACTTTCACCCCTTATACAAGTTGCTTTTAACAATTCTTTCTTAGTACAGATTACAAAAATAGAAAATACAACAAATCATTTAGTCATGGCATATTCCATTCAAGTGTTGATGCAATAAACTCCATTTCGTCATTTTTTCATAGAGTAATACTATGAAATCTAGATGCGTGTGACAAGGAATGCATTAGTGATTGAAATAGGACTTAAGCTTCAAAACATATGCTTTGTACATCTTAAACTCATATAAGCAGTAGCGAGGAGGGGAAAAAGCTTACAGAAGTTTCTGGAGTATTAATAAATTGCTATGTATAATATACTACTAGAATATTTATCTAATGCAGCATATTCTGCAGTATCTAATACATTACTAGAGTATTTATCTAATGCAGTGGTTTTCTTACTCTCCTGATTGCCTCTGGCCTTTCTAGAGTTCCCCTGCTGAAGGTTATTCCCTGCAGTGCACAGAAGGATTTACTTTATGTTTTCCCAACAGTATTTCCTGCCCATGGGAAAGCTCTGTGAAGGTCTTTAACAACGATGTGTTGCCTACTGCATGCTTAAGTGCAATCATGCCATGAGCTCTTTTAACAGTGTCTGATGCAGACATGGGTGCTGCTTACCTGAATGAAGGGGTTGCTCCAGATTTGAATACTCTCAGTCACATTCAAATTGTGAAGAAGTAGATTGCTAACAATATTGATCAAAACTGGCAGGGAATGCACCATGGTACTGTTAAACACGACTGTGAAAAGGTAGTACTGGAAAAAGACATATTTGCTATATTAATTATTGTGCATGAAGAATAGAGCTGAACAGGTCTCTACTAGGGCCAAAATTAAACCTGAACATTAAAAAAAAATCTTAAAAAAAATGCATAATTAAGTATGCTTTGTAGGGAGCTCTATACTGCTCAGGCTGGTTAATAACACATAATCTAATTCAGTAAAATAGCCATGCTCATACAGAACAAATCAACTGGAATGAATTCCTGAAACATTTTATAAACTGTAGCACTATGTCAAATGATGCTCTACCAATTACAGTTCTGAGAAACATGAACACAGAGCCTTGTGCATCTTAAGTTTTCACTAATGCATTTAAAAAACAGGCAAAAAACTACATTTGTGAAAGACTGCACTGTCACACTAATACTAATAGTTGCAACGAAGGAGAAAAAAGGAAACAAGAGAACTGGCATACTGCAAAGCATCTTCTTTGTTAAGGATTAAATACAATCCATGTATCCAAATCCATTTGACGCTCCATCAATGACCATACTGAAGTGAATACTTACAACCCAAGATACTCATTTTTCCTTCCATGAGAGCATTATGGAATTATACTTCTGTCAAATTGTATAAATTAAACTGCACAAGAAGAAAAAAAATAAACTACGTATGCCAGGTCTCTTGTGAAGGAAAATATTTCTCTTGGCTTTCTGTATCTTTATGGGGAAAAAAGGAGGTGGAAGTTTTGTTAAACCACCATAATTATCATTATGAAGAACATTTATCTTGATAATATTCCATTCTGTTAACACATGACTCTCAACCCTCTGGTATTAGCCATATTTCCTTCTTTATATTATTCAAAATTTGAGACATTTTAAAATTTGAACTTCTTATTAAAAATAACCCACAATTTTGATACCTGAAGCCATCCCCAAGTATTCATATGAATAGCAAAGATGAAATCTAATTCTATCACCTCAACTGAACGACCAGAGTCAACCTTATCAAGCTTATCCTGAATGCATTTGTCAGGAAATAATACAACAGAATAGTCACCAACGAACTACCCGTCTTTGGGATACGGCAGTGCAGGTACATCTTACTCACCTTTCCTGATTCAAAAACATTTAAAGCTGCGCTGTGTGGTGCAGCTGAAACGTAATTAGTGTCATTGACTATCTCCGATAGTATGTTCAGGCTCCCAAGAGAGTTGACAATGTCATCGATATCTGATTCTAGCATAGGACAAGGAAAATTACATTACTAGCCATCATTCGCTTGGAATATTTTACACAAAATTATCAATCAATTTTCCAGTCAAGAGCAGCAAACTTTTCTCACTGATATAACCCTATGATGAAAGATCATTGTTTCCTTACACATGCCTACCACAAATATCCTCTGCTATTTTGAACAACACAAATGTTTTGATTTCAGCTTCCCACTCAACAGCCTTACTAGAAGGAAAAATTTTAGCTGCATTATCCAATTAAGTTGTACAGACCAAATGCAACAGTCAGGAAGTGGAGGTACCAAGAAACATTACCAGAATACTAAAAGTTTCAATGGTCCAGGGAATTAACTAACAAGACAGGAAATCACTGTCATTTTGATAAGGTATCAGGAGGACTAATGTTGTAGTAAGTTTAAATTTGGGACTGATCAAGTAGAGGGTTCTCTGGTTGCACATATTGCACCTACACAACTTTAAACACTCTGAATTAAACAAAATGGGAATTTTCCAAAGTGTCCTGCACTCAGACTTCAACACTGACATATCTGAATGTCTCTGGTGTAGTATCTGCCCAATTCTTTTACAACAGCCATTGCTCTTTCTCCAAGAATAGAGAGCATAGGAATACTACACGTGCGAGAAGGAAGATCTCTGTATTGATAGACACCTATTCTCTACCAGGTTTAAAACTCTTCATGATAAATTATTTGGAATAATTTCAAGGAGCATTTGCTCACAACATAAACACCAAGTTGTATACACTATCCTTCTCCACAGCCTGTGACCTTTCTTTCTCCACAATGGTAAAATGCTACATTTTAAGAAATAAGTGTAACTAGGAGCTATCCTCATGGAGCTAGCATTTGCTGTCCTACCTGTGGAGTTCTGCAGAAGAAGACGAGTTCTGTACTTGTGATACTCCTCTCCGGGCTTCAGCAAGTACAAATCTGGGGAAAGTTTGATAGGAGCTACAGAATTTTTGAAGTAGTGGTGTATAAGAAACAAAAAAATCTGAACTAAAAAAAAAATCAGAAAAAGCAATAACCTGAAAGAAATAAAAGTTTCATTTTTACTAAAATTCAGTGAAAGTAGACCCAATTTATGTACGTGTCAGTTGAAACATGTCCTTCACCCCAAAAAGCATGTATATAACAGTAACAGATAGTCTCACGTTTGTTATTGTTTAAATATAACTACTAAAATATATTAAATCACATCCTCCAGTTCCTCTGTTGTCATTCAAACAGGTTTTGAGAATTTTGTATGCAAAGAAGAAAGCCCTAATACTTACATAACTCTCACAGATTTATTTTCTCGCCTTAGACTAAGGAAGTGAACTTTTGCAATAGTAGAAACCTGCTTCTTCCAAAGAGCTGTATTGCTCATAGCAGGTGATGTTGTCTCAGAGAACACCAGGAGGCTCTGCTCCATATCATCAACTGATTTTGTATCCATTTCTTCCTGTACTTGCTGGGAATTAAACACACTATAATCTGAAAAAGAAAAGAGGAAACAAAATTTTAACTACTCTGACAGCACTATTGACTGCACAGTTTGGAATCGTAGATTTGGAAAGGTTTGGTGGCCATCCATTTTTTCTCTGACTTTTAAACTGGAATTGAAAATAAATTCAATGGAGGGGGAGATCTCAGCCCTAAGTGCAGGTTATAAATATTAATGTCAAATTGGAAATTAATTATATTTTGGGCATCTACAATTGTAGAAAGTACAAACTTCCAAAAAGAAGATGAATCATATGGCCATAAATGGTGACACTGTAATGCAGAAAAGTTTGATGTAAGTACACTAGATGAAAAATTAAACACTATATAGAAGGCCAGTAAAGGACTTTTTCATTCCCGATCCCACTAGAATCTGTTCTCTCCCAAACCACTCTGATTCTGAATATTTCAGAAGTCTGGAATAACATGTGATCTGATGCATTCCGTACTGCCTGGTGGAGTGCTTACAGGTGGATCTGTTATTTTATTGCTATAGTGAAACTATTTCAAGTTGTGCCAAGTCATAGACAATTGTGCACTAATTATTAAGACTAAACTGAATACAACAGAAAACATAAAAGGAAGATATTAGCAGTCTAGCTCACCTGCTTGATCAATCTCTGCTTCAACTTCTAGCTTCAGATATACATCCTCCAATGTTGTCATGGAAACACCATAAGTAATAACACCCAAGTGTGAATGAGTGTCAAGATCAGAAAATAAGCCTAAGAAGAAGAAATGAAATATACTGGTTGCTCTGAAATAGGACATCATCTTTCCAAGACATTTTCATTTAAGCTGGACTCTCTGCATCCCTAAAGCCTTCAGCATGACACTCTAAAAAGCAAATGCTATGTAAATATAATTACTTGATTATGAAGAAGCAAGCCATGGCTTGCTTGAGAACCAAGGCAGTAGTAAGCTCCTTTAAGTGCAAAACTTTTTGAAATGTCTGTTCAGGTAAGGAAAACTGTTTTCCTGAACCTGTAGTGATTACAAAAAACAGATTACCAGCCTAAAGTCTACCTGTGATTAGAGCTGACTATCAGCTGTCTCCAAACACATCACTCATGGAAACACCAGCACAGGGACTGGAGAAGAACTCAGGCTACACAGATCTGTGCCCAAGCATGAAGTGATTTTACAAATAAAACCACTGAATAATTTCACATTAAAAGTTACCCATACCTATAAATCTACCTTAACTGGATAGGATATTCTGGGTGACATGCGTAATCTGAAGACCAAAATTTCATTCAGAGTGAGAGCATTCATTAGCACCTCAGGACAAAAAACATTTTCATGCTCTTGCCAATCCTATAAAATGAAGCACTTCACAAAACCAGAAGCTTCAGAGTCAAGGTTAAGCTGAAAGAAATGCAAATACGTAACAGTGGGAAGAGTAACTAGGACACCCAGTGAAGCTTACCAGATCTCTGTAATTAAATGGCAGAGATACATTCCTAACCTCTACTCTTCTTCAAGATAGAATCAATTCCCCCAGACTATCTTGCATAAAGATGCCTGTTTTTCAAAAGTACACTCAGAGACTGCAAAAGATAAAGCTAATGAATTATTAACTAGTTAAATGCAATGAGAGAAAGATACTTATGAAATATGAGCCACATTCACATCTGTATTGGTTCTGTCTCCTAGCTTTTCATATTGTGAAAAGGACATACTGTTTCTTCCACTCTCTCCTGAGAGATGAACAAGGAGCCCTATGTATGACTGATCAGATAATTGCTGCCATCTAGTGAAATCAGCACATTTGTTCCACTCTCCCTCTTTCACCAGTGAATTTTAACGTAATAACACAACGTTCTTTCCAGCTCACAACAAGAGGGATTAATGTAGCACTTGTGCCTTTCTGGCCTTCCTGCTGGAGGCCAATCTTGTTCATTAAAATGTTCTGCAGTAAGATGATGATGCTTTTACAAGACAACTACATTCTTGGCCAAAAGGTCTCTATGTTCCTGCTAAAAGACATTTCCCCAAAATTTGCTATTGGGTACCCTCATCACTTAATATATCACAATCGCCTTGGAGGAGGAGAGGAGGTCCTCTTTCACCTGAGAAAACTGAGTCGGTGAGAATGAAAGCAAAGACCTCACTGACACATATTCAACAAAATCATAGCCAAAAAAACAAGTACGTATAGAAATGTGTACATACAGAAATGACAATATAACACCTCTCAAAGTAATACAAGCTGCAGCCATGCTTGGCAGATTTCTCTTCTACATTCTTTCAACCCTGCAACTCAAAAAAAAGCATGAATACCTGCAAACTTGTCCATGTCTTTGAGTGGCAAGGTATAGACCAGCTGCTGATCGTTCTCTTGTAACAGGCTGGCTGCAGGTATATGTTGTCTTATTAGTGATGTTGTTGCTTCAGTGTTGCAATATGCATCTATGTGCATACTAATAAAATACACAAAAACAAATGGTTTTTTAAAAATTTGCTTTTCTCCTTGTATCTACACCAGAAACATTAGCCAGTAGAACATCAGACATTTAGTATGAGGAAGAGAAAAGGATCTTTTTTGCAGTTTTCTTTTCTTTTTTTTTTTTTTTTTTTTTTTTTTTGCAGTAAAGTGGAGTGGGGTGCCATCTCATTGATTTAAACAGGAAAAAAAAATAGCAAGTGACAGCATGTAGTGGATATCACATAAAAAGAGTACCTCAAACGGTAGCCAATTCCCCATTTGCTTTTGAGAAAGAGAGAAGATCCAAGGCATTTTAACATCCCTTGAGAAATCACAGCTTTACGATCTAGAAACAAAATCAAAAGGCCGTTCGAATCAGAGTGCTGTCAATCAGCTCCAACCCCAACCCCACCTCCCCCCCCCAAGTATTTCAAATAATCCTGTTCTCCAGCGGTTGAAGGAGCATTGCCTTAGGCACTGTAATGTAACTGTTGCTTACAGACAGCCTCTGCCTTTCTGGACTGCATCACCCAGCATCACAGCAGAACTCACCAGCAAGAATATCTGCCTCGTCCATGAAATGAGTACTGAAAACTGTCACGTGATTCGCTTTTCTGGCTTTCAGGAGATTCCAGACAACATGTCGCGAACATGGATCCATACCTGCAGTTGGTTCATCCAGCAATAAAACCTAGAGGCAAAATGAGAAACATTTTCAAATCCACGTTCACATCTCAAGAAATACTACTTAAACAACAGATATAGGCCGTTCTTTGTTTGAAGGCTGCTATTTAGTTGTTTAAAACATCTGGAAAAATTCTGAAGCATGTAAAGCAGCTACCTTCGCTACTTTTTGAACACATAAATCACCTGTTGTGACAAATAGAAAAATCACAGTAAGTTAATGCATTTATTCCTTTTCTAATACAATTATATTTAGCTATCTATTAAGGGATTATTAATGCACATGTTTTTAAAATCACAGCGAACTGCCACACTTATTTTTAAATATATATATGTAAAAGCACTCTCAATTCTTATAAGTCACAAACACACAGCTACATTTGTCACTCCATGTGCTTGCTTGCATGACTTTGCAAGGAAACTCTGACAGCGGGTTTCTCTGTTGCAAGCTAAGCATTATCTGCCAGACACAATTTGAAACTTTTCATGCTCAGACACAATTTAAAACTTTTCATGCTACTTAGCACATGAAGTGATCAAATCCATAGCTATTGCCATCACCTAAACTCTTAACATCCTGAATCATAAAGGATGAGATGTTTAAGCCATTTTAACAGTCTAAACCACAGATGAGAAGAGGGAACAAAATCAACAGCTGCTCACAGTAACAAGTGTGTGAGGGAGAGGGAGAGGGAGAGGGAGAGAAACCTTGATTTTAACAAAAAACATTTAGGTGTATTAGAAACAAAGTCAAGAATTTAACTGTCACACTTACCTTTGGATTCCCAAGAATAGCAATTCCTACAGATAGCTTCCTTTTCTGCCCTCCACTTAATTTTTTAGCTTGATTGTCTCTGATAGGCTGCATATCCAAATCTAACAACACTTTCTGCACCTTTGAAAAATAAGAAGCAGAGTTATTGTTAATAAAAGCAATGCACTAGATTTTTTTTTTTTACAGGATTACAGTTCTCAGAATTCAGATTAACTGTTTCTAATTCATAGAATATTTGGTATTTGAACTGTGCACTTTGCTAAGAAACCTGTAAGTCAAGATCAGGGACTTAAACTACAGCAAGACTGTAAAAGTTAGATGTCTATGTTTGTACACAAATGCTAGAATTTAAATGTTTCACCAGTATTTTAATTTCCTACGAAGGAGTAACTATTCGTCTTTGTAAAAATACCCATCTACATTCTGTCTCCTTACCAGATGTACCATAAGCTGACATTCCTTTGAACACTTGTCTTAAGGAAGTATCTTTGCAGCATAGGGCCGTTCTGCCCTGTTAAATTAAAAATGAATATGCAACAATGATACTTACGTCTAGCTGACTTACCTCTTGTATCAAATCATTCTGAGGTATTCCTTTAATTGCAGCAAATATGGATAGATTCTCTTCCACAGTTAATATATCAAAGTGTATATCTAACTGAGGGCACACACCCGCTATTTTTCGTATTTCAAGCATTTCATCAATTTCAGAGACTTTGTGTCCATAGACAGAGACAAACCCTAAAAAAAGCCAAAGGTAACCAACTAAATTTTTTTTCACACTGAGACAGAAAGTAGGCTAACACGGTCAGTTAAAAATGGACATTAATCTAAAGTGAACAGTTCTAGACAGAAGCCAAAGAAAAAGTTAGTGTGATTTAGAAAAAACACAAAAGTTAATGTCTTCCATTTTCACAAGAAAGGTTGAAAGGAAACAGTAAAATACAGCCAGAATTTCCTAACATGAGGAAACCTCACCATCCGTTGGTGGACAAAGCCCACAAATGATGTTCATCAGCGTTGTTTTTCCTGTCCCACTGTGGCCAAGCAGAGCTGTAATATGGCCTTCATAGATGTCAAAGGATAAATCTAGCCCAGCAAGGTAAAAGCAATGGAAAGAGGAAACATTAGTGATGTATCTGTATTACCCCATAACAGGCTTGTATCACAGAAGTAAATTCAAATACTGACATATTGGGTATGCATTTACACTCTGCTCAAAGAAACACCTTACCTCCACACTTCGGTACAGCAACACTGCAAGAGCTGCAGCCAACAAAGCTGGGGACACTCACTGCTAGTACTATGATGAGACTTCATTTTAAAAGCAGTACAAGGTTTCATGCCACATGGGAAATGACATGAAAGGAAACAGGGAAATGGGGCAGGGAAGATCGCATTGCTTTACAACAGGGATAGAGAAGGGGTAAGAGCAAGATGTCACCAGATTTTCTCATAGCGATAGAAGAGCTCCTCTTTTTGTGATAAAATTTTAGATAGATTACTGTCAAAGTGGTAAGAGAAGACAAACAATAGCCCATCTGGCATTCATGCTTCAAGCCCCACCCAGCCAAAAGAAACCAAAAAGCCAAACTGAAACACAAAAGACCACTCGTAATTCAGTTATTGCTCCTCTGTATCTCATAAGCAGCTTAAAAACTAAAATGTTCTTACTTCTGAGAGCCTCCACAGTTTCCCCCTTTTTCCTGAATGTTTTCTGAACACAGCTGATTCTGAAAGAAGACACGTCATTTTATAAACTACTTTAAGATCTTTATATGTCATTTTGATCGATTAACATTCTAAGACAGTCACGAAAAACAAGATCATGCTAAAGTTGCACAACATACATTAAAGAGCCATAGAGGCAAATCAAGAGACAGGACATCTTGTAGGACTTACTGCACCTCCCACATTGGTATCAGAAAGTTTTTTCTCAACATATTACTAGGTTAATATCTATGATGACAGAGTAATTTCAAATCTGTATTTCTTTCAGAGAGTAGAACAATGCACTAAAGAGCTCCCAAACTAGAAAAGAGGGCATAACTCTTCCTCAACGATTTCACAACCTGACAGAACATTTAACAGACAGAATATGGAAAAGAGGTGTTAGTACAATAGACTCCAAAGGTGTAACTGCTGGCAGCTCTCGACAAAAATCAAGCAAAGGAATACACGTATCTTTCTCTCCAAGAAAGGTAAAAACCTTCCTTCCAATCCCACTGTTCTCTGAAGTGTGGAAAAACAAAACAAAACAAAACAACCAGTTTATCTAAAGGAACAATGTGAAAGATGGGTTTTGGAGATGCATTTGAAAGCCTGGCAGGCTTGCCAATGAAGTCAGAGAGTGAGTTACAAGTATAAAGGATGGGAAGGAGAATGGGGAAGGAAAGACAATGAAACCTGTATGTACAAAGATAGCAAAAGAGTGGGGGGAAAATGAGGGCAAGCTAGTATTGGGATGCTGTGGAAAGAGTCCATGGCAGATGAGCAAGGCAGAAAAGGTTACAATGTTCTCGCATGAATGTCAAAGCATCAGGAGAAAAAGCAGACCCTTCAACCTGTGCTGGACACTCTAAGAGACATGAGTAACAGAGACAACATAAGACTAAGTCTGTCACTAAGCTCAAGTATTTATTTGAGCCTAGTAGAACCAACAAAGAGGACTGAAGATGAGTTTCTTTCAGGTCACAAAATAATGAAAACAAGGACTAAGGGAATGATTCTGAAAACAAACTCTGAGAAGCACTGGAAATACATGACAGTCTAGATGAAAGATAACTGACAACATGAAACAAAGTGTGAAAGATGAAAGCAAGTAGATCAGTTTTTCAGTTTTCTTTTACCCTCTTACATATGACATCTGGGGTAAAACAACCAAAAAGTTCTGCAGTTTATGAAGAACTTAGCCTTCACATAAACTTAGAATTTAACTTTCTCTCCAGCAAGAATCAGATGTGTGCTAACGGAAAATAACTCCCAGAAGAGCAGGCGTTCCAACATCTGCAAACACTTACGCCTCTTGTGGCCTCAGTGAAACCGAAGGAACGGAAAACGGACTGTTTTTGAGAGGACTCCAATTGAAGGAATACAATACACAAACAAATCCTTTCTTTAAGCCGAGTGATTTACCCTTGGAGGACATCCACGTAGTTGGTGATGGGGCTTCATTGAAAATGGAAAATAGCTGTGCTTTGTGTGTGGAGAACTATCTGCAATGCATACCATATGCTATTTGAATCAACACACTAGAAAAACAAGAGCAATTTTCAAATCACACTTTAAATATCTGGAATGCAGGTGATCTGCTCACCTGAACTTGGAGAATGGGATGAGTCATACCTGATGGCTTCTTTTCCCTGAAATTCAGAAGGAACAGGTTCAACCATCTCACTGAAACTTAAACTGCCATTGATGCTGCTCTCATACAATTCCTTGTAATTTTTTCTGCGCTTTGACCAAAACGAGGGCTTCATGAAGAAAAACGATGTTCGGCGTAGTCCAAACTCCCCTGAGTAATAACAGAGAAAAAGAAAATTTCTTAATAGTACTGTAAATATATCTCAACATTTGAGTTCTGGCTATAAAACCTATGAGTGATCCCACTGCAAGTTTAGGAGCCAAGTCTACATCCTGATGCTGGAGGAATCTAGGCAGCCAAGTTTATACTATCTGCATTTAGGCCATTATACCCATCAGTGGTCCTAGCAGATTCTGGTTTCTTTAAGAATTTAAATATATGCAGAATTTCTTTCTACTCAGGAAAAATTCCAAGTACTGAAAGAACGGTGACTTAAACATACACAATGCAAAGAAACAGAGATCATAAGCAAAGGAAGCTGAAGGGCCTAACCAGGGACTGGTAGCAAGATTAACAACTTTCTTCTGTATTTTGTGTTAAAACTACTGCTGTCACAAGGAAAGGTCTGGAACAGGCAAAGCAGTCTTTAATTTTCAACCCTGCAAAAATAAATTGCAAAGTCTGAGACACTAATTAACCCAGCAAAGAAGGTTTTCATTTTAAAAAAGACTGTCTAATACAAAAAAACCCAAATTAGCTGACGTATCTAGAAGTAATCAATTCTTACCATGCTAATATCCTCCTTACATCTCACAGTTTTGTTATAATAAAGATTATTTCAGCAAAAATAGTCTAAGTCATAATTTAAAATACATTTGTAAATAGCTGGCACCACCTTCTTTCTCCTTAAAATTGAAATTAGATGAACACCACACTATTACAGTGCTAAACGGCCAAGTAGTAATATCATAGTATGTTGGAGTCACTGAGAAAGGATTTCAGACTTGGGGCTCAGGATTTCAGGAAATTGTGACGTTAGCACAGTTCAGTTGAGTTTCTTTCATGAACATACCTGGAATAACCTGATCAAGGTAGACAGCTACAAGCAGATAAAATATGCTATCCAGTGCCAACAAAATAAGAGAGATAAAGAGTGGGTAAGGACCGTGATTTAGATTTGAAAATGTTGCACCGTCTTCATAATCTTCTAGATGCATGACCTGCCAACAAACACGGACAGACTGAAACGTTACAGACCTGCAATTTTATCAGCAGAATGAAATGACAGCATGGTGCAAAACTCAGGAACAGAGAAGATCAAAAAGCGACAGGGATGACAGCAACAAAGAGTAATAGCTGTCTGATGGTCTTCTCTATTTTACTTGATATTAAAATCGCCACAGAGATTTATCACAACAGGCAATTTCCCCAGCATCATCAAGGCTTTTTTTTTTAAAAAAAAATAATTAAACTTTTAAGAATATCTACATCTCTACCACTTTGAAGGAGATGCAAGACAAATGATTGCTATAAGGCTGCAATCTGAGAAGTACAAGGTTATTTACCTCTGCGATGCCAATCAGGAAGGTACATTGACACAAGGGACTCAGAATCCACACAGAAGACTTTGGGAAATCTTCCAGCAGGACAATATTAAGACCCACAAAACCAAAAGCCAGCGTTGCCAAGAATTCAACTATACCCACATTTTTTGACTTTTTAAATAGAGGTGTCAGCATAAGTGCAAAGAAAACCTAAGAACAAACAGATCAAAAAATATAACATGGTAATACATTAAAAAATGTAACAAAGCATAGAAAATACAAAGTAGAAAGACTGTAATTCCATTTTTGTCTCTGGTAATCAAATCACGTTCCTGGTTTACTCAATTCAGCATTAAGCCAAGACCTACATGTCTTTTGAAAACAGACTATCAGGAGCAACAGATTTCTCAAAGACCTCAGGCAAGGGACCACAGAAGAGAACTACGAACGAAGCCATACTTGGCAGTATGCATACACACTCTAATTAGTGAACCTGCTTTAAGAAATATGTAGTAAAGAAATATTTTTAAATTGTTTCATTATGAATTTTGACCAGTAATTTGCTATATTTAATTGACTCTTGAGTTTAATTAGGGCTTTAGCATTATACTATATAGTAATAGCAAATGTTTAGAAGTAGGCATGATTTGGGACTTCAAAGTAGTCCCGCACTGCCATTTTCTGTTCAAAGATAGATAGTGACCATAAATTCAAACACTTTGGTAAGGAAAGCTATTTCTCATAGCCACAATCAAGACCTGCACAAGCCCCTGAACCAGAGGGGACTACAGAAAGGGAACGGGGCACATAAGATAACTGGTTACTGTTTTGCTCTAACAAAACTACATCCAAGCTGTCTAGAAGAGAGAACAGTATCAGATAGGAATGAAAAGCTCTTGGATAGGATGGCCAAATCCAACGAGATTGAGAATACTTACTGAAGAGATTCCGTAAAGAAAAAAAAGAAGAAATATCACAAAGGCACTGCTCTGGGGAAAGAGCGAAGAGGCTGTTGCAATGACCGCCATAAGAATGGACATGACGAAAATCAAACTTGCGTAGAGCAGCACCCAAGAAAGCCTACAAGCAAAAGAGGGGGGAGAGGGGAGGACACACACACACACACAAAAAAAAAGTGAATGAATTCACAGTGCGAATTACTCACAAAAGCAGCTAAAACTACAGTTCTTAAACCTTCCTGACTGCAAGCCTGTCCTTTGGTACAGCAACAAACAACAGCCCCCAAAGGAAAAGAGCTCTTGCACGTATCAATGTAATTGTTTGAAGCATTAGAGCATGCCCATCGATACCGACTGCATCTAAAAGAAACAACTAGATGAGTCATGATATTTTTTGAACTTGTATAATTAATTCCCTAGTTTAACCAGAAGAGGGTAATTGAGCAGCATGTTTCAATAATTAAAGAAATCCTATTTAAATTTTAATACATTAGTCAGTCCAGCAGCTGAGCAAGGTAATAAAATACTGTTCTGTATAAAAACAGAGTTGAAAGTCAGCGAGCAAGTCTAATCTCAGGAAACAAATTCGTCCAGGTGACATTTTCCTCATAAGCAATTTGGTCATGTTTTTTTCAGTTGCATTACCAACATGCCTTTGCAGATCATGCCCATTTTACACAGGGATTCCCTGAACCCCAAAGTTAAAATGATTTTCTCAAGATCACAAATTCTTAACAAATCCTGACGCGTGAGGGGCAAGTGAGGACCACTAGCCAATGCTGCAGGTGAAGGATATAACTCATTCTAAACAAGACTTGTCACTAAGGAAATACTACCAAAAAAAAGTCAAGAAAGAGCTTTGATAAAAAGCAGAAGTGATCAGACAAAAATCAGCCACAGCTGACTGTTATGACACTCCACGACAAAGTCCTAAGATGATGTGGGGCATCACTGCTGGCAGTGCAAAGCTACACTCAGTTTTATCCCTACAGCTACTGATGTTTTCAAATCGGTGCATCCCCTTTTCTGGAAAAAAAAGTGTGTTTTATTACATAAAATTTCCACCACAGTGGAGAAACAACTTAAAATCTGTTGTTCAGACTTCTCTTTTTGTCACATTAAAATTATAGAGTCAGACTGGATTAATTATGCGTTGGGGAAATGCTGCTGATAAGCTCTGAAGAGAGACTGCACGTTACCTGTTTAGCCTCAAGAATAAGTGTTACTGAGCCACAGCATTAAAAATGACAAAACAAATTACATGAAAATCTCATGTGTCATTTTATTCAATCCCTCCAAGTCTTCTGTATTTATAAATGAAGCAACATTACTCCAGTATTTACTTACAAAAACATGCCTACTTCTATGGTAGGCATACTTCTCTATGTTAGATTTTACAGAGCAGTTTGTTTTTAGGTTGCTGCAGTATCAATCTGATTAACTGAAAACAATTAGTGAACTAAGAATAGGATAGGTGGAGTTTATTATATATATTTTTTTAATTTTCTAGAATGGATAGGTTATACAGAATACTCACATACCAAAAGGCAGTGTCATGAAGTCCCAATATTTTTAAGAACTCCTTCAACTTCCTCTCTTTTTCTGCTACAATATGAATTGCCAAATAATACCCAAATGGTGAAAAAGCAATTACTAAGTAAATTAAAATGATTGCACGAGGAAAACTGTCTATTTCCATCACTTCAGCCTCTCCCATAACGACAACTCTTGTTAATTCAAGTTGTTCCCAAATTGATTGATTAGTCTTCAGCTAAAAGGAAAAGAAGAAGAGTTACGCTTGTATCGTTTATGATTTTACATCCCCATTCCACTCAGAAGAACAGCAGTGGTTTTGGCAGGTTTTGTAACCTGCTAAGGGACTGCAACGAATAAGTGCTTAGATTGGTGAAGAAGGTCCTCAGCTGATCCACAGTTAAGTGTCCTCTCAGCTTAGACACCTGTGAAAAGACACGCATTACTGTATCTCCTCCACTGCAATTTAAGCTGACTTGTTTCACCTTAGACATTTGAGACAGACAGCTACCACAGCTCAGCTGCCACGTGGTAACTCATAAAACTCTGCTAAATCAGTTCTTCACCCAAGTTATAGCTTCACTGACATGGAAACATCTGGAGACTTTGAGGAAAATCTAAGACCTTAATTTCCCCAAATCCCAGTCTGAAAGCACAGAAATAGAACATCTGAAGAGATGGAGATAAAATGGACAACAGCTTTGCAATTCCTAGCACTTAAAAAGATGAGACTAACTGAGAAAGAAGTGATGGGAGAAAAATACTTAGAAAGGTATTTCACTGATCAGGAAAAAACCCAGCAAGGCAAATGTTACAGCAGCAGAGACAAATGAACAGTGTTCACAGCACGGGAGGGTGAGTGCATGTGCGTGCATGGAGAGGAACGCAGCCCATCTAACCACTGCCCTTTTTGTTAAAGCATCTGAAGTACCATTTTGGGGTCACCACAGTCACTTATATTTTAATGATTGCTATCACATATGCTTCAGACTCATTTAAACACAACAAATGTCCACGTTATTCAATTGGACAAAAAAAATTCTGTACAAAACATGGCAAAACCCACAAACAAATATCCTGTCTCTTCAATGGATGTAAACTAATGGCTAGTAAGGTATTTTATACAGTTAACAGAGAATACAAAATGAAGGCAATTCAAAGATTTGTACTTCTTTGGTCTTAATACACTGTTTATTTACTCTTACCTGTACAATTGCTGCATCGATGCAGGCTTGCAGAGCTGTAAATCCTGAGTACCAGTATGTTACAGATTCACATCCTTTCACCAAACTGGAACAACTGGCTATAGAATAATCAAGGCATTTAAAAAAAACAAAAAGCCTGAGTTACATCTGTCCTGTTCCCAATGTAAAGATGTCACAGGTTGATACAATCCATTATAAAAGATAGAAACAACTTCCAAAAATATATATATATGCATACATAATATTTATATGAATATGTGTGCGTGTATAAATATATAAAGGACTAAAAAAATAAAAAGGATTAATTTGCAGTACTGGATTCAAAAGGCTCCCTTCCCCAGAGCAAACAAACAGCATGAGGGATATGCCATTAAGCTTATAACTGCTATACAAACAGTGAAAGGATAACAGGATCTGATGAGCTATCAGATAATCTTCTGGGTGGTTTATGGAGTGCTGTCAAAAACCCCCTGAAAGCCAAGAACAGAAAAACACACGGAGCATTGCTGTCTCCTATGTTCTGAAAACCCGCAAAGCTGCTTCACTGAAAAAGCCAAGTCACGCCAGGATGCAGCGGATCTACAGACTTGCACTATGCGGCAGAGAGCACGTCTGCACAACACGGCGCGGCAGGGCCAGCACCAGCGCGCGGCCGGCCTGGCCCTGAACCACGGCGGGACGGCAGCTGGAACGGGGAGAGCAGCAGAGCTGCGCCAGGCCGGCGCCGCACTGAAGCTAACCTGCGCACCTTACTCATTTCTGCATTATGCTAAGTTACACAGCACTCCAAATAGCTTCATTTTTTGTAGCACGCAACATCAGGCAAAAAAAAAAAAAAAAAAAAAAAAAAAAAATGAGGATCTGATTTTCTAGCTTATTCCTTAGGAAGTAAAAATAAGAGTGTTCACATGTACCTCTTGACTCCATGTAAAGAGAAGACATGGTAACAGAATCAGGAAATCTAAGCTGGTAGGACATAGCGTCGTTGAATACTACGCCCACAAAGTTGGAGCGTTTAAAAGCACCAGCCTCCTGCAGTTCTTCTTCACTTAAATATTCTTCTGTGATTATGCCTGCAAGATAACAAATCATCATGTTGATTTAGATACTAGCACAGCAGCAAGAAAAAACTGTGCCTATTTTAAAGCAAAGTCATGCCAGTCACTGATAATTAGTTTCAATTTGGATATATATAGGGCTATATTTTTGTCCTGGTAAATAATATTCCCATGAATATAAGCCTGCAGTAGCGCCATGTTAATAGCAGGGAGAGTAATTCAAAGGGAAGTTTACCCCAGCACCTTTCCCTCAATCCTTTTTCCCCATTTCTCCTGTAATAACAGCTTCTGTGCCCCAGTTCTTACAGGCTATCTGAGAATTTATTTTCAAGTACCAGCCCTTTTCAAGAAGGGCAGATTAGCTGGTATAGAGGGTTAAATATGTGAAAATACAGCATTTTGCCACTGGCTTCAGCAAATGACTTCAGCTCTCAGCTCACAGAGAGCACAGCAGCAGTTTTAACAGAGAAAGATACCAAAATAAAAATACATCAGAGTGGTTTGGGATATATCAGTTACCGCTAGCTGTGTCAGCTATGTAGAAAAAGCACTTTAAAAAAATCATTTTTAAAAATCAAGGAAGTGACACAGTGTTAATGGGAACTATAATCAAAGAAAATCATTTTCCTCACAGTAACAACAGGATTGAAAACTCAGCCTAGAATATCGGCAGATCAATATCATCTGTTGAATTTACCCCAGGATATCACAGTATAACACCAATTAGTTCTAGAGAGTTTCAGTGGCTTTTAGTACTTTGCATTTTCTCTAAAAACCTTTCCCTTAGCTACATAAGGCTTGTTAGCTGTAACAGGAATATGTACGTGACGAATATGAACTACTCTGAGGAGGCAATGCAAGAATATTTACCAACCAAACAAAATTTCTTCACAGTCTATTCTCTTTAGCTGTGATGGAAAAGAAATGCTTTCCAGTCTGTCAGAAGCAGACAGGTCTGATCTACCATTAGCAGCAACAGTGAACTTCCTCTTTAAACACAAGCCACAACACGAGATATGCTTAGAAAAATAAAATGCTCAGGCATTCAGTATACCATCTTCAAAGTTATCGAAAGCCACTTTCTTCATGATTTCTCTTGCCATGCTGCTTGGTGGTGTGTATCCAATGACAAAATTCACCAGCAAGGAGGTATCTAGTGTACCAAGATCGGTGTCGGGTATCTCGTTGTATTTCTTATGTGGATGCATCATACTCATGAGTATTAGCCAAAATAAGAAAAAGAGTGGGAAAAGAATTTCCTATATGAAAAATATAAGAAAAAATGAGAATTTCAAAGAGAAGCAGTAAAAAAAAAATTTTCCTGAGTCACGCAAAGTTTAAAGAAGGGACTGTGTCTTTAATTGCTTGATTGTGAAGATTCCTTAATGATTTCAATGCAACAACAGATTTAGCACCTTTAGTGCCAAAACCTTCTCTGTAGTAATGTAGTACGATTTTAATAGCATGCACCGCTAACTTGAAAAGCCATTTTAAAGTACAAAGGAATAATTCCACTCGCTCTAAGTATCAGTAAATTTATGCTATTTATAAAAAAGCAAAACACAGACCATGAACCATTAAATAAGTCAAGCCAAGCACTGCACTGTCTCTTGTTCACCTCAGAACTTCCCTTAAAACATCATATATGTCATCTTTGCATAAGGCTAAACCTTCAGAGGAGATTAAAAGATTTTAAAGAGCTCTAGCCCTGCTATACCAGTCAGCTATGGTCCCCAGGAAGCAGGCAGACTTTTGTGAAAGTGCACTAAGATTGCATAATTAATTCAAGGATATCTTCTAGATAAAAAGGTATATTCTTATGATACATTTCCAGTTTAAGGGTTGTAATAGCTTCTGAAAAGGCCTATTACAAGCCAGAAATCAGGGCAGATCTGGAAGCTTCAGAAATATTGTATTGAAGCTGAGCATTGATTCCAATTCAAGAACCACTTAAACGTAGAGTAACCGTAGACACAAACATGAGAGTAAACAAGCTATCCACTTACCTGAACACTACTTTTTTTAGTCCTGCATTTAACGAGACAGTTCTTGAATAAAAGAGCTTTGGTTTGTCTCCATACTCCTGCCTCTCTCCGAGTACTTGGTGCCATTTTTCAAGACTAGTTTGCTTAACAGAAAAACAAACAAGCAGGATAAAATGACAAAATAATTCAAAAACACATAAGCCAAGCAGTTACAGCTTTCACTACCTCTAAAAAGCACTCTCCAATATACTTGCTAGACCCCTGCTACAGTAAGAAATTGTTAGCACTCATTTATAATCAGAAAGTTGTGCAAAGAGGAATGGGAGAGACCTCAAGATATCACTGAGTGATCTTCCACTCAAAGACAGGATCAGCTCTACGCAAAATAACAAGATTGAAACTAACTTTGGCTTATTTTCATTTTATTACACAGATACTATAAACAAAGTTATTCATCTCAGTGCTTAATTCCAATGTCCAACTCGCAAGCTCAGGGCAGCTAGCCAGACCAATGCATTTATAGAGAGAGACATTACCCCAGGCAAACTGTGCAATTTACTGTGAGTAATTCTTTTTACTGCAGCAGATGTAATACTACTTATTTTCCTAATTTACCTTTTCATTAGGCAAGCTGAATGAACGCTACAGAGTCTCTGAACATAAACGTTTGGGGAAAAAGTTTGGAAAATGCTCTTTCCACAAGCGCCATTTAAATTCCACTGAGACATACTTTGTGAGCAAACAGTAGGTTGGGGAATTATCAGGTTTTGACTCACAGTTCTGCTACCAACTTGCTGTCAGAGGTGTGAAGTCACTGTTTAATCTCTATCTCCATTTCCTCACCTATAAAGTTGAAACACAATCATTAACTGCCCAAGAAAGATCACATGAGAACAAATGCAGCTCTTTATATTGTTTGGCAAATACAAGCTACTCTAAATGATTACCAGCACCATTTCCAGTTCCTATCTTACTAGCCTAGCTAAGAAGATCAGTGCCGAACTAGTCACATTGCAGGGTCTTGCAAACTCAGGAGCACATCAGCTGTCTAGCATCTCCTTCTAATGGAAAGATGGTTGGGATAACACAAGAAGAAACCATTCGAATGGCAGAAAGCTGGAAACTGAAACTCTCTGTACCAAGACGTTCTCTTCTGAGATCACTCACACATGGAACCAAACATCTTGGGCCACAAGTCTTACCTGCAGCACTATATGCCACAGGTGAACAATTCAGTCATTTTTCAACATTTGAGTCAAAATACAGTACAGATTTTTAGAATTTATCTATATTTCAGGTTTTCTGGTTATCAACTCATTCAAAGAGTCGACAAATGTTTTTGGTGATTGCATGTTCAGAGTGGTTTTATAACAGGACCTGGCTGCTCTGCTGTCTTTTAGAAAACAGGCAGTTCAAGGCTCCTTCCTTGCTATATTTTTAATATGGAAACCTATTTTAGGAATACAAACATTACCTAACTACAGTAACACATGAGGTTGTTCAGATGTTAGCACCACTGCTACGAGTTTAGCTTGTGCAATGAAAAACTTCAAACGATCACACTGCTTATAGACAGGCATTTATATCAAAGCATGCATTTCCTTAAGAGTAGAAGGAAAGAGAGGAGGGGAAGGACATCTGCAAGCAAACAAAACCACCACTCACCAGCTTCTCAGACTCTGATGCTGAACTTGGCTCCACACAGGCTAGTTCACAGATGCTCAGAGCCTGTTGGGTCTGTGGTCCCCTGCGAGGCAGCGAGGCTCTGGCCAGGCACATACAGCATGAGGGCCTGCAGGAGACATGTTTGCAAGTCCACTGAAAATGAAGCCTTGGGAACAGGTTCCAGTCAGAGCAAGCAACTACTAGACTACCTTTAATAGCACTGAAACAAATTCTGCTTTAGAAATTAAACATCTTGCTTTTTCCTCTTCCTATAAAAAACAAAATGCTTAAATGTCACCATAATGCCACTAATGAATTCTTGCAGGAAAAAAAAATAATGCAATAGCACTAGACGTTTTCAAGTGAGAAACGCTTTAAAATGACAGATGATTTAAAAATAATCAAGAAAAGCAGCTATTGCTTACAGATTGTAAAAATCAAAGTGTTTCTTCTCTCTGTTCACAAGTACTAAGCATTCAGACTTCCACTGCTCGAATTTCAGGAGCAGATTTCAAGCGTTTACAAGAGGAGAAGCTCCACTGACTTCCTTGCTGAATGCAACATGACTGGATTAAACAGCATAGTGTTCCTCAGTTACGCTTTGTTTTAACCAAGCCCAGAAAAGCGGCAAAGCTAATTTAATCACATATAATCACTAAAGTTAATGACTGCTCTTTCCTTTCTATCCAGTGAAAAACAAAACAACAACAACAAAAAAAAAACACAACAAAACAAAACCATGCACAGTGTCAGTTGCACATATCTGCTGGAATGTTTTCATGCTTTAATTCACATCATTTAAGTTAACTACAAGAACACTAATTCATTTCTTGGTATTGCTTCTGGGAAGCCACTGCAGCAAAGTTTCTGAAATTATGTTACAAACGATCAAGAACACTGAAAACCATCACTTGAATGCTGAAGAACTGTACCCTGGCAAAAAAAAAAAAAAAAAAAAAAAGCTTTCGGGAACTGCAAATGAGGAAAACGAATGCAAACACTCAATAGAAAAAGGAGCTGCCAAGACTTTTATTTGAATAAGTATACTAGACAAAATGAAAAGACTCTTAACCTGCAAATATCCTCAACAATTTAGCCACTTCCCTACAATCTCGCATTGATAGAAGCATCTGAAGTACAACTGCTCATGGGTGTCTCAAAGCAACCTCAAGGAAATTACTGGTTTTGTGCATTTAATTCTACATTTCAGATAGTGATGATTCTTACAGGAGAAAAATAATGCTAACGTGATACTCAGAAAAAATTCTCTCTTTTCCCCAGATGTCAAGTTGATAATAGACTGTAGTGGTCAAGTTACATGACTGTGCTTCAAATCACATTCCCTTGTTTTCAAGCTAAAGAAAACGCTAGGCTCAGCCAACTGAAATGTGGCTTAGTTAAAAAAATGTTATATCAATGGATAACAGTATCTGCAAAAAGATTTAAAAAAACAGATTATCGATCTTACCGAAACAGGCAACAGACTAAACGATATATAAGCAAAACCCCGACATGCCTTTTATCGGTCTTGAATTATTTAGGCTAAGTACTCAATGTGCGCATTTAAAAGTCAGACCGAATTCCCGTTCCCACCTGAATCCCAAAGGGAAAAGCTATTCCTTCTGCTGGCGAGCGCCCATCCGCAAACCCAGCGTCACTCGACCGCGGAGTAACGAAATAAGCCGCAACGGCCCAAACGCCGTTTGCAGCGCAGCGCAGCGCAGCTCAGCGCGCTGCCTGCCCTGCCCCGACGAGCTGCTCTCCGCGGCCCTTCGCCAGGTCCCTAATTGCGAGCGCTGAGACAGCGCCGGGCAGAGCGACCCTCCTCGCTTGCCCTTCCGCCCCCCACCCCCAGCCCATCAGACGGTTGGTTCTTGCACGATTTCCTCATGCTTGCACACACGCCCAGCTTAAAAATATATAAAAAAATAACCCCTAAGTAAACAAGTAAAGCAAACGGAGCGCGCCACGGCAACGCCTTTGCTGTATAGTAATGACGCGCACCGACTGGTATAGCAAAACCCCTCCTCTTCCCCCGCTTTTCTCCCCCCCCCCACCCGTTTTGTCCCCATAAACGCCCCGCACCGCCACGGCTGCGGGGACGCATCGCCCCCCCGCTGCACCCCCCCCCCCCCCGGGGGGGGCCCTTCCGCGGGCGCGGCGCGGCTCTCCGCCGGGGGAACTCACCGCCCCGCGGCGCGGCGCGGCCCGGCGCGGCAGCGGGACGCAGCGCTCCCCGCCCGGCGCAGGGCGAGGGGCGGCCGCGCTGCTGCCACCGCCCCCGGGGCGGAGCGCGGCGGTTCTGCCCGCGGGGCCGCGCGCTCCGGCCAGCGCCACCCCCCTTCCTGGGGCCGCCTCCCACCCCCCTGCAGCACGACCACCGCCTTCCTCCTCCTCCTCCTCCTCCTCCCTGCGGCGAGCAGGGCCCGTTCGCCGCGGTTTTTAAGGGCGAGGCGGGAGCCGCGGCGCTAGATGCAAGGCCACACCGCTGCAAGCGCCCCATACCTGGCCGCATCACCAAAACCACGGCCAAAACATTGAAAATATTGCCTTGAGCGCAACCGCTGGCTTCTGATCCCGTGTGCCGGCTCCCTGCATCGTCAGCTCCCGAAAAAGCAGGAATACGCTGACAGCAGGGCTGTGCCAGGAGCAGTGACGTTGCCTGCCGAGTCACCCCTCCTTTCGAGCATACATGGGAAAGGCTCTTCCTCGATGACCAGCCTTTTGGGGACAAGGGGGATGTTTTGTCATCAAAAATACAGAGTTCTTAGCTATCTTGTTCACAGTGTTGAGACACCAATGTGGCACACATTTTTAAATGCCTACTTCAAGCTCTTAAGAGAAAGGATGAGCTGAAAGCTAAACCCAGAGGTGTTGCTGCAGAGGACAGGCTGCGTGCGTCTTCCAGAAGAGACAGCAGCTCCTTGTGTTCCACAAATCATGCTTCCCTGGTGGAAGCAGTGTTATTCTGACGGACGAGGTTTTAAGCTACTATTCAAAATGCCCGTTTGAGTTGGTTTTGCATACCTGGCAGGTGCTGTATGAGCATCACATATGCATGTGTTGAAATGCAGCTGTATAACATGAATTTGGATTCAATATTTTTACTTGGAAAACTGCAATGAAGTGCTTGCTTCCACATCTAGAAGAAAGAGAGTCTCAAACTACCTTATTAAATAGAAAGCTCAGTTTACATTTCTAGATATCAGACATGCACAGCCTTCACATTCATACTTTCACTTGCAATGATGATTAGGAATATTCATGGTTCAAGATACCTCATTTGCAGTTTTGCAGTCTCATCCACCACATTCATACTCCTGGACACAATAAACCATCTTCCACTTGCCTCCTCTGTTCCCTGATGTGATTTTCTGCACATTCAATGCCATTATGGGGAAAGCAATCTCAGAACTCAGGGGGACTTCTATGTCCAGCTCTAGTCAACGACTTGCTAGCACCTTCCTTAAGGGGCAAAAACATCCTTTGCTTGGCAGCTTCCAAGCAAACATCCCCGCGGTCCAGGCACCACGAAGGAGGCTTTGTGGATGAGACTGCTTCCACCAGGTGTCCTCCGAGAGCGACGCGACTCCAAGCACAGCATAGCAACAGCTCCGCTGACCCTGATACCTGCTTATTTCTACACAGTGCATCAAAACTAGTAGCTGTGAAGCAGCTCCCAGGTGGTTGGGTTCAGGCACCTGCAGTTACACCACATTTAGAAAATGATAAAAGCTCATCTCATCTTCTTGCTATCGCTCCTCTAAAAAAGACAGCCATTGACAACGGCTGCTTTGACCAGAAAATTCTTTTTTTCTTCTAATTGCCATCCAACAAAGAGTATTAGATACAAATACTCTAAATAATGCCTAATTTTGCCTAATGAATGCTGAATAAATACAATGGCATAACCTGAGCTTCAAGAAAACTAATGTATCTTTGTCTACCTAGCATTAAACATAACAGAAGGCCTGTCTAGGACTGAATTTTTCTGATCACTTCAATGTTTTCTATGGCCTCCTTCTATACTCAAAACTTTAGCTACTCACATTTATGTTCTACCCAGAAAGTTTTGAAATCCTGGCAATTTAGGGTATTTTAGTATAAGAGCCCCTCATCAGCAGGCTGACACCTCTTATTCACTTCAAATACAGTCCCTCCGGGAAAGGGCTCAGAGCTTGGTATCTATAGCAATAGCCCATCTTAACACAATTCGTAGCAACAGCAAAGTGAACAGTCTGCACAAAGCACTGAAGTGGTTTCACATGCAGTTGGTCCAAAACATTGTGCCCTTCTATGCCACAGAATACACAAATATTTCAGGCTATGTCATATGGGACGATAACATGACCTAAAATAAATTGTAGTTTCAGGCAGGTGACTAGCATCACCACAATGGGCATTGTTGCAGTTTTTGGAAAACATGACATAATGTCAGCGTGCCAAAAAGCACATGTGCTGCTGAATCTAGTACAACAAGCAAGTCAAAAACAATCCTCAGAATGGGGAGAGAGCTTGCATAGAGTAATTATCACTTCAAATACTTCAATGCTTTTCATCTTCAAAGTACATTAAAACCATTACCTAATTAATTTTTATAGCATCCCTGTATGTTCAGGTGCCTTAAATATAACCTCCATTTATAGACACAGAAAGCCAGGCAGGAGTTATGCAATTTGTTGAAGGCCAAAAGAAGTCTGCATCTGAGAGATGTGTATTCCTTCTTTCAAACAGCAGTAATCAGAAACGTCTCCAACTTTTACTTCTTGGCAAAAAGAATTTCAGTTCAAGAGAAAGCAATTTTACTTCCTTAACTGAAGTAATGTTTCAAGCACCTAAAACCAGGCAATAGGACTTGTACAGCAAAGCTGCATGAATACTGAACAAAGGTTCGATAGGTACAAACTATCCTATCTTCTTTAACAGGGGCTCAGACTTGGAATATTTTTGAACTATAGTTTCTACTCATCTCAAAATTGCAAAGCTTTCACTTCTACATCAGCAAAGTCAAGGGTGCAGTCTATAACAAACATACTGAAAGATTACACCTGGCAAAAGAGTTGAGCATTAAGGAGCAGACAGTAACATCTGTGCATTTATTCTAAAATTTTAGATGTTTCTTCTCCCTGCTGCTGAGGGAATTTGGTGTAAATATTCCATAGTTGAAACAGTTGGTGCTTAGACTACGTAAGTTCAACAAGGGAAGGTAAAATACTTTTCCTGAATGATCTGTTGAGTAAGTTTGAGTTGGAATTCTCTTAAAGATAGTAGGCAATTTATAAGGGGGGGGTTTGAGAACAGCAAGGTCTATCTGACCACTGAAAGAGCTGGGGGATCCAAGCTAGTGCAGGAACTGTGTTACGTGGTCAAAGAGTTTTCCAGCTAAGTCAGACTATTGCTCTTGAGAGTACTCAGTGCTGAGTGTGAGGCAGTGAGCCCTCACAATTGCTTGAACAGTTTAAGGAACTCAGAGTGGATCCTTGCAATAAGGTCTGGTAACTTTTGTGCCAGGAAGGTTTTTTCTTCACTTGTAAGGCAGCTCCAAACTTTTCTCTTCGCTTCAGTAGTTAGTCTGTCTTCAGTTTCCAGATATCCAACATCTAAGTAAAGGAGATGGTTAAAAGAGACAAGAGTTCAGGTAAGTAACGCTGAAAGAAGTCAGTATTTGGAGCCAGTATAGTCATAGCTGAGGCTAAAGTGATAGTGTTTCACTAGCTCCTCCTTTGAATGCTGTTTTGCATGGCATATATAATAAAAACAGTTTAAGTTTGGAATACATAATTCAAAAATTTAAAGAAATCTTGAAATTTTGAACTCAGTATATTTTGCCAGTGTTTATGCTAGCAAGTCTCAAGTTTGTTCTCTGTACACAAATGACCAAACAGCTCATGCCAAAATGGTGAGTTTTTTTTTTTTTCCCTCCCAACTTTCAACATTCTCTGCTGATTTACTAACCTACATTGTACCAGGAACTCTGAAGCCACCACAGTGCATGTAGAATAGCACTTTTTCCCCTGATAAACCGTGGATGGACATTCATTTTATTTTGGAGAATCTTCTTATGGAAGTGCTTCACTGAATACTTGTATATACTCGATATTGTAGACAGCTCTTGGTTTCTCACCTAAGGAATTCAGTGAGCAGCATATTATGGAAATGGTTGTTCAATATGCTTAAATTCTAATACACAGTGCTTCAAAAAGAAAAGGTGAAGTAACTGAATTTCCTTTAAGTATTTAGTGACTCAGCCTTTAGTTTAAAAAGAGAAAAGTGAACATTAAAATCACAAAGAACCCTTTTGCAAATTCTTTGATAGAGTCCCTGCTTATCCTGCTAGAGAAATGATTGTGCAATATATTCTACATCTGAATATGGAACAGAGCAAGAGAAACGCGTATGTCAGAACAGCCATTACTTCTTGAAATCAAACATGTGAGCTCCATGGATTCTGTTATGCTACATAGAGAGGAAAGAACAAGTTCTGCAGGCAGATAACCAGATGGTCAGAGCTAGAACCTTATACTTGGATTTCAGTTTTGTAGATCCCAGGTCTTCCCCTGTCACTATACTTTTGACTCCAGCACGGCTTTTACATCACAGGGGGGAAGAGGGTGCCTGTTTTGACACTTCGCGTTCATCAGAGGCTGCAGAAAACCTAGGAATGCTCAAATGATTCTGTCCATGGATGCTGAAACTTCAGGTAAGCCACTGTCCTTTCACTATTTTCTTTTTTTATCAAAGCATTGTAAAACACATTGAGAAATCAGAGGCCTGCCACATACGTTGCTCAGATTCAAATACAGACAAAACAAAACTGTTTTACATTTTTTAGACTTACCATCTGCTTATCAACTGACTTAAATACTACTCCCTACCCATTTTTTGTTAATGTTTAGATAAATTTTCTCATGCAAGACACTCGCTTGTACATTAGTTACATTTGTGCCCTTACTCTGTGGCAGACACTCTCCTGACCTTGGAAATGTCACTGTTGCAGGAGAGACTTTGCAACTGTAACCTAAAGGCTACTTTGAGCATTGCTAGTTTCTGGCACGCTACTCAGGAGGAGATTGCTCTGTCTGGACCGGATCTAAGAGTACCTTCACTTTCCAGAAAGCAGAAATAAAAAAAGAAACAGCATTTATACCATAAATCATACATGCTTTTGTCATGCTATAAGAAGGCACAGATGTTCTCAACCAACAAAAGGATTCTTCTGCACCATAACTGGTGGTCTGTAAGGGCTCCAACATTGTAATTCTCTTCAAGAGTACTGGAGGAGAGCTGGTGCCAGGTTTTCTGACTGGTTTCTCATTGCTGCGGGATTGCATTAAAGAACTGTTCTTTTATTTCTTCGAAGGATTGCTATTAGAGACTGTGCCAGGTAGCACCAAATCATATATGAAAACAGAGTTATCTATTATGTCCCAGTTCTATTGGGAGACAGCATTTCACTTTTGCTCTGCTTTTCAAAAGAACATAGACTGGAAGAATAAAACCACAGTAATATGCTTGTGCCATTTTTTTGTTATTGTTAGTTTTGTTCAGCTGCAAGTCAGCACGCGGTATGGTACATCATTATGAACAACAGGGGTGCCAAGCTGTAGCAGCAACCACATCAGAAACTGCTGCTGCTGCTTCCCAGCTCTGTTCACCTATTGCAGTTTTGTTCTGACAGAAACAAAACTGTTAAAAAGGCAGGCTGTCTGGAATCTTTTAGGTTTAATTAAGGATTTTCATGCTGACCTGGATGTACCTGCTAGCAACAGGTGAAACTGGAGAGTAGATTTAGGCCTTTCCTTCAGATCAGCTATTCTTCCTTTCCTCATGCAAAAGGAGGTCTTAAGGGGCATTCAATCAGACGGTTGCCACAAACAGTTTAATCCAGAGATCACCTCAGAAATCAGGTAGCTTTGCTTGCAATACATTATTTCACCCTCTGGAGCAGATGCAACAGCTCATAAGACAACAGAAAATACTTTAAAGAAGAAATCTATTCCATGTTTACTGTATGTTTATTGATGCAAGCACACATAAAGGATGTGCCTGCATCAATAAACCTGCATGTAAGCACAGAGATGATGCATCCACATCATCCCAGGCTCTCTCTGTCAAGGAAGCTCTTCAACAGTAATCCTAAGCATCTAATTTAGAGGCCTAACTCCTTTTCCTGAGCTATAAGGAGACTAAAACAATAAAAATAAAATAATAATAATAAAAAAACTGTATGAACACCAACCTCCTTCTGTATTTCCGCTCTGTTTTTAAAACTCTGCAGCCAGTGTACCTATTTCAACAGCCCAGCTGAAAATGGTGTTTTGCAGCCTAATAAAGCCATGAGCTCTTTGCTATCAAAACTCACCTGAAATTTAGAAGCAAGACATGATTATGAAGCACAGAGATACTGACAGTCATTTCTACTTGTGGAAAAAGAAAAGAGTTTAAAGTGCTGTTCAAAATAGCAGTATTTTGCATCTCAATAAATGGTTACCCAAAATGTAAGTCCTTTAAGAGTCAGTTTTGCTTATGGACTGCAAGCAATCCTGCATGAACAAAATTTTATTTTGTGCCATTATCCACCTTCTATGACAACATTACAACTGGCTCAAAATAAATTTTCATATAAGAAACTTCAGTCTTGGACTAAGACCTGGCACAGAGAGTTTCAACCCAGAGTAAACTTGTATGGGAAGTTAGAAACTTCTGAAAAAAAAATTCTAAATGAAGCATCCATAGCCTCTTTACAATATCAGTGCCAGAGAACACAAGGATAATACATATATTGTATGCAACACATATAGAATATTGTAATTATAGCACATCTATACTAACATATATTCATTCTAGTCATCAATTATACCTCACATTTGCAAAAAAAAGAATCAAAATGCCTATTTTAAATCAGTTTTGCAAAACAAGCAGAATTGTATCAAGTTCTCAACCATAAAATAACAAAGAGCAAACTCTGCTTTCTTTGCTCAAATGAACGTTAAGCAAACTCATTTTGTCTGCCTGTGGCTGAAGAGACAGGGTAGCTGCTAAGGGAGAGTCATGAACCTCCCTCAGGTAATCACCGCCAGCACTGGTGGCAATTTGTTTTCTTAGGACTGGCAGTGCAAGGATGCTAGATCAGCAGGCATGCACAATTTACACAGTGCAGAGGGGTTGTTCTGTAGCAGGCTGTTTTGAAAGGCAGGATTTTATTTGCCTCACAGGAGTCTAGCACTAAGCAAAGGTGCCCCTCCAGTTAATGAAAAGCAGCCGAAAGAAGATGGTTTTCACCACTGTTCATACTGCGTATGGCAGCATCTTCTCAATTCAGTGGTTGTTAAACACTTGCCCAACACTAGTTATGTTCCTTTCCCAGTAAATTTTACTGTATAGATTATAAAATATAATTTCCTGCTTTAGAAAAGCACAGCATTGGGTGACTTTGTATCAAGGCATACTCTAGATATACATGTCATTTAAAGAAAATTATGCTTCCTGTTGCCAACCCAATAAAAATATCCCTTCAGACAGAGGCTGCTACCTGTCCTTATTTAGCACTGCTTTTCTGAGAATCTCACATTTTGAGCTGCTAAACCTTATTCAACAGTGTTCAAGAACATTTTTATAGTAGATTCCTCCTTCTCTTCCTTCCTTTCCCTGGCTGTCGGTTAGGCATGATCTTCTAGCCCTCAATATTTGAGCAACATGATTCCTTCCCTTGTGCCTTCAGTACCTGGAATTCTAGGTCACCTCCTCCCCAAATGCTGGGCAGGCCCAGGGCAGCACATAGCATTAGAGCTGTAACCAGAAAAGTCAGCTGGCAAACAGGTGAGGCAGGGCTGCGTGCTCAGCCAAGAAGAGCTCCAGCTTTTGCAGAGCAGTCAGGCAAAGGAGTTTCAAGGCACACAGCTGGGGTGGGCAGTGAGGCCTCCAGGCATGATAGTTAACTTCAGAGTTTTAGCCCACCCTAAGAAACATGCCTCACAAGTGATCACTTTCAGCACATGTTCACAGCCTACTGATGTCAATGTTAATATCGAGTCATTCAAATTTGTATCATGTCGAACAGGAGCACAAAATACTACTGGAAGCTTTTGACAGAGCTTCAGATGTACTCACAAAGAAAACAGGCGCCAGTAATTAACACCAGATCATATTACCCTGGGAGTTACATAGATATAATAAAGGTTTAATAAACCACCTCAACAAAAACACTCACATGGTGGTTGCTGTTGTACATACAGAGTGATAAAGACCATCCCTACCCTGAAAAGTTACAGGCAGGCTCTAGTCTGGCAGCGAGGTTTGTCTTGGGTGCATTCCCACACAAAGCCCTCTGTTCTTGCAGCGCTCAGAACTAGAGCCTAAAGCCTTTGTAAACACCAGCACTCACTTGTGCACGGTACTTTGCGCAGGGTTAGCTTCACTAAGTCCTCTCACATCCTCCGTGATAGAAGCATGCACAGACAAAGCTCTGCATCCAGTGGGGGAATCCTGAGCAAAGAATGATTTACAGTTGAACCTTTTCTTATTTTATTTTTTCAAAGAAAAACAGCTTGCAACTCATTTTGTTGCAAAAACTAAGGGCTTGGGGTAAGGAGATTTTAAGCATTAGTCCTGAGAGTTTATTTCTTGTCAGCTTGATACAGGCACCATCGTTACTGGTGGAATGAAGGAGTCGGGAAAAACAGCAAGAGACAAAGTCCAAAGTACAGAGCAGTACTGCAAGGTGACAGAAACATACCTAAGCCAGTTAGAAAGCTGCTGCTGAGGAAGGATATGAGGCAGGTGACTTGCTATAGACCAACATTCATCGGGCCAAAGGTTGTGACTACACACATCATGGAGTTAACAGCAATCAAATCATTGTTACCGGTGTCACAGGTCTGGTGGCTCTTGCTCTCAAGGTACATCTCTGTTCTGCCCTCGCCTCTACTTGCCTAGAAACAAGAGATAATTACAGAGATGAATGCTTTCAGTTGGCATTTATTTAATTAAGCCAAAAGGCACTCTTATCTTAAAGGAACCTTAAGGGAGTCCTTTAAAAACACTCTCACTTTGCTCTCTGTATGGTGTGTACAATGCTTTCACTAAAGGATTACTCTTCCTCAGGCCAAAGCCAAGGCAACATTGCCAGATGTTTAAATGATGGCTGACAAAAGACCTGTAAATCTTAATACAAGGGAGACAAGATTGTAATATGACCCCCAAAATATTTAAATTTAACTCTCAGGTGGAGCTGAGCAATTGCAGGCCCAAGAATACAAAACTGAGTACCGCCTCCGAGAGGCTGGCTGACGTACACTGAGCTGAAACAGTAGCACTGAAAGGCTCAAGAGCGAACGCAGCAGTTCTGGCGAATCATAAGAGGTCTGTGACTAAAGACTGAACTAAGCGCTCATACAATACGTAAAGGATGTATTTTTTGGTCAATTACTTAACCAAAATAGAGAGAGAACCTATTATATGTACATTCATATATATTAGCAGCATCAAAATCCCAGAAGTAGTCCAAAAAGATACAATATGCGTAGCTCTTCCCTCCATCACACCAGGACAACACCTAAGACGCATGGCAGAGGGGAAGGGTAGTTCTGGTGAGAGCTTTCTGCATGCAGGGCACGTCTTTGGGCATGGACCCCTCTACATGGCAACACAGCAAAATGTGCTACACAGTAGAACGTATCCGGTGAAATTTCAGGCTTTTTATGAAAAACAAAAATGTCCATCAGAGCATACCTCCATCTCTGTCTTTTAACAGAGAATTTCAGGAATGAAAGGACAAGTAATATAAGATATGCCATATAAGAACATCTTTCCCAGATGGTGACACAAAGCTGCTTTGATTGGTACACAGAGATGTGCAAATCTCATTAAAAAAATCTTATCTTGCTTTTACATCAAGGTCTGCCTCTGTTAGTAATTCAAGACACATTTGATAATTCCTGCACCTCCAACTCATTATCCCATTCAAGTTAAAGGAGACCAATATTTTCACCCACATCTGTCCTGGAACAGCATGCTCAACACATTATTCTTATCTACCAGTGTTTACAGCTCAAAGACTTCATTATTACCTTGGTAATTTACGCTGTAAGCAGGCTTTGCTTATTAGGGTTCTGTCACTTTTATGAGCTACATGTACTTCATGGATTGTTTTATCCTACATGAATTCCTCAGCTATCTGGTTAAAGCCACAAAACCCACTTCCATCAACTCCCTATTCTATGTGCATCAGCATAGTGTAGTTTAACTTCTGCTAACTGCAATATTCTCCTGTCCTTTTGATCCAACTATTCAAGATACTAAGTGGAAAAAATGCACTAGATACTAATGGCTGTAAAAAGCTTGAGAAGAAAGAGAAAGAGGAAGTACAAACAAAAGGTAAGATGTAGCTGAACTCTCAGGAACTCTATTTGGCTTTCAAAATGCTCACAGCCTACAATTCCCTTTAAACTGGAGAACAAAAGAACGCAGGATATCGTTTTGCACCATTCAGGCTGGGAAAGAGCAGATGGTCTTTCCTCCCATAAGCTACTAGTGCTTAGGATGGCTCATTGTTTATCACCTCCTCCCTTGTAAAGCAAGCACTTTATTCTCTTTAGCATCTGCACCCACTATTTGCTTTGGCTTTTCTTCAAGCTCCTTCCAGATCCGTTCCCTTGGGGGCCTCCTTTCCTCCAGCTGGTCCCCCTTGTCTTGGAGAATCTCCTATAGTTTCTTTATTTATCAAAGAACGCTTCCTTGCCTGTCTGCCCCGTGTTAAACATACCCTCTATCATGCTTTACTTCTACTCTTGTTTTCTTCTGGCATTGCTATATCAGAGCTTGGTACCCCAGAAGCATTAGGGAAACAGCTGGCAGTGCTGACAGCTGTGATGTATCAGCAGTAAGACAGAGGAAGGGCTTACCTCTCAGAGCTACTGCTGCACATCTTCTATGGACTCAGGCCAGTACCGCTGCATTGCTTCTTATCAACTTTGGTTTCAATGTTTTCTTCAAAGCCATAGTAGAGCTGTCCACCTAGAGAAGAATCCAGAAAGCATTTAGTTGGTGTGCGCATGCATTGCCCCTCCACAATCAGTTATCTCTGTTTCTCTATGGTAGCTCACCACTCTATCAGTTAAAAAAATTATGGGATACATCATGGGGGTACTGTCAAGGGGACAAGATCACACTTAATGTCATTCTCTTGCCTGGTGCTTCTAAATGCTATCATCCCACTCACAGGACCAGACTTCGCCAAACCCTCTTATCACTTGCCCCGCAATATCCTTCCTTTTCCACAGTTTCCATTCCCATGGAAGGAGATGATGGCTGGAAGCAGCTTAATCCAATAAAAATGCAAAACAGAAATAAAGGAAACAGAAACAGGTGATTCTTTAGAGGTGCTGTTGGAGCTCATCCCATCTCCCTGCTCTGTGGAAGCTGACTAACAAAGTTCCTTTGGTAACGTTGATTTCTTTATTGGTAAAGTGTGTTGTTTTTGGAAGATCTCACTTCCCAGGCACTGTGACTTCTGTCCTTCCCTACACATAGTTGTCATCCAAAATACACAACAGCTTTAGAGGTCCACTTCCCAGTGGCAATAGTTGCAGCGTATTTACACCGTATGACATTCTGTAAAAAGTTGTTATTTTGAAAACAAATATCTGGTCTTAGTGTACAAGAACTTCAGAGGTGCTTCAGACACCAGTTTTGCTCCTTTCTGCTTCACACAGTATATACCATAACAGTTATAAACCTTACATGCGAACAGCATATGGTAGACCAGGATCTGTGTTTTCTAAATGTCAGTGTAAGAATTCTTTATGAGGGGATATGAGCTAAGGAAAAGCATATTCCTTCCCACTGAGATGTAAGAAATTGAAATATACAGAGATATAGTAACTTGACAATAGTCATGCAGGAGTTAAGTGGGAAAATTTCAAGAAAATAGTATTCCTCTTTAAGCTTGCCATTGTATGTGAACAGATTGCTAGAATTAATTTTCGGCCTGTAGATTATTCACAAGCAATCATTCTAGCAAACATGGAAACTGAAGCTTCTAACTGTATTTTTACTGGACAAAAGTGCCAGAGGACATAGCACACATTCCAAGTGCCCTGATCAAAGTGAACCATGAAAATGAAGTCTTCGTCTTTAAAACAAATACATATTTCAGTGTAAATTTGTTTACAAGTGTGATTAGATTTTTCAGTAGTGTCCTGAAGCCACAGCATGTTTATCAAATTTCTGTGCAGCAAATTCATTTCTTGGCATAGTAACGAAGCAGCAAGCTGAAAGCAGGAACAAACCAACCATAGAAACATATTTGAATGATCACATACAGATAGTAAACACTACAGGAAAAAGTTACTGTTAGACACATATTTAGAAATCAGGCTCTTCATTCAGTCTTGCAGACTAACTTTCTAAAATTAACTTTCTTTTCGTTCTTTCAAGTTGCTTTATTTTCAGGCAGCTTGCAGTATATGCTCTACTTAATTGGTTGCTCAAAACTTTCGTGGGTTGCAGTAAGTGTTGCTTGTAGCACGTGAATCTCCCAAGTAGCTAACGGTGATCAGAATCAATACCAGCTCTACTATAAGCATTGCAGATGATCAAAGTATGTCACACAAGTGTACATCAGCAGACCATGAACAAAGCAAATAGCAGCAGATGCCCTCTGATGGTTTATCACCACGATACAGAATTAACATATCCTACCCTCTGACGTAAACTTCATGTAGACAAACCGGTAAGTTACTTTATAGAAAGTCATTGCATAGGTATGTATACTGACGTGACATTACTTATTGACACAACAAAATGATTAAAGTTATGTTCCTATTGAATTTAATTATATGAATATACAGGCTTGCATAATGAACTTACCTAGTTATTCTGTCCACTGCCTTTCAGTTTTTTGATATGTAACTATGCAAGAAAGGATTTTTCTGTTCTGCTTCAACATCTGCTCTGATGAACTGCTACACAGCTAATCAAAGTGTTTTATTGTAAACAAACCCAGCAACTCAAGCTGTGTTCAAAAATTACTGAAGAAGTGCTCAGAAGACAAATGGCCTTTTCCGTAACTCAGAAATGCTTTTGGACAGAGGAGATGGTTTGAAAAACAGAGGCTTAGACTTGTTACTGAACAGGAACAGGTTGAATCCTAGCTAGGGAAGAAAGAAACTTCGTCATGTTATCTAGAGAATTTAGAATTTAAAAGTGAAAAAGATCTGTCACTGGGAAGCTAAAAACTGAGGTCTTCAGATAAAACTAGAATGAAGGCTGGGCACTGCGTTCACCAGAGCAATTGTGCTGTCAGAACTGCTTTAACAACAGAGATAAGTCTTTTGGTACCACTTAATTCAAAGTTGATACATTAACCTATTCACAGCTCTGGGAGCTTGATGCAATTTCTACAGACGTCCACAGGAGTTTGTCTATTGTGACTAGTTCTAGTTACACCAGGTCACACTGACATCATCATTTGTGTTTTGGTCAGAGAGGAATTTACTGCAGGCACCAGGCAAGATTGCAGCTCTCTGTAATCATCTCATACAGATCACATGCTTTGGGATAGCAACTGTGTTGCTCTACAGCCCAAACCTCACCATCCATACTGTCTCCATCCCACCTTATCCTGCCAAGACTTGCCCACAAGATGAACTTTATACAGAGTCAAACGATATGCATATGAATTGTTGCACAGCACATGACATATGGACAAGTCTTTGCAGGTTCCATGCTCAGACTCAACTAAGCCTGGAGAAATTTTTACTCAGCATTGGCAGAGTACTGCACAAGAGTGCCCTAACTTCAGTGAAGGATTGTAGGCAATAGCAGTAATATTCAAGTCACTCTGCACGCCTATGGGGTAGTGGGAATAGAGATGACGTAAAAACAATTAAAATCTACGTTTCAACAATTCACCGTGTTTGTGTTTTGCTGGGTGCAATGGAGACATCCTGAAACGTGTGACTTTGTCTGCCAGCCAGTGAGGGGGCAAGCAGAACGCTTTGCAAAACTGCAAAGAAAAAGGACCCCACCCTCTATAGGAAAAAATGCGTTAAAACAACTGGGTTCTTGTTCTTGCTTGATGGATGTTCTTCGAATGGCCATCCAAAAAATTCTTCATGAATAGCACTTATTTTGCCCCTACATGCAAGTTAGCCTAACCACCACTCTTTAGAAAGATTACAAGTCAAATTAAAAAAAAACAGCTTCACTAGACATCCTCATACAGGTAACATCCACAAAATGCAGCTGGCTTGCTAAGGCAATCGTTGAGGGCTACCCATGCTGCTGCTAATTTAGCTTATAGCTACTGAATTGTAACACTGCCATTTGTAATGTGTTAGTTAAGGGTTTGTCAGCATTTCCATCGTAAACCTTTCATTTCAGGGATTTATTGCTTGGCTATAAAGATCTGCTCTAGTTGGAAGTTTGGCATGAAAGATCAAATAGAGCAGCATATTTCTCTCACCCCAAACAATCACTCTCACCATTAGAAAGTTTTACAAACATATCACTAATTGAGGGTTAGTCTTCTTTAGACTTCAGCCCTTACAGCTAAAAATGGCAAAATCCTGATAAACTACAGCCTATTATGATCTCAGTCACTAGGGGCACACTGGGAAACAAAACAGTGTGAGGTTGCAGTATAAAAATCTGCTACAATACACATTTTCCAGCCCATGAAAGAGGCACTAGTATCACTGCTTATAATTAGACGTGTTCTCAGTGGAACTTATTTTTTAAAGTACAATTTTATACCTTCAGCATAAATATTTTGCTGGGGTGTAAACAGACGTCTCTGCCACTAGTTTAGCTGTATTTTTTTTTAAGAGCCTATTTCTCTGCATCTCTTCCCCTCGCTTTCTTATTTTTTCCCCGTGCAGTGTTCCTGTAACAAAACATAGTTAAAGTACTGCTATAAGAAGGCCTATCTTTTCTTTAGGGGCTTTTTTAAAGTGGGGTCCCTAGGTACGGAAGGGGGGCACGCATGCCACTGCTCATCTAACACACTTCAGCCTACCACCAAAGTCCTGATTGCTGTCCACCCTGCTGGGAGATGCTGCTACCCACCACGCTGAAAGTACCGCGTGAAAACCGCTGCGGGCCCACCGGGGCCAGACTGACCGTCGTGGCTCCGACAGCAAAATCGCCACCTCCTATAATATTTATTCCCTTTCAGGCTTAGGATAAACTTGCAACATTTGCTCTACCTGCAAGGGAAAAAAAAAAAAAAAAAGATTAGGAAATTGTTAATATTATATAACGCGTGTAAGAGTTGCAGGATGCCGCCGTGCTCGGCGTAACCGCGTAACACGCTCAGCGTTGGATGAGCGCAAAGCGCCGGCCGGCGCGTCGCGGGAGGGGCCGCGCGCCCGCGCTGCCCAGCAGAGCCGCGTTACTATTAAAAAAAAAAAGGGGGGGGGCAGGGAGTTAGATTTATTAATAAAAAATAAAAATAAATAAAGGTGAACTGCCCGCTGGCCGCAGCGGAGGGCGTCGGGGAGGCCAGGCGCCGCGCGCACTGAAGACATTAACCCGCCCGAAAACGCGCCCCCGGCGGAGGCGGCGCCGCCGCCGCCGCGCGCAGGCTCCGCGCCCGCGCAGCGGCCCCTGCAGGAAGCGACGCGCGCGCGCGCGCCCGCCGACTACAAGCCCCAGGAGGCGGCGCGGCGCCCGTCGGGAGCGCGCCTGCGCACTGCGCTCCCCCGATCCAAGTTTGGAGCTTTTAGCTGCCAGCCCTGGCCCATCATGTAGGTGCAGCAGAGCCTTCCCTACCATTGCAAGCGGGGGGGAAGGAAAAAAAGCCCCCCCCACACTTTGCAAGCTGCCCTGCAACGCGTGCAATTGCACGGCCCCCCGCTGCAAGGAGACCTGCTGCAGCAAGTCAGGAAAACTCCAGTTGCATGAAGATTGAGCGCTTGCAGTTTGCATCTTTGTTGCAAAACTAGCTCCAGAAGAGAGGCAAGGCAAAGTCTTTTGTGCTCCCCTCCCCCATCAAAGCAAAGGGGAAAATGTCTCAGTCGAGAGGTAAGGCTCCTACTTCTGTTCGTTGCAAATATGCAAGAAGTCGTGCATGCATTTTTAAGTGCATGCATGCATTTTTCGGGATGCAATTGCATTTTGAAGTTTGAGGCTTTCAATGGCTCTCAGTTGCATTTCCTGTTTAGTATGTGCCTTTTTGCAGACACACACACACTCACACACACAGTTCCTGTAAGGCAGGGCTTGCAGTTCAGCTGTGCATTGACGTTATTTGAATTCTTCTGCGGGGATTACTGAGCCCTTTTTGCCTTTTGCACAGTCAGGACAGATAAAGGGTGTTGAAGAGCAGATGCATTCGCTACTGTATATATGCACGCAAAATGGGCACAATGCATGCGAATTGCAGATAATTTCAAGTGCAAAATTAAATGAAACTTTTAAAGAAGTCTATGGAAGAGATGAAAGGTGAAACTTGAGTGGAGTTACTGGGAATTAAATATATACCTATGTTTCCATGGGAAAGTATTGTTCTTGTGCCAGGACTGAGATCATTTTCCACCGATTTGTCCTCCTTAATATTTGGTAACTTTTGGTCAGAGGCAGCAGTGTGGTTTGTAACACCAGATCGCTAAGAGTATGCAGAAGACTGCTTAATTTAGCATTTAGGAGCAAGGGCTCTGCACTCCAGATGGAGTGAGAGGGGGAATATTTGGGTAGAGGACAGTGTGTGTGTTTGCTTAAAAAAAAATGTGGTGAAAGCTTGATCTTGCTTTTTAAGTTTGAGTATTCAGGAGTTGCTTTGCCTTGTGTCCTGCAAGGGAAGTGATGGTGGGGGGAGCTGGAGAATTTAATATTACAAAAATGCTGTGGAAATGCAATAGTCCCTGTTAGACCATACTGCGATGTTTAAGTAGAAGTTGCTCTGGCCATTCGTTGTGAAAATAGATGCACATATGTCAGTGCCTGGCCATGCAGATGCACCTTTTTGAGCTTTTTCTAAATGTTTGGATTGCATATTGCAGCTGCTTATTCTTGTATTTTGCAGCAATCACATACTAGGGAAGAGGGAGTTGAGAGCCATTGCATGGCCCAGGTGGGAGTGCGTTCTCCATGCCAGAACTTTTATAGACTTGAAAACATGGATGAACTCAGTGGCCTTTCACTATATGGCTTCCTAGAGGGGCATAGGAAGGAGATGCTTTCTGAGCTCTTGCCACAGTTTTCCTTTGCAAGAAAAATGTAAAGTTGTTGTATAATTTATTCCTAATTTGGGTTTGCTGCAGTCATCTTTTCCAGCCAAGTAGAGAATTGTAAAAGTTTCCAAGAGAAAGAGCCAAGGAAGTTTGATAATGCAAAACTGAACAAAAATGATACCCACAGCACATTTGCAGGACACTTGTTTGGGGCTCTTCTGCATGCAGGATGGCCCCTGCATGCACTGGAGGACAAGGCTGTGCTGGGGAGGGAGATGCTTAAGGAGCCTTAGAGGTGGGAGGCACCAGCCAAGTGGAGCTGGGGAAGGAGACCCATGCTGGGGTCACTGGGGAGGGGGAGTAGCCCCTCATGCCTGGCTTACCACACACCCTGCACTTTCCAGCACTAGTCTCATCTCTCCTTCTCAATACTAGAAAAATGGGAAAATGCAAGTAGCCAACCCACAAAACATGATCTCCATGAATGGCATGATTCTTGAATCAGTTTTCCATCCATCTCATGCTCTGCAATTTGAGTGCCTGAAGTTTGAATTCCTTGCATAGATAACTTTTTCAAGTTCCACTGTTGAGGCTGATATTTTCTTGGGAAGGGGTTGCAGTTCCAGGGTCTGCACCGATAGTGGCATTCTTTAGGAGGAATTAAGCAAGGCATAATCGGTCTTTTGGAATCAGCTTGCTTTACTGCATAGGAGGTCACTCTTCAGGTTTCTAAACTACTAAACAGATTTGGCTGCTGAGCTGTGCAGCCTTCTCCCTGTTTTGGGTTGTTGCCAAAGTTGTTCTGAGAAGTTGGCAGAGTTTAATGCTCCTTGTCAGGGGACAGCAGGCAGGAGGGTCATTCTCCAATAAGACACATTCCATGCCGTGAATCTCACCCTAGTTCTAGCACAAGATCATACCTCAGACACTACATTTGCTATTTGAAGGAGCTACTTCCAACACAACCATAGCCACATTTGCCTTAAACTGCCTGGGGTTGTGAAGCAACAGTTGCACTCTGGTTCTTCCCACAGCAGAAAATAGCAGATGCTCATAGCATCTCGCTCGCGATACCCAGCTGCATCATCAGTGCTCTGCAGGCAGACTTCCTAAGGCTGTGGTCAACAAGACACAGACCAAGGCAGAGACTTCTACCAGCACAGACACCTGCATTTCAGTGCACGCTCACTTCTACTTTGCTCCATCCACCTAAACACCATTTTGCAACTTAAAAGGGGAATCAATGTATGGAAAAATACAATTTCCAAGCACAGAACATGCAATCTGTTCCTTACCTGTGGAGTTAAGTTCAGTCTGGACAAGTGTGACTTGATTTTGATGGTAGTTCAGAAGAAACTGAATTATTGCCCAAATATGGAACATTCAGCCATCATGACTAATAGGATATTTTTCTGGAAGAGAAAATGTGGAAGTCCATATTAATTACAAGCTAAACACAGGTTGAAGCCATAAATCTGAACTCTTTGACAGATACACTCAAGAGTCTTCCAAATTCATTGTAATGGATGAATTATTCACTTAAGCACACATCAGAGGAAGAAATTGCAAATATGCAAATTTTCTCCATTGAAATTGCAAAATGGAAGGGGAGAAGTTCTCATTAGAGCACTAATTCATAAATAGTTCATTGAAACGAGGTACATTTAACTACTAAGTATTGTTGCTCATTGATCTCATTCCTAACTCTCACACTTAGTTTTTTCTTTCTTTTTTTCTTTTTCTTTTTTTTCCTCCTTTTTTTTGCACTCTTCAGGCTCAAAAGGGATACTGAAATTATGAGAAACATGTCCCACGTGATGCAGGCTGAGCATGTACCCTATGGACTTTGATCAAAGGCACTGCACCTGTTCAAAATACTATTTTTTTAAAAAGTACTTTTTTTTCCCCAGCTAGAAGTGTCAATGGAACAGATGTAAAGCTTAAACAGTAGCTTAAAAAAAAGCATCCTGAGTAGATGGCAGGTTTTCACTAGTATAAAATTAACCTTTCAGCATTGTGAAGATCCCTGCTCATTGTGCAATGTGCAGGTTGCCTACTCAGCAGCACTTCCAAGCCTCTTGCCATGAACACCCTCCCCTCACTCAGCTCCTTGGCAGGGGAAAGGTTTGCAAAAGCAGGGTGAACGAAGACCTGCCACAGTCTGCAAAGTGCCAGTCTAGCAAGAACCACCAACTTAAAGGCTTTATTTTTACTTTGTTTAAAGGGAATTTAAGAATTGCTATTCTACCTTGCTACCCATACCACGTCCTCTGCAGTTGTGGTGGAGTGCATACCTCAGCCCAGAGAAGGGTCTTGGGGGCCCACAAAGAGGAGCAGTCCCCAAGGGGCCCATTTGGCCACAGGCAGTAGTGCTTCAGGTTGCAAGAAGCCAGAGCACATTTGCAGGGTGCCCTGTCCTGCCAGCCACTTGGCACCTACTGCACATGCTCATGGGGACAGCAGCTCCACGATGCTAGCCAGACTGCTTGGCAGCCACAGGAACACACTTACAAGCACTTAAAACCCATAAAAGAAATTATAGCAATAAAAGCAATAAGTTGCAGAGGAAAAAGGAGTAAAGACCTATTTTCTCCTCTCTCTGCAATAAGTGTAGATCTCCCACCACCATGCTGAGGCCTTGCTCAGTTGTTACTTCAGTCAAAGACCCAAGCTTCCTCTAGGGCAAGTTCCCCCATGACACACACAGGCTGTTGGGTGAAGTGAACAATACTTGATTAAAACCACGGGAGCAATTTGGAGATGAGACACTTGACTCTTGTGAGAGCACTGGCATTACAGTAGAGTACAGTTACCTTGAAAGTCACATGGACTGCTTGCCAGTTGTGCGTACTGTGGCTACAAATAGCCAAGATGATTAAAAAGTTTTCCAATATTTGGATTCAGTGTCAATTGATTCTCTTGCTGAAAAGAGCCGTAAGTAATGACATTTTAGACCACCTCATGTAAAAGTTCCTGTTCTTTAAGGCTTAAGAATTATATGGTGACACTAGAAGGAAAATTAAAAACATCATAAGATCTTCACAGAATGGGAGAGGTTGGAAGGGACCTCTGGAGATCACCTGGTCCAACCTCCCTGCTGACACAGTCACCTAGGGCATGTTAGACAGGGTTGCATCCAGGTGGGTTTGGAATATCTCCAGAGAAGGAGACTCCACAACCTCTCTGGGCAACCTGTAAACCTTCCATAGCACAAGAGCATGAACTCCCTTGCAGGTCTCCTCAATGAACCTGCTTTGAGGACCACACTACTGTTACCCTGTTCCCAGCTTTATTTCCGAGCTCTCTTCCTCAGGTTACCTGCCTCTACCCTGCAGACTTGCATTCAGTCTCCCAAACCTTGCAGTACCACAGCAACAGCTTGCTTCAGCTCCAAACCCCACCTGAAGCTCTGCATCTCCTCCTGGGAAGTTATCATGCTCACAGCAACATTAGTGCAGGCAACTGGTCAAGGTGATGGTAGCCTTCCAGAGAGCAGCACACAGGAAAAAATTCCAAGCAACTCAAGTAAGGGCAGTGGGCTAGAAAGAAGCACACAGATGTCACTGCAGTCACTCCTATTTCAGGGAGGATCAATGCATTGGAAAAGTTTGGCAACATATCCATACAGCTACTGGGCTCACAGAAGCAGCATCATTGTATAATATATTGAATCAGTCTCAGGTGGCTGGATAAATTGCAGAACTGTTCTTTTAATTTTAGACATGGCCAGAGCTACAATTAAAAAAAAAAAAAAGTGTTTCATTACCTGTAGAGTTACTTAGCTCTCTTCCTTAGGGCCTGTCTAGGAATAGTTTAAGAGATTAGCATTATCAGCTAGAGCAATGTTAGCACTAAAGCAGATCTAGGACCCTGGACATGTGCCACATTAGATATTATGTTCTGTGGCAAGAGCACTGGTGAAGGCCATTCAACAAAATGTCCATATTTACTTAGTGTGCAAAAAAGATTGCTTTCTGTATTCCAAGTCTACATTATTTTGCATGCCAAGTGCAAACATCAAATGCAAATGGAAAGGCATCTCTTCTGCATGGTAATCCTGCCTCTGTAAAAAGCAGGATTGGAAGTTTGGAAGGGGGAAGCCTGAGACTCTTGCTTGTAGTTATTTTTGCTTCAAAATTAAACCTATCCTTCCTTTTAAGCTAGGAACTCCAAACACTGGGTTGACATTTTGGAGTTCATCCTATCAAAGTCTCCAGGGTGCTAAAGTACTTCTGAGTCAGCTCTACTTTGGAGGTGTTGCACACAGATGTTCAACATCCTTTAGCAGAGCTCCAGGAAGCCACTCGCACATCTCTGCCTTGCAGTGCCAGCCAAGCTCCGGCTGAACATCGCTCCAGGGTTGCGCCTAGTATCAAGTAAGGGCCCAAATTCATACGAACGTGGGAACACATGAGATGGCCAGTTTGGGGTAGAAGCTACTTGGGCTCCCATCACCAGAGGTGGTTGCAGGCATCACTTACAGAGCTGCTGCAACAAGCTGTTCAGCCTGCAGCAAAGCCCAGGAAGCATGCAGACAGCAAGAGGCCTTCACAGCTCAGATACAGTTTCGTATTTATAAGACAGACTTCAGGGAAAGAAAACATTTTTTCTTGTCAGAGCAGCAAAACTTAACTGACCCGAGCTGATCTACTTTCTTGCTGTTTTGTTAGCCTACTTAGCTTGCAATTTTATAATCACAGCTAGATTTTCCCCCAGCCTACTCCACACAGATCAAGAAAATCATTAGGAGCAGCTAAAGCCCAAGCAGCATCCATTCTCCCCACACTCAGATGAGTCTGGTGAAAAATAAAACAGTAAAAGTTGCAGATGAGATGCCAAAGATAAGGCAGCAACAACAAAAAAAAAAAAAGTGCAGGAGTCAACACTTCACTGGCCGCTGTAAGAGGCCTTTTGTGAAGGCTGAGTAAGCAGAGGCTTCATAGCTGCTTTTGAAGGAGAATCTTTTCCTAAACAAAAATACATAATGGCACTCCATGAAACAACGCTTATCAGTGCCAAATGGCCTTAGGGCACCATGTGTCTGTTCTTCTGTGGAAGACCCAAGCAACATGTTTTTGTACTTACTTTCATAATTTAATGGGGTCTAATCATGAAGTTTCTCATCCATGTGCTTTCAGCAGGGCATAGCTCAGTTATTCATTGGTTTGACACTCAAGCAACAAGTTACATTATAAAAATAAAGCTTCATTCCATGTTATCATTTTGCAAGTTCATTGCTTCTCCAGTGGTTCAAAGAGATATAGAAAGCAACTTGAAATTCCATCTTTAATGGTTCTAAAGTAATAGACTCCCCATCTGGAAAAAACAAACCTCAGAACAACAAGGGTCACTGAAGAGAAAGAGGGAGAGAATTACAGGTAGTCCAGAGCTGATTGCTAATTTAGTTTCCTTAGACTTACTCCGTTATATTCTCTCATTAACTCTCAACATACCACAGCTCATTTCCTAACAAGCAACATACTGGGGAACCCCCATAACAGCCCACTGGACCTGTGTGCTCACACCAGGATCTGCGCAGATGAGATAAAGCCCTCCAAAAGGGGGACAGATGAGAAGGTCCCTTGGCACAAGCTGTGTGTGTGGAGGCGTACAGTGCCTAGCACTGCCCTCAGCATGACAGACCCCTTCACCCTGGGCTACTTCTCCAGTGCTGCCAACTGCAGTTTTGAAGCAGTTTCCAACCTTAGTTTTAACAAAAATCATTCTTCCTAGTGCTGCTTCAATTGCCTACAATTAAGGTGTCCAATGCTGCAAAAAATGCTAAGAAATAAAGCCATGTTTGGCTTCTTAATGTCTGGACTCTTAAGCAGCTGATACAGCCTTTTCTAAAAGGAAGTGTTAGTCTAATTGTAGCATTTATACATGCTACTGCCCAAGGTTTAAAAGCACACAGATGTTTGACACTTACTGTAGGTTTTTTTGAGAAGCTGAAACACCTGTAGGATCCAAGAACAGCTGCCCCCCCTTATGCTTAGATGCATCAGCAGGAAAAGACAGTGACTTTACATGCTATCATAAAACACCAAAATCCCTGCAGGCACAGCTACACCTTGAGCAGAACTGTTGAAGCCCAAGCCCCAGCACTGTCCCAAAACAGCTTACTAGGAGCACAAACCACAGCACAGTGAACTAGTGGGGTCCCCAAAGGAGCAATAGGACCCCCAGCTCCTGCACCAGGCCAAGATCTGGCCAGCCAGCACTCCTGGTGGTGGTGGTGATGTGCAGGCAGAGATCTGAGCTTACTTCCAAATCTCAGGCAGAGTTTAGAGCAGCAACAGGACATGGAAACTGCAATAGGTTTTTATTGCAAGATTGAATCTCACTGAAGTTTGAGAGGGAAGATGTGACCTTAACCTGCAATACCCTCATGCAGGTTTGCTTCTCAGCAGATGCTGAAGCTCATTCCCAAGCAGACCTTAGTACTTAACCGTACTAATTAAATGTTTTGAAAAACCACAAGATTGACCTTCACTGCATGCCCACAGATTTTTCTCTTATTTAACAAGCACAAGGTTGACAGAGTAGCCTATTAAGGGAAAAGAAAGTCAATGCTCTAGATACTTTGGAACAGGTGGAAAAAAAGTGTTTTCAGCTTTAACTATAAGATAGAAACCATAACACCCTAATAACTGCTACCATGAGAAACTAGCTTGAAGATGAGGGCTACGATCAGATAAAACAGAGTCTGATCAGATAGTTAACACACCTAAAACCAAAGTTTACTCAGATATCTCTGCAAGAAGCCATGATAACCATTAGGTGTACGGGTCCTTAGGTAACCTCATCTACATGGTATAAGGTTGTCCTGCAAGAGGCTACCCCTGGAAAAAAATAAAAGCAATTAACATCAGGTCTGACTTCCTTACCTTTCCCAAGGACACCAGTAATGTGCTTATTACTAATAGAACTTGGAACATCTCTACTAAGGACTTGAATTACTGCCAGAGAATCAGTTGTACAAATTAACTAAAAGACCAGACTAGTGCACTGCATAGAAGGACATCACAGAGCAGCCCACTGATAGAGCAGCATCCCAACCAAAGGGAGAGCCCAAAATAGTCCCTGGCTGCTAGGGGGAGTGACACAGAAATCAGAGATTATTAGTAGTAAATTACTTTCTGAAGATAAGAAAGGCTGAATTCACAGCAGGCACCTTTTGGCAGAGCAGGACCTTTGGGCTTGCATCTCTCCAGCACTTCACGCAGGAGGCACACCACCCAGAGCTCAGGGCTCTCTCCTTGCTTGTACTCCTCTGAGCAGGGCAGAAGAGCAAGCTTTTTTCCATGTGGCATGACTGAAGTTTCATTCATGTCATTAGGCAGTTTCCTTTATGGCTAAACATGTGATTCCCCCCCCCCCCAAACATTTGGTACTTCCCCTGCAAGAAATCATAAGCTTTCTGCCTGATAAAAAGCTGGAAGAGCTTCCTGCAGCAGGAGAGCAGCTCTCCACTCGCTCTTCCTGCACGCACCTCAAAGCAATACCAGTATCTGCAGCATCAAAAAGCACTTACTTTGCCTTGTTGGATACCAGTTTGGGGCCCATCCTGCAAGAGCAGCTACCTAGCCAGCACCTCTGGTGGAAGGGTTACCCTAATGCAGGACCTTGCTTTATAAAGGCATTGCCACAGCTGAACGGCAAAGAGCAATGGGGAAGAGTGAATCAGAGCAGACTCAGAGCAGCTGCAGCCAGTAGGTCCCTCACGTGGAGGGACTGGGCCCTGAAAAAATTTTTTTCTTCCCCCTTAAAAGCTGAATGTGATTTTTTTTTCATATTCTGATCTTGAAAGTACTTAGGCGTGTGCTGAACTTGGAGCATGCAAGTCTTTCTGCGGGAGTCAGTGGGACTGAATGTGCCTGAAGTTGAGCACACACACAAGAATTTACAAGGCTGGGGATATATTTTGTCCCGGTTGCTAAGTAGAATGGACATTATGGGTCTGTGCAGATGATTTATACTATCCTGCTTTCTCTTGGTTTCTTTCCCCCCCATTTCTGCTTATCTAGTCCTAAAACCTAGAAAAATATACCATTTTTGAGAGCGTGTGTGTTTATAACTGAAACTACAGTCTTGAATCTTGCACAGGGACTTCTATAGAGGCTTTGATAGAACGGCTTATAAAGGGAGTTCTGTATTTACAGCTCCTGATTTAGAAGGTTGGGTGGAGGGATGTAACCTGCTAATGGCGCATGAGCCACGTGGACGTACGCGGGTAGAAACAAACCTGCTCGGCTGCGTCGGGGGTGCTTTATCGGGGGAGAAGCTGGAGAAGTCTTGCTGTCTTCCATCGTGGTGCCATGATGTGACACGTTTCTTCAGCGTGTTCCTCAAATTCGCCCCGAGCAAGGCGCCCCCCGACTGCTTGCTGGGCCGCGTTGCCGGCGGAGGGAGCGTGAGTTAGGTGCTGCCATCTACGCTCCCCAGACTGGTTGAATACCAGCTCTAACAATTTTGCTGCAAAACCTAGCCAACAAGCTCATAAACGGCAGGGGAAAAAAAAAGCAAGAGAGGGCTGTTCAGTGGGGTGGCACGAAGGCAAGTTGGTCAAAGTCTTGACCAAAGTCTTGATTGAGTGAAAACTCAATCACAGTGCTGGGTTGAACTTCAAAAAAATGTCCCTAGGAGAACATCTGAAGCAAGGAAGCAGGTATCGTTCGGGCTTCGTGCTGCGGGTGCTATGGTTTTGTGCTAACGTAAGAAAACCTCCAGGCGAGGTTGCCGGCCAGATTCCTGATCGACTTACCTGTTTGGCCCGAGCTGCGAGTGAAAGGCAGAGCGTGAGCAGCACATCGCTGCGACTGGAGTTAGGTTTCGATTTTAAATGCTTCTGAGTGTTATTTGCACCACAGAAGAGGTCCTGAAACGATCTTCAGTTTAGCACTTTTACTTGAAACAGTTGCCAAGCCGAATTGCATAGCTTGGGAAATAAAGAGGAGCGTTTCTGTCTAAGGGTGTCTTGCACAGCTTTGGCGCTATTTAAACCTTTTGAACCCGGAGATAATGTTTTCCCACGAGGAGCGGAAGGACAGCGGCAGGTTAAACTGTTTAGTTTAACATAGCGCTTCTAGCAATAAGGAAACTTCGGCCCGGAGTGAAGATACCTGCTAAAGAAATGGCTTGGGACACATTTCTCTGGTGCCATGAATGTCTTCATTTGGAAGTAAAAGTTATCGACGCTCTAATTACAACTCTCAGAATAAAAAAAATCAAATGGCCAATTGTCCCTTTATGGTGTATGGAACATAAATTGCTCATTTTTTTCCTAAGGTGGTTTTATTCATGAGCTTAACATTTAAATCCAAGGTTTTATATGCAGTGCGTCAGCAGTAGAAGGTGCCTTGATAACAGCACAGTTAAGCGTCCAGCATTTACAGTATGCTGAAGAAGTTAAATCTGTTTTTGGTAAAATGAGACTCCTGTGGCTGCTTGCAGTACACAGTAACAAAAATAAAAGCGTAGATAAGATTACCGTGTGATAACATTTAGGTTTTGTTGTATCCCACTGGGCGGGTGACGACACCAAGACAGAAATCCCTCCAAAAAGGTGGGATGTCTCTTCGGTGAGCAGAGGTGTCTGTAAAAAGATGCAAGTGCATTACAACATTGGGAGCAGCAGTTCAGGACTGAAGGATAATACGTGCATATGCCTTTTTGTTGGGGTTGTCCCTTTTGGTTGGACAGCCTGCTCAGCCTGGCACCGAAGCACAGCCTCGGCGGCACGCGTGCCCGCATTAAGCACGTGCTTAGCTGCGAGCATCGTCAAGGCGTAGGAACGTCCCTGGCCGGAGTCCCGCGCCTGAGTCGGGCTCTGCGGCTGCAGCACAGCTCCGCTCAGCCAGCGCTTGGAAACGTCACCTCCCTTTTCTGAGGGGCTTTGCATTTCCCCGTGCCGGCGGTACATCCGACAGCGCCGCGATGCCCGCGGCTTGGAAACCTTCGGCGACTCTCCCAGCGTGCCAGGGGCTGCTCCTGCATTGGGGGAGACTCGTCACCTCTCCAGCTTCCAGGAAGCCTGGTAGATACCCAAGGCAGCCTGCTGGCTTCGGGGGGAACGAAGCTCTGCGGCAGGGTCCTCATCCGAACAGTGGTGCTGCTTTGAAAGCACCTTGCGCCGAGCCATCGGGAGAAAAGCCCAGCTGCACTGAACACGTTCAGAAGCTGAAAACTAAAGTTGAAACTTGAGTGAAACCTCGAGTGAAAAGGCCTGTGTGGGTTGTCTTGCAGAGGTTATAATCTGCCCACAGAGGCTCCGCTGCAAGTGGGAACGGAGATGGCCATTTTCACAGGGCAGAAGATGGATGTCGGTTGTTGCCAGGCCGAACCTTCAGGCAACGTACGACAGCACCTGTCTGTTGACTTATTTATTGTTTGCAGATGTTGGGCAAGTCATCCAGCGTCCGTATGCCTTTGCACGGCTTGAGCCATCGAAGTTTGCAAAGCGCTTTCCCTTTCCGCTGTGCGAAGCCCTGCGCGTATTGCCTGGAGGAGCGGGAGATGATGAGCTCCGTGATGGCCGGTCGCATCCACCTCTGCTGGCGTCTGGGCACCCGTGGCAGGTGCTCTTTGACAAAAAAGAAATGCAAACGGAGGTGGCGGTGGGGAAAGGTGCGCGGCCCCCAGTCCTGGTGCACAAAAGCCCTGTTGTTCCTAGGGTGAATTGCCAAGGCCTTTCTGCAGGTCCAATTCCAGCAAACTCCCACGGGATGCAGGCGACCAAGGTTTTGAAAACAAAGCAGCAACTAAACCAAAAGTCCCTCATAAAAATCCCCCTGAGGGCCAGGAGGCTCTTGACAAACAGCTTCCCCAGCCTGGGATTCCTGTGGATTTCCTAATTTGAGATAAGCAGCAAAGAAAACAGTCCCTGGGACGGGAAGGCAGCGAAGCCAGTGGACCTTGGCAGAAGGAAAACACAGGCTTGATTTATGGTTTACTGGTGATTTGAGGGAGTGACTCCCCCTGCTGCTCGTATCGCTCGATTTTTATTAGTGTTATTTCTAGCGATAACTGGGGCAGTGGGAGAGGTCACGGGGGCTCGCAGACCAGCCTTGCAGCTCCATGGGATCTCCCTCCGCAGCCGTAGCTTTTCCAAAACATTTCCGCTGGGCAATATTGTGCCGAATGGCATGGCCATGTGTTTGGAGCCCCTTACTCAAACGTGGGTGGTTTGACCCCGTTCTTTGGGTCCTCCTGCCAGGCAACGTCAGCCACCTTCTACACGGAGATGCCAGCTCGTTGTAAGAAGTCCTGCCCTTTCCCCCCGGCCACTGAGGTTCTCGCGGGTTGGTACACACACAAGATGAGTTCAGCCAAGGTGGTGTAACAGTTTTAATACTGAAGTCTCTTGTACTCTATCCTGAAATCCGTAGGTAGGCCAAACCCTGATTTCTACCATCACCTGCTGTTTGTCGTCACCTGCCCATTTCCTCCGAGCTGTAAGCGTTAGGAGGGAGCGTGTGGTGAGCAGGCTTGTTTTCTTTCCTGGCTGCGATTCTGCGTTATTCACCTGCTGTTGATAGCTCAGTGCAATGCTGGGGTGGAGGCAGCGTGGTGGGGAGGAAAGGTGGGCAGTCCTTGCGCCTCTCCTCCACGCTGTGAACTACTTCTGATGTCAGGGAGATGTTGTATGAGCAGTCAGAGTGTGGCACTGGTACGCAAAGCTATGCAGGTCCCCAGCTTAAACCAGTATAGAGGTGGCGGGTAGGGGGTGCAAAGTCCCTTTGTACATGGCAGCTCAGAATTGGTCAAGGGACCGTAGTCTTGGACAGCGGTTGGCTGTTTTCTGGCGGTCTGTGAGTGTGAAACAGGCCTTTCCTATCACGGTGGTATTCCTATGAGCAAACACTGGAGGGAGGTGCGGGAAACATAGAGGGGCAGAGCCCAGCTGGGAAACATCATCCTGGATCTCCAGCCATGGAGAGTCTGAGCAAGTGTTGGAGTCCATAAAACAGCTCAGCAAGGTTGCAGCAACATCTGTGGGACATGACAGATCACGCTGAACCATCGTACCCCGTGCCTTACCACCAGTTTGTATCATCCCCTTCATCAGATGGTCAACGTTCGTCTTAAAACTGGTGTTGGGGGTTTGCTGCCCCACAAGACCTGTTGGAAGGTTGTTCTGGGATGTGATTGCTGCAGCAGTGCCTGGCTTCCAGCAAGCTCCTATGGACCACAGGAGGAAAAAGCTGCCTTAGCCCCCCCACTTAGAACCCCCACTTGCTGCCATCGGTGTGCATGCCTTAGCACAGGATCTGCTGTCTAATCTCCATCAAAGCGTCTCTTCCGCCTCGCGCTCAGAAAGTCTTAACTCGCCTAAATTTAGAGGGGCCGTCTTATCACAGCGACAGGCTCCCGTACGTGCAGATAGGTAGGAAGAAATTGCATCCCTCTGGTTTCTTTCTGTACTGACACGAATAAGCTGACACAGTAGGTTGCCACCCTTTCGCAGAACGTGTTATGCGAAAAATGAGCAGAGTGAGGGAAATCAGACCGAACCGGGAAATTAGCCTCAGAACAGAATTACTGAAATACAGAGCTTGTCGAAAGGCAGGCGTGTAGGGTCTGATGTTTGCACAGTTTGGTGGCATTTCTGTGCGTTTCTGACCGGTGGCGGCCCGGGGTTAGTCTGCTGGAGCGCTGCCGGCACAGCTCGCCGCTCGGAGCCTTGCTCGAGCGCTTTGCAGCCGTGCGGGGCTGACCTTGCGCGTTTGCCCTGCGGCAAAACTGAACGTCTTCGTCTTCACGGCGTTCGTGCCGCAGCCGAGCCGACGTGCGTCAGGCACCGCGGGTTGAGAACGCGGCTCTTCCCTGCAGCGGCGACAGGCCCTGAGACACAAATAACGCCGGCTTAATCCGCGCGGGCGTTGCACAACCTTCCCCGCGCGGTTCATTCAGTGCGCTTCAGTCGCTCCTTGCAAAACCCCCAGCTATTTTGGTTACGGGGCCTCTCCTGCGCTGGGTTTATTACAGGTTGCAGGATTGAGTCATCGGAGCAAGCGAGCACCGCGAGGACGAAGCCCGGGGGCAGCTGCCTGCTCCGCTCGTGCTCGGGCACCGCGGCGCCTGGGGCCCGCGGCAGCGGCTTGCTTCGCTCCCGGGAGGGGCTGACGGCGTCTGCGGGGAGCTCGGGAGCTGCTCGCAGGCTGGGGCATGCTGTGCCCCGACCTTCAGGAGCGCAGGGAGTCCACGTGGGAGAGGAACCCGCCACGGCCGGCCCCCGCGGCGTGCCACCAGCGCAGGCGTCACCTGCGGCGGGGGCTTCCAGAGGTTGATTTTCCAGATGTCGGCAGAGGGTTTTTCGCTCTCCCTATTCCCACTGCTCAGATTGACTTTGCAAGAAGAAAGTAACCGCCTCTGGGCTTTGGCTCTGAGGTCGGCTGCTCCTTGCCAAACCCAGTTTGGTTGTATTTGGGGTGATGTGTTGGCTGCATTTAAGGCACTGGGAGATTTGCCACTTCCCTCCTTAGGAGCAGCTCCCCGGCTGAGTGCAGCGTGCCTCGGCGTGAGCCAGCTCCGCAGAGGAGCCGGAGAGGAAGAGAACCAGGAAAAGCGACTCAAGCGCTCTGTTTAGCCCGGTGACATTTCCAGGTTTGGGGTTTTTAAAAATGAGATTTTTACATATTTTTCTGAGAAGTGCACAGAGGAAGATTAGAAGTGCTAGAGATTCGGAGGAACTGCAGGCTGTCCCGTGGACAGCTCTGAGCCTTGCCCAGTGTTTTGGCCATATCCTGATTCCGGTGCACGTTGGCAAGGTCCACGACAGTCATAAATGTGCTCTCGCCTTTCCTGCTTCCCGTCCCAAAATACGCTTGCTGGGGAGGGGAAAAAAAAAATAAGAAAGGAAGCAATGCTTCAGCTCTCGAGAGAGAAAGGTGCGAGTCTCGGCCAGGGCAGGGATCCGGCGGCGTCCGGCAGCGGCTGCAGGCCAGCAGCTCCGCAGCAGCAACGCCACGAGAAAACGCGGCGGTTCGGGGCCATCTCGGAGCGCCGCCGCACGCGGCCGCTCCGCTCCCTGCCCGTGAGCAGCCCCACGAGGAGTCGTTAAGGAAACAGATTTCGAGTTTGCCGTTTCCAAGGAGTTATTGCAAACAACCGCGAGTGAAGGCGCAGATAAAGGATGTGCAAGGAAGGGCCTCGCCGTTCCGTGCAGCAGAGGTACCGCGTTCCTCGCCAGGGTGTCTCCGTTTGCCCCCGACCGATCCGGTTTTTCCCTGCAGCGATGGAGACGCAGCCAGGCGGTGGCACTCGGCCACCCCTCTTTGTTGACAGGGATGAGGAGAGAGCAGCTCAGTGATGTTTCAAGGAGGCAAATGCAGCGAAACGTTCACTTCATCTCTTCCTTTGGCCTTTAGTTGAAACTTCATTGGCTTTCGAGAACCTCTTGCATTTAAATTTGTTTTCCGTGGCTTAATTGAGTGACTGGAAAACAGATTTTTCAGCCCACTTCCATGCCACTTACTGCTTGGCTGAACACCTAGCTTTTGTTTCTGCCCAGAAACTGTGGCTTGGTTAAGACACACATTTACAGAAAGCACGGTGGGGCAGCTCAGGTCTTGCTCCGTCCCACCCACGACACTTTGCTCTCCCCATTTGATGATGCTGCTTTAGCTGGTGCTCTTGTAGTGTCAGTGAGAGGGTTATCAAAATACATGACCCCGATAGTCCCAGCTGGGGAAAGTGAGTGGTGGGAGAAGAAGGCCTCCTTGTGAGCCACCCCAGCTGATCTGTCAACCCACTGTTGCTGCCACCAGCCCACCAGGTGCCTCTCTGTCACCTGCGGATCCATCCCAAAGTCATATGAAACCAGCAGGCACAGTCTGATCACCTGTTCTGACTGCTCATCTAGCATCAGTCAATGGATTTGTCTCAGGCAAAGGAAGGAGGTGGTGACAAAGAGGGGGCAGATGCCTGCAGGCCTGCCACGAGGACCTGCAAAAGGGCAAGTGGGCTGTCGTGGGGAGGTGGCAGCCTTGGAAGATAAATCTGTGCTAATATAAAGACCAGAAGTCAGTAACTGAGGAAATTCTGCTTGTTTACATTTGTTCTTTTTGACTGAGGGCTTGATTGAAGTTTCAGCTGGATTAGAGCCAGCTCATGAAGAGTCCAGGTCCCGTCCCGGGAGCGTGGCTGCTCCGTCCGCCCTGCAAGCCCGCTCACTTCAAACACACGTTGTTATCTGTGTGTATTTTCATCCCTAGGCACGGCGCGTTGGCAGGGAGCGTGAGGCGCCTCTGCTCGGTGACTGCTGTCTAGTCTGGAGGTGGTGGGTGCTGCCTGCGGGAGTGCAGGAATGCGCCATGCCACTGCGCTCCTCGGGCTTGGCTGGGGCCTCCTTGGCGGTGGCATTCCTTGGTGGAGAGACCTGGGCAGAATGCCGTGCTTTTCACCTCAATAATTGGTGAGTGGCTGACGAGTTGCTGGAGCGCGATAGCTGAGGGCGATGTGAGACAGGCAAGTCCATCACCTGCTGGTGCGGCTGCTCACGTGTCTCCAGATGGGCTTGTAGCAGCTGGGACCATCACTCGTGCATTAACCTCTAGTAATTTGCAAGCATAAATAATAAACCTGTGAGATGATCTTTAATACTTTTCATATGAAAAAGTCCGGGGGTTTTACCCTCTTTGGTCACTGTGTGTGAGAGTGATGTTGAACGTGCAGTTGCTATGTCTCCTGCAGCAAGTTCCTTAGACTGCACCAAGAGTGCCTGCTCTGTGCATGGTCCAGGCGTGTTAATGAGCGAAGTTCTCAGAGTTTGGGTGCTTCCACTCCTGGCCTGCAAGGCTTGAACTTCCCACTGACAACGCTGAGTCTGTCACTGCTGAAATTCAGGCAGGACTTGGGCTCCAGGAATGAGATACCCTTTGCGTTCAAAGACCAAGTCTTTGCTAGAGCAGCTCTCTCCTGCAGGACAAAAATCTTCAGTCCTTTTGGAGAAAGGACAGATAAACTGGTTTTCAATAACTTTCAAGAAAGGCAGACAAAAAATTATTAGGAAAGCTAGGAATAATAATGAGCCACTTTTAGAAAAAGTGGGAGAAAGAGGCATTTCCCTCCTGTGAAATTTTACCAGCAGCTCTTATGCTGAAGAGTATTATTTGAGAGAAAGTGTTGCTCCATGACTATTGAACTTGGCTTTAATAATAAATTGTGGTGAAGACAGAGCTAGTTAATATCCTTTGAAGGAAATGGGAGCTTTTTGTGGCAAGAAACCATTTACTTTGGGTTATATAAAAAGTTTTTGACTGCCGTGAAAAGTCTGGAGACTGGGGAACGGGATTGTCCTCCAGAAGTAAAAGTTTATTTTCTGTTACAGCATATGTGGTTAGTGAATTCCTCTGTCTTCCCTTTCTTTATTATTCTCTGTTACGGTTCCTACAGCTTTTTCAGTGAAACTTTGAAGTTTCCTCTGTTAATACTGACATTTAACATTGGTCTAACTGAAATAGGCTAGCAACATTAATCTCTATGTACGACCTGTCAGTGGAAGGAGGTTAATAAGCCTATTGGAAGCTGTATTTTTCTCCCTTCCTTCAAGAATTGGGTTTAAGACCTTCACAGGGAAGTGTTTAATGTGGTTTTGCTAAGTCAGTTTTTCTTTCTCTTATTATAATTCTGCCTTTAGACCTCATTTTAGTCTCAGCTTTGACTTCTCTGCACTGGTGTAGTCAATGCCCATTTTTAGGGCACATAATGTGTGTAGCTGTTGCAGAGAGAATTGCAGTGATGTTGTAACTAACACCTCGGATTAGTACTGTCTATATTGCTGGACTTTTCTATTAAGCACTGAGTTTTTTTTAAAGGTGGTGACTTCTCTGGCTCCACATAGTTCAGTACTTGCTGTGGGTAATTGCTTTGCTAAACGAAGGTAGATTTAAGCTTGTGCTTAAAGTCAAGGACGCCCTGAATGTTTTGCTGAATCAGAACCTAGTTCTGAAGCTGTTTCTCTGCCTTGCTCAAAACCATTCTCTTTTTCCTCAATTATTCTGAAAACTTGGCTTTTGGAGTCAAGTGTTTATGAAAGTCTCCATGCGGAAAATTGCAGGGACAAGCTCTAAAATGAGCTTTAGCTCACAAGCTCAGAGACCAGAAAGCCACCAGCGGTTGTTTGTGCCAGAAACACATCATTTTTTGGATGCTTGGAGGCAGATGTATGATCACATCTGTTAATTAGCCAGGACTGTGAGCCTTGTGCTGAAGGAGCCACGTTTCACCTTCATGCTTTGCATGACAGCACCTGTGGGCTTGCGTTCTTGCAAACAAGGAGTTGCAGCAAACCTCCCTGAACTACTGATGCTCCAGCTCTGGAGGGTTAGTGCCTCATGGTCGGAGTATTTTGGTGCCCACAAAGCCTGGATGTCAGTTTAGCACAGCTTGTACATGGATGCCTGGTGTCCAGCATGGACCATGTTTTGTGCTTCAGCCTTTCTCTGAGTAGGGGGACCTCTTTCTTCAGTCACCTGTTTCTGTGTGATCTGCGATCTCGTTGTTTCTCTGCCAGCTTTGGTTGAAATTGGTGAGTGGATTTAAGGCTATTGTGAAGAACCCAGGCTGACAAGTGTGCCCACATGGTGGTTTTCTTTAGGAAACAAAGCTAAAAATAATAGTGATTCATAAAAATATGAAAAATATATTGTTTTTTTTCCTGGTGGATGGAGTAGGCAACGTCAATTTTTTTGTTTTATTGGTAACTGTCTGAAAGTGCAGAGCCTCCACACTTTGAGCTGCTGCACAAATGGCTTCCTGCTCCAAATTGCAGTTTTAATAGAGTGTATTCTTCCAAAGCCTACATCTTCTGTGTTAAACTGAAGGCTTTTTATTTTGACAGAAAGATTCTTGCTTGGCAGTTACTATTGAGGAAAATGGATCTTGGGGCTTCCAATTAAAAAAGATAATAAACCACTGCAAGCATCCGTGCTTGAGCTGGGGAGGAAAGTCCTCGCAGGGCGCGTGAGCCGGCGCGCTGGCACGCGCGTCTGCAGCAGATGCCCGTTGCTTCCTCCGTTGCCTGGGATCTGCTCTTGTGCCTTTCCCATGTATTTTTTATGCAGAGCAAATTTAGTGCAGGAAAAGGGGCAGCACGTTCCGTATTGTCACCGTGGGTGTGTTTGCGTGTAGGTGTCCGGGATTTCACGGAGGGGGACAGCGAGACCGGTCCGTCCGGCACAGGCACACGTTTCGTCGTGTCTGCTGTCTCACTAACAGAATCTCCCTCACCGTCCGCTCAGGCCTCCCTAGTCCACATCCACATGCTCCAAGGGATATAAGTTAGCTTGATATATATATATATATGTATATTTTTTTTTGGCTAACCTGGATGCAAGGACATCTGGTATCCGGAGCGATTTGTGCACCACGTTTTATACTCGCACCCCCCTGCTTGTCCCCTGGGGTGCCTCGTTGCTCTCCTCCGGCTCCCCTGGGGTTGCAATGCATGTTTTTTTGGGGCAAGGATTATTTTTAAGAGCGGTTGCAGAGCCTCAGCTGAGGTCTCCCCTGGAGCAGGGAGCAGGCACCCGGGAGCAGTGGGGGTGACTGCGCGGTGCTTTGGGTTTTAAAGCAGTGTCAGCTGGTGCTGCAGATGTGAGTGCCAGCTACGGTAATTTCAGTTTGCAATTCCTCCTCCTGGTGCTGTCACGAAACTCGTGTTTTCTTCTTGTCATGATTGTTGCTTTCTTCATTCTTGAAAAGAAAACCCCAAAGAACATTAAACTGTGCCTGTGTCTTGGCAACTCGAGGATGTGAACAGATTGTACTTCACAAAAATGGCAAAGTTTCAAAATATTGTATTCTGTTAAGAAGAGGCAAAGGAAAATAAACTCCCCAAAGTGCAGATTTTATTTCACCAGAAGGCGGAAGGCTTTTAATATTTATTTGGGTTTGGCATTTTGCTACCTAGTTCTTCTGCTAACACCACTTGTGAACCACTATAAGATAAAACGTGGCACAATCTGTTCTGGTCCGTGCTCAAATTAGGTTAGTTTCCAGCAGGTTCGTTTTCACCTTCCCAGAACTGCCTGCGAGCAGGTTCCTGAGACACGGGCGCAGCATGCGTGATCCTGCAAGCGCATCCACATCCGAGGGGAGCGGGGCTTGCAGGGGATGGAGGCAGATTTCTGGAGGCGGAGAGGTCACTGGGATGGCAGACTCAGAGATTGCCAAAGAAATAGGATTTATGTTTGTTTGCATTGCAAGGCCTATATTTTTGAGATTCCGGGTTTTGGGTTTTTTTTGGTAAAACAAGGTGACATCAAGAATGCTATTACCAATTTTGTGTCCTGCTGGACACAACATGCACTTGACCAGCAGCTTGGACAGGAGCAGTAGCTGGAACATCTAGCACAGCAGGGCTGGATTCTTGGTTCTACCTTCTACAAACCTTTGTAATACAATTAAGAAAATAGCTGGAAATAAAAGGGTCAAGTGAACAGCTCTGCTAACTGTAGAAATTCCTGCACTTCTTCTTATAATTATTTTTGCTTCCCCTACAGACCAGCTTCCACCTCTTGGGAAATTTGAGAACTATTCCTCATGCCTCTGAGTAATCCTGCTTCTTTTAACTTTGTATGTGGCCTTTTCTCTGTTAGACTGGAAGCTCCCTGGAGCAGAGAACTGGCTTTTTTCTTCCTGTGTAAGTCTGCAACTCTATAGATGTTAGAGAACAACAGCGAGTGTGCACAGTAGATCCCAGTAAATGCTTTTCCCACGAGGTGTCAGCTGGATTTAACAGCCTGTCCCATGCTGGAATTATTCCTTGCCAAATAGAGCGAGCGTGGTCTTGTCTCTTGGAGCAGACAAGAAGAAAAGATTGGCAATCTGAATTGACTAAATCCTTCAGAAAAGGTCATTTTCAGTTCTGAGTACTTGTCCTTTGATCTAGCACCCCTGCGGCATTGGGATGCGCAGGCATCTATTGACCTGAGTTTATGTCAAAAGGTAAAACAAACTCAAACATGCATAGGTAAAGTTTGAAGAGAGTTTTGGGAACAGTGAGTAGAAATCACACTTAAAAGAAAGGTGGTAACTGATATAAATTGTTAGGTTAAAAATGTTTAAAGTCTAAATTAGATGCTTGTGCTTTTTTGGGGACCACAGATTTTATTACACACCCAAACAGCCAGATGTTTACCTTGAGGTTTTGGTGACATGACTTATGTTTCAGGTTATTTTATCCATGAATTCAAAACCCCGTGCTGAAATGTGGCTGTATATGTTTAGCCATAAAAAGGTTCTTGTATTTCTCTAGTCTGCCTGGCCCTTACATCTGCTGACTTGGACCCCATTTAGAGGAGAGCCAGCATTTGAACTGCTTTGGATTTGAGTGTTATCCAGCTCAGAAAAGCTTGGCTGGTCAGTGTGAACAGAAACAAATGGTTTTGAAGCCTGAAAACTGAATTCTGCTTTATTTTTGGAGGGTTTGCACAGCTTTAATAACGAAGATGTGAATTAGCGGTTTAAACAGAATCTGGTTCTGGACTTTCAGATTCGATTTTAAAAGATTTTAAATCCTGCCAGTGTTCGCACTTGCATATCTGGAATGGTTTAAGATCTGTCTAAGAAGCAGTATAAGGGATTCTGTGTGGGTAGGACTGATGAAGGAGAAATACCTTTCTCTTGGCATTTTCACAGGGCCTGCCTTTGCCAGAGCTCTTGCCTGTTTTCTGTACCAAGTTGGCAGCCAGAGCTCGCAGGTCTAAATGAAGCGTTACTGAACAAAGGCACTTTATGTTTTGAACTCTGTGCCCTGAGTCTACACCACTGGTCTGGCCTGGCATTTATGTTAAATAAGGTCAACAAATATAGGCAAGCTGTATTTTGCAAATTGAAACCAAAAAAAGAAAAAAAAAAGCCTTTTAAAAAGTCTACCTCTTTCTTGTTTCGCAGGCAAGAAGAGAAACCCTGGGCTGAAAATTCCTAAAGAAGCATTTGAGCAACCACAGACAAGCTCCACGTAAGTCTCCAAACGCTAAGGGAGAATAAAAAGAAAACCAGGAGCCCAAGCTGCCTTCCAGAGTTTGCTAGCACTAGCGTTGCAGCAGCCGGGGAGCGGGCGGCTGTGTGATGGTCGCATGATGGCCAGGCCATGTCCCAGCAGGGACCAGGGCTGGTGCTTGGAGGCCTGGAATGACTGAGATCCATCCTGAGGAACAGAGGCAAATCTGCCTAGATTAATTCTGGCACTGCCAGGAAAGATCATACTTAATATAATAAACAGGAGATTTGGTCCTCTGTGCCTGCCAGTATCCATCCTCTGCTTCCTCCAAGAGCTGGGGAAGTTGGTGTTCCAGCCTGCTACCCTGATTATAAGCCTAGGACTACAACTCCCCCTCTCCCTCCCTCAGATCAGGAGCTCTTCCAGCAATTAAAGTGCCTTTAACTCCAGAGAGGACTTTCAGCAGAGGAGATGCTCTTTTCCAGGGCACTGGGTTCCCATCCTTCAGATTTTGAACCCTTTTTTCTGGACTCTTAGCCCTTCTTGCACAGTTCCTGCTGGGACGCTGAGTTGTTTTCTGGGCCCTGGGCCTCTTTCTCTCCTAGAAAAATAGCCCTTGTGTTTCTTGTGTAGCTCCAGATACGAGGCAGTCTCTCCCTGTCCTTTACACAAGCTCCCTTTCATTACCGTTGGACCTTCTGCTGGGCTCCCTCCTTTGTTGACCAATGCTGAAAGGCTTCAGATAGTTTCCCAAGGTGGGGCTGGAATGCAGCAGAGCAGCAAACACCTGGTGTGGTCCTGCACGGGTGGCATCTGGGTGAGAGAGGGTCCAACCACAGCAGCTTGTGTGGAGGCTGGGCCAGCATGGGGCTCAGCAGTTTTGGAGAGCAAGTGGGAGTCTTGCTCACTTCGGGGAAAGGACAGAGCAAGCTTTTCCCAACTCGTTATGTTGCCTGTCACTGATTAGTTGTTATAGTAATCCTTTATCTTCTAATTTGTTGAGTTTCAGTGGCTGGCACTTTTGTGGCTGAGGCTTTTGTTAGGAGACCTAATTTCCATCCCGCCATCATCTGAGAAGCGAGGATGATGCTGGGAAAGCCTGACTCAAGGCAGAAGTGCCAAATAGCCCCTGTTACCATTTGGTGCAAAGATGCCGATGATGGAGGAGCTCTTCTTGCTGCTCTTCTCATGAGTTCGAAGGTGGGGGGATGTCACTCTACATCCCCTTAGAGCCAGGCCAGAAGGCGTTTGGGTGGAGCAGCCCTTTCCCATGGCAGCTTCACAACCTAGCGATGGTGGTGGTGGCCAAGGCTGTGCCACCCTGGCTCAGGAGGTTGGCAGCACTTGTCACCACCCATCACCTCTTGCTTGTCTGCTTGCACTGGCAGAGCAGCCCAGCTTAATGGGAATAAACCCACATATCCAGCATTGTGACAAATCACTGCCCCGGCCCTGCCCTCAGCCACCTTCTGGTCATCCTCTGGGTTCCAACAAGTAAGAGACACAGAAGGATCAGGGAGGACAGAGGGGCCAAAGCTGAAGCAAAGTCATGTCTCCTGGAGGGATGAAAACCAAGTTGGCTGCCCCAGCGGACAGTGAGAGAGTGATTTTGGTTTCTGCTGAGGATGACCTTTACTTTCCTTTTTTTCCCAAGTGGTCTGAAACAGCTGTTGCCAGCAAATCGTGCTTTCTTCTTGGACTTCTCTGGAGGTCTTGTGAAGTCAACAGATGTCGCAGCCCACTTCTGCTAAGATGCGGGGACTATTCACAGCCTTGTTCCATCTGTCCTCACGTGGGAATAATTTTAGGACAATCACCTCGTTCCAGAAATAAATTAGCAAAAAGCCAGTTGTTTCTCTTCCTTCCCTCCTACATCCTCAGCTCAGTTGACAGCCGTTTGGCGCATGCCATTGCCACAGCTAGGAGGAGGTCAAGGTGTTGCTTTTCTGGGTCGATAGGGCAGCTCAGCCAGCTAGAGATGTTTCAGGGAAGGCAGGCCGTTAATCTGTCTGCTTAAGCCACATAATGAGCAGTTGCATGAGCTATCAATCTGTGTGCTCCTGGACACATGCTGACCGTGAGCGCAGAGACCAGGGTTGAAACGAGCCAGGTGTGTCCAGGTTGGAGCACTGCAGCTCTGCGTGCACAAGGAGTGCCTTGCCTTCTCTCGTTTGTCCAGGGCTGGAGCAGAAGAGGTCCATGTCCATCAGAAAGCAATATTTCAAAGAAAAAACATCCCTACATCTACCATGGCCTATTAAGAAACAGTTCCCAAAATAAACAGAGACAGTCATAAAGCAAAGCATAGGCCTTATATGAATCTCTTTTCTTTAAACTTAAATGCTTTTGAAAACTTCCCATATCTTACACAAAAAAAGAAAAAAAAAAGAGGAAATGGCTTGGTTTTTGACCTCCAATCCATTTTTTATACAGGCTGACAGGGACTGGATTCTTTCCACCTCGCTTTCCTTCCATAGGAACCGGTTGCGATCTCAGCCTGCTGAAGGCACTCCCTGCGTCCCTTCGCGTGGGAGTTGGATGCAGATGTGTGAAATTCCAGCCCCAGCAGCTTCCTTCCCTTCTGACTCCTTTCTGGGGGGACGTTGTGAATCTTGGCAGTGCCTGTTGATCCTGCAAAGCCCAGAGACCTGCTGGTGCGAAGGGATAGCCTTGGGGACCCCCATGGCTGTGATAGTTACTCTTTGAGGGAAAAATGATCCTTGTAAGGAGCAGTTTACATATTTTCCCTTTTCTCTCCCACAGGCCACCCAGAGATCTAGACTCCAAAGCCTGCATCTCTATTGGCGAGGAGGTAAGGTTAGGAGTTGCAGTGAGCAGAAGACTGTTGGGAGAAGGTGACCATCCTTGCCTGGCTGCGGTGGCACTGGGTGCTTCTCCAGGCGGGCTGCTCAGGAGATAGCTTCCCAACTAGTTTCTGATAAAAAGGAGCGGGTTAATAAACATCGGCTGTCTAAAAAATGTAGCATATTTTGCGTGAAACGGGGGCTTAGCCAGCAGATGAGAGGGTGCCGGGTCTTCTGCCAGCTTGAGGAGTGCAGCTGCAAGAGGTCATCCTGTAAGCAAATCCTCCAGTGAAGAACATCTCCCCCAGAGACTCCCCTTTGCCCCCCCAGGGATAACTGAGTGTAACGAGCTTCGTGCCGCCTTTGCCTGGATCTTACGTAACACCTTGGCACCACGTGCCCAGTGTTACCAGCAGCAAAGTGTGGCTGGGAGTACGGTGCTGTTAGCTTTTCCGGGCTTGCGCGAGCCCTGGCAGCCCCCTCCAGCTGCTGGAGCGTCTGCCCTGGTTTCAGCCCTGGCCCGGGGCCGCTGCTGGCGGGCGCTGCTGCAAAGCTGGCGCGCTAGCCGGGGGAGTGCCCAGCCGGCGGCGGCTGCGCTGAGCCCAGGAGCTGCCCGGATTAACCCCGAGCCTGCGGCGAAAGGCAGGTTGCAGTTTGGGTTTCTCCCCGCCGCCGCCCGGTCCTGAAGGACTCGGGGTAGCTTTTCCAAGCACAGGCAGCTGTGCCTCCTCCAGCCTCCTGCTGCTGGGCTGGGTCCCGGTGGGAATTGTCTTTTTGCATTTTCGAGGACTGACCGTGTCATGCGGAAGGTCTGTCCTGGGTCTCCTTGCTCTCACCGCTTACATTTCCAGACAGGACACTGGGGTCCCTTCACATTTTCCACTGCGAACCACTTCGTTGAGAAAGAGAGAGCAGAGCGCAGAGGGAGGGCTTTTCTAAACCCGAATCAGGCCCAGCTCACATGTTTCCAATAGCTCATGGTTATAATCCAAGATCGCGTGCTGTTTTCAAAGAGCTTTGGCTACACCTCCTTCAACATTGCTATGCAAGGAGAAAGGGGTCCCTAAATCTTTCTGCAATCACTGAGATCGCCAGAATTGCTCAAATACAGCATTACAGTTGCTGCCTATGTCTGTACGGCCTTCGCTATATTTTTTTGTGCATTAAAAAAAGGCACTGTGTTCATCTAGGGGAAAAAAACAGACATTTTTCCCTCTGTTTTGTTAAAGCAAAAAAAAAAAAAAAAAAATGGTGAACATACAGGTACATCTGAGATTTGGAAATTCCGAGGTGTAGCTAATCTCCTGGAAACATCAATTACTAAACAACAGGATTACTAACTGCAGATTTCTGCAGATTTTACTTTCCATTTCAATTCCTTTGCTGATTTAAAGCCTTCATCCAAAGTATTTTCCCCGGCTAATATTGAAGGCCTTTTCATCAGGAGTCTAACTCAGCTTAGATCTTCCTTCTCCTGGAAGCAAATCTTTGTGGCAGCTTGGAAACCCTTCCCTCTGATGTTACAAAAATACATCAGGGAAAAAAAACAAGAAAAAACAAGGACAACTATTTTGATAGGAGAAAATGGCACAGCAGCATTCATAAAAGCACATTAAAGCTAGGCAATAAATTTATTAGGTGCAAAAGATAGACCTCGGTGTCAGTGAGTTAATTTATGAAGTGAAATACGAATCCAATGGCATTTTATAATGTCTATCTTTGGATGCTTTTCTTTCATTTTGGATTTTTTATTTTCCCTGGCATGGAGCAGGGGCTGGAAGGTGGAAAGAGTGTGAGATGCCTCTGGAGCAAAATGGCGCAGGAGCGCGGCGGCGAAAACGCCTGCTGCTAGAGCGGGCGCCTCTTCCAAGAAAATCATTTCTCCCCCCGCCGTCCCGAGGACGAGGAAAAGCTGAAGCGCTCCAAACAGGCTCCGTGCACGGAGGCAGAAAGCCCGTGTTGGACGGTGTAAAGTGGCACAGAGCTCCGGCTTTTTCGCGTGTCCGGATATGTTGCAACCTCGGAGGCAGTGACTTGCCGCAGCTTGAATTTCCTATGGGCCTGCTAGGTGTTTGTCCAGTCGAGTTCCTTTAGGATGTGATCGCCTCTTCCACGGGCCTTTGCAAACGTATCCCTGATCCCTAGAGAAAGCCACTTCCCCCCTGCTCCATTTGATCTTTGCTGCTAAAATTAAGAGCTGCCCCGAGAGAGACCAGGTGCTTTTTCGGAGCGGGTCCGTTGGACGGTAGCAGCGGTGTCAGGCAGTAAGAGATGCGCGAATCTCCGCCGTTGCACGCCAGACCCTTAGCCAGGGTCGCGGGGGCCGGAGCCGGAGCCGGGCGGCAGCGCAGCGTGTGCCCCCCGCGGCCTCCCCAGCCTGCCCGTCGCAGGCTGCAGCGTGTTCTGCTGCGCAGGCAAAACGCGGTGTGGGATTACGCGCCGTGAATCGCTTCATTATAGCCCGCTTCTTTCTGTAGGGTGATTGACTTACGTGGTTGTGCGTTCAGCAAACAGAATGGCCTGTTTTAGTAGTGAAGGCGCATTGCAAATGTCCAAAAATAATAATAAGCAAAAAACAGAGCCGCTGCACAATATCGCGGCAGAAAGGAGACGGGCAGGTTAGAATGCAGGGCGCAAACAAAGTCATCCTTTGTGCAAGGCCGGGAGAAAGGGATCTCAAATGCTAGACAAAGTAAATCCGTCGTGGTTTAAAAATGGGGCACACTCAGCTGGTATTTGGCCCATCTACAGGTCTGGCGAAATGAGCTTTTCCAGGTCGAAAGCCATTTGGAGATATTTCCATGATTGCTTAGGGGAGGAGGACGGAAGGAAAAAAAAGGAAAAAAAAAAAGGAGATTTGTAGGGGAAAGCTGTCTTGGTGTTTTCCGTCCCTGCGCTTGCAGGACTGAGTGTGAGAGTGCAGATGGCTGCACGTGGCTGGGTCCCTGTGGCAAGGCCTGGAGACCTCCTACCTACAGAGGCAGCTCCAAGAGGGATAAATCCTTCTCGTTCTTGCCCTGCCTGGGGTGCTCAGAGCCTCCACAGAGCTCTTCTTGCCAAGGAGCTAGTCCTTGTGACGGTCCCTAAGGGCCATGACTTTGTTTCTAGTCTCATGAGGTGGCTTGGGAGAGGATTCGATTTTGGAGGGGTCTCGGCTTCTGGTGCACGCCACGGCTGTGGTGAAGCGTGGCCACCGCCTGTCCTCCTGCCACTGACGGGTTTTTCTCCTGCAGAACTTTGAGGTGAAAGCCGATGACCTGGAGCCCATCTCTGAGCTGGGACGAGGTGCGTACGGGGTGGTGGAGAAGATGCGGCACATGCCTAGCGGGCAGATCATGGCAGTGAAGGTAGAGTGAGCCTCCTGAGGTGCTTTCTGTGTGTGTCGTTGTGTGTGGACACCCTCTGAGCTCTCGTTCGTGCACGTCTCTAACCTTGCTTGTTCTCACGCATGCCTTTACTGGGGACGACTTGTTCCCATGTGAAATCCTCTTTCTACGCAGGGGCAATAATGCCAAGGTGGAGTTGGACCTCGTTTAACCAAAGAAAGGGTCATGTTTTAAAAGTACAATACTTAAAGTGTTTTTAGCATCGTGGTGCACACAGACATATTGTTCATCTGTATCTACAACATTCCTGTTTACACTGGATTTTAAAAGCTATTTGCCATCTTTCGTTAAATGTGCATACTTTTTTCTAGTACAGTATACTCTCAGATTCAGAGCTCTGCAGAACAATAATGATTGTAATTGTAAGTAACAGTGTCCTGAAAATTAGAGTGCATAATGTAATAGTCTTCAGCTGGGACTTTTCTAGTCTCTTTGGAACAAGAACGCTTTTTATTGGGATTTTCGCATAATATCTAGTGCAGTGGGGTCATGACAGAGGTTTGTAGATGCTACTACAAAAAATAATACTTTTGTTTCATAAGCTTGCAGTTTAAGAAAATAGTCATGGGAAGATTTGTGTTTTGGGAGTGGCAATTTTTGCATGGCCAAATTTTATCTCAAATTTCTGTTCAGAATAAGAAAAAAGTGAAAAAGGATGCAGAGCTGAAAGTTATGAGCAAACTGAAAGAAAAATCTTAGCTCCTCAGTCTATGACCCTTGCTGTGGATGCTGGGATATGTCTCAGGATCTTCAGGCTATGCATTTTGTCTTCTTATTTGCTTTGGTGTTCACCAAACTACAAAAGACCTCTCTAAGTAGGGTGAAAGAGGTGAAGAGTGTTTGTCAGGAATATTCAAGTCTGTTACTTGCATCTGTGACGCCAAACAGTTTAATGCCACCACATTATTTACCTTGAGTGGCTTTGACCAAGGAGCCTAGAATAGATGTGTGTGGCCCATGCTGATGTGTGTGTCATGCCCTTCACAGCTGAGGATCTTCAGGTATTTCACATAAATGACATCTCTTCCCGGGAGAGTGGGAAATGTCATGTCCGTTTTCCAAAGTTTTGGGGAGCACACGGCCTCTAGCTGCAAGGCCTGAGCTCCGTCTCGTGTCCAAAATCCCTCTTGATGTAAATAGATGTACTCTACAGCTCCAGAAGTCAAGGGTTTCCCCTAGCCTAGAATTTTACTTCCTGCACCCTCCTCCTCTCCCAAACTGCAGTGATTTTTGGCTGTTGTAAAAAGAGTGGCATTAGCAGGAAGATCAAAATTGCCTGCAGTGTGGGGTAATGTGTGAAGACCCCTTCTCCATCTCTTCTTGTGGCATGGTAGTGCTCCCACCTTGGATGGTGTGCTTCGGCCATGCCTCCCACAAAGAGGTGTGATAAAAGGGTAAAGGACAGGCACAGTGTCAGGCCACTGAGGCCACTGGGCACAGCTGCCTGGGTGTCCTATGGAGACGCTGACGGATGGTGCTGAAATGCTTTGTGTTCCAGCGGATCCGAGCCACGGTGAACAGCCAGGAGCAGAAGAGGTTACTGATGGATTTGGATATCTCCATGAGGACAGTAGACTGCCCCTTCACTGTCACCTTCTATGGGGCGCTTTTCCGAGAGGTATGGTATCCCAGAGACCACTTGCCCTGCCCCCAGCCCGTGGGCTTGGGAGGACCCTCATGGCCACCGCTACAGAAGAGAAGGTTGGGCTCTATCAAAAGCCCTTTTCAGTTCTTCTCTCTGTCTGGGAGGCTGGATCCATCCCAGGCTCTGATCTGGACTCCCTCCGAGTCCCCATGTCAGGGGTTTTATCCTCCTTCTAAACACGAAGACTTGGTGGAATTTGGATTTGCTCAGTCTCTGCCTGAGCGTGTTACGTAGGATCATTTCTTGGTGCTCAAAGAGAGGCACTCTTCCACACGAAGAGAAGCAGAGGGCAGATGAGGGCTGTGGAGAGGCCCCTGTGCTGGGGCACTTGGACTTGTTCGGGGGTTTGACTGATGGGGACAACCGAGTGCCAAGGGCACTGACTCACAGTATGATTCTTCAGTGCTAATATTGTCCTGACTTGCAATGAGAAAACCACATGGAGAAAAGGCTTTGAAGAGCAAGATTTGTTGAAGAATTTAAGCACAGCTCTGTGGAGTTGAGCACTTCCTGGCTCAACATTTGTAGAGTGACCTAAGCACTTAGGAGCCTCAGTCCTGTTATCTTTCAGGACTCCTAAATCATGGAGACTCTGCTTTGGAAAGAGATGGCAGCAATTTCACCCTAAATGTTAGTGAAGGTGGATGGCGTTCACTTCCAGCTTAAGCGGGGAGAGATAAGGCCCAGTGGAGTTTTGCTGGATGACTTCTAAAAGGCAGGGAAGAGACAACAGGGCAGCAAGGGGGAAGCATTAAGGAAGACCTTTGCATGTGAGAGGGAAGGTTGGTCTGTTCCAGTGTGCAGCTATTTACTTTCTTTCTTCTCCAGGGAGATGTGTGGATTTGCATGGAGCTGATGGATACCTCACTGGACAAATTCTACAAACAAGTCATTGACAAAGGCCTGACGATTCCTGAAGACATCTTGGGGAAAATAGCTGTCTCTGTGAGTATTAGCAAGGGAAGGAGGGAAGAGGGAAGGGAAAGGGGTTTTCTTCTGTAAACCAACTCCTTCATGAGCTACCCTCCCTGCCATCTTTGCACTGCGAAGAGTTTGGCCCACCATCTGGCACATATGCACATCCCTAGGTGGCTTCCAGTATTTAGTCTGAAATTATGTTCTTTATAAACCATAAATACCCCCAAAATGTGCCTGTACATGTAATAAAGAGGCAGCATGGCATTAGATATGAGGAGGGCTCTACAGCTGCTTTGCCTTCTCTTGCCATCCCTGGGTCCCCACCATCACCTCTGGCTGCTGCAGGGTGGAGGGACAGGTTCAAGCAAGGTTCCTTTTGGTGATGAGGTGGCAGCCAGACTGGCCACAATGGAGGAGAGATGAAATAGAAACCAGTGGGCGATCACGAGCAGTTGAGGGAGACATTTATTTGCAGGGCTGTCCCTAGACCTGAGAAATCCAGGGCTAGAGGAAAGTGGTGGATTTGGTGCCCAGCCAGGAGGTAAAGGAAGGCTTGAGGGGGAAGGAGGCTCCCAGATCTCCAAGGCAAGGTGCTGCAGAGTTGCCAGAGGAGTTTTCTCCATGGCTTGCCTGCAGGACTCACTGCCTTTTGGGAGACTTTGTTCCTTCCCTCCAAACAGGATAAGGATGAGGATAAGGGATTAGTGAAACCAAGGGGCAGTTCCTCCCTTTCATGGTGCTGCCAGCTCTGATTCACTCTAGATTTGTTGTTTCAGATCGTAAAAGCACTAGAACACCTACACAGTAAGCTCTCCGTAATCCACAGAGGTAAGTGCCATCCACGCAGCTGGTGACTGCTGGCTTCGGTCAGCCCTGCGCCAGGTGCCCTTATCCTAGCAAGGGCTGGCCTTGCAGCCAGGCATAGGACTCTCAAAGTATCCAGGATAAAATGGGGTTTTGACATCAAAATATTCCCTAACATCTCAGGATTTGTAAAGCCTAGTCAGAGGAAATGTCTGCTGATTTGCTCTTTAGAAACTCCATGCTCTCCTCTGCATTTCCTGCTGAGATGGAAGAGAAGTGGCCTCCAGCCTGATTCTGCTGGCAGAAAGGGCTGTTTTCCTGCAGCCTGGCTGGATTTCCTGGATTGTATTTCTCTAATCAGAAGGACTAATCCATGTTCAGATTGAATACCTCCACAAAATTAATAAAAGACTTTCCCTCTGACCTTGATAGGCTTTGGATGAGGCTGTGTGCTTGCAGGTTTCACCCCTAGAAGGTGAGCAGTGTCTCCACACCGGCATGATGGGTCATGCAGTCATCAAACTGGTCACCATCCCCTTCTGTGGCCATCCTCTAATACCCACGAGGCAGAATGCTTAGACGTCTAAAATAGCATCTAGTGAACTCATGAATATCCTCCTTAAACTTTTTTTGACATTTTCCTCAGAACATCTCCAAGATGCTGTGAACATATTTAGATAGAAAAAAAAATGCATTGTTGCTGCTTGACACCTTTATTTTTAAAAGATCATTTTCAATTTGTTGTGAGGAAGAAAAAGCCCTCTCTGGAGTGTGTGACTGCTGGGGAAAGAACCATTTGAAGTGAAAGGAGTTCAGCTGAACAGGCGGTCACGTTTTGTACACTATGCATGTGGCTGGGGGTTGAGTTCCTGCCTTCTGTATAATTTAAAGTGGGTGGAAGATGCTGCTCAGCTTCTGGATTTCTGTTTTCTTGTTCGCTTTCCACTGAAATAGTATTATCTTAACATAATAACAGATGGGTGAGGATCTCAGATACCTGAAGCTTTGGCTGCAAAACATTTACTAGAGAGAGGATGTTAACCAACTGTAAACCACGCAGTTCTAATGAGCAAGACTCAAAAGCGGCTTCTGACCTCCTTCCAACAGTGTTTCAGCTCTTCTGTTTAATAGTTTATCATATGTAGATAGAGGACCTTCTTTCGGAAGAGACCTCTTATTTCTAGGTGGCAGCAGGGAAAGAAAGATGGCTCCATTTTGAGGATAAGTCTTGGGACAGGAGAAAGCAAGGTAGTCCATGTTCTCCATGTCGGCGCAGAGCTCTGCTAGTCATTGGAGTCAGCTCAGGAAACGGACTTTGTGTTGAGATTTAATTTAGGAGTTGTCTCACCAGGAGGAATTCCCTGCTGTGCAGAAAGCACCTGCGTGCTCCTGTGGATATCACTTCTAGCCTCTTCCTGGGCTTTAACTCCGCCTTTTGATGGTGATTATAACTGGCTTCATGAGAGAAATGCAAATGTGAATAAACCAAGGATTGTAAGGCTGTGATGGGAACCAGATAAATCTGACAGTAATAGATGAGACATTGGCCTAATTTCCATAAGGTGTGGAGCACCCACATGCCTGCTGCTGTTCCCATTGCCTTCAAGCCTGGTAACCTGAAAATCAGAGGCCACTTCTGAAATCGTGATCCTTCTGTCTTAGTTTACTGCTCCCTCCTTCCCCTCAGACACACACTCCTCTTCCCCCTTTTCTATCTACTCCTCATCCTTTTTCCAAATCTTTTTTCTTTGTGCTGCTATAAGAGCAGCTCCAGCTGGTGACTCAACGGCATGCTGGACTTTTGCAGACATCCTCTGGAGATGCTCCCAGCCCTCCTGAGATTGTTTCTCCGTTAGCACTCTGATGATCCATCACAATCCCCTGCTTCCTATGATAAGGTGGCCACATGCAATATTACAGCCCACCCAGTCACATCAGAAGGGGAGGTCCACAAGGGAAGGGACGTTTTCAGGATATATGACAGGCCAGTGAAGCACTTGTTTCACTTGTAATAGCTCCTGGGTTTCTGGCAAACAGTAGCAGTAGGGTTTGCACAGGCACCTTTGGTGCCCTCTACTGATAGAAAGCTCGTTAGCTTTTTGGCTTGGTACAGCCGCCCATGCGTGACAGTGACTGTGATATGTGTTCCTTCTTGCAGATGTAAAGCCCTCTAACGTGTTGATCAATACGCAGGGGCAGGTGAAAATGTGCGATTTTGGAATTAGCGGTTACCTCGTTGACTCGGTTGCTAAAACCATGGACGCAGGATGCAAACCCTACATGGCTGTAAGTTGAGCCGCAAAGAAGCTGGGTCTAAAACCTGCTGCAGGGCAGCCAGAGGAATGTGAGACTGGGCATCGGGTTGTCCTGAAGGGGAAGGATCAGTGTCTGGCATGTGTCCTAGGGACTCAATTTGGAAGACATATCTCTGAAATTATATGTAAAGAAGGAGATAGGTCTCACAGGTCGAATCAGGTCTCCTGGGCACTGCTTCCTGCTCCTTTACTGCCTTTGTGACCTTGAGAGGAGTCTATAATTACTCTGTGTTGCATTTTTGCCATTTGCCCTGTGGGACAATAGCATGTCCTTTCTGGGAGAAAAAAAAAATCCGTAGGAAGTGGGTCCTTCAGGCTCCTCCTTGGGAGCTGCCATTCATGACCCGCTCCCTGTGGACCCATTTCACGGGGTGGAAGCAGCTCAAGAGGGCTGAGGTTTGTCACCTCTGAGTTGCCAGATGTGTCAGAGCTCCAGCACCCCATTATCTGTGGCAGGAATCATTGGCTTCTCGTGACCCATTTCTCTGTCTGCCCTTACTGACAAGGATGTGCAACCAGATCTGGCCCCAAGACAGCCAACGGACAAACTGAGAGGCCTGGGATAGGTAGTCCTGACCTGCCACCCTTAAAAGACCTGGCTTAGGTTGGCTGCTGGCACCATGCTGTGCCAGGATGTGTGGTGGCTCACACTGGAAAGCCCTGAGTATAGAAGCACTGAACTGGAGCCATCTGTGATCTTCCAACTGTCTTTGTCTCTTTTTCAGCCTGAAAGAATTAATCCAGAGCTGAACCAGAAGGGATACAGCGTCAAATCTGATATCTGGAGCCTGGGAATCACGATGGTAGGGTAATCTGAGGGCTTACAGCAATGCCGGAGGGTTGGATGTTCCTTGTGAGATCATCTTCTTCCCCATAGCCACACAGACACGAGTGGCTCTTGTTCCCTGGGGGGCTGGTGAGGGCAGGAATAGGAATAGTCAACTCATACTGTTCACTCCTAGCTCACTGCAGGGTCGAGGGGAAGCAATCTGGAGCTGTTTTACCAACTCCTTGCCACTAGCTTCACCGCTCCACCTTCACGGTGAAGTCAGGCTCATTCAGGCTCACCTCCCAGCACTCTCCCCAGGTGAGGGGAGAGGACCTCTGCAGCAGGCAGTCCATAACCCTCCAGAGCATCCTCCTGGGAGGGCTGCCCCGCTGCACGTACTGCAGGGAGATACGCTCCTTGGCCGAGCTACCACTGCTTCTACCGCAGAGGGAAAAAACGAAATCAGGAGCAGGAGAAGGAGACGGGGCAGTGCCAGCCCCCGGCTTTGGGTGGCAGGCTGCTGCCTCTTCTCCCTCTTAGCGGGGCTCCCCTCTCGGCAGCCCCGAGGACTATCGTGCGGGTGCCCACCTCGTGTGGGTGCCCGGCCCTTCGGGAGCAGCCGTGCCGCCGCCGCGGCCAGCTGCCGGGAGGTGGCAGCATGGGCTAAGGCGAGGGCGCGTGCTGCGCGTCCGGCGCCGCGCGGCTGTCCCCTCGGAGCAGGTTTGGTCTCCAACAGGAAAAAATCCTCCTGGCGTTTAGCAATTAGCAAAATCTCCTTCTGAAAAGCGGAGATCGATGACATTTCCCAAATGGCAGGAAAATCAGTGTTTAGAGGGAATCCATCTGCTTGCAAGTCATTTTCTAGTGCAGTTACCTTTTCAACCTTTTATTCCCCCAACTTCTCTGTTAAGTGCAGTCTAATATAAGGGTAACAGAGAGAACCTGCTGGGTCTCCTTAGGCCTTTTTCTTTTGGTGGGGGAGGTTAAACACAGCCACGGGCAAGAGAAGATTTCCCAGAAGAAAACTGTGGCCACGTAGGATGGGGAACTGTCACGTATTTGTACAGGGCGTAGACAAGTGTGTTTCTAGGTAGCGTGCACACCTGGGAGAGGGTGCACGGGGCTGTTCCTGGTGGAAGAGCTGTCCCCGGGCTCTCAGCTATCGCAGCCTCGGACAAATCGCTTCCCTGAGAGCTCGTTTGAGGCCGGAGGAGCTGTCTTGGTGTGGGTGGTTGGACCAGAGGAATTTCCCAAGGGAGCTGGAGAGGCCGAGGAGCTGGTGGCCTCCTTGGAGGGGATGTTACGTTGGAGGGGATGTTAGCTCGCACCTGGAGGTGCGAGGCAAAGGAAAACGGGGCGGCGGGGGGCGAGGGGAGAATGAACCGAAGCGTCTGGCATCGGGGACGGAGAGTCAGCAGACCTCACGAGGCCTCGGCGGGGACGGGGAGCCGCGTCCTTGCCGCGGGGGCCCCGAGCTGAGCCCGGGGCGCTCTCCCCCCGCAGATCGAGCTGGCCATCCTGCGGTTTCCCTACGACTCCTGGGGGACGCCCTTCCAGCAGCTCAAGCAGGTGGTGGAGGAGCCGTCGCCGCAGCTGCCGGCGGACAAGTTCTCGGCGGAGTTTGTCGACTTTACCTCGCAATGGTAGGTCCTCGCCCGCGGCGGCCGCGTCCCTCCCACGGAGCGCGTCCCCGGGCGGACGGCGGGGCGGCCCGGGGGCCGCGCCGGGGCCGGGGCCGGGGCCGGGGGGGGGGGTCCGGAAGCAGCGGGAGCGTTTGGCTGCCGGCTGGGAAAAGGGCTGGAGCGCCGGGCGCCGGCGGGGGGTGGGGGACTCGGCGGGCTGCAGAGCGGAGCCGGCTCTCCCAGCGCCCGGGGGGACGCGCGGCTGCCCCCGTCGCCCGCTTCGAAGAGAGCTGGCGGCGGCCCCGCGGCTCCTGACGGTTGCTCCCTCCAGCTTCCCTGGAAACCGCTCGGGAGGCATTTTTGTTTTCCAGGCGCTGCAGTGCCATCCGCTCCTTGCCAAGTTGGCAGGTGGATGGTGGTTTGCGCCGTAGCCAAGAAAGAGCTGCAGATCCGCAAATACAGAAATGTGAGACTGCTCCGGAGCTGCCAGCGTCAGGGCCTGGAGCCCGGGCGGCTCTGCTGTGACCCGGGAAGGGGATTATCGGCCGCTCCGGCCTGGGGACTTTGCGTACCGACGCGCGGATTCTCTGGAGCCTCGTTCAGACACGTCTGCAAGCTCTCCGCGGCTCCCCCTGCCAGTGCACGCCGAGGAGCACCTGCACGTGCCCGCGCTGCCGTGCGTCCGCCCGCGGTGGGAGCTGGCTTGGAAAAGCCCTCTCACAAAATAGCCACCCTTTTTGCAAGACCCACAACTGAGATTTTGGACCAGCTTCTCTTCTCCCGTGCTGCCGGCTGGCTCCTTGTTATTGCAAAGTTGCCCGTACGTGCCAGGCAGGCTGCTGCTCTCCACTGAACAGAGGCACGTTTTGCTTTTGCAAGCACGACGTCTTGAAGCTATTGCCATGGGCTGATTTAGGAATCAGAAATCCACAGCCGTTCACGGTGGTTTTACTGAGAAGAGTGACCTTGATGAGCAGCACCCGTGTCTTGACAGCACATGCTTTGGGGTCCCGTGGCAATTCCTCTCTTTGCAAGTTCTACCATCTAGGATTGCCGAAGACCCCTCCACGCCAGCACTCCAAAAGTTACAGCTTTGGCTGCAGTTTGCACTAGGTTATGTGTTGTTGGAGACTTGAGAATTTCTTGTGACACTGAACCAGGTCACGTCAGCTCATGAACTGAGATCATTTATTATGGGGGCCTAGCTTAGGCCTACCTTGAATTCAAGAAGTCGAGAGTGAATCACACCACCTGCTATCCAGAGCAGTAAAACTCTCGTTACCTATAGCCAATGCAGGGAAGCTCCTGTGATGTCTGAGTTGGCATCAGTAATAAGTAATCCAAATATGGCTCTCTGTTCCTGAAGATTTACATTGATTTCAGTAACTTGTCATCAGATTTCCTGGTATTAGTACCCTGGGAACAAGGTTTTTGTTTGTAGAGGGACTTAATTAAGAGGATTATACCCACACTTGAAATTCACCTTAGCACCTCAATTTGGGCTACTTTTGAGCTCAGAGGATGTGACACATCCCGTACCTTCAATTAGGCAATATTGGCACGTATCGTTACTAGGTTCCTCTGTTCATTCACAACATGACACTAAACATGAGCTAGCTACACACAGCAAGCAGGAAATATCTATTCAGTGTGTGTCCTCCACTTCCTCTGGGCTCCGGCAAATCCCAGCAAAGCACCGGCTTATCATCACCGAAGTTCTCACTTTTGTTTTGCTCAGTGTGACACCTTTTCCCCGCCACCGACGTGTACGTGTGTGAAGATCTTTTCAAGTTGCTCCAAGTGTCTTTCCCCTAAATACACTGTCAGGAAGTGAGTAGAGATTACGTCCTGTCTTTTAAAAGCTATTTTCTGCTGGAGGGAAACCAAAATAACTTCCAGCTACAACCCTCCAGAGCCATCTGTTGTAGGAGAGGAGAAAAAAAGGATGTCCCATGTAAGCGTCCCTGCTGATAACAACGTGGTGATAAACAAATAGTTGTACACGTGCTTCAGAGCCGCTCAGTTACCACTCCCAGTTGGAGGTTGGAGGCTCTATCCACTTCCTTAGTCCCTGTTTTAGCAGGTAGTACCCAAAGGACCAATTATGCCAGTTCCCCAGCAACGTGCAATGTATTGACTTGTATATATGACATCTCCGGATCTGAGTTTGACCTTTAGCTCACTGCAGTTGTCGTACCCAGTGCTGTGTACTACCTAGGGCCTATGTGCAAGCTGTTGGCCTTCAGCTGTCGATCTAATGTATGGATGAGTGGTTGGACTTGCTATACAGAGATTTGAAGTCTTGCTTCTGTAAAGATATATATATATATGACCTTGTTTAAATTGCATACAGAATGTAACTTGTTTCCTTTTCCTTCTTTTCTTCATTAAAGCTTGAAGAAGAATTCCAAAGAACGGCCAACATACCCAGAGCTTATGGTGAGTACGGATTAAGTAGTGTTTTGGTTGAAGAGTTTAGACATTATTAGACACTGAAGCCAACCAAGGTTTCCAGTTGTGACCGGGGAGTTGGGATACTCAGCATTTTGGTGTTGATAAAAGATAGGAGAATCATGTCTATTCAGTGTCTTGGGAGAGTGGCTGCAATCAGGAGATGCTCTTGGAAACCTTGGTCAGGTGCTGATACGATCAGATCAAGGGGAAATATACTTGAAAAATGTCTAAAAGCAGTTAACAAAATTGCTAGGACATAAGAATGAGGTTGCAGAGAGCTTGTTACCAAGGGTAAAATTCTCCCCTTGGTTTGTGTGATGCCTTCAGACCCCAAAGCCCAATACATGCACTGCTGCATGCACTACGTGGGCTGCAGGAGCTGAATGGACTGCTAATCTTTACTGACGTGGTGGCTTGGAGAGGAGAGTTTTTGGATAGAGTGATTCCTGGATGCTAGGGACAGAGACAAGGCTGTGGCTAATACCTCTGGTTGTTGAATTTCGTCCACTGCTTAGAGACTGTTTGCTGTGAGTGTGGCTAGGACAGAGGAGTAACAAAGAGGAAGGAAATGCTGATAAGTGCTCGCAGTGGTGGGGGAAATGCAAGATAGCAAGATTCTGCGGTCAGACAAACTAACTGCTGACAAACTCCCAGCAGTACAGACACTGGCATAAGCTTACCCAGAACTCTGGGCCGACCCTGCGATGAGCTTTTTCTGCAGTGCCAGGGCTCCACCTCCCTCCCGCCTGCCCTTCTGAGATTGATTCTGGTGATGCCAAGAGCTGACTAAGACCAGTCGAGAAGAGCCATGCCACTTGGGAAGTCAGTGTTTTGCTCCCATAAGCATCTGTTTACATTTTTATTGCCATTTGATTCACAGCTCGTTAAAGGCAGGAAGGTGCCTAATTTAGTTATTTCTGGAGATTTGACCCAAATGCTTTGTCTGTGCTTTATGTGCACTCCATCCTTTGGTGCCATCAGTAAGACTGTCTGGCCAAGCTGGAAACTTCTGCAGAATATGCTCAGGCATAAATGTCTCCTGTTACTTGTGAGTAGTGTGTTATGCCACCCAGCGATCTCCCTCATGCTACCCACATCCTGATACCTTCTGCCTGGAGGTGCTGGGACATCTATGGCATGAAGATGCCAAGGTTTGAAGTGCTCTTTAGGTGCAAGATGTGCTGGAAATCCTTGCATCTTTTAAAAATGAAGTGTAAGCAATGAATAATTCCTGTGGCATTTCTTGCTGGGCTCTGTAATGCAATTAGACTATATATAGATCTGATTTACGCACGCTTTGCTCAAACACTGGTTTCAGACAAAGGGAGGCCCAAGGTTTATGGCTTTTTTTTCCTTTTTTTATTATTGAATAAATACATATATATTTTAAGCAAATCTCTAAAGTTTGCCAAATGGCCTTTTATCAAAAAAGTTCACCGGAGCAGCTCTGTCTGTTGCAGCATTAATACCGGTTGGCAAGCAAGTGCATTTCTATTGAATTAGGTTCTTGGATCACCTCTCCAGAGTATCTCAATGCTGTGGTATTTTATGGCTGACATGAATGTTGTGAGGTCCTGTGGCTGTGGATTGGTGTTTTGTTTTGTTTTTTCTACTCCCTCCTCTCTCTCTTATGGCATTAAGTTGCGGTACTGGATTGGACTTGTCATTTAGACCAAGACTGCTCCCTTGCTTTCCTGTGGAATTGAGGTTTCTCATGGAAAATATGACTCTGTGCTATCTTGAGCATCAGGAAAACTGATACGGATGCTTAATTTCATTTTAAAACCCACTTCCCCAGGTGAAGTGGAGCATGAAACTACTGCAGGACTCCTCCCCCGGTGGTCTGCACATCGTGTTGAGCACGTCCCGATGGCTGAGTTGACTCAGCTACGTAGTGTATTGACCTGGTTGTTGAGCAGGGCTTGGGTTTGGGGCAGATGGCAGAGTGCTGGCCCATCTTTAAGTAAGTCACCCGGTGCGGGTGTGAACATACTGCCACGGGGAGGGGGAGCTTTGAAAACCCCTGCGAGCCCCCAAAATGCCTTTAAAAATGTGGTTTAAGTGAAGAGGGTCAGGAATTGAACCCGGCTCCCGTGGGCTGATGTGTGGGAAGCACAAAGTCGCCTTGCACAAGGCAGAGGGGAGCCGCTCGCCCGAGCCCCGCAGGACCCCGGGGCCTCTCGGTTGCCTCTGACGCCCTGGGGCCCAAATCCCTGCCGGAGCCATTTGGTCTCAGCCCTTAATTCAAGCAGATGCTAGTAACCGCGTGTTAGATGCCGAGGCGGCGGGGGCCGAGCAGCGCTGCTGCCAGCGATGCTGGTCCCGGCAGCGAGGGGCTGCGTTGCGCTGGGGGAATTTGGGGGCGTTTTTGCTCCTTACACGTATTTTTTCCGTTTGTGCTGAGATGCAGACGAGGCTTTCTGGCAGGATGTCTTCCCACGCTGGTCACGATTAAGCAGTTAAACACAGAGCGTGCCGCGGGCTTTCCAGCCGCCGTGGCTTTCCTCTGCCGCGGTTAGGGGTGAAGCAGCAGTCTCCTGCTGGGAGCAATCCCAGGGAAGAAATGAGCCTCAGAAGTCACCGGAGGGTAAATACGCAACCCGGCGCGGGCAGCCCCGCTGCGGGCTCGACCTCGCCGCCGGCGGGGCCGGCGGGATGGCAGCACCCCTGCCCCGCGGAGAGGCTGCACACGGGGCCCAAAGCGCACAGCACGGAGAGCCCCGTTTTCTAGCACTGGCAAAAACCTGTTTTTCACTATCTAGGAGATGGCTGAAAAGCTATTAGGGCTGATCCTTTGAGTTGCGAGTGATAAATTTTAAGACGTTCTCTCCTTTTTTGTTTCTCTTTTCTCTCTCTTCTTTTCTTTCCCAGCAACATCCTTTCTTCACGCTGCACGAATCCAAAGAGACAGACGTCGCCTCTTTTGTCAAGCTCATCCTGGGAGACTGAGAACTGGACTTGTACATGAATTGCCCTTCTGTGGACTGGTGGGTGCCGGGGAGGGGCGCGTGGCAGGACCTGTCACGGGAGCACCAACAGAAAGCCGCCGTGTTTTGTTTTGTTTTGTTTTTATTCTGAGAAACCCCCCGCCTCTCCGAAGTTTTTAAAAGGGTTCTTTGGTATCCATAGTGACATAGAATGAGCTGGTTAGTGAAATGAATTTTAATAAGGTTGGTAACCTTAAAACAAACACAAAACAAAAAAAAAAATTTTTAAGAGTGATTTACATATTTAATGACAGTCGAAATCCCTCTTCCGAACTTTCTCCTCATCCCCCTTCCCTTCCTCCTGAACCGGAATTTGCTTTGTCATGGTAATAGGTGCTATGGTAGTCATGAAGTTGTATGTAGATTTATATTTTGTCCCTTCCATTATTTTAATATTTATGTTAAGTGCTCGATGGAATAGATTCCTGTTTTATATGAGGATGAATGTGTGGTGACGATGATGATGCTAAGTGAGGCCACAGCAAGCAACAGTTGCAGGGGCGAAAAGGTGTCACGGGAGAAGAGGAAGAAGAGAAGAAGTGTCTGTGCTGTGGAAGATATTTAATGTGCATCGTAAAAGGAATTTCTAATCAAGGAAACATCAAGCGCTGCTCTGGGCGTCCCTCCCTCCTCCTCCGGGCGAGAGGGGACAGCAGCCGCCTCGCTGATGCCCGGGAGAAAGCGGGGGTGCCGCGGGGCGCGATTCCGGCGCTGTCGGCAGCAAGCCCTGCGTGCGTCCCCGAGCCGGCTTGGTCCGCGCCCAGCTCCGCTCGGGATGGTGAAGGAGCCGGGAGCGACGGGCTCTCCCGCCGGCAGAGCCCCTCGCTGCTGGGCGGGTGCCCCGGGCCGGGCTGCCGCGGGCAGGAGCGGGGGCACCGTCCGGGCGGCGCCGTCCCCCTGGCTTCAGGTGCCGCGGGGACCGTGCCGCGCGAGGCGTTGCGGTGCGTCCGGAGCACGACGCCACGCGTCGCCTGCCTTGCCGCCCCGCTCCGGAGCTTCTGCCTTCCCCTGCGGCCGCGTCCGTGCGTCTGTGCATCCGTGTGTCCGTGCATCCGTGCACGCGTGATGTCCCGCTGTGGCGCTGCCCGGGCCCGTCCAGCGCCGCCGCCTCGCCGGGGCGCCCGGGCAGCCGCTAGCACAGGGTGGCTGCCGGGGAAGGTGGAGCCGGGGGATTCCTGCCAGCAGGAAGATTCGTGCTCTGGTCGCGGCAACAGCCCCCTTCCCCTCGCTCCCAGGCTGTTTCTGTTGCTGGAGACTTTCCCCTACAACCTGCTGCTCTGTCTCCCTCTATGTCTTTTCCATAATAGGGGAGGAAAAATTCTTGGAGAAAGTTGGGGCGAGGAGAAGGGGTTGCAGGAGCCCCCGGTTGTCCTGCTGCAAATAGGCAGAAATGTCCCGAGGCTCTGAGAAAAGCTGTTGGCAAAGCCCGTGTCTGCCTGTGGGGCTGTCTCGAAATGCGGACTCTGGGGGCCAAATCCTGACCAGAGCTATGCCATGCTCGGCAGCGTGGACGTTCAGGAGGATGTAGCTCGGTCTGGGGTCCAGCCCTTTCCCTCTCGGCAGGGTGAGCATGCTGGCGGTGCAGACTGGGCGTCTGGGCTAGCCAGAGCATCCGTTTGGGAAGAGGCCAACGGAGAGGATGGTGCTAGAGCAGCCGTCCCCGGAGCTGTGCCGGGCACGCGAGGCTCGGCTTCCTGGCCCCGTGTAGAGCTGGTCGTAGACATTGCTTGTGGAAATTCGTCGGTCTTGTCCTCTGCACGTGGAAAGCGGGGCGGTCGGAGAAGGGCTGGCAGGAGCCGGTGCATGGAGCCTGTCCTCACCGCCACGCAGATTTTGGGAGACGAGGTTCCCCGTTCCTCCACCTGGGCTTTACAAGCCAGCCCAGCCCATGGTAGCAAGAAGCTCCATACACCACTTTCCATCGAGGTGGAGCCTTTCAGGTGACATGCTCTTGTGGGTGAACCCCAGGGACATTTTACTTCTCGGTGTAATTTTAGAAAGCCTCGCTTGGCTCCTGACCTGCCCTCTCCTCTTCCGTGGTGGGTGCGTTTGCTCGCGCTCGCTTTCTCATAGTCGCAGGGCTGTTGTGATGACTTGTCCTGAGCTGCAGTGCAAAGTCCGGCCAGCCACTTCAGGGAGCTGGTTCCAGCATTAATTCTCGCTTTGAAAAACATGACATTTAAAACCACCCTTTGGTTTTCCTACATATGGATCTGATGCTTTTCGTTAAAAATTGTTTTTGCTGCTTTTCTCCTGGAATATAAGACTCATTTGGACACCGCATCTCCTTGACCTCAGAGCACCTTTATTTCAGTGCCATTCTAATTGACAGCTGAATTTATGTGATACTGTCAAAGTTCAGTATTAATAGCAGATATTAATGTCACCAGCGTTTTCCAATAGAAAATTAATGTCAGTGTTGTCTGCAGCTAGTAACCCTCTACAGTGATTCCTGCATGCCTCAACACTACATGCTGAGTGCTTTTCTTTTATGCTTTTTGCTCTTGCAGTGCTTGGGTCGGCTAATCCCGTTGTTTTAACAACATTACAATGGGGCATGCAAGAAATAACTTCCCTTCCCTCCCGAGTCGCCATGACTTTATTCCTTTAGAAGTCATTTCCGTCAGTACCAACTATGAATCTGTGTGACCAGCGTGGCTGAGTAAAGTGACCCAAGCGGTCGCTGTGGCAGAAGGTAGCACGGCAGAAGGGAAAGGCAGGGGCTGGCTCTGGGTCGGCAGCCCTCAGAGCGAGCGTGAGCACAAAGCTCGCACCGGCCCCGGTTTCTCTTAGGCACCTGAGCGGGTGGCCTCCACGCGGGTGGAGAGCCAAGATCTCGTGTTCTTGGCAGCTCTGAAGATACACTGAGCTGCAAGACCAGAATCCGCTTCCTTGCTCTTTCATTCAGTTGAACCTCTGCTCGGAGCTGAGCCTAGAGCTGTACCCTCGACGAGCGGTGCGGATTAGTGCTGGTGTGGTGAAGCGTTTGCAGGGACCCCTCTGCTGTGCCCCGGGCCGGGCTCACCAAGCCATGTGCACGATGCCCAGCCCCGTCCTCGCGGCAGCAGCAGCGGTGCGGCGGCGCGGCGATGCTCGTCCCCTCTTCTCCGCGTTAATCCCGGAGGGGAGCCAGCGCAAATGCCTGGCAGCTCCCAGCGTTCCTGGGCTCTCGAGCCTTGCCATCGCTGGCTTGTGCTCTTCGGCTGTAGCATAGCAGGCTGGCTACGGGAAAGCTGTTTTCTGGGCTCCCCACAGATCTCTCAAACTTGCAAGAGAAGTCAGAGGGGATTTGCTGGTTCCTGGGTCTACGTGCCAGGTTTGTGCTGCTGCGGTGGGTGACGTGCCCATCTCTTCTGGGGATTTTCTAGGTGTACAAAACTTTACACAGATATCTATGTACTGTATTTCTGCCTTTCCCCTGACTTCTGCTGTGTTCATTGGCTGGGATGGAGATATTTCTGATGTGTTAGAGAGGTAGGACCACCATTTCTGGAGGCAGCTGGCCCATCCTGGGGAAAAGGGGGAGGCAGCTGGCGAGCCATTACTCAAAAATAGCTCTTAAAAAAAAAAAAAAAAAAAAAAAAAAGATGCAGTTGACCTCCCATTTCTTTGGCGACTGTGGAGGGATGTGGTGGTGAGCCTAACGGGTGCCTCTGCCCACCCACGTGCTCTTACGGAGGCGTTCCTCCCCCAGCCTCACCACAGCGTCCCCTTCTTCACTGGGCACCTCGTGACGCTCATGACATAGTTGGAGTTTTGAGCAGAAGGAGGGAGGGTTGTTGGGACAGAGCTGCTGGTCTCAGTGCAGAGGGAGAGCACAGAGGTGTCCATGGGCAGTGTGTGCCCATAGCCAGGATTCTTCCTGTTGGTGGCAAGCAAGAATCTACCTGCACATCTCCGTTTTTTTCTAGATGCTTTGGAAGAGATAATCTGACCTGCCGATGCAAAATTGGCTGGTCCGATGTAGTTCAGACAAGGTTCTCACTGGCTCCCTTGTTTAATAGCCCTATTCTTTATTAAAAACAAACCCCAAACTCCTCTCTCAGAAAAACCAGCCAAGATGCTCTTTATTTTTTCCTCTCTTCCATCTTGTTCCTCTTAGAGGAACTCTGGGAGCCTGTCTTGGTGCTTTCACTCCTTCACATGCCAAAGATTGCTGCATCCCTCTTAGATATGCTTCTGCCAAACCAGATCTTACAGTCTTGCCTCAAAAATCATCCACTTCCCTGCTCCTTGGGGTTCCTTTTGTTGCTCTTGCTTTTTCATTGAATTTCCTCGTGTTTATTGACGTGTCTATTGTTGGGCTTCCTGGACACATGCAGCTCGCTTTTTCGGATGCAGAGAAAGACAAATAGTTGCCTTCCCTGGTCTGCCCCTGCTGTTGGGGAAATACTGCTAGCAATATGATTCCTGCAAATGGGGATAGGTCTCGCTTAGCGCGAGGGTCAGGCATGGTGTACACTGGCTCTGCTCCATTGGCTTGGCTGGAAAAAGGCCAGTTGTGTCCAGCTGAGAATCTGTCCTTAATGTCTAAACAGTTATTACCCACTAATAAAGATTAATGATTGTAAATCCCTAAGGATTATACATAAAATGGCAAGTTTTACTCATTAATCTTTATTGCCGTATTATAGCTGTTTATGTCAGAGGAGTCTTCACTCTCCAGTCTGAGTCTGCGTTTAGAAGGGAGGGATTGAGCGCAGGGGGATGTGAAAGATGGACATAACAGACCAGATGTCCACATGTTTTACAGTCTGTGTCCTCCCCCCCCAAGTCAGTTGTTTCCTTGAAAGCTGTTAACCAGCAGCAAAGGATGTATCGCAGAGCTTTGTCTGCTCTGCTGGCCTCTGCCTGAGCTATAAAATCCAGATTGTTTCTGGTGAGAAGGGATCGGATCTCCTAATTAATATTTCAGCTCAGCCTTTGCTGGAGCAGATGGATACTACAGAGTTTGACGTGTGCTCTGGCAGGCCAGGGCGCTGCAGTGCAGTCGAGTTCGCTCGCCCAAGCCTGCTGGGAAGAGATGCTCCCTGTGCAGTAGGCAGCTCTGCTCCAGGCTGGAAGAACGCTGCTCCTTCACGTAGCCCCACACCATAAAAACTGCTGATTTCATTATAGAAGAGGCCTGGGAAAGGCTCATTTGAATCTTGGCTTTCATGTATTTGCAGATGAATCTAGGCATGGCTTGGTGGTGGTGTCAGTGGGCTGGACGCAAAGGGGCACACTGGGTACTGGCTGGCAAAAGCCATTTGAACATGGGCATCTTGTCTGGGGCAAACAGTTGGGTTTTCATGGATAGCGCTTTCTCAGGCAGCTCTTCCCTCACCCAGCTCTCCCTTGTTTTATTTTCTTTTCCCTCTTTGCAGCAGAGAAGAAAAATATCCTGGGAAAGTCAACCTGTAGGAGGGTTCTTAGCTGAGGCTGATTCAGCTGTGAGAGCTGCTGGGCTTGTTGCCTGATGCGCAGTCTTGTGCACTGCTGCTTCCTGTGCTAGGCTCATCGGTAAGATCCAGAGGTCGGACATAAATTATAGGGAAGGCATGGGAAAGGTCTCTGCAGCTGAGAAAGAAGAGGATAAAATTTTTAAGATTGTCTCTAAATAGCCTAATGGTAGGAATGCCCAACTTAGAGTCTACAAAGATGAGTTAGTCCTTCAGGAGCCTGCGCCGCGGGCGGGTGATGTTCCACCAGGAGTGATTTTGGCTGCATGACGCTTTGTAGTTGGCCTCCTCTAGGGCATGCCTGGGTTGCAAGAAAGCTCCTAGCCTCCGTCGACACCCCTTGGTGCTCTTGGCAGCAGGTGCTTTGGGAGGAGAAGGGAGCTGCTCGTCCCCTGCCCAGTGACCGTTCACGGGCAGTCGCAGCAGGGCTTGTGGCCCTGCGGCTGTCCCACCGAAGCGAGAGCTTCCTCAGTCCATCTGCGCGCTGGTTCTTTGCACTCCATTGCCATCGGTCTAAAAATCCTGGAAGTGGAGCAGCGCCGGAGCGACCCTGGCCCGGCGGAGCCGCGGCTCCGAGGTGCCATGAGGATAAAGCTAGGAAAAGCTTGGAAGCGTCTTAACCGCTCTGGAAGTAGAGATGGAAATCTCACAAGATCAGACGGCTTGTGGCAATTTCCAGGGCGATGTGGTTTTCGCCGGAGCTGAAAACGCTGCCTAGCAGTTTATTTCATGGGATTTTGATATGTTACTTTTGCTTTTGGGCACAGCTAAATCCAGGATGCTTTATATTTTTATATAAAGAGAAAACACACACGTCCCGAGGATTACTGGACTGTTCAGGAAAGTTTCTGTTTGCTTTTCCCGTAGGAAGAACTCAGGCCAGCTCAGCGTTTATCCTAATTCAGTCCTTTTTTTTTGCCCCAGATTATTATTCTTTTTATGAGAATCAGAGATCTTGATTTTACTTATTTTTCGGTGTTTTCGCAGCTGATTTACAGCCTGCATCGTGCCCGGGGAGCCCGGATCGAACGCTCACGGTCGCCCGCGGCTCAGAGCGCGTCCCCGGCGCCGCGGAGGCATCGGGCAGGCGCCCGCGCCCGCTGCCAGCTGCGGGGACCCCCCAGGCCGGAGCGAAGCTCCGGCTGCAGCCGCGGGGCGCCGGGGGCCCCCCGTAACCGGCGTCCGCAGCGCCAGCCGCCTCGCCGCCGAGAGGCGAAACCTGGGCGAAGTTGGCGTTCGTGTTTGAACAGCCGTGCGGCGGGGCGAGGCTGCTAAATGCGGCTTCTTTGCAAGCCGGGAACGTGTTGGAGTAAAACTTGTCCTTTCTTGTGAAAAGGAAAAAAAAAAAAAAAAAGTCTAAAAATGTCTAAAATCTTCAATTTGAGCAATTACGGTTTTATTGGTGAAGGTCCATGTTTTGCATCTAAATATATGAAGTTTCCAGAGTTTCCTTCTCATGGTGTGAAATCTCCTCTTTCCTGAGGTGGTGGGAAATCTGTAAAAAAAGACGTTTCCACACACTTTTAGCTGAAAAAAAAAGGAAAAAAGAAAGAAAAAGAATTGAGCACAGTCCAAATGCAACCACTTCCCAGTGGGCTGCAGGTAATGGACAGGGCACAGGCAAAGCAGCTGTTTTGATCGGATTAGTAAGGAGAAGACTTTCCAACCGGCTATAATGCAAGTCCTTATTTTATTATTTTTATTTCTATTTTATTTTTATTTTTTGATTTATTTTTTACAGCAACATCTTTTATTTTATAACTGTGAAAGTCCTTGCTTTTCCTCACACGTGGGAAGCTGGTTTTTCTTTCTCCTATTATTTATTATTTATCCATTTCTGGTACTACCCAAGATGTGCTGAAGGCATTGCCAGCCTGCTCTGGAGCCGTGTTGAATCACTCTGGTGTCTTTTGACAGCTGGAAATGCAAATGTCAGTAGAAGGCAAACTATTGTTATTTTCAACTGTATTTATGGAAATCTTTATTTTCTTTCTTTTTTCTTTCCTTTTTCTTTTTTTAGTGACCTGGTCTGCTCTGGGTTTCAGAAGAGGGGATAAGGAGCCTTTTTTTAAAGAATTAGGTTTTTTCTGGTTTTTCTTTAAGCGTCTTGGAGGCTGACCTCCACCTTTCTAAAAAGAAAGAAAGAAAGAAAAAAAAAACACCCAGCGAAAGCGCCGACCGGCTTGCAGCTCTGCGGAGCTGGAAGCGCCGGGGAGCGGGCGCGCGGGGGCCCTCGTCCTCGTCGTTTTAGCGAGATGCTTTCAGGCTCAGCGTCATGCTGGATGAAGGACATTGGTGGGACACCTGAACTGTCAAACCCCTGCTGCCCCCGATGCCGTCCCTCCGCCCCCGCCGTCTCGGAACGGTCCGATTGGGAGAAATATTTAATTTGGGGGGGGGGGGGGGAAAGAAAACACCCAAACCCAATTCCCTGCTGGTTGGATAACTTAATGCTCTTTACTTGGCTTGGATTTTATTTCTCAGGATACCCAAAGGTTAATTACTGCTGCTGAGAGGAGGGGACAGTCACACCTTTCGGAAACGTCAACCACTGTAGCCGTTGCGCAGGTGTGTGCGTGTGGGTGTGCGCGTGCGTGTGTTAACCTCGGCGCTGTGTGTGCGTGTGCTCTGCTGGATCTCGTGTGCATCTACGAAACGCTTCAAACAGCTGCCTGGAAGTCAGAGCCAACCACCTCTTTCCAGTCGTATGTTTGCCGTGACTTTTCATAACCACACTTGAACTAGTGGTCTTGGTTGAAATATTCAAAGAGCAGGGCATCTTTATAGCGATGGTATGTCAGTCAAATTAAGTAAAATGTACACAAAAATAAATAAATGAACTTTAAAAATAACATGCTGTCAGTCTACCTGTGTTTCTCAGGGTGGAAGCGCTATCAGGGCCTGCTGGGAACGCATTTCGTACTGCTTTTGTTATTCATATGGAAGATTTTTAAGGATCACCTTACTTGCAGCAGCTTATCGTCTTTTGCTGAAAACTCAGGAATGCTGAAGCCGGTCTACGGAAATAGCCGTCAGTCCTTCTGCCGCTGGTTTTTCTTTCTGTGCTTCAGCTAGCTTAGCTGCCGAGCCGGGACGCAGCCTTGTGCTTTTATTTCACCAGGTCGGGGACCAGCCCGTGGGGCCACTGCTGGCCCCGACGCCATCACCACGCTTAAGCCTTGCATTTAACGGTTAACTGTTCGGCGGTGCATTAGTCACCGTGCAAAGCCAGTTTTCACCCTTAATTCAATAGGCTAAATCAAAAGGCATTTTACTTGAGCAAAGCGTGCTGGTCTGGGTCATCCCGAAACGTGAATAGCTCCTTATTCCTCCCGTAAATAAAGTTATGTTTCCATTTATGTCAGAATTGCTGAAAACAATATATCAGCTCCCTCTGCTGACCCTGCAGTCCCAGCTAAGGCGAAAGCACCGGCAGCGGAGCTGATGCACCAAGGAATGAATTAAACAGAAATTGCCTGGGTAATGTAATAACCTTTGAGGGCACAGGGAAGGAATCGGCACTTAAGCGTAGAGGAAAGCACAGTGGCCTGGGCTGGAGGCTTGCAGATTGCTGGGGGAAGGTACCCCGGCACCAGGGGTGAGAGTGCTGGTGGTACCAAGCTTGCCATTACAATGTCTTAGGAGCTGCAGGAGGCACATAACCATTTCTGGGAATCCTGAGCGAAACAGCTGCTGAAGTTTTATCTGCATTGCCGTATGTGTCTGTGCTCTGTTTAAAAGGAAGAAATTAAGAGCCATACTTTTATCAAATTGAATTATCCTAGTATGCTCAGAATATTTATGCTTCGGTACTTTTTTTTTTATTGGAGCTTTATCTCACTGTAATCAATTCCAAATACAAAACTATTACCAAAATGCAGCAGTAATTTGTAAGATGCAGAGGGAACGCACGGGAGATGCCAGAAGTAATTTTATAGAGCCTCTTTTGTTGTCATCTACAATGCTTCAGTTCTTGCCTTCAGCCTCCCATCAATTTTAAAAGCCTCTGGATGAAAACAAAAAAATAAAAAGGAGGGAGTGTGCTGAAGGAGCTGCCAACCCCGAAAATAGTCAAGTGATATGTATGCACCTTTGGGACAGCAGCTGATTGAACAAGGCACAATAATGTAAGCCATACTGAGCTTCGTAATGCAGTTATTTTAGTTGGCAAAATGGCAGATCTTGTTCTCACTGTCTCTGCTGCCTACTAGATAGGATTTCATGTGTATGCAGAAAAAGAAATTGCAAGATAACGCTCTACGTTATCACAACTAAGATCACATTCGAATGAGGGAAAGAAGAAGAGCGAAAACTGAGGTTCCTCACATTCAGATGGGAACATCCTTGCATCTGACAGTACATAAACATGTGTCCAGGCTAACGCCTGTGCTTTTAACGGGTCACTTTTTTTTCCCCAAAGGGCCAAACTGAGCCACAGTTCTGTTGATTGCTTTCTCCTCACATGGCACAGCAGGGATCTTCCTCACAGCAAGGAAGACTCGGAGAAATGTCCTGGCCCTTGGGAAAAAGACTTTGGCCAGTGAACGTGTGCTCATTTTACATGTACTTGGTGACTGCTGAAATTCGAAAGAGATGATAAGGGAAAAGTAAATGTAGAGGCATAAATAATTTGTAGCCATTGGAGATCATAAAACTGAAGAAAAAGATGTATTTGATAGCTTTTTCTTACTAAAGACACCGTTGAATATCTAGAATCCAGTGTTGATTGCTGACTTGCTGAGACACACTTTGGTCTGAGAAATGGCATTTTCCTTTGCTGAGCTGATGAACGCCTCTCTGTGGTGCCAGAACTGCAGGACTCCGGACCACCAACTTCAAAAACCTCCAGTTATCTTTCTATCACATGGCACCCATTCAAATGTAGTCCTTCTTCTGCAGGTTGGAGCCATTGCTGGTTGACTTCCTTGTGGCTATGGTAAGGCACATAAAAACTAGTATTTAGGTTGTATAAAATGGGGCATGAAAACAGGCTTTGTTAAGCAACGCATGTTCTTCCTTGGCATGAGCTCCTCTGCTACCTTCCCTTCACTGTCAAGAAAGATGAGGCTGCAGTTAGCCTAGGTGCAGCAGCGCAGTGCTGCTCCCTCTGGTCTTCTCTTTCCTCCTCTCCTTTGGGATCCCTTCTTCCCAAATCCTATTAGTGCTATGAGAGGAATAGACAAATTGGAAATATTTTCTGCCATAGAAAAATCATGCTATTTTAATACTCAGTGATTGTTTTTAATGTCTTCATGTTAATATACTTATTTCAAAATGCTACTATTGAATAAATTATAAAGTATTATAAATATTTCTATTAAATTATAAATTATTATAAATTGAATAACACTACACTCTGTTAACAAATTATAAAAGGGAAACATGAGTAATAACGGCTAGTAAGACATCTTTCTTGTTTGTCTACCACTTTCACATCAAAGTGTTTTTGTGAAATAAGCATAATAAAAAAAAATCCCTCTTGAAGGAATCATTACTAAAGCATTTCACATGCAGATTACTTCAAGCCCAAGCACTGCGCTTCTCCGCTAGGTTAGGAGGTGAAGGCCAAGATTTGTTGATTGAGATCAGATGTCTGGTGGCGAGAAGGAATCTAGATGACTTAACTGGAGGGATTAAACTCAAGTCTTTTGGCTTCCATTTGGCTGTTTTATAAACTTAACCACGGGGCCAGCTCGTTGGGCTGGGTTCCCCTCGTCATGTATGTGGGATGTTAGAGAGCCGGCTTGTAGTATCAGCCAGGCGATCAGTATTAGCAGTCCAGACGTTCTGGGTGAGAAAGAAAAAGACAGTATAACTGAAAGCTAAAATTAGTCCCTGAAGCGCCCGTCGGTGCACCTCCAGCTCCACGGCTGACCTACTGCTTGGCCTCTGCCGGCTCGAGGACACGGGGCAGCAGTCTCCAGCCTGGCCGGGCCCCCCAGCTTTCCGGCTCTGTTTCTCGTGATGTGCCCAGGCGGAGTCAGCGTTTCCAAAAGCTCCAGCCCCTTTTTCACCCTTCCTGTCCAAACGCTCCTGCGAGGCCAGAGAGAGGCAGGGGCTTCGTATCATCTTGAGATCTTGCGTTCCTCGACCCAGCGCCATAAAACATGGACATTCAGCACCCAAAGCACAACTATTTTTCCCAATCTGTGGACCACTGGCAGCGCCTGGCTGTTCCTCCCTGCACTTCTGTTGTGGGGCCCTGAGCATCAAATGATGCACAAGAACAAGGATTTTGTTACTGGCACGCTGTATTTGAAGCCGCACCCACTAGACATACCCTCACAGGCACAGATGAAGCTCGCTTTCTTCTTTCTTTCATAGCCCTAACCTTTAATTCTACAACACTGATTGAAACCAAGAGTGGAAATAAAAAGTCAGATTTACTCCCTGTTTTCCTTCCCCTCCCTTCCATTATCTTCTTACTTTTCCATCCATCCTCATTTCACATGCCTCTCAGATTGCGTCCCCCTGGTTTTCCAGTTATTTATTGACTTAGACCTAATTCCTTATTTCCAAAAATATGTCATGAATCCTGCCTTTAAGTCATTCGCTTTTTTGCTTTCCAGGCTCACCTCTTTGACCATGTTTTCCCGTAAGAGATAAGGAGAGAGGATTTGTAGAGTAATAGCAGCAGGATGCCTGGGTTTCATTCATAGACCTGTTGCCACTGGCTCATTATGGAAAATTAGAGAGTTATTTCACCTTTCAGTACCTCACCTTGGTGTCACCATCTGTAAAACAAGGCTAATAATTGTTATCTCTTCCTTGCAGGAGAACTCCAGAGCTTCACTAATGACCGTCTGCTAAATGTTCTCAGAGCCTCACATCAACATTTCTACTGAAGTGCAAATTATTATTAGAAACCAGGGATTGTTACTGGACTGATATCAAATCGTTGTCGACAGCCTCTCTGCAGGGAAAACTTAGGCGCAGCCAACAAGAACAAGCTGCATGTTTTGAAGTTATGCAGTTGATTATATTGGCTTTCATCTTCTGGTAAGAGGATCCTCTGCCATCTGAACTCCCTGATCTCTGGGAACGCAATTCATCCAATCAGTCTGGAGCAAAATAAACCTCCTAAGACAAAAAATAAAGTATCCACCTGAGATCACATGAAGATGGAAGATGTCAATTAGTTCCCAACCCTCAGTCCTTAACTCTTGTAAACCCAGTGTCTTTCTGACCTGTCACACAATGCTTAAGAGAACTATGTAATACATCCGTTATACATTCTCAGTCTCATAAAGCTTAAAAGTACTGTAAAGAGCCTTGTGGGGCTGCCTGGACTAACTTATAATTGAAAACATGCAAATATTTTACAGCAAAATTGGTGCCACTGAAGGCTTATATGGACTGTCTTAGGGATACTTTTTGATCTCTTGGTAGGATATGGAGATTTGAGATGCTGGGACAGATTTCAGCTGTGGTTCCTCCCTGCTATGAACCAACCTGGGCCAGAGAGGACTTCTCTGTATCGCTCCAGAAGCTGACCCAGTGAATTTTCTCCCTAGGCTAGCCTCAAGACGTCCACCCACTGCTGATGGTCAATGAATTTGATTGCACACTGAATCCTGAGCCCATGTTTAATACCATACAGACAGACAGAAACAGCCATGGTGCCATCACTTCCACGTGAGGCCTGACCTGAGGATCCAAGAGCCGAATGAATTTAACGTTCCTCTCCACTGATGCCTTTGCAGAGAAAAACTGTCTTGCACAGAGCCCGACCTCCCGTTCTTTTGGTGTATGGGATCATCTGCTGTGTTTTACCGGAGAGGGAGGATTGCTGGAGGCTGCAGCGCATTACTGCGTATTCAGAAGCAACATCGTCAGTGCGAACGAGCAAGCTGAGACCGTGCTGCAACGGGGACAACTGCAAGGACCAAGCTGCGAGAAGCAGAGAGCTCTTCCTCCCACAGCACTAAACTGGCAATATCTAACAAGCAAGGCTTAGCGATGGCCCTGGTTTGCTCCCTTCTGATGCTGTTACGTGCCATTTTGCACACTGTTCTTTGACAGTTCTGTTTTTACGTAGAACAGATTTGTTTTAGTGATATCATTGCTATCCAGCAACAGTAGTGGTGCTGCGCTCATGCAAACCTTTACGAAGCAATGCAGCGTGTGCTCACTGTGGGAGAGAAGGGGTGACCAGAGCTTTGGGAAGCTCTGAGGTTAGTAGGAGTAACAGCAGGGCCAACGTCTGCAGGGCACTGACAGCTCTGGAGACAAGAGCTTCTTCTCTGGTCTAGCACAGAGGTGCTGTGCAGAGCATAGTGAAAGTGGAAAAAAATACCTCAGTAAATTTTTAATTAAAAAAGGATAATAACATCTTGTGTTAAAATTTTAAAAATCAATGTTCTACGTTTAAAAATATACCTATAAAATAATATGTGCCTTTTGGCTATTTCCTATAATAAGCAAGTTGAGTCACATGGCTCTCATTAAGACACCAGAAAATGTCATAAACTGGCATTTATAAGCTCAATATAGGAAATTTCTGTACTTTTATTTTGAATTTATAATCCCAGTCCAAGATTTGCTGAAAGATATGAAACTTTATGTGAGGTTTTGGAAATGGAATGATTTCTGAGCAAAACAGTCTTCTTTTGGTAAAAACTCCCATCTGTTCAAATTTTGACGTTTTCTTCAGGCAAATATGATTTTTTTTTTGCCTACAAATATGCAAATATGAAAAAAAATCTGGCTAAGAGCATAGTCACTAATACTTTTTTAAAAAATGCAGTGTTACGAAATATTAACAGTCTAAGATAAAACTACTTAAAATGCATGGCAGCCTAAACACGCCTCCTTAGCCCGTCTTTGTAGAACTGAGGTATGCCAGAGCAGATTTCTAGATGTGTTTACTCGTGCTCTTTGCAAAAAGAGAGGAAGCTGTGCTTTGAAAATTGTCAGGAATATAAAAAAAAAAATCGGGAAAACATTAACCCCATCTTTCTACCAGTGAGATTTGAAACGCACCAGCCAGCTCCGGTAGTTAATAATCCACAGTGCCCGGGAGAGCGATCAGAGTAAACGTCCATGCTTCCTCCTAGCTCGTCCCTCTTTGCAGTTTTCCTTTGGATAAAAGTTCTAAAATTCTTAAAAAAAAAAAATAGGCGGACGAGGGAACTGAGAAAATGCATCGGCGAGTGCCCGCGGGGGCAGAGCGCCTCGGCGCCAGCCCGCAGGGCTGCTTTGAGCGGCGGGAGCCCGAGCGCGGCTCTCTCCCGAGCCGGCCGCAGGTGGCAATGCGCTACGCGCCTGCTGCCGCGCAGGCAGCGGCGGCCGCTGCTCCTCCGCGAAGAGCAAGAGCGGCGGCGGGAGGGGGGCGAGCGTCGCCGCAGGGAGCGTTTCAGAAAGGGGTTTGAGCAAAGCCTATGATAACTGTGCAGCTTGGCCGGCAGCGCAGGCGAAGCCACGGACACGGCTCCCATACTGCGCTGGAGCATCCCGAGCGACATGACGTCGTCTCGGTTGCAGGAGCTACGCCGGAGAGCGGCCGCGGGGGGTGCGTGGCGACTTCTGAACTCATCGAGCTGCACGCCCAGCTGCCCGAGCGCTTTCTGCACGGGTGGGAGTCAAGCCATCGCTTGCGTTTCATTCTCTTAGTTAGAGCAGCCGTCCGTTTCCAGCACTGACAGCCCCGTCTGGCCAGCAGTGAGGGAGCTGCAGCCTTCTAGCTGGATTTGCAGGAAGCTCCTGCTACACTGCCCGGCTGGAGGCAGCTGAGGCTTCAGGCCTCCTGCTAGCACGAAGGGTGCAAGGAGGCTTGTGACTGCGGCTCCATAGCTCAGAAACACCGGGGAAGCTGCAATCCGGGCCTGGGACGCTGTGTGGTATGTGCGCAGTATTGCGTCAACAGAAAAGTCTCCAATTCTCCTTCAGGAGTTTCTAATGTGCCCGTTGCACGACTGCAGGGGAAACCCAGCTGCAGACGGCCTGTGTTTATCTTGTGAGATATCTCTGCTAATAGCGCTGACCCAGGGGGAAGAGGGTGGCAGCTCGGCTGGGTCTGTGCCCCGAAGCCCGTTCCCCTTGGGGAGCGAGCACCTCGGAGCACAGCGTGCACCTGAGATGAGTGTCTCCAAGGGAGGAACTTGTGGTTCCTGCTGCAAAAAAAAGAGGTGCACTCAGAACAGGTCCTAAAACAAGACCTGGCTGAATGCAGCACTGCCGCCTCTGCCCTCCCTCCCCTACAGCACCAAATGCCCTCTCCATCATCCCCCATCCTGGCGACTGCATCTGCAGAGCCAGGAGAAGGGCAAAAGGGTAACTCCAGTGATACCTTTGGCTTATCGGTGACAGAACAAATTGATACCAGACTTTCAAGAGGGTGGGGAAACATCTCTCCATAAAAAGAATCTAAATTTACCATCGTGTTAACAATTCTGTAAGACTTTTTGGCAACCCCTAATGGAAATTTCAGAAGCAGATGGAAATATTTGGAAATGTATAGAACACATGAGCCTGCAACATCCATTTTTATTTTCTCATTGGGAGTGTGGAATGGTTTCATGTTGCCTTTAAACTTTTTTTTTTCTTTCTTTCTCTGTTCTGGATACTAGGAAAAGCAAGAGGGAAAGCAGGCGATGACTATAGGCAGGAGTTTTCAGTTGCTTTTGCTCCCTTGATTCCCCTGTGTGGTCCACGATGGGATGCAGGAGAACATGGCACCACTGCAAGGACTGTGCACCGAGTTCTTGGGAGCCTGGCGGGATTGGGTGGGCACGTGCTGGCCTCACTCCATGAGCTCTCATGAGCCAGTTCACCTCTTCCAGCTTGAACTGAGGTGGGTAATCTGTGTCTACCTCCTAGGCAGCTTGTGAGGTTTAATTAATGAGTGCAAAAAGGCCTTAGGGATTCTTTGATGAAGGTAATGCAGAGGACATAGAACTGATTTTATTACCCCTGGTGGCCCCTGTCCAGTCTCCCAGACACCCTCAGCAGAGGGAAAGGGAGAGGAAGGCACAGGACTCATGGCGGAGACATACACGGATTATTCAATAGGCAACGTGCTGCAGGTGGCCCTGCTTGAGCAGGGGGGTTGGACTAGACGATCTCCAGAGGTCCCTTCCAATTTCAACCGTTCTGTGATTCTGTAGTTCTGTGAACAGAGGGCATTAAAACAGTAAATCAGATATTTGCAGTCTCCTTTGGCTACAGAGCAAGGAAAGCTTTTAATTTTTAGGTCTTATAACCCATCATATAGCATGAAATTCAGTGCAATATGACAGGACTCAGTAATAGACACTCCTATATGCAAAATCTGGTGTAAAAATAATAGCTATCAATTACCGAGTTTTTGGACTGCTGCTGATCAGTAATAATTAGGAATGAATGAATATGCCATATTTTTCAATGTACAGTAGGGGCTTAGTACAGTAAGGGCTAATGTACTGGCTTCACTGCTGATCTGTTCTGGTAGGATAGATATTAAGTTTTTTTATGCGGGTAACTCATTTGGAAACTGAGGCATTTTCTAAGGTGTTTACATTGTCCCATTTCCAATGAATTTCAGCAGCTCTTGGAATATCCGTACTCAAAGCCTTTAATTAGAACAGAGACTTCTGGGCCTGGTGGTTGCAACATTTATTGTGCTTGGAAGGGGACTGAACTTCTATTATAGCAACAGCAAACTAACCCAGAGCCAATAGCAGTTATGACAGTTATCACATCCATGGCTAGATACGCTTCACAATAGGAAAAGAGCACACTTTGGAAAACGAGCGCAGTTTTCCCTTGAAGCATAGGGAAATGAACTTGGGTGATGACAGAACATCTCTAGGAATTGCTCAAGCAGCAAACAGAGAAAAATGAGTCAAAAGTCCATCACTGTCTCTATAAATCGATAATAGCATTTACAACTTCTTCCATTTCATGGTAGTAGCTCCAAATATGGCCAGCTGAGAAATTGCCACCCTTTCTGATGGATACGGTTGTGACCTCCTGCAAGTAGGTAGCCTGGTGATTTCTGAGTGGCCTTAAGCAAGCGGTGTCTTCAGATAGTAGCTTTTCCCTCTAAATGCTCCCCTTGGTACCTTGCACAACATGCAGAAAGCATTTAGAGTGATTAACTGTGTGCTCTCCCTGCTTAATTGGAATGTGATCCCTTGTGTGACATGGAAGTTGTTACAATAATTCCTGTTTTATTGACTAGTGGTGCATAATTATATTGTAATCCTTCTCTCCATTATAAATACGCGTAACGCAGCTGCTTCGAGGCAGGTTTAAACCACATGCTCAGACAACTTGAGCAGATGTTGTGTACTTTAATGCATCCCAAGTCAGAGGAAAAAAAAACAACCCCAAACTAGATTTTATTCAAAGCAAGCAACAACCATAAAAACCCGACAACTGAAAAGAAAAATCTTCTATGGTTTGGGAATCATATTTCCATTAAATCATTTTATTATAGGTATATGCAAAATTTCTTCTTTGTTTGCAACCCACTTTTCATCTTTAACACCTTGAGGAGAAGCCAGCGGAAGATAAATCTGAAAACAACCCAAATTTATTTCACTCTGAAATACAAGGCTGTAAGGGAGAACATTAATAACAAGAAGCAGCTGAATTTTTCAAAGTTAATCATTAGTAGCCAGCTAAGGAAGGACCGTTATCCATACTGTGGACAAATGTCGTTTCCTACAGCTATGATTCATGTGCTAACAAGGATCCCCTCTTTCAGCCATCCTTCCTCTGAGGTGTTTCAGCTTTTTCCCACTTCGTTGTACGCTCGTGATGTTATAAACCAAGGCTATTCTCATTCAGTGCAGTGCATACAAAGCGAGGGCTGGGCACGACCACAGCACGCCCTGGTCATTTCCCCTCTCCTCCGTGGCCACCATCACTACACGGTGCTGATGCAGAGGAAAGCTTGGGCGTTGGAAGAGAGTCCATGAACGGAACCAAACAACACCAAAATGGAGACTTTGCTGCGCTCGAAAGCCCTGGGATAGCTTTGGGACTGCACGGCCTGTCCAAGCTTGGCCCCTCCTCACTGTTGCTGCTTTTGTATTTTATTCAAATCCCTCCTGCAAGCTTCAGCCTGATTAAAATAAAATAAGGCAGTTCTGGATCTTCAGCCTTTGCCTATCTCCTATCTGGTCTTATCCTATCAGTGGAAAACACAGCACTTTGTCAGGACAGCCCTTTGCACATTAACAGACCTACGTTCCCCCTTCCGTATCCTATCAAAGATATTTCAATGCAAAGGCCAACCTGGCAGTTTTTAAGTCACTCCTTGTGCTGGCATATATATATATATATATATATATACATGTATATTTTGCCGAGAGGTTAAAAGATGCTGTTGCTTCCCACAGTGTGTGGGACACTGAGGGTGGGTTAATGGCGAAAAAGAGTGAGGCAGGGCCAGCTTCGTAGCTGCTCTGAGACCTGTCCTAGGGCAGGCAGAGTCCCCAGGCAGCCCCGGGGCGCACAGAACATTGCCAGCGTTGGGCACCAGCAGGCGTTTTGCATTTCCAGGTGTGCCACACTGTGCCACTTCAACTGCATTTTGGGGCAGCGAGGGTTGATCCGGTTGATCGGGGTGGACCGCTTGCTGCTGATGTGGTGGCGAGGGCCGTGCAGGGGCAGCGTCCCCATGGTTGTGGCCACCTCCAAGGCTCTCCAAACAGGGTTTTAGTGCCACAGATGAAAAGCACCTTCCAAGCAAAAGGAAACAAAGCAACACAAAATAAAACTCCCTCGTGGAAATAGCTGGAGTTTGGCTTTTTTGCTTGTGCTAGAAAAATGGGACCTGCTCGGAGGACATCCACGGCACATTACAACCCTACCAGATAGGAAGGTAACATGAACCTCCTGATGCTCAGGGAAAAATGAGGCTGAGTGCTGAGAGTTTGAGAAAAGCTGGCCGAGGTACACCAAACAGCTACCCTGTCATCCTTCAAAATGATCCTCTCCTTCCTCCTCCTCTTCTCTCTCGTGAAATACTAGAAGATAAAAAGAAAGCGGAGGTGAACAGAGGCTCAGTAATTTGGGGAGTGCTGGGAGCTAATGCCTTGCAGTGGACTTTGCATCTGGCCTTGTAAGCATTAAACTCTGGAAACACTTGAAAAGACTCATTGCCAACATGATGGATGATGCGTCTGATATAGGAACAGGCCAGCTTTGAGCAGCGAGCGCAGAGCGGCTGGTGCTGTGGCATGCCAAGGCAGCACCGAGGCAGAGAGGGAAATGGCGCGTGCAGGGTGCAGCGAAGGAGCCTCCCGGCCTTTGTGCAGCACGATGGACTGCAGGACCTGCCCAGGAGACCTGTCCATGGTCTCCTTACCAGGACATCTCTGTCTTACTGGGATGCAATTCAAATAAAATGCACAGGCCCTTTTGATTTTACATAACTATCAAATCAGAGCATCCCATTGGCATCCTTGTGAAAGATCCAATGTTTTCATAATCTCCAGATTTCCCTTTTCTATAAAGAAAGATTCAAAATGTATCACGAGCAGCAAAGTCAATCTTGTATTTAAAACTTCTGCACCGGGTTCACTAGATGCTCTTTCAGACACTCCATCTTTCTCCAGTTGTGAAGTTTCTCCTTAGCTGCCTCCATATCTGCAGAGTTCACTCGCCACAGCCGGGCATTTCTCCTCTGCGTGTTGCTCGGTACCGAGCCCAGGGTGCAACACCCTGATGGAGCCATAGATACAGCCTCAATCTTTCCTATTATGCATGAGAAATTGTTTTTTTGTTTGTTTGTTTTTGCTTTTGTCTAGTGATCGGAGTATACCTGAATGTATGTTGTAGGTGCAGCTTGTAAAGACTCCCTGTCTCTGAAGCACGTGCCAGGCAATTTGAGTAGGATACAACAGAACATGCTGAGTGGATTTTCCATTGTCCAGGATAATTCAAACTGGCACGAAGGAATTCTTTAAGAAAACACAGGCGATCAGCTCTAACCAAACTTACAGGCATTTAAAGGTGGCGACTTCACAGATATCAGGCCAGCAAAACAAAAGTGATCTAGTCAGCATTTTGGCTGTGACTTATTAAAAATGACATAACTTAAAACACTGTCTGGAAAGGTTGGTAACTGAGACTAACAGCCTTGATTTGGAATGATCCTCGAGCAGTCTATAAAAATAAAGGTGCTCTAGGTTTTGCAACCTGGTATCCCCAGCAGAGGAATTAAAGCCTGAAACATGGAAAAGAAAGATTGCAGGAGTGAGAGGCTGAAACGCTTCCCTTGGACCTCTTGGTGTAGGGAAATGTTTGGAGGTGCTCAAAAAAGTCCTCAAGCATGCACCAGGCAGTGAAATAACTTGCCAAGTCACCAAATCCGTTGCACCAATGACCATCGCAAGCCTCCTGCTAGGCTGTGAGGAGCAGTTTGCATTCACTGGGTGACGGCCAGACACAATCCCATCATCACTTCATTGATGGCTTCTTCCATCTGGTGCTGAGACATGGTCCCACACTCACACTGGCACTGTGCTCTAGCTCATGAAGCTTTGCAGGAGGCCTCATCCTGCCATTCCCAGGCAGCCTGGAAGGATATGTGCTATGAAATCCTGGAGTCCTGGCTGATCTTCCCAGAAAATGGCATAAAAAGGAGTAACTGTGTTATTCCTCTCTGCAGAAGAAGAGTCACGTCTTTAGCTTCCTTCCAAGAGAAGGTGCCAGCTGGGTTCAGCAGAAATGGCTCTGCTAGTTGAAAGCAACTACATTTTCTCACAGCTGATAGTCAGAGGTGGTTTTCTGAGAATTTTTTTGAGATGCTCCTCACCTCCAAGGATGGTCATCTGCCCCTACGCACAAGCATGTGCTTGTTGCTCATAGGCATGGAGGGGGAATAGCACAGCTCTATAAGCAGAACTAACCGAGTGACTCATGGGGACTTCCAAGCCAGCTTTTCCCAGCTGTTATAAATTAGCACTTCGACTTCAAGAGAGCTCTGCCGATTTGCCCCAGTCACTGACCTGGCCCAAAAGCCCATTTTCTGCTTGTGGAAAATCTGTGAGCAGATAAAAATTTCCCTTAATTTCTTGGCTTGTTTGATGAATCTCCTTTATTGATTGATTTTTTTTTTTTTTTTTTTTTTTTTACTTTGATGATAGACTGAGCCTGTTCCAGTCTCAGTCACGTTGTTTGACTCTGACCCATCCCATGCAGTCCAGGGATTTCTCTATTCCTTGATTTGCTAAATGTTGTTTTCCTCACAAACATGAACTGATGAGAAGTGAAAATTCAGATTCATCTTCTCTCCCTTGAGTGACAGCCTCCGGAAAGGGATGCTTGCGGCTATTGCTAATTCACCGATCTACGTGAATAACTGTGGAAAATATTTTGCATTACTCAGCCCCCAGATTAAATACATCTCACAATTATGCTTAGTCTAAAATTATAGGCCCTTAAATATCTTGCATACCGCTCACAGCTGGTATATCTAAATTTAGAGATCCATTGGCCATGAGCAGAGTGCCCTGGAGCACAGGCTAGTGTTCAAGGAAACCTGGCCCGTGAGGGGGATGGCAGGTCAAGGAGTAACAGGTCCCATTTACTTTTCTAAATCCCTTTCCGAACTTCTGGATGAACCCTCACGATATTTGCTGGAAAGGCAGAGGTTCACCCTGAAGTTTTAGTCGCTGTTGCTCCCATGGCTGGCATGCAGCTGGGCTGAGCCCTTCCCACTGTGTGAACCGCCAAAATGTGGTCGCAGAGCATTCGGATCATGCAGGAGCTGCCCCAGAACCAGATGAGCTCCTGGAGCAGCTGAGGGGCAAGCAAAATATTTGACCAGGCTCAGTTTTGTCTTGGCTTCTCCTTGGCTTTCGCTGTGGTGCCGCAGAGCATCCGCTCACAGCTCACCTTGGTGCAGGGCACCTGCACCCCACCGCGCCTGCTGCTCTCCTTGCACGTCTCTGCCTACACTGGCCCACCTCTGAGGAGGAAAGAGCTCTTTTTAACTTTTTATTTCCCACTTGGGCTTTATTTTTCTTTCCACCACCTCTTGACCCTGGATGTGGAAGTACGGGCTGGCTTCCACTGAGCTGAGAAAGTTCTCAGCATCTTCTTTCCTTCCTGCAGACATCAAAAGGGCACTACAGGCCTGATTGCACGTTACAGCACGGCAGTTTTTGATCCTTTTAGCCTATGAGACATCAATCTTCTTCCTCTTTCTTTCTCTGTTTGGGTGTCAATCGTTTCCTGTGTTCGGAAGTTTCTCAGGAGAAAATGTAAGCCAGTTTATTAGCTGATTATTTGTCTACAGATTTTTACCCTGGTGATCCTTATCATCGCTCTTTTGCTGTGCAATACATCAAAAACCCTGCAGCCCTTCTGGTCTCCATCCCCCCAGGATAAATCAGGGTAACCCCTCTGAAGCTGGCAGGGCACACGGTGGGGAGGAGAGGTACCATGCAGGCAGGGGAGCAGGGTCCAGCGCTCCGCACCGCAGCAAACCATTACCGCTGCCCTCCTCGGTGCGGCTGCTCTCCCAGGGGACTGGGAGTCAAGGTGCAGGTGGGTGGTGAGGCAGCAAAGACCCTGAGGTCTTCAGGCAAGAGACATTTGGGACAAGGACTGGTTTGGCCTGCGTATAATGTTCCTGAAATTGTAATCCCCTCTTTGGGCAAAGCTTCTGCTTGTTCGTTACTTGGGAAACACAAGGGGTTCGCTCACTTGGGAGGGGAGCCTGGACCCAGACCTTTGGTCAAAGCCTCTTCTTGCCACCCTAAAACACAATGTCAGATGAAGTTCAGAGGACCCAAGAGGAGCCAGAAAGATGAGAAAAGGCAGAGCCCAGAGAGCAGAGCAAGCGAGTGGCAACAGTGAGGCTTGGCCATTTCTGTAGCGCCACGTTGTCCCGTGAGCAAATGTTGCCCAGTCCGTGTCCACACCACCACCTTCGCCTCCGCATGCTCCTCTTGAACGGCCACAGTGGCCGTGAGGCCTCTTGCATCGATTAGGAAAATAATGATGTTTCTGAACTGCTTTTTCAATCTACTTTAGCAGTCGCAGCTGGCAAGACCCGAGGCTGGAGACCCACTGGCTTTACCAGCCTGTGGCTGGTGTGCTGCGAACGAGCACCGTCACACGGCCGGGAAATCCCAGGCTACGGCGCAGGAAAAGAGGCCATCAGAAAGGCTGCTGACAGGGACACGGTTTCCTGATGATATGAGGCAATCAATAGAAAAATTATGGAAAATGGCAGAGGAATGATTATGTAGAGGAGTTTCTCCTTTCATCTGTGCATGTCTGTGAGCTTGCTGTGCAAGGGGAGGACCTCCATCTGGCAATCGTCATCATCATCATCATCCTCCTCGTCATCTTAGCTCAAGAAGCAGAATAGAGCAATATTCCCCAGTGGTGTCTGCCATGCCCTATACACCGGCAAGTACAGCCTGGGGACAACTTGGGCAAGCAACCTCCCGCTGTGCCTGGGCGCCCGAGGCGGGAGCGGGCGCACGCAGAGCCCTGGCCACCGTTGAGCAGACTCTGTTTTTAATGCAATCGCTTGAATGCAGAAATTTCAGTGATTTACTACCAGGCCAATGAAAAAAGAAAAAAAAAAGTGGGAATGGGGGAGGGGGGAGGGAAGGTCATTCCAGTTTCTTCCTGCTTATACCCCCGGCAGCTTTCGGATACAGGATATTGCTGAATGGCAACCTCCATGCGGGATTTATTTTTAAGCCACTGATAGCTTTCTAAGTGACCTCGCTGTACATGAGCAACATCAGCCAAGAAGCTGTTTTTTTCCGGCCCTTCGACGTCAGATTGCTTCCTTTGACACCTCTGAGAGCCAAAAAATGGGAAGCATTCGCTTCCCAAGGTGACTGCGTTTTTTTTCCCCTGTGATACAAGTGCCGGTTTCTCTCAGGCCCGGGAGCTGGGGCTGCATGAACGGCCCTGCCCTGAGGGACGTGGCCTCGAGGTGAGAGCTGGAGGTCACTGCTTTAGGGCAAAGGGGCCCAAATTAAAAGCTCCCTGGGAAAAAAAAATTGCCCTGGTTGCAACCAGGGTTAGGGCAAATTCACTTCAGTCTAAAGAACTCTGTCATGTGCTTGTAACTTCTTGTCTTTTTTCCCTTTTTGGGACAACTGGGATTTTCTGAGCTGCCCCAGCTCACATCTCCACAATCTGTTTGCTGTGATCTTAGATTAAATGTAAGCTTTTTTGACCGAATACAAACAACTAAATGTCACTATAGGAAAACTCTGACATTATCCCAGTGCTCAAAAACCAGGGGTGTTTGTCCAGCTGGGCTTGTGCAGGGCTCCAGGGTTAACAGTGACAGGAGAAAATGGAAAGTGGGGACATCTTCCCACCTTATTTTGAAAGCATAGGTAGTTTTAAGCACCCTAGCATGAGAATAACAGCCAAAGCCCTGGACTCTGTCTCAGACTCTGCAATGGACCTGCGGAGGCTACTGAACAAATTGCTTGCCTGGTCAGTGCCTCAGTTTACCCACTAGTACAACACAGGTCACCACTGGCTAAGCGACGGCAGAGCCCTTTGCACTTGAACCACCGCTGCAGCTGGGAATCTCCTCATGGTTTTGCCACCGGGCTTTGGTGCTGGCTCTCCCACACCATCCCTGCACTCCTTTGCTGCTCAGCTTTGTCCATCCCTTCAAAGAAATCAGGCACAAAACTGTGACCAAGAGGTATCCTTCAAAGCCGCTTTGTCCTGCGTCACTCAGCAAGCTGAGGGCACTGGGCTCAGATATGGATTTCTGGGCTCCAAAATGTCAGAAGGAAGTGATGGGCTCGGAGGAAATTCTTGCGACGGTCTAGGAGGAAACGGGAGATGTGAAAATACACGATGTATTTTCCTCCCACAAGCTGTGTGCTCTGTTTTTATTATCATAAACCTGGAGACCCAGAGGATGTCAGATTGTTTATTTATTTGTTTAAATGAGGTTTCTCTGCTGGTTCAAACGTTCTGCTGTTGGCAGCTGCCCCGCTTTGGCCCCTGTTCCCATCTCCCTTCACTAAAGAGGTGCTGGTTTTCCCCTCGGTGCCCCTGCCAGTATCCTGGCATGGGAATCATAGAATGGTAAGGTTGGAAGGGACCTCTGGAGATCATCTAGTCCAACCCTCAGCGTAGCCCATAGGGGATTGAACCCACAACCTTGGCATTCGCAGCACCGCGCTCTAACCAGCTGAGCTAAACCTGTCCCCAACTCTCATGGTGGTGGGGTTGTCACCCCCCAGCTCCCTAGCCATTGGAAGGCTCTTGTGGTAGTGGTTGCCATCCCCAACTCCCCCACCATATAAAGCCTCTTGTGGTGGTGGGTTTGCCACCCAAGCTCTCCTACTTGTTCAGCGTTGCTGGCCTTCAGCCTCCCACTGATGAAGGAGGACATCCTGCCCCACCGTTGCATAAGCACATGCACAAATCAAAGCAACCCACGTCAAACAGCAGCATGCATCACATTTAAATTGGGTCTTGAATCCATCACCATTGACATGGAGAGGACTTAATTCATTACATTGCAACTTTAGCCAGCCCAGGACATTTGCCCAGGGCTTTCCTTGTTGCAGTAGTAGCTCTCCTGTGAGCGCTGCCTCGGTGGTGGGAGAGCTTGGGGCGATGTGACCGGAGGCACAAACCGGCCGACCTTACGGGGCAGCAGCAGCTCTTACTGCGCCTGGGAACCGGGAGCCAGGTGGGAGATAGCCTTTGCCCGGCACGCTGCAGCCCTGCTGGCTCTTGCGCAGCTCCCTGTTTGCAGAGGCCTCAGGAAGCTCCCGCGCGCTTTGGCGTGGCGGGGAAAGCCGTGGGAGATGCACCTGGGAGGAGAAGCACTTTGCTCAAGGAAGAAAACAGGATCTAACATATAAACAACATCCTCAATGGCTCAGCAAGTGAGTCGCTCTTTCCAGCGCCTGTTTTTGAACCATTGTTGCAAATCTCCCCCCTCCCATCCAGGAAGCGTAATTAAAACAAGATAGTAGAAGCTGGCTGAGCCTCGGGGAACAGGGCTGCCCAGCGCCTCCGGCAGCGTTGCGGCCGCGGACGGGCAACAGCAATGACAGGTATCCCCAGTAGTGGAGGTTAAGAGCGTTTCCCAGCTCTAAGCCAGCATATATCTAGCTTCAAAGGGGCTGAAATACAAGGATGGGGCCATGGTCCCATCATTCCCATTCACAACTGAACATGATTTAAATATTGTTCTTCATTTTTAGAAAAAATTGCTAATTTTTTCATCCCTTTTGCCTTCCTTTTCTCCTATAAAGCAAGCATAACTGAGTGCATCATTGCTGGCAGCAAGCGAGCCCAAACCATGCTGGTATCTAAACAGATCCAACAGGACAGGCTCAGCAGGCCAGCGAGCGCACAGACACCGCGAGCTCGCTGCAGCTTGCGCTGCGCCCAGCACCACGGGTCCCCAGACCCTGGCCACTTTGGAGGGCCTCCCGGAGTCCCACATGAAGGCAGCCACCCCCAGATATTCTTAGTGCCCAACTGTCACAACACGATTTGTTCCCAGATTTATTTTCTGGTTTGTCTGTATGAGAACAAAGTGTTTTCTTAACCTCGCGAACTTTTGCATGTGTTTGGGTAGACTCCCACCAACTCGGAGAGGAGCTCAAGCCATCCTGCTCTCCCATGGCAGGGAGCAGATTTACATCCTTGACCCCAGGCTGCTTTGGCTATTGGTAGATGTTATCCTGCTTTTATTTGCTGTGTTTTTCCTGCAGGGCTTTGACAGACCTTACTGGCCCACAAGCTCTGTTCTTCAGTGTCACAGGGCAGCCCTAACCTTACCTGAAGTCTCCCATCAGGTCCCTCCTTGTGTCTTTGAGGGGACCAGTGCCACGGCTACAGCTCCTGTGTATTAACTGATCCAATCTCTTGCCACATCCAGGCTTGCCATCAGGACTTCAGACAAGAGGTTCATGTGGCAGTACTACACCCAGCCCTCCTTATTACCCTCCTCCTTGCATCCGAGAAGCCATTCACTTCCTGCATAAATCCTGCCTTTGCACCAGCCAGCAATGCTGGCCCCTAGCTTCTGCCAAATCTTCCTCTTCCCCTTCTTTTTCTCTCTTTCTTTCTGCCAAGACATCTTCACTTCAATTACTTCTCCACCATCTGTAAGGGCTCACTGTCCTCCCAAGGGCCCTTTTGAACCCTCCCCAGAGGTGCTGCAACACCTACAGGTGCTAGCACTGATCAGCTCACGAGCTCATGAGCTCCAGCTGCTTGTCTACACCCTGCTGCCCTGACAAGCTCAGGTGTTTTGGGGACCAGCCCCTGTTATCGCAGGGCACAGTGGATGGGCCCTTGTGAAGGGCACTGCTGTGGCAGCGTGCCCTTCCTCTGTGCTGCGCTCTTCCTCCAGGCTGGAAGTGTGCAGCTATGCCTGGGTCCCTGGGGAGGAAGCGTGAAGTTTATTGTGGGAGAAGAGGCAACTGAAGCGTTAACGTGACTGTGACGAGCAGAGGTCACTATCGCATCCGGCTACAAACTTCCCGTTCAACCTCTAGCCAGAAAACATCAATGCAGAGCAGGGGGGGTGCAGTGGGTTTGTTTTTCACTTTGCTTACCTTGGACCCACTTTCTTGCTGGTGCTCGTGGCTGCCCGCATTCCTGCCCCGTAAGCGGGCAACAGCCTGCTGCAGCAATGTTCATTTTAAAAATATTTTTATTGTGTGACTGGCTATATTTTTATGCTAGAGTATCCTGAACTGGGCTGGAGTGGGAGGGGAGAAATGAAATCCAGCTTGGGAGGTTTCAGGCTCTGGGAAATGCTCTTTGCATGGCACGGTAGATGATGCTGTTCCCTTACTGAAGGAAGACACGGTGCTTGTAGCAGGTGGGAGCTGGGCAGCCTGATCCTGGAGCTCTGCAAAGTCACCTGTCAATGCAACGGAAAGCTATGGGAAACTTTTCCAATTTCTGTTGTATATCTGTCCCTTAGACCTCTGGACACCAACCATGTTAGAAAGAACTGTGGGTAACTGCAAAAACAACTTAGCACTTGGTGAAACCACGAGGGAATGCGGATTACTAAGGGGGACCAAAATCCTTGGTTCTCTTCCTAGCCCAGGCCACTGACTCACTAGGCAGTCTTGGAAAGTTTTCAAAAGTTTATCCATCTGCTGCTTTTTCCAGACCTTGATTCTTATTTCAAGTGAGGTGTTTACAGTAGCTGGGGTTCCTGGAAAAAAAAAGATCAAAAGGACCTTTAAAGATAGAGAATGTGAAGTCACTATGCCAAAAAATCAGGTTTTAGTAAGAAATGACTCAGAAGGATGAGTTGCTTTTCAAAGTTGAAGTGCAGCGCAAGTGTTTTGTTTGCACATACACTCCAGTCCAGGAGCAGCAGCAGGTCACAAGCAGCAGCACGTGCAGTTACTGCATTCAGTCCAGGGTCGGTGTCCAGTTCCTCAGCAAGTATTTGTCAGAAAGAATAGACTCCTACAAGAGGTCCACCACAAAGTTTCACTAACCTAGCGGACAAAACTGGGACATGTTCCAGGTCTGAAGCAAGATGCTTAGCCTGGCAAGTGTCATTAGCAGTCATAACGTGCACAAACAGCTCTGTTTTGAGGTCTTGAGATCATGCCAAGCACTGTATGTCACTGACTGCCGCAGGCTGTCGACCAAGGGTTTCTGCAGAGCAGCAGGCTCGCCAGGTCTCGCGTGCAGGGTCCGTGTGTTTCAGTGTCACATCTTTGGAACTGTCCCAAAGCTGAGAGCTTGGCCTTGCTGCCAACCGGCAGGACAGTGAGAGATTTTAAAACATCTGTGTTTTTGAAACTACTCTTCTGAAATTTGAGCAGGAGCAGCTCAGCTCCCCAACTTTGAACGGTCTGCCCACTACAGTGGGTGAAATGCCTTGGGTGGGCTCCGACTGGCCACCTAGGCCACATCACCGTGCTGCAGAGGGATGGAGGAGCCGACTCCATGTCCATCAGCAATGTTCTCCTGCCCCCCTGCTTCACAATGGCCATTTGCCTTTCTTCATGTGCCTTTACATAAGACGTAAAGTCCAAGGGTCCCAGGGTCCACATACCCTTAAAGGGGAGTAAAGCGACTTTTAAACTTCCTGTTAGCTACTGACACACTAATGATGGTTAATTTCAATATTTTGGGCTGAATTTTAATTTCTTCTTTTTTTCTTTTTTTAGGGATAGTGCTGAAAGACCTGTTTTGTAGCCACCGTTGCCTGGCTACCTGTGTTTCGTATTTATTTTGCTTTGAAGAGCTGGACTTAATGAGAATAGATGGGTGTGGATGGAGCTGCAGGACAGAAGTGTGCAGCCTCGCTTTGCCATATGTCTTCACAGTAATGCGTGGCTCCAGGGGAACGCGATCAATGCCGTGATTAGCCATGCTTAATTGAAATCTTATGATCTTCAGGGTGGTTACATAAAATGCCAATTAGTATGTGGTCTACATTGTTTCACATAAATGTTTTTCATTATATTTTGCTGTCAGCAAATGCTGGTGTGAAACCAGTTTTCATCTCTCATATGGCCACCATGAGGATGTTAGGAACTGCACGAGCATGTCTGAAGTCTTTCTTTAGATACGTTATCTTGTCCACTTGGTCCAGAGTCTCCTCTTGGGGCGATGGGATGGATGCTTCCTTGCTGGGCAGGAAGAGTGTGGAAGGGCCGGGGCTCACTATGGTCCTGCTGCAGGACACTACTGGCCCTTCCCCAGCTGCTGAGCCCCCAGGAGCCCGCAGCTCACTGGCTACAATCTACTGTGATCGCTGCTTGCTACTTCTTCGGGTCCTATTTTTGATATCGCTGCCTGGTCAATGAAGTGCTGAGTCACACGATCTAAGCAATATTGTGCAAAATAGCCGCAAGGGACTCCTGTTTGTTAAGATGTCTGGGATGCTTCCTATTAAATAATAACAAAATGCTGTAATAATAACTTGGCAGCTCACTGCCTCCGTCAGTCGGATTCTCAGTGCTCGTCTGCTTTCCTAAAATTCCTTTAAGTATCTCAGCAAGTTACACAGGAGGAAGGAAGGCCGCCTCGCTCTTGACATTTGCCTGAATATGTTCTTGTAATGAGCAACTATCTTGAAGGAATAGAAAGGATGAGAAATACATCTTTGCATCACATTAATTGTCAGTAGTGGCGGTTTTTACATACCGTATTTCCTGATAAACTGAAGATGGGTTATGAATTTAACTGGGCTGTGATCTTGCCAAATTTCCCAAGATACACAGATGCAGGTCAGTAGTGGTATGAAGTCACCTACTGAAGAAGTATTACAAAAGCATCTATTTTCTTTTCGTTCTTTTTTTTTTTTTTTTTTTAAAGGAGATCCCACTGATCCCACTGAGATCCTGAGAACCCAGGAGATCCACTGATACATGCTTTTCATCTACTTTGCTTTCCTGTTTCTTTGTGTCATTTAAAAGTCTTTGGTAATGAAACGTTTTAATTCACACCTTAAGTCGGAGTCTTAAATAAGGTGGTATAGATGCTTTCATTATTTATTAAAGAAATGTGTCTCCTGACTGCTAGGCTTATTCCAGCAGTTTTCCTGGCCTAGGTGGCACCAGCTAACCCTGACTGATGCACGCTGGGACATGCCCTTCGCAAAACGTCAGTGCTGGGAAATCTTCCCAAACAACTGCATTTTTTTCCCCTGAATTCAGGACAATGGAAGTTGAACCAGATGAAAGATCAAATATATTGTGCTGACTCCAATATGTGGGTTTTTTGATGAGAAATGCCATGCAGTGGGTTTTTAAGAATGTTTTGCACGAGTTATTATTCTCCTTTGTAAGTCTTAAAGCGTGGATCCCGGTTGGAGGAGCCGCAATCTCATAGCATTTCAGAGGGTCTCTCTCTCTCTCTCTCTCTCTCTTTGCTTTTTTTTTAACCATGTATTCTGTTCTGCTTTTCTCCTTAAAAAGTCAAATAATTTAATAATCTCTTGAAGTTACCTCTGTTTTTGCTGGTGGCCACAATAGGTCTTGTTTCACTCTGTTTTGTCAGAGAATAATTGAGAAAAGTTGTGGACAGAGCACATCTTCCTGAGCAACGGGGCGATCAAGTGGCAGCAAGCTGTGCAGCTACATGTGAAGGGCTGAAAAATCACACACTTAGGGTTAAGAAGCAATTTCATCAACTCAAAACCAGAGAGGAGGAAATGGAGCATTAGACTTTGACAACAGTTAGGACACTGCAACGTGATGCCCTGATGAATAGAGCAGAGGCAGGTCTTGGTGCGTCCACCCAATCTTCAAGAGAGGTAAGGGCGTATTCCTGTCCTTGGGCAAAGTCTAGATAAAGACAGATCTGGAAAAGTGGGCAGTTCTGATGACTGCATTCAAGAAAAATTAATTGGAAGTAGAATAGATTCAGAGAAGGTCTGTTAGATGACTTAAAGACTCCTCCTATAACAGGAGACTAGAAGATGTTGGTTTTGCTCAGCCCAGGAAAATGAAGGGAATGGAAGTGCTACGAGAGGAAACCTCAAATAATGCGAGCACAAGAGTGATGGTGGGTGCTGGAGGAAGGTCTCCCACCATCAGAGGCGGCAGGCCCAGACCACCTTTCGGATACTGCTGGAGGAGGCAAATCAACGCACCTCTCAGGTGGGGTTTAATCCCTTTTGCAATGAGCGCTCTGCAGGGGCAAGGAGCGCCTGCGTGCCGTGCCGCATACATGCTTAGCCTCACGGCCGGTGAGGAAAAGTTTCTGAAAACAAATACAGCAATTTACTCTGTCCTCAGCTCGCAATGGAGTCTGGGCTGCAATACAGTGAAGGAGAATTTACCATTAATTTAATATGATTAGAATTTTTTTCCCCAGGAGTTTGAGTCTGTCTGTTTGTATTATCAGGAGGGTCGGCACGGAGTCCTGAGTCAGGAAAACAGCTAGCTTAAATTCATCCCTATTGAGAGCAGAAGTCTTTGGTTTGACTTCAGAGGGACGCATGCATGTGCTTAACATTAAGGCTGTGCTTACAGGCTGTCCTGAGTAATATGCTATAGCGCACTTTGAGAACTCATTTTTACTTTTTATTACAATAATAACTTCTACAGTGACATGAATTCCAATATGAAGCACTGAGCAATAACATACCCTTCCAAATGGTTTTCCCCTTTACACTGTTATTAGACTACATATTAAGAGAGCAGCATATTATAAGACAAAGCACTTTCCAGAAGGCACATTTTTCTCAACCTCACTGCAGCACAGCAGGTATCTCATAGTCAAAAGATTAATTACATTACAGAGTCTGCTTCTGCAAATTGTAGTCAAACGGGTCATTAAAAGAGAAGGAGAGCAGGGACTATGGCTAGAATATTGCTTCCGAAGGGCCCAGTTCTTCAAGGTGCTGAGCTCCTGGGGCTTCGACCGGCCTTTCTCTTCCTCTTCCCTTTTCAAATCTCATGCTGTTTTCGCAGAAAATTGTGTGTTTGAAAACCAGTCCCGCTGCGGTTCTGACAGCGTGTCGCCTTACTCCCGCAGCACGAAGCCGGGGGTCACAACGACCGGCCAGCCGTGCGGCGTAGGGGGACGCCCAAGAGGTCCCTTGGCGTTTGCTGGTAACTACAGCGTCAGCCCTAAACAGCACCATCACACCCGGCACGAGCAGCGCCGCTGCCGTTGAATCGTGGCCGCTTGCAGACCACGTTAGCTGGAGGCAGCACGGAAAAAGGTAGATTTCGTGGAGAGAAACGCCGGGAAGCTAAGAGCGAAAGTCCAGCACTTGCAGTGCGCTTGGTGTTTCAGCCGAGAGTCAGCAGAGCTCCGACAGCCTGAGACACGTCGCCTCTGGGAAAAGCGGAGATAAGCAGCTGGCTTAGTCACGCCGCTCTCGCAGCTCCTGGTCTTCAGGGGAGGGGAGCCATGACAACGCTCCCGCTGAAAATCAGGCTGCAAAAGGCAAAACAGAACTCAAACTCAGCTAATTTTATCTGTGGCTTAAAAAAAAAAGCCCAAAACGTAGAATCAAAAAAAAAAAAAAAAAAAAAAAAAAAAAAACCCAGCAAAAAACAGTGGGAGAAATGAGCAATATTTGCCAAATAAAATCGCTGCCTCGCTCCTTCCGTTAGCCAGGAGAGAAGCAAGCTTTCGGAAGACTGCGCAGCGCCCTGAGCCAGGACCTCGCACGGTCCGCGGCGCCGCTCGGGCGCCCGCTCCCGCGGGGGAAGCCTTCGGGGCCGCGGAACAGGGAGGTAAACTTCACACCATGGACCTTTCCGCTTTAATTCGGTTTATCGCCTCGTGGAGGTTTCTCATCCCTCTCTTCCCTCTACCTTACTGCGATTCGACGCCTGCGTTGGTCAGACCTGAGTTTACGCAACCGCGTGGTCCAGGGTCTGGGCAAGGTGCTAAGACAGCAGCACACAGCTGTGTGTTCGGCGGGGGGGGGGGGGGGGGGACACTAAAAAGATACTGAGAAAAATAAGAACTGGAGAAAAATCCTCAGGAAAGTTGGAAAAAGGTTTGTAAAGACGGTAACAGATGCCCCCAAAGAGGAAATTACAACATGTGGCAGCTGTGCTTTTTCGGTTAAGCAGCTTTTTGTTGAAGTTCAAAGCATCTGGGGAAAGTAACAAGTAACAGGGTAAGACAGATTTATGGAGGCCACACATGGCAATATTTTTGTATAAAATTAGTAAAAAACCCATTATATCCCTAGATGAAGAAATTAATTCATACAAGTTTGCATTCTTTGAAGAGCAATCATTTTTTGACTTAGTAAAGTGGAAGAACTGAGTAATTTCTTGGATTAACTGATCACAAGAGTTGTAATCCATAATAAATACGCACACAGGGCTGCCAGGCCGTTTTCTCGGAGGATTAGCGTAATGAGTTGGTTTGACATTAGTAGAATGCATCCCAGACTGCCGCTGCATTACCTGGATCTAAGGGGTGGATTTAGAAAGACCAGGCAATTAATCAAAGCCTTCAGCATATTTTTTCAATATGTGGCAATTTATTGTTTATGCAAGTTGCTGGACAGATGCATTTGGAAGAGGTCTGCATAAATCGACAGTATACAGCATGAGCACAGCCTGGAGTTACCAATTCGCCCCAGTTTTGGTCTAGGTGCCACGACGGCACTTCCACATCCCTGACGTGTTGGCCATGCGGTGGTCCTAGCATTACGTGAAGATGTTTGCACGTCTGGGCTGGTACCACCAAACAACCATCACCTTGGCCTCTAACCATGCCTCAGACGCTGATAAATCACAACCGGCTTTGAACACGAGGATGAAAAGATGAAGGTTTGAATACTTATTTCTAGTCCTTCATATCCATGGCTATCCATCCTCCTATGTACATCAATATACATATATATGGGCATGCTTGGTCCCGACGCAGCCGTGCGCGCACGGGGAGAGGAGGACGCGGGGCGAGAGCCGCTTGCCCGAGGTGGGATCCTGCCGGGGCCTTATCGCCGGGGTGGCGAAGGAGCAGAGCTCGGCTCCGGGGGGGCTGAGGGAGGCGCCGGGGGGAGCAAAGCGGCGGTGCTCGCCTGCGGGGGCCGGAGGAAGCCGCAGTCACGCGAGCCGCGCGCGCCCGGCGGAGCCGGTGCCAGCGCCTCTCGCTCTCGCTGTCCCGGCGCTGCTCCGAGGGCAACCTGATCTGCCTTTAATCTGCTCCGACCACAGGACAAATGGTTTAAATAAAATCCTGCATGACTGAGTCACTCCGTTTCTGGCTTTTATATGACATACGGAGGAGCGATGGTTTACTTTGCCTGAGTAACAAAATTAATATAAAAGAAACATTTTTGTTATGTGGTAACCAGGAAAAAAAAAAAAAAGAAAAAGGAGACGTAGAGAAGCTTGGGCGGGATGTTTGCACTCAATGAAAGGAAAATCAAGGCAAAGAAAGTAGTTGCTTTTCTTGGAACCGCGGGGTAAAAGTAACAACAGATAAACAGCTCTTGCAGGCGGGCTGAGCGGCTCTATTTTAACCCGCGGGAAACGCGAAGGCCGCGCGGCATTTCCCCCGGCGCGAAGGGCCCGTCGTCACCCCGTGGCCCTCTTGCAGCTGGGCTCCCCGGCCACGCCAGGCTGCGGTGCGATTTTATTTGCGTTAAAACGAGTCGTGAAAGGCTCTGCTCTGACCTGCGCTGTTCACCGGCCGCCCGAAGGGCTCAGAGCGGCGCGGTTAGCGGTGCCGGGGAAGGCAAGGTGCTTCTGTCTCGTGGGAATACGCGAAAAGGGGCTGGGGCGAAGGCTACGAAGTGGAGACGTTTAAATCCTGGCAGCATGCATTTCACCGCCTGCGAATTGATAGAGCCCGCAGGAAAAGATGTGCTTTGCTTTTCTCATTCTTTTCTTTTTAATTAGAAAAACTTATGATTTTTAGTAGGCTTTAGAACGTGTAAGCTAATATCCTGGCCTCGGTGAAAACAGCAATTATTTCCCACCGACTATTTGAGGTCTAACTACTTCTCATGTCAAATAACACTTTTGCAAAAAATAAAAGGGGGGGGGGTTGCCATGCCACACCAGAGGCTCGCGGCATCCCGAAAGCCGGCGCTCGGCTCCCGCCGGGCACAAAGGCGAGCAGGGCCCGGCGCTTGCAGACCTCACCACCCTCCTCTCACCGCGGGCGGTTACACCCCATTATTTTTACCACATTATTTTTAGGGTCACTGCTGCGTTGTGTTTCATCAAAATACCTGTGTGCCACGGTCCGGATGCGTCGCTGAGGCTCTACCGCAGCCCCGCCAACGCGCGTTGACGTGGGAGCCCAGAGGCTGTTATGGCAAAAGCAGGGCAAGAAAAGGAGCGTTCCCTTTCGATGTTTGTTTCTTACGAGCATTGCCAGTCCCTTTTGGAGCTGATTTCATGTACGGTGCCCTTTAAGAATGAGAAATACGTTTTACCAACATTTCAAATGTTATGAAATGCAGCATTTGGTGGGAAAGAAAAAGACAAATGAGAAAAATATGGTACGCCTTCATTCTCTGAAAGAGGCTGCAACTAGAAAAAAATCCACTGCCTTTGCAACCGTGAAGCCCTTAGCTGTTACTCCCCGATGTCCAGGGCTCTCTGCTTCGAGAAGTGGATGCTCTACGTGGCTTTTAGATTTGGAGACTCTGCACTATCACCCAAAACGTGTAGACACTTACGGATATCTCCTTTAAAAAATTTGGGGTTATAAACAAAACAAAGTCAGCGAACACCACAAGATCCCTCTGTACTTCCCTTTATTGTCTTTGGATTCTGTTTTTGAAGGTGAGCCAGTGTTTATCAATATAATAATGCAAGAAACAACGTGCTATCAGAGCTGTATATTTTTTCCATGTGTTCATGTCCCTTCACTTGCTGTGAAATCCGTGCGACAGGGAATTAAAGCGGGGCCACCTGTTTTATTTGCAGAACCTGCTTTTCATTTTTAAACTTTAGACACAAGGAAAGCAGCTCTGGCAGCAGTCTCAGAAAGTGATCGCAAGGTCGAAATGAGCCGAATATAAAATTCGTCCTCGCCATTGAGAACGGGAGTTGGCTGTGGAGCAAAGCGCTGTGTCGCAGCACTCTCGTACAAGCCTGATGATTCAGTAGATTCGGGTGGCTTGCCTTCGGTCTAAGTGGCTTCTTCTGGTCCTTGTCTGGTTTGGCCCCATTTAGCAGTGACTGGTGTGTATGTAATGGACTGTAACAGCCAGACATGTGCGTCTGGGAAATGTGTCGCAGATGGGCAGACACAAAGGGGTCCAAGCAGCACCTAGCAATATCTCATTAACATGGAGACAAGAAGCAAAATAGCAGAATGCTAAATTTTACTACCTAGTTTTTGCATAAAATGCCAATCTGCTTTGCAGTGTTTAGTCTCTCCATTTATTATTCATTTCCTCACTCATTAACTGCTCCAGTAGCCTGAAACACAGGTCTGCAGCCAGATTTCTTATTCAAGGGATGCTTTGCCTTTAACAGACATGGTTCTCCCATCAGATCACTTTGAACAACTCTCCTTTCCTTTGCTCTTCTTCAGACCTGCTAGAAGTGCAGATCCTGTTTTGCAAGATTGTGTTTGCTCTCGAAGATTGCTTAGGGAATGTCCTTCAGCAAGGCAGCACTGGCCAGAGTTGGTACCAGCAGTCCTGCTGAAGCAGAAACCTGTAGGAAGGAGTCTGCCGTACTTGGAAATCATCCTGCCAAGCTGAGATGCCTCTTCAGTAAGACAGAAAGAGATAAGAAGATGGCCCTGTCTCCAAAAAGGGATAGGAAGCTTAAGGGCAAGTGAGATGCTATGCTCTGAACCATACAGAAAGTCTGAGTTCGTGCTCACAGCGATCCCATCTTAATCCTGAAATCTCTCAACTAGTGCAAAAACCAATCTCTGCTTGTGTCTTAGCTTCTTCCTACCTTTATGTCTTTTGATATTTGGCAGGTGGACTGATAAACTAAATAAAAGGAGATAATTTTTAAGAGAATCTCAAGGAAGAAAGTTGACATTAATACTATATGGAGCAGTCATGTAACCCAGAAACAGTATCAGCCTTGCTAGAAGAGAATAATCCACAGGGAGAAAAAAACTGCAAGACTGAGGCAGTATCTACCACCCCTTGGTAAACAAAAGGCTCTTCATTTTACTCAGAGTTACATCCTGACCCAAGGACCAAGGAGTGATCACACAACTTCTTTGGGGGTGGTTTGGTTTTGTATTTTAGCAGGAAATGGAGTCATGATGCCTGAACAGTCAGAGTAGAAAGCAAAATTCCCCACGCTACACAGATGGATTTAACAGCGCTCCTCTTACTCACGTGTAAGTGTTCATATGGAAAAGGTCCAACTTTATGACAAATTTCACTAGTTTCTGGCCAAACAGGGAACCTCTCTGGGGATGCAGAATTTGGGGGTGAATGACTTTCATCACATTTGCATGGCAGACCTGGAATTAGAGGGACAAATATCAACTTGCCAGTGTTAGAAAGACATCTCTAGAGACTGTCCTCCACCATGGTGTCCAGCTCCTCCTCTGTGGTGCCCAGCTCCTCGTCCGTGATCTCAAGCTCCAGTTCCCTCTGACTCCAGTGGAGCCCTGCAGGCATCCACATGAGCTGAGGGGCTGCTGCTGGTGGTGACCATGGTGAGGTGCAGGTTGTTCTCAGCTTTTTGGAAACTCGTGAGGTTTTGTGGTGCTTTGCAGGATTAGGGCCTCTGATGGAGTCTACAGACTTAATCTGGATCAAAAATGAGAGGCACCTGTGCAGTGGAAATAACCATGTTGTCCCAGATTAATTCACAAGTTTGAAAATAAAACCTACCAGTTTCTTGATATCATTCTAGCAAGTATGCTGGTTGGATAGTGTTTTCAGAGACATATGTTCCTGTCCCAGACAAAGCTTGCCTTACACTCTCGGGCATGAAGATTATCTCCCTGCAGAAATAACCATGCATCAAGAGTCATTTGTGCATGCACCGAGCAAGCAGCACAGGAATAAGTGCCTGGTGCGAACACAGAGAGGCAACTACAGCTATCAAGTTAACTAGTAAATCTGGCCAGTGGAAAACTTGGCCTCTAAATACTTCCTCATGGGAGACTTGAGACAAAATTATTTTTTGTTAGCTTTTATTTGCTTTTTCTCTTTGTGTGTGTACACCCGTTAACACATTCATCTGTCTGCTGTACTGACTTTCAGATTTCATTTGCTCTGGCTGTACGTTTCCCACCTGCAGACTTACAGATACGGCTGTGGCATCATTGCTGGTTGATACAGGTGAAGTCATGATGCCATCGGATAATCCAACAGTTTTGACCGGGGAGAATGCAGAAGGAGCATCTTAAGCAGTAAGGAGCTTGGTTTTCTAAAATTATCTCTAGTTTTTTTAAAAAATGCAGAAAATACATGACATACTGGCCGAATAATCTCAGAACAGAATTCTTTCAAAATTTCCATGAAGTGTCAGCTGCTCTTTAATTAGTACCTGGAGGGTCATCAAAGAAAGTTGCTAATTACAAGAACATCATAAAAATGTAAACATTGTGTTCCAGTTATTTAGTGGCAACACCTTTCATTTACTGTAGACGCGAAAGTGAGCCTGGATTGGCTAATGAATGGAAAATCATGGGATTTTTCTTGAACAGCTCATGAGGAGGCATCTGCAGTTATAAAATCAACTATTTCCTTTGGAAAAGGAATGAAAATATTTGACAAAAATACCTTCAAGTTTTTTTTAAATATATCCCAAGAATAATCAAAATCTTCAGTTTTTGAAGATGAAATCATATATCAAGATAGCTTTGTTGAAAACCGTCAGTACTTTAAGTATTTTATGATGCCTGAGATCTTGCTCGTTGCAACTTCCACTGTTTGCTGTTTCTGTCTTTTGATGCTGTATCGAAAACCAGTGGAGCAGTGAGGTTTACTTGCTACAGTGAAAAACCTGACAAAACGAAGCTATCTGCTGAGATAATTAGCATTTTTTAATGCAATAGTTCTCTTTGAAGGACATCATTTCATATTTTATTTTATTATGAAGGCTCTCAGGTTTGCACCCCTCTGCAGCTATCTCCTGCATGAGAGTGTGTGGCTGCTCCAGCCAGACTGTGCAGCTGGTACGTGGGGATCATTGCATGTTTTTTCACCTCTTTTCTGCAATAGCTCTACTGGGCTTTTCCACTCCGAATGCCTTAAGGCAAACAACGTGCCGCTTTCAAGTTTGTACTCAGGGCAAGCAGCAGAGAAGGTGGCTGAGCAAGGAGCTGAGCATTTAAGGCCAAGGATTTAAGTTCCAAGTGGTTTCTGATTTAACTATATCCATTTCTGGAAGACCAGACACAACTCTCTCAGGCCTGATTCTCAGGAAGGCTTGAATTCTTTGGAAACTGAAGATACTCGGCACTCCTAAAAAACAGACCAATATTGTATGTTTTTGGGCATTGGATTCAAGGTTCAATTCCCTCTCTCTTTTTTTTACAACTCTGACAAAACTCGTAATCATTTTATGTCATGAAGTATTTTTAACTCCTGCTTTTTTTTCTTTTTCTTTTTTCTTTTCTTTTTATTTTTTTTTGAGGGAGACTACATAAACAAATGTGAATGGATAAAGAGTATTGTTGAAAAATATTTTCCTCTATTATTAATGCACTGAGAGGGCTGTCAGCTGTTCTTGGAGTTACTTGGAGGGACTTAATTCCCTTCTTAAATCATGACACAGCCACAGACCGGGACCAGCTCTTGCTAACGGGGGAGCATTTACTCAGCGATGGGTTTTGATATGCCACTTGATGTCCATTATCACTCACGTGACAGAAAGTGAAGGCTGAATAAATCAGCCAAAAATAACCATTCTCACCTATTTTGTTCTCAGCCTTCAGTCCCTTCTCAGTAGCGTCTGAGCAAAGCCTTTTGCATAGCTGGGATGAATTTAAGGAGTTTAACTAGGGGGCACAGAGATTGCAGCAACGGCAAAACTACATACTAGCTAATTCAGAATAAAAGGATGTCCACAAAGTTCAAGAGAGAACTTTCAACAGGCTGAGTGATTAAGCAGAGCTGCTCGGTGAATCTGCATCGTTTGCTGCAGTCAGATGCATACGTTATGTTGTAAATGTGGGTTGCAGTTATTGCTTTAAAAAATCTGCTGAAAATCTGAAGGACATTCATAAATTGCCCCAGAGCTATGGACACAGATCCTTTGTGCGAGGCATCGGGGAGCACTGGTGTCCCCGTGTAGCCCAGCTGTGCTCTGTAAAGAAGCACCTACCTGTAATCAATACCATGACTTACCACCAATGCGCCGAGCATGCATCTATCTCCATCTGAGAGGACACAGCTTCACAAGTGGGAGCATTTAATGTGGAAATAACCAAGACAGCTGAAAGTACAGTTACTCTGGAAGGTTTCCAGTCAAGAAGTTTGAGGCAAAAGCCTGATGTTGCCAGTATGGGAGAAATCTAAGATCCCAAGCTGACTGCATTTCCAAGAAACGAAACAGGGAAAGTTGGCGACCGCCGCAGAGTAGGTGCACCGGAGTTCATAGCACGCAGCCTCACGCCTGGCCAGGTTTATGACTTCTAGGTGAAGAGTGCGATGCCAAACTGCCATTCGGAAATCAGATATCTTGAGAAAATGGGATTTTGTTTGTGCTCTTCAAAGCCACAAGTGAAGTGGGGGAATCTGGGACCCATTTCCCCTTCCTGTGCTCCCCTGCCTCGTTCGTACTGAGGATTAAACAAAAGGGCAAGGAGGCCCTTAATTTACCATAAAAAGAAGACGACTGGCTGTTAAGGTTTTATCGGATTACAATAAAGGCTCTTTGCACTCAGGAGACTGTGGTTTGATTCCCGGCATTGCTGGCAGGGTTAGAGCTTGTAACCACAGATTATAGCAGTGAGCTTCCAAATTTCCATATTCCAGCCAAGGGTGCCGTTCCCCAGAGCGGCTGCTGACCGGCAGATGCCTTGTGCTGGCATGGACAGGATTTGTAACATCATCCTGGACCTGGGGAAGGATCTTCTACTGGGCTTCAGGTCTCCAGTGGTGTCATCAATCCCAGTGTGGGCTTGGGTCTGGACCAAGCCCATTGGACCTTCTCTGTCGTGGGATGGGAACAGGCGTGATATCCTGCTGTGCTGTCTGTTTACTTATACAGCATGAGTTTAAAGCTAAGTTACCTTCTTCAGCAGGCTTTTATACTATAACTTTTTGCAAGAGAATTCTCACTCTTTCATCCCAGACGTCTCCCAGCTTGCCAGGCAGTTTGAAGTAATGAAGTGAAGTAAGAAGAGCAGTTTCTGATAAATGCAATTCCCTCCCCATGAGCCAACTTTGTTTTTTTCCAAACTCACATTTCATTAGGAAAAGAATTTTATTAATGCAACACATTTTGTTCTGGCATAGAGAGTGCTGGTGTCTTGTTTGTCAGCTAGCAAATGGAGTCGCAGAAGCCCTGCATTACTAGCAATACAAGAGAAAGGACATTGATTGATGTTCTGTGTTTACTTCCTGGAAGACATGTCTGTGTTTGAACTTGTAAGAGAAACGTCATTTTTTTCTTTTTTCTCCTTCTTTTTGTTTCAGTTAATGCATTAAAAAATACGTATATATGCTCCCATTTGTACACAAGAAATGTGAGCTGTGACTGAGACAGCACAGTGATGCTGCAAAGCCCTACTGACTTCTCAGCTGTCCCCTTCAGCTGGTGCTGCCTCACCAGTACTTCCTTATATCAATAGGATAATTAACCATCTGGGAAGCTTTTTATCTCCTCGGTGTGGAAGGGATAGCTGCGGTGCTGTCCACACCCCTCTGAACTGCACAAGACCATGCCTGGTCATGCTCTGAATATCTCGAAGGATGGAGACACCACCACTTCTCTGGGCAAACCTTTCCAGTGTTTGATCACCCTCTCAACTTTTTTTTTTAATTAAAAAATAGAATTTCCTGTATTTCAGTTTCTGTCCGTTGCTTCTCATCCTGTCACTGGATGGCATCTTCTCTCCTGCAGGCTAGAAAAGAAATCAAATTTTTCTAAGAAAGTAAAACGAAATCATACTTTAAAACATTTCATCCTCAAACCTTAACTAAATATAATCTTTAACTTCATCTCTGCATTTTATTTCCTAACTTAGAGGATGCACAGTGAAATGGAGTCACTGAGGTCCTGGGTCTGAGCTTTCAAACCTGTGCACCCAGAACAGGCCTCCAACATCTAAATATTGAGCAGCAAGCAACCAAGAGAAAGGAGGCTGAAGCTTGGTCTCCTTGTGAACTCATTCTTCTCATAACTATCCTGTCTGGTTGGATACACGTAGCACAATCCCAGCGAATTTCCCCATCATGAGAGCAAACAGAACCTCATGTTTTTAATGAATGTATGCTAAGAAATATATGCCTGCTAGGTCCTACTGTAGCGTTAAGAAAGATAGTGTGGCCTATTTCTCTCCATTGCACCCTTCAAGGGCAATGCGGTATCTAACCTTTTGTTACAATTCAGCGACTATGCAATGCTCCAAAGTAAAATTTTCCAAAGGGAGAATCCAGAAAATGTTTTGTTTGCGTAGATGAAAATAATTATTTTCATTTTAGCTTTCTAACTTGTATTTCTATAATATAATATATTTAATATATAAAAATTTTAGAGAAAATATAACAAAACCAAAAAATTCAAAACAAAAGCCATTTTCAGAAAGAAAGCTCTAAACATTCTGTTCTGAAATAGTCAAAACAGAATATTTTGACATTGTCAGAATTTTTCCCTCAGGTTCTCTTCCAAAACAAAATTCCAGAGCAAAAAAAAGGTTTTGTTAAGCATTTCCATTTAATTTCCATTTCAGCTCTGCAGAATCCAAAAGAATGTTTTTTTTTTTGTAGAAACTTTTATGGTCAGCTTTTCTACAGATAAATATGCACTACGCACAGAAGATGTCCATGTGTTTCGATATGATAGATGGTTTTATGTTTTTGCACATAAATAAACATATAGCAATTAGATTAGAAACTTTGCTATAGTCAGTCTGTAATTAATTGATAATGAACATTTTAAAAAGAAAATTGGCTAGCGTGGAAGCAGGACAGTAATTCTGTGGACAATCAGCTTTAATATTAATAAGTACAATTATTTCTCCATTTCCAAAGCCTGGATATCTCAGTTACCCTGTTATTATTCTTCTTAACTGATGAAGTCTGCAGAACAGCTTCAGCTTTACACCTGATTTAACAAAAAATATTTAAGCAATAGTCCTGCATTTCAGCATGAATTTATACATGTGTGCATATATATATATTTCCCAGGGGGGAGTGTTCCTTGAGATATAGAGAAGAATTTAGCTCCCACTGAAGATATCTCTTAAAGGACTTGCAAGATCTGCAAAACTGTTCCAGGAATGAGTCCACAAGCTGTCTCCTGCTATTGCACACATCAGGACTGAAAATGGAGCTTTGCCAGAGGCAGGCTCACAATATTGCAAGAAATTCCACCCAAGAGTGGCAGGCTATAAGAAAAACAATCTTGATGTATTTTCCTCTATTTGTGGTTTCTTTTGTCCACAGAGTGTTTTTTGCCTGTCAGTGACGTCAAAGCAACATTTTCTTGCAGAATGACAAGTGGAAAATAACCCTGAGAATATATTGGATTTCCTAACTAGCAATTAACTAACTTGAGCCTAATGGAATGTAATATATATTCTACAGAGGCTACCAAAGAGTAGTAAAACAACAGTAATATTTGCTTTTGTTTGGAGTGCAAAGACACTTTGATACCTCAGAAATAAGTTCTTTGCACTGCCCTGCCTTCGGGGCGCCCGAGCCCCCAGCGCAGACCCCGTGCGGGCCAGCGACCGGCGGCTGCGGGTGCTCCCGGGCTGAGCTACCGAAACGGCGGCAGGGACCCCGAGCGGGTTTGGCTCGTGCCCATCAGCGCCCGGGCCAACAGCAAGAGCCAGGGGCTTTGGAAAAGCGCTTTTTTTCCATATTTAAGTATGCAGTTACTCTAGTCCCCAGGATTCAGTAACTAATTCAGATTGCTCTTTATTCTCCTCCTAGGGTGCCGTATTTCTGTAGACTGGACATGCTCTCCGGTACAGCACTTTATTGCACACTGCCTTTTACGATTGTCTGAAGGAAAAAGTCATCTGGTTTTCGCAGAACTCGCTGTGTCTTTAAGACTGCCTCGCAGAAAGAAAAATACAAATTTAGGCATATGCTCCATTGTGTAATATCGGAAGGAGCAGGTTTCACTGAGATTGTCTAGGACAAACTCAAACAACAATGGACATTTTTCCTTCCTCTATAAAATAGTTTTTTGATGACTTTATGCTGGGAGGTCCCTTGCAGGAATGGATAAGAACAGAGTCTCAAACCCGAATTCTAGAAGTTATATCAAGTTTTCTTTTGTGTGTGTGTGTTTTTTAATCTTCTGCTGCTGAGAAAATTCTGCCTTATATAATATTCATGAGTTTGAAAGCGTAAGCACATTACCTCACTGCTGATAAAGCTCACACAAACCAGACCCTTGGCACGGCCTCTGTCCAGCCCCGTGCACAAGGAGTGAGCATAGAAACCCACTAGGGAGGTCAATGCCTTTAAAATGTTATTAATTGCTGAGTAATCTAAAATGCCAGCAATGCGTTGCTTCAGTCACTTTGCTTGCTTCGAATCAGAGGCTGACCACCACCGAAGCTCTTTCAGCTCTTGCTGTCTTTGACAACGTGTTTGAGGGATCGATCCCCGCTCTTCAGTACGACTTCTGCCTTGCTTAGCGTGGCTGCTGGTCATGGGAGGTCCACACATGTGTGTGAGGTGGACCTCGGAGGCAAGCGGGAGGAAGGGCCGTGCTGCAGATCGCAGCCCTCGCTGCAGCTCTGAGATCCAGATCCCTGGAGTGGCCTTGGTGGCCCCAACGTCCCTTCCGCTGTTACTGTGATATGAACTGTTTCTTCTTCATCCTTATTCTTCAGGTGGCCCCACAATTGCTATGGAGAAAATTAAACTTCAATTTTTGTACATCTTCCCAGAATTAGTGAAAATGTCCTTCCACCTAGAAGTATCCAGCAAAGTGAGACTTTGTCACATTTGCTCTGGGCTGCTCAAAACAGACCTTTAGTTTCTTGGAAAAGATTTAGTTTTCCAATGAGAAGTTTTTCATGACTTTAGTGAAGTACCAATGTGTTTTAATAAAATTCAATAAAGTGTATATATGTCAGGGGAGATTTAAGGCTGATAGTTGTGTTGTGCTTTGGAGATTCAATTATGCTTGGGTCAAAAAGACATGAATGTTACTTAGCACATGAGTGAGAAGAGAACATTCAAAAAAATCAGCTTGATTCAGCCAAAGTGGAAATCAGGTGAAGGAGTAAGACCATATTTTCGCCACAGGAGAGACTATCCATGTGTTCTGCCCTGCAGAGGGTGCTTCCTGTCTAAAAGACAGCAGTGTTTGGAGAGCTATGAAACAAGTATTTTCTTGCTTTTACATCAGCAAAAGCAGATGTTCAACTTGTCAAAAGCAGTGGAGTTGACATTAAGTGTGTTGAGGAGCTGGCTGTCCAAATCAGTGGGGTTTCTTCTGATTTAGAGTTTGTAACTGGAATAACACGGTCCAAGTTGCTACACCTGGGCAGGAATTTTACTTTGCTGTTTTTTCCCTGTGCTTTCCAGAAGAGCGGGTTGCACTTGTGAACTCCTTCCTAGGCCCTGCTCAAAACAGTGATGAAATGGGATTGGAACAGCGAGCAGCCCTTGAGCTGACTCCGACCTCTCTGAGTGAGTTTAAGCCCAGGGGAATATTTTATTTTGCATTGCTCTGGTCAGTTCTCACTTCCTAAGTCTGACTTTGATCATGGGAACTTGGTCAAAATCCCTGGGCTTTGTGGCAAATCCGTGCCCTAGGTCAGGTTTTCTGAGAAGTGTCCTTGAGTTCAGCCAGCGTGCCCAGGAATCTCATCCCAGCTTTGCATTTGTAACAAGACCTGAAAACGGGAAAGCAGCTCGCACAGCTCTGCTTAGCGCCCTTCCTCCAGCCGCAGCTGCCACAGAGCAGCCAGGGAGGTGAGGCCAGCTGAACCCAAAATGAAGGAAACCAAGTTTTACAGCTTATTGAGAAGGTCATGTATTTAATGGAAAGATTTGTCTATAGAATTGTGTGTTATGTTTTATACATCAAGTGCAAAATTTTGCTTTCAAAGGTCCAGCATGAGTTTCAGTTTGAGTACTGTGCATTGAAAAAAAAAATAAAATAACTTCCCCTTTTCCCCCAACATTTAAGAAGTTATTAGCCTCAGGGCAGGGAAATGAGTGGAGAAGGGACATTACTAAACCGTGTCTTCTGTCTGCCAGTGGCTGATACTTGCTGGAAGAGTGCAGGAGGCAAGCACGCTCTGCTTTCCTGCCATATCCTTGCTTTGGATAGCTGCAAATCAAAAGTGATTTGGGCTGCAGAAATCAGAATTTAGTAAAACTCAGCTTGCATCCAAGTCTGGTCCAAATAAATTCACAGACCCCCCTCACAATTTACTGTGTTACATCTACCTTGCTTGCTTGGTCACCTCTGGTGTCCGAAGGGGGCCCCTGTTGTAGAGCTGACGCTGAGGCTGGACTCCGGGACCTCACTCCGTGCGTTGAAGGTGCATGTCAGTGCGTGCCTCTGGGAGCTTCACAAACGCTTGCGTTAGGAGCTCTGTCCCAGCTAGGAAAAAGGGGAGAGGTTGCCTGCCTCTGAGGGTATGGGAAACTGAGGCGCACACGTTCATGGTGACGGCACACAAAGTCAGTGCCACGTTGTCTGTTCTCTGTACTCATCAGGAGAACTAGTGAAGCCCTTTTTCTAAAGGGTCTCTTGGAGGGAGAAATCTTTGACAGCCAAGTGATTAAAACAGGGGTCAGAACCATGTCAGCTTGCCTGGTTATCCTCAATTTTCAGGCAGTCTGGAGATGGAAACATTTCATACTACGTAAAACAATATTGGTGAGCGTGGCATGTAGCCTCTGTGTAGAGCTGCATCTGGAAAAGGGAGGTCTCCTCTCTTCAAGTGTTGAGTGACATCTTACAACCTGCTTCTTTCCAATCAACCTGGAAAATGTACACTCAGATTTCAAGAGAGAGGAAATATAAAGTATTTTCTCATCAAACTTGGCATTATCTATTTAGCAGGCGGGCCTCTCTCCCACCATACAGTATTTTTCCATTGTGTTTTATCAAACTTTATTTTCAACTCTGCTTCCCCATTCTAATAATAACGACGTGGCGTTCAAAGTGTGGCTTTGCAAGTGATTCATTTCCTCAATACTGCTGATTGGAATTTTATACTACTTCAAAGGTATGCAGTAATTTGGCTTTTTAACACATTAGAGATAACATTTCTTTTGCATTCGGATGAACTCATTATGGGCTGTAGGACCGGCACTTGATTATTCGCAGACACACAGCACTACTGTTCTGATTAGAGTAAAGAAATGAGAAAAAGTAATAGAGTGGGTAAGAACTCATTAAATGTAGAGGTAGAACAATAGGTTCTTCCAGCCTTTAACTCCTTAGATTCATCTGGATCTTTCAATCACAGCATCCTCCAGCCACTTGAGACTAAAACATTGAACAGAATTCAGAAAGAAAAGCTAAGCAGTTACTTCACTTTGCTAAAAACTTAATGGAATTCATAAAGTCAGAGCAAGATAAAGATGCAAGACACAAATTGGGGTTACTGAGATTTTGAGGTAAGAAATGAAGAGAACTAAGGTGCTTACATTTTAGCACTCAGACGTAGATTTAGCTCTCTGCCTTGTATTTAGCTGATACATGTTCTTTCAACGTACCTTGGATTGCTTTACATGCTTGACAGGCAGTGTTTCTTTCTGTTGGCTGTATATAGCACTGCAAATGCAAAAAGGCTGCCTGCGATAGCCAGCTCCTTCTCTTCTGAGGTTTACGTTATCATCTTTGTCTCATTATTCCTGGATGACTGCCCATCATTTCTTATACAGATCTTTTTTCAAAAGATGAAAGGAGAAGGGTGTGGGAAGGGAAGGGAAAGAAACTTTGACTTGTCTTAGAAAAAGGAGCAAATAATTCATTCAGCTGCATGGGTTTCATTATTTATGCACAAGGTTCGAGATACCAGCATGTGAGTCAGCTGTGAACTTACAGAAACGAAAATAAAGACGTCTCTGCTGTCATGGGAGAAAAGCTCTCACTACGTCATTCCTCTCCCCCTAATTCTGAAGTGGCCTGTGAGGGAGTAGGAAGGATGCCCAGAAGTATAGCATCAGATTAGCAGAATAAACACTGCAGAGACATGAGCTGTGCCACTTGCTGGGATCTATGCATTGCGGTGCCCGCAAGCCGAGCCGAGGACCGGTGCCCACTGAGCTGAGGGCCATGCATTGCGGGACGCCGTCCCGGCCCCGGCGCAGAGCTCCGCGGAGCCGGATGCAACAAGTAAACAGCAGGGCAGAGGGAGCGGAAGGGCTTTGCGCGGGAATGACTCAGAGCCGAGGAAGTCCGTCTGTCTGGGGTCATTCAGCCTCTGAGTCCGCAGCTCGTCCTCCCCCAGCATGAGCTTCTGCGTAATGTAGACACGACTTTGTCTTTCGAGAGCTCATCACAGGTGTAGCTGTCCGAGTCTCTCTCCTGCTAAGCATAATAACAACCATTAACAATTAACATTTGCCACGGCACAGCATTTCGGATACCCTGAATTCTCATAGCCAGCTAGTCTTGAGTTCCCGCGTGCTCACTGTGATGTACAAATGTCACTGATACTGTTTCTGCGTGTCCCTGCGGCCGCTGCTCAGGCTCTTCTGCACCTCAGCCATCAGTGCTGCTTTCAACAGCTAAGCTGAGATGTCTTCAGCACAAGACATCTCACATGCACCTGCACAGAAGAGGCCAGCACTCCTTATCCGTATCCCCTACACTCTTACACCCTGTATGTGCTTCTCCTTGGCGCACAAGCAGTTTGGTAGCTCTCAGCTCAGCGAAGATGGATGCTGAGGCTGAAGATCCGCACAACACAGCAGAGAGCTCCGAACCTCAGTTCACTAGAGGACTGCTGTAGAGTTGTCTCTTCTACAGAGAATGACATTCACACTTGAATGTGGGCTTAAGAAACCATCACATTCCCCTTAAAGACTAGGCAGAGATTTTGAAGGTGGCATGCTTGAAGGTGGAAGGCTGAATTTGACCTTGGAGGGACATTCATCCCAAGGGAAGAGGCACTGCGGAGTTGTCCGAACCCCCTGTCAAAAGCCTGAGCTGCAGGTTGCATATGCAGACCAGTGAAGTTTCCCTTTTTCTCTTGCAGGTGAATTCCTAAGCCATCTGCAGAAAATTTTCCCTCCGTGGCTGGGAACACATGGCCCGAGGGCTGGTGGGTGGTTATTTTAACTCCCCTGTTCTCTCCTCCAGGCTGCACAAAGCCCTTGATTGAGAGGTCAGCTCTGGACTTTGCAAAAAAAGGGAGCTTGGGGGTTTTGTGTGTGCGTGTGCGTGTGTATGTGTGCACATGTGTGTGTATGTGTGTGTGTTTTTCTTTTCTTTCCATCATACTAATGAAATTTGCAGACATGGAGAGGAAACTGAGAGTTATTTATAGGAGTGAGAGGAATGTGAAGCCTAATTGTGCTTAGTCTATTGCTCAGTATGTAATCTGTTTGCTATTAAACTTTACAGTCTTGCAGCAATATACATAGGTCCTATTGCTTTTTTTTTAATTTTAAGGGGAACACATATGTTTGACGAAGAAAAAAAAATTTTGAGTAAGGTGCTTGCAAGCTTTAAGAGCAAGTGACACAAGGCAGCATTTTAAAGGAGGCAGGGCTGTGTTGGGGGTTAATTAGGTTGGGCAAATTTTTAGCCTATCCTTTGAGACTTTTTTAAAAATTCTCTTTTTATGTGTGGAAGGTTTCTATGTCTCTATTCAGCAGCTACTGAGGTTGCCTGGAGCTGCCAGCTGTTCCTGCAGGAGGAAGCAGAGCATGGGATGAAGGTTTGAGATGGTTTTACCTGTGCTTTTTGGTAGCGTGCTCCACCTTTCAGTTCCCAGGAAATACAGCCTGGCTGTTTTTACCGTTGCTTTCAGTGCAAGGCTGTACGGCAGCTTGTGGAAGAGGTAGTCCCGGGGCTCCTGCCTGCAGCAGACGCATCTGGTGGCAGCAAGGGCACGAGCCTCAGGCCCTGCTCCAACCTCGCCAGGGCCCACGGAAAGGTCCCGTGCCCTGATGCAGGGACACATCCGGGCCCCGGGACCGCCGTTCCCAGGCATGCTACAGGGAGCAGAGGCAAGGGCGAGGGGCAAAGCCGGTGCGCCAAAGCAAAGTCGCTAGCAGAGGGCTCGCGTGGTAACCTGAAAGATGTGAGCTTGCTGAGCTAAGCGGCATTCTTCATGGAAAAAGGAAAAAAGTCAAGCCTGCAACCTGATACAATTGCTAATATCTCCCAGACAGCAGTCGAGCACTGAAAAGGCTCTGGAGTTAGCTGCTTTCTGCTGCTTATCGCTGTCTGCTCTTTGCGGCAAAGTCTATTCCTGCTACTTTGTAAAGGACTTAAAGGATCCTCTCACCTCTCCTGGGTCTAAGCTTTTCAAACAAATATTTTTCCCGAGATATTTTGCAAAATGCAATAGTGACTCACTCACTTCTGTCACTGCTCTTTACTAGGATAACAACACCGAGGAGAAAAACAAACGCTATTTACTCCCAGTGTCCAAAATTGGCTCCACCACTGCCTGCAGAATTTAGAGAGCCAGAAATAGTGGCGGTATTATGGCACACATGGCAGAGACAGCCCTGCCTTTAGCAGCAGACGAAGAAGCGGTGGCAAAACAGAAGCTCCTCCTGCAACGCTGCTGCCAGATGCAGATCCCTCGGATCCAACCCGAGGGATGGCATCACCACCTCTCTGACCGGCTTTAGAGCTGCACAGACAACATTGCTGCTGGAGGCCCCATGCGCAGCTGCAGCGTGGGCAGCATCCTGGGGGCAGGGGCTTGGTGCCAGTGGCTGGCCCACCATGGGCCCCTGTGTCTCCACGAGAAAGCCCATAACTGCCTGCCTGGGAAGGACGTGGTCACTCTAGCAAACCAGTCGGCCCATTGCCAAAGGGGTTAGGCTGAGCAAAGAGATGCCTACTGTGCAGCTCTACAGGAATTATTGAGCATTTACCCCACTCGCTTGCAGTTCCCTTCCAGATCCTGCTCCTAACTCTCAAACAAATTGGCTTTGCACTGCAGACGGTATCACAGAACCTCCTAAGAGCAGTGGGAGAATGAAGAGCTGTGCTGTTTCTGCCAGGCCACCCGGGAATCCATGATTCAGCATGTGACGTTTGGTATATCTGTAGGGCAAAAAAAGAGAAAATGCCAGGCAAGTTATCGGCAGCAAGGCACTTAAGCCCTACTTCATTGCAAATAGGATGTGAGATGCCAGTTGGCTGGTGGCCAGTCATTTGGCCACTGACCAACTGGCTGACATTCACTTCTTCCATACTTTACTTCTGGACCTGGTGAGAGGGGTGTTTTACAGCAGCAGTTAGTTTATTCCTGGGGTAAACAGTAGAAATTGGAGGGTAATTGCAGCAAGAAGTTTGCTTCCTGTTCCAGTGTGAATAACCCACTGGCAGCCAACTGGACGTTAGCCCTCCAATCTGTATGGCCAGTTGGCAGCGGCTCAGCATTTGTCCCTCGTAGGTTTTGCAAATGTGTGTTGGAAAGTGTGGAAACGGGGATACCATCAGTCAATCAATCACCTGAGCTAGCCAGCACTGTCAGAAGCTTTTGCTGGCGTCCAGGTGAGCCAGGGCAGAGCTGTGTGTGCCACTGAGCTTGGTGCAGGTGGGGCGATGCAGGAGGGTGATGCTGGGAGTCACCCGATGAAGCAACCAGACTGTTTTCACCTCTTTCCTTGCTGAATAATGGCCATTTTTCCTACTCAAAATCCTTCTGTCGGATCTCTCGCACATACTATTTGGAAATATGACACTCAGTGCTGCTCTCTTAGTCCTGTTCTTTCCTCTGATGCACTCTTGGGACTGTTCTCCCAGTGGCATCTCAGGCCTCCTTCACCTCACGTTACACTTTTGCAGTGGGACCTGTATGTTAGTGCAGACCTTTGGCTGGGAGGAGGCTGCTCATTGGTCTCAGCATCCCAGCATGTTGTCGGAATAATTCTCTTGTTATTATTCAGCTAGCTGCAACCTACTCTGTTCAACGTTGTCAACACACAACCACGCAGGACATGCATACCACTGTTGACCTTTCTTCACAAGTCAAGCCTGTGACATCCTATCTTTTTGTTTGCTGACAAAGAGGACGATAACTAGAAAAGAAAAACAGTATCGCCCTTAACATGCTGCCAGAATGGAGCGTAATGTACTTAGATGATCTCCCATATATGAGCAATCAAGAAATCTACCCCCCCTTACACTATATGTCTTATTATCTCACAGGGTTTTCATATTTCCATTGAGGAAATGGATCCTAAGATCAATTTTCTGTTCTTCTTCCAAGTTACAAGGTCTCCTTTGTTATTTCACTGTCTTCACTGATATTTCAGGCTTCTCTCCATTTTGTATCTTTACTTGCTCAGACTTCCTAAAGGCTGATGTCTTCAGGCCAAGCTATACTGCACTATTTTCCAACTGGGAGGTAATGAAGGTGTACAATCCAAAAAGAAGGACTAGCATTTCATCCTCCTCATTCTTGGATTCAAGTAGTAGGTGGTTCAGAACTGGAGCGCCAGACCACGCTCTCCATTTAGGTGGTGAAAACCCCTCAAATCCATTCAGTGATTTATCTGGAGTAATAGAGAAAAAAGATCAGCTCAGAAAGTCCAAGGACAGCTTATTTGAGTTGCTAATATTACTTGGGAAATATTTATACACATTCGGACATTTTCCATTTTCACTTCGAAAATACAACTTGCCTTCTCTGTTATAAAAAATAGACTTGTAGCTCTTAGAGCCTTGCATGATATTCTTTCAACGATTTGTAATAAAGGATTTATAAAATATATGCTGGCAGCTCCTCTTTATGGGTTCTTCTCTTTGAGACTGTCTAGGTTGTTCACAGGACATTTTCTACTCTTTCAGTGCAAGTCAACAGTAAAGCTCTCCTTCAGCATACTGCTCTTCCATTTCTACTTTAGAGAAGTACGCAGCACTGTGGTAATTTTGTTTCAAAGGAGATCCTCTTCACTTATCTCTACTTACTTCCTTCTATCCCCACCACTGCATTTCATGCCTACACCAGTTGCATTTCAGCCTAAACTCCATAACATTTGCAATTTGATGAGTAGAGGTCCAATCTTACAAAGATCTGCTGCATCCATGAACACTAACTTCTGCCAGATGGCCATGGGTTTTCTGGGCAGTGATTGATGAGATGTAGATGTCTGTTCCATGACAGCTTCACTTGTGGAGATTTTGCGGCAGCTGTGTTGGGAAAAGAGACTGAGGGGCAGAGGTAGCAGGGGAAAAAAGAGTGGGGCAGGTGAGATTATGGTCATATCTCCATTGCACGCCGAGGACTTCTCTTGAGACCTGGCTTTTGGGCCAAATCAAGGGAAATCCCAAAGCTGCGGCTTGAGCTTGGGCAGGTCATGACAGCAAAGTCTGCCTCCGTGCCTGCTGAGGGAGCAAGAGGACACAGCGGATTTTGTGTTCGTACTTGCCCAAAGCAGCACGGACACAGCCGCAGCAGCAACTGCCTCTCGTGAAAAAGCAGCCGCCAACAGCCACCAAGCCCTGCCCATGATGCCCGGTGGAAGAGAGAGGAGATGACAGATTTTCTGGTGCCAGATCTGGCTCCTGCATCCTGGAATACAAGAGAAGGACTTGCCAGAGCGTGTGGAGGCCATGTTAGGAGCTCTCTATTTTTAAGCTGTATTGTAAATCAAGACTAAAGCAAGAGCAGACAGGGGTCTGATACATTAGAGTTCTCCAGCATGTAATCTCCTTCTGTGGAGCACCAAAAACAGAGTAAGAGGTTGCACTTGAATAGACAATCAGTGCATAATAATACTTTTATCAATCAGCTATGTTATAAAATGATCCATGGTCAAGTACAGTATATTCAAGCAGAGCTTGGAATAAATCACAAAACAAGTCCTTTGGCTGAAGCATCCTTGAACTCAAGATAAAGAAATTTCTATCCCTTGGATATGTTCTGTCAACTGATGTAGCTTTGTGAAATTTATTGTTTTTGCAGAAATCATGACAATATATTTCAGAGTAGCCCAGAGTTTTCTGGCTGCCTGGATTTTTTTAGTTTAACTTCATTAGTACCCTTCCCCCTAAAAAGAAAAATAATCAAGACCTTGATTTACCTCTGAGTTCAGAACAATTTATAACAAACAAGCAAACAAGTAAACAGCCTCTGCCTGGAAAAAAAAATCTGGCAAAGAAAACAGTAAAAGAGGAAAAAAACATTTCTCTTACAGATATTAACCTTTCCTCTGTGAGGTGCATTCGTCCTTCAGAAAGGAGCAGCTGTGTAAATCGTTAGGAGGCTGCTAAGGATTAAGGCTAGCCAAAATACGTTCTTTTACTGTCTTAAATTTCCTCAATGTAAAATAAATGTAAGTTAAGCTGTTCTTACTGCGGATGTTGCCACTGCTTACACAGAACCCAATTTCGATATGGATGGATCACATTCCTTCTTAAACTGATTTGATACTAGCATGTGACCTGAGAGTGTTACCACATGGTGTGGCACATTTTTAAGGAATCTGAGGCAGAAGAAAGAGCTTGGAGTCCACGTAGCTTGACTCATAGCCAGGGCAGACTGGTTCCTGGTACACTTCCATGTCATTGACACTCATGTGTGGTACAAGTGATGGGACCAGAGGAGCCTGCTTCCTAGGCAAACTGCAGTCAAGGTAAGTATAATCCCCCATCATTATTGCTCTGTGTATTTTTGGAGATAGCAAGAAAAAAGCCCCCTGAATTTTAGCATCTTTGGGTAAGGGATAAGGTTTCGGTTCTGTATTGCACAGTCCCATGTACGAAGTGTTCCTGACTCACGTGCTGATCCCTTTGGCTGCAATAAACAGTAATAAGCAATGATAATACCATCTTTTATCACCTGAGAAATTTGTTTCCTTCCTCCAATACTAAACATCTATTTTTTTCGAAAAGGCAAAACCCCAGTCCTAGTATTCCCTGGTGCTGCTCTTTTTCCTCCTGTCAGTGTTGGAGACGAACAGTATTTCGCAAGATCAGCCCAAGAGGCCAGCAACAAGGTCAGAAATGGAGGTGATTTGATTATGTTCTAATGATGCTCCAGCTTATGGCATAGAGTTGCCTGATTTTCTTCTCTTGGCTTCCTTAACAGTTTATTTATTCTGAAACATTTATTTCTTGCCTCCAAACCACTTCCTTTGTCATTCTATGGTACCCTCTGTGATCCTTCCATTTATGCAGATTTCTTGGACATTCAGGGCTGTTTTGGTCCTTGGTGGTGTTTTGCTATCCTTGGTGGATACAGATGTACCCTTCTCGTTATCATCAGCCATATGCTAGGAGGATGCTCTCGGCTTTGATTCTGTAATTGTCAGGTAATAGATCTTAATTTGAAAGTTCACCCCTATAAAGAGCTCCTCTACATATCCCTTGAGCCCTGAAAATGGTTCCTGAGGATGTGTGTGGATTTTAAATGGTTGTGCTGCACTGAAAGGAATTCCACTTGAGGCAACAAGGGTAGAAGGAGCCGCTGCGAGCATGGAAGTTGCAAACTCTGTACTTGGCCTTCCAGAGGGCCTAAGAATGAGGTGGTGGGATGCAGACCATGCAATGCTTCAATGTCCTGCACAGACTCAGCTACGAGCAAGCAGGGACACCTCTACCACTGTATTCATCCAGAATTTGATCCACTGACCCAAAGAAAGGCTGCTATTGCAGAGCAGCTCTAGGTTAAAAATACCAACAGAGAAGCAAAAAAGATTGAATGGTTGCAAGCAGTAACCTTTCTCCCCTCAGCTTTGAGTAACTGCTGTTGCCTCCACACACTACTCTGACCTCCTCATTCCTTCTAATTCTCTACCTAAAGGACAAGAGGAACCGCTGCCAGCACAACCAAAAGTCTGGCTTAAATAGTGCTAGTTGAGCAGCAAAAGCAAATTCCATTCTTGGAGCACATGCTGTTTTGCAATCTCATTTTTTTGGACCTTGCTTACAGAAGAAAGCATGGCAGTGAATCAGCAAGTTAAGAAAGTTAACAGTTACTTACAACTGCAGCAGATAATTACAGGATCATCCCTACCTTTCTGAAATAACATTTTAAATTAGGTTTCAGCTGTGCATGTTAAAAACAGAACAAGTCTAGAAGTCAGAAATTCAGACTGTGTCAGTTTGGGCAATCTGCTTTGTATCATGTGCTGAATTGGCTTGGTTAAAGGGAACAGATGGCAAGAGGCTTTTGTTATATATATATGTATATGTATAGATGTGTGTATATTATACACACACATACATGCATATATGTATATTTTTTTATATATTTATATACATGTATTTTTTTTTGGTAATCAATTGTAAATCAAATTCTTTCAGGTGTCTACTGCTGCTAATCTCTCTATTGCCAGGTCAGCGTGTTTGTACAATTATTTTAAGTTTTGTCTGGACTTGTGTATTATGCCAAATGACGTAATTGTGCTGCTGAAAGAAGGGGCCAGGTGACAGTTCTTCACAAGTACGTATGTGCAAGCTTTGAACTTTTAGTTGCAGAGTTTTCTAACACTCTTGCCTTTAAATAGGCTTTAGGAATTATTCACTCCATAGTCGTTCTCTCAGCTAAGGCATTCTGACAGCAGCATGTGTAGCTGTTTTATTGTAGATAATGATAATAAAATATTTATAATGTAACGTTCTTGTTTTCTTCCTGCAAGCGAGATATGGGCATCTCAGCCAGTTTCTTCCCAGCCAGCATCTGCTTTACAGCGCAGCTCCTGCAAAGGCGACATGCTCGTCGGTTTGGGTGTCTGTGCCTGAATTCAGCCGCCAGACCCAGCGGTGTGTCGGTGCCACGGCGGGCCAGGGCACAAGCACCAGCTCGTTCTCTTTGATTTCCCTGGCCTGCTAAGTCCGCTGATGTCAGTGGGACTACAAAAAGTGTGTAAATCAAGTATGAATTGGAATAAATATAAGATTGGGATGTTCATTTGCTTTCTGCACACATCACATCCTTTTTGTTACTCTAGGGGCTTATGGGATTGTGTGGTCTTGCTATGCCACTTTTACTCAAAAAGGCAGAAGTCACACCTTCGTTAAGGAGGTGCCTCCTAAACCATAATCAACAAGTTTACTTTTCTTGAGTTAGAAACCATGAATCATACTGTAAAATCAGATCAAAATCAAGTTTAGTTTCTCATGGTATTTCTGAGGAATTTCAGATATTTCAATTCGGAAAAGAGTCATTTCTTTAACCTTCCCAAGGTTAGTTTGTTCAGCATTAATTTTTGGTTGCATAATGAAGGTTACTCAAAGGTAAGGAATGTAAAGCTCTAACAGAGGAGTCAAAAAAAGGGGAAAAAGTGAGCTGAGAACACGATTAAGAGACCAAAGATAGGTAGAGAAACATGAAACTATGACAGCTAGGCAGAAAGTTCATAAAAGCTTATGACTGTCTTCCTAAATATTATGCAAAGATATTTCAAAACACTGGTTGTAGAAACCTTCTCTGGCCAGTTATGTGTGTTGTAAACAAAACAATAGAGAAAGCATATGGACACAGGTTTCAAAAGTTTTCTCTACAACGTGGCAGTCTTGCAACAGCACAATATCCAAGGTATGCCTCAAGGTCTGTGTTAAGACTTCAATAAACCTGTAAGATTACTATGAGTAAAACAGTGCTCATTGCTACTAGATTTTACTCACCAAGTGCCAGAATGTGAATCATTCCAAAGCACTTTACAAATCACGGGTCATATGCTGTACCCATTTTGGGGAAAGTGTGCGTAAAATCTGGTAGCATATTACCATTTTTTTTATACCTGCTGCTACTGAAAGTTTGTACCCTCCAGGACAGCTGGGTCTAGGAGGACTTGTTGCATGATTAATGGTCTGCAGCAGTATGTCCCCAACCTGCCTTCTGTTTGTCCTGCTGCCACAGTCTCAGCTGGCTAACTTCGAGGAAGTCATTTTCACTCTCTCGGCCAACTGGCTCATCGTGTCGATAAAAATGCAAATGATAATCCTTGCTCAGTCTTGTATTTTTTGCATTCAGATTTTGCCGCCTTTGGGGCAGGAACTGTCCCTTACTTTACGTACATGCAGTGCCCAGCATAGAGGCACCCTGTCCATATTTCAGTCTTCCTGGGACAGTTAACTCACTAATGCTGAACTGGTGGCACCACTGTAAGATCAGACACAGAGAGATAAAACATAGCTTGAGGAAAGCAGGACGATTTGTTTTGAATAAGCTCTGAGAACTGCGTGTTCTGTCTTTGAACTGATGAGTAGTTTTGTTCCTTTCTTTCTCTTGAGAGTTGTACCATAGTGGGCATTAGTGGGCATAATGAACCAATAACATGATGGAATTTTAAGTTGCGCATTTTCCATCTCCTCCAGCTTTGGAGTATTCTCATTATACAGTGAAGGCAGAAGTATTCAGTTCTTCTCTGCCTAGTATCTGCCTATTCACATTGGATAGCAATGAGCTTTACTTATACAGCCTCATGTACGCTCTTGCTGACTTGGTGTAGGCTTGAGGCAATGAGAAGCCAGCTCGCAACCTGACTGACTGTACCATGGTGGATGGAGCATGAGCAAGGGGGGTCCAAGGCCAAGAACCATCCCAGGCTGCACTGAAACCCTCGTCCTTCAGCGTCCTTAGGGAGAACTTGGTGCACAAGACTAAACCACGGAGCTGCAGCCCATCCACAGTTGGCTTGTTGCCTAAGATTGTCATCCATTTTCTTCCATTGCCAGAAGGGGAATAACAGGAGCATCCAGAGAGTGATTCATCCACCTATCTCAGGATGGGCTGAATCACCCTCTGAAAGCAATATCTCCCTCCAGTGACTATAAGAATTGTAGGCAACTGGCTTAAAATAGATGCCTAAATTTAGATGAGTAAATTCAGGTGAAATGAAACCCATCCTATGGGATTTTCCATATCGGGTCAGTTAACTGTCCCTTTATTGCTTTCTTTGGAATATTCTTCTCATTATGACACATGTTCCGGCAAAATCTTGCCTACTCTCTGGGAAGAAGGTGGGAATTTTCTGAAGTGTAGTATTTGGTGGTGATTGTGTTAAATAAAGCCTTAGCCAATTGTGTTGAACCAGCAGTGCTGAGCAATAGCATTAGAAAGTGAAGTTATGACTACATGGGCAGGATCTTTGATGCAGAGGGTGAATAATATTTCGAAGTGAAAAGTATCATGCTATTTTCACCTCCTTCTTTTCAAAGGAGTAGTAGGGGAGAGAGAGAAGGTGCTCACTGAAAATCCTGAGTTAGATTTTTAATAATGTCGATTTTCCCCCTATGTTATCCCCCCCTTTTGCTTCACATAGTGAGAAACTTTTCAAGGTTGCCAATGGCACTAAAACAGTCAGTCCACTTTCAGAATTTCAGTCACCTCTTAAACACTTAGAGGCTGAATTGAGTGAAAACCCGTTTTCAGAAGAGTTTCCAAGGAAGTAGAAAGTTTCCACACCCTGAATCTTACACTCCAAGAAATGGAAACTGAATTGCTGCTGCCAACAGTCTGAACTGCGGTATCGCAGGCTGTTGAATGTTAAATTCTGTAATAAAAAATGCGAACATGCTTGGTGCTATATTAAACACACAAACATACTTCGAAAAGTTTAGCTGAATAATATATGACTTGCTATTTCTTTTTTGCTTGTATTTTCTAGGCATAATGCTTCTAGCTGCCTGATAACAAATAATTTTTTCTGGTGAATTCCCACAGCTTGTGTTTTCCAAAAGATCTAATTTTATGATCACTGTGACCCTTTCATAAAGCAGATGATAGGAAGGAATGTAACTAGCATCAAAGACACTTGGATGAGAAAATCTGTAGACCCAACTGTTCATGAATGACTAATCAGCAATTGTAGGTGCTGTACAACCTTCTAGTAATCTTACCTATTTATGGTTTAAAATGTAAAGAATAGACTTCACACTGTGCTACGAGGAAAAATAAAAGATAAACAAGACAAGGAATTGTAATCCTACCTGAAGATCATAATTATCTGGAGATGCCTAGTTAGAAGCATAAATGAAGCTTAAATCTGTGGCTGTTGTCGGGAGCTGAGCCCTTCCACCATTCAGCAGCGAGGGCAGGATCTGTGTGCAATTATTTTCATTCCCTGTGCAATTATTTTCATTCCTTCACCCAGTATCACACAACTAGTGTACCAGTAGCAAACCATATAGTAGGTAAACCTCACAATTTTTCAAGCTACTCAGGTCTGAACAGGTTGTCTTACAGATGAGCTCTCTTCAGCTGGCTTGCAGCTGGGACTGGACTGAGTAGCAAATGTTGGCATAAGGTATCTGAGCTGCTTGAAGTTCATGATGAAGGGGACACTGAAGAGCTTAGATGCTGAAGTCCTATCCAAGATGGATTCAGCTTTCTGACACTTTCATAAGACCTGACCATAGCAGAAGGAAGTTTCTGATAAACAAAATTTAGTTTTCTCTTTTCTAATTGGAGTAAGAAGATCTATTGTTTACAAAATTCTATTTAATGACTATTTTCCTGCAAGGGTAAATGTAGTAAAATAAAAGACAGTATTGCATTTTAAAATTCACTCCAATTCTGTGATTCAGCCAAATCTCACTGAAGACAATGGACAGTCTCCTCCTGAACTTGGAGGCCTTTGCGTGGGGCTCTCGTTGTTTGACCTGTCTTGGTGACACTACACCTATTTTGTAAAATATAACTGATGACCCATTCAATCACTAGCTCTAGCTGACAGGTATTTCCAAATCAGAGGAGGGTAAAAATAATAACAAAGCTATATATGGCTTGATCGTGGAGTTGCTTAGGAGTGCTAAACTGGAAAACTGGAAACTGGAAAAAGCATTTTTGGAATTCCTCTGTGCTAAATGGATATTTGCTGCCAATGTCAGGATTAGTCTTGTTATCATTTTGGTTACAGCACAGCAAAGCTGAATTATTTTAATTAAATTGTTGTTATGTAAAAGCTATTGCTTTGCATTGCCTTTCATATTATACAATAGAAAGCAGTTATTTTAAAAAGCAACCAACCAAAACAAAAATCCTTTCCAGAAAATCTTTCTTGTTTAAAGTATGATCAAGTACTAAAAGCTTTTGTAATGAGCAAATAAAGTTTGTGAACAAGATTTACTTCTCTACAAATTAACTTATTTTCCATTTGAGTCAAAAAAAAAAAAAGAAAAAAAAATCATCACCTTTTCCTGTTGATAAATTTCAGGATCAAAATGCCAAGTCATGGGCGGGTTAGGAAAATCTTGTTTGTAATCAAAGGCTTGGCCACCCTCCTACATTTTTTACATTTTAATTATACGCTATATTGGCATCCTGCTACAAAGACACTACTTTCTGGAAATTCCAACTATTTACATGACTAAGCCTTAATTAAACCAAGGATTCTTGCTTTTTCCTTTTTTCTTTCTCTCAGTAAAGAACTGTTGTTATCATTATTTGCTGCAGAGAACATTCCTTTGCTGCTGGTGGATGTTGGTAGCAAATGCAATCAAGGCTATTGTCCTCATGCAGCATTAAAGATACATGGTCAAATGAATCAGGATCTATATCTTTCAAGGAACTGTTAATTACTTCTGCCAAATCAAATGAACAGTTCCTATAAAGCTGATCTAGATGTTCAGGTTGTGTACTTTTCCTTGGGCTGGAAGTATGGGCTTTGGCATCTGCTTAGGAGAATTAATATGTACTAATCCTGTGGGTCTACACAGGGGTTTAATGCAGTTTAACTAATTCATTAGAAGAAGCTAGCTCACATTGCCTTTCACAAGTGTTCATGGGGAAGCAAAAGAAAACTGCATACAATTTAGTCCATGGGGTGTGTCAATAAAATTCATGGCTGTACTAACAGAGTGAAACCCATAGGCATGCTGCCCAAGGGCATCTGTGTAGCAACAGATGAAAGTGCAGAATGAAGCGTGCTGGAAACTCACTATTTTGCTCCACTGAAGATCCAACATCTCCTCGCCAGATGCCCCACAACTGGCTGCAGGACTGGTGGCCCTGGCCGACCATCGTGGGCAAATGGGCCAGGCAGAGCCGTGAGTGACCCTGGGCTCATTGTGTGCCCATGGCAAGGCCTTGGGCCACCCCACCTCGAGGTAAATTTTCCAATGGGCTGTGGGGACTGGGTTCCCCTTTAAAGTGTTCTCAAGGAGAAAAACATCCAGGATAATGTATTTGTAAGATGTTGTTTATTAGTTAATTTAAAGCATCTAAAACATTTTTTTATTGCGTCCACTCATGCTATAGGTAAATAGGCACTTTCATAGTTTTGTGTCTCCTGTGAACAAACTCTCAGATTAACAAATGTGATGCAGGTGAGCGAACACCTGAACTCCTTCCTAGGCCTTGCTTTTCCAGGCATTAAAAATGAAGATGACAACATACACCTATTTAATCGAGCTGTTGTGAGAATTACATGTCTGCAAAAGAAAAGCATTACATGTAACACTATCCTCTCCTCAGCATAAGACAAACTCTAAATCTGGTAATTATACCTACATCTCCCTTTTTCTAGAAATTTCAATGGGTTCAAGATGCCTCACTCCTTCTTACAGTTTCTTGCATTAAGAAACTCAAATGAAAGGTACCGTTGAATTGGAAAATATTATCATTACAGTAATAGTCACAAGGAATTGGATTTGTACAAAACTATAAAGCAAAAACACTGAGATGAATCATTATGCATCACATGGAGAAAGACGTAATGTTGTTAATATGGGAGAACAGATGTGGCTATGTATTTTAAGTATCTCTTCTTTTCTCTCATGAAAAAGTTGTTTTTTTCTGAAAAAAAAGAAAAAAAGAAAAAAAGCAACCTGATCTTGATTACTGATACTATTGAGAAAGTTCATTGGGAAATGAAAGCAGTCATTGCTGTTGCCATTAATCTCATTTTATGTTAGTTTGGCTTTTACTGCAGAAAGTAAAAACTCTTGGGTTTTCTTTCATACCCTGTCCCATATGTGAGTTAAAGCAAAGTTGACAAGCAAGTCCTTGACATAACCTCACGCATGCTGTGGTTAGAAGCTGTATAGCAGCAATGGCCTAGATGTGATTTCCTTACTTTATTCAAATTAATTGGGCTTTAATGAAAAAAACAACACTTTTTTTTTTTTTTTTAAGAGATATGGCTAAAGGTACTCGTTTGTTAGTTATCTGTAGTTTTTTAGGGCAAAGCTATTTTGATATTTCTGAGAAAGAAAGTTCATAATTTTCCATTTTGTCATACCTCAAGCGTTTGATGCAGGGACCAGAAACACAGTTGATAAGATCTACATTGCAATACATGATGCTTTTACACGCAACCGCGCTTGCTCTTCCGAGTGAGGCCAGCTCGTCGCTGAGGGCTCAGTGCCCCAACCCGCGCGACTGCACTCTGTCTCAGGCGGCTGCATGCTGCAAACACTGGGTATCTTAATCCCCCTTATTGCCCAGGCCAGTGGAGGATAGATATACAGAATTGATTAGATTATCCTTTAAAATCCTTTACGGATTTTAAAATTACAGTATATGTTCGTACAGGGGAAATGTTTCTTATCACCTATGGAGGAGTCACTCAAAACATGCAGGACTACGCAAGGAGCTGCCTCCTCTATTGACTGTGCTGGAATAAGGATGTAGTGCCTCAACTATGTGCTATGAAGAGCTATGTTAAAGATACAATTTCAGTTAGTGTCAGACAATGCAGAGCAGAAGATGGTGACAAAGCAAACGTGGAAGAAACCTGGGAGAAAGCGTTTTGGGGAGCAAAAGCAACCACAGAGGTTGATCTGCTAAAGGAAATGCCTCAGAAAGCTTCTTCCATAGGAGCTTCCCATGCTGGATGAGCTGTCCCCACTGCTGGTGGTGGCACCTCACTGTTGGAGAAGAGCAAAGCTGGCGACATCCTGACCATGCAGGGAGTGACTTACTGCTTGCTGTTTTGGAGACACAGCCAGGTGGAGAGCTGCACCAGGTCAGAGCATACAGGACATGCCTACATGCAGACATACCCACGTCACGTGGGACGGCCAGAGGCAGCCGGGTCGGAAAGGGAAGAATATTCAGCTCAGATTAAAGCAGTGCCGTGCTCCGGGCAAGCTGCCCATCTTCTTGGGCCCAGCTCTGCACTGTGTGGCTGCGTCAGCTCTGCATCAGCCGGCTCGTGCCTGGCCACGTGGCGCCCCTCTGCCAGCACGCGCGAGCAGATCTCACGCGCCACCGATCAGTAACTGTTATTACTGCTCTCGTTATTCAGTCGTTCTTTTATAGCACCCAAAGATTTGCTACGCCTTAGCCACCGTTGGAGGTGATGACTTTTTAATGGCAGCCAGCGTGCCTGAAAATTTCCTGAGATGGAACAATATTTTGAAAGCAGACATTTCCCTGCAGAGCCAGCTGCCCGCCCTCCCATTGCTGAAATATTGAGGTTAATTTGGGAAGCTGAGCACTTTGAATTACCAGTACAGTATGAAGACATCTACGTGCTTTTTTTTAATGTTTTATTTCAGATCCTTGTAAAAATACCAATGCGAGTTTTAGCTATTACTAATCACATTAAACTAGTGGACACATTTTATTATTTGGCAGCAAGTTTATCCTATGTACTGTAACTGAGTCTGTAACAAGATTCCCACTTCATTTTGTTTGCTTACTTGGTAGTGCAGACAGAAATGGGAGGATGCCGAAAATTAAAACTCTATTTAGGCCACATAATCTCCTTCGTTAACTATCAGAGATGCTGGATAAGGCTCACTTGGGAGCTTATTAATGGAAACACATCTGCTCTATCCATAAGAATTAAAAAAATTGGTATAAAGAGATTAATTGCTGTTAATGGAAGGAGGTCCTACTCTGGGACAGTAAATACACGGCACATTTGGATGCACAAAGCACAGATGAACATAGAGCTTGCTACATCCTGTTTGCAGATGCAAAGACAGCTCTGAGGGTTGTCAAGGCTGCACAGGGGCCATGTTGAGCCACCTGGCCTCTGGCTGGCAAGCCCCTTTCATGCAGACTTTCTCAAAGTAATAGCTAACTGGAAAAGAAGCCTTGCAGACTTTTTCTGATTCAAATGCATTTTATTAGCAGTATTTGTATTATGGTAGTCACAAGAGACCTTAATCAAACTGGGGCCCTCTTGTATTAGACGCTGTCCAGACACATAATACAGAACAGCTCTTCCTTTTAAGAACTTACGGGCTTGCAGATAAGACAGAGCACGGGAAGGGAAACCAGACACAAAGTAAGGAAGTGACATGACCTGCCTGAAGTTTTAGAAGACAACCGAGATCTCCTAGGTCTCAGTAGAGCATTACTGAACCATACCTGCAGCACGAGCAGAAAATGAGCTACCAGACCCTCAGCAGGCAGAAGTCAGCAGATGGCCGCCAGCAGCAGCAGGGCCACGCTGCCCAGCGCCGCAGAGGGCTGGCTTGGGCGAAGGGGCTGCGCGACAGGGCGAAAGGGAGAACAGCTGTCCTGGAAGATGTTCTGAATATTTCAGCAGAAAACTCGGGAACATTCCCAAGTGACAGCGACCTTCTAAGAGGGCACGCCATACCCTTTCAAACGCACAGAAAGTACGGATCGGAATGGCAGGAAAATCCTCCTTGTTTCTAGGCACTGCACCAGCAAGCTGAGTAAGGTCCAGATGAAGACAAAAAGGCTGCAGTTGTGATGGACGATGCCGGGACTGTATGTTTCTGTAGAAGATCTAATGTATTCATGCTGTCAGGTCACATACATTAGACCTAGAAACCTGGCGTTTTCTTTCTTCTCCCCCCTCCCCCTCCCGCCTTTTTGGAAGCACTTTGAGCAAATATATTGAACGAGACATTTGCAAGCATGGAGCCCATTAATAACACAAGCCGAATGCAATGCTGCAGTCTCATTCATGCTGCTCTTGAGAGCCAAGGAAATTAAAATCCTATACATTTCTTTTCTGCCCTGGGGAAATTAAAGCCAAATCTTGGGGTGGGGCTGATTAGAGACAGGTGAAATGTCTGTTTGTTTTTAAAACTTTACAGATCTCATTTTGATAGTCCATAGATTTTTCAAGTGTGTTCTGTGGCTATCAGGGGATAGATGGCTGCAATAGAGGAAAAACAAGTCTGAAGACCATCTGAGAACCAGGACCAGTTCAGATGCCAAAGAATAAAAGATGCTGCAGTAAAAGGCTCCCTTCTGCCAGCTGGTGGAGACACTCATCTTGTACTTCCCGGACTCACCAGGCCACACATTTGCAAGAATAGGAACCTGTGGCCCAGTTAGTGTTAAAAGAACAACAACAACAACAACAAATCTTCCATGAATCTCAAGGAATAAGGAAACAATGCAATAGACAATAACAGTGAAATTCTGCATATGCATGTAAGATTACTCATGGCTATGTTGCCATTGTATATAACGCATATTTTACTCAAACTGCACTGGATCCAAGTCTGTGCATATGTAATCCTCAACACTAGTCTTTCTTGCCACGGCAAATTAGGATGCGGATGTCAATTAGGTTAGTATTAAGTGGGCAGGAAGACATCAAAATGACTTTGTCATGAATCTGATGTTCTCATCTAAATAGATATAAACGGTCTTGTTTTATAACTGCTTCCTCCAGTCAAGCTCCCATGATATACTGGACTTGCTTATGCTCTTTTTATTGCTGCCATCTGATTGTATAACCCTCCACTGATAGCAGCTCTTCATATTGCATCGATTATAAAGAGAACAGGAAAATGAACAAAATGTACTCATTCTGTTTACGGTTTGAGCTCTAATTCTGTGGCCCTCCTTGGACGTCTTAACAGAAGAATCAGATGCACTCTTCTCCATGTTTGGCAACATGTTCATAATTTGTCTGGGAGCTGTGTCCAAGTTTACTCAGCTCTTGTAATTGTGCTTGCCTGCTTTCACAAATGACTTTTTTTAGGGCATGGAAGATGAACAAGACTCTTGGTGAAACTGCTGTGACAAGGCACGAGCTTCTGTTAAACCCAGAATTTCGGAGGCAGAAAGGATGCTCATCAACCCTGAAAAGAGGCAGTGAGCGTACAGGCAGCCTCTGCAAGCACCCTTTTCTCTGAAATTAAACTGAGCAATTGCGATATGAGGGAATGTGGAAGGTGATGCACTTGGCAAAGATTACACCTGCCCTCTGAGTTGCGAGTATTGGGATATGGCTGTTCTCTATTGACAAAAAATCTTCCCTGCTCATCGCCTCAACGTGCCGCAAGCCCAGGCTTCGGTCTTCTCTGCTCCATTCATGGCGAATGACTCAAGATTACAGTAGCCTGATTAGATTAGAAGTTTAAGGTATAGTGGATCTGATTTTTTTAGAAATCGAAGCAGAGAAAAAGGAATTTATTTATTCATCTCTTCTTCCATTCTAAGAATTCCTGTGTAAATTGAGTTAGTTTTTTACACAATTACCTTTCTTGCTTTAGGGTCAAGTGGTAGAAGTAGATGTTCTTTCACTCTGTACAGTAAGAAAAATCTTTCATCCAAAGTATTAACTACTTAAACTGCTAGTGCCTGTCTTGCTCAAGTCACCTCAGATACAATAATAGAAAAAAGGAGCTCGATGAAACTCCGTAACACGGATAATGCAACTCTAGGCAAATCGGACAAGCCTGTCTTCTTGTACTAGGTTCAGAGTCAAGCCAAAAGATTGCACGGGGCCAAAGGTATAGAATCAGGATCCAAAAACAAGAGGCTACACTGGGTCATCTTTATGTACTGCTTCTGGAAAGTGTGCACTGAAGTTTTTGTAGGAATATGGGTTTGTCCTGGGAGTGTAACAATATCAAATTTCTCTGACTCTGCCTATGTAAAAAAAGAAAAAAAAAGGGGGGGGGGGCTTATTAGAGGAAAGGAAGACTGAACCCACTTTCTTCAGTTTCCAGGTTCACTGGACAGCAACATTCAAAACAGTGTCACTAATGCTGTTTTTGTTTTGTGTCCATAGTCTTCATCATCTGCACTTGCTCTCAGAGAGATTTCACAGCATTTCTCCAGGCAAAAGAATCACTTGCCTTTTACAATGGTTCATTAGCTGTTGTCTGCCCAGTGATGAGCTTAAACTGCAGCGAGGGAGATTAGATAACAGAAAAAAAAGAGGTTAGATAACAGAAAAGCAATGCCAAGCCACCACCAAGGATGTTGCAATAACACAGGCAGTGCAGGGCTAGAAAGCTGTAGTGTCACTTGTGGATTTTAAGAAGTGTTTAGAAGAAGACCTATGAGGATAGAGGAACCTGCCTTTGGTCAGGCTATTGACTCTGCATCCCCTCAAGATCGCATCCAGGCCTGGTTTCTAGGGCAGGGTGAAATTTGTCATTGGCAAATAAAGATTAAATAAAGCATGAGTAATGTGTAAGTAGATCTGGAAGATATCTTGGCACTGAAATCAATTTCCTGCTCGGACAGATTTAGAACGGTTTAGTTTTCTACAGAGATTGGAAAGTTGTTTCAGAATATCTTTCCTGTGATGCTTAAAAACTCTCTTTACATTTCCATCCTAAATTTATTCAAAACAAGCTTGATTCTGGGCCAACACTGTCCTTTAGCTTAAATAACTCTCTCCCTTCCCTGGAGGCTTACCTGGACTATTAATAGAAAGCAATCAAATGCCTCCCTCTCCTAGCCTAAACATAGCTATTTTAGTTTCTTCTCCTACCGCCCTGCTTGCCCTGCGCTGTTGTCCTGAACTCACCATCCTTGTCCGCTTCCATCTTCAGCACTTGGTTCACCTTTCATTCATTTATCCCATGGCCATTTAATACATCCACATCTTTCTTCTTTTCTGTTTGCAACTTTGGCACCTTAGCCCAGAGACTCATCATTTGTCCCACATCTCACCTCTGTTACTCCAAATGCCACCATCAGCAAGAGGAGCAGCACCGATGGGCTGCAGTACAGCCTCGATGGCAGGATTTCTGTTGCAGTATAGGTATAATTTCCCTGCTCTGTTACTGAAATGCTATAAATACACCCCTGATTCAAAAATCAGACACCCCAGCCTGAGCTTGTTACCAGCAATCCCTTAGAGTCAACAGGAAGGAAGAGGTTCATCACCTCAGACTGTCTTAGGTGGTCAGGACCTGTATTTTGGAGGCATCTGTTTTCTTTCATGGAATATAAAGGGAGGCCAAAGCATGAACCCAGGCTTAGTCACCTAAATTTTAGAGAAGACACCACAAAGTTAGATAAGACGAATTTCACTTTTATCTACACATACGCTCGTTGACAAGGTAGTGATGACTTTCAGGTAACTCTGACGTTTCTCACAGCAGGCAAGGCCAGGCTCCGGGTCCAAGAAGGTGACCAGCAGACCGCAAACTGTCAGGCAGCAAATAAATGCCCTTTCTGAAGATGACATTTTGTCCCATCTGTTTTGGGCATTTGCGTATGAATGCAGAAGGAGAATTTCAAACTCCTTGGCTTTATCCTAAATCTGCTCTTTTTAAAGTGCAGGAAAAGTTTATCACTGCTTACAGAGAAGCGATGCAGCTCTGCTAAAAGTGCCTCTAACGGCGTCTGCAAAATCTGGTGAGCTTGAAGTTGGTCATTTTTCACCCTGGGCAAGATACATCCTCTCCGCAAGGGCGGGAGCCCTGCCTGTTTCCCACGACGCCCCCAGGGCTCCTCCGCTCCGCTCCGCTCCGCGGGGGCCAGGACAGCCCTCCGCCTCTCCTGCCAGGGCAGCGGGAGGGGGCCCCGAGCGTTCCTGCTGCTCTTTATAAAACCTGCACGCGAGCGAGTCATCGCAAGGTAAGCGCGAGGCGTGGAAATCTCAGGGCTGTTTGTTGTGATGGAATCTGGGCGAGAGAGAAGACTTGGAATTCACCATGGAAAATACTTTTGAACGCAGTTGTGGAAGAAGCGTTACTCAGCTAGCGTAGGAATTATTTTGGTATACGATAAATCTTCATAGTTCTGCTGTCTCACTCGTCAGCTCGCACAACCAGCCTCCTCCCTGGCCCGGGCTCTGACAGGTTGCACTTTGGACACCGTGCCCCACTGCGCTGTTAAGAATTGACTGATTTCTGTCTTTTCCCGTGTTACTGTCACGCGCCTTCCATGCTATGTCAACCAAAAACATGTAAACTGAAAGTATTTCTTTTTGTTTCTGGGAAGAGAGAGATCGCTCCACACGCACGTGGCAACAGCGTTTTCCTAGACCTCGTGTTTACATTTAAGTGTCTCAGGTTGGTGCACGGAGTTTGAGACCTCCCGTTGCAGAGCGTAAACCCTTACCCTGAATATTCCCTCTGCAGATGCCTGAACAATACCCCCCCCCCACCATTTCCCCAAAGGATTGCAGCAATTAATGACTCAGAAAAGGGAAAACAGCATCTTAAAGGTTTGTTAACAAATGTGACCCTGCTGGAAGATGACTGGTTTCATTTGGCCTTTGAGGCAGTTGTGAGCTTAAGGCCAGGGGCGAGCTGAGAATTGCTCAGATGTCTATCATGTAACTTCAGCAAGAGTCTGCTTGGCACATTTCAATACAATTAAAACAACACAGAAATATTTCAGTGCAGACTATCAGCAGAATGGGGGGAAAAAACGACAGATGCATAGTAATTAATCTCGTCCTTGAAATTTGCTTATGCTATTTCTTTCCCTCTTTAATCATTGTTTAAAACCTTCAGCAGGGATGGGAGAAGTGACAGGACATTTTAAATAAATGTCTCAGCCCTAAGCACATTTCTGAAACAAAAGAAAACAAAAGCAAAGTGGTTTTAGCCTGACTGTTAGTGCCTGGCATCTTGTTTTTAGATCATCAGTTAAATGCAAGTCCAAACGCTAATACTTGTATAGCTAAATATCCAGTTCCTTTAATTTTCTAGATCTTTAGTTTGTGCTTTGCTTATGTCAGTGGAATTAGGTTAGTTACATCTCTTAGCCCTCTGACTCAGATTACGCAGAAATCAATTTTTTCACTGGATGGATAGGATCTTATTTTAATGGGGGAAACTGGATATGTTTGCTTTGAAAAACAAATATTTGCAGCATAATGGCAGATATTCCTCTGCAGAAACTGCTCTTTATTCTTCATGGAAAACACCAAGACATTTTTGGAAAAAGTGCAGCATACTTTATTTGAAACCACCATAGCAATTTTTCCCATTCAGCTTTGTCAGGAGTATCTTTAAATGGGAAGTATTTCATTCTATAGATGGTTTGAGTTAATCATTTCCCCTTGCAAGCATGCTCGGAGACATGTTTAGTCAGACTTTGGAGAAGCCGCACAGTGCAGCAGGAATGGAAAGCTACAGGCGTCTGATGCAGAAGGACTAGAAACAGGACCAGAGCCGGCAGTCAAAAACCACAGGCCCGTACATGACCTAGGAAGGAAGCAAAATGATGTTTCCGAAACCCATAGCATATAATAATTCACTTTAATGTTCCGTTGTTGCCTTGCCTCCATGGCAGGGAAATAAAAATGAAAAACTTCAATTGAGATTTACTAGAGCAAACTCGTCTCCTCATTCTCCAGCTGTCAGGGAAGGAGCCGTGCCCCCTGAGCAGCGGTTCTCGCAGGGAAAAAGCTACCTTGAGGCTGTGCAGGTACTGTCCGGCTCTCCAGGGCAGGATGGACGTCCCTGAGCCAGCTTTGAACGAGCCGTGCTGGCCGTACAAGTCCCTCAATTCACCCTTTCGAAGAAGACTGGGACACAATATTTCAGCTGCTTCAGGCCGGTGTCGGACCATCTGTAGGAGGAAATGGTTATCCTGCTCGTAGGGCTGCAGCCCCCTTCTCTTTCCGTGTGCCGAAATGGCAAAAAAAAAGCCCTCACCAAAACAACCTGCCAGCAGAGCAGTAATAGCAGGACCTAGCGTCATGCAGCAAAAGAGAGACTGTGTTGCTGTTCTTCAAAACGGGGAAAGCTTTAGAGAACAATTTTTTACCCTCTAGCAGATATGGTCACTGTATGTTGCTAAGTTGTCCCCCTCCTTTTTTTTTTTTTTTTTTTTTTTTTTTTTTTTTTTTTCCTCCATGTCTTGATGATCACCAACCTGTTGATGCCTGGTAGAAATTTGCAAAACAGTGAGCAATATTAATTTTGGGGGTTCATTTAGATAGAAATGCTGTTCTGGAAATAGAGCTAGTGTTACCAGTTTGGAGAAAGCTCTTTGTCAAGACAGAGGCAAAAAGCAAATGGCTATTTAAGACATCATCAAACTCCCATTGGGCCTTATCATGTCCGACAGATTTGTGAGTCATTAAGAGGAAGTATTTTACTGCTATCCTGTTTGGTCAGCAGGTGGAAGGGAAATAGCTCTTGCAAACCTTGGAAAAAATGAATTTAACAAGACTTAAATTTCAGCACAGTCTTAGTGCTTTTAGTCTCAATCTCACCGCTAGTTTCATGTAGTGCCAGCAGTTCTGCAGCTATTTTACAGATGAAAACAGTAAGACAAGATTCTTGGCATAAGGATTTTTTTTTTAACACTATATCATTTTTGTGCTTCTTTCCAACTTTTCACCTACTAATATCTTCTTAACAAACCTAAAGAGCTCTTTTCCTCTCTTTGTTCATTTTTCCCCCCATGTTTCAGAACTCTTACCCCTCCTCTCCAAGAAATTTCGCTGTAAGATGAAAGCTATCTTTCTACAGACAACAAGAAGTAGTTTTTTTCTTAAAACTACAGACTAGGATCTGAAAAGGAGTTGGGAAGTTCATAAACATCACAAAAGGGATAAATTTCACCCCTAAGGAAAAAGAAGGAATTGCAGGTATCTCTCTTTTTCATAATCCAAGGAAAATAAGATAATGAATTTTGCTGAAGAAATCTGATACAACTGTTTCCCGATAGGATTTTGGGAAATAAAAGAAAGTGTTCAGTGCTACAGAGAACATTGCCTAGCTGGAAGCCCCAGCCAGCTGACGGTCTAGTGAATGAATTGTAGCATCGCTCACTTCATGCACTGTTTAAAAACATTAATGGTCACACTCTGATTTTCATTTGCTTGCCAAACGCATTTTCAGGGTATTGTTGTTCTTTGCAAAAGGCTTTGAGATTCAGCAACACAAGTGAGTGTCACCACAGCAAAACATGGCAATTACTCACAGCACCCAACCTAGGTACTTCACTCAGCTCTTCAGTTTCCCTCAGCTTTAACAGGGAGTCGAGGGAAAGACAGAGGCTCCTCTCCAAGAACTGAGCTGCTTAAAGCTGCCAGGTAGAAACCTCTCCACCTTCCCACTGGGGCAGATAACCTGTGAGTCCATTGGAGGGGTTTTCCTCCTTGCTATTGAAAAAGACCTCAAGTCTACACAGAAATTGTCCAAGAGAAGAAGGTTGTGCGTTTTTGAGACAACCCTATAACAGAAAGCAAGCACTGAATATCCACCAAGAATTCAAAAAGCCCCAGTAGTATTTGGACCTGACTTACGTAGGTTTATTGCAGCATTTTTGTTAGCCTCTTTCCTTTTTACAGTCCTCTAAAATATAAGAGTGGGATAATCCAGCTCCTTAACCAAGCCTTGAATATAAATTAGCTTTGAAGTCCTTTCAGAGCCACTTTTTCCTCACTGTTTAAAATTTCCAGTTTAGTAGATACATATCTCAAAACAACAATGAAGAAATGAGTCCATTGTTCAGCAAAGTACATAAAAACTCTGAGGTTTCCTTAAAGATGTCCCAAAGTGATACGTGATCTTGGGTGCTCAAATCTGAGACATACAAGAAACATTTTACAATATTCCTAAATAAATTAAGTTCCTGGGTTAATTCCAGCAAAGCTGACGAGAGAACAAATGTAAAAAGTAATGAACGATCCTCTGACGCTCATCATGTGTTTGTTTCTGTAACTACATTCAAAGAGGCTTTTGGGAAGTTCTACAATGTTTTGATGCATGTGCACTTTTCATTTTCAGGTTCCACCTGGGACTTGTAGTAGCTGAACATCTAGGACAGCAATTGTTTTTGTGGCTTTCTGGCTCGAACCTCAGGCTGATGCACCAGAATTCTTACGAGAAATTCTGATTTGTTGGGATTTCCTGCTCAATTCTGCACACAAAGGCAGTCCAAGCGATTCAGCTGACACAGTTATTGGAACCTGCAGACGTTTTCCCAACACAGATTGATTTTGGAACCCTGCTTTTCACCCACCACTCTTTGTTACATCCTACGTACTTCCTGTATGATATAATCTGGATATATTTTCTTACTAAACATCAAGTGTTATGAAGTGTCTTTGTATCCTGCTAAAGCTCTGCCATTCCAGGGAGAGCTGTATTTCAATGGCCAGGAAGAGATTTCCAGTTACTAAGATTTAAGAAGTTACCACGCATCAGCTGAGCTGTAGGAAATATCCACATGTGTTTTTTTTTTGTTTTCTAAATTTGTGGCAAATGCAAAAATGCAGCATTTTGTTTCAAACTTCTCCCACTGTGTGCTAAAGAAAGGTAAATTGCCTTGCAGTAACCAAGGAGCACAGTTACGCACATGTATAGCTAGTGGGTAATAACTCAAGAAACCATGGGAAACTTAAGCATGAGGCTGAGCCTCATATATTTGGAGAAGAATTAGCACATTGTTTTGCATATAGCATTGCACTGCTTTATTAGAAGTGGCAGTGACTTATTATCCTCAGGAATAACACCACCCTAAAGCATCAACTCCTGCTTCAAGACAAACTGTTATCAACCCTGACTGCTATGGTTGTGTGTATCATTACCGCTCCGACACCTCGCTCTGTTTAAATGCTTCCTCATTTGTATAGTGACCAGCAAGTCACCATAAAGCATAAGCTGCTATTCTTCCAAATAACCAGCTAAGGAAAAAAACAAAAAACCAGCTGGCCTTTGGACCGGGAGGTTTGCCAAACAAAACTCTTTCGCTCATTAATGGATGTGCATAGGGCATTTTCACACTGCTGCCTAGATTAACGGTACTCCACGCAGTCTTTGCTTTCCTCTGCGTTATCTGCACCCCGTGTTTCCACTGCCAGGGCAAATCTCTGCACCAGCTAGAGGCAGAGGGAAGCAAGGTGAAGAAAAATCTATAGTTATAAAAAGGAGTAAGTTTGCCAGTAGAAAATATTCAACTTGCATGAACAGAAAAAAAAATCTTGATGACAAAAAAAAAAAAAAAAAAAAAATCATCCAAACAAGAAGACAGACTAAGGTACTGTGGTTGCAGTGAATAAATGAAAGTCATTTGGGGATCCAGAACACATCAGTGTACTTAAAGGAACAGGAAATAAATCTCATTCTCTTGCCAGCCTCATTTTATTTGAGCATTGTGGAGGGCAAAGTTGACGGCTTGTATTCCAAGACTAACGGGGAGATTGTGCTTTTAATGGTGAACGTCCACTGACCAAAAATCACAGCTTAATTGCAATGAGATATGGAACCGAATAAGTTAAATCTGAACGACGGCAGTATTACTCCTAAAACATTTACTGTATGATGTGAGTCACGGGGTGGTTTGGTCTTTGGTCTATGCAGAGTTTGCAGTATTTTTTTCTTGCAGCAGCAGAAGATTCATCAAAATGTATGAGCCTGATGGTTTTTATCAAGTCCAGAGACCCAAGCCTGGCAGCCACATACACCTATCGATTCCACAGGAGGTGAGAAAGCCCTGTGAAAGCACCTCACCAATTGCACAGCAATATCCTTTTGAGGAAAATTCTTTCCTGATCTTTACTTTAAAGAAGTGATTTGAGATTAATGTAAAGACCATTTGTCATTTGGGTTATAAGAAATGCTAATGGTTTTACCAGCCTTTTGCATTCTCAACAAATTAAGCTTGTATTCTGAATGTCTCCAGTAAGAGCACTACATAGAAACAGAAAAAGCCTCCTCCAAATGGCAAAGACTAAACTGACTCACTCATCAATTCACTGTTAATTGTCAAACGTGTTTATTGCATGGGAGAATTGATAACCTGTAATAAGATGTGATGGATTTAGCCAGCTGTGGTTCTACAGTTTCAGGCTGGTGTATGTCCAATAGAAATCAAGAAAGTTACACAAGTATATATATATAAAAAAGGGCAATAGTGTTGATTCAGCCCTGGGTTATTTTCTTCTCCTGATTATTTTTGTAATAACACGTGTCTGATAAGTGGGTTAAAGAGTGACTGAGGGATATGGAACTGGAAAAGAATTACCATGATTGTTGATATTCCTCCAGTTAATTGGAAATGCAGGCAAGTCATGGAATAATTTAGACTGGCAACATGTTTCATGAGACTTTTCTTCTCGAGTTGAAAAAAGAGAACACGCTGTCTGTATTAGTAATATATTTAGATAAGTAAATGGAGTTAGAACTAATACTGCCTCCATGAGAATTAAATGGAGACAGAATCCACAGTGGAAAATGTGTCTGCTTCTGACAGGCATTTGTATTAGCCATGGCATCGGAGCAGCTCAGTATAAAATTCATCTGCCAGGAAACCCTGCGTGGAGGTTCCTGCACTTCCCCATCTCTCATGGGATGCCCTTCCCTTTTCAGCTGAAGCTGGGGGCATGTGGCCTCTCATACGTGGCCACTGCCCTAGGACCAAGCTCCAGTGGGTACCAGCAAACCTGGCTAAGCCACGGCAAGCAGCTGAGGAAGACCAGCCTGGAAGGAGCCAGCTCAGACCTTCAGCTACCAAAATCAGAGACATCCCTGCAGGGAAGACTTTCAGCTCCTGACATACCAAGGCCTGAGGACAGTGTGGTGGCACCCTCATCTGGTGATCTTCTCTTTATTTTTCCTCTTTCAGTAGCAAATTTCCTCCTACCAAAATCCTGCCAAAAAGTTAACCACCCAAAATACTGGGAACAGTCACTTGATACTTGCAGCTAACCACATCCTCCCAGATCTTTGTCGTTGCCGACTCAGATTGTGAGCTCGGAGAGACCATCTCACCCCCCGCCCGATGAGGGCTCGGCTTCGGCCAGCGTTCCCAAGGAGCCTTGTGATTTGTGAAAAACTGGTGTGGTATTAAAAACTGGAAATGTTCTGATGATGCCTGACTAATGAATCCGTAGGGACCAAAACGAGCTAACGAGACATAGCCATGTTGGCCCTACAGAAATCATACAATGATTAATCATGCAACGAAACAAGTGTACATAACAACAGTCTTCACATAAGACACGTATGTCTTACTGGTAGATAATTTCTACAGGACACAAGATTACTGAGCTTAATACATCCAACTTCATGAAGGCCTTTGATCTATGCCACATGGGGTAAGATTAGAAAATGCATGAAATGTAGAGTCTTCAAATTTCAGGGAAGCTACTCCTTGATCACAACAAAGATACGAATCAAGGAGATTTCCCTAAGGAAAATGCCAAAGTTCAGAGCTTTGACAGTGCCCTGAATTCCAATTAGGATATGGTGAAGCCCAGTTTGCTCTTGAATTCACCTGCATAAGCTGAAATGGGACACAAACACTACAGCAGCTTCCAGCACATTTTCAGCTTGAATTTCATTAATATCCTACTGGGGCTGGGATTATTTTGCTCATGACCAGCCTTCAGATCTGCTCAGGCTTTGTCTGGAAGCTGAAAAACTCTCCTAATGGAGGCATCTTTTACAACCTAATAGAAAAAGAGTGTTCTATGTTTTTTTTTTTTGGAAAAACAACCATTAAAATTTAATACATATAGAATTCCATAGTGGAATGTGATTGAGAGCATTAAAAATAACCCAAAAGGAAGCATAAAATTACTTATTCAATTGTACTTTTACAGTAATTTCTATATAGGACTCTATTAAATTTCCATAGCACATTCCATTCCATTTCTACCAATTTCAACAGGATTTTTTCAAAATGGTCGGCTATTTTTTTTTCCAGTTTCAATGAACTAAGAAACAAAAAAGCCTGCTTCTTATCTGGGGTCTGATTACACCAACATCAGGTTTTGCAAAACATAGCACCAGATTTTCAGCTGGTGAAATTCAGCATAATTTCAGCTGCTGCCACCACCAAATCCAGGCTCAGAGGCTCCAGCACCTCCTCTGCCTACTGCTCACCCCAGTTCACTTTAACTAGATTATAAATCCATGTGGGACCTGCTTTTGGCTCACATTTACCAGTTATTCAACTTGAAAAGCTATTGTTTTGAATTTTGGTTTATTTTAGTAGCTGTAAAATCAGCTGTGTTAGTTTGTAGCTTATGGGAAGGGTTCCTGATATGTTATTCCCTCTAACATTTTCTTCTGGAGGTGGATGGAAGAGCCAAGGACTGAGGTCACCAGTGCTTTGTGCTCAGCAGCCCAGGGAGGATCTGCAGAGCTTTCCAGCCAACCACTTCCCAGCGACTGCAACGGGATGCTTCCTCGGTGCCCTGGAAAGCCACAGCCTATCTTTTTTAAGGATGCTCTTTCCCAAATAGACCCTGCGTTTCAAAAAAAATGACACCTTCCGACTCCCCAGGCGCAAAAGCACAACGATTTCCAGCTTTGTCCCCCCGTTCCAGGCTGTGCTGGCCCTGCGGAGCTGCTGTCTAGGAGACCGCACAACGGCACCGTGCTGCACGGAGGGGTCAGGCGCTGCTCAGCTGGTTGCCAAAAAGACTTCTGGGAACAAAGACGCTCCCTGATTTTTCTGCAATGGTAGTAAATCTCAGACAAAAAACCCAGAGGGAGCTGTTGGCACGTATCATGCAGCCATCAAACATGAATCCTACTCAGAGATCAGCCAGCTTCTTGACAGGCAGGAGTTTAGAAACATTTAGCACATGAGAACTGGTAAATATGTATCTACAACATAATACACCTATAACTATACATGCATATGAGAGACTCATGCATATGGAAGCGGGGCTAGGCATATCATTTTCCAAAGCTGAAAATGTGACACCTGGCTTAAGTGCTGAACTGAGAGCAGCCAAACTGGTTGCTTTAAAGATTGTGATAATTTGTTCAACAGCGTAGAGGTGTTTCTACCCACAGCTGTGGTTTTAATAGGGTGGTTCTGGCTAGCTGTGCCTAGATGCAAGTGCATGAAATTGTAGTGAATGACAGTATATTATTTTCAAAACTTTATTCACTAACATACTGCCTGTGTAGGTTGCAAACTTCCCAATATATGAAGGTACCTTCTGGGTACTGAAGTGTAAGCAGATGTTCCTCTGCAATTAACTCTAAAGGATTCACGTTTCTACTGATTTTGCATTTGTAGAGTTCTCTGAATTACTCCCAGAATCCCAACTTTAACTTTGGCTTGAGAGCTCACAGCTGAATGAGGAAACGTTTTCTGCAGCTTTGTTCATTATTTTGCATGTTTTTTGGGGACAGACTGCTTGTCCACAGCTACTTGATGAACTCCCAACTGGAGGGGTATTACCTGTGAAATAAAACTCCCTGAGCAAAACATACGCTGGGAATCAAGGAAATTTTGGAGATCTGCTGCCATCCTCGTGCACCTTCAGCAACTGCTCAGTTCATCTCTCAGTGAACGACAGTGTCGGTGCAGCACCGGTCTCCATGGAAGGGACGGGCGCTCAGGGAGCTACGGCAGACGTGTTACAAGGGAGCCCTGACAGCCAGCATAGTATCTACTTACTCATTAACCGCTTGATGGACTTCGGTTTTCTCAGGTGAGTTTTCTGCGTGGCACTTACTCGCCTCTAAGCTACGCTGTGTGCAACTTTGCTTGCTCTGCACCCAGCCCTGGCTCCGCCACGGGGAAAGCTGCTTTGCCCTACACCAACAGACGGGGTTTGCGCGGGGCGTGCGCTCCTCGAGAGACCCGCGAGCTCAGAGCGGCTCCCCGGCAAGGCGGCAGCACCTCGGCTCACGCATCACCCTTTAAAAGGCAGCTTCTTTATTTCCCAGGTGCAGTTTGTGCTTCTATTAGCACTTCCCACTACCTGATTCCCAGCTCGAGCCAAGCACGGGTCACCTAATTTCCCTCAGAGCACAGTTAGAGTTCGCAGTGTGCAAGCATGTCCTCTGCCTCCTGGTGACTCTACTGCACGGACACCTCTCTAGCTATAGCCACACGCTCAGACATGTTTCTGTCTCTGCATCTGTCACTGTTTCTGAAGGAGATACGAAAATGCTTCTGATAAACTCGTTAGCATAAATTAGTGCAGAATGTCATTTGCATGACACTGCTTTAGTGTCAGCCTTGGAAGTGCCGTCACTTCGTACAGCAACGTTGTCCGCCTACCCGAATCGCACGCACCCACGCGCTGTCCTGCGCCGAGGAGCACCAGCAGGACTCGATCCCCCGTTTCTTTACGCAAGGAAGATACTGTTGTCGCACACTGTGTCATGACAGGGACACGTGTCAGCCCTGAAGAAATGCTGTTGGTACTGCTTCAACATTGGGTCTGAGAGGCACCGCGCAGTGCGGTGGAGATGAGCGCGAGCCCCAGGTGAGCCAGTTCAGATGGGAAAGAGGGACCACGATGCTCTGCCTGGGCTATTGCACTTTGCTTTCTCGACTATTGCAAACAGGCTCGTTACCTCGTCGCAACACTGACTCTGTGCTATAGCTGCCTCTAGAGACTCACTTTTACCACCCCCTTACCAGCCCATTCATACTACAACAGACTTTAAAACCCTCAAGGAGTTTCTCCTCTCAACACATAGTAGGAGTTGTGCAGAAAATGCAAGCGATAGCTTGTTTTTTTGATTTTGTACGCTCCAGAAATGCCCATTCCATCTTGGAAGGAGAAACCAAGTATCCACTGGAAATCTTTCAACTGACTCAAGAGGAGGATCAAATCTCTATAATGTAATAAAGAGGACAAGTGAAAAAGATTCTGTAATCGAGGTGAGGTCCAAATTTCCTCTGTGTCAATGGGAAAATTCACTGGATGCTCTTCAAGAGCATATTCTGTGCTGACCAAGTAAGTAATGCACGGGATCAGCAGCCGAGCAGTTTTGGAAAGATTGCACAGTAGGAGAATAAAGGGCTAAACTGATAATCCTATCATGAAAAAATAACTTAATCTGGAGCTACACATGAAAAAAAAATCAAATCCAAACCATGGCAAATTCAACAAAATTTGTCTCTATTCACTTCTCGTGCTGACAGAGGAGATGGCTGCCTGCTGTTTTGATCGTATACAGTATGCAGTTGTGCCTAATTGCCTCAATCACATCACACTAAGTGCACAGCATTCCTTAGAGGAGACTGTTTCTTACTGAAAGTTTAATCCCTATAAGAGGATTCCTGGCCTATCCCTAGCAGAATCAGAAATCAGGGTTTTCATATTGCCCTTAGAAAAAGGAGGAGTTTTGCTAAGATTTGCATCTGTGCCCCAGCTCTGAGGAGGAACTCCTTGCACCAGACTCCTCGGCCTCACTGGATAACTGAGCGAAGCTTTATGGTCTTCCTTTTCACTTTTTCCTCCTTTTTTAAGAAATTTTTCTTTTTGTTTTTTCTTGGAGACTCTTGTCACATCCTTGTGGCCTGTTCATGGCCACATTTGTGAGAATTAAGCCTTTCAGGGGCTGAACTAGAACATGCTCCTCCACACTGACTCCAAGCCTGAAATATCTCACCACCAGCGGCCAGTCTGCCCGTGGGGCCTGGACAGATGTGGTCTCCCAGGGTCTCAGCCTGTGGCACTGATCTTACATGTTTCCAAGCAATGTATTTTACTATAGTGGATTAAAAACATGTTGATATCAGAGTGCCCACATCCTGGAAGGGGCAGCTCTACTGAGCTTGGCTGCAAGTTTCACTGTTATCTACTAGGACTATAACTGAAAACATAGATACTTATCTAAATCATGCCCACAGGCACACACAGTAAATAAAGAAAATATTATTTAGCTTACCCTTGCTGTTGAAAGCTCGGCTAATTATCCACAGCAAACAGAGAGCAATTTTACAGGATGGAGGACAACAGCATTGCACCAGCACCAGCTTAGCTCTTGCAGGGCCGTGGAGCCTGCAGGAACCCTGCAGCTGCCCTGCTCTGGAGGTGCCTGAAGGATGCAGAAGGACAGGCAGGTCAGCTCTCCCTGCCTGCTGGTGAACACAGATCAAGCACCCAGGCCGTGCCAACCAGTGGGCTTTTTAAACGGCTGGCCTCACTGATGCAAGCTGCCAGGGAATAACAAGTGAAGCTCGTCAGCACTTCTGCTGTGAAGTCACTCAGTAGCAAGTAATTGGGAGGGAAGCTCATGACTGGATGGACTGTTTTCATTTGCTTTCATGGGACTCTCCACACCTCCTCTGCTGGGGGAGTAGGGATCTGGCTGGTGGTGCCACCTGAGCTGGGAAGCCCCGCTGCCAGTATAGAGGAGCTGGTCAGAAAAATGCACATCAAGCAGGGACACGCCATGAGGCAGCTGCAACAGCAGCCCCTCCGCAGGGTGGAGGTGCAGTGATGACAGGGACCCATTTGACCTGGGATGAAAGCGAGCCAGGTGGAGCAGAGGAGGCTCATTGGCCCCCTGCAAAGTCATGAACCACCTGCGTCAGTGGAAATGACAGGTTTTAAAGATGAAGGCTTGCACAACACAAAAGCAGAAGATTTCTGCCCAGGGTGATGGTACATCATGTCCCAGGAGCTCTGATTATGCTTCTGCAACTTTCAGCCTCTGCTTTGTCTACAGCTATTTGTGAAGCATCTGCCTGACTGATGAGACTGTAAGTATCGAGGAAGGGCACATATAACACGGGCCTGAGCTGCTCCAGGGTTAGAAGCCACTCGTTAAAAACAAGCTGAAGGACCACTCAGCTCCATGCAACAGAAGCAGTTCTTGGAAATGAATGAAGGGAAATGAAGTGTACGCTCAGCTGCACGGTACGCAGCAAAGAGGCTGCTGAAGAGGAAAGCGTTTCGCTCTCAGCCCCTGTGACGGCAGCGAGGAAGGTGCCCACGTGCCACGTGGCTCTGTACGTGTGGGCCGCTGCTCCCTGCAACAGCGGGGACCGCACCTGGGCTGGTGACACGGTTGTAGGTCTATTGGCGGTGCACAGCCACGTGTAGCTATGCGCAAGCATGGGTTCAAAAGCATGCGAATAGCAACGATGCATGCAAAGTGCTAGTGATCGCCCCGTGACCGCGCTCCGGGGCAGTACACTGCTGCCCGTCGGCCCTCTTCGGGCAGAGCTTCCAGGGACCTGAGTTGCTCGTACACCTTTTTCTATTCCCTCTCAGGGTTGCTAAATCTCTCCAATCTCCTGAGCTAATCTGAATTCATTCAAACTATTCTGAAGCCCTGTGACAACTGGAACAAGCCTGGAGTAAACATTTTCTGGGGGAGAAGTCCTTGTCCTTTTGTGCTCTGCTTATACAAGGGACTGTGGCACTTCAGGAAAGTCTGAGGAGCTCTCTGCATGCTGGAGCCATGGGGTATCTTGCTTAGCACATATGTAATTTGTTAATGGGGTAATGTAAGCATGATTGGCTGCAGATGTCGCAGCAGATTTAAGCACTGGGTCTGCATCAGAATTCCTTTAAGGTTGCTAATATAGCAAACTGATTGATTAATTAGCTTACGAACCATCTGACTTCCCGCTTTTGTGGCAGTATCTGTTGGAATATCAAGTCACTTGACAGTGAGTAGAGAAAAAACCATGCAAGATGCCATACATACCAAAGGCAGCAGATTAGTTTTTTGACCAGCCAAATAAACATTTCATGTCTGATCGAAAAAATCTCTTGTCTGGAGATCACTGCGGTATAATTAAATGCAGGGAAAGCAAACAACGCAGCTGCCACCTCCTCGCTGCGCTGATCACAACAAGGGTTTGAGGGCTGGGGGAAGCAAGCCGAACAGGCCAGCTTCACTGAAGAATTGAGTTTTTGAGTGTGTAGTATGAGAAACCAGAGCCAGATCTTCAGGTATGCTCAGCCTCCCTCTCTTGCTCACTTACAGGGGGAAAAAAAAAATCACTCAACCCTCCAAACACTTGTTTCAGCTCAGAGACCTCTGGATAAGAGGCAGCACGGTCTAGCAGTGAGAGCACCCAAGGCTCTGGCGGGCTGCTGCTGGGACCGGCAGTTTGCTCTGCCTTCTGCAGAGCAGCATTTACCGGAGGGTTCCTGACTGCAGGGCAAGCCGGCAGCTTGTTTAAATAAAGGTATTTGTTCAGAGGAAGCTTATTAATTCTCACTCAGTGTCAGCAGCAGCAAAGAAATGACATGACGAAGAAGTTCAAGCACTGGGGAAATACAGTCAACCTATAAACAGGAAGCTAAAAAAAAAAAAAAAAAAAAAGCAGCCCAAATCCCAAGGCATGTCCTGCCCTTAATCACCACACAGTCAGTTACCCCTGCACTGCTTTATTTCCCTTATTGGAGGCAATTTTATTTGCTTGTCCTCAGCTGAGCCTCTAATCCTCATCAGCAGGTGGACCTGAAGGAGACTAGGCAGGAGCAGCATCTCTGCCAGCAGAACATTTTTAATCTGCAGCTCAGGGCCACGCAAAGCTTCTTGCTTTCTTGCTGTCGCCTTTCAGAGTCGTTCGTCGTGTTTGTGGCGGCTGCATGTCAGGCTTTAGCTGTGCCCGTAGAAAAGGATATCCCTTAACGCGTGACTGAGCCGGCACTCGCTCCCCGTGCTGCCGCCGCTGCGATGGAGCGAGCCCTGCACCCGGTTTTCGCCTAAGGGAAGGTTTTTTTCGGCTTTGGGTGCTGCAGTGCGAGACAGCGACTGCTCGTGCCCTCTGCTGGCTGCATCACCGTGCCTTCGAGGGATCTGGTGCACTGACCTTTTCTAGGAGCAACTGTGCTCAACCCGGCCCTGTGCAAGGCCCTGGGATTTTAAAAGGGCTGGTTTGCTCCTGAAGGGGAGGGGCAAGCAGGCTGCCAGAGCTCTAGTGGATTTTTTTTTCCTCTCTTTTTCTATTTTATTTTATTTTTCGCAAAGATCCTGTATTAACGGCCTCCTGTCGGACAGGACCGCGTCGAGCGAGCGGAGAGGGGACGGGCTGGTGCCCAGCGGCGTGCCAGGCATGGGCCGGCGCGGCCCCCGGTGCCTGCCAGCACAGCTGGCTCCCGATGACTTCAGCGGCTGAGAGAGTTCGCTGTGTTTCTCCCTCTTCCCTTTCGGCACAGGAATTGTTACTCACTGCGTACACAATGCCAGGTACGGTTTATTGTGAAACAGGGAATGACACGGAGCGGCTGGGCATGGGAATGCAATTGATTGGAACTCTTGATTTCCTATATGACTTCAAATTATAACAATCCCAGATATTGAGATCTTGGCACTGGGACCGGTTTGGAGGATAATTATGTGCTATGATTTAATTTTCGGGATCTGCAGTTAGTGCCAAATCTCTACGGCTTTCCTGCCTCCCTCGAGAGCACTTGGAGGGTTCCTTAACTCCCTCGGTCCCCAGCTAGTTCTGACTTTTTCTCAGTGTCTTCCCCTTTTCCCCGAGTGTTTTGGGAAAGCATCTATCCAAAACTGGAAGAAGTCATGCTCTTCCTCTAAGGTCCTTATCATCGTAGCCCATGGGGAAAAAAAAAAAAGAAAAAAAAAGAAATTGAGGAGCAACATAGTTGGCATCTTTTGCCTTTCATGCAGCATCCACTTCTTTAAGTTAATGGTCCTTCAGGTTCAGTAGCTGATGTCTGTGTCAAAGTCCTGAGGATATATCCAAAAACCTCTCCAACTTTATCAGTAAGGATTTAAGAGCCATTTTCTTTAGTACTTAGTAAAGACCAAATAGGCAGGTAAGGAGAACTACTGTGTCCCAGAGCCAATGTCCCCTGTGAACGAAGCCCTTGGAAAGGGGCTATAAGCATACATCCCAAAGGAGCCTTTTAGGACAGGAGGTTTCCTTGCTCCACTCACTGGAGCGAGAGGTACAGCAGTAGGTGCATCAGCGCGACTGGCCTGCATCTGCAACCTGAGCTGTGCCAGCAGCCGTTGCCCTTGCGGGCATCTCCTTCTGCGTCAGTATCTAAACAAGCACAAAACAAACCTGGGACTAAAGCATGCTGGGGATGTTTTTCTCACTGCCATCCCCCAAATCCTTGAAATATGCAGCAAAGGCTCTCACTCATGGAGATGCCTCTGGAGAAATGATAGGTTTTTGTCCTAGCAGAAGGTTCTTTCCCAAAGCCGTGTTTGAGAGGTTCTAATAATGAAGAACCACATTTCAGTTCCCAGCTTATAGTGTCATAGGGCAGCCACAGTCTTGAGACCGCTGAATCTGATTATTTTATGGTGGAACTAATGAGTATTAAAGTCTACAGGAATCAGAAATGTTCTGTTCGTGAGCAAAGAAGACTCTTGCAGGCAGGGCGACACGCTAGATAGTGCACGATCCACACGCAGATCATTCAAATGTCCAGAGCAAACAGGTCTGCCCTATTTCTCCAAACAGGCAGGAGGCTAGATCATGATTTCTAAAATGCAGGCTGTGATTTTGGGCATCTCAGTTTGTGAAGACTCAGCTTCACCTTATCTAAAAATACCCTGTTTCTAAGAGCTGAAGCCCCCAGATGAGCACCTCCACCCCTATGGGAAGTGGCACATTTCCCTGGGGCACCAGCGTTACCCAGCTCTGTCAGCAATCTCCATCGACACGCCGTGCTCTGGGACACCGCGGTACCGGTATCTGGTTTACAAGAGCACTGCGACAGCGCCTGCCTGTGCAGTCTGGGCTTGCTTGGGTAGATTTATTCTCATTTCCAGATAAAGCAAACCATCCCCTTCGTACTTGCTTTTAGGAAAAAAAAATCAATCAAATACTGAAAGCATGTTAAAATAAACAACACACACCGAAAATCTGTTTTCCCTTGTTTTGCTTAGTAGGAAGTCAGCAGCCTTGATGGGGCTTTGATGTGGGGATACACATTTGATGTCAGTGCTAATGACAGGCAGGCCTCAAAAGGCTTCGAACGAGGGCTTGAGTTCACACAAACACTCCCACGTTCACATACTTATCCGAAAGGGCATCCAAGAGCTTGGAATTGCCTGAATCTGCAAAACCTGGATCTAGAGATCTTGCAAGAACAGGCGCTTGCAGGACACCTGCTCTGAGCTGCAGCCAGAACAGCCAGTGCACAATTATTATTTTTCCACTTTGGTTCCTGTGCTGGCTGGAGATTAAAACCCAAGGTGTAGATGATATCGAAGAGGCTGGACTTGCAAAGGTTTGATCTGAACTTTGTCAAAACCCAGGTAACTGTAAAAAGCCCAGGAATCTACAGGAGTTTCTTTTACATGGAACTAGGCATTTCCATGAAAAGACCAGGATTTTAAGACTTCTGATTTATTGAGCAGAGCAGCAGTCACCCCCCGGGAATACCCTGGAGTCACCTATCATGCTGGTCAAAGCACTAAGGAAAAGTTTTGCTTGTGCTGAATACCTGTGGCTGCTCAGACCCTAGGATTTACTTCTCTCCTTGCTGTCATCTCTGTGTAGTGTTATCGCCACAGCTTTTAAGCTCAGCCTCGCTGAAAATTCTTCTCTGACAGTTGTTGTCCATCTAAAGCCTCTGAAGTCAGGAGGAAATTTTTTTCTGGAGTTTCAGTGCTCCCTTTGCACAGCCCTGTGATTTCCTGCCTCAAGGCACCTGCACCTTACCAATTCAAAAAGGCCATCTTCTCAGAACTCTCCAAAAACACAAACAAGCATAGAGATGTCTTAATATTAGGTAAGAAAGGAATTTTATGCCTGTGTGGTACTATTCATCTTTAAAGTGAAGCTTGAGTACCTGTTTCAGCAGAGCTGGCCTGGAGCTAACTAACCTTTCAGCTCTGTGACTTTGGAAACAACATCCACTTGCACCAAGCTGTTGCTTGACCATAGAGATGGTTTCCGCTGATGCCAGATGGTTTTCATATAGCTCAATATTTTAGTTCTGAAATAATAACATTGCCAATTGTGAATGAATTAGATTGTCTCAGCCCTCACTTTCCCACCAATTACAGTGAATTATGAACAACTCTTGAATAAGAGAATCTCCCTTCTAGTTTTTGGTGCTACAAGATATATTAGCCTTGTGGCCAGCTCTATATTATTTGACTGATTTATAGATCTATAACTTATGGAATTAGAAGTGATCTTTTTTTCAGAGCTTTAGCTCAAAATGGTTTCTTTTTTCTTTGAAAATCACGTGGAAAATGAAGATGATAGATTTTCCCTCCCTCCATATATTTTCAGACCTCTAATAACAATCTCACTTGAAGCTTTCTACTCTGTATGCTTGCCCTGCGTAAACTCAGAAACATGCCGTCCCAAACACACACTCCATCTACACTCAAACTTTAAATTTTCTAAAATATTGATTGACCAATTTCCCTTAGTAGAAAACTAAGGAACCTCTTAATAAACTTATGCAAACAGTGACTTTTTTCCACTGACTACCAAAACACCAGAATCAGATTTTATACAAAGAATAGTGTATTATTGTGTTATCAGCAGAAATCACCTTGCAGTAACTGCTACAGTGCTGTTGCTAAAACATTTCCCTTGTAAAAGGAGGAGCAAATCAATTTGGGACACAGAAGAAGAGCCGCAGTACTGACCCCTTTTTAGAACTGAACTCACAAAATTCTTAAAGCCAGTGCTGCAGGAACACCGGAGTATTTTAAGACTATTCTTGTGCTACGGCACTGCTGTGTCTAGCCAGAAGTGGAAATGTTGGAGACAAAATGCCTATTGCAATGAAGGCATTGACTTTCCCATCAGTTCTATGGAAACTGTTGGCATCTCCATGGGTGAGCTGGGTTCGAAGGCCTGTTTAGCAGGACAGAGATGCCAGCTCTTCCGCATTTATCTGAACCAAAGGCAGACTCAGATTTCTCCAGAACTAATCTGTACTTGGAATTGTTGACAAGATTGAAAAAGAAAAGCCTTGTACTTATTATTCTATTATTCTGGGATTGAAAAAATCCAAGAGATTTTGAGATTTTTAAAATGTTCTTTTTAAAGAAAACAGGTTCTTTGGCTTTCTGTTCTGAAGGCTGCTAATCTAGTGGAGAAGATGTCTATGAGGAATTCTGCTGCTGTTGGGCTGGAATTCAGTTAGATTTTAAGTTATTTTTTTCTGGTAATAGCTAATAAAATGAAAACCTGACAGTAAAGATACCTCTCCCTGGCCCACCTGCAAGTGATGTCATGGAATTTCTCTGTTCCCAATGTGTTGCCCAGCCAAATGTCTCGTTAGAAAAGGGGAGAGGAAGGTATTTGTTGTGAAATAACAAAAGGAGAATATTTAATAGGTCAGACTTGCAAAAATGCCTCCAGACAAGCCAGGCCAATTAGGGTCAGTTAAGTCTCCCAGGGCACAAGGAATTAGTAATATTTTCCATGGGCTAAGTACAAGAAGGAAACTTTTCTCTGGGTGTTGCTCCAATACCTGTGTTGCCTGCAATCATTTTTTTTGAAATCCTGGTATGAAACAGCATCTGCTGTTGGAATCTTTCAAACTGAGTTATGAAAGATCAGTGGCACTTTGCCACTCTTTATTCTGTTTTCTGGATCACATCTTCTTTGACCCCAAAGTCATCCCTTTGCTCCACCTGCCCTTGCCCTGCCTGCTGTCCTGGTGCTTGCTGTTCACGTGGTGTTATGATCTGGAGGACAGGGACATTGTGAAAAAAACCTCACCTTGCTGGCTCCCAACAGGCACTCGGGCACTCTGCGTTGTCCACCCCGCGTTTGCGGTAGCTGCCGTTGTGCTCAGCAGTGGTGGTTGATCAGCATGGGTCTGTTGTGAGTGGTGACGCTACCTCTTCCACATATATTACACATTGTGCCTGACCCCAGAGGTGCCTCTGAAGAGGGGTGGCCTGGGCTCAGCAGTCGGAGAGTGCTGGAGAGGCCAAGGATGTCACCCTCTGAGGCACAGGGCTCTGCTGGTTTGAGGGTCAGCACATGCTGAAGAGATCTGCGCCACTCAGACCTTGTGGCTCACCTAAAGCCCTCTGAAGAGACTCTCCTCTTTGGGCAGATTCGGGTCCTGTTTTTGCTAGTGGCTGAGATTTAGGTGATCTGCTGTAACTGGGATGGGAGCTGTGGATCTAGTCTACCCTCAGCTCCATCACATAACCCAAGAGCCAAAGCTAGGCACTTCCAGGGGGCCATTCATCCCACCTCCAGCAGGCAGGTATGTTGGGACAGGTGACAACACCATTTGGAGATGCCCAGCTCTCTGCATGGCCCATGGGCTTGGTTTAGGGGCACGAGGCCTGCCTGAGGATCTCACACAGATGCTGGGCACAGACATTTGCTCCTGCCAAGCTCCTGCCGTGCATGTCCTGCAGGCAGGCAGCTAAGACAGCGTTCCTAAGCCGTGCTGACCATCACTTGCGCATAAAGCAAGGGAATGGCATGGGCGGGAGAGGGACTGCAGGATGCGGTGGGAGTCACCTCGCTGAGGAGTCCTGCAAGGAGCCCATCCTTGATGGCACCATCACCTCTAAGGCTACATATTATTATTAACGGGGTCCCAGAGCCTGTGATGACTTCTGGCCGAATGCCACCGAGCCACTTTGTGTCTCCCGACCTCACATTCTCTTGCCATCTGCAGGCGATTATTTCCAAGCTCAAAGTCCACCGGCTTCTGAGCAGCTCTGGCCAGCTCTCCCAGCAGGCTCATTCGATGTGGTGTGCGCTGGGGAGGACGGGGGAGCGGTGGTATTATTCATCTCAGAAGTGAAAGGTGCTTGACTCTGGTTTGTTTTAATGGCGCAGTAACCACAGGCTAATATTATTAAGTGGTCCTCCGCCGCGTGCCAAAAATCCAGTCCTGTCGTGAGAGGAAAAAAAGAATAAAGCACTTGCGAATCCAATATCTTTGGTGCTAATTTTAGGCATGCGTGCTGGCACGGGGAGCTTGTTTCATCCACTCGAATCTGGTGCAGTGCCACAGAGTCAGATTTACAGACTATTAGTGTCTCAAATAGCACTCCATGTGCAGGAAGGGAGGGGAAAAACACTGGGTGCCTCGTCTTTGCGGGGTTTGAGCTGAGTTATCCAAACAAAGTTATAGGTTGGCTCATAAAAGTCTTAGTGATAGATTTAAATGAATTAATTTTTCTATGATTTTCATTCTGTTTTTTCTCCCTCTTCCCCTTCATCCCCTCTAGCTATTACATGGAATTACAGGAAATCTTCGTGTATCACATCTTCAAAGAGATGCATTGAAAAGCAATAGCAAAGATATCCATTTCTTCCTACTTTGTTATTTGTCTTGGCTCAGAACATGGGGTGATGCTGCGCTTTCCTCACCGTGCCCCTGAGCTGTGCCCAGGTCCCCTACCCATCCCTGAAGTCCCCTCTCCTCCTGGGGCACAGCGACACGGGCTGGCAACCCTGCGACCGCCGCGTGGTGCCTTCTTGCCCAGGCAATGGCTCTTCGTAGCTACGTGAGACACCGGCAGTGAGCAGCCAGAATACGCTCCTTCCTGCTTTTCTGCAGTGTTGAAGGAACGTAAATATGACTCCCATAAAGCTGCGTGTTTGCTTGGACCCCATGGAGCAAAGCAGCTCCAGCGGCTGGAGCTCGGCGCAGTGGCACCGGTGGCCGAGCATGCCTGGGACCCACCACCACGAGAGCCCCTTCCCCGGGGTCATGTCCAGCGAATCCCTCCCATTTCCAGTGACATTCTTCACTGTACGGCTTGCTCTCTGCTTGCTCTAGCTACTTTGGATTTAATTACATTTCCAGCATGTCACAAGTACTTAATTGTGAATAGCTAAACATTTAAGACACAGGAATATCTCTCCAAATAAACACATGTACGGATGATACAGAGCTACTGTATTCACTCCAAAAGCTCCATTAGTACCTTTTATATATATTCCTTGATTATTGAAAGAAAGCATAAAACTAGATTAAGAGGGAAAGGAAATCAAGAGGTGAAGATGGTGGACGTAGCTGGATTAAAAGAGAGAGAGAAAGAAAAACACGGCTGCTTTGGTTGCCTTCAATGAAAGAAATTTGCGTTTTAAATGGAAAAAAAAAAATGTTTCCAGTGAAACTTGGGCAGAAAGTCAAAATCAAATAGATATAATTTGAGACACAGCCCATATGAGGGCTTGCATTACTGAACTACTTTCTTCTAAATGATCCTTCTTTTAATTTTACATAATGTCCCCAAAACCTCTTAAATAAATACATACTGTTTGGAGTTAAGTAGCTGTAAATACTTTTTTCTTTTTTTACAACAGGCAAGTCAAATGATAATGGCTTTATCTAAGAAACACAATATAAGTTTACATGCAAAAGAGGTATTCCTGCTCACATGAAGAGTAAAAAAGGTGTAAACTAGAGTGACTTTTCAGACCCTTGCACAGAGGTGTATAAGGGATAAACTGGATTTAAACAAAATCAGATCCGAATTCCTCATCTGCATGGAGGAATTTGGGGATGTGCACAGGTATGTTGCCACTAGTTAAACCACAACGCTGACCTCCTTGCAAACTTCTGTGTTTTCACCATGGTATAAATTGAATTTAAGGCCATTGATATCACGGTTCCAAAATCCGCTCAGTCCTTTGAGTAAATACAAGCCCAGTGTCTTGGGCACTTTTGTTAAGTCCCTGCTAGAAAATAATAAAACACTTGTTTGATGAACCTTTACCTTTCATATACAGACACATCCCTGATGTGAAACTGCAGCAGTGACAAGGAGGGTTAAGTATAGGAAATCAGACTGAAAATCTGACTTAATTAAATAATAACAGATTTAGACGTTTTTCTGGTCTGTAGATGTAGCCTGAGTTGTGAGGAAGTGATGTTGGTCATCTCTTGCTATTACCAACACAACTGCTGCTGTCATTGAGTGAAACAGTCCAGGTAGCCTGGAACCCCATATGGGCCCAGCAGCAGAAGTGGCCACTGCTTGGCTCTGGCTGTGTTGCATGGTTCTTGCTTCTCCAGTGAAGGTAGGATGATGGACCCGGGCAATGCTAAGATGAATTTTGGAAAACAGTCCCCTCTCAGGACACTGCCTGGGTGATGACAAAAACCAAAGCTCTGCCCAAGTCGCCAAAGGGACCTGCAGCATCCCCAAAGCCAGCAGTGACCAGGAGACATGAAGCTCCTTATACTTCATGGAGGGAGGCTTAGCTCTGCTGACATCTCTGCTAATGCCCCTTTTCGCCTGCTTGAAGAACATTAACTGTAAAGAGGGGGAAAAGGACTTTGACATGGGGCTAATGCATTGTGTTGCATTTTTTCTCTCCTCAGCTGTTTCCTGCCAGTCAAAAAATATAAACAGACTTTCACTGAATTGGGCTGTTATGGAAATAATTTGATGTTTATTTAGTCTCGTATTCTGAGAATTTGTGAACTGTAACAGCAACACAAACAACAACAGGAAAAACGGTGCTAATAACAACTTAACCCCTTGCAGGAATGCAGCCAGTGTGGGAACGAGCTGTGACCCTGCTCTGGAGCAGGGAATTCAACCTTTCCCATTGGAACCCGCCAAGGGAATTTGGGGAGACAAACTGAAATCATGCAGTGAGGACCCTGCCCAGGGCACTCTTTAGTCCAGCCGATACGAATGCAAAAATCCCTTGCATATCCTGCATATGCTTTTCAGTTGTATTTTCTTAGGAAATCAGGTTTAAGTCTCCAGGTGTTGGGTGGGCTCATGCATGTATGCACAGATTTCTTATCCCTGCTTGCAAAAACCTGGATCGGGGGAGCTTCCCGGCTCCTCTCCGTGCCTCGCGACGCTCCTGCTTGGAGGCTGCACCATTGCTGGGTGTCAAAAGCTCAGCTCAGGCAGTTTCAGCATTAATCACCATATGGTTGTAAGAAAAGAAAAGGAAGTGTGGAAATATAAAGAGAGGTGGTTTGGATTATCCATTGCAACCGGTTGGCTTTTTCATTGACTTAGCTGGAAATGAATCTAGGCCATCAGCAAACATTGCGGGCAGCCCCGTACAGCACTGTACGTTTTTAGGTACCCGGCCTTCCCTCAGGATACAGCACGAGTGCCGACCGCTTGATGAGTCTTACCGTCTTTAATACAATCATCAGAAATGAATGAATCCTGGTTCCAATCCAAATGGAAATTTTAAATTAGGTAGAGCATATAGTGCTGGTTGAGGTGTGCTGGAAGCGCAGACATGTGGCAATGAAACGCTGTCCGTCCGCGGACGCTAACCTTGCTACGGTTTGTTTGTTTTGCAACACCTTCTTAGCCCTGTATGGTTACAATTTAGTTTGATTTTTTTTTAACCTAAAAAAGAGTAAAGTGAGAAAACAGAGGGGGAAAAAAAAGATATTTGAATCGACTGTCATTTCTGGCAAGGCTGAGGATCCCAACAAGGTATTTGTTTATTATCAGGTATTTCCTCAGGATCAAATCCAGAGGAGAGAAGTCTGGTGCGAGTTAAAGTCTGCTTAAAATCCTTCTTGAAAAGAGATTTATGCTAGGAAATTACCTAACCCTAGGCGAACGGCTGAGTCAGAGGCAGCGCGGCGCGGCCCGCGCGTTGTTGCTTGCAGCCGGCTTTTTTTCTCTTTTTTTTTTTTTTTTTTTTTTTTTTTTTAAGCTGCTCCAAGGGCGCCCGGTGAGAACAGCGGCAGTGCGGCGCTCACACCGCTCCACAGAGCTCCCACTAGTTTCCACGGGAATGAGCCGGCCGGAGGAGCGTGCTGGCCCCTGCGCCAGCGCCCGGGGTGCCACCCCTGCACCTGGCCCCGTGCCCGTCCTGCCCCGCCAGCGGGGCGGCAGGGAGACTTCCACCTCCCCATGATGACTTCTCCATGGTTGACCACCCTGCTGATGCCCCATCAGTTGGTCTCCACCACTTGCCGGCCATGGGGGGGCTGGACCCGCATCATGGGCTTGCGGCATGGGACTCCCACTCTAGCTTTTGCAAAAAATGTCCCTGTGCGCTTAATCCCCCCCCGTTCAAGGGACACTCAGTCCCCACGGGCAGGATGAGCAAAGACAACGCATGGTACCAGGGTTGATACGAGGCTCTTGTAGGCAAAACATCAGCCAAGTAGGTTGTCTCGCTAATTTTTTCAAGGTCGCCACTAAAATCTCTGGCAGGACTACACTCCAGCTGGGAAATTTTACCGTACTTACAGAAAACAAGGAGTATATTTTATTCTGGTGCCCGACCCATTGCTGTTTGTGTTGGTTTAACTTCACTGACCCCAAAATCGAGAACGAGAGTAACACGCTGTTGAACTGGATCCTGATACGGGTATGAATCATGTGTGTAATACAGTAAATTACTGAGAAACAAACATTCAGCAGGTCTTCTGTATGGAAACTATTTCTTCTTTCATCTCCATCGATCATTGACGTATCTGCTGACAGAACGTGGTTATGCCTCCAGCCTGTGATCAGTTTGAAATGTCTCAGAAATATGTCTCCATGCAGTTAAGGTTTTCCGCTGCTAAGAAATATCTTAATGCTAAAGGTTTGTTTACAAGGGGTGGCTGTTTCCACTTGCTGGAGCATTAAAAAAGTTGTTTTTTCCAACCACTAAGTAGATCTAAACATTAAGCGTTTCTTAAGTTGGTTTTCCAGCTCCTGGACTGCTATAAACATTAACTTCCATTGGTTCGGAACAAAACAAAACAAAAACATTGCTGCTTTCACTTAGCCTCTCCTAAGGTAAAAAAATAATATTTTTAAGGAGGCTTTGTTTTTGAAAGGCTCCTTGTGCACCCTGCTCGCCGCGCTCCCGCTCCGCCGTACCTGCCCGGCCGCGGACGGGAAGCCGGGAACCGGCAGGTCCCTCGCCGCGGGCTGCGGCCGAGGGAAGCGTGACTCACGTTGCCTTCCCCTGCACGTGGGAGAGCAACGGAGAGGCAGGAATTAGCTGAAGATCTGCTCGGGGCGGTGCACGCGCCGGGCTGCAAAAGCCATGTCGCTTAAACGCTGCTCTCGGCCGGACCTGACCCTGCGACCGGTTTGTCCGCAGTGTTTGCATCGCTTGACAGGCGACAAAAATGCGTTTGCAAGGCAAACGCGGCCGGGGCACAGGCACTTCTGCATGGAGCCACAACCGTTCAGTGCCCTCCCGGGCCCGGGCTCCTTTCCGGGGGCTCCAAGCCACGTTACGAACCACACCAGGGTTCGCATTAGTCCTTCCTCTCTCCTCTTCTTCCTCCTCCACGGGATTATTCAGTGGCTAAGGCGTGGGAAGCCACGGAGAGGTTGGTGCCCACCTTGCTAAGCCCATTTATCCAATGCATGCCTAAGCGCATTCAAAAATGTATTAACACTCCATACATCACCCTAGATTTTCAAACATCCCCAGCAATGGTGATTTTCAAAATTTCTAATTCCCCCTCTCAAGAGAGATGGAAAAAAAAAAACCCTTTTTTTGGAAGGTGGGAGATCAGGACTCTGGAAACATCTGGCTCCTCAGTAGACTTTACAATGGTCTGTACACTGTGACAACCAAAATTAGTGATTTCTTTTTGAAAATACAGGCTGCCGTATCATTACGCATTTCCAATTAGATCACTGGAAATGAATGATCAATAGTAAAATAATTGCTGTTTTTGGAATGGAAAACACTGTGCCTGGAAAACACTACTGTAATATAAAAACATAGCTTAAATCAGCTGCAAGTAATGCCACTAACCACTGTAGTAGCAGAACACACCCACTGGTACTACAAAAAAGACTCTTATTCAGACACAATTTTTATTTATTACAGTTTTTTCCCTATCTCTGTGAAATTAAGGCACTTCTGGTGTTGGGGGGGGGAATTAATTCATGACTTGATGGCCCTGAACCTGCAGTGAACATGGTGTAGGCTGGGATTCACTGCAGATTCAGTACCTGAACGATTAAATTCAAGCCCAGCCAGATGGGCTGCTAGGTGCTTAGAGATGCCTTTCACCGCCCAGGAAGCCAGAGGCGCTTTCTGATGGCCTCACCGGGGCTTGGGTTACAGGAAACTGGCCAGCAGAAATCAGTCGTGTTCCCACACTTCCCACTCACGTGTGTTCTGCTGGATGGTCTAGTAGCGCCCAGATCCCACGTTAGCCGCTCCTGAACGGTGGCCGTATTCCTCACGACTTCACATTTTCTCCCTTCTGCTGCATCCTCACATCCCCTGCAGAAACATTCAGGAGTTGGAAGCTGTTAATAAATTGATCTCCTTAAAATGAGAGAGGGAATGGGTCTGGGGTGGCCTCCACATCCAGATGTGTACCTCGCTTCAACATTTTTTGCTCTAAATGTGTTATACTTACTACAAATGGCACATATCGGAGTATCAGAAAGGTCCGAGGTATTTTGGGGATGACTCAGAAGTGGAATCTCACTGCTGCCATCTCTACTATCCTTCTTTACACCGAGAAAGGAGAGATGGTCACAAACTGCAAAATGCATGGTGTGGTTGAAATTTCAAAATTATGTGATTTTTAAATGGAAATCTGAAAGCAAAAATATGTTTTGCTTCTCAGCTGTTGTTATTTTAAAAGGTGCTTTTAGTGAAGAATTTGCATGGAACTTTTCTTAATTAAAAGAAAAGCTACTTATATCTCCAACATCTTTCAAGTGGAAATTGTAGCTACTCACTAATGTTAGCCAAAAATGTAGAAGCATTCACTATGATTAAGCAATAAGTATCTGTCATTCTTCTCTGCAGTCACTACTCCATTTCCCTTATTATGTTGTTCATTTAAATGTGACCACAACATCCAAGTTTCCTATCATCAGAGTTTATTCTGGTCTTTCTCATTTCCCTCCCATAACCTAGCAAACTTAGTTTATTTTGTAACTCTCAGGCCATTCAGAAGCACTGTAGGAAACACCCCACAACAAATCATGCAAATGGGAAATAGACAATGAGAAGAATTCAACAGCGTTAAAAAAGCCTTTTCCTTTAGTATTTTTTCCTGATATAAGTCAGCCCAAAATAGACAGCAAATCGCTGCACTGCTTTAGCTACATGTGCATACACAGCTCTGCTGGACATGGGAGGAGGACAGCACGCAGCAGAAGACCAGCAGAACTTCTCTCTGGAGGAGACTGGAGCCCTTGTGCGGATCAGGGGCGCGAGCCGGGAGCAGGGAACGTAGCGCCGACAGCCCAAGCCACGGGCACGTCGGGCGGACGACGCCAGTTCCCTTCCCGGGAGTAGCGAGAGCAGGGCTGGCAGCGCTCACGTAGCCTTGGCAGGGTCCCTCTCCACGGGAGGCATCTCCAGGCTCCGGCAAGGACGCGAGCACGGCTGCTCTTCGGCTTGGAGACGGAGAGCACAATGCGCAGAAGCTAGCAAAAGTTTATCACCGGTCCCTAAGACAAGGATGGTCGAGGGGACGACACATCTTCATGCACCAAGCAGGATCCAGAGACTTACAAACAGCACACGTTAGAAACGGGAACAGGATATGTTTTTCCCATGGTTCGGGAACAATGTGAATACTTTCTCACACGCTGTTGGTGAAATATTTTGGCACACCTGTGCATTTTGAGAGGTCTATTATACTCCAAGGTCTCCTAGTCAGCTGTCAAGGACTCTTTTCCTCTCTAAGAACATGGATTGATTATGTGGAAATATGATTTGGTTTTGTATTTGTACTGGATCACAGATCAGAAGGAAGTTACAGTACGTACTGGCTCCCAAACAGAGCTTTCTGCTCTGTGGCTCAGGAGCGAAAGGCAAGCAAGGGCAATTCTGAGATGTTTACACAGCTCCCTTTTTCATTTGTGATGATACTGAATAGGGAAAAATTGTTTACATGCTACAGAGGATGTTTTAGCAGTGTTACTTCCTACAGAAATGTCCTCGAGCTTCGAGTGTTGGCAAGGAATGACATTTCCTCCTATCTTTTACTGGTCCTGCGTGTCTCAGGAGAAACGACAGACATTGTTACTCCACAGCGCTTTTGATCTGATCATCAGCTCCACCAGGTCTAAACAAATCATCGTTGCTTCACGGCGTCTGTGTCTTATTATTGCAGATGACACAACTTCGGACCGAGGGAGCGACGCTCTGCATAGCGCAGCGGCAGCCCTGAACCGGCGTGTGGGACTTCGGCCGCCTCCCGCTGCCGCGGTGCCATCGCTCAGCATCAGTTGCCTTTTGGTGCTTCTCTTGGAAGGGCAACTTCACCCTGTTTAGACCCAAACCTCGATCTGGTTAAGGCCCCTTAGCAGATCCGTAGGGATCAGGGGACGAGGACAGCATGGAGCTCTTCTGCTGCTTTAGGGAGGGTTGAGCTGGAGCTTCCTTGTGTCCAGATGGGTCCTTGGCTGCCTCAGCCCCGGCCAGAGGGAAGTGAAGAGCCCTGAGGGTACAAACTTAGAGACCAGCTTATTCAAGCATTGCTATTTGGGTCAAATTTTCAAGTGTGCTGAGCTCCAGCAGCTCCTGACATATCAGTGCATTTGTCTCGTGTAACTATGATAGCAAAACCCTGTAAAGGAGAGTGACTCCGGAGGTGCTTTTGAAGCTATAAAACACAGGATGGCTGCAGGAAATCAAATGGTCACAGGTTTCCATCCCTTTGAAATAGTTAAACAGGGCACAAAAAGCCAGAGAATTGCAACATTTTCCTCATAAATGTTCTTTAACAATGTTTTCAGTGACCATTTGGCACAGAAATACAATTTCCATCAAAACCTGTTGAGGGATAGGAATGGTTTTTCTCCATTCTCTCCACAACTGGGAAGAATAATTTGTCCCTGCAAAAACTATAAGAAACTTTCCAGATTACAAATCAATCTAAAATCAATATCTGGACACACATATGCAGGCACATGCACACACATTCATACCCACGCACTAATCAAGCACTACTTCCCTTAGTGAACTCAGCTGCTCATGAGAAGTGCAGACCACGCCATGCTGCAGCCTTTAAAGGGAGTCAGAAGAAGTAAAATGAAAAAACACATGAGGCAGCATCACGCACAGCAGACCGAGCTACCTGTATTTTATAACATCCACTCTGTGTCCAATTTCATCAGCTTGGCAAACGCTCTCTCAGTGGAAATAATTGAGGCCTGAAAGTCAAAAGCAATGGAGGAAATATCTAAGCTATGAAACGTCAGGTTGCTTTCCAAAACGGTTCCAATCTCCAACCACATCAAGAAGGGTGTCTGAAAAGGCAATCAGGCCTTCGGTCAATTAAATATCTTTTTCACTTCTTCTTTCGCTTGGGAACGCAGTGGTGAAGGAATTCTCAGCACCATGGTGTGGTTATCCTCTACGACCCTGCAAACCTTGTTTTTCAGCTGCAGGTTCATTTTATTTTTCTCCCATGTTATATAAAGCATAATTCAGATTATTCTAAGCAAGCAATTTAGGATTTTCTTGTTTTCATTTTATTTTTGCTTTGGGAGGCTGAAAACATCAACACTTACAAACTGAAGCCAAGGAAGCAAAACCTGTGCTAAAAGTAAATACTCATTCTCCAATTAACTCCTACTAAAAGCATATTTCAACTGACCCAAGAGCATAGTGATAGTCTTTTGCATGCTGAAATGAATTTTGTATGAATATCACTCACATTTATTGCCTAGCAAAACTTTAAATATAGTGGTTAAGACTCAAAGAATAGCTAGTGAATGCAAACTGTGAGATGTCACTGGAAGGTGTCTAATAGTCTAGATCCCAAAGATCATAATTACTTGCTTTTAAAACCCTCAGCACTTCTTGTGGTCAGCTCTTCCATACGGTGATAGCTATTCAGGGCTGCGGATGCAGTAACTGAGCAGCAAGTCTTCCTGCATCCTACAAAAACTTTTAAACTCCATGGAACAGGGCAAAGCGAATGTATTTTTATACTTAAGGGGGGGGGGAAGTCAGCTTTATTTTCCTAGGGGAATTTAACTATATTAGTTTACATCCTGTGGTATGAATAAATAAACAATCCCTAACCAATTTCAGGCTTGCCGCTGTTTTGGCTGGCAGAGCCTTTGCTAGACTAACCCTGTGCCTCCAAGCTCCCTTTTTCTTCTCTCATTTGCTTCCATGCTGCTGGGCCTCTCTCCTTCCTCTTCTCCCTCTTTGCTGATCATTTTTCCTCTGTGTTTTCCAGTTTTCTGTTGCCGTTCTTGTCAGAGACGCTATCCTTCCACATCAGCACGCTCCACACCATCACCCTCTATTGCTACCCTGTGTGTCCTACCCGCTCCATAAGCCAGGCTGTCCCCATGGAGTAAATACGGGCTGGGGATAAATAACGATGTCCAGAATGAATCCGCGGTGTCCTACCGGCCGGTGCTGGGTTCCAGTGCTGCAATCTCTGCAGGCACCAGCCCTCGGACCTTGCTGGCGTGCCGTGGCTGGCAAAGGCCCTCTCTGCACCAGGTCTCTGCAGCGCGCTGCATTTCTAGAGCTCTCTGTTCTTAAAGACAGGAGAAAAAAAGGTACTAAAATAGCAGCCTGCAAGGTGATTGAAAGCTTAAATATTTTTTAAAGAACTCTGAGTAACAGTAGGTGTGCCTTCTGATGCAAAAATGGCATACTTTCATGCTGAAATCAAATAGGCCTGGGGGAAGCACGGCGCATCTTTTCTTTGCCAAAGTAGACTGATCGTATGGTAACAGCTGGAATTTTTACGGTTTTCTTTTACAAAATATTACATCTGCCAATCTGCCACCTCTTTCATTGAGAAATACGGAGATATTAAAGGGAGGGTTGCAGGGAGTCCTGGGTACGGTGAGGGTGATGAGGTTTAACCAAGCCACAGACTGGTGGAGACCCCGGGATATGCAGGCAGCAAATACCCATCCCGGCAGCAGGCTCAGGGACTAGCTCACCAGAAGTGGTGGTAGCCCTGCAGGATTAAAATCGGGAAGAATGGCTGTTTTGCTGCTTGTTGAGGAAGCAGGGGTATAGCAGGGAAACGCGAAGGCTGCTTAGCTTAGAGCTGCGAAGTGCTTTGCCTGGGCTGGGTTTCTTGGGGCAGCTGGGTTACAGCAGCTCATGTTACAGCTGGGTTACAGCACCTCAACAGCCTGGAGGCACCTACATTTTTTTTTCTTTGGCACTAACTGCTTGGGGAACCTAAGGAGTTGATGCTCTTAATGTATCTGCCTGATTTATCTGCCTCCCGCCCACAGCCACGTTGCTCCTGCAGGGGAATCTCCATGTGCTCCATGTGCACCCTGCTCCACCACCATGGGTTTCCTACTGCTGCTTCCCTTCCCCACTGCTTCCGACTCTTCCCAACGCCACGCATTACTTAAGCCTCCACAGGGGCCTCAGCGTGAGGGAGGTATTAGCAGCCCTTCTCCTAAATGTTGGGACCTGATGCAAAAAGGTGGAAAATACCCTTGTGAAAGGCCCACCAAGAGGCAACATTGGTGGCGGGCAAGGCACGCAGGATGCTTTCAGGGCTGTTTGCTCGGCACAGAGCCGTACAGAGACCTCTGTGCAAGACCGACCTGCGCAGCTCCGGGAAGAGCATGTGTCCATCAGCTTCCAAGTAAACCGGAGCTAAGGAGACATGCTAGGAGGCAGAGTTTGCTGGCTTACCCCCATGGCACTAAGGAGGCTATGATGCCTTTGGACAGGAGCTGGTGTCCCCACAAAGCACGGGGCTGACCACTGGCATGTGCCTCGTCGCTACAGGGGTCCTCTGCTCTAGCAGTGTGTGCTCCTGTTCATCCTGCACAACACATGACGGTGCCTACAGCCTTCGCCATTGCAAATCTCAGAGAATAAAACCGTGTTTTCAAACTTCCTGCAAGGACTATACATAGCAGAATAAAACGAAGCCTCCAGAAGATCTCCAGAGTACATTGCCTGCTTAGCTGGGGGCTCGGGGGAAGCCAGCCCCTCCGTTAGCACTTGCAGGCCCAGCTGCAGGTCTTTCCTGTTTCACTCAGGACTGTGTCTGTATCTTCATTAACGTGATTTATTTCAGCAGAGAAACCTGCCTTTCTGGGTAAGAGTCCAGTGGGAGGGACTGACGGACAGCCTGCTCGGGAGGCACGTGGGCCAATAAACCCCAGGGCCATCTGTTATTAACAGGGATCAGGTAAAAGAGGGACACAGGGGTCTCTGGGAGGAAATTGGTATCATTTATTAAATATCTGACACCCTGCTCTAAAGATATATATATATATATTTATCTCCCCATATATATGCCAATATAATGGCTTTTGCAGGATACAGAAAGTGATGTCGTTCCAGTTGTCTGAGCTGGCGGCTTCAGTTCGTGGCCATGTGGTTGGCTGTGAACTTGACTAATAAAAATGGAGCGAACCCTTTTTCTTTTTCTGTCCTTCCTGACCCTCGTCAGTGCCATAAATGCCTGTATGTAGTGCAGGGTTTATAAATAGCACAGTAGCGTCCACCGACAGCAGCCTGGTGTTAAGTCTGAGCGGCAGGAGCTAGACTGCAGTACTGGGGAGCTGGAGCGGCTGGGAGAGGGATATGCAGCCAATAAAGATTTGTGGGGCTAGAGTCATTCGGAAAGCTCAACGCTAAGCAAAATTGTGCAAAAAAATAGCAGTGTGCCACGGGACATGGTTCTGAAATGGAAACACCTTAAGCCAATATTGCCCCTCTGAGATAGCACTGAAATTCCGTATAAATTTATGGTGTAGCTGACAGCGGGCTTGACTACCTCGATGTGTCTGGATGTCTGGCCCAATCCGATAATAACACGAAAGAGCATTTTCGCACATATCCTTTGCTGATCCTGAGACTCGGCCCTGGGTTGCTTTGGAAGTTGTTTTGTTCAATGATCACCTACAAATTGTCGACTTCTCAAATGGATTTGTTGTTCAGAATTATTCCTAAGTTTTCTCAGTAATTGCTCATGGTATGCAAGACCTTTGCAATTTAAACGCTATTCATTAGTTATTCGGTTCATGTGGTAATATTCTGGTTCCGCTATTGGATAGCCTGTTACCAGCTTTCTGAAGTATCCAAAAATCATGCATCAACCCCCCAAGGTCCTGGGACTAGCTTCAAGCCTCCATTATTTTTAATAAAAATACAACAAAATTGGGATTTTTTTATTTGCCTTCTTGCTTTTGAGTTTGTAGAGCTCACATATTCAATCTGCTAGAGAGCAAATTTCAAAATAAAGCAAGCTGCAGTTTTTCCCACATAAATTCAGCACTTTGAAAGTTATGTGAAAATAAAAGTTTTTCTGGGAAGAGAACTACTGAAGGCTGATTTTCAATGGATTTTTAGGCTGTTGGATTCTTTGATGTCTAATACAAGTGCGAGCGCCAGCTGATGCTTTTCCCAGTTGGGACTTTCCTAATGTTGCTCTTCAGGGTTGACTCTCTGGTGCTTAGCAGCAGCTGAGCTCACCCTGCAGAGGGTCTTCAGCAGGGACAGTAATAGCCTCACTCCCATCCACCTGCCTGCCTGTTTCCACAAAACTCTAGGAAAAATCCTCTGCCAGTGGTTTATTAAGAGCTTGTATTTACAGCAGTCAAGTAATGGCAGCCATTCACAAATTGCACTGGTTCATTTTAAAATAAAGTATTTCCAGGAAGAGACTTGGATATTTGAAGCTGAGTGAAAAGGTAATCTTCATCTCAGTTATGATTCAGTGCAGTAGCATCAGCTCAGAGCAGAACCCGTGCAAAGCGGCCTCCCTCTGTCCGCACAGTCCGACTTCTCTTTTCGCTTGAAGAACAGAAGATATTGAAAAAACGAAAAGTCTCAGGAGAAAAGTCATTTTTTCCTGTTGGAATATGAGTGGTCCTTCCTTTGTCTTCTGAGGGACATTTATGTCCAGAGAGACAGTAAATATAGAGGCTCAGCTGAGCTGAGCATCCTCAAGAATATTTGGGGTTTTGGTTTCACCACTTATTTGCACCTTAGGACACTGCCAGACATGTTTGAGGACATCTCGCAGGCCACTAGAGAAGAGCTGTAGATCACAGAGTAGAGAGGTGAATAGGAAAGGCAGGAGCTGCCAGCCTGCCGGCCTCTGCTCTGTCCATCCATGAAGGTGCGAACTACCAACACTGCTCCTTCAATAACTTTCTGGATGAGAATTAGCGCTTTTTCCTTCCCTCCTTTCTCTCTATCCAGTGCACTTGTCTGTCTCTGCCTCACACTCTTGTGCCTATGTGATAGTAAAAAAAAGGTAAAATGTTGGTTCCTCTATGTGAAGTCTCACTTAGGTGAGGACAGCAATGCAACTGGAGATGCACAGACTTCTGAATTGTGTCCCACTGGAATTCCAGATGGGTTTAGTTCCATGAAACACTCCACTTTCTTCATTTTTACATTTCAAAGCCACTTCCTCTGAACACAACCCTTCTCTGTCCCCCAAAATTTTAAGGGGAAACCTTGTGTACATTTTTCAATTAAGAGGTCCAACAGTCAGAGCTGAGATGACAGTTTTGTCTCTCTTTTCTACTCGTCATTCCCTCCTTTCCTCTTCCTTTCCAATCCTTTTTCCCTTTCCATTTTTTCCACTGACAAAGGAAAAGAGAAAAATTGAAACAAAAACTGTAGTTTTAACATTCAGTTCACAAATTGTCTTTTTGCTTTAAAATGTAGAAATTGTGTAACTTTTATTTCCAATGAGAAAACAATGATGAATTTACATATAGGCATTCACAGACTGTATCAGAAACAGCAGCATGTATCTCAAGAACTACTTTTTTGATTCTCTAAGTAAATTCCACTTTCCTTCATAGACTGAAGCAGACAGGAAATCGTTTGAGCCTTCTGTACATGTCAAGCCTTTGCAGTAAGGTAAATGTTTTTCCTACAAATAATGCCTTGCATGTTTGATCAACTTTATAACCACAATATCTATAAGCGCTTCAAATGTTAAACAACGCACCAGCCAAATATATTTACCAGCCAAGAGATTTAAAAGCCATTCTTGACGTCAAGCTGTGAAGATCAAACATTCTAACTTGAAGGCTGCCAGTACGGGTTCCCAACCATTGTCTAGATCCAAAACCCATTGTGCTTGTTTTTGTTTTTGTTTTTTGGCATCTAAAAATCAATTTCTCTCTCAGACCACTTTTGTTCTTACATAAACACATTTCTACTTCAACTTGATGATGGATATTAGTATAGCCATACTTTAAATCTAATGGTAGTATCAGCTTTTCGTTAGGATATAAATTAGATTTGAGGGAATCGGTGAGCTGTATAGTACAGTCTGAAGTTAGTGACTTTTCCAGAAAGTCTTTTCTATTCCTAGTGCAAAGATCAAAATTCAGAGATTTTGCTTTCTTTTCCTTGATGGTCTTTTTCTCTTGAGCCTAATTATACCCCAGTCTAGAGGAAGCATGTGCTTGTGTAACAGTCCTTTGTTGTTTTTCCGTATTTGCTGTCCCTACCCTCAAAGAGGACAGACGACAAAAGCTCCCCCAACCACGTCAGCCCTTCCATGTGCTCTGGCCTCGGGAAAGCACATGAACCCTCTGTGTCTCGGAGCGGGAAGCCGAGATGAGAGGGGCCCTGCGTTCCCGCAGCTTGCGACTACTGTCGTCTCCAATCATGGTAAAACTTAACCGGTTTGGTCACCGTGCAAACACCCAGAGACCAACCTGGCGTTCTGAACAGCTTTTAAATAAGAAGGATGGGTTGGAGACAAGAACTCCAACCTCTGCAGCGAGTGATGAGCACTTGTGGCCTTCAGGGAATGACAACAGGGAGCAATGATTATTCATAATGGGTAAGAGCTGCTGAATCAGAACTAGAGATAATCTGAAATGCCACTATGTTGAATTTACTCAGCTCTGAAGTGCTGATGTAATCTATGGTGAGGACATCATTTGAGGATTTTCTGTTTCTCCTGACCTCAGGGGACCGTGCCCAGCAACTCATGTAACTGGTCTGTGACCCCCTATGCAGTACTTACAGCATGTTCTGCATTTTAGTTAAAAAATGAAGTCAAAGAAAGGTAGGGAGGAAGGATGAAAGAACAAAAATCTGGCATCCACCATATTGTTCAGGATGAACAGTAAGAGAAGAAAAATACCTGGCTTCTTCATCCACTGGACAATCTAGACACCACAATGCTCTGAAGTGTCTGCCTTTCCCCAAATTCAGTTACTCAGCCTTTACACCCCAGTTCAAGTCTGAGCCGGATGCCCATTATTTAGTATTTGTTGTGTGTCCAGGAACACAAATTGTGTTGCAAGATACAGAGGCCGTAGACTACAGTTAGCATCTTCTCTTCTAGCCCCTGAAGTACAAATTAACTAGTCTGGTATTTGATCATGGGCTGTTCTTAAAGCAGTATTTATTCTCTACTTTTATTTTCCATGGATGTTGCCAAGATAGAGTCCTCTCCAGGACCCCCTCCCATCCCATCCAATCCCCTGGTTCTTCATCCTTGCGTTTAGCTTTTTATTTTCCAGATCAAAATTTGGCTTCTTCCACCCCTTCTCTTCCACTCTGGCTTTTGTGGCCTGCTTGCGAACTTGCTTGTGTATTTTATGCAAGCCCATGAAATCTCGCCTTGCTGGCACTGTGTAGTCCTAGTGTTCTCAACAGTTACTGGGTTTGTGTTTTTTTTTTTTTTTTTTTTTTAATACAGAGCTGTTCTGTCTTACTCCTGAGCATTGGACTGCCATAAAAAAGACCGTAAATTAATGAAATATCTATTGCAGCTGACTCTAAATTATCCTAAAAAAATAAAAGTTTAAGTCCTACTAGTTCTGATTAGCTAAATTACCTGCCAGTACAGGATTCTTCTTTATATTTCCTAATTCTTTGCCCAATCTATTATTAAATGTCTGAAGGAATTGCCTTCTTCTACTTTCATTGAGGAAATAATTCCAGTGCCTAATAGCTCTCCCTGGCAGGAAAACTCTTCTCAAAATCTTTTTGCACCTCCTCCCTTCACCCAGGCTACACTGAACAATTCCTGTCTGTCCTCAAGGAGCATGTCTTCACATATTCTCAGATTATTATTATTTTTCCACTTTCACAGTAGTTAGCCAAGAAGCTGTTCCATTTGAAAGATCTCTGTCTCAGATACTTTGAGAACATCGCCTCATTACCTGTGGTGTAACCGCTAGAGGCAACACGTCCAGTTTCTCAGCTTAGCTCTAAGCGTTGGTGTTACACTCAGCTGAAGAGCCCTTTGGGCTCTACTCGTGATCTTATACGAGGCTTTGGACTGGCAGCTTTGGGGAGATGACACCCAACTGTGGCAACGTTCCCTCTTCCCTCACTGGGTAGGGAGTACCAAGGGGATGGGGACAAACTCTTTTCATTTGTCCCGTGTGACGGGACAAGAGGCAATGGGCAGAAACTTAAGCACAGGAAGCTCTGCCTGAACGTGAGGGGGAATATCTTCACTGTGAGAGTGACGGAGCACTGGGACAGGTTGCCCAGAGAGGTGGTGGAGTCTCCTTCTCTGGAGATCTCCAAGGCCCGCCCAGATGCAACCTTGTCTAACATGCTCTAGGTGACCCTGCTTGAGCAGGGGGGTTGGACTAGATGATCTCCAGAGGTCCCTCCCAACCTTACCGATTCTACGGTTCTATGATTCTATCATTTATACAGACTCAGTTGTGATCTGGCTAGTTGGGATACCCACAGTGGTAAATAAGACACAATTAGCTGCTTTTGCTCCAGCAGATGTGGTTATCTTCTTAAGGGCAATTTATCAATCTTCTTAAGGGCAATTTATCAGAGATTGGTGACTCACCACGAGGTGCTGCACAGCCAGCTGGGAGTGAGGCTGGATTACTGGGACGTGCGGGAGCCCTTGGTCTGCTCACACTGCCCACCCAGCAAAATATGCATTACATAAGTTGTTTTATTGCAGAAATCTATTATAACAGTGCAATAACTGCCTCCATGGTCTTACGACAGCTCTCAGGCACGACTGCTGTGTCTAGCTAACTTGTCCTTGGCAACATGACACAGAAATGTAGCACAAAGATGAAATCTGAAGGACAGTGAGAGAAAGCCCTGTTGGTCTGGGAGCCCTTAGAGGTCTGGGAAAAAAAGAATCATCAGTTCTAGGAAAGAACAAAATTGCTATGCCACAAACAGATCTATTATATTATCATAGTAATTTAACTCAGTAATTATTTCCAATATATGCCCACATGCATCAAGGTTCTCCTGAAAGCATTTCACGGTTTACAGGCTCTGACAGATGATTAAAAAGACTATTAGTATTAATTTTAGGCAACGGCTTTACTTTTGCTTCTAGCAACTCCAGTTTTAGGTAACGAGCGTGAGCCGCGTGCAGAGCCCATCGCAGAGATGCGTCACGGCGCAACCGGCGGCAGCGTTCAGCAGCCCTTCGCGACCCTCCGAGCCTGCTGCAGGCCTCGGGCAGTGATGTCTCGCATCACCTTTGTAATAACCCGATCTTGTGGCCGGTGCTGCCTTGTGTCAGCCGCAACGGTTGTGCCACAGAAGCAGCACTTGGCTTGTGTCAGATCAGGTGAGACAGACGAGCGCAGTTCCTTTCTCTTGTTTATTGCGAATATTACTTTATTATGCAGAAAACAGTTTGGACTCTGCTGCTGCAGTCAATCTTTCATTTGAGGTGATGAGACCTCCTGACTTAGTTATCGTTTTATAAAGTGCTCTATATCTAAAATGTTTTAAGATGTTCCCGGGGGCTAGGTGGGATGCCTGAGCAGCCGAGCCTGCCAGCTCTCAGACTGAGGGGAATTTAAATGGCTTAGCTTTAAACTCGCAGAAAATAAAATAAAACTGTGAATGCTCTGAAGGAAAATTACTCTCTGCTACAATGGCATCAGCAGAAATGCCACGCTTATCTATTTATAATGTTATCTGTGTCTAAATACCCATAAATAGCTATGTAAAACACTGCAGTTATACGTATATGTGTGTGTATGTCTTTTCCAGCCACTGAAATGTTAAATCAATTTTATAACAAGTTGCTTTTCCAGCCACTGAGTGGCTGTAAATGTTAAGTGTTTTTACAGGCGATTTTTTCCCCAGCTGCTAAGCAGCTTTAAATGTTATCAAAAAAAGTTGCTTTTCCAGCTGGTCAACCACTCTGAGCATTTTAATGGATTTTTTTTTAACTTGCTAAAACCTATTTATATTTTACTCACAAAGCAAGTGCAAAATTGTCCTGGCTCTGTCTATGTCTTGTTTTTATTGTATTTTTTTTCTTTTTTGAAACTGTGAATAAAAATTCTTTCTCTGTCTGAAGATTTTTTGGGGGGGGGAAAGAGAAGGGGCTTTGGTTTAATGAGTCCAAGATGAACATTATGAGTTCATCTTAGCATTTAGATACCTCAAAAGCACCGTCCTTGTGGTATGTTCAATGGAAACACTGTTCTTGTGGTATGTTCAATGGAAATACTGTACTTGTGGTATTTTCAATGGAAAAAATATTATTGTGGCTTTTCCAATTCAGGAAATGCTGGTCGGTCTTTAAACCAGGGGAAAAAGAGGGAGTGGAGAGTGAGAGAGCTAAATTGAGGTGACAGCGAAATGGAAGAATTATTTTATTGTAACGAGGTGGGGAGAGATATACGAAGAGTTTAGGGCAGGAAAATGGAAAATTCTTGCGGCCCTTGAGGATTCATAACATTGGGACAAGGAAAAAGATCTGGGATAGAGTTAAGGAAAGGTGTAGGACAAATTTAGGAAGGTTTGAAGCAAAAATGAAAAAAAGAAAAGCAACAACATAGAAGAGGTGTTAGAAAAAGAAAGCGGAGTAAAGGAGAGAAATTGCTTGCTAAATTCAATGATTAAGCACATGCCTCACTTGAAAATACACAAGAAGTCCCATTTTCTGCAGGGTCCAAAAGTCAAATACTTACGGGGACACACTGCTGCCCTGAGAGCGATGGTCAGAGAAGGGAGAGGATTTTGCCACTGCCTCTTCTGGAGCTTGAATGTCCTCCAGAGCTGAGCCCTCCTGAGCCGCCGTCCGCGTGCCCACACCGGAAAAAATCTGTCAACATTTCAGAGGCTCTTAATGAAGTTTAGAAATTAACCAAAGAAAAGTTAGCTGGCCTCTCCCACTAAACTGTTTCAGATTGCCTGACAAAAATAATTTCAGTGCAAAGCCTCGTTTCAGGAACAGTTAGGTCTAACACGTTTTTAGTAGCTTCTGTTCAGGGCTTCTGCCAAGCGACAGTTCCGCTGTCCTGAGGCTTCTGGGCTTGCAGAGGAGGTCCCCCAAACCAGCCAGCCTGCAAACTGCTCTATCAGGATCCCATGAGGATGGTTCAGCTCTGTCTGTAGGGATGAGGGTGATGCATTTTCTATTTCCATTGCATTCTTGCCCAAGAAAGTCAAAAGAGGTTTTGACCCGTGTGACCGAGGACTCCAGCTACAAGGCAGCAGAGGAGAAGACTTACTTTCACTCATCGGTCATGGGGTAACTCTAAACCACTGTGATGTGGCCTGGCAAAAGCAACCTAAGAAAACAAAATACGCCTGAGAGGAGAGAGACGGCCACTGTGTGAAGCACTGGTGAGACTCCATCCGGACCACTGTGTCCAGTCCTTGGCAGAAGAATACATGGATTTCAAGTAACCACAAGCAGAGTAGGCTAAAAATCACATTTCTGACTCTCAAAGCACTAAGATTCTGGACTAACATTTCAAAAAAGAATAATAGGAGTAAAATTCAAATTGGTTTTAATATCGAACAATAATTCCTTGGGAGAAAGACAGGATTTGGTTTAGGTAGGAAATAACCAAGAATTTCTTTCCAGTCTGATATGCCTAATTTTAATGATTTTTAGTGGTATTTACAAATGTGCATAGGAGAACAGTTTATTTCATGTATGCTTTAGGTGGGATTCAGAGGCCCTCTCAACTAAAATAACATTTCAAACAGAAAGTATCAAGTACACACATAAACACCATGCTCTGTCCCCATCTACTGAAAGTACTTATTCTATATTTATACATATTTATATATTATAGTGTAAGGTGTCAGTTGATCTGTTTTTAACATAAAAATAATCTGAGCTTTTCACCTGCTCAGTTCAAGAACTATGCATCCTCTCAAATCTTTACATATTTATCTTTTATTGTAGTGTTAACATGTACTTTAACTAAGATTCACTCAAATTTGTATTAAAGTCACTTTGGCCATGCTCACATCCCTTTGTCTTTGCTTTCTAAGAACTTTTGAGTTATCAAGTTTTATTGGCCAAAAACGTAGCAGAGAGCAAATTTCAGAATCACACACAGAAGTATTTACAGAAACTGACATTTCGGTTTCTACCAGCAAATATTTGCACCAGATGTGCTTACACATGCATCCATTCAGGACTGGAAACACCACCATGTGATTCATCTGACCAGTCACAGTTAAGTAACTCAGATCAAATTTTGAATACTCATTATGAGTCCCTCGAGTAAATGGTTCAAAAATACGATGTTTATGTAATAAATTTAGACGACCCAATAAATTCCAAGGACCCAACAAAGTCAGTGGACAGATTTCCAGTCTCTTCAGGAACTTTAGATCAATACCATCATGAATCAATTTAAAGGAAGTAGAATTTGCTTGTAGATAGTCCACAAAGAGAAGAGAAAAAGACACTAAGTGGATAATACCCTAAACACTACTAATCTTGCTGGCGAATTATTGCAGTTGTAAATTCTGCTAATATCTCCTTTGCCTCATGACATCTGCCACATCTCCATGAAACAACTTAGCAACTTAGATCATCAGAGAGAAAGTTGTCTAGGCTTACAGTAATTTTGAAAGTCTGTTACTAAAACACATGCATATTTAAAACTTTAATTCTCTCCTGAACATTGGACCATCTGGTCCTAGGCACTTAAGTTATTTTGCCAGAGTGATACAACAGATCTGAAACTATACTTTGAATGTAGTACTTCATTCAGAGCAATGTTAATACTTCTGCTAATAGACAGCTGGCGTTTATGGATGACTTCTTGGTTTTAATTCATTGCTTATTTTGGTTTATTCTCTCCCTTGGTTCAGACAACAAGGATTTTTATGCCAGAAATCGCTTTCTGGATTTGAATACATCCATGTGACAGGACAAGAGGCAATGGGCAGAAATTGAAGCACAGGAAGTTCTGCCTGAACGGGAGGGGGAATTTCTTCACTGTGAGAGTGACGGAGCACTGGAAAAGGTTGCCCAGAGAGGTGGTGGAGTCTTCTTTGGAGATCTTCAAGGCCTGCCTGGATGTCACCCTCTCTAGGTGACCCTGCTGAGCAGGGAGGCTGGACTAGATGACCTCCAGAGGTCCCTTCTAACCTTACTGATTCTATGATTCTGTCATTCAGCTTGCCGTCTTGTATTATTTCAGAAATACACATAATTGTGCTCTGATGGAAACGTTCAGAGAGTTTGACCAAGTAGTGTGAATGTGCCGCATGTCAAAGCGATGCTGCCTGCTCTCCCTCTCCAGGCTATCCCTGCTGGTGGCGATCCTCAACAAATCCTTTAATAGCAGGTTGAAATCGAAGGAGGTAGCACCAAAAACATTGACTTGGCCTTCTCTGTTTGCGCCTTTTGCTGGTGCCAGATTGCTTAAGATGCATTCTTGGTCTTCTGTCCAATTTAATGGCAAACTGCTCAAATAATGGAGCTTCTCCCACAGGCTTTGGAAGAATTTTCCACACACTAATAAGGTTTCAGCACTTGGAAGTTTATCCTGTTATTCAGCCTAAACTTTCTTTAAAATTATGCTTTTCATCCTTATATCCTTTTCAACATCCTAAACAATTTGTCTTCTTACTGTTTACAATTCACAAGATTGCCTTCTTCCTTCCAAGAAGAAGTTTCCAATCAGTATTTATAAAATGGAAAAATAAATGACAAACAGAAGGTTCAGTAGAAAAGAACCTTCTGCACTACTGCAGTCAGATGTTTGTGCAACAACTGCGCGTACTTCAAAATAGATTTTATTTCTATAGCCTAGTGGTATCCAAATACACCACTGAAGGTGCTAGACACTTCTTTAGTCCAAGCAAACTTTGAGAAATAGAGAGCTGCATACCTTGAGCTTCCAAAGTAATGTTTTGTTTTGTTTTTTTAAAATTAAAGCCAAACAAAACCAGGGATATTTTTTCTTGCAATTTTGCTGTTGTTATTTTTGACTAAGCATGGATTGACTGAGTTTACACGGTCAAGGGTTTGTTTGTGAAAAGGAGTTGTATTATGGTGCTTGGGCATCATGTCCATATAAACAGTTAACCTCCCAGGATGCAAGATCTTTGTTGTGTCTGATGAAGGCAGACTTTCATTAGGCCTTTTACCACCAGCTCTTGGAACTCTTCCACTTCATGCAAGTAAAAAAACCACAAATATTCCTCTACTTATATCAGTACCAGAAGCTGGAAGCATGGAATGCTTCAGAATGCTTTGAACCCCGTAATTGTCTCTTGTAATAATACATTTTTTACATTTGAACTCGTGAGTTATCAAGGAGAAATAACGTAGCAACATGGTTAAAATAAAGAATTAAATTATGGTCATGGAAAAGAAAAAGGCACTTTCCACTGTTCTCAAAGGAAAGTGTCTTTGGGAAAGAATGAATCAGAATGGATTTCTCTCTTTCTCCATGTGACTTCACATTGTATTTCATGGAGCTAGGGATGGACAGCAGGAAGCTCAAGGTTGGACAAGCCTGAAATAAAGGACCTTTGTGTCTTCGAAGCATTTCGTGTTGTAACACCTCTTGTAAAATATAAAAACAATATTACTAAGTTACAATTTTATGTACTATCTCAGAACTGAATGAAAGAACAGCTAATTTTATCACTAAAATATGGAGCTGTCCTGTCTCTTCTACAGATCACTATAACACATCTCAGCTACTGGGCACTCCTCACTGCCAGCCCATCACTTCTCAGCCCTGCCTGTCCTTCACTGTGCTCCATGCAGCACCAAAATCACTCTGTGCCTTGATTTTGTATCTTGATTTCTTTAGAGTTCTTAAATTCGGATTTATACTCAGCAGTTTTTTTACAGGAAAATACTCCATGTTTTTCAGTTTTGTTTCTTCTGAGATATCTTCCTTCCACAGACTGTAGAAGATCATCATTTCATCACTATTTTCTTCCCAACCTGTACTGGAGAATTCATCTTGGCAAACCCTCTACAAATGCAACTAAGGGAAGAGTTTGGCCATGGGAATTTCAATCCTCCCATCAAACAATACGGTAAAATGTGTTCTCTTCCTGAGCAAACCCATGACCAGGAAATGAAAGGGGAAAAAACAAAAAACAGAGCCCCTCACGAAGAAAAAAAAATGTATTTTAAAGCCAGTTCAAGTCATTGCTAGCACCCTCTCATTTGTTTAGACCCCAAATCCACAAAATACATAAGCAAATGAAAAACAAAACTAAAAATGAAACCTAGCCATGTTATAAAGGAAATTACAGTACAATCATTTGGTACTAAATGAAAGGAGTATTTACATCTGGAAATATGTCCATGGAGACTGTCTTTTTATTTTTTCTACATTGATTTGATCATGTTTTCTGAGTTAGGACACCAAACTCCAAAATGAGAGCTTTTGACCACTGGGGCTCTCACATGAACCGAGGGGTGGGTTACCGTTGCGTACCACCACCACCTGGGTGTTTGAAAGCATCAAACCACGACTGGCTGTGGGGCACAAACATGTCCATTTTAAAACTACTTGTTTTTGAGAGCGCAGAATTTAAGATCCCATGCAGAGTAATGCAGGCTTGTTTGGCTTCATGTGCACATGATCCTAAATTACCTTTTGAGAGGGAATTGCGAGTTTTCTGACACAAATGAAGCTGCCTGCTGTTGAACAGGTTCCCAAGTCTTCAAGGTCTCAGTCACAACAGGCTGCAACCTGGGACAGCGACCGACGCTTGGACGTGGCACGGCGAAGGACCACGGCCGAGAGACCACGTCAACGCCAACAGCAAACTCCTTGACACTTCTGCAACACGATCAGCAGGGAACAAAATCTTGTGTTACCAGAGCGCCTTGCCATCAAGAGCAGAGCGAGACAAGGGGGAAAAGGGGCCATTCCTGTAACTCTGGTTCGTGTCAAGCCTGCCCGTCCTGGCTTTGCTGCTGACGAGGTAGTAACTCACTGCCGCACGCTAGCCAGTGCAACCAGCCTCTGACGGAGCTGCACCGTGCACGGGCACACGCAGGAACGCCGAGCGAAGGAGGACAACTGCGACGGGCTTGGCGCGAGGAAGGAGAGTTTTCTCTCTCAGAAGCCCCGTGAAAACAAAACCCAAGCAGCCCCCACATCCACAGAAAGTATATAAAAGCTTTCGCACATGACTTCACATCCCCTCAGATTGTGTAAGCCAGCTTTCATGTAGTTCTCAGCCGCTTCTGAGCCGGAAGCAGCTCGCGCTGCAGCCCGCAGGAGCCGCGGCGCTGTTCCTCGTGCGGCGGGGCTCGGCACGTCCCCCCGGAGCGAGGGCACTGCGCTCCCCGCTCCGTTCCCCTGCCTTAGTCACCCACGCGGAAGTTACCCAGGGAAAGTGCGGGGGGACACGGAAACGACCAGGAAAGTCACTGGCGTTTTTCTGCACAAGCATCTTCTCATTCCGGGAACCTCCAGCTCTGGTTCCAGCTGCTGCATGACTTCAGCGGCTGCGGACAGCGGAGCTTTCTCTGCTTTTACTGCCTCGACAATGGGCTTGGGAACTCGCACAACCTTTCATTTCCGTTCTTTTATTTGTAAATGACTTTCCTTTAAAAATGTTGCTATTTAATAGATTGGTTATGATGTCAAACTCTTTAATAAAGTGCTATGCTTTTTCCTCTGCAGTTTTGTTTGTGTTCTAAACACAATCTTTTTCCTAAACAGATACAATTTTATGAAAAAAAAAAAAAGCCAAACATGACCAGAAAAGACCTTATTTGTTATGGAAAAATTGTAACAAAGGTTTCCTGTGGTTTTTTTCTCCTTTTCTCTTCCTGTTGTTGGTAATAAAAGAATTTTTATTGTTCTTTGGTGGTAATCCTAGCTTTATGTTGAAAATCAGAAAGGATTTTTTTCCTTCTTTTTCTTTTCTGTTTTTGGTTTGGTTCTCTGGTTTATAGCCTGAATGGAACTAAACCAAGCATTGAAAAAGCTTGCCACACACTGTCAGAAAAGGCACTCCTGTGTCTGAGACGGCTCGGGCAGCACGATGCTAACACCGCTTAGCCAAACATTAGTTCACATAAAATGACTAAGGAGGCATTAGTAGCATCTGTGCATATTCTGTAGTCAATTCTGATCTTGGCTATACAGCTGTAAGCACACAGTAAAATCACAGAACTTGGAGGAATTAATGTAGGTTAAGCCCACAGTAAGCAACATCAGGAACAACACTGTGCACGTAGCTGTTCCGAAAAGGTACGGACACCAAGAATGGCCGAAAATTCTGTATTGATGCTTTTACCTAAATAGAAGTGGCCTTTGTAGAAATTTATTTGGGGGTTCTAGCTCATACTTCTTTCAAAATGCTCGAGTCCACGCTTCTGGGACACTCGGTGGTTAAAGAGTATTTCCATTCAGCCCAAGTTCCTACACATTGCCCAAATCCCTCCCTGCTCAGTCCATCATCAGGAGCTCTGAATATGAACTAAGCAACATGAGGGACATGGATTTGAGCCCTGGAAAGTGCTTTTCCACTTGCCTTTACCCATACATGATAATGTTGAGAGGAAATAATTAAAATAATGCCTCTTTTATTATAACTGTGTCTAGAGTCTTTCAACATGATGACTCAGGCAAGACTTGGAGAGACATCCAACAGACTAATAAAACACCCTTAAATATCAGTTCTGAAAGTTAATTCATTTGGAGTCATACTTTTTTGCCAGAAAAGGAACTTTTTTGCTGTGAATGTTTGTCGATTTTTCAGACGAGTGGAATAACACAGCACTCCCAGAAAGTCTTCTGGAAGTTATCAATATCTAATTTGCCACTTTAGCTTTCTCATTCACCCTGTAAATGAACTACGCAAATATATCTTTTGTGGTGGGAGAATGGCAGAGCTTGAACACAGTGTCTGAGCTCTCTGAGAAATGGGGTAGAAAAGCTCTGTTTCAGATGTTTCTCTCCTCCTGTCCCCATCGCAATGAAAAACTTACACACTGGAAATCGCAGAAGCTTTGCTGATTTTTGCAACTAACAACAGCATTGAATGTAGCGCAAATAATGTTTCCATTGCTCACTATTTTAGATAGAGAGTGTATTTTTCTTGGAACATTCTTAAGCTTTGGGATCTTTTCATGTTCTTTAGCCATTGTGTTAGCTCCTTCCTTGTTTTCTTACAGGGAAAGCTGAAATGACTTACAATTAAAATCTTTTTTTAACAGCTTTCTCCTGTCAGTTTGGCAAAACAATTTAAACAGCTGAAATGATACAGTGCCATTTACTCCCTTCTCAAACAGTTTCCCCTCCTGTCAAGAAGTCCTGCTCAACCTGGGTCTGATTGTTTGCCTGTGTAGAGGAATATCTCAAGTGTCTCCAACAAAGCTAGAGATCTGCATCAGCTGAAAATTTGAACTTGTATTGTTAGGAGACAAATATATTTATGCTAGGCTAGATTCTTTCAGCACTACTTGTTTGTTTGCTTTTTAATTTTGCAGAATCAGCTTGTGATTTATGCCCATAGAACTGCGAACAGAATCTGGTCAACTAACTGAAGGTGATAATGACCAGTCAGTCTATAACTGGAGGTAAGCTGGAGCCACAAATTGCTTATGTGCTCCACATTGTAAAATGTGGGAGGATTCAGGATTTAGGAGTCTAGTTGTACCCTTTCTAGAAATAGAAGCTAACCATGACACTCCTACATGAATGCAGGGGCGCTTTCCTGTCATTTCAACTCAGTGTTACACAGACACTTGCAAACTTGGGAGGGTTTCTAGTTAGTTTGGACTCATAACCTACATCTACACACAGCACAGCCTAACCAAGATACCTTCACAGAATCACAGAATCGGTAAGGTTGGAAGGGACCTCTTGAGATCATCTAGTCCAACCTCCCTCCTCAGGCAGGGTCACCTTGCATAGGCAAGCAGTTCCTAAGTAGCACGCTGCCATGACCCACTCCCAGCCAAAGACTTCCTCTCAATGGTGTAATGCTCTTGATTATTTTCCTCAATGAGTGTATTTACCCTAAAGACAGACAAACAAATCACACCGTTTGAAACCCGAGCACACATATGACAAATACGGTATTTTTAAAGGTTATTTTTTTTTAATGAAAGAAAAGCAAGAGGATGGGGTTGGACTTTTATGATGTGCAAAAGAGGTTGTAACCACAGAAAAATCTGCCTCCAAACGCCAAATATTATTCATTTTGGTGGAATGCACTGTTAAAATAGCTCAGACTTTTAGGAAGAGGCAGTCTTATGTAAACCATCTAGTTTACTTTCTTTTGAACATACAACTTAAATCCTTTCTATATGTACATATGGTATCTTCCTTCTACGTATATATATATATGTGCACATACACACTCAAAGTTAGTTACGGTCTTTAACAGGCTCACACAGCACAGTTAAGAGAAGAGGTAATCCTACAGGTGAAGGAATGTAGTAATCCATAACAATTTACTGGTATCACTGATGAGAACCAAAAAATCCCACTCCTTTAACAGGATCCAAGAAGTTTATGTACTTTGCAAGTTGGCCACATATTTAAGTTAACATTAAAAATGGCATATTAAGCACTGAAATATTACACAGATTTACTAGGGGCAAACTGGAGCTCAAAAACCTGTTTGCCTTCCATGATGAAATGACAGACTCGGGAGATCATGGCACAGGAGAAGGTATAATACAGATCCTCCTTCTTGCCTTTACACAGAGGTTTGCAACACTGTTAGAAAACTATTTTCCCTCTAAATAGAATTTTTCTGGAAAATACATAAACTTAAATTCCTACATCTTTCACAGCTTGAATCCTACAAAATACTTCAAGTATCTTGACAAGATATTCTGAAACCCAGAGATCTTTCTGGTCTTTCTCTCACACAAACCTTCCTTGCGTCTCTTCTAGATTAAGGCCCATATTCAGAAAGCATCTCAGCAAATGCTTAAGTCTCCCACATTCACATTATTAGTGTTAAGGCTGCGATGTCTCATGAGCGAGTATGCTGCTGTTCTGCCCTACAGTCAAGTAGCTAGGAAACTGAGCTTTGAAAGTCAGCAGAATAACATGCAGATTAAACATTCATGTTTCTATTTTTCATCCTTTGATTTTTGTCCCATGAAGCTGTAGGGGAGGAAAAGAATGAAAATATAATGCTTTAATTGAAAGTTTAATTTGAGAAAGTTCAAAAACATCTAGAATAGAGGACAAACGAGTTACAGTGTTTTCTGTATACTTCATGCTTGTTAATTTGTATGCTTCTGCTTCTCTTCTCCCACCACATTCTGTCCCCATGACTTACATTTTTTTTTAATCCTTTTTAATTTTTGCTGGAAATTGATGAAACACTGTGGCTGCTTTTCTTGGCCTAAGGAAAAGTTATATGTGTGCAGTAAAACTACTCCCTGCTATTATCACCCTAGGAGTTATACATATAAAACCATTTTTTACCCATGAAAGAAAGAGAATCGGAAATGCTTATAAGGTATTATAATTGGTGAAAAAGACTGAATTCAATAGGTGATTTTCTCCACTCTTATAAATAGAAGTAGACACTTTCTACCTCAACTGGAACTGGTTGATTTACACCACAAAAGGATTTGACACAGAGTAAGAAGGGGAAAGCAAGAACACTCTATTTTTCTTATGCAAAAAAATAAAAAACCTTCCTGGCAATGAAATCCACTGGGTTTTAAAGAAGAAAGTGTATAAAGAGCATACTTGTATGAAGTTTTGGGTTTGAAAAATGAGACCAAGGCAAAACAATACAGAATGAAAATAATCCGACACAGGTGAGAGAGATTATGTTACCTTTATGATTAATCTCATGATTAGGTTATCCTTACGTATATGGAGTCATATGCAGAGTTTTCCAGGCATTTTAAAGACAAAACAAAAACTGGTAAAACTGGTAATATTTAAGATGCTAGATCTAAGATGATTTAAAATGATAGATTTTTCAAAACTCATTGAAAGTGTTTATTTCGAAGAGTAACAGGAAATTCCTGGTTAAAATGAGAGATTCACGATACTCCATAAGAGCCAGTCTGAATAGCCTGAGAGGCATCCACATCCCAGGGGATTTAGGTAGTGGGAGTCTCTTTCAATTTTCTTCTGTGGGATCCATATCACATTTAATAAATTATTGATTCTTCATTATTGTAGGCTCACAAACCTAGCTTCCTTCTCTGAAATTAATGTTACAATCAGAGAGGGGTAAGAGACAGATTCCTGCTGCTTCCCAGGAATATTTGCTTCTACAAAGCAGAACCTTCACGAAATATCAATTGTGTTTCACATTTTGGCTTGTGCAGCACCCTTTCATCCAGCAGACAGTTGGATGTTAGCAGTTCGATGATGGGGGCTGGGGGAGAAAGGGCTTTGATAAACACAAAACCCCTTCATTACTTCATTTTGGTGCGTTATACATTTTTTCCAAAATAAATTCCACGGAAAACTCATGTAGGAAACCATAACTTGTTAAAAATGAGAACCCACATATTTATTTTTTTTTCTTTTCTGAGCATGTGAATGAAAGGATAAAATTACTTCATTGAGGAACACATGGCATGAAAAAGAACAGAGGCACAAAAGAAACAATTTTACCCCAAATCTGCCAATGTCTAAACCAATTTGTCCAGAAAGAAAAAAAAACCTATCTTAAAGCTCTCCTATACCAGAGTGCCTAACAACGATCTACTTGAAAGAGATGCACTGCCCGTACCAGGGAACAACTATTTGTTATTACTTTTTTTCAGTTTTCTCTCTGGTCCATGTCATGATTTTTCTTCAAAGTGAAAATACTCGATATATCACTAAATTGACCCTTAAAAACCCAAACAGTAAACCTGAAACTAAAATGCAATCACTATTATTCATATCTGGTTCTACTCAGGAACTGAAGTGCCTCAAGACCAGCGATTCTAAACCCAAAAGTTTTACAGTTATGATAACGCTTGTGTCACCGTATTTTACAGTGTTGCTCATCAATGACTCAACTTTTCTCACAGTCAGAAAGCTGGTTCTGTTGTTTATGTGCACCAACCCCCTTCTCTGAGGAACTCTTCACCTCCAGCATCAGCCAAGTACAACAGTGTCTGGTACTGTGGAAACATGCACAAATTGCAACCTAACGACAACCACGATGCTGGCCTTTTTTTTTTTTGCGGATGCTAACAAATATAGGTCTCCATTTCTTCTTAAGAAAATCGTTGTCATTTTTGGTCTACTGTTGTACAGGATGTTGAAGTAGTTGGAAATTGCTCTATGGAAATCATTAGAATATGCCAGCTAAAGTCAAAAACATGATTTGCCCTGTTCTAATTTCCTGACAGAAGCTTCACTGAAATGTATCTGAAGTCCAAGTTGAAAAACACAGATAGCAAAAAAACCCCCGACGCCTGCTCCAGAACTAACCAATTCTTGGGCCATCTCCTGGTATTCAAAAATACCAGGTTTAAGCTCTTGTCAGGATCTTACCAGTTCCAGTCAAGTAGTGGGTATTCCAGGCAGAACTGGGGTAAAGCTCCTTTTAGAGCAATCCCATTGTGTACAATTAATTATTCCTTGGCTTGATGTTCACTTTTTACATCTCCTCTGACATGGATTAAACGAGTACCTACCATAGGTGAGCAACAAAGTTGCATTTGTTGCAGACATGGGATGCTCAGATTGTTGGTTTGGTTTGTCATGTTCCTGTCTGTCCTAGTGATTCTCGTGGCCTTGTACTAGCTAAAAACTATATTAAAATACTGTCCCAGAGAAGCCACTGTGACTGGTTATCATTAAAAATAGCAAAAAGACCATTTTAAAGCTATTTGGAGAGACTTCCTTTGCCATGAAATAAATAGCCTGGATTACTGAAGTACTTATTAATCATCCCCTACTCTCCGCCCAGCTCCTACCATTTCTTTCCATTTACAGTGCATGCTTTGTGCCTTCTCTTTGTCTTATGTCAATGTAACTCAAACTACTATTGCTTTTGGAATTCAGCAATGAGATATCCACAAGGTGAGGGACCAGCAATACTTTTTTGCAGCTCATGTCTTCACACTTCACACATTTCAAAATACTCACACAATGTTTTAGGTATTATTTCAGCTCTGCCACAAAACCACAACTCTTTGGCAAAAAAAGTGCACACTGGTTGTACATAGAAAGTCAACAGGAGATGGTGCACCTGGATACACAGGATAGTTTCCTGTGGGCCCACTAACACATGGTGGTATGAGTTGCAAATGACTCCCTCTCCTTACTTTTTATATCAATTCATGATATGAGGTCAGAAATAAACAGCTTTAACTGATTTAATACTTTGTCACGGTTGAAGAGTCACTTCAGGACTCTTACCGTCAATAGGGTAATGTTATAGAAGCTATGGTGCTTCAGCAACCACAGCAGCTCCAAGAAGCTTCTGCAATATTACTCCCCATGAATTCTGAGTTGTACATGATCTGGGATTTGCTACACACAAAACGTAGACTGAATGAGGATTTTCTTAGTGGTGCTGAAACTTTTAAATCACAGGGCATCTTTTTTGTTCTCATCATTAGTCTTTCTGGCAAGCATTCATTCTCCTTGAACTCTGCCATGTTCATGTAAGCGAAAGGCAAACTGAAATGCCTTTCACTTACTATTTACTAGTTACTTAAAGAAAAAAGACTTTTCTACAGAGCTGGTTTTGTCTAAACTACTTTTGGTGAGCAACCAGGTATTTAAGTGTTTTTCTTGTTGATGCAGAAACAAGTGGCTGTCTCTCTGAAAAACTGGGAATTTTTATTGGAGACTTTTTGGGTAAAAGAGCAAAAATATTTTGGCTTCAAACCAAAAACTAAGCTTAAAATGGCAAACCTCTCATTTTCAGCCAAACAATGAAAACGTTGGTTTTGGCTGGATATTTTTGGTTTTTCAACAGAAGGGATTTTTTTTTCTCTGTCAAAAATTTTCCATGAGGTGAGTGATAAACTTTACGGGTAAAACTGTAGTATAACTGGAAGGAAGGAGTAAAAAGAGAGAGATAAGGAACAAAAACAATTCTCATAACCATCATAAAGCTACTGTTACCAAGGTCTGTCACAAGCTACTGTAGCGATGCAGTGAAGAAACCCTGAAACCTACAGCCTGGTTTATTTATATCATGATTCATGGTGACTGAATGTTCTATAAACAAATTTATGGAACTGTTTTTCTCTTGATTGTTTCTTTTTTTAGAACATCATCACTAGGAAAAGCACTTGCAGACTACTCCTACCTGGACAGTTTTCACAGCTGTCCTGATGATCTCAGTTACTGTACAGGCAGCAAAAAATCCCCTGCACTTGTGTGCAGCCTGGTTAATTCATGAAAAGCAGAGGTGTCCCATGCAGACACCTGAAGGCAGAGGGGACATCTGGTCACCCTCTTCCCCAGTCCATACACAAGCATACCCTGTAGGAAGAAGGGTGTGGGTTTAGAGACAGTGAAGTCATTCCAGACCAGGATGGGAGATTATTACAGAAACAGGGCTGTTCTGGCACTAAGCATAACGTAGATAGTGCACCTGGCACAACTAACCAGCACGTAGACTCTGTAAATCAGTTCCTCTTGCAGCACGAATCCCGTCCTCCTTCTCTGTCCCCATTCTACTCTGCTGCTCACCCTCTGTGCCCGAGGAAGCAGAGAGAAAGGCAAGGAGCCGGAGGGAAATCAGAGAGCCTCAAGGGTAGGAACACGCTCAAGATCAGGCTTGCTGTGCTTTCACCCCATATGACAAGCCTGGCTCAAAACCAAATGTGTATGTGGAGAGGTGAGCTAAGCTCTCTGCCGGCTTGGGCTGTGCCAGAGGCATGGCAGGGACTGTGAGCCGACAACCTGGGGCTAAGCGGCATCGAGCTCTCTGCCAACAAGGTGCTACAGTGCAATGGCAAGATCGGCAGCTCGGCTTATGCCAGGTTTGCAGGAACAGAGAGAGTTATTTCAATTTCATTGTACAAGCAGGTGCTCAGGAGGCTTCTTAGCTGATGTGGTGTGTTTCAATAGGCAGTGGGCAATCATTGCAAAAGGGATACTACATGAAAAGCTGGAAGGGAAAACGATATGGATCTTCTAGGTCAGCAGAGAGAGAAATGAATCCATGTTCTGCAGCCAGAAGCGGGCCTGCAGTGAAGAACTCATTGAAGGTGCATATTTGGTTTCTTTAATTATTTTTAATTTTCTGCTTGACTTTCATCTTTAAAGGGCATGTTTCAGCACAGTACAGTGCTACATCTAAGCAGTAAACTGAACAGTGTCAAGCCAAGAGCATGCCCCTGAGTTACTAGGGAATGTCCTGGTGCTTTCCTTTCCTCTTTTCATGTTTTCAGGAAATAATCAGTCATTCATGCAAGCATTGCTGTCTGCATCATATGTGTAAATCTGACTAACATGGGAGGAAAAAAGGGAGTTAAAATCAAAGTAAACTGCCAAGGATCAGTGCTTTCACTCTCTATTTTTTGTGCTGCATCCACTATTGGAAACAATTCTTTAATCACTGACTCTTTTAATATTTCCCAACCAGTTCATAAAGCTGCTTTTAGGACATGACGCAAAACAGCAGTTTAAAGCCATAGATCTTTCTAGTTAATCTAAAAGATTAAGCACCTCACAGCCACTGGAGAGTGTTCCTTGGAACCACAGTATTATGGCCCTGGATAAATCTGGTTTTATAATCCTGCTTAGTCTACACTGATCTGGATAAGCAGAGACCCATCAGTTGAGAATGAAGCTCAGAAAGCATGATTTAGGCAAAGGGAGGAAAAAAGGAACGCGTATTTTCAACAGGGACAGGAAGGTGGCATAGGATGTTAATTCATGTTAGAGACAAAACATAATCCCCAGTTGGCCTTTACAATGATGCTTCCAACAGAGTCACCTTACTATTTAAGTCCCTGCAGAGAAAAACAGCTGATCAGTCTGGAGAGGAAGGCTGTGTAAGAAGAGTAAGATGAGCAAGGAAAGCTCCAGGGGAGAACAGTGATCCGACTGCAGCATTGCATGGGGATGTAGCAGCCTAGCTGGTATCTCTCTGGGAACATCCTTGGGTTTTACAGGCAGGAAAAGGAAAATCAGTCTTACAGGTACTAGTTACTGCTGACAGCTCATAAGGTGTTTGATCATCTGGGGATTGCCAATGCACAGGGCACACGCCATTTCTCAATCACAAGTAGAGCTCACTGAATAATTGCAAAAAATAAAATTAGACGCTTACATTTCCAAACATTCACTAGCACTTTAAAAACTGTAACTAGCCTCCTTGCACTGCTCTTAATTTCATTTTCCATGGGAACTCAAGTGCCAGGCGATTGTGCATATGATTTGCAGGAAGTGGATGTTGCAGGTCCAGAGCGAGGTGGCTGTGCTGGAAGCGCTCACCCTCACTGCCATGGGTCTGAATGTGTGTGACTGCTACTGGGCTCAAGGAGCTTGTAGGTCGGCCAAGAGACTTACTCATGAGGGAAAAACAAATTATACTTATCTACCCTCTTCATCTTAGGGAAAGGACCAAGAACATAAGTAAACATGACCACAAACCAGTTGATTATTAGGAACCCAAGTCTGCTTGCCAGCACTGAAACACAGGTAAAATTATTTCTAAAAGAAATTTCTTGTGGCCTGAGAACTCAGCTTCTAACCCCATGTACCTCCCTTGCTTCACTGATAACAGTGTTTAACCAACAGCAGTCAGAGAGGGGATAACAATATCTTCGCTCTCCTTTGCTTCGCTGACTTGTGCCTTACCAGCTAAGAAGGCTAGGAGAAAGCTTATTGTGTTACAGCTGTTCAGAGTGCAAGGAAAACAAAACCAGCCGGCTCCCTTTTGCACTTCAAGGCATGGGGAAAATTTTCTGACAATTTACCTAGTTATGTCTGTGCAAGTGTGCAATGTCAATCACAGCAAACTCAAAAACAAAGTTGCTGCACATCTGTCCAGGACAGAGGTGGAGACGATCAGGTTTGGGGTTCCAGGGAATGGCTTGGATAACCTCTCTGGTTTCTTTGCATCCCTATTTACATGACTCTCATATCCTGTCCATTGCTGACTATTCCTCTGGTTTTATTATCAGTCTCACATTACTGAAAGCTCTCCATAAAACTCCTGCTCCTTCCATCAAGCAAATACATGATACCTCTAGTTTACATTACTCACTCACACTCTTGAGGAAGTGTCTCAAGAACTGCAAAGAGGACATATAAAAATATGTTTTTCAACCATCTGGCCTGCAAAGGAAGGATGACTTGCATGGAATCTAAATGGTTAAAACTGCAAAGGAAGTTGAACAGCCTAAACAGTTATGTATTAATTTTACATGTTAAGGTATCCACTGAGGGTGCTTTGGAGCCTAATTTATAATTTTTATTTGATTGCAACACATGAGGGGCTTTCCTCTCACCTCCTTGTAGGCTGCGGAGTGGAGGAGAGAGCGAACGCATCTACGTAGACACAACCACAACATACAATGTGGGGGAAAGAGTGCTGCCTAATGGACAGTGCATTGGGCAAGAAGGCAAGGGGACTATTTTTTTATTTTGTTTTGGCCAATAAGCTCATGGATGTAGCTGAGGCAGTTGTTTTTTGTTTCTTCATTTTTGTGGGTAAAGACTAATAATGATACCTTTTTTAAAAATCCGCTAAAAGGCTGAAGTGCCTGAAGTGCTGTCAATATTCTGCACTAAAAAACCCTTCATTCTAAGAATGCTTCAGTTTTTCTAAGAAGTCTTTGATTCAAGTGTGATCAGCTCAAGTTTTAAGTGTATGAAATCATTCACTTACATCACCAACCTACCTACTGTGTGACTAAAGCACTGATGGGCTAGAAATATTTGCTGCAAGTAAGGCTCTTAAGAAATACTTTTTTAGCACTTGTACAAGGAACACCTGTAAAGATACATGAATGCCTTTAAATTCAGATTACCTGTATTTCTGGAAGATGTGCAGCTAGATTGTATGTTACTAACTCAGTACAGAGATTATTGGGCAAAGTTCACTTGTCTTACGCTTTGCAGAACACAAATTAGCTGGTCATAATGGTTTTATATTCTCAAGTATCCATGAACAAAGAGAAAAGAGCACTAGATTTGCATTTGCAAGCACAGATTTTGCAATTAATCCACAAAGAAAAATCATTTTGAATTGATTTTGTAATACACAATCTTTGTCTCTTTTGATTTGATGCAAAGCTTTTGGCAACGAAAACAGAAAGACTGAAAATCTTGAATGTACAGAAGCTGGATCCTACTCACCTTCAATGATAATATTAAAATAGGTTCTCTCCACATGAACTGGTGGCAGCAAAATTCAGAAAAGACGAAAGAAAGTTTTGAGAAAACGAAGCAACTCTTTACTCATGCAAACAAAGCAAATCTTTACTAATAATCTGCTAATATTACTTAGTTCCTGTAAGGTCCTCTCATGAAAAAGAACTGTTCTACTGCCTTGCACAAAGCAGGAGAGATCACTGTGATCACAAGTTTAGCAGATTAAGAAAATATGTGATAATGAGTCTCTAAATAGAATGTCAGCAGCTTTTTAAGCTAGTTGAAATCGTAACAGGGCTTGAGCTAACCACTTTGTTTTTTAAAAATCTCCCTTACAGTTAGATGACTTTCTTAAGAGCCTGGTAGGCTTCACTTCGAGAGAGGGAGGAATTGTTTTACAAGATCACAAATTGGCTACTGAGCCCTGTGCTATGGAGGAAAGTGCTTCCAGGTACATTAGGCAGCTAGAGAATAGCAAAGGAACCTCAGACTTGCAGGATGTCTGTTGGAAAGGGAGGTGTGCTTAAAAGACAATAATACTGAAAAAGTTTCCAGTTGTTCTAGGAACACTTTCTGTAATGAACATGTGTCAATTACTAGTGAAGCTCATTTTACTGTTCTGAAAATTACATGATTTAAATAAACAAAACCCTATTTTTACCGCTAGAGAATCTGGCTCCCTTTCTCAAAGGAAGATGCCATTTTTCCACTTATGTTTAGCAGAAAACAAGAAAAAACAATCCAAACTCTGAAAGGCCAGTAGATATTAAACCAAACAAAAGCATAAGAACTGACTCCAAGCTGAAGTGAATGCCCTGAGTCCTATTTTCGCCCAAGACCTTGGCATCCCATCCTGACCACCCTTCTGATGCTAGTAACTCCACATACGCAAGTGTTTCCCTTTGGTTTACTCTTGTAAGATGGTGCTTTGCATGAAAAGGACGTATTTCCATGGCAACAAGATTCTGGAAAGCAGCAGTGGCTTGGTGTTTTTGGCTGAACATTTGGGTAACACAGATTGCTGTACGTATTATGATTACTGGACTATCTTTTTGGCTCACAAAACTACTACAGGGCCATGACAAGGAAAGATTCAATTTCTAACACTGCTGTCATTATCCAGAAACTTAGCTATCATGAGGAGACTTAGGGCCAATTTCTGCACTGAAATCATTTGAGCTACGGTTGCAGCAAAGTTTTGGATGTAGTTTTCCTATTATTGCCCTCACTAAAAACTTTGTATCAAATATGTAACAAAAAAAGTCAAATCAGCACTGAAGATTCTTCTTCTTTCTGCCCTTATGCACTACTGTGTTACCTTAAAAGAAAACAATGTCACTATTGGTGTTAAAGGAGTAAGATCCAACAAAAGCAGAAGTTACACAAGCTAATGCAATTACTCGTGTCTCCATATTTTCCCCATAATGACTCCGGCTCTAATTCAGAAGATATGCCTTGCCTGGGAAACAACGCGAGGTTGAATGAGGACAGAGTGAAGAATGACATGTCATAAAAGCCTTACATTCTTGAGTGCCAGCAGAACTGCTCCCTCCTGATGGGTGCTGTTGGGTTGCTAATTTGAGTCATTTGGAGCATTTGGTAGGCAGCTGTTCTGCTCAGAGTGCAAAGGCAAGCATTTTCAAGCTAACAGCACAAGAATGAAATGATGATGCCATTTGCAATCCATGTTCACAGAACTTATCTCCTTTGACTACGGTGCTGTTTTTTAGGAACACAACACAGCTTTTACCCTGTTCCTTCCCCTCCTTCCCTGCTAATTTGCCTTTTGTACTTCTATAAGCAACCCGTCTTGCCAGAGCTGCAGATACCAGAGGCGATGCAGGCTGCCTCTGAAAAATGATGGGAGACAGAGCAGCTTTGCCCATGTTGGGTGGTGCCAGCAGTGGGACATATGGAGGAAAGAAAGGGCTAGTTTTGTGAGCCCTCCCCTCTTTTTCCCATACCTGAAACTAGCTAAAAATAGATCTTTTATTTCTTGCCTAACTGAAGCACATACACCAGCCAAAGCACTTTGTAGGCATATTATAGTGGCAGGCATTGGCTTCAGTGAAAATTGCTCCACAGAATGGCCTAAGAATAAGTGAAAGTTTTCCCAGGGCAGATTGCTTCTGATTAACCTGCTAACTGATGTTTTTCTGACATGCAAAATGTGATGTTGCAAATCTACTTGAACTGCCACATGCATAGATATTAAACTAAAAAAGACAAAGACTACTCTAAGAAATGGAAGGTGACAGTGTTTGTGTCAAAGGGAGATGGTAATACATGAGAAACTGATGCAATTAAGAATGCAGCTGAGTGGTTCCTCAGGATAAGTCTTTGATAAGACTTATCTGATTTTAAAATGTTTATGAATGATTTTGGGCATATTAAAAAGCTAGGGTTGAAATGTGGATGCTGAAGGAAGGAACTATCAGATGGGAAGAACCAAGCAGCTGCAAGGGACTGAATAATACAAGTGAGACAGACGTTCACAACCACATACTGTCGAAAGTGCAAACGGTAACGGCATGAATTCTTGCTACATATTCAGAACGTATCAGATAGAAAAGGGAAGAGGAAGATGTGATTATGACCATAGGAAAAGATGAATCCAGCCTAGAATATATCAGAGAAGATATTCATAGACAGGAAAGTATTACTGTTGTTGTACTATTGCTTTCTTTTAACTATGTCTTTTTTCTGAACCACAATCATTTCTTTGATACCATGTAGAGTTTTCTTTATTAGATGGCACGAAGTATCAAACACAAGATTGCTACTGTCTTCAAGCCATTTGTGGCTTACCTGTTTGAGTCTTGAGTTCAGATCACCATGTTCATTTACTAATGTCAGTTAAGAAATTTTGTAAATGAAATTTGCCTGGATATCAACACCAGGTTGTATTAGGTGGCCAGCACGCACTCTCTGCAGACACTGTACACACCTCTGTATGTTGCTTACTTTTTTAGATATTGAATAGTCATCCTGCAAATAATTCTGCTGAAACACTCCCCTGTGTTTTCCAGAAGCAGTAGCAGAAAAACAATCTGCTGCTACTGAGGGAGGGATGAAGAATATTTAAATTCTGTCCAGTTTAGTGCTACTGCCCTAATATAGCCATCACTGATCAAAATCTTTTCTTCTAATGCAACTTTCAGACAAATTTCTGAGAGGAACATCAACTCTTTCCTTAAATCTGAGGATTTTGCCTTCAAATACCTTTGGCTAGTTTACACTGCTTTGCCTCTCTAGATGTTCCTTATTACAAAGTGAGAACACAGATAAAGCAGGAGTTAAAACATCAGGGAAGAGGCACTCCCAGATGGGAAAGCATTTGCTCTGTCTGCATTAAAAATGATTTCCAAGGGGGCATTTCAGTAGGTCAAATCTTACTATTAGCTGGCAAAACTCACTTCATCATAAAAAACCCTGCACTTTGAACTGGCACTAGTTTTCAGGAATCTTCATTTTGGGCATGGACTTTGTGAAGATTACTGCTGATGCTTCGTTTTATAAGTATCATCGAATTCTGCTGTTTTGCTGTCACACTGAAGCTCCAGGCCATGTGCTGACAGTATCAACCTGTTTGTGTGAGTAGAGCTGAAAGAAATTATCCAATTTATTATACAGTTTTAAATTCTAAGTTTATCCCAGAAAAAGCTCTGCAGGATGAGACAGGTACAGACCTTGATAGGCCCAGCCTAAAGTCTTCCCCTGTTCTTACCAAGAAACATTTTTTGGTATAATTTCCAGTTAGTTGCTCCCCTATCTCCCTATGTTGAAGTTCATCAAGTTTATCATTTCCCAAGTGAGCTTATAGGTTGTTACAGAAAGCCTCACTCTAAAACTCTGCTGAATCAAACTCTTCTTGTAGCCTACTTTAAGGTTATTAAAGAAATGAGATGGCACTAACTTAATTTTTTGATAAATCTATCTTTTCTGCCTCTTCTCACTTTATCATCCCCATAGGTACTTAAACACTGATTGTTTAATAATTCATTTCTATTTTCTGGTACCAAATTTGCCCACTAGATCTCCAGCTTCCCAAGTCTGTCTTTTCCCCCTTTTTAATGATCTCTTTGCTCTTCTCATTTCCTTTGGGATCTCACAAACACTCCATGAGATTGTGAAAGTAATTATTAATTGTTGAGAACTTGCTTCAGTTTGCTTGCCCAAGTACTTGTGGAAAAAGTTCACACGGCCCTGAGGAGTGGCCATTTCAGCCTCCTATGTCACATGCATTTTTCTTCTGATTTTCTGATATTTCTAATGCATTTTTAGACTCTTATCACTAACTTCGATATCCTTTGTTTGCTGAAACTCACCTTGCGTAATTAATCTGCTTTTAGAAGTGCATCGACTTCATCCAAAAAATACTGATTTTTGAAAATAAAAATGTTCAATTCTGTCCTTGAGCAGTTATTCACCTATTTGCTGTAAAAACTGCATGTCTTTCATACTCTCTGATTTTAGCTACTAGGGAAGCTCTTCAGAACTCATTCTTTGGATTTTTCACATCCATATCAAGAAAAAAAAAAACATTTGATTTCTTATATTCTTCAACAAAGGTCTCTGAATATTGTGCTGGAGCTTCTAAGTAACTTTACAGGAAAACATTGTCAGAAAAGAGTCCACGGTTACGAACAGAAATTGTAATAGGAACACCAGCATTCTTGCTCCATTCCCTCCAAACTATGCATGTGTTCAGTGCCAGTTACTCTGCTTCTGAAAGCTTGCAAATCCAACTTTATCAGAATTGCTATGTTTCTTTATGCTGTTAGAATTTCCATCTGTTCCTGCGCTTCAGACCAAGTGAAAATTAAGCTGATGTTCAGCATGTACATGCTGTGCATAGCTCACTTGCCTGCCTATTTTTCACTTCCTTTTCACATCATTCTTAATGGGCCTTTAAGGACATATCTGTATTCCGGCAGTGTTATTTATGGTTCTGACATCATCCCTCAAGGTGAACAGTACTTTGCTGTAGAGTATTTACTCCTTTATAGTAAATCTGCCTGCTGCTTTCTATAAAAACAGGAAAACAGCTGCAACTTTTATAGGTGAGAATAAAGGTTTCTCCCTCTTCTTTTAACATACACTTCGTCATGGGGAAGTTGAAAGTCATCTTGGGAAGAGAGACAAAAAGCATGAGTGTGGTCTTTCATGGTTAAATTTTATCTGTATTCCTTCAACTGACTTTAAACAAATGCATAAAGCCACACCAGATGTTTTTATTATCATTCATTACTTATATGAATGCAATATGGGCAAGCACGGTACAGAGTAAACGGGGAAAAAAAGGCAGCTTTGGCTCATGAGACTAGATCTTTTTACAAATGTTTTGTTAAATGGCTAAATGTATGCACAGTGCCTTTGGGTCAACCAGCGCAAAGAGAAGTAAAATCAAATAAATGAAGAAGTAGCTAAGTGGCTACTAGTATCTGAAGTTCAGCAAGACTTGTCCTCATTTACACTAATGCTAAATAGCCTAATCAAGCCTCACCATGCAGTTTTGCTAAATTACAGGCACCAAGAATTTCAAGCACAAATCAGACACCTAACAAGATCCCAATTTGAAAGGAAACCTTCAGCTTCCTGTAAGTAATCTTGAATACTAATACATTCTAATATGAGAAAAAGGACAAGAGATCTTAGCTTTAGCTCTAGCACTTTGGTCAACTTGGGAAAGAGCATCTGATTAATGCCACATTTAGATCAATGTTTGTAGATAACATGTGGCACCTTTGGAGCTCTCACATGCACAAGAGAGCCTGAAGCAGTTTGTATTGAGTACCATCATGCTGAAGCAGCAGACAGCAAGTTCATGCTCTGCACAGACAGTTGCTGGGTAGTGAAGAAAGAAATGGCATGGCAGAAAAAGAAATCCAGACTCTCTGATCTGGGCAAATGGACTAGAACTGTAAAAGCAATGACTGAATACCAAGGAAACACAGGCACTAAGTACATTTACTACCAATGCAGGGGAGAGTTGGGAGTTTTATTAGCTTTCTACTTGCCATTCCAAGAGCTCATTTAGGAGTGAAAGCTTGCAAATACCATGCAAAGACTGGCTCTGAAGTGTGGTTTCTAGCACCTGCACCTAATTAGAAACAAAATAAAGTGTAATTATTCTTAGTTTGGGGGCTTTTTTCTCTCTTCTATAAACGTGATTTCAAAAGAAGTTGCTTATGTTATTTGCACTTCCATCTGATCACAGGAACAAAGTGATATGATGTAGTACACAACACGTGCTTCGTTCCAACTGCCTCCAGCACTTTATGCACTTAACACAATGATACTCTGTGACAGCTGGAAAAATCTTCCGAATGGCTGGGGGGGTTGCTCAGATGGAAATTCCTGAATATTATCATCTCTCAGATGTGTCTTTGTATTGGCATTTTACATGAGAGATTCTCATAAATGAAACCCTTCTGTTCATCAATGTATGAGGAGTCTATGTGCAAGTCCATTCAGGTGAGTTTGTATACTGTGATGTTTACACACTCAGAATAACCTGGAGTAACTCCAAGACTAAAACAAGAATCAACATGCTTTTGATGCAAAAAGTCTGCCTGCTTAAAACCTTAGTGAACCAAATCCAGGCACTTAAACTCATAGAGTGCACTCTGTGCAGGTGCTTCTGTCTCCTTGAAAAGATGCAAGTATCACAATTCTTGTCCCAAATGCTGGGTATTGTGTTTGCCATGGCACATGCAGGTTCTACATGTCATCTTGGAAAACTCTGCCATTTAGGCCCATGGACCTTTCCAACTCAGATCTCTCTCTTTGACATGGTAGAGAATCCAGAATATTAGTGTTGCATCACAGCACTGCTGAACAAGCCTCCAGGCTTCAATAGTGACTGGAAGTTTTTGTTGCTGTTGTCGTTAATTGGCTTTTCAAACATTATTTCTGGATCTTTAAATAGCCTTTCCTCTGAGTATTTTGTCCCAGATCCCAATTGTGAGAAACTCTTATCGACAGCTCATATGATCGTTCATTAGACTGATCTACTGCTAGAAAATCATTCGTAAGCAATACTTTTGTTTTTGAAACTCAGTTTAAAACTTGTCCAAATATTGTCCAATAACGCACTTCAAGCTCTTGTAAAGCACAGTTAAGTGAAAAAACAAGAAATATTTCAGATTGTTAAAAATACAGTTATTTCCTGACTATGTTGCATTTTCCTGACACCCCCTGCATAATGCTATCAGGTTAAAGAACACGATGTTGTTTGTATTACTATTTGAACATGTCTATTGTAAACGCCCTGTAGCATTTATACCTCACGAATGTCTATGTGTGAGCACAAATGTGTTTAAATAAAGCCAATTTGTGAAAAACTTTTGTAGTGATAAAGTTACCTCTTGATCAGCTAAACTTGCTGATGTGTGCAGACTGGATACTGCCACAGCAGCTTCTTAAGAACTTTAGAATTTGCTCTCTCCTTTGTTCCACTGTCACCTGGCCAAATATTTCAAACATTTTCCTTTAACAAATGTGTCCTTGTGGGGGAAAGTCCATTAGTAGCTGAGTGTTGCATCTTGTCAGGAACAGACTTTAATGGCTGTTTGAATTTTAACTATTATTTGCTAGCTATTTTTGTTCAAACCAACTAAGACCATTATAAAAGCCATTAAATACCCAGTAACTGGCCTCAGTGTAGCTGCAGGGTATAACATTGAGTAGGAGCTCAATTTATTCACTGCAAAGCAAAGACTTTGTCCCTTGTAGACTTTTTAGAGACAGACTTTTTTCCCCCCCCACAGAAGACTGCCTAAAACAATAAAAGTACTCTTCTTTGCCCCTGGAAAGGCCAGCCATCATCTGAAAGTAACATGACAAATTGTAATCCATTTCTGTATTTAAACAATGAATGAAGAGCATGTAAAATATTTGGCACTGATATGCTATAAAACATAGGACAGAAGGCAACTCGTGTTTGAATCAGCGGGAAAGTACACTGTGTAGAAGTACAGAAAATACAAGTCATACTCCCCTGAACAGCAGGGGAGTTACGCCAGCCCTCAAGGATAAAAAGGGCAGAGGAGTCAAACTCAGCTCTGCATTCTCTTGTCCTTTTCCTCTGGTTGCTACTTGTTGAGCCCACACGATGAGTACAGCATCAGCCTGGTAATCACTGCCTAGTGAAGCAGCAGCACATCAACAGAAGAATTGTAGCTAAAATAGACAGAAGTGATAGGAACGGATGTCCTTACACAGGGACAGGCAAAGCCCTGGCTGTGGACAGATATCGAAGATCGTAGACACAAGGTCTCCAAGACACCTTCCATATGTCAAAGGACAGCTGAGTGCAGCTATAGTCACCTACCTTCCCAGGAATGACAACTCAGACCCTCCTCAACCACAGCTTTGCCCAGCTCCTGACCCAATGTTTGAGTGAAAGCATTCCATCACAATCAAGGGAAGAAATAATACAAACCCTCAAGAGATTTCTTTTGTACATTCTTAAATGCTTTTCTGCAAAGACCTGGGGACCATAATGAGAACTGGCAACATTTTCACTTATACAACAAATCTGATTCCAAGCCATTTAAGCTGGATAGAACTAATAAAATATGTAAAAACTAGAGAGAGAGAAGTTACGCAGTGCAAGAAACAAGAGGTAAGACAAACATTAAAACAACTAAAATTTCCTGGTTATTTACTTATGGCCCAATTAAAGTCTATGGAAGAAAAGAGAAAGCCTCAGTGGGCTTCTGAATAGGCTATTAAGACATTTGCACATCTGAAATTATTGCGGGATGTAACCAGTGCACTGACACCGAAGTACAGAATGGAGAATTAAAAATAAGCAACACATTAGCTCAAATGGGAGCACAACAGAGAGCTCACAAAGCAATTTTCCATGTGAAGTCCTTAACTCAGGAAAACAACAAAAGAAAACCCCAACCCAAAACAAAACCCAGCTCTCACAAGTGATGTTCAAAACAATGCTTGGCTAGAAAGATGAGCTTTACACCATGTTCCAAATGTGAGCAAACTTCTCAGCTGGAAACACCAGTCTGAAAATGTTTTTGGTTCACTGCATGAACTGATCACTGTAGGGGTCAGAAAAAATTTATTTTCCTGAAGAACAGTAACATATCGACAAGGTGTACCACAGAGATGTTTCACCTTTTTGAACTAGGAAGTGTCACTGGTGGCTGGATAGCAGACTTGACAGACCATTTGTATCATTTGCTGAAGCAGTATCAATACACTATTGAAAGTAGCTCATAAAAAATGTTATTTAAATTTGAATGGACTTTTAATGTGAACATTCAGGGGTAGCTTATTGGGGCTCTACTATCAAGGTACTCAAAACTGAGGTTCTAGTTTATAGTATTTAGCTGACTGTCCTGCGGTAAATCACAACTGACTGTATGGATTTAAGGTGCTTGATAAAAAAGCTAACAGTGGATGGGGGAGCAAAGTAGGGTTCCATGCTTTGGATTATCTTGCTTGTAGACAAATAGTTCTCCCTTTCACTTAAAAGCATAAGGTCATATAATTTCACAGGGCTGAAAACCCTACAACAGCACAGGTTAAGAATTAACCCACCTACAGAAATCTTAGTTCATCTTTTCAATCTGAGTGAAATGTGCTAGATGTCGTTCAGGCCCAAGAAAGCATTTTGGAATGCTTTCATTTTGGAGATCCATTTTGGGAATGTCTTCCAGCACTAGAACAGGGTGCCCAGAGAGGTTGTGGAGTCTCCTCCTCTGGAGATACTCAAAACCCGCCTGGATGCGATCGTGTCTAACATGCTCTAGGTGCCCCTGCTTGAGCAGGGGGGTTGGACTAGATGATCTCCAGAGGACGCTTCCAACCTCATTCACTCTGTGATTCTGTGGGAAGCAGCTGATCACAGCTAAACAGCAGTGATTTTCACAGAATGAAACTAAAGTGCCCAAATTACAAGGCTGATTTACTTCTAAATATGTTTTTTTTAATATTAAAATGAGCTCAAGAGTTTGCATGATTTCAGTGATCTTTAATGGGGATTAGTTTGAAGTGCAAATGTGTTTTCTATTTAACTGAGAAAGACACAACAGGGAGCAGAACACTGGAGATTACTGAAAGCATTGGGTGGTTCTGGGAGGCCAAAGGCCAACTGACTTCAGATTTCAGTGGAGTGTAATAATCCCCACGAAACGCACAGCCTTGTCTGTCCTGTTGTGCAATTACAGAATATGAGTTGTAATGCATTTTTGACCTGTAGGTTATTGACTGTGTATCATTAACATAGGTATGACATCATTGTTAGGCAGTCAGGTAGTACCAGTTGCATCCAGAGCTACTTACAGAGTAATCTCCACTCCCATTTTCCTTGCTTCATTAGGCTGCAGTATCTCTTATTCAGTTTAACAGCAGTTTTAGTAGGAAACAATGCAGCTGGTAACCTTATTCTCTGATTCATGGATAATGAGTTAGTCATTTTTCCCACCTCAGGATATTTATACAGTTAATTGGTGGCAGAAAAGATTGCTATTTCAGGACTGAAAAAAGCTAAACTGTGCGCTGTTTTCCCATTCAGCGGTATTTGTGACACATGGTAGACTTAGGTCTTGTTAAATGACTTACCAACATAGAAACACACTTGTTTCATATTATTTTACTTATTCACTGACATATGCAAAAATGAATTTCTTTTAGCTGCGTATCTTTCCTTTCTGTGTGTTGCTGGAGATACACAAGGAATGCTTAGTAGCACAGTGTTTCTCCCTGCATCTATCCTGAACACCAGATCCCGGTACAGTCATCCCAAGTGATATCTCAAGCATCTCTAATGCCATAGAGATATTACTACATGCACGAATCTGAATCCTTCTGAGGATTCCTCTGCCATGATCACATACACCCCATTGTCCTGAAAAATTCTGTATCCACTGCAGATCCAGTATCCCTATGATACTTAACTATCCTTTCAATTTTTTCATTTAGAGAGACAGATTACTTTATCCATTTTGAGTAACACAATTTTGTTCATACTGATTTTTCCTTCACCCCAACTATTTGCTAGATGCCCTTCTGAGGACAAATTTGAATGCTGCTAGTGACCTTGTGAAAACACAGTCTTCATTATTAAAACCAGACCATGAATACCCCTGGGCACAATGAAACGCCTCACCTGCAATTCTTCAAATAGTTTCCACTACTATTAATTTTTTTTAGGTGTCTGAGGTCTCACACATGTCTATTCACTAAATAAATATCATCTGGAGATAGCTGAATGTAACATTTTGGCATCAAATAGCTAGTATATAGAACACCTAGAAGTATTGCTGGTGGATTTATCAATGCACAAAATTCTTGATTTCCTGGAATAGCTCATCTGGAGAGAAAATCCAGCTTTGAATAGGAAACTGAACTTTCTGAAAGTTCACTGGTGTTGGAGGTCAAGCTTTAGTTCAATTCATTAGAAAGACAGATGTTAAATTCAGATTAGGAGTTACATTTTGGGAAAGCTGAAGAGGTTTGGGGATCTGTGGTTTCGGCCTAACCCACATTTTAATCAAAAACGGCATCCCTGGGTGACAGAGCCTTCAGCTTTCTCCCACCTCTCTCAAATACTCATTCAAGAGGTACAGAAGCTGTTTTAGTCCTGATGAGGAAGCTCAACTCATGTTTATTCCCACAATACAGCTCAATAATCTGCTCCAGTTCATATAAAAGCCCCTGCTTTCACCTCCGTCCTTGATTCTAATTTTTTATAACCTTTTAAGAGTGCTTTAATAAGAAAAATACTGTTTGATTACAATGGTCAAACTGAACATATCTGGTTCCAAAGGAAAATTTAAATGACTTTTCTGATTGGTCAGCCATGACATCTACTAAAGTCGTTATTACTATAAATGGTATCATATGGACATGTTTTTTTGGATATTAGTATTTTTTTTTGTTTAGAGTTCTTTTCAACTACTTTATTTAAGAACACAGTAACTAATATTACAGTTAGAAAACAGAGCTTCTTCAATCTGCAAGGAATTCTTACTCACTTGTTCAGTAACACAGGTTTTCGTTTCTGTTTCCCCAACTTAAAGGTCTGAAAAAGTCCTACACTCATATACGAAGCTGGGTCTCCAGAAATACTTTCACATGGTATTGCTTACAAATGTGCCTCTATATGCTGTCAGCTACTGAAATTTTCAGGCCCAGAAAGTAGCCTGCACTTTGTGTTAAATACACAGAGAGCCAAGAATTCACTGTAAAGGCACCTGAAGTGGAATGCTGCTTCAGTGCTATACTGTCCTCAAGCCACCTGCCAGTCACAGTAAAGTCATAGGGCTGTGCTGTACCTTCATTAAAAAAAAAAAATCTTTAGCTAACCATGAATTTTCGACACTGTATTACGATCACAACTAGAAATCTGCAGATGATGTATTATGTAAACAGCATTTATAAGTACTTAAAAAATGAATTTAGCTACTCAAAGTTACCTTTTCATAACAGATAAATATAAATTGCATTTTTTACGTGGACGAATGAGGACACTAAAAGAGTTGGCTGCCATCACATGAAACTAGGAAGTGATCGCACGCTTCAAGTCTGCTTTTTTAGTCTAGCATTTTTTTACAGAAGTTTAATAACATACAGCATTTTCCATGCAATATTTATGTCAAAGAGAAAGAAGAGAATACATGCCAAACTCCCTCAAAAACAAAAAAAACAGCTTTCAACAAATACTTGTAATAATAGAAAGCGACCAACAAAATGGCTTTGAGCTGGAGGGACTGATTCAGAAAAGCGCAAGATTATTATTGATTTGCACTCCTTGTTTTACCAAGCAAAACATCAGCACTGGAAAGGGATTCTTCAGTGAGTATGTGAAACAGTTATAATTAATGGGATGAAGTCAAGGAAACAAATGCCCAAGCTAGCAAGGGAAACTAAACTTTCTGACACCAAGATCTCTCAAGCTGCAATAGTCTGTCAAAAGCAGTGATAGAAACCTTGGAACATTTGAAACTAGCTTAACCAAAGCACTAGAAACTACAGCACAAAGAACAGCCCTGGCTTGGCAGGGGAGCAAACAAGATCATTAAAGAGGTCTTTCCTAGGATTGCAGATAGGATTACAGAGGGGCTGTTGCAAGGGGACAGAACTATTTTTGTCTTTTATGACAACTGTTTGATGAACTACTCTATTATTTCCCAGCTGTCAATGAGTAAGAGAAAAGTGTTTCCTGTGAAGTAAAAGCCGTTCTCCAAGGTGAAGAATCAATTGGAGAAAAATACCAACATCACATTCCAGCGCTTTATTCCTTATTGTGCTTGGCATGTTACTTCCCCTGCTCTACACAATAATTGGTCCATACCAGGACAGAACCAGCCTGTTCTGTCTAATAAAATTTACTGCGTTGCTTTTCAAAATAACAATTCCTATACTGGTACTTTGAAAGCCAGGAAAGCACACAGGCAAGAAAAAACATGCCTACAACTCATTAAGGCTACGGGAACTGCTGCATAAAATGATCTGACAATGTAGCATAGTTTGCAATTCCAGTTTCATTCCACTTTTTTTATTTTTTTAATGAAGAACTATCACCCCAAAATAGACTGTTTCCATAAAAAAGCAAAAAGATGAAACTGGAAATAAAAATCATTAAGTCTTATTATCTGTATAGTCATGCCAACACTTTTTCCAATGACCTTCTAAAAAATTTTTTTTCTGTCAGTTATGTTCTCTTAAATTTTGTTGGAAAGGAAAGGAAAGGGATAGAAGGAAGTGGTCAAACCACCATGATCTCCAGTGTTGCAATAATATGAAGCTGTTTTCAGAGTTGCCAGTAATTCTATAAAGGTTAAACCTTTAGAAAAAAACACTGTATAACTGACGGTGTGCCCTCTGCCTGTGTTCTGACTCTGACCACCTCCACCTCTCAACTTCCAAAAATTTGAAGATTATCTACTGGAGTTTAGAGATGAATTTGCTTTGCCTCAAGATGCCATTACTTCCCATGATGGCTGTCATCTCAGCCTCCCAAAATCTTAAGTGTTTTTTAAGGAGATTCACTGGCATAAAATAGTTGCCCTAAATCTTGTTGCAGAGACTGGCAGCCTTTGTCTGGCCAGTTGCCAGCTCAGGTCTGTCATCCTCATCCATTGCTGTTTTTTCTGTAATGAATAGGCCCCTTGCCTTTGAGCAAGTAACGCTTTCAGTATCTTGAAGTCTCCCAGTTTCAGTTCCTGCCTGAACTCTTCAGTCCCCTGATGAGCACAGGCTGCAAATGACCGTCCCTTTGGCCAAGCCAGCCCAGGGAGCAGGAGGGTGCACAGCGGAACAAAGCACAGGCCTCTCCCCCTGCTCATCCGGCTTCTGGGGCACCAGCTCAGGCCACAAGCTCCTTCCCTTCACCTCCCTGGCCTTCATCTTCCCCAGGTCTCGTGTTACAGCGAACCATGGCGCTGCCCAGATGGCTCCCAGCTGCCACCCAGACCCTTCTGTGAAGCCAAGCCAGGCTTTCTGAGGACTGTGCTGGTGCTCCTGCACACCCTCGGCCCTTCTCCACTTCTGCGAGCTCGCTCCCCGCCTTTGCTGCCGCTGCTTTCTGTGCCTCATCCCCTGGCAGCCCAACCGCCCCTCTGAGATCCCCCCCCTCAACCCCGCACCCCACCACCCCGCGCAGTCCCACAGCGCCAACGGTCAGCGCGTGGCGCGCTCCTGCCCTTTATAGCCGCCGGTCACGTGCCCTGCGCGGCGCCCCGCCCCTTGCTGCGGCGGGGGCGGGGGCACGTTGGGGCTCGGAGTCTCCGCGCGGCGCGGGGGCCTGAGGGGCGCGGGGCCGTTGGCGGGAGGCGGCGGCGGCGGCGGCGGCTGCCGCAGCTTCAGGGCATGCGTAAGCCCTGCTGTTAAGCTAACAGGACACAAAACGTCAAATAACCAGCGCCTGCTCTAGCCCCAAAAGAAATTCCCAGGGGGCACTTAGGTATCTTACATTTAAGAGCCTCCAGTGCTCAGATGCAGTTTCTTCCAGGGCTCAGTTCTCCTCATGGTCCTTTCATTCCAGGAGATCAGCTCCATTTTCTGTTGGGGTGGCTTATTATTATTTTTACTGATTTTTTCAGGCTTCTTGTCACAGCAGCTTCTCCTTCCCAGATCAGCCAGATCTCCTCTCTCAGTCCTCTATCCCAGTTCAGATCCTTCTATACTCAAAACACAGGCCGGTTGTGCAAGCTTTCCATGCCACATGAGGAAGTCACCTCCAGGATGGGAGTTCCTGTGGGTCAAAAAGGCCCACCCTTTTATCTTAAAAATGCCACAAAATAGAGGAACTGAGTAATTATGTTTGCCAGGCTTCTTACTTTGCCCAAGAATATTAAAAGACTGCTACCTCCTCTTTCTGGCCTCTTTCCCCTTTTCCCTCACAGCCTAGAAAGCCCAAGGAGAGATCTGTGCTTGAGAACTGAGGAAAAAGTTTCTGAGGAAGTTGCAAATGAATTCTTTATAAATTAAAAAAAAAAAAAAAAAAAAAAAGCTACATTTAATTGTCTGCAGTGAGATAAGTACATCTTTCTCTTGTTATATCTGTGGAGCTTGCAGTCTGTAATTTCTTATTCTGCTAGATAAGTATAAATGAGGCTAACTTGTCCTTGGCTCTTGCACAGGTAGATGAGGCAGTCAGCCATATACAAAGCTAAGAATAGTCCCAGCCTGGATGAGCCCCTTGTGCAAACACCACCCCAGAGGGGCTTGAAAAAAAAGGTGGGTCATTGTGAGGCATGGCCCATTACACACACTTAAAGGATGGGGCATAGCCAGTGCACATTGATCCTGCAGGCACAAGCTCCTATTTAGGCCATGCATCTCCACAGCATCTGTACTTGCAGGCGGCGACAAGCAAGCACAATCAGGCCTGTGGTATCGACTGCATTTGTATCATTTCTTTCTGTGCACTCTTTGTTTGCCTGTTTTATTCTGCTAATGCTGAAAAGAATTCAATTCTAAAAGGGAAAAAATGGAAAAGAAAAGCATAGTGCCATTGAGTCCTAAGAGTGCCATTGAGTCCCTAACTCATTCCCCAGCTGTTTGCTCCGAGGCACTGGAGAGTTATAAATAGCCAGGAGCAAGAGTGCAGAACAGTGGTATATACATTTTTTAAATGGAGCTCTGAGCAATGTCCTGGTTTCAGGACCAGTGAAGTCAATAATGGCCTAGAATCTACCTCCATGTGCAGGTTATTACAACATGGAATAATAATAAAAATGTTCCTGGATTTTCACAACTTCAAGCCATAAAGAGGAGGGAAATTGTATATTTACTTTGCCTTCCAGTCACTTTTTGTAGTTTTTATTGTACTTTTTCCCAGAGAAGAGATGGAAGGAGCAATGTTGTTCATCTCTGGGTAAAGAGGAGAGAGGAGAAAGGGGGGAAAAGATGCAAAAGATTTGAGTCTAACTTCAGTTCTGTTGGAGTCATCCAGGTTTAACAGTGCAGTAGTGAGTAGCAAAAATCATGTGAGCAAATCAGTATTTGGTTCAGTGGCTCCCAATTATAGACAGCTTTGCAAATAAAGGAATCAATGACAAAACCGCTGTTGATTAATATACATTAATTTGATAGTGCAAGCAGTGGTTCTTCACTTACTGCTCAACAGAAGCACTATGAGTCATTCTATGAGAAAATTTGAAGCATGCAGAATAGTTAGTAGAAAATGTTAGGTGTCCTATGGCCTAGGGGAAAAAAAAAAAAGATACAGTGGAGTCTTATGTAGTATGGGACTGGGTACAAGTGACAATTATGAGAATAGTAATCTCCTGAAATCAAGATTTGTGTATGTGAGAAGAAAAAATAAGTGAACTGAAATTCCCCTGTTGTGTTGTAGTTTGCTTGATCTTTTTGACTGAAGTAGAATTATGCTGATTACAGTCTTTTGTCCTCTCTGTACCCTTGTTTCCTGTCTATAGGACTTACTATTCTTATTATAAGGTGGAATACATAGAGTTGTAGGACTACTGTAGATATCTACCAACTAGATAATTTGTTAACCAAGAGCAAAACTCTCCTAAGGAGCAGATATTTTTGAAACTGCCTTGAGGTAGATAACAGATGACATCTACCACCTAACAGATGACAGATGCTCTGTCACTGCTGCAGCTAACACCATCACTGCCCTGACAAGTATATTTGACCAGGAGAAGCTGTGAGACAGTCATGGCACTGCCTGAGCAGCCAGAGTAATTTCTACAACATGCTATTGGCTTCACTGACATTGACTTCTAAAGAACTTCTAACTGGAGGCAGATGGGAGCTGGAATAAAGACGATAAATAGAAAATGAAGGACCATGTGAGCAAGTCAAGGCTAAAAAGGAACACAGCAGTCTATGATAATTAGGCAGGACAAACTGATTGGTTAAAAGTAAGAAGAGCCCAGGCGAAAAAAACAGTACATATGTAGCAGTTTCAGTTCCAAGTAGAGTGCTTTCCACATGCTGCTGAAGCTCCAGCTTGTGCGATGGGAACGTTCATCTGCAGGCAGAAAGGATGTTACATTACTCCAAGATGATCTTGTTTTCATTTTTATCTTGCATGTGTTGTCATCTCCTGCTTTGTAGTACTAAGACTTGTCTTTCCTACAAGCATGAGGCTGCACTCTGCAGTGTGTGGCAATTAAACCCTTTGAGAGTCATGCATATTTTAATTATTACTTGTTTTATTGTCAAAAGCTTGCCTGCATAAGATGGAGTCTTGCATTCCATTTGGGACTGAAATAAGGGTCAACACATTCTTTTAGAGCCCCAGATACTAAACAGACATTAATTTGTTTTGAGCTTTGCACATTTTAGATGAGCGTAAATCAAGATGTGTAATGGGGAAAAAATTTCCTCCATATGTTGGAAAATTGAACTGAGACTCTAACTCTTAAGTGACAAAAAGTGGTGGCTGTAACAGAAAATGATTAAATGATTTGTTTAGCATTTATGTAATGTATGAATGCACCTTGTCTGTGTTAAAGCAAAGTAATGATTGGTTTTCCACGAGCAAAGGTTGTGAGTTTTAGCTGTATTCCCTTTTGGGATTCTGAGGTTCTCAGGTTCTGACTTACACAACAGCAAAGTCTAAATGCAGACCAGTTTTTCATCCATGAAATGGAAGTTAAATAACGCTTGACCGAAGTAGACAAAACAAGAAGATACTTAGACTAACTGGAAACATCAAGATTTGAAAATTACCTGATAGGAAAAGGGAGGGGAGAGGGATCAAAGACGTCCCAGGGAATGAAAAATTCCTTCACAGCGCTTCCTGTTCTCTCTGTTATGCTAACCAAGGTAGGATTAGGTTTCAGCTGCCAAAAGAAATAACATTTGTAGATTTTTTTTGGTCTGGGGAAGTGGGATAGAGAGATTTAAGACAGCTTTTTCCAAACTATTTGCTTTTTGTCAAGCAGTCAAGTCTAGTTATTGTTATTAATTTGTATTACAGAACTACCAAACTGAGACTGGATTTCCATTGTATTAGGTGCTGTAACCATTCAGAGACTGGTTTTATCTCAAAGAGCCCATAGTCTAAATAGTCCAGACAGACAAAGGGCATTTTGCCCTTAGTTGTATAGCTGCTTAGTAGTTGAGCTAGGAATTACACTCATCTCTCCTGAGTCATAGCCTAGTGCCTCAGCTACTGGAGTACAGATTTGGAAAACAGAGCTGTCATTGAAAGAAATGAGCCTGCCTTCTTGTACTCACATGCAAGATAGGGTGAGATTGGTCACCAGGTTCTTCAAGCCACTTTGCCACCATGCAAGCAAAAGCTTTTCCACCTACTTTAGGTCTCAGAAGTGTAGTTCCTTGTGTTACATTTGCAGGAGTTCAGAGGAAGAAGTTAGAGGAAAAAAATTAATACAGTTTCAATGCTCATGGAGCTCTCCAAAATCTGCTAAGGAGCTTCAAGCTGGACTCAGCTCTGGGCAATCTCTAGTCTGTGGCAGCAATTCCGAAATCACAAGGAATGTTCAAAGGGCTTTAGGAGCCTACCCTGCGTAGATACTTTCTAAAATCTCATCCTCAGGGCCCCAAATATTTTGATAAAATTAGTCTTAAAGAGCCTGAAAGGTAGAGAGAAATACCTGAAATTATGATGAACCTTTTAAAGCTTCTGTAATGTTGCCACACATGCCGCCTTGGCACATGGAAGAGTAACTCAGTGACAAGAAATTACTGTCCATTCTCTAATACACCCTGGGCATCTGTGTCGGTGTTCTCAACTATAGAAAATGCAAGCTTAATGTGCGTTAGTGTAACTGGCTGTCATTGAAGGCTGGCTATGTGAACTGGAGAGACCTCACATCTACCGTGAGCACACAGACAATCACTGGATCTCAGCTGCTGGTATGTAATCCCTGCTTTAACTGCACTAATTTGTTCATCTGTTTAGTCTTCACAGTTTGCTGTGATTTTGGATTCCTGTTACAGGTCCATTTCATATTATAAGGTTCTGAAAGGGGCAGGGTTTCTGTGGGGGGGATTGCATTCTGGTCTTCTTCTTACCTTATAGGGTATAGAACCATATCTAGAAATTCAGATGGCCTAAATTCATCCGTAAGTGCCTAAATGAACAGCCCAAATGTAATGTTGTGAAAAGCAAAATGAAATCTCTAGTAAACTTTTTGAAAGGTCCCAAAGCAGCAGAGGCTCTGAGTAGGAATAAGGCAGCATTCCTCCCTAGTTCTTGCCTGTTCCCAGATACCTGCCTAGCACGAACTGACATGTATGCTATGTGCTATGTGACCCTCTGACAGAAAAGGAGACTGCACTTCTTGCATAGACTGGAAATCTTAACCTTGTTCTCATGATAATATCAAAACAAAAGACTGTAAAAAAAATCTGAACGAAATAGAATATAAGTATAAACTTGGAGCTGTTTATTCTAAAGTGGTATTTCAATGGGTAATTCCAAGCCAATCCTATGTGCAAATATTTGAAGTACCACTTGAATTTTGAAGGGCTTTTTTTACATGGGAGAATTTCCTGCTTCTTGTTTTTGAAATCCTAGCCTAGATGTGCATAGGTGACTTCAGCTTTCTACTGTGGGTGTCTGAGTTGCAGACAGGGAAGTAGCTCTGGCAAGCAGCAGATTGGCTGTCACCTGTTCCTCAAGATGCCAGCAGTTAGCAAAGCAGACCCTCCGAGTTTGCTCACGGGAACAAGCTGGGGTAAATGTTTAACTTGGGTTTGTGGAGTCTGTGGCTTCCACCTTTCTTTATTATTAACCCAACCCCTGTTTTTCTTTACAGTGCACAGCTGCTGGCACACAAGAAACAAAAGGACCCTTGAAATAACTTCCTCATGGTGGCATGAACAAAGGTAAAGTACCTTTTACATTGTTTCCATACTTATACATTGGAGAGCAGTTACACATTTCTGTGTTTGCTTTTTCGTTAGGGCAGAACAACCTGTCAATAACAAGAGAAGTGTTGTGTTACTGTGTCTTTTTTAAACTAAATCACTAGATAAATCCAGCTGATTTCATCCTGATATGGCACAAACTGAATAAGTACCTATATACGTAGTATAAGAGTATACACAGTGAACCCTTTCAGTCGTTAACATATACACAGATACTTGCACACTCCTTTCCATCACTCTGTTCTTCAGGCTAATAGCCTTATCTTTGCAGCTAGTGTTTTCCTCTTAGTTTTGTGTACTGCTCAAGTCTGAAAAGGTCTGCGTCTTCTTCTCCCTGCGGAGAGGCATACCTGTACCATCCAGATCTGAATTCACATCAGTCTGTTTGCTAAGCTCCCACAAATGAGTTTGTTACCATTGTTTTGCATACATTCTGCATCTTTCTTGAATTTTTTCTCTTCTCCTGGATTAACTGTGAATGGAGGAACAAAAGCTTCTTGGCAAAACAAGCACCGATCAACACAATACAGAAGTGACTAGGACCACAATTGTTCTAGTTGCTGTGTCAATACAGTATGAATACTTTTTTTAAACTAGTGTTAAATATGTGTGTGTGCTATGCAATAGCTTGAAATTGCTTTGCTGAAAGAAAGTTTCACTTGCTCCACTCCGTTTTCTTTTGCTGTGACATAAATTTACGTTGAAAATGATTTAATTGCACTTTAGCCAAAGTAACGCATCAAAGGAAATTTGAATGAAGATCAAAAGACTAAGTTAAAACATATTCCTAAAGGCTTAAAAAGTACCTGCTTATTGCATTGTCTCTGATTGTATTATTAATGCTAGATAAATATAATACAGTATTTATAAATGTTAGCATTTTAATAGGAGTGTATTAAACAAACTTTGGGAAAAGAATCAAATTGATCCCATTTCCAAATGCTCAGAGTACTGTTTCACTCCATGAATAGTAATCCGATGAAAAGGAGTGACAGAAGGGCTATGTCACTGATTAAATCCTGTAAGTCAAGTGAGCTCCATCCTACAGTTTAAGTAGACAGTGTCTTAGCCCCAGTACATTCTTTTAAGAGGACCCAAAAACAATCTCCCCTCTGAACTTCTGTGTAAGCATCTGCTCTTTGAGGATGAGCGTGTCCAAACTATTGAGTACCACTGGAGAGGAGCTCTCTACTAGCACTGCAGCTACTCCATTTGCATATATATTCATATTACAGTATTACAGTAATATTTGCAGCATGGTAAGTGCTGTCCTCAGAGGAAGACAGTTTCTTTACATTATCTTTCAGATGTACTGTGATTGTGGGCATAGATTCTTGAAAGTATTTGACCTGTAAATACTTAAGAATTTGTGAGCAGAGGTTTACACTCACATTACGAAATGCAAAGGTGGCAAGATCACTAACCATTATGAAGACACATCATCTTCATAGCTCTTGGAGAGAAACTATAATTAGCTGTCTGGGAGTAGTTCACACATTTCTGGTTCTTGCAAGCCTTATTAGATTACAGTCCACTTAGGAGGACTGAGAGCTTTGGTTGGTGCCCTGGCCTTCTCTCTGTAAGATGGAAAGTATCTGAATTATTGAGTTTTTTTGGTGAGAGTACAAGTTATGCTTATCCATGAATACAGGAATTTTGGCATGTGGGAATAAGACTGCATACTGTTCCCTGTTTTGATCAGATCCAGCTGTTTATCCCTGAAGACCACTGTGACCATAAGCAAGGGACAGTAGAGAGATGATAATGTGGCTAACAGATATTTCCTAAACATCGGTCACATAGAGCTACATTCTGTCACTTTACTCCCGATGAAGAATATTGAAATGAATTAGTGGAATAAATTAGTACTTACTGAAAGGATGTCAGAATGCAGGCCCAAGAAAGCATGAAAGTCTGAAACATAAGAGAGAAAAGTAAATGAGGAGTTGCATTAATTTCAAGAGACTCACTGCATTTTTCAGTTGCAACTGGCACCTTGGTTATGAAATAAGTAGGAAATAAATTGTGAAGCTGTGAATCTGTTTCTACAGTGGCTGAATTCAGATTTTGCAGTTCACTGAAAGATTAAGAGATAAACAAGCAAAGTAAACACAACAAAACACAAACCAATTCTCTAAAAGAATGGGAGAATTGGCAGGTAGATAAAGAACCTTGTGTCTGTTCAAAGGTGACCCAGGTCAGCAGAGGATGAATTTGCCTTCTTTTTGTCAGGAGCTTAATGTTTGCTAAGGGTCCATGGATTTCTTTCCATTGCCTGAAGGGTTTTTTTGCAATCTGGCAATTTGACAAAGCGTATGTTGGACTTTAAACATATTTGCCTAGCTTGTTCTGGGCGCTACTAAATGCAAATAAAGACCATGGCATGAAAAGCGGCTGCAGTGCTTTGAAGATGAAGGGTTTTATAAGGAGCCAAGGAGCCAATGGACCACTGAGAACTAGAGTTCTCATAGGACTTGAAGGACATTATGCCTCTAGGTGAAAGCAAACACATCAGAAAGGAACGAGGCAGGAGGGGGAGATTGTCATTGCTTTCTCCTGGCTAATTGCTTAAGCCGATAGAGCTGCCACTGCTCAGCTTCAGAATTGGTAAAGTGGTAAAAGGAAAAAGTGGATAACCTGACTTGAAAGCTGTTCCAGGGCAGAAAGCAGGAAATGAAGTGACTAAATTCCATATTCTGTGTTAGAATTGGGTAAACTCAGATTACCTGCATCAATTAACTTTTGGTTGTACTACTGTAATACTGCCAGGATCAAGAATCCCATCACAGAAGGGCTTTGGTCCCTGTAGGAAGGCTAGGAGGGTGTTCGGTCTCTCCCCCCGCCCCCCGGCCCCTTTCCCTCAGTGCAATGCTAAAAGTGTTTTTGGTCTAGTTTACAGCCAGTTCCAAAACATTTTTGCCATATCCCCAAATGGATGATACTAAAGGATAGGACAGTCTTGTTGCCTTACCACCTCAGCTTGCTTCAGAGACATACACATAGAAAGCAGAGAAAAAGTCCTTTTCAAGCACCACTGCTCCATCCAGGCTCAGTGGCATTTTCCTGACAAGTAAATATATTAGACTGCTAGGAAAAGAAGGGCAGAAAACCCCTCCTTTCAGTGATTCACTCCAGCTCTTTACATGCTTCTGACTCACTATATAATAAACTCTACAGTGAAAGAGTCAATTGGCTAGCAGCAATGAGCAATGTGAAGTGTTAAAATGCAGTGATTATCATAAAAATGCAATAACACTATCACATGATACGATCAGGGTTTCTTCTTCAGAAATTAATGATGTTAAAATAAATGGAATTATGTTGCTTTTCATTTTTTTAAGTCAGTAAATTCCAAAAGAGGATTTGCCCCACTTCTACAATGTGCTTAAGTACTTACAGCGCACGATCAAATGCAGATTTATTAGGGGCATGAGGGGTTGGCATACGGCATTCTCTACTTAAAGCTGCTCAGTGCCTTTTCTTTCTGGTCCATGAGGATTTTTTTTTCATCTTCATCATTATTCCTGAGACCATATGTGGCCTTGCATTTTCCAGAGCTTTTTTTTATTATGCAGAAAGAGTGATGAACACGCTTTATTATAAACAGCAAGGAAAACTAGTGTTATGGATAGGCACTGGGATAGGACTTAAAAAATGTGGACTGGAGAAAATATCAAACTTTTCTAGTGCAGGATTTTTCCTTCTTTTTATTGACTTGGTCAGTGAAAATATTTCCTCTGACTTCAGTAGGTGTTGGCTCAAATGATGTTGTCTCTCTAACTCTGCTCCTCTTCTGGCAATTCATCTCTTACTGTGCTGCTCAGAGCTGGGTAAGATCTCTGAGCTTTGCAGTCTTCTAAGAAGTCATGTAGTAGAATTCCTCATTTTGAAGCATGAAATACCTAAGAAAACTCTGGAGCAGTGGGAAGCAGGAAGACTAAATATATGTTAGGGAAGAGCAAGTAGATTCTGCAGGCTGAACTCTTATCTGTTTACCTTTTATAGCACTCATAACCATGCACACACGCTGTGCTTGATAACAGCAGATCTAGAAGAAAGCACAAGGAGAAAGCATTCAGTACGGGCACCTTAGACTTTTACAATATTTCATATGATAACCTGCATCGATTTCCACCACTAAGCAAACAAAGCATTATATTATTATTATATTTTGAAACACAAAATAAATAACATACAAAACAATGAACTGCAGATAAGATGATTTCACATACATTTGAAAGCCACTCTAATCTACAGAATACAAAACACTGGCACAGTCCATGCTCTGCAGTATCATACATTATAGATCTTCAAAATTATGCATTGTAATGTACAGAAAGTTTGGGTGGTTTTAATAAAAATGTTTAGCTTGGGAACATCTGTATGTGTACATAGTGTGAGAGTGGTTTGTCTGACAAGAATATTTTTATGGCTCCTGTTTCACAGCCCTTCCTGATACAGATTTTTTTTTTTTAATTCTTAATCTACTCTGCATAATGCTCTGCTTTGTTCAGAACAATGGCATGGATGTTGCCAAATATAAATGAAGCACTCTATTGGAGGAAGAGAAATCCATTTTTTTAAGTAAAATTTTCCATCAGTATTTAGAAAATTCCTCTCTGTAGAAGCAGCAGCATTTTTTTACAATGTTTCTTCTGGACAGCTATCAGTATGTTTTAAGTATGTAACACAGAAAACTGGGATACTGTGTAGGTCCTGATGTTGAACTGCAACTTGAAAGTTTACATCTTTGCTAGATAATTTCTTACCTGAAAAATAATCATACCTCAATTTTTGAAGTCATAGGAGACTGTTATATTCCAGGTATTATTTGTTAAGACAGCTCTGTTTTCTCCGTCCAAAAAGCAGCTTGAAGAAATGAACAAACGTGCAGTGAAGTAAGTTCATATATATGGTAGGCAGAATTCTTTGCAATAGTGGAATTTGAAATTGAATTGGCCAAAAATGAAATTACTGATGTTCAAGAGAATGGCAAAGATGTTTGACAAATCAAGTTCTAACCTTCATTAACGTGAAGGGTAGTTTTACCGAAATTGTCAGACCATATCCACAGATTGCACGCTTGCTTATTTTTCTTCTGGCATAGTTCTCTGAGAAGGGGAGAGAGCACAATCAGTATTTTGCTGAAAATAAATTTCAGAAAATCATCTTTTTAAATCTAAAACAAGTATCTTTTCTCTTTATTCTTTTAGTGCTGATAAAAGGTCTTACAGTAACAACCTTCAGAAAAAAAAAGTTGCTTGTTTGGAACTTTGGCATATTTTCAAAATTCAGAAACTTTCACCTTGTCTTTCGTTCCTAGATCAAATTCAGAAAATCCTCTTAGATTAATTTGTTTTCCAGCACAAAATCGTATGAAACCTAAAATGAGAAAAAGGCTTTTTTTCTGCTCTCTCTCCTTTCCTCTCCGCTGTGGAAGAATGCGATGATCGCGTTCAGCACGAGTGGGCCGCACACGGCAGGCCTCGGCTTATGGAAGCGGTCTCGGGTTGTGTGCTGGCACTGACGGCTAGAATAGGTGGGTCGCGAAGCTGGAGCCGATCCCACCGGGGAGCAGGGGGGGGCCGACGAGCGGCGGCGGCGGCAGCGCGGCGCCCCCCTGCCCGGGGCGGCGGCGCCCGGGCCGCCGTGGTGCTGAACGGATAGCGCCGGGCCGGGGCGCGGGGGCCGCCGCGCCGCGCCGCGCCGCGCCGCCCCTCCCGGCCAGCGCCCTTCCGCGGGCTCCGCAGGTATTTTGCACACGAGGAGTAGAAGAGCGGCTGTGACAAAGTGCGCCTGCAGCCCTTCTAGAAGGAAGGTTGTCGAGAACGATATTCCTGCCCCAAAGCCCTGCTTGATTTACTCCGTGGAACTTAATTTCTGCATCACAGTGACATTTTGAGTATTACAGTAGTACTTACAGCCACCAGTCATGGTCTGTTGTGCTACTTTACCAACACAGAACAAAGAATCAGTCTCCAGCCTGAACTGCTTGCAGCTTAATTAGGTATGACACATTACTTCTTATGCTAAACTGCTGCAGGGGGATGTTGTGTATTGTTAAACAGCTGCTGCATTCTGTCCAAGAGGGAACTCACTTTATGGGTTTTTATTTTATTATTTTATGTTGTAAAGTTTGTGGCTATGCTTTAGAAAAAGCAATGCTACAGAACCATGCTGAATTATTAAGACTGTTCAGTCACACAAGATAATAACCATAAAATAAGGGGTCAGACATTGGCTGGCCCCATGTGGTTGGTGTACGGTGACAGAAAGCACAGGTCATCTTGAGTGCAAGAGCTACTGCTGAATAGCAATACCAAAGTGGTCAGATACCATTAAAAATTACCCTCTGGCCTATGGGACTGGCTGGATCCAGAAAGCTCAAAAATATTGGGGAAACTGTACTTATGCAATGAGTAGCTCTGGGAAAGATATCCTGACTCACTAAGGGATCTAGAAATGTGAATGTTAGTGAAAATTAAGACTTTTGCTTCCTCAGGTACTTTGGAAAAAAAATGACATACTGATTCTGAGTAACATCGTAAGACCTGGGGGTTAGCTATGCAGTTGGTAAGGGCTGGGTTATTTCTATTTATCAGGTATCCCATTTGAGTTCTGCCAAGAACTGAATATTTAGGATTTCCATGGCAACATATTTCTGAACCTATATTACAGTCAGACTGGTGCGTGTCAACTGATACAGGGATGCAGAAGGTGGTGACTGAATTTATTCAAGCAATCACATTCTCCTTTCCAAGGCTAATGCACATGAATTCTGCGTTAGCAAACTGAATTGACAGGGATTCTGTCTCAATGAACATGTATAAAGTTCCAGCCCGGAGAATAGCATTTAATTGATGAGTAGGATTATATTTACATAGCAATTACAACAAAGTCAAGGTTGGCTTTATATGAAAAACTGTTTGCTGTAATATCTTGCTGTTTGGTTGTCCAGGAAAGCTGTTCCTTTATGAGTAAGAAATAATCAGACTAAATGCGCTCAGCTTTCACAGGTACTTCTTTTCATATTCTGCAAATAGGCACTTCATGAAGCCAACTCTGTAGTCACACTGTGGTTGCCTTAGATACATACATTAATTTACTCTATTATAACTTAGGTGCTGGTTGTTTAACTGCACAAGTATTAGTAGTTATTCACTGTTATCCTCAAATGGCTGTTTGGTGGCTAATGCAAAATTAATAAGAGATTATTCTAAATACCATGTAAGTCAATGGGCATCTTTCTCCTCATTTCATTCAGAGCTGGAATTAGCTATCCCCTTTGCAGTAATACATCAGTGCTCCCAAATATTAATTATTTGTCCTCAAAACACCTCTGCAAGGTTGGGTAATGCTATTGATTCTATTTCACAAATGAGAAGCTGAGCAGAAATGTTTCCTCTGAATCATCCAGCAAATGCACGTACAGGTCCTCATCCTGATCATCCCTTTGATCTGGATTTCCTTCCATGGGTAGCAGGATGTGGAGAGAGAAGTAGTGCCTGCCTGAGTTTGCTCCAACATGGGGCTGGACTGGGGCAGGGGGAGAGGAGCAGCTGGGCCAGGGAGCTAGGAAGCAATTTCACATCCCATAGTTCTGTGTGGTCAGAGAGACGGACAACTGTATTCACATGTCTTTTTTTGGTACTTAGCGTGGAGTTTGGTTCTACAGATGTCTCTAGAAACAAGAGGGTGGGAGGAATTAAAACCATCTATTATCCATGGTATGAAAAAGGAGCAATATGCACAACACCTTTGTTAAGCCATCTGAATACAGTCCCTGCAGACACAGAGAGGAAGAGCTGTACTTAGAAGCCTAACTGAAATACTCTACTTGTCTTTCTCCTTTGATTGTACAGGAATCCAGCACCCGGCATCCTCAAATTCCCAAGTGGTCGGAAGTGCTCGTCATTCTCTTCAACTCTTGACACCAGACTGTGTGTTTTAGGTTCATCTTTGGTGCTTCAATAGGAGGTCAGAGAATACCCCCGAGTGGCTTGCCTAGGGGCATACTGTACCAGAGACAGGGAAATATACTTAGTCTCTTGAGCCTTCTACTACAAAAACACTTTTCTTCTCTTAATCTAGGCATTCACTGTTGTCAGTCTTGTTGCCATGGAAATTGTCTCTGTAGCTGGTATTAGAATTACTTTGTTGACATCATTATAAAGCATATAATAGATAGCTAAACTACTCAGATATTTGTCTTTAGGTCAACAGCTATTGAAAGTCAAGAGGCAATTTAGAAAAACTATAGACTCTTTATTAGTAGAACTTAATTGAACTACTGTATTTAAACTTCATTAAGGAATTTTTAAAAATGACCTTTCTTAATGTACCCTTTCTATATAAAGTATGAAATGAGGATATTGGTTTAGTTTGATCCTCGTTCTTATTATATACATGCAGTAGATGAGAATGCAAAAGTTCCCTCATCCAGTTAGGTACTGTTGGATGTCAAATCAAAGACCAGGTGTTCTACAAGCCCATTTCCTTTCTTCAGCGTTTTATGTTTCCCAACCCTGTAATTCCCTCCAGGAAACCAGAAGAAATGTTAATTTCTTACCCTCCTTTCCCCCCCCCCCCCCCCCACCGCCTCCCATTAAAGTAACAGCTCTGGTCATTTGAACAATCAAGCACATGTTCTTACACTGTCTGCACCTTATGCTATCCATAAATGGTGATGTGGTAAGAAAAGCTATAGAGGAAAGGAAAGGAAATGACATTAACCTTTTCCATCTGATAAATAAGAGCTCTATTCAGCTGCAATAATCCACATCCTTCCCTAGAGATCCAGTTAATTTAATACCTAAGGGCTCAGTTCATTTAAAATTATTTCCACACTGGCCAGCTGATTTCTTGGTGAATTATTCAGTCCCCAGACTGAAATATTCTCCCTATGCAATAGCATATGTGAAAGGGCTAGAACCCTGCTGTACCTCCCAATAGAGTGAATATCCTGTTAGATTTGCCAAAGGATCTGTGACATCCACAGAGCTTCTCTTCTATCTATGTCCGCTAATTTTAGTGGGAACTTCTGTGCTGACTTCCAGGGGACCACCAAAATCTAAGCCCAGATGATAGCTTACCTTGTCCCATTTGCTGTTCTTTTCTGCAAGGAACTTCTCACCTTCCTATCAAACTGCACCTGCAGTTTATAGATAAAAAAAGAAAGACTAAGCTTTGAATGTGGGGAAATTAGAAGCAACAGACTCCAGCCAATCTAAAAAAAGCATCCTGGATTATGCAGGTATATATGAGGTTAAAAGTTACTGGGATTTGTGGTAATGGACATGGATCAATGACCCCAACATTCTTGCTTGTGTGACCCACACTCCCGAAGGTTAAAGCTGGGAATTCAAAGGCTTTTTCTTTTTTTTTTTTTTTCTCTTTATCCCTCTGGAATACATAGATGGCTCCAGTGTGATTAGTGTCTGCTCAGACATACCTGCCCAAGGAACTTGCAAAAACAAAGGACTGTTTGTTTGCATTGAGACAGATGTTTTCAAAGCAGCATGGAGGAGCAGGGCATAGAAGATCCATTTGCAAATCAGTGGGAAACAGTAATCTAAAATCACTAGCTGTATTTGAAAATCTGAGATTTATTACATTAGTTGTATTGATCAATAGCCCATTGAAAGCCATGGGAATCTTATCATTAGCATCAAGGAGTTTTGGATTAGGTTCCTAGATTATGAGACATGTTCCTTCCTCTTTTTTTTTCAAAGGGAATGTGACTAAATTACTATAATAAACTGAAGTTGTGTGCAATTTTGCAACCTTCTGATGCTGTAATAAGCTGTGCTCTGAGGGTTCATTATTAGACTGTCTTGAAACTTGCTAGTTAAACAGGAAAAACAAGAAATCTGACCTCACTGTAGTACTTAATTGAAGTGCATTTGTTGACTGATTTTCAGCTCTCATGGCAACTCTGTTTGCTAAGAAGTACAGGCCAGCTCTTAGCTTGCAGGGACTCCTTAGCCTGTGAGGTAGACGCAGCCTAGTAAAATGGGGTAGAGATGCTGTACAAATACATTGCACAAATATGTGTCCCACGCCAGGCTTGCATCGCAGGGCTGGACGAAGATTGAGCAGGAAACGGTAGTTGCGAGTTTGGGACGTTCTCCCATTCTGCCATGCCGTTCAGCTTCTTTCACCTCCAGGAGCCCAGGGCCAGCCAACCCATGAGGCATCAATAAGCCAGAGATAAAGCAGGTGTGTTGTAGTTAATTCCTGGCACCGTGGTGTTGGGGCAGGAAACAGGGTCAGCAGAGGCAACAAACATCCTTGGATCTACCCTGCCTCCTTTAGAAATCCTGCATGTTGCAAATTGTCAGAAGGATCTGGATCTCTGGCCCCATAACACTGCGGAGGGAGGACTGCAAATACTCTCATGTCTGAGTGCCAAAGCAAGCTACAGCTGGATCCCTGTACTAGTAAATCTACCTTCGATACTGTAAAGCTGAGACTGGTGAATTATGGAGATGCTTAATGTTAATACGTTATTATCCCCAGCTCATCTGTATTGGAAATTAAAGCAGAAACATGAAGACCGTTACCAAGTCATAACCTTAAGACCAGGTTCTCACTTCATACAGCCACTCAGCAGGCGCTGATGCATTCAGCGATGATTCATTATCTCTGAACTTTGGTGCTGGTCATGACCAGTTTTGTCTGGATTCAGTTAGCCTGTTCCACTGGCAGAAAAGACTTCTGAGCATTTGTGTTAATGCTCCCTGGAAATCTTAAGTAGGGAGCTGAGTGTGACTGAGAACGATTGCCTTATGCAAGAGAGAGAAAGAAATGCATTCTGAAGATAACTGAGGGGTGGAATGGAAATCAGTCATGGAATATATAGGCATAGTCTTTCCCCCAGAATAACAAATATTGAGGAAGCTTAGCTAGTGAGAGATGGAAATGGGCAATATTGTATATAATGTGATACTGATTTTGTGTGATACCCGGTGAATTCACCTATAATCTAGTTTGCCATAATGTTAAACTTGCTATTTTTTTCCCCAAAGTTTTGGAACACTTGTGGTTTTGCTGAGCAGTTGCTTATCAGCCTATTGAATACTGTAATGTTAGTCATGGTGACGCAGGTAGATGAAGTCTATAAAGCTTCATTGTTATAAACCAGCTGCAAATCTGACCCAGAGCAGATATGGATTCTATTCAAGGAGTCTGTAATGCAGATTTATGCAGATGACTGTCACTAGCCAATTGTTTGTTCACTGGAAACAGAGGGGTAAGGAAGAGACAGCTACTCTGCAGAGGACAGGCCATAGAAATCGCAGTTTCCTGGCAAAGCTGCCACTTTTAAAAAAGCTAAAAACTATTAAAGCACAAAAGAAACTTGCATCTCAGTTCTTTCAATAGATCACAGGTAGGAATAAGTGTGGACAAATCAGGCTATTTGATCCACCACCAGCCTTTTGGCTCCTTTTTCTTGGCATTTAGTAACAAATATTTCTGCCCATGAGTCCACAGAAATAAAGCTCCCCGGACAGGTGAGCGCAGGCACAAGGAGCAGCAATACACAGAAGTAGGAGCAGGCTGAGCTCATTCATCAGAGCCTTAATCTCAAAGCCCTGTTGTTAGGGTCAGAGTAAGATCACTTGCCCGGGCTGTATCTTGGACTTAACGCTAATGGGTTGTATTAAAAGATTCTATAGCGGCAGGAGTTTCCAGGAACGCACTATGTTCAGGTGAGGCAGAACACCTGTGAAGGCCTATGGGAATGTGCACCAGTGTTGCTGTCTGTATTACACTGTGCCTATATTACACTAACCTCACTTTTATGGCCGCTGTAGTCTGCTGGAGATCTCTCCTAGCTTTTTTGAGAGATCTATCAGGGACTGCTATCACATTTCAGGTGCTAGTGGCAGAAAAACAGCTGCCACTGTTTTCCATGCAACTGAGTCAGAGGATGGAATAGGACAAGAGCTTAAAGTAATCTATTTTCTATTGAAAGTGATGGCAGGCCAGCAGCAGAGGATTCTGGGACAAAAATGAGGGCTTCAGATGTGCACTGGTGGCTTTTATTATACATAATATTTGTGGGATGCAAGGATAAACTCCAAGGACCAAATACATTTGTGCTGCTTGTAAAAAGCCCTTTCCACTTTTACAAAAATCTCCTTGTGAAGGCTGCCTGAAAGAGGGCTATAATTATCTGTTGCATCAGTTATCAGAGAAATGGGGAACTAAAGAAAATAGATTTGGGGTCAAATTAGTTCCTGGTCCAACTCCTTTGGTTGCTTTATAGTTACTGCAAAGAATACCTTGAGCAAAAAATTCTAAAAGCTGCTGGGTTCCCAGATGTAGTATATTTCTCGTCAGTCCTAATGTGCTGAAAGGATGGGATTTTCTGTGAACTTTTCCCAAACAGTCTTGCATTTTTTTCTCTCTTTGAGAGGGGAGGAGTTGTGCCTAAAAAAACAAACCCAACCTGTCGTTCTCAGCCCTGCCAACCTGTCAGTCCAGCCATGCAAGAGAAAGAGAAAGGGAGAGAGACAGAGAAAAAGAAAAGAGGGAGTGAAACAGGGATTCTTTTAGATCTCAGCAGACATTAAGGTAAAGCGCCGTTTCTCGTTTCCTCAATTATATTTCTCTCTGTGTGTGTATATGTAAACAGAAATTCTGTTACCTTAGAGAGTTTTCAACTAACTATGCAACCTGTACAGGGATAAATTGTTTATCTTGTTCAACTGGAAGTGTGTTTTGAGTAGTAACCTGGCAGCTTGTTAATTATTGTTTGGAAAACACAGTCCTCTGTAACACTGGAATTCTAAAAGAGAGTTCATGTTCACTTAAATATTAAAAATAGGCAGAGCTGTAATATTAACAATCATGTCTGTATGAATACATGCCTTGGGAGGGATATTAAGCCTTGTAATTTCAATGTTGAAGCCATCCTCTAATTACTGAAGATCAGTATAAGAACATGTCTGAGGAGAGAAATTGTTCCAGAGCTGCCTATTGCAGGGCTCTTACATCTTCTGGAGTATTTGGTATTATCCTCTAGTGGAGACAGGATACAGGACTAGACAGACTGTGGGTCTGATCCAGTTTGGCAATTCTTACACTCCTCCATTCCTGTCTGTCCATTTCTGGTGGGGTTTATCCAACTTGTCATTACCAGAGGAGGAACAAAGCTAAGGTGCAGCAAAACTGACCGCATGAATTCTTGAGTTAGGAGAGCAGAGCAGCAGAGGCACTTTCAGCTCATACCAGAGGAAATTGAAGGTTACAGACTGCGAGAAATGTTGGCTGAAATGAATGTGAGTCAGAAGAATCATTCTGTCCCAAAGTTTGCCTCATGAGTCTGGTCTAGGCAACCAATTCATTGGAACTCTTGTAGTAAAGAGGGGCCTGGCAGTGAAGGCCTGAAATACAGGAACAGACACAATTTTGTTAGCTGCGAGTGTCAGGAGCTGTATGACTGTGTGCATGTACATACCTGTTTATGTATAAGGAGTCTACTGAGAAATGCTGACTCTTAGTATGCCAAAAAGTATGCAAACAAAAGTAAGAAAATAATAAATATGTTCATCCACCTTAGATATACCCCCTACTTCTGTTTTTTAAATTCCAAACAAAATTTCAAACTACACTGAAGACTCTGTGATGTCTTTCTAAATTTTTGAGGGTCTGGGTAGGTTGCATAGAAAGCACACTGGTAGATAGGATTTCCTTTCCTTGCCATATATTTTGAGTTCTCACAGCTACTGCCAAGGTGTGCCTGTTGGACATAACCTGTCTAGTAAAACCAAACGAACAGGTAGAACAAAGTTGAAAGATGTCAGATAAAGACAATACAATCATGTTGCTCACTGCATGGTTTGTAATGCACTTGCTAGGGATTTGATTACATAATACTAGCTTCTGCTAGTTGTTGTTAAACTGCTTTAAATACTTGTGTCTATGCTGTAGTTTCCAAGGGACGCTCTTTTCTGGAGAGCTCCGTGGCAGTGGCCACAACAATGTTCTGAGCGCTGCAGAGGAAATACAGGTGATGCAGATCACAGAGCTGTGGTCTATGAGACGGTCTGCACACATAACCGTTATTATAAAAAAAGCTTGCAATGTCCTTGCATTGCATCACATGCCTTTGTTCTGGTAGTCTTGTCTCCTGGGAACTTTAAGCTGGTATTTCTTATTACCCCTGACTCATTCCCCTGTGGGTATGGTGACACAGAGTGAGACTGTAAGTCTTAATTGGGCACAAAAGAATCTGTTTTATAGATAGTGCTCTCTGCAATATTATTAAATGGTTTCCTGCTAAAATCAGAATGGAGAGGGAAGTGCTTTCTCAAGTGACCTAAGGAGAAGGAGACAGAAAAGAGGAAGTGAATGCTTCAGTTTTGGTGAGGATAAACATTCCTGCTACTAGTCACAATAACATAAGTCAGTCAATGAAAGAAGGAAAGGAGGAAAATTCTTTAGCTTTCATGATCTCCAGAGACTTTACTAACTGCCCTCAGAGCTCATTTGCATCTTTCTTTTGCTTTCTCTTCTCTTCTTTGGTCCTCTTTTATTTAGATGATTTAAAGCCATGTAAAGAAAGCCTGGGGCATGTATGACTCATTCTATAATATTGACAGGTGTTTTTTAAATGGGAGCAGACAACAAGGTACAAACATTCTGGTGCCCTTGTTCAATAATACTTTTGAAAGCATGTGAATGGACTGGTGCACCAAGATTGCTGCCACTAAGTCAGCCAGACTCGCTACGGATAAGACAATTGATCCAGCTGCTGCCACAAGGAAGATCATAGTAACATGCTAATAAGTAGTTTAGCACTGCTTAGCAAATGGCAATTGATCAGTCAGAGTTAACTAACTGCAAACTCACTAAGTTCTATATTATATTAAGGCAATCTCTGTTTTATATGGGTTTCATTAGTGTAGCTGTAATGAGCCCAGAGAGATTGTGGAGTCTCCTTCTCTGGAGATCTTCAAGACCCTCCTGGATGCAATCCTGTCTAACATGCTCTAGATGACCCTGCTGAGCAGGGAGGTTGGACTAGATGATCTCCAGAGGTCCCTTCCAACCTTACTGATTCTATGACTCAGCAGTACAATAGAAGGAAGAAATATCAGAAATACAATTTAAGTTCTTACTAAGATTTCTATAGCCTTTCTTTCTGGAGGGAGAAAGAACAGGGTTAGATGCATCAGTCATTTCTTCAGGAAGCCCTGTTTCTAAAGAAATAAACTTTTGCAAAGTAATTGTTACCAGACAAAAGTGTTGAAATCTTTGAGAAACCCCTCTGCCATAAGAAATTCTGAGTAGTCCTTGGAAAGCAGCAGTTAGAGAACACTTCCAGCTCAGAGAAAATTTCTGCCTTCAAAAAGATACTTCTAATTCATCCAGCCCAATATTCTCTGGCATGAATAAGATTCCCTAGAATGGCCAATGCCTTGTTCTTTCTTTCATTAGTTACCTTTCTTACCATGAGCAATACCATTCTCGCTATGAGCCTGAAACCATTTTTAGTAACCAGAATATCCAATTACATTAACTAACTGTGCAATGAAAATACGAGATGATAAATACATAAAAATGATAAATCAATCCAGAAAAACAAACAAACAAACAAAAAAAACCAATTTATTTTCTGTTTGCTTTTCAAATTAGGATAGCAGTTTGATCTGATTTGTCATCTCTTCTTCTGACACTGTAGAATCAGACTAGTTGTGCTTCCTGTCTGCCAGGAAGAAATACTGTAACCCAAAAAGCCATTGTGCTGCTTTATATGAGGAACTATTCTTTTTTTAGTTTGCAGTCATGATAGTAACACTGGTTCCTCTTTCTAAACCAGTTAAAAGTCCTGCTTTAAGAGCGCAGACAGGGAAGAATATGATTCAGCTACTCAAATGTTATTTGTGGTGACACACTGGATTGGAGAATTGGAACAGTGGAGAGACTTTCAACCCTTAATTTCCTGTGGAAGGATTCAGTTGAGGAAGCACTGAACTTTGTATTTCTCTTTGCTGTCAACATGGTAGAGAATGGTAGGTCAATACTAGCCTGAGAAGATGTAAGAATTGACATTTTATAAAAATCAGCACTCTAGTAAACAAATGGAATAGAGGCAATTTCAGAAAACAATCATTTTCAGACAAGTTTTCTCGCACTCCAAATTAAAATCAAGATAGGGATTCACTAGAGAATGTGAAATGAAGACTCATCTAGATAAAAGAGTAAAGCTACCTAGAAATTTTCCATACATAAGAGCTAAAGGCACCTCCATTCCTGAAGCAACCTCCAACATAAAGGCTCCCTAGTTTTTTTCAACTGTTGTATCTCAAGATGTTTTTAGAAGGGCAGCTAATTTTGTGTATATCAACATAAGAGCATTGATTTTTGTATTGCAGTACAGCATCGTCTCATTGTCTCTTTTGCAAGCTTCCATCCCAGCAGTGATCAGACCTGAGCTTATTTTACTGACCAAATTTCAGACATGGCCAGATGGCCCATTTTGCTCTCCAAGAAATGCTGATTCTTAGTAGCTATGGGAGAATGTGCACATGATATAACTGGCATTCTCACTCAAAGATAGCTCAAATGGAGACAAATCTGAACAACTGAGATATTCACTTAATACATATAAAAGTAAATGCCATAAAACGCAGCCTACTTTCCACCAGAAGTCTCAGTGGGAAAATTCAAACATTTCTATTTCCACTCACAAGCCTTAACCAGCTGCTTGACTATTAATGAATATCCTTTTAGTTTTCCAAAAGTGAGTGAGAACTCTTTCCAGGAATGGTCTGTGGTGAGATTTTAGTGCACTCTTGTTTTGGCTAGACTAAGAATTTTAATCTTTTCATGGCATTTTGTCACCACACTATTCCCAAAAGAAATGAGGAAATTGGTGCTTCATACAGAAACAAATATCTCTCAATTTCTGTGAATTTCTGTTGCTCAGATCTCAAAAGATTTGATTCAGACCTTTTCTGTAGAAATAAATAGACTGTGCTTCATTTTATCTACATGAACCTGTTCAAATCAAGTTCAATGATTGGGGCAATAGAGTTTTGACATGAAGTGCAGTTGCCTCGGTAACAATCAAGAGTGAAATCGGAACCTTTTGAACAGCCAGTGGAATGTGGTTCTGCTTGGATGACAATAGGTCAAAGTATTTTAATGGCTAAAAACGTAATCCAGTACAATAGGATTAATTGCCACGGTGTCATCAGATAGACACTATTTCTGCGAATTCTTTAGCTTGTGACAGCTTTAACTGAAATCTGTTCAGTGAAAAACTTGTAAAATACCATTTATCATCTTGTTTTCCAAATCAACTGAAGAGTTTGTATGTCTCAGGGGGTTGGAAACAATACCTTCCAAGTGAGTGAAATTCAACCTCTCTGCACAAAGTTCTAATGAATGGGTTTATTCTGGACTCATAACTGGTTTTTAAGAACCAAAGGCTCATTTCTGCAGGGTGCTGAGTACTCTGGTCCAAGTCTGTTGGAGAACTTTAGTATTTGCTTCACTTTAAGCATACAAAATAATTTCCAGTGATTTCTAGGCTGGTTATTCATGTTCTTAAACCTGACAGTGTTTGCTGACAGTCAGGATCTTGCAGGATTAACTCCTAAACTAATACTGGAAGAAAAGATTCCCTATTCAGCATGGCAAGAGCATGGGGCAATTTTTCATCCCTTCTGCTGACATTTTTCCAACTTCCACCACAATAACGATCCTTTTATTCTGCAAGATCCCAGAGTGCCTTCTAAACTAATAAAATGCAGCCACTACTGCAGCCACTATGTAAAATGAGAGTAGGAGAATATTTTGCCTGCAGGTTTAAGGAAATGTCGGATTAGGGTGCCAAAGCCTTCCTCTCTATGCCCAATCCAGAAGCATAAAAGACTTGACTTGGCTTTCTTTGAGATGTCAGTATGGGACTTCAGCCCCACGCAGAGGTCTAGAGCCATCTGCTTGGATGACAAGATAGCAGAAATGGCCTTTAACATTCATTTCAGGCAGGTACCCCATTCTACCTTCTATCAATTTTCCTTTCAAACAGATGGAAGTCATTCTTACTCATTTTCCTTTAATGCAAAAAGCAGATCCTCCTCAATCATGTATCTGCACCATGCATATCCTTTCATTGATGATATGAGGCTTTTACAACAATAAAGCCGCAAGCTACTAAGTATTCCTCTCTGAAATTATTATGTGGTTATGAAGAACAATTGACCCAGACAATGACACAAACTGTTTGTTGTCCTCCTCGATGGGAAGTGAGCTTTGAGTTTTGCGAGGATGTTCATAAACAGCCAAGGGTGTGCAAGAAGAGGAATGACCTCAAAGCTAAGTTTTACACGGGAGAACAAAGAGATCTCAAGTCCTGATTTGAAAAACACCCGAAGGCCAAGTCAGTGGCATAATGTCATAATTATCAACATGCATCATAGTGTTGTTGGAATCCACTGGTCACTTCTGCCTTTAAACAACTTTATCTCCTAATTGCTATGCAGCTGTCAAGCTGCTTAAATGTTTGTGATAGCTGTTAGCTTGGAGATAACTTCATCTGTCTAGCATTCATATAGACTGAAGATTCATCCTTGCTGCTTTCCTCAGGATGTTTTGTGACATTATTGTTTTGAGATTGCTTTCCCCTTGTTACAGTCTTTCTGGCTCCTTTCCAGATTACTTTCTAGTCTACTTAATCTGTACTTTTTCTCCTGAGCGCAGTCAGTATTTCAGTTGCCTCCAGATTAAGAGACCTAAGTGGTGTGGTTTGTTCCTTCTTTGGGAAATACTACTTTGTTTTTCACAGACTCCATTCTGCAAAGATCTTTTTAGCATGAAAAGAATGCAGTACAGCGCTATGCAAAATGTTCCTAAGGCAGAATGCCACCAGTCCAAGCTCACGTTATTTGGAGCTTGTCAGACCTTGAAAGTCATTTGAGGTTTAATTAATCACCAAGTGATTTGTGGATCTTTTGAGTGATTCTGGCTTAGTGTCAGAAGCAAGCAATGCTCTTAATTTGTGAAGACAAGAGAAAAAACAATTAAGACCTAGGGAAATACAGGATAAAAAAAATCTCTCATTTACACTGGGTGTATCACTTCGGAGTTTAAATTTGTTGACTAATCATTCATCTAGCTCCCAACCAATTTGGAATGAGTTAGAGGGATATTCAAAGTAAATTTCAAACCAGAGTGTGAAATTCTCTTTAGGTTACGCAAATAGTTCAGTGGCATGCTAGAGTCTCTGCTGACAGTACCCCTATAAGGTTAATGTGTAACAAACTAGAGAGAGAGATTATTTTCATAGGCCCATAGCACCTATGAGGAAAAACAGAAAAGTTGTTTCCCAAAACAATCCTTGAGAAATGCTTTGGCAGTATAATCAACTCTACTGCAGTTTGATTTTTTTTTCTCATGAGTGTTGACATTTGTAATGTAACAGATTTTTATTTGATATATTTTGCTTGATAAGATCTGTTCACTTATTCATAGTGTTTGTCTTTGAGAAATAAAACAGGAAAAACATGGCTGTTTGAACAGGTTTGTGGCAAACATCTTGAAATGAGCTGAACCTCCCATAAGTATCTCATTCAGTCAACAGTATTGCTGAGTGAAACTTCCCAAGCAAAGATCAACCATGGAAGCATAGGCCTTGGGCTCTGAGGGAGGCACACTCAGCCTCTGTGCAAATCACTGGGAAAAAAGATCTTACTGAATAAAACTAAACTCACTTTTATTCTAAAGCAACTTTGATTTATTTATTTTTAAATAAGCACTGCCACCTTTGCAAACACTTTGATATTTTGCATAAATAACGGTGTATTAACTTTCCCTGAGACACCTGAGGGATTTGCTGGTTGAATAGATTCATTATGATGGAACTGAGAAACCAGTTTGTTGCATTCCTCTGGTGGTTCATTGTAAAACTTTCAGCAAGTATTTTACCTCTCTGGCTCTGGTCTCAGGAAGCTTGGAAACAGGCTTAAGTCTGCTCTTATTATGTGCTTATAGTTAAGCATATGTGTGAGTGCTTTTCTATAGACTAAAACACAATGCCTTAGTTCTTAGATTGTCCTCATGCCACATGCCTGACTTAGGATGAAACACAACTCTGATTCAGAATGAATGTTTCCATCTTTAGATGAGTTAATAACTTACCTAATGATGTTTTAAAGGTGAGGGAGAAAGACAAGATTTAAGAGGAGATTCTGCCTTTCTCCATATTTCTTAAAACACCAGTTGTCATGCCTGTGTTCATCCCTGAGGCTTTAGAGCCTCATTCAGGTGGTCAGCAATAAGCTATGGGATTGCTTCAAGAGACCAAAAAGGAAGTCATGCAACCCACACACTGAGGAAAAAATAAAATTCTTAAGTTTACAGTCTGAATACAGACACATGTGATTTTCCACTTCTACATTATTTTAATTATCTGCCTTGCAAAACACCAGCATACTGTAGATTAGACCGCTGGACTCAGGAAGAGAATGACAGTTGAAAACAAGGGTGGCCAACACCATGCTCAGCGTAAGATTTGAAAAAACACAGCTATTAAGGTTCAGAGTAAACTGCCTTTCCAGACCACATCCAGCCAATCCAAAACCAAGGCTCACGAGAATGTATACACAGACGTTCAGCCATCTGCTCTACAAGATGTCAGAAGTAATATCTGAAAGAAGCACCCCATGCCCAAAGTTTATATAGATTCTGGTGGGGTTAAGTACCCAATATGGAAAGTCAGCACTCTGCTGAAATCAGTAAAGCAAAGAAAATGAAGATTAAAAGAGAGCCGTTAAAACATATTGCTGTAATTCCAGCAAGCCAAGCCAGTTGTGAAGAGCAAAGACACATATTGCTTGTGGTGATACTAAGAAACCCAAGAGCTAAAGCTCACCCAAGGCAGGTGAAATCAAAGAGAACCCCTTTGCTAACTTTGATCTCTAAAACTATTTCACAAACTTTTAAAAAGTGGTGACAAATATAGGCTGAAAAATGTGCAAGTGCATTTCAGTTTGAATGAGATATCTAAATCTTCAGATGCCACATAAGACTGCGGGCCTTGGCTGAGCAGCTCAAATCTTAGGCCCTGAACTAAGCTACATGATATCCTCTACCAGATGCAGAAGAAAATCCTGCTGAGACATTTCCAAAGGGGACCACAGCCATATCCATATTCATACATGAAAGGAGAGTCATACAAGGCTGCTCAGAAAGGCAAATAATCATTTCTGACCCTAGTCATGACTGATAAACTGACTTCTTGAAACATAGTATTTGACTGCTGGTTTTACATTTGTCTGACTATATGTGTTAATGTCACTCACAGAATTTTGTCATGCTTTTCCTAAGAAGAAAAAAAAATGCACTGATACATTGTTTGAGTTGATCTTTAGCCTATACTTATCTCAACCTGTTTGATTTGGGAATCAGTCTGGAAATCCTGAGACAACAGAGTTTTTTGTAGTATTTGGTAAAAAATATAGGTCAGATAGATAGGGAATAATTTTACATACCTGTTTTGTTTTGATTTTTTTCCTTCTCCCTTCCATTTGTAAGGAAGTACTGTAAAATGATATTTTCACTGTTCTACCCTACTTTGGTTTTGAAAATTTAAAGGCTTTACTGATTTCGTTGGCATTTGAGATATTTTATTAGGTGGGATATGACAGCTTCAGGGAATTATAATACAATTCAGGCTCAAGTGAGTGGCCCAAAGTTGAGATCAGTAGAAACTTGCAAGTGTTGCTTTCTGCACCAGATAGCCCTTAGAAGTTAATAACTGCTGTCAATCTACATCTTAGTGAACTTTGTACTAGAGATGAAAACAAATCAAAACAAAACCAAAAATCCTGAGCTCCTCATGCTTCTTAGTCATGTCTCTCATCTGTTGAGCAGAGCTCAGTATGCTGTTAACTTGCGATTCTGTTTTATTCTATTCTATTCCTTATATGAAATACAATAGCAAGGCATCTGATCCAGAATCCATTGACACCAGCACAAGTCTTTCCATTGTCAAAGCTGCAGACTTTTGAATTGGCAGGATTAAAAGTCGTATGGGCAACATGAGGGGTTCTCTGATCTTTACATAACTGTGTGATTAAAGACACAGAACCTTTTATTTTCTCCGGTGTTTTTTATAGGCATACACACACACAGAGCTGTAGTAACATAGGGGAGCACTGGAGTACACAGAACTGCAGGAACTAGCTTTAGTGTCAGCAGAAGTACTCCCATGCATCTCCTCACCTTTCTTTTTCTAGAAATGTGTTTGAATAAAGAACCCAACTGGAAAGACAAGACTGTGTGTTCTTATGTCACAGTGCCCTTCACTGGATATTCAGTTTACAGTGTACTCCAGAAAACAGGAAAAAAGGAGTATGCTTTCTGCCTCAGGGAGCAAAGCTGTGCAATGTTAGCAAAGAGCCCCTGAGATTGGCAGAAGCCCTTTACAATGTCAGTTCTTGGCCGCCCCCAAAACATACATTATCAATAACCTGGTGTATTTTGAGAAAAGATATAACAACACTGAATTGCTGCAAATAACAGAGCTGAGGGTGTTGGCCCTTTTAACTGAAAGTGGTCAGCATTATCTAATCTGATTCTATCATTGTTCATGACCTGCCATTTACCTATTATTATATTACGTCATGTCTATTCAAAGCTGCAACAAACTGTTCTACTGTTCCCTGCCAACAAGGTCTGGTGGAAAAGTTCCTCGAAGAATTTTTCTTTGCCACTGTAGACTGATTGCAACCCATAAGGCTCACTGTGTGGAGAAATCCCACTGCAGAAATCTACAGAATTATTGAAATTAATCTTCACTGTACTCAGCTCAAATATCTCTGTGTTGGGGAACAAGGAGGGAGGAAATCGTAATTAGCACTAACGCTTCTACTCAGTTGCCTCACAGCTAACTTGCATGAAAGCCCAGGGGATTTCTCCTGCTGAGGTTAGGGAGAGGTTTGCTACTGATTTCCACAGGAAGATGACTGGATATAAAGTACATCTTTTCAGCTGATCCATGTCTGTGTACCTGCTAAATTTTCAGATCTGGAAGGTGTACCACTTACACTTCTTTAAATATTGAGGCTCCAGGGGCCAGCCAGAGGTAGAGGCTCTTTGATCCTCTCAGCTCAGTCCTAAAATGCGGATATGTCATATCCGATAGGAAGAGCACTGACAGGAGGGATTTCCAGGCACGAGGAGATGGCTCCTGTGGGTGCTGATGCTCCACTGCAGGAGAGGGCTGCACTGGCCACACAGCAGGGTCACCTTGCAGGCTTAGTCTCAGGAGCCCCTGTTGACTTTGTTTCCCTCCTGTGGTCATGGACTTGGCTTATCAAGACAGCTGTGGGTTAGCACAGCTCAGCCCCTGGCACTGCTGCAGGTGTGCTGAGGCTGCTCCCAAGCTGCATGCAGCCTGAGAGCCACCCCACAGCTGCATTAGGAGAGACTGGTGGGGGTGCACCACTGTCAAGTACCTGTTGGCCTGGCCGCCTTTGTACAGGAGCTGCTGAGAGCTCTATCTGCTAATACAGTTCTTCCTGAAAGGGTTAAGAGGAGGAGGAGAGTCCTGAGAGCGAACAGTTCTGAATTTGCACCCTTGCCAAATTGTCTGAGACAAAGAATGGCAGCGAGGCCCAAGATCAAGAGTTTCAAGTTGCCAGCACTTTCCATTTCTCATGGTATTTCAGTGTTTCCACTGCTTGTTCCTGGCTAAAACCAAGCAGTGCATACAGTGCAAATAAATTAAAGTAGACATTTTCAGGTTTTTGCAGATTTAGGGAGTTGCTCTGAGTTGTAAGCAGGGAGCTGGTTCACTTTAAATCTGTCCTGTAGCTCTGAACCTGGTAACCAACCTTCATCAGGAGCAACTGGTTCAGAGCCTGCTCTCTCAAACTTCAGGGGCCAAATTTCTTCTTTCCTTTTTTTTTTTTTTTTTTTTTTTTTTTTTTTTTAAGGCGATCTGGTTTCACTTAGATGAATTAAATGTCAATATATCTGTTACTGTGAGTTGTTCCAGTGTAGATTACAGCACTCCTGCATGACTCTAAAATCTGTGCAAACGTCTGCTGCTCTGTGCTATTGTGCTATTTATGTCTGTGTTTTAAAATGTTTAATAAACACTTTTATATTGATACTTTAAGTCTTCTCTTTGTGTTGAGGTTTTGAATATGGAATCCAGGAAATAACCTTTTTATCCAGCTCTGAGCCTAGCCTATTCAAAGATTGTTTTTACTTCTTTATTTGGAATCTTTTATTTGAAAGTGTATATATATATATACACACACACACACAGACACACATGTATATGCATGGAGTGGAAAAGTGTTACGTGTAACATCATGCTTGAGAACTGAAAGTGTTACAAATGTGAGTCCAAAACTCCTGTTGTACTGCAGCCCTACCAGCCTCCGCTGCACTCCGTCATCTAAGCTGAAGTGATCAGAACAATGAAACATTTATTTTAAAGGGAAAACTGAGACATTTAAAAGCTTCACTCAGTTGGCTTCAAAGACGTTACTATGGATCTAAGAAGGTTCTGTGATCAGAACTCCCAACTGAGCCGTGATTCCGCTCCTGTTAAAGTCAGCACAGAAACGCATACTGATGGGAAAGTGTTCCCAGTCAGGTTGTTTTTGTGTGAACCCCTCTCTTGCCCTCTGCTTCCCGGAGGTCTAGCTTTTGGATTATGACTCGTTCAATTTGGGAGATTTTTCATTCCCCCTCCCCTTACAGAGATGTCCCTTAGTCATTTGTGGAGACCTGAACTGGGATGCTTGACATCAAATGTAAAAGAAATACCTGTCACATAAAGTTGTATTAATGGAGAATAATAGGTGTTTTCAAGCCTGATCTGTTAGAGAACCAGAATATCAGATACTTTCTGAAACTGAAAACATCACTGAGCTTTTTTATTCTTCCAAAGGAGATGCATGAAAGGTTTAGCACCGAAATGATCTGTCTTGTGGGCTAAGAATTAGACTTGAAATCCATGCAGGCAGCAAATTTAGAAGCACAATCTTGTGTGTCCCAAAGCATACCTGTTGGAGACTGTTAGCCAACACCTCTGTAGGCTAGTCATGTGGTAGGGACACGGGCAGGAGATAGAAAAATGGTCAGTCATGAAGTGTTCAAAGCCTGCTCTGGGGATCACATTTCAGAGTGGTATGGAGAGAAGCAGGAAGGACTGGCCGTAAGTATTACGAGAAGTTAGTTCCCTTTCCAAAGAACAGTGAAAGGAAGGAAGGAAGGAAGGAAAGAAGGAAGGAAGTGCTTCAATGCTATCCTGTAATAGATTTATTTAGAATTTGTGTGGGTTTTGTTTTCTGTTTTTTTTTTTTTTTTTTTTTTTTTTTTTTTTTTTTTTTTTATAGGAACAAGTATTTGAGTCAATTCCAAGGCAACTCAAAAGGCTTCAACTCATCACATTTCTGGTCTCTGAGCTGAAAGCTTTTCAGGGTTACACAACAATGAATAAAACTGGAAACCTTTCAGACCATTTCCAAAATGAAGCAGGAAACTGAGGTGACTGCTAAACCAGTGCTAGAGCAAGCTCCACTTTAGTGTGTGTGGGGGGTGGAGTGAGGATAACAAATTTCATTTGGAGGTTTCAAGTTGTTTTCTTTCTGATTTAATCTCATTCTCAGAACAGAATTATTCTGGAACCAAGATATTCACATTGTTTTGTTTAATGTTTTACAAACAGGCTGTTGACTGAAATTGTCACTGAACAAAAATTCACCCCTACTTGTTTGCATAATGGGAAAATAGAGTCATAAAATGAGTGTAACAATAACTCAGTAGGTATGAGTTTAAGGTGCGGTATGTGAATTAAACTAATAGGATAATGAGCCCTAAGCTCAAAGTGCCATGATTACATTGAAAATTGAATTTACTAAAAGCCTTTAAAAGGCAAAACTAGATACTTAAAGCTTATAAGTTTCTGTTGTTCTGAGCAGGTTGATGAAAATCAGAGGTTAAGTTCTGCTGCAGTCCAAGAGGGACTAGATAAAAATACTGAATACACGAGAAAGGCTTGCTTCTGCTGTTTCCTTTGTTACAGCTCTTCACTGGATATAAATAGATATTGGTTTAGTTCCTAGTTCCACCACTGCACTGTTTTATTGCCTTTTAAATATGGCAATATTGCTTACCTCCCATACCTAGCTGGGGGGAGATTTTCAAAGATAGCAGTTTTGGGGGTCAGTATGCAGACCCCGTGAACAGAGCAACTCTGTATCTCCCTGAACGTGTTTCAGTAGCCAACACAATCCTAGCCTTGGGTCAGATAATTGATAATACATCACTGATTTTCAGAACTCTGAGACTGATATATATATATGTGTGTGTGTATATATATATATATATATATACACACAGATATATATATATAGTTTGGAAGGAATTCTGAACCATCTGTGGCATTTGCTGTAATGGAATCACTGAGATTTCTCTATTTCTATCTCATTTATTTCCTGCCTCGCTTCACTCCTCCATTTTTAACTCTGATAAGTTTTTCTTTTTTTGTGAAATATAGTTATAAGAATGATCAGCAAAAGTACTGTAAATTTCAGCACATTTCCTGCCCTAAAGAACAGAACAAAATCCAAGAGGAGGTTCATGGTGTGTACATGCATGCCAGAAACAACAAAAATAACAACAAACTCCATAGAAAGTAAAAGCAAAAAAAAGGGGGGCTGTGTGTTAGTGTTAGAGGAAGGTGAAAACACTTCCTGGCAACATCTGACAATCATTTGCAGCAACTGATCCATGAGCTTTAGTGAGCAGAGAATGTTTTTAAATCCTCCCCCACTCCTTTTGTTAATCTTTACCAGGTAGTAGAACCTTTAATGTAATTCATACTGGTTTCTTGGAGTTGTGTAAAAGATTTTGTCCATTTTGAAAAGCAAGATTTTTGAGATGGCTCTAAGATTTGGGTTCCTAAGTCTGATTGTAAGTCTGTTTAAGATTTGGTAGTAACTATATTCTTCAGACTGTTCTGCAGTCTCAGTATACTGAATGATGAACATCTGGCTTCATATCCTCACTGCCTCTCATCTGAAATAGGAAAATCACGTGCTCTTCTTATTATCCCCATGAATGAAGTGTGGATCATAATACTGACTTACATAATTCAGAAATATTGAAGGATGTTATTTTATACTTTAAAAATGTTCTGAGCAACATTAGATGATGTAAAAGAGTTCTTAATTATGACGCATAATTATTATTGTGCTCGGGAGACTTTAAGAGGTAGCCTGGAAAAGTTCAGATTTGGCTCATTTTAAAGCACACCCAAAATACTGGGCAACATTTTTAGATGGCTTTGATTGACTTAGGAGGCTATTTCCTAAGACTTTCAAGCACATTTGGGATCTTAGGTCATTTGGGACACGTCTCTATTGTGCAGTGCCAAATGGCTCTGAGCAAGCCAATTTTCAACAGAGAGATTAACTCAGATCCTAAGAGCAATATATAAGTGTGTTAGTGTTGCCCTGCACAGATTCTGTTCTACTCCACCCAGCTCCAGACTATTATATTTGGTGCTGGTTTAGGAATCTCAACAGCATGTTCCCTTTCTTATTACAGACATGCAATTAACTGTTTTGCAAAGTCAAATCCACCATCTTATGGCATGGCTTCATTCATACTAGCCAAAAACCCAGCACAGATACTCATGAGCATAGATATATTACTATTACCTGTACTATGGGGGAGACTGTATGTAGAGTTCCTAGTACAAGATATTTTACAGTTGCATCAAATTTCTGTCTCTGGCACATCAGAGACTACTGAAAATCAAAGTGAACTTTTCCACTTAGTTGCATATGTGACACAGTGTGTGATTGTTGCCAGCAAGAACAAAATTTAAAGATCATGCCAACGGAACACCATTTTTTGAAATATGGTGATTTGCTGATGGCAGCAGTAGAGAGGGGAATCAACTCAGTAGGCTTTGATTCAGGAACTGTTTTGTCCGTTTTAAAATCCCATGATGTTTGTGAGTATTTTCAAAGAACTGTAGTTCAGTCAATAAGAAAAACATTATAACCCTAAGTGTGTTTTTTATTTAAGGTTATATTGGCTCCTGACTACAATTTGCTTCATTTTCACACTTCACATTATGAGATTCTTAAAAACATAACTCAGTAGTTCCCAGTTTTTGTTTGTTGTTATATATGACTTATAAAATGTTGGGTCAAGAGTCTTCAATGGACTAGGCTACAGTGTTTGTTTAAAGCTATGAGTAAAGCAAGTCATATGAATGTTTCCAAAGACTGTATTCCAAGAAGTATTTTTGGAAACATTAATGTTGTGTTTTTTTAATGAAGGCCACATTCTGAGGCTACGACACCATATGTCACATTCATTTCTGTACTTAAGAAAAAAAGAGAAAAGAAAAAAGAAATGGAAACTATGTTTGGCTTTTAAGTGTTTTTGGAATAGTGTTCATGCATGCTTGTCATTGTTCCTTGGATGGGAGAAGAGTTCTTGGTCTGTTAATCTAGTCCATCCAATATATATTACACTCTGTGGGCCTGACTCTCTTCTGCCTTAAAGTGTGTGCAGTCATTTATACTCGAGCAAAGTGAATGAAGAGCTGAGGAAAAAGGCTACCACTGGGAGAGTGTTTTGCAAATTCATTTTCCGTTAATATGTTGGCTTCATTGTAAACCTACATCTGAACTTCTGTCAGCTGAAACCAGCTTAAAAATGTGGAAAGTACTTTCCATTGTCCATTGAAAACTTGAAATTTTTGGAGGAAAAGTGATTCTCTTCCCTCAAAAGTATCAGTTAAAAGCATGATATTTGTCAGAAAATTTGAACTGTTTTTCCTCTCGTTCTGTACAGTGCTACTCTTTGGATTTGTCAGTGTTTTGTGTGGTTGCTGTTGGGATGTGGCACAATGGGCTGGAGACCTTCCAGGAAAAGGCATTTGCCTTTTTCAGTGCTCTATCCTACCAGAAATTCATAAGCATCCTGTAATTGATTTCTTCAACTAAATCTTTCCCTTTTAATTTTGGTTCCAGTTGATGGAGGTCTCAGTTTCTAACATAAGTTCTTGTTACTCGTCACTAAATGTATAGCCTAGCACTTTGTACTGCTGCTCGCATGGTTGCCATCTGCAAAGACATCCATTTTTATTTCTTACAGAGGAATCTCCGAATTTACATCACTTCCTAAATTTGTGTCATCCACAAATTAACATACTGAACGTTTGTGTCAAAGTCATTAACAAAAAATTTGAATACTTCATGGCAGCCAGAATTTTTTTTGTTTTAGGAAATGTGAGAGTTTCCAGGACCTCAAAGAGGTTTCTTTCTCATCTGAAATGTAACTACATTTCTACAGACTGAACAAATTTGTCTAGCACTAGCCCAGTCAAGTTCAATTCCATGACCAGTTTTTTCTGGGCAATCCTGAAGTAAAAATGATGATGAACGATTATGTGATTGCTACATTTTCTGGTTAAGATACATTAGTACAGAAATTGTCTGCCCATGCCACTGAAGTCTTACAGCTAAATGAGGGTGTTTTGCTAAGCATTTCTTCTCATGTAAGAAAACAAAAAAAACATGTTACAGACAGGAATAATTAATTAACTCAAATATTTGGTTCACTTTAAAAGGGTACATCCATTTCTATGAGCATTCCTGAGAGCCAATCCTGATCTGCATGCTATTTCTCCAAAACATTAGATGAGGTGCATACAGTGGGGTCAGCACAGAGGTTTCTGATCTTTGTTTTCATGTAGATAATCAAATTTTAGGACAAATATGGAAATTTCTTGCTAGTTGTATTTCTGGTTGCCTTATATTTCCAGGTTTTCTGAATTTTTGAGTTTTGTTGTGTAATTAATGTCGGTGTCTGTATTCTTCAAAAAATTGCTCCTGATGACCACACAGTGAATGTATCTAGTTTTGATGTTACAAAGTCCCAGCACAGGCAATTAAAACAAAAATAAACTTCTTCTTTTATTTCATAGATTTCCAATGGACAGAGAAAACAAATAGCCACTGGGACCACACATGTGTTCCGTAAACTGATGCCACGAGGCAGATATAAGAACGATGACTGAACGGAGTGGTTGCTATAGGCCTGTAAACATACAGGGAAGTAAGCTCAGTTACCAAGGCTCATGTCAAGAAGGTCCCGAAAAGGGGATGAAAAGATTGCAGAAGCGATTTCTCCACAAGGATGGCAGCTGCAATGTGTACTTCAAACACATCTTTGGAGAATGGGAGAGCTATGTAGTAGACATATTTACCACATTGGTGGACATAAAGTGGCGCCATATGTTTGTGATATTCTCATTGTCTTATGTTCTTTCTTGGTTGCTCTTTGGACTAGTCTTCTGGCTGATAGCAATCCAACATGGCGATTTATTCAATGATGAAGAAATAACCCCCTGTGTTGCAAATGTTCATAGCTTCACAGGAGCGTTCTTATTCTCTCTTGAAACGCAAACAACCATCGGTTATGGTTACCGCTGCGTTACGGAAGAGTGCTCTGTTGCAATCCTCATGGTTATCCTACAGTCAGTATTAAGCTGCATTATTGACACATTCATAATTGGAGCAGCCTTGGCTAAAATGGCTACAGCTCGAAAAAGAGCTCAAACCATTCGTTTCAGCTACTATGCTGTAGTAGGTTTAAGGGATGACAAATTTTGCCTCATGTGGCGCATTGGTGATTTCCGGCCAAATCACATGGTTGAGGGCTCTGTACGTGCTCAGCTTCTGCGCTACCGAGAAGACAAGGAGGGGAGAATGACAATGGAATACAAGGACTTGAAGTTGCTAAATGACCAAATCATACTTGTTACTCCTGTGACAGTTGTACATGAAATTGATAGTGAAAGCCCTTTGTATGGTCTAGACCGGAAAGCTCTGGCCAAGGACAACTTCGAAATCTTGGTTACGTTTGTCTACACAGGTGATTCAACAGGAACTTCACATCAGTCAAGAAGCTCATATGTCCCCAGGGAGATTCTTTGGGGCCATAGGTTTAACGATGTCTTGCATGTAAAGAAAAAATACTATAAAGTGGATTGCTTACAGTTTGAAGAAACCACAGAAGTTTATGCTCCTTACTGCAGTGCCAAACAACTGGATCGGAAGGAGCAAGAATGGAACAGAATCGAGAATACACTGGAAGGAGAAACAGAAACGTCAGCGCTGGAGATCAAGTCATTTAGCACAAACCAAAAGTCATTTAGTGCAGTTGCGCTGATTACCAGCTGTGAAGATCCAGAAGACCCAGTGACAACGGTGAATCAGCCTTCTGGAGAAGTCTCTTATCAGAAAGCAGCTGTGACCTTAAGCAGACTGTCACTGGAATCCCAAATCTAGCTTTTCACTGCAATTAGAGTCACTTCCAAACTTCACACAGCATAGTTTTTAGAATATAAACAATGAACATATGCACAAGCATTTATATTATAAACCTCACTAGCAGCATGCCTACATTGCAGTACAGAGCTCATCTGCTAGAATGAACTTCATACTGTTCAGCATGGTATCAGTAACGGATTAGCATTGGCACAGTGAAACAGCTTACACTGGCTTGACTAGACAGCTACTGTACTTGAGCAAACTTATTCTCAACTCTTTACTACCCCGGAGGGACCAATGTTGGACATGCCAAGACAGAGATAATGATCTAGTCAAGGAACAAAAACAATATAGTGTGCCCTGTAGGTCAGATTTTTCAAAGCTGCCTAATTTATGTGGAAGCCCAGCTCCCAATTGCTCTAGGAAGCTCTTAAACTTCCCCCTACCAGAGCAAACAATTGCTCTTCTTTGGCAAGCACCCCTCTAGCAGTTCAGTTGAAGCCCCTGTCCAGGGATTATACTGGTAAATCTGTGGGGCTGTTCATTAGGGGAGGGAGTAAACTGGTAAGAAAACTGAACCCAGTATTACTGGGTAGCTTGGAAACCTGCTTACACCCTTTCCAGCCCTGTGGGCTCCACAGTTGGATCCTGGAGAGTTTTTCTCATTTCCTGGTTGTGAGCCATTCCCAGAACTGCCCCTCCTTCAGCAGTTTGAGGTATGTGGTATGTTAGCTGGCTCGGGGCTGCGTGAAGATTTTGTTTCATGGCTCTGATGGCTGGGAAGGTTGGCCAAACCTGCTCATTTGCATTCTTCGGAAATCAAAATGGGACCTCAAGTTTGAAATCAAAATCAGCAAAATCAGGTTGAGCTTCAAAGAGGAAGATCAGCTTGATTTTAGAATGAGCTTTCCAGTACTTTGAGTCTGTCTTTTCATTTCAGAATGTCAGCCTTGCTTTTATTTTGGTATATTATGCTTCTTTAAAAAGAAAAAGATCAATCTGGAGTCCAAACGGTATGATTTTGTCAAATAAGGAAGATTTTTATTCACCTGAAGTGATTTTGTAAAAATGATCCCTCACAGAGAAATTCAACATATTCAGCTGTCAGCTCAATTTGGAAAAAAGATGAAATGCCAATATTTTGAAGCTGCCTATGACATGGAAGTTCCACACACTGCACATCTCTGTTATTATCCAATATGCAATATCTCATCATGCCTTTCCTCTGATGATTATAGTTAATTTGAATCATGTTTTATTTATCATGATAACGTAGAAATAATTACCTCTGAATTTTTGCCTAAAATGTGATTTTTTCCAACAAGAAGCTAAATGTCTACCTACTGGTCAAGGATCTCTAGTTACTGGAACTCTTTTTGTCTTCACAGCAGCATTCATCCCGTCCTAATATGGGTGTTGAGAGAGCTCAAGACAGTAGGATGGACTTATCCTGGAAATGTCCATCCATCTCTATTAATTGTTGGAGGAGATGAGAGGACTGGTGTGGAAACGTTGGCTAACCTCTAACTTTTAGTCTGCTAAATTAGCTCATACGAGTCTCTCTCTTCATTCTGACTGCTGAAAGTCTTTATGAACTAATCATGTAATGAAAAAAATGTCATGATTTTTTTTTCCTGAGCCTTACTGCATACAGTAGTATTGCTGCATTTTTAAAAATGTATCTTGCATTTCAGTTTTGCTAACACTTGTATTCTGGATCCTATCTAATCCCTTTAAGCAAAATGAAGCATATTAACAAGCCTGAGGATAGATGATTATTCCTGGGCTCATTAATTATCCTATCTTATATACTGAATCATCAGCAACACCTGTCTGTAACTGCAGTAGAAAACAGCGCATCCTGGATGTATCCTGGATTTCAGGGCTGGCAGGCATTGGGGAAATAATCTGAAAAAAAATGGGAAGGAATTCAGTAGGAAAATGTGTAAGGCACTCAGTAATTATGTGGTGTTGCAAAAAACAGCATACAGGATGTATAAAATAAAATATAACCATCAAGACATGTGAAATAATCCTTCCACACTTTGAAGGATCTTTGCAGGATCTTGGCTGGATTACATTATTGGATGTTGGGCACCACACTTTAGGGAAGACATGGAACAATTTGAAGAGAATCCAGAGGTCTAGAAAGCATGTGAGTGAGAAAGTATTGATATAACTGAGGGTGTTTGAGTCCAAAGAAGAGAAGAAGCAGGTAGGAGACAGAGAAACAGTCTTTAAACATAAAAAATGCAACCCAAGGGACAGTCTGTTCCCTACATGTAGTGAGTAGGACAGGAAGTGGGTTTAAACTGAAGCCAAAGAGATTCATGTTAGACAGTAAGAAAAACTGTCTTCCAGAAGGTAGAAGAGCAGCAGCACAGGTATCTGGAAAGGGTGTGGAATATCTATGGTGGCTGCTTTCAGGAGCCAGTTAGACGAGCATCTGTTGGGAATGATACAGGAATGGTCAATCCTAGTTTGAACTTTCCAACCATGTTTTACTGTGATCCTGTGAAATCTACTTAACTAGCTCACTTTACAAGTACTTACACACACAAGTATTTGCTTAATTACACAGGCAAAGCTACTCAGAGGTATGAGATAGTACTGAGATATGCAATCAAAATCCCCCCCCCCCAATCTTTAAAATGTGCTTATTTCAACTGCTGTTTTTAAAGGTAGTTTCCCTTATTAAGCTGTGAATTTCAGCTGTCTTTCCTTCTCCCCAGTATATACCGTGTGAGCCTCTTGTGGTGAAGAAAATTCTTTCCTCAGAATGCCTTTCCTGTAAGTGAAAGGACCAGGAGTCAGATTCAGAGTATGATCATATGCTTCTTGTAGATACATATAAATATGTGAGCATGTATAGTAATGTATGCTTTGGCATATAAGTCAACCACTAACTGATGAGGGTCAGGAAGAAACTTCTCTCCTGGGCATGTTAATTCATAACAGGCTACTATCCGGTTTCTTCTACTTTTATCTGCAGCATCTGATACCAGCCAATGCTGGAGACAGGATACTAGGTGAACCACTGGTCTCGACCAGTCTGGCTTTTCCTGTGTATCTCTGTTTGATATTTTAATTTCATTTATCACAGTATAAAAATTATGAATAATAATGTATGGTAATGCATGCATTGCATTTTTATGAATAAAGACCGAGAAATAAAGAACATGCTACTACCACACACTGTGTGAGAGTACATTTTACTTTTCTTTCTATTAGTCACACTTTTAAACTTCCATATCTTGTGTACTAAGAAGTCATGGAAAGTTTTGCAAGTTGCAGAGTAGTCCTTCGACATGAAAGATGCCAAATCACAAGCAGAACCACAAGATTATAAATACATTCTCTGGACGCTTCTTAAACATGGCCTGTTTGTTTTGAGGAACAAACCATCCACAAATTTCTGTTATGTGTGAGTTCACAAAAGCCCTCTCCACACACACACACACACACACTTCTGCACGGAGTTGCATCCAGAGCTTGCATAACATAACCAGCAACTTCCTCATGTGTTGGAGGATCTTTAACAGTGCCAAGTGGATAAAACAGGAAGGGACACAAAACCACACAAAGTGTGGAGATACCTCCCATAACTGCCATTTAGGCAGGGCCTGACTGTACTTCTAGTAAAGCCGGTTCTTACATCCTTCTTGCCTAGGAGAGGATCTCTGGAAAGATTGTTTCAGTGCATTGGTGTAATGTCTCCTGAGTGAGACAGCAGCTTTGGATACATAGGAGGGGGAAATCCTCCTCACTCATCTGTTTCTAGATGAGGATGTTCCCCAATGGTTTCTATTTGGCTTTTCTTTATCCATCCCCATTGCAGAGCTGTGCAATGCAAAGGAAAACATGCAAGTCTGTCAGAAGCCTGGCAAAAGTAGTAACACATGCATCTTCACAGCCAAAAGCCAGACTTAACTGTGGAGCCATCCCCACAGAATGGGATGAAATTCCCTGCCAGTCCAAAAGTAAGTCTCTGGCGAGATGACCAGATGAAGCAGAATTTTAACAATAAAGATAAAATACAAATCAGCTTTACTGGTCTCCTGTACCATGATTAGAGCTGCTGTTATTTTCTCCTGGAGAGTAGCACTATTGTTCATGGTCAAGGTTAGTTTATGTCAAAAGGAATATAACAAGAGATTATTATGTATTTTTTTCCAGATCTGCCCACCACCATTCACTAAGGCAGCTGGCGTTTCCTTCCCCATTATCATATATCAATTAGTGCATATTTTCTGTGAAGTTGATTTTCAGATGTGGGACATAATGTATAAATCATCTGTTTATTCCATGTTTCTTACACACCATGCAGGAGGTCTGACTTCAGTTGCTCACCTAACATGAAGCATTACAGTTATACAGTTACACTAATTTCAGGAAATAGCGGGCACCATTCAGGGTGTCAGAACTGTTTGTGTGGGAAGAAAAACTTGGTTGTAAGCTTGTTACAGTCTTTTTATTTCTTAAATCTTTGCTGGTTTTGAGCTGGGAACCTGCAAATACAGAGTTAGTGTCTCTGTGGCAGGCCTAAGAGGCCCATTTAGGGAGGCATCTGCCAACAAATTCACTTCTAAGCAGTCAAGAGGAAACATGAAATGAAATAAGAATGAAATGATTACAGTCTTAGTCTGTGCTGAAAAATATAGATCGATATTTTCAATGAGGCCTAAAATCAGAACACAGAAGCTACTTCCAGAACTCAAATCCTTTTATGGGGTCAGTCCTAGTGGCTGAGGAGATGACTGAAAAGGAAACAGATAATCATCAGGCAGAAATGGTAACAAGCTGAATAATTCGATTTTCTGATCTTTGGTCTCATGTTGCTCCCTGGAAAGCTAGGATGTTTTTGAAGCTGTGATGTTGCCACCTGTCAGTCAATGTTTGCTTCATGCTTCACTTCCTCACAATATCCGCCTAGGTAGGACTACTAGAAATGTCCAAGAATTTCCTTGGCCCAGGTGCAAGTTTTGTACGTATCGGGAAGGAGCACAAACCCAGCGCAGGATGCCACTAGCCGCATCCGAACAGCAGCGGCACTTTCACGTTTGGCGAGCGTTAACCATCACCTCGTTCGCCCTCAGAGAGCAGGAGCCCCCGCAGACGGTGCAGAGCCCAGCACCACCACTCCCATCCCCTCCCACCGCGCTCCCTCCACCCGCCGGAGCGCGGGCGGCTCCGCGGCGCTGCCCCCGCGGCGGCCGCCCCCGGCCGGAGCCCCCGGGCCGCGCCGCCGCCCGCCGCGGCCACCGCGGCGCCACCTGGCGGCCGCCCGCGGAGCGCGCCCGCCCCCCCCCCGCTCCGCCCCGCCGCCCGGGGCGGCGCGGTGCTGCGCCGGCTGCCGGGCGCGCACGGCCCCGCCGCTTGCGCCCCCTCGGGCTCCCGACGCGCCTTTCCCGAGAGCGTCTCTTAAAAGCTCAGGACCGTAAATTAATTCCTAAGGCTACAGCCCAGAGCATAACCCATCTCTGAGCATGTTTCAAGCATTTCTTCAGGCGTCTGCTTTACAATGTTGCGCAGCATCGCAGGGTCATAACAATTCAGAAGTTACGGCGTGCTATCCGGCTCGGTCCTGCCTAATAATCTCTGGCCGTTCCTAAAGGGCACGTAGAAAGGAGGAGTTATAACCACAGCGTAAATGGACAACCTGTTGTCAGCAAATACTTGGTACTGCCTGACGATCCTAGGCAACCCTGGGACGAGTATTTAGGACTTTCTATAGCTGTTCTGTCAGGCTCAGTAGAATAAATCAAACTCAGAAAATAAGTGATTTTGGTGTAAAAATTGATTTGACATGTGCTCAGCCTGGCTGATTTATCCTATATCATTCCTCTTTAAATATAGAAGCAGAAGCTGGGAGGTTGCTTGATTTGCCAGCTTAGGTATATATAGCCAGTCAAAACTGGCTACACTCCACTAGGAACCTTTCAAATAGGGCAATGATCTATTTGTGGCCAAAGACACTTACTTCGAGAGGTATCAGTGACAAGAAGCAAAAAGCTGCTTGTTTGTTTGGACCAGGGAACGTGTGTGCGTGTAGAAAGAAAATGCTAAAGTTTATTATATAAAACTACACACAGATTCACAGAAGGACTCCAAAATAGAAATGCCTTAATAATTATCTCATATTCAGTGCCATGTCCACTTCTGAACGCACATTTTCCATTGAACAGCTTCGTGCGTTCTCTCACGCATGGGAGTAGCTCCAATTAAACATCTGCTGAACCATCTATATCATCATCCCTCTTCACATCCTTTCTTCAAACTCTCCTTCGCTGTGGAGTGTATAGGAAGCTCCACAAGTGTCAGGCAGCTGGTCGGCAGTGACTACTGGGCATTATATTTGTTCCTTGTGTTTCCCCATCTTTGATCACAGGGTGTCTCTGAGATTTGCCTGACAGAGGACAGACTATTTTTTGGTCTGATGTTCATTCAGCGCAATTCCTGTTTAGCCTACATGCCAATAAGAGCTGATGGCCTCTATATGACCGTTGTATAAAAGAACAGTAGGTGGGAGACAGTCCCAAAGCCCCCATAATACCACTGCTGTGCTCAGTGTCTCACTGAAGTTACCATACTGAATAGATCTAGCAGACTGTCCTTGTGGAGTTGCCCTTTGGGTGTGTTGTAAATTTTTAAATTTTGACTGATATATGCACCATTGACTGATATATGCATCATTGTGGTAGGCATAAAGGTTCCCATGCCCTAAAGCAGAAATAAAAAATAGTACTTATGCATAAATGGGTAGGTTTCATTTCAGATCTCCAGGTGAAAATCAAAAAAGACCCTGGTGACTGTAAGGGAAAACTTCCTTGTCAGCCCAGATCAAGGGCCTTACTCATGTGGAGGAAATGTGGCCCCACCAATTTCAATAGGACGGTTTCCAGAATGAGGTATGGTAGGATGTGAGTTGGGAACCAGATCGGGTAAGTACTTTATTATAGTTGCTACAAGTACTCACTGTATATACTGATTAAATGACTTTTCTTCAGTGGTCATTTTTTCCGTAGACAAACCTCCTCCTATCCTTTGCCATTTGTTTCATTTGAGAGAGTGTAGCCGAGTGTCACTCCTGAATTAGCAACCACTGTTGTTAGAGGGCTCGTAATGCTTTGCCTCACTGGGTTTTATTTCTCTCTCCTCCTGTTCTATCCTTCTTTTGGGAGAGGTACTAGGTAAAACAACAAAAAAAGAACCATCAAGGTCATCAAATCTAGGCCTCCACAATAGCTGGCCAGAAATCCCCACAAAGCAGCAACCCAACACACCTTTACACACCACAGGCCACGAGCCATTTCCCAACACCCTCTAACAAACCTACGGCTGATACAAGACCGAAAGCCACAGACATCCCTTGATAGGGCCTGTACCAAAGATGCAGAGGGTTGATTTTGAAAATGCTGCGTTAGCATTAGCAATCCTCAGGAAACTGGGTGCAAAGCTCAAGCAGGGAAAATCTCAGCAGAGCGGAAGCATTGCACGCGAGGGTATACGTCTGCATGTGCCAATGCCCGTGTGATGTGTGACAGAAACTGCTCTCATCGGTTCCCTTGAGTTAGCTTTAATAAAATAGGACAGTGCCTGCCAATTTCAAGTCTCCTCCCTCTGAAATATGTGCACTTTTACCAGCTGTGTATTTGGCCCAGGGTAATTACTATAGTGCTAATTTTACCAGAGATGATGAAAGCACTGTAACAGCCTAACCATATAAAGGGAGGAGACTCATACAGCTGATGCATGTTTCTGGATCCTTTTTTGAGCAAAGGAAGTCATGACTTCGACTTGCAGATCTGCTCCTTAGGGATCCTTCTTACAGGAGTCATTTGAACACAACTGAGGTTAGAAAAGAGCAAGGTGAAGGATACTTGTGTGCTGTAAAATAATAGGCACTGCATATTAAAGTGCTGCCTTGTAGTAAATTACCTTTTACAGATTACATTACTCAGATAGACCTGCTAGCTTTCTCTTCTGTCCTCTGAAAGAAAGACACTTCCAGACACCGAAAGCACAGAGATGCTTGGAAGTCTTCTGTTTCTTTCTGGACCTTCCAAAAAGATTCAAATTTAATTGAAATTTCTAGCAAAGATTCAGAACAGATATTTATTCTATCCTAACCAGTTCAGCTTGAAAGAATTACATCAAAGTATGGTCAGAGAAGCAAACTGCCAAAGCTTGAAGAGTGTGAATAATGCAAAACAAACAGCTCTCTGCAACATTCACTTACGCTTTCAAATCTGCTCATCTTGTTTGTGCACCCACCCAGGATTTGCCTGGTGGTTGCGGTGACCAGAAACACTGAGGGTGATTCCAAATAGCTACTGCAAAGGGCTGAAGGAAAGATGAGCTGGTTGGTGATTTCTAACTTACCTAAATTGAAAGGATTTTTTTTAAACAAACACCCAGAAATAATTGGCATTGTTGGCACTTGACCCTAGGCATCGGAGTCACCCAGTTAGAAAAGAGGAACAAAACCGGCCCGCTGTGCTTTGTTCTGCTCTGTGCTGCAAAGGTTTTTTGTGTCACCTTTGCTGTCAGAGGGCACAAGCACCTTCCAGTACTGCAACAGGCGACACGACCAGCCTCTGTTCATTCTCTTTATCGCTTTGTCTCTCTCGCTTTCTCTCTCTCTCTCTCTTTACTCTTTTCCACTAATTGTCTCTACATGTGATCTCTGGCCTTTGTCAAATCAAGATAGTCGGAATTTGAGTGCTGAATGCTCCTTCTGCCCAACTCCATCACCGGGTGTCCTTATGCAAGCATTGGGCTCCACACTTAAGCATGTGCTAAGGGTAAAGAAATGTGTATTTAAGTGCCAACCCAGTCTGCAAGCAGAGAAAGGGATGGGAGAGAGCCCTGCCCCCTCATAGAGACTGCCCTTTGCAGCACTCATTCACAGCCATGTGAAATGAACCCTGCAGAGGTCCCTGGGCTGGTGGTGTCGCAGATGGACCATGATGTCACCAGCTCTCCTAACCATCGTGGGCTGCAGTAACTGCAATGCATCAGGAATTTCCATGCCGATTTTTTAATACTTGATGAGAACTGGCACAATCCTTTTCCCTCCAGTCTCTGTCACAGGGTTGCTTAATAGGGTTTGGGCATCAGCTCAAATAATATTGGAGAATTAAAGCCAACTTTTAAAGTGTTAGGGATATTACAAAGAAATGCATGGCTCGTGCCTTCTAAGGCACAGTGTATGGGGAGACATTTCCCAGTACAAAACCAGGGAGAGCCTCCCTCTGCAGCCATCCCTTCCCCTCTGTTTATGCACCCCGATCAGGCAGAAACAGAGCACAAGGCGCACAGATTGGCCAGAATTTAAAGTAAGATGCCCAAGGTTGAGTGAAGAATCCTTATTCCCCTGTTTATCTGCATAAGTGAAAGGCAGAACTTAGCCTGGAGGCACAAAATGGCATCAGAAAAGCAAATAAGCAGCACGAGATCACGATAATGGAAGAAAGGAAACTGTGGCATTTACTTGCTGAAGATTGTTTCCTCTCTGACGACAGATTTTTCAAATGACAGAGGCCCTTTAGTGGGTGGGCCTTGGAAGGCTGGTCCAAATAATCAGTTAAAAACAATATCAGGAAGTTTAACCAACAATTTGAGCTTGGTTTGGTTTTACTCATCTGTTCAGTTTAAGTTCTGGGGGAAATTTAGAAAGATGCCAGCTAATTTAATTTGTCTACCTCCTCCCTAGCCATGCAGGAGTTACGCGTGGGGCTGGACTGCCATTTTGTGCCAGCGATCTACTCCCCTGATTGCCCGGACTGCGTGTCTCCCGGCCAGGCTCCTCTGTGCTCAGCTTGGCTTCCTGACTGGTGAAACGCAGACGCAAGGTAGAGGGACGTGGTGTGACTGCATGACTACAAAAGGTCCTGAAGCTCTGGGAGTCAAGATGAGGCTGCCATATACCAGCTCCAGGAACTCGAGGGCTCCCTTTGGTGCACCTGCGGACAAGGTACAGGAACCGCTTCATTTGAGCAGAGTTGACAGTGTTTTGAAATAGCCAGTACACACACACGTACAGTTACCCTATCAGCACCAGCTTCCTTCTCGAACATGTCTTCCATTACATGCACTGAATTAGGGCATACTGGGGCTACGCCACTGGCATGAAGACAGAGGTTTACTTGACACAAATAGGCACAGTGCTGGGCTCCTCAGAAAAACATTTAAGTATTTTTATTACATAGCTATTTTTCCTTCTACAATGGTCAATGATCTAAAGCTCTTTTTCTTAGCATAGCTTATTTGCTTTCCAGGAGAGAAAAAAAGCTACTGATATTGGCATTTATGTTGCGGCCATGGACTCCCGGCAATTTCTTGGGTTCTAGTACAAACTGATGGAAAACACTGAGGACATTTGCATCTAAGTTAATATAATAAAGTAAAAAACATGAGGAAGTGAAGGGAGCAATACTTTATGCATCTATCAATGTTAACGCAAATCAGATGCTTCTGAGTTTATAAATGTATAGTTTTCACTAGAGTGGATGCACTGACAGGTAATAAAATACCGTGATAATAAATTGATCATCAGCAGAAATGCAATACGGACATTGCAATGCAGAAAAACCATGTAGGATTTTAACAGAGGTTATCTCAGTCACTTCTGGGTATAATGATCTGCTATTGGAAGCAAGATGCATTATGTACCCACATATTTCACATCATCATTCTCTCAGGAACTTGCCAAATGTCACCTGAGAAAGTGAAGCTGCCCAGCTTAAATTACTTCAGTGGACTGAGTTGCATAACAGAAATGGGTCAGTAGTAGAGTTGCAAAAAAGGCATGTACTTTGCAATAATCTTGCTTAGAAAAGGCAAAACGTTTCTAGCTGTTTCTATCACAATTTACTTTTTATTCTCTCTCACCACTCCCTTTCCCACTGGAAATTTTCCACGTTCCTGCCTGTAGTACACACACAGTGACAGACCCAAAGCAGATCCCTGCTTCATCCCTTCTCTTACAGCAGTGGTGGAATTAGGGGAAACATGGGTCAGTAAAGGTTACCCCTGTCTCATCATGCACAGAACACCAGAAAGGTAAGTTTCCATTCTTTTTGCTAACTAGTTTGCTGTTGTGCCAGTATTTTTGGTGGGTAAGATGGTGCAGGGGCAGACAAGTGGACCAGACACATCTTTACCTGCAGCTCTCTCCACCTTCACAGACTGGGTATCAACCACTTACAATGATCAACTGGTCAAAATTGGATAATTCCCAAGGAAAGAAGCTGAAGTTTTCACTCCTATGCACAGGGAAGGAAGCCAGACACTATCTCCTGAGTGCAGTGGATGCCGCAGATCAATTTGAAAGTTGGCTGAGCCACCATGTGGGCTTTCGAGAAAGTAAGTGATCTCACTAGTGAGAGCCCACAGTAGGGAACTCACCGCAAAGCCTATGAATATCTACTCCCTTGAGAGCCCTCCTGCTTTTATACAGTTTTCAGATAATCAAAAGTTTGCAAGCTAGAGAAATACAAAGATATTCTTACCCTGTTCTGTTCAGCTGAGCATGAGCCTATCCTGGTTTTAGAAAATCTGGCAGGCCAGTAACACTAGTAACTGAAGTTCTAAGGAAGAGAATGAAAGTGTAGTCATACAGTTTTGTATGTGCAAATTGCTGGCTCTTAACCCTTTTCCTTCCAGGAATTGTCAGGTTCCCTATGTCAGCTCCTTGGGCATGTTCTCACCACTCTGGCAAGTTTTATTAACCATTAACTCACTTTCCCTTGAGATATACAAAGAATGGGAGCCATGGAAGATCATTAGATAAATTTGAGATTAATAGGAAAACATTAGCCTTATTAATATTTATTTGCTTGGGCAGGTTTATCACTTAGACTAAAATATTTTACATTAATCCAAGTATAATTTAAACGTAAATGAGAATAAGAACTCATCTAAAAATGGCTTGAGACCTCTCTGGACCCAGGACTTCTAATTTCAAATTCTACAGTATTTTTTTTTGACCATTGTTGCAAAAGAGGAGGCTAACAGCAGAGATGATTTAATGCTTTTCCCTCTTTTCACTAATAGCAGTTCAGCTAGAAAATTCTAGAGTCCAGAGAAAGCTAAAGAGAACACCCAAAACATACATTTGCCACTGTTACCTTCAAGGACAAATTGCCATAGCTGACGGAGGGCTGGATCAGTAGTAATAAAGATTGTCGCCACACCACAAAGTATACTACATGTCAAATGCAGTAAGTGTAGTGTGCTTCCAAGAGATTATCCATAAACCTTAAATTATAAAAATACTTCAGGCAGCATCACTAAGTGGTAATACAGATGTCCTGCTACAGCAAGGCTTCTAGAAAATTAAGATTGTAGAAAGTTTATATTAAACAACAATAAAATTTCTAATAATTTTCTAGGGCTTTTGATCTTGTAGAGAATCTTCAGGTCTATTAGGATCTGAGGGAGCTCACTTTTTACTGAAAGGTATTCGTCAGATCTTGTTGAGTCTGAGAGTTTGAAATTAAGGATTCCTTAAATTTGGCATCTTAATTTATTGACAACTGACCCTATGGAATATAGTGTTGGAAATAAGTTTTTTCTTTGGCAGAACTTCCTGGGTTGTTCTTGTACTGCTAGTTATATACAGTTACTGTTAGCTATTGATTACTAGCTCTAATTTATTATTTCCAGATTTCTTCACCTTGCTTCCACATCCACCATCTGCAGTAGCACAGACGGAAAATATAGACTGTAATATCTCAAAATATAGTCAGTGGCTGGAGATTGGATTTTAGAATAAGACTGAGTAAGACAGACTGAAATCTTCAGCAAGGATTATAAACACAAAGTGTCTGGGAAAGAAAGGGAGAAATATGTGAATGGTGTGTGATTTCCACTGTTTTCAGATACATAAAACAATTCAATTTCCTATGTCATATTTCACCCCTTATATGAACAATATAACTGTGTCACTGGCTGCACATCTGTATATCCTATTTTCTTGCAAAATACAGAATACATGTATTTGCTGTCGAGTCTTTCTTCAAACATGTAACTGTCTCTTTGTGGAATTTTCATTGGATTTACCCATTCCTTCTATTGCAAATGTGGCTTCATTTTCCCTTGGAGAGCCCAGCATTAGACCTATAAAGATGCAGTTAACGTCTAAACCCCAGGAGTTTACTGTGAATGGGGAAACCACCTTTTCCTGATGGATTTTTTCCAGTTGACTTAATGGTTAGAGAAGGGCTAACTTTTGCTAGTTTACATGCATGGAAATGTGAGACCAAGAAAAACAACAACACAGTATTTATGGCATTTCTTCTCATCTTGTGGAAACCGACAGCTACCAGTAAAAGACCGCATTTTCTTTGCAAGTACAATAGAATCAAGCTATTTTCAGCTGGCAATAAAATCTCGAGAACCAAACCAGATTTGGCCACTTTAAGGGATGAAGACTAATGCAATCTGATAATTAGGTCATTTCACCGCCAAGACAGAGAAAGCAATTTAATAACATCTCCTGTGCATTAAGACAAGGGCTAGAGCCCCTGGGTCCCAGCTGGCAAGTACTGTGCCTGCAATACTCCTGTCAAGTTTGCTTCCACAGGGCATCTGCAGATCTGCAAAGACTGAGGGAGAGGGTGGTTGTGTGGTCGGCAAAGGTGAGAATGATGTTGGAAAACAGAAAATGTAGAGAGATAAGTCCCTTCCTTCACTGATGTGGCTTGGCTGATATTTGTCTAAGAGAAAGGATCCTGCTGTTTTGCTGGCTGCTTTCCTTACGCTTCCTACACTAGTATGAAACCAAGATTGTTCTGCTTTCCCAGAGCCCCTTCTTATCCCTGCTCCTTCTGCAGGGAGGGGATCTTGCCTTGGAAATTCCTCACAATATGACCATCTCACATAGCTCTTCTCATACTTCAGTAAGGAGGTTCCATAGCGAGCCAGTAAGACACTTTAGTAGCTTGACCACATCCAATTACAAAACTATGCATTGAGTGAAGAAAAACAAATCTTTACTCACTCTTGAGGGTTAAGTTTTCAGCTGTCTCTCACCCTCTTTGTCCTGGCTTGTTGCAACAGGAAAGGGTTTTTTAGAAACTTTTCTTGTAACTCAACTTCCCTGTTTGGGGGGTTTGGAAGTACTTCTCTTGCTGAAGTTAATGCAGACAATTGTAACACTTTGTTACAATTATCATTTTCTGTATAATAGTTTATAATGCATATTTCATTCTGTAAAGATCTTTCTGGGCAGAGCTGCTTGGACTTTAAGAAAGCTGTGAAGTAGCCATGACATATATGCTGTAACCCTCTGATAAAAAATACTAAGTAGCTTGACCTGCAAGTCTATACTGCTGTGAATAAGTCTTACTCATATCAGTTGGTCTGGTATCTCTGGGTCCAGTAGGTCTGCTGTTTTTCATCAGTCAGCTTGCATGAGTAAAGACTGAGTAAGAGCCTAGAAGGTCACACTTTAATCTGTAATATCTTGTGGGCATTGTGCAGAGATTTTTTGAGCCCACCCTCTAGCAAATTGCATGTATTCTCAGCAGAGCATCTCTTAGCAATACCGTATTACAGTTCTACTTTATTACAGGCACATCCATACCAGCACATACTTTACCAAGGTGGGTCCAATTGTTGCTATTTTAGCTACTCCTAAAAAAGGACACATACATTCAAGGAAATGAGGGATTTGTTCTTCCCATGTAGCTGTAGAAACTGTGTAGTGTGTGTCCCTATGACTTTCAGATCCTATGGATGGGTGATCTTGGTCTTATTGAATGAATAAAATAATTGCAGTTATTCTCTCTTGATGAATTTTTTTTCTGGATTCATCATTCATAAGAAACTTGCTTGTGTTATAGGACTGATGCCTTTTCTTCCAATTAAAAATGAACAGAATGACCCAAGAATAACTCATAAAAAATATGATTGCCCGACATACTGTATTGCTCAATATATACAAGACCTTGTCTTTACATGAAAGGGAGAGGGGAAGAAAAGATTGCATATCCTACACACACATCCTACACACACAGCACTGGGGACTTTTAAAACCATCTGCATTTGGCGATTGTATTTGTTGCTGCAGTAATGCTGTACTTCCTTATTCGGAGTACAGGGAACTCAGCAAATACTGTAAATGACAGTAACGATGGTCAGTGGCATCTTTCAGCAACAACATGAGGGAGCGTCCATAAGAAAGCATTTGGGCATTTTCAGTTAGTATTTAAAGAGTGGTAACATCAAAGCTGCAAACCTACAACGCAAGTGAGAAGGAGGATAGTTTAAGGCTAGTGGCTGCAAAAGTAGGGAAACATCTCTAGAGCCTGTTCTGGACACTGTAAAAAGGCTCCCCAAAGGAGAGCAGCAGACTTGCTTGGACCACTCAGTCCCTCAGCAGCTTGCAAGCAGAAGGCCTGATTGCTGATCAAACACTGCCTCGTCCCGCAGGCATTCCCAGCACCTGTCTTCCATGCGCTGCAAGGGCTACCACTTCAGTCCTGGGTGCAATTCAAGGTGTTTCTGCCAATTTCTAAAGCCTTGTGTGGTCTGCAGCCCCCAGCTCTCACAGGCCACCTTCACTCATATTTTTCCAACACAACACACAGGGCTCGCTGATGTGTTTCAGCTGTTAGCACTCAGGAACTCAGTTTTCCAAGGGCAGCAGGAGAGCTGCAGCAGAGGACACCTGCCTCGGAAACTAACACCCCTTCGCTGTCCATCAGAGCCGGAGCTTGGCAAACTTCAGAGCGTGCTTACAAGGCTGTTTTTGTTCCTGCAAGGCTCTCAGCCAAACATTTCAAACTTGTTTTCTTTGTCAGATATCTTAGGCCATGTCCACTGTAGGGAGGACAAGCTACTAAAATCATTTTGATTTTTGCAGATTTTAACAGCAGCCAGACAGCAGGCTGAGCAAGCTGCCACAGGTGATCTATGAAACAAAGAAATGGGTCCTAGATACTGCAGCCAGGCAAATAGTTTTCTTGCTTCCAGCCTTGCTTCAAAAGACCTTAGTTCAGGGATCAAAGCTCTTGTTTTGGAAGGGATCTTAAATTTCAGTTAAAGAGCAGAACCTTAATCACTGTGCTGCAGCATGCGTGACTCTTGCTTTCAGTGCATGTTGCGGTCTGCTGTTTGTGAGCAGATACCCTGCACCTTAGCATTTCTCCCTGCTCAAATAAAGAAAGACGGAACGTGGCTACCAAAAGGGACAAAACTATTTTCCCCCCCTCGCTATTGTTTCTTACTTATCTGAGACGAGAGATCTGGATGGAGCAAACAGGCACGCGGTTCCCGGGGCGGCCCTGCGCAAGGCTGCCTCGGCCGGGGGCCGGGGGGGGCGGGCGGCAGGTGCCCGCCGCGTTACCGGAGGATGCTGGCGGGCCCGGGGCGACCCCCCCACCCTCCCTCCCCGCGCCGGCCCCGCGGCCGCGGGGTCCCGAGCGCCGCGCCCCGCCCCGCGGCCGCGCTGCGCTCCCGCGGCCGCGCTGCCGGCGCGCCGCGGCCCGGCCTCCCGCCTCCCATTGGCGCGGGGCAGCCCCGAGGGCGGGGACGGCCGAGCCGCTATTAAACATCACATGGCAGCGCGCAAAAAAGGGGCAGCGGCTCATTGAGTGGCTCAGTTGCAAGCGGTGCGGCGGCGGCGGCCGGCGGGCACCCTGGGATTGGCTCGCTGCGTCCCCCCGGCTCTGGATCTTACACCCCCTCGCTCTGCACGCACCTACTCCAAAGCCAGCGGCAGGTAAGGAGCGTCTGCTTTCTCCATCTGTTCGCCACGGCCCCGGAGTCGCCTCCCAAGGGCCACCCTGGTTTGCACGGGTAGGGGCGATGCGCCTGTACCTACCTCTGTGCTCCTACGGGGCTGCGAAATTTCTGAAAGCAAGCTTCCCGTGCTGGTGAATTTGTTGCACTTTTCGGCATGGCCGTTTGAAGGGGGAACTCTTGCGTTTCTCGTGCAGCATACACAAGCTATTCTCAGTGCCTACAATAATTAGATAGGTATGCTGGGAACACTTGAGCATCTGCTTGCAGCATCTGTTTATGTTCATAACTTTCCATGCACCAGCTGCTCCCCCTCCAAGATATTTTATTCTGGGGAAGGGCTGGAAGTTTGCATGACAACTCAGCGTTGCAGCGCTAGCACTGTTCCATCCTTTCTCATTTGCTTTGCCTGTTGTTTCCTGTACAAGAGAAAGGTCAAAAGTAGCAAGTCTTAGAGATCTGGTGCTTGATCCTGAAAGGAGTGTGCACATGTTTTAGCGTGGTGTGAAATGAACCTGTAACTTCATTCATGGGCATTACGGAAATGGGGGATTTTCTTTCTAATCATCCTGCCAAAAACAGGAAGAAAGAAAAAGCAATGTAGCAAGGGAGCATGTAAAGAAAAGAGATGGTTTTAACTTAGTTCATGACTGCTGAAGGAAAAAAAAATACTGAAAGGAAGTAGCAGATTTACTTATGGGGTTCAGGGAACGCTTTGTCATCTTTGCGGGGCCGGGGCGGCACCAGAACGGCCGGGACTCGCCAGCTGCAGCGAGCGCTTTGCCCCGGTGAGGATGTGCATCTTTGTTCTCCACCGCCCTGCAGCCACCTTTCCACTCGCCAGCCTAGCAGCAGCCAGGACTTTTTTCTGTACTCTCAGCCTTACCTTTACACTTGTTTGCTTTTCCATCCTCACAGCCGGTGCATCAAGTACACCCCCTGGTGATGACTATTTCACTTGTAGCTATTTTGTCATCAGCTAGAAATATCCTGAACCCCGCTTCTTTGCAGGGTAGCAGAGGCAAATGCCACTTGTACTTTCCTTTCTCCTGTTTCTTCCTACCCATTTTCCTACATTGTCTGCTTTCTTTTTTTCCTTTTTCTTTCTTTCTTGCTTTGCTTTTTTCGCTGCCTGAGGACAGATCCCTCTCCTGAAGGTAGCTTACCACTTTGTAGTCGGTGTGACTTGAGTCCTAGCCAAATCAGTGGAGGAATCACACAGTAATGACTTTTAAGTCATACCAGGATCTGGGGAAAGGTTAACTGGCCAGCAGCGAGAGAGCAGGGACTGTGGGAACACCGCGTCGATCACGCGAAAGCTCCTTTGTTCTGTTTACCGAGGACGGCAGGGGAAGGCGCTTCGCTAAGGTGGTGGCTGGGCTCTCTTAGCAACATGTGCCTGGCACACACACACAGCACGGCTGTTTGGCGTCAGCTTGGGAATAACTGCTCAGAGCACTCATTAGTGCTGCTCCTCTCCTCCCTCCCTCCCCCTCTTTCTCCCCCTCTTTTTGCCCTTTACAGGTTTCACTCCGTATTAAACCCTTCTACACAAATTCCCTTTGAGCTCTTCATTGCAGCTTTTAGGCATGCAATGTAAATATCTTTCCTCGTGGGAGATCTTGAGGAGAACACTTGCTAAGGGAAAAGTGGGGTTTGGGGCTCTTGTTCATAGCATTCGCTTAAATGTTGCTTCAGAAATGCAGCAGATGCAGCACAGCCCTGTTTTCCTCCGCTCTTCCGAGCATCTCCTCGCAACAGAGCAAGCCTTTGGCTCTCTGATCCCATCCTTTGCCTCTAACTGGACTGCGTTGGTCCAAGGGCTGGTAGTGATGAGCTGCACTGCTCTACTCTCATATTCTCTTTCAGGAGAGAAGGCAGTCTGAATTGAATAAAAAATAAAACACCTAGTGATGATTGGCTTTGCACCTGCGGGCGTATGTCTGGCTGCGGTGCTTTTGAGCCCCAATGATACAAAGATTTGAGTTGGCTTGTGAGTTCTGGATCGTCTTTTGTCTGGCATGGGTTGCAGGACTGGTCCCACACTAGTTTGACATCTTCAGTGTCACCAACACACTGATACTGGGGAATGGGAGGAAAACAAACTTGTTTGGATTTTAAGTAGCAGGTGGATTAGCAAAATAAAAAAGCACCATTAGATTTTCATGCTAAAAGTCTCTACTTGATTGTTTGAAGGGGTTTAGTGCACCTCTGCTGAAACTAGTTGCAGAAGTCGGGGTGAATGCAGATCAGGTGCCTGGTAGTCGGTGCAGCAGGCGTTTTACGGGCCCTGCGCAGACGTGAGTGGGAACAAGACCAGCCCCGCCGTGTTGCACTGGCTGGTTGTCTGAGCTCGCAGTTACTGGTAGCGTTCCCGTCCCTGTATCCTAGCTACTCCAGGCGCGCGCAAGGAGAGGCAATTTGGGCTATAAAACAAAGAAGACAACTGTCCTGTGCCCGGCACCGCAGCGTGTGGAGCATGCCAGGGCTTTGTCGTATAAACTTCAAGAAGCAGTCTGTAAACTTAGCAAAGAGTGCCCCCGAGGCACACCTCCGTGTTTAAGGATCGTCAGAGCCAAATAGGTGCAGGGCTGCTTCCAAAGGCAGCGCGCCGAGAGGCGCCGAGCTGTGAAGCAGTAACGCTGCGCAGCCGTGCAGCAGGTAGAAGGCGTTCAGCCGCTCGGAACGGAAACCCTGCAGTGGAAGATACTGATTCAGCTTCCAGGCTTCTAAATTCAGCAAGCCGTCTGTGGGAAGCTGGCGTTACGATTTCGGTGATTTGTGGAATTCAAACAAATGTCTTTGGGTCAAGACTTTTGTGGGGGGAGTTGCATATTCTAACACTTGAGACTTTACAGCTTATCTTTCCCTCCACCACAAGTTTTCCTCTAAAATCCAAGTGAGATTACGGGGGAGAGGGGGAACTTAAAGCAATCTGTTTCCTAGGCTGTACATTTCCATCCACTTGGAACAAAACAGACTTGGAACGTGGAAGTTGAACAGAGATATGATTATAGGATGTGGTTTGTGAAAATGATCAATCTGCAAACCAATGCAATGATTTTTCAGGGAGTTCTTACTGTGCATTAATAATTTCACTTTCTTTCTGTGTTCATGACTTTAAAAGTATTTTTAAGACCCCAAACTTTTTTTTGAGACTGATATCCTGGCAGGAGTGAGAAATTCCATGATTAAAAACCAAGAGGAGAGTGAGTGAATTTCTATGCAGTGGGCCCAAGTTAGCCAGATAAGCATGGGGTAACTATACCATCCAATAAGTTTAAATTTGTCAGTTGTACTCAAATGGGGCATTACATTTTGGCAGCTTTTGGCAGGTTCAGTATTTTACATTGCTGAAGTCAGATGACTAATCTCAGCAAACGTGTTTCAAGACTTATTCTTGCACAACAATTAGAAGTAAGAAAAAAAGAGAAGGGGAAAGTAAACAGTGAAGAGATTCTATGGCAGAAAATATTTTGCATATAACCGCAAACACAATGTTGTTTTCTATTTTCCACTTGCTCTTTCCTTAACAAGTGTTTACTGACCTAAGCCCTTATAATGTGGTGGAAGGATATGGGAGGACAGAGAAACTGGTTGAAGTCCCTCAAGTTTTTGGAAGACCTCCACAGGGTTCTAGGTGCTGCTTTTGCAAAAGGAGGTAACAGCCACTGTCAGATGCGAGTCACAGAGAACAGCCACAAAATACTGCAGCCGCTTTGCGTGCAGAGGTCTTACTCCTTGGCAAGTACAGTTGTGCTGTTTTGGGGGGCAAACTCAGATGAGTTTTGATAATATCAATTAATGAAAAGCATCATGATTTAATTCCCCACTAATGTAAATGGTACTTAAATCTCCTCTTCTATGGCAAGTGCATGGCAGACATTCCTCATTACTTGGTTTTAGTTTTAGTTTCTCCATGGGCTCTATGGATAGATGGAGTAGTTGCATTAATACATCTTGCCCCCTCTGCAGTATTTCAATTGCATTTCCTGATACGCAGTACATGAGTTAATGGATGACGCACTTGTTAAAAGCTAAACCTGGGTCTAAGCCAGACCTCCCTGAAACAAGTGTGGTGGCTTCTGTCCTCAGGAATAATGTTTTGTAGCCTCTCTGCTGAATCTTAATTGCTGATACTAAAGATTCATGGGATATTTGGAGATGGAGCTAGCTACCTTCATCTCTGGTGAGGAAGGTGCTGCTACTTGCTATCAAAGTGTTACAGAGAGGCTGGCGACCCAAAGGTAGCCTTTGCTACTCATGGTAGCAAGAGCAGACAAGGGCTGTTACAAGGTTTAGTTTGGTTCATGCAACTTGAGCCTAACGCGAGCATAAAAACTCTCCAGATCCTGATGACTTTATGGAGTTAAAGTTATTAATGCAGCCTTTATGCCTGCCATTTGCAGAGAGTGTACTTTAACTGCCTCTTAATAAAAAGCCAAAAGCTGTGCAGTGTAATTTCATGGAAAAATCGGTATTTTCCAGGTTTATTGCTTTTCTCAATACATGGCTTCTTCCCTTTTGCACGTTCCCTTGTTTGTCTTAGGTGAACCAGACCATGAGACACACATTGTATATCCTTAAACTGCTTCAGTATTCTTACTTGAACAAAAGTATGTTAAAGCTAATTCTTGATTTCAAAATAATCAGAAAGGACAGCTATAAAGAGTAGATAGATTCTTTGCATGCCTCGCTTTTAAGTGAATATTGCTTACAGACTTGTGGGACATAATCACTTCAGTGCTTTCACTGGGAAGTGTGATAGCTACTTTATATTAATGGTATCAGTTCTGTCAATACATAACTGCACTTGGAGAACTGCTGCATTCCAGAAAATGCTGTCATTGAGAATAAGGAACCTTTCTGCTAATCCACAGGATTCATTTGATTTAGTTCAGATTTGATTCATTATCCTTTTCCTCCAAGATCTAATCGGACATTTCTCTTTCTCTTGCAGACCATGCCCTCTCTATGACGGTTACTTGTTAAGCTAACTCTGCATGCCAGAAGACTGTCCGTGGTTGATCCAAGGGCTTTTGGGGACTCCAGCCTCTCCCCAGTATTTCTGTGTGTGTGTGTTCCTCTAGAACTTTCAAAACTGTTTCTCCAAAGAGTTTTGCAGAAACTTAGACTGTTTTCTAAAGCAGAAGCACCTCAGTCCACAGCAGTAGTGATGGGCAGCGTGCGAACCAACCGCTACAGCATCGTGTCTTCAGAAGAGGACGGCATGAAGCTGGCAACCATGGCCATTGCCAATGGCTTTGGGAATGGAAAGAGTAAGGTACATACCAGACAGCAATGCAGGAGCCGCTTTGTCAAAAAAGATGGCCACTGCAATGTCCAGTTTATTAACGTGGGTGAGAAGGGACAGCGATACCTGGCAGACATCTTCACCACTTGTGTGGACATCCGCTGGAGGTGGATGCTAGTTATCTTCTGCCTGACTTTCATCCTCTCCTGGCTTTTTTTTGGCTGTGTGTTTTGGTTGATTGCGCTGTTGCATGGCGATCTGGAAAATCAAGAAAATAACAAACCTTGTGTCTCTCAAGTGAGCAGCTTCACTGCAGCCTTCCTCTTCTCCATTGAGACTCAGACCACAATTGGCTACGGCTTCAGGTGCGTCACAGACGAGTGCCCCATTGCAGTTTTCATGGTGGTTTTCCAGTCTATAGTAGGCTGCATCATTGATGCCTTCATCATTGGTGCTGTCATGGCAAAGATGGCTAAGCCAAAAAAGAGAAATGAAACTCTAGTCTTCAGCCATAATGCTGTGGTGGCCATGAGAGATGGGAAACTGTGCCTGATGTGGCGTGTTGGGAACCTGAGGAAAAGCCACTTGGTGGAGGCACATGTGAGAGCTCAGCTCCTCAAATCCAGGATCACATCGGAAGGGGAGTATATCCCTTTGGATCAAATAGACATCAATGTAGGGTTTGATAGCGGGATAGACCGCATATTCCTGGTCTCCCCAATTACAATAGTACATGAAATAGATGAAGACAGTCCTTTGTATGACTTGAGCAAACAAGACATGGACAATGCTGACTTTGAAATTGTAGTAATATTAGAGGGCATGGTGGAAGCTACTGCAATGACTACTCAGTGCCGTAGCTCATATCTGGCGAATGAAATCCTCTGGGGCCACCGCTATGAGCCTGTGCTCTTTGAAGAGAAGAACTACTACAAAGTGGACTACTCAAGGTTCCACAAAACATATGAAGTGCCCAACACACCCATCTGTAGTGCCAGAGACTTAGCAGAAAAGAAATACATTCTCTCTAATGCAAACTCCTTTTGCTATGAGAATGAAGTGGCCCTCACCAGCAAAGAAGAGGACGAGATTGACACTGGGGTGCCTGAAAGCATGGGCACAGACACCCACCCGGACATGGACCATCACAACCAAGCAGGGGTGCCTCTAGAACCGCGGCCGCTACGGCGGGAGTCTGAAATATGACTGAAACTCTTCCTCTCCCTTTTGGTTGAAAGGAGAAAAACGTCTCGGTCAAAGGCACATTGACCTAAGAAGTTGGCCCAGAACAGTTTTCAGACAACGGTACTGTTGAAGAGTGTCGTAAGGCAAGCAGACCTGAGAAACCCGGGCTGGTTTTAGGGCTGTCCTCAGAGGAGGGACAACAGAAATGAACTCTAAACACAAAGCACTAAACATGTCTAAGTATGAACAGAAGGCACATATGTTGTAGAATAAATTATGTATATATTTTTTTACAAAACTTGAACTTGCAGGCAAGCTTTGATTGGGTTATTATTATTTTTTTTTTCAACTTTTTCCAGAATGCTTCTCTCTAGGGAACAAGAATGTTTTTAATGGCATAACAAAGGCAAGAATCTGCCTTATTATTATTATTATAATTATTTTTTAAGAAGCTGCTGCTAACTACATGAACACAAATGGTTATTTTTGTTGCAGTGTAGTTTTTATTTTCTCTTGTGTAATTTAAAGAAAAAGTCAGTGTTGAACTTTTTGGGTTGAAAGCTCGTGATCACTTCAGAGAGGCCAATGTTGCCAGAAAGTCTAAACTCCTTTTGAGGCCAGTAGTTTGATAGCTAGAATCAATTTCTCTCTTTCCAATTACATAAGGGGCATTATGTAATATCAGGCCAATCAGTAGCCTCCAGCAAAACTATGATTTTTTGGGGGGAGAATTTAATTCTCTGTCTAAAGGAAAATGAAATAAAATATATATAGACTTATAAAAAGTACTAAGTGAAAACTACCTAAATGGATACCAAAGAAAATGCACAGTTTTGCACAGTGGAATTTATTTTATAAAAAGGAAAAAAAAAAAAAAAAAAAAAACAGGCTGCTTTAAACAAAAGATTTCAAACCTCAGACACTTTCTTTGGTTTAGAATTTTTCTTTTAAGACCTTTATTTTGCACCTTATTCTAAAAAGCTTATGACTCAGATCTAAAGTGAGCTAGGAATCCCCTCCGCCCCCTTCTCTTGGTTGGGGAAACAAATTCTCTTCCTTTCGTGTAAGGAGAAACATAGTTGGGGGAAGACAACAAGCAAACATCTGTCCTCCCTGGCTGCCCCCCGAGCCGGGCTGCAGCAGAAGGTCAAGTGTTACTGCGCACATTCCCAAGCCGTCGCTAGACCTTAGCGCTGACCCAGCGTCCTGAAAACTGAGCCATGAGATGTGCTGCAGGCGTGTGACTGAGTCCCGATGACTGTCGTTATGTTACCAGTTAAGCTATGCCAGAGACGTGCAAAGCTGCTGATCTATGCTAGAGGCTAACTCTGCTGGGGCAGGCGTTCAGGCACAGATGAGCCAAGCAATATATAAATCCCTGGGAAGAGGTTTTTGAAGAGGAAGGAAGAGGGTAATGGAGAGAAAAAAGAATTGTGTTCAGCACTTGGGGATGGCATGAAGATTGTAGCATTTTTGTCAAAATGCTTCTCTTCAGCAGGGCAAGGGTGTCGGAAAATGTGCTGTTGTATTTGCCAGGTCATTTGGAGAGGGCTTATTTGAGGAAGATAATGCTGTAAAGCAAGCTTCATCTCCTGCCTCCTCTTCTTCCCGCAAGCATCAACTCAAGGGTCACTGGATGGGGTATGTCACCGAGCCTTTGAGCTAATTTTGTGACCTTATGTGAAGCTCTGGCTCTAACGGTGTTTTGGCTCCTTTGCCAAGAAGGCTTTAAAATTCTCTGTGCCTCTAAGATCAAGGATATAACTAAACTGCACTTCACATTTGCTCACTTGTGAATCTTCCTCAAGGAGCAAGTGGAGGGAGGTGGTGGTGGGGACAATAATCCTAGTCAACTCTTACAGTATTCGATCACTGTATGCCATTAAAAAACAGCTTGTTCTAGGTCTAATGTCTTCTGCAAACAGACATCTGTGAAGGCCTCTTCTGGCCCCTTCCAGCCCTGCCTGAAAGAAATGCCTGCAATGAAATGGTTTCTGAAAAGATGGTGTTTACAGTGAGTGGGTTCGAAACTGTGGCAATTCAACATTGTAAACATAGATTTGGCTACTAGAGAGGGCAGCAGATTAAGCGCAAGTACTAAGGCTATTACCGGGGTGGGGGGAAGTAAAAGAAGGGAAAAGCTGAACATATAATGCGACTTGATTGCAGTTTCTGGGTCAACAGTAGCGAAGACAACTGAGTGCTGCTAGTGCTGCTATTGGCACATTCTTGTAAAAGGAAAATAACTAAACCAAAGAGTATTCAGTGAGAAGAGGGTGCATCGAAATGCAACGGGGAAAGGACAGAGACGGGAGGCTGGCCAGGAGAAAGGAGACCTTCTCTCCAAGTCAGCGTTGCCAGGTGCACAGCGCGCCTGCTAAATGATACTTGAGATGTTTGAGGGAAGGATAGGAGATGGGGGAAGGGGAAAGGCAGGACTTCAGTTTGTTTCATTAAAGAAAAGGAAATTCAGAAAAAAAAAAAAAAAGACCCCTTCCCATTAATATTTCTGGTGCAGAGGTTTTGGGCTTTTTTTGTTGTTGTTGTTGTTTAGTTTTTCAAGTCAGTTTTTCAGAAATATTTTTAAAATGTACATTTTATAAAGTTTATCAAGTATTTTCATATTTAAAGCCAAATGTAAATAGAAGTCTGTAAAGGATGGACAAGGAGAAGAAGAAAAAAAAAAGGCCACAAAAAGTATAAATTCCGCTTGGCAGTCCTGGCTAGCTAGTACCTAGATGCTACCGGTTAGCATGATTTTTAGCAAATACTTGCAAGCCTTATAGGATTCCTAATGCTATGAACTTCTCTTTATTTATTTTTAAGCATGGACTTTTAATTTGAAAACATGTTCTAGTTACTGGCATTTTTAAAAGTTACCAGCTTTCGGAGTGCTAGTCTTGCCCGGCGTGCGCGTTGCGGCGATCCGTCTCCCTCGCAGCCGCATTCTTTTCTTTCTCTAATAACCCTTTGTCTTTCCCGACTGAATCCCACATTGCAGAATTGCACTCGGCCTCTGGCTTTTGGAAGCTGCTAGAAGAGACCTGCAATGTACACTTCATGGTACCCTTCCCCCTTGCCCATCACTTCTGTATTTCCAAACATGCCTTGGTAAGCCCGGTATAGGACAGACTATTGTAGCACACTTCTACAGCAGCAAATTGGTTTAGTCGTTTTTAAAAATACTGTTATTTTTAAGGAATACGCAGTGACTGACAGTGTTTGTTCAGTTCCTGATGATCCCGGGCCAAAATGATGTGTTCTGGGGGCCTGCGACGAACGCCCTCCAAAACTGACTGAGCTCTGCCCACAGGCTCCAACAGGCTTTGGTTTGGCCTCTTTATCAAGGATGACGTTGGCTCAGCTGGCTTGCACAGAAGGTTTATACTGTATTTTGCGTAGGGTTTGGGGGGGAATATGTTATTTCTACCCTTCCCTGAAAATACTTGAATGAGACACTTACTGTCTAAAACATAATACTGCATACAGTGACAAAATGCATTTCTGAGGCAGGTTGGGATCTTTTCTTTCTTCTGTCTCTCCTGTGTGTCTTTAAGTAGCAAGGGTAGAAATCATTACTTATAGCTGTATTTAATGATATTTTCTCCTGGTCATGATAAACTCCTGTGTTGTTAGTTTAGCACTTGCTCTTCTCGGAAAAGACAAAGGGTCCAGATGGTTTATTTGTTCTCTTAGGTCTTCTTTTTCATAATGGATTACAAGGTAAAACTGAGAAGTACTGTAATGTCTTTAAATTATGGCTGCTCGTGACCATTGTAAAGTAGAAGGGTGCTGCATAGTTGCCATCCCACAGCCAACGAGAAACTTATTTTATATAACGACTTTTGGCCTGCAGCTATAGTAAGGTGAACAATCCAGGCATTTGACAGTTATCCATTACTATTTTCCTTTTTGCAGCCTTTTTGTATCAAAGTCTTCCTAATGTACTGCACAAATTGTGGATTGTACAGATTTTTATATATTATGTCTTATTTTATTATTTCTAAATAAATAAAAAAAATTGAGAATGAACTGGCGTATGCATCGTGTATGTAAATGTCCCGGGGAGATGGGTCAGGGTGTTATTATATAGTTGTACTTAGGACTGTCTCTGAGCACAGTCCTTGTTTGAGGCACTTGAGTGAGAGACAGGTCGTTCCCTCCCGCGAGGAACGGAGGGCAGGAGGAAAGGTGATACTATCAGTATTTGCCAGATGGGAACACAAGCACGATGCTTGCTGGACTCCGCAGGGTCTGGCAACTTGCACCAAAGGGAGATCTGCTCTAGAGAGACTAACTGATTCTCTTAAGGTCATACCTGAAGCTGCAGAGCTCCAGGTCATTAGCCACATGTTGTCTGAACATGGAAAAGGGCTTAAAGTCTACAAATACACTACAGCAGAGGGTGGGGGAAATGAAAATGCAGAGCTTAAGCAAGCTCACTGAAAGATTTGGAAAGGGATTAAAAAATTGAGGAGGAAACTCAGCTTCAAATCCCCACATTTCATGTCTCCTTAGAACATCCCTTTATTGAAATGATGCTCCCAATCTTAGCTAAATTCCAAACATATCTGCTGTAATCTTCATAGAGGCCCTATTTATTTGGACTCCTGAGCCTGATGTCACAAATACAGAACTGAGGTTTTTTTGTATAACGGGGTGGGGAGTAGTAAGCTGGAAAGTGCCTTGAGTAACTGAGAAGAGACTCTATGCCCATATTAGTCTGGTTTGGAAAGTTTCCTTCGCCGCTGTTTGTGTGTGGCCTCCAGGAAAGATGTCAAGGACGCACAACTGTGACTCAGCTCAGAAGGTTCTGCTGATCTAATCGGAATCAAACGCCCTGCGACATCCAAGGACGACCATGAAACATTTAAACCGAGTTCTGAACCCATGCTGAATTTTCCAACTTTTATCAGTCCTTAATGCTACTTAAATGCATCTCTAAAATGATGCCTCAGATGGAGCCCTGACCCTATCTAGAAGGACTCCTTTTATAAATTCAAATTCACTTTTCAAAATCTAATCGTCTTTTGGAAAGCTTATAATACAATAATTACAGGGCTGGATTTAGAGATACAGATTAGCTGTCACAGCCTGGATCTGCTTATTCTCCACACTGAAACGCGTTCCTGTATGAGAGCCACTTGCTGAACTGACCTCTTAGTTTGATGTGAGCTGCGGGGGCAGCGGGTTGATGGACACTTCTGCACGGTCTGGCTGCAAACGGAGTGGCTTACTTAGTCTGACTATATCATTAGCACCCTCTCCTGTTAGGGACTTTTTCCCTTCTCTTGCTGACCATTCATTCCTTTAGATTTAGATGGAACCAGCATAAAAACAGCAATGAAACACAGACAACTTATTTTGGTAGCTAGCAAGGTAATAGCTAAATTCTGCTTCCTAGATGCAGCTAGCAACCGTCAGGGATCTGCTGCACAGCTCTAGACAGCATGAGTAAAACGACACAGAAGGCATAACGGCACGGGTGTTGGCATGCAGCAGCCAAAGGATGCAGCTGATGCTGCCTTCAGTTCTCTGTGAGGATGTTTCCACAGGAGGCAGCACAGAAAGGTGAGTTAGAGAAAGCTGTATGCAGCAAAAGGTTCCCCATTTTCCCCATCAAACTAGAAGCATGTGTGGCTTCTTTTGCCATCCCAAGCTTGTGCTGAAGACCGCAACTTTCATATCTATAAAAGGTGTGCAAAAACATACAATAATGTTTAAGAGATGTCTATCCTTTCAAAATATTTAAACTAAGCTCATGGCTTCAGGGGAGCCTGATTCATGGTTTGGGATTCTTGGCAAGTGGAGATTATCGTACAGTGAAGATTTAGGGTGGGACATGCACTCTGTGATTTAACAGCCACCTTGTCTGGAAAAGCTCATTTGTCCCGGAGCAACTGGCTTGTCAGCTCTTTGTCATCGTGCTCATTTTGCATAGGGGAATTGCAGTGCACAGGACTGCAAACACTTATTCCACCCCTCCGTGCTGTGACATAAGGAGCCGTACATTGGCTCGAGATGCAGTCGTGTAAGGCCAGGCTCATCACACTAAGTATATGCATATTATGATTTTGCATTCCTTTAGCTACACTAATACAAGCCCTCCCTCAGAACAGTGCAGAGCTACAGTTTGTGCTCATAACCATGTTTGAGACAGGTGGAAAATTATACAAGGCAGGACTTTTTGGGAAATGACTTTTGCTCGTTGTTCTCTTTGCTTTTAGTGCACAGGATTCGGCTGTTTCACCTCTGTAACAGCAACACATTGTAAGCAGAACTTGGGTAACATGCCCCCCGTTGGCTTCCAGATATGTAGGATCTGGAAGCACTTGCAAACATTAGTATAAGTTCAAATAACTGGCAATGTTTCATGCTGTATGCAGCTCAGAAACACAGTGATGTAAGTCAGAATAGAAGGATACTGCAAACATAAAAGCCATGTGTTCTTGCTGGGGAAGCCAAAGAGTAGTAGGAATCCTACAGCACTCCCTAATCCACCAAATATTTACAGTTGCGAGGCCAAGTGCTGATCACCATCCTGGCATAACTGCAATGGCATTTAACTGAAATCAGAGGATGAGCAAAACCAACTGAATCACTCCGAAGTCACTTTGTGGCGTTTGAGATGAAAATCTCAGTGTTTAGGTCGAGAGAGCAGGAAGAGGCTTTTGCAAATTGCTTTGCATGGTGCTTTTTTTTTTGTGAATTGAGACCCACGCAGGAAAGACGGCTGGCAAGAGGTGGGAAGTGACTAGAAAATATCACTGATCGTGGTAACTCTATTTCTTTTCTGTTAGGAGAAAAGGCAGGAATGCTGTAATGGGTGCACATGCTGCCGGGGAACACCAGCGGTATTACATAAAATATTCCTATCTCATCCAGCATGGGCGTCTGTCAGGAGACAGACACGTTCACACAGGCCAGCACGGCGAGCAAGGACCAGCAGCAGGTTGTGTTGTATTCGTGGCAGTTCTCCAGATGGAACCCAACTCCATAGCTAAATCTTTCCATTTATCTTGTGCGGACGGTAGGCTTTATTTTTAAGGCGTAAACACCATTTCACAATTGCATGGCCACCTGAAGGCAGGGCGATCTTTCTCTCTTTTTCAGTCCCACTTAACACATTTCCTTTGCTTTGTCACTTCTTGCAGATTGCTCAAATCTTTCAGCTGATTTGCCAATATCTGGGGACATAAAAGCGAAAGCAACGAAAGTAACAGAAGGCTCAAGAATACAAAAATGAAATATGAGTCTCGAAAATACCATTCCTCTCCTTCCAAGGGTTTCTCTAAAGTACAGTCTTTATTCCAGCAACACCGTTTACAGCCTTACCAAGGGTGCAAATCCAGCCTGTTGCACAGCAAGCCAGGACATTTTAGAGGTTTGGGTGGGCAGAATAACTTTCTCCATTTATTCTGCAGGTCTTTTACTTCCTTGTGGCCAGGCCGTGAGGTGTGAGGTTGTCCCTGGGAAATGCTGTGCTCCTTCCTGGAAAGCAGGAATCCTGGAGACCACCGGAGAAACCTCCCTGGATGGCAGCAGGAAGGGTTTTGCTCTCTGGGGTTGTCAAAAGGCTGGTATTTTACTAGCTTTTTAAAGACAACATGTCTAGCTCTGTATAAACTATATTTGCTGTGCAATTTAACTCAGTCATTGATTATTTTGCATAATGTGGCATACAAGGTGCCTTGCAGCTACACCTGCACTTCACGCAGGTTTTGGGGCCACGGCCACTGCTCAGTTAACACAGTGCGAGCTTCTTACCAACCGCCTGGAAACCACAACAGCTACAACTCCGCAGCCAAGTCCTCCCTACAGCTCAGCAACCACAGGACTCTTTACGTACAGGGATGAATCTCACCCCGGGGCTGAGAGACTACGCAGGGAAATGATGGTGCTTTAGCTCTAGTTTGAGGTCTTTTACTATTCTCAAATATCACAGCGGCCATGAGCTCCCAGGAAGGAGGAACTTCTACCTTTAGTCAAAACCTTTCCACCTCTGTCTCCGTGTTTATTTGTGAGCCCTTTGCCTACACCCATTCACCCACACAGAGAACTAAAGACAGACCGGCAAATGGCAAATCTTTTTTTTTTTTTTTTTTTTTTTTAATTTCTCCTCCTTTTTCCCATGTTGATACTTGCAGTAGCTTTACTTTTGCTGGAAAGGCAAAAGTAGATCAAAAGTTGGTATTTTCTCTGTTTACACCTTAGGCAAAAGAGCTTTGGCTGTTTGCAGTTTATACAGGATCCTTCTGTGATCTACAGAAGGATCCCCATATGGGCTACGTGGAGGGTTGGACTAGATGATCTCCAGAGGTCCCTTCCAGCCTTACCATTCTATGATTCTAGGAAAAGGAGGGATTTCCATTCTTCCGCCTGCAAAAAAAAAAAAGTTTGGCAAAAGATTTCTACCCTCTAATAAGAAGCCCAACAGCTAATTGAAGAAAGAAAAGCTTTAAAGGAAAGCAAAGTGAATAAAATGCAGCTCACATGCACTCACCGCATTTCAAAGGGAATGGCAGGGCTGGGGGGCAGGGAGGCAGGCAGAAAAGCTCCTTTGGCTCCTTATGGCGGGCTCAGTTCCTTCACCCATAGGAGACTGAACTGCAGGGTTTTTGCATATATTTTGGTTGACTGTGATATAGCAACCTGTGGAGAAGGGAAAGCAATTAATTACAGTGAGGAAGCCGCAATGTCAGCTGCGTGCTGCTTTGCAAAGCCTGCAGCAAGCGTAACAGGTGCCGGCGCAGATCGCAGCGTCCTTGGCTTGCTTCCTCCCGTCTATATCTGGCTGGCAAACCTGATCCACGGTTTAAAATTGCCTTTCTGAGGGATGGTGGGCAGCCGAGGCTGCGATCCGCAGGGTGCTTTCCCAGCCGTGCCGTGCACGCCAGCATGGGGCTTCAGGCCTTGAAAGCTCGGCCTTATCCTAATGAGAGCCAGTACTGGAGCTGCGTTAGAGCAGTTTTCTCAAGTTTTCCAAAGCTGTTCCTCAATGGCTAGGAATTTATGTCTCCATTTCTCGTTCTTTTCCCCCTCTTTTCTCCCTCCTCCCGGTGACACTCTTTGACAGGCTTTGAGCTCAAGGACACTCATGGGTTTTGTATTTACCTTTATAGTTGCAACATTTTAAATCCAGTTGGAATGTCTCAATGTTTTTAATACTTGTAGCTCATTAATTCATACAATGAGATCCTTCTGCAGTTCTTTACGCAGTGTTTAATGAGGAGGGGTTGCCAGAATCTCTGCCCCTGTCTCTTGGTGTCTATCTGACAGGGTTTCTATCGGATTAACTCAAAGTATGTGTTGACTAAACATCTTCAGAGTCACTGGACAGACTATGTAATGTTCATAAATTAATGCAAATCAGCTTAAAATATGTCAGACTGGCTCCCCTAGGAATCCCTGGGCCTCAGCATATTGTGACAGTTCTTGTTTAAGCAAATCTGGATCTTTCAGTGCAAATAATGAGGGTGCTTTCATCCTGAGCAGTGTTACCAGTGAGACTGATGTGCCATTCTCCTTCTTAAAACTATGGTCTCATCAGATATAAATTAAACCATTGGGAGAGCAGGAAAAGAAAGTGTGAGTGGTATTCGCATGTATTGTCCCTCCTTTTCATCTGCCGCAAGAATCTCATTGTGGTGCCGTTTTAATGAAAATACTGCTGTTACAGGGAGCGATTAAACAGTTTCAGCCTTTCATATCCTGGGCTTTCAGACTCGGAGATTCTGTTACACATGTAAAATATTTGCCTGCAGTTGAGATATAATCAATTACGTATTGCTCGAAAGCCTCATATTGCACACTTCAAATCTCACAGGTTTCCTCCCCTGGATATTTCCATATGCCCGAAAGGTCCGATTCCAGTGATGGTTGTTGCTGATCGATGATTGTCTGTGAGGCGGCTTCTGAACATGTTTATAGGTGTCTTTACCCACAGTGAAGGCACCATCAAGCGTCACCGCCTTCTCAGCTTGCTGCTCACGGGAGGCTGCAAACCCTGGGAGCTTCTGCGGCCGCTGGTGGCCAAGGTCTGCCTTTGAGTCTCCACTACTGATGACCACTTGGGCACAGATCTTATTCTCCCTGAGTCAGTATTCCCCTGCTGCCAGGGTGCAGATGAGCTATCTGTTATTTCCACTGTTCCTGTAAGAGTCAAGTGTGTGATAGTTATTTACAAGCACCACTCTGTATTATTTGCGCTGAAAAAATGTAAGCATTACCACTCAAATATATTACTACCCCTAACACATCTCCCTAACTAAACATGCTCATCTCATTCCAGCATGGTAGATTTTGTTTCAGATAGGAGATGTTCACATTCTTTCCTTGAAGTTCATCTCCTCCACATATCAAAAAATGTTAACAAATAGGCATAATATATGCCCCCAGGAGCACGGAAAGCTGCTTTTCTTTTTCTTGGCTGGCTTAATTCATTCTGGAATTGTGAGACTTTTCATCTTTGCATTTGAAGGAAAAGGCTAACTTGCAGTGTAAAAGTAGCATGATAAATTGTGGAAAAATAACTTGCTGGCTTTCCTAAGAAGCTCTCTCCTGCAGCTCCTCCTCTCGCTGTACTCCTTCCAGTGCCCCAGAATTCATTGCATCAGTGCATGTTATGGCACCTTTGGGATGCGTTAGTCATAAGAATGGAGCTACTGGTGCTTTGCAGGCATATTTTAACTTTGGCTCTCACACGAATGCTCTGACACATCCGTGCTGTCTGCACGTCGGGGTAGCATTTGCTTGCGGGTGTCTCCTGAGATTCCAGGCAGCTCAAAAAAAAGGAAATATCTAATTTATATTTGTTAAGGTATGTGTGAGGTCCCTTTGTTATTCTTTGTTGGTGGTGAGGGCTTTGGGGTACACGGTTAACGTGGGATGAAGGCAAGAATGATGGCTTAACTGAGAACTTGGGCTTTCTTCCGTAATGTCCCCCTGCAGTCCTGTCCTTTCACCGCTGAGCGTTGCAGGGTGGCTACACGGAGCACAGAGGCTGCATTAGTTTGGCCAGTCTTGCTCTTGAGCCTCTCGGTACTATTTTCGGTGACGTGATGTGTCCGGAGGGTCTGTGCGTCCCTGCCTCGGGCTGTGGCGGCAGCATTGCCTGGCATCTTGGCACGCCGACTGCCGCATCGCGTTCCTGGTGATGCTTCATTCCCCAGTGATCACCAGGCATCAGGGACTGAAAACGTACAGCTGCCAGGAGTTTGCACTGGCATCAGGAGAAATCATAGCTGCTGTAGCCTAACTGTTATTGTTACCTCCCAAATTACCTGTGTAATTCTGCACTTCATGCAGAAGATCTAAACTGGACTTGATCTGAGCCTGTGTTTTCTTCCTTTGAGTTCATTCAGATCTCAGAATTCCCCTGTAAGTACATATAATTAACGTCTCCTTATGGGGTGCTTTGGAGACGAGAGCTGTATGCTGCTCTTGTCACGGGTTTTTTCTTCTGGAGGCAGACCCATCAGATTCTTTTGCTCCCAAATGATATAAATCTGGCCTAATTTCAGCTATTCCAGGTTTATATGCAAATAGGTGAGATCAAAATGGCTTTCGGACTGTTTGCTTTTACGTGCAAGCTTAGAAGAACTCCCAGCTTACCCTCGCGGGTTTATGACTAGCCCTGCTTTGGAAGACCGTCATGTGCTTTTGAGGCCTAATCTAATGTAACCAGCGCAGACTGCTCAGATATCAAGGCTTATTATCAAGCAGTGCATTTTCCATCAGCACATACACTGAAGTCCATAAGACCTGAAGTAGCAGGGTGTTTTAAATTAAAATACTAAGGCATTACACGTATATTACATCCGATCGCACTCTGAGTCATTTGCTAATATACACATAACTGTGATCATTTTATGCAAACGAAGGCAGAGGCATGCTCTGAAGCAAAACTGTCTGGCCTCTCTGCATTATATGTTCTCATATTTAAGAAAATAGCAGTACAGAGAAGAATATTTTTAATTTTTCTCTCCCTTAAAATGAATGACCAGCTAGAGATTCGGTGTGCAAGCAGGAGAAAGAATCTGTTGAAACAGTAAGGTAGTGTGGTTAGTAACAGGTTTTGTTAAATGAAATGCCATTTTTGTTTTTCTCCCTAGGGAACAATAAGAAAACTTCTCTTTGTACATCTCTCTCTCTGAGACAAGTTCTGTGACTGGTCACAACCTCTAATAAAAATGCCATATCCAAGAGAATATATTTAATATTGGGAAGGCAAAATACAACGATATGATCTGTTTGGGGTTTCAAGGTAAATGTTTAGACATTTTTTCCTTTAAAATAATCTGTGATAGATGCTGGTTAGCTGACTGGGAAAAGAAATCACAGAGGATTTATGCCATCAGTGACAGGCTATGATGTCAAAGACATTTGACCCGTAGCCATAACCTTTTGTGTGGCTCTGGCTGATTCGTATAAATAAACAGGACCGCTCAGCTGCTGCTTGGATAAGAGTCCCCGTCACTCGGGCGCACCGAAGGCTGGGCCAAGAGGAGCACTTGAAAAAATTCAGAGGGAAGGATGTCCTGCAAGAAGTGCTTTTGCTCATTATTATCATCCCTGGTTTTACAAAGTAGGGCTTGGTTAACATTTAAAGAAGCACCAAATTACTGAAATAACATCAAAACCAATCTTACTTGCTGAAACTCCATTATATCATGTTGCTTTTCAGTTAGTCAAAGGCCTGGATGTGCCATCAATAGCATGCAACAGCATGATTTTCGCTCCACTACTCCCCTTTTGTAGTACAAAAATGCAAACCAGAATGGCTTTTAAAGACAACTACAAAATGACCAAAGGGCAGCGAAACCCTGGAGCATATATAACACTCGTAGACACCATATCTGCTCTCTTAAGAAGCTTATGGGTATAATTTTAATCATATTTGCCAGATAATACAAGGATTTGCTTGCAACTGTTTCAGCCATTTGATACTTTGGAGAGCTTCATTATGTTGTTATTGGCGTCATTTTTCTTTCCACATAGAGCTTTTTCCTTTTGCATCTTATCCTCTAGGAGCTGACGTTGCTAATGGTTCACTAGGTGCCAGACCCTCTGCTCGGCAAAGTAGTGTAGCTGCACTGATTTCAGCTGAGTGTCACCCATTTAAACAATCTAAGGATCTTGGCCCCCAATATTAACATTATTACCAGCGCGATGCCACAAATTTCTGCATTAGTGCACGAAGATGCACTCATCCTACTCTTTCAAGCCACAGTCTGTTTCTGCATTATTCTAAAAATTTAAGTGATATTAACAGGATTAGAAACCCTTGTGCCAGTTGTTTTGGGACCCCATGCACAGCCCTTCCATTTTTTCCATTGACAATTCCTTTATTCTTCCTATTACTCCAGTAGGCGTCAGGAAACTGAGTTGCAGAGCAAAACTTCACGTGATGGTGCCCACAGGCAGGCAGAAGAGGGTCCTGCTCCTCACCCTTCCACATTTCATTCACCATTTGCTGTACTGTGCTGGCGCTTGCACCAGAACAACTGAAAAGGGAAACTCCGCCATATTCACTCGTGGATTCGGTTTTGGCACATCTTGAACGAGCGTGGGTGCCCCGCACGGCCTGGTGGTGCGTGTTGCAGAGGCCTTTTGCAAAGTCTGAGCAAAGCTAGGGCTGTCCTGCACAACGCCTGGCTCCTGCAGGCTGGGGACTTCATCAGACCTGGAAGTTACCCCCAGCATGGGCTCAGAGATGGAGAAGGAAGCCAGCCCCAAGCGTGACGTGGGCTGCACACGTGACCGGAGAATCTCTTGAAATCCAGCTCGTGATTATTGAAAGGCTCCTTGGGAACAGGGAGCCGGAGCACTTACGGTTTGAAGACACTCTCCTTGCTCCAGAGGCTGTCACCTGCAGCTTCTCCACCTGGCTGGTTCATTACAGGCTTCCAAGCATGTTTACCTTCTCTTTCGCCCTTTTCTTGCACTGAATGAAGCAAGGAAGTCAATGACACTGGAAATGTTTTATCATTTTATCAAAAATCAGTGGCAGATCTGCTGGCGAGGGGCACTCCAAAGCAAATCCTTCCCTTTAACAGCAGCCTGAAAACCTCCCTGGAGAAACCTGAAGCCCGTCGGCAGCGTCTCCCGTTTCACGGCTGCCGCCGAGGGGCCAGGCCGTGCCGGGGCGCGGGGCAGCGGCGCGGCGTAACCGAGCCGCGGCCGTCGCCGGCTCGCGGGGCCGCGCTCGCTCGTGTTCTGGCTCCGATAATTGAGTCCAGATGTCGGAGTGGCTCTGCAGTTTGATGATTGTATTTCACTATTAACATATTTGTTTTATGACAGAGTAGGATTATTACAATTGTCACATTATTCTGTTTCTTTTTTTTCCCCTATTAGTAGAGATATCGACATTATTTTTAATAGGGAGAAACAAGTTCCCTATGTCCTTTTCCAGTCCTAAAAATACAACTGTATTTTCCAAAGGATCTTTTGATCGTGGATCTAAATGTTCAACTAGAATATGTTAAAATGCCCCAGATTTTAAGAAAAAAGTGAATCCTGGTACCCAGAAGAAGGTTGGGTGCTTGAACTGAATCGTAGCAGCATAATTGTTGGTATTGTCAGATCTTACAATCTACAGAATTATTTTCAAGCACACAATTCACAAAAGTATTTGTAAAATAATTTCAAAAGAAGTTCACCTGTAGAGTGTTTGGTTTGGAAAAATATAAACCGTCATGCCCATTCAGACATATTTCACCTCAGAAACCAATAATGTTTTATTTGTGCCGAAAGAAGACAGGGACTTATTTAACATTAATATGTGGTTTACAGCACAGGTGAAAGTTCCTCTCTTACTATACACTCTAACTTTGCCCAGGAGGTTTTATTCCTGAGGGGGTAAGTTGCTGCTTAAGACACCCGAAAATAAAGACAAAATATATTCATGAGGTATAAAAAAATGCCAACATACAGTATGCTTTCTGCTCAAAATTCCGCTACATTCTGAGCATTCATGATAATTAATGACACGAGATAATTAATAAAAGTATATAAATACGACACCTGGCCCAATGCCTTACTGAATGAAGGTAGCGTGCAGATGTCCAGGCCAAAGGGCTTTAGTCATTTCTGCGTTAGGCGCTTACTTCTCAGACCCTGGGGAGCGAGACAGTCAGACACCAGCAGTTGCACCAAGGTCAAGCCGTGACATTAATGATGGAAAATCCAAGCAACTGTGGTCACAGAAAAGAAAGATATGGAAAATGCCAGGGGTAGCTATAGTGAGAGAAAGATTTAGTAAAAGGGAAAGGAGGTGGCAGATAGAAGGGAGTTGGAAGGAAAGTGCATGGGAATTACGCCTTCAGTCAAAGCCTCTGGAAAGCAACAGCAAATCATGAAAATGCAGTGGGATTTGGGCTTTTAAATCCTGCAGGGACTTTTGGCAACATTAACATGAAAGTCTAGAATCCATAGAGAGGAGGGAAAAGCTTAAGGAGAGATTTTTCAAAGGCTTGATGGAGAAGTAGGTGTTTATTGAATATTTATCAAGGCTTGGGATTGAACGGAGAAGACAGCTTTCACGTTGGATGTACCGCAGCAAAGCCGGGCGCAGCCTTTTGCGGTGGATGACATCCAGTCCCAAGTAACGTTAAAAAAACGTTCAACGTTTTGGAGCTGGTTCCTAAGGAGCGCCGGAGGCTCGGAGCAGTGCCTGCGCGCAGGGCGCAGCAGAGCCGCGCCGCTCCAGCGCCGTCCCACGCGCCGCCCGCCTGCGCCGAGCCTGGCCTGCCTGCTGCGCGCCTAGCTGCAGAGCACTATCGCTCCGGAAGAAATTAAGATGTAATTGTTGGGCACTGCGTTGGTTTCTGGGATGTTTTGAGCCTTAACTGATTGAAGACTGTGAGGCAACCTGAGACAGAAGAGAACAGCCACTCGCAAATGTAAGGGAACACTGTATTATTTCCACTAGTTTATACCACAATTTTACAAAAAAAGAAAAGGAAAAAGTCTCCTTGAAGATGAGATAATGCTAGTGGAACAATCCTGTAATATCTGCTGAAAACTGTGTGCAAGACTGAATTGTGAACTTTTAAATGGGAACGTTTCTAGATGTGTGCACTGTACTAGCCTCAACTTAAATCCCCGTAATTCTATCCTTGAAGCTTTTGCTTCTCTAGACTTGAAAGGCAGAATTGTTTATTCTTTGTGCTTGGGAAAGAAGACAAGACCTTTATAGTCTCAAAACAGACTTTTTTCTTGAGGAAAATGTAATTGCATACAAACTGCAAACCCCTCTAAACAATTTTCCTTGGTTGCCTGAAGAATCTCTTATCTGAATTGTAAATCACTATAAAGTGCGCGCACACACACACACACACAAAAAAAAAAAAAAAAAAAAAGGACCAGGGCATAAATGAGTTTTATAAATGAGTTTTGGAGCTGTCTCGTCTGGGGATCTGTAAGGTAATTAAATCAAGACGACTTTCTGATCTATAGAAGGGTCAGTGTAACAGGGCAGTGCTTTGAACCATGGTCTCATTAAGACACAATTGCCTTCTTCACTTCCCAAATTGTTTATAACAGAGGCTTATTCCTAAGTAGTCAATAACTGAAGAACATAAATCACAGCACAGAAAGAGTTATTCCTGGTTTATGGGCCAGATCCTCAGCTGGTATAAATCACTGTTGCCCCAATGATGTCACCTAAGCCACACTTATTTATGCAGTCCAAAGATCTGTCTCATACTGTTCTCATTTCATTGGTTTTTATTGACTCATTCTGTAGGCACAGATTTTCATATATAAAATGAAGGTGGAGATAATTGAGGTACGTGAGAAGTAATTTTGCAAAATTTTCAAGGGAGAAGCTGAAGCGTTCTCTTCTTTCCCCCTCTCATTTTATTAAAAAATAGTTACCATGTGACTTTCTGGCAGCTTGTAATCATTTCCCTGAATGCCACCGTGGTCACCTTGCACACTCACTTTTGCAGAACGTTCCAGTGGTCTTTGCACGACTTAATGGAGCTGCTTCTAGATTGCAGTTAAATCCAGAACGCATGGCCCCAAGCTCCGCTGCTTGCCTCTGCGCACCGGCAGAGGCAGCGCCGGTGGCGGATGCCAGGCCCCTTCCTCGGCAGGAGCAAGCGCCCACACCTCGGGCATGTCTTAAGTCTGACTTTTCAGGTGTGTGTGCAACACCAGGATACAAACAGCCGAGCAGAGATAATGTGGGTATCAACCAAGCAAATGGTATTCTTGCAGCCTGTATAGCAACTCTAACAAAACATTACTGCTGATAATTAATCAAACTTACAAAAGAACCTTTTTTTTTTTTTTTTTTTTTTTTTTTTTTTTTTCCCAGGGACTGCTGTGAGGAAATCTGACAGCATGAAGTCACCTTTATACGTCCTGGTTGTATTTCATCATGCTGATGTAAGGACTGATGTCACCAGTGTCGATACAGTATTTATGAAGGTGGAGATCAATAGTAGATTTAAGATCCATTGACAGAATTATAGCTCTGACTGCATTTGCCCTTCTTTGGCTGACTGGGAGCCAGAGGGGTTTTTCCATGTCATTCAGCTAAAGGAGTTTCCACTGACTGGCTTTCTCCTCTCACTACACACACCACAGCAACAACAGTCATTATCATAAAAAAAAGAAAAAAGAAAATCCTCCATGGAAATAGTAAAAATTTATGAAACAAATCTCCAAAGAACAAAACATCAAGCTAGCAAAGAAACTGAATGTGAGAAAACAGCAAATGAATATTGTGAAAAATTGATGAGCAGAGCTGAAATGAATAAACAAGCAGGATCTTCTTAATTAGGTATGGTTATAATGTTTTTTCTCCAGTTTAAAATGCTAACACTTATATCCATCCAGAATTTTGGCATTCGGACAACAGTGGGTTCAGGCATTTGAGCTCTCTGCTGTTCTCTTTGTGACATACGAAAATTATGCACACTTTTTCCCATGAAAAACTATCAGTATTTTATTCCAAGCAGTTTAACCAATCAAAGCTTTCACTGTAGCGAGGGGGAAATACTCATCGGCTATCCCACGCCGTCTCCTGCTACTGCTCCGAGTGCATGGACTTTCAAATTCATTGCCAGAGACTTGCTGGAGCGCTACTTTCTGCCCAGAAAGTACTGAAACGAGGGAGGGAAAAGCTCTGAGGAGAAGCGCTTGGAGGAGGCAGGCAGGTCTGCGGGAAAGGAGCGCGGGGAGCGAGCAAGCGTGGCGACCCGGCGCTCGCCGGAGCCGCCGAGCCCCTCCAGGCTGCGGCGGCTGCTCTGCTATGTCTGCGCGACGCGGAGCACAACGGGGCTTCTTTCCTGACGGGGGCCTATCGGAACAGCCATATATACGTGTGTAAGAACAAATAATAATATTTTGTATTAAAATGCCTTTATCTGGCAGGATATGCATGTGCCCACGCAGAAAACAACAGAAGAGATACGATCTGCAGGAACAGAGTGCTGGGGAACGAGGCAAACACTCCAACGGAGCGTTGCTGCGCGGTCTTGCTCGAGTCACTTCCTTTCCCTATGCCCTGTTTCTCCTCCAGTCCTCTGTCCATCTTCCTTACTTAACTCTTAAACTGGTCAAGACAGACTTTATTCCCCTGTGTTTGAGAAGGCACCTACAGCTTAAGCTCCCTTGAGGCTTCTGGGTGCTGCCATACAATAAAACCTTTAGCACCTTAATTACTGATTTGTTTCCAGAAGTAGACTGAAGACTTTAAGTTTTCCTGCTGAATGTTTATACTTACCTACCTACCTAGGCTTCACGCTCACTGTCTCAAAATCCATCACCCTCGCTGATTTATCAGCCTCCTATTAACTTTCTCTGACTCTCTCAAGCAATTTGGGAGACTCAAACCTTCACAGGTGGCAGCACTTCTTCCTGAACCCGTGATGACAGTGATAACTTCCTCTTAGCCTGAAGATCTTTCTTATGCTCCTAATCGTTCTGAAACCATCATTTCTTATCCAAAGCTGCTTAAGCAGTTGGAGAGTAACGTTCATTTCCAGGCAATATGTCCACAAACTTGCGTAAGGACCGTTTTGCAAACTGAGCTGGCTATAATCTGGAGTAAAATTAAACCTTAATCTCTGTGTCCTGAAGGAAAGATTTGCTACTGCCCAACAAACATGTATCTTAATAAATACATTAATTCCTGTGAAGCACAAATCCATTCATATCCAGTGGCTTAAAAGGATGTGCCCATGCACGTGGGAACTTTGGATTTTCCTTCATCTGAATCAGTTTGTTGCTGTTAAGACAGGCTTACATTTACGCACCAGGAACGCTTAAAGAAGATGCGTCATTATCGGTACCTAAATCACACGAGCACCTCCGGACGGTGACGGGGCTCCTGGTGCCAGCGCCGTGGTGCAAGAGCGAGCTCCTGCCCGAGCTGCAGGCAAAGGGCCGCTCCTTATCCCCCTCCCTAGAAAAGGATCTAAGTTGCAGATGCCTTAAAGGCTCTTTTCCTTGTTCGCCACTGGACTGTAGCAGGGGTTAGAAATCAACATAGGTCTCCTGAATCACTACCCTCTGCACTAACCACAAGATTTTTCGTCCTCTCCAGTTCTCAACTGCTTGTAATTACAATTACAAATACTCTGGAAGCCAAAACAAACAAGCTAGATATTTCCAGGGAACTTTCAGTTTGTTATTAATCCTTCAAAGCCAGTTTTGTCCACAAGGAAACACAGAACGTTATCGTGTTGCTAAGCCCCCCTCTCTGCTTTGCATGTCTGTGGCATCATTTCTCTGATGAGCGAATTTGCGTACAAGCTGATATCTCTCCCTTTGGACCGGATATTCTCTCTCTCACATGATGGGGAAAACAAATTCCCTGCTGAATCATAACGCAGTCTATACAACTAATATGATCTAGATTTATTTCAAGAGACAAGCATTTTGGTCACTCAAAACCTACCTCAGAACTGACTGGAAGTAATTTTGTGTGCATTTTTTCCCCCACCATATTAGAGAGTGCTACCTCATGAGCACAGCATCTGGGAATGACAGCAAAACTCTTCAAAGATATTGATTTTTTTTCTTCAGATTTTCTATTGCTTATCTCTAATTTTAAAAAGAATCTGTCATAAAGTAGGCATTTAATGGATTTCTCTAAATTACATTAAACTTATATGGATGTGAAAATTCAAGCACCTACGCATCCTACAATGACTCACTGGAATGTGCTTATCACAGATGAATCTATTAAAGAAAGTCATCCTTGTCGGTACTCAGACCTTGCGGTTTTCCTTGGAGCCTCTTCATGCATGACCTCATAAAGCTTCCCGAGAGTTGGGTGAAGACGAGGTGCAGTGTCTCCCTAATTAGCACACTATCTCATCTTGCATCATATTTTACGACCAGCAGACATTATCTAGGCAACCTAATTGAAGCAATACTGATGGGAATGTTTCAATTCTGTTATTGACTTTTCTTCTCAAGCTTTGCGATTAATTCCTGATGCTGCAGGCGGGTTGCAGTGGCAGGGACAGACTAGCTGTGCTCCATTGCAAACCTAAGTCAAAGCCCAAGCTGCCTTGTAAGACTCTTGGAGGCCCACCTTGCCACGTTTGGCAGCTCTGCCACTGCTCCTGCTGTTCCTGATGCTAGGGGGGCAATGTAACATGGTGAGAACATTCCCAATAAGGACTAAAGATTAAAGAAGTTACAGTCCGCAGTGGTGTGACTTATCAGCAGAGATCCATTTCCCCTCTCCTCTCCTGTCTTCAAGCCTCACAGGTTTCTAGGAATAAAGCATCTCATTTCATTCTCTGAATCTGAACACTAGAATGTGAAGAACAGTTCCAGACTTCCAGAGCAATCACCGAATAAGTCATTAATGAGACTTCAACTTCTAAAGAAGACCTTGTTTAATTGTTCAGGTCAACAGTGTAGGTAAAAGCGGTGAATTTTCTGAAATACTTGGCTTTGAATCCAGCCCATTGAAACTAATGGGATTTTGACATAGAAGTCCTTTTGAAAATCCCACTGGGTGCCTAACTGCTTTGCTAGGCTCTTCAACTGAAAATATGGGCCCCAAGATTTGATGCTGGTCTATTCAACAGGCATTAGAGTGATCCCCTAACTGAACTGAGTATTATGAAAATAACTGCAGATCGCATTATGTGGCAGGAGGTTCACATAATATATCCATATATTTGGATTAGAGCCAAATAAACTTTCTAAGACAAAGTTTCAAAACAGGCTGATGCCCAGATCTGTATGGCCATTTAAAACTCAACTTACTGTACGTGTTTTAAATCAGAAATTATGACCTAGTGAAATGTGGAGGTGACTCAGATGCTGAAGTGTATAAACACTGCTGGTCTGCCTCAGCACACACACGTTCAGCAGAGTACGCGCCGTCCAGCCAAGCCTTCTTGGGTAGTAGGTAGAATTGGACCTGAGCCAAAGCTTTAAGACACATAGATCAAGACTTCGAACTCTCTACAAAGTTCAAGGTAAGTTGGCAAGTAATGTTTTAATTCTGGCCTATTTCTATTTTTAACTGTTTCTCCAGTTAGGTTGGGTATAGTTGCTATAAAGTGAAAATTTGACTGGCTCAAATTCAATTTTAAAAAAATGAAACTAACCAGATTTTTTATCTGACTACAGGCTGGTCCAACCCACATGAAGAAAAGGCTAGAGCTCAGATCAAACATTTCTTGGCCAACATGGCACTGCTATTAGGGGAGATTTCCAGCAACCTCTGTCACAAGTTGCAAGCTATTTATCAGAAACAAATGGAGTTTGAAATTTCATGACATTTAATTTTTAAGACAGTAATTGCCTATTTCCTTACCCAAATCAGAAACAGAAAATGTTTTCAAAAGCCCTGTCTCCAACAACCTCTATTGTGATGCATTTTCTTTTCTTTGCAGCTCAGGCATTGATACTCTTTACTGCAGAAGCAAAATGCAATCTCATACCTCGTGGTCACAGTTAAAGTACAGCCACGGACAGTGATGTTAGGGGAGTGCTGGCTCTCTGTCACGCACAGGCTCTGCTGGCCTGGAGAATGAGGTGAGCATGTTTTCCAAAGAATGACTAAGGCAGCTGCGAGATATAGGTTTTACTTTATCGGTCTCTCAAGGAGAAAACAACTTTGCTTGCCATTTAAGTCTGCTTGGAAGCTGCTCTAACTGTCCTTAAAAATTAAAGGATGGAAATGGAATTTCTGTAAAGTTTGTTCCAGTTCACTGGTTAGAAGCTGAAGAACCAAAGGGGAAGAATAGCTGTTCCAAATATATAGCCATATTCTGGGCAGAACCTTGCAAAAAAGCAACATGCAAAACCTTGCAGATCACTGGCAGGTTTGAGTTGTCTCTTGGTCCACCACATTAAGAGAGAGCAAGACTGCGAGAACAAATACAATCTGCAGGAGGTGCTCCTGGGGGGGAAAAGGAAATGTATTATGCAATTTATCTTGCTAGTCTTACTCCCCACCTCCTTGCTTGTCTTGGTGGTATGCCCAACAAAGCTATTGTCCACTGTAAATGCAGTGCAGTATGTCAAAAAGTAGCAACGAGGATTTATGCAGGCAGATTGCCATATATTGGCCACTGCTAATGACCACAGCTGTTTGGGAGAATCAGGATGCATGCGGCTGTGTCTGTCTGCTTATGGCTCTTTTCAAAAATTTTGAAGGTGACTGCAAAATGTCTGAACAGCTCTCAGCTCACCCATCACTACTCATTGCCTCCATTTGTGATTCAGGTACATATTACAGGTAAAATTTTAACCAGAACAATTATCTTTTGCTGAATTAGCAGTAGGGAATAAAGCTTAATTCAAGGTGAGACTCAGTCCAACACTTGCTGTAACTGGGATCACAGTCATTTGATAGGCCCAGTTTGACTGAACTGCCTTTAAGTATCACAGCCTGTTGCTAAAAACGGCTAGTAAAAATTGCACGCCGGGAAGTCATGTCCTGTAGCTTGTGTCCTCTCTTTTGGAGCTGTACTGCCTGTGGCTTCTGTTTCTCCTTTTCATTCATCGGTCCAGCTCAGACTTGGACATCCCACTGCCCCTGCCCCAGCCCTGTCTACCTTACACTCCTCCTTGCCACACACCCCTGCTGCAGACATCTGTAAAATGTTTCAGCAATTCTCAGAAATCATCATTATACCGAACTATGAAGAATTCTGCAGTTCCACATGAAATTGTACTTGGAATGCAAACTAGAGCTATTGGGCAAGACAAATTAATTATCAGTATTCTTGCAAGTACTTTACTGAGCTCTCTGTGCTCCAGGGATCTCATTGTACCTTCTAAGGTTTCAGAAGGACACAAAATTATACTGCCCCAAGCCTGCATTGTATAACCTTCAAGTCTCTGCAGCATACATGTGGGTAAACACTGGAAGGCATAATTAATTGGCATAATGGCAGGCCCTGCAGATGTGACTGATAAAAGTGGACTCAGGAATACATTGTATGTCTTCCTCTGAATGTGATCAGACTTGCTCTCCAAAGCAGGTCTAGGAGGACTCAGTTTCAGAGATAAGGGCTTCCACTTCTGAAAATATCCCATCCTCAACACAACTGAGTTTCACTATATAGAGAATTCAGTAGTATTTTTCATGGGCGGTGGCTCAAATCAGAGATAGTTTTAAGAAGACAAGGTGAAAATTAAGATAATGCACTAGATGTGACTGACTGGGTTATCCTACATCTGGGCCATCCTTATCCTGCATCTCTCATCTTTGAGCCCAAGATTTTTCTTTAATGTTACTGTAGTTTTCCCCCTTTACGTATTTCGTGACCCTTCCAAAATTGGAAAACTGTAATCATGGCTCAATTTACATCAAAGAAAATTAACATGGAGATCTAGCACCTTTGCCAAAGACACTGTGTACACATGCTCATATAGGGTGCTTATAGTTTTGGCATCTCTCCTTACTTCTCAAGCTGGAGTCCCCACCAGTGTAACACAGGTGTTAGATTTTTTGTTAAATTAGCATTTGATATTGTAAAATAAACTGTGCAGAAATCTCACCCAGATTAAGATGTAGAGGTGCTTCTCAGTAGCGATCAGTGTTGGGAGTCTGTATCGTCTCACTGAACGTATGGAGGCCTGATGTAGGGGGAAAGATGCATATTGAGTGGCCTGCTACCAACATATCTGAAATTCTGGTCTAAAATGTGAGCCTAGGCTTACTGCAGCTGAATTACAATCAACTCCTAAAATCACTGCAAAGGCTTTTAGATGGAGCAAAACATTCAGTGGCTGTGAGAGTTACATTACACCTTGTGACTGAGAAAACGTCCGGTAGCAGTCAGTTAGTCACGCGGTCTATAACATAATTATAGATTCACAATTCCAGAGTATGTTTTGGATTTGCTCCACAGACACTGGGTAATTGCTACCCAGAGATCCAAGGCTTTTTAAGGATTTATAGGGCTGGCATGTGGTACAGCCCGTGGAAAAACAGCAGATCAGACATGATATAACAGGTATGGGACTGTATATTAATTTCCACAGAAACCCTTGTGGGTAAACTGCTGCAAGACCAAACTGAGCATCAACTAGCAATTGTGCCATGATAAGCGAGCACTTGCTGATCAGTGTTCATGCTTGGGCTAAAGGTTTCTTTGCAGGGTCAGTGAGGATGAGATCATTAGTGTTCTTTGGGGAACGCCTAATCGTACCCACAGGAGTTCTGTGGGAAGAATAAATGATCACTTATTAAGTAAAAGTGCTAAAAGATTCTACCAATTGCCTGCTGACAAATCAGTGGAACATCTGAGTATTTGTCTCTGGTGCAACTCTATCAAGACCAGCAAAACCACAGCAGAGTTGGACTTGTTTCGTCCCAATGCCTTTTGAGGCATTCAGTATTTTCTAAATTCTTCCCTCTCCCATTTTTCATGTTTGCTATGAGTTTCTCAGCAGGCAGTGGAGACAAGGTACATGCTGAGCGATCATCCTGTCCAGTTTTCCACATCTGACACTTAAAATATATATGTATACACACATACACGTAGAGAGGAAAGAATGGTTTGCAGTGAGTGATAACAGCTCTGCCTGTTGCTACCACAGGACATCTTTGACGTGAGGATGGTGCTGTTAACAAACATGTGCTAATTGCTGTTTAATGATAAGCTGGGAAACTAGGCAACTTTGGTGGCAACAGCCCTTTTGAGGCAAAGGGACTGGACAGGAGCACGCTGAAAATCAGTGGCAGAGCAGGAACTGAGTCCAGGCAAGGCCTAAGTGAGTCTTTTGTGCTGCAGTCTGCCTTGCTCTGGGGACTGCTGGTCTGCCGTGGCATACCTGGGCCGAGTTTCAAGCTGACCTCGCCTGCTTTATGGGCTGGATAGAGACCTACAAAACCTGCGGCAATTCTGCACGGGGGTTCTCTGTGAAACTCAGCGAAACTGTGGAGCTCCAGCTGAGCTTTGTCCTGATTTTTCTGAAACTTGGATAAATGTAAACCAAAAGCCCCAAATACTGCCAAATTACGGGGAATGTGCCAAAATGGAGAGTATTTTTAAATATCTTTCCTTGTTTTGTGGCTTATGGGATGGGCATAGGGACACTATGCAATAAACAAAGGAATACAGAGACAGTGTTTTGTGAACTCTGTACATGACCTTTTCCACGAGGTGAAGTTATTGTATAAGACTTTCCTGTCTTAATGGGAAGGGAACTAGCAGGACAACACAATAAACGATCTCCCAGCAAATACTGAAGTCCCAGTTACAAGAGCAAGGCCTAATTTCAAGGTCACAGCCAATCTGAAAGAGCTGTTGTGCCAAAGCTGGGTGTAAGGAATCAATGGGCCCTTCAGTTAGATGATCCCCTTGAATCAGAGGAGCAGTCAAGGACTGTCTAGAAAGGGCAGTCTCCAGAAAAGTCTAAAAAAAATCAAATGTGTCACTCTAACATCAAGGGGATAAGCAAACTCTAGGTACAGAGATACAGAGTGATTTATTGCCTTTAAATCTGTTTTCTCTTAGAAGTCTTTCTTCTAAATAAAATCTTGCTTCTAAATAAATAACACTTGGCTCAGATAGGGCCCTTTCTTTACTGTGCACCAGTGTCATTGCTCCCAGAAATAAGAGAACCACAAGCAGGGAAAAATGTCAGAGCTGCTGAGGTAATCAAGACAGACTGCACACCACAGCTGCCACGGGCCTGGCCTGAGAACAGGCAAATGGTGATTTCTCCTCCAAACTCAGGAAGCAAACCTCACATGAAATGCACCTGAGGAGCCCAGGTGGCTTGGTATCCCAGTTCCTGCCCATCACCACCAACAGGAACATGCCATGGTCCACCCTGTTCGATGCTTGGGTGGGGAGGGAGAGGAAGCAGGGAAGTCAATTAGTTCTTCCCCATGAGAGGAAGAGCAAGAAAAGCAATGTTTGTCAATAGGAAACATGAAAAAAACCAACCCTCAAACCCAACAATCCTAATTCCACCCATCAGATAAGCTAATGGAGCATTAACACTTCTCCGTTTCACCCTTCCTGCCCTGCCCTGCAATTTGCAAATGGAACAGACGCCTCTGCATCCTTTCATTCTTGCTAAGCTGCCCGTCCTCTCCCACATTTATCTGCTGAAATCACAGCGAAGTGCACATATCAGTTCCTGTTATTAAATCAACAAAACCAGTGATGTTGACAAATGACAGCAGCATGCTCCACCCCAGCCTGCTAATGGCATGATGGTGATCTGTCCTCCTAACACACAGGGCTTGGGAAGTTTCAAAAGGAATAGTGATGGGGCAAAGGGGCTGGCTACCAGCTTCCCCCATTCCCCGTCTCAGTTTATAGATTTATGAAAGTTTAAGATGGGAGGGGAAGTCTCACTTAGCATCTATCTAGCCTCATTCCCCTATTTCTCAACCCTTTAAATTCCAAGTTTTTAGCCTGGTTTATCTTCTAGAAGGCATCCAGCCTTCCCGTGAAGGCATAGAAAGATCCACTGATGCCTGCAGTAATTTCTTTCTCAGGATTCCATCACTCTCCCTCTTAAACATAATTTCTTACTATAATTTTTCTTTAGCTCCTTACAGCTGCCAATTCTTGCTACAGTCATCAAAAGTCAGCACAGCAATCCACTCTAAGCTTCTCTCGTCCCTTCTGTTCCCTTACACTCCAAGATCTATGTATTATTCTGCATTTTACTAGTTCTGTGACTTTTTAATGCAGAATGCATTGGGAAAATGTTCTAGCAGTGATTATGCCTTAGTGCCTTTAGACTGCTATAACAATTTGTGAAATTCCCTTCATGTTTGAAGGCTATCAAAATATGATGGGAACAAGTCCAGCAGGTAGTCCTGATGGATGCTGTGTGAGTCCCTAGCTCAGGGCATGAAGTTCCCTTATTTTAAAGGGCTCCATCTTCCCCTTTAGAAATGCAATGGATGTAAAGTGAAGGACCCAACTGTGGTTGAAGGAGAAGTGTTTGAAAGATGGAGAGCTTTGTTCATATCCTTACTGCTCCAGACATATACCAGAGTGAAATGGAGTAGGGTAGAGGGCCAAAATTAATATTATTTTTGGAAAGAAATTGATCCCGGAAATTAAGTACATAAGAGAGGAAGAGAAACAAAGGATTGTTAGTTAAGGTCACTTTGAGGTCTGGCATGCATGACCCAAAAGAGCCCCAAAGCTTTGGATTCAATCACCTTAAACAATGCAGGAATTGACTGTGATTATACAGTTACAAGAGCGCACTGGGTAATTTAGCAGTTGGAAATTGAATAAAAAAGGCTAGGATATCCACAAACAAGATGTACTCTGCCATATTATGAAGGGTTTGACAGTAGTCTTAAGCACTTTTAGGTGAGACCGCCACTAACATCAACCTGCCAAGAATATGACTGTCCTTGGGAATATGGGAATATTGCAAGCTGCTGAGACTCTGTGGCTGGGCACGTAACTTGACTTTCTCACCACTTCCTTCCTTTGCAGTAAACGGAACAGTAAAAAAAATAAAATAAAATAAAACAAAATGTGGGTATCTGGCTAGGCCAAATCCACATCCAGTTTCCCAAAGCCCTTTATTAGAAAGTGCCTGAGCGCTTAAGCACGTAGTGCTCAGGCAGAGGCCCAGGCTACCAGGGAATCAAGGAGAGTTCACATGTCTCCATCCATTAGGACACTAGAAATTTAATTAATGTTGGGACAATGGGGCCTGTGGCTTTATTCAGCTATGCCCATTTTCACCTGAGGAAAAACTGGCTTTACTGAGTTAAATAAATCTGGCTCTGTTTTTTTGTTGCTTTATAGTGATGTATAGTGTGTGCTTTGTAGTATTTTATAAAATAGTACTTATCAGGAAGACTCTGGCGTAAGGTGGAAGTTTTCCTTATCTGAATTGAACTAGCAAAAATCTGGGAAGTATAAACATTGCTCTGTCTTCCCCTCTGCTTTGGGGATGTTATAGAAAACCCTGGCTACACAATGAGGAAAATCAGTTTGCTAAAACATCCACTCAAGCAGCAAACAAAACATACTCACATTAGTATGTGCTCAGTCAATCCTTGGAACAACCAAACAAATGAATGTTACAGCAACCTCTAACGACAGACTCCTATAAAGTCTGCTTTCTTCTCCATACTTTACAAGCAGCTCTGTAGAAATCCTTTACTGCCCTTTCTCTCCCTTTTATAAGTCCCCAAGGCTAATTAGCACCTAGAAACATCTTGAAAAAATGAAACTTCAATTAGGTCTCATTGCTTTGACATACCGCTAAAGGATCAGGGAAACAAGTCCTTCTCAGTATCTTATATCCTGCAGATACAGAGCACCTGTAAGATGAGAAGAATAAAGTCAGGTTTAATTAGCCTTGTAGAATTTACAGACACATTTAACAAGCATAAACCCTGCCTTTCTGGGGTCTGATATCACACTCCACTAGGCATTAGCTGTCATTTGCTTTTTCACTCTTTTTGTTTGCTGAAACCTATTTGAATTTGGAGGGATATGGGAAATAAAGTGCTTTGCTACCTACAAAATAAGTAGGAATTAAAATGCATAATGAAGATTGGAAGAAAGGGGAAATAAATGAAAGAGCAACAAAGCCAAACAGAAATAAGAAAGACAGAATTATTTCAATATTGTTATTACCATAAATATGACTTCCCTTTAAGAATAATCTGCAATACTCTTCCAGAGAGAGATAAGCGAGTCGTAATTTCTGTTTTACCTTCATGTAGCTTTCACATGTTCAATTTATTTATTTATTAACACGTCCGTTCATCCCAGCAGGGAGCCCAGGGGCCGATGCCACTTCACAGGAAGGCAGGCGCCAAACGAGCCAAACGAGCCTTGGGTGAGGCGGCCGCCGTGGCCTGCAGGACGGAGGCCAGCACGGCACAGCTCTAGGTCCTGCACTAAGGCTCTAGGTCTTTCCAGGTGTTTTATTACGGAATTTATGTGGACAAATTTGAGGCTGTAGACTCTAGTCCAAGGAGCGACTTCCTAAAACTAGGAGTTGGAATGATGATTATCACAACATATATGCACTTTCCAAGTAGCGAATTGGAGCCTTTACACATAAGCTGAAACCCTCTGCAATAGAAATTAAGCAACCCTGTTTTAATTAGTTCCCTGTGTAAGTTTAGAAGAAGAAAAAAACAGGCTGTTGCAATACACTATTTAGTGTCAGGGCAACGCTATTTTAAAAGACCTCGTATTTCAGAGTGGAGAGAATTACCTCTAACCTGAAAGATAAAACATTTAGCACAGTGAAGAATGTTCCAAATTCCCTGGAAGAAGCGTGCCATGTCTTTTTATCTCCTCTGGCACTAACTCCTTAAGCATTTTATTATTCCTGACAATCTTGAGCACCTAAAAGTGCAACACTACTAGATGTGGAACAAGCAAAGGCTTAAAAAGAGAGAATGTGTTTTTTTTTTCCTTCCCCCCAAACTCCTTTTTGTCATTAGGAAAGAGCTGCCAAAGAGCTGACTTTTATTTACTTCCTACATTTAAGTAGAAAGACATACTGCAATACAAAACATCTGATACAATTGACATTTGATACTGCTCATCTGTAACGAAGATCTCCTGTGACTACTTTCCTAATTTCTGTTAACACAACTTCCTAATGTTAATTACTTTCACACTTTGCTTACCAGTTTTTTATAGCATGTGTGCAAACAAACCGCTAATAGCAACGCCAGTCATAAACCCACCATCACCTACACCATCAAAATTCTTAGCACAGTACCTTCTAACCTAAGATCACTTTGCAAACCTTAACTAACAAGCTGAGCTGATTTGCACATTTTACAAAACTTAATTAGACCTCAGTATGGATGAAGATCCTGAAGATTTTTGTTCTGGCTAATAATAGCTGTACTTTATCTTGCTTTGCCTTTCAACTAAATATGCCATAATTGTGTGTTTACATTTACTGGCATGTGCAAAACATTTTAAATAGATGGGCAAAGCAGCTAATTAGTATTGTACATTCTGTACTAGCATGGTACACCAGGAAATTGTTCAGTGGGGGCAGGTTATCAGGCACACAGCTGACATTATTAATTAGTTGAAAAATAGGAGTCATGTGGGAGGGGCCCACATTAGCACTCTGAAACTTCCATCCAATAGTGTGAGTTTTCTTATATGCTCTTTATAATGAAATCATGTGCAGAGTTTTCTTGATTAACAATTTGGGGAAATGTGAGAATGTGCTGTAGGTTGTACTTCTGCATAAGAGCTGATTTAGTACTTGCTCAGTTTCCTTTCCTACTCAGCATTATCAAGGAAGAACAGCTCTTCTGCAAATTCTTCAGTAAGAAGGTATGTAGTCTTGTTTTTTTTTGCTTGATCCTTTTTTCTTCTGTGGAAGACAGAATTTGTGTGATCAACTACTGTTTAGCAAAAAATCAAAAAACAACTTTTCAGCTTTGAAAGTGAGTGGATTTCTTGTTTAAGCATATTAGTCTGACTTCTGTGTAAAATACAAAGAACATACATGGGCTTCAGTGTGTTGCTTATAAAATACTAGTTAGAAGCAGCTTAAGATTCAAGGGTTTCTCCCTAGAGACTACAGAGGATTGTTCAGCAGGGGGTTATAAGGAGCTGTATTTCTTTGTAATGTGGATGAAGGCAGCATAGTTTAAAACCACTTGCCATACTTTGATATGTTCCGCTGGAAAGAGACAAATCAGAACGACTGAAGCTTACGCCCCTCAAGAGGTAGGTACAGCTATGAAGGGAAGCGCAATACTGAAATATGCTGTTGTTTTCCTATTAGCACCGACAGCCTTCGATGTACCGTGCGATGGCACGTGGTGCCTGGTAAAAGCCGTAGGTTGTATAGTGTGTGCACATTCAAGTCTAGGAAGCGCAAGACCATTGCAAGGAGTGGTAGCGCGTACGTTGGCCGTGTTGAGTGTGTCCGTGTTGCTGCTCTCAGCGGGTTGTTGGGTCTGGTCTGAACTGAAGGCAGTGGCCATAACACAACGTTGGCCATCACTGCTGTGTTTAGGCATCATGCGAATTCATGAGGTTGTCCTAGGAATATCAGTGCAGTTGACCCCAGGGTGGCCCTGATGAGACCATGTAGCGGCAGTACTAATGATGTAGTCTGCCTTGTGGGCTGCTTTTATCCAGCTGTGCACACTCAACTGTACCCTCATCTGCAGTACTGGTAGTTGCTTTTTCTCTTTCTTTTTTCTTTCTTTTTTTTTTTTCTTTCCTGCTATGTCTTCTCATTATCCTGCTAGTTTTCCTTTAGTCAGCCACTGAGCCTCCACCAATTTCAGTAGTCATCTGTCAGCCAGTGGCTCTATCATGAACACGGCTTAGGAAGGTAAATGTGAGGAGCAGCTAGTTCTGCATTGGAGATCCTGGATCATTAATGCACTCTCTCTTCCTTGGTCCAGTGGTTTGAGACCACCTGACTACCATGTTGTTTCTACTGAGCTGGCAAGCATAACTTCTGGTGTTAGTTTGTTAATTATGCACAACTGTGCGTGACTATTGCTTTATTGCCATAATAGGACTTGACATGGAGTGTGGAGAAATTAGACAAATTTTACAAAACAGCTGGAGTTGTGTTGCTACTTCAAAGCTGGATTGATGTTGTTTTATCTCCTATGTACATGTTTTCTGAGAGGTGAACCCAAGCTTAACCAATCTACTAGAAATTAAGAAGTGCTTGTTCTCATGAACTTGTGAGAAATTACTGATATTTTTAGAGGGATAAAATCAGCCTAATATATATATATACACACACACACACATATATATATATTTGATTTATCTCCCCAATGCACAGAGTAGTCTGGATAATGGACTCTCTACTTCAGTGGGACAGAAAAATATAGTCTCCTGTCTGCAAAGCATTATAGTTTTTGGTTTAGATCATAGAGTCAGTAAGGTTGGAAGAGACCTCTGGAGATCATCTAGTCCAACCCCTCTGCTCAAGCAGGGTCACCTAGAGAATGTTAGACAGGGTTGCATCCAGGCGGGCCTTGAGTATCTCCAGAGAAGGAGACACTACAACCTCTCTGGGCAACCTGGTCCAGTGCTCAGTCACTCTCACAGTGAAGAAATTCCCCCTCACGTTCAGGTGGAGCTTCCTGTGCTTCAATTTCTGCCCATTGCCTCTTGTCCTGTCACATGAGACAACTGAGAAGAGTTTGGCCCTGTCCCCTCAACATTCTCCCTTCAGACACTTACGCACATTGATCAGATCCCCCCTCAGTCTCCTCTTCCCCAGGCTGAAGAGGCCCAGCTCTCACAGCTGTTCCCCATAGGGCAGGTGCTCCAGCCCTCTGATCATCTTCATAGCCCCACCCTGGACTCTCTCCAGTAGCTCCATGTCTCTCTTGTACTGGGGAGTCCAGAACTGGGCACAGTACTTGAGATGAGGCCTCACCAGGGCTGAGCAGAGGGGCAGGATCACCTCCCTTGACCTGTTGGCAACAGTCTTCCTAGATACTTCTAAAGTTTTTTCTTATGGATAAGATTCTGATTGGTGATACAAATGGCACTAGGCAGAGACCTGTGAGATTTGGGAAATCTCTGTCTTCCAGGCATCATCAGAAAAGTTCTTACCAAACAAGTACCATTAATAGGCAGGAAAATAAACATACTTCTGGGCTGGAATTTCTCCATCTCTGCATCAACATAGTATGTTTGCAGTGGTTACAATTTCAGTGCTACAATTTCAGTGCTACTAAACTTTAAATATATTGTGTGTATTTATAGAAGAAGCAATTGCCTTACAAATATCTTCGTTTGTATATGATGATCAATGCTCAGCTAGTAAAAAAAAAAATAGATTCAAAACAAGTGAAATCAATGCATCATGTTTTATAATGGTCTGTACCATCACAATCACTCTAATCGGGTCTTTTCCTGTCTTAATTGATCATGCAAAGCATATTCACTTCAAAGCAAATTCGATTAACATTTTTTGCTTTGTGTGTCACACTTCAATTAAGTAGAAAGAACATTAATCGTATAAAACAGGAGTGTATTTAATATGAGATAATGGGTTTGGTTTTGGGACTTTGCTGCTCTGGTTATGATTCAAGCCCACAATGGTCTATAACTTGTTTATGCCTTTTGAAATAGAAGGGGTGGGATTCATCCATGGTATATTTATCAATTGGAGAAATGGCTAGAATGGCACTTGAAGAGAGTCTGAAGTGTTATTTCTTCTGCAAACTACTGAATTTTTGCCTGCAACTGAAAACTTTAGCAACAGGGTAAACATGACAAGAACTGAATCTCTGAGAGGGATCTAAAATCTTCACAATGCAGACCATGAAATGCTCTATGCCTAGAAAAAAGTCACATTTTGAAGATGCAGAAGGACTTGTTTGGAAAAATGCAGCTCTTTCATGCATAGGTACCACACTCCTATGCAACTATGTATTTTGGAAAATCCTAATTGCCACTGGCTTTGAAAATCTGCCCCAGGAGATGTGAACTAGCAGCTTTTTCCTTGCAAAGGAAAGAGAATGATGCTCTGGTGGTTTTGGCACTACAGGAGAAGTTGAAAGCTCTGTGTTTTCCTTTTGACTTTGCCATTGTTTTTGACAAATCACTTACACTTGTGAGCTTTAATTTCCCATCTTTAACTAAGGAATGACCCACTTCCCTTGCTTACAGACAACTTGGTGAAAATAAGAGGAGCTATATTAATAAATGTAAGCTCTTCCAACCAAAAGAGCATCTTTTCATTAGATGGCCATATAAAGGCTGGTGGGGCTGACTCTCTAGCAGTAATGAAGGAATGCTACAACAGAGAAAATGCGTATGTGCTCTGGGCAATGCCTTCTTGAATAAGAAAGTTTAATAGTTAGTCCTTCCACACTGATGAATGACACAGGTATGAAAAGATTAATTTAGATGCCTTTCCAAACTATCCAGAGCTAGCCTCCCAGACAGTCAAAATTTTACAGGAAATCTCATGGGAGCTGCAATACTGACTACTTCTGCCAGTTAAGCACTTCCAGCTTTAGCTAAGAATTGGAACATTAGAATGTAATAGGAGGAAAATTAATGAGAATTGTTAGGAACTTCAAAGAAGTTTGGCCCTGTAAATAGGGAATCATCCAAGATTGGCAAGGTGTGTGTGTGTAATTTCTTTCTCTTGTCAAAGAAGTTTCTTGATTACAAAACAAACAGAAGCAGAAAACAGGAAGAAAAAACCTTTATCTTGCCTTATGGTCAGGAGCAGTGTGTGTGTGTGGGGGGGAAGCTCCTTCCTCAAGTTCCAGCTGAAAGCTTTTATTTGAGATGATTTAAATCCTAGAAATATCAAAAGATCAGAATAGAAAACAATAGTAGTTATGTGTCACCTTTTCAAAAGAGACAAAAAGACGAAAAAGACAAACATAAAACAAATGCTGTAGTAAATCATTATATGTACTAATAAATCAGTGTGGTACTGATAAAACTTCTTTGGCTGCTTTGAGTCACATTGCAAAAAGGTTTTTAAACTGGTGGTTACATCCAGTCTGTGATATGTAGTTGTGTAACTAATCAGGTGGGCCAAAAAAGTATCAATAAATAAATCTTTAAGGAACATAAAATGGGATTTGGCTCAGAGGACAAAGGGACCTGTGCAAGAAATTTCCACATTAAAAAAACATTACTCTTTCTGAATCCTGGGGTGAAGAAACAGTTTGAAATGAAACAGACAATTCCATAATTTTAGGGGAAAAATATTTATTATAAAAGAGACAAGTTCACCAAAACATCCAGTCCAAGTTTAATTTAGAAAAAAATTTCTCAGTCTCCTGCTCAACTTTGCTAGCGGTCTTAAGTTGGAGTGTGGTGGATTCAAGGACTTGGGAAAGATCTGCGTAAGTGTTGTGATTACAGATTTTGTGATCCAAAGCTATTTTTGTTTTTATTTCAACTCTATAGAGATCCAAGAGGCTAATTTTGAGCGTGAGCCCTCTTTTCTCAGAGCTGTGCACTACACGGCAAGACATCATTCCCTTCAAATTATTTGCAACTGCAAAGACACTAAGCAATATTTTCCGAATAGAAAGGACCAACAGAAACATACCTGAATGGGTGCCTGGGCACTCTATTTTGGAAAGACTGGACCAACTTGGTCTGCAATAATGCAACAGGTCTGTGCTGGGGATCTGGTTTGAATTTGGCTCCTCTCAGGGCCAAGGCCACCCTTCAGCCCTGAGGTCCCCTATTCCAGGTGCCCTTGCAACAGATATGCTAGTCTGAAGTAGCTCTACCTCTTTCTGGTTGGAATTGAAAATATCACAGGTGAACCTCTGGCCCTATCTGAAATTCACGAGTTTTGTCCCTGATTTTAATGGGACTGATTTCTTTTCTATAGCACTGCATTTCCTTTGATCTATTCATTTTTTTTTAATACATCAAAAGCTGATACTTTATCTGATCTGACTTCTCATTTTCTAAAACATGAAGTTTGGCTCAAAATGAGCCAGTGTATCCTATAGATGGTAAAAAGAGTTACCTTGAGCTAAGTTTTGTCATTTCTCCTAGTTCTGTTGCTACAGTGGAAATAAAAATAACAAAATAGTAAACAAAAAGAGTAAAGAGGCTGGAACAAAACTTTTGAAAACACAAAATGAGTTTGTGTTCAGGTATAGTCTTTGGTAAAATTCAGTCACTTCATCAGCTAAGCAAGGTCCCTGCCCTTTAGGTTGAAGGGGTTTTTTTTTGTTTGTTCTTTTTTTTTTGTCCTTGTTTTCCCCACTACCATCATATTGTTGCATGGCATGTGGCTATTTTTCTGTTGATGAAACTACTGGGGGGAAAAACAGTATGAAAAACAGTGCTGGATAACTGCATATTACAGGCGCATCAAAAATCTGTGCTGGCATGACTCTGTAGTGTTTTGCAGGTGAGGTCATTATAACAGCAGAATACATCTTTTTTTGGCTCTTGGAAAGACATCAAACTTGGGAAAGGGGAGAGGGATACCTCTGTCTTTTGAATATAGTTCATTCTCACTTCATGCTTCCAATGCCACTGATGACCACCATTAAGTTCAATCCCATGGCCAGAAGGCAGCCAGCTCAAACAGCCAAGGACCCAAGGAGCACAGGTGTGGTGAATGCGCCGGGGCTTTGCTGTTCATGCTCTCCTGCAGTGCATGAGCCCAGCAGCTGATGGGTGATATGTAGGGTGCAGGGGAATGACACCAGGGATTCAGCAGTGTGGACTGTGTGGGATTTTTCTGAGATGGGAACTTGCAATGCCGCGTGTTTTTGCGAGGCCTTGCTAACAATTTTCCATTTTCGAGATCCTGATGAAAATTCAGCATTCAAGATGACATAGTCACATTGATCTCTCGTGTGATAAAATGAGGACAGAAGCATGCCCTTTGCAAAAGCTGTGCCAAAGATTTTCCCAGTTGTTTTACTAACTGGCCATTTATTTATCTGGCTGTATAATTTTAGGACCTCAGTTATACAGAATTGTAGTTAGAAGTGTATGTTTAAGAGATGCAATAAATTTCAGAATAAGACCGTTGATCAGAAAAAAAACATTCCCATTAATTCTGCCATTGCAAAGTTGGAATAACATCAGTGTAGAGGTCCCTTTGTCTAAATCTGCTGGGACAGGTTGCCACCAGAGGAGGAAAATGATAACTCATCGTGCTGTATCTATCCTCCTGCACTCATTTAGATAGCTAACTTCAACCACAGTGGTGATAAAAACAGACTTTGCAAAAGCCTGGACAAAGATTCTTGAACAGCCAGATCTTTATACCTGTATTTTATCTTCTTCTAGGCTAGTAACTTTGACCCTCTTGGTAATTCTAAATAGATCAAATCCTGACAAAAACTCCTTTAAAATTTGGATTTGGGTCATTCGAAAGGGGGGAAAAAAGGTAAAAAGCCTGTATCTAACTTTGAACTTCCTTTAGTTAGTTAGATGTTTGGATTCTAAGGCTTAGCTTTTGGTCCCTTTTAATAAACAGAGCTGACAAGCACAACGTGGTTAATACATCATGCATCTGAAAATGGCATAAAGATCTATGTCTTCAGATGATACAAGTCTGAGATTAAGAAGAATAAAATTACTAGGGAGCTTACTCTAAAAATAACATAAGGCTCATCATCTTTCTTTAATCCATACCCAGAAGTGACCTAGACTGAGAGAATACAAGGTTTTCAAGACAGTTTCAGAGTTTCTATGAGCTCATGACCCTTTGTGTAATTGGTGTTATATGTGAAATTGTTTTGCAGTGAACTAGGAAACGATCACTATCCAGCATGTCACTGGGGACTCTTTCAAACTGTATAATTAGAATAATTTCACTTGTATTGGGCAGGGCAGAGATTCAAAAAGCAATTCAGAGGCAAAAGGGCAAGCAGCCAGACCATGCTATGTGGAGCTGAGTTATGTACTTTGAATTTTATTACTCTTCCACGTAGAATCTGGCAGTCGACTGTTTAGCAAATACTGCTATTTGTTGTCTGCAAACTCTTCTGAAATCATACCAGTCTGCTCGAGTTCAATACAATTGAGCTAGGAATGGCTAGGAATAGGCTGCAGGAAATATAAGGCAGAAAGTTATGGTTTGGAAACTGTATGTCAGACTTTTGAAAACTAAGACAGCTGGTGCAAAGGGGCCCTTTCGAAGCTATAATGAAAACGGAGGAAAGCATGTAGAGTCCACTTTCACTGGTGTAAAAATGGGAACAGAGTGATGCTCTGCACCCAGGACATCTGGGAACTTTGTTCCTGGTTTGGCCACCAATTTCCTAGCAATAATTGGCTAATTACTTTAATAATGTTAAACATATTTTGCAAAGAGTTTCTGTTGCACTGCATTCATATTATCTTCTTTCATTAATGTTCATAAGGAGAGGAAAACTTGATTTGCAAAGAGGAACAAATTCTGCAGAAAGCCAGGAAGCAAAGCTCCATGTTTTCACGAGGGGTTCATGAAGTTTTATGAATGGTTTTCCCCTTACATCTTCTCTGAATTATATCCCTTCATGTATTTCTTTCCTAAGTGCCTTCTAGGCCTCAGCAAAGTGTTTGCTCAGCCACACTGAGCCACATGGCTTCTCTCTCTCTCTCTGGGAATATTTGTCTTTTACTTGTTACAAGGAAGATCTGCAGCCTTAGAGGAAAGATGTAAACATAAATTAACCCCCTAGAGATTTTTGTTTACTGCTTTCGTCACACAGTTTGTTTTAGAATTACAGTTCCCTGTACCTCAGACTTCTGCAGCTGCAAAAAAAGGCTAGTATACAAAAAAAAAACTTGTTTTATATCTTATTCCAAAGCAATACAAGTATGTAAGTAACAATCCCACAACAATCCAATAAATATGGGAGATGACAAATGAGTCTCTTGAAACCTAAAAAGAGTTTAAGATGTGGAGGCAAAATCTGACCATAGATGACTTAGGATAAGTCTGGATGTTTCTGCTCTCTGTTCTACTAGCATGAGGGTACCTGCTCCTCCTCTTCCAAGTGTGCAGCTGAAGGAGGCAGAGAGGATGTCTGTCAGTAAAAGATACCTTGGTTTGCTAAACTGGACCCTGAACCCTTGTAAGGAAGCTGTCTACTTGGTCTCAGTATCTTTTTTTTTTTTTTTTTTAAGCTTTCAACATAACCCTTCACTGTGGGGAGGGGGGTGTTGGGAAGAGAGGTGTATGTTTGTCCTTGCCTAGTGAAAAGCCATCTTCACCTCTGTCTTTTTGGGGGGTGTTTTGTCTGGCACTCAATTAGCCTTTTTGGTAGGCGCAGGAAAATGTTTGTTATGTTTAATCTTAAATACCTAAACCTGAAGCAGCCTTTTAAAGTATTCCTCATGTGAAGTAGTCTCCTCCACTAAAACATCCACTGTTCCTAGCAGCCTGTCCAAGCAGAGTAGAGGATGAACCACTCAGTGCTACACGAATGAGCTTTCAGGCTTGAGTGCAGATGGGGACCTCATCAGTCCTACATCTTCTGTGGTATTTTCACTCTTCATTAACTTGGGATGAGTTGTCTGGCCTAGTTTTCAGGAGCTAGGATGGTGCTAGGTGTGACTCCTAGAACCAGAAAATTGGGCCACCAGCCTTTCTCTATCTCAGTCCCTTACCCTCTAAAAAGGGGAGAATAGCAGCAAAGAGTTTGCGAGGGTGTTGTGAGAGAATTGATCCTTGCAAAGTGCTTTGAAGAGGATCGGCTTTATATAAATGCCATCTGACAGGCAAGTCAAAAGAAGCATGCTAAGAACAAATTAAAACTGATTAACCTAGTAAGAAGTTAGTCCTTCCATTATGATAGCAGCTCTGCTCTGATAAAAGCAAGAATTCAAACAAGTTGATGATTTCATCTCCTTGGCATGGAGATTACAGCACAGCTGCACAGCTGAGATGTCACAATAAAAAGCAAATGCTTACAAAAAGTTGTTCTTTATGTTTTTGGCTTGTAAATGTAAACCGCCTGTACTGTCCATACATGCTGGGAATGTCAACAGTGGCTCGAGTGTACAACTACTCCCTCCAGTCTAGAGCAATACCAAAATACAAGTGATAAGTCCTTGCAGTTTCTGAACCTTGAAGCAGAAGGACCAGTATTTGGAAGGATTTTATAATGGCTTGGGCAATATACGTATAAAGGAGAATAAACTTTCTCTGTCAGAAGAGCAGAACAGGTGAACTAAATTAACCTTCCCCTCTTTCCTGTTGCTATGATTTAGATTATGGCAGGATTTCTTTCTCTGACCCCTCCACAGATGGTAGGAGGGAAAAAAGAAAAAAAGAATAAATGGTGAAGTGGTTTGTAGGGCTGTAGTTTGTACTGCTATTCAATTTAAAGTGCTGTTCAGTGTAGGAGGTTGACAAGTGGTCAAGTTTCTTAGAGAAATGCTTTTGAAACCTTTAGAGGTTATGACTGCAGCTGTGCCTTTTACATTTGTGCTTTGTGCATTTGTCTGGGAGCTCAAGTGTGAGTTTGCCCTGCATTGCAAAGCTGTAGTCCTGTTAGAGCACTGGTCCAATGTAGCAAAGGAATTCCCTCTTCCATATGAAAAAAATGCATTTATGTAGAAGAAAAGAATTTCCAGAAGGCAGATATAAAACAGTTTGGGGACAACTTCCAGTTCTTGGAGATGAGATGGAGTTTTTTTCCTTTAGACAGAATCTTGTAACAGTGGTATGTGGGATTTTTCTCCCACCTTTTCTGGGTAGTTTTTTTTCAATCAGTTGCTCTTTTTTCCAGCTTTTAGACCACTGCTCATCCTCTGTATTCTCTTGTCTATTTGCTATCTCTGTAGTTCATACGTATATAGCTATACATGACACACATGAGCCCAGCCTGCTCCAGGGTTCTCACTGTGGCTGTCCTTGGAATATCTAGAACAAACCTAAGAATATCTAACAATAGCATCTGTCTGGAGCTCTGTTTTGCCTCTAGATTTTCTTTAAAATGTGAGAGCTTGGGTAAGAGACAGAAAAAGGGAATACTTAAATGACCTGAAAAGTATTACCGTCAAATTGTAATATGAACCTGAAGTCTGTAAAATGATGACAAGTATGTGAAATTCTAAGATTTTTGGCTGACATTTCAGAGTACAAATATCCACAGCTTCATCCAGATTGCAAAATATTAACGATTTCAAATGGAAAAATCTAATGGGCTAAACACTGGCTTCTCCCTTCTATTTTAGGGACACCTAAAATATGTTTTTTCTCTTGTTTTCTAAGAGGAACTAAGCTTATTCTGGAAGTGAAATGATTCAAGTTTTAAAATATGAAATATTAAATAACCCCCCCCCAAACTTGAGTCTCAACAGCATGCACACACAGAGAGTCAGTTTTAAGATAAATATCATGATCCAAGTTCTCATCAGGTTGAAATTGGCATTTTTTTAAAGAAAATCTAGTTCAAAATGCTTAAAATCATAATGCTTAAATATTTTTCTTGGCACTGTAGATTACTAACCAATACATAGCAGCTTAACACTTATACTGACTTTATCAGTTGCACCTTCTGCTTCTTGAGATTATTCCAGAGCAGTAAGGTTCGGTTTAACACCATCAAATGCAATAGTGACATTCAAAGTAACTCTCAGGAGCAACTCTTCTAGAATTCCTTCACAAAATTATTCATTCATAATTTTTCCTAATACAAATGGATAGATCTCCATTCTCCTGCCTGCTCTTTAATATGCCTCCATATGCCACACCAGATATTAGAATTTCTTTAGACTTTCTGTGAGTCTTATTTTTTTTTTTTTAAGATATAGCAGGCAGCATGCCAGCCTCATGGTCAGGTGCAGTAATCCAATGAGTGTATAATTTTCAATTGCACACTCACAAATTAAACTGCAGCTGCTGCCCACAGTTAACCTGATCTGCTCATTGAGACATCATTAGGGAAAATCAATTAAATTTTCCATTCTCCCAAATGATGCTGAAGTTGAATAGGAGAAGGAGGAACAGAAAAGGGAGGAAAGGGACTTCTGTGTCTATTGTCTTGGAAAGATAAAACCAATGGTATTGAGTGGCCAGGTTAATGAAGGTCAGTTTCAGCTAGAAAGACAGGAGATACAAGTAGTTTGTATTACATTTTATAAATGAAAATGACAGCTAGTCGACCATGAAACAAACCTGCTTGGTACTCAAGCACGACCTCCTCGCTTTTTCACCATGTGTACTTTTTCCATGTACTTCTGCTGTGTAATCCTGAGTTGAGATTAGTTAAAGATGAATGGAAAATGTTATATTTCAGCCTGCCCTTCTGAACTAAAAGTTCAGAGATTTGTTAAAATTCATTAAAAATTAACTGAAAAATGTTTCTTTGGAAAGTGGGATATGTTACAATAACATATTTTTCATCACAAGCCAGACATGGCAAAAATAAAGAAGCCACTTAATTGTAAGTCATCGCACAGGGCAGAAAATAGACTTTTGAGGTAAAATCCATTCAGACAGCTTTTATGAAATGATATGGAGCTGGGTGCATTCTGAGTTTTAAAGAACATTAAGAATATATATTTTTTTGTAAGGATGGACATTTCAATTTGGATGGACATTTCAATTTGGATGTATCAACAAGTTTTTAGACATTGTATTTGATGTTTACTACAAATACATGACCTTGTTTGGTTAAAAAGATAAAGTGCTAACTCAAAACACTGCAAACTTTTGCTTGAAGATGGACATGTTTTGATGGTAATATGAAATGAATTGTAAAAACTGAGCTGGTCGAAGAATTAAGCCTTATTTATAACAAACAGTCCATTAAAGTTTCAGTACTGAAACTTTAATGAACTAAATGTTTGTTATAAATATGCATTCTTATAGGATTGCTAATTGTAAGCAAAATACAGAGAAATCATTTCAGGAAAAATAACCTTAACCATAGTTTTTTTTCTAAAAATGTTGCAATATGACTTGATCCAATTATGTGATTTTTAAAAATATAAACTGTATAAGCAAATATGTCTTGGCTAGAACACAGTTACTCATCTAATGTTTTGAGCATTAATCCATGTATTGATGGGGATTTTGGGCTATTCATAAAATACGATTCAAAGTCAACTGAATTTCTCTTTTGAAAGCACTGATTGGTAGAATAAGAAAATGAAAAAGTTCTGTTTCAGAAAATGATATAAAGATATATTACTTGGCATGACTAAAGGTAAATATGCAATCAAGTTAATAGCTATCCTCTCTCCGAGGATTGTATCCTGCTTTGACAGGGACAATCAACTTAAATGACCTCTCGCTGACGTGATATATATTCATGATTCATAATTATAACGTAACTGAATGAATGACTCGGATGCAAATCTGTCTGTGCTGCAGGAGTAGGTTCCCCAAGACACTGAGGATGCAACAGCCCTGTGCCATCTCAAAGGGTGCTCAAAAGCTACAATAACAAATAGAAAAGGGGTATACACTGTGCCCTTCCCATGTCATGGTGTGACCCAATTTTCTGAATCATGAAGGAAAACTTACCAAAAGATTTCAAAATCTGTAATTTGCAATGAGAGGAGGGATCAGACTCGGAGTGCGGGGCATCCCTCATTCTGCCTTCTGGCCTCCCTCAAATTCAAACAAATGCAAAACCTCATGTTTTGAGCCGAGATACCAGCAGGTACAAACCATACATTTAGTCAGAGATCATTATTAACCCTACCAGATACTATAATACACCTGAGTGATCACATCACTAAGTAATTAACTAAGTAATCAATTAATTATAAAGGAAAGTTACTCTTATAAATCAGTTTAGGAGCTCCAGTTTCAGAAATGAAGTATTTACTAAAAGACCTGAAGAAACAGAGCCATCGTTGTTTGCAGGAGCAACTCTGCTATTCTTAATTAAAGTTTCTGAGTGTACGTAGCACTCAGATGACCAAAGAGTAAATCATCTGCTGGTGTGAAGGAGCACAGTGCTAGCGAAGGCAAGGATTTGCACTCCTTGTGGCACTTAAACCTGAACCTACATTTTTACTATTAACAGAAAAATCCCATAAATTTTAAATGAAGTTCTCTTTACTTATTTGATAAAGATATTCAAACATATTATTTCTCCCTACAATTATTTTACTCATTTCTTTCAGGACCTGAGCATCTCTGAGATCACTTGTGCTCCATGAGGCTTGAGCTGTAGGTTACAAGCATCACAAGCATTGCTTCTAGAAGCTGCAATATTTTGGAGAATGGACTTATTGAATAATGAGAAAAAATGAGAAGTTGGTTCAGGAAGAGCAGTTCAGAAAATGTTCTTTTACACAAGGCTGAGTTGTGGCTCCAATTCATACTTAGCAGTTCCTAGATTTAGACTATGCAGAAAGCTGCTCTGTAGTACTACTAGCAAAGGTCCTATTTTTATTCAGCACAGTGACCTAGTGTATCCTTCAGCACAGACTAAAAAGCATTAGCCATAAAGAGTAATACGAAAGAACATACAAAATAGGATAAAATCTGTGTCAGGTCATTTAGGACAGATTTACTGGTTCGATTTCTAGATCTGCACTTGATTTTGACCGCTGCTGAAATAAGTCATGTAATTTTTTTATATCTATCCATCATCTGTAAAGCAGGATAACATGTCCTTTGCTTGTTTTGTTTACTTAAAGTGCCAATATTGCTAAACATTGGGAAAAACTAAACAAAATTTACATAACTAGCATATTTTAACAGTTTAACTTGTAATAAATTTTCTTGCTAACTTTTCCTGCTAGGGTCACATCTGAATAAACATGGATTTAATGTGAAAAGTGAAGATCTGTGCTTTAGTTATCAAAATGGTGTCACTGGTCCCAGCAATTTGCTAACACAGCAGTGTAAGCTTTAACTAGGACGTGGCTTTGCAGAGGATGCATGCTTTGCTTTGCCTACCTGTGGGCCTATTTGCATGCCGTGAAGGTTAAGGAACCTGGGCCATGAGTTCTGTTGTTGTATATAAAATAAAATTGCATATATTTTGTTTATATATTGAATATAATTAAAATAAGCAGAACAAGTATGTATGAAGCAGCAAGTATGAATTTCTGTGGAGGAAGAGGAAGTGATTTTTTTCTGCAAGGCTACAATATAAAACTTTGGATAATTTGCTTGCAAAGGCCATAATGGAGGAGGGAAACACTTTTTTCAATGAATTCTCGAAGCCTGGTATCAAGCTGTTACTTTTCACGTTGACGTCCCCGATGGATTTCTGCGTGAACGCTGCTGTGCTCTGTTTGCGCTGAGACAACTGCAGAACAGCAGTCCGTGTGACTGCGGTGCTGAGTCAAGCTAATGCTATTAACTGAAACAATCAAAGACTTCAAACCTAAAAAAAGGTGTCTTTCTATGCTTTATGATTTGTAGTGGATATCTTTCATGTGGACTGGCCTTTTTCTAGTTAACTTTGAAAATCCAAGTTTCAAACGGTTTTGTCTAAGGCAATATGAAAGTCAATGTTCCTGACTGCACCATTATCACAGTACTGCAAGCACAGGGAGGTACCTCTTTGCATGTTTTGGAGATGAAGGTATTTATAAGGAGTTCTTTAATTGTTCACTCAATTAAATGAAATGCACATCTAGGAAAATCTAAAAGATTTATAAGAGTGGACTGTAAAAGTGTTCGCTAGTATGGTATTCTGCAATGGAAATAGCCTTGGACTAGCAAATACTATCAATAAATATTCTTTTTCTTTAACAAAGCAGTGCTAAAGCATTACTAAAGCTAATATTTGTACACCGGATTTCAGTATATCATTCTTATTGACAAGTCCAAGAGCCGACTTTCCTCTCGGTTTCCCAAGCAGGAGTCTGATAAATTAGTGAACGCTGTCCGCAGCCCTGGCTAAGTGCTGAGCTACCCTGGCTTTCAGTGACCAGACAGCAAACTGAAAGTGTTTGACGTGTGCCAGCAAGGTAGCGTGCCTTGCAAAATAAAGCCCTCAAATTTCACGCTTAGAAGGATGTAGAAAAAGGGATGGCAGAGCACGAGTAGCAATGCCTGTCACTGCTGCTTTTTCAAATGCAACCTATATACATCACGTGCCTGCGCAGGCACGTTTGCATGCAAACGGCACAGATCTCCTCACCTAGCCAAACCTCGAGCACCTGCCCCAAGCCTCACCATGTTAAAATTGATCGGGTTTACTCGCTTTCTTCTTCCCTCAAGCTAAATAAATTTTCCTCCCATTAAAAAAAGGCCTGAAACATACACTCCAGCACATATGATTTCACTTCAGCAAGTAAATTTTTTCAGTGTTAAGTAGCCCAAACCAGGAGTTTATAAAAGGGAAACGACAACTCTAACAAAAGCACTATCAGGGCACTTATGTGAATTTATTATCCTTATTATCAACCAAATGGAATCCTGAGAGACAGATTGAGAAATGCCTGATTTATAATCATAGGTGCATTCAGGCCCTAGAGCTGTGTAGAAATACTTCTTTAAATGGCATCAGTCCTAGAACAAATCCTATTAGTGTTTTTGGGTTGCCATATCAAAACAGAGCTAAACATCGTACGTTTCCTGGCAATTGATGGGCTTGGGCAATCAACTTTTTATTTGGCAAATTAAGAGTAGATTCTGAAGAAATGCCTTATTTCTTAAATATTATTGCAAAACTGAAGGATCTTACACTGGGTGTGTCTTTTCAGCTGTCGTGATTCACACACACTTCAGGCATGCCCTTTGCAGGATTACAGGCAAGATGCTATGTTTTACGCCACATTGAAATGGATGCTGGGAAAGCTGCACTTGCACCGTTTTTTGGTGTGTACTGCAGTTCCAAGGTTGGTGACCAAAACAAGGAGAGGGGAACAGGACACAAGGGAGAAAAGAGAAACTAATATCATTTCTAAACTATAAACTGAGAATTGATGCCCTAAATGAAGTTTCTAATATATTTTCAAGGGCATCTAAGTAGGCATCTAACTGATAATCTTAACTATTGAAGAGCTGAATATCTTTTCTAGTCACTCAGGCTCCTTCTGGAGTGAGCCAAGGGAGAAAAGTGATTTGTTCAGGCTGATGGGACAGATTACCCTCTGAAGGTATTTATTTCTCAAGTACTTTAAGGTTTAAGAAAAAAAAAAAAAAAAAGTTGTCCTGTACTCACCAGCACTTTACCGATGTTGGTTTAAACCATCTCAGGGTATGATGCTTTTGCAAGAAGAATATTCAACAGGCTGCTAAATCACATCATCATTTTGGCTACTTTCTTAGCAATCATTCCAGTGGTGCAGCTTGGAAGGTGCTCGTGATTCCTGGGTCATGAGGACGGTGTGCTTATTGTTCTTTGACAGCAGGTGACCCTGCAATGAGATGAACTCAAAGGCTTAGCAGATTGAGAATGAAAATGTTTTAATTCCCTTTCCAGGAAGAGGCCACAGGGAAAACGTCTGATAAAGGACGTCATGGGTTTTCTTCTGTGATGAAAGAACAGCATTAATACCTCAAATATGCCAAGATCATGTTTATACTGAACGCTGTTTTATGTTACCTAGGAAATATGACTATTTGCTTCTTTAGGGATAAGAAATTCTGGCTAGCACTTTGCTCAGAGATGGTGGAGTTGCATCCTTTTTATTGAATGGGCTATCCAAATCCAGACCATGAAGAGAAGTGCAGCAGAGGAGCAGTGTTGCTGTGTACAGACAGCTGCAGAGGCTTGTCGAGTGCCACAGCTAGATGGGGGTGTGGAAGATGGTCTTGGATGAATAAAGACGATAATCTAGAGAATGGAGATAAAATAGCACTAGTTTGTCAGTAAGAGAATAAGTGCAAAAACCTCATGCAAAAAAGTCATTCTACACTGAAATGCCTAAGCAGAAGATAAGATTGCTCAGGAAAGAGTACAGATAAATGAAACGCACCGCATGGGGAGTGAAGCAGGGGCAGAGAACTTGCTCTTCTGGAGCCTCCTTTGAGCTGGTTGGGTTTTGTGCACCTGTGGCTTATCAGCAAGGCATTTGCATTTTGCAGAGCTGGCTCTGTCTCTGTTTCCATGTGAGCTTGCTGGATGTTCTCCCAGTTTTGCAGAGCCCTGGAGTATGTGTTCTTGTAGTCGTATGTTTGAGTGCATGTTTCACTAATAACACTAGTGTGTTCTAACACTTCCAACTGGAAGATTCATCTCTATAGACCTGACCAGTGGCAAACCTGTACTTTGAAAGTAGTAAAAGAATACCTATTGAGATGGCTTTACAGTGATATGAACAAAAACAGATGTCATTTAATTGGCTTAGTCTTTTGTTCTATGCTGAGTCAGATGAAAAGCTCAGTAGTTAAGAAGCTTTTCTTATCTATCAGATCAGCATTTATTATACTGAGGTAGTGTATTTTTAATCCACTCTGCTCAGGACGGTTGTGAGATAGCATTGTCATAAATAAACAGTTAAGGCTTCATTTGGAGACTCACAGGAGACTAAACATAATGGATTCTAATGCAATGTAGTTAAATGTGGGGTCCTGGCCACACTCTGCTGTGCTTCATATGGTCTGTATGTGATGCGGAGCAACTTGCATTTTATCAAGCAGTGAACTGGATCCTTTTAGAGCTGTTTGATTTGTTAGCAGCTTGTTCCTGTTATAACTTGCAGAAGATGCAACAGCTGACATTTTTGTTCTATTTTTTTTTTCAACAGATCAGTTAGGATGACTAGCCAAACTTTATTTCGTTAGTCTTTCCCCATGGAGATGTTTTTGAAATTCACTAGATCTTTTTGCTAACTTTACTGAAATGGGGTAAGGATGATATGGCTGAAATGATACTGTGGTGACATAACAAAGAGCAGTAAAGGTCAGACTAGATTAATTTGCTACAGGATCAGCTGGAGAATATTAAACCTCTTAACTGTAATCCTTTGATAACCAGTTCTATAATGTAATAATCAGTGTACATCCAATAACATCCATGTTAATTACTTTAGAAGTATGTGTTTGATTTTTTTAATCAAAAGGCAAATTTTAATGACCATAAGCCCCCAAACAGTTAAAATAATGTTTTTCAAATAAAAAGAGACTATTTTTATGAGGTAGCTGGGGAAAAGTCAGCCTGGAAAATATCCTTATGAAGGAAGCATCTGTCACAAGTCAAAATGTTATCGTTGGTCCCTGGGGAGATTCAGCCTGGGTACAAACAGAAGTGAAATACTTGGTGCTGAGTTTTGACAGGCAAAGCATGGATTGTGCAGTTTAAAGCATTTCATCAAGATGGATCTGAGCAGTTTGCTCCAAACCTTGCGATGGTGTGCAAAACCCTTGCAAATCCAAGTCCTAAGGACAAGGAGGAGTGTGTGTACACTATTTAATGTGGACAGAGAGGGGGCAGCTGCTTTGCAGGAGACCCACAGGAGCATTTTCTCACGAAGCTGAGAGCTGTGTCCTGACTCGGACGTGTCTGCGAGCTCCCGTTGCCCCTCCTGCCGGCAGCACTGCTCGGGCAAAGCCCCCCCACACGACTGCCCCGAGCCTGCGTCGGAGCAGCGAGCGTTTGTGCCAACTATGCAGGAGTTCATCTGTTAGTGGACAAATGCTCAGAAAGCATCAGGCTGTGACCCATACATTTTTTTTAACCATACCAGAAATAATTAATGACCCTTTAAAGCAAGAGCACTTGTACGTGTGCAGCACAGCTTGGGTGCTCAAATGTCTTCCAGAAAGGTGAAAAAATGCTCCAAGTCTGAACTGAAAAACTAGGAGGGGGAGAAGGGGGAAGTCTGCAAATTGATAACTACTTATCTCTGAGCCAAAACATTGTTAGGCTGAAACATTGCCCTTATTGGGAGCAGCGAGATGCTAAACTCTTGAAAATCTTCCCATTTCCTTAGTACCTAAATAAGAATTTAGAGGTACAATTTTAAGCATTCAGTGTAACAGTTATAGCTCAAATGAGTAAACCTGTCTTGTCTTCTCTCTCTGATGGAACAGAGACTAATTTGGACTGAATCTGAATAGTGTGATCTACTGCTTAACAGAAAGGGCAAACTGTTTTTCCTTAAATTAGCTTGCAAAGCCCTGAAGTCTTTGGGGGGAAAAAAGTCCCATGGGTACTCTGAGAAAATGTTTACATGTGACTTCAGTCCCAAATGTGCTGTAAAAGGCTGGATGTAGACAGTTACAACAGTCCCCTTTCTGATCCTGAGAATGCCACCGTTTCATAAAATCTGATTCCTATAACTTTTTTGTACTTTCTAGTCAAAATTGCTAGAAAGGAGTGGAGGTAGGCAAACACATTCAGCTGATTTCTGGGCCAAAGCATACTGTTCTTCTGCTACAAAAATCACTTAAATTTCTTGAGATGAATGTCTGAAAGGAATCCAATAGCAGCATTTCTCCAGCATCCAGCTGTTCTGTGCAGTGTCTTGCACAGCTGCAGCACTGGAAGGAGGTCAGGTCTCAGAGACCACGGTTCAGTTCATTGCTCCAACCTCCTGAAAGCTCAGGTGAGGCGCCTGAAGTGTTTAATACCTGTTGCCCAATAGATGATGGGCTGAATTCGTGCTTAAAGTGCAGCGAGAGCAACTCGTGTCCCTCGGCGCTGTTGTCTCAGCGGGTGATGTTGCTGCAGTAATAACCTGCTCGGGCAGCCCCGTGCCATCGCAGCTTGCTGCTCTGGTACTGCTGTCTCCGAGATCTGTGTAGCCTGCTTTACTGTAAGGCAGGGCAGATGTACCTTCGGTTTCCTATTCCCACAGCTCTTTGGTGTTTTTATTTCCATAATATGCTCATGAGGTACAGGAGATTTTTAGACATACGAGTGAAGTAGGGTTAAGGGGTTCACCTGGTGCACAGCCAGGTTTTTTATTCCTAGTCAATAGATGTAAAGAGGAAAGGAGGTTTTAAACAGTTAGTGCTGTTCAGGGGAGCAGAGCTAGGTAGCTCAAAGTACTAGATACATTGGGAAGTGCTGCAAAAGGTGAAGAGCAGAACCACAGAGATGCTGGTTATTTAATTTCCAGTGGGTGTAGCTCATGGGACTATATTTCTACATTCAGTCCTTCTACTCTTCTGTTTCTATAAAATTACTTCAAAAGACCCACACCAGCTTCTGAAGGACAATTGCTATTGAATGAGATGAAGTTATTGCCCAAGTTGGTGCAGTATCTCGAAGGTGTTTTTGAACTGTTTGAGCGAAGCTCAGTGGGATGTGTGGGGATGTAGAACAGCAGGGCCTGGGTTAATGCCTCTGACTCTCTGAAGGCAGCCGTTCATCAAAGTGCTTCAATGACCTCTAGATCAGCAATTCCAGCCCATCTCCATTTTACTTCTAGTCACTTGTCTTTAACTCCAGTATTTGTCCACACCGTCCAGTGTGCTGTCGTGCAGAGCTGCCTCTTGGCATAAATGAGTCTTGTTTAAGAAGTGTATCCATTTGGGATGCATGCCACAGTCACGAATCCACACCAGCCCCGGCTGTCCTAGCACACTTAGCACAGGCATTTTGTGTCTAGTGCCACATCACGCTATACAGAAGTGGCAAAAGAAATGAATCAGAGGTGAAAATGAGTTGGGGGGGGGGTCTCTTTGGACTGGCTTGCGGCTTTTGGCATATTCTGATTTTTCAGGCCTTTCCTTGTCTGACAAATACTAAGTCCAAGCTGAATGCTGCTGTCAAAACCAAAATCATAGGACAAACCCATGAGAAGCAGCACATAAAATTTCTACTGATAACTGATCCCAATATGTTATTTTTCCTGTAAACCAAACAAACAACCCAGGAAGCTGACCTCAGGGGCAATTCTTGCTTTGAGTTGTGCTGTAATGCAATAGGATTTATAAATCTTTAATTGCAGTTGGTTTGCTATAAATGCTTAATGATAACATGATGTCCAAATGGCTGTTGGAGGGTATTAGTGACTAGGCAGAGTTACAAAGCTGCAGTGCTGTAAATAACCTAGGAATAGGCAGGATAGGAAAGATTCACATTTATTTCCTTTGCATCTGTTCTAAACAAGCACCAGCGATAGTGGGGTGTGTGTGCATGTGTGCAAGGGTGTGCGCCCGTGCGTAGAATTACGTAACGACAGTTTCATCAGCTAGCTGGGAAATTTCAGGTTGTGTGGGAAGGAAATTACATCACTTGAAATTGCTTTTAATTAAACCTTTAAATGTTTGTTTAGTCAAAGAAATGCTCAGAGCTCACAACTTATTCCTCTGCAGAGGACCTGCTTGTCACTGACCAGAATTAAGTTAGAAATCTCGTAAAAAATGGTATTATGGTGGTTAGCTCCTCTAACCGATCCTTGAATTACAAAAGCATGTAACAAAGAATAAAAGAAATTAGAAGATACGGCTCATCATGTGCCTTTATTTTCAAATATGATGAAGAGAAAATCATTCAGTGTCTCCTTCGGGTGTTTGAACACCAGCTAAAGTTTGATTTGACTTCTGTGGCTTCCAGAAGCTCTTGAGCATTGTGCCCACCTCTCATTTTAAGTGAAGAGGCAAAATAAAATAATGCCTCACAGATGAAAGAATTTGTTGCGTTTCTGAGAGCAGAATTGCAGCTTGCTGCAAAATAGACAGGAAGGTCAGCAAACGTATGGCTTGAGGAGTAATATTCTGCTTTATTATATAACTCGTATGTCTGGAATTAAAGCTTAATCCCAAACTGTGGCTTGGAGTACAAATCAGAAAGAACTTGCTTACATTATCAGTAACAGAGCCACCCTGCTTTTTAATGGTACAGTAACAGGCATAAGCAATGGGGATGGTTTTTAATCTGAGTCACCATGTAAGGGAAATGAGGCTGCTAGTTCTCCTTTGCTGCAAGCCTATAGCAGCTGTCCAGAAAATAAAGGTTCTTGCCAGCACTTTGATGAAACACACAGAGTTTTGTATGGCATCGGGTGCCAAACATGCTGCTGATAGAAGCAATAAATCCACATCCAAAACCTAAAAATAATATTGGGATTGTTTTAAATTAAGGTTACAGAATATGGATTTAATTAGACCCTGCATGGATTCTGAATAGCAATTATTACACATTTGTTCAGGTTTAAGTATTTTTATGGGATTTTTTAAAAATCCTGTTAGAATATTTTTCCTATGGGATGGGGATCATCTTTGTGAGAGGAAGAATGGTCTTGTGGTTAAGGCTGGCCTGAGACTTGGGAGCTCTGTGTTCGATTCCTGGCTCTGCCACAGATACCCAAGCTCACACAGGGTAAGTCACTTAACAGCCAGCTTTTTTTTTTTCTCCTTAAAATAAAAGTCCAAGCCCCATTTACGCATCTAAAAGATGTGACTGTCGAGAATTGCTGAGTGCTCAGCATTATCAGAAAAAAAAAAAAAAAAAAGGAGAGAGAGAAGAAAGCTGGCTGCCTATCTAAGAGTTGTCCTCTTTTGGTCCCTTCAGTGCATACTGAACATTTCTGAAAATCTCTCCCTTCGTGTCTCTATTCTTCATCTGGAGAAAGCGTAATATTCCTCTAGCACACAGGGATTCTGGAAGTGCTAGCAAGGCTGTAAATGGGGCGTAAGATTGGGATGAAGTTAAAATGATTTTACTTTGGCTTTCATGCCAGCACTGGGTGAAAATATGAGAAATGTCATTGCTTCTTGCCAAACTGGTTCGCCTATTGCTGCAAACAGCCCATCAAAAGGAATTGGCAGGGGGAGTCTTTCTGGCACAAACGTGTTGTCTGAGTTTGAACTCAGCAGACTGGTGGCATGAATTATGGACCTCGTGTATTTGTTTATTGCTCCCTCCAGCAGCTCAATTTTCAAACAGATTATGCAAAATGTTGACTCATTTTGCCCCTTGTTTGAACCAAATGACAACTGTGAAGCCATCAGCACCTTTAAAGTGAACTCGCAGCCCGTTTAGAACCTGCGCTGGGCTGAGCTGGACTTGCGCTCGCTGCCCAGCAGCGTTTTGTGCAGGGTTTCGGGAGATGGCAACTACGCCTGTCCCCACTCCTGGCTGCTGAACCAATACATACTGTTCAGAGTGTTGTCCTGATTGTTTTCCAAGTTCCATATATGATTGGTGAGCCAAAAATTTCAATTGCAACGTCAACAGCTCTTCAGTATGCATTTGCAATTCAGCAGAAATTGACTGTAGCATGATACAGGCAATCAGAAAGATTGAAAATCAGACATACAAGCATTTATTTAGTTGTTATTTAGGACAAGGAAGTGCAAGAGAAGTTCCTTAAAACAGGTTACCTGATTAAACAGATTAAACACGGGTTCCTGATTAAAATTGTGTTTAGTGTTGCAATCCACAAAAGTGCTTCACAAAAAAATTAGTCAATGAATTTATACTCATACTAGTCTGAATTAATTTTACCTGTTTCTCTCTCTCTATTGATTTAAAAAAAAAAAAAAAGTCTTGGCAGCTCTACCTGTGTCTGTAGAGGGCAAAAGGGCCATGACATAAGACAGATGTCCTGTAGCTAACACACAGGCAAAGCAGTATGGTCCACTCTTACAAATTACACACATTCAGTGAGAGAATACTACTGAAGCAGTGGTGACTAGTGACTAGCAATGAAACAATTATTAAACAAAAACCGGGTAGCAGGGATTAAAATTATAGAAGAGATCAACAGCATATAAGAATAAGGTGGGCAGCAGATTAACTCAAACTGATGCCAAATAGAATTTTCTTTTTGACGATGCAGGAAGTCAGCACACAGCAAAGCCATCTTTGGAATTACAGAAAGTAGTTCAGAGTATAGCAAGATTAACTTGTAAAGTCAAAGAACATGGGTATAGCTTCATAAGGTCAGTATATTCTGGCTGGAGGGAACCCTCTGCTCGAAGCAAGGCTGACTTCAAAGCTAGACCAGGTTGCTCAGGATCTTGTATAATTGAATTTTGGGTATCTCTAAGGATGGAGATTTCACAGCCTCTCTGGACACCTGTTCACTGTCATGGTAAATTTTTTTCCTTGTATGTAATTAGAATTCCTCTTGCTGCAACCTGTGTCTGCTGCTGCTTGTCCTTTCACTGTACACTTGGAGTAGAGCCTGGCACTGCCTTCCACACAACTCCCATTAGGTATTTGAAGACAGTAATTAAAACCATCTTCAGCTATTAAAACACAAAGCTCTTCCTGGGTAGCCTTTCAGACAGTTGTGCTAAGGATTAATATTTTTCTCTGCTATCAAATCATCTGTTGCCATCACCCTGAGCAGTTCAGGTGCTCCTGTTCACTAGGTGTGGATAAGCAGCTCTGGGTTTATCAACATTTTAAAATAGATTTTTACCAGGCAAGTACCTGATCCCTTAAATAGCTGGAGACTGGGTGAGTGCAAAGGAAGGATGACCATGTACTTGTCCTTGTGCTCTTAGCAACAACTACTGTAGGCTTCCTCTCGGGACAAGACACAGGGCTGGGGGAGCGTCTGGTCTGTGCTGGTTTAACATTATAATGTGTTGTGATCGTTCCCTGATGTCAGGGGATGTTTTAGGGATAGGCATCAGGTTGCATTCTTTTCTTCTTAACATAAGTATTTGCAAAGTTGTACATTCAAGCCAGGCTGGCGTACTTTCTCCTTGCCTTTTCAAAACTTTTCCTTTTTGAGGATGGGCTTGTCTCCCTGGTAGCCGGAGGGGCTGCTACCACAGTATTCCCAATACTATTCCTAATACTAATTCTAGTGGCACTGGCAGTCAGAGGGGAAAGTCTCTGTCTGTGCCTCTTTCCAGTGGATTTTATTATTATTTTTATTTTTTTGTAAGCAGTATGTGCCCTGGAATGTAAAGAATGTACCCGTGTGTATTTCCATTCATTTCTGCCGGCCAATACACCAGTGTTTTGCCTTGGAGCATGGCCAGGATGGAACATATTTGCAATATATTTCCTGAGTCACTTATGGTGTTTGGATGAGCTTTTCTCCAACAGCTGTGAAGGAATCCAAAGATGAAAACAGAGATCTTGTCATCCTGGCCACCAGAGCAGAGGCCAGAGAGAAGCTGGCCAGCGAGCACATCTTTTACATGGATCCCAGACTTTCCTTGATAGTCACTGGCATCCCCCAATGGCCGTTCCTCCCTGCTTTGGGGGAACTTACAATCTATACTGGCCAGATTTAAGTTGTTTAAATGGAATTCCCCTGCAGTAAACAGAGAAAGCACCTCAAAAAGAGCTAGATAGCATCCTATAATGCTCACTACTTCTATAACTTTGCACTCACTCTGAGCTAGATGTTTCTTTTTCTTAATGGAAGTTAAGTTCACCTTGGAAGTACAGTTACACGGACTTCCTTTAGGGTACTGAGTGCAATGTAAGACCTAGTGACTTTTTAAAGCCTTCCATCAGCTCTGATATCAATTTATTTTAGTAGTATAGGGCAATTTTGTTACATTTTCTAATGGTTTCATCATTTGTAAACTTCACAGTTGAGACAAAATCAGATTTTTGTGTGTGCATAAACTTCTGTGTTTTTTTCTTTTCTTTTTCTTTTTTATTTTTATTCCTTCAGCTAAAATGAAGTAGAAAGCAAACAGGAATTTCCCAGGGCAGTCAGCATCCTGTAGGCTTGGAGCTTTAATTGGGACCTTAGTGGGCAGAGGTGGTATTTTATATACTGTTCAATGCCAAATGCATGGCTGGCACCAAGCTAATCATCTACCTCAAAGCAATGTTACAAGGGCAGTCTCAGATCAAAAAGATTTAAAAATGAAGAAAACTGCATGACAGCTCTGCATTACAAGTGTACTCCACTGACGTGGGCAATACAAGAGTCTAGTCTTTCAGACATGAAAACTAATGAGGCCTCTCAGGCTAGGAAACACACTGCCCAGTGGCCCATGCTCCAGAATCGCCCAGCAAGCTTGTTACTGCTAAAAAGAAACCTGAATAAAAAGCTGGAGGACGTCTGCCTGGCTATGTCCAGAGTGCTATTTCAATTCTTTGATCTATGATGATTTGAATGAATACAAATATTTGAAATAGTAACTCTTACATCAGTAAAATCATTTTGAAATACTCATCATACTCCAATAATAACGACTCTTCTTCTCACTTAATATTCCTTTTCATCTCTAGCTCTTGGGCACCATTAGGCCAAGGCGACTGGCAAAAGAAAGGATCTTGTAGAAATAAGAAGTGGAGGGGGAGGTCAGTGTTACAAGGTCCACTTCAAAGCTGAGAAAATGAAGGCACAGAGAACTTGAGTGACGCTTGACAAGACACTTCTTTATGGTGCATCAAACCAGGAATTCACTGTCGAGCTTGCTGTGATTGTTTTGCCACCTCTTTTCTCTCCTCATCCACTTGCAATAGCACTGGAAATTGTCCAGTGAGGTATGCTGCGAGGTTTCTTTGAGCCAGTTACAGTTTAATCGCCCTAGAAGCAGCAATAATTTGCTGTATGGCAATGTCATTCATTTCAGTTATACAATCTATGCGACCCAACCAAACTCAAGCATGCTTTCGCATTAACCACTTAATTTTTTTGTTCTTCCTTCCTTGTAAAGACACTCTTTGGATGATTCAGTTTAGGTGGAGTCCAAGATGTGATCTGTTTGCGGGCAGGGTAATATTCCCACTCTTACTACACTTCCCTTTTGCTTCCTACACAGTACTTTGAACATGATACAGTCCAATAATTAGACTGCTGACAAAGACAAGGGGTTTGATTTCGGAGACGAAGGCACTTGAGGCTCCCTAGGAGATCATAAAGTCGGACTGTAGTTCCATTGATTCATGGCCTATGCATTCCCACAGAAAGCACAAAGCAACATCGAGTTTAGTCTCTGTGGATCCAAAAAAGAGAGCCTGACAGTAGAGTGGAACATAGGGGACAAATGCTCTCACCACTTTTCTGCTGGCTGTGTTTTAGCAAGAGTTGAAACACCATCCTTCCTGCATCTGAACAGGGGCAAATTATTATGAATATTTTAAGAAAACAAATTGAAAAAAATCTCTAGGGGCTTCTGGAAAAACAGAAGAAAAAGCTGCTGAAAGTTAGACTATTCAAACTGTGCAACACAGAGAACATACAGAGCCAATTAGTTTTATTTTCTGACTTGTTGCTTCTCCTCTCAGACTGAACCTAGCATTAACTCTGTCTTCATTATTTAAAAAATAAGCTTGATAATAGGCAATCTTAGAGTTCTGTTTGAATTATTTGAAAGACAGATTTCTTAAAACACAAGGGATTTCACCATCCTGAAAAACAGAATTTATCTGAGGATGTCATCTCTATGCTAACTCTTGAGACATACTCAAAAGCAAGGATCACCGTGAAAAGGCAAGTATGGAGAAGGTGCCAGGTCTATTCACTTCCCACTCTCTCTTCTATTAATATTTAAAGCAGTAAACACCTGCGCACCGTATCTCAGGTATCACTAGCCATTTCACCTAAGGCAATAATATATATCAGCAAAAGGTAGAAGATTTGAAAAAGTTTTGTGGGTGTAGGGCAGAAGGCTGGATAGTAAAAACATGCTCCCTATAAATTATCAGTCTAGAGCAAAGACTCACTTCATGTGGCTTCACATGTGTAACAGCCATGTGATGGTTATCATCTGGGGGGAACACTATGACTGGAGGCCCCAATGGCATTCCTGGCCCTTCCAGGAGGACAGCCATTCACCGTTTATGTCCGTTCTTGCAGTTGTAAGTTCAGTCTTTGTCTGATGGATTTTTGCCAGTGCATTCCTGAAAGAGGAGACTCCTCCTGCTTTTTTGTAAGATGTGCATTCATTCTTTTCCACATCAGTAATGCATTACACAAAACAGCATCAAGTGTGATTCAGAAAGAAATAGGATTAGAGGTGCCATAGAGTACAAAGCATACCACACGCGCCAGACAAAGTCACAGATTCAAGTAATAAGCAGAGGGAGATTTAGCAAGAGGGCACGGGCAGTGTGGAAATGTACTTAGGAACTTGTCTTAGTTTCGTGTTTGAGTGTGACCACAAAAATGGGTTGACAGAGGTTTCCTATTCAGCAGCCACATCATGTAAGCCATTTCATAAGATGATTAAATTTTATCTCAAAACCAGTTAGTCTCTGTGCTCCCTGTGGAAGGTAGTTCCAGACTCTTCCTGATCTGGTTGCTGGAAGTCTTCTGATATACAGCCTCATTGTACCTGTGGTCATTTTAGTCCCATTTGTTCCTCCAAAACTTCCTTAGCTTAAGCCATTATGTTCCCAGCCTCTAGTGTTTATCCCCCCAGTTGTATTTATGAACAGTGATCGTTCCTTTACAGCCATCCTATTCAAGGCTAAATAGGTGGATGTCTGTCTTTACCTCAGAAAAAGGACCCTACCCTTAATAGCAGCACTCCTTTGTTACAATTTGAATTTATTTTCTCTGAGTACAGGTAATGGGGAGTATATTAGTCCTCCTAACCTTACCATAGCCTCATACAATGACATTGCCACTACAGAGATGTTCCTAAACGCATTCCAGGTCTGATTTTTGTCTTTCATGTATGATTGATGAGGATGCCACACAATCACCCTGCAACTAACAGGCAGAGATTTTCATGCTCACTTCCTGTTAACGAGGTCTCTGCTCACGTCACCAGCCGTGAATTTCCATCTAACGCAAATGCAAGTTCAGGTAATACAAACAAAACAGCTTGAGAAACTGAACAAAATTCATTGATGCTGATACACTGCCAACCTGAAAAGCATACAGTTAGTTTACAAAAATATACAATTGCAACTAAACCCTCGCACTGAAATGCAGACAGCTTCTAGTGTGGGAGGTGAAATCTATTAACCACCACCTACCAGGTGTATCTGATGAGGAGATCATCTCAAATGGAAATTAATTTTTGGAAGGTAGATGCTGATGTTACTGAGTATAGTTTTGCAAAATATGTCATGCAATCTTTAATGAGTAAGGAGAACCTTTCTTAAGTGATGGCTGAAGGATGCCAGATCCTACAGCACAAAGCTCCATAACTTCACATATCAGTGTTGATCCTGACTCAAAGGGAGTAGTGCCACCTACTGAATTACCAACACCATTTCCTGCAACAGCTGGATTTTAATGCTGCGTATTTGAGTGAAGCCCCTGGTCTCCCAGATGAAGTACTTCCCAAGAATTTCAAATGCAGGACTAAAATACTCATTTCAATGATCTAGAGATATTTCAAAAGTGGAGGAATATAATTTGCTTATGGTACTTCAGTGTTACTGTCAGGATGAACATGCTCATAATATTTAAAATAAGAAGAGGTTGATGAAGCTGGACCGAGAGAGTAATGTGAGGATAACATTGCTTCCTTAACGGAGGATGGGGTTCAGTGTAATCATCTCCAAAACCATGCAAGCCTATCACACAGGAAACTAGAAATAATTTTCTTTGTTATGTATTTGAAAATCTCCTTCACTCTATTTTTTTTTTTTTTACCCCACTCCCCCAAATCAGTCAGTCAGAGATACATCAGTGATAACTCCTGGTACCACTGCTATATCGCTGAGATTCCAACTCTAAGGTCTGTAAGTAGTCTTTAAGAATTTGTTTTGAGAGAGAAAAAAAAAAGGTGAATATTGTTTTCATTTCCTCCTGTTCCTGTAATGATGTACAGAAGTAGTCAAGAAGTTTTTTAATAGTCTACTTAATTTTTGTTATTCTTTTACCTTAAAAATACTATGCGTCTTGTCTTTCTGGTTTTGTTGCATGTATTTCTTGGGAAATGCCTAGGCCTCATTTTTTGAGCTGATTAACTGACAATTAACCCAAATTAGTTTATACTTTTGTAAAGACTAATTTAGCCACCCACAAGTATTTGTTTCAGAATACGATAATTCGTTCAAAATGGAGCAAAATATCTAATCTGGCTATTCTTGGGGTTGATTAAGAGGTAGCAGCTCATCACTGCTGAAGATGTAGTGGTTATAGCTGGTTTGAATATTTTTGGAAGCTATTCTTTTTCATCAGAACCCAAAATTGTTACATCTGAAGTATCTTGGTAATGTGAAACTTTTGGTGAATTGAAGGCTGGCTTCCAATGGAACCATGCCGGGGTTCATGACGGGCTTCTGGAGATCAGAGTGCTTTCAGCACTGGCGATTCCCAGGCAGACACTGCTGCCAAGCTCATCCCAGTGCAGCAATTTGAAAGCCCTAGGAACATGGGTGGTAGTGGTGGTGGTGAACTACAGGAGAAAATAGAGAAAAGACATAGAAAGATTTTTAAACAATCATAATTAAATTTAGCTCATCTCAAATATCAGTTTTCCCATCCAATAATATCTCTGACATTGTCAGCTTATTTGTTCTCCAGCCATTCATTGTCTCATGGATGCACAAGCTGCCAAACGAATTACAACCAGTTCCTAGGATAGATCCAGCGGGTGGACGTGGCTGAGTCCAAGCTGAGAAGGTGCCATGGGCCCAGCTGGGCTTCGGCAGGCTGGTTCCCCGAGAGGCGGCAGTGGGATTGAGCGCCGAGCCCCGTGGAGGCGACTCTTCCCAGCCAGCTGGAGAAGTGGCTGTTGTTTCAACAGCTGGCCCTCCTGAGCCAGAGGGACTGACTTTGAGCAAAGCTTCAACCTTCCGTGAAAGGGTCCAGCAAGTCTTTGATAAACCAAAAACTACTGTCTCTTCCACAGATAGTTTGTAGACTTCTTCCCTTTTAAGGAATTAGTGAAACTCTATGAACATTTTCACCTCTGAAAAGCTCTGATTTAAGGAACATGAATCAGCCGATATTTGCAACTATCCAGTCTCTCACAAAATTAATAGCAGCTTATCAGTCTCATCAGCATGTGCTGGAGAGAAACAAATCACAGCAGAGTCAGTGCTCTGTCATTTATGGCAGGTAGTTTACCTGGCATCTACAGTAACACTGAAATGCCTATGCAAGTCGCAACATATTCCTCTTAAAGATAAATCACCCACTGCTCTGCAGAAGATTAAACGTACTTGACAAATGCAATTTACCACTGAAACAGGAACAACCTCACAATATTTGCTACTGAGAATGTAATAACTAACTATATTGATTTGCATAAAGTCATTTAGGGAATCTTGCTCAGAGATGTGGTGATGCTGCTTGGATACTATGCACCACTATAGAGTAGTTAAAAAGGGACATATAGTATCAAAGTTGCACAGTTCTTCATTAATTCACTATCTCAACAGGCACAATATGGGCTAGTGTAAACTAATATTCAAGAATGTAGGATGAAGGAGTCTCACAGCAAATGCCAGGTAAGATTTTTTTTTTTGTTTTCCTTTTTTTAAGGAAGGAATAAAATGATCTAAAATTGAAAGAAAACATTTTGGTTCGGAAAAAATGAACCAGATTGGCTTTTGTTGTTGTTGAATAACACACTCAGCAGCTACTTCTAAGGGCTACCAGGCACCTTAGAGACAAGATGCAGAAGACACAATCACCTGGAGGATGAAATGCTCAGTTTCAAGTCCTTCCCTCTGTTACACCTTGATGGTGTCAGCCAGGAAATGGGGGAGGAAGCCCTACAAGGCAGAGCAATTGGGGTCTGCAGCGTCAGGACTCAGAATCTAGCTGGGCCAGCAGCCTGCTGGCTTTCATTGAAAATAATCATGGAAATGGCAAATTCCAGTGGAATATCTCAGTTTGTTCAAATCAGCATTTTTCAACCTAAACTGCTTTCCATCAGAATCATTCATTTGTTAACCAGACTTAATGCTCATGACTAACACAAGATAGCAATGAAAGGGAGTTTGCAAAGTCATTTCAGTGAGTGGTGCTAGCAGTGTCTCTTGAAATAGTTTCTTAAAAGAGAAGGAGATGAGGTTACCAGAGGCAGCCCCAGTTGGGGCTGAGCACAAAAGGTACCCAAGATTCAAGATCTGGCTGGAGAAAAGTCTGGGATTGTTACTGTTACTACAACATCGCAGTGTTTCTCTGCTCTCTAGATTTGTAGGAACTGCGAATTTACTCCAGGCAGCTTCTTCGATCAACCCTCCCTGACACTGACTCTCACTCTAAGGTTGTAGGTGTGTGTGTGCACGCAGGTGCAAGGGTAGCCCCTCTCCGGAGGCCTACAACCAACTAAAAATGGCATCTTGGACTTCAGAAGTTTCAATTTTTTCCTCAGCATCAGCTGGCAATTTTTTAATATACTGTTTTTTCAAAGCTGCTTTCCCTTGCTCCTTTTTTGTCTCTTCTTTATATTTTTTATCATTCAATGGTGATATTTCTACTGCTCTGAACAGTGGGAAAAACAGATATAAGTAAAAAGCAAGAAAAGATGTAAAAGTTTCCACACACTGTTGAGTGGATTTAGGCAGTAGTTCAGTATGGTAAAGTTATGTCAAAAGCAGGCACTGGGCTAAACTATATTCCAGTAAGTCCCTTAGGTTTTGATAAAGAAGATGGTTTGTGTGTGAGGGAACAATTAGAGAAGAGAAAATAATACCTGGTTAGGTCTGCCAGACCTTCATACCTCTGTAGTTTAATTGTATATACAACTTTCTTCATTTACATTCTTATCTCTATTTTGATTTATACTTTTTCATGAAAGTATATCTTTGTAATTTTTTTTTCTGACCGTAGGTGTAGAATATATTTATTCTAGGGTGCTTTAACAAGAGAAAAAGAAGCCTAAAGTATTTGCAAAGATATGTTTGATTTCCTGGCCTTGGCATTCCTTCCTGCTGGAATGAAGAGTTTGCAAAACAAATTGCCAGAATATGGACTTAAGAGTCTGTCAGCTAACATGAAAAGGGGGGGATGGATGTAGGAGACATGGAAAAAAAAAAAGTACCATTTGGCAAGATTCCCTGTGTAAGAGGGAAAAATTAGAAGGCACAAGTGAATTTAGCATAATGAAACAAAAAAAGACATTCACAAATTTAATTTTGAAAACAGTGAAACATCTGAAAGTGTAGTGACCTAGGACTAGTAAAGACACTTAGCTATTTGACAACATTTTTACTCTTCAAACTTTAGGACAAAAATGAGTTGAATAGTTTGTTCTTCCTCTGTATTTTGGATGAGACACTCATTTTGCATTGGCTTAGTGGGTAAGAACCTGCCCACTACTACAGACATGAGCTATCGTAGGAGGGAAGGCATTCAAGAAAAGGAATGTATTTCTTGATAATTGGGTCCCCTGGAAGAAGGAGTCCAGATACAGCAGTGAAATGCCTGTCTATAGCTAGGAAAAAAAAAATTATGGGTTGGGATAGTGTCCAAGTCGGGATTTTCAAAGGAATACTTAGTTTGCGAGAGCACATGATAGATTACAGGAAAGTGAGGGGTCGTCCCTGCTAAACAAGCAAACAGGGATTTGGCCTACTTTACTGTGGTAGTACTCGTTTACTCTGCTCTTTGGCCTGCTGTAAACAAGAAATCAAGTTCCTGATAAAGCCAGTGGTTCCCCTCCCCAAAAATGAGTGAAACGGAAACTGAGAGAGGGTTTGAGGACTTGTTCCTAGCTAAGACCCAGAAGGGATTTTTTTTTAAGTCGATAAAGTTATCCTTTGTCGCAATGCAGTTTTCTACCTTGTTTCTTCCCTCCATGAAGAGAAGGCATCAGTTTTTCCTTGATACCATGTTGTGCATAGAGCTAGATCTATAATTCATGAGCATGAAAACAGTGGCATTGAAAAGAAAACCTGTCATAAATTAAGCTATTAGGCTTTTAAATGAGCAGTGATGACTGTGGAGATGCAGAACATTTATTGCAATTCTAAATATAGTAATAATGCTAAAAGGTTTTCATCAATACATGTTAAAAACAGAATACTGAAGGTTCTTTGAGCTTAATTTTTTCCCTCTAAATAGCATTAGTATTTTTTTCCCCTCAGTTTTGGGGTTAGGGTGAGAGTAAGGTGCTGAGGTTGTTTCATGGATGCTCTTGGAGACCCCTAAAGGTATGAAGGAGCTGTTTACAATGAAGGTTCTCAAAAAGATACCATGGCTTTAATAGGTTGGGAGAGGCAGGTGAGCATCAGAGGGCTGGCAGGAGATGTTATTCATGTGGAGGAAGCCCCAGATGGGTGCTCCCATGCCCCATTACAATCCAGTATTGCAAAAGGTGGTGGTTATCCCTAGGCAATTAGATCCTTTTGCTGGGGAGGGAAAATACTAAACTGCCTCACTGTAGCGCTGGAGGGACACGTGGCAGTGCCACCACGGATCATGAAAGGCTTAAGAGGGAAGACAAACGCAGCTGTTTGGGAAGGCAGAGAATGAAGAGCCAGGGGAGGAGCCATGCAAGGATGTGGCCAGGGGCACTGCTCTCTCCAGGGCCCTACCCCATAAATTCTCCACTGCAATCAGAATCAAGTTTTAATGTGTTTATAGGTGTCAAGGTACGTACATACACAAGTCCCTAATCCCATTTGGGCAAATGCTGTCACCACTTACACCACTGCAAATGGACTGTTAGTCTGATGACTTTATTGGAACTTTCAATATTTATTCCAGACTGATTGGCAAAAGAAGTTATTCCATTGACTTAAATCGAACCTACAAAGGATCAGGCTTCTTGTACTGCAGTAAAAGGGATCAGGAAAAGATATTGTAAAATGCAGTATGAAAGAAAAATAAAGCTGCAGCTTCAGCCTGTGTAAATCACTTGGCGCCATGCCCACGTTTTTTTATTTGAAGTTAAATATGATAGTTTTCTGTGGGAGTTGAAAAATACAAAAGTTCTCCTGGGATATTGTAAACATAATTCATGTTCGCTCAGGCAACCACTGATGTCACTTCCGGCTTGCGGCGAGTCCAAGTCACTGGATGTGCCGGGGCTTTGTCAAAAATAGCAGCTTCATAAATCCGCCCATTCCTTTAATTAGGCATCCCTGATGACAGGATTAAGATTGAATGCTTTCATTTTAGATTGGTTAATGAAGCGCTTTCTAATGTTTTTATGTCACATACAACAGGCTGTCCTCTAACAGCACCCGAGGTGCTGAGATGCACCTATTGCACGATCATTAACTACTTCAGGTACAGCTGGAGAGGAGACATTTCCTTATCCAAAGGTTAAAAGAAAGATGATGTAGATATTAGATTATCTCCTCTTGTGTTTGTAGACTACATGCAATTTGCAGACAAATTAGGCTGGAAATTCAATAAACTCAAATACAGTTCTGCTCATTTTTTTAATTAGTTATTTAACAGAGTAAACATTTGATCAAGATCAAAGAACATTTTCATATTGTGTTTTTTTCCTGTGTCTAGTTTGTATTGAAATATTATTAATTGAAAAAGGAACAAAGCAAACACCTGAAGAAGATAGTCTTCCACTACTTTTGTCCTTCTATTTTGTCAGTGGATGGATGGATGGAAGAGATGAATTTGCTGCATCTGGGCACAGGCTAGATAGCTGCAAACAAGCTCCTACTGACCCACACTTCCAACTATGATCAAACCACCCAGAGGAACTAAAAGAAATGTAATTGCCCATTCCTGCTAAGCTGTTATCCAGGGCATTGCAAGCACCAGGCAACTTTGCTGATACATTGAGATAAAAGTTACCTAATAGCTGAGCTGTCAACACTGTTCTGTATGGGATTGGTGGCTACTGGTATGGCCTAATGAATTACTAAACATGTGCTTAAATCCTATTCATTATATTCAGTTGAATGTTTTCCTCAATCCTGAGTATTATTTATCATTTTTGTGTTGATAGTGCTCAAAATCACCAGGCCCCACAGAAGTCAGGGAGCAATGTGCACAGGAGAAGAAACTGTTCCCTGCTCTGAAGAGTTTATGGTCTTTGGAAGGATAAAGAAAAGGTGTTTGTATGAAATAACAACAGGCAAAATGAGGCCAGGGAAAAAGGAGGGAAAATCGTTTTTCCTGCTTTTGAGCAAATGCCTGTGGTGGCCAACTTCAGAACATCTGGTCTCCCAGTGTGTTTTCTCACATCATGCCAATACCTGACTAGGATAAACAACTTTATCTAGGTTCTTATTTCTTACCATCAGAGGCTGATAAGAAAACTTACTCCTATCAGCGTGAGATTCAAGCAGAGGGAAGAAAGATTTATGCTTGTTTGAAACCAGCCTCCACCCTGCCTAATTGTTCAGTGTTTGAAGAAACGTGTAGTTTAATCAGGCAGATTTTTATTTTCCAGGAGGCTGTAGATCACAGCATCAATGCTCCTCTCGCCACCCACCAAGCAGTCAGCATACAGCTCCAGTTTGTTTTCACATGGAAATTACAGTGTGCTTCCCCTCTGTAATTTACTGTAATGCTGATATTTTGTACTTCTTCAGCACCTTCCCTTCTCCAGGCTCTGACTGCTATGGAAAAATGACTATATTAAGTATTAAGCCCACAACATACTCCAGAGATGAGAATAATACATATATTGATGGGCTAATGAGGGCATGGAATATGACCCTCTCCCATATTACTATTTTGATGGTATTTTGAGATGTTTCCTGCCCCAGTACTTGTTGTCACCAGGTCAGAATCAGATATCCATGCAGATTCATCTGGATCTGAATACAGCCTATGGGATCTGTCCTCAGAGCATGAGATTTCTCCTTCTCTTGGATCATTCTGCAAATCAGTTTTGGAAATATATTTGGGGAAATATATTTGGAAAATTATCTATTTTCAGTACTTTCAAGAGCATTTGATCTGTCAAAAGTCTCTTGTCAGAAAGAGTTCAAAAAAAATTCTTTCCTGTAGGTGTACAGGCTCTTTTCAAGGGTTAGGGAGCTGGGCTCTACTGAGACTGTCAGCTTTTCCTTACACTGTGCTCCTCATTCAACTTAGAGCATCTCCCAAAACTGCTTAGAACAAAAATGCATGCTTAGTGGAATTTCGTTACTTTCTTACATCCAGTACAAGCTTGAATACAATAAATAAATTCATTTTAATTTTCATATATGAGAGGGCTTTACTATGCCATTTGTATTGACAAGAAAGGATGGGCGGAATTTTTTTTTGTTTTGCTTGCTTTCTGTTGAAGAGCCATTTAGTCAGGCAATGTCCATGCTCTCCACATGTGGGAGCACACATGTATGTGTGCACACACACACACATGAGGCGTGAGGCATTTTTTCTGCATGGTAAAACTGGTTATTTCTTTATGTGCAGACTCAGAAGCAAATTGTGTCTTAGGAAAATGGATGAGATTCCCTATTGTAAACCAACCTCTTTCATACGAGGCCAGTTTGATCTGGGGGTCCCAGCTTGAACAAAAGCTGACTTAAGCAGTTTAAAAGTTCAAATGAAGTGCACCAGGGAGCTTTCAGTACAGTTCAGCATGACTGATGGTCTCTGCTACAGAGAAGCACATGAACTGAAGCTGAAAGGTTTTCCCAGTTGCAAGCCTTCTCCTTTTATCACTTCCAGGATTGAACAGGTGACTTGCACTCTTGCACTCTTGGCTAAGAACTATCTCAGGTTAACCTTTCACACTTGTGTATGTGATTATAATAAGTTATGATATCCATTTGTAGTGCTGATTGCAATGTGGTAACAATATTGCTAAATAATTATACAACTATTTTATTCCAAGCACCGCATTACTTCAGCCAAACATAGCAAGGGCACTCTAAACAAGAAGTACCTACCTCCACTGCTGCCTTATCTTTTGAGCATGTCTGAACAGGAGATTAATTTCTATAATACCTCCATTTAACATGATAACAGAAAGAAAATAGCTACTCTAAGGGGATGTGGTGTCTAAGTGTTTTGACATGTCTGTCTATCTCTTTAGGCTCTTGTACTATATCCATTTCTATATCTGAACACCTTTTGACCTTCTGAAAGATGAAAAATCATTCTTTCTTCTGCCTTTTTTTTTTTTTTTTTTTGAAATGTTAATTAAAACACCCTCTCAGTGCATGTCAGAAAATCACCTACTAAGCAAGGGCCAGTAGATACTAGTTGGCAGCATTCCTTAAATGTGTTTTCCCAAAGAGCTGGTTTGTTTCCCACTTTTGGTGATTGAATATAAAGCTGTGTTTGAGGAAGAAAAACTATGTCAGTCTTTGCAAGAATTCAGGTACCTACAGCCATAAAGAGTTTTAAGACTGCATGTTGTCAGCTGTGCAATTTTATCCTTTTACTTTAATACTATTTAGCAACTGAACTCAAAATAATTAAATTACAGGCCCATGCCCTCAAATGATTAGAGAAACTCGTCCATAGTACGCACAGATGTAAACCACGCCAGGACTCGAACAATGACTTTTTTAGAAGGCTGGTCTTCGAAAGGATTATGTACGACTTCCCAGCCTCACCCCACGTGACTGTCCGCGCTCTGGATTCCTGCTTCCCCTCTTTGTTTCCAAGTGCCTTTCTTGTAACTCCCAGCCCAGTGCTCCACATGGCTGTGCCCCACTCCTCCAGTGACCCTCGCTCTCTCTTCCTTCAGGGAACTCCAGGATCTAACTCTCATTAAGCTCAACAAAGCAAGTAAGTGCTCTTGAGGAGATGATCTTGCAATTCAAAGGGCTGTCCAGACAACCTTTTTCTCCTGGTTTTCTTCAGGCAAAGCGATAAAGTTCATGCTCCTTTGCCCCCAAACAGTGACTCTAAGAAGAATTTTAGGTTCTAAGGCTTCCAATGAAATTTTCCTCCTCTCTCACCTGCCATCCCTTCCCCCTCAAACTAATTTGACCACGTTAAGTCATTTTTCTCACAACTCCAATCCCAGCATGTTTGCTGGCATCATTTCAGCTATTTGGGAGTTGCCTGGAGGCAGCGGACATTCTGATCCTGCCTCACCTGCAATTAAATGCTTCTCAACACTGTTTGGAGTTCAAAGTAGGTAGTATATGATTGCAATAAAAAAATCTATACTAATATACATAAAATCACAACTGTGTGTGTGTATGCGCATACTTGTTCAATAGGATGTTCCTAAAGTGTATTGTATTAGACAGTTCATTTATACTGGAACTGGGAAAGCAGAATGAAATTTTAAATTATTCATTTTTCTTTATTCATATCCTCATTAACAAAATCCATTCTACTAATTACAGTGGCCACATCAAGAGGTAGCAACAGTATTTTTATAGTAATTCTTTTTTCTCCTTTTTATCAACTTCGATCCTGCAGGTAAAATGATGTCTTCATTTGCTCATGCTAAGGTACTATCATTGGCAATAATGGATAGAGAGAAAATAATATGAATTTTATGTGTATTTAGTACTGCCAACTAATCAAAGAAAATCAGTACCTTCTTCTGAGAGAGTGCTGCATTCATTCTCTTTTCCTTTACAGATGCCTAGAGATGAGTCTGAGAGCAACAGCAAACTCCACAGAGACTTTTATCTGGATGGAAGAGACAGGAAGAAAGAACTTGTAAGTATGAAATTAATTCCAGTTAAAATCAAAATGATTTAAGTCTGTATCTTAGCACTTTTCTGTATCTTAGTGACAAACTTCTGTTGGTGTGTAAATTTAGGACCTGAGCTATGTTTTTTCCAAAACTTTTACTGCATTACTTGTGATACTATCATTATAATTATAGTTAACTCAACAATGGAAAATTGTCTTCAAGACAATAGAAGCACTAGAGACCAGTTAAAAACAAATAGTTTATATGAGCCCTGGAAGTACATTCTGGTTACCTATGCACTTATGTCTCTTAATATAGTCAGCTGCAAAATCAGGTCAAGAAAGATTTTTTTTGATCAGTGCATATACCTATAACCTTTCCTTTGTAAGTATATCAAGATACAGGTTGCTGTAGAAATTTTAGGATTAAGTAGTGGAAGAGAATTTCTTTTATTGTTCCTCATGAACTGCTTTATTACAACAGAATCTAGAGAAGCCTATCAGAAATAGATACACTCAAAACCTTTATAATAAAAACATTTTTGAAAAGAAATCTGTCATGTTATGTGTTTGTACAAGGTCTAGTCTGATGGGATTAGAGCACCTAAGAGTTGTGCTGCTCGGCTGCAGAGAGTCCTTTCCACAAAGCTAGAAAGCTAAGCAATGACCAAAAAAATATATATATATACATATATATATATATATATAAAAGAAAGTGTGAATGAGGCTCCTGAATTAAAATATGCTCAGCCTACCCAGCTACCACTTGTCACAGGCACAATACAAAAACATCTCTGGTGTTGGTAGACAATGGTGCTGATGGGTTATGTGAAGCAAATAGTTCTTTATTCTTCAGGGATCTGAAATGCTGATTGACAACAGTGATTATGGGAGCTCTGGGATCTCACTGCACGAAAGGTCCAAACAACAGCGCTGCCGCTTCGCTCACTTTGCTCTGAGCGAATGTTCTCCGGCAGAGAACAGATTTTACCATCCACTTAAGTGACTGAAGCCTGAGGTTTACGTGGGAAGGAAGGGAAAGAAGACTGACTTGATCCGAGACAACGACTCGTTTAAGGATATGGAGTCTGCCCAGTTGCACCTTTATAGAGGAAAGTTCCACACTTTTCTGTTATTGTTATATAAGTAATTTTACAGTGCAACATTTTTCCCTAATACGAAACTGTCCTCAGCACTCATGCAAAGTATGTCTGTGAAAAATTGTTTATAAGTGTCTAAGTTACCCTAAACAGGGGTGTTACTCTTATCACCAATTGTAAAATGGTTCTAAAGTCCCATAGTGGTGGGTTCTATAGAGATACATCTTTAGAGGATGCTTTTAACCAAAATGAACATTTTTAATAAATAAGTCAGAAAAATAAGAGAGAGCAAAGACACGGAAAAGCAGTGCATCTTAGATCTCCCTGTTCTTTATGGTGCAATGTACTTTCCACTTGACTTTTTAACTTCTGTAGCAAATATTCAGATAAAGCTGAATAATAAACATGTAGATTGATGCCTGGAAATTTTCCCTTTTAATTAAGTTTATTAGACAGTAATTTCCAAAAGGAAATATTACAGGGAACAGTCCAGCATTGTCAGTGGGGAAAATAAAGATGGTGACCTGCTAGGCTTTTTACAGCCCTGAGTAGTTTTTTTTTTTTTTTTTTTTTTTTTTTTAACTATCCTATTACAAGTCTTTACTATGGGGCTTCCTATGAATCATACTCTACGTAATTACTGTGCTGCAGTTTACACACAAAAGTTATGTGGCAAGGAAGAACCGCTTGCCTATCACCCACTTAAGCTATTTATAACTAATAAAAACACAAGTCTTCCATATTAATTAACATCTACTGAAGAGCATATTTAACAACTCCATAATCTACTGACTTGAGAAAGGAACTGTTTTGTTGACATGTCACTTAACACAGTTACAAATGTGATACTTTTTATTTTCATATAACTCATTTCAGAGAAGGAAAGAAGAGGTTCATATAACCTGAAGTGATCTATTATTATCTCTGTGTTAAAGAGTGTGTGAGAATGTACATGACCTTTTTGTGATGTTTAGATCTTATCTTTCTAGAACTAATAAGCACTATTACAAAAAAAAAAAAAAAAAAAAAAAAAAAAAAAAGAAAAAGAAAGAAAGAAAGAAAAGGAGGAAATGAACAGAGAAACATTAAAAAAAAAACCCTCCACAAATCCAGAGAAGCTTTGAATGTTTCAAGAAACTGGTGAAGATTAAGGGCTAATGTAATGGCCATTAAATTCAATGGAGAGATATCAGTGCAATGGCCTCTGGATTTCTGGGTACAGCAACCGGTAACAGGCTACACGGACAACAAGAGGCAAGGACAACTTTTTCATTCAGCATTTGGGTCCTACTTCCTTTAGATTTAAGACGTGCCTCTAAAATAATATCATTAATAAATGGGTGTAACTTTGGAGTATGGAAAGGACATTTTAGACCTGCACCAATTCCAGCCTTGCTTGTCCTAAAACCTTGTCTTATATCAGAAGCGTGTAAATGAATTCACACGGGGATTTTTTTGCCTGTCTTTTCTTTTCCTCTTCCTCACAGTCTCAGAGCTATTTTAGGGATTCTGATAGCTGAAAAAAGTTTTCCTTTTCCTGAAGTTCATGCCATGCTGTTGCTCCAGGGGTGCTCTCCTAGCAGTGGTGCGTGAGGGGCACACCGAGAGCGCAGAGGGTGAAAGGTCTGCAGTGCTCGGCCCGTCTGGGGCAGCGACCTGGCCCCTCAGCGAGCCGCTTGGCTGCTGCACGACATGGAAGAGCAGGGCCAGCCGTGCTCGCCTGAGGTCAGCGCAGAAACAGAATCCCCTCTCCCCCTCTCTCTTTAACCAAAACTGGGATGGTAAAAATGATATATGGTGGAAGGGGGAGAAGGTCAGGAGAGAGCATGAAAGGTATTTGTAATACAGCCTGAGAAGTATAGCCTTCTGCAAGCTCAGAATGATCCAGACCTAGAATAAAAATAGAAGATGGGAGATCCCCAGATCACGTTTCCTAGGGGAAAGCAATCAAAGCAAAGGAAGAACAGGAGGGACAGTGCAGATAGAGGCAAGGGAAAGGGATCTGCAAGAACAAATCTCTTATTTCTGCAAAACTGAGTTGCTGAATGAAGCAAACTCAGGGTCCGCTGTTGTCCTAAGTGGGAACACTTAGCTTAGTGTGAATATTTTGGAAAGTCCCACCTCTATTTCCATTATTTTTTTCCTCTGACTCCAACTGCTGCCAGTTTCTGTACACAAGTCTGTCTCATGGACAGACAGTGGACTAGAGACTAAGCTTGGAGGTCTGCAGAAGGAAGGATAGGTGAACCTAGATTTGAAAGTAGCTATTAAGTTATAACTAAATTTAAAAGAAATTAAATTATAAGAGGCAGCGTAAGCATGGTCTTTGTACCTTTTAGGCTGAGCCATCAGGGCAGGTTTTACAGTAGGGCAGTGTCCAGTGGGGGACACCATGTAAAGCATTTGTCAAAACTTGTTTTTAAATTAGCCTGTCTATCCACAAAATTGAGAATGTGAGTGAAGAATATTTGGATTATTTCTCCACACTGCAATTTGCTTACATTAAAAGGATAGTCTTCTGGCAGGTTCCTGTGCACAAGGTGTCCATCCAAGGGCCTTACTCTGTCTTTGCAAGAGCACTAATCTAACGTGCTACCGTTTGTCTTTTCTGACTAACTGCTGTGACTTTCAGCAGAGATGCAAGTGCAAGAGGACTGTGACTGGAAACTGAACGAGAGAGAGAAATAAAGGTTTGTGCCAGCAGAAGGTATAGAGTCTTCATGAGAGCTGTACATTGGCTGTGTCCATACATTTGTGCTACATGCATGGAGTACCTTGCAAGTATTGTAACAAGTCAAGACAACATATAGCTAGTGTATAGCTGAAGTTTCCAAATACCAGCTGTCACATTACATCACTTCATAGTGAGTAATGTTCTCTTATGTTATGCAATGTTATGAGCAGTAGTCTGTTATTCCAAAGGTTGCCAAGTGAAAAGCTTTGAATTTTTGGAGTTTTTTTTTTTTTTTTTTTTTTTTTCCCAACCAGATTTGGTTCCCTTTTTATTTACCTATAATTTTGTAATCTGCTTTCCCTGAAAAGTGGACGTAAGTGCTTCCAAAACCATGGGCATGAAAAGCCAAGTCAAATTTTTATTGGGTACTAGGCAGGGCAGGTGGTAAAAGTAGCCTTGCTAAGTTGCTGACCAGAAGAGCAATGCAAATAATTTTTCTGTGTAAATTATACTCTCTTTGCTCACCGATGAGTTTATTCTGCAACGGGTTTTCATGCAGGCATACAAGAATTCATATTCTTGCACTGATTCCAAACCAGTTTTTGCAAGTGCTCATCCTCTCAGTTGGCCATGGATGATCAGATAAAGCTCCGGATGCCCTGGTAAACCACACACTGGAGGAAACTGCAAGTTTGGATCCCACTCTCCTCAAGAGACAGACCTGCAAAACCCAAGTAATTGGTTTGCTGTGGTCACATGCGGTATCAGCTGGCGTCACTGGGACTATGCCCACACAGCAAGGTAAAAAGCCTTTACACAGGTGCTGAGCACTGCTGAATAGTGGTACGCAGCCTACCGTACTGGATGTGCCTCAGGTACATGGGCATTCATCCCCCCTAACTGTATATGCTTCTACGCTGGAAATGTCTCCATTTAAGACTCCTGCTCATCTCCTTTTAGAATCAGCAGACAGAAACAGGCACTCCAGGTTTATCTCTGATGCCACCAGCTGAGGTAGCCTGATGCTCCTACCCCCACATGCTGCCATGCTCTAGAGCACAATTAGATTTTTTGCTGCCACAGTGGCCTGTGCCTTGGGCTCAAGAAGACTTCTAGCAAATCACAGTTACCGAGGGATGAGAGAATCAGCTGTGGAGCCGGCTTGGATCTGTGCTAAGCTGATAGGCAGCTAAGGAGGATCTTCTCGTGATTTCAGTGGAAAGCTGAACTCATCAATTTTGCTCCGAATCTCTAAAACGCTTTGGACTGTTTCGTTTGAAATGGCACATCAAATCACATGGAGTTCTCGACTACTGGATAAAGTCCCTTAGATTTGCAGTTTTGCTCCAGTTGTAGCAAAATATCTGAGGTTTCAAGCAAGCAAAATATGGTATGAAAATGTGTGTAGCCTCTCTAGCCTCTCTCTCCTCCAGGAAAGGATTCAGGGAGCTGCTGAATCTATACACCCTCAGAGTCCTCTGAAATTCAGAACATTGTAGTGTTTACCCATGCCAGAGTTTTCCAAGATGCAGGCTAAGAGGAATGAATAATTCAAATTGCTTCATCTATCTGATGAAGGCACTACTTTGTTTAAAATGATGTGTGCATAGTAGTGGTGAGGCAGGAACCTTGGGTTTCCTTTTGCTTTTAAGGTCAAAGATTGAATCATGTGCTAACCGTTGTTACAAGCTGTGCCTTTAAACCTGCCCAGAATTATGACCTTTCAATTGTAGTCTAAATACTGGGTTCAGTCATAGGATCATCTTAGTGTCCCGTTCATAATTTATAAAGTCACGTGTCAGTGAGTACTAAAAGGGATTTACAGCAGATTGTAGGTCAAAAGGGTTAGGGCACACTGGAAATATTGAAAACAGAAGTAAATTTAGCATAAATGAATGTACTAGATATTGAGTGGATGCCAAAGTATGTATGGGATTTAAGCCATTGTTTTCTATGGTCTTGAGCCAAAATACAATGTATAATGGTCCCAGATTGGTGGATTTATGAGCAAACAATTAAAAAAATAGTAATCAAAGCTATTAAAAGGTGGAAGATGTGAATGTCATTACTCTGACAAACATTAAAATTAATCCAAACCTAAATCTCAAAGGGAAAGAGAAATCTTTCAATAGGTAAATTTACTCTCTTCAGAGAATTTCCATGGAACTATTTAAACATTTTATCTTCTGCTCTGAAAAATGTGAACCTCCCTCTCACTTTGGACTGCACTTAGCATTTTAATTTCCTTCTGCAAAATCAGCAATTTATTTAATTCTTTGTAAAGCATAATTGCCTAGAACATACAGGGCCCCGCTCCACAATGTTAGGAATAAGGAGATAGTTTAATTACGTGATTCTGATAGGAAACCACATGCCAAGTATTTGGCTTGTTCTTTATGTCATCTGAATCCCTTTTCTCTCCTTGCTGCTTTTAATGAAGCAATCAAAAAATACAGCCAAAACAAAACCTAAATTAATGTGGCGCTTTTTGTGGTTTCTAAATTCCTTGTTGACAGCAATAAAAGAAGAAAAGCCTCCTCCATATAGGAATTTCAGACCCCAGAATACCTGCAGGCATAGGAGATAAGCCACAGTGTCTTGCAATAACTTTCTCTCTGCCTCTCTTTTGTGTCTTTTGAGTGTGCAAAAGAACGCAGACTTTCAGATTTTTATAGCGAAAGGTTCCCATTTCCTTCCTCTATAGCTGGTTCTGGATTTGGATTAAACTAAGGGTCTCTTGACAGTTTTCCACTGCCCCTTCCCCTATCTTTCATTTTAAGACAGAATGTAGTTGCTGGGAGAGTTTTCTCACAAGTGCTATTTCAGTCTGATGTGTCTATCCTCCTTATTCTTTCTTGTTTTTAATATCCACCTTCCTGTCATTCGTAACTCTGCCCTTCCTCTCCCCCTTTCCTGGTTTTGTTTGATGACACTCATCTCTCATGTCTTCCAGAGACGTGGCACTTTAACACTCTTTTTGCTGGTTATTTACACTCTTCTGTAAACACAGGCAAAGGGTGAAAGTAAACCTTTGGATGGGACTGTTGCAGGCTCCTAAAGGCTCTTTGGCAACATGCGGGTGCCTCAGACCTCTTAAGCTTCAAAGCTTTACCAGCACAGCTGTATGGCGTACGTGTACAGCTCTCCCCCCTTGGCACTGGAAAGCTGATGAAAATTCTTGTATAAGTGCAGTCATAGTGATATCTCCTATTTTGCTTTTGCAAACTGGAATAAGCTATAGTGATAAAAGCATTTTTATACTGGTACAAATGAGGGGGAGCAGGTTATCCCTCCATCTATGTTGACATCGTTTAAAATGACAGAAATGCAAACCTAGACTAGATTTTAGGCTCCTCTCCCCCCTGGCCCAAATCTTATCCTATATGTTTGCTCTCCTCTTTCAAAAAATGCTAAAGGAGTTTGCTTCTGTCTCAGAAGGAATGATTTTAACTGTTATGAGAATGTTATTAGAAAAATGTGAGCCAAGCATGCTAATATCAGGCACCAGCTCCGCGAAGCAGGTTAATAACTGCCCCCTCCGCCCCGGCTATCATTTGGAGGTGGGAGGCGGTGGGAGGCGGTGCTGCTTCCCCAGCAGAAGAGACAGCCAGGCAGAGACAACGCAAGCGGCTCTTTTTTTGCTCTTTTTATAATAGGATTCGAAGTTCCTTTACGTTCCTCTTCAAATAACCCAGACTGGCAAAACTTCTGCTCAGCTGGAGAAGCACAGGAAATAAAAAAAAAAAATTTGGCCCAGCTTTAAAAACACGGTAGAATCAGCATACTCCTCTCAGTCCTGATCAGGGAATAACTTGCAGGTGGAGAAGTGCTGGGGCCGAACACGCAAGGGGCAGGGCTGGCCACACGCAGCGCCTGGCTGCTCCCGCGTCCCCTAACGGCACGGGGTGCTGCCTCGCGGCGGACGTCTTTCCCGCTGTTTGTGCGTGTCAGAGCGAGGGTCACATGCACGTGTCCTTGCCAATTTGCCTGTGACATACACTTTGACAACAGCTTCATTTTTATGCAAAAAAAAAAAAAAAAAAAAAGTGCATCTAAAAGAGCCTTCAAAGAAGTGAGTTCACATTACACAGATTCTGCTATACGCTACGCTAGCACAAAAGGGTATTTGGGACGTGCCCGTGTTTGGGAGAGCACTTTTAAATTCAGCATAGCACAATGTAATTCAGTGTTTAGAAACAGCAGGCAGATGTAGATAACATAAACAGGGACTGTATCGCTCAGGTAAGAATATCTCCAGTTTCAGGTATCTGTGTCAGACAGCTTTCTGCAAGGACTTTGAATCCCCTTCCAGGAAGCGGAAGCCAGGATCTGTGATTGCTTCTTTGTAGTAAATTAAGGGCAGTTTGGGGGGAAGGGGAGCAGGGAGCTTCCGAACGTGCTTTGCACATTGTGCCCCTCGGCAGCTCCGCAGGGCTCGGTTCCCACGCGCGCGGGAAGCATCGATAAGGTCTTTCCTGTCTGTTTGCAGCTGTTAAACCCAGCGAACACGTGAAGTCCGTACACCACCCGAGGAGGATGAAAAAGTAAATACAGGAAGCCGACTAAAAATTGAAACAACAACAACAACAACCACCCCTCCTCCAAAGCCAGAAAATAACGACAGGGCTTCTTCATCCTCACGACTCCCACGACGCCAAGTTCGAAAGAGCAGGCGGGCAGAAGGCCACAAAGCCCGGCTGCCCCCGGCACGGCTTCCCGAACGCCCCAAAACCGCGCGGGCAGCCCTCGGCCTGCTTGCAGATGGAGGTGGACATTTGGGGACAGCTATAAATACCCTCGCTATCACCCAGCGGCCCCTGACGATATCTAGCTGGCAACTGAGAGCGTGAAGACCTTAAACGTCGTTGGCCAAGCTCTGAAGGATATTTAACACATAAAGAGGAAATGCACAGAAACGCGTGTGCAGCGTGGAGAACCTGTATTATTTGTGAATTAATCTCAGTATAGCGAGTCAGTTCTGGTCGCTCTGCTACAGATTCATTTTTGGTAAGTCATCTGTAGGTTTTCGGTCCCTCTTCACTAGAGTGGATGGCACAGGTTGCGATCCTGTGGTTTCAGGATGACAATTTTTGTCAATTCAATATAATAAACATATACAGACAATAATGAGAATTTAAACCTGAGATCTCCTGAGGTGCTCTGTCGCTTAGTAGAGAAACTGATAGAAAAAGACCTCACATTTTTTAAAGAAAGGTTAAATGTTGAGGTAAAATATTGTTAGGAAAAACAAAGAGAGTACGTTTCAAATTTTATCTCCATTCTAGACAATTTTTCATTTCAGAAAAAGTTTCAGGTTTTCTTTCAATATTATTAAAACTGAATCGCTCCGTAAGAAATATTGCAGCATAAACAAAGCAGCACTTGATTTTTTTCATTTTGGGTCTAATGGTCTGTTTCTGCTCCAGAACAAATAATCTTTGGTCCTTCTATTTTGCTGGAAACTGAAACCAAATTAGGTCTGGTTGCCACGAGGTGAGATGATTTTCTATATTCTTTCTCGCCTTCTTCCTGGATCTTCCAGGTAATGAAAACATCCAGGTATTTGTACTCCCCTTTGAAAGACGTCTGTTGGGGTTTTCAGAAGCACCGAAGGACCTGCCTGCACCTGTAAGCCCTTAAACACGCACAGCCTTAAACACAGCCCTAACGATGCCGTGAGGTTTTCTCTAAACCAACCTGCCTCTTGACCACAGACATTGCCAGCTAATGCAGCCGAGAAAGAATGGAGATTTCCTAGCTCTTATCCTTCTAAAGGTCCAGGCTGTATATATGCAAATAATTGCGTATGTTTAGAGCCCCCTTCCGAACATTCCCATGTGCCAGGCACGGCCTCGCTTATGGCCTTCCGCGGGGAAACACAGGTTTCTCTGATGGTTGCCGGAGTCAGATTCTTGTTGACATCCAGCCTGTGAGTCACGGTTGTCATGCGCTACGATCGCAAGCTGTGCTGATATTCTCATGAAACAATACCTAACCATCCAGGTGCAACAGAGAAGCCTGCCACACGCTCGGCGCGTGCCGTATCACGTGCCCTGTATAACCCAGCGAAAGAGAAAAGATGAGCATCAGACGTCAGTAAAACTGAGCCGAGTTTGCTAAACGTTCAGTTTTGGCATTCAGTTAGAGGTAGCAGTTAGTTAAGAGGTGTGTAAGATTAGCTCAGTCACAATTACATTTTCCTTCGAGAATATTTTTCCATTTGCTCCCTAACCAACCTTCTAGTTTTTTCTATCTTCACCTCAGTCTTGTTTTCTTAAAAAGCTTAATGAAAATCTGTTGTCTCCCCTCCAGTCCTGCTTTAGGAGACTCTGCTTAGGACTCCCCTGTTTAGGATTCCTCCCTCCCGGGTCACGCTTAACAGCATCGCAAGGGCCAGGCTGCGGGCAGGCAGGGCCGAGTCACGCCGACGGGGTAGTCCGGGGTGAATTAAACACCAGAGACTCCTGCAAAGCCGGAGAGCTGTATGACACGAGAGTGCCACAAGCTGGATTTCCAGGTGGTCCGAAGCCTAGCTGGAGCACCGCAACGGCGCAGACACTTTCTGCCAGATTCGTCACGGTGTTTCAGAGCACCCGGTTGTGTTCACTATACAGTAGGTGCTGGGAGACGAAGTAGGGCTTTTCCCTTGACCTGGTTTTCTTTTTTTTTTAATGAAAAATGGACTGCTCTTACAAAGGCACAGATCATAAACTTTCCCCGATGCACAACATGTAAACGGTGCCTTTGTTGCGTAAGTACCTCCTACCTAATCCTCAATTCTGTCAGTGTGTATTTACCGTCAGTAACTTGGATTTAGGTCATCACTTTGATTTCCATTTCTTTCAATGTGTCCAAAGCTGCGGCTCTATTTCTGTCAAAGCTAAATGCTTGGTATTCCCCCTAAGACCTGGGCAGTTTCCAGCTTCTGTCTCACAAAATAAAACGAGCTATAAACAAAGACTCTCTGCAGCCAGGCACTGTATTGTGGGCACAAAGGCTTGCCGGTATTTGAAATTTCTCACCCTTAAAACTATGTCAAAGGTATTTTCACAGCTTCTACCCTATGTCATTTCTCCAAAACATCTCAAGTAATTTTCCTTTAGGAGAACAAGGGAGGGGAAAAAAAAACCTATAATGCATGTGTCAACAGGTGAGATCTAAAAATTTCATTAGGAAAAAAAAGGGGAAGCAGTAACAGCTGCATGCATGTTTGGAGGAAATCAGAGGGGCACTTTCCATCTGGCATGTGCTCCACAGGCAAAAAAGCTTTTATAAGACTTGGAACTCAAAGACCACTTATATTTTGGGGAGCAGGCTATTCTTGTGCAGCTCATTTTAGGCAGCACAGCAACAGCTACCATTCAAAATAACCTCTGGCTCATTCCCCCACAGCGTTCACACTGGAACTTAGAGGGGGGGAAAAAAGGCAAAAAAAAAGAGCAAGAGAGAGAGAGAGAGAAAAGCCAGCTCCAAGCAGGAAGACGGACATGGCCAAGGTGAGGATGTTTCTTTTTTGTCTCAGCCAGGCCCTGTTGTGAAACGGACTTCTACCCTGGGTATTTTCCTCGCTTATCTGAGATTTAACAAGAAGGATGGAATCTCCACTTTCAACCTTTTCTGCCACTGTGGAAGGAATCTAGAGTAATGAGGCAGATAACGGTTCCCTTCACCTCGATTGAGAAGCAGAGCTCCACTCCTGCATCATCTGCTACGCGAATACAGACAGTGCGTGCAAAGTGCACCAAAGCAAGATGAGGCTTTACTTTTTTTCCTATTATCAGATTTATCTGGGAAATATTTTTCCTCTGCCATGCAGCTTTCTGAGACTTTGACAAAGCAGCTCATATGCAACAAAATGAAGTTAAGACTCCTGTAGAGATGTGAAGGGAGAGGGCAACGCACACACTAGTAAGTGAAGAATAGCCAATAGCCTGGGAGTTCAAGCAATCACTTGAAATATGGGATGAGCCAGACATAAGTCTCTGCTCTGCCATGCTTTTGCATGCCAAGTAAGAGCCATACTAGTACTGCGCTTTCTTTGGTTTTGAGGAGAAATTCCATCCCAGGAAACTTCTATCAAATAACATTTTCCCCAAACCAGTATGTTTTAATTTCAAGAATTCTGCTGTATCTGAGGAACCCTAACTAGGCACACACATCCAGAAAACACTAATATTAGTTACCTGTATTGCAGCAAGTAAGGCTGTCCTAGCCATGGCCGCTGTCGTGCTAAACCTAGTACAAACACAGAAGCAAATGCACCATTCCTGCTCCAGGGAGTTTACTAGCTCAGTGTAAATAAGAGACTGACAGTTCCAAAGCACAAGGCAGCATTTCTCACTTTCAGTTGTCAGATCTGATTTGACTCATCAGCTCTCACACTCACTGGATTTTATGTAATAGCACTCATATTTAAACTTGAGATCATCTCTGGCTCAGCATCAGCTGACCACTGCTGGAGATGGTCCACGTTTTGATGTTATGTTATCAGGCCTCACAACAAATCACATGCCCTCACTCAAGCTCTGATGCAGTAGAACATTTAAATGTGTTTTAACTTCATTCAGGCAAATCCATGACACCAAAGGCATATCCCTTACCCTTATCTGGCCACATTAATCTCTCTGTAGTGTGCTCTTTGGGGACCCAAGGCTTCACTATAACCCAGGTTTTTCAAACTGTTTGAGCAAAGGCTTATGTCAAGCTGAAGGTCAGATACAAATGAGGCTTGTGCATAAACACTCAGTTCTTTTGGGGTCTCTGTACCTACTGGTGTTACAGCAAAAGCTAACTGCTTTTTCTTTCTAGAAATTCCTAACAGGCATTTCAGCTTTGACATTTTTCTGACGAAAGATTATTTGATAGCTTGTTTCAGAAATAAAGAAGAAATCATTATTTTTCTTAACTAATACTTTGTTCTTCTATCGAGGAATATATATAAGTTTTTCTTTTTTTTTTTTTTTTTCTTTTTTGATTTTACATTTGAAATGCCGTCACATTTTAACTTGAAATCGTGATAATCAATTCAGCTTGATGTGTCAGCAATTAGAATTAGCAATGTGAATTAGAAAGCTGAGCAGCCATGCTTTTCCTAGTCAGTGCCTCTCCCTCAATTCCTACAACAGATTTTATATTTTAGACTCTTTCCTTTGCCATCTAAAGCAGAGATATCTTAGGAGCTTGGACAGACCAAGTTAATTGTGCAAGAGTCAACTCTGCCACCTTCGAGCTGTTGGAACAGCTCCTAGCCTATAGGTAATTCATCGTAGAGCAAGCAAAGGTAACAAAATGCCACTCCGAATAGTATTAGAGAGAGGAATCAGACGGGTCAAAGAGAGATACTCTCTACAAAGAGAAATAAAAGCACAGGCAAGATTTCCTATTTTGAAAACACGCAACAAGATTGTTTCTCAGTGTCCAAGCTGGAAACAAGCTGATCAGACATAACAAAAAGCTAACACAGCAGTTCAGTCCAGTAGGCTAAGTGCCTACAGGACTGTACTATTCTTATGCCAAACAGGAAGATAGCAGCTAATCAAATCTGCTAACAAAGCATTTCTCACTCACTTGTGTATATCTTTTGCTCTTTCCTAAAAGTATGAGTGCAGTTTAGAGTCTATTATACTGCAAGCAGCATTATACTTATTATATTTGTTTTAATTCAACTACCCCAATCAAAGAGAAGCTGCAATGAAGGAAATGAGCCAAACCAGTTACTTAAGTTCACTAGGAAGGAGCCACATGTACTGGAGTTATTTGTGTTTACTACAGTGCATTTTGATGGACATACAGGCTGGCTGTGGAGGTCCATCTAGTTCAACATCCTGTTTTTGAAGAAAGAGTTAAAAGAAAAGCAAGCCCACAGCCATACATCTGACAGTGCACCCTGCTGGCTTCCCCCTCTCTGCAGCTGGGGGACTCCGAAACTCCCATCCAAATTCCAACCAGTTCATCTAAAAAAGAAGGACAGCAAGCTGAGGAAAAGGGGGATAGTTTTGTGGAAATCAATGTTTCCAAAGCACACCAAGCCTTATGCTTCCACTCCTGAGAGCCAGAGAGCATAGCAAGTAATGCTGGATAGACGCCATATGAAAAATAAAGGCCAGATGATAGTTAATTTTAATTGTAGCACCCCAAAGGTAAAGCTGAGGAGTCATTCTGGGCTGCAGTGTCCCTGCTGCCCACTGCACCCAGTGGGGATGGAGAACCACATGGAACCACTGGATCAATCCCCAGGTCCACTCTTGGTCCTCTTGAACCTCCTTAGCTTCCATTATCTGGTACATCCACACTGAGCAGTGGCAGGTTCAGGGAGGTATGGGGAGACTGTAGCAACACACATACCTTTTTCAAGAGACACAGATGTCATTAGCATATTTAAGAGCCTTGAACCAGTCAATGTTGGGCTATTTTTTCAGTAAAGTGCCCTTTAGAGCCAGCTTCTAGACACATGGAAGAGAAGAGGTCTATTCGTTGCAGGAAGCTTGCTGTTTGTTGGTATAGGTACTGTTTTTTTTTCCATCAGTTATTCAAATTCCATCATAAAAATGGAAGAAAACGTGAAGAAAAGGGGAAACGTTTTCTGACCTGCTGAATCTCCTAGCAAGCTTCAGAGAGAGGTGGGAATCCTGCTGTGTTTGAGTGTGTTTTATTTGGTTGCCTTTGAATTCAAAATCTCAAGGCAGGAGTAACAACTGATTTAAAGGGTCTGAGCAGACAAGTGCATGCCTATATCTGTAAAGGGTTATTGTATGCGTGTTATAAATGCACGTGTGTGTGTCTCAGTGGCATTATTCCTGAAAACAATTTCCTAATGTTTTTCTTTTCACGCTTTTAAATGTAAATGTTGAAAGTACAGAGAACACTAATAAAATATGAATGATGAACATTCCTTACTCCCTGGTTTAAAGAATGGCCCAAGTCACGTGTAACATAAAACCACAGATTTTTCCCAAGAGTATTAGTAGAAACTCCATTACTTGAATCATTTGTAATCAAACTAGACAAAGCAGAGAAGATTGTACTCAAGGGTACAATCCCGAATGTCTTCCCCCCAATCCCAAGAACTTTTCCCCAGCTGCTGCCATGTGTCTTTCCTTGCACGTTACTTGCCAAGACAGGTCCTTTGCTTTTCTAATCATACTATTATTAATGAACAAATATAAACTTCTACATCACTGAGAGCTTCCAAAAATATTGCATGTACTCTATCTGAATATTCAATTATGTTCAAGACTATTGGAATAAATATTATTCACGTGCCCCTCTGAAAGCTATTAACAGTATATGTCTATCCTGGTCTTTCTTGCTAGTCACCTCATTGAAATCAATCAGCCACATAGGTAAGAAAGTAAAAAAGGTTTCATTTGTAAAAGAAATCATTTAAAGTTCCAATGGATTTTTCCTAATACCTCCTTGAGGGCTTCTGTTTCATTGCAGAAATGTATTCTACAGTCTTCGTTGCACAAACTGTGTAGACAATGAAAACTCAGTGTGGTATGAGGATAAACAAGGCTGAAGAGTATGTGTTCAAGCACTCCAGAAATGTGGAATTCTGATCTGAATCAGAAATGTGAAGATCTGATCTGAATCAGATCCAAATGCAGGGATTAAGCCGAGTCCCAGTGCTAGTCACATTGCTAGAGTGAGAATGTGTGAGTCTGGATTCTGTTTCTGAAGTTTCAGTTTTGGCTCTGAATTAGGATCCTCTGCTCTAAACACAGAGCCCTTCCTCTTCAGTTGACAGCACTGAATTTTAATCTATGTCTGTGGTGGTCCAGGCACCCTTTTTTAGGAGACCTATAAAACATGGTTAAGGAAGTTCAAGCCTATTGACAATAAGCTTCACATTCCCTTTGCAAAGATTCCTACAAATGCAGAAAAACCTTTAGGTGTTCACAAGCTGAGAGAAGTGAAAAATGCAGAAGCAGAAGGGACTGAATTGCACTGTTAGACCAGAGAGCAGGGGGACATGCAGACACAGATCTTCCCACACATTTACAAAGCACAGCCTAAAATGGACTGGCTCCTCTGTGGCAGTTTTCTGAATGTTATAGTCCACTTAATCTCAGAGATGGAATAAGAAACACGTTTCATTTCAAATCATTTTGAGGACCCTCACACACATGCTAATATAATACTTAAAAGCAGGTTTGTATCAAATATACAGAGTAAGTCTTCTGGCTTTCACGGCTATCTGCATGCACCTTAACCTTCATCCAACCTTCTTCTGGTCGGCTTCTGCTCTGTGGCAGGGAGCAGCTCCACGCGACCTGGCAGGTGTTCCCTCCAGCTTTGACTGGCCTTAGGCATGCAATAGAAATTGCTTTGAAATCCACAGTCTTTGTTCACTTTGCAGGAATGTGTTAATACAATAAAGTCTTAACAATCAGGAACGGCATCGAGTCCCCATGAATCACTTTTCACACTGTTTTACATCCTCTGTGCATGTTTGTCTTTCTTTCCAAGGCTATTCCCAAGCTATCGCTTTCCCCTGGAGTCCTATTAGAGTCTATTCTTTGTATTTACTAACAGGAAGCATCACAGTTCTGTCCTCACCAGCTTCACTCAGAGGCCCTCTTAATTATTAGTATCTTTTTCTTTTTTTAAGCCTATTTGGAAAAATCTATGTTCCTCTATTCTTCCTGGCTAGCAGGTTATTTTTTCTTCCTCAAGGTGCAATCTGGTTTCCTTTTGTTGTTAAATCACCGAATACTGATACTTTCCTGGATATTGTGGGAAAGAGTTCTGGTTGACAACCAACTTCTTTTCATTTCCATCCTGATTAGCAAACAAATAATAAGTGGAAGCATAATTTATGGTTTGATTTAAGCCACCTCATTCACGTTTGGAAGGAAATCTAGGATGACTAAATCTTGAAAGAGAAGGCAGGATAAGCAGTATTAAGAAACTGACAGGGATTGGAATTGCATTAAATGTTCCTGTTACATTGTCACAGACTTTGCTCTCTTATATTAACACAGAGAACTAGAGAACTCTTTAATCTAGCAGCCAAAAGATATGAAGCCTAGAAAATAAGCTAGAAAATCTGACCACAAAAAGAAATTTAGGTTACTGGCATCCTGCACCTCACTGTCTCTTAAGCTGACCAATATTCTTTCATTAATTTCTTGCCACTATTCCCCTGTTGAAGGCTATCCATTATCTGAAGTGCTGCCTTAAATTTAGATTTCAGGCGCTTTAGAGTAGTAATATATATATATACACCTATATATCTATCTCTCTCTATATATATATCTCCAAATTATTACAAAACATTTCCTCTCTGCTGGATGCTCAGAGGCTGCACTCTCTCTTTCCAGAGCAGCTCAAGGTGTCTGGCAGATTCAGCAGAGAGCCCCCTTCTTCCCCCTCAAATTCAAGGCTTTCATTGACCATGTTCTGGCGCAGGGAAGGTATCAATACCCGGCCTCAGGGCAGCTCTCCCATCTTCTCTTCCCCCCCCACCCCGGCTTACCCCCTAACATGGGCATTTCCATTCCTTTCCCTTTAGGCTTCAAAATCAAACACAGTCAAAGCCACATCAGTCTTCAGATTTTCACTGAAGCCGATGATCAACCTAACATTATTTAGCACTGCTTTGGCTCTTAAAAGATTTTTTTCCTCCACTGTGAGATGTTAAAGCAGGAAATCTCTCCTTCCTGATCTGCCCAAATCAAAACAGATTGGCAGAAAAGAACCATTGCTTTCCAGCCCTGAAACATTAACTTGGCAGTTTGTGTTTGTCTCTCGGCTGTATAACCTGTGGAGAGGTCTGGACTGGATTTGATCATTGCAGTAACTGCCAGCAAGGATACAGAATCTCTTTCAAACTTATTCCTGAAACTGAAATATAAATCACTATTAACATGTCATTCTCTATTTTTCTAGTCGCGTCTAACTTAGCTCTGGCATCTCTGAAAATGTCAAGCACTTCCACTAATAGCACTTATCTAATTTAGCTTCAAGTGCATATTTTTTTTGATTTTGGGGATACAGGTGAATATTGCTTTAGAAGAAACACCATTTTGTGCTACTATAGGCCTTTCTTGCAAACCGAAGAGCGTCTCTCGTGTCGTTTGCCTGCTGACCAAGGTCAGCACACTAATCTCACGTTATCTTGGATCACCCGATCCAGCCAGCCGCAACTCCTTCCCAGCTAGAAGATCTGGGGGAAGACTCACCCTGCCCAAAGCTCCCTCGTGACTCCTGCCAAGAGCAGCAGCCTAGGCCACACTAACAGGAAAGCTACGCTGACCACGTTCATGTACCCCCTCAAGCTGAAAAACAAGAAAGCTTGCATCCGCCCTCTGCAGCCAAGGAAATCGGAATTTCACTCAGTTTGAACAAGTTGTTGCATTAGCTCTTTCACTCTTTTTTTGGAACCATAAACGCCTTATGCTTCATTCACAGGACTGACATGCAGAGGCTCAACAGGTCTAATCCTCGTGATCAGTGCTACACCCGTTTTCTTGAGTCATCTTTGGCTTTGGTGCCCCTTTTCACGGGCACCTCACACTGGGCACAGACGATCCCCTCAGCCGAGCCAGCAACTCAGGGGCTTCAGAGAAGACACAGAATACCCAAGAAATAAATCCTATAAGGACTTCTCTGTTCTGCATTCCTCATGCTCGTCACCCCCTCTGAACCTGGACAACATTCTTTTTTGTGACTTTTCTGCTGAGTTTCAGCCAGATGAACTCTTATCTTAGCCAAATCAAAGTTCCTGGATACCTCAATAAAACAATAATACATGAAAATGTCAGTGAGGCATCATGGGAGAAAAATCTCTATGACAACTAGATTTTATTGGTTCACGCCACTAGCTAAGCCAAAGGACAGAATGTGTCAAAGGACAGATCACAAGGAAGGAATGTTCAAAGGAAAGCTCAGAGAAGAAAAATGCAAACCCTGCACAAATGTGAGCGTGCCCTAGCAAGCAGAGCTACGCGAAACGTCTGCAGTGCAATTTGGGAACTCATCTTGGGCACACTTGAGGCTCCCCAAAGCCTTCTGAACTAATCATGGCCTCAGCTAGGCTAAGCCTGATTCAGTAATTGCTTTTACATTGAAATGAAGTGCAACAAGATGTCTTTGTTGCACAGAAATTCTATACTTTCAATCAAGAATGGAATGAAATAGTCTTCATTTTGCTTGACATATTCTGAAGGAATTTTAATTTTGGAGTAAAATACAGATTGAAACATTCTGTACTTTTTCTCCATTTCCTACCCCCATATTGGAGAAAAATGGAAAACAACCCCCAGAAAAACCAAGTGGAAAAATTCTGTAATCTTTCACATTAAGCAAAATCAAACTCAGAGCAGTCATTAAAATTCCACTTTGAAATGTCACCCCTGATCAGATTTAATATCAGAACAACAACAAAAAAAAAGAGCTAAAAATCAATGTAAATTGAAACTGGTATATACAAAAGAAAAACCAAAAGCAAAAGCTGTGCTCAAGCTGCAGCGAAGCTTCCTCTGCTCTGCTAAGGCACGTAGCAATGCTTCCCACTGCAGTGCTTTCTCGCGTTTCCCTGGACACACACTGTGCTCGAGGCTGCTGGACAATATCACACATGGATGAGCTAAGGGAGAAACGTGGTTCATGGAGTCAAGATATTCAGCAGAGTATCTTCTACTGCACAATATCAAAGGGAGGTGACGGAAAGGAGACAGTCCGGAGGAACGCACTGCATGTGAACGGTGAGCTAGAAGACTAAGAAACTGTAACGGAGCTCCTGTTTTTCTGTGAGAAGGTGACAACTGAAGTATCTGGAGTCATCTGGATGTCCACAGCATCAGTACATATCTCATCAACTTAGGGGAGCCCAGTTTGTCCTAGTAAAGCAATGCTTTTATTGAACAGATCTAATGAATTTCCCAAACTTTCGGATAGGAAGACAAGCTTGTTGTAACACAAGCTTTCCACAATGCTAACTTGTAGATCTATTGCTAAGAGTTACTGCAGTGAAAAATACTGGTCTTTTCCAGGCATGTAATTATTTCATCTCCTACCCTGTTGCTGCCTCTGCAATGAAGGCCAGGTAACCTGCTCAGCTTGTTTCGGAGTCCGCTGCCTTTTCCCTTATCCATGTGGATAATCGTCCCTTCTGTTGTTCACATTATATAAAAAGAGAATGAAGGTTATGAAAAAAATCCAGGTAAGGAGAGTATAACTTTATGGCAGCATTTTACAACCTAACATCAGGCACATGCAAAAAGCATGTGTAGGAAAGTTATAAAGTTAAAAAATGTCTCAGAGAGAACTGCCCACAGCCTAGTCAGTATTAGCTGTTGAACCCTGTTGTACAAACACTCAACGCAGTCTCTAGTAAGTGAATATAGAGGAACAGGCAGTCCCTGCCCAAAAAAGGAAAAAGGTTCTTCAGAAGCCTAAATTGTCCTAAACCTCTGAAAACCAGCCCTTCTCTTCTAAAATCAACTCCTCAGCAGGTGTAAACTGACAAAATATCCTTATGCACAAAAATACACCCAAGGAAGTAAAATACAGAAAAATCTGACCTCTGACAGAACTGTTATAAATAGGATATTTGAGAAGTTTTCCATACAGCATCAGCTGCCCTTTAACCCTTGATCTGCAGGCATTTTCCATTCATCCCTCTAGCCAGCTACTTTCTGTATGTGCATATATATATATGTACACGCACATAAGTACTTACATATTTTGGGACTGTGGAGTGGGTATAGTAAGATTCTGCTTTGATAATGTGGTTTATTAATATTCTTGCCAAAATTACTCAGTGCAGTTGAATACATACAGTGCCTTGTGGAGGATATAGAGGAGGTCCTTTAAAATCTAGTTTTCGAATGGGAGAATCTTTTTGCAAAACTCACTTGTGCCAATTCGAGGAAGCCAGTGTGCACACAAATAGGAGACCAAATAGGAGACAAACTGGAGACCAGTAAGGTGCTTTGTACCTTTGCAGCTAATGAGCAGATATAATGATTAGGAAGCCAAGAGAAGAAAGCTACAGCAAATAACTAGTCACCCCGGACCACTGAGATGCTCAAAGATGCTGTGCTTTTTTCCACTCAGGGCATATATTTGCACAGTCAGTGAAACACGTGGTTTGATTCTGAGTCTATATAAGTTTCCTAAAGAGGAAAGAAACCTGCCACAGGCCAAATAATCCATCCTTAGAGATGTTAGGATTTCATCCCGGATCACAGCTTACAACCTTTTTATGGTGCTTTTTGCTTGCTTTTTTCTTTGCTTTTGCATTTTACAGAGGTCTCAACAGTATCACTGTGGGACTTACTTGTCTTAATTTCCCAACAGATCAGAATATTAACCTCATCAATCTGCACACTCCTGATTTGTGTGCATACATCTCAGGGCAGAGCTATCCAACACAGCAGAGCCCTGCAGTGGTTCAGTTCAATGAAACTATACCACCTTACATCAGTAAGAGCCTAGTCTCAGAAAAATAAATTTATAAGAGCAGGAATGAATGACCATTAGCTGTCAGATCCACACAAGAGAAATGATGAGCAGAAGAGAACTACTACCCAGATAGGATAGAGCAGTCCAATAGGATGAAAAGACAAAACAGCTGGTTTATTGCGTCCTACTAATAGAAATGAGTCCTCCTTCACCCCATCTGTCTGTGGGTCACACAGTTGTTTGGTAAAGATATATGCATTTAAATGAATGTCTATTACTCATAAATAACAAGGTTGCTACCAAATGCTAGGCAAATACAAGCAATATATCTCCTTGAACTGTAGCAGTAATTTTTTGCTCTAATTCCGGGCCTCTCTGATGATTTTATACTGGGAAGATCACAATACGAGGCTGCATGTAACGCCTTTAGAAAATTTCACCCTTTTTTACAAGGCATCTCCAGTGAGACTGGCTGGAGTGTAACCTGGCATCATTCCTCAAGGACAGTAAAAAGGAAAATTGAGAAACTTTTCATTAAGCAAGTGTTGAATGAATCAGCTTAAGAGAGATATTAGGATCTTTGGCAGACAAAGCAATGGAGTTCTTAGCTGTGTTTGTGGTGCCTTTGCACTTTACAGACAGGCATATTAGCAGAGACTGTGCCTTGGCCGTGGATGCAGGCATGAAATCAGAATGGTTTCCTGCTGTTTTTTGCACCACTTCTGAATTAAAATTCAACCTGAAATTCTTGCCAGCCCTCTATGCACAGTCATTTCACAAGTTTGACTTCATCCTATAATTAGCTTTGTTTGGTCAAAGCCAAATTTTAAATCTAAACACAAGGGAGGAGAAAAACGTGGGAAAAGAATTAACTTAAAAAAAATTTTTAATATTTAATTTTATTTATATTTTGCCTTTTAGTGGCAGCCAGGTCTGGATTCAGCCCATGAAGTACCTGGAGGAAAAGGAAAGCATTTTCCTCACTGCCAGGTAAGGAACCTCAGCGAGCCACCCTTTAGTGGGCAACATGTGTCCCTTCACCTCACCTCCTCAACAAACCTCTGCCTGTGCACAGTCAGGCATGCAAGAGCTGAGGGAAGCTGGGAGCAGAACTGCCACTTCATATGATTTCCAGGGTAACTAGAATCTGCTTTTAAATAAGGATGCCAAAGTCAAAAGGTGAACTAAAGGGCCACTTGTCCCACGGGTTTTTGACTGCCTCAGCTAGATGACTACCCCTTTTTAGGTGGTCATTGTTTGCAATACTCATTTATGTACAGTTGCAAAATATTGGTTAAGCTTTATTAGCTATCAGCTACAAACAGATATCTGAAAGCTGAAGTAGCCTTGCAGCTTTTGGGAAGTTGCTACCTGACTTCTGAAAATTCAATTTTTAGACCACAGTTTGCCTCCTAAAAATGACCACATGTAGGAAAGCTTCTCCCTCTCCCTGTATTCATTATCTAGAAAGAAGATTGTATGCTCTTAACTTAGGCACCCTCAATAGTGGTCTAAATCTGAGTGAGAATGAACCCAGACACCCCTAATAGTGGTCTAAATCTGGGTGAGAATGAACCCCAGTCTTACTGGTGAGTGCCATGGAGCCATGCATTTCCTTTTTAAGGCCAAGATTTTCAAAGGACCTAAAATAATTAGATCCCCCAAACCATCTAACCCCTTGGGGCTCTTTAGAAAATCCTAAGCTAATTTCAGCTCCTGATAAGCATCCAAATGTTTGGATCCCTATGGAAACCTTCCCCTGGAGTATCTAAACTGTAAGGTAGCGGTATTCATATTCCCACTCCTCATGCATTTCCACTGGTATCATTAATATATGGCAAGAATGCAAGTACTAGGAAAATATGTTCACAGTCCCTGACTGATTCTTCCAAGATGGTGCTGTTGTAGGAAAAAGGATTAGGTGAGTTAAAAGTGCACAGGGCTCAGCAGTCATTAAGAGCTACAACTGCTCCTAGCAAAAATACTTTTTGCAGCTGCACTTTGGAGAAATGTTTCACGTGTTTTAGGTTGTTTGGTTTCTTGTATAGATGTCAATATTCTTTGGCAGGCATCTTTCTCCACCTGCCATTTGGCAGGCATGACCCAAGGTGGGTGGGTGGTTGGATTTTGTTTAATTGATGAGATCTGTCAGCCTTTGGGGGAAATGCAAAAAAGAAACCTTGAGCTTAGTGTGAATGTAGAGTAATCAAAGGGGGATAGAGGCATTATTTAGGCTGCTTCAAACTAAATTTCTCTCAGTAACTGTGCTGCCAATGTTCTGACACATGTAATGTTCTTAAGACTTCCCAGACTCCCGAGATCCTAATCAATGGCCCTTTGTAGTTTTCCTGACGTACATCCATCCAGCTCTGCAAAAGTCCATGCTTTTTAAATCCAGACATCACTAAAACTGAGAGGGTGACTTGTACAGGGTAGTATTAAAGAGAATTGCGTTATTAAAGCTGCAGTTTTCACTGTGATCTCAGTCAGGATATAATCCAGCACCTCACTTCAAAAAATATAATGAACCTACTTCACCATAGCAACTAGCTTTGCAGCTGCTGGGTTTGACTTGGGATGAGCTTTCTTTGTGTAATTTCTTCTTTTCTTCTCTACTGTCAGGACAGGGAAAAGACATCTTCCTAAAAGTCACTCCTTGACCATGATTTGAAAATGGTTGAAAATTCAATTTGCATTAATCTTTCTGAAGCACGATTTAAACAGAAGTTGTGAGGTTAATGGCTACAGACTGAAATTCTACAGCATTTGCAATCCCCCAAACAAGAAAAATAAGCTTATAATGGTGCTTTAACTTACTTTAAATAGATTCCTAGAGCTTAAGTCAAAGCTGACTTTTTGGACCTTTTGGTCATGACCTTCATTATCATATTTTACCTTGATCTGGAACCTATGACTAGCATCCTGGCTTGTTTTGAGCATGTTAAAGTACAGACAATCCGTTGTTTCTGTTGATCATTTATTTTGTCAATTAAATGTCATTTCTCTAGTCAAAACCCACATGTCTGCCTGGCCAGATCCCTCATGTGCTGTGAGGTATAGTGAGGAGGGCCTCAAATCTAGCAATCTGAACCAACAACTCTCTCTGGCGTCTCGGCAGCTCTGCAGAGACAATAGCTTGAATCTGGAAGGTATGAGGACACAGCATCACAGGGCATTGCCTAAGCCAAAAAAATGTGCTTATTAGGGCTTAGAAGACGGTGCCTTGAGTGAACACCCTCACCAGCACAGTCACACCAAGAGTAGTTTTGGAGTGGGTTGAGCTCTGTGCGTGGTGTGCGTGGTTAAATGACATCGGTGCACCTTTATTTTAATGGGAAGGAGGAAGCATTTTAAACACAGAGTACAGAATATGCATGTAGAAAGTGAACTGGAACAGAGCGGAATAAGGTTTAGTACAACTGAAATGGTCTTTCTGGAATCCAAAAGGCTATCTGAGTCTTACTTTTTAGCTTTCCAGTTTGGCTAGCTCTAACGAAGCCTCAGCATTTGTTCAGCACTGAACAGAAAAGTGCTCCGTAAAACCCAATTCAATTCCGCTCCAAGACCACAGCTGCTTTTTAACTGGTTGTGGGGGTCACAGTACCTTGAGACCTTAAGCTAATCTTTCTGGCTGCAAGTCAGGCCATTGTTGCTAGGTTGTGATCTGGGATCTGCAGCCTATTGGTTTCACCATCCACTTGTCCAATATTTTCTTAGCAGAATCCTTTTCTAATCAAATGTCAATTTGTAATGCCTTTGCATGGAGCAGAGGTTAAAAAAAATCAATAGCATTAAGCCACTGTGTAGAGCTTCTAATTTATCTAACAAATGTTCAGCAAACAATACTCTACTGGCTTCTTTCTTGCCAGGCAGACATCTCCTAAACTTGGAATATTGTGTAAATGAAGTAACAGCAATAAGATAAAAGGTTTAATAAAATCTGTAGACATACTGCAAATATGTATCTATGCCCTCTCACAGTGACAAAAGACATGGACACCAAGGATGTTCATAGGACAGCAGGACACCCCATAAAGGTAATTGAGGAGCATCTTTACACAAAGGTAAAAATGAAAATTTCTGCTCATTCTCAGTTAGAGGGTATTTTAAACTCTGCCATCACAACTGAAGCTCAGAGACATCTCATCAATATATGGGTCTTTCATGACATACAAGAAAGTGGGGGCTGGTTAATACAAATTACTGGTTGTTTATATTGCTGAAGCGCTGAGGATAGCTAGTCCGAGAGCTAGACCTAGCTGAGGCAGGCATTTCAGAGGAAAAAAAGGTGGTTGCTGCCCTGCACCATTTACAATTTCTGCATAAGACAGAAGACAGCAGTTGTTTGCAAGGAGAAAATAACCGGTGAGCACAAGAAAGGACTGAAGCAATTAGTCAGCCTAAGACAGAATTAGAGCAGAAGGAGGTCTAGTCCTGCAGGCCAAGAGCGGCCTCAAAGACAAAACCAAAGATCTCATGTTTGTAATGTGAAGTTGTGGAAAGGGGTGCAAAAGGAAATATGCAAAAGGAGACTTACAGGTTTGGGAAAAGCCATCTTTGCTGCAGCATTCTCAGTACATCTGGGCTGCCAGATATTTCCTACTGAGCTACAAACGTCACAGTTCCTCCTCCCGCCACCACTGCTGGAGAGCAGAAAATAGGAGACCCACTGCATTCGTGACTGCCAACATCCATGCTCTTGAACTGGGTATGACCTTTGTGCAGAAATGGTTGCCAAGTGACAATCTTGCATATTAACATTTGTTTTAGCAACATCATAATAAAAGATTTTGCTCAACAATTTTTGAAACATAAATTTAAAACTAAAAGCAAATATGAGCTTTTGACAGAAGCAGCTAATACTAGGGGAAAAAACAAAAAGCACACATTTCTTGTGTGGCAAAAATACATCAAAACATCCACTTATGTGATGATGTTTTATAAATCTGCTTTTATTTGAAATAACTCGTAATGATTTGTCCTTAACTCCAGATAAAATGCATCAAGAAAAAACTTGAAGTTTCACAAAGCAAAACCCAACAACAAACAAATGCAAACCTTCATTAAAAGATATCAGTTTTCTGAAACAAAACCTGGAAGTTACAACCAGAGAATATGAAAAGACTTGTGCTGGGCCAGATCAGGCTCTCGCTTTGAGAAGGATGCCTGCATACTGCAAGTCACCCAAAACTTAAAGGGAAAACAAATGAGCTCAGTTCAAAGTGGTGTCACTTGGGCTGAAAATGCAGTTTAAAAAAAGGCTGCAAAAACTAATATCAGAAGTTTAATTGAAGGAATATGCAACTGAAGCTCTTTTTAAGACATATCTAGTCTTACTGACAATGATAACAACAAGGATGCAAGAAACTTGCTCCTATCCTGTTTTTCCTGACCATTCAAACCTCCGCCTGGCTTAAGCAAGCCTCTTAATGCTCTAAACTTCTGCAACGACATTTGTACCACTGCCACAGCAAAAGAACACTATTGTGAAAATCATGGATGCGCTCATCTCCCTTTGTTCCAAACCAAAGTACTGCAGGGTCCAGAAAACACATCAGGTCATCAAATCAACACAGTAAATCTTCCTTCCCTTTTACTTAGAAAGACAAAAATAATCTGGACTTTTTAATGAGCTCACACAACACTAAAAGACATTTCAGACTCAGGAAAGTATCTCATTTCTGCTGGCGAAATACAACAGGAGTTGGACTGGGCTGTGCTTGGATGGGTTCTAGTGCTACACACAGAATCCAATTATATCACAGAGAGGGAGGCATCTAAAGTCACAGATATTTGGTATAAACATCCTACATCTAGATCTGTTTCTGAATTCAGCTGGTGGAGAGACAGTGGTGTACTTGATGCCAGCCTTAATATTAAATGCAGAAGGAAGAAGATTATTTCTGTAGAAGTACAGGATGGACCTCCTGAGCAAGAGATCCCAGCTGCCACAGAAAGCATGTAATCTCATTTCATGATCTTCATTTTAAAATTTGGCTTGATTTTTTTTCATGTGTCCTCGCTATTCCTACTGGAAGGGATTTCTAGCGCCTGTCTATTTATACTCATTTCTTCTAGTGCCAACATTGTCTTTTAGCTTAAATAACTTTCCTCTGCCTGCTGCTTGCCTCCTTGATGCATTCATAGGCAGCTGTTAGATCTCTTCTTAGCCTCCCTCCTTAGGCAAAACAAGTCAATCCCATTTAATAACCTCTTGTGAGAAAGAGTCCCTATTCTCCAGTCTCTTACTAGCCCTCCCTACAATAAGTTCCTCTTTTTCAGTGATGATACCCTGTATTCCCCATGAAATCTCCACTCAAGGCTCCTGCACGCTACTCTCTCTTATCTCTTATCTCTCCTCATCAAACACATTTTAGGATCATATCAGAAACTGAAGACTCAGAAGAAAAGTCAGATTGTTCTTTCTTCTCTCCCCCCCCCAGTAATAAAACAATCACTTCTTAATACTAAAATTATTAATCATGCCTATTCTGTGTCTCACACAGATTTGTGAGAAAATGTTGTGTATTATCGCATCACAGCATCTTACTATATTAAGATCTGCAGCTCTTCCAGTTTGTCCTCAAAAATAGCAAATAACAGCATTGCTTTTTCTTCTACAATATAAAGGCCTGGTTTGATGTTTGAAGATTAGCAAATATATACATATATATTGGATAAAGAATAACAGAGATAGGCAGGACAACATCTTCCTCTTCACAGCTTTTCAAAAGCAACTAATTCATTTTACTGTCAACATTGCTGCCTCAAGTCTTTTTCATCAATGTTGTATTTATTCAGGACAAAAAATACTGCATAGGCAAATTAAAGATTTGTTTCTGCTTCTACTAAAGTCAGTGGTAAAGCTCCCATTGACTTTGCATTGTAGCAAGGAGTGGTCTGGGATTTTTTTTTTTTTTTTTAATAAGGACAAAAATGTGCTGAAATAAAAGTAATTTCAGCAATGACCCAGTTTAACAGAACACCCTTCACCAAGACAGGAAGAATCTTAAAGGTTTTCAAAAGGTACATACAGAAGTTAGCTGCAGAAAGAAGAGCTGAAGTGAAGCAAATACTCCTGAAAATGCAGATGAAAATTCCTGCTGAAGAGTAATGGTTCACCTTCTGCTTAAATTGACTGAGGACAAAGACCTCTACTTACACACTTTTTATTATTTACAGATCTATAGGCGTTCTAGATGGTGATCTAGACATGATCTTTGGAATACACCTTCCACGAAGTTCCTGAAATATGTATTGTAGAAGGCCCCTTTGCAAACAGAAGAAAGTGCAGAAATAAGAAGATCTTGCAGGAAAAGTCTGTCCAGCTAAAGAAGAAAGTGTGTTAGGATTCACAAATACCTGGCTTATGTCAGAACCTGTTCATGATAAGAGGAAATATTTTTAATGAAATCTAAGCATAGCCCTTGCAGATGTGGAAAGAATGTAACAGGAAGATATTTTCAATTCCCACTTGGCTACAAGAAACAGGTTTTGCAACCAGGTTGGGTTTAGGGGTTTGGTTTTTTTCAGTTCCCCCTTGCCCTCTGCTATGTTTCCCTCTGACTTGGGGGATGAGAAGCACAAGCGCCCGCTGCTTCAGCCATTACAGGCTCAGGAGCATAACTAATTTAACTTCTGTTCAAGGCTGCGTAATTGGTGTCAGGACATGTGTAAAGGCAAAAGGAAGTCTGTAACTTAATGACTAGTTCCAGCACTGATTTGAAATTTATGATATTGCACTAATTACTGTTATAGCAACAATAGAATTCCGTACACAGCTTTATTTCTTCCCAAAACCAACCTCACTCAGCCTTCTCACTTGAACACATGCTAAATTCAGAGAATATTAAGATTTCACGTTGCTTTGTTTGATTTATTTTACTTACGTGCTTCATTGTGGGTGGTGTTTCCCCCCCCGGCCACCCACACACCCTTTTTCTTCTCTGGTGTAGAAAGGAGTTATTTACGAGGGAGATAAAGGAGACCACATATCCTATATGAGAGCTTGTTTGGCCTAGATATCAAGTTTTAATAAGTGTCCGTCATGAAAGAGAAATGAGGTAATAACTAGAACTGGGTTGAAATATTTTTGTACAAATGAAGCAGATGGCAAAATACTAGTGCTTGGCAGAGATGGGGTTAAGTTTCTCAGGCAATATTATTTAACATCTCTTCTTTGAAAAGATTTTTTTTAAAGAAGTTAGTGTTACACATTAGATAAAGGACACCTTTATCTCTTTATGGTTAAAAAGTACAACAAGATATTCCAGCTTAAAATCCTTTCAAATGTTTTGGGTGGGAAAATTCTGTGGAAATTTGGGTTGAGTTGGGTTACATTTTTTCCTTACAATGACTTCAGTACAATCCAAATTTCCAGACCAAACAACGTTTTTTTTCCCCAAAGATTTTTCATCATACGGTGACAATTTGCAATGTGTTATTTCAATTAATTGTCAACTATTTCCAGATCTCTGACCAGATTACTGTATATAAAACCGTCACTGCTAGTCAATTTGCTTTTCTTTCCTCTCATTTATTTTCCAAGACAAGAGCTGTTGGGTGACCATCTGCTTCTTATTTCAAACCTGGCTATTTTTGTTAATACCTGATGTCTTATGTCTCATACAAAAGCTCAATTAAAGATTGATAAGCAGCTTTCTTGTTTTGACATAGGTCTTCTGTTCTAGAAGCAATGCTTTACAATTCCAAGTTACTTTTCTGTTGTCCTTTTTTCAAGTTCTCCTTTAAATTCTATTTTAGATTGATGTTTGTCAAATATTTCCAAGTATGCTTGGCTTTATTTAATTTCATAAGGTAACTGATATGTATAAAGACATCAGCCTGCTTAAATACAAGTATTTGTGGAACTGGGGCCTTAGAAAATGTAAAGTTTGGGCTCTATGTATTCTTCCTTACTGGTTTCCATATTAAACCTTCTCAATTTTCAGACCAAAAGAGTTTTGTTTGTCTAATGACCAATACTACTATCACTGTTAGGATCAAGTTGGGTCCTTTCCACTCTTTTACCTCTGATATAACTTGCTGCCAGGTAAAAAGCCCCAGGCAGAGTGCCAAATACCAGCCTCACCAGCTCCTAAAGCGGTGTTTATTCTCTTGGCTGTACTGACTTCTTGTTTCCCCTGGTAGAATAAAGCAGCTTTAAACCTTCCCCAGAAGTGCTCTCTTAAGTGGCAATAACTTAGAGAAGACTTGAGAGTAGAATAGGAAGGAATACACGGTACACAGATAAAAATAGCATTGTTATCTCTACTATAACAATCTGCTTCCCAAGCCCCATTAGGAGCAGTGGGTATGTGAGTATAACAGGCTGTGGCCATGGGATATGGGAAACTCAAGTGTCCCTTAAAAACAGCTTTGTTTCTGGATCCTTTCTATAAAAGATCTGATCTTGCATTTATCCCACCTGATTTTGGTGACCTGGCATGACCATTGCATTAAGAACATAGGAATTTTAGGAGAGACATGAGTATCCCTAGAGGATCTTTCAGTCCACCTAAAACATAAATCATTCTCTGTATCTGTCTGTCTCTGTCTCTCTCTCTCTTTTTTTTTTTTTTTTTTTTTTTCCTCCTCCTATATTAGCACAGGTATCTAAGTAGCTAATGTTAGGAAAAATGAATCTTAACCAGGAACTGCCACCCAGAAGTTCAGGTGGGAAGGTGTCACTTGATTATACCTTATTTTTCCCAACCATGCTGGGCAGAAAAACATATGTATGCAAAGTAGGGACACTTATTTTTTTGGCCCTTTCTCCCTCTGTCTATTTTCCTTACTCTGTTCATATTTTTCTTATAATATCTGTCACCAGTGGGTACTTTCTTTGTCTGTAATGGAAATTTTAGGAATGATTAGTTAGGAAAAACCCAAATCCTAAATCATCAGGCAATAATTCTGAGAGATTATCTTACAGAGTAATAAGCAATTCTATAGCAGATTTTTAAGCAGGACATATTTCACTTACAAAACCATCATTTTTCTCCCTTAGGTTATAAGGTGCTTAAATCACTTCTGAAGGAAGAAGGAAACAGCTGTGGCTAAAGTATGCTTTTTCTGTCTGTCATTTTTTTTCTTTCTCTCTCTCTCTCTCTCTCTTTTTTTTTTTTTTTTTTTTTTTTTTGCATGCAGCACTCTCAGAGTGAAAGCATTAGCAGTGGCACCAATATTAGAATGTAAATTTGAACTCAGATGATTTTGGTTGAGGTCCAAGAGGAAGGTATCTTATTTTTTGTCACTATTCTTTTTGACTATGTTAAAGGTCATGATTGCTCTTTCAAAGTCAGTCTGAAGTGTGGCAGATACTGAGATGTGCTAACTCCTACCAAACCCATCCAGCCCCCCACTCGACTTTTCCCCCATCCTTTGAGCTAGGCTGTATGTAACTCGCTCAGCTGCTTTCATTTGGTCAGAGTGACCACCTGGAAAAAGACACCAGATTTTTAATCCACCAAATGGAAGGACAAGCACTAATCCAATACTGAAGCTGATTTCAGTTCGAGTGTCTGGTTCACTGGGGATCACTGGAGGCTGTGATCAATGAAGTACAGAAAGTTTGCAGAAGCATATAAGGGAAACAGGTTAATGATCCACGTTTGGTAGAGAATACATCCAAACTCTTAAACCACTTAAATTTCACTTTTTCCAAATTGTCCTTAGTAGCACATGATTTTTGCCCTATCCATCACCCTTTTCTCCAACCTCTCCTGTGCTCTGTAACAAACCTCAGATTCATTTTCAGAATTGGAACAGAACCGTATTGGAACGGATCAACAGTCTACTGGCTGTAAAAATGTCCAGCCTGGTGCTCTTCAGAGGAAGCTTCAAGATGCCTCAAACCAGAAAGCTGCAGAAAAGCCCTGAAAAATGGCTTGGAGAAATACCACCATTAGTTAAAGACTAATTTGAGTGGTAAAACTTGACAGGAAATACCTATCTCATAATATTCACAAAAATACTTGTCATTTCAACTCCAGTCACTTGTTCCACAGTAGGAGAATAAAATATAAAGGTGACAATATGGAGAGACAGATCACCTTTGGGGTAAAATATGGGTGAAAATTTCAAGAAAGTTTTAATTTCATTTTTTCCCTAATTCCTTTTGTCCCTACTAAAGAGCAGAACTGATGAGGTTCTGAGCTTGAGTACAAAGGGAAGTGCTGCTGTCTTCTCCTGAGCTGGGAATGGTTATGAACTACAGAACAGCTAGGGGAAACATCACACAATAAAAAATGGTGATTATTTGGATGAAAAAAAGAGCATATAACCCCACAGTTATTGTTCACTTTTGTGCCAGCTAAAACCGGATTGGCATCTATCCCAAAAAAGCTAACACATATTTTGATTCTGTGTGATTTTCATTTTCTTCTTCCTTTAAAAAACTGCCCTTGCAAAGTCAGCCAGGATTTAAACAAATACATCTATAGTATGATAATACCATCATTAAAAAAAATCATTAGGAACACGGCCTGAAATAACGATCTAAAGACACTTCAAAACGTAAATCCGCCCAAGTATTTTAATAACAATAAAGTGATGATGGAGACAATGTGAGGTGGTCTTGCTTGAGAACCAAATGGTTTGTTTTGATACAAAGAGCACTAAATGGAGCAAAGCAAGCTACACGCGTTCCAGCGTGTCTCAGGCCAATCCATCTCTAAAGAAAACTGTCAGAAAGGGCAAATGGGCAAAATAATTCTTCCCACTATTTATGCTGCTTTTTTGGAGGGAGCAGTTTTCGAGTGATGAAGACAGATCTAACTTCTGAAACCAGGGCTCCTTATCTTCCCCCCCCCCCCAACTCCCATGAAAAACACTGATTTTCTATTAAACCTTTTTTTCACCTTGAGGTTGTTGGAATGCTATTATTTCAGAGACATATATCTCTCCTCTAGATCCCCACAGACTTGTTATTCACATAGAAAAATATCTTGTCTCACATTCCTTTCTATCTTTTGCTGTCAAACATGCTAAAGAGCTTGACTCAGCCGTGTATTGCAATCAAAGGGAGTTTTTCAATGGTCTTTAGATTTAGTTCTGAGTTTCCTTTTTTATCAAATCATCTAGGTCTCTTCCACATACATTCTCCAGAGCCACAGAAGCACACATATGCCAGTATGTCTCTTCTGCTGGAAAGCCAAGGAAAACAAATTAGAAGGCAGCCCAGAAGGGAAACTGTCACAGTCTGGGGAAGATACTAATAAGACTCAAGCCTGGGAACAAAAGTAGAAAATTCCCTATGGGAGCAGACAGAGATTTCCACAGGCTGAGGGCCTGGGAGAAGTAAGCCTGGATGTTGGCTGATGGAAGAGGTGCCTGACTCGCAGACAATCTCAGCCCATCACGACTCTCAGCTGCACTGCTCACTCCTCTATCCTAAACATTTCTCCTGCTGGAGGTAAGAAAACACTTCTTTACTGTGAGGGTGGCTGTACACAACGAGGACAGGTTGTCCAGAGAGGTTGTGGAGTCTCCATCCTTGGAGATATTGAAAACTCAATCAGACAGAGCCTTAGGCAACCTGCTTTAGCTGGCCTGCTTGGCAGGGGCTTGGACCAGATGGTCTCCAGAGGTCCCTGTCAACCCCGAATATTCTGTGAATCTGCGAGATTCCAGATTCTGTATGTACGTTTACATCATATAAGCAACCAACGTCTTTCCTAGCTTTCTGCAACGTGTTTGTGAGCCCCCTGCCATGCCCCTCTCAGGTAACATGGGTGCCCACCAGCTGGCCAGCAGGAAGCCCTAGACTGCCTTCGCAGTCTAAGTTTTTTCACAGCCGAAGTGTAAGCCTGTGCTTACAGCCCAGAGGCGCCACAGGCTTTCCAGCTCCATCGCTGTGTCACACGGAGGGAGGACTGCCTGAATAAAGGACTGCAGATTTCAGCCTATCGGTTTCAACCAAAACCAGGGCTGCTCAGCACTTTACAGAGCGGGACCCTGTTCAATCACTGCACGTTATTACCCCTGATGCTGGTCACTACGATGCAAGCTTTTGCTTCCAGTTTACTCTTTTATTCAGTAAGGAAAAGGTTGTATGGATTTTTCTCAGTGCCAAATCACAACCTGTTCCTTACTGTCTCAGCAGGAGCTGCGTCTTAGGCAGGATATGCATGCGCCAAATGCACAGGGCTCAAGAAACGTGAATGAGTCATTGTTTTATTTTTTGATATCCTGCAATAATATATGTTAATAACAACTTTTAAAAATCTATTACAAATACCAATTCATTTCATGTTATCATTTCTTTACTGTATCACTGAGCTTTGATAGCTACTATAATTGAATAGGAGGTTTAAAGGCAGAAAATAAATTGTTGTCCAGTTACGCCGTTGAAAATTCAGTTTTGGTCAGAGGTACGTGCACCAAGATCAAACCACTGAAATTTCATTTTTGTGGAAAACAGCATGTTAGCAGAACTATTGACATTGGCTCAGAAAACTAGATCTTCATCAATAACAGGGGAAGTTATTGCTTTTTCTATCATCAGAAAGGTTGGAAGTCAGGAGAGATAAGACAAGGCATATTTGGCCATGCATGGTATTACCACAAATCAGTATTTTTCAGATCGAATGTTTTTCTTAAATGATCTGCTTTTGCAAATAAAATTTAGGGCATGAGAACATACTTTTAGGACATTTTTTATGTTTTGCAGGTTAAGTTTTAATGAACACAAAAATATTGCTCAATTTTTTTTTTCAAATTTAGCCCTGTTTATAAGTTTTATATGTTTGAATGCAAGCATGAACTATCCAAAAAATTCTCTTACCAACTTGCAAAACATAAATACATTTAAAATTCAGGATTTTGCCCTCTTTCGTCTCTCTCTGATGAAAATTTTCTTATAGAAAGCACTTGTTCATGGACTTTTAAATGGCATGTAAGTATAGTGTGAGATAAAAGCCAGGAAAATGTGCATAGAAAATGATTATATAATGAATCCAATAATAGCCAGAAACAGCCTTGTATGAGAGTCCTGCAAAGGTTAAAGTGTTTGTATTTGACTGTGTCTTATAATGATAAGGATTCCTAGTCTAGAAAATATCATCCTTAAGCCAAGATTCAAGGTCTGTAAGGTTGTAAAAAACCTGAAAATGCGCTTTTGAATGGAAAGGTTTAGTCAGCTTTATAAACAGTTTCATTTATAATGCATGGAAAATTGTTAGTCTCACCAACCGTGTCACCAAACCAATGCTAAAGTATGAATGGAAAAAGTTTTGCAGACATTTCTGTGAAATGTCATGTAATTTGCAAGAAAAGAAGAAAAACAAGAGAGTGTTATTTGTTTTTTTTTTTTTTTTTTTTTTGTAGGATCTAACAGTTTGACTTTGGTATCATGTAATGGGGAGTCTAGACTTCAGTTACCTCTTTTGGGAAAATCCTCCAGTTATCAGGAAAATCTTGGTGTGGAGAAAGAGCTTTAACATGATTCCCTGCATGACCTTGGAGTCAAGTTCCCTAGCTTCTGTGGCTGCTACTTCCTGTAGGTAAAATTAGCAAATTTGAAGTAGTAATTACTATGATTTCTCTTCTTAACACATCTGAATGAATATGTTAAGTACATTTTATATTAATCTGATTAACAGATTTCTTCCTCTTCTTTATCTCAAAGAAATGCTTTGCAACCATTGTTTTGCTACTTAACAATTCTATGCTGTCACTTTGAGGCCAAATGCAAATGTAAAGCAGATCGTTTCCATTTAACCAATTTCTGAAAAAAAATTACACTTGCTGCCTACATAACAGATTTCAATACTAATACATCATACAGACAGCCAGAATGAAAAAGAGCAAAGCAAGGAGCCCACATCACAGAAACGTAACTAATGCAGAGATAGAGTAAATACCAGTGTCAAAGGAAACTCATTAGCTAATCTTATCTATAGAGCATATCTAAATGTGTCAGGCGATAAAAAGCTAGACCAGCTCAGACCGGCTCTGCCTATTTGAGCCACGGAAAGAATGAAAACGCACATGCTGCATTACATATCGCTCGCTGCTCGTACCGAGCACGTCAGGCGCGGCAGCCCGATCTGACAAAAGTCTTACCGAGCACGTGGCCGATGAAGCTGCAAAAGTGTTACGGGCTCTGTCGCTTTTGCTCTGCAGTGTTTTGGACTAGGTGGACAGTGTCTCACGCAGAGGCTCCTTACAGTAAGATATATTTCTAATACCAAAGTATTGCATGGTACACATGCTCTGCCTCATTGCAAGCCATCAGCAAGGCATGTTTTTCTTCTTCAGCTGAAAGAATAGGGCAGAGGAGTCCTCCGCCCGGCCCAGGGCTGCAGCCCGGCGGATGGACGACGGCGGGAGTCCTCCCCTGCCTTGGCTGCAGCGGCGATAGCGTTTGCACCCCTGGAGCAAAGGGAAAGCAGAGGCACGGGAGGGAGGCTGTGGTGTGAAGTGTATTGCAAGATGCTGGACTGGAGAAGGCAGAAAATATGAGTTGTGAATTCTCTAAAATTTAAAGGTCTTCAGGAATTATACAAGATAACAGGAGAATTACACCCCCCCCTTAAGACCAGCTCTCTTTAATCAAACATATCACCCTTCAGGACTGGCTTAAAAAATAAATTAAAAAATTAATGCTTTTCCCATTTAAGTTCTGTTAATCTTCCTTGATGTTTCCCTCCAATTTCATCTTTTGTACCACCTCTCTACATTGCCATATGCCTGACAGTTTCTTGGAAATACTGTTTCTCACCTCTGGATACCTACCCTATCCTTACAAAACACCCTTTACATGTTCTTGAGTTCATAGACAGAACAGCTGTGCATCTTTATTACACATATGCTGCATTCTGGTTTTGCTTATTAGCCAGCAGACAGGAAAGTTTTATTTTTAGGCAGATGTGAAAGCCCTAATTTGTTGCAGAGGGGAAGAGAGAGCCTAATAATAGCATACAATACAGCCAATGCCAAGTTAATTAGTGGAGAGCAAAACAGGTTACAGTCTATGAGCCAAAGCTACTATTTTCCACTTTCCTAGTGTTTTCCCCTCTCTCTGAGAAAGTGTAGGAGACAGACTGAAAATCAGAAGGACATCCTATAATATTTGTTACTGTAGGCCTTTCACTTGCCTTTCCGTCACTGCGCAGCATAATTTCTCTTGAGCCTGCAACACTTTGGTTGAAGACACTGGAATGACTGTGTCAGCCACAAGTGATCTTCCGCGATTCCCTTCTCGAACGCATCCCCGTGCACTTGTGGATGAGTCAGCAGGGCAGGAAGGGGCGAGAGGGAGGAGACGCCAGCTCCTCGGAGGAGGGTGTTGAGGCATACAGCAAGCTGCACCCTGCTCTCGGGTGCATCCATCGCCTTGGCCACAGCCTCCATCTGCCAGAAGCGAAGGACCCCAGAGGAGGCTCAGAATAGCGCGCTGCCTCGCTTTCTTTTCTCAGATGACCACACGTGTTTGCTGTCAGCTCTCTCCAAGTAGGAGCAGGAGCCTATTTTAAGTGCTCCCTTTCCTCACGCATACACTGTTGCCATAGCTGCAAAACTAATGCACATGGAAAGAAAGGTTCTTAATCTATTGACTCAGCAGAGAGGCATGTTACTGAATCTCTCCTTTTCTTAATTCATGTAAGTGAAAGATAGTGGGTCAGATCCTTCCTCAGTTGGTGCTGCAACGGCATAATTCTATTGGCTTCATGAATCCATATTAGTTTAGAGCAGTTGAAATACCAGCCCTTTGTTTTCCACTTTTCTGGCTCCCAGAATTGTTCACAGTGTATTGTAATTAATTCAGTTTCTCCTACTATACCTTTCCTTAAAGGATAGAGTCTAATGGAGATGGAAGGAAATTGCATACATTCTCTCTCCTGCTGTCCACCCTCCATTTATCCAAGGATTCAGAGTGAACATGCACATCTAGTATCCGCTATATCTCAGCCTTTAATTTGCACCAAATTTCTGGGGCCACAGACAGCAGTGTTGGGAATATTTAAGCTAAGCTTCAAATGCACTGGCAGTAAGCTTTCATTCCAACCTGGCAATAGCATATATGCTAACAGTGGCTTCCACTGATTTTGTTCACATTGCAAACTTTCAGCCAGCTCTGATTTGAACAAAATTGCTAGTATTTTGCATTTGCAAAAAAGCTGTTTTTTGCCAGGATACTTTAAGAAGAAACCATCAATACTCTTGAAACAAGTTCACTGAGGGTTTGGCTAGCATTTTGAAAGGATACTTGATTTAAATGTTTGAATTTTCCCGCGCATTCCTAACCTTAAGCAGGAAAGAAAAACAAATTAACATAACTTTAATAAAAGGCAGTCAGGTCTTTGGTTAATATGAACTTGCATAACTTGGAATAATAAAAAGCAAGGATGACACAAATGGATCTGATCCTACGAACTTTATAAGCTGAGAGTTCCAATATATGAGTTTTCCATTCTTTGACTCATGGTAATATTGTGACTGCTCAGGTTCTTGGTAGGGTTGGATGCTCAGGTATCTGATCCTGAAAAGAAGGACAGGAGCGTACTGTCTGCCTTTGCAGGGTGGGGAAAGACAGGTATATGTCCTCAGTGAATCTTGAGAGAGAATACCAAAGGGGAGAAACCGTTCCTGAGCTCCATCAGCTGGAGAAGGACAGACCGCAGATTCACAGCCACTCTGCAAGCAGGTGGCTGGAAGGTATCCAAAGATGAAGGCTAATTTTCTCATTTTGCTTCTGGTCCTCAGCAAGTGAACAGCACAACTGGACCTGCTAGCGGAGAGCAGCAATGATCCTTGGTAGATCAGATGGAAGAGCAGAGGCCCACAGTTCTGCTCAGCAGCTGGATCATAGAAATAGCCAAACATAAGGAGAGAGAAGAAAAAAAATATCAGTAACTGAGGTGGATACAATTTCTGAAAAGGAAGCTAATGCCAAGAAGATGAGAAGTTGAGCAAAGACTGAACTATGGAAGAAGAAGGAAGGAAATTGTCCTTTTTTTTTTTTTTTTTTTTTTTTTTTTTTGTCATTTTTAACTCTGTATTGCAATTCTTATACTCTTTCCTTAATAAGTTAAGGATAGGCAAGTTGATCATTTGCAAAACTCAGGACTGACTCATGATCCTTAGCTAGTAGATGATAGGTGGGAGAGTGGGAGACGGGCAAACTTTCTTCAGGAGCCAAACGAGATTACAAAGCCAGCTGTAGGAGTACACTGCATTTTCTACCAAGATGCTAGCGTAGGCGACACTTCATTCACTGTTTCCAAGTAGCTTCACTGAGGCAAGTTGCCTCTTCATTAACTATTAAAATGTTATATAAGTGTTGTTGAAGAATTAATAAGTATTAATTCTGGCATAAAGTATTCCATATATTAAAGACTATCTGTGAAGGTGTGCAGTGTAGTGCTACAGGAATGAACTCCAGAGACAGAGAATTACTCTGTTCTTTTTTCCCCCCATGTTTTGGTTTTTCTTTCCATATTTGTGGCAATTACACAAAGTCTATAACAGGGATGTGCAGCATGTTCATTCAGGTACAAACTGTACACAGTGACCCAGAAAAGCATCTACGTCTAATCCAAATACATGAGATTCAGAATCTGGTATCTCATCATGTACTCTTTTAAAAGCTGAATGTTCTGCTGACCCGGATCCTAAATTATTTCAAGTATATGCTCATGTTTCATTCAGATTTCTGTGATTTATCTGTGTGTAGGGCTTTGCTGTTTCAGATAGTAATACTCATTTCTGTCTGTGCTGAGAAGAGTTCGCAAGACTTTAGCATCATTAAATACAGCACCATAGCTCAGCTTCAAGCTGTCAAGCATTAAGATCTAAGTATCACCTCCTAGCTATTACTGTTCATAAAATGATCCAGCTCTTTAAAAAGTCAAGCTATATCATATACACATGTGGCTTCCTGCAACAGTTAATTCCAAAGTCTGCTTAAACATGCATGATATTTTTCCTTTGACATGCTTTAAATATATTTGTCATTAATCTTGACCCTTTGACTGTTCCCTGAGGGACAATGAGGTGATCAGACAGCTGTGCCCCTCATAACTTTTAATACTTTAATTAAATCCCCTTTGGACCTTTTTTCCTTCTCTATTCTTTCTTTAGTCAGCCACCAAGAAATACAACCGCAATTTTAACATCTAAACACTGGAAACTATGAACATATAACAATGCAGAAATAATTTCTTATTTTTCAATTTACTTAATTATTTTTAAATTTAATTTCTGGAATGAATGAATGAGAGTTCTGTTTTCTTCTGAAAATTCTTTTTGAAGTCATAGTGGTTTTGGCCTCATGTGTATAACCATAAACAGAACTGTACAGCTTTGGACAGATACTTTTAAGAAAGAGTTCAAGTTCTGCATCTTCCATAGTTTAACAAGACAATAGTCTTTATAAAACTTTTACCCACAGAAATAGTTGATCTGTCTTGAGAATGATCAATCTCGTTTAAAGGTAACAGACTTGGCTCAAAGATAAAACAATCTCTATCATTTTACTATCCTATTCTCATATTGTGCATCCAAGTTTTGGTGTTTGGTATTTATTGGCATGTATAGTAATTGTCGAAAATGTCAGTGAATTGGCAAATTGTAAATATCACTGGCATAAAAAAAAATGGAGAAATGATTTTCCACTGCTTCAAACTTTCCACTAATGCACTGTCAAAAGTGAGTATCACTGTCAGAAGTGCGTATCACTTCTGACTCCATACTTCTGAGAGGATAAAGAAATCAAGAGGGAACAGAAATGTTGCTAAATTACTTCGCATTATTTGTTCTGCATAATGGGAGCGTGAGCACATTACTAGAGTTCAGTTTGGTTTACACCTCTTTTCCCCTCTCCTGGTAACCATGGGAAAACTCATATATGATTTCAATTAAATAACAGATTGATACTTGACTTGTAAATCTACAGGTAAATCTCAGCTCAATAAAGGAAGTTTAGGATGTTTCTAAAAAAGCCACAACTAGTTTGTTTTTTGTTGCAAGCTGAGGAAAAAAAGCGGTTTATTTGAAAAAGAGTAAAATTTTAAAGCTTACGGTACGTCTGCCCCATCCGCCCCCCGCACTTCCATGGTAAGGGCAAACCCCTTTTCTATTACCCTGTAAAGCAGCTCTGAATGCTGCAATCTAAAAGATTGCTACTGCTACATCTGTTCTCGGGAGGTTCTCCAGTTTTTCTGTTCTGCAAACCCACTTCATCGGAGGGAAATAATTTTGTGGGCTCCCTTCTGCTGCTCTGCTCTGCTTGGGAACCCCTCATCCACCTGTGAACTGAGGTGAACATGACGACTGGGAGAGACCTTCCTCCTATGGAGCACTTATACAAGGGAAATGAAATTACTGTACGTAAGCTTTCCTATTCGGAAGAGGCACATAAGCCATGCTAACACAACAAGGCTTTTTACATCAGTCTGGTAGCTAGAACACGTGAACACCTCTAAATACGCGACTGTTACTGCACGAGCAGATGCAACTGTTCAACTCAGGCAGGAAACAACCATAGTTTTAGGTCTAGCTACCCCAGGCCCAGTCAAGCCCTTTGGATAATTTGCCCAGCAACGTCACCACTTCTACGCACCAGAAAGCGAGCTGCAGTTCTCACTCAGTCCTTCAGCATGCACTAAAGATGCTAATAAGTACGTGGACATAATCAGGCACAGAGCAAGGACAGCTGATAAACAGTTACCAGAGGCTGAATTCCCTTTACCTTCGGGGTACAAGGAGCCCGTGCGCTGTCAAGATGAGATCTGCTATCTTCCAAAGCAGTTGGGCAACGACCTCTGGGCTAGACAAAAGAAAAGGCTCAACGGAGAAGCAGTGGATGGGGCAGATTTGGACTAACATGGCAGTGAGGAAAAGGGTGTCAAAGATAAAAGTGGCTTATAAAATAACTCGGAATGTCAGCACATGATTATGTTGTTTTCCCCTCAATCATTAGACTGCTCTGTTGCAAAACACCCTGGAGCTTGAGAAACTGCTAATGGGCAACAGCTTTTGGAATATCATAAATGCTAAATTTTACTGGACTGGAAAGACAATGTATTGTACAGTCAGAATTCAGATGCGGAAAGATTTGGACGTTGCAGCTTGTAATAAAACAAGAGAGAAAGTGGATTAGTGGGATTTGTAACTCATTAAAAGGGGAGAGCTGTAAAAGAAAGATTTGTGAGAAATCTGAACCCACACCACTGACAGCACCTTGGACTTAATTCTTTACTGCCCTCTCTTGAAGTTATTTACACCTGGACAAAAGCGATATAATTAACTCCCCATCTCCCTATCAAAAACAGCTTCATGATTTCCAAGACAGCTTGCAGATTGGTTACAGACTACGCTTTGCATTTGAAGTTAACACGAGAATGATTTATAGTCATCTCAGTCTGCAACACTTGTTGTTTTACCTTGTCATTTAAAAAAAATCCAAGACCTGGTGGAGAGAGGTTGGATGATGGAGATGAGCACTGAGGCACTCACTCCTACAGAGAGGTGTGAGAAAAAGCAATGCCTGTCTTTTGAGACAGTAAGATCTTCAGAACGTAAGGTAAGCGGCTGCCATTTGTGTAGTGCTCAGCCCAAACTGAGATGACTATAGGCTTACGTGGCTTTTGGCTAAGGCAAGGTGTAGGATGAGCTTGTATCTGCCTTCAATAAATTATGTTGACTTGCCCCAAGACTAATCATAATGGAATGAAAAGGCCTTTTACTTTAATAAAGCGGAGGGTGCTTCCAAAGGTAAATTAGGAAGAGGTACATTATATAGAGTAAAAATTCCTTTCAAAGTTATTGGAAGACAGAAAGACTATAAAATATCTCACTGGCAGACTCTATGCCTAGCATTAGCTTTCTGTTCTTTGTTCTGAGAGAGCTAGTTCACGCTCCTCAGGAGATGGACACACAGTGGTGACGACTTTCATTTGCTAGAATACATCAAAGTTGACCTGTTAGATAAACAGATTTGTTTAATGATTACATTTTCCTGTGCCAAATGAAAACACATAAAAGTGCAAGATTCAACAGCTTTGTATATACTTTTTGCTTGAGCTGCACAATGGAAATTGTTTGTACTCTTCGCCAAAACAGTAAGGCTCTGTAACTTTGAATTTGGCAAGGATATAGCCTAGTCCAAATCACTCTCCAGTGATGGCTGGAAGAGAAATGCCAGCAATTTGTTTTTAAGCTTACAAGATTTGTCATGTACAGTACAGAGCAATCCTAAACAATTTTAACTAACAATCTGATGGCCCTTCATCAATACTGGAAGTTCTGAAGAGCCACCAGAATGGGGTTTCCCTGTGGGAGCGCAGTCTATACAGGAGTGGTTTGTACATGGTATGCAGCTGTGCTAAAGAGGATGGTTGAACACCGATTGAGCTTTACGGAAGGATTATCAGAGACTTCAGTGAATGTTGGGTCAGGTCTCAGATGTGGCTTGATTACAACCTCTTAATTAGATCCTGCCAGTAACATCTGCAAACTCTGCAGTAAGCCATGTTAGTCAGTACCAGTGCCATTAGCTAATGATACCAGTAACAGTTCTTGGGATGTTATTAGGCAGATAATGCAAAACTTCAACAGGAATTAATTGGAATTGCCAATGTTCATTTTTCTCCAATAACGTGAGCAGTTAAATAATTGAGCTACATTTACATATAATTTTTCCTTACTGCCACTGTAAAAACTTGTCAGATTTTCATTTTCTAATGTTTAGTTATTTCATATCCTGACACTCTATGGCAGTTTACATACTTATTTTCTTGCTCATTTGCCTTTCTCTATTCTCATAAATGTTGGCATTAATTTTCATTTGTTTTATTTTTGTACATATTTTTATAACGTTTTTATACAGATATCACTTCTTTTGTTAGAGCCTACTTGGTGCAACTTTTCAGGGACATAATGCTTGCTTTTGCATGCATGAAACTAATAAAAATTATAATGGGACTCACATTTTTGTCAGATGTTGAACCATCAATCTTACTAAATGCATTTGTCAAAGTGGCAAGTATGCTTCTGCAAGCACAACAACTGTCACCTGGTAATTAAAACACAAAAAGCTCGCTCTCCCCATGGAAAATGAAGTAACATTTATATGCTATAAGCACACACTTGCAGGCTAAATATTGTGTTTGGTTTTATTTTACCAACAGATAGCTTAGCTCCATAACTCACTGAGCCTTGTAAAGCACTGTATTAGTAACTGTTGATGTGCTTAAGTCTAGAATAGTTTATAGGTGGTATTTTTTTCAGACAATGCTGGCTAAGTTACCATTTGGTATACTGGAAATTCTTAAATAGCACCAACAACAGTGAACTAATAATAACCTGAGTGACTGTAGGAGACTTGAGCAATGACCCTTGTCCAGCCTGTTGCCGGGAAAGAATCTTGTTATATAGCAGTTAGGCTAGCTGGTTGGGATTTCCAGATTTACTTGCACATTTTTTTTTTTTTTTTTTTTAATCTCCTAGATTACAGAGGTCTGATTTTAGAGACAATGTCTGACCCTTAGGCTCTTCAAACCTCATGTGACAGAAGCCAAATGGTTTTTGGCTGTCACTGGAGTCAAGGCAAGACTGCATGACCAACACTCTTTGGTCTGTCCTGTTTGGACAGGACAGAAGCCTTCCACAGTTACAAGTTTCTGGCTTTGGTTATGCTTAGCAAGGAGGAAGACATCCACGTAACAGGAAGCCAAAGTCTTCAAATAACTCCACAGATGGCAACTTCATTACTGCTACCTTTATCCTTGCGCAATTCAATACAGCTATGGCTTGCTCACCTAAATCAGATGCTGCGTCCATTTACAGAGCATCTTATGATGCTCATAAAATTGAATATTTTTCCATGATAAATCTAGCTGTGACATGATGCAATTTCTCTATTTGCATTCTAAGGACAAATTACTTTTGTCTCAGGCCACTTTTTAATGGGAGAAGAGTGAACACTGAGTTCCTTACTAGAGCTCTAGACAAAAAAAAATTTTTAACACATTTTTGATAAAGAGTATGATCATAGTAATACAAGAAAAGAGATTTTCATAGATACAGTATTTAAAAGTGTAATGGGTTTTAAAGCCTGATATAGGGTGCAAATGTGATAGTGGATAAACAGAGACAAGAATCAGATAACTGCTAGGGGATCCTGAAACGTCTGCAGATGACAGAATAACATGGGCAATTAAGATAAAGCTACAAATTACTCCTATAAAGGATTCTTTTATTTAGGTTATGTGTGGGAAAAAAAAAAAAAAAGACTGGAGTCATTTTGATCATTTTCACATTTGCTTTTTGCAAAGCATTCCAATATCCATACTAAAGAAAAGAATCAACTTAATATGAAATCAGTATTTGCCACTTTCACAGTCACAAAAAAGGCCCTGAAATTCAGAGTGAAAAACTTGTCTCTAAGAAACTCAAACACCCTAATAAATATGTCTGATTTTAGCTAGAGCTCTAAGTTTTACTGAGACTTTAGGAAGCAATTGAAATTACCATGTCCTTAAGAAATTATCATGATCTCAAGTGAGATCATGTGATGAATGTGAACACATTGCCAACATTTTTTTTTTCTTTAATATATAATAAGCCAAGGAGCTCTCCTTAACTTTCTTCCTGTGTCTGGGGCCAGAGCAGCTACACCTGTCCTGAAGGACAGGACCTTGCACTTCGGCGGCTAGGCGGAGGCAGCGCTGCGCAGAACATCCGCAGCACCGGCCCTTCTCTAATCTTTGCTGTGATCAAGAGTATTACCTTTCCCTGTATTCTGCTTTAAGCAGGCACCTTCTCATCCTGAAAACCTCCTGCACATCTCTGAAGCAACACAGAACCTTAAAAATCTGGAACATGTCCTTTCTTCAGAAAAATACTTTGTCATATACAGATTTAAATGTGACACACACCAAAAATGATTTTTTTTTTTTCACTTCTCCGACAAAAGGCAAAAGGACTTCTCTTAAGTCAAAAGACCTTTATGGAAAACAAGGGTCTTTTAAATGACTGCCTCGCTTTATTATGTGAATAAAGCTTGCATGAACAAAGCTGTTTCCATAAAGATCTTTGAACACTGTAGGGCTGTTGCTGTGAATGGACCAGGCAAGAAACAGCAAATATTCTTCCAGCCCCTGGGCTTCACACCTGCGACAAAGTTCAGCAGGACGCTCAGAGCATGCGCAGCTCAAAAGCCAGATACACGACGACTCTTCTTCTAGTCATCAGAGGCAGATATATTTGCTAGAATACAGCTTTGCAGTAATTCCAGATTTATCTTAAACTTCTCGTTTGGTGTATCAATTACCATTCCTATATGCCTATAAATAGCAATCAGAGAGATCTACACAGACAGTTGGACAAAAGCAGTGAATGTGGTATGACTCAAACCATTTCCATAGCTGAAAGCAAAATGGTCACTGTTCTTGGGTTCACAACTGAAAACAAGGTGTTGTGCTATATGGGTTACTGTGACACTAGGGTGGAACGTAGGAAGTGCATAACCTTTCCCCACATATATATTTTACAGCCTTGTTTTTCCACAGTTACCACTGGGTGTAGCACCACAGCTGTCCTTGCTTGCTGGCAGCGTATTTTTATTCACTTATCTCCAACCTGGCAGTTATTTTTTTCCATCAGTGCCTACTTCCCAAATCCCTGACCCTAGCTGCCGGCAAAGAGGAGAGGGTCCTCTCTTCACCTGTGAATTTGGTCCTGTTAAACAACTTTATCAGGGATACCCTGTATTCTAGTGACTTGAACTGGGGTTTTGGACAACCATTCTTTCACTGGGTTTCCTACTTCATAAAATAGATGTCATGACTTCTCTGCTGGTGTGAGAATTCATAGGTAACTTTTAAGAACAAGTGAAGCAAAATAGCGCACAAAATGTGACTGTGTTATTTGATGACTACTTATTTTGCTCCGCGATCTGGAAAATGCCACATTTGCCCAATATAGGTACAAGATTCAGTTTCACCCATTTCCAGCTTGACTAGGTCTCTTGTTTTCAGCCTGTTGATGTGATTTTATTAATTTGAATTCATTCACACAGAAACTATATGCTTCTAAATTAGAAACACAGAGGCAGTATTATTCAACCGATCAAGAGAGTTTTTGCAGGAGTCAAAAGACTCAGATTCAGCACACTGCCACAAAATTGATTTTACGACCTTGACCATTTGTTTCTTCTGCCTAAATTTCTCACTTGTAAATCTGAAACAACATGTCCCTGTACTGCTGCATCACTATGTGGATAAACACATCGAATGTTAGAAATATTCGGAGGAGAAGTCGATAAATCAGTGAAATTGAACATTTGACCTGTGAGGAGAAAATAGGGGGAAAAAATCAGCTGAAGAGTGAACTTTTGGAACAGTCTCCAAGAGGGACAGTGGAAGGAATCAGCAGCAAAGGATGAGCCAAAGAGCAGATGCTTGAGGAGTCACAACACCTCGTAGCCTAAGGGCTCTCTCAGTCATGCAAGCAACACAACAGCAACCTCTGTCATAGGAAGTCAGTAGATAATCAACCAACAAGCCCTGAACTAGCTAACTTGGCCTAAAGGGAAAATATTAACCATTTTATTGGACTTGGAGAAAGAAAGGAAAGTCACAGAAGGGAGAGTTTAGAGGTGGCACCCACAATCCCATTCTGTAAATCTGGCTGGACTTTAAGCTGCTGCATTCTGTAAATAGTTCTCTTGATAGAGAGCTAGTTTAGTTTTACAACCACCCTTTGCAAGCACGCTTTCATGTTATTATTCAACATGTGATACATGAAGCAGATTTAGGCACCTAATAGTAGGCAGACACATTTGAAATTTTTGGCCTTGGATTTTAGGAACAGAGATGGGAGAAGAGTCCCAAAAGCGGATCCAGAGCATCTTAACAAAGGGATGGGTATGCATACGGCTGGAAAGCACCTGTTAGTAGAGATTAGAAAATAAATCTTTGAGAAGTAGAGTAGATGGGTAGTTCCCCTACCAATGCCACAAACAGTATTGGAAAGAGAAAATGTCATCAATAAAAATAATCTGTAAATATAAAATCTTGGATCTCTAGGCTGGAAAGCTTATTTTTAAATAGTTATTTTTATGTGTTATATGTTTCCATTTAACAATACAGGGCTAATCATTTGCAGCTTAGTAAAAGGGTTGAAGCCCACTTGCACACACCCATATTTCCATACACAGCCTGTTCTGAGACTTATCTTTGTAGGAGCGACTGCTGATTTGTGCAAAAGCAATCTTTATACACTCAAATGCACTTTTCTTTGTCTCTGTCTTCACTTTGTGACAATAAGTACCCTCTTGCACTATTTCTTCTCAGCATGGATTTTTATAAAAATGCAATATTAAAAAAATAGCAACCAGTAAAGCTTGCCTTTGCTACAATAGGGGAAATCATGTTTAAGGCTATGTTTGTTTTCCAGACAGATGCACCTTCCCAAGCGTGGTTCTGAGTTAGAGTCACCAACTTCAGTACAACTTATGTATGTATATAATAGCTGGTCAAAGACAGATTATAAAATGCCTGTGTATAAATTTGGAACAGCTCCAACTAATTCAGGCATAATTGAGCAGATTTTCATCAAACTTTTGCATTCAATTCAAGGTTAAGTAATACAAGAAACTTCAAAAGTAAAGGCATCTTCCCCTTTCCCAGGAATTTTTAATCAGCAGAGAAGACTGGGTGCTGCAAATAGGTACTTGCTGTTTGTCAGAAAAGGGTATTACTTAAAAAAAAAAAAAAAAAAATCCAGCCACTGCTGCTCATTTTCCTTGCTCTAATCTGTCCTCAAATGTTAAAAGCCTTCAGTCACTCATTAGCACATGGGATCCAGCATCTTCCACATCTAAATAAACCTGGTTGTATTTCAGCCCAACAGTGGAAATTTTCGTTTCCTCCATGAAATAATTGAATTCTGTTCTGTGAATCAAAGCAGTCAGAAGTCTACATATATCTCAGCATAGACCTTTCCTAATCTTCCCCAGCTGGGATTACTTAGGTTTATTGGAGGCTGATGGGTTATACCACATCTGGGAACTAATAACTGCTGTAGCATGAGCATTAATCAGCTGTTTTAAAGCAGAAAATTCACATAGGTCAACACAAATATCTCAAAAAACAATCAAAATCAAGTATTTAGAAGCATGACAGTCTCGTTGTGTTAGGTGGTGTCTCCTGAAATAAATGTGAGTGGTGTCATCCAGTGGCTGCGCTACATACACACAGGAAAAAATGCTATAAACCAGCAATCGCATGGACAGAAGCTCTTGTCAGTGAAGGCTGCCACGTTTTAGCACTTCGCATAAGTAGAGCATTGGCCAGAAGCATTCCCCTTACTAATCCTCCATACAATAAATTCTTATGTTGCAAGAGGAGTCCCTGATAATCCAACCTATTTACACATGCATTTTTGCTGCTTCTTCTTGCCCTTTCCCCAAAAGGCAGAGGAGAACTGAAACAGGGCCTGGCTCAAGGCTTCCAGGAGAAAAAGCAAAGCTGAATTTTGTCATGCTAAGAAATAAGAGGTGACTGCTGGGCTGGGCTGCTCCTGCCTTAGAGAGAGGTGAGCAGAAGGTGCAGACTGGGACAAATCCCAGGTTGGATTTTCTCCTGCTGCTGCTGGTGCCAAGGAGCAGAAATCCTGACCCTTCAGTGTCTGCTTGGATCTCCAAGGCACTGGTGAAAAGTTTGCTGCCTTAAAAACTGTCTACCTTGCCTGTGAATGTGGTCAGCTCTGATATGATGCCATTCTTAAAATGATGGAAACGCTTTTGTGCGCTGCGGATGAACTGACTACCCGCATTAACAAAACCACAGACCCACAACACCTCTTTTGCACTTTGCCATCTGCAAGTCTGAGAGAAGCGAACAAACGTATTTCCTGACCACTTTTAAATGGTGGCCACTGTTCTTAGCTTGTCATTTTTCCATTGCCTGTTCCAGAATTTCTTTCCAAAAATACTGTGCTAGCTGTGAGGGGTAGCCAGCCACTGCTGTCTTTGGGCGGCTAGTATGTATGCTTGCTCAGCCAACTCTTGTCTTGATTAGAAAACAAAAATCATATTGCAACTGATGGCAACAGTGGATGTAACCTACTCTCTCTGGGGAAAGCTGAATTAGTGCCTTTCATTCCCTCTAATCCCCTCGGGGTTTAACACCGCTCGTGGAGGCTCTAGTAAGGTCCAGAGACTTGAAAGCGATACTGAGCTTGCGAGCCAGGTGGTTGGCAATATTCCTTTCATCCAACCCTATTTTTGCTTACCTGCCATTTTAAGGTCGTTTGTAAATATAGACCAGAGGGTTCATAAGCAATAGGACATGGAACACCTTGCAGAAAAGCTTCTAGCAACAAAGAAGCTCCTCCTTTTCTCTGAACCTTTCCATTCTCTAGAAAGTATTCTCTTTTATGGGTGGAAAAAGCTGAAGCCCAGAAAGCAGAGTCCAATTCCTACCACACACAGAATATCTTGCACCCCACATATGGAGATCACATTTTACAAAGCATGGGATCTGAACCTGAGAAATATGTACTAGAGCTGGCACTGACATCTCTCTGAGTTAGTGAGCAATGGTCCTGCAGGATATATTTGCAGAGTACAAGGAAAAGTTTCTCTGCTCTACGTTCAAGATATATCTCCTGGTGGACAGACTGCTTAGCCTGCTCTTTCAATAGTGAGTGTGCTCAGGGCTAGTTTTATGGAGAAGTGGCATTCCTTGCAGATGCACAGTGTAGCTTGCCTCAGAACAACTTATCCACATATCTAGATCTAGGAAAAAAGAACCCCTTTCAAGAAGGCTTTCTTTTCTTAGGAAGCTGAGCATAGCTAAATTGCAGAAAGCTGCAAAAGTATGCGTAAAACAGGTTTGCAGAACAGATGTGAGTTAAGAGGTTTGTCTTCCATTTAAACTAATGGGACAAGAAAAATATTATTGTATAAAAATATGTTATGGACACAAGGATATTTTTGTCTTCACTTTTGCAAGTGAAGAAGGATGTTACAAGATTTTGTATCAGATTATCAGTTACTGACAGCTTGGTAAAACTAGCTGGTTTTTTCTTTTTTCAAAATGACTTTTGAGTAGACTTCAAGAAGAAAATGAATAGTCAAACCAAAATACTAAGAATTTTCTTTTGAATAAGATTTTCAGATCCCCAAATTCCAGTAAGGAAGGTTATAGAAAAGGGAATCTGTCAAAAATTGTCCTCCGTTAGCTCTATTCTTTGGCATTTCAATGAGATTTTCTACACTATTCTTCCATCTCCCCTGCATGCGTGGGGCTGAGCTAGCCCCAAGCACTTTTTAAAACCCCACCTGTAATGACTAATTATTCACAGCATTGTACACAAACCCCTATGGCACTCTGACAATTCATTTTAACAAATTAGTCATTGATTGGATTTTTACTTAAATTTATGCAGCTTAATGTTATTTGTTTAAGATGTAAATACCTTGCAGTGCAGTATGTTTTCATAGAAACTGAAAAAAATTAATTCTGCTTCCAGCATACTTAGAGGCTCTGCTACCCTGGGCCAGATCCCCCCAGTGAGTCACTAATGAAGTTGCCCAGGGTCAGAGCGACTGTTTCAGCCCCGCTCTTGGCTTAGCTACTGCATGCTTCAGAGGGAAGTGCCAGAGGTTAAGGCAGACCATTCGTCACGCAGATGGGATAGGTGTCTGCATTCCTAAGTGCTACCAAGCTCTAAGTGATGGGAGGACAGAATTTCTTTTGGTAATTTTATATAATTCTATGCAATGTTATTTTTTCACTCAGAGAAGCTTCTGAGAAAATAAAATAGATCCACAATGGGTACAAATTCAAAGCATTTCAGTTGAGTGTCCTCTCTTAAATGTCTCCTTAATCTACAGATACTGAATGAAAATGTGTCGCTCAAAAACCAGCCATCATCAGGTGCACTTGAGTTGAGCCAGAGCACTAAGACTGTCTTTTTAACCCTAACAGTAAAGAAATAGCAAGAATCATTTTGGAATAAAAATAAGAAAATAGACTTGATTCAGTTAACTGATGCATTCACCAGATGTAATCCTTAACCAATGATTATACAGTGTTCAATGCATAATTTTGATCTAAATTTATAACAGAATAAAAAAGATCTGGTCTATTTTTAATTTCCTGGAAAGTTTAAAAGAAAAAATTTTAATAATGCATTAAACAGCAAGTTTCAACCTTTTAAAAATAATTATTTGTATAGCACGTATCAAATATTGAAGTCCTATGCTGCTACTACACACGCAAGTAGGAGAGGTAAGAATAGCATGTAAATAACAAAAGATAGTAGTTATATATCTTGATGTACTTGAGTATGGATAAATTATTTGTTCATGTTTAAGTCTGGAAGTCCCAAAGAGGCCTGGAGTTTAATTCTTACTCAGATTAAGAAAAGTTAGGTAGCAGGAACCCAGCTGCACATAGGCATTTCACTCCTTATGGAAACATAATCATGCTGGATGTAGTTCTTTTTGAGAAAAGTCTCACTAGTCTGGCTCTGCATCTTTAAGAATTCAGAATCTCACTTTAAGAGACTTTCCATCATTTTTTTCCCCTCCTAATGCACGTTTTCCAGCATTTTTGTGCCCTGTATGTTTCAGTTAAAAAAAAAAAAAAATCAGTTAATTAACTGTTCAGTCCTACTGGACAAAGCTTGTGCATTAGAACATCCTAAGGCGCGTCCGCTGTGCCTGGTCCCAAGGGAAAGCTTTCCCTAACGCCGATAACGTACTGTGAATTTCTGCTTGGTAAACTCTGAGAGCCTCTTTTGTAGTAGTAATTATTTTAAACCAAGTATCAGGTGACAGGTGACATTTTTTTCTAAACGTTGCCCATTACATACATAAGTATGTCCACCCACAGAAAATTACCCCTCCGCCGAGTTTACAAGGCGAGCTGGGCGTTTCGTGCAAACTGGCCGCTGTTGTGGCGGGAGACGATCAGAAACCAAACCAAGCTGATACAACCGAGAACTGCAACGCCAGCACCAACAGCAGGAGCGAGAAACCCGTTCGCACAGCGCTGGCGAGAGAAACGGATTTTTATAACAGCGAGATCAGTTCGTAACCGTCCTTTGCCTAACGCGCTCACAGCCCTGGGTTGCATTAAGCAAGATTAATATTCACATTATACCGTGATGTGATGTTAGAATAGACTTTCAGAACTGAACATGCCGAGTCTGCGGGCGTACGGCCGCAAGCGCCCCGTGCGGACGGGGCCTCATCAACGTGCGTCGGCACGCCGCCGTTCCCGGCTCTCCTTTCCCCAGCGCCCCGGCGGGCCGCGCTCGGCCCGAACAGCCTCTCTCACGCTGGTAGAGCCTGGGCCAGACTTGGCTCACTGCAATACAGCAGAAAAAGCAGGACAACTCTAATTAAAATGATTAGGAATTCAGTTTTAAATCCCTTCAGGGCATATCACTATTCCCTATACTTAGGGTGGGAAATACTATCCTATACAAATACTACAGTAAATTTAGCTGCTGAAAGCTAGTAGTGGTACCGCTTTTATTGGCGCTCTTTGTCTATATGCGCCCTGGCTTCCATTTCCCTATATATTTTCAGTGCCTGCTTCTGTGCGCATTCGTACCTTATGCAGTTGTGCCCTGTAAATATAGAAGACTTTCAGCCTAAAGCTCAACCCGTCTTCCCCCCCAGTATTTTTAAGGAGAAAAGGTCAGAGTATTCTAGTGAACTGACGCACTCCGTCTAATATATACAGCAAGAAGCTTAAAATTGTGCGTCATTTGACCATTTTCCATTTGTTCATGCTGAGATTAAGAGATGGGCTTATTGTTGGGCTTATAGCTGAAATTACAACTGAGAGAAAAAAGGGTTAGAGAAGATCAGTAGCTGCAGCTGGGCTTTGATTTACTGCTGCCCAATCGTGGCAATGTAAATTAGAAAACTTGAAAAAAGCAGCTCATAGGGATTGAAAGCAGCCAAGTAATTAACCATTTCTAAGGTAAAAGGTTTCCAAACAAAACAGGGGAGCCACGACTCGATGTGAGCAGTAACAGCTTGTTTAATTGCCAAAAAGCGTCAGTGGCATGCAGCTGGGACCACGAGGGAGAAAAACCCAGCGCAAACATCAGCAGTCGCCTGCAAAGCTCGGGAGTCGGCGTGTTTTACGCTACTGCACCGCTCGGCACTACGCCTCTCGGCCAGACGGACGGCACGCCGTACGCGCCCGCGGGCGGACAGCTCTTCCCTCAAACACCGCTCCAGCGTTTCTTTTGACGTACAAGATGTTTTAACAACATAAGTAAGCGTTCAGAATCAAAAACAATCTCACGCTACGTGTTCCTGAAGGGAGCAGCAGGAAAGGCAAGTCCAAGAAAATTATCGAGGTGATCAAACAGTGAATGGATGCGCATCTGATGGCTGTACAAGTTGATTACTGCAAGTCTACGTACGTCTGTATAAAGTTAAGGTGAAATTCGCAGATGATGCAAATTCAAATACTGCTACTAAAGTTAATGGAGCCATAACAATTTCTACAGAGAAACTACAGAAAAAACTACAAAAACGGAAAGATTTTATTCTAGTAGTGCTGATAATTAACATTCCTCAGGTTTTTAATAAAATTGGAGTTTCTTAGGAACATTTGCAATTCTTTTATTTCCTCTAGTGTTCTTTTGGTTAGTATTTATGCGTCAAAAAATCCCCCTTCTAGTACACATCTAGCAAGCAGGTACTAACGTGTCACCAGTCACAAACTCCGAAAGACAAAGATTTCCTGTATACTGCTGATGAAATTTGACAAGAGGGAAATACAGAATCTTTATGAGATGTCTGGCTCACCAAATCACTACTTTGAAAGTAAAGAGGATTCCCTAAATATGCCTTAGATAACAGGATAGATCTCTAACTCGCTCCCTGCTGCAATAAAATACAGATGAATATATAACACAAGCACCTCCAGACGACATATCTTATAGTCAGTGTAACTATTAAGCAAATTAGTGGTAAGGAGGGTAACAGATTTGCTGACATTTTCCTGGAAGAATTGTTGCTATCTATAGCATTTTCCATTTTCATCTGGGATATTTTTATGGGACTGGAGACAGATGGATTTTCTAGTAAGGTGAAAATAAGAACATTGAAATTTAAATAATGTATTTCCATGTGTGGCAAATCACTAATACCGTAAGATTTTGCTCAACAAACTGAAGTTAAATCATTTTTCACCACAAAATAGCTTGCTTTGCTGGCTGGAAAACAAGAAATTTCACCCTCAAACTAACTTTGTAAACTTTTGTGAACACTCAAAAACGTGAAAACTGACAATTTCTCAAAACTTGGGAGCCAAATGCTGCTCAAGTTGCTTGTAACAGCCAGTCTCCAGACACAGTAGGTATTTGGCTGCTTAGTGAATGATTTATTATGAAATACCCATTAACAAACTTTTTTCTTAATAACTATGAAAAACACTTGACATTTTCCAGAGCAGTATCACTCCTGAACTAAAGTACTGGCAAAATAGGAAAAAATCTAGCTGCAAGAGAGATCAGAACATGCAAGCTAAAATAGGTCACCTAAACATCAGACTGCTGATTCCAAGCCTGCAGAATTCATGAGCCAAACTTGAAAAAGTAAATCAATTAAATACGTTTTTTTTAAAAAAAATAATATATATTTCAAGAAAGCAACCCTGAAAGACACGATTTGTTTATTGTCTGTAGTTACCTCCTGCTGTTTGAAGGTTTGAGTTTTGTATTTTCTTCACTATCCTGTGGACAAAAGTCCTGGTGATGGAAAGGCTTGACAAGTGGCTTTCGTAGTATATGGAGGTCAATCTGCATGCCTGTTTTCTGCCTTTCCTTCATTTACAGCTATCCGTTTTCTGTCATTTTATAGCCTCATCGTAGAGCATTCAGGGGCTCATCTTGGTCAGACCAAGGACTAATCTTTCAATGGGTTGTTTACACATCATCCATCGTGGGTCCTCACTCCTGAGTGGGTGACTTAGGTGATAAAGGAATATACTTGAAGATCATATGCAAACATACACATAATTTAATTTAAGCTGAGATTCAGACTTGACCCTTCAAGATACTGTCCTGAAAGCTGGCAACTTTATCAGAATATGACTGCGACACTTTTTGCATTCTTATTTCAAAGGAATGGGATTTCATCCTAAAAATGCCAATCCAGCAAAGACTTACATTTTTGGTCTCAAGACAGCCTACAGGCTGCAATGACACTATTCTCAAAGCAAAGTGACATACAGGCTTAAAAGCCTGCAGGACTGAGGCATTTTCCCTCTATGAGTCAGCCTGTGCTTTGCTTGGCCAAACTCTCGTTTTCTACAAAAAACACAAAACAAGCAGACCCTGCTCATTCTTTGAGGCTGCACACTTTAAATACCTGTGCACAATTAACCAGTCCTCCCCCCTGTTTGTTGCTGAGTTCATCAGTCCATTGGGGAATACTTTTTTGTGACATATTAGTAAACTCTAGATACACTGATGCCTTAACATGCACCTATAATGTTGGACCTGATCTTCATAGGTATACAGGTAAGGGTGTTCATGAACATTCACATCAGTACGTTTTTAATTGGATCATGTCTCACTGTAAAACCAGCTAAGATTTTGTTTTGTTACCTTCTGGAAAGAGCCACTGGAAAAAAAAAATCCTAGAAGTCCTTTGCAGCAGCAAAGCATCTTATAACCTTCCAGTCTCTAGTGTATTAAGAAGTTCTGTAAGATATGGAAGTAATTTTATCCAATTCTGAAGTGAGGATCTCCAGCAGAGACAAATTATTATTACTGCCTAGCTCTAACATAGTATTTTTCTTCAGCAAACCTCAAAGTGCTGACAGAACAAGAAATTTAATCCAGGTCTCTCCAGTCCAGTTCAGTATCCTCACTGTCAGACCATGCTTTTTCCAGCTTTAGCTCTCAAAATGAGGTGCAAGTGGGACCTTTGCTGACCCTCCCCCTCAGAACAAGTTTCATTTCAGCTAAATGCATAGGTGAGAAGAAAACAAAACATGAGCCAACACAAAACCATGAGCCAGCAGCTCATTAATTATCAAGACAGATAATGCCTTTATCACTTTAATGTTGCTTTTTCAATGATAACTAATAGATCCCAACAGAATCTCTGTAGTAACGATGTTTATTTCTGTTGCCAGACGAATTTATGATCCTTCTGTCAGATGAGGAGTCTCTGAGAGCATTACAGAAAAATGCATTTAGCCATGGATGCACTAGTGCAAAGCAGATAAACTTTAGTGTCTAACCTTATAAAGATTTAAACACTATGACATGAAATGCATATTGTGCCAATTTTCCAACTTTAGTGACTGTACTAAATATCATTGTCTTTCTAAGAAGAAAGGATCTATTCTCATTTTCTTTTTTTTTATTGACTGAAGAAGATTAAGGGTAATCTCACTAAATCCTCAATCACCCCACATGATACACAGATTTTTTTTGGGGACATTGCTGCGTCATTCTGAATATTATATTCAGTCAACAGAGAAAACTATTGTTTTAGTCATCTCTGCTTCTTTCCTCTTTTCCCTCTTTCCCCTTAAAAATAACCCAGTTTCACAAACCTCTGTTTTTGCCACCCAGTGAGACTAGCTTAAGTTTGGCATTGAACCCCAAGTGGCCAAGGTCATCATATTTTACTTTAAACAGTTAGACACATCCAAAAAGGACAGCAGCCAACTGCAAGACATTTCCTTCCTGCTTTGGCTGCAGGATAGAAAGAGAAATTAAGCTAGCCAAATTGGATTCAATTTCCTGCTCCCCTCCACTCTTTCCCACCTCCCATTAGAAAAAAAAATAAATAAAATTTGAAATCTTAGTTCCCTACACCTAACACACACATACTGCTAGTAAAATGCTAGTTAAAGGTGTCCTCTTTGGATCTGTGGCTGTGAAGTCTGATTTCTTCATGAAACTTGACAAAGACAAGACCTGCTGCAAACACACGCACCTGAGATGGCAGCATTACTGACTATGGGGAATTTACTTACTGTATTCTGATCTATCAAAAGGAGCTGGCAGAAGTGGGTTTTTTTTTTGCCAGATTATTTTATTTCTGAAGTTACTGGGGACAGTCAAAACCACAGCAGAGTCCTGCTGAGAGGTTGGATTAATATTTCTTATAAGACAAAGTAAAAGAGGCCAATTCTGATATAAACTAAGCTTTTTTAAAACATACTCCCTCTCCCAGGAACACTAAAGAGCTACTTCCTTCCACCCAGCACTTAGTACCCAGGAAAAAGCAAGAGATATTTATTCCCAGGAAAGGCTTCTTAGCTGCTATAGAGACTTTCCACTGGCTCCATTCATCTTTGGATAGGCTTCTGAAACCAGCAGTAAAATGGCATGCTGGAAACTTAGCTTTTCTTCTTCATAGAAACGTGTCCATCCAGACAACCAAGGCACTTATTCCCTGGAAAACTTGGGGAAGACGAAGTGCAGAAAGTATCACCCCAGCCTGTTCAGCCGCGTGCAGCCCATCATTAATTTATGACTTTGTGATCCCTAAAACAGCATCTTCAGAGGACACTGCTGCTTACCCCTTGTAAAAAGACATCTGCCCCAGCCTTCATCATGAAAGCCATCTGTAGGTCTAAGAACTGAGCTAGGTGTGGCAAAGGGCTAGTGAACAACTAGGCTCTGCTCTGTGGGTATCGCTCAGGAGACTGGGGTTTGAGGGTGAAACCCTTCTCCTCCCCTCGCTGCCGCCAGAACGCCTCCCTGGAAGAGCACGGCCCGAGCAGCCTCGCCTGCCCTCTCCAGCCCAAAGCAAGCCAGCACAAAAGGCCACGTTCAAATGCAGGAGTCTTAACCTGCCTGTAACACAGGCAACAACAGCAGCAAACAAATGACAAAATTAAGGGAGAAATAACCAAAGGCAGGTGGTAGAGTCTCCCTGCAAGCGAGGGCATTGCCTTTTTCCCAGTTTTTTAAAGCCAGCCCGAGGGTCTATTTCAAAGCTCACAACTCCACAAAACAAGCCTTCCCCAGCCCACCGCTCTAAAATCATCGAGGAGGAAGAAATTCTGGAGAAAAGAATTATCGCTTAAAAACTTTCCCCCTGGATTTTGTGACTCAAAGACACTAGAGAGGCAATCTATCAGGGACCCTGTTGCTTCCTGCATTTTTTAACGAAAAATCTTAAATACGTAAATAGCCAGTATAAAGTCCAAGACAGAACAAGTATTTCAATGCAAAAGGGTCAAATTCTGCCTTAATGTCTTTACAGACTGGTATTAGTGGGAGTTTCACATCAGTTTGACCTTTTAATTTTGGCCAAGAGTCCAGCAATCACAGTCCTTACTTTAACTAGTGTGGTATTTGTCTGACTAATGATGCTGCTGTGGGTTCCAATGAGAAAATATTAACACAAGACTCTTAATGAAATGAAGGTGCTATGAATATTGCTGCTGATTTTACTAATCTAAGGCTGGCATTAAATCAATGCATATATTTCCCCATAACAAAAAAGACCCAGTACTACACAGCCATTTCTAGTAATTTCATTCAGTAAAAGACACAAAGTAAATTCTCATGGTTTAATTAGAAATGATGTGTTTAATAGGAGGCTGTTTTTGCAATTACCATTAAAACCAAATGTTCCTTTAGCTTTATCAAAGCTATGCCTTTTACTAATGGTGTTCTCTTGGATTAGTATTTCTTTTTATCAGTTGTATTTTTATGAGACTCGTAGGACCCAATTTGATGATCCCAGGTATTTCAAACAGAACACATTGTACATTTTTCAAAAGTATTATTATTAGAAACATGGCTGGATACATAATGTCATGTTACAAACCATCTTTTTTTGTTGTTTTTAAGAGAACTGAAAAATGCAGATTCAGATTCTCTGAAGTCTGACCTTATATTATTCAACAACTTTTAAAATTTTAAGAGATGCTTAGTGGGAAGGATTGGTTGGATCCCAAACAGTCATTACTGGCTCAGAAAATCCCCCCTCCGCCCCTCGCGCGCCTCTGCCCAGCAGCGCAGAAGAGCCGCCGTCTCGCAGGGAACCTGCCGCAGCCGGGCGAAGTCTGGCAGGACCGAGCACCCAGCACTGCGTCCGACCACGGCCGAGGAGGAGCCCAGCCAGCTGCGACGGAAACGAGCCCCTCGGCTCGCTGAAGCCCGCGATAACCTCCCTGCGCGCGTGCACGCACACACAGTTCTCGATAAAAAGCATTGCCTCAGTCTGAAGCAGGAACAGGCCTCGTAAATACCTTTTATCTGCAGATAGGCAAGGGAGGAAGACAACCGTGAAAAGCCACTTTATTCTTGATATTTATTATCTCAGTCCAGGCAAACTGTGTTCCTGCACAGGAGAGCAGGCAGGAGAGATGAGATTTCTCTTGTTGCTGCATTTGAGCTTTGGAAGTGTAACACTTGTGAACACCTGTACATACGTAGGAATTTGTTTTCTGTAAGAACTGAAGCAACTCAGCTTTTTGGTTAGACAGCAAAGCACTAAGTGAATCACCTACTTGAACCTTGTTACAACAGGAATTATTTAAATGATCAAGTAATGCAGGTGTCATCACCGGCAGTCATCAGGTGACCACGTCTCTTCCATTATCTGCTGGTGCACGACGGGAAGAGTTAACTCCCAAAGAGACGAACAAGTAGGAAAATTACCTCATGCCAGTATGATATCCGCTCCTGACAGGTGTTTTGTTGCTTTAACACTCCCTTAATTTATGACCCCCTCAGTACGGACAGACTTATGTCCCTCTCTGATAAAGCTCTGAGCAGTTCCAGCGGTGTTTAGCTTATTTGAATTAACAGTGCTCAACAGGTCATCAGAAATGCCAGGGGATTTCCAGCAGTTAAGCCAAACTGATAGTAAGCAAGGATTTGAAGGACACATGGCCCTATTTCAGCAAAAAATCCCACTGAATTCAAAGGTATCTACATGAAGTTGTCCTCAGGTGAGCCTGGGTTCCCAGGATCAGACTTTATTTTTAATAACCCACACTAGCAGGTGCTCATTCCTTTTCCCTCTCCACACATTTAAATTTCAGTTTGTATTTTTTACCTCATGTTAATATTTGCTTTAATGGACAATTTTAACAAACAGTGCATCCATCCAGTGTCTGTTTGCCTGAGATTACGTATACGGTTGCAGCAGGTATTTTAGTTTTGGGTCATATTATAGGAAATCTGTCATTGAAGAGCAAAAATTCCCTGCTGCTAACCAAGCCAGAATTTGCTATAGCCTCCGGCTGGGTAACACATCCTGACTTTCACTTTCTTTGAGGAAAAATGTGCGTTGTTACAGGATTACTGTAAGACAACCAGCAGAACTGATTGCCTGGTTGCTTCCATGTGCTCCCAAATCTGTCTGTACCCATCTGTCACCTCAGTATTATTCTTAGCTCCTAAGCTCTTTGGGACAGTGACTGTCCTTTTGTTCAGTTTGAGACTGCAGAAAATAGGACTGCTGCACTGCATTTAGGATCCCAGAGTAGATGTAAATGATCAGTCATACTCCTATTAAAAATAATCATAATTCCACCTAGCAGAAACCAAGTAGAGCACCATGACTCAAGCACCACATACTTCTGCTGGCCTCCTACTGACTGCTAAGATAACATACAGAGCCAAAACCATTTGCCATTTTAGGATTATTGTTAAAAAAAAAAAAAAGAAAAGGCCAAAGTTTGGATGTCATTCAATGCTTAACTGAAATATCAGCAAGAAAATTGCTTTAGAAGATAAATGGCTGGATTCCTATTTATCTTTCATTTTTATTAAAAATCCAACTAATAAAATAAAAGGCAGATAGAGCCTTCAAGCACAGTGAAAGAAGCTGAATGCAAGCACTCTGCCCAGACTGATGAACTCTTTGGAAGAGAATCCCCTTTGTCAGCAAAAAATTAATTTTCCCAAGCACAAGTGAGAAAGTAATTTTGTAGGCTGTGAAGAAAACAAGCCATCAATGCTAGGATTGCTCAGAAGGGGAGGGAAAGAGAAGGAAAAGAAGGGAGAGAAAAATGAGATGAGAGTAGGAGGGAAGAAAAGTAACAACAGATACAAGCGACCTAAGAAGAGTGAAGATTACACAATCTAGGAAAAACTTATTTTGTATGATAAAGCTTCATGTGCTGGAGTCAAAGTAAAATCTGGGAAGGGCAGAATGAAAACAAAAATGAGCTCCTTGATAAACAGTTTGAGTTTTGGTCTATTTTCACTCTATATTACTTGTATAGATAGATTTTTTTTTTTTAAAAAAAAAAAAAAGTTCAATAGACAAGTCCCAGCTGCAACCTGCTGTTCAGGCTCAGAAAGAGCAGGGCAGGAGTGTTTGCCAATTGCTCTTCCTATAATAAAATAGAGCCTCATGCTGTTGCCCGTTATCTAACCATTTGGCATCTAGGTCAGACACGGTCATCCTGACATCCGTGTACTGAGCCATTCCTGCTTGCTTCCATCCCAGCTTAGCAAACAAGCCAGATGTTTGCAACACATTACAGGACAGGGGACTGCACACCCCAAATTGGTGAAAATGGCTGTGGGACTGAGTTTATCCTTATGTTCTGCCATTTGACTTTTCTGAGCCTTTCTAGCCTCATCTAAACTCCAGAGCCAAATGAAATTACAGTGAAACTCGTTATAGGCTTCTGAGATTAATTATTTGAGATATCCCCCATCCTCTTGCAGCTTAGCAGTTGAGCTTCCCTCTTACAGAACTGTTCTTGGGAACTATCCAGTGCTGGATCGGTCATGATCAGCATTGTTAGAACAAGTTACATAAGGAGTAAACCACAAAAATTACATTTCAAATTACCTTGCTTCTTCTGTAGATTCAAGGTAAAGAAAGGGGTATTTTTTTATTTTGTTTTTATTTCCAGGGAAGATGAAAGGTAACTGGGTAGGTGCACTGGACTACTGCAATACTGTTAGTTCATGCCTTCTGTGCTTTTTATTTCTTCTCTGCTCATACATTTTGGATGAAGTAGCCAGAGTGTGCAGCTTAAAAGAAATTCGGACTGTCAGAATCCAGACTCTAAACAGAAGAGGTTTATTTTCACACCAGAAACCAAGGCAGGGGCAAGTATGAAGCTATGATCTGAATAAGCTGTCAAAGGGAGAAAAATCAGCCTATATACAACTGAAGCAAGTCTGAGAAATTCAGAGCTGTTGCCAAACCCTAAGAGAAATCGTGGATGTGTATACACAACCGACTTAATTCAGTGAGGGTAGACATGCCCCTGATTGTAAGTACTCAAGCAATTCTTCTGTGCCGGCAAAACTATTAGTAAGCACAGAATTAATCTGTAGAAACCTTGGAAGAAGTTCCACTTGTTTCCATATAAGGCCCTTGTTATGAGCGATGTCCTTATGATAGAAGCAGCACAGTTATTTCTGGCCATAAACCTCAACAATCCTTTACAAAAGCAGGTCAGCCCTTGTGATGAACTATCAAATTAGAGAGCAGACATCAGGCTAAAATACCCTGTCTGTGCCCCAGCCTGTTCCTAAACACTTTTCAGAAGTATGTGCAACCAACCCATAGGTAAATGAGTCCAGCAAGGAGAGCTCTTGCCCTGCTGCTAGTTCTGCAGGTTTATAAATGCTGAAAAGAAAAAAGAAAAAAAAAAAAAAAAAAAAGACAGCTTCTTCAGGCGTGAAATACTACGCAAGCTTCGCGTCCTTAGATACGGAAAGGAAATCTGGAGATAAGGGAAATCAACCACAAAACTTGGAGACTCTCATTTACGCTGAAGTCACTCACACCACAGGGAACGCAATCAGTTTTTACTGAGCATTTTTTCCCCTCTTCCTTAAAATTTCTAATGGTTACGCTTAACAAGTCACTGAGTTGCGTTACTGTTAGGCAAATAGCAGTAGCAGCTGAATGATACATTTAGCAATGTATCATTCAACACCCTCACAAATGCACAATACTGAATTTTTCCTAGTTCTAAAACAAGTTTTCCTTAACTCCTTATTTCTGTAACTCAAAGGTTGCTCTGAAGAAAGAATCTGGAAGATAATATCATTCAGAAATCTCCTTGCTCTTTTCAGCCTTGTTCCTGAAGACCCCCAAAATACACAGAAATATTTGCTCCCCAAAGGGGATCTATGCCATGTGTCTTTTTTTTTTTTTTTTTTTTTCCTCCTTTTTAACTGAGGAGTAATAGCTAGTACAATATTGGTACTGAGCCTAATTTTTTTTAATCCTTACTGAGCATTTGATGAGATAGTGTGCAGTATTCTACTAAAGCAGTAACAGGAACAGCTGTAACATACACATTTGGTCACAGAGAAATTCATATTCTAAACCAATTGAGAAACCATCTGAAAAGAAATACACAGGCCCTCCAAATAGGGCAGTACAAGAGCTGCTTCCTGTTTGGAGTTGTATTCCGACTGGACAAACTCAACCAACAGATACTCATTTTCCATTTTAACTTCTACGGCATATTAGATTTAGTCACCTTGTCTGGCATCACTTACAAAAGAAGCATTAAGCAAACATCTACAGAAGATCAATTCCATTTTAACCTGCATAAACAACAAAAACAATCACCAATGCCAGTTAGCTGGTCATGAGCTTGCTATTACATTAATAATAATAAAAAACAGAAGAAATCCTCTTGGCAGAGTCTCAGATGTCAGGCTTAAGTTCATATCCTGAGTTGCCACAGTTCATCATTGGACTTGGGGGGGTTGGATAAGAGAAATCTTAAGATAGGTGATAAAATTCCCAGCTAGAACTTAATTTCATCTGGAGAGTGGACAGGGAGAAGAAAAAAAATCACCTGTAATCTGATAATAGGAAACAAGGATGTCAGTAAAGTGTCAAGAAATTATAAGAACCTTACAAGATTGTCATTTTACGTCTGGGACAAATTAACAGCTTTTTGAAAGTCATACTGCTTAACCATGGGTTCATTCTGTAGGAAAATGAAGTATTGACAACCAGCACCTTCAAATGAGTATTATCCTCAAGAGTTCAAAAGGACAAAACCAGCTATTTTGACTATTTTCAGTTAGCTAATTTGTGTCACTGCCATGTAACAACTGCAGTTTTGTTTCTTCATCCCAGAGCTATGGAGAAACATGAATCCCAATAAACAAATAAATAAATAAAGTAAAAGCAAGTTCAAAACAGATCAGGAAACACTTGACACAGAGAATCATAAATATTTTATTGAGGCAGAATTGCTGCTTCATTCAGGAAATTATTTGATACCATCAAGGGCTGAATAAGAGTTGGAAGTAGAGAAGGGACTGCAGCAAGCCAAATAATTATTCTAATTGTCAGAATAAGTTTGCTTCATCCACAGTGGTTGCAGTGCAGAATTTAAAATTGCTATTTTTCATCTGCACATTTACTAATTCAACACCGAAAGGAGTTATGAGTAAACATACACATTGTAACAAGAGAAAACTGCTTGTCAGGTCCGTGTGGATTGTCAAAGTAGGTTAGAGGATTTAGAAACAGCCTCTTAATTTAGCAGGAGGCAAAATTGACTCCTATACAATATCTTAATGTTCTTCAGTTTTTACTTCAAAATTACTAATATGAATATTATTGATTACATCAGATATCATTATATCACTAATCTGTCGTAATATGCTGGGGGCCCTGTTCATCTATCCTCTACTTAACCCATCTTCTTTTATAGCATTTGTCCTCATTAAAAAGTTTTCAACAACATTGGCTCTTGCAATGTCACTGTCTGCAGATAACCTCGGTCTTTTGCAGCAGAGGTACAGCAAGTTCTATCTTCTGCTTTTAGAAATAATTTTATTTTTAATAACAGTAACTAGAGCATATTCTATAAGTACTCCAAGAACAGCTAGTATGTAACAAAACTAAGTAATGTGAAATGACTGCATACCAGTTATCACCACACTTCTGCTTGCCTGCTTTGCATAGGTGAAGGCGAGCAGAGCGACACAAGCACTGTACTGTCGTCCTTTAGATAATTCTCCATATGTTACTGGCCTCAGTATTCACATGTGTTCATTTTACCACCTTCTATGGACACTAAAGGAACATTCTGTGAATCAGGTCTTATAGCCAAAATATGTTTAGAAGGAAGATAGTCTGAAAATTAGTCACAAATCATTCACTTAGCAATTTACTATGTCCATCTTTCTGGTCCCTTTAGCAAAAGAAAATATCTAAAAATACATTTATTATTGGAACTTATCTTCTGGATCTACAGCACTTCAAAAGAGAGGCCTGATGTGCCTCTGTGCTGTAGGATGGAATAAATTGTTCTCTGGAGGTGCCTCTACAGGCTGTTTAGAGGCCTTACGTAAGAAATTATTCTAAAGGACTTTCTGATCACTAAAATGTAATTGTCACTCCTGAATGGATCGCACTGCCATTTCCCAGCTCAGGACACATGCCCAGCGGTCATGTCAGTACTGCAATAGGAGAACGGTCCCCGTAAACCACTTGAGGGCCGTGCTGCCTTGTGGCAGGGCAGCTGTGCGCAGGAGCTCGGCATCCAGCCCTCGAGCAAGGCAGGAGGTCGCCTCACACCTTCGTGGGCTACAAAGCTAGGTTTGTAACCTGCATTTATAATCCAAATCTGATTTACAGTGGGAAAAGTCTAAGCAAGTATACTTGCAAGAAATCTCCTGGTCTGTTTAATCCTGTAGAGCATGAGATGATTAAGCTATATCTGCATGCAGAGAAATATTAGTAATATTGACACGGAAGATGGCAGTTGTCCTACGGTATCTGACTGTGCTCACAATCACTTCCAGCACATTGAAAGTGCACTGCTTGTAGTAACAGCAACACACAGATGATAATGAATCACTATGGTGGACATGGATGTCTCCAGAGTTTCCGTAGGAATTCCATGAGCAATTAGTGTTAATATCAGTGTTGCTAAAACAAGAGATTACTAAAGCCTCTGGTAATTACAATTATATAATTATATTATAATTATAATTATATAATATATATATTATATAATCACCTTGAATTTAAGGTCAAAACATATACTTGTTGTCACCGTTAAGTTAAACGGTCCTATTTCCAAATGCAAAGGTGTTAGCAGAGATGGAAGGCAAAACTCATCGGCTTTATTTATTGCAGGACTATCGCTGCAAATACAAGTTGTCCAGCAGACTATAACAGCACTTACTCAGTAGGTTGCCTTAAGAGTAAAGCTTGATTATTTACAGAGAAAAGCAAAAGTAGTATCACTTACAGTTACTAGAAGACTTTTAAGAGAGGCATGAGTTTCCAATCCCCATGACAATTGCAGAAAATATGTTGCTATTTGCATTGTATGGGGGAGGGGAAATGATCTCATTGTTTTTATTTGAAGAGATGCTCTTAAAATTTATGGTCAGCTCCTTGTAACGTATAAATCAGCCTGTCTCACCCTGCCGATTCCCATAAAGCTGAACATCTCCCAGCAACTGAAAAGCTAAGTCTTTTGAGTCCCCTTGCTGCTAGTTATCACTTGGGTGATCACTTAAATGATAGATTTCTCCAGCTACCAAAGGCTGAAAAAATACTCCAGGTAGATGAAGTGCAGGGGAAGAGGAAGCGTTTTCAGAGTCATGCGCTGGTGAGCCCGCCCGCGCCCGCAGACAGTCTCACACAAGCTGTTCCTAACTGCAGTTAAACACTCCTCAGTTAAAGCTGTCCCCTTCGGCTTCCAGGCCCTCAGACAGGTGGCCTGCGGGGTGGCCGGCAGCTCCCCGGGGTATCACAGCAGCGCTTCGCGGGGCCGAGGAGGAGAGGTTGGACAACGCACACGGCTGCTGCCCTGGCAGACAGGTGCAGCTAGGGGCAGTCCAAGAAATGTACTCAAGAAAGGGTTAATAAGGATCTATTTAAAACCCTTCTGAACCAGGGAAATTACTTCCAACTGCTGCTTCTTACATTAGAACATTTTTTTTTCCCCTCCTACTGACATTCATAGTGTTGTTATGATTCCCCAAATGGACATTTTCAGATGCAATCTATTATGTTCTCTTTAGCTATATGAAGTTATTGAGACCCTTGGGACATTCCCTGCCGCGCAGCATTCCAGTAACTGACATTTGGATGGATAACTGTAAAACAAAATTACGAGATGAAGCAGGAAGGAGTGTGATGTGAACTTATCACCTATTATGTCACCCTTGGGTGTAGCAGTCAGTCAAGCTTCATGCTGAGAACCAGATGCAAAGGCACCACGTTTACAAAAAAAGTTTCAAAAGTGTTTGCAAAAGGGCCTCAAAAGTTTGAGAGCAAGACAGTCTTGTCTGCTAAGGACAAAAATTACTCATCCCCTGGGGCAAATGGTGGCCATCTGACTTCAGAGTCAGCTTTCTACAGCCAGACATGGGGATGTGGCAGAGCTTTCCATCTAATATCTCAACACCAGTTTTCTATGACAAAGCTAGAATTAGAACACAGAAGACTGTGATAGTAATAGGTCAAGTACCAGAGACCACAGGATAACTTTTTTCCAGGTAAAAAAATGTTTGGGAAGCCTAAATATGCAATAGATCTAGCTTTTTCCTTCCTCAATAGTGTAAATCAAGAATAAGTCCACTTGTTGACTTTTACTCTTAAGCTAATACTAGGATAATGAGCAAAAGATCAATCAGGTTCTGTAAACTACAGCTCTTCAGAGCAATTTAACAGCTAGAGGGACTGAGAGGCACTTTCATCTGCTTCTTGCATTATAGTCAGAGTTAAAAGGAAAAGCATTTCACTATAAAGAGCCTCACCTTGCCTTGCAATCCAAGAATGTGAACATAATGCGTGAGATTACAGCACACAGTAATTATATAAAGTTGGTTTATTAATCCTGAGGTCATGAAGTTTGCACTTTCATATTCCAGCTCACACAGAAAACCAAAGTAGCACAAAGTAGCAGTAAATAATGGTGCTTCCTGCCAAATCAACCCCAGGAAGTACAGGAATCTCAGCATTAGAAATCTACATTTCACCAGATTTCCAGCACAAAATAGAGGTGGTAAATTCCCTATTTATCACAGGTGAATGCCAGTTGTACTAAAGCTTGCCCAGGAAAGTCAAATAACCCCACCAGCAGAATGGAACTAAGACATCTGTGCTACTGGATTACTCTCTCTCCAAATTTATCTCAGCCTAGAACTGAATAAACAAGGAAAAAAAAAGGTGGTGGTGGGGGAAGGTGGGCCTTGCCTAAAGCTCTTAACACATTAAGGTAAAATCTGATAGAGAATTCTGGGCAATAAATCTGCTATTTAGTTATGTTTAAAATGAAAAGATTCAAACGTTCATTAAAAAAATTGAGTTAAAACATTAACCAAAGAGGAAGATAAAGTTCTCCAACAGATTCATAGAGGTGAAGTGAGTTGCCATCAGCAGAACAGTTCACCCAGCCCTTACATAGGCTCTTGAGGTATCTTCGAGATAAAGGACCTCACTTCACCTATTGAGGTTTATAGCAATGTATTTGTGTACTGTTACTAAGCCTGCACTTGGGGCTGTGTTCCCACAGCTGGGCTGCTAGCCACACAGCTGATACCAAGTGTATGCACAAGCTGCAATTGGGAATACCTTTTCTCATATTCTACAAATCCCAACCTGATTCTCCATAATACATACCTGCCTTTTCATGCCAAAGCAGTTTTTTTTTTTTTTTTTATTCTAATGTAAGGACAGAAGAGTCTGTTGAGATTCATATAAAAAACTAATTATTCACATAACATGATTCGCACAACACTTCCCTAGAAAGCTTCTGCCTTCCGATCATGGCCATATCTATGATGGCATAATTTTGATGATTTTTACTAAGAATCCTTTCCATAGTTGTCAAAAGGAAGAGCAAAAGATCTGTCTTCAGAATGATGAGAAGAAATGTTTGGCCAGTGATTATCAACAACTAAAATCCCACAAATTGCAAGATTGTGACTTTGCTTTAATATCACCCTTTAAACTGATGCAGTTAAAAGTAAACAAGCCAAACTTTTGAATGCAAAACTTTCTCCATAAAATGGGAACTTCCACTTCTTAAAAAGAAAAAAGTTTTGTTATATACTTGGTTTATAGAAGGAAAGTGCTCCTGACTGGCCTGTGCTCTAGCAATTATTACAAAAAAAATAAAGCAGTAAGACCTTAAGTGCATACCTAGTAACAAGGATTGATCTTGGAGTGAGAGAGGGTAGATTGGAATTACATTACAACAGTTCTACTCAGTCCATCCTGTGTACATTTTCAAAACGAGCAGACTGAAAATGCAGGAGTCAGGAGAGGGGCCTAGAGCTTTTTCCAGCCCTCACGACTTGCTGTTAACTGCAGTTCCTGTTTCTAAGAGACCTTACAAATACGACTTGCTACACCTGGCAAACTCACACTGACACCAGCAAAATAGTAAAAACACCTGCCTGCACAGAGTATACAGAAAAATCCCAGTCTTGAACTATGCAATATGCTTTACTTGTAATTTATATTCATATCTCCACACACAGAAGAAACCTATGTTTCCCTTCTATAAACTTCCAGGTAAAAATAAGAATAAAGATTAAAAAGCAGGAAGAAAAAGTCCACATACAAAACACTTCTGAGAAATAGAGCTGGAAAAGAAAAATGGAAATGTTGTTGCTTCTTTGCTTTCCTAATCAGAGAGGAAAGTGAAAGCTGTGATTGCCCTAGGAGACAAATGCCTGCAATTCTAGCTCATGCACAGCCCGCAGCCCTGGAATAGCGAATGACCTCTGCTGGCTGAGGATGCAAAGCTACAGCAGCCTTCAAAGTTATTATCTTGTGCTCATTTTAAAAAGCAGTGTGAGCCCAGATTGAAAACACAAACAGTGTGAAAAGAGTCACTGAAAACAAGCCTTTCAAACTGCACTTGTGGCCAGCCAGAGTCCTGTAGGAAATTTAAATCACTGATAAAGGATTATGTCCTTGACCTGGCAGTAGCTGACTGATGCAGAGCATCTGTTTACTGACATCTGGGACTTCCAGCTTTCTGGATACTCTGTGGAACTTCCCATCTTTCTTTTCATTAAATCCTAGCCATAAAAAGGAATTTCCCTGCACATTAGACAATTCTGAGAAGTAAAAGTCCTTCCACCAGCCTCATGTTCCTGTTAATTAACAAGCCCTACTTTTCTGATAAAGACTAATTTAAAATGATTTACAAAGAAAAAAAGGAAGTGAAGAACTGCTGTGTAATTGCACTTAAAGTAAAACACAAAGTAGCAGTGACTACTGGATTTGCTTTTTGGAAGGCTATTATTTAATGAAAGTAAGCATTAGAAATATGTTGGTGCCCTGGTATTCCTCAAGTAAAAAAAAAATAGTTTTGAAATCTGCTTTTAAATCATGTGTAATGGACTGATCCCAGCCTCACCTGTGAATAATTAAATGTGATTAACCCTCATTGTCAGAGAGATTGGAGCAGGGCCAAGCACTCTGACATCAGCCAAGGCAAATCAGAAAGTTTTGAGTTCAGGACCTTCTTAACTCACATCCTCAGAAGCAGAAGTGGAGTAATGGAAAGCTGCAGTTACTGAGCTGCTGTATCCATTTGTTTAACTTTATGCAAATACAATACAGCAATCCATTGCTTCAGCAACACCCAAAAGCTGCAAAGGCAAGACATCACGCTGTAGTCCACAGAGCTGCACAGCAGAAGATGTTTACAGGCTTTGAACTCTAAGAAAGTCTAAATGACTCCAAACAGAACATGAGCACGAGTTTTATGGCTGCAACCATGGACAAGAACAGCAGACAAGCTAGGAGCTGAATTGCATCTCCTTTTTTCTGTTTTCTCTGCAAGCTCTAAATACTGGATCATTACCCTATACAGGGAGGTGCCTCCAACACCACATCCCTGCACTAGAAAAAGCTGTATTAAGGCTTATTAAATAAAGTTGCTAAACAAACCATTTATTTGTTACTACACTACAGAAAGCAAATATTATACTAGTTGGTTTGCTAAATCACAGGTACAAAAAGCGAAAACACATGAGAAAATTTTGTTCTCATTTGCTACAAGGAGAACTCAGTATTAAAGAAAAAAGATCAACTTGGCTTCACAGGTAATTCCCAGAGGTTAAGCATAGAATATTCGCTGTACAGTGCCAAACTTTGGGATTACCTTAAGGCAACACATACCGATACGGGAGGTGATGGAAATGCAACAGGACTGGTTCCTGTCCTAGGCACTAAATCAGAGAAAGTCTCTCAAATTCCCTCAGCTTGGAAGGCAGGCAGGCAGCAAGGATGGAACCAGCAGGCAGGACAAGAAGGGCCTGCACCAGAGTTTTGGTGCTGAAGTGCTTTACCACGCTCACAGCAGTGTCACGGTTTGATGCTCAACCATGACAGCCCTGACAAATTGACAAGAGTCACAGTTACACAGCAAAGGCTTTGCATCAGTTATACAAAGCAGCCTTCCTGCCTTCCCCACTGAATGCTTTTTATTTAATGAGATTGACACTGTTCTGCTGGTCAGACAAGTGGATGCTGTGCTCAACAGGAGAGGCTACTTGCATTGCTTGCAACGCAGCTTAAAGTCTTTTCTTTGCCAGGCCTTGGCTGACTTTTCCCCCCTTTGTGAGTGAAGAAGTATTGTGCCCTTTATCACATACACAACACTGCCCCTTATGCAGAGGGTTTCGCAGACAAGATCTCATCCACAGCAGAGCACTTTCAGTATATGACATCAGAGCACATTAAATTTGCTCTTAGTTCAATAGAAAATTCATTGGGCTTTTCATTTTGATACCAGAACAAAAAGGAGAAAATTTTATGACTTTATGAACTCTAGTGTTTCAGGGGAAAACAAAAGGAGGAGGAGGAAAGAGGTCAATTCACCCTGGAGTGCTTATGTATTGAAATCTTGAGTTGCAAGTTAACATGAAATTGTTCTCAGGAACTATGAAGAAATTTAGCCTAGCAAAAAGGGGCCATCAAGGCAATTATCTACCTCAAATCTCACTTAATATTTTAAATCATTTGTGGCATTAACCCAAACACAGTAGAAATTTTACCCACAATACCAGCTGTGGAAGAGAATCCACAGATACTTGATAAATGCTCTGTAATCCTTTGACATAAGTTAGAAAAATCAGACTAGACATTATTAAAAAATCCTTAATGATTACTAATGTTCAATGATTTTTAGAAGAATGAAAAAAATAAAGCAGCCTTCAAGAGCTAAGTATGCAACTCCTATAAAATGAGATTTTCTTACTCCCTTAGCAAAACCCTGATGTTCCAATGAATTTTTCACTTTCTGGATAATCACTTCAGTGTGGTCATGTTCTTTGTCAGTCAATGAAATACACTAAATGTGAGGAATATAGCAAAATCCATTCCACTTGTTTTGTGTATTTGCATGCATGTTGTGTGAATGTGACAAAAATGATGTATTAAACAAAGCATGGAACTTGTAGGAACAGGGAGAGAAATACAAGAACACTTCAAGGTACATGTCCTCCCAGGGTTGGCTCAGCTGATGTTTGCTTGGTAACAGTCATAGAATTTATATTCAGAAGAGTGCATTAAAATACTTAATTTGATCTTCTGTTTATCATCAGAAGACTGAATTTCAATCAGTCAGATACTGGACAGAATAACATACTTGATTTGACTAAACCTAAGTTAGTGCTTGGCTGATATACATTCTACTCCTGAGGTAATAGCTTCTCAGCCTTTGAATATCTTCACTGCCCTTGGTAATTTGTTCCAAAATATAATCAATAAATTGCATTAAAAATGTTAAAAATGTGCCCAGGCTCTAATTTCAATTTGTATGGCTTCATCTTCCAATGAAACACTGCATACGCTCTAGCAGATTAAAAAAGCCTTTAAGTACCAAAATTTTGTCTCTGAAAGGGAAAGTGACTACATTCAAATTGTCACTCAAATCTTCTCATAAGCTAAACAAATAGAAAGTGTCAAAGCATTTTGTCCTGTCTCCAAATAATTTCTTAACTTTGTACTGTCCACTTGAGACACCATTTTCAGAATATAAGAGAACTGAAACAGTAACTTTAAAATGCTGCCTGATCAGTCCCTCCTCAGCTTTAAGGATTTCTTTGCAAAGCTACAATTTGTTGTATGCAGTAATACCAGAAAAATAGGAACATCAGTAGGACTGTTAACGTGTAGATCTCTAAAGGACACTAAACTGTGTGCTATACAAGAACATAAAACTAATTTAAAGCAGCCATGCATGTTGTGAGAACACCCTGGCAGGCTCTCTGCATAGGAAAAGAATGAAGGCAGAGATTCTGTATCTTCCATAATCTCTTTGGATGTTAAAATAAAAGGGCAAATTGATTGACTGGATATTAAAAAGCCCCTGAAGCCCTTCAGTCAGATTTGGATCTCTCTTCTCATCAAGCTCCTACAACTCTACTCTGGGCATAACTGCTAGAATTTACCCTTTGGCGTGACCCCTGGTCCCTTGGACCTTGGCTGCGCACCAACATTTCTGGCACATTTAGGGAAAGTTCTTCTGGTATCCGTGCTTGGCAGCATCCAATCTTTTCCTACTGTAAAAAAAAAAAAAAGCCTCACACAACTCCATTTTCTATCAGCTGCTGTGACTGCATACAAGAGTGCTGCTTTGACATACTGAAAAACACTGCAGTATTTTTTCGCTGCAAGGGAAAAAAACTGAAACTAAAGCACTCTTCCTCCTCTAGCTCTAATCAGTATTAACTGATGTTCCTGTCTAAGCATGCTGCAGCAGGCAGATGAACTTGGTGTCTGTTTTAAAGTTCTCCTGTAGGCTCAATTGTTACAGTTCTGGTTTAAGTATTTCGTAGCAACAACAGCAAATGTGACAAGAGGGGATGACCACTGATGCCAGCATAATGATTTCTGGTAAGAGACATTCCTTTTGTATTTTCAGTCCCCTGAAAAAACAAAATCTTTTTTTTTGATTTTTTTTTGATTAAAGACAGCATATTTTACAATACTTTCAAATTTTTCCACAAATCTGCTATAGGCAATGACTTTATTCACTTCACATCTTCCCAGTGTAGCCTTACAGCACAGGAATAGACTGTTTAAAGTCAATAAATGTTGAAAGACAATGGGCCAAATCCCACCGTCTTTACTGATTTTGATGGACTCTGAGCAAATAGTTTGAAATGAAAGAGCAAGCTTTCTAAAACACTGCCCACTCCATAAATCAGACTCTGCTAAAGCTACTCTTAAGCACTGTTGACAGAGGTAAAGTTTGCAGGATAAATTTCTCTTAGTGCATTCGCCAATTCACAAGCTTTATTTCTATTTGATTTACTCAAAACTCATAGAAGGAACATCAAGACCCTCAAAACTAAGCTCAGCAAGACAGCAATGTGAGAACCAAGTCATTAGCTAAAGTCTTAAATCCTGAGCGAACAATGAATTACCTTCTCTTGCAAAGATGCTGTGCAACCTGCTGGTGATAAAGACTTCACCTACGGATTAAGCATAAGGGGTGGGTGGAGAGGTAGCATAAATCTTCACAGCTCTATCAATTTCAGTAGCTAGGCTATGTTCTGATCCCTATTTGCTGTAGCATAAACAAATAGCTTTGATATTTTCCAAGGATTATAGTGCTCATGCTGGTACAGTACAAACCTGCTCAACAAAAAAAAAAAAAAAAATTCCAGCCTTGTTTTCTCACACCCAAAGCTTTTAAGATTCAGCCAAAATAACGTAAATTAGTGCATACATTAAGTGCTATTTTAAACCATTAACACTGAGCTTCTTATTAGAATGGAATTGTTTAAATTTTAATCTGAGCCAGAAAGATTTCTTGAAGCTGCAAATCTACTCATGACACATTTAAAGCCTAACAGTTGTCAATATATGGTCTTGATCGGTATTGACACCTTGGTTCAGCAGCATCTCACTGGAGCAGTGGGACTTCCAACATGCAGGCAATTGCTCTGCTGAATTGGGGCTACGAACTGCTGTGATGTGCCACAGATAGACCAGGCTGAATTTTCAGACATCTGATAGTGCTTTAAATCTTAAAAGTTTTGGTTTTGTTTTTAAAGGAGAAAACACAGAACCGTCTGGCTCTGAGTACTGTTTTATCAGATCTTATGATCCCATCTCCAGGATTAGGAGATGGGCTCCTAAGATATTATAGGTACAAAGTTGAACTTCTTGTGTACTTAAGTCTCCCAAGGACTTCAGCAAGAGCTTTGATAGTCATATCCAGAGCTGATGGCATCCCATTTATGACATTTACATCTGGCTCAAACCCATTTGGAAAGCAGAATAAAAGATTTCTATAGTATTTTTTTTCCACATCTATGAAGCTCAGGCTTTATAAACCTGCCCTGCTGATATATCATAACCCAAAACATCACAAATACTGATGATGTAATTCTGGATAGCTTGCTGCTACAACTGTCTCTTATTTCACTTAGTTAATTAGCAGATTGCAAATTAAATGTTGACTAACATGTTTTGCAAAATGTGACAGCCTGCAGTGAAGAAGAGTTCTAGACCTTTTAAGATTGGTGTCTATTTTAGATTCAACTATGCACAGTCTTTGCTTGGGAGATTTAGAAAGAAAGCTTGCAATTCAGCCTGTCCAAAATAAAATCTACAGTTTCAATATTAATGTAGACATGTATTATCACTTATCTTTGCATGATAGCCAGAAATTCACTGATCTGAGCCTTGCTTTGCAGCATTCAGAAAGCTTTCTCATTTTTATTTCTACATTCCTTTGTCTTGTCTGTTACAAACCTTTAGCTATCACTTTACATTGCTCCTTCAGTAAATATACTTTACATGCTTTCTATTAGAAGAATCAGTTGCAAACAAGTAGCTGAGCAATGAGTATCACTTCTGTGTAGGTCATTTTTCACTGATTTGTCATAGAAAGTGTCTGACTCGATTTACACAGATTTGTTAAATGTGTGTAAGAAGTCAACAGGCCCATACATATTTTAATTGGCAATTTTTGCTCTCAAGAATTATTTCTTCTTGTTTTCCTGGTATTTCCCTCACTTGGGTTCATCCGTGATTTAACTGGAGCTTAATTCATGCAATCTATAACCCCAGTGAACACAATTTTTTTAAAAAAAATTTGAAATAGTTCTTTAGCCATTTTGTTTTGATTCATTTTAATCAGCAGTCAATACAATCTATCCCTGACACCTCCTGCCCTCCCAGTTAGCAGAAACACCTGGGAGTGAACTGGGAATGTACTGATTTTTCCACATAGCTGCTGGCTACAAATCCATATTCAAAACAAAACATGGAATCTCTGGCTTTTATCAAAATGAGAGAAAAATGAAACTGAAGCAAAAACATATGCAAAAATATTAAATTAATGGACACTCTGTTCAGTCACTTGGCACAGAGATATTGAAAGAAGAGAACATTTATATTATAGACTGAGTTTGCCAAATAATCTTTGTTGCCTTTGTTATTATTACAGCTATCTCTGCTTGGATAGGAATGTTCTTATCATATTCCATATTCCAGCCTAACCCTGAAGAGAAGCAGTAATATCAGGTGCTTGTTGCTTTACAATCTTCTGCCAATTTTATCAGGAGTTCTGAAAATGCATTTTCACATGACCCCTTTTCAGTCCAAGACCATGTCCATAACCTGGACAGGTCAACTCCTATTATTTAGGTCGGTTGCACACTAAGGAGACGGCCTCCACATTCTGCATCTTCCTTCTCATCCCTTCTCAGTGCATCCTATGCTCTGAGGCTTCTGCAGGCCTGAATGCAGGGACAAGGTAATCCATCAGCACTTGGAGCTGAAGCATGAAAAAAAAAAAAATGGAGACCAAGACTTTTTCACAGTTTGCTATGTATATATTTTTGTACTAACAAAACATCCCCACAAGGAAATATAGGAACAGCAGGTTTAAGGCAATGGGAGAGTGGGAGCTGCTGCTTAGCAGAACTGCCATACACATGGCCAGGCATAAACCAAAAGGCACGAAAGCTAGTGCTCTGCCTGGGTCTAGCCTCCTCTGCCTTAGCAGCTCCACTTTTATGAGTCCACAGAAGCATCCCTTGGCATACTAATGACACCTATAGCTCCAGAACATAGGATTAGGGACTCAGGTTATTTTCATAACCTTTGTCAGGAAAGGAATGGCTTAGTATGCTAAAATGCTGCCTAGTGTCCTGAGGCTTTATGTCATATTCGTAATGTGACTGGAGAGCTCAGATGAAAGCAGCCACAAAGCTCAAAGTGGTGACAGCAAGGTCATCCTGCGCTTTCTGCAAGACTCTACAGACCAGTGGCAAAGCAGTGACATGAAACAGCCTTAGAGGCCCAAAATGCATTTGAGGAACAGGGTAACAAGGAAATCTCCCTTCATACATGTATGCCACAGAGGAGTGTGACTGAGTAAACAAATCATACATTCAGATGTACTGCAAGTTAATGTCTATGGCATTTTATAATACTCAGTTAATTGTGTTGCAGGCTATTATCAATATAGCCTGCATAGATTAAAAAGGGGATTAACTCATCAAGAAATGTTAACTCTACTTATTTCTTCAGCTCTATATTGAAACATATATATATATATATATATATAAAAGAACAGTCAGCAGAATCCGGTCTGGAGATGGCCAGCAATTATTTAAATGATTTGTTAACCCTTTCACTTGCTGAATCCAGGAGCAGAGGGAAAGACTTTAAAGAAACCTCAGGCAACTCTGACAGGCAAATTGAAGTCAATTATGAAAGTACACAGTAAACATGATTTATGCACAAACAGCCTGAGAGCTGCAGAGTGGCTACTAAGCCAAAAGACTTGTCATCTTGCCATTAATACTTCAGGGTTTCTTTTATATTACTGGTAATATTAGGCATAACTGTTTAAAGTTGATTAATTAGACTCACATTGCAAATTTTAACTGTAGAAAATATGCAAAGACACAAGCTCAATTCAGACAAATTGTCTGGGGAAGGTATTCTTGTAAGAGGCAGTAAAGGAGAAAGTATGTGACTGGCCTTCATAACTGGCACACTAACTCAAATCACTTTTTGGGTAAGCTAATAGGCCTGATGGCTGCAGAGAAACCAACCCACTTACTCCTCTGCAAACCCTCTGTCAGGAACAGTAACTTCTTATAGAAGCACAAGACAAACAGGTGGAGGGGCTGAGGTTGTCAACAGACCAATCTCTAATCACCAGATGTTGCTGAAAGGCACCTTTAATCATGATCAAACTCCATTTGCCCATAAAACTCCTTTTCTGGCAGCCAGCCCCATCTTACCCTTCTGATTTTCAAACAGCACAGAACAGGGCTACATCTTACCCCTGCAAGGGCCAGGCACAAGAACCCCCAATCTCATTTTTACCTCCAGGAGCTACTGTGCTTCAGACTAACAGCTGACAAAGATTGATTTACATAAACAAGTCTTAGTGATTTTACTGTAAATAATGAACCTTAAAATCTCTCCTGTTGGTTGTCCAGAGTCAGATAAATGAGGAAGAATAAAACCAAGAGGCTGTCCCTCAGCCTCCTCCACAGTTGCAGAGCATCACTCTGGGCAGAGCTAACTCCACAGAAGAGAACAGAAGAACCATTTATACAGTTTGAGAGGTTTTTTCTGGTTCATTACCTGGCAAGGAGCTATAGTCTATTCTTTCAGTTGCATTAAAAGATAAATGCTCCTTGTTCAGAACAACTTGTAATGCAGTTTGGACAGAGTTATTAGTAGTGAGGTCTTAGGTTCAGAACCAGATGCTGAAAGAAAGTAATCAGCTCTACAGTACTGTTAATACTAAAAGGGTTCAGTGGAAAACTCCTTTATTTCTTTGGTCATTATTAGATAAAAATAAAATAACTATTTTTTTTCCCCAGGGACATATTCAAAGACCTGTCTGCAGCACAGGTAAAATATCTGAATATTAATCTTGGAAGTGAATTCTTCTAAAATTTCTTCAAAGAGAGAAATGTTTATACAACTATCATATGTGGTATTTGGTGGAAGGGTCAACCATGCTGAACAGGAAATGCTGAAATGCAATTAATACATATGTGTTTGTTGCAACACCATAAACAAACATTTTAAAAGGTACCCAGAACTACAGCTTTTGTTGAGAGAGAAACTTCTGAACTTTGAGAGGTCTCTTCTCTTTGGAGATAAGAGCCTGAGGCAAACAGATTTTCCTATTGCTCATGTCTTCCTCCCCTGTCCTACTTCAGTATCCAAAAGCCTCACATCTCCATTCAGTAATACATCTGATTTCCCACAAAGAAGTATTCACTCACATATTAAGGAAAAGCACTTTGAAGACTCCCTGAGGTGGTGCTATCTATCCATGCCTTCAATAGTGGAATTAAATATATAGGCAAATATATTTAGTATTATAGATATGCATATTTGCTTTGATCTCATCTGACAACAGCTCAGGTGAGATCAGAGGCTTTTGGAGGAAGACAGGCCTCTTTAATTAAGCATTAAGGTTTCAGAATTTGGATTTGTTCTACAAAGGAATGGAAACCAATCCTGTCACATTTTCACAGAACAGTCTGTTTTAACATGATATTCTTAGTGGGCACAGATTTGATAGAAAAGGATCTTCAGCCCCTGCCAGCATGATTCAAGAATTCACATAAACCGTAATGTCTCTGCAGAGAAAAGTATTTCCATACGTTTCCCCTACTACCAGGTAATTCAGTCCTAAGCAAGATGGTCATTTTCACATGTGTGAAGAGCAGAAATCCTGACTAATATCATATCAAATTGATTGCTTTTAATTCTTTTAGTGAAGTTAATTCTGCTTAATCCTACTGCACAAGACAGCATTGCAATAGGAACAAAACTTGTATCTGTTAAGTACTTTCCAGGTAATGGTCACACTGATCTTATGTTATAATGGTCTAGTTCATTCCAACCTTGAATTCCAGACCTTCAGTTGCTGTGTTAAAGGCCTAAGAACTTACAGAATCTGGTACTGCAAGAAAATTTTTAGAATCTGCTAGTATTGGCACGTTTGTTTACAGGCATCCATTAAAATGCAGCCCCATGTTTTGTATTCACTGAAAGCACCTTTGGCCCCCGACATTCTAATGACTCCATCCTCATTGCATCCATCCATCTCAGGGATTTTATGGTAAAGGGGAAAAGACTACTAAATTGAAAAAGGAAGATAGTGTATACAGAATGTCAGTCTTTCTGCAGTACTTATGTTTTTCTTGTAGTTTTAGTATACGAAAGAGTTACCCAATGGCATTTCTGGTTGGAATGTCAGTCTCTGAGGAAAACCAACACACTTTTGGCTAAGTGAATTGGCAGGCAGAACACTAATGGTTCAAGTGTAAAGCAGATATACCATTCATCATACTGCCCTATTAACAAAAGCATCAAGAACATGGTTAGAACGGAAATACTCAGTCTGTCTCCAAAGCATATTTGTATTTTAATAATTGTATTGCATAAATGCCACTGAACACCAGTTTCTAAAGCTAAATACTTCTGCCTTCAAGACATTTGAGATAAGTAGCTCATGGTGAGAGTTAATTTCACTTTTCTAGACAGTCATGTTGCGCCTATATAGACCCCAACAACTTCCCAAACTTCCCCCTAACTCTGCAGACTCCTTTAGTCCCAGGCTGACCTCTTCTGACCTATTAAAGGAAGTAATTTTAGGTGGTGCTCTATTTGTAATGTCTGTTTACTAGATAAAGTTGCAACTGATGTTGAAAATTTGAATAGAAGTTTGCAGATATCAAATCTCAATAGTAAACTAAAAATCATGCTGATTTTACCTTAGAACATGCATCTGTGCTTAATGAAAGAATGCTCAATGCAGTATTTTCATAGAATCATAGAATCAGTAAGGTTGGAAGGGAGCTCTGGAGATCATCTAGTCCAACCTCCCTTTCTGGTAGAGTTTGACAGCAGTGAACCCAATAAAATTTGAGAAGCTCTTCAATGCAACTATCTATTTTATAAATACAGAATGAAGACAAAAAAACAAACAGGTTTTATTAGGTGCTTAAATTTTCCTGACCCCGTCTTTGGAACGGTTCTCCTAAGATAACAGCTATAATCTTAGGCCCCCTGTGCTAACAGAATCCACTGCCACAGAAAACAGTACTCTCCCTTGGTTTTATGTATTATTCCCTGTCATCTTTCCCATCCAAAGAATTCCTACTAGGCCTGCATATGACAAATTAACACTCATTCGAGATGAAAGCTACTAGCTAGGTAAGGGGAACAGAGGGGAGGATAATTTAAACTGATCTGCTCATTTCTAAAACATAACTAACAAAAGCATAATGAGGCTACAAGTTTCAAACAGTTCCTTTGCTGTTCCCTCTTATTTTATTTCCTTCTTAAACCAGTTTTGTTTTTTTTTTTTTTTTTTCTTTGTAGCACCCCATTACTGTACTTAAAATAGTTCCAGGTATCAAAGTAATACCAAATTCTGACATCTAGGTGTTATCAGCTTTTGACAAGACCATAAACATGCTGGGTATTGAAGCATTAGACTACTTTGAAAACACAGAACAGGACCTGAAAAATACTCAAATACACCTTCCAGATGTTTTACAGCCCTAGTGCTCATCTTGAACACAATCACCAAGTAACTGAAGTCAATGAAACAGATTGTCCTTTAAAATAGAAATGTTTTAATTAACAGAGATGTTTCCCCATATTAAATGGATAAAAGCTTTGTTTTATCCTACTGCTGAATTTCTTCAGTGAAATCCCCCCCTTTCCCCCGTAACATTATATACTGCTAATCACTGAAAGCACTATGTACTCTCCACAGAGCATGAAGTGTTCTTTAAATATACCAGCAAGCTGTACAGAGTGTTCTTTTGCAGTCCCCAGAAAGCAAATCTCACAATCAACACTGAGTTTGTAATGAGCTTGTAAAGGGTTAAAGGAAAACAAACAATTCATCTCTTGGACAGTGGCATTACATATTATCCGAACATTCCTCATAGCCAATGTTGCAAGATCAATAGTGCTATATTCAAAATGCTTTATGCAGTAGCTTTAAGGGACAGCTGTTACCAAGCATACTGTAAAATTGATGGTGGCTGAAAGAGAGAGAAAGAAAAGAGGAAAGGAGAGAGAAAAGAAATTAAAAACCTTTTACTGCTTTCAGAAAGCACACAAAATGTTTGCTTTCTGTCCAGCAATGTCTTTTAAGAGGCATGATATTTTGGATATCTTCAACATATTTTTCCAATTATTATTTATGCAGCACTTTGAGGTTAGGCTTACTAAACTAGACCACTGTTCACTGCACTCCAACCTGATACACCTATCCCAAGCAGCACTGTGCAGCAGTATAAGGTGTCCCACATACAGCTTCCGAAAAGGCATCCTGTTCCAAGTTGGATCCAACTCATGAGGTTTGTCAATTATTCCACAGAAGGAAAAAGAGGTAAAGAAACAAATGGACACTTTCAGGTCAACTGAGCTACTCATTTCAGTAAACCATATTAGCTCAGACATAGGCTAATACAGCTAAATAACTCCCAGGCTGTGTGCAACTTGCATTTGCCAATGCAGAGTCCAAGGCAGATTAACAGCATACATATAACCTACAAAGAGCTTAGTTTCTCTTAGTTCAATGGAAAGAATATGATTGCTCTCCCTTAATGCTTCAAAAATAGGGAAATACCAGAAGGTGAACAGAACTGCAGAATGCTGGCACAAGAACACACACGCTAATCGGACCTCAAAACATTTAAATTACATTCTAGAAAGGGGTATTGAAACAGAAACAGAGTTCCAGAACTGCCTAACAATAAGCTTCAAAAAAGGGGTTAAGTAATAACCTCATTGCTTATTAACAACGGAGTTTGATTAGTTTCTGGGAAATGTATCTAAACAACCACATGTTTCTGACAGCAAGTGACTGAACTCTCTGGACCCAAGGGATCTCACTTTCCAATCTGTCACCAGCTTTCCTATTTGGTGTGCAGAGCTTAGTACGAACGTGCAACATGCTGACCTACAAAGTCAGCGCACTGCTAGGAGTATACTCAAATGAGTCTCAAACTTGCATGCAGGGAGAAAAGTACTAGACAGGGTGCCCGTGCCATCTGTGCTGCTTAAAAATAGATGTCACTCCCCCAAAAAGTCTGACCTTTAATCTGTTTCTCTACACAGTGCAGTCTATATAAATAACAATTAGCGATTTGAGGTACACAAAGTTTGCAGAGAACAAAGGTCACGATGTTTTTCCCATTCACGCTTCCATGTCCAACTACTCATGTCCTTCTTTCCTTCTCAATCTTATACAATTACCATAAAGTGAAGGCACTCAAATACCCTTACTCTGAAAGAACTTCCATGGCTGTTAAGTTCCCTGAATGCTTTTAAAAGAAAAACGTTAAGTTTAGAAAACTAGCAAATAGTTTTACAAGGTCACTTTGGATGGTGCTGAAAAGTAGTTAAATACTTAGTTTGTCTGAAATGATATAAAAACAGGAGACCTTGTATTTTTAGGTTAATACATTTTCATAAGGCTTGATGATGCAACTTTTGGCTATTTGTGATTTTGTTACTAATACATTTGTTCTACTACTGAACAATGAGTTACTATGGTACACTACACTGTCAACAGCACTTTTAGCCTGTGTCATCTAAGCATCTGAAAGCTAACTGAATATTTTTCTAAAATTAGCTTTTATAAATCCTGGGCTGTCTTGTCTAAAGGGACAAATCCAAAACACCACTCTAAGTATTAATGGAAAAGTATAGGTGAAAGTTAGTTTTGTAACTCTAATTTACATTTGCTGAGACATTTTGCTTTTGTTCAGACTCTAGGTTTACCCAGATCCTCTATAAAATGGCATTGAACTTTGTGCTCTTCAAATGAAATTATTAGCTGAATCATCCACGACTCCATACACTCAGAGCCAATCTATTTCATGTTAAATGACTACAATAAGGTAACAGAATAAACTGAATCCAAAATAAGCCTCTTATTCTGTAAAACCTATATTCTATTATTTTTAAAAGAGAACACTTATTTTTATATTTAATGAAAATATGTTCTTGTTTTCTGAAGTGTTTTCTAGCCTTCATTTACACTTCTAAGACTCTAATTCCGCTAATGCCTTTATCATCAGGATGGAGGAAAACTGTCACAGAACACCACGGCAATTATCAATAGATTCATTATTAGAGACAAATAACAAGATCCATCAAGGAGAATTGTCATTGGTCATTTTTAGGATTCTCTGAATGGCGATTCTTCAGATTGTCTCTCATGGGACAAGCTACCTGGAAAACGTGACAACTTAATTTCACATCAAGTTACAGGATGTGATTGGCTGGAAATAGCAATTAACATAACCATTTCAGTGTATCATGCCAGCTGCAGAAGTTGGCATGAAAGAAATGCATGAAAGTTGTAGAACATATGTCATCAAGAATTTGGCATCAGAGCACTATTATCAGAGAATTATTTTACTTTGAGTGCCTACGAAAAACCAAGAATTTGGCACCTTGACAAGCTGAGAAGAGAATTTTCTCCCAGCAACAGGAGATACACACATACTTGAGTTCACTGCAAAGTAGAACTCCCCAGTAAAAAGCAGTAGTTCAAGAAAATACAGATATATGCCAAGCTGTAAAGGTTTTTCCTTAAATGCCTTCCATCATCAGCTTGTGTGCACACAAATATATACACAAATTTTGAGGGTAGGGTGTGAATGTGATCAAAAGAACTAATTAGATTATCAGTGATAATTTCATTAACCTCCCTAACTTCACTGAGTTCATTATGCATCACTGACCTTTGCTTAATATTGGTGACATGTTAATTATGGAATCTATGAAGTGGAAGCAAATGTGAGAAAAAAATCATATGCCTTTTTGTTAGTCTGCAGGTATATGCAAATGTACATGTTCTTTCAGGAGGTAACACTGTAAACCAAGTCACATAGGAAAAAAATCTATGCATTAAACTTATTACAATCTCCACCATGCCTTCTTTTTTTAAGGGAAGTTTCTCCACCATCTGTGGAAAAGATTTAGTCTCAGATTTTTGATTTCTAAAATTTTTTAATGTAACCAAAGAACTTGGAAAACAGTATTTGTATTTATTAACTGGCTCTGAAAAAAATTCATCATGTAATTGCATCTGATTTAAACTAGAGTACCACAGACAGCTATTGGATGGCCATGTGTGTACTTTTAAAACATCATGATGGAGGGAGAGGAAAGAGGGAAATCTGAAAACTTGAGAAGTAGCTCTTGAATCTTTCTCATGCTGTGTGGAGGCCTCTGCTTGGTAGAGGATGAAACTCACTGTAGTCATTTTTACATAATTGGGACAAAAACCAAATTGATGGCCAGTCACATTAATTCAGCCTTTCTGCAAATTATATGAAGTGTTACTCATGCCTCAGCATTTTCATTTTATATCATTTTTCAAAAAGTATCTAGTTCTTATATAACTAGCCAAGATAGAAAATCAGTCAGAACCAGTAGTGTTCCAGGAACATTAGGTTCTTATTATCCTGGCATGGTCTATATAAATTCATAAAATGCCAAAACTTTCTAAAGCAGGTGGTTAAAAAAAGTGGGGTGAATGAAAGGTTATTTGGACAGATTCATTGTTTTTGGCAATAACAGCAAAGAGCACCTCTAATAAGAGAAGCCTCAAATCTCTAAATAGTGACATGCAGAAAAGCACTGCAGGTTCCTTTGCAGCAGATATGCCATAGAAGAAAGACTATAAAGATAGTCTGCCCTTTCTATACAGTAATGTCATTTGTTTTTTCTTAAGGCTTCCAGTTACTCTGGAACATGTCAACTGCATATACTTGCTGTCACAGAGAGTCCACTTGAAGCCTAATAACCTTTTATACAGTGTCATTTTGTGATCCGATCTTTGACAAGGACTGAAATTAGCACCAAAATGAGAAGCCTCATACATAAAGGATGATCACCAGCTTTGTGCTGTTTTTTTAATATGAAGGAGCTCTCTTCATCCAATCTGATTACTGATTTCTCTCCAAGAACATGCTATCAGTATTAACCATAATTTAAGCAGCTCTTGCATCTCCATCCTTAATAAATACTTTTTTTTTTTTTAAATAGTGAACTATATGTAGCAAATCAGAGATATCAAGAACACTTCTTTCATACAGGTATAAAATCAAATGCACTGTTAAATGGATCATTGAGTCTATTATTGCTAGACATTCACCTTGGATCCAGCTCTTAACTAATCAAAGCTGTTTGACAGCATAAAATAAATCAGTACCTTGTTACAAACAGGCCACATCAAAACCCCTTCAGTATTGTCACACTTGTCCTAACTGCTGTCACAAATACTGTGTGCTATCACAGGTGCTGTGAGGTCTTAAAAAGCTGTAGCTTGCAGTGCAGCCTTCTTGCCTGGGAGTGAGGGACAGCAATGAGTATACAGGAACACTTTACAGGCTCAGCTGAAGTTGCTCATTCAGAGGACAAAGTGAGGTCACCTTTAATTTTGCCTTTTTCATTGGCACCCATTCACCCCAGCACATAGGTCTTCTTAGAATCACTGTTCATTGACAGAGCAGGAAAAAGCATCTTAAGCTTTTAAGTGCTCTCACCTGAAGCTTAAATGTGCTGTCAAACTCATGTCTCCAATTCACCTGGCACACCTGACTCCAGGAAACCACCCACAGTATGATGTATATTAACCACAGGAGGAGGAAAGGATTGAAAGACAAGCTAGCACCCAGAAGGTATTGCAGCTGCCTTGGCTCATTGCACACTATTCTGCACTGATAACAAGAAACCTCAGACAGAGAGGGGCCCCAAACTCCATAAAAGAGAATTATGTGACAGGAGCAACTTGCACCCTTGTCAGAGTGGAATACTAGCCCATAAATTAGCATATCTAATTGTATCCTGATCTTCAACTGAAACATGAGCAATTGGCTACCTTCAAATTCTTCAGCTGCTCTGTCATTTGTTTTGTTTTACACAGTCATGTTTATAAGTAGAAAAAAAGCAAATAATTGACTTCCTACCATGCAAATAAGAGGGCAAAAGGACTTAAACAGCTGAAAGGCTAGAACAAGGAGAAGACCATTTTGTGATGTCACCTTTACCTATAGAAAAAAGATGTATATATATATATCTATATCTATGTGTGTAAATCTCCAGACACACACACACAAATATATGTTTTTTTTATAACAAAAGTGCAAGCCTTTTTGTCAAGAAAGATTTGAGTCAATCTGCAACAAATCTGCTGTAATTATGTGTGCATATTACATATATTTTCAGACTTCTTTAGTCATCCCAATACTTTTCATATTAAATTAAAACAAATTAAAGCAAAGAGAAAAATCAAAGGTTATTTGTGAAAGTCATCTTAAATACCATGATTCATTGAATACTTGTTTCTTTGACAGATTCTGTGTTTTCTGAAATTTGAGTAAATTGTAACCTGAATATTTTGAAAGCAGAAATTGGTAGCTACATACTTAAGTTTTCTGATAAACAAATGAAATGCCTTTCCAGTAAAATTTTGTTACATATTTCACACAAATCTATATACTTATTGACAAGCATATATCAGGAAGGAATCCTTTAGTTCCATAATGCTTATGAATGTGGAATAACTGGAAAAAAAAAAAGAGGTTAATTCTTCAGAGGTTAAGCTCTTCGGAAGAGAAGCTGCTACTTAAAGCAAATCATTTAGCTACCTATCAACTGCCAATACCAGCATTAGAATAAAATGAACCCAAGACAGCAAAATGTTTACATCAGCACAAATAATTGTTTTATGTATTCTAATTCCAGCACTTGAAATAAAAGGAATGGCTTTTCAGAATACCTGTCTGGTCACTGGACACGCACAGAAGCTGTTTCTAAATGAATTTTTATCAGCATTTGTTTTTAACAAGCCATATCTGTTAAGTATTTACTACAGTAGTTAACATATCCCTGACAAAATGCTCTTTCTGGATATTGAACACATTATGATTATCAGGATCACTTCCTAACTGATCTCTGTAGCATTGGAGATAGATTTCCTATGCTGTCAGTGTTCAAATTCAGTTACATCAGCTTGATCAAATTGCTCTATTATTCCATGTGTTGGCTTAGCTGCAGTAAGCCATATACCTTCATGTCAGTGGAACTTTTCTCTCTGGTCAGGTGGAATGATACTTCCAGACACATAAAGAGAGCTTAAACAAGCAGCTGAAGCCTGCAAAAATCAATCCAATTAGCTCATTTGCAGTATTTTTTTTCCTAATTACAACACAACAAAACAAGTCTAGAACTTAACATTTCTTCCACTGATTTCTAGAACCCTACAAAGTCTGTGCTCCTTGATTTGCACTATCCATGTTATTGAATTGAGAGCTATGAACCCAGAGCTGTTCTGAAAACTCTAGCTCCAGAAAAAGATGTGCCCATATTCACTGGAAAACAAAACCAGTCTCAGTGCAAATTGCTGCATGAGACCAAGCAGCTGGCAGAAAACCTGAGCCCAGACACTTTACCACAGTAAGCTATCTTCAGCCAGAGTAGCCAGGCTAAAGAGCCAGGACTTGAGCACAGCAGCATGGGGAAGTTGTTTTGCAGGGCTTCATTCTGTTTCAAATAAAGCTCCACCTGGGGCCTTGTTGCAATGTGAACATATCAAAATTGCTTTGTCCATCTGCACACTTTCATGCAAAGCTTGCGTGCGTCTGGCATATGGCTTGACAATAGCTATTGAATTGAAGGAGTGAAAGAGCAGAAAAAAAAAAAAAAACAGGTGAGGAGGCCATGCTTTGTTGGCTGCTAGGGAAGAAAGGAAGTCACTCTTACCTAACCACTGGGGACTTACACTATTCTACTTGCCCTCCCTTTGGGTCTGATCCAGACTCTGTCTCAGGCAATAGAAATAGCCCCATTGAGATCCACAGTTTTCAAGCCAAGTTTTACATGGCAGAGGGGGAAGCAGAGAAAAATAAATAAGTCAAAAAATAAACTTGTACAGTTGTGAAGAGAAGCCCTAAATGGATACAAGGCCACATGAACACCGTCACCACAGTCACTGTATTGAAAGTAGCATGTATATATATATATATATATATATATATATATAATACATATGTATATAGATCTCCCTAAATTTATCTCTAACAACTCCAGTTATAAATGGTATCTCTCAACTTTTATGCCCAAAAGTGTCATATATGCAAGTCTCTATCAGGTGATTGAAAACCTCCTCCTTGAGCCCTTGTGGCACAGCTGGTAACTGGCTTCAGATCTACAACACACCACCGCCATGTGAAGAGCACAGAGGTATCAGGATGGAAACTTTTCACCTTTTTGTTTACCAAGGCTGCTATCCCAGCTGTGATTCACTGCAGCTCCTCACAACACTGCCAGGCTCATCATCTACATCTGCAGTTACAGCAGCTAACTCAGGCTTTTACAGCCTTTGAAGTATTTTATTAGTATTAGTTCTTATAGCAGGAACAGCAGTTATGTATACCATCCCTTTTTGCAAGGGAGGGAAGTCAGAAACGTACTGCAATGGTGCAGGGGCACAGGAGCAGGGCTCCCCCCATCCTGCAGCTCAGACACCCCCTTCCTTGCACATTTCCTAGCCAGTCCTGCTTCCCCAGACTTAGGCCTGTACTAATCAACAACTCATTTAGGAGTCAGAGAAGTAAAAGCAGTCAGTAAGTCAAAGGGCTTGTAAAGTAAATGCTCCATTCTTTTTTTTTTTTTTTTTTTTTTGGTATTTATTGGTTTTTGTTAAAAGTTGTAAAACTATTTTTTTTTTCTCTCTTACTAACACATTCCTACTACAACAAGCATTAGTAACTGAAGCAAGTACAAGCTGTGGCTAAATCTAGCCCCTGCAAAAACAGAAAATATGTGGTAAATTAGCAGCTCCCTATAGGGCTAGCATTTTGCAACAAGATCATTACTTCTGGCAGAGTTCAGGTATGCCTCTCCAGTAGCAGAAAGAATAAACAACAACAAAAAACAACTTCAGTTCACATACTACAGAAAGTATAAGCAGAACAAGTTGGTCAAAAAAATAAAGAGAACACAGCTAGGCTCTGATTTTTAAATAAGGCACCGGCAGGGTCGGGTCCAACTCCTCAGCCGCCAGCAGCCACCACATCACACAGCACAAAACATCCCTAGGGCAAGGCAGCACCAGGACAGGGGCCACAACACCTCCAGTACCTCTTAACTTCACTGTATTCATCCTTAAATTCAAAGGTTAGCTTTAAAGAAGACCATAGAGTGTTTTAGGAACGTATTAAATTTCTTCAGACTCACATGCCACAGGCCTGGCAGAGAAAGGGCAGCAGCAGCCGGCCCAGGGCTCCTTCCTGAGGAGAGAGAGGAGGCAGCTGCCAGCCGGCGGCTTTAATCCTCCTGAGGAGAGTCCTGCCAGCCGGGAGCCGCCACCCGGGCACCTGTGAATGTCCCCAGGTGTGTGTGTGTGGGGGGGCACAGGTATTTAAGGCTTTTTCTGACCTCCAGGTTGGTTTTTGCTTGGGCTGGGCTTGGCTGCCCTGTGGGAAGGGTGGAGGAGTGCAGGCAGGTAACAGAAAATTTGTCTGGGCCCTTTAGCTTTGGTTGTTTTACTGGCACTAGTCAGTTTGTAGACATGTTAGCTTATGATGCTTTTCCAAGGGCTAAGTATCTTCTCTTTTTTTTCCCCTCTCTGTTTCCTGTTTAGGCTGTAAGGTTTGATGGGAGGAGGGACTTTCTCCTTCAGGGTTGCAGTTGTGACAGTTGGGGGGGGGGAGGGACTCGACCCTCCTGTCCCTCCTTCCATCTTCACACTCTGCAGGGCTTATACCTCACCTTCAGCAGTTATTTTTCCTTTCTCCTGCTTTTTTTCCCTCAGAGTGCAGCTGGCTGCAGAGCTGGTTCAGCTCCATAGTTCCTGGTACCCACCAGAAGAAGAGTAAAGACAGCTGCTGCTCCAAAAAGTCTCTAGCCTATACTTACTGATGGCCTCTAGCTGCCAGAGAAACTGAAACTAAATGAGTATTATGCACTTCAAAACAGCAGTTTTTGCTAGAGCTCCAGCTAGGCAGTAATAAGACCTTCAAATAATCCTGTTTCCCTCCTGTGAGTTCTTTCTGGAGGGGGCTGCAGCCCCACCTTTGCTTTTCCTTTGCTCCAGGAGCCTGGTACCAGCCCTGGCTCTGAGGCTGCTTTTCCTACACTGTTGGAGTCAAGTCTTAGTGCACAAAAATACTGTTTTTTTTTTCCCTCTGATCTAGGAAAATGGATAGAGCTGACATTCTGTAAAATGGGCTTTTCTAGTAGCAGAGGAGGTAAATGTTATGGTCGTAAGAATCTGTATATTTCCAAAAGCAGAAAAAAAAGTGTGTGTGGAGAGAAAAAGACAAGTCCTCAGCATGATGTATGTATTGAGAGAAACAGAAGTGAGATTATAATATTGCGAGCCTCTGTTCCTTGGAAATCATCAGTCAGAGCCAAGAAAAATCATGAGACTGATGCTTTTTTTTTTAAAAAAAATCAAAAGTGATACATTTTGCCTCTTTTGTTTGACTTTTGGTTTCTGAGCCTCTTGGTTCATATTTTAGATTATTTTTATTCAGAAACCACAGAGGCCAGAAATGTATGTGTCTTATTGATGGCTATGTTTCCTTTTCATTTTGAATTTCATATAAATCAATAGATACTGAGAGCTGCTCTTTAAAAGCAAAGCAGAGCAGGGTGCTTTTGATAAAATCATGAGATCTAGTAAAACTGTGTTTATTTCAAGCAAGGAAGATAATTTCAAGAAAGCTGTCTTATGAGGTGTTTTTTCACCTCTCTCTTGTGTGCTCTAGTAGGTAGAGGCTGCACTTGGACATTGTGGGCTGTTATTCCTCTCTATGGGAGAGGACAGACTCCATTTTGGAAATAGTTCCAGTTTGGAAGACAAGGAGATGTTCAAAAAAAAAATCTCTGGAAAAGAAATTTCCCCAAAATCAAACACAAACATTTTTCTTCAATAATAGGAAAGCATTATACTAAATATTAATATTCTGCTGTGATAGGAAAATTAAAACAAAATGTGTACTGTATTGAAGTAAAATATTTTACTCTTACTGAGAAGAAACTGAAACAATCTAGCAAAACATTTCAGTTTTGACAAAACTGCATTTTCTCATTGGACTATTCTGTCAAAACATTATGACCAGCTCTAATAAACATATGCATAATGAGTATAAACATACGTTCATTCTAAAGATGCTGGTTTAAACATTACTGCAAAATTAAATCTTTGTTTATCCACAAAATAGACTGAGCATAGGCAACAGCTGTTCAGCTTTTCACCATCTTGTCCCTCCAGTGTGCCTCAGTTCTCTCTGGGGAGACTCTGCTACAGGAGTTAAATAGATGGCAGCTGGGTTGTTTGCCAATGAGCCTGTGGGTTCAGGCTCATGAACTGGTGCTGAGTATGTCCCTGCTCTCTCCTGTCTTTAGCAGTATTACTGGTTTAGGCTTAGTTCATAGCTATGGAGAAAGATTGTATGATTCACCAAAAATATCTTCTGTGTATATGTTTGTTGCTGTCTACTCTATGCTCTCAAACCAGGGCATCATCCTCATTCCAGATAACTTCAGTAATTTCAGCTGCAGCTCTCTGAAGTGCTAAGAATATGGAAGCCTTCAGAAAAAATGAACTCTCACCAGTATTCTCCAGAGAAGCTCTTTTCATCAAGAACTTTCCATTTCTAGCAACGCAATCAGTAGCTCTAAAACAAATGTTTGCCAATATATACGCTGCATTTATTCAGGACAAATAAAGAATAAATCAGTCGGTTTGTTGTGAATAACTTGCATGGCTGATGGTCGCATACTGTTTCACTACAGCTATGGAAACATATTTGTCATGATCCTTCTCCTCTGTTAGAGGACACTAGCTCCTTTTGTATTTTTAGAGCAGGTCCTGAGTTAGGGGCGGATGGAAAGAAAACAAATGGAGCAAAAATAGGAAACAAAGTAAAATCTCTGCTATTTCTATAAAAGTCCAGTCAATAGATCATTCCTAAGAAATGAAAATTTGTGAAAAAGAATGAGACAGATCTTTAGGGACTCCAGCCATAGCAAGCACCTGCAGTTCATGGCAGCTGATCACTCTTTGCATGCTGATAATGCATCACTGGGAACATGCTAAGGAATACCAGGTTTAGAATGACATCAGTCACTGTAAAATTCTGGTTTTATTATCTTTTAGCCAATATCCATATATTTAGGAGAATGAAGGCAAATGAGAAAGATTGTGTGAGGGAAGGGCAATATATAATGAAGTGTCTAAATGCAGCTGCATTGGTTATATCTAACCAGTTTTTGGCTGGCGGCAGAAAACCTCCCACCTTCTGTTCGTATAACTGCTTCCAAAGCGAATGACAAAAGCATCCTGTGATGTGCCTTGCTGTAGCTGGCTGTGGGCTAATCTGCCTCAGCATGCTCCGGGGTGATATTGACCCCTCCTGGATCCAGGCTTGCTGGTTCAGTGCCTGTGTAAGTAACGTGATCTAGAAAAAGAGGCTTGGGACAAGCCTCAGAATTCCCCAAGATATCCCCAAGTGACCAGCAGTTGTAAATCTGGCCCTTGTGTTCTTAGAAATAATATTTTAACTGAGCTCTCCAAGTGTAGGAGGGAAGCAGTGTTTCCACTAATACTGCTGTGCTCAGTGTGAAGACCAATGAATGCATGGCTTTCCTATCAGCAAGGAGTTGAGTTAACATCCAGCATGGGTGACAAATGGGAAATGTGGTGCTCAAGGATCCCTTGCCTGACTTTTTTGCTCATAAAGAACTCTGCACGCAGTGGAGTATTTCTCAAGCTGAGCAGCTCATCTCAGAGCCATGGATGCTCAAACAGCATCTTTTCTGGTACACTTGGTGCTCTCCAACAGAGCTAGAATACCTTGTCACTTAGAAATGTGTAATTGTGTTAGTGACACTAAATAGTCTTGCCTTGTTGACGAACTCTTCATCTGAAGTGCTTGATTTTGTTATTAACCTCTCTCATTGCTCCATTCTCTGCTTTTCCTCAGAACATTTATTAGATTTTATTAACTTAATAGAATTGTAAATGAATATTGTTGTTCATACGTGTCTCATTTTGCAATAAATATGATAAAATACAGACTTCATCTTCAGTGTTTTTGTACTGTACAGATTTGATGAAACATCTGCTTGAACTACCTTTTTATACCAACAGTATTTTCTAATCCAAAATTCTAGAAACATTTGTAGCAATTAAATGTGTTTTAAATACCAAAAGCAGAAGGAGGAATGTGGGGAGACAAGTCAGAGACTTCTACTTTAAGATACTCATTTAAGAAACTGTTTTCAGCACGTAAGTTGGTGGAAAATGCTCAGACAATGTGGCTTTCAAAAGCACAAATTCTGCTTGTAATCTTTAACTCTACCCACTCTCTGCCCACCTCTGCACATTGCAGAAATAGCTGTGAAATTCCTCCATTTGTTGACACTTATTTCTGTGCAAAGGGCATGAAGGCTAAAGTTTAGTTCTAGAACAAAAGTTAGATTTAAGATAACTTGGATTCCGAGGATCCTTTTTTTTCCAAGGTTTTTAATTAAGGACACTAGGAAAGTAGGTGTTAGTGTAACTTGAACTCTAGTTCAGTATTTTAATTAAGAGTATAGGAACACGGAAGTGGTAGAATTCGTTTGAATTGCTATGTTGAATTTTCTGCTATTTCAAGCACTAGCATATACTCCACTGTACAGAGTGATCAAGCTGTTCTAAAAAGTTACGTTTTTCTGTATTTCAGTATCCCATGTGAGGTCAGCTTTGCCACTACAAACATGAAGGCCGTCAACACCTTAACCCATGCCAGAGTTACTTTTCTGCGTAAGTTTTGATTGGGCAAATTGTCGTGCCATCTGTGATTATTTGTACATGTGCTTATTTGTAAAGGGGCCATCTCTGTGTGGACATATGGATGTTTTTTGTTTGGTGTCCCTGCATAGAGGACATGTGATAAGGTAGAGGGCACTGGAGAGCAAACTGACTTTGGGATTCAAATTCTGCCACTGATAGTCTCCAAGATGTTCGTTTCTTTGCCTTGGTTTCTTCATCTGCAAACTAAAAGCAGTAATGCTGATTTTTACTTTTTTTTCAAAAAAAAAAAAAAAATGCTTGTGTTGTTTTCATTGTATGAATGTTTTCATTTCCATATCCCATCGTAATCTATTACTTGACAGTAATCTTTTCCTATCACTTATAACCTTAACAAAACAGACATATTCCTAATATAATTTATAAGATATCTGTACTCCAGACAGTACAGAGTTGTTTTATACAGATAGGATTAAAATGCTTACAGACTTTAAACCTAATCTACTTTAAAGGAAGGAATAAATTAATCATAATTAAGCCTCAGCAGCTGTAATTCTTAGCATAATGTATTATCTAATGAGGATTCTTGCTGAAGAATGAGTCATGAGCATCCTATTTCTTCTGTAAGCTTATGCTGCAAATCAATGCAGTTAATAAAGTAATCAAAAATATTAAATGAACAACTGTTTATTCTAAAATCAATATAAAGAAATTGATACCCTGCCTACGCATACTTTATGGCACATTTCTCTTTCTGCAGGACGATAAAAGACAGAGTAGAGTGTTTACTAAGCTGAGAATGAATGTCTTTTATTAGGGACCAAAGCATGAGTGACAAATTGAGTAAAAGCCTGAGAGCACCTGGCTTTGTTTGTGTTTAAACCTAGTAAAACTACAGAAATTGAGAGTTCTTATCTCACAGCCAACCCAAAGCAAAGTCCACATACCCTGCAATCAGCTAATTGCAAGGAGTGTTGGACATCATCCAGGGCTGCTAAGGTTTTTACCTAAACTTCGAAAGAATTGATATTCTATGATGTTGAGGTATTTGGGACCACCAGCAACTCTTCACCTTCATCTGTTTTTTTCCACTTGATTTGCCATAGTTTACTAATCCTTTCATTAACTCATTATCACTTATATGAAGATAATTCCTATCAACTCCACTCCAGGATAGCATAGCCACTGTGCTGGTATGTGGCAAAGACATCTTTATGCCACTGCTTCATGGATGTAAGTAAGTGAACAAGTTTGCCTTAGGAAGGGCCCAGGTATAATTGGTCTGTGGAGCAACAGAAGAGCCCTCTAGAGGGTTTGGGAGATCATTGTGCTGACTGACTTTCCATTAGATAAGTGCCATCTATGCAGAGTGCAGCGAGAGGTTTCAAAACTGCTCAATGAATGTGTGTTCTTTGTGGAAATGATCTACCTATGTGCTATAATCATTTTACTGCAGACCTGTTTTGCTGGTGGTCTGGAAGACTATCTGGCTGCCACTGGACATCAAAAGGCTATCCCATAAGTGGGTTTTTTAAAAGAGGAAACTATTTGACTGCATAATATGAGAAATTTCATGTTTGATGGAGGTTAGGCAGCTCTAGCGCTGGCCAATAGATCTTGGGAGCCTTTGCAAGCTGAGGGGTGGGGAGAAGGGAAGAGGGGAGCCTGGATACCCTGAAATTCCTTCCAGCCCTGTTCCATGAGATCTTACCACATACTGAGACTAGTCTTACTGATTTTTAGCAAGTTTTACTATGCATGTGCACAGTGGTACCTGGGGCAAGACTGGTGGGAAGAGGCCTTCATGTAAGACAAAAATATAAAAAGCAGCCATTACAAGCTCATACAATAACATACAGGGCTAGCTGAGCCATGTTGATTTTAAAAACAAAGTAATAGTGTAGGATAAATGATTTAGCTCAGATGTAATGCTGCTGTTTTCTTGTTTGTTTTTGTCTGAAGTAATCTTTACTCTAATTTCCCTATTTTCTTCCATAAATACACAAAAATTTAGCTGGCACTTTTATTCAGTTTATAGCTAAATTTGGCTTTTTAATTTCAGATAGATCTTTCTGCTTCCCTAAATGGTAATACATGCAAAGGGACGTGCTTACCCATGGCCAACAGATGTTGTGCCTGAAATACTCCTGTAAACAAGGTCTTTAAATCCAAGGCTTTTGAGGGTCATACTATATTTAAAATGATCAGTTAAGTTGTTATCCTAATAATTATTTTTGTCTTAGTATGATAAATCTATAATAATGATGTGGCTTTTCATTTTGTCAGGAATCGTTTTGGAACAATTTCATGCCATAGATATTTATACTAGATGCTAACATGAGCTTTGTTTTATATAATTTGATAGAACAAATGTAATCTCACCCAAGACTGTCCCATTTTGTGCCTAGTGAAATCAGGGGCCAATTAGCCAACCATCATTGCTTGCACTGTGAGATGGCTCATATTTAACTGGCACTTCCCAAATGATTATCCATAAAGGAGGAACTCAGACAAAGGCGCAGATGGTGTTCAGACAAAATTTAAATCTGTCTGGCTCTTAGTTGTCCTTTCTGTGAGCTGTTGAGTGTATTAATTGGAGATCAGTTTCTTGTTAGCTGGTTTCCATTAGGTGACTGGGTGGTGTGTAGATCTGTTGTCTTCATTTACTGTACTTCTGACATCTCCCTCAAATGGCAGTCAGCCAGCTTATGAAAAGTAAAGGAGGGCTTTGGTATTCTTGTGGCTGAAAAATCCTGATCTGAAACAGACAGGCTGTCATTACCTTAGTCAAGTGGGTTGTGAAATGTGCTAGACATGCTCTGGACTGCCTAATTTGCATTTGTATCTGCTCATCATCTAACACCTGTCTCACTCATCATGAGACCACGATGCAGTTTTCCAAGAGCAACGGAGGCTTTGGGTAACTCAACTCCTTAAGGATTGGTAAAGCAAATGCCAGAGGAGTGACTTCAAAGGTGACTGCTCTGTGTCCTGGAAACAGCACAGAAGAACATATTTATAAAGTGACCTTTTGCCAGAGCTGCCTCAAGCTATCATATGTAACAGCTGATAGAAGACTTGGGCTTAAGGATGTTGTGTCATCACATGAGGCAGATGGGAGATAAGCCTGAGTTGTCAGGGCTGTTTGATATGGAAAAGGACTTGAAGCCCTCAGACCCATAGCAGGTCAAGGGTGGTGTCTGCACTGCATGCTGTGTCCATGTGTCCTCTCCTAGATGAGTCAGCCCACACTGATCCATCTCCTGTGCTTGGTCTTCCATCTGCAGAGATTACTGCTCCTCTTCATCCACTCAGCTAATGCCAGCGCTCCCTGGCCTCTGTCAGTCCAAATGTGTTGGGATAGCTTAAACCATTTAAATTACAGGTTAATGAAAAGATATCAACTAAATTGGAAGGTACTGGGGATTTGTTATATGTGTGGCTGAGCTTGCAGGCTTGTTAGCTCTGATAGGGTGAGTGAAGGGTGGTAGGTACAAAGTAGAATGGCTCAGGGAAAATACCGCCTGTGAACACTACCTTTACATCTCCACCTGGCTTCCCCCAAAATCTTGGCCAAAACTAAGCAGTCATGATGGCACAAATGGATCTGTGATACATAGTGGTCTTGATGATCAAATACAGAAATACTGAGAGCTAGCACTTAACATTTGAGAACAGAAACCTTCAGACTGAGAGAGTACTACCACCACTTTTCCTGGTGTTATGAATGAAGACTTGTTCTTCTCAGCTGACTGGAAGCATGTTAATTATCTTGAGGGCCCAAAGACACAGTTGGTGATTTTAAAAGGAAATATGTCCATACTCCATTGGACTATAAAAGCAAACAGATAAGAAAAATGTGGCAGTGCTGATTAAAGAGAAGATTGCTACTCTCTAACCCTGCAGGTGGTTGCTGATGCATGCAAGATAGGCCTGGTAAAAGAGAAAACAAGTGGATTGTGAGGTGCAGAATGTATCTTGCTGTAACTGTGAAATATCAGTTATAAATGGAGGCCATCTATTCACAAAAATATTGTTTTAAGTTGAGATAATTAGGCAGAAATTTGGGCATAATGTGGACCTATTGTATAGGCCTAAAAAAGGTTAATCTCTCTTTCATAACTGGTTGATTCTACTAATTCCTTCAACAATAATAGGTCAAAGGAAGGAAATATTTATGCATAAATTTCATTTCTGGGTACCAAAGGAAACAGCCTTTGAAGCCTCAGACTTGAATGTCGTGAATCTCAGCATCATCACACTCTATTTTGAGGTGCCAGTTCATGGCATGGGCTCTCTGTTCCTCCAAGGGAGCATCTGACAGCCACTGCATAGCACTATGTAGTCTGTCTAACAGGAAATACTGATGAGATGGCTATTTCTTTGGAATTTAAACACCTGCCTCAGCAGAACTCGCATCCTTTCCCTTGCTATCATCCACTGCATTTTTTCCCTTTAAAATAGTGTGGAGTAACTTTGCTCCTTTAAAACACAGCATCTCCCCATGCCCTGCACCTATGTAATGGTTTAAGGGTTACCACGTTGGGTTCTACATTCTTCCTTCTTCCTCATCTATACCAGCATCATTTGGAGCTATATTTCCTTGTTGAAGCTGTTCTACTTCAGAAAGAATAATACAGAAGTCCTTGAGCTAGAGAGACTGAGCAGGCCTGAACTTAATGATCCAGCCTTGTGATTTTCATCCATTCTCATGCAATAAAAAGGTTTCCAAGCACAGCACATACATCTTCGAATCTTTATGGTTAAATGATTCTCTTCTTTTCATGGCTGAAGCTGTTAATGTGGAGAAAGGACAAGGACTGCATAAGCATATGTAACAGCTGATTTTATGGCACTGGGGTTACTCAGATGAGTTTGAAGACATTGCAGACTGCAAACAAGTACCCAGATTACACAAGTACTGATACAGCATGAAAAGGAAAGAAAGCAACCAGACCTGTAGTCCAAAGGGCATGCAAGAGAAGAATCATTGCTGGGATGTCATTCATCAGAGTTGCATCTCGGAAGAGAACGTCTCTGCTCCGTGATCTCTTATGTAAAGAGAAGGAAATCTTTTTTGCAGGAAGGAGTGCATGTCCTTGTGCTGAGGGCAGTAATGGCCTGGGTTCCCATTCCCAAACCTTGCAGAGCCAGTCTCTTGCTGCCACCCTGTGTTGAACTAGGACCTGGCATATCTGTGTAAAAATGAAGGATTTCTCCCTTTCTTATATTGCTTGTTTTAAAGCAATCTGATATTTGATGAGACTTTTGAAAGACTTCCACACTAGAAAAGCAGTGGACTTGCATTCAATTTTAGTGTTACGTGCCATTTTAGCTTTAAAACAAAAGAGAATTTATGATGGAAAATTTAACCATATCCCCGAGTTCTGTGAATTGTGTTTCTCTGGTGCAGCATGCATGATCTGTAACATCATTGAATGTACTTGCTGCATTTGGCACAAACCATTTCAGATACAGGAGGCCGAAGCTGAGGGAAATGCCACCTGCAGGGGTGGGCTATAGTCTCTACTTATGAGCAAAACAAGTTTCTAGCTAACATGATGCAATACTATGTGATACAGGCTGTCAAGTGTCTGTCTTGAGATCTGTCTGTGGCAATGAATATATGAAACAGAAAATCTTTGGAAAATGAATAGGGTTTCTTTATCATCAATAAATGTATGTGACCTGCCTGAATGGGATGAATACTGAATTAGTTCTAAAAGTGATCTGAAGTATCCTTGTTAGGATCATGTAGTATCATGTTAGAATGATCAATACCTACTATATATATGATCAAAAAATGTTTGGTACATTTGTATTGAATTCAGCTAAAGGATTCTTAACAGTGAGTCAGATATTAGGAAAATACTTGCAAGAGTGAATTTGTTGAAAAAGAAGAAGCTGGTGGTGGAAGTGCATGTGAATTTTTTTCTTTTTTCACCCACAAGAGGGAGCTCCATTAACATTAATAGAAATTGCTTAAAATGCCATTATTCGCATGAAAACTACATCTTGGTTTTTAATGAATCGGGTAGAACGTAATGGCAAACAACATAATTCAGTAGCGTGCATGCTTGAATTCTCAGCATTTTAGTGGGTAAACTTGATGCCAGTATGATACTGAGATTTGGGAAGACAAGTTGTGTCAGGTACAGTTACAGCTGCAATGATTTATAGATACACATGAAGTCATGTTTACAGGGCAAACTGACAGCTTTTATGTTACCAACTAATATAGAATTAGAGGAAAAAAAAACATTTTGGGGTAGATAATGCCATCTGCAGGTCTTGAAGGTTGCTGCTTCTATTTCATAGCTGAAGGGGCTTGGGCTGCGGTTCTGGAAGGTTTTTTTTTTTTTTTTTTTTTTTTTTTTTTTTTTTCTACAGCTGTATCATGCATGTAATAGGTGATCACTCCTCACAAATATTGCCTCAAATGTCATAAAGATAATCTGGGTTTCAAACAGCCTTGTTGCTATTGCTAGAAGTTAAGCTTCTTTCTAGTAGATTAATCAAAGGATTGCTGAGTTCTGATTTTCAAAATATGGAATTGCTAAAAACCAGGTTGCTCTTAGTTTTGTGACAGCTGGGTTTTTTGAATAAACTTAAACTGGGGTAGTAACAGACTGTGAATGTTAAAGCCCCAGTGTGATTCTAAGTTTAGATAAATCCATTTTCTTTAGAATTTATACAACAAGAACATAAGAGTTGCCCTCACAGGTGGCATGGGAGACATGTCAATCAAGATTATTCGTACAGTGTCTTCATGTTATATATTCACTGAGAGCAGTAACTTACTGAACAAACATTCCAACACTTTCTTTCTCTTAAAACAAAATAAAACACACCACAGGAATTTTACATTTAAACTGAATCCTGAGACCAGGGATAAACCTGCAGCATCAAACCTCAGGAAGAGATGACATATTGAAACTGCCTGGTGTTTAGTATTTTAACTTCGACAAATTTGATTTTTTTTCCCCATTTCACTCTCCCTGTCCCTATTTTTGACCAAAACTAGAAGTGAAATTCCTGAAATGATGCAAGAAGAGTTCCTTCCTGACAGCATCATCCAGTCTGGCCTGTAACCTGGGCAAACATAAAAGTTCATTTCCAGATCAAATGTCCAAAGTGAACCTTTATAATTTTGTAAGGTCATGGGGTTATCTGAAAGGGTCTTTAACCTTAATGCATGTCCCTGGGCAGGATGTTGCAGGTGAGCTCCTACAGAAACAGCAGGGAGATGAAATGACATGAGAACTGTTCACTTGCTGTACTAGAAACTCATTTCAGAAGGATAGTGTGAGCAAAACTGAAGCAGCAGCTCCAGCCTTGGAGCCTCTCTCCCCATCCCCTTGCCATGGCTGGTACACAAACTCAACACATCTTGCCAGCCATGCGTGAAGACGCCCTGTTCATCCCTGCTCTCAGCCAGGGTGGTCGTCTGTGTGGAAAGCCTAAAGCAAACAAAGGCAAGCTGCAGCCAGATGTTGGGAGGCTTTCAGGTTCACTTAGCGTTCCCGGGGTAGGCAGCACATGCATGCCTGTGCTCCCTGCTCAGAGGAATAAGCCAAGCAGCCCTACCCTTCAAAACCTTTCCCTTTGCAATGAGACAACACTGCTTACCTTTCCAGAACCATCTGGGCAAATATGGACCTCATAGAAAACGTCAGCAATTCCTGATCCATCAAGGCTATGCTAAACAAACCAGGCTGAACAATTTACAACTTGACCTCATGTTGTGCCTGTAAATGGATTCTGTGAATGGCCTTTTCTTGTATTAGTTATATTTTCCTGGTGTATACACCAGGCTAAATTAGGCAGTTCAACAGCTCCCCAGAACCCCCTCTGTTTTAATTTGAGCTGAGGGGGACTGATCTTTACAGGACTTTGGGGGAGATTTCAGAAGGGAGTTGTTCCAAGTCCCTGAAGCTCTACTTTATCTCTTAGATAAGGAGCATTTTTCTCTTTGGGGCAAGAAATTTTGCCTTTCTGTGAAATAAGCAGGAAAGACTTTGTGTTACCTTTATTTGGATTTTTGGTATACTTGTATGATGAATGAACTTTCCTGACTTAAGTCATGTCACTTCATTTTGAAGTCTCTTGTGCTGGATTTGCAGTGATTCCTCAAGTAGTGAGGTTTAAAAGTAGCCCTAATATTTATGTAGAAGATGATGATGTTCTCCATTTTTTCTGTGGAATGAGGCAAATCAGTTCTTCTGACTATAACCTGTTCTCTTACAGATTACTGAAATTGAAATAAGCACACAGTTTCCTCTAAGAGGGTTCAGTAATGTACTTCCTTAGGAAACAAGGAAAACAACTGTAGAAGGTAGTAAAAGGTGTTACACTGAGGGATGGCAAAAGAAGATATACAAACTGCCAGAAATTTTCTGATGTTCTGCTGACTACACTTCCATATCATGCAGCATAACATAATGTATTCAGAATTTGTACCTGCACAATAGATCCCATAAGCCACACAGGGACGAATCTTATGCAATGTTTCTGTAAAGAATATATTGTACATGGACAGACATGAATTTATGTTCTCTTTTCTGTCTATATACACACAATTCTGCGTAACTTTTAAAGTTGATTAGACCTGTCATATTTTACCTGTAACAACTATAACAGAAGAATATTATAAAAACTGGAAAATGTATGTGGCTGACATCAGTTGCACTAGCATCATTCCAAATACAGTGTTATAGGAATAGATGTCATTATCTAGGACATCGTGTGATGCAAGGCTGAAGGAGGAGCTCTCCATATGTATAAAAACTATGTTAAGATGCCATGTCTATGATCATTATAGATGGGATTGGTTAACTCCCTGTGGGTGATGATAAGTAGCATAAGAGTTGTCAGATGTGTCTTTTCAAAAGGCTACTGCCAGGACAGATTGGATTAATTTATTTTTCCTGGAGTTTGTTGCACTTCTCGTTGCTGAGCATATCAGATCAGAGGAGTTGCTCTCTCTGATTTTGCACTGTTTTGTTTTGTTTTGTTTTTTTCTGCCTGAGACAGTGATGTCAATAGGAGCTAAGTACCTATTTCATTCCATGGGAAGAAGAGACCAGGAAGGGAAAACAGTAGGAAATCACTAGGTGACGGCACTGTTGATTTATCCCCTAGCTCATCACCTCCGCGATAGACTCAGATCTATGTTGAAGCCGTGCAGTAAATGCCAGGCAGGTGCCACTGAGTAGGCCTCATCCGCAGAGCTGTGAGTGTCAGCAGCCCAGTGTTGGTTTCTGTTGGGAAGGATGGTTTCTGCAGAGCCAGGAGCTCAGCTGCTGTAGTCTGCTAAGTGGAGATCTTTGTGTGCTTAAATATCTCTAGGGATGCAGTGTGTAAATATCTCTAGGGATGCAGAGTGATACTTGTGCTGCATTCTTCAATAATGATATAATATTGAAAATAAACATTGTTAATATTAAATACTGCTTTCATCACTGTCATCTTAGTCATATGATATATTTAGGCACTTACATGATGACATCTTTGAGATCCCTAGGAGCCATAGTGTATTTTAGAGATTTCCTTAACAGATTTCAAATTCTGTGGCTCTTGGTGTGCAGCTACAACCTGCCTCAATAATTCACAGAAATGATTCTTAAACCTACTTCAGTTTTGAAAGAATAGCATATACCATGGTACCTGCCTTCAAACACTGGAATGATTGTGGGACGATAATCAGAAGCCATTCTGGTTTCTAAATTAATTACTTCAATAAGAAGTACATTTAAAATGCAAAGGAGAGAATACTCTGTTTTTCCTGAAAAGGGATCATGAGTTAGGTTTGCCAATAATTCATACTTGGATTACATTAAGATAAAGCCACTAATTTCAAAGGCTTTCCTGAAAGACAGGTAAGGCTTTTTGGACTCCTAGCTAACCAACTGATGAGCGTGAATGTGATCAGTTTAAAGATAGGATTAAATGGTGTATTGCATTTGAGGTCTTCAGATGTGCATCATTTTATGCTGCTTTTGCATCTGGTTCATGAATTACACTTTGATGCTAGCAAGATGACAGTGAAGCACAAAAACAGGTATCCTAGCCAAAAAACTTCTACAAAATTGGTGCTTTTTAGGCAAGATAGCAATCTAGATTCACATTCATGACCCTCACAAATCCTTTTTCAAATCTATAAATTTAATCTACAAATCATATGAACATTCACATGAAGAAACACCTGAAATATGAAAACTGTATTATCATAATGAAGTCTGTTGAGTGATGGGTAGCAATGAAGACACAAAGTTCTCAGTATACCTTTACTAGCGCATATTTTTGCTAGTATGTATTTTTTATATCTCTTCCTCAACTTTGCCCTCCCCCAGAACAAAACTAAAGGTCCGGCATATAAGGAATAAGAACACATCTGTGATATGGAAAAAAGCTGAGCATAAGACTGTGAGCTGTGTGTGAGATGAAATTCTCACGATCCCCAGGCTGAACTTTGTAAATAAACTTGGCACAAGATTCTTGCCTTGAGAAAATGGGCTTGGAGAGGGTATAAACAAATAAACAAACAACCTTCCTCTTTCTGCAGTGCCTCCTCTCTGCTCCCAACCAAGCTGTGGGAGGGCATATGTCTGGTCCATTGCAAATTGGCTGTGACATCTTCTTAATTCGATGCTGATAAAGCCAAATCATTTGTATCTCTCTATTACTGTTCTGCTTCTGAATGGGGGGCAGAGCACGTAGTCAGCAGCTGTACAAAGGAGGGATGATGTGTCATTAACCTCCCATTTAAAGTCTTGAGAATAAGCTCAGAAGCTTGGGTATGAATGAGAACCTGGCTCCTTTGGAACTGGTCAGTCTGTCTTTTTATTTTGGAAACAAGCTCTAATTATATGGACGTTAGTAGTCAAGAAATATCTTGCACACCAGATTTATCCCTTGCATCTCCCTATTGTCTATACATATGGCTATATGTTGCAGAGTAAGGACAATTGGGAAAGTACTCTCCTGCAAGCTTGTCTTCACCAAAGCATTAGTCAACTCCACCATGACCCCACAGTTCCTGAGAATTCTCCCGTAGAAAGAGCAAAAGATTTTTACTGCTAATACACCTTAAAGGTGAACCTTAGGAAACTCCATGTTATTCAACTACAGTGCTGATCCAACAGTCAGTGGGTACTTGGAGAACATCAAGTGTCTCTGAAGACAATGAGCATTCATCAGAAGATGGTGAATGTAATGTGTTAGAGTGGCAGAGGTGACAAGACAAGTTTCAGCATTTCCCAGGAAAGGCCCATGGTGTAAACCTTACTTAGCATTAACTGTAGATTATGTTAGGATGATGCCTGGTAATGTGATCCATGAAAAAAGTGTCCTTGGTGGCAAAGTCATGTCCTGCATACAAATGGAAGCGCTTGAGCCCTCTGATGCTGATTTGCATTACAGACGAGGTAATATCATTCAGGATGGAAAGAAAAAGCAAATTAGCCCTTTTTATCAAGCTACTGAGCCACCAAGGAATGCCCACCTTTTATTTACTGTAAGGCTGGGAGTCTCCGTTGGTGGCACAATTGTGTATCTCTGCACAATCAAAACATTGCCTCTCCTGGTCTCAGACAGAGAAAGGAAGGCATTCACTTGCTGCTGCCTGAAAGCTGGCTTCAGCTATTTGCAAAACCATAGATGCATCTGCTTGTACCGTCCAATCCCTGACATTTCCCCAGAGAGCAAGTATCCAGACATTGTCATTTCAGTACAAGAAGCAGGATGCATTTATTATTAATCGACCTTTTTGCTGAGTGAAAGTCTGGCTGGTCTCTCCTAATATAGTCTAAATCCCTCAGTCTGTTTCTATTACAAGGCTTGCACAAAGAACATTTTTTTCCAGTCTTTCTTACATAAATGGGAAGACTTGAATGCTTTTATTCTAGGTCGTCTTTTGACTGGGATTTTTCATGGCTGTATCAGAAAGTTGGGCATTCCTCTTTGTTTTGGAAGCATTTGGTGATGGATCACATTTTAATTGGCGTTGAGGTTTACAGAAAAAGAGAGCACCACAGGAAGTTATTAGAATAACAACACTGTGCATCTGCACAGGAATTAAAACTGCAGATGTAGGGGGCATATTAATTGCTACCAAATGCTTTATTTTTCTCTCCCTCAATAAGCCTAGCTCAACACAGTAAGTTTTTTGAGGTACATTCTTCCTGTTTTTCTGTTCCAGTAAAAAATGTGATTAGATTTGTGGGATTTTCGTCTTGTGTATAAAATTTCTCATGTAACATTTCAAAGCGTATGTGAAGGAGGTAAACATGATTGTTTTGACAAGAACGATACTGATGGTCAGAGACAGATATGGTTTGTCCAAGACTCATTCCCCCAGCAAGAATCTGAGCATGTTTTATATACTAGTTCATGCCAAAGGTGGTCAGAATGTTTTGCCTTGCTTTCTTTTTTTCCCCAAGAAATTATGGCTCTGTGACAACATATCAATAATTTTTTTGTTCCTGAAAATGGAAGCAATTTGGAGATTACGAATCATTTCATTAACATGTTATTTTTTAGTTTTGTAATAGGAAGGAACAGAAACACAAGAAAGAAAAAGCAAGTATTATCCACAAATATCCATAAATGATGATAAATGATATATTTTTCTGTTCATAGAAAGAGAAGGCTGGTAGTATTTTGAGTAGCCTGTGTCAATGACACAGCAGTCAGTGAGCCACTGCAGTCTCTTCTTTTGTTTTTGTCTTTAATTTATTCCAAGACATTACTTTTCTGTTCTTCACTGATACTATTCCATAAGCCTTCCCATGTGCTAGTTTCTTAAGGCAATACCCTGTCTGTAGTACCTGTAAAAGCACATACCTAGAACAATGGATGGCTTTTCTGACAACTATTTTAGAGCAGGTTTAAGGAAGTATTAGGTATATGAGTAGCATCTATCTTATTTAAATTAGAACTCTCATTCTCTATTTGTACCACTAGCAGGAACAAAATGAAAGTTCAAGGGAAAAAAAAGATAATGTAAATATAATGAAGTTATTTTGCATTTCTTCTTCTGAAACAATTAGTAGAATGCAGTCGTTAGAGCTTAGATGCTGTTTGCTTAAGTCCCAGTCTTTGGCAGCCAATGGATGTTTCCTTGAGAATGCAAGGCTCTCAGTATCTCCTAAGATTGCTCCACAGATTGCTCAAGGCAGTCTGTGCCAGAGGTTCTCTAGGAGACAATTTTAATTGAAGACAAAATTTATTCTTCTGTTTGCTGATACCGGCTTGTTTTGCAGCTTGTTGCTTTCTTTTCCCAGTTGTAATATGGGAATCATAAGGATGACTTATTTTGGAAATGACTCAGGTGGATTGTTTCAACATCTGCAGAAAGTCTAGCTATCATCTGCTGAAAATCAACTGAAAATCAGTTGAAATTTAGCTCATGTGCATTTCATGAATCTATCTGCAGTTTCAATCCTGGGAGACAATATTTGCATCCTCAAAGCTGATTTGGCACTACAGTAAGTCCATGTTGTGGGTCCCTGGAGGATGCAAAATGACATGTGAAAAAGCACATCCATGCAGTCAAAACTCTACCATTTTGATGTTCGCTATAAGAATATTCCTCTCCTGTGTCTCTCCTATCTTCCTCAGTTTTTTAAAGAGGTAGATCACCCTCCTACTACAGTCAGCTGCAAATACCTTGTGGCTGTCTTACACAGAACACCAGCAAAAATAAAAGGAAATAAATTCATTGGTTTATCTCAAGCTACAATTATAGAGGAGCTCTCCAAAGGTGTAAAAATCCACGGTTCTGCTTAGCCCTTGGTTTTACTCCCGGCTAGGCTTGCCTGAAAAATCTCCAGTGACACAGGTGGTATTTTAGTGAAATAAACAGTGCCATAGGGATGTCAAGTGCTGTTTGATAAATTCAAGCACAAGATTCTCTGTGTCCCGGTCCTTCTCTCCCATCCTGCACATCTGTGCCTTTGGCATCAGGCCTAGAGGAAGGACACACAGCTGAAACAGAGAGATCCAAGCCAAGAAAGCAAGCAAGAAATATTCCTATCAGATGCGATACACATGAAAATCTTGCAGAGAAAAAGTAAACCAAGATCTGGGACCATCCGAACAGAGAAGGCATTGCAAAGGGTGTATTCAACTTGCCTTCAGTGCATTGCTTCTGCCTACCACTTCAGTGGCAGTCCCTTTCCTTTCAGGCCAAAAAAGCAATGGATTTCACAAGTGGCATGTTTTGCACCTTGCAGTTTCTCAGGATCATTAGCTTTCCAAATGTGATGGCACAACAGCTAAGCATATAGGCCTTTTGCTTTAACAAATACTTGAGAAGGAACCCGGCGCTGTAGGTTTGTTTCCAGGCATTACCTCATAACAATTGTTTCTAAATCTCCAATGTTTTCACTGCTCAAAAGGGTTTGCCTTTATTTGAGAGAATAAAAAGAAGTGACACTAGATGACAGCTGCAATGGGCTGTGTTTGCTGGGCACTCTTTGTTCAGTGTCGCTGCTGAATTGCTCTGGCTGGAGGGAAAGCGCCGAGCCGCTGACTCAGACAGGCTTCCCCTGAGCTCCTAGCGAGCGTTCAAAATATTGCCACCCAACGTCTGGCTCAAAATGTCCAGGAATTTTCATATGAAATGCTCGCTTATGGGAAATGCTGATTCATGAAAACAGCTTGTTCATGGAAATTGATTGGTTTCATGAGTCTTGCAATTGAAAAAGCTTTTGCTGTTGTGTTCAAATAACCTGATGTGCCATTAATTTAGATAGAGAGCAGGAAATGAGGAGCCTCAGTGAATGTGGGAAACCAAGGGACTAAGGGACTAATCTGTCTGGGCTGAACAGTGTGTATTGCAATTAGGGTTGCAGTTTATTATAAAAGATGGTACCATTTTAAAACACAGAACCACAGTTAGGCATTTAGGAAAAAGTGCAGAGGAATACTCATCCAGGATGCTGCTTTGAATTCAGCTCTGTCTTATAGATCCAAGTTCATACTCTGGCAAGCAGATTACTTCTGGCCATATACATTAAACATTCCCACGAAGAGTCAGTCAACACATGGCACATGCTAAGCATAGATTTTGAAATCATCTGAAGGAAGGTAATTCGGCCCTGACTACACAGAAGGTATTGAGGAGATGTGGCAAAACAAAGATCTTATGAGCCTCACTGTGAGGTTCAAACTGTGTTATACAGATGAGAGAAAGACAGTCTGATATACACATGCAAAAACTCCTCACTCTGACCTGGATATATGGTAGAAATGCTGGATAGTTTGGGTTGGAAGCTGGTTGAAGTCCATCTGTCCAACCTACCTCCCCAAGAACAGCCATTTTCAAAGTTAGATACAACTTCAAAGCTAGATCAGGTGGGTCATATCCAGTTGAGTTTTGAATATCTCCAAGGATGGAAATTGCAGAGCTTCTCCTGACAATTTTTTTCAGTGTTCACACATAGACTCTGACCTCTTTTTCTAGTATCTAGTATTTCTCTCATCCTCTCCCACTACTACACAGTCATTTCCAAGAGTATTTAGTACCTCTTTTTGTGCATGAGGCAGTGCTAAATGCTTTTATTTCAGCACCAGCACAGTCAAGAGAACACACATGGTCATGGACCCTGATCCCACCCTGGAAGTAAACATTTATTCTTTTTCTTCTGTTCAGCCAGTTCATCCTTTGCATTTGCAGGACAGAGGTCTCTTAATAGTCATTGGCTGCTCTGTAACCTGTTTTTCTTTAGAGCGTCATGTTTTGATTATGAACATGCATAACGAATGTGCTTTTTTTTAAAAAAAAAATTGTCAGATGCCTGAGCTTCCATGTGACAATGAACAGGCTAATGTGTATGTGAACCACTCTAACTGGAATGGGATCTGTAAGGGACAAATGTATACCAGCTCTCCTATGATGTTCCAAGATGATCTTTCTGCCATAGTAGCGTAAATGTGTTTACTCTGGGGAGGCTGTTTTTTTCTCTGTTGCCATTGTATAGTCCCAGGAAGACCTGACATACAACAAACCTAGTTACAGCCTATCTATTTGTAGAAACTAAGTGATTTCTTGGAGTGCTACTCTATATGGGTAATTCTTTTCTTCCTGAGATGACAATAGTTGCTAGTGAAAACCAAGCCCAGATCTTTCAAAGATACAAAATCTAAATTTCAACCTAATTGGCATGTCTGTCAGAGAGGTGGGGAAGCCCAGTGCAGTGGATCAGCTCAGGGGCTCCTGGGGAGGCAGGGAGATGAAAGACCTCTGCAATCCTCCAGTGAAAAGGTTTCTAGGTGAGCTGGAAGTTCATGAGCTGTCTCAGCACTTGCCTCTACAGAGTTATACTGAAGGAGAAGCCAAATTCATTAGCATATTTAGAGCCACAGGGTAATCAGAAAGGAAAACAAAAAAGGCAATGTGAACATTCAATGCACTTTGCCATGTGGAGGGCCCAGTGCCAGTGCTTCCCCCCCCCACACGCATACTAGTGCATATGCCTCCTGTGCTTCTCTCCCAGCCCCCCAACACTCACCCTTGCTTCAATACTACAAAGCCATCCTAGGGAAAAACCAACAGCACTCCAGAAAAACAAAACAAAACAAAAGCCCCCCTTACAACAATAGTCTGTCAGGCATGATTTACTGTGCTAGCATCCACTGGGCAAGCTTCGCTGAGCAATCTGAATCCTCCGGGTTCCCACACTGGTTGCTTTCCTGCAACTCAATAGGACACAAAGACACAAGTAGATGGGCAGTAAATAAAAGTGATGTCTTTTGTGTCATTGTTTGGGGGCCTTTCTCTGGGGGAGGCAGAATAAATGAAGTGTGAAATGTGATATGAAATCAATTTCTTCTCGGGGGTGGGGGGTGGGTAGAGAAGGAGTAGGTGGACTTTGTCACGGTCACAGGGATAACCAGCAATACATTTTTCATCAGTTTATTTAGCTGATTGAAGAAAATTATACTGCCTCTGTCCTGCAGTTGCCCAGGTTTCCACTTTTCTCCTTTGTATGAAAGATATCCAGAAGTACAAGGAATTTGCGTCCACCTGAGCTGCCTCCCTGATGCCTCACAGGAGAAATGGAAAAGCATAACAGCTGTTCTTCTCTAGGACAGCAGTTTCTCAAGCCCACATGGAAATTTGGATTTAAGGGATGTCTTTCTTTTCCCCAGTTTGCAGCCTATAGGAATTTCTTGCAGACCTTTCTGCCCTTGGCACAGCCTGTATCTCCACCTTGCTACTGTTTCATTCTCTACATCTTCCACTCTGGAATATCAGAAAGGATTTTGGTAGAGAAACAAATGCTACAACATCTGAAGTGTATCCTTATTCACATAAATGTGTGCAGCTCTGAGAACATCAGCAAAGAGCGTGAACTTGTCAGTGTTTAAAAAATAGGTGTCTATGTGTGGTTGTTTTCATTTTGTGGATTTTTCATTCAACCTGCTTCCGATGTGAAGTTTGGTATATCAGCTTGGACAGATGCAGTTATGCAGAATTATAAAGAGGAGGAAATCAAACATGATATTTTGGAGATGCTAGGTAAAAAGGAGAGCAACTATTTCTATACCATGTATGTGGGTGAGATACTTCACTAATGAAGTGCCAAACAACATCATAAATGAAGTAATACTGAATGTGATTGCCCCACTAGCACTATCCTATGCTATGTCCTCCATGAACTTGATGTAGTAATCTTGTCCACTGTATATGTTCAAGTAATTGGTTATCTAAAAATCAAATTGCCACTATAAAAGCCTCCTCTTTTCTCATGTGAATATTTGATTTTTTCCCTCATATTCCACCCCAGATTTTCTTAAGATATAGAATAATCAAAGTTCAGTTTTGCATCGTTTTAAGTGTTTCTGCTTTTGAAAGTCTGAGGCTTCCCATAACAACCACCTTATTTAACTCAGTTACTGGGCCAAATGTCAGCTAGGGCAATTCCATCTTCCCTGTTTGTCTTGCCCTCACTGTCCCAGATTTTATCTTCAAAATCTGTGCTGAGCTTGGGTGTCACTGCACAATAAACAGCAGAGATGATCTTCTCCAGAAGGTGCTGCATTTCATCAGTGACTTTTATATTTTCTATTGAGCTTCATATACCTCAGTAAGATATTGTGGGGCATGCTTATTAAAGCGAGGTTCACACCACTACACCTGGGCTGGTTCATATTGCTCAGGAAATAGAAAGCAGCTTTTAAACTAATTGAATTGGTTGTTTGACAGCTGCTTTGTATCACTGAAACCGCAAAACAGCCTGAGCACCCTAGTGATTCTGGCTCTCTTTTCAGAGGGTAGAATTTCTCCCTGCAGCAGATCAGTCATTCAGGTTAAGCTACGCACCCAGTCTCTCTCTTTAGTCAAGCACCTGCCCAGGAGGATTAGCCCATCCTAACATGGATTCACAAGATCCATGGGTAATCTGCCTCCCTCTTCCGACGGGCTGCAGGGGGAACGTATATTTTGACACGCTTCTGTTTGGATGGCAAAGTTAGCCAAGCGGGATCTTGCCACAGGCGTGTTGCCTTGGGGCGAATCACGAAGTGTGATAGCGCAGAGGATGGTTTTTGCTGGTGTGTTTCTTCCCCCGTTTACTCTTACGCGCTGGATGGGTTGAGGAAGATGCTATGGTATAACTGTTAAATGTTAACTGTCACACCTTTTAATCTGGTTAGGACTAGGTTAGTGGTTAGGACACTTTGATCTGAACACTGATAAAAAAAATATAAGCAGGCCGCCACAAATCTTTATAGCAGCTTTAGAAAAGCAGCTTTTTTTTTTTTTTCTTTTAGGATTTTCCTACATCTTTGTGCAATCACTGTTGCACTAATATATATTTGAACTATAAATTCACACTGAATGTTTATAAGACCTTGCACTGCAGCATGGTTACTGATAGCTGCAAAAACGGCAGTATCTTCTGTAGGTGAGGCTGTGATTCCTCCCAGGAATAACTCAGGGTGTTAGGTTGCTTAAGCAAATTACTGCAGCCTGATAAAGGCAGTTGTTTCTGTACTCAGCACATTATTAGCTCCCTCAACAGATGGAACAGATTAGCTGGGCCCTGAAATGTTGTTAAATAAAATACGCAAAAAGAAAATACAATTATTGCTAAAGTGAAAACATACCACATGGGATTATTAAAAGAGCAAGATGTTTTACATTTTAAGGATGTTCATTTTTTTTCATCCTTCATGCACCAAAACCTGATGAGGGTAGTGCTAAACTTTTCCATCTGATCTCATGGAGCTCTCACCTTATGGAACCATGTCATCTCCAAGAAGGACAGGGCTGCCCTCTCTCTTCTCCAGCTGCGCACTTCAGCCACCCGGCTGGATTTCCAGGAGTCCAGGTTAGTGCTTACAACTCTTTCCCTGGGTAGCAGCAGGATGCACTGCAGCAGAATGCTTGCCAGAGCCTGTCAGCTCTGTGAAGTGCAAGGTTTTTTACCACCTTTCCCCCATGTCTAGGTGGAGCATGCCTCTAGCAACAGGAGCATTCCGCTTCTTGAGAAAAATAATCCAATTTTGATTTCTGTGATCTGTGAATTCATATCCCTTTTATACCTGGCTGTACATGCTGTACAATAGAACCTGGCCTCCTAAATTCTCAAATGCAGTTTATTCTTTGTTATAATCTCAGTCTAAATGTCTAACAAAACCATTAGAATCATTACTGACTAGTAGTTCTAGCAAAGAAGATTATTTTTAAAGTGGCCTGCAAATTTTCTAACTTTAACAACAGACACTTTGGATTGCAGTTGTTAACTACTAATTGCAAGCTTATATTGCGTGAAGGTGGAGGGAAGAAGTGGATAACATGGGAGTGAGTATTGCTATAGAAGATAGACTAGAGTTTAAAATACTGTGAGTGATTCTTTAATGAGTCCCCTGCTCGTAGAGTTAGGCAGTGCTGGTTTAATGAGTTTATCTGAGCACATACTTAATGGCTTTTCTGGATCTGGCTACAGAAGTGCAGTGCCTTGTACCTTCAGGTGTTTGACAATAAATCACTTTTGAAAGAGCTTTAGAAAAGGAATTTTGATTTAAGCTTCATCTATTAATGCTAGAAGTCTCTCCTGAGCATCACTTGATCTCCTTAATGTTCCTCAACTTAAATCTTCCCATTAATGATGTATGAAAAATCTATTCATCTCCTTGAAATCTTTCTCTTCCATTTCGCTTTTGATGATTGGTGGGAATCATGGTGATTGGTTGACTGATGACAGAACTTCTCCCCAGAAATCCAGATTGGCTTTTCAGCAGGCTGTTGCTTGCATATGTCTAACCTCTAGAAATGAGCACCTCTGGGAGTGATGTTACAGTGGATGTTCAGCATAACACATCTGTACAGCAGAACTACTGCAGTGCACATAGCTGAAGAGGGGAGGAACATATCCAGGGGCTACCATGCTAATTCATTTGAAAGTACACTTATCAGGCAGAAGCTGGTAAATACAACACAATGAATAGAAAGTGCCAATTTGAAATGGATTTTATTCAGCCACATGGAAAATTCCATCTGTGTTAATTAAAAAAAAAAAAAAAAAAAAAAAAAAAAAAGATGAAACTGTAGAAATTAATGGACCCCTTTACCAAGACTGTTCCAGTCAAGGTATTTTGCCAGTAGAAGAGTGAGAATACATGCTGATGGCTTAATGACAACATTTGGGAGTGATGTAGACATTCGTAAAACAGAACACAAAATGAAGTCCAATAGATTTTTGTAAGGTCAGACATGTACCTTCAAAACAACATTTGAAAGAGTATCTGTTTAACAGAATGCTGATGGGATCACCAGGGTGTTTTCTGCTATCATGATACCTTGAGAATACGTATAGATGTGTGTATACATACACACATATGGATATATATAAACATTTGTTTAAAACTTTGTCATTTCCTGGTCTTAAAAAAAAAAAAAAAAAAAGTGGTATGTCCAATATGCTGCTTTTTAATAGGCAGAAATATTTCTTTGGTGGAAAACTTTTTAGAAAACTAAATATTAAGGAAAATATTATGGAATGTATTTGCAATGGCGAAGATAATACTTAGGAATATGAAACTGCTGACCAATAAGTTGCATTTTAAAAATGTTATGAAGATCCGTGAAACATTTTCATGGATCCAGTGAAACTAAATGGAGGTACTTCTGATGATACCTTTCTTACCTTTAAAAAACAACCTGTTTATAGCACTCAAGTTAAAATGATGAACCAAGATGGGTGTTACTTTGTAATATTGCAGCTATGTGGGAAATTTGTCAATAGCTGTATTTTACCCCAGGCTTTACTATGCTGAACCAAGATTTCCATCCAGTTGGAAAACCTGCAGTTAGCCCAGCCCTGCTGTGACCATTCTTGTTGTTTCTGCTCAGATAGACAGGTGCCCACAGTTGTTCTCTAGGGTGGAGGGACATCAACCATTTCTGGGTGAAAGCTCTCATTGATTAGGACTGTGAACTCTTCATGTGAAGTGTCACCTCTGGAAAAGCCAATGGCACTGCTTCCAGGAGCCTTTGCCTCTATTACTGTATTGAAGTTGCAGGTCTTAGTGATCAGGTTGACAGCCTCTAAATATTGGTTTAAGTGCACTGGCTTCCTAAATGCTTGTGTGACCAAACCTTGAAATGTTAATGCAGTCTTGTTAATCAAATGAGCTTCCACAAGCTTAGAACATGTAGTTCTCTTTCAACTCCACCACTAAAGGTGATAGTCACTGACTGAGATAGAGGGTCTCATCATTGCATTGGCTTCAACCCAGAATTGAGATGGTAAATCAGTTATGATAATAGTAGATTGGATTTAAATCCATGCTGTACCACAGCTGCCTCGGGTAACTATATCAAGTCACTTAATCCATCAGTATCTCAGATTCCCCAATGCGAATGCAGGAAGAAAAGCATTTTCCTACATCACATGAAATGTTCAAGTGTTTTGCAAAGAGGCCTCTATGATGTACTTAGGGATTTCCTATATGGAAGCTTAAACATCTAAAATCCTGTCAGAACCCCTCAAAATGTTCCAGTCCAATAAAGTTCAAATGGGGAATAACACATTTGTTAAAACAGGCAAAATTTTATATTAAGAGGATGACATGGCCAAGAGACCATACATACCTCAAAAGAAAATGAAGACAAGACTATCCAGCCAATGTAAACTGTATTGGCGTGGTCAATGTTTTTAAGATTTTAGAGACACTTGGAATGAAAGAGGGAAAAAAAAACACAGCCAAGTCTCAGGCATTGCATAGTCTATGTACACTTCAGGAGGAAACTTGGGATATGAGCAAATATTTTAGTACAAATCAAATGCCTTCCAGGGATAAGCAGCTGGGAAGGCGGGAAGAAATTAATATTGGAAGCTTTAGAACTTCCCAGAATTATTCTCCAGCTCCTCGATTGAAAGAATTAACTTTTATTTTACTAACTTTTTAATGCCCTTATCCAGTCCAGGGTACTCCCTCTGAATTGATTCTCCCTTCCCCCAAAAGGGTTGCCCTCGGGATGTTGCTCCTCTTAGGCTTTAAGTAGCAGCTGGCTGTGATTAAGTGGATTGGGAGGATCAGTGCTTGATTAACTTTTTGCTGCTATTGGTTTGCCCAAGTTCCTGCGAGAGAATTAATCTTTTGGTTCGGCAGAATGTTGGGCCCTAATGGATACCAGACCTCTTAAGCCCACCCAGAGTACACAGTGCCATAGTCCTCGTTTTAACACATTTGGGTTTCAGTACTCCTGTCCTTTCAAAGGTAAAAGTCCCGTTGACACTAAAGGATATTTTTCTTCTTTATTTTTTACTCTAGGTGTTCGCATACTTCTGTCACTCATCTGTCCAACTCTGAATCTTGGCTCCCTATTATCTAGCTATTGTCTTTCTCATCTGTATATGCAGGTAGACAATTTTTTACTGCTCATAAGAAATCAGATTCTACTTAAGACCGGGTGAAGTGAAGCATGTGTGCAGGTGTTGTGCTAGATGAACATGTCCTTCTACTTAAACTGGCTTCATACGCTTTCCTGAACAGAGATCTTAGTGCAAAACAGGCACGTGACCCGCAGTTGACAGGAGTCTGCCCACCCACCCCTACGAGCCCTGATCACGTCTTCAGAGAGCAAGGGGCAGGGTCCTTGGCATTGCCAGTGTTGCAGAAGACCGTGGTCTTGGTTTGCTGTGAGGCTAGGAGTGCTTGCGACCCTCTGTGAACAAGTTAGACTCACCAGCCAGTCAAGTAAGTATTAAAAGATCCCCAAGTGGTCAAGGCTAGGACAGGTTTTATTCCATTCTTTTCGTTTTTAAAAATAAACTACAGAAAGGTGCAGGGAAACTGAGATGTGCACAGATCTACAACAAAATACGTGGATCATTAAGTGATCAAGAATAACTTGTATTACTATTATTTCATGCTCTAGAGGAAACTTATAGTAATCCTAATAGATCAGTATAGGCATCAATAATTGAGCAGAATTAGCTTTCACAAGGATATTCTAATCTGAAACTTTTCATTAATTTAGATAAAAATAGTAATAATTTGAAAAAAGCAAGAAAGTAAAAATGAAACCTTGGCTGTGCTTCTGACATTCTGTACTAAATTATATCTTGATGGAAATGAATAAAACTCAGATTCAGTCCACAGATACTTCCTGATTATATCACAAGACTTTATTCCGGTTAGTTTTTCATGAAAGACTTCTGATTTCTTTTTATTATTCTCAGTGGAAATATAACATATTGGTTAACCAGAAGAAAGGAAGGAAAAAAGACAAAATTCTTCTACTCTCTATGTTTGCTGGGATAGATCAATTGTGGAGTTTAAACTGGGTATGGAAATTCACTGCTTGCAATATGGCTAAAAAGACAGGCCATGGGTGATTTAACAATTTACATAACCTGAGACACTCAGCTGCAAATTGAATGAATGGAACTCTTTGTTTCTGTAAAGTGAAATAAAAAGAGGGGGAGAACAACAACAAAAAAAAATCTTCTTACATAATTGTCTCTGCGACTGGCATGATAGGAAGTTTTATGTCTATTGGTGGAATTAAGACTGGAACATACTAGAAAATACAAAGCAGTATAGGGGCAGTTAAGCTATCGTACGTGTCGACTAATACAAAGTGACAGACCCAGCCTTGCTGCACAAGTCCGTGCTATGCTTTGCATTATTGTCCTGATTAGATTTGGCTCCCTTTCCAAGTAGACAGCCTTTGACAAATCTGACTGCAACCCTGCCAGCATCGTAGTGACCATGTTCCTGGAGCTTCTGAATGGATAAAGATGTTGAAGATCCTGACAGTTTAAAACTGATAGGGAGCTTTGCAAACTACAGTATACACAGAGTGCATATTCTACTTCAAGTGTGATTTTGTGGGTTCAGCGTTTGCTTACAGCAAAGCACTGAACAACTCCTTCACTGTAGAAACCCAGGAGTTAAACTGTTTGGCCTGTGTAAATGTCAGAAGCTCAACTACATTAACATTATGGTCCCTCTGGCCTTGACATGCACAAACCTATGAATGTGTAAATATTTTGCTGTCCTTTGCATGTGGGCATGCATACTGTTGAGTGCAAATTCTTACAACAAAAGCCAGGCAAACCCTCAGCTGTGTTACAAACCACAGTCATCCACTGGCCTCCAAAAATTTACCATCTTAGGATGCCAGAGAGACAGCTGCCTCTGCTTTACCTGCTTCCTGGATCAATAGTCTTTAATTTTTAAGGCCTGCTAATCCAGCACGTTTTCACCAGCCTGAAAGTCACATTCAAATAAACAGCTGGAAATGAAAGTTGGGAGGGAAAGGCCTTGCTCACCAGAGTTCAAACCTCTGGCAAACATCTTGCTACAGTTCTGTATGCAAGAGCAACTGGTGGCATATGGTGCGTATCTCCTCTCTAAAGCTAGTTCAAGAGGAAAAAACAAACTTCACCTTTTGGAATGTAACCAGCAGATGAAAACAAATTAACCTTTTTTTTTGTATGTTTTAACCCAATGTCTGTTTTAATGTCCTGCTTTAGAGCTTTTTATGATACATTCCTTGAGCTGCCACCTCCCTCTGAGCAGAATCATTCCAAGACAACTTCTCTTCATCAATCATAGTTGCAGCACATTGCGTGTAGGTTTCCAATGCCTGGGACCTGTTGCAGCCCCACTTGTTGTGACAGATGCCCTGGAAAACATTAGCTTTCTGTATCAGACATAGTTAGCATTTGATTTGGTGGCCTCTAATCTACACATCATTTGTAATTTTGGTTTTCAGAATGGATGTATTTATTGAATGAAATCTCCAACTGGAGTAACATGGCATAATATATGCTACCAAATAGACATTATTTATTTCAGAACAGACCTTGACCATATAACCCACATCATCACTGCAATGCACATGAATAAACATCTAGAGCCTCATGCAATTTATCCGAACTGCTTTTTGAGCCTGCATCAATACTGTCTCCATCCTCTTTAATGTACTTGTATTTTTAAATACGGATAAATATTCCTAAGTGACAGTGTCAGCTATGTAACTGATCTCTGCACAATGACATCTTTGATGATAATGCGTTTCTAAATGACATAAATGCCTTCTCTGTGATAACATTTATAGTCTGTTAGATCAGCAAGTTGTCACCGAGTGTTCTTTTTTCTACTTCAGAAGAGAGATGAATAGACAATAAATCTAGCAGTACTGGGAGAACACATTTCTCTGTAACATGACTGGGCAGGCTGGTATCTTAGGAATAGCTCTAGTTCTGTGGGATTAACATTATAAATTGCTTTCCTTCCTGCACACTGAAATGCAGAATGCTTTAGCATGCACAGACAGCTCTGTTAGGGTTCTCAGCTTTAACGACGCTACAGTGTTTAGTTCAGCTTGACTGCCATCTTACTTCTGGCATATTTACCAGCTCTGCAATCTCATGCAATCTAATTTATGTCTCAGTGTGGACACTACCTTTATGCAGTGTTTGCTGCCACATTTATTGGAATAAATCCAGTGTAAAGTTAGAAGTAAGATTTAACCACCACATGCAGAAAACATAATGGAAAGACAGCTCAGACTTCAAAATAGGATTCTTTGCGTCTTCACCTTTCTCAACAAGACAGAGTAACAGTTGTGCTAGAAGGTTTTTTAATACTACCGTGTCAGAAATTTGTGACTTTCTGAGTCAGTGAGTCTTGATCCAAGCTAAGTAGAAGGGTCAGCCATGTTACAACCTTGACTTCCCTCACAACTGGTGACAGGTCAGGAAATAAAACGTGGTCTTCTCCAGCACTCACGTAGGATGTTTTCCTGGTGCCATCAAGGCAAGCACAGGTGGGGAAGCCTTGGCTCCACCTCTGGAAGAATGTTACAGAGAGTCCTGGGGGTAGGGGAGCTCAACGCACCCCCGTGTCACAGCACCACATCCTCTCAGCTGCATGCTCCATTTGTCCCTTCTTCATTTCTGTCCAGGCAGCAGGAAGGATAAAGTTACTATCATAAGATCAAGCAGTAAATTTACAGTTGGAACAGGCTTTTATGTTTTTATGGAGTGAAACACTGAGGAAAACACCCTTTGCCCTGCTGATCTTGTGCCATTAAAGGTTCAGATAAACTTAGCAGAGATAGGACAAGAATTGTATTCTATTTATGTCTGGGCTTGGCGATTATGCTTAGAGAAAACATGTGGCAGAGCCTGAGTTGCCATTGCTATTAAATTCAAGACGGGAAATTAAGAGAACCAGTCTTTTGCTAACATTAAATACTCATCCAATGCCTAGATAATGTTTATGAAATCCAGTGCAGCTGCCTTTGAAGCATTTCTCAAAAAATATTTTGGATCCTTTAAAAAAGAAAAAGCAGCAAGAATTTGAAAAGATCTAAGCAAACAGAAAGGCTTGATCTTACAACAGAAATTTTAACCTTCGTGCTACAAATAAAAAAGAAAGAAAGAAAAGATGTTTCAGCTTGTTTACAAATGTCAGAAAAAAAAGTCTAGTTTCAGGTCCTAGAAGGGAGCCTGAGGGTTTGCACTGAGGATACCACCTGGCCAGATTACTTCCATAGGAATCAAAGATGTAATTTTTCTCTTTGATTTTTCTCATCATTTTTAGCTCAGTTTACCTTGGAAATGCAGATTTTATGATTATACTCTGAATGTGCATGCATCTGTATACATGTGAATCCCTTTACCTACAGTATTTTTAAACTTTCTGTATGTTTTTGACTAGGTATAGCAGTCTCAAAGACACTACGTTGCTAGAGTTTTGTGAAAAGGAACAGATAATAGAGCTGCTCGAATGCCACCATTAAGGTAAGGATTACAGTGAGAGCTTGACCTTATTATTAGATTTCAGAGAAGTCATACAAGAAACCAGACTTCATAAATTGTAAGTGTACTAGTGATTTAATGAAAAACTGATGCTTTAGTCATTGCCATTAATGACATTTTCAAAATGCCTACATGACCTAGGAACATAAATGGTATTAGTTGGCATGACTCTCCAAGTAATTTACTGTGTGATTCTTTAACAATATCACGTTTTGCTAGCTTTTGCTTACTCATTTCCTAAGCACCCCCTTCCAGAAATATTACGGATGTAAGCAGAATTTCATGCTCATCTACCTGCAGGAGACATCACTAGTCTTTGAGGTTGCAAAGATTAAAAAAAGAAATGAATAACTGTGTGCAGCATGAGAACATAGATATGCTTGTGAAGTTTGGTCTTCTTTATCTTCTAAATCTTCCATTCTCAAAAAGGTGAGATAGCAACAATGGTTTCTGACCTACAGTCTGTTCCCCAAAATAATCAGGTATTTTGAGTTCCTCTTTTAGGGTACATTTTTTCTCATAAAAATAATAAATGTCAATATCTGAGCCACATTTAGGTATTTGATTTGATCTTTGGCCTGCCAACTAAAATAATAATTTGTGTCTTTATATGAAGGCACTTCCCCATTTTAAAATAAATATTTAAATACTACTTTGTAGGAAAAATACTCATGTGGTTAGAAGAGATATGCTGGAAAAATTAAGGCTGGTCCTCAAAAGGTATGTGTTGTTGTTACACTTTCTTGTTCTTAATTCGATTAATCCATCGTCAGACTAAAAATTTCAGGTTGAAGGAAAAAACAATGTGTATTAGCAGACTTCTTAGTTTTAATGCATGAAATTAATGCAAAAAAGGGTGTGAAATAACTCTAATCTAGATAATTTATCTGTTTTGTTGTTGATCATGTCATCTTAAGCCTGTATGTATCCCAGACATAGAATTTAGAATTGCATTACACCTACTCACGCAGTAGAAGTGGCAGCGAAGCCCCTTGGTGCCAGGCCTGCATTGGGGGCCAAGTCAGTCCATCTCTCCGTTTCCCCCCCCACACACACAAAGCCATCGGAAAGGCTTTTGTCAACCTTGCCTCAAGGCTATGGAGAAACAAAGAAAAATTTTGGTTTTCGGGCAGCAGCATTTTGCTCTAGATGCTTGACTCTCCCCATTTGAGGCTCACCTATGCCTGGGTCTGTCTTTCCTAATTAGCTGCTCCTGCTTCAAGAAAACCAAATACTGATTGCTTCCTTCATTACCTGTTATCTTCACAGAAGAGAAAGATCTTGCTTTGAATAGGATATGGTGCTTTCAAGCAGCAAAGTATCAGCTTTCAGAGCTTGAATCCCCAGTGCTGCAGTGCTGTTAAACGGTAACCCATATCTTCCCTTGCTATGAAAAAACAATATTTTCCCTCAGGCACTGTGGCAAGCGTGAGGTAGCAAATCACACGTTACTGGATTTCCAAACTTATATCCCTTTGGTCTACCTTATAATACCATTCTCCCTCTCCCAATGAATTGCATATCCGTTATTTTACCACCTAGTTTATTTGATCATCAGGGAAGATAAATGGCTTCTGCTGAAATATTAAACAAAGGGAAAATTAAAGTACCGGGAAGAGTAAACAATACAGTAAAGCACAATTTCCTTTCTGCTACATGAACCAAATGTCTCTCTCTTTTTTGCTGAGTATCAGTACACATGCTTAATTCTCTCCTTAGATCCACATGTGACATTCTTACCAAAGTTGTGGGATTTACATGTGTTTGGGTGAATATTGAAATGAATGTGAGTGAAAGGGGGTTTTCTGAATAGATTCCAATTAAAAAATAAAATTTGTGAAGATATTTAGAATGTGGAGCATTTTAATTTTCCTGCTTTTCTTCATGTTCCTTGCTTTATAGCATTATTTTAGCAAAAGATAACATGAAAAATATTATTTTTATTTGGAATTTGGTCAGTTCCTAATAAGAACAGGCATAGATATGTCTGGACCAGAGCCCAGCCTGCAGACATCAGCTGGAAGCGGCTCATCCCTCCCCACAGTACTGCTTCCCCAGACAGGGGCAGGGGCTGCCAGTGCTTCCACGTACAGGGTTGTATCTCATGAGGAGCCTTCCCTGGGCTAAAAGGACTTAGATTTAGCAGGTCACTGGAAGGCAAGAAGAACAACTTATTTTTTTCTGAGAGCTGATCTCTGTGACCCTAATTATATGTCTCGCAATGAGACTCCAGACTCCAGAATAAATATGTTTAATAGCAAATCCTGCTCACATGATGGGAAAATATGAACCAGTGTCCAAGACTGATAACTGATATGAATGTGAACCAATGTCCAGGACTGATAACTGATGTCTCTCCCACAGGTTCATCCTGACTGTTGCCCTGGAAGGCATTGCTTTTCTTTCAGTTGTCTGCTGCTGAAATTCAAAAAATGTTTCTCATAATATTGCAAAGACTCAGTACTAGAACTTTGGAATAATTTAGCTTGAGAATTGATTGATGGGAAGGAAGGATTCATTCCACAGGAAAGAGCTGAGGAACACATCCTTTTTATCATTCTTTCACTCTTGCAGCCCAGAGTCTGAATTTAAGTAATTAATCATCGAAGAACTGATGGAAGTATGACAAATGATAGGTGCTCAGGATCCAGACCACAGCTTTTGATTCTTGCCTAATTGTGTCAATTTTACTCTGATTCTTTTTTTTTTTTTTTTTTTCCCCAGCAAAGTTAGCTAACGTAACACAAAAATTAGACTCACCATAATCAGGGTACTTATTATAGCAGTGCAACTAGGCACCAATTTATTATTACTGGATTATTTCTGGAATCTGAAATGGATTTTCAGGCAGACTAAAGAGACACGGAAGCTATGTGGGGGTGCACAATAGTAACAAGAGTGCAACAGGCTAAGAGAGGGATGCTGGCCAGCTCTGCCCAATAGGAGTAGGAGATTTTGCAGAAAGACAAGGTGGAAGGAGTTTTTATGCTCCTGGTAGTTATAAAGGCAGTGGCAAAGGTGAAGCTGAAATCTTCTTTTTAGAAGGCAGAAATCTATGCTGCAACTTCTCTGTTGCTGCCCTACGAGTGACCTTAACCCAACCCAAGAGAGCCCATTTCTCCAGGGTGAATGGTAATTCAGATTCCTTGCTAACTCAGCCCTGACCTTCCCCGTGACAGAGATGGATGCCAAGCTCTGCTAATGGTGTGTGGCGGTTTTGTGCTGTGGATATGCACCTCGAGCACTAACCTGGGACTAGCAAACTGGCTTCTCACTCGGACTGTGCTTCATCCATGGTACCTGAGATACCTGCCACTTAGTATGTCCAATGCCTGCATCACATTTTCTCCCAGTCATCCTCTCCATGCTTTTTCATAAAGACTAAATATCACTGAGCCTGAACACATGCATGTGTGTGTGTGTGTGTGTGTGTGTGTGTGTGTGTGCACATAACCATACACAGTTATACCCACCAGAATTATTTGGATAGGAAGCTGCACCACTTTTGCAGATCTTTGACTTTCTTTGTTCACCTGAGTCTACTGTTAGTCTGCATGGGAAAGCTGATACAAGAGAGAAAAGGCAAACCAAATCAGTATAGATATATACCTTTACTTGAGAAAAAATAGCAGGGGAGAAGAACTAACACTGATGCAAGTGCAGATTTGTCATAAGGTACTCACAGACATAAGGACTGGCTGGTTTTCACCACCTCTAATTTTTTTAGTACTCAAAGGAGAATAACAGTTTGTAGGTAGGACCTTAAATTGGAAACACCAGCTACAGTAGCCAATGGGATAATCCTTTGCTTTCCTTTTCCTCTTCTTTCCCTCTCCCTCCATCCTTAGCTCCTCTCCTTCTAGGCAAGAAATGATAATCACCTAAAGGCCAGGCTGATTTCTGTAGACATCCTGTAGTTAGGTAGGTTAACGAGGTCAAAGCACACCTCCCTGGTGGGTTAAATGATTTTTAGAATGGCCTGTGAGCCCTAGTAAAGTGCTACTGCTGTAGACATGGGACACTCTACACTTTCTAGGGAAACTGTTGCCTTTCTGCTTGGGACAGCACAAATAGGGAGATGCTGTCCACCCTGCAGCTGGCCTCTTTTTTTTTTGGAAAGATTAAGGAACAACTTTTTCTAGTTCCCAGGTTGCAGCACACAACAGAGATGTGCTACAATGTACACTACACATATATTTTGGAGCAGCATAGGAGAATAAAATGACTTTATTACAAAAATCTTTAAAGAAAACATTCCCTTGGACAATTGGGAGGAATGCTGGGGACCCTCTTTTCTGGACTGCAGTGGCTGACTTTAATCCCTTCAGGACGCAGTTCTAATTTAACAAGGCATGAATTTGAATATATTAAGAGCTAAACAAAACACTGAGAGAATCGGAGAGGTGAAAAGTCACTGCCCCTCCTTGTCCCGCTGTCTTCTTTTTGTTGGCTGCTGGGCTGGGAGACACAAAATAAAACTGAGCAACATAACCTGTCTGAGTTTTATTCAAATCAGCCAATTAAAACATCAAGTTGAAATGTCAACGAACATGTTATGGCCACTCAGGAATTAAAGCAGGAAAGCATCTGTCTGTCTTCACCACAAAGAACTGAAGATTTTTAATTCCACTTCTGCAAAAACTATGACATTAGATTACAGCCATGAAAAACACCATCTGCAATGTGCCCTGACTGGCTGGCTGTCATCAGCTGTTGCTTTTTCACCAAATTAGATTGAGTTAAACACCTTTTTTTTAAAAAAAAAAAAAATCTCAGGAACAGTTTATCATGCAGCATTCTTTTCTCAAAGGTGTGCTCTGCATGCCTTGTGAGGTTGGCACATTGCTCTGGGCCAGAACTTTAACTTGTTCAGCTCATTTAACCTTTGCTTACTATCTGAACGCTGGTTCACTTTATCATGAAGACCAGACAGTCAGACTGAAATTTTGTCCAAATATAATTTTGAGGACTAAAGGCTAATTTATAAGGATCTCTTCTATATCACATCAGCATTGGATTTTACACAGTCATCATTCCATCACACCCATGCCTTCCAAAGTTAGATGTTTCTGGCATGAACTTGAGGTTGATAGTCCCATATGCTACAAGAGATCATTAGCTATCCAGGCTGTTCTGGCAATCTCTTGTTAGCTAGGCGGAAGAAATTGTTCCCAAAAAAGTGTTGTCAAAGTTGATCTGTTTCTATGAAATGTGTGGTTTCAACAAGTCGTCTTTCTTTTTAATGGAAATATGTTGTGTTGAAGAATTCCCGTTTGTGAGATAATCAAATACCAAGCTGAGAACTAGAGAAGTACTTAAGGTAGATAGACTGTTTCTTTTTTTTATTTAAAGTGCACTAGATTCTTAAGTGTTATTTTCTAGACAAATGTAATCCACACTTGATCTATCCACTCAAAGCAGTTCAAACAGTTCCAGTAGGAGAGTATCATATAGATACGTACTTGCAAATGGAAACCAAGACTCCAGAGTCCAGACACTGGAAAAAAGAAAAACAAACAGATATGTCTCCATAATCTACATATTCAAAGTGAAAGCCTATGCATCCCATTGCAGTAATTGGCAGGGTAGCATCTTATACAAATTATATGCAGTGTAGCTAAAGTCTCTGTAAAGTAATATTCTTGTCTCTAGGCCAGCTCAAGATCACAAATAATATTTTGGAACTGTTCCTAGTATACTGCATTTGATATGTAGGTAAAGCTTGCCTGTGAGAAGGGCTGTTTTCATTTTTGTCTTGACTTCAGTTCTTGTTACTCTACAGACATAAATGCTCAGCTGGTAGCAGTGATGCCTCTGGTCTTACTAACAAGCTTTGGGCTTGTGTCCAACAATGACATGAATGCACAGGTTAAGGGGTTTGGGTGTGCACGGTCCTGGCTAACGCAGTTGTCGTTGGGTGAGGCAGTAAGATAAGGCGTATGTACAGATGTTGGGAAAGCTGCCACCTAGAGGGAAAGATACCATGACAGAAGGATGTGGGGACGTAGGAGTGATATCCTCAAGATCATGGGAACTCATTGGATGTGATTTTGGTCGAGGGAAAGGGGGCTCCTGTAGTATTTCTTTTCTTTCTTTCTTTCTTTTCCTTCCCTTCTTCATTTTTTAGCTGAAAGCTAAGCCATTCTTGGGACTAGATATTTAGACTAAAGAGATGTCAGTGCTCAGCTGGACCCTATCCTGCAATACCTATGTTTTTAAGGTAGTGTAGAGTGAACTTACAATACATTTTGAGCACAAAGTGACAATGGTTACAATATGTTCCCACTCTGTCCTACTTTTACTTTGCTATAAATACTGCACTAAGTGATGGAGCAAGAGGCCTCTTCCCAGCAGTTGAAATGCGTGCTGCAAAATGCACTGTTGCTGCCTAAGACTGTGATATATATGCCTGAGTATCTTACTGCCATCAAATCAATCACTAATTACAGACATGACAGCAGTAGATGTAAAATCATTAAATGAGCACTTAAAGTCCAAATGTCCTTATTCTCCCTCTCCACCATATGTTATGCTTATAAGCAATGTCACAACGCAAATAAGCAATGAGTAGAGTACAATTTATTAATTCGCAGGCACAGGCTATTCACATATCAGAGGGATAGAAAGAAAGATCAATCAATAGTTAGCAAATAAAGCAGAGTCTACGTACCAGCAAGCAATCTGGCCTCTCAGCCTTGAGGAGTTTCCTGGTCTGGCGTCCCCAAACCAGGGAGGAGGTGACTTGCCTCTGTCTCTCCTAAAGTGAGTCCCCTTCCCTTACCTATAGATATACCTGGCAGTGATGACCACAAGTCATACGACAAAGCTTTGTTTAGCCAGTGGAACTAAGATGTGCTTCAGATGAAACAAAGATGTGGCTCCAGGTTGTCAGTTCTTGGCAGATTGTCCTGTTCACAAGACAATGCCTCTGTCCAAGTCTTATTAATAAAGCAAGTTGTATCAGCCCTCAGGTATCCGCTTACATTAATAACAGTGACTGGAGGGCAGCCTGTGGAAGCAGGTGTACGTAATCAATATAGCAGTGGGGTTCAGTGTAGCCTCCCCTACACCATACTGTGACCGTCTTTTGATTCCTTATTCATGCAAAAAAAAAAAAAAAAAAAAAAAAAAAAAAAAAAAAAAAGGCAACAGAAGTGGCCTGCAAATACAGCCTTAGTAGAAGAAGACAACTAGAAACATTTTGAAAGGTACAAAGAAGGCGTTCCTGGAAGACTTACATAGTTATCATGGAGGTAGAAGCAATGTCTAGACCAAACACCAATGTTTCATGCAGCTTACAAATTAGACAAGTAAAACCAGGTATTTTCTGATTTTTCAAAGAGATTGAGTTACAAGCAAGAGCGGATGCAATCCTGGGCGTTCCCTGCAAGTCAGAATTTCCTGTGCAAACACTATTGACCATATTTTTGGAGAAGTGCATAAAAACAGTTGATGTCTGCAGTAATTACGGTGTGTCAGAAAAATTAACATTTGCAATTTCCTGTATCCTGAGTAAGAAAGCAGCACTAATCATACAGACCGAAGTACAGTTAAAATAAACACAGACTATCCAAGAGGAACTGTTTCTTCTCCGAACTTTGAATTTTATTAAATTAATAGCTAATTGAATTTTAAGTCTCAGCTAAAATATGTCCAAACAGATATATGCACAATGATATTGTTGCTTTTAGGCCTGTAAGTTTGACTTCTCCATGACTGCAGTGATAATGGGTCACACGTCTAAAGGCATTCTACATAGCAGCACTCTTCTCTCTTTGAAATTTTAGACACAGCATTGTTGAGGTCACATCTAAAGGCTATCTAGGTGGAAACTTAGGCTTTGGGGAGGGGCCTTCATTTTCTTTTGCGAAAGAGACAATACACTGGACTAAATTCAGAATTGAGAAGAAAGAAGTGTAGATCATGACATTTCAAACAGATCCAGAAATGTTACACTGAAATCCCTTTATCTGCGAAGTTGTGAGCAAATGCAAGAGAGTATAAATTACATTCAAATAAATCCATGTATTTTAGCTAGAATTATTATATACATTTTAAACAACAACAAAGGAGGTGCACTGCACATACCTGTATTACTAAGGCAGCTCCATATAAGAGGTTTATTTCCTCTATCATTTACCTTGTGCATCTTAGTTAAAATGAAATCAACTCATTTTACTCCAGCAACTTTAACTTCAGTCCCTGAGTTGAGAGGGAAAGGCAGATCTGACCATTCTGTAATGTTGCTGGTTGGTAAAGAATGAGGAGTCTCCTACACCCCTTCTGAGCTCCACACTGACAGGCTTAGTAGGATCTCAGATGGCAGCTTTGGCCTTATTCTGAAATGTTCACTCTCCAGCAGGGAGCTCTGACTAGAGTGTAAAGGAATGGCTTAAAACTAGGGTGGCCTTTTATAGGAAACTTTGGAAATAAATAGCAAAAAGCCATACATAGCAATGAGACACAACAGCAGCCACCGCAGGCTGCAGAATCAGACTTGCCTAGAGGTGGAGCAACAGGCAGAATTCAGACCCCTCTGCTCCAAACTGATGGTTGTGAACTACTGGAGAATTTCTTCTACCTGTTATGACCTAAAGGATCCTGACAACTGGGGACAAACTTTTATTTTTTCCAGCAGAGGGCACTGCCTTAACACACAATGTTGCTCCATCTGCTTTGGGGCTGGGGGAGCAAGCCCGTGGGTCAGCCCATATTCTAGACACCGACTCGGCCCGGGAAAGCACCAAGACACGAAAGTACTTTGGTGAAAGAAGGGGTGACTGATACTGGTGAGCAACAAGCCCAGAGCTGGAATGATCTGATAAACTGTTCTTTCAGAGAGGCCCAAATTAACTTCATTAATTGTAGTTGGAGGTTTCTAAAAGGTTTGAGATATCCAATATTTGATTGTACCTAAATCTCCTGGGCCAGATCCTTGCTCTGCTGATTTCAAAACTGCACTAATTTTTACCAGTTAAACTTCTGGCCTCAAACCTCTAAATTCTGGTGGAGATGGGTTTGCCACCAAACATACTTTGTTCCAAAAATTATTCAGCACAGCTTTAGATTACCCAGAGTCATTTAGTTTTGTTTCTTAAAAAAAAAAAAAAAAAAAAAAAAAAAAAACAACCCTCTGTAGAAATATTCCAGAGAACAGATTACTTATTGTTCAAAAACATCATCATCTTTAATAGCATTACCAGAGTGGCCCAGGAAATCTATCACTTGATAGAAAGATGGGCTGATTTTTCTCCCCATGCTGGCAGTTTTGAGGTGTGCTGAACAGGGAGTGGAACACGTCTGGTGCGTGGGCATAAATTCGCATAAAGTTAAGGATAAAGCTGTGTTGTGAATAAGGAGGTAGACAATTCCGTGCTGCTCCTAGCCCCGCTAATGCAATGCCTTTTAGCAAGTCTCTTCCTACTTTAGGTGTTTCTGTCAGGGCCCTGGCTTTGTTGTGGCAATTTCCATCCTCACTTGATTTGGTTGAAAAGTTTCATCCAGAAAAGTTCCCCACTAGAAAATGCCCTTTCAAATTAACCAGAATGGTTCACAGGCACATAATGATTCTGTCAAATTATTCATGGCAAATCCTTTTTATATCATTTTTCTTCTCTTTTAAAGTGTAACTGGAAGTGATACAGGCTAAATGTTGTCAAAATAAAAAAAAACAGTTGTTCTTTTCATAGTGAAACATTTTATTAAAGTCAAAATAAATATTTCTGGAATATTTGAGTTCACAATAATGATGAGGTTTTCATTTTCATCTGAATCCAAGATTACAAAAAAGCCAAAATTTTGGAATCCCTGAACCTCTTCTGGATAGAGTTTCTGCATTTACACCAATGTCCTGTTTTAAATTTATTCACACACTAGATCTCATCACCAGTAATCTGTTTTTACAATAGGATCCCAAGTTCTGCTAGGGTGCTGCTGTAGCACAAGCAATAAATAAAATGATGATAATAAAGAAACTTTATTTTTAGGGAATTGAGACCACAACTTCCTGAAAACTACTAGACCAGATAATGTCTTTTTCCCCTCTCTCTTTTATGGCAGTCACTTGTTCGAAAAAAGTTACACAACTTTCTTTAAAAATTGACTTTTAAAATCCATCATTTAATGCAATTTTGGAAAGTTAGCTCCTGTACCATTTCCTTTCCTTCCTTCCGTTACCTCTCTTTTTCTTTCTTAAATCCATCCCTGCATTTTAAATTAGTTACAAGAAATAAAGAGAAGAGGGGGTTTACAGAGTTGAAATCGTTTCAGTGTGACAGGGTGCTGGGGTTTTTTGTGTGCGTATGGGTCTAAATGAGGCTTTAGAAAATGATATGGCATCCCCTAAATGGATCTGCTATGGTCAGAGCCCATTAGGCAGTGGAGGAAGATTCCACAGGGACAGCTGAGACTAGACGTCTAAATCCCAAAGGACGGAGATCACTATTTACTTTTCTGCATGGAGAATTAATATATGTCTCCATCTTCCACCAGTGGCCCTGAACCAGTGAACATAAAGGAAACAGAATGAGTGGGGGAAAAAATTGCATGTGTGCTTTTCGCTTTATCCTTTGGTGTAGATTCATTTTCTCATTGAGTATTTGCACATTATTCTTTGCTTTCTCCCTGTAGGATTACTTTTTTCCTGACTTTGAGGCAATTCATCTGTCCTAGGAAGGTACCTAAAGATAATGAAGAGGCACATAATTTAGTAATCATGGCCATCTTTTACTTGGAAGATTAATTTTGGCCTTAAAGTGTCAAGGTTGGTTAAACCATGTCAGCAGCAACAAAAAGAAATAGCCAGAATCACAGACAGGAAACTAGGCTGGTGCAAACTGCACAAAATAAATGAGTCATGGAGTAATTTCACTATCTGCAAAATGATAGACTAATGATTATTAAAACAGAAATACTCCTTGGTTCGTCTAGTCTAAGTTTAGATCTATGAGTTTCTCCATTCATTTTCTTTCCTCTGTCTACTTTTTCCACAGAAAATTATGTCTGTTCTGCAGCATTCATCAGCTGTTTACTTCTCATCTGCACTATAAATGTTTAGCTAAGATTTGGAAACTTGGTCACTCTCTCCAGCACAATGTGATAGCTTGAATGTATTTTATGTATATCGCTTCCTAAATAGTAATCTGGCTAGGAATAGGAGGAGTGTAAATTAGTTTTTTACTGTGATCACGAAGTTAAAAAAAAAAATAGGACTCTAATAATGAACTACAGGCTTGAGCAATTTTACTCTTGTCTTCTCAGTTTCACCGTAGCGGCAGATTGCAATTTCTGTACAGTTTCTGTAGTAGCATAGTGAGTGCTGGAGTAGATAAGTGTAATGATCCAGCCATTGGTTAATTCGAGAAGAGGAGCTGAAAAAGTCCTGAGCATGCATTAAGCTTCCAGAAAATCTAATTGTTAAAAATAGTCCTTAATCTTTGCAATCATCACTTTCTGTCCTAAATTTGACTATAATATCGCAATGTCTAGCTTTCTGGATATAGTTGTATTCACCTCATGCATCAAACTGGAAGATTATCTGGAAGCCAACTGCTATGACAGTATGAAAACAGCTTCTTACCCAGCATATCAATTATGCACAATAGATAATATGTTTATATTTTAGGAACAGGCTAAAAAATAAGGAGAACTATCAAGAGTGATATGCTTTACTTCTGAAAGAGCATATTTAAGCTGGGTGTGTGTGTGGAAGTAGACAAAGAAGTATGGAAATGCTGAATTTATGGAGTAGAAAACTAATCTGAAGTCTAACATTTTTTCCCTCCCAATGATCTCTTCTCCCAAATCAGTTTGGATTCCTTGCGTTTGCTTTCATGGTGCGTGTGAAATATAAGGAATAGAAGCTCTGCATATCAATTAAAGAATGATAAAGTGATTATACAGCCACTCAGATTATTCATAGTTGTCTATCATAGACCCGTATCATGTACCAAGTAAAGAAGAATAGAAACAATAAACCTAACACTCCCTGAAACATTTCACAGCTGGATTAAACTTGTCTTCTGTGAGATTTTGCTTTTCTATCAGTAAATGGAGACAAGTCTCCAGTCTAATCCCATTTTATTATCATCAGCTACTTCATACTTGTATTCTTCATCAACATTTGTGCGTGTGTGTGGTATAAACCTGTAAATGGTAACAGATCATATTCCTGCATGACACACACAGTCTCACTGCACATGCTGAGCCAACTTGCAACTGGAAATATCCTGAATATTAGTGCTTTCGTGTGGCTAATATTCTGAGCCTGCAGTATTTAACAGGGTGATCTTTTTTTCCAGGAGTTTGCCTAACCTTAGACAAACAGTGCCGTTATCCAAGCAAGGACGGTTGGAGGTGTTAGTGGCTTACTTTATTGGCAAGTTGAGTGCCCACTGGCATCTCCCTTGCTCTAGCTCAGGATACTCCTGGGACCTCACAACTGCATCCACTCCCTGCAAACGGGAGGTCCTACAGAGCTTGCTCGAACTCACAAGGAACAGTGGCTGGTGCCTCCTGTTAACGATCAGCTCTGTATTTTTTGAGCTTACATCTCATTTTGAGTTTGGGTTTCTTGCATCGGGCTATGGGCGCTTGTGAATTTTGCAAGGAAGCAGCCTAGCGTTTTCGTTGCCACCTGGCTGAACAAGGCACACTCGAGCCTTCCCTTCCCGCTCATAGCAGCGCCTTGCACACCTCTCCCTCAGCTGGGGAGCACCCTGTATTTATTATGTCCGACACTAGTGAAGCCTAACTCTAGAAGGATGAAAAGCTTTGGATGAGAAAATAGGGTTTTACTGGAGATTTCAAAATAGGGTTTTTCTGCAGATTTCAGAAAAAATTTCCAATGATTTCGTTCTTTCAAAAATCAAACTAGAAAGTTTAAAATAGAAGGCAATGGTTTTACACAAGTTATCAAGATAAAAACACATGGTTTTCTTCTATTTTCATTTCAGTTTTTTATTTCATTTCAAGTTTGGAGCACTCTGCTAGTGGAAAAGCATAGGATTATTCAGTTTTCTGCTCCTTGTTCTTTGTTTTTAGGAATTCTTTCCTTTTACAGCTTTTCGAAACAAAGTTCTTTAATTGGTAGAAAGTGAAAAAGTGAGGAAACACATAAAAATAACCTCTTTTAACAACTTTTCACTTTTTTATAAACTGAAAAACTCCTTCAATTTTATGCTACCTGAAAAAACAATAAAAGGGAATAGAAACATTTTTATTACATATTTCTTAGTTACATTTACTGTTTTTTCCCAGCTTAATAAAAAAAAAAAATGGAGAGAGGGAGAGTCAGTAATGAAGGGAAGAAGATATATCAGAAAGAATTCATGCACATAAGATAAAGCAGGGACTGCTTTATTTTAATATTTTTAAACACAGGAATATAGTAACCTCTTGAGCTAAAAATATTTTTTTTCAGTCTGACATTTTAAAATGAAATGCAGGTTTTCATCTCAAGGTATTATTTCATATCCACACACAATCTGTTACATTTCAAAATGAAAAATACCACAGGAAAAATGATATTTTCAATTGAAGAATTGTATTTTTGCACCCTGCTTCCTCCTTGCAATAAATAAATAAACGGGGTTTCCAGAATACTCTAAAACTAAGGGGAGAGGGAGAGACGTAAAGACTGTTAGTCGTATTAAGCATCAGGCTTTGTTGAAAAATATGAACATTAACATTGGTTATTTCTGCCATGTTAATTAATCTGCTAAGAATGTATCTATTCAGAAACATGTGGGCATGATTTGCCATCTGAAAAAAAAAAATGGGTTGCTATTATTTAGATTTTTAAACAGTTCCCCAGGTCATGGAGTTTCTGATGAAGTAATAGCTCAGCTCATATCAGTTAACTTTTCCTGTATAAGATCTTTTGGAGATATTGATTACAGTGACAGAGCAGTAAAAGAACAGTATTTCCACCACTAACAAATGGCACATGTAATTGAAACCCCCCCTCTCACTCCCAGATGCTCCTCTGCGGTCGGAGTGGCCGCTGGTTTCCATACGGCTCGTGCAAGCTGGTGTGGCTAATGCAAATACTGTGTGCATCAGTGCCCGACAGCACATCTGCTTACGGCAAAGCCTTCAAGAAATACTCCTCCGGGTTCTGTGCTTTTGTCTATATCGTGACCCAGATGCACGTTTGCAGCTCATACAAATGGGCATACCTGAACTGATTTTAGATGAAGCAGTGCGGGTCAAGTTGCATCATGACCTGTGCAAACCTGCAGTGCCATGACAGGAACGCAGTGGCTGAAGTCCCTGGTCCAGGTGTGCACTGCTATTAGTGGCCTGCTTTGCTAACCAAAACCCCGTGCTTGTGCCTTCAGGATGCGGCAGAGAGATAGCCTGAATGGCAGAGTAGCAACATTTAAAAGGCTGCGACAGTTCATGGCCCCACCATGAAAACCTTCACTGGAAGGTCAGCAGATGTGGTCTGTATTTACAGGAGACATGTGGAAGCTGCTTCTGGGTGGGAAACTGTGCAGCTGTCCATAGGGCAAAGCTAAATACACAAAACCTCGGTTTGCGGTGAAAGGCAAGCCACCTAAGAAGAGATGTCGTGTTTGCTACAGAAGAATGAAGCCGAAATGTTGGATGAAATGATGGTACAGCTATGGCCAAGTTCAGCTCCAAATTGCAGCTCACAATGTGGTCACATCCTGATTTATACTGATCTGAGAGCTTGATCAGGCTTACAATCTGTGAAGACCTTTTAGACTCTTGGCCACAGAAACTGCTCTATAAGCTCAGTCCAGATATCTTCATTTTTATTTTCTGAAAGAGCACACAAATCCATTTTGCTTTCTGTAAATCACTTTCAGTAAACGTATGAGGCTGCAAAGTAATTTGGGGTTTTCAAGACTTCTTTTCCATGAGTTATCCACAATCAGAGGCAGTTGGCTAGAAGCAGAGGAGATGGAGTGTCAGTGCACAGGCAAGAAAATTGTGCCTTCTGTTTCTCTTTTCAGTGTATAAACCACATGCAGCATAGCTGGGTTGGAAATGAAATAAGCTTGTAGTACTCCAGCTGCACAGACTGTACTTTTTAGCATTCTGTTACGTAAAGAGCATGCAAATGTATTAGCAAGAAAAAAGCTGAGTTTGCCCATTAAGGCATGTGATTAATGCAGTGATGAAAGCTTGTTTAAAGGACTGTACATTGCAGCTCACTTGAGAGAAAGAAGAACAGGAATACAAAAAGTGAGTTGACTGTTCTGGATATTAATGAATTCAGTGTGGCTGTAGAGGGCACTAAAGTTCCTTATGATTTCTCTGAAAGAAGAGAAAGCTACAGGCTGCTTTTTACACTTTACTATTAAAAAAAATTAACTCTCTTTAGGAGTGAGTGGGACCACATCAGACTCAAATATTGCAGCTTCTCCCCTTTTAACCACTAATAACAGGTTGAGCTAATTTCTGTTTTGATTTGGGATTTCTTTCTTCCATTTCTAAGAAACGGTGAGCTGTGTGGAGCCCTCTCACAGCATCGACTTCAGCAAGGGAGAATATGATCAACCCCCCAAAAATCTCATTCCTTCAAGTGAGAAATCTGCCCATGTTGTTGAGAAATAGCAATGTTATAAGTCAGGTTAGTGTGGCAGAAACAGAAAGGGATCCATGGAGAGATCAGGTCACGTTAGCATCAATCTTAAAAAATTTCAGCATGTCTCAAAACTGTAGGGTGTTTCACTTGTTAAGTTTTTGCATGTCTCTGAAATGTCTGTATTTGGCTAGAATAAAGTAAGTCTTTTCTTGTGGTATTCAGGAATTGGAAATTTCACAAGAAATCCTGTTCTGATAAGATTCCCAGCCTGATATATATCTTAAGAGAGAAATTGCAGATTAAATTTTGAGTTTCAGTACTTCATATGAGACAAGTCCAATTCTGCAAGAAATAAAGACATAAAAAATTCTGTTGCAATTTGAGAAGGATTTTCAGACTGTAGGCTACTGAGTCGGGTCCAGTATTAAGGGAAAATCTGTGCCTTGAATCAGTACAGTGTATCTTTTCTGCTGATTTCTGTGGATACTCAGTGTTCATTTCATTCAGCTCTACAGCTGATAGCAGAGCCTGAGCAAAGACTCCTCTGTAGAAATCTGCAGAGTCATCTATTTTTTTCTGCGGTGTTCTGCAAGCTTTGCATCAGACTTGTATCAGAAAATTTAGCATGACTAAGAAGTCTGTCTACTGCCTAATTACATTACTATAGTTACAGTGGCATGGCTTTCTCTGTAGTTTCTATTCTGGGATAAGTGAGTCTAATAATAACGTTGTAATTATACTGCTATGATTTCACTGGTGACTTGTGCCGTGTATTCGAGTCTTAAGTGTATACCCGAAGAAATACCATGCAGTAGAAAGGAAGCGTGACAGAGGTTTATGCACACGCTCACAAAAAAACATGCAAGATCTTCAGTAACACGCAGCTTTGTCAGTGAAGACCGTTTGATTTCCCTCAGCTGGCGGTGGGGCCGCGCGCGCCCAGCACAGCGCCCTGCTCATGTTCGCTGCCACTGCAAGAACTGTACCTTCCGTTTCAGAAATGAATTCCAAATTCCTCCAAAAGTAGACGCTTAAGACACTAAGATTTTTAGGTGAAATGTTTTAACTGGAAGTACTGCAAGTTACTGATCATCCTAAATTATTTGCGTCAGCTCTTTCTGAGTGCTTTGTGAACTATTTCCTTGTAACAAGGAACTGGCTACTCTTGTCTCTCCTCATTTTGAAATGGAGATAAACAAAAATGATGAGTTTTAGCTACAGCTAGGGGACAAGTTCAAGTTAGATTTATGGTCCAGACTTGATGGTAATATATTTTGCTTGACACCATAAAAGGTTTTTTCAGGTTTTGGTCTGAAGTAACTGCAAGAGCTTGTACCTGTTGGACTGGATTAATCTCGTGATTATTGTTACACTGCGAGTGAGACTGAGACTGAGAACGTTCCGTGACTGCAATATAAGCTTGGCTCTGTTTTGTCCTGAAACCTGATGATATTTGATTTTCAAGTTCCATTTTTAGTTCATTTGTAAATAGAGCTGACTGAGTTGGTGTGAAAAAATATTTGACAGGCGGGCTCTTCCCTATCGTGAAACATCCGTGAGCAGATTGTTGGGAGTTAGCTGGTTCCATGAGCATCTATCAGCCACATAAGCACACATTCGCCAGTTCTCCCCTACAAAATTCGCAGTCCATAGATAAGGCATGAGTACTGATAACATATATTACTTTAAAAAAAAAAACTACATCAGACAAGAACTGGTTTTTAATATTTAGTAATCAAGCGGGGCTAGCCCCTCTTGGCCAGACGGTTCTCACTGTATTGTTTCTTTTCCTTCTCTGGCTGAACGCCCACACTCTTCTGGCATGAATAACTGCACATTCAAACAGAGCATTTGGTTTCCACAAACACATGCGCATGTGACCTTCAGATTCTCTTCCACAAACATTTGTGTCATCATAGGTTAATGGGTGCATGAATGGGATGGCATGAAAATAGAGGTTACGCTGGAATTTCTATTAGAGCAGCAATCTTCTGCACTTACACTTGAAAGGCAACAAAATTATATGGGACACTTCTTGTCTCAGATGCAGTGAATTCATGGATATTTCAGAGTTAATGGCAATCAGCCAGTTGGAAAAGGTAATTTAATATTCATTTCTAGTTTCAATAGGGTGCTGGTAACAAGACCAGGATGGTTTTATTTGGATTTACACTAAAAGAGAAACCTTTCTTAAAAGCAATTGGAAAGGGAAAACAAAATCTATTTCAAACATAAAAAACTAATAAAAAATTGAAATCTTGAATCCAAGTTCTCCCTAGGAACCACAGATACTCTTAGCTAACAAAAAATGATGTAGCTTAACTTATAAAAATAGTAAAACAGTAAAAAGGCACCACATGTTCCTCCTGGATTGCAAGCCAAACAATTGTTATTACATTTAAATCATGTTCTGACATAATGCTATAGAAACCCTGGAAGAAATGGAGCCCACATTGCCGAATTACGCTCTGCTAAGAAAGCACTGTGTGTTTGGAGCTTAACGTCTCATTTGCTCAGAGACACTTTATTAGCCACTTTCATGAGAAAACAAAATATTCAAGATTTCTTCATTCTCAGTAATCAACCTGTATTGCATGAGAGCAAATAAGCTTAAAATAAATGACACCTCGGCATGATAAACTCTGCCGCCTGCCTGCTTGAGGATTCAGCTGTTAGTCATCAGCGGCCTCTGCGGCTCCCAGCGTCGGCTGTGCCGAGGGCGATGCCAGATCCTGGACAGCCGCAGAATACTAATCGGCAGCTGTGGAGTTCTCTGTTTATTTTTTCTTTTGAAATAGCCATGCAAATAAGACACTGGCACAGAATGTCAGTGCCCCTGGAGCTTATATATGATACGCAAGATTCATTGCTTTCTTTTGCTTGTTCCTTTTTTTTTCCCTGCTCTCTCTTCTCTAGTTCTTTCTTTTCTTCTTTTTGCTTCATTTCTTGTCCATGCCTCCTCCTTCGTCTCTCCAAATTAAGACTAAAGCACAGTTTGCCTTGTAGTAAATCTGTCAGTTATTAAAAGACCCTAATTTTTCATAAGTGACTTCAAACTGCTTCTGAAACTTTAATGTCTAAAGTGGGCACAAGTCAGAGATGAACATAAATCCTAACACAGGAAGAGTCTCAGCTTTGTGTATAGCCATGGGACAGGAAAAAAGTGTTAGTGACACCTAACTAGGTAGCCTAGAGCTGGCTCCGCCAGTTTTCATGAACTAGTTTTCACTGACTCCAGTATTGCAATATTCTCAGTTGGCTGCAATAGCACAAAACCAGAATATTTTCTACCATCTGAAGCAAAAGCGACTTCATACTTTATAACATTTTGGGTTCTAAGATCTGTAGAAACTTATGTCTCTTTGAGACTAGAAGATGTTTACGGACCTAGAAATCTTAGTGTATTTAATTCCTGCACCTTTTAAAATCACAGCGCTAAAGCTCATTTTTAGCCTTCTAGTGACTTGTATTTAAGGATCTCTTGAGTAATGGCTTGATCTTTGCATGTGTCCTGAGAGGTCTAGTAAGGCCAGCATCCAAAAGGAGAGGCTGTCTGATCTGGCAATAACGTAATAAAACTTCAGGGGGAAAAGTAGTTTGTGCAGAAGAGCAGCTGGTCACCAGTGATAGTGGGATCCTCTGTCTCACAAGGCTCTTGACATATTACCCTCTATCCTTTCATTTGTAGTAGTGAAACTTGGTAATAAAACAAGACAAAACAAAAGTCTTCTTAATTCATTCCACAGGTTTAATAATGAAAAATCCCTGCTGCTGTCCCTTGGTGCTGTACACTATGTTTCTACAGAGCAGTCACTAAATATTAGTCACTGTGTCCCTGGCCTTCTCTTCCTCCCTGGTGCCTTGTTAACTTTCTTATTGTCCTATACTCAAAATGAGTTTATAAACTTCTTAGTTTATAAACTTCTTAGAGCAAGCACAGACTGTGGGGCCAGGTCCTCTTCATGGTGATTTTCACCATCTGCAAGGTGTGAGCTCACTGAGATCATATCAATTCATTCTTCTGACAATCTGGCTCCATGTAACCCTCTAGTCAGAGAAGCAGCATTAAAACACTGAGATGATAACTTCCAAAGCAAAAAAATCAAGTCTCTTCAAAAAGTGCTTTAGTTCCTAGAATCTCCCCCAGTCAAAATTTACCAGTTTAATAGATACATAAGTAGCTAAAATAATCTAAATAAGTTCATCCAGATAATGAAATTGCAATATGAAAATATATTTAATTTGATTCAATCACTTCCCTTGTGAGCCCATCACGGTTTAGTTGTATGGCAGAAAAAAAACAAAATAAGGTGGAAATACGGCAATCTCTTAGCCTCCAGAGTGTTTTTAGCTCATTGAGGTCTGGGTGGTCCATAAACATGAGATGATCGGACAGGTATTAAAATGAATTGCATGAGCTTTTGCTATGGAGTCAGTATGTCCCGAGGCAAAGGCTGAATTGGATGGGCTGATGGAAAGGGCTGCAGCCAAAGGTTTGTGGCACAGCATGGAGTTCCAAAAATGTTACAAGCCATAAATGAGATGAATATTTCATGTTCGAAAGCATTCCTTTTTCTTGGAGAAGATCAGTCATTTTATCTGTATCTGGTACCCATGTAAAAATAACAATGAGCTTAAACGATGGAGGATAAGGTAGCTTTCACATGGAGACTCTGTGACTTTGACTGATGCATGATATTTGCTGTTGCCCTGAAAAGAATGAGTCTGAGGCTCTCCTCTCAAGAACTAGATCCTCTGCTACATTGAAGATGTGAGAAGCATAACTGAAATCTGTTATCCAACAACGAGAAATACACTTGACCACACATTTCTAGTGCATAGCAGGGATTTAAGAACTCTGTGGGAATGCAGTATCCTGTATCATAGGGAAACACTTGGAATACAGGAGTAAATTTGAGATTCTTATTGTGAACAGAGCTGGAATGTGTTACTCTGCATCTCAGATGTGGCTCCGCTACATCTTAATCAGTCTCATCAGAAACTAATAGGAAAAAACAGTTTCAGGTTTCAATGGTTGCAGTACAAAATATCTTCAAATATTGGATTTTAGTTTGCAGACAGCCAGCATGCATATTTAAGTCAGAAGAGGAATTAGATAACATGTAATGCTTGCCTAAAATAAATTCATTTTCAATTCCTTACTCCATCACAGGCATGCTGAGGTATGTCTTTATCACCCACAGTGTTGAGATTAATAGTTCAGGCACAGCATTATATTAACTGTTGCGCAGCTTCTAACCTATACCTGTCTTTCATCCAGTTAACTGGGAACATGAACAAAACAGGATTCTATTTGTCTGTACCCCTTAAGGTGAACATATTATACTCACTAAAGGCAGAATTTGTCTCCTCTGACATTAGCTATCTTGCTAATTAGCAAGATGTTGTCTCTAAATTAATCATGTCTCTCCTTTGGAGTGAGAGAGATGCCTCAACAGTAGGATTTGCATCCTCCTGATTTAAAGGTTGGGTGAGGGCCTCTTTGGAGGGCATTTGGCCAGCCATCCATGAAGGCAGTACAGAAAGTGCAGAGTTGCTCAGCTATCCTGGTATGAGGCCATAGAAGTACCTTATTTTTAGTTTTGGATATGCTTATGCCCTGTATGGATGTCTTGGGTGAGGAGTCAATATAGCTCCCTTTTGCACTTGGTCTGCCTGAGCCAAATTCCAGTTATTTCTTTGACTCTTGTTTCCCAGGCCAGGTTCAGCTTTTGCTGCCTAATGCTGCTTTTTGGATTTTCTCAGCTCATTTTGAAGTAAACAAAGGGTCAGCCTTTCCCGTAATCCCCACACATCATTGGCATCTTTGTATGTCTCTGCTACAGAGCAGAGCAAACACAAAGACTGCATCTCGATGTGCCCTCCACACCAAGTCCCTTCAAGTGTAAAGTGAAAATGTTGGCAGGAGAATATGGGAAAGTTGGGTAGTTGCCTCTGCCCTACCTGGCTTGCAGATAAAAGAAGCTGTTTGCCAAGCCTTTTAAGCTTGACAAATCCACACACTAGACATTTGAATAGATATAAAAAGTTGAGGGAGTATTGTCTCCAGAGCTGCAAAGCTTCATTTCCCATATAGCTTCTCAAATTAATTCAGATAGTCTTACAAAACTTTAGGCTTCTTTATTTTGGTCATTCATTATGCTGCTTTGTGATTCGTGGATTCCTATTATTCTTTCATTTTCCATCCCATCTTCCTAAATTGTACTTGTTTTCTTTCCTGTGTCCATGCATCTCTGTATGTGTTCTCAAAGAAATTGTTGTTGCTCACAAAAACACAGCAGACTGCAGCAGAAAGAGTCAACAGTGCATGGTCGCAACAATAAAATCTTTAGTGCTTTCTGTACTGCTCGCAGATACCAGTCCTGCACAGGTGGAGAAGAGCCCCTCAGCATCCCACTTCTTTGGATAGCAGAGGATCCAGGGATCCTCTAAGTAAGAATTGTTGCAAACCATTTAGCAAATAGTCTCTTAATTTACTGAGCAACAGAATGAATCAGGTTGGCGGTACACAAGGTTAGATATGATTAATCCTATTTTCCACCCCAGGCTGCCACAGGGGAAATTCAAATTCATTCGCATCCAAAGAGCCTATGGAGCTTTCCAGTACTCTGGTGATAAAGGGAAAGAAGAGGTGACAACTCTCATGATCACGCTTAGTTTCCTCAATATTAGAAGTCCTTGTGTCATTTGGTCATTCTCTGAAGATTTTTTTTATAGAAGTTCAGTTTTTGGATGTTATTTACTAATTACTATTGGTATTTAATAATGGCAAAGTTTAAATTACAGAGGCAGCCACTAATCCACATTATTCAAAGACATTTCCAAAATTCTACTCTAAACATTCTTTGCGGTCCTTAACAAACAGAGGCAGTTCTCAGCTGGCCCAGAAGTCACATTGCAAATATTTTCACAACACAAGGATGAGCAAAATGATCCTAGAGCCAGTTCAATTCATTACACAGACTTCCACCCATGTTTAATTTGGAGAGCCCCATTTGTTTTCCTGAACTCCCTTCCCATCTCTAAATGAAATTAGGACCCAGCCTACTTGGACCATCATGGATTTAAGAAAAATATGCTTTAAATTAATTTCTAGGTCTTCTTACTTTCCCCACGTCTGAGACAGCAGTACTGTTCCTTCCTTATTTAGATGATCCTTAGTGCTCTAGATAAGAGAGTATTAATAGTAGATGATCCACTTGCTAGGGTGGTAGATCCTTTTTTTGGTGTTGGGGATTCAAATTCCTACTTTTACACAGATTGTATGAACAGAGCCATATCATTTGCCCTCCTTTACTCATCTAGAAACATTTTTTTTGCTGATGATTTATCACATGTCACCTCTTATGGAGTGTGTCAAGATAAAGAGCTATGCATGCTCTTAGATCGTTGTGGCGGGGGGATTATGTCTTGCAAGAGGAAACCGTTAAGCACCTAGAATGGCCCTTATCCCCTTGGCGAAGCACTGTGAACTTCAGCACTGGGAAGAAAGCAGCTGTCCCAGCAACATGTGTGTGCATTGAAGCAGTTGACTGAGGGACCCTCCAAGCTTCCTGCAAAAACAAGTTGGCTTGATCTGCTGGCACACCAGACCTTGATGGATCTTTAATAACCCTGCCCTCTTCGGGGACTCGTTCATAAATTGCAAACAGAAATATGTGCCCATCCCCCTCCTTTTTTCCATGTCTCCTAATTTTAGTGGCACTGATGGATTGTCCAGAGCTAGGATAGCCTGCAGAATTGTTGGGGGTGTCCTCAAAATCAAAAGAATTAAGCTGCATTTTGCAAGGCAGGCAAGATATTGCTATATTTCAAAGTGACCTTTCTCTCCTTCCACGGTTCTGTTTCACACCTGTGAATGTCTGTTGTGTGACACCCTCAGTCTGTCTGTTGGGCACTAGATCTTAGTCTGCTTTACAAATATTTAAGGCATTCATTTGTGGGAATCACAAGAGATGGTTCAAGTCTGGCTTGCTTAGCAGAGATCATATTTGAGATTATGCTTTCGATAGCTATTCTGCCCCAAGGCTGTACTAAATTTATAATACACTTTCCCTTTTCTTAGCTATAAAGGTGCTATATAAATGATTTTTGCAGCTTCATTTGTTTTTTAATCTTTGTCAGTGTAAATCAGTAAAAAATAATGAATAAAACTGCATTTCTAGCCTAAATTAGCAGCTACTCTAATGATATTTGTAACCTTTATTTTCATTTATTGTGAAAATATTTAGCTGTTATTGATGTAAAAATTAATGTAATACTTTCTCAAAATTGAAAGATGAAACAAGCTTTTTCAAAGTAATCAGTTATTTTACGAAATCTGTCTTTGTGTGTATGGATATTTGACAACTTTCAAAGATATTTTTGGAAATGAAAATCTTCGTTTTGTTTGTAAGCACTGCTTAAAACCGTCTCAATTCAACTTTCAGAAAGAGGGGCCAAATTTGAGGACTAGAAAACTGTATGAAAACTGGACACATTACAGTTGGTTTTAGTGGACCATGAGTATAAATCATTAGTTCTTACTATTCAACTATTCAAAAAGAAGCACAGTGTTGGTTTAGGAACTCAACTGTTGCTTGGTAGGGAACATACACTACCTTTTTTTCTTCAAAAAATTCTTTTTGAAAAATCTTGTATTTTTCTATTTGATTTATAATACAATCAAAGATTGAATCCACTTTGATTCCTATTTCAGTTAGGAACAGTTGGGTATAGAGATCTACCTGTAAAAGATCTTTCTTGCAAACTACAATATGCTAAGGAATTATTTTCTTGCTTTGGATTCTTTAAATTACTGTCTTGTAATGAAATTTAAAACTCGTAGTCCCAAGTTAGAAGTTTTCAGTTTGAAATTTTCAGCTTGAATATTGCAAAAATTGGGAGATTCCCTCAGAAATCCGAGGATCTTCAACTATATATTTAATCAAATCCATTTCCTACTCTGCTAACAATTTACAGATTCCTATTGTAACTGGTATTATTTTTTCTCCATTTGTGAGCATCTAGCTCCAAACAAAACTCCATGTCTTTCAGTGTAGCCTGAAAAAAAAGTGAGTGAACAGCTCAGGTTTAGTAAATGGGCCTTGCTGCTTTTAAATCCCTCATAAAATTAAATATTATCTTAAGAAATCCTAATCAAATTAATCTTCAACTCCATCTTCCCTCTCTTCACCCTATGACTTCACCCTGAGCCTGCCTGGATATGACCTGAATCTCATTTACTACTCATTAGAAAAAATGAAGTGAACTTCTAAAAAAAATAACCTTTCAATTACCTTTTAAACTCCTAAAAGAGGACTCTCTTTGACCATGACATCATGATGATTTTAGCACATGGGCCACATTCCCTGGTTGACCTAGTCTATCTGAGTTAACTCAGATAAGTAGACAATGAAATATGAAAAATCTTTTGTAGTAATTGGTGAATTTTAATTATTTTTCATATATATCTCTAGGTAGGTGCCACATCATACAAAGAACAGAAGCACTAGGATGGGTGGGTATGTAGCCAGATACCTGCACATACAAGAATGAAGGACAGCTGGATACTAGGAGACAAGCTGAGATTCATGTGCTCTAACTTTGGTTAGACATCTAGAGAAATAGCCCATCCAAAGAGCTATTCATCTCTTCTTTCTCAGTCTTAGCAGGAGGTGAAACTCTCTCCAGAGAGAGCCTTTCTCTCTTTTTGTCGTAAAAGGAGGCTAGGATGACAAATACCTAAATTTAAAATGTCTAAAGTTCATGAAGATGAATACTATCTCAAGTAAACAGCACAGCTATTAGGATGGAGAGATGGATATTTAAGCAGCTGTACAATTCTTAGAAGGTACAGTATGTCTAAGCATTATGTAGTCAGGATCAGGTTCAACACCAGTCCAAAGGCTGTGTGAACACATAAGCTTAATCTGATACAGTTTTTTATTTCCTATTGATCTATTTTCATCAGAGGTCTTTCTTTGGGAGGCAAGATTTTTCCATAGCTTTTGTTCTCAAGCCTTTGCCCAATGACCTTTCGCGGCCCCAGATCTGCAGCAGGGAAGCTGGAAATGGGAGTTCTCAGTCCCTGCTTCAACTAGTGCAAGGAAGACAGGAGAGGGAAGAGACCTAGCCGCTGGTCCTACACTGTGTCCTGAAATATAACATATCCCTGTCATTTGAGAGGAGGTCTGTTCTCAGTGTCTGTGTGATTTTTTTGCAAAAGTCTCTTTCGATGACACAAAATACTAAGCCTGTAGAAGACTGATCTTTTAGAGCAGTGTGATGTTGCTTGAAAATTTGCCTTCACGTCCTATTGGACTTGCCAGCCAGCTGTTGATAGAAAAAACAACCTGGACATTTTCCAAAACACCCATCATAACTTGCTGGATATTGTGCTAGAACAACACATTAGCATAATTCAAATCTAGAAATAATGCAGCACTTTGTCCTTCACTAAGCCATTTAAAAACTATCAACCTCACAAGTGTCTTCTAGACCTTTTGAGCTGAGAGGAGCTTAGCCATTAACCTCAATTGTGGTAGAATTAAATCCGCATTGTGGTTTTTAAATAAGGCTCCCTTCATTTCCTTCTTCCCTCCCCTTGTCTCTGTAACTGTCTTTCCTTAACTGGGTCCGTCCTTTTCTAGCACAGGTAATCTAATCCCTCCCTCACTTCCATGATGTCCCACTCTGCAGGAGCCACTCTTGTGTTCTTCCTGCTATATATCAGGCTATTTATGAGGCACTGAACATCAACAGACTTAACATATGCAATCATTCCAGGTAACTCTGCCAACCTGCTGCTCAAAAGAGCTACTTGTACATCTGTCCTCAGCTCCCACCTCTAAAGTGGTTTGCTGCCATAGTCCTGACAGCCTGTCCTAGTGCATTAAGGTAGCCTTTAATATACCCTGGAGAAACTTCTTGTTTTGTTATTCTTCATGTATCTGCTTACTCATTTTCCATTCCTGCAAGATAGGTTTTAATGGATTTGATACAGCACCAGGAAGGCCTCATTGGAGACATAATTAATGGATGCTCAGAATAGGAAAACTTTGACTTAGAAAATGTCATATATCAAGTGAACAGGACCAATTAAGGTAGCCAGGTTTTCAGCACAAGTAACTAACATCATCAGGATTTCCTACTGAATGTACTGTTTGGAAAAGGAGAGTGGAATTGGGGGTGATGGCAGGGAGGGTGGAATTTGTTTTTCCATGGTGGAAAGTAATCTGCCACTCTTGGGAATGCTTTACCAACACCAACTGCAAAAACATCCATGTTGCCAGTTTACATTAGGGATAATATTGTGACTGCGTTTAAACTGGAAGAAACCACTCCATCAGTCAAAGGAGGATTTCAGGGGATATGACCTTGAGTAATGCTCTGGCTTAGCAAAAACTGTGGATTTGATCATTAATAATATTTTGCATGATCCTTTTTTTTTTTATTCAAAGCAGACTTTGTCAGCCAAAGGAGTAAAACCCTCTCTCATGTTCCATCTTTCTCCATTTTAGTGCAAGCAAGAGGAATCTCTATGAAAATATGCTATGTTTGCCAAAACTGAAAAGATAACATTCCTAAAAGTGAGACTGGATTCACCTAAGGTCTCTTCAAATTATACGATGGTCAAATTTGTAGTCTCAGCAGCTTGGATAGCAAAACATAGCTAAGAAAGAGGGGATTTTTCTCTCCTGGAAATGCCTCATGAATCTGGCTGTGAAAGCCTTTCATAGCTAATTCTTCAAGTAGGTACAACTTGCCTGGCTGACAATAGCTGTGCTACTTTTAAGCTCTGCAGCTTATAGTTGCTGTTTTGAAGGCTTCTGTACAATTTGCAAAAAACTGTAGAACGCCTGATCATTTAGCAGCTAACTAGTCCCATTAGATCAGTTTGAACCCCGGGAAGTGATACACTACACCTGCTGGGGACTGGGGATTCGGGAGGCTGAAGCCTGCTCCTGCCGTGTTCCAAAAGGATGTCCCCTGCACCCTGGAGGATAGCTTGGTTCTCACTACATTTCAGCATCATGGAGTTCACACACACACGTCTGCAAGCAGTTTGGCTTTTCTCACTGCCAGCTAGCACTGCTCTCACTTGGTCCCCTGCATTGCATGTTGTTATTTGGTACCTAAAGAATAACTGCAGTCTCTTGCTTCAGGGCCTCAGAGGAGAGAATCCTCTTTGTTTAGCAAATAACACTACTAAATGGTAGCACCTAAGAGCTAGTTTCCAAGTCATTTTGCTTTCAGCAAGAGAAACTAGCACACACATGTCCACACTGACTCTGGTGATCCTGTGATTCACCATAGCATAACCAAAGTCCAGCTCAGCAGGGTAAGTTATCAGTCCAGATTCAATGAAAGATTAGTCACCATGGGAGTTCAGTTCCTCTATTATTCATGCCATTCTGCTACAGCCAGATTTATGTGTCAGGAAAAACATACAAACCGAATCCGATTTACTTGCAGAAGTTCCTGCTCTGTTTGATTTATATTTGAGTAAATAAAGACATATGTCTTGTAGGTATTGGTCTCTGACTCCCTTTTTCTTCATATGTCTATGTCTAATTTATCAGCTTCTTTCTTTGCTGGACTTCTTGAGAGTTTGTAAGAAAGGCAATGCTAGCTGAAGGGAATGTCTTTGACATGTTGAGATTTAACTTTTGAAACAGTTTTGCACCATAATTCACTGCACTTCTATCAACTTCTAATTGTTCATCTGATAAGTATTGGGACTCCTAAAACCACACTATGGAGTCGGAGGAACAACTCTTCCTGTTATTTGACCCATTTTTCTAAGCCACAGAGCAAATTAATTATCAAACCAGGCCAAGAAGATAGGAGTCCTGATAGACCAAGTTTGACAATCTCGAGGAATAGGTCAAAAGACCTATTATTACTAACTCGTAATTAATCACTTAACCATAAACTAGTTGTAGCCATTTCAGGCACCTTGAAACACAATGCAATGAAAAAAAAATGTTACTCTATTTCAAAAACGACAAATTGGAAACAAAAGGATGTGTTATTTCCTTAAGGGATTTTTTTAAATGAAAAAAGTTTGTTATTTTTGTTGTTGGATTTAGATTAATTTTCTTTTCCTTTTCTATTTTTTTTAATCCTTTTTTTCCCCACTGATAACAGTGCAGAAAAGGTAAAATATTCATTTAAATTGGAAAAAAAATCTCATCATTCCCTATTTCTGCATACTAGGTAGTCCAGTTCAAGTTAGACTGCGATTTCATTACTGGTTCAAAGTAAAAAAGGTGGCGCATAAAATATTTATTTAATATGTTTGCAATGTCCCTATCATGTAAAAATTATATAAAACAATAAACTAATGACATTAGATGCTGTTAAAATTTTCAGCCAAAAGAGGTTTGAGAGTAAGCCTAAATACCAGAACTGGACATTCATGAACTTAAATAAATTCTTAGTCTGAATCCAAATCTGATTTGTGATTTGTGTCCCTTACAATACCTTAATATATGATGTGAAGTATAACAGTCTTTTGAGGGAATACTGTAGCAACTGTGGCATCAGAGATAGAAACTATGTGGCTGCATTTCTGAAAGGGTTATGAGATATTCTGAAGATTTTTGCTTTCAGATCAGTGACCAAAGAATAGCGTGCAGTTTGTATTCCTTCCTTGGTCTTGCTTTAAAAAAATTATCTGATTTTTTGTCTACTGAGTTGTAGATATTTGTTCTTTAGTGAATGCAGAATTCATTTTAACTTTGCAAAGAAAAGGCTGATCTCTAGTTTTGACTAGTTTTGATTGTGATACCAATGGCTGAAGACCAGTTTTTTAACTTGGTTTCCTCTCCTCTGGCCATTCAGGCCCAGGGACAGATAATCCATCTGGCAGGGACGCGCAGTTGTTTGCGTGACACAAAGCAAGAGTGCCGAATTCACTGCAGTGAGGCATTTCGGAAAGCAGTTCAGCAAGTCCGAGAGACGAGGTGGGTAATAAGGGAGGAAAGAGTACTATCTGAGGCTCTAAATAAATATTGAAAGCGCCACAGGTTTTGAAACTGTCCCAGACTCGTTCTTTCCACCATGAAATGACTGTACGTGTATTCTGGCTGAAAGAGACTTTCCCCAGGATACAGACTGCAAGCGCTGTTCCCTGGCCTGGTGGCCTTCCCTGTTTCATCCCGGGTGGTTGCTCCTTTGTTTCGTGTGGCAGGTTTCACAGTAATCTTCTTCTGATGAGTCTCCCCAGGTCCCTTTGATCTCCTATGCATCAGGGTACCTTTAATGGCATAAGTGAGCACCCACGTGGCCAGAGGCCACCTGCATCCCATGGTGGCCAGTTCCAGTAGCACCAACACTGCTGGAAAATCAACTCACTAATGTGAATGTTTATTTGGCCACTCTTACTACCCGCAGTTCCCTTTGCTGTTCAGTTCAACTAAACAGCTTGAGAAAATATTTATCGGAGGAGTGTGGTAACAGATTTATTGAATCCCCAAAGCCTGAGGTCAGCTTTTTAACATCAGGAGTCTCTGCAAGTGAGGGAGAGCAGGCAGCACCTCAGAAATGAGAGGCAACCCACGAGATCACTGATGTTTCTGCTAATTAATAGGAAGTCTGTGACCAATAAAACTTATGCAGAATAGAGGCTAGCAAGATCTCTTCCTTCTTGTACAAGCCCTGGAACTTACCTGGAAGATGTGCATAGTTTCCACACAGCTGTTGAGTTTATGAGCATTCTGCGGGCGTTTATTTAAATACATTTAATGTTTTTTAATAGGATTGAAATTTATAATGGTGCTTTTGTTCTGTTCTGCCTTGACATTTAGGTCAAATGCATTTCATTGGAATGCCACTTCCAATAATAGCTCTGGGTTGAGTGCAATTTAAAATAACACCTATTGTGGGACAGGACCATGGGATGGATCAGTAATGGTGGCTGCAACTCATGAAGGGCATGGTGTCTTATGAACTGGGTTTAAGGCAAGAAATTGTTCTCTTTGGACAGGGATCTGAAAGGATGAACTAAACACTGTCTACTGCAGTAATGAATGGTATTCCAGTGGCTCTGTTTTGCTCTCAAATGCGTACACCCAAGTCCCAGTGACCTGAAGATCTATCTACCTCCAGGAGTCAAATTTGGTCCTGATATTGTAAAACTAGCTTGAGCTGTTGCAGCAAAAGAGAAGAGAAGCAGAAAGCAACCTCTGCAAGGCATTACCTACTTTGGTGATACAGCTTTATTTAATGCTCAAAGAGAGAATTTGGTACCTATGGTATTGCAGACAACTGCTTGGTTGACACATTATGCAGTGTTGCTGCTTCTCCTCCTATAGTCAGAGAAGAAAGCAGGGCTGTAGAGCAAATAAAAAAGTGAAAGATGAAAGGCATGGTTCGTAAGAACACATCTATGTCCAGAATAAAATCTTGGATGGAGAGAGTAGCCGGCCTCACACATGTGTTCCTGTATATATTTACAAGAAGAAAGCACAAACCTTCAGTCTGACAGCTGGGTTCATATTTCTCTGTTATGTCGACACAAGGCTATAAAGGACTCTGAAGTTCTGCATTCTCTCCCATATAAAAAGGCTAAAAAGCTTCATTGTTTGCGCTGCAAATTAGTCAAATGGCCAGCTGTATTTATGAAGATTCTAAAAAATTTGGCACATGAGCAGGAGTCTGAAGTTCTTTGGAACAACAAAAACTGGGCAGTAGAAAGATAGGAACCTTCTTTTTGACTAAATGCTTCAATACCATAAACATTTCTCTGCAGAGCAGAGAAGGTGTTAGTCCACATTAGTTTTGTGCTCTGGCTAGTTTTATGTTGTGACAAGATCAGCCTTTTTAGAAACAAAGTTCTGTGGCTTTGAAAGTCTTTGAGGTTTGCAAATGACATGCTGTTGACAGGCCACGTACAATATGCCAGTACTCTTTGTTTATGTGTTCTCTGTTTGCTTATGGCATCATCTGTTGATTGCAGCAATTTTTTAAAAGCAAACTAGCATTTTAAAAGGAGAGAGGCAGTGTCAAGAAATCTCATTGCCATAATTAAAACGCATAGAGATCTAATCAAAATAAAGGAAAGACGTTAGACTGTCATTTTCCAGGCAAGTTGTCTCCAAAGTCAGTGTAGAATGAATATCTACATTCAAAATGGAAAGCTCATTTGGGCACACTCCATGTTTGCAGCTTTAAGTTACAGGAAGTCATTGTATTCACACTGATGGTTTCTCTGCAAGTACATTTTTGTGATAAATCTAATGGATAGTCTTGTGCATATTATACCGCCATTCCCTTCCATTGTACCTGAGAAACCCATCAATCTCATGCTGCAAATCAAAACAATCAAGTAAGCAAACTAATCTCGTCATCTTCTGCTTTTGATGAGAAGTACAGATTTAGTATATTTGTTTCTTAGAGTAAGAAATATTTTGTTGTTTGACAAATCAAATGTCTTTTCCTACATTTCTGCATAGTCTAGCTGTCACGTGCCCATCCAGTGTGCTACTTAATTGCTCATCAGTTTAACTGCTTATGAGAAACACGTAGCTGGTAGGCACCAGTCACCATAGGCCTTCAAGATGTATATCAAGCTGAAAGCAACATTATTCTGTGGTCTTCAGTGCAACTGCACCAGAGAGGGATCTGTCCTCTGTGTTTCACTCAAGGTTAAATTTATCTGCTCAGAGTCTTTGGCAGCTCTGTGCTATTTTGTTAAAAAACAGCTGAAGCCATATGGAAAAATTTCCACAGAATGCAAAGCAGCTCAGAGACCATCATACTTCCACTCTTAGGTCTCTTTTTCCCCTTCACCTCAACCTCCTCATCTTATATCTGTTCTAGAAATTCAAATCCCTGAGCAGCTTCACATAACCATGATGATGAGAAGAGAGAACATGTGTTTGGGTCTGGTCAGAAACTGGCTTGTAAAATGGCTGTACTGGTTTAAGTGTCACACCTGAGCAGTTCATTAGTTTCTCCAAGTTGTTGAATGCCCTTGCCTCAGCAGAGAGGAAGCAGTACATGACTTTCGGCAGGTAGCTACTCAGTTTCAGTGCAGAGCACACCGCAGTTTAGGTCAACCTCTAGACCGTCAAGTAGAGGTGTAATAACGAAAGGCAGGTTGAGATAAACTGTTGGCACTCCACTCCTGGGCAGTTATGGTATCCCAGAGGGCTGAGCAGGGAGAAGGGAGAAGAGGGTCTCTTGCAGCGCTGCGTTGCTGTGGGGGGGCTAACTGCAGAGCTCTGCTGGGCTACAGCAGCTGGGATAGGAGAGCTGGAGGAGAAAGGGAAGTGGGAGGAAGGAACCTGCCTCCTTTAAGTGACTCTGAGAGCTGCAAAGGAGCTATGAATCCCACATGGTGCTTTTATTAAATTGATATCATATGTCTGCATCACTGCTGATAAATTCATAGTGGATCTTTCCTCCAAGTACGGATGAGAAAGCAAAACTTGACCAGTTAGTGTGCAGCACTTTTCAGTGCCTTGAGACACATGAATAAAACAATGTAGAGAGGGGGGAGATACTAGTCAGAGACTTACCTATGGGAAAGAGTGAGAAAATTACTGTAATTTGCACATATATATTTGAATTTGGGCAGTGATTGGTATCAATTCTGCACATAGTTTTGTCATAGCTGTTTTCAATGAGAGCATGAAAAATCTAGCAAATGAGAACTAGCAAAAACTGTCAAACAGTTATTTTTAAACAAATCATACAGAATATTAATTGAAAAATTGGATCCACACTTACTAAATATTTTTCTTGTAGACTAGCTACTTATCTGCAGAGGTCAGAGAACTTTCTGCATGATTTCTGCATGAAATCAAAATAGTTCAAATGTTAATGTTAGAAGCTCACAAGAAACTAAATTTAGGGCAAAGAGAAAGCCAGACTGGAGAAATTATCTGATGAATAGTTTCTAATAATGAGCACATTTAGAAAAATCAACAACTGCTCATAGGTAGTTCATGAACAGAAACATAGTCAACTTTAACATGAATTTCAGAATGAATTATTCACTGAGCTCTAAGTATGATGGCATATATTCTCTGTTGTTATTTACCAAGCTTTTCAGAAAAAAGAGAATATATACACAGATGCCAGGGATTCTCACAGGCTATCAGTCTCCTTTGTTTCCCTTGCTAGCATTAGGGAATCTGAAGAGGTGCTCACTTATAGACTCAACAGTTTCTTCCTCAGCTGGAACTTGTGTTTATGGCACCACTGTGGGCTCTTCTGAAAATTATTCCAGTCTCATAAATTCAACATTATGAGTTATCCCTGCAGTCAGATCAAGCACAATAGAAGGAGAAGATGGGACCCTGCAGGACAGTAACCACATGCTTTACTGCAGGTGTCTATGATAAATAACAAGAGTAACAAGAAGAAAACAAAACTGTAAGAATTTACGTCCATTTACATTTTGGTGTTGTAACAGCCACCTAGCACATAGATCTTAAATGAAGCTCCTTCACACAAACTTGGTCCTTTTTCAGCAGGGCAATATCAGAGCTTTACTGATTTATTTCACAATCCATGCAAATTTGTTGTGAAGTACTCAATATCACATCTGCTTCATTTGCTTGGCTTCTAAGAGTGTCTTCAAAAGCAAGGAGTGCAATAAATTCTGGGAAAAGATCTGTCTGGCAATTATAAATCCACTCAGAATATTTCTTCACTATCTCCCTGGCAAGTAGGAATCCAGATCTCTCCTCATCTGCATCAAGATAAAGTCTATAACCCATTTCACAGCACTTTTCAATACTTGTATTGCAACAGCACACAAAACTCTTGATCAAGATAACTTGAAAAATAGGACAAAAAAAATTTACCCACTTTGAATATTAATGAAGAATAGAATTGATAATTCTTGCACTGTTGCTGAAGAGCAGGATTTCATGCCTTTCTATTAACCTCTTATTTTCAACCCTGATAGATGCAGGTAACACTGCAGCTTACTTAATACTGTTCACTGTACCACAGACAACTGCTTGCAAGCCCGACTTAAATGTTGAATATATCTATTTTTTCCTCTCTACTCAGACTGCTTGATGTAATCTCTGACCACCAAGCTATCTCCAATACAGTGTGACACTCTCCTGACACACAGGTTAGTTGGGCATTGAAGGCTGTCAACTGCGATGAAGATGTATCTCAGAGACTGTACTGGCATGAAAAATGCTGGCTGTCAGTAATGAGAACTCCTTACACGGTTAACTTTATTTGCTAAGAAACCAAATACAAACCTTCTTCATCAAATCTATCCACACTCCCTTTCATCGTGGGATTTGCCATGGAGGAATTCATATAGAATATCATCTCCAAACTAGGGATGATGGATGTCTGCTGATCCTTTCACAGCCCAGAAGCCAACACCCAAATACTGCAAAAGTTGTAACACAAGACTCATAATACTAAGAAACCTTTGGACAAGAGAATTTTGAGAAGTTGCTGTGGGGATGAGGGTATTTCTCACCTTGTCAGTCTCTCACTTTCTAAACCATCCGATGTCTCTGTGGGGAAGGTAGACCTGTGCTGGGGGACCTCACCTTGTGGTGGTGGCTCAAAGGTCTGGTGGTGTTGATGGTACTGAAACACTGCTTTCCACTCACCCACCTCCTAGTCCACACACTCACACCAGCTCCGAACTTTAGACATTGCTATGGTGAGGAAGGGGTGCTAACAGTTCCAGAGATGAAAGGAGGAATCACGTCCATTTCTATACCCGTCGTCTGAATGTTGGGGTCCAACAGTGTTAAACACAGCAGATCAAATCGAATAAAATACAGAAAACCCTACACTGTACGTACTATGCAGTGCCTGACAGGGAGCTGAAGCTGAAATCAACAACAAAGCGTGGCGCCATTTGAAATCACGTGTATTTTCAAACCGTGACCTCAACCTTTTCTAGCTCTGACCTCTATATTGCCCACAACTATTCCAAAGTGCCACCAGCACACTGGCAAGAACCTGCTTTCTATCCTCCAGAGAGAGCTGGAATGAAACATTTCACTCAGCTAGTTTCTAACATCTGTAATGCCAAAAGGGAAGCAAGAGAAATATAAGGAAGTTGCAATGATAATACCAAAATAATCTGCTGTTCTTACCACATGTTATAGTAATTATACCCTTCTACTTCCATCTCCAGATGTTCTGTGTTTGAAGAGAGATTCATGGTTACATAATGAATCAGGAGGGAGATGCAGAGAAAGGATGTGAGCCATGAGGTTGATGTAAGTTAAAAAAAAAGGGGGGGGGGGAAGGCAAGGAGGTTGTTGAACTCTCTTTGAATGGAAGGAGGAAGCAACAGTGCAAGGCTCCTGAAATCTCATATCACTCAGATGAGAAGATTATTGCAGTGGAGAGGAGGAAAATCAATAGCATATGAAGCAATTCAGAAGAGAAAGTGCTAGTTGCTATTAGAGGAATTAGTAAGAAATAGTGAATGTGATCCAGCAAATCCAAATGAAAACAAGCAGTAAGTTTAGCCAGAATAATCTGTTCTACAAATACAATTTATGACTTAGAAGAAGGTAGAACTTTAGGTAAATCTCATGAATGTTTCATTTCCTCAAAATTCTCCTAAACTTTCATTTTAGAGGCAAATGTTGGCAAATGTTTTAGGAGAGTGAGTCTGTTTAACATTTTAAATAATCTTTTCCTCAATACTTCCAGCAAAGTGGTTGAACTATTTTTTGAATGAAAGTGAATACATACACTTTGCCCACAAGAAGAAAAATGAAACTCTTGCCTTAGTTTTATGAGCAGTTCTGATGATCCCGTACATCTCTATTAGAAAATGCAGTGCTTTGACTACAAAATAGTCTCTGCCAGAGGCAGGTGTCTTTGATTACTCTAGCATGATTTTCAGCAATTCTTACTCACGTATTCAGAGTGTGGAAAGTTCAGCCTTTTACTCACCAGGGGTTCCCAAGTCTTGTAAGGAGCATAAAGCACTTGTGTTGGATAATGAATAGCTCACAGGACCAGTGCTTTGTTCTCAGTGGAAAAAAAAAAAAATTTAAGTGCATGCTAAGGTCTGGAGCTTGAGCTCAACCAAAGATACACCAAAGGGCAAGCTGAAGAGCTAGGTGCAAGAGAACTTGCTTCGCCCCATTTGCTGTTGGAGTTTGTGTGCTGAGATGCACCTGCCTCTCCAGGGTCCCTCAAGAGCTGTTCCCTCACCAGAGATTATTGGAGTTTCCTGAACCCTGGCCACACACAGTCCTCGCTCCTCTGTGAGGATGCCAGGTGCGTGTGGTGTACGGGCTAGGCACCAGCTGGCTGCCAAAACCAGATCTGGAGGAACAAAAGAGGATTTGGCTCAGAGCGAGAAAGGGTTTCATGGCCAGAATTGGTCTGTTGGCATTCCTTTGTACCTTCATAAAACAGAAAACCTCGGCTCTTTGCCTCACACAGTTCTATGATGGAGTAGAAGCCATAGGAAACGTCATGGTCTGAGGAAGAAAAAAGGCGCCTAGCAAACAGTGGAAACTGCACAGACAAGGGGCACTGAAAAAAAATTGAAAAAATGGCTAGGATATCCAGTAGATTATTCTGTTTGGTGGGATTTTTTTGTTTATTGTTTTTTTTTTCCTCTAGTTGTTGGTAGATTGCATCAGTCCAGCCTAAAACCAGGCTTTGGAGTTACAATTATGCAGAAACTAAAGTTGACACTGCTAAATGTCATTGTGCTCTTGAAATGCTCAGTAGGGGCTTGATTCAATGCTCATTGCTATGGCAAGGAATGAAGAAACTTTGGACGATAGTATTTCACTTTCCCAGAAGGAACAAGGCTATAGAACAACAGGGAGCAAAGACATTGCTGGCATAATGAAAAAAAATATATTTTTAACATGATAGAGTATTTGTTAACAAATTATTATGCTCTTATCTGTTCTAGTGCTGTCTGCCTTCTCTGCGGTCTAAAAGGAGGAAGGCAGGAATGAAAGTAATGGCAAGTGACTTGGTCATTTGCATTTCCTCTTTTTACAGTGGCTAACATTGCGTTACGTAGGCTGTGCCATCTACCCATGCTCCAGACCTCCCCGGTATCTCATCATCTTTGCAAGGAGATAAATTTTGGCAAGTTTCATCTAGCTCAAGTTTATAGTCTCTTTCTACCTATACTGCATTATAATATATTATACTGACCACATAACAGCAAAGGAAACTATGAAAGCAGGATCCAGGAAATAGTGTAACTAATATGTGAATAAAAGAGAAAGCAGATGGGGAGGATGCTTTTCTGTGAACCAGAGAAAGAAAGATGCTCCAAGGGCAGTATTCTCTTTCCTTCTTTAACCTCCTAACAATCCAACTAACTTGCAGAGTCTCAGAATAAACCAACACAATTTCTGGTGACTGTTCTCTTGTAATGCTCTTGTTATTCTAGTGACAGTGAATCATTTCCATTTGTGAACTGGGTCAAGAGTGCTATTTTTTTGCAGAGTAGATGTAGTCATTTCTTTTAAATCAGAAAAGAAGCCACCAGACTGTAACAGAACAGCAGAAGAAACAAACTGTTCCTTTATGAAAAGCTTTTCTATCAGCTGTGAGCAAGTTTTTCATGGGTTTTGTAAGTTATCCTCTATCACTTAGAAAATTATCATCTCCTCATAAATTTATAAATGAACGTTCAAGAAAACTTACAGGAAAAAAAAATCAGTATGTCCCCAGTTTACAAGAACAAGTCTAAGTAGCCCTGTTAACTTCTAGCAGTCTGATCCTATTAAATTATATTCAATCCTTCTGTAATATATTGATATCCAAAACCACAGCATCTGCTAGAGCTCATTAACCACACTTCAGATACATTACAGTACTGCGTAGCAGTAACACGCTGCAAATGAAGTAGTATGAACCTAGTAGAAAACAACTGGAGTCAAATAGATATTTTGCATTTACTTTAGAGGTCTGTTGCTTAAATCTTAATTCATGAAATACAGATAAGTTGTTGTTACTATTTTAGCTTTGTTACCGTAGTGACTTTCTCCTGTTGAGCTATTCGCACTTAGGATACATCCATGAAGTTAAGACATGCTTCTTCTAATGGATGTCAACTCTGTTTTTCAACCTAACAGGGATTCCAGAGCATATAGACATGTTGCACAGCTCAGGAACAGCAATTACAAAGACAGAGCAGAAAGAACTTTACAAGTTTTCAATTGACAGCCTGAGAATCAGCAAAATAAAACTTAAGAGCTGATGCAAACATGGCCAGTTTCAGAACTTCTGACAGAAATATGGAACAAATTCTAATGCATGAAGATACAGAAACTCAAGCCTTTATAATTGGCTCTGATAATTTCACTTTGACTAAGCTAGTTCAAATTTCTTCCCAATATTATCCAACTACCACTGCACTTTCTTTTGCCCTGTTACTGGTTAGATACTTGCTCAACAATTTGCTAGACCTCCAAACAAAAAGGAGAAAAATCACAAAAGGAGTATAGCGGGGAAAGACAAGTAAAGTGAGACCTAAATTTTTCAATTGTTGAGTAGAAACCAGTTTAGCTTTATTCTTCAAATGTGTTATTTGACAGCCAATGATAAGGAGAGAAAAAAAAAAAGAGATCAGATTTTTCAGGTTAGCTGATAATAGCCAGCCACCTGCTTCACTCATTTTGAAGGTAGCACTGAATAGGGTATGAACACATCTGTTTTCATTCAGCTCTTCAGCAGGGTATGACATCCTATAAGATTTGACAGCCCATTCAGTCCTTTGCATCTTTTAGATAGACAGAGCTAGTTTGTTTCTTTTTAATAGATTTTTACCTAGCTTTGCTGATTAGTTTTGTAAAATTCAAATTAGAAACAGCCAGCCATGTCAAGTACAATGACTTTAAGTTGCAGCCTAGGTGAAATGTATTCATACAAAAAGAAATATATATAGGAAAGAAAGAGTCTATAAATCCAACTTTATTTGCATCTGATCTTTTAGTCAGCTAAAACTGTCTTATAGGATCAGCTGCTTGTATTAATCTTTCCTATCTATGAGAAATACTTTGTAACCATAAAGTAAATTTAAGGATGAATCTTGAGTTAGTGAACCTTTTCAGACAAAATAAGTGATATTTTAGTATGATACTCCAAGGAATCACAGAGAATGCTCCTCAGAGTTCAATTTGCTGTTAGAGAAAATCTTAAAGATCATTTAATTTCTTGTCAGATAGAAAGCTTGGTGTAAATTTGAGAAAAAGCATGCCTTTAGGCAAGCATGAGTGTCTCCATCTATTTATCTGTCTATCATCTTTTTTTCTCAAGACAGTCTAAAGGAATTAAGGCATTGTATGTTAGTTTCTGGCTCATTTTGATCACCTTTCTTATCCCTTTTCTGTCCAAACCACGGCAAGATATGAACCTGGATATTGGCAAGACACTTAATTTTCTATTCTTTCCTTAACCCAAGCAAAATGTGCATAACCCTTTATTCACCATGAGAGTCTTCTATACATCTGATGTAGTTTTCTTTTCATGTTTGTAGAGCTACTCAAGGATATTGGTTCTTCCATTTAACTGCAGGGGCCCTGGAACAATCTTTAATGCATTTAGGATGTGGTCATATTTTAGGATGTTTTAGAGTATAAAATCACACTTGAGGGCTATTTAGGTCCTTGAAAAAGTGCAATGGACACAGCTGTATGGCCTGCCAATCTCATAACTGTCCCTCCTGCTGGCCCAGGGAGACATCTGTGTTAGGGAATGGGTAAGAGGATTAGTCTGCCTACTGTGAGTTCACCTGTTTACCTAGGCTATTATTTATTGAAGATCAAATTGACTGAAAGTCATTCCTGATGGGGAGCTGGCAAGAGATGACATTATGAGGAGACCAGAGTTTGTGTCTTACAAGTTCAGTTATCTGTGATTTAAGGATCATTTTGATCTCTTTAAAATTCTTAAAGCTAGCCAAAAAAACTAAAATTAAAGGAAGGCTGTGCCTTGCATTAAATAATTTAGAAAACAAATGGGAATAGAATAGAGACATTAAACTGTTGGACTAAATCACTTCTTTATTTCAACATCTATGAATTTCTTTCTTTAATGTTTTTAGCTTGTTTTTGCTAGCTTGAGTGCACAGGAGGGGGAAACTATCTGTGATGGCCAAAATATTCCTACAGATCACTTCTTTATAATTTCTAGGATGGTCTGTGCTTTTGGAGGAGCAAGACCAGTTTATAAATGAGGAAAACTAGTATTTATTCCCTACTCAGAAATGTTGGTGTCATATGGTAAAAGGGAGACTTCCAGGTCTGAATCTTTGGCTTGAAACACCTTGGTTTGTTGGATTAGATTGAGTGGTGACAAAATTCTTCATCTTTTTGATGTCAATTAATTATTAAGACTGATGCAAATTATATTTTTTGAACTGCCTTTTCATTTTGGTATGGATGTTTTCTTGTGCGTATCTGTGTGTATCTATTGCTAAGATGCGTAACCTAAATGAAAATTCATGACAAACCTAGACACAACACCATCTTGCAGCTGAAGTTGCAACCTCAAATATGAATATAGTCATTTCAAAAGCAGACTAGGAATCTGTTTTTGAATAGCTTTTGGAGGCTATAGGGAACAATGTTTTAAAAGTCACTAGTGATAGAAGTGTTTAGTAGTGAAAGAACAGATTTAACACTGGAAGATAGAAACATATGCAATTGCTAGCTCCATTTTCAACAACTTCGAAGTTATATGGTACAGGCAATAAATATTTTTAGACCATTGTTTCCTGCTCTTCGAAGGCAGTAACTTCAGGGAAAAAAAGAGAGTTTCATCGGAGAAAAGTACCCCCTGCAAATTTATACATTCTTACTGAATGAAGAACGTCAGTTTTACAGAACAGTTCAGCTTAATGAATCTTTGGCCATCTGACAGAGGAACATCTATTTGCCTAATACTTTTGCTTTGTTTTATTTTAGCAGAGCATTTCTGCCCTGCTGTTTATCCTCTCGGACAAATACAGGAAAAAGCCCACTTGCACCCCTCGACCTTTCTCTTCGACAACTGACAATTGCCTTCCTCAGCCTAAAGGCATTGCTTTTTTTGGGAGTGCCTTATTTAGAACACATGATCAGCATTCAGTGCTTTCCAGTAGCCTCCAAGACCCACCGAGTATTTATTTACATTGTATAAAATTAGAGGAAATGAAGGGGTATGTGTTTGAACTAAAAGCAACAACCTAATTCTGCTTGTTATAAACTCCGCTAATGGAAGGATTTCAGTCAATGTCAGCTTAGGGCATGAGGGGGAAAGAACACTACCCTGGGCATTTGAAATATAATGGGGCATGATGCGGGACAATAAAACACATTTAGCAACTTTCTAAACAAAAATCATTTTATGGATTTGAAGTTATTTTACTGTTCCATGCTACAAACTCAGTTAGTGTTCTCAGCTTCCTGTCTTACCAAAGGACATCAGCACAGAGGATCTTTTTGTACAAAATAAAATTAAGAATTCCTAGTAAACAGACGCATTAAAATGATAATTTTATTTGGGTGAAAGATGGAGGAATTCACTGCAGTGAAATAAATGGGGACACATAGAAAGGACACTGGCTAAAGCATAATGTATGACCAAATTATAGACAATGAAATTTGATGAGTTTGCTGGTTTGTGTAGGTATCTAAACTCATTCTCTATCTGTCCTGAAGAATACAGTCATGCCCTCCTGACTTCACTTTGCATCTTGAAGGTGAATGCAAATGAGATAACCGCAGAAGAAAGTTGATTAAATCTAGATTTGGGCTGTGGGAAAGAACCAAAAATTAATTACAGTATGATATTGGGAAAAAAAAAAAAAAAAGATTTTCTAGAGCTAAAAATTACAGACTCCAAAATGGATCTTAGTGGAAAGGAAAAACCATGGAAAAAAATTCAGACATCCATAGCAGTGTTGATGGTAATCTAGAACAGATCCTTACTGTTCATGCCAAAGTTATTTTAAAAAATATTTATAGCTCATTGTGATTGGTACCTGCCCAAATCTGCCAGTGCCAAATTCAGCACTGGTGTCAGTGCTTTGCCATCATTGGCTTGGACATTCCTATCATCCACTTCTTAAAAATCCCTAAGGGAGTGACTGTACTTCCTGGAGCTACTGAATGTTTTACCAAAAACTTCTCAGAGGCCTGCAGAACCACTTATTGGAAAAGCTTTCCCATACCATCAGAGTTAGTTCTTCTCTGTTTTATTCCTGGGAGAGGAAAATTACAACTTTTGCTTCAAAGCATCTACTTTTAGGAATAATATGCGAACACAATGGGAAAAGTTGTCAAGTACACTTAAACATGCAAATGAGTAGACTCAGATGAGGATTTCCAGCCTCTCTTGTCTCTAAGGCCTGGTCTTACAGGCTTTGTAAAAGAAGTCTTTTTCAGACCCGTACTCCACTTGTTTTAAGACCTGAACTAAGCTATTGTGAGTTTTGTGTCCTGTAAGGTGGCCCAGCTGTTGAAGAAGATGGTGTTTTTTTGCAGCTCAGAATGATAGTAATTTCAAAACTAATAAGATTTTGGAGGCTTGACACGTTACTTGTTCTGATTGGGATCCCCAACTCTGACCAGAGCAAGGTGCTGCCAACATCAGTCCTGTGAGTTCTCTAGTGAAGCTTGCTTGAGGTCACAGGAGACTTTAATTCAGACATTTTTTTCATTTTGCGTGAAATAAAATAGCCCAAACCAAGGCAGACAGAAAGCTATCTGCAACTTGTCCACTTTGAACACAACAGTTATCATATGATGTTTCTCAGCCATTTTTAAAGGCTACAATTTCATGCCATGATAAATTCCTAGGAATGGGGAGAATTTCAAGCCTTCCCAGTTCCTCCAGCTGCTGGGATTTACTTTGGCTTGCAGAATCCTGCATGTTCCACCAGTGTCGTTGCTTTGTTTGCTCTGGAGAGACGAAATAAGAGCACAGAAATAAAGCCCTCAGATAGGTCTCCTGAAATTAGCTATAAATAATGACATAGCAACATGATTTGTAGAAGTGTATGAGTCTGTTCTTCAAACTGAACTGAATCCTGGATCCTGTTTGTGAACTCATGTTAGGACTCACAAGATTAACTTACAGAAACATTTGTCAGGTTGTCATTCATCAGAAAGCTCAAAGCCTGGCTCATATCCTGTAGTTGGCAGTTGTCTGTTGCTGAATATTTAGTTTATGAATGGAGATATGTGCTGTTATCTTCAATGTGTGCACTCTGTAATAAACAATTATAACAATTTAAATGGATATAATCACCACAAAGCTTTAAGAAAATAATTGGGGAATTTGGATGCTCCTATTTTCATATATGCAGATGGGGTTCCCTTGGCACCATCTATTTTTTGAAGAAGATGCTCAAGATTTTCCAAATGTCCAACCCATTCAGCAATGTTAAAATACTTCTTCAAAGATCATGACTCTTTCCTCTTTCTTTTTCTAAATCAAAGAGCTTATGAACATCCCACAGATTTATTACCCCCCTGGAAGGCTGGCCACCGGGTCTGTAGGAGCGAGTTCAAAATGTGAGTGTGATGGAGGGAACAGGTGGAAATGTTAGACGCTCATATCAACTTACAGCAAAGCAAGAGAAAAGAAGCTGACTTGTCTAGTGGCAGATAAAGACAAAAAGTGTTTTGTTACCTGGCATTCTTTGACAGGAGAAAGAGGGAGAAGTAACTAAAACCACAGAGGATAAGCAAGGATGTTAGTTTTTAAAAGTTATTTATTTGTAAACGTTTTACGTAAGCAAAAGGCATGTTCTGCTAATGACTAGGAATTTAAACAGTTCTTTTAAATAAAGCAAATAAATATTGCAGTGCACCTTCAAGACTCCTCTGCAATGATTTATGGCAAACATATCAACGACATAAACCACTATTCAGTAGCTCAAGCAATAACTTGCATTCAAGGTCAAGTAAAATCTCAGTAAAAACAAACAAATTTTCAGCAGTCTTTCCAGAAGGAGAAGCTGAAAACAACAGATCATATGTTTAGAAAAAACATTGGAAAATTATGAAAAAATGTCAACACAAATATTTGGCCTCCATAAGAAACTGTTCTCTGGCTTTTCCTAAAATGATGCTTGCAAAACATGCCTTCTCCATGGGGATATTTTGTAGGGCTGCAGTTTTCTTGGGTCTTTTTCAGAAACCCTCAGGAAGTGGCTGAAAACTGTGCGGTGATGTAACTGTCAAATTGACACAGGAACGGTTCTGTTGATATTAGCCGGGCTAATCATTCTGCTAATTGGACAGCTATTTGAGCCACAATGCAAAGACAGATCAGCTTTCACTTTAACTACTCACGCAAATGAGGTTTGACTCAAATGTAATACTTTATATCAACACACTGGATGACTGTAAAAATAATACCACATGTGCTGGTGCCTCTTTTTAATAAGTGTCTTCCTCAATTTTCCCTGCTGTATGAGGCACTTTAACATACACATAATTAAGGTTATTTAAGGGATATCAATTGAAAAATGCACCCACAGGAGACTAAACATGAATGGTAGAGCTTCCAGTATAGCTCCCAGAAGTCAGCTGCCATAATTTCATGCAGCACTTCTACAATATACTCTTCTACTTGTACTGGAAAAAGATAACCTAATGGTCTCTAGTTTTGCTCTTTCCAAGTCTTTTAAACTGATACAAAAAAAGATTTAAAACACTGCCTTTCTGGCTTGGTAGCAAGTTATTCTGGAGTCATATCAGATAAAAAAAAAAGAAAAAAGCAGAGAGAAAAGCAGGGTTAGACCTTGTTCTGTAGCTGGATGCAGAAGCACAGTGATCGGAAAGGCTCTCGCCCTTCTGCTCAAGGTGGTGGTGGAGGCAACAGGATGAAGGCCATGCTTCATCCTCAGGAACAGCTGTGAACTGAAATAGGCACACCTCTGATTCACTCTTTCTTTAGTTCTTAACTGGAAAGGTTTGTCCTTGATTTTTCTATTCAGCTACAAAAGTTAGAGCTGATAGGGGGAATGATTCAAAGCCCTAAAACAAAGGCATGTCAAAAAAATGCCATATAAAGACAGAAAGAGGAGAAAGATAACTACCAAAAGCTGCACACAAAACTATACTGAGGTAGACTTTCCCTCAAGGTTTCTCACGAGGTATCTCTATAAGGAAATTTGTTTCTGTCATCAGAATAGGAGATGCCATTTTAAAGCATTAATTCATTGACTAATCATATTGGGGATGCTTTGAGCTCTGACTCAAATTCATTGACTTGTGCTCACCGATTATGCAGAGTACTGATCGTAAGAGCTCCGGGATTAAAGCACATTCAGCGCTATGCAGCCTGCACTAATGCAGACCAGTACATGAACACCATATGCACGATACAATCATTATGCTCACTGAAAGGCAGCAATTTTATTGCAATTGATATTTTCCATGTTCCTACTTTAGAGCTTTAATCTCAGCAAGGGTTCTGTTTACCATGAAGCCTGTAAATGGTTTTAGGGGTTATTTGCTAAAGATGAAAATCAAATGTTTGCTTTGTCAAGATCAAAAAGGTTCTGTAGAAAGTTCTCCAAATCCAGTGATAAAGAATTGCTCTTTGAACATGTGAGCTAATATCAGCACTACATTAAAAGCAGCACAGAGCAATTCTTCAAGCACTAGCCAAAGAGAAGTGAGCCATTCCTTGCAGGCCCTGATTTGGGTTCTCCACTGACTTTCTTTATGGCCTTGGAGCGTTATTTGATCTGCCTTTCCACCTTCTCACACAAAACCCAGGGACAGCAGGGCTGTGACACTGCTGTTGCCAGCAGTAGTGTACTCCAGTGAAAGCACTCTTTGATGGCAAATAACTTTGAATCCATATGCTTCTACTTTTCTTTCTTCTCCTTTCTCCTTTGTTGCCACTGTCATGCCTGAGATGAGGCTCATTTTATCTACCTGCTAGGCAAACCGCTATGTGCAGTTTCTTCAGTTTCCCCAAAGACTATCTGAAAAATGCCCTGTGAAGCCATTGAGGACATCTTGCAGCATCCCCGCCAGCAACGGGCTGCTGCCGCTCTCACCGAGGCTGAGCGCCTGCCCAGTGCCCAGGGAGCAGGCACAACGCACAGCCTAGCTGCTCATTGCCACTCTGGTAAGCTGCCCGTTGCCTGCAGCCCTTTCCCACCAGCCCTGGGTCCTTGCAGCGGCAGGACGAGGTCACCCACCTCATGCTGTCATGTCATTTGATTGCTGAGGGAGGAAGAGAGAAGCCAGTCAAGCAGGAAAAAGATCTTCTGATTTATCAGAAATGTCTTGGGAACACAGAGGAAGTTTCCAACAGCACAACACCACTGCAAAAGAAGAGAGCTGTCCACTTCTCCTACACACACGCACGCACACACACACACACACACACACACAGGCTGCCAGAGCCACTCTGCAATATACTTCAGAGCTGGCTGTGACAGGAAGAATTCCTGATCTTCTCAAGGGCCCTTTCTAGCCTTTAAAAACAAGTTTTTTAAAGCATTGGCTTTATTTTGCAAATATGTTTATGTTACTTTTTCTTGCTTACAGCTTTTGTACTTTGAAGATACTTGGGTTTCAGTGAGAGGTGAACCAACAGCACTCTGCAGATAAACTATTATTCTAGAGCCCATGTTTCTCTACCACTTTGCTTTTAGCTATGTTTTCACTCTTTGGCTGCTGTGAGATGACAGGCCAGTTACTGCTTGGTTAGAGACAGAGCACTTCAGTTCACCTGGAGGCAATCTCTCATGACAGAGAAAAACGTCCCCTGATATCTACCTGCCTAACAGCAGTTCTCTCTGCATTTAAATCCTCCACTTCTCTAGAAAGTTGTCATAAAAATCATTATGTGCCCTGAACAGATGTGACCTTAAAATGCAGCTTCATGGAGAAAATAAGAGGTGGGGAGTATAAGATAGCCTGTGGTGAAAATAACAGCAGGAAAACATTATAAAATCTGAGCCATAGCTAGCTAGCTTCCTCTTGATTATTGCTTTCTCTTTCAAGGACCCGTCCCTGAGAGTGCAGATATTTAAGGGTGATTTCGTGAAGGCAATTTTAACACTCTGTTGTTCTAATGAAACAAGGCTGCCATGTAGACCTGTAATAACCTGGCATTTGGAGAACATCTTTGGCACATGATTTAAACAATCACAAAGGCATCAGTGAAATACCATTATTCATGATTTTCATTACAGTGCTAATGTAGAACCCTGGCTGCTTAGGGAGCTTTTTTTTGGTAGTTGATGTTAAAGGCTGTGCAAACTTCTAGCAAGAACCAGCTCTTGCACTGGAGTGACTACAGTCTAAGTAGAAAAATAATAGTGACTTATTCAGTGTAGCCCAGATGATCTGTTGCAAGGCTGGCCATGAAACTCAGAGAAACTTGGAGTCAGCCTTAAACCAGGTTCCTAGAGCCTCTCAGATAAGAGCACATCCACCTCCACTGACAGTTAGAAATGAGGAAACTTGGTACATGGAAATGGGCTGCCCGATAGGTAAGATGGAGTTTTTCAAAAATGGAAAAGAATAAAAACAGAAAAATAGAAATAGATGACTAAAGAGTTTTAATGAAAGATGGACTTGCGTATTGCTAGAACCTCTTATACATATGGCATAGGTCAATTCTGCGTCCAGCCACCCAGGCACACACAACTCCGGTTAAACCAGGAGGTTTAGATTCAAATATATCAGGTTGAGTTATCCTCCAGAAAGAATCTTTTGAATGTGAGAACAAATTCTAAAATGCCTCTGCTAATATTTTGATGTAGATATTGTCCTAAACTAGCATATAACTAAACTAAGATGATGTTCAAAATAAAGTAAGAAGTCTGATGTGTCTGTTATGCTATGCCATGTTCAAGATACAAACAAACTGACTTCAGTGTTTTTCTTTTATGCTATAATATTTTTACACCGTATCTGATACTCATATCAATGCAATGTAAAAAAAAGCCATAGATGTTTTAAAACTTCTTGAATGAACATTATATGCAGCTGATTGGGGAATGTGCTCTATAGTGGAGAAACAAAACCACATTATTTTCTAAAGAGTAAGACAGAAAACAAAAGTGATGGTCTAAATTTTGGAATAATTTAGTAGCAGCTACAAGTACTGGAAACAGATTTTTAGAAGGTCCTACCTGATTTAGATTCTCAAGACCCATTTAAAAGTCAAACAATTTTGTACCTAAATTGTATGTAATTCCATGTCTGTGGCTGCTTCCTAGACAGTATTACAGGATGGGCTAAATTTCTTTTGAAAATAAAGGATAAGTTTCCCTGAGACAGGAAGTACCAGATAGACATAGGTTAAAAAAATTTAAAAGCCACATAGTTAAAAATACACACCAGAAACAGATTTTGAAAATTTGAGTAGAACTTAATAGACACAATTTGGGCATAGGTTACTTTTCTAAATCCCCATCTGGGTATGAGGTGAAAGCAAATGTGCCTTTCTGAACACCTGTGGACCCTACTCACTTCAGCTGCGCCCGCAGAAATACGGCCCTGCAGCAGACACCAGCATGGCATGTTTAGGTAACAGTCCAAAACGCTGATTGTTAACTCAAATACAACAGAAATCATGATCCAGGACAAGCCCTGACTGAGATAAAATAGATCTGTGTAACTGCTGCGGCCACATAAAGGCAGAAATAATCAGGGATTTTGGAAATAATTATAGCTGACTAAAAATGAGAGTGAATGAGCAACAAAGAAATAGGTGCTCATGGATATGATGGAGAACAGAGAGCTGCTGGAGGCTTTGCTGCATGCTTTGCCCCCTTGCAAAACAACCTAGATTTCCTTAAGGTCACACTGATGATATTTGTTTTACCTGGCCAGCAGAGACGGGCATAGGCTGACATATGATGTGTTAGTGCTTGATTATGAGCTGCTATGTGGCTTCAGCAATGACCTGGTTGGGTTTTACAATTTTCAATCACTGTCAGAGTATTCAGACTGAGTGTGTGTGTGCAGGGTAGCCACAAGAAGAGACTTTTCATGTTATAAGCAGAACGAAAATCATGTATGCATATTATAACAGCTGTTTTCCCACACTGAATCTTGTAAATGCCTGGAGAGGAGAAAAAATTTTCTCTAAGATCTTTTATTTTGAATTTTTCTCTTGAGTTACCTGGTAGATTAAATGCCACAAAGCTGTGTTTGAGGAGGGTTTGGTGTAGTCCTTCCACACCTATCTCTGCAAAAAGTTTCAACTCCTACACAGGTATGACAATTCTTGTCTGGTGAGATATACAGATAGTGGCTTAAATTCCTTCCTTTTTTTCACACCACTGTAGAAATCATTCCTGTTTGGTTGGTTGTCTTTTTCTTCCCCCTCCCCCCCTCCCCCCATTTCATCATCTGACACTACTTCATTTTCTAAGTAACACCGTCAACTGCATTATCAGATTTCTCTGGTTCTGGTGATAGTAGAATTAGAAATGAGCTTTCTGTGTAAAGAGGCAATGAGCTGCTCTTGCAGTCAAGCGTATTTTGTGCAGATGGCATAACAAAGATTGAGAATTAAAGTAACGCCTTAAGACAGGAGCTCTGCTATACCTGGATTCAACAGACTTAAATTTTGGATTAAACTGTTCATCCAGTGTGTTAACCCAGATCTGCCACTGCTCACAAACTGCTACATAACAAAGTTGGCTACTACTATCATTCCTGAAGCACACTGAGCATCAAGCCAAGACTTCTGCAGGATCTGCTTCTTCACTGAACCCCCTGTCTGTCTGCTTAGTACTTTCCTGTAGGTTTCCTCGCTTCAGCAAAATTGTTCATTCCAGGTCCCAGGTGAATCCTTCCCAAGTATTTAATGTGTAAGTGAGAGAGCCCCCTGACTCGTATGGGGGTAATACACCAAGTGAACACAGGGCAAGGTTTACTGCACAGCAGGGCACTTCCCGGTATCAGGCGGGAGCAGAGGGGGTTGTGTTGTTGTACCACAATCACTGGGGGAATATTGTTTTGTTTTTGGAAGAGATTGCTAAAACAGATGTTGAATATGAGATGGCGTTTTTAAGCTTGCAGCAGGCAAGAAATATCTTTCAGAATGAAAAGTGACCCCCAGTGAGCAATAGTACCTTTAATCCAGAGCTTTGTGCATTGCTATCTGCTTCTGATCACTTTTAAAATCTCCTCCCTCCCGCCCAGCCTCCCCTTTCCCCAGGAAAGCTCAGCTTAGCAGACTTCTGTCCTTCCCTCTCTGGCCATCATGGCTTCTCTCTTGAAATGGTTAGAGCAGCACTGTCACTGCCCTGTGACCTCCGTCTCCAAGCTGGGCAGATGCTGACCAGAAACTTTCAGTAACTTTGCAGTTGTGCAAAAACTAAATACCTTTAAAGCCCCAACAAACATACAAAAAAACTCAGATCTTATTTTGGTACTGAGCTTGCCAGTTCCACATTGTAGGTTCATAATTCATCTGCTCATGGAAGAATCAATATTTCTGCATGTTTCCCTGCAGGAACTACACCTAAGTATCTAAAGTTTACACCCAAGCCACTCAGCAGCACAGAAAGTTGCTGTCTCCCATGCATGTTGCTTTGAATTACCTATCTGCGACGTGCTATTGCTTCACCCCAGCAATATTCCAAGCAAATTGAAAGGTCTAGAGATACCACCATGCTCATACAAGTATTAAATTGCCCTCAGGATGTTCTCACGTTTAAATTATTGATGTAAAACAACAAGATAAATGATTACTTACTATCAAAAAGGGACTCCCCAGACAGCAGCTAAAGTCCATCTAAGACCTTCCCGTGAGGTTTATATGATGCAGCTAACTTTGAAAAGGCCTTTTGCTCTGGGATGAATTTTACTCTGTAAAAACACTTTCAAAAACACTGGGCATGTAGAAACTCAAAGCTATTGCTCCGGACCCCTGCTGCAGAATCATGGTCTTCCCAAAGAGGGCACTGATGCTCTACACATGAAGCAGAGGGAAAAGCTAAGAAATATATCGGCAAGGCATAAATCTCCGAAGAGAAATCTGTCTTAGCACGTCTACCTCAGGAAAAGGGGAATTATTACACTTAATTAAAGTGTATTGACACCACATGTGGCCCCACCTCTCCCTTTTGGCTTTATTAAAGATAGCAAAACTGAAGGCTTATAAAGGTGGTGGTGGGTGTCTGTATTTCTAAATAGTAACCATAGACTGCTTTGAAAAATATGAATGCTGCAATCACACTTTTTAACAAGCCTAATTTTTAGCCCTGAATACGTTACATTTTCTAGTCAATATTTCTGCTTCTTGGCTGAATTGGCGAAGGGGAATCAGTGAAGTACTGTTTTCTAGATTGCTATTAATGCTATTATAGCAATATGTGGACCATTCTTCACAATGTTTATTGACAGCATTAATTAAGCAGTTATTTTTTGTGTGTTTTGGGTTGTTGCTGTTTTTAAATACAAGTCATACACAAAATAGTGTCCCACTTGAGCAGAGAATTCTCTGTCTAAAATTCTTGAGAAATCTCAACAGAAATGGCGAGAGGTCTAATTAAATTTTGAATCCTGTGGCTCCCACTAAAGACCCTTAATTTAACAGCATAACTCCTTTAGGTTCCATCTGTGGAAGAAGACATGGACTTTTAAAGGATGGGTATTTCTAAAATCTGATTTTTCCTCTAGAAGGTTTCTAAATATTCATTAGTGCCTAAAGGTAGGAATAATCTGGATTCAGTGATGAAATATATTTCAGATGTGTCTGGAGCTTTTCATCAGAGTCTATTGGTTGAAGCATATATTAAGCTGAAATCAAAACCTACAATCTCATTTCTTTGCTTAAACATTTAAATAAGTGGTCTGGTTTCCCACTGCACTGAAATCCCTTATCTTGTATTGATTTCTTGAGAAGATATAAATTAGACCTTTGCATTGATATTTTAATGTGTTGTTTCCCCTATTCCTCTCTGATTCTAGAACTGCTTCCTTACAGGGGAGCCTTTTCCATTCTCTGCTTTTTCCTTACTAGCAGTCTTGTTAAATCCTGAAGTTAGCAGAAACCACTTTTTTCTCTTAGCTCCTTGCACTGGGGTAAAGGAGAAGAGAATGAGCAACAGGTTTAACATTTTTCTTTCCTATATTATAAAAATCATGGGTGGCAAAAGTGTCATTTTCTAAACTCTTGGAGTCATTTCCTAGTAAAGTTTGGCCGTGACTGGAAATTTCACATAAAACAGTGGCAAGGGTTAATATTATTCCTGCCATAACATTTTGTACAATTTCCCATGAGAGCTCTCAATGGTTTTCCACTGCCACTGGAAATAATGACTCTCAGCTGGAGTAAGTTGCACTAACACTTGATATTCCTGAGCCAACTGCTCTTTGAAATGAACTTGTGTTGCTTTTGCACACTCAAGAATAACTTACACCATCTACTCTTCGTCAGAGTTTCTAACCAGAAAGCAATATTCCTGCTTAAGGTATTCTTCAGTTGAGTTTACCTCAAAATCATACAGGAAGTGGAAAGAAACAATAAATTTAACTATCAAATCAGTCCATGCATTTGTATGAACTGAAGAAATGATACTATCCTGCCTGATTTCTGCAGTGTTCTTGGGTAGGTTGTCTCCTTCCTCCATACCATCGCAGAGTACAGATCTTTTCATATGAATAAAAGTAGCTTTATCAAAATGCATATTCTGATGCATATGCATCAAAATTCAAATGCATGTGCATTTTCTTCTGGACATTTGTCTCTCTCCTAAATATGGACTGACAAATTAGCTGTTGCATTGCATTGTTCAAGAGATTTGCCACTTCAAATCACACCTGATGCAAATACACATGTGCTAGTATTTGCATCTGAAAAACAGATTTCACTGTGTTTTCTGCTAATGAGCAGGTTGTCAAATTATGTGCACTTTTTAGGGTATACACAAGAGTTTGCAACAGGAAAATCAACGATCAAGTGTGGAAGTGCAGAGTTACATACATATATATGGAAGCTGAAAATTCTTCCCTCACTGTGACGTCAATATTTATTCCTACTGTTTTTGATAAATATAGTCTATATGAATCATGCGAGGATAAAAATCTATCCTTGGATGCGTAGTTCTACTGTGATACTGAATTATACTAGACTTTGGCCCATTTACTACAAGAATACAGAGCACAATCAAAGGCAAAATAGCCTTCATTCTATCACATAAACTGTCTGAAGACCCTTCTTTACCTGCCTATAGTCATGTGTAAAAATCCATCTCTTGTCGTATCTGTAGTCTACACATAAAAATAAAGGTGTATTCAGAACAAATTATTTGACTTTTAGTGTATGAGGAAAAAAAAATCCGTTATTATATTCTACAGATCCTTTGAGGACGATGTAAAGGTAAAGGTTGCCAGAACAATGCAGAGCTGGAATTTTTGAAATGAAATTCAAACCTTTCGGTTTAACTGATGTGATCTATTTATTTTTAGATGCTATTGCCAATGAGCTCACTGCACAATATGAACTTAACAAGACTGTAATTTGAATTATGCAGAATATTATCAAACTATCTATGCCAGCACTTCATAGTCAGCCTGGGAATGCAGGAGCTATGTAATTCCTATTAGAAATGATTGCTGCTGTACTAGAAGTTGCATGCAGCTCTTCAACACTGCTACCACTGCCAAGTTATCAAAACTGGGAGTGGCGTATCTAGAAACTGGAAGATTTCCAGGTCATGATTCCTCGTTCTTAAACAGTGGTAAGCCTATGGCGTTAATATGCTAGTATTACTGGGTCAACATCAGGCACTGAGCACGTCCAGTATCAAGGTGGTACTATGCATTTTACTCTTCCCAAGCTGCCAAATTTTGCTGCAGAGGAAAAGAAGACAAACTTCAATATATTTAGAAAGTTAAATCCTCAACATATTCTCTGTTACTGACATGCATTGGATTTACTAGGTGTAATGGATTCCTGACAGTGAGACTTTCTTTGGCTCCACAAGGTTTGTTCAGGCTATACTAACTAGGCAGGTAAGGGACGAACGAGATGTGTTCGTCTGAGAAGAGAAAGTGAGGGTATCGCAGAAGGTTGCAGAGTAACCGAAAGCTTTTCTGTGAATTTATACCTAGTTGTGACAGGGGTTAAAATTATCGGGACGCACTATCGCCATTTGGTGATGTCATAGCTGCCCTTTGGGAGAGTGAGGTCACTAACGGATTTGGTCAAGGAGATAAGAGCCTGTTAAAATAAACAGCAATGCCACGTAATTACCCGACACTGCAGGAGGAGGATTAGACTGTTTGGAAGACCCTGTGTCTGCCTTACGCTGACTGTCACTTTTTTTTAACCCTTGGGCAGAGGTGGAGAGAAGTATGTGGCTGAAATTGGTAACTAGGGAGTTGAAACAGAAAATGGGCTCGTGTACATCGATTAAAATTCTGTTTCAGTATTATTATACAACTTCTTATCAACACGTGGGCCTGTGCTATATTATTAAGTAGAGGTAGCTAGGAAATGTTCCCGAACATTTAGCAAGGCTAATTCAGCAAAAGTGATGAATTTCATGACAACACATCATCTCTATAATTCCCAATTTGAAACACAGGGTATTTGCAAGATTGAGCAGTGTTGGCATGATGGGAATTAAATGTTCGTAGATCAGTGTTCTGCCCAAGTGAGGAGCAGAAGGAGGCTAAACTGGGGGCTGAAATTCCTTTAGCTCTTCTGGTTAAATCCACATAGGATATCTTAAGGCCACACTTCCAAGGATGCCAGCTGATTCTGTACTGATGAAAACTAACTCCAACATCATAAGAAAATGCAAGCAACATCGTAGCCTGTTACATCAGGAGAAACCAGCATAGGTCTGGCTTTTGAATATCAGAAATGCAAACGTTTTCAGTCCCACTGGTAGTGCAAGAAAAGCCAGAGAAATATGTGGCAGGCTTGCCAGTCTCTGCATGGCAGATGTCCAGGCCAGAAATAGCAAGATCATGGTAGCAGAGATTCAATTGCATGCTATTGCCATTCTTCCCCTTGAAAGCACCACATCCATTACACAGGCAGGGAGCTTATGTTTCCCTGAGTAATGGTCCTGAAAGAAAATCATGAGAAATCCTGATGCAAATAACCGCACTGGCATCTTCTCTTTTTTTAAGAAAATGGAAGAGATGACCAATAGGTTGAGACTGTCTTGGAGGCTTGTTTTAAAAGTTCCCATTGTATAAACAAGTCATCAGGTCTCAAACCACTTGAAAACACTTGCAATTGAAAACATGCTTTTAGTGGTTTTGTGAGCGCAGAGACTTTTACCATCTATTAATATTCTGCTAGCTTTGGTTACTAAAAGTATCATCCTGGGCATGCTATTTTTGACACTCTGCTTGGCATACAGCAAGAGCACTAGACAGGCACTGTAGATAGTTATACTGAGCATTCATGAAGTTTAAAGATCACCCAGTAAGTACTGTAAAAGTGTGTAAATCCTAGGAATCTGGCCAAATTCCAGCTTCACTAACACATTACCCCAATATTCCTTCTGCAGTTTCAATTGGAAAACCATCCTGAAATGCTGTATGGTATTGGTGTATGCAGTAAAACAACTGCCATATTTTACCCAACATTTGGCTGTTCTTCTCTTTAAATGATTTGTAAGTCATTCTGTAAGGAGTTCTGGGATAAAAAAGGGTTACATAAATATATTATCAGTGTCATTAATTTTGGCACCATCCAAGACCACTAGTGTTTAAAATCAATTAACAGTTCTTTTCCTATTATCATTGGCGTTTTATTTTTATTCAGCTAGAATAAGTCTCTCATAAAAGTTAAAAACAATCTATTTCTGGAAGTAATACAGCAACAGTAAAGGAGGCCTAGTGAATTCTCATCAGACTTTTACTAACATGAGTTTTCTGGAAATATTTTCCCATGTAAAAATTTTGGACTGGTATAAACAGTTAGAGCTCATCTAGTAAAATGAGTTAACCCTGCTTATTTCACGCCATCAGCTCATCTTATTTTTTTTTTATATTATCATTAAAGTATGTCAAAATAGGCAAAGTCTGTTCTAAGTCCAAAATGTTGTGAAACAGAAACTAAGTCCTTCCTAGGTTTTGGTTCACAGAAGCCAAGTCAAGGTTGGATTTCTTTAGCTGCTGCCTGATCTTTGACTGCAAAGGTAACACTACCGTTCTTTTCTATTGCCATATATGTATGACATGTCCCAGTGTCAAGAGCCTAAAGGTTTTATCAGGTGATAGAATATGGCTAATCACAATGTACCAAATTACTGCTTGGGACAACAGCTTTCTAAAAATGGTGTAGCATCACTGTGAAATATCACCAGTTTTGTCTATTATTAATGACTCTGATATCTCTGGAATTTAACTGGCACCTTCAGTTCAGCATCTCCTTTAATGTGAAGTTCAACCAAAACTTTGTGGTATATGGAAGTACTAGCAGAATTAATTATGTGTATTATCCAATCTACACTTTTTTGGAGATTACATGGAAAAAACATTTATCTGTGTTATTATTGTTTAGCATTTCCAAAATAAACCTCGAGTGTAACAAAATGCAAATATATTTCCCAACGTAAAAACATAAATGTGTCAAGCAATACCACTAACAATGCTTCACAGCATGCTTTGGGAGAAATTTTATTTCTCCAAATCTATCTGTATATATAAACAGCACTGGAATGGCACAGGATATGTAGATTTACTATTGCAATGCAACAAGAAGTGTCTAGAAGCAGCTGGAAATAATTCAGTAACACAGTACAGTGAAAAAGAGTTTAAAAACCACACGGTCTCAATGATATTTTCATAGTGCTCCAAGCAATTTACTTCCACAAGTTAAATGGTTTCAAGACTATCCAGCTCAAAATTACATACACAGCATAAATGCCAACAGTGGTAAACTGCAGAGCATCAGGCCAATGAGACAACAGCCAAGAGCCCTCGAGGAAATTACAATGAGATTTATGAATGGCATTCTCATGGCTTTGATTGATATCACCCAAAGTCCTCTCATATCTGTCAGTCTCTATCTCATGTGTGTCTCTCTCCGGAAAATAATTTGCATTTTACGCCAATATTACAAAACCCATCAGACTCATTCAACCCATAAAATTTTTGCCTTTGCTCTCCACCATGCTGGTATCCAGAACATGAACATATTTGTGCTGATAAATTTCTATTTCATATAGATAATACTATTGAGACCATGTAAATTTGTGACCCAGTTATTTTTCATATAATGAAAAGCACCTCCTTCAGTAATAATTACCAGTGCCACAGAGGAGGCTGTAGCTTAGGTAGGGCATGTATTAATGCACACTCAGATGATGGCAATAAACACTCCTAATCCAATTTTTGTTTTGTATTCTTCTGCTGAGTTACTCCAGGACAACAGTACATTTTTGATTGCTTGCGTCACCATATAGCTCTTATTTAAGGTAAATAGATGGGATGACCTGCTATATTTATAGTTTTCTCTATACTTCAACTTAAAGTGAGTAAGAAGTCATATATTTGGCAGATGTGAAAGTTACTACTCAAAGACTAAGTTTATATACTGGAGTGACCTTGGATTGAATATACAATGCAATCTTAAAGGGAGCATGGAAGTAAAAGTCGGAATGGGCACTAAAGTAAAGGCAAAAAGCAATAAAGAGTTCTGGCATGAAACTGTTATGAGATCTAGAAATCTTAAGTTGAACAGTCTCAAGTTCAGACACTAACGATTTATATATATACACACACACACACACACACACAACATTTTTATATACATATATATTCAATGCTATATATATATATATAAAGTAAAATCTTGTGTTTTATATAAAAGAATTTAGATAACCTTCTGAAATTTCATGTAGAATTCCCACCAAACTTCAAGCATTATTGGAAAGAATTTCAGAGGATGTGGCTAACTGGGAGATAGCATGCCCTAGGGAAGGAGCAGATAGAGATGGAGAACTGCAGGCCTTATAGAGATAAGTGAATTGGGGACCAGAAATACAGCAATGAAGAAGGCTGGGAATTTATCCAAAAAGGATATGGTACTAGAGACCAGGATCAGGAAGATAAAATGTGCAATCATTTTATTTTTGGGGTAGAAGCAAAATCTGAAGGAGCACCTAGGAAGATAGATGTGGCTTTGGAGAATAAAGCAATCTTGCCACAATAATATGCTTCACATTATTACTGCAAAATTTAACAAATGAGCAAACTCTGCAAAAGGTCAGATCATTATGTAATGAAAAACTCTTATATGAACAAATGTTTTTAAAAATGAATAACTGAAGCCTTACAAAATTTTGGGGGAATGATACTAGCTGGTGTTGTAGCTAGAGTCATTTTATTGATGAATGAATCAACAGAGAAAATCTAAGGAGTTTATTTGCAGACAGAAGCTTTCTCAAGTTTAGACATCTCTTTGTGGATTAAGGTCAAAACCTTCTTGGCTAAACTCAGCAGCCAAAGTAAGAATCCAGAAGGTTTTATTCCTCGGATATAGAGAAGAGTTTCTCCTAATGGACCAACGAGTTGAAAAGCAGAAATTAATAAATAATAAAACTACAATTAAAGGAGAATTAAGAGACTTTCTAGAATCTCTGACCCGGAGCTCATGAACCAGAAAAAGGATCAGAAATGCAGAGACCTTATTTAGAGCTGACTCTGCCTTTGAAGCTATGTGCCCTGCAAGCTAATGTTTTACTTATGGCCAATTCACTTCAGCAGAAGTAAACTAGATACTTCTACTGTTGGTGGATTCAAAGAGTCAGACAAAACCAAAGCTTTCAGAAAGCTGACTGCTGTGTTCCAGGTGTCAAGGGAGAGACTTCCTCTTTCTTTATACATTGAGTCATTCTCACATCATGCCAGGACAACCTAGTTTGGTGGAGCGATATTTCACCTTCTTGTGGAGCAGGGTTTGTATGAAATACATAACTGAAGTGCAGGACACAGTAATGGTGACTAGGAATCTCTAAAATGGACAAAGGATGCATTAATTGAAAATACTTAATATTCTGAGAGGACAAAATGTGATGTATAGCATTATGAAAAAAGATGTTGAAAAATTAGAGACAAAAGACAGACATAAGAAGATCTGAAACCTGGAACAGTAAGGTGTCTCAGTAGCAAAAAAAAAAAAAAAAAAAAAAAAAAAAAAAATCATGCAAGTACTGAACATCTGTAATTTGCCAAATGAAAGATCAAGACTTGATTATAGTACATTAACTCTTATGCAGACTATAAAAGTCAGTTTGAGATGCTGCTATGCATTAAGGTTACTAAACCTTAGGAGTAGATTTCCTTTATCATTGCTGTCCTGTGAGCTAGATTAGAACTAATGTAGGTAGCATGCACACTCTGCAGTCATACTTACAGGGAAGAAAGTATCAGTCAATATAGGCTTTCCTATCTAGAGGAGAAAGACATAAAAGCATCTAACTGAGTTCAAACTAAAGCTAAAAATAAGGCATGCACTTTTAACAAGGAGGATTGACTTTTTACAGAAAGAGCCTGAGGAATCAATGGATTCTCCCTCTCTTGAAGTCTTCTGATCTAATTTAAGCACTGTCTTGGAAGATGGATGTTAGTTAAACACAACTTACTGGCCTCAGTACAGGAGTAAGTGTGTGAAATTCTGTGGCCTTAAAATCAAGGTGAGGAGATTCCCTCTCCACACATCAGCACAACTGCAGATTCCTCCCGAGTCTAAGCTGGAAATGTTCTATAACACATAATAAATACAACTGCAAATCACGAGGAATGTGTCGCCGCAGAAAGCCTATGCTGAAACTGCAGGCTTTTTCGTTGGCTGCGACAGCAGCCGCAGTGCTTTGCCATGTGTCTTTCAGTAACCATTACTGGGATGAGGAAGGATGCTAGGTATTCTGGACAGCAGGAAAGTGCCACAGACACATAGTTTTTTGTTTTGTGTTTTTTTAAAAAAAACATTGACAAAATACGTTAGCCTGAGGTAAAATTTCATTGAATCTTTGCTCAGTTTTGGACTGTCCAAACTCCAAACATGTGCATGCACTATTGAAACCACTCTTAGTGTTTTTAATAAGCTGCAAGTATTTTTGTAGGGTTTTTAAACAGGTCCTCTATGGGATTTTAGTATTTTCCAAGGTTCTGTAAGACAGTTCTGTTTTAAAATAAAATCTAGGCAGACTGTGAGACAGAGAGCTGGATCTCCTGGCTGTACACAGTGCCGCAGTGGAGCTAGGTCAGTGGGACTGGCGGGGATAGTCTTGTGTTACCTCAGCAGAGAACTTGGCTCAATGTCAAAAGCAACAGGATGCAAAGAAAACAAAGAATAGAAATTGCAAGGTGGGACTGACCTTAGCAAACACTGGCAAGAGAAGGGAACCACCTTCAGTCCTTGATCTGCCAAATGGAAAAAAGCAAATGGAGGTAAATAAAAACTGATTGTGGCTTATTTTAGATCCAAGAACCTACAGGTAAATGACATGTCAAGAACTAAATTCCTCCTCCTTGAGGTCCCTCTTGGGCTGCTATATTTGCTTGAAGAAGAACCTTCCCCTCACACTGTTGCCACATCCCTTGGCACGGCAGGATCCCTGGCCATCACAACTGGCAACACACCACCTCTGGGTGACCCATCCAGGCCAGCGCACACTGGAGACATAGCAGGCAGCTTCAAGCCTGCAATCTTACCATACAGATTGGTACAGCAAAGAGAAATCTTCAGAATAAGTTAAAAATTGAGTGTTCTATCTCTTCCGCTGCTACATCAGATTTAAGGAGACCAGTTGTGGCTCTGAGCTCCAACTGCACCAGGATGAGAAGTGTTAGTGTCCAACTGCACCGAGTCTACACCTTTGTTTCAGGGGAGCCTGAAAAGCTTAAGAATTTCTCTTCATTTTTATACTGATTTAAAATTAAGAATTTAGAAATTTCCTGCCAACTTCTAGTTTGGAGAAAGGAATGGATGGCAGGGGGCAAGGTGAGATGAGCTTTGTTTTAGGTATATTGAAATACCCCACTTCAAATCAACTTTGAAGATTTCTAGTGAAAATAAATGAAGTTCAAAGCAATGACACTAGACTTCAAAGTGTTTTGTTCTGAACTTATCAAAATTTAACATTTGCTTTTTTTGCCCCCAAATCCAAAATAACCCAAGAAAAGAAATTTCACAAACCAAAAATTAGAAGAAATAAATCTACCATCTGTTATAGTTTCCAGCTTTACCCTGTCCTCATCTTCTTCAGCTCCCTGAATGCCACTAAAAAGATAAGTCAGAATGATAGAGTCATAAAGCTAGCCATAAAGATATTATCTCTATGCCTACGTTAGAATACTGGTCTCTCCCTCAATGGCCATTGTAAATCTAAAATATTAGCATCTTCAAACATTTTGGAGAACCTTAAATAAACAAGCTGTAGAAGCCTATGTGATTGTCATTTATTAAATGTTCAGGAGTTATTCAAGCTGCTAGGAAACCTAAAACAAGTTAGGAACTGAGGCTTATTTATGAGGGCTGAATGCTGAGTGTATTTGGCAATGCTGATATTTTGAAAACACTTAGGGACAGTGTTTTTTACACACGTGTCTCCTTTTGCACATTGCCATAGTCTTATAGTCTATGACCTTCCAGAAGTAGATTGACAGGTCTCAGCTCAGCATAGTCTCAGCTGCCAAATATATTGCTGATTATTTTAGTCCTTCTTCCAAAACTTTGAACATCTCATTAAACTCATAGGAAAGAAAAAACAGCCTGCCTCAAAAGAAACAGATCCAGGATGTTACTGTAAGGCCAAATTTTACTGCAGAAATCTCCTTGAACAGAAAAGAGATGTATCCAAAAGAACTCTTGAAAGGTCTATTTTTATTACTAAAGATACAGATTACAGTTTACTGAGATTGAGAAGTGGAGATGAAGTTCCTTTTTGCTCTCTTGCAATTAGTCAGGCAACAATTTCAGCCACCGGAGCTGGCTACTGTTTCTGAAGACCAGTGGCATCCATGAGTAGCGTTAATGACACTTGTGAATACTAACTTCTCTTCTGCTCTATTTCTGAATATTATAGTCTTAGAAAACAACACTTAAATTATGTGTGTACAAACGCAGTCAGTCTCATCCAGTTTTAAGACTTGTTTTAGGTGGATTTCTATGTAAAACAAACAAAAGAAGTTAAGAATCACTGACAACTTCCAGGCACTATTTCCTTTTCTGTTGGAACCCTGGAGCTTCCACTATGGCTTATCAGACATGCAAACAATAACAGGATAATTCTTGAAGTTCAGTCATTTATTTAGGCTAGAAGAAAAATATAATAGATTTTTTATTTTACAAAAGATTGGGTTACAACATCTCTAAGGCTTGTTTGAAACTTCTCTGAATCTTCAGAGACAAATTTAAACTCAATTAAAACCTCCTTTGCTTTGAACATGGTTACACTAGGGACACATTTGTAGTTTTTATGGTGCTAAAATTTGGCCAAAAATTTTAAAAATAAAAGCCTTTCCTGCTTCTGTTTGATATCAAAGACTATTAAGGTCAGATATTAAATACAGCTACTGAGGTCTAACATGGATTGAATAATCCATAAGCTATCAGGAAAGGCAAATAGTTGCTTTCATTGCCATATTTCATTTTACCTGTCTTAGGCATCAGTCCAGCAAAGTACTTAAATGTGCGCTTAGCTTTAGGAAACTGGGAAATTTTATCAATATTAAGGAAACTACCAGCCTGCTTATACTAAAGCATGTGCTTAAGCATGTTTTTAGACTGAGCTCCGAAAGAAACATTAATGTATCTTTCATACTAATTTTTTTCAGGACTAGGCTTATTCCATACAGTCTTCTCACTTGTACTCAGTTCTCTTCATGTCACAAGTTGAGTATTGTAGCAGCTACTATTCCAATCCCACTTGTCCGTGGACCCTACGTTTTAGAGCTATGGCTCTCCCAGGAAAGAACCACCACACTGTCCTTAGCAAGGTTCATCTTAAATGTTTGGAAAGTGGTTAAAATTGTTTACGAATGAATACAAGTCAAGAGGTGGGGTCTGCCTGGGATCAGAGAGCAGTCAGATCTTTAGTCCTCTATTTTTGGATGTTTTCTCTAAAAGTTTTTTTAAATCTCTAGTGAAAAAGTTTCTCCATGAACCCTATATGTACTAATTAAGTGAAAAACTTCTTTGCAAAGACTACTTTATAATTATAGGATTTGAGCTGTGGCATAAAAATTTTAGATATATTTTTTAAAAGAAGCAGATTATTATATTTAGAGCAAAGTGACCCCCACTTTCTCTCTCTCCCAGGATAGACATGAAAACACCTTTGAAAATTATTTTTTTCCACAAAATATGGTTTCTTTCCCAGGTGAAAGTGCATTTAGGTGAATGTAATTACATCTTGCATTCAACAAGCCAAATATTTGATTTCATATTAATATGTTTTCTCTCCAACTAGTGGTAAATGTGGCTTTGTGCACTAGATGCAGAACATTTTTAAGAGCTGTGCAAAACAATATATATTTATATATGTGTATATATGTGTGTGTGCATATATATACATATATAAATGTAAATGCTTACCACAGAAAAGCACTCCCAGAGAAAAAAGTCCTCAGATCTGAAACATACTCCCCTAAGTATTCCATTTTTGTGAAATAAAAGAAAAAAACTTGCAAGTTCCTGATCATGTCATTGTATAAAAGGAAAGACAAGACACTTATGCCACTGCAATTTACCCACCCAGTTGGTGCCCATTCAATCTGAACTACACATATTGTATTTTACAGCCAGCAAGCATTGAGTTGTGACCCAGAAACTGGGGAGCCAACCTAAAAATCAGCAAACAGCAGGGAACCAGACTGACAAAGAAAACCTGAGAGTGTGAGTGTGTCTGGAGGAGTCAGGCGTAATGGTAAGACTGCATCGGGGAAAAAACAGCCAAAGATGCAGACCCCTTGCTGCCCTCTCTGCCCAAGTATGGAGTGAACTTCTGACAAATCCTTTAGCTGGCTGGACAGAAGCTGGGGTGAAAAGACATCCTTTTCTGACTCAATGTTAAGTACAGCAATGGAAAGTAATGGTGAAATGTTTAATTAACAAGTTTCAAGCTTTAAGCCTGGGCTTGGCACTCTAAGATAGCTAAATAGCATCAATTTTGCAGTCTTCTCAAGAGGTATTTTAATGGTGTAATCTAAAAATTGCATTGATGAATGTTCTAATTTAAATAGAAAACACATAAACAAATATATACCAGTCCCTTTCTTAACGTAAATCACTATTTTTTCTTGCACTACCTTCTCCTGGTATCAGGTGACTGTACTTATAAGAGATTATTATTTCAGATCAGCACACAGAGCAGCAGAGACATATTAAAACATGTTTAACACCTGGATAAGAGACTGCTGAATGGTCTCACTAGCTTTAGAGGCTCTGCAATAGTTAAAAAGAAAAACAAGTTTTCTCTCTGTAAGATGCTTCTACTTTTTATGTAATTTTAAATATTTTTTTAAATTTAATTTTGGAGTGTATGGTTTACTGACAGAACAGTATTTTGTGAGATTTTTTTTCTCTCTTGTATCTTCTCTTTTTGACAAGAAAAAATTTTCAGAATCCTCAAATTGATTTTGATGATGATAAAAATGAAAAATTCAGTCCTTCTCAATTTCAAATCTTGTTACAAGATTTTAAATTGCAATGACTGCTCACAAAGGCCAAACAAACTAAACCAGTAAAAAATCAGAGTTAAAAGATGAGCAACAAGGCTCCTTAGCTTTTCTCCTCTTTTTTCTTAGTCATCCAAAAAAAACCCCAAAGCTACGCCGTACCCTCAACATCACGGACATTTCCCAAATGGAACAAGACCTAATCTATGGAAAATTATTAGCAACTGAAAGAGGAAAGCAGCCATAATTATGTTTTGAAATTTGAATTTTAGAATAGCATTAAACCAGGATATCTCTGGATTCACACTGCTACCTCCAAGCCACATTGGTAGATTCTTTTTCCAAAACCAATACATCACCTTTTGAAATTATGTTGTACAATTTTTTTTTGCCATTTTCACAGTTCATGATTCAATAGCAGCTTCAGCAATGAACAGATAATTAAATTTTCACTTTTCAGCCTTGATGCTTTGTTTATTTAACAAGCCTGATTAAGCAAGAAGTAGCCTGCAACTTGGTATCACTCCAGCTGTTTCCAGCATCTCATTATGTTTATTGTAACAACCCACACCCAACCCACCAGGAGTAGCAGGGAGACTCCAGAGAAATACCATCCTTCAATTTAGTAGCACCAATCAAAGAGAATGTTGGTTTGTTTGAATTGGGGAAGGGAAAGTAGAGAAAAATAAACTGTAAACCAAAGTATGTTCCTACTTACGGTCCCTTCCCTTGGATTAAGTTGGAGATCCAGTGCAATTTAAAATCATAAATGATAAAGATAGAAAAGCTTACCCAGTCCAACATGACTTTGGAAGCCAGAATACCACCATCACAAACAACATCAGGCCCATAACGTGGTTTTTTTTGATCAGTTCTAAGTAAGGAAAGGAAAACTGGCACTGAAAATGTAAAATAACAAATATAGTTCACTTGGTGTAGAAATTACACTTAACAGGACATGTTCAGATAATTCTTTTTTTCCCTTTCCCTCTTCCATTGCCACATCTGTCTGGAACCAGAATGAAAAGTGCAGATGCCTTGAATCTCTTCTGCTACCTGACAAGTGCAGAGAAAGGCAAAATATGGAGATGTTCTCATGTCACAGAAAACAAAAACCCCAATCAAAACAAAAATTTGTCTTAAAAAGATTAAAATCATGGAAAGCCTTAATTTTTGAGGTGATCTAAACTCTCATCCATGTCCACATCATATTTCTGTGTTACTAACTTTTGATTTGGAAAAAACAGAGTAGAAGCGACTACTCAAGGCCATTCCTGGCTCCAAACTCGCAGAGTCCAAAATCCCAGACAGCTCTCTGATGGTTGCCTTTAAAGTCAGTCTGCCTTATTCTGATTATACTAAGTGTGGAAGAGTCTGGCTATATGTGTGTCAGGTGTTTGATCAGCAGAAATGTAAAACCTCAGGATCCAAATTTTCAGATCTAAAATTTGTCTTGTATCTTTGGCCTTCTCCTGAGATTCCTTCCTCTGCTTTTCTTTCACAGCTGATTAGTTTGTATTTGTCAAGCTAAAGAATTGATTCCCCAAGTCTTCTTTTATTGCAGACTTGGTAAATAATTATCTCCTTATTCCAAAGAAACTGGACACATAAAACCAAATTCTTTTCTCATCTTTACCAAAGCTAACAGTAATACCAAGGGCTTTGGGATGTTGGTGAAGTCTGCCTGTCTGCACCAGGGTTATCTCCTTCCAGGGAGCTGTTTTTGGATATCCTTCTGAGTCCAGCCTAGCTCCTCTCCTATCATGTGGGAAGGAGCATGTGCTATTACTCCTTCCTTGTGACTTGATCCCCCAGACAAGTAATGGAGGAAATAGCTGGTCAGCAATAGCATAGTCACCTTCAGCTGTCCCCAGGCAGTGCCAGTTCTGCTCAGAAGCTCTTTTAAGTGTATTCTATCTTCATCTATATACAAGTGCCACTTCAAATTCATTTCTAGCTTCCACTCACATACAACAAAAAATTTTAGATTCACTTATTGCTCCATTCCTTATCATTTCCACTTAACAGAAATGATCCGAGGTAAATTTCTGCCCCTTGAAGGACCAGGGTCTTCTGCCCCTTGAAGACAGGAAACATCGCTCTGTCCTTCCTAAATATGCACAATGTCTCACTGTCTTCTCTGCACAGGTTTGATTCAAAGTTCATTAAAGAAAATCAATGAAAGATCATTGCACTGAATCCCATTATTAGAGGAGTATCACATCAGTGTTTAACTTTGAGAAGCCTGGAGCTGTGTCAATACTTCTTTGGGCTTCAGTGGGAGAACATAGCAGGGTTTACTAAATTGTTATAAGAGAAGAGAGCTGTAATTATTAAACCAAAATATATAATTCAGTTAGCTTAAGTAAATAGTCTCATGGCCAAAGTAGGCAGGATTTTTCTATATGTGTCTTTTTCCTGTTATGGCTTGTAAAGAGAATATAAGGATTGATAGCAGAAAGTATATCTAGAAAGAAACCTCTATATTATAGTATATAGATAGTGAGGGTATAAAATGATACATAGGACCAAGATCCTTAAGCAAAATGATATGAAATGAATGGCAGGCAGCTCTATCTGGCAGAGAGATGTACTTTGCTGTGGGCTGGTCAGGTCAGAGCTCTGAATGCAGGCAGTCAGGAGAAGTGGGCAACTCCAGTAAAATTCAAGGAGTACAAGGAAAAGGCTATGCCCTGGATGGAAGCCAAACATATCTTGTTGAGGAAAAATAAATATCTCTGCTGGATGTCATTCAGAGATACTGGTATTAAGCTGGTATTTCCCTGGGATGTTTGTAATCACAACTAAAGCCTGATGCAGCAGCAGCGACTATTTGTAGCTACAGAAAACAGAAGCTATGTTCAAGAATAAAAATCGTATCTAAGACAAACCCCAGAATTTCCCTAAAAACAGAAAAGCAGCATCCACATGATTTGTTCAGCTGCTTCATCCTCACACTTCATCCAGTTACTTTTATTAACTTCTCCATCCTGACCCAGGAAATCTGCAGGCTGCTCCCAACTCTGACCTTCATGTGGCAGCAGCAGTGTGACCTTGTCCTACCACAATAAGCATTAGTAGGTTCATCTGCATTTTCTCCTGCATGCATGAAATCATTTCAATCATAGGCAATTATTCTTCTCCCATGAAGGTTTTTAATTCTTCTGTGTGGTGCCCACCAAAGACTTAGAAACATAGACCAGTTCCACAGAACTGGTTCAGCAGGTCCCTGAACTGCAGATAACAACCATGCTAGCAGCTTTCACCATAACCTTGTCCTGTTTTTATATTCTGCCCATTGCAGCTGGTAGTGATCACTGTCATCTCAAAATGGACCTCCCAGCTACCCCAGTGCAACTTCTCTCATGTTCTTCAACTGACTGAACCCAAGGAGTAACACAGATCCCTTCTAAAAGCAGAGCACCTCACTGAGGCAGGAATCATCACTGGCAACAAATGGTCAATGGAGAGTATCAAAATGTAGCTGCCAAAACTGCCTGATCATATTGACTAATTATTGAATTTTATAGAACTAAGCACCTGAAGCTGTCTGGAAACCAACCTATGAGCTGTGGGTTTTCTCTAGACTTTTTCATCTATCCAAACAAGAATTCCTTTTTTTTTTTTTTTTTTCTTTTTAAATGTTAGCAGGATAAAATATCGGACTGTGCAAAATGACTGGCTGCTATATTTAACTCAGACAAACACATAACAAATCACTATTCTGTAGAAAGAAGGCACACCTCATAGGCTATATTTTTTTTTCTTGAGACCTGGACGTAAGACCACAACCCTCTAAATAATCCTCCAGAAATAAACCAATGAAATGTTCACTCTGACAACAGACACAGTATTATACCTGCAGCTGGTAAATGTTTCCACAGTTCAACCACCTTTCCTTTTCGTTTCCAGTAAAAATTTGATCCCAGGGGAAAGAGTCAGCAGCTAGGATTTTAATTACTTTTCTGCAATAGAGTAGAATTTAGAGTAGCATTTTTTTAATGCTGCTGATGTATTCTACTTTTATTCTCTTTCTTGAAGGGAGGACAGATGTTAGTTTACAGCAAGTGGGTGTCCTATGAGGAACCATCCGTTTTGTTTCTGATATGTCCTGATCCCTTGTTATTTTTTATTCCACCGTGCATTTGCTGAAGACTTCAGAGAACATTTTCTAGTGATACGTTATGAAACACTGTCGGCTCAGTTTCTTTTGGACCAGAGTATGGACTGAGTATACTGAGTATAGCATCTTGCTTGCCTAGAACTGAAGCTTAAGGATCTCCAAAAATGGGAGCTACCATAAGTTTCAAATTTAAATCCAGTATTTGACTCTGCAAGTGTCCCAAAGTCAGGATGCAGAATCCCCTCACATATGAGACTGGCTTCAGAAGATTTTTATTGTTTGTCTATTTGTTTTAATCTAGGATAGTTCTTATTTACCATGTAGTTTTGAGCTTTCATGCATGTCCCAGCACAGGACCTTAAGATTTTCTTTTCTGCTGTGAGAACTAGAAACTAGTGTTTAGATAAAAGATAATGCTAGTGTGTTTTTTATTGATTTTAACAAGGAGAAAATAAAATATGTTTACATATATGATATATATATATAGTTGAATATATAATGTATATATATAGATGTCTGTCTGTACACAACCACATACAAATGCACACAGCTCTAAATATATGATACTGCAAGTACTGAAGTCTAGTTTTGTTTTTTATGATGTGTCCCCATAAATGGCACACCATATCCCATCCTCCTTTCTCCAGTACAGTAACACCCTTTTGCCTAAAGGCATATTGGTGCTGCTTCCTGAAGCAATTGGTGGAAAAGAGGACAACAAAATGTGCCCACAAATGACACTGAAAGCATGAACTGATCTGAGGAGAGCTGGAATTTCAGTTCTGCAACTAAAAATGTTTCTTAGGGTGCAAAAACTCACACAAGGACGCCTGAAAAGTTCCAGATGTCATAACTAACTGGTTTGAATAAAGTGGGCCTGGATCACAGTAAATGCATGTCGATAAGTAAAGTCCAATTTGGGCACTGCTGACAGCTCTACTATCATCTAATCGATCCGTTATGGTTCCGACCATTCCCTGTCAAATGGGACCAGAATCAGGCACCTCCGGAAGCTGAAACATGAACATGCAATTGTCTTAGTTTCAGAAAAGTATGACGAATGGATCAATGAAGGTTAAAAATCAAACACAGCTCCTGATGACCAGTGTGCCTCCACCATTCCTGGCTGATTGTGCTGTTGCAAAAAGCTGTCAGGATCCCTTGAATGAAAAGACACATTCATTCAAATTCAAAGCGATAGACAGGAAGAGCAGCCATACAAGTGGAAAATTATTGTTTCCCATTTGGATAAATCCTTTCCACTTATCCCATTATTCTGAGAGATTTGCCTGGTCAATCTTCATCTCATTTTACTAGTAGGCCATGTACAGAGTGCTGAGATTTCCACCCAGGAAGTCCCTGGGGAGAGCAAACGAAATGCCATAAACACTATTGTACTCCAGTGCTGTGCTGGTTACTGCTTTGGGATGCTTAATAGATTATTCAGGAAGAGAAGTGGGAATTACTAGGGAAATTAATTAATATGAGAGCTCCCGCTTCCTTTCAAATGACTTTGCCACACAAATTTCACTTTTGCAGTACATCAGTACATATCCAGCGTCTTTCTCTGACATCTAACTGGACAATGTATTTTTCTTCTGGGATCTCCGTGTATATGTATGTCATTTCCTATTTCTCTAAAGCTACAAGGTTAGAAATATCTTAAACATAACGTGCTCTCTCTTTCTGAAATAACTGTGATTTATATTAATGCTGTTTTATAACTAGCAACTCTCTGCCCTATACTCATAAACTAGGACTGTGTTCCCAAATTTTGAAATGAGACTTTAGGATAATGAAACTTTGCCTTTCTCTGTCAATACATTATTCTCACAACTCCTCATCCAACCCACAAATTATCACCTAAAGTCTTTGCTTCCAAGATTTGAAAATATCTTTTTCCACAGTCCATATTCTGGTGCAGGTTGATGTATGGAATGGACATTCAGAAAATACAAGCCTGATAATGGCTAACAGCCATACCAGAAAAAAAGAAGTACATATTACTGTTGAAAAGGGGAGCACTTAAATTGTTTTATATTTGACATTGTAATGAGCACAAGTCAACAAGTTTCATGGGACCAAACATTTTCTGTTAAAATACACTGAATGCTCACTGCAAGTTCCTTTGTAAAATATTTTATTCATTGCATTTTAAAATGCAGTTATTTTCCTGAAATATTGGAAATAACTTGCAGGCTCATAGTCAGCGAGATCTATGTGTAGCTTAGTCTGGGTTGGATAGCAGTTGTCAGTCAAATAAATTCCTGAGATGATGTATGCGTCAAACCCTCAAAAAGAAATGAATACTGACAACCTGAAAATTGGAAAATATCCTTTTCCTCATTTAATATACACAGTCTATAATAATAAAGTGCTAACTGCAGGGCCTAACTTAGAGTCCCCAGGGCTTTAGCAGTCCCTAAAGAATCTCATATTGAACAAGATTTTTCAAAATAGCAGTATTTCGCTTTAATGGTAGAAGGCTACACAACAGTGGTCGAGGAGGACCCTGCTCCTTGCGGACTATGGGCACATTGTTGCCCTGCGGCTCCTCCCCGACCAGCGGTTCTCGTGCTCACTAGGTCTGCGCTCCAGCACCCGCTCTGGCACTGCTTAATGGTTAATCTCCTCATTGATTGAATTATAAATAGAAACATTTTAATATTTAGTCACAGATTTTTTTTAACTTTTTTAATTTTGCTATAAATAAGATAGGATCTTTAAGCAATAATATTCTTGGGGACTTGAGTTTGAAATTGGGAGCTTGGTTTCCAGGCTTGGGTAAGGGTTTCTGTTACTGTTGCTGTAGTCTGCAGTTTACTTATTTGGCTACCTGGTATTTATGTGCCAAAGCCCATGTTGTGTGGAACTTGATATTCAAACACACTTTTTATTTTTGTGGTTTCCTTTTTTTTCCTCATAGTGGAGAAACAAATAGCTTTAATTCACTAAGGTCATAATAAGAGTTTTACTTATACCCAAGATTTTAAAAATAAATCCTCTCTTGCTTTACACTGTCATAACTCCTCAGAGTTTGCAATCAGGGATGTATAAAAATTTACATTGGCAGAAGATGTATTGCACAGTGTTCAAACACATCCAAATTTATGGCATATCTGTAAGACCGTGGCTATTTGTCTGTTAAAGCTATTGTTGCTTCGTTGTTATATGCCTTCTTCATATATTCCTGAACGTTGTTTTCTTGCATTCCTGTAAAACAGATCCAGAAATGAGCTCCGTGGAATGAACATGTCTTAATTCCCTGCTCTCATGTACCCTCTGGCCAAAAAACATTTTCATCTGTAGTATACGCGATGTTTGACACACTGACTCGTAGCTCATTGTCATGATAGTAATTACTGGTTGGGCCCAAACAATAAAGCAGCAAGAGAAGCTGCTGAGCTCGGAGAGCCAGAGGGCCTCAGCCCTGAGGAGCACAGATGGTTCAGATGCTCTTCTTACGCTTCTCCTTTCCATGGGATGGTAGCATGTTCCCGAGGGAAGAGGATGGTTCTTCTGCAGATTGGCATGTAACTCTCTATTGCAACCCCTGACATCACAGGAATTTTTATTGAAATATTAATGGTCCTGTTTTTAATAGGAGTTTCAGCACAACCTAAATTAAACCATTGGAAGAGAGATATTGTCCCATTAAGAACAGTAAAACCTTAAGCTCCCTTCCTGAAGAGTAGCTGTGGGCAGTAAAAGTGACAACCAATTTAAACAGGCGCTATTGCTTTATAAGTCTCTGAAGTGTGAAGTCCCAGCATGCCTGATGTATTTCATTTTAATTTCCTTTTGGAAAACAGAGCTGTGGTTAGTGTGGAACCTCACACATACACACACACGCATGCAAAAAAAGCCTTAGGAGTGCAGGAAAAGAGGAAATTATTTAACCCTTTCAAAAAGCTATACAATTTCTTTACCTAAGTATAGAAAAATAAGCATAGATACTTTCTCCTTTAGTTCCTGTATAAAAATAAACAATAGTCTTGCATAGTTAATAACTACATTAGGGCCCCTTGCTAATTTCTGCTGCAAGTTCTGAAAACTGAGTGAAAAATCTTTTGCTGGTTTCCCTTCACTTTAAGCAACTTCTAAATCAGCAGCTTGTGCCCTCTGTAGGGGGAAAAGATAAGAATCATGTAATTTCATCTGATTTCCCATTTCCAAGCTATTTCATTGACATCAGACCACACAGGTACATGCAGACTTGTTATCAGATGCAGCTTGCTGCTGGTTTCAGGTCAAGTCTGATGTTTTCAAGATGGTAGCGGTCTCAAAATGGGGTGAGAAATGAGCCAGGACAACACAACAAAAGAACCGGTGACAAAAGTGTCTAGCTGAACACAGCTCGACAGAGAAAAAATGTATCCTGCTTTAGCCCTACAGTGAGATTCTTTCAAAGAGATTGACAGGCCACAATAGGAATGGAAACTTCCTTCGGGATCTTCCCTTATCTTATGCAAAACCAGTAGCTCATGGAATCATTCAATTCCATCAGGAGCATCCTACTACGGGTACCTGGCAAAAAACAAGCAAAGGAGTAGAAGCAATCATACATCCTACCTGCGAGCCCCTAACAGATGGACTTGCAGAAAAGTAAATAAATAATGCTCTTAGTTAGAATTTAATTAGATTTATTTATTTTTGCTCTTACTGCTCTAAACTATTATTTGTGACAGATTAAAAACTGACTTCTTACAAAGTGACAGAAAAGTCATGTAAATAGTTAAGTCTCAGGAACACATTTTTGAAACAGAAACCCACAAATGAAAAATGTCCTGGTACATTTTATTATTATATCTGTAGGGTCATGGTTCAACTACAAGCATCTATTAAGCCATTAATTACTTCAGTTTCATGGGAAAACAAAAAGAGATGTGCTGAGACACGATCAAGGACTGCAACAGCTGTCCTACAGTTCTGGAAGTTGTGCTACGTTTTGAGGATTCCTGCTGGTGTGTCTATGAAGGACAGGTCTGTTTATTTGTAGTAAACTACAGTGTAGAAAGAAATTAAACTTGTATTTATTTTGCATATGTATATTGCATTTGCTAGCATGAAAGGAAGGCTCTCTATTTTTCCAGACCAATCAAGGAGAAAATTTTAATGGTCTAAACATCTACCCTTTCCTGGCTGACAGCAGCTTTTGAAGCCCAGACCCAGTCAGTTAAGTTAGACAAGGTACCTTCTTGTCTCATCATTTCATCGAACTGCAGGAACAACATGGCTTGTCTTTGCCCCATAGGAAATTCAAAGCAAGGGGCTCCCACATGCTACATTTAGTGCTGATGCCCATCACCAGGAAAACTGTGAAAGGCTCCTTTAGATTTAGGAAGCTAAATGGGGTATATCAAGTTGAAGTGGTTTAGAAATGTTGCATTCAGTTTTTGAGTAGGTGGTGGAAAGTGAGGAACTTAAAGATTAAGGTTTGAAATGTAAAACCTACAAAGTTGTGCTTTTCAGGTTTAAAAAACAAATAAAAACATGCTCGTCCAGAGAGCTCAGATCTGACTGCCTCCTGCAGAAGTGCAAAACCAAGGAGCTCGTCACCTAAGGATGCCCCTAAATACCATCCCCACAGAATACCCCTATCTGCATGTTAGGAAGACAGTCCAGACACATAGTGGGGATACAACACTTATCTGTGCAAATACCAGGAACAACCCAGGAAAGAAGGAATCGAATGGAAATGCAAAGAACAGAAAAAAACCCCAACTTATTAACTCTTCAGTTACACATGAACTAGATAAGAGCTCGTTCTCCTCTAAAGCCAGGCTTGTTAGCTGTAAGCCATGTGATTGCTCTTCACCAGGTGACCTGCAAGAGCCAGCTTATAAATTACCCTGTCTCAGTAGGTGTGAGTAATAACTTGGGGTGAGGGTTTTACAAGCTGGGGAGTATGTTAACTTTTTCCTCAACTGAGGCAATGGGGAATATCTGAAATGATTGCTGTCTAGCATTCTAGTACTTTTCTACGTCTCTATCCGGAGCACAGATCTGAAGGCTTTGGGATGGAAGAAGGTAGACGTTCAAACTGTTATCTAGAGTTAGAAATATACTGAGTTTAGACACAAAAATCAGAAGTTTTGAGCAACAGATAGCTTTCCAGTTGAGCCTGATATCTCTCAAATATTGAAAAGAAATATTTCTGAATTTATGATAGGGTTTATAATTTGGAAGCTCAGTTTGCCAGACCTATTTCTGCATTTCTATCTAGTAGAAGCATAGTTTGCAGCTCTATCACTTTAAAACAGCATTAATTATTAGTGCATTTATGATATTGATGTGTGTGTTATTACTTAGTCTAATTCTTAGGGATTCAAAGAAAGACCTCCTGCTTGGAAGGCTGCTTTTTCTGTGTTTATTATAGCTTACAGATCTGGCAAAAATAATGTAATTAAAGTCAGGAAAATTTCAAACAATGCTGCAAGAAAGGCTCAGAATATCCATGAGCCAAGCCAGTAGGTGAAGGGACTGGTTGCAGCTGGAGCTTTGAGCAGCCTCGATAAGGGCTGCCAACGAGATGGGTGTGTTGGGCTGAGCCTTGCCCAGGTGTGAGCGGTCACGTTGCAAAGCGGCCTCCAAACGCGACTCTCCCGTAGCACTCTGCTCCGCTTGGAGAGCTGCCGGCTGCGGAAAGCCCCTGCTCTGTGCAGCCCTCAAGGTAACTAACTGGTGATTTTTGTCCAAGCAAACTGGAAGTCAGTTTGTCCCAGGGAGCTGCTGGTGACTCACGTGACGCCCTGGCCGCCTCCTTGCTGAGTGGGGCGCTTAATCCATTTCTCCAGCCCTGCCAGTTAGCAGGGACTTGAAAGCATTATCCTGTGCCTGTATATGGAAAAGGGATTTTTTTTTTTTTTTAACAAGGATAGGGGGGAAGGCAGTAAGGGAAGAAAAAGAATAAAAAGAAGTAAACAAGGTAATTCTTAATGGTATTACGTGAAGAATATTATGTTCCTAGCTATCTTGCTGAGGGAATTCTTTCTGAAATATTCAGATATAGAACATAGAAAAAAAAATTAATTCCTACAATTTTCCTTCTGTAGACCTGTCCCTGAAATCTCTTACAAACATTCTTTTAGTGAGACTTTTTTGTTTTTGATGCTTCAGTGATGCAGCAGCTTCTCCTGCTGTACTTTATCACTTCTGTTTGCCAGACTATAGAACAACTTGGGTATCTGAAAGTGGAAAATGATAAGGACTTAACAACTTTTTTGGAAAGTTTGGCTCAGTCTGGTTTTTATTTTATTTGAGCAATTTGTCTGTCTGTAATGCATGTGAGGAGGTGCATATCTACGAGCTTTCAGCTGTGCTAAAATAGCAGAGCTCTGAACAGTAGTGAAATGCTGCATCCCGATATCAAAGTCTCGGGTAACATCCTGTCCCCCATCGAATGTGGGGGGGAGGGAATGTGTTAAAGCTTCCTAAATCCAGATGAAGTAGGGACTAGCGTCGTGGGCAGGAAGTCAGGAGTCAGAGCCTAGTGAAGCCTATTAAGATGGAAAAAATGAAGTAATCCAGTACAGTGGGCTATTCAGGTCTGAACGCAGTGAAGTAGGAAAGGCGAAAAGGACATGGAGATTGAAATTCAGATGAAATTTGAGGGTCTCTGCGCAGCAGCTGTAGATCATGTCTGGCAAAGCAAGTGTTTATTTGGACAATAATAGCCTTGAAACCTCCTGATAAAACCATCTCCTTGCACTTCAATCCATAATACTGCCAAAGGTTTCCTTAAGTATTCCTTTCTACTGGGATGTAAACCAATCTCTGCCCCAGCATCGGGGCCGTCGTGTACGGGGAGCGGAAGGGGGATATGAAAATGATTTCCCTTAAAGCGGGCAGGCGGGGGGTGGGGGCGAAAGAAAGCATGGAGGAAGGGTCACTCTTTTGTTAATTTTTTTTTTTATCCACATCTTTAATTATTTCCTTGGAAAAACAAACTAAGCGATGGATCCTGGGTTTCTGAGGAAACAACAGAGGAAGCAGCCTGTTTTGCGAAGCCCCCTTGCCATGCGGTTGCTGCTGTGTGCCTTTTGTCTCACCGGTTTCCTGAACATGGATGGAAAGCGTGGCCCTTTCCTAATCCGCCTTCGCTTCTCTGCCGCCCTCCCTCTCCCTCGCCTGCCTTTGTACAGTCGATACGAGAAAGGAACCAGCTGCAAAAAAGCCTTTTCATGTCTATCGTGCTCCCTGACCCCCCTTCAACACCTTCTCATGCCAATTGGGATTTTCATGATTTCTAACGTTACGTTATGGCAAGCTCCTTCGTCTGTTGAACTTGATGGGAGTTCGGCCCCGGAGTAGCAGCTGGCTATTCATTTTTAGCATAGTTTTTAAGGAGAAAAAAGAATTCTGATCAATTTTCTCTTCCATCAAGCAATTTAACTCGCCAGTTTCTGTTCTCCTATTTTAGGAAATGTGTTGAGTTTAGGACGTAAATGAATTAGAACAAGTTTGGCTTTAAAATCCAGGTTTAAATTCAGATATTGAAATTCATAAAGCATGTGGATGAATATTAATAGCAAATTCCACATTGTACTTAACTGCCTTATAAAGTATTAGGAAGCTTCAATTCCTTGGAGCACAGTCATTAAAAAAAAAAAAAAAAGCATAATTCCAAATACAGAATCCTCTATTCATGCAAATAAGATGAAAGAAATGAAGGTACTAGATCAGAGAAGTGATTCTGTCCTGCAATTTAACTTTTAAATTATTACAATGCTAGAAAAGACCAGAAAATGCTACTCTTTGGAGGAGATTTGGAAAGAACAAAGAAAAGTATTTATTACAGTGAAGTTAGACTGTCCTAATACTGCCAGCTGTCCTTCAGGCTTATTTATTTATTTATTTTTAATCCCACAACAGGGATGTTTATGAAGAAACAGATGCTTCCTCTCAAGGCACTTATTTGGGAAAAGGGCTAGTTTTGAATTAAAATTCCCAACAATCTAAATTACACTTCCTTCAACAGCTTAATATAACCTGAATCCAAAAAGTATTTCTTGGTTCTCTAGTTTATTAAGAAAATTGAATTTCAGCCAGTTGTCCTCTATCATGAGGAATAATCTCTATCTAGTCACAGCATTATTATTGAAAAGGTGTCTGGTCTGAAGATGTGAAGAATTAGAGAGCTTATAACTTCCTTAGTAGTTCTCTTTGCTTATCGTATTTACTGATCCCTCGGTCTCCTGGGTTTGGGCTCATTCAGCATCCAGTGCTTTCCTTTTGTGAAGATGTTTTTACAATGTTGTCATGCTACTTCTTGGCCCTCTCTGATAAACAGCTCTCTACAAGGCTGGGCCTCCAAACTTCTTGCACCTCTTTCCTGCACCCTGTGCAACATTTTTTCCCTCACATTTGTTTTAAAATCTGGATAGCAGAATGGGATCAACATCCCCAACACTCACCATCAATGTACATAATAAAAAAGACACAGGCCACATTGCAGAAAAGCCGTCAGCGCGCTATAGTGACCAATATATAATATATCAATGTGAGCTGTGGAGATCTAAGCTTCATTTAGTATCTTTTATGAGCTGTTACTACAGAAATAGGCCTCTTGAAAATAAAATCCATGGTCATTGATGTTCTATATTCAGTAAATATCAGTGATATCTGATCTGAAAATAGACTGAAATGCAAAAGCAAAGAAAAAGAATGTCAGTAATAGAAGCCTTGGGGTGGATATCACTAAATCTTGCCACTTGGTATCTGTAAGATGCTGCGTTTTTTTTTTTTTTTTTTTTTTTTTTTTTTTTCCTAAACAGATAGCTCAAAAGTTATCAAAGATCTTTAAGGATAAGAAGCTAGTATTGTGCACATTTGGCTTGTGTTAATGTTTTGGATTTGGGTTTTGGCTCCTCTGATGGGTGGCAAGTCTGTTAGCATTTTTCATGTGTCTATTATTCAGGATATCTGCCAAAGATTCAGCGAACCTAAAGCTGGGCACTGCTGTGGGGTTACTGTTTAGTCTATTGAGGTGTAGCTCGGATCCATCTTTCCTTTCCTTTCTCCAGAGGTTGGCCATCACAGCTGCCTAAGCTGGCGGAACAGTAAACGACAACGGTTACGAACGATTGCTGGTGGTTCCTAGGACGCCCGGCGAGTCCAGGATGTTTCTAGCTTCTTGAAAATACTTCCATCACATGTCTGTGTAGGTAACTGACAAATATACTTAAAGAACCATTGCCACATCCAACTAAGCTTAGCAAAGGCCATTAATATATTGCATATTTCTCCTACCGCACTATTTCTCTTTCCATTTTTGTTGCTGACAAAAATACTTTCATCTAAAAGTAGAATATCCTTTTTTTTTTCTAATCAACTGCTGCTTTATTTCAAAGTAGAAACTAAATCTAAATCAAGTAAAATGAATAATTGTCCATTTTTCATGGTGCTAGTCAAGTTGAGAGGTTGTCATATTCCTTTTGAAGAGTTCTGTAGACATCAGGTTTCAGACTCTGAATGGCACAGTATTTGGGTTACTTGCACATGCATCTGTACAAAATTTCTAAAATACATTGTTTTGTTACCAGTCTCTTGGAAATAGGAGATCAAATCAACTATTGAATACAATCAGTACAAGAACACACAAATTGAATGAAAGAATTCATCTCACTTGGCTTGATAATCACCACTTCAGAGTTAAAGCAGACAAAATCTAAATTACTCTACTTCAGTAGTAGGCCCAAAATAGGAAGAATCAAAATAGAGTAAGTCCAACACTTTTCTTAGCAATCTACAAATACACCAAAGACAAATAATCTGCAATTTTCACCTTCACATTGTTTGTGAATGGTGGATTTGGTCTTTGTAAATGTTAGCAAAACATCTAGCATGTCCGTGGAATAATTCAGCAAAGAAATTGGCCCTAGCCATCATCAGAGCAATGAGAAAACAAACACAAGTGGATTAACATAATTGCTTAATCAACAACATTCAACCAAGGGCCTGCAAGTGTGCCGAATTAATCATCTCATTGTGAGGTGTATTATAAGTAATGAACATAATGAGATCTTTGCACAGCTGGGAACTATTTTAATCCATTAACAACCAAAATAAATAGGTCTTGAAAAACAACAGCTCATTTTTTTTCACTCTTTAACTAGCCTTGATATTGAATTTGGGGTTTAATTTCACAGAAATGAAAGGAGGAATCATCTTCTACCCCTCAGCCTCCCCAACTGTGAGTGACAACTCTCTTCACAGGAATATGGTCCCTCAGTCAACATTAATGGATTCTACATTTTACTGGTCATTGCGATATTTCAGTGAAATCAGTACACTTTCACTGGGAATGCTGCATAAGGTAGCCTGCATATGATGATATGATGATAGGGATAGAGCCAAATCCTCTCATTAGGCATCCTGGAGATGGAGACCTCTGAGGACCTGTGGAGGGTCTGAATCTTTTCTTCCCTCTTTACCCATTTTAATCAAGTACAAAGTCAGAAGGGTGGTGGCCTTTGCCTTGACATTCCTGAATATATTTCACCTGCCAGCTAAAACCTGAATGTCAGAGACAGTCATGTACTGTTTGCATGGACTGACTCCTTGGAGACTTCTGAATTAGGACAGGAAAGACCAGAAAACAAAACAATTGCAAATGCCTGGGAGAAGAGCATTTGAAAACAACATGCATTTCATTGCATAGGTCTCCAAATGGTGGTATCAGTGTAGATCCCTGTACTCTGATAAGTATTCCTTTCAAACCAGCTGTGACTGTTAAAGTCCTGTTAATTTGAGGCAACTCAATGTGCAGGAATTTATTGTACTGTTTTCTAAAGCCTGACGTCTTCAAAGGAAATATTTATCCACAGTCATCACTGACCTGTGATGACTCAATCAATCGCAGACTGGCAAGAAAAACCAACCTACTCCCAGGGATTTAGGAGACAAAGTGCTCCCTTTTGGCTATAAGTAATACATCTCTGTTCCAGTCCTCAAGGGTCACTGTTAGAGAACTATGCAAGCATCATCTCCCCCCTTCCAGCTGGCCAATATTTCACTAGATTACTGAGGCAATAGCAAATATATGGTCATATTAAGCATACATAATATTCTCTATCTCCATTTTTCAAGCAAGATTTTTTTCCTTTAAAAGCATGAAAGTGAAGACAAAACATATTGAAACAGGATAAAGCAGATATTCAGCAGCATGTTACATGGTTTGGCAAACACAGCCGAGGGAAATTTCTTATCTGTAGACATCCTCCTCCAAATCCATGCTGTCTCCTCAGTGTGGTGTGTTAAATACTGCAAAAATCCCAAGCTGATCCTCACATAACTGATAAGGAAAATGTCAGGGAGGGGAGGGTTCCCTTCCTGAGGTGGGCTGTTCAGATGGGGGACACTATGCATTTGAAAAGGCTTGAGTAAAGTGCTTAATCCATGCACTTTGAAAGAAAACAGAATTATATCTTGATCACCACATTGATCTTCATTGGCTATTCAGATCAAGAAAGAGAAAAGGATTTTTTCTTTTTCAGGAACAGCTGGCATAAAATATCCCCAAATAACGAGAAGGCTAAAAATGGTTGTCCACAATAAATCTTAACTATTACTACAAATCAAAGTTTCTCCTATTGGTTATATTGATACAGAAGTATCTTCTTGGAACAAATTTATGGCTATCGTGATTAGTCTTCATGAAAATTTGGATAATAAAATAATCAAAAATATAAATTATACATTATAGTTTAACCTCCTGAGGTTAACACAGGTCATTTTGAATCATTTTGTTGTTGCTCACCCAACCGGGCTTTGTGATTGGGATTTCTTGGATGTGTTTTGGCTTTTCTTTCAGATTTTGAGGTGCTGTCAGGTGGAAATGAGAGTGCAGAGCAGTTTATCATGAGCATTAATTTCTGCTGAGGCAACTCTAGGAAAAGGCTGTTGTTAACTTGGAATAACCAACAAAACGTAATGATAGTATTATAAAACTGTCCAACAATTATCCCTCTGTGTAGGTAAATGTGCATAAAATGAAGAAATGAATAAAAACAATAGTTAAGTAGGTATTTGCATTGGAGGAAGACAGGTTCTTCTTTCAGTCAAGGATAATCTTTTCTGTACTCACGTTTGTGGAATCTCTTGCGCTCCACCTGAAAAAAATGCACTGCGCACAACCCTTCCTTACCATTATAATGCCAATACACACTATAGACAACTCAGACTGTATATACAGCTCTGCTAATTGATGGTGACAAGTTGTTTGCTGAATGCCAAATACAGGGTGTCTGCATTAAATACAGAAGAGAGGCTCCAGTTTTAAAAATCCTCTGAAAATTAGTCTCCTCTAGCTTTTGCAACCTCAGCACCTGAAATTTAAGTAACAAAAACTAGGTGTTAAATTTGGCATTTGAATAACACTTCCTACTTTGCAGCCAACTTCAAGGTTTTAAAATTTAATTTTACATTAGAACAAAACCAAAACTTTTAAAATATTCTCACGAAACAGAACTGTGTCAAACCATCTGTCTTGCGATGGAAAGAGACAGATTTTACACGCCATATTTTCTTTCTCTCACTGGCAGGAAAGGCATGGCCAGAATTTTTTCCATCAAGACTTTAATTAAACTAGGATTTCTCCCTTAAATGTTTAGTCTTGGCAAACCAGAATGTTTTGTTAAGAGGACATTTGGTAAAATATCATCTCATAATCTCTAAAAGTTTCTTCTGAAATCTTGGTAAAGTTTACATGTTCAGTATAGTGCACTGATTTAGGCTAATAGTATTTTGCATAATTAAATCTTAATAATCTTAATACTCTATTCCTTAAGCACAACAGGAAAAGAGAGAAAAATTGCCTGCAGGGAGGCTGTTATACTTTCTTCTGATGTACAGCAAATGACTGAAAGGTTGCTAGCCAACATTTCATTATTTTTCTTCTATGTGATATTCATGACCATAATCTTATAAAACCGAAGATTCTTGTCTTGGAGAACAAATGAGCATATGTCCTCACCACAGACAAGACAGGAAAACCTTAATTATTGTAAAGGTAATATATATCTGGCCAGGATAAGGTGTTTTGTTGGTTTTCATAAAGATCTAAGGCAACGACATACCCATTTTGCAGAAGCATCTCAAATACTAATTTTAAAAAAAGAGTAACTAAGTTGCCTTGTTTGTAACTGAATGGCCCTTACTGTTCTTCAGAAATGGGAAAAAAAGTATCCTCTGTGATTTCTGAGTATTGAGGTCTTTTCTTATAAAGGGCAAGGGAATCTTATGTAAAGACTAGATAGTAATCTGCCTAAACCCTGCATGCAGAGGTGGTCTCTGGTGAGCACATTAGCCAGGGTTATTCAGATCAGCTTAAAAACCTCATGTCTTGCTTTAGCAATCTTTAACACCTCATGCTCTGTGATAATACAAATTTGAGACATTTACCGAACATGCATTCAAAGAAGCATTACTGGGAAGCTGCATTCCAGTATCCCCCTATTCACTCTCATGACTTCTTTCAGAAGCAGAAGTTATCTGATAGTTTTGGAGCACCTTGACAGAAAAAAGTCTCTCTCTCTTGCTCTCACTCTCTTTCTCTCCCCTTTTTCCTCTTTGAAAGTTGAGCAAACACTGCTGATTTCAGGGCAGATCCTGCATTCTACTGTGGATCAGTCAGAAAGGAAATGATTACTACCACAGCATGCTTCAGTGGTAACCCTGTGCTCTCTAAGTAGCATATATGTGTCTGACAGACAGAGATGTATGTATATTAGACCCAAATTATGCAGAGTATCACTCATCGCTGCCCTCTGAATATTTGTTACATGAAGGCCTCTGTGTGGCTGCACTCTCTTGTAAACTTTCATATTAAAAGGATTCCCCCTCCCTCTCTTACCCTCTTCCCTGTATTTTTTTTTTCTTCCTGCTCCAGGCTTGCTCTCCTCAGCCGGGATGGTGCTTTATCTCAACCCTGGGCCTGGGCCTGAATGAGGCCTCTCAGAAGGTACTTCCTTTCTGGCCCACGTTCACATTGGTGAAAAACATGCCTCTCCTGAGCCTCTGAGTCGAGCTGAAGGAGGATAAGAAGTCAACAAGTATAATATGAAAATAAATAAAAATCCAGTTCAAACAAACCACTTGCCTTCAGTAAATAGTTTCTGGCCCACTTTCAGAACTGCCCAGCAAATCTTAGCTATCTTGTTTTCAAACAACTTGAAGGCCTAATCCTTCAAAGGTTACCTTGTTTTGAAGCACTTAATTCAGCTCACACTGAAATTACTCAGATATTATTGTGTATCAATGATTCATGATGGCTCTGCTGGAAAATGAAAGCTAAGGAGTCTAATCAATAAAATAATTTGGTCTCTTTGAACTAGTTCCAGGTCAATTTTTCTTGGCAGTTTTTTCGCTTCCTGAATTATACTGACAAATCCATGAATAATGATCTAAAATTACACAATATACAGAAACCATCTGTTAGATAGAAACTGGAAGGGTGATGTCATCAAGCTACTTTTAATCTGAAGCTTGTATGCTGCCAGTGATGATGTCACAGGTTTGGCAACCCACTAGTAGACTTGGTTAAGGATGAGTAGCAATGCAATTTTCTCTCAATTTCTACCGAGATTTCACTTGTGCTTATTGTCCTAAGGGAAAATGGAAGCACTGTGCAGTGATAGGCAGTATGATTTATCCTGTCTGTAGGATAGTGGTGTCAGTGTAACCATAATTTATGTGCAGCCAGCTGATCAACAAACCAGAATTAATCAAGTATCTCCTGAACTTTCATGAAGTTCTCCCTTACTTACAGATTTAATCCTGATCTCTCAGGTCCTTAATGAAACATCTGTCTTTACCTCATTACTGACTGTGTACTTCAGGCGAGTCAGAGAAGTAACTACTGGTTCCAACAGCATCCTGGAAAACAAGTGAATGCTCTGATTCAATTCCAGTAAAAGCTCAGTCCAGCCTTGGACACTGGATTGAGTCCAGTCACACTGAGATAAACAGCAAAATTCCACGTAATTTCAACGGACTGAGCGCTCTGGGCTGCGAATTCGCCCCCCATCTCAGTGACAATGTACAAGGACACGGTAGGCTGGAGCCAAAACCTATCTACCAAGGTATTTCAACTGACTGTGTCCACTGCCAGTGGCTTCAGGGATGGTTAAGGATTTCCATAGCATGCAGGCCTGTGGAATAACCTGTCTCAGTCTGATCTCTGATAGAGACTGTATTAAATTCTAGAGCATGAAACTCACTATCCCTTTCAAATATTAGTTATTATTATCACTTTGATGGTCTTGACATCTGTTTGAAAGGATTGCTTCCTCTGCTCCTCCTTACCCTTACTGAATTTCAGAGACAGTCTTCTACCATCTAACAGTGCTACACCGAATGCCTGGGAATAGATAGTGAATCTTTTCATGTCTCGTCTTGCTGTCACTGAACCTGAATACCAATCTCTTCTTGACTTCTGGTCCTGCTCAAAGAACACCAGGACTTTCATTTTCAGAATGTAAGAACTTCTTAGTGTTTGGTGCTTCGCGAATTCTCCTAAGACAATTTTTAAAAGGTCTGAGTTTCATTTAAACTTCGTATAATATTTCACTTAATTTGTGCTTGTTTATCGGGAGGTATAATTTAATTTCTCTTTTAAGTGCCTGAAAATATATTTCTAGTTAAATGGAAATCTGTAAACAATCAAGTTTCTTATTTTAACATTATTTTCATTCTGTCTTTAGGGCCTCATAAGATAATAAAATGTTAGTTTTTCTTTCTAAATGCAACAGTCTCATGCTCGTCACGTTTAGGAAACTTCAGTCATGAAATTTTTAAGTTCTGTTTTTAAACCTAGAATCAGCTACTTCTGACTGACTTGCCAGTACAAATTCACATCAGTTTATATGCAATAAATTGCCCCATGAATGTGCTGGCTGTTACTGGAAAAATCTGTAAGTGCATTCAATGAGTTTGGTATTGCACTGAATATATTAGCTTTGGAATCTAAATATGAATCCATATGCAGCCCTGTGCACAACAGCTGAAACAAGAGCAGATCTTGGAAATATCTTACTTTACAACTTCTATCCTCTGCCTATCTACTCTGTCAAGATTTTCTGTATTTCAGCACTTTCAGTTGCACGTTGCCAACAGACTTTCTAATGATAAAAATATGTTATAGTTTATCTGTGACAAATGTTGGTTAAATCAGTCTTATGTACAGACAGTTGGCTTTTTATGCCCTCTGAGATTGCCACTGTTACAACTCTGTATTTCTGCTACGTTCTCAAGGCAGCAAGTAGTGATTTTCATAAGCTAAAAATATGCTTATCAAAATGGATAGTATGATCCTATGGTGAAAAAATCTACAATGTAGATACCTCCAAATGGCAGTAAGTTACATTTGACTTTTACAGAGCCCGCCTCATTATTTCTCATTTAAAACAGTGAGGAAAAATGAAAAAGATCAATCTTGAATCAGAAAGAAGAGTAGTGCTGTGCTTTTCTTACTGAAGGAAATGTGATTTGTAATTGCTTAGCAAACTAAGTAGTAAATTCACCATTTTCAGTATGCCCTGCTAAAGCCCAGAAGCATCTAACCTAAGAACTTGCCACTGAATCAAGGCTTTTGTTAAAGTCCTGTTGATTGAAATCTGCGCTCCCACTGCCCTGGCTTACTGGATTTCCATGGCAACCACACAGTTGATGCCTGCCCAATATTTTCATTGGCAGGCTATCAAAGCATTTGAGAATGTGCAAAGTTTGGGGCAAGAGAGCCGATACGTGTTGTCTCCAGATACCAGGTCCCACGTTGCTTTGTTACAGGAAGTCACTGGCTTTTACCGTTCTCAAGCTGCATTTAAGAAACAGCTTGATCAGTAAGGATTTTCTTTGCTTCATCTTACAATCATTTGCCATGTATTCCTTTATAAAGAGATTTGTTTTACTTATAAACACTGAAAAATATTTGGAATACAAGGCCTGGCTTTTCCTTCTGGAATGCCTGAGCATTGGCAGTCCCCGATTTCTACCATAAAGGATCACATTAGTGGAGATGAATGAACAGAAAAACAATAAGCGCAGGGAACTTCACTAATATACATCTCCCTAGGGCGTTACATTAGTAAACCCTGTCAAATACCTTTATAATTTAACGAAATCTTGACAAATGAAAGTGGCTATATGTTTACAAAACAATTTTATCTGACATTCACACGTTCACATGTTGCTTTGGCTTAGATGAGAGATAGGCTGGAATGATACTTACATTGCAACAACCAAACTGTGTCAACAGTCTTGTGTTACATCTGCAATACCGGATCAGATTTGAAAAGAACCTTGACTAGGAAGGAAGCCCGGATTTGTTTTAAAGTCTGGCAAATTTGAAAGACCCGCTTTAACAGCAGTAGAATAATAAATACCTTTCAAGCATACTATATACTTAAGGGATACTGTCAGGTTGATTTAGGCCCCCAAATTTAGGTTTTCTACAAAGAAAGAAGAAAAGAAAAATAGGTGTTTTTAGAAAGTAAGATTGTTACTTTTATCAAATATTTAGACTCTCATTCTACAACAATTTTTAATATACACATTTAACATCACGTGCATGAATAGACCCATCTTGTTCAATGAGATTACTCAGGTAGATAAAGCTTAAGTTTACATATTTGGCCTTAACTTTTTAGTGTTAAGTAGGAGGAAATATTATAATAGATGTGTTATGAACCTAATAATTCAGAATGTCAAACTGATGGATTCTCCCAAATGCAGCAACTTTCATGATGCTAACGTCTCTATCATTGACACACGGTTCTGGGTGTTAAAATGCTGTATAGACAGCCAGCCAGCTATCGATTAATTATAAAAAACCAAACCCCTACTCTGACTGCAAAACCCTCCCCTCACAAAGACCATTTGACTGTATTCCTCTTAACAGAGACAGCAGCAGACAGTATTATCCTCCTTTCTCTCCCTCCCCCCAAAGAACTTTGGAATATCTTGAGTTCTACCACCCAGAAAAATGAGAGAAAATGCTCATCTTAATTTCCCCTTTTGGAGGAGGGGAGAGAAATATACATCTATAAATCTGTAGCCCATTCAAGACTTCAAATGCTTCACTTATCTGGTATTGTAAACTTGGAGCTGTAGAGTAATACTCACCAGACAAGTCATAAATCATGACTAAAGACAGGTGCAATAAATACCAGTGTCAAAAAGTTACAAAGTAAAATTATATTGTTTTGACAAGATGTCCAGATGCGTTGACAACAGAGCAAGTAAATGGTCTTCCTCTGAGGGTCTGTATTAGTGCGGAGAAGGCCAAAGAAGAGAAAAGAATCTAAAAAGACCCAAGAAAAATAACCTAAAAGCTTAAAGGCTTATCATGAAAATTATGTTACTACTGCAAAACACCTTGGAACACATTTATTTTCTGTAGAACTCTTCCTTTTCTTTCTCTAGCAATCTGTCTCAGTAGAGAGCATCTCCTTCAGTGCATTTTGGGAGGTTTCTTTGCTTTTTTTAGGTAAAGAGTAGCTGACAAATACTTCTTTTTTTTTTTGGCACTGCAAAATATCTGTATATGATCGATACATTTAGCTAGATATCCCTATCATCATGACAGAATTTTAGTAGCTTTAATATATTTAACACTACCACTGCCAATCACAAGATATGAGTTCTATCCTACATAGAAAAAGTTGGGATAGAAAATCCATTTAGTTTGCCCTCTCTATTCAAGAATTCAGCCATATCCTTAAGTTTTCTTCTGAATAGAGCTGGGGTTACTCATAACTTTTAAGTTAATATGGGGCTTATGTAATTTTTCTGAACTGAGGCCAGAAGGTTCAGCAATTTCAGGTTTAAATAGTAAGCGACTTCTCCAAAATCGAGGAGTGAATATGGAAGGCTTATCTTTTAAAATGAGCCAATTGCCCCAACTGTGAGACCACCAGTAATTCCTTGCTTGCATTGGGTCCAGCTGACATTGGACTAGATATTCCAGTATTTTTCCTGTACTATTCCTAGATTCCAGTAGTAGATATTCCTTTGATCTTTTGTTTTTAGGAATTTTTATGTATCTGACAGAACTCTCTTTTGTGGCATTTTCAACAGAGTATTCCTACTGTGTTCTGGGGAGTTTGGGAATTAACTTTGTGAAATGCCTGGATATTTTAGCTACCTGTATTTTACTATTAAATTTTGGGGAGAAGATTTCTGTTCTTGTAAGAGATGAACACTAGGAAAGTTTTTCATTCAGTGTGTTGATCTGTAGAAGTGCTACAGTGATACATAATCTAGAGTTGCTAGAGCTAGCTTATGTAGCTGAATTAATAGAGCCATCTCAGTCCAATGCCACAGTGCTCAGCGCTCCTGAGAAGTCAGATGTATTAATGTGCATGGTGAAACTTTGCACTAGTACAGTTAAACTTTGTCTCATTCCCTGATTTATCTAAGATATTGACAGGTCCTCACGTTTTTCCAAATGTAATCTACAATACTGATTTGTGTATTTTTGCATGAGAAAATGTTTACTAGAAACTTGGCCTATGCAAGGAAGATGCTTTCACTTTTGGAAACAGGTTCTGCTGTAGATGGTGGTAGGACTGTTGAGGCTTGGGCTGCCAGGCCAGACATCAGCACCCTGTAAAACCCAGCCAATATGTTTCTGTTGAAAGGAATGCGCTACCATAAATGAAGGCACTTGAAGGTCGGAGGTCATTGTGAATAATTAGCCTAGGCCATTAAAGGAAGAATAAAAATCATGTTTTACAAGCTGATAGAAAAGAAAGTTTAAAATATGCCTTAGAGAAAAAAAAATTCCAACACCACATGGTTGATTGTGTGCACACATGTGCACATGCATGCACAAGTAGGTACATCCACACATACATTTTATGAAAGTACATTTCTGACCCTATGTATATATGTTCCATTACCACTCATCTGAGATTTTTGTAGAAAAAGTAGCTTGTGCTTTAATATTTTAAAAGCTACATTTAAAAATGGTCAAGTCTTTTTATCATCATATTATCTCCTTCCTCAATCTTAAAATCTGTTTGACATTGGAAAAATACACAAAGTTTGACAGCCAGGATAAAGTGAAATCTGAATATATCCTTGGTAAATGCTGGCTATTTCAAAGCCACCTCTTGGGATATCTGGAGGGATGCTGTGCTGTAAGAGTACAAACAATCCACAAAGGACTAGCAGCCCATTGCCCACAAACCTGATGGATGAGTGACCCATTAAAGAGACTCTTGGGGCTATACAGTTGCCTCTTTTATTTAAATGAAATCAAGTATGTTTAAAGCTGTGTAAGCTATGTTATAGTCACTGAATTGTTTAAAATGGGAAGAGACTTGTATCATAATTAAAAGTAAAAGCCAGGCCATCCATTGCAAGGTGGTGGTACTTCACTTCCACACCAGTTAACAGTGCTTCCATGTTGTTGCGCAGAAGAATGAAAACATACTATAATGCATTTTTTTTTTCCTTTTCAGATGGAATAATTAAGGCACTTCCAAGAGATTCTTCAAGGGGTTCCCTATGTTGGGCTCAAATTTGCCACACTGCAGAGCAGGCAGCGGGTAACCAAAGTGGTCTTATTCTAGAGGACTCTAAGCACTGCAGGCAACCCCACCTTCACCAGTGACATCTTCCACTGACCAGAGTAAAAGCTCAAAAAAAAAAAAAAATTGTCTGAGCCCTGTCATGAATTATTCCCTGAACAGTTGCATTGACAGCCTCAAAAACAGTTATAACCAAAAAGTGAAGTTATCTAGAGTCATTTCATGAACAACACAATTTACTTTTCATCCATTTCCTCCCAATCCTATTCCAAATCAACTAATATCCACTGCTTCCCTATTGCTGATGCTGAACACAGAGAGGGTATCTCTGTGACAGGGGTCAGGGATAACACCTTGCGTTAATCAGCTCTAAGATGGTTTCCAGTTCTTCCTGCGATCTCACTGCTATAGAGGAGTCCTGTCAGCAGCAATTACCATGAAGCTCTTTTGGAAGACAAGGGACCTATTTAGATATTTACCTCTCCAGCTTTTCCAGATCCTTCCTCGAAGTGAAAAATGTCACTCAGTAATCTAAAAAGACATGCCACTGTTAGACTATCCAGTTTAGCCAAGGGCTTTATGATCCCTTAGGTCTGTGGCACTGACACCTTGGCAGCAGTAAGCAACAAAAAATGGTATGCCAGCATTCATGTGCTGGTTGGAGATGGAGCAGTATGAATTATGAAGAAGCAGGAATATAGTTGGCTTGCCCTCACTTTCTCAGAACTGTCTGATGTCTGCAGCTCATGCTGTTAAACTCCTCTTTTACATGTCCGGAAGGAGCCTAGATAGGCAGATTTTGGTAGAGTGCTGTTTTCAGATTTGTCTAGTGACCTTTGTTTCACACTGTTTCTATTTTACTTTTGGCTTCACATGGTATTCTGACATGAGTGGATATTACTTGAATTTTGTATCTAATTTGAATGGAGATGTCCTGTATTTCTTGTCTTGTTTTTGATGTGGTAAGGTACTTTGTCTTTCTGACTCTTTTTGTTTGTTTGTTTGTTTCTTCTCCACTTTTCCCCCTAGACCTCTTGGTGACCCTCATGCCTAGAATTCCTCCTTAGTATAACTGTTCCTTTTTCCCTTGCAATGCTCCTATCTCCCTGTTGATCCCATGCCTCTCTCAGAATCTGCATCATCATCACTGCAATTCCCCACAGGACACTTAAGACATTTGCTTTTAATCTGGACCCTGAGTTTATACTGAATTCTGCAAACAAAATCAGGAGGACTTTCATAAAGGAAAGAACACGCACATCACAGCCATTTTTGCTGACACTTTTGACTCTGGGCTTGATCTTTGCCCAAGTTGCAAAATAAAAAGGGCAGAGGGCAGAGTTCAAAAGCGGCCATTTACCTCTTGCATTATTGAAAATAAAACGCCAGCGGAAACCCTCTTGAGTAATTTGAGGAAACTTCTCTCCCCCTCCTCCCCCAGGAAGGATGTCATTATATTGTTTTCTAACGTTAGGTCTGTTTATAGAAATAAACACTTGAGTGAAAACAGGCATGAAATGCTAGAAAGCTAGCAGAGAAAGTCTAGATAGCATATGATCTGAACCAGCACACAGATACCAGCAACTTATGCCAAGCAATTGCTTCAGATTCAAGCACCTCCTCTCCTGGATATTGTCCAGCAAAGTCTGTTTCTCCAAATACAGTTTATTGGGGATTTACCTATACACCAAAAGGGGCATTTGCCTGTGTCCCTGGTGAAGCTTAATGTGAAATGAAATTAAAAAAATAGAATCAAAAATAAAGTCAACATATTTCTATTACTACAAGGCCTTGAGAGCAGCAATGCAGCACTAAAACAATTTGCATGTCCTCATTTGATGGCCTAGTTTTTCAATCGAGATTTTAATGATCATGTATCAGTTATTCATATTATTCACCTTGCTCAGGCCTGATTTCCAAATGGCTCAGAACATCCTATTTGTCAGCTCCCACTTAAGGTATCTGAAGCTGAGCTTTCAAAACTTAAGTATCTCACGATTGCCAGTCACTCATAATAGTAATACATGCTGTAAAGCTAGTGAGCCACAGTCCCCTTCTATCAAAGTTGTCACCCTGAGCTTCTTTCCAAGTACATGCATTTATGCAGGTCTTCATCTCCTCCTGCACTCTTTCCCAAGGACAGCAATGCATATTAGGCAGGAACACTGCCTAAGGCAAGAGATTGGTGGAGAGTAGCTGATTATCCCTGGAATGTATTTCAGATACTTCCACAGCTTTTTAACTGACACTTGAGCATTTCTCATCTCCCCCCTTACATCTCTCCAGCTTTCTTTTCACTAGAATCATCGTTACTCTCATTTCTACTTACCAAGTTCCACTTTCCACTTACTGACCAACACAGAGCTATGGATATATATATATATATATATATATATTTTTGCATTAGGTAAGCAGGGAAGGGAGGAAATTTGTTTTCTCCTTTCTCCTCCTTCCTTTCCATATAACTCTTTTTTCTTCCTCTTTTGCATCTCTGAATTGCAGCAGAGATCAGTTTGGATCCTTGACAGTTTCCATCACATTGGAGTAGTACTTCAGTCTTCTTCTCATGCTGGTGTTTCTAGCTCTGGGTATTGTTCCCCACCCCTACTTCCTGTCCAAATTTGGGAATAGAAATGGGTTGAATAGTGCTATGTGGACAATTAAAGACAAAAAAAGTCATTATGTAGAAACCAAAGTGTCGGGGAATCCATAAATCATTCTTCCTGCCACATCTGTTTTTGTTTTGAAGTTTATCAGTCAGCTTATTCACAACAGGGATTTCTAGGGGTTGAGGAGGAGGAGGAGGGACGGGTTGCAATATTAATCTCCCAGTGTGACTTATAGAATATCAGGGAATAGGGGAAAGAAAGGCTTTTAGCTGGCTTCTGCTTTTCCTTCCTTAAGACTGGAGATAAAGATTGGCTGCACACCGTGAGCTTGGCTGAAAAGGGCAATTCATGCATCCCTTATCAGTTCTCAGAAGGGAGAGCTGGAGTTCACCCTGCACACTGTACAGCGATAGTCCCACTCCCACATGGGGAGGTTGGTGGGTGTGTGAAGATAAGACAAGCTTAAAACTGATACCTGTCCAGACAAAGTAGACTTTTTTCCCTCTCTCTCTGGTCTTCAGGGAACATGTGTGGGCATCTTTAGAGACAGTGGCATTGATAAGTTTTTGTCTGTTCTTCATGTCCAGAATAGAGTGGCAGTCAAGGGGAGAGGGAAGTCAGCAGATATCCGGCTCTAATGAGCCTTGCCCCTTTCCCAGAACTTTGAGCAAGATGCAAGCAATAACCTCATAGTTCCTGTCCCTTCTGATAAAGATGATGTTTGCTTGACATCTTCTTCCATCCCCCTCTTGGACATGGCTGACATACTTGCATTGGTTTTGCATTTTCAAGATGATTTTCCTATAGGATTTCTGCTTGTGTGGATGATGCAAAGCACGTAAACTGGCTGTCTTCATTTTTTTCCAAGATGAAATATATTTTACAATAGAACTGAGTGCAAGTACACCTTGAAGGAAACATATCAGCAGAATCCAACTTTTCCACATGAAATCCTTCGTTTCAGAATTGGGATAGAGGCTCTTAAGACAGTTACTGAATTCTGTCAAATTTGACTTTGTCTTCCTGCAAAGGCCAAGGAAATGCAAGAAAGAAAAATTAGAAAAATAAGAAGTTGGATCTCTCTTTTTGTCTAATTCCATTGTAAAGCATGGTCCTTTTTCATAAAAGTACATCTTAAAAGCTTTTCATTTTAGCTAGCTCTAGACACTCTGATAAATACAAAGGCAAAATGTGAGGTATGAAGTTCCCCTATCCTCTGAAACATTGATTCAGAGTTTCAACAATTTCAAAGGGATATTATTTAATATCTTTACCCATGTCTACGCCACATTACTTTCCTTTTCCTTTACTCTTGTTCAAACCAGAAAACCCATTATGATAGTATACTAAAGTTCACCTTTGAGCCTGTTCTCTATCTTGAGTAGGACAATCCTCTCTCCCAAACCCAATTTATTTATTCCATCATTTTGAACTCTGTTCCATCTTTGGCTGCAGATGAGATGTGGATGTTGTAATTATTTAAATTCACATCTGATGAGTCAAAGCTGAAGTCCAAAGCTGTGCTGTACACAGCTAGCATGTACAATCAAGGGTCTGTAATATGTTGGTGGCGTCATATTTAGAAACACTAGAACTCTTATTCTCCCGTTAGTGTAAAACAGGATTAGCAGAGGTATTGGAGTTACATCAGTGCAGAAGCAGTGTAAGTGAGAGGAGAATGCGTTTTGAGTACTGATGTGTGTTACAAACGTATATTATAGAAACATACGGATATCACCTACTTAAGATGGTGCGAATGGGCTGGTTTCCCATTACTGGACCTGTTAGTGAAGGAAAATATTTACCTTGAAAGAAAATCAATGATGCCAGACAGACGGTAGACGTGAGTGATTTGATGCAGATGGAGACTGTGGGAGGAGACTCAGGCAGGAGCTTCCCCTTATCAGCACACCATTATACTTCATCCCCAGCTCAGTGGTGTCCTAGTTTAAACGAAAGGTCATATATGTGTATATGTATGTGTGTGTATATATATATATATATATATATATATATATACGCACACACACATACATGTATGTGTGTATATATATATAATATATATATTTATAAATATGTATATATAAACGTCATTTTTTGGGTGCCTTTCCTCCAATTCTGTATTCACAACTGAAATACTGTATTCAGACATGACAGTCTACGTTGGACTGAAAGGACAACCTCTAAAGCAGCTGTAAGTAAGTGTGGTATGTCCCACATCTTCCCCGATCATGTCACTGCCTCAAGAATCACTTGAGAAGTGCCTTGACAAGGGCATACGCACCTTAGGAGGCATTTGTACTCTGAGAAAAGATGACTGTGGCTGATTTCAATATTGTCCATTTTACCTTGTCTTTTATTCCTCTTAGGATCACAGAAGTCCATTGAATCCTGTGGGAATTCTTCACTGGAATGCTTTTGTACAAAAAGACAATCAATGCCATCTTCATCATAACCATTCTGCTATAATTAGTAATTTCCAGGATTTACATTGCAGCTTTCTTCTGGCTGGGATGCACATCCTCAAATGTGAATTTAGGATGAAGTGAAACTACAAACTGATGGAAAAAATAAAGCAAAATGGCCAAGTTTCCTCTGTCAATTCATTGTCACAAGAATCTTCCTATTTAGAAGGTTCTTTCTTGCAAGGCTGATTCCAGCTTCTTTAATCGGCAAATCAGTGAGCAAATCACAAGTGGAGAAGCTTTCTTGTAGGACACTCAAAGTCTGCTTTCAGATGAATGAGAAGAGATTTCAAGTGATATGTAGTATATACTTTTGCTTCAGGCCTGCAATTAAATGAACAAGAATGAAATATGGAGATGTTTTTAAAAGTTAATTAGCTTTTTCCAACCACCAAAACAAATTATATATTCAGCCAGAATTTCTGTGAAGACTTCAGGATTATGGTTATTTTATCCAAATTAGTTTGCCCAACCCAAGCAGTTTATTCATGTTCTCGCTCTCTTTCTCAGCTGCCTTCTAAAAATAAGGTGAAGCAAATCACTGAAATACAGTTTCCAAACTCCTGTTTATACAGACCATGTTGACTTAGCACTTGAATTGCTTGTCTCATTTAACTGATTCATGATGCAAGAGGATGCTGCACTCTTGATTTGTAGCCCAATTGATATTTTGCTTGCCCTCAGGCTACCACAAATGCTGGGGCCTGGTTTGCATTGAGTGATTAGTCCTGACAGCTGCAGGAGACAATTACCTTGCCAGGCCCACATGAAATGCTTGTGTTGGACTGTTCTTTCCCCAAGGACTGAGCCCTACCAAGTCCTGCATGTAGGACTGGAAAGTTGCCTCCCATAGGATGAACTGTTAGATGTGCATATCAGAAAAGTAAAGCGAAGACAGTGTTGAGCATGGAAAGAACTGCCTGGTTTTGAAATCTTATGCATTTTTCCTTATTCTCTTTATTAGTAGTCAGTATAAAATTTTCATGAATTTCAGTGAATGATGGAAAGCTATTTCCAAAATGATTCAACTGAATTGCATCAGTACTAAATTCCTTCAGTATTATGTGTACAAGCAGCAGTCGTCTTTTCTTCCCATTAGTTCTGTAGGAGCACCTTGACTTTTAAAAGATTTCCAAAGATTTCTTTCCTATTGTTGATAGGCCTACTTTTATTTTTTCTGCGGCTTTAAATAATCAACTGTCCTCAGCTTCCAAAGATAATTTGTTTTTTTGTAGATAACATGAACAGAGCACTCACAGAGGCATGTTTTGTGGAAATAAAGAAAACATCCTATTCCTAATACACAGTACAAACCGCTAAAGTAAAAATAAACATTATTTTCTTGAACAGGATGCTGAAGATAGTGTGAATTTCTTAACGAAAATATCACAGCATCTTTATAAAATGGTAAGTTATTTTTACGGAAAAAACAGTTTTCAAAATCTGGACATTCTGCTAGAATTAATAATCATCCAAAAATAATCTAAGAAAATCATCAATCTCAGGAATCTCAACATTTTCCACCCACTCTCAAGACAGAGTAAAAATAATTCCTGATGAGATTAGCTCTACAGATCATGGATAGAGAAGTGTTGCCTGGTTTTACTTGGGTCAGTGAATGAAGGTGAATGAATGGCTCAAGATGAATAAATCTGGAACAGAAAGTCTTCAGATCCCCAAAACTGGCACATGGCAGAAACTGTTACTTCCAGATCTTCACAAATTCTCCTCTTTAATGTATACCTCTATAACTTGCTTTAGACAAAACACTGAGATACAAGGCAAGTTTTGTCTTCACAGTCTAACGAAGCACTGAGAAAATGTAAATGACAAGGTACATGACCAGAATCATGGTTATTCATATTTTTGTAAATGTAGGTATATCTTTAAAGAACCTATAATCACCACCTTGTTTCACCCTATATCCTGGATGAAGCTTTTGGAGCAGTAGTAGGAGAGGTAGGTTTATAGGGGAGCCTGCAGGCAAATATCTTAATTAGCTGTTACCAAAACCTCTGAGTCATATAGCCACCACAAAAAGGGGACTTTAATACACTGCTCCATTTTATGTCATCAGTTGCAAGCTATGGATTCACTCTCACCCCCAGTAACTCATGATTGTGCAGAAGAAAACTTCTGAAGTGAAAACATAGACCATCTGTTAGTGATACGAGTAAGCCATGTATTCTCTACATACATATATACATTTCCTGCATTGCATATGATTTCAAATATTTGCTCTTGGAACTGCAAGGTGTCCTACTGTCATAACAGTCAAGTTATTCATTAAGCTGTCAGCACCTTAGCGTATTGCTCCCACACAGGGTCCATTTCTGATTTTTCCATTCCCCCTTGGAGAACCCACTCACTCATCACCAAGTGCGGTTACTCTCATAACGGGTGCAACTGAGATCCTCATGTCAACATATGTAAACCAAATCTATACCTTTCTATTGCAACGATTCCAACTCCTGAATTTCCTAGGGCACTAATGGATTTCAAGGGCCAGCTTGAATTTGCAAGAGTTTTGTTCATATCAATGTGATGCAGTTCTTGGCACAGACTTCTGAGTCGGTGCCGTGAAGTATTAAAAGCTGAGAAGTAGAGCAAACAAGTATCAACCAAAAAGAAAACCATGATTGATTTCAAACCCCACTGTTTTGAAATGAAGCTAAGCAGACAGTTTACAATAGCAAAGCCAAGGCACCAAAGTTATACAGATTTTTGCCTAGAACCCAGCTATTATGCTAAATCTGATCTATAGGCTGTTCACCTTTAGAAAAAAAGGTAGTTTTTGTTTATTACAGTGCCAGTGGAATAAATATGTAAGTTTAAACAATGATTAACTCCTAAGGGACCCTTTACATCTCTTTGTTTCCAAGTTTAAATGTTGTTTCTGCACATTTCTCATAAACCTCAGATGCCTGAAACTGAAAACTGCCTCTTTCCCAAGCTGTAATATCACATATTGCTCATTTTGTAATTTGTCATGCTGCAGGGTTGACTGTGAATAGAAACTAGCCGATATGTCATTTTTCTCTGCGTTAATCTACGGTTAGTAGGCTGCAAGTTGTCTGGAATTTCACTGTCTAAGCTTCAGAGGTATCCTTCCACTGTCCCAACATCGCATGTTCCTGCAGAAATCAGTGCAAAGCCTCATCATAGGGCAGGGAACATGACTGTTCATAGGGAAGGATAGTCAAACCAGCCGCAGCAGACTACAGAAAGAGGCTTGACTGTCCATGCTGGCTGAAGGGCCATAAAACATTCAGGAACAAAGTTGCACCAAAATGTCATGTCTCCAGTTTGGCTCTCCAATAACTTGGTCCATTAAAAAAATTTCTCTTGCTTTTCTCACTCCAAATCTTAATACTCCTATTTGTGCTACATTTTCCCATTGGTGTGTTCAGTACAACGAAGGATGAATCATTCCTCATGTTACACAGAGCAACACCAAAAGCGAGAGTTCAACACAACTCCCTTCACCCTCAAGTGCCTCCTGGATTACCCCAAACATCTTCAGATGACTTGCCCCAAATGCACTACAGATGGAGCAAAGCTCTGCGTGGGTATCAAAACAACTCCCTGGTGTGATCGTATCGTTGTCTGGACCTAACTCTGGCCTAACTCTGGAGCTAAAATTCCTTCTACTTCTGGAGCACAGGACACGAACGGCTGCATCCCCGCTCAAATTCACTGAAATACTCCAGAAGCGTCAGGGCAAGGGACCGTCCCTCGCCGCCACGGAGCGCTCCAGCACACCGCCTCACAGCGACGGCGCGCTCCCCGCGGCGGCGGGCTGCCCCCACGACGGCCCGCTCTGTCCCGGCCCTCGCCCGTGCCCCACGGCCCCCGCCCGTGCCCCACGGCCCCCGCCGCTCCCTTCCCGCCCGGGTCCCGCCCCGCCCGGCCGCCCGGGCCCGGCGCGGCCCGCGGGGAGCCGCGGTGGCGGGCGCGGCGCCGCCGCCCCCCTCCAGATGGCAGTGGCGGGCCGCTGCCGAGGGCGCGCGCGCGCGGCGCCGGCGCCGCCGTGTCGCTCGCGCCTGCGCCTCAGCCCTCCCTCACGGAGCCGGATTTTACCGGGCCTTTATATACGTACATATATTTATATAAATATGTGTGTATATACATAATTTCGAGCCCGGGGGCTCGGCTGCCGTGAGTGAGCAAGCGTGCGAGCGAGGATGGCCTCAGGCCTGAGGCGAGCGTGCTGCTGCCCTGTGTGAGGAAGCTTGGCGAGGTCGTCAGCTGCCGCCCCCCTCCAAGGCTCTATAAACCGGGTTTTTAGTTTTATTTTTTAGAAGAAGGAGAATGCTCGCCTGTGTTTTACAAAATCATAGCTGTTGGGACTGGTCGTACTTTCCCTGCTGGCACGCTGAAAGCAGTTGTCATCAGCGGCAGCAGCGCGGTTTCTCTGGCTGTCCCGGTGCCCGCGGCGTCGTTATCTCCCGCCGTCGGCAGCACACTAACGCCTAAACGGCCTTTCCCAAATACCCCCCCACGAGATTACACAGAGATTAAACAGATGCGTCAGAAGGGTGCAAATTCCATAGCAGATTTAGGCTTTTTTCTGTAGGAAATGAAGGAGAATACTTCTCCCGGGGCCAGGTGTCCCAGGAGCTCCTCTCCCAAGCCGCCATGGAGGGGCTGGCGGCGGCGCACCGGCCGGGGGGAGGCTCGGCGGTGTGGAAGGCTTTACGGCAGGCTGTCCGCACCTGAGGCCCTTTCGCTCTCCGTGACTTTTATCACAGGATTTTGTAGAAACAAACCATATCGCTCGCTAGCAACCTGTTTTAAAAGAGACGTAAATAAGGTCCGTGCCCAGAGCTCAGAGTGACGTGCGTTATACCTTTCGCTATGCTACAGACGAGCTTCTTTTTTTCCCCCCTTCAGACGCGTGCCAGTGTTCTTTCTGTGCCTGTTTTTATTTCTTTCGTCACCATTTCAAATGCCTTCTCCTGCAGCTACACATGCTCGCGCATTTTCAACCAACCCTACAGGTTACCACTGCGCAGGGGTATGTTTGCTATGACAGCAACTCTCAACTGGCTCATTAGACCCTTCAGCAGGTGGGAGAGCCCAGAGCAGTTCATCCATCTAGCTGCAGACATTATTATGACTGACCTTAGTTTGGAGTGCGAGTGACCTTCTGAATGTTTTTAATAAATGTATCAGATGATTCCCCAAAGCTGTCCCATGCTGGGCAGCTAGAAAAGGACAATGTCATATGGAACATTCCTCGGGAGCTTGTCAAGTGACATCTGATGAAATCAAACCTCAGAAAAATAGCTCATTTATTAATCCTAGCCAAGTATTCATAGTAGCACAGTTCTGAATAGAATCAGCTTTAAGAGCTGGAACTAGCACAAGATTCAAATAATCATTCCTAATTTTAGCTTCACCAGAATGTTCTGCTTCAAAATGCTGCTCAGAGTCAGTCTTGTGCCACACTGTGTATGTGTGTGTGCATGTGTGTGTGTTCATCGTTACAGCATGCAAGGGCATGTGCATTAGCCTTCAGAGTGTGCGTGATAGTACACACACGAAAGAGAAAGGAAGAAAAGTTCAGATCCAATAATGCTTAGTGGCTTTGCCTTCTGTAGGCAGTATTTTTCACAAGCCTAACTGCACAAGGAGTTAATGAACTTTCAGAAGTAGAAATAATGTTTTTTCATGATTCCCATTTCTCTTTTGTTTTCAGGTAGCTAGAAGCTTAGCTAAAGTTTCAAAATGTTAAAATGGATGTTAAGTGTGGGGAATTTTCACAGCATGTACCCTTGGTTGCTCTCCAACCCGATCTGCTCTGTTTGCAAGCACCAAAGCAATAAACAAATCATACTACTCAACTAAAATAGGAGGTATTTCCATATCCACAACAAAGGAAAGGGTTTTATGCTTTTAAAAATGTTTTTAAAGCTCATAATATTTACATCCCTTTTATCTGTGTGGAGAACCATTGGGAGAATTCTGGTTTTTACCTATAAAATAATTAGCTGGACTTTGAAAAAAAAAAGAAATATACAGTAACTTCTGATATTTAATTTTAAATCAAAGGAGATAGGTAGCTACCTCTAGAGGAGGTTAAGATCTGAACTCTAATTTTGATACTTTGCTTCTTTCCCTCAGGGTAGCTGCATTTGTCCACAGCCTAGGTAGCAAGTTTAGAGGGACTGCATTTAGCCACACAGATGCCTAAACTATAGGTGCTGGAAAGTTAGGTGGTAGAAATAGTTCATTTTTAAACATTGGAATAAAATTTTTCAGCTTTTTAATATTTTTAAATCTTTCTAGTTGACTCAAATTCACAAATAATTTTAGCTGACCTAAAATTGTGTGTTTTGTATGAAAATTCTAATAGTATTGGCTCAAGCCACTAGGCTTTCTTGTGCTAGAGGACTGATGATGGTAAGCGCAATGGTTTTTTTCTTTCTTCTTTGTTGCTGAGATCTGTGACAGTCTTCTTTCAAGACAAGTCTTCTGAGATGAAAATTTTGCCCCACTGAGATCAATTGCATACTCACTGTTCTTGCAGGAGCAAGTGTGATTGTTAGCAGGTGACTCATCAAGAACTGGAAGTCAGCAAGAATGATATTCCAGCCAGAGTGTGTGTGGAAAATCTCATGTAACAAATCAATGATAACTGTAAGACACTTTAGGAAATATAGTCCTATTTCTTGGAAGTATCTGGTTGCGCAAAGACTTTGGTGGGATTAGTAATATGTCTGTCTTGTTTTGTTCACATGCATTAGTTTTGTCTGAAGCCATGATGATGTACAGTGTAATTATTAGGTGTGCATCAGGGACTTAACTATTGCATGTATATGGTTTTTTACTTGCCTGTCTCAACCACAAAATAAGGCAGTGAGAGAAATTACGTTTTCATACAGCTCATCTGGTGGAACCTTATTATTTCATCACTGCAACAGGGAACAGAAGTCAGCATATTTTCATCACATCAGAAGGAGGAGGTCTGTTTCCTTGGGTTTTGTCCATTTTTATTCAGTGAAGTTACTCTCTCCAGCAGTTTGTGTGTGATCAGCATTCATCAAACAATGAGAATTACACTGTGTGTAGCTCACCTCTCCCACTCCTGGGAATCCATGGCAGCTTGCCATTTCCAATGGGGCAGGTTTTGTCTTCAACAATGAGCCCCAGAAGACTGCTGTAGTAGACCATAAGGTTCTGGACAACACTGTAACATAACATAGCAGCAAGTGGGGCTTTGGCTCATGAGCTGAATCTAGGAATGAATGAGGGCAAAGCCACTGCAAAATCTCATGGTTGTAACCAACTCATGTTATCTGGTCATGGAAAAGTTTAATTCAGCTGATAACCTGCCTTACAGTAAATACCTCAAAAGCGTGTCTGGAAACTGTGTGGAGCAAGCAGGTTTGCAGTCATATATTTTGAATTGGGCAGACAGCTACTGAGTACTCACCACTGTTTCTTATAGTCACACAGCCCAGAAATACTGCAGTAATATCAGACACAAAGAATAACAAGAAGTACTTTTTAACCTACACTGGCAGATTTTACTGTCAAACAAAATTTCTCCTCCCCTCTGTCCAGAACGAGAAATACAGAAGAGGTGAAAGTAGCCACCAAATAGAGTGGATTTTGTTTCATTAAGAAAATAAAATAACATTTTTTTTTTTTGAGAGGGGAGGCTGCTTTCCATTTCTTAATCTTCTTAGCCTCACACATGGTAAAAATGACACACAGCAGCAACCATCAATGCATAAAATACAGGAACAGAGATGAGGCTGAGCCAACAGCTCTCAGCTTCATTAGTCTTTTTCCTTTCAACAGCTCCATTAGACCTATGTGTTGTAGCCAAATAGCCACATAGGAGCTTTAAGTTCAGGAAGAGCAGAATAGAGGACATGCTGATACCAAATCATACAGGCTCAGGCAGTATCATGGTTGTCTGCAAAAGAAGGAGCGAGAACTGTGCATCCATCTCTTCTACCTGTGTGGATGGATAAACCAACCTCCACTACAAAAGACCTACTATACCAGTTATGGTAATGTGGAGGCCTCAATCTCTCTTCATCCTGTCTGTAAATACTGTCCTGGATGGATAAGTAGACAGACAAGGTAATATAGACAATACTCTGTATAGATATAGTTAACCGAGAAAGCAAATGTTTTCTTCTGGGTTTTTCTGCAGAAAATAATAGAACTGTATGAAAAAGGTCTGATAACAGATTTTGGTGAAAAATGTGCAGATTTAGATATTCCTTGGTTTTGCTGAATTTGCGCAATAAAAATACATACGCATAAATGTGTATAGAGAGGGTATTTGGAAAACTTTGATATTTTACAGTAAAATGTACTGACTTTCTCTCTGAAATGACCTTTGCTTTTCAAAATTGCCTCTAATTCTATTTAAAACATAACCAAGCAAGCCCAAATTGAGAATGAAATGCTGAGCATTGTTTTACCTCCAAGCAACAGATTTGGATGTATCAATTTGAATTAAAATATTTTTTCAATGATTTGATCCAAAAAGCCTCTACTTGACTTGGCAGTAAAAAGAGAAGTCAGTTACTTTTGTAGCTGTATTAAGTAGTACTAATTACAACTTCTGCTGGTCATGGTGCACAGTATGTGGACATATGACTCATGTATATATCACCCCTTGTTCTTTTGAAGAAATGCAGTTGGAATTTTAACTGCAGAGATGAACATAAAGGACCCAAAGTTAATGGTTCACTTAGGAATAAATAGTTCCTCTTCTTGACACTCACACATAGAGTGCCAGACCTCAGCTGGACTAAATCAGTAAATCATTAACTTTAATAGGGATTTGCCAGTTTGCACCTACAGAGGATCTGGCTCACATATTTCAGCAAGGATTCTCCCCAGACTTAGCCAACACATCAGGCATGGGGTGCTCCCCACAGAAGTCAGTGGCTACAAATCTGCTATTCCACTTGGGAACAGCAGTTGAAAACACTGTCTCTCCTCGTGACAGAACATAACACGACTTTCCAATCATATATCAGATATACCAGGCTTTTGTGCCCATATAGCTACTGTATTTTTTTAATGAATCAGACAGGAATAGTCCTTAAGCTGCCTACCACTAACTTTAATTTACAGCGTGTGGTAATATAGTGACAGTAATGTTGTCATCATTCTCCCTCTTCCTCTGTGGCATCAAGCCCAGAATTTCACATTCTCATTTTTAGGATGGTGTCAAACTGAGTTTTACCCCCACCCACTCAACCCCCTGATGAAATGATATGTTATTAAAAAAAATAAGAAAAAAAAAAAAAAGAGAGACCTCACTGATAGCTCCAGAATCTGCTGTTTTTTCTCTTCTGCCTTAATGTGCTTTTCATCCAGGAGCAGAATGAAAATGCATTTTCTACGGTAGTAACTGGCATGTTCTAAATGGTGTCAGAATTCAGGAACATGACAAGGAAAATACAGCTGGACTGGAGGGCTCCACCACACATATAGTAGGAAATATTGCATTCCCATGCTGTTTTCATGCATGCAAACGATCAGCCACATTACAAACCCTTAAAAACATTGTGAGAAAACTTGACATTTCCCAGATGGGCAGCTTATTTGAGACTAGCCCATCTGACTTTCTCCCAGGGAATTTAACCCCTTGGAGCTCCTACAGGGAATTTAGGTTTCCTTGTCAGTCTACTGAAAGGCTAATAAAATGGCCCTGGCTTGGCAGGATTATTAGCGTTCAGGTTGACACCCAAGTCTTTGTGCATAGTGTGGTCAAAGATGCACCAGTGGCTCTAACTCCTTGGTTTTATGGAGAGCAGATTTTGCCAAGCTGCAATCTGCACAAACCGCATCACAGGCTGTAATGAGACCAAGATCAGCAACTGCTAGTCATTCTGCACCATCTATAATCTAACAAGCATCATGACCTTGCAGGTTTTAAACTGTTCTCCATATGGCAAGATCTCTTGGGCTTAAACTCAGTGTTTTCAATAACATAAGCGAGCAAAAGCTCACTTTCCTTTCATGGCAGATCATTTGGGGAACAAACCATCTAGATTTTTTTTTTTTTTTTTTTTTTGGTATAAGCAGTAGAATTAGATCTTTCCCATTTCTAATATACCACTCTGAGCAAATGTGATTAGTACGTAACCAGAATTGAGCACTATTTCTTATTTAATAGAGCTGTTAAAGCCCTTGGTCATATTCAAAATGTGTACCTTACTGTTATCATAGGTTCTGTAAAAATCTTGTCTTAATTATGCCATCCTGTAGGCTCACTGGCAGTTCTTTAAGACAGACAAAATTTTACCTACTGTTAACTGGCTCAAAAATAGCCTTTAATCTTCAGTGCCAGACTGTATTCAACAGGACAGCTAAATCAAAAGCACAAAGGCAAGTCTTTTTAAAGTCAGAAAAACAGCACAAGGGCATCCCACTGTTAAACAACCGAATAATGTCTGACTCAGAGGTTCAAATGCAAAAGGCAATGTCTACTCTCAGTATAAGGATAGTATGCCTTCTAATAACACGTACGATGCAAATCATAGATTTAACTGTTACTGCATCTGCTCTCTTTTTCTATCTTTCCTCCTTCTTGATCTCCTCCCTTTTGCTCCCCCAAGCCCTTTATCAAAAATAACTTCTGGAAGGAAAAATAAACACTGGAAGACACTCAGCTGTTTTGGCAACCATGTGTGCAAGAAAGGCCTTTTCCCCCGCTCTGTTCCTCCAGACTGAAAGGAGCTAGAGCTTCAGTTTGAAGGCAGACAAGCAGCCTGTGAAACTTCAGCCAGTTTTCATCACAGCTGGCCATGCCTGTGTGATTTCAGACAAAGAACTTCCGTCTTTATCTGGCGCTTATTGAGACATCACATTCAGCTAGAGATAAAAGGGAAAAGATGTGCTTTGAAATCGAACCATTAGGGCGTCAAAGAAATCAGCATGCAAATGCCACACGCAAATGAATTCAAGATGAAGCCTGAGGATCAAATCCCAATGCCAACAGGACTTTGCCTGCATAGGGACCCAGAAAGCCATTGTAAAGACCTCAGGGGAGTTTGGCCCTATGTTTGTTAAGGGAAGCATGTGAAACTTGGATGTGGAAGCAATCTTAAAAGTAAATGACAATGGAATAGATTGTTTCAGAGAAGTCTCTCTCACTGGCTTACCAAAGGTTGATGAGGGCTGGAGAGGTCATTCTCGAAAATGACCTTTCAATAAACCATGGAGAATTTGTACCTGATTTCCCAACTTGCAAATTCAACATATAGCTCAACGTGCCACCGTCTTGCATATGTCTTGCTAGTGTCAACCTTTTCCTACTGTTTGTTTGGACTGCTGAACTGATGGCATGCCATGCATGGTTTGTTAGAATAGGTAGTGACTGTATATACCTAAAAGAAATTATAGCCTTCTGTCTGGAATAGCTTAGTTTAAAAATCTGTAAACCTAATTTAAAAGTTAATTTTCTCTTGTGTTGGTCAAAAAGTCAGAAGGTTTGTGATACATCAAGCTTACTATGTTTAAAAAGCTGTGTGTGCAACGTATCTCCTGGTAGAAGGGAATCAGGATTCAGCTGAAATGACTTTAAAGGAGAGTCTTTGTTGAGGATGCTGGAAGTAGACTGACCTTAAGGTTCACTAGCTCCTTCAGTAATTTATCACAGGGTCATTCTGATGTCTGGTTTGTCCCACACAATCTAGGCTATGATTGCTTACTACTCGCAGCAGTGATCAGTGCAAGGGCTGCAATTACCTGTGGAGACTAATTAATGGTTAGCAAAGAAGTTGGAGCTGACTTCAAGAAATCTTTCTTTGGTCACAGACTCTGGGTAGACTGGTAAACAGAAGTATTTCAGTATTTCAGCTCTGATTTCATTTGCCATTTTTGTCTTCAGCAGAGACACACCAGTGGCCTCCTGAGTGAAGAATGGAGCATTTGAGCATCTATTAGGAGAAATGCTCCACATTGTGATAGCTTTCCACCTACAGAGAAAACTAGTGCTTAATAATGTGCAAATCTCTAGTTAAAGAGTTACAGAGATTAGCCTGGAGCTTGACACTCATCCTGCAGGAGGGAATCTCACCAAAACGCTGTTGACAAAGGGAAACTTTGTTAAGCGTGTTTAGTTCAGCCCTGCTATTGCGGTGATCCCTAAGCTGCTTTGTTTTATGAGACTTAGGGCAAAGGATTTTCTGAAAGCAAAGGGCAAAGAATTTTCTTAAAAAACGTATTCCTTCTTTAAGGGTGCATAGTCTCATGCGAGCTAGGGATTAGGTGTTCATTTCCTACACAAAAGCTTCATAATTGTGTAAAGGATGCCTGGATAGTAACCAACCTCCAAGTAAAATACCAAGTACAGTGCTTGAAAAGAAAGAATCAGTTAGTTCAATTGATGTTAACTGGACTAGGAGTTAAGTATCTATATGTAGTGAAATTCACAAGTTCCTCTCCATGGAAATCATTTGTAAAAGGCAAAAGATTGATATGATCTGAAGAGAAACCAGAGAGCAATGCACAGAACTGTTGTACCAATGCAAGAGAGAAACTATGATTTGATGAATATGGGCCTGAAAGAAAGTCCAGTCTGGCTTCACAAATCTGGAAATGTAGCTGAAGGTTATAAATTTCCTCCTAGACAGTCATCATCTCTCCAGCATCTCCCAAGATGTAACTAGAAGTTTGTGATTCCCAGGATTAGCTGCATATGCCAATTCAGAGTGACGTTGTATCATGGGAAGTGTAGTCTGGCCAGAGAGCACAGCAAAAAGAAATACATGAATAGTTGGTGGGGACTGACATCTCTGGAACAATAACTGTTTTAAGGCACCGTAAGAAGAAGAAGTTTCATGCTGGACTAATTTGAAATGAAATGTATTTAGCTAGCTGAATATGTAAGAATTTCAGGGAATTATTTTCATGAAGGAGTATGTCTTCCATGCTGAAAACATGAACTAGATTATTGGCTGCCTTTTGAAATGGCTCCAATGCACTGATGAAACAAAAAGGTGTAAGGCAGAATTGAAATAATCCATAATGTGTCACTGAGGTAGGATTTTTCTTGATCTCCACATGCCAATTTAATCTGATGATATCCATTAACAAGTAAAAATTGTTAAATCATTTTGTGCCTGTTGCTACAAGGAGTTTGGGAACAATCTTGAACCACCTATTAAATCTCTTCTCAAGGTCTAAGCATTAATACATTAAATCTTGGTCTTACATTATATGGTTGGAGCTAGTGGCACACATTGTGATGAAGATTGTTCAACCAGGTGATCTTCTAACATAAGATTAGCTTTTCCTTCAGTGATACTTGATATGTCAACATGAAGCTTGCCTCACCAAAACATTCCTGATTTATGCAGCCAAAGTTTTATGCAATCACATCTCCGTTTGAGAACATGGTAGCTTAGCAGAAGTGCAACTGCTCTGCATTTATTGCCCTCTCTGTATGCTTTCTCAAAGAAAACTCTAGCTCTTTCTCTTTTACTGACAAAGGTGTTTCATGGGGAAACCACCCCGGCATGAGACAGCTAAGATCCTTCCCAAAGTCAAACCCCTCTGATCTGATTTTCTGTTACCTCTTCTGCTGATAAATCAGTAATTGCTCCTAAATAAAATCTGTCCTTTCTTCCAGAGTAGAAAGAGCTTGGACTGAACAGTTGAGATCCCCAAAATTCTTACAAGATCCCTGAGAAAAAAACCCACATCATTCAGGTACAGCTGTATGATTGACTGGTTTCAGCTTATCATTCTTCTAAGAAGCAAAGGGAATTTGTATGCAGAAAAGAGATTTGTACTACCTATTTATATTTGCCTTGTCTGCATTAGTTATTACAGTGATGAGCATTGATATGGTGTGGTAAGGTAATAAATACAATATTTTTATTACTACTGTAAAAATATAATAAAATTGCACTATTTTACTGTAGGAATTATTCCCATTTACTTTCAGCAAATAAGACTTTTTCACTCCCCTTGATCTTTTTGTTATTTTCCTACCTTTGACTATGAGATCTGCTGGGCACCATATCTTTATAGCTTATGTGCCCACCCTGAGTGCGTGAGAGTTCAGTACCTCTCCTCATATTAGCTACATAGACAGGACAGTGTGTGGGACATGCTGAATAGTCTCACAGACTGTAATGTAGTGAAGTGTCTGAGACTGTCACATAGTGCAGTATTCTTTTGATATTAAAACTAATTTTACCATTTTCAAAGTTTAAAGACACTGAATACCCATTGCCTAAATATCACAACAGATCTTGCAAAAGTTACTGAAGTTACTGAAGACAGGTTCAGTATACCTTAAAGAATGAGAGCAATGACTGACAGCTTCACATGTAGCCTCTGACCAAAAAAGTTTAGACTGTTGAAACTAGTCTTGTATCCCACTTTTTTAAAAAAAAAAAAAACTCTGTCTCTTTTTTCCTAACAGACTTTTCACGGGGATTGCCTCTTTGTAAAGTGTGTAGTCTGAAGTTAGTTTTGGGTGGCTACTCCCTCTGTACGAGAGATTCTCGTGACCATATGTAGCGTCTGTGCTTGACTGCACTTTCGTACAAACCATCACTGACAGGGCTACGGTGTGGGATGTTTGTTGCTGTTGATTGATTCTGTAGAAGAATAGTGTACATAGCTCTTTTTTAGAGTATTCCCTGGGACTTTTATAGTGTTACCCTACCTCAGCTAATATTACTCTATAAGGTGGGACTAGACCACTGGACTAAGTTTGAAATCACATCTTACTCCATAGGAAATAATTGATTCCTTAGGAAGGATTGTTCCAGAGGGGTACAGAATAAAAATGGATTATTTAAAACATCCTTCTGTGAAATGTGCAGTACTTTACTGCAATAACTGACTTCAGTTCAGCCTACAGATTTAGCACCTTAGTTATTTCCTAGTGTATTTAGAGATTAGTGATTATAACAAGTTTTATAAAATTAAAGACAAAAAATAATGGGTTTGGTTTTGCTTTTAATGCTGGTGTCACTAAGTTCCGTGAGCTGAAATTCCTGTTACTGTAATCAGAATTGGTCTCAATAGCACTAAATAATATTTGAGCTTTGGTGGCTATAGATTTATGTGCTACTATTTTAAATGGAAGTGAAAGAAGAAATAGACTTTTCTTGAGTTCTTTATTATTGGTGTTGAATGTTATTAGTACAGGTGATCAAAAGGATTCAAAGATGCAATAGAGAGGTCTGTTGTAGGAAACATCTTTGAAATACGCATTCAGTATGCAGAGGCATTGTGGCAAATGAACTATGGAGACAATCCTGACACTGCCTGGAGAAACAAATGGGTTGACTCGTAGAGCTTTCTGCCTTTAATTACTATGAATCCACTGATTGAGCCCAGGAGCTCTCCTCTTAATCCTGAATTACTCATTTTGACCCTCACAGAGTTTATATGCCTGAGCCATGACACTGTCACCCCAGAAATCCCGTGCTGTTCATTGGAGAGGCAGTCGCCACTGAGTGAAACAGAAACCAGCAGGTACTTTAGCCGGGCGACCTCCGTGTACACGCAAGCATTCGTCAAGGCAGCCTTTCCTTAATTGAGTTGCTTACATTCCACGCTCGGTTACTGTCTGCTGACTTGCAAAAGAACAAAGGAACAGCTACTTCCTATTAAGGAAGGTAATAACTTAATTAAAACCAAGTTCTATGCACTGCAGGATCTAGTTTGTCATCAAGAGGACTTTATTGCCTTTCTCTATAGTTTTTGATAATCTATGCCAGATATTTAATCACTGGATACCCCAGTATAAAGCTTCTAGCCTCCATAACCAGCAGAAAGCTTGTCAAAATAAATTTTAACTTCTGACCGTAGTAGAAGACCAACTAGAAGGTATTAACAGAATCAGAGCTGTCAGTCAGAGCTTGGGCTTACCGTTTATATTATTAATTCCAACTCTGGTGGCATGGTCTTGGGATAACAACTATCCTAAGCTGCGTTGGTCCAAAAAACACAAACCAAGAGTGGAATATATTTCGTGCCGAGGTGACGTTACCAAGTGTCCAGAGAAACTTTTTTTTCTTTTTGTCTTTGAAAGGTGATGTTTTATTAGATTATTCCCATTGCCAAAAGACACAGCTACTGTCTGGCTTAATTTGCTGACTTCTTTTTTTAATATAAAGATTTAGTCTACAGACAAAAGCAATCTATTAAGAAAAAAACAAAAACGTTTGTTTGTTTGTTTTTGCTAATTTCCTCCTAATTAATGCGTCATGTTAGAATGGAGTCTGTGACTAGTCTTCAGTGAGTTATGAATTGAAACTGGCCTCACAAATTGAAATCTATCTTGGAGGCTATGAGATGGAGGTATTATTACAATGCAAACCAGTGGGAAAGATTCCAGAGAGAAAGAGGAGAAGTGTGTTAATTGAGAACAATAACATGCCGAAGACCTCCAGAAGCTGGTGGCCTTAATAAAACGAGACAATGCTATGTTTTTGCATAACCTGAACTTCAAATTCAATTTCAGTTATAATGGAATAGAAGTGATGCAGAGCTAGGTTTCTTCTTCTCTTTTCATTTACAAGGCCATCTGAATAGAAAAGGTTGCACAGGTCATGTTGAACTGGGTTTGAACTGTATTTCTCTCTACCATATTAATTACTTAAACATGGAATAAATTTCAAGGACATTAAGTGCATAAAAGGTGACATTTGCAATCAAAGTGACTAAAACGTATGGGTGGCACTAATTTCCATTCCACCTTGGTATGATTTGCTTTCTTGCCCTGTGCAGCTCTCCCACTGCTGTGAATTAAACTGCTGCTTAAAGGGTAGTAAGAGAATGAACTGATGGCATTAATTTTGGTTTGAACAGTCCAAGATTTTGGAGTTTGTTTCAATCCCTTGTTTGTCTTCATCACCTTGAACCAAACTAATCTGAACTTCCCTGGAAATATTCCAGAATTCCCTTCAGTAAGACTGTCCTGCTTGGTCTCCTCGAGGGTGAAGTCCTGAAATTCTGCTAGATTCATAAACTTTAGACAGTCAAGAAATCTCACTGCTGAACTTTTTCCACCTACAGTTTGGGAGGTTCTGCTTTTTCATCTTCCATAGGAGAAGTAAAGTTAGGAGCAAGAAGATGCATTGAAATCCATGAGCAAATTCATGAGTAAATTTGTACAACACAGATCTACTACCAGTTACAGCTCTGTGGGCATCTGCTGCTCAGAGTGCCTGAGGACAATTTATGGCATCGATTTCTCATATGTCCAGAGTTATTTGGGAAGTTCTGCTAGTATTATTTTTGTAACAGTTTATCTGTGTGAATCACTTCCCACTGATTTCCCTCTGTTTATTTTGATGCAGTCTCCAAAAAAGCTTTCAGATTCTTTTTACTGGATAAAAATGCTTCTGTTTCTTTTTTAAAGGATGTGTGCAATGTACTAGTAAAAATCCTGAATATACTAAGTTAAAGCTTGTGTTTAAAGCCATAGTTAGACCATGAGTCTAGTTGGTATTCAACAGTCAGCCCCTTTAACCTCCTTGGAGAAAGGTAGTTCATACCACCTACAGATCTGCTCTTAACCTTTACTATGTCTGGCATATGACTATGAATAAGACCACAACGTAAAAAATAGTCATTTTCATCTCTTCTTATTTAATCAAATAAGTGGAGAGTAGACGATAAATAAAAGCTTCAGGATTTTGCACATGGAAATCTAAAACATCTTATATGCGAGAGTATCTTGGATCATTTTATGAACCACCTAAGACCAGTAGGTCTCTCTCTTTCCCTTCCTCCTTTTTGTCTGGACAATAGAATTTAATTTCATAATTCCTGTACAACTTGTATAACCCTTACTAAGTTGTATGTGTATTTCAAAGCCAATATAGGGTACAAACCTGGCTGAGAGTCTTCCTGAAGAATATGTTTATTTTGTCTTCTTGACTTACCTTTCCTCGTGTCTGAGTATTGTGCCTCCAGGAAGAAAAGCTTAAATTGCTGAAGCCTGCCAAGAATAAAGTGACTTAATAAGAAAGCACACAGATTTTACTTTCTTGGAGAAAAAAAAAATAAGAGAATAAGTCATTTAAAATGAGACTGAAAACTTCTTTAGGAGCAGTAAATATCTTCTAAAAGTATAGATACGAGTATTTTGGGAAGCAGTGTGGAGCTAACGACATGAAATGTGGAAAGAACTAGGATCTTGCCAACCAAGTTTGATCTCTGAACAGACGCTGATTTATGCTGCTGGAAATTACTTAATGGCAAGTCAATGATAATAGGTTCATGGAGTCATGTTGCTAGATTCTCATGAAATACCTCTGTCACAGCAGGAGGTATTTAGCTTGGGCCACACCGGTGGCTGTGCATTTTTCACTAGCATGACTGTCCCTGTGTTCCTGCCATATCAGTTTGGGTGAGAACCAGCTTGGAAGGCTCTTTCGTTCAGGTTCAAATGGAAATGTAATCACCAAAGTTGCTCTCATAGTGTGTATCGCAATCTAGTTTGCTTTAGGGTTTGGACGTAAAATCGGTGTCAGCCTAGCCCTCTAATTTTTTTTTTTTTTTTCTGGCTGCCATACCATGTGGTGTCACTGTCAACACCAAGTGTGAGGCTGAGATCACATTTGCCCATTTGCACTTTGACAACCAAGTGAGAAGACACTTCCATTTCTGTGGTGGCCCAGAGAGACTGCCAACTAGTGATTATTTTGTTTATTTTGTCTGAGCAATATTTGTACAACAAACAGGATAGGCAGTAGTCTTGACTCATCTTGTTTAGTGCAGAACATATGCAGTTTCTGTTCCCCCCACCAGCAAGGGTTGTAACACTGGGAGGGAAATTCGTTATATGGGGAAAGATAAAGGAAGTTCCTGCCACTGGTCTTCATCAGAGAGAGTCCAGGCTTCAAAGTCCAGTCAAACCCTCAAGATTTAAGGCTGCCTGCAAGGAGATAAGGCCCAGGTTGAGCTGTTCCAGCACTATCATCTTCTTGGGCTCTCTGACAAGATGTTGAGTAGCTATGGGCTGAGGGAACTCATATTTCCTTCCTCCCTTCCACCAGACCTCCTCTTTCATTGAGGAAACCAAGATTCATTTTCACAAATGCAGGCTTACAGAGTGGAACCTAACAAAGAAAAAAGAAAACAATATGCTCTATTATGCACTAACAACCAGAAGTTTTATGTCTCATCTAGCACAGGGCACGAGCAAGAGCACATTGTGTCCTTGCTCAGTGCCAGATCATCAGTGCAGTATTGACTCAATGGGCTGAATGCCACTTCTTGAGTCAATTAGCATCACTTCTCAATACACCTGTTTTTACATTTATTTTTGGAGGTTTCCGGTCTAAGTCTGAATAAACATGCCCAGCCTATCTTAGATCACAACCTTAGGTGGAGCAGCTGCAGATTTCTTAACAATAATACAATGCTGGGAAGAGACATCCAGTGCTGAGGAAAAAAAAAAAAAAAAAAAAAAAAAAGAAAAAGAAAAAAGAAAAGAAAAAGAAAAAAAAATATGTTTCTGAAATAAATCTACATTATTCTTAAACAGTTGATTGAGGGTATTTAACACTCAGAATTGTATTTTCCCTGGCCACAGAGATCAAATGAAATGCACCTGCTGCCTGACATAGTGATGGCAATACTTACTCAGTCTTTGGATATTATCAGTTCAGAGCTCACCTGATATGACGATTTTCCAGCATTCACTTTAAAACCACTCTGAGTAGAGTAATAAATTCAACTATTTCAATAGTTGCAGAAATACACACAAAATAAGATGAAACAGCACCATCTCCTTTATTGTTATTTACAAATGTGAGCAGACTTCAGACAGGACTCTACTGTACTCAGCACAAAATAAAAGGTTGTCTCTGCCCTAGATGCTTTTAAATCTGAGAGGAAACAGATTAAACACAAGAAGGCAAAACAAGCTTAATAAAGGTGAATAAACTGAGAACAAGAAAGAGACAGATCATAGCTGACCATCATTAAAATTCAAGTGAATATTTACTAAGTCATGATTTGCAGAATTTGTTCAGGTCTTTAACAACTATCACAGTTTAAATATGACAATGACTCTGCATCAGGGCTCAAAACATGACAAGTCTCCTCAAGGAGGCAATGTCAAAACTCTCCGTAGCATTTGTGGTTGGTTATTCAGCATTCCCTCCTGCTCTCAGCTGCTCCCAGGATACAGTGAACTCACTGACAGTTTTGTTTTCTGAGTAGCTTTAATCCACCTATGGATTGACCTTGCTTTAGTCAAGTTAAAGAGGAGATCTTTGTACTCTTCGGTGAGTTTTGGATTAGACACATGAGGTGGTATTTCTCTGACCATCCACTGGCCCAAGTAAAGGCTGGAATGTGGGGGATTGGGCTCATAAATCTTGGTTTATTTGGATTCTGTCCTAAAACTCTTATACATGGTGTGCTGAAATAAACTGTATTGAGTAAAGGTTTCAGGAGCTGAACCTCTGAATGGAAGAAGGTATTCAGGCCTCCCATGTCTTGATTCACCTTTATTTCAGATCCAGTAACTAAGCAGGTCTGTAAATCCTCTCATTCCATACCAGCAAAGTCACGTGTTTTCAGAAAGAAACTCACTGGAAAAAGTATGTGGGCACTCAGATTTCTTCACAGTTCAGCCACTCCTTTGAAACACTGCTCTGAAAAAATTTCAGGCTGTTGAGACCTGGAAAGTGCAATTTGTCATAATCTCATTTGTGAATAACTATGATTGTTTTCACTGATTCTGTTGTTGTATTGTTGATCTTTCTATGCTATACATAAAGTCTGTCTTTCCCTTTTCTTTCACATAGTCACTTCTTGCATTCAGACCCATTTGTTTTAAAATTTGCTTCATATATCTTCATGTAAGAAGTTATAACTCAGCATAGGATGAGGCAAAGAATCTGGCTGATACTTCACTAAAGTCTTGCAGTTAGTAAGTTTTGCTTGAGCTAAATAATTCCTGCACTGGCAGCTCTTTTTACTTTTCATGTGGAAGTTTCTTCATTGCTTTGCAAAGTAGATGCATGTCTAGTTGTTATTCAGACACAAGGGCTACGTTTTGAGAACTTCAATAATACAAAACTCTGAAAAAATAGAATAGAATAAAAATAAATAAATAAATAAATAAATAACAGAATAAAATAAAATGCCCAGGCGTATTTCTTTTCTGTAAAATGAGCTGCCCGCATTATCCACCAGGCATTGGCCATGTCTAACACCTCTTATATTATGAAAAAATGAATATCTTGAGATAGGTTCTGTGTTCAGGATATATTTTCCAGCAGGTCAATCAGGTTTCTCTTTTCTTCTGACCATGTTATTTAATAGCAAGTACAATCAATTCTATGGCTATGTGCTGGAACATGACAAGATTTCAACTCATTAAAAAAAAAAAAAAAAGAAGAAGAAGAAGAAGAAGAAGAAGAAAAAGGCCTACTATAAAAATGGATTCCTGGAATGTAAACAGCAACAGAGGTCCAAGGAAAAACCCCAACCTACGTCAGGCGCAATATTTATCAGGAACCTGACACTAATGTGGTCATTTTTGTTTGTTTACTGGTAAAAATGACGTTTATTCAGATTTGTAATCTACAAACTTTCCTTTGGACTTCTGGACTGAAAAGGGCAAGTTGGGTTTGGATGAAGTGAATTGAAGGAGGAGGAAAAGATGAAAGAAAAGGGAGGAGGCAAGGAATAAAGCCTGACTTGCCAAAGATGCAAGGTACATAAACCACCAAGTATGAACCCAGAATCTTCAGTACTGTAAATGTAGATCCTGTTTCAGTTAAAGGAAGAACTTTCCATGTGCAAACATAGCAAGGCCTCTAACATCAGAGTTAGCATTAGTGGGACTCAAGATTTCTAGTGAGATCGGGGTACTTCAGCTTATCCATCCAGTACTTTGGGTACTTCAGCTTATCCATTTCTTTCATACACTGTGTATGTGATCTTTGCTTCTGTATCTCTGGACAAGTGTCTTCTGTACACTGTACACTACTAAGAGAAATTCAGAATTGTGGCTTTTGCAATGTTGGCCTCTTTCAGCTCAGTATGATTCATTTATTTATTGGTTCGTTCAGATCACAAACCTGGCATTAAGATCTACTGCAACATGAAAGGCGTCTTTGAAATAAGGGTTTTGTACTGAGACACTCAGAATCTGGTAGGATTTCCCTTGCCATTGAGATGTTGTTTCTTTAATATCTACTACTTGTCTGTAACCCTCTCCCAGATGAAATTCCTACAAAATGTCTTGAAGCATCTGATAGCAGGAAAAGAGGGCATTACTACAAATGTAAAGGAGGGGGGGTTATTTATTTATTGACATGGAATAATTCTTATTTATAAGAAGAGTTACACAATACAACCTTGTATTAGAAAAGCTATTTTCTTTGAAAAAACAGGAAAATAGAGTAGTGTCTCCAACCCATTAGCTGCTTGCCTGAGATGTATCCCAAATGCAAAGAGGGACAGTGATGTAATACATTCAAAAATTATGCTCCTTGGCTTCAGCTGTCCGTGGAAAATGATTAATCTGCTTTCTCATATGAATTCATTTTAAGGGCATCTAACCTGAGTGGGTGTACTAAGATAACTCACTGAAGGAGTTATATAAAAAGGATCATACAGAAATTATTAAACATCCACAAACCACTCTAATGAGACCTAATTTAGTCTATTTTAAACTTTAATTTTCTTTTCTTCTAATGACTCCCAGCTAAAATTTGTGTCTCAACCAAAGCTGAAATGATAAATAGCTTGTAGTCTACCACCACCAGGACAAATTTATAGCTGCCTACATTACTTGGCAAGAGGGAAGGATTTTAGAAAGACGAAAAAACTTAGGAGGCGGCAGTAGATGGAGTAAAGGCTCCACTGAGAAATAGAAGTTGAGAGGGTCCATATTATATGCGACTGCCAACTAAGAGCAAAACAGCAAATCACCAAGTATTGCTGGTGCCTTGTTTTCATGTGCATACAGACCTTCTGCCTTCTCATTGCTCTTGTTTTTCCGAAATGGGTGAGAAGCAAAGGAATTTGCTTTCCTAGTTCTAAAGAGGTTGGATCCCAAGTGCTAAGCAAAACATCTGCATGCAAAGAAAACCCTGAATTTTTAGCTTTAGGAGCTGACGCTGTACACAAATGGCCTTCTTCCAAGTAGCAAATCTCTCAGCACCAAGTACAACTTTTCTGAAAGCCACCTAGAAGTGTAACTACTATCTTTCTGATTATTTATTGTATAGTTTGTTGGTTTAGGTTTAAAGAATGGAAAAACATGAAGCTCTATGACAGCTTAAGCTTAAGTTCCTAGTCAAAAATGTGTACACTGTGCACAGTCAAATAGTGAAAAGGAAATGACACAGAAAAGTCAGATGCTTGGGAACACATCACGGTTTTGTTTCCAAGTTGGAAATAAATACATTTTTCACTTTTAACCTTTAGACTATATTGCTTCTCTTGAACAATGATAGCCACTGAATCACCTAAAATAGTTATACGTAATATACCCATGTCCTATCCTGGGACATAAAATGATTATATACAGATAACAGGGAAAATACTATAATAAAGTCTTTGTGTCTGTTTGTTTGGGTAAGAACCAGGAATTCTCTCTATCATTATTCTATACACCTTGTTCACTTTTTGGGAACATTGGCATGAGTGAGAGGAACATGTTGTGAAACTAAGCAAATACTTACGCAGGAATATTCCTGTACTGTGTGTATTTACATAAAAATTAATTTGAGAAGCATTTAATGGCTGCTTTGACAAGCTGTGCACCGAAGTGAGCTGAAATAATACCTAGTACCTTGGTTATCATTGGCACAGGGTAAATTCAGATCAAATTTATTTAGCAACAATGAAGCTGAGAGATGCAGAGGACCCCAAGATATGGGGATCCTCTGACTGTATGCCAGTAGGGTAAAGGAAAAGAGGAATTATCCTTCCTAAGGTGTGCCGTGGAGACCCAGAGCACCTCTGCGGACATGTGGAAGGGAGGGAGACGCCAGGCTGACAGAAACTCTCAGTTCTCAGCGTGGATATTCAGGTGGTGTGCTTGGGGCAAGGTTTGCCCCTGAAGTGCATGCAGTACACACATACAGTATGCAGGGTGAATGTGTGTGAAATGTTTCAATTACCTCTAAAATAATGTTTAACATGTTCCAGACATACTGCATTAAGCAAATATCCAAGCAGTATTTGAAGCATATTCTGTTTTTCATTTTAATAGATTGTAAATGTATTAAACACATGTTAAGAATATATTTCATATACTGCATTTGTAAAATATTATCAAATTTATATAGGCGGAAACCACAGAGCCACCACAGGATCGGCCCGAGAGCAATACCGTTTTGCAAGTTAACCTTTTAGCACCATTCTATCAGAAGGGTGGAGGACTGTATTTTATTTGATTTTATTTCATTCCATCGTTTCATTTAATTTCATTTTTTAAGAAGAGCCTGTAGGTGAAAAATGACCCTATCATTAACCCTTTCGGCTGTACACTTCGTGGTGAATATAAAGCTTAGAGCTCAATAGTCTGAGTGTGAGGCTCTTGAGTTACCTACTTCCAGGCAAAGAGAGAGTTGCTGAATTTCAGAACTGAGAAATTGTCCCTACAGCTGTGTGATCAAATGTCTGCTTCACATTTTAGGTACTCGTTCAAATCATCTGATAATGTTAAACATCTCTATCAAATGGGAACACCAAACTTTCAAACCACCAGTTTCAAACTGTGGAAAGGATTACGGAGCATTCAGAATTCACCTCAATGTCTTTCTCTAAGTCTTGCAAACTCTTTGAGCAAAGCAGAGATGGTTTCTGTTTCTTTGTCCCAGCCATGGGAAATGGTTTAAGTTTGAAAAATACTCTGAATCTGGACACCCTCAATTTTCTTTGAAATCAGAATCTAGACCTTGGTCTGCTCAGTCAATACGGCTCCTACCTCCTCAGCTCAGCCAAAATCTTGAGTGTCAAAACTTAACACAAAGCAGAGCTTAGGGTTTGTGAGACCGTTTGTCTTAAAACTGTAAAAATTAATCACAGGTACCCATAAAGTACCCTCATTCTTGAAGTGGATTGGAATCCATCACATTTCAAGAATTAGCCTACACCGCTTGTAACAGAGGAAGAATTTCAGTAGCTGGCTGTTACATTAGATATTTCTCCCTTTATGTGGATGAAAAAGCAAAGCCAACCCAGACCCACAGCTTGCTAGTGAGAGTTAAGACTTCCAAATTTCACACTTTGCAGTGTGTTGAATGGGAATCCCATAACTTCAGGTGTCTGAGGCCCAGCTCTACCAGGACTGCTCATCTCCCAAATCTCTCTCTTTGCCTCTCTTTTGCCTTAGTTTGAGAGCATGGATAACAGCTTCAGGAACGAAAGTGTCACTCCCAAAACTGAATTGAAATTACTGCTTTGCTGAACTCTAGAAAAGGTCACTAATTGTGGATGCAGAGGAATGTAACCATTTATAGCAGCTGAAGTAATCATCATACCAGCGCTTGGATAAATGTACCCAGGAACTCAGTACATAAAACAACAACTTTCTTAAACAATCTGGAATAAATAAAGTCTGTGACTGATGCATGGCTCCTTCACAGGCACCTCAACAATACTAGAAGCACTTCTGTTCATTAGCTAAAGTTCAATCTCTTACATTGCTTTTCTTAAAAAACAAAAAGTGATTATAAGAACTCTGCTCAGAAAGAGTGCTTATATAAAAAGGTTGTGTTTGCACTAAATCTGCACTGATTATGCCATCTTTTAAAAAGTTTTAACCTCAGTTCCAACAGCTCCTGCAGATGATGTCATACAGTCTTTTAAAACTATTCTCAAAGAGATACTACCAAAGGAATACAGGAGTTGTTGCGGTGGTTGCAGTGGTGCTGCTAAGCTATTTCTTCAACCTTTTTCTAGACCCTCCACTGATTTATAACAATAATCTAGTAAGAAAAATTTAGTCTCATCTAGAAAGCAGATTTCTAGTATTGTGTTTTTCCTCTCAGTAAAGCATTAGAAAAGAAATATAATGGATTAATGAGGTAGTTCCTTTAAATTGTTATTTATATCAGGCTCTACAGTGCACAGTAGGGAACTTTAATAAGCAATCTGTTTTCCCCAGTGTGCTAAGCAGACAGCTACTGCGTTTTGTGTTTTACTTTGGAGAGAGGTTGCAGGTTTCACTGTAATTCTCTCTCCACTGGCACAGTTTCTCGGCTGCAGTAGAGACGCTCTGTTAATGTAAGGAAAGGAGCTGAGTAATAACTGGCTGTAGGAGGCCAGTATTATACGAAATCAGTGTCTGTCACTCTGTGGGGAGCAGGCAGGGCTCTGGGGAGGGTCTGGTCAATACTTTTCATCACAGCTTACCCCATGTCTTCTCTTCCTCGCTTGCAGCCTCTCCTAGGGCAGCCTACTGGGATGCTGCACCTCAGCTAAGGCTTTTAGCAACATCAACACAGGTTACTTTTTTCTTTCTTTTTTTTCAGTTGTGGAAAATGAGATGCTAGTGCTATTTTTTCACCTTCAGTTTGAGCATTTTTAGTTAAAATGTAATGGTAGGGCTGTCCTTTCAGACTGGAAATTCTTACCTCATTGTCCAGTCCAATGCATGAAAGCATTCATCAGCTTCACAAGATTCTGCAGCACCATCCTTTCCTTGTCTAGTAGTTTTCAGAGTTTCTTGCAGGTTTGTTGCATGCCGAAATGGGGACTTTTATCAGTCTGCCTGAGCATGCTGCTCCAGGGCAGCGCACAATGGGATTCCAGAATCTCACCTTGGTGCTGGGCTCCCACTTTCCTTCCTCCAAGGAAATGAATCGGAGAGCTTTCTAAGCCAGTGCAAAGGTGGTAAAGAGGATCTTTTAGTAAAAAATGATGAGACCTTGCCATTATTAAACCCTACCATGGTAACAGTATACTCTATTGACACTATAAAATATTGCCATTGACCTGGGGGTATTCAGTTTCCGTAGGTCTGCTGCAGTTCAAGAGATATGTTACAGCTCTGAGTATGTAAGATCAGGCACATTATGAAGCTCCCCATAACAGTTGTGACAGACATGTCATAGTAACTTAACTACACTGTGAAAAAATATTAACTATGAAGTGTGTTGGTTTTTTGTAGGCTTATTTCATACCATTATCCACTTAACTATTCAATAGCATACCAGGTATGTCCAACAAGCAGCAGGAGATATCTGCTCTGCTTTGACTTCCCAGTTATTTTGAATGGATGTTCAAGATGAAACAATAGTCAGACATTCTGAAAAAAAACACTCAAATATTTACCAGCACTTTTAAAGAAATCTCTTCTTCTCACTTTTAATAATACAGAATTTGTCTATCACATCTGATAGTTTTTTGCTGCATTGGTTATTTGCTTTGCAAATTTAAGGAAGACTGAAAGGAATAAACTTACCTGTTTGTTACATACAAAGTAGGGTGAAGCTGCTTTAAACTGTTTACTTTTCAGGCAGAAAAAAAAAAAAAAAAGCTTTAGCAAGCAGTGCAGTAAAAATTTCAGTGTATGAAACTGCCTCCTTGCATTGTCTGTGGTTTGGATTCATCCTTCCAGCAGCTACTATATGACCTAGTGAAGAAACAACTTCTGGAAGTCATTTTTTGCCAGATGATAACATTTTCAATAAGTTTGCAGAATAACTCAGAGAGTAACTTTCAGAGAAAGACATCCAAGACTGCTTTTTCAAACTAAAGCTGCTGAGATGTGGCTTTAATATGTTACTCTTTTTAAGCATCACTCCCCACACTGATGCCAGCTAGGCCTCTACTAGCATTTGCCAGCTAAACAGGTTTTAATTTGTCTGGATTTTTAATCTTCCTGTGTGACAGTCACTGAAGCACATAAGGGATGGATTGAGTTTTTTTCTTTTCTGGAGTGAGTTTTTCTGCAGCTATCTAGACTTATGGGTCAGATATTAATGCTTTGCCATCCAGATTGCTGAGGGAACATGCAAGGTACATAGCTTGGTATCACCTGCAGGAGTAGCGAGGAGCTCTGGCCTGCTTCTGGTTAGATAACAAATATTTTCAAGAAGCCCTGAAAACACGGACCTCTGTAACATGTTCCATCTTGTATGAAGTAATTGAAAGCGCCCTGAATTTTTCAAGTAGGTTGAATTTCATTTTGCAGATTCAAAAGCCACTACCATGGGTTCAGTGAAATCCCATCAGTGGGTTTGCATGACAGAAATAAGTACAGGGACAGCTTGCACCCTGTCTTCCTCGCTTTTATTAAATGTGTGCATATAAATATTACTATGTTAAAAGGTTTTGAAGACACACAGGTATGAGGAGGCAAACTCAGATGCTATCATAGTGCAAGCAAGACCAGTACATGAATACAATAGAATAGAATGGAACAAAATAAATTACTTACTTACCTGATTATATACAAAGCAAAATACCATAAATTCGTCTTGTTTTTTTTTTTTTTTTTTTTTTTTTTTTTTTTTTTTGCATTGGTTGCCCTTGAATTCAGTGAGAATTACATGCTAGAACAGCTTATAAAATCTGACCTTTAATGTGTAGAAGCAAAAGGTAAGGGTTTAGAGGTTTGGGTTTTTTCACTGGTAAAAATGGAATCATGTATTTGATAGCAAGAGCATTGTTGTATGTCTTTTTTTTCCTGTATCGGCTAACTGCTATTGCCATAAGGTTCACACTGCCATGTAATTTTCAAGAGAGCAACACACTCAGCTTTGATAGAGTTACGCAAGTAAAGAATTTAACCAAAAAGCCATACTGTATAGCCATGAAATATATAAGACACAAGGACTGAGAGCAACTGCCTTTAACATGCTAAGACATGGATACATTGAAGTTTTCCAGCTCCAGTAGAAGTCACAGTGAGTTCTGCTAAATGAGGTTTGCTGAAGCAACATATTGTCCTTTTGTGACATGGAAAGATAAAGTTGAATTGGGAATTAATATGCACTATCCACATCTGTCTTCTATAGCTCCTGCTCAGCTCCACGCATTCAGAACAAATTCTAGGCAAGAGGCCACTGGGAAATTGTCCAGTTCTCTGTACCCCATGCCCAGCTCTGTCAGACTGGCTGCAGAATAATTTATTTCATACAGTTCGTCTGGCCAAGGAAAACATATTTGCGCCTTGTGGCAGGGAAGCTCTGAAATGAAGGCACTGTGTTGCAAATTATACACCCTAGGGGTTGACCTTAGCTCGTGTGCCTTCTGACCTGTAGGAAACTCTGTGCAAGTAGACGGGGCAAATCAGAAATGCACTTTATTGGTCCTTGTGCCTTCAGAAATCAATTTATAACCAATGGGGTGTGTTAACTTTCTCTTCATAAAAGTCCGTGATGAATTGATTTTGTTGCTTTTTTATTTACAGCTATATGCAAGGTAAAATTTGTTTCTAAAAGGCTGAAGAAAGGACCCCTCAAAATGAAATATCAAGATGTTGTTTTATGTCTAAGTGAATCTGGGCTGGGGGAGGGGGAAATGACTGTGTAGGCATGCCCAAACTTAATTTCCTCTCTCTGGAACATATTTTTTTAAAGGTGTATTGGAGTACATTTCACTGAAAATAAACCCTCCCCAGAAAAATCATTTCTCATTCTATATCCCAGAAATAGTTTAAATTGAATCAGCTGGATGCAATACTTTACATCAATCATACCGATTTTGTCACTCGAACCTAATGCGGGGCAAAATCCTAACAATTTTGAAATTGGTGAGAGTTTTGCTGCTGAAATCATTGGGACCAGGATCTTGTGTTTCAATTTGTTCTTTCTGTAGTCCTCTTTCTGCTCATGCATTTCCAGTGTGTCTGGAGCTAGCAGAAGAAAGCACAATTTTTAGGCTAGATATAACATCTTCTATTCTTTTGGAGTATAAATGTGGTGATGAATGCTTGTTACTACGGTGTGACATGGCTAGCTAGGAGGATTTCTCTGCTCTCTCGTAGTAATAGCAGTGACTGTGACGGACATTATCTTTATGATTGGTTCAGAATGAGGAGAGAGAAATCAGATTTTGGTAGGAAAAATCTGTCTGAACTTGAAGGATTGTTTTTTTCTGAATTCTATATTCCTTCCAGATTTTTGTATTGTTTTAATGTCAGATATTTGGAAGAAAGGGTCGAATCTCTCACCTGACTCTGAGACTGTCACTCTTTTGTCTTTGAATGTCATGCAAATCCAGCACAAATCTGTCAACGTGATTTTGATAGTCAGCTGGCTGCCAGCGGTCACAATACTTAAGGCTGGCAGAACACTTCAGAGGAAAGAATAAAAATGTGATTTCTTCTCTCTTATTTTTCTAAACTTTGTCTTCACTTTACCAGATATAGTCTCACAGTCCTGGTATTATTCTTAGTGTGAATGTTAAAAGTTAGTCCTTCTGTTTTTAAATCTTTTACCAAAAAAAGTAACCCTAAGTCTCAAAATTTTCTCCTTTACAGGTTTACAGTATTCATCAGAAAGTTATTTCAAGGCTTCTTAGCTGTCGCTTTTATCAGTTCCTGTGGGCATTATCATGAGGGCCCAAACCTGCGACATTGTTCTGTATGAGCGTAGCAAACCAGAGCTGTAACTAGTGTAAGCCAAGATGGTTTCTGTTGAAGTCACAACATCTGGCACATTAGCATTCTTCACGTAAATGGACAGCACAGGGACTGTTCACATGAAGAAAGTTCCACATGTATGTAAGTGTTTGCAGGACTTCATTCTTAATGAGCTAAGACACTGTATTATTAAAAAATAGTGCAAATTATGCTTTCAGTTGCACTGGTGCAAATGTGATATAACTCCTTTGACAACCCATTTTATTTACTTTGGCTTTCCATGAGCCCAAGTTCAGTAAAATCACTAGAGTTTCTTTAGATTTACAATAGCATAACAAAAATTGGGTATCTGGATGTGAAGAACCCATGGTCTGCTGCAGACATAATAGTTCTCAGGAATCGCTGCACTAATCCTCTGTGAGAGGCCACTGTAGAAAGCTGTATGTGTGGCAGCTCGAGTGTGTGTATATTCTAATTGGGAATTTCATATTGAAATGAAATAGTCTAGTGCAGACATTATAGTTATAAGATCTTTCAGCATTTGGCTGAATTCTGGGTGCTTAAATTCTGCTGTCCCACTAGGTGGAAGTCTGGAGGATCTTTCTTGATACAACGAAGCTAATGTCAAACTTTACTGTACATGGAGGGGCCTCAGGCCCTGTGTTTTTCTGTCCTCAAAGTTACTTTGAAGCAGTTGGCTTTGCAGATAAATTGTGTCCTCTTTCCTTCTGCGCTGTCCCCCTGACAAATCCTGCTGCTCCCTCCTAAGCTGTGAGGCTGGACGGAGGCTATGAGAGCTGGCTCTGGGGGGATTTGCTCTCTCTCTCGGGTTCGCAGGCCAGGTAATGCCACAGGGTGGGAGTATGGGTCTGTAAACAGGCAAAAATAAGGTCCTGAGAGACTCCCATGCATCATGTCCTCCAGGCAACCACAGGAGCGTCCAGCATATGGGACTCTGAAACCACAACCTTGGGAGTCACTAAAGAGCTCTTTTAAGCAAAATGGGAGGGACGATCCTTTGAAATGTTGCAGAGGTTTCCTACCTGTGGAAAAGTATGAAAGACTCAGCTCAGCTCCCACAATGACTTAGCCCTGTTATCAAGTATATTCGGTTTCAGTCTATTTGCAAGAAAAAAAACATTTAAATTCCTTGTTTTATTTAGTGGCTTCTGCTCAACTCCAGCAACACGTAGCTCAGCAGAAAGGTTGAAGAGGAAAGCAATTTGTTTATTCTCCTCTTGAATCTCTCTTTCTTGGCAACATTTTAGTGTATATTGAGCTAAATCTTTCAGGATCATGTCTATCGTTTGCAGGACAAGTACAAAGGATACAAGTCACCTCAGGTGAAATGTGTATTGAGGTGTGCAGGAACTCCATCTCTTATGCAAACTTTATGTGTTTGTGTGTGTGTGTGAACTCCTTGCTGTGAACTCCAAGCTATACTCTCCTGGACTGAAACTTTATAGAAGCATAGTGGAAACAGAAAGATTCCTCGCTCTCATATTCTTCTTTGTCTGTGATTTTTTCTGATTCTTGGTTAGACACAACTATCGTAAAGAAATTGGCTGACACTGAGGCCCAGAAGAAAGGAAGGTTTTGTGCATAGGTGTGGGTATGTGGAAGGTGGTAGAAAGGGTAGCCTACCTACATTTTTAATAGTTTCTTTATGAGCGTGATACAGGTATTTTCCTATAATAAAACAGTAATGTTCCCAACCGGCAAGTGCTGTTCTTGGCATCTCATTTTATTCCAATTTGCTTTTCTTGCAACTGTGGGCAAGATTCATGAAAAGGCCATACCTAACAGGTAGGTAAGAGAAAGCACTATTTTTTATACAAATAAATGTCATTTTAAAATTATCTGCTTTTATACTACACCATATGGTTCTAGCCTATCCATACCTCTCTCCCACCTCCTAATTGGCAGCTAGCATGAAATGCAGAAAGGTGAGCAAATAGTGACTTGTTCCACTGAATCTGCAGCTAATCCTGCTGCCAAGATTAAAGACAAATGGATGAACTGCTTGCAAATATCAGTAACAAGAACTGATTTAAAAGTTTCCATCAAAATGAATAAACCTCTGAAAATTACAAAAGTTTGATTTTTCAGTAGTATATGATGAGATCTTAACGTTTCTCAACAATTTCTCAATAAATGACTTAAGAATTGCTACATTTTTAAAAGAACAAGCTCTCAACTTGTTCCAGAAATTTTCTTAGAGAAAATGGACCATGAAATCCATGGAACAAGGAAGAACTTATGAGATGGAAGTCAGGGAAGAGAAATCTATTATATTCTGCCCTTTACCTCCAGCTGACCTTGGTAATCTCATGTCATTTTGCTGTGCCTCTGTCTGTCTGTAAAAATCATGATCATCCTACTCACTTCCACAAACCATGTAGGAAAACATCTGTAAAGGAAATCCAGCTGTGTCTGCACAGAACAATGCAATGTCCTGGAGAGCTACTTGGGCTAGCTCTTTGCTATATACATCTATCTTTAGTTTTTTATTTAATTAGAATCTTTTCATATTAATTGATTATCTTCTCCAGTTATCCACATTTATCAACTTATCAGCTAGATGAAGTTTCTCATATTCCCACTGGGGCCAGGATGCAAAGTATGGATACAAGTTTAGGTTCCAAAACTGATCTTTAATGAGAGATTAATTCCAGACTGGCTATTTCAAATTTGAGCAATGGAGTTAGACCAGTATATATAAAGTTTCCAAATGAATGATAACTCTTATAACTCAGGGCAAAGCAGGACATTCCTCATCAAAAATTATGTTTTCTTTTGACAGTATTTACCGGACAGTAATAAAATTACATGAGAGAAATAGTAGATAAATGAAATAAATAATTCAGGAATCATTGTCAAACCTAACCTCAAGAATTTAAGAAAGAGGCATCCTTTTCTTAAGATAATTTCTGAAAAGTATTATTTATAGCAACTTTAACTGCAGGATTAGTGAGCCAGTTTGCAGGTAACTGATGATGAACCTGCTTTTGCTACTCTCCAGGATTTATGGGAATTATATTATCTGAGCAAAACTCTGCATTAGCTTCTATCTATCTGTTTGCAAACACCTCATTTCAGCCTTCCACAGCTGTATTCTACCACTGAAGAAAATATAGAAGGCCTATTCCCAGCTCATCTGTTTCTAAAGGTTTGGAAAACCTGTGTATCAGTGCTGGATAACTCTTCAACCTTCTGTTTTTTTCTGCCACAAGCTCAAAGCCACTTTACAAATTAAAATCATATTGTGAAAGAAGGAATCAAATCTCACATTTCAGAATGCAGGAAAAGGGCCTCTGGCTGTAAGTCAAAGGTTGAGGAACATCCTACCTCCCCTTACTTTGGAGGAAGCTTAATCCTCCAGGGAGACTTTTTCAGGTGTGCACTTTTTCTGCAGCAAGTATGTCGGTTAGAATACCTTATTCAAAACCATTTGTGCCTTCAATCTGATCCGCACACCTCAGCGCTAATGCTGGAGATAATACTCAGTAGTTGGCTACATTGACCAAAGGTGTGCGTCTTTGGGGGAAATTTCTCTATCCTTCTGAACCAAATACATACTCCACTAATATTCCTGAAAACCCCTCCTTAAACTAATGGTTACAGTAAACTTCCCACCTTACAATTCCAGGAATAGAGCTGCTGAGGTTTTCCTGTACTAGCTCCAAAGGGCCAAGACAAACCCTAGTGTTGGTGGTTGCTCTAAAATTCTTCAGTAAGAATAGGATGTTTCCATCCACCACTGTATATTGACTCTTGCTATGCTTCTGACTTTAAATCATTTGATGACATCACATTGTTACTTTGAATCCATGTACAAATAAGCTGTATTTCCATTAGGGAACATAAAATGGTCCATTTTGACTCACTCTGCAAACTGTTTATGGGTTACTTGCAGCTTTCAGGATTTTTACAAGAGAACATCCAGTGTTCATTTCCTGGCTCAGCTCCAACTGGACATGTTAACTTTGCCTAATTTCCAAGACATTTGGTGGGAAGGCTTCATAATAGAAGCATGTTTTTCCACCAGGGAACTTATACCACTTTTTTTAAGTCTATTTTTCCCAGACAAATTAAACCTACTTTTTATGAGCTTCTTCTAAAGGGTAGAACAGTAGCTCGCCTTGTTAGATATTAGTGCTTCTGTTCGGAAGGGTGATCATGTAACTGCAGGGCCTCAGTATTTTACACTTTCTGGAGTTCATTAACCAGAGGCTTCTGTATTTGAACCTGTAACGTTTTAGCTGGACGAGACCCAGAAAGCGAAATCAATCCAGTCCCGTTGCACAGAACTAATTGTCATCATACCCAAATGTGCAAATATACAAGAAGTATATAGGAAAAGAGAAGGGGGAAAATTGAAGGTTTTACTTTTTTGGGTATTATGTTGCTAAAAAGTTTTTACATGCTTTCTCACTGACATAAAATACAAAATTGAAAATATGTTTCCTATATCCAAATATCTGCACCATATTGGATGGTTTTATGTACCTACATTCATCTAATCAAATGCTTTCCACTTAAGTCATCTATTTGATCGCTTACTGAGTTGGGTAGGAGCTGGAGGAGATTTTTCTTATTTTCAAGGCTTATAATGTCACCAGCTTGTTCAAGGAGTGAGGCACCCCTTTTGAGCTCAGGTGCCCATGGAGGAGAAGACTCTGTGACCCTGCTCCTCCTCATGGTCTTGGAGAAATTAGGGGCCTAAATACCAGAGTTACTCAGTCCTTGAACTCCATGAATGTAAAGAATAAGCTTGTATCTGGCCAGGAGACACCTGCAAGGCTAGCTAACACCTATCAGAACTTTTCAGGTGTATCAGACATCACAGAAAGTCTTGATATAAAGTCTACTCACATCTTGCAACTAACTTAGTGAGGACTGAGTTCCCCTTCAAATGATAATGTTGTTATACTAGCTATTGGGTTTATAAAGCTCCCATCCGCTAATCAATGCTCTAACTTATATAGTCATCACAAAAGCTGAAAGCAGCCAAATTAAATACATTCTTCAATTTAGAGAGGAAGAGGTTATTAACAGAGACACAGCCAGTCAGTTATCTCCCACTGTGACTTACAGCATCGGCGCATTGACCGTTCTAGTGCTCGAAGCAGAAGTGAGGGTCTATGGCTAATCTGAACAGATCCTTTCTAAATAAATGCAGCTATATTTAATTCATACACATTTTGAAAACTCCAAGGATGCTTCCAGAGAAGAACTTTTTTTTAAGGTGTTACCATATGGTTTTAATTTCTCAGAAATATATAGACTAGCACAAGCTAGTCTTTCACTGGGAAAGCCGTGCCAAATATGGCATGTCAAGATAGCTGAAAATGTAATTTAACATCTAGTCTTTTCCTATAGTGGTTCTTTACTAATACAGAGGTAATGTTCCCAGAAAGAAAACTGAATGAACAGTTAAAGGAAGAAATCTAAAATATTTATTATTTAGTGAAAATAGAAAAGATGATTTATTTTCAATATTCATTATCCTCACCAAATATCTTAATTTCTGACACTCTTTTCAGAAAAGGTAAACAGTATTTGCTACTGAATTTAGAATTTTAACAGAATTAGACAAATAATCTAGCCAGTTTTAAGGGCATGAAATATTCACTGAAAAGATAAAAGCTTAAAAGCTAAAATTACCCCACTGCCATAGAAAAGCTATGGCTACATAGCTTTAGTTAAATTAACAAAATACAACATTTAGGTGGTCCAGTCAATTATTTGGTGACCACTGAAATTCATACCCTTCTCTCCGTCCCTGTCATCTATTTATTTTTGTGACAAAAATATGAGTGTAGTGGGTAATTAAAAGTGAATCCTACATTAGGGACCACCCTTTCTGCCAAAGGCCATGTTTTCTCCTGGCCCCAAACATTTTTTGTGTAACTATAAACTAATATGTCTATCGGTGTATTTGCCATCACTGCGGTTGGTCCATTTTCACACTATTATTATTTTGTCTCAGAACTCCTGTGTTTATAAAATAGGCACAGAAAGTCAGACTAAATATATATATCTGTTAGCCTTTGCACTGGCCAAGCTAAAAAAAGAAGCCTGAATTCAGAAGATTTCCAAATATCAATTCGGGAAGGTGCCTGAGGTTTGCTCCAGCATAGACGTAAAGCAATTTGAGGGAGAACTCCATCTGTTACAAGACAATAAAACTATTTATGGATCAGTGTGGTGAGAGGAAATCCAGGTATTGTCATGGGCGTCTTTAAAGTGGGCATCATCCTTTAGGGCTTTTTAGAGGAAAATCTCACAAATGATCCCATGTGGGGCCAGCATTGGACCATGCCACAGTCTTGCTCTGGTTTCCTGCTTAGCTCTGCAAGCTTTATCGGAATATATCTACCAATTTGCAATGACATAAAAGACATTTAAGTCGTCTTCTTTTTTTTTCCCCCACTTCCATATGTAATCTCCTACCTGCTGCCAGTGTATTTTGGGTGATGTAGAACCAAATAAAAAGAAATGCAGCACAATAAAATCAAGAATAAAATATAAACCTCTTCAAATATAAACATCAAATAAAAGATGTGGGCCTATTTAAAAGCAGGAAGGAGAGGAAAGAATTGCAAGGGAAAAATAAATAATTACAGGCACAGCAGTGACTAGTCTTCACAGGTTAGAGGAGAGAGTTCACTGTATTTTGAAGGGAGAGGGATGCAGTGAGACAAATTTCAAGGAAAAGCTAGGAAATTCACACAGTAAATTTCCCCCTATGCGAGGAAAATACATTTGTTGCAGGATTTTTCTCCAGATTGTGCAAAGCAGATAAATTTTCATGAGTTAACTTTCTTAGAGAAATTATAGTCATGATAAACCTCTACTGGCTTTATTGCTACCAGGGCCTGAGAGCACTGAGGTCTTGGATGGCCCTTCCCAAAACATTAAAACAAATTTCCTACTGAAAAAAAAAAAAAAGTAATAAAGTACTATTTTTTTACACTGCTATTTTTTTTACTCTCTATATCTCTTCCCATCAGAGCATTCCCTGCTGAAGTCCTTGATTTTCATAATGGTCCTGAAGTCTGGCCTGCCTAGTTCCAGCTCACCACGGAGTCCAGGAGAGGTGGTTCCCTAAATGAATAATTATGAGAGATGTCTAATCCATCATTTCAGTGATGCTTTTTCTCTAGACAGTCATTAAGAAAATAGCCCATTCTAGCAAAACCTTCATCAGTAAAACAATTGCATGCAACAAATACATTTTGAAAGCTGCATTTGCTTTCCATAAAGTAAATGTACTGGTTGCCCAGAAGTCTATATATACCAGATTCTTATTAGGGAAAAAAAAAAAAAAAAAAAGGCCGTGCAGGAACATTTTATTTTAAAAAATCATTTCGCTAAATTCAAAACATTTCCTGTTAAGATTTTCTACAAATTTCTACTTACCATGAATTTGGTGTTACATTAATACTACAAGGAGCTCCTCCATTGAGCAAGCAGATCTGTTTTCTCTCTGTCATGCCCCCCTAGCACCCACAGGCTGAGGATTTCCCAGCTGAGCGCCTGTACATCATTGCAGTGCATTTACTGGCATTGCTGTATGACTGTCAGGTGGGCAAAATGCCACGGTCGTTTTCCGTACGTTTTTTGCTTTAACTCTTTCAGGCTGGCAGGGGGGAAGGTATATTTTGTGTAGTTTTGATTGTAAAGGAGAGACCTGTGCACCCCTTCTTGCGGCTGGCGAGCACAGACTGCACGAGCTTCTCGCTGCGCGGCGTGTTGCTCCATCTCTGTGTGCTGGGCAGGATGAACCCCCAGGGAGCCAAAAGCTACTTGCCGTTCCACTGCAACACAGACTTTTTCCAGCTTTACCTTTCCTAGTATAAACACAGGACAGTATGTGCATGACCTGCACACAGATCGCGTCCCCAAGTACAAAAAGTGCCGCACTGCGCTGCGACTTCTCCCTGCCAAAAATGAGGAGGAAAAGAATGAGCCTCCTATTAGTCCCATTCCTTAAAACATTTCTAGACGATGTTTGAAAGCTATCACAATGCAGGCAGTAAAAGAACTAGAATTAAATAGAAACCATTTCTGCTGAAGTTTTTCAGTAAGAGCAAATCACATATTTTTGAAAACCAGGGAATTTTCAAAATTGCTGAAATGAAATTTCAGGGAATGAAAATTGCTTTGAAAACTGTGTTTTCATAAGCTTCTTTCTGTGCCAGAGATATTATTCCGTTATCTGCCTCTCTCAATGCTACACTGCCAGTGGGAAACGGATAGGGGATGTGTTCGTGCACAAACTGGACAGAGCATTTCTGTCTCGGAGGGAAAAGTGAATCTGAGCAAATCATTTTCAATGGCCACTCTGGATGTCAGAAAAAAGCTTAGCAAGTCACATTAAAGCTAAGCAGCAAATTTTAAATTAGCCTTTTCATTTGAATGTTTTATTAACAAATAGGTGTACACAAAGCATAAGTTGAAACATTCGCTGAAATTGCATAGCTTGCAATCTACCCAAAAATGTAGAGTGTAATCGTTATAACCTCTGATAATTGTGTTTACAAAGATTGTTTGTTTGTAAGCGATATTTGCCAAACACCACTGTCTTGCAAAATACAGTGCTAAATAGGAGATAATAAATAAATAAATAGGAGAGGAAGAAGGAAAAGGAAGGCAGAAAAATGTGTGTGCGTATGTGTGTGTGCGCGCGTGCGTGTACCTATGCACGTACAACGATATTGCAGAATTGCTTGGGCTGTTTTCCATTTAAAGTCTCAAGCATTACTTACTCCACAATGCTCTTGGGAGCAATGAGGAAGACTGCTTGAACTTAATGCTTATGGTTCCACCGAGCTGTCAGATGCAAGCCTGAAAAATACGTGACATGCAAAATTTGCTTCATATATTTTACTGTGCACACAATCATGTTGTGAGAACATGATTAAATCTGCAAGGCCAAACTGGAACAAGTTGAAAACACTACCTCATTTTTGGTTGGTTTGTTGGCTTGTTGGGAAGAAAGGCCAACTTTTGTTTAATGCAAATTAAATAAATCTGAAGAGGTATTTTCACCAGCCTTCTGTTGACTTTGAATCCTAATGTTTAGAGTCAACAAGTTAAGTCTTCTGCCTCTTTTTGCAAAAACACCCATCTATTCTGGGCCTGTGGGTGCAATTTGAGTACAATACTCTTCCCTTTCTAAAACGGTTTCATTCTAGCTATATATACTTACAAGACTTTTTGTACTTTCTGCAGTGTCAACTCAGCAGCTGGGAGGCAATTCACAGCCCGTGAGCCCAATCCAAACTGGAGAGAGGTTTTCCTGTGGCCAGGATCAGGGCCTTTGACACGGCGGGCGAAGCGCAGCTTCAACCCTGGCTTTTTTCCATATCTCATGATGTATCTATGCTGCAGTATGCTGTAAAGTAACAGAACATATCAAAGGATTGGAAAAACATTCAAGTAATTATTGAGTCATTCGTTGGAGTAAACATGCAATTAATCACAAGCAAATATTAATCATCCTAGTATGTTTGCAAATTCGTATATATATATATTGTCTGTGATCTTATAACGAGTGTAGGAAAATGTAACAGCAGAAAGTCAGCTTTCATTGCCAGTCGCTGCCACTTAGCCTGCGCCTTTCCCAGCAGCTGGCGTACACGGGACCTCCGAGATCAGAGCAACCACCAGAGAGCTATTTTTCTAAACACTCTCTGCTGGATTAAAATTTATATCACATCTAGGCTGTGATCTAATACCCACTGCAGTCCTTTTCTTGAATGCTAACAGGCTTTCGTATTTCGTCCTGTGTATTTTGTATAACTAGTGGGTTTTAGCCTCGTCCTTGCCGATCTCTCTGTCTCATGTCAAGCAGGCACAACTGTGTTGTCCCGTCCTGGAGGCCAGCGGGAGGAGAGGAGAATTTCTGCAGCTCAGCAAGGTCCAGCACTGAACATGTCGTACAAAGCTTGGACTTTATGTTAAACTCCAAATTTCTGTTCTTTTTGTCCTCACCAGCTGCTAATGACCAAAGCCCTATCTCTTCGTTTCGGAGCCTCCTAGGAAAGCGAAACCACAGGAGCAAACCGAGACGACACTATTTGCATCTGCCTGCAGCCTCCCATGGCGCCCTGCAATTGGAGCCCGGCTGAAGAACATAGAGCTCTTTCTACAAAGCGGACCAGCGGAAATCGCCACCAGTGTTAATTTGAAACAGAATGAGATAGCCACAGTGCCGGGCCTTGAGCGCGCGCACAAAGAAGGCCTTTTCTTGTTCCCAGGGTGCTGACAGTATGGGCGCGAGTCCATCCTGTGCAGCTGAAGTGAGGAATAGCACATCCTCAAATCTCAGCACCTGGGCACAACTCACGAGACTTTGAGCGAAACGTGGAGGGGAGATTTCTGCGAATGACACCGGGGGAATCCCGGGAGGCTTCTGCAGCTGGCTCGCTCCCTCGCTGCTGAAAAGAGGGGGCTTGAATGAACTTCTGCACCTCTAGAAAGGCTCATTTATCAATGTAAACAAACTTTAGCTGTTTAATAACTCTGTTTTCTCTCCTCCAGCAGGCATTATTATGGCTGCTGGTTTTCATAATGTGATCAGCTGCTATGTTAATAAGCACTGTGCATAATCGGTCAGATGAAGATGAGGTAAAGGGTTTTTTATTATTTCTATTAAATAGAAGCTCAGTTTGGCCCCTGTGTGCTTAGCATTCTTCTTTCTATTCCTTTCCATAGCTGCATCTCTTCTAGGGATGGGTAAATTGCTATGGAAAAATAAGAACTAGCCAAACCAAACCTCAGCCCAAACACTGACATCAACCCAAACATTTTTGAAGGTCAGTGTTAGTTTGGATAAGTAACCCATCTGCCCAGCCATAAGTAGGGCTGGTTAGAAAATGGATTTTCCACCTTATAAAAAATTGGAGATTGTATCTTTGTTTGTAATCACAGCTTTCGAAAAGCTAAAATTTTGATTTTTCTTTTTCAAAACCAGGATTTAAGTAGCAAGTTTATTAACATTATATCATCTTGCTGTGATTCAGATTTTTAATATATTTTAATGTAGACAAAAAAACCAACCCAAGTTATAGGAAAAGGAGCTGTTGCTTTAGCAAATCTGTCTCCTCTGAGCTAGCTGATGTCTTCAAGTTTTGCCTGAATGCTAGATAATATAGAAGGGGGGAGGTGCTGCAGACCCTTGCTCGTGTGGTTCATTGGTCCAAGCAGTCCTGCTCGAATACAGCAGCCAGGCTAGCTGGGGCTGGGAGCTCTGCCGAGACCTGGGGGTTTTGGGAAGGTAGAAAAGGAGCAGGAGAGACGAGATGGCCAACTGCTGCCCAGACGAGCCAGAAGGCAAAGAAGCAGCTTTACAACCACCAACCTAGGACTACAAAAGCCAGAATAAGGATGATGGAGATGAAACTAGCATAAAGAAATAAAATTGACTGCCCATACAGAGATCGCCCTGATTTCTGGGTTTTGCTCAGCCAGAACGTCCCGATGCTGTGACGTGCCCCCACCTCCCCAGGCCAGGGCTGCGTCCAGCTGCGGGTGTGGGGCTTTGTGGTGGCACCACTGCCTGGGCTGCCCAGGAGGTATCTCCATGAGAAGGTGCCTTCATTTTACTGGGAGATGGCAGAAAGCTGCTGAAGGAAATCTCAGACAGTTTTAGCTGGAACGTGCTTGATTGTAGGATTAACTTCATTTCCAGTGTGTTCACGGCAAAAACTAGAGCAAAGAGTGATTCCTCTGAGAAAAATAGTTATATTTTCATGTGTTTTTGTGACTGTAGTGGTGTCTTCCTAGAACGCAGGACTTGCTGTGGAAGGCAAAATCTGGTACGAAAAATATTACCATTATATTAGCGGGTTTAAAATAATAATATAAAGAATGTTCCTCAGAAGATCTCTTTTCACTCACAAATCAAATGTGAGACCAAAATAATCTTAAGGCAAAACCAAGTGCTTCCTCATCTTTTAGCAAAGTGTTAATTTTTTTTTTCATGAGCATTTAATTAGAAACTGATAAAAAAGGCAAACAAGCTAGACCCCAGCAATTCAATACTAAGCTTTGTGTATAAAGGAAACTTTGTGAAATGTGAATCAGGTTAAATAGTTCAATTATTGCCGTTGCTTACATGTTTGAGAAGGAGTGCAACTGTTTGAAATTGTTTAAGTAGGTAGTAAGGTGATCGTAACATTTACCAGCAAATGACATAAATCCAGAATTAATTATAATGGCTTAAATGGTTAAAAAGAAAAGGGATCATTGGTCCGATGGTTTATTGTGAACTGTCAGGATAATGGAATTTTAATCAGTCCGTTTATTTTAGGAAGGATTAATTGCATGGCGTGATGCAGAAAATACGGTGACTAACTTTGGAAACGGAGCTGGCTGCGTAATTTTATTAAAGCAGATCAGTTGTAGCATCTTAATTTCCTCGGACATGTTTATGGGGAGCCATTTGTTTTGCCAGGACTGTCCCCCGCGCGGCAGGCACGGGGACGGGCGGCCCAGCCGGGCTGGTGCTCCCGCACTTCAGCGCGGCTGCGGACCAGCGACTCAGCCCTGCTGCGAGCTTAGGCCGAGCCTTCCCCAAAATAAAACAAAGCGCAAAATATCCCCGGGGCACTTTGAGAGATTTCCAAAGGTCTTTTGCTAGAAACACGTCATTTGGCCTGAAGTTGCACAAGTTGGAGTGCCCTGATGGACTCGTGTGCAAGTAGGTGGTGCTGGTGTTGTCCAAGGGAAAGCCAATGTCCCTACGAGGTGGAGATCAAGGCCTTGCAGCAGACTCTTGAACCATTCATCAACCCAGCTTTGTTTTTGTCAAAATATTTTGTTGAGCAGGAAAAAACAAAGCTGGAAAGAAAATTTGTTTTCCTTAAAAGTACATGTCGTTATGATGAAGCTTTTGGGATTCATACTAAAGGAGAAGTTTCAATGGACATTTGCTGCAGCTTTGTCACAGATACCTTTAAGGAATAAAAAGTTGCACACCAAGTGAAGTTTAGCTTTACCCAAATATATTTGCTGAATAAATATTTGCTTGTCAGGTCCATTCGCTCTCCTCTTTAAATGTTACCTTTGCAAGTGAATTGGAAGCTCAAGTCCTATCTGCACCAGCTATCCTTTTCTGATATTTCCTGGGAGGAGGTCTACAAGTGAAAGGACCAAGCCAGATCCCTTCTGGGAGCAGTTAGTGTACAGAGCGCAGCCCTAAAAACCGCCAGGCCGAAGTGAAGCATATCAAATTGGAGTGAACCGGCAGCTGGGAGATGGAGACACCACGCATGAGTCGGGGCGTTAGTCAGGACAAGGGACCCAAGCTGAGCAGCAGAAATATTGAGGCTGCATTTCTGTGGTTGTCCTGGTCTAACCTGTGAGCTCAAATAAAGTAGGTTCTCTCCTTGGTTTTGCAAAATTTTAGGGTTTTTTGTTGTTGTTGATGGTGGTGGTGGTGGGTTTTTTTTTTCCCTACAAAGCGCCTGCCAGGTGGTTTGTATTTCGCTTGTAGTCGCACCGGATCCCCTCCTGGGAGGTTGCATGCAGCAATTTTGGCCGAGTGGTAGCAGTTGTGCCCCACCTTCACTTTGTTTTCTGGCGCTTTTCTTTTTATATGAACAGAGGGAAAGGGGATATTTAAAATAGCTTAATATTAATACAGACTGTGCTTTCCGAAGTTGTTTGTTGTCAAGCTATTATTAGGCTGTATTCGTCAGCTAGTCTAAATTAAATGTTGGTTCTGTGGCTGAGTTTTACTGGTGTGCTAAAATAAAGTGACATGAAGCAAGGAAGATGGGAACAAGGTTTACAGCTAGCATCACTTCTCCTTCCTTCTCCCTTTGCAGCAAATGGAAAGTGTGATGGTTTGCCTGGCCAAGGGACTACGCAAATAGAGTAAAATAAAAAATAGAGCAAAGCAAATGCTACTGTTGTGTCTGAGCTCCTGAGGAGAAATAATTCTAATGAGAGCTGAGAGCGGAGAGCTCAGCCCTGGGTCAGGATCCTCTGTGATCGCCCAGGGCATCGCATCTCCTCGCCCCACATCCAGCACCTTGCAGCTTGCATTACTCACAGCAGGCACATCTTGAACTCAAAGGTTTTTAATTGAAAGATTTGTGTTCCCTGAAATGAATTTTACTCTGCAGAGAAAATCAAAAACTCTGTGCGTTTCCATTTACAAATATTGTGTTCAGATGCACATTGAAAATTAATGCTGTTCCTCGTCATTTACTCGAGCTGGTCTGATTGTTTCGCAACTTGCAACTACTCTGTTCAAAATAAGGACGATTATTTTTCCAGACATTTTGTGTTTTCTGGTGTCAGTTATAGAAGTCATCCAGCCAGAAGAGAGGTGCACGGTGTGAACTGTGCGAGCTGCACAGCTGAAAATTTCTGAGCAATCTGGAAAAGCACAAGCCTGTTTTCAAGACATAGGTTAGTTTGTCAGTTATGTTTTCTATGCTTTATAGTGGGATAAACTGGGAAACAAAGAGGATTATATTAAGATGAAGAAGCAGAGAAAGCGGTAAGATGAAAACTCCATGGCTCCTCGTTCTTCAGCCCACGCTGCATCGTGTACTGTGGTCGGTGACACTGCAGGCTGCTATTAATATGAATAGAGCTTTGTCCCCCGCATTTGGAGTTTCCTTCTTACCACAAATGTTTTTAAAAGCAATTAAGTTATTTAAAAAGCAGCCAACATGCCTACCAGTTAACGGTAGTTAACATTTAAAGCGAATAACTATTATGTCTTATTTTTTGAAAGAACAGGCCATAATCGATGGATAGTGATACTTGCTTAATGTTAGACTATGTTTTCATGTTAATATTACTTTGGAATTTGAATATTCTCTAGCCTGTCTCAAATTAGTTTTTTGCAGTTTTAAAAGGTAGGACAGAAAGAGTCAAACTTGAAATCCTCTTTGAATTTCAAAATTAGCTTTATATACTTGTTAATATTTAAACTAATTGGAATTTCACTGCAATCAAGTATGTAGTGGAAATTCAAGTGGAAAACCAAAATCAATAAGCAACTTCAATTTCATTTTTATTAACAGTGATTTCTTAAAACATACATGTATTCTCACATGCACATACATGCATATGCATATATTCAGCATTCGAGGTGGAGCTGGATATTATGGAGATATGAATATCCTGATTAAAACTAGTGACCAAACACTAAAGTTTTCAAAAAGACTTAAACTCCCATGTTTTGCAGCATCCGTCTCCAACTTTGAAGGGCTGGGATGGAGCCCGTCGCCAGCGTTTCCTTACTCGCCTCCTTTCCGGCATCCTGCACTTTCTCACGAAGTTCTGACCTCTGCCGAGACACAGCACCGCGGTGGTGGACATGGTCCTGAGCCGTCAGGGGATTTCTATGCTCTTCATCTAAACTAGGTCTGGTTAAGTCTCCTTTACAAGATACTTATTAGAAGCCTGTTTATCACAGTTCCCCAGAAATGAGCCAGATTAAAGTTAATATTCATGAGCTAGTTTAAAGAAATAACTTTACGTATTTTTTTTTAAAAAGTAGCTTTTTAATAAGAGATCACCTATTGTCACTGCCAGCGAACAAATGGAGGCAGTTACTTGTACAGCACCCGTAACCTCCGCCGCATCTGCCACAAAAGCCAGAGAAAACAGAGCTGCAGGGAAATGGGGCGGTAGGCTGACATTTTCTCGTTCTCTCTCTGTCTTTTTTAAATAAAATTATTTGTTTAGTTTGAAAGACAATACGCGGCTGGGCTGCAGGGAGCGCGCTCGGTGAGCTAATCCAGGCAGCTGGCACGACCGCAGCGAGGGGAGCTGCACCCGTCCAGGAGGAAAAGGGGCTCGGGTGACAATATGAGTTACTCAAAACAAATAGCAATGAAATGGAGTGGAAGAGAGTTCTCCCCGTGAATTACTATAATGTTCCATTTATAGTTTCAGGCTTCTCATAGACTGTGATTATAAAATGTTGGCTGGCATCTAAAAAGAGGGAAAGAAAATATTCTCCTGGAGGTAAAGAAGCTAGACTATCAAGTGGATTTTTATTTGATATCAATAATAAATCACTACTGGGCTCATTTTATTGCAGCCAGGATGTAAAAGACACCCATTAGCAGGGTTGTAGGTAGTGTTAAACTTAGGCTACAAACTCGCTTTTTTGCTCTGTTTTTGTACAGCACCTTATGCCACCAAGTGCATGCTTGGGGAAACAGGACAATTTTCTGCGTCGTGCCTGGAGTCGCCTTGGGAGCCGGCTACGAGTCTTGTCCAGGTGTTGGGTGCAGGATGCAGGCTTCAGACCAGAAAATAAGACCATTTTTGTTATTAAATTGATAAAATGGGACATCTTGATGGTTTTGAAATGCCGCTTCACCTCCAAAGTATTTTGAACGAGGAGCCTCATCTCAGATGAATCCTCTCTTGCAAATAAGTGCAACCCCAGTGAAATGATATCTTCCCATTAAGAAACTCTTTGTTAGGACTGTCTCATTAGCTCTAATTCTGCCTGAGAAGAGAAACCATCAGTGGGAGCAGTGCTGAGCCTCCGTGTGGCCAGGTCCCTGTCCATTGGGTCACATCGTACAGGATGGCGCAAGGAGGCCTGGAGGTGCCAGGGCAATCATTTTTTCAACAAAAGAAAACATTTAAAAGATAAACATTTAAAAGAAATTGTTGTCTGAAAAGAAATGACCAAGTGGTTGGTTTGATTTAAAAAAAAAATGTGCAACTGCCTCATTTTTATTTTTTGTCAGAAATGCTGATCAAGAGGAAGAACAAAAGAAGCAAAGGAGCAAAGAAGAAAATAAAAATTGACAAAAAAGAGAAAAAAAAGCATGAGAAATCATCTGAGGATGGAGGGTAATAAATGACTAGGAAGGCCGTGGAGTCATGAAGAGTTGCTTCAAGGCGCTGCCTTCCTGCCTTGCGGTATAAAAGGTTTTTTGTCAGATGTGCTGGACTAAAATCACACAGAAGCACCCGTAGCTGCTGCTGGCAGGAGGAGCGCTGGTTGCCCCCGATTGCTGCATGCGCTGCGCTGCCCAGCAAGAGCTCAATCCCAGCACCACTGCTGGGGACCTGGGCACCCAGGTAAAGGGTCTCCAAGGAACAAGAGCCGCAAATCCGGAGCTGCCATTTCCGCCGGCAAGTGCCATATGTTATCCTGCTCCATGTCTATCGAAGGCCACCTCAGACCATGAACTAGAGCTACGTCTTGGCTGCCGAGGGCCACATTATTGGGCCATTGCTGCGGTCGAAGGAGCACCGAGGTCGTGAACGCAGCCTACTCTTGATGAGCTGCCAGTTTGACAGCTCCCTGTCTGCAACCAGGGGAACTTTGCCTTCCCTGGAGAAGTCCCAGGCCACCGAGGTAGATTCAGTCCCTCCAAGGTCCAGGTGTGATGTTGGCTGAAGCTCAACAAAAGCTCCTTCATCCACTTTGACTTGAGTCCTGCTGAGACCTGTCGGCGGGTGGGGGACCCACCTCACGTTAGCGCTGTTAGGTTTCATGACCCCCAACCGTGTGCTGGGTGAGTTTGCCTTGATTTTTGGAAAAGATAGAGTGGGGAGGGAGCTGGGGGAGATGGGGGAGAAAGGAGCATTTGCCACCAGATTTTGCGAATGTTTACTCAAAGTTTGCAAACCTGTCAAACGGTAAAGTAACAGGAGCCCCAGGTGCTCACTTGAGATGCCGGGGGGGGGGTTGCTGCCCCAGCTTGGTGAAGCCCTGGAAATGGTGCATCTCCTCCCTGCGACATGTTCGACAATTAATCTCTGCCAGACAAATAGCATGCCTTCCCAGCTGGAAAACTCAACATTAAAGGAAGAGAAATACACGTATGATCGATCCTGAGCCTGTGACTGATGGATGCCTGGATCCCTGCTCCTCCCGGCACCGAGGACGGGGTCGTTAGCAGCACCGCCAGCCCAAAGGACACCGACGTTAAGCTTTCCTGCCGATATGCAATCTGCGGTTTTCTCTCCTTGGACGTGTTCCCTGCAGAGCTTGCAGTTACCTGCGGAAACCGAAAAGCACCGGTCTACACACACGGCCGTCTCCATCGGCGCTGCGTAGACAAGCGGAGCCAGAGGGCTGATCCCCTGGTCCCGGCACACAGCCCTCCTTTCAGCACCTTCCCTCCGCACAAAGGCTAGCTTATCCCACTTTTTTTTTTCCCCTCGCTCTCCCTCTGTCTCTGCTCCCCGTAGCCCTCGCAATGAAAAGCCCTCCACGCGCAGTCTAATAAAAAGTCCTGTGCCACCTCCTCGCCCCCTCCCTTCCCATCCAGAACTGTGCTGCCAAAAAGGAGGAAAAATGAGCGGGCAAAGGCTGGGGAGGAGGTTAAACCTGGAACTCATTTAGCAAAAGGGACTTTAGTTAACAAGAAAGTTACCCATCATGAACTGCTGGTAACACCTCGAGTGATCCTAAGTCCATTACCCAGAGACTTAGCCCTGGCTGAGTTTGATTTTATGAACTGTGAGGCTGCTATGTTGAAAGTCTGCAAATTGGACATAAATTGGACTGCAGAAAGCTGGGGAACCGAAAGGTTGTTTTTTTTTTTTTTTTTTTTTTTTTTTTGCTGGTGACGTAACAGCCTTTGGCTGCAGCCTCACGTACTCCAGCGAAGAAGCTGATGATGAGACTCCCTCGTTCTCAAAGACAGAGGTCAAAGCATGAGCGAAAACACGGGCGAGCTCAGCCCTGTGGTTTTTGGCTCCCGGGATGGGGAAGCCAAGGTGCCGCTGCCCCGTGGGGGAAGCGGCCAGGGCTGGTGCCTCCATGGGTGCCGTGGTCCTTGCTGCTTCAGTCTACGCTGAGGGGGCTTTGCAGCAGGCACTGCAGCGAATGCAGCCGCAGCACGGCAGATCTTCTCACGGGTAGCCTGGATCTCAGATAACCCGTGCAACTTTCAAAGCAAAGCAACTTCAAGCTCAGTCTCATGTAATCTTACACCCACAGATAGATCATTTGCCTCACAGCAGAAGCAGAGGCAGCAGATGCAGGTGAATTTGTGCAGAGGAGAGAGCAGGTTTCAGGGGACTAGAGGCCCAGGCAGGACACAGGGCTCCCCTGATGTTACTACACTTCCGTGGCACCTGCGCTAGTCCTCAAGCGTAGAGTATCAATAGCTGTTTTGTTCTGTTGTTCTGGTTTTGTTATTTTTGAGGAAAACCTCAGGTTATGTGCCTGAATTGTGTTTGCTGGTCATGGTGAAATTTAGGTGGCCTAAGCAAAATGGAGATTTCACAGCTTTTGAGGCAAAATTCTGATCAGACTCCCAGGAGCCTGTTCCCAAGTCAAATTTCTGCAGCCATTACTTTGCCCCAGATGATGACCCACATTAGGCAGATTAGGTTTGGTGCTTGCCCTGACGACCCAGGAAGCCGATGGACAGCAAATGTCCTTGCCTACAGCTCCCCACCAACCTGACTGCCACTGTCTTCTCTTCTGCCTTCCGCTGGTTTTAGACTGAAAAGAATTTACCCCTAGGTAATACGTGCAAAGATCATCAGATTTCATTAACTGTTGCAGGAGAAATATTTTCTACACATAAAATTGTATGAAAATTTGATTTTTCAGCTCAATGGCTGAACTAATCTTTTTTATCATTCTAGCTTGGGTCAACTTGAAGTGAATGTTTTTAGCTTTCTTATTCAGACAGAAAATTGAAACAGGATTCATTAAAAAAAGTCCTTCCTTTTTCTCCAGGTTAACTTTTATTTTTATTTTTGATGTTGTAAAATGCAGGCAAGTTTTGAAACACAGTATTTAAAAATGAACAATCAAGAGATTTTCTTTAGAAAAAGTCAGAGTAAGATGCTTCTATTAAAGAAAAATCACTGCAAAGCTGCATTTTTTTTTACCAAATAAATATTTTTTTGAACTCATTTCAGCATTACAGTTCCAAAACAATTGAGTAAAGACCTGAGTTAGCAAAGCACTAAAACTAGTGGGTTTCATTCTAACTTAAAACTACTTTTTATCGTTAAATTAAGCGTGTACACAGATGCCTTTCTGGATGGGGAAAGCGCACTCTTCACATCTCAGCACAGACCCTGAAATTTTGACTTAAAAGATTAGTTAATAATTCTGCAAGATATCTTTTCCTCTCTTAAGTCATCGCGCAGTGGTTGGTACCAATTCCTGATAGTTTTTGCCCCGACATAGCACGGCACAGCACCCTCTCTGTTATTTGATAAGTAAAGGTAACACTGTGAAACACGTGGCTAATTTTACCGGCAAGGTGGCAACAATTCAGTACGTGATATGTGAGGGCAAAGCACAGGCAGTTCATTTGGGTAATTTCTTAGCCTTCTGGCTTCTGCAATGTTTCTTTAGGGGGCACTGAATATGAGTGATTGAGTGCGAGAGAGTCCGACAGAATTAGCACACACTGGATCTTTTGACCAAGGGGAAAAAAAACCCAAAACAAAACAGTCTAATGTTGGTCCAGGGGCACGTTCCCTTAGGATTTGGGAAAGAAAAACACCAAACCACGTTAGGTTGGTGCACCTCGAGTGGAGCAGCACATTCAATTAAAATCCATTTCAACGAAATAAAAAGACACTTAATCTCAGATCAAAAATAACTACAAAATAGCAGGCAGCACCACCCAGCCTGAGCTGCGGTGGCATTTCCAAGGCAAATTCAGCTTGCTGATACTGTACCACGAAATGCGTTTCTAAGAAATTGTTGGCAATCCCCCTTTGAGTTTCCAGCGCCGTCTGCTGAAGGCACTTTTCACTGAAAGCACACGGGTTCCCCCTCAGAATCACCCGATGGGGCCGTGGAGAATTTTCCAGTTAGTCTGTGAGAAGAGTGTGCTCATGTTTACCATATAACCTAAATACAGGTAAAATTGCTTTCTTTTTTTTCGTTTTCTTTCCTTTTCCTCTTTTTCTGTTTCATTAATCCTTGTTTATGAATCAATGCGTTCCTCTATCTGTATGGAAAAGACCGCTTTTTTTTCCTCCGATGTAATGGGTACGTGAAGAAATAATACCCAATTTTAACACCAGTAGAATGTCTTAGAAACCTACACATGCCTTACATGATTGAGTTGCTGTGCTGGGAAAATTAAAGCTTGGATTTTCCGGCTCCTCCCTTCCCTTTGCATCTGCCCGTCTGTGAGTTCCGGCAGTGTTTTCTAAGATACCCAGCGATACCCGAGTACTAAGCTGTCATCCAAGGAGTTACATTTCCAAGGCTGTGGTTTCTCAGCAATTTCTGATTTCCCCGCAGCAAGAGCAGACACGTCCCTTCAACTTCGGCATGGCTAGTTTGAGCTGCAGCAGTGAGCAGAGAGCAGCACTGGTTTCAGTTCAGCCAGAGAAGCCTGCCGGAGATGGGTACATAGGTGCATGTAGGTACACATACATATGTATTCCTGGTGCTCTCTCTGCTGCATTTTGCAATGCCGTAGCTTCACTGCCATTGCCCTTCCTGCAATGAGGAGCATCTCTTACGTCGACCCAGCCTGAGATGGCTCTAATGCGGTATCTGGTGCTGGCAGTGGAGCAGATCCTCATGCACATCCATCCCTCAGGCCACCAGAGGTCTTAGCGTGGGATGAAGCTTGGCAAGCCAAGGCGCTGAACGGCGGCTGGGCTGCTCGACGCCGCACACGTTATTTTAATGAGGGGGAACCGTGCGTCCCTCCAGCTCCTGCAGCTCGGTTCCTCCTCGCGTGTAAGCTGAAGTTCCTCACTCACTACCAGGAGGGCATAAAAAAGTATTTAGAGGTAATTTATTCTTACCAAGCAACAATAGCAATAGTTAATCTCTTATATTAAGATCTTTAATGACTTAGGGGACGTATGAAACCATCGGAGCCCGTTTAATGAGTGCCTGTTCTGGCCCACACTTTTGGCAGCTTAAATCTTTAATAGAGCAGAAAAGAAATTCACAACAATTTTTTGGGGGACTGTACTAAAATTTATGGAGCTGCTTGGCTTCCAGGACTCCTGTTCCTGCTGCGCAATGCTCTGGTGATGTATTACAGTAACATGTCATCAGGGCAATGGAGCTCGATGATACATTACGGCAATAAGTCGTTTGTAATACATCATCGGAGCAGCTGCTGCCCCAGATTGGGACTCTCAGCTAAAAATTAGGCAAGCAGTTCAATGTGCACTGCAGTTTCTTTCTTTATTTCACTCTTTCCCTTTCTCTTTGTCCTTCTCTTTTTCTAGCTTCCGATCTCACCCTGCCAATAGCAAATCGCTGCTAATTTATTCATCCTAGTTCTCCCATGAAAATTCCTTTCGGGTGGAACCAATCGCCCACAAAGCGCTGCACCCCGGGAGCACCCGCGAGGACAGCCAGGGCGGCCGCAGTGAATGAGACGTGTAATCTCCGCAGGCTGGTGTCCCCGCTCCGGCAGTGACCGGCACCAGCTGTTCTGGGGCAGACAGCCCACAGCGGCGAGCTGCAGCGTACAGGGCAATGTCGGTCGCATTTAGTTTTTACTAATTAAGAGGTAATAGTTAAGCCTCCCTTTAGCTGTGCCCTGTTTTTTTTATAGTTCCCTCCTTGTGTTTTTCTTGTGTTAACATTAACAATTCTCACTAATTCATGTAAATATCCAAAATAACTTTATAAATCATAGTAAGTTCTCAGCCTCAGTAATGTTATAAGCAAATGAATTCCACAGGTTGTGAGTACAGCCTCAGAAAATTTGGGGGCAAAAAATTTTGGTCTCCTCTCAGAAACAGATTTTACCAGTTGGTCTTTGGATTCCCATTCATCCTTCTTTTTGTACACACAAGAAGAAGAAACAAAAAGAGATTAGGCAGAGATGGGGATAATATTCTGGGAATAATATTCTTCTGGTGCTTTGCCTGCTGTCTCATCATCACCTGCTAGCTGCAGGAGCTAGGTGTTTCTGGAGCAAAACAGGTAAGAATGGTGAAACTGCAAATATCAGTGTTGGGTTTCTTGGTCAAGCAGTTGAAATACCCCCACTTTTAAGGGAAACAGGTATAATCAGCCTGCAGTTAGAAACCTATCATTGCATGCAGCGACTTCCCAAAGGCCCAGAAGGTCTGTGTGTTGTCTCATCCATGCAAACCTGGAGACTGCCCAGGTCTCCAGGAGAAATACAGTTTTCCAGACAATACCGTAGTTCCTGATCTCAGGAATCTTTAGCAAACTTTATTTTTTTTTATTTGAAAGCTGATGCCAGAGCCTAGACTAGGAATCGAATTACTAGAAATGACTGGAAATACCCAGGTAGCAGAGGCAGCCCGGCTGCATCCTGGGCCCTGCAGTCTTGCAGTTGACTGCCCAAGCTTTTCCTCTTTTATGCTCGCCTTGGCCTATACACACGTGGCAGACAGACCCCTGGAAACTCATCAAATACACTGAAAACTTTTTTCTTTTCTCAGCCTTGAAAACTCATTTCGCTCTGTTCCTCTTCTGCTGTTTTCTTTAGAGGGAGGCCCAGGTGAAATGTTTCAGACTTGAATCTCCCCGTTTCTCCATCTCGAAGGTGCTCAGACTTGGCAGTGTGGCTGGGTGATTCTTCAGCACGTGACAAGGGAAAAGAACGGTTGAGACCAGGTGCAGATCCTGCGAGGGGGCCCGCGTGTTGGGTCCAGAGTGAGGGCTTTGCTGTAGAGCTATCTGTTGTGCTCCTCATTGGAGGCTGGCTCAGAAGATAATATAATGTTCAGTGGGGAACCTCTGGATATACTGTCCACACACGCACGCACACACACTGCAGAGTTTGTCTAATATTGTTTTGTTTGAGGGGGTTACTTCGGATTTTTTTAGTACTCCTTTAGCGTCTAATGCCCTGCACTTATTAAATCACGCAGCACAGCAAAAAAGAAAGAGAGGAAAATCACATCCATGGGTTGTTACAATGCATGAGGCATAACCAAGTGCTTCAAATCCCTGAGGGGATTACTTCCAAATCACTAGGCCACCTGGAGTTTCATTATGGCTCTTACAAACAGGCTTTTAGCAAGAAGGATGAGGTGGGGGGAGAAGGGGTCTTCTATTTAAGCACTGAAAAGAGATAAAGTTCAGCGAGCCCGACAGTGGGTTCCAATGGGCTCAGCCGAGTCAGCTGAGACCAAGGACTGGAAAGGATTAATCAGAGCAAAAAATGTCAGCTTACAACAAAATCTTTAGCAAAGTGTCCAAGCCACAGAGCTCTGTGGAGACTGGAGTTAGTCATTCTCTAATCATGTACTACTTTTTCCCTTGCTCAGTCTGTGAGTCAAGAGTTTGTGCTGGAATCCGAATGTCCTTCTTTGCCATATCCGTGCCAAAAGCTGTTCCTCAGTCCAAACATCCCTTCTGCAGGACAGCCCCTCTCACTCTCACGTATTTCCTGACCTTCTGGTTGCCCCATGCAGCCTCCTCTTTTGAGTCTTGTGCTTTTGGTGAATTACATAGTATTTATGTCTTTAAAAGAATGTTGCATACTTAGAACAGTCTTAAATAGGCTGGAGGATTATGTTGCTTCACAGTCTTAAAGAATACATTCAATAGCTCTACTGCAACCCATTTGTGGTAAGTTGATTGGGATTCTGGCCCTGCTCACTTGAAGGAAAGCCACACTTTGGTACAGAGCACTGGTGGACATGAGTATGCTAGATTTTTTGGACTGATGCAAAGCAAAGATCCCATCGTTCAATTCAATCATGGAATGAATTTGCTTCTAAGTTTTGCCCTACTGCAATTTGTTTTGTTACAGAAACAACTAAAATCCTTGTGATGAACAAGAACCTTGTTCTGCTTTATGCTCTAAAAATAGAGAAAGAAAACACAACAATCTTTGTTTCAAAAAATTTGCAGTCCAAATACAAGACACCAGCTGAGGACAGTACAGGGAGATATGAGGAAGAATGAGGCAGATTGGCCAGCCATGGTCAGACAGATAACAAGGTTGCTACTCCTCTCCCCATCTTCTTACTTTGTATTTTCATTATGGTTTGTAGCATTGCTGAGACATGGTTGCAGTAGTATAACCAAAACCCTTAATTCAGAGCCTATTCTTCATCTCCTGAAATTTGCTGTGACTCTTCTCTGAGTTTGATATATTTTCTCTTAAGTTGTTAGACAATTTTTTGTTAGAAAGAAGCTTTTGATGTGGATCAAAACCCATCTTCATTCCATGTCAAAGATTTCTTTCTCTTGCAATGGTGTGATCCTACTGATATCGAAGTGCTGTTACCTAGGGAAGAATTTAAGTCTCTGTTTTTCCCTTTAATATTTGGTTATGAATGGCACACAAAAAGCCTGCTAAGTAAACAGCAGACTGGGCCTTTCACTGGAGGCAGTCATGGAAAAGGAGCTGGAGAACTTTCTACCCGCAGCTCCCAGGGACCTGTTTTCAAAATAGTGCACGTAAGGTATGTTCACAAGGCCTTTTTATAGCTCTGCTGTCTTGTGCAGTAGGGAGCCGAATTTCCTGTAGCTGGCTAATGAGAAGCTTAGGCGCTACAGAATACTTTCTGCAAGATTGTTTTCCATGTTATCATGGAATATCATAACTAAGCTATGAAGGGAGAGGTTTGGAGTCCTTAATTCATTTTTACACCATTAAATATGTAAGAGTTTGGACAATCAAATATTGTCTGGTTTTGACTTTACACCTTGGAGCAAATATCACTATGAAATTCCAGTCTGGTAGATTTTTGTGCAGTGTCTACAATTAGGCACGAACATGTAGATGGTCACCTGCACACAATTGCCATGATTGCGCATGAAATTATGGTAATTAAAGATGACATCTTAACTTCTCTGAAGTCGGCAGGTTTTCTGTGGTTCACTTAAAGGGGCCCAGGATTTCAACAAATGTGATAGGGAAAGCTGTACATTTTAGCTATAGGAGATCTTCCCAAAGTTAAATTTCCTGAGTTCACAACTGAATAACAGGTCTTTTCGTCTGAGACCCAGTACGAAAGTGGGTCTCACATCCATTGATCATTACCTGATCGATTGCTCAAGTGAAGTCAATCTGTGCAAAACGGATTTTTCCTGAGAGACTGTACCTCCCCAGAGAAATGTGTATGATATTTTTATTTCTTAAAGTATGAGGAATGGGTGCAGAGGAGGCTGTTGAGAATACAGAGGATGAAGAGGATGACCAGAGCTGTTAGAAGTACCAGCACTGAAGTGGAGAGACAAGCAAAGGTTAAGGATTGATTAGGTTTGAGTGAGAACCAGAGGTTTTGACTGGATCTTTTCCCCGTTTAAACAGTTTTGCCCACCTTTGTAAATTTATTTTATTCATGCTCCTAAAAATTTTAACATATATCTTTAGAGGAAAAAGTAAGCGAGCATATTAAACTTCTTCATACTTCAGCTCCTCCACCACCACCCCACTCATTACTCCTTCACATGGACACATATTGCTAGAACTCTTGGAAGAAAATAAAAACTTTTTTGTAATATTTTGCAAAATTGCAATAAGGAATCAGCAGGTAAAATCTGCTGGTTCATTATTAAGAGAACAAATAACTGGCTACAAGGATTGTCTTGAACGTCACTTTCGATTAGAGTTAATCTTAGGTGGTGAAAGAAAGGGTGACGCATCTGTAAGACATGCTGGCGCTGCTCTCAGGATTTGCAAGAGTAATTCAGGGCTTCCAGCTTAGGAATCTTCTCTGTAGGAATCTATTAAGTAATAGACTTCACATAATGTATAAATATACACTGCACCTCTGATACATTCTCTTACATAACCTATTTTACAAAATATCTATTTGCAAACGAAGAAAAATTCTAAAAGGATAAAAGAAATTGCATGTGATCTTCGGCTAGTGTATGACTACTGTATGATTATGCAGGTGAAAAGCTTACAGAAGCTGATGATCTAGACCTGGAGAGAGCATTTTGTCTCTCCCGGCACTGGTCTTACACGGATGGAGAGTTTGATCTCCCTCGCACTTCTAGTGCCATTGGTTGGAGCTCCTGAGCAGCACCTGGGAAATACTGAAGCCCTGTTATGTCCCCAAGCTGTAACAGTTTATCTGCTTGGAAATGAATGTCAAAAGTGTGAAACAGAACATACTAGTCCATGTTGACTAATTCCTATTTCACAGACAGATGACTGAGGCCAGGAAGGAGTTTAGATATTCAGATCCAGGGAATGCAAACATGTCCACAGCATTCTCCTCTCTCTGCTTCAATCTTTATCATGTAAGAGAAGGTAAAGCATTACGCCATCAAATGCCTTCACTATGGATACTGCAAGTCAAATCCCTTACAAACTTTTCTAGTTTTGGCCTTAAACTGGATACCAATTTGAAAATATTGGGGGGGGACCTAAAAATCTACTTACGCATTTGTTCTGTCACTCTGTTAAAAAAGAACAGCTGAACAAATTATCAACATTTTGTGAGGATTAGGAAAATTGATACAGGCTGAGTCACTGCATGCCTGTATAACCGAAAGTAATGTTAAAACCTAGAAAATGAGACTGGGACTGGAAAGGTTGAGAGAATTATGGTATTATTGTTGCATCCTATAATGCCAGATTATTGGACTCAGTTCTCCACTGCCTATTTACATCCTTGTAAATGTTTGAACACTCTTGCTCCAAACTGATTACTATTTATTCTCATGCTGAATTGATGTTTCCCTCTGAGAGCTGCTATGCACAACTTTCACAAAAGAATTAATTCTATTTAAGCTGTATATGCTAAACATTGGAACTGAGTCAGAAACTAAACCATCATTATAGACTGAATATTGCTAAACTTCATATTGGATTCAAAGCAATAGATAATAAGATCTTTTAGCCTGACCAGGAAATATAGGACCTAGTAAATGTGTTTGTGATCTTTATGTTGAAGAAATTCAAGGAGGAAGAACAATTTCCAAACTATGCCCACAAAATGTATTTAACACTCAGAAAAGAACAGGAATTTTCCTTATATTCAAATGTGAAGGAAATGAAAGGCCTAAATTTCCATCTCTCGCTGTTTATTTGCTGTATTTGAAGGGGTATTTTATCTGTCTCTCAGCCAAAATAGGGAATTCTGGCCCAGCTCAGGATTTTTTTTCAGTTCCATTTCTGGTGCCCTATGTTTTTGCCTACATCATCAGAAAAGATAAAGATCATTCGGGAAGCTTCTTCCTGATAAGAGGATTATATTGAATACAACTCAGGCTCCTGGAAGAGTCTCGCTTCCATGCCAATTTTCAGTATTAGAGACATCGGTATAATTAGAGGCGAATCTGAGCCACAGAGGTCTGAGCTGCTGCAAGTTCTGCAGGGTGTTTTTACACCGTGGTGTTTGCTCCAGCTTGCTAAAATCTCAGGCGGCGAGAGCCCCTTCAAAGGGCGGCATCCCTCCGGCCCTGTTCCCTGCGGCCACGGCTTTTCTTTGAGACCCAGCGCTGGATGAATAGTCAATAAAACATCGCTTCGTGTGTCCCTGGCATAGCCAGCCCCCGGGCAGCCAGCAGCCAGGTTGCAATCAGCTGTTTGCCCGACTTTGATCCCCTGAGCGGGGGCTGCCGAAGCCCCACGGGATCCGTGCAGGACAGGCACGGGAAGGGATCACCTGTCAAAGGGACTGGCTGTACCCTTTCCCTGACCAGGGGAAGCCTTTTGACACAGGAGGCGTTGATAATTAGGGTCTAATTGAGTGATTAACAGCCCCAGCAGCTCAGCTCTTTAAGGGTTTGTCAGGAGCCTGGCTAGCCTTTCCCAGCAGGTCTGGGCCTGTGTTTTTGCCAGCTCTGGCTTTGCTGGCTCCAGCAAGAGGTCCACGTCAGGTCCCTCCTTGGATGGAGCTGCACACCATCTTCATCGGCAATGCGCAGAGCAAGCAAAATTGTAAGAGTGATTACATTTTCTCGTGAGTACCATAATCACTTTCTCTAAGCCTCTATTGATAATAACTGTTGGAGGAATATGTTCCCATTTGCCAAGACACATGGTTTCTGTAGGCAATGAAAGTCTGTTGAGATATACTGAACTTAATTAACTGAATTTGAAGAGCCTATTAAGGCAATATTAAAAGAAGCCTATCTCAGCAGGCCCTCACAGTGGGGAGACACAGCAGAGCTTTCAATTTAAGACTTATTGCAAAGGTATCCTGCTGCCCAGCTCCATGTTCTGCCTGGGAGCTGTTTAATAGACTGCTTGAGAGCAGGGTAAAAGGGTTTACAAAGAGATCAGGGTAAGTGGTGGCTATATCAAAGGAAATCAACCTGTAATATATTATATGCTCACTTTGTGGACAGGCGAGGGAGAAAATAGGGAGATTATTCAGCAGTGTGGGCACAATTAAAAGTTTAAAGATAGGATGTAGGTAACCAAAGTAAGTTCTTCCTGAGCAATTTTAGCATATTGCAGCACACAGCAGTTCCTTACTAAAAAAAGTGAAAACTTCTCATATAAAATTAAAGAAACTTCTTCTACTTTCCTCTCCTCTTCTTCACTCTTACACAAATTAAAGACTAGTTCTGAGTGCCTCTACTTCTCAGGAAAAGTAAGTGTTGTCACCAGTCTGAGCGTTGCTAATGGGTTCTGGCCCTATCTATGGGAGACTAAAACAAAGCTGTGAAGTCCTATATTGCCTGAATGGTGAATAAGGAACTCTGTTTTATGAGCGGAGCTTTCCTCAGGCCACTGTATTTATTATAAACCGCTGAGTTTTGAAACTATAGCAAAAATAACAAGAAATAACAAAATATGTGGATTTTGTCTTAATGCAACTTTCAAATGGAGTGGTATGACAGTTCAAATGTAGTAACAGAGCTAACAATAATTTCTAGTTTTTATAGAGCATTTTACCTTTTTGGAAGATTGTCTAACTAGTAAGTGTGATATTGTGAAATCAGCATTCGTGTTAAGTTGAATTGTATGGAAGTGAAGTCAATGTGAGCTAAAACCTTTAGGCCCAGAGGACTACGGCTGGCCAGGCCAAGACTCCAGCTCTTGACATCGGTGGATTATATTGAAGCGTTTATTGAGATGGAAAAGTCAATTTTAGTTCTGAGGCTTGTAGAAAGAAGTTTGAAAATATGACCTGTTAGACTCATTAATGAAACAACTTCATATTGTTGGGTGTTCATATATCAGAGGATATAAACCCTCTCTCTCTCTCTTTTTTTTTTTTTTAATACTGCAACAAATGGTCTGTTCTGGGGGTGGGGGCTGAGGTGGCACTTGAGGTTCTCTGTCTCCACTTGTGGCTAAGCAGTCCTACCTTTCCACCAGTACAAGCGCAAGTCTGCTTCCTCCAGAGCTCTCCTTAATGTGTGTTTAAGATCAGAGTTCACATTTGTTAAGGTATCTGCTACGAGACCACTCAGGATGCGTACTGAGCCTCGTAGATGTGGTTAATATCATGCCCACATAACTGTGTGGGGACCTTGTCAGAAAAATATAGTGCTATTCTCCTTGTGAGACTGGTTTCTAATTCATTGAAGTCTCCTTTGGACAGGGGTTATGAAGGGAGCTTTGCTTCTTCTCAAATACATCAGCCACTGCAGTGCACCAGCTTGTGCTGGAGCTGCAGCTACCTGGGAGAAGAGCGTAACGGCCCTGTTTGCCCTGCAAACAAGAGGGAAGAAATTCAGTTTCCCAGAACGCATTTCTGACAGAAATAGGCTGATGAATCTCTTTCATCTCTGTGTGAGAGGTAACTAAAGGGCAGTCTACCCCAAATGCCAAGCTTTACCACCTTTGCTCATGATGACCTTAAAACTCTACATCAACGGGGCTTCCTCCACGGAGGCAGCGGTGTGAGCAACGTGAGGAAAAAGCTGCCGAATGTGGATCTGTGTAGGGACAAGCACTTCTGCAATTGTGGAACTTATATTAAATTCTCAATGGGAACAAACCCCAAATTATTATTTGCATAAATAAGGTACCCTGCTTTTGTTTACACAGCAGTTATTCCTAATGTTTTATTTTTATATAAAATAATTAGGCTGTAAAGCCCAGAGTCCTTAGCCAATTTATTGCAATTGCTAAATTAAAAGTAGAAGATTCTATTGAGGAATGTCTGCTCAGTGCAGCCGATGTATAATTGTGTGTGGCTTCAGTTTGTTTGGCATAGGAAAACCCAGTGTAACTTGAGAATTCATTACAAGAGAAGTACAGGACTCCTGCCATCTTCTAATGGCCTTCTTACAGCTTTAAATGCAAAATTTACAAGGAAAGTCTTAAAGAAATGACAGGAAAATCTGAGAAGATAACGAAATCGGACAGGGAAATTAATAGAAGCCTTGGGTTTCCTAATCCACAGTGATTAATATCCTTAAGTTCCATGATCCTTGGTTTCCACTGGAATTGATAAACTACCAACTGTGGCTTCTATGCTTTAAATCAATACAGAAAACCTTAGCTGGCCTTGCTGGCCTATCTGTCATCTCTTTTCTAGCTGGAGGTCAGACATAATACTGACTAGCTGCAATGGTAAGGTCCAGTCATGATTGGATTTATCCATCTGTCTTGCTCTGGTATGCCCAGGGAGTGATAGTGTGACCAGCACTTACAGTGCCTCCAGCAGGTTGCCACGGCTGAGCATCTGCCCCTTTAACACTGGTTTTCTGGTGTTTTCCTCTAAGGTATCTCAGGTCAGGCACCCAAAGCCAGAGGCACCACAAACTCATTACTGCTGTAGAAACTCCCAGCTGTCTGCATCTAAAGGAGCCTGCCAGGACTTGGGCAATTTGCATGAACCATGCAGTCCTACAGGGAGCAGCACGTGTTGGGTTAATTTCCTGCTGAAATGGAGACAGAAAGGGGGAGTCCCCTTGGCTAGATAGCAAAGGTGCTGGATGGCAGAGGGGGGCTGCAGCTCTGGAACCATGGACTGATGTCTCCCAGGCATGAGTGGGCTGGTGAGAGAGCTCTTGGGCACTGCCCCAGGTGAGCTGCTGCTTGTGTAGGCATTCCCTAAGCTTCTCCAGCAAAAAAAAGTCCCCCAAAATATCAGCTTAAAAAGGGGGTTGTTTCTGAGCAGCTTTTGTGACAGAAGGAGGTAACTCTTGGCAGGAAAAAGCATGCAGCCGGGGGAAGTAATAATTCCCCTGGTACTTGGGGATCTGGAAGTGAATACCTGTCTGCAGCCATCATCTGCTGGGGCTGATCACAGCACTGCAAGGCAGACCTTCCCCTTGTTTGTTGTGAGTGGAGGGCTGGTGAAGGAAAGCCTCCGTGATTTTTGTATAGAAGTAGGGCTTGCCCTCTTAGTCCCAATGGATCTTAACTTGTGTATTTAAAATGAGGGGCATAACAAATTTGTCATGTCTAAGGAAGTGATATTCAATACCATGCCTAGTGGTTAGGGCTGAAGGATGCATAAAGACATGAAGTTGGAAGCTGGTGGGTGGGTCACCCCTGTGATAGAAGGGGTTAAGGACTGGAGTAAGCAAAGGTTAAAGTCACTGCAGGTGTCTAGTTAACGAGCTGACTCATTAGCTGGGGAGCATAAATGGAAACAAGGTGGGTAGGGGAAGGGGAGGTGCTGATGAGGGTGGAAAGTGCTTGTGGGTGAGGCCAGGGTGGCCTCTGTTTAGCAGGGCTTTGGGTTTTGTTGCTATCTGATTATGTTATTAGAGATTCTGCTAATTCTGAGCTGGGGGAGTGAAATTAAAACAAGAGAGCAGGCATATAAGGCAGTAAAATCTTTCTATTGCTGCAACCATGCATCTCATAGCATATGCAGGGGAGTTTCTGGAGAATATTTGATTGCGATACTGTGCTGCATTTTGGCAGGGTCTGTGTTGTACTTTCCAGAGGTGAATATGCTGATAAAGAAAAATATTGTTCTGCTGACTGGTTTGGAAGTTCAAGCGGGTCTACTGGAGCTATTTAGCTGTTTTGGAGTGAGGGACCTGCCAGAGTCTTAACAGATCTGAAAGAAAAGTGGGAAAAGTATAGCCTGACCCTGTAGGTGGGCATATTCAGTAATGAGTGAGGACACAGCTCCATCCTGAAATCAGGTCAGGATGCCTGCTGTCCAGTTTTGGGACAAAACCTTCCACTTGTTATGCTAATACAGGACTCCAGAGCTGTCCCTTCTAAGATCTCTGGTGTCTTGGTGTCTCAGCTTTTTGATTCCTTTGCAGTGACCACATTTAGTCTGAGATTAGCTAGCAGGGCTGCTAGGATGAGATTCTTTGGGAAACGCTCTCCCATTAATGTTCATGGCTTGCTGTATAGTCTCAGCCTAGAGCCAGGTTTTAGTCCAGTAAACAGCACTGCATTATTCCTTCCTTGTCACTGACATGTGCAACACTGTGCTGGAAGTGTCAGTGTTTCATGGATGCTACACAGCAATTTAAAAATGTAGTGTATAGGCTGTGAGCTTTACTAGAAATCTGTCACTCTTAAAAGCTTAAAAAGACAAAACTTGTGGAAAATCAAGAAGAAAATGGAATTGGTGCTCTGGTGTGACATTACTGCTTAATTGTAAAAATAGTATGGTTATAAAACATTTCATTTGTTGCATTGCAAATATAATTATTTGATCTTTCAAACTTCTACTTTTCTATAGAGGAAATCATTATAAATAAGTTGTCTTTATATGCAGTTTGTAGGAGCAAATATCTCCAGACCTCACCTACAAATACTTTGCCATTTCCTTTATCCTAAATATTACCTTCCATAAATGCACACTTACCTTGCTTAAACCCTCAGTCTTAGATGCACAGAGTTGTAATGTATATTTAAAAACATGTTGGACTTGCAGGCTTGCTCTTAGCTAGAGTCTCTGATCAGTGGTCACTGGGAGCCTGGTTTCTCTTTCAATTCTTGCTTTCAAATCTGCCGCCTCCTTCTTTGGGGAAAGAAAAAAAAATACTGTGCCTTCCTGTATTTTTGCTCCACACCCCTTTCCTCCATTTAGCTGCAGTCTATTTTCCTTCACACTTATTTGACATCATGGAAATTCAGTTTGATGCCAATAATTTATTATGGTATATGTGGGAGACATAGGTGTTTCTGTCATTAAAGCATTAGATCGCTTTCCCAGTTCAGCTCCTTAGAAGAAGCCCTGCAGCCAGTCCAGCGTGTCTGCCAGCTCCCTTGCCTTCCAGGCTCGCTGCAGAGGAAGAGGTACAAAGCCTTTCCTAAAGTCACGTCTCCCGTCGCTGGCGTGGTTTAATGCCCTTCTTGCCGCGTGGGGGGCTGCCACTCATTAATATTTAGATCTATGCTCCCCAGTAATTATTCCTCCCAGATCCCCTCACAGGAGGGGAACTTGCTAGTCTGGAAAATGAATGCTCATGATGAGCTGCCCTTGTGTAAATATATCCATTTTTGTACAAAATAAACCCATAATTCAGACATACATTCTGTTTATTTTTGAACATCGGGTTTTGTCAGGGAATATGCAGCTCGACCTTATGCTCAACAGGAAAATGTTTATCCAAAGAGTTAATGCAGATGAGTAATCGGGGACTCTCCTGCCAGTTCTCGGGTGGTGGGATTCCAGTAAACAGTTAGACACTTTGAACTTATGGGTTTTACTTTATGTCATACTCCAACCACTAAAACAACACGCCACTATGGAGTTCTTCCCTGTTAAATCAAAACACCAATTAAACCATGGAAACTTAGGCTGGGAGTATCATTTTGGGGGACCTTCTGTTCATCATCACGTACTCTTTAATTCACCGCTGTCTAGAGATACGTGGTGAAGTGTTGTTGCCACTGTTTATATGGTGTGGTGGTTTATTACAACATTAGTAGAGCAGTGCTGGGTATATGTGACACTTAAAGACATAGTGATGTAGAAGGCATAATTGAAGACATGTGAAAAGTAAGGGAGAAATGATCTTGAGGAGCCTGGGGCTAACATTTGTGTGCATAAATTTCCTCCTAGTTCCTTTCACTGGAAACTTAATCTTGGGCTGCTTATTCCGTAACTCCCTTCTTCCACTCCCCCCTTCCTCTGAAATGCCAGATATTGCCTGCTGTGAGGGACCAGCTACTGGCCTGCTTGGGTCACTGGTCTGATTCTGTGTGGTAATTTCAGCATCCATACGGTTCAGTGTTCACCTTGTTTTATCTATTCATATTAAGTGTCAGCAGTGCCACGAAGTCACTTCTAAAAAAGACCTGATTTAATTAAACCTCTCTTCACTTGTTGCGGGGTATAATCTACATGTGGAAGGAACATTATCTTACCTATTTCTCAGGCTTTTCCTAAAAGCTCAGTTCTGCCTAACTGTTAGTGGTAGTCAGTGGATGGTAGAGTTGATACAGGAATTATATCAAGACCCTGGCAGATCATCTGTGCATGTTATGCAGCTCAAATAGTCCTGGATGATTGCTCAATATTAATACCATGCAGAGTTATTAGACTGAAAATATTCAAGAAATAATAAGAATAATGTGTATCACATGTTAAGGACATTACATAAGCATTCTATTACACTGCTGTGAGTCACTGCTAAAATGCCCTGTATATCTTTCAGGGTGGATTAAGGATACTAGCCACTGTGTATTGTGAAGGCTGCTACCATGTTCCACAATGTCTCCAAATGTGCAATGTCCTTTGAAAACAACTATGAAAAACAGTAATTTCTCATCTTCAGTAAATAACTTGGTCACTGGGGAGGTCAGCAGCTAAGGGCTCGTATCCAGGTTGTGGATTAATGACCTGCAAAATACCATTTTAAAAATAGAATCTTCTTCCACTTAAAGACAAGCAATAATGAAGCATCTCCTACTATTTTCTAGCCAAGTTTCAGACAGAAAAATGGGGTCTGCGCTGGATGTACAAAGCTGAGTTAAGCAGTGATATAATGAACACTAAGTAAATCAAGGACTAGTGGCACTACACCCTGCTGCTTCTACGGTCAGGATGTGGCACACAGGACCAGAAGCATCCAGGAGTCATTTTGTATGTCAGAAACAATTGTGAGCAAAAGGGCTGAAGTGTGTGTGCTCCCTCATGATGTGTTTTCATTGGTCCAACATCGGAGGACAAGTTATAAATGTCTGTATGCTGGACAAATTTCCATTGCTGAAAGAGAATATTTATTATGAGATTAAAAGGTATAGGATGGTGAAAGAGAAGGTAAAAAAACAACCTGTCTTGCAGTGGGAGGATCGATGAGGTGCCTTAGTCCTTCATGCTTTGTGTTGTAATGTCCTTGTATATACGCCCTTGACTAGTGGACTGGGCTGGGCTGCTGAGAGTAATTTTTCAGAGAATTCAGTGTCTTTGAATTTGCCAAGATGGTTTTGCAATATATTTGGAGGCCCTGGATTAAAAAAAAAGTCTTGTTCTATCTTTGACTTTTTACATGCCTTTTTAATGAGGCTAGAAGCCATGATGAAGGGGACTATTTTGTGCCTCAAATAGATTAAAGTGGAGGCAAACAGAGCAAAGCACTGAACAGAGCTCCTTTAATACAAAGCAACTAGAGGATGAAACTTATTTTGCCTTACATGGCTGTAGATGTATGTCTCTACAGCCTAACTGGACAGATAATTCTGAGGATCTCTGTACCATAAGATGTGTCTGAAAGATCTTTTTCTAGAGCTCATCTATAGAAACAAGAGTTCCTGTGTGTTGACTACCAAGGTCGTAGCAATTTCTCAAATGAATTGGTTGAGTTGGTTCTTCTGAAAATGTCTTTCTAAATTTTCCTTTGCATTCCTATTTCCAAGCCAAAAAAAAAAAAAAAAAGATGATACAGGGAATAAGAAGGGGAGTAACCTAGCAGCCCAAGCTTTGCTACTTTCTTATCCTGTAGTACAGGACAGATTCTATTTTTCAGTTTGCAGAGAACAAAGCTTCCTCCTAGCTTCTTTTAAACAAGAGAGGCCACCCACAACTCCAAACATGCCTACTGAAAGGAAAAAATAAATGGCTCGACTCCAGATGCATATGCATGGAGCATATCCATGAGGAGGAGCTATTTGGAAACAAACATTTCTGACCTGCAGGGATGCTGCCATTGAGTGGATCTAGAGCACCAACATCTACCTAACCAGCTGGGAGAGGGTGGCATGGAGGGAGGGAATGGCACAGAGCTGGCCAAGGTAGTAAGTAATCCTGTGCCATCACTTCCCAACCAGGACCAAGGGGCACTTCAGCAAGCCAGACCTGTAAATATGTTGAAGGTAATTTGGGAAACTTTCAGCATGGGGATACCAGCTTTCTTGCTTCATAGGAAGGTAAAAGCAATTCTTTGCTGGCTTGTGGCCACAATACCCAGTAAATGTCTCACTGCAGTCCTTGAACCAGTAGCATGTTTTTCTTTTAGATGCTTTAGCAGAAAAAGATGACTGGACTTTCTTGTATGTATGTGATTGGAGAGTGCTACTTACTTTGGGAGCCTTCTTCAAGGCTGTATTAGGCTACAGGCTTGGCACAGGAGTCTCCAGGATGCTAAGCAGGGAAATGCAAGCCAGTGCTGCCCCATCACCACTTGGTACTACTGCCAGCATGGGAGGAATATTTTGTCTGTCTGTCCTGTGGCATCTGCTCTTCTGAAACAGAAGAAGGAATGAAAATCAAGTGAAGAGCCAAATGTTTATTACTTCCATCCCCAGAGTTAACTCTTCTTAATGTCTCCTCAACTAGAGCAGAGAAATTCACGTGTTCCTCATGTCTGTAATGCGGTTTCTCATTTTGAGGCTAATTGTTACCAGCAATAGTTTGGTTTTTTTGTTTTACTTAATTGTTTTAAAACATGAGGTGGATGTTGGATGAGGAGGTTTCCCATGTCTGTTCATGGAGAATATCTTCACAATATCCTTTCTTGATCCATAGAGAGACTCCCTCAGAGGATGACTTTGGCTTAGCAAGTCTACTGTAATTTGAAAATCAAGTTCAAAATTGTGTTTCACAGTTTTGAAAGATTATATTTTCAAGCCTTATTCTCTATAAAAATTAAATTTGCCTTTCCTTTTCATGGAAAGTTGAGAACCACTTAACAAATATCATGAAGCTTGGGACAAAGTAGAGCTGGCAACAGATGTCCTGTTGTTGCTCCAGACTTTGCACTTTTTCTAGTATATATTGTACTACGGGTAGGGGCTTTTATGAGAGTGAAAATGCAACATTTATGCATAAGACTATAGACAGGAATTGCTTGAAAACCTCTATTTTCATTAAATAGATGAGTGCTACTAAGATGTGTAGTGATTTTAACATATCTGTTGCTTATGGCTTCATCTAAACGTAAGCCTGATCCTATGCTAGTCTAAATTGGTGTCAATCTGAAGGTGCAGGGTGCAATGTCAAAGCATGCCAGCTACAGACAGATAAAATACTAAAGGTATGTATATTTTACATTAAAGCAGGTTAAAAGAATGGACACAAGAAGAAATTTGGCATATATTCAGCTTAATCGATCTGGCAAATAACACATACGAAAGTCTGCCTTTGGGAAGGAGTTGAAGTGCCCAGAGGAATGAGCAGGTCTGGGGAGAGGGTACACAGGTTAAGCAAGGTGGCGAGTAGGTTCAGAAACAGCAGCTCATCACATTCAACTGTGCTGTCCCTGCCAACACCACTGTTCGCAGGCTGTTTGTTTTTCTTTTCATTCCTCTCTTTATATTCTGGGAGAAACAAGCTCTGCATTTCAGCGTTTCATCTCTATCATGAGCTACCATGTAGCTAACGGTGAGGCTGATAGTGGTTTAACTCTGGAGATTGATAGTTTTTTCTGTGTTTTTGAAAAGCTCCTTTTATTTTACCTTACTGGCAATAGCTAATATGAGTGCAGTTAAAGTGTGTTATAGCTTCCCCCCCCCCCAAAAAAAAAAAAGAAAAAATGTTGAATGAGGATCATATCTTGATGGGTTTAATTGGTTACAATTAAAGCCACATGAATGTGTGGGGTGGTGAAGCCGGATGAAATGTGGCACTTGGAGGTCTGTGGATGTCTATTATTCAGACTTGCAAGAGGCTGTAAGCCAGTGCACAACTCTGAATTTCAGGTTTGGACTAATGAAAACCTTAACGCAAACCTTGAGCTGAAGTGGCTTACTTTCATCAAAACCATATTTTGTGTGCATGTTTTTCACCATAAGTTAGACAAAACTCACATGAAACCTAGTCCAGACCAGTTTGAATGTGAAGCTCAGTGAATCTTTTCTAAGTTTATCTTGATTGTGTGTGTTAGAAAAACCTCATACAGCTGCAATAAAAATGGGGATGGGGGAAGTTAATGTGCATGGAAGTTCTGTTGCCTGCACTTGTGTATCAACATTTCACAAAACATGCAGGGGAGAAAAGTAATCCAGTTTGATTTTTAGATACATTTGTGAAAGTTCCTGTTTACAGAATGCTTTCTCAAATCCTGCTCCCTTTTGCGTGGAAAATATTCATATAGGAAATAATTTTGTTTTCAATTTATTTATTTGCTTATGTTCCAGTAAGCACATCTGCTTAAACTCATGCTAGAAAAAACAGGATGTTTCTTTCTCCAGAGTTCCTCATGTTAATGCAATTTCTTAGATGATGTCATAATCTGTTTATGGTGTAATGGAGACTTTAGAGCTAATAGTAAACATGAAAATGCAGATTTTTCTCAGCTAATATTTCAAGTGAATTGGATGTAAGTCTGCTCTGAAATTTTTTTGCCTTTTTTTTTGTCTTGGAGGTAGTAATAACAGCCCTGTTTGAGATGATCTAGTGAGACTCTCCTGGAGTAGTGTCCAATCCTTTTTACAAAATGCAAATATGTAAGAACACGTGCAGAAAAACTATTGGACTTCTGAAGGTTAAAGGGATGGAAGAAATGGCTTGTTTCTTTTAAATATGTTGTGAAATATACAGATTACAAAGAAAAAGCAAGACAGAGGCTGACAAACTTTGCAAAAATCAGCGTATGGAAATGCTGTTCTATTTTTGGAACCTACATACAGCTTCACTTGATTGGAGAGTTATTCACAGATCCTGCTCCTGAAACCACTCTGGCTTTGCAAAGCCAAGAGGCAGGCGAGCGACCTCTCTTTCAGGGCACGCTGGACACCTCGCTTTGCTGGGTTGTGTGCCAGGAAAAGGCACGGGCCCTGGGCTGCAGCATGCCAGGGCTGCTGTGCGCGCGACCTTAGCGGGAAGAAAGGGAGACCACCGAGCTCGTATAAACCTCAGATAAAAATATGTCAATTTACACTTGAATGCACTTATTACAACTTTTCAAGTAACGTAACTTTAGAAGTGCCTCGGGTCCAAAAATATGACAATGCATTAAGCGCAAAATCAAACTGGAGGTTCATTTTATTTCCATTAAATTCCATTGTGAATATTGCAGAAGCTTTGGTTTTACTATTGCTAATTCCAAACATAATAAATATGTTTCAGGATCTGGGCTGATTTATTATCATTGTAAATAGTGTGATATTTGCAGCTTTTCATATATGGAGGAAGCATGTCTATTTCTAATTTCAGTCTGTCTTTTCATTTAACTTGAGATGCCATCGGTATTAAAATCAGGCATTTAAAATGTAATTTCTTTCTCTGTATCATTAGCTATATCTTAACCTAAAGGAATATGGGAATGATTTGTTTTTTCTTGTCATCTTGTCACTTGAAGACTTTCAAAGGCGGTCAAAAATCACTGAGAACTGTACAACAGTTTTATTCAGGTTTCATAATCTCTTCCTTTATTTTCTTTGTCTTTAAGTTCAGACAATGAAACCAGGTGGGCTTCTTAATCACTCATACTTTTCTATCTGTGGCTTGCACAAATCTAACACATTTTGTTGCTGTAAGTGGTGAGTTATCAAATCAAAACTGATATGAATATTCAACCAAACCAAATGCAAACCTTTTTCCATGTTTTCCTATTATCAATCTTGCTGAAAATAAATTGTCATTTGAGGCTGTTATACCAAAATTTTACCTGATGTGCTAGGCTCTATCATATAAGCCAGCTCTTAGGTGTTCAAATGAATATCTGTGATTCACCATTCATATTAATATTCTACCTTAGCATAAAAATATCAGGACACTCACTGTAGGTATGAGAAAATTGTGGCAGAGTTTGTAGGAGGAGGTAATATCTTTTATTATGATACTTTATTAGAGGCACGAAAGATATTCCTGCACACCCTTTCCTCAGAGTACCTGAGAGCGGTCTTTGAGTTAGTGGCACACAGTGCACTTAGGACCATTTTGCTGCCAGCAATATCCGCTGTTTGGAGCCGTGTCTGTATTGGGCCTTGATTTCCAGTAAAGCTTTTGGGCTTTAAGAGTTTAGCCTCTGAAAGGGGAGGGTTTTTGTCCAGCTTGAGCTTTAGGGTAACCTCACTCAGACCTAAACCGACAGCTTGGCTGGAACATAGGTGCTCTGCAAACTTTGCATGTCTTCGTCCTCCCTACTTGAGTGGAGGTCGTAAGGAGGGGAGGGGGCTGGAAGGGGCTGGGCTTGCACAGTGGGGCACAGGTCTGTGAACTGATTCACCACAGTGTATTACGCTCGTAAATCCAAAGATGGGCCTTGCATTTCTGTTCATTCTTTCCTGGTAGCTTAAAAATCTCCAGATGCAGACTTTTTAAATGAAAATGGAGAATCATAGAAATCTCTGGATAGACTGAACTGTCAGCTGAAGCATGTTGGGGGGGGGGGGCTGAGTGCAGAAGCTATGCAGATAACTTCTGAACTTTTTTTCATGTGCTTAGTTTGCAAAATAACTGACTGTTTCACTTCGCTGTTATTAGTCACTGAATTTTCAACTTGTTGCAAGGCTCTTTAGAGATTCTGATTACAGGATAGATGCAGAAGTACTATTTGCATTATAAAAATGATGTTGATTGTGCGAATGTAACTGGATGAGCATCCTGCAGTGTATACATAGAAAGAAATTGGAAGTTTTAAGTGAAAAGAATGAACTCTTCCAGCAAAATATCTCTTCACCCACTTGCAAGAGGTGATCTTAATCCTTCTACCTTGATGCAGGAAGCTTCATTTTATGCTGATACTGTAGCTACTGGAGACTATTTTCCATGAGAGTAAGAATAACAAATCCTGGTCCTAAATGCTGCATAAAGCACTCTCTCTTTTAGTCAATTTTCTAGGGGTATAAAAACATAGGTATGCCCCCAAATGTTGCTAAAGAGGAGAAATTCTAACAAGTCCCTTTGGAAAATGTGTTGGCTTTTTAAAATCGGGTTAGTCATAATGAAGTGAAATCTGAACTTAATGGCTTGGCCTGGAAAATCCCCAACATGGCTCTCTAAAGCCTGAGTCATCAGCCAGACAAGATTTGCTAACAGGTTACTGAAAGACTGTTTGCTATTTTACACCAATCAGTTCAGTCTGAAAATAAACACAGGCCTGATAAATCAGAGCAGTCCCCAACCCTCTGACCTTCTGGTCCAGAGACATTCACTAATAAACTGATGCTAAAAACCCTTTGCTGGCTTTCTTGACATGGAGTTGCCATAGCTGTGTTTGCGGAAAGGGAATGAGACTATTTATCCTCGCACGTGCATGCAGACTTTAGCATCCTGACACTGGTCATCTGCATTGAAACATAGTAAGGGCAGCAGACTCCTCCCTGCATTGCAAGAGGAGTCCTGGCAGCCTAAAGAATTAATGGAGCAAAAAGGAGATAATATGATAGCTGGCAGCATTTAGTCCCACAGTGATATGAAGGGCCAGCTGGAGTTTAAATAAAGGATAAAACACTAAATCTTCAGGGGCTGTTAACTATGTCACTGAGAGACTCTGGTGATAGCTGTATGTGTTGGTTTCTGCTCCTGCATATTTGTTTTTGACGTGATCTCTTGGTTTGTGTAATGTGTGTTACCCAGTGAAGGGGTCATGTGCAAGCCCGAGGTGGCCACTGCTGGTGGGACCACAGCTGGTCTTCCGGGGAGCTATGGGGCTGCCTCCTGTAGAGGTGAGACCTTCAGCACATCCTGAATTTCATCAGTTGTAGAGGGTCAGGATGAGCTGGGGAAGGGATTGCATCTTCCTCCTGGTAACAGCTATGAAAAACTGAATGTGAATTCCTTGGAGGATTGTAATAAAACCATGTGAGTGCTTCCGCTCAGTGTTAAAAGCACTTTGTATTCAGTTTGAATTGGGTCCTAAATAGTTCCTACTCCTGACTTATGCTGTAAAGTGGTTATAGGCTATAGGGAAAACATCCTTCTGCAAATTCCAGGATGTTTCTCTTCTACTTGCTTCGGAAATGTTGCTGTAGATTGTCATCTCTTCCAGTTCAACAACTAATGGGGTTTTTTACTTAAATCTATGTATTTATTTCAAAGCTGTTCTGTATCATATCACTTGTTCAGAATGGTTGAATAGGTGATTTACTTTGGTGCTAGGCCGATATGAATTTTTAAAAGTTGCTATGTTAATATTCAAAGAAATTCTCCTCTTTCTAAGAGTACAGACATAGGTTTCTCTTCCTCATTGTCACAGTGGAGGGCATCATACAAACCACTGCAGCTCTCGAAAGAGAAATAAAATATAAAAGGTAAGATGACTGATGCTGGATGCCTTGCTTTTTTTTTTTTTTTTTTTTTGAGTCTTTCAGGATTTTACTGTTAGCAGTTAAAGCTTCCTAGAGCCATTTGCCTCACAAATTTAGCAACATACTGCACTGGGATGAGTGGCAATGTCTCAATGTAAAGGTGTATTCAGCCTACGAAACATGGAAAAGTCATGTACCTGAAATCACACACAATGTCTGAACAGGCCATTCTGCTGTAAGAAAGATGTAGATTAGTTGCCACTACACCAAAATCGGATCAAACTAACACTTGCAGTAAAACAGGAGAAACAAGTATGTCTCCAGAAATCTCTCTTCTAAAGCTGCCATCATAATATTGAATATGCATTAATTAATAAGCTAGTTACTGATTGGCATTTGTTCTGGGCAGAGTTAAGGCTAAATGTTTTAAATCTATATTCTGATCTCTTAATATATTTTGATTCTTTACAGACTTGCTCGGATTCAGTTTCCTCTCCGTGTAATGTTTTTACCATTACTTTGCTAGTATGGGTTCTCCAGCTTTTCATAACTTTCTGTTGGGAGCCCTGTGGATATGCTCAACTTCCATGACTGCCCATCAGCTCTGACTTTGGCAGCAGTTTTGCCTTCTCGGCACTTCTGCACGCTTGAGTGTCCAGGGACGCCCATGCCCACAGGCACACGTGCACCAGGTGGGAGGTCAGGTAGGATCTGACTTCTGAGGGGCCTGGGTTGGGATTTGCATTTGAGAAACAATTTCTGATGGACTCCACCTCTTCTCCATCCAAACCAGATGAAATATTTATTGGGTAGGAGTGTAAGGACTCAGTGTTTCACATATAAAGGAACAGGGGACTCCTGGTTCTGACCAGAAAATTCTAAGGCTTCTTTGTGGCTACTAAACGTTGGTGGAAAAACCACAAATTACCATTGCAGTGGGGCTGTGCCTTGCGTCCTGGCTCCAGAGCTTCCCCGTTCCCTTCCCCCTCTTGTCCTTTTCAGTGTGCTGCATCTGTGTAAATAAGTGTCGCATGTGTATGGTAAGGTAATATTTAATGTGAATGCACTATGTACAGAATTAGCCACTGACAGGGTGGGGGAGTGAGGGAAGAGTAGAGTTGTAATTACACACAAAATTAAGCCATAACTGTGATTAAGATGTTTCTTTAACACATATCTGAGGAACCTCCTTTCCCCTTAAACTAGTCACAATTCCTTGCCTGTGTGCCTTGACTTTATTATTTATTTATTTATTTATTTATTGCTTGCCACATCTAATTCCCCCTATTACTTGAGGTTGTGTCACCTTGCTCTGCCCATGGGCGAGGTGCTCCTGCCCTAGAGTGGCCCCAGCTGGAGAGTCACATCCCTGTGAGGACCCTGGCTCCATTCTCTGCTTTGACTGGGGTTCTGGCTGAGCTCTTCCTAATTTATCCATCTCTGTATGTCTCAGTGTCAGGAAGTCTCACGTTATCTTCATGACCATCCCATGATGGGAGCAGGATTAACCGTGAATGGAGTTGAGAGTCCATAAGATAGGAGTGCGGACAGAGGGATGAAAAGCCAGTGAAGCCTTGGCACATTCAGTGCTTGTCCATATTGGAAATGGGAAAGAGGAAAATAGGTGAGCTTCCATATTTTTATGGTCCACAGAATAGGAAAGAAGGGCACATCCAGCCAGTGTTTCCAGGAAGTGTTCGAAGATGCTGTTCTAAGCAAGACTCTGTCAACAGCTTTCACTTCATCAGCACATACTTGATTCAAAATGCAGTAAATTCCAAAGTGAATTTTTGAGATGATTAGAACTGCTCTAGATTTTAAACATGAACTCTTGTGTCCCTGTGACCAACACTGCTTTCATTGCATGGAATTACAGATGGGCCCCGTTTTGCATTTCTTTCCAACATTTTTTATAAGTTAAACTGTCAAAGGAGGTGGAAATGCTATATACATGATTAATTGACAAAGATTTGGTAGTATTTCCAGTAAAAATTTTCAACAAACATTGCTTAAAAAAGGTGAATTGTTTATATATATAAAAATATTTCAACAATTTACCATCACATTCAGGAAAATTTTCAGGAAAATATTTTTTTAATGCAAATATTTTTCTTAGAAATAGCATTGGTCAGCTCTATTAATGATATTGGGGTGGGTTTTAAGTGACAATGAGCAAATCGTGAAAAATAGACAGAAAACAAACACAGAATCACTACAGTCCTGGATTGCTTTTTAGTTATATTGGAGACTTTCCAGAGCTTCCATTTTTCCACCAGTTTTTAATGGGCTCTCTGTTTGCATTTGTTTTCCTGATCTTTCAGTCTGCAGAAATGGCTGTTTCTGGCAAGACTGTTAGCATCACTTTAGTGGTTGCGAAGTCATTTTTGAAAGAAGGAAACTTTAATTCCCCCTTATTCTCTATTCTATGTGTATGTGCTTGTGTATCTGTCTTGAACTGGTAGGAAGGAAACACTCTATGAATGTATAAGGGGTAAATATGAAAAGTTTGGAAATTGGGGTTTTCAGAGACTGTATGAGACTCCATCACTGGATTTAGCTTGTACACGCACTCTGGAAAAAGTCCCTGCCTCAGAGTTGATGTCAATTAAAATTAAAAAAAAATGACATCAGTGAAATTAACCTAAATTTTGTTTGACCTGGAATTTAGGTCAGTTTAGATCATCGTCTTACCAGGGCTTTCTAAGATTCAAAACCACATGAAAAGCTATAGAAACAGCAATGGACTTCAGAGCTGGAGGTGGTTCCTGCGAAGTTGGTGCAGAGGCAGCTGCAGGGTGTTTCATGACCACCAGTACTCCTGCTGCTCCCCATGCACATGCTGATGCCAACACGTGCTCTCGGTACTTGTGAGCAACTGTCCAAACTCTGACTAAAGCCTGCACAATCTGCGCCTTGAGGTACAGATAGCTCAGCAGTGGCTCTGCAAATCGATCTTGTGCACGGGGTGGTTTTGTCTTGTTCTGGGGTGGCTGGCTTGCAAACTGCGAATGCTGGTTTGAGCATGGCTGAGGCAAAAGAATCGGTATCAGGTCTCCTAGGTCAGCACAATGCAAACATTAATTGGCAAGATACCCAAATGCTTGGCCTGGACTTTAGGTGGCTCCCAAACCTGCTGACATTCACAATCTTTGACCTATAACTATCTTTGCTGTCTTTGACTTATCTTTGACCACAATATTTGAAGCGGAAGAGGCAGAGTACTGTATATTTACTGAGTAACATTCTGATTTGACTTCAGTGAAAAAAACCATCCAGGGGCCTCTCGCTCTTTATAAGAAGGTGCTCCATTATTCTGGAGGAAAAGCGCAACACTGTGTGCCACAATCTACCTAGGAAACAACTATTGATAAGCCTCACTTCTGGCAAAATTAAATGATGGCAGCTTTAGTATTTTTCTTTTAACTGACCACATGTGCAAATTTGAATGGAACTAGAACTCTCTGTACTGGCTCTCAGGACCAACAGACTGCCTGAGCTCCTAGGTGTCCCAAGGTGACTGAGCGCACATGTTGTGCCTAGTTCTAAGCATCCGTTACTGGAAGTGTGATCTGCCCTTGCTCGGTTCCGCACTCGTACTTCCTGAGATGATGTGTCCATAACTTGCTCACTGGATCGTTCAGCATCAAGAAGTTTAAAAAGGGAAAAGAAGCTGCCAGGTTCCCACTCACTTTAATGCTGTTCACTGTACGGTCCAGCCTCTAGGGTATTCTGTTTGCAATTTTTGTTGTAGTGATTTGTGCTGTATTTATTCTTCTGTGTGATTCTTAGCAGTCATCAGGACAGGAGGAAAAGCACATTAAAATAACGGAAACAACTGAGCAATGAGCATCATGTGCACATTAGGTGTCATATGTGGGGTATTTCAGGGGCTGTATTTAGTTTGGCAATGTTTGCTCATTCTTCCTTCCTTTAAACCCTGGGATGGATACATGGTATAATGTTATATTCATAATGCATTTAATCAGTGGCATAATGCTTGCTTCTTTGTAGATTACTGCAGACTTGTCTGCATACAATTCAGTGTTTTCTACCTCTCTGATCAAGATAAATGGCCCTTAAAAAGCAAGCTCAGTACTTTGTCCTGCAAAGCTTATTCTGATCAAATGGTGGCAGTAGGTTGCTTTGTTAGAATAATTCCTCCACAGATTTACATGCCCCACCCTCATGTAAATAGAGTTGGGATTTAGAAGGTGTGAGCTGGCATGGCTATGAAGTCTGCAAAATGTAAGCTGCAGTAGCCCTTTTTCCAAAGTCTTGACAGTAAGCAGAGTTAAATAAGAGACTGGGATCTCATTCAGTGTCTGTGAGTGGGAGAAGTGTTGGGGAAAATAGTCATGCATTACTCTAATTCATTCCTCCCTGGAAGCTCCTTGTGGTTTTAGTTGTTTGTGTTTGTTTGTTTTTAATGTGAGGGACTTCTTGTTCTACTGGATGTGTTTCACAGCAATAACTGTGGATTATCACGGCGTCATTGTAGTGTTGTGGGTGACAAAGATTGAAAGCTGTCTCAGCATGTGTTTCCTGAAGGTCTGAGTGATGTGAGGCAATATGTTCAGAGTATCTCTGTGCTGTCCAGAGAGATCAGAGCTTCCAAGGACTTAAGTCACTAATGGCCCAGAATATCCAGCAACACACTTGGAAATGTGACAGTCAGTTAGCTATACATTCTCATTCTTCGGGACTCAGCCCAAACTCTGACTCTCAGGGTTTAGAAAGAAATCTTAGTGTCAGGTTAGCATGTATCTGCCTGCTGGAAGCTTTCTGCAGCTCCCCTGAAGCAGCTGGTACTGGTCATTGCTGAAGTACCTGGAGCTCTGCAGGCGGTTTCGTAGTTCCTGCTGTGTGCTGAAAACATTCAGTCTGCAACCTTCCCAGTAAACTCTACTAGCATGTAAACTTGGCAGACAAGCAGGGAGAGGGTGTCTGATTGCCTATGTATATAATAGGCTGAATGATGGAGTTTTCAGTCTGTCAACCTCTTTCCTTCCTGAAGCAGAAATCTTGGTTGCTCCTTTCCCTCAGGAAATGCCTGGCACACCACCCCTGCCATTGTAATGCTGCGGACGGCTCTAAAGCTGTAAATAGTGCAAATTAAATTGTAGAGTAACTTTAGTCATAAGGAAACTGTTCCTCCCTTCTCTTGCTAGGAGGTCAGGCCCAGACTATGCCACTCCTTGGCAGGCACAGGAGATCCATATGTGCAGCTGCCTGGCATTAAAAGGTTATTTCTGCGGGTGCTCAGATCAGATGGGTGGTTCTTACTGTTTGACAGATAACCCCACCAAATTCTCTTTCCAAAGTGGCTTTTTTTTTTGTGCTACTATAGAGTGATGTGCTGACATCATTCTGAAAAAATAAAAGCTTGTGTGAATTGTTCTCAGACTTTGGGAAGTTCCTGAGCTTCGTTCAAAGCATTGACTGCTCTGGAGCAAAGAGGATGAGGAGCTCTAGCGTTGCCAAACTGGCACTGCATTCAGACGAGGACTTCTCCACATCCAAATGGGGTTTGGATCAGACTTGAGAAGAAAAATTAAAGCACCAGAAACTTTGAATCTTGGGTAACATGCTACCTGCACTGCATGATGTTACAAAACACTGGGCAATTAGCTTAGGATGGGATTCATCTAACCTAACTACAGTCATCCAAGCTATGTAGACTCCCTTGACAATCAACTGGGGAGATGAATCATCCTGCTCTTAAATAGCTGTCCAAGATGAGTGGGCTGAATTGTTCTCTTGATATGTCTGTCTCCTCTGTCAACTACAGGGAGCTTAGGTAACCAGCTTGGACTAGATGCCTAATTTTTACATGGCCAGAGTAAAGGAAAACAAATCCACCCTAAATCTTCATCTGTCTCAGCTGTCCACCCATAAAATGCAGACAAAATTTCCTTTGAGTATTTGGGAGTTTGATGGTAATCTCTTCATGGTATGGCTTGTTTGGAGCTACCATGCAGCTACTATACTTCATACACTGTTCTCTACTAACATGGATTTGCATTGAGTCCTCTACCATGTTAATGAAGAGAATAAGCTTGAGAGTTGCAGGTAATAGCTCCAGTTATAACATCTCATTGAATCTGTTGAACTTCAAGTTGTGCATGTATAGTGGTGTATTGTTTTCATGAGGGGCAAGAGGGAAGCAGCCTCTTGTGAGGAAATAATATTACAGCTAAGATCCTCCTATTTTCCATTATGCATCCTTGGCAACTTGCTCATCAATCTATGATTGGCAGAAATTACCTAAAATGAAAGTTCTAGTTTAAAAATGCTGATTAAAATCATAATTTCAGAAGCAGATTTCCAAATTTATAATTTAGTTCAAAACCTTGTTTTCAAGTACTAGGGTAATGTGGAAACCCATGTTTGTTTGAGACTTTGCCCATTTTTTTTCTTTCAAATGTCAGTAATTATTGTTAATAGTTAGAAGGAAAGGCCTTATTTACTTGCTTTGGCTTCCATGTGCAGTCTCCCTAGGTTTGTTACACAAACTAGTAGTTTGTTTTTATTTTGAGTAATCTCTCCAGAAACTTACAAGTATGTGCGATGTTACTCAGACATCATTAAAGACATGGGGAAGTTGCCAGGGAAGCTTGGCTCCCAAATGCCAAAAAGGCTGACATGGAATCCCTCTTGCTACATAGCTGCTTAGCAGGAAGAACAAGGCTTCAGTTCTTAAGGACAACCAATGTCTTCCCTTGGAAATGCTGTCTAGGCATTATCACATGGATCTGAACCCTGGGCCTTCCATGCTAACAGAACTGATAATTTCTGTTTCTTTTCCTATGGATACTCATGGGATTCCTGATAATCTCCACAATTGATTCAGAAGAAGCAAATACTGTTGCTGGTAGTTTGAGCTGCCATGATGTTCTGGTCCTCAAAAAAACCCTAGCAATGACCTCGTGCTCAGTTTTAACCTCCCTTCTGTTCAGTGGGCTGAGGTTCCCCCTTCCATTGAATATACAGAACTTGATGGTATCTTGCACAGAGCCAGGTTCTTGCTGCTTTGAAGACATTACTGCGTTAGGCCACGCTGGGTATAGTGCTGCACCTCCCAGCTTGGGTGACTGCCTGGGCTCTGGAGGTTGATTAGAGCTTTGATCAGGAGTTGAGACAAGATTGCAAAGAGTGACTGTGCTCCCTCCACATGGAGCCCGACTAATTCATCTGAGTGTATGTTGCCCTGTACTCCTAAAGTACTGTGGTGCACTTCCTGCTGAATCCTAAGACTTGCCAGTATTTTTACATAGTTGCGTATCGCATTTAATGAGAAAGATGAAAATAGATGGTTAAACAAATACCTTGAGAGATGGATAGAAGGAAGGCTCTCTTAGGTTTCTTTCTTAACTCTGAAGATAAAATGGACAACTGTCCATAAGTCAGCTTGGCAGCTCGCAGGAGCTGATTGTTTTCAAGTTTGAAGGAAGGCAACCTTTCTTTTTTTCTTTTTTTTTTTTTTTTAGTATTTCTGCTTTTTTTTTTGCCCAGAACAAAAGTATAAAAGACAAGAAATCATTAGAGACACAAGAATATGCTTGCTTTATTGTTTTGTGCATGTCATTTGTTTCTAAAAATATCAGCCCAGCTGCTTTTGAAATAATATTCAGGTTTAGTCTATTCTGTTCTACTCATGTGTCCACATTAAGTTGTTTTCATAAAGTCAAAATGCTTCTTTCCAATGAACTGAATTTACCGTTCAGCAAATGCTGTTCAACCATCCCTCAGACCATTACGTTTGTAAGTTATTTTGGGGGTTTGGCAAAGACATTAGCATCAGCCTCAGAGCAGCCCTTCAAAATGTGTGCTCAGCTAAATTCACATAATATAAAAAAATATTTTAAAGTCCAACCAAGTCGCCCACCTTCCTTCTTGCTTCCCATTCTATGGGATTGTTTTCAACTAAAATACCATGTGGGCGTATATATTCTACTGCCTTGTCCAAATGGATGTGGATATGGATTATTATTAACTTGTATGCATCTGCATTCTTCTGAAGAACACTTTGGGAAGGAAAGTGCACCTTACGCTTCACATAGAAGCTTTTGTAGGTTTAAAAAATTATCGTCTGATTTTTTTTTTTTTTTTTTTTAGGAATTTAAGGGCATCAGATTGGAAGAGATCAGCTGAGTCAGCAAATCTGATCCCCTGCAGTCTGAAACAGCCTGCAGTAATCCACAGCTAGTCTAGTGAGATCCAGGGAAACATCCAGTCCAGAAACACCCACATACCACAAGGTTTAAATACATTTAATAGGTTTAAAGCACCTATTAAAAAAGCATCAGTAACCACTTACTGTCCTCCGAAGTCAAAAGGCAGACAATCAGCAGAAATCTGATGTGGCTGTGCTTCCGGGAGCATTGCTTGCCTGTCCTTAGAAACAGCAGACAGTTGCCCAAAATGCCCCAAGATGTGGCATTTTAAAAATTACATGTCATTTGGCACTAACACAGTTAATTTTTCAGCTATGTGGACTTGCAGTAGGAGATAAGATGCTTCTACAACTCAGTACTATAATTTTATTGTAGTTTTTAATGCTTTGTCATGATTTGTAGTCAGAACTGTCTGATTGATAAGGTTCAGGTTTTAGGGCTCACTTTGGTTTGAATTTCCCTGTCTCCTGTTTGCAATTCAAGAAAGGATACAAAATATCCTTATTACATCATGATAGCAGGAAAAATCTCAATTAGTGATGGAAAAAGTATTTGATCATGAATGACTTGAATTTGAGCATAAGATTTGAATCAAACTCAAGGGGCCACTTCTGGAAATTAAAACAAAGTTCTGAGAGCTTTATTTTCCTTACGATTCACTTCCAACTATTCCCTTCTTCCCTTTTGTCCTTTTAATCTCATTATTGTATTTCTCTCACTCTTTTCCTGGTATTTCCTCAAACAAAACATTTTCCCAGCCTTCTTAATGTTGCTAGTCTGTTTATAGTTCTAAAAAATAGTTCAGAGAATTTTCTTATCTGCAAAATCTTTCCCCATAGGGGACTGGAGATGCGATTGCAGGAGCTGTGCTGGGGTTGGTGCTGGAAGTCTCGGCTCAGGTCGGCTGAGCTCCTGGTGGACTGCGTGCATACCTCGCAACGGTTCTCACTCTGCAGTAGACGTTGCCTCCAGTTTTAGAGCCTAGAGGACTGGGATGCAAAGCTCAGATAGCGAACAGGCTCCAAGGATTGTCTTCATTTCATAAACTGAGTTTCTTGCTGTTTGTGTTGGAATTAATGTTTAACTCTGCATTCCTCTCTTGGAGATGATGCTGGTATTGCTCCTACCAGATGCTGCTGGTTGGTTCATGTTTGCTGTCAGTTCCTCTGTCAGATGTCTAATGCTAATCAAGTGACAGCTAAATGTTGCTGTTAGGTCAGAGTTGTTGACACCTGCCAGCAACAGCAAAATCAGATTTTCAAATTTGTTTGAACTCTCTGTGCAAGACTGACACTACTTCAGCTGATGCTCTCTTTGCAGTCTCCATGTGTGCCCTAGGTACCTATGGTAGAGGCCTAGGATTTAAGCCATAAAATCCAAGGGTTATTATCTTATTCTACAGAGACTGGCTTCTTTGTCACCGCTGTTTCTGGCCAGGAGAGCCGTATGCTGAAACTGCCCTCATGATACCTGAATAGTGAATAAACAAACTTATTCTCACTACTAGGATTGTTCTCCAGGTTTTCTAAACAAGAGCTGCCCACCAAATATCATGAGCTCTTGATGGATGAATGAGCACTGTCTAACCAAAAGTACAGAAAGAGGGTTTTGCGAGAATTTTTTTTTTCAGTTAGATTAAAAAGAATAAATTAAACTTTGTGGTCCAGTGTAAGCAGCTCTGTGACATTTGTTGCTCTGGGATTTATACATTAGAAAAATCAGTTTCCAACATTTCTTAAAGATTTGCAAGCAAACATTGCTGCACACAATGGAGGAGGATTCCTGGGCTTTCTCCTTTCCATCATCCACGGTGTGCAGATTCAGCCAAACTAGAGAGCAATCTACCTTGTTAACTTAAAATGAAGCAGGGGCTTGCTTAAGCAAGGACAGAGTTTGTGTTTAAAACCAGTATTATATTTTCACCTAACATGATCTGAGAGGTTTATTTGATGCAAGCACTTCTGGCAGTTTCCTCTTGTATCAATGTTTGCTTCTTAGCTGGGTAATGTACAAGGAAATCCAGCTACCAGATTTGGCTGATGGTTTAAGTCTTCCCCAGACATCTGGCAGATGCAGTGCTGGGTCAAATGTTTTTAAAGAGACTTTTCAAGCAGATACGATCTGAACCGCAAGGTTCAGATCATCAGACCAACTTTGGGGGCGTTTAAGATCTGTGGTTTTGGTTTGGACCCATCTTATTTTTTAATGTCATGGTTGACAAGTCCTCCTTGTTCCAACATGCAGATTGGCTATGAAAAAAAATAAACAGTGGAAAACTTTTCTTATGGAGAAAACTTTAAACCACTCATGTTCTGTCTGAGATTTTTCAGTGGGGTTAGAACTTTCTGAATAGCCCTATGGAAGACCCCCAAAATACTTTGACTCTGGACAATTATCTCAGATTTTCACAGGGGATTCACTGCTAGAGTAAGTAGGTGTGATTCTCCTGACTGTGACAGTTGTCTCGAAGGAAAGACTGCAAAATTATTAGTTCTACTTTCAGCAAGCCATTTTTCTCAAACTGTCCAGAGCAATCTGTTCTGCGTGTAGCTGGCAGAAACAGAAGTGTAATCCCATCACTCATTACCTTTATTCTTTTCCTTTCCTGCTTTTAGCTTATTACATTTGCTTGTTGTGAACTTTTTCTTTTGGATCCTAAGTGCATGAAGACAAGTAATGTGTCATCTGTCTCTTCCAACATTTGCATTATATGCTCTTTTCTCCTTGATGTGTGGGTGGAAGAACAAGCTGAAGTTTTTTCATGGATAATTTCTACACCAATGAGCAAACACTTATGTATAATAATGAATAATGACTGAGATGTTTGCAAGCCCTGGAAACACTAAATATGTCAATATAATCAATATAAGATTAATATAACGCAAGTGTGGTACAAAAAGTAAGACTTAAAGTACCTTTTTACCTTAAAACAGATATGAACATTTATATTAATATTTCATCAGCAATGTTGCCCCAATAGAGGTCTTTAGATACCTCTCACTTAATTTCAGGGCATCTAGGCTTTCTTTTCAGTTGCTATAGAAAGCTGGGCACCTTCAGATGGCAATTTACTCCATTTATCTTACACACTGGATGGGATGACTTATTTTTTTGAGTATCATCTTTCTCCATTGGTCTCCATCTGGGTATTAGTATTATCTTTGATCAAAAACTTAAATCTTTCACAAAGTTTGATAAAATAAATCTGTATCTACTACTAAGAAATAGCAAGTAGGATTCTCCTGTTTTGTCCTGCTTTTAATTTTATAGCTTATAACTCTGTTCTGTATCTAGCAAGACAAATTCATCACTTCTCTTTGATAGTTATTTTTTTAATCCCTCACTCCCTTCCTTCTGATCCTTGCTTTCCTAAAGCTAAAATCCCCATCTGGATCCAGCACCTTTATCAGTCCTGATGAAGGTAGTGTTCTTTAAAAGAATGTTTGGCAGATAAATTAACATGAATCCCACAGTGATGGGCAAAAATAAGCACAATTGAAATCTATGCCTATTTTACATGACTATTAGAAACTGTATGGGCAGGCTACTAAATGCTCCATAAGGTATTCAGGTAGTTTTGTGACAGTAGAAATAAAGAACTTTAAAATCTCTGACTACTTGATGCCAGAGCAGAAAAATGGCAAGGCAATAGATATAAATTGCATTTTGTTTATTTAACAAATAAGCCTGCATCAACAACATAGGAAAGACATCCAGCATCACTTCTACCATTGATATGCAGTCCAAAGAAAGCAAATAACTAGCAACAAAAATCTCAGAGGGAGCCTTCCTAGGGCATTCAGAAGTCCTTATGGAAGAAGAAAAATGGTCCATGATCCATCATTCATAAGTTCACTGATCATATCAAGTTGTTTATAAGCCTCCTTGGTTTCATGTGGTGCCAGACAAGGATGTAAACACTGACTGGTGCCTGCAAGGAACATCATGACCCTAATTGTGTTGTGCTGTACTCCAGAATACATGGGAATGAGAAGAATTTTTATTTTGGGAATAAATAACAGTTTAGACATCTTAAACTGCAGTTTTGATGCAATATGGGAAAGGCATACTATCTAGGCTGTACTGATTTTTGCTAATTGCTTCTGCAAGTCTGTAGTTGACTAAAACTGTCACTAACAAAAAAAGATGTTTAGAAATAGGCCTGCAGTTTCCAAGGGCTTCAAGTTCCTGGGAGTGCTTCCCTAGGTGAAGGAAAGCTGCTGTCTTAAAGGCAGGAAAACACAGCCAGCAGTCAGCAAGCTTTTTGCAGTAAAATCTACTGATGCCCTCATACCATGCACAAAGTGCAAAAAAGTACCTTGAAATAGGGTTAAAGGAATAAGTATATGATACCTTTAACTGTTTCTCCCAGTAACAGTATTTAAGCATCAGGGATTAATGAAGGTATTAACCTTACCAAAGTTTTCTTAAATACTGAATTTAAAACGGACAATTTTGCACATTTCAGAATCACTTAATAGCTATATGTCCAGCACTGTGTAAGACCATAGTGTCTGAAAAGCTTTCCCCAGGCAGAAACAGAACATGTATAGCCACTGAGCAGAATACAGCAGTCACTTCAAGGTTTTTTCATCCCCCACCCCCGAGCCCAAGCAACACTAATGTTTTTTTTTATATGTGCTTTAATCTCAACCTCAGTTTTGGCAATATTTGGTCTTATCTTAAAGAACTCCAAAGCAGGGTCAAAAAGTAAAACTTTCCCTCCAGAAGGCAATTATCAATCACTTTGTTAACAACCTTGATCAGAAAATACTCTTTGGACAAGTTCAGACTAGAAATGGCAAGAAAACCTGCTTTTTCAGACAGCACTGTGTTGTGGGTTAGCCCCCACCTTCTCCCCTTCCCTAAACTGCAGCTGATAGGGAATAAACGTAGCTTACTGGTGCTTAGCTGCTGTGTGATCTCATCAGGCAGGGGCAGAACATCACCCACAGCACAGTCCCTCAAGGTAACATCTTGGCCTTATTAAAGCCAGTGGTTCTCTTACCATTGGCTATAACAGGACCAAATTGTAGCTTTTAGGGTCTGAAGACACAATTCAAATATTCTTTATTTATGATGTTTTCTGGAAGTATATTCAGACCAAGTAGCAGGAAGGGAGGCAAGCTATTTGAACTGAAGGACAATTTTGGAACAAGAGCTACTGTGTGTAAATTGACCACAAATGTATTTAGGCTGGAAATTAAAATGAGGATTCTAACTATCAAAACAAAGTAGTTTGGGAAGAACATGCGGGCATGAGCAGTGGGGGTGAGATCTGCCTATTTTTAAAAGAATTTTATGGAGTGGATTGCGTTTAAGGTAACTTGTCATTGACTGTGATAGCTTCGTGATGAGGAGGTAGTATTAAAGTTGCAATATCCGTTCATACCCATTGCAAGTTTCTGCAATATCACACAGATATTAGCATATGCATGCAAATCAGCCTTTAGTTTGTGTAACTGTACTCTAATGTCTTACAGTAGGCAGTATAGTGGCAATGCAAGATACAGAAATAACTAGCAAAGAAGACATCAAATGTATGCGTGTACTTTTAAAAGATATTCATATGGAGCTATCCTATTTCAGATGAAAAATGAGCGTATTTGTGTGGTGCATAACTTGGGAGTTCTCACGCGATGCAGTTTCCCTCTTTCTAATCCATTCTTCTCTGCAAAGCAAATTACCAGGCTACGCTGACTGTAACAGAAGGCTGTGTGAAAGGGCATGCTATGTGTATTCCTATTACTAAATCCTGTTCAAAAAGCTGATCTAAAATTCATTGGGCTTAATATACTTCACCAGTAATAAGCTTAGTTCTTGAAACAGACTGTCAACTGCATTTTGGAAGTGCAATCTCAGTGTCAGGCATTGTTGGTTCACTTTTCATGATACCTCCTTAGAAGCAAATTTACCAAATGCCTGCAGAGAAATTCTTTAATTTCCTTACAAAGCAATGAGGAGCAGGCTTGGATTAAGGATTTTCTCCCCCCTGGCTGTGCTACCTGCCAGAGGGCAAACACCCTGGCACCACCTGGGCTTGGAAACCCACTAGTGCTGGAGGTGAATTGGGACATTGCTCTAGTCAGGTTCAGTCCAAGGACTTCCAAAATAGGAGCAACCGGAATGGGAACATAAACTAAATGATATCAAAAACATGCCTCAGCCCCTCCTTTTGAGGTATGCTCTCAAGGCTGTGATCTGCTTCTGCTAAAACCTATGCAGGCTTGAGCCCTGAACTTCAATCATGCTGATAAAAATGAACCTAGTGGAAACTCATGGTGAATTCACACATACAAATACTGTTATAAATTTGATAATATGTCCCTGAAGTAGAAGGCTAACAGATTTATAAACTACTTGGTGTATTTATAGCACTAGAAAATCAGATTGGATTAAAGGAGATTGTGTTAATACCTCACACTTTTCATAATCCCTTTTCCTACTTTTTATGTCAATAGTAGACAAAATGTTCATTTTATGGAATATTCCATATCTGAGCTTTGTTTCTGTGCTGTACTGATTAATGACATGTTACTCTGCTCTTCTGAGTAGACACATTTAACTTCCCAGTAAGGGTCTGGAAATTAGGATGCTACAAAATTACTCTAAGATTATAAGACTTGAGACAACAGATCAGTTGATGCACCTTCTCAGCAATGCTGTGCCACAGAAAGTTTTTTGGGGGGTGGTTTAAATATTGGAAAAATCTCTTACGTAAATCTTACTTTTTGGAAGATTCTGAAGTACTTGAAAGTTTCTATAGAGCCCTGTTGGATTCATTAGTATTAAACCATGCAGTGCTCAGCTCCTGTTGGCTGTCATGGAAGCACTGTGTTGCAGTGTTTCTGTATTACAGAACTTTAGGACACTGATTTTTTCACTGGCATCTAAGGGACAATACTCTACAATATGCTTACTAGTTTGATGCCTCTTTCTGGAAAAGTCTGAGGAGAGTCAAGAAGATGAAGACAGAGGGGATGAGCCAGGAAACGTTTGTTTTACAGTAGTCCCTACAGAATGGGAATTTTGGAGGAATCTTTCCTAAAAATAATATTGATTGTAATTTATTACAAGGGAAATGAAATTATTAAATGCAGTGTTTAGCTGCAGAGATGTGCCTGGAAAAAGGTGTGTGTGGGGGGGGGAAGTGCAAGCTCACATAGAAGTGTGTCAAAAAGTAAGGAGTGAATCACTGGAAACAGCAACTCTGTCAGAATTAGGAAATTAAGTTCATTAAAGGTGTGGTAACTTCATTTTCTATGCAAGCATGTAATGATGAGGGTTGGGCTGAAAAAAGTGTTCAGGCATCCAATTTAATATGAACCCACCCAAACTTGGCAAGGTGGAGCATCTCCAACTCAACCCAGCCTCCTGGCTCCTGTTTACATTACATTTGGTCTAAATAGTCCAAATTAACCTTGGACTGTGTGGCCTCCTTGTCCCCTTCATCAGTGTCATGCCATCTCAATGGTACAAAAGCCAATGGGCTCTGGGGGCTAGTGGTGCTACAGTGAGTTTTCATGTAGAACTCCCCTGAATATCCCCTACTGAAGGAGCATAAAAGACATAAAACCGAGAAAACCCACCTGTTGACTTCATATTGTCCCTCTTTACAATTCAATTAGTCCAGTTGTTTCAAATCATTCTCATTACCTCCCCTTTCTTAAAAAGCTTAAACTAAAATTAAACAAATTGTTTCTCAGGAAAATCCTGAGATTTCACTACTACTGAGGCTTAGGGTCATGTGAATTGCCTAGCTCAAATCAACATCTGGGGTTAACTTTATCAATGCCTGTGAAAATGCTCTGGATCATAGCTATATAACTGAGAATCCTGTCCATGTTATTTAATTCTATATGTAGTGTTATTACTACAGCCAAAATTTCTGGTGGCCTATTAGCCTTACAGAAAACTGCAAAGTTTTCCTGTTTTGGCAAATAGCAGGTCTCAAACTAAAATTGTCCTTGAAATAATCTATTTCAAATTTAAGTTGGCTATAAGTCTCAACTATGACCCAGTGAGAGATTTCTGAGCTACTGAGATGCCACCAAAGGCTTCTGTCACCCATATACAGGGTTCCCTCATTCCATTGCCACTCTACCTTACTTCTTGAATTTTAGAGCAAGACTTTTAGAAAACACCTCCTGAAGTGGACAGTTATTTCATATCAAGTGTAGCAGAGTCACTTTGGTCTCAACAAAGATCAATTAATTTATCTTAGTTGATCTTAATTTATTTTAACAGCAGTCTTATGGCTTAAATGGGGCTATAGTGATCCACGTTGATGACAATGGTGGATATGGACTAAGGTTTCGTATTTCATTCCAACTGATTGGGTATCTTCTTTCAGATTCATAATATGTTATTAATGCTGGCGTTATGGCTTGTGCCTGAAGATAGGGTTTGATCTGGTTTGCATTAACGTTCACTTCTACGCAGTCTAAATCAAAGCCTGTGCTCCAGCATCGCAGGTAGGAGACGAGCCCCATACCACAACTCCTGCCCCATCCGCAGCAGCTGACGGGGGCTGTCAGCGGAGGCAGGAGAGGAGCTCCCTGCTCCGCAGCAAACAGCTAGGCAGGTGACTCGTTACAGCACGGATTTTCGGCAGCATGCATTTCACTGCGGATTTGCTGTGTTTTTATTCTGCCTTCTGAAAGCTGTAAAAGTGAACGTTATTTTTTTTAAAAAAAAAAAAAGCAAAAAGAAAACAGTGAAAAGCAACACGAAGGTTTCTGTCCAAAAAAAAGGCTGAAAATGTCTCCAATTGGACCTCAGTACGGAAATGCTGGAACTTGTACCCTCCAGTGGCAAAATAAAACAGGCTACCATTATTAGAAATTTTCTACAGCTAAAGATGTAACATCATAGCTAAATTCAGTCAGAGACAGGTCGAGCAACAAAAACCAGGAGCCAAGGCAGTCTAGTCTGGTCTGAAACTTGATTCAGGCACCAGATTATGAATAGATTTAACTAGTTTGCCAAATGAAAATGTAGATTTTGGCAGAGTTCGGCTTTTTTTTTTTATTTTTCTGGTGTGCTATATGTGGAGTCCTATTGCACACTGTGGGGATGTGAGAAAAGAGTCTTTTTATATAACTACTTGATGCGAGTACGTGTATGTATAATATAGAAAACGATTAACACCATGGATGCTAAAAATGAAGTATCACTACCTGATGTCCCTTGGGAAGGGACAGAAGACAGGCTCGGGCTATGCTTTTGCCTCGTACTCCTTCATCGAGGGCTGGTCTAGCTGCCGTGTTTTGAGTGGGGCAGGGCTACGGCACGCGGCCGCGATCGCGGGGCGGAGAGGGAAGGGGTTGATCTGTGACCGCCTGCGGGGATCTCGGGCTGCCTCTCCGCTTCGAGGGAGCATGGCTACGCGCCTGTTAACGCAACTAACTGTGATCCCGACAGCCCTGTTCTTGCTGTAGCATCACCACTGTCGTTTCAAGAAAAAATGAAAGGGGAAAAAAATATGCAGGAAAGAAGCCCTTAGTCACACATGACCCACAGTACTTTTGCTATGAGTTCCCCAAAGAGACTATATCTTATTTGCTCCACTTTTCAGGCTGAATTATGGAAAGGAGGAGAAATTATTTGGGTGTTTCAGAGCAGCCATATGTTTGTCTGTCCCTTTGCGCGTTAGGAGAGGAGTCCTGCTGAGAAGCAGGGAGAAAGTTCTGTCAAAGCCTTCTCCTTCCTTGACTCATCTTTGGTGAGGGGCCAAATAAATACCATCAGGGGTAGGCAGCCTCCAGGCAGAACGAGGACTGAAATTACCCAGTTTACTCCTAACAAGCCACCAAGCGGCTTTCTAAATTTCACGAGGCCTGTCCTTAGATGCACGGAGGAGTTCCTTGAGCTGCAAGGAAGCCAAACTGGCTGAGGCCTGAAGTGGTCCATCTACTCTCTGTAGGGCACCAAGGCATGACTGAGGCTCCTTCTGCGAGAATCCTTGGTCACTTAAACTTGATTGATTATGGTGAAGAAAGTCTGTCTACTTATTTTTCCACTTTTTCAGTCTTAACTACCAAAGAGATGCATGTTGCTGTGTCTCCTAGGAATAAAGGGACCTTTCAAATTGTTTTAGAAGCTAAAATCTAAAGGTTTTTTTTCAAAACCAAGACTGAGTTTTTCATGGCGGTCATCATTACAAAGCAGCTGGAAATGGTCCCAGAAACCTTGAGAAAGAAAATATTTTCTATTATTAAAGTTAAATGAAGCAGATTTTCAGGACAGCCTGTGAAGCACCATATGACAGCAAAGTGCCAGTCACAGGAAAAAGAGCTGATGACTGTCTAGATAAAGCAAACTGGGGTGGTAGAGTATAGAAAGCCATCAAATCTAAGTGAAAAGCTAAGATGATATGATTTCCTGGCCAGGCCAAGCAAACTTAATTTACCAGAAAACTGAACTGCCAAGTACCTCACAAAAATCAGATCCATCACCTATTTATCCCTGCTGGAAACCACCATGGTCACTTAAACTGAACTGAAAATACTAGGAATAACAAAGACCTCCTTTGCAGGTTATCAAAGATTAAGTTTTATCATTTAAAAAAAATCCAGGAGAAGGTGATATTTAACATGAGCTCGCTTTGCTAGTTTTTCATCTAAAATATGTGTAAAATGTGATTAAATGCAGTGTAAGACTGTATCTAGTCATCAGTGTGCCTAGAAGCCCTATGCAGTGTCATCTAAAATAGGGTGGGTGAAAGATGGGTGGGTGTTTCAAAGCAAAAAAAGTTAAAAATACCCATAATGCTGTAGACCACATGTACAGCAAGAAAAACAAACATGAGATCTCTGGAGGTATATTTTGATGACAGATGCCAGTTCTCTGTGGTCAGATTTCGCTCTGATTCCGTTCAGGTATGTGATCTAGGAAGTAGTAAAAAAGGTAGAAGTTTAAAAAAGAAAATACAATCAGGGTGGGGAGGAGAAGGTTGTCAAAGGAGAAAAGGACCACATGCCTGCTTTCTCTGACTGCTTCTTGCCTGGGAGCTTTTGGGGGAGTATTTCATTAACAAGGAAAATACACATCAGTCTCTGTGTGTGTATGTGCATTTGCCAGATGTCACAGCTGAGTCTTAGCATAAATATCTCTATTAGCTGGTGATCTCCAGAACTGTTGTCACTGAGATGAGGGACCCAAATGCTCATTTATGGAGCGCTAGGTTTAGCATCTCCTTACATCACATAGAGCACTTAAATGTTCCAGTTTGAACCTTTAACTTAAGAGTTAATGATTTCTAGAGGAGATATGAAGCACAGCATGAGGTTTTGTGAGCTGTGTAAATACATATAGACCTGAGAACTGTCAAGTTGAGCTTCTTCTAGAAGAGCTCAGATTTTGTCAGTGCTTGTATCATGCTGTCTTCAGGATTTTGCACAGATGGGTATTTCAAGGGATAGTACTGAGAATTTGTTATGAAATTGTATTCTACATTTGGAGGAAAGACCCATCTTTCCTACTCTATTCCAACACTGCAAATGTAGCTTGAGGGCAAAATAATGTGTACCCAGCTAAGTAGTGGGGAACTCTGTGCCCAGAGCATGTTAATGCACCATGGGTCTGTTAATTCCTTCATGGGAGGACTAGATTTAAAGAATATATTTCTCATCTTGTCACCTATTTCTGGCCTTTCAGTATTTTCTCTTATGTATTGTTTTTTGTTTTTTTGTTTTTTGTTTTTTTTTAAAAAAAAAACTTTGAAAAGATTCTGTGGTTAGAAAGCCCCTTTCTTGGGGATGCCCACATCTGCAGAGGAGACGCTCTGAAATGCAAACAGCACAGACAGCTCTTGTGGCAGCAGATTTCACACTGGGCTGAAGCATCACAGAGGAGAATCCACATGCTGTTTTTGATGTTCATTAATCATCCAGCTAATTTGTTTTTACTCAGGAGCGCTGACAGCAAACGAATGTTATTATAGCTACAGCGCACTGCATAATCCAGACTATTATGGTATTAGCATTGATGAAAACGGCTGTTCTGTGTTCACTAATGCTCAATTCTGTATCTGACTACAGTTGTAAATATATCTATTTTTATTCACATCTGCTGAAAGAAATAGCCCTACCATATGTTGCCCTAATGATAAAAGGATAGCTGCTGTCTCTTTCTTTCTCTTCCCTCTGGTCCTTATCTCAGGAACATGAGTTGAAATTGGCCCAGGATTTACTAACTGTTCAGAGACTTTGAGGCAATGCTTTCTCAGGCTAATATTGAGTACACGTGTGTATATAGATATACACGTAGATAGATATATCTTGTACACACATGCACACATGTTACTGTATCTAAGACTATTTCCCCAGCAAATCTTTCATATTTGTATACAGTATGCACAGGCAATATTCACACAAAAGAAAAAATAATCTACTAGTTAAGGTTAACCAGGGAATTGAGACCTGGTTTTCATTCTTTCCTCTGCCTTGTTTGATATATACACACACATATATATATTATATATATATATATACACACACATATTGGTTTTTTTACACCTGTGTGTGTATGTACACATATGGAAAAGTCACGTAGGTCACTGTCTATATTGTCCTTCAAATACAGACCTGAACTCATGCTAGAGTCCAACTCTGTATCACATTTGCACTTTATGGACAGGGGATCCCATTCAGCAAAGGGTTTAGGTGAGGTTTGGCCCACAGTCGCAGGGAGAGGCTTAGGCTGCATCTCTTGGGGCAAGCTCAGACGCGCTGCACATTCCTTGCTAGCCAGGCACATGTAAGCTGTGATCAGTCTGGATACTTCCCTCCCCTCAGTCCCGCAGGGATGTTGCGGGAGTCGCATTAGGTAGATGGTGCAAAGAGGAGGAGGAGGGATCGCCTCTGCCCAGAAGAAGGATGCTCATGTGGCGATGAGCCCTGTCAGAGGGTCCCTTAGGAAAAGCTAATTAAACTTTCCACTCCCACTCTGCCTTTCCCTGGTCCCTCCCTTGGCTCCTTCCTAGAGCCCCAGGCTCGGGTCACCTTTTGTGTCAAACTGCTTTGCCACAGCCTGTACCCATAAAAAGCCTCGTGTGCTCTGGCGGCTTTTGCGTTACTGAGGGATCATCTTTGGGCCAGACAGTGGAGGAGGAACCTCTAATTGCTGCAGACGAAGATGAGGATTGTGTTGGTTATCCAGGAGGACCATGTTAGCGCACTGTCAGCAGTTGCTCATATGTTGTCACACTGAATAATGGGCTTGCTTATGTTTGACACCATGCGATTTTTAGAATATTTAAAGCTTAACTGCAAGAATTACTTTGAAACAGATGGGCACCTGGCTGTTCCCAACATGGCAACTCCCTGCTCTCCCCTATTCTATGCAATACACTCATAAAAATCGAGCGTGCCAATAAAGGGAGGAGAAAAGGCTTTTCAGGTGTTTAGTGGCTGCAAAATTAATGTTTCAAATATGTGATTATACTGTGCTATTACTGATAACACAGTATAAAGATTCAGAACAATAAAAAGTTTTAAAACTTTTTGCAGTTGTTTCAGGAGTTGTGCACGTGGCCTTGATTATACTGGGATTTTAACCATTTTGATAGCTACAAATTTATAAGAGTGCTGCTTTACATAGCTGCAGAATGATTTATAGGAGTTCAGTTTAACCTCTCTTCAAAAAGGGCTAAATACACCATAAAATGGACCAAAACTCAAAATCCAACTTGAGTCTGTCTTAAGGAAGACCTGAAAAGATATGAGAACAAATCATAAATACATTGACACCCAGTTCTACCTGGAAAACTTAATGGGCATGGAAAATAAATTGCTCCTTCTCGTATCTGTTTATCTTCCATTATTTGTGGTCTCTCGCACAGTAGGAAAGTTGTGGTTCCCCTGATTTGCTCACTCATTCTGTTATTAGAGGAGATCTTGGCCTGCACCATAGGGACCCATTTTTCTGTCCTCACTCTTTAGCTGGTGCTGGGATCCCTGTTCATCAAAACAGTTTGTCAGAAAGTTAAAACACGTCTATGCTTCTTCCTTCCCATTTTCTGTTGTTCAAATACGGACAGCCAAAAATGTGTTCATACGCTTTTTATGCATGAGGAAAGGTGACTATTGATGTTAGCAAATGTGTGGTCATTTTTTTCTTGTCAAAAAATCTGCCTCTCAAATCACTGATGCCTTTTGAAATTACAGTCTAATGTAACTGACTGGGGTATACTGTAACCAATTTCTTTACTTTTTAAGAAAATTGTTCTCCTGGAGGTTGAAACTTAAAACCAAGAAATACATGAAGTTATTTTTGTCCGTAGTCAGGGGAAATTAATGAAATAGCACCTCCCATTCTATTGATATTGGCCAAGGTTGATGAAGTCCTTAGTAATATTGGGGTTCCCGTTATGCGTACTGTAATCATAGGAAGATTTCAGAATATTATACTGGTGGGAATGTCCATGTAAGTGCCAATACAGCCAAGTTCCTAAGCTCATGCTTAACTTTAAGCAAATAATCAGTTGGAGTCAATCGATACAGAACTATGTTGTATGCTTACATGCTCCGTCGAGTGTTATAATGAAAACTGTGTGTACTGACAAGGTGACTTGAAACACTAAAACCCATCAATAATTATTGGTTGGAAAAATACATTGTCATAAATGTTTATAGATATGAATCCATACTTAAAATACAGTATTTTAGTGATTTTTTTTCTATACTAGGGCATTTTCAACCCAGGTTTTCAACTTGCAGTATCTTCCAATTAGAACAGAAGTATCTAAAACAAATTAATAGAAGTCACTATTCCATTTCAGCTCTAGTCTGAAAATTTTGCTCATTATTTCTGAACAATTTACCTGTGATTTCAACTTCTTGAGGCTACAGTCTAGTTCATTTGCTATATCAAATACTGTATTGCTATCTCTGTGAATTTGTGATGGAAGTGAAACAGGGAGGACAAATATGCACAGTGAAATAAGGAGCCCTAGTAAGAAGAAAATATATTGTTCTTGGCTAGACAAGCCATTAGTCAGCATCACTTTAGATAATGTTAAATACAGATTTTTCTTTGCACAGATAGGTTACTTTACTACAGTTCTTGCTAGAGTTTAGCATTTTTCAATACATTTAAGCTGCTGCTTTTGTACTACATCAAATAGTCTATGACAAATAATTTGTACGTGAGTTACTTATTAATTTAAAATTAATAACCTATTAAAATTAGCTTGAGAAGTTAAAAAATCCCAGTTTACATATTTAACTAAGCATGTCTTCGGAAGCTTTAATTGACATAAAGTTTTCTTACAAATCACATTGAATTTAATTTACCATATAATGTGTAAGTTATATGCCTTGATATAATTGGTTTGAAGGTATTATTCTCTTATATAAAGAATAGCTATTATATGAAGTTTTATTTGGCCTCCAAAAATAGTTTCCTTACAGTAATTCCAGAGTAATTTTTTCTTTTAATCTCTGTTTATACAAAGCATACCTGATGAAGAGCTAGTTTAATAGTCATCAGATGAGGACTAATTCCAGTCCCGTTTCCATTGACTTTACCAGTAAGTAACTTTTATCCATTACAGTGGAGTGACTCTTGACGTGCATTGCTAAGAGCAGGAAGAGGACTGGGACTGGCAGACTAGATAGCTGGAACAAATCCAGCTGCTTTCCAGCATCCCAATGATTGGGAAGCTGGCTGAGGTCCCACCCCAAGGAGCCCTGTGCAGGAGAGTGATGGGGTGTCGCAGGAACCCCCTTTCTCCTTCTGCGTGTCTCATGGAGAGCTTTCCTAAGGTGTCTCCTTGCTCTCCTCATCTTTGGGTGCCTGGAATTTGGATTGAAAACACCTTGTTTCTATCCAAAGCTTCCAAATTCAAAATAGTCAAATCAACGCCCTTATCTTGAACTGAGAGCAATGGTCACACTGAGGACCAGACACAAGCGAGTGAGCCATGTTATTTGTCCTGCTTTTTCTTCTTTCTTTGGCTCCTTTCTGTCAATACAGCAGTGTTTGCTGAGGTTGCGGTGCTGCATGCACGTGTACAGCCCCGTGCTTCCAAGCCGTAACCATGAAAATGCTTCACATCTTGCTCTGTGATGATTCTGCAGGTCCTAAAATCAAAATAACTCCTGGGAGCTTAACTGGATGTAGAGATCCCTGAAAGCATAGCAGGATGAAGCCTAGTGACAAGGGAAAGTGTTACTCGACACTAAAAGAGAAAGAAATAAAAACAAATGAGTTTTTATGGTGCCGTGTAGTTCCTTCTCTTCAGAGAAAGACCTCCATTAACATTTCCCTTCTAATCTTCCTGATACCAAGTGTAGCGAATTGTCAGCAGTGGTATGAAACCTGAAACCCAGTCCATGAGCATTTGGTTAGAAGCAGACCTTGGCAAAGGACCCTTTTTCTTTCATATCCCTTCCCTGCGTGCCTCCCCCTTCTTCCCCCTGCATCCCTTTCCCTTCCATGCATTGTATGGTTTCCAAGATTTCTCATGGAAATACCCCATGGCTTGTTTTCCATTGCAGGTTAATACCGGATTTAAGGCTGTTATTTTCTTTTTCCTGACATGTCGCCCATCATGTTAGGATTATTAGCGTTTTCTTTTGAAGAGTTACCTGAGGTGAAGTCTAATTGGACTTGAGGCAGCTGAGGAAGGATGCCAGGGCTCAGGAGGGCTGCCAGTGCTCATGTGGCTCATGCACAGACAGCAGTTGCAGAACGGGCTCAATTTCATGCTGTGATTTAAGATACCGTCTGTAAGGGTATACTGATGATAAAGCTTCAGGGCCTGTTAAAGAGCTGAGAGCAGGAACAGTGCCACTTCAATGCAGGGAGACCAATCAACATTTAATAGAATATTTAAGGGCAAAAGAGCTATGTATCAGATGATGGAGTGCAACAAAGAAGTTTAATGGCTACTGTAGCCCTGTTAGTTTCCATGCTTTCTTTTGCTTGTTTTGGGAATCCAGAGGTGGTTAACAGTTATTGCAAAGCCTTATCTGTTAATGGATAAATAACGTGTTAAAAACTAAAGGCCTTATTCTGCAGGACAGTGCTGGCTAGATTTTGCCACCCATGCTTGCACACAATGTGTCTCGGGGATCATGGTATTAATCTCACCTTTGCATTACTGCTCTCGCTGACTATTTTCTCATAAAAATGCGTGCTACTCAGTGAATAAAATGAGTTTGAAAGACTGGATGGTCATTTATGTTAATGTATTTTAGTGATAACAGAATAAAAAGTAGTAGCAGGACACTGAGCAGCTCTGGCAAAACTCCAGTGGTTTCACTCCATCACACTTTTTTTTCCTCTTCAGTTTATATCTACTTTCATCATCTGACTTGATCAACACCAGCCAGGTGTTAGCTAACGAATAGAAAGTCTATTCCAGGGATATGGTTCTTCCAGATTCAATTGACTTATAATGCTGATAGAGAAATGATCTTATTTTCTTATCTTTCTCTTTACCTATTACTTTTCTGAAATAGTAAGATAAAAGCACAAGGGAAGGAAAAGAACTCAAAGGCCATCACAACTCACTTTCTGGACTTCGAGCACACCATCAAGTATACAGTAACAGTACTATTACTGACGCATGCATTTTATGCCTTGGAATTTCAAAGCTCAAAAGCCTGCTAAATATCCAAGTCCATTTGTTTTCCTGAGTTGTCTCAAATAGAAACATTTTATCAGCACTGAAATAGGATAATGTATGGGCTAGGAGATGGTGAGCAGAGATGACTGTGAAGAAAACACAGAAGGGAATATTTCCTGTAATCCAGTGGAATGGCTGCTGTGATTACTGTCATTAAGCCCAAAAGAATAATGCATCTTCTTTTTCTTTTTCTTCACAATTTTTTATAATGAATTTATGAGCTGCCTCAGTTTTACAACTTACTTTCTGAGGAAGATACCAAAAATAAGTGTGTCTGGGTTATGCTTACATCTAAGGTTGCCTTTGTATAAAACCTGTCTGCAGGTTTCACATGTATTATCAGTGCATAGGTCACAGCTATAGGAATGCGTAAGTGTGGGCCCAGAGTTGCACATGGACTGCGTTCATTGTCATAGAAACCACTCAACTTTGCTGGAGCTGATTTTTTTATTACAAAAAAAAATGAAAAAAAAAAGAAACTTAGTGGAATAAGAGAAGATATAAAATGTTGAAACAAGCTTGATTTTCTTTTCTCCCGAGTTTTCCCTTTTAAACAAGCTCTAGAGAACGTTTTGATGTGGTCTGTGGGATTGTTTCCTGAGAGATGATTAAAAACAAATCCCATCGGCTGCTTGGCCATTTCGATATGATCGTGTTTTTCCATCTAATTTTATCAGCCCAGATGATGACTTAACTGGAAATGAGCGCCAGTTGACCAAGTCTCCCAAAGCATTTTCTTATCCAAAGGTGGTAAAGGCTCCCTTAATGAATTTTGACTTTCCAGTTATAAAAATGTCCAGCACGCACATTCATGCATGCGCACACATGCATATATGGGAGTGAGAAACTAAAACCTTTATTTACCATTTCTGTACAATCAGATGTTTTAGAGATTAAAAGTAGAAGGGGAGAGAGGAGGAGGGGAAAGTCACATGAGACAGGAAAAAAAAAAACAAGCCAAGTTTTCTATCTCTTCCTACTTTTTTTTTTCTTCCAGTTTCCAACCCCATGTTGTGACTTTGACAAATGATGATGCGTAGAGAAAATTTATGCCAGGTCTCGGAGCATTAGCACATTATCACGAGCAAAACAGAGCTCTTGGTTGACATCATTGGGGACCCATTGAAAAATTCTTTGAAAGTGATATATGGGCCAAAGCCCATCTCAGAAAGATCTGTGGTGCTGTCATTCTGGATCAAGTCTGGGTAAATGCCCAGAGAGAGCCAGGTGAAGATACTGAGCATTAGATGAGAAATGGTTAGCAAAAACCCATTCTGGAAAGGAAAGAGGAACCTTGCTGCTCTCTAGGGACTGGCGTGTTGAATGATTTAATGGTTACCTTTAGGAAATGCCTTTTGCTTTATTGCTTTCCTTCTGTGTTTTTTTTTTTTTTTTTTTTTTGAAAAGAAATACAACATAGTCTCTTCCTCTCATTTTCACCTCAGTATCCCAACAGCTTGCAACCTGTCATCTTTGCAAAAGACTCCCAAACTGCCTACAGATGGTCTTACTGATTAAAACATTCTGAATTGACTAGTTGTTAAAACAGCAATGAAAAATCAAACTAAATGTATATGTGTTTGCTATGAATGCAAAAGGATTTCTGCGATTTGCTACAGAGGGTTGCCACTTCTCTTAACTTAATTCTGAGGTCACTTCAAACACAGCTCAAGAGCAGGGCTGTAGTTCCCAGGATTAAGCTATGCAGGCTTTCCAGAAAGGTGTCAGAAAATGCTGGAAAACTGGTGGGATTTTCAGGAGGAGTTGAGGCATTGGCCCAATTCTCTTTAACCTGTTTCAATTCTAAAACTTCTTAAACGTACTTCCCACTTTCAGCCCCACAAGAAACCATGCAAAACTTAAAATGCATGTACATTGATTTGCTGACTATATATGTTGTTCTTCTAGAATTAAAATTGGTTCAAATTTTAGGAATGCCCTTTAGCATTTCCGTTCTGAGATCTCACTCTCAATCACAATTTCCTTTGTGATTCAAAAAAAAAAAAAAAAAAAAAAAGAAAAGAAAAAAAAGAAAGAAAAGAAAAAAGTAAAGAATTTGACAGGCTCTACTTTAGTTCTGGTTCATCTGTGGCTGAACTCAAAATTTTATTTCATTTTCCAGATTTCTGAATTTGGGACCTCAAAGCTCAAGGAAGGAGTAAGATTTGAGAATCATTTAACATCAAATCGCTAATGTAGAGAAAGTTGCCAGTTTCAACAGAATTTTTGACTGTTCTTTAAAAACAAAAAAAAAACCCTAAAATTATCAGAATATTTTCAGTGTTTAAAGGGGGAAAACTAATACACAGATTTTCTTAATCATTGAGAAATGTGCTGCACATCCATGTTTGGAATAAAAGTTCTACTGAATGGAAAAAGACTCAGTGATTCTAGTTCCACATACAAACTACGGAAATTAAACATGTATGCCAAATAATGAACAGTAAACACTGATTTTAGTCCTATTACAGAAGTTTTAAAGAATAGATAAAGCAAACTTTTTTCACTAAATTACTAGTATCTTTTCAGCGCTGTTTCAAGTAAAGTATGTCAAGATGATAGATGGTATCAGCCATTAGCAGCTTCAGGACAAATTAGTGATTTTGACATATGTTTGATGCTCTAAGCATCTTTCACTTGAAAGCAAGATGACTTGCTTTCAGGTGCAGCTTTTGGTCACTAGTTTACAACTGAGTCTGGGAATTCAGTTATCTGGAGGACAGCAGCAGTTCTGGAAATATCATCAGAGCATTCAACAATCAGTGTTTTCCCAGTACTATCATCTTATTGTGTCTAAAGAGATACAATTTAAATGCAGGAGGAATGTCATTATGAAAATGAGGGAAATCGATATTGCATTAAAAAGGGACAGAGGGTAAAATTATAATTTCACTTTCCCAGGCAAATGTATTTCCCTCAAGAAATTAAGCTGTTTGTTTGTTTGTTTGTTTTTGCAGATTACTGAGTTTGTACCTTAGTGGCATTCTAATTTTGCAAGCAAAACTGCACCTTCTTGCCAGGTCAGTTGCCTTCAAACAGAAAAGAAATACAAAGTACGGATCTTTTATGCAGGAGTAAAACCATGTTACAAATTCAATCTCCAGGAAACAATAAGTATCCTAATTTTACCAGCTCCCTTGATTTAAGCGCAACCTCACCATCACAGCAGCAGGCTGGAGAACCGAACAAGACTTGTTAAGTCATGATCCCTTCCATTCTTCTGCGTCTTACCCAGATTCTCCATGCTGATGTGTTAGACACTGCTAAGCACATGGCAGAATCAGATCTGATATTTTATTATGGATAGGAAAGAGGGTGGAAAAAGGACATTTTCCACAAATAATGCTACTCAGCGTAGTAGCCAGCTCTACACTGAGATATCAGACTATGCTTGCGCTCTTTCCTCTTTGGACAAAAACAAACTAGTGTTTTGAGAGAGTACTGCTGTAATTGTGGGCAGTTATATGGAGGGGAAAAATAATGTGGTTTGTCATCAATCTCTGTGTGGCACACAAGGGCTGACTTGTTGATACTTTGTAGGCTGTATTTACAGAAAAAACATAGACCTGGTGCTGTGCAGGGCCCTATCAGTCCCAAAGTCTGGAAGAACCGTATCAGAGAAAAAAGGAAGGCTTGAATTGTAACCTTTCAGGATAATCTAATCCATAAGGGAATCAAAATTACTCTGGTCCTGTGAGCAAGATCAAAACCTGAAGAATTTAATTATTGGGAGTCTATTTCTGAATAAGTACATAGACTGGTTCAGGGAAAGAACTGGCAAATAGCAACAACTACTGGCCCTAACTCCTGGTGCTGTTTTACATAGCCACAGACCATGGGGAAATTTGGGGATGGATGCTTCAACCCTCGAGAAACGCTACACTGGAGTAAAATGAGATACCGCATTGTTGTATAGAGACAATGTTAGTGAAAGGCACAATATAGGGCTAACCCGAGGGACAATGTTCAGACACTGTGCTGCCATTCAGCCTAAGGCACATTTTGTTTCAGGGTTATCTAGCATATAGGTTTCATCAAGGTAGTGTCCTTTATTGTCACTTATACCATTTAAAATGACCTTCTAGGCCTAGTAAAATGATTAATTTTTTTAATTTAGTGTCTGAACTGGAAAAGTACAGCACCAAATTTGTAGAATTTAGAGGGCTTTTTGCTACAAGCTATTCACTGTATTTGGCCAAAATTCATCAAAATACTGGCATGCTTCTTCCTTTTCCCCCTCATCAAAACAAATCTATTTAAAAAATTGTTATAATAGTGTTAGTATGAAGAAAAAAATAATCTGGTTCTAGCATGTGGAAGATTCTATAGCATAGAAGTTTGTTAAAGAAAAAAAAAATCCCATTGCAAGACAAAGTCCCTGCACTTTGTCTATTCAAGACAGAACTATCATGTCTGGCACTATGCTGACTGACCAAAAGCAGGGACACATGAGAGATGGGATTCTCCCGACTTCATTTTCACCCTGCAAAAGTTAGGCATCTCCTCCGTATCTATAGGAAACCATACAGTCAATGGATGCTAGAATGGAGCAAGGCATCTTAGGAGCATGAGTCACGCCTTGCAGCGTGATATGATATTATAATCCTGAAACAAAATGTGTCCTAGACTGAAGGGTTCGTGGTCCTTCCCAGAGATGAAATGCACCTATATCTCTGCAACAAAAATATCCCCAGCCTAGCCTCCCCTTGAAGAAAATCTGTTTGCAACTCATATATATATATATATATATATGAGTTATATATATATAACTTTGTTATTCTGTGAAATTATGAACGCTGTATGAAAGGTAAAACCCTTCCAATGTAGTAAAGGACCTCATTCTGCAATTTGACTATTTTTCTCTTCAATAATTTTACAGGAGATTTCAAAATAAAACTGAATCTACTTATTAGTATTGCCAAATGAGTCACTCACATACATAGCTCTAATACATAAAAGGAGCATTTTCTTTTATTTCCATAAAAATATCCAGAGGGCAATGGCAGCAGGAGTAAACTGAGAAGACCAAAGTTAAACAAAACCAGTCTCATACATTTTCTGCAGCTTCATTGTCTGTTTTGTATCTTGTAGGGAAAAATGTGTAGTTTTGTACTGTAAAAATCCTAGAGATGAAGAAATTATCATAAAAACCCAATGGCCATTTTAACTAGCTCACTTATGTGTGCATATATAGATTTAATTTTCACATTTTACCTTGTTAAGGCCATGGTAGGTAGTTGGTGGGTGGTTGTAATATCACCCCAAATGATGTGAAATTTGCCAACTTTCAGGTTTTATTATAAGTCCAAATCTAGGACATATTTACCGAGTTTTATTACTGAAACTGATACGTTCGTATATCTTGAACTGACATGCCTGGAGTCCATAAAATACCAGGGAATAATTGACCAATCAGTCTAGCATCTATAAATATATAAGTTGAATATAGTGCCTTCCAAGCCTAAATCTTCCTTCACTTTGCTTCCTTCAGTGTTAATTCTTGGAGCAATGTCTCTGTGAAATCAGTGGCAAAACTTCTACAGATTGCAAAGGTCAGAAGATACTTCTACAGATCAGAAAGAGTTTAGCCTCCGGCCTGCAGAGCCTTGCTTATGAAAAGAGAAAGTGAAATTTCTTTTGCAATTACTTTATTTGCCAACAAATGTAGTTTTCAGTAGATATAATCTGTTTGCTAATTTTGTATTCCACCGTAGTTTTGACAAATACAAATGAGAAAAAAATTCAAGACTCTCCACATGAGTCATAGGTAACAGAAATGCTTCAATATTCAAAACACTTTCTTTCCAAAGAGGCCTCTATTTAATTGCAAAAAGATTTAAAAACATTTTCAAAATGAAACTGGAATTTTTCTTGTCATTTTAAGTTAACTAAAAGCAAACTTTTTTTTCCAATTTTTTTTTTTTTTTGCAGAGATCTTTTCAAAAGTCACTGATAACTTTTTGCCTGCTTGCAGTTGTGTCCCCAAATCACAGACTGCAGTGCCACATAACTTTTTATGTGGCTTCTTTGGAGGAAACCTCTAATACCGAACTTTGGTTTGCTCTGCACTGAGTTTTAGTTTGTTCTGCTTTAACACCTGTAACACACACACGCATGCACAGAGGAGTTTCTCTAGGCTCCTGAAGGGATTGAAAATCCTGCTTCCCTGCTCCCCTTGTGTGCTACCTGGACCTGGCTCCTGAACAGCATGAAGTACGTTATTTGTCCGCTTGGCCGTGGCTCTCTGCTTCGGAAGTGGTGGCATCTTGGTGGCACCTCAGTGGCGAAGCCCCGTTGAATGGACAGCGGTTTCATTCATCTCCCTGTGGGTCATGCAAGGGGATTTCTGCAAACAGAAATGCCCTTGGTGCAGAGAGTCAGGGCAATAGCTGTATACACACCTAAAGTGACGTAGGATTCAGATTTGGGTGACCATAAAACTTACTATATTCTTCAGTGATAGTGAAAGTGTGGGTTTTCCAGAAAGGTAAACAAAAAGGAGAAGAGAGGCAGGAGGACAGAAAAAAATGATATAAACAGCAGTAAACATACTTTTAAAACACCCACTATAACACAGTAACAGATAAAAAATATTTCAGTGCCTATGTATATTTGGATAGTTCCTTATAAATTCTGTTAAAAAGAGGACTGTGAAAAGCTGGAGTTATCTAAATATTAATTATAGTCCTGTTCAATTAGCCCATTATCCTGTGAATACAATTTTGAAAGCATTTGAATTTGGACAGAAACTGCAATATCTTTTTCCTATGTTTACCCACATTGAATAAATAGACTTACATAGAAACCTGCAGGCACAAGACAATTGAATATACTGTTTTTGTGAGATATAGTGCCAAAGACTTTAACAGAAAACAATATCTGCTATATAGGTTTTTAAAATGAACCTCTGGGATTTCATAATGAATTGTTTCCCATTTTTAGCTTCATGGAAAAATCCTTAACTATTTAATTCAAAGCCCATTGGAATTAATGGAAATCTTTTCATTTACAATGTGGGATTCTGAATAAGACCCTGAGTAGTAGCTGTATAAAAATGAAACATAAATACGCCCAGAAATCATTTTGAAACTGTTCAAAATTTCATGGAGAGTAAGATCTTTTCTACAGGATTTTTAGATCACCTTATGGACTTCACAGGCAGAAATGCTATTTCCTATCAGATGTCAGAAGCTGGGTTGAAATGTCTGTAAAGAAGATCTCATCTTCTATTGTTTTCTGTGAGACAGAATACTCATCTTTCGAGAGAGGAAATAATAATTCTGCAGGGATTAATTCTGAATTAGCTCCTTGCTGCAAAAACCTCTCAAGTGATTATGTTCATCTTTGCAAAAGATAGTCAAAAGTCATTATAGATAGCAGTTTTAAACCCATCTCCACAAGCTGGTGGCTGTCTTCTAGAAAGGCATTAGGGAATTTTACAGGCATTTCTTTTAAATGCAAGATGCACAGTGGTGCCACCAGGAAGCTTCCCATGTTGGAAGGCTGCACTGCTTTGCACCTGGGTATTTGCTTGATTTAGTTTATTTCCACTTATCTTTTATCTGTTCATCCCCTATACACATGTGTATATATGTTCTTCTTTTTTTAATATTGAGAAATGTTCCAGTTTATTCTTAACCTAGCAGAAAAGCAGCCCTTCTTCATCAAAGATGCCCCTGGGATAGATTTCAGTGTCAGCCCCCAAAGACTTGTTCCCCTTCGATGAGGGAAATTATTGCGTGATTATTTCTTTTTCTGTGTACGAGAAGGTGCTGAGAACATTTATTGTTTTTAAGGGTTAATGGACGCTGCCAGGGTCTTTCTCCCTCGCTCCCTTTCACTGCTGCTATAGGATCTGTAACAGCTCTGAGCTGCATGATGCAAAATCACGCCGTACTTTCCTGAAAAAATGAAAAGGGGGGGGAGGGAGAAAGAAAAAAGGAGGAGAAAAAAAAAAAAAAAAGAAAAAAGGCGAACTTACCACCAAACGAAGAAGCGGTTCAGTCTGGTTTAAAGGAAGGGGAGGGAGAATGGGAGGGGGACCAGGGACTAACTTTGGAGAGAAAATAACAAACTTTAAGTCCTGAAGGTCTTTCCTCTATACTGAAAAGGCTGTTCGGAAAGGAAATTAGTAAAAACAAACAGAAGGTGCCAAGGTTTCTTTATCATACCTGGAGTAGGATATGCTAAATTCCACTCAGGCTGGCGCCTGCTGCCGCACTGGACGAAACGGCACCCACGGCTCTATAAAATGATCTTTGGGGACTTCAAAGCCGCGGCAGCTCCGCGTGGCACAGGATGTGCGCAATTAATTATGTGATTTTAAATGACAGAGGCTGGGAAAAGTAAAAATAAAATAAAAAAAAATAAAATAAAATGCCAAAGAAGAAAAAGATTTTTAAATAAAATAGCAAATATATTTTTAAAAAAAAGGAAAAAAAAGGAGCAGTAAACTGAAAGGTCTTGTTGTCCGCCTGCCAAACAGAGTAGCAGATAAGGCCTGGAGTTGCTGTGGAAACACAGCCTTGATGGAGCCAGAATCCAATTTCAGAAACCACAAAATCAACATAAACGTGTGCAAAAATAAAAAGGGCTGTTTGGCAAGCAATAAGTAGAAGGCTACCAATGTATAAAACAGATGAACCACGGTGACCTTAGCCAACTGTAACCAATAATATTGAAGATGTCCCATGCCGATTTGGCTATCTGAAGAAGTCGTTTGGTGCCAAGCGGGCTGCCCTGGGAGAAGTTTCTGCTAGGCAGCAGAGGTGGGGTCTACCTCCGAGCCGTGTCGTACAAAAATCGGCTAGGGTTAGGGTTAGGGTCGAGAGAAGGAGAAAGCCTGCGTGCACCGTTGTTGTGAATGCGGATAGAGGCTGCCGAAAGGCGGCCTTTGGTGCCAAGAGAGCTGCCCTGGCAACACAGCACATGCTGCCGACTGCTACCATGTAATTACTGTCCTTTTTCTGCAGTGCTATATCCCCCCAGCTCGTTCTCCTTCGTTCCCTCTCCCTTCATAAAAGAGTGAAGAGGGAGAGATCTTCATTAAAACACTGTTAGCAATCTGATTTTAAATCTCTCAAAGCCTCAGTAGTTTGGGACTGAGGGTTTAAGTTCAGTTTTAACCTATAATTTCTGTACTGCTACTGTCTAAAAACGTTATATATTAAAAATTTTCCTTCTTATCTTTTTCCTTTTTCAGCTTATGTGACTAAAAATGGCCAGACCTTTATCATTTTCGAGTTTGCTAAGGCTCGAAGGTTGCAGTTGCGACCATTTACCTGGAAAAACGTTATAGTACATGGGTGAGCATTGCTATGTGATGCAGACCTCACTGAAAAGAAACCAGGGCACCATTCCTCTTTAGAAGAGGGCATTTCTTTGCCCAAGAGTTCTTTGGGATACTTAGACAACGTTGAAACCAAACTATGGAGGTCTTGGGTTGTCTTTACTGTTTTCTACATGTTTGTAATTTTTTGGAAAGTAGGAGAAAAGTGTTTCCTGTGGAAGTGTAGTGGTTTGGATGTTCACTGGAATTTGATAGGTTCAGATCCTGGATTTGAATGAGGTACAGGGCATCCCGCATGCATGTCCTTGCTTACCAGGCCGCCATAGGATGGGTTGAGCTTTCTGAGACATGTTTCCAGCAGAAACTCCATTCTGGACCTGAGAAACACTTCCCAGCAAAAACCAAGTTAAAATTGGTGTGTTCCCGAGGAAATCTTCTAATAAACCAGTAGGTCAAAAAATTCTCTCTCTGCATGATCGGCTTTCACACTCAATGAGCAAGCAGGCAGGATTTCACCCAATGTGGTCTTTGTGTCTGTACATGGGATGTATGCAACACGGTTTCAAGCATCTTCAACAGTTAGAAATTCTTCCTGAATCCTGCTCTGCTTCTTTGAAGAACATGTCTTAAGTTAATCCAGCCTAACAGCAGAAATATCTTGGAAACAGCTTTGAGCTGTATCACTAGCTGAGAAAGTGATAGGGGGAGGCAAACAGTTGTACTTGTGGGGTAAAAACTCTATTTTATATCTTACTGCACCCTTCCTACTAGGAGTTCAGGACAGTAATAAAGGACACATTCAATCTATTACAAGGGTCCATCTCCAAAAGAAACAACACAGTGGATCGTGCCTCCCTTCGGAGTTGATTATCTGTTTCTGGATTTAGAAAATACGACTATCATCATCTCTATTTTATGTTTTCTCTGGCTTTCTTTTTTTCCACGTGCTGCAACACAGCAATAAGGAGCCATGTGTTAGCTCCCTATTTCTTCTGGCCTATTAAGCATTGAATTCTCGCTATCCGGGGGTGGTGGAGGATGCAACACCAGTGGTGAGCAGTACTCCTGCCCCAAAAATCTCCTCACCCTTAGGATAAAGATCTTCTGCTCAACTGGCGGTCATAGCTTTGCTTAACCTGTTTAAGCTTTGCTTAAACCATTGCTTTGCCTGTTTACCCTGGGCATACCCAACATAAACAGCTGTATTGGTGTTTACTAGGACACCCCTTGGTAGTGAATTATGGGTATTCAATAAAAACAGAAAAGTTTAGAGATCATTAATCTTAATAGGATCTTCATTCCTAGATCACTATGTCCTATAATTTCTTCTTCCAGCAAAAGCCTTAATTAGATCTTAATCTGTCCTTATTCAGGCAAAATGCAATGTTGGTCATCTTTTACTTTCATTGGAGGTTTTGTTTTGATTAATACAGAGTAAGGTAAGGTGTTCATCTGCCCGATGCATTGAATAGACTGTGCAGTTAAATCACTGATTAGATAAAGTTTCTAATGGGGTGAACAAAAGTGAAATGTGTTCGTATATCGTAAAAGAGGTTTAAATGTTTGGGTGAGGAGAGGTGGCTGTAAAATAGACAACCCACGGTTGTTACGTCAGACCCGAGGCTTTGCAAGGTGAAGACCTGGAAATCCTCTGCAATGCATACTGACAGGTGCACTTCTGCTTTTTTTTGCTAATCTTGTCTTGCTTTCAAGTGGCATATGGGCCAAACATCCAACAGTTCCTTCAAATAGTGTCGTTCATAACTTTGTTAAAGTCACAGGTATACATCTACATGGCCTTTGCATCATTCCAACAAGGAAAGGGCAGAAAAATTATGCGGAAGGTGTGGGAACAGTACGTTTTCACAATTTGTGTGCCCTCAATTCTTTTTCTTTATTTGTGCTTTCATCCAATAGAGTAGCAAGCTTGTCTTCCTCTAGCCCTTGTTTTGTAAGCTTTGGTTCATGTTTAACCCCCAAACTGATTGATTTTCTGTTTTTTCTTCAAACTGCTGGGCAGCAGGTTTGAGAACTTGTTCACTGCAGACATCTAGGGACTCTCTATTGCTTGCTCTGAGGTTGGCTTTGTTAGGAAAAGCCCCATGACTAAAGTAGAGAAGAGTCAGAAGGGAAGAGATAGGCAGAAAAACTAAACAGAAATGTAAGAACATCTCTCATCCATACAAAAGTAATTTGCACTTTCAGCTGAATTCAGTGCAGCTTTCCAGTTAGTTTAACAGAAGAGCATTTCCGTGTCACTGAGCAAGCTCAATAAGAGTCGCGCCAGCATGGGGTTTTCGTGTCTCACTGTGTGGGGACCCCGCGGGCACACTGCGCTTTGACCCTCCGAGCTGCAGGGATGCAGCTTAGCCTAGCGTCTTTTCTCGCTTTCTGGAGACTTGCTCTGTCAGCTAAACCCAGAGCTAAGGAAGCTCACTTGCCATCCGCAGTCCAGACCCGTCCCCTGCCCTGCAACACCCCTCACAAATGGACCAGTGCCAAATTCCCATAGCCCGATTGTACACAGCCCTCCGGAGCAAATACCAGGAGGTATTCTCCTGCCACCTGGACACTGCAGATTTTTAGAAGAGCTTGCAGCTTGAGCTTTTCCTCTTTCGGTGACTTTGACTTGACCGAGCAAGCCAAAGCAGTTTACAAAATGTGATAAGAGGTGCGCTCTAACAGGCGCAGGCCGGGTTGTTATATCAGCAGAGGGATGATCTTCTAGCAGGCGCAGACGCCTGGGATAAAGAGCACTGTGTTCCCCTCCCGTGGCTGCCAGCCACTTGCTGTGTGACGGCGCACGAGTTATTTTGGCCTCTACTTTCCAAAGCGTCCACAAGCTTGGATGCGTTATTTTTCACATGGTAAATGTGGCTTACCTTGTGTCATGAAGGACCTGGCTCTCGGACGCTATTAGGGCCTGCAGATGTAGCTCCTTTCCCTACGAGCTGTGAAAAGTAGGCGTTAGTTATCCGCAGGCAGACACCAAAAATTAGTGACAACTCCTCTGCCTAGGTACATAGCTTGGGAAGAGATAATTACTCTTTCTCTCTTGCACATCTGCATCATGCCAAATATAATGAAGCCCTATATTTTAATGGGCAGTAGTGTTTAATATTTGACATTAGGTAAATATACTTTGCTTGCAGCTAGAATAATTTCATACAGATTTAGGGTGGAGCTTTGAAAAGCTCCTGGGTAATGGAGTACAAATTCAACTGTATTCAAGGCTTTTATGCTGTTTTGAAAGTCCCACACGTAATCTCTGATCGCTGTAAACTCTTACCAGCCAGTAAATTTCAACCACTGTATTTTTAATAATGGTTACACCAAAAAACCCTAACACCTCAGGTCAAATCTTCTGACGTTACCTGGTAGTTTCTGAGGATAAGGAGTGATGTCACCAGTCCAATATCGTGGTCTCCACTGCACAGTACAGAGATGAGGGGAGCAGAAAGGGAAAATTTCTATTTATGCAAAAGCCTTGGCAATTCAGAGCAATGGAAAAGGACAGAGGGAGAAAAGGTGTATAGTTGAAATGTAAATAGCAGTTTTTCTGAAATACGTCTCCAAGTCAGTCCATGCCTGACAAAAGTGCCTGAAAAATATCTGGATATATTATAATGTGTCTTTTTTTTTTTTTTTTTTTTTTTTTTTTTAAGTACTTTACCAGTCTATCTATGGTAGCTCAGTGGATGTCAGCAATAGTGCGGTGTTTAAAATGATAGATATTTTAGAATGAAACTATAAATCTTTACAGACTTACAATCCACTTCCTTTTAAAAAATGTGGGTAATGGCAAATGGAAATTTACAATAGCAAAGAAAACTAATGTTGTTAGGTTTTGGTCTTGATGCAGCAAATATGCATCTGCCTGATTTAAACAGGTGATTCTCTTCACTGGCATAAAGTCTAGCAAAGGCGTTGATTGGGAATGACCCATGAGATATGTTTATGGAAAGTATGTACTACTGATCCAGCTGATTTTACCATGGAGAAGCACCTTAGAAACACTGCTTATTGTGTAGGAATACTTTGGGTTGATCTAACTTGGGATAAAAGGGAGGAAGCACAGTTAGAAATGATGAGAAATTTATTAAATAAGGTAGATTTAAAAAAAAAAAAAATAGTGGGAGATTTTCCAGCATCTAATTGGCTTTTATGAAGGGAATTCTTGGACTGCAGCAGCTTCCAAGGTCTGTATTTGGGGGGGATCTGAATGGTCATAAAAACTCTGCTATCAAACCAGCTACAGCCAGATTCATAGAGATTTACGTTCCTCACTGCCATTGGTTTTCATGGAGGACGGGGTAAGAAGCTGCATCTCTGCCTCCATAAGCTCCTTCTCATGCCTTGAGAGCTAGGGACAAGCTTCTGCACTGTCGGGCCAGAGGTCTTTTGTGTTTCCTCGTGTCTCTGCATGCTACCAAGTGCTGCATCTGCCAGTGGTTTGACACTGCCAGACTCTGGGACAGCAGAGAGAGGGAAGGAAGGGAAAACTGTCTAAAAGCCACAGCACTAGTCCTAGACCAAAGCCAGGGTAAGCTTGATGGACATAACTGGAAATGCTAGTATCCGTTGTTGAGCCAGAAGGGATGTCTGGTTTGCGCAAGGAGAGCGGTGAGCTGCAGATTTAACAAGATATCACAACTATCCTGTGAGTTTCAGCTACTCTCACGTGGTTTAGAAATAACATTCAAGAGTTTTGTAATGTGATAGCAGGCAGAAGATGGTTTCTGCTCCCAAATAGTGACCTTATTATGAGGTACATGAGCGTTTTGAGAGATGTCTCTTCCATTATTTTTCTATGCAAGATAATAATAATATAATAAATTTTCTTGAAATAGAATAACAGAGCCTCCTTAAATCATAACATTGAGAACTTGAATTGTTTTTCAAAAGAAAATTAAATAGCCCATTATATGATTTATTCTCTTTCGCAATGCATGTGAGGAATAGCTTATTTTTCCATTAAAATTTAGCTGGCCTCCAAGCACAAAAAAGAAAAATGCTTGCAAACGCCACATTTCTGTGAGGACTGGTTGAGTTGGAATAAACTTTAAGTATCATCTTTTTATATTTGATACATATACACTAATGCTGTGCAGTCTCATTTGAGGGCTCTTCCAGGACTGTAACACCAGACTGCAGTGCTTCATCTTTCACTGCCAGGGATTAGCTCAGACTTGTGATCTGAGTTTGGTCAATGGATGATTTGTGTGTGTGGGGGGGGGGTAGGTGGCTGCATTTTCTGTCCACTGTATCACATAATAATAGTGCTAAGCTTAAAAACAGTCAGTGAAATAGGCTCTGTTTCTTGCGGGGCTGATTAAGCAAGACAAAGTCAATTAGCATCTGACACCTTACAGGTTTCTGCATGCAAATTATTCCAATTACCAGCACAAGGAGAACAAATTAGGAGACGATTAAAAGGAGTAGCTGTAATTTCACTAAGTTATTCTTGCCACTGTCATATGCAGTGTATTTTAAGGTCATTGAAAAGGTATTTTGTCACTTTAATTTAACAGCTATATTTTTCTTTAAAAAAAAGATGAAACGCGCTTATTCTGTTGATTTTCATTTCGAAGTATTTCCTAAAAATGAGATATATTGCATGTGGTTCAGGTAACTGCCTTTGGAGGAGCTGTTGCTGCTACTTATTACCAGAGCTGATGTTCATGCATGGAAGTTTCAGGAAAAAAACATACCTGCATGCACAATGTATGCTTCCTTGCAGAATATCTATTAGAAAGAAAAACAAGAAAAGAGAAAAATTCATCACCTATTCACCTTGTTGGAAACAAGACAGTAATGACCTGTTTTATTGGCTTTTGTTCTCAAAAATGTGATATAGACTATACTCGGGTGTCTATGAGAATGAAGTCTTGAAGCAAGTATCTCAAGTCACACTGCAAATATGAATTAGTTATGCTTCATTCTAGTGTTGCCTTACAGGCAGGAGGAAAGTTCTTTATTAAGTAGGGAACTGAGATTTAAATTATTCAGCATCACACAGGAAATAGGAATCCTAACCTTTAGTATCTTTTAAGCAAATTCACCACCCTAAACTCATAGCAACTGAAAGAGAAATTCATGCTATGCGGTGTTGCCCCTTCAAGACCAACTGTCTTCATCTGACTTCCCTCCTTAAGGGAAGGAAGGATGTTTGCTGTCACAAGCCATTCCCTCCTAGGGCTCTGCCTTTTTCCATTAGCATTTTTAAGCCTTTTGGAGATTCTCCATCTTCTGTGCCTTCAGTCTTAGGGCACTGCCTAATCCCAACGTGTTTAGTGCTTTGGGTGCTGGCTAGTTTCCTTGGGCTTGGAGCTGTTCAGTGGTAAAAGGCTTCATGCCAAGGCAAAAACATTTCTGGTCAGTGGGAGGCAGAATCAGTGAGAAACACGGGGAGGAACAAAGTCACTTTTCTTGGCTTTTACTCTTCGATGGATCCACCTCGCCTCTTCACTTGGCCCATATTTTTAGCCAGAGCAGTGCCCTTTCACTGCTGCATCTAAATCCCCTTTTAAGTGTAAAGACAAATCGCATTAGGAGCAGAGCCGAGTACAAATGTTCACAGTGAGCATTTTTTGGCGAGAGATGCATTTGCAGTCATACTGAATCACTTTGCAAATCCATCTCGTTTGGGGGCAAGGGAAAGGAGAAGTCAGTACAGATGTGGCACTTGGCACTGCCAGGGGAGACTGGTAGGGAGATGGGAACTCTCCACCGGCACATCAGGAGATGGATGTTTTTGCTTAAAGAAAGGGGAGAAGTGGGAGAGACTCCCAGTGTCAGGCAAGGGAGAAGGAGAGACTGCAGATAAAGCTGTGGTTTGGAGCAGGAGCAAGGAAAGGATGGAGCGATTTAGAAACATACGTTGCAAGGAGCTGGGATGCCTATTGCATTTGTTCCTTAGCATTTAAAGGGTTAATAATCTTGGTTAAACACCATGTGTTAGTCTGAGGGGCACCACCCAAGAAAAAAAAAAAGGCAAATTAAACAACAAGCCTCACACCCACTAGTCTGCAATCAAATCTGCTCCGTCATGCTGAGGGACCGATGGAGGAAAGGAAACCAGCATGCTCCAGCCCTAATAATTCTGATGATTCATCGCTCAGAATTAACAGAGGTCTTTGGGGACAGAGGCAATGGGATCACGCTGCTTCTTCAGGGATAATAAACACTCCTGGTAAACATGCCTTCCCTGTCCCCTAAATATTCACCTCACGCAAATAACGTGAGTCATAGATCCCACCCAACTGCAGGTCACTGGCTGCCTCCGAGCTCAGATGTTCCTTTAACACACACTTTATACCACCCAACAGCAATTCTCCCTGGGCAAGGGCTTCTGGAAAGCATACAGCATTCATTTATTTGGACAGAGATGCACATGCACACATGCACACATGCACACTCACACATACATCTGTACAAGAAAGACTTTTTTTCTAAGGGAGCATGGAAAGGCGTCTTGCCAAGTAAACGACACTAAGCGGCGCGTTCCATTTTAGGTGTTGACAGTGTATAATAAATCCCGGCCCTACCTAACATTTACAGGAACATTATAAAATAAGTGAAACGGCGTGAGCTGGTTCCCAGGGCAACCAGACAAACACAATAAACAGGCCGCAGAGGCAAGAGTAAGTTACACCATACTCCTGGGTCTCAAATATATCACTTTACATTAGCCTTCTGCTGTTGCTGCTCCTGAAAGCTCTTTGTTTTATTATTACCAAAAAAAGAAAAGCTGGTATTTTTTTAGTGCAGATCAGTGTGAAATCGATGAGTTCCTCCAGTTGTTTATCTTTAAAGGTCTTTACTGTATGTTAAAGTTTCTATGAAAATAATAATGACAATTATAGAGAGCTGCACGTGTCCCTCCCCTTCAGAAGACCATTATTAATAGCAATTCAGGGCCTTCATGGTCAGCTAAAAGCTACTTTAAAGGGGCTTTTTTCCTCAACCTAGATAAAAGATTAACTGTAAAATATATGGAGTGGCTAAGCCAGCTATTTCTTGATTTAACACTCTTCCCCCCACTTTTCGTGTAACCAAAATACAGGTTTGGATCTGACTATTGCTAATTGTAGAGGACTGTTCTGGACCCAAATGGGACACTGCAGCTCGGGCTCTTCAAGGTCCCTGAAAACCTGCACAAAACAATGACATTTCATTCTCCTATCAACCAGTCACATCTTCTTTCCTCTTCACCTATTTCCCGGGGAACTGTATTTTTAGTACATTAATATTTTCAAACCCATTTGTTAAATGTATCATTTCCAGGATATAGACTGCCCAAGAACAAGAAAAAAAGAACTCCAGTGGGAGATGGGGGAAGGAAGGTGGGATTTTTAAAAGAGGTACAGAGCATGATGTTTGCAAATAAAATTATGTCTATACCATTTTCTGAGCTTTTAAGACCACCCATTACTGATTCCATCTGGTACATCATCAGTGCTGAATGAACCAAGCCACATTTGCATGTTTTTTCCTACCCTGCATATCTGCCACTGCAAACCACATTGTGCTTAAAGCCATCCTAGCATTCATGCTTGCTGAACCACATTTTTGCTGTTTCTGTAATTGTTTTGGCTTGTTCTAGTTATGGATGGACAAACATGAGGAGGCTCCATCTCAAAAAAGGCACCAGACAAAGCATCCTGGTGCTTCTACCTAGACAGAAACTGGATGAGTCAAAAGGAATATATGGAGCATGAGAATCTGGAAATCATAAACGAAGCAGCAACAGCATTTAGCCCCTCTACTGCTGCTTCCCCTGATCATTATTGTGTGAGGAGCAAATAATAGTGACCAAAGGGAAATTGCTTGGAAGCAAGTGGGTGCCAGTTAATAGCCCCAAACTTTTAAAGGCACTTTGACAATGCTGGAACCCTTCTTCACGTGTTATCCAGGGTTTTCTGCAAAGTAATGACGTTTGGAAGCGTGGATACCAGACTGACTTACAAGTGAAGGGTGGGGTAATCACATGATCCTGGTTTCTTTGCCATATTTAGCTATATCCTTTCCAGACTGCCGCAGTTTACAGGCTCAGGTTTAGTGGTCCTGCCAAGTAACAAGCTGTTGGCTCGCGAACTCCAGGGTGGATGGCTGTTGAGTGAGAACACATCCACCCTCTCCAGCGTGAAAGCAAAGGAAAGAGTTTTCTGTGTAATAACTGTGTGTAAAAGCAGAACTAAGAGAGTGGAGGGTATTTTTTTTCTTTTTTTTTATGACTAAATCACCACGCTATTGATGACTAATTAGCATGAGTGGGGTCCAGATGGCCAGCTCCTTTAATGAGGCCAATTAAGGATCCAAATGTTTTCATACGGTGCCTTTTTTCCTAGAAAGTCTACGCAGCAATGGAGGTCCCACCTTCTAATCCAGACATAGGTCAGCAATATGATCCTAGAGTGCTTAAAAATAAAGGGCAAATATGATAAGGAAAAAAAACAGCGTAGATTTTCAGCAGGAAGACTTTATATAATGCCTCAGTCTCCAAGATTTATGCCCCAAATTCCTTCTCAAAACTAAAGAGCTTTTCTTGGTAGGGTTGCCCAGCTTCACTTTCTCTCTCTTTTTTTTTTTTTTTTTTTTTTCCTTTTTTTTCCTGCTGCAAACTCTGCACTCCTGAGTCATGGTCATGAGAAGAGCTGTAAGGCTGTGAAACAGAGTTTCCGATTTCTAACCTGGAGAGACATAGCGAGTGGCTCACCAGGTTTCCACCCTTGTTTTGCAGGTTTTCAATAGAGTGTCTAAGCAACTGGCTCGGGGTGTTTATTTGAACCGAATGAGCTTCCTGAGGCTCTGTCGTCACAAGAGCGCTTTCTGTCTGGCCACCTGAGAGCTTTGCAGGATACCCGCTCCCTCATTATAATAGTATCTGGGTTTCTTTGGGGATTTTAGCATATTTCTCTTACCAAAAGACTCCCACAAAACACCTGGATATTTTCGCAAGGGGGATCAGGGAGCAGAAAGACTAGCTGATTGCCCAGTATCATGCAGAACGCAGGAAATGAAGCAGAGAAAACAATCTAAATTCCCAAACCACAGGCTAACATTTAGCTTAGCTGGACAATCCGTCTTCTTGCTACTGCACTGCGTGAGCAATAAGAAGGCAGACTCCAGTGCTAGTAATGGGTCGGATATTTGCAACCTTTACCCTGATTAAGAAACATTTATTTACAAAGACAAGCATGCTAATTCAGTTTCAGTAGGGATGCTCAGATGAAAAACTCCTAGATCTGTGGTCAGTTCTATTTCCCAGGGGCTTTAGGGGTGCAAAATCTGTCTCCTTTGTAAAATGGTCTGAAAGCAAAACTTTTACATTTTTTTCTAAGAAAACAACAATCCATTTTTAATGTTTCTGTTCACAAAATATTTATTTTTTTTCAAAACAGATTTTTTAAAAAATAATCTGGGGGGGTGGATACATGTTCTGTTTTAACATTTCCAGTAAGCAGACTAACTCCTCTGCAGGCCTGACTGTCAGCTTGGTTTCAGTGGAGCTGTATTAGTTCTTGCCATCTGAGGGCCTGACTTACATGTTTTGGGGTCGCAGAGCCTGTGAGGTGAGCACGCTCTCCTGTGTGGAGAAGGGCAGGAGGGGAATACTGTGCATTCCCAAATGTCTAAGGGCTATTTGGAACCGTACACGTCTGCGTGCACTGGACTGAATCAACCACAGACGTTATGAGGTTTGTGGTGTGTCTGAGTGTAACAATAGCAAAAGAAGTCCATATGAGATTTCTCGGACGTGAAGATTAATACAGACTACGTATGTTCCATTAAGTATACGGCGAACTCCAGGAAAGCTGGACTGCAATTGCAGCACAGTTGGCTCTTCAGGTACGTAGGGGTCAGCAGTGCCAGGATTCATAACTACCTGGTTACACATATCCGTATGTTTCAGTGTTATCAGAAACACGGTATGTAGGAAGCACTTCACCATTTGTGTGGTCATCCACTCCTCGCAGCCACTGGGAGGAGGGGTCCGTAGTCCTGGTGAGGACTCTGTGGTGACCACAGCTGTCCCACTCAGGGACAGGGAACTTGGTGTTTCTTGTGATAAGAGATGTGAGTTGTTTGTTCCATGAAAAGGGGCAGAGGTAGGCTCTGTAAAAGTCCTCAAAACGTTGAAAGTAAAGAGAACTTTAAAAGCCACTGGCAACTAAAAATGTCAATGTGTTTGAGAAATGATTGATCCTGGACCTTATGGAAGCATTGCTGTTGTTTTCAAGATGTTATTGAGTGAGTGGCAGGAAATATCTGTGGCAATGAGCTTTTCACCAATTCCTTAATAAACAAAATGAATAGAAAGAAATATACATCTGGAGAGAAAGCCTTGGGTCACGCAGAGAAGGGGAGATCAAATGCTCTATTGGATGTGAATACAGAGGCACTTACTTTCAATTATGAAAATACGAATAAAGCTCCAAATTTTTTTTGGTGAGTTTGATTAAGTTCACGCAAAGCACATGTCTAGCAAATGGGCAACCTGAAGAGCCAAAAGGAAATGTCTAAATAGATTTCCAGCAGGATGGAGGCTAATGGATAGTTACAGAGGGGCTGGCAGAAAGCAGAGAAAAGCGCTGCACCCTGGCTGTGTGGGTGTATGAGCAGATGGAGGCCTGAGAGAAGTGTAGGGCCATTTAAGGCCAGAAATGTCTCCTCGTACTTTCTGATGTATTTTAGGGATAAGCAGAGGCAAACAGAAAAGAGACTTGAAACGCTAATATTAGGCAAAGTAGAGACAGCCTAAAAACCTAGAGGCTGATCTCCCTTTGTAGTTATTTGTGGTACTGGGTAGGATTGCATTTGTGGTTTCTATTCTTTCCCTCACTCTCAAAAAATGTGGTGAATTCAATAAGCTTTCTAACTACCAACCCAGTCCAGCACTTGCAAATCCAGCTGACCCTCCCCATTGGCAACATCTCTGCCCCAAACCAGAGTCTCACGCTGGGCATCCAAAACGTATCAGGTTTTGATCCAGCTCATCTTCAAAGACTGTGTCATAGCTCATGGTTTACTAGATGTGCCATTATTTCACAGCAATTGTCCAAAGCTTTGCAGGATGTTTGAAGAAAAGGTTTCTTTCTGCCCTTCATTTAGGCTGTCAGCCCTGGGAGTCCAACAGCGCTGCTTGTAACTGCAGCTTGTAGCCTAGATCCCGTCAGCAGGCCGTAGACACAAGTTTCAATAGCTCACAGCGCACGTGATAGTGCTGCCTTTGCTTCCCTGCTCTCAAGTGCCACTACCATGGCCAGGTACCTGCCGAGGGAAGGAGGCCTTTGACCTCATGGGTTTTGATTCATAGCTGGTCACCTAAAATACCCTTCTACTGTAGTCACGTTATCTATTAAGTAGGGATGGAAATTTTACCAAATTCTAGTAAAAGTTGCCTTTATTTTGGTCAGGTACTCCTTGTTTTGCCATACTTGTAGATAGGCTGATCTGACACACTACGTGGAAACGGTGAGTTTCTGTCCACTTATAATAATGGTTCAGGTGAAAACCAAAGCCTTTTCTCAGATGCATCTCTCTGCCTGTAGTTGAATAAAGCACATTTGGGACCTACAGCTGCCCATAAGCCATTTACTGAGGGCTATTTGCTTACACCACTAAGTTAGTACACCACCAAGTCTGTACACCACCCAGGCATCCTCTAAGGTATTTCTCTGCATGTGCAACAGGGTATTAACATCAATCCTGTCTCTATTTCAGAAGCCCCTTACAGCATCAAGCCAACTAGCTGAACCATTTACCTGAAAATGCTCCTGGCCCCTTCACTATACTCTTCTGGAAGCTCTTTGGCTAGGCTGACTTTTTGGATATTCTCTCTGAGATTAGCTTCTAGTCATGCCTGATCCAGATACTCTGGGTTTGCAGATGTGATTCTCTCTGCCAGCTGAGTCTGGCTCTGAAGCACTGAGCAGATCATTCCCCGCAAGGTAGTTCCTGTCACAAGGACATGCTTGTGGAACAACTGAGCTCCTCCATCTGCTGCTGGACCTGCTACAGTTTGTCAGGCACTTTCTTCTCCTTTACAATGAGTGAAAAACAATAGCCCTCCACCTGCACCTGCACCTCGCAGGCACCTGAAAAGACAAAACAACGTCTATTGTGTGACTTGCATCTGGTTAGAATCCAACAAAGAGATGCCTAAACACTTCTGTTTCTGCAAAGCTGCACGCATGGAGCAATAGTTGTCTAGTGACTGACTGTGAAAGGAATCCATAAAATAAGCTCGTTTCCCATTTCCTTATCGCTGCCTTTGCTCTGTATGCATTTGCTATATAACAGAGGTATTTGCCAGCAGCAAGCCAGCAGACTTCATATAACTTCCGTAAGCGCACAGGGCCAAAATCTTCCCTGTTACAGCTGCTCTGACTTCCTTCTGGTGAAATCAATAGCCTTTCCACCTGGCTAAATCTGAACTATCTTTTCTGTTTGTTCATTTAGTGAAAATTGTAGGGTATTGGATGAGTCTTTCTGAAAAGCATATTGCAAATCCATCCTAATCTTCCATGAGACACCTCATTGTTTTCCTGTTCAGTTCCACCAACTTGAGGCTTTTTTTTCCCCTTGAGTTTTGGGGTTGTTTCTGCAATGTCATGAAGGCAGGGCTGGAGTTAGTGGCATGAAATAGCCAGATAGGGCAATACGTCTTTTCAAGATCAGTCAGTCCAAACAGAAACTTGACATAGTACCGATAAACTAGAAATGAGCTAAAAAATGGCAAGTATCTCCAGAAATCTGACATATATCTATGCTGTGTGATACGGCATGTAAAGCTGCAATGCTGTTGGTTTGAGCAGGCTATTTGCAGACAGGGGCCGTGAGGTGGAACCTGACCTGGAGACTGTCCATGGGGCTGCTGTGCACCGCCCTCAGTACCCTTCCAGTCCTCACTGTACTCTGTGACCAAAACCAAGGAATGGCCAAGAGATCATTTTTCTAAGGGACATTCAAGTAGGCTTATGTCATCTGCAACAACTTGTAGAGAATGCTGTTAATTCATGTGGTCCTGATTATTTTAATATTGGCTTCAGTTTATTCTTGTCTTTTGTCTGCTTACCATGCTCCTGCTGTGTATGCTCTAGACAGGCTGCAAGACTAGTAATGGGAGTGCAGCCAGAAAGTCCTTCAGCTTTGGGGCAGCCTTCTTCATGGCACAGTGATCCTCATGCTGCTTGTTGAAAGCTTCAGCGATATCTGAGAACAGGGTGTCAATGGCAAGTACATTTACCAGCTTTGTTGTGAGGGTCCCCTCCTTTCTGAAGACCCCTGGAGGAATTAAAAACCCAAAGGAATTTAAGAGTTAGCAGTAGAATAAATCAACCAGGGACTCAGGGAAGGGATGAGAGAGGGAGAAAGGAATTGGTATGAAATCAGCTTAGAAACTTCACTTATATGCCATGATCAGATTCTTCATTTGACTTTGCTACCTCTGGCTGCCTTCCTCAGTCACTTCAAAATAAAGGAAATGAAGTGAAAGTGAAATGAAATGAAAGTCAAAGGCAATCTGAGTAACTCATGGGAGGCAGGTGACCATTCATCTTTATGAAGCTGAAGATGATTAAGTCATCCTGGAACGCAGTTTTTTTTTTTTTTTTTTTTTTTTTTTTTGAAAACTCTCACTTTCTGTGACGTTCCCAAATCTTGTACTTAACAGAGCAGGAAGCTGAAGCCAGATCTCCTGAGTGCCCAGCTTGCTATCTGTTAAACTTAGCTGAGAATTTTCCATGAAATGTGTTATTTTGGATTTTGTCTATTTTTTTTTTCCAGAGAGAAATGCTGATTTGCTGAAATCAAAACTTTACAAGAGGAAGGAGAGATTCTGAGAAATTTATTAGCAAAACTGTTTGGTGCAGGAGTAGGGGGCAGCACTGAAATTGTTTAAACCACCCATATCAGTAACTTCAAAACGGCACAAAAATTGTGATGGTCTTTTACTTTGAAAAGTAAATTGACTATTGAGTCATTCATCTCACTTCCTATAAATTTCTGGAAATACACCATATTGTCCAAGAACCCTCCATAGTTAGCAGAAACACATAACCTGTTATCAGCCTGAGACTAGATCACGTTGAAGAGTTCTCTGACACAAAGTACAATATCTCTGTACCAGATGCTCAAGAGGAAAGGCAAAGAACTGCTCGGTCTGTAGCTATGGCATACGTTTTCTGCACAAGGCTCTCACCCTAGCTGCCAGGAGGAAAAAGACAGGGATCTTGCACTTAGTAATTAAAAATCATCTTGGTGCCACTGAAATTGAATAAAAAATGCTGATTTACAATAGCTGAGGATCTAGATCAGTAATTTTTCATACATCCACTAGATAAAAGTTTTTCTTAAGTAAGCAATTCCTTCCTCCTTATACAAATGGAATATATAGGCTAAGAGTTTCAAATCCTCTTAGAGCATGCTCAGTTCACAATAATTTTAATTAGAATTTGACATTCAAATGCCTTAGGTAGCTTTAGAAATTGCAGAACAGTTGCACCTATACAACCACTGGAGCCCTAATTAAAAGTTCAGTTATCCAACTGGAAATCAGAGCAGTGGTTCCATGACAGCATTCCTAAACCATAGTTTGTTTTACAAACCTACAGAAACCTAATTGCATCTCCTGAGCAATGGAATACATGATCCTTTTGCTAGCAGTATTTCCAGCAAATGTCAGAGAGGTTTGTTTTTTTATAGAAGGAAAACTTCAGTCTCAGTTTTAAACAATAAAATCTTTTTTAGTAAGTTTCCCTGATGCCAAATTAATGCTGAATGTGCTTTATTTTGCTTTTCTGTTTTGCTTTTAAGTGTCTAAGTTTCTTTAAAAAAGAAAAAAGTGTAGAGAAGGAAAGCGTATTTTTTCCCAATAAAAGAATGCATCATAATAATAGACAGAAATGGCGAATCTGTTCTCTAGAGTGCCATAGAAGATCAAGAGTTATGTCACTTAACTCAGAGATGTTCTTTCAGATTTACACCAGCATTAAGAGAAGGAAAATTTGTTCCTATCCGGTTCCATCTAGTTCCATAAAATTTATTTAAAGTAGAGTCAATGAATAAGTAAATATTTCATTAGACTACCTGAGGAGTATTATATCGAACTAATTTGAGGAAAAGTTCGGAGTAAAATCTGTAATCTACAATATTGTAAAATCAGAGCATCTTACTCATTGGGCTGGAAAAGTTGTCCTTCTTTGTCGCAGGTTTTTCCTTCGTACAGAGTTATTTTGATCTACATTGGCATTTCTATGTAATAAATACAATGAATTGCATGTTCTGCAATATGTAAACTTTTTTAGGCTGTGCTTCCTGTAAATAACTATGGGGGGGGGGGGAGATGCCTTGAATTTTCCTCCATTTCTACTGAATTTAGCATTTTTCACTTCCTGTCCTAAATTGTCCCAAAGTGGCTACCCATTAGCAGACCAGCAGTGACTTTTAGAAATGCTTGGCAGTTTGTAAAGCACTTAGATTTCTTCTGGACGAAAAGCGTTGCATAAATGTGAAGTCATTACCATTTAACCTTCTCTTTTATAACTGCACGTTTACAGTCTCTGGCAGCAGATCTGCACTATTATTTTTTGTTCCTACTGACGGCAGAAAGGGAGGTGCTGATAATTTGTGTACATGTGTTTCTTGTGTGCGTGTGTCCATTTCAGCATGGGAGCATTTTTGGATGAATACCAGAACTTATTAATTATCACTTTAACCACTATTCACAAAGCTGGGTAATGAGGTGGGGGGAACTTCCAAAGAAAATAGTTAAAATCTTATTACTGATGTTTCGGCAGGGCTGCCTTGCATGTGCAAGAAGTGGCTTCTGCTGGGAAATATGTCTTTCATAATGTCTTTTCCAAAGTGAGGAGGAATGGCTTTACACAACAGTTTTGTTGACACCTTCACATAGGACTATACAGACTAGATAGGTAACGCTGCACTAATCAGGATAGAGACGTGAGCGGACTGAGAGCAGGAGGGCTGGGCTGGATCGGACGCGTCTCCGCATGAGCGGGTCGGCCTCTGCCGGCACCGCAAGGCTGGACTCTGACCACCTCAAGCCCTCCATTAAATCATAAGTCACTGGGCTTCAGGTTCAGCAAATGCAAGAAGTATGTGGCCCAAAGAAAGAAAAAAGCTCATTCAAAATACCTGATAAAGAACAGATCCGAAGGGTTCTGAGGAGGGCAGGACGCTGGTTTCTCTCACCTCTCCCAGCAGAGCCTTTAGCTTTCCCTATGCCTTTTGCAGCTCCACCAGCAGACACCTTCTCCTCTCCCCATCCATCTGTTTCCGAGCCAACATCCAAGTGCTTTTGTAAAGCTTGGCTACTTTAGAGAAAAGGCAATGCCTGAACCCTGAGAAGCAATCAAAGGTAATCTATCAGGTGATGCCTGATGATGTGCTGGCACCAAGCTCTTCTACCGATCTTTGGTTAAATGGAGAAGGCTTTTTCTGCTCTTTAGCCTCCATTACATGCCCTGGCATTACCACTTGAAGCTGTTACCTGCCTATCGTCACTATATCACATACTTCATAATTCCCTATACCAAATCCTACCTCCATCTCCCAAGCCTGTCTTGGGACAAAATGCTGGAAAAAAACATTTTCCAGACAGTTCAGGAAACCTTAAAAAAAAAAAAAAAAAAAGAGTAAAAGAAAGTAGGGTCAGATCTACTTCCACTTGTTTTTTCTGTTTGTTTTTTTTAATTACAAAGTGAGGACACTAACTCTTACAGACCTTGCAGCGAGGCCTGTTCAGCTCAGATACTAAACAGTTACTCTGAGGACAGATCCAGCCTTGCAGAAAAATTCCTCACGTGTTCCCTTGACAGCTCTGTCAGTTTTGTTTTGTTTAGTTTTGTTTTGTTTTACACAAAATTCAAAGTATCAGGAAAGGCTTTCAGCATGAATTTGAAATTTTAAAAAGCAGTTGTATTTCAGATGAAAAACCTGGACTATGACAGTGCAGTAATAAGTAAGAATGATAGACAATTAAAAGTAGCAGTGATAGCTTTACTCCTTCATTGGAAAATAAATGAATAATCAGCAATGACATTTGTCTTGGGAATGTTTTATATGTTAATGCATCAGTGTAGTGTGCTACTGTTGACAATGACAGTTTGGAACATGCCTCTCTTGAAAAATGAATGCAAAAATTGCTTTTTAAGTATGAAGAAAGGATACTAAAGAAAACTTGTTAAACATCTGATAGCAGTTGTCATGCATAAGAAGACCTCAGCTAAGATGACAGATGAGGAAGGAACTATTTACCACCTCCTGCATCCTTGTGCAGCCCCACAGGGCAGGATTAGACCCCTCCATGTAACAGCAGTGGCCAGCTTGCTTCGCCAGCCGTGTTGCAAAATCTCTGTAGAAGAGGCATAGGCAGCTGGGGCTGGCAGAGCTAGGGACCCCCCGTGGGATGCCCTGGGCTGGAGCTGGTGCTGCTGCCTTGATTCCTCCTCCCTCAGGGTATTTGCTCATCCTGGAGTCCTTGCACCAGAGCCATCTCACCATCTCACTGCCCTGCCGAGGAAGACTCCTCTTTTCAGCAAAGTAATTGGCTTCTGACAAGTCGGCCACTCTCCTTCTGCAAACAAACCTGGGATTATCAAACAAATACTTTGCAGCTGAAGGAGTGACTTTCTCCCCAGTCCCAGGCTAGTGGGCTGGGGCGAGCTGGGGGAAAGCCAATCTCTGCATGTTCTGGGAGAAATAGGGCGAGCTGCGGGCTAGCTGGCGGCAAACAGCATTTCCCTGCGTGCTGAGCAAGTGTCATCGTGAAAACATGGCCTGCACCTCCAACAGGACATTTTTTTGTGCAAATAAACATGGCAGATTAGGACCAGTTGTGGATATGTTAAGCAATGCTCACCTTTGATCTGCGTGATTATTTCCATACTGTGTATTGTGTCTTCTCTGAATGACGTGTCGCGGCAGGGAGACAATCCTGACCGACCGATCCAGCACTGCGTTTCAGTAGATGTTCGCACCAAGCTTTGTGGACTCGGAAAGCTTCAATGAGCGTTTCTGATTCCACACTGATTGACCAATTTCTTGTATGTTCTGTTCAGTTAGACAAAATTCAGCCTTACCATTACCGTTTAAGACAAATTTCATTCTAACAGAGCAACCAGGGAGTTATAGTGCACCTGAATGGCTAAATTTGTCAGTGTATGCAGTGATCTGTAACAGCAGTGCTAGAACTCAGATCCTCCTTTAGACAAAACAAAAACTAAGCAGATGGGCATTTCCCTCCTGGCTCTCAAAGGAGCCTTATTTAATTTTTAGAGGGCTCCTGTAATACAGTTTTCAGCCAGTAAAATGCAGAGACATAGACTCAAAAGAACTTTTTACATCTCTTTATCCACAAAATTTAATTTTTAAATAAGAAATTCACATCTCCCATGTGCTTGGGTGAATGGAAATTGAGACTCCAAATTGCTTATTATTAACCACAATGAGCTGGGCTGGTTTTGCTTTTTTTCCCTCAAATCCCCTCCCCACTCCTCTATGACATCTTTTCTCTTTCATACCAATCTTTCAACCACGAATCCCAAGTTATAGTCAGATTTGTGTCTCAGTCTAAGGTTTCCTGCCCATTCTCTTATTCATACAAAATGGTGCAATTAATTTATTGCAGTCTCACCGCAGTTGTTTTATTCATCGCAAATGTAAAGCTCCTGTGAAGTAGGCCCAAGAGAGGTAATATCATTTTAACAAAATTGTCCCGATGAAAGAAAGTTGAGAATCCAGGGAGAAACAGTGGGCTTATATACTTAGAGTGTGTTTCTTGGATAACTTTTCTTCCAATAAAACATTATTTCATATGATAACGAGTATACAGCCTGTTCAGTGAAGAAACTACACAGTAAATAAATGTGGAAAAAGTCAGAAAGGGCAAATACTGTTGGTGGACTCCCAAATTAATCTTCATACACTATGGCAAAATAAATGAAGAATCTACTCTTACCTTGTGAGTGGGTCAGGGATGAAAATGTAATCTTCCTGAAAGAGTGTGCATATCTAGCATAGAAATTATCAAAGTTACTCCATAGGTGTTAAAGTGTAGCTGTGATGGATGTTAAGTGACTGCTGCCCGTATTCAGAGAGCCAGTCTTAGGGCACAGGAACTGCCTGGGGGCTGTGGACCCCCTCTTAGGAAGAGGATCATTGATCCACAATGAAAGGAGATCTGTGTCATGGGGATCTCAGAACCGAAGTTGTTTTTGTAGTGTCTTTTGATCAATTAAGGCAGCTCAAATGTGTGCTGGTTATGCATGATGATATTTCAGGCTTTGCAGGAAAACAGGAGCGATCCTACAAATCAGCTATCTGAGCAAGCTGCCATGAGGTTAGATGGCCTTTTAATGAATCTGGGCTGCATTTTGTTTTGCTTTGCTTGAGTTAGGATCTCAGATAGAAACCTTGACACGTATAATTATGTTTTATGGACTGTAGATATGCACTTAGTTTGAATCTTACTATCTGAAATGGTAGGGAAAGGTGTTTCTAAATCTTTGTTTACAGCCTAGCTGACACAGAGATTTATTAATGTCAGATCAAAATGCTGAAGTGTTTTCTACCTTTCTTGTATTTGACTTTTTTCTTCTTATTATTTTTCTCAGTCAATACCTGAAATCTTCTGAGGTTACATTAGTCTGCGCCATTGACAAATATATGCCATTCTGCTTCTAGTCTATCTCTGTAGTCCATCAAATTTTATTGTAGTTCACTTTAATGCCTGTATAGAACATTAAAGGGGTCTACATATTAAAAAAGCTGAGATACAAAACTGGGCTGTCTCACGATGACATAGTGCCATGAGGTTCCCAGACTGCTGTTAAGAAAATACAGCTCATACACATGGTGCCCCTGCCCAGCTATGTTTCATCTGCCAGGGGATGTTGAAATTATGCCTTCCTGGCGCTGCCTTTATTTACCACAGTGGCATTGACTTCATGCGCTGGGGCCCTTTCCATTTTGGTTGCCTCAGCCAAGGTCATCATTGCGTAAAGCATGAGCCCGCAAATAGCAATTGCTTGCTATTTCTGAGGAGAATTACTAGTTCTGTTTGCATCAAGGACTGTGAGGAATCCCTGCTACACTTGGGACGTGGCAAAGCTGACTTAGTCAGAGTTTCTTGGATTAAGCAGTACGAAAAAAAAAAGCTAGAAAGATGAGTCACTGCTGAATAAAAATGTGCTCTGTAGCTTCTCATGGAAATCAAGGGTTCTTAAAAAATCATACGATGTGTCTCTATATATTTTTCTATATATTCATATAGACATTGACTATATATACATATGTGTGTGTGTATATATATATACACACATACACACAAGGATTCATGTACACCTACACACATATATGTATGTCTATAAACATTTAAAAGCAAGTTCCGAGTGGCACTGAGAGTACGTGCAAGGCCATGAAACCTGAATGTACCGAAGGAATGTACAGCATACCTTGCTTACCTCTTTTATGCCTACTTCACAAAGGGGTTAATGCTTAGGAAAATAGATGGTCACGAAGAAATGATCCTCCGTGTAAGAGCTGAGGCACCTCAGGGTTTTAAGGTATTTTGATGCCCAGCTCTTGATGAAATAATGAAACAGATGTTCTGCTCATCTTCTGTCACATGCTCTGGGCAAAGCAGAAACTCTGAGGTGTTTTGTAAGTGTGACCCTGTGACTCTAATGCTTGTTGTCTTCATGTTTTTACTTCAAATTTCCCCTTTCCAAGCAGTGAGGTAATGCAATATTATGGGAGAACAAAAGAAAAAAAATCATATAAAAAAGGTCATATAGATGAGAAATAATGCTGCAAGATTTTATATCTAATAGAAATACTTTATGCTACAAAATGGCATTTTATGAAATTGTATCAGCTAATGAGGTTGGTAGTTATGTGATGGTGCAACGTTTGCAATTATTTTCAATACTACCGAATTACCTAGAGCAGACATGTCATACCCAAGTCCATAGGCTGGATGTAGCACTGTTGGAAAGGGAAAGCACATTTGTCCCTTTTCACTTTCCTGATACCTGATTCACCATTTCTCATGATTTCTTGGGCATATTCATCTGAAATGGAGATATTTCAGCTAGTCCTTTAATGTTCATGGAAGAAGTCCAACAGACCTGTTGCACACCAGGTATCAGAACCCAGTTTGGGGCCAACAGACTCATAAATGTGAAAATACCTCTCCTTTCCAGGTATTCACTGTCTAGTCCTTTCCCTATGCTAGGTCAAGACTTGTCATAGGTATAGGATATGTGCAGTAACGGTGGCTGCTGAAAATCCTTATTCCCAGGCTGATTTATGTACCTCTCTCACCCATTCACTCCTTTTAAATCAGAGGACTTTATCTGTTCTTAAATTCTGCTCATGAAAATGATTCAGGGATTCACTGGCAATGTTGACTAGCTCATGCTGGTTCTGACTGACTGATGTTTTAGCATAATTTCAAATGGCAGTGTGTTTCTCCAAGCATCTTACCTGGAAATACCCTGCTGTTCCACACTGTGTAAGGGAACAGCACGGCCACTCTAGAGATACCTAAATAGCATCCTATAATGAATTGCAAGCTATGTCTTGCATCTATAACAGGAAGTAAACATTTATGTTCTTTTCCCTAATGGAGCTAAATCTGTTCAATAATTTACTCCAACTGAACAGCTCTGCTGTTACTTATTTCTTATGGCTGTTCTTACTATGGCTATTTGAACTCAGAAAGACTAATGGATAAAGAGCACAAAAGCAGTTAGAGGAACAGAGTATCATACCTCTAACGTAATTCGGTTTCTCCTGCTTTGCTATGTCTATTTAAGGCTTTGCAAGATGCCACAAAGCCTGGTCTCCCTCCACCCCATGAGAAGCCTCTCTTGCATGGTCACCACGTTACAAAGAGACACCTCTATATAAAATACAGCTGCAAACTATACAGACAATTTACAGGTCTCAAAGATCGTATTTATGTGGAGGCTGGGCAGTGGGGAGATTCTGAATGTCGGACCCTGTTGGTGGAATGTCATTAATCAGAGGATAATGGACAGGAAGGTGGGTGGCTGCTGATAGTTTTGGCTCATTTAAGACGGTTTTGGAAGGCTGCCAGATTGTGTGTAGAATTTTTGAAATGTTTCAAACAATACCGTCTTTGCAATGTTATAAAATACTAGGGTGGCTCAAGTGGGTTTTGAACTGGCTCCAGGCCAGTAAAACCTCAGGATTCCAGTCAGCTGTAACCCGGAGTCAGACGTGTGTCTGGGGTTTCTGAGGTCACCTGTGCCCTATGCACCCTCCACAGGGTCTGTGTACCTCCATAAGTGAAACACTGCCCATAGCGCCTAAGCTCGTGTAAGCCTGAAAGCCTCTAGCTCATCACTTCATAGCTTTGCAGCTGCAGTTATTTCCCCTTTATAGTTTGGGGAGATCCCCTCCTCTTTGTGCAAAGATGGCATGTTGTGTAATCCTGCAATACAATAGTGCAGTTATGATCAGGTAGGACCCAATCTTGCATCGCATTTCAGGTCTGAGTGCAAAATCTGTCTTGCCACAAAAGGAAATGGTGTCTTACTAAGAGACAGATGCTTGCAGGGACGTAAGGAGCACAGTGCTGCACACTGCTCAACCAAGGTGCAAGAGGAGCTTTAACATGAATATGAAACAGGTCTGCAATCATCTTAGGAAAAAAATGAATTAAAAATAAATTATTTATGGATTTGGGTTTACGTTTTTGTTCATATCCTGTTTGTTTCTCAGTGCCTTGTACCCATCAGCTTCTTAAATGCTGCAGTGGTTAGGTGACGTGAGCCACCTCATCCATTCTCCCAAAGGCACCTCAATGCAGATGGCAATGCTGGGGAGAGAGGTCGATATCTCCTGGCATGCCCAGGGGACCTTTCCTCCTTGAATTTCACTGCAACCCCCTTTGTGCATCTTCCCCTCCTCTCCCTCCCCTCTGAGGGGATCTCTGTCTCCTTCTCTCCATCTCTGTCCCAATGCGTGGCTGGGCAGGACCCCCTCACGGCCCATCCCCTCTCGTCGCAGGCAGCCATGCCAGTAAAGGCCCCCGCAGCCGCATCAGCTCCTATCTGAAAGAACTGTTCGTATCGGTGCCGTCCGTCCCCCAGGGTAGTCCACATGCGCTGGTGTAAATAACTGACTGCACCAAGGAGGGAAGCAAGCAGTATCCCGTGGCATGTAAATCGTCACTGGGCTCGTCTCTGCTGGGTAAGAGTTGATCGTACGCAGTGTGCTAATTGCGTTCGCATGAACAAATGCTCTGAGCCACATACCAGGCTCTTTGTTCTTATCTGCAGGAGGTAGTCACACTTTCATTAACGCTAGGGAAACTTTTCTGTACTCTCTTGAGGGCTGTAACACTAAAGTCTTTCAGCATTTTAAGAGTAAAAGTTTCCCATGTTGGTATAAGTGATATTATTTCATTTTATTAATTTAATATTTTTTGTTTTAGTCTTATTTTAGTAAAATATCATCCTGATTTTTTTATTATTTTTGTTACAGAAAATAATCCCATTTCCAAATGTGACACAGTTCAGAAGGCTTTATTTATAGGAAAGTAAAACCTAAACCTGAAGCTATCTTTTCCTCCCTTCTATGTTTCCATAAACATGATTTCTCCCAATAGAAAAAACAGTAGAAGTAACTTGTCATAATATCATTCATCAAAAGGAGTCTGATAATCCCAGACATCTGAAGCCACGTTTGCAAGTAAAACACACTAAATGGAAACAGAATGTTCTAAGAATTAACCATTTTGAGTTTCTTTTCCTTCCTAATATTTTAAGAAAAAACCATCATGTTCTATGGCTCCTGATGTGTTCTGATGCCTTCTTTAGCCCCGGTGCTGCAAGTCGAGGGAAAAATGTTTACGTATGGGAAGACAGCACTGTCATTCCATCTTTACCTACATGCTGCGCTGCATAATAGAAATAACACAGCAGGGGAAGGAGTTTGCATTTGCTCTGAGACCCAACAAGTCCTCCCGGGGAAGCCTAGCTTCTTGCTAAGGTCCTCCTCCTTTCCTCATGTGACTGGGGAGGGTTGTTCATTGCTTGAGCACGTGGTGCTAGTCAGTGACACGTTTTCCCCTTTGGCAGATTTTGACTGACCCACAAAATAAAACCTACAGTGACTACAGGAACGAGAAGTGATCAGCAATCACAGTAATGTGGACTAACAAGCACCCGGTAGTGTCTGAATAAACTAGACACAAGAGCAAATTAGGCAAGACGATATTCTAAATGCTACTGTCCAAATTCCTCGCTCAGAGTCTGATGTATACCTTCATAATTTAAGGGTTCAGCTTTCCTAGATGGCTTTCTGTGTAGTTGGCACCGTTTTGTGCAGTATTTGCATTCATTTTGTACAGCATTGTGCACAGATCCCCCAACCACTAACACAAGAGCTGACACACAGACACATCCAGTGCATTTTGATGTAATACTGCTTTTCATCTTACTCTGAGCATTACATCTTGGTTTTGCTAATTCTGTAGGGTTCAAGTACTTGGAACAGTTTGTTTTTCCAATTATTTAACCTTACAATATAAGCAGGTTGCATGCTTGCTTTTACTGCAGGGGGAAAAGAACCATTATTTCAGGCCTCTTTCTATCACAAAAGGTGAGCGTTCAAAGTTAAAGATTGAAAACCTTCTAGAGGTCTGAGGAAGCAGAGGGAGGAGAGCAGAAGCATAGAGGGCTCGCTAAGTTTGCGCCCCTGGAGAGTCGCTCAGTATAGCTGTGCTCCTGATGCCCAGCCAAATGGCTTAAGCAGCAGGCGCTGCCATTAGATCTGCACTTCTGTCCAGCGCCAACAATGCCAAGCCACTTTTCCTTTTTGTTAATATCAAGTTTTTATATATATATTCACACATACATTGTGATTATGTTGTAGCTTAAAAGGCAGCAACGTTCAAAGTCTCTTCAGTGTTCCCATAATACTAAAATAAAATGTATGTTTTCCTGAAATTCCCAGAAATAATTTTTTCTGAGGAGCAAACTCACAGCATATAATGTCGTGCTCCTCCCTGCTGGTGAACACGCTCCCTCCTCTGATTCCCATTTCTGTTGTGAGTGGCTTTTAATGACAGAACGGGGGAATATATTGTGGTTTCACACATACACAGATTTTATGGTCACTTATTCCTAACTAGGAGATAGGCGTAGCAGAGAAGTATTCTTTCTTTCTTCCAACGTACTTAGCCGCTGGGTGCAGTAGGTGGCTCAGCACATTACAACATAATATTTAGGAATACCTGAAGGGAGAAAGATAAGACAAATAATCCTGGCTAGATGATGGGAAATTGTTCTAGGAGAATTCATTTCACCCCTAATACCGGTGATTTGGGGTAGCTGAACACTTAGTTCATTGCCTCACCACAATAATTCATCAAATTACCTCTTTTTCCCTTCTCTGGTGCTGATCTTTTAAGTGAGTCTGACTGCTGTGAAGTTGCCTCGTGTGTGTGTGTGCGTATAATGAAGAAGGGGGTTTCTGCGAGCACGTGCAGCTGAGGGCAGGGAAGGGGAGCGCTCCCGCACTTGTGAGCAAGTTGCTTCCTGTCCATTGCGGTGTGCCAGGAAAACCCTCATTGCCGGGCATGGAAACTGCCACGGAGCCATCCCGCACCGCACGTCTCCAGGCTGAAAATAGAAGGGTACAAGCCTAGCTTGACTATTCCTATTTTAGAGAGCTTAAGTTAGGGGAAATGAATGTTATCTTAGTTCACTTTACCTTCCCTTTTTGGTACTTAGTGGTAGTTGGAGGCTTATTGAAATGCGTGTTTTTATTCTGTCTTTCGCTGTGCTGGTGTGTGGGAAATGACGATTTAAATACATAATCTACTTCCTGTCAGGCTGGGAGGGTTGCTCCTTTGCACGGTGTTTTCGCATGGACAGTTCCTGATGCAGTGTTGTGGCGGGTCCTGCCTTCCATGGTAGCACTGGCACATTCCAGCCAGAGGATGAGTAACACAGGAGCAATGTGACAATCAGATAATCAGTGAGTAGACAATAAACTTGGAATTTCCAAACACTGATCCCAGCTGATCCCTGCTCCCCATAGCAAGTCTCTTCAACGACCCTGCATGATTTAGGTTATGATACTTTTACCTGGTTTGGAGGTGCGTCGAAGTAAATTCAACACTGTGCAACCGTTGTAGGGACCCACTGGGTGATACGTCAAGACTCTCCTGTAGCCATGCAAAATGCCCAGACTTGGACAGTGCTTCTTACGGGTTTTTATTTTCCAACCTCAGACAGAGGGTGTTTAACCTTTCTATAGTGCATTAGGGGCAATAAATCACTTCAGCATATGCTGTTCTATGGACAGTGGGCTTTAAGTACATGATTAAAATTAGGTGTATGTTTCTATGGACAGTGGGCTTTAAGTACGTGATTAAAATTAGGTGTATGTTTAAGTGCTTTAAGCATGACAGCTCAATGGCTAAATTCTAGCCTCTTTACATGCCTCACTTTACACAGTGAAATCTGAAAATATTGGTCTAAATATATTTCGGAGTCAGTCAAAGTCCATTCTATGTCCTCCATGACATTATTATTTTACAGGAATTTGCCTTTAAAAAAAGGCAATTAAAAATGTATTTTTGAAGTAAACACAACCTAATTTGACAATGCTTTTGATTGGCATTTCAGCTTTTTTTTTTTTTTTTTTTCTTAATCAGGATATTAGTAGCTCCTTTACAAGCTGCAAAAATAAACAAGAAAAAGTAAATGCAAGCCTTTGTTTGGGAATTTTTTCCTTTTTTTCTTGGGGTTTCCATCTAAATGTATTTGGCTGTCTGGGGTGAATCAAGGCTGATCCTGGTGCAAAACTATTCTCCAACAGATAGCCAAGCTGCTTGAACAAATGGTTTGTGTTAGCTAGAGAAAGACATTGAATCTAAACCATGTGCTTCTGGGTCTTGTGGTTTCAAATGGAACCACAAACACTCAGGCAAGCTGTCAGTCTCTATTCACAATTTCAACCAACCTTGCAGGGAAAAGGGGGGGAGATCTTTGCCCACCAATCATGTTTTTTAACCCTTATGTGATTAGTGGGGTGGCTTTAATGCTTTGCATTAGAGAGGCAGGTTATTGCTTAGAAGAAGTAAGGAGACTGATGGCCTGGGAAGGGAATAAAGACAAATATTTGATACAACAAGGATTAAAAAAAATATATTTAGAATCCTACGAGGTAGAGCTGGGAGATATCTCAAGAAATCATCCAGTCCACCCTTTCAAAGAGGCAAGATCATATAGACCTAGACCATTCCTGGCAGGTGTCTAACCAGGTCCACAAAAACCCTAGAGGAGCAGCCTCAAACAGTTAACAGTTTTTTTACAAAGGATAATTTATAAAATGCAAGGTTTTGGTACTCTCAACAAGCAGCTGTGAAAGTGCTGCTGCAGCAGACAGTCACCTGTGAGAATGAGTCGGGGATGTTCAGCGTCAGAGGAACATGCTGCTACTGCTAGTGCTTAGGAAATAACTATGGTGGACCTGAGCTGTGTTCCCTGCTCTCGACCAGAACACTAATGCAGGGGGTTTTGAAGCAAACGTCCTGATTGTCCCCACTTACTGTTTATTGGTTTAGATCACAGAGCTTGGGGGGTGCCACAGTCAAAAAATGCAGAGCGCTATGGAACACAGTACACACAGTCCCACCTTTGAGAAAGCTAAGCTGAGAGAGCCAAGAGAGTCACCGAAAAGAAGAAGATGCCTCTGTATGTTGGAGGACATTATGCAAGGCAGCTATTTGCAGGTTCCTTCTGTTTTTTTTCCAGAATGTAGGTGACTTACGTGCAAGGAAAGAACTGCTTGTTCAGGAACTGAAGCTGCTGGGGAAAACACATGGGGACAAGCTGCAGTTACGTTCCAGGAATCACACTGGGTAAAACCCTGCTTCAGAGAGTTCAGACACACCTGGTTGCAAGCCCAAAATGGAAATGTGCAAGGGTTGAATATTCTGTGAGGACATGTTCTATAACTGATTGTTAAAAAAAAAAATTCCTTCTGTAAACTCTTCGTAAACCTATATCCCCCATCTCAGCACTCTTGAAATACCATAGGAATGTTTGTCTGTTGAAACTTTGTATCATATTAGGGACTGCATAGAGGATTGAGGGCTAAAGAGGGGGAAAAAGAGGTATGGGTCAGAGTTTATAACTTTGAATCTCATTAGTAGCTTACATGATAAAATGACTTGCATTCCACTTCCTCTTTGGTGTGCATTTCCTTACACACACAATGAGATATCACGGCTGAGGTCTTCTCAGGAAGACTATTAAACTGTTATGAAAGTTAATCAGCTCGTACACAAAAATCTTCTCATGCCTTCCTTTACAGTGATGATCTTTACAGCAGGAGAAAAATATCATTTCGAAATTCAGTTATTTCTTCTGCAAATAAGACCTAGTCTTTGCTGCCAACTGCAACTGTGAAAATCAAACGTGCAGCCTGTAGTGAATGCCAAAAATTCTGCAGTCACATCAGATGAAAATGGATCTGTTCGATAGGCTGTGAAAGCATGTACTGCCATTGGAATAGGCTTTTAAAGTTCTGTTCTAAAGTTCTGAAGAAACACCTCCAAATACAACTAAAAATGCTTTTATAATCCATCTGTTGAGTCAATTCTGCCTGTTATCTGCAGATGTTATATATATGTATACATTTGGACCCTTTTGCTTAATTACATTAATTGTCAAGTAGCAAGGGTGTTACCACAAAGCATGCTTAGCTAACATGAATACAATAAGCAAAGCAAAATTCACAGATACTGGAACATTAAATGATTTTGTATTTCCTCACACCAGATTTAGACTTAACTGATCAGAGTTGGTCTAATCCTAAAGACTAGAATATGTTCAAAGGAAAATTAACTTTCAAACTGGAGTGAATATGGCAGAAAGTCTTTTCCACTACTTTCTTCAGCTCTGTCCATGAGTCCTTTGGCATTCCCTCCAACATTCACCAATATTGGTGAACACCATGTAATGAATCACATCTGCAAGAGAAGTCTAGGGCAGAAAGTGGCATGCAGCACCTGCGAGAATACCATAGCAGATCTGGAAAACGCTCTAGCTGTCACTCAGAGGAAGATGTCACCAGCTCTCACAGTACCCACTTGTATTTTCAGGCAGACAGAGAATGGGGGTAGCAATATATAGAGTCAAGTTTTTAGTTGGTGTTAACTGATTATAAATCACTTGGCCGAAATAAATACTGTATTTTCGCCATTTTTTTCTAATTCTCTTTTGAGGACAGGGAAGATTTCATGAGAAACAAAATTCAATCTGTGATCAGAAAACACTGAAAAAGAATCAGTTTTCTGTTTTCAGATTTTGAACTAAAAATAGAAAAAAAAAGAAACCATTTTTTTCTATGAATTTGTGGGAATTTCCATTAGGATGAAAAAGACATTTTTTATTTGTGATGAAGTTCCAATGTAAATCTTATTCAATTTCACTTTAGTGCATCAGAACTGATCTCAGCAGCTAAGGATTTACCCTGGTAATGAATGAAAGAAATAATTTCTGTATAAACTGGTAGTTTAAAGTATTAAAAAGGACATGGTGAAGGTGTGAGACCAACTCCTATATTGTAAGAAACTTCAGCAATCAAGCACATTTATGGTGAGCAGACTTAGGTATATTGGGCAGATGAGTATGTTTTGAACAAACCAATAATGCTGGCCTTTCACCCAATCTGCTTACTGGATAATGTCTCTTTTGTCGAAGAGGTTATTCTTCCTACTATTTTTTCACAAGGAGAAGAAGCTATTAACAACAATCTTAAGGAATTACTCCTCTTAACAGTGATTTTTTATAGCACGGATGTTACACAGTCACAAGGCACTATGTGCTGGGGACAAATCCATGGCATGCTCTGCTCAGCACTCTCCAAGGAATTCCTGGAGATCCTGTGCCCTCCTTGTGCATCTACCTCCTTTTAGGGATGTAAATGGGAAGATTGGCTTATGGGGGGGCAAACTCCACTATTTTTTATACAATCTCAAGATTTTTTCACCAACAACAGTGGGAGATCCACTACACCTGATGACTAGTGAGAAAGGAGACTGGGGCCATAGAGGAGCTTGAGTTCAAGGGAACATTGTTCACCTTCACATAGGACACAGCACACCCCATAAGGTTATTTAGCACCTTCCCATCACCAACCAGCTCTGAGTGATGTCTGGCCAGGGCTTCAACCCATTTGGTTTAGTTCGTGTTCCTCCCCTCATTTACATTCCCTCTGCTTGTAATTTGGAGAACTTCAGTGAATCCAGCTCAGCTTTGTGCAGCCAGATGTAACTCTGGATTAACAGTGCTGCAGTCAAGAGCTACCTCAGACTGACACTGCTATAAATAAGAACTATAACTCTCAAAAAACAACCTTTTCCAACATTGCATGAAAGTTACATGATCCCCTGCTTAATATGCACATGAACTAGGATGCCACAAACTTCCCTGGGGTATTCCGAGGGCTGAAGTAAAACTTAATTATGCCAATTGGTTAGACAGACTGTTAAAACTTTTGTTTCACGTACACTTTTTATTCCCTCTTCTCCATCTTTTCCCATTTGCCAAAACCTCCTGAAGAGAAAATAGAGATTATTTTACTTTTTACCTTAAAGGGCTCCTTGTGTGCATTTGCCTTATTAAATAACTGCCAGAATATCTAATATTCCATGGACAGCACTGATGAAAATGAAGCATAACATTGGTCAAAAGAGCAAGTTTCATGTTCAACATTGTCCCTAACTTGGTCTACAGCCAATGAAAATTTTATATTATGCATCTGGTGCCTACAGATGAGTCTTTGCATTTAAAAGGCTGTTAGAAAACATAGGATTTTCTCTTTTTGTCATTGCCATTTTGAACATAATCATAACCATTCATATATGCCTCACTTAGTTTTTTGTCAGCCAAATTTTGGGTGTCTTTCATCTATCCCTGCACAGGGCTGAGTACTTTTTTGCTCCTCGATGTTGTTATTGCCAATCTTGCAAAAAGGAACTAGCACATTTTGGACAGAGCAGAGCTATATTCAGCAACAGATCTTATTACTGATCACAACAGCTTCCAAACCTTTACCAGATCAGTAACGGTAGAAAGAAATGTAGTTGCTACTATCTACAATTAGTCCATTAAGTCTAGGAAGGAAATGTGCACCTTCAGTATCTTCAAAGCAGTCAGTTGAATATCCAGAGTGCCTCTGTACATCTGGCTGAATTGCACTGTGCAAATTGATGCATCATTAAGTTTTCCTTTAATGATTTAAAGGGGGAAAGACCTTTTGCTGGATTTCCATAGAAGGTCAGTTTTCCCTCTTCTGGCACATCTGCAAAGTCCTTAATAGCAGATGGAAGGAAACGGTGCTACCTTTTTGCACACACTTTTCTTTAGTTAGACCACTAATGTGAGTACTGTCATATTTTTATGTTTTACCTATGAGAAACTGAACACTGAGCATTGATATGTTACCTAGTGATGGCAGCTCTATTTCCTTCCGGTGGGTTTGCCAGTTGTTAATTAGGAGGTTCCATTCTCTAAGACTTCAGACAGAGATTTCTTCCTCTATGGTGAAACACTGCCTACCTGAGACACCAGGATCTTGTTCAGCATTTTAGTCCAGAAACAGCAAACTCAATCTAGCTGTGGCAAGCAGAGGGAGAACCAGCATGCCAAGGGCAGGCTGGGAATCCAAACCACGATCTGCTGGAAATCAGGCCGGCTCCTGGAGAAGCCAAGAATTTCCACCCTGTTTTTTGAAAAGATTTCACTTGTCTGTGCATATGGACAGGCTTGAATATGCAGCTCCAGTGTGAACAACCTCACTGCAAATTGTGTTAAACTTCATACCACATATGGATCATGACTTTTAAACAGTTTTTCCTCTAGTCCTTCACTGTCTTAGTTACGTCATCGGCTGTTCAGAGTACAGCCAAGTGCAGTGTCGCTGTATTTTGGTCAGTACCGGGAGCTGGATCTTTCAGGCTTTAAGGAATCATTCCTGGGAATCAAGTTGGTAATTCTGTTCAGAGGTGGGGATATCACAAAACTGGTAGAAACTAGGCCAGTGATAATTTCATACTAGGTGTGAAGCCATCTCCGAATGTTTTCATCAGTTCTCTAGGATCCCAAATGATTTCTTTTACTGCCTTTTGTCTTTGCCTCATTCAGTTGCTCTTACACAAACTTCGTATCTCAGGCAAGAGAAACATCTCTCCATTTTCCCTTTACTATTTTCACTTCAGTTTATGAATGAATCCACACCACTTTGAAGAATTATCATACTCCCAAGCACCTAGGAGATAAGAAATTTAAAACAGGTATCTAACTTTGTAGAGCTGTGCCAAAATTAATTACTCATTCAGATAAAAATGACCTATTAAAAGAAAACTGGACACACAACTAGGAATAATCCATCTCTATTCATTTGTCAACATTGCATTTCATGCTTATTTCAGTACGCTAAATGGGGCTAGAGAACCATACTTTAATTAATATCCCAGAGTAACAGTGGATGTCAAATAAAGTAAACAGGATTGAGGATCTGATCCAAACATTTCGGAAACCGTTCAAGCCTAAATTAATCCAGAATGTATTTTAAGATACTTAGCTGAAATTTGGTTATCATTTAAAAGTCTTAATTATGTAGAACAATAGAAATTAGTAACTATATTTTTTTAATGACTCATATAATGATTGTGAACTTTTTTCCTTTAAAAATAATTGATATAACATTTCTACCAGAGTGGAAACAGAGTTAAATAGGATATCTTGTATTTAAACAAGTGAGCAGAGATGGAAAAATGTGTTTTAATAAATTTTGATCTTGCATGAAATGTACACATTAAAAAAAAATTTACTTAAGAGAACCAAACTATTTCAGAAAGATTGGAAATATGAATGTGACACATTTTACTGCATTCTGAGTAATTTCCCATGAAAAAAAAAAAGTTTGTTTAATTTAAAAATAATGTATTTTATTTTCCTTGATTGCCAGAAAGAAATTAGAATATTGGACTGTTACAGAAGCCCATTGCCTAACCGAAGACAACAAAAGGGGATTTTAAAATAATGCATGGGGGGTTTATTTCTAGAATTTGGCATCCAGGTGGCAATTAAGGAAGAATCTTGTGCATTTCTGTAGGCTGTGACAAAAGCAAAATGAGAGAGATGCAAATATGCTGCTGGAATCAAGAAATCTGCTTTGAATATCTATTACTGCAAGGGCCAGGCAAGGGGATTCCCCATGCATTTCTTTAGGTAATACAGTCCTTCTCAGTAACTTTATTAAGGACAGCATGAAATTGAAAACTAGGCTCAGGACAGAAAAATACCTTGGCATTATCTCAGTTGCAAGTGGACGGAGATCACGTCACACTCGGACAAAACCAGTTCTCCACCAGCACTGCAGGCGTTGGGTCAGCCCAGTGGCTGGGGCTGGATGGCTCGTGCCCAAGGTGGAAGAGCCTGTCCCAGGGCCAGAGGTGAGGAGCGCGAAATCACTGCTCCTTGGAGAGGCTTGCGCCGTAACGAGAACCTGGCGTGTCTCATCTGAGGCTGGTTTCCACAGGGGTTCATCCAGTATATAGCACTTCGAAAAGCAAACAAACAAAAAATGAGACAAAATGAATTGAGAAAGATTCTGAGATGGGAGCTGACTATTTCAGGAATAAAAACAGTTTAGTAAAGACTAAGGTAGACAGAAGAGTTCAGAGTCAGGGTAAAAATGTAATTTTTCATTGCCCAACGAAAGCCTACCTCTTTCCTTCCTATGCTAATATTGCTCAGCAATTGTTAGAAAGAATTAGTGAGGGGCCTGATCTAAAATGCAAGCCATTTGAGCATTCAGAGCGTGAGGAGAAATTAGGATCCAAAACCATGTAAATTTTTAATCTCAAAAGTAGTCTCTTTTGCTATACCTGCCAAAACCAAGCCACAAAAGTACAATACAAGAGTCTATAATCAACCTCACTTAGAATGAATTATTTTATCTCTTAGTATCGCCTCCTGTCTCTTGACTAATGGGTATATTTTGATTATAAATATTTTGGGCTAATATCTGCTTTATCCATTTATATATATATACACATATATATATGTATACATATATACACATATATACACATACATATATATATATATATAAATCTGCTATTATATATATGTGTGTGTGTATATCTCTGTGTGTTTATGTGTGTGTGTATATATATATACACATATATGTATATACCTATATGTACATATAGGTATATACTCGTAAGTATATACAGTACCATCAGTCCTCCAATTTGGATTAAGCTTGTAAGTGCAATCCTGTCCTGCAAAAACCTAAATCCTAAGTACAGATGATCTCTAAACTCTGAATTTAAGTTCTCTCCAAGATGAATATGGAGATGATAAAAACAGTAAACAACAGAACAGGCCTATAGCTCTGGAGATTAGCTTTCCATGTGGTGTGCTGGGGATTTCATTGGTACTGCATTGTGTATTATACCCTCCCAGATGGCGATAGGAGAATTAACCCCTTTTAATATGGCTGAGAAAGGAAGATCCAAAACAAGAATGAGTCTAGGTGAATTTTAGGAGTCAAAAATGAAACTGTGCAGTATGGAAAAGTGACATTTATATACTCTACACTGAGATTTTTTTTCCACTATGGAACTGTTAAGTTTACTTTTTTTTTTAACTGCAGCCATGGGAAGCATTTTAGGACATTTTGTACACCTGCTAGCTCCATTTCATTTGTTTAAACACATTTTATAACTGCAGTTTATATATTTTTCCAAGAAAATAAAAATGCTAAAAATATAATGTGGTGTTTGGGAGAATATAGGTGGGGGATTGCAAGGAACAAGAGGGCCTCATCTTGGCATATGTTCCACTTTATGCCAACTACAGCACATTCATCATTAACATGCTGGATGGGGATTACCTCTGTATACTCACTCTCGTTCATACACACGTTTCTCCTTTGCACCAAAGAGCAAAATCTTATACAAGACACAATAGGCCTATTGGGCATGGGTGCTGCTTTATTGCTAATTACAGTGTTTGCTTCGCCAAGGTGTTACTGCTATTAGCCTTGAAGCAATTTTCTGCTCGATTGGTAGGATATGCCTCAGCCCTTTTGGTGCAGTCATTGTTTTGGAGTATAGCCAGCAAGAAAGACTTTCTATACATTAAATATTGCAGTATTCACCCCATGGTAAAGCCTCTGCAGGGAGATCCAACCTTAAGCTCAGAGATGATCTTAAAATTATCTTATAACGAAGGGCCTGCGGTGTTCTCCTTTAAATGTTTTCATTTGCTCTACACCTATTTTCACTCTGTTCATCAGCTTCTGTGTTGAAGTAGTGTTTCATTGTTCAGCTACAATACAGAATAGTATTTGTTATGGCTGCTTATGACAAGCAAGCTAGCAAAGAGAGGTTTTAACCCTGGACTTTCCCCTCATCTTGAGAAACAAAGAGTTTGGAAGGGTATTCAGAAATATTGGCAACTACTGGCAGTTAATGTGATATGCTGATCCAAAGCCTTTTATCTGATTATAGAAATACAAAAGAGCAAAGGAGCTTTGGGTCCTGTAGCCAGCCTCCTGCTGTCACAAGGAGCACATTATCTTTCATAAATCTCATTTCAACACGGTAATGCTTATGATTCTGGTTCCAAAATTATTATCTTCATTTTATAAAGGGGAGAACAGTGAGTGTAGTCATTGAAGTGCCTTATTTAAGGTCTTGCAATGAACTATTTTAAGTCTTGGGAGAGAGGGAAAACCCCCCACTAAGAACACTAGCTACTAGTCTCAACAGCACCCACGCTAGACTTGCAATAAATAATGAACCTGTTTCTGTTGTAAGCTCTAGCAGAGGAAACTATTGGACTTCCTTGGAGTTTCATGGACCATTGTGGACCTCACCTATCTTTCAGTGTGGAAAAGCTTCCTGACCACTGCATCTGTGACTTAAATAGTTACATCATCTCACCACAGAACATGTTCCCTGGCACAAAGGGCTCTTTTTCCTTCTGAGGGAGTTGGTGTTCTTCAACTCAAGCTCTTGACTAAACTAGCCAGTATGATTCAGAACTGCCAAATGACACATTAGCATAATGCAGAAAGAGGAGGAGTCTCCATTCCCAGCTAACACTGATTTAGCTTGGCATTAAGTATGCCCTCCCTTAAGCTCCTTTCCGCCAGTACAAGAAATTCATGACCTTTGATTTTCTATTCAATTTTCACCCTCCAGAATCCATGTGATCTTCTCATACTGACCCGCCTGTTCCCTATGAATGGTCAGAGAGGTCTGTCACCTAACCAAGTCACATCTCAGTCTTCTCCTTCTGCTGCTATTAAGATGAGAGATAATGAACAAAATAAAAAGGAACCCAAACCAAACAAGAGCATGTTTTGCCTTCTATATTTGAAGAGGAAAAAGAATAGCTTCAAGACAAGAAGACTCTCTTACAGCCAAGACGACTGACAAATTCTTGTGGCTTTCTCCAAAAGTCAAACCAAAATCCAACCGCCAGCCAAGCTGAGTTCTGGCAATCTTGCATTGCCTGGAAATGAGCGCAATCGTATCCTAATAGCTATTTGGATAATTGTCCATATGAGTGATCTGCCAACCAATGTTGGAAACAAGTCTTTATTACAAATATAGCATGAAGTCTAATCTGGAATACATTAAAATGTTATTTCTGTAGCTGCCTTTTCCCGAACACTAAATAATGGCTAAACCATTTATCAACTTTTGAAGAGAAAGGTTGTACTTTTAGAGCAGACATGAAAAAAGTCTTAAATTAAAATATTCTCCATATATATTCTATAATTTTGGTCCCCTTTACGTTGTTAAAAATCATTACATACCCATTTTAAATTTGCTGAAATGGGCATGATATTAATGTAATATAATAACCAAACTGTCATTCTAGGCACCTGCTACAGACCTGTACTAGTACCACAGAAGCTACAAGTGGCCAGAGTGGCCAGACTCACTCAAGGCTTGTGTAACATGTTAAAAATAATGTACAAATTTAGTAAGATATGCCTAAACAATGCACACTGCATAGCCTATCAGCAGTGTGACATAACTACTCGCTTAGGTGATAGGCACTATATAGGGAGGATTACTATTGCTTTGTTTTATGATTGATTTTATGAAATCAAATTCACATGCATTTTCAACTCATATAGAGCTCAGGAAGCTATTTTACCACAGGATTTCTTTTGATTACTACATGAGAGTTCTCCATCTTTGTTGCCACCTTTTAAAGATGATATCTCAGATAGGACTGAGTCACACTCTGGAAACATCTGTCTTGCCTTTGGCATTATTTAGGTCTAGATGTCTATATCTTTGATGGTTGAAGCTAGCTAGGGGTGCTGCCAGCTGGGGATGCTGAGTTGGTGGGATGAATCCCACATCCACAGAGCCACAAGTGAGATGAGGTAAATCTAATGCTTGTAACTTTATCAAGTCTGTCTCACTGCTGACTTTTGTAGCTACTCGGGTTGATGTTAGATATATGAGGATGCCTTCCATAAAAGGCAAAAATTAAAAATTCAGATAGACCAGAAACAATTAGTGTTACCCTACACATTTAACAGACAAAATATTATTTGTCATATTATTGTTCTCTTTATTTTACCAGGAGGTAAAGATTCCATAAGCTGGGCCAGATGCATGTTAGTCATTGCCTGAAGTCCAAATCATGCTCTCATTTATATCAACAGTTATTTTGCCTATTCAGAATCAGCCTGTGCAACCTGGTAGAGTTTAGGCAAAGATCAGGATCTTTGCCACAAACAACTGGGCAGTCCATGGACCACTGGCAGATTCCATACAAAATAACTAAGGAAATCAAGCTTAGGCTCATGCTTATGTTCATTAGAAGGCCTGCACCTTCACTAGAAACTTTTTATGGTCTGCAGACTGAAAAAATCAGTGCTCTATAGCATGTGTTTCATTTTGCATTCTCTTCATACAAAGCAGGGAACAGACCCTTTGGAAATGTAAAACCATCCTATATCCTCAAAGTAAGGGACATCAGTTAGATACAGATCAGATATCTCTAAGCAAAATTAGTGAGTTGCCTCACAACTTGTATCACACAAAGAAGCAAAAATAGGCCTTGTGATTAATGTCCTATGCCTCAGTGGCACCTTCTGGCTCTCAAATATGTTTTTTACATACAAATTTGAATGGCATCTCAGGCATCAGAGGCATTTATAACACCATAACAGCTCACTCTAAACTTTTTTCAATTGCTGTGTTCTCCTGAACCTCAAGAAGAGTATTCTATGTTCGATGGATGTGCTGGGACTGCCATATTTCAGTCTCTCAATTTCGCTGCCTCCTTTTTTTTTCTTCTTGTTATATCTATTAAAGTGATTTACAACTTTTTCATTGTTCTGCCTGGAATTTGGCCAACTCTCGAGATCAAAATCCAAAAACTTCTCTTCAACAAAACATTAGGGTGACCAGAATGAAACAAGACCTATGGAAAAGATTTGAATTGTGGGAAAGGAAATAACCCCATCTCCATGGAAACGCATTCACGTTTTCCAGTTGCTCTTGAATAAATGCTCTCTAATTCCTAGACTTCAATTTCAAGCACACCTAACTTTAGAGTACCTGGGAATACTGTTAAAAACATCAAGGTTTCTCTGAGCAGCATTACAGTTTCACAGTAATGCTTTTTTTTCACTTTTTTGCAGGAAATCACCATCAGAGTTCTTCAGAAAATGTCTGCAAAATGCACACAATCCACAAGGTGCTTATAAGAATTAGCTCTAGTGGCTAAGTTTCTACTCTAGAGTTGCAAGCCCTCCTAATGCCTTAAGAATTGCTATAGTAGTGAGTAACACTTAACAAGCCCCACGTGTGTGACATTATGAAAAAAAGAATACTTAAAGCTTGAATTTACATAATATGAGCATCCAGCCAAGTATTTCACTCAATTTCTCCTTCACAAAACTTCACTGTCTCTCCTTGGCAGTCTCCGTGCAGGAAGACACCATGCTGTTTGATTTTTGCATATACAGCTGAAACAAACTCAACATCTGCAGCAGGCTCCTGACTGTATTTAGCTCATGTAACATTAGAAGAAAACAGGGCAGCAGGATGCCCCTGTAGCCCATATCATTGTCCATACAGGCACGGCAATAGGCATTTTTAGGCTTCGTGGAATTCCCACTGAATATTGCTAGCTAATCTCCAAGCTGGGATCAGAGTGAACTTGCAGGTTCACAATTATGCCCAACTTGCAGCTGGCTACATAAACAGAATTAAACCTCAAAGTGGTAATGGTTAGTTATTTCAGTATGTCTTCTTGAATCTAGGCTTGGTTCTTACCAGGTTCAGGATGAATATGAAAATTATTAGCAGTACTTAGTCCTTTATTTGCTATTAATTCTAAACATATGTAGATGAGAGCATTATTTGGTTCATTTAGCACAAATTATGAGACCTCATTCTAGTGTTCTCTGTCTCCCTTCAAACCACTTTATCCACATTCCCCATTGACAGCTTTTGGAAGGGATGGTGATTACTGAGAAATCGCCTCGGACTCATTTATAATGGGGAAAGAAAAAACAAATTTCAGAAATTTAAGGAGAGGTAGCTCTTTATTATTGCCTTACAGAGGTGAGTTGGAACCCACAAATTCACTGATATGCAGGGACATTCCTCCCAGATGCCTGGAGGATTGAGGCCATACGTACAGCTCTCCCAATGCCTCAGACAACCGCACAACCCATAACGCAGTGCCACCTCTCAGCTCGACACAACTGAGTGCTGATCTGCAGCATGGGATGCTCCACTTGAACCAGTGTGCTTCAGTGGCACAGACACTGTGCTAAACAGCCCGCCAGGAGATGTCAGCTCTTCCAGCAGCCTCTCATCCTGTCTGGGTCTGGCAGGTCCCAGCATTTTTGTGTAAAATTGATGCTTGGAAAAAATATGGGATCATTCAAACCGGCTGCTGGAGCTAGGAGTGGTGAACGTAGGCTCTGTGCAGAAGTTTTTCCTGGGTGGCTTTGCCTGCACACCTAGGTTGCTCTGCTCATTTTATTTGAATTTGGCATTCACTACTTTGCAAAAGCCAGAATTACCAAAGCAATTTTCACTGCTGACCAGTAGCAACCTTTGCTACTCTGGATCCTTTCCTGAGCAACAAAAGGCTGTTATCCACACAAGGCCATGCCCAAATTCCACATAGATTTTTGTGCCATTTAGCAAGGATGAAACTGAGATCCTCCAAAGTCATTTTCACTTCCCATCTAACTAGATCTTTGAACCTCTCCTCTTTGGTAGGTGCTTGCAGCATCAGCAATCCCTCACCTTCAAGCTTCTCTCTGGTTTAAGGCAAAGGTAGCTTTATTTTGAGGTAGCAAAATTTGGAGCTTTCTTTCCTTCTGGGCTTTTATCTATTAGCCATTTCCAAAGATAGGAAAAAAAAGAACAAGATCCTGAATTCTGGGGAAATTATGGTTTCATTTCACCGCAGAATTCTTTTCTGAGCTTGAGTAAAGTGTTTTTAGCCTTATTCTGTTCTGCTATCAACTTGTAAGACAGAAAGTAAAGGAATGGTCCAGTTTCCCAATGAGGCTGTGAGCTCCCTATATTACAGCAAAGATCCTTCAGCCGGGGTTGCATAGAAGCATGTATAATATCCTGTAGTGCAAAAGCTTTATATTCAGTAGATAAAATAGGATGCCATAGTTAAAAACCCAATTATAGGTCACATACTGGCCTGTGGACAGGACTTTTCAACAGCATGGCCTGCTCATATGAGAGAGAGATGGTGTAAGAGAGTATACTGCTAGTATGAGAGAGAGCATAAACAACTATTTCCCTAGAGAGAGTTTCAGAGATGCCTTAGCACATGCCTTCCCTGTAGATTAGTGGACACTATCGTTGCTTAGCACTAAATCAGCCAAGTTATTTGGGGCCAACATACAGAGATGCTTAACATTAGAGATCTAACCTTGAAATCTTGGCTTGAGTCTTGCTGAAATTTTTCACTGTCATGGACTTATCACATGTTTGTTTTGCATTGCTATGGATGGTGTAGCTGACACTCTCATTCTTGCAATGCTTTTTTGGCAGTTTCTGCAAAAGGTTTAAAATGGATTCGACAGAGATGGATTGTCCCTGGCTGCACAAGTGAACAGGTAGAAGGTGTTTGGTCTTCTTTCACTGTTACGGTAGACTCGCAAAAACCCAATAGCTGAGTGGATCAATAACCCCTGTGTTTTCAGTCCATGCTTATTAAAGGTGGTGCATGGAAAAAAAATAAGAAACTTTCTCTATTTATATCTGGAACTTAATGAAGTGAAATTATCACAGCCGACAGGCGCTAGTGTTGTAATTCAGAGACATAGCTTGGCTTAGAGGGATCTGCAGGCTGTTTTTATTCCAAATAATAAAAAAAAGAGTGAAACCTAATCCCCTAATCAGTTCCAATTTACATATTCACAGGTCTTATTTCCAGCCTGCTAGAAGAAAAAAAGATAGTGTTGGAGTCACGAAGCGATTATTTGATTAAGTAATTATTAATCCCAGAGTGCTCTGATTAATTCTGAGCAAGTTAAACAAACGTATTGGAGCTGGGCTGGTCACCTTCATGCCGTTGTAACACGTAGATGCAAAACTGGTGTAGATATATTTTTACCTGCTTCACACTGAGGAGTTTTGTTCACTGAAGGTTTCCCTTTCACTTCCCAAGGGGTTAATACTCTGCTAAATGAAGTGTTACAAATTTGAATTTTATCTGTGGCTAACTGCAATACCAAATGCTGATCTTTATTTTCAGACTGGAAACTCCATCCTAGATCTGAGTGCAATTCATTTATTACATGTTTAAATGAAAAAAAAAGGGGGGGGGGAAGAAGAAGAAGTAAATCTCTAGATGTCTGAATATTTTTTAACAACTTTTTTTCTTCTGCCATGAGTCTATCATGTAGATAATGTACTGTTTCAGAATGCCTCAAAGTGCACTATGTCAACTGATTTCAAGACAGCTGAGATGCACACTTCAAAATATTATTTTTCTTGTAAAAGGAAATATGCCTGGGAAGTATTGCTGTGTCAGAAAAACTCAGTTTTGCTGGTTGTATTGGAGTTTGCTTTTTTTATTCTAACTTACTAAAACTGCTTGTAGTCTGCTGCTTTGACTCAGCCAGACATACACAAAAGCAAAACTCAAACTGACTATGCTGTTTACTTCAACTTAAAAGTTGCTCTCCAGAGCAGGCCTTTCCCAGTTTCTCCATTTTCTTTCACTTACCAGTTACTCCGAAAAAAAAGTTCAGATAATAGAAAGGTGATGTATAACATCCCGTGGGGAATAAATCTGAGGTTTACAATGTCAAAGAAAAAGATGAGAAGCAGACTGGAACACCCCTTACCAAAACCAGCTTGTGAACTTGTTGCTATGACTGAAGTCAGTTTATGTCACACAGGTATATTACACAAAAAAGCAGATTTAGTCAAATGTCTCAACATTCTGATTCTGAAAGCACTAAGTTACTGACTAGGGACAGAAGAAAGCAATTAGACTTCAGCATGATGGTTGTGGGTCAGATGAATAGATTATCTATTTGTTATTCATTGTCCATTATTTTCCTGCTTAACTGTATCTCCTCTTCTGATCCAGATCTATCTGGTTAACCACATTGCACAAGTCATGAATATTTGGAATCAAAGGTTTTCAAGCAATTTAGAGGCTGAAACTGGCTTAGGAATGATTTGTTAATGAAATATAGTATTCATAACAAACAGTTCTTCCTACAGGCATTCTTAATGACCCAAGCTTTTCCATCAAAATGGTCCAGCAATGATTCTTACTAACAAATCTCAAATCTCTTGTTTAAAAAGATATTTTAGTATCTTTTTAAGATATTCATTAAAATATTTATTAAAAGATAATCATATTTTCTAGTCATAAAATGTAAATTAACTTCACTGCAGCAATATTCAAAATTTTTCAGTTATTGTCTAGAGTACAAGAGAGAACTCACATTTACTCTGAATATTCATCATTGCTTTTGAGGAAATCGTATAGCCTGCACATTGCTAAATGTACCAGGAATCCTAATGGCTAAATCTTCCTCTGTGGATTCAAAAATATTGACCAAAACCCATTTGCTTTGATATAGGCTATCATATTGCAGATGTGCATGTAAGGGGGAGGAAAAAAAGACAGATGCCCCATTTACTGGGGAAACGGAAAGTTTTGCTTCTCCTCTGTTTTAGTGAGATCTTTGTCACCTGTGTAGTACCTTAGCATCTTGCAGCCAGCATTAACTAAGGCAACCAATATCTGTTTCCTGAATCAAAACAATTAATTCTAGTTTATTAATCAAAACACAGCCTGATGTACCTTAGGAATGGCAATAAATGCACCAATATCAATCTTTTCACTGGAAAATGTTGATTTTGTTTTCTGATGGGAAAACACATCCAAAATCTTCTGAACAGCTCTCTCTGTGATTGCCCTGTTTATGAGAACAGAGGGCACCACATTCTGCTGAAGGAAATCCTTGGATTCAGGAAGGTTGCAGAGGATGTAATTAGGGCAGACTGTAGCCTTGACCATAACGTGCTACAACATCTGTCTGCAGTGCAGTGGAGAATGTATGAGAAGGACTGCAAGAATGTAACTAACAACCTCACTCCCTTTCAAAACTTTCCAAGTTAATAGGAAACTACTAGCCAATGCAGAAATCTCCAAAAAAGAAAATAAGCACTTAAAATGTGTTTTTTTTTTTTTTTTTTTTTTTTTTTTTTTTTTGTTCTTGGATCATGAAATCTTTCTGCTGCTTTGACTTGCTGTCACACTCATGGAGCGCTGTCAAATCCAGTCAAGAAATCTCAGTGGCATCTCGGCTGGTATTTCATTCTGAGCCCAACAAAAGAGAAAACAGCAGAGAGTTCAAATGCTTCTGAAAGCAGACCTAGAATTCAGCTGCCTGCTCCAAACTGAGGATGGCTCTGCTCCAGAACCAAGGCATCCCACGGCTTTGTGTGGTCCCAGGCAGATACAACCTGTGTTGGTTGAGACCCATCATTTTCTGTAGACTCTCAAACAAAAAGCTTCTTTTCATTAGAGTTTGAAAGGATGTATTTCAAGCTATAGTCTGACAGGATTTCCCTCAGCTTATATAGCGTGAATCTCCCTAATTAGCAATGGTGGACAAATAACACAGACACTAATTTGTAAATATTTCCCTGAAGAACACCACACATCAGGTATGTTGTTATCCACTGGTCAGGTAATTAACTGTTTAGAAACATATGAAAGCCCCTGAGTTCTTATGAGAACTGTAGAGTTGTAATAATGCTTGGAAGACATGGCCGGAACAGCCACTCTTCATTTAAGTGAATGAAAGAGCTGAAAACCTAACTGAAACATGGGAATATGTAACAAAAAAGTCTCGTACAAGAACACTGTGGCATCTGAAACATGTGCAAAGAAGGGCCTGGAAAAGACTGAGATAGCTATGTCTGTGTGTGAGAGAAGCAAGAGAAAGACATGTAAAAAGAAGGAAAAATTAAGGGCTTAGCTTTGACAAATGTGAGAAATGGAGAGAGAAGAAGAGAGCCATTCTTCTTTAGCTCACTGTCTATTTCTGAAGATTTTCATTGTAAAGCAATTAAAAAAAAAATTCATCAGTTTGTTGGGCAATTCTATTCATGACCAGGCCTCTTTGGCTGTGTCTACCTTTCATTCTGACCATGGGTCAGAACCTGTATTTGAGCCAACACTTACCTCATGTCCAAATTCTGTGGACAGAAATGCTCCCTTGGATTCATATAGTGGGAAATCCTTAGGGAACTCTGAAGAAGAAAACTGGAGCCACTTTCTCCTTTTGAAAACCCAGCCATAAGACATGATGAGCTGTCCATGGCCTGGCTGCTCAAGGACTGTATCAGAAAAAAACCTCCAGATCCCTCCAGGAACAATGTGAACCATATCGACTGTAGATAAACTATAGGTACTCAGCTGATGTAGACAGCAGCAGTGTACCATCTCAGCTGATGATTATGATAGCTGGACGTTTTGAGAAATCAAATGAGAAAAGATCTAAATTTGGTGTTTGATAATGGCCAGACTGGGAGTTTGTTTTCAGCCTAGTACCAAAGTAATGTGCATGCTGCTTTAACCTTTTTAGTTTAAAATCAGCTCATACCTAATGGCACAAAAAAGAACAACTAATAATCTGAGAGGGCGGAATAGAAAATCTGTCAGTCTGAGTCAGACTATTGGACCATCAAGCCCAGTATCCTGTCTCTGAAATGCTGTCAGTATCTCACACTTCAGGCTTAGTTGGGATAATAAAACATTTTCCTCAACCTTATGCAACATCTCAGCCTGGCAAAGAGAAGATTTAAACATTGATTGCTTTCCACTCCCCTCTGTCCCATGAATTTGAATCTGACTCTTTTCCAAAATGAACAACTCTGATGAGCTGGAATTGGTTTCTGGGCAGGATGGGAAAAGCTCCCTTCTTGTTACTCATTCCTGGATAGATCTGCTAAATCTTTGCCTCCTAAAAGGGGCCTTGAATTATGATACATAAAACTGCATCCGCAAAATTCTGGGTGCCCAAGGATACCTTTTCATGGAAGGTGGAAATGCATGTCGTAAGACTTCATGTCTAGTCACTTTATTTTTCCCCCATCATGTCTACTTCCTTTATTTTTTTATTTGTTTAAGCTCTCCATTAGTTTATTAGCTTGACAGCAGCCCAGTTAATTAGACCGTCTTCTCTCCCCCAGCATAAGTGGTATATTAGGCTCCCCAAATGCACACAAAATTTAGTGCTGCTGCTGGGGCACTTCTCAAAACAAATAAAAGATTTGCAAACCAGCCACCAAGCATCCAATGTAATTAAACTGCATTTGTTACTTTTTCGGCACTCGCACACAATCGAGGCCTTGTAAGAAGCAAGCAGTCCCCAATCAGGCTGTTTTTCTTTTGGAGGGAAGAGTGCCAGAAGTCTAACCACCCCAGGTAACCTAAGATCTCAACGAGCAGCAAATGGACAGTTGCAGTCGGAGTGAATGGACTGTGGGGAGATCTATATGAATGTGAATATCTAGAGCAAGAGCTATAGATATATGCAAACATGCACATACAGGGGAGTATAGTTCTCCAGGGAAAAAAAAAAAAAAAAAAAAAAAAAAAAAAAAACAGTGGAAAGCCTCCTAGAAATTACTGCTCCATGCACAGGTATGTAAATGACTCTGGAGTCTTGCTGTCCACCACCTCAATCAATTACAAGGTTATTCAAGATAAAACAAACACCATTTCAATTAACTGCATATACAGCAGTGGTTAGAGGCACAGGCAGGGAAGAGGAAGTGGGAAAAATTTTTGAAAAATGGAACTTTTTTTCTTCTTTTTCTCTAGATATGCACAAATAGAAGTTGCCTTGAGGTGCTGTGTGCACAGCCATGAATGGTCTTAAACTCCATCCTAAAACTGTCATACTCTAAGCTAAAAAGAAAATGAGGGGGGAAAAAAGAGTAAAAGACAGAACTTTGAAACATCTGTTGAGTTTGTACTGGCTCAAATTAACTCTTTGCAAGAGCCAAAAGAAGAAGAAATCAGGATAGATGATTGAGTATCTCTGTATCTACTGGAAGTAGATTGTAACTAGTATGTCCCTCAGTAATTCTACAGTGCAGCTCTGTGGAAGCACAGATTTCCTATATGTCTGTATGGGAAGGTTTGCAAGATTAGGGCACTGCTGGACTATAGAATCTGAAAACAACCTGCAAATTCAGTAATGATTTGAGAAAATTATTAGTGTAGTGATCAAGGCATGGAGAGTGCACTCCTAATATTAGGAGTCATTTTCCATCAGTGCCAGATGCTTCTTGAACAAACCATTTTTACCTCTTTTCTTCAGCTCTGACACATCTGTGCAACAGGCAGTTCTCCCAACCTTTATCTGGCTGATGCATTTACAATATGATCTTTTCAGTCCATCAACAATGTTCCATTCAACAGAGGCTTCATTCTCACTTGGGTATGTGTATGCCACTGGACTATAAATCAGCTACTGTGATTATAATACATCATGTTCCAAAGGCAATACTACATGGCCAAAGGCATCTGGTCCCCAAGGACACAGTTGTTTGAAAATAGGGTAGATAATATCTGACAAATCACTGAATAAATGAAATTTCATTATCTTTCTGTGAAAGGGCCATGATTATATTTTGATTGTTATTTGTCAGTTTAAATCATGGGCTAGAATTTCTGGTCAAAAGTTCTATTTTATAGACTCTTCACCAGCAATCAGTGTAATATTCAACAAAAGATTTATATGATTTTTTAACTTCCCTGGCTGATCTAATAAAACAGCTATGGTGAACTGGCTTCTTGAAAAAAATCCTTAATGAAATGATGCTTTCTAGATGAAATCCACCCAGGCCAAGAGATAGGAACACAATTTATAACTGCAACACCATAAATCATGATCCAGGCTCTTCAAGTTATGATCACATGATCATAAGTAATAAATTTATTGCATGTTAAAAAAATTACGTCTGTGACTTCAGACACAATAACTGATTATGAGCTTGCTCCTAGCCCACTGCAATAACAAGGTAGAACTGCTTTACCTACAGCACCTTCACAGCAGCTTTGTCCACCCCCATGTGGAGGGTATTGAAAGCCTGTTACACTTTCAGGCTGCCTTTCACATCACTTCAGTTTGTACTTGGAAGAGGCCAGAAATGCCTACTTTCACACTTATTGTGGTCCCACCTAATGGGTAATAACTTCTTTAGATGTGCAAATTCCACACTTAGGCCATGTTCATCTACTGTTGATTACAATAAGTAAATAAAATCTTGAATTCTCGGAGGAAGCAAATCCAGAACTGATTACTAGCGCTCTTTCTGTAATGATCCAAATCTCAAGCTCTGCAAATTTAAAGAGGTAGTTGCAGGGTAGACAAATTTAGAAAGACAAGGTCAAAATCCTTGCCTTGATTTCAATGCCTGTTTAAATTCAAAAAATCAGCTCTTCCTGATCATTTTTCCCTTTGAAAAGAGTTTCTCCTCTTCTCCAGTTCACACTGCCAAGAGCCACCCTAAACATGGAGTCAGCGGTCCTTGCTGGAGCAGAGACGGAGCTTTGGGGGGGGGGGGGGGTTGTGTATTTCCCAGGACTATTAACAGGCTAGTATAATGAGAAATGAACTGGGGTTAAAGAATTCAGTACCTCATGTATTTTCACTAAAAACACTTACTGTGTCAGGGGACTTGCCAAGAGGAGAGTTTAATATTGTATGAAAAGGAAGAATTTTCATAATGATACTTGGCAGTGCCTGCATCCCCCCCATGAATGAAGCTGCTGGTGCTTTCTCTCCTGCTCTCTCCCACTCTCTCTCCCCTCAGCCCAATGGCAAGACATGTTATTTTCATTTTGAACACATGGCAGCAACTGGGAACTCAGAGATGTACTGGCTTGCTGGGTGACCTTGGGCAGCTCACGTCCCTGGAGCGTGGGAGTGTGTGGTGGGGTGACTCACACTGCCTAAGTTTAAGCAGCTCAGTCAGGAAGCTACCTTGGGAAAGCAGCTTTTCAGGCTATGTATTTTCTGTGTGGTCAACAGGGAGAAGGAGGATCAATAAGGCTTCCTGGATCACCTAAAAATTTTAGGCTATGTGAACCTCTCTGCTCAGTTTCCAGAGATGGACAGCGGACCAACAGCAATGACTTTATTTGCAGTTAAATGAAAACTACAGACACAGAAAGAATCACCTGAGCCATTAAGTCTTCGGCTACAAGTGTCCAGTCCAGACAGATTCAGCAGATCATACACCTGTTGCCTATTCTATCACTCACATGCCATAAATATTCCCTGATATCTGGTAACAAACATAAGACCTTTAACACAAAAGGTCAAAGGCCTTCAAGATAATAATGGGTTGAATGAAGAGAGTCAGAAAGGATCAAAGCAATCACTAATCTCTTTGGCTTCTGCAAAAGTAGGGAGTCTATTATAGAAAAATGCTTACGTGATCTTCAGAAATGAATAATTTCCCTCACCTACGAGGAAGATCAAAAAGCTCTCAGCAAAACCATATCCAGCCCTGAAGGGAGCTTCTCAAACTAAACCAGAGAAAAATAGATTCCTGACCTCAAATCTGGTTATTATTGTGCATATAAGCAAAGTTAACCAAGTGGGCACCTAGAATATTTGTACACTGGGGAGATCCATTAGACCTCTTGCTCAGATTCTGCAAAGAAATTCCATTCTCTTAAGCACACCTCTGTTAGAGAAAAAGTGCTTCACATAAAGACAGAGAGGAATGAATGGGAAAGATGCTTCTGAGATTAGAAATCAAGAGTATTGTGTTTGGCTGCAGAATTTAAAAGGGATGTGTCCTGGAACAACAAAACTGCCAAAACACTTCCTGTGAAGGAGAAACAAGTTGATGTGATCATTATGTTTCTGATATTCTGTATTAAAGTAACCAATGGTCAAACTGGGTGAAATATAGGCCTGGCTGGCTTCTTTGGAATTTAGCTATTAACTCTTTAGAGGAAGCTAAGCTTGCCTGAATCTAAGCACAGATGGATAACGATGTACCCAATAGTGCTTGTAGAAATACAAAGAAACCTGGATATGGTTTAGATTATGTTATGCTCTATGCTACAGAGAAATTTTTGGAGTGCAGCCTCTGAACTTTGAAGTGGAAAGATAAACCAACAAATCAGAAGCTGTGACTGAAACGTGCTGTCCTGTGTAAGCTGCTTCATCTTATTTGGTTGCAACAGGGACAAACTCAAAAGATTCACCCACTCTGGCTTCAGGCATTTCCATGTTTGCTGATTGTTTAATCTCCCTTAATACTGTTGAGTTAACTTAGGTCAAACTGGCCCCCAGGCCAATCAGAGACAAAGTATTAATTCTTGATTTCTGATGGAGAAAATCTGTCAGGGATGTTTTGTGAAAAGTTATTGAGAGCTGATAAAAATTCTTTCGTTCTCTTTCTTAATTTGCATTTTTAACTACTGCTTGAGTTTCTGATTAAAACATTCTGCTTATTTTCAGAAATACATTGCAGTAGTGGATGAGGTTATGTATCCTCTAAGCCCTATGTGCATGGTTGACTTGGGCAAGACTGGAGACCTTCACAGTGCTTGTTATTCCCCTGTTTCTCAGTCCCATCTGTTCAGAAAATGCATGTCATAAAAAGCAAATAGAATAAAAATGAACCCTTTGAAAGGGGTTAGTATGTTTTATATACATAAATATTCTTGTATTATGTTTTAATATAGAGTCAGCACTGGCTCACAATATAAAAAATTATAGACCAGCTGGGCCCAGTCCCTAACTGTGGACCGAACTCGAACAGTCTTACCACTTCTGTTCGGGCAAAACTCGCTGCGGAGTCAGTCTAAGTTCTCTCTGACTAAAAACAAGGTAAAAACTGGCAGGGGCCTCCCCAATGTAACTTGGAGATGGAACAAATCATAAAACAAGATCCTTGCCTGAGAAAAGGCCGAACATCAGGGAAACAATTCCTTGCGGTGGCACTGAGGAGCAATGATCAGATCCCATTCACTCCAGATGATATGTGCAAATTAAAATGATCACTTTGAGACTTTTGAGGCTTAATAGCCACCCCCAGGGAATCAGTTAAGTCCTGAAGCAATAAAACAGAGCACACTTAGTTCACTTTCACTGAGGCTCCTGGTATAAAGTAAGCAAAAAGTACCCTGGAATAAGGATTACAGAATGTAAGTCTTCCTTTGGAGATGACGGTAAGGCCCTCATTTGCAAGTGATAAATGTCACTGCTCTTGCATCTGCAACCTTTTTAAACCATTTTGCGGGACTCTGCCAGCATGTGTAATGAGCCTATGCAGCCCGCAGTGACTTGGAGGAAAGGGGCAGAGAGACAGAACAGCAATCTGAGTTTTATTGAGTGTGTCTTGGGGGAGTTGTCTTTTTTTTTTTTTTTTTTTTTTTTAAGCAAAATGAGGTGCCCCAAGGGAAAGTCAGCAGTTAGAAGCGGCCCCACCTGAGTGTGTCTTGGGAGGAAGCCTACTGCCTCATATTTTTTTTTAAAGGAAAAAAAAAATATAATAATAGAGCTGAGCCAAAAAAATCAAGCAGTTCATAGCTGTTAAAAAGCCAGGGAAAGCTGAGTCGCACCCGTTCAGTGTTGTTCTTCCAAACAGGCTGACCACCCTCCCTTCATAACATCTTATTTGTTAAAGCAAAAGTTGCCCCATTGGAATAAAATTATGCTATAATCATATATATATATATATATATTTATACATATATATATATATAGTATGTACACACATATGAAATTGTAATAGTCATATGCACATACATACATACATATATACACACACACACATATATATATATACACATATATATATATATACACACACACATACACACACACGTACATATATACGCATGTGTATGTGCGGATGCCAGCCCCAGGCTGCCCTCACAGGCCCAGGGCCGCAGGCTTTCCCGTCGCCGCGGCAACGGGATGGCTGCCTCCCATTGGCCGATGCTGCAGGAAGTCCCGCCCAGGCGGCGCGTGGGCCCTTAAAAGCTTGCCCGGGGGGGCTTTGATGGTTTCAGTGTGCTGCGGGGCACCTGGCGGAGAGCGAGGAGCGGGGAGCGGGAAGGGGGGAGCGGGCCGGGCCGGCGCTAAAGCATGCGCGAAGGGTCAAGGCCCTTCCCGAAGAGCAGGTGGGTGGGTGCTGGGGCTGTGCCTCGAGTTGGCTGGTGGCCCCAGTGGCCCTGTTCTGGCAGTGTCACCCTGGCCATGTCCTCCTGAGTGACCGGAGCTGCCTCACGGCAGGGGGGTGAAGTCTGTCTGGCCTTTAAGTATCCCACCAAACGCTTTAGAGGGTCAGCTTGGCAGAAGCAGTGTCTTTAGTATATTTCCTTTTTTTTATTATTATTATTTTATTTATTTTTCCCTTGCGTGTTCATTTCCATTTTCAAGAACCCTGTGTTTACCTGTGGGAGAGTCTAGACAGCTAATAAGATGGTAGAAGCTCAGTGGGTTTTTTATAAGAATGCAAACAAAAAAAGGCATTAGAAGTAAGTGTATATTTGAACAAGGTTTGGGAGCATGGTCCCTGGGTGCTGAGCATACTGTAGGCAAGGGTATTTCTTGATTATTGGATGTGTTACAGTCATTCTTAATCCCCCCTAACCCCCGGGGGGATCATCTCATTGTTCTTACAGCAGGTCAAACTTATAAAATGTATTTAAAGATGCAGATAAGATCACAAAGGGATTTTTCCAGACAGTTCATAAAACTGAGTTCTGAGTCACCACTGGAAGCTGATGGGAATAATGCCTGGAACTTATCTAGGTGCTTCTAATAAATCCTACTCTCTCCATATCTGTGTGATTAAGTGCATAATAAACTTTTTAAAGTCTGATCCAGTGTTTGTAGTGTGCCAAGAGCAGTGATATGAACACTTAAATGCTCAGTACTTTTGGACAGTAGTACTTCCTCTGAAAAATCTAAAATATTACTGAGCAAGACAGTGTGCAGTCAAGCTGTGGGAGACAAAAATGAAGCTTTCTCCTTAGTGTGTCAGAGCAGCCTTTTTAGGGTTTTTATTTTATGTTGATTTTTGTTTAGACTCTGAATTTCAGAAGTGGCTTCCAAAATAGGAAGATCAGTTTTGCATTCTCTATGTTCACTGAAAATAATTTCTTGTCATGTGTTCTGACAAAAATGCAAGCATTGCTATGTTATTTTCATCATGCAAGGCATGACAGAGCGAACAAGTGCTTATTGGGAAAACTCAGTTCTTACACTTCATCTTTGCATAGGGGAGAGATACAGAGGATAAATTTTCTCCATTGGTGTTACCTGTTTCCGTTCTTGCTCATTGCTGACACTCTTCAGTCACCTTGTTACCCATCACTTTTTCCAGACCCACATAGGGTGGTGTCGTGTGGTCCTTCCTCCTGTGCTACTGCTGCATGTTGTTTCTGGAGAGCACAGTGCTACTGCTTGGCATGAGTTCTGGCAAGTGACTGGGAGGTGGTGGCAGGCAAAAGTGAACCTTGCCCAGCATTTTCCCATGAAGGCCTGGCTGCCTTGCAGAGGAAAGTCAGCTAAGCCTAGTGAAGGTTGTCTTCCAGTCTATTGGGAAGAAAATAGTAGTTCAGCTTAATTGTTTTTGTTTCATTCATATGTCCTAACATTCCAGTGAAGTGGAGCTGTTGTGTTTTTATTTGAAATGTTCTTCACCTGCAAGAATTGCTTTATTTGAATGTTAATTGTTAATTTGTAATTCCTGTGCATGTATGCTGCTGAATAGAAAGCTCTGTTCTTTTGAAGCACCCTGTTAACTGCAGGAGGAATAGGAACCTCAGCATCTTTTGATGGACTGGTATATAGTCTGAAGAAATATTTAATAATATAGTTGTAGAAGTTTAGAGCTGGAAGGAGACTGAATAGATTGTCTAGTTGGACTTCCTGCACTGAGTCAGGATGAACTGTACCTAGACTTAAATGGATGTTTGCCTGATGTATTCTTGTGTCTTAAACATCTCCAGGTAGCTTCCACAATGTTTTTAGATGGCTGCTCTTAATGTTTCACCACTAACAGTGAAAAGTTGTTGACTAACTTGGTAAAATTAACCATTGAGGAAACTTGAAATGCTTTGAGGTTCATTGCTTTAATTTAAATAGCTTATACCTGGAGCTTGATGCGCTTTATAGGAAGGAAGAAAAAAAAAAAAAAAAAAACAGGAAGAACTATGGGATGTTTTTCTCAGATGTTCACTGTTTTTGTTTGGGAACTATAATCAGTAATTTTAATGGTAGAACATGAAAGAGACCCCTGTAAGCAGTTAGGTTTTTCTGATTTTCCTTGTCTTATCATGCTTTGTTGGAAACTGACTCACTTATCCCTTGCGGCCCCAGGAAAATGCAGCTGTTGGTATACTGACTCTTTGAATAGCTTGGCTCTTGCGTAGCTCCAGCAATGTCTATATCAAACTGGAAGCAACCTACTTCATACTATGCCTACAGATAGTGTGTATGAGGTGCATTCATATCTTGCAAAGGGCAACCCAGTGAACTGATGGCTCTTTCAGATTAATGCAAAAGAAGCCTTAGGTAGCACAGAAATATAGAATACTTGGAATCAGAATGGGAAATTATGAGAAAACAAAGGAAAGAGATACACTAGCCAGATTTTTAGGGCTATTGCAGACATCAGTTCACTTTCCTCACTTCAGAGAAGCCATTCAAGGCTGAATGCACCAGAATGGGATTGTAGGATCTGCTCTTCAGCAGGAACTTGAAGTCCTCTGTAAGGAGCATTTGGAAAGCTATGATACTAGACCTCTTTCAATGTAGCCTAGGTCACAGACTCATCTAATGGGTACATATGAAGTATTTGTTTTTTACCTACCTATTGAACCACTATCAGTGTATCTTTGCACACATGTGGTTAAATGCACCCCAAAACTTAAAACATTCTTATTACTTTTTCAGAAAATGTCAGTTGCATTTTAGTCTACTTCAGTATTACTGCTTGAGATAACAGCACAAAGTATTGTTCGCTCTGTTTATATTTCAGTACTCGGACATTTACATGTGCCCCTGTTGTGAACTCCTTGTAGGCAAGCTGCAGACTCTTCATTTCATTAAAAATTGGTCAGGCTTTGGGATATGAGCTTCTTCCAGCAAAGTTAGCTGGTGTTTTCACTAAACTTTAGATTCCATGGTTGGTGACTAATTCATTGAATAAAGCTCAGTAGCAAATAGTTTTGCAAATATCTGACATTTTCTGCAGTGGGTTAGCTACTTTCTTTTCATGGCATTATTCCTTCATATGGTTATCACAAGTGGCCTGTTCTGAAGCATTTGGAAAAGTCATTAATTCAGTATTTTCTCAAAATCCACTTTCAGGGGATTCTGTGGGTCAAAAGCCCCTTTTTAATTGTTACTTGGAATATTTTTGTCACTGGCAAAGTAACAGATTGCATATCAAGAGTATTTTATCATGTTCTTCATGTGTTAAAAATGCCTGGGAAAATCTTTTATCTTTGTCTAATAATTGTCGATGAAAGAAAGATGAATGGTAAATATTTTTCTAACAAAAATTGCTAAATGTTACTATTAAATTATTATCAGTTTTCAAAGACTCTACACTTAGTTGTCTAGAACAGCTGTCTCTTGTTGCATTTGTATTTATTTGCCTTTTTTAGTGACTACTCACACTGAGTTTACATTGAAACATTCAAATCTTCAATTGACTTTCTAAGTAAGCCAATGTTTTATAAGGAAAAATTATTCAGTTCTATTTCATCCAAATTGCTTGGGATTTCATGGCAAAAAAAATGTGAAAAGCAGTAGTTTGTGGCAATCAGCTCCTATAAAACTTCCAAGTCTTTTTCAAACTAATGTATTAAAAAAAAAACCCAATACCTCAGAGTCAAAGACTGTCAAAGAAAACAAAGGTATATTTTTCATCATATTTATTGGGACAAAAGAAATAATCACCAGTTTTAGCTTGGGTGATTTTGGAGACTACTTAATGTATTGTCCAATAGCCGATGTATTGGTTCTGTACTACATCTCTAGAGAGTAACTGGGGATCAGGAAGGAAGTAGGTACTTCATAAAAATAGTTGAGCAATAGCATGTCATGGCATTCTGGATAACAAGATTATTTCAGAAGCTAGATTTGAGGCCAAAAAATCAAGTCGTCTTTACCTGAACTGCGTGTTTTTCACTATCAGATGAGAGTTGTTGCATCAAATTTGATTGAGACTCTGATGATATGCCATAAGTGACTAGGAGAGGAAATCCCAGTTTATATGACTCACCATTTTTTTGTGCAAATATTAACTTTGGCTGATACATTTCTTCTGATATCTCTTTTCCAGATCTGAGTCGAATTATACAATGTCTCAGATTAAGTTAGCTTGGCTGTATTGAAGTGCAGCCTTTGGCTATTTGAATAGCTTCCATTTTAACTATATTTTATCTATTTATTGCTTCTGGAACATAAAGAAAATATATTTTTTTTATTATTCTCCTCCCTGTGGTACTGTATTAAATTCTGCACAGTTGAATAACCTGGATTTGGTGATGGCAACACATACAATACTGAAAGCTTATTTTGCTGTGCAAATGTACTAGAAACTGGAAATCTCTGCTTCCCAGGATCTGCCTGTACTTTGAGCTCTCACACTCACTGGCTTATTTTGTCCTTAGGGCTTTGATATAACAGGAAAATTCGTGGATGCTAGAATTAAACTTTCATTTTTGACAAATGTTCTTATCCTCTATCAAAGTAGTGCTTAAGGTTGCTACCACCAACCAGGTAGTTGCATCTATTAAAAATGAATGACAGGCAACAAGGGGAGAGTACATTAAGTAGTAGAAGTCCAGTATTTTGCTTGTGCTCCAGTTTCTTTTCCTGTAAACCAAATTGTCAACATTGGCAGTAGATGCAGAATTTGACTTTAGAACTCCATATTTCTATGGGTAATATCTAATATTGAGCAGTATGGGAAGAAAAATAGTACTGAAGGTAATGAAACTTGGCTGTTAAGTGTGGTTAATGCGTTTGAACTTCATGAAAACAGCTTGGAGTCGTAATGAGTCTTTATTTTTTTTTAAAAAAATGACTTTTTCAGTCTGTGGGTGTTAAAACACTCATGCGAGACAAGAAATGAGGCTCTACCTTCACAGGATTTACCAGCTGCTGGAATACCATTCCACTGGCATTCCACATGCCACCACTGGAACTGCATCATTATGCAGTTCCAGACAGAAAAGCAAAATTTAACTTTTCCAGTTGAAACTCCAAGCAGTATTTTAGGGAGGCAGAATATAAATAGCCAAGTTTGGATTTGGCTGGTGTACCAGGGCTAACACCCATACTCTTGCAAAATGTGCCCTGGGATCTTCAATGACCACAAGTGGTCAGGAGCTTGGTTTTGGCATCCTGTATCGACATACTTTCTTCATGAAGTCAACAGTCATCTCCCCTGTGGTCCTATCTTTGCTCTCGGTGGCAATAGTAGCACTACAGACTGACAGTTGTGACTCTGGGAGTCTCTGAATAGCCAACACTTCTTTCCCCTCCTCTGTAATTCTTTTACAAAATGGATAAAAAACTGCCAACCAGATAAGGAGCAACAGGTCCAAGCCAGGATGGAAAGGAACTGGGAAAAGTTCCATGAGCAGAATTAACTGAGCAGTGCAGAGCTTCCTGGGCTTCATCTGGTGGCTGTTTTGTTCTGCTTGTTTGTTTAGCATTGTCAGGGTTTGTTTTGTTTAATTTTGGGTCCTTAGATTGTTTTACTGTTTGACTTCTAGGCTGTTGCAACCTTCATGGTTACAAAGTCCCTTTGGACTTATCTTATCTGGATTTCCTAATTTCCTCTATTAGGTGATGTCTGACACCTTTGCTCAAATCCGGCAGTCTGGGGACAGTGAGTCATGCATATATTCTCCCCCACATACTCCTACCTTCCATCATCCCTGTACACAGGGTGTGACTGTTTAGTGAGATAAAAAAAAGCAACAAAGTGTTGGGAAGTGTGTGATTTTGGGTGGTATTAGTGCTTTGCTGTGAATACTACAGGCAACAGCCTGCTGAGAGGATAGCCTAATAAAAATATCCCCAGATTTTGTAATTCATTGTAATTCAGCTAAGAGCTTATAATTCATAAGAGCTCAGAGTGATAGTGATATACAAGAGAACAGCTTATAATTCGTAAGAGCTCAGAGTGATAGTGATGTACAAGAGAACAGCTTTCACCTCTAAAGCCTGTAGTATTTGGTTCTGCTGTAGTCAAAAAATGACATGATAATACATAGGCAGTTCCTGCCCACAGGTTACTTATTATCTCTAACCAACCCAATGGGTCAGATTCTGGCTTGATGAAGTGGTGTAATAACTGAGTTCGGTAAGGGTACTGAAAGCTTTTTGTCAGGTTATGCTGGTGAACGGCAAGGAGAGGCACAGCCCCATACAGATGATTAAGATAACACTCACTGCTAAAAGATCTTATCTCAGTAATTAGGAGGAAGAAAAGTCTAATGTAGCTGTGAACACAGGAAATATGCAAGAAATGTTTTATTTTTTAACTGCTGGGAGAATGGCTCTGTCCTAGAGGGGCTGGTTTGTAGTAAAAGCCTGCATTCTAGGTCACTGTCACCAGAACAAGAGGATAGTGCCAAATCATCAATAGGCAAAAAGCTGCGAAGAGAGGGATGGACAGAAGCCCTGGGAACTCATCCCTCTCTCTCCTCAGAGGCTTCCTACTTATTGTCTTTTTTAGCTCCGAGGTTCTGGGGCACAGTGTCAGACTCAAATTCCTCTTCACTTTCTGGTGTCCAGAATCACAGAAAGCTAAATGATCTGCACTGAGCAAATGCTTGGTCCTAACTGACAGGGGAATGCCTTGTATTGCTTCACAGTAGCCCTGATCATACCATTAGCTGCTCCCATCCGCAGCCCTGGTTTTGTAACTGCATTCCAATGGGTATCTCTAATTTGCCCTGAGTAGACAGAACAATCCACTGAAGTCAGATGCTTCTTTGCATTGTAACTACTGGCTAACGACCAATGTTTACTAACTTCCAATGAGTCATTTGCAAATGTGATGCTTGGCTAAAAAAGTGTTTCCAAGAACCCTGTCATCATTAATCATTAATTCATGCATTGCTACTCTGCTGCTAGATATGATTATCCACTGTTTCAGATGATGATAATGCAGACTGTGCATCTCAGGCTGGACTAAAATAAATAGCATGTGATAGGAGATACAGCTAGAGGAGAAGCTGAAGCCAGGAGGAGAGCAGTCTTATTTCTGGACTCCATTTTAAAGGCTTATCCGAGGCAATGAAAGCCTGGATAGAGACAAAGTCAGCAGAAGATCATAAGGCACAGTGCTGGAGTAGAGATTAGTACTGGACCACTGAGTGGAAGAAGTCAGTTTGAAGGGGAGATGTGGTTGATGGGAGTGTTGATAGCACTGCTGTCTGTAGGGGAGGATTGAAATTACAACTGGGCAAATGACTGAGGAATAAGTATTCCCCTCAAAAGTTGCTGAGAGTCCTAACAGGTGTGTTTATATTGGGTTTGAGAAAGCACTTAGTGTGTGAATAACACTGACTGAAACAATCAAAATGTAACGGTTTCATTGCAGGAAGACAATTGGCAGGAATGAACTGATGGATGGCTTGCTGTCTGCTCTGCTTGGAGAGCCCCAGAGACTTTGTTCTAAAGTCCCTCTTAGCACTTCCCACTCAGCTTTTAGATCAGAAGTTGCCATTACCACATTAAAATGCGTTTGGCCTCAGTGTATTTTACCATACCATTTCCTCTTTTATTTATTATGCAAAAAAAAAGTGAGGCTGAGTGTTAATAATCTTGACCTTTTAAAATATTTTCACTCTGATATCAAGGGTGATAAAACTCTCTTCTGGAGTGAGAGAGAGCAAGAGATGGAAGTCTTTAGGCTTCCCATAAATCTTGTTCCTACAAACTATGGACATGCTGGGTGGATGTCTTGGCTCAAATGACCTTGCGGCTCCTCCTCTTAGTCTTGGTTTTTAATTGGAGCCAGGAGAAGGATCCCAGCACTTGCCAGGTGGATGCGAGCTGCACCCTGGCAGACCGCCTGCAGACCCATTACTGTTTTGTAGATTAAAATAAAGACTGCAAAAGGAGGGAGCTTGGGGGAAGGAAAGAGAAGAGAAAGAGAATAGCAAAACACTTTGTTCCAATTCAGGTGAGAAAGTTCATCTCAATGTCTTTGCAGACAGCCTGCCACGTATTGGGTGGAGGAGGGAACAAGGTTTTTTTTATGTATGTGTTATATTCTGTAGTTATCCCTTTGTGCCAGCCGCTAGGAACAATTGAAAATTGCTGCCAAAGTCTGTGCCTGCTCAGACATCACTCTCATGAGGCAACTCTGGGAACGGCGCAGCTGCTGCGCGATGAGCCAGCCACTTCCAGCTCGGGCTCCCTCGGAGCAGCTGTGCTGCCTGTGCAGTGTGGTCTGGTGGTTAGCGGGGAGGGTGGAGGGCCGGCTGGCAGGATCTGTGGGCTCTGTTCTCAGTGTTGTGATTGAACCGCTGCAGCTTTGGCCTTGACACTTGATCTCTAGCGCAGTCTCCTTAGCCTTAAAATGGGGAGGATACTGATAAGCATGTTTACTCAGTTACAAAGGGCTTATGAACTGAGTGTTACTGGTTAAAAAGCAGTAACAAATAGATACTATTACCCTATTTTCTACTGTGTGGTCCAGTCTAGTTTCGAATGAGCCACTTTGCAGACTTTTGAATCTAGTAGGCTTCAATTAAGACTAAATTTTCTCTTACATTAGGAAATGAATCCCTACTACTAAACGTCTGGATATTCAGGTTTACTTGGGCATGATGGGGAAGACTGTTTGTTCACATAATGGTAAAAGCAGTGTTACGACAGGCCTACCTGGAAGACTGTGGCTGCTTATTTAATGTTACCACAGGCAGTGAATAGGTCTACTGGGCAATTTTCCATCAGAATAGTTTTCTGATAGCAAATACTTCTTTGCAAAAATCAAAATTTGTCCTGGAGAAGACTTCAGTTTTGAGAGAGGGGGAATAAAAAAAAAATCAATTTTACCAGTGGGAAGAATCAAAATGACAGCTTCCTGGCTGCCTGCTGTGAAGCTTCATGATGGTTTTTTGCTTTCTTCTGGAGATTAAAAAAAAAAAAAAAAAAGAAAGAAAAAGAAAAAGAAAGAAAGAAAGAAAGCAAAGAAATTGAAGAAATTCTTAAAATTTCAGGCAAAAAGTGTTTGGAAAGCCCTCTCTACAAAGTACCTTATACTGGATTTGTTGCTGGTTTATTGTTCACTTTTTGTCTCAATCAGCATAATTTCCATTATTTTATTATTAAATTTTGAAGGCTACTTTCTCCTTGGAAGGGAAGGGACTCTTTCAGACTGTTACTGTAGTGAGGAAATGAAACTGAAAGGGAGGAAAGACAGAGTGGGGTTGGAGTTAGGTGATATGCTGAGCCTGGGAAAAGTAGTCTCCCAGTACAACAAAAACAATTTTTGGCTAAAACTGACTCCTTTTCCCATGAAACTGATTTAGTTTCCAATTGGTTGCATGCAAATACATTTAAAATGTTTGAAAATCAATGTTTACTTGTTCTTATACTTTCTGTTACTGAAGAGATCACAATTTCAAACTACAAAATTTTAAACTGTTTTTTTTTTCCATGTTAATCAATTTCCCTTAATTATGTTCTGGCCAATAAGACTGGGGAGGGGGAGCTCCAAGAAATCCAGAGATTTTTTTTAAGTAATGACATAATTGAACAATGTTCAAGGCAGTCTGCCAAAGGCTTTGCAATTAATACTGATTGCTTATGGATATCAGCAAGCAGGAGGGGCTGAGAGATGCAGACTGTAAGCCAGCAGCACGTGCCTGAGCCTCAAAGCATGGCAGGCCTTAATGGCTATAAAACAAAGGGCTTGTTTGCATCAACACCTTGAGCACACCCAAGGAGGCAAGGGTAGAGGAGCACCTGCTCGCTGAAAGGCAGGGCTATTCACTCCAGTACAGCACCATACCATGATGATGACATTGTCAGGAGAGTTATGCCAACAGTCCTTGATTAATGAAAAAGATTTGACAAAAAGACAATCGTGGCCTATCTGAAGAAATCTCAAATGCCAGCTGGAATTGCCAATCTCAGTTACCCACCAAACTGAGATAGCCTTTCAAAACTCATGCATTAAAACTACTACAGTACAAAGCTTTTTCTTCACCAGGCTTTAAGTATCATATTTCCAAATTATTCTTTGTTGTTATTGGGGCAAACACTAACTTGCTAACAGAACTACCTGGGGTTCTCACATGATCATGTGGGGCTCTGGGACCTTGAGCTATAATAAGGGTAGTAAAATCAGGATTAAAAGAAGTAGATTTGACTGTGCTATGGTTGTAATGTTATATGGAATATAACATTACATATATGGAAGTCCATGATGTAATAGAAGTTTTAAGTCAATGGCATGAATATCTATTCAGAACCTCAGAAGAGGTTCTGAATTTCAGTGGTTAGTCCCTGTTGGGAAGTACTAAACAAGAATGTAGTTATTTCTCCCAAAGTGACTTAGATACTCGTAGCCCCTGTGAGGTGGATAATGCATATTATCCTTGTTTTGGTCCCATTTTTTTTTCCAGTTATGTGACCTTCTCTTAAAATATAGCACATTTGTCCAATATTTTCTATAATTCTATGAATGGTTTTAACCAATGTCTTATGAGAATTATGTCATGAAAAAATCCTATCTAAAGTTACCTAGCAGTTATCTATATTCTGATATTTATGAAGCTTATTGGAGGAACACTATATCTCTTAGGGCTGCCTTGTATTTATTTGAGATTGTTTATGCTGTGTAAACTCCTTGGAGACAAGGAGCAAAATCTCTGAGATTTTGTGGTCAGATCAATTTGTAGAGCTGTTTCCATGTTTTCTGATGCAATCGAGTGTAACAATGTTGTATCCCAGTAAACATGGAAATAGAGCAAGGAAAACATTTCTCAATCCACTTCCTAAAAATACAGCTCTGGGTGGGGAGGGGCTCAAGTTTTATTCCAGGAGCTCATTCAAGCCCTCATCAGTTTCCACAATGTCTCAGATTTTTTTGTCTTCTATTTCTTGTACTTATAGATTGGAAACAGAGCACTATGTGGGCCAAATGCCCATGAGCGTGACATGTAATAACCATTATGCATTCAAATGTACATGTTCATGGGTGGAGAGATGCCAAGCATGGCTGGAAGCAAATTTGGTATTTGGCGAGGTGGGCAGACCTTTTATATCAAGGGTGATCTTGGAAGGGGCTATCTTGAACTGCCATTTCTGCCTTTGTGTTTGAATATGCTCATGCATCTTTAGGGGGAGGGAAGGGAAACAGTGAGGGGGGAGGAAGATGATGGTTTTGTGTTGGTTTGATCTGCTGCAGTTTTGGCTGAGTTGTTGTTTTGTTTTGAGTTATCTTGGGTATTGTTGAGCTTGCAGATGGAACTCAGAGAAAACAAGTTCTCTCCTTCCTTTTAAGAAACTCTGCAAGAATAGGATAGGGTACCAAATTTTCCAGAGTCCTGTTGAGAAGCAGGAGTTAAGTGAGGATTATAAAACTCATTCCTGTGCCATGTCCTTTGCCTGTCTCCATCATATCAGTAAGGCAGCATATTTAAAGACTTCAAGAATGAGGACCCTGCTCTTCAAGAAGTTATTTGTACAATGAGATATTGAGATGTGCATGTATATTGTTGCCTTGCCTATGCTGTTACCATGACAGCATAGTGCACTTGGGGATTAGCCATTTGCAGAGGGGCCTGGAAGTCTTGTGGGTGAAAAAACCTGCTGTGACTGAGCATCAATAAGAGCTATATGTGCATTAGGCAGGCAGAGTGTGGAGTAATGTGTCTGTATGCTTTTTATGCCTTCAGCTCTCAAAAGTTAGGTATACCTTCATCCTTCCTCTCTGCTATCCAAAAATAAAGGATTGTATTAAAGTGTTCTAAACAGACTGCTTGTAGTCATTGGAGTAGTGTCTTTAATGCCTGTATTGAATTTGGTCTTTTGTGTGTAAGTTCCAGGTAGCTTCAGGGGCTATTTTGTTCCAGAAGCCCTTGCAATGACACATAGTGAAGAATTCCCTATTTTAGTGGAGATTGGGTCAGTTAGATATCTAGAATGGGTATAGCAATGTCAGTGGTGGAGCTGTGCCTGAGTATGCCCTTTAGCAGGCACAATGCCATGTAAATTAGGACCTAAGTGTTGCACAGCACCTCCCACCATTTTCAGAGCTTAGTGTAGGGTCTCAGTCCACAGCACAGTGCTCTTGGCCTCCTCAGATTTCAACTCAGTAATTGCATCTTTTTTTTTTTTTTCCTGTTTCCAGTGGTTTTGTTCCTATTTTCTGAACACTTTAAGGAGCATGTCTCCCTATGGCAGAGATAAGAGCCCGCGTCCTGCATCCTGTAGCTGTGCATTCTCAGCCACAGGAGTCACTACTGCGCCTTTCCAGAGGAAGGTGATTTGGACAATGACATTGCAGCTAATGCAGCTAATTTGGCCTTACCCATAGTAATTATATGAAGTGATATTCAAACCAGAGCCTTTTTTCTAGACTTGGAGATTATTAAATTACAAAAAGTATACCAGCTACTTTCTTCCCCACATGTCTCTAGGGGAGTCTAAATATAGTCCCAAGCATTTGAAAATGTGCCTTAATCTTTTGACAGGGAAGTGGATGAGGTCACAGGACTGGGAGAGTACTTGCTGGCCGTCAGGAGGATGGTGAAGTCGACATGTCAAAAAGAGCAGAGTGCTGCTGTGGATGAAGAAAGGTAGGAAAATGTGGTCCAGCAGGCTTTTTTTAGTGCTTTTTGTATACATTTGGTGCTCATGAAGTGCTGTGGATTAAATCTTTTTGAAGTATAGAGAGCAGGATGTGACAGGATCAATGGTTCTATTTTCAGTCTATAGGCTCTGCAAAGAGCCTATAAAAAAAAAAGACAAAACAATGTACTGAAGCTCAATGAGAGCTAATGTAGATGTTTACAGGGCATAGCTGTGCTCTGAGCCTATCTGTCCCCTGTGATAGCTCACCATCTTCATGAATAGATTTGGAATTTCTCCTTCCATGTGGTAAACCAGCTCTGAATTGTTTTTTTGGAAAGTGTTTTCTTTGTTATTTGGTGATGTTTCAGATCTTGGCCTTCCCTTGTTACTGGAGAAATGCTAAGGATATGTAGTCAGGATAGTAAGCCTATGGATACAGGAAAGCTAAAATATTAAAGAATCCTGGTTTCATAAAAGTAGGCTTCATCTAGACTATGAAGACCTCCCATTTGATAGGTAATTTCCAGTAGGCTCTCATAAGAGTTAAACTGAAGTATTCCTCTATCACCCCAACAGAGATTCATTGCATGGGATAAGTATTCTCTGAATTCTCATTTTCTGCTCCTACAGAATTTCCCAGGCTTCAATAGTCATTCATGCATGAACCACTTCTCTGCAAATCTGCAGCCCAGTAGGAGCAGCTCTATTTTAGGTCTATTATTTGCATAATTGAGTGCTAACAAAAACAAAGCTAACAAATTGCTGAAAATTGCAAAATGTCAACTATATTGGGATGGGTCAGAGGTGAAATATAAGGTGAAGTCTCCAGGTGTGGTGAGGTCAAGAGCAACTTGTTATTGAAGGGAAACTTGCTGGAGTAATAGCCATCAGAAGAAATTTGACCAAGTAATATTAGAGCCAACCAAATCTATAGGAGGGACCATTCCTAATATAATTGGTTATTTCTTCACATGTTACTTTTGAAGGGCTAAAAAAGAGTACTAGAGAAGTGTAAGCACTCTTGTGATATAGCAAATTGTACAAGGTAACTGCACGTAAGGCCTTTATCAAGAAACGTTATAAAATAGAATGGAGGTCCACTAATCATTTTAGTACCTGAGCAGATTGAAAGTTTTTCTTCACCCCCCCCCCCACTCCCCCATGAAACTCCACATGCTGCTCTGGGAAGAGCAGAAATTTCAGTTGTCTGGAGTAAGGCTTGTGAACTTGAGGGTCTAAAAGAATGAACTTGCACTGATGCTTTGGAGTGATCCAGATGCCCGTTGTGGGTAGCTAGCCTCTCCCTGCGAAAGCTGCAAAGCTCTGGGGTATTTTTAAGAGAACAAAATTCTAGATAACCTGAGGAAATGTAATTCTTTACATGGCCTTGATTTTAACATACTATATTGCTTCAAATTCTGTCAATTCCTTATGGAAGTGAAAAGCAGCCAGACAAATTGCTAGGATGACTTAAATCCATTTCAGCTAAATAAAAGGTGAATGTGCTCCCTTAGTCAGGGGAGCTGGAAAAAGAACCATCAATAACAGTCCCTCATATAAACACTGAGGGCAAAAAGAGGACTTTGCTGGAACATGACTTTTTTTTTTTTCCTCTCAGGGATTCTTTTTCTTTTGTCTTCGGTTGCATTTATATCTTTAACTGTGCAGCAGCTGAGGCAGGAGAGGAACTGTCTGACAAAGGTTTCATTGACAAAAGTGTATGACTTTTGCTAGAAAGCACTTCCTTCTCTGCTGAAGGTTTTGAAGCATCATCTTTGCTCTTTCAGGCTTGTTATTTTTTTCCCCTCTTCAAAAATGATAGACAAAGTACTTTAAAGTAATCTTTTAGTGCAGAGTAGCAGCAAAAACCTTTCATTTAAAAAGGTATTATACTAAAATGATATTCAAAATATCATTTCTGATCCTTGTTAAGAAAACAGTCCCTTAAATAATTAAATACTAGTTGAATTTCCAAGTTGTCTCCTTCCTTCATGGACTCGGTGTGCCCTGTCTCTGGCCATGGCCTTTGCACCTCTTTTGTGGGGCTGTTTTGCTATCTGCAAACCAATTAATGAGAATAACGTCCTTTGTAAAGTTATTTGAATTAACATTGAAAAGTGCTGTTGTAAGGCAAGAGATTATTAACGTAGTCTGTTTTTTTAATATTGCTTGAGAGCACCATATAACTTTTTACATCCCTACTGACCTACATCCTATATCAAATGATATACTAAAACTGAGATCATGTTATTGAGTGCATGCAATGTTCTCCATGCAGTTCAACAGGTAACTCAGATGAAACCAGGGGTGTTAATCACAGTGCGTGGAAGCCTGATGCTCCATTGCTGAATGAATAGAAATTTCACTACTGACTTCATTGGTAGTAGGATCAGGTGTGTTCCAAATGCTGTAGAATCAGGGTCTAAGGCTAGCCCTTAGAGTTACTGGTGGGGAGAAAGACGCATGATAGTACTGCCAGCACTGAAGTTAACTGTTCCTAATAATTTCAGTTCAGTCAGACCACAGAGATCAGCAAACCACCAGAGACAACTTCCTGTGGTTTGACACTGTAATCCTGTAGTGAAACATGACTGTTAACCACTTTTTTTCTCTTTGATTAACTCTCTTTACTGAAAGTTTCTTTACTGAAAGTCCATGATCTCTAGTTTATTATCGTCTTCCAAAGAGGGCTGCTTTGGTATGGATGGGAGAATGAAATTTCTTGGCACACAAGGATGGATGATTACAGCAGTGCAATTCCTTTTGGTGCTTCCAGACTTAATACCCAGATGAAAAGCTATGTGATGCACATAAGTGTCTGTGTCCAAAGCAAAGCAAAACTCCAGCTAGGGGAGATAAGAGAGCCTTTTATTGTAGGGAAGGGATCACTAATCCTTCTGCCTGTTCTTCTGCAGGGGTGCTTGGGGTGTATTTTGTTCCATAATTCTGGAACACAGCAGTCCAGGAAAAACTGTCCAGAAACTTAGCGCTGAGTTCAGTAACAGTGAGGTGGACTTTTGTTAAACATACTCAAACCAATGGATTTAAGAAAAGTGGCAAAAACAAGAACTAAATAATGCCTTTAGTGCAGATGCTGCCTTCTCTCTCATAAGTATTTCAGATCATAAGCACGATCCCAAAGTTTGCAGGATGCCTGCTACCCTAAGCTCTGTTCCTCCAGCCTCTTCTCCATCAGCCTTTTCTCCGTTGCAGTCACAGACCAAAAGCAGACTGGACTCAGGTCTGATTGCTGCCTGGCTACTGACAGGCTGTTCCTAAACAGCTGTTTTCCCCAGGATCCTGTGGTATCATATACTGCACATCAGTATGACACTTGCAGTCAGTGCGTTAGACAGCTAAGTGCTAGACTTCTCCCAAGGGAACAGCAGCCTCATTTAGGAGATGACGTGCACAGGACATTCACAGGAACAGCCTGCCTAGAGTGACCTTGAGGGTTCTTTCTATTAGCCTGTAACGCTCTACCCATGCTCCAAGAACTAGATGTGAGCCAGCACTGCTGTACAAGCACAGAGCTGTTCCTGAGCTGATAAACCCTTTGAAGTGATAAGTTAACTTAGTTCAGAGAAAGTGCCACAATAATGCCATAAACTGTGTTCTGGGTGGGAGATGTCCCTTATGCAAGTACCTTAAAATCTGGGTAGACCAACTCTGTCCTCAGCCACTCACCTACGCAGAGAGCTTTTACACTCATCTCCCTGAGCTTAAAAATTGAACTGGGTGAAGTTTTGTAAAGTGGAGTTTTTCCACAAAATACTTCTCCAGAACTTCCTAAATATTGTATAAAGAGCATAATATTTTTGGTTGTGACTGTTCCTGCTGAAGTCAATCTCATTTTTGCTGAGCTGATTTTTTTTCTTAGCTGTCATAGTTGGATTATGTGAAGGTCAGACACTATGATCTGTAAGTAATCATAATTACTCGGGTTTGCATGAGAAAAATAAGTTGTTGCTGTCTGTCCCTCCTGCTGCTCTTCCCACTCGGATGAAATTGCAGTAGCAGCTCCTTAGAGAAAATAACCCCAAATAAACCAGCCTAAACACTGATTTTTTTTTTTCAAATCCCATTCTTAGTATAAGCAGTGCTCAGCTGGAAGCCTAATAAAACCTTTGAACTTGTAATTCTCACCCATTCTTTTAAAGCCTTTTCCCATTTTAAATATTGGTATAAAAAGGGGATTTGAGGAATCAGTATCGCCAAAGCAAACATTTGACACACTGTTATATTAGACTTATATTATATAAAGCTTAGGCACATGCACCCAGGCTGCTGCTGTTCTGTGAATCAGTGCTTGTCTGCAATGAGGACAAGTGCTGGAAAAATCTGTTTGTCTATGTGTGCATGTGCGCGCACTGTTTTTAAATGGGAGGATTGCACCCTGTTGGTATGGCAACAAACTATAAAAAGAAAATCCTCCTATTTAAGGCTCTGAAGAATATTGACTAATTTCTGTCTTTCGTCATAAAAACAGTTACACTGACACACTTTTTTCTTTGCTGTGCTACAGACATTTATATTTGGATGTTGTCGTGGAAACTAGCTGGGATGAAAAGTTACTTTAGGTTCTGTTTCTAAAGGGATACAGCAAAATACCAAATTTCAGGCCCAGATCTTGCAAGCATGTATTAACTTTATGGAGCAGAGTATATAAAGCTAAATCCACATGTATTTCTGAGACTGAGTTCCTGGATCTTGGAAGCAGTGAGATGGAAGCAGAAATTCTCATAGTAATAAACAAGTAGTTTTGTATGCAGATATATTAATGAAAGCTACTTTCCAACATCTCCTCTTCACTTTTCCTCCCTATTTTGTGCTTGCTGATGCATTTAAAAGGGAGGAGGTTATTTCTCAGCATTTGACAGCTGTCTTCCCTATCCAATTCCTTGTTTCATGAAATTTATTAGAAACACCTTTGAGCTCTTCACTGCTTTGATATATTTGCTTGAAATTAGCCAGTTGATTAAAAACTTCTGGGATAGGGGAGGGAAAATAATTTCACAAAACAAAAGCATATAAGGCTTGGTATTTTAGGCATCTAGCGAAAACATTTAACATGTTTAAGGTAAAAAAACAACACACTAGTCTGACACTCTCTACTTGTCACCTATACTTGCAAGTCCAACACTGTAGCTTTATGTTCCTACTGGAAAGAAAAACAAACTGAAAACACAAGGAGAAACCACAGAGCCTTGCCTGGAGTGCAGGGATTTGTGCCGTGACAGAGCTGGGCTTGCTGTGGGGAATTAAATAATATCCCGTGCCCTAGTTATAAAAGGGATGGCCCCAGCACCTAGGCTTTGTTGGGACTAGGGTTATACGTGAGCAAAGCCAGGGCTGTGTGTTTTGGTTGGGACTGTTGGAGAATTTTTCCTTCTTTCTATCTTTGCTATCCTCCCTGCAGTGCATTTAGTAATACTGAGGACAAAATATTTTTTAGGAGGGTGAGAGGTATTTAATCTCTTAATTAGGTTTAAGTGGGCCACAGTTTTGGCCTGTATTGGAGATGGAGTCTTTTCTGGTCTTTGCTAAGGCTCCGAGAATTTGATTCTTTTCTTAGTCCTTGAAGGCCTTGAACCTTTCTTATTCTGTTCCTCTTGCTTTTTGCTTGTAAGTGGGGCCTGCCAATACAGCCCAGAGCATGGAACAAGAGTGTTAAAGGAGCGTGCAGCAGCCAAATAAAAACCACGAGCGCAGAAGGAAATACTGCATCTGCTAATTGAGAAGATTACAAAATTAGAGGGTGGGGTTTTGTGTTTTAAGTACTTTCCTTATTCTTAGTGCTCTTTAGTTCCTAGGGGCTGTGATACTGACATTAGATTAGGGTCTAATTCACTTAACAGTTTCCAGGCTCCCTCACCTCTACTTTAACATGAATTATAGTCTTATGCAGCCCTAGCGGGGGAAAAGAATACTGGGGAAGGTCTGAACATGTTTGACTGCATGTTAAAATCTCCATGCGATGAATATTTCTCTCGTACAGTAAAATAGAAGATGGAAGAGATGTTCAATACTCAGTTGGTTTAGTCCCAAGTCAGTAAACCCCTGATTATCTGCTTATAGGAAATCCAGCTTTTATTTTTAAGTTGTCAAGTCTGCCTTGCTTCTGAATGAACAGATGAATAATACTAAAGGAAATGTGACAGGGCAGTAGTGTCATTTGTTTTGTTTTCAGTCTGGATGGCCCTCTGTGATGTACTTTTTTTTTTTTTTTTTTTTTTTAAACTAGTTTCTCATCAAAGTTGGAACTGAAGTCCCTGCAGGTTTGGCATTATGATTCACTTAGAGAAGGTGAAGTTCAAGAAACATAGTATCTTGGAAAGAAGAAAGAACCAGTGTGGTGGTGTGATTGTCCACAAGGGTCATCTGTAGCTTTCTGATGTGGGCCTAGGATTTGTAGACATACTATTGGGAAATAGAAATGTACCTCATTGCCTCTGTGTTCAGTCAGAGCTAACTGGGTTGTGGATTAGAGTTTGGGGAAGTGGTAATCATTCTGATTCACCCATGTGCAGGGAGGGTAGCTCCAGCAATGAATTAGAAATAAAATGTTGTAGGTTCAGCTCACCCTGCCCCAGGCTTCCTATACACATCAGGATAAACGGAAGCAGTTGGCCCTGTGTCTGCAAGACTTGCCTGTAAAGTGGGAATCATCCCACCTTCCTGAGGGTAACATTGCGCTGGTAATGCTGATGCTTGAGGCACTTAAACCACGTTAATGAAATGTTTAGATAGCTCATGTCTCTTCCCTTCACAAGGGGCAAGCTGCTACTATATATTTACAATAACCCTTTTGCAGTCCTCCTGCACCACAAGTATTGACAGCAACAATTTCCAGGAAAGACCTCAAGTTTTGGAGATTCTGGGAGAGCTGCGTATTTCACAACCTGCTGCCCAATGGATCTCTGCAGGAAAATCCCTACTCAAGTCTCTGTGGATGGGAACTTAGAATAGTCTGTCAAGGTTTCACCACTTAGACCATTGAGAAGTGCATCTAGATTTGAATTAAACCACCTCCCAGGGGGAGAGCAGGCAATTCCAGTCTGTTTCAATGTACCTAGATGCGGAGGGAGGCTGGGGTTAGCTGTCTTGGTAGTAGAGGGCTGTGTCAGGCTGTGCTATTGAGTGAGTGAGAGTGCCTTTAGCCCTCCACTAATACCTGCTTGTCTGGAGCAATTCTAATTTGAGTCTCTGTTAAAAGGGTCTAGTGGAGGAATTTTGTGTCTGAAGACAGTAATTAAAAAGAAAACCTCACCCAAGTAAGCAAGAGCAGAAAATACAGTCTTAGGCTTTACCTTTCTGATTACTCAAGACTCAGAGAAATTTTAAAACAAGAACCTGGATTTAGGGAAAGAAAATGAACAGCCCTGCTTGACTGCTGCACAGGAATCTTGTCCAGATCTCTTCAGCAGCACGTCTGCAGAGGCACAGACTGCCCTGGGGGAGAGGGGGGAGCAGTGTGTGCATGTTGCGCCCATGAGATGCTATTGCAAAGTGAGGCCTCGAGCTACTGTTTGTCTGCTTCCCCATCCTGCTTCTTCCAGGCCTGTCTGCTACAGATTTTGCACTGTCCATCTCCTCGGCAGGACGCTATTCCTGCAACTTTTGAGGGGCCAAATGAAACCTGGACTCACAAATATGTCACTGTTTTTCCTTTGCTCGTGGCATAAATCAAAAAAAAAAAAAAAAAATCTGTTAGCACAGGGCTCAGGTTTGTTTATTTTTTTGCCAGCTGCAACATGCTACCCTCTTAGGGGATCACGTAAAACCAGCTATGGTTTAGTTTGGAGTGACATGTCAAACCCAAAATGTATGCCTGGCCCCTCTCAATGAATTACAACCTTGTCAGGAACCTATTATATATAAATGTGTGTGTGTGTGTGTATACACACATATATGTATTTTTTTTGAATTAAGGCAGTTTTTTTATCAAATCAAATACCTGCACACTAAATTATGTTTTTGGTGCCAGCCTGGCTCTCCTCCACCTCTCTCCAGCTTTTTTCCTCCGCATTATGATACAAGGGTTTTTGTTCTGAGGAGAGAGTGAATGGTGAGGTCCCATGCTGCTGAGGAAATGCTGTTTGACCTCACCACATGTTTTGTTTTTGGATATTTACCACAACACATCCCAGCACTGTTGCCTTAATGATAAAAATACTCAGTCTGAGAGTGGAGGCCTGGGGTGGTGGGTGAAAGGAAGGAAGGTGAATCAGTAATAGAGCACAGCCATCAAAGATGTTTACTCATCTGTTTTCTGAAACAAGTTTGTTTTATTTATTAACAGGACTTAAAATGCCAAGGGGGAAATTTAAAGTGAACTAAAAATGCCACATGTTCCTCTGGCATGGAATCTCCTTTTGTACTTACTAAAACTAGTTGGGTGCTGGCTTTTCCTTTTTTATCCGCCTCCTCCCTCTGAGGAATAGATGCTATTGTTTTGGAGGAGGCCAAAAAGCTCAGCAAATGGAAATAGCAAAATCTCACTGGCGGCCTATTTAATCGACGGTACTGATATGGCCAAGGCTCAGCAATTGCTGTAGTCAGATACATAAGTGACATTAAGTAATATATACAGAATAATTAAATATTTAAGAAGCATTCAACTCATCACTGACATGAGAAAGCATCTGTTATGCACAGCTGTACATACAGTCAGATGCTTCTGCTACATCTGTGCCTGTACAGTAGAAGTTGCATGTGGGGTGGCTTTGGGCAAATTTATATTTAGCATCCCTGTGCGTGAAAACTTTATCATGTACCGTATCTTTACGGAGGGGACAGGGAAGGGGAATATGTACCTGGTTAGCAATACTGCCCAGCTGAGCACTAGTGTAAAATCCTTTGTGTGCTTTCCAGGAGCATTATGGGTTGTTTTTATAGAACTGAATTCAGAGCACGCTTCAGGGGAACTGGTAGAAAAGCTTTTCCCTAAGGGGATTGCCACAAACAGCCATCATTTCTGTTCAGAGAGCATAATGAAAAACACTTACTAATTCTATAGCATGCACATCTGGGCGTTGAGCTCATGTGCACACAGAAAGAGGTTCTTGCCTGTAGGATCAATTGCATGGTAATCAAGTACACTAGTGTCTTAGCATATCAGCACTGCATTAATGCCAGTTTACGTTCAGGCTACCCTAAACTCAAGCAATTACTTGTTACATAAGACCAGAGGGTGAAGAAATGCTTTGGGAGAAAGGCTACATTTCTGTTTTTCTTAGAAGCCCCTGTGTTGAGGACACAAGGGGGTAAAGAGTAGAGAAGGCCTTCAGAGCAGATCTCAGATCTAACATTTCTTCCCCCTTCTAGATCAGGAAGGGACATCTAGATTTTCATTATTAAAAAGCTGCAAAGAAAGATTCTGTTCTTGATATTTTTAGAATGGCAATAATGAAATAAGCTGAAGTTGATGTTGAGAGTTATAAGATGGGGAAAGAGAACCTAACAGAAAAGAGGACATGTTAGGATGCTTAATACACAGCTGGAGAAGGGAATTAATTTTAAACAGGGAGGTCTGCAGTGAGATGATGGTGATAGGCATGAAGGTCCACTTCTAATGGCTTTAGACCCTTACAATTGTGACTTATAAGGCTGTGATGTAGCTGCTTTCCCTTCCACCCTCCAACTCCAGAATCAGCTGAAGGGAGAACTGATGATATAGCCAGAAAACTGAGGCGAACTCTGTGCTCTTGGACTTGAAGGTTAGCTGAGATAAAGATATCTCAATCAGCTATCTAAACCATCTCTTGCCTCTCAACCTCAGCATCTTGCTCCAGCTATGTAGTACAAGCAACCTGCCCTTTGAGCTTTGACCTTGGGTCTCTTAAGACCCAGGTTTATGTCACTCCTGTTTATGCTCTTATGTGCAGACTGAGTCATGTCCACAATTCAGACTGAGGTTTAATATGACCAGGACTATTAAAGCAGGTAAATCTGGCAGATTCAGGGTGTTCACTAGTTCATCAAAAAAAAATAGTTCACCCAAGAAACATGTTCCCTAAGATTTGAGGTCTTATGCAATCCCCCCCTAGTCAGTACATGTCCTTCAGGGTAGGGTAGCCTCCCAGCTATGCTGACTGTGCATGGACAAAACAGGTCCTGCCTAAATCCTCTGCTTTTCTGCACTCACAGCCCTGAAGGAGGTACAAGTAGTTCACTCTAGGAACCAGCTCGGAAAAAAGGTAAACTTATGTAGTCACATAATTGCATTATAGCCCTTATTTAATAAAGGTACAGGCAAGCAAGAAGGTGGACTGTTTTTGCTTTTGATGCAGGTAGGCAAGCTTATGTACCTGATTATGCCCATCTTGTGAACCTCTTCAGGATTCTGAACAGTTTCCAAGCTGTCCCCCTTGCTCAGTGTGGAAAACTGTTTTGTTCCGGATTTGAAGTGGGGCCTACTAAACCTCAAATGTGCGTTTGTGTGTACAAGGATGCTTGTTCTCTCTCGCTTTCCTGCATCCCATGGGCTGAATCTGGCACGGGTTTTCTGGCTAGTTGTGGAAAAGTATGTTTTTGAGGTGAAAATTTGCCTTTTAAATTTCTATTCAGCACATACAAAGATTATACTTCATAACCAGGGCTCAATAACAGATGACTGTTACTCATTTCCACAAAGATTCCGAAAGGCAAAGAGTGAAGCGAGGGAGAATACTGGCTTAAATCCAATGCTCTTAGAACCCAAAATAATGGTGTTTATTTATTGGAAGGATGGATTTGGCCTCCATCTTTCATTTAGAGCTATAAGATTAACAGGGTGTAAATGCTGCATGATGCCCCAGAGCTGCACTACAAATCTGCTCAGAAACATCTTTCCTTTTTGAATAAGGCAAATATTGTAAAATGAAGTCTCCATAACAAAGACCTCCATTTCCTGGAAAAAAGTGTTGGTAACTGCTATTGATACTATGTATTACAGGATACTTGTGGAGACTAACTTGGAGGATAAGCTCTCCAAGCATGAAAATGAAGCAGTAAAACTGTTCACAGTGACTCTTTACGCTGGCATGCCCTTTAGTCAAATTTAGCCCTTCTGTTTCCATGCTGAAAGACCCGAGACTTTTCCAGAACAAAGAAAGAAGGAAATACTAATGTCACAATAAGTTACACCGGCAAATGTATTTAGATCTTTCATCAGAGAACAGGATTTACTTCGACATCTACTGTGAATGCAGTGTATTTCCATTCTGTTTGATATGGTAGACTGTATTGTGGAAACAACTTGAACTTTTTATTCTGAAATAATCCATGTATGTTACCCCAAGAATGCTACAGCTGTATGCCAGGTCTTAGGCTAGAGGTTCTTGTTGAAATATTAAGCCATGTGATAGGTCCTTGCAAAACACCATCCCACCATTAGTGCTCTTCCATGCCTGGATCGTTAACTAATGGCATCTTAATACTTTGCACATCTGGTGCTAATTGTTCACTTGCGCATAAATCCCAAGGAGGCAATACAGAAAAATACTGACCAGCATATGTGTTTAACTTCCATTTTCAAATCTTTGCTCTCTGGGACTGAAATCTTGAGATAAAGCATACGGGTTTCAATTGTATCTCTAGGGATGCAAAGTTATAGTCCAGTAGAATGCATATTGTATATAATACATGCTTGTTATTTCTACATTAGCACTGCCAGTGTTGGAGCTGGCTGTTAGCGTGTCATTCTCCTGACACATCATTAATAAACAGGTAATTTCATACCTGGTTTCCACAGAGTGTCATGCTGAAAACCACCTGGGTTTCAGTTTTCATCGACATTTAGGGGGAAAAAATGCAGACTGAAAAGTGGTGATTATATTTGAACTAGAACTGGTCTAATTGGATAATGGATCAATCAGGTTTGGACAAGCCGGCATGCTAGAAGGAGGAAAAATATAACTGAAAGCCATGAAGCTCCATATGCCCAATTGCTGTGAAAGGGACTTCACAGAATTAGCCTCATTGTCAGGAAATTTTTGCAAAATGGGAATCTTTCCCGAATCTATCTTGTTGTAATAATATTTGCATTGAGCCTTTATTACATGTCTTGTCCCATGGGTACGACAAGCAATTTATTCCAATTTATAGTAGCCTTTCACATATTTGAAGTTCTCAGGCGTGTTCCTTCCAACTTTCTTGTACTGATTAAGTCCAGTTCTTTCCATTTTCCCTTGTATCATTTTGCAGAAAAAGAAGAAAGTGGGGCTCATTAACTTGAGCTCATTAATTCTAATGTTGCAGTTGATTCTCTTCCAGAAGTTGTTACAGGAGTGTGTGTTTGCCAGCAGGTGTCACCATTAGAGAACAATAAATGCAGGCCTAGAACACAAATGCATCTTGCAGGATGCAATTCCTGTCCCTGCAATTATCTCCATTTTGCATACTATCAAAACTCATTTAGTTCATAACGACTTGTCACTTTTATTGAAAATATTTCTTGAGAGCAAGAGACCCCCAACAGAATAAAAATACATCAGGTTTGAAAAGGAGCTTGATAGTTACCAGGGATTTTACAAAGTGGTTGCTGGCTGGTGGCAGCAGAGAACTGGCCTAGGATTTGGAATAGCAGAGGCCTCTGGGTCCAGGTGTTCCATAAATTTAGGCTTTTCCAAGGTCCAGGGTTCCAAGAGTGTAATCTCTCTCCTGCGGTGAGGCACGGCTTATAAATGCTTTCATCCTTGTAGTTTAGCAGGGCAGTATCATCCTCTGATACAAGCATTTGTACAAAAGCTAAAGGAAATGCTCAGGTTTGTGTTATGACCTCTAACTATAACTTCTTGAGTGGACATCTGTGACAAGAGCAAGTCTCTTGTTTTCTTTCTCTTCCTTCCTTGTCCCTCTTTAGCTTGCTGGAGGTGTTCTGAGTAAGCCCCAACATACACAAACCAGTGTGAACCAGCACCCACTGAAATGTCATATTTTGACTATCAGGAGACAAGAGGCTTCATCAGAAACAGGGCAGTAACATACACATCTGAGGAGCTTTTTCAGGATATTTCTGGTAGAGTTGGTCATTTAGATACAAGCACATGCAAAACCAGTACAACCTGCATTGTGTAAATTGGAGTGTGCAATTGCAAGGTTTGAGAAAATGTTTTTTGTTTTTTCTTTTCTTGATAAAACCAGCAACCACTGCATAATTATTGGAAATAAAACCTACATCAAACTGAAAGGTTAGTATTTAGCTCTTTATCTAAATACACTCCATTCTCTCTCCTTCCCCCTACCCAAAAATAAAATAGTGTTGTTTGAAATTTCCAGGGAAACTTAAGGCCTAAAGCATTGGGTGAGATGTAAATTTCTTAAAATATTTATCCATCCATAAGTGGCTACATATTTGACATTATTATAGGGTTTCTCAGTGTTCCATTTTATTAAAAAATATTTATTTGGTTTCTAAGATTACTGCTTCTCTGACCACAGAAAATTCAATTACCGAAAACTGCAGCTATCAAATTGGTTGAAAATAAATAGTCTTTTATCCAAACCTGGCATGGGCTGGTTTACTTTTAATATGTAGCCATAAAAAAAGAAGCTCTTTCCACAGAGAGCTAGTTGGTTACAGAGCAAGAAGCCAAGGAATACTTTGCATCATCAGGTTTTATTTAAAACAAGGTAGAAAGGGGGTAGAAAACAAGTCATTAGCAGCCTAATTAGCTATTTGTTTTGCTCTTTTGTTATAACAAGTGACAGTAGATTTCTAAAGTCATTTCGTTTGTTAGGATAGATCAGTCTTGTTTTCTCGTTCACACTAGTGAATATGGAATGCAGGTAACAATCCCAAAGGGTAACTTAAAGCATGGGATGCCATGTACCTAAAAGGTTTAAAGCAGGCGTTATGTTTGCAAGTGATCTGGACGCTATCAACAAATAATGCAGAATAGCACTGGAAGAACACTTAGAGGTCGCCCAATCCAGCCCTCTGCCTGGGACAGGTTTGCTTCTGCTTAAACTATTCCTGTTGCATATTTATTGTTTTTCATCTTTAAGATGTAGCTTCCTTCACATCTGTAGGCAATGTTTTGCAAAGGTTTACTTGAAGTAGGTACATAAATGTAAAGGCTGTAACATGCCTTGTGATATACAGGAAATGTAGTACATCTATGTGTACGGTGAATTCCTGGTTCCTATCTTCAGCTACCACTTCTCTCCACTAACAATGCTTCTGCAAAGGGGAGACAGATCAGCAAGAACAAAAGAGAAGGAAAGCAATTTAAAATGAGAGGCTGTCATTTCCAACTCTTTCCGAATGGTTTGGGGTAAGACTTCCCCTCCTTTAATTTGTTAGACGAGGATGTTGCTCTTTCAGTCTGTTCCCTTGCCTGTGAAGTCCCCTCCACACTGAGAGAAGACACAATGTCTTTCAGTTAAGGTCCAAAAACCATCAAAGGCTGGAATGTGAAACATCTCTGTTGTGCCGTATGGCAAGAGTTCGCTGTTAACAGGTTCTGTTAGCAGACGGGCCAACTGAGAGCCCCGAGCTTTGACGGATCAAGGATGCTTGCTGAGAGACGGCCCTGCAACCGCTTGATGCGGAACAATGTGTTCCAAGAGACGTGGTTCTTGGGATGCAATGAAGGGCTGTCTCTCCCGCCTCGGGGATGAAAAGCTGTGAGATCAAAGCCCAGACACAAGCAACAGGAGACAAGGCAGTGGACATGTTTTTCGGAAAACGCTACCCTTAAAGGGAGACTGTCCTTTTGCCAATGGAATTATATGCCCTTCCTTAGGGGCAACCCTCAAGTAAGTTAGTGGGCTGAAGAATTTTTTTTTTTCCTTTTTTTAAGAGAAGCAAAAATGTGTCTATATTAAAAATCCCAACTTCTGTTGCATTGGAAAGAGTGAAAGGCTGCTAAATCTAGAAAATCTGTGGGGAAACTAGCTAACTGTTGAGATGGATTAAAATATTCCTATATCTCCCATTCATCACAGTAACAGAATCAGAGCCTTTTCTCAGTCACAGTTGTAACTATTTCCTTGAAAACAGGAAGCACTTCAGAGTTTCTATTTACTGCATTTTCATACCTGTAAAATTGCATGGGAAGAGGATTACCTGTAGATCTCAGTTGGAGTTCACGGGTCAAGACTGCAACCCAGACCTGCTGTGTACTTATCCCTTTTAGATGACACATTTAATTTCCCCATACTTCAGTCTTTCTAGCTGCAAAATAGAGATATTGCAGAGGGATATGTTGCAAAGTTTTGTAAAATTAAATAGTACTTGGAAAGGGCTTTAAGGAGATTTTGTGAGGAAAGGACTCACTTAGGTTTGAAGAATAGCTGGCTGTTTTTCCATCTATGTGGTTTTGCAGGTCTGTACACACATGTCCCATTGTACACAAAAGCTGCTTATTTTTTTAAGCCAGTTGGTGAGCATATTATATGACATCGAGTCATCCAGAGAGATTGCTTCAGCCAAAATGGCAGGAGAGAAAAGAGGCTGAGAACCTGCACTTTAATCTCTTTTCTGATGTGATTTCCCAATTGCATCAGAAGGCAAAGTCTCCCTGAGCTTAAAGCCTGATTACATTGGAAAGTAATATATACTAGCGGTTATGCCCCAGTCGGCTTTCCAAGAGACCTTTCTTCAGCTTCCCTGGGGATGAACCAACTCCCATTGTTTCCTGCACAGTCTGCGAGCTACAATGCTGTTGAAATGTAGTTTATGGATGAAATATAGTTTATGTATCTGTAATGGATCCTGCACTCAAAGCCAATAGACCAGTAGCTTAGCCATCAGCTGTCAGCCCATAAAATCTGTGATTACCTTTCTTTTCCCTTTTTTTCTTTCTTTTTTTCCCTCTTCTTAAAGTGATGGAGGGAGGGGAGCTAATGGATTTGAAATTACAAGAGCAGCTCAACAGACTTCTTTAATAAATGAAAATAAAAGTGGGTTGCAAGTTTATGTTGAACTATATGACTGTGAGTAGTGGTGTCCCCTCTGCTTTTCTCTTCAGGGCCGAGTCCTAGCCTAAACTGCTTTGCTTTCGCTATTGATATGTGTCTCCTGAAAAGCAATAAAATTCAGTGCGCCTAGCTGTAGCGGTGAGGTAGCTGATTGCTTTCAGCAAAAAAACTCCCTGAAAGTGTGTTTGTTTAAAGGGCTTGTATATTTGTATGTATTTTGAATGTCTGCTGCTAGAAAGCATTGCTTTGCTTGTTTTAAAAGCTCTGCCTTCAAAGAAGAGCTTCTTTGGAAGCTTTTTAAATGCGAGTTAATACTTATGTTGCCTTGGTAGCAGATATCCTCCAGGTCTTGGTATTTATTGCAATGCATACAAACAACACATTGACTACAGCCCCATTTTATATTCTCACTAAATCAAGGTAAGGCTTTTAAAAGCCCAAATCATATTAAATTTTTTTCCTGTGGGTGTGAAGTGATTTTGACATGGGCACGCTCACGCTGAGCACCCTTCAGACTTGCGGCTTAGGAGCAAGGCAGGGGAAAAAAAGGGGTGGGGATGGGTATTAGAAATAGTTTAGAAGACCCTTTTGTAGTGGATGCTGACCTTTAATTTATATAAGAAGAGACCTAGCAATCATGCAGCACTTCTCACATTCACAGATTTATGGATCATCTGTTTTGCTAATGCTCATGGATCTCTTGCTGAACGTAACCCTCCTTCTTGATCTTTTTTTTTTCCAACCAAAGACTGTTAAAGTTATGAAAGCTCTATGCTATCCTGAGGCAATCCTAAGAAGAAGGTGTATTGGTACAACAGTTGTTAGGGTGCTCATGAAGTAATACGTTTTCCACGTATATCTTAAAAGTTTGAGGTGTGTATATATAATACTGCACATATATATACTGAATGATCTATGCTTTAAACGATCTAGATGACTGGTAGGTCTGTGGAATATGACTGCTTTATACCATATGTTGTACTATATCTAAAATAGCATTATATTTTAATTAAATGGCTATTCAGCTCGTGTCAAATTCGTAACGATAATGCAAACGCATAGATTGATGCTATTTGTATGTCATCAGTATTATCTGAAATGCATAGAACAGTCATTTTAAAATGGTTACCATATTTTTCCTTGAATTAACTTACAAGTAAACTTTTATAGTTATACGTTTATGCCTGCAGATGGAGAAGATTTAGGCTTATATGTAAAGTAGAGCAAGATTTGTGACAGTTGGCTCTCCACCTTTCATTCCTGTTACATTTTTTTCCCCTGTATTAATTGATTATCTTAATGAAATACAGCTTCACAAGTTCATGAGTTGTTTACTACCAAAACAGCAGCTGCCAGTCACCCCCCCCACACACACACACACACATCTTAGCTCTGCTCTGCTGAGATCACCTTGGCAGCCTCAGATGAGTTTCCTTCCCTATCCCATTCAAGCAACAGCTTCTCTGCTGGGACAGATGCTGGAGGTGACTTCTGTCTAGTGGTGTACATACACTTTTTTGAGTGCTCCAATTAACAGTACTTGCTTCTATAATGTCTTGCAAAATGAAGGATTTTCATCATTCCTATAAAATTGCATGTGCAGTATTGTATTTCTGCGTTCTTAGTTTGGACAAAGCACTGAGGTGTCTGGGGCTGAAGGCTTGCCAAAAGCATCTAAGTTACAAATTCAGTGTCTTATTTTTTGCCTCAGCCACTGAAGTATCTTCCACCAAAGGAAATGCCAGTAGATCAATTTTCATTTTTAGACACATCTGAATTGTTTTAACTTTTAACTTAGCCATTGCTGGTAGAGAGATCTAAAAGTCTTGATGCTTCATGCAGCTTTTGGATATGAGCTTTGCCAAGGGTGGAGCAAGGCAGGAAGCACTCTGTCTCTTTGGTGATTAATTAGGCACCTTCCCACAGGGAACATCTCTCGCCCTCTAACCTAGGGAGATTTGCCATAAGATTGAGACAGTTACATGTTGGAATAGCTGTGGGGAAAGATAAAATGAACTGGAAAACAGGCATCTTAAAGAGCTTTCAGAAGGGTCATCACGTTGATTGACTCAACAGGAACGCAGGTGGGCCTCCCTGAGTTGTCTTCCTAGGAGCATGCACCAGTGAGTAAAGCAATGAGCATCGAAAAGCAAGTGTATCTGCAGAGACGATGTGCACGAGGGGAATACAGATGGTGCCCAAGCCACAGTGTACAAACTTGATCAAGCTCCAGACCTCAAATATTCGTAATTTAAGGGTTATCCAGATACAGATTTTTAGGTTTGCTCATTGTAGAAATTAGAGACTAAATACAGCATTCAGATACTGGTTTGAATCCTAGTAAAGGCCACAACATTCACAGATGTTTGGACCAAAGGTGTTAATTTTAATCCATTTTTAGAAAGGCATGATTATTGCAGGGGTAACTATTTTATTTTAAATGTTTTAATTACGTGAGAACAAACTTTTATACAATTCCCATAACAGCTGAACTACACTTTGGAAGCCACATGCTCTGGCAAAGGACAAGATTACTTCTTTTGTGAAAGCAGGAAAAGATAGACACATGCGGAATATTATGAAACGCTAAAATTATGATCCTGTGTCCATTTGGTCAGTCACTACAAATTCACATAGAATTTACTTTAAAAATCTGTGTTTTAGCTATCAGTTAGGAGGCTGTGTTGCTGCTTTAAAGTGCATGCAGATTATTTTACTTTAATTCCAAGTCATGTTATAGCAGGCCAAGACTAGAGTCGTTTTGTGGACATAAAAACATTGAAATTCTCTATTTTTCCTTATTTTCCCCCCCAACATTTCCCCAATAAACCCCCCAATACAATTGAGTCCATTTATTGATGATGATTTTCCTTTATTTTATTGAAAACAGTAGTGGAGATGAATGTATTGCATGAACTAGTTTTATGGTTTATGTAACTTCTTCAGTGTTTGTCTATTAATGCGAAGTTTGTTAAAGAACTAAGTACTAGAGTATTTAAGTTGGATGGATGGAAAAAAGAAGAGCAAATAGTAATGGTATCTAAGCTAATCATTCAGAACAAATATTTGTTTTATGTTTCTGAGCTTCAAAATATTCTTAGGGCAGTTGAAAATTTCCATCCTCTTTTTCGTTGTTCAGAATATGGGATATTTTTTCCATTCTATATGTATTTGGTTAAATTTTCAGAAAATTTCACTGATATATGCAATGATGATCCTGCAGAATGAAAAGATAAATCAATTATAGTTTGTATAAGGATGAATGGTATTTGGATTACGTTTTACCTTCTGCACTTCTTGTAATGTTATCTGTCAAACTTGAGCACAGCACTGTAATCTTTTTTGGTAATTCAAGAAGTACAAAGAAAATAGCTTGCTTAGAGTACAGATGGGATTTCCAACCAACAATCAGACAACAATCAGTGGTAAATGATAGCAAACTGTATACTGAAGTCAGTGAGAGTGTAATAATGTTCAGTAATATTGCTGAAGATGCATTTATCTGAACATAAAACGGTCTTGTATTATAGAGGAGAAAAGGGCTTTTATTGGCATTTCACTTTAACAAGACTTGCACAAGATCTTTGTTGTATTTTCAGAAGGTTTGAATGGGCATCAGCTGCTATCTGAAAGCCATAAACATTCTGGACAAGCAGGTTTAGTCCTTTTTAAAGAAGGTGGAACAAAAAAAAAGTAGAACTTTATATTGAATTCTGGTATTAATACAACTGTTTTTCCAAAAAGCTTCTTGGAATTACTTTAAAAAATGAACCTCGAAGTGTCAATTTAAGATGGGCTACTGCTTTCCTTTTTGAAGAGAAACACGAAGAAAAGGGAAATTAGAATAAATATTGGAACTAGAAAAATACATACAAGAAGTAGAAATAGCAAACTCCTAACCTTTTTCTTTTGAAATGGGAAATATTACACTTTTATCTCTCTGCTTCCAGAGTCCCTCACAATTGAATTTACATGATTTTTGATGGAAATTTTCCAGTGTGGAGGAATGGAGGGAGTATGTACATAAAGAAAAGGAGGGAAAAGTAGTGATAAACTCCCCAATAAATCTGTCATTAGGAAAGACCCCTGGAAATAACGTAGTCTTTAGCGCGCTCCAACTATCACATCTTGTCTTTTAACGGTATAAATAGCTGGTTTTAAAACAAGATTTCTTAACTGAAAATATAAAATTTGCTGGCATAAGATGCCAGCTTTTGACATTAGAATGTGGGACCATTCAATTAGATTTACTGTCTTGAAGTCCATATTCCCTTGAAGATTATAAACCTTCATTAAGTTCTCTCCTTTTTTCCCTTTATTTCCTGCCTTTTGCTCCCATCATACCATAACTTTCATAAGCACTCTTGGTTTTAGTGCTTTAATAAAACAGCTTTCGTGGAGGTTTAAAGGCACTTCAAATTCTTTAAAAAACTTTTAGAAATTTGCCCCTAAATTGGTAATTCAACCTGGCTTCCCTGTCCCTTTGTTTCCTACCACACATCTTCATTAAGATGCATCTAAAAAGAAGGTAATCTGTAATTTAAACAATTATATCAAGTGTTTGATTTTCTTTTTTGACTTTTTTTTTTTTTTTCTCACCATTGTTATGACTAGACAGAGGATCATACTGAGTACATTAGCCAGGCAGTGACTCAGGACACCTACTGCTTGGAATGCCATTGCACTCTGAAAGGAAAGGGATAAAACCGTCTATCCTCCAGCCCTGAACCCCACTATGTAGTAATATTTCTGCCACAAAAATACTTTGCTGTCAGCTCCAGCAAGGCAACATTGGATAGCTGCGGTAGTTTGTTGTCAAAATGAAAAATGGTTCAGTGCAAAAGGTCTCATTGCTGGGATGCTAACAATCAAGGAACACTAAGTCAAGCATTTGACAAGGAACTTTGGTCTTGCTGTTAAATACCACTTAATATTGTCCTGCCCGATAATCCCTGCTGTTTAACAACTGTGCAATCATGGCTCAGTGATGGCATTATGCCTTTTCTGAAGGGAAAAACTGGGCCATATGTCATACATTTGCCTGTAAAAGAAAATACATGTCTCTTAACATCCAAGGAAAATATAGATGTTTCAGAAATAAGACAATTGTGAACATATTATAGTCTTGATTCTCCTTTGGAGATTGTGTCCAGAATAGAGATGCATGTTGCAGTTCCAGGTTCCAGCTAAGATTAGTTGTAGGTGAAAAGCTGCTAATCATAACCATGTTGAAAAGCTTGTATGTACTGCATGCAACCTAGGAGCAAATAAATGCATTTTGTACCTCCCTTAGCCTTTATTTAACAAAGTGGAATTGGAAACTTTTGCTGTTATCACCAAAGTCTCTACAAATTTGACCTTAAAAAGAGCTCCCTTGTGGTATGGGTTGTCTTTTCCAGTTAAGATTTGTTGCCTTCAGGCCATGACCTCTAATGTATTCGTTCTTTAACTGGTTCTCTTCAGATAAACCTCCCACTCCTTTGTCGTTGTTCTTGTTGCCTTTCAGTACCTGATCTCCTGAGTCACTCAGCCATCTACGAGCCATTTCTCTATTTTGATATGACTTTTTGCTACTTTTGTTCTTTGTGCAGATTATGCCCTTTGTTTTTGTTATTCTAGTCCAATTTAATTCTGAACCTACATTTTGGCATTATAAACTGGGGAACGTATGATCTCAGGAGATTCTTCACAAAGATGGTAGAAAGTGTTGCAGTAGTAAATGAGTAGACTGTTGACCAGAAAGTCAATTGGACATTTCTTCATTCAGTTTCATTTCAAATCCAAGGTGAAGCCAGGAATAAACATGCTTACAGTTGAAAGCCCCAGAAAGCAAAGTTAAATGGGTAAATCTAGATATTGTTATTGATGGTTTATTACCAGTAAGGATAGAGTCAACCAACCAAACAACTGACAAGTAAACAATTTCCAATAACTGGGAAAACAGTGATTCATGATTTTCAGGGAGTGGATTCCTAGAAGGGCAAGAAACTAAAGCAACTAGGGATGAGCTCAAGGATGACCTTTGGAGAAAGCAGGAGAGCCCTGAAACAGCCCAGCCTCTACTGAGTTGTGCTCTGGGACAACGTTCCCTCCTGCTGAAGAGAGAGGACTGAAAGATGAGCCTAGCAGTTTTCCTGCTTGCTTGCTGTTTCTCCATCAGCATGCTGTCAGGGTAGGCCTACACTGTGGAGCATTTTGCTTACGTATAGACCCAAATGGACTAAATAACTATGTAAAAAGAAAAAAAAAAAAAAAATCTGGAAGAGATGGCTGATGGCAAATATTTTTCTATGCTTGATGAGTCGGCAGGGTTCTGGCAGGTGCCCTTAGAAAAATACAGCGCACATTCTTGCGCATTCAGCACCCCCTTTGGGAGACGCTGTTTCCTCAGACTGCCCTTTGGGTTATGTTCAACACCTGAGGGGATCAAAGCAAAATGCAACAAATGTTTGATGGTATAGAAGGTACAAAGGTTTGTGTAGATGACATTTTGATCTGGGAAAACCAATAGAGGAACATGACTAGTAGTTTTTAGCAGACTTGGAAAAAACAGGAGTTAGCCTAAGAGCTAAACTAATAGTAAAAGTAAGTTACGTGAAATGGAAATAACATACCTGGGAGAAAAATGTACATAGCAAGGATAAGCGTAGATCATGAGAAGCTCAAAGCTGAGTTGGCCCCAAACGATAAAGGAGTCAAAGTTTTCTTGATATATGGAAAAATCTGTGGTACCTGACTGCCAAGGACTGAGGTAGACTTGTGCCTGGCCCTTGGGCTCCGTGTGAAAACTGACCACCGCCCCAGCATCAGAAGCCTACTGTAGACTCTCACCTTTTCTTACCAGAACAAATACCTTTGCACTGCAGAACACCAAATTTCTATGTGCAGTTCCTGTATTACGAGTTAGCAACTCTATGGGCCAGAGAGGGCAAATGTACATTTCTTTTATTTTTTTGGCTGCTGTGACCTGTGGTAAGAACATACTTATTTGGAATCTAGAAGCTAATAAAATGGAGAAGTTGCTCGGTGTTCTTTGTTTCTCAGTATTTACCTTGAGATAAATACTCAGATATCTTGAGATATCTTCATAGGGTAATTTCAGAAGGCTTTATCAAGGAGAAAAACATTGATTTCAAAAAGCTCTTCAAGTCTGTTAAGCATCTGGAGAAGCAGCTATTTTTAAAATACTTAAAATACTGGGCCATGTTAAGGTCTGGCATAATCCCTTCTGGCTTTGCAAGGACACTCCTGTCCATAAAAAAAATGGAGAGACCACTGTGGTTATTGTTATTAGTTTTTTAAAAATCACACCTTTCCTTTTACAGACATTTGCTTGATGTCACGATTTTGCATGCATACCCCAGTGGATCAAACAACTCTGTTTAAAGAAAAGCATATGAAACACTGCTTATAAATGGAGAACTAAGCTTGTTGGACTTGGGTTCTTTTTATGTTTTTTAAGTTAAACTTATACCAAGGCAATTCTTGTCCTAAGAGCAGATGAAAACAGGACTCTCATAAGAAGGCAAATCTTTAAAATGTTCTAAAATGTTCTCTTTATTATTTGTCACGCTAGGGCATTAGATATCTCTGTTCTGGTAACAGGGTAAGAAGTGAATCACTGATGATTTTGCTGTAAAATAAGTAAATGATTGAATGAATTGAAAAGATTGAAGGAATTTACAGAATTTGTGGTTTTACTATAATCTGTCTTGAAAAGTGTTTTCTTTTAGTTCTCTAATTAGGTGAAATAATATCGTATTTAGAGTGAAGAAAAAAGCTAACGTGTATCAAACAGCTATTTCTGTGTTGTGTATATCATTTTTCATAGGTTGGGTGATCTATTTGTTTGTTTTTGTCTTTACACCACGGCAGTTTGAATCCATTGGCTCCACAGGAGCTCAGTTCTGTTTCAAGTACCTTTAACTTTATGAGTAAGGCACCATTTTCAATGTTCAGTAGCCCCTGAGGGATAGGTTTAAATGTTTCTATAAATTTATTACTAAAACTCTGCAAGGAAGTGATAGTCTGCCAGACTGAACAAAACAGCAGATATTGTGTCAAATGTGTCATATTTTGTCAAACAGCAAGTACATGGCTACTGGGATTGTGTTTCTGTTTGCTGTGGTTATAAGCTGGTCTCAATGGTTAGGAAGAATTCCTCACCCTCTTCACGTTCAATAGAAGAAATGGAAAGGCAAATTGTTTCAAGATTTCCAATCTAGAAGCTGGCTCTGTGTGTTGGGAGCATCTAGGTCAAGCCACAGAGACGGAGGCCTCCAGGGTCTCACCTGGAGAAGTGTTTTGTTCTATTGTGGTACTTTGGCGTGTGTGTACCAGGAAAGGGGATGGTGAGGAAAAATGGAAACCGGCTATCGCCTGCAGCTGGCAGTGAAGGTAGAAGTACTCTCTGCAGCTGAATGTGAACCTAGGCAGTATTTGGTGCTCAAGTGGAAGCCGAGAAGGGCCTGGGTGCCAAAACCACGCAAATGGCAAATGGGGCTTTTCACGCAGCCTCACTCCTCGGGTGAATCTCCTCCGTGCCTGGGAGCTGACTAAGCGATGCCGTGGATGGGGTGAGGTGATCGGACGGGGCTGCCTGTCTTCTGTAGGTCTGGATTCACCAGCTTTCCAATTACAGAGGAGCTGAAAGGCAAAACTGCAAGCAATACCAGTGGCATTTCTAGAATTTTTTGGCTAATATTTCCCTACATAGCCTCTTTAAAAAGACAAAAGAAAGCAAACAAAGCTCCATAGACTGTAGAATTTAAAGTTCCCAAATTACCTATATGCCTGCAGCTTACCTAGAACTGTTGACCACTGCAGAGCCCTACATTTAGAAGTAAGCCTGTTACTAAAAATGCACAGTGATGTTCTAGTGAGGCATAAATAGCCATTAGCGTTTATACCATTTCTTCTCTTGAATGAATGTTTTATTAATGGAGCCAGCTTTATGAATGGCGCATGATTACAAGCCAGCTAAGATGTCTTACACTGGATTAAAAAATGAGATTTCCAGGCTTGCTCTGGACTTAAGCCCAAAGCTTTGCCTTTTGGGTTGTGGCGTCAAAGGCACTTAGAAGCTGTTTTAGTTGTTTCCCTCTGACATATATCATTATCTATGGAAACTAACGTTACCTAAGGATGTCAGACCAGTGGGCAAGCCAGGACTGAGTGAAATTTTGTCCTCCATTCCTCTTCATCAAGCCCTAATCTAATATACTTCAGTGAAGCTTGCTCTTGAGAAATGCTTTGCAGAATTTTTGTGGTATAAGACTGCAAAATAGTTAATAAATCAGAGATCTGGGCTCCTATACTTATTTCTCTCATCTCCAACTATTCTACCTTGTATTTTTTCTCCAAAGAAACAAAAAAAAATAGCCTACCACTTTACATCCACAAGAAAAAGATCGAAACTGCTTTCTAGACTCTTCCCAATTCCTCTTTGACTGGGAAAGTCGCTGTCCTCCTTTACCATCTGGCCAACTGACTTCAGAAACACAGTTTGCCTCATTTTTATTTGCCAGTTTTTCAACTGAAGAGTATTTGGATCTTTCTCAAAAGTGATAAGGTAACCCAAAAGTTAGTTAAGCTCAAATCCAGGCAATTTCAGAAAAGTGTGATTGGAAAGGAACAACTTTCCCCCACCTTCTTTTTAAAGTTATCGCACTCTGTTTGCTCTAAATTCTCTACCCAGAATAGGTAATTTTGAACCAGATGTTAAAGACTAGAGGTGAACTAAAACATTGTAGATCGGACCTATTGCAGTTATGGGAGATTGTGAGCAGGCTGAGTCACCCAAATCACTCCACACCTTGGGGTTTTCCTTTACTTCACCAACAAATATAAACCTTATTATCCTGAACTGCTTCCTGAACTGGCTCCTTTCCAGGTTTTTCCTTGCCAGAAAGATTTGACTGACTGTAAAAAAGGTTCTCCATATTTTAATTTCCTGAACTGAAGCTAATGGGACCCACCTTGTCTGGTTCGGGGATGAGTCAGCAGAGGAGTCCAGCACCTCTAGAAGGGGTCCTTGTACATCATATCTAATGGAGACTCAAACCCAATGAGAGAGAGAGAGAGCCAGGATTTATGCCTCAGGGTCTTTAAATTGCTTTGTTGCTGTAGTGTTGTGGTAGTAACTGAATTTCGGTGTTTCAAGAGTTTTAGCTAAAGAACTGACTGCAAACAGAGTTAGAAGTGGAGAGCAAACTCTTTTGTTTTAGAATAACTCCTGCCCCTCAAAATTGCCTCTGCTCCCATCTTTAGTAGAATTCAAAAATCTCAGCATGGCAAAATCACTCTCTAAAGCTTGAGCATTGGATTGCTTACTAAGGAAAAGAACTTCTGACAAAATGTTGGTTTATTACATCAAGACTCACCAATAAATTCCCTGGGACAGCCAGGGTCTGATTGTTTACAATATGCAGAGGTTATTGTACTTGTGGATTTTATGGAATAAATGCAAAATGAAAATAACTTTGCATTTCTCAGCTAACGTTATGGCTGGTTACTATAGCTTCTTTGTCTCTTCCCAGGGAAACTTATCTAACACTTCTCAGTCGTTCCACTAAGTAGCAAGATCGTAAGTGGCAATCTTTCATTCATGCTCCTTCCTTTCTTCTTTCCATAATTGAAATGTTAAAGCTGAGCCAAGACTAGATGGAGATCTTCAAGTGTGTGTTTTTGGCTTTCAGAGAATTCCCTGCATCAGTGCTCCATTTTCTTAAGGGAGAAGAAAAATATGTTAGTAGTATGTTGTTCCCTCAGAGTTAGTGATTGTTTCACTCCCAAATGAACCTTTCTAAGAGGATGCATTAAAAGCTGTATAAAGTAATTGATAACTGCTTTGAAGAAGTTTCTGGTCTGCTCTAAAGCCAGTTCTAAAAGTTAGACAACTCATTAGGCAAACACATCTAGCAAGAGGCCAGTATGGTGCTGGGTTTCCCTGCCTGAGAAGCAGGTTCACCTCTAACAAGCGTGCTTTTCAGGGGCTGCCTTTATCAGGAAGCTCAAGTGAGTCTTGAATCCTGTGCATCTGACACAGACATTTTTACAACTCCAAAGCTATAACCACTTTTAGAACTGGCTGCACTGGGATTTGTGCACCTGATCAGGGTCTGGCAACTGGGATGGAGAGAAGCCATTTACACCCTATACCTTGGTTGACTACATATGCAATATAAGAAGCAATGCACCTAAGCTAAGCACTTGAAAAAAGGGGGCTTCTGCAGCTTCTCTTTCTAAGACTTCTGAGTGACTAAGTAACTTAACTAATTATAGAATAACTACAGTAAACAAGACTAAGGAATAGCAATAGCTTTGTCTCATGATAGTGTTGCACTTAACGAGATCCTAAACATCGAAAGTACATGCAAACACCTTAGTGACACCTGATAGTAAAGTCAGGCTGGAGTGCTTCATTTTTTCCTTCAGCAAATCTGTCAAATGAGCAAAGAAATCCTGGTAAGGTTAATAGTAATGATTGTACGTTTGTGTCCTGGAGGTAACTAGCTATGAATGAATTTGAATTAATAAATGTGTAATAAAGTGATATTTAGTTTTCTCTTAACTGAAGATATTCTGGATTTTTTTTTTTAAGGATTATGCTGGAAGGAAAGATAATGTTTTGATGTGAATCTCCAGCTAATTACATTTATATTTTCATCTGGGAATATTTTAAAAATCCAACCCTACTAGCCTGGCTCCTGAAGCCGTGTTTATTCCAGATACGTATTTCCAGAAATGTCTTTGTTTCTAACTGCAATAAACAATGGATTCCTGAGAGCTATGAGATCTCCAGTAAATTCCCCCCCCCCCAAAAAAAAAAAGGAAAAAGAAAAAGAAGGATGAGCAAGAGAAGATAATAGTTTAATTAATAGAATCTGGCGCCCTTCCAAAGTACACTGTGTCAGTTTGAAGTACGTGAGGTGGGGAAACAGGGTGGCTGGCATGTGAAAAATCTCTCTCATGATGAGTCTTGCAGGAAAATGCCAGTCACGCTTCAGCGAGCAACGTCAGGTGTCTGAGCTCTGCCACCGAGCAGGCTTTACCTTCCGCTTACGTGCAGTGCACTGCATGTCCTTCTCCCCAAAGTTGATACCTAATGTAGCAGGATCTCAGATGGATTCAATTGGATGCTAAGTTGATGAGTCAAATTAATCTCTTTGTGTTGCATAGCTGAAAGGGAGAGGAGCAAAACTCCTGAGACCAGGTCAGGGGGGCCGAAAGCGCTGTGGTGAGCCATCATCTCTGTCGCCAGTTAGGGCATGTCAGTCTGAGCACAAAAACAGGAAGGAGATGCCGTTGCCAAGAAGCAGCTCAAAGCAAAAGGTGTCAGTTCTATTTCCACCTTACTAAGGTATCGACTGATGCCTTCCAATGAAAATATTTTCACTTTGGACCACTTTCCAGATTTCCAGAGGCAAGGGAGGTGTGTATTGCGCCAACAGTACCAGCATTACAGGTAGCTAAGCTTTTCCCTTGGTAGAAGCAGATGTGGGTCAAATGTCAAAATATCCAGACTGCTCCGCTCCCCTCTCCCTGCTCCTCCTGCCTTCCTTTGCTCCATACAGATCTGTCTCTGTTGATCATTTTTTTCACCACTCACCCTGATATAATTGTTGTTGCTTCAAGACTCTTCAGATCTGCAGCCCTTCTGTGCTAGAATACCCTTCTTATTTCTTTCTCCACTGTCCAAATCGTGGAGTCAAATGAGTATGTTATTTTTTGGGTTCAAGTCATGGTTTAGCCTGGAACTAAAATTGCTTTGGTCTAGTTTTCATTTTTTACTGATAATAGCTTTGCGATGTATTCTCATTACAGAACCCTAATCTTAAAAGTGGAAAGATCAAAATGCAAAATTTCATTCAGAAAGAGTTTGTCACTCCCATCTCCTGCTTCAGGACAACAGTCATGTTTCCAGCATAGGCTGTGAACTGTAGATGTCTGACATACAGATGGGTCTACCCAAGATGGTGGCAGAATTAATTATTTTGGAAACCCAAAGAGCCAGTTCTACTTCTTACTACACTAAACTCTGGTTTAAATAAGCTGGGTTTTTGCTGGTCAAATATAGAAGAGCTTCTTGTGATTCCCCATGCAGCTACTAAAATATTGCTTTTTGTGGATGACTATTGCTTGTGCGATGAAGGGCAGTATGACAAGGAGCTGTAGTTACAGGACAGCGGTTCATTTTTGCAGTGGGGCTGAGGGGTGTAAAGGGATGTCTGGCTTTTGGAGTTAATCATTCTTCAGTGGCACAGCAAGGCACAGCCGAGCCAGGTGCATCTGATTCCCCCAGGGCCTGATTATCTCATGATAACCACATCCTCTGAAGTTGATTTTCTGCTATGTTTTCCCAGGTTCTTATACAAAGGAATGATTTAGGTAAACTGAATGGACCATAAAATTTATCAAGTGAAATTACCTTTCTTTTTAAAAACATCAAGTAGCCAGTCTGTTCAAGGAGAGAGATTTGCAGAATGTAATAACCACATTTATGTTTTTGATTAAAACATGGGAGTCACCTCCACTGAACATTATCAGAATGAAATTCAGATCAGTCTTGAGCTTGTTTAGATCAAGCTTGGGGGTAAGGAGTTTTGGGAGTCATAATACAAATGTCCAAATAAACAAAAAAACACAGTTTGTACAAACCTTGAGCTAATGGCGCTTGTTCCACTGATGTGGTTTAAGGTAGTCCAACATTCCCATCCCTAACACACTGGTCTGCTTGGCAAGCATTAGTATCCCTGCTAGTTCGGTGCGTCGAGCATGTCTCCAGCTAGCAGTTCCTCCTGGAGCCTGGTTCTATAGAACTGCTGCTTCACAGCAGCCCACATCCCCTCATGGGATCCCTGGACCCTGCTCTGCCAGTGCATTCCCATTAGACGCTGAACCGCAGTTCCAGCTGCTGAACCCTTGAGCAAAGACACACAGCCCTGTTAAAAGGTTCATTTATTTCAAAGCTCCTTTTTTCCTATAACTCTAGAGATTTCAAGAGGAGAAATGAGTGTCCTGTCAGTAAATGTATCTGGAGATTTGTTTTTCAGGGATAGGAAATTTTTGGTAGATACATTTAGACAAAAGGTGTCCATAAAGTTGCATGCTTGTTTTTGTAGGCACTCAGTCTGGCTCCCCTTCGTTCCAGTGCCGTGTGCCCAGTCATGCTGGGTAGAAGTACAGACCTATGCTTTATCCAAGCAACCGTGCCAGGTGCACGCAGAGTACTCATTCACACACAAAGGGCACTCCAACCTCTGTAAAACTAGATTTTTCTCACTTAAAAGGTTAAGAAATGGTCAAGTTGGAGGAAGTGGTGGTGGAAACTAAATATCAGATTAAGAAGAAAATAATATGAATCAGATGCCTTGTGGGGCTCAGGCATTTATAATCCACCTGCATCCCAAACTGACAGCTGAAAAACCAGCTCTTCTCTGCCCGTGAATGCCCAAGGTGCTTGAGCTCCACAGATGCTGCATGAGAGCTGCAGAAAATTTCTGCTGCAACCTAGACATTTGTCTTGTCTATCCTTAGCAGCTTAGCACTGAGTTCATGCATGTGCCTTGTGGATCTCCAGCACGGAAGTGTTTCCCTGCCCGTGTGAGCCCTGGGGCACAGGGTGGTGGTGCTCTGCGGGAAGTACCGAGAGTGTCACGGCTTCCTTTCAGGAGTCGGGGACTGGCTCGGTGGGTTGAGGCCCATTCTGCAGGGCTTTTCTCCCCTCGGACATTATTTAAGAAATAAAATGCAGGCTTCCAGGTTTTGTGCCAGTGGCCAGGCATGTAACAGTTAGTTAAGCATCATAGTCTTTAGAACTGTAGCATGGGAAACCCTTCTGAATCTAGTCCCTAAAACTCCTGAGTTGTATTTCCAGCTCTGCTACTAGCTCGTGATGAGAGGCTGGACAAGATACAAGCAGGTTCTTTGTGTTCTGTTTTTCAACAACTACAACAAAGATGACTTAATCTGTAATGGATGTTAGAAGAATTCAGTCGTCTTTAGATCACTGATTTAATTCCAACAAAAATCTTTGTAAACAATTTAAATATACTGATATTAGTAACAACACTAATAGTCGAGATATGGATTCCTCAGCTTGTGTAGCCAGCCCTTTTCCTTTAATTACTAGTTTTACTTCAAAGCAAGAAGAAAAAAAGAGAAACCTGTTGATTGCCTCAATACTAAGAAGAAAGTCCAGATTCCCATGTCTTGTAGTAAATGTGGCATTTCAGCTAATGCATCCTATGCCTAAAAATAAAAGGGAAGCGGTGGAGAAAGTGCCTGTTACCTGCAAGTTCAGCCGCACCCTGGTGCATTTTTTGCCTGATGAGATCTTTCTGTGACGCAGCCAAACTGTAGATTTCCAAAAGCCTAAGTGTCAGTCAAAAATGGTAATTTCACCTCCGGTTCTTGCTCACCACCATTAATGTTTTGTTTTCTGACAACAGAAAAGTGGTAGGAGTTGGCCCTTTTTCCTTGGAAGGGGCTTGACTTAAAGGATCATACTCGTTTTCTTAATGTTTTAATTTTACCCATAGAGACGAATTTAAGAGCAGCTCACCACTGTTACCTATGACCACACTGGATGCCCAGTGGCAGGATCTGCCCCTAGCTGAAAAATTGAGAAGACTTGCTAATTAAGGGAGCTCTCAGCTCCAGTTAAGTAGTAGCAGTTCCTACCTCGCCTCTTGCCTACTAAGATCCTTGCTAGGAGGAAATGTTTATTCTCAGCTAAAATAAACCTTAATTGTGAGTTGCAGTCAGCTATTGCTGTCTCTCTGCAAGGGCTTCAGAAATCCCAGCAATGGGTTATAGCTCTTAATATCTCACTCTGTAAATCTCTGTTTTGGGTAGACAGCGAAGATCCTAATGCTTTTAGATGGCACATACATACTGGCAACTTGTGGGCCTTGTAATATATGGCAGTTTTTAGTGAAAGTAGCTAGCTCTACAACTAGTTGAGTATTTCTGGAAGAAACTGTTTTTCATCATGATTCATCAAAACCACAACTTTTTGCAGGAATGTATCCATTTTGACCAAAGCTTCAGAGATCCAGGATAGGTCTTGGCTTTTGACAGCAAGAGACGTCTCTAACAGACAGTGAGAATATTTGAATTGGAATACCCAAGGTCCCAAGCGAGAGCTTTTACCGCTGGGCTATTATATGTTCTTGGGTGGGTCTTTTTCTCTTTCTCTAAAATTTTTGTCCTTTATGCAGAGCAAAGATGTTTTTGAAATCTCAAGCTTTTGTGGGATGGGAAAACTGTCAGGCATCTTTGGATTTTATCCAGGACTTTTTTTTCTTTTGCAAGAATATTTTTACTGAAGCATCACTATTCTTCCTTTAGACATATTTTTAGCTAAAACTAAAAGCAGATGGCGATGACTGGGTTTTGTATTTTTCTGAGGGAAATAGTGAAATCATCAAATTTTGCCTAGATTAAAATTTATGGAAATGGCTGCAATAATGGATGAGAACAAACATTTTTTGTGAAGCTCCAGTAGATTATCTTTTCAGATTCCTGGAAAAAAAGCAATGGTGTACCATCAATATTTTGTTTAATTTTTTTTTTAGGCCCCTCAACCTTTTATTGAACAAACTTTTTTGATGAAAAATAATTGCAAGGCATTATTTAACATTTCTAGTATAAAACTCTCATCCTCTGAAGCGGATTGTCTTAATTCAAAATATTTGGAAAAAAAACAGAAAAAGAAATTATTCGAGTTAAAATTTTTGAATACTTTTGTTAAATAGTCTTAAATATTTCCAAAAAAAACAGCGTAAGAGTCATAATCATTTTCACCATTCTATAATTTGCTTTTCTGCATGCCCATTATGTCCCTAGGTTTCAGGCAGTCACTATCAACTTGTGACTTTGCTCAGGCTAAGATATCTGTTCGTAACAGTAACAAATTCAGAGATTACAAAATACAGATTCCTTCCACAGTAGAAGAAAATTTCGCTTAGTCTAGCCAGGAAGATGATATTTTGCTTACCTACCCTTTGTTTTCCTAGTTACACTGCAACCTTTTAGTTTTCCAAATTTGATTTTCTCTTGCAAAGTGATACTGTAAAATCCAAAGAAGGCAGATTGCAGGTATTGGGGAAGTGAAGGCAAGTGCCAGCTAGCCACGTTTTGAGCCCTTAGCCGAAGATGTCAAATGGCAGAGGCTGAGGAGAGGAGCGCTTGGGATAAATACGTAGCAGGCTGCAGAGCCAAAGTTATCCATTGAACTCAAGGTTTCTGTATTAGCACAAAGGCATCCAGGTATTTTTTCCCGTGGGGCAATGGGGAAAATCTTCTAATGTTTTTTTTCCCAGTTGGTTCTCCTTTTTCTAAGAGCCAAGCTGCATATCTTCAAGAAGAGATTTAGTATTTTAACCGAATAAGTAGACATTTCAGTTGGTAAACAAGCCCTGAAGTTTGCAGATCCGATACAGGGCTTGTGTTGGTGGTGTTTTGAGAATTAACGTGGGTGTCAAGGCCTTAGGATTCTGCGTGTGTCGTGGTATCTCTCTGCAAGCTCCAGTAAGGGGCCCCTTGGCAACGCTGGAAATCCCCAGTCGCATGAAATGCACTTTCTTGGCACATCAGGCACTGAGGTCATGGGGAACGTCTGACTAAAAGGGTTTTCTCTATCTCAAACTACAAGGAATGGCAGGCGGTTTTATTGTTTTTCCTGAAACCTGTCTTACTGCATGGGCGAGTGTGCTGGCACTCCAGATTTCTCCCCCTTCCAATAAAACCAATTGCCCTCTGCTTTGCCTTCAAGGGACCTATACAGTATCAGGGAAAGAAAGTCTTTTATCTCATCTTCCATTGTACTTTACATGACAATATTCTACACTCCAAAACTTCCCCTCCGTGTTTCAGCTGCTTGCAGCGCTCTGGTTTTGTGCTTAATAATAAAGTGGTTCTATTTGAGGGGCTGTTTTCTGGATAAGCAGCTTCCCAGGTGTAGACCGTGAACCCTGGCAATCAGGACCTGGGTGGCTGCATCCCTGGGGCATCAGTCAGCCTAGCGAGCTGAGGAGGTGAGGGCTGCCGGACCGTGCTCTGCAGCAGCCTGCCACTAGAGCTGATGAAACTGGGAGTTAAGGCATTGGGGTATGAGGTTTCCCAGACTCTTTACCTTGCTTTGGCCTTGGTGCAGTTAAAACCAGGGAGCTGGTTAGATATATCACAGAATTTCTCACTCTGTTAGGTTTATTGTTTTATTTCTAGGATGGTTCTTTTCAGTAGTAGAGAAGGAAGGTAATGCCATGAATCCCCAAAGAAGAGAGAGCTGCAAATTTTGAGGAGTTTCCTCTGCTTCCCACCCCACTCACCAGCAAAACTCAGTCCCTTTCCATAGAACTGCAGAATCATGAAACTGGAAAGGACCTCAGGAGGTATCCAGGCCAGCTTCCTGCTCTAAACCAGGTTAACACTGAATTCAGACCAGTTTGCTTAGGGCTTTTTCCAGTCAGGTCTCAAAAACCTCTGAGGACAGAAATTCTACAACCTCTTCCATTGCAGCACCTAATTATTCCCATGGTAATGTGATTTTTCATAGCGGATACTTGTCGTGTATCAGTGTTAATTCTGGTTATAGTGTTGCACTTCTATTTCTAAACTCCAAATGCAAAAAACATTTTCTTGGGTTTTTGGAACTCCTCCACAGTCATCTCTTACTATTCTGGAGTGAAATGCATTGCTGAAACGCCCAGATTATCTTCTGGATTTTAATCTCTACCTTATGTATTCACTAAGTTATCTCTCAGTTTTCTGGCATTTCTGGTTAATAAGACAGAGTTGCTGCATACACGTCTTTCTTCTGAAATGACTGCTTTTTGGCATTATGGTATACCATCTCTCCTCTCACTATACACAAGCAAAATAAACACCCAGTGCATATGGATCTGCTTACACAGGATGCCAACAGATGGCAATATTTTATCATCATTACACAAAGCAGTCCTTTACTCCTGTGCGTTACTGAACATTTGCATTTAGTTCTTTATTGTGATGTAAGGAGTTGCGGAAGCTTGTGTTTGTCTGGTGCTGAAATTGCCTCTCTACTGTGATGTTTTTGTTTTTAAGGGTTGCTGCAACTGTTTATGTCACATATGAGATTTTTACAGAAGTTTCTTGCAAAGCATTTATGTGCTGCTGTTCCTAGAAGGCTCCTCTCGCAACAGAACAAGCACTAAAACAGTAGTTTCTGAATGTGTCTTAGATTTTTCCCTGGAAAAATCCTCCATGTACTCTCTCATAATTCTTGCATTTCTCAGTACAAAAGCAGACTCAGAAGGCTCAACGGTCGTGATCTCTGCATTACTTACATATCACTAGAAAGCAGGAATACTTAGCTGCAGTAAACCTCATTTTTGGTTGTCTTTACTGTGGCTTTTATTTTCCTAATCATTTCAGCATAGGGGTTAATGTGGGCGGTACTGCGTGCACAGACATAAGAATGAAGAATCCAACTCTGCCTTTAACTCGTTGGGCTTGTCACCAAATCTCCCTGCTTCTGCTTCACTGTGCGCAGTGCAGAGCATTCAAAAGTGCTGAGGACAGTGATGTCTAAATAACACTCACATCCTCCATTAGTAGTGCAGTGCAGGCTCTCTGCCTAATGCAAATGCACTCCAAGACGGTTAGCTGTCTTTATTCAAGAAGATGCAGTAACAGCCATGATAATATTCTTTCTGCATCCTCTTCCATTTGTGTTTGTGCAGTTTAACAGCCAGGTGTTCTGGCGCCATCTTTTCTAATATTTTGTTTTTATATTTGTATATATTTATATATATATATATTTTTTTGCCTGGCTTATTATTCAGGGAGTAAGAAGCAAAATGTCTTGGGGCAGTATTAGATACTGTAGAATGCACCAGTGCCTCATCTGTCCCCATCACTCAGAAGTGCCTTAGTGAAAGCAAACAGTCCCCTGAGACAGGGGACAGGAAGACTGCTGTTACAGATAGGTTTTTCATTGCAAAAACCAACTTGTCTGAAGTAAACCTTTGCAGTCCTTGCTGGTCACATTTTCCTAGTTGTGAGCAAACATTTGACAGGGAAAGGAATACAGAAGGTCCTTAGCTTATTATCCTGGGTTTTTTTATTCTCTGTTCTCTGAAGGGGTAAACCCATGTAAACTGGCCTTTTCTTCTTTCTCTTTGGGCCAGGAATCCAGGTGTCTTCATGAAACTATACAAAGCTTGTAGTGAGTATGCCCTTTCCCCTCCCATTATTATGACAATAGTTGAAGCAGGTGGAAGCTATATTTTGTATCGGTTAACAATGCGCATCAGCTTTGACCTCTGCAGCAGAGGTGGAGCTCCAGCAGCAAATCCACGGGCAATGAAAGTGAGACCACCAGAAAAACAACTGCCATCTATTTCTTTTTAAAAGTGTTTCTCTCTTTCTTTCTCTGAGCAGACTTTCCTTGTGTTGAAAGGGATCCCTTGGTCAAAAGTCAGCAGGCGAGGTTGTCGAAAGCTTTGACAGTCAGTGAAGTGGAACATTACAACACATGCTAGCAGCACGCACTGACGGAGGGTCCCTTCACTGCATGGACCTCCCTCCAAGAGCAACCTCAGGTCGTTCTTCATCCAGACCCCCTCTAGTCGTTCGGATCCCCTACTTCTACTAGTTTTGACATTGCCTGGGTCCCCAGGTTGCCCTTTTTCACAGGTATTGCTAAAGCAAATAGCACACAGTATTTACTAGGTGCAATGCTTTAAATCATATTAATCTAGCCAATAAAGTATTTATAGCCAATAAAAATTCCACAGTGGCGTAGCTGATTCGTAAGGAGGATGAATGACGGACTCATGTCCTGCGCCAGCCAGACTGTCAGAAGTCCTGGAAGGAACAAGGGAGTAGCAAGAGGAAATGGCAACATAGAGTTCAAATGGCCCGTGTATTGGGGATGCCAGGAGAGGGGGCATGTTAGAGCATGCTGACATTTCGGCTTGCAATTTGTGACTTTTAAGCAATAAGTAGATGCATACATGATTGTGTAGAAGATTTGGATAAAGTGACATAAAAAGTGCGGTCAAACAAACAAAACGTAAGCCTGTGTTTACTCTTATCTTTAGGATAAGAGTAATGTTTTAATTTGTTTTTAATTTAATTTTAATTGGTTTTTAATGTTTGCAATTATCTTGATTCAGGGAATGCAGATAACACTAAATGGGCTGGATATTTCTATGGAACTCATCAAGTTATACTTCCTGTCAGTGGCATGCAAAAAATAATTGGTAAGAAAATGAAGATTCTGGTCTTAAAATAATTCCAGAGATTCAGAGATGAGAATAAAACCTAACAGTAGATCAGAATATGTCTCTGGTGGTGAGAAAAGAGTGTGGAAGGGTTTTGCACTTTCTTTTGAAGCATCGAGTTCTTGCCATCGTTGGAGAGCTGGTACTGAGCAAAGTAGAGCTAGAGGTTCTGCTTTACCTCCAAATTCTCTGATACCACTAAATTATGTTGTCATTTGCATAGCTATTAAAGCTTTTCATCACTTTATATGACTGATCTAAGGAATGTAAGCTATTGCCCATGTTAAATAAGGGAATTTTGTCAAGATCAAGTGAACTTCCAAGTTCTTACCTGAATAATGAAAAAGCCAGGTACTGCTCCAGTGTAAGGGAAGTAAAATCTGAAGCAGAGCTGTATTAGTCATGTATTATCTCATTTTAAGTCAAAACTCATTCATCTATAAAGCTCATAAACATTATTAAGATTTGTAAAAATTATTCAGTCCTCAGAACATTGCCAAGAGGCTACTGGAGGGAATGTGCATTGGCTGTGTTCTTTGCTAAGGTCTATTCTCATTGTATTTTTTGGAGAATGCATTAACTGCCCGAAGGATCGCACTTTCTGGTTGCAGAAAGTAGATGAGTTGTAAAAAACTTTACTCATATTGGGAAAGGAGGAGACTAAGCAGACATTGTAAAACTATAGCACATCAAAATACATCACATAAGCTTCTGAAATCATGACCTTGGCTACATGATTGGCTAACTTGCAATATCTCTTTTCCAAAACATGTTTAAAACATTGTTCTTCTTGGAGTAGGGAGGTGATTCGAAGGGGTTTTACCTTCTTTATCATTGGTACTGTAGTCCCTATATGGCACCTCGTATGAATCTTCATGTATTTATCTGGGAAACGAAATGTTTGGACAGCATAATCTCAAGACCTCACAGACTTTTTGGCAAATCATGCACTGGTTTGACTTTCTTTCGTTCCTGGAGCCAAAGCTAGAGAATAGACAGTTCTGATGGAAATCACCTCTCTTTGTATATTAGCTTGTCTGTATATTAGCTTACTCTGGAGTAAATAGGAGGCAAACAGGGATATCTTACTGCTTAGGTTGGTTGGCACCTTTGAGCCCTGTGAGTCAAAGGGTGTTTCTTAGATTTTTTTGGAGACAGCTAGACTTCTGGTATTACTTACAGGTATCTGTGTTACCACCTCCTGGGGATGTGAGTAGGCACTTGCTATTTTTAGATGGAACATAGAGGAAGAGGAGAATGAAAGAGACATGAACTCATGGAACAGTTTATGAATTGTCTCTTACATTATGTTGCCTAGTCAAACCTATTTTTTAATCCATAATAATTTTGCCAGCCTCTTTCCATATTGGCACCCAAATTAACATTCTCTCTCTGCAGAGGTTAATGAGTAAGTGTTGTTGAATGCCATTCTGTAACAATGACAGCAGGAATGGGAGGAGGGAGACACTCTTCACTCCAAATACAAATATTTTAGATTTTTTGTTTGCTTGCTTCTGTTTTTTTCCATGGTAGTTCTTAGGTGACTTTCCATTGACATCTTGTGCAGCCCTGAAAGGAGACTGGTCCAACAACTCTTGTGTCTCACCACCCCTTAGAACAACAAACCCATCAGTATGTGTAATTCTAAAAACCCCTGACATGGCATGACATAAAGATGAACAAGGGCAACACCCAGAGTTAGCAAAAGCAGGCTGCAGCACTGGGGTTGGAGATTCCAAACAATCCATAGGTCCAGCCTCTTAGCTGGATAATCTATGTCACTTTATACCAGCACAAGGATTCGGCCCTTGGGAAGCCTCAACACCCATGCTGTCTTGTCGCATAGATAAATGCCTCAAATTCCATTTTTGGTTTATGCGTGTTGACCTTGTCAGTGTTCCAGAATTGGTCTACACTACCATTTCAACCTGCAGAAAAATTGCCTAGATTGATCTTCTGTCAAATTTTCCTTGAATTGAAATGGTTTCAGAGAAAACTGAGAATAGGTACCACCAGCTCTGAATTGGAGCAGGATATCCTTTGCTTGTTCCCATGCTGTTTGGAAGAGAGGAAGGCTGTGGCAAAGAGATGAACATTGCATTCCTTCCTGAAAGGATTAGGATTTGTTGTGGTCATTCTTAATTACATTGAGGATTTGTGGTTATCTGACACCTCATTGGACATGGTCTATGGTGAGATAGAGACCTCTTTTCTCTGTCAGCTTATGCAACTGCTTTCAGCCTTACGGTTTTCCAGTTCCCTTTTTTGTCTTTCCTGTATTCCTGTATAGAAGTACTAGCAACCTATGGCCAAAAGCAAAGAAACAAAATTTTCCATGAACATGAAGTATTGCAAAAGTTGGTGTATGTATATGTAAGGGAGTGCATGCGCCTACCAATATCTGCATTTATACTTTCTTTCTTAATCATTTCATATGCAGGCAAAGGATCCTCTACTTAAAATCGTATGTTCTTTCTTTGTATGATGTGATGGAAATTAACACCTTAATTTATATGTATATGAAAAACAGTTCCAATTAGATTTTTTTTTCTTTTACTGTGTCTCCTGCTTCTTATGACTAAGTATGGGTAATTATCTTGGCTCACTTTTTCCACTCCACCCATGCTTAGAGAAAACCTGTTGCAAATTTGTTTGATATTTTGCTTTTTTTCTCCTTCTTTTTTGTAGTTTGGTTAATTAAAAGGTTTGCAAATTGTTATAAGTAGTAATTATTTTTAGTCAGGTTTAGAAATACTAAAATAGTGTTTTTAAATGCTGTTTTATTTCTCAAAAACATTTTAAAAATAGCTTTGTATATTTCCATCTCCCAAATTTCCATGTCCAGGGATTTTCCATCTCCCCACTGTACACTGCACTCTACCACCTTCTCTTTGGCTTCTTCGTGCTTGGGCTGTACCATATTTAGAAGAAAAGTGTCAGATTATACAAAGAAAGTCAATAGCTTTCTTTCTGTACCATCAGGTCAATATTTCCCCAGATCTTCCTCACTCCTTTTGAGGATTTGTAAGGAGAAGGAAATATGTTCTCAAGTACTTTAGAAAGATACCATTTCCTTGGGCACTATAAGGCACTGAAGGCCATGTCCCAGGAAGACATTTCCCGGAACACTCAATCTTGACACCCCCATCCAGCCAACACTGCTGAATTGACTGACATTGCAGTTGAATGCTGGTAAAATCAGGGTAGAAGGATGATCACTGACCAGCTTTTGATGTTATTTTACCTTGTTCCACAATCAACATGAATGCAGAGATGGTTTATTTTTTTCTTTTTGTAAATTAAAAGCAAGCTTCTTTTTTCAATTAATTTCTTCTGATGTCCTCTCTTCCCTAAATGTCATCCTCTTTCAAAGTTTTGTTGAGATCTTTGACACTCCTTCTTTCCACACAGCCCCATCGTTAGTGCAAATAAGGAGGGTAGTGAACAGATTGCAGTGTATGAAACATAGAGCTGGTATCTCAGATACCACTTGGTCCAACTAGTGGCAAATTTTGGCCATCACAAAAAGTGTTTTGAAACAGAGGAAGCATCACCCCGACATACCTCTGCAGTCAGAATGTCTGTGGCATGCTTGTCTCCTTGCTAGCTCATTTATTTTGTTCCCACCCCCAGAAATGATCAGCAACTCTCAAGAGGAAGCCTGGTCACAAAGCAAAAGGGAGTTCAATTGATTTCAATCCTGTTTTCCTGTGTGTAGACCCAGGCCTTTGGAATATGCATTCTTCCACTTCCTTTTTGAGAAAATATGGGAAAAAGCATCAGTAAATTGTCAAATAATACCCTGCATTCATGTAACATTTCACATGTAAATAGCAAAAAATATAAACATTGACCTCCATGGATCAAATGAAATAGGTCTCTCAGGCATTTTTGTCTGACATCTGAAACTTCCATAACTTTTCTTCTCTAATAAATATATTCTGACTTCTTAAAGGATTTACTGTTTTGGTCTGAAGAGAGGCCTATTCTCTTCTGTTCAATGGTTAAACAGTGCTAATTTTTAAGAGTTGTAGAAGATTTGGAGGTTTAAAATATTTTTAAAGAGTAATAGTAGTGTTAAATCAAAATTGTTCCATGAATGTTATCTACAGTTGACAGGAGACTCTTAATATTGTTATTACAGAGTTTAATGTATTCTATGCTACAGAGGTCCAGATAAACCCCGTTTATTTTAATTATCAAACTTCATTTTTTCTTAATGAAAAGATGGTTGTCAGAAGCACCATGAGAATAGGGGGAAGAGGAATGGGAAGCCTCCTGGGGTGCAACAGGGATCTTCACTGAGGAGTAGGCAGAGAGCAGCTAGGGGAGCTGGTGCAGCCTTTGCTGGGGAGCCTGAGAACAAGGAGGATGGAAAAGCAGGGAAATTCCTGCAATGCTGCGATTTTGCTTAGGCTGGAAATGGAAAGCGATGATAAATGTGAGAGAAAAGATGGCTGATGCCTACTAAAAGTTCTGAATGAAGAATGAGTCCAAATGCAGACGTGTGGCTGGGGGCAGGGCCTGGGTCCGCTCTGCTCCCCGGACAGCATTGCGGCAGGAGCTCTGAGGCCCCAGGGCAGGCGGGAGAGCGTAGGAGCGCTTGCAGTGTTTGTATAGGCACATCTAGAGTTGTTAAGCATGTACAAGATTCGAAAATTAAAAATTTAATTTTCACTCTGCTAGCGAGTGCCATGCGGAGATAACACTTTAGAGAGCCGTCTTCCACCTGTGAACGTTAAACCGGGAGAGTGGGAACGTTGTGCTCAAAATGAAATGAGCTTACCAGCAATGCTAGAGTATCCTTAAAGGATAGTATAGTATAGTATCTTTAAAGTATAGTGTAATATACTTTAAATCATGAAGTAAAGTGTATTTCATGACTGATTTTGCCTCTGGACACCATGAGTGAAGAAGCATCTTTATCCAATGATTCCTTACCTTCACTGTTTCATAATGTTTCTTTGAATCCTTTGCCACAAATATCGCTTGTGTCTACATATTTATGCCTTCCTCTCCCTGTACGCTTGTCTATGACCTTGGGGCAAGAGTAAGCAACTTATCTAGCGCCAGAATGAAACACAATATCAAAGTGAAATTATGCAAATCCTCACCATGATTAATTAACAGATGACATTTTTGACAACTGTAAATGTATAATTTCCGAGAGGGATGGTTTTATGGTCTTCCACAGTAAAACTATACAAGCACAAGTTATAACAAAACAAACAGGAATAATACAATTTTCAAAACATAACTTTGACCTTCATAGAAGAATTTAAGAATTTTTAATAGGTAAACAATGAATTACTGAAGAAAAAAAACTGATTTTTACCTTCACTGTTATTGTAACTGTATATGTTCCTCCAATGCACTTTCTTCTGTGTTTTTAATTTGCTTCTTCGAAACCTTGGGAGCTTTCTTAATGAAAAGTTAGAATATGTAAATCAATTACAGGACTAGCCAGAAAGGAGGATGCAGGCAGTGGAGCACCAAGCTGTGACTTGAACATTTTCTGTTCTCCATAGCTTTGTTACCTGGGTGGAAGGAACTGGTAGGAAGTCCTCAGTACTTCACAGGATCCGACCCTAATATCCGCGGGCTATGGTGCCTGAGTAAGCTTGTGGGTTTTCCTGAATTACATTTGGCTGTTAGCGTTTCTGCTGCAGTCAGCAGGGACTTGTTTTGTCTTGCCTTCCACCAAAACAATTCCCACAGTCTGAGCAACCAGAAAGGTTCAGGTACAGGTTACAGACTTCCAGTCATCCAGAAAATTGACAATCGCAACAGGAGATGGATTTGACTGTGTCTCTTGTAAAATATTTTTCCTCATGCGTGAGACGTTAGGCAGACATCCTAGAGAAAAATATCAGGTCCTTTTGTTCTGCCCACTTCCCTTGCTTTGTCAGGGGAATCTGGCAGTTCCAAGGGAAATGTCGTCCCTACCGTGCTTGGTGCTGCACACTCCAGAGTGCTCTGACACTTTTGCCCCCTGATTTTCTTTTTAACACTTGCTACCAGTTCCTGACAACAAAAAGCACGTGGTTGACCATTCAGAAGAGAAAAAGTAAGGGGGGAGGAAAATGATCTTGAGTTGGAATTTGATTCCATAAAGCAAAAGTGGTGGCATTTGTTATGCAAAACTGGAAGTTCTGTTCTGTTCTAGGTTCTATTTCATGCATAGCCTAAAGCAAGAAATCATTATTATACTCAACCATTATCATTCATATCAATGAAATGTGGTTCTTTTGAACTAGAAGTGTCACCCTTGGAGTCCAACCCTTGCTGTTGTTCCCTGTTGAATAGGATGCCTCAGTCCTATATAAAATGCCTAAACACGTTCTAGGTTCTGCTTGTCTGTGGTTGGCTGTGTTTGTGTAATTTCCTTCCCTTTTATCTGCCCCAAATTTTTCAGCAGCACAGGGGAAAAATGCAAGTCATTATGGGATACAAAAGTGAATCCCAGGTCTATATCTGATTTGACTATGTTGCTGAGAATTTTCCTGGCACTATAAAGCCATGTCTTTCCCTGCATAAATTCTGGGAACCAGATTCAGCAAAGAACAGCTTAACACACAGGAGTTTCATCATAAATAATTGTTCAAGCTTTAGTGCTTTGTTGAATCAGAATGTGAGAAGTCAGCTGACAGAGAATAAAAAACACCACCAAGTCTTAAAGCAAAGGTTTGTAGAGTGAGGTTCATTCATGAAGAGCAAACACAATATTACTTCAAAATGGACTGCAGTTAGTCTAATTCCGATTTTGCAGAAACGTGTTGTCCACTGTTCCTCCACTGCAAGCACTGTCTGCTGCTGCCCACATGTATGCAGTTGTGTCCACCCCTGCACCCCATGTAAATGAAGATGATGACTAGCCATTTTGGTCTTCTACCTCCCATTTCATTTGCCTCTTGAAACTTACCTGCAAGCTCTAAAATGTACAATGGCATCAGGCCAGAGGAGGACAAAGCCAAAACTGCAGAGCTCTTATGACCCTGGGACAAGCTGAATTTTAACCCTTGCTTAGCACTTTCTCTTATCCATTCCTCCATGCTGTGTTTGCATGTATTCATACAACTCCCCAGACAGACTTTTTCAGACATTGCTGGAGTCAGAGAGGAACAGCATCTTCTTCTGGCTGGAATGCCAGTGTCACAGCTGGGCCAGCCTTCAGCCCTAGGACACATATTTGCCATTTCTGAATCCTTACAGATACCCACATCTCACTCCATGTGTAATACTTTTAATTTTAAGGTGTTTTAAAGTGAATTATGGTATGTTTTAGAACATTGGCTATTGTTTGCTGTGTTCCTAGCTTAGCTAGAGGCCTTCTAGGGTAGCCTTGAACAAACTGCTTTTTTTCCCTGTGCTTCAGAGAAAGCTATTACCTCCAGAGCATGAAAATCTTTACTGATCACCTTCATAATGTGCTTTGAAATCTGCTGATGAAACATGTGCCATATCTGCAAGGTAATGACTGCTAGCTTGTGATGAGGTATAATTACCAAGTAAGGAGAATTAAAAATAACAAACTTAAAAACAATACTACAGTATTATCTACTGCCATTGCCTGAAATTTCCAGTACGACTTCTACTATTCTGTTGGAACACTTTCCTGACAGTCCAACACTGAGGTCTTTGGGTAGGTTGACTCTTTTTCCCTTGCTTAGAAAGAGCAAACTGTTTCTGCCTCTATTTCCAGTCAGTTACCACCAGCTTAAGCCCAGGATGAAAAATCATCCCCTTGCTCTCTTGCATGGGAGCCAAAGAATGTGCTTGCCAAGGAGAAAAAATACCTATTAGCACTTTTTATATCCTAAGCATTTTATAAGCACTAGGTCTCACCGCAGTACTTTGGAGTAAGTCATGGTCTGCACTTAAAAATGTCACTGACATGGGTTACAGTTTTCCCCCAACCCTCCCACACTGACCAGCACTGCTGTACTGGTAACACTGCAGCCGCATCAGTGTGGACGGTTTAATTAAAACATTTTCTAGCCAGGACAGCTTCTTGTGCACAGGGAGCTGGTGGTGCAACACCAGACTAGCAAACACTACCATGTTATAAGCCAGTCTTGCCATGGGGAGGGAGCTTGCTGGGGGCTGCAGGGGGGCATGTTCATTCCCCAGGCCAGTGAGACGTGCAGAGGTCAAGGAATCTTCACCTTGGTTTAGAGGTTGGGAAATAGAGGTGAAGTGGTAACAGAGCACACCATGGTTGGTGTAGGCCTATGGTCTTCTGCCCAGATCTTGTCCTGTCTTCTTTCATCCTTCCAACCTTCTTCTTGGGTCTGGTATAATTCTTTTCAGAATTTGCACATGATTATGAGCACACTTCTAGGCAGAGCAATTAGCATACTAATGTTTGGGGATGTATTATGATTACTCTTCCTAATTCGTAATAGGTTCTTTTCTCACTGCTCCATACTCTGTTTGTTTCTATTTATTCTATATTTACACTCCAGTTAACAAGAGAAGAAATGAGCATCTCTAGCGATAAATCATTCTTAAAGAATAACACTGATCCTGTGGTCTTCACTTCCACTTCTGAAGTGATTGTATAACTCAGAGGAGAGGCGTTATCTACCCGTCTGATCAGTATATGATGCCGCAGGGTAGCAAATGAGGCTCTTTTTTATTCATTCTCCTGTTCAGACCTGCTGCTTTTTGCTCAGTAACATAGAATGAGTGTCAAGAGAAAACATTTTTCATGGAAGACAGTACTTAACCCCAACAATTGATGTCAATTCTGTAAACAGATCAGAAAAAGATTCACCTTCAAAACATGCTGCCACTCAGTAGGTGGCCCAGTAGAAGTGCAGTGTGCTGTCAGGCAGGGAACCAAAGCTGAGCTCTTGATAAGCCAGAGAACAAAACCTTGCTCCTTCTTTGGAAGTGTCATTTTTCCATGATGAGCATGGTGTAATAAAGACGACTCGTGCAAAAACTAGAGAATTTGCTCAAAAAGATCAAGATACTGCCCAGTGGCATGCACTAAAGCCAGCAGTACCACAGAGTGCCTTCTTGTAAGATCTCATATTTATCTCATGCAATATTTTCATTTTTAAATGCAGCCCATGCGCCAGAAGAGTCGCTGCAATTCCTCGTAGCAGTCTTGACTGGCTGGAGTACCTGGCAGTTGTCCAGGTCCTTGCTGAGTGACTGGGATCAGGTCAGACAGAATATGTTGGGTTACAGTACTAAGTGATATGATGAAAGATCAGGGTTCTTGTTAGAACAAATCACTAAAAATCAGGTTTGCTTCAATCTGATCAAGATGTCTGGCAGTTCGAAGAGGGATAGCATGGAAAAATCATCCCTAAGCCAGCAAGAGTTCTAAAATTAGATTGAGAGGAATCTGGTAATTCATGACAGAGTAATATCTAAAGTCAGTCCAAAGTCTGATTAAGAGGTCCTCTTTCTCTGGCAATGTTTGTAATTCTGACCAGAGAATGTATGAGATGCTGTTCCTGGCCTGTTAATTTGAAAGTCAGTCCTTATTTTGTGAGGGCACTAGAAGCCAGTAAACTATATAGGGGTAAATAAATTTCCCCAACACTCAGCCTAATCTGGACTCATAGATGACAGCATAGTCTATTTTTAATATGGAAATTCCAGAGCAGCTGGGTTTATTTATCTTTGAAAGATCTGACAACATTGCTTTCGTTTTGCAGACTTCCATATTCCTGTACTATATATTTTTTGTGGTCAAAATACAAAGGAGGAACAAGGGAAAATCCACTATCCAAATAAAGCCAAAGGCAAGCTAAAAAGTGCAAAGTCTGTTGTTAGAATCCTCACCTTGGATTTTGCATTTTCTGAAAAAGCAAAGGAAAAAAAAAAAGATTATAGTCAGTTTGGAAACTCCAGGAATTATTTTAAGTGCATCAAAATAGCTATAGTGTTGGGTCCATTTTTGATTTGTAGGATCAATATGAAGTGTCACAAATTCCTGGAACAAATCTGTGGGAGCTAGCATGCAAAACAAGTGGTCGTCTCAGTCTTGCTTGTTATGACATACTGCCTTTATTGTAGCAAATTGTTCATACCTATTTGCAACCATTAAGTTAATGAGTGGCAGGAGAGAGAAGGGAATAGGGAGAATGCGACTGCAAAGAGCTAAGGAAATTACACAGACACTGTCCACCCCCAGCTCTAACTTTTCCCTTCCATGTGGTTTTGGGATACATGTGGGATTTGAGTTGTACTTGGAAAGCATAATGCATGTACCAACATCTGGAAGTATCATAATGGTTGCTGTAAGAATTATTACAGTAGTTGTAGATGAAATCTAGTGCTTTGCAGCACATGCAGCCGAACAGCAGCTTGCTTTAGTTATTGAAAATATTTTAATGCCCTGAACCATATTAAAGCAAAAAGAAAAGAGAAGGAAAATATAATCAAGCAATTAGGTGGGCAGGATGGGCACTGAGCTCTTCTTCCAGGCAATAGGATTTTTGAGGGATGGTGCTGGGTCATTAAAGGAATTGAGAGCTGGAAATTTTAGGTGAGTTTTATAATTGGGGTTCACTCTTAAGTTGGGGTCAAGCCGTGGAAGCTAAGCTTTTCAACCATTTCCACTAACTGAGGTTGCTTTACATTTTGGGTGGCACCACAGGAAGTCACAGGTTTTTTTATTCCACTGGAAATTAGGAGGAAAAAGTAGGAAACTTTCAACACTTAAAATTGATGGGCGCTTTGAAATATTTTTCTGCTTTGCCAGTTTTGTGTTTTAATTGACTCACCAGTGAAATGGATAGATAACAATACAACTCTCACAGAGAGACCAGGAAGTTTACTTGCTGTTTGTACATTGAATTTAAAGGCTTGAGAAGGAACTACTGAAACTGTTATGTGAAGATGTTGCTTATAACTTTGTCCATTTCTTGAATTCAAGGAGGGATGAAGAGTTTCTCATAGATTTAATTCTGATCTGTGTGCTCTGAGTGGTCCCACCCCTGGTTATAGCTGTTCTTACTACAGACTCAAGCTTAATTGTTCTTCCATTGAGCCTGACGGAGTGCTTGGCATGGCTATTGAACTGGTCCTTGGATCAAAGACACATATGATGACATCCATTAACACTTTTGCACATAAAGTGCTCGGAAGCCTTACTTATTAGGCATGGATTGCTTGATCTACCCTGAAAGCACCAACATCTGGACTTAAGCTTTCACAAGATGGATAGGTTTTGTAAGGATGTGATCTGTAAATAAAGAATAATAAAATACTTCGATGTGACATTTAAGGATGCAGTTGGATCTCAGCCCAGCTTAGGTTTTCCCCTTCTCTTAGGTACATTGTCCGGCAGTGCTCTGAACTTTTGTGGGCATCTTATCTGCACTGAAAAAATTGGGAAAGCCTATTGGATTCATAGTGGATCCCCAGTGCAGCTTCTCTTTAAAGCAAACCAAACTCTGAATGAAAAGAACCCAAATTAAACCTGTTGACAAAGCGCGTTTCTGGCCACATGCCACTTCAAACAGGCTGCAGGCTGGGGAAGGTGGGTGTTGTTTATCAGAGACACATCTCTTCAAGTTTCATAATAACTGCCTTTCAGGAAGGGGTCTAGTTAAAATAATTTCTTGCTGTATCCCATAGTGCCTTCTTGCACCCTGGGCTCTTAAAACTTGATTCTGGGAATCAAAAAATAATAATAAAAAAAACCCTATTCACTTAGGTCAAACTGAGCCAAGAATGGAAAATTGTCCTTGAAGTGCTTTTGGTTCCAGCAATAATAAGACCTGTCATTTGTTACATGTTAATTACATGTTATTATCTTTTGTAGGTTAAGTCAACCAAAGATTTCTTGTATAGTTGGAAACAAAGTTGTAATCTTTAATATGGTTTGCAGTGTCGGCTTAGGTTTTTTTCTGGTTGTCTTTTGGAATCTTGCACTTAGACTGATTCTTTGCAAATATACTGGATAGCTGTTTCCCCATGGAAATGTATTGCCATTTAAGCTATCTTCTATATGATAATCTCAAAGCACAGTATTACAGACTTGCAGTAAAACAGCCTTACAGTTTCCCACGGGAAGGGTGTATCATAATCCTCATTTTTGAAAGACTACTGGAGTAAGCCTGTGATGAACCTAGGAAAGGAAACTATTTCCAAGTATTGAAGTTGTTCTACCACCACAGATAAAACTATATGCTTTTACTAAGTTCTCTGTAATAGAATTTATGATAGTTTTATAAAACTTTTCCTTCTTAAAGAAACACTGGCTTTCTTCTTCTCTCCCCCCATTTCTGTCTCCCTGTCATTTCATTCCATGCGTGTCTCAAGCGATTCTCTTCCTTCGGTCTGAGAGCAATACACAACTGTCGCTGTCTGCACCCAGTGATTTATCAAGACTGGGAATCCCCAGTGCTGATTGACTGTTCCTAGACACTGTTGATCAATCAAATTTTGAGACAAGCAAAGGCAGATACATGGAGATAGAGGAACTGGCTGGCCTGTAACCTGATTCATTCTTGATGGGCTTCTAAATGTTTATGCCTGAATATTATTTGGCTAAAGATTTGTGGTGATAGAGGGAAGAGGATGCTCAGGATTCCTTGTATTCAGACCTAATGAAATTGAACCCAGAGAAATACCTAAAACATATTGTCCATTTTTTCTTCCACTTAGGGAGATCCTGGCAAGCTATATCAGACTGTCTAAATGCACTAGCATTTCTGCAGGTTACTATATCATCGTATACTAAAGCAACACCACAGCAATCATCTTCCAGCCGCTGCCCTCTCATCCCATATTTTGTCTATTTCCATCTCGAACTGACTTTTACTGCACAAATAATGTAGAGTCTGAGATTGTTGGCTGCAGACACAGAGAATAGTTTTAAAAGCTAAGCAATATTTTTTCCCCATTGCCCTATGAATATAATATAAACCTTCTTTTGCAGGAATTGCCTTGCTACTATCACCATCTTTTTCCTCTATAGACCAGACTGGACTTTCCTTTCCAGCCTGGTCTTTTATGGTCTTCTGTTGATTTACTTTCTTCTAGGAAAAAAATAAATAAAAAGAAAAAAGAAAAAGAAAGAAACCCCAATACTCTGAAAGTCTTCCCAAGAGGAAACAGCATCCTGCTGCCAACCAGAAAAATAAGTGGCTGAACTTTAAAAATAGCGTTACAGGGAGAGATTTTCTCCCTAGAAGAGAAATGTGCTGGAGAATGACTGAAGCTGTCTTCAGTGTTGTTTCTGAATTATTTATGAGTTTCCTAGAGGAATGAAGGACTAGACTTGCTGCTGACTTTAACTATGTAGGTGTCTGATCTAACTACCTGGGCTTCTTCTATATTCAGATGAGAGAGAAGCAGGCAACCACCAAGAGCTGGTGATTCCTCCTGCTTTCCTAGATATCGGTTTTAGGACAAACTCTTCGCAAGTGCTTGTCTCTCCACATTGACTAGAGAAGGAGTTGGAAATGAAGTTTAGATTAGATGATGCACTTTCAGAAAGCAAAAGTTGATCATTAGAAGAAATGGTTTCTAACAATTTCTGGTCTGTAGAAGTCAGTTCTAGGTACTTGGTGCGATTCTCTTGGAGCATCCTCTCTTCAAAAGTCATAAAACTGACAATGACAGCACACAGTGGTTTTGTGATCATGTGGAGTTAAAATAAGATACAGTCACTGTGTTTCCATTTCTTCTTAATTCACACAAACCTTTTATATTTAAAAAAAAACAAGTTAATTAAGCCACCTGTCCCCTTATCTACTGCCCTGTTTGTACTCACCTGTTTCCCTATCTGTAGTCAATCTGTTTTCATATGTGTCTACCTATATAATCATTAACCCAGTTCCTTTAATTTCAGCTCAGAAAGAAACACAGTTTAACATGTTTCTCATCATGTGTTGTATTCTGCACCTGGAGCAGTATGGAGGTATTTTGGGGTTTAGTTTGGGGGGTTTTTGCTTTGTCTGCATTGCAGAATTTGCCTCCAGACATTTACAGTGTCTGATAAAAGCCTTTCCCCTCCTAAAGGACAGCAGAAAGCTTTGCAAGAAGAAACAAGTGAGATGCTTTTTCTGGCTGTGGCAGGCTGAGAACAGACCACCGCACTAGAACAAAAGAAAGTAAACCAGAACCAGCGGCTGTAATTATACAGTATGTGGCTGGGGGTAGGACTCAGCACATCCATGCTCTATAATGTATGTATCTTATCGTGTTACTTTTAACTCTTCCAGACTCTTCTGAGAAATAAAGTAATGAGTTAAACTTAGCACAGGAGTTAGGGAGTGAGTGTATTCCCCATCTTGCAGCCTGGGTGCATGGCCTGATCACCAGCATGGATTTGCAGATACTGCTGCTGGTGCTGTCTCCTTCAGAAGAGGTCGGTCTTTGCAGGTGGAGTTTGTGCTCCTTCTCGTTTGGGCAACATCCAAGTGTGCAGAAGGTTATCAGAGGGCTGTAGCTCAGAAGACACATTCGGGACAATGATTGCATTAGAACTCCCTTAGTTTAGACCATGAGCAGCGGGGGAAAGTAGTAAAACAGCTCTTATGTGTTTCTTATTTTCCTTTCTTACAAGAACAAAATCCTTCCCGTATATCAGTATATACCACAGACTGAATCATTCTGAACCCTATCATTAATGTTTCTAACGTTTCTCATCTGGAAGAACCAACCAGTCCTAATGCGCGTGGCTGTTGCTCATGTCGGAGCATTCCATTATAATATTTCCTATAAAAGGAGGAACTATAATTAATCATAATAAACACTGTGCAATTATTTGGTAGGTTTGCTGTTTCGTTGTTCAGCAGCAAATATGCACGACATCTTCATACTTCTTTTACTTCTTTGATAGCATATCTTGTGTTGCTTTTATAGACCAGATATATTCTCCTGCTCTTTTACAAAGCCCGTGGCTTAAGAAATGAGCACCATGAACATCCGCAGTCAGGATGATGCCGTAAAGGTGCCTGAGGAGAATGCATTTTGCTTTCTGTTGCAGCACATGTGGGAACAGACCTGTTTGAGCTGAAGTATGGGTGGGGAAATTATTTACTCTCATAAGGCTCTTGCTTTTGTGTCTTTATTGCTACATGCTTAGTGACAAAGAAGGGACAGTTAACCAGCTCTGGCTTTCCTTCTGTTCTCGGAAAGAGAGGAATGTGGGAATACTATAGAGCATCCTGAAACACATTTTCAAGCTATTTGAATGCTGTACGCTTTGCTTTATCTATTTCACATGCTGTTGGACCGCTATAGCTTTGGGGAGTCTTGAGTGTCCCTAGGTAAGAGTAGGTCACATTTCTGTGCGTACCCACTCTGTAGCTCCCTGTACTCTGCTTTTACAAAGCAAACTTTATGCTTTTTCTTCCTTCCTGTGACCTTGCCTTGATTCTGTCGCAGAGGGATTCTCCATGGGGGCAATGGCAAGCTGCGGGAGGTCTGTTTCTGCTCCTGAGGCTGACACCGTGCCAAGTGCAAGCGGAAAGAGCCGCTTAAACAAGATCTGGCAGGTCTGGCTCCTGCCCAGTCCCGGAGGTCTGCATGGCGATGGGGCATGCCGGACTTCTCACAGGGTTGCCAGAACACGGTGCATTGGGGCAGTGGTGGCAGTGACACGTGAAGTTATCTTATCGGCACCGTTCCAGCAGGGGAGAAAAAGGCTGTGTTCCAGGTAAGTCCTTCAACCTTAACTAATGTAAATAATATTTTACTTGGGGACCTCTAGTGGAAGAATAATATACTACATAGTACTCATCCTTACTAGAGCTGACTGAGAGATTGAAACTTCTCCTGCAAATGCGTATAGTTTGTGATGGAAAATCCACCCATTAGGGAGAACAGAAAGAAATGAAATGGTAGATTTCTTTTTATTTTTAAAAGGAATTCTCCAACATCTTTTTTTTTTTTTTTTTTTTTTTGCGTTTTTCAATCTAGCAAAGATTAAAAATATAGTAAAAAGTTGGAGAGACAGATAATTTGGGGGAAAAATGTTTTCCTTTTACAAAATTGGAAGAAACTAATTAAAAGACAAATGATAGAGAATGAATATTTTGGTAGAAGAGCAACCTCAGTTTGACTGAAAGTGATAATTTGCAGACTGAAATGATAAGGTAAATAAGAAAAATGATGAAATTGTTTTGGAAGTGAGAGTCTACTTTTTGGCTTGCGTTTGTGTGGTCCCAAGATACTGGGAAAATATCTTCTTTTTTTTTGTTGTGTCTTATGTTGCTAAGTGCTCACAATGACTGCAAGTTCCAGAGAAATCTGAGAAGATACAAGTTCATGCTGTTATTCAGTAGCAGATCTGTTGGATTTGCAAATGAGCAAGCAGATTTCTTGCTGTTTGATGTAAAATCAAAGTAAGGAGGAATATTTGTGTCTGACACTGTATATGTGTTTGTTCAACAAAAGAAAGTGAAGTTCAACAAAGGCAAGTACAGGGTCCTACACTTAGGGAAGAATAACCCCATGTACCAGTACAGGTTGGAGGTTGATCTGCTGGAAAGCAGCTCTGTGGAGAAGGACCTGGGAGTCCTGGTGGACAACCAGTTAATAATGAGCCAGCAATGTGCTCTTGTGGCCAAGAAGGCCAATGATGTCCTGGGGTGTATTAGAAGAGTGTTGCCAGCAAGTCAAGGGAGGTGATCCTCCCACTCTACTCAGCCCTGGTGAGGCCACATCTGGAATACTATGTCCAGTTCTGGGCTTCTCAGTACAAGAAAGACATGGCAGTACTGGAGAGAGTCCAGCATAGGGCTATGAAGATGATTAGGGGACTGGAGCATGTCTCTTATGAGGAAAAGTTGAGAAAGCTGGGATTCTTCCACCTGGAGAAGAGGAAATTGGGAGAGGATCTTATCAATGCATACAAATATCTTAAGGGAGGGTGTCAAGAGGGTGGGACCAGACTGTTTTCAATGGTGCCCAGCAACAGGACAAGAGGCAATGTGCACAAACTGAAATGCAGGATGTTCCACCTGAATATGAGGAAAAACTACTTTACTGTGAGGGTAGCAGAGCACTGGAACAGGTTGCCCAGAGAGGTTATGGGTCTCCTTCTCTGGAGATATTCAAAACCTGCCTGGACGTGATCCTGTGCAACATGCTATAGATGACCCTGCTTGAGTTGGGGGGAGTGTAGACTAGATGATCTCCAGAGGACCCTTCCAACCTCAACCATTCTGTGATTCTAACCTGAGGCGATTAAAAGATTAAGAGAAACAGTGGTGGAAAGCAAAGGAAGTGTAGAAGCCCAGGGTCTGTCACCTGCTTCCTGAACTTCCTTCTTCCACCTACTCAGCCCTGACATAGACAAGACCATATTGCAAAATTCTTAGCTTATTTTTCAAAAAACCACCCCCAAACTTCTCATACTCCTTTTACTGTGACCATCTCTGCTATGGCCATTCTTGGATAACTCTCTTGGACAGTTTGACCACTTCAGTTAAGCTTAGAGAAGCCTTCAAGGGAAAAAATAAATCAGTAATAGCTGAGAAGCTTACAGGTGTTTTGTGCTCCGGTGCTTGGATGTAAGGATTTGCTGGATGTGTATATGGCAGGCTATCTTACACCGATTCAGTCAGTGGCTTTTCAGCTGAAGTTATCTGAAAACTGCCAGAGTAATTCTTTTAATAGGCGTACCTATTTACAAAAAATAGCTATAATGGGTGTCATTCATGTCTACGTTCTTGAACAGGGGATTAGCAAATGCACTTAACTTGGACAAATGCATTATAAAGGCCCTCCAATTTATAGGTATTTGTAGGAACCAAGTGAAGCCAGAGCAGGAGCTGCAGTGACGCAGGACTCTGCTACTGCTGGAGCCACCAGGAGATCTGAGGATTCCTTGACCAAGGCAGAGTTTAGAAAAGGTCAGAGATGTCAGCTGTGGACTGTGGGTCTGACGATTCTTATGTTGGCTCTGAGGTAGGAGTAGTTGATCTAATAATTATTATTTTCCATCTTGAACTCATAGGAGCCTGATTCCTTCCAACTTTTATTTTTCTACTTTGGGGATAATGAGGTGGATAAGAAACATGAATGTTCTGTATCAGAATCCCTTCTTGACACTCTCATATGCTCCTAAGTATGTCATCAATTGCACTCAGAGTATTAAGTCGCTGCTGCCAATACACGAGCAAAGGTTTCGGAAAGAGTTGAATTGGAAAAGAGGTGGGATCAGGCTCGCCCACATAATTTTCTTTTGTGCCAGTGCTAACAGACGTTTTGAGTTAAAGTAAGAAACAGCCAGGAAAAATGTGCAGATGCTTAATTCTCTGCAGGATTTATAATATTATACGGTAAGCATTTGCACCCTATACAATAAAACCAAGTTGGCTTTACTACATATAAAAGAAAACAAAACAAAAAATCACAAGTTTGACAGCAATTAGAGTGAATAGACATTTATTTTATCCTTTTACTAGCAGGACCAATTGTGATTTTATGCTCTGAAAAAGCTCATTTTAAAGTTTTATGTCTGAAGTGGCCTTGCCAAATCTAGCTTAATATTGTTACATTAAATGGATGGTAAAATGTGTTCTTAAAACCCTCCATCCTGTAAAGGACCTGGAACCAGGGAACTACTGCTAATGAGAGTCAGGTCCTGAAACGTAGCCCTTGTGCATGTTTGCTAGCTTCAGAGCTGAAGGTGTTTGCCAGTCCCTCCCAGTACGCATCGTCCTTGCTTTGCAGACTGCATTTGCCATCCAAGCGCCTGCTGATTTTCAGCCACCCAGATCACTAGCCTTTCCACAGCTACATCAAGAAACACAAACTGTTTGAAACCAGGCTGGCACCAGGAAAATCTTTTAAGAGATCCTTAGCATCTTTAGCAGTGGATCTCTCACTTCCTACACCTCCAGCTCTAATTTCTTTACCTCAACTCTTCAAACTTTAGAAAGAAACAAACCCTGAAACTGTTATTTATAGAAGCAGCTTCCCAATTGCTTAGAGGAATTCTGGTAGCAGTTCTTGCTTTCTATTCTTTGCACATCCAAACCCTTTATCATTTTGTAGGATGTCTCCAAAGATGTAAGAGCACTAATGTGCACACTGATGCTTGACTCTTGTCATTACTGGTTGCCCTCACAGAGGACAGTATAATAGCTAATTTGACCCTCATAACACCTCTGAATGACTACTGCCTCCAAACACAAATTTCTTCTTCTCTTTTTGAATAGTGAGTTGGACAAAACATTAATATTGTGTACTGGCAACGGTCACTGGTATTCACATATGCACATGCTGTTCAGTGCCACCAGCTCTACCCAGAAATTTGATCTGGGCCACAAAGATAATATAAGAGGCTTTAGAAAGAGATGAACTGTAAAGGGCCATAATTAGCCCTGTTGTGAGCATAAGGAGTTGAGAGACAGGACTGATTAAGTAATGTGGCTTACTCCAGATACAATGCTCTTCCTTGTGCTCGGGGCCCCTCAGACAGGTTAAGCAGTTCTCCAGGATCATGAGGAGGGTGCCAATTACTGGTGCTACCCTAATACCCTGCAAGGTTCAGCAGCCTCGGGAAGGGTGTGGAGAGCTTCCCGTGTGTGCCGAGTGCATTCACCTCTCTCTCCATAGGAGACCAGGAAATAACAATGCATGAAGCTAAGAGGAGATAATTACAGGGTAAAAAAATGTCCAAACTGAAGGTTAGATATTGCCTGAAGGTAACAAATAAATGCGGCAGATACGGAAAGCAGCCACAGAGAAGATTTCCAACTACCACCATGCTATTTCTAGTGAAGTACGTCTCCGGGCAAGGTTCACCATACTCTCCCAGTACACAAGACTGGGAGAGCGTTCTGGTTCTGACGTGTGCAAGGGTACTTTACTCCTCCAAGTCTCCAGTTTTACTTAATAAAAGGCAGTAATGTCAGGGTTGTGCAAGGAGGACAAAGCCAAAAAAAAGTATGTAAAGCAGTGCTAGTACTAGCTGCTGTTATACACTGCCCAAGAGCCTGCTGCTAAGAGTGATGCTTTATCAGAAATGAGCATTGGATTTGGAAGGATAGCCCACAATGTCAGTTTGCTGTTGTATGGTTGATTGGGCCTGGAACTGATACCAAATGTTATATCTGTAGCCTCTATTTGCTAAAAGTAAAGATGGAGTTCCATGCTATGAAAAGAAAACAAAAAAAATCTAAATTCTTTGAAATTACCACTGAACCCTCGGATTTCGCTCAATAATCCTACCTAGAGCCTTCCTTTTCATGAAGAAGGTGATTACTGAATTGGAAAGAAGCAAGGGTAGATGTGCATCTCCACTGCAATGGTAGGATAGGTGTGGCATTTTTCTATACCCATTCCTCTTCCTTCTGTCACTTGGTATCAAGACTTAGTTAGGCCAAGGTTTAATGGACCTGCTTCAGACAGATGCCAGTCTTCCAGAGATGCCTGCTTGACTGGTAATGTGACAGAATGATGTTCAGGAGACATAACTCAGCTACAGAGACAGTTCTGTATTTTAATGTTACTTTAATTAAAATATAAACAGTTACTTCAGACCAGTATTGGCCAACCTTTTCTTTCTTCAGGCTCATGCAGAAAGCTTTCCTAGTTTTCCTAGGGTGGTGATTTCCATTCTGTTTGTTCAATGGCCCCTGTTAAACAATTATTTTTGACACTCCTAAATGCAAACAGCAAGACTACAGTAACTGGGAAGTTAAAAAGTATATTACTAATACAATGCCAAAGGCTCTTTCTCCCTCCATGAATGGTTTGACAGCTTTTTTTTTTTTTTTTTTTTTTTTTTTTTTTTAGGTAACTGTACTTTAAACAAATCATGTTTAGTACTGACTTGTATCATAAACCTCTGGTCAATCTTTTAGTAAAAGGTCTTAAATAGTCATTTGAGTTCAGTATTTATGGCATTATTTTATGTTAACAAATATTTTTAATATTCCTATTGTGTTTATTGGGGGTTAAAGGCAGTCGTAAATGTGGATAGTGCCCACATGTTTCATAGATGGAAATAAAAGATGCCATCAAAAATTAGCTTTCTTTACATTGCATGTGCTAACGCTATTAAGATATGTATTAAGAGTTTATAAAGAATGTCATCTAGAGACCTCAGCTAAGCTGCAGACATCGTTGTTTAAGGTGCTGTGTAAATATATAATACGAAACAGTCCCTTCACCAAACTTTATAAACTCAGGTCTAGAGCCTGTGGTGTTATCTAACACTCAGTAGTAGTGTAGTGTTACTGGTTTTGTCTATGCCAGGCCTGAAGCTAGGTTCCTGGGGGGGTTGCAAAACCGAGCAATCACATTTGCAGTGCTCTCTATCAGGGCAAGAGGCGTTTGTAGGCAATGCTAAGGGCCTTGGGCCTTCTGGTCTGCTTGTTGTTGGTTACACCAGGAGGCAAACAGATGACACAGAGCACTGGGGCCCGTTCACTGGGTAGGTGAGTTCCTCCCCGACTGCTTTCTAGAGCGTAAGATGAACCCTGCATTCTCTCTTGCCACTGGGTTTAAGTAAAGGAAGAAGATAGGCTGGGTAGATTACAATTTTGCCCTCAAAGCTGCTTTTACAGCTGCCTAGGCACAGACTTAGGCTTAAACTGGCATTCACTTGGTGATAGTGCAAGTTGCTCCCCAGGAGATAAAGCCACGCGTTGACCCTGAGACTCTGAGAACTGGAATCAACTCCATGGGAATTAAGTGCAAATTGAGTGCAGTCCATGGTCTGTTTTTACCACCCCACCATGGTCAAATTGCAGGCTTCCTTATAATTAAGCTTTTTTTTTTTTTTTTTTTTTTAGTCCATAAGGATCTGTCCCTGTCCTTAGTGCATGCTGAGCATAGGACCTGGGTCAGTTTTGTTGCCCTCGAACTTCAGGAATAGGCTCTGGCATGTGGGCAGGAGGGAGCACACTGGATAATTCAGTGGTATTTCTAAGGTTAATGAGGAAACCTGCTTTCTGCAGGTACAATTAACAGGAAAGAAAATAAGTACTAGCCAGTTTGCACTGGTGTGGCTTTCTTTTTCTCACACCTTTCTGGCAATCCAGTAACTAAACACCTGTGTGGTGGTTGGAAGCCAATTTTTAAAAGGTCTCCATCCAGGCATTTTTTTCTGGGGGATGGAAGGAGACATTGGGAGCTTACAGTTACTGGTGGGCTGTGAGTTTAGATCTAATGGCTATGTGCAGATGTTGTCAGCCAGCAATTTATAAATGCACTTTCTTTTTTAATTCACTTCTTAATATACTTGTAAAATAAGGATTGTATCTGAAAGAAACCAAGTGATAAAATGCAACCACTATTTTCAGGCTTTTAAAAACAAATGTGAACTCTATAGTCTGATTGGGTAGAGGTGATTTTTCAAATGGAATGATCCTTGTTACCCAGCTCTTTAAAAATAAGATTCAGAAAGTTAGAAGTCATTGCAGCAATATCTTGTAGATATATCTTCTCAGCTCAGGAAAGTATAAGCACAGCAAGGTAAAAATGCCGAAGAGTGTTTTTAAGTGCAGAGATAACAAGATGCACCACCATGTAAAGATCTGGCCCTAAATAAACCTGGAAGGATAGAATTTGGATATTCATCCTCTCAGCACTGACTAGAGAGCCAAGGGTGAATGTGTTTCTAATTTAGGCCATCTCCAGTAGGCGTCTGAAGTTGAGTGGGATGACGTGTGCCAGGCATTATTCTGTGCAGACTGGGTGTCACTGGGAGGAGAAGGTATACTTCAAGGAGAGCATTAATCTGGGAGGGGCCTAAAATAATTAAGTAACTTGCTTAATGTCATAGCATTTCAGTTTATACAAGAGGAGAAACTCTGGCAACATGAGTCAGGCCCTCTTCTCAGAATGACTAATATTATAAACAAATGTTAAGATAGTGGCATTAAATTCACTTTTTAAATTGCAGTTCTTATGGGTCATAAAACTGATTCAGTTTTCCAGTTTCAGCTTTTCCCATCTACTTTACTGAACAGTAATCAGGTCATTGGGCCATTTCCCTTGGAGACTGACCAATACATCCTCAGCTTTATTCTAAATATAGCAGTCCTTTTTTTAGCATTGTTAGTTTTCCCACTTTTTTCACTTTACTCCTTTAAAGTGAATTTAGTGCAGCCAAAAGGTGCCAGATCGACATCACTGGAAAATGACGTTCCAGGGCTGCTGTTTATCCACCGAGAGCAGCCTGTGTTTATCCGCAGCATATTGGCAGTGCAAGCTAACTTCTGCACTGCTCCACCAAAGTGCCTTAACCTTGACCTGTAGAAACTAGGGTAGGCTCAATCTTCATGGCTTTCTGTCCAAACCACCCCAAGTAGGCAGCCAACAAGATTACCAAACCCTGTTGTCCTGGTTGCTTTGAAACTCAGACAGCAGTCGCCAAAGTCTGGACTTGCATCAATACAGTCCTTTTGCATAGTGTTCTTGCACAGAAAAACTGGGATTCAGCTTGCATCTCCACAGCTGTTTAACGATTAGAAATCTAGTCCAGGCTGGTTTCTCCAGGCTCCTTCTATAATCACCTCAAGAGGACAAATGGCCCATCCTGAGAGTCCCTCTCTGACAGAGGCACAACTCCGTTTCCTGGGCGGCTCTTTTCTCATCTTTTCCATTGGCTCTGAAGTGAGCTAGAAAAGTAGCTTAAACTAGACAGGTGAGTTGTAGCTGCGTAGAGTTGAGTGAGTTCAATGCCACCCAAAGTGACTGGAGAAAAAACGACATATTGAATAGCCTCCTTCTTCTGCTATGTCAATTGCTGTGTATTTGCTTAGGCCCCAGTCCTACAGCTCAGTTCCTGTAGACACAAGTATCTGCTCTGGCTGATACCATTCACAGAGCAGGGCTTTATACTGCAGACTCTCCAGGGTGCTGTCTACAGCCAGCGCCATAGAAGTGAAGGTCTTTTGATACCTTGACATATACAGGTTTGCCCAACACCCAAAATAATGGGGAAAATGTGGTCCTATTGGGAGCCTCTGGTTATGATTGAAACCTCAATTTCTGAGTAAATAGTACTTGAATTAAATTTTTATAACTTTGCACTGCTGTTTATTTTGTCACCAAGAAGTATTATATATGTTATAATTGGTGTAATTTGCTTCTGTAATTGCAACTTCATGTTTTGCAAAACACAATACTTTTCACTTTCAATCTATGAATAGAATTTCAGATCTACCTTGACAGCTCCCAACTTTCCCTTTTTTCCCCTGTGTGCTTTTACTTCTCTTGATGATTCTTGGCTTTCTACTTTGGAAGTGGCAGAACTGTTTGCAAGCTGCAGGGTTTATATACTAAAGGTCAGAATAGCAAGATGTCCCCAAAAATGTTACTCATGATGTCCCGCAAATTATATTCCATTATAACAGCTGTCTAGTCCAATGCAATAAAATTGTTTTGATGCTCTAATGTTCCTTATATTCCAAATCCTAGAAATGATGAGCTTGGTTTAAATAATCCACAATATAGTGGACTTTAAATGCAACTTTGTATGTTTACACTTTCTTTTACAGTTTAATCTTTGTTGTTCAATCTAATGTATGTTCTGGCAGAGGGCAGGCTAAAAGAACGGAAGTAAGTTACCTCTGGCACAGTTTCGTCTGTTGGCATATTGATATATTCAGTGTTTCAGGAATATTTTCAGCTCAGTTTTGAAGTCAATAGAAGATGAAGGTGCTCAGCAGTAAGGAATCCTCTAAGTTTACTGTCTTCAGTGCTACAGCTGTGCAAGAAGAGTCCTGGTACAAATACAAACACAAAAATTTTATAGTTCTAATTGTAGATAACTAATACAAATTTAGCTTAGAAACAGACACAATGGACTAGGAGAACTCTGGTTGGCAGAAGACATTTATGGGCAAAGATTAGTTCAACCTGACAGGTAATTGCAGTGAACAAAAACGCTTTGGATATAAAATACAGTTTGTCTGCACCTCTTTTCCTATCATCACTGGCTGCAGCTGCACTCTTCTGAGCAGGACCAATTGCCTAAGGCAGCATGAACTTAAACACCCTACAAAACCCATATGAAAAGGGCCAACAATGTCCTCAGTCACATGCTGTTTCCATAAGGCAGAGGGAATACAGAGAGTTGTGTGTCTGACATAAAGATCTGGATCGTGTCCGCACTGCATGCGGAGACACCCTGCAGTATGTGCCAAAGTAGAAAACGTAGCCACATTTTCCCCAGGCACACCAGTCTGGGAAATTGGCCTTGAGGACACTTCCGTTACGTGCGTTAATACTGCCTTGAGTCCACTCTCCAGACCACTGTTCAGCTTTTTGACAGTCACAGATACTGTGGTTATCAGTGAATTTTCCACTCCCTCCTCATGGGAGCAATTTTGTTTTTTGCCAGCAAAGAACAAATTCTGTTTGGTTTTGGTTTGGGTATTTTTATCAAAGACTCTGTTTTAGCAAGCGGCTGACCCTGGATTAAGGAAGTAGGCTTAATATGTCTTTGAACCTCTAAATACTACTGTATATCAATATCTCCATTCAGTTCTTTCGTCCACTATAGATTTTCTGTAAGACCTGGACAAATCACATAGGCTAGACTCATCACAGCCAACTTCTGTCATCCAGATAGGCACCCAGAACAGTCCCCATGAAATCCTGACATGTCACCGGAGAGAGCTACGTATCTGCAGGAAGGAGTTTCCCCAACCTTATTCTTCTTCACCATTTATGAGGGGCACCTCAGCCAGTGTTGTGTTTTAGTCCCCATGGAGAAATGGTAGTGATTCCTTTCTTCGAGCGTTTAGGGCTCTTGTCCATTGAGAAACCGTGCAGGGCTCCATGACTCTGCAGAGTGCTTAGCACGAAGAGCTGTGCTAGTGTTCAGCCATCCTGAGATGCCAACAAACAGTAAAAACAAAACAATGCATAGAAAATGTTTTAATTCAGCTCTGTAACCTGTGATAAGAAAGGGAGAAGACTTTTTAAAGTATGTTTTACAATTTATTGTCTCAAAACAAACCCAGCTAGTAGGTTTGCCTTTAGATAGACAGATATTTGTCACTCTATTATTGTTTTACAGTGTCAGTTCCAGACACTTAAGTATTGTTGGAATGCAGTAGGGGGGAAAAAATCATGTTTTAAATCTCCGATGGGGTAATAAACTGCAGCCAGGAGCTAATTGTCCTGAAACTTGATCCTTTACAATATGTTATTGCTGTAATGGGACTACCCAACTCTACTGCACTGGGGTTTGTTTCACCATTAGTTAGGTAGTACATACACATAAAAAAAAAAAACCCAGATCACAGGTTTGCTCCCAGCTGTAGATTTAAGCACAATTCTCAAAGCAATCGATGCATTTTGTACATTAAGCTAGTAAGGGAGGGTATTAATCCTCATCAAGTTTAATGGCTCACTATGGATTTGTTTCCTACCAACTTTCTTCCACCCAAGAAGTCCTGAGAATTTTGTCCCCCTCCTGTCAGGAGAAAATGAATCATTGCCCAGCGTCTGCAAGGCCAGAGGTGAACTGGAAGCCGCACTATAGAACACTCATGCTACAGTATTATTATTGTTTTTTTTACGCTAACATTAAATAATATTTGAGCTCAGGGTGGTCAGCCCAATGGGTGGTTTTACATGCTGAGGGCAACCAAAGAAAGACTACATCCATCATGTACTCATTTCAGGTTTTGATCAACAATATTTTTTGTTTTGGTTTGTTTTTTTTTGTCCCAATGTACGTATTAGCCAACCAGATCTTAAGCTATAAAGTTCAACTTCTAAATGTTAACTCCCAGTTTGGATGGAATTTTGACTGGAAAATCTTTTGAAGATCCAAAAACATGTGATGTTCTTTCTCAATGTTTTTCTCATCTATGTTCTAGGTATGGCCAATTAGTAGATGTGCCTAGTTACCATTGGAAAAGCTATTCCGAGGATATTTTAGTATGAGATTTATTAAAGCTAGTGAAATGCTGGGATCACATTTTAATGGAAATTCACTGAATTTTTATTTTCAGAATTTTCTGACTGTAAAATTTAGTAGAATCTTCTCTTGAGAGTTCCATCCAGTCCTTCTGGGCTCCTTAATGGCAGGCAGTTAAGCGGCAGCCAGGCTGGCTGGGCATAGAGTCCATAGGAAATAAGTGTTTCAAAGGGGCAGAGCTAATTTTAGATGCATCAGACAGAAAAATGACCAGAAGCCTAAACACAGAATAAGCACTTTTGTAACAAATTGCCTTCCACTGTCACTTTCTGAGAATGTCTTTATCTATGTGAGTTTTTAAAATCACTCTTCCAGTTTGAGAAGTGATGCAGCAGTACCTGGTGTGCTTCTGAACCTCCTGCATCACAGGATCATTCTGCACTTTATCTCATGCAAAGGGATGAGTTGTGAGCCTCTATAGCAAATCTACTTGGAATCATAACAATCAATATGCTTGTGCTATTTTGTCCTACTTGTGCTTCATGTGAAATAATCCCATTCTAGAGGCGGGTATTAGATGTACCTTAGGTGCAGCAGAGTCCTGTATCTCTTATATGTTTCTAGAAGATGCTGCATCTGAGATGAAGTTAAGAGTCTGGCTTATCAATTGCCTGTTGGTGCAGATAGGTGCATTTTTTCCCCCTGAAGCTGAGAAATATAGTATGTTAATGTACCGATCTGGAGCCTGGATAGCCCGTTAACACCATGTTGCCATACAGGCAATAAACAAAGATAGTCATTTTTGTACTTGGTTGAGTATCTGACAAGTAGACAAAATCGTTGAAGGGTGTAGTATTTAACAGAAGAACTTGGCACTCTCAGGACTCGAGCAGGCAGGGAGCAAATAAGAAACGAGGAAGTGTTTTATACAATCATTTGTCAGACCATAACTGCTCATTAAGCAATGGTCAATCTCTCTTTCAAAGAAAAATCACTCCTTCCTGCTCAAACCAAGCTGAGATATGCAAGTATATACATCCATGAACTCCTATGGTTTAGACACAGCAATTAGAAACTAATTATACTAAAACACTTAATCCTAATACAGAGGGGAGAAAAAAAAAACTGTTGAAATTTGGTGTTGTTAATCCATCATTCTAAGTGAACAAATGCCAAAGTGAAGGAATAGAGCTGAAGCCAAACCAACTCAAGAAGGTTTTTCTGTTACTCTTTCTTTAACCATGAAAGTACGTGTTTTGTCACAGAGGGACTTACTGTGATTATGGTTATTGTGCTTATTGTGCTTTCCAAGGGCATTTCAAAATATAATAGTTAAATTTTACTCTCAGTCCTCTCTGTGCATCGTAATTTAGTTTAGTAAAGTGAAAATTAAATGCAGCTCTAGTGTAACTAATAAAAAAGATAGAAAGAGAGTCTTTGACTATCACATACTTCTGTAATAAATGCAGTAGTGCATTACTGTTGATTTAATTAATGTGCATTATACTTTAAGAGGTTCTGCAACAGACAGCACATCGCTGCTTTGATAAGCAATGCCTTACATTATGCAGTGATGATAAGTGAATTTGTTCAATGTGTGAGGCAGGCCTGCAAGATAACGTCTCTTTAAGTGACAGCCCAGCAGCAAGAGTATATGGCGGAGTGTAGGCCTATTAGTAAAGCCAAAGGTAAATATGGTCATTCCTTAACAGCGCTGTGATATGGGCAGCATCAGAACACACTGTAAAGAGCGGCATTTTTTATGCTATCGCAAATGGAGCTGGCATCTGAGTTATCATATGTATATCTCAAATACCTTGTATGAAAGCAGTTCTGCTGGAAGTGCTCCTGGTTTTGCATGTGTATGGTTGAGGGGGATGCAATATCGCTTTCTCCTGTTGTTATATCAACAGGAGCTTTCTTCACAAAGTGGAGATATCTGTATCTTTGGTTCCAACTAGAGTTGACCAAAATATGGAATGTCTAGTCTATGGGCAATTCTCTTAGATACAGTCAAACTTTTTTTTTTTCATTCTGAGATGCTTTATTCTACCATGTAGTAAAAACTAGTAAAGAGAAAGCAAAATGTTCTAGCTTCCTGAAGCTAAAACTTGTGATAATTTTCTGACAAATGTCAACAAAATTGATGCATATTGTAGAAACATTTGGATTTCACAGCAGAAAACTGTTGCACTGAAAAAATATTGATCAGCTGCAAACGAAAGATCACGTTGCATTTATGGAGGAGAAGTTAGAGAGAGGCCTTTGGGTGATTCACGTTCCTCCAGTTTCTCCTCTGGCTTTGCAATGGGCCAAAATAAGCTTCAAGGGCACAATCACATTTTGGGCTGCGTAGTTTGGCAGGGAAAGCATATTCCAGAGACATCAGGGGTACGCGCAGCTGAGTCGCAGTGGAGCCCCTGTGCAGCTCTGCTCAGGAGAGCTTGATTGTTTTGGCCTCTTTCCTTTGCTCTAGGGTAAAATAGAGGCACCCTTCTTGGGATATTATTGGTGCAAAATTGTAAGTTACAGTTTTATTACCAGTTGCTGCGTGCGTGTGTGAAGGAGAGAGAGAGGAGGAGGTGAAGGGGACGGGAGAGTATAACCGTTCTTTTGTAACTATGAATCCATTCTTTTTTTTTTTTTTTTCTTTCTTTGCAAAACCCAACTTTTATTTTAGAGAAGGAAAGATAGAATTGGCCTTTCCAAATAATGTCAAACCTTGACATATTGCGATAACCGTTTTTTTTTTTTTTAGTCTACTGTTCTTCAAAATCACTGAATTCTTCAGTTTGCATTGCTGAAAAATTAAAACAGAAGTAGATGGGCTAAGTGGATCTATTCTCTTTCTTTGTGCTAATGGCCACATTACACCCTAGAGAAACTAAAATTTCAGTCCTGCATTGTAGTTTTTACATGCAGTGTTTTCAAACGTGATGTGTAAAACCTTGCTGTAAATCGTCACAGATGAAGTGTAATTGATTTATTCCGGAGGAGAATTTGGCCTACAGACTGATGTATTACCTGCCTTGTGGATCAGCTAAGCAATGTGAAGGTCTTGGTATCGCAGATAAAATCTGATTTACTGGTACTTATCCAGGGCCCAACACAACATGGGACTTCTGACTGACTAAGGGAATAAGGCTGCTACCCAAGATGAAAGCGGGGCAGGAGATGGAATTAGAGAGAAATTTCCCAAGCACAAAAAGGGGAATCAGCAGTAAAATATCTAGGAAGAAGATGGCAACATTTATAATGTCTTTCACTCTCATTTGATACAATATTCACTGCAGTTTAATAGCATAATATTCAGTGTTTTTATGACTGAAGGATTTGCGATGGGCTGTCTTTCCTGATGACCTATCTGGACAGTTTTGTGGAAAACAGAGATGCTCAGAAATTTAATAAGAACACTTCTAATTTTTTGGACAATGTTAGATGCAGGGAAGGAAGGCCTGAGAGGCTTTCCAATATAGTCCCTGAGGACATTAGCAAATTATTTTACTCCACCTAAGATATTGATCTAGAGCAACCATATTTTCCACATGAAACATGTCCCTGTGTTTTGTTAGTTTACAGTTTTGGAGGAGCCACTTGCTGTGCTGCGCAGACACAGCTGAGCTGCCGAGGTCTGGTCGATGGCTTAGGTTGCTTCCAGTAAAAACGGCTGAAAAGTTGGATCTGGAAACAAGGTTGTTGGAGTATAGAGGGGTTCTTTTTGTTTTTTTCTATCAGGTTCGGGATGTTTCCATTGATTGTTTTAAATAAAGTACAGATTCACTGACTTTTTCCAATGTCAGAGGCCTCAGCTGAGGTATTTAGTAGAGACCAAAACAGATGGATTTCAGCAACTGGAAGATTTTTTGCTTCAGCGCAGCAGCCACAGGACAGAGCACTACTTGGGGCAATGTCATATATAGTTTCTTCTTCTCTTTGAGCCTCGCATCTTGGCTGTGACTGCAGGAACATTTGGCCGTATCCGACAGGTGCTCTTGGTCTGCAGCTCCTGTCTCAGCTACCTCATTCTTCTAACAAGCTGTGGCTGATCCTCTGCGTTCCTGGGCAGTGGGAGTCAAGCCCACCAGGGCACATCTTCTCCCACTGTGTCTCAAGGAGGGATTGCCCATTCGTATTTTAGTCCGTTTACAAACAGGACTTAATTGCCGTTGACATGACTTGTATATACTTCAAGCATGTTTGCCAAGATACGAGTTCACCTCGAAGCAGCTGGGGGGGCTTTTCCACTCAGGGCCCTCCGGTTGTTCTAGCTCCGTCGCGGACGGCGTTTGGAGACAGGAGATGGGGAGGGCAAACGACGTCAGGCAGAGCCGACTTTGTCGCGGTGATTTCTATCACAGGCAGACCAAGAGGCGGCTTCCTTGCGCTTTGAAGACGCGCTCTCTGTAAGTTCTAAATTTAGCAAACATTCAAGCTACTTTGGCTTTTTTTTTTTAACGATTGTTACAGTATTTTGTAACTTCTGTTCCCCTCTGGCTGGGATTCGAGAAACCTCTCCCTCCTGCCCCCCTCCCCAACTCCTTGACAGCAATCGCTAGTTGTAAAATAATAGACCATCAGCCAGCAATAATTTGCAATCCAAACAGACTTGACGCTCTCTGACATTTATTGAAACCTCAGACCCTGCTCGCTGGTTTCAGTTTTCCTCCCTTTGCTCTGTTTTTACAGACAGACAAGTGCTTAGATTTGGGTTTAATAATGAGGAGAAATTTCGTCTTGGCCCAGCTTTGCTTGTGTTGGCTGCGGCGGGGGCTTGCAGCAGACGGGCGGTTGGAGTTAATTACGCTAAATGGTGAGAACATTATTTGACCCCACTGGTTCGGCACCAGATGTTGTACGTTGCCTCTGAGAAACCAGCACAGACGTAACGCTTTCGAGGCTGGATGGGGAAGGATAACGTGCTTGGAGCTTAGTCGCTTGTTTGCAGCGTTAACTATCCCAGGATAAGCGTACTACAAACAAAGCACTGATCCTTATTGAGTACAGATGACAACGTTCAGCTGTAGCCACTTGGGGTAAATTAGGGTATCATTGCATTTTTGGAAGTGAATGCATCAAAAGCCAAAAAAAAAAAAGCAAAAAATCCTTTCACTAAATGTACAGTTAACATCCTGCCAGCACAAGGTATCGACTTTGGTAAATCCTTCCTGGAAAGCGAACTTTACATTTATGGGCCAGACATGATGGAATTTAATGTTTGAAAATGATTAAAGGATTTTGTTCTTTCCTAGTAACAACTGCATTTATCAAGGTGGCAGACATGGTGGCCTTAGAAAGAGCTGAAATATAACTGAACTGCCGAGCTTACACTGGTTTGGGTCTGGGAATCCCTCTGGTCTTTAAGCATTAGGGCTGGGGAATTACATCGGTAGATATGGGAGGCAGAGAGTATAAAGTGTTTATTGACCCCAGTCTGTGTTAATAAAGCATTAGAAGTATTACCTGCTTGGGGATTGTCAGTGCGAAGCAAAGTTGTACTGACCTTCGTGGAAAATTGAAACTCCTCTTAGTCTTTGAATAAACTGTTTGGACTATGGAAACGACAACACTTCTGCAGGCTCAGATATTACAGGAAAGCGAGCTAAAATGCTTTCTTACCACAAAAAATGTATTCCCATTGCTTTTATTTCCTTGCATGGTAGTGATAATGTATTTAGCATTACAGTATGTATTTAACATTAGAGTATTCATAGATAAATTTGAGTTATGTCTCCCTTTCCAACAGATGACATAACTTACATTTTACTAAACACTAACCCTCCTTTGCTCTCTTTTCATCAGTATGCTGGGCTGCCCTGGATGCAGGTCTGGTCACTTCAGGCACCTTCGAGTTTCAGCTCTGAGCAGTTTTTCATTATCTGATTTCAGGGAGATGTTCTCTACCGGAGCAAAACCATTGACTTCTATTGGTCTTAGTCAGCAGAATTCAGAAGGTCTAAGTTAGAAGCATTTGATAATTTTAGTAGATCTGGGTCTCTAGTTTTTTTAAAAAGTCACCATTTGTCTGTAGCATTATTTTGGGAGCTTAACTATAAAAAAATTCCTGGTTCAGCCTTGCTGTTCCTTCCTCCTTCTCCCACAGAGTGGCTGCAAGGATTGCATCCCGCCCAAAGGCCAGACTGCATGAGAAAGTGATTCATGTGCTGTATTAATACATCCAGGTGAAACATGGTAAACTGGATGGTTTGGTTAGAACTCCTTCTCTCCTGTTTCACTTCAAGTTTGGCTGCCTTTCAGTTCTTTTCTCCCTACACACACGTGCATCAAAAGGTAGATTCAGCTGCACACAAGCATGGTAACCATGGGCAGACCTCCCATCCCCTCCCATCCCGAGGCTGCAGATTAACTCTCTGAAACATATTTCATACCTACCTACTTGGACCAGCATTGGTAGGATAAGAGGGATGTTACTTGGGGCTTTCTCAGATGGATCTTGATAGCAGAGGTGGGGAGGGGTTCAGACATCTTCAGTTGTGCCAGGCTCTAAGTGCTGTCAGGTAGGCACAGATTATTCCAGCTTTTCTTCGCTCTCTGGGCATGTGCTTAACTTCACGTGAACCCTACAGTCTGCTGTATATTTTTGAAGCAAAATAGTATGCCTAACATTGCCACCTTAAGGGTTCTTTATTAAGCTTAACAGTCACAATAAACTTCTCCTGAAAGGGGAGAGACTGTTTTCAGTGGACTGGGACTTTCTAAGAGAGATTTAGATTCACTTTCAGACTGCAACATTGTCTATAATTTACTGTGAACCATGAGAGACATTAGCTGAAATTTTCAGGAGCAGATTAAGTTAAAAAAATTTATGACAGCATTTAGAAACATTAGACTTAAGACTGCATGCCAGAGCATGACAAAATAGCAGGTAATAACAGATCTCATTAGAACTGTTTATTTAAATTGAACATTATCCTGTCATGGATGTTTTCACTGCTGTATAGGTTTTATTTTCATCTAGGTTAACTTCTACAAAATACAAGCACCCGGAGATGTCTTCCTAGGGACTGCTCAGTATATGTATTTGTCCCAATATGCTCACAAAGTTCCAGGTTTTCTTATGGAATTTTTGAATGCTAAGGACAGTGCTACTTTCCATTCCTCTTTATTTACCATCTCCATCTGTAGTTATCTTTATGTATTAAAATGCAATTTTATTTTCAGTAGGACTTAAGTGATTCAGACTCCAAAGTCCTATTTCAAAACCACAGATAGATTCAGGGACACTTTAAGCAAAAGTGCTTAAGTGACTTTGTAGTTCTTGGTCTTTACCACCTTGGAGCTTGAATCTTTTATCAATGGAGGTTACACTGCTAAGCATCCAAGCGCTCTGATCCGATAGGATCAGGCAATACAGGTCCTCAGAGACTGAGAAAATAGTGTGCCATGGAAGAAGTCTTGGCTCGCAGCATCCAATTATATATTCAGAAGAGTTCTACAAAATACAGATAGCACCCTAAGCCCAGATCGAAAGGTATTGTTCACCTTCCCTGAACAAAACGCTCTCTCACTAATGTGCAAGCTTTGTTTTTCTTTTTCCTGGACCATAGTCTTTCTGTCACTTTCTTAGTCTTTTCCTTCCTTCCAGTACCAACTGTTTGTGCTTAAAATGCAAAACATTTGCCCAGAAGTTATCCAAACCTTATCTCCTCTCCAGATCATCTGCTTTCGCCTTAACTTTAAATAATCTTTCAATATATGTACATATTCCTTTGACTTGTCAGACCTTCAATAGTAGAGGCATATCAGCCGTAATTCGTACTGCTGAGACTGGAGATCTTTCCCAAGTTGAACATTTGGATAATCTGTGCTTTGCTGCGCTGTTTCTACCACGCTGAGGCACTGGATGTGCCTGGACCTGTGGCACGGTTTATCAACAACAAGACCTGCTACCTCCAGACAGCGGCCTTCAGTTACATTTGCTTTAAGGACAAACAGACATGGTAACAGCATAGATTAGTTACATATATAAAGATTAGACAAGCCTATGACAAACGCCAACAAAAAGCTCCAGAAAGATCGAGCACTGAGGCAATTAAACTATGTACGATAATAATTCCATGCTAGCAGTATTTTCAGCAGACATAAACTGGGTAGTTCTTAAAAACCAATGGAATGATGTCAACATTGCTCAGTTAAAGTCTGGACAGTTGCGTTTTTTTCTTTAGTAAATATATATATATATATATATTTTTAATCAGAACTTACTAAAGTTGTTAGTGTTTAGTCTCTCATGGGCTGTTAAGTCTTTTCATTTCTCAGAAGTCTTTTATTCTGGTCAACTGCACTTTGAATGCAATACTTTAAGTTTTTTGTGACTACAGAGATGAAAAATCCTTTTCAATGAGTTTGGTCAAACTAGTGTTAAAAATCACTGTTTATCTTTTGTTTTATTTCAACAAATCAAGTTATTTCCTTATATATGTTATAAGGAAATAAGAATTTGGCAAACTTCAGTCCTAGTACAGCTTTTTAAGCTTTTTTAGGGCTAAATTCAGGGCTAAAGAAAGTGCCTGTTTGAAAAGGCGGCACTGGAGGAATCAATATATTTTCAGGGAGACTGTTCCACCTGAAGTGCCTCCAGGTAGAAAAGTAAGATGTTATTTAAAAAATATTGATAGAAAGAAAGCTATTCCATTATCCTTAAGAGGTCCTTGATATCTTACTACCTGTAATTTCCATTTGCACGCCTCCATGACCTTGATGAGAAGCAGCAAACTGCTGTTAACTTCATTGGAACCATTTTAATATGAGCTTTATATTCACTTCACGTGCTTCACATCTACCTTTTTCTTACCCTCAAAGCTCCAGTAAAACATTTTTTAGTCTGTCGGGGTTAACAAGTGTCCTTCTGCCAGAAACCCATCAAATCCATTTACTAATGACGTATATTCAAGACAATATAATGTTTTTGATTCATGCTTTTTGGAAGGCATTTTGAGTTGACTTCCCTGTAAATCTTGCCACTTTATTAATCCCTGTTGAGTAGCTGGCAGACAGCTCTCTGCTTTATTTGGCTGGTGGCTCTGGTTTTGAGATAATGCCCAGCTCTGCCATTCTCATTTGAATAATAAGCAATTTGAAAAATGCCTTTCGACAGCAGGTGAAATGTCTGAATAGAGTCACCTGTCAGGGTCCCCAGGATCAACCAGAGAAGTGGCCATGGTGGCATTAACTACTGAAGTTGTGAGGATGAGGCATACCTGTTGCTTCTCAGTTTGCCAGGAAAGGTCTTTTAGGTTTGCTTCCGCAAAAAAATCATATGCTAACGCACATTTATTTCCCCTTTGGCCACCTCTATGGGCATCAAAATTAAATTCATTTATGGGGAAGAATTTCTCCTAAGTCCAATAACTATACATCCTTACACAGAAAACACTGTCACCAAAAATATTATTGTTTAACCTTGTTCTTTCATCACTGAGCTTTCTCCTAGACTGTCTTATTGTCAGCCATGTTCTATTCTCTTTTTGGAGGTAAATAATGTACATACTGCTAAACCTTCGCTACTTCTGTAGTTTGCTCCAATTTATGACCTTTTGGAGTGTGTTAATGTTTGGTTTGTTGTATTTTAGTAGCCTCAAGAGTCACACATGCACACAGAAGGTTTGGGATTTCTAGATCAAAGTGAGTGTAAGGATAACTAGATCAAGTTGAAATTAGAGAAATTCAGAAGAAAAACTTTTAATGGTAGTAAAATAGATACCAATGAAGTTTGTTAACAGAAGCAGTGCAGTTCACTGCTGAAATCTTTAAATCATTCCTGCTTATGTTTCTAAATGATATTAACTTCAAGCCTCTGAGCTCAATTTTGTCATTTTTAGGTAATAGAGAAGAAATTTCCCTTGCTTCAGGAAACACAGGGTATAATTCTGTGGCTGACATTGTGGTAGTGTTCAGACTGCTTTTTCCTTTCTGGCTAAACTCTGTGAAATTATGGTGTATTTTAAACTCAGATTTTCAAGCACCTGAAAGAAACAAATCCACGAGATATATGTGCAGATACAGCAAAGGTAGTTCTTGAGCTGCTGGAACAGGAGTAGGGGAGCCTTCTGCATGCTGACCTAACAGACTTCCTGCAGCCTGGAGTATGGCTTTGCTGAGCCAGCTAACCAGATGCTGTTAGTGTTAGTTGTTGTGGTGGGTGATCTACATTTTAAGCTAAACAGAATTAATTCAGTGGTCTTGGTGGGAAGCTCTCCCCCAGCATTTTTGCTAAGCTCTCATGTTGCAAAGAGCAAAAAATGCAGTGGATTTCATCCCAGAATGGTAACAAGCATCAGACTGCTGTGCCCCCCCTGCCCCCACTGAAGGCGGGGATATAGTTTTCACTGAGGACAGTATTGTGCCTTACTCAGAGGTATTGTCAGCTTGTAAATTTGTAGTCTTCAGAGCATAAGCACTGATTTATGATAAATTGTTTTGCATTCCCTTCCCCCATTTGTATCCAAACCATTGCTAACTCCTCAAATGAGGATGAGTTGCTGTCTGTGATGTGGTAGCCTCCAAATGCTTGTGGGACAAACCAGGGCAGTCTCTGGCTCTGGTTAGATCAAGATAGTGCCACCACGCATGTTTGCCGAGGTTTGAAACAGGGTACGAGAAGTGCACATGGAAAGGAAACGTTGGCTTTATGGTGCTGCTTTAATCCAGAGCTGTGCTGTGGAAAATACCACACCGGCAAAGTCAGATTGTGGTTTTTCTTTCTGGCTAGAGCAAATCTTTCTTTTTGGTTTCTGCCGTATCTTGCCTAGGGAGAAGGGGGAAGCATCTGTGTTATTGCTTGCTAAACAACCCAAGTGTACCCAGCCAAGCCACAGAAGCAAATTTTAAACAGGGGATAAAAATTCACGAAGGTATTCAGGCTCCTAGCCTGGGCTCTGCTGAGGAAGGTTCACTCTGGTGGCAGGATTTCTTTCCATTCATCCATCTCCTTTCCCCCACCCCAGCTCTCCTTCACCTACAGGCAAAGCTCCTTACTGTTTTCCTGATTCTACTCTAAATTTTAGGGTCCTGTTCACCTTGCTGTTACTTGTCCACAGCATTTCTTCATACCAGTCTGTACCTGGGTGTTGTCTTCCCAGTCTGGACACAAGGAGAACTCAGGTATCAGCTCAGGCAGGTGAATGCGAGGATTGACTAAGTGGTCTTTAATGAGATTGCATGGGATTGTTTGAAAAGGAGTAGTAGTAATTATTTTTATTTTTTATTTGTTATGTTTATCTGTTTATTATTTTATTTGTTAAGTCAACCAGACTCAAAGACAGAGTGGTGGGAAAGCTGGAATGGGAATGAACCATGAGAACTTTGGAGGAAAGAGTTGTTCTTCCTTTAAAAATAATAAAAAGCAGTTTTATTTGGAGTTTGTAAACTTTTAGATAGATAGCGAAGGTGAAATAAAACAAGTTTACAAAATAACAAAACAGCTGCAAAGCAACTGTGAATTCAAGTGAAGAAAATAACAGAAGCATGTTCTGTGCTTGCATGTGGGCTCTGTGCCCATTTATATCAAAGCCCGGGAACCAGGCTGCAATCCTGAGACGCGTTACAGGAATAGGCCCAGGAACCTGAGCACCCTCCTGCTGTGTTTGGTACCCACCTGAGTCTGTCATTTGATACTGTGCACTCTCCAGCAATCAAGGTGCCCAAAGCAGTGTTTTCAATCTACCCATTGTATTAACCACTAAATAATTGCCCTCTCTTTGCTTTAGGTCAAATGAAAAAAAAAACTCAGTGTAGAAGATGGCAGGTTCAAATCTGTTGTTGACTCAAATACCTCAATTACTTTGGCTGGCAAAAGTAATTCAAGGTGAACATCTAAAGAATTCTTTTATTGTGCAGTGATTTCTGTGAAGTGAAATGAGGAGAGAGCTTTTTGAACATATTCACCAAGTAATGAGAAACTTCAGCTTTAATTCTTACTTTTCTCTGATAGAGCATGATCTGATGGTCAAGTTACAATCCTCCAGAAGTAGATTGTGGTTTCATCTGCTACAACTGAGGTTGGCCATCCCCAGAGAAGAGCCTGCCGGTTGGTTAAAATTCCTTATAAGAAAATCTCAGATATTGGAGCCTCTTTTAATTAATCAGTATTGCAGGAGGCAGAAAAAAAACATGTAGAATAAAATTGCCTGGATTTCATCTCGTTCGTTTCCTTCTCTTTGCCCCAAAGATGTCTATTAGCCAAAACATACCAACTGGCCTTACTAATCAGTTAGAACTGCTGTATATTTATCCAGATTTCCCAATACTGAATCTCCTCTTTTACCTATTATTTTATGCTGCTGAAATACAAGCAGAAAAAAGGGGTTAGAATTAATTATGGTCTTTGGCTAGGAGGATTAGCCACAGATGTAGGATTATTGTTATTGTACTGTATTTGGGAATGACAGAAGGAATGTGTAGAGACTGATGGGATCTGTGAAAAGAAACAGGAGTGCTCAAGCCATAAATGAACTTTAATTCCCTCTTTTTTTTCTCCTCAGTAATAACGTCAGTGATAATGATAAAAAATAGGCTTGTTTAGAAAAGGAAGAATTAAGGTGACAATCCAAGCAACCTCCTATTACCTGTGTTCATTACAAGTAACTGGTTGTTAGTTGGCCTTTGCTTGGGCCTTTGCAGGATTGACTCTCAGATTGACATATGAGCAGCATTTCACTTTCTTCTATCAGCCATATGAATATACCTCTTGAGAAAGCCTTTAGCGTGCAACACATGAGGAGGAGCTATTTAAAAGGTACTTCAGGCAGCATTTGCCACAGAAAACTACAGGTTTTCCAAAGACAGAAGGGCTCCTTTAACTCCCCCAGGAAGAACGGTACGCACAAATTCACTACTCCATCCTCAAATGCCTGCTGATAGGTGTAAACAAAAGATACTTGTTTAGAGGGACCAATATTCAGGCTTTTACCTAAAGCTTGTTTTTTTTTTCTTTGAGCATCCTGGACCAAATGAAAGCTGTGCTTCCCTCTTGGTGAGTACTTACCCTAGAACGTGCCCATCCCAGGGGCATCTTCCACATGAATTTCCTGGCTAACAGCACTCCGTGTTTTCTGTATAAAACAGGTCCCCATAATGTCTCAGATGGTTGGACATTTACAAACCAAAACTGTGCTTTGAAAATCTCTGCTCACTTAAAAAGCATTTTGCCTTGTATTTACAAATGATCTTTTCTAAAAGCTAAATTGGTAGTGTAAATTGGCATAATAAGCAGGAAGGCTTGTCACAATCAAGGCTATGGCCTGTGTGTTAATTTAACATTGCACCTCTGCCCATTGTAATAATGTCTGGATTTGGCCTTGTAGCCTTGTTCAACACCTGGGCATAATCCTTAGCACCGTGAACTCAAAGATCATCTTTCTGTTGACTGAATTCCGTTAGTTTTGCATTTAGCTCTGGTAGTGGTTTGCCATTGTTAGAACTAGCAGGGATTAAAAGAAAAAAGAAAAAAAGCCTAGTGTAGACAAGGCCAAAGTGAATAACATCAGAAGCCTGATCATTTGTCACCTATGGTCACTTGAAACCATTATTTCTTTTACACACTGTAATTTCAGATAGACTTGTGTAAACAGTGTAAAGATTCATTTTCTCAAAATATCAGAACCACTTAGCATGAGTCACAAGCTAGATTTCAGGCAGATAATTTTCTTCTAATAGATTTTTGGGTTAACAAGATAAAAATTAACATGAAAATGATTATGTGCTGACTGAAGGAAACCTGGTTTTATTTTGTTCCCTATTTGTTTTACAAGGGAAGTCTTCAAATATCTTGCAGGGGCAAAAATATTTAAAGTGTTTGCACATGTTTCCCATTTCCATTTTATAAGATTCATTCACAGGCAGCCAAATGTATCTCTCTCTCTCTCTCTCTTCCTTGCTCTCTCTTCTCCTCTCTCTTTCTCTCTCTCTCTCATTTTTTCTTCAGTACATTTTTTAATTAGTCTTAGAGACTCCAAAGGTGCTTTTTTCTGTCTGTCTTTTTCATCCAGACGTAGTGAGTGGCAAGCAATGCTAGCAGTTAAGTCATAGGGCTGTAAAACCAATGCTGGATGAGCCTCAAAGGATCGGGGGGTGTCCTATGATTTGCTCTTTCTACTTGGTAGAAAGGAGTCAAATAAAGATCTAAGGCCCCTGCGTCATTGTGAACTGAGATGACTGCACTTGGATAATGTAGATTTGGCTTTTACTGCCAAGTTCAAGTCCCTGTGAAAGTTTTGCCATGGGGACCGGCGTATAGCTCGATCTTCAAAGGCTGCAGCCTGCGATGAATGCGCTCATCGAGACTGGCTCCGAGCGCGCCTGGGAGCTGAGGGCGTCCTGGTTGCTCTCCTTCTGCATGGTCAGACAGGGCAAGGTCTTCATGTCCTGTGATGGACAAGAGGCCGGGCCCTTTCGCAGCCCCTTTCCATCACTAGAGAAGCTGCCTCCCGTTCCCTGTGCCACCATACAAGGGTGCACTCCAGGAGAGGTGATGCATAGGCGTACAGAAGGCCTATACATGCAAGGGCCACCCTTTACCGATATTTAGGTAGCTGTTCTTTTTGGATTCAGTATTGGTTGGACATCTTTGTCTCTTTTTAAAATCTGAATGCAAAATGGGTAACAGGCAGAGGTGATGATATAGGAGACCGGAGTGATGGGGAAGTCACGTGCAGAGGAAGGAGTGGCTTTCCCCTGAAGCCTCCTGAGAGTCGGGTCCCACCAGAGTGCCTTAAGCACCAGGTCATCCTTGGGCTGTCCACACTGTCCTGTGTGAACTTTGTAACCATGAATACTCAAGATAGCAAATACAATTTAACACAACTCAAGGTCTCTTTCCTGATTACTGATGAATGTGTCTGCAGGAGCAATATCCGAGGACAGAACTAAATTTCTTAAAGGAAAATCTTATCACAGTGATTAAAGTTGCTTTGTATTTTGCAAAGTGGTCATTTTCCCCAGCACCCAAGTTTCAGCACCACTGAAGGTTCTCTCCTCCCATTTTAGCAGTACAGAAAAGAAAGATTTAAAGAAGTTGGGGATTGATTGGGCTGTCCCACTTTCTCCTCTTTCCTCAGAATTATAATAACGTAGAAAATCCCTCAGAGTATGATGAGTCATTTTTGAATGTCTTCAATCCCATGTCATTTAAGATTGGTAAGTAAGTCTTGACTGGTGTTGATGTAAATGAAACAGGAATTACTGGTGCCTTCACTGGGACAGAGTAAATACATACTCTTCCCACAAAAAAGGGATAGATATGAGTTAGTCCAATCTAGGGAAAAAAAACAGAAATAAAATGCAGCTGTTTGCAGGAGATCTCTGATATATTAAAACTGGGACTGGAAAGTTGCCGTGCTCCTGCTGGTGAAAATCAGCAGATCTCTTTTGAAAGTGGGCAGGATTTCAGCAATTTTGTCCAGAACAAGGGCAGAAGCCCTTATCTGCCTGAAATCTTACCTGCCGCAAGTCTAGCTCGTGACTTGTGTGCAGCAGTTCTACTGAAGTCCTGTTTAAGCCATTTTAGGAGGGAAATGGGATTCTCTAACCCGTTGACAGTGGAACAGATTCGAGGTTAGACATATAATTGTTCACATTAAAGAATATGAAAGAGCACGTGAGCTTCCTTGTGGTTCAGCATGACAAAATGTTTCTGGAAAACAGCAGTAAAACCAGCAGTAATCTCTGAGGCTGGCTGCAGCCAAACCATGGCAGCCTCATCAGCCTGGCGAGAACCTGACTTACATCAGCAGAGAGCCCTGCCCCATAGTCTGCTAGTTTCTCCTCGTCAAGTTTGGAGTCTGTCCTACCAACCCTGCAGTGGCATTTGTAGGCAACACCTGAACCTCGCTTCTCCTCCTTTCTTCTCTTGGAACGTTCTCAGCAGTCGTTGCAGAGGTTTTACTAAACATGTCAGATTAAAGGTATAACCAGATGAATAAATGCAGTCCATCTGAGGGCATGTTTCCTCTCACACGTTCAGTGGCTGTCAGCATTTTGAATAGGATTCAGAAACATGTCCTTGAAGCTGGCTGGAATGTAGCTTAATGTATCGGGGCAGCATTAGAGAAAGGAGAAAAAAAGGATGGGGGAAGCTTTCATGGAAATGTAACCTCCCACCCCTTTCCTCTCTGATACTGCATTTACTGCAAAACACTAATAAACAAACTGTATTAACACGGAGAATGGTAAACTCCAGCCATTCCAATCTGTCTGTGAGTTAGGCAGAGACATTCATGAAGTAGTCTATATATCCTATTTTTTCATACACTCCTCAAAACTTATTTTCTTTTTTTCTTTGTTTTTTTTTTTTTTATCAACAATTAGTGTATAGTGAGGGATGATTCCTTTCAGGCACCTCTAACTGCCAGATTTCAGCATCGTACAAAGCCGATCTTTTGTTAATATCTGTATTTTGAAAGGAAACTGAGTCATGGGACGATGAAGTGACTTCTCTATCTCGTGCTTACTCTTCTGTTCCTTCTTCTCACTGCCTGCCTTGCTGTCCATAGCTTACCTGTCAAAGGTGTAAGTCATCTTTCCTTGATTTTCTATAAAGCCAGCAAAAGATTCTTTCTTGATCTCGGTGCAAAGGAACAGCATAAGACCAACTGTTCTGCACTGGCCTTTGCTCTTGCTGTATCTACATTAAGAGTGCAAGAAGCAAGGCATTCAGCAAATGGGTGGTGAGACGTAGTCCCTGCCTGAGAGAGCGTAGGGTCTGCGCATGCGGGAGCGTCCCAGAAGGAAGATGATCTGAGCGTGCTGCATCAGTGGCAGAGAAGCATCAGGTCCAGGTGTCTGGGTGCTCGGCCAGAAAATAGGGTTGAGAGTTCTATCTGTTTATCGATCTGTTTATTGATCTGTTTATTTTCCCTCAAGACTTTAATGTAAGAAAAATCATAGTTAGTCTTGAAGCTTTTTTAAGGCCTATCCTGCAGCTAAAGGCTTTAGAGTTACTTTGCATCATCCTTCTCTAAATCTCCTCTGGAGTTTAGGTGGGTAATACTAGAAGTCCATGCAGAGGAGCTTAAGTAAATGAGCTATAATGACTGTTGCATTTATCTCTTTTCATTCATGTGTATTTGTAGGAAGACAAAGTGCTGTGTTACACTGAAGAAAAAAACATACGGGCTTCTGTGCATTGTAGGGTACTTAAAATATCTCCTTAAAATGTAGATTTTGACTTTCTGCCCAGCACTGCCTTGAAAGTTTTGCCATTAAAACCTAATTGCTAAGTAAATGTTCACTCAGTATTTCTCAGTGGAGGACAGAGAGTGAGTGGTTCAGTGCTTCATTTTAGTATCATTTTTGCTCCTGGTAGTCTGTTCCTTTTATTTTTTATGTGACATTCTTTCGGTTGCAAGTTACTAATCTTCCATTTTGGAGTGGATTGCACCTCTCTGAAATGGAGGGGGGAGAGTAGCATGGGTTACATTTCCAAGCGTTATTTACCGCTTCCCAACCAAAAGATGGATTTCCCTTCTCCAGGGTTGCTGGCACCATCATTTTTTCCCTAAATATTCCCGACATGTCACAAATCACTGCTTGGTTACTGACTTGGAACAATCTCCTTTATGCCTCTCCTGAACAGATCAAGAAGCTGGTGGCTCAGATCCAGAAATGAATCCTACACTGGGTATTAAAAAACACTCATGGATTTTTGTTTATTTAATAAGATGCATGGAATTAATTAAGTTAAGCTTTAATATGATAGTCCTGTTCTGTGACCTTGCAGGCTGTATACCTGGGGGAGGGTGAAGCACAGCCAGGCAGAGTCCCACAGTAATGCCACCGGGCTCAAGGCAACCACAGACATTTATTGCTCTGAGAGAGACAGAGCTTCCTCCTTGCTCCTGGTTTGTAGCACTTCCCACTGTCACTTAGACAAAAAAAAAAGGACACTTTTCACTTTTCTGTGAGTTACCTGTTAAGAAGAGTCTCAGGCAAATTCGCATGTTTGAAGGGAAAGATGTGCACAGGCTATTCATGCCAGCACGAGGACTAGGCTGCCTTTCTCGCCATTGCTTTGATAACAGGTATCTGCACATATACCTGTAGGAAGAGTTTTGAAATGTGGTCTTGTTTGTGCAGAGCTGGCCTTTCTGCAATTCCTGATATGACTGTAAGGGCTTTGGGATGGGGAATGCCTTTTTTCTTTCTCCTCTCCATTCAGCAGTCAATGACAGCAGGGCTCGAGAAGCGTGGGAAGCTCAAGAAGCTCCCAAAGTCACTGTCTGCAGGAAAAGTGATGTGTGTTTTCTCTCCCTCACTTCCCCATGACCAGTTGGCTTGGTGATGCATGCTACTGGAGGTGCCCAACAGCACAGAAATCCCCAGAGCAAAAATAATGAGAAAAGCTATATTTTCTTGTACAGTTCAGGCCTTCTTGATTTGTAAGCACCAAGTCATCAGTTAAAACTAGTAACAGCAGTGAAACTCTATTATATTTCATAGTAGATACTTATCTAAATGGAATTCATAGTACTCAAAAATTTCAAGATTTATTATTTGCTGTTTATTTGATCTTCTGGATAATTGTTTAATTAAAGCAATTAGTAGCTGCTTTCAAAACCAAAAATCATTACCAAGCTAACCTACAGCAAGGAAATACCTTGCTTTGCTCTTTCATGGTGCCAGCCCAATTTATAGCTGGTACACAAAAAGGTAACCTACTCAGTGAGATAACCCACAGGAGTGTAGGATCAGATTCTGGGGCATAAAGCTGAGACTGCACTTTCTGGGCTATCTACATACATATTGTCACTACAATTACAGTGATTAAATTCTGATTGAATTTGGCAGGAGATGGGAAAATGAATTTTAAATGGAAGACCTAAATACGTAGCACCTTTTTGATGTTTGGTAATAAAATCTAGTCTTGAGCGATATTTTGGCTTTTTTCTGAGACGAATTCTTCATGGCCTTGGGAAATTCATCTTGAGTTATTTCATGCTTCTCTGGAATGAAGAACTAACACATAGATACAAAAATACATATAATATAGAATTAGGCCAGAACCAAGATACAGTGCTTTGAAAGGGCATTCTGTGATGGAAATCTATGTCAGTGGGGATTACAGAAAAATGGCTTAGTCAGTTGAAAACTTGTCAGCCAGAATGTAAATAAGCAGAGGTTCCATATCCACAGTCCTAGAGGGAGAAAAGGAAATTGAATTCATTTATGTGTTCAGTCTTGAACCCTCCCACAGCACAGGAAGCACTAGGCCATGTAAAACCTATAAATAGCTATCCGACTTCAGGGTCCCTCTTAGGCAGGGAGTTAAAAAAAAAAATACAAAATGCTCCCCAGGGAAAAACATGATCTTTTCTCCATGTTTGAGTTGTCAGTTTTGACAGAAATGATACAAACTAATTAAATTTTTGTTAATTTATTTTGTCTGATTCAACAACTGCCTGTCACACAAATCTCTCAGTAAAGCAGACTTTTCTTTGCTATAGATTTCCCAGTTCCCTTCCCCTCTGAAGCACCATTAAGCTGATGCAGGCAAAGTGGACCTGTTTAAGTCAAATAAACATGAAGAGCATTTAAGTTCACTTCTCCCTCGAAGCTTCAGCTTCATGTGTCTGCTCCAAAAGGAAGCCAAACTTACTCCAACTTAAAAATCTCCAGTACGGAAGAAAGGCTCCTCTTTTCTGGTCATCTGGTTACATTGGAGATAAAACATAAAGATGCAATGAGTAAAGGACAAAATCAAATTCCATTCTGGAAATCAGACTGACCTTGCATTTGTGTTAAGCCTGGAATAACTAAACAGCCATAATTTTGGCTGGATTTTTTCCATCCCATGAAATATTTTGAAATACAAGAATTGTCTCATTTCACATCAGGACAAAACTGAGGTTTGTGAAGTGATTTCTCAAAATAACCAAAGGAAAAGACTGCAATACCTCGTAGTTTGGTAATGGTCAGGGCAGCAGCCCCTGGCTTGCACAGCAGTTCCATTTGAGTTGACCATGCAGCAGAGTGCTGGCATCTTTGGACTGTGCTTCTTGTTTCTTTCTTAGTTAAATATTAATTATTTAGGCAAAGCAGAGTGCTATTTCATTTCTATTTAGACTGTAAGCTTCTCAGGTGCCTTTTACAGTATCATGCACACTGGTTAGTGTACACCTCTGAAATACTCTCAGTAAACTTTATTTTTGTTAAAAAATAGTACTTTATTTTGCTAAAACGATAAAGGATGGTTGTAGGTTTACCTTCCAACATGAAGCTATGCTTTCTTAGGGAGATGCCGTTGGTCAAGGGTTGGCCATGTGTTTATTAGTCTGTAGCTGATGCCTTCCTGGGAAAGTGGGGAAGGCGCGCGCAGAGCTGCTCAGCAGTCCGGCACAGCTGCTGCCTGCTCCAGCACGCCACCACGTTCGTTTTGCATTCTCCAGTAACCCTGTAAGGGCAAAGCCAGCTCCAAAGAAAGCATTGTGGAGCCTGATTGTGCTCAGATAATCAGCTGAGGAAACAGGTAAAAGACAAACCCTGGAGGTATTTATTCTTTTTTTTAACCTGTCTTCTGTAAGGGGTAGGCACTTTGCAGGCCTTTCACAGTTCAAAACACTTTTAATAAACATATACAAGAGGCAAAATGTGGATGGGTTTGGGCCGGAGGTGATCAGATTAGGCAACGTGATAAGCAATTAGCAGAACTGTTCAAAGCACCAGGTGAAAGAAAAAACAGTGCGTTTCTGTCGCACGCCGGCAGACACCAGCCGCAGCCTCCAGATGTTGCTTTGCTCAGATTCAGGCTGTTTATACAAACATCCTGCGCTCGTTCCAGCAGGGCTTTGGGTTGCGTTATCTTGTTTAATGGGTAATTTCTGCATTACGGTATCTGCAGTTTTAAATTTAAGCTCTAATTCTTCTTGGCATTAAAATCCCAATGTACGTGACTTTACACTCATAAAGTCCTGGCAGTTCCAAGCCGGTTTTTGTTGAACAGGAATGTACCCACGGCACGTTGTGCACTTCACCTCAGCTCACAGGAGAAGCAGCCAGCAGCATGGATGGCAGCAGCGTTGAGTCACATCAGCAAATAATAGTTTTCATAATAACTCAGCAAGCTGAATCAGGAGCAACGTTGTTAAAAACTCTCAGATGTGTACATAGCAGTTACCTGCTGATGCAGTTTCCTTAAAGCTTTCTCCCAGAAATTTCAGAATTTTCAGAACATTTAAATTATAGCGGCAGGAGTTAAGGGGGCAAATTCACTGCAGATCCTTAGGCACCTAGAGGTGAAGAGTTATTCCCAGTGGGCTTCACAAAACTTTCCATTTAGATTAGCTTTTAGGACTAGGAACCTGATTCACTTTGTGGCTTTTATAAATCGCAAATGTGCCCTTATCTACACTTTTAACACCTAAACATCCCTTGAAGTGTAATCTATGTTTTTTCCAGACTCTTCTTTTTATCTCTTTATTATATTTAATGCTCGTGCCTAAGAGGAGAGCCAAAAGCAGAGACCTAATGTGCCATGTGCTGTACAAAGAGAAAATAAACTCTGGTCCTGTTTTGAGGAGTTTAGAGCATAACTAGATGAATTAAAATGCCTTATGCTTGATGACATGTTTGACCCCCACGCAGAAATATCATTACTTTCCCTGGAATAGCGATGCTGACTATGGAGGGAGCGAGGGAATGACCAGCTACCTACTTCCTCAAGGACCGTTTCTATCCTAAATGGGATGCTAAGGAACATGGGTGGATTTTTGAAGCACTGAAGTAATGCTTGCCTTCTGTTTCAAATATGCTGCAGTGAGGAATTGTGCATCACTAAGATGTCTTTAACAAACATTTAAACATATAATCTTATGTGATAATATTATATAGGCCCCAGAGAGCCAGATATGCATTACAGACATACACAACAACCATTTTTAAATTCTTGAGTACTAATGAATTACCAAAAGTAATGAGTAGGAGATTTTCTGTAAAAGAATTGGCTTCCAACTTAAAGCAGACATTAGAGTTATTAGTTCCCTGCATTTTGAGACAACTATCTCTTTGCCATAAACATTTTATCCTGGCAGTGGTGAGACACAGACTGGCTCAGAAAACTCTTCAAAGTCCTATTTTCTCATCTTTTGGACTCAAAGGAAATACTGCTTCCAACTTTCATGTTTTCTAGCATTGTATCAAGAGGGCCTGAAAGCCCAGATTATACAGTCTTGGTTTTGGTTTTTTGTTTTTTCTCGAATAGCCATTCTTAACAGAAATAAATGAAATAGCATTCCACCTCATAGGGTTGCAAATAAGAAAGGAAAATGCCTGATCTTGGTTTACCAGCAACACCGTCCTATAAGCTGCTTCAATTTGACAGTAGAGAAGAGGGATAGTATTGAGATGAGCCGTACAAAACCAAAAGAAAAAAATGTAATTGGCAAACAGAAATCATCTGCAGGATGTAGCCCGACTGCCAAGCCACCTCAAGCCTAACTTGTAGTTTCATCCCTGAGCCCGTACGGAGCACAGAATTCCAACGGAGCCAAGCAATGCATCTGTGTGTTGCCAGCTCTGCTTTTCTGTCTTCAGGTTGATACCCCCTTGCTCAGCTCTGGTTGAAAGAACACACTGGATAATCCAGCTAAAACCTGTAGCCTATCAAACAGTAAGATTGGTCCAGTCTGCTCCTTCATAAAGTCCATAACGATGTTCTTTTCCACTTGATTGGGAACTGGATCAGACTCCTAGCAAACCTGACCTTTATGACTGTGAAACCTAGGTTCACATTTGGAGACCAATTCACACTGGTCTACTGTCCTGAAACATGCATCTGCTGTGTACACGCAGCATCGCTGTACAGGGAGGATGGAGTGCAGCAAGAAAAGAGCTTTGTGAGAAGAAGTTTGAACAACAACTTTGTGTGTAGCTGGAATGGGAACTTGCTGTTGTAGGTGGATAAATAGACCCCGATTCAGAACAATTGCTCTCAGGCCTAGCTTTATCTCACATAACTTTCTGGACTTCAAATGAGATGTTTGCATGTTCACTCTTATTTTCTTCTTAGAATAGTCAGTGCAGAGACATAGGCAGGTGGAGAAGGCTGCTCAGCTCTGAATTGTCGTCTAAATCTACTGTCTTTTTTCACTTGCTACACAGGGTTCCTAAGGTGGTCATAGTCTTAACATAGTTGATCCGGGTAGATGGCTGTAAGTGTGCCAAGGAACTCACAGGGCTGGGAAGCTGTGCAGGGCAGTAGTAGTATAGGAAAGGGTTTCTCAAAGGCTTCGATGTGGAATAGCGGACGTCTCTCAAGGAAGAATTATTTCAAAAGAGTTTGCAGCAGTCTTTGTCTATCCTTTGTCTCGTATATCCCCAGAGCTTTCTCTGTTCATACTCTATGATCTGTGCAGGCTGCCTAAAAGTGATGTGTTTGAAAATTTAGTTAGTATGTCAACCATTAAAATATTAGACCAGTGAGCTTATCTTCTTGCTCTCATTCAGACTTCTGCTGTTTGCAAAGAGTCAGTGAAGTTGTATGAGCAATGAGGCAATAGTGAGCTGAAAATATTATTGAAACATTGCTTTACATCTTTTTGCCAACATTTGAGATGTTGACAAAAGATAATGTTGAAGTTTCAAAGCTGAGCAAAAAAAAATCATACGGCATTTTTGTGATGTCAGAGGAAGAAGGAAGCCAGCTTGAAATGAAGGTCTCCTCTCAGGCTCTAATCTTGTAGACACCTACTTAACTTTAAGCCAATTAAATCAATGGACTACTTAACCTTTGCCTACATGAGAAAGGATTTGCCAGCACAGTTTATATTAGTACCCCAAACAAAATAAGCAATCCTGAAAAGCACTCTTCTGCCAGTAGAACAGTATCTGCCCATAGTGTCACAAGTATGAAAATATGGTCATATACTGTTAAAAAAATCCTTCCTGTAAGTGACACCAGTAAAACAATTGTTACTATCAGACTCAGCCCTGTATACTTAAAGATAAGCTGCAAACAAAAGCATTTGCAGGATGCAGACTTCATTTTACAGAGCAAGCCAGCTTACACAGAACTGATATTTGAGCCCATTTTGCTCATGGCTCACATAAATCTACCTACCTGTTTAATGAGCCAGGTTTCTGGAAGCATAAAGTGATGAGCCATCCCAGTGCTCTGAGTTTGGCCTAGAAGGATTCCTTCTGACTCCTTCGGGCTTCCTTCCCAGTCTCAAGCTCTGCAGTTGGTGCTGGTTTGTGAAATGTCTTCTGGGGTGCCCGTCCCCCTGCTAACAGAAAGGCTTAAGTCCCCGGAGAAGGGGTATGACACAAGGATGGTATGAAAGACACTTCTGATTATTTGCTTTTGTCAGTTTGTTAATACCTAAAAGTGACTTCACATCACTTTGTGCGCATAGAGGTGTTGTTGTTGTTCTGTAGAGCTAGTTAGAAAGAAATGTTGCGTGCTAACTTTAATGAAACCCAGGGCTCCACTGAAACAGTACCAATGGTCTCATAACACGTTACATCATTTGTCACAGGACACATTGAGAGTATGTCACTGGAAAACCTTTAAAAGCTGAGATGTAAGTGGTGTGGAGACAACCATGGCCTCAGCAGGATAAAAAAGACAGTATTATTTATAAATGTTTTTACGTATAATATTTACATTTGGAACATTTAAATGTAAAAATGAAAAAAAAAAAAAAAAAACCTACCCTATTTTTAACATCTTCCCAGATGTTAACAACATCTTTCTAGATGTCAACTCAAGGATTTGACATTTTATGTGTGAAGGGGAGCATTTCAATGTTTCTTTTTTTATTTTTCTTCTTTTCCCTCGGATTAATTGAACTGCACATTGGTCCTGTCAGTCTTTGCTCTGAGCCATATGGTCACATGTCATTAACTCAGAAGACTAACAGCATAAGAAAGTGGAACCATATGTTCTTACCAAAGATAAATAGTAAATAGGACTGTATACACAGGACTGTTGGTTTATGGGGAAATGGGTTGTCTTGTTTTGTTGTTAAGACGGACAAAAGTACATTTGGTTGCAATGCACAGCGGCAAACACACCACGGTGTGCAGAACCCAGCAGCTGCAGCGACCTCTGGCAAAGCAGCCCCAGCGTGTAAAGGAGGGCTCGTGGGGTGTGTGTCAGCTCTGCCTCCTCCTCTGAAGCGTTCGGTAGGGAGGACAGGGAAGGGGAGATATTCTTTCATTGCCATATTGAAATGATTCTGGACACTGCAGGCAGAGTTCTCCATCTGCCATCGCAAGGTCACTTGGAGCTGCCACCGGCTGGGATCGCCCCTCTCTGCGAGGCTGGGGCACGTCCATCTCTCAGCTGTGCAGCTTGACCTCTATAAGCTAATTCTTCTGAGCATTTTATTTCCTGTCAACTTGATGGGCAAAAGAGATCCCAAGATGTGTGGGGTTTTTTGCTCTGTGCAGATTCTTTTTGGCTGGCAACATTTTTTGCTGAATGAGAGAGCTCCCTTTAGGTAAGAATACCATGGCAGTTCTTTCAGAGGAGAGTAATTCCACAGCACATGAAGGGACAGGGAGTCAGCGGCTTCTTCATCTTTCTCTCACCCAACCGAGTCACCTTTATACCTCAGTGTGCCTACAGGAAAAGTGGGAAAATATTGACATACTCCTAGCTGGCTGATGAGACGGGCAGAATTATTTTTCTTGGACGAGAAGGGCAGCATTGCCAGGTGCCATTCTTATTCTCCTTGTATTTGGTGATAAAGCCTGAGCTCTCATTTCCAGAGAAGGGCAGTGTTACTGCATACTAGAATACTCCTGTATTTCAACAGTAGCACAGAAAGCTAGTGAGTAACTGGATGCATGTGTCAATGAGTTATTTTTACAGCAAAACATCCACTTGTTTAGATTATTTAACATAAAACAACAGTAATAACAACACCTGTAGAGAATTATATGGTGATGCAACACTGGAAAGAATTTGGGCTGGATATCATGCCTTGCAGTTTTGCTCTCATCCCTTTGAACCTCATTGCAGACATGTTACTAAATTTATCTAATACAAGAAGAAACTTTGTAGTCCCAAACATTTGTCTCCTTTCCATGCACAAGCCCAAGAAAGGCTCAGAAGCTTATATTTAGAGCAGGCCAGGAGGGAGAATGAGGCTGATAAGCCTCCTGCTTGAATAAAGACCGTTTGTCCTGCCTGAGATGCGTTGCATTCCTGAGAGCTCGAGCACAAGGGTTGCATGTGCAGCCCACCACAGCAGCCGGGCTCCCAAATCCTACTCTCTGTTTGTTTGTTGTCTTTACATAAACCAGATTAGCTCAGCCCAGAACAACACACGTTTGCAGTGAGTACCTACATTGTGCTTGTTTGCATGAACAGCCTGGTGAGGAAAAAAATAACACAGCCAGCCACATACAGAGCCAAGGATGTACAAAAAGACACCAGCTTGTAGAGGTCCCAACCTGGAAGGCTCCTAAGATAAGGCCAGTTTTATGCTGTATCTTAGTATACAATGCACAGCATCACCTATTCTTCCAATCCTGTCTGGCCCCTAGAGCCCTCTGCCCAGCCTGCTGGGTTTTGACCAGTGCTGTCCCCTCCTAGGCCACCTCACAGGCAGCCCTTGCTTGTTATATTGCCATGGGGTGTGATCACTCTACTGCATTTCTGATTTGATACAAATCAGGAAGATTCGCTGGCAGATTTTCCTTGGAAAAGATGAGATACATGAGACTAATTCTGATCCAGATGTAATTTCAGGCAAGGTGAAAAGTTCCTTTCTCCTGTCCCCAAAGGTCAAGGAGGTCCCTGGGTCTGCTCTTGCCTTGGCTGGTCGGTAGCTGCAAGGCTCTCTGGGATGCAGCCTGAAATGCCACTCCTTTCTCCTGCTGCTCTGCTTTTTGCAGCAGTCCAGTCCACTTTGGTTTTTTTGCCCTTCAGATGTTTTATGCCAGAGCGACCTGCTCTCATTGTGAACATGTCTCTCACTAGTCCCAAGAGTTCACTCCCCCGTACTGTAGTCCCCCGTCTGGTGGGGATGTGTGCTGTTGCCCCGTGGTAGAAAAACCACATCTGGAAAGCAGTGGGGAGCTGGGCTTATCAAGTTTCTCTAGGCGTTCTGGGATATCCTCTGTCGACTTTGCTGGGCTGTTACTTGCTTCTCATAACACAGCTAATTTGATCATATTTAATGTGCATTCTTCACACATGATCTTATTACAATTCCAGTGCTCTTGTTTTCACTTACTCAAGCTGACCTTAAGCATCTCCTGCCATCCTCTGCCATGGTCAAGACCTCCCAGCTTGTTGCCTGGTGGCCCCCAAAGGAAGGTGTGAAGATTAACAGCCTAGAGGATGTATTTAATGAATGGCAACAAGGGATTAGTGACACAGTGTCACCTTTCATGGCCTCTTTAAGCAAGCGAGCTGACACCCGTTTATTTTTGTTTGCACTGTTGAGTAAACTCTGGAAACGGGCTGGATTTACAGTCTCTGCTCCCCCAATGAGGAGCTTCCTTCCGTCCACCAGGCTGTGCTTGGGGTGATGATGAAAGTAGAAAGCTCTCTCCCACCTTTCTCCCAGGGGAATCTTGGGCCTTCATTTTTTGTGGCACTCTCTGTACTGCTAGAGCTGCAGGAGGAAAGGGCTGTGACAATTAATTCCTAGGCTTGGGCATGCAAATGTAGATTTTTTTGTACTACGGTGCTAACTGTACTGCACTGGACAAGGAGGTCATCCGATTGCAGGTCATCTGATCGCATTATTTTTATCTAAGTGCCTATCTTTGTTCCACTGACTGACATCTATAGCAAAATACCCCCAGACTGCAGTGAGCTTTGATGAAGCCTTTAGGTACCAATCTGATGGCCTCATGCCAGCAAAATGTTCGTTCATCTGCTTAATTTGAAGCACTTGGACAATCCCAATCAGCTTTGCTGGGATGCTGAATGTGCTTCAACCTTAGCACCCAGCAACCAACCGGCTGGGTTGCAACCCAGCAACACTCAGTGTTTGGCTGGACTGGGACTCACGGTCCGGGTAGCACATTGCTGGATAGGGCTATCCACAGCTGGCTTTAGGGTAAAATTCTGAGTGACTTTTGCAATCTCCAGTTTCACATTATTCTACAGGCTAAGTAAATCCTAGTCCTCACAAAGTTTTTCTTGAAGGTTGCCTCAAATTCTACTTTTCTCATTGTATTTCATTCCTACCAATTCTCTCACCCTTTGCAGCTCTCAAAGAAATACACAAAGCAAATTTGTGACACCCTTAGATTACGTCTCAGTGCAACTGCTAGAGAACCAGAGCAAAAACCACAAGTCAGAGGAAAGAGGCCAGCTGACCAGAAAGCCCAGCTGCGTGGATGGCAGGGCAAGGGAAAGCCCTAACAGGGGAAGGGGAGGTTGAGGCTGGAGAGAATGCTTTGAACTCCGTGTACAGGGGTAATCTTTGCTGCTGGCAAAAATACGTACATTTTGTAGTGGTGGGGAAACTGTGAGACCTTATCTTTTTCAAGCAGCTTTTCATGGCAAATGTTGCAATTGTATCTATAATATAATGCAGAAATAGTGTCTCCAAATTAGAGGCAAATCAAGTGGCTTGATTTCTCTCTGGAGCAGGGAGTCTCTTGAGTTTGTTTCTCCCCTCGTGTCAAGGACAGAGTCTGACATGTTTCCTGTGCACAGAGAAGAAAACAAACAGCTGAAAACCCTGACTGAGCAGTATTTCAGAGAAATGCTGGTCTGATTCAGCAGTGGCTGCTTTGGTCTATTTTTTTTAATGTATTTTTAATTTTCTTTCTGAGCTTAGCTGATTGTTTCCATACTGGAATTCATTTTAATGAATAGTTTGCAGTACACTGGAGGCCTGAAAGAACAAACAAACAAGGAGAATGCTTTTAAAGAAGTTTGTTCTATTTCTATGTATTTTATGAAAAATACACCATAGATGGAGAGATTAAAATCCTGGCTGACAGCTTCTATTCATGGAAATCAGTGGTAGAGGGAATTCTGCAGATCAGGATCAAGCCATGTCAGCAATACCCTGCCAGAGTGAAACAAGAGGTCCAGACTTAAGGTTCATCAGCCTGTTGTGAAGTGGTCCCAGAATCAGAGCAAGGGGGGAGACACAGGTTAGGCCTATAGGTTCAGGTAGGAGATACACATCAGGCCAAATGCAAAGCAGAGGAGGTGGAGAAAGCTACTCTAGGACTCACCTTGCCTGGCACAGGCCAATGAAGTCTTCTTCATTGCCTTACAAATTAATTTCCCCTTCACAACACAACTTTTTATATTTCTTAAAAAAAAATCACACTTGCTATTATTTTTAAAACATTTAAAACAGAGAAACAAGACCCAAGGAAACACCCACTACATTCCTAGGATGGTCTGACTGTGCTCCCTGCATTCCACCCCAGGCACAGAGGTGGGAGGCAGCTCTGTGCCAACACCACCACACTCAATTCCCACAGGGAGAGAAACCATGGATAAAGTATGATGATACAACCCAATTCCTTCTAGTGAATACAAGGTCTGGAAAGAAGTCCCCCAGGGCCTTTTTCCAAGCACTGCTTTGATGGGAGTGCACAAAATGCCTTCCACGAACCAGGAAGAACCTATCTTTTCTTTTTTCTTTTCTTCTTCTTCTTTTTTTTTTTTTTTAAGCCAATTAACATTGCACAGTCTCCGCACCCAGATTCCTGCCGGTTGGCATTTCTGTACCTTGGATGCTGTGTGTCTTTGCAGCTGGATTCCTGAGGCTTAACACCTTAATTCCTGAAATGAGCCCCAGTCCTAATTCCTGATTTTAGGAAAACAACATTCCTCCCATTGAATGAAAACATTTGTACACAGTTCATAAACCATCTTCCTGCAGGGTGGGAGGGGAGGGGACTGGAAGGGGAAAGCCTGCAAGCGCGGAGCAGTGCAGCATAGAAGTGCATTGTCTGCAGCTCTCTGACGCTGCTGCCTATAGGAGCCAGCTGCTGTTTGGGTAAGTGCTCTGTTCAAATATTCAAATCTCCTGCTGGACAGGGCTATGACCAAAACAGTACGCAAATCCTAATAAACATCTTGCGTAGAAGTTGCTGGATCAGGCCTTTCATTTCTCTCTACCAGCAACAGACCTAGATTCAAATTCAGCAGCCCAACTCCCCTCACCATCGTAGTCATTTGGGTGCAAGCATGTGCCCTGGAAGACCCCGTCTTCCTAGCGCAGCCCAGACAGCTCCAGGTCACGGGTCAAACAGTTCCTTCATGAAGAGCAGAACAAACAAAACCTCATTCCCTGCATGCTGTGCCAGAAGGATGTACGAGTAGATATAGTTGCTCTGTAGCTGCCATTATTCTTTCTTCCATCAGTGATGGGTTCTGGCTTAGGGGAACCAGTGACAGGCTCCAGTAGAGCCATTCTTGTATCTTGAGATCTCGCTCCTTTGTGGAACCTGTATGGTCCAAGCTAAAACCAGCTTTTTCTTTCAGTGAGAAAAAGGTCTCTGTCAATGACTGTTTTCATAAGATCTGTGGGAGCTACCAAGCCTGTGAGAAATCTGGCTCAAAGTGACCAACAAGTCTAAAAAATAGGACAATAAAAAGAGTGATGGGGACACATGCAGAAACATGTATACTGTAGCCACACTGACAGTCAGCAAGGCTTGATTTAGAGCTGCAGCCTATATGGATTTAAGAAAGGATAGGGAAAACTGTCAAAAATGTTGAGGTAAATTATTATACTGGCAGCCCTTGGGCACCATAGCAAAGTTACCTGTTCTCTGTTACTTCCTGGCATGGTTACAGCCAAATTCTTCTTCCAGGACAAGTGAAACCCAAGTGAAACATGCAGGTCATGTGTAGGACATATCTTAAGAACTTCACCAAAAGGAAAAATATGTTTCAGTGGCATCTGGGGAGAATATTATGAAACCCGTGGGGCTAGGGAGGGCTCCTTATGTTCTGGTGTCTGAAATAGTGACTGTACTCCCCCTTGCTTTCCAAATTGTGCTTCATCTCTTTGAAACAGCCCTTGGGAAGCTGCTTTGCTGCTTGTTTTGTCAAAAAGGACCAGCAAGAAGGTAGCTGGGAAAAGTACTAAAGAAGACAGGATAGCGTTCTTGGGTTCAGACTGTTTCTCCAATGGGATTTTGAGGACCTGTAGCATGTCAGCTGTGAAAGACACATTTTGTAGCTTCTGCATTCCAGTGGGATTGATAATTTATCCAGTTTCTCTCTAGCTTGCCTTCAGGTAGTCAGATACTTTTATCACCTTTGATGTTGTCAAGTTTGCAGTTCATTCTGAGCGGTGATGCTACCAGATGCAGCCAAAGGCCCTGCCAGAAGTCAAGTTTCATTGTGTAGCTCAGTACCGCAGCCTCTGCCCCATCCCACTCTCCTCTCACTCTGCCCCACCCATGGTCCACAAAAGTGGTGCACAACACGCAGGAAGAAAAGCATGAGGATGGGTGAGGAGAGGGAGCAGACAGGCAGAAAGAAGTGGCATCAGGGCAGCTTGTTCCCTGCACCCCTGCACTGTGCCAGCTCTGGGCTGCGAACCTCCAGGGTCAGCACAAATGGCTTCGCAGCAAAGGACTGGCGAAATGCATGTCTGGAAGGGAAGCGCTGGGGGGCTGCAGAGTGCTCACCACACCCCTTGGGTCAGCAGCAGGGTCTGTGTCGTCCCGGGAGCCAGTGAGCCTGCTGATGCGTCTTCTGGGGCGCTCATCCAGTCATGCCTGTCCCGGGGGAATTGTGCATCACCCTTTGCAAGAGTCTCTTAGGCTTATCCTCCGTATAGGAGGATGTAGACGTACCCTTTCGTTTTGGCACTGTGCCCCGTCAAACCGTCTTTTAGTACATAGAAGAATTCAGTTGCCTTGGCAAAAGTGAGAGATTGTGGAGATAAATAGTCCAGCCTCTCCACGACAAGGAAATAGATATTCCTTCCTCTGACAAGACAGATCATTTTTAGTTTGTGAAATACTTCAGGAACCCCTGAAGACAGTACTTCAGAACTGTAGCATATATATCATAGTAATTAGTAGTTCTTAAAAGGTAGAGAGGTAGAGATCTTTAGTAGTTAAACACTTACTCAGTCTACTTACTGGTGCCATTAGCGTATTTTAACAGCCAAAATAATTTATTTTGGGTTATTTTCCTTGCTTTAATACACTCTAGAATTACTCAAGATGTTGAGAAATTAAGTCTACACACATTTCTAATTTCTCACCATATGCTCAATACATTTCTTAAATTTTCTGTGAGGTGATTACTATGGTTTACAGTGCTATAGTTTTATAAGAGGGTCTTTTCATGGAACTTCTGGATTGGGGGCTCTGAAAAAGAATTTGAATTGGTTCAGACCTTGGTCATAAATGATAAAATGCAATTGGGGCAGAAAAAGGAAGATAAAACCCAAATATGGTATCTCTGCAGCTACCTATCAATTCTCATCTCAGATGTTAGTTAATCTTTTTCTTTCACCTTTAGAAAGCTCAGTGGCCTGGTACCTGAGATGGCTGATGAAATATATTGAGTGGTGGTTCATGCTTGCCTGGAGGTACCTCAGCAGTGCCCTGAGGGCTGCTGTCATCACTACACTGTTTCCTATGTTTTGCTTCATTCAAAGGAGAAGACTAGACTAGAACATCATATGCTGAATTTTAAGTGTGAGAGTCCATCATGCCTGAGAGAGAGTGACAGAACTAGCAGTTATCTCACTGCTTCCAGGCCTACATATGCTAGTGGGATTGCAGGTCAGGTGGAGCCAGAGCTGGAAGCCGACCACAGAAGGAAGGCAAAACTCTTTCTTTCCAAGTCCTGCTCAAAGTAACACACAGACATCGGTTCATCCCACCTGAGCTAGAGGCCTACTTGCTACCAACTCTAGGAGATTGACTTGTGAGTCCTCTGTCATGACATTTTGAAGAGTGAGGAAAAGCAAAGCTTGGCAAATTAACTAGAAGGATGGAGGAAGCTCCAACACATGATATCCTTACCTCAGGGCTGGATCCGTCTCCAAAAGATCGCTGCAACAGAAATTGCTGGTGAAATCTTTTGGCCTGTATGCTGCAGGGGCAGTCTAGAGAGTCTGAACCACTTCTGCTGTCTCTTAAACCTCTATTCTTGGAAGATACAGCTGAGAAGCAAGAGCAATATTGCTGCTACCTGCTTGTAGCTAGGTGTTGTGTTTGGTCTCCCTGCTGCAGCTCAGCATATTAATGCACCTTGTCCCATGCCTGGAAGGTCATAATCTGCTCAGCCTCCTGCCAGGAACCTCATCCCAGTCATTCTGTCCTACCAAACAGGCCTCTTCCCCTAAGGGCTGTGTCATGGCAGTGTGAGTGGACACAGAGGCTGACAGAAAGCAAGCAGAGGACATCAAGGGAGCTCCAGTGGGTTCTCAGATATATATATATTTTTTCTAGCACACATTGCCTGTCAAATTGCAGGATCTGGTCAATACAGTGAAATTACAGTCCTGGTGAAAAAAAGAGAGAGAAAAAAAATTTGATTCCGAATTGGAGGGATTAATGGTCAAAAGAATGTTCTTCTGGGAGTAATCTAAGTGTTATATTTACATTTGGCTTGGAATTATTTGCAGTGAGGAATTTCAAATGCAAATATTTTAAAAGCGTAACATGTAGAGAGACACTGTGGGCACTTCTGTTTTCGCTAAAAAAAAAGAGAAGAAAAAAACGGTTTTCTTGACTATTTTTTATTGGAATCTTAATGAGACCATAATTACAGCAGCAAAAAAAGGAAAAAATGTAGCTCTTAAAGGTTTGCTGTTACTGTACATACGGGCCTTGGATTAAAAAAAAACTAAAATTTTTAAACTATTTATTTTCCGAAGTGGTGCAAGGGAGGGAAAAAAATGACTTAGCTAAGTAAGTCCTGTCCATTTATGTGCTTAGTCTGTATTTTCTTTTTCTAAAAAAATATATTATGAATAAATGTTGAAAGTAGGCATGTTCTGTTTGTCTTGGCTCTCCCTTTTATCTTGTTTTATTGTGGTACAGTTTTAAGGGGTGCTTTAGGAATGGCAGATTTTTCTAGATGTCTTTTGAGTAGAACGTGAAGTGAGCGCTTGGAGTCTTCAGCTTATTCTCTGGCTGCTAGAGTCAGCAGCAGGATCACTGCAGTCCCAGATGTTTCGTACTGGGTAGATGCTTTTGAGGTCACCTCTCCTCTAAATGTTCATCTCCATTCCTTAAACTCATGTGCAGCTAACCTGAGCTGAGGGCTTTCCTTTCCTTCATGGGATGGTCACAATTTTGAACAGCTTCTCATCAGCAGAGTTTGATGTTTTTAGTTTTTCCGTGTGATATTTCAAGATCCTTTTTCCTCTTTTTATTCACATTTGTTAATCCTGTGTACATTTTCATTGCCTTTAGTTTTGCTCGTTTTCCATACCTTTTTCTCACCTCTTTCCACCTTTATTTCTCCTGCTCTCTCTTCTCACGGATGCTACTTTATGTGAAGAGCAAGCATGTTAGAATAGAGTCCCTTTTTCCCATAGAAGAAAGTGTCCATTTAATATCCCATATGCCCATCAAAGCCGATGGAGAGGCAAAGCATGACAGGCGTATTCTGTGCTGCAGACCTTCTGGGTATTGGCAGGAGAATGAATCTTGTGTCTGACATAAGAGGACATCAGGAACCGGGGAAACTAACCTGAAGGTTTTGGAAAGGGTCCACTTAGCTGTCAGTCAGGAGGAGATAAACTTTACATGAAATAGGACCTTCTAAAGTCATTAGTTATCCACTTCTGCCAGAACCGCTGACGCGCAGCTCTGGAGGAAAGCAACGAGAGGCAGCCAAAGAGAACAGAAAACAAACGTGAATGGCAGTATGTCTCTTAAGAAAGTGCCCAGTACAAATGTGGGAACGCTTCCTGGTCTAAGTAAAATAGGTCACAAAAAGACTCACTTACAAATAGTATTGATCCACGGGAAAGTGGTATTGCCTGAAAGTCCTGCAAACAAGGAGATTAGATCATCTCCAGGCAGATGGATGTAGCTCTATGCAAAGGGAAAACAGAGCAAGCACCAGTTGTTCAATAATCTGCTAAACTGACTCCAGAAGTATCTGTTGCTTGAGAGAGAAAAAAAAAAAAAAAAAAAAAAAAAAAAGGAAGGGGGGTTACTATGGGAAAGGCACGTGGAGTGGTGGTATTGCTATGTCAGATGTACTTTTGGTATACATTAAATAAGCTCCTGCCACCTCCCTCCCTCCTCCTGCTACTGTGCTCATACAAAATGTTCTTTAAAACCTTGTCCTTAAACCTTGCTGTCCTGGAAGATGCTCAGCTGGCTCCACGTGCTGGACGGCAGGCAGCCGCTTGCACGCGGACACCTGCGTCCGCAGAGCTGTCGTTCCTCCAGCGGGGAAAGACACCGTGCAACAACACGGGGCAGCCGGTCCCCACCCAGGAGAGGCCAGGTGAAATACTGATGAGATGCTCGTGCATAAAATAACAGCCGACGTGTGTCGAGCCACGTGGTTAACGTGCTGAGCTGGCAGGCGAAGGCCAGGGCAGTAATGCTGATTTACACCAGCTTCTGGCCCAGACATTTCCCCTTGTTTTAAATAACGAGCAGTAGTTAAAAGGCGACACAAAGGCCTCCTTGATCCTCACGGCATACTTCCCATCCTACTTGGATTCATTTGCTCCCGCGTTTCTCGTGATAACCACTGCAGGCAAGAGGCTTTATAATGCAGTCCATAAACTCCCACCGGCGGAGCTCGGCCAGTGCCAGCCGATGACCCAGCAGGCAGCAGGCGTGTGCGGCTCTGCTGACTCAGTGAGCCGAGTCTGCTTTTAATTTCCTTTCTCTAGTTTCTCTTCATCCCGCAAGAAATAACTGTGAAGTAAATCAAATGGCCTATCTCCGCAGGCTGCCCCTCGGCTTGGCGCGGGACGAAGAGCGGGGAGAGGCTGCCAGCGCTGGGGTTGCTCGACAAAGTGGGCTCTGTTCGCAGCGTAGCGCCCGGCCGCAGCGATCCGCTGCGGCTGCCAGCGGGGCCTTGCCGCGCATTGCTGCTCCTCCGCAGTGCCAAGGATGAGACTCACAGAAATTTGGGAGGAGGAGGAAGAGCGCGGTGGTGGGGGGGAAAGGGCTTGTTCTGCGTTTGGAGCGGCTTTTTGTTTTGTCTTCAGCCTTGGCCTGAGAGCCCTGCCAGGGAGGCGAAGGAGCCGAGAGAGATGCCACGGGGAAGCGCTCTCGGACTGACTTGCAAGGTAGTTTTTCCAGTTAACACCCAGCCCGGGAATCAGGGACATCATGTTACTGGAGGCACATGTGGAACGGGAGCCCGGCACATCCGTGCTAACAGGCCCGCAGAAAAGCAGGGCAGGCTGGCTAAATTCCAGCTTCACTGAATTGCCTGAAAGTCCCCTCTATGTTATAAGCTCGATCTGGTATTCCTGACTTCTCTTTCTGAAACATTATTTAATGCTCCTGTGCCCTGCTGAGCAATCATGGTGCTGCATCTCGGAGGCAGGTCATCTTTCCTAAATCCGCCTCGTAGGAGGCTTAGTGGGCCAGCGCCTGCAGTCCACGCTGAGCCACCGGCCCAGCTATTGTTTGTGCAACTTGCACGGCTTGGACCTCTATCGGACAGGGTTTGAAATTTCTGGTGAAAACCACTGCAAAAATGCAAAGCATCCTTAGGGGAAGAGGCTCTGCAGACTCCCCGGCCGTGAAGGGGAAGACCTCGTGGTGCTGCTCTGCACCCTCAGAGCAACCTCAAATCTCCAGAACTTCATTTCCCTTCTACTCTTGATCCTTTTGGGTGGTATCCATTTCCTCATCCAACTAATTGTACAAGAGACTTCAGGAAACAGCAAAGGCAGATCCTGAAACTACTCTTGTGTCTAATGCTATCAAGGGAAGTTCAATTATTATCACTAATATAACACACATGTTTACTGGGCATGTCAGCAGCCTGTTCATGACATGTGGCGTGGCAGAACAACACGCTGCCAGCCGCCCTGTAACACTATCCACAGTTACAGAGCTGGAAAATTCCCTCCAGTACGCCAACTGCCATTACCTCAGGTTTACCAGCTCCCTGGAGCACCCTAAGGACCCTTGGGTTACTGCTTGTCCTAGCTGATTTTACATAGCTGCGTTATGCAGTGTAGTGAGGGTCAGCTATCTTGTCAAAACCAGCGCGGGCCGTGGTAAGGACCTGAGCTTCTTAAAGAACTGACTTGCGCGACTGAGCGATAGTAACCCAGTGACTTTCTGTTGGGTTGCCTTTTCCCTGTCCCCCTTATCACAGCATTTGCAAGTAAAAGCACAAGGATTTGCATCAGCAGAGATGCACATAGGACATCTGTAGGCACACCTGTGGCCTATCAATATTTACTTCTACTATTACATTTTAGCAGTTATTTTATGTTTTGTTTGCAACAGCTCTTGCCTTGAATTTGTTTTTGCCCTGAATAAGTTCATATTTAACAGCTGCCTGACAGGTAGCTTCTATTCTTGACTGTCTTTTTTGTTTGTAATAGAAATACTCAGGAAGGCTCAGCCTGATGTGAGAATAAGAGAGAAAGAGCCAGGTAGAAATAACAAAACTTAGTATGTATCGAACTTTAAGATATGTTTACAGAAAGTTGATTTTACAGTTATGGTAGAGGTTCAGTTCTCATCTTAATAGTGTTGCAATGTGTCCTGTATCCATGCATGTAGGCAAATAGTTTGTACATAAGATGCTGTTAAAGTAGGCTCTGCATCACTCTTTGGTTTGTAGGAACTGTGCTGTGTAAGCACAGTTCACCCAAAAGTGAACAACAACGATAGAAAACAATCTGGGAGAACTGAGAATGCTGAACATTTTATATGGGTTTAAAGATGCAGTGTATTTTTAGCATATGGTAAGCTTTCTAGGACATCTGTGGGTCCAGTTTCACTTCTAATTAAGAAATAAGTGAAGATATATTCCTTCTTTGTATCTGTCTTCCCGTGTGATTTCATTTGCTGCATCCCTTCATACTGAAAACTAAAGTCTATCTTTTGAGGCATTCTCCTGTAGAGAGGATGCGCTAATGATCTCAAGCAGAAAGATGATGATAAAAGTTATGAATGATCCTCAAAGTTATGAAAAAAATGGTTGGAGAAGGGGGCTGCTTAGCCTTTACTCTAATGTGTTTGTTGTTTACAGTATAATCCTCAAAATAAGCTGTCATGCTGTAGTATCTCCCCAAATTATAATATCATTCTAATAATTACATTTATAGCCCTGTTTGTTTTCATTTATGGTTTAACAGACCAGCTGGCAATTAGGCCTTAATTATATTATTATGCAAAGTAGCTCCATTTATTTTTATAACATTGGCCACAGTATAAGCTGTATTTGTGTTTAACTGTGAAATCAACCATGGCAACATACTGTGATGATCCATGTGTCACAGCTGGGAATGCTGTACAGCTTGACTGAGTAAGGTGCAAAGGCACTGGATACATTACAGTGCTTGGATTCCCCATGCGCGTCAAGACGCAGGAGTCTAACATGACTGCTGAGTATTTGCCCTGGATGCAGCACCAGTCTCTTGGTATTGTTATTTCTCCTCTTCTCCTCCTTACAATTTCTCAGCAGAAAAAATCAAACTGTGATGTTGCAGTATAGCACAAGGCTCTCCCAATTCACCCATGCTTCTGGTGAGCTGTACAGCTCCCTGGACTCTCAGGGGCATGCTGTTGGCAGCTTGCAGAAATAAAAATCTTGGCATGTGCATTAGAAAGCCTTCAAGAGTGTTGGAGAGAGTAGACATTCTGCAAGTCATCTCTGACTTTCAGGCCACCAGTTATTCATCCTAAGCTAGGATACTACCGGAGGAAATGCCTACAGCCATACAGATGCCTGGTATAAATGGGTGCTGGTCCTCCTACAGAAGCTTTTACAGAGCACAGGGAAAGCTTATTGTTCCTAGCAGTAGGAGAGGTTTGCACAAGACAAGGCAGAAGAAATCTCTTCCCTCCTCATCCTGCTTCAGCCATGTCTCCTGTTGGGATTCCACTTTCCCAGTTCTCTCTCAGTCCTCATTTCTCTCTTCTCTATTCTCATTGTCAGTTTTTGCTCTGTTTCTTGCTACATTCACATGACTCAGAGTTTTTTTCACCCTTCTCTCTAGCAACCAAGTCTGAGAATTCCAGGTCTCCAGCTGTAGATGGTCATTTTCTTCCCAGCTGTCTGCTTACCAAATACACACACACTCACATGCTCATGCACATATAAGAAAACAGCTTAGGATTTGTGATCACAAATGTTTCAGAGATAGGGTATGACTTGCATATGGCTCCAAGTGTTAAAATCTGTATTGGCCAGGAGATGTTGGTCTGCAAAGTAAATATAATAACAATTCACAACACTAAGGGGGTTGTGAATAACAGGAGAGACTACAAATGCCTTGCTCTTACATAGCTGTCTTCACTCATTGGGCCTTTTCACAGAGCGACTTATCTTACTAGACAGGGACCAAACAGACATGAGTTCAGCTCTTGGCATAGCCACAGACATCTTGTATGATCTCAGACAAGTTACTGAGTGGGCTGCTCTTGAAATCTGCTCCTGCAAGTGGGGATACTATCTCTCATTCCACTTTCCCATCATATCTGTTTGGATTGTCCTCTCTTTGAAAAAAAGACTGTGTCTTGTATGTGTCTGCACATCTGGTGCCTCTGAGCAGTATCTGGTTTTAGTGGGAAGTCCATGCTGTCAGTTACCTGGGATTTTAGGCTACAGGATGCGTCCTATTGCTCCAAGGTAGAGAGTAATTAAATTAGGTCATCTAATGTACTCGTTCAAAATGTAACTGTTGCTTAGGCTTATATTGTCTCTTCCTTAGCCCCATATTCCAAATAACAGTACCAGGATAAATTACTCCAGGATTGTTACTTTTATCTGTTATGTTAGGAAACTGATACGGAAAGGTTGACTTGTTCCCTGCAACACTGGTTGTGCAGTTCAGAGTGGAAACTTGGTGTCCTGCCTCCTCCCCACCACTCTATCTGCTAGTGAGAAATGATAGAGGGAATAAAAGGAGCTTCCAACTGAGAGCGCAGAAGCAAATGAAAATAACCATTTTATGGAAAAATGAGTAAATATTTTTTCAGAATTTGTTTTTAAAACAAAACCAACAAAGAAATCAAACCCTTTAGAGTTTAGCTTTAATGCTGTTTGAATGTCCTAGTGCCTTATTTTTGTTTGTTTGTTCAAAACCAGTCTGTCAATCCTTAATGGAAATAACTGGAGACGTGTGTGAATTAACACACACGCACACAAAAATGCAGACAGCAAGAAGAAGTCATTCCACAGTCTAGCCTTGTTAAAGAATACAGTCACTTTCCAGCAGCAAACCTTCCCCCCTCGGTCTCTCCAGCCAGAGGAATTTCTTTCACCTCCTCAGAAGCTGCTTATTAAAGCTAGGCTGGTACTGGTTCCCAGGTAATAGAACAGCAGCAAAGCTTAACTAATCTATATTTTTACTGCAGTAATTAAACTGTGCACTTGCTAATAAAAAGGTAACACTTTAAATTAAGGCCCCATTTTTAAATGCTGTATTAATATTTATGAAATGATTACTGCATACAGCCACATTCTTTAAGGACTTATTAGAACGTGTGTTATAAAACTCAATTGTAATAAAGCCTTAATGGTTATGCTCTGGCGAGCTGCAATTTTTCAGCCCTGCAAGTGGCGTCTTCTAAATATGGGAGGAAAACGCCCTTACCTCACCCAGAGTCCCCCCAAAGTTTTGCTTCTCTGCAACTGTAGGTCCTGGCCCAAGTGCTTTCGCTTCATGATCTACAGGGTAAGGGTAGGATTCAGTGGCCTAACAGCTGGCAGTTCATGTCTAGTTGGGTGCTCCAGGGGGTCTTGCTTGCTCTCCACCTGCCTTGGAAAGATCTGGAGCCTTCAATGACCTATCTAGATATGATCCCATATATCATATCTGCCATGCCCTACATCTATCCAGGTTTCCATAGGGGTCTCAAGGAGTGCTAGACAGCTATGTTTATGTAACTGAATCCTCCCCTCAGTGTCTAGACTAACTTGGATAACTAGGTTCCTTCAACAGTGAGTAGAAAGAGATAGGACTGCCGGTGACAGTTTATCCCCCCTTCCCTGAGCATTTTGACATCTGTTTGGAAACTCCACCTAAATTGAAACTGTCTGAGTTTATTTGCATCTTCAGAGAGCACTTGCAGAGAAAACAGCATGACGTTACTCTCAAAAAAGTTCAGACTCTCATCACCATAGTCCCTTCATGGGCCAGTAGATACAGAGGACAAAGACCAGTGGTCCGTGAGCAGCAGGGAGACAAGGTACTTAAGTAGATTATCATCTTGATAAAGGAAAATAACGTAATGCCAAGATGCTCTTGATACTCATGTTTTCGGTATAGCATCAAGATACCCTGATGTATATTTGCAAGTTTGTCCATTTGATGAAGATAAGCTGATTCCCAGCTCTCAAAGCCCATAGATTGCTTTGCCTGAGTTCCTATATGATTCAAGCCACGATGTCCCTTTGCTATTGCTACAAAAAGCCGTCAACAGACAAAAATGTGTCTTCCAGAAAAGCTGCCATTGATAGCTGAAAGATGACAGATAATAGGGAATATATCAGTGGTTACTAAATGTCACTGTTAAAAATATTATCTTCTTTTTAAATGTTTAAGTTGCCTGGATATAACCTGTAGCTCCTGGCAAAACTGTTTGCCCCTCTGAACTGTTCAGCCCTTCTGTGCTAGACTAAAGGACTCCTTAACATCCTGTATATTATTCCTACGGAGATAGATTTTAATTGAATTCCTTTTCAGGCTTCTTTTTGATAAGCTAAAGAGATGCAACTCTTGTCTCTCTCACCCTGAACTATTACATTTGGTCTGCAAAATTTTGCATTGAGATAACTACTATTAAAAATTTTCATCAACATGCATTTTGGGAGGGCTATCAATTAAGGTGATAATTTGCATCAAGTCTTTTTCTTTTGTTGGTTTTTTTTCTTTCTACAGTTGTATTTGTTTGTGAAGCAGTCTGCCTGGTCATGGTATTCCTACCTCCTGCCCTTTCTTTTTATTTCAACTTCCTAGAAAGACACACTTGAGGTCCCAAACCTGCAAAGACTGAATGTCTGTAAGATACTTTCCATCATGAATAGCTCAATTTCAGCCAGTGGGAGTACTTATGCATAACGTTATTCCCATGTAGAAGTTTTGACAGTTAGGAGCGCAAGTGATTAACCTCTTTTAATTAAAGCTTGCAAAAAATTCCAGCACAACAACATCACAAAATCTGGAATAAACTCAGAGGGAAAAACTGGTTTTTTTTTGTGAAATAGTCCTTCAAATCAAAGATAGTCTGCACCCCAAACATCCAACATCTTTAAGGGCCAAAATGCAAAGAGTTTGTGCTCAAACTGACCTAAGTTAAAGCATAGACTTTATGGTCTAGTAACATAGCAACATTTGTTATGCATAAAAACAGCATCCAAAATGACACAATAAAAAAAGAATTATCTGTGATTAGAATTAAACTATTGAAATGTCTCCAGCTGGAGCCAAAATTTGGAAGGGGACAAGGGAGGGGGAAAGGGAGTTTATTATTTCAGTAGCTGTAGTGAAAATCCCCTCTGGGTGCTTTGCAAACCACCCTCTGCTCTTTGAAACCATCCCCCTCATTGACATGGTAATGGTCTTTGTTGAATTCAAAGACGATTACATCAGAAATGTGTGGCCTCTTGTGGGTTTTCCAAGGCTTATAAAGCACACAAATTATATAAAAATATTGGGTTGAAAAATTAGTAAGCCATAGGAGTTTGTGTTGTTTTAGCCACGCTTTACTGCAGGGAAGGAAAACTGTGGCTCCTCCAGACCTTTGCCTAGTCTTTCAAAGCTACTTTCTTTATTATTTTTCTTTTCTGGTGGGCTCACTTCGGATATACAGCCTGTATTTTTAAAGGACTTTCATACTGGAGCAAACTTTTCAACATACTACTAGAGACTGATTCTCCTCTCAACTACTGCAGATCAACTTTACTGTTTCTACAGTATAACCAGGGATAAAATTCTATCCCACAACATTTTGTCAGATGAACTCTACAAATAGACTGCTCTCTTTATGCATTCTTGCACCTGGATGGCAACTGCGTATGTGAAATGGGAAATCATGTTGTAAATGATTTTAAAAATATATTCTTAAGAAATGCTAGATTCACAGATACTTGTGGAGGATTTCATATTGCAAGTTTTGTAAATGAGCTCCAAAGTACATAGTCATTCCATTTCTTTTGCTTCCTCATCATGTATTCGAGCATTGGCGGGTTACTTAGCAGCACTACCTCAAGATAGAGTATAACATACCCAAGATTAGAGGAGCAGAGGTTTCTTCCAGCTCTTCTAAATCTAAAGTAAATCACAACTCACCCCATGTCAGCTCTGTTGTGCAGGACATCACTTTATGAAGGGTAGAGCCCAGGTGTGGTTCACTCATGTTTTATACCTGCAACAGCTGAATTCTTGGTATAGCTTGTTTTTCAGAGGTGCTGAAGACAGTGAGTTGAGGTTCCTCTCAAGGAGTTACCAGAGGATATGGAGGGGGGGGTCAGGCCTGCAAGTGTTACGCAGCCCACTATCTCACTTTAGCTACTCTCCTAGCAAAGCTAAATGTTGCTGGAACAGGGATATCATGTAGCTATACATGATATATAGCTATATAAGGACAGAGCAAAGGCTTTACAGCAGCACCAAGTAGAGAACAAAAGCAGCTTTGAAGAGGACAGAGTATCTTCTGGAGTTGGCTTTATTTGGTGGCTGGGGTTTGAGGGATTTGGATTCAGGACTTCTGTGTTCTCTTTTCTTGCTGTAAGTCACTTCGATACTCTCAGAATTGTTATTAGTGAGCTGTCTCACTGCTATGAGCTGCCCCTTCTTTTTTCCTTCCTGTGATTAGCAGTGAGGGGAAGAGATCTCATTCTGCCATGCCCATGGGTCTATCAGAGTCAGATCTGCACGGAGTGCTGCTGACAGAGCCTTGTCCTGAATGGCATGTTTAAAAAAAGCTGTCATCAAAGAACCGTGGGAGATCTTCCCTATAGCTCATTTAAAACCCAAAGAAAGGAGTAAACAGAGGATATGGGGGGAGGTTCCCTTCTTCATTTATAAACTTGTTGAGGATCTTACAGTAAACGAGCTACAGTAAGTGCTGTGACATTCTTCTTTCACTCTCCAGGTCTCTTTCCCTTGGGCTTTCTGCAGTACAAGCTCCCCTTTCTGAGAGCTCTGCCTGACTGAATGTTCAGTGCTAATTAGATAATTTCCCAAAATGTCAGGAAGCCATTCTGAAGGTCAGCTTCCAGGAGAAATTGATGTAACAGTGTTGATCCAGGTTATTGACATAGTTTATCAGGAGTTAATGAATGAGCTACAGCAAGCGTTCCCTTACTTTCAAAGAGGTTACCATGTAATCAGGCAAATTGTCCACACCTCAGAAGCAAATAAAAGAGGCTTAGGAAAAGGAATGTGCTGTGGGTGAAATGTATTTGATCTAGTCTGTCTGGCATTTCTGGAGTGCACAAGTTTATGTATGTTCTGGTTGCAGTGTGACAACAAAATTGTCTGCTTGGACCAAGGCGGTTTGTTGTTTGCTCCAGCAAGAGGTTGAGATTTTGGAGGATATGTGGAACAGGGAGAAGGTGGGAGAGAAAACACCTTCCACTTCTTTCTAAGAGCACAGAGGTCATAGACAGTATGCACAGAAATAATAAGGACATTCAAGAGGCCGGACTTGGCAAAGCCAAGATATTTTTCAAAATGGAAAGAAAGGGTGATGTAGAGATCATATTGTTAAGATTTGGAAGACCCCAAGCAGATTAATTGCTTTCTCTGGTACAGATTCCCACTGCGTGGCCACAAGTCACAGGACTCAGCTGGCTGAAAAACTGTCTTTGGCGGGGAGGAGTTTTCAGCTGGATCAGCTCGTGGGTCTGGCTGAGTGCATGGTCCTGTGAGCTGCCATGCTAACAGGAGAGGGCTGGGGGACTCTGCAGCTGGCGGCAGAAGGCAGGGCAGGATCTTCCCTTTCAGCTGCAGTAGACCTAGATCAGCCCAAGCCCAGTCATGAAATCGTATGCTATGACTAAACAGAGGTACTCATAGCAAAGATGCCCTCCTGAAAGGCACAGGTAACATTTCCAAAGCATCCAGGGCAACTCAAGTTTCATCAGCTTCCAGAAAAACTGAAATCACCAAACACCAAAACCTCTTGGACCTTTGCATTTGAGGGGGGGGCAGACAAGCTCCAATGAGTTCAGCTGGAGCTGCTGGCCCAAAGGGCTGCCCACCAAGCAATTGCTGCTGAAGGAACATTTTCTTTCCGCTCCCTTCACAGTCTGGCATGATCAGGGGGCAGTGATTTCCTCTTGCAAACTTTGCTACAAAGCACTGACCTGCAGCCAAAACAAAACCATTTCAATTTTCTTTCTCTTCTTGAGAGGGAGAGGGAGGCTGGACAGCATAAGATCATCACAAAGTCCTCTCAAGCTGTGCTTTCCCTGCACAAAGGGGTCAGTGGCTGTATCAGCTTGCCAGATCCCTGCTACATCTCTCTGCACTCCCTGCTCTCCTGTCCCTCCTCATGTCTTGCAACAACTCACTTACTTATTTGGAGGCTGAACCAGGAACTGGATCAGGAAACAGATCCAAAGTTAGAAAAAAAAAAAAAAAAAAAAAAAAAAAAAAAAAAAAAACTATGAGAAAAGAAAAGTTGGCTTGCCATTTATTTGAGTTTTTCTAGACAGCTCCAAGTTCCCTGTTCAGGCCCCAGCACAGCCCCGTCACACTGCGGGGCCAGTGCCCTGCACAGAAAGAGAAGCAGAGCCATCCCGGGAAGCCAGCATCGCTGCTGAGCACTTTGCATCCTGAAACTGTGGCCTCCGTCTCCCCAACGCTGCTCGGTTGCCAGGCTGCTGTTAAGAAAAGCAGCAGTGCCAGGAATTAGCTATTCATATATGGTTTATGTATAAACACTGCGTGTTCACCAGAGCACCCGCTACCGCAGACCTAATGGGACCTTTAGCTCTGCCTGTGTGTACGGGGCAGATAAATTTAGAAGTGAGATAGTCTGTTTTGACTACTAATTAGGTGGGTCTGAAGACAGGAGGAGATGTAGGGGAGATGATTTTTCCCTCAGTGGCTGCTTGGCACTGTTACATTAACCCACGCACACATGATTAATTGCCCCATCATTCAAATAGCTCTTTTTATTCCAGCCACTCACAATATTATTATTATGAGCTACTGTTTTTCCAAAGCCAATTATTGTAGGATTGAAACACAGCATCTGCCCTTGTGTGTGTGTACATGCATAAATAAGAAACCAGTAATCAAATAGAAGAAATACATTCATTTTTTTCTTTCCTTCTTTTTCTCCCTTCCTTCCAGCATTTCATACCGTATATAAAAGCCCTTGAAGGGAAAGGCTTGGATTTGAACAAGCAATGGGACAAAAGTTTGTAAGGGGAAAAACTCAGTGGGACCCTGTAGAACAAACACATGTGTAAAGGCTTTGTTTCAAAGTGGATTAATGCAAAAGCCTGTTGGGGATAATTTTTAGGCTTTGGCCATTTTTAAAGGATTGAGGAGCAGGAGTAAAGTGAGAAAACAATTCTCTGTAGGAAGCTGTAGCAGACTAAATGGAGCTTGTTGTTATTGGCAGAGGCATCGATGCTGAGGGCAGCAGCATCGTTACTGGAGCTGGAGGCAGTGGAGGTTTAAATAAATAAGGAGCGATCCATGAACCAAGATAAAGTGTGATCTAGCTGTGCAGGGTCCTCCTGTTCTCTGAAGCAAGGAGGTTTGTTGGGGTATAAGTAAAGGGAGATGAATGAGGGTTATCAGAGGGGAGATGCAGGAGAAAATGAAGATTTATTTATCTTGGTTGGCTGGTAGATGAAGTGCTGGGGCATTATGAATTAGTCTCACTCTTGATGAGGAATAAAGATTTTGTCTGTGCATCTCTTTTGCACAAAGGCACGTATATGCATTCTTCCCAAGGGCAGAACTGGAGAACGACAAAATCCGGAAGCTACTGGGCTGTCGCCCGCTCACTGCCCGCATCGCTCACCTAATCTAGCGGAGTCTTTCCATTTGGTTTCAGTGGCTTTGGCTCAGGGAAAAACCCAAATCTTCCCACCCACTTCTACTCTGGTCTTATTCAGTGGCAAGCACATGTAAAATTGATGGGGATTATTGTTGGCTAAGGCCAGCATTAACACAGGATTTGGCCCAACATCTCACACGCAGCTAAGCAATATTAGTAACAATAAAAAAAAACAACAACTATGAAATACTTGCAAAACCAGTAGCCTGCAAGACTGTGCACAAAGTCAGGTCTTACGCCTGGCAGCCTGTCCAGGAAGGATTTGAAAGAACATATTCCCCAGCTCTAATCCTCACCGACGCAGTGTGGAGATTTCAAGGCTCGGTGATGAGAACTCACGCTGCCTGCACGGCGCAGCGAGATCATAACCAGCCTTTGCAAAGAAACGTTCAGCGGGGCGCCGCTCGCCAGTCCGTCCTCCCACTGTTAGGCAGAGCTCCTGGGGGCTGCCGTGGGCAAAAGCCTCCGTGAACAGGGAGAGCAAAGCCAGAACCAAGGGCAGAAACAACGCACGAGGAATGCCTTGGGGAGTCCTGCTGTCTTTTGCATCCCTTGCTGTTATACCTCACCTTTTCTTAGCAGCAAACTAAGCCCAGCTGAGAACAGGGACATCTGAGGTTACTCTGATTCTGATATTCAAATGCAGTCTGATCTCGAATAACATTTTTAAAGGTGGCTCTGTGCTAGAAGTCCCACCAGGCGTGAGCTGTCGGCCTCGCAGCCCAGCTGCACAGCTCCCTGTGCCTGCGCTGGGATGAGAAGACTGCAGCAGCTCAATTAAAATAATGTCAAGGCGAACATGTGAAAAATTGCCCTGCGTTCACAATTTCCCGTGTTCACGAGGAAAATGCTGATTCTTGATTAAGCATCTGGTGCATGGAGGTGGGGGACTTAAGTAGGAAGAAATGATTTTGATTTGTCAGTTAGAGACTTCGTTTTGACAGGATATTTGAATTTATCTTAGGATTTGGAAATTTTTTAAAAAAAGATGCTTGTTCATTTTCAGTTTGGGAGATATTCGCCCTAATTTTTTTTCTTGGATTAAACTTTGGAAAAAAATAGAAAAAGGTAAGAAAATAGTTTTTCTCATTCTGGCTTGACTCCTTGAATCGCTGACACTGAAAATACATTTCAAAACAGTGAAAACTAAGGATAAAATGGCAGAGTGGCCTTCCTCTCTCCTTTTCGGTTTTAATTCTTTTCTACTTTTCCAACAATATTTCAAGTAGAAAAGGATTTTTTGACGCATTCTGCAGAAAACTGGCAGCATCTGCTGAGCGCTGTCTGAAGGGGATTTTCCTTTGGAAGCTCCTGCCCGGGGCTCCCTTCCCCGCGCCGCTCTCGGCGCCCGAGGCCCCGCGCTGGTGCTCAGCTCGCGTCTGGAGCGGCCCAGTCGCCAGACCCCTTCCCGCGTCCTCAGCACCCGTTTAAGCAGCAGCACCGGCCCTCGTTTCCGTGCTGTGTTGCCTGCAGGATTTTGGAGCGGCCAGGGAGCCGCTGAATGCTGCTATTCAGTGGTGTGTGCAGGGGCTATACCCGTGCCTGTATTAAACAAACCAGTTACAGGTGAGACGCATCCCAAAAAACTGCTTTGTGTCCCAGGTCAGCCGGGAACGGGGCCCAGTTCTGGGACTGAAGGCCGACAGCACAAACTCATTTTCGGGTGCCAAAAAAAGTGAACGACAGCGTGTCTGCTGCGAGCGCTGCAGTACGAGGGGGACAGAGAGCTGCTCTCCCTCCCAAGCTTTTATGCCCAAATAGGCAGCGTGACTGTTAAAATCGGCGCTCCCAGCACCATTATAAGAGCAAAACCCACCACCACGCACCTGATTCCTGCAGCCAGAGCCAGCAGAAGCCCGGGGCTTTGGAATACACGGGATCAAAGAATCAAGAGCCTGTTTGTAATTTCTCTATGTAAATAAGAGCAGCATTTGTGCACTCGGAGGCTGTATAAAGAAGCCTTGGTTTAGCAGTAAAGGAGAACTATTTTTACAGAAGCTGGTGAGAGAGGCTGGAGCCACCGATTTAACAGGATCACAATGAACAAAAAAAGTCAAGCCTGGAACTGTTTATTTTAATTTAGGGCTTTTGGGGGGATGGCGGGCTAGTGGGGTGGGAAGATATTATTTTTATAGATTTAATCAGACAGACAGGATTTGTGGGCATTGCTAATTGAATGAAGAAAACTGAGAGAGTAATCTGCTTTGCCTTGAAGCTCTCCATTTCTTTTCTCTTTGTGCTTGACAGTCAAAAGAAAAGCAATTAAATCACCTCGTGTAGGCTAGGAAGGGCTGACAGACCTCAAGGGATGTACACAAATAAAAAGAAAAAAAGGTGCTTCATTTTGGAGGGGATGCTTGAGGGCCTTCAGTCTCCCCCAGGTTCAGCAGCCCATCTGAATCAGCTCTGCGTCCATTTACTTTCCCCATGGCAAATAAGAGCTGGCAATGCTGCCATGGTATTAGCGGATCAGCACTTCCAGAAGGATGCTCAGCATATCTCAGTGTCTGGAGAAACCTGTGAAAAGTGAGCCCTGGGAGGGGCAGAGCGAAACGTTCAGTAATTGCCAGGACTCAGCCTCTCCCTGACATTTTTTTTTTTTAATCTCTGCATCCCTGATAATGAATCCTGTAATGAACTCTGTGACACAGGACACCTCATTTTTCCTGTTTCACTGATGGACAACTAAGGAGTACGTATAGATCCAAGCCACAGGAAAGTGCTACACCAAAGTCACCGAAGTCATACGTCAAAGCTCTACTCTTAGGGAGCTGAAAAACATTTAAATGCTACCATTCCACCCAGCCATGCACACTTTTCCCCCTGTGCTTTCACTGTGGACTGCCCCACACACCCAAAAGGAAAACAGAAACCAGAACAAAACAAAATTGCACATAGGTGAGTTGAGGATTTTTAGGGGAATTACTTTCCTCGGTGGTTTGTTTTATTTATGGCAGAGAGATTTGCAAGCCACTCACGTGATGAAGAACAGCCTCAAAGCTGCAACTTCTTCTGTCTGCTCAATGATGTCGCCAAGAAAGCCACCAGCGTGTCCGTGTGCCGCTCGGCACACCCAGCAGTCCCGTTAGGGCAAATGTGTCGGGCTCACGTAGGAGGCAGGACTGAGCAGCACATTAGTTACGATCCACAAACATAATCTACAAATATTTTCTATATCATAATTATACAAAATGAGTGGAAATTTCTCCCCCCTTCCACTAGTCCCAAAAACATAGTCCATTATGAACAGAGAACCGTGCTGCCAACTCAACAGGAACATAAATATCGTTTAAGTCTTTTTGTACAGTGGAGTAGCCGGAAAGTGGAAAAATGATTGAAGGACAAGTGGTTTTTAAAATCCCCCCAAGGCCTGTAACTTACCTGTTTATTTCAAGAAGAGCGGCCAGTGCCAAAAGGGAAGGAGTCCCTTGCACTGCTATCATGTTCTATTTCCAGAGATTATTTCAAAATAAACATGGATTGAATCCCTGCTTTTCTCTTTCCCTCGGCATTAACCCGCACGGTGCCTACACGGTTGTGCGTGTAGCTAAGGGCTTGGGGTATTCCAGCAAGGCCTCTGATCCATACTCCTGCATGGGCACGAGGATTTGCAGGCTCTGGGCCACAGCGGGTCACTACCAGAGCTTACAGCAAGGTGGAGCCTTCAGAGCCAAGAGCTGCCTAGGTTTTCCCCCTCGGCCCTCCAGAGGACACTCGGAAATGAAAGCATTTGGTGATGAAAATAAGGTTGTGTTCAGCCAGTGAGTGAGGACTGCAGCATGATCCAAGTTGCAGAAGACAGGACCAGGCAGATAACCCCAAACATCAGCATGACTTTGGCTCCCAGGCATAAATTCAAACGATCCTCTTCTTAGTGCATAAAACAAATCCGTTGAAAGTGAAATTCCCAGATCATTTGTAATTGACTTCCAGAAATGGAAGAGAAAACTCATAAAGTCGTCAGAGTAGATAAAAACCTATCTATCTCGAGGAATGTGGAACTGGGAAGTCTATTATAATTCTTCCCTGATAGTCTTTGGGAAAGAAAGAGAATTAGCTTAATCTTCATGTTTCATGTTAATCTTAATAGGAGTGTGAATTCAGTGCTAAACAGCATGGAATTTATATCAGGTTAAAAGAGGACAGGACTAACAGCTATTTAACAGCCAATTCCTTTTCCTTTATTGATACAAGTGACCCTGCCAGAGCTGTGCAACAACATGCAGGGCCATCCATCAGAAATAATGGATAACAACACAGACGGCTGCGGACTGCAGACTGGGGGCTGTATGTACGAGGCCTGATACCGAGCCTGGTATCATGCCAACTATTAACACTCAACTTCAAAGAAGAGATACGAATTTATCACTGATCTATACTACCTGTAGCAATTCTGTAACTCTCAAAACATTCCCTGTATGCTGACCCTGCGTCTTCTTTCTATCTGTTCGGATTTAGATGCAGCTTATCACTATATTACCGAGCTGCTTTTCTGCACTGTTGCCCAACACATGAGGACAGTGACCACCTAGGTACATTTCCATACTTAGTGGCAGCTATGGAAAGCCTGAACCCACCAATAGCAAGTGCAATCTAGCTGTGATAAGGAGGTTACCTGGAATTGGTGGAGTGAGACAGACATGAAAGAATGAGGAAAAAATTGTTGACTGATTGTACAGAACATGGTGAATTCTTGTAGTGAGGTATAAGCTCAAATCACAGATGGCCAAGCAGTTGCCAAATCAAATACCGCATGCCTACTGTGAGGAGAAAAGCCTCAGCAATGCTGTGAATAGCCTTAGGGAATGGCTCCCTGAAAACCTCCTTTGCCCAGAAAATCTATGGATAAATCTCAGCTCTCCTTATTTATTGTAGATGTTCTACTTTTCAGTTCATAAAGACTTATTCCGCCCTGTTCTCCTGCCCTTGACTCCCCAGTTCTGCCATGCCAGCTGAGGATGCAGCTCCAAAGTGTGAAAGCAGAGGAGGAGTTGGCCTTTGTTTTTGTGCGTGTCTGTCGGTGATAAAGGCATGATGGAGAGGAGCATGAGACAAAAGCATGATGAAGATGTTTCCTTTAAAGCAAGAGAAAAGGAACTACCTTGAAATATGTTAACCACACTAGAGTTACTGTAAAGAGATAAAAATTCTGAACTCTTAAGCAGTTTTAGCTCGTACAACTGAGTCATTCTGCCATTGGCTGGCTGGCTGGCGGCTGCCTCCGTGCTGCACTCTCTGTGCAGACCTTATTCTCAAGCTAGCTGCGAGATATCACATTGCAGGAGGTCTAGTGGCTATTTGGAGATGTCCTCTTGAAAGGTAATGCTCCAGGTAGAAAAAAGATTTTTAAATGGCAAGGAAAGAAAGCTGAACTTCCCCCCCTCCTCTTCTGGGAAGAGTGGTTACTGGTGCAGCAGGGCTGTAGCATGGGACCTGGTAGATCCAAATTCTACTCTATGCTCAGCTGCAAACTTTGGATGTGAGTTAAGTGACTGAAACTCTCTTTTGTTCAAAGACAGGTGAAACAGTTCCATATTTCATAGATTTAACAAGAAGAGAAATGCTTTAGAAGTGTCAAGAATTTTTGTTTCAATTTTTTTCATAAACACAAATACATATTTTAGGGCAGGCTTGCTTGTAGCCACTGTACTGCTGGTATCCATCACAGAATACATTTCTTCAAGTGTCTGAGCAAATGGTATTTTTCAAATATATCCCAGGTGCCAGGCACAAATTACGAAATCTAGGTAATATGAATAATGATGACTGACACTGTAATTGCAGAAGATCTCTGGTTGTGAAAGAGATTTTTGCATTCTTAACAGGGAGAAATGATATCAAGAAAACAAAACAGAAAAATTTTAAAATTTAGCTTCCTTCTTCTTCCTGGGATTACAGAATAAGGTGTTCCGGATAAGCTGTCACAATATTAAGAAAGCAAAACGCTAACTGGACGTTTGAAGTGCAATCATGTTTTCTTCTAGCCACCCTTATCTCAATTGCCATTATAAACCATCACCTGCAGCTCTCTAGCGTGTCCAAGTAACTTTCATCTGGCATCAACGGAAGCTGTAAAACAAGTTCATGCATAATTTGCACAACCCAGGTGTCTGCAGTTTCCATTTACTGATACTCTCAAAACTCCCAGCCAGTTTCAGCTAACTGGCTTCATACCTGCAGAGATGGCAGTAATGATACTCAGTTTAATAATCTCAAGGTCTTTGTGCCAGTTGAGCTAAAGACTCACCAGATTCTCATCTAATGAGCAAAACTAACATATGATAAGAGATCATTAAGAAAACAGAGGCACTAAAGAGGGAACTCCAGAACCAGCTCAAGGCTTCTCAGCAGCTGAAGGAAACTTAAATTTTGCTGCCCCGAAAACAGGCCTAGGTTGTGTCAGCTTCAGGAAGGAGAAAGGTAGGTAGGGGAGATGAATCAGGACAAATAGTTGGGGGAAGCAGTGATAATCCAAGCTTGCTTTCCTTCAACCCATCTGTTAATAGCAGCCAGCAGGGCTATCGAAGGAGTAAGGTGGATAACTGAGCCATAGATAATTTTCTTTCCTAGCAGTTTGCTGCCCCAGGCAATTGCCTGCCTTGTCTGTGCCAGGAGTGAGTGATGGGGCAGTGCGAGTAGACTGCACTCCTCATGTCACTGGCGAAGGGACAGAAAAACTGGCCTAACTTGGTGCAATCTAGGAGCAGCATACAACTGCTGATGCCATCACGGTCCTGTTTCCATACCAGCCTCAGCAGCTTTCAGTTTCGATGGGTCAAATGAACAGAAATAGAATGTCAAATGAATGTCAAATGAGCAGAAATAGAAATTGATATTATTCTCAGCCAAAACAGAGGCTTCTTCATTTCCTCATGTTGTAAACTCTTTTCATCTGAGCAGGGATTTGGGATTTTGCTTGGGCCACAGCATCATTTGCCATGTGCAGGAAACTGCGATGAGTAACTTACACTGATGTTGCTGCTGTTGCAGCTGTTTCTCACTAGTTCTTTGTCGTGACAGGGTATTGCCGCTCTCACAAGTTGCAGAAGTCTTTTGTGATAGCAGTTTCCTCACTCCTAGCTGCTGGAGTCCAGTACATCCAGAAGAGCCCAAGTAGCCACTGAAACGAAAATAGGAAGTGTTTCAAAGTGTTTGCAAAGGTAACCTTGAAAGGCTGAATCAGAGAATTGTATCCCAGAGACAGAGAAGCCATGGAGCATATAAAAAGAACTAAAAATATCTCGTAATCTCATGCGAGTATCTCATGATACTTGCAGCTGGCTTGTAACTCCTCAGTACCTGAGATTAGCAATATTACTTGTAATTCCTGTGAAAATAAGTCTGTTGGTTTCAGTCTAGTTCACTTTGGAATTCAACAAATCATCCTTTTTCCTGGACAGCAATCCGTATCCGTCTGCACTCTAGCCCCAGCAAAGGCTGGCTTTCAAGGGGCTTCAGAGACAGATCACACCTCCAACTTCTGGGTAAAACACACTATTGCACATGCTAAGGGGAAAGCTTGTGTTGTTGTTTAACTTCACTCCTAACTCTTGCTACAAAAGGGTCAAAAGGTCCACATCTGCCTATATCTCAGGTACTGCCAAATAGGCAGTCAACCTGGTGTAGAGGTTAGATAGGTGCCATAACCCAGTCGCTGTGGGTAGGCAGACGTAAAGCCCTTGAGCCCATGGTATGGTGAGCCCCATCTATCTCACCAGCATTCAGCAGACACCAGGAACCTGAAGCCTCTGTTCTATGAATAAAAAGAGAATTCCAGGCTCCAAGACTATGAGCACTTTGCTCTCTTGGGTCCTTGTGGATGTGCCACTGACTTGGAGCTTGCATTCCCGCTCAGCGTGGCTCTGTGTTTTTCAAAGGCAGTGGAAATTTTGTTTTGGAAACACTGCCGAGAGTGCAAACAGGAAGCAGGAAGGACTTTTTCAGAAATGTAAGAATCTGAAGGGAGTGCAGTTTCCATTTTTTTGGATCCAACCCATGAGTTAGTTTTGCAACAACAGCAAGATATGAGTGGTGAGGTCAAGAGAAAAGCAAACATGTAGCAGCCACAGAGAGTGACTTTCAAAATCGCCTATTGGAACTCTGAGTCATTTAATGTGCTACACACGGTCAGGATGCCTAGAAAAATAAAGAAAGATGCTGAACAGTCCCTGCAGTGCAGCTGTGTTATTGACAGATGGGATTAAGTGGTAGGAGTGCTCAAAGTGGGATTTTTTTTTCATAAGCGTATTGCCTTTGTTTATTGTAATTTTGATTTTTAGTTATTTCTGTTAAGGCATTTGGGGACCTCTGAACCTAGAGCCTACAAATGAATGTTTGTTATTGTTTCTGTTATTGCTGTTATTTGATTTAGGTGCATTTCTATGATTCAGCAATACATTTATGAGATTGCAGTATGAACTTTTGCAGATCACAGGGGTAATAAGCAGAAAATGGAATGATTTTTGTCCCTCTGCAAGGCAGCAAGATAGTAGAAGGAAGAGTATCTGTCACGGTTCTCGTACTGGAAGCTATGATAATTAGGTATGAACTCAAAGGGCCTGTAGCCTACACATTATATCCTCCACCTGATTTCTCAAGCACTCAAGGAAAGCAATCTGAAGTGGATAGCAGTTGTAGTGGTGCTTTGGAAGGGCTCAGAAGGGTTTCTACCCTCTTTTCCTACAGTCTGCCCAACCCACTTTTTAATCTGCCTCCTGCCGCCCTGCTGTAGGTGTGTTCCCGTAGAAGAGCCATAGCTTTCCTCCTGTTCCAGTAGCTCCAGATGTGGTTGACTTGCCAAGGGACCAGGTAGAGTGGGTGAGCAGCCACCCAAAGCGACAGTGATGCTGGCATGTATTGAAATTGGCAGGGCATTAGTGCGTATACCTGAACTTTTGGTTTCTCGATGAAGATCTGCCTACAGAGCTCTCCAGAGGAAAGAATGACCCCTCTCTCTCTCTCTCTCTCTCTCTCTCTGTGTGTGTGTGTGTGTGTGTGTGTATTCTTTTATCCCTGCACTTAATTTCAGGCTCTCTTTCAGATTTGATATTAAGCAATGCCAGTGGAGGACTTTTGCAGACAAAAGCAGTGCCTTTCCTCATATTGGACTTAGAGTTAACGAAACCTTGAGGGAAAAGGTGATTAGAAGCTAAACAAGAAACTTCCCCTTCTCTTACAAACTTGTTTATTTTCTTACACAACAACTGTGCCAAAACATTCCCTTGACCAGGTTTTCATAGCCGATAGATTAGAATTTTATCTCTCACAATTTAGTGAGATTGCTTAACTTTCAGAGGTGCAGCTGAGCCTTTGGCCTGCTCATTGGCTCAGAGACCTCTTGCCATCGCCAGCCGCCCATCAATCATCACCAGCCACCAGTATTTGCCTTTCAGGGATGCCGGAAGAATGGCGGGGAGATTAACAGAGGCACTCCTTGGTTTTTCAGAGTCAGTCAAATCCCTTCCCTTTCTGCCAGTCCTTTGTGATTGGCAAATTACAGTATGAGCTTATCAAACCCTGATAAACAATAGAGGACTTCCGCACTTGGGAAAAAATAAAATAACAGGATTAGACAGGCCATTGCATTCCAGGGCTGTGTTTATTCTTTACAGTGAAGATAGGTCTGTGTACCTTAAGGGATTTCTCCTTCCTTTCACCAGTAGAAATGGGTGAGCGAATAGATGCTGTACTTTCTTTTCTGCTACAAAACAGTATTGATGGACCAGATCTGGAAGAGTGTACCTAATAGAAAATGTCGTTCTAATTTGATGTCCGCTGTGCTGGTGTTGTGACATGATGCAGAAGACCATGTACCACAGCATGGCAGTCAAGGAGGATGGCTGAGACAACAGCCCTTCTAACCCAGTTGCATGCCAACAGATTTACCGCACCTCAGGGATGGGTGTATTGTCCTGAATGTTTCCTCTTGGCCATGGTCTGAGAGTCTGTGCCATAATGGGAAAGTCAGGATGTGCATAGCTTGTTTCCATTCCAGTGCTTGCTCTGAGCATGAGACCAAACTCCACTGGCAAATAGTGTCATTAAATGCAAGTTGGGGGAGCTCCATTGCTGGCCCGCTTGCTTGCAGAGGACATGCAGTTGCATACGGCAGGGCAGAATTTGGGCATGCATAAGGGAGAGTAGCAAAGCCCATGTTCTTTACACACCGTCACCTCTTCGAAAATCAGCCTCTCAGTGCAAGGACCTTCTGGGCTAACCAGAGCACTAGCTCCTTACTGGAGCTGCCATTTGATGGCTGGGCTTCTTTTGTTTGTTTTTTTTTTTTTTTTTTTCTTTTTTCTGAAAAGGGTTTTTTCATCCTTCTATTCCGTGAACTGGTTGAATTTAAGATTTTTTTTCCAGCACTGGCACTTTACCAAAGCTCCTGAAAAGATGCAGTAATGTTAGTTTTGGGGGGTTTTTTTAATCCTGTTCATAACATACCTTCAGATGGCCTCATTTTTTAATCCTGACAAGGTTTCTCTGCAGAATTCCCAGGCCCCATTTACTGTGAGGTCAGTCAAACCTTTCCTCTCAAGCATAAGGGGATTTGAGGTTGCTCCATTGACATTAGAGCAGAACTGTTTGTTTATACCCTTAGAAGACCTGGCTCTTTGTTGAGATAATGAAAAATTTCATTTTCTTTGCTTTCTAGTGGGCTATTAAGTACAAAAGGTGCTTATTGACCTGGTTGATGTACCATGACAAGCAGTGAGAAGCTAATCTGTTATTGTCCAGATTTCAAGTAGGTAAGTTCTGGTTGTTTGAGCATATCTACTAGCATAGCCTGCACATCTTGCTCTGCGTTGTCATTCATTTGATCTCCTCCACCCCCAGCTTTTGCTGTCTTCCTTGGCTGGAGGCTCTGGTCTCAGGCCTGTGGTACTCATGGGTCTTGTTGCTGGAGCAGGGGAGGAGTTTCTTAAACATTCTCAGTGTATTTCCAACTGTGAAGACTGGTTTTGGCTTCTGCCTTTTCTGCTAGGCCCAAACAAAATGTTTCTCAATGGTAAGCTGTCATTAGAGTTCAGAGAAGCAGAGAAAGCAGATCTGATTTCATATCTAATTTGCTGTAAAAGGAGAGGTGGGGAAGAGAGGAGTCCTTTTTAATTAGAAAAAGGATTGCTGAGATACTTTAGCCAACACAGTGTTTCTCTCCAGAGCAAGAGCTTTCATGCGTATAACCCAGCCCTTGCTTTTCCAAAGAACGGAACGTTATAAATATTGCTGTCTTTAGTCCTATTTCTCTTCCGAGTGCTTTGGATCACTGCCATTCTCCTGATTGCCTGATGAGTGAGCACTGAAGGGCAAGTGTAATGGAGGGCCAAACCGTCTCCTTCTGTCAGGTGCCAGTTACTGGGAGGGTGTAAAGAGAAGGCAGAGGGACTGTTAGCTCCCACTAACCTCATCTTCTGCGGTATATCTTCCCATGCCGCAAAACAAGCCCACCAAAGCATAGGACTCTCTCTCTGCAGAGCAGCTTGGGACCATGTCTACCTCTTACAGGAATCTGATAGAGCAATGCAGCAGCCCATAGTTACATCTGAGCGTGGAAGAGCAAAAATAGAAAAAGCCAAGCGTAGTCCAGCATAGTGGAGCACAGTTATTAGGGCTTAATGCAGGCTTTTTCAAAACTACAGAGGCTTGTGTGACTCTCCCATCAGGAGAATGAACACCCAGTTTAGATATCTGAGGCACATCTCATCCTATCTATGACGGAAGATAACTCACAGGCAGAAGCAGTTGGGTTGCCAGGACCAATGATCTCTGAAGTCCATTTTCCTATGCAAAAACTGAAATGCCACAGGGAGACTAGCCACCCTTCCCCAGAATGACCTTAGGCAGACCAGCCTTCATTGGTGCTGTTGATCAGACAACCTCTGAGCACCTTTGTCTTGCAATAGGATTCTAGTGCAACTTCAACTAAGCCTGCACTTAAGGGTTTTCCATGGAAAAACACACTAATCAAAAGTAGATTCGAAAGAAATTATCACTATTAAACCCAGCTATTTTTCTCCCCACAAATCTGGGTCCCGATTAATGGAAATACATGTTTAGGTGACTTGCAGATTATGTCTCTGGCCAATTAGCTCCATCTCAGTGTTCTATTTCTTGCCTTTGAATCAATAAACAGCTCAAGATTTCCTGGAGTCAGAAAATGAGCGTCAGTGCCAAGAACTGTGGGTGTATTAAAACCATACCTACAACAATAGCCTCAACGAGGGAGCTCTGCTAATCACTCCCTTGTTTGGCTGGGTGTCTGACAGAGGAGCTAGAAAGCTGAAAGTATATAACACCCCCAATAGAGGAAACCACAGCTTACAGAACCCACAAAAAACATTTACTAACCTCCAGGTACTCTTTGTTCTCTATCCCTCCTGACAAGCACTTTTCTTCAGCACTACATACTTTAGATGCCTTTACAATAAGATTTGATTGTGGGGCTTATAAGGTGGATCAAGATGAGTGAGTCATTATCTGCCATTTATCTTTCATTTAATGGAAGGCGAAAAATTCAGAAGAAAACAGGACATGGCGTTCCTTTCTGTAATTTGGCAAATTGTTCCAGATGATTGCTTTCAAAACTGAACAAACCTGACCAAAAATCATGTGAGTGGGTGTGTGTGCCCAGGCACACAGGCACATGAAGAACTTTATATATGTTGGAGGTGGGAGGAAGGAAGTAAAACCGCCCCACACCTGACATTTTGTGCCGGAGAGTGCAGTGGGGCAACCCATCTACCCCGGCTAAGGGGCATATATAAGCTGGGTGGTCATCTTCTACCTCAGCTGAAATATGGTTCTAAGTTGAGGAACCGGGACAAAAATGAGGTCTACCTAGCTCAGTGCTTACAGACCCAGGCTCCTCTGCAGACCCACCCATCAAGCTGGCCAGACATGAAGCCATTCCAATCTGGAAGTTTTATGGGCTTTTTAACATGGCACCTCTCCACAGGACTTATTAGCTTGGGCAAGGTGCCATGTTAATGCAGTTACAACGCTGCTAGACTGGAGCTGGCTTGTATCTGGCCAGCTTGGAGAGGATGCAAGCATGCCCGTTCTCTTCAACATCGTTAGATCAATTACCACCCAGGTTGATAAAGTCTGAGGCTTATTCACACCACTGAGTGTTAGGCATCTAATTTAGGCAGCTGAGTTAGGAGGTTAGTCACTATAGGTTATCAGACTGTGAGGAGCAGATACTCACCTCAGGCTTGTCCAAAACAAGGTAGGTTTAGAGACTTCATTCTGTTTTTATTATTATGTACAGTCTTCCACACAAGCCTTAAGCTGTCATGCTTAGTTAAGGCATTTCATTTTTGCAGATGGGTTGCTTAAGAGAAAGCCAAGTGTGGTGTGTGATGGGGCAGGACAGGGGCTTGGTGCTAAGGGCATCTGCAGCTGAGATTTGATGCCTGCCACAGGTCTGGGCTGGTGGGGAGTTGGACTGTCAGTGAACAAAAGCACTATAGGTGAAGATTAAGGTATGTTAGCAGAATGATACAGATCTTAATGTGCAGGACAGCTTCTTCAAGTCAGAAATAGGTGCATTAGCAAGATCTATTTGAGACTCAGCATGTGAAAGAACATAATGAGTTTTCTTGCAGGGCTGGGCTAAGAGAAATCTAGGTGACCCCAGAAGCAAAGCAACAGGGGAGCATTAGAGTTTGACAACAGAAGAGTTAAGATGTATAGGACAAGTCTGCTGTATCATTGACTTGAGACTGATCTGCTTTATCATGACTAAGAAAATATCTTCTTTAGGGAGGGGGAAAAAAAAAACATGGCAGAAGAGTCAAAGTTGCATGGTATTCCTATCCATAACTGTGTGCTAGCTGGTTTTTGGCCTCTTCCAAGACACTTAACCACACAGTAAGGTCAGCGTGTGTATTTTCTACTTACCATTACTTCTAGCACCTCACCCTTACTTCGTGGCCCAAGCTGAGCTACATGCATGGCCAGATCAATCATCTGCTGCTGCCAGGTACCATCTTTTTGCCATAATACTGTGTTGCAGCCATACTGCTGCCTGCCAAAAGGAGAAACCCAAGATGGAGAAAAGGAAGATGATAGATACATTGGAACTTGGTGTGTCAGTGGTATGCTTCCTTGGCAGTGCTGTGATCTTAGTGGTCAGGATAGCTGTGGGTCTGATTTCAGCTGTACCAGATGCCTTTTTTGAGGTATAAATCACTACTGTGTGCCCTTTAGAAATTTGTCAGTCACAGGTGATTTTTTCAGTTCTCAAAATTACTATATTTTAATTTTTTCTGGGTTTTTTTGTTGTTTTTCACAAGAATTTGAAACTGGCCTCAGTTTTGTAAATAAAGCTGTTTTTTATTTCTTCCCCCATGACAGCTCTATAGCCTCAGGTCATGATCACATCAAATCATCCAAGCTAAGCAATATGTGAGCTGATCAGTGCTTGGGTGAGTGGTCCCCAACCAGACTCCAGATGGTGGGCAGGATTAAATCATCTCTGTGAGGCAACACCGAATTAATGTCCTGTTTTGGCATGATGGGACTGAGTTACTCAGAGCCTTCAAACACAATACTTGGCTCATGCTCTGATCCCTTCCAGCCCTGGGTAGTCCCATCACATTTTTTGCAAGTCCAGGGTCCCAGTCTGGGTACAGCTCTGAGCTGAGAGTGTTTTGCGCTCGTTCAGTGCCGTGAACTTGGATGAAGCTGAGTGCAGAAGGATAAGGAGTCAGGCTGGTCATTTTTAGTTAGGAGCTGGCAGATAACAGCGAGGATGGAAGAAGTGGGTGAGTCTGGCAGATGTGATTTGGTTTGCTTCTGAAATTAGTTACGCCTTTCCCTTGCATAGCCTTTGTCTCCTGCACACAGACGCGCATCTCGAACCTTGTCTTAAACTCCCAGCATTTTTGTGCAAATCCTGAACGTCAGGAGGGGCCCTCTGAGTGGAAGTGACAGGAGGAGGGCCAGGGCAGCGCTCACCCATGCATCAAAATGCAGTTTTGTCCTCTTCCCTGCTGAAGCCAATGGGTTGAAAACCGGGCAGGCTGGAGCAGCCCGTCCAAGTTTCAGAGCATGGGCCTGGGGAGCTGAGCCAAGAGGGAACACATGGTGGTTGTGTGCTGCAGTGACACTTCAAGAAAAATCGCTTTGAGTCGTGAGCCTGATCACTTAACTGCAGTGGGCACCTTCCCAGGTTTCCTGAGTCAAATGTAAATTGCCTGAGGAAACGTCCCCCTCCTGCCCTGCGCCCGGCACCGTTCCCCGTCGCGCACACGCTCCCTCTGACTGCACACCCTATGTCTCAGAGCTATTTTACTGTGTTTACAAATTATGAAAATTCTGGTCAGTGAATTATGAAAATATTGGTAAGTCTGCAAGGCTGGCTCCTGGATGGAGCCGGAGCAGAAAGCAGGCTGGAAAGCCCTTGAAAAATGAGCCGCTTGCTCTGTGCTCTTGTTGCCAACGGGTTTTGTTGTTCTAGGGTATGACTCTGCTGGGCTGCAAAAGCCTCTTTACACGCGGCAGCTCCGGAGGCCGGGCTGGCGGCGTGATTTACTCCACGGAGCTGTCCTGCGTTAGCAGGGGGGAGACGGACAAACAGAAGGGCGAAGTCTGCTTTCTGTTAGCCCGGTATAAGTCTCCGTGCGTGGGACAAGAGCCAGGTTTGCAGCAGCAGCGTTTGGTGGAAGATCTCAGCTTGCGCCAGTTCAGTTGCTGGCTCCTGAGTTAGCTTCAGCCTCGTCTAAATCCGGAGCGTTTTTCTGAAATGCGTCTGTCTGACCCTGATCCTCGGGCAGGGGGTTTTGCCCCAGCCAGTTCCCCCGACTCCAGCAGGGCAGTTCTTGTTGGGCTTGGGGACGTGCATATCAGGAGAATCAAATCTGCTTTTGTGTAGTTCCTGTAGATTTTACACGAGTGTGAGAGGAAGGTCTTGCAGGGCAAGGTCCTGAAGCCGGGGCACTTCCGTCAGCAGAAAAACTGGCCTCTCGCTCCGGAGTGAATTCCTCTGCTTGCCTGGTATAAGAGAGAGGAAACGATATTTTTGTTCTCAGCCCGTTTTCAATATAATGCTACTTATTTCTTCATCAGCTGAGTAGGAAGCCATTGATTTTTGGAAGAGTTAGACTAGGACAAATAAAAGTTGTCCTTTCTCTGAATTTTCTTTTCTATTTTACCTCCTTCCTTATCTCCTCTAAAGAAAATAGTGGTTCCCCCCTCCCCAGGTATTAGTAAGGAAAAAAGAATCTGAAAAATTGTGATACCATTTCTAAATTGCATATGCAGGTAAATAAAGGGTAATATATGTAAAGTGCAGTGTGACAAAATTGATCAATTTTCACTGTATTTGAATGATATGCTATGACACAATACACTTAAATATAATGCATACAGCAAAATATCTTAACCAGTATGAAAATTGATCAATTTTGTAATATGTAACATATGGTTTAGACACTCTTAAATGTGTTAGAAATACACACAGTGTTCTATACTAAGTCAGGGAAAAAAGAATTTGACAATGAATTTAGAATGTATGTTGCATTTTGCTTGAATTATTGGTATTCTTGTTGATTTGAACAGCATTTTTCTAAGATTAGCTTTACATATTAAGTAAATATTCCTTAAAGGCCAGAGTTGTGCTTATGCCCACTGAAATCCTATTGATGGCAACTCAATCTGGTGTGGTGAAACTTGGTGCAGTTATTTAAAATGCAATGACAGTTCTGATAATAAATTTTTCTAATATTAATGATTCTAAGAAATTCAAAATTTAGGATCAGATGATGCAAATACAGCTATACTTAAATCTTGGAATAAAATAATTTTTCATCAAAGAACACACATGTCCATTCAAAGTGACAATAGTCCTATTAAAAGATGTTTTAAGGTTTCATAGAGAACTAAATTGCCTATCAAGAAGAATAGACTTCTAATATGTTCAGAACAGCCAACAATAATCCTTTTGAGGGACGACAAATTTAAAGAATTAAGAATATGATGGCTGTCATCTGACTGCCATGATTCAGGTTATGCAGCAGTGCATTTTGAAGCGGGGTTCAGAAGGCAACATCCTTATTTAACTGAACAGTAATTTTTTGTGCTGAAAGGTGATGCTTGGGACCAGATCAGGGTAATTCCAGGAATAATGAGGTCTACCTCACCCAAAAATTGATGGTCATGGGGTAGTACCAAGAACCTTTTCTAGTCAGTACTTACTGCAGTTAATTAAAATGCTCCATTTAGATAGTTTAGAAACATTTTTTGACTTTCACCTTTTTGTCCTGTTGTCTATTTTTTTTCAATTCACAATTTCAATTATCTCTCTCTGTTTACATTGAGAAATGTATTTAGCTGATCTTACTTGTGAACCAGTTTCAACTAGTGTTACACAGAAAAATTCCCCAACCAGTTATAGTCTTTAAGTAATGATGGCACCACAAGTGACCTCTTAACACTTTGGCTGAAAATTCATGGCTCACGTTATAATAACTAAAAATGTTAAACGACTGACAACCTTTACACCTGATATAGTTAAAATACAATTCTGGGTTTCTTCTGTTCTCGTCAACAGCTCTGGCAAGCTCTTTCCATCAGTGTTTTGTAGAATGCAGTAGTAGTGTCTTCCTGCAAAAATTCCTTACTCATAATTTGTGAGGCTTGCTGGGTTGTGTGTATACTGTTTGCTGGCAGAACTGGCTATTAGTGGTTGTTTTATTTGTAATATGTGTTTGCCGCTTTTTTGTTAAAGCGTATTGTGAGCTACTATTGTAAGTTATTGCACTTGTGTGCGTAATGTTCATTCTATTCCATGCGCAGTTATCACTTCTGCAGTTTGTGTGGGGTTAAGGGGAGTTCTGCCTGCAAAGACAGTTTAGCAGTGTATAAATTGAGCTGGGGCTGTAATTAGTGGCCAAACACATACGTGCTCCTTAGATTGCATTTTGGTGGAAAACACCTCCAGTACTACCGCTCTTGTGAAAGTGCTATTTGGATACAGTGTCAAAAATACCAGCTTGGCCCTATTATTCTACAGCTAAATTGATCCATATGACTGGAGTACTGCCCAGATTTTTTTTGCTTTAACAATCGTTTTGAAATTACCGTTATCAATACACTAATGCATGTTGAAGGCTTGTTGGGTCTGACATAGGAAGTGATGTAATGAGGGAACCCTTAATACTCGTGGCCCTCAAACAGGAAACATTTTGCTTGAGGAATAGTACACTTGAAAACTGTAGATTACAATTTAATATTAACCAGATTTCTACATTAAACATGATTTCCGAGAACAATTTGATTTTTCTTTTTTTTTTTAAACTTTTCTTCCTTTTCTTCCTCCTTTTTCTCTAAATGATCAAAACTGCATCCAACCACAAACGGCTCCTGGAATGAGCCCTTGGCTGCCTGCAATTTAAGTGTCAGCCTCGGCAATTGCAGGGCTGCGCTGGGTCTCGCTCACCACCCCTGCCACTCGTACTTCTCTGTCAGTCTTAATCTGCCTCTGATACCCACACGTGTCAGTAAACCTCATTTTGTTCGCCTCGCCTGGTTAGATAGGTTTCATGTCAGGGCCATGTGGAAGTGTCCCCCAGGACTGTGGTGGTCTCGCCAGTTAGTGTGTAGCCAGTATCAAGTGGTGAAGTAATGTTAAAAGAGCAGCAGTAAAATTTAGTTTTATATATATTTTTTGAGACAAATGGCAAATCTTGCAATCTCCAGCCCAATGCAAGGGACAGAATGGAGAGAATTAACAACTGCACAAATGTTTCATTTTCTGGACTGACTGCTGCTCAATTCCTCGGCTGACCGCTACTATTTGCATGTGTGTGTTCATGGTTCGGGAGTCGTTCGTGAGCAGTCATGGTGCCAGGCTGTTAAACGCAGCAAACAGAGTTTTTCCCTGTCTCTAAGAGCTGACACCACGAGGGCTGTCCTGCGCCATGCTAAGCACAACATAGGTGATTGATGTTGCCTTTTCTGCAGTGTTTTGGAGCCTGTGCTTCCGGGGGAAGCTATCCTTACTGCTCCCTACAAAGGTAACCGCCAGGAAGCCCTTCAGGCTGAGCCAAACACTGCTGACTTCACCTTCTCCTTCAACACTCAAGTCAGACCATACCACTGGTAGCAAGACATGTTTACTAGGCCTGCAAAAACGATGGATCTTAAGCAGTACATAATGAAACTGTCCTTACAGAAAGGAGGCAATAGGTAATGGTGTGGCAGGGAGGGAGGAGGCAATACAGAAGCTTCTCAGAGGAAACTTTCTGACTTAATTCAGTTTTACCCTGGATTGTCCAACTGCTTCCTAGAGGCTTGCTCTTACAAAAGAATGCACTTCAAAAAGCAAAGATTTCAAAACTAAGGAAATTTCTTCAATATAGCCAGCTCCTGCACATTTGGGTTATTTACTGGAGCGAAAGTAAAGATGAGTAAGGAGGACATGGCTGCTGCAAACTGCTTATCAAAACTCACCTGCTAAAAAGCCCCCTTTTCCAAAAAGACCTTCAAAGGTCAGCGACCACAAGGTGGTATTCTGCTCTTTGCCTCCCTATTCTTCTGCTACATAGGCCAAGGAACCTGATAGTGCAGTGGGAATGGAGAAGCATGCTTTTTTTTCAAAGTCCAAAGATAAGGTCAGCCTCAAAGGTGACTTCCCACCACTCTGCATTAGGGATACTTGAAAACGGTTCAACAAAAGATAAACGGCAAAGAACATACTGCTGAGCTGCCTGAGGATAGAGGGGATCCACTACAAATATTCTCTTCCATGCTTTGAAATCCAGGTGCTTTGTTTCATGCCTGGTTTGAAATAATCTTCTCTGTTCTTGCATTCAAGAACCAAAAGTATTGTTGGCCAGCCAGAAGAGAAATATAAACCATGATTCCCAAAGAGCCATGTGACAGTGTAACACTAATCCATCCCATTTCTGCTGATATGATGCACATAGAGAAGTTTAACCACACTAGTGCATCCTGCAGTGGACAATCAGTGCAATGTAAATTGTGACCTTCATACAATTGCTCATTGGAAACATTTACATGGAGACTAAATTCCTCTCAGTTTGCATGAAGGCACAGGCTTTGTTTTCTTAGGCTGTTGGTCCCCATTTGGCACACAGTCATCCAGAAGCTTTAAAAACCATGAAGCACAAGCTCTGACTACCCACGTGCTGCCAGCAGAATTGACAAGCATGCAAGAAAAAGGCTCCTTGGACTGCCAAGTCATGTAGCTTTTGAATGAACTAGCCTCCCTATGGAAGTTTCTTGCTTTCTTGATCAGTTAAATCCTGATCTGCTGTGCATTCTCTTACCTGCATTTGTCTTTGGAAAAGCAGCCCACACTGAGGCTCTGGACTTGGACCACTGCTCTGTGCCATGCTAAATCCCCTCTACAGCTCTTCTGCAGTGTATGATGCTGTGGGCAAAGAGAACAATGAGACATCATAAGATGTGTTTGGGGAGAAAAAAAAGAGCTTGACTAGGTGAAGAAAGGTAGCAGCCATTTTCTTCTGGCTTTTGGCCATGAAACATTGTCAAGGACTGTACCTGCAAGTGACTTCCTCTCATGTCACTAATGCCAAAGCAGTTGCTAGTCCTACTAGAAATGCACAGGAATATAGGAACAAATGAGAAAAGAAAGAAAAGGACCACCTTTGAATGTTATACTCAAAATTCCAACCCCAGTGATCAAGAAGTTACTAGGTATGAGGACAGGTTTGGTCAGAGTATCAGCTGAGGTCTACCTGTGGTTCAGGGCTTACGAATACCTTGCTCCAGCCAATTACAAATCAAATTAAGATGTATTTTAAAATTCTGGTCAAAACCTGGATTCTAATCCAAAATGACACAAGTGTTCCCTGTCTTCCCCCCCCCCCTTTCAATTTAGTCTCAAAATCTGAAGACCGAGTGCATGTTTTGGCCATTGGCCCGCCTATCCACAGATTTGATGCTCTGTTGCAGATGTAAGAATCAAATCTGAAATTCCTGGAAGGAAATGAGAATTTCCATGACTCCAAGGGACCAACTGAGAATACCCCACATCTCTGGGACAGGCAGAGGACTCCCAAAAGATCTTGGAAAAGTGGCTGACACCTATGCTTCTTTCTCTAAACTGGATGCAATTTCATAATCCCAGTCTGTGCTGTTCTAGTTTTAGGTCTGTGGCTTTGGATAACCACCTATATGTGCCTATTTTTCATTAATTAGGTGTCAGGTAACAAGTTGTTCTGAAACAGTGTGTACCAGCATGGGAACAGCAGGGTTAGAAATCAGTGCCAAAAAAAGTTAGAGCGAATTTCTTTATCCATATCCTTACCCTAGCGGCAATATATTTGTTAAATTCAGCTAATTAGAAAAGGTTGATAGAACAAGTCCGTAAGTGTTGCAGTCTGGCTCGGTGAGTGCAGTGCATGTGTACTTTCCAGATTCAAAAGAGCTTGGGGAGACTCTGTGCGTATGATATGAGTCTCTCTTTATATTAAGCATTTCTTGAACAAACATAAAACTCATGAGGAAAGTGCTATTTTTTATTTTTTCTGTCCCCAGAACCTCAAGATAAAATTAAAAATACCAGGACATAAAATACCACATTTGGCTCTGTTTTACCTACTTAAGAACAAAAATACTGGTATCAGTTCCTCAGTTGGCATAAACTGGCATCATTTCAACTACTTCCTTTGGACAGTGCCAATCTACCAAATACATTCTGGCTCCATATATATTTTTAGCCAAAATACTGTGTGGCATGCATTACTGTCTTTCTGGAACCATTTATAGTTGCTGCAGTATCATTTACTACCACTTTCTCTAAATATGTTTCCAAGAAAGCTGTAAATGTACACTATTGCTACAGGCACCGAACATAAGTTTGGAAAGAAAGAAGGAAGGAAGGTCAGACCAATGGATGAGTCACCATGCAGCAAAAAAAAGTCAGGTCTCTGGGCAATTTCAGAACTTTCAGTATTGGTTGTGTTTGGCAGCACGGAGCTCAGGCATGCTAACCACTTATTGTGGGATAAGAAATTACCACACATCAGCTGGTGCAGAGTGATGATCTGTGTATGGATCTGCTAACGTGTGGTGCTGTCTTCCTTCATGGTGTCTTGTTCACGTGCTTCGATGCTTACGTTCATGAGGTCAAGTCCAATCAATAGATAGGGACATCTGGTATTTCCCACCATTATAGTGGAGTAACTCTACCAATGTCCATGGAGAAGATTAATGTAAAGTTAACATGTTGGGGGGGGGGGAACAAATGGTCTATAAGGTTTTTCGTTTTCTTGTAGTGTAACGGCTCATTTTTCTGAGCTCAAGATCAGTGTCAAAATACCACTAAATGAAAGCGATACAATTTTGTAACTCCTCTGAACTCACTTTCTATGGGTATAAATAGTGCAAAGGAAGGAGTAATAGAGAACCAACCTCATGAACTTTTTTCAAGGTAACTCATTTTGTGGTTACTTAAATATGTATTTTAGTGCACCTTTGTGAGCATATAGTTTCTCACTGGATAACATGATCACAAAAGCCCAATCAGGCTTATGGTTATAATTATCAGAAACACATTTATGTAATGCAATAGAGAACAGTCTAATCTTACAGTGTTAAATCCATGTATGACTGTAAACTCATCAAGGAAAATGTACCAAAAAGATATTCCCTCTCCGTCACCTTTAAAATCTCTCAAGGGAAAAGCAAGTAAATTTGAGGGAAACCTCAGCCCTGACACAATCTCTGAGAGATAGGAAATCGGCATCTATTAACTCTCTAAAGAGTCAGAGGGACTTGCAGCTGAATGTTGTATTCTGCAGTTGGTGTACTCGGAGGAATAGCTCAGTTTCTCAATAGCAAACTTCATCATGAACGTAATTAGTTAGTTTTCAGCAGATATAGTTGGTTATTGCTATTGGGAAGTGCTGAAATACTGATATCCCCAACACTCCTGTCTAGAATGGGGCCGCTAAATCTAATTTTTCAGTCTGGGATTGCTGATTTTGCAAGCAATGCCAGCAGGAATTATAAAGAAAACTTGTATTTATTTATTAATTCTTGCTAGGCATAACATGCTAGTTTCTGGTCATGACCAAAGATCCAAGAAATTGTCATTGCTTGCATTGCTTGCTGGGGGAAGAATAATTTCCTAATTCAAACAGCACAGCACTCAGATTTGAACAACCCAACCTGTCCCAACTGGTAAAGAACAAGAGATAATGTGATTACCAGCAGTTTTATCCTGGCCTAGGTGCTTTTGCCAGCTCTTTGAAAGTCAGCCAAGTTTGCAGGAAATTGTTATGGGCCAAACTGGGCAAATGGTGCTGCATTCACCATTGGGACCCAAGCAAGGCTACGCCAGCTCTGCGCTTGACCAGTAAAGGGGCAGGTTTCTCCTTGGAGCTCTGCAGTTGATACTGTTCATGAAAGGCAAGAAACTCGGTACCATTTTTTCCTCCCCATCACTGCTCCATCTCTCTGATAAAGACCAGCTACTTGGCCTGCTGGGGGGACACTTAGACATGTTGTTTTAGTGCATGTTGGTTAGCAGCTGTAAAGGTAACAGACACTTTGGGATGCATGATGTGGTATTGGCCATTCCTTCCAGTTTGCTTGAAGCTCTTCTATAAACTCAGCTGAGTCTGAACAAAAATAAACACTTGGTCATGTCAAACCAACCCGTGGACATGGTGCACGTGGTCTGATTGTTCTTGAGGTGGCTCCAGCTCAGGAGCTGCTTAAAGGTTCCCAACTAAACATCCCCACCATCTGGCATGAGTAAGTGCAAAACAGCTGACCTTTCATGAGAAAACCTAATGTTTCCCCAGCTAGTTGTTGGAAACCTGCAGGATCCAGTGGGTTAAAGATGATTTTACTGATGGTTGCAATAAATGATTCCTGAACCCAATTTCTTCGTAAAATGTTTTGAAGATATTGAGGGGAAAATCACTGCCTGAGTGTAAATATTACTGGTTTTGCTGGAGCTGACTGGTGATTGAGTTGTGTAATCAGAGGATGTCATCTTGAATAGGAATATAACATTTTGTCAAAAAAATAATAAAAATGCTATGTGACCCCTACTCTTTCCTGTTATGTTCACATGTAATACTTATATTCTGTGGGTGTTTTTGTTGGGAGAGTTTTTTGTGGCTTTTTTTCTCGTTTGTGTTTTTTTTTTTTTTGGTCCTTCAGTCTGGTCCTGTCCAGTGATCAGTATCTAAATCTATGCTTGGTTTTGAGATATCTTTCTGGTGAAAATAGCCTGGGATAGTAAAGAATAATTTAGTCATTTCTTGTTGCAGAATGGACATGTTGCTGTTAAGGAACCTAGTGTTATTACCTTTAATTCACATTATAAGGGAACATGAATTTTAAGAGAAGGTTTCTCCCCCAAGGCTGTGCAGCAACATGCAGCAGGACATGCAAGGGTACTGGAGTTCCTTCCTGAGAGGGTCACCGGGACCATCTTGAATCAGCTCTGAGCTTTTTACAGTTCTGTTGCGTTTTCTCGTTGTGTAAAGCATAACTGCTGTTGCTTTCAAAAGCAGATGGGTGACAGATTGGTCTAGGTGACCTCGACAAAAGGCATCTTTTATTCTTCCAAAATTTCATGTCTCTTGCAAAAACATTTCATTTAAGTACCTATGGCAAAGCCAAAACTCTTGAACTCCCTCAGCTTCTTTCCTTCTGGCTTCTGGCTTTGCACAGCAAATTCCACCCACCACATAGTTTAGCAAATGCTCGTTTTTTGAGACAGTCTCTAACAGGTCATTCAGCAATGGAGCACTGTAAAAAAAAAATGAGTTTTGGAGATGGTGATTACAACTAGTTCTTGCTTCTTTTGTTTGTTTAGAGTATTTTCCTGTTTTATCAATATCAGAATCATCTGATGCTTTGTAGTGTGTTTTACCATTGTAGTGTGTTTTACCTTTTGCTAACACTTACAAGGCAAGAAATAATTTCTTCTGAAAGTAGAATAACCAAAAATTATTCTTATATTTTTATTTGCCAATAAAACAATAATTTATTAGCCAGTCAAGAGCAATAACCTTTAAATGTATTACTTAGGGATAGACCATTAAGATTTCTTTTTAGTATTAATTTTATCTAGGCTTATGTTAGGTTTTTTTTTTTTTTTTAAAAAAAAAAAAAAAGGCTTTTCAGAGGTATTTAGGTGTCTATCCCCAAGTTATTTCAATAGAAATTGGGCAGCCCAGTACCTTCAAGGCTCTGGGCCTGAGCCCAAGTACTTGGCGGCTGTAAGCGCGTGCAGCTGCATGGCTCACCGGAGTTTTATCCGTTCACTCGAGCATGTGAGCAGGGCCCTGGATGCAGCTGCGGATTCCGCTTATAGGCACCTTTTTGAATGGAAAGGATGTTTTTGAGTTCTGTCATAACCAGACTCACAGGGGCTGTGGAGTTCCCTCCGCGAGGCTGCGGGTCTGTGTGGCGGATGGCTGAAGGGGGGGAGAGAGCCAAGGGCTTTGTGGGTTGTTGTGCACAAAGTCTGGATAGAAGTCTGGTAGTGGCAGATAGGAGATATGATCCATGCTCAAGGGAAGCTACAAGGATCCACATATCCAGCCACTGGGTGGGTATTATTTCTGCTTCTCCCATTTAACTCTTTATTCAAGGCTGGTTATTGCTTCTACTAACTCTGGGAATGTTTGTCTTCCATGTTAGCTGAGGGGTATCCAGCAATTGAATATAGGCCAGGAGGGAAATTTCCCCCTCCCCCCCCTTCACTTTCTTGGTCGCCCTAAAAGTATAAAAACAGTGAAAATAGTAAAACAAACAAGAATAAATGATCTGCTGGGGTGGAGTTCTTCCTTTTTCCATCACAGAAATTTTTTAGAAAAACACCTTGAAAATGTTTGACATCCATTTGTGGAATCTCTATAATTAGAATTAATAAAAGGACATGTCAAGTACACCTAGCTTGTAAACCACAGAGGCATTTTTTTTCTCCTCCTCTCAATGGCTTTAACTTGTTCTTCTGATTGGCATCTGCAGAGAAATTATAATTAGCCTGTGATATGTATATGGTGTGCATAATGCCTGGGTTTTTCTATAGGTATGCATATATTCCCACACAACTCCTAGGAGAATTCCTTTAACTAAACAGCTCGAGGTATCCAGGATAGCAAAAACATTAAAATAAAAATATCTCTGCGAATTGAGTTGGTGGTCTCCAGCACATTCCCAATGGATGCCTGCCCACATGAGCAAAATGCCGTCTGCTGCAACTTGTGCTAATTAGTGCTCCCGTTGGCCATTGCAGATGAACGAGCCAGAGCCAAACGGGCCACTGAGACAGGCAGCATCAAATGTGGTCCCATCAGGTCTTGGCTGAGGTAGGGAGTAGACAGCATGGAGCGGGCTTGACTTGCTCTGTAGAGTTTTGTCTTCTCAGATTTGGAGAGAACCTGTCTCTTCTGGGGCTCAGAAAGGTCTCGTTCATGGCTGCATTGACTTACTTCCTCCCCCCAACTCCCCCAAACCCTTTTTGCCTCTCTAATTCTCACCAGAAACAGATCATCGGGCAGAAGTTTTCTCATGTGATGGTCAGCTGAGGCTTATGCTGAAGAGGTTTGTTTAGGTCTGTGCTGAGGATTTTTCTTGTTAAACGGAAACTTCAGAAATGAGGAAAAAGTCTGCTTTTTTAAATTCCTTTTTGGCCTAGTCTAAAAAATTACTCAGGCTGATGGGTATGATTTGCCATTACTTGCTGTTTCTTGATGATCTCAAGAAAAATATTAGGCAGCTGGTATTCAGCTAGCTTTGCTTCCGTCTTAGGTGTTTAGGCTGCCTTCTGTAAATACACCTTGCCTTTCTAACTGGAGAAGGAAAAGAAAGAGTGTGTGTGTGTGTGTGTGTGCATGTACACATGTACGGTGCTCGGCGAATGCTAGCCAGAGAACGGCGCGGCACTGCCTGCTCAGCCGTCCCAGCCAGATGGGCGTTTACCAGTGCGCATGCATTTCACCATGGAGCTGCCCAGCTGCAAAGACGCTATTGCCACATTGCTGATAGGAATGCAGCAACTTTGACACTGCACCTTCCATCCAAAACACCACCACGTGCTTCTCAGGGCGTCGCGTACGCATCACGGATGAATCGCTGCTGGGGACGGGTGGGTGGCAGTGCTGCTGCCAAGCAGCATGCGGAGTGCTGTGCAGCTGTGGGAAGGGGCTTTGGCTCCCAAACCCTGGCTTTACTGAAAATGCCACAGAGCTTTAGTAACCTACGTGGAACAGCCAAGATTTCAGCTTCTAATATCTTATCCAAAAGTTCTCTGCATGCAGTAAGAGGCATCCAGCCTCTCTGGTGCAGGAGGGTGATGGGGTGGACTTGCTGTGCCAGGGTTGAAGCCGGTAGTTCCAGGTCGTTTGCTGGAGGCATTCTGAATCTTGTATTTAGATCACAAAGTCTCGCCCTCTGATACATGCATGAATACAATCTTAGTGGCGCTCATAAATGCTATATAACCCATGATATGACCGAGCTGGGCATGGCAGGCTCCATCAAAATGAGCTCTCTATGGCCAAATGTTCTGCAAATAATGAAGGACTCTGATAAAATGACTTTCTTCAAGAGCTTCCTTTAGGGAGATATTAGCCATGGCCTTAGGTGACTCAGCTCAATTTCTGCCTGGTTACTGACTTCTGATATGTCCTGAATAGAGACATTTAGTGCTGAAACAATGAAGGACATTATTGCCACAACACGAGCTGCTGAATTGGGGGTGCTTATTTAAATCCCAAACGGTGCTGGAGAAAACTATGCACCTGGGAGATGGACACAACTATCAGGTTGTTGTGTCTGTATCAGTCCTTTCAAGGGCAGGAGCATCCCTGTCTCATGGATCACTTTTTTTTTTTTTTTTTTTTTTTGGTGTTAGGAGCTGTTCTCTATTTTGGAAATGGTTGGAGGTTGCTCTTTCCTCCAGGACGTGTCTAGCCAAGCGGCACAGAGCATGATGCTTGATGCTTTCCTGGGAGCCAAGACAGCCTAGATTCCTATTCGGTCTCCTGCCTCCAGAAATGCACCCGAGGAGTTCAAATGCTGATGTACAGCAAGTCCTGGCCCTCTCGGGGAAAGAGGCACGTCACCCAGCGTAGCTTCCTGGCAGAGTTGGGAGCATTGCTGCCTGTGCTCGCTGTGGGAGAGCCTCTCCAAGGTGCTCCCATTTACTGTGTCTGGAGGGGAGGCTAGAGTACCAGGCCGGTGAATTTTGGAAGGGAAAGATGCTTCGTTTCTCTATCAATATAACAACATCACCAACTTCGAAAGACTTCTGTGAAAGTATGTGTATTTAAGATCAAGAGGGGCTCTAATACTTTGGTATGGGAGGTTTATCTACTTGTGTTGTAACCACCTTAGTATTTATAAAGTTCTAATTAAGTCAAATGTGCACGACCGTCCAGTGTTGTACATGAAACCCATGTTATCTGAAACTGCTTTATACCCTTACGTTCCCAAAATAATGGAGGTAGTGAACACATTGTAGAAAATGGACTTTTATTGTCTGTGCCTGCCTGCATAAAGTTAAGATGGGTTTGTATAGGAAGTCATGTCTTTTATAAGGCTGGTGGAAGAAAGGCCATGTTTTGGTGGCTGTCAACCTTCAGGTCAGCTTAACAGGTTGGTGGAATTGGTGTTCTTCAGCAATAGGTACAAAGCTCCTGGGTGGTAGAAATCTGTGAGCAGTAAGTGCACCGTGCTGCTCAAGCCCATTAGATCTATTTCATGGGGTTTGGTGCTTCCCTCCCCCTCAATATTTTTGTAAATTAACTGGGTACATCTGTCTGCTCAGTTATTTAATCAGGGTATTTATGACGCTCAAATTAAACAGGGGTTCTGTACTTAATTGTAATCTCATTATACCTGGAGAGTGGTTTTTTTGTTTTGTTTTGTTTTGTTTTCCAGTGATATCCATGTGTTTTGCAACAGATTCTCAGACTGACAGGCTAAGGTGTGCATTGACTTTCCCATCAAAGTGTCATGTCTGAAGTGGCTCGTAAGGGCTTTATATTCACAGACAGCCTGAAAGAAACACGATAGGAGGAGCAGCTACTGTCAAAAGACTTGGAGCAGTCCTCCCACATTAAATAAAGGAGATAACTATGGGGAGAGAAATAGATATATAAATAAATAGATGAAAAAAAAAAATAGGTCCCAATTTAAGTATTGCACTGCATAGGAACTTAACAGGATTCTTGAATTACATTCTCTCCAGCACTCTTTTCTCTTTGTGTCAGCACAGCAGGCGGCCATACCAGATTTCCATATTAAAGACCGTTTCCATAACCTCAGCTGTGCCTCAGAAAGGGCTAAGTCCTTCTTTAATGTCGTGAGGGAGGATGGCAAAGCAGCACAGGGACAAACACGTCCCTTTTGTGCGTGCCTGTGTGAGCAGGGCACGTCCTTCTTGCTCTGGCACAGCTCGTTCGGAAGAGTGAACTGGAATTCCTGCCACTTCCGAACTCAGGGATTCCTCCAGACTTTTTCTGAAACCTGACAAGCTATTGCCTTGGTACCCGGAGCACAGGTTTGCAACCCCAGTGTGTGATAAATTAGACCTTTCACTTGAAGTTTTTCCTGGCAGGAGTACTAGAACAACCCTCCGAATAGCTACTACTGCTGAATTTTAAAATCTCCCTGGCTCTTTGCTCAGCCAAAACTTAAAGTTACAGTCAACTGGAGTTTGGCAAAGTGTAATGTTCTGTAACCTTATCTTTTTATAACAATCATGTTTATTAGTATTATCCAGTGCATTATAAGGCCCCTCTTCAGAGCCAACGTGCTGTGTCTGTTGCAGCAGGATGTATAGTTTAGGAAATCGTAGCAGAGTTTTCAAACAGCTGTAAAACCAAGCCAGGCAGTGTGGTCCAGGGGAATGGAGACCCTGTGGCTCCAGAGAGCTTTGCTTCTCTCCCCAGGCTGCAGCTGAGTAATGACCACAAGGAGGTCCAGGCTGCTTCTGTCCCTTGTCCTGGCTGTTGCCCACATAGGTAATCATACCTCCATTAATGGACCTCAAAGGGGAGCCCAAAATGTCACCTTTAATAAAAAAAGAAAATGAGAGTAAAATGCTAATGTTTAACATGTGCTTGACTTCTCAGATCATCCTGGGTCAATGTTTTTCCCATTCAAATCCAGTTCACAATTTGACGATGGCTGAATTTGGCCTGATGCATAGAATTAAGTCTTAAAACACAAATATGCTTTAAACTGAGCACTGCAAATAGTTTTCCATTTGTCCTACCAGCAGGCGCTGAGTTTAGGGCTCTGAGTTTCCACTAAAATGGCTAATAAAACCCTGAACTTCTAAAGCTGCCTGCAATGACTTAAGAATTAATGGTCCTATGATCAGCTATTCCAGGAAGAAAGCAGGGATCAGACTTTGCATCCTGGCAACAGAGACTAACAAAATCCTGTGCTTCACCTTCACACACATCCGTGTAAAGGACCATTTCCTAAACTGTTTGATAAGAGACCTGCAGAGTTAACAAAACAAGAGAGTTTTTTTTTCTAGGATTTTGGCACCTCCAACTTAAAACACCTGCCCACACTTCTAACCTGCTAATTGGGAATTATTTTCAGGTGCTCCATAGGAGAAGGAGCTATTCCTACCGGCTGTGGGTCTGAGGCCTGATATTTGGCTATGTAAGTCTATAGGAAACAATTCGCTATGGAGTAGCTCTCGGAATAGGAAGACGGATTATTTTTGTCTGGATTTATAAAAGTCAGGCTTGGGAAAGCAAGGTTAGATCGACTTCCCTGGATAGCTACTAAAGCAGGCTGCTGTCATTTGGTTGGTGGAGTAGCAAGGCTTGGCACCTCCTGTCCTTTTCAAACTAAAATTATTAGTTTTTTCAGCCCTCTGTAGGGTTTGGACATGATAAACTTTCCCTTTTTTTGGCTTTTTGCCATTTTTTTCAAATGGTTTCTTTAGAAATACATCCGTTTTTGCATCAAGCCACTAGTCTTGACTGAAGTCTTCTTTCCAAATCTGTCAGGCTGAAAAATGGGACTCGGAGATTTCCTCTCTTCCTTGTTACTGTTGTCAAACTTTCTGCCCTTCTGCTCCAAGAAACACAAGGGCATGTATCTGCACGGGAGCAGTGAGGCAGCCCCTGGGGTTTGTGATGGCTCCTGCCTTGAAAGTGCGTCCAGGTATCAGTATCTTCTGCGCCGCTGAAGGCGAGAAAAAGCTGATGCTTTGGCTCAACAAGTAAGTTACTTCAGTTTCTTCTTTGTAGAAACTGATACGTCATCACTTCAGTGATATTATTTATGAGGGTTTTTTCCTTATTTTTCAAGTATAAAGAAAAAAAAAGTCTTGCCATGTTTTAGGAACAAAATGAGTATTTTACACACATACCAATAGCTCTCTGGAAAGCACTTAAATTTACAAGCTGTTCGTAAATTTACTGACAGTTGGCAACACTGCATCCAACACACAGGAACCCTTTTGGAAAATAGATCTATTGTAAATAATATATATTGCAGCTTAATCTGAGCGTGCTTTAGCTCAAAGTAGTTTTAACAAATGTGTTACCTAATATATTTTTTAAAAAGCTGTTTGACCTGGAAAGATGATTTCAGTATCTGAAAAGCTATATTTAAAATAAATAAATAAATAAATAATAACAACCACCTCGTCTGAATCAACAGCGTTGCCCCACAGAGCTCTTTTGAGGACCAGCTTGAGTATTTTATGCATCTGCTTTTGTAGTAACATGCAACTCAGATAGTGACTGTGTCTCCATATAGGGAATCTTGGTCTTTTAAAGTCAGTGGCAGTTTTTACATTACAGTCAGGAGCAGGTTTATACAGGGAGAAACAATTTGTGCTCACAGGACTACTTAAATGCGTGTGTTGTTAAATGCAGTATGGATTTTAGGTAGCTGAGGTTTAGGTACCTGCTGAAGTTGCATTTTATCAAGACAATGAAAAAAGGCTTTTTCTTTTATATCTGGTATTGTGTTACAATATTTAAATTAGTAAATCTGAGATAGCAAATCCTTTGCTGTTGTGCTATCTTTCTTTAACCACACTGGTATGTATTAGCTGAAAAACCAGTTTTAAAACTGCCTAGATATTAAGATTTTTGCAGCACCAATACCTAGTAATGGGGAAGGGGGACAGAATCTTTCTCTTGATGATTCTTTTCAATTTCATCCTAATTATCAGCTAAAAGCTATCAAAAAGCCTCCACCACTTGATCATTGGTAGTTTAAAAGCATGATTATTCCTATAGGAACTAACTAGAGGCAGATAAAAAGAATTTGCACTTTGCAAGCTGTAAATGCCAGTTATGATGTCTAAGGACTATGTTTCATCCATTTCTATGGCTGTAGAAATCCAAGTAAACCGTATCCTCGCCCCAGCCAGCCGCCCGAAAGGCCGGCGTGGCAGGAGTGATGGAGCGGGCCGTGGAGCCTCGTCCCACCCGGAGGCGTTTCCAGTGTCGCCGCTGCCTCAAGGCTGCCGTTGTTTGCAGCGATTCCTTGGCAAGCTCCAAACGCAGCATGATTATGTTCAATTTTGGCCATCGGGTACGTCCGCATCCAAATGTGTCCCGCTTTGCAAATAGTGGCGTTGTTGTCTGAGTAAAAATGTTGTTTGGATCGTTACCTCAAGCAAAACACACGCAGTGCAGTTAAGTAGCAACACGAACGCTTAGCGACTCGGAGAGAAAATGACTTCAGAAATCTTCCATACTAGTTAAAAGGCGTTTAATTTCATCGTTATCTAAATGCCTTACTAGCAGCATGGATTTTGGTTGGACGCTGTGCCCGCAGGTGAAGCCTGCGGCGCCGAGGGAGGCGTTGCGCTGACGCGGGCAGCGCGACGTGGTCCGCAGCCCATAGCGCTGAGAAAGCTTGTGGCTTATCCAGCGTTACTCGGGGCCTGAAGTCAGTGGGAGTCTTTCCATGAATTTCATCAGGATTTGGATCTGTCTCGCAGTGAATTAAAAACAGAGCCCAAAGCTCCTGGCCGCCGGTCGCGTGCCTTGCGGACGGAAACCGCTCCGCTCGCGGGAGCGGAGGTGTCCGAAGCCCCGACGCCGTGCGCGATGGGCAGAGCGCTCGGGCAGCTGGGTAGAGCCGCAGAAGCTCTAACCCCGTTGCGCTCGCGTGGTCGAAGGCTGGTGGCTGCCCGTGTCGCTGCGCCGCTGCAGCACGGCAAGGGCCTCGCGTGGAAGGTGCTGGGAAACGCTGCTCTGCTTTTGTCTAGCCGGAATGAAAATAAATGAGGGCTTCAGTTGAAAGTAGTTACTAAAACGTTCTTCTTTCCTCTCCCTTAATTCCAAAACCTGCTTGCAGCTAATTAGACTGAGTCGGGCATGCTTGTGCTGCCCTGTGCTAGTGTAAACAGCAGCCAGCTGAGTTTCATTACAATAAAGAAATAAAATAAACACAGGGCCAGAAAACAGTAGTTTGGGCATGGCTCATTACAGCACCACGCAGTTAAAATCCTCTGCCGGGGCCGCGGGTGTGAAGGGTTGCTGTCCCCCTCCCCGCCGGTGCGTCACGGGGGAAAGCTGAGCCCCTGTGGTTCGGCTCCGCTAAAAACCACCCCTGAAGACCACCGAGGCGGCTCGCTGCCCCCTTCCTCCTTCCTCGGCCCCGGGCAGCGGCGCGTCGGAAGCGGGGCGTTTCGGCAGCCCCGCGGCGGTGCCGGAGGTCCGGGAGCCCGGCGCAGCTCTGCGCCCCGCGTCCCGCGCGCTCTGACCCGAGGCTTCGGGATGGGCTGCGAGGGCCCGAGTCGCTGCTGTGCTTTAACAGTAACTTTGCGTTTGGTGAGGGGAAACGCCATAAAGTGCTTCACGTGTGTTAAATCTTTCGAGTCAGGCTCGCTCTCTGCTCTCGCCTATCTGCTCGCAGGTGCGCTGGCTCCGCTTGCTTCTGCTTATCGCTAGACGCGGTTCTGTAACTCATTAGAAGCTTTTCTCCCACTCTGCAGCCTTGGCAGAGAAAAAAAAAAACATTCCTCCGCTTAAAGATACTTAAAGCAAAGAAGTGAGTACCTTCAGCGTGCGGGGAGAGGCAGGAGCAGCCTGAGAGGCAGGGAGGAGTTTGCAGCGGGCGGGAGCAGCGCCCTTCCCCGGGCGCCGCGGTCGGGCAGCCGGCAAGTGGCCTAATCCGGACGGACGGGCTCCCGCCGCGCGCGGAAACCGTCGGCGCTTCTTTTCGCCCAGCGTTTCAAAGCAAGTCTCACGGACAATGTTTCCTGACGGTGGATTTTCCCCTTTTTTTTTCAGTCTGCTCCAGTGATACTGTTCTGTCTCAAGACTTTGCTCGATTGTAGCTGTATCAAGAGGAAAAAAAAAAAGTATTCCTGGTGTTTTGAAGACTTTTATGAAAGCTTGTTTTCTTTATAAGTTTACTTTTGAGTAAAGGTTTTCTCTAGACTTAATGTATACTGCAAGAAAATATTACTTGACTCATGAATATTAGAGTGGATTTACTTTGGTAAAGTGAATATTTTAGGGGCCTGGAGATTTGATGGAGAATATGTGATATCCCTTGAGTCATAACTTCAAGTGTTTTTAACCTTAACATTTTTTTTGTCAAAAATAGGAAAATTTGAACTCTGTTTACAATTCCGTGTGTGTTTTCTAAACAAAATTTTAAAACAGAATACAGGCTCTGACCCTCTCAGGGACCAAGGCCTCTCAGTTTCCACTGGCTCCAAAGGGCTTTGGGTCCCACAGGATTCAGATCTTAAATTAGCACTGTACTTTTAATAATAACTCTTAAGAAGTAATGTCCTTAGTCAACCTGCGTGGTTGTGCAGCTGCTGCGCCTCATCATGCTCCAGGTCTGGGGCAAGTGAACACAGGCAACACGGGCGGAAAAAATAAACTTGGTTTAAAAACCCCCAAAAGTTCAGAGATATTACATGAGCAGCTTAAAAAAAAAAAAAAAATCCTCCACTGAAATCCACCTTGGATTCTGGAATCAACTGGTTCCTTCCCAGTTCTGTGGAATAAAACTCTTAGAGCAGCAGGGTAGGTTACTTGAAAAGGCATTAAAATGCGGTGACTTGTGGGACATCACAGCAGCCGCAGGGCTGAGGAGCGAAGGAGTAAAGCGTGAGGATGACGAGTTTGAGAGGGGCAAAACAAAGCTAAACGCAGCACTGAAACATGCGTCCTGGAATTGAGATTACTCTGTGGAAGCAGCCGCCGAGCCGTAAAAGAACAAAATACGGTAGCGTTTGCTGCAGAGGCTTATAGACGAGGAGCGTGTCCTCGCCGAGGACATCGGTCCTGGAGGAGAGCCTCCCGCTCGGGCAGCGGGCTTCGAGGCCCGCGGTGAGAAAGCTGAGCAGATCCTGGCTCCTCACCAGGAGCTGGTCGCCTTCGAGCATTAGGAGACGATCGTATTCCTCCTGCCCCCACGGGGACCCAAAGAGCGCGGGTGGACGCGGCCCTGGGGGACCTGGCCCGAGTGGAGACAGCCTCCAACGTTGGCTAACCCAGCTGAGCTGCGAAGCGGCCTTCGGCTATGAGGCGCGTGCTGGAAGGCCCTAGGAGGCTTTCCCGGGCGCCGTGGGGCCGCACGGAGGCCCGCGCCTCCTGGCCGGCGAGGCGGGCGGGCGTTTTCCGAGGGAGGCGAGCCCTCGGGGCCGCTCCGGGAGGCCGGGCGGGAGGGCTGCGGACCGCCAGGGGCCCCGAGGCTCCCGCTTTCCGCCTTGGCCGCCCGGAGCGCGGGAGGAGGCCGCTGGCATGGCGGCGGCGGCGGCGGGCGCGCGGCAGGCGAGGCCTTCGCGGTTACACCGCTGCTGCGAGCTGTTGTTTCCTTTTCCTGCGCGTTAAAATAACGAAAAGCAACTGGAAACAACCAGCTCCTGCTTATCCTCGTCTCCTTCTCTCCCTTTTCCAAAAAGAAAGAAAAGTTAATGCATTTTTACCGCTGTTTGCTTTTCCAGTTTCTTTAATTTGGGTAATTGCATAGTCAATTCTCAAAAATATATATTCTGCCTTTAAAAAAACAGCAGAAAATGACAGATCACCTTCCTTTCCATCCCAGCTTTGGCATGCAGGTCCCAGATTGTGCATTCTCCGTGTGGCGCCACACCAGCCTCCCGTACTTAATTAATTTCCCTTCGTTTGTGCAGCCTTGCACTTAAAGAGACAGTGTCCCATTTTGATAGTTTGGCTTTGGCTGGATTTCAAAAGTGTCACTTCTTAAATCTTTCTTTTTTTCTTTTTTTTTAAAAAACTTCCCAGTGTGCTGTATGGCAAAGAGCTGGTGTTTTTTAATTCCCACCACTCCCACTTTTCCTCCCCCCCCCTTCCCTGTCTCCCTGTCCTTCCTAGCGCTCAGGATCAAACCAGGCTATGTGCAAAGCAGAGGATGCCTGGGGTCTCACAGCAGGGTGTGCTTGTGCAAGGGCAGCATGGTTTGGTCTAATGATACTCTAAACTGGTTGGATGTCCAAGAGCTACAGAGGGCCATGGGAGCTGGCTCTCCGTGTGACAGTTCAGCTGGTCCAGTCTGTTTCCCCGTTACATCAGCAGAGCTGTATCATACTCCTGTGTTCCTGACCTCTGCCGCCATCAATGCTGTCAAAGGCTGAGAGCTAAATATCCCAAAGCATAAGCGTAGAGCTAAATATCCCAAAGCATAAGCGTATTTGACTCTAAGAGCATGCTTTGTGCTTGGATTGGACACGTTTAAGTTTCAAACCTGTGATTTTGGTTCTGTATGAAGCTAATTTTATTCTAGCTCATGCGTTTCATTCCAGATTCAGGATGATCATGTTTCTTCCCATGTTCTGTTTTACTCCATGCAACAGAAAGGAAAGAACATGCCAAAAGGACTTGTTTTTCATTTTTTTTTTTTAATCAGATTTATTACACGTTTTCATTCATTGTTCTATTTTTCGTTTTTGAAAACTCATTATATGCCCTAGGCCTTTGTCAGCCGAAGACAGGGCTGCTCATCTTAAACAGCGTCATGCATCCTATTTGTCAACACTCCGTTAGCTCAGTCCCAAATTGCTCTCACTGTTTGGGTCTTCCTTCTTATGAATGTTCTGGTGCCTGCTGGCTCCTGACAGGCTTCCCTGCCCCGTCCAAGCGCCACCTGCATGGTCCTGCCCGCTGCAGCTTCACCTCCTTTCAGGCAGTTGTTGAGCCCCCTCAAACTGGCTGCAGCACCAGGAGTTGGCGTGTGCCCACCAGGAAGCTTCCCTCTTCCCTGCAACGGGTGAGATGATCCCTCCAAAGGCAACACACAATTCGCCTGGCCCTGGGCCTCCAATCATTTCCACTATGCTATTAAGTTTTTAAGAAAACCCGCATGTAAGGTCTAACTATACCAGAGGTTTTTGTCCAACCAGCAGTGCTGCCTGGGGCTGCTTTTTTTTTTTTTTTTTTTTTTTTTTTTTTTTTTTTTTTTTTTTGTGAGTTTGGAAGCTAACCAGAGGGCCAAGTGTATTGAGATAGAGATGGCAAACCTTGGGAGAGTGCACATCACAACAGCTCCGGGTTTATGTTTTGCACTCCATACAAAGCATTGAGTAAAGGTTCCCACTAGCTTTGGAGGACCTCAGATCCATGCAGCAGGGCTCCTGTTTTGCTTTTCCTATCTGGAAACACTGTGTAGCTTAATCTCACAAAAGGTACATAGTTGAATTTTCAGCCCTCGGAAGCTTTTACCATGCGGATAAGCGTCAGACTTACGTGAGGTGAACTGAAACTCCTTGTGGCTTGAGGAGAACTCTTTAGGAACAAGCTGGTGTTTCTTTTTTTCAGGCTCTATCAGGAGAACCTGCTGAGATGTAAAATGTTCTCTACTCTCAATACATTGAACCTCAAGAATACAGAAATGTCTTCTAGCATAGCCTCTGGCCATCCCTTGTTACCAGGAGGGTCTTGGGCAAAGACACGCCCCTGTCGAACTGCATATAGCTGCTCCCCTGCACATGCTTGCAGAGTCCCACAGAGCCAAGAGAGAAATGTCTGCAAACACCCACCCTACCATTTCCAGCAGAATAATCTGTCTGTTTAAAACAACAAAAGTGGACAGAGGTCAAGCCTGGCACCTAAGCTCATAACCCCCTCTAAATTCAATCAAGCAAAATAGTCTCTGGTCAGAACTTATCTCCTCTTAAAATAAAACATGCGGTAGAAGAAGAAACAAATTGCTTGACACCTCATTAGCAATTGTAAGCAGGCTCCATTTTCACTCCAGGGTCTCATTGAAGTGATTTGTGAGGCAGTTTTTCCCAACCTTTGCCTATCCCCATATTGGCTAGCATTTTGATGGAGTTGGAGGCAACGCAAGAACAACAGTGATTATTTGTGTTCTTCTGGGACACCCGTCCTGCTGTCTGGTGCTGGAGTGCCCCTCTACCTGGTGTTGTTTCTGGAACCTGAAGCCAGTTTCGCATTGCTTCTGTACATGTTTACGGCTGATTGTTAAGAGGATGCAGTTGGCCTAAAGCAAGATAAGCAGAGCTCGTATGTCATCTCTGATCTAAAACGTTGATTAAAGTAACCAGGTGACTGGATGCTTGATGGAAGAGAGATCCTGCTAAGCACAGTCATGTGGGTATTGGGTGAATGTTGTTGCTTCAGGGCTTCAGAAGTGTCATTGGCTGACTGTGTTCTCTTGCTATAGAATATAGCCACAAAGATAAAAGAAAATGATTTTTAAAAACTCCATAATAATCAATTTATTCTTTCTTAATTAAATGTCCACCCTCATTGCAGTTTGACCTCACCATGCTTCATCCATGTTTTGGCCTTCTCATCTTAGCTTGAAAAGTGATTTAATTTCAATTTCAAGACCTTTTTGTTCTTGCTTTTTTTTCTTAAAAATCCACCATCCACCCACCCACCACAGCAGGGCATGTCTCTCAGGAAACCACCTCTATGGGCAGTAATAATTTTTGAAAAGTAAGCACATGAAAAGGACTTTGTCAAACACAGGCTTTCAGGAGAGCCATTTGTTGTTGTGTTGGGATTTTTTTTCAGTCTGCATGTACATTTTTCAAACCTACGCACACAGCTAGATAACCTAGTTTATATCAGGCAACAGCAGCAGAAATGAACCTTCAGAAAGGAGCCGAAGGGCAGTGATTTAGAAGCTCAGCCCGTGAGGAACATTGTAGCCTTAAGACAGCATTCTGGGAGAAAGGTGGAGGTTGTTTCTGGGATTTAACATTTTTCTTCTTAATTGCCCTGTAGCTAGCCTGTTGGGGAAAAGAAAAATTTTACTATGTGATTTTTGTCTTGATTTGACTATCTTACAAGTGGAATGGATTAAAAGGGCTTAAAGAGAAGAGGAAAAAAAATCTCATTTGTCTTTTACCTTATCTTTTGTCAAGGTCTCATTTTAAATTTTCCCAAACATCCTTAAGTAAAAATCAATTTTCTTCCTCTTCCTATATTAGTAAATATAAAGATGTATTGCCTATTAACATAGATACTGGTAGTTTGTCAATTAAATGATATTTTAGTCCTCCAAATACGAAATGTAATGTCAAGTTCAATGTTTATGATTATGATTCATCATTCTAGTGGAGCCATCAATTCTGAATGCTCAAACCATGATCTTATACACGTTTTCAGCAGCTTTTTTAGTTAGTTAATAAGTTTCTTTCTCAGTAATGTCTTCCCTGACAATTTTGTTTTTCATTTCGTTATATCTGGATTTAATTCTCCTTCTTATCGAAATATGCAAGTACTAGGCAGTTTAACCTTGCACAGGGAAGTGAATTTTCACTGAGAGGAGGGGGAAAAAAAAAGAAAGAAAAAAAAAAGGAAAAAGAAAACCCAGATACACATATATCTGTGTGAATTCCTATTCCCTCATTCCTTTCATGTAACAATATTTCATTTTGGCTAACTTCAGCCGTTTAACACAGACACGCTGAGCCACTCTCCAGAGATCCCTCTCTCTCCCTAGTGACTATGGAACAACCGTAGATAACTTCTAGACTAGACTCCTAACTTTTAGAAAACTAATAATAAGATGGAGCCTGTCTCATCTGTACAGAAGAGTCTGAAATTGAAATGGTATCTGATGAAATTCTGTTTGGGAGAAAAAATACTGCTATCAATTTTCTCTAACATTTTTAATGGAACAGGAAAGTGCAATTGGTTCTGATAAAAGGGATATTGTATGACTAACAGGCTAAGAGAGCAGCTTTGAGCTGAATGAACAACTACTAAAAGGCTGGTACAGTAGCAAAAACAGCAATGGCATGAATATATTATCTGGGGATCTAAGGCAAATGCATGTTGTATTGGATACACACTGTTGAATGTAAATCCATAGTGCTGAAATACTGTATATTTATTATGCAAGCCAAAGCTGAAGACAGTTTCTGTTTGATGGACTCCCAGTGATGAATGGATTGTTTCATTCGAGTAAATGAACTGTCAGAAACAATGGCTACACAGTACAATTTCTCTCCCCATCCCCAACGGGCAGGAAAGCTCTGCAGCCAAAATAAAGTTGTATTTTTTTGTTAAGTCTAGTGGCAGGCTTGGGTAGAAAATTTAGAGGAATGGATATGGATAGCTTGACCTTAAAAAAAAAAAAAAAAAAATCTTAGCTAAAAGCATCAGTGTTGTGGGCAGATTTGTTTAAAATTGGAGAGAGATAAAGTTAAGTATCTGTCTAAGCTTTCCAGGAGGAAATAGCTTTACTTTGAGATGCTGTCAAAGTGCCATAATGCCGCTAAGAGTCCTCCCTCTGTGGTTAGGGCCGGAGGTGGGCGTTTGGGAGAGTCCTGCTGCTGCTGGAGATGAAACAATAGGACATCCTGGTCCTCGGCATGTCTGCTGTCTTCTCCTGCATGGCAGGAGCTCAGGACTCACGAACAGACCAGGTGAAAGAGGTCTGTTTGTCCATTAGAAACGTGCAGTGCTCACACAGACTTTGATCGTAGCTGGCGTTTGAAGTTTTAGAAGGATGAATCCCTCCATGATCAGAAGAGGGAGCAGCTAAGCAGCAGGAGCGAGTTGGAGCAGAGTGATGAAGGGGAGCCAGTTGGAGGGAGCTCAGCAAGGGCATGCACCTTCTCAGTTTGATATTCAGCAGGTAGCTGTGCAGTGCCTTGAGTTCCATCTCCTTTCTATCGTGCAGCTGCAGAGGGCCCTAATTAAGCTAGGGGAGCAGTAAAGTAGATGTCTGGAAACAGCCGGCTGCCCCCCAGCTTTGGGAGAGACAAAGCAACCTTCCAGTGTCGGGGTCTATGTTGTAGTAGTCATTTTTGAGGGATGTCAGGTGTGCGTATGGAACAGCAGGAGGGTTTTTTCCCTCTCCCACTGTGAACAACTCCTCACACTAACACACCTTTGTGCGAGTGCTGGAGGGCCTGGCTGCTTAGCCATCAAGCTGACTTAACACGATCTGAGCTTGTTTAGGTGGCTCTCACAGGCGTATCCTGAGGGTGGTGCATTTAAATAACAGGCATTTTTAGTGCTAGCTATTTTTCCTTTCTGTGAGCTGTTTCGATGGGTTATATGGGAACTGGGATCCCAAGGGCTTTTTTCCAGTGTCATCATCCATTATCAGGACTCTTGCTGCTGCTGTTGTCCCGCTAGGGTCTGTTTTGGTAGGAGAGATACAGATCAGAAATACTAAATGTCCTCTAGGGGAGCCTGTTCAGCCGCCAGACCGCTCTTCCAAGGTGCCTTCACTGAGTGTCTAATGCCGCAGGGCTTCGCTTCGCGTATTATTGTGGCTTTTTACCAGATCTGACCTTAACTCTTCTTCCTTCTGACCTCTGCACTTGATGACAGTTCTATGCCCAGACATTCAAAACACAGCTCAGGCATGAAGTCCTTTGCATTGCAGATAGTCTTTCTTTTGTGGCTGAATCCTCCTCTCTGGGTTGTGGGGGCTGTCTCAGCTGACTGCCTTCAGGACTAGGGAACCCTGCGGGACACAGTGCTGCCCGACACTGGCCAGGTTCTCTGAAGACTCCAGCTCTCACTGCCTGAGCCACTGATGAGGACAGGACGGTAATTACCGCTGGCAAGAGCAGATCTCTCCGCTCTGAGTGTTGCTGCTCAGATCTGAACAAAGTGGTGAATCAGACAACCATCATACTGCTTAACCGACCAGAATGCTATATCGGTGACTATAATAGACAATAAAAAATGAGGACTGGATTTCATTTTCCATTTTTTTACAGATTCATAAGCAGAACCATACTGCAATGTCAGTCCTCAGTGCAATCTTCTCAGCTGAGATCTTTTTCAGAGGCAAAGTGCTGTTTCAAAAAGGGAGGAGGCAGAGAAACCCTGAGCTTTCTGCATACGTGTGTGAGAGCATTTGTGTTAAACAAAGCCTTTGAAAGGAACTAGAAAGCATATTATAAACTGCAGGTGGTTTGGGATATCTGTAAAGGAGAAATGTTGTTGGAAATGGGGGGGGGGATGGTTTGCATCTTAGAGTTAACTGCACTGTGCAATTTCTCAAAGATTTTTGTTACTTAATAGTCCCTTTCTGAAATGCTTTCTTGGATGTATCTTTATCTAAGAGGAAAAATAAAATTTGGGGTTTTCCCTTCAAGGAGCTAGGTTGACCTCTGAATACTGTAGACTTTGAAGAGTGGTTTTTCAAACACATTTTTTCTTCTTCTTAAAGGTCTGGGCTTGAATTCACTGTTAGCTAGCAAACCATGGCAAACACCATACAAGGGAGTAAATATTCACACCTTGTTCAGAGCTTCCTCCAGTGGTTATTTTAACAATGAAAGTTATTGAATAACAATAATAAATAGCCAGTGTGCTTAGAGAATAATATCAGATTAACTTCTGTTGTAACTTCTCAGTAAAACAGGTTGACTCTGTCTATTCCATTTGTCCAGGAAGCCTGTACAGTGCTGTACGGTTAATTTATGAGCTGGATCCTCCCTGTGCCAAGGCAGAACAGCATGCAGGAATGCCATAGAGACCGTGACAGTTTTTCCTGTTTCTGCCCTGTGTCCTTGGTCCAGCCACGTATCTGCAAATCTTCAGAGCAGAGATCTTATCCTACTCCAATAAGGAGCATATAAACATCTTGAAGTTGGCCCTGTTTTGTCTTTGCAAAAGTACTATAAGCGAAAGTCAATCTGGGAAAGTAGGTATGAAAAAAACAAAAGGTGTTCCTAGGTCATAGAGTTTAACACACTTTCAGTTGTCAAATTCAGAGAGATTGTCCTGACTCGGCTCCTTCCCCACCATTTCTGCTTCAGGCTATCACCTATAAACAGTTATCTGGGATTAGGTAGTTTTCTCCCTTCCCGCTTTAAACAGTAAGCTGTGTACATCTCTTCCCTTTCTACTTAGCTTTTAGAAAGGAAAATTGATAGCCCTGTTTTTTTCCCTCAGTGTACTGCTGAGTAATGGATTTCTGCACATCTGGGCAGCCCAGTTGTGTTATGATTGCATATCCTACAGGCTTGCTGTGATTAAGGGAAGGTGGAGGGAGGCCTCGTGTGCCCTTAGAGCATGGACTGAAAGCAGGCAGCTGATAACTAGTTTTAGAGAAAAAGCATGACCTCAATATATTACACATCTGTTAATGATGCAAACTCTAGTGGCACAAACTTTTGGAAGGCCAGGTTTTGGGTTAAAAAAACACGCATGGGTTCTGTATTGCTCCAAAGCAATCTGAAGATTGATTGAGTCATAGTTATTGAATGCCAATTAATACTAAGTTGATGATACTGCACACAAATCAGGTCTGATAGTTGCAAAACACAAATTATTTATTTATTAACTGATATGAAGGAGTAAATCTCAGGACAAAAGGAAACGCGTAGCTCAAATTGAGCCTATTTATTGGTGAGTAACTTTGACATCACGTGACTTTTTTTTGCAAAATCAGTTATGGGCAGCATTGTAGGGCTGACCTGCTGCATTGTACAAACAGGCTCACACTAACTCCCTCCAGGCCCAGCATGGACCTAAGCAAGACCCTCAGTCAGGGCATCTCCACTCTTGCACCTGAGTGTGAACTCATAGCATCCCAGGGTTCACTTGAGACTGTAAAGGGTCTCTTAGCTCTAGGGAGAGGGACCTGTGCCCCAGATGACTTCACTGGAGAGGCTCTAGTGCTTTAAATCTGGGCCATCTGACACCAAGCACTGGCAGATACAAATGGAGAGCTTTGTAGACTGGAAAACTGCAAAATATACTCATTGCTGGGAATGCTTTCGGCCACTCACCACTCGAGTTTCCTGTTTGCACCAGGATAGCACCCAGGCTGAGGTGGGACTTTTCAAGCTGCTCCTTTAAATCAAACATCATGAAAGAGGGATCAAGAAGACAAACTGAGAAAGCAAACAGAGAAGGACAGTTTCTAAGAAACCCTGCAAGATTTATGGCTTCTGCACCTGATCCCACGCCAAGTTTATTTGATGTTTGTGCACTGCAGCCTGAAGGGGTGCGTCCTGACAGCTGTGCTCCCACCTGCTGCCTACCCTGCCAGGTGCCTGGCAGAGCGCATGGCGCGAGCGCCTTGGCCTTTCCAAGTACAGCTGAATCAGACCAGCTCTTCAGGTCACACATGAGCTGGTGCTGCCTGTAAACAAGCTGCTTCACTAGTGATTCACCAAGCATTACGCTTCTCCTTGTCTACTTTAGGAGAAGAAAAGACAAACAAGCTGCAATGTGTGTCAGGATGTGAATGCAGCCCTCTGGATGCCTCTTGAGCAGGTGTGGTGGCCAAGGCCTGAGGTGCTTTCAGACCTTAGCATCAGAAATGAAGCACTCTGATCAACTGGCCCAGCTGGGAAGAAACTGAGAACCAGATTGCTGGGTAGGCAAGGGTTGTGTTGTGGTGCCGGAGTGCACCAGCAGACTGGGGGTGACTCGGGAGTCAGTTCTCCTGGACTTGCTGTGCTCTTGCTCTGCCAAAAGCAGAGCAGGTCATTTTGAACCAAAATATGACTTATTCTCATCTCCAAAGGAGTCTGTGTTGTTTGCATAGTTACAGGCCCAGAAGCCTTTAACCTTCTCTTGCCTATCACAGAGGAGATACTTACTGACTACGGGGCGTATCTGAAGCTGCATACTACATTTCCAGCAGCAACATGGAAACATCTGCAGGGCTACAAAGATCTGTCAAGGGAATGTCATCAGTAGGGCTCTCAGAGGACTTGTTTCTTGATCAGAACAAGCTGCGCATGTGTTACCAAAAACCCCAAACAGTACTCAAACCTTAATGTCAAATTGTTTCTCTTGGTTGAACAGAGGATAGGGGCAAGTCCAACTCTTATTTCAGCTAAGCAGCTCTTCCTTTATCTGCTAAACAGTCTACAGTTCCTGCCTGCTCCTTTGGCTGAAGCTGGGACTGAATATGTCAGCCAGTGTTTGTACTGGAGCCGAAAAATGTCTCTGCTTGGCTTTCAGCAGTAATAGATCCCATTTTTCATTTGTTTTGTGCCTGTAACACTTGCAGAACAAGACCTATTAGAAGAGACTTTGTCTCAATTACAATTATCGCTTCAGTAAGACAGTAACACGGTAGCAGGCAAGAAAACCTCCCCTCACATTCAGGAGCTTTCAGAGATCCCAGCATTAAAAAAATTGTGAGAGTCTAGATCATAGGACTGGGAGATACCCATACAGTTGCATAGGCTGAATTTTTGCGTAACTGAACTGGTGACTGGGAAAAATTTAGGGGAGACAGAAGATTAGGAGGCCCCAAAAGGTCTATACCCAGAAATGGGCTGGAAATTTTTGCATCTGGAAGAAAATCAGCATGATTCACTGCCTGCTTTCCATAGCCAGAAGCCAGCACAGTCTTTTATATACTGACTATTCAATGCAGAACTGTTGGTTTTTGTCCAGGGTTTGATTAAATATTGTATCCTAGTATGACCAACCTGACAGAATGCCCATTTGTGTGCACTGGTGTCTAAATATTTGCCTGTGATCTGCTAGAGGATGCAGTATTCCAGGGAACCCAAGGAAGCTGCCAAGGTAGCAGACTCCAGCCCCTTGCAAAAAGCCATGCAACCATTTGCCAGCATGTGACAAATACAGCCTGCAGAGATGAGTTTTTGCAGTAATGCTGCTCCTTCCATAATGGAGTTAGCAGCCACAGATAGGGCTTAACTGCCTTCTAACTACCGGAGATGGTTCCTCCTCCCATGTACTAACCATGGCTGACTGAATACGAGTCCCATGGGCCTATAGCACTCAAAATAAAACAAACCATGAAGTACCCATCTTGCTCCCTGCGGACACAACAGTGGCTCAGTTTTCTTTATAGCACTTCTAAAGCTTAGAGGTAGCAGCAGCATTTCACTAATGGGAAGAAAAGCGCAGTAAGACAGTAAGTGGTCCTGTGGTCCTGGCACACTCCCATTCCTCTGTCAGCATCCTCCTCCATAAGAAGGGCTTCTCCTTGCTCTGGGCTTGAGGTCTCAGCAGCAGACGTAGCCGTGTGACTCACCGTGGCTCCTGGGAGTAAGGAGGCATGTCCAGTCCCTGCCAGCACTGAGCTGTGGACATTGGCTGTGCGCACGCATGTGATGCACTCCAAATGCTCTCTTAGGGTGTTTGTTTGCTCTCTCTGGAGAAGCTGAGTGCAGAGCTGCCCTTTTTCTTTGCTTTCCGGAAAGGAAAGGAAAGCTACAGTGAGTGAGAGAGGTAGGAAGCAGTATCCTGTGACGACTTGAGAGACTCTGCCTACTGGAGTGAGCCTGAAAGCTCTTGCTCAGAGATACAAAGCTGAAAGAGGTCTCTTATTACTGGAGGAGACATCAGAACGAGAAGCAGGCACCCTATTTCTCCGCTGCTGGTGGTGGTTTCCTGGCCCAAACCTTTCCTGCTCTCACTAGCTGCAGGCAACAGCAGGAGCAGGGCAGCTGTATTGTAAGGGTTAAATCCCAGCAGACTTTATGCATCTCCAACAAGGCAGCAGTCTTCCTGGCTGCCACAGTGACCGTACTGCCTGGTCTGAGTGCAAAGCTACCATGCTGTGTGGCAGGTGAGGTGGGAACAGCAGCCCGAGATGGTGCAAGGTGAGGATGCTGCATGGCTCCTGCCTCCCTTCCCAACTCTCACATGTGCAGGCACACACAGAGTACCTCAGCCTTTTCTTATCGGCTCTGTTTACACAAAAGACTGCAGTCAGGTCCACCTCAACTGGGACAGTTTCCAAACTCCCAGTCACCTCTTCTTGCCCTGCTTTCTGAGCTCCTGGGAGCTCAAAGGCTACAGCCACTCTGAGTTGCACTTGGCTCGGCACTGAGCCACAGACCCCGAGCACCAGATCCTGGCACCATTTGGGTCGGGCATGCAATGAGCCCCTCGGGGGCTGCTCAGGTGGCACCGAGGTCCAGCAATGCCATAACCTGTCTCTGAAATTGCCCAGCAGCAAAGCCAGCGGGCCAGCACATAGCAGAGGGTGAGCAGACTGGCTGCCTCCCTGGGATCCTCTGCTGGCGGGTTGGCTGCCGGTGGGAAAGGATGGAAACTGAAGCCCTTTTAAAATCAGCCCTCCTGACATATAGCTAGTGGAAATATCCCTTCATCTGACCCTGAAGGACCACCCAGAGCTTACTTAATCCTACAGTCCATCTTCTGAAAACCCACTGTAACAAGGTGTGTTAACCTCTGAGGTAGATTCGCAATTGCGGCCAGGGCTAATGACTGCAAACTCATCTCCCTTGTGACCTTCCTCCTCACACATTGAGGCTTTCATCGGGTTCCTAATATATATATTGCAGTTAAATGTCACTGGCATAAAGAGGAGGGACACCACCTCTCTAAAACAAAATAAATAGATCACATTGGCATCGTTTAGTTTTTTCCCCAGCTGTTTAATATAAAATGTTTTTTTGGAAAGCCTTTACCAGGATAATTCATGTCTTCATCAACAGAACAAATTTGTCTTTAAGAAAGAGAGCACAGTGAGCAAGAAAAATATTGTGGTCCAGCAAATGACATACAGGTTTGCACGGTAATTACAGCACCTCTGGTCCTTTGGCTATTTGAGCGGAAAGGGGGATGCTTGTTGGAGTTCATCAGAGCTTAAGGTAGTTCCACTGAAATGCTTTTCCCTTGGTCTCCTCTCTGGTGTGGGACTGTACCATAGTTTACCTTTTCCGTTCTCTCCTCTCCTGTCTTGGAAGAAGCATCCTGAAGGGAAGCAAATATCTTATCTGATATTCTGAAATCATAGCATGTTGATTAAGAAAACACCAGAGTTCTTGATGATGCGTCAGCAGGTCATTTTGGCTGCATATTGCAGCCACATTTTTAACAGCTTCCGATGCCGTTCAGACCTATACAGAAATCATCTGCCTGATAGGAAATCAGCCAGTTCTTGTCTTCACTGGACCAAAATTTCAGCACCTTGGATGATTTTTAAAATTTGTATAATGTATGTCTGAAATGCTCGAGTATTACTTTTAGAAAAGCTAATCTCCATGCTGATTGCAGTATTATGCCCCATGTAGCATAACACACACTTCCCATAAACATTTTTCAAGGCCTATATTATTTTATCTCTACAATATCTAAAATGTGCTTGTCCCTAAGCCCTTGAGCACATACACAAATATTACTTCAAAAGCAGTATATTCAGCTGTGTTCGTTCATTTACACCTTCACTGAAGTCTAAGCTCAGTCCTGTTAACTTTAATTGAGGAGAAATAGGAGCAAGAACTTTGGCAGACAACAGCGAGGTCTGTAACGAGTTATATCTCTGTAGTTTAGCTGTGCCTGTGCCTTTGAGATCTTAGCAGTGCAAATCGAACTAATATACTAGAGGTTTAAATTGCTATACAAGTGTCCAGCCCCATACTTGACTACACAAGTTTAAAAGCATAGCTTGAGTTATGTGAATGCAGCGTTGTCTGCAGAAAACACTTAAGATTTCAGAAGCCAAACTATGTGGGATTTTATAGACCCCCATAAAGACCTGAATACTAATTGGAAACCCATACATATTGGGATAATAGGAAGAGTATGTTCCATAAGTGGACAGCTGTAAAGGAATAGGTGTCCTCATCTGTGTTAGCTAAGGCATTTCAGCATCTCAGACAGATTTCAGTAACCATTCTTTTGCAGGACAAATTGCGGCAGGGTCAAGGTGTTTTCTTTCATGCTTGTAGTCAAATTCCAGTGGCCAAGAAGATGATCCTTGCTATGACTCCAGGATGAGTGCAAGATACAGAAACAAACTGAGAATATCCCTTTTCTTGGTCCAGCAGACAAGGAGTACCAAAGCGCATCCCATCCCCTTGGGTAATGAATTTCATACTGTCAGTAGGACAGATTTAGCCCTAAGTGCCATTGTCCCCACTTAGAGATGAGGATCGTGGTGCAGACAAGGCATCTACTTCTATCTCATCTAGTGGGCTTGAACTCAAAAATTTATGACCCTAATTAGTTCTCATAAACCTCCTGTGGAGGGGACTTTGCTGCTGCCACACACAGCACATTATTTTAGAACTAAAATCCTGACACTTGAGCTGTACCTTCTCTGCTGCAACATGGGCTGACACCTTACCCTTCCTGCAGTGGGCAGGGATAACAGCTGACCATCCACGTGTTTTCAGTAGATCAGAGCTCAGCTAGGAAGCTGGAAACCCTCATCTTCAAGAAGCAGATTTGATCACACTTTCTTTCTTTGTATTTTATTTTAACATATCATCACTTCCTCCAATGTGACCTTCAGGCACTTTCCTTGACACCAAAGCTTTGATCCTAACCCTTCACCACCTAATATCCACTGCAGTCATTTATAGTAATGTCAGTAATCTTTAATACACAGCCATTCTCAGCTGAAAGGAGTTTGTGCAGGTACCCATGCGATAAGTACATCATGCCATGATGATGGCACAGGTGGGTCAGACCCATTCTCTTTACGAGTAGTATTAAACTGTAGAAAACTGACTTGGTACAAAATCTCGCGGAAGGAATGCAGTGGAGGTAGATTACCACGAATGGTAGAGTCATCTTCTACTTATGCGCAGTATGTGTCCAAGTATGAAAGGCGTTTCAAAGCCTGCTGCCAGCGGTGGCCCTTTGCTAAATATCCAACCACATTTATGACACCTCTGGCCTGTGGGAATTGCCTGCCTGAGATCTTAAAGTCAGTTTTCATCCAGCTATGATGCAAGTTTAATGCTTGCCAGAAGAAGAAATAATATTTGGAAATTAAGGACTGAGGGAGGGAATCTTCAGCTGATATAAACTTTATTGACTTCAAGAGAACCACACTGGTCTACACCGGCACTGCTGGTGGCCCAGGGTTTAAATAAACTGCAAAAGGGTGCTTAAATTCATTTTTAAGGAGGAAAGGGCTGTTGTGCATGTTGTGCTCTTATTTATATCAGTTTTATGCTGCTTTTGGAGATCTGTCCCATGCATTTGCTTTGAAAATCTAGGACCAGCAATATTGTATTTTGGGGAATAGTAAATCCCTAGCACTCCTGTGCAATCCCAAATAAATGATTACTTGTACTCTGTTTCTATACCCTCTCCCAGGTGGAGTCGGCTGTTGTGGTTACCACCACTTTTCCTGAGCTTTATTCCCATTCCCTTCTGTAACAGGAAGTTGAACCATGAGGAGCCATCATGCTACAGGACACTAAGGGCAAGGAGACCTCTGTGGTGTGTAACATGGCCTCAGGGTTTGCAGTGGCACACCGTGCATGGTCACCCATACTTGCTTAGTTAACCTTTGCAGAGATTTTTGAACAATTTAGGGAAATATGTATTGAGTTGCCAGCAAGTGCACTGGGCAGCTGATGAATCTCTGGTGCTACTTGGTACAGATGTGAAACTCTGGTTTGTTATCTGACTTTCTGAGGACCAGCAGATTTCATGGAGCTCAGGTCAGCCAATCTGGAAAAAAGAATGCAAATACTGAGCTTCCACTCGCTTGACTAATCTGCTCATTCCTGAAAATGATATCAAGCCTCCCTGGAGCAAAGCAGAGGGGCAGATTTACCCAAAACTCCTAAAACGTGATTGCAAAGCTCTCCCTGCTCCCTTCCCCCAAAGAAAAAAAAATTTTTTTACTCTAGAATATGCTAGAGGCACAGGAAAATGCAGATGTCAAATCTCCTTAACTTTCACAGGCTCCAAAGGAGGATTTAATCAGTGAAATAAAGTGAGGAGTTGTGAGTTCCTTGCAGTAAACAAGCTAAACATTATTGAACACACACGTGTCTCTTTAAGGAGACAAATTAATTGTGTATGTTTATTTTTACAGCATTATTTAACTGGGTAAGAAAAAAAGAGTTAATGCCAAGATGATATAGCAGAAACAAAGCCCAAGAAAGGATTTTTCCACTGTGTTCCCCCCCCCCTTTTTTTTTTCTAATAACTGTCTCCCATATCTGCCAATCTTAGGTCAACAAACATATATTGATTGACAAGTTAAAATGTTTAGCTTAGCCTGCAACTCATATAAACCAATTTAAAATTTTTAGTGCAGGAGGGAGACGTAAGAGCAACAAACAATATCCCTTCCTTCCGAGCCTCTCCCTTGAGCATAATCTAGAAATGTGTTGTGGACAGTTGCTGGTAGCACAGGACATTCCCTTGTTCACAGTTCAGCAGGTGGGAGCTCCTCATGCCTCCACGCTACACCGAGCAAAGCAGTTCAGGTCTGGAAGCCATGTAAGGTGCTCAGAGGCACTCCAGCAGGATGAGGCAGGAGAGTCGGAGTGTGATGTATTTCCATCCTCACTAGGATCTGTGCTTCTAAAAAATAAAAGGTTGGCTGCCAAAATATGATCATAGGACAACTGCTTCAGCAGCTGTAGCCTAAACAATAGCACTGACACTGTTTTGTAGTGACCATGCTCCTTCATGTCTTGGGGTACTTTCACAGTGTGATTAAGTCTTTACAATGTATTTTATGAGTGAGGCCCAGCTGGAGTTGGAGATACTAAAAATCAAGCTAGAGGTGCTTCTCCTGTAAGACTTCCATGCTGTTATTGCCAGCAAATTGTCGGACCTTATGTCCGCAATAACTATCCTCTTTGGGAAGTGCTTGCAGTAACCCATTACTCATCTCATGCTACCTATCCTTCAGCTGGAGGAAAATGATTATGTTTCTTCATGTATTTCGACCTTTCATTCTTTAGCTCACCAGAAGCTCCTATAATACATCTCAGCTAGGTGTGCAAGTGCATCCAATAGCTGTCTAGTGCGCACACACACGTGCACACAGCCACACAGATTTGACTCATATTCCTTTCCTTCCACAACTCAAAAAGAAATATGTTTGAGGATGGCCAGCCCTACCCCCCGGCTAAGGATCATCAGAGGCAGATCTTTTGAGAAGCCACAGCATACTCCTGACATGACTGAGAGATAAGCAGTCGGGAGACCATAGATGTGTAGCCAGTGGAGAGGAGCAGAAATGGGTCTTCTGTTCCTCAGCCATAAGCACACTCAAAACTTGGGGGAAATGTGGATCTGAAATCTGCAGCTCAGCCCCCTGTCAGATGAAGTGTCCTGATGTCAGCATAGATATAGAGCCTAGTTGATAGCCATGCCCCATCCCAGAGGAACTGGACCACTTTGAAAATGCACTGGGAACCATCGCTGCCTTTCTGCTGATGTTAAGGTGCTTTGGAGCAGTAGCAGGAGACTGCCCCCAGACGCAGGCTTTGCTTTGCTCCTTGCTGCCGTCTAACGTCTGAGCTCCCTGTAGAGGAAGCTTGTTCCTGTGACCTGGATTTTGAATTGCTTTGAAGCAAGGGAAGAGGGAGCTGCAAAACTGGCATTAGCCAGCTGATACTAAGCCAACTACCCGAGGAACTGATCATGTCTCTCGTGCTAATGGCACTGAAGTTTCCAGACCTGATGTAGATTTTTCCTATCCTTATTTTTTTCTAAATGGAAATTGTTCAATTACCTTATTGGAGTCTGCTCTGATACAGAAGGTCCAAATGAGGGGGGAACTGGAGGTGCATACACAGGGAAAAGGATTTACCAAGTTTTCTCACCCTTCCTGTAGGCGTGTTGAGTAAGGTAGGCGTTGTGGTTTCTTCAGCCAAGCCAAGGCAAGCAAGCCATACCGTGGGTCACTTCATGGTATGCAATGAATCAGGCGTGCAGTGGACTGAGGCATGGGTTGGACAGGTCAGAACATCCACGTCCGGCCCTGTCCGTTCTTGGGCACCATAAGGACCCTTGCCTGCATGCACAGACTCACGCCGCGCACACTGACAACCTTGTTTCTCTTGCCATAGTCTGCTCCGAGTATACAAGCAATTGTCAAGATGTCACAGAAAACTGGTTTAAACTGAGATGTAGCTGCAGCTGTGCTATAAATGCTTGGTTTGGCCAACCCGCTGAACAAAAGTTGACTGTCTCCCTTTGGGTGGATTTCCAGAGAAGGGCTTGCTTTTCATTTCTTTTGGATCTAACTTTTAGAGCTAACTTTTCCTTAATGACTGGCTTTAAAATACAGATGTATTACCTTAGTCTGGCCATTAAAATGAGTATAAAAATTACTGAAGGTACTGATAATGATGTTGATAATTTTATCAAGAGCTGTCTCTGCAGTAAAAATACATCATTGCTTCTACAGCCACAGTTGTAAAAAGTCTTTCTAGAATTGCCACAGATAGACCTCTTTTATATGATTCTCACATGTCTATAAATTAAAGATACCATTTGAATCAAAGAAGCATAAAGCAGGTCTGGCCAGTAAGGATCAAATATCTTTGAGTTTATTTTTTTTTTAAGCACCAAGAATGAATATGTCTCCAAGCCACAATTTTTTAAGTTGTGGGACAACAAAAAGGAAAATAACTAGCAGTTGATCAACTAACTTCGTTGATACTCGCTATAGTATTAATATCCTTAATATCTTTAATATGCTTAAGTGTTGTTAAATTGTGTCACTGTATGAGGCGGTTGCTGAGCTGGAAATCTGTGCTCTTCTTGCTTTTGCTTGGTTGCTCACCGTGAGCAAAGGAGGGAAAGGCCCTCGCAGTGTGGACGGAGAGTCGTCATTCCTGTTTATTCATCTGGTTTGAGGTTTACAGCCCATGTAACAAACATCTTGTTTGTGGCCTGACAACAAGAGATGTTTCAGGCGGTTTTCTTCTGCCAGCTGCTTTGCGGTCAGCGGGAGGGAACCCAGCCAGACGGCTACCCTGTAATCAGATCGCTCCCTGGTTTGGGCAAGCAAGGAGATAGCAGTGGGCAGATCCCTGAAGCTGGTGTTTTCAGAAAGCTCTTTGTTAAGCAACTGTCTTCTGCTGTCAGTTCAAGACGGCTCCATTGCTGGTCATTTCCTCTCCCTATTAAGTGCTTATCTGTGGCTAGACACAAGCAGCTGGGTAGAGACTGAGTGACAACGGGAAAAGCTCTAGGCAGTGCCCTAGTCTGAGGAAGCAGCAGGCAAGGGCTGTTTGCTGGCAGCGCTGGGGAATGGCCGCGGCTGCTCCGGGCAGGTGCGTTTTGCTCTCCTCACAGCCCAGAGCTGAACAAGATGGTCAAACAGCCTGTATACCCTTTGGCACAGGAGGACCTGACTTGCCCAAAAATTAACACTCAGCCTAGAGCTTTCAGTCAAAGCCCCTAGCTGTGGGCTGTCATTGGGCAACCTTAGCCTTCAAGTGAAAAACCGAAGTGGAAGTGGTCTCATTTTCCTTAACAGTCAATATCAGCAAAAAAATAGGAGATTCATCAGCTACTGATGACTTTGCTTTGCTTTGTTCCAAGTGTTTTCACTACCTACGTTGTGGCAATACCCAGGCGCTGCCCTAAAGAACATACCAGCTGGATAAGTAAGGCACAAGGACTCCTCCAAGGACCAGTGTGTTTATTGGGCTACATTGGAGCCACGTTTCTTGAATGATATGTGCTGCCCTTTATCTTTGCCGTAGGTGTCTTTACTGCGAGGTGGGTTTAGGTCTGCAGAAGGCAAATGCTCATGCCAAAGGCTGTCCGCAAAGCTTCAGGGTTGCAAAGATACTCTTGCAAATATGGCAGAGCAGAAGTGTCTCTGAATTTTTCTCTGTTCCAGGATGATTTTGTTACTTAACGCTCTTTCTTCAGCTTCCTCATCGGCAAAATGAGGAACTTACCTGGCTCCTTTGTGAAACACTTTGAGACCTACAAGTAGAAAGGATTATCAGGTTTTATTTTTATTATACAGCCTCACTGGAGCCTCAATATCTGGAGAAACAGTCCTTCCATTCTCATGTTGGAGAACAAATCCCCGGTCCTGGAAGTAGCAGCAGGTCTTGTTCTGACTACATAAAGCCACAGGCCTGAGCTCTCTCAACACTTCCTAGAGCTCAAACTCTCACAGCACCTTTTACAGGCTGGTTGTTGATCAAGGCCTTATTTACAGCTTGCCAACATTGAAAGAAAGCTTCCCATACCTGTCAATGAGTTTGCCATCATGCTTTTTAGACTCCACAGCAGTTTAAAAGTTTTTGTGCCCATGGAAAACCCACGAGATTCAGGGAAAAAATTCAGGCACCTCCTTGAGCTCATTTAGAACTGTCACGTCGGAATAATTTTCCTATCTGATCTGCAGCTTTTTTCCATCCTGGTAATAGACTCTCAGAGACTCTCAGCTTTGGAGCTGGCAATCTTTTTAGGAAATAAAAGTGATACTTTTAATATTTTGTTACTTTCTAAAGTGGGTTGAATGAGATTAAGCAAAATTAGCACCTTCTGGTTATGAAGTCCAGTTTCACTGCAATGACTGTTACTCCTCTTGAAGATTCTTCTGCTCCCCAGTCAAGAGCACACAATAGCTACCTGGAAGCAACAGAGCAAAGTATTGATAGGGGATATTTCTCTTTTTACCGTCTTAAGAACCTGTCTGATAGCTGGTTTCAATTTTCTGGACACAAGGTTTGACCCTTTTCTGATCTTGTGCTATGAAAGAAAAATGTTGTCAATAAAAATAGAAGCAAATCTGCTGTGGCAAGGACAGTTAGAGTACCTCTCACAGTACAGGTCAGAGACTATGCAATGCCAGACTGACTGTGGTTTGGACTTGGCAATCTTATATGAATCTTTTATCTTGAAGCTACATGATAAGTAACCAGCTCTTGTATTTCCTGTGCAATATTGATAGCACAATGTAAATAAGGGGGGCTTGCGAATAACCAAACCTGTGTGAGATAATTTCAGAATGGTCAAAAGTTCTGTTTTCAAATGCAAAATAAAAACAGAACTTGGGAAAGTGTTGGGTGATTTCCTTTCCCTGCCACCAACTGGGACTTAGATGGGGCACTGCGTTCTCATCAGGAACAAAAATAATATTCACCCATGTACTTATTCAAAGAATGCTACTCAGCATTTTCAGAAATCAAATGCAATCCATCAGCCTGGAGTGAGACAGCAATATTGTTTTGAATGTTTCATTATCAATTTGCACTGAAGGAAGTAGCCCCATGCTGTTATCTGCCCCTGTTTTCTTTTGCGGCAAGGCGCCTGTTTGTGGATTGTGTTGTATTGCATTTTTGGCTTACCAGGGCACTACCATGGCTTCGGAAAGGTTTTTGTATAAAAACTGCCCAGTTCTATTATTTGCTTTTGGTGCAAAGCCAGTCGTTGTTAGAAATCTGCCTGCTGAGGGTGCTGCAGGGGGACGAGGTCTGTGAGGTTCGGGAAGCCTCGAGGCGCCCAACCAGAGCTACGAGTCAGCTCGTGCCGTTTGTCCACTGCTGAGCACGGCCTCAGTAACCAGCTCCGTTAGTTTAACTATCACTCAAACAGTTGTGTGTAAATCACAGGAATTATAATCCTTGCAAAGGCAGAGACAACACACTGACAACAGTGGGCAAGCCCTACGTTATTTCACTGGGAGCGCTGGGATCTCCCCTGCCCTCCTTCCCTAGCCCAGCCATGCCTGGGAACTGAGGAGCTCTGCAGGGTGCTGACCCTGAGCCTGGGCTCACGTTGCCCTGCCAGGGCTGCGCTCAGCTGCTGGCCCTGCACTAAAGCAGCCGCGTAGCCAGTGAGGTCTAGTTCCGCTCAGTTTGTCCCTAGGGAGAAAACAAGACATGCATGCCACGGTTACTCCGTTGAACCTGACTCAACCTCTGTTGAGTCTTTGGTTTTCAATTCCAACTTTGTTTATTTCCCCAAAATTTCCGAGCTGGGGATGTTCACAGCTACACTGCAGTGAAACCCCACAGAGCCGATGGAGCTCCTCAGTATTACTTCCCTCTCAGCTGCAGTCAACTCCTGAATGTAAATGATGCCTATCCTTGGCCTTCTGAGGCCCCTGTGTTGCTCTCTGATGCTCTCTTCCAAGCAGCTTCATCCACACAACACAGGCCTTTCAATTTTCTTCCAGATTGCTTTACAATTTGTCTTTTCACTTAACTATATTTGATTCAGCCTTTTGGGATGAGAGCTTTCCCCACTCTTCTCAATCTTACTGTTGCTACAAAGAACGCGGCATCGAATATTTTTGTCTGAGTCAACTCACAGGTTTCGGCAACAAGCTTCAGGCTGGCATACTCAGCATCATGGGAGAGAGTCTGGACAAGGAATTCTGATCAACAGATAATGCAAAAAATAAAAACTAGAAGTTGTTCTGTCATTATCAAAGTATAAAGTTCATGCAAGCTGCCTGATTCTCTTTCCATCTACCTGGCAAGAAACGTGAAGTTTCCCTCTAGGGCTGGCAAGGGGCTCTTTTTCCATAGCATCGTTTGACCATGGAACAGTTGGCAGGGGAAAGCTGCAGAGTGATGTGACTGTATCCTTGCTTTCAGACAGTTAAACATGTCTTCTTCCATGGCAACTTTGGAGGTCGATCCCTAAAGATGGGAAGCTGAACGAGTGGCCTACCACAGCGCCAAAGCTCAGGCTTTGTTGGGAAGGCAATGAGCTCTAAGAATTTCTGTTTGTAAACTACATATACATAGAAATTGATACACATTTCAGTTTTCAAACTGCAACATCTTTAACAAAATCGCTGCAGACTGGCATTGGCAACCTCAGCTAATGGAGTCGTAAACAGCAGAGTAGAAAAGGTCCCGGAGACACTGATCCAAGTGCTGCTGATTCCCGGCTCCTCTGCAATGCTTTGTGCGGTCGCTCTTTGCTGGATCTCTGCAGTGATGAATTCTTGTTCATACCACCAGGCATATTACCCAGTTACCGAAACCGCTTCTACTGCCCATGTTTTTTAATTCCCAGCCTTGCCTTTGCTCTGCTTTTGTTCTTTCCTGTCTCACCATCATCTTAGATGACAGGTACATGGTTTGCGCTAGCTGTTTTGATCTTGTCGTTTATTTATAAGAGATAATGCTTCTTTGCAGCTGTTTTTTCTTAAATGATGCAAAATCACTGGCTCCAAGCCCTCCATTGAGGGCCACAAACACATTTCAAAGACATGTGAAAACAATAATAACAAAAAGTAGCTTTAAGAAAGCTACTTTTGACCCCTGGAGGGTCACGCAGCAGGAGTATGCAGAGAGCAACCTCGGCTTAGGCTAAGCCTGGCCTGATCGTGTCCCCCCTTTGCCTCCAGTGGGTTTAAACACCTCACTGCCCTCTAACCACCCTTCTTCTTGAATTGCCAGCAGGAGGGTCTTGTGGTGCATACACGAGGTCGGACCTTACGACTTCTGACTCTGCCACTGTTTTACTGTGTATCTGGGCAAACTGTTGCCTCTCTCTGTGCCTCCAGCGATTCATGAAAAATACAAATCATAACAGCGCTTTCATCCTATCCCGTGTTGCCCCTAGCCGCAATGTGCAGGGGCTGAATGCATGAGAACTAGCACCTAATGCCAGATGGCCCCATCAGAAACAGATGGCTGAAGTTAAGCAGCAATAGGGGTCTGAAGTTTTGCATCCTAGAAAGTGCACGGCTAGTCCAAGGTTGTGCAAAAGGCAGGAAGTAACTGGAGAGAAGGGGAAATAGGATGGCCAAGCTTTCCTTGCAGGATCCAGTACTTCTCAAAATCCCTATAGATGTGGTTCAAGCTCTACACAAATGTTGTGAGATGCTTTTATTTTCTTTGAAAAGAAGTTTGCCAGCCCTCTGCGAGAACCGCTCGCAATGGAGACAATGACACAGGAGGAGAAACAGAAGTGTGAATACCTCCGTTGCCCGCCGTCTGGGACTTTTCCTTTCGCCCTTCTGTTCGCACCTAGCACAAGATGCACGTCTGCGTTCACAGCTATCGCAGGATGCTGCCGCTTTGCCGTCGGGCAGGAAGTGCCAGTGTGAAGCGGGTGTAACCTCCTTCTCCGCTTGCCCTCAGAAAGTACATGAAACACATCAGCCCTTGTTGCTGCCATAAGCTGAAAAGGGTTTGTGATTCCAAGTCTACTCCACTCACAGCACGACATGCCCTGGGTCAGCCCCAGCAATAATGTTTTTAAACAATATTAGGTTATTCTTGGCAATCGATGATGACATTTTCTACCAATCGGGATATGAGAAAAACTTCTAATAATAAGAAGTGATAGAATAACAGAACTGGAGACCAAAATATTCTCAAATGCAGAGGCTAGTTATACTGTGGGGGCAGAGGGAAGCTGAGACAAGTCCTGCTATGATTTGTCTTAAGAGTTTAACCCAAACATACTGTTAATTCCACACTTGGGGAGTCCAAGTCTAATTACTGTATACTTGAGACCCTCACACTAGTAGGCAAGGCAAACGCTGCATTTGTATTTTCCTCTGCTCTTATGTGTGATCAAAGAACTCGATACTTAATACAGAAATCTAAATAATTTACAAATCTGAATAACTTAGCAGATTCTAAGTCTGTTGGGTTACATTTCTGTGTATTTACATCCATGTGGACTAGACTCATTTTTTCCTGGTGGGTCTAGCATAATTTTTGAAATGCATATTAACAAGTAAATTAGTTTTGTTCCCTTCCTTTGTACACTGTTTGGAGAGGTCTTGTGCAATGCATGCAACAAACCTGATAGTGGTGGTGATGATTCTCTTTTATGTACATAGGGGTAATATCATCACAAGCCCGGAAGTCCATTCAACAAAATTAAGTCAAAATTGAAGCAAGGAGACAATGGTCATGAAGACATGCTAGTTTAGGGGTCGATATGTGCTTGCAATGTGATTATATCCCCAGTGACTTTACATGCCAGCACATCCAAAATGTCCAGTGAGGCACAGGACTGTGCAAGCTCAGTGACACTCCCATGGACCCACCTCATGCACTACCCCTTCTTCTTCTCAGCGTGAAAGTATCACAGTGGAAGTTGATATGAATGGAGGAGACAGGGAGGCAGTAGGAATGGGAAAAGGACAGACTGTTCCAAGTTCAAAGGGCATCATGGAAAGAAGTATAAAAAAATGCACCCTGGATGTGAAGATAGGGAACATATGAAAAGATAGGAATTTTAGGGAAAGAGCTTCAATTAAAAGCAAAAAGACCATGAGAAAAGAAATAAGGGTGGTCTTATGCATAAGAGCCTCCAAACTAAGTCAGCTCTGAGATATGCATAGTCCTCCAGTAGCTCAGCCACAATGCTCTGCTAATGGAAATGGTCTGAATGAGTCTGAAGGTAGAAGCCACCTGACCCTCGCAGGCACAGGGCTCTTTCAAAGGCCAGTTGTTATTGCTGTTACAGAAGAGTTCAAGATGAAGGAGCAACAAGGCACCTTCAGCTGAAGGTCTTTCGAAGAGACTGAAATCTTTGCCTTGACAACACAGTACTCTTCTTTGCATGATGATTTCAACAGCTTTCTCTGATTCAGATCGAACAATAATAAGCTATTTCTAAGGCACATCCTCAAAGAATAATTTCAGCAGATTCTAGACAAATAACAAGATGAATTGAGACTGAGAAAAGGACTATCTCAACATTTCCTGCTGTTACTGCTCTAGCAGCTTCTCATGGTTCAATTCCACTAGAGTCATTTCAGATTATCTTTTATGATGCAAACAGTACCCGCCTCTCCCAAAAAAAGCATTGTCTGATTCTTCAGAACTGTTTCCAAAAGGCTTGTTTTTCTAGATTTTTGGGGTGGGTTTTTTTTTTTTTTTTTTTTTTTTTTTTTTTTTTTTTTGCGTTCATAAACATATCATATTCCATATCGTGCCCCACTGAAGTTATAACCCAATTCTATTTAACTGCCTTTATATGAGACCTTACTGGATTCTTAGTAGAGCCATATTCAAGGCCTTCAGACATATAATATAGAAGGTGGTGTGGGAATAAGACAGTCATACCGGCTCGCAGCAGTTGATGCCAGGCAGCCCCCAACCTCCATGTCTCACTGCGGTTACAGACACAACCCACCACCATTCCCTAAATCCCTCTTTTTTTCATCTCTCAGGCCCCAGCATGGCTTTCCATCCTTCTCCTCTCCCCATGACTGACTGATTGATAGTAGCAGTTGATCTTCATGCTCCCTCTGCCCCTCGCATGGGTGAGCAGCTGTCATTTCCACAAAGAGCAGGAGAATGAACTCCTCCTTTCTTGTTCCCCCCCCACCCCATCCGTCAGCTCAAAAGTAACATTGAGAACAAATGGAGTCTCCCAGCTGGTTTGATTTATTTGGTTTAATGTTCCACCATGACCCCTTGGCTTGGCCTGGCCTTTCATCCAAGCACTGTAGAGGCCTAGGGCTACTTTGCTTCTGTGATTAGATGAGTGCAGTGTATTCTGGCCTATTGGCCAAAATCCAGCAATTCACTTAACTATAGTCTTCATTTTGAAGAGTTGGACTAAGGCATAGGGAGAAACATCCCAAGAAGCTTTGTAGAGCCCAACAGCACCCAAGAAGTCTGTGATGGAGCTGATGGCTGAAGGCAGGTCTCCCCTTCATCACAGCAAGGCCTTCATGACTGCTTGCTCCTTTGGCGCAAGGCTGGAAAGCTTTTTTGGCTGCTAGAACAGATGTTGCTCTTTAAATTATAAGCGCTTTTCATCCAGGTATTCCTCACCAAGGCAGAAGGCAACAAAATGAGCCCATTTTGTCTCTTCTGTTAATGCGGCACAATTCACTCTGCAGCGGAAGAGCTGCCATCCGTTGCTTTTGCATTGCACTTGGTCTGTGCTTGCCCTCGCAGTGCAGAGCATGGTTTTCTCGTCCAGTATACATGTCAGCAGAATGCCCTAGGGACGAATCATTGCATGCATTGGTTGTTGATTATATCTTGTTTTACAGCCTTTTTTATGGATTTTTTTCATTCCCAAGTCTGCAGCAATTTATACTGCATTCCCCTCTGTTGTCCCCTTCATCTTCCAGAAGGACAGAGCCTTTCAGCAGTGCCAGCCAGTCTGAATTTCCCACTCATGGAGGAGCAGAGGAGGTAGGCCATCTTCTTCCAATTGCTCATTGCCTTTTCCCCATTGCATTCTTATTCAAAGGAAAATCTTTCTTTTGCGTGATGTCTGATGTGTTAGTTGATAATCAACATGTCAGGCAGAGAAGAAGTAGCCCTAGAAACAAGAAAAAAATAATCCAAATTTCTAACTGGGTTGGATTCAGTGCCTTTTGACACCCCTCCCTTCCTAGTCCCAACCCCTGTCTTGGGCAGACTCCTAGATCATAAGTTCATTAACGGGAAAATGAGAGGAAACATTTTTCTCCAACTAAGGGACTACCATGAACACACTCTGCTGTCACTGTCTTTCTATATCAGAAGTATCTGTTGACCTGGATAGATTGGCCAGTTATTTTTCTGCTGCTTGAGATCTGCAGAGGCCTGACTGAACGAAATGATTTTCTTTGGGTACAACAGTGGCCAAAAGTGGCATATGAAAGTATTAGGAAGTGGCACACGTAGCTCTGGTCTACACACAGTATCTTTTGTACTCGTGTAATTATGTTGGCTAAGGCAGTGATATTTTACCCATACAGTTATAACAGCATATCCTGTAGTGTGGACAGCATAAGGGTGCCTTATACCATCTAAGCTCATTGCCTTTCTTATACAGGAATAAACCATACTAATGTAAGTGTTTTTATATTAGTAGAGCTTCATCCACATCAGGGAAATTGAATAGTTTTCAGCATCTAAAGCAAAATAATCTTTTTTCATAGAAAATCCTTAAATAGGTAGTGGTGATAACCAAGAAGTTTCTTGATTCCCCATACTGACACAGCCAGGAGGAGCTTAAAGACAGTGGGGGAAGGAGGTTCCTAAAAGGTTCTGAAGTTGTGTATTTAACACCCCAGAACAGTCCAGTCTGCTCTGTCTAGTGCAGAGCTAGAGGACAAATGACAGCCCAGATTCGATGCTCCAGGATTACAAGGATAGATTCTGAGCTGTGCTTCCCAATTTCAGTGCATCGGGTGGTCCAAGTGGAGACTCTGAAAGCTTAGAAATACCAGTGGGTAGAAACACATTGCTCAACTGTTTCTTCCTAGTAGCTCATCACTGTAAGTGCTCTCTGAAGGCCCACTCAGACTTTGCAGGGCACACCAGCCCGTTTTGGCCATCAAGCTGTCCTACAAGCACCACATACCAGCACTGACCATTTCTGACCCCAGTCATCCAGGTGCTTTTGAAAATTGTTGCACCTTCACTGCAAAATGAATAAAGGGCTTTGGGAGTTCATTTCTCAGACCACATGGATCAGCACCTTCGTCCAGAAACAGCAAACAGGGAGCAGGGAGATACAGACATTCCCCAGTCCCACAAACATAGCAGAGTACGTTTGGCTATGCATGGATATATTTTTGTTGCTTCCACTTCAGTCTACGCTAGTGCTTAAAGTTAAGCATGAGAGTGAGTATTTGGGTAATGAGAGCCACATGGAGTGTGATTTAAATACACAGAAAGCACATCAATAGGCTATTCAAGATTTAATTACATCTCCTCCATTTCACACTCCAGTGCAGATTTTGTTGGCCTCTCAGAAGTAAATGATATTCTGTGTTTTAGACTCCTGGATCCTCAAAGAGCACAGTTTGTCCTTCTAAGTACTATCGAAAGCCTTTTCTATCAGGAAGCATAAGAATTGCATGTGACTTTAGAACAAAGCACACTTCCAGACCCCGTGTTTGTATAGCCCCAGCCCCTCCCTCAGATATTTAGCACAATTGTAACATAATTATTAAAGGCAAATAAAATAACTTATTCGAAGAAATCTAATGAAACCAATGTAGCGCTTTTCAGGGAAAAGATCACCCTCAGCAAAGCAAGGATAGGCAAAAAGAGCTCAGGTAAGGAACATTTCTACCAGTCACCTTAGAAGGGGCTGGCAGGGCTGTTTCTCATGCATACCTCTTTTTGGTTTGGTTCGGTTTGGTTTTTATCACCCCTTTTATAAAACACCATCTATGCATATAAGCACATGCGCGCTGGTTGCTCGGACAGTCAGAAACCCAGCCATGGTCGTGGCCCTGGATGTGATGAGTGGAGGTTGGATTTCTCTGCCTCGTCGCATCTTTGTCTTAGACAAGAGGTTGGATGGGGGGTGCTGACTTCCAGACAGCTATGAGAAACAAAATAAACATGCATGTAAATGAGAGGCTGTTTGGAAGAGGGTTTGTGGATGTTGGCAAGAAGAACAGCACAACTTAGGACTTTACTTTTTTCTTTCTTTTTTTCTTGTTCTTCTCTCCCTCTCTCCTTTTTTTACCTCTTCTTTTTTTCTCTCTCTCTTCTTAAATGCCAGTGGAGATATTTTTTAAAGCAAGAGTATATTTTTAGACCATGTTGTTATGGCAAAGAGGGGAAATGACCTTTTCATTTAGTCGGGAGACATTGTGTGATTGGCACATCAAAAGACACAAGGATCTGGGACTTGAGCCATCCATGTTTTCAGTCCTGCAAGGAGGCTTCTTGCCCCATTCTGCCTGGTTTCTTCTAGATGGAGCGCACAAGTCCTCCAAGATTTGGAGGCTTGTTATATAGGCAGAATTCACATGTACTTCTCTTCCACTACCCACCAGCTTTTGTAAAAGAAAACCATGAACAAAGTGTTGAGATCAGGCAAAAATCTGCAGCAGCTTACATTTGAGGATGGGGGTCAGGGCTTTCCTTCAGGAGCCCCTGAAAATGCTCATTTCAGGTGAATTGCTTATTTTACAGCTGAAATAAATGTCATGGAATTGCAGCATTTTTGTGTCTTCCTCAAGGGGAAAAAGATGGTAGTTTTAGAGGTTTTTGGAGAGAAACCTTCACTTGCTGTGCTCCCACAGGGCCAGGGCTATGGACAAGCCCCGATCGCTTCAACTTCCTACCACTTATCTACCTAGACTAGAAGACAACCCCTGCGCCTGTGTAAACCTTAGTGTTACACCACAGTGGATGTGGAATTTTGTGGTTTCTTTTATTTTATCCATGTGATCATCTCCCCTTAATCAGGTATTTTCAGTCTTGGTGTTTGATATTGCATCAGCAAGGATTTGAAAATGGAGTTTTTCCTTCTATGATGGGTTTAGCTGCTGCCTCTAAACTGTTTGTTTTAATTTTGTACTTTGACCAACTTTAACTGGCTTTTCTTTCTTATTTTAACATCTGTGTACTTTCTGAATGTAATCTCCAAAAGGTTTAATTTTAGCTTTTCTTATAAATATACATATCCATATACCATCTGGCTCCTGCTCTGTCCCAACTTTCACACAATTTGATCGTGGTGGGTGTGATAGTCCACGGCCTCCAGAGCTTCTGTGGTCTGGAAAAGACCCCTGTATGCCTCTGGCAGATGACCCATCCATCTCATTTTAAACTGAGTGCATCTTTTCTCCCTTGTCTATAACTCTTAGCTTCCTTTTTCCCCTGCCATTGAGAGCGACTAGTGTTTCATCTCTGAAAAGCCTTTCAGGATTTTGAGCCAAGTTGTAAAAAAATATGCATGCACACATGCACGTGTGTATATGTGTGTGTGTGTATGCACAATTGAATCTGAATTTGTGCATTTGTGTATCTGCATAAGCCCCAAAATACGTATATGTCTATCATTTCCAAAGGTAGCAAAAAGATACTTGTCAGAGAAACTGATTTATTGCAACATTTAGCAAAGTCCTTGTCAGAACTTGGTTTACTGGTGTAAATGCAAATGCCAGGTCAGTATAAATCATGAGGCAGGGGACAGAGAGAAAGAAAAGCTCCATTTCTCCCTAAGACATAAACCAGCTCCATGTTTAAAGTGGTCTCCTCCTTGATCTGCCATTTGAGATAAGCTAATATACAGCACCATTACATGCCCTCTCCTGCCTTAATTGCTGATTAACTGGAAGGGCAGAGACCCGGCTGTGAGGACGTGAGAGCTTCATCCCCCCCCGGGATGTGAGGGTTTCCAGTCGCAGGGCCCTCACCCTGCTGTGAACTCCCGTTGCTCCCGCACTGCCGTATCCCTCCTCTTCTCCTGCTTTCTTACTGACACCGTCTGAATTCAGGGCAGCTCTGCACTCAGTCCTGCAGGCAGACGCAGGCGAGCTCTGGGTCAGGCAGATGCGAAGCAGCTCTGAACAGAGGCCGTGTCCGGGGTGGGCACAGTACCTGTGCGCTGCAGCGGGGATCTCCTCTTTGCCAGGACGCCTGGGCTCGCGGCGTGGGCAGAGCCCTGCCTGCCTGCCTGCAAAACCCCCTCTAGACCCCAAAACTGCTGGGGAAGGAATACAAACCTGCAGCAGCTGAGCTTGCTACGCACTGATAGTAGATTCCCTTGTGTCCAGTAAGGACAAGCTGCAACTTGAGGATTTTTCCCTGTGATCCCAGGATGGAGGCTGCCAATGGTGGATTCTCGGGTGTCTAATAACAGTTGTGCTTCCCTAAGTGTGTGTGGGGGGGGGGGAGTTACCATTAGAGCCTGTCTCCTTTCTCCAGCTTCTTATTTTCATGGAATTTATATGAATTTATGTCTGAGAGCATCATGACTTGGTCAGATTTGGGACAAGGTGGCCACACAGTCCCAAAGTTATTTAGAAGACACGTCTTGCGGTCTCATTTCCTCTGAACGGGTGGAAGGGAGTGGGCACTGCCGGGCAGACAGTCGGCAGGCGAGCGCAGCTGCCGTCGTGCTGTCTACCCCGTTGCGCTTTCCCGTAGACGCTCGCGGTGGAAAGCGCTTTCCCTTTCCCCGCTCGCCTCGTTCCCCGGTGCTGACCGCCCACCGCTCCGCCGCTGCCTCCCGCTCGGCCCCTGCTGAAGAAACCGAGAGATGCAGGAAAGCCCCTGCCCCGTCCCCCCGGCTGCTCCCCAGCAGGGACTGCAGCCGCGTCCCCGGGCGGCGGGGAGGGGGGCGAGGGCCCTGTGCCCGCAGGACCGCGGCCCCCGCGCGCCCGCCGACCCTCCGCTCCGCTGCAGGACGGGGCGCAGGGGCCTCCCTCCCTCCCTGGCGAGCCCCGGGAAGGAGCTGCCCGACTGGCGCGGGCGCTTGCCGGGTCGCCTGCCGGGCTCCTGCTTGCTTCCCCCCCGTCCGCGCCGGAGGGCTGGCGAGGGGGTTGGGGAAGGCCAGACACTGCTTTTCAGCTTTTCTGCCTTAAAAAGCATGTAGCCCCTCTTTCCAATGTCGGTAGCATAGGCTGGTAGTCAAATCTGTGAAAGATGCTAGTGGATGCAAGAGCTGCCTTTTTTGTGCAAAGTCATAAAAGCTGCTAAAGAGATCCAAAACGGAAAGGACGGGCACCTACTAGTGAAAACAAGGCAGGAGGAATAAAACTGGCACAAGGCTCCTGAATTTTTCCATGACTGATTTGAGCATTGCAAGTCACTGGCACGGAAAAGCAACACCCACAGCATCACAAAAGCAATAAATAAAACAAGGGGAGCCAGGGAAGGGGCGAGGGCGAGCGGCGCTGCGGGCCGGTGCCACGGCCAGCCGGGGCCCCGGCGTCCTGGCACCTCCGCGCTAGCAACGGGCGCAGGAGAACAACGATCCGGCCGCGATTGGGAACGAGCAGTAGCAGTTAATTAAGTCGGCGGCTTTTATACTGTTGGGGGGGGGGGCGATTCAGCCGCGTTTGAATAAGCCGGGAGTGCCAGGACCTGGTGGGAATGTCTCTGCGGCGCGGGAGGCTCCAGTCTCATGGGCTGCTTTATTAGCATAACAATATTGCCCAGGCTGCACTTGGCTGAGTTAATGCCAGATACCCTGGAGGGGAGAGGGATGGTTTTTTTCCCCCGAGCAGGGCCAGGAGCGCTTGCCACTGGTTGGGGCTGTGTCAGTGCATGAAATTCCTTTTCTCTTTCTGCCACTCTCCCCTCTTAGGGGATGTTTGCTAATTGAGCGAGTTTGGGCAGACAGTAAGCCGGGCTCCTTGCCCCACGTCCGGGCCGAGATTCCCTTTTTGTCGACTTACTGGCAAAGCAGGAGCCTGCTCTGCTCTTTAAAAAGTGGCTGCAGATTATTTGCATTTCCATGGGCAAAGTGGGGCTTGTGGGGAAGGGGTGCACAACTCGTTGGGACAGGCAGGTGAGAGCAGAGAGAACCTCAGCTGCCACCAGCTCCTTGAACAGATATTCCTAAGAGCCAGGGTGTTCCCATTGGGAAGCCCAATGTCCTGTTCTTCCCCATGCAGAAGCATTTGTCTTGGGGCCTGTTCTGGCCAGCGGCAGAAGACAGAGCAGTGATACTCGACAGGCAGGAGCCCAGCCTGGCTGGGGAGAAGGACGCTCCCCAGCTGGGTTGGGGAAGAAGGTTGCTGCTGTCCACCAGATGATTCTTGGTGTTGCTAGATCTTCTCTGCACATGTTCTGCCTCAAATTCAAGCTACTTTATTACTTGCACTATTAACTTGCCAGCTACCTGTCAAGGTAGCCGTCCCGCCAGGGTCCTATGTCGCACATTAAGCCGACTCCAATGGCAGAGGGTTTGTCTACGGGATGCTGAAGGGCAGAAAGCCATCGCTGCTCCAAAGCTCCTTACAAAGGGAGCCAGCGAATGAGAGCCAGCGCAACCAGAGCAATGGGGCTTCCTCGACCCTGGCAAACAAGGTATTTGACATTCCTACAAATATTCTTGCCTACACCAACTTTCTCTAGAGTGGCAAAAAGGCCTCCATCTGGGGATATCTAGTCTTTGAGGACTCCTATATAACCAAAGTGAGGATTTTTTTCTGTTTCTTACATTGGTAGCTATTACCAAGCATGTGCCATGTTAGTGATTTTTTGCATTTCTGTCCCTGCACAGGCCGTTCTGGTTACAAGCGTTCTTGGTGCTGGCTGATGCTGAGTTGCACAAATTGCCCGCGCAGAACTGCATCCCGGCCAGCTTGTGTTGCCGCTTACACGTAATGGGGGACTTTTACCGCTGGGTGTGTTGGTCAGATTCTTATTTTGCATATGAATACTGAAAAAGCAGTTTTCCTTGATTTTCCTGAGTAAGCCATCTATGGTAGCAAAACAATATGCGTTTTAGTAAGACTCTTGCTGCTAGCTCTGCCTCTCCCAGCCTCCCCACCCCCATGCTACTCATTAGTGGGTTATTGAAACCGCAGCTCCAGAATAGAAATGGTCCTGCCTGCATGCATGCACCGGGCTAGTTCTTGTAGTTTCTGGACACTAGAGGCCTCTAGACACCTCTGGTATGATTAATTCTGGCTGTGGCAATTAGCATTCACTCTGAGCAGACCTGATAACAGTCACCTCATCTTCCGGTCCTCTCCAAACACTGTTCATTAAGGCCAGCGCAATGGCTAGGAAGGCACCTCGCGAGCAGACGGGTTACGAGAATGCGGCTCAGCGGAGATGAGGCTGCATCTCGCCCTGCAGCTGCCCACGCACACGCACACACAGGAAGCAGGTTTCGTCTTTGGGGTGGGGGGTGCTGAGTTTTGGGGTGAAAATCGAAACTGTGCTTTAAGCAGGACTAAGATTTCCCTCCTCTGAACTCGCAGCTTTATTTTCTAGGAAGCCTTTCAGCCCCTCGCCTGGCTGGGCCGCGGAGCTGCTCTGCCGGGGCAGGTCGCTGTCCCTGCTGCCGCCGCTTCCTGTTTTTCCTCCAGATTTCACTCGTCCCTTCCCCCCGGCGCCTGCACGGTTCGACTGGGACACGCAGGAAGTTTGCTTACCGAGTGGTTCTCCACGGGCCGAGGCGCTCCGTTAACCCTGGCGGCGCCAGCTCGCCCGGCAGCGCCTCCCGCGTCGCCCAGCCCGCGAGAACGCTCTTGTGCCGCGTCCTCCCGGGAGCCCGGACCCGCCGGCCGCGACCGAGCTCGGCTACGGAGGGCTGCTTAAGTCTCCGCTCGGTGCTGCGGCCTGGAGCAACCCGGTCCTGAGCAGTGCTAAGAGCTGCACGAGCAGTGGCAAAGATCAGGGCGACTGCGGGAAGCAAGAAGAGCGTCAGGCTGGCCCGGGGAAACGAGCCGGCAAGCTGCGCACCGGCAAACGGAGCGGTGCCTAGCGGGAGCTAGACAGGTAAACTGAGGCACTGCTTACGGGCAAGAATTAGGAAGGCGTTTAGGTGCCTCAAGAGGCATCCGAAGGACTTTGGTGCTGAGCCTCAGCCCGGAGCGTGCACGGACCCCCAGCGAGGGGTCGGCGTGCCGCCCGGAGCAGCGCCGGCGCGCGGGTCCGAATCGCCCCCCGCTCCGCGGCCCTAACCACGGCAGCATGCTCCTGGCGGAGGGCTGCTCCCGCTCGCCGGCTGCTGGGGCGGCTGCTGGGGCGGGGAGGGGGGTTGGCTCGCGCCCCAACACGCTAGCTGGCCCTGCGGGAGCGGGCACCCCGAGAGCCCGCGGCACGGCGGCGGCGTGCGCCCGGCCTCCAAAGACGCTGCCCTGCTCCTTTAAGTAGTAGCCAGAAGCTTTCTAAATATTATCATCTTACCAAAAGAAGAGGGAGAGGGAGGGAAAAAAAAAAAAAAAAAAAAAAAAAAGAAAGTGTTTTGGCATGAGAACAATTTCTCCATTACCTCAATTAGTTCAAATGATCTGGAAAGGTTCTCCCTGGAGAAACGGAGCTGAAGCGCGGCCCGCCACGGGGCTGCTGGCCGCTTGCTTGCTGGAGGTGTTGATGCGAGCATTAGTCAGCAGCGCAGATTGCAGTGAAGTCAGTCAGTATTGCTGTCGCTGCCGTCTGGCTGCAGCCATAAATTAATTAATTGTATCACTGCAGTAATTGAGGGCCTTATTCTCTCGAGGATTCTGCGGTGGCACCTCCCTGCCCGTCTCTGAGGCTGCCCGTCAATTCGGTGAGGTCTGGGGTTTACTGAGATCGTTACTGCCTGAAACCCTGTAAACTCTCTCCTTAAAAAGGAAAGTTGTTCCCCATCCCTGCTCGGCGCAGAGGGGGGAGCCCAGCGAGCGCCTGCCCTACCTCCCCCGTGCCCTCTCCCCCTTCCCCGTCCCGGCGGGTTTGCAGCTGCGGCGCGGTCCCGGACAAGCACGGTGCAGGGGTGAAATCAAGATAGCCAAAAGGGCCGAGCAAAGCGTGGGGCCTGGCTCCCGTGCCGGTGCGGATCAGTGCGGCTGCGCTGCTGCTCCTGCGGAGCCGCCAGGCTCCACCAGCTGAGGGTCTGGATTGCATATTCTACCTATAAAAATGGTGTTTAGGATATCTTGGCAAAAGTAGGTATTTTTGCAACCCACTTCTAAGTGGGCAGTGCTGTGTAGGGATGAAATCCAGTTACGCTGGTGAAAAAACACTAATCAGGCTGAAAAAAATGACAGCATGGGTCCGTGGCGCAGAGCTTGCTTAGCTCTGCTCCTAGAAGAGCCCCCTGAAACGAGCTGCCTGCTGGAAGTTGGTGGGCGCGCGGGGATGGTCGCTGGCTCGCAGCGCGGCGGGGAGGAGCGCCCGCGCCTCCAGCGCTCGGCGTCTCCCTGCGGTTGAAAGTCCCTGTTCCGAAGGCAAAGGCAAACGGAAGGATTCTGGCTGCCGTTAAAAAAACAAGACGTATTTCTGATCTTCATGGTTATGAGGAATGTACCGAAAATTTGAAGCCCCGGTACCGGCCGAAGGCTCGCAAAGGGGGGATTAGGGAAGAGCATCGTTACAGGGGCTCAGAGGACTCCATCCTTTGCTGTCAGATATGTCACGTGAAGTACAACCGTTTTCCCATAAAAGCTGGCAGTTTTTTGGCCCACCTCAAGTGTATAACATTGTCCAGGGGTGACAATGGATACCGCTGCTCGATTTTTGAGTAAAAACTCAAAAGTAAGCCACTAGTTGTTTGAAATCATTACATGTAGAGGAGTATGTTGCACATGGATAGCAACCACCTGGTGTTCAAGCAAGCCTGGTTTGGGGGCACTTAGGACCCTGGCACATGTAGGGCGGACAGTGAAGCAAAGCCCTTCGTTGCGTCTGGTGGACAGACATACAGCAGGTTTTGCCGGAGCCGCTGAGTGTGCCCGGGAGAGGAGCCCTGTCCTTTCCCTCGCCGCAGCTCCCAATTCCCACTTCCCTGCGAGTCACGGCATGATTCGGTGTTCTCAAAAAACAGACCTTCAAGGTGTGCAACACTATAGGAAGCCCTAGGAGCTATGGAATATTTTTGTAGGCCTATAAACCTCTCAATTAGTGCTATAAATGAGGAAAACGCTCTTATTCTGGATGCTGCCCAAGACGTAATGCACTTCTGCCTCTGCAGCAAGAAACCCTGTTGGCATGGGACTGATTTGGGAGGCAAAGGAAGGGAAGGGACGTGGTTTTGTAACCGAGCTCCAGGTGAATGGTAACCAGCCCTTTGGGGAGGGGGGGATTTTCTGTAGCAAGGAGAGGAAGAGCATAGCCCAAAGGAACTGGAAAATGATGTTTCCTAAACAGCCATCAGTGTTACTGGACTGTTAGACTAGCACTGCAAATCTCCAGTCAAGACTGAGGTCAGGGAGGTCTGAATAATATCTCTTTTAAGCATTCTGGCAGTGCCGAAAGTCGTGGAAAGAAACAAAAGTCAGTTTGAACAGTTGCGGAATTAAAGAAAAAACATGTTTGGGTGAACAGTAACAAAAAGCATTTGACTTCCAAAACAGGGGGTGACTTTTTTTTTCTTTATTTTCTTTATTTTCTAGCTACTTAACAAAAGCACGTCTAACTAGTAAGTTATTTCGCTTTGAATGACTGGAGCTCAAGGTGAATTTTTCATACGATTGAACAAAATATCACAAAAGGCTTCGGGATAGCAACTGTGTATTATCAACCCGCAGCGAGAGGTAATGTGAAAGCCCAAGTGCCAGGGAAAGCCACCGTCCAGGCAGGGAGCGGAGGGGCTGCAAAGCGCTGCTTCCCGCTGGGAATCCCTGGCCGGGGGACGGACGGAGCCGGGCCGGGAGCTCGCCGCGGGAACCGGTGGCCTCGTTTAGTGCGCTCGTTACCAGCCGGGTAATTGAGTGGGGCTTTCTGACTACGCCCAGCTGGAAGGTTTCAGGCACAGCGAGCGGGAGGGAAGGGAGCATCCTGCTGCCGCCGGCCTTTTGAAATCCCGCTTTTTCCCCCGGGATGGTGACTCCTCTGCTTGACCGCGGCCCGAGGCCTTTTCCCCAGCCATTTTCCAGCTCTCTGCTTACCTGCTGGGAGAAACGAGGGAGGCAGAGACACGGAGGCTGGCTCCAGGGCGAGGCGCATTCCTCCAGGTTAGCCGGTGTCACGGTGTTTCCAGGCCTTGCAGCAAAAAGCCGCCGTTACCCAGTAATCAGCCAAGCATGGCCAACCCAGAACCTGTAAGTACTTCTGGCTCCAGGGCCAAAGGCCAGAATCTGGTCAAGGAGCTAAATTAGTCATCTAATTGGGATTTCTTTCCACCCTTATCCCAGTTCCTGCTCCGAGTGCTCACCAGAATGAGCTCAGACAGACTTCCAGTTCCCCTCTCCTTCCTTACCACTCTTCTCTTAATAACCCCATCTAATTAGTGCTACGAGGCAGAAAAATTGTGACCCTGGGCACAAGAGTGGAATCTAGTCTTGGAGAAATCGGACCGAAATCTCTGTTCATGCAGACTGATGCATTCCCTGCGCCTTTGGCCGTTCTGCCTTACTGGACGTCAAGGGCTGCTGTATCTCCACGAGAGCGGGGCGGGAACGCTGCCATCACCCTTGCTGACTATTTTTACTTTTAAATACAGTAAGAATAAATTTAACATTTCTTTTTGATATTTGGCAACCAAAGTATGCTGTCCAAAAGCTGAGAGGATAGAACAAATCTGGGGAAAAACAATTAGAGATATTTTCCAGGGAAGGAAAAATTTGATAAAAACATTCATGTAATCAAAATCCTAACTTTCCATTTAAAGAAAAAATCAACGGGTGAGATTGGAAATAACAATTTCCCTATGTGCTATACAGAATTAACAAGACACACGCTTTCATTCTGAATGAGTTTTTAAATATAGAGAGTTATAAATATATTTTTTTTAATTGCAAAGCCAGGACCCTGGGAAGAGTGGACGCTGCACAGAGTGCCGCAGCCGTGGGAAGAAAATAGCAGCCAAACGCTGACGGTGGGCGACTTCCGTGGGCTTCAGCGCCGTGTCGCCCGGCGCAGCGTTACGATCTCCCTGCCGCAGCGAGGGCCGCAGGGTGAGGGCGGACGGGCGCTTAGCACAAGCCCTGTCCACCAGTTCCCCCCCCCCCGAAAACTGTTCAGTCAACCGCAGAAAACGTGTTCCTGTGCGCTAAAGCCGTCTCTCCGTTCACGCTCTCTAGCCGTAGGCACCAGCTTTTCGATATCGCCGTGCATGATGGATTTTAAATAGTCCTGGGAGGCTAATAATAATAACAGAAATAATATTTCACTGTAGGGCAGGGGAGATGGACTAGATCCAAGGTCCTTCTCAGAGAGATGGATTTTATATGGATTTTATATATATGATGTTACGCTTCAAAAAGCGGAAAGTTGTCTCCGGTGTCGGCAGCGTTCGCCGTCCCGGTGCATCGTGCTAATCTCAGCAACGGGGCCGCGAAAGAGCCCCTGCCGCAGCCCCGAAACCAGCCCGAGTCCTCAGCTGGAGCTGTTAAAACACACCGAGAACCGCTTGGCACGCGAGCCCTTCGGCGAAGGCGGGCGCGCTGCCGCGTCCCCCGGCGGTGCCGCCGCCACGGCGGGGAGCTACCGGCCTTCCCCGCTCCGGCCTCCGCGGCGGCTCGCTGAGCACCCCTTCTGAAGGGGGCTTTCTTAGTATTATTATTTTGTGGTCAAAAGGTTGCATACACTTTTTTTTTTTTTTTTTTTTTTCTGATGCAGAGGCTTAGAAAGAGTGGAAAGCAAAATATTTTGATAATTATTCAGGCCAGCGGGTTACATAAAAGGTTCCATAGCCCTCTGCATCAAACCTTAACAGTTCAAACCACAAATTCTGTTTTTGCAGCCATAAAACATTCAGGGCAAAAAAAAAAAAAAAAAAAAAAAAAAGATTTTAAAAAAATAAAATAAAATAATAAAATCCATTTTCCATTCGCTTGAAACTTATAAAATTTTATGTGGTGAAAAATGACAGTTTACTCCCAGAAGGAAACTGCCCAGAGAGGCTTGTTTCATAGGTACAGAGGGATCAAGAAATAGGCCTGGACTTGTGTCTTTAGTCACATAAATGCTGAAAGATGTCACGGAGCAGCAGGCGAAAGCGGCAGCGCTGTGAGTCATGCAGCCGGGCCGGCGAAGCGTCGGCGCGGGGAGGCGCCGGGGGAGAGGGTGCGCGGGGCGGCTCTGCGTCCCCGGCTTGCCCCCGCAGCCTCCGGTTTGGTGAGCTGCCTCGGCAGAGTGAAAACAAGTGGTGAAATCCTGTGGGATGCTCAGGACCTTTGGCTTCCTCAGCCGCTATCTCACAGCCTCTGACGCAGCTCTTACCAGCTTAGGGATGCACATTGCATGAGACAGTAAAATGTTGGGTGAGAAAAACCACGGAAATAAGGCAAAATCATAATCCAGCCACGCTGGTGCACTACCCCGGGTAATGGCTACTACCAGGGCTGAACAAGAGGTGTGGGATTCCATGAAGGGACACACAACCCATCTAGGGCTCATCCCAGTCCCAAATAGTCCATCACCGCTGGTGCGCAGGGTTGCCTCGAGCTCACGCCTCCACTGTGTAATTCTCTCCTTGCAGCAGTGCCTGATGCAGAAACCTCAGTGGAGTTCCTGAGTTTTTCCTGGTCTTTGCTGGGTTAAGAGCAAGCAGACTCTGTCCCCAGCATCATGGCTTGGGCTGAGGTGCTGCAGCATGGTGGAGAGCACTGGTGCGACAGCTCCGAGGTGCTAGGAGTTCGGTCTGAAGTTCTGCCTGCATAAAGTCAGCCCCTTGTGGGGTGGGAAGCAAGGTTTCCTCAAAGCACAGACTTGTCTCCCACACGAGCACCAGCTAGCTCCTGAGCTTGAGGCAGTTCAGCTTGGGCATGAGCCGGTTGGCTTTGCCTTTCATCCTGGCTAAAGCCAGCATTGCTCCATGGCACTGAGTGCCCTGAGCAGCCCAGGTGGCCCAGCGTAAGGCTGGGGTGCGTGCACCACGCTCTGCAGACATGTCTTTTGGATTCCTGCCTTCTGCCCTGGTCAAAATACATCTTTCTCACCACCTGCACCAAAATGAAGTTGCCTTGCAGGTACAACGTGAGATGTTTTCTAGGTCAGTGGGTATTTTCCAGCTCCTTTAGTAAGCTGCAGGAACTGATATTTTTTGGGTTCCCTTTGCTTCCACTCTAAAAGGTTCAGCTGGACCGTGCTGACTGGTAAACACATGGTAAGTACCCTATAAAAATTCACAGGAAGATATGTTAAGAGATGACCAGCTCATCATGAAAGACGGGGCACAGAGACGGGCTGCCACTCAGTGCCCTCGCACACGGTTCAGTCCCGGTCATTGACAGCACATCAAGCAAGAGCAACGTTCAGCCCGAACGCACAGCAAAGGCACCCTGCCTTTCCACCTCTGCAAAGGGAGGTCAGTTTGTAAACCAGCTTGTTGAAATTATCCAGCTTAAATCCCAAGCAAAGCATTCAAGTAGTTAAATAAATTCTGCACAAAAGCCCGTATCATCAGGTTTCTGGTTGTTAAAGGAGCAGAAAGCCATATATGCCAGAAGTCCCCATCACATAATTTCTTTTGCTTTCTAAGAGAAGTCCTCAAGATTACTGAGAATAAGATGCGCTTTCTTTATGCTTTTTTTTTTATATATTGGAACATTAAAAAGTCATCTCATCTCCTGAAAGTACAGGACGAAGAAATATGTTAAAAATTTCCCAATAGTCAGCCACAAAAACACAGACTATTACCAGCTAAAAAACAACATCATTCCCCCTGCGTGTTAGAATTTGACACTTTGGGTACTGGCAACATTTTTCAAAAGAAAATTAAAAAATAGCTCCATATAAATGAAAAAGGCTCTTTACTTTTCCTTTTCCATTTGCAAAGGAAAAAAACAAAAACAAAAACCTGACTTTCTGTTCTTTTTACATGAGGAACATTAAAAAGTCATCTAATCTCCTGAAACTAACACTAATTAATGAGCAAACATGAAATCTGGGAAGAGAAATAAAACTGTAACCTGGACTTGCTGTAGTGCAGTTCCAAGTCATGACATACTTAAAGCCGTAAATGCATTTTGCTTCGGATTTGATAGGATGTGTAATTAACAACGTGAGAGGAAATCTATGCAGTGGTGAAACACTGGCCTTCATTTTTTTCAAATGCCTCAGCATTAGTGGTTTTTTTGGTGATGGGGATACATTCAACTGCATCTGAAGGTAAAGCCCACCGTGTAGAGCCATACCACAGTCTGCCTCTGTGGTCCTTTGTGAAGTAGCCAGTCACTCCCGTACCAAGGCTCCTCAACCAGCTTTTTGAGACTTTGCAACCTAATGAGCCTCCAGCATTTTTGAATACCAAGCTTTGTACCTAGAAGATTAACTATTGGCATGACGGCATACTTTCTGAGACAAGCAGGCTTTAGTAAAGCCTGATCCAGCAGATGGGTGGTCAGCAGTCCTGGTCAGTCTAGTCTATTCTTACTGCCATCCATCAGCATCATATCTCAGAGCATCAAGAGCCATTAGCTAGCTTGGGGCTATGTCCTTCTTTGCATTTAGTCATCTGTAGAGCCTAGAGATCTCCTAGGAGCACACTGAGCATTGCGACAACTATCCATCACGTTGTTAGGGCTACCATACCCTTCCCATAGAGATGTGTGTGCACTGCAGAGCACTGCAGTGCCGCAGGGATTTCAGCATTGAGCTCTGCAAGACTGAAAGAGAATAGCTACCAGGCACTTCAGATGATTGCCAGCATTTTGGACACCCTCTCACTGTGAAGTACTTTGCAGACAGGGACCAGCAGCCCCAAAGAGGCTTTGCAACGTGTGAGGAAGCCTCGGAACCAAGCAGAGCATATGGACAGGGGCTCCCAATATGTGAGCTACTGAAAACAAAAAAGTTATTTTGCACCAGCTGGAACCCTATGCATGCTAACAGCATCATCCCCAGGCTATTTATTGCACAGAGCAGGTCTATAATGTGAGAAATTACGTCCAGATTGTTGTCTGTTAGGATGGGATGGAGTTTTCTAGTTGAGCAAAGGCAGGAAGAGTTGTCCTCTGGAACTCTTAGGTGAAAGTTAAAGTCAGAAGGGAGTCCAAGACAACTCCTGAGCCATGAACTGAATTGACTGGTTGTGGTTGTTTAGCCTCAGCTGAAGGAGTTATTATTTTCATGTCTGGTAATAAGTAGAATAATAGACAAAAAGACTAGCTCCCTGCATGAAGTCTGAGTAAATGAGCTTGGTACAGTGGTTCACTGCATGATTTGTGGTTTGGTACCTTCTTCCAAGTTGTGAATCAACATGCAAAGCAGATCCAGAGCCACTCGCATGGCTGCAAGGACTCATTGGTGTCCTTGGGTTTCTCTGTTCTGCCTCCACAAAATATCATCTTCCCTATTTATCAACTGGCCATTGGGTGGTCATTCCACCACCCTCCTCCACCACTTCCTTCAGAGGTGAGAACATGTACAGCATGTAAGAGATCCCCCAACCCACCATCAGCTCATCCCACAGGATTTTATTATCATCCGATAAAGCCCCTCTGTTCTCAGTTTATTTTAAATACACGTTGGAAAACCTCTTTAATAGTAACTCAGCCTCTGACAACAAGCACTTAGAAGAACTGTCCTCCCAGTTTAGAGCTGTCAGCCATAAGTCAGTGGCGGAACCATTAACATAATCCAGGTGTCTTCACTCTCATTTCCAGACACAAACCACCAGGCAACAGTTCTCCCTACAGACGTGCTGCAAGACAGAGGAGCTGCTTAAAGCAGCACAGCAGTGGGGTTTTTTTAATCTTCCTTTGCAACATATCAAAAGAAAAAGCAGCCCTCTATTTCTGGAGTTTCTGATCTGGGGAGCCGCAGCGGCTGAATTCGGGTGCCGCTGGGGCGCGTGGAGCCCGCCTCCCACCCCGCCAGCGGGCTCGGGTTTTTATTGCTTAGGAGGAGCTGCTGGAGCAGGCTGGCGCTGCGTCCCCCCGCTGCCCCGAAGGCGCGGGGACGACAAGGCGCGCACGCACCCGGACCAGCGCTCCTTCCCCTGCAGTTCTTCAGGACGATACAGGTGGCTGCTGGCAGCCTGCCTGCTCTTTGTTTAAAAATTATTGTTATTTTTTTAAGGAGCATTCTGGACATTGATGCTTGCCTCTTTCAGACTTGCTTGGTTCTCCTTGGAGAACACATCTGCTTTTCCATCAAGAGACAAACAGCGCCGTCCCAACCTGTGCTCTTCCCTCGTCGCAGTTTTGGGCTGCTTTCGGAGCAAGGAGGGCACAGGTTCAAGATCTGACAAGCAGTCAAAGCCTTCAGTGGAAAACTTTGATTTGTTTTAATCGTGATCTTTAAAAGTTTTTTTTTTTTAAGGGAGGAAGCTACTTTCTTTGAGTGATCAGCTCTACTTTTTTTTTTAACATTAATTTTAAAATTCCCAATATATGCATATACTAAATGAGATTGCCAGGCTGCTGAGTTTTTGAAATCTAATTGGTCCTATAGATATTACTAAATCTTTCTGCAGAAATCAGGCAGAAGTAAGATTGAGCCAAATATCATGAGATCACTCAGAAAATCTGTCTCTTCTTATTACACATTGTAGGTTTTTTCCATTAGGGCTTGACTGAAAACCATGGGCTTTAAAATCATCTGCTTCATTATTGATGAGAACTGGGAAAGAAAATTGAATTATTTTAATCTGTGTATTTATTTTAAGGCTTTGACAAGCAGTCAAACCACCATGCTAATCCTTAATCCCTGGATAATCATCACCCTGCAATTTTAAAATGTGGTCTCAGAGAATTACAGGAGGAGCCAGGCGAAAAGCAATCAGAGTCTGCACATCAGAGAGCTTTATTATTATTAGCATTACTAGCATTATTATTATTTAAAGTACACTCAGAAAAATCCTCTTCCCCATCTGCTCTGCAGAGAGAGTTTCAGGAAAGCGGCAAAGTCAATCACCCAGAGCAGAACAATGTTGAGGGTGATCTTAATAAAATAAAAATAATTCTTCCTTTAAAAAAATGACATCGTTTGCCACATATTTTAGCGCACAGAAGGTATTGCATAACTCCTAACCGTCGAGCTCGCGAGGAATACTGTATCCCTTTATTCTCTGAGTTTAATAGTTATAATTAGAACCTTTCCTATACGGTTTCTATATCTACATGTAATTGTAAAAAAATCCCTCTTGTCTTTCCCAATAAACTGAGGCATTGTTACACAGCCTGCAGTGAAGCAATTATAGTGAGAAATGGAGACATTAGATTTTGAAGAAGGAGATGTTATTCTTTTTTGAAGTAGAAAAAGTCTCTGACTTGAAATGTTCTCGTTTAACATCAATTTTGTCTTCGTGGTGTTGCTGTCCGCACTTGGCTAGCCTATCGAGGCGGTGGGTGACGGCAAAGAACCGGGGCTGGAGCTGCTTCTGCTTCCTTTCTGAAGGAAACCTGTCTCCTTGCTTAAAATCACAGAGGATGGTAAAGGAAAAATTTTTCTTGGATTGCTCCTGAGCCGGGGACAGTTGTTTTAATGCCAATGCACAGGTGTGTGCGCTTTACTTCAGCAGTCACTGCAGTGTAGCCGTAGGGTTCGACACACACATACAAATTAATATTTTAAAATTTAGATTTTGTTTTTCATTGCTGCTTATTTTTCTTCCCTCCTGCTCTGCATGTCAAAAGATGATTGGTAGGTGTAGAAGTGGGTCTTAAAAACACAAGCCATTGCCTGGGGTTCTTCTTACAATCAAAGCCCTTGCCCACCCCGTTAGCCTCATGTCAGCAGATTGATTTAGACCAGTCCTGCCACCCACCCCCCAAAAAAAAGAAAAAAAGCACAGCACCTTTGACAGTGCCCCTATCTGTGCATATTTAGATTAAAAATGTGTAGGAAGGTTTTTCTCTTTACTATTAACAAAAGGAACTGGTTAACAGGAAAAAGCTGTTAAAGTCCATCCCCCCAGAAAACCAGGAGGTTTGAAAAAGTAACATACAGGGGCCTACGACCCTGTGCTAAAAAGCAAAGAGCTTCCACGCGCATCGGCTGTGTCCCAGCACGCGCTGCCGAGCGCGGCGGTGAGACCTGCAATAGGAGAGAAATATCACAGCAGGGAGATACCGCAGCAGGGAGATATTGCAGCAGTGAGATATCGCAGCAGTAAGATATTGCAGCAGTGAGATATCGCAGCACTGAGATATCACAGCAGTGAGATATCGCAGCAGGGAGATATTGCAGCAGTGAGATATCGCAGCAGTAAGATATTGCAGCAGTGAGATATCGCAGCACTGAGATATCACAGCAGTGAGCTACTGCAGCAGTGAGCTATCGCAGCAGTGAGCTATCGCAGCAGTGAGATACCACGTCAGTGAGCTATTGCAGCAGTGAGAATCACGGCAGTGAGCTATCACAGCAGTGAGATACTGCAGCAGTGAGCTAGATGCTGCAGCAGTGAGCTATCGCGGCAGTGAGCTATCGCAAGACAGTTTGAGAGCAGAAGAGAAGCGTGCGGAGCGAGCCAGCGGGGCATCGGGCTGAGCCGCGCGAGCTGGGGAGCGGTGCGCGGTGCGGGGGGGACGGCGCCGGCGGGAGCTGCAGCAGCACGAGGAGGAGAGGGGCAGCAGGGAAGGAGGAGAGGCCAGACGCCCAGACAGCGAGTGCGAGGGCAGACCTTGCACTTTGTAGTAAGCCAGGAAAATACATTTGACTACAATCTAGACAAAATTTTTCAAAATCTTTTTCTTTCTTTCTTTTTTCCCTCCAAACCCCCTCTTCCCTCTGGATTTATGGGTCAGGAACCCTCAAAGTTGTCCTGATGGATTAAGCAGAGACAAGTCTGTATCGAGTAAATTAAAAATGAAATAGTTGCAGCTGTTGGATCAGTCTTGGGGCCAGAGGAGGTAAAAGACTTTGTACCCTCAAGGGGCCTGGAAGTAATCTGTGAAGCACCAAGCACTTAAATAAAGACAGCTTGCGTGAAGGCCCTGGCTGTTGCTGAAGCCGGGGCAGATGGAGCGAGCGTCCAACGCCCGTGGGCTCGACCGAGGGCTAAAGCAAAGGAAGGAGCTGTTAGCTCACAGCGCTGCTTGCGGCCGGTGTCCCCGGGCCCCTTGCAGCACCACAGCCTCCGAGCAGGGAGGAGGAGGGTGAAGAGGGTATCTGGGGCCAGCGATCGCAGGGATTTCGTTTCTCCTATTGCACGTCTCTTCTGTTCACCGCTGTACCATGGGGACTGCAGCTAGAAGCTGTCTTGAGGTTTACCTGGCACAAAGTGACGCTGGGAGCCCTCCAGAGCTGGATACCCACAGCTTAAGGAGTGAGTAACCTTCCTCCTAGGACACAGGTGACAGTAGCAGTCGTTTCTTAAAGCTGCTTTCATGCTGGCAGATCGTAGAGTGCTTCACAAGCCATACCCCAAATGGCACCACGTCAAGCCCAAGTGTCTGCAGGGAGCATGGCCGCATGCAGGGCACGGGCTGGCTCCTCTGGGTGAGGCGGTCAGGAGGACGTGGTCAAGGCCTCCTCGCATCCTCTGCAAGAGGCTCCTCCAGGTGAGGAGGTCAGCAGGACGAGGCCTTCAGCCTCCCCATGTCCTCTACAAGAGGCTTTTTGGGAGCGATGGCAGGGGAGGCCGGGGAGCTGCCTGGGTCATGTGGGACAGACGTGCCGAAGGCGCTGTGCGAGGACACCACAGTGTCCAAAGAGCTGTGCGACTTTCCTCTCCCAGCACCAGCATGCATGGTCCAGACAAATTACACCTCTGGACTGTGGCCTTCAGCAGTGTCTAAGGTGGCGTTTGCCTCTGAAGAAGAGAAAAGTGGCAGAACTTGGTGCCCAGTATAAAATTCCCCTAAATTCAGCTCCCAGGCACAGGGTGGGGGACAAAAATGAGGACTTTTCTCCACCAGTGCAACCTGTGCAAGGAGACATTTCTCAGCTGCAAACCTTTCACTATGACCTGGCAGCCCATCAGTCGCCTGCATGGGGTCCCATCAGAGCAGCTGGCGATGCGGGCAGTGTGTTTTCCCTTAAAAAGGGCAAGCACAGCATGACCAGGCTCAGGCTTACAGCCCTTCCCCAGCTGTGCACCCAAAACTGCTCTGCTGGCAGTGGCACGGGGAAAAGCAGCAGCACGCGTCCGCCTGCGATGCTCAGCATCTGCACCAGTGGCTGTCGCTGCAGCTGTGCTGCCTGCGCGTTGTGGTTGCGTGCTTCGTGCTGCAGAAAACTGCTAGCCCAAGCACTGTCGGAGCAAAGGGCGAAGGCTTAAGCGCACCCCGTGTTGCAGATGAGCATTTTGCCACATGCATTACCCCATACCTCTCCCCAGTTAGCTCATGGCATATCTAAGACGGCAGCTCCAGCTCCGGAGTGACAGTGCAGCTCTGGCCGTGCTGCGGAGCACAGCACGCTGCAGGGACACGGCTCTGCCCGGAGGCATCCGGCAGCACCCAAAGGGTGGGAGCAATCCTGGGTCGCTGGTGCCAATATGGAAAATCACAGTAGTTGCCTGGGTTGGGAGAGGGCGTGTGAGCGAGAGGTCCTCGCGGGGCCTCTCCAGGCGCTGCCGTGGCCTGCAGAGGAGCGACTGATTCCCAGCTGGGCAGGGTTACATGTCGGGGGGGGGGAAAAAAAACCAAACACCCCAGAGAGCTGGTTTCAGGGGTTGGACATGTTGATGGATTTGTCTTTTCCATACAAACGTCAGGGAGCCCATGGTTGTACCACCGCTCTCCAGCCGCTCGCCGGGGCGGCTGCTGCGGGTGGGATCTTGCTGGATCAAAACACACACGCATGGAAGGGGGAGGCTTGTTTCTTCCTTTAACTCTTGGGGCACCACTGTCCCAAGCTTTATTTACAGCTGTTTGATGCCAGAAGAGCCTCTTTTCCAGTTTTCCTTATTTTTAGGACAGAATCGATGGCACACCCCTTTGCCACAGCCGACACCTCCAGGCGAAAGCGCTGCAGCCACCGTGCGCAGCAAGACCCGCGAGAAACGGCTGTGCCCAGCTGCAGCGTTGGCAGGCCGGCAGGACGGGCTGCTGCAAAGCCCCAAACTGCCATCATATACACTGGCCTAGGTTGTTCTTTTTGTAAAAATATCCAGTTTAGGGAGTCCTGTGAATGCATAAGAATCTCAACTTTCACTTAAAACCAAGTTTCTTCTAACTCACCCTGTTACACAAATGCTGGAAACTATGGTCTCAAATACACCCAAAAGATTTAAAAACAAACAAAAAAAAAGGCAATTATAAGGGATCCTCAATATGTTTCCAAATAAACATTTGTCATTTGTCTCTTTTTTGTTGTTTTTTTCTTTTCTCTCTTCTTTTTTTTTCTTCTCTTCTCTTCTCTTTTCTCTTCCAGATACCGCCTTCATTCTCAGGCAACAATTTTTTGAAAAATTGTGCTGGGTAGTACTGAAGCTGCTGGACTGGCCCCAGGCCCAAATACGTACAAGAGCATAGAGAGACCGACTGTTCCTCCCAGCCCTGTGTCACACCAGGCCCTGGTAAGTGCAACACAACCAGGCTATATTGTGCTAATTTTGCCTTTCTACTTTAATGCATAAACCCAGGCATTCACACATTATAGCTGCCCAGGTTAAAAAATCAGTAAAGTCTGCTAGCGCAGGGCAGCATGAGCCAGGCTGTGGGACATACACGCTGATGGTTCTGCTGTTGTTCTGGTTGTTGTTGTTGTCTTTGCTCTTATTACTCCCCTATTGCATTAACACCTGGGTCCCCGCCGTAGAATAAGAGCCCTCTGTGCTAACATGTAGAAACGTAAAATACAAAATGGTGAGGACTAGCCCCAAACATTTACAATCTAACTAATACTTTTTGCTCTCCCTTACAACTTTATGTTGCTTAATACTTCTGGGCTCTCATATTTTATCATAGGTGATACTTCTTTTATATGTGTGTGTATATATATATATATATATATATTTATATTTATATATAGAGAGAGAGAGAAAATGTGTTTGTGTGTGTGTGTATATATATATATATATACATATATATATATATATATATATATATACACATACTTATGTTTTGTATAGGACTTTGTGGTTTTGTGGGCTTTGTTTGTTTTGTTTTGATTTGATATTGTCATTTAAAGTAATTTCTTGCCACTTCATTGCAAAGTGGGCCCATCAACTTGCAGACACATTGATGCAGACACACACGACCTTTCGCATCTGACAAGGACACTTTGCTAGGTTCAGGTCTTGCCTGCACCAAAAATGGGCTGATTTCCAATGCAGCAAAGCTAGCTTTGGAGCCGGAGCAAGGCGTGGGCTCTTTTTTTTTCCAGCCAGCGAGGGCTCCAGGCTGAGTGCTGCGACCAAGGGGTAGCGCTGGACTTTGGAAGGCGCTCCCTACCTTCCCGAGGAGCAGCAGTGCCGAGCATCCAGCGCTGGGCCCGCGTTGCTCGCGGCGTCGGCGCCGTCACCGTCACCCCGGGGGGGGACGGTCCCCTAATTGATGTGGTGTTGGGCGCCCCGACGCAGCCCTCTCCCGGCACCCCCGGCCCAGCTGCCGCACAATAACTCGGTTTTGCCGTAGGACGCCCAGCGATGCCACAGACGTTACTCACGGCTGCATCCTGGAGCCCAGACGAGAACATTCATTTCACACCGCAAACTTATTTTTTTTCCCCCTCTGCCGCTTTCTTTTATCGAGTTTCAATATAATAAACAAAGGAGACGATATTATTTCACTGGCAAAGACTCCAACTAATGCACAAACAGTTTTCAATACTGGCACGCGGAGGGGCTTTTTCACCATATAGTGGCCAATCAGAGCCATATCAGTCCTAATGGCACAGGGAACTGGAAATTCAGATCTTTCACCTTGAAGAATAGCTGCAATTCATACACTGCTAGTACTTTTTTCTCCCTCTCCCTCTTTTTTTTTTTTTTTTTTTTTTTTTTTTTCCTAGCACAGCCGACTGAATCATCACAGCGGTACCAAAGGAGACTTTTCCAAGCTCTTAACATACCACGAAGGGACAGTCCCGGAGACCCCAATATTTAACCATCCCAGGTCGTGGCAATGTGTCTGTAGAAGCAGGGTCCCAGCTTGCTTTGGTTCTCTTAACGACAGTGGGCAAGTTACTTCACTCCTCTGGGCTTGTGCTGCCCTTTGCATTTTCAGTTTGAACGTAAATCATTCAGGCTGAAAGTAAAGAATTTAAGCCACATTCTGGACTTGTGCTAAAGCCGTTCCCAATGGACCACATATAAAGAAGTACCTGATTAATTAAGATGAATGGTCAAAGGCAGCTGAGTCCAGCCCCACCGCACTTTCTGTCCTATTGACTTCTATAGCAGGTGCCCCTTAACCATGATGGCTCATGGCTCCCACAGACCTTTAAGTAATCATAAATACAAACCATATTTCATATATTTGATAAGCTGATTCAGTATCTCTAGGCACTGTTAATCAGGAGATAGATAGGGCATCACTGCTGGCTAAAGTGTACAAGAACTTTATATGTCTTTTTAAAAACAGTAATTTAGAGTAAGCTTTTGAGCACTGCTGTCTTTACATTTTCCTTTCTTCTTGCTTTTGTGTATAAATGCATATATGCATTCCTTTAAGAAAGACTGCCTGCTTGCAAGTGTGTTAGGCAAGCAGAGATTTTGCCGGCGACCCAGCAGTCAGGTCCAGAAACACCGTCCAGCTTTTACAACAGTGACGACCCAGAGGCGCCAGCTCACCAGTGCACCCACTGGGAGTCACTGGGAGAGCACACCCAGAGAGGGCACTGCTGGCGGGGAGAGCTTACACCACTCATACCTAAGCAAAACTGGGAAATAATCCTTCCGGGATGGCGCAGTGCATCTGGGCAACTCCGCCAGTGCAAATTTCTCTATCCAGAACAAGCCAAGAGTCATTTCTGGCCAAAATTCCAGCACTAGCTGCTTGAGTAAGTGATTTTTCCTGAGCTCGTGATGCAAGTCTTTTTGTCAGAGAGGGCTTCTGGCGGGGCGCTGGAGTCCTGCTTCCCTGTCGGACGCTTTCGCCACTCACTGATCCAGCCCACCACACAGCCAGTCAGGCCTGTCACCTGCAGCAAGCTCCCCCGTTGGAAAAACATGCAATTTTCCTAAGGTAAGGGAGTCTTGGGTTACTAGGAACACAAATCATTATGAGTAAAACTGCATTCCCAATTTATTGTATTTGTTTTATTTATAATTTTATTACTTATTCCACATTTTCCATATTTTCCATGTGCTTCACGTCATTCTTGTCCACTCAGGCCTTTACATGGAAACTTGGGCTCTTCTCCACTGCCTAATGTGTTGAAGGCTTCATAAACAGTCTTGTTTCATTGTTTGCTCTGCCTGTTTCCATCCTGGTGGGTGACTGAAGTTATGTTCGGTACAAGTCTGACTGTTCTAGGAGCTGGGGAGCAAGATTGGGAGGAGGGGGAGAAGGGAAGAAAAACAGCTATTAATGTGATAAGCCACAGAAGATAAAGACCATCAAATTATTCAGCTGAAGCTCTAACAAAGAAGATTTGGAGACTCTGATCTGTTTGCTCCATGTTAGGCATTAAGTTGTCAAAGACAGGTTTTTCCATGTGCAGCAGTCAAGGCTGAGGACTGGACAACACGTTGCATGTGCATAGCTTGATCTCCCACCTTGATCTCATAAAATACAGTCCGCTGAAGGAAGAGGAGACTCTTCCCGACGCTGGTGGGGCTAGCTCCCTTCCCTGCTCTGCCAGGCTGCTTCTGCAACGTAATACCGTGCATCTGCGTGCACAGATGCTTCACTGTCTCACCCTGTCCTAGATGTGCAGGCTTTTTTCATGCTCACGTCTGAGTGTAATATGTGAGCAAAGCAGGAGTGTTCAGCAACGCCGCTTTCAGCTGCGTTTTCAAGGTTTTGTGTCAGCAGGAACGTTGGGTCAGTTGGCAAACAGCTTTTTGTTTTGCTGTCATTCAGCTCTTGAGCACATTTACACCATCTCATATATTTTTCATTAGTCTTGCACCCTCAGTGACAACCCTATCAATTCATGAGCGTGTTCGTCCTGAGTTAGTTCAGTCCCACAAGTAGTGAATGCCATACATAAACCTGAATAATCTCTTGGATAGAAAAAAGGATGTTCACTTCCTGGAAAAAAAAAAACTGTCAGTTTTTATCTAGATTTTATAGCTGTTTTTTCATTATTATTTTAGGAACTCAAAAAACAATGTAGCATTTGATGGCAAAGGAGGGGCAGGGAGACTGGATTAAAACATCTGGTGATGTAATTAGATTCACTAAAAAGTTTACACTCCAAACTGCACCTCCGTAATTGATGGGACTGTTGTGATGTGTCACTTCCACTTACTCGATTAAGCGGCCGCATTTGCCGAGCTGCACCCTGCACTAACCCTTGTGGCTGACCTGCTGCAGCTCCCCTATTAGAGCCGCAATTACGGGGTGACTCTTAATAGCGAGGTCTTGCTTCAGAGTGGGGAAAAATGTTTCTGTAGCTCACATGCAACAATTAAAGATAATTTAAAATGTAAGTAATTGCACTGGGTTTCTGGAAACTACTGTAGAGGTCTTGTCCCAGGCATCTGACAGGCATGGTGGTGTATTTTGACAAGTTTTGCACAGATTTCCATTAAATACCAACTAGCAGTTCTATTTTCTTTGGAGTTATTGGTCAGGAAATGGTGATTGTGAAAGGTCAGGTCTGGAAGATTTGGGAGGGGATGGAGGTGTTACTCACGTTCTGATCCATGGGGATCTAGTTCCAACATAAATCTTTCAGTTGCTTGATTCTTGCTTTCTGCGTAGTCTTTGAGCAGGAGAAAGGGAGGGACTGATCCACAGACAAGTGCTTCTGCAGAGTTGCTTTCATCCTTGCAGAGATGCCACATACAGCAGGACCTCTAAAACGTCCATGTGGACTCTGGAAACCTGCAGAATCCTGGTGAGTCTAGTTCTAGAGACGTGTCAAACACCAAAATGTTTGGTTGGGTCTCCAGCTCGCAACAGCCTTGCCCTAAATCTGTCAATTTGCACAGCTAGATTGGAAACTGCTCCTACTCCAAGGCTTCTGCAAGGTCAGCTAAGTGTGAGCATCATGCAAGAAGCACCCAGATACTTTCAGAGGTTCAGCAATCCCTGAAAGAGTTTTGCATCGTGAAAACAGACTGTCAGATAAGTTTGGCTTCTGCCACATGGTCCTAGCGATAATAAGCCATCTGTGTGCATCTTGCCACACACAATCTTTCCTCTCTCAATTTTGTCTCCTTCACTTTTCTTCTGAGTCCTCTCTTTTTTGACCTACATTTAAGTAATTCAACAAATCCCAGAAGTGCACATAGGAGAATTAAATATGCAATTAGTTGGCAAGATGTAAACCAAGAATGAATCCATCTACATCAGAGTAAAAACAAGTATATGAAAATAGGATGATCCATGAAATGGAAAGGACCCATCAAGAATATAATCACCTTCTGTCCCATTTAACTGATTTAGGCTTCTATCTCAGTTAAAACAACTTTTGCTCCTAAATCATTTGGGATAGAATTTTAAAAGAACTTTGATATCACATGATGCAGAGAGAGAATTTGTACATCTGGAAATTGCATTTTTCTTTCTTTTTCCTTGATTGGATTTCTAAATTATGTTTAAAAGCTCAAGGTTATGCTCCTGTATTATAGATTACTTCATTGTTTGTCACTGGATAATAAAATTAAGTACATGCATAAGCAGCTGCGAGATTGAGATATCTGGATGCTTTTACCCTTTTTCTCCTTTTATATATGACAAAATGCTTCTAGAAAATCAAAGCTATGACAGACTTGCCCTCGTTATTGCACGTGATTGTCTTTCTGTCTGTAATGGTTCAGATGCATTTGGTAACACCATGGCTGCTTGCCACCAAAGAACATTATGATATTCCATAAAAAACAGAAAATTAAATCAAATATAAAACAGAAGGAAATTAAACATTTATCTGGGGCAAATGTAGTGGAATGCAAACTTAAACTGGACAATTGCAGAAAACCACAGCTAACTTTAAAACTATTTTTCTTTCTCTTTAAAGTGAAATGATCACAGGTAAGAATAAGCCCAAGCCCGTGCTCTTTGTATATGTTCCAGAGTAATGCTTTTAACGAGGGACTCAAAGACAAATAGCCCTTGAGATACACGGAGAGCTGGGTTTCTTATTTTATCACGACAAAGTTATGCAAAGGCCAGGAACCACTTGTACCCCCCCCCCAACAGACCGTTTTCAATTCTAACCAGAATCGTTTCCTTTTCTTTTAATTAAAAAGCCGTGGATGTGCTTAGACACAACCGGACACGTGTTCCAGTGCCCCAGACGCGCGGGGAAGGGAGCCCGCGCCGGGGTGAGCCTGACAAATGCCACCGCCTGGAACCGTGCAGAGACACGAGCTGCAAAAAGCATTCCTGGGGCTCTTTCCTGGTGCCTCTCCAAGCTGACAGCGGAGGTTTATATTAACATCATATGGCTGTCTTCAGCTGCATTTGTGAGCACAGCCCATTTGGAGATCTTTCCATGTTGGGCGACACAGGGAACAGGAGGAGGGGGGGGAAGCAAGCAAAACATCTCGAGCGTTTTAGCATCAGCATCTGCCTCGGTACCGCTATCAAACGCAGCCTCCTCCGGCTCTGCCCATACCAAACGCGTGTACAACACTTTGAGGGCAGCTTTTAAAAATGTTTTTGAACACATCACACATAGGAAAATAACACTCTATAGAAACTTGGCAATGAGTCTGTCTCAAGTAGCCAAGCTGGGCATGGAAAAAAAAAATAGACAATAAAAAGTCATTTCTAGCCAAGTTTTAAGTGAGTATACAATACATACCTTTTTTCCCCCGCCTTTTGCCTTAGTTATTGGCCAACTTGGCTACAAGCTTATGGAAAACAGTGAAATGGAATTATTATAATTGTTTTTTTTTTCTCTTTTTGACCAAGCAAAAGTTCTTATAAGTGATAATTTGATTATGGCAAAAGAGTAACACAGACAGAATTTTAGGGTTGTATCATCAAAAAAACTCTCTTTTCTGCACCAAAAAAACTCTCTTTTCTGCACCATACTTTCAGAGTAGTTCATGAGCCCCAGTGATCTAATACTATTGCTATTTATGATTTTTTTTTTAATTATTTATTATAACGTATGTCATAAAGTGGAAAATTACTGGTGCCGATCACATTTCCAAGCAGGCTAATTTAGAGCTGAATGTTGTAAGTCAATTAGGATAATAAACCCACTGCAGTTAGGATGGTGAACTTTCTTGGAATTAGCATTTTCATGGCATGCTGCACTATGCTGAGATCAAAAAGAATACTTTTAACAAGTGGCTTTTGAAACCAAGAAATGCAATTGTCTCTCTTCCGGCTTTCTATTTGTGTGGCAGTTTTTCTCTAGGATGGCTTCAGTCTGTTGCAACATGTTTCCACAGCTTCCGCCTTTGCCCCCAGGTATTTCAGGTGGATTGTTGGTTAAGAGCAAGTTCTTTGCTGACATAGGTTGGGTATTTAACATCCTGGTGTGTTTCATACCTCCATGTGCCTTGGGTTTTATCTTAGTTTTTGTAAGGACGGAATTAAATAAAATCAATTAAAAGGAACAGAAGGATTTTTTTCCCCCTCCTGCAAATGCTCCTTGCTGCCTTTTGTCGCTCTGGAGCAGAGAAACCCGGAGCCCTTGGTTGCCACAACCCCTTTCACCACGCTGGAGTGCTGGAGAGGTCCGAGCCCCCGCCACCACCCTGATGTGCTTGTCAGAGCTATGGCTGCAGTCCCGAAGCTTGCAGATTGAGCTGGTTGCAAAGTCTGCAGGTGGCACTCGGATTTGACTACACGAGCAAACAGCAGAGAAACAAAGTATTCCCGCTAGGAACTGCTCCCATTTTGAGGGCCATGTGGTCAGAGGCATTCCCCTTGCCTTTTGAAGGCTGTGGGCTTTTTGTCTTGGGGATCAGAGATCTTCTGAGATGTTTCAGCTAGAAATATAGGCGCTTCCAGCCCAGGCATTCACGTGGCCTGGACCAGAAGCTTCAGAGGAAGATGCATAAAATGCTGCAGCTCATGGAGTAGCAGCTTCTGGGCACTGAAATTCCCTGATGATGCTGGGAACCTTTTTGATGCAAGGACCATGATTGTGGATGTAAGATGATATAACATTAATTTTGGAAAGCTGACTTCCTAAATGAGAGGAAGAAATGAGCCAGGCCTAGCAATAAAAGGGAGAAAAAAGCAGATTTGAAGATAAAAAGGAAAAAGAAACAGGGACCACAAGCCTGACATCAACAGGAAAGTTTATAAGCTGAAAGTTTGGGGCTATCTTTAAATAAGAACAATGTTCTCCTCTCTGCTAATTACCAATTAAGGCAATTCCTTGTCAATTACAGCTAATCTTAATTTTTCTCATATTCGCTTAGAAATATCTTTCCAAATTGGATGTCCTTTTCTTTTCAAGTGAGCCTTGTCAGATATGTTTACTGCTCCTTGCATTTTTTGTCCTTTCATAAAATAACATTAGAAAATAATATTCCATTTCTGTTTATGCCACTGGAAAAATAGGAAGAAGCTGCAGCAGTGGAAAATGCAAAATATTTTCACTTTGGAGAGACTGATCTTTTAAACAGAAAATATTCATGGCAAAATTAATTTTGTAAAGAAAAGAGTATTTTCCACTTAGTAGCATTTCACAGCAAAGCACTACAAGTTGCCTCCAAGCCCATGTTGCCCGCAACACGTAACCAACAAGTACCTGGGAACAGCCGGAGTGCTGCCGAGGAGCGCCCGGCTGGCTGGCAGGACTGCGCGCAGGCGGGCGTCTCCAGCCCACGAGCGTAGCACGGGCAGTGCACCACCCCAACCGAACAGCCAGCCCTCTGGGCAGACTTCATGGCAAGCTGTTTACTTCTGCTACTGGAGGGGTTGCAGCCCAGCAAGCTTTGTCAAGCTCAACATGTGGAGGGAGGGTGTGGTGATCTCTAATTATACCCCTTGGGAAGGACTTACATGACCTAACATATCTAGCACATAAGAAGTCCATTCCTCACCGTTTGGATGGTATTCGTTAGCTGGCACAACTCGTTCTACATTGCAGGAGCAGTGAGTTGGATGGAAACAGTAAACAGGGTGAGTAACGCTGGCATCACATTGGGTGAAGCCTGCAATAACTTGATTTGTGACAAACACAGTGGAGAGACTGGTGAATGTGACCAGCTCCCTCAAGGAACGGTGTCTCTGGTGATGTACTGCTGATGCTTCACATTTGTAAAGAGGTTACCTGTTTATGGGTGAGACTATCATCTGTAACTGTTCAGGAGCACTGGATGGACCAAGGAGAGTCAGTGGGAAGGACAGTTGAGACTCAAGAGACCTTAGCTCCTCACTGCCACCCAGCTGGGGCTCTCTTTGCCCTCCCATTCTGCATCTCATCAGCTGCACGTTTTTTGGCAAGACGACTCTCCCTAATTCAACGTTTGTGCGGTTCCTACCACAACAATGTGTTCGTTAAACTCTCGCATCTTCCTCTACAGCATGTTAGTCATGCTCTAGCATAATTACTGAGAACTTAAACCACCTGACAAGTATGTGTGCATCACTGTACTTGTCTCATTCCTCGGGAATCTGCCCAGTGCTATCAGGGTATAAAAGTGGAGACAGGACCTGGCAGCCTGCCACCCTCTCCTCTCCTCCATGACTGCCAAACTACGTATTTCTCCACTGGTGTACCCAGAAATGCCATTAAATAATATGATGCAGAAATTGTGATGAGAGGAATATACACCTTGCTTGCAAAATCCAGGATTCATCCCACTGCTTTATCTTGAAATTCTGGTTTTGGTCTCTTCTGCTCCCTTCTTTCTTTTGTGCAGCCTAACACAGACCTCTTAGTCTCTCATCATTTGGGCTTATGGGATGCAGAGAGTACTAGCTTTAGCACATACACCATGGCCAGCTGAGTTGAAAAACAAAGGGCTCAGCATAGAATCATAGAATCAGTAAGGTTGGAAGGGACCTCTGCAGATCATCTAGTCCAACCTCTGCTCAGCAGGGTCACCTAGAGCATGTTAGACAGGGTTGCATCCAGGCAGGCCTTGAATACCTCCGGAGAAGACTCCACAACCTCTCTGGGCAACCTGGTCCACTCTCACAGGGAAGAAATTCCCCCTCACGTTCAGGCAGAACTTCCTGTGCTTCAATTTCTGCCCATTGCCTCTTGTCCTGTCACACGGGACAACTGAGAAGAGTTTGTCCCCATCCCCTTGACACCCTCCCTTCAGGTACTTGTACACATTGATAAGATCCCCCCTCAATCTTCTCTTCCCCAGGATGAAGAGGCCCAGCTCTCGCAGCCGTTCCTCATAGGGAAGGTGCTCCAGCCCTCTGATCATCCTCATGGCCCTACGCTGGACTCTGTCTCCAGTAGCTCCATGTCTCTCTTGCACTGGGGAGCCCAGAACTGAACACAGTACTCGAGGCCTCACCAGGGCTGAGTAGAGGAGCAGGATCACCTCCCTTGACCTGCTCACCATGAATTGACAGTTGCTTAAAAGTTACTACACAGCTTTGTCCACATTCTTAGCCAGCAACAAATGCAAACCAATGGACTTACCTTAGTCAAGGACAAAAAGTATTTAAACGCCTGCATCCCAATGAAATTAAAAGGAGGTGGGTGATTAAATACCATTAATGATCTGGACTTAAACCTGTTAGCTGAGGACAATAGATTGCAAATAGATACACAGACACTTCTGCCAATGAGTTACACAATCTTACAGTCCTACAGTTACCAAGAACATGCACGTTTCCTGGTCTGGCTGGTCTTCACATGGCCTGGTTGTGTAACCAGGAGGGGTGTCAGTTTTCTCCAACAGGTGAAAGTAGCATAGACAGGAAGCTTCCCATACAGGAATGAGATTGACCCATGCATCATCCATAAGCCCTCCTCCACATTTCTCATTGCAAGACGTATCACTGAACGCAGTACTTCTGCTATATGCCAACATTCAGGCAGACAACACGCTTTTACTAGAAATTAGGTGTGCATTAACAAGAAGCAGGCTGGGCCATTTTTCTCCCAGCTTTTCCTCCTTGACAGCTACCAGGATACTGAGTTCAGCATACCTTCCTCATCCCAGAGGTGAGCTTGGAGTCAGTGCAAGGGAAGGCAGATAAGGTGAACAGGCAAGTTCTCTTTTCCTTCTCCACCACTAACCTCATGAGTGATTTACAGCTTGTACCTTTCACATCAAGAATTAGATGCCTGCATGTCCTGCAGTAGCTGTTTGCCCTGGGAGTGGTCTGGTATACATGAAAATTAGAAGTCTAAGATGCTTGATCAGAGCAAGGTCAGCTTGGTTCTGGAGTAACTATTTGCAAGAACAGCAGAGGCTAAAGAGCCAGACCTCAACTGTTTCTGTCACGAGGCCAATGGTGACAAGGTCCATGGAGAAGTTAAAGCCTGGATGGAGAAAAGAGGCAAGTGGTTGGATGGACAGAGAAGCAGAAAGATGTTATCACAGTGAAGGCTACCTCTATCCCATCTTCCAGTTGGAGGCACCCACCACCCAGGGGAGGTAGCGATAGGGGCCTTCTCAGGGTCGAACTGTCACTTGCACAGAGGATCCCAGATACTTAGAAAACAAAGAGACAGCCCTGCAGGAAGGGGTCATCCCGAATCTGCTGGAGAGGTCCCCAGCACGAGCTGAGGTGAGGTTTGCCATGTGCAAGGCTCCTGCCAAGGGCGTTTCCGATTCCTCGCCACGCAGGGCACGCAGCCCCACGCCCCACTGAGACCTTGGCAGGGAGACCTCCCCGCTCCAGGCCTGTTGACTCACCAGGACAGCTCAGGATGTGTAACCTTGTCATCCTCTTAGCGAAAAGCTATTTCTGTCTCCCAAACAAACACAGGAGAAGCTCTGCCGAGGCAGAGTGAAAAATGGCTTTGTGGTTTCTCTGGAGGAAACGAACACAAGGAGGAGATCAGCAGCCCCCTTCTTTGATCTGATGGGGCCTCGGCCTGATTTTGTCCAAAATCGATGGACAAATAGCAGTGCATTAACCTCAGAAATAACACACTGAGAAAGGTTGGCTGAGATCCTAGTGTAGCTGAAAACATCTTGAGACCTGGCCAGCTCAGGCAGAGCATTTTGTTGTTGTTTTTTAAGAGTGAGATTCATTAAGACCAGCAGTTGGGCAAAGTTCCCCTCTTTTCGTCAGGTCAACGTGCTCTTCTGCAATTGCTAATATTGAAAGAAAGGGAAAGGGAAAAGAAACCTTGGAAAATTAAATATATTTGGTATTGCTGATTAAAACCAGTTTGCATTTCATTGTGAAAGACTGTGTTTGCGCAAGGTTTATTCAGCTCTGGTCTCTTCCATCCACATAAGGTTTGTTTTAATGACTGTGGAGTTATATGAATCTATTAATTTTTTTTCCTGAAGGTTTTATAATAACAATGCCTGTTTTTTTCATATAGCACTTTACAGCCACGCGTCTGGAAATGCATTGCAAATGGGCAATTAGCATTAGCCCTATTTTAAAGATGGGGAAACTCAGGTAGAATGTGAGACAATTGCTAAAATGTAATGCCAAAATCAAGAATTTCGCTTGGCCTCAAAAAATTGGAGCTACAGCCTGAAAAGAAACCCTGAAAACAGTTCAGCAGGGAAAAATGTGGAGCCTTAGCAAGGAATATTTGACATGGGCACAGGCACAGGGAGCGCTGATGGACAAGGGGAGCAGCTGACTATCACCAGTCAAGCCTAGTAGGGCTTGAGTGGCAGCAAAGCACAAGCCGGGCAGGAACCAGCAGCCATCTGCCTGCAGGAAAAAGGCAACCACTGTAGCGAGCTGTATAAATAGGATGGAGCCTGCAAGGTCCCTAAAGGGACGCATTCTCCGGCTGCCAACTCTGGAGCCCGGCTGCAGCTCTGGGCACCCATTACCCTTGAGAACATTGTTGGCCCAGGTGGAGACATTCATGGGACAGAGGGCAACAAGGACAGACTGACCCATGCAGGGTGGTTTAGCCTAAAGAAGAGAGGAGGAAGGGAGTTTGGGTGACAACAGACTTCAAAGAGGCCCCTGCAATCGCTCATATCTCAAACCCAGCACTGGGCGAATCCGCTCCAAAGAAGGGCCAACTGTCACAGGTTTAGAGGCTCCAATTTTCTGACAAGAGCTTGTTTCTCTTTTCCCCCCAAAATATTTTAACAGCAAAATCTGGAAAGGTTAAAGCTCAGAGTAGAAAAACAGCGAGATAATATTATTTGAGGCAAATCTCTAACAGTTTACTTGGGCTATGTGGGAGGCAAGAGAAAATGTTATATGCTGGGGAATATTAAATTATTAATATTATGTCTAGCTTAGGATTAATCAGATTCCAGAGACATATAATAACCCCGGCTGCCACCTCAGGCATGGATGTGTGGGGGCATGGATTTAATGAGCAGACTAATACACGGAGGACCACGGCCCACAGGGAAAGAGGCCTCCCGGGGAGGGACGCTAGGACGAATCCCCCGCGCACGGGCTGCCTAGCGGCAACGGCCGGGAGGAGCCAGCAGCAGGTACCGGGATGCGGGAGCAGTGTGAGATTAAAAAAGGCTGGAGAAAAGCAGCCGTATTTCACTTTTCTGCTGATCCCCAGAAACCTGCCCATAGATCATCCTGTACGAGCAACACGTGGATCTAATTCTCTAATGCCAGGCCTCGCCATGCCGTTATCCACATAAATCCCTGAACCCTTGACACCGGCCTTTTCATCATTTAACTGCAGCTAGTAGGGAAGAAGGAAAGGCGAGAGCACGCATTCGGAGGGAGAGATGGGTCCTGGCAGCAGGCACAGCTTCTCCTTCCTCGTGGCCTTTATCCTCCCTAATAATCCGCTCTCTATTTCATGTACCAGCTGATAACATGTGGGTCTTATTTCCCCCTCCCATCCCACATCTGAACGAGATGGCAGATAAAGCCGACTTGCATTCTGAAGCTCAGCTGCAACTGCTATTGATTAGAAAAAAGGAAAAAAAAAAAGAAGAAATTTTCTTTGTGTAATGAATGCAAGGCTCGGGAGAGCTCCCCACGCCGTCCCACGGCGCCCCGGGAGACTGTGCTTTCGGGCTTCACGGCGCGTGTTCTTGGAACTGGTTTCCTCCTGCCTTTAACATTACGGGCCAGTTTCTCACCTAGGGTTCATTGGCACAGCAGTTCGGGGTTGCAATTATGAGACTAGTTAAGGATCTGTTCCCAAATCTTTTACTACCCTCAAGGAAAACCCGGTCTTTTAATTACTCTCCTAGCTCACTTTATCTACTTAGAAAAATATTAAATGCATTAAATAATTTCAGTGGCATTAGAAATAAATCCATGTGTTGGGGGCAGGAGATTGGGAGAGGGGAAAAATGTTTCATCTAAATTATTTCTACATGTTAAAAAACAGGATTTTTTTTCCGTTAAAACGAACAGAAACAAAAGCCAGAAACACTACAAATTTAAAACCAAATGGGGGTGAATAACTGGTGGAGACAAAAATTCTCACTCTTTTTTGGGAGGGGGCAGTGGTAATTAACAAAAATTATTTGGGAGGTGATAGGGGGAAGCAGAAGAAAAGTGTCCTAACCAGCTGAAGTTACAGTGCGCAAGCGTAGTACAAGCAGCCACCACCGTCTCCCCTGCTCCTCCTCCCACATCGTCTCAGACCAGAAGTGATCATGTCTCCATGTTACAGGAGGGAGAAAGCAACGACCAAAATGTGGACCTTCTCACCACTGGGCCCTTCTGACTGGTATTTCCATTATGAAAACATAAGAAGTTTGAAATGTTCGTTTGAGAAAGGTTTCTGTTTCTTCAGAATTTCCATCCTACCTGTTGTTACTGTTGCTGGAAGTTCATATTTCCGCTCCAGTTCACAACAGCAACAAAGCTGAAGTTAGGTAATTTGAAAGCAATTAAAAGTTTTGCGGGGACAAGCTAAGCAAGAGGACTCATGTCTCCCACGATGCAGATGAACATCTCACGCCCCGATCGCTTCCAGCACTTCTGTTACTGTGAGTCTTTGAAGTTTCTCCTGTCTAAAAAATAAATAGAGAAAGCTAATTATTCAGCGCAGAGTCCAGGGCTGGTTTCGTCCTGGAATCACCTCGTAGTACCATGAATCCCATTTTGCTTAACGCACTCATTTATCTGTTAACTCACTTGACTGAACGACAGCCGAAGGTTCCAGCCTTCCTTTTGCATTTCCACCTGCGGGCTGTAAATCCGCCCGTCACGGGTTACTTAAGTTGTTGCGGGCAAATCTGTCTTGCTCTCGCTCATGGGGGCTCATGGCCGGGGTGCCTGCACCTCGGGGTGGCTCCATCACCTCTCCGGCGCACGGACCCTGTTTCCAAATACTTCCCAAAATATTAGAATGAAAGTCACTCCCAGGAGAATATTAAGGCTACAGATATTTAAGTGCCAGGTCAGTTATTTTGCACATAGGGAAACGGGCACAGACCAGTGAGCTGACCTGCTCAGAGACTTCCAAGCTCAGGTGGGTTCTGGGCCAAGGCCCCTCCCAAGAGGACAAGTTTCTATTGATATAAAGGCTAGAGACTTTGAAGGGTTCAAGCCCTTCAGCCTCACCCCTTCTACCAACATGCAGATATTAAGGAGATCGATTTACACATAGGGAATAGGCAGCAAGAAAATAACTCTGAACAGAGAGATGGAGGAAGGAATGTCAGAGATAAAGGAAAAAACAGAAAAAAACAACCCAAAACAGACAAACAAGTAGGACTACACATTCCAGGAAGGACTAAAAAGCAGAGAAAGAAGAGAAACACAAAAGAAGTAAAAGATATCTAGAAGAAAAGAGATGGTGAATGGCAAGAAGGGAGTTAATGAGAGCCAGAAACACAAGTTGGAGAAATGTTGATTTTATTTAGCATTAATTGCAGGAAAGAGCCTATAAAGTGCGGTAAAAAATTATTAAGTACCACTATGCAATGCCAGCTTTGTGCCAGCCATCCCTACGAAGCAGGTGTATTATTCCTAGTTCCCTAGGTATAAATAAATAACTGCTTTTCCACATCTTTTTTTATGATGGCATTTCATTATTTTTTACTGCCACATTGTTAAGGATCTGATTCCTCCAGAACAGATCTGGAGATCGGCCCAAGAGCTTGCGTGCGTGCGTGCGTGCGGGCGGGCGCGTGTCCGTGGGGCTGGTGCGCGAGGGAGCCCACTGAGCCACGCGGGGTCTCATGGATCCCGGCTCCCCCCGGGAGTGTCTGATCCTCGCGCCCAGGGCTGGAAACAAGGTCTGACCTGTGGTCCCAGCTCTGACCAGCTGCCCTGACAGCAATGTCCAGGCGAGTGTAAAATGGAAAATCACGGCAATGGTTACAAGGCGACTTGGGTCACATCAGGGACTCTTTCAGCCACAGCCGGGAGGGAATTGCTGTAACAAACAGGTTGTCTGAGTCACCTTTCCCCAGACTGGTCTTGCCCCAGGATGGGACTGGGGTAACATTTCTGAGGATTTCACTCCAGTTGAAACCATTGTATCATGTCATCCCAGCTGCCTTCATGTCTGGGCCATGGAGCTGGGGTTTCCCCAAGCTATCCCATCCATCCATAACTTCTGTGTGCACAAACATCTCTTCCCTTTGAGATTAGAAATGAAAAGTTAAGCCAAATCTGTTTTCTACTCTGCTTCTAGTTTTCTGTTCAGATCTGCCCATACGCTCTTTTTGACTCCATCACGTACAGGCTCCAATGCTGCCCACTCTAGGTAGGAAGAACGAGGGCAGTTCACATTTTTCCTGAGCAATGTTCGTATCAGCATTTTCAGGCTTGTTTTATCAAATCACTCACTTCTCAGAAGGAGACTCAGCAGGGACATAAGGGCTGGATGAGTTTTCCTAGCAATCGAAGCCTGATGTCTCTTGCTTCAGATGAGGCCACCAAAGACGTTCGGAGAAGCAGTGATTCCCCAGTAATGCCTCAGTCCAAGCTCTGACCTGGAACCGTGGGCTCTGCAAATAAGCATAAATCTTCAGCTCACGTCCAAATCACTGCAAGGTTCAGTGAAAGTAGCAAAACTGCCGGTGAATATAACCTAAGTTTTAATCCAACTACAGCTTGATTTATGACCTCAGGTGGAAAACATGAAACATGATGGCTTCAGCCCCAACCAGAGGATCGTGTGCTACCCCAGCCCAAAGCTGTGTTACAGTGCTGAAAATCGGCACAGTGAGAATCACAGATGAAATTAAACAGCACAAATATGTCCTGACACCCAAAGCCCGTCCTTCTTTTGGTAAGAAAAGATAGCAGGCACTCAAACCAAACCAGTGTCTTACACAAGTCAGAGACAAGAAATTAAAGAATAATCAAAGAATAATCAGTGCAAACAAGCAATAGAGTTATCTTTTCTGATTAAAAAAAAATAGCTTTCCTAAATACAGAATTCCGGGATAGCATTATAGTATTTTGGAACAACTTTTTAATACTTATTCCCCTCTCAAAATATTAACATAGACAGTAAGAGACTTTTTTTTTCCTTATAGCTGGAAGAGAGAGGGCTTCAGTCTTAGTGACCCAATTTTCTATGGACAAAGGGATGTCAATCATAAGAGAAAGATATTTCTGTAGGTTCTCTGTTGGCAAAATTTCCTGCAGCAAGAAGGAATTGTTATCTCTACAGAGCATTAAAAAGGCTATTTCCTCTCCTTTCTCTGACCCTTGTTATCTGTCTACATATTAGCTTAGAAAAACTAACCACAATAACAATTAACATAAGATCCCAGGTGACATGATCAAGAATATTTTTGACCGGTCTCCTTATCAACATGGCCTATCACCAGTGACCTCAGAATAAGTAGTCTCCCACAAAACGACTTTGAATTTTGAGTCTCTTTAATAGTTTAACTGAGAAATAGGGGGGTGGGGCGGATTTCTACATCATTACCATATTAAAAATCAGCCACGTAGAGCTATTAGGCTCCCCGAGATTGCAGGGTGCCTGAAGTATATAGTCAGCGTTGACGTGGACTCACAGTTGTAACATCTGTATCCCTTCTTGGTGCCAAGTTGGTCTTTTTTCCAATACTCGGTATCCCCCCAATGTGCATGTAAATCTCCAAAGGGAAACACTGCATCATAATTTTTGACCAAAAAAGGTAATGCCAGGCAGTACGTTATAGCAACACCTGCAATGCACTGTGGCTTTTCCAGCCAAGACTACCGTTATTGTGGCACAGGGCTTCCACCACTCCCTTGGGGACCTGCAGACGACCGTGAGCTAATGAGCTACGATGCAGATGGTTTACAGCACCCCGTTGGCGTTAGGGTCACAAGGCAATGGGAAACAGCTCAGCGAGCTGGTGGGACCAGGGAAGCCAAGTGGCCAAGGCTTTGCGTGTAAGCGGGTACCCCAGAAGCCCGGACGAGGCTCAGAGCAGAAGGGGTGCAGCACAGAGGAGGCAGGAGGTGAGCACCCCTTTCCGACCCTGTGAAAGCAGTACTTTCTTCTCTTTAGTTCCTTACCACGTTTGTCCTACACCCCGTTCCCAGGCAGGCACAGTCACGCCAGCACTCTTCACCCCTGCTCCACAGCCTCCAGCACCTTTACAGGTCTCCCAGCACTCATGACTTGGCCACTCCAGGTACTCTGCGACAGGCAGACAGCTGCACTTAGGCTAGCTCGAGAAGCTCTTCTGGAAAGCGTATCTGGTGCTGAATGAGTTCAGTTCTCTGGAAAAGTCAGAAACAAATCACTTTGTCTTTTGACCATATTAATTTATTTATGCAGCCCACACCTGAGAGTCTCCTCATTTTTCGTAGCTGTTTCTCGTGCCTGTGATAGCAAGTGTGATGGACACGGTGTCACAAGTGGCTGTCTGACCCCAACTCACTCTCCGGAAGTCTAACACATCTATCCTAGTTTGACCAAGCTTTGCCTTGAGGTGGATGTTGGCAAGAACATGTCCACAGGGCTCATTCCCTCTCACCCTCTCTTCCAGTGCAGGGAGATTTGCAGCTCTTCTTATTGGAAAAAGTAAGCCTGTACTGAAAAGAGGTTTTTAGGGCTTAAAGTGTAAATGAAATGAAGTTAGTAAAAAAGCTTTTTCTTTTCTTTTTCTCCTTTCTTTCTTCTTCTTTTTTTTTTAACTCAAGTGAAAGAGAAAGTGTGACAAGGAATCAGCAGTCTGTCTGCCATGGAATATTCCTGCAGTTCTTGGGGCTGTGGTTTATTTTACTAGTGGTGACTAGTTCAAGCCACATTTAGTCAATAAATATGAGATATGAGGTCACTCCGCCATTTAGCTGTTACCCTGTCTACATATTTCACAGCTGGGTAGTAACCTTTTAACTAGCGTCTACCTCGGTGGGGAGTCTCCATAAAAAAAGAGCCAGGATCCATTGGTCTTGGTGGGGGATCAAGGAATAGGAGCACCAAGGAGAATTTGGAGTAGGCGAGGTGGGAGAAAGGGAACACGCTGGGCCTCGCTTTGCAGTTTTTCTCTGCTTTCTCAGCGACATAACACCCAGAAGAGGCAGAGGAGCCCTCAGAGATGACTCTGCTCTTCCAGGCAGATAACAGGCGATGAAGCAGCACACCCCATGTGCTGAGCTTTACACTAAGTTTTCCTTCTTACATTCGGAAACAAGTAAAAAGATAAATTTCCTCCTATTTTCAGCTTTACAGAACAGACCTATCAGTCTAACATTTCCAAGGGGTTTGTTCCCTCCACATCTTACAAGAGTCAGCAGAAATGTCTTTAAAGACCTCATGCCCCTCCGTCAGAGGGGCATCGCTTACACCATACCATAGCTTCTCCTCACTGTGGGATGAGGAGGACCTTTCCCTGGTTTCTTTGTAGTCCGTGAGACCGAGCTCATAACTCAGGCATGAGTCTGATCTCAGTGGCTATGAAGCATCCCTGTGTCCACCAGTAAATCTTCACTCCAGCTAATATTGCAACTAGAATCAACTTTCTATGACAGTCCCGAGCTATAACCTTGGACCCTGAGACCGCCTGTCCCTGTTGATGGTTCCCTGCCTGCCTGAGACACAACAGGTCAAGGGAAGAGATGTCCCCAGCCCTGCTGCTGGGGACCCCTCTACCCCTATTTGAAACCTCCTGGGTTTCAGGAAGGTGGCTCTTCTGCTGCTATTCATGTGCTCCTAGTTTGGGCCTGTCCTGCTCCGTCTTTGCTTTTCTGCTGTGGCTCTGCTGAGAGCTCGCCCTCAGAGACCGTAGCAGCAAGCCACAAGAAAGCAGCAAGCGTGAGAAGGTACCTGAGCCAAGCCACCTGGCTGGGCTCCAGAAAGGTATTTCAGGTATCTATCGAAGAGGAAATCCATGAGTGCACATGGTGCGAAGCGGGCAGAGAGGAGAAAGCAAACCTGCAAGCAGAGGAGGCCGTAAGTAGGGAGCAAAGTCAGCAGGGGACCAGCCCACGGCAGCGCGTTGCTTTGCACCGGTATCGCTCTGCTGCGCGGCTGTTGGAGGCGGCCGGTGTTGCAGGGTGCTGGGCTCCCGCCGGCCTCCTCCTCCCTGCAGGCTGCAGCGTCTGCAGCGAAGCAGCAGCAAGCCCAGAGCAGGAGGGGAGCTGCGCCGGCGCTGCCGAGCAAGGTGCTGGGCAGCCCTTCCAAGCATTGCACATAGTCTCCAAGGAGGCAAGCCAGGAAAGCAGCTCCTTGGAGCTGCTGGCAGGGGTCGAGGCGACGGCTCGGGCGAGCGCGCTGCTCCTGCCCTCTGGCACGCCGGGAATCCCAGCCCGGTCCCGCTGCCTGACGTCACGGCCGAGGCTCAGCACCAGGAGACGCGGCTCCGGCGCCGCGAGACGGTGCCGGCTCCTCCCAGCTCGGCTGGAGCCTCCAAAATCGGAACCTCTTCTGTCAGCTGCCTTTTATAGGGCTATAAAACCAGGAGCTCGCGTACAAGGGGCTGGGCGAGCCCGTCAGACGCTGGCCAGCTTCAGCCTCGGCCATCTTCATCATCACCTGCCAGGTCCCCGCGTTGCGCGTGCTGGCACGCGGCCGCGGCTCCCTCCTCCACCCGAAACGCCGTCTGACCAAGGGCACGGGCAGGCGCCAGCCGGGACCCGCACGGCCCTCGGACGGACAGACAGACGCACAACGCCGGGCTGGCGGCAACGCCGGCCCGCTCGGCTGGACGGGGCCCGAGCGAAAGGGAGGCGAGCGCGGCGGCGGGACGCTGGGCGGCACGAGGAAAAGCCCTGCGCCCGGCCGCCCGCTGCTATCAGATGCGGCTAGTAACGTGCACGCGTGTAATGCTGGGCCCAGCGACAAGAATAACATGAAATAACGCTGCACCCACCCACTGAGAACACCGCGTGTGTCACACTCCTCTGTGTCATGCGTTTAAAAATACCTCCACTGACTGCCCCCTTTTTTTTAATATATATATATGTATATATTTATTTATATTTTTTGAACATCTAACTCTGCCAGGTGGAAAAAAAAAAGTTTGCATCAGAGCCTGAGCAGAAGATGGTGACGTATGTCTGCTGGTTTTACATTAAATGGGAGGAAGGGGGGGGGGGAAGAAAAAAAAGGTTTGCAATTACATGTTCTTTGCGGAGAGGTGTGGCCGCTGGCACGGAGAGGGGTTTCGGCCTGAACCGCACGGACGGATGCTCAGGGAGGCGGCTTTCGTGCCCAGTGGAAACACACAAACAGGGGCAGCCTGCAGCGGAGATTTTACGAGCGCGAAGGGATTAGGAGCTAATTGAAAGGCTGGGGAGGAATCTGCTTCTCCCCAGGGCTTCTGCTTCGCGCCGTTCGTTTCGCCCGGAGCTGCAGGAGGATCCGGCGGCGGCCGAGACGCGAGACGGGCCCCGCGCGGCGGCCTCGGTGCCCGTCCCCGTCCCGGCTTCCAGGAGGGGGCCGGCGGCGGGAGCTGCTCTGCTCCGCTCCCCCGGCACGCGCCCGGGCCCCTCCCCGCCCCGGCGCTTTCCCCACCCTTCCACTGGCTGCGATTTTCTTACTTTTTTTTTCAAAATAAGCATTAACGCTATATTTAAATCACCAATACGCACGCTTAGCGCTCGGTCGGAGAAATGCGCAAACAGCGGGCTCGGGGGGCGAGGTGCCTTCGGGAGCAGCCTTCGGCAAGCGAGCAGGAGGCTCAAACCGGGGCGAACGGGGAGCGTTAGCCGCAGAGGATCCAGCCTTTAATGCAAGGCTGAAGGAAGCAGCAGGCTGTGAAACAACAGAAGTGCAGCACAGAGGGAAAAAAAAACAATTTTGGGGGGCAAAATAAAAGCTGAGTCTCTATACTGCCCTTTTTTGGTTTTGGCCTACCAGCTTTACCAAAGCACAACTAAAAGCAAACTGAGCGTAACTGTGCTTTTTGCAGGCGCACATCTGTGCTCATGGCAGGACGATCAGCCGGCACAGCACGAGCAACGCGAGCGGGCGCGCGCTCGGGGAGGCCCGCGCTCGCGGGGCAAAAAAATAAATCGAGCCCGCACAGCGCCAGCAGCAATAATAACTAGGGCTCGTCTGCTCGAGCTCTGGCCACGGGACAGGGCTCGCCAGCTCCTCTGCCCGCGGGAACGCCGCTCCGTCACCCCCACCACCATCCGAGCTACGCATTATCCCTGTTTCCGACAGCCACTGCAAACTTTTGTCCCATCTTCCAGCTTCTGACTTTGTTTTTGCCCCCAAACACAATCCACAGAACAGGAAAAGCAAAATACCTGCGTGCCAGCCATAGCTGTTCCTCCGAACCACTCTTCCAAGGACCTTCTGCGTAAGCATTTGCTTTACTGCAGCCCAACAGAGCAGGTTTGCATGCCAGCCAAATGCCAGCTCTGCAGACCCACAGTGGGATTTTGGGCCTGTTTCAATCATTTAAATACACATAATATTATATTACGCAGAGTCTTGTTCCTGTCTGTTTGCCACCCACCTCAAGTCCTGTCTGAGAAAGAAGCTAAATATTCATTTTTGTTGCAGAAATGCCCAGCTCTCCAGCTAGGTAGCTATTAAGCACGTATCCTGAAAGCGCTGGGGGACCAACGATGCTGGGCCGTGAGCTGGACACGGTCGGCTGCTTCTCCTCCAAGGAAATCTCAGCTTCTCACTGTGGGTGCAAACCTGGGCTCAGAGGGACACGTGCAACAGGGAGGAGGCACGTTTCGGGCACTGAGAGGCTGGCTTCCAGCAATAAGCAGTGTTTGGGGAAAATAGAAGGCAGTAACAGTTATTTTTTCATGTCTGGATGGTTGTCTACCAACAAACTAAGCCTTCTCCTGGCACGTCTGCTATCAAACAGCTCTCAGACAGCTAAGTCCTTGCAGTGACGGGCTCTGGAAAAGCTTATGCTTTCCACCAGGACATACACAGACATGCCAAGAAACCCCGAGAAACACAAATCAGAGCTGTGAAGACCTGGTTAAGAGACAGTTAGGAGCTGGCACGCTACCAGCTCCAAAGGACCACTGAATGTGCAGCAGCACGTGTTCTTTAGGCATCATCCCAGGCTTTTTTAATCAAATGCCTTTTCATGTCTTCTCTTTAAATTGCTGGTGCCAATTTGGGGCAAATTGTTCCTTTCTAACCCAGCATAGAGTGGCTTGTGTTACCAGATGCTGTTGTTTAATTGTCTTTCATAAATTTTCTCAGAATTAGTCAGTCACCTGCTTTTCGCCTTTTTCTTTCGCACAGGTTTGCACAATCCCAGAAAGTTTCGGGTTTTCCTCTTCTTAACCTTGCAGTTGCAGGCTTCACCCATTTGTCCTTGGCCTCATCATGCAATCATGCAAACGTTGGTCTACCGGGTGGGCTGAAACAGTCCCAGCTTAAAGAATTATATTATGTTTTGTGAGGTTATAGGGTTTTTTCTTACTAGACAAAAAAAAACCCCACAGCCACACAACCCAAGTCTACTCAGGCTACGTCTATTTTGGATAGAGGAAAGCAGCAAAGAGACAGAAGAGCTACGAAGCCTGAAGGACAGAGGGGACACAATATAAAATACACCTCTTCTCTAACAATCTGCTTCAGATATGGAAAAAAACCCACAGTCACCCCAAAATGAGCACTCCTATGTGTGATGCTCCAAACCATGGGCACTACGATATGACCGTAGCTGTATCCTCCATGGAAACCCCCTCGCAGAAAACTCATCCTTGAACCCTCTGAAGCTCTGGCTGGAGCCCGGCTCCAACACAACAGTTAAATTCACGGAGTCCATGCAACTTGCCCAGTGAGGCATAAAAGCATCAAGAGCCGGACAATGCTGTTTCTGCCATTTCTTCAGCCTTAATCTAATTGTGCAGAAAAACAGGTTTTGAGCTATTTTTGCTTCTTTTTTCCAGGATGGGAAGAGGATAAAAACAATGCAGTGGGAGGCCTTGAGCGCTAAACCTCTCCCCGTAATTTTTTTCCCCTTCTTGCTTTCTTCCACAGTAGCAGGCTGAGACATCAAATCAAACTGCTGGCCTCACGCACAGCTGCTGCAGGGTAGGAAAAAAGCAACTGAGCGGTGCCGACGATTGCCGTGTTGTGGCTTTGGGGAGGCTCCGCTGCACAGCTAATTTGGTGCAGCTTCCTGTTTTTCTATAGTTAGATGAGGAGAGAGATGCAGCTAATCTGAGCTTCTCGAGGAACCCGCTTGCAGAGCCGAGCGGGCTAAGACCGGACTCAAAGCAGCACATTTGCTGCAAGACAACGGTTACACAAACTAGCACTTGGCTTTCTCAATGGAAAGCCCAAGGACTGGATTTGATTTGATTTCTGGGCAGCAGCTTGGTTTTGTAGGCATGGACCTGGGGCAGTTACCCAGCAAGCGGCTTGCACAAGCTCCTTGCAGCTCGTGGTGAGCATTGCTGACATCTCCTGGGTTTGGGGATCTCCAAGCCTACAATGTCCAAGCCCGATATTCGAGCACTGACTTCGTCGTTACTCTAAGCGCAGTGATGACACGTATCGCTCATCTCCTCCAAGTCGCTGCAAAAACTAGATTGAACTAGACAAAGTGTGTGCATATAGATAAATATACTCTAAATTGAAGACTATATAATACGCACGCATGTTGAATGCATGCTAAGAACAGTGATTTCTCATCGTATTAAGGAGCCGCCTAAGTGACAGCAGCACCGGTGCTGCTCCCACCGCGCCGGCTCCTGACGCGGGTCGCAGCGGACGGGTCTCGCAGAGGCGCCTCTCGAGCGGCACCGTCGCCGGTCGGTCCCATCACCAGCACGACGGTCAAGAGCCGGCTCAGACGCCGCCGCGGCCAACGACTTCAAATGGGGCAGGATTAGTGTCTAATTGGATTTCTGGTCTCAATTAGGATAGAAGGGAAGCCAAATGCGGAGCTGCCACGGAAAGCTTCAAACATCTGTATCGACAGCCACAGCACGCCCGGGCACGGCCGGCGGCTCCAGCCCCAGCCCCGCGCGCGGGCGAAGCAGGACCGCGCTGAAACGCCGCTCGCGCGGGAAACTCCCGGCGCTCTCGCCCCGAAACCCAGCCGAGATTAGGACCTAACGAGCGGCTGCGGCCCGCTAACGGCCCCGGCCACATGTTGCGGATCAGCCGCCATGTGAGGCTAATTACCGAGCCCAGAGGTTAGAGCCGCTGCTCAAGCGTTTCCACATGGCGGGTGAGAGCCAGCGCGGGAAGCGCCGAGAAAACGGGACGGGAGCAGCTGGCGCGGCATGCCGAGCCGAGCCGAGCCGAGCCGAGCCGCCTCCGGGTGCCTCCGGCTCCCCGCGCCCGGGCTCCGGCTTTGCACCGCTAACAGGATCCCCGAGCACACGCGAGCACTGTGCCTGCTGCCTGCCCCGCGGCAGGGAGGGTTTCAAAGTACCAGCCTTTCGCTACTTTCGATACTTTCAGGGCAATTCCGGGCTGGATTTACGAGCACCGAGCTTCCCCTTTGCTCGGCCGAGATGGAGATGCTTCTGCCAGCGGAGATGCTCCAGGACGCCCCGGCCAGCCGCGGAGGGGGCGAATCCCCCCGTCCCGCCGCGCACGTTGCTGCTTTGCTTTTTCTCTCTCCGAAAGGCCCGTTTGCCCGGGGTCGGCCGGCTGCAGCGCTCCGCGACGCCCCGTCCCGCTGGCGGCGGTCGGCCAGCGAGGAACTCCCGGCAGCTCCCGCCCTCCGCAGACGCTGGGTTTCGGCACCAGCTATTTTTGCTGCCCACAAGTATTTTCGTTCAGCTGATTCAGAAGGAGGGCTCCAAGCAGAGCGTCCTGCGTGGGAGCCAGGAGCTCTCGCCCCGCGTCAGCCGAGAGGCGACGCAGCCGTTTCCGCCCACGCAGGACGGGATTATTCCCTGGACTATTTCCAGGGGAGCTTCCAAGCTCGTTTTTTCCTTTCTGCTGAGCAATCTGGATTTCGACTCGCTTCCACCGCGCGTTTTCCTCGGGGGCAGAAGCGGGGACGGAGGGTTCAGCACAGCCTTTCTAACGCTGCTGTTCAAAAAGCCTTGAAAGCAAGCCTTGTTTTTTGGAGCGCTTCAGCAGCAGGATTTAGCGATGAACCCCTGGCGGTCACCGGTTCTGCCTCCGATGCCGAGGTAAAAAATTAAATGAAATCTCACAGGGATGACACAAGGAGCAAACAGAGCGGAAAGAACAAATGCATAGGAAAAAACCCACGAGGGCTCCAAGCAAAGCGGTTACAGCAAATGGATGCAGCTTAAGCATATGATCCAGGGAGTCTTGCCTGAGTGTCAGAGGTTCAATACTATTGCCTCCAATTTAAATCATTTTTAAAAGAAGTGCAAAAGAAAGGTGATGAAAGGGCCCTAACGTTGTTCCCTGGTCTGAAAAACACAGCCCACTTGTGCACTGTGGTAAAGTTTTGCATTTTGGCTAGACATCGCGTGCAGGGCTGTGCTTAAACCTTTGCTTATTTTTAAAAGTTGAAGTCACCAGTAATCCATAGAGGGAGAATACGCTTTTCCCTTTGAGGAAGACTCCACGGGAGCAGCATCCTCTGGAGGGAGGCAGCACCGCGGCACGCCCGGGGCTGCCGGCGCGCATCTGCACCCTCCCGCTCGAGCGAAACACGGGCTGAGACCAAAGCAAGCTCCCGGTTTGCACCTTCGGAGCAGCAGCTGAGGACCTCAGCACCCTTCCAAAGCGGGTATCGCCAGCGGGAAGTTTCTCCTGCGTGCCGAAACGCGGCGGAGTCCAGATCGCGCAGGGAAGCAGAGCCCAGGCACCCGGAGACAACGGCGCGAGCCAGGACCGGGGACCGGCCACGCTTTGCCGATGGAAACTACTTTGCATTTATGTTAAAAAAAGAAAAAGGGAAAAAAAAAAAAAAGTGTTCCTTAGAGGCTCAGACCTCGCAGGCAGTGAGCTGCCCGTGGTAACCTCACCTGGGAAGGGACCATTCCCGTCCCACGTTGACGCTTAGGTTTGCAGTGCAGCGTGAGCTAGTATCATCACCCAACCTTCTCTGTAACACTGGCCAGAGACTTTCGCTCCTGTATCAAATCAAAACAAAACTTTCTGGTTAAGCCTTCCAAAAATGGATGTTCTCTCTGTATTTTAAAGGAGAGAAATGCATGATGAACACTTTCATTACGTCAGCCCTGTGGATGCGGGGTGCCCATGCGCGCGCGCGCTTGTACCGAAAGATAAGTTTAACTATCGTGTGACTTCTTGATTTCTTTTTTTTTTATTTCCCTCCTGCTTATGCAATGAGTTACTAATATCCTGATTGGAACCAGATTTGCATGAATTAGAAGTCGAAACTGGAGCAGCAACTGCTGTGCAGAGGATGTAAAGGGAATAAAATGAATGGAGTATTAACCTTCAACCACTGAATATTAATCGGTGTTTCACAAAAAAGAAAATACAGAGGCTGCCACGCTAAATATTTTTAGCATTTATTGACGGGCTTGATTTCCTCTCTCTTTTAGACCTTTTGCTTCCAATCATGGGCCATAAAAAATCGCATAGAAGATTGGAGGGAGAGAGGGGGAGGGCTGAAGAAAAAAAAGATCATCCATCTTTTTTAACACTGGATGATGATATTTGTGAGTCGTGCAATACAGAAGACCATCTAACAAACAGAGTATCTTATCCCAGCACCGATCTCTTCAAAGGCTCGTTGCTCCAAGTCCCAAACCAAACAGAAATCTAGCCCAAAATACAGCAAAGCCTTCGGAAATGAATGCACGATAAAGAAATAAACTTCTTAAAAGCTAAACTTCCCCCGTGCCGAAAGCTAAAATGCAATTGAAAACCAGCCCAATAAAAGAAATCAGCTGGTTAAACGAAGTCTCTCTTTCTCTCTCTCTCTTTTTTTTTTTTTTTTTTTTTTTTTTTTTTTAATGTAGTTCATAAAGTAGCCACATCTTTGGAAAACAAAACCCTACCAAAGTACCCCGGGAAATAACGAAATCTCAAGGCCCCAGGATCGCGTTGGCCCGGCGGCACCGCGAGCCGCCGGCGCGAGGAGTTCGGGCAGCCGGGGGAGAGGCCGGAGTGTCGGGGGGCCCCGGCGCGAAACCTGTCCCGCGGGAAAACCAAACCAAATCCTCTTGCTCAACTAATGCCACCCGCCGCTTCCTCGCAAACGATGCTTAAAATAACAAAAAACGTGCGAGTGGAAAACTACAGAGACTCCTCTCTTGCCGTTTCTCCCCCACAAAATTTGGCACTGCAAGATTTTGAAGCCAGATGTCCTTTGAAACCTCTTTTCAGCAGAGACAATTCCCTCTCTTCCAAACACTGCTACCCTTTCCCTCAATGCACCTTTGCAAAACAGAATTCATTTGTTTTCATTAACTTCTTATCAAGTTACCTGGATTTGTTTCAATGCTCAGAATGTATTAAAAAGAGAGGGAGAGAGAGAGAAAAAGAGAGAAAAAACAGTGGTAGGTTTTCAGGAAATAGCAAGTTCTTTTTCACCGAGATAGAAATCATTTGGCAAGCCACAGTGAAATACTTCTAGGTTCCAGAAGAAAGCATGAGGAAAAAAAAGCAAGCAAGCAAAGGGAAGATGCTAATGAACCACAAAACAGAAAAAAATGGAGTTTAAAAGAATACAAAAAAAATCAAGTTTACTATCAACCATACATCTGCATCCAGCTGCTTTTTTTTGGGGGGGGGGGGGATATTACAGCATATCGATAAGTCATTAGATAATAACCTAGCTTTGATTCTTTGGAAGTGGTTAAGGATAGGTGGCGTTAAAGTCACAGAAATACCTGGCATTTAGACCCTTTTTGCCAAGAAAACGCTAGGCACCAGGTCAGCAAAATTTTTAAGCACATGCTTAATGTCTATGTCAGTGAAACTAGACCCCAAGCAGGTATGTGTGTCTTTGCTAAATAGGAATAGGCATGCCTAACTTTAAACACATACTTAAGTGCTTTCTTCTTAAATGGCAACGGCTCTATTTAAGGTTGTGCTTAAGTCCTTCATCTGGTGCTCCATACTCCTGATTCAGGAAGCTGATAACATTACTGAAAACCATTGGATTTGCTTTAATTTCTGTGTTTCTGCATTTTAACGTTAGAACAATATGCTGAAGAATCAGGTCCAGCTTACAAGAGGATCCGTGCCCGTCACTCCTGCGGCGCGGCTGGAAGAGCGTGCTGAGGAGCAACCTTGCACGCGTGGACACATGCACCTTGGCTGATGCGCATTTTCTAGCTATGGGCAAATAAGTAACTAGCAAAGCTGAGTTATTTTGTAGTCCCAAGTCTTTAGTGCTCACTCGGCTTCTTTTGTGGGGGGAGGGATGAAGGTTTTTTTACTTCTTCTTCCTTTGCATTTTCTCGGGAAAAGGGCTGCGTTCTAATTAGTTTGCATTTACAGGCTGCATAATGGTAATGCGATCCCTCCTTTAACCTTTATCATCTGTTTCTTATCTTCAAAGCTGCGCAGTCTCCTTAACTCTTAGCGGACAGGGAGCCTTTTAAAAGCCTTACTGCTCCAAAGAGAGCACTGGTGAAACAAGGCGGGAGACGTGTTCTCCTACGGCTGTGGAGGGGGATCAGCCGAGGACAGGCAGCAGCCCCAACCTACGCCTGCGACACGGGCAGAACGGGGACACGTCTGTCTGCTCCCACCTCATCTCTGCTGGCGCACTGTCCCCAGGAGACGTTCTGGAAGGTGCTGTTATTTTAACATGGACTGCCCAGTTGCACCAGTGAAGGTACCTCATGCTCGTCCTCTCTTTGCATCTCTCCTGACTATCGGTGGCGCACGGCTAGTGCCGTTTGCCAGCCCAGAGCATGTTTTTGGATGCTGCAATGGTGAACAGAAAAAGGGTGTTGACACCACCTATCAGACCTGCTTTGAGTTAATCCCTGTTCTGCCTGGGCCTTTGCACCAGATGCTACAGGAGCTTAAGGAGCAGCACATAAAAGAGCACAAAAATACAGCAGGAGGGAATCTGCAACGGTGCTCAGGCAGCTCGGTTTGCTCTTGCTAAGTCTGGTCCCACTGAAGCCAGCAGTAGCACTCCCAGAGCAGTTTGGCAAATGATGAGCGTTTCTGCAAAGCTAAAAGTTTAATCACTTGTTTATATCTTAAATAAGCCATACGCCTGAAAAAAACATCTTTCTGCAGCAAGTGTCTTTGGTTAAACATTGGCCTGTTTGTATATATAGCCCCTTGGAGCCGAACGTTAATTGTAGGTTGCTATAAAAAAAGTTTTTCCCCTTGCACATTTTAAATCTGTCAGTTTTGATTTCCATCACATGCTACTAATGCTAAATGTCCTGGGGACTCTCTGTGCACAGAGCAGGACTCATCCTGAGCTGTTCCTCTTGCTCTGGCCTCAGCGCGGGAGGGGAGGAACCTCCTTTGAAGTCTTCCTGGTGATTCATTTCCGAGTCCTTCCTGTCCCCTCCCAAGGAGGTTTCCACAAGCTGACCTGACCTCCCCTCCTCTCTGCCTCTGTGTCAGACGCAGAGAAGATCAAGTGACCTTCCCAAGTCCCAGGTCACGGAGGAAAGCTCTCCTGCCCTGCTGACTCTTCTGGAGAGACGAGACCCAGTTCTTCTGGTTTCAGAGCAGACCTGTATTGGCTTTAAAAATGTGGGGGAAACAACCTGTTCCAGCCCTAAGAATAATCTTTTTCAGCAGTAATTTCAGGGAGTCTCATCAGGACTTGGTGATTTTGGTTGGGAGACGAACTCTAGAAAAAAAAATGAAAAGCTTATTTGCTGGACCATGTGAATCTTGATGCCGTGTCTTGCTTTGATAATAGAAGGATGCCAGCTGGATTCCTTATTGTAATTTTTTTTAACTATTTCTTTTTTTATAAAGAGTCTATGTTGCTTTTTAACCATTATCCTGTGCACGTGGTTCAGCCTTTTACAAAAACAAAACAAAACAAAAAATCCCTAGGTGTGAGAAGATTAAAGATTTTGAGATCTGGACATTTTCAAATCAGAAACACATGTTTAAAATAAATCGGCCTGGCGGAGAGCCACCACTTTTCAAAGCCAAAAAGCCGTTGCATTAAAAGGATCCCCCGAAAGCCTGAAGAGAGCAAGAGCTTCGGCAGCTCCCTCCCTCGTAGCAGCAGGGCCAGGACAACCCCGTGGCGTTTCCAGCGCTTGTCTCGCCATCGTCTCTGTGCCGTCTCCAACGCATGTTTATGTCCCGACCGCTTTTGAGCAGCCCTAGTGATTTTTATGTGCGCGTGCTCTGTCCATCCGTTCCCAAAACTTCAGCCAGCTCAAGCTCCTGCGAGAAGACCTCGGAGACCAAACTCTTTCATGTGAGGCCCAAATCGGCTCCCACCAAAAGCTCCAGGGGCAATCGCACAGACAAATGCTGTGAACTCCGAGCTGGAGCTGGCTAACGAGACAACGGCCCATTAAAGGACAAGCGAGCTGCAGGAGACCTCTCCGCTGCTGTGGAAGAAGGACCTTTCTCTGCTGGGAGAGCAGCTGAAGAAGAGCCTTGGTGGAGCCAAGTCTTCCAGCTCAGCTGGAGAGCTGCAAACAGGCAGGAGGTGGTGGTTGAAAAGCTACCTCTCCCACCCCTTTCCATGTCCGTGGTGGGTATCAGGGGCTCGGAGCAGCTCGTCTCCAAACCTCCTAGGCTTTCAAGGCCATAAAAACGTACAGACTAAAGTCCAGTTCTAGATCTAGGCCAAGTATGCAGCGTCAACACCAGCATTGACTGCCGTATGGCAGCAGGGCCCCTGAGCTATCTTTAATTTAGCTGGCGGGCTGCCACGGGATCCAACCTCACCGGCTTCGTGGCTGCGAGACAAGGTGGATCCACTTCTGACCAACAGGAGAGCATCCCAGAAGGTGCACCAGGTGCTTCGCTCTCGGCGGCCCGATTTTCTTAACATCTGGCATTTTCCTAGTCGTTAGCAGGAGAACCATCTAGGGCAGCACTCTGGGTTTTGGGGGCCTAATTGGCAAAGAGGAAAAAAAGGCGAACATAATTACCTTGCCATGATGCTCAGAACCTGCTTTACATGGAATAATATTCTTCATCCTACATTTGTTTATAGGGTCTTTAACTCTTCCCTTTTTATAGGGGGGTTTCTGAAATCTATTTTATTAGGGGAAAAAGATTTGAGTGTATTAGGCAAAGTGCCAGTAGCCATGGTAACCTCGGATTTTTCCATCTTCATTACAAGTTCAAGTAAAACCTTCATATAAAATCTAAATGAAAGGGTACATTATAAGTCCATTTTGAAATGTTTGCCTGGAAGTAAAACTTTGGACTGCATCCTTTTTTCTCCGCTGAACATTCTGGTTCTATGCGGAACACATTTTTCAAGTCAGATTTTTGTTTTCTTTCAAATTTTATTCCGTTTGCTCATACAGGGTGGGTCGTCTAGTGGTTAGAGCAAGGCATCAAGGCAACTGGTTTCCAGTCTCGGTCTGTTCCTGATCGGTCAGGGAGTGTTCCCAATTTTACCCAGGTGACTTGGGCAAATCCTTTAAGCTCTAAAAATCTTTCTTTTCGCTCCTTACCAATATGACAATGATAACAATTACTTGTCCTGAGGTAGGGTAGCACCAGGATTCGCTTATTAGCCTTGGCAAACAAATCTCTCCTCGGAAAAGGAGCCGTAGGAGTGCGAAGAGTAGCTAATCTCTCCCAATGCATTTTCTGCTGGGCCTGAAAGCCAGACTGAAAGGTTAAGGAGAGGTAGAGGTTAGAGGATGGCGTAAACTGTCTGTTTTCTTTTCAACGGCTTGATTAGGAAATAGGAAATTAGACTGCTTGGTTTAGATACAGTCGCAATGTTATTCCAGGAGATACTCATCATACTCAGACAATACAGAGGTGCCACCTGAGCGGATTAGTCCTCGCACCGTGTCATCCGAAGCGCTCCTCTTTCACCCAGCCGCGGGAGGAGACACATTCTGCGGCTGCCTTTCATTTCTGGGCACCGAACCACCTTGGGCCGGAAAGGCAGGATCGCGCCGAGGACCTCCTCCTCGAGCAGCCCCCTCCGCACGCCGCCACGGAGGAGCTCCTGCGAGTCTCCCGCGGCGCCGGAGGGCCCCTCTCCCGAGCCGGAGCCCTCCCCGCGGGGACGGGGCGCAACCCGGCCCCTACCGCTTTTCATCCTTTCTGGCGATGCTGGAAAACGTGTTCCAGGTCCGCCACGAGACTGAAAGGAGACCCCGCTCCTGCTGAATCCCATTTCCCTTCTGCGCCGTTACAGCTAAAACGACGACCTGCCGCCTTCCAGCAGCACGCGCTTCGGGCCGGGGGGGAGGAGGGGTTGCAAACAGCACGGGGCCTTTTTATATTTTTTTTCTCCTTTTTTTTTTTTTTTTTGATACATCCTTCCTTCCGCTCTTCGCAATCAATTAGTGGGCAAAGACTTCCGAAAAGCTCCTTCCTCCCTAACCTTTCGCAGCCTGTTGCGATAATGACTCTGGAGAGCTCGACCTGGGCCTTTGCGCGGGGTTCGTTACCTTGCCGGGGCAGCCTAAGGTGACCTTCATCACTTCCTCCTCTTCCTTCCCTCCCCCTGCAGCTCCGACAGTCTCATGGAAGAGCAGGAGAGAGCCGGGGATAAGTCTAAACCTGGCTCAGTCCCTCCAGTTAAAGTCTCTCCCCAGCGTCATTTCTGCAAGCAAGGGGAAGGGGACGGCTGCAGGGATAGCACAGGCTGGGGCAGGGGTGCCTTAAAAATTATTATTATTGTAATTATGATTATATTATGCATACCTCAGATCAACCAGTTGAGACGTGCAGGGGAAAGGGGCTTTCTGGTTTTAATTTGTAATGTCCCTCTCCCTCTCGCACTAGGCAAGCTGCTTTGCAGAAACCAAGCTCCAAGCTTGGTTCCCTCAGAAACAGGGCTTGCAACTCCCAAGCGACTTCTTTAACCAGCAGTGCGTTTTTTCCCTGCCCTCCCACGCTTTCCGATAAAAACACGCCCGTAGGACGTACTCCCAGCAGTTTTCCCCGGCACCTGCAGCCGCTTTCACAGCGCTGTTCGACGGGCGACGTCGTGTTCAGAAGTATTCCCGCGTTACAGGCAGGCTCCCGGGTCGCTCCCGCAGGGACGGGGGAGGAACCGAGCCACCAAGGTCCCCACGAGCCCACCAGCGGGCCCGCTGCAGAGTCACTATTTCAGCTCCCAGGCAATCTGCTAAAGGCAATTCTTTAAACCTGCGTCGTGTAGTCAGACCCGCTGCGATGCAGGTGCCTCTTCAAGTGCAAAGTCATCCCCCTGCCCCCCGAAAAAGAGTATTTTTCTTTAAAGTAACTGCCCAGCTTGGGTAACATGGGAGGTGTCTTTCTCCCCGACCACCATCTGTGCTGGCAGGTTCCTTCTCTATTGTTCTAGCTGTAAAGTGGATTTATTGCAATAATCCAGAATTTGATTTCATTTGAATTAAACAAAAATGCAGCTCCTCATTGACATAGATTAATATTGATTAATATTTTTAAGTCTACAAAGTCACAGCTGAATGCATACGATACAGAGGGCTACAGCTGCCTGGCGTCCTTGGCATCAGTGGATTAGCACTGATTTACGCCAGGGAAAGATGTGGTGCCTGCGGGCAGGCAGGCAGAGTCACCCACAGCCCCACTCCGCAGAGGTCCCTGCCCAGGCAGGTCTGCTCCTCCACACCATCCCGCCGACACGCGGGGGACCCCGGGTCCCTCCGCGCTTGGGCTGCATCCCCATCGCCGGGCTCTGCGCCACGAGGATAATGCGAAGGGTCAAACTTCTGAGCAGCTACTACACACCAAGCCGTCCTTTCTCACCCTGTTTTCTGAGCATTCCCCAGCTCTTGACCTCACGGCTCTTCCTCCTGGCCCTCCCATTTTCTCTTTTCAACCAGGAAGAAAGTCGAAGCCATGTCTACAAACCGGCACTGGTTCAGAGTCCCCCGGCAGTGGCCGGGTGGCCTCCTCTGGGAGACATTGCTTTCCTTCATTTGGCAGAAAACAAGCAAAATTTGCAAAAATCTAAAATTTTGCTTCCTCACTCGCTCTGCAGGAACCATCTCAGTCAGCCTCTCACCCCGCTTCCAGCAACATCCTCTTGCCAGAAGAGGTCCCTTCTCAAGTGATCAAGCAGTTAAAATTTTTAATCATGGCCAGTCATTAATAACCCCATGATGAATGCAGGGACTCAGCTCTGCCAAGGAGAGAGATAAAAGCTACTGGTCGGGAGAACTTCTTAACCATAGGACAAGAAGTCTTTCACTAAACAGTCTTTTAGGCTTTTCCCCTTTTCCACTTCCTCTCCTCTCCCTTGAAATCTCCTCTCCGACCGCTAGAAGCAGAAGAGAAAGTCAAGAGACAAGCAGAGGACACAATTCCCACCGCTTTGCCCCCTCCCTCACTCAAAATCTAATAAAGATGATTAAATTACATGTCTTTTCCTCCCATTGAAATCACCGCACACTGCTCAAATATTAGAGCTCAGGAAATCAGGCACGACAACTTCCCTCGTGAAACTTTAGAAGGCAGAGCAGAGGTCTGGAGCTACAGGCCTGCAAGCCCGGGCTGCTCTAATTAAGAAATCACCCTGCTGAGCAGAACCTAATCTAAATAAAATAGAAAAAGGAACTTAGTTCAAAAACGCTGCCTTGCCGCGCGCCCCCCTTCCCGCCAGCCCACCTCACCCCCATAAGGAACCCATCCAAGTTACAGTGAGTTTTTCTCTTCTGCTGTTTCTTGGAGGGTGAGGTAGGCTCACACAGAGCCCTGTGTGTGCTTGGGGTGGCCAACTTCCAAAGGAAAAATACACCAGCCATGTATGGCAAAAGGCTGCTATTTTTTTATTGGTGATTTTTTTTTTAATGATACTTGGCCTGCTGTTTGCTAAGAAGGGGAGGAAAAAAAAAACTTAGTGATTACATTGTTGGTATGGCTGGTCAAAACTGGTCTGGGACAGAAAATTGGAGGTTAGATTACACTTCTTTCCCCCTCCTCCCAACAAAAATCTCTGCACAGAAGAATGTTGAAGACCTGAATACTTGAAAAAAAACACTTTTTCCTATAGAATTTAAAACTAAAATATTTAGGTCAAAAATCTCAGATGATTTGATCTTTTACCATTTCTTGTCAGAGATTCCCATATGTTGCCATTCACCTTACAGATCAGATTCCCCATGAGAAATAAATCCCCTGTGAACCCATCTCCCCGAGACCCGACCAGGAGCTACTGTTTGTCCAGGCCTTTTCTGACCCCATTTTCTTCTTCTCCCCATGACTCCACTTCCCTCATCGCCCATGATTTCTCTCTCCACACTTCTGTTTAGTGTGAGCGTCCCATGACTTTCTCGAGCAGCTCAATCCATCACCTACTCACATTCATGCATTTCATTAGCATGAAATTACCATGTGAATCATTATTTAAAAGTTCTGGCACAGAAAGATTTACAGAGATAAACAGAGAAACATAGACCTTCCCATGTATGTTTTAAGAAAAATTCTTACTTGCTTAAAAGGGAAAGTGCTGCTACTGGAAGGGTTTCTGGCCAGACCTGAAAAGTAAATCAAACAAACAGGATTGGCATTTATTAACAATCCCCAGCAGACTGTTGTTCTAGGCGCTTTTGACCTCAGAAGAGCTAAGCTGACTTTCCTAGCCGAGGAACTTGCTGGCTGAAAGGTGTCTTCTGAAGGCAAGATCAGGCCTGGGGCAGGACCAGACCACCATAACCAAATATCCCAAGTCCATCTTGTGCAAACAGCCCCTAGCTGAAAGGTGATGTGGACTGAGAAACCTAACCTAGAGGACACCTCCTTTCCTCCTCCACATGACCTGGGGCAATGCTGTCACGCACCGCAGACACAAGTACGCACGAGGGCTGCCTTTGCCAGCACTTAATTTAATCACTGGAAGAGCAGAAGGGCAGTGCAAGAACGACCTGAAAGGGAGAGGATAGAGCCCTGTGCAGCCCACCCAAGAGAGTTCACTACTTGTGAGACCACATCTGACACCATGTCCAGGCTTGGGGCCCCCAGTATAAGAAAGACACGGACTTACATAGGGTTTAGAGACCTGCAGAGGTCCTGTCCGACTGAAATCATTCCACAGTTTTACTCCTCTCTGCGTGTACACGCACACGTAACATGCATGTTTAAGTGGTTTCTGGTGCTCTCAAATGCCCTTCAAGCCTTGCACTTGTTCCCAAGTCTCTAAATGGAGGGCAGCGTGCTCCCAGATGCTCCCGGACTTATTATTATTGCCTTTTCTTTTCAAACAGTAAAACCATTTCTCCATAACTTGGCCAAAGCATTAACACTCTGGTTTCAGTTTCTTTTATGATAGCCTAGGGTTACTGCCAATTAGGTTCCCCGAGCCACCCAACCCACTCAGTAGCAGCTTCCTGAACCGTCTTACAGTGCTGCCCAAACACATAACTTGCCTGTTCTCCAATGGAAAAAACAAAACATGACAAAACCAAAACAAAACACGCACTATAGACAAAGAATACAGGAGTTATCTGCCAACAGCAAATGGCAGCAAGCCAGTATCAGTTCCCAGCTGCACACCATGCCCACCGCACGCACCAGACAAGGATCCGATCTGCTTCCGCCAGCGTAGCTGCCGAGGGGGAAACCAAACTGACTAGGAACGTCAGCAGGACCCTCACCAGGGTGTCCTGGAGTTCATGCCCACCTTCACCCCTCTGGCTACACAGGGCAAAAGCCGGTACTGGCCTTGAGCTCAGCGGGTTTTCTCCTGTCCATGGAGAGGGGGTTGCCCATCTTCCACGGGGCTGCGCACAAGTCCATAACCAATCTTCTGATTCAGGTTCCTTTCTGAAAACAAAGAAAGAAAGGGAGGAAAAAAGGTTGTTTTGACTTTATTGTGAGTTGTGAGACGAAAACCCACTCACGACTGCAGTGTCAGGGGAGAGAAGGCCACTACGGCATGCAGAGAAAACTAGACATCTGCCAGCTCCTTCCCCTCCCAGAGCAGAGGTGTCACTGCCCGCTGCCCCGCGACCGCCTCGGCGGGAGGCAGAACGCGCTGAACACACCCGAGGGCTGCGTAGCCGCTAAGCGTACTCTGAGATTACGTCACTATTTTTCCTATGTGCAATACACCAAACAGTTGTGACGCATTACATTCAGGAAGCAGAGCCAAACAGATAACATACTCCTGCCCTGAAGAGCTTATGGCCCGCGCAGATTTTATGTACGGGAGCGTGATGACAGACTATTTCTCAGCTTAGTGCTGTGCGGAATATTTGATCAGCTACGGTGTCAGATACATCCTTTACATCTGCTTCTTGCTTCTTTTTCTTTTTTTAATACAGCCAACAGGAGATTCTTGCTTCTTTTTCTTTTTTTAATACAGCCAACAGGAGACTTTCCCCTGACATCTACCAACGACAAAATCAAGGGAAATTGTTTTCTTCCTCCACCTCCGGGTCTTTCACCACTAACGTCTCTGCACTCCGTGCGCAGAGCAGTCTCGCCGTGCAGTGCAGTGTGCAGCCGGAGCAGCCCCTGGGACTCCTCAGCCAGCGCGATGGCCTTCCCAAGCTCGTCGCTACTGCAAGCGCTCACAGCGAGCGTCGTTCCTGCTGTATAAATGGGGAACTGAGGCAGGGAGCCACGTTAAATAATTTTAAAAGGCAAAAAGCATAGGCAGAACTGGAATAGGTTTGTTCTGAACCAAGCCCCTGTTTAACCACAGACCACACTTTCCTGGGTGCCTTCGTCACCCCCCACCCCGCTGCACGAGCTTCTAACCACCTTAACCTGGCTCCACTGCGCAGACGCAGATATCGTAACGAGGTCTAGCACTGACGGGCATCGCTGCTGGTTACATGCTAAGCAACATATGTCAGAAGGAAAAAAAAGTATTCAAAATCTACACGGAGTATTTAAACGCCCCCAATCAAAATTCCCATGTTGTAGACGTTCTTTGCAATTTAAAATCTTCTTAGCTGAAAACACACGTACAACCAAAAACTGCAGTCACCGTAAATGCTGGGCTTGATCCTACATGAATGCTCTGTGCTTACTTGCACGTTGTGTAGCATACTCCGTTATGCACTTGCATGTGGACAACACGGATCTCCATTTCATGTTAAGCACGCAGTTAATATTTCACGTTCATATCTTCCACGAATGTCCGTTAAGCCTCAAGAAACAAGCCAAAGATTTCAATAAAGCACAGCAAGACCGAGAGTCAGGGTGGGAAGCTGCGAGGTCCCCCCCAGCCACCCGCGCTCGTGCCCCGCGGGCTGCTGCAGCTCGGGTGCTCGCCCCGCGCCGCGGCAGACACGTCCAAGGGCGCGTGCCATGGCAATGCCGCGAGGACCCTGTGCGGCTGTGTGTGCTCCTTACCTTCAACCGAGTCAAACTATCAACAGCGAAAATGCTGATTTACTGCCCCCATTTCAGGTTGGGGAAAAGAAGTTGTTAAGAGTCTTCTCGTGGGCTGCACACAGCACAGCCAGGCCAGGAAGAGAAGAAACGAGGGTGCGGGAAGCCGTTCCCAGAGGCTCAGCTTCTTCGTCGTCATCCTCGTCAGCTCCAAAGCCACCAGTCCTCTGCGACGCTCGGCCGACCGAGCTCCCTGGGCGAGACGGTGCTGAGCGGCCGCGGCACCAGCGCGCCCAGCAGAAACCCCGCCACCGGCGAGTTCACAGCCCCTTGCAGAGCCGGCCGAGCACAGCGGGTGCCCGGCCGTCGTCCGCCAGCTCCGGCTCCGTGCAAGGACCACGCGGCTCGCCCGCGGGAAGCTCTCCACGCACGGCCGGGCTCTCCGTCCGCCGGGGCGCCGGAGCCGCCCGGAGCGCGCGCCGACCTCGTCTTTTGGACCAGCTTGGCCACCGCGCACACAGGACCCCCGCTTGCAGGCAGCCGCGGGAGGCAGCCCTCTGTACTGTTTTTCTAAGCGTTATTTTATTTTTTTTGCGACCGCACTATCCTGCAAATATCTCCGGAGAAATTCCTCCCCGCACAGACAGGGATTCCCGCGCAGCCCCCTCCCAGCTCTTCCTCCTCTCCCCGCCGCGCTTCCCCTTTCTCTCCGTCTCGTCCCTTCTTCCCCGCGGCGGGAACAACTTGGCTCTGTCCCGGCACGGTCCTGCGGGCCCGGCCGAGGCCGCCAGCGCCGGCCCGCGCCGCTGCACCGGGCAGGCGAGCGGAGCTAACGCGCGCGGGGACGCTCGCGCCCTCGGCTTAATACCTGGGACGGGAAAACAACGGTGCTTCGGAGAGGCGGCGTGGGCGCCGCGCCGCTGCCCCCTCCCCGGCGGCGGGCGGGAGATAACCGGGCTGGGAGAACAGGCACAAACATAACTAAAACTATCGAAGCCATTTCTGGGGTATTAGAGCTGATGATAGAGCGCCCAGGGATAATAGTCCCGGTATTGTTAACGTCCCCTGGCACGAAAGCGCAGGCGTTTTGTGCGTTTTTTTAAAGCTCTTAGCTGAAATTCTTTTGGAAAGAGGGGAGAAAGCTCCCATTTTTGGGGGGGGAGCTTGTGGGGCACAGCTGAGCCGCTCTGCCGGGCTCCCCAAGCGTGGCGCGGCTTGCGGAGCCGAGAGCGCCGGGGCAGAGCTCCGCAGGCGCAGGAGGGCGAATCCCCGGCGATCGGCGGCTCCTTCACCCTGCTCTGCTGCCATGTAGAGCCAAATTCCATTTTATTCCAGTTGCATAATATCACAAACAGTAACACAATCTCTGCCGTTATGCAAGAAAACCGGGGGCACTTTCTGTTCCAGCTTCATCGCCGTAATCACCCGGGCTTTTTTGTATCTGAGTTAACACCGTTTCATTGCTTTGCACTCAGTGTAACCTCATTAAGCAAAAGCATAAACTCCATCTTATTTATTTATTCCACATGATAAAACCAGGATATTACTCACTGTAATAACATGGGTTAATTTTCAGTGAAGCCTCTCTTGGCAAACTTTTAATACAACGAATAACACCCCTATCAGATCCAAGATAAAGGGCTGTCATATCATAACCTCCTTTCAGTCTTTGGCCCAGTAACACTACACTTCAAGGTGCTGTAATTATGTTCCACTGACTTTTTTCCCCTTAATTGTTACCCAATAAAAAGTGAAGCATAAAATTAAATTAGCTCAATGTTATTTAGCGCGAGCCTGGAGTAAACGGCCGAACGCGCGGCTACACGGTGTGATCCGAGGACGCTTCCAACCGCCCTGCAAACGCTGCAGGGCTGTTTTCATTGAGAAAAGGGGTCAAAGGAAGAGAAACGAGCTCAGAAATGAGCCGAGCGAGGCTGCTTCGGCCCCAGCAGAAAGCCCAGAGCTGCTTCTGGTACGAAGCAGAGCAACACGGTCAAGGCAGTCAACAGCCTCCCGGAGGCTCCGGCGGCCTCGGTCCTCCCCGGGCTTTGTGCAACTTCACCGACTCGAGCCGAGCTCTCCTGACCTTGTGTTATACCGGTGCAAGCGAGCGGAGAGGTGGCCACATGGTTCCAGGGCAACGGGGTTATTTTAAAATTAGAAGAGGGTTTGAATAAGCTATGCCATGAATAAGCTTTGCAAGTCTATGGGCTGTGTGTTTTTTTAATATCTAGGACAGCAACGCAGTAAAAATCCTACGCAAGAGATGGCATGAAACACGCTGTTAAACCAGGGAAGCCTTCCCAAGGTGTCAGAGCCATGATAAGTCTTGTTTAAACTTTACCCAGAGCTAAATACCAAGTGTCAACATGAGCTCCTGCCCAAACTCTCTGATCAGGCCAGGCAAACATCCAATCAGAAGTATAAATCAAAGCTGAGACACATCCAAGCGAGGCTGGAGTGTTTAACTCTACAATTCCCATCTGACCAGGACTTTCCCAGCAGGTTTCCTGCAGCCAGGTCTCTCCCCAGACATTTATTTATACAAGAAACCTGTCTGTATGCATTATTTTTGTATTGATTTCCCCTGGTAGGCACAGACGCAAAGCAACTGCTCCGCAGAGTACACCGCGTGCTCGCGTATCGCCGCTGCAGGACACGTTATTTGCTTTCCCGCTGCCCCATCTCCTTCCCAACAAGCCCTTCAGATGGGGGGGGGACGAGCCCCAGCAGCGCCCGGGGCTGCAGGTCACGAGGGGGCTCCACGCCGACCCTCCTCCTCCAGCTCGGGCATTGCCCCCGCGCCGGCGCACAGGGAGGCTGCTCAGTAACATGCCCAAAACGCAGCCCATCACCGCAGCCCGCCAGTCCGGGCACCAAAGTCTCGCCAAAGACGCTGCGAGACTGCGGGTGTCGGCAGCAAACGCGCCGCGATAGCGCTCGCTCCGGCAAGCGGAGTTCGCGGGTTTGGCAGTGCTTCAGCTTGGGCCTTCAAGTGATGTAACTTGTAATTAAATACCCATGTCGATATTCTGAGAAGTTCTTTCCCCCTCTGCAGATTGGGCAAAAGAAAGGTTAAAAAACACCATCTGTTCTGGTAATTTTTTTTTCATATTTCTCTCTCCTTGCCTCGTTAAAGGGAAGGGGGGAGGAGGGGAGAATGTTCATTTGAAGCTTGCAACATGTTTTATTAATTGATGGCAAATAATCCTAAGATAAAGTGCACAATAAATTTTTTAATGAGAACATATGGTGGGGAAAATTGATAGGGCCGAGCCTTTGAAGATTGCCTGCTCCTTCAGCAGCCGAGGAAAGGAGGAGCCCGAGCACCCCGCGGGGAGGCCGGCGCATGCGGTGCTATCGCGGCCGTCGCCCACCAGGCACCCGGGACGGGAACCGGAGACGGTCTCCGGAGCACGAGCTACGTGGATGCAGAGCCGCCACGGTGTAAAGCTGGGAGACTCGGGCCAGGAGCAGCTTCGCTAAAATCGAGGGGAAGAAATTCCACGTTCTCGCTTTGCTCCCGGCCGCGTCCCCCGGCGGCTGCAGGGCGCCGGCACGTGGGGACGGTGCATCCCGGGACGGCGCTGCAGGCGCCCGTGCAAAACCCGCGCAAGGCGGTGGCGGCGGGCGCAGGTGCCTTTAAAGCAGCGTTTCCAAAGAAAAGAAATAGTAAAAAAAGCAACCTGCCGTGAGCAACCCAGCCCCGACGAGGCACGTCGCAGGTAAGCGGGGGAATCTCCCAGCGCCCGAGCGACTCGGGAGCACGAAGAGCGCGAGGACGGGGCCGAGCACGGCGCCCTGCCAAGCCGGGCACTGCACCCAAACCGCCTCAGAGTAGCACTAAATCGAAATAAATACACACGGCGGTCCCCCGGCTCGCACCTCGTTCAGGGAAGCGGTTCCCCCCCTAAAAGCCCTAAAATTGGGCTTTCAGCTAGGAAAAACGAAGGAGCGGGGATTGGCGCGCTCGTCCCAGCCGGATTCCTCTCATTCTTCCCAAGGACTTTAACCGCTCAAGCCAAACAGGGGAGCGACGGTGCCGGGCCGGCGGCGCGGGGCACGGGAGGCCGCCTCGATCAATTCGGCAGACTTTCCCACGCTTTCCGCCCTCGCTGTTATCGCTGTTTTTGACGTGAGATGTCAAGGACTTGCTGTCGGTGCCAGAGGTGCCTTCCTGGGGCGGCATCGCCCACCAGCGGGCAGCACCGGCCTTCCCGCTGCAGGACAGTGGCCGGACCCCAAGGAAAACCATGCTGTTCCCAGGGAATTTCCAGCTTTCTGTAGCAGGTTTTGGCAGGAAAAGCTTAGAGAGCCAGAGCTAAGCGCCCGGCGGAGGCTCGGGATGGTCAGGGGTTGAGGGTGGGCGCTGCTTGGAGGGACGAGGGTGATTTACCCAGGTAGTTGCACGCCCGTGGCCACCACTCCTCTCTCTCAGAAAACAAAGGCAAAGAAGAATGTAAGAAACAGCACTATAATACTTGCCATATTTATTTTAAGGCACTAGCAAAGCAAAAGGCAGTAAGCAGCAAACTGAGGTTTTGCCTATACTGTTTGAAAATTGGCCAGTTCCGGTAACATAGTAAAGTCTGTAAGGGCAACGTGTATGTGTGCGCATATATATTTGTATATATATGATTTTTCCCACAGAACTTTGGTCTAAGTGGAAAACTGGGCCAGGAATCCTATGAGAAGAGAACAGGATTTCTCAGGAGATTTCCATCACTTCCTATTTATGGTCAGGCCGGAAACCTGGTACTGTGAGAATTGTCTTTTTCTGGGTATTTTGGCCCATCCACTTCCAGCGCTGAACAATCCTGGGCCAAATTGATGGGAAACATCAGATCAACTCTGTGGGTTGCTGTTTTTTTTTTTTTTTTAAGTGTGATTATTGTTCATGATTTGGATAAAAGTTCAAACTTGAGAGGGTATTTTCAAAATGGGACTCCACAACCACACAGCCAAAACCCCAGGAGCAATAAAGACATCAGAGCCTGAAGCTGCTACAGAGCAGCATCGCTTTGAAACGACACCTACAAGCTGAAATTTCAAGCAACCGATGCAACCCAGCTCAGGTGCCCTTCTGAGCATAGGACGTAGCTATTTGGAAGATGCCTCTCTGCCATTTGCTCAACAGTCCTGAATAACTCTACATGGGGGTCACTTCTCCCCACAATATTTCTTCACCAGGCAGGACTACTTACTAAGAACAGACACGTGTATTCTGCCACATTACACAAGACGCCGGGTGTCACCGATCACAGCAAATGGCACAAGAAAGAATTCACCTCCCGCAAAAAAATCAACATTTCCTTTTATCAGAGCGGGGCAGAGTAGGATCAGTACGATGCAGGTTTTCAAGAGCCTTTCTTTACTTCCTGACCTGATCCTCGCAGGCCTGGGCTATTGCAATCTCAATGCACTCTTTGGGAAAGCAATACAAAGCAAGGAGAAGGCCATAAATCTTCCGTAGTTTTAAGGAAGTGGGTCTCTGCAAAGAAAATGGAAATGCAACATGCAAGCCTGTCATATTTGGTTACTGTCCCCATCAGTAGCCTGTCCAAAGCTAGCCCCAGGAGGCCAACAATTTGACCCCTGCCAAAGCAAAATTAATTTGTGACTTTAGAACTTCAAGCAGACTAGGAAATATGATTGATTTAATTTTTTTGCAGACCTACAATAACCAACCACTTTCTCTTCACAATCCCGGACAGAAACCTGCAGAAAATGCTTTGCCCATCTGCTCTCTCCCTCCGCAGAGATGCAATCCTTCTACCTCCTTTTCCGTGCAGAGCCTCGATGACAGGGTGCTTGGAAATTTCCTTTCGCTGTTATGCACATGAAAGCAGTGCAGGCAACACCGCAGAAAACTTCCGGTTTCTACAGAGACAGAAAATAAGGATTCTTGGATTGCCAAATACCTTAAATCGAAGCAGCTTCAGATCTCAGAGTTGCTTTTCTCCCAACATTACCCTTAGTCTTTTCTCCTTCGTAAGTGACTGAAAAAATGATAAACAGAGCAACTTTTGCCCAGGGGGTTATTCTCGCCCCGCTGAGGATGCAACGCGCAGCCTGAGCGCGCTGCTGGCGGAGGGGTTCGGGGCTTAACCCGTGTCTGCAACCACCGCTGCTCGAGTGCGCTAGTTACGTGCTTCAAGTTTAGGTACCAACCTAAAAGCAAACTGCAAACGAGGTGTTTGGATGTCCACAGCTACGGGGAAACGAGGTGTTTGGATGCCCCAAAGCTAAGGGGGAAAGCAAAGAAGGATTGAAGGAGCCAGACTAGGGTTTTTTCCAGCTTCAGAGCCTGGATGTCTCACCTTTGTGAGGAAGGGGAAGCGCGCGGAGCCGGGGCTCGCGTTTTCGCATCCCCCCTCCAGATGTGCCGGCTGAGCGGCTGCGAGTGGAATCTGACTCCGGATTTCAGACGTGATTTAGCAGTTTACCTCCAACGTTTGTCCTGAATTTTTACGGAGCGGTTCGAAGGCGAGCTGAGAAGTTTCTCAAGCGCTGGTGCAGCGCCCCGCCAGCCCGCGACCTCCCCGCGGATTCTAGGAACTTCACCGGAGCAGGGCAGGAATTTTTCAACAACCTCCCTACCTCGCCCTGTGCTTTTTGGCCGCGGCTGCCTAAAGCAGCTTGGCCTGTCCTGGCAGCCAAGTGCCAAGGTATATATGTACGTACTGATCCAAATGAATGGAGCTGCTGAATTAAGTGTTGGAGCAAAACTCTGCAGGACAATAAAATCCATTGACGGGAGAGTGGAATTCAAGTCTCCGCCACGCCGAGCCGGAGCTTCCACAGCAGAGCCCTCTCCATCCCAACCGCCCTGGGCGCCGGGCTGGTTCCTCCTGGGGAAATGCCACTTCTCTCTGGAAACACCAGCAGCACGCCTCTCTTGCCAGCTTGGTGTGGGTTTGAGCCTTCTCGCAGGGCCCTACCGCCTAGCTCACAACCTTCTCAAGAGGCTACCTCAACCCAGGAGGGAGGGATGGAAGGACACACTGCAGCGCCTTCCCAGTCGCACAGCCCACCCAAACGGAGGACCGGCAAGGCTGAGCGTGCATGAGTCTACGCCGTGCCCAGCATGAGCACCTGGAGCACCGGCAGCCACGCGTCCCTCTGCCCCGGCAGTGGTTGCTAGTGGTGCTGCCAGGCCAAGCAAAGAAGGTGCCACGCTGAGCTGGGGAGCAAGAAGTCTCACCCCAGCTCCCCAGTGGAACAGATTCTTTATGGCGGATCAGTGACAAGGAATGAATATAAAAAAAGCCCTAGTATGTCATTTTTACAGTTGCTTTCTAGCTCTTTTCTAACCGTAACCACACTTTACACATTAGTTCATGATGCAAACAGGCAGTCATTCTTGCTGGAAGCTTGTGGAAGGAGCTACCCACTTTGCAGAGGTAGCAGCAGCCCAGGTAGACGTGGGCAAGCCAGCACCCTTGAAGGCCGAGCCAAGACAAGAGGACTTGCTTGGCTCTGGGACTCAAACCACAAGCTGAGCCATTGATGCCGGCCATCTGCATGTGAAAAAGCAAACATATAAATAAAAATTGCTGTGAATGGCAGAAAACGATGCTAGTGAACGCTCCCACTGGCTTGGCTTCTCCTTCGCACTGGAAGCAGAGCTGCGCTGCAGCCAAGCGCTGGCCAGAGCCAGCCTGCTTGCGCTCGCCCACCGCCACGCCAGGGCGTGGAGGCTCCGTCGCAAACCCTTTCCCACCCATGCCTGGCCAAACAAGAGACAGGCTGTGCGCTCGGAGCTCCGAAAATTATTAATAAAAATGCCAATCAGTTGGTCAGAGATCTTTTTTTAAGTTTTAAATGACACTAACCCTTGTGTATTGTGCAAACTTGTCTAACGCAGGTCAGCTTTGCAAACAACAGAGATTGGTCTCTGCAGCAATGCCTTCTGCTCCGGCCAGGCGCTGTGCTTGAGGAGCTAGGTCAGAGGAGACAGATTCGGCTGCGCTAGGTTGCCTCTGCCACGGGCTTGCTATGTGACCCCAAAAGTTCATTTCTTCTCTCTCCATTAGCTTGTTTTGCCTGTTGAAGGCAGAGAGAGACGCACGCTAGATGTCTGCACCTACCCGGCCGGTTCCTCGCGGTCCCTGGCAATACCATCTCAGTACACAGAGCAAATCTGAAGCAATGAGCTGTTCAAGGCAGACACTGCCCCATTCCCAGCTTAGAGACAGAGCAACTCTCCCACAGCACCCATTAACCAAACACTCCCACCTCATACCCCAGATTTGAAAGAAAATAACAAGATAGACCAAGAAGTGTGCTGGGTACCCAGTCTGAGAGCTGCCACAAAAAACACAACCATAGCTCTTTTTTGCTTGTTTTTTCCTAAGGAAAGGACAGTTGTGCAGTTGCCCCTCTCTGTGTCCATAGACCCATCAGTCCGTTAACTTCAAAAATTATTCAAACAAATTCACCCTTTAGCCATTTTCAAGCCTGCTTGATAGACGATGGAGCTCCCAAAAGCTCAGTAGCAGAAGACAACCAGAGTGAGGAAGGGAATCTGTGGATGTGGCTGCTGAGCAAGGACCATGCTGTGGGCCATGCCAGGCCAGATATGATCCTGGGAAAAGATGTTCACAAATGTCTTTGTGATGGGAAAAGTGATACCGCTGTGAAGGCTGGGATTTCCCTCTGCAACAGGCTGAGGATACGAACCCAGGGCTATCACCCCACGAGGTCGCAGCGTGCCCGTCGCACCAGCTCGCCAGCCCCAAGACTCCTCTGTGGGATCCTTCCTCCACAGCAAGCGTACTCCTCTGATCAACCTGCAGTTATGGGCAGACCTCGTTCATGCAACTCACCCTCCTGAAGATCTTAGTTTAAAAGACAACAAAAAAAGACAGGTGGCACACCCTTAAATAGAGAGGTTTTCATAATGGTTAAACATTGGCCTCAAGCCAAACCGCAGCTGTGAAAGCTCAGGGGCAGGAGGAAGGGACTTAGGATCTGAACTCCAAATTTCACAACTGGTCCATGTACAAACACGGACTGGCCCAAACCCCCACATTCAAGAGGTTGAAGTCAGATCTTGATCTGAATTTGGTGGCTTGGGCCAGTTTCAAGAATCACAAATTACCTCCACTTATTATTATTATTAATAATAAAGTGTTATTTTATGCAGGCACTTTGAGGTTCATTGTGATATGCAGACAAGCGGTTAGACCGGGGCTAAATTTGCAGCTGGCAGAAGCAGGTGTGATCTGCATCATCTTCAGTGGCTTCCACCAGCGAAGATGAACTCCCCTGAACTCGAAAGGAGCTCGCCATGCACAGATCACGCCACCACCTGAGCTCCACTCCAGCCCTCAGTGCATTTCTGCAGAAACTCGCTCCAAATCTTTCCCCTCAACCACACAAAAGCAGCAATTTGGCCTTGTGCACCACCTCCGTGCTGCCCTGAACATGCAGTTTGCACTGGGGTGGCAGAGGACAGCACCAAGCACCACAAGCACCACTGCCACGGCCTGTGCCACGTGACAGCCACCAGCCCAGGAATGGCTTTTGGCCGCCTGCCAACGAACAAATCTCACCAACCAAAAGCAAGGTCAGGCATCAAACCGACTAGGTGCAACCCAAGCTTGCTCAAGTGTGTATACAGCAATTCTGCTAGGCTTTGGAAAAAAATGTTACTTTTTCTAATACAGATTTACATTCGTATGTTGCAGTACTTTTGGAGTTTGTTTAGTAGCAGAAAGCACCAAAACTGCAAAAAAGCTTGTTCCCACCTACAAAAGAATGAGGGAGGGCTAGCCCCCTCCCTGGAGGAAACACACTGGACCATCTCTTTCCAGCCTCGTTTCCAAATAATTTCCAAGAGCACAGGCTAAGCTAGTGCATACCTTCACACCGAGCCAAACGGAGCCAGCAAAACCCTCTATGTTCCCTAGAAACACACCCAGACAAGCAGTACTTCTGCCGATGCAAACTGTCACGGCTCCCTCACCGTGCACAGAGCACCACCAGCTTCCACCAGCCCCGAAACTGGCCCAAAGCCCTTGGGGGACAGCTTTGCTTTTCCTCTATCTTTCCTCGCAGCCTTCCCCGCTGTCTTCTATACATATAGGCAGGTCGGTTTGTTATCAGACTGACTGCCTTCAGGCTAAGACCACTGGAAGAACCGATCGTGTTCCTCAATCATATTTGCAAATGAGCACTCATTTCCTGCTTACGAGGCTGGAGCATGGGCACTTTGTCCCTTCAAATCATTCTCTTAGGCCAACGATACGAAACACTGAGCAGCTCTCACTGCAGATGTTTAATGTCATCAGATTCAAGGAGCAGATAATTAATATTGAAAGGTGTGATTGCAGCCAAGCAGGCTGGCTAATCAGCTACTGATTTTGCTCTAATGTCCTCGATCATTTAGAAATCTAATCTGGAGGTGGTGGGAGGGATAGGGGAGCACTGGTTGGAATTACAGTGGAAATGCAGTATCCCTTTCCAAGCCTAAACCCTGCACAATTACACCAGTGACTTAGTTACCTGCTTATTCATCAGGCCAAGGCCAAGTTCCCAGGCTAAGGAACCTGAATGTACTTTTTCCTTCGGCCCTTTCTTGCACCAGATCAAATGCAGCTCTGCGATACTGTGATCCTTTCCAGGGTACTGCATGAGCAGTTAGATCAGGAAAAAAAACCCTTGGGTGCCAGTTCAATACCCTTGCATCACCTGAGCCACAACACACAGATCTTTTTACTAGGACTACATTATGTGCAAAAAATCCCACAGCAAAACAGTGGCTTAAAAGTCATGTGCAAACCAAGCCCCAGGGCTCATGCACGGGGCATTTTATAAGTGCACTGTCTTGTGGATGGGCGATATTAACATTTGGGGTCTCATTTTAATAAGCTGGGGAACACGAGGAACCATGTGGTTGATTTGTTTCGGGGAGGTTGAGGAAGGATCAGCAGCTTATTGAAACTCAGGCCACCTAGAAGTCACCATAGCTGGGACCGCAGCAGATTTAGATAGCTCTAAAGAATGGCTTACAAGACACCCCAAACCTCACATCTCTCCATCACACACGCTTTCCTCATCCCCAAGGACATCTTTCCACTAAACAAGCACAGCAAAGGCACTTCACTTCAGCACAGAGCTGTGAATCTCTTTGGTCAAGCTCTCTGTTTGCATGCCAGAAAAATTCAGCAGAGGGCTGATATTAAGGTGGGAATCGCTTTCCCTTTTCTCTGAAGGGCTGACTGCTCGCCAGCCAGGTACGCTGTTGGGACAGGAAAGCTCCCCCGAGGCCAGACACGTAGGGCGTTACCCCATATTGCACAAAGCAGATGGGAAACCAGCATCTATCCTACAACGGTGCCTTCTTTTCTCCTGGACTTCAGCAGAGCATTGCTCCCCTTTCCTCCCCCTTTCTAATGAATTGAAACAATCCTGCAGAAGTGCTTCAGCTTTCCAGCCCGTGCTGCCTTCCTCACCTCCCCGCTCCTGCAGTCCGAGGGAGGGACGGCCCTCCGAGGCCGAGGCCGGCCGCGGCAGATCCGCGGGAAGCGCCTTCAGCGGGTCCGCGTCCCTCGTGACGCCTGTTTGTTTTGGATGCAAAGCTTAGCGTAGCGGGTTAGATGTTAGTCAAACTGACCTTTCCTGTTTTCCGAGTCAATGATCTTAGATCAGTTAGTCAGGCACAAGATGTCAAAAATTAATCACTATCTAGGGCTGATAGGGAACTGTTTAATTGGGGAAATGGCATGTAGCTGGAGCAAACAGCTTCGTTTTCTCAGCTGAAGCCATGACCAGTAATGCTCTTCACTAAAAGGTCCTGGGGCCACCATAAGCCTCTGCCAGGGGAAGGCTCCCCGAAAGCCCTGGACAGTCACAGCTCCACTGTGGAGTCAGCTGAAAGCTCTCAGCATCTTGCAGGGTCAAACTCCAAGTGCTGATTGCCTTACAAGGCTAATCCTATTGATTGCAAGGATTTAGCCCTGTGTGGGAGGGAATAACGGATTCCCCGGGAGGACTCAGATTGAGGGTGACAGCTCCAGGCAGGAAGTTAATGTGTCAAAGCATTAGCTTCATCAGCCCGTAACATCAAGTTCTCTTGAAATGTTTCAATAACTTTTGATATTTGACTTAAGACTGTTAGCCAGCCAGAGTGATCTCCTCTCGCTCACACACACACAGAGATTTTCCATAGTTTCCCAGCTGAACTCCTGGCTTTTTCTTACACACATGTTACGATGTCATTAAGACTGAATTTGATTTTCATTGGGGGATTTTTTCCTATCCCCAAATATACCCCCTCCTACCCCAGTAACACCGAAAGAACCTGGGCTTTATCTGTGCGGTTTGGGGTAATTTGGGCCACCAGAACTGCAGCTACTGCTAGAGCCGGAATAATTTAGACTCAGCCGAACCCTGCTCTGGAAACCAAAATCTTTGAGCCTACAAAGGACAACTGGTAAGCTCACGGATGTGCAGCTAACTAACAGAAAAGCCAGGGGGGAGCGCGGGGGCAGCAGAAGGCAGGAAGGTGGCTTTCCACGGAGCTGCCCGCCGCGTCCGTGGAGTCTCTGGGGTCTGGTGGAGATGAGGCTCCTGTCACCGTTCTTTTTCTCAGCAAAGTATTTTACTGTATCTTCACAAATTACTCAAAACCGGGTATCTTTGAGATCTCCCCTCTTTGCCAGACTCGACTGAAATTGGAGCGGGCGTTACGGGCCCCGGGCACTGCCGAGGGCGAAGGGGACGCGCAGAACCCGCCGCCCGAGCGCGCCGCCCCGTCCCGTCCCGTCCCGTCCCGTCCCCGGGGCTGCCGAGGCGCGCTGGCCGGGCACAGCAGATCCCAAACCCGCCTTTGTTTCCACACTCGGCTGTTTGAGTTTTCTTTGCTTTTTCTCCCCCCCCCCCGCCCCCGGCCCGTTTTTTTAAGGTAACAATACCTCCTTTCAGGCACTGCCAAAGCCCTACTCAAGCCCACTCAGATAAGAGCTGGCAGGAAAGGTAGCAGCCATCAATATTTTGGTGCATGTTAACTACCTGAGGACAGACTGGGTGGGGGATCACAGCAGTCGGTTGCGAGCACCTGGGCTATGTTTAAAAACACCGCATTAAAAAAGTCACCTGGCTGCCCGGGAAAGCCCCCGCGGCGCAGGGGGCTGCCGGGACGGAGCTGAGCCGCCCGGGCGCAAGCCGACCACCGTGCTCCGCGCGAAGGTACGTTCTCCCGGCGCTTCCCTTGCGGCCGTTCCGTTCGCTCCACTAAAATATTATCCTTCAGCCAGAGTTTATTTTGGATAAGTGCGGCGAGCAGAACTCGTATCCCTAAATTCTCAAGTGCAGGTTTCAGAATTGCAAAATTGCAATGTAAAAGAGAAGGGGGGGGGGGGGAGAAATGCCTTTTTTGCCCGGTCTCAGCGAGAGCTGCCTGCTGCCGCTCGAGCTCGGCCGGAGGGTGCGTTTCCGACGCCGCGCTGCGACGGCAGCACCTGCTTTCCCCCCAACTCATTCTGCGTGTTACGAGCAGGAACCCAGGATTACGATAAAGAGCGGTTTCAGACTGACAGCAAATGAAACTGCAAGCCAAGGTATATACACACCGCTCGGAGACATAATAGGTTTTTTCCTAAAACCAGAAAATATAACGATATCCTGTCACAGAGACTGAAACTTTCTGTGTTACTATTAAGACATAGCAAACAGAAATTCTAGGCAAAAAAACTGGGAGCTGGATGGTGTTATTCTCAGAATAAGCTTTTCCCACTTAGCAGAACGATCTTTTCTTTTTTTTTTTTTCTTAATGCTTGTGCAAAAAAAGTATGATTTTTGCCAAGATAAATGGCTAGTGCGTATTTCTGACCTGTCACAGATAGGATACACAGGTAGACAGACAGACGGACAGGAAAAAAAGTACTCCCTCCCTCCCTTTCTGTTTTTCTATCATACTGTGCTTTGCTATATTAATTTTTACGTGATGAGTGTTATGTTTTCTTTTAACTAAGTATGCTGCTTCCACAACAGCAATTCCTTCACTTTTGAAACACAAATACAGCAAATGAAAACAGAAGAAAAACAGAATAAATGATACCACCCCGCAGAGTTTCAGTGTCAAGCAAAGGAATAAAACAAATTTCTAATATTGTGTCTTACGGTGTAGACAGCAAAAAGATGTGAATAGTCAAAAAAAAAAAAAAGTGGGAGGAAAAAAAGAAATCCGTGTATTTTGCAGCTGCTGGTGTCCCTAACGCCCCCCCACCCCAGCCCGCGCAGGCGCCAGGGTGATTTCGGTGCCCGGCGGGCAGCAGCCGCCCAAACCCCCCGTAGTACGTGGGCAACGCGGGTTACCAAGCGCTGGTGCCCGTCCCACCGCGCCTCCCACGGGACGGGCGGACGCGGGCACCCGCGGCGGCACGAATACGGCGCGAGCTGCAAAAGGAGAAAGCTTTCTATCTAAATGCTTCGACTTGTCTTAGATTTATGCTATACGTAAAATAAAATATTTATATAGCGCTTGTGCACATAGCTGTGCACTTGGCATAAGAGGGAGAGGAACAGCCAGAGGGAGATACACGGATTTCAGTATATACGAGCGCGTGCATACATGAGTCTGTGTTTAGATATATATATATATAGATAGATAGATAGATACATATATAAAACAAATCCCTGTTTATTACTCAGCAGAGAAAACTGCAGGGTTTTTTTTTACATAAATAATCCTAGTGTAAATAAACTCCCCACCCTGAGCAAACTAAAAGTGATCCCATAGCAGATTTCTCTATTTTTCAAATAAATCACGGTCCCACACGAACATGGACCTGGCAGTTAGAATTCCCAAATTATTCAGGACTCGCGCTGGGCCGGGAGCTGGAAACAACCCAAACAAACAATTTTACAAGTTCCAGAGGTTGAGCCCCCCCAACCTTCCCCCTCTCTTTTTTTTTTTTTTTCCTTTTTTTCTTTTCTTTTTTTTTTTTTTTAATTTGAGGCACAGAGGGGTGGGCGCTGCCGCGTGCGTTGGCCCATAGGAAACCAGTGACCCAGGGACATCTGCAAGCGATTAGGGCGCAGACTTCAGGTAGCTCCCAGAAACACGTGCTGTCCACATTACACCCTCCAAGTATATTTCCACAACTTTACTTCTCCAAATAAACAGTCGGGCTCTCCCCGCATTAGCAAGGAGCTGCACAAACAGGTAGAGAGAATGGCAGTTTTATTCCCCCTTCCAGTTCTGATGGATTTCTTGTAAGCTGTTGCTGGCCTCGGTAATTTGAACTATTGCTTGCAAAACATAATAGGGCCGGTTTAACATTGCTGCCATTTATTTATCTGTATGTGACTATGAAACATCAAGTACGATTTCCACGGCGCGCTAGCTGCAGCCACCATGAGCGCGCTACACTGAAATAAAGCTAAAAAGCAAAATAAATAAATAAATAAATAAATAATAAAAAAATAATAGCATCCAGGAGGATTTATAATTAGGCCGATTTTTAAAAAAAAAAAAAAGAAAAAAAAAAAAAGTCAAGTCAGGTTTTATATCTTTGGAAACAACCCTCCTTCGTTTTAACCTCCCAGGACAGCGAGGGCCTTCGCGATGCCGCACGCGCCCCACGCCAGCAGCTCGCGTCCCCACCTGGGGAAGACACCGAGCGCAGACGGAGCCGGGCAGCGACAGAGGCCGTGGGGCACCCGCTCTTTTACGGGAAAAAACGGAAAAAAACAGGGAGAGTACAATGCTGGTTATCCTAAGTTGTGTTTGCTCTAGGGCATTCCTCCTTCTGCAGGGATCCCGGTCGCATTATGATGAGAACTACGGCTTCTGTCCTCGTTACCCCAGCTTTGCTCCTGCCTTCGATCGGTTTACCGTAAGCGATTCGAAGCAGATCGATTTCTCTTAGCATCCGACCGAGAAGCGTTTCCAGCTCTCGCCGCCGTCGGCGGCGCAAGGCAGCTCGCAGCAGGCGAGCGGGACGCCTCCGCCGCGCCGCGGATCTGAGCAGCTCCAAAACGCGGCAAGCCCCCAGCCTGCGGCAGAACACGGGCGTCGGAGCAGACCAAAAGCTGTCACGTTAAAAAAAAAAAAAAGAAAAAGAAAAAAAGAAAAATTCTGCACTTTTGCGAGGGCATTTCCCTTTCCCTTTCCCTTAAACTGAGCCTGGCACGTTTTCCATTTACCAAGCTTGCAGAGCTTCAAGCCAGCTCTACAGATAAATAAATAAATAAACAGGCTAAAACACTTAAACCTTCAGAAAAAGAGCATTCGCGAGGCACAAATTTGCACGCGCAATGGTTTCCAGCGCTGGGGAAAGCGCAGAAAATAGCAGCGAGGTTGCGTCTGTGGGGCCGTGCCGGAGCCAGGGAGCAGCAGGGCTCGTGCGGCGCTGCCCCGCGCAGCCGGCCGGACCCCGGGGCGCGGGCGAGGATAAACCGGGCGCCGGACTTCCCTGGGGGTTAACAGCTCTGCAAACCAGGGAGTTTCTCACCAGCACGGGTATTTCTTGTTAGCAACTGGTATGTTAAAATCCCCATCTTTCCCCTTTCTTTTTTTTTTTCAGATTCCCTCCTTTTTTTTTTTTTTTTTTTCCTTTTCTTAGCATTTTAAAAACTTTTACGGAGGAAAAAAGAGCTTTTCTGATTCGAAAGACCACAATACCTTTACCACTGTCCCCGAGGTTCAGCCTAATTCTACTCACCGCAGGCAGGATCTGGCCCCCAGTGGATTCACGTTCCCAGGATTATTTTTTAAGTGGTAAATCTCAACGCTATTTAAAGTGATGCTGTTTCGCCAGCCACAATGAGCGTGCAGTTATTTAATAGCTAAAACAGAGAGACATGATCAAATTAACCCTGCCACCCTGTTCTGTCCTTATAAATAATTGGAATATTTTTACTGTAGCACCGAGATTCTTGACTGTCAGCTTTTGAAGTTCTTTCACTTTATTCTGTATAGTGAATCTGGCAAGACATTATTTTGGGGCATGAATTAAAACATCATAAAAGCAAGTATCTTTCAGGCACAGAGTCTTTAGGCTCCCTATTACCTTATAAGCCGAAAAAAAGGAAAAAAACTGCCAGTGCTCCAGCTTCCCCTCCCATTCCCAGTTCATTATTTGCAGAGCTTAAATCAACACACAGCGGCATCTCCAGCTCAACCCGTAACAGCTGTTTAGGGCTGTATATTATCACAAGGGGCCAGATAAATAGGTAGATTTAAAAAAATGAAAAAAATAATGTAAATGAACAATATCATGGAATTCTTAGCTAAATCTACAAAACGATGATTCTGCCCTAAATACATCACCAATTAGCCATCGCTCTTTTGGGGTTTTTTTTGTTTTTCGGTTTTTTTTGGTACGACCTTCTGATAAGGACATGTCAGAATGTGCCTGAGAAACGCTCAGGCTTTTGAAAAATAAACAGCTATGGTACAAAAGGGGACGTTACGACAGCTCCGGGTTGGCCTTGCTAACCCGACCAGGGGCGACGGTGCCGGCGATGCCCGGAGAGCTGCGGGCCCCGGGCAAGGTCACCCTCCGACCGGGCTCGGACACGGCGCCGCCACCACCGTGCGAGGCCACGTGCTGGAGAGGGGCGAGATCCTGCCCCGGCGAGCTAAGGTTGAGAAAAGCTGACGGCGAAAAAGCAACCGCGGCGCTGGCTTCCCACGCTCGCACGCGGCAGCTGCGGCCCGGCGGCGGGCGCCCATCGCCGCTCGCAGCACGTGGCAGGAGCGAGGGGCAGCCCAGGCTGCGCAGACCCCTGGGAGCTGCCAAAAGAGGTTTGCACGGGCGTCGTAGGAGGTTTTTTTTTTTTTTTTTTTTTTTTTTAATAAAACCTTGCTGTTTAGGAGGGAGCGATAATTGTGCCGCAATTAACTGTGCTGCACCCAGCCCCAACACTCGTGAGCTGGAAGATGCCAGCTGGAAACACAGGAACGGAGAATCCCGGATAACCTCGAAGGCATCTTATCGGGCGTTCAGGCATCAATTGCTGAACAAAATATCAGAACGAAAAGAGATCATTGCATCAGCTTCCTCGCACGTGAACGTCTTTGTTTTTAAAGAACTCTGCTATAACCTGAAATCTTGCAGTTTTGCCCGAGAAAAGCACCCTCCCAGAGTCGGACGCGGCGACGGGGGCAGCGAGCCGAGCCGGCAGCGCGGGGACGAGGCGGTCGCGCCGCGGGCAGCGAGGGCCCGCGGTGCCGCCCTGGCAGCATCGCCCGGCCGGGGCGGCCGGAGCGCCGGGAGCCGCCGCTGGAGGAGGGAACTGAGCCGGGCTGGAAGGGGAGGTGCGGCAGCCTCCCCCCCCCCCCCCACCTCGGTTTCCCGAAAACGTCAGTAAAATACAACTTACTCCAACGTCACGGCAGCCGCCAGCTGCCTGCCGGCGGGTCTGATGCTATCGGTGCGGCTGCGGCACCCGTTCGCACGGCGGGAGAGGAAAAGCTCCCCAGATCTCCCTCGCGGGTGTTACTGCCCTCGCTGTTAAACCTCCGGCCCCGTTCGCGCTCCTCCAGCCCCTTAGGCACATCGTTTCCTAAAACCCAGCAATTTCTGTTAGCGCGAGGAAGGGAAAAACATCAAACGAGGCTTCTCAGGCGTACGCGTACAGCGAAAAATCTTTCCTGATATCTGAGCCGGCCACTTAGGATAAAACAATGTTAATTCTCTAAAAAGAAAAGAAAACTTCCATCCTGACGTAAAAATAGCAACAGCTTGTCACTTTAAAGGAAACTTCTAACCTTACGAAACGACTGTGATTAATCAACTTGTCCATATTGTCTAAATAGTCCATAGAAGAGGAATTAAAAATAATAATTCAGAAATTATAAAATTGCATGCGATAACACAACTGGAAAGCTATTTTACGTTTCCCTTTTGTTTATTGTTCAAACTTGTCAAACCACTTTCTTTTGTTAAAACAGATTCTTTTGTAATGAAAAGGCAGAGTCCCTTTCAACAGATGGACTTTCGGAATGAAAAATGTTCTAATTATTACACTTTTCATTAAATCAATTATCCTCCCAAATTATTTTTGTGTTTATCTCTGCCAATCAGCAGCAAAGCCATGAGCAATCTGTTGCCACCATATTTTTCTTCTCCAGAACATTTGTTCAGATTTTTGCTGTAGCAGCTCCAGCTGAGATAAGAACAATCTACTGGCTGAGCTTCCTTTGATGTCCCTATAACAAAATATATATTAAAAGCGATTTGTGGAGCTAAATTCAGCTCATGCACCATCTAATCTAAGGCTGAAATCGCCAAGGGAAAATACTTCAAAACTGTCCATGACAATATTAACTGTAAGTTTACTTTTTTTCCCTTCTTTTCACTGCAAATAACAATGCAAAATTCAGCATATCTTGGATTGCTAAACGCTTGGTAAAGTAAATATATATATATATATATATATATAACACTGTAGAAATGGTCTTTAGCGTTGCAGACAAGGCAAGAAAACCCAAATCCTCATGAAGAAAAAACAGCCCCTGCTCCCAGTCACCCTATTCTTTAGGCAACGGCTCTGTAAACAGGACTGACACTTACCTCTAAACTCACCCAAAGGTAACTACTTTCCGAACGTTTGCAAGCAAAAAAAAAAAAAAAAAAAAAAAACAAAAAAAACCAAAACTCTCAGGGAATGAAAAGCAGGGTCTAACAGGGAGATTGCTTTCAAATGCATTTATTCAGAGCTCCTTCCCCCTTCTGCCTTTTTTCTACTTTTTTTTTTTTAAAACTTTTTTCATGTGCCATTTCCAATACCTTTAAAACACGCTTATTAACGTAATAGCGTGATCATGACAACGACGATAAGGTATCCGCACAACTGTACGATTACCGAGCCTGACGCTGCTTTGAGAACTGCTTAACAGGACAAAGGCGGCGAATTTAAGCAGTTCCAAGAAAGCCCCAGCATTAAGGCTGGAGCTGCAACGGAAAATGATTTAGTGCGCCTTTCGCGAGGGCGAACTGCTAGCCAACCCGTCCCCCCGACGCTCGTGGGGCTGCGGGGCAGCGGAGGGAGGGAGGCGGCCAAGGAGGGGGCTCCGAAGCCGTCCTCGCACCCGGCTCCTTTCAAAGTCAGCCCTCGCCGAAGACTCCCCTCTCTCGAAAACCTTAAAGACGAGTCGCACGTTATTCTCCACCTAGATAACGCCTGCACTCGTCAGCATCCCTGATGCTTAATTCTTATGCATGCAGAAAAAGCAGTTTACTATTAAAAATGTAGATACTGTAACATTGACTATGAAGAGGAAGTGTTTGCATTTGTATACATACCTGTAGTGCTCAGAGCTATACCTTCAAAGGCTCCTAGCACTTACTTATTTGCTTTTTATTGGTTTTTTTTCTGATGATAACATTGATCAATTCAGCAATAATCTGGGGAAAGAGGAGGGTGGGGGGGGAGACAACCTTCCTCCCCCTTGCAGAGGTTCAGCGCAGCATCACCCCCACTCAGAGAGCAAAGTCTCCTCAGTCACCCCGAAGCGGCGCTGGATGCCGGCACGCAGCTCGGGGTCCGGACCGCGTCTGCGGGTAGGGACAGTGCCACCGGACCAAAAAAAAAAAAAAAAAAAAAAATGAAAAAGGCATTAAAAAAAAAAAGAAGAAAAAGAAAGGAGGGGGGATGATTTCAGAGCGCGACCGAAATACTGGGCTTTGGACTAGTCACTTAACGCAGACGGCAGCAGCAGGAACGAAAGCTCCCCAAAGACTTTTAAAAAGCGACCTGCCTGCAGCGGGGGCAGGTTGCAGCGGGGGTAGCGCGGCCAGCGCGCGAGGGGCCCTGGGCGAGCACGGGGGTGCGCGGGCCGCTCCCCTCCCCCCACCCCCGCCAAAAAATAATAAAAAAAGAATAAATTAAAAAAAACAGATTTGGAGTATTTTTGCTTTCATGCAACATCCCCCCGAATCACGTTAAAAATATCATAAATTCGATAAAATGTAGATATATGTAAATATATACAGGTACTCCTGCGTACCCACGCGCGCGCCGCGGCGGGGAGGGGAGGGGGCGCGGCGCCCCCCGCCCCCGCGGAGCGCTCCCCGCCCCCCCCACCCCCCCCGCGCGGGGCGGCCGCGCCGTTCCTGGGCTTTTGGCGCCCCCTCTGGACGGCGGCGCGCGCCGCCGGGAAGGCGCCGCCGCTCCGCAGCCCCGGGCGCCGCCAGCCGCGCTGCCCCCGCGCCTCCTCCGCGGATCCTCCCTCCCCGCCCCCCGGCCCTCGCCGCCAAAGGAGCTAATGGAGCTTTTTCTTTTTTTTTTTCCCCCGCTTTTTAACACAGATAAAACACAGCTAAACGCCAGCAAACGTCTTGCCGCGGTAAAGCCGCGCTCGCCCTTACGCGGGCGCGGGGCTTCGCCGCCGCTCTGCCCGCGGACACGTCGGCTGGCGCGGCGCGGCACGGCACGGCACGGCACGGCACGGCGCGGCGCGGCACGGCGCCGCCTGCGCGCCCCTTGCGCGCCGCTCGCCCGCCCCGCAGCCGGGCCCCCTGCGCGGCGCAGCGCTGCGCGCCCCGGCGGCCCCGCCCCGCGGCGGCGGCCAATGGCGTGCGCGCCAGCCCCCGCGGGCAGCCCGCCCATTGGCGGAGCGCTGCCGAGCCGAAATCGCCGCGCAGAGTATTTATTCCCGCGCGGCGGCGGCGCGGGCCGCAGAGCCGCGCTGGAGACCGGCGGGGCGCGCCCGGCCCCACGCTGCCACCCCGGCCGGCCCCGGCCTCCCGCCTCGGGTTTTTTCCCCCCCTCTTCTCTTCTGCAACTCGCAAAAGTTTCCCTGCTGCACACCGTCTTTTTTTGTTGTTGTTTTTTGACTTAAATCGGTTGAGGAGAGAGAGGGGGAAAAAAATACAACTTTTGCAAACTTTTCCAGCCTTGCCTCTCGGCTCCCCGGCCAGGCTTCACTCGGGTGGAGAACTTCGCCTCTTCTAGTTTTACTTTTTTTAACTCTTCCCTGCCCCTTAGCCACCTGATTTTTTTTTCTTTTTTTTTTTTTTTTATCCCGTTTCCCCCCCTCTGCCACTTTCTCGCATGAATCTCCTAGACCCCTTCATGAAAATGACAGAAGAACAGGACAAATGCATCTCCGATGCCCCCAGCCCCACCATGTCGGATGACTCCGCCGGCTCTCCCTGCCCCTCGGGATCCGGCTCGGACACGGAGAACACCCGACCCCAAGAAAATACCTTCCCCAAGGGTGACCCGGACCTGAAGAAGGAGAGCGACGAGGACAAGTTCCCAGTGTGCATCCGCGAGGCGGTCAGCCAAGTGCTCAAGGGTTACGACTGGACCCTCGTGCCCATGCCAGTCCGGGTGAACGGATCCAGTAAAAACAAGCCCCACGTGAAGAGACCCATGAACGCCTTCATGGTGTGGGCACAAGCCGCCCGGAGGAAGCTGGCGGACCAGTATCCGCATCTGCACAACGCCGAGCTCAGCAAAACCCTGGGCAAGCTCTGGAGGTGAGTGCAGAGGCTGCGACCGCTGCGGCTCCTGCAGCCTTGGGGTCACCCGCGGAAGGAGACTGGGGTGGGGTGGGGGGGGGACAAAGTTTGCAGCTTGCGAGGTCTGCTCCGTCCTGTAAGAGCACCAAGAGGAGCTGGAAGGGGAGGGAAGAGGATAAGTCCAAGCCTGGAAAACTTGCTGAAGACTTTTGCCTGTGCTGGCAAACTCCTTTTTGCATAAAGCCAGAATAACAGGGGAAAGGGGGAGAAAGGAGTTCCCCGCTGGTCTGGCAAGCGGTGTCTTTTGCCTAAGCGATGCCCCTGCTCGGGGCTGGCCTCCCCCGGCGCGGGCAGGGGACCGGGGTGCGCGGGCTTTCCGCGGAGGTGCCGGCAGCGCCGGCCGTGGCGGCGGTTTGTCGGTGCCGCTGTCCGGAGGGAACCGCGGTTCTCCTGGATTGCATCAGCTCCGGCCAGGAGCAGCAGCGATCCAGAGGCAAGGAGGGGGCGGGGGGGAGATGACAAAAGCCGGGAGCAGGGCGAGCGCTGGCGACGCTACGCCAAGCCCCGGGTGGACGGGCGGGTGGCTGCGATGAGTGATGCGTGGCTGGGTGCCCTCCGACTTCCAAAATAAGGCAGGGAGGGGAGAAAAACAGAAAGGGAGTGAGTCACCTGGCTGCCTCCTAACTCGGTGCCTGCGGAGGAGGGGGCGGGATCCCGCCGGGAAGGCGGCGAGCGAGCGGACCTGGCGCTGGCCGGGCAGGCCGCGGGCCCCGCCGGGATGGCGGGGAAGGGGCGAGGGCCGGATCCCCGCCGCGGCTCTTTTGCACCGAAACGGCCCGGCCGTTTTGCTGCGGGGAGGAGGAGGGTTGCAAAGCAGCGGGGCCGTCGGGGATTAAACACGGAGGGGAGGAGGCCGTCGGGGCAGCGGGGCCACCGCGCTGACCTCCCCGCTCGCCTGCAGGCTGCTCAACGAGAGCGAGAAGCGTCCCTTCGTGGAGGAGGCCGAGCGGCTGCGGGTGCAGCACAAGAAGGACCACCCCGACTACAAGTACCAGCCGCGGAGGAGGAAGTCGGTGAAGAACGGGCAGGCGGAGCAGGAGGAGGGCGCCGAGCAGACCCACATCTCCCCCAACGCCATATTCAAGGCGCTGCAGGCGGACTCCCCGCAGTCGTCCTCCAGCATCAGCGAGGTGCACTCTCCCGGCGAGCACTCCGGTAGGTGCCCGCCGCCGCGTGCCGGCACGCGCCCCCCGCTCAGTCATAGCTAAGGCAGGCTGTGCCCTGAGGCTAAAATTGGGGGGGGGGATATTTGGGGTGTTGGGGGGGGGGACTGGGGGAGACAAACCTGCAAATGCAGTGAGGAAGGGCTGGGTGCACCGGGAGGGGTGCACGGAGAAAACTGCAGGCGCCACTTTGCACGTGTCCCAGGCGCCCACACTCGTGCGCACACGCACACGTGCATACACGCATGCCCAGCCTTTGTGGCCGCTTCCACTCCGTCTCATCGTGAGATATTTAAAAAGGAAAACTAAAGACGTGCTCGCACTCACGGCTCACCTCTGCAGGCTCCGTAGTTTAACCGGCGCAATGGATCGCCGCTGATACGGCTCGCGTTCCTCGTGCCGGGAAACGTTTGCATTTCCCTACGCGGCCGCTTTCCAAAGCATCGCGTTGTCGCCCCTCGGGCCCCGGGGAGCCGCGCGGGCTGCACCGCCGGCCGGGGCTGCCTTCATCGCCCGCGCTCCTCCTTTGCCTCCGCAGGGCAGTCGCAGGGACCCCCCACGCCTCCCACCACCCCCAAGACGGACGCACAGCCCGGGAAGCAGGACCTGAAGCGGGAGGGACGCCCCCCGCAAGAGGGGGGCAGGCAGCCGCCCCACATCGACTTCCGCGATGTGGACATCGGCGAGCTCAGCAGCGACGTCATCTCCAACATCGAGACCTTCGACGTCAACGAGTTCGATCAGTACCTGCCCCCCAACGGCCACCCCGGCGCGCCGGCCACCCACGGCCAGGTCACCTACACGGGCAGCTACGGCATCAGCAGCACGGCCGGCAGCCCGGCGGGCGCCGGGCACGGCTGGATGTCCAAGCAGCAGCCGCAGCAGCCGCCGGCGCAGCCGCAGCAGCCGCCGGCGCACGCGCTGGCCCCGCTGAGCGGCGAGCAGGGCCAGGCGCAGCAGAGGACGCACATCAAGACGGAGCAGCTGAGCCCCAGCCACTACAGCGAGCAGCAGCAGCACTCGCCGCAGCAGCTCAGCTACAGCTCCTTCAACCTGCAGCACTACGGCTCCTCCTACCCCCCCATCACCCGCTCCCAGTACGACTACACGGACCACCAGACCTCCGGCTCCTACTACAGCCACGCCGGCGGCCAGAGCGGCGGCCTCTACTCCACCTTCACCTACATGAGCCCCACGCAGCGGCCCATGTACACCCCCATCGCAGACACCTCGGGGGTGCCCTCCATCCCCCAGACCCACAGCCCGCAGCACTGGGAGCAGCCCGTCTACACGCAGCTCACCAGACCCTGAGGCCGGAGCGCCGGCGCGCGAGAGGCCACCGCAGCGGAGAGCTTCCTGGGACTGTTCCTCTTCGAAATACTAAAAAAAAAAAAAAGAAAAGGAAAGATAAAAAAGAAGAAAAAAATAAAAAGACAAAAAAAAAAACCCAAGATGCTAAGGTAACGCTGGCAGGGAGGAGGGGACGCCGGAGCCTTCTGCACTACAGCATCCTCCCGGGAGTGGCGAGACCGCTCCGAGAACCGGCAAAACTCGGTACAGACTTTCCAAGGACTGGAGATGGACTTTAACTTCGCTTCAAGGGCGCAGCGCGGAGACGAGATTTCTAACCAACCAGCTCATTTGTCTGTTGTCTGGACTTCTGTAATGATTCTTTTTTTTGTTAAGCAGTAATTAAAAAAGCAAAGAAAAAAAATGGGGGGGGGGGAATAAAAAGAAAAAAATCTCAAGAGTCCTCTGTGAGGAATATTCTCTATTTTAAATATTTTTTAGTATGTACTGTGTATGATTCGTTACCAATTTGAGGGGATTTATACATATTTTCTAGAGATTTTTAAAATGCTCTTATTTTTCCAACAGCTAAAAATGACACTTAGAGCAGTCCTAGCTTTTCTTGCAGTCAGAGGTATTTTTGTATAGATAAGTGTCTTTTTTCCCTCTTAAAAAGTAAATAAATAAAAAAGCGAAACCGCGTGCATTTAACTCGGAACACAACTCGTGTTAAGCGGCCACCACCAGGCTTAGCCACGGCAGCTCTGCAGCTGGGGAGGCGCGAGCTGAGCTTGTACGAGGAATCAGAATAGAAGAGGCTTTATTTTTCTAACTCGAGAATAGCAAAGCAAGCCAGGAGGAGATTTTAACTTTATTTTTAAAAAACCTTGAGCCTTAAGGAAGAAAAAAAAAAAAAACACACAGCAGAAAGCGCTGTGGAGAAGCCTTAAAAGCAGCCCCGGGCAGCCGCCTGCGGCCGAGGCTGCTAGAGCACGTTGGAGACATCAGAGAGCCCTTAAATTATTTATTTTGAGCTAAGAGCAGTTTTGAATCACAGCTTTCCTTCCCCCCCTTTTTTTTTTTTAAAAAAAACTCCCTTCTACTTCAACTCCTTTTGAAAGCAATTACATTTGTTGGAGCATTATTTGGAAGGTAACCGTGCCTGTTAAATTATGGTCTAAACTGTAACCAGTTCTTTATTTATCTCTTTAATTCTTTTTTTTTATTATTATTATTATTATTCTTTTTGGAATCTGTGTCCTGGGTTTGTACAAACTTGTGCTCTTCCTTTTTTTTTTCTTTGGTCTAAGGATAAACTGGAAAAAGAAAAAAAAATTTGTACAAACTAAAGATTGCAAATGTAGCGTATCACTGAATCATTTGCCTTGTTTTCTGCCTCAGCTCTCTGGGACACACGAGCTCGTGCGAGTCCGAGCCCCGGCGCCCCGCGGCGCCGCCTGCGCGCGGGCGTCACCGTTTTGGCCTTCCACCCCCAACACTGTCTCGAGGTGGGGACACTGACTTTGGTGAAGCTGTGGCTGAACAGTTAAGGATTGCTTTTTAAAAAAGACAGCAAACTTTTTTTTATTTAAAAAAATGATATATTTGTTAACTTTTTTTTTTTAGGGATCGAGTAGAAGAAAAAATCTTAAAGCACTCTTATAATATGGCATCTTTCTATTTCTGTATAAAAGCAGATCTTTTTAAAGTATTTCTGTAACTTAAAAGACCTGTCATTTAAATCATATTTTGTCTTTAGGTAAGTTTGTTTTGTTTGCAAGATCCTTCTCTTTGTGAAACTTACCTTTTTTGTATATTATTGTTTGCAATAAATATACATTGTATTAAAAGTTAAAAACCCCCGCGGCGTCTGATTTCTTAGCCTTCGAGCAAAGCCGGGTGCAGGGTTTGGCCCCCCCCCCTTTTTTTTTTTTTTTGCAGCAGCAGCATTTCTGTGGGTCCCCTGGGGATGCGCACGGGCTCCAAAGAGCTGAGGAAAAAAAACTCACCTGTTTTTTTTTTTCCAAGGAGAGAGCGGGGGGAAAGGAGCAGAGGGGAGACGGGTGCGATGCACTCGGAAGACGGACAAAACCAGACCGCGCGGAACCGAGCGCGTCGGCCCAAAGGGCGGCGGACGAGCCGGGCACCGCCGCCGCCCGCCCGGCTCTTGGAGCGCGTGTTCGTTTTCACGGTTATTTTTAAGGGCACGCTGTCGACAGCGCTGTCCTGGGGTCCTGCTCCCTCGGGGGGGGGGACCGGAGGGAACTCTTACAATGCTGCGGGGCAGGTTTGAGCCGCAGAGCAGATAACCGAGCCGGGCGCAGGGACGGACGCGAGCCGGGCAGCTCCTGCAATGCTGCGCGGCTGGTTTGGGAACCGGCGGAGGGCTGGAAAGGGAGGGGAGCGCCGGGAACGCCGCGGGCCAGGGCCCGGCCGGGGGGCACCGGCCGAGCCGCCCGCGCAAAGCCGCGAGCGCGGCGGGCAGGTCGAGGGGGAGCAGCGCGCCGGCGGGCTTCCCCTCCTCCTCTCCCAGCTGCGTTCGACTTCGCGCTACTTCTTTTCTCATCAGCTCAGGAAGGAAAAAAGGGGAAAAAAGAGCAAAAAAGAAAAAGTGAGTTTTCTTTTTTTCTTTTTTTTTCACCCCCCGAGAGAAAATAGAAAAAAGGTTTCCAAGCGGCACCCCCGGCACTCGGGGCCCTACGCGCGCGCTGCACCCGCCGTCGATTTGCCCTTCCTCAGCCAGCTGTTCGCGCCGACGTCGCATCGACACCGGGGCTTTCTCCGAGCAAGGACGCGACGTCGTGGGCAGCTGTTTGCCGGGACCCGGTGACGGCCCCCGCCAGCTGCCGTCACCGCCGTGCCTGCACTCGCTGTGTGTCGAGCGAGGTTTGCTAGGGTTGGAGTTTGGGGGGCTTTTTGTTTGTTTGTTTTTTGGTTTTTTTTTCCTTTCTCAGGGCCTACTTGCAGGATTTTGCAGGAGTTGCAGGTGATTAAAGGAGAAGAAGAATTACGTGCCAAAGCGAGCAAAGCAAGCTGGGTTTCTCCTCACATCCCAGTCTATACCAAGCATCAGGGACTCTCTGACCTCCAGAAGGAAATTTCTTCCACCCAGAAGAGATGTCTCAAGTGCCCCTTTCTCTGCTGCCACCAGCAAAAGCTGCCCGAGATGCCTGGACTTGCTGCCACAAAGGAAAACCCAGCAGGAAAAGGTTGGGAAGAGCTCAGAGACACAAAGCAGGAACGTGATCCTGCCTAACGTGCTCTAGGTGACCCAGCTTGAGCAGGAAGGTTGGACTAGGTGATCTCCAGAGGCCCCTTCCAACCTCAACCGCTCTGTGATGAACAGGTCCAAGGAAGCAAAGGGGAAACGAAGGAGGGGGAGGGAAAAAAAGTAGCAAGCAACCCCCAAAAACATCCTTCTCGCAAATTCCTCCTGCCTTTCGGGCCGGCGACACACGCACAGGGCCTGGCAGCAGCTCGGGAGGGCACCCAGCAGAGGCGGGCTGCGCCCGTCCCGCGCGCCCCGTGCCCCCGGGTGCAGACGTGCCGTAAGCGCCGCCGTAATGGAAACGACCGACCCGAAGGTGCCTCGGGGGCTGTAAAGGCTTCAGTCGTTAGCTGCTCGGGTCAGAGCCCACGTCTTTACTGCGTGTTTGTACAAGGACTAGTCTAACGGGGCGCTGAGCCGCAATCGGGGTCCCGCAGTGCTCTCGCGATGCCAACGCTAGCCGCGCTCCCACGGCCCGGCGCTGTCGGGGGCTGCAGGAGCTCGGCCCGCGCACGCGGCCCGGGATCGGGGCCGCGCAGCAAACCCCGCGGCCGCCTAATTCCGCTCCTAATTCTGCACATAGGCACGCGCGCACTTCTGTGCGGGCGTGCACGTAGAGGCTGGCTCCACTGACGGCGAGCGGCCGGAGCTTTGAGACAGGTTTTGTAAAACCAGGGCTGGGGAAAGGAGCTATTTGTTTATTAAAACAGCATCATGTTTACAAGAGGTTCAATAAAAATTGTTTGAAATTAAAAAAAAAAGAAAAAAAAAAACAGCAGTTGAACAGAGGAAATGGAAACAAACCTTCTTCCAAATTCACGTTTCTAATTAGTTACCTGCCTGGGAGCTGCTCTCAGTTTTCAGCTACTTTTACAGCAAGGGAAGTCCAGGAGCTCAGCCTGCGCCGCTTAGGAGAGCTGCAACCGCAGCACGCCGGCAGCAGAAACGCAGCGACAGAGCTCTCCGGCCTCACCGGAACAGGGCGACCAGGTCCGTGGGCTGCCAGAGCTGGACAAATTCAGGCTGGAAACAGCAGTAAATTTTTAACAAGGTCCCGGGTTGCCACCTGAGGCAACCCGCAGGCTGGGAGCCGCTCGGCATCGCCCACCGCCCGCCCGCGGGCTCGGAAGACGCCTGCCCCAAGCAAGGCAGCGCTCGCCCATCGCTCCCCAGCCAGGTTACAAGCCCAGCGGGCGATTCCTTCCTCGCCGGCGTTTCCAGCCTTCCCCGCCCGGGGTTCAGCTCCCAGCCCTGCAGCAGGCCCTGCCCATACCGTCCTCTTTAAAAATCCCACCGGTTCAGACACAGAGAGGCAGAGAAGGGGCCGAATCCAAACCCTACGTCCGATCTGCCCAGCGCTTCACAGGGGCTGTTTCAGCCCCCAGCCTGGAGTCTCGCTCCAGAGGAGAAGTTGCTCGCTAATGAACCCAACTTAACCCCTCACTGCTTGAGGAAACAACCAACTTTGCTCCAGCACAGTCCCCTCCGAGCTCAGGTTTTACGTCCTGCAGCCCTCCCAGATCCCCCGCACACCGCGAGATGAGTCAGAGGGAAGGCAAAGACGTTTTAAATTTGATTTTCCTTTCCCCAACGTGCAGATTAATTACATATGTTGTCTGGGCACAAACCAACTATCACCAAGCAAAGTCTCACTCCATAAATTTTAAATTGCTAATAATAGGGCTGGACAGGAGTTTTAAAGCTTCAGTAGACAGTTTACAATTAACCTACTCCTGTCAGCTGGAAAATCACCTTACAATGCGATTCCCATTCACGTCTGACTCGCTCTGAGCTGGAAACTGCTCTGGAAACCCAGGAACGGCGGAGCGCAGATCCGCAGGGCGCCCTGCGCGCTCGAGGAAGGGCCGAGGGGCAGATTGCAGCCCAGACCCCATCTGCGTTTCTCCCGCTGTTCAGGTGGGAGCTTTGCATCAGGCTTGTTACGGGGCTGCGAGCTAGAAACCAGCCTGCCCAAATTTTGACGCCCTTTGGATTCACTCTGCTCAAGTTTTTGTCGCCCGTCCCAAAGGGACAAGAACGTGGCTGAAAGCCCCGTGGAGCACGGCTGCCTGGGGCACGTCCGCCCTGCAGCCTCCTGGCCGTCCGCAAGCCTTTTCCGAGCCCATCCGTGCCGCGCGGGGAAATCCTCCTGCTTGAGCCCATGACAGAGCCGGGCCGGCTCCGCGCGGAGCTGCCTGCGGCGCTCAGGCAACGTGGGACACCACTACAACTCAGTGCGGTCTTGCACCCTGCTCTCCCCTCTTTTACCAGCTCCAGGCTCGCCCACTACTTTTTTAAAGGCAAAAAGCATGCTAGGAATAAAGTACAGGGCTTCTCTGGTCAACAGCACATGCATTTAGCAAAGCTTTGGCACCCCAACCAAGCCCAGAGTCTGCAGCTTCATCGAAGACTTAAGACTTTCATCCCTCGTCTTTGGCCGTGGCCACAAGGTGAAGCTTCAAAAAGGGCCAATCTGAAATTTCTAATAATAATGAAAAAAAAAACCAAACCAACCCTGATAGCAAATTCCATTAGTGAGGGGTAAGGGGAAAAACTTGGGGGGGGGGGCAGAGGAGAGACACCCAGTCATTTTCTGTGATTAAAAGGCAAATTTTATTCCTCTAGAAACTTGGAACCAAATGTGGCGTTGCTATGGTTTCACACCCACTGGCTGGAAATGACAATATTAGCAGGGTGACCTGGTAATTAGAAACTGTGCCCCCAGGTCAGACTGCAGAGAAAATAAAGAGAGATTACGGAGTCCTAAAGACGCAGCATAATGCTGCGGGCTCCTGGGCTCCATACCTTTTATAACCGGCCCATTTAAATGCAGATTATGACTTTCCACCTGGGGCTGCTAATCTGTCTCACAGCCAGATCAAACAATAAGGCATCTCTCCACACTGTGGGGCCAGGGTGCTTTCCAGCTCAGTCTGTCATCAGGTCCGTCAGTCTATCCATCCCTCTTTTCTCAGGGTAAAACCCAGCATTTTTCATTCGTGGATGATTATTTTTCCTCTCTGGATGTTTATGTGCTCCTCTCCCTCCCCCAGTCCCCAATAACTCAGAGAAAACCAGGCTCAGATTTCCCTCACAGTCACATGATATAAAACAAGTGGGATCAATCAAGCTAATTAGCATAAGGTGGCATTCACTAAATTTAGGGAGGGAAAGGATTATGCAGGAGTTGCTGAGATAGCAGGAGAGCAATTTCAAGGGTGCAGGTGGCTCCTCTCAGGCCAGCATCCCTACAGTGGCAGGAGGATGACATGAGGGCCCAGAGTCACTTCCATCCCAGCAGATCCTACTGGTCCAGACTGGATGAGGGAAGCAGATACAACTCCTGGTCATCTCCCGCTGGAGCTACCTGCCCCTTCCCACCTCTCCCCAGCACCTGGACAACCAATGACTCCATCCCTTTCCCAGTATCTATTCACTGACAAGGTGCCTGTGAGACGTGAACTTCCAAGAAAGCATTTGGGCACACTGCTGCACCTTGACGCACAGGGAAGACAAAGTCCCAGTGTTTCTAAAATGGGTGATAATGGCACAAGATAAAGTTACCAGAATCACAAGCTGCTGAACCATGACTCATTTGTTCTGTTCAGAAAGGACCCTGGAGATAATCCGGGGTCAGTCCTGCTTTTGGTTGGTTGGCTGTCACTAATAGGAACCTCAGGAGACCTGGTGGACCCTCAAAATTGTTATCCAGATGATAACAGACAAATATCCAAGGAGCTGCTTTCTGCTGGGCTATTTAGCACAGTGCCAATGAGCCCTATCTATGGAAACATGCAATGGTCAAACCCAAACTGCTCACCCCTCCTGCCAGGGCAGGTGCTCACGCAGACCAAGGACAGAGGTTTCCAGACATGTGCGTGGTGCTGTGGGTGCTTTGCTGCAGAAAATCTCTCCAGAGATTGTGCAGACTGACTACCTCTACCCCAGCCACGCAAGATACCTGTACTCCAATGCAGGGAAAAGCATCCAGATCTAGTGCTGGCTCTACCGCTCGTATTGCCTTCTCCAACTTGACTTAGCCATTGGCCTGAGGAGCCACTCAGCTTGGTTTGGGTGACTGCCTGCAGAGCACAGCTCACATTAAAGGGACTCCCCTTCTGCCTGCAGAAAAGCCCAGGGAGTCCCATCCTGTTAGAGTAAGCACAGTTCATCCCTGCTGCACTCAGCAGGAGTGAAGGTTGCTTAAGCCACAGCCTGATCAGGAAAAAACAGACCTGCTGTTTTCAGCTGTGTTTTCTTTGATGGCAGCTGCTTGTGGTGGCCGGGTAGGGACTGTCTGCGCCCACGACTTCTACAGCGTGCAAAGTTAGAAAGAAACGAAGCAAAAATAATCTCTTTAAGCTGGACATTAAAAATATATCCCGTTTTAAACACTGACAGAGCGGGTAATGCCAGTATCATTAAAGCCAGATGAGTACTTAAACAGCAACAGAAAGTAAGAGATTTAAGCTCCTTAGACTGTTGCACCTGGCTATTTAATGCTCTTCATTTTCACTAAGCAGGAGAGCATTTTAATGGGCTCTAATAACAACACAACACACTTAGCAACTCTCATCCAAGTGCCTGTCATATATTTTCTCACAATCTAGGGTAGGTGTTAAGAGCAGTCATCAGGCGCCTTCAACAACTGTTGAGACACGGTCAAGAGCTTTGTCCACTTCTCTAAAGATGCCAGACGTGAGGCCTCGAGACCCAGTTTGTCCTGCTAGAAGGCAGTGACAGTTTGGTATAATTTGGAAGTTTCTAGGTCTCATTCTCCGCAACACTTGCATGAGTCTGCTGTCTTACAGTTACCATCTCTATCACTTTATGGACCTGGAAACCCAGGTTTAGACATCTTCCTCTATGAACAGTTTCAAATATTGCTTGTTCCAGAGGCCCCTCAATCTTCACAAAGAAAAAGAAAAAGAGAAAACGATGTCCAGAAGACCCTGTAAGGACACAGTGGAGAATGCTGCCTTGCTCCCATACCGTTTTCTTTGCAAAATGCTGTTATCTAATATAGGAAGGAAAACACAAACAGGGAATCCGGGGAACAACAACAACAAGAAGAAAACTTTCAATGGGAAGATCAGCTTCTAAATGCATCTGTGGCATTTAGGCCCTAGTTTCCAGCTGCCTCCTTTCTTCAGTTATGAAACTGTAATAGCTACTTAGAGCTCTGCTATAGCAATAACACAGGCAGGACAAGTTACTGCTGGAGTGTAAAGCACTGTGAACACAAGAAAATCCAGACTTGTGCAGACTGGGTCCCCCAATCACCCCTATGCACAGGTCGGGCATCCAGGCAAATCAGAGCTCTTCGTGCCTCAGTTTCTCCCTTCTTGCCCACACACTGACTGCACAGTGCTGCAAGAACTATGCATGTTCATTGCTCTGTCATCAGACAGACCCAATTTCACCAACACAAGATCATTGCAGATTATCAGCACTGCAGAAATTATTTCGGTTGCCTTAGTCCTGTGTCAGCAGGAACCACCGAGCAGGCCCATCACAGGCCTACCTCTTACCACTAAAAAAAGACTCCAATAAAAAGCCAAAATTAAGTTTTACTAGCCTCATATGTGCTTTCCTCAACCTCTCTGCTGCCTCCCCATTCACTTCCCTCCCCCTATTCCTTCTCCTTTCCCAAACTGTCATGGTTATTTTGTTTGGGTGGATTTTCTTTTTCTTTTCTCCCCTCCGCCCCCTTGCAAACAGATAGTTTTCCCATGGAGATCCAGCACGCTCTGTGCCTATTAGCATCCTTGTGCATAATTAGAGCCCAACGCATTGTCATGCAAAGCAGCCTCGGATGACAACACTTCATCCTGGACAACACAGAAATGCCGCAAGGAAGTTTCTCACACTGGTTTTAGCCAAGGCAAACTGGACTGTGCATGGGTTTGAGATTTTAATTAATTGATGGGCGCTGGGCTCCCCTCACGGCTCAGCTGCTGTGTACAGCTCGAGGGAAGAGCCCCAGCCACCCGTGTCCACCCCTGCCCAAGTTTAACCATGGGCTTCACATTTTTGTTTAATACTTCCATCTCATTAAAATAAATTAAAAACTTCACCCTAAACAGTCACAGAATCATTTCCCACCACCCACAAAGGACAACACGGCTAAATCAGTGTCTCTATCAGCGCAGCAATAAGTCTCACTCTGTCTGCGCTGCTCTCCCTAATGGCTGGCACACAGCCAAAAAGGCTCAAAAACTTTTTTGCCCCCATATAAACATCTCCAGGTGTTATTGGGTTGTCTTCTGGCTTTGTAGATCTGTTCTAGTTGTATATTGGTGGAGTCTCCCCCTCAGGAGAGGTCACGTGGCATAACAGAGATGGGTCTCAAGCCCTTGGCTGTTTTTCTCTCTGAGGTGGAACTGCCAAGGAAAAGAGGGAGGGAAAGGGGTGATGCACTCACCCACCTCCTACCACTACCACCAGCCAGCACAACAGGTGGTCTCACCCATAGTTCCTGTCTGGATTGCACTGGATTTTGCCCCATTCCTGCTCCAGAAGACAGCTTGCTGTATGAGAGATGGAAAAGGAGGAAGGGAAGGAGTAAGAAATAGCAATGGGTTACCGCTATTAGCAGAAATACTGATGGATAATGCTCATCCAAGGAAAAAGAGGGAGTGCTGCCCCAGGACACCTGGTTCAGCAAGTCTTTTCCATCTTTTCTCTCCCACCCTTTCTCTGTCCGTATCTTAGCTGCACTTAGATGTCACCTGCCTGATCTTGGAGCACATCGGTATTATTAACAACACAAACAAGAAGATAACCTTGATGCTGAGTCCTGCTCAACAAGACCAACACTCTCTGGAAACTTTAACCCTAACTACCCATCCTCTTCCGCTGCCATTATCTCCTGTTCTCTGTTGCAACCTTCCCTTATTCCTTGAACTGCAGCTGTGAGCAGGTGGGTGCACATAAAAGCAATGAAAAATCCAAACTACTCCACATTTTCTGCAACACCTCTATTATCACGGAAAATCTGTGCCCACAAGACAGTGCCTGCTCTTTTGCATTAACTCTTCAAGTCTTAAATCTCTAGAGACAAAGAAAATGGGTCCCTCCCTGCTGCACCACAGAGACTAGGCTGAAATGAAAGCATAGGAGCCCATAGGTTAAAATAAATGACTTGCAATCCTTTTCCTGAGGAGCACTTGTCAGGCAGGGGCTCTGAGGCCTCCAGGAGAGGGTTTCCCAGCTGCTGCAATAAAGAAGAGAAGCATCCAGCAGCCCAGCTGTTGCATCCTGCCAGGCTAGGAGCACATGACAAAGCAGCAGGGTAAGGCTCTTTGGAAGGGAGAGGAATGACACCTTTGTAAGTGACCCAGCAGGTTTCCATGTGAGCCGTGAGATAGAGACCCCAACAGAAGATGGGTTCAGCACTTGAGAGAGAAGGGAAGCTCTGGAGTCCTTCCCTGGGGTTTTCCACTGGAAAACCAGGACCAGGTGTCCTGGTCCCAGCAGCTCACAGTGCAGCTCTGTACACGCATCCTGAGCAAAGCAAGTAAGCACTAACATAGAGTGTGGGCATGGCGTGGAGCCTGCTCTGCTCCCACTCCAGGAGTTTCTGGCTGCTGCCTTTGCTGCTTACCACTCCAGGACCCTGCCTTAGCCAAGCTGGATCCAAGGGGATTACAGGCTGCGTGAGAAACTCAGGCTCCTGGGTCGCATATCCAGTCCTGCCACTGATTTTCTGCATGACCTGAGCCAGATCACTGTACCTTTCCACACCTCCATCATCTCCTGGAAGCTGTAAGGGCAGAACTGCCCCTCAGCCATGTACCAACACCCACAGGCAGGGAAATCAAGGCCTAGTGCCAGTCGAGGCCTCAAGCCACCCACTTCCCCAAGGTCAGCATGGTGATCCCAGCTCCAGCACCTGCTCTGCGAGCGCAGGAAAGCGCAACCCGAGCCCCGCGCTCAGCGTTCCTGAGCCAGCAGCTAACACAGCTCCAGGCCTTGCTGCTGCTCACAGCAGTCTGCGTGACCAGGTTGAGGCAAGCAACACGCTTCCCATGGAAAACCTGCATGGAGAAACACGAGCTTTGCTAAGGAGAAGCACTGTGTTGGCATCAAAAACCTGCAGTGCTGCAAAAGGCTCTCAGTGTCAGCGCTCACATCTGAGGCAACGCACGAGACTGTCACTGGGACCTGAGCTGACTGAGAGTGGCTAACAACTTCTCAGCAGTAGGAGAAAGCCTCCAGGGCATGAGCTAAGCGTTAATCTCACATTTCAGGTGCAAGCACAGAGCAAAGACTAGAGAGCATTTGGAGGAGGAAGGGCAGTCCTTGGAGCACAGCTGCTCCGAGGAGCATTTACATTCCCAAGCACTCATAGCAAAGTCAAATACACAGAGACACAGAGGTTTTCGGGGAGGATCAGAAGATCAGCTCTACAGGATACGGCAGGAAGGAAACAGGATCCCGGCTGGAGAATGACTGATTTGCAAAGGGGGAGACTACGGGCTCTGACCTGGGGACTCGGCTGCTGCCTGAGTGCCTGGGTGCGTTGCAGTCTGTTCTCGCCCCAGGGCTGTTCGGTACAGGCACACGGTGGCCACGTTTTACCAAGGGTCAGAAACACAATAAATCAGAAGCAGCAGGCTTTCGAACACCTTCATCACTGAGCAGAGCAAGGAGAAAAAAAACTGAGTACAGTCATGTTTGCCATGTGCCAAAGAAGCCGACAGGCTCCAGAAGAGGCTGACACTAAAACTACGAGCAGGTTCTAACAAACACCAAAGTCCCATTTCCAGAAGGGAGTTAACTTCCCGTGGGATGAAATCCCTGTGACCTGCAGTGAGATTTATGCTCCGTGTGCAACAGTCAGTTTTGCAAACAGTTTAGGAGCCTCTAGGGGAGAACATCGAGAAGCACTTTGTAACCAGCAACTCCCCAAAGCGTCAGACCTGACGTTCACTGTGAAAACACAACACGTCTGCTCCCATCTCCCCCACACCTCACCCAAGAGGTCCATTTTTCAGCACTCCTCTGGCAAAAACGAGCTGCTGGTGGCCATTGAGCTTTCAGTTTTATCACCTCCGAGCTTGCTTTTATCTGGATGCAGCTTTTGGCCACAGCCGAGCGGCGCTGGCCTGAGCCCGTCGGCAAGCGAGGGCCACCTTGGACAGCGGTGCCTGGCCACCTCGCAGCGCTCCGAGCCGGCGCGACTCCGGGCCGGGCCTCTGCTTCGCAGAGCTGCTGGTGACACTCAGCCGCGGGCAGGCAGCGAGGGCTGGCAACGCAGCCAGCCACCGGCCAGGGACTTCGGTGGGTGCTGCGAGCAGCTCGGAGGTGGAGAGCAGAAGGGGAGGGAAGGAACCAGCGAGCAGCAGCGGGAGGAGCGAGGCGGCTGCGGTGGTGGCCTCCGCGTCCCGTCTTTGATTTGTCCTACGCACGTTACGCTCTGCAGCACTCGCTCATCAGCCCCGCACGGGGCAACGCATCCCTCGAGCCAGCCCTGGTGCCCCTCGCCGCGGCCGGGCCGGCACCCGGCGTGGCTGGCTCTGCTCTAACCCCCCGCGCTGCTGCACCTCCCCGGGCTACGCAAACCTGCAGGCGATCTCGCTCCGCACAGGTAGAGTGACATGTGCATCATCCTGCTTCTCCACGCACAGTTTTGGTGGGTCCTTTGCACACTCCTGGTGCCTCAGGGCAAGCTGCAAAACATAGGTGCCCCCTCTTAAGTGGCAGCAGGGGCAGGCAAGTGTCATCCCCCCTCCTGCCAGCAGTCCCAAAGCACACGTCCCTGCGAGATCGACAGCTCCTGAAGCGGCAGAGGCCAGAGGTGTCCCCCAGCCTGTCGGACTGCGGAGTAAACCCTAAATCCCACCTCGGCGGGATGCCCACAGCCACGGCACAGCCTAGAGCGCCCTGGGATGGGACCTTCCCCGGGGGGGGCAACGACAGTGGCTCTGGTGGAGAAGATGGCCGGGAGCAGGACTCTGCCATCGGACGTGCTCAAGCAGCAAGCGGAGTGGCTCAGCTCAGCCTGGCTGGGAACAAGTCCGCCGTTGTCAGGAGGTTATTGCAGCAGGTGCTGACAGAGGACAGAGAGGCAGGTAAATACGTCTCCGATCAGTTTTCTATCTGCTTCCCTAAAATGGAATTAAAAGCCTGTAATAAGAAAACTAAAAGGTGAAGAAGGAGCTGAGTTCAGAGCTGATCTGTGCAGCAGTTTGGTAATTGAAATGTGTTGAAACAATCTGGGAACCTCTTAGGAAGGCCAGAGGCTGCAAAGTGCCTGGTGGGTCCAATCTTCCTACATCCAGCACCCTGCAAATACTTTCCTCCCCAAACACCAGCTCCTCCACCAGCTGATGGGAATTTTGGCACTAAGATCTCGGATAACTTTTCATACTCCTTGACATGCTTTGCCAATATTTTCTGTAACAATTTCAAGAACACAGAACACAAGAACAAAATCAGAAAGTTTTGATAAGTGTCAGAGAAAGCCTTTGGGGAAGGACAGCGTCTGCTTTGAACAACTTCCAACCATTTATTCTTGCCACGCTTTGCGCTCTCTCACACTAATCCCTCCCCAGTGAAGGGCAGTTTTTCAGGCATCGCATGCACGTGCCATGGAGGCTTCCCAGCACCCGGTGGACAGGACTCCTCCGGACAGCTCTCCTCACGATGCCAAGGACTCCTCCAGCCCCATGCTTTTCTAGGTGGGGGCATCATGGAGCAAAGGGACATCTCTGTCCCTCCCCAGCCCAGGCGTCACTCCACCACCAGCAGCCAGCTGGGGCTACCGCATTGCAGGGCTCCACCAGCCCAAAACCTGGGAATTCAGGTGTTAGTGGTTCCTGCATCATGCTCATAAGGGCCACTCCATGCATCAAAGGGACATTAAAGGACACTCATTAAGAGTCCCACAGGGCTGAGGTGCCCGTGCAGGGCTCCCTTCCGGAGAGGGGCAAACTCCAGCCAAAGAGCTGGCTCCTTAGCCAGGAGCAGAGTGAGCACAAGCCGCCGCGGCTCCCTCCCGTGCCCTCCCCTGCCCGCAGTCACGAGCGCTCGGCAGAGGGGACACAGCAAGCCTCGCACCGAGGGACTGCTCAATGCAGCCGAGCAAAACTGAGCCGCATCCCTGGTGGCAGTGCTCACCCATCTTTGGGGGCTGCGCGTCAGCTCCCCACGCACAGGCTGGCCACCAAAACCCCCCGGGCGCACGCACCACGCCAGCGGCCGCGCGGGCAGGGGGGCACGCAGCACTCCCGGCCTGTTTGCTTTGCCTGCCCCACGGACAGAACGGGAAGACACAGCCAGCAGCCAGGGCTGACCCACCCGCTGACCCACGGCGAGCCCGGCTGAGCCCCTGACTGCAACCTTCCGGACAGGGCAGCGCGGTTAACGCGATCCTCCCGGACGCGGGCACACCGCGCGGAGCCGCCAGCCGTGCTTCCCGCCCAGGACTGGGTGCTGTTCGGAAGGGGCCTCTCGCAAAGCCGGCTGAGGCATTGCAGGGGAGCAGGGCAGAGCGAGCGGGACAGCCTCGGCGCGCTGCCCTGCCTGCTCCCCAGCAGCCCCCGCCGCGCATCGCTGCAGCGCGGGGCGGCATCCAGCCAAACATCTCCAGCTCCCACATCTCCTTCTCCCAGGATACTTCTCGAGTCCCCTGAGAAAGGAGATCACTGTTCCCTGTAGCAGGTCTGTTACTTTAGCAGCACTTTGATCACAAGATCTGTGCTTTATTTCCTGCAAGATTTCTTGCTTGGGGGGAATATCTCTGCAGCAGGAAAAGAGCTCACTGGACTAGATCACACGCGTCGGTCCCTCCACAGGTCAGAGAGCTGGAGCAGAGTAATACGAATTCCTCATATCCTCCTACTCAGCTACTCTCTTCTCTGTTCATTTTGGAAAGAAGAAAACTCCAAGATGATAAATATTCTCTAAAGTTCAAGAAAAGAGGAAACTTCCAAAATACTTTCAGTGGTTTAGAAAATGACAAAGCCTTGTCTAGACTTTCTCCTAATTCACATTTAATATGGGCCTCTCAATTCATATCCAATCCATCTTCCTCCTTATTTGTTTTCTCTTTCTCCTTCCCTTTTTTTTTTTTTTTTTTTTTTTAAGACCTGTTTAATCCTTTTAAGTTCAAGGATTTGAAAAGCAAATACTATAAAAGATGAAAGGTGCGTTGGAGGAAATCAACTTTGATAAGAGGCTTTTATGGCTTGTAAACCTTATTCCGGCCCTTTGGCTTGAAAGGCAACACTAATTTTAAGAGCCTTATGCAAGCCTCATATTGAGCTTAAAAAAAAAAAAAAAAAAATCATATCAGCCTGGAAATGATGGGCACCTGGCTAAGTGGCTTCTCATCACAGGACACCGAATGTTCCGGGTAAGGTCAGACAACTAACAACAGACATCTCGCAACCTTCTACTACTTTTAACACCTTAGTTTTGCAAGAATCCAAGCAACTTTCAAAGCAAACTCCAAACTGCTCTCCCCCTCCTCACCATTAAAAGCAAAATATCAACATTATAGCACAGTCCTAAATAAATGGCCTGTGAGATACTCTTCTTAGCTATGAGGCCACAGCAACGAACCAGGGCACCTCCACCCCCCTCCAGAGCGTGGCCAGTCTCCAGCAGCTCTCGCACGGGCCCCCGCGCCCAGCAGCGCTGAAAGCGTTAAGGAGCCCCAGCTCCCCCTCACACGACACGTTCCTACGTTCCCCCCACTGCCAGGACCGGGATGCAATTAGGTCACCGCTTGGCAGAGCTGCTCTGATTTGGGGCGGAAACGTGGAGAGTGTGGATTGCATAAGACGAGTGTTTGGAGAAGTAGATGTGTTGTTTGACAGTGTAAACATGAGACTGCATCACAGTTGTTTGAACAGAGGCCACAAGACTTGAACATAGATCGAAACGAGCTCAAAACAGTACTTCCGAGCAGTGCATGCTCCATTCGGGACACCTAGCCTTCAAGTTGGACTTGATAGAGCCACCGTCCTCTTCTACAGCGTCCAGCAAGCTCTCGGCCTCAGCGTTTTATACGGCAAGGCAACACCACTACCCTCATTTTATAGCGGGTTACTGAACAACAGAGGCATTTCCACGAGGTTTCTGGAGGTGACCAGCCACTGCTCAAAAGTGGAGGCCCAACACTAGCCTGTACTCTTGCAATTGCTCCCCTCTCCGTTTACAAGGGGAGATGAGCAGGTTGGCTAGCTCCGGAGCGAGGTACCAGCCACAGACAGCTCTGAAACAAGGTGCTGCTCCAGGCTGAGTAATTACTCTAGGAGAGCGAGCAGCTGCAATCATCATTACCTATAGTGCTGTCTGTACAGAGATGAGCTTGGCGCTAACGAGCATCACATGGGTTGCTCATGCAAAGCATTACTATGCAGGAAATGAGCTCCGGTCCAGAAGAGGAATATCTGCAAGGAAACTGAGGCTGGTTCCTCCCAACACGCTCTTCCTAGAGGGCAGGGAGGCTCTGCACTTGTAGTGATGTCTAAATAACATGACACTTGGGAAATACAAGCAGCTGAGGAACTCACTGAACATTATATTATCACATTTCACATAAAGGACCGACAACTCTTTCTAGTGGCATGAAGTGTTTAAGTTATTTTAGTGATATTTACACAGATCCCATGGATTTCCGTGGTCCCTGGAGCAGGGCAGCATGGATTGCTTGCCTCCAGATGTTGACACCAAGCCTGTGCCCCTCCTGAAGGGAGGCTCACGAGGTCCCAGACTTGGGAGCTGAAAGTGAGGATGGAAAAGCAGTCAGGAGGACTGAATTTTGTGCTCAGGCTTGATGGCATCCCCTCTCATTCTGTTGCCTTTTCCTATCTGGCTGTAAAACTCTGCAGAACAGCAGCTCTCGCCTGCCTGGCTGGAGGGGAAGGTAGTCCCCACAGCCCTGCACCATGCTGCTGTGTGCGTGCTCCTGGCCATGCGTGGGGACAGATTGGCTCTTCCCGTCTCTGTGGGCTTTGCACACTGAGCCCTGTCTCAGCTCTAGGCTTTGAGTCAAGTAATTGTTAATATAATAAAAATCTTCTCCCTGAGACATATTTGACTTTTGTATCTCCCCAAAGCACGGGAGGAACTTGTTGATCCTCTGAACCTTTGTGCTTCTATTCAAGAGGCTTTAAGCTCTTTTCCAGGAACTTGTGTCAGGAACTAACACAAAAGAAGGGAAATAGTAAGAAATCTGCCCAGTGAGCATGAAGGCTTCAAACAGGCTTTGGGTCAGGTCCTGCACAAGGTTTTGCCCCTCTGGGAAAAGTGGGGGTGGAGGGAAGAAAAAGGACTTGCCTTCACTCTTGCAGGCTGCTCCATAAACAGAGTCACAGGATCCTTCCTTTGGCGTTTTTAAACCTCTTCAGTCACCATAGGCCAATTTCCAAGTATCCCCAGTACTTCTGGGAAGATGGGAGATTCCCCTTAGCCCTCCTGCGACCAATAGCAGGAGGGCTCCAAAGTCCCCTTTGCTGCGTGAGGTCATTTGTTTTGCTAACAGTGGCAGCACTGGGACTGCCTGGTGTAGGACAGCACAAGCGAAACAGGGTCATTTCGCAGCCAAGGCCATTGCAGAACTACGATCTGGAGCCCGAGATGCGGCAGCCTGGCTACGGCGCCGAGGAACGACAGCGCAACGAGCCGGACGCCCTGGCAGAGGTAACGTAGCGATCGACCCCAGCTAACCAGGTCGCTGAGGGTTTTGCATTTCGCCTCTGCTCCTGATGGGTGCCGCTAAGGACCAGGACGCTTAACATGAGCGGGCTCAAATCTGGGCTCCCCTCTGCAGGGTAGTGGAGACACAAACAGGAAAAAAACAAATGGTTTTTACCTCAAATAATTTCCAGTCTAAATAAGCAAAATGGGTGAAGTCTGTGAGAAAGTGCTGCCGACTGAGAACTCCGAGAGCGCTTCAGCGATTTAGCCAAGTCACAGAGTAGGGATCGAAAGCTGGATTTTCCGGATCCCAGCTCAGTTTGACCCCAAACGCCTTTCACATACCACTTCCTACATGTAGGTAAATCCGGCTACAATTTTAATCCATCCCCAGACAACCACTCTACAAATATCGCTACAAATGCTGCCCGGGCACACTGCAAACACTTCAGCTCACCCCCCAGGGAGCAACCAGGACTGCAGCAGACAAGGAGCCAAAGCTGTTTTGGCCCTGAAACAGGCACTGCTGGGACACACGGGTTAGCACACGTCAACGGAGCTGTTAACTGGCAGCGATTCACACAAGGCCATTGCCGAGGAGCAGACTTAGAGCTCAGCCTTGCCCAGGAGGCTTTCCAACATGGTCTTCTGCTGCAGGTTGTTCACTGGCTTCACCCAGGCATCAGGGCTGGAGACCCATGAAGGAACCCAGCTGTCCTCGTCTTGAGGATACAGCACTGTTGCCTGCTCTCTACTGCCCTCCTTCCCCCCTTGGCCTCTAGCTCATGCCCTCAACCTTTAGCATGCCCAGGCTCAGCCCCAAGCCCTCATGGCTCTACTCCTGACACGGTGGAGGCCAGTTAACAGCCTCAACACCGGCAGAGCTTCCTTTGGAGCTCTGTTGCATGGGGAGGCGGCCAAGCCTAGGAGATAGGAAGCATCACACAGTTTCAGTGGAAAACAAGATACATGGGTAAAAATCAGAAAGCAAACTATAAGCAAAACCCATTGGCCTGGGCTCCATGATCACCTCCCCAAGCTCCTTGCTGCATCATCTCAGCACCCTCCACAGCCCACAGCTAACACTTTGTCTTTTCGTTACTCAAGTTATTCCTCCAGCTCCTGCACTTGCCCTGTCTAATCCCTACCACTCCCTGGGCTTCCTCCTGCTCTTGACCTGACTTTGAACCTCATCTCATGGCCCTTGTCCTGTAAGCGCCCACCCAGGGCCAGTGTGCAACTCAACGAGGCTGCACAGCATGCCAAGAGGGTGCTCATCCCGTCTCAGCTGGGCATGGGAGCCTTTCCAGAGACATGGTGCTGGGGACCTCCTGCCTGGCACACCTTTCCTGGCAGCCAAGCTCTCGCACACTGAGCAGCTACATACCCTCAGGACAGCACAGAGACTAGCAGAGGGAAAACTCCCTGCCTTGCTCCAACAAGAGCCCATGAACAGGGAACAGCCAAGCCAGCTCACCAAGGATGTGAAAAACCACCGTGGCGAGGAGGAGACAGCCTGCACATGCAAGGGATAAGGGCAATGGCCAAAGAGGCTGGGCAGGAGAGAGGAGCAGCAAGGAGCACCCGCGGTGCAAAGTCCCCTTGTCCAGACCTCAGTGATTGCTTTCTTTCTTTTTTTTCTTTTTTTTTTTTTTTTTTCCTTTTTCTCTATCAGCCTCTTGCCTCTCCATACAAGATCACGCACTTCTTGCGCATTAGGTATTTCCAAGCTAGAGTCACAATAGGCTGGACCTCACAGATGCAAAGCCAGTCAGCATTAAATATGCCCCCAGTCCTGTTAGCTAGCTCTCTTGTCCTGCTTTCCCCCTTCTCTTCCTGCTTTCATCCCTCCTTCTTCAGAGGTCCTTTCCAGCTCCAAAAGCTGTTGCTCATTTTTTGGCAGGGGGCCCTTCAGCATTTTGCAAGGATTTGGGTAATGAATCAGCTACCTGCAGCTGTTTCCTCACTGCCACCCAAGTGCAGAAATTCTAATATTAAAGTTGCAACTCACCTTTCCTAACACCTCAATTAACTTAAATTAACATAAAATCAGGCTCCACAAAGCCAAGACAGATGTCCTCCACTCCCTTCCCCATATTGTACTGGTTGTTTCCCTCCACAGTATCCAAAAGGTCAGAAAACAGCAAACATCTAGCTTGGATGGGGGTGAACAGTTGGGATGAAGAAATGCACACAAAGAGGTGCAAGAAGCTTGGTACCAAGTCTAAGGCAATGCTGAGCATATGCGAACTCTGCCAAGAGGCACTTCCAAGCAGGAGCCAAGCCCCACCTGGAGATGATAACGATGCTGTTCAGACAGAGTTTACTGGGCAAGATCAAGGATTTATGGGGAAATCTTGACTACCATCCAGTTTTTGCTATTCCATGTCACCATAAATGTGAACCCAACAGTGCAAGAGAAAAATCAATTTCCAGGGAAGTGGGAGGCAAAGTGTTTCATGGGATTTCTGTGACATCCTACAAACTGTAGGAAAGAGGGTACTGAAGTGGAGAATAGGTCATCTGGACCATGTATCACATGACATAAATGGTAGAATAAGTAGAAATGGAAAACATATGTACCAGAAGGATAAAATTATTCAAATATTCTGATATCTAGCATCCAGAAAATTAACTAAACACTGGACAATTTGTGTCCCAACCTCAGTATACAAAGAATAGAACTTCATACACATTATTCATACACTTTATGAAGCTGAACACACAAACTGCAGGAGGAGATAGGATTTAAAAAAAGAGCAGTTTTCCAAGCGGCCACCAGCTACATGGGCTGAACACAGACACCTCACTCTTTCCATTCCCCAGCTTTAGGGATCTCAGAGCTAAGGACCCCAGCACCCTTTGCACTGCCTGAAAAGAAATGGGAGCATCTGGAGAAAAAGTCCTACCACTTCACAAACATACACAGTCTCCTACAAATGAGGATTTTTTTTTTAACCGCACAGCTTTTACTGTTCAGCAAGCTCAAATGAGTTCAAGTGGAGCTCCTTGAAGTGCTGCATATACACTTTCTCTACCTCCAAAGGTGCCTAGAGAGGGAGCAGAGCTTGTCCCATGTAAAGATGTCAGGGCAGCATGCCAGGCAGCCTTTAAAACAAGGCCAATCCCTCCAGGCCATCCCCACTCCCAGTCACCACCCCTCATTCCCTGCCTTCCTGCCCCTCACCCATGAGCGGTACCGTGCGCTAAGCGCGAGGGCATGCGGTCTCGCGCAGCTGCGCTGGGCCCGCGCCAAGTGCCCGGCAATGTCAGGAGGGTGCTTGGTTATCTCACTGCTCGCGGCACAAAGAGCAACACAGACGCACAGGGAAAAAGGCAGAGGGGAGAATTACCAAACCCGTTCTTGGGATGAAGTAAACACAGCTCACACGTGCCTTTTGCTCTGCAAGGAGGCGAGTAATGTTTCCATCTCAGCGGATTCAATTTAGTCGGGTGCCCGCTCATTGCCTTGCCCAACCAGGTTATCTACAGCTTAGGGAGCATTTGCACTTGTGAAATCCCGCATGTATGAAGGTTTCTTCACTCGTTTGCATATTTCTTCTGTGGGGAAATAATGGGACTGTCCCTACATCTGTACCAAGGCCAGAAGACTCGCTTACACCTACACATGTGAGGGCTGAAAGCAATGGACCTATTGCTCTCCACCGCCATCCAATACTAACATCAAGTGGGACCTGTTTTAGGGGTCTAAAAGGTTAATCAGAAAGCAGTTGAAGTACCGATTTCAGAAACAACACCAATACATCCATACACAAAAGGAATAGCTAGTTGAAGCACAAGCATGAAAAGCCTAAACCCAAAGACAAATGCAAAAAAAAAAAAAATGCTTATTTCATTCTTTTTTCAAACTGAAAACCAAAAGTGTTCATAAATGCTGTAACTGAATCTTCAACATTTCAAGCAGTTTCCAAAACTGAAAGTGTTTCCAGCAGTTTTAAAATATCAGAAGTTATTTTCTCTACCTAGTATCCCCTGCAGATCTGCAAACTAGTTGTTGGTGCACCAGACAAAGTAAAATGGACTAGAAATTACAAGTAAAATCAACTCAGCTATTTTCTGTTACCCAGGCTGAAAAAATGCCCATAAATAAAAACATTAATGAAAACGATCACAGAAAATTGCTAAGGATTTTTTAATAATTGCATGCGTCAGAGTTATCTTGGGGAAGACTTTCCCTCTCAATCCAAATGTCAGAATCACAGGTGTTCCACCAAGAGCGCTTACCAAAATTCCAGGTCTTTGAGTGAATCAGCAAAAGTTATCATTTTATGGCAGCTCTAAACAAAATCCATCTTTGGCTAATTTTCACATGGGAAACATTAGATTAGTTGGGATAAGAAGCTCAGAGCCTCACTCAGGTAGGTACTGAGGAGGAAACCAGATGTAGCACTCGTCCACGCACTGCTCCCAGCACGAGCGCTGGGACGGGGGTGCAGACACGGTGCTGTGCTGCTGCTCGCCATTTCTGTTTCAGCCAGATGTGGGAACCCCAAGGGGCATTTAAGCATGAAGATGAGCTTGCAGAAAAGCAGCCAGCATTCACAGGATACAGATTCCCAAACCTTTAAAGATCACTGCAGGCAATATAGTGTCTTTGGACCTCAAGAGCCTTCATACGGGGACTCCAGCCTCCGTGCCCAGCTCCACAAAAGTCACCCCTCTTCCCCGCTCAGCAGCACCAGTGAATCCATATGGATCAACTAATGTTACACAAGGGAAAGAGAGGCAAATCCTTCAGCTGTTTTGTTAGGCAGCCCCACACTGCAAATGCAATTTGCTAACAATCATTACAATGTGCCTGCAACATTTGGCCACCAGACTTGCTCCTTATTTGTTTTTAGAGGACGAATGATTGCTCAACAGCTGTTGTGTAGGCCTGATTAGCCTAAAAAACAACAAAAAAATCCACCCCCTAAGCATATCTCCAGGGAGACCAAGTGGCTTTTTCACTTATTTATATTACCAGTAGCACCAAGGGATTCTTACCAAGTCAGGACCTCAGCATAGTAGCACCACATGTACTGAGAGAAGCCACCCTAGTCCTGCAGGCTGCTGGAGAACAGGGGAAGGAAGGAGGGACCATCATCCCCAGGCTGGGACCTGCAGCACAGGGAAGTTAAAATAGTCCCCCAGTGCCACATAGGGTCACATGCACGTCCTGTGCAAATCCTCAGCTAAAACAGGCCCAGTAGTCCAAGAGAACTTGTTTTGACTCATTTCACTTCTGGAAGGAGCCCAGCAATGGGGAAATGGGCGCACACAAGAAGTCAGATAAAGCTTGAGCTCTTGAAAAGTTCCATTGGTGGGAAGATTTCGTTTCTAACAATTTTTCTTATATCTGAAGCAATTACATTCTCCTCCTACTTCCAAATTAGGCTAGAGAAACAGATGCCTACATACATGCCTATAAAGGGTCAGCATGGCTCTGGATGGCAGGCAAGCCAGCCCTGTTCCCTCAAGCCAGTCCACCCAGTGGTGGTGGTTCCTTTCTCAATTAAAAAAAAAAAAAAGAAAGGGTCAAAGACTCTGGCTTTAAGGTTTTCTGTGCCAAGAAAAGATGGCATAGCAATGAGTATCCCCACTCCTCAGCAAGAACACTGCTAGCTGCAATAACACCATGGCTGATGTTCTTGTCAATAAATTAAGTAATGGACTGGATGCCTCCAGAGCTAACACTGAGAGCTACCAAATGCTCTCTTGGGCATGGGTAACAGACCAACCATCCTCTGCAGATCATGCACAGAGATATTTACAACACACTAGCAACAAGAACTTCCACCAACACGGTCATCGTTTGACACCTTTCTTCTCCTGCTTTTCCTTGGGACATCTACTGAGACACATTGGATCTACCTCACCTGGCAGAGGAATCCTGCCTGCAGGTCATCGCAGCTTAGTCCACACGTTCTCAGGGGCTGTGATAGATTTGCACATCTGGCCCCATTTCTTTCCCAGAAATCAGCACAGTTACGCAGTCACCACACAACAGTCCAGTCCCACACTCCTCCCACACTCTCGCTAAATGCAGCACATGCCAAAGTACCTCATATCAAGATTAACCCCCCCATATAAAGGCCAAAAAATGATGCATATGTTATACAAAAAACTTCAAAAGATTTTATGAAGGAAATAATGAGCCTTTTCTCCTAAATTAAACTCCTTTTCTTCCCTTTCTGAACCCAGCAGGACTTCTGCTATACCTGAAAATGATAAATAAGAAAGCTTTCATGACAATAAGGCTATGTATTTACATAGGCATCCCAAGCAAGCTTTAAAACGTTCTTTTAATTAGCAGAAGTTCCCAAAGCCTGAAGTTTCATCCAAACTTTCTTCATACAGGTGCATCATTGCCAAATTAACAGAGGTAACACCATTGTGATTTTTCACACAGTATGTCCTAAAGGAGGTGAGTCTCCATAAATCTACATGGGCTCTCAGCAGGACATAATGAAGACCATGACTTCAAGTTGAGAGGAAGACAGGGATGAGGAGAAAGCAACCCCATATTGTAGCAATCTTCTTCTCAGTCATTAATTGTACCCTGCTGGCTCAGCCCTTTTGCAGTCTGGACCTAAAGCATGTCAAACACACTTCCCTCCTCCAAACACTTGTTAAAGAGGCTTTAACCTCTTCAGTCCCAGGCTCCCCAAAAGCCTGCTGAGCTGGAGGAAAGAAGCCGAGAAAGAGGTCCAGGGGAGCAGCACTCAGAGGTCAGCAGCCAGCATGAGCCTCAAGTGCCCGACTTGCTTCGTTTGCAAGATCTGGGGAGGGGAAGGGAGCAGATGCCTTAGCTGGGATGAATACTGGTGGGAACCCGCTCCTGCTTCTCAGCTTTGGGAGGATATGGTCACAGCTGGGGGTTGTCCTAGATGAAAGAGCCTTTGACATTTTCAGACCAAAGGGTCCTATTTTTATTTTATTTTTGAGGGCCACATGCAGTCAAATGCCTTTAATGGTGCTAGAAACAGATGGGTCACCGTTTTCTTTGCTCATACAGGGGCGCCGAACGCAAAAATGCCATTGAAAAATGAGGAACAAAAGCTTCCTCTTTTTCATTTACTGCTTCTCCTCCTCTCTTGCTCCTTGAGACTAGCACTAAATAAGAAAAGTGACTGGAGTGGTCAGCAGTCTCCTAAGTCTGAGGTGTTTCCAACAGAAGAATGAAGCCATGGAGAAGTCAGGAGACTGGAACTCAGGAAAACAAACTGGCACTCAATTCCCACTTTTAAGAGCCTTGGGATTTGCAGGCTCCCTAGACCCAAGTCCATCCTTGCCTTGTGTCGCTGCAGTTCGGCAGCCCCAGTTTCCCTGAGTCGTCAATTGGAGGTCTGCGTTACCAGAGGGAAAGCGGAGGTCCCGATCCTAATGAGTTTCTCCACACAGTAAGCTTTTATCCTCAAAAGTCTCTGGGGGAGCTGAAATGGCAAAGCAGACTCACTTCCAGCTATCCCTGTTAAAAATGAACGAGTTAAACCCCCCTGCTCCATATTCAAGACTGCTGAGCAGAAAAGCAAAAAAAAAAAAAAAAAAAAAAGCAACAACAAGCCATTTTGGTTGTTCTGGACAGCTGGACAGAAACCAGCCTCTGCCAGCTCCCCAAGTGAAGGAATGTTTCTCATTTTCAACAAAAAAAAAATCTCAAAATCTTTTCAGCTTCTGATTTTTTTCTTTTTCGTTTCTTGAGATTATTCTCCTCCTGCCCTTCTCCTTTATTACTCTTCTCTTTTACTGAAACAAAGGAAGGAAGAAAAAGGCAAAACAACAACATAGAGGGAGGTTCAACAGAGAAGAAACCATTTTCACAGCTGAAAAACCAGAAAATTCAAATCCACGCTCATTGCTTTTCCACCAAAAAAAGTGGAAATTAAGTAGTTAGGAGCCAGGAAAGAGGAACAAGAGAATGCAGCTTTGGTTGAAAAATTCTAACAAGACAAATTAAAATAACTTGCAAGTTCTCTTGCTCAGAAGAGACCTACAAGCCCTACCAACCACAGCCACGCACCCGAGCCGCAGTCCTGCCGGAGGGCAGCCCAAATGCTCTGGTTCCACATGGACACGGACCTTCATCACGTCTGGAAACGCACTAGACCTCCTCTCCCTTTCTCTCCCCTCCTTCATCTCCAAACATTGTAATACTACCATTTCTGTGCAAAGCGCGCAGCCAAAGCAAACACAGATTCCTGGAGCCGGCTCTCGGGAGAGCAGCTGCACAACAAAGCTGGCAATCCGCGTCCTTCAGGACCTCCTCCTTGCCGTCATCCCCCGGTACGCCATGCGTGCGCGAGCCAGACGCTGTCCTCGGCCACGCTCGTGCGGTCAGGAGCAAGGCTCTGACTTGCACATCAGCCCCTCAGCTAGGCAGCAGTAGGACCAAGCCGGACCTGCGCTCCCATAGCTGGGGATGCAAATCAATCCCCTTCCCTGGCTCTGCCCTGGCTGCAAACCTCCGTGGCATCAAATGAGAATATTAGTTCTGGTAATCTAAAGGCCAGCAAGGATAACTTCAGTTTCAGGCCGTTGCAAGTTTCCCGGACCTTTTCAGCTAAATGTGACACCTGTCACTCCTTCACTTCCTATCCCGAGGTGCTCTGCAATCAGCAAAAAAATAAATAAATAAATAAATAAAGGCAGCTGCATTTCAGGGTAAAACACCAGCAGCATGAAAATCATCCTCAGAACCTCTGGCCAGGCCAGCTGTTGACCATCATTTCCCTTCTGAGCTACATGCCCTGGAAGCCCCTTGTCCCACTCCCCAACAGACACCGACAGCCTGTCTGCCCCTGCCAGACACAGGGCCCTTTCTGAGATATTGCAGAGATGGGACTACAGTCATGCTCTGGATAACAGCAAAGCTGCAGCTCCCTCCGCATCACTCTGAGAGCCTTTTTAGGAGCCTCCTAAGGAGGCACAGCAAAATTCAGAGGCCAAATAAAAAGCAAGAGGGAGAAAAAAAAAAGATTCCCCATGCTCACTTGGATTGGAAAGCCCCAGATGCAGACAGTTCTTTGGAATAACAGGAGTTGCCCTCAGCCTTCCCATACCTCAGCATGAAGTAGTACACCAGGTATGCCTCTCCAAGGCGGTCACAAGGACGCAGCATGCTGGTGATGTGACAGCTCCTGGCCCAGAGGGAGGGCAATATCCCTTCACCTCTGCGGCGGACGCAACCACCCGGTTCAACACAGCCCCAACAAGCCAGGCCACAAGCTCAGGGCAGGGAGAGACTCACCGTGCCAGCTTGCGCGAGGCCGGCTGTGGTCAGCGATCTTTGGCATGAGAAACAGCCCAAGTAAAGAAAACGCAGTCTACTCGGGACAGCTGAACCTGGTTCCTTCCTAGTTGTTGATTTCCACTCAGAATTAAAAATAAGCCATCAAAACAAAACCCCACTAAACAAACAAAGAAAAACCTCACAGAAAAGTATTTTTGTCCATGGCTCCCCACTGGACAGGCTCCAGGGCTTAGCTCACGGAAGTGACCGCAGCCTCCCGGCTTTCCCGCAGCACCACCTCTTGCACGGGTGCCAGCAGCAGAGTCATCCGCACCAGGCGCCGCGCGCGGGACCTAGGAGACCGCTCCCACTCCTTAGCCTCTTGCAGGCATCCTGTGCACGTATGTTCCCCCCTACCTGTGAGGTTAGGATAATTATGGATTGATGATGTTCCTTTATTTTTTCAGAAGCAATTTTGAAAACTAATTTAAATTTTCTGCGCTTGGAGGGAAACAGCAGGTTGGCCAGAAACTGAGGCAGAGACAGTCAGCTGCATGCTGGAGAACCACATCAGCAGAGAAAAACCATCCTGCTTTCCTCTGTCTTTGTGGGAAACCAATTGATTTTCATCTGAAAAGGCAGGGGTGTAACAGTATTTCCAGTTTCGAGTCTTGTTCTGACAGCACCTGTAAAAAATTCAGTCGAAACAAGCATTCCTTCCCATGAACAGAAATAGACACTTCGGTCCAAGAGCTATTTTTGTCCCCCAAAAAATATTTTGACAAAACCCATTTTCATTATCTCTGACATTTCCTCTAGCACATGAAGGATTGTGAGAACAGATCCACCCATGGCTTGTGAAGGAATTCAAGACACAGCAGACCTTGGCAGGAACAGAAAGCCCAAAGGGACTGAGAGCCGTTACAGCTATGGGGCAGGTAGCATCTAGGGCTTTTTGAGATCCTGAAAAGCAGCGATGAGCCCAGGTGGCCTGTACCAGGCTTGGCAGCAAGGGATGGGAGTAGCTTGGCTCAGGTAGAAAGCATGTTTCCTAGTCCCACACCTGGGGAAACACAGGGCTGAGAAAGCAGAGCCGACTGCTACGAATTCCATCCTGGGTTGCCAAGCTGGCATTGCTCACGATCAGCGTTTCCTTAATAAATAAATAAAAAAATAAATCCTTACTTTTGAACTTAATCATACCCAAACTCCATGCTGCCTTCTCCCATCCCACACTCGCGCTTCTGTGCTGGTGCCCGGTGTGCCTCTTGCCCCCAGAAACAGTCGAGATGGGGCTGCACACCTGACCGTGTGCCGGCCCTCGCCACAATCCCGGACATCAGCTCCCGGACGCACAGAGCTGGCCTTGCCCTGCCACGCACATGCCAAGAATGTGCGCCCATCCCACAGGAGTCCCAGACCACATGCCCTCACCATGGCCCACAATGCACTTTCTGAAACCTTGAAGCTTGTAGGAAAAGGCCCAAGGTCACATCTGCAACACGACACAGAGTGAAACGTCCCAGATCCCCACAGCCCAAGGGGAATCGGGGTAGAGAGGGGTTTTCCATCCTGAGCAACCAGAGCAAACCCTGAAGCGTGCTGTTAATAAAACATGGACATGGTGCGAGTGCATGATCTGGTCACCATTCAGACCCTGGAGGCATCAACACACTCAATAAACAAGTCACACCTTTAGATTCATTTTCTACCTTCCCAAGCTGTGTCATTCAAGAGTGATTTAGATACTGAAGAAGGCTTAAGCCTGATTTTCTTCCCCTGCCCTTCACTCATACCAGACCAAAAGGGAGATAAAAATCCCCCCAGGCTGGAGCAGTTACATGCCCTCTCCCCTTCCATCGCAGCCAGAAACTGTACGTAGAAGGCAGCAGAAGCAGGTTCCTGGTGTTCATCTCTGGCCCGGTGCTGGAGAAGTGAGGTGAGAGGAGTTGCTGTGTGAAATAAATCCTAGAGACAACCAGCCTAAGACAACACATGCACTGAGACTCATGATTTGCACTTTAAAAGGAAAGCCCTGCAGCGTAGGTGTAAGTTTTGGAGAGCAGGCAGGAGGGCACGGGGGAGTCCATGTGTGTTGGCATGGACGATGGACCCTCTTGTTCCTAACAAGCTGACAAAGCCCTCTCCCACGCCATAAACAGCCTCCTGAAAACCTCTTCCTGACATTACACAGCAGCTGCCTCCAAAGCCTTTGCTGTGGCCAAGCAGACGCCTACCTCTTGCCCATAGCATGGCTGAGGAGCAACTTCATTCCAGTTACCAGGGAAAAGCCTAAGACTGAAGATATCCAGGCACTTTGGCCCTCTTCAGCGCTCCCTACTTGGCACCAGACTGCTCAAGACAGTTGTCCTTTCTTGCTCTGCTGACCCACCTCCTTTCTGCCGCATTGCAGATACAACATAAGAAAATATTCACTTTGTGTAAAGCTCCTGGACTCTAATGCCTTTCCCTGATGCAGGGACCCCACTGAACCCCGGGGCTTGGCCAGTGAGTGGCTGCACAGTCAGCACCAGGGATGCCATGCATTTCTCTGTGCTCTCAAAATACTGCCCTAGTCTCTGAACAGCAAACAGTACTAGCACTAATGAGGAATGAGGTTAGCAGCACCACAGAAAGTCTCCTAAACCCCCTCCAGATCCTGCAGCTGACCTCACCTCAGCCTCCCACTCCTCCCCACATATCTTCTCCTCTATCAGCATTGACTAACATTGATTTTTCCAGGCCAGAACCTGCTCTCTTGGCCATGTTTCAGCTGGATCTAACCACTATGAACAGCCCATTCAACCAGCAGCTTCGGAGATGGCAATGTCTGGATGAGCAACCAATACAACACCCCAACAAGGGCAAAAAGCAAGACAGCTACAGCACCATCATGCAGCCACGCTCCACATCTCCCCCAAGCCACGCAGCCAAGCACATTGAATCACACTGTGGTTTGGAGACATGGACCAATGACCACCAGGGAGGGAAAGAAACCTGCCAAATACCTTACACTGGAAAAGCTTGGTGGTTTCAGTTCCCTTGACTGACGCTTTGCCAAAGACACCCTTCTTTTCCCTTCCCTCTGTGGTATTTCAAGGCGAGCTTAAGGTCTGAAAGCCAAGCTGGAACAGTCTCAGCTTGCCTGCTTTGGGGTTGATTGCATGGCTCAAGTTTTCCCAACCTCCTCACAGTTATGCTGAAAAGCTTCCCTGAATTCCCGTAAACGCTTTGGCCAGACTGGTCTAAATTAAGGGTTTACAGAAAAACCTGAATGTGGGTGCTGAGCCTTGGAGCTGGCCACGGCTCTACTTTGAGCCAGTTCTGGTGGTTCCTGAAGTTAGAAGACTATTAAAAAAAGGTGGTTGGGGGGGGGGGGGGGGGAGTGAAACAGAGCCAGGCAGAGGGAGATGAGTCATTGCACTTTGGGAAAGGTAGGAATAGCGGTGATAGGGAGCAGAGAGGAACAGAAATGAATGTGGGGAAGAAAACAAATAGGACAGCACAAGGTCCCACCTTGACCCAAAACCTGATGGATTGGCAGAGGAATACAGAAAGCCATAATCTGAGCATAGGAGGGGCAAAAGCGGCTGCAGAAGATGCTGGTGGGGACGGGGCCATGGTTGCCCACCACCCGCACCCTCCCAGTGTGGCAATGCCCACAGGATGCCCCACTGCAGCCCGGCGCTCTCCAGCTCTTGCCGTCCCTCCGAAGGCGGATCCTCGGCTTTTCCCCGCAGCGGGAGGCCCTGGTCCATTAGACAAGGCCCGATTGCTCCTCCTCGCCTCCCCCGTGACACAATCGAGTGCGCATACAAGGCAGAACAAAACAGTGACAATTGGTGACAAATGGACTGCACAGCATCCCGTGGCCCCGTCGCCATGGGGACGGCAGCCGAGCACAGGCGGGCATCAGGCGGCAGCAATGCGGGGACAGCACGGGGGGACACCAGAGCTGGGAAGGCAACGGGACCAACGTGCAAACAGCGCCCACCAGGGTCCCCAGGGATGGGGCTGCGAGGGGGGCACCGGTCTTGCACCAGGGGCGACCGGCCAGCAAGCAGCTCCCAAAACGCTCCTCATTCCCGAGCCAGTGCCCCTCACCCAGGCCTCAGTCCTGCTGGGAGAGGACCACAAGCCTCCAGAGCGAGCCAGCTCTGCCCATGGGGGCCATCTCCTAGCACAATCCTGCTGGCAGCATTTTCCCAGGAGCAGAGTGACACCAAACAGAGTGGGGGAAAAAGTTTTAGCCATCCCTGGCACAGACCCAGCGACTTCCCACCAAGCATCACCGAGCACATTTTAAATGCTAAGTTAATGCTGCACTGTGCTGGACACCGGAGCACAGGCCCCATTTCACCAGGGAAGAAACCGAGGCCAAGAGAGGGAGAATGACGCTTGCTCGCAAGCTCTCTGCTGGCAGAGCCAGACATCTCTTCCGGGAACATCTTGGAGTGACTCAATGCCTTTTACTTTCAGTGCAAGTGATGTAAATGCCCCGAGGCCAGCACAGAAACACTTCACGTTCACCCAGTGCTGCAGACGCTCTGTTATGCTCAGAGCGCCTACAAAACTGGACATGCATTTTCTGAAATTCAGCTTCCCTCCTCCAGTGCTGTCCTTGGTCAAGATTTGTTTTCTATGTGAATGCTTGCAGCAGAGCACCAGTGAAAGCCATGCAACAGCAGTGAAAACACCTGAGTGTTTGTAGCTCTATTTTATCTAGGTCCTTCTCCCGTCACAGAATGGTTAAGGTTGCAAGGGACCCTCTGGAGAGCATCCAGTCCAACGCCCCTGCTCAAGTAGGGCGCAGCCACCCTCAGGAGAGCTGCCGGAGATGAACCCGAGCATCCTTGCCCAGACAGCGGGCATTTGGGCTATGCTTCCTCCCAGTCCCACCACCCCTTCCTGCTGCGCTGCGCAGGTGGGTGAGAAAGAGTTAAGGCTGCAGCTGCCAGCCCCGGCGGTGCGGAGTTATGCTCAAACTGTTCCCACTGCTGCATGAAGTCAGCTGTCATTAGAGAACAAAGGCGCCCCGGAGCCGCTCGAGTTGTGTCACACTCGGGAGGCGCGGAGACTGCTCCCTGATTAGGATTTCTAAATCAGTCCCATCGAGGCCCAAAGAATAAAGCTGCAGAACAATGAGCCGGGCACATTCACACAACCAGCGGCCCCCGCCGGCCCCCGCCCCCTCACACGCTTCTCCTCCCACCAGGGCCCTCAGCAGCACTTCACCTCTAAGCCCCATTAAGAGCTGCAGCCTCCCTGGTCCTCAAGTGGTGGCCACATCACCTGCTGCTTCAGCACAGTGCTCCCCAGCCCCACTCACCCTCAGTTGGGGGAACCCAAGGGTTCCCGAGCTGGAGCATCGCCTTTTGCTAGGGGCCTCTTGCCTGGAGAGGAACCAACCCTGCACTCCATGGCTCCTACCTTCTGCTCCAGGCAAGGCTGTGGGGCTGCTCAGAGGGGCCCAGAGACTGGGGAGAAGGCAACACCGGAGTGTGCCATTTCCTAGCAACGCCTCTATCCAACCAAGGGAGCAGACACCGTGGTTGAACAGCCAGTGCGGTATCCCTCGTTAACCTCTCCCCGACGAGATGAGGGCTGGCAGCCGCTGACCATGGTAGCGAGCGAGGCAGGCAGAAGCCAGCCTTCTCCACACTGACCTTGCAGTACCGTCCCTTCCCAGAGTAGGAGGGATGACTGGCCATGCTGTGCCACCACGCTGCCTGCAAAGCACCACGCTCACCCACATTCCCAACCTCGGCCTGCTGCTTCCATGCGTCTAGGGGCAGCCGGTGCTACAGAGCCGGAGGTTTGCTGCAGGAAGCACGCGCTAACTCAGCGCCGAGGCCCCTGAGCAGACAGGCTGGCTGCTGCAAGCAGGCTGCCTTTCCTTTGGAAGTCAGGTGCTCTCGAGGTCGTACAACAAACCTCACTCACAACACAACCCAACTCTACCTGCAAGTACCAGTCACCCTGTTCAGCCCAGGGCTGGGGAACCACTGCCTTCTTGTTCCCACGACCCTGACTCCGCTCTGCCAGTGTCCCTCCGTGCTGGCCTGGAGCATCACCTATGCCCAAGTCCCTGAGGTTTTCTTTTCTACTAACCAATATTTCTTACGTGCAAAAAAAGAACAGAGGCTGTAGAGCTGGTTTCTAAACTCATCTCAACAGAGGCAGTCTTCCTCCATGAGCACTCGTGTTCTCACACTGCTGGTGGGAGGAAGGCATCGTTTTGGCCAGTGATGCCTGCAAAATTGTTTTCTTGGAAAAAACAGCATTTCAGCACAAAATGACAGAGCACAAGTCAAAAAACCTGCAGGAAAACCAGGATATCTGTGAATTTGGGACATTAAGAACACGGAGGCAGGAATTAAAGGGCAATAAATGCTGTTCTTGGCACTGACTCCGACTTTGCTCATGACATCGGCTTTGTTGATTTACAGCTCCCTGCCTCAATTCTTCCCATACGGAAGAAGGAGACAACCCTGAAAGCGGTTACTTCCCAGGAAGGCAAATCCTTAACATCAGGGATCCCACGAGCAACAAGAAATACGACTGGACTCTCCTCTCCCCGTGGGTGGTTCCTCCGGAGCCGAGGCAGCCCGGGGCACGGCCGAGCCGAGGTGCGGGGCCGGACCGAACCCCGCGCCTGCGCATCGGCTCGGCCGTCGACCCGCCGCTGCGCCGGGTGAGACCTTCCTCGTCGCCGGGGCCAGCGCGAAGCCGGGCGAGATGCCTGCAAGGCAGCGGGAGGCAGGCGGCCGGCAGGTGCAATGAATAAATATCCCAGCAGAAATCAATCCAGGCTGGGGTGGGGGGCAGGAATAGAACTCCAGGGCACGCCGTCCCCGCCACGTCCCCCCCACGCGGGCACGCACGCTAATCCACCGGATTTGGCCATCATATGACATGGCCCAGCGGCGCGAGGGAGGCGAGCGGAGGCACGCCTCCTCCGTGCACCGGGGAGGGATTTTCATCTCTCAGGAGCACAAAGAAGGGGGGGGGGGAGGAAGGGAGGGGAAAAAATAAAAAAAAAAAAAAAAAGAGGGGAAGGAGGGGGGGAAAAAAAAGCCAATCAAGCAGGGATCAGCTGTGGGCTGGGCTGCCGCGGGTCTGCCCGTCGCAGAGGGGGGTGCGGGGGGACACACTGGGCCGTGTGGGAAACCCGCAGCCTCCGCTTCTCACGCATTGTTCGGCCGCCGGGCTCCCCCCGCCGCCGGCAAAGCCGTTAATGCCACAAAAGATGCTTCGCCCATTGTACGGGGGGGACAGCTGAGAGGACAGGGCTGGCCCCGCGCAGCCCCGCGCTCCCGGGAGGCGACGGAGCGAGCAGAACCCGCGCGCCCGAGGCTCTCGCCCTACAAAAGAATTAAATCCACTTAGCCCCCCTCTCCCCTCTTTCTCTCGCTAATCTAGGCCTGTGGGGGGTTAAATACGGTTACATTTTCATTAGGTGCTAACAGCGAAAGGGCAGCTAACGGCAGCACCGGCCGCGGCGGCGTCACGCAGACGGTCGCGGGAAGGGCTAGCGGCATCGGGATGCTGCGAGCAAGCGGCGACGCTCCGGCACGCTCGCTCCAAGGGGGAAACTGCGTCAGGCAGCGGTGCCCAGGCAGCGGAAAGTCGTGTTTCCCCCCAAGAAAGGGGAACGAGCCCAGGAGGCTGGGGAAGTAGTGGAGGGGAGAGCGGCAGCCCTGCACTCATGCCTGCTGCAGCACAATTATGGTCTTCCAAACCTTCGCCTTGCTGAGACTTCTCCAGCAAGGTCCACCTGGCACCACGCTCCCAGTACGGCCAGGTGCACGTTTTACAGGGTGAGAGCACTTGGATTTTTTTCAAGGCTTTAGGAAAGAAACCCACAACTCATTCAAGTCAGCAAAAGCTATGTCCTTTCCCCCAAACCAACTGGCACGAAGGTAAAATCCATCATTCGGGAACACGCAGCAGCTGTAGAGAATGCCAAGCAAAACAAGAGCAAGATCAGCACCAAGATGGCAAAACCAATAACAGTAAAGAGGAGGAAAGCGGTTATGCAGTCAAGAGTATCACCACCTGCAGCCAGGCCCCTTGGCAGCCAGCGCTGTGCCGCAGGAGGCAGCCGAGCTCAGCAGCCCCAGCCCTGGAGACCCACTCCAACCTCGGTTCTGCTACAGAGCAGCAGTGTGACCCTGAGCAAGTCACTTGGCTATGTTGTACCTTGGTTTCCCCTCTACTCCATCTGTATAGACCACGTGCTCTGCAGAGCGAGCACCATCATCTTCTCTAGGTTCCCAACACACATCATAGGGAAGAAGCTGGAGAAGCCTGAGCATCTCTGCCAGGACCGTGAAACCTCAGAGGAGCAACTGAAAAAGGGCACATTTTAGTTAACACACAACAATTTCACCTGTCCTGTCAACCATCACCACTTACCTGATGCAACTAGCTCTGCACAGTGCCTGTCTTGTCATGAGCCCACATAGATCAAGGGCAGACAAATTATCCATCTGTATAACACTCAAGTGCAAATTTCCTAACAAACTCTGACACCACGTCTGTCTTGCCTGACTGCCAAAGGCCAAATTTGAGCCAAATTTCCTGCAAGCATTGCTGAGTTTTGCAAGCTTCAAGTCCTCAGAGAGTCACATTTTCATGCTTGTCTCTGTAACCTTGAGAGCTAGAGCTTGAGCTTTTATGAAAGCTGAGATTCCCAATATCCTGGAGCCAAAGCATTCAGGAAAAGAAAAGCAGAAAGTGAGAGCGGTGCAACCATTGAAGACTGCATGGCAAACTCACACTTAGATTCTCTGCACCCGGTATGGTTGAGCTGAAATATGGCTGCATCCCTCCCTTTGGCAAGGGTTTGAACAAGTCCTGCTCTTCTACCCAGCCATCTATCTACACAGAACTTGCTGGAATTGGATATACTTTATACATCTGATGTACCAGCAAATTTTGTTGACACTGCCCAAGAAGGTTTAAAAGTTATTAAGGGTGAAACAGACAGATGTCTGAAACCCCATTTCCCCAGAAAAGCCCTCTATGGAATATTATATTGTGCAATAACCGTGATAACATCTTGACAGCTTGCACCGATATTTTTCTGGGTTTTTTGGAGAGAAGTAGTGTTGCAATCCAGGCTCAGGGTTAAGAGCTGGACTTCTGGAAAGCTCATCTCTGATGAGAAGCGTAATGGATATGTCTTATGTACAATGGGTCCACAGGCGGCTGGAGGGGCAGGAGTCTCAGCTGAGAGCAAAGCCACACAACTCCGCTGGAGGAACTCCAGCGGCTTATGCAGCTGCTGATCTGTTCTGGCCCAAAATGTTTATTGTTTCCCAGCAAAATTGTACTATAAGCACAACAATAAAATACAATGACATTCAAAGGTTAGCGCATGTTATTTTTTGCTATTGCATCTCAAGACTTCCAGCACTAACTTCAGCTGGGGCAACTAGTTTGCTTCAGTCAACCCGATAGACCAAAAAAAGGGAGGGGGTAGAAATCAAATTGTGACACAAAAGCAATGGGAACCACTTTTGAGGGGAAGCTGCCTTCAGAAACCTGGCCACGTCCAAAAATTACAACCGGTCTCGGCAATTACGAGAAGTAAAACATTAAAAAGCATGAGACAAAGCGCATTTGCATGCTAAAAGCTCCCGTCAGCAGTGCTGAGAGGCTGTATCCAACAACAAAGCAGATAACTTCCCCTCCAAAGAAATATTAACCCTGGTGTCACTTCCCCGTCTCGGTTTGCACCCCGAAGGCCTGCAGGGTGCAGAGCCGGCAGGAGCGCAGACACCCTGCGGCACTCCTGCACCACGGCCCTGGACTTGGCCCCGGGAAACGTCGCGTGAACTTCCCGGCCAACCAAAGCTGCTGGGATTAATCTCTTGCTCAGTCATCCCCATCCACAGCGCAGACTGTAGCAGTTTTGTGGAGGAGGTGGGTGCCTAGAGCAGGGGAAGGTTTCTCAGAACAGGGTGGATTGCTGGAAAGTGGTATTCCAGAAAATGTATCCCAGTTCTGCAAGAGCTGTTGCAATAACAGGTTTGAGTTTGATTCAGAGACCGCAGGTGGGCAAGTTACCTGAAGGCCATAAAAAGGAAACTCCTACATCCGTTCTGAAAGCTTAAACTAAGACTTAAGGTGATCAGCCAAAGAGGGAGGGGAGCTGAAGAGACAGGCACACCTTTGCATCATCCAGAGTAGGATTTCACCTGAAAACACAGCAACATGCTTGAAACATGAGCCGACAGAAGGCTTTGAGCTAAAGCCTTGGGAAGAGAGTGTGCTGAGAAAGGTAAACTGCAAACCTAATCAGAACTTTCCAAACCTCTAACACAGGGCTGCAAAACACTAGGCTTTACTCTCCTTCTTGGTGACTATCCACAGAAGTTAAGAGTCTGCCCTACAGAAAGTCAACCAGGCTTGAGGACTGTCAGCACTTCTGCAAGGATGTGACATCCTTCAGGCATCAAATTTTGAGCATTCTGAAGAGAGCTGGTTTAGTCCCTCATACCCATGCTCAGGCTTTTTTGCTCTCCTTGCTCTGGCTTGTTTCTCCTCCAGCCTGTCCACATCCCTATGAGTCACCCTCTGTGTTCCCCTGGTGCCCACTGCCACCTCAAGTACCTCAAGATATATTTTTGCCACCACTACCACCAAACATTCTCTGCCTCCCCCCTGCTAAGGCTGGAGGGACCCAGGTACGCACCCACACATGTCCCTATCACCATTTCCCCATTACGATCCCATTAGCTGTCCTCATCTGTCAGCACCCCAGGTCCTCGAGACTGCAATCCTACCCTCCGAGCAGGACGTCAACACTCCTCCGCCTCGTCTCCATTCCTGTCCTCCACAAGCAGGAGCACCTATGGCTTTAACTGCAAAGCAATCAGTCTCAACATGACATGGATTAGATGGCTCACTGATAAAGCCACTGGGATATTTCTGCTGCTCCACTGGATGCGAGGCCCTGCCTGGAGTTCACTGAGGGTCTGTAGAGAAGAGCTACTGAATTTTCTCCCCTGCAGCCTTGGTCCAGTTCAGCTGGCCAAGCCAGGACAGTCACCCCCGGAGTCAAGTTTAAGGAACACATCCAGGCAACCTTGTGTCCACAGCAAGGAAGTGCTGTGATCACACTGCGTGGGACATCCCTGAGTACTTCCGATACGGGCAGTTACTGCTGCAGCCTTTTATTCACAGCCATTTTACGTAGCCCAGCCAGGGCCTGCAGTCCATTAGCTCACTGACATCTCATGTCAGCATCTCCCCCAACCCATTCAAATCAAATTTCCAAGCAAAATTATGGCAGCCCAGAAATGCAAACAGATGATTGCTTTGACCTCGCACTGGTGCCGAGTCAGGCTGACCATCTGCTGTTCACAGCTACTCTGCAAAGGGAGCTTCTGCCTCTACTCACCCCACACTTGCCTCACTTGTCCCAGGACTGCTTTACTTTCAGAGGGTACTCTTGCTTCTTCTGGCAGCAGGGGATCAGGGTGTGTGTGGGGGGGTCCTTACTCCCTGAAAAGCATCAGCCAAAATAGAAGAGCTTCTCCAAGGTGGAGGCAGCAGACGCTCAGTCAGCCTCTAAACAGGTCTGCAAATTAAACAAAACAACCCTCCAGGGACCTTTCAGACCACCACAAGCTCTGAGAGCACTGAGAGAATCAACCCATTCAGAGGCTGGCTGAGAGCGAACGAGGGATACAGGTGAAGGGCACATCCAGGGCTTGTTATGAATAAATCCTACTAAGTTTCTATTTTAATCAATAGGGATGACTCGTAAATGACAGGCTGCACAAGAAATGGAGCTCTGGACTTGAGAAGGTAGCCAAGCACAGGCCATCAGCCTTGGACATCCAACCACCTGATCCTGGGGGATACATAGAGCAGCAGTCAAGGTGAAAGGCTTCAAATCTAACAGGCCATTTCCAGAAGGTACCAAATCGCAGGCTTCATGACAGAAGCCAGTGTTCAGCTCAGATTGCAGGGAGATGCTCCCTCTGTGAAAATACATCATACAATCACACGTACTACACACAACATAATTTCCTCTGAAGTTCCTGGTGCTGGCCAACATAAGGGAGAAGAGACAGACTTACAAAGTTTATACCAACACACTGACAGCAGGGCAACAGACCAGTTGAGCCAATTGTTTGTCAGATCATTTCCTGCAATGATCCAGTAAGTCACTCTCCAAACGGTGAGGGATTCATCTTTGAGTAAAGTCAATAGTGATGCCACCAATCTCCACTCCAGGACGCCGCACCAACAACAAAGCCTCCTTATTCAGTCCTCTCCCTTTCAAGGCCCAATCATAAGATAAGGTGTGCAGAGCTCTCCAGAATGGGTGACCGCTTAAAATGACACATGCAGAAACATCTTAGCACAGAGGGATTTTTTTTTTAATGTCTATGTTCTCAGTTCCAGCTGCAAAATTATCTTTCAGTAGAGAAGTGGTGGAGTAGAAGCAAACTGGGAGTGAAAAGGGGAGAAAATCTCCAAGTCTGGAAGACAGCATACCTAGAAGTTGCAAAGTCTTTCAGTGTTGGAATGAGCAGGGACTAGAAAAGGGGAAAACAATGTACAGCTGCATGCAAACATACACACACATATATACACAGCAAGGGCATTTCTGGACTCTGCAAAAGGGCTTTCCCAGAGGAGGGCTCATTAGAAGTCCTCACCAGTCCAGTACCTTTCCCTCCAAAAAAAAAAAAAAAAAAAAAAAAAAAAGCAGAGCATGTTCTTCTGAAGGTTGTTTTCTTTCATCCCTTCTCCACCCCCCGTTGCTCTCCTCTTCGGCATTTGCGGCTGGCCTGTTACCTCCGGCTGAGAGAGCAGGCTGCGAGCCAGGAGCCAGCTTCAGCACAGCTCCTGCCAGGGCTTCGACCAGACCCCAGCGGCGACAGCTACCCCAGGAGCCCGCTGGGCAGTGGGAGCCTCCTGCTCTGCATCCGGCTCGCCCCACGCCAGTCCATCACCGCGGGCACATCAGGAGCCCTTGCCAGGCAAGAGGGCCTGGGAAATCAAGTCCATCCCAATTAAAGCTGGGTCTACTGCATGGCAACAGGGAGTGGCAGTCCACCAGGGAGGCTTCCTAGGGCTCAGTGGGGACCGATTTCTGTCCAGGGAACAAAGAAAGGAGAAGGATTTTTTGGTGGTTTTCTTTCCTTTTTTTCTTTTTTGGCAATACGTGTTAGTCCCATACAAGGCATATGGTGTCCCACCACAAGCTAAACTCTCTCTGACCCTTTGAAAGAAAAATGGTTTGGATGCTTAAAAATGGTTATTGTTGAAATCTCTGTAAACACAGAGCTAGAGTCTTTGCTTGCTTGTAGGGCTGAATTTTCACACAGCCAGGCTACTCTGGGAGCCCTGGCTAGCGTGTAAGACTCCTGCAGCCTGCGGTGCCCAGGAATACACACGGGCATCAGTGAGCCCCATCCTGGTGCCAAGCACCAGCAGGAGGCAGATTTACCAGGCAGATGAGGGGCTCTACAAAGCCTCTTCTACCCCATCTCCCCAGCCAGCTGTGCCAGGAGTTGTGCCTTGACCCAGTCACCCATGCTGGGAGAGAGCTGGTGCTGCCATCTCCCCACTCCGGATGGCCGTTTCCAGATCTGGCCACCCAAGGCCATCCAGTGACATAATGTTTCATGCTCACAAGAGCTCATCGCTGAAAGTCCCAGCCCAGAGAGCGTATCCTTCATTTAGATCATAGCAACACTAGCAAGACTCAGCCAGGCTGGGGGATCTTGAAGGAGGGTCAGCAAACACGCTTGGGAATTAATCCTTCCCTGCTCATCCTTTCCTGCCTTCTCTGCACTGGAGCAGAACGGGTGGGCAAAGCTCCCACTTCAAACTGATCATGTCTTACACATACTTTGCTGTTTTGAATGACGGAGCAAGGCAGAAAGCAACAAGGAGCAAGGACAAGAGAGAATGACAAGCCCTGCCCCCAGAACGCTTATAAACCTAGGAGACAAGATGTAACACGAGGAGGAAACAGGCTGGAGGCAGGAGGGGATACCATAAAAATAGGGTGGTTTAGAATATCTTTGCTGTGGGCATAAATCACCACTGATCTCTTTGCAGATCTCAAGAACACAGAACAATTCCTTCCCTAATGCAACTGAACCAAACCCATCTCCCCCAGCTTGTATTGCAGCAGCCCAGCCTCCCCCCAAGCAAGACTCAGCCCTGGATTAAACGAGGGCAAAGAAGGGTGCCTGACCCCTGGGGAACGGAGGAGGGGGTGGCAGCAAAGGGACTTGACCATGCCTGGCTTGGGAGCCCCGTGGCAGAGTGAGGAACAGCACGGTCTTCCAAGCCTTTGGTCCACAGCCCCTTCCTCTCCTCCTGAGAGGTGACCTGGGACTGCCCATGGGGAACACAAGTCGCTTGGGGCCTGGTGCACCCTGGCAAGGATGGCAAAAGCCTCCTTGCACCAGCAAGACTAAAATAAATTAAACTCCTCTCCATCAAACTGCCCCCCATCATTCATCCGTCCCTACCCCACCTCTGCAGCACCCCTTTTCCCAGGGTTTATCCCACCTTCCCAGCTCCCCCTCTCAAGTCTGTGATGCCAAAGCAGGGATTTTTTCAAGGAGGGAAGGAGAGGGAGGGTTGGGGGAAGGGGGGCACCTCATTTCAAATAAACAAACAAAATTTATTGCCGGACACATCTCTAAACCCTCAGCCCAGGCCGGCAAACTGCAGCTGCGATGCAATAAGCACATAAATAAAGTTTACAGCTAAACTGGCCTGACCCAGTACTGCCCCGCGGTACAGAAGCGGTGTCTCGCCATTAGTATGCAGCGCACATTGCCGCAGTGTCTGCTCATTTGTTCTCAGCCCACTCGGCTCTATAAATCTCACAAAAGGGCAAGGCAGGGCTGCGGGGGAGCGGGGGGAGCGCGGGGCCGGCAGCGCCGGGGGATGGGGCCTGGGATCGCCTACTGTACCGCTCCCAGCGGGACGAGCTCTCCGCGCCGGGCAGCGAGGGCAAGGAGGGCTCTGCGTGCATTTATTCCTTCCGCCCTTCCAAGCGGAGACCGGCAACAGAGCCCGTTCGAGGAACGGCAGCCACCGAGCGCACACGCTTGCCTTCTGGAGCAGGGAAAAGCACGGACCACCACCAATATTTCTATGGCAGCAGTGGTCCCAGCACCGCCGGCACACCGGGTGCTGTGCACGGGGAGCCAGAGGAGCTCGATGCCAAGCTGTTCCCAGCAACCGCCGACGGAGTGCCAGCTCGGTTGCTCGCAGCGGCGTAAGGGTGCAGCGATGTTTCCCGCTTTGCCCTGTGCAATGCTCTGAATCCCTCCTTACAGACCGTCCCCCTCCAGCATGCCAACGTCCTACCCAGCACAAGGTGCCCGATCCGCTCTCCCACCATGGCACTGGCCCAAACGCCCCTCGCAACCCCCTCCTAAGGGGCCCTTTGACTGGGTCTGCCAATATAACCTAACCCAGGTTAGGGGCAGCCCAAGCCTCGGGTAAACACAGGGGAGCGACGCGGGCGACGAGAGAAGATGGCAGAGGTTTGGAAGAACATCTCCCTTTCCTATAAGTGTCCGGACCAACTGCTTCTGTTTTCTACAGCACCCTGATGCAAAGACAGATGCGATCTCACTCCTCCGCTGCAGCCTCTCATTTCCAGGACAGCTCGTGAGGAGATGAGAACAAGACCTCTGATTTACTATCCTGCATAATCCTGCAAAAAAAAGTAGCTTCAGCTTTGCACAGAAAAGCATGTTTTCTGTACGGGGGAAAATACTACCTATCTTTCTCTGTCATCAGTCTTGTTGGGATCTCCTCCACACATCTGAAGAAAGCAAAACATGGATTTATTGCCTGACACAAAAAGGGAAAGAGGAGTGAGGCAAAGCAGCCGCACAACAGATCAGACATCTGGGGAGCAGAAAAAAGTGACCTCAGGTGGAACTTGCCAAAGGGAAAGTGTCATCCTCAGGGGAATCCGATGGCCCTAGTCACGCAGGTAACAACTAGTGATCTCCCTCCCCTGCCCTCTTGCATTATTCTGCCAGCTCAATCAGTTGATTGAGTGGGAAGTATTACAACTGCTGCACCACAGCAGACGGGGCACTGGAGAGGAGAGCCCTGCTCTTGCTCAGCTCGCATCAGCTGGGCTTTCAGGCCTGCTCTCAAAATGTGAAAGGAGACTCTGAACAGCCTGAGGGCATCAGTCCCTCCTGCACCGCAGACCTAGGAGACCTCTCACTGACTCCCAGGTGACACCCTGCCGCAAAGGCTTTGCCTTCTCTCCTGCTAACAAGCAGGATATGAAGGTGTGGGATCCGCCCTCCACATGGGAATGATCCACCACAGAACTAATTGAAAAACACTCCCCAAATGGAAAACCAATTATCTACTTAAAAGAAAGCAAAGAAACTTCCCTTCTCACCTGGCACTTCAGCTGGGGCTTGGCATCAGGCAAGCTCAGCCTGCCATTGTGAAATAGAAAAGCAGCCTAAGAGAGACACCAGAGCAGAGGCTGGGCTGGCTCAAACTCTGACCTGTCCCACCCCCTATCATTGCATCTCCTTGCCAGATTTGTGCAATCTGGAGATTATTTCGCAGATGAGCAGACTTCCTGGTCAGAAAGGTGAGGCTTGCATCAGCTGAAACACACTGTTAGCAAAAGAAACTCCAGTCCCTGCTAGGATGGAAGCAGACTCAAAATACAGACATCCACATTTGGACCCTTGCTGAAACCCCAGTGGCCTCACCCAGTCCACTTCCAGTGCTATCACATCGAATCAACACAGTACTTACACACTCAGTTTCTGATTCCCTCTAAACTCAGTGTCTGCTCATTTCCAGTGCCTCCCAGTGCCAAATGTCATCTGAGACCTAAAGCCACTTTTAAGTAAGATGGACAGGCCTCCGGAGATTACTGCCTCGCCACTGAGCGCCTAGCACAGCAGCCTGCTGTTTATTCAAACACAACATGTCAAAGCGTCACTTGCTGACCAGTAAAGACTTGTTTTGGAGACTTGGTTCCTTCCATGCCCCAACAGCTGGAACGAGCGCGCCTGCTCTCCGCTGCCCTTGGAGGGCAGATGTGTCAGGCAGGAGCAGCCGAGCTGCCTGGAAGAGCACCTTTACTCCAGAAGGAAAAAACAGATCGGGAAGCAGAGCCAGAATCCACAGGAGGGCAAGTTTTGAATTCAGCCGGTGCAGTTTCTCTCGTCACGTGCTTCCCCTTCTGCAGCCCCTGCTCAGGAAGCCACGGACGTCGCAAGGAACTGCTGGGGAAGTCGTGCCAGGCTGCAGCCCCCCCTCCAGCCATCCGTGCTCAGCCTCCACGAAAACACCCATCCACAGCATATTCCTAAACCTTCTCCTTAGCGCTCGGGCTCGCATCAAAGATGCTGGGCTAACCCATGAGATGTCACATTTCTGTCTAGTTTTTCTCAGGTTTGAGCAGGTATGGGAAAGCAGAAAACCAAACATTTCCTTGCACCTTTCTGCATGCAGATAACTAGAAAACCTGAACTTAAGTCAAAATTTTCCTAATATGCACAGAATTCCTAAAGCTATGTGCTTATTGAATTCCAAATGCCAAATTTTCATTGCTGTTTAAATAATGAACTTTGCAGACACACTAAGTTCACACTTCTAGGAACGCTTTCGACAAGCTTCTGAGCTTACACGAGGTGCAACGTTTCAGCAGCGCACAGCCACTCAAGCTCCCTAGCAGCCTCCAGAATAAGGAGGCAATAAAGTACATCCTGCAATAGGAGATTTTAAGACAGATGCTAACATTAAGAGTTAGGTTTGAACTGAAACTCAAAGCAATAGATGATTTGCAAATTTAAGCCAAACTAATCATGTTAACTGGCTACATTGCACACATAGAGTGCCTTTAGGTTTCCTTTTCAAGAACCTGAATCAGCAAATCCTTTCAGTTCTCACAGCCTTCATTGCAGGTCAGCAATGAAGAACTTGAATTCAGCAAAGTATCTGCACTGCTGTTTTGGATCAGGGTAGAGAGGTGAAGCCCGTAAATACTTCTGATGTCACTTGCAATCACGAGATGTAAAGATGTTCCACAAAGGCACAAAAAATGGTGATGAAACTATTAGATATTTTGCATCTCATTACACTGCAGTACTTCACTTCAACCTTGCAACTCATTGGCATTAAATACATTTTTGACACAAGCCTGAGCAGATTTAAACATCGCAAAATCCATTAACTCTCCACTGGTGGTCAGGCAGGTGACCTCTCTTACCTGAGGTGGGAAACCAGTGCATCCGGCCTCTGATGCATCTCTCAGATACGCCAACTAGTTAGGTGATAATTGACATGCAATAAATCTGGTTTTTAGCTCAGTTAATTACCACCATTGCATTCATGAGTAATACGATAGCATTTAAGGTGTGGCAGATTTTCCATTACAGAGTCCCTAGTTGCATGAATTCCCTGAGAAACGTTTTCTCCTGGTGCAATTTTGACAGAAGAAAGCCACACTCTAGCCTAAGCTTTCAATTCCCAAGCCAGCCCTCCAGACTGGCCACATCTCTCACCGGGGGGCTGCTTCTGCAGAACACCTCGAGATACCTTGACCAGTGCACCAGCAGCACTGCTGCAGCTGACCCTAGACTTGTTTCACTCCTCTACAAGCTTTTTTCTCCTATAATATTAAGGTAGCCAATGCACCTTAGCTGCACCAATAACACTGGCAATACTGGTTAGATTGAAGGGTGTTGTGCCTAAATAAGTAATAAAGCAACCCAGGCAAAGGCCTAAGAAAAATGAAGTTTGAGAGACTGTGCGCTCAGGTTCCCAGCTGGAAGTTATTCTTAAAGCATGGTTCACTTCAGTGAAAGCAGAGTTTTGGTATATGAAAAAAAGCATTCCAACAGGAGGAAAGTCTCCAGGAAGACAAAGCAGCTTGTGAGGACATTTCTGATACAACAGCAAACTCAAAACATAACATCTGTAATCCAGACCTCACACAGCTCAAACAGTACATTGCATTTTCAACAGGTCAGAATTCATTGAAACAAATTTGCTTCTCATCTGAAAACGCTGCTTTCCTGAAATATCCTTTTGCAGAAGCAGATAGTTTCAGTGCAACCTGATTCAAGAATCATTGAAGAGAAGCTTGTTTGGCAATAACAAGCTAGAGAAAAAACAAACTCCCTCCAAACCATACCCCTGGAAAATCCTTGGGGCAGTAAAAATCAGTCAGGATATGGGAGAATAACTGTTGGGGCTTCAGACAGGGTCACTCCCGCCCTTGCCCTTGACCTTCTGGTGGAAGGAAAGGATTTAGTCCAAACACACTCACTGCAGAAGGAACAGCACATAAGCCCAGCAGCAAGAGCACTCACTCTGGACCTGGAGCCCTGGGCTCATCTCCCTAGTCCTACCCCAGGTCAATGTGAAGTGAAACACGAGCAGACCAGCTCTGACCACTTTTTGTCTTACAGAAGAGCTCAGCTCCAGACACCTGGTCTGGACCAGGCAGGGTCACAGCAGAGCTTTGAGTTTCTATCACGTCCCAGAAGAGCCCTGGATGTACGGCCACTCCAGGGCAACCAAACAGAGGCAAAACATAAAAAGCCTGATCTGGAAGGGAATCATCTGGGAATCGTCGGAAGCCTCACAGGCAGGAACACAACGTGGAGCTTTTTGCAGAGTTATAGCGCTTTACTCATCACATCTGAACCTTTCACCTCCGGGATAACGCTTTGCAGCTATTGCCATGCAGATTCAGTTAGCTGCCTGAAATCGTACCTATTTCCTACTGGATATACCTATTGGTATACTGTATCTATAAAGACAGGCTTGGATCAGGGCTGACTTTGCTTTTGCCCACTGCATTAATACCAGTACCAAGCCTCACGGCTCCCTCCTGCCTTCCTCGTGTCCAAGCGGACAGGTTTCCGTCAGAAAGAGAAAGAAGATGGAGAAAAAAAATCCCTGCAGATTCTCATCTTCCTTCCCTAGCCTCCTCGAGTCATTGTTTTGCAGTACAAGTATTTCAGCTCTCTCTGTACCAGGGAACAGGATTAGACAGGTCAGTGAGGAATCAGATTACAGACTTTTACCTTTTTAACTTTTCTTCTCAGCACGTAGGCTCGAGAACTGACACCCGGCGAGGGAGCAGGGAAGGGACAGGCATGGGTGGAGGTGGCAGCAAAACGTCAGTGATTCAGAGAGATTTGCCAAATCACTGGAAGTTCTCACGATTCCAGGACCTAAAACAAAGAATGAGAAGGGCTAAAATTAAAGGGTGCAGAAGTTAAGAATTTTACCCAACCCACGCCGGCAACGAGGGAGTAAGAAAGTCAAAAAAGGTCCTCCTAATATTTATCCTGAGTGATCCTAGAAGAGCCTATTGCTTTATTTGTCTTGCCGTTCAGAGCTTCACCGTGCCTTCCAGCTGCCTGGCTGTTCGCAGGCTCGCTGGGTGCCTGCAGCCTGCACGGCTCTGGGAATTTCCTCCCGGCAGCAGCCAGGAAACCCCTCAGTACCCTGCAGCACACAGCCAATTCAACAGGACACAGAGTGGTAGTATTTGGGACGGACCAGGATCCTGGAGAGGACTACTGCAGCCATGGATTTCATCAAACGAGTGCTGTGGTTTCAGCGACATTAATTGCCTTTTAACATGAGGCTTCCCGAGTCAGGGAGCACATCTGCCAGCAGACTGACATCCTGCAACCCCACACGGAGCCCAACACCTTGGTCTGAACACCTAGGCAGCCCTAGGCTTGATTGACAAGAGACCGAGGAGCCCACGGAAGCAACAATCATTCTGGTAAAAGCATGTGTCTGACTTGCTGTGTCTGCTTCTAACTTGGAGCTATTAGTGCTCATTACGGCCTGTTCTGATGGCTGAAGATAGCTCACATTGACTTTCTCCCTCTGCAAACCGAAGACAACGCTGCCTGTCCCCACACCTCCCGCGCAGGAGCATCTGACTAATTAGTTTATATATGCTTGAAGTGCCTTAAGTGTCATTATTCAAATCACCTATTTAATCTGAACCTTTCCACTTTAGTTAGCACTACTCCTGCTACATATTCATTATTAGTACAAGCACTATTTGCCTTTGGGTGTAACATAGCATATTTTTCCATGAGATACAGACCTTACTGAGTTTATAATTAGTCTCAAAACACAAGGAACATTAAGAGTTGAAACGACTTGCCCAAATTCACACAAGGCAATGGTAGGGTACAACACAAACTCATTTTTCCAAGTAGCAGACCTGTGCCCCGACCAATGAACCATTCTTCCTCTATTAATACCTCAAACGATGAGGTAACAGGGAGGATCAATTAATTAGAAAATAAATTATCCAGCTTTTTCTTGTTCACCAATTACCTATAAGTACATTAACCTTTGCTAGCCAAAGTCATGGAAATATATGTGGGCTCCCAAGGTGCTAATAGGACAACCATTTCCAGCTATCACTGGACTAGTCCTTGAACATTGCTTGAAATCACCACCACTACCAGAATTAGAGCATGTAGGTCATTAGTGGGACCTAAAAGGCAATTCTCATCTCATCCTACACCTACCTGTACCAGGGCACAGGCAGCACTATTCGCTGATGGGCTCTTGCAGGACAGCTGTCAGTGTGGGACACCATGAAGTCTCCAGCTGCTTGTGGGCTAAAAGGCAGACAAGGACGAGGTATGAAACATTGAATGGTCATGAAATGGCCAAGACTTATAGTCCAAGACAGAAGGTCAGTTCTGCTTTTAGACAAAAAACAAGAGCTACTCCGAGCAAATACTAAGAAGCCAAAATATAGAATTAAATCTCGTTTCTCTGTTGCAGGGTGTTGCTCATGAGTAACATGACAGCATTCAGGGTGTGCCTCACTTCTCAGCATTATGTCCATCTTGTAGGGGTTATAAACTCAGAAGAAACACTGCTCACTCACAAATCCAGAGCCACTGAGAGCAAAATCAGGGCAGGTTTCTCTCAGATAACATCAAACTTCAATGTCAATTCAGGGTTTAATTCCCAGAAGCATATGGGGTGATTTTGACTCAAAATTTCTGAAGGAGGCTCAGGTATAGGGCTTCAGCTTGGAGTCATCTCTATTTGACCAACTCAACTAGTCTCTCCCAGCCAGAAGTATAATCAAAAACTGATGGGTTACACACCAAAACCAGAAGCGCTAGGCTCTTACCTACTGTTGAGGAAACCATGAGTTGAAAGCCACAATTATTTAATAGCATTCTTCTGGTATGTACAATACATCTATGTTAAGTTTGTGATGGTATCCTTACACTCCAACATTAGAAGGCCCTGGTCTTCATTTCCAGAGCTATACAACCATTTCACATCATGTGCTTATTTGATGAGTCCCTTTCCACACTGTGCACCCCCCACAATTTCACAGCAGGCTTTCTCCTTCCCCATGCCTCCAAAAGACACTGACGAGACAGAAAAAAGAGAAAACAGTTTCAACTAAAGGCCATAGGGGGCAAATGCGTTGCTCCAGATGAGCCTCCAAAACAGAGCACACTCCAGCAAACCAATTGGAGCCATTCGTGCCAGCCTTGAGCGAGTGGCTCACCCTTGCAGAAGACCCAGCCACCAGGCATGCCCCAGCCCCACGTGCACCCTGAGCCAGAGCCCAGCATCGCTGCCTGCACCCAAGGCTCCACACGCGCCACGAGCACCAATTTAGATGTTTTGGCATATCCTGAAATAGCCCAGAACATCTTTATTAACAAAGTTGGAGATAAAGACTAACGCAATCCTTTTCACAGGCTTATGCTGGGTAATTATAGCCTATCACTTTCAAGTTAATTACACACAACTGAAGATATTATTACATGTAGATGGAAAAAAACATCATATTTGAAACAAGTTCCTTCTGCATTTAGCTGGCTGATAGCTAAATATTTCCATAGCAGAGGAAAGGTGGGAATTCTCCATTTAAACAGCAAGAACAGTTGTGCAACACCTCTGGGCTTTGGAAGAAGCTGGGGAATCAAAACCACCTCATGGGCAAAGAAGGACCTGAACCTTTGAGACTCCACCACCAGCATTCACACTATTGCTGGGACGCGATGGACACGCAGCGCTTTGGGAAGCCAGCTCTCGAGCTGCCCGCAGGGACGAGAGCTCCCAGAAATAAACCTGCCTGCTGGCGTGCCGGCCCCAGGTAGCAGAGCTGTTCCAGCACAGAGCATAACTTTCTCCAGAGCTTTGCAAATTAGTGACTGGGACATCCCAAATGGTCACCTGAAGGCAGTCAGGTGAAATTAATTTTCTCTTCATGGAAACAGGGAAGGAAAATATATATATATATACACACACACACACACACACACACACACACACACACAGGGAGCTATCAAACAGCAACAGCTCTTGGCCTCTATTGATCTGATCTCCGTTTTCCACTGACACCCAAGGACAGAAGCCGCTGTCAAAGGCTCCCACGGGCAGCCCGTTCCCTTGCTGCTTTGGGAGAGGGCGCTGGGGACTGGCACCTCCTTTGCCTCTACAAATCTCTGAAGAGAGAAAGTTTCCAAACAAGGTGTTTAGTATGCGCAACCCAGGAAGCCCACACAAAGACAGGAGAAAGGTATTTTCCCGCCTCCAGTTTCTGCCCTATTTTAAGCAGGCAATTTTGGAAAAGAAAAACGCAAGCAGCACAAGAAACTCTGTCAACCTGCAATGATTAATAAATGCCAAACAGATGCACACCACTCTCCGCAGCATGATGTATGCGACAGGCTGGGGCAAACCCCAGCGAACGCATTTCCGAGCGCACGGCCCGAGGGCTGGAACAGGTAGCAACAAAGAGAGAGGGTGAAAAAAAATCACAATTATAGAAAGAAATCATGGGAGAAAACATTGAAAACAAGCAGGGGAGAAAAGTGACAGCCGAGTTAAACAAGGGAGGTGGTGAAAGCAGCTGGAGACGGACGGATGCCGTCAGCGGGTTGTAAACGGCCAGGCGCTCGGAGGAGCCTCGTTCCTCGAGAACGGATCGCAGCCTCCGCTAACGGCGTGTTGCGTGACCCAGCACAGTCCCGCTGAATACACTGGGGACGATCTGCCCCCCAGATACACCACCGGGCTTCCCGGGAGACCATCAGCTCGGCGTCCCGCCCGGCCCGAGCAACCCAGCGCCGCGGCTGCAGCGGGTCGTCCGCGGAGCTGCTCGGCTCTCCTTCACCGCTCCGAGGGACGGAGGATTCACCCTCCACGAGCTCATCCGGTATTTAAGCAGACTCCAAGTTAAAACCACATATTTTATCTTCCGGCCTGAAATTGGCTGCTGTTCGCTTCCAGCCGTCTCAACATCTGTTTCCCGGCATAGGGAGGGTTCCTCTGTCAACCCCACTTCTTGGAAGGATGCATCAGCTCACCTCTTACCGCTGCCCCGTTTAGGCATTGCTTCTATACTCATCAGTGTTTAAAATATTTGCCACCGACATTTCAGGTATCTAGATTAGCAGTTAAGTTTCTGATGTGTTTTAGCCAATTAACGATTTCATAAATCTCCAAACATGCAGCCAGGATATCACTGCCGAGGAGCAGCAATTCCCAGGCTACAATTTGTTGTCAGTCCCTGCTACAGAAAAGTCACTTTTTTTTCCAACAATTTTTACTGAAAATCAGAGTTCCTCGCTACATGAGGTCAGAGAAAAACCCCAGTTTTCTCTTCCCCAGGTTTCTGTCCCTGCAGGTTATCTGTGCCTAGATCTGGCCCTGAAGGATGAAGCCTTAGCTGGGGTCAGGCAGCCCCACTCCATCACCGGCCCCGGAGCGGCTGTAACCTGCAGCAGCCCCGAGAACCGACCCAGGGATGGCAAAGGCTTTTTCCCTCCTCCGGAGCGACCACCGTCCCAGCAGGACAGGGCTGCCGCAGCACTGGCAACCACCCAACGTCCCAGCCGGTCCACGGGAGCGTTTGCACAGTGGCTCGGGCACATTTTTGCTTTTGAATACCCACCTCTCTAACCAGGCTGGAGGAATGCAGCACAGTCAGTCCTGTTTGCTTTTGAAAACGTCTGGCTTTGCTATCAAACACAGGACTGAAGCCATTTGCAAGACACTTGCATACCCTCCAGACCCATTTTGCAATACGAGGCCAGTAATTATTTACCCAGCAAAATATTAAATAGAGACAAAAAAAGCTTTTAGGGCAAGCAGAACTACTTATCATTTCCTTCAATCTAGGGTTGGGTTTTGGAGAGTCATTCGCTTACAGGTGACTGACAGCAGTGTTTTATGATGAAATACTGTTTGCAAAAACATCTTGCCTAAAAATGGTTCCACCAGAGCTAATTCCTTCAACAAATCTGACATTGCCACTCTTAAAACACATTGCTCATGAATACAGATGAAAAAAAGGCCCCAAAACACATCAGTGGGGAGGGGGAAAACATAATTCAAGTGATAGCCTCCAAGATTCTGCATCTTTGGAATGAGGAACACTGAACACGGATTTTATTGCAATATGCCCCTCAAGAATTGAGGATCTCACCTTGTGCATTATAACACACAAGGGACCACTCCACACTCCTCCTCAGTGCCAAACGTCTTTGCACGATTAGCCCACAGCTCCTCCAGGTCCCCAGTGGCAGTGGGTGAGCTCTCTTCCACGTGCTGGTTGCAGTGAACAAATACTTTGCATGAGACAAGAAGGAACATGTTGCCATGTGTTAGCACTCCAAAAAGCACTTCTCCGGAGAATGCCTTTACTCAACCCGCCCAAGATAACGATATTGCAAACACCACACACAGGTTTGCTCATTTCCGAGGTACAGAACTAATATTAACTGAGCACATTTCCCATCCTGTTCTGGAAGGAGGAATGCACCATTTCCTTTGTGCATGATGGGAAATAGAGATACAAGGAGATAAAGTGATGAGCCCAAGGCTTCCAAAGACCATCAGTAGCAAAGTAGAATGAAAATTGGGAGTCTCTGCATTCCAGTGCTCTGTAGTCTGCGAGTATCTCCAGTTAGGACTGCTAAAATGGAGCAAGGCATTATATTTTATGGCAACAGAAGCTTGAGAATGTTACAAAGCTTAGATTAGCTTCAGAAAGCAGCACACAAGGATATCCTTGAAGTTAATGATCCCATTGGTCCACTAAGATTAAAGTTGCTTAAGGAGATTATTTGAGAATTCTCAAATAACAAGTAACAGCAGGTCATTAAAACACCTTCTCCAACCTAATCAAAGTTGCCCATAAGCTCAGTCTTACCATGCCCAACATTTAAGTGGTGTGATTTAGTCCTCTGCCTTGCTCTTTAAAAGTCTTCCCGATTTTCCAGAAAGTCCTTGCTGAAAATTAGCACAGGAACAAATGTAATCACTTCACCTTGTTGTCTCAAAGGATGGCTGCTCTTCAGAGAAAGACAACCTCACTAAGCAGGGAATCATCCCCCTCCAGTCACTGCACAGACCAGCGGGGCAGCTTTGGTGCCCCGGGGAGCTGGAGAGCACTAGCAACATACCTCCCTTCCCAAAATAAAGAGGCAAGGCCAGTGGGTCTGAGCTGTCCTCTCTTAGACCTACCTCACTCTCGTCTTTGACCATGCAGGACACTGCTCTGACTAGCTTAGATCAGACTGCTCATTTCCAGATAGCTAAATCAGTTGTGATGAGTTTGACCCCAGTTATGCTCAAGAAGCCTCATGCAGAAGGCTACATTAAACTCAGTGATACACGCAGTAAATGCGAGGGCCATCTGTTCTCACTACAAAACGCCCTGAGTGGTTTGCATCAGCTAACCCAAACCTGGTCCACTGCCCTTGCACCCTGCCATCAGCCTGCCCTGCTCAGCAAAGTCCAGGTCCACCCTGCACCAGACAGGGGTAGACATAAGTGCACCCAGGAAAAAAAAATAATAATACAATAGAAGCCATACAAGGTAGAGATTTTCAAAAACGTAAGGCAGAAATGTCAATTAAACCAGCTCAGGTGTTCCCTGCACCTCAGGCTAATGTCAGAAAAAAAAAAGACATGCGCATATACACACAAAAAAGCAACAGCCCATAATATGCACCCCAGCACTGCTCAGAGGCTTTTACCTAAACGTTGCCAGGGTGATGTGTACATAAGTCTGTCCTTGCTCTGAACCGCAATCACCAGCTTGACAGAAAACACCCAGCCGCGACCCGCGGACAGGTAGCTGTCAGAGGCGCGTAGCAGGGCGTTTCGTTCCAGCTGCAACCCGAGAGCTGCCGCCCGCTGCAGGAAGCTCCCGAGCTCCCGCCGCGCTACCAGTCCTCCCCCTTCCCGAGGGGAAGGCTGGAAACCCCAGGGAGAAGAGCCTGCAGGGAAGCCAGGCTGACCCAAGTTTGGGAGGAGACCAGTGCTAGGATCTGTGCAAGGGCAGAGGAGCAGGGAAGGAATTTCAAAGTTTGGGAGTTTGGGGACTGGGATATGTTTGGCTGGTTTTTTGTTTGTTTGTTTGTTTGTTTTTTAAAAAGGAGTCCTCCCTTAAAACATATTTCACAATGTCATCAAACAAGCCCTCCTAGGAGAGGGATCTCCCCAGGAGCTTCTCCCAGGCTTAATCAGCAAGAAATCTGCCCAACTCCCAGCAAGCAAGAGCTGGGATTCTGGGCGCTCTGCCTGGGGAGGAGCTGGTGGGGTGCGATTACCCCAGAAGGACAAGCACACACCAACTGCTATGGGAGCAACGGACCCTTTCGTGCAAAAGCAGTGAATTTGGGGCAGCTCCAGAGAGAGCTGTGAGGACATGGCTGAGTGAGATGTCCAAGTTAACACCACTAACCCAGCCCATGTGCAGCGTCTGGCTGATCTCGCCCTGCGTGGAGCTGCGCACCAGCTCTGGAGCTAGCCACAGCTCCATGAGGCACTGAGTCTAAAGCAACAGGCTTTAAAAGCCACCACACCTGAGCCAGACTAGTGCCAGGCTTTAGCACGCAAAACCGCCTCGATACCTTGCTTGCAAAAACCAGCACTTCAGGGATGCAGCTCCTGTAGCCCACTTCAGGCATCCCATGGTTAACCCTTCCCTCAACTCTCTGCAGCACTGGAGGAAAATCAGTAAACACCCAGGAAATCACCCAGGCCACCGGAGACCCTGCCACCCTGTTCCTGGTTTCACATGCAAGTCCCAGCAGCGGTGAACACTTGGCCCTGCTGCTGCTTTAGCTTAGCGCAGAAAAAGTGCCATGCAGGATGCGGAGAGCAGGGCACAGGGCAAGTCCTCTGCAGGCCTGGTGTTGCCCCCACACTGGTTCACTCCATCCATCTCTGCAGCCCAAATTTCAGTGAATTGCACTTTTGAATTTGAACAATTGCATTTGAACTCTTGCAGTTATTAGCTTCCCAGCAAGAAAGCACAGAGACCCTCAAAGGATTCACACTGCTTTGAGAAACTTAGAAAATCCTAGAAAATATTAACCAATTACAGCCTGGAGTCTACTCCCAAGAGCTGGGCCCCCACCACCCAACCAGAGCAGACTGCTTTTAAAAACCACCTTTGACAACTTCCCTGTTCTGCAGAATGTACTCGTAGCATGTTATCAGGGACCCTACAAGGCCAGGCTCCTGACTTCATGATTTTCTGATGCAGTTTTGTTGAAACTGGCAATTTAATTAGCAAAAAAATCTGAAGGTGTAATTTAGGAAGAAACCTTATTTCCAAGCTAATGAGAAAAATATTTTAATTACAGTATTTAACAAGTTATGACTATGCCAAAATGCTCTCTTGGGAAGGCTGTGCATATTTTCCCTGAGCTTCAAGCACGAGAGTGGAAGAGAGAAGGGGAGACCAGCAGAAAGGGAGAAGAGCCGCAGGAGAAGGTTGGTGTAAAAGCAACAGCAAACTTCTCAAGCTCGTGGTCAGTCATCAGTGAGCTAAAAAGAAGATGGACCAGGTACAGCCTTTTAGCGGCTCTCTGCCAGTGCCAGCTAAGGACTGCAAATCCCTCAACCCCGAGATTTTGCAGACTCGGGAATCCAGGGATAAACGCCCTGAGCAGAGCCTGCCCCGGGATGGCTCCGCGTGCGGTTCTGCGCTGCCGTTGCACAACATCATTTTCCTTCGGGTCCCTTCAGTGCTGCCAGCTCCAGCAGATGACAAAACGCCCAAAACTCTGTGCCAGCTGCACCCCCGCGGACTCCGTCCCGCCCCCCGCAGCGGCCGGGACACGGCTCGCGCCGACGCTCCCCTCCCTCCCTCCCTCGCGGCCGGAGCGCCCCTTCCCGCGTGGGTGCCGTCTCCATCGCTCAACGGCACGCAAAAACCACGGGGTGGGAAGCTTTTACCCTTGAAAGCAGCTTCTGGTGTTGGGGCGGGGGGGGGAATATTTGTTTTCTCTGCACGGCTCAACAGAAACACAAATTTCCTCCAAGCTGCAGACAGCAGGCGTTACTTGCTGTTGCGTCTTGTTTCGTTCCTGGAGAAGTCCCTCTAAAGTCACCGGGTGTCTCAGCTTTGGAAACAGTTTGGACTTGCTCAGCGACCATAAATCCCGCTGCCACTTGGCAGCACCACACAAACCACATGGGGTTTAGGTGTAGGGCTTGATATGCTAAATTGCCATACCCGGCACGTGGTTCATTGACCCAACATGATCTTACGACTAGTCCTCAGCTCTTGTTTTTTACACAATAACATTTTCTACTCATTAATATCAAAATGAGTTCCACAGCTAATATTACTGGAGTGAATAGTAGGACTCATTTTAGCTGCCTTTAGAAAAATATTTCCTCTGCTCCGCTTTTACATGGCTACAAGAAGGGACCAGCAGCAGAGATCCCCTGACAAACACATCACATCTGTTGGGATTTAAGGTTTCAGCTGCTCTTTAAGTAATGAAAAGGTTAAATAATTTGAGAGAGGAAAAAAAAAAAAAAAGACTCAAAACCAGAGTCACTGTTTACTTCCCTGTATTGGCTTTTAGATGAATATCAGGCTCCTAACCGGGAACTCAAACAGCAGGGACGCACTTTGATAAAACATATCCTTCCTCTCTATTGCAGGCATTTGGGGTATTAGCTCCTGCTCGCTCATGGTCCCCGGACCCCCAGCATTTCCCCAAAACGAGACTGGCATTTTGCAGGCAGGCAGACACGGATCACTCCTTCAGACTGGCAGATTTGGGGACCTACCAACAGACTTGGAAAACTATTGGGTTTTGGCTTGCTCACTGAGCTAGTCCAACTCCCTTACCTCCCCGTGAACCAGAAACTTCAGAGTTTGAACAAAACACAAGCTGGGGTCAGTATCCAGAGCCTCTGATTTTCACTAGGTTTGACCAGAAGAGTTTCAGAAAACATAAAAGTAAACTTTTCAGCAAAAAAAAGCGTTCACTTAGCCCTTGCTTAATAGCAAAAACCTAGTAACAGAGCCTATAAAAAGTTCCAGCAGCACTTCTTTGCAGGAAGCAACACTGCGATTTCTGGTAGGCGTCTACTGCCTGGGGAATAACAACGGTGAGCTGCACTAGGAACGAGGGCCCTGCGGGTCACGCCGGTCCAGCACGGCAAGTTCATCCACTGCGTACGGCCGGCTGCAAGCTGGTGTTCACGCAAGCCTCCTCGAAGATCTGAACCAGTGACCTCCCAAACAGGAGACCCGCCTTGAACAATTTGCCACACCGCAACCTGTCGAGATGATTAATACCATCAACATGCAGGGTTAGCATTGGCTGCACGCTAAGCCACCTGTGTCATCTGTCAGTCCTCAAGAAGACACTGTTAACCACAGCTTCAAATTTCCTGAAACTGGAGATAATTGTTGGTTTTGGCCTGGCTCTGAAACATGCCCAGTGCGCCAGGCTCAAAGGCTCCTTGGGAATGTGTGATTTAATAGGAGACAAAAAAAACGACTCCAGCAAAACACCAGGCTGGAAAGAGGCTTCAATTTACTTCAACAAGCTGCATTATTGCTTTTTAATACTCCTCCCAAGCCACCTTTCCCTCCTGCTCCAAATGCCTACTTCCTTTAGACCAAAGCAGTAGTTGAGAACTGGAAGCTGTGATACGTGCCAAAGCCACTCCTGCCGCACCTCGTGCATAACCCCGCACGGCTCTTTCCAGCTCTCCCCACGGCAGAGCGCTCTGGGAACGCACGCACGTGCGCAGGACCAGCCTTGGGAACAGGAGTGGGGTACGGCTTCAATATCCCTGAATATCAGTTTGGCAAAACCTCTCTACGCAGCCTCCCAGGCAGAAGCCAGCTGCCCGAAGGATGGCGACCAGGTTGCTTGGGTTCATCTCCTCGCAAGTGGAGATGGGAAGAGGTGTTTTGTTTTGAAGGAACCTCAAGGCTTTCACAGAGCATTCAAGCAGCTCCACACTGGATACACAGGGCAACAAATAAAGCGTCTAATGCACGTCTGTGCATTTTGAGCTCAGAGCATGTAAAACACTCGTCAGAGACGCTGGGAGTCAGCTCTGCTCCTAGCTGGGTGAGTTAAAGCCAAGCCCTGGCCTCGCAGGCTGGGTGGGGATGACTCACAGGAAAGCTGGACCCATGCAGCCCCCAGCTGGGCTTGGGTGAAATGAATGTGGCATTTTCCACTAGAAAACAAGTCATCTCCCTGCATTGCACAAAACATCCGCCCTGGTTTCCCTACAGGGCTTCTCTCGCCCCTTCTCCAGCTCCCACCCAGGCTGCCAGCAGACCCCACTGCAGTTAGTCAAAGCAGCGACCCTGCGCCGCCTTTTTACTGCTGGCCCAACATTCCCAGCTGGGGAGACGCTCCATTTGTTGCTGTTTTTTATTTAGATTGCACTTTCCCCCAGGACAGGTTGCACCTCGCAAGGTCTGCTGCATACCTCCACCCCTGGCACTTTGGGGAGGAGCGGTGCTTCCTACCCGCCTGGCTGTGCCCTCCGCTCATCCAGCCCCAGGACCCCAGCAGCTACTCCTGGAGCGGGGCCCAGCTCCTGGGGACCCTTCAGAGCTGCACTCAGAAGCCCTAGAGCGCGAAGGAGTTAAAGCAGCCTCATTGCTGAGGGATTTCTCCATAATCTGTACACATGTCATGGGGATCAGGACTGTGGGTGGTAGTGCTAGTCTGTGGCAGTTGTTCAGGCCCATGGCCCAGCACCTGACTCGCTCCGAAAGCCCTCTTATCCAAGCGGTTTTCAAATTTAATTAAGAGGGACCTATCACAGGCTTAACTCCACCGCTGCGCCAGCCCGAAAGCTCTTTCAGGAGTTCTGCACAAAGGCAGGAGCGCGCGGCGCCGTATCAGACGGATCGCCCCGCCGGCACGGGGAGCCGAGGGACGTCTGCACCGTTTCACCCAAACCACAAAGCAAGACCTAACGGGGGGGGAGGGAAGAGCGAGAAGGTGATGCTGAGCAAGGGGTCAGATTCTTTTCTGCAGAGGTAATAGCGAAACCACAAGGAAACGCAAGTTAATAAAAAACGGACTCTCTTAGTTAAAGTTTGCTAGCGCGAGAGCGTGCAGTATCAGTCGCACCTTGCAACACGGCCACGGCGGAGCACGGCACGCTCCACGAGCTAGCCAGCTGGGAAGCCCTCCGGAAAACACGAGGGACAAAGCAGCTGGCGAGCCCTGGAGCGCTCCGTCCGCCCGCTCCGCAGGGCAGACACGGGAGCGAACGCGGCGCTCTCCTGATGAGACGACTTCTAGCTATTACAATTTAAATGCGTCAGCCTTCAAGGACATACAAGGGCCGTGAAAATACGACCGCTAGGAAGTTTTGCTGCTTTCCCCGTTCTCCCAGGTGTGAATTGAGGAACTGCTGGGCACAGGCTCACGCAGAGCTGCCACGTTCGCCAGGAAGGCGGGCAGCGGATTGCACTGCCTCCCCGCACCCCAAACCGCGCCGGTACTTCCACAAAACCCACCGGTTAACAGAATTTTTCCTTCCTTCAAAAGCACAGATATTGCATTCACCCCTCATCCTCTGGAAAGAGTTCATCGCAGATGCCACTCGGGGAGAAAGGGGAAGAGGTGGCAACGCAACATGTCAATGGGCATAAATTTTAATTTCTCTTTAGGACGATTTCTGGTCTAGGAAAGGGTTAGCTCTCCTCAAGACAGGGATCGCCGGTTTGATAGCACAACGAGGGGAAAACAGCATGGGTCCCGGAGGAAGGATCTCTCACTCCAATACCAATAGGCTAACAAGGGAATCAGCTCTCAAAATTAGCCCAGAGCTGAAATTAGCTCCCCACAGGACACTGACGCCTCCGTTTGCAGTGCTTTCCCACTCTGCAGGCCCACTTCTGCTGCGCGATGCTGCTCCGGCAGGTCCCACTGCCCAGCCCTTCTCCAGGCCCACTCTGCTCAGTCTGCTTTCCCTCTCCCATCACTGCCAAGCAATCAGCTTTCTGATCACTGAGGGCCTGGATCTTGCTCTTAAATGACTTCCATGGAAGTTATGTCATTAACTGCTAACACAATTACTAGGATGACAGTAGCTATATGCCCTGACTTGAAACTTGGAGTCTTGGTTTGATGCTGGGATCGAAGGGTAGGGGAGGGTGAGGTTCTTCCATTTTTGGCTACTAGGCAAACTCACTGAGAGCAGGAAATTAGGAAGAGAAACAATCTCAATGTCAATACTTTGCTGAGTCTATTTACCAAAGGCTATTTACACTAGATAATCACTCAGAAGTGTCTCACCTCCTGAGCTCTTCAAGAGCCAAATGATGTCATGGAAGTGGCATCCAGAGCAGGAGCCAATATGAACCAACATAACCTGAACCCAACAGGAAATCACTCAGGAGCACCTACAGACACATCAAATAAAACTTCATTTTCCTTCGCTGCCAGCAAACACATTGGGGATGCATTTCGCCTTGCCTGCTGCAAACACAGCAGTAGCCTGAGAAGAACAGTGGGTTCAAGTGGCACCACCACATCGCTCCGTTAGGTCTCCAGCTCACAAATCAAACAACTGTGGGCAGTTTAACTTTACCAGTTTGATATTTCACCTTTGCATGAGAGATGAGAGTACATACCTGACTACAGTAACTCTTAAACAGCAAGTTTGCAAACTGGGTCCTCTGTGGGGGGAAAAAAAAAGAAAAAAAGGCTCTAGATTGGCTCTATTTCTCCTTGATGTCTTTTAAGACTATACTTTTAAGCTTAGACCTTTGAGGCATGGACCAACACAACCCCAGTCTATGACACTGTGCAAAACAGGTTTTGGGAAGCTTTTGGTGCAAGTCCAAGCACCATCTTCTCCAGCAGCAAGAGGAGGGTCCTTGCTGCCCAGGGCACTACAGCCACAAGCAGACCTGAGAGGTAACTGCTGCAAGCACATGGGCCAGGCAACTGAGGTGCTGGGACATGGCCACACATGCGAGCAGGCAGCATAACAGCATTTTAGTGGGTCAATCACCTGCTCGGTGCCTTCTGCCACCTCCAAAACAGGACAAAGCTGCAGCATCTCACCCAGGGCCACGCGCTACCTATTAGCACCTGCACCGCTCCCGCGGGAGGTGGCCGTGGAAGCCAAACACACGTTCCTTGTTGCTGGGAGCAGCCGAGGCAGCAAGCTGAAGGTACAGAGCACGGAGACTCACGCAGGGCTGCCGGGCTGGCTCCCGCCGCAGCCGGTCTCACGCCCGTGCGGGCCATCCCAGCAGCACTTCCTCCTCCGGCCACGCAGCTCAGCATTCCCGCACCCCGGGAGCCGCCGCGACACAGCCCGGCCGCAAGCGGCCTCTGGCACCGCGCTCCCAGCAACAAACCCTACTCGTGCTACAAAATTTGCTAATCAGGGCAAGCCGCAGGAAAGCGGGACAGAGCGTAACCGCCTTCTGCAGAACAAGCCCGGCCGCTGCCCACCCACATCACACACTCGCCCCTGGAGAGCCTGGTGGGACGCCAGCTCCACGGGACACCACCCCATCCCGTCTCTGCACCAGTCCCAAGCCCAGACTTGGCTGGGGCTCCTGATTTGCATTTCCAGACCCGTCAGCAAAGCAGACCAACTGCCCACCCCGAGCACGGGGAGGGAGAGGGGGCAGAGGCAGGAATGCTAATACACGCCGCACATGCCCAAACACGTTTCCTCAGTGCGCTTTCAGGGCCAGCGAGCTGCTGTCCTGCTGGGAGAATTTGGCCAAGGAGATTTCTTGGAAAGAGCTATCAAATCCCTTCCCAAACCCCTCCTAGCAGGGTCACAGCAAGCTGGGCAGGAGAGGGACAGCACCAGCATGCTGGGAACAGGTCACTGAGGAGCCAGGGGCTCGAGTCCCTCCTGCCCGGGCAAGGTGACCCACAGGGGGAATCTGCTTCTCCGCTTAACCCTGGACTTTCAGACAGGCACCCTCAGGGCTGAGGTGCCCACAAGACCAGAGACGATCCACAAGCTGGCATTCCCGCCCAGGCCCTTCTGCTCTTTGCAGGCACGCTCCAAAGCATGCACAGAAGGAGCTCAGAGGCAGGCCTACATGATCTCTCTTTGGCAAACTGCAAAAAGAAACATCTTGCCACTTCATCCCACCATTAAAAGAAAAAGTAAAAGCAGAGGAAGGGGGGAGGCATATCAGATGATTAAATATCCACAGCAGCTGAGAGAGAAGAAGACAGGAACACAGGAACCAAGGGAAAAAAATCTGCTTTTTATTATTAAACTATTATCTCAAATTTCTAATAAGCAGGTTGAAGTTTAAATTACAAGATCTCTAACAAAGTCAGGATCCAAGCAGTTCAGGAGCCTTCAGCTCCTTTCAGATAACGATCGCCTTCCCCCAGATCGGTTTCAAGTCATTTCTTTGCAGACACAAAGCTCCCATTCAGAGCAGGGCAGAGGGACCTCAGGGGGTTTTATTACCCTCATCACTGTAGCCCTGAAGCAGCAGCAGCAGCAGCCGGTTCTGCCTCCCCAGCACAGCAGAGGCAGAGCATGATGCAGCAGCCCACCTGGGACAGCCACAGCCCAGCCACCGCCGACAGGACCAGTCCAAAGCCACCGTCGATGAGACAACAAGCTGTGGCAGGCTCCTGGCAAATGCAACCCAAGTCCCTGTTGCGCACAGCCTTGCAAAGCCACCCAGATTTGGGGCAAAATAGGAGGCGCTGAGCAGGCACCCATTTTGGGGCCGCTCGCCTCCTGGATGGGAGAGCCTGGGTGCCGTTCGGTCCATGCCACCAGGAGCAGGGCCAGCAGGTCCGTCCTTATGCTGCTGGGCTGGCACAGCAGAGCTGTCAGGCCAGGTTTCCAAAGGGTAAAAACCCTTCCAACAGTAGGCAGGAGAAAATAGCTCTGGTCCCTGTGATGGCAACTGAATTCAGATGCTTTGAAGGAAAACGCCAAAGGCAAATAGTAAGATGTGCCATGGCTTGTTAGAGATTGGATTAAACCTTGAAATCTACCACTATGCTGGCAATGTGGCAAGAAGGACACACAAAACCTAATAAATCTAAGAGCTTTTATTTAAGGGGAAGAGACATTTAGTAATTGTTTGGGAAAGTGGCACCAGACTAGGAGCAAATCCACTGGGAGGGGACAGTAAGCAGAGATCTTATGGACTGAACAGCAGTGCACTCCTGAATGCCAGGACCACAGATCATTCCTGCCACAAGACATCAGGTCCAGCATCCTTAATGTATTCTTCAAATTATCCTAAACTGGAAAAGCTGGTGTTAAATGAATCCCCTTAGGACAGGAGTTCCTGAAGGGTTTGGAAGACCTGCAGATCACCGTGTGATCTGCTCCAGCTCCTGTACCACAGATGCTCCTGCAGGCTGTGCTGCTTATACAGATACAGGGTGACTTCCAAAAGCAACACCTCAACTCTCTTTTCAGACTCCAGCCCCATTTCTAAATCAAGCACATTGAGATGTCACCACAGGAGCTTTCAGGAACTCCATGTTCAGGTCCCATCAGCTGTAAGGCCTCTGCCCCCCTGCAGCCCCAGGAGGTACCACAGTCCCAAGAAGCATCTGCATTCAGACTAATGAGCGTTAACTAACCAGGTGCAGCAGCACATTGCACCATGCCACAACCAGCTTGCCTGGGGGTCCCTGACACCAAGACACAGGCTCAGGGCCTACATCCCCCCCAGGGACCAGACGGCCTGCAGAGCCATGCTGCCCACTACCTCCTTAGCACAGGAGGAGGATGTGCCTGAAGATCTCACCCCTTCCCATCCCTCCAGCCCACTCCCTCTGCCTCATTCTGGTCATCTACCACAGAGAGGGGGGTCTCCTCCCAGGCCTGGCAACACCGCCTTCCCGCATTGGTCTTCCCAGCTCCCCCCCTTCTCCCTCTCGCTCAGCCTCCAGGCTGATAATTACTGCTGAATAGCCTTCCAGATTCCCATGCTCGTCAGCCGGCCCTCCCCTCCCTCCCAAGGGACAGGGAAGGAAGGATTAACTGCAAACCACAAACCCACACGGCCCAGCTGAGCTGGAGGTGGGGAAAGGGGGCAGGCAGGGCCTGGCAGAGCAAGAACAGGTGAGGTCCCAGAGGATGACCACCACCCATGTCAGGCACAGATGCTGCAGCCACAGCCGCGTCCAATTTCTACACCCTCTCATGTGCAAGGAATCACATGTTGGAGGCCCATGGCATCATTAACTGCTGTCCCCAGTTTCTGGGCAGAGGTGGTGAGACAGCAATTTCACTGGCACTGCCCACAGCAAAGACAGGGCACAACCAAAACCAAACCAACCCCTCTCAAGTACCTGCTCTGCTTTCTGCAGCCAAAAACCAGGAGGCTGAATTCCTTCCCCAGCATTTGGCTCATCATGCCAAGTTTGATAAGGAGCATGTTTTGGCCAACATTTGGAGACAAGTGTCCCTTGTAAAGCCCAGCACTGGTCCTCACCTCACCACACCAGTCCCAGAAACTTTTCTACCCCATTTGCCCCCCTTGAATGCCAGCAGCACACAAAAAACCAAAGTAATTGTCCAGCGAGGACTACAGAGACCCTCGGTGATCATCTCCTCAGGACAGGCTCATTAGAGAAGCAAGACACCATGCACACAGGTCCTTGCACCCCTTCACCTACAGCTCAGCCTCAGCTGAAAAGGCAGGAGCAGCTCTTTAACATCCCAGCCTTGAAGCAGGGAGGAAAAGAGATTTAATTCCTGCTCTGCCAACCATCCATATTTCACCCTGAAAAAAATTCCCCTGCACCTTACCTCCCCTGCCTCCCTCCAAGGAGGCATAATTGCTGTAATTAATGCAGGAGAAAATTAATTACAGAGGGATTTTCAGAAGCACAGCATCTAATGATCGACTCCCTCTGCTTTAGAGCAGATAATCTCAGGCTCCTATTTGCCCTGCCAAACCTCACTCTCCCCGCCTCCCCTTCCCACCCCAGCACAATACCGCAGCCTAAATTAGGCAGGGAAAGAGTCACTTGGCAAAAGCGAATTGGAGCACTAAGGTCAGGCCCCGAAAAACAACAAAACTGCCTAAAGAAACCCCAGTGTTAATCCTGTCATGCTTCCGCCAAAGATTCCCCTTTTCAAGTGTTTTCTTCCTGGTAAACAAAGTTCTCTCCATTGGGCTGTGAATTTCAGGACACGGTTGCTTAGTAATACCGGGCTGCAGACCAGGAGGTTTGCCCTCCCCTTCTCCCTCCCCGCCTCTCCGAGGATAACACAGCGCTTATTAAAAAAATTTAAAAGGCTGTTGAAATCTGAAGGCAGGACACAGACCTGATCTACATTGGCATCGCAGCTGCCTCGAAGGGAGTTTCACTCCCAATAACCTGGATTCACGTGCAACAGAGCCGCTCTTCATCCTTCCCTGGGGGGCCCGGCCCTGCCTGCCTCCCCGCAGCCCCCGTCCCTTCCCGCAGCCCGGCCCCGGGCAAACCCTTCGGGCTCCAAGCAAACCAGCCCCCAAACGCCTCTCGCTGCCTTCCCATCACGGGGCCTCTGCACCTCCAGGCTTGCAGCTCCCCTCCCCAAGGCAGCTGCTCCAACGGCAGCACCAGCAGGGCCGTGACTGAGGCTCCGCGGCGGGATTTCCTTGAGCGCGCTGCTTCCCACTCCGTAATCCCAGCTTCTCCTCAGCAAATTACACCAAATCAACAGGAGCCAGGGTGACCTGTAACACACCCAGAGAGTATCTGCTGATAGTGTGGTGGCCACACATAGCATCCCGGCCCCAGGGGTGCACAGCCCATCCCCAGTGATAGGCTCTTAAGGATGCACCTGAAAACCCCGACCCTCTGCGTCTGGGCCCAAAACACAGGCTCCTCATCCCCAGCCACCACTCTGGACCACTGTGCACATATCTGGCCCTACTCACCAAGGCACTGGAGGTGGCTTTTGCTGCCATGTCTACCTCCCTACCCTGCTGCATGAAATCCCTGGGCTCTCCCCTACCCTTGCCAAGACAGGAGAGGAAGGAAGCATGCAAGAGCTGTCTCCTTGTGCCCTGAGCATCCTTTGTGCTCCTTGCAAGAAAGCCACAAACCTGGATGAGATAGGGATGCCACCTTGTCACCAGATGGTTGCACTGGGATTCATCATCTCTAGCACAACCACAACTAAACACAGGTTTGAACAAGCCTTGCTTTCCCAGTAGTCAAAATGACAAGAAAAATACTCCCTCTGCCTGCCTGGCTCACTTAAATCTCAGGGTCGATCTCAACAGCGTGCAGAGCCCAGAATGGCACATCAACACTTCACCCAGGGGCTGCAGATGGGAAACCCTTGAGAGTTGCCATGCTCAAGCTGGGTCTGCCTATGTGACCCCAGTACAGAGCTGTAACCCATCAGCACCCATGAAGAAGGGCTGGCACAGGCATCACGGGCAAACCTGCACATGGCAGCCTGCGAGTAGGAGGGCAATAATCCTTGCACAGCCATAACGAGGTCTGGAGCCTTTCCTCTTGTGGCCTGACACCACCGCTGCTCAGTAGCGCAGAGCCTGCAGGCATGGACAGGAGTTCAGCAGCTGAGTACATCTAGCCCAACTTCACAGCATCCCTGAGATCGTGTATGCCCAAGGAGCCCTGAGGACGCCCGCTGAGAATACATCTGCTTTCACTTACACCTGCTTTTGACTCCCAGGCACCCACAGTGACCAGGTCCCCTAGAAAAGGGAAAGCTCTGTAGCTACATCACCATCTCTCTCAGGCAGCTTGGAGGAGTATCTACTTTAAAGGTTTGCACCAATTCCTAATTTGCTAGTAGTACTCAACCATATAATAAATGAAAAATGCGTTCACCCGGGTGTCAGAGGGTCCTGCCAGAAACCAGGGCCTGAGAACTGAAAGCTGCACCCACAGCTCCTTTCTAAGGGCAACATCAGAGAAACAGTACATCTTTCCCCCCATCTCCTGGCTAACAGGTGGTTGTCTCATAGCACAGACAGGATTTTAGAAGATCAAAGCAAGCTTTCACTTTTCCAGCCTCTTAAAACTCCATTTGAAGTTTTGCCACATGTTACTTCGCCCAGGGTAGAGACCTTGCTCTCTAACATCAGCAGGTGCTCGGCTCCTTTGCAAAGGTGTTTTGCACATCATCCGTACCTGTATCAGCCGTACTTCCCAGCCAGCTTTTGCCAGCACAGCAGCAACCCAGCAGGCAGCTGGAGCAGAAAATGGGAGCTGCAATACAGACAAGACACCTGAGGTCACCAGGACTTTATCACTTTATCCACAACTCACTGAGGCAGCGCTTGGCTGCAAATTATCAGAGCAAAATGCTAGCAAAGTCCTAGTGTGAAAGGAGACCAGTAGACACAGACAAAACTGCTATTAGTCACTTGACATTTTGGGAGCTAATTTTTTTTCCCTATAAATGTGAAAAAGCAACCCTAATTTGCAAAATTCAGCTTTTCACCAAAATTGTTTCTAAACCTAAATTGAGACAGCAAAAGATAATAAAAAAGCATTTTTTTTATTCTATTGAAGCAAAAGCTCTCCCCTTAGAAAACTGGGCTGTAATGATGTTTCCTGCGTGCTCCTTCCACAGCAATCCCTACAACCAGCAGTGGGACAAGGGCTCCTGCACCGCCTGAGACCAAGCACCATGCACAGGGAAACCCTCTCCCGCAGCACACAGCAGCCCTGACGCAGGTCGGAGAAAGCAATAATTACTACTAAGAGGTGGAAACAGTTGGGGCAGGCAGGGAGAGGCGCCCGGGGGCGAGCAGCCGCGCGGGAGCTGTGGCCCCTCTCCCAGCACCCGCATGCCAGCAGCACATCGCATCCTCCCGCTCGAGCCACCCCGTCGGATCCCCTTTGGCTTCCGATTATCGGCCTCTCCAGAGAAACTGCAAAAACAACAACAAAAAAAAATGAGCCCAGCCGCCAAACCACGGGGAGACACGAACGCGGGAGGGGGAGGAAGATAAAGCCCCATTTGTGCACCCGGGCGCCTGCGTCATCCTCCGGGCAGCAGCACCCACACGGACAAGGTCTATTTTCTGTTTGTTTTCCCAATTTCTCAGCAGCAAACCAGACCAGTTGGAAAGAAGAAAAAAAAACAGAGGAGGAATGGGAAGGGGGGAATTAACTCTTTGGAATCAAGTTGTCCATCTTCATGAGATTTTAATCCTGCCAAGACAAGGTCAGAGTTGAACTCCAGGGTAAAGGGCTTCGCCTTGTCCCCTGAAACCGCTTGCAGAGGGCAGGGGTTGACAGCCAGCGGTGGCAGCAGGCTGCGTGCAAGCGGCATCGCAGCCTGCCTACGAGCAGAGCAGCAATCCGCTTTCCAAGCTGGACCAACCTCATCCTTTCAACTTCTGCTCTGCTCCCCCCACCCCACTTTTTTTTTAATGGGAATTTCTCCCTCCCCCGAGATGCTCACCAGGTCCTTCCAGGACCTACAGGACCATTATTTCTGGGCTGGTGAAAGACTCCCAACTTTTTGCTCCAAAGGGCACTTCCTAACACCAACAGGGTGCCGCAAGAGCCGCTCGTACTAGCTGGGCAGGAGTCGCTATAGCATCCGACGGGAGTTTTCTGTCCCAAACGAGCAGCCCAGCCCACTGCAGGTAGCTCCAAACTGAGACTTCCCGTTAATTAAAAATACATCAGCCAGCTTCCCGGAGGTCATAATTTCTCACCTCCCCCAAACCATTTCACTGACTACATTACAACAGCAATAACCTCCGCGTTGCTCAGCGTCCCCCGCTCTGCCGAGCTGGCCAGCGCAGCCCCGCGTTTCCATGGCGATGCCGCAGCTCGGGCAAGGGGGGAGAGAAGCAGAAAGTGAAGCAGGGGGCAGAGATGATGTCAGCGCGGGGGGGGGGGGGCAGGCAGCCAATGAGCAGCACCAGCAGTGACATCATGCCCTCACCCCCCCCAACCCTGGGAGATGACATCATGCCCTCACCCCCCCCAACCCCGGGAGATGACATCATGCCCTCACCCCCCCCAACCCCGGGAGATGACATCATGCCCTCACCCCCCCCCAACCCCGGGAGATGACATCATGCCCTCACCCCCCCCCAACCCCGGGAGATGACATCATGCCCTCACCCCCCCCAACCCCGGGAGATGACATCATGCCCTCACCCCCCCCCCAACCCCGGGAGATGACATCATGCCCTCACCCCCCCCCAACCCCGGGAGATGACATCATGCCCTCACCCCCCCCAACCCTGGGAGATGACATCATGCCCTCACCCCCCCCAACCCCGGGAGATGACATCATGCCCTCACCCCCCCCCCCCACCCCACAGCAGTGGCGAGCAGCCACAGGGTCAGGCCCAGCCAGGGGGCAGGACAAGCCCCCCCTCCAGCAGAGGCATCCTCATGAAGATGTCTCATGACAGAGCTTGGGCTCTGCCCACCGCACAAGGAAAGGAGGCACTGGGGGGAACTGGCATGGGCTGGGGGGTGATTTACATCCAACATGGGCATGGCCGGCACAGGACGCGCTGCCCAGAGGCAAACGTCCCAAAACTTTGGGATTACATCCAGCCCAGCCGTTCCACGGCCAGAGATCCTGCTACAGACCTCCACCAAATCAGCTCACAACCTTGGGGTTCAGGGGTTAACGCTAAACGCAGGTTCTGTCGGGGATTTTGAGGCCGAGCCAGCGTCGAGGCTCTTTTGGTCAACCCTCGAGGCAGGGAACCTGATGCAAGCCAACGCTCTCAGACAAGTCCACAAGCCGCAGCTTCGCAAGAGCATCGACCATGGAAAGTCCCAGCGACGCTGTGGGAACCAGCCACCAAGGTGCTGGAGAGGGGGCTCTGCCCCAAGCCTTTGGGGTGCTGATTTATTGCTGATTAAATCCCTAATTAAAAAGAATGATAGGGGAGGGGGGGCAGAGACCATGCTGCCGGTCAGCACAGGCATCAGTGCCAGGAGCACGTTGGGAATAAGCTAGGAGCAGCACAAGGAGAGGTCTCGGTTGAGCGGCTTGGCCAACGGCAGGCAGTGTCCCCTCGGCCGGACCCCAGCCTGGCACAGGACCGAGCGTGACTCACCCGGTGACTCACTTCTAAACCAAAGCCCGTGATTTAGCACTTTGTTCAGTCCAGATCGAAATTAAGCCAGGCTCTTTCAAAGCAGCAGGGGGGCAAGAGGGGCTGTGCCCCACACGGGGCTCAGCAGCCCCCGTTGGCCCACTCCCCACAGCATCACAGCGCTCGGGGGCTCCGAGTCACAGCCCCACGCCGAGCTCACCTGCTCAAACACTTGGGCACATCATTCCCTGTAACAGGCTGCTGCCAAAACTCGGCCACTCCCAAGGGACAGGAGGAAAACACGGCCGGATGCAGCCCTGGAGGGAGGGGTGCACCCTGGCCAGTCCCACTTATGCCACCCTGCCCCCTCAGGGCCTGCCTAACCCACCCCGGTGGGACAAAGCAGCAGGACTTGGGGCAATCTCTTGCAGGGAACGTCCCACTTCCCTCAGCTAAAGCTACAAAGCGAGGACAGTAACGCATGACCACCTGAAGGAATGAGGTTTATCGCTGGGAAGCTCCCCAAGGTGCCCAGATGAAACGTGCTGAGGGAAGTGGAGAGACCTCAACACAACCAGCATCATCTCACAGAAGAAAACATGGTTATGGTTGCACTTGTGCAGGGCAGATGTTTTGTCACCTTATGACAGCTCCAGACAGGTTTCTCCTCATTAGTCCCACTGTTTATTAAACACTCAGGCAGGCCACCCATGCCTAGTTGCAGCACAGGTGAGTCTGCTTTGCTCTGGTTCCTGGGGGGGTCAGGTGACTGCTTCTGGGCCACCCCAGCTGCAAGATGGCAGCAACACCCCAAGGAGAAGCAGCCTTTCTGGCAGGGCACACCCCACTGCAGCCAAAGCTACTGCCTCAGCTTCTTGCTAAGGAAAGTGCTACCACCTTCTGCTGAGCTCTACAGTTTTCAGGCTAACTAGTACAGTGAATCAATAAGCACTGGGTGCCCAAAACTAAGAACCAGTCCCAAACTGGACATTTATTGTTGATAGCAAGCAGAGAGCAAGAAATCCATTTCAAGCCAAAAGCAGTTTGGGGATCTAGACAGCCAGGGCCTCAGGATGCATGATCCTCAGATTCCCATGTTAAACAGCACAGGACAACTAATACACTGCTGGCAACACCATGCTTCCCTCTCCCAGTCAGCCAAGATGCACATCGTGGTTACTGCAACCTGGCACATGTTTTACACCCTGCAGTTACAGGAAACACCAGGAGGTATTTTGGGGAAACACCTTGTTATCCTAGTTGTAGATCACTCCTGTATGTCACCTCAAGGGCCCATTCAAGCCCTGAAGACTCAAAACTCAAACCACTTGGGTAGGTGGAAAGCTGTAAAAATTGCTGACTATGCATGGGAGGAAGGCAGATGACAAAAGACCCTAAAATGGGGCTGGAGGACATTATTAGGTCAAGTGACATTGCACAGCCACATGGGTCCAAGCTTTTCCAACATCTGCTTGGGAGAGTCCCAGAAGAGGCTGTGCTCTCCCTTCCCAGGACTCAACTCTTCCTCCGCTTACTGCTCCTCCTCTCCTTTCCACAAACAAGGAAAGGAAGCCCCAAACCCCTCTTTTTGCAAACATATCCAAAGATTTATGCTGAAAATACCCAGACTCAATGCCCCAGCAGTACTCTCCATGGCAAGGCAAAGACTCAAGGCAGATGCAGAATTTGTGCTCCTGCTTTTCAAGACAAAAACTACAGGCCTTTTCTGATGCATCTCACCTGTTGGTATTTCACAAAGGTTTTGCACAGTTACTGTAACTGGCAGGAGGGAGACTGGAGCTTCTGAAGGAATTGGATAATTGGGGGCCTAATGACACCAATACTTGCAGTATCATGGCTGTTCAGCAGCCCAGTGCCATAAGGTCAGCTCTAAAGAGTAGAAATAACTTCACAGACTTTAACAGAAACAAATACCTGGTTCTCTGCCAAGAAGAGAATTTAACATCTCAAAGTCTGATGAGGCACAACACCTCAACACTCTTCCGATCTACTAATAATGCCAAGAGCAGCATTTGGATGCACTGTTGGGAAGAGGAAAGCTCTGCAAGCCACTGCATTTGTACACAAAAAAATCTGCACCTCTCCAAAGCATTTTGTCAGAACAAACCTGGATGTTCCTACTGATCCAGCCACACTCAGGTTTGCTGTCCTCATAATAGCCAAGTCTGAGCTCAAGAGGAGCCCCAAATAGACAACATATGAGTGTTGGGGAAAAAAAAAAAAAAAATCAAGACAGCATCTAGTCCCTCTCTCTGCTCCAAGGCTGGAGCCAGACTCTCCATTTCTGCTCTGTACAGCACAAAGCAGGTTCCTCTGTGCTTGAGAAATAAGCAACAAAAATCATTTTCAAAAACAGCTTGTTCCAAAAGCAAAGCATTCCTCATCATTCCTCAGCCAAAGCTGCAGTTCATGGAGAGCCCCAGCACCAGGACTGTCTCCAGTTAAAACAAGCTAACAGCCTACTGCATTTCAGCTCCTCAGTGCCAGTGCAGCAGGAGGCCCTCCCCTTGGCTCTCTCCCTGGGCTGCCATTCAGAAAAACACGGGGAGGAAGAGGATTTGTTAGCTCCAGTTGGGCCCCGTTCCTGTCCAACAGGTTTGCTCTCCTGTCCCACATTGTTACTGTTCCCATGCAACCCCCGTAGGCATATTGGGGCACGTCCGGAAACGATTACCATCAGCTACAATAATGTTCGAGCAGCTCCAGAGCCCAGCCAATGCAGAAAAACACCCTGTTCCTTCGTTTTATGAATGAGTAAACCCTTATGCTTTCTATAAATGTCAAGATAAATTACCTGTGGGCATTCCCCTTTCAGCACAAACAACCACTTTACTGCCGCAGTTTTTTAATGGAGACATCAACCTGAATTATTTTCTTTTCCTGGGGAAGTGGGGGGGATATCAAAGGAGGGCACAATAATTATGCCTGGAGCTCCAAAGGTCTCACCTTCCCAGCCCCACCTGCAAGCCCCCTGAAGGCAAAAATCTTCATTGCCTCTCACAGGGGTACCTTTTCCCTGTGAACAAGGTTCACAGGCAGCAAAATCCAGGTTTTCCAACTTTAGCCAGTGCCTTTTAGTAGGGAAAAAACCAACCTGGAAAGCAACAAAAGCCAAGTCCTTCTGGGAGAGCACAGCCTGCAAGTCTGGCACTCCAATGACATGATGGCTATCAAAGTTCTCCAGAGTGCAAAGCACCTCTTTGATTAGCTCCAGGAGGAAAGCTAAAGACACTGCTGTCATGAGTAAGGCAACAGGATGGGCTTAGCAAACCCTGACCAGCCACCAGCACACAGCACCAGAGATGGGAGCCTGGATGCAGAGCCATGATCTTCAGGTGCCACTCCAAGCACTCCTCATCCACCTCTCAGCTTCTCTCAGGATCCAGCTCTAAAACCTGGAAGGAGAACCACACTTCCAAACTTCAGGAAAGCCCTTACAACTGTCACTCCTTTCCCACTGCAAAAAGAGGGCTCTCCAGCTGTCCACAATAAAACAGCATGTTCAGGCAAGGAGGAGGTACTTTGACTCAAACAGGACAACCTGTCCTCACCAAGATATCATCCAGGCATCCAAAGAGATCCCCAGTTTCTATGATTCATCTCACAGCCCTTCGCTTCCTTGCTGTTGCTTTCCTTCCCCCTCCCTCTGGAACTCAGGCCTATTTTCCAAAACACATTTGGAACAGAAGCAGCTCCATTTACTAAACATGATTCACGTCCTTTCAGCATTGATAAGGTAGGTCTAAAAATATATTGAGATAGTGATCTCAGACACAGGTGCTGGCCTTACTAGCACAGTGAAGCAAGTCCTGAAGAACAGGGAAATAACCCAACATTTTGCTCAATAATGTGGATTTCCATTTATGATTTAGGAACAGAGTATGGAAAGAAAGTTACAGGTACACCAACACTCTTGCACAAGAAGGTCTGCCCACAGCAGGCTGGTTGTAAAGATGATCATACCAAGCAGGTAAGAAAGCTTCAACTGAAGCCAAGCATCCCTGAGCTGGGAGTGAGGAAGAGCTAAAAAAAACATGCCCTGTGCCAGTGGTCTCACAGAAACCCCAGGTGACACAAGTTGCCCTTGCACCAACTACTGCAGTATCTCTGTAGTAGGAGCAGCATATTCAACACTTTCACCAGCTTTTGCTGGACCATCGTGTCTCCAGCAGGCACTATTCGCTGCACCCCAGAGCATGGTGGGCAAGCGCAACCCGAGGGCAGTGAAGCGAGGCTGAGGTTTTGCAAGCTACCGAGCAGCCAGCTACGCCTGCAGAGCTGCGCAAGCCCAGCACCAAGCCAAAACTCCAAGTGCATCATTGCAGCAGGGGCTACCCACAGTGTGCAACTGCGAAGCTACACCTGCAAAGCATCATGTTCAGCTGGCTCCCCATGGAAAATATCTGAGCTGGGGGAAGGGGCATGGGAAAAAAACAAACCCCCTCCAACTCCATTGGTTTCCTTCAGGCCCTAACTTGTCAGACAGGCTTGCTTTGGTACTGTAGCTTATCCAAACATCTTCATCTCTTTCATAAATTCAATCCCTCCTTATCAGCCATCAGGAGGAAATGCAGGAGCTTTAGTGACTGAAGTGTAGGGAAGAGTACAGCTTTGATTAACCCACTTACTCCCCAGAGGTCACTCACAGTTCAATCATTGTGGATTCACATGTTCTCAATCACGTACTTGGAAATCAGTCTGGAGGTGAGAGTTTTCTTTGCATTAACATGAGAGGAGAGTAGGGAGGGGGGTTCTGCAAATATTAATTTCAGTTCTCCCCTGCCAGTTCCCATGACTAATACAAGGATCTTGAAAACTAGCAGCTCCTCTTAAAGCTTCAGCTTCTGGAGCCACAGGAATATGCAATAATCTCAACTTTAGGATTTATTTTTAAAATGACATTTCTGTAGCTACAGGCTGCCAAGACTTTTTCTGTGCAACTAGAACACAGCCCAAAGGGTACATTTAAAGGCAAATCAACCCCCCCCCCACAGGTCTCCTTTAAAAAAAAAAAAAAGGTGTATCACTTTTGTGCCTACTGCATAAACATTAACATACATGGAGCTAGAATATTTTTGTCCAAAACTCATGCTTGCTCCTGTAGCCAAGTAAGCACCCATCATGCACAAGTAGCAAAGGTATTTGCAAAAGAAAAATTTTAAGCGGAAAGCTCACAAATTTCTGACTTCCTACATCAGAGTAAACATTCACTCTGTTACAGAGACAGCTCCTCCAGTGCAGGAAAAACTGCCACAGGATTTGTGTCATGCACCAGACAAGGTTGTGAAGTGCAAACTTCAGTTTGTAACACCGGGTAATGATTTGTGTTTTGGCCTGTCACTGCACTGGGCAACACGCAAAAACCACCGAAGAGACACCAGCAGAAAGAGCTGCACTTACAGGGAAATAAGATTCCCATTTTTGCCAAGCCCACCTGACACAGCAATCAGCCCATTAATAATGCAGCTAATGGGGACAAGGCATAGGAACTAACAGGACCTGTATTGGCCAGACCTAACAGCACATTAACTAGTAACAGAGTTTCGAGTGTGGGAAGGAACATTTCCCACCCTCATTCACCTTTCAGATACTCTGGCAGGACTCACCTCAACACACATCCTTTCAGGATGCAACCAGAGAGACAATATGACTTGCCCAAGGTCAAACAGAAGCCTGGGGCAGAGAAAACACCAACATAGGTGTTTTCTTTCCTCCAGCATTTAACCATTGGACTTCCCTCACACAGCTTTGCCCTAAGCAGCATCTGTTCATACTCATCTTCCATTTCCATGTCACCAGCATCAGCTGTGAAACCCCTGAAATCCCCTATGTGGTCCACAGCACAGACCTCATCAGCTCTGCTACTAGAGGGGTTATTGTAAGAGAGGTCTCACTGGTCTGACAGGATAAAGACCAAGCGCCTCCCCGCTGGCATATGCATCATTCTTCAGAGCCACCATCTACCCTAGCAGGCAACCTTCTCACAGTCACTTCAGGCTATTTGACTTGACCTAACCTTAGGTTATAGGGAGGCAGAGAATGAACAACAGGGTTTCTAACCCTGTCCCCTAAATTAATTAGGTGTTTCTCTTCCCCAAGGCAGTAATAACACCTGCAAAAAGGGTGGATCTCTCAACTTCCTCCATCCACAGGGCTTGAAGGTTCATTTTTCCACACTGATGCATAGAGCAGGAGGCAGCAGGTTTCCCCAAAAAGCAGTCTAATCAGCCCAAGATACTCGAGACTGACATTCATAAATAAAATGCCCTGCTGGGAGCAGAGCCAGTAGCACAACTACACAAGCTCTCTGCTCCCTGCACAGGCTGGTGTCACTCCCCATCCCCACCAAGCTTGCTGCAGCATGCACAGCCCAGCTTCAGAGATGGAGCTGTTTGCAAAGGGATTGCGATGGGAGAGAGGACAAGAAAGGAACTTGCAGTGACAGCTGTAAAAAGACCACAGACTGACTCAGTGTAAGGCAAACACACACTGAAAAGCTGGAAAACATCTCAGGCAAAACAGGAGAAGACTGTTTTGGGGACTTTCTCTTGCTGCCTCTCTTGGTTTTCAGATGCTCCTTCAGAAGGCAGAAAAGGCAGCTGTGAAAGGCAAAGGACCCCACTTTCAGATTTCCCAAAGCCCACCATCCTCAGGCACTTCAACAGCAAAGTCTAAGTAAGGAGAAGCTGAGTCCTCTGCCAGGGCTGGCCACACTTGTTAGTAAACTCCGTGCTGGGTGGAAACACAGCTGGGAGATTAATTAAGCAGCAGGCTGCAGATGAAACCAGTCTGCTCATTTCTAGAAAAGGAACTCTAATAGACCACAGAGATTTCTGTGGGGAAGAGAGAGCAAACATCACCTGAGGCATCTCAAACTGTATGAAAGAAGGATACCTGAGAGAACAGCAGAGCTGGGGCTGGATTAGATGGCCAGATAGGTCTTTTCCTAGATTTAATCTTTCTAATTTGTTGTCATTCCCATAATAGTGCTCTGTGTTTTTAATTAAAGTAAACCACAATATCATTTCAAGGATACGTATGAACAAAAGGCTGACTTGCTCTCAGTAGAACTGACACGCAGTTTCCAGCTCCCAATTGGTTGGCAATGCTGGAAAAATAAATCACTGAGAACCTGGCAGGTTACATCTCTAAGGGGACTTTTCATCATTACTGCTGTACTCCAGCCTGCAACTGCCTCTGGATCAACCCAGAGAAGCTAAATTCAATCCAAAGAGGGCCATCAACATCATTACTAAAGTGAACCCTAAGACACATTGCCAGATACAAAGAACAGCTCATGCACGACTAAAGGGCCACTGGTGGACTCAAGTCAAAACATCTCTACATTCCTGACTGGGAAATCTGAGAACACTAATGGCAAAGATCCCTTCACATCAGTTTTTGAAAAGTAAAGGGGCCTGAACAGCAGCTGCATCTTATGGGGCATCCCAGCCGCAGAGGATGGGAAGTGAAGAACAGCATGCCCTCACTCAAGCTGCCAGAGAAATGCAGGAGACAAACAAGATGCAGTTAAACAGGAGTCAGCCCACAGCAAGCTAATGTGTACTGCATCATCAAAAGCTGATGGGATCTACAGGGACTCAGATCATCAAGGTCTTCAGATTCACAGCTCTATCCAGAGCTTCTTGAAACATAAGTTGCTCTACTATCTATATTTCTCATGTCCACATCTCCCTTGATCAACAGTTTAAGGTGTTTATATTACAGGCTGCTCAAAGGAGAAAGGATCTTATAAACCAGAGACTGCAAGGAGCCTTGCTGGTAGTCCAATAGCCAAAAATACACCTACATCATCAAGCAGTGACAAACATCACTGCCTGGCTTTTGCATACCACATCACACCATCTCCTTCTCTTCCCCATAACCATTTAATCACTGAGGCTTCATCCCCACAGAAGAGCTGGTGGGGGAAGTTACGAGCAACAACCCACATGAGCCAGCTCTCACAACCACACTAGCATCCTCTCATGCTCAGAGTCTGCCATCCCCAGCCCAGCCTTGATGCAAACGCTGCCTTTTATTTTCCTAGGAGAGGAATAGCCCATATATACAACACTGACAGCTGAACCTTTTATTATGCTTATTATAGACTGTACACTTCAGATACTTTTTGGCAAAGTGAAACAATCTGATGGTTTTCCCTTTGCTACGCTCTTTGGAAAGAGAGCTCATCTGAGCCAAGGGACATTAAAACCTGCTGTAGTATTTTAGACAGCCTGTGTGCTGACCCCATCTTCCATCTGCCTACTCAGGTACTTCATGCAAAAACACATAAATCCAGTCATCTCTCCCAAAAGACAGGATACAGTGGCTTCCTTCTCCCTCCGAACTCCAAAACCCAACTAGAAATACATGAAACACAGGCTGAAGTGAATGGTAAAATCTCCATCTGAGGATGCATGTCCCTGAGGAGTTTTGTCCATAACACCCTCATGAAACTGGTGGGCTCTGCGTCATGTTAAGGGTTCTCACCAGCCTCCTTTATCACCTTTGCTTAGTTTAATGACTGCAAGAGAAAACAAGCAATTGGCTACAGAACTACACAAAAGGAGTCTGACAGTCAAAGAGATGCTGTCTAGAAAGCCACGCTGGCAGCCACCAACAGCACCAACGCAGCAGAGAAGGCACCCAGGCTGCGCCCGGGCTCTGCACAGCTTGCTGCAGCTCCCATCACCCAGGTGGAGAGGGAGGGCAGTGAGGATGCCACACATCCCAGCCCAAGTCAGCAGTGTCCTGGCCTTCCTCAGCCTCCAGGCCAACCTGTGTCACAGCAAAGGTCGGATGGACACCAAGAAACCAAACTGCAGGCAGAACACAGCAGGCTGCTGCCACTGCCAGTCCAGGGTGGCCCAAAGAAGCCACCTTCTGTCTCAAATCCCTTTCCCCATGCTGCCTGTCAGAAGGGCATCAGGTTTTCAAAAATCCCCGTTTTTCTTTGAAAAAAGTCCAGAAACATTTCTTCATTCTTCAGGAATTATTAATTATCTGCCTTGGTGGAGTGTAAAATACCTCCCCTAGTGCTGTAGGCTGGGCTGAGTTATTGAGTGAGAGTGCTCTGAAAGCTCCCCCACCTCAACATTACACAGCAAGTCAAAATTAAAGCATGCACTGAAGCAAGCTAAGAGGCACAACACACCTTTCGCAGGCAAAGGGGTTCAGGGGCTTGCACAGTAACAAGGGGCCAAGCTGCTGAAAATAAAAGCAGTTCTTCAAAACACACAATTAAAGCAGGTGGTGGCTGTGTCAGCAGAAACACCTTGCCAGAAAGCAGGTTAGGTCCCACATAACATCTGTCTCCCCAGCATGGGGCAGGTTCTCCAGCCTGACCTAGGCACCATGAACACTCACAGAATCACAGAATGGTTGAGGTTGGAAGGGACCTCTAGAGATCTAGTCCAACTCCCCCTGCTCAAGGAGGGTCGCCTAGAATGTGTTGGACAGGCAGGTTTTGAATATCTCCAGAGAAGGAGACTCCACCACCTCTTCCTCGGGGAAGCTTCCAGACCTCATGACTGTACAGGAAAAAAGCAGCTCAAGTTTAAAGGCTTAAAACCCAGGAGTTAAACAAAAAGAACCTCAAAGTATATCACGGGGTTATTTGGGGGTTTTCGAAGCCTCATGGTTTGGCGCGCCTGGCCGGCGATTTGCACACGCGCAGGCCTGGCAGCCTCACCGGTGAGGGTGGCATCCCTCAGCCATGCCGGTGGAGGACAGCTCTCAAGTGCGCAGAGACACCATCTCCATCCCACCATCGCTCACATCCAGCACAGACACCCACTGCTGGTCCTGAGCTCCCCAGGAGCAGAGGGCAGGGGGCAACCGGATGAGCACCCCATGGCCATTTCGGGTCCCCCAGCTGCCAGCTCCAACCCCTTGGTGCCCGCCTCACCTGTGGTGCTTCCCCCAGCAGTGCCGGACTCCCAGGTAAAACCAGGAAGTTCCTGCTCCTCAAAAGATAAGATGAGGTAGCGTTGGGGGGGGGGGGTTGGGGGGCTTGGTTTCTCTTTTCCAACCCCAGCTTGCCAAGGCAAGCTGCTTCCGTTAGCCATGAGGAAACAAGCCTTTAAGGAGCAAGAGGAGCCAGGCGAAGGAGGTGTCCCCGAGCAGAGCGTGCCCGCTCCGCACCCGCGGGGACCGGAGCAGGGAACACACCTCAGCCTGAGCGACCGAGCGCAGGGTGCATAGGCAGCAAAACACACCGGTGCCCAAGCAAACGTCGGCCTCAAAAAAAATGCACTGCCCAGGCCAAGCGGAGACAGGCTCCAGGGCTGTCAAGCCATCACCTTTCACCAGATCCTTCTGCAGGATTTATAGTCCCCTCCCACGCTCCTGCCCTTATCCAAAATCTTCTTGCCAGCCTCTTACTTTGCAGCATCTGGCCTCGGCCTCTCCTCCACCCCCGGCTGGGTGTGTTCCCCCCAGTCACTTTGCCAAAGCCTCAGACAGGGTGGGAGGCGACATTTCCGCCCCAGGGTCCCGCTGCTCCAAGCATCCAGCCGCTGCACAGTAGCTCCAGCAGCTCTCAGGAGGAAGTAGGTGTGGGAATATTGGGGGATGCCAGCAGGGCTGGGATCATGTTAATACCCCATGGTCCTGAACCATGCCAGGGCTACCACAGAGCACAGTCCCTATGCACCAGGGAGAGGAAGCCCAATGCATCACGACTGCAGAGAGACACAGGCTGGACAACTGCCTGCTTATCACAAGCTGTGGATAAAATAGTCATGCTTCATCACTGCATTGCCAGAATCTTTCCACCAAAATAGCCCACTTGGCACAAAGCTGGGACTATGCCTAACACACACCCTGTGCATCGCCACAGCTAGCCTACAGATCACCTCAGGTGGACCTGAGGCACATTCACCTTCCCCAGTGCAGCCATGTACCTATCCCCAATTACTACCTACACCTCTAGTTCCATCTAAAAACTTATCTAAAATTAGGTAGGGGAAGGAAACAAGACCTCCATCCAAGTCAGCTCTCCAAACTACCACAATTGAGTTGACATGAACTACACCTTAGATTACACTAACCTTTAGGAGATGTCTTGCTCATAGCACAGTCTAGCAAACAGTCTTTTCCATGAAGTAATGGCCTTCCTAAATGCTGAGAGGACACTTGTAAAGAAGCAGCCTAGGTGATACCTGCACTAAACACCTGAGGCAACCTGCTAAGGTTCAGGACAATGAATCCCAAAGAGCATGTTTGCAAGGAACAGCTTTGCAATCAAAAGTGCACCAGAGCATGCAGTGCCAGCAATCGCACTGGGGAGCATCAGCACCCAAAGGCAACATCCTACCCACAACAGACACAGAACCTGCAGATTCCATCTATGCCTCCACTTTTTAGAATGTTTGAAGCAGAGATTTTTTCTGATCATTTGCTAAGCACAGTTTTCATTTGAGCTTAGTAATGTTTAATGACTTACTCACTGTACAACCTGCTTCTCTGACACCTGCAAAGGAGGGCAGAAGAGAACTTCTTTCCAGCCAAACCACCTCTTTACCCGGACCCTACTGTCTGTCTATAGAACAGCAAGCAATGAAAAGCAGAGCACTCTCAAGCTGCTCTTTCTCTTCACCAGGAACCACCACCCAGAGTTGGCCAGCCTTGGACATCCATCACCAGGCACCTGGCCTCCCTGCACAGCCAACCACACTGGGACAGCCTGCGCCTGGCTCACCCCTAAGCTCATCATGTGCAGCAGGCTCTCATGCCAGCAGCAGCCGCTGCACTGCCTCCCCTCTCTAAATCAGATTAAACCCACCAAGCTGCTGGGGCCATGGAGGTTATGTCATTGTAATTAAATCAGATTTACTCTCCCCCCTGCCCCTTCCCAAAAGAAATTCTAATGGCAGCAGAAAACTAGGCTGGGGGAAGGGCTGTTAGCATTAGACAGGCCTGATGAAAGGAGAGAAACTAGGAAATGCAATGCTTAATTCTCCATTTCTAATAATCCTCCATAGGAGCTAAAAACACCCAGCTGCATCCAGGACTCACAGCACCATCCACCCACCAGCTACACAGGCAGCAATGCTACTGGCAAGCTGAGGTCTCATGCTAAGTCTGATACCAGCACAGCCCTAATTATCAGCAGTTTTACTGTGGGATACAGGATAACACAAGAAAAGGTTTGCAAAGAAAAGGGGAGGTCCTGATTCACATGCACCATCCACTTAGCTCTACTGCTCAGCGCTCCCATCTCTGCACAGATCAAGGTTTCGAGCCTGACAACACAGTGCTTTTCAAGTCTTCGTGGCCAATTCACACCCAGCTCAAATTGCTCAAGACCAAAGGCAATTACAGGTTTGGTTTTGTTGTTTTCTGATGGCGGGTTAGATGGATCACGTTCCAGAAACCACCAGCACTACTTTTCCAAAGCAAATGTTGGTAGGGCAGGAGAGCTGGAATAGCAGATGCAGCTCATGAGGACACACGCTCTCCTGGCAAAGTTATTTCACAAGCACAGATCAAAACACCTCTCAAAGCAGGAACCTTGTTTCATTGGAACAGAAGTGCTGAACACCAGGCACTGCACTAGCATCCCTGGGTGACCATAGGCAGCTTTTTCTTTCTTGAGCCGAGAGGCACAAAGCCAGGAGTGCTCAGGGACCTCATGAAGCCAAGGCCCTGTTGCCCATTTTATCTACAGCAGAGCTTTGGACTTATTGCTCCAACCACCTAGAAGTAGATACAGCTGAGCCAGCAGCTCCCGCAAGAGGGAGAGGAGAGGCATGAGCATCACCCTGCCAGCCCTGCGGCAACAGGAGCAGCAAGACCAGCCCTGTGCCTTCCTGCAGCCTCACCAAGGGAGTGAAAAAACTCAGTCCAGCTCCAAACTATGAGCTTACTTCTCCTTTCCCATGCTCCTCGCCAACACAACTGTGCTGGCAGAGTCCAGTGGCAGAGCAGCTCAAGCCTTGCAGGCTGTCCCAGTCCCACCAGCATTGCTGCCCTCCCGCAGACCATGGGCCTCTTCCCCATCCCAGGCTAGCAGAGCTCCAGCCCAGAGCTCATTTTGGAGATCGGACTGTGAAGGGTAGGCAACTTGGGCAGGGACTGAAAACAAAGCGTGCTTTCAATTGCTGCGTCTGCTGAGAGGGAATTATACTTGGTACTAGCTGTGCCACTACAATTAACATTTAAATATCCGTTTAGCTGTATGTTTAGGCTACATAAAGGATATACCAAACACAGGGAGATGCTTGGTTTTCTAATTGTTCTTTTAGCACATGCAAGAAACCAAATACACAATATAAACCGGTCATCACCATTATAACCACAGGAGCAACGCTCTCCTCACCGCAGATGCTCAGCAGGGAAACATTCCCCTGTGTTTCCACATCAGCAGCATACACCCACATCCCCAGGAATGGGAAGCCAGCCTTCAAATTACAGCAATTAATGTTATGTATATTAATAAATGAGTCTGGTTTTCCCAACAGGATAACCTGCAGGGGCTTGTTGGCAGAGCTGAGAGGCTCCAGCCCTTTTCACAGCAAGCGAGTGAATCACTGGCACCTTTGGGACAAGGCAAGGGGGCTCCAGGAGGCCCTAGGAACACATCCTGCCCCAGTACAGGGAGAGCCGGTGGGATAACAGGACTGCTGGTGTCCTCACCCACCCTGGGGCATGCAGGAGACACCAGCTCCTACAAAACCTCGTAACAGGCAAGCCACAAGGATGAAACTTGATTTCAAATGGACACACATTTGCAGGGACTTAAGGTCCCATGCCATCATCTCATCCCCCATGCTCAGCACTCCCATCCAAACCAGAGTCTATCTGGTCCCTGGGGTGTTGCAAGCACTGCACAAGTAGTCTGCTTTAAGGGCTGGCTCACAGGCAGGGACTAGGGAGCAAGGAGGAGGAGAGGGCTACAGGTAATATTGTAGTAAACTAGAACACTAATCAGCAGGCCACATACTCCTCCATTTCCTCCCTCTTGCCCCTGGGTCCAGGACCAGCTCCTCTTCCCACTCCAGCTGTTTTTCTTTCTTTCTTCCCAACCTGGAAATTTTTTAAAGACACAGCATGGATACAGGTTTAAAATGGAGCTATTTACTCCAAACCCTGCCCTTCGTGCCTTTTCCAAATACTTCATACCTATTTTCTCTTCAAACAGCTTTCCAAAAAAAAAAAAAAAAAAAGTGAAGCAAGTCAGCCAGCAATAGGGATTTACTTCAGCATCCAAAGTTATACCAACTGTCATACAAGCCATCTACTCCTCTCTCTGACCAGCAGCCCCAGCACAGCCCTGCAAGCAGCAATGCTGCAGCTCTCCTCACTAAAGCACCTTTGCATGCAGGAGGAGGCGACAGGCAAGCTGTGGCTCTCCTAGTCCTGCAAGGCTCGTGCAAACTCCATGGACCTCTACTCTGCGCTGAGGAGTTAGGGATGAAATTCAGATGCTCCCTCTAACTCCCACCCTAAGAAGTCTTCCTGCAGTCAGCAACTTGCCAGCACACCTGCAAACATTCCAGCTGGGATTCCTTCATCCACATGGTCTGGAAGTACCCTCCAGGAACAGGAAGTCTCACTCATCATGCTTCTCCCCAGAGACAGCCTGGAAAGCCACCCAGTTAGTGGCCAGGGAGCTGCATCACATGAGGCAGCATCATGGGAGCTGAGCGCAGAGGGGCTCACAGCACCGGGTGCTGCACAGAGCCAGAGGCATCCCTGAGCCAGAGGCATCCCCGAGCCAGGGCCTTGCACCACCCCAAAGGCAGCTCGGGCTCCTCACCATCTGCCTCAGCTGCACCGAGCCTGGGTCAGATCTGTCCCTGGCCTCCTCAGACCAGACACACCGTGAGTCCACTCACATCGGTCCCCACCGCTTTGCAGTCTCATCTCCTCAGCCAAGTTTCCATCTCTTACTGCTCCCCATAGTGCAGCCGATAATATCGCGTTTTATACGGAGAACACTAAAATGGCATCACACCTTTTAAAAAGATATTTCCACTTTGCTGCCTACAACCAGGCTTTGCTTTTCCCTCCCCCCACTTCTCCTGCTCACTACCAGCCTCTGCTATCAGGCCTCTAAGCCTGTTTAATTGAAAAAATGTGATTTAGGTTAATTGACAGCAGATGAATTATACTGCTAAAAAGCAAGGGAACATTTGATCAATGTGATTTACAGCAGCAGAGAACCAACCTCCCCAGCTCTTCGCATCCCACTTACAGCCCCACTGCCAAAACAGTTCAGCTGGCAAAAAAAAAAAATTAGTGTTTAACTTTTTTTTTTTTTTTTTTTACCTTCCTTTTAATTGCTCTACATAAAACTGTCCTAGAATTTTACAGCCTCCAAAGCTACATCCTGGTCCAGTCCTCTTCACTGGTTTTAATTAGGGTGAGGCATGGCTGGCACGTTAAAGAGGAGGGGGAGAAAGACCATGCTCCAGAAACATTTTGCCATTGTAAATACCCAGCCAACACTGATGAGCACAGAGCAAGCTGGGGGGAGCCGGGACACACGGGCAGCACCCCGGGAAAGCAGTTACAAACCAGCTCTAACTGATGGCTAAGACATCCTGTTCGAAATCGGAAGATTTGACATCTGTTTACAGAAAACTGCTCTAAATGCTAGCAGGGAAAAGAGCGAGACATTTCCAGCAGGAAAATTTCCCCTCCTTAAAGGCAACCAAAATATGAAGGCTTAGAGGAAAAACTAGCTTAGCTCCGAGCGTTTGCTCCCAAGCCGCTTTCCAGCTAATCGGCATTCCTGAGGGATTGGGGCTCGAGCCACCCCAACCCTTTTGTTGCTGCTCCTTCCACAGAGGCGATTTCTGGAGAGGTAGGGCAGCGCGCCCCGAGTCCCGACGTGAACCGCACAGAAGCGCGTTCCCCAAGCACGCCCGCCCAAGCCAAAGGGAAGCTCGTGGCTATGAGCCAGGCTGCATCCTGCAGCCACCGCGGCCAACAGAGCAGGACAGGGATGAAGGTCCAGGCAGCACCTGCTCCATCCCCCAGCTCCTCCGCCAGCCCAGCAGCAACGCATCCAGCACCACCAGCCAGGGCAACCCGGCGCGGAGCAAGGCCAACCCCGCGCCATGCACATGGTAGTTCGGGCTCCACAACCCCACAGTTATTACAATTAAAAGCATTACTGGTGAGCATCTCCCGAGGAAGGCACATAAGGATTAAAAGAAATGAGAGGCGTCCCCATGGCAACCCTGCAGCCTGCCTATGCTCTGGCATTATTTTCAAAGGTGATGGCAGAGAGCATTTTGCAAGTGCCATCAAATTGCCCCACAGCAAGGTGAGTGGGAATGGAGCACCCATCCCCTTTCCAGGCTCTGACACTTCGAGAAAGGCTTGGCAAGACCAGCTCCAGCCAGGGCAGGGACCATTTATCAACCTGATTTCCAGCCTACATCTCCTCCTAATGTGACAAAGATACTATTGCAGGTTTCATTCTATTACAGGCTTCAAGAAAGTCATCAGCAAGATAGAGGAGCATGAGCAGACCGTGGGAAAGCCAAAACATGAGCTCGTTCCTTGTAGGGCACCACACAAAGTCAGCAAAACTGGGCCTCGCTGCCATTCCTCAAGCGGTTCCTGGGGCTTCTGCAAGCCCTGACACTACCGAGACAAGCAAGTTTCCACACAGAAGGTAGGAAAGGCAAAGGAAGCACATGTGGATGAGCAAGAAGAGGGGAGTTGAAGAAACAGCTAAGAGATGCCTAGCATAAAGGGAAAAGGATGTTTTCCTCCATTTTCTAAGCTTGGCCATACTTAGACAATCTTGGAATTCCTGGAAGGGATTTTTCCAGGGCAAAACAAAGGATTAGGCCCTTAGCAAATGGACATCAGCTTCGAATTTGCTCAGCTGTGTTGTCTGAAGTAAAAAATCACCAACAGTAAATAGCTATTTCATCCCCAGGTCCAGCCCTCTTCACATGCTAAATCCCTTGGCAACATCACACCGATGTGACAGCTGAAGCATGTAACCGCCTGGCCCCCACCACCATGCAGCCCTTAGCCAGGTCTGCTTGGCATCTCCAACAACAAAGCCAGGGTGCAACAGGCGACGACCGAGAGAAGAGGCTGGACCTCACCTGCCCCATTCAGCACCAGGCAGGCAGCTCTGGTGCCTGCAGCAAGCCCTTGCTTCTCCTGCAAAGCTCCATCACATAAACTGGGCTCAGATCCTACAGGGAGCAGGTAACAGATGCAGGAGTGAGGGACACCTGAGGGGAGGCTTTAAGAATTCCTAGAAAAGCCAGGAAGCTGTCAAGCAGTCAAAAATAGCACCAAGTGGCTCAGCCTCACTCAGAGGTGTGGTTTGCTACAGCTAAGAATTAAGCAAACCAGCAGCGCTTTGCACAACCTGCAAATGCATCTTGCAAAGACCAAAGCTGCCATTCCGTGGAAAGCCCCTGCAACTAGGACACACCGCAAGCCAGCACAGCAATCACAGATATTCCTACCACCCACTACCACTTGCACAGCATAACTGCAGGGAGCTCTGTAAATGCCTGGTGTACCTGGTGCTAAACAAGCACAGACTGTGCAAGCCCCTGCCTTAAAGGGCTTTTCTGTTTCCACATGGTTCTCAGAGTGGCTCCAGAAAGGCAGAAGTAGAGTATTTTTCTTCCCAAAAAAAGAAAAGAAAAAAAAAAAAAGCCTTTTTCACCCTCCTCACAGACCATAACATCCCCCAAATTTTGTTTTAGAAGACTCTTACTTTAACTAACAACAAAGTTCTCTGGGCATTTACAAGGGGTCGCAACTCCCCTTCCCACCTCAGCTAGTTAAGACAGGGATTTTACGCTGAGAATAGGAAAAGACCAGTATAGACAGACCAAGGCCCACAAGCTTATGTACAAAGCCTACCACCTTTCTGGTACCTCCAGGTGAAGTTTAGATCTAGTCTACACTATACAGCTGTTTTTAACCATTATAATTTCTCCCAGCTGCAGCAAGGAAACAAAGCCAGCCACTTTCCCCTTCTGCTGGCAACCAAGCTAACCGTGAAAACTGGCATTTTAGGAGAAGAAAATAACAGGTTAAAACAACTCACCAGCCTGAAAAGCCCAACAAGCAGCCTCCTCTCCAAAACAAGCCCTGGAGGGCTGCAGCAGCAGCTCCCTGCTCAATTTGAAGGGCGAATCCCCACCCTCTATCAGGTGGTAAAAAGATGCACCTGAGCAGGGCAGCGGTGCCGGGGAGGGGAAGCTGCAGGTGTTGCAGATCCACTTGGGACTGCAGCAAGGCACGGTGCCAACAGAAAGGCCTTTGGGTCTCCTTGTGCTTCCTAACCACGTGCAAGCCGGGCGGGCGATTAGAGGCGAGGAAAGGCTCTGGTCAGAGGGCCGTGGGGCTGCAAAACACGCAACGCGGAATCGCGTCTCTAGCTGTGCTTAGCAAGGCTTCCTTACAGCTAAACAAATAAAAACAAAAAATTGGGGAGAGACCTGGGCTGCCCGGGACAGGTTTGTGCAGCGCCAGGCCCCATCGAGCCCCCTCCTGCCGGCCGACGCGGCACCGCCGCTGGCAGCATCCCCCTGCCCGTCCTCCCCGAGCTTAAAAAGCAAATTGAGCGAGCCGAGTCGGCAATCTTGCCTGACCTTCCCCGCACAGCCCCGGAGCTGTCGCCCGAGGTTTAAACACTTTAATTCCCCCCCAGGGAGCAGTGCAAAACGCTCTAGGTCCCAGACCCCCTTCCCCAGCAAAACCGCGTTCCTGGGACGCGAAAGGCAGAGCCGCAGGGCAGCCGGAGAGCGGCTCCCCGCTGCACCCCCCCGCTGCCGGCGTCTCGCTCGGGCCCGAGGCGGAGAGCTGGCGGATGCTCAAAGGATGCTCCGGCCGTTCGCTCGCCGCAAAGGCGCTGGGGGATCCGCACACGAAATGCACGAGCAAAGATCTGTGTTTTGCGCGCACAAACGCAGTCAGACGGTTTCGTGGGAAATGAAAACCGCTATTTCCAGCCACTGCCGTGCAGGGACCCTCCGATGCTTCGCGAGCGTTTCACCATCTCAGAGAGAGGTGGGTGAGAAAACCTCAAAAAATTTAGAAAACGGAAAAACCGAAAAGCGCAGGCAGCCAGGCGGCCGCCACCGCGGAGGCAGCCGGCAGCCCCGCGCCCGGCGCGGGCAGCACCTGCAGCCGCCGCTGCTAAGCTGTCAAAACAAACACAGCAACAAGCCGCACGCGGCCTCCAAAGCCGTCCCCCGGCGGGCTCGGGGACCCAGCCAGGGCCGGCAAATTCCCCCAGAGCTGGTCGGCAGCTCCAGCAGATGGGTTTTACGAGCCCCCGAGGAAAAATAACATCGCGAAGCGCATCTAGGACTGCCTGTAACCACACGCCGGATGATGCGGGGACTGATGAGCCGGGGCGGAGCGGGGGACGGGAACGGAAAGCTGCAGCGGGGGAGAGGGCTGCTGCCCCGAGCAGCGCCCCAGCGCCGAAGCAAGCACCGGGGAGCGGGGCGAGCGGGCCGGACTGCGCCTCTCACCGAGGATGCCCGGGGAGCTCCCAGGAGCTGTTTTCTCCCCCGTGGAAAAATCAGAGGGAAAGTAAAGCGGTAACGGACCTCAAACCGCCGTTTACCCGCCGGCGGCAGAGCTGGGGTCTCCCCAGGGCTCCGCTGGGCTGGCAGCCGGCCCCGCCGCCGGCAGGGCTGCAAAGCGCCAAGGTGGCTCGCGGAGGAGGGTGCGAGAGGGCGAAAGGGGGAGGAATATTTCTCTGCTTCAAAAATGCCCTCATTATTCTGCAGGGGCTGACGGAGCCTGATCACCAAAGTGTTCTGTTGCAAGAGGTGGTGGCTTTCATCGAAGGGGTGAAAAGGGCCCTAGCAGCTAGGGCAGGATTGCAAGTTACCCCCTCCAGCGAAAATAAGTTCAGCAAGCCTTTGCCTGCTCCGCGTTGGACCTACAAATCCAACACCAATGGAAAATCAGCCCCAGGCCCCGGCAGGTCGGGACACGCTGGCGGGGCGGCGCGGGGAGCCTGGGGAGAGGAAGGAGGTGCGGGTCAGGGCCAGGGAGGCTTGAGCACACCGAAACCCAGGCCCAGCCCTCGCCCCTTCCACCGGCTCCCGCTGCCTAGTGCTCCAGGCAAATTTTTGTACTTGCAAAAGGGGAGAAAAAAAGAAAAACAAAATAAAGAAACGCCATTCAGCTTGCATGAGCGCGCAGCACTGTTACCGGGAGGAACGCATGGCACGGCGCAGCACAGCCCAGCAAACGTGCCGCGCGCCGGCGCAGGGTGCGACGCGGAGCCCTGCGGCAGCACGGGGCGGCTCGCCGCCGCGGGGCTCCCCCTCCACGGGCGCGCGGCCCCGCGAGGCGCTCAGCCCCGCGCAGCGTCGGTGCTCAGCCCCGCTTCGAGAGAAACTCCTCGAGCATAACCGGGCAAGCGGCGAGCGCAGCCTTATCGGGGCCCATCGGCGCCAGCCGCTGCAGCGCACACAAAAGGCAAAAGGCAGCCCTTGGGCCGAGCCAACTTAGTCTTAATATTTGCATTTGTTAAAGCAAACTAATAAATCCCCGTGGGTTTATCTGTACTTCCAGTTTGTATTTATTAGCGAGAACGACAGGCAGGTTTTCCTCCTAGTTACACAGGTAAATAGCAGCCCAGCTCCCACACCCTTCCCCTTTTTAACGGCCTGGCTTTCTATTGACTCTCCATCTCTAAACAAGCTGGGATTACACGATTGACTGGCGCGGAAAGCAAATAGCCTTTGAAGTCAATATTAGTTGCAAACTCCGAAAGCCCGCGCCGAAGAGGGCCGCGCTGCCGCCGCGCCGGGGCGATTCCCGCCCCCCGCGGCCCGGCCCGGCCCCGCTCGCCCGGCGGGTCCCCGCGGGGTCTGCAGACGGCGGCACCAGGTCCGCGCATGCCTGGACCGGCCGAGGAGCAGCTCCCAGGCAGGCAGCAGCTTTGAAAAAGGATCCCAAAAGCAGATCCCTCCCCACCCACCTCCGCAATTACACTAATGATTTACATCCTCTTCCAGTTTGCATGCTCAGGGCAGCTCCGGTGACGCTCCCGCAACCCGGTGCAGCGGGGACTGGCCTCCCTCGCTGACGCAGCCACTTTGGGGACAGCTCAAGACATGCACTCCGCCACCAGAACCAATTTCCACCCAAGCGCACGGCCGGCAATACTCACTCCCCTTCCGAAAATCAGGGCAGCTGTCGCAGCCAGGCAGGGCAATGCAGCCGTACAGCAGGTATTAACGGGGCCAGAGCATCTCCAGCCCGCGCTGGGCTCCTGGGTCTGAGCCACCTGAAACCTCAGCAGGGTGGCACGCTCAGAGCACCGGGGCAGCGCAGGACGAGCTGGGGTTTATGTGCAGCAATACAGGAAAAGAGAAGCTCCGAGGCGAGGTGCAATCTGCCTGCTGGTGCTGCAAAGAGCAAAGCTTAAACAAAAAGGTAACAGCGAACTCACAGGGGCCGTGAAGTCCAAAGCCCGGCACACGCCGAGGCCGCCCTGCTCTGGCGGGGAGCGGCCAGGGCATGGGGACGCCCCCGAGCCCCACCGTTACACCCCAGCTGTCCAGTGCCAGCATCGCGGCACAACTCCTCAGGCGCCTGCCGCTACGCCCGTCACTTCGGGCATCTTTCCGTTTCGTTTATTGCCATGTAGTCGGTATTTCTAGCAGGAGAGCTAGGAGAAGACGCCAGCAGACGAGCCGGGGAGCCGGGCGCTCGGCAGTGCCAGGCTTGCTCCTGCGCTGATGCTGCTTTGCTGCCGCATCCCGCAGCTCTGCCCCTCCGCCAGCGCCTCCGGGGTCCGCTTCCAGCCACCAAGCTGTGCTGCCCTCCTCCCCGAGAAAAGAGGAAGGAGAATCACCCTCCGCACCGGGGCCGCCTCGCGCTCCACGGCGAAGGGCGGGCGACGGCCCCGAGCCCGCCGCGCCGACCACAGGACTCGCTCCGTGGCGTCCACGAGCGCAGCCCAGGCCACGGCGGCACCAGCCGAGACCATCAGCCGCCAGCCCCTGCCTCCTGGGCCACTTGGCTGATGCAAACGAGTTTGACACGAGCTTTTAGCTTTCGCTACGAATGCCAGAAAGTCAACATTGCCAAACCGAAACCCAAGCAAAGTTTTACACGTTCTGGGCTTTGTTATTCTCGCTCAGTTTTGCCCAAAGGCTGAAAATAGCTCTTAAACTCTCCGAGGTACTTCTGAGCTGAACGATGGTTTCAAAGAAAAAGAGCCAGGACTCTTCCCTGCTTCCGACCATCGTTCCGCAAGGTTGTCCCAGTAGCCAGCGGGGGACCCAGCCCGCCCCAAAATAACGCCAGAGCTACGTGGGTCTCCGCGCAGTTACACCTCCGAGTTTGACATCAAGACCCAGACAGTCACCATGGCTGAACCCCACAGCTTTATATCCAATATACAGTTCAGATTCTACTGTGCTTTTCCAATGAAAGGACCCCTTTTTTATATATAACGAATGTCTAAATCTAAAAAAAAAAGTAAGCGAAGAGAGAGATCTCCCTTAAATAAATGGCCTTTTTATGCGGTATTTCCACATGGCACCTTCCCGTGCTCCACATCAGCTCCCCGGGGTGGGAGAGAACCTGCAGCTCGGGCACTCGAAACAGCCTGGCTTAAGGGGAAGCAACCTGCGCCGCAGCGGCTTGGGAGCAGGAGGCACGCCGGAGGCCGCGCGCGGGGCCGCACGGGCGGGCGGCGGCGTTTAACGGCTGCAGAAACGCGGAAAGGACCGGGAAGAATTTCGCGCCAAAGCTAAGACCTCAAACCCTCGGCCTTGCTTCATCAGGGCAGAGCAGTTTGCCAAAGCGCTGCTTTCCCGTGCGACCGAACTCAGCCGCGCCGCGGCCCTCCGATAGGGCCGTGATGTAAGCGTGGCTGAGCCAAGGCAAACGGAAAAGAACACCGAGCACTCAGAAAGGCAACGGATTTTATTAAGAAGTTTAATTGTTTCTGAGGGTGACATTTCCCCCCCCCCTCTTGACATGCCCCTCGCTGCGGTTAGGCCTCATGCATTCCTTCGCCCGCTCCTGCAGCCCCGGCTCGGCTGGCTTCCGAGCGCGGGTGCCTCCCCGCGAGGAGCCGGCCGCGCCGCGCGGGCTCGGAGCGCGCGGGGCCGCGCGCTGCACGACCCAAGGCGAGACTCTCCCAAACAGTTCGACGCCCTGGGGCCACCCGATCGCCGGCCAGCCGCTGACAGCTTGACTTGTGTGGTTCCGCTCCCCCCACTGCACGGCTCCAAAGGCTTTGGCTTCTCCAGTTCCCACGGCAGGGATCTGCATTTTGTGAACACCATATTCTCCAGGCTGGATCAAACCATCCTCGTGAAAAGCTCAAGATCCAGAAAGAAGTCAGGAAGAAGAGCAGAGGGGCAAAAAACAAACAAAAAAAAACCCAAACAAACCCCCCCAAAAAAAAGAAAAGAAAAGAAACCCAAAAAACTCCATAGCTGGACTGGGGAGAAACTTGGTCCTTTACAGGGAAGAAAATCAAGCTACTGTTTGACCTGAAAGCACTTAGCCATTCAGCCCCACATATCCGGCTTGAAAATCACCCAGCCAAGAAGAGCATTTCCAAAGCCCAGCAGAGAGCATCTAATTAAGTCCTCTCGGCCCTGCGTGGGAGTCTGCTGAGTGAGGTCAGAGCTGGGAGGAAACCCCCCTCGCAGCGCAGGGAAAGTGAATCACAGCAAATGCACAGTGGGTGGCTGGCGCTGAAGCTGTTTTCCATGGCAAGAGTTGGTTGAAGGAGTTCACCACAGCTCCTGAATGCTCCCTAGCTTTCTGGGGACAGCAGGGTAAGCTGCTTCCTTCTGGCTTTTCTCTGTCCGTGTTGGGTCTTGCAGCTCCATCCTCGGAAGGGTGCTCCTAGGTGTTTCGGCACAGTCTGCACTGCAGCACCGTGGCTCTCCTCCCCCAGGCCCAGACCCACACACCCAGGGCCTTCTCCATGGACCCTGCGAAAGAAAAAACGGCATTAACGCAAGATCCAGGTTGGTTGTAACAGAGCAAATCAAGATTCCTCTTCGTTACCAAATTAAAGGTTTGAAGCAATGAGTCAAAGAGGAGACAAACTAGCAGACCTCGCGACTCCCTCAAGAATACAGTTCTGCAAAGTGTCATGCTGAGCCAGCCGCCGCGCAGGCGCTGCAATTCAGGCGATGGGAGCGGAGGATGTGCTGACAACATCCATGGGAAAAAGAGCGTTACTCAGCTACGTCTCTCGAGGGCTGAGACGTGAGAGCAGCCCAAAGGCCGGGCTTGCATGGGCTAGGCTCACCAGCAGGTCCCCGCTGATCAGATCGGGGCACGCGATAGCAAGAGGGTGACTAAGAAACACAGCCGGGGGCTGATGAAAGAGAATCAAAGGGCCGTTTCCATACGACAAACAAAATCAACGGTATCCGGGAACCCACAGGAAGGGAAATCATCTCATTTTGCTAGCGCGTATGTGGGTCACGTTATCCTGGGAAGTCCAAGGGACGTGCAAGTCACTGATCAAACACGACAGCGCTGTGCAGAGCTGCGGTTCAGGGCGAACGCTGTGCTAGCACAGGAGGCACAGAGAGCTACTGCTGCTCTAATTATAGAGAAAATTGTCCGGGAACTAACTGCATCGTAACAAAATGAAGCGTAAAGAAAGCAGTTCCCAACATAACCTCCTTCCCCATTTCTGATCCTGAGCCTCACTTCCACCTTCAGTTGCCCCTAGGCTCACAAGCCTCTAGCTTGGGAACCGTGGCTTGAACGCTATCCCTGATACGAGCTCCATGCTCTTGGATGCAGCTTGCTGGCCTCGGTTCCAGGATTGCCGTGTTAGGAATAACACGACCCCAGGCTGGGAAACTACCAGAGAACGACCAGCAACAGCAGCGTGACTCTGCCCAGGACTTCCTCCAGCTGCTGACGGCTGCGCACAGGGAATGACACCCAGGTGAGGAAACATCAGTGGCCCTGGCAAATAACTCATTCGAAGGAGATAGAGGCCAATTTAGGGATGACCAGGGCTGAGGTGAGAAACGAGGTAGCTGCAAAGGACCACAGCTGTATATGAATACTGCTGGACACCCATCCAGAGCAGAGTTCTGCAGATTGAGAACATTCACAGCCTTTCTTTTTGTTTTGTTTTTTTTTTTGCCATTTTTTTCCACTTTGCAGCACATTCTTACCACATGCATGCCACAACGGCAAGGAGTCCAAGGGAAGAACTCTTCTGCGAGCAGCTTTTTTGAGGGGCCAGGCGTTGCAGACTGCCCTGCACCCGGCCCCCACGCACTCGCTTCTGTCCTGGAAGTCCTGGAGGACCAGGAGAAAGGGGGCTGCTTTCCCAAAGCCACTGCAGACATTTGCAGAGAGAGCAGCAAGGAGAACACAGCCTGGCAGCAAATGCTGTCACCGGAGTGGAAGTGGAGCTCACTTAACCCTCTCCATCCAGGAGAGCTCCCCAAATAGGCACATGTCTCCGATGACCTACAATGTGCTGGAGGCCTCCAAAAGCCACTGTTAGGTTGGGCACAACCAGCTCCCATCTGGCTCAGACAAAATCTTGACCTGTTTGGGGATATTCATCATTTGCTCTGCTCTTGGATTCTCACATCATTCGCTACATAAGATTCAACAGGTTTTGAACTCTGCCCAAATCCCTGCCCTGCTCCAGCATTAACTGGGGGCATGGAGAGAAGCGTAGAGGTTTATACCCAGGACTTGTTTATCCTGCGGCACTTATCATCTGTTTGCTTTGGACTTTGCAAGTAAAAAGCAAGCAAGCTTGGCACCACCTGATCAAGACACCGACTCCTCAGAAATACACTGCGTGGAGGTGTAAAATAGCCCCCGTGCCCCTCTCCCAGGAGAAAGGTCTGACAATCAATTCTTGGGCTTTTGGGGAAAGAAACAGTGCAGCGCCTCCGAGTTTGCAGAACGCTGCGCGCAAGTGTCCCTGGCTCTTGTAAATGTGTTAAAAAATAAAACCCTTTAAGAGCTTCCAGATGTTCTGTTTATGTTGTGGTGTTACCCAGCTCGATCCTCCCGAGGCCAATACACAGCCTCAATGAAATCGCAGCAGCCAAGGGGGACGGCAGGGGGGAGCGGAGGAGGTCCAAACCCTTTTCCTCCTCTTTCCCCCAACTTTGCCTGTTAACTCCCACGCTGCTGGCAAACATGTGGAGAGCGGCTGGAAACCTTCCCTCCCAAGCGTCGCGGGGGCTCGCAAGGCACTAACCCGCACCCCCCCCAGGCGCCCCCGGCTCCCCTGGAGCGGGCAGCGGGGAGGGAGCCGTCACTTCAGCCCACCTGATCGCCAGGCGCCCACCAGCCCGCCGCGCAGAGCGGGGAGGTCCCCGCTCGAACCTCACGCCACCTCAGCAGCCCCCAAAACCGACCTGCTGCTAGCATGAAGATGTGACAGCGCAAAAATATTTATGAACGAGCACCGGGCGCAGGCGCACCCACCCGGGCGGACACACACCTACGTGCGTGCCTAACACCCGGCTCAGGATTCTTTGCACAGGGCGTTGCAAGCGCAGCGCGCTGCTTTTGAAGTCCCCCGGAGCGAGCTGCATGGTTGGTAGCAATCAAGCCTCCATAAAAGAGCGCTATCGCAGCAAGGCGCGCAGGCTCTGATGTGTTATCTCCCTCTCCGCGGCGAGGGCAGGGGCCGGGGGAGGAGGGCAGTCATTTGTGCGGCTCATTTGAAAAACGTGTTAGCGCTGGAGATCAAAGCCGCTTCCTGATGGGCTCCACCCCGGCCCCGCGTTCCTGCCAGCGTGGGTCATTTCTGCAGGCGCAGAGGCAGACGGAGCGCTGCAGGACCAAGCGAGAGGTGCAGAATCGTCTGCGCAGTCGTGTCTGCTGCAGCCACAACGATGGAAGTACCGACAGCGGGAGTTACTTGCCCAGACCAGGCAAGGTGACTGCTGCAGGGTGTCTTTCCACCCTCGCCACCACCTGAACCACGGACGTTAACATTTCTTGAACGCATGGATTACGTATGCTATTCATTGCCACCTTCCTCCAGGTGAGGAAGGCAGCGCGGGCAGGTTCAGCACCATGCTGGGGTCCCAGTTCAACCACACGCTGTGCAGCAGAGCACTCAGACACCTGATGAAAGATCACCCTCCCCTCCGTGGGACAGGACGAGAGCTTTGGTGACCCAACCAAACCCCTGCTCACAGCAACTCCCTCCTTCGCCACCATCTGCAGATCCTCTAGGACTAAACCTACATGGAGGGTAACATCCCAGGTGCATTTTTTTTCCTCTGGGCCAGTTGCCTCCCACAAACCACATGCTCCCCAGCGAGGCGTCATCTGCTTACCCAAGACCTGGATCGCTCCCACACCAGGAGGGCGAACAGCACGTCCAGTCAGGCCACACACAGAGCGAGTCACAAGGTCTCCAGTGCCTGAAGTTTCTCCTGCAGACCAGCCCCCGGGTTGTTGTTTTTCTCCTCTCCACCAGCCCACCACACCTCCCTGGGAGAGCAAGGAGAGACGTCAGGCACTAGAGCAAGGGCACAGGCTGCTCCACATGCAGCAGCAGCCCAGGAGGAATGCGGCGTCCAGAGCAAACAGAGGAGGAGGCATTAAGTTTGCAACAGTAATGACGATCGTATGTGCGTTGTGAGGTGCTTGCTGGGGATCCAAGTCCCCTGTCTCCTCGAACACGTGCTAGAGAGCAACAGCCCAAAGCTCAGCAATAGCAATGGGACTTCTGGCTCCCGAGGATGAGCGCGTCGTGGCTGCAGACAGCTCGAGCACGCAGTGTGTGGGCAGCAAAGCCAAACAGGAAGGGAACCCAGCAGCCGGGAAACGATTCTGGCAGCACCTGCGTTATGGCTCACTCAGCACTCGTCAGCTAGAAATACCTCCCTGCTGCTCCCTCTCCCGGGTGTCCCTCCCTCGGACCCCTCGCCCTGCTCAGACATGCCCCAGTTCCACTTTTGCAGCAGAAACTCTTTGTAGCTGAAAGGCGGGATTGAGAAAAATGCAGCTCGAGAGCTAGATCCTGTTTGCAGCGGCTGGTCCCGGGCACACCTGCGCCTCTCGGCGTCGGGCGCGCGGGCGAAGCCCGGCCGGGCCCCGCGCCTCGGCGAAGGGGCGGGAGACACCCGACGCGTCCAGCTCGGCGGCGGGGCCACGGAGGCCCCGACACCTCCACGCATTTGCAGCGGGCTGGGACGGTGTCGCAGCCAGCCCTGCGCAGCCGGGTTCGCCGCTGCCCTTCAAACCACCCGAAAAACGCGGAGACGGGGGAGGACGGAGGTGGGGAGGAGAGCGGGACCCACGGCAGGTTTTGCGTTGCCCCTTTCGCCTCCCAGCCGGCGACTTGGTCGCGGCTCTGAAGCCAGCCGCAGCTGGGAGATGCAGGTTTGTTCGCATGCCCCAACGTGCGTAACGACCGCAGCGCTCTTCAGTGAACCCAGCAACGGGTTGTAAAATAAAGTCAAAGAGGCAAGTGGATTAAAGAAAAAAACACGCAAAAGATCTGAGAGAGATGAAACAGGCCCGTTGAGTCACAGCCTTTGCCTGCCAATACGCTGCATCCTCCCGAGCTTGGGCCAGCCCCATCCGCTCCAAAAGATGCCCGCTGTCCCCGCCGGACACCAGCGCGCGCGCGCCCGCCGGGCGCAGCCTGCTTGCTCGCGCGGGTCCCCGCCGGGCGCAGGGCTCCTGGCGGCTGGGTGCTGCCCTCCTCCTCCTCCTCCTCCTCCTCCTCCTGAGCACCCCTCCGAGCCGGCGTGGCCACGCAAAACCCACGCCGGCGGGCAGCTCCCAGTCCGCGCGGGGTGATGGACCTCCAGCAGGCCGTCGAGCGGGGCAGCGCCGGCATCGCACAGCTCCATCTTGTGGGAAGCGCCCGCTCCGGCGGCCCGGCCGAGCCGCGGGGGGACGCGAAGCCCACGGGGACCCGCCAAGGGAGGCGGCGCCCGCGACCGCCGTGCACGCGCGAGGGTGGGTGGGTTGGTGGGTGGGTGCAGCGGGAGCCCCGCAGCACCCTCCCGGGGGGGGGCTCTGCGCTGACCCGAGCCGGTCGGGTCCCGGCAAGCGAGCGGCCGGGTGCGCCGAGGACGGAGGACACCCGGGACCCGACGGGCCCTTCGCGCGGGCTGCGCCGTCCCGTGCCCGCGGGAAACCCGAGCGGCCCGGAGGAAGCAGCCGCGGGAAGGGCTGCGGGACGCACCCCCGCTCGGCCCTGCCACGCGCCCTCCGGCAAGGAGAGCATCCTGCCGAACCCCCGCGTCCGCATCCCCGTCCCGCCGCCTCGGCTGCGCCCTGGGACCGGCACCCCACTAACACCCGCTACGGAGGGGCCCCCGCCTAATTCACGGCGTTTCAGTCCAACCAGATCGTCTGCATTTACTAACCTAGGCGGTGGCTACAAAAACCACGCCAAAACCCCCCGAACAGACGTCGTCGAAACTCCTCAGCCCGCAGGAAGCGAAGCGACCGTTTCGTTCCCACGCCGCCCGCGCTGCAGGCGCGTTAATAAGTAACGGCGTCCCGGACGGGCGCTGCACGCCGCCGCCGGCCCGGCGGGACCGGCCCTTTCTTTAAGGCAATGTTAAGTGTCTCAGCTGGAGACTCAGCTTATTTGGGGAGGAAACCCCCAAATCAGCAACCGCAACCTGATGATGGCCACAGACATCGCACACGAGCTGCAGCCCCCCCCGGCCTGGGTCTGGCCACCAAAAAGCCTCCCCGTCACCAGGTCGCGGTGCCGGAAAGGTGCCTTTTCGCTAGCCCTTTGCACCCAAAAGGAAAGCCAGAAGCTCCCCGGAGGGGAGCACGGTGCTTTCAGCTGCGTCACCGCTCCGACAGGCCTGCGGCGCACGCTCCCACCCCCGAACGAGAGCGGGGGGACCTCTCCCCTTCCTGCTTTCGCTAACGGGGCTGGGAAATGCCAGAGCCCCCGGAGAAAGGGGCTGCTGGCAGGTCGGCGGTCACGGCCCCGCTGCAGACCGCCGGCGGCCGGGAGCTGCGGCGCGGGGCCCGGCGCGCCCAGCCAGCACAAGCCCTGCTTCGCCCCCATCAGCCAAATCCTTCTTTATTAGGAGCAGGCTAATTCAGCCTTAACCCAAGAATGCCCTAGGATCTTGCCTAATCCTGCAGCAAACTATTCCCTTTCCAAGGCCAGCGGGTGTAATCCACCTCCTCAGATATCTCCTCGTATCCTGAACGGATTTGCGTGCTTTGAAACAGGCCAGGGATGGGCTGATTTGCCACGAGCCGCTTCCCTGGCAGCGCCCGGGGCCCTCGCGCTCCTTGTGCCAGCCGCAGAGCTCGCCGCGGCCCCGGAAAGCGGCTCCTTGCCATTCTCCGGGCTCGATCTTTCCCGCCCCGAGGCCGCTGGCATTGCACAGGAAGGACTGAAGGAGCCACGATGCCAGCGGCAAACGCAAGCAGGCACAAAGCAGCTCGTGCTCTCTGCTGGCACAAGGTACCCGTGTGCTTTGGGGTGTCTAATTCCAAAAAAGAGGAGGAGATGCAGCTGGATCCCACTCCACGGGGCTGCACAGGCCACTCGGAGCAGCCGGGGATCCCTCGGGAGCTGCTCGCTCCAGCAGAGCTCGATGAGGACCCGGGGGCAGGACAGGCTCCCGGACACGCTCGGACAGAGGACAGGACGGCAGTGCAGGCCGAGCCCGGACGCGCTGGCCCCAGGATTGGAGCCCTGTTCTGAGCTGCGGCTGCCGTGCCTCCCTCCCGCCCCGACCGAGCGCGAGCGCCGTCGCCCCTTGCAAGCAGCAGCGCTTCGGAGCTGAGCAACGCTGTCTGCTTCCCACCTCGCGGGAGAGCAGCGAAGCTTAACAGCTCTCTGTAAGCAGCTTTACGCATTTCACCGTGCCGTTGTGTCCGGAGCCAAGTCAATTCTACTGGAAAGAGATTTGCAAACAGGCTGATAAAATGCAAGTCTCAGATAATTAATAGATCAACAGATTGGGAGGCCCCCAGGGTCCATTAGGAGCAGTTGGTCTGACCATCGGAGCCCAGGGAACCTGTACCGAAAGCCGCCTGCACGGCAGACCGCACTGAGCACCCAGGGCTGTTCCAGGGCAGGTGTTACGCGAGCTTCCCGTCGATGCCGCAGCGCTGCCAACGTCCCTCCGGGCTCTTCTGCAGCCCTCGGGCACCCACGCAGAGCCTCACGCACGGATGAGGGTGTTTCCTAGCAGGCAAGCGACCCCTCCAGACGCGGGTGCAGAAGCACCCTCCGGTCTCCTTTCCTTTCGAGCCGTGCCGGCGCCCGAGTCCTGCCCTTGCCGAAGGCAGGAGCCCTCCTGGCCACCCACTGCCCTTTGACACCCGCTCTGCTGGAGAGCAGCAGGGAGGAAAAACCATCAGGCTGCAAATTTATTTTGCAGCTTTGAGCTGATTTCTGTCTTGGGGGGATTATCAATTTAAGCAGTATTTTTTCCTGTTCTGACCCTAAGCTGATTAATTCTCGGTGGCCCCCTTCCCCCCTTCCTTTTGCAGAAGACGAGGGTGTGAAGCGCCAGGGCACGGCGGCAGGGCGGCGGTGGGGACCGGCCGCCCCGAGCCCCGAGCCCCGCGCGGGAGGGAGGCGCTTCGCGGCCCTGCCATCCCGCTCAGCCCACCACTTTATGATCTTTATCTTCGAGGTTTTCAGCGAAAAAGAACCAACATCCTTGAGGGAGGGGAGAAGAAGCCAGCTGCGGGCTGACTCGCGCCGCGGGGGACGAGCCCCGTCCTCACCAGCTTCCCTCTCCTCCTGCAATGGAAAAAAGAAAAAACCCGCCTCGCGCCAGAGCCGAAGCGACGGTCGCCGAGGCTCGTCCCGGAGCGGGGCAGCTCGCCCCGGCGCGATCCCACCGCCAGCGCGGCGCGAGCAGCGCCCGGGAGCAGCGGACCGTCCTGCGAGGCGCGACCGGAGCGAGGGCGAGCGCTCCCGGCGCTCCGCTTAGCCCTCCCCCCCCGAAATCCCGGGCTACGTTTAGCTCCAGCTCGCCCGTGCGGAGCCGTCACACCCCGCTAATTGGAAGAGATTAACTCCTTGTTATCTCGGGGCAGCCCTGCAGCCGCGCTCTCGCGTCCGTCGGCTCCGGACGCCCTCCCGCCGGAGCCGCCAAGCACCAGCCTTATCTGCCCGCTCTTGCTCTTGCTGCAATACCCGCGGCAGAAGGCAGCAAGGTCGAAGCGGTAACGCCCGCCCGCGCCCCCCTCCCGCCCGCCCGCCCCTCGCTTGCGGAGCAGCAGGAGACGCCGGGACGCAGCCGTCCCCATAAAAAAAGCGATTATACCGCCTGCTGCGCTAAACCAGCGCGGCAAAACACCGCTGAACTCCCGCAGCGGCCGGCCACGCCGGCTGGAGGGGGCACGCGGCGACCGCGCTCGCCCCCCGCCAGCCCGGGGGGAAGAGCAGCGCTGGGCCGCGCGCCCCGGCCGCAGCGGGCTCGGCGGGAGGACCGGAGAGCAGCAGCACCGGTCCCTCCGCGCCAGGAGGCAAGGCAGAAATAAATCCACGCCGTGGCCAAACTGGCCTTTCCTTCTCAAACGCTACGGCGTAGAAACGGGCACTTTTTTTTCCAGATCGCTATGATTAAATAACTTTAGGAACGGCAGAAAGGCCCCAATTAATTTCTTTGAGCATCTTATTTCTGCTTTTCCCACCCAGCCTGGCGCGCTGGGCATTTCTCCGACCGCTTTTTGTCCTCTGGGTTTTGCAGGCGTTAACCGGCTCCTTCCCGCTCTGGGGAAAAAGGAGCCGAAAAGAGGGCAGCGGGAGGGGGCGCGAGGCCGGGCGGGGGGGCCTAATTCCCTGCTTACCTCGGGCCCACAACCGGAACCAAAGCGATACAGAAATTAATCCCTCCACCTCCCAGCCCTGCTACATTGCAAACGAGAGGGAAAAAAAATATAAGAAAAAGGTCTTTGTATGTTTTAATTTGAATTGGTTGAAACTGTGGAATGCTCTGGGGGAAAAGCAAGTTTTTTCAAAAATAATTCCAATAGCCTTTTTTAAAAAAACGCCGCATTTTTATTGCTCTGAAATCCCCTGCTAACACAAGCCTATTTCTGATCGTTCCGCGAGCGCAATTTAACCACGTGCAACCGCGCTCGGGCCCAGCTGGGCCGACACCAGCCCGCTGCGCGGTATCGCCTTTCTCCTGGCTAATCCCAAGCGCTAAGGTCCATCTGCTGGGTTTTAACCCAGACACACTTTGGTGTTTCTGCACCGCCAGCTCCACGCAGGACGCTTTCCTTTGATACCACTCCAATATTCCTGCTAGCTTTTATATAATGGAAGTCGCGCAAAGCTTTGAAAGAGTTTTTTTCCCCTTTTATTGCTCCAAATTTCAGTACTGGGATGGGGATGGTTTAACATGACCCCTAAGGATTCGTGGCAGGTCCCTCAAGACCGATCCCAGGGAAAAAAGAAAGCAAATAACATGCCAAACCTGGGACAGCCTCTCTGGTGACCTCAGGAAAGGGCACGGAGAAATGTACTTTCAGCAGAGCATTTCCTAGAATTAGTCAGGAATTTTTTGAAACTGTTACTCACTGGAAAATGCCAATTGGTTGAAACTTAAACTTCATGCAGGAATATAAAAATGTAGGTCAGGAAAAAAGTATCCAAGTAAAAAGCTCCTTGTTCCTCGGTGCAACTCCGTGTCCTACCCGCAACCACCCCCAAGAACAGCCCTGGCCGTGCGGTGCCCGTCCCCACCGCTGCTAAAGCCCCGAGGCGCACCCGGAAAACGCTTGAAATCGCTCTTTTTTGGTTTTTAACCAGGCAAGGAAGCAGTTTCTGCTCCATTTGCGGACGGAGGACGCGGCACGCGGCGGGCTCGCGCCTGCCGTCAGCCGCGCGCCGCGGGGAGACGCTTCTCTTGCACCGCGTCCGCGTGCCGCCGGGACACGGCGGGCGAGGGCTGGAGCGGCTGCTCCGCGCTAGCTGGGAATTCGGCCTCCCAACAGCACTCCTGGGCTCCCCGGGCGGCAGAGCACCTTGCTTTGAAAGCATCTTCTTCCTTTCTTTGACGTCCAACGTGAGATACGTATAAAGAGTTTTTCAGTTTTTCCGAGAAAACGTTTTTCCAGAAAACGGGAGCTTGCTGCAGCTAGCAGAGCCCGGGCCGCCCCGCAGCCTCCCCCTCGCCTCCCGCGCCAGGGACCCGCTGATCCCTTTTCAACACTTCCAACCATCGCAGCTTTAATTTACCGAGCTCGTTTAAGCACGCGCCGCGGTGCACGTGTTCAGCGCGGGCCCGCAGCGTGCAGTGACGTGCTGTAATTTTATTTTTGTTTGCTTTAATTGAGAAAGGGGGAAAGGGAAAAAAAAAAAAAAAAAAAAAGCTCCCCAAACCCCCTGGTTTCATTTTTCAGGTGCCTTGATTTATTGATCGGCCTGTTCCCTTTTAACGGGCTCCTTCCCGCCCGCACGGCCCCAGCGCACAGCAGCAAGACCCGTCCTCGGCGGAAGGAATCGTGCAACCGACAGCAAAGAAAGCCTCCAAGAGAGATACCTTTATGTGCAAACGGGAGGATCGCAGACACTAAGTACGGGGTTTTTTTAAAGGAACCCCCACTTTACGTAATTTTAAAATCCCTCCTCTTTCCTCCAGGACACTCCTACGGGGCCCAGCCAGGTACTGGAGGAGAAGAACAGGCTGGGCGCCAAGCCCCAAGTGCTCGGGGTTTCCACGCCAAGATTGGAAGCAGAAGCTGGAGGAGATGTTCACCCAGTCTCCAGGTGGGCTCTCAAAGGAGCTGGAGACCTTTAGATACTCGGCCATGGAGGAGGGGGAAGAAAATGCTTCCTCTAATGCTGGCAAGCCACGTACGACCTAGCTAACCTGTCCAGTGGGTCAGGTCACAGGAGTAGGGAAGGACTAGATGAAATGACATGTGTTGGACATGGACCCTATGGTTCTCCTGCTTTCTAGCAGCTCTACAGCATCTCTCCTGCAGGTTGTCCCCAGGCCCAGACCTGGTCCAGCCAGTCACCTGGGGACAGCCTCGCACACTATCCATTAGAAGAGCCAAGAAACGTTTTGCAGTGCTTGGGACCTCAAGCACCAAGGGGAAGGAGGGGATGTGGGACGAAGAGGAGATCTCCCCACAGCCCGCGAGCCTCCAAACAAGCCTCCCTTGAAGCATTCTGCTGCGGATGCTGCTGCTAAGCTGTTTCAGGTGCAAGGGCAGACCACCAGCAAGGAACCCAAGGGCAGCGGGCCCCATGGGAGGGGCAAGTCCTCCGCAGCAGCCCCGTGCCGGGCTCCCGAACCCCGCTCCTTCCCCGTCCAGGCAGATGTCTGTCCCCCAACTCTTGCCTGCCCCTGGCAGAGCTCCACCGGTTCAGGCTGGGTGAAACCCCTAGAAGGCACGTTTTTCATCGGTGCAGCAAGCAGGTTTGGCCTCTCGACAACCAGGGCTTTTTAAAATAATATATATGTGTGTGTACATGCATATATATGTGTGTGTACATCAGTCTAGCTCCGCTGCTGGCTGAGCCCCAGATGACTGCAACTGGGGCCAGTCCCCAGGATACACGCAGCCTACCTGGGCTTAGAGGTGCCAGGAGCACGCAGGCAGCACGCACGCTCTCGCACACGGCCAGGGCTGCCAACCCGGCCCCCAGCGCGCAGGAGCGCTTGCAGCACGCACCCGACACCGGGGCAGGCGCCCGGGAACGTCGCTGCGCCGCAGCCCTGGGGGGGGTGCAGGCGTGGTGGCCCAGGCCGGGCCGCCGCCGAGACCCGGGCTCCTCCGTCCTTCCGCCCCTCGCCTGCCTTCGCCCTCGGCCGCGTCGCTTCCAGGCGAGCCGGCAGCTTCCAGAGGGTTAAAGCGGCGCAGCACTCCGCTCCCCTCCCTCCTCGCCCCTCTCTTCCCGGCATGGACTTGGAGACCGAGGGCTCTCCAGATTTAATCTCCAAGACAAACACACTGTAGCTGGAGCCTGCTCCATTTGCACTTAGACCACAGATATTAAACAGCAGCAGCCGGGCTTAAGGCTCTACCCACGTTACCCTCTGGCTGTTTTACATCCACCCCTCACCCGTCTTCCACGCACGCAGCGTCACTAAATTGTCACCATTTTTGCAGTGCATCCACGATATACGGCTTGCTGGTGTCACTAGGAATAAAGCAAACACCCAACACGTGGAGCAAGACCCGCATCTCCGAGCGGGTCTTCGTGCAAGGTGAGCGGCTGGACGAGCGGGAGGTTCAGCGCTGAAAACGTTTGCCCAAACGGGCTTTCCAAAGCGTTGCAGCTCCCAAGAATTTCTGGATGTTGCTCCAAGACACCAGGAGGTATCTCTGACGGCATGCAGCATGCCCTGTTTTGCATGAGAAAACTGATACAAAAGCCATTCTTCAAGGCTAAGTTCATTTCTTTTTTTTTTGCCCCAAATCCTGAGCAAACTCGGCTCGGCAGAGAGGCACGAAGCCACCGGGATACGTCCCAGGGCTGAACCGCAAACAGGGCCACATGAGGCGATACCAACAGCCGCTTCGCGGCCACAAAATCTGCCGGAAAAGTGCTGGTTTGAGAGCGTTAGCGTCGAAAGCTGCAGCGGGACGCGATTTTACCCGGAGGGAGAGCAGGGACAGACGCACGAGCCGTTTCAGCGACCCGGGATATCCCAAGCCGGTTCTCCGCCGACAGCGGGGTCCTTGCCAGCGAGCCCGGTGCATCGCAGCCTCCACGGGGCCGTGCCGCTCTCCACGCGCCTCCGAGCCGTGGGCTCCGCCGACCTGCTCCCCTTCCTCCCCCCAGAGATTCACCCCAATCAGCAGCTTCCTGGAAGTTGAACTTATCTCACCGCCGGGACATCTATTTTCACGTGACGTCGGGGGAGCAACTGGGCTATTTGCTATCACCCGACTGAGCTTACAGCCTCCATCGCAGCCTGCAACATCGGAGGTCAAACCAGCACAGAACGGGCTGCAAAGCTTCCTACCGGGGCCCGGAGCAGGCAAGGGAGAGCTGGAACGTCGCTGGGAGCAGCGCAGCAGGAAGCACGACGGCGGTCGGGCACCCAGCTGCCTCGTGCCACGGCTCTGAAGCCAGCTGTAAAATTGCATCCTGAAGACGATGCACATATTAACTACGCACACGCTGATGTTTTCATGAAAAGGGTTATTATATAAAAATTGTGGGAGCAATAAAAAATATAAATAGTCCTAAAGGCACCACAAAGCGATGCTGTTTTAAGCGCATTTATTTTTTCCCTTTAAGCCTGCGGGGCGGTATTTAAAGACGAAGGCAGGAGGAGCGACGGGTGCCGCTCCGTCCGCAGGGCTCGGCCGTCTCCCGGAGCCGGCCCGGGGCTCCACGCCCCCCGCTTCGACGAGGTCCTCGGGAGCTCGCTGGTGGCCCCTCGAGCAGCGGCCCGGGGCCCTCGCGCCGACCACAGAAACCTTCCACCGCGCCCAGCGAACAGCAGAGACACCGTTCGCCGCCAGCCGGGTCCTCCCAGGGGCAGAGCTCTCTCGCAAAGCAAACTCCGTGTTCCCGGGGTTCGCCCAAAACACGAGCCAGTCGGCCGGCACAGACGCACGCTGCAAAGGCGGCCGACGGGAAAGGGAAAGCCCACGCGCTCTGCTACGCCGTCCGAGTCACGAGCCTGGCGAGGTCCCTGCGGTTCGAGGAAGGGCAAGGGGATTTTTTCCTGGATTACGCAGTTCTCAGTCCACATCTCCTCCAGAGACCGAGGAGGGGGACAAAGAGGACAGTGTCCTTCGCTGCCACCCCCCTCTCCGCCCCATCCCGCGCCCCCCCGGGCTCACGCGCCGCGGCGCAGGGCGCGGACAGCTCCGCGCACCCGGCCGCCTTCCCTCCTCGCCTCGGGCGACGAGCGTGAATTTTAAAATTTCCTGCCAGGCGTGAGCTGCGCAGATGCTGGGATCTTGGCGGGGCCCGCGAACACGCTCCCCGAGATACAACTCCCCCGAACGCGTTTCGCGGGCCCTGCGCCCACGCGCCAGCCTTCCCGCGCGGGCTCGTGCACGGGAACACCATCCAGGAGGGAAGCGGGGCCCAATTCCTGCCTTCTGCGGGATCTTCAGCCGGCTGCACTTTGCTTTTCCAAGCTCTGGTGCCTCCTGATTAATTTGGCCCTGCTCCCACGTGAGCCAGGGCGATACGGAGCCAGAGCATCGCCCCCGGGGACCTGCCGGGCCAGCTGAACCGAGGCAGGCGGCGCGGCAGCTTCCCGAGCACGGAGACGCACCCACACGCACGCACGCGCCCCATCGTGTGCCCCCCGCAAACGGGAGAGCGGAGGGGGGGTTGAGCCCCGCGCGGCGCTCGCAGCCAGGACCCGGGGCCGCCGCGGGCCCGGGGAACACCCCGCGACGCACGGAGACGCGGGCCGCGGCCGGGCGAAGCCCCGTCCCCGCGGCGCGCCGAGCTCTCCGCAAGCCTCCGCCCCCGCCGCATCCTGTCCGCTGCTTTGCATCCGGTTTGGGAATTCCAGGAACATCTGCAACCGCCTCCCGCCCGGCCGCACATCTGCGCACGAGGTCGTGTCCGTACCTGCCGCCGCGCCGGCTGCATTCCCGCCCCGCCAGCCGCCCGCCCGCGTCCCGCCGGCTCCGCTTCAAGCCGGGGAGCGCTTCCGAGCGACCCGCTAACTCCCCCGCTCGGCTCCTGCCCCCCTTCCTCGACCCCTTTTCCAGGGGCTCCAGCCGCTCTCTGGGGGCAGAAATGCTCCCCACGGCAATTCCGCTAGAAAGGGGGCCCGGAGGGGCGAAGCTGGGGCACGGGGCAAATCGCAAGCCTGCACGGCCGAGCAGACCCCGCCGGGAACTGGACTCCCCCGGGCTCCCGCCGCCCCGGGCCCTGCGAGACCCCGTCCAGCTCCGCTCCCGGCCATCTCCCCTACAAGCCCCTCAAGCCCTTCCCTCTCCGGGCAGTTTCTCCGGCCTTCGCATCCTTGCAGGATGCTTTCTCCCAAACACCCAGCCGCTTCGTCTTCCTCCGTTCCTGGCGTCCTGCACGACACCGAAGCTCTCCAGCTTCTTCACCCTGCCTTCTTCGCTGCATCTTTCCCAGCTTGTCCGCCTGTCCCCGAGACAGCATTACCCCTGCTGCACTCCCGCTTGGATCACGCGTGTGGATCGCTCCGTGTCACCTTTCCGCAGGAACAGCCCAAACCGCCCAGGGCTCCCTCTCCCCAGCCCGTTCCCCACGGGCTTCGCTCTCCAAGCCCACGGCCGCTTTACTGATGCCGAACGGCTCGTACATCCCTCCCTTCCCAAAATTAGAGGGCAGCGAGACGCTCTGGGTGGAAGCCGGAGCCCCCTTAGGGGTACGTCAGGAAGGAAAACGTCCATCTGAGATGCTGCAGATCACAGGAGCAGCTCCGAGCCCTTCCGAAGAGGAGGCTAAAGCTTGAATTTACTGTCACCTCCGCAGCGCAAAGCAGCCATAAAACCCGACCCTGCCCCATAACTCATCGCTGCCAGCAGAGCGCTGGGGGCCAGCGGCAACCCGCCTGCCCCGGCGAGCCGAGGGCGTGCGCTGGCACGGAGAAAGACAACCAGGACCCGGTGCAAACGGGGCTAAAAAAGCAACAGTCGGAAAAAAATAAAAAGTGGTAACTACCCCAGCACCGTGGGGGAAAAGCTGCAACCCAGGACAGCAGCGGCGGGGGGGGGGGGGGGGGAGGGAGAGAGAAGAGGAAGAAAAAGGGTTGGGTGAAATTTAAGTTGTCCCGTCCACTTTGCCGAGTCCTGTAGCCTGCCAAGTCCTGCCAGAGCCGGGTGCCTTGCCAGGGAGGGGGACAGACCATGGTGTCGCTGGGCATGGTCGCGTCCTGCAAACCCCCCGCTCGCAAGCCCTCATCCCGCTCGCCGCGGCCAGCCGCTGCCCGAGCGCACGGCAGCCCGCGCCGGGGCTGGAGCGGGCGGCTCCGAGCACCTTCCCAACGCCGTTTTTGCAATTCCAGAGCTCTGCCTTTGCAAAGAGACCGGCCAACGCGACAGCGGATTTTCAGGCCGCTGCAGCCACGCCAGCTCTCCGCCGCCGGGAGGGTTTTGCCAAGTTATTCCGTTATCTAACATTTCGGGCACCCGCTCCGGGGGATGAACCAACGGTGCACAGCAGCAACACGTACCCGCTGCAGGGCAAGGAACGAGAGGGGGAAAGGACTAAAGGGACTCTTTGGAGAGAGGCTGAATTAATTCAATTGCACGCAAAAGGAAATTTGTTTCCTCTGCCAAAAAAGCAAAGAGGACAGAGCAAGCGGCAGCAGCGCGTGCTCGGCCCCGCGGTGCAGCTCACCCCCCCAGGAAGAAAGTCGGTGATTTGGGTTGCTGTAAGCCAAGCTCAGCCCACAGGCCAGGCCCAGGCTGCCCGCTTCGCCCGGCCGCGTGGACCGTGGGGCAGCGGGGCCAGACTCGACGCCTCCAATTAGGACGCCAGGGAAAGGGGAATGAAAGGGAAAAGAAACTCTGCTTAATTGAGAAACTGCAGCCAGGCCGCGTTTGCCGAAGATTACACCGAGGAATGCAAGTCTCCTTTATCGCGTGTTCATTCGCCTGAAACAAAAATGAATAGAGTGGACTCCAGGCGGGAGAGGAAAAGAAAAATAAAGGTTCATATGACCTGGATTTGGGCTGGGAGCAGAGCCGGTGACTGCCCGAGGAGCAGAGAGCGGCCGCACGCCCCCGCCCCGTCGCTGGAGCCCCCACCCTCGCTGCGCTCCTCCGAAAGCCCCAAGGTGAAGGGCAGGCACAGAGCACCGGCTTAACCCTCTTTGGGACGGTTTTACACGGGTCCCTTCCCAGGTGGATGGCTAAGAGCCCCCAGACCCTTCCTGCAGCCTGGCACGGTGCATCTGAAGGTCACAGTTTATTCCTGCATCCAACTCATCACTGCTGATTTACTCCCGGGGCAGGGATTCATCCTCAGCGTGGACAGGGCATATGTCATCTTTCAAAGAGACCTTCACTTAATGCTGGCCAGAAGCTAGCTAGCACCCATGGGCCAGACCCCCAAGGGTAGACGGGCTCTTAGCTCCTCCTCAAGAGCTTGAACTCCCAAGGAAGTCTGGGAGCAGCAAAGAGCTCAGATACTTCTGCAGATCTTGGCTGAAGCGACTGTTATTCCGGCTGGGATGGCGCGGGCACAAGAAGGCCGTTTTATGAGCTCTCACACGGGGGGCAGCAGCACACCAGCTATGGATCCCCGGCAGCCCCAGTCACCAGCATCCCGAGCTGCCCCGAGGCTTCCTGGTGGTGATGGAGAACGAGCCTGAGCGGCTGCATTTCAGGGTGGTTTTGGACTTGCATTGAACTTCCAAACACACATCTTCTGTTCCTCCACCTCCTGCCCTTAGATCAGACACAACGCCAAAGCTGTGGGCTGAGAGACAGGATGGAAGGCCACCATCAGCACATCACCACGCGAGGAGCGAGGGGAGGCAGCCGAGGGGTTGCAGCTCGCCATCATTCACCTGCCCTCCACGGCTTCGAAAGCCGTGCTGCTGCCACCGGGTCTGCAAAGCTTCTCCTTCCAGTAAACCTCACGGCCACCGGCAAGACCCTAGCTACCAAAGCCAGCGCTAGGATGCGGTCTCCATTATATATGCAACCCTTCTGCCCTTCTTCACGTTTCAAATCTACCAAGTCGGTCGTCGTCTTCAGTAAAAACAGCCTTCGGAGAGAGCGGACAAGTCTGGCGGTGCACTCCAGCACCGCGAGGGAGACAGTGCACGAGAGAGCAGAGAAACAGCGGCACTAAGAGCTCGCAGAACAGCTCTCCGGACCAGCGCACGGCAGAAGCTCTTCGGTTGTTGGTAGGCTGGTTTTGCAAACGCGATGTGCAACAATCTAGCGTTACCGAAGAGCCCACAAGCATTTGGCACTTGCAGACGTTGGCTGCCCCAGGGTGAAAACAGACTCGTTTTCTGCACGTCGTATCCTCCTTTGCTGTAAAACAGCCTTTGACAGAGGAAGAAAGGACATGTCACAACACCCCATCCCCAGCGAGCACTATATAAACAGACTTCACCGCTCGGGACGTACGCGGGCTCCCTTCACTGATCCCGCTCGCCGGCTCCGGCGGCGCTTGCGTGCAACAGGAGCAACGCCGCGTTTTACAGCGGTTATCCGTCTGCCTACGACGCGACGACGCTCAGGGCGCTCACGGGAGGCCGCCGAACTCGCGCTGCGCCCGTAGGCGTATCGAGAACACGTTTCAAGAGCATCGGCGCCTCTCCCTAGGCAGAGCGGTGCGCGCCCCTCTTCGCGTCGCACCCGGACACAGCTCTTCTCCTCGGCTCCGGGAAAACGCGCAGCCGCGACGTTGCAGCCGGGCAGGGAGCCGCGGAGGGGGCGGCAGGCAGCGCGGTCCCGGCGCGGGGCACGAGCGACGGCCCCTCTCGCCGGGGCAGATCGCACCGGGGCCGCGCGCCAGGGCGAGCGGAGGGCGACGGCGGGTCGCAGCACCGGGGACGCGCGCGGGGCAGCGGGACGGCAGCCTGCATCGAGCCGCTCCAGCTCCGAAGGGCCTGGAAGATCCCCTGCAGCGTCCGCACAGGGCCCAATAAAAGCAGCGGCAGAAAGATTCACAAGGATCCAGCTTAAAGAAATATAAGGTTAAACAAGAAAAGAGAAAGCAATTGAAGAGTCTATCCAAGAGCAACATAATTTGGCTGCTTTGTTTGGAAAAATTAATCATTCTGCAACATTTCAAGAGAACGGAAGTGGTTCCTTCAGATGGAGGAGGAGAGAGAAAAGGCAGTCTGGAAATCCAGAAACTCTCTTCAACTTCCTATCCACAATCAAAAACGAGGCTGGGAAATAAAGAGAAACACAACATGTTGTTGATGACTTTTCCATTAAGCATGAGCATTTAAACCCCCTCTTTGTATTCCAGCCTTTGCTCTCAGCCTCAGCAGGCCCCACTTTTTTCCCCCCTCCCCTCCCTCCTTTTTAATAATAATAAAAAAAGTTATATGACTTTAATTAAATGCACTTATTAAAAGGGTGAAATATTTGGAGAGGCTGTTTTTACGCTGGAGGCACATTTTCCAGCATGCTGCAGAGTGTCTGCATCCGCCCGCCCCAGGCAATTTTTAATGCACAAATAAATCCCCACCTGAAGTGCTGACAGGTTATTATGCAGTGTGGCAGCCAACTAAAGTAAACACAGGGGCAAAGTTTTAACCTCTTGCAGTCGCAGAGCCTCTCCCCCGCCGAGCCGGGCTCAGGTGTAAATGACCAGCAGCAAAACGGCCTTCCTCCGGGCCCTCCCGGCGCGGCGGCGGCGGCGTGCCGCGAGCCGGCTCGCGCCACCGAGCCCCTCGAGCGCCGGGAAGGGCGGAGGGAACCGCTGCGTGCCGAGGGCCGGAGCATCGCGGCGCCCGCCGGCGGCCCCCCCCCCCCCGCCGCGCGCCGGGGATGCCGAGCGAGCCGCACGGGTTGCGGGACGGCAAAGGGCACGCCGGCCGAACGGGACTTTTCCTGCCGCTTTCGGATCGGCGGTGCCACGGACGAGAGGACCGGGAATTCCCGCGGCTCCGCGCCAGCCGCGGCGCAGCAGCGCGGGCCGGAGGGGGACGCCGAGCTCCCGCCCCGCCGCGGGCGCCAGGCCGAGGACGGAGCGGCCGGCGGCGCCCGTAACGTTTGCAAACTGCCCACGTTGCACACGCGTTCGCGGTTCAGGAGCTCGGCCCAGCGTTCGCTCACGCCGCTATCAGCGGCGAGGCCGCGGCGGAGCGGATAACCGACAAAACACCGTGCGAGCGCCCTGCGACCGGCAGGGATGGAGGGAAAGGCCAGGGAGGGACGGGGCCAAACGGCGGGCGCGTTCGCTGCTCTGCGCTCAGAGGACGCCGGGCGCCCGCGGCAGCCCTCTGCGAGGGGCGACGCTGCTTCCCAGCGCCCCCGTCCCGGCGCCCGGCCGCGCTCGGCTCCCGCCGCCGCCACGTCTCCAAGAGCCCCGCAGGCTGCAGCCCTGCGAAAGCCGCCGATGCGTGTTGATGCATTAAGCTCTTTCCAAGGCTAAGAGGACGTTGCACCGGTCTCCCCTCTCGAGCTCGTCAGAGGACAGAGAAGAGCGCTCTGCTCGCAGCGCCGCAGCCCCGCGCGCTCTCCGCACGAGGACCTCCCTGCCCGAACAGGCCATTTGCACGGAGCAGCCCGAGCTGGAGCGCGACCGAGGAGGCAGGTCAGCCTCCTGCGAGGCCGCCTTTCGCCGGGGCCGCGCGCCGCGGGGCGCTCGGCCGGCCTGCGACGGACACGGGCTTGCACAGAATCACCTCCCTTGTCTTAAAAAATCAAGGCCTCAGCTTTGCTTCCACATCTGACAAGATGCCGCATGCTTTGCTAATCCTTGGAGGAGATTAACTTTTTATTTAGAATTCTTTCCTTTAAATGTGGCAATTACAACGGGCTTTTTTTTTTTTTTCCTCCTTTTTTTCCCCCCCTCTCCTAAGCTCTTGGCAAGGAGAAACACTTTCTCCAAGTTGGCCCAGACAGTTTGAGTTAAGTCGATCGCCGTTCCAAACTTTTCATCTCTAATCAAACCCACGGGAACCTCTTGCAGGCAGGGATGGAGCAGCTCCAGCCGCCAGCGCCGAGCCCGGCGCATGCAGGGACACGGAGACCCTCATCCCCCGCTATCGCCGCGCTCCGACGTCGACACCGCGCGGGGAGACCCACAGCCGGGATCCGCTCTGTAGGAAGGAACGGAGAAGCTGTACCAATCCCGAATGGAAAAGGAGACGGATCAGAAATATTCAGTTCCAGGGAGGATATTCCCCCCTGGCAGAGCGCCCCAAAGTCGGCAGCGTTCTGCTGGTACAGGCAGGCCAAAAATTTGGCCCATAAATCTTACAATAAAATCACCGAACAAATGTACTGTCGACAGATTCTCTTCAAAGGCATTTTAATTGCTCCTTCCCTGCTGGGCTCACGAATCAGAAAAGCACCATGTTTCACCCAGAAACGGCCGCGGTTCAGTGGTGGAGGAAGCCCGAACATCTGCCCGGAGATAAAAGGCATCTGCTGCCCCCGGGAATCCCCCCAAACGCCGGGCACCGGCTCAGCCCGCCAACCGGGGACGCCGCGCGCCGCCCCCGAGCATCCCCGGGTCCCGGCAGAGACGCTCGGCATCGGCAGCGAGACCGCCTCCGGGCGCCGGGAAAACTCGGACAGGGCTTTCCAACCCGGACGCGTGCAGGGAAACCCAACCGCGCGACGCCGGGGCGGACTCCGCGCCCGCGCGGCCCGAAGCTTGAGGAACGATGCCCTGACTGCAGCAACGGCAACCCTCACCGTACGCCGGGAAGCATCAAGCGCCCGTGGCTGTCAGAAAGCATTTCTACAGCTTCGGTGAGACAGACACAACCAATTTAGCGCGGCCTCGCTGAGGGATGTTAGCTACGCTGTCAGTCTGGATGATAGGAATTTAATCGCTCGGAGCAGATCAAAGCTCCAGAGCGCTATTGGTGGCGGGCTGGACACCCACGGATAGCGGTATACGAGGCAGCGGGAAAAGCCCATAGGACGTGTATCCGGCCCGGCACGTTCCCAAGACGTCACCAGCCCGCGGGGATCATCCGTCTCCCCGAGACGTCGGCTCTCCACTGCGCAGCAGGCCAAGGGGTGTAGACCCGTCCCCACTTCGAGCTCCAGTTTAAGGCAGCGCCCGTGCCCCAAGCTGCAGCAGATCTGCAGGGGATCTGGCTGCAGCCACGCACGGGCTGCACATTTAACGGGGACCTCAAAGGTGCCCCACCATGACCAGTTCCCTCCCCTGCTCGATCCCATCCAGCCCCTGGGGGGGGTCTACGACCTGCAGCCAGAGGCTGCTGTAGAGCACCCGCGTCCCAGTCTCCTGCGAACAGCGTGCCGAAAGGCTCCCCAGCTGCCCGGAAAAGAGCCGGCATCCCCGTCCTGCACCTGACTGCGCCCTGAGCGGTGGCAGGGACACCAAGGCGGCAGGGGGAAAAAATTTTTTTAAAAATCACAATTCTTTCACTGCTGGAAGGACAGACTCCCACTGCTGCTGGGATTTAATCTACATTTCCCTGGGACGGATTACCTTCTGCCTACTCCATTAATTTTTACTGAGGTTCACTTGGCAATTTTTACTGGGTTTGTTCAGCAGGAGGGAGCGTGCTGGCCGGGCCATCCAGATGCTGCATGCTGCCTACGGAGCCAGGAAATTGCAAGCGCGCCAGACCCAGGGAGACGAGGCATCTCCTGCAGCAGCCTGCCCACACCCGGCACCCTGACCGAGCCCAGGCGGAGCTCGCTCACGCTCCGGACCTGGATGGGAGTCTGCACGCGAGTGCTCCTGCCATGCCCCGCTGCTCCTCCGTGCAGCACCAGACCCTGCGTGCAACGTAGCCTGGCATGCGACACAGCAGCCAGATCCCCCAAGGTGGCAGAGACAGCGAGGTCTCTGCCGTTCAGTTAACCCAGCAACACGAGACATCCATGGGAGAACTGCTTCCTAAGACCACTCCACCTCCCAGGTGCAGAGACACCTTCGGCGACGGATCGAGGTTGCTCGGTGCAGCAGCCGAGCTGGGACAGCACAGCCAGGAAGCAGCAGCAGGCTCCGCGCTTCCAAAATCCCACGGATGCTAAGGAAAAGGATTCTGCCAAAAAAAGCATAAAACTTGGTGGGAAGGGAAATCACATGTCTTCCTCACCAGTACCTGCTGCCCCGAGACATCTCCAGTCTCGGCAAGACGCAGAGAACAACGATAGCTTGATAGCGCAGGACCCGTTCCTGGGCACTGCTGGAAGTGATGCTCAGCAGTGCTACCAAAAACACAAATAATTTGCAGAAGTTCAGCCCAGGACTTCAGCAGCTCTCAAGAACTCCACCGTGCCTCCCAATTACCTAATGCAGCTGCGCCTCCTCTCCCCCCGCTCCGCTCCGCTCCCGGCCGGGTGCAGAGCGCCATGCGAGCTGCTTACATAAATCTAATTAGCAGGGCTCCACTTTCAGCATGGCAAATGGTTATGCTAATCCTGGATTTGTTCTCCTAGAAACTAATTTAATCCTACAGTGCCAGCCAGGCTGTTCACGTGGCCGAGAGCAAACCCAAAATCTCTCTGCCCCCAGGAACGAGCCCTTACGGGCAAGACTGCCTAGGACCCGGCCGTCCCACACCAAACCACAGCAGCACGCGTGGGGATCTTAATCCTCTAGCATGTCCCAGAGAGAACCCGACCCTTACGAAAATTTCAACGTGAAAAACTGGAGAGATCTGGGGAGAAAGGCGAACCCAGCCGCTCCTCGGGAGAAAGGTTTGAACCAGTAGACAACTGGGTTCAGACCTCTCGTTTGCTTTCTGGCTTTTAAAGCATCAGGGTTACGTTTCCAAACTCGACTCTATAGACAGGGGGACTACTTAAAAAAAAAAAAGAAAAAAAAAAGAAAAAAAAAGAAAAACTACAGTGCCTTTGACTCCAAAATCTCAAATTTTAAGAAAAACAGACATTTCACAACATTTAGTAAGAATGAACCTCTACAAACTGGCAACACCAGCCTTCTCGGCTGGGGCTTGGGAAGCGGCAAGGCACACGGACAGTCACGGGCCAGGCTGGGCGCCCCGAGCCGGGACACCGGGGGGGAAGCGTCCCCCGTTGCCTGTGTCACCAAAGCACCCGGGAAAGCCGGAGCAAGAGCCAGAAACAGCGCAGGAAGCCGAAACCAAGCTAGGAGCAAAGGAGCCGCCGGTCACGCTCCCGTCCGCGGCTCAGGGCGCGGGGCCCGCGGCCGCCCGGACGCCGGCGGGACGCCCCGCGCGACGCCGGTTCCCTTCCAGCCCGGTGGCCGCGGGCCCGTCACTCCCGCTTGCTCCGGGCATTAATCTTGCCGGGGTAGCAGCGCTCCGCTCCCGGCTCCTCGATACAACACGCCTAATTACGGGCTTATTATCTCACGGGAGGGGGAAGAGGGATGGTTAATTCCTTGCAGCTGTGGCAGGGTTGAGGGAGCACAGAATATTGTGCTTTACTGTATCTGTTAAACAACCTCTCCCGAAACGGGATTGAAAACCTGCTGGCCGATGTCGCAAGGAAAGTCCTGCGGACGCAGCTCTGGGGCTGCAGGACAGACTTTGCCAGCACAGCATAGAAATGGGCTTCGTTACCTTTCCAAATGAAAAATTAAGAGCTGGGGAGAAACAGGAGGTCTAGCTAACAGCGGAGAAAAATAAAGCCATTGAGTGCTGACTTCAATTTGTTCTTCACCCCGCAGCGAGTATCGTTTGCGGGAACAGCTCAGCGCAGGGCTGCTCCCACCTCGCCTCCTCCCAGGACAAAACCTCTCCGAACCGGAGCCAGCCCGGCTGAGTTTCGGGCTCCGAACCGAGGGACCCAGCCAAGAGCCGAGCTTGCAGCGGGAGGCAGAGGCCGGGCACGGAGCGCCGGGGGCTCGCCCCCTCCGCGGGGCTCCCGGGCCGCCCCGCTCCCTCCGGCGCGGCCAGGCCCGCGGGGCTGCACCGCCAACGGGGAAAGCGAAGCAGGGCGGCAGCGGGAGGCCTGGCTCCAGCTCCGCGTTCGCGCCTACGTGATTGGTTTCACAGGACGCCCGCTCGGTATTTCACTGTTTACACGCTTTTCTCTCGCCAAGGGTAAACGTCTTTCCCTCGCCTGTGGAAAGGTGAAGCAAGGACAACTGCAGCCAAGCGTCATCCAGGCTTCGAGAGCGCTGGCAGCAGCTTTCAGTTCTGCAGCAATTTTAATTTATAACCGCGCTCATGGTAACCTTGGAGAAGTGCAGGAATTGGACTCCTAATCCCTAAAATTAAAGAGCATCCAGAAATCATAATTTGGAAGTTCTTTCTTCTTTCTGAGCTTTCCACTAGAGGACTTTGTTTCTGGCTGAAGAAAGTTGGCTTTCACAGACAGCCTTAAATAAGTCTGAAATCCAACATTTATATACGGCTCAACATCCCAAAAGGATCTCCAAGTCCTCTGCAAGCAAAACTCCACCTCCTGGGCAAACTGTCCTGTTCAGGACTCCTGGCGTTTAAAACTTGCCTGTTAGCTTCAAAGTAGCAGCAGGTTTATAAACCTCCGTGTGTCACGCAGGCGCTACAAGGAGAGAGGGCTATCCATCCGCGATGGACACGTGGGCACCTCGGCCACCACCGAAACACGGCCAGTCCTGGCGGAAGGGACGACACGATTCCTGCTCCCCGTGAAGCTGGAGCACAGCAGCCGTGCCTTGCCCTCGGAGCATCCGTATTGCTCCACGCCACCGCAAACAAGCAATAAACCGGCCCCGGCAGCAGGCGTCTGCTGCGTGACAGCTGTAGTCCATCACCGCTGGTCTCCCAAGCGCTCCAGATGGGGCGGCTCGCTTTCATCCAAAAAGACCGTGTTTAACTTAAACCCTGGCAACAACCTGAGAGCAATAGTGAAAATCCAGGATAGGTGTTCAGGATCCTGGGGATTTCTTTCCTCCCCAGCATCCGCCTCTTGGGCACTGGAAGGCACGTTGGGCTCCTTCGGCTCAAGCACAGGGACCTCTGCCATCCTGCACAGGGCAACGCCAAGGACTCAGCCATGCTCACCCATGACAGCCCGATGGGAGAGCCTGATCCCTCTCCCCACAGTTTCAGAAGACACAGCAACATTGATATTTAACCAATTAGGCAATAGCACAACTGTTTCTAAAGGGGAGATGAGGCTCCTTCCAGGTACCTCCCTTCCCAACACCCGCTGTGGATGCTGGTGGTGACTCCTGAAGAGCTCAACCACCGCAGGCTGGAGCCAGTGGCCTCCACGGCTGTCCTCAATCGCAAGCTTTACCCTATGGTCTGCTCACATGCCCTCTCTGGGCATGAGCTGCCATGTCCTTGGTCTACAGAGCAAACAGTGGTTATCTCCCCTTCGCAAACACCTGGGCCATTAAGTGACAGGGCCAATGACATTACTTAATTACCCTGATCGTGGGAAGGGGGCAGCGAGGGGGAGGCAGAAACTGCAGGGGAAATTCCACAACCGGAGATTAAACGGAGCTGCAAAGCAGCGCTGACAGGTTAACAGACAGGTAATATTCCAGCAGTGTTTGCTTAACCAGGCGAGCTCCCCAGGCAGCCTGGAGCAAGGGTGCACGCGGGACAGCAGACGGGCAGCGCACAGCCCCAGGGCCAAAAGCACCTCCTCCACTGGCAGCAGCCTCACGGTCAGGTGCTGTGTGGGGCCCGGCTCCATCCCACGACGGCTGTAGGTCAAGGCCAACCCTCGGCCCCATCTAAGCTGACCACGTTCCTAGCTCAGTTGAGGGACCCAGCTTCCATACTGGATCCATTTCAGCAGGGCCAGCACCAAAGACCTTGCTAGCATCTGCCCTTCAGGGCATTTTTTTGACACTTAACCCCTCTCCCAGCAACTCTGCTGTGCTCAGCATCAGGGGAGAGCATTGCACCACGCACAAGGAGGGTGCAGCGGACAGCAGGGCCTCCCGGCTCCTCGCTCACCCCAGCAGACCTCGCGCCAGCCTCACCGGGCCCTCCCCACCGCCTCCTGCGGTTTGGAAGTCCCCGCACAACAGCTGTGGACGCGATGGCTGCTGAGCCCCATCCAAACTGCGCTCGGCGGTAGGAGCTGAGTGATTAATAGAAGTTATAAGGCTGCATCAGACAGACAGGAATGTGTTACGAAGGGCAATGAGCACATCAGCAAAAGGTGTTAAAGAGTCCGACAGGTTGTTTATAACCCTCCATGAACAACTGATTAACCATTAATCCTCTGCTAGTGCTCTGCTAGCCCGAGCACCACTTTGAGGTCAGGCTGCATGTATTTAGGAGGAATAGAAAAGAGCAAGGAACCCTGGTCTGATGTTCAGCACGCAGTGCAAGACCACGTGCAGGGAAGGGATCAACAGCAGGCCCACGTCCAGAAGACTGGGCATCCTAAACAAATCCCTTCTGAAATCCCCTTTCAGGTGCTGATGCTGTTGGCACCTAAGCTTCATTAGACCATGAACATCATGCTCCTGTCTCATCCAGCTCTTTCCCCGGCTAAGCAGCTGGTCCTGTCCTTATCAATGATGTAGCTACCACCCTAGAGATGCTGTGGTGACCTACACAACCTTCCTGCAATGAGGAGGCTAACAGGGATGCTCTCAGCAGGCCTGAGCACGTTTCAGGAAGAATAAGGAGTCTTACTAAATATGCTGCAGGAATGGCTCCCTCTGCCTCATTTTGGGCTGCCCATTTCAGGGCTCCAAGACAGCAGCATGCAGCTGAGCTCCTTCTTTCCCCTAAAAGGGACAGGGCTTGGCGAGCTGCTGGGCAGGACTCCAGCTGAGGACTTCCCAGGATGGGTGGGAAGCCACCTTCCACCTGCTGTCCTCCAGATCGATCCTGCAGCCTGTTGTATCACAAGTGCTCATGGCTCCCACAACTGGCCAAAACCTCTTGGAACAAGTTTCAGGTGTATGAGGAATCAGGTTTTATGAGCATCTAGATGACTCTGGGCCAAGAAGGGGAAATCAACACAGAGTTTACTCTACTTGTACATCACACCATGCCTCTTCCAAGTGGTGGAAGAGTTGCCAAAAGCCATACAAACAAAATACAGCTCTTGTGCAGAAAACATGACCTGAACATTGGACTAGGAGATGCCCCCGCAGGAACAAGCAACACTGCTGCTCAGCAACAGAAGTTGATTGCCCTCTGGGTTGTAGGCCATTCTGCCCCTGCACTTTTGATTGTAACTAGATGAACTATAAGTTATTTACCAGACATTGAGCTTCAGTGCTGCAAGCAAGAGACTATAACAGAACATGCAGCATCACCCTCACCTGGGGCGTTGAGCTCTGCTGCCAATAGTTCCTATATCCCAGGTGGAAGAACAACCCACGCTAAAAACAGTTTTCAGGTTTGACAGAGCTGTGCACACCTCTGATGCTGTGACACAAGGGGGAAGAGCCTGGAACAGAAGCCTTAGAGCCCCTTAAAAAAAAAAAAAAAAAAAAAAAAAAAAAAAAAAAACTCCCCAGGGGTACTCCAATACTGTGCAATAGTCCCAAGAGTGGGAGTCACATTTTCACAAGTAAAATGGCAGGGGATACAAAAGAAAAATAGGACCCAGATTTAGGCAGGAGTGTGATGGCTACAGGACAGGAAGAAGTAACCGCCCTGCACAGGGGAAGCAGGACGGCAATGCTACCCAAAGCGCGAGAGCTTTACAGCCTGCTCCCTTTGCTTTAACACACTGCACAGTTCATTTTGAGACAAGTTGTTTCACCAGTGTAGGGAACCTGCTCTTCACTCGGTCTTAAATTTGCCTGAACTTTGTTTTCAAACATTTGCTTATTGCCCATGTCCCATGGCATCTCCTCCCTCTCCTGTCAAGCCTCTCCCAGCCAGCAAGCGAGTCACCTCTTAGCTCAGTCACTGGCCAAACATCAAAAAGGGGCACAAAGAAAGGAAGGTGATGAAAAACCTTGCCAGGTGAAAATCAGTAAGGAAAAAGTTCTACAACGAAAATAAGTGTCTTCACAAATACATTCGCAGTAATTATAGTGCCTTCAAGCTGCAGACCCAATCCAGCTTAGCTATGCTGAAAGAACAGATCAACACTGCTACATGTAAATAAATAAATAAATCCAGAGGGGGCTGTAATCAGATGGGCAAGAGCTAAACAAAAAAAAATAAAAAAAAAAACCCCACCTTTCCCTTCTCTTACCCATCCCAACTCACCACTTTCTCTTACTATTTTCCTGAGTCAGGCTCCCCCCCGCCTTTTCTTTTTAGGGCAGCCTCACCGGCTGCAGGACTTTCTTGCTGCTTTTGTCGGGGAAGCACTTGGACGCCCTGGGCTGACGGTCACAAGACCTGGATTCAATATTACACCGCAGCCAGAAGTTTCACACATGGGCTCTTGGGTAACTTAAGTGACTTGCAAGTTCCCGTCTTCTTAACTACCAGGCTTTAGAAAATCCCATCCCTAATCCTTACGTGCCGTATTAGCCTCCCTTCCCTTCTGTAAAGGGGGGATAACATCTTCCTGCCCCAGCGGAAGCCCGCGGAGCCGCTTCCGAGCGCGGCTCCGATAAGAGCTTGCGAGCAGGCGCTCCCCAAAGGCCGTTTCAGCGAGGCCTTTCCCTCGGGGCTCCTCTCTCCAGCGCTCACGTGCTCTGCAGCTCTTCGGAAGCAGCGAGGGAAGGAAGGAAAAAAAAAATACATATGCATATCACACCCAGAGGTATGGGCACGCCGTACCCGAGAGCAGGAACGGCAGAAGCCGGGCTACCTGCTTTGCCTCCTCCATCCCAAACGCGTCACGGAGCAGACCACAAAGAGCAAAGCAACCGGGTGGACGCCCTGCCAGCCGCTGGAGATGACGCTCCTGCCACTAACTCAGCAGGGGCTGGCGGCTGCCACCTGCTACACGAGTTTTGCATTTTTATCAACTTTTTATTCTCTTTTTCTTTTCCCATAGCAAGTAAAGGAGGAAAAACATGAGCTTTCACTGCCAAGTGCTCACAAATGGCAATTTCTGTTTCCATCCACAGGTGGAAAGGCCAAAGGCACAATCCCCATGGGGCTGTGTGTTTTGCCACCAGTTTTCTACCTGACCTGGGATAGGTCACGTCACCTTTCAGAGCCTCAGTTTCCCCTCTCAGAAAAATGAAACAAAAACCAAACAGGGGTTGGTTTACTTACTGCCTGCCCAGAAGGGTTACCAGGCTGAGTCCGTCAGTGGTATGCAAAACGCCTTGAAACCATGGCATGGAAAGCGTGAGAAAAGCACAAGACATTATAGTTGTTTTTATGATTAAGAAATTCAAGCTGAGTCATGGAGTCAAAGCTGTACGTTCCCAGAGTCAGGGAGCGCACAGCAGACACTCAACAAACTGGTTTCCAAAGAAAGGATTTTGGGGCTCGTCCCAGGAGGGACGGAGCAGCCACAGAGTCGGTAACGGAGAGCCTTTTCTCCCGAGGCTCCCGGCAGCCCAGCGTTGCGCCAGGCTGGGCCAAAGGCAGAGTCTGGGCCATTTGCTAGCAGGGCAGGCGGGATGCTCAGGTGAGCGGCACCACTTGCATGCACATGATAGTCCCACAGACAAGCATTTGCTATTTGAGTACTTTCAATACTCAGTTACGGCAGCTGCCTTCTGCAAGAGGTCATAAAAGCTTGACTTGTCCCTGCAAAAAGCATTTTTGCTGCAGGTAGTGCATGGAGTTTCCCTTGCCCTTTAAATCACTCTCGTCTCCCTCCCTCCTGCCCACACCCACTCATTCAGCGATATTTATTATTGCTACGGATTTCATAATCTCAGGCACATGATGCAAGAACAGAAGTCGGAACAGTGTTGCATATTAAAACCCAGTCACAAAACAGAGATGTGGGAAAGCTCTACCCTGCCCCAGTAATTCTGAAAAGCAGGACCGCAGGAGCATTTGGAGCACACACAGCCCTGCACTTGCTTGCCAGAGAGCGATGTCAGAGGTAGAATTAAAGCTGCTTTTCCCTGCCTCCTCTGGAGCAGCCTCAAATTGGTCTGCCCACGATGGGGGGCAGAGCGAGCTCTGGGCAGGACTCCCCAGAGGGCAAGTCTGAGCCTTCTGCCCTTTCACGGGTGACAAACTCGAGGACACTGGGGTAGGTAAAGGATTCGTTGTCGTGCTCGGCCGAGACCGGCTCTGGGGCAGCACAGTCTCAGGCTCCAGCTCTGGCACCGCATTGCCCCGGGGGAACCTCGGTACCCAGCTGAGGGTGCAAGCGGAGCCGAGCCAGCTCAGGGCCAGAGTTTGCAGCCCGGAGAGGCACAGGTCATCACCAGGCCCTTCTGGCCGAGCTCGCATACCTGGCCACCTTGCTCACGGCAGCCGTTTTGTGCCAGCCAGCGTTACGCGTGAGCAGCACCCACAGGCCCGGCTCTGCCTGGCTGCCCCAGGTGCAAACCAGTAACGACAAACCAGCGCCCAGGCTCACAGGACAGACGTCCCAGGCTGTGCATTACTCCAGCTGGGGCCTCAAGGCCTCGAGAGCAATGCACACGCGTGCATGCCGATGCACGGCTTTGCCTCAGCTCCAAGAAAGCACCTGCGTGGCTTGCACCAAAAGGAGCTGCGACTGCTCTGCAGAGCGGCTCCCGTTCAGCACCCCGGCTCCTCGCACCCGCACAGCTTCCCAAAGGCGTGAGCACACCGGATTGTGCGTGGCGGCGGGTACCTCGCGTCTTGACAGGGAAATCCCACGGCCATGCCGCCCCGGGCACGGCGCCGCAGCGCTGAACGGGCATCCTTCTGCTTTGACCGGCCACAGCATCCACCGCAGGGGGAAAGCCAGAATCTCCAGTGCACTGTGGGGCACAATAAGGCACCTGCACCCATTTTTACCCCCAACTTGCCCTTTTCTCCAGGTTTTATCAATACAGCTGGTCCAGTCAAGCTCCTTCCCAATAGGAGACAAGTCTGAAACTGGAGAAAAGGAACTGCAATGGGATCAGAGCAACAAAAACCATTAGAGCCTTGATGCAGTTAGCACAAATCCAGCAAAATTCCCCAAAAAAGCAAAGTAAGCCACAAAGTTTGGTGGCCGGAAGGCACCATCACCACCCTCAGAAGAAAGCCAAGCATGGCCAATGAAGGAAATAAAGCAGATCAGCAGAAAGACTGAAGGGAGAGGGTGAGCGGGCCTGACAAGGAGGGCACGGGTCGAGAGAGGGAAGAAAAAAGGAAAGAAAAGAGGGTAGGATCTGCCTGAAGTGAGATCTACAGCCTGTTCCTGAAACTTCCAGCTTGTGTGCCAGCCACTCACGAATACTAATCAGAACTGAAAAAAATACCAAACAATTAGGAAGGAAAGTCTCTTGGCAGGGCTTCTCCTGGAGACGTCGGGCTGGTTTTTGTTTATGAGCTAGAGGAAGTGGTAACCGCTCCTGTTTGTTCTTCTAAAGAAAAGAGAAAGCTTCAGTGTTTTAATTTCTCTGCTGAAAACCCTGGAGATTTTGCCTTAAATGAATCAGAATGGCTCAGATCTAGATTCACCCTCAGCCTTTTGTTACAAGAAAATATTTTAGTCATTTTCTGCCCCCCTTCCTCCTGCTCGCAGAAAGAAAAGGGAAGTAGATACAAAGCAGCATTTTTGTTCTCAGAAAGTATCAATGCAGAGCGCGCTCCCGGAGACCCGAGGCTGCAGGCGGCTCCGGCGCTCGAGATGCCCTTGCAGAGCAGCTGGGCAGATGCACCCCCAGGAAGGGCAAACACGTAAACCTAAAACCTCCTTTGCATTATAAAGGCGTGCGAGGAAACACACGGCAAGCCTGGAAAAAGTTTTTAACAAGCAGCAGGCTTACGCTCCGGCCGACGCACGCGAGGCTGGAAAAAGCCGGGCGCGGGGCTCTAGCACGGAGCGGGGGATCTTGCCCCCCGAAGCCGCCGCGCACCGCTCCAGGCGAAGGCGCAGCTTCCCGGTTGCTTTGCTGCACCAGTGCAAAGTCCCTGCACGAACAGCTCATCTGTTTTTTTTTTTTTTTTTTTTTTTAAAAAAAAGTCAGTCATTTCAGGAGGGCAAATTAAACCAGGTTTGTGGTTGTTCACAGCACAAGTGCTCACAGAAGGGACAACCCTGGCCACCTCGAAGGGGGCAGCGGCGCAGGCAGAGGCAGGACCGGTGCCGAGGCCCGGCCGGCCTCCCGGCTGGGCGAGCGGCCCCCGGCCAGGGGGGCGGCTGGCTGGGACAACCCCAGCACCTCGTCCAGCGCCGCCGCGCCGGGCCAACCGCAAACCTCGCGGCGGCACAAACTTGCCGACGGCTCCAGGCTTTCAGGTGCCGCAGCGAAATGAATTCGCCATGGAAACCCGGCTCGCGGGCTGGTAGCACCGGTGGAATTTGCAGTTGGCTCCGGCTATCGAGGAGGCAGCTTGAACAGTGAAACCTTTCAAGGCGAGCGGTGCCGACCAAGTAGTCTGCAACTGCTCTGGAAGTGCTTTTCAAGGCGGCCAAACACGCCGGCTTATCCAGCGATAATTCACCAGCTTGCAGACAGCGAGATGTGGAACTGCGGAGCCCGGGAGCGCTCCTAGCCCCTCGCTTCCCAGGGCAGGGGGAGAAGGGAGCGAGGCGAGAGCAGAAAAGGGAGAGGCAAAGCAGGAAGTTCTCCAAGACGCTTTCTTTGGGGGAAGAAAGCCTGCCGAACGCCCGGCCGCCGCGTCAGCCGCGCTGCTCCAGGAATGCTGTGTAGGTGGCCTGCTCAGAGCGCGTTCGGTCGAGACAGGTGGGGACGGCAGATGTCTCTCCTTCACGCCCCGGAGGCGATCATTAACCGAGCAGCAGCCTCTTGCTCTCGCCGCCACGTCCTTCTCGCCCTGCTCAGACGCCGGGCAGGCCCGATTCCCAATTCCCGAGGCAGCTGCCCCAGGGAAGGCCCCAGAGCTGCCACGGAGGTTTTCTCAGGAACAGCCCTGCCCCCAGCACCCACGTTCCCAGGTTGCACTCACTGATCACAAGCTTTTTAGACACAGCTTAAACACTGACATCTGGAAACCACAGATTCTTCCAAGTGCCAAATGCTTTTGGCTAAAATTGCATCCGTGCTTGTCTCAGACGCACAGAGGTCCCATTTGCAGCCCCCAGCCTGCTCCCTGCTCAGGTTGATCCTTCTCAGCCTAGCTGCCTTGCGCCCTGGTCTCGACGTACTTCTGGGGTACGCACCTCCAAGACAACCCCAGGGGTTGCTGGTAGCTCCCAATAGCCTGAAGGAATGAGGCACGGAGAAGACTTGGCCCTGGAGCCCTGAACATCACCGGTGCTCGAGGTCGTTGAGGAAACCCGCATACGGGATTTAATTCGGGTCTCAAAGCACCAAAAAGTGCCCTAATGAGCAGGTCACCCCCTCCGAGCCAACCGTGCCGTATCCCTGCTCCAGCAGCAGGACACGGACGGCCCTTGTCTGGAGTCACCTTTCCCTTCTCCCAACCTCCAGGGCAAAAGCTGTTCTCAGCCCCATCCCGAGGGAGTCACGCTCCCCGACCTTCGGCGCAGCGGGGAGCAGAAGGCAAAGATGACATCCAACAAGAGCAGCGCTCTGCCCGGACCCAGGCTGCCTTTAAAGCCGGAAGCCACGCGGAGCCCACTCCCGCCTGTGCGGAAGAGTGCAGCTCCTGGCTAACGGTGCAAGCTCACCCGCTTTTGGGAGACCCCCTGCGAGGCGCAAACCGCAGCCCCGGCCAGACCTGCCGTTTTGCACCAGTGGGTGGAAGAGGGCAGGAAAGAAAAGCCAGTGCCGAGGCCCCGCGCTTGCCCTGGCGGGGAAGGCGACGGCGGAGCAGAGGCGGGATGCAGCAGGATGCGGCAGCGCTGCCGTGGAGCGGCGCTGCCACCCAGCGGCAGCCGGGCCGGGCCCCCGGGGCTGCCCCCGGCCCAAGGAGAGCAGCCCCCGCTTCCCCGCGGCCCAAGCACACACCTCCCTTCGGAGTCACTCTTTTCTGGTGCTGTTTCTCCATTTACTGTTTCCCCACTGCAGACGCTGTTTTGAAGACTTTTCTATCGCTTGCCCAAGTTGTCTCACTTCTGGAATGGGGTAACCCTCTCCGATCCAGCCTCATCGCTGAGCGCTCACAGTCCTTCCCCAGGCCTTTTTCAGCTGTGCTCTTAGAGAGGGACCCGGGGACAGTACAGTGTGTTCAAGATGGGGCAAGCACAGACTTAGGCAGCAGCAGTTTGGCAGCGTTTACTACTTTTCCTAATATCTCCCCATCTTCCAATTTGCCTTTTTATCTACCACCAAGAACAATCTGAAAAGAGTTTGGGCTCCATCTGAATGACAACAGCTAATTCTAGAGCCCTTTGCCATGTACTTGTTGTTGGGATTAGCCTGGTTACAGACTCCTCTGCCAGCAAGTGCACCTCATGAACGATGAAAACGGGAGCCCCCAGGAGTTACTGAAGAGATTTACGAGAGGGTATCAGAGGCAAGACGGAAGGATCAAGACTGACTCCGGAGATGTTCTCCAAACACACACAGCAAACGTTGCCCAGGCTGAACTCAGTCTGTCTCCAAAACTCAGATCAGAACTAGAGCTGTCTGCCATCCAAAGCTGAGAGCAGAGAACATCTCTTTGCTTGCAGACTTTCCGGAAAGCAAACAACCAAGCAGAGGGAGTGGAACCGAGCACCCTTGCCAGCAATCGAAGCTCTGAGAAGAGGAATGCAGGGAATACTCCCCTCCTCTATCAGGGTACTGACAAGCACCAGCACCAAAGAAGTGTCCTCCATGCTTGCTCCCAGCCTTCTTGGCTTTTTGAACAAAAATTCATGTTAGATACCCACTACACAACAATTAATCTATTCTACTGCTCTCTCACGTTGGTTACGTTTGCGTTTCAAAACCAGCGTGCTCTCCACAGCCACATCCTTCTCGTCTCCTACTGTCCCAAGCGCCTAAAAAAACAGGCTTTTAGCCTAAGCCTACTAAACACCACACAACACGCTGTGCACAGACAAATCTGTCGTGTCCCCCCCCCTCCCCCCCCGTCGCTGCCTCCTCCTCCCCACGTTGCTCTTATCCCTCCGAAGAGGGCAGCCCGCGGTGGGCGAGGACGCGGCCCCTGCAGCTGCAGCAGCTCCGACTACGGAGGCGGAACTGCAAAGAGCGAGACTGGCGCTTGCGGCGGCCCCGGCCGGGGGCTGTTTAACGGGAGAGGATCCCGGAACTTCCCGCCGCCTTCTCGGGCCTCGCATGCGGGCAGCGCTCCCCAAAGCCGCCGCCGCCGCTTCCCCCTTGCGGCTCCTCCCGCCGCGGAGCCGCCGCGGAGCCGCCGCGCCGCGGGCGCCGCTGCCCTCGCCCGCCCCCTGCCGGCCCCGCCGCGCGCCGCCCGCCCCCGCCGGCAGGTGTCAGCGCGCCCCCAGCATCGCTCCGGCGGCTCCGACCGCGACGGCAACGGCGCTCGCATCCCTCGGGGGACTGGGGGAAAATCCAGCCCCTCCCACCCCCCTCAAAAAAAAAAAAAAAAAAACATGTGTGTATATATATATATACACACACACACACACACAATTCATCTTCCCCGCAGCACACCGCGGGGTGAGGCACTGCCTGCTTCCACTGACCGTGCAACACACGCGCGCAGCCTGGGGATGCCCCCTCCAGCCCCAGAGCAGGTCACATGCCAAGCAGCTGCTCTCTGATCTCCTACTGATGCTGCACATCCCGGCTCACAGCAAGCACGCAGCAGGCCAGGTACAGAGAAAGGGGTGCAAAGAGAGGGGTGCATCCTCAGGCAGGGGCAGCTGAGCATGGAGGGGCAGGAGGTAATCACAGAAAACCCTTTGGCCAAGGTGAGGCACATGCACTGTCCAAAAACTCGTTTTGCACCCCCCTATTCACCATGGCAAAGGGCAATAGGAAGTTCCCTCCAGTAAAACGAGAGGGCTTAAGAGCAGCCCCAGCATCCTAGCTGGGAGAGGAATGTCAGTCATATCCAGATGACCACACTAAGCAAATCAGCTGCTCTCAAGACTAGTTATCTATTTAAAGAGGTCACCCAGAGGGTTGGGAGAAAGAAGATGAAGCAACTGCTTTCTCACAAGCCCTGCTATGCCCCTGAACAGCTCAGCAAAAGCACAGCACTGCTGATGCGTCATTCACTCTGCAGCCCCAGTCCCCTGCCCATGTGAGGTGACAGGACTGCGGGCTGGATGGCCAAGGGGGCCCACTGTTACCCTTAAGCCTTTGAGACTTGCATATGAGATTTTGTTGTACCCAAACCTCACCTGATGGCCAAGCAATACTGGGATTCCCTGGTGTATCGGTCAGGCCAGACAGGAGGCTGCACCAAGACCTCTGGCATGAGACAGATTTCTGCCTTTTGGGTGCCCAGAGGAACTGCTCTCCCTAGAGCAATTAAAGGAAGGAGAGAAGCTGCCCTTGACAGGGATAGCTTGCAGGCCAGAGTGACAGACTAGGGATTGCTACTTGAGAACAAATTTAAAAGCTTTTGCTGCCTGCAACTAAAGATCAGGGTCTCTGCAGTTAAATCCCAAGTTCTTCCTGGATTCTGCAGGAAGGACAAAGGTAGTAAGAGGAAAGCACAGTTCAAGCTGCTTGAGCCTGGCTTGTCTCATGACCACCCTTTAATCGCTTTGAGCAGCCACTCAAGAGCAATGACATTTGAACCAGGAATCAAGTGCCAGAGTAGCTATGTGGATCCTGAAGCCAGGAGCCCCCTCACCAGTCCAGCCTGCCTGGCAGACTGAGCCCTGGTGGCACCTCTTGAATAAGAAAACCTGTCACAGCAAGGTCCTCTGAGCAAGCAGGTCTCCAGCGCACCAAGGATTGCCTCAAGGATTACACAAATGCAGAGGAAGCAGCTAAGCAGTGAAGACATCCATTTATAGGGTATCTATCAAAAAGCTGAAGATGTAGTCAATGGCCAAAGATAAAATCAAACTAAGTACCAGCCTGGTTCCTTATTGTAGAAGCTGGTTCAGCCAAGCAGGTCTGCACTGCGTTACGTAGTTAGGAGTGGAAAGTCTCTGCCCTGCCTTAGCTCAAGGAGCTTACTACTATTAGCAGGCAACAAGACACATGTGTCACTTCATCCCCCACCTGCTGCCTCAGGGGCTTGGACAGGACAAAAAGCCAAAACGTGTTTTGCAGAAGGGACTAAGTCAAGAGCTTGGTATATTCAAATGCTTGTCAAGGGCAAACCACAAGCTCAAGGGTCTGGAACAGACTGAGCTATCTGGTAGCAGCAGTAAGACACTGAGAAGGGAAGGGAATGGACTAAAGCATCCCACCTCTGTTCAAGCATATAGGAAGATTGCAGAGAAGAGGGAAGGAAAAAAAAAAAGAAAGCAGCACTGGCAGACTGGGCTGATAACAAGGGAGCCCAAAGGGTGAGAATGCTAATGAAGGATTAATGAAGGATGCTCCCTGCTCACACTGCAGTGTGGTGGAGAAGTCTGCAAACAAGCCGTGTCTGTTGGGTCAGAGAGCCATGGGAGGGAGCTCAGTGCTAAGAAATGAGCATCTATCCAATTGCAATGCTTGTACAGGGAGTCCCGGGAACAGCAAGTCAGATTCGTCTCTAGATTTGCGTTTGCCATCTCTTTCTAGCCTCAAGAACATCCAGCTGGCAGAGCAGTCTCTGGGGGCACCACAGACCACATCCTGCTGGATTTGTGTTCAGCAAAAGGCAAGACTAGCATCTTTATGTCTCCTGTTTCCCTTTAACCATACTGGCATGGTCCACTGCTCACCTGCAATGTTCTGGTGTGGAATTGGTGCTCTCAGCCCTGCTGCTCCTGGACAGGTATTAGCATAAGCCGCACGTTCCTGCCAACCTATCTCCTTGGACTGACTGATCACCAGCAGGCAAAAGCAGACGAGCTCTAATCCAAATTAGATATGTGCCCCCCAAAAGCTGAGGTGCTGCTACAGGACTGACCACGCAGCAGGACTCAGCTGCCTAGAGCATCTCCTTACTTTTTGCAAGGATGTATTGTCTCAACATCATGGGGGCCACATGCCAGAGCCTAAAAAAGGGCCAGGACAACAGAGGGTTTCTGTCGTCAGGCACCTAGGAAATGCCATCTGAACACAGCCTGAGATATTCCTTCACAGCAGGAAGATACCAAGTGAGTGCCAGGCAATCTTGCCAAGGACTATGGTTACAGAGGCTGCTCAGAGGTCAAATATCTTTGTGCACAAGCCACCTATGCCAGCAAGCACAGTTTGTAGTCATGCAGACACTGCAGTAAACCTGGCTGTGGAAAGGCAACATGGTGAACTCCTGGCCTGGTGACCACTCACAGGGTAAGAAGAAACCTTCCTTTCTTCTACAACCTCACTCCAGAGGGTTTTCCATTCAAGGAAACAACTCCGATTCCAATGGGCAGAGAAAAATCTCACACCAGATTGCTCCACAGTCCACTTGTACTCCTGACTCTAAGAAAAGGCCCCCAAACTCCCTCTCCAAACAAAGAGCCTCTAGCCTGCTCTGGCAGGGTGCAAGATGTTCATGGATGCAGGTATTCAAGCTCTGCAGCTTGCTTCCCCACAGTGAAACCTGCGCTGGGAAGAGAGGTCCCACACAGCAGTAATTTTACCTTTGCTCCTCACATTGCTCAGTCTCATTCTTCTGGACCAAGCTTACTACATAAGAAATAAGCAATCTGGAGAGCGCTACTGGCAGCATGGGAGATGTGCAGCACAGTACAGTCCTAAGAGTCCAAAAGAGAAACAATCATTTCTGCTCCATGTCTCCGTAACAGTTTTGAGCCATCCCAGTCAAGAGGTGACTCAGCCCAGGGTCTCCACAACTACAGGTAACAGGGACTGAAGGGGAATGTCCTCAGCCAAAACACGAGGGCCACAAAAAACAGGTTTCACCAGCAACAGGACCATTGCATCTGTCTCTTGATGATGAGGCCTGGCCAGGGCCAAAGCAGTCTCAGTGGTTTGAACCATCCCTCCAGGGTCACACAGGAATCAGAGGGACTTCAGTGCAGATCCCCAGCAAACCCCCCCAACATAGGGCAGCTGGGCACCAGCAGCACCCTCTAGGAGAGGGGGGTAAATCCTGTCCTCCCAACACAAGAGCCGCCAGCTCGTTCAGCCGCCAGCCCCAACACTGTGCCCAGCAGACAGACAGCTGGGATGAGACCCCCACTCGCTTCCACCTGCTTTGCCTCTCACTGCAGTCCACACCAAGCCAGGGCAGCTCCTGCCAAGCCCCTGGGGCGCTTCTCCTGGCATCAGGTCCAAGACACCACTGCTAATACAAGCCCCAACATGTGCCCTCAGGAGCCAAAGGCTTGGCACCCTTTCCCAGCAGGGCTTTCCCCAGGGAAGGGGATTTTCTGTCTCAAGGAGGCTTACATCACATTTTTTGTTGGAAGGGAGCCTGTGCACTTCCAGCTCGTCCCCTGTATCACCCGGCACGGGGAGCCCCGTGGGACCCAGGGACAAGCTTCGCATGGTTCCCAGGAAGCCGATCAGCAGCAGGCTCCCCATCACAGCTATTTCAGAGCGTGTCAAAGCAAGTGGTGGTATAGAAAACCAGCAGGGTTCCCCCCTTCTCAGGAAAGAAAGAAAAACCTGCTTGTGGTCTGCTTCACTTTAGCTTCTTTGTCCATTATTCAGCAGTAACTCCAGGAAGAAAACTCTTATTAGGGATGAGGTTTCAGGCTCAAATGGTGCAAAAATCTGCACTTTGATTAAAGTGGGAGAGGAAAGCCACTTCAGCTTTCAGATACAAATCAACCTATATTCTATCCTTCCTGGAGTGGCAGGTACCTGCATTTGGCACTTCCTTCCACATGGGAGAAAATATACTTTTGAGAATCACACAGGAATCCTTCTTTCTAGGAAGAGAAAAAAGTACATACTCAACTCACCTAAGACCAGCAGGACTTGTCGTACACAGGCACTTGCACTTCTTGTTGCTCCTCCAGAAAGCCATGAGGCTGAACAGAGTAAGATAGCCCAGAAAAAGAGGGGATCCGGTAGCACTGGGCTATTCCTGCTGCTTTCCACATCTTCAGATTGTGGAATTTCAAGTAATAAAGCCAGTTCCATAAGATTAGTAAAAACCACAGTACTGACGATGTCCAAAATAGTAATCCACAAGATTTCAGAGAGAAGTAGGTATTTGTGGATCTCCTGGCAGTTTCTTTCCCAGTTGCAGATGACCGAAGGGAGCATCCAGAATCCACAGCAATCCAAAGGGATGAAGACTCATGACAGCCCAGCGATGAATCCTGTTCACTCAGGACCATTTGCTTGGTTGAAGGAGAGAAGTCGCAAGCCTGCTGCTCCACAGTCAGAGTTTGCTCCTTCCCACTTCCAGGTATGAAGAAGGCTAGTCGGATATTGCAGCAGGCTGCTTCTGCCCCTTTCAGCAATGAAAAGATACTAAAACCTGCAGGGAGACAAGTGTCAGGACCAGGGAACATCAGTGACCACTGCTGACTGCAGCACAGCTCATGTTGCTCTTGCACTGCAGGTCTGTCAGCTCCAGGAGCAGCAGGGCAACTGGGCACATCCTACATGAAATCAGTATGGCTGCAAAATATTGCCAAATTCAGCATTAAAAAGCCAGGGCTGACTGGAAATGGAGGACTGCAAAGCAGGATTTTCTTTGCTGCTGCTTAGAGGTACAGGCTATGCTGCCAGCCAGGTCCTCCGGTAGCAGGCAGCATCAGCCAGGACCTTGCTAAGACGGCTCCTGTCCCAGCTGCTCAGCCCCCACCCCTCGCATCACTTTGACCAAGGAGCACAGTTCAGACATCCACAGAAGAGGGATTCTTATTTCTTAGCAGGTCAGCACATCTCCTTCTCGCAAGGGCCAAAGCGGTAAACGCAGCAGCGACGACCACGCGGCAGCCGGCAGGCAAAGCCGCCGCGACCCGCTGCGGTACAGCCCGCTCGCACGGGGAGGACGCCCACCGCAGCGCACGGAGCCGGGCTCCGCTGCTCCAAACGCGCCCTGGCAAAGCTACCCCGCGCCTGGGGCCAGCTTTCAGGTCTCGGCTGCCCTGAGCTCTTTGGAGGTCCGGACTCCTAGAGACCAAAGGGCCCCGAGCACGGGCGCCTGCTGTCCCTTACCTTCGGGGCGAGCCTGTGCCAGAGGGCCAGGCCAGAACCAGCATCTTCGTCCCAGCTCCCCTCTTCAAAAGCAAACGCAGAAATCGCTGAAAGGCCAAAGCCAGCAGCAAGAGCTCTGCCTAGAGAGCAGCGGCCGTGCAGGGTGGCCAGCACTTGTCTGGAGGCATCCCGATTTGCAGCTTAGCACCGGGTCTGCGCTCACACGCACACTACAGCATGTGCGCTTACACACACAATTTTATTAGAGATACATTAGTGCGCACAGTGCCCTGCTTCGTTAGGGCGCTGCTGCTCTCCAGCACAAAGTCCGTATTTGTTTCCCTGCAGGGGTGGAAATAAAGGGGGTTTTGTATTTTCTTCCTCTTCTCTTTGCAGGCTGGAGTGAGTTTATTTGACACTCCAGCACTCTTTGTGAGCTGAGTGCCCGAGGATAAATGCTACCCTTAAGAGTTACTTGGCGTTAGACAGAGGGACCCTCTTCAGAGGAGAATGGGGGCTTGTTGAGCTGGGGCGGGAGGAGCGCGGGGAGGGGGCCGCCGAAGAGCGCCCGGCAGCCTCATAGAGGGGTCTCTGTCCTGGGCGCACAATAGAGCGAATTCTTAAAGATACCAGGAGCTGAAAGGAAGGAAGGAACTTTCCTCCCTTTAAAAGGGATTTTCGGGACAATTGAAGAAGCTATAAAAAGGGGATCGTTATTTCCCATAGAGTCTGCCGAGCTGGGAAGCCCTCCCTCGCTCCCTCCCCCTCGCCGAGCCGCCGCTCCCAAGTCCTCTGCCGGGAAGATTTGACACGCACAGTTTGGAGAAAAAAAGGTAGGTGAGCAGCACCTCCTCCCTAACTCTGTGACGGGGAGTTTTCTGCAGACACATGCTCAGACCGAGTCTCATCCGGCCCCAGAAGAGGCACCCGAGCCACAGCAGCCTGGCTGCGGAGCTTCAGCTCCGGGTTGAAGCAAACAGATTCCAAGTGCTTTCAGAGTCACCACTGCAGCTCTCGACGCCCCGGCCCACCAGCGACAGGAGCCCCATCCCAGCCGCAGCCTGGCAGGATGCTCACGTCTGCACACCTCACGGTCACCTCGCACAACAGCGGCCACAGCCCGACCACCCCCGAACTGAGCACGGCCCATCACGCTGCCACCCCAGGTGGGCACAGGCAATTCACCTGGGCTTGGCCCACCCGGGCTGCCCCGTCTCCTCAGCAAGCTGGGGGTGGAGGGTTTTCTATCATCTTGAGAGCTCATAGGGAAGCACCCGGTGACGGGCACAGCCCAGCCATACTGCCCACCTGGACGCGCCAGCCCTCGGCTGCTCAGCTCATATGCATAGAAATACCCGATACGCACAGAAGATGAGCAAGAGAATGCCACAGGTCAGAAACTCGCTGTAACACAATTCAGAGCCTCAAGGGATGCTCTCTGCACCTTCTGCTAACCACGTGAGCCCAGCCCCAGAAGTATGCTTTCTCACACCAACTTCAGGAAAGACTTCCAAAACTGAGAAGCTGCTCCTGAAACATGCTGTTCCCAAATGTTCAATCTGAAGGATTGTCAGCAGGGGCCAAAGGTAACTAGAATGACAGTAACGATCCTCCATCCACCCAAGACTGGAGGAGAACCTATACCGAGATCCCAAAGCACCCTGCCACCATCTGACCCGGTTCAAAACACTTACAAGCAGTCCACAGCAGCACTTCAAAGCCAAAAAGCTCTAAAGCTTTCATATGGTAACATCCTGCGCCATGCAAAAATTTTTGGCTCCAAGAAATACTAGTCACATTCTTGTGCAAGCGCAGGAGTTGCATTAGAGATTCAAGGTTGTCTTAGACTGAGTTTTATTTAGGCCAGTCATTGCTTTTCACTTCCTCCTTCAGGAGGCCACAGGCAGTTTTGCTGTAGGTGCACTAGACAGCTCTGATCCCCTTCCAGGGAGAAGGGACTAGGATAAAAACCCAGAGAGAAGCTTTAAAGAGTCTGACTAGATAACATTTGCTCCTGATTTAAAATCCATTCAGGGCTTCGTTTTTGCAAGAAAAGCTGCAGAGCCACCCAAGGATCAAACACATTTATTTAAAGGCTTAGGTTTTAGCCCTCAAAAAACATCTGTGGTTTGGCAGAAGGAACAAGCCAATTGAAGGAAAAAAAATGTTACCTTGTTAGGGCAAGGGTGCAGCACAACCCCAGGGCTGAGGTCTTCGCACCTCATCAGCGCTGTGCTCAGCAGAAGACACATGACGGACTCGACGCCAGAACCAGCCTCCCTAACCACAGCCGTTCCAGCTTGTTTTCCCCCTTCGGTGCCGGTCCAGGAAAGCACTGCCTGCGATTCAGAGGCTGCCACGGGGGGGGGAACCCAAAAGGAAAAGGAGGGAACATCGCAGCTCTGAAGCAGACTGCAGAGAAGGACACGAAGCTGTACTGAACACGGGATCTGTCTCCAGGGACTAATAAGGCAACACACTGTAAACCCTAATCCTGTGTTAAGAGCTTTCATCAAAAAGGAACGGTATTTATTAAGGAGTTATAGGAGGTAATAAAAGTGTTTTCATGCAGCATTTACACTAACATAGGGGACTTTATTCTAGTATTTGGCCTTTTTTTTTAAATACATCTTTCTGATGAAATAAGCCATTCTGAACAAGGCTGCCCTTTGTAATGCAGTTATAACTTTCTGGCTGGCCTTGGTAACTGGCAAAACATTGTGCTTTTCTTGCCCTCTCTTTTGTTGCTTTTCTTCTCTGTTCAAAGTTCAAACAAACAAAAACCCCCCAGCAAGCAGCGTTACGTTTCTGGCATTATCCCCCCGTTGTCTGGGGCTGGGGAGCGGCCCGCGGCATTTCATCTCTGAAAACCAAGGGCACTTGGCTCGCTCCGCAGAGGGAAGAACCCCCAGATAGAAAACCCAGAGTCCAAAACCCTCCGCAGCCTAGAGCTGAGCCAACTGCTATAAGAAAACACCCACCAATGAGAAGCGATGCTACTATACGGAGATGCATTTAAAACCAAACACAAAAGGAATGTGCACAAAATCCAGCCTCACCAGAAAGGACCTAAGCCAGGCTTCCCAATTTCACAGCTGCACCTCGCTGCAGCGTTAGCTTAGGACAGGCTGGGGTCCCAGGGCCAGGTCCCACCATCCCTTACACCCTCCATGCTGCACTTTGCAAAGTTGCAGCACACTCCTGAGCCCCAAGGAAAGCAAGTATAGACAAGACTAGCACCGGAGTGTTTCAGAGACTTCTAAAATCCCAGGAAAACAGTTTAATTTAAGGCTGTTCCTCAAACAATTCTTCGTGCTATCCACCACAAATGACCATGTGGGGCCTCAGTCCCCAGACTGTTTGGCCGTTGCTCCTCTTCCAGCCTAGACAGGGTGAATCCACCTTTCCCCAGTTCCTCGGCATGCTGCACAGCCCCGACCTGGCCATGGGGACCCAGAGCCACAGGAGCAGCTGCTGCCCACCTCCCTCCTCCTCCCCATCTCACTCCACCGCAGCTCGCACAGGGAGGAACAAAGTGGGACTCAGCCTGGCTTCGGGCTCTTTCCACAACTTGTGATGGGTTTGGAGCACAGGTCCTGGCAGAGTCCAGCAGGGCTCGGGACAGCTGAGGCTGCCTCCCCCAGCCCCATGTCGCAGGTGGGGAGCTCCACCCTGGACTCCGCCAGCACAACGGAGGCGGCTGGGCAGGGACACAGCCTGCCCTGCTGCCCCTCAGGCCACACGGGCAGAACATCTCCCACCACCATAACCAAATACACCAGCGCGCAGCACCTGAGCCCTGGCAAGAAACCTGCAGCTGACAGCAGCCAGCTCCGGCGAACAGCTCAGCCTGCTGCTGCAGGCTTCCCTGTACTCCACGATCACGCAGCGCATTTCTGCTGTGCAAACGCCAGATCCCACTCCTCCTGCAACTGTGCGCTTCCAGCCCACGGAGAATGCCATTCCCACCCAGTAGCTTGCGGGATACCAAAGAAAGGAACACTTCTGGCCACAACAGCAAGCGTGGTTCCTCTTGCCTGCACAAGAAATGCGCTGCACTTTTCTTGTACACAACACCTGCAAAGCACCTTCACATTGCAGACAGGCACCTTCTTCCCCTCACAAAGCTGTGTCTTCCCGTTATCAGGCACACTGCAGTCCCTGCCAGGGCTCAGCCCTGCTGCCATTCCGCAGCACCCGCAAAACGGCATCACCAACACATCAGGGGAACCTGAGGGGCACCACATCTCAGTGGCTCTTTAGACACCTGTGCATGGAAAGCGGCTGGCAGCCAAGTAGTTTAACAGAAACAGCAAATCCAAGCAGTTTGCCCTGTTTGCAGGGAGCCCTTTGAGAAAGGGGAGCACAAAAACACTCAACTTTGAAACAATCTTCTACCCTACAATGTCTCCCAGACAGGGGTTTCAAACTTGCTGTTTGATCTTACATCTGCGGGGGGATTGAGGTGAATTGGGGCAGCCCATGAAGCTGCTTCCACCCATCCCCAAGTTTACAGGTAGGTAAGAAAGTAAATGTCTCAAGAGTGTGACTTGCCTGACAGCAGAGAATGAGTTTGGGAAGAAAGGCATCCTCACATACCCTGCTCCAGCCACTGCCACAGCAATCTCCACTTCAAAACACTGGGCAAACTGAGATACAGCTTCTTCCCAAGGCCTGAGTCACAGCACACCAACCCTCTCTCCCTGCTTTCGTCCCACCAGCTGTGACCATGATTATAAAAAGATGTCTCAATTAGCTAGAGAGCCGAGCAATTTCTGTAGTCTCAAAACAGTTCAGAGGAAGCAGACTCCAAGCCAGCAAAGAAGAACACTAACAATGTCTGGGCAATAAAAGCTCTTCTTGTTTATATCAAAGTAACCTCAAACATCCTTTCCCCAAACGGTTTCCCTTGCCCTCCATATGGATCAGCAGGCTTGCACACTGGAAGAGACAGTGTTGTCCTCAATGCACTAGGTCCCTAGGAGCAGACAGCACTAATTTTCTTGTGTGTTATTGGTTGCAGGTCTAGACTGGTGTGGTCTTTTTGTTGTAGCAAGCAAAATAAGGGATTCATTCATATTTTTCCAAAATTCACACAAAAGTGCTCTTGTGCATCAAAGATACCTTGCATCACCAACCCCGATCAAGTGTTCCTCACTCTCAGGCTCGTGCCAGGCAGCACCAAACACCGGGGAGACCCCTTGGGTCCCCACGAGCAGGGGAGAAGAGCACAGAGGGGCTGCCTGGCACCCCAGGGCCCGCAGCTCTCCCTGCCCCTCCAGCCAGGCACCTGCCCACGGCACACCACACACCCTCACTCACGTGGAGCCTTTCTAAGGCGCTTTCCCACGGGAGGAGCAGGGAAGAGTCCCCTGAAAGCCCACAGAAAAGTGACACGCACGCGTGTCTGTTCTCGGAGGGAAGGAGGAGCCGCGCTGCGCTGCCCACGCCGGGGCGGGAGAAGCCGGGCTCTCCGGGCCTCCGCTCCCCGAGGTCGCCCGGAGCCACCCCGGGCCCGGGAGCGCCGCGGGGCGGCGAACAAAGGCGGCGAGCGCGGGCGGGCCGGGCCGAGCCGAGCCGGGCCGGCGCCCCGGGCCCCCCGGACGCGCCCGCGCGGGGCCGAGCGCCGCCACCCCCCGCCCTTGCCTCCCTCCCCCGCGGCCAGCCGGGCACCTACCTGCGGCCGGCGAGGCTCCGCGGCTCACCCCGAGCTGCTGCCCCAGCGCTGGCGCCCTCCCCCCGGGCTCCGGCATCACTAGCCTCCTCTTCCTCCTCCGGGGCCCGGGCCCGGCCCGGAGCCCCCTCCGCGGCGCGGGCGGGAAGCGCGGCAGCAAGCCGGGCCAGCCGCGCTGCCCCCCAAGGATGCTCCCACTGCGGCGGCCGGGCCATTTCCCCTCCTTATATAGCCCCGGCGGCCGCGGGCAGCGCGGCGCGGCTCCACGGGACTTGTAGTTCCTCCCCCCCGGGCCGAGCCCGGAGCCGCCTCCCGCCCGGGGAGGGCAAAGCGCAGCGGCGGGGGCGGGGGGGGGGCGCCGCGAGCCGCTCCGGGCCGCTCCGGGCCGTTCCGAGCCGCTCCGGGCCGCGGCAGCCCGCGGCGCGCTGCCGGCATCCGCCGGCTCTTGCTGCCGCGCGGAGCGCCCGCCCGGCCCGCGGGGGAGAGCCCCAAAGCCGCGGCGCTCGCTGCTCTCCTCCAGCTGCATCCTTGTAGGCAGCGAGCGTCCCGCGCACCAAACCGGCCTGACGCCGACCGGGTCACGTGCGGAATTCGTCCCATAAACTCCTGGGTGAATGAGTAACCGCACCGAAATGCGTACGCTGAGAACAATTACTTCAATTGTCCCACATATTAGTTATTGTTTAGTTTAATTATTGTCCCAATTATTAATTTAAATTAATTATTAACCCAACCATGGAATGAATGAGCAATTAACTTTACTGCTGACTTACAGGCTAATTTAAGACCCGGTCCTGCAAGCACACACAAGCCAGTCCGGTCCAAGTCACCTGCAAATCCTCGCCGGATGGGGCTGTCCTCAGCCAGGCACACGCTGGGGTGCTGCGCGGCAGATCTCACGCGCGTGCTTTTGACTCTGTCCCAGCTCCTGCAGGGTGCAGGGAAATGCCCCAGAGGAGATAACACGGGCGGCAGCGGGGCAACAACTGCTGCTCTCGATGCCCTCCACCGGACCCCCGGGGCGACCCAGCGCTCCCCTCGTCTGGGTGGCAGCTGGGCTCGGCTCCAGGGAGGGAATCTCCTGCCCCGGATGCGCCGCGCGCACCGCGGGGGTCGGCCGCGAGGATGGGGCTCGCCCTCACGAGCGCTGCCCAAGCGAAGCGGCACAAGTTTTCTGGGACAAGTGAGCCAGGGGAGCTGGGGCAGGAGGGGGAAAGGAGAGAGAGAGAGAAGGGGGAAAAACCCTCCTGGCAGGTTTTCAGGGCCCAAAGCCGGAGTGGAAATGCCTCCCTCCCCTTAATTGCTTCAAGACCAGATGAATTTCTTGAAGAAACCGCGACTGAAATACTGCACAAATCACATTGTTGTGCTTGTGTTGGCTGCAATTTTCAGGAGGTAAAAGGTCATCGTTTATGGCATATTAAAAAGAAAAAAACATATATTTTAGAGCTGTGGAGGAGGAGGTTGTGTTACTTTCTCATGCCCATGTTCTGTAAATTAAAACCTGTTCGGCAAGCACCAGAGTGCGACGAGCAGCAAAGAGCCAAGCTGGGCGCCAGGAGGGGAAGATTTCCCGTTTCTGGCTGTGCCACGGACCCGCGTGCCCCCCACCTGGGCGGAAACGGCCATGCCGCGGCCCGGGGCTGCCGATGGCGCGCTGGCGAGGTTGCTGCGGCTGCTCCCGCACGAGCGCCCTGCGAGTCGCTGCAGATTCAGGGCCCGAGAGGGTGAAGCACTGTCTGTCTGACGATCCTTTGCTGTTGGGAAGTGGCAGGAAAGTCCCGACTGCAGCCTCGGACAGCTCTGCTGCTTTTATTCAAAGACAGAAATTCAGCTTTTTTTTCCACTTCCTCCTTCCCTCCCTTTTCTTGCAGGTCAGAGTTATGGCGCTTTTTTTCCTCGGCTGGCTGCGCGGCGAACAGTGAGAACAGACACCCGCCGCGCTGCATCCCTGGGGCCTGAGTCACCGCCGGAGAGTGGCTGCTTGTTCCTCTTACCTCACCTTCGGAGCCCTACTTGGCTCCAGGTTCCCTTTTCTTTTAGGAATCTTTTGCTGTGCTTCACATGCAAGAAATTGCACCTTCCCAAATGTGGCAGACAGCTGAGCAGGACGGCGGCCAGCGAACGGGAAACCCAGGCACGCAGCCTCCCCCAGACGCCAGGTGAGAAACCTCAGCAGCAGCTAAGCAGCCTGGAAAATAAGAGCATCAGCTCCAAAAACGACAGAGGCTAATTTGATATTTATAGCAGGGAGGGAGGTGCTGGCCGTGCGGCTGGCCTGGCGCGCCGCCGCTCACCTGCCCCGGCGCAGCCCGGGCTGCCAGCCCCGCGCTGCCGCCGTGGCGAGTGCCGCTGGGGGATCTCTCGTTCCCAACGCCCAGCGATGGCGGGTTTAAGAACGGGGAAGAACGGCGCGAGGAGGCGAAGGGCTGCATCCCGCGGCACCAAAGTGGGGCAGAGCTGGGCGTAGCGGCGAGGCGCTTCCCTGGCCGCCGGGCACGCCGCTGGTGGGGTGGGTGGCCTCGGCAGGAGCACTTGGTCGTACGGTGCTCGTGGGAAGGATGAGACCCAAAGCTCGCTGGAGTCAGTGGAAAGGCTCCTGTTGACTCAGCAGAACTCGGACAGGACCTCTAAGGAGCTCATACGACTGGGAGCATGGAAGCGTAATAATCAGGGCTACGTGTTTAGGAGGCGCTGGATTTCTCAGAGCAAAGTACCAATTTTGTAACTTAATTAAGGAGCTTTGCTCCTGTTTCTGCTGGCGCGTCTTCAGAGCCACGTGCCGGACGAGCCGCAGTGCTGTGAGACGTCGTTCACGGTGTTACCCAACACGGTTCACGCCACCGTAGGGCCCTGCCGCTGCTCCACCAGCTTTCGCTGGTCAGCTCGCCCCGGTGTAAGTGTCCACGTGAGATGTACCCCGGCACGGGCGAGGTGTCCCCGCTCCGCGTGGAGATCCCCACGTGGCTGCCGAGGCTGGACCTGAGGAAGGAATTGAACCGGGGATGCGAGACAGTCCTCCTTGACTACCAAGTCATGCCTGAGCGGGGGGGTTGGAGTAGACGATCTCCCGGGGCCCCTTCCAGCCTCAACCCTCCTGTGATTCCGTGACTCACGGGAGAGCTTGGCTTTGATTTACGGGATGATCCCAGCCCTGGTTTTGCAAGAACACGACGTGACGGCGCAGGGTTTTCAAAGGCGCCGAACCGCGCCGCGCCAGCGCCAGCGCCAGGCAGGCGATCGCGCGCGCGGGAGCCGAGGCCGGGAGCGTGGAGCGGGCGGGCGCGGGCCGGGCCGGGCCTTGCGTGACTGCAGCTCCGCCGCGAACACAAAGACATTGTTCGAAGCGCCGCGGCCTCCTGCCCGCCGGCAGCCCCCGCGCCGCGCCGCGCCGCGCCGCGCCGGGCCGGGCGGCATTCCTCTCGCGCATTCCTCAGCCGCCGCGCAGATGGGAGGGGAGGGCCCGGCCCGAGGAAGAAAGCACCGAGGTTTAATTAGCAAAGCGGCCGGCGTGTCTGTGCGCCGGGGGTGGGTGCCGAGCCTGGGGAGCCAGCGCAGAATTGCCAATAAAGCAAGATAAAGTACACACGGATCAGGTAATAAGGATAATCATACAAGAGCCTGTAGGCTTAAGAGTGTCAGCCAGATGTTTCCAAGTCACAGCAAATCCGTGGTTTCTCGACAGATCCACTTAGAGCAGCTAAAAGCATCCTCTGTCCTACGAGAGCAGGGACTCGGGGCGCTCCGAAAGGAGGACGGGACGGACACAAGGCAAAGCCACCCCCAGCCTCTGGCTCCTGCCGTTTCCAAGCTGTTTTACAGGAGCTTCCAAGCACCAGAAATTCTCGGTGCAATGATGAAAGGGAGCAGATCTTTGCTGGAGATACAAGCAGAGACGTCAGGGTAGGTAAATAAGCGTTGGGCAAAGAGCCCACCAGCCCCGGGTGCAGGGCCCGGCACGTCCGCGGGGACGCCCGCGCCGCCGCCACCTTCCCCTGCCCAATGTCCTCGCGACACCGAACTGCAGGTGGTTGGTCCTAGGCAGGGGGAGAACCAAACCGGGGTTGATGACTGGCCTCAAAGTGAAAGAAGTTTTGTTAGCACCAGCACCTTCCCAGGGGCACGGCTGGGTTCGCGGCCGCAGGTCCCATCACTGTTACCACGCTGTTTTTTGAACGGCACATCTGTCGAGCTCACTGGGGACTTTGCTGTTGGCTTTTTCACGAAAAGCACTTAGCGATGAGCACGAGCATTTAGAAAATGTAAGAGAAAAGCAAGAGGGAGAGAGCGAGCAGGGAAACGGGTTCCCACAGGACGGCTGTTCTCAGGCCTGGCCAGCCCCGTAACCTCCGAAAGTCCTCTGACCTCCAAATACCCTCCCCAAACCAGTTAAATATATATAAATATATTGAAATATGGAAACAAAAAACTTTTTATTTCATTCGCAGAGAGTGCCAAGAGTCTGCAGGAGCCAATAAAGAGCTGTTGCTCCAGGGGACGGCGAGCTGCGTTTCAGGTAAAACAAAAACAACCTGAATCTTTGCCCAAAACTTGAACCAATCCCAAAGTTAAAAAAAAAAATGAGGTTTTGTAAAAGAAGAGGAAAAATGTGGTTACATGTTTTTGGTTTTTTTTTTTAACTCATTTCTGGACGGCAGCCTGGACCTTGAGCGCCGGGCGGCAGCCGGGCGGGGGGGGGGGGGGGGGCGCCGGAGCTGCTGCAGATCCCGGCGGCAGCCCGCAGCGAGAGCCGCCGCGCGCGGAGCCGAAGTTACGAACTGTCCCGGCGAAACCTGCCGCCCGCCGGGAGCGGGACAAGGCAAATCCTGCCTGGGGCAGCCGCGCCAGCGCCCGCGGGCCGCGCGGGGTGCGCTTAAGTCACTTAAAAAGAACTTTAAAGCTGAAACACTTTTTTTAAAAAAAAAAGTGTGCGCGCGCCGCTCTGAAGACAAATTCGTTATTCCGACTTGAAAAGGTGACTCATCTCGCATCTATTATAACGAGGAATAAAAACACACACGCAGCGAGATTTCCAAGGAGCCCGGTGATTTAGTGTCTCGCTCTTTCTCTCCCCACACTTTTTGCCTCCTGCACAAGGATCTATTGAGAAGCTGCAGAACAAACGTTCCCTTATGCAGCTCCAAAAAAGTCTCCGTCGGTTTGTCGGCGGCAGCTGCCGCTGAGCACGCTATGGTTACTCATTAACCGGGGCTCCCAGGGCAGAGGAAGCGGGAGTAAACTTAATAGACCCTAAACCAGGAGCAAAAATAAAATAAAACAAATAAATCGGGTGTCCTGGAAAATAAAGCGGAGAAAACAGGTGGCAGCAGCAGCACCTCGGCAGCCCACCGCGGCGGGTCCTGCCCTGCCGGGCGGCCAGCTCCCGGGGCAGGCGGGAACAATGACGCCGGGAGCAAACGTTTGGGGACAAAAGAGTAAGATTATTAAAGGGAAGGCGAAGAAAGGGGCAGGACAGAGAGGCACTTGTGCTCCGCGGCGCTTTATGTGCTCCGGGTGCCGGGGGAGGATTACTTCACCGCGGCAAAGCCGCCTGGCTCTGCGGGGCCGCGGGGCTCCCTCCCCGGCACGCTTTGCATGAGAATGACGGCTCGGAGCGGCGGCCGGCGCGCTTTCCAGCGGGTCGGCCACCTCCAGCGGCGCGCCAGCTGCCGGGAAAGCCGGCCGCCCGCTCCCGCCGCCGCCGCCGCGCTGCAAGGGGCTCGGCGCTGCCCTCCCGGCGCAGCCCGGCGGCCGCGGCCCCTCGGGTCCCCACCTCCGCTACCGCAGAGCGACTGCCACGTGCGGGTCCTGCGTGCCGGCGGGAAACGCTGGCGGAGCCGTGGCCAGTGCCACGATTAACTCTCCCTTTCCGGCTTGCCCAGTGTGCTCTCTCCCGGGATAAGAGGCCCAATAGACCGCAATTATCTCCTTGTATTTTGTCATGTGACTTTTTTTTTTTTGGAAACAGTTAAGGGATCGCAGGCAAAGGCACGGGGTGGGGATGGCCCGTCGCTACCCAAACCTGCAGCCTGCTGCCCTCAGGGCCGAGGAAATCCCCGGTGCGAACCCTCGCAGCCTTTCCGGCGGGCACCTTCTCCTCCCAGGAAAGCCGCCCTTGGGCCACCCTCCCGGGCCAGAGGAGCCTCTTTCCCGGGAGCAGGGGAAACCAGCAGAAAACGCAGGTATCGCTCAGGCCCTTGGCACCCTCTGGACACAACCAGCAGTTTGTTCCGCAGCACCTAGGGAGACCCTGCAAAAACGTGCAGCTCCGCGGCCGCTCGTGCCCAGCCCGGGCTTCTCCGAGAGGCGAGGGGCGAAGGCTGCAAGGGCGCCCGCTGCCCCGGCAGCTCCGCTGGTGCACCCGGGACACAGGTACCTTACGGTCAGATTTTTGTGAAATGCTAAACATCTGGAGCTCAGCGGCACAAGGCGGCCTTTGTGCAGCTGGCAAATTAAACAGCAATAAACCAGCACTTGTTTCTGAGAGCTTCGAGGAGAGGGGGAGGGAAAAGAGAGAGTGAGAGAAACCACCCCCACCCGAGGAGGAACTTCAGACCTTCTCTGAAGTCTCACCAGTGCTTTCCAGGCTGCTCCAGGTGAGCAGTCTCCCTCCCCGGCTCTCAGCCTTGCTGCAGGAGAAGTTGTTACTCGCTGCTGTTTCCAGCCCTCTTGATTCAGGAGGCTCTGATCAAGCACTAGCCATGGTTAGAAGGGAGCTGCCAGGTCGGCACCCCGAGGAGCTCAAGGGCAGCTCTCACCGGGGCAGGCGGCCTTTCCGGGCTCCATCCGCAAGGGAGAACCATGCCACGGGGGCGGGAGGCCGGGAGGACCCGCCACCCCTGCTCCGCAGCGGCGGGCCCGGCCCGCGCACCGCTCCCCGCTCACGCCGCCCCACGAGCGGCAGCTCCGCGCGGTTTTGGCTGCTGCCCCTCTCTGCGGCGTGACGGAGCGCCGTACGCCCGTCTCCCGCCCCGGTTCCCACGACAGGCTCCTCCGCGCCCACGGCTCCAGCGTCGGGGACGGTTTGACCACCCGAACCCTCGGCGCTGTTGGCGCTGCTAACGCACGCACGGCCGCAGCCATGCCGCCCTGGGCCATCAGCGCTTCCGGATGCGCAAGGTGTCCATCAGATCGGGAAGCTAGGGCAGATGCAAGGCCAGGGTGACAGAGCCCTGGGGGGGACACCGCTCGGACATGTCACGATGGGTCGTCCATCGCCCACGATGGAGCAAGCAACCGACAACACGCCACATCAGCGCACCTGGAGAGGACGGCTTACCAAAGCAGCTCCGGAGACATCACTGGAGGCTTCCTAGTCTGCTGTATTTCACGCACAGCCGTAAAGATAAGGCTCCTCGTGACGGCGCTGGAGACTTCACTCCGCTATTTCTAGTGCTAAAGCCCGTGAAGGGCACCCCTCGGTGCTGCCTCCTGGAGGAACCCCGCCAGCGAGGGAGAGGGCTGGTTTTCTTGGGTGGGTTTCCAGCCCTTGGCTCTCGCAGAAATTGTCTGCAAGGGACTTGGGTTGGATCAGATGTGTCAGTGCTCTGGGATGGGAAAAGCTCCATCCTCAGCCCATCCTGGGCCTCACGTGTTTTTCCAGCACTTTCCAGTCTGTGACAGAGTGGAAGAAGCAACTGAAAGCAGGATTTGGCTCATCTCTCCTTGGAGATCCACCGCTGAGCCGGCGGGGTCCCGGCCTGCGAGCCGCTTCGGTGCCTCTCCTCGCTCGGCAGAGCTCGGCAGGCAGGACCAGCCACTCCTCGGCGAGCGCCGCGCCAGGGCACGTCGCCCGCGTGCCGGCTCCTCCAAACGCAGCGCGTGTCTCGCGTTGCAGGGCAGCTAAGCGCGGGAATTTTGCATCTTCCCACGGAAAGCTGCCTTCGCCGCCCTGCCCGGGTCGCGGCCGCGGAGGTGGAGCGGGCGGCGGGCGGCTCCGGCTCCCCGTCGTGCACGTTGTGCCTGCTCAGGTGCCTTCCCCTCCGGAGGCTCGGCAGTCGGCGAGGTTGAGGAGCGGTCTCGGAGGCGGCGTTTCCGCAGCCAAGGTCCGCTTAGAGCAGCGTCGGGGCTCCCGGCAGCCGGCAGCGACCCTCTCGCCGTCTCTCCAGCCGCCCACGCTGCGTTTTCACCGCGCTTCTGCGGCCCCCGGGGCTTTCACGCCCGGTCGCCTGGGCCTCCTCCATCTAAACAACTTCATTTGTTTAATGGCTTGGGAAGCCCTCGGGCCCCTTCCTTGCCCGCAGAAGGACGTACTAAGAGCCTCAAAAATATCCCCTCTGCTTTCCTCCGCGAATGACTGCCCTCTGCACCGCCAAAGCGCGAAGGAAAAGCCGAGGTGTTAAGGCTGGAGCTGGGCAAGAGGCAGAGTCCTCACTCCGCAGTTTTCTCCCTTCCCGTTTGGAAATCCACAACAAAGACGTTCCTGGAACGATTTCGTTTCGACTTTTCTCCTCTCGCCCAGTGCATAGCAGAACCGAATGGCAAACGTCATTCTGAAGACATCAGGTGCAACGTTTCCAAGCTATCATCACCCACCTCTCTATCCGCCGGTGGAAATAATGAATTTTTTAAGGCTCATCTTTTCGAAGGTTGGGTTGACCGTGTGAGGCTAAATACTTGTACTTTGAGAGCACCAATGGATGCTTAAAAACAGAGCCTGGCCCTAGATCCCAGCTGGAAGCACAGCGACCCCGTCCTATCTGCCGTAGGAAAAGGGGGAGCAACGTCTGCTACGGCTGGTCCCCGGGGACCGGCTCGCTCGGGGGGCACGGGGCGACAAGATGGAGCCGACGCGGCGCAGCCAAGGCCAAAGATGGGCTGGGAGCGCTGGGACAGCCCGGAGCAGGCAGATGGGCTGCATGATTGCTGCCGAGCACCGGGACGGGAGCCTGCGGGCGTGCACGCAGGAGGGAGAGAGAGACGCGCTTTTAATTGCACCCTGGTTGCCAAGTACAACAGAGCGTGCACACGGAGAAGAGAGTCGTTTTGTTTGAAGGTCTGAATTGTTTCTGTCCTAAGGGGAGGGGAGGGAGGTGAAACCTATTCCTTTACAAGCAATGACTCAGGTGCTGCGCTCTACCCCGGGCACGCATCTTGCAAGCCCGAGTAATTTCTGCGCCGTGTTTGGTTTCACGGCTCGGGCCCTAATAATGGGATTATTGTTCGGTTGCGTGCAAAGGCCTCGCTTGGGGTTTTCTGTCCCCGCCCGCTCCCTAGAAACCGCCGCCGCCACCTTCGCCGGCGCCCTGGCGAGCGCCGGGTGCCCGCCCGCCCCGGTCCGCCCGTGCCGCCGCGCGCCGGGCCCCGCCGGCGGCATTCCTGCGCCCTGACACGGCGAGGAGCAGCCGGGCACCACCCCGGAGGGGTCTGCGGAGCGCCGGACCCGCTGCCGCGCCGAGCTCGCCGCGTGCCACCGCGGCGCCCCGCGGGAGCAGCGCGGGCATCGGATCGAGGCGGGCGGATTTCCCGGGAGTGGATTTCCCGGGAGCCCAGGGGTGACGCTTCCTCCTTGCACCACGGCACTCGAGGCACGCAGATCCTAGAGGAAAAAAAACAGGAAAAACCTGCCTCGGACGTTGCTAGCGTCGCCTGCGGAAGAGAGGAGATGCTACCGGCTCGGGGGAGAGAGTCGATCCTCTATCAGGCCTCATCCTGCCCTTGGATCGAGGGAAGGCTCAACGAGACCGAATTCAAGCGAGAGCAATGGGCCGGCGCTCCGGGCTGGCGCGGGACAAATTGCCACCAGAGCCCGAATCACCTCCGCTGTCCCAGGGCGGATGGGCCCAGGCGCATCCCTGCGCGCGTGCAACGGCACCTTTGCCTTCCGCTCACGTGCCCCAAATAACCCCCTGTGCAGCGGCCTAACCCGCGGGCAAACCCGCACCCTTGCACGGCGCCTGCGCCGCTCCGGCGAGCTCGGCCCTCCCAAGCCCTGCTCCGAGCAGCCAGGCCGCTCTCCTTCATTAGCGCTCCGGAAAACCCCAAAGCGAATTTAAAGGAAGCAAGGAGCAGGCCACAAACCCACGTGAGGTTTGGGGTTATTTTTAAACCCAAGGGCAAGAGCACATCGCACACCATTTAGAAAAGAGCTTTTTCTTTACTTTAGGGGTTTTGAGGTTTTTGGATGTAGAGGAGTCACACGTTAAGTTTTTCTCCAGCAAATGCAAAAAAAGTTATTACTGTTCTAAGATAAAACCCAACAAACGAAAGTTGTTGTATAAAATGCAGTAGGGGGGAGAAATCACCACTGTTAATACTACAACTTAATATTGACTTTTCTTACCACTAATTCTCTTACCGATCATCTCTGTCTTCAGGCAGAAAACCCCAAACCCCTGTTGCTAGAGCCGGGAAACGGCCAACAGCCGCCGCCGCCGGTCGGCTGCATCCCGCGGAAGAGCTCGCCCTGTGCGTCCCCCCGCTCCCCCTCGCAGGACCCACGGAAAGAAAAAAAAAATCCTTCGATTTAGCGTATTACGAAGGTTCGATACTCCGGCAACAGGGCGAGGGAAGTCGGGCGCAGCCCTCGGCAGACAGCGCCGGCTTCGCTCCGGTCCCCGGCCCGAGGCCAGCCGACGGCGAGCGCGCGCCTGGAGGCAGCCTGGAAAAGCCGATGAGATGAAATAAAAACCTCGGTAAGCGGCTTCCAGATCTGCCCCCCAAGCCCCGTGTGCGCGCTCAGCCTTGGCACAGGAGCGTCGGCACCCCTGCGCAGCCGGGGCCGCGAGCTCCTCCGGCGCCGGCGAGGGTCACGCGGCTGCGCCCAGCTCCCGGGCCGGCCTCGAGCCCGCCGCCCCGGCAGGGCTGCCGCCTCCGGCTCCGAGCACAGGGCGATTTTCCCCTCTTTTCACTCCGGCTCAATCTGCCCCAGAGCCGGTTTCTCCCGGCTGCAGCCCCAAGCGACAAGTCGAGCGCTTCTCCGCTTTGCGTAGCTCGGCTGTGTGTTTATATTGCATCTGCTCAGAGCTGCACCTTTTAATTGACAGCTATTGTTTCCCCATGTAATTTTGGGCCTGGCCCTCAGCCAGCTTTTCAATCATAGCAAGAAATAGATATCTAATTCCACTCACCCCAGGGTACAAACAGAAAAGAAGGATTTTCACATGTGTTTTCTGCATCACCCTCCTGCCCTCCCCACTCACTTCCTACGGGTCCAATGTACATAATTATCTCAGCTGGCTACATCTAAGCAGGATTAAATGCATTATGTGATATTATCTCCAGCAATCTGATTACAAGGTTGCCTTTAAATGCATAATGTGTTTTTTGTACCAACTTACACCACATGCCAGAAATCAAATGAGAAAACATTACTTACAAAACAGTCTGCTCGAAATCCAGACCTGTGGACATCCCCAAGGCTCTCAAGCTTCATGTGAAGGCTTTTGATTGAAAACGGAGAGCAAAAAGCCTTACGAGCACTCAGTGCGGCAGCGAATTAGCTGACCGGCGACGGGGGCTCTCGCTCGCGGCTTTGCCGAGGGTCGCGCGGGGGAAGGTGCTGGGCCCGGGCAGGTCCACCTCCGCAGCCCCACGCTTCCCGCGGAAGGGCGGGCTCGGATGCCCCGAGCTCATCCACGCTGCTGGAAGACCTCCCGTTGCCCTCCTGTTTCCGTGCCCGACTTCGGGGGCTGCAACGCTCCGCGCTGCACATCGCCGCGACCTTCATCCCCGCGCTTCCGCCCAGCGCCGAGCCGAGGCCGACGCGGCGGGACGCAGCAGCCTCCATCGGGGCTGGCTCCAGGCAAAGCAGAGGCAGCACCTACACGTGCACGCGCACGCGTCCGTGTGCGGGTGCACGGCCGATGCACGCGCACCCTCAAGTCAGTGCAGGCAAAGCCGTAGGATGCCGTTTTTCTGAGGGATTTGCTGCGGTGGTTTTTTCTGAGTCATAAGGCATTTACTAGGAGTTGGATGTGATTTGTTTTGTTTTGTTTTGTTTTTTAACAGACTACCCTTCCAGGTGGGAGGCAGGACCTATGGCAAGGCAGAAGCAGTTAAGCTGGAAAAAAGAAAGGCAGCAGAATGGAGAGAGGAGAAGAAAGGGCATGGATTCACTGTATTAAAACAAAGCAGTACAAACTCTGAATTTCCCATTTATTGAAACCAATCACAGTTAAAAGGTCAAATCCATCAGCAAACAGTAGTTTTGTATCATCCAGGTTGACATACAGATGAAACACAAACGAAATCCAACCGAAAAGCGAACCGAAGCGAACGCCATGGCTCAGCCCCGCCGGCTCCCCGGGCTGCCTTCCCGCAGCCTCCCTAGCAGCACCTGCAGCAATCCCACGGGTTTGCAACCGCCCGCGCGGCCCCGACCCCGGGAACCCGCCCGCGCAGGGAGGCGCGTTTCGCGCCAGCTCCCGCGGCGTGCCCTTCCCTGGAGGGTGACGGCGGTGGCCCCAGGGCCAGCACCGGGCGCCCGGGAGCTGAGCGGCGCCGGCTCCCGACCCGCAGCAAGCCCAGCAACGGCCAAAGACGCTTGAGGAGGAGAGGGGTGAAGAGGCAGATACATGTGGTGCATGCTTCTGGCTCTTTGGGCTGGATAATTATTTCATCTTGATAAAGTATTTCACCCTGATCCTGCTAAGGGAAAGGAGAGCTGCTCTCCCCCCCGGGTTCTCCGTCGAGCCTGATTCAGCCCCGAGCTCCTCAATGGCCATTGCAGAGACAAGGTGCTGATGGGGCAGCCGCTGGGAAAAGCCCACGTTTACGCTTCCTGGAGATCTTCGGTAAAGCAGAGAGTTATTAACTATTCAAAATAGCAGCCATAAAATAGCTGTGGCTCAGTAACACCAGAAACACAGTCACTGGCCCACGTGGACACGAATCCTGCCGTATGACAGTCACGCAGCACATTACCAGCAACGTGGATTACCACATCTTGCCTTTTAACAGAGCGCATGCTACAAAACGCACATGTTCTTCTCCCTGTCTTCTTTAAAGGAGAAGACCTCTGGGTATTGGACAAGCCACACTGCATTGCAACAAAGCCCCACCTGGGAGATACGTTTCAGAAAAACAAGATGTTTCCCTCTTGCAGAGATACCAAGAAAATGCATTTTTTATTTGTTTGGACTATTTGCAACCATCAAAATCGCTAGTACCCTAAAAAATTCCCCAGGACCAGTGGATGTATTAGACCTGTCACAAAGTGCTGTCTATGTTACCTTAGGACTAATCTTTCCACCTGCCTTCAAAATCAAGTGTGGAAATGGAGCCTCTTGAAGGAGTTTACTCCATTCAAATGCCTTGGTACTTAACCGCAGAGTAGTGTAAACACTTGACAGTGAATTTCTAATCTTCTACAGAACAAAGATGACCAAAACCAAGAGTGACCTGGTTTAGAGAAACAACCCCAGAGCTGAAGGGAAAGTAAACTGTAACCTGCAGCCCCGTCAATGCATCTTACCAACAACCCTGTTAAGAAAAAAAAAAAAAAAAGAAAATCTGGTGGCAAAAGGAAACCAGGACCTGCAAGGAGCCACCCATATTTGTGTTTTGAAAACCATTAACATTATGTTATGGGGAAAGATATATAAAATTATCGGTAATCAACACCAAACCAGATCAAAAAGTATATACAAAAAAGTCTAGAGGATAAAGTATGTCCAGTTCCAAGTGCCGCCACGCAAATTGCTCTGAAGTCTTCTGCTGGGAGTGGTGACCTGCCATTAGCCGAGGCCGACGTCCAGGGACATCATCACCACGAATCCTAATATTGAGGTCCAGGAAGCCAGCTTCCCATTGCCACTGCAAGGAGAAAAGGGGACGCCGTGAGCTCCTCGGAACCGCGGTGTTCTTTTACATGAAAAATGCACTGCTTTTGTCTCATCCGGGCAAGGTAAGGGCTCTTCCAAAGTCCTCTCTGCATTTCCCCATGTGTTTAATGGTATTTAGTGCTGGTCACCGAGGAGTTCTCACCTGGTTTGTGCCTCAGGGATGATATCATCCATGACCACATAGACCATCGCTCCAGCAGCAAAGCCCAAGGCATAGGGGAGAAGAGGCTCTGCCACCACCACAGTAAAGGCACCAAAGATGCCAGCTAAAGGCTCCACCATGCCGCTCAGCTGCCCATACCTGCAAAAAACACAAGACTAAAAGCCGTTGGGAACCTTGCAAGAGGGGCAGCAAAGCCCTCCCACGGTTCGTGTGGGCTTCCAGCTGGGAACTGGCACGGCCGCCTCCTTCTCCCTCCCCAGGATGGGGAAACCACCCTCCCTGCTGGGGCTGGGCCCTCCAGGGACCCGGCTGCAGGCTCCGCTTGGCCCTGGCGCTTTGTCCTTCATTGCAGCCCTGGGTGCAAACGTCGCAAACCCCCATGGGTTACCCATGGGCTAATCCATAAGGGGAGAGAAAGAGGTTGTGCACTGCGGCACTGTTATTCTAAGCAGGCGGTGAGGGTGATCTGACCTAACCTAGCTGAGTTTGCCAGGAGGGGAATTAAGAGCTGATCTTTTCCCCAACAGCTCTGCAGGAACTGGGGAACTCCAGCTTGCAGGCAGGGATGGATCGGACATATTTCCAACCAGAACAGCTCAGGCCAAAAGAGACATCTGGTCCCAGCCTTGACTGGATGAGTGACAGAATGAAATTCTGCTTTTCCCTCATGCTTTCTTTCCTCCTGGGTCCGTTTTAATGAGCACAGCTCTCCAGACCATGGGAACTGCCTTCCCGGCAGCAGTAACGCCGGTGCAAGTCACAGCAGCGGCTGTGCTGAGGGAGCTGGAGGAGGTGGGTGGGAGGAAAAGAAAACAGAACTTTGGAGGGAGAAGTTTGAAGCTGTCCCCCCCCCGCCTCCCATCCATCACAGGGCTGAGCACACGTGCACGGGCAGGAACGCGGCCTCGCGCTCGCAGAGTTCGTGCCCTTGGCTCTTTCAACTCAGGGAAAAGCAGAAAAAAAAAAGTGGGTTTGAAATCAAGCCCAGAGAGAAAAAATAAAACAAAATAATAATAAAAAAACCTTTTCAGTGCAGGATCTGGGAGCTAACCACAGGTGCGAAACAGCCAACAAAACGGGGCTGGGGTGAACCGCACGGATCGCTAACATGCTCTGGGCTGCGTCGGAGGCTTCCCCCCAGCCCGGGCAGGCTCGGAGCCGCGGAGCCGGCGGCTCTCCGGGCCGGAGCCGGCTCCCGGCAGAGGCAGCAGCAGCCCCCGGTACAGCTCTGCCTTCTCGCCACTGCTTTTCTTTTGGAGCTTCAACCCCGTGGCCAAGGGCTTCACGGGGGAGTGGGAGCGAGGCAGGGGGAGGTGATGTGACTGCCGGGGGGGGCCCGGGCAGCGCTCGCTGCCTCTGCACGGGGCCGCGGCGAAGGGGAGCTCTGCCTACCAGAACGCTCGCCACGTCGAGAGTCCAGCGCCGCGCAGAGGCAGGCTCACGGCAAGCCCTTCCGGGAAATTCTGGATCCCAATTCCGATCGCTAAGTTCCTACCCAAATGAAAACAGACATATACATTTATATGCATATAAACATATTAGGTGGAAAGGATAGGCAAGGATGGGGAGCTGGGAAAAGAAAGACGTTATTAAAGATATGTCTTTTTAACATAAAAGCAGCTAGCCCTGGGGACTAATTGAGCTAATATTTAACGTGTACAAAGCAAGCTTCGCCTTCAAAGAGCTTTCCCTCATTTAATCAGCTCTAGCACCAGCCCTGGGAGCAACGGAGAAACGGATGGAAAGAGAAGAGACTTGTCTGGGGAGGCCCCGTGCGGCATTTTAAACCCCAGGTTTCCCAGGTGTTTCAGCATCCCGGGAGCCCGGCCGGGGGGGACGTGGCGGGCTCCCGGCCCGGCTGCTGCGGTGGGGTGCTGGGCCCACGCGGGTGCTGCCGGGGCGGCGGGGGAGACCCACGCGCTGGGGAAAGTGCTCAGTGCTTCGCTGCGGGAGGGGAAGCCGCGCGGAGAAATCCTTCTTCAGACGAGCGCACCGCAGCACCCGCGGCGGACAGGAACGGGGGAGTTCGCACAGCCCGGCTGTCGCCAAACTTGTCCTTTCACTCCAGAGAAAGGAAAGACGGATGCAAACCAGACCCGCCGGCATGCTCGACGGCCCTCGAAGCGGAGCAGGTTCCTCCTCCGCGAGAGGTTTTGCCAGCGAAGCCCCGGGCGCAGCGAGGATGTTGGTCCCTCGCCCGTGTGGCCCCCTGCCCTGCCCGGCCCTTACCCACACCGGTGCGGACTTCTCCCCTCCTGGGTGAGGCTCACAGCCACGGTGTCATCAGCACGGTTTAGCCACGGGCTTTTGCTCTCTTTCTCTCACCCGGCTCCGCTTAAAGCACCGTCCCCCGCGGCAGCAAGCACGGCTCCGTCGGAGCTTAAACCTCAGGAAGGGACAGGAACGGTTTGGAGGGGCGTTCAAGGGCACGCAGGGGAGATTCCTCCTCCCTCTTCATCTCCTTCGGCGCTCAGGTCTGCATTGCAGCTGCTTGCTGCTTCCCAGCACCCTGCGCCCTCGCGCTGGCCCGGAACGGCAGCTCGCCCCCACCCACGCCGATCTCTGCACCCGGACCGGCACCCGCCCATGTTTCGGAAACGGTCCTTTCGCTCCCCGGGGTGACGCACCCGCTTCCCCGGGTTTGACGCTCACGGCCCCGCGGGGCGAAGAGCACTGCCCCGGCTCCTACGCAGCTCCGGGACCGCCCCTGCCGCGAGGCACCACGGCCCATCGCAGCCCCGGGCGCCCGCCGGCGTGCACAACGCCAGGCTCTGATTTTTGGTGGGAAACGGGAATTTGGCACGCGGGCGCTCCTTCGCTCCAGGAAGGAAGCTGCTGCAAAGCGCGCGAGCTTCCCGCAGAGCTGCCTCCCCTGGCCCGGCGCTTCCGCAAGAGCTAACGGAAACTTTCTGCCGCGGTTGCAGCATTTAGTGTTTTGCGGGTTCTCCGGCGTCCACGGTGTGGGAGCTGGCAGGGGCCTGGCCCCCACCTGGGACGCTAAAAGCTGCTCGTGCCGGGGGGCCGAGGCTGCTCCGCCGCAGCCGGGGCTCCGGCCGCACCCCGAAGCCGCTCTGCAAAGTCGGGGGGGGGGCTGCCAGCGGCTGAAAGCTCCCTTCGCTGCTTGAAACACTTGTTTCCTATTAGTAAAATAAGACTGGTGAGAAAAATCTCTCCGGGTTGTTTAAACTTCCACCACGGTTTACAGAAGAGGGGAGGGAAGGGGGGAGCGGCCGCGGGTTTCCCTAACCGGGACAGGCTGCTACAATCAAAAACATTATTCAAGGGAAAGCGAGGGAGAGCGGAGGGGGAAAAACATCCTTTTAGAAAACACTGGAGCCGCTGTCTGCATGCGGGGTGTTTTTTTTTTCCCTCCTTCGCACAAAGCAGCTATTACTTGCCCCGACCACAACAAATTAACGGGGTGGGAGCGGGCGGCGTGAATGGAGGGGTCTGTGCGGCGCGGGGACGAGGCCACCGCGCGCTGACCCCGCGCCGGGGGCTCCAGCCACCGGGGAAGCCCGGAGGCAGCGGGAGCCCGCGCAAGCCACCGCACAGCGCCCCGCGAAGCCAAGCTTTGGGCGTCCGCCACGTCCTGCCTTCCGGCATCCTCGGGGCGAGGAAGGACCTGCCGGGCTCCGCTGCAGCTGGAGGACGTGCCCGCGTCACTCCTGGCCTCCGGTCCCTCCGCGTCCCTCCAACTCTTCTGCTTACCCGAAGCAGGTTGTCCATCATCTGCCCTGGCCACCCCACGTCCCTTCAACGCTTCCTAGCGTCCCCGCTCCGTCCTCCGGCCACTCCTGGGACGTTAGAGCCTGCTGAGCATCGCCCACGGACACTAATTCCACCGGGGTGGGAATAACTGCTTGCCCACGCGGAGGCCAGGAGCACTAAGCCTTCCTACTTGCTTCACCTCGGTTCGCGGCACCAAGGGGACCTCCGCTCGCCCAGGGCAGCGTCTCCGGGGACGGCTGCGCGTTGGGGCGAAGACTGAGCTCTGACGCCCGAACCGCGACCAGAACCATCCCGGGGCACGGTCCTCTCCCCTTCCGCCGCCGGTCCACCCGCGCACGCCTCACGCCGCCTCCCCAGCTCCCGTGTCGAGCTGCCGGGAACGCAGCTGGTAGGAAAGCGACAGGATCGAGGAAAGCTGCACTGTGCGGGCTCCTTCTCCCGGAACCAGGTGGGGACTCCTGGAAGGCTTCTCCCTCCCGCAAAGAAACGCGCTGCGAACCAGGCGCTCCGAGAGGCGCCGGAGCAGCCCGACCCTCGGGAGCGGGCTCTCGGGGGGCACAAGGGGCCGCTGGCGAGGAGAGGAGCCAGCGTAAGCGAGGGACACTAACCCAAACGCAGCGCGTTGCGCGCCGGGGCTCTCACGCGAGCAAGGTGGGGAGAAACCGACAGCACGGGCGCCAGGAGCAGACCCTGCCCGACAGGTCGCACGTGTCCATCCAAAAGACGCGCTGCAGGCGGGGAAGACGACCCGCAGCTCACCACCAATACGCACACGTGCACTGGTCTAAACAGCAGCAGCAAGAAGGAGCAGCGCAGTGAAACAACGTCTCGGGACGCACACGCGCCCTGATCAGCTCTGCCGCCGGCTCGCTGCCGCTCGGGGAAAACAGCGCAGTGCGATGGGACTTGGGCACAACGGACCAGCGTGTCCTTGCAAGCGTCAAGGATTAAGGTGCCAACATGCCTTGGAAATTTTACCTTTCCCAGCCCTTTGCCTCAGTTTCCCCATCCGTAAAGCCAGGATGATCACAGGGACTTTTTCCACAACCTCCTTCACCACCCAGGAATGAAAGTGCCACGGACAAGAGGAAGCCCTACGACAAGTCCCATCCGCACTTGAGCTCTCCAGGGAGCCAGCACCGCCATGGCACAGGCAGGGTCTGGGCTTGCCCCGTGCCTGATCCCCTTCCGCAGTGGAGCACAGGGCTATATTTTTAAGGAAGAAAAGGTAAAATCACGGCAGCCTGGCTGCACTCTGCTGAGGAACGGCTCCTTGCAGAGAGACGAGAACAAGCCGCGTCCTCGGGGGAACGTGCCCACGGCTGGACCCTCTACCCCGCAGACCTCGCCTGCCAATTGCTATGGCACCACGCTGGGAGACTCCAAGTTCACTTTCAAAAAAAAAAAAAAAGTTGGCATCTCTGCATATTTGCAAGGTCAAGGCACAGAAAGCCTTCTATAAGCCTAAACCCTTGTTTTCAAGGGCCTATTCTTTTACAGACTGATTATGAAAGCAGGCTACATATTCTTAACAAGCCCCTTTTCACTGCGGCTTTCGGTTCCCCGCAGTGTATAATGTGCATGTGTATTCTTGCATGGCAGGCCCTTACATACTGTTTTGATTGTTATCGTCCTGCCATGAAAGAGCCGATTGTTTTGGGTTCCCGAGATTACATCACGGCTCCCCACGGCGCCTGCTGCCGAGGTGTTTGATCCGGGCGCGCAGGTGGGAAGGAGCCCCGCGCCGAGCCAGGGCCCTGAGCGTTTCCCCATACCTGCCCGACCTGTTCGAGGCAGCTGCCTTTGCACGTCAGGCCCGTCCGGGGCCGCGGCGCGGCCTCGCACGCAAGGCGGCGCCGGGCGGCACGGCCAAAGCGGGCAGCGGCGCCCGCGCAGCCGGTCCCGGCACCCGCGGGAGCCGGCGGGCACAGGGCTGCGGCGCCCGGGCGTCGCACCGGTGCGGAGCGCCCTGACGCTCAAAGCCAACTTTGCAAAGGCAGGTGGGAGCGATAAATCAAATCCCCTTGATTTATTCTTTCTGATAACGCAGTATCTCCCATCTCAAACTGTCAAAAATTCCTAAAAAAATAAAAAAAGAAAAAAAAAAACCACCCGACCCAGCAGATAAAAGCCCGCAGTGCCTCTCGCTCGTGAGCGCGACCAAGAGGCCCGTCATCACACGCGGGGACGGCAGCAATCGGAGCTGACGGAGGCACCCGGGCCGCACGGGAACCGCGCTGCATCGCCCGGTGTCGGTCCCCACCGGGGAGGGGACGCTCGGCGAACGCGGCCGGAGCACCCGTGAGGCAGCGCCCGGCTTCTCAGCTCTGCAGACGCACGTGCGGATTGGAAATTGCACCCAAATTAAATCAGAAAAAAAAAAAAAAAACAGTGCTCTGTTTTCTCCGGGAAACAGGTGGAAAAGCCTCCACCACAGTTGTGCAACGACGGGTGCCTTCCGAGCGGCCCAGGAGGACCGGCAGCAACACCGAACGGGAGCAGAGGAAGGGGAGCAAAGATGGGAAACGATCTGGGGCACAACTAGCCAGCGGAATAGATGCAGCTTTCGGGAGGTGGGAAGGGACGGGACAGTTACACGGACAACGCGACTGTCTCCAACGGGGACCACGCAAAGCGCAGGGCCGAGCAGGCACGTTCTGGGGAGGGCATGTAGCCTTCTGCTCGCACAGCTCTGCCGGGGGCTGCCGGCAGCTGAGGAGCTTCCCCGGGTCTCTGCTGGAGCCTTGCTCCAGCCTCTCCAGCAGCTCCACCAGGATCGTTCCTGCGGCGGCACCTACCAGGACAGCCCACCGGTCACAGCTGCCTCCCTGCAAACACATTGCACGAGACGTGCCCTCTGCTCGGAGGGGCAAATGCTCAGTTTCACCTGTCCGTATGTACATCCAAACCAGCAGTGGAAACAAAGCGCTGCTCTCCTGGCACTGGGACCTTCCCCAGGGCTGCTCCTCAGCAGCCACTTCCATACCTCCACTTGCCCCTTCCCTCTCTCTTAAAATTCAGGTATTTGGGCTCTGAACAGCTTGCCACGTGGTCTGTGTCACATCTGCTTGTCTGGCCCTTTGCCAATGTTAAATATACACCGCTCTGGATCTATACGCAGTAAACATTTACAATTTTAGGAAATTTTACCATTAATTTATCCCAAAGGCACATAAGCAAAGTTCAAAGTCATAAAAACTGCTCTCCCCCCCGCCTGCTGCAACCAGGACGTGAACTTTAGCAGAAGAACTAGAAATTCTTTGGCGTACATGAAACAGCTCCCCCATCCAGGAGGGTTGGCCATCCAAACCTCATCCCAGAACGAGCCGCCAGTCGTTATCACGAGAGCTCAGCTGGCGGAGGAAACTGCTCCAGCGGCGAGGTGGAAGGAGACGGTAGGTTCTCATGAGCAACGGTGCCAGCTCCTCCCTGCCTGCCTGCCTGCAAACAGCACGTTGCCAATGGCATGACGGCGGCTGGGCGCTTGGGAAGGGTCCTCCAGGGCTCAGGTGCCGATGGTGCTCATGTTCCTGTGCTTACCTGCTAGCAAGGGTCACGTCTGGAGTCCCTGAAGAGGAAAGTCATCTCATTTGTGACAGCAGAGTCTTCTTCGCATTTTCACCACAGCAGACTCCCTCCAAGGGAGAAGTCTCCTAGGACTGAAGCTGTTGGGGCTGTTCCCTCCAACTCCGTAACTTTCTCCCTTCCTCTCTGCTTTCTTCAAGCTTAAGACTGCAAGGCTAGGAGAGAACAAGCTACGTCCAGCAGCTCCGCGCAGTCCGGCTCCTCTCCCCTTCGCCGCGTTTGGCCCTCAGCGGCTCAGCAGCAAACAGCCCGGGCTTGACGCCTTCTCCGGCCTGTAGACAAGAGCGCTTGCAAGGCCCGACGTGCTCCTGTATTCGTAGTATTCTGCTGTTACAGCAATTACATTTTCCATTTTTAAGAGCTTTACAAGTACCTGTTATTCTTCTCTAATTTGTTATTTGACGTTACCAGCGAATACGCAGGGCGCTACCGTCTCAGAAACCCTTCCAGTGGAGGAAGGGCCCTTGCTGAGCCCGGCTGCTTTCACGGGGCGCACGTTGCTCCCCGGGCACGTTCCCCTGCCCACGGGACGGGTGTAACTTGGCACGCTACCAGCGGCAACAGCCGCAGTGATTCAACCGCCGAAATCCCCTTCCGGCAAACAGCTCACTTGAAACCTGACAGCTCTGTCAACACCACTGCAAGCAAACGTGTTTCTGTAGAAAATGTGCTAAAACCCATTTGCGGCTCAAACTGCACCACAAAAGACATTCTTTGTTAGATAAACCACTGCGTTTATCGGGGTAAAATCTGTGCCCAAGAAGAGGAACCAGCCAGGACCCAGCTGCTCCCGAGGGCGACCTCAGCGGCGGGCGCGCGCGGGCTCCCGGCAGCCCGGGCTGCGGGTCCCCAGCCCCGGGGGCTCTTCTGGAAATCCCATCCAGGTGCTGACGAAGCGTCATCAGCCACCGGGGCCAGGAGCAGCATGGGAGGAGGGGATGAACCGTCCTCTTCCTCCTCGCACTTTGCTCACGCCGCCAGCGTGCGTTTTGAAGAGCTCATACTGACCATTGCAAAAGGTGCCCTAACATGGGGCAGGGCAAAAGCTTGCTCGAGGCTAAAAAATAAATGCACAACCCCCCCAAATGGTGTTTTCAAAGCGAACAAGCCGTTCTCAAGAGACGTGGTTGAGCCACTACGTGAAACCAGACTCGGCAGGCCGCCCCGCGCGAGGACACCGGAGCCGCGACGGCGGCGACAAGCCTTCGCGCCAGCACCGGCTCCTGCCCCTGCCAGCACCGGCTCCTGCCCCCGCCGCCTCTTCTGCTTGCGATGCTTCGCTCCGCTCAACGAGAAAAGGGCCGGATGACCAAGCCGCAGCAGGAGAACCGGGCACACGTTATCCAGAGCGACTAAACAGCGACAGCGCCTGCAGGCCGTGGCGCGCGGATGCCCGCGGCACAACCACGGCGCGTGCCCGCGGGCGCACAGCTCGCACAGCACAAACCCAGAGAGCTGCGAAGACACGCGAGGAGCCTCCAGACCGCGGCACCGAAGACGGTGCGTTAAGAAAGCACGAAATCCGCCTCCCTTTTACATCTCTTCCAGCGCATTCTGCACGCTTTCGGCATCCACAGCCACTAAATTGCAGAGCAGCTAAATCCTCCGCCCCGCCAAGCCCTCGGGGGCACACCTCGCTCGGAGCACACCACCTCCGAGCCCCGAGCTCCAGCTCCTGCTGACGCAAGCTGCCGGCTCTGCTGATGGCACGCTACGACGACGCTTCCTCTGCGCCAGTGACTTGCCCGTATCAAATTGGCTCAGCGTTTTAGCCAAACGTCACTGGAGTTACGAGATCATCCAGATTAAACAGGCTTGGCCACGCTGAGCGTTTTCTCGCCGTCTGGCAGGCTCCGGCATGGCTCGTCTTGATCTTTGGGAACAATCACATGGTAACTCCCCGTAAGTCTCCCGTGGATTAGGCTAGATTGATTGGATTTGACGTTTTATCCCTGCCAACATCCAAACGCGCCCGCGCGCCAGCTCAGGAAGGGCCGGACGAGGATGCCTCTCGAACCCGGGCAGAGCCCGGCGGCCCCGCCGGCGCAGCAGCGTCGCCCGCCACCCGCGACCGCGCCGCCCGGGCCACGGGCGATCGCCGCCGGCCCGCAGGGGTAACGGCCGGCCGCAGCCTCCGCGGCGCAGACGACGGCATGCCCCGCGGCGCGCCGGCCCCAAGGTCCCTCCCGGGCGAGGCGACCGTCCCGGCTTGCTCGCCCGGGGGCCCGCGGAGCCGCCGCGCTCGGCGCTCGGCTCCCCGGGGTTTTCCCAGCAGGGCACCGAGAGCAGCGGACAAGGACACAAGGACACAAATGCAGCATCGAGAAGCATGCAGAGAGCTGCAGGACCACAAACACATCGCTTCTCCTTCTTCAGGAGCGTAGCTTGAGGACCAAGCCCGCCCAAACTTAATTTTTTAATCAAAGCTACAGATTAATACAGGCACACCCACAAATGAAGTGTAATTTAATGATGTGGCTGCATCGATCTTGGGCAAGGCTAGAGCTGGAGGGAGAAACAGAACCTTATGAAGGTTATTAAATTTATTTTTTTTTTTTTTTTTAGAAATTAAGCACCCATAGAACCCAGGTGGTCTAAAAGCAGCGCTGGGATTATGGCCCACCTATTAAAATTCCCAGTAATATCTGCCAATTCACGTTTATAGCTTCTCACCTTTGTGAGAAGCTTTAAATCACAAGCACGTTTCGCATACAAGATTGATTCGTGTCACGGAAATCCCAGTGTGGATCAAAAATTGCGGAAGAGGTACTACGTTTTTAAAAAAAATTTTTTTTTTTGAACTATATCTGCCAGCTCCGTTTCTGCCTCCTCCGAGCCGGGCCGGGAGCTCCAGAGCCATCCTCGGTGCTCATACGTGTGGTCTCGCACCCAACTGGCCGCCGTGGGGGGTGTACCAAGCCCGTCCGTCCGTCCATCCGTCCATCCCGCAACCCGGGACCGGGGACCCGTGTCCAGAGGCTCCAGAGCTGGGCAGCCGCGAGCACGCACAGCCCGTCTCGCTCCCAGGAAAGCAAAGCGTCGAGCAAGCGAAGGAGGACGAACCGAGTTAATAGAGACTCTGTTCCTCTCCCCTATTCCCGGGTGCCCACGCGGGGCCGCAGCGCAGCCACGCGTACCCTCCACCCGCGCGAAAGCACGTTCGGACGGAGCTGGGCTCTCGGCCGCGGGGCCGCCTGAGAAGGCAGCAAAGGGCGCACGAGCCGGCTGGGGTTTGGGCTGGGACCCGGGCTAAGCGCCCCGGTCGCGGCTGGTCCCGGGGGGTCCCGTCCCCACCCCACCCCCCGCCCCCGTCCCAGCGCCGCAGCCCCGGCCCCGGGGCAGGAGCAAACCTCGCAGCCGAAACTGCGCCGCGGGACTTGCGGGCGCTTCCCCTGCTGCGCCGCTCGAACGCTAGCGGAGATTGGAGCCTCTATCTAAGAGCAAAATTAAAAGCAGTAAACCAGCTTCCCCTCTTCCTTCTCCCGCAACACCTCCGTTAAAACGTGCCGGGGGAGCGGGCGAAAGCACCAGGGCAGCCTGCTTTACACAGCCCTAAAACCTGGAACTAAACAATTTACTAACAGATGTAGCTATAAAAGGCCCCATTATCACATCCTGCTCAGTAACAATGTCCTCATTCAAATCGCTTCCCCTCCTCGGAGGGTTTATTTTTAAACCACAGTGCTAAAGAGAGGAACAGGCCACTGGGGCTGCAAAGACTAAAGCTCTTGTTCAAAGTGAGCCTTGTTTAGCATTATCTTGATAAGATAAACAAGGATAATGGCTTTTTCTTTCTCTGCTTTTTTTTCCTTTGCCCTCTTTCTTTTATTTCAATGCTAACAGGAACTGAACCAGTGCACTTTGCAGATCAAAGCTGGGACCAGAGATTTCTGCAGTAACTTACTGGAGAACATGTGATTTCCAGCTGTTAACGTCCCCAGGCCACGGAGAGGACGGTGGTTCCAGCGGCTCCCGAGGCCTTGGCCAGGGCCGTCGCGGGTTCGAGGACGGCCGCTCGCCCAGAGCTTCACCACCAGCACCACCGTCCCAGGCTGCGGCTCTGCCAGGGCCCTTCGGTCCCAGCCTGCAGCATCCTCCACGGAGGCTCCACTGGAGCTACTATGAAGAACGGCCACCGTGCTCCTGCGAGAGCTTCCTCCGCAGCTGGCCCTCAGGGCAGGCATGGTCTGGGGAGGGTATGGCCACCTACCTGCTCCTCAGTGATCCTTCCCTGCACCGTTTCCACCTAGAATTGCCTCCAAGGTCAGCCTCCACATCAGCTCCAGTGGAAAATGCAGACAGATGACAGACAGACACCCAGCATGGTTGTATTCTCATCTGTGACACCCAAGCCCACACATACAGGTTGCTGGTCCCGGCACCGCGACCTCTGTGAAAGCCTCACGACTCGACTCTCATGAACACAGAGCTAAAACGCTCTGTCACTGCAGAGTCACCATGACCACCGTGGCATGGTCATTTGTAGGGGGTCAGTTCACCCAGACAACGTCTGGTCGCTCAACGACCTGCTCCAAGAAAGGCTAGGCAGCTCCCGACGTTACCTCCTCCCAGAGAGGTACGAGAGCGGAGCAGCTCTGTGTTGACCTCCCCTGCCTGGGCAGAGAAAGGTTAATGAGGTGCAAACCCGAGGGGTGCGAGGTGGGCACAGAGCAGCCACGGAGCAGCGGGCAGGCTCAAAGGCATCACTCACGGACGTGCACGCGAATGCACAGGCCAATTCGTCCACACGTCCTGCCACCAAAGCGCCCACACCCTCACCCCGACTGTCTGCGTCCCCCGGGAAAACCCAGAGAGCCCGGAGAACAGCCCGGACAGGGCTGGGCAGGAGACCCCAGTAAGCGAGGCCGATCACCGTGGGATTAGGCAATAAGAGCCAATTAAGAAGGTGAATCATGTGCTGCACCGTGCGGAGCAGCCGAACAGAGAGGCCATTGTCCACCGGCCCCCGGCAGGGACCGGGCGCTTTGTCTGCACGGCTCTGCGGCTGGCTACTTCCGAGCCTCCTTCTTCCCGACTCTCATAAATGTGAATCCCAAGGGAAGTCAGAGCTTTGGGACAGCGTCTTGCAGGCTGCACGCAGCACGGCTGGGCAGCGCAGAGCGGCGGCGGAGGGCGGCCTGCGCGGGAGGGGGCTGCGCGGCTCTGCGGCCCCGCGGACTTGCTTTCCCAAGAGTTGACTACTCATGTCCAGAAGGAATTTTTGGATAGTGAGCCCAGGCTGTCCTGGATGATCAATAACCCTTCTAGGCAGGCAGAGCTTATGCAAGGGGAGATGACTCAAAATGCTGATGTATAAATATCTAGAAGGCAGAAACAAAAAGGACTAAGGGAGACTCCTTGGAAGAGGAGGCGGCTTCTGGGCAACTGGACTGATAGAAACGGGCACGTGAGTCTCCAGAAAAGACCACAGACACCAAGCAAAGGGAACAGAGGTCCACATCATGCTTTGTGTTGTATCTGCACGCTGAGTGACCACCACAGAAAGAAGCAAGCAAGCATTGCACAGAATTTCCAGAGAGCCAGATGTTACGTGGGATGCCAGCTGTCTTTCATAAGGATTACAAATTAACCAAAAACCCTCCTCAGTCTAGACACTTGAGTAAGAGAAGAAAGAAGAAGTGAGAGAGAAGAGTTGGGGAGACTATTTATAAAACTGGTGATGTAAATGCAAACACCAAGCAAGGGATTAGCAGCCAGCAGCCCAGTTCCCAATTACATGTTGGAGACTTTTTGCTAATAACGTGGGAGGTCTCTCTTCCCGCCACGTATGGCAATAAATAACGGTTACAGAACGCATCCCACCCCAGAAACATCCCTTGAACAAATCACAATATTCACACAAAAGGAGATGAGGTCACCACCGCTCCGATATGATTTCACTCTGCACAAACACACACATAAAGAGCCTGGACACCGACAACGGGAAAGGCACTGAGCAAACCGCTCGGCCTTCCCACCACCTGCGTGGCCCCGGGTTTCTCTTGCACACATAAACACGCTCCTCCTGCGAGCAAGAGGAACCGCGCGAGGAGCTGATGCTCTCCAGCCGCGCCAGCAGTCTCTGAAATCCTTCTGCACAGATGTGCACGACAGAGGCTGGACCGCCACGGCTTTCCAGCCAGACCTTCACCAGCAAGAGACACGCAAACCAACGAAGGAAAACGAGCATTGCCACCAAACTTCCCGGTACAAATGCAGCGAAGCAGCATCAGACTTACTCATGCAAGCACCAGAGTTGGAGCAATTTAGCAAGAGGGCTTTCGTGGCATCTCCTCCACCCAGCTCTGCCACGGCCTGCATGACTTCAGGCAGGTTTTCCCTGATAAATCAGTGACACTGGGAGTCTCTAATTTTAGTTTTTGAATTTCAAAAACGGACAAAGTGTCCATCCTCACTGAAAGACCTTCCTGTGCGCAATTCAGCTGCTCTTGCATGACAGTCCCCGTTTACCTCTCCCCCTGCTCGGGGAGGTGGGGCGGTAGCGCAGCCCACGCTGGGGCAGTGGCCCAGCGATGCCCCTTCACGCATCTGCTGTGCTCCTGCAGCAGTGATGCAGCCAGGTACAGCCTCCTCCAGCTAAACTTATCTCCAGAAAGAGCAGCTGCCCCTCTATGCGACAGAAAAGCACCACAGTGAATCCAAGTGCCAGGCACAGCATCTGCCTGAACAGCTCGCCAGCAGCTAAGACCAAAGAGCACTTATAGCCCCACAATTCACAAATATTTGTGATAGCAAAACTGAGACCCCAGCAGCAGAGGCAAGGCTGCAGTAACCAACTCCCCTTGCCGTTCAGAAGCACCTCCAGAAAGGGCAGTTGTCCATTGCCACCTGGCCCCAGAGCCGGACCCCAATCCACCGCCCACTCCGAGGCTGTGCAAGTGCAGGACAACACAGAGGCATGAGCACAGATCCACCCTGACCTCCCAAGCTCGGCGGCAGCAGGATTGGTGTTGTGAGGCCAAGGTAAATTGCTGAAGACATAGTTGGCTGCCAAGAACTACCGAGGAGCCACTCTCGCGGCTGGAAGCCTGCCTGACAGCAACGGCATATCTGCAATGGTTTCCTTTCGTCAGGGGGCTGTGAACATACATTCGCCTTGGCACGAATCCCCTCAGTTCTGTTCAGCACTGGGATACAGAAGCATTCCTACAGGAAGAGGCCGTTTATCCATCATCCGGATCAACCGCTGTGTTGCAGGAGAGCGAACAAGGGGTGGGCTGGAGCATCTGGGTTGCGACAGAGTAGCAATTCTCTAGCACTGTAAAGTCAAGAAGAATCTGGTTCTTGTTGGACTCCAGGGGTCTGGTTTAAACTGGGTAGGTTTCTTCTATAAATTTCAATTCACTCCAAATCCAGTCTCCAGCAACCAGAATCATGGTGACCAAATCCAGCTACCATATTTCTGGGGGACCAGTAAAACATTTGCGCTCCGGTCCAGATCCAACGATTGGAAAACAACATGTTTGTTCTCTACCTGGGGATCTCCACATCAGACACCAAGCAACAAAGAGCAGTAAGACCAAGACTTAACTTCCAAGCATTGTACAAAGCGTAACCAGAAGGACCAGCTCAGCTCAAGAGCTAGCCCAAGCAGAGACAGTCCGATCTTCTGCAATGCTCAAGTTACCTGCAGGTAGACACGAGCTAATCCGGGCTGCCGAGGCCAGCTTTGCTCAGGTCTGTCTGTAGGTCGATAGACTATCCAGGCACTGCAGCAGAACAAACGCTTCCTGGTGTGGAGAACATCTGGTAGCTTTGAAGGCAGTTCAATAAAAACACTGCAGGCCACACAGGTTTTCCACTGCATTTTTTTCCCCTGAGTGCATGTGCAGATTTCTCTATTACAGACCCGGCCACTGAAGATAGCAGGGAGCTGTAGAAAGCTCCAGAGCTGCTTCATAAGAGGCTGAACATATTGATATGTTTGTTTCCATACTGACCTAACTATTCATACAGATCTCACTCACTCCCCAGTAACAATTTTTCTTGGATACAGGATTAAGCTAAAACATCGTGGTCAGTCTGGCACAGCTTCCATTTACCAGTGGTGAAAGTCTGTTCATCCGGGATAAGGAATGAGAAAGGAGGATATGGCACTCTCCAGCCTACAGCAACCCTTGGCTTGGCCTCACACTCAAGGCCATTTTGTGGGCTCTCATTTACTCTGCAAATCAAGGGTTTTGAGGAAGTTCAGCAGCATCTGCCAAGCTTTCAAATAGAAACGGGGAAATTTGATCCAAGATCACAAAACCTCCTGTGAAATGCTCTAAGAGCAGCAACCAGAGGGAGAAATACTGCATAATATATTTCTGCACATACTTGTTTGTAAACAGATCTCCTGAGGGTAAAGCATTTCAAGCTTGCCTTGTCTTGCTTTCCAGACAGACTTCAATTTCTAGCCATCCTGCTTCCTTTTTCTAATGACCAAGTAGTTTAGTATCTACTTACAATAAAACACTGTTTTACTAAGGATGAAGAGAGAATTACAAGGATTTTGCAGGGAGAAATGCACATGTTTATCACCTTTGCTGCTTTATCAGCATAAGTGTAGAGTATCTGTCCCTCAAAAGTCAAATCAGTATTTTCCATTGGGAACTCCTGCACTCCAGCAAACTGAAGACAAAAGCGCTTCCCAACCACCCAATCTCATTTAATCTGTCACCGAGAAGCCAATCTGCATATTCGTACATGGGGTTTGGGGCATCTGTACATTAGCCATGATGAAAAATGCAGCATCCGAAGGGTCAAAATCCATTCACCTGCCCCACCTAGACAACTGCTCAAGGGATGCAGAAACGGTTAAAGGACAGCACTGCAGCTCCCTGCTACGTGCGGTCACCCTTCCTGTTTGTGCTGGGTGCTCTAAATAACGTCCAGCTCCACGGCAAGCGTTAGACGCTGGTGTGCCCAAAGCGCTGCTCAGGAGAAGCGGCGAGATGCGGGCAAGGGCGGCTCGGCCCCGGCGAGGGCTCCAGCGGTGCCGGGCTGACGCTGGGGCCATCTCAACAGCAGCTGCACGAGTCAGAGAAGCAAGGAGCATCTCATCTCCAGCCAGGGCTCTCTCAGCTCCCAAACACCCACCGTGTTGGAAACGGACCTGGATTTTCTTTCCTGCTGCTTGTGCTGCTCCTGCACTTTGAGTGCTGCAAAGCCTCCCGGTCCTTGCAGAGCAGCAAGGAAAAACACTTACCATTCAGGAAAAATTTCCCTCAAGAAACCTGCCAGCTAGTTAACTTAATAACAAACATATACCTTCAGGGGAGTCTAATTAAAAGGTCCTTAATAACCATCTCCCAACAATTTTGTTTTGTAACCAGAGGCAAAGTTCGGCTTTAAGCTACACATCAGAAAAGAGCAGTCTGGCTGAGGAATAAGTATTCGTCTCAGCTCTTGGGGAAACGTGGAATTCCCCATCCGGCCCCACCTCGCGTCGCATCAGTAGGTGCTTTTTCTCCATTAGGTGTTTCTGCGCACGTCCTTGATCTGCTGAAGAGGCCGGCAGTGAGGCTGTAACCCACCTTTTCATCCCACACACGGAACTTCTTTACAAGCTCCGCCGTGGATCTGCTCATAAGGAAGAGCCAGAGCCTGTGTGCGCGCACGAGGGAGAAATCCAGCGCGCGTCTTCTGCTGTCTCCCAGACCACAATGATTTCCATTCATTCAAAGAAAACACAGTACAAATTTTTTGCCTGGTTTCAATCTCCGTACATTAATCAAGCCTCAGTCTTTTTTTTTCCCCCCAGCCTGAGAGACACAGCGTGGGAGGCACAGGCTGTCCCATGAAATAATATTTTCCAAGTCAAAGTCTGCCTGTCAACTCAAAGCCTCTTTTCTGTCTGTTTTACCAAAGCTGGACAGGAAACGATCTGCGGGCACAACGGAGGGGACCGGGGCCAGCGCCCGCCGCCGCCGGGGGCTGCTCACTGGGCCCAGTGCGCAACGAGAACTTCAGCGCGACTCGAGCGCCCTGGCGTTGCTGTAACTCGCAGAAGAACCAGGCGCTGCCTCGACGAGCTCGGGGTTCGAAGGAGTAGAGAGCACGCGCAGCGCGCGGCCAGCGCCAGCTCCCGCCCGCTTCGCCGGGGCGGCAACGCCGAGAGCACTGCGCGGGTGCAGACGCGAACTTAAATCCCTTCGTCGGTTTTCTGAAGCCAGGAAGCGGCAACGACACCGGCCCTGGCGCCCTGCCCGCCGCGGCCGCGAAGCCGGCGCCTCGGCCGCCCGCTCCGGCCCCGGGAGCCACCCGCACGCGCGCCGCGGCGGGGACGAGCCCCACGGGAAAGCAGCCCGCGGGCCGGCGCGCGGAGCAGCGCGGGCGGCCGAGCGGTGCCTGCGGGGCAGCCGGCTCCCCCCCCCCCAAAGGCAGTCACCCTGCGCCCTGACACAGAGCTCTGCCACGTGCGTACATCACTTGCGATCTGAATTATTCGCATCAGCAGTATCCTACGACGAGCAGCTGGCCAAGTCACGCACAGCTTAATAAAATATTTCATCCTATTTTTTAAGCTTTTAGCCCTTTATATGCACCGCCTGCTCAAAGTAATCTACTGCATTTTACCTTATATCGGTTTCATCCATTTTAACGTTCTTTCGCACCTCACCTCTGCAGCAGGAAGAGCAGCCCCCCGCTACGGATTTCGCCAGCGCAAAAGCCACGTTCAAGAGTTCAGCGCGTTTTCTCCAGGCTCAGCCGGGAGCCGCGCGAGCGGGGGCCGCGGGAGCGCCGCTGACACCACCTCGCGCCGGCCGCCCGGCCTCGGGACGGCTCTGCCGTGGCGCCTCGCCCCCGCACCGCTCCGGCGCCGGCCCTTCGCTCTGCTCCCGCGGCGCTCCGCGGGGACGCGGAGTTTTCCACCTCGGTCATGGATTTAAAAGTAAAAATGCACGATAGGCTTTTGGGGAGGAAAAGTGCAAAATAACCCCCTCAACGCCTCCCCTCGCAGCACCGCCCCAAACTAAAACCGAACCGGCGCTGACAAACCCGCCGTTCCCAGCGTCTCCGAACAAGGATCCCAGCAAAAAGCGTGCAGGCAAGCCTGTTCGCAGCACTTGCCCGTAGCTTTGAGCTTGATTTTCCAGCCTTAACACTCACCTTTTATCGCCTTTTTTAAATCACGCGCCCAAACGGGAAGGCAGGCGGCTCGCAGCGCGCTCCTCCTCGGCCCGGCCGGGGCGAGGGGCGACGCCGCGGAGAGCCGCAAGCGGAGACGCGACCGTCTCGGCTGCGGGCGTTTCCCACGCCGGCGGCGCGAGGCCCGAAGCCGAGGGGAAAGAAATCCCTTAGCAGGAAAGCAGAAGAGGTTTCCGCAGACCGTCACGTTGTCTTGGCCTTCTCCAAAGGGACGGCGGTGGGAAAACCTCCGAGCAACCCGGTCAGAGGGCTGCAGCGACCATCACGAGGAAGCGCCGCCGCGACCGCGCGGCAGATCCCCGCTCACCCGCCGCGCTGAGCTCGGCCGCCGCTCACCGCGCGGGCGACGCCGGGACGCTCCCGCCGCAGCCCCGGCCCCCCCGTGCCGCGGGGCGCCGAGCTCCCGCTCCAAGGGCCCCCTCCTGCCCGGGGGGGGGGGGGGGGCTCATCGTAGAGACGTTTCCCCGCTAAAAGCGAAATCGCCTGCCCAAGCTCTCGGCGAGGTTTTCTGCTCGCTCTGCTGCAGCGTAACACAGGCACGCTGGGGTGCTCCGGCTATTCCGACCCAAGAAATTAAATTTATGGTGAATTCTGCCTCGACGGAAAAATAACGAGGAAGAGCCGATGCTCCTTAAGAAAACAGATTTGGCTTTTGAGCACTCGGACACGTCGTGCTCATAAACCGTGCTGAAGTACACGAAGGGGGAAAGAAGAACCGTGACTACGCTCCAGCGTCCCTGCTCCGTCCCCCGAGGGGCAACTTTGCCACTCATGAAGCGCCGGGCTCGCCCCCGACGAAGCAGACGTCGCCAGGCACGGAAACAGGGCACTTCAGCTTTTATTTATTTATTTTTGTTATTTAAAAAAAGGGCCTAGGTGCACTGCCCGCGGGAGCCTCGCGGGGACAGCTGGTCTCTGCTCCGCAGGAGGAGGACAGATGCACGCTCGCACGCAGTGCGGGAAAACCAGCCCCGCTGCCGAGGCTCCACATTACCGGGGCTCAGGAACACATTTCGTCAGCTACCTCTGACACAGCAGACGAAACGGGTGCCCCCCACACCACAAGCAATAAACGAAAACTAAAAAAAAAAAAAAAACCCAAAAAGCCGTAAACCAGAGGGCAAGTCCTGGCACGGCTCCTCTGCCAGCGAAAAGCAGCGGCAGCCGGGAAGAGCGAGACGCGCAGGAACGGACTCTGCACACCCGGTGGCAGCAAAGAAACGCGGAGAGCGCGAGAGGAGGCCGGGCTGCCGCCGGGATGCTCCTGCCGCCGGGATGCTCCGGGGACGCTCCCGCCGCCGGGATGCTCCCGGGACGCTCCCGCCGCCAGCAGCCCGGCCGAGCCCAGCACCGCAGTCGCAGGCAGCTCCAGCTAGCGCACAGGGTTTTTTGTTTTTAAGCAAGCCCCAGGCATATCTCTTGGATAGAAAATCAGCTAAAGAGCTATTCTTGGCAGTGCCGTAGTTTGCTTCGCGCGTGCAAGACTTCCATCGGTCGGCGAAGCATTCGAGCTCATCGGCGAGCTCATAAACGCTTCTCGCCACACAAAGTTCGAACTCGCCAGCCGTCCTGCAAGGCGGCTCTGCTCAGCTCCAGCTCGGCACGGTATTAGCAGTTAGTCACCCCCGGGGTGGGGAGGCGAAGGCAGGATGGAGGAGGTAAACTGAGTCACGCATCTTTCTCAGTAAAATGCTATTTTAAAATTAATGGACAAGGGGAGGCTCACGACTGTCGTGCCCCCTAACAGCTGAGGCTGACCTAGGAGCAATTTCCCTTCCAAATGTGTCAAAAGATTTGACTTTATTTCTCACACGAGCTCAAACCAAATGCAATTCCACTGTAACATTTTAAGCCTACTTAATACAAATTGGCTACCCAGCCGAGTTTGCGGAGTCGGCCCGTAGCGCTCCGACGCTCTCAACGGTTACGCTAAAACTCTGGAACAGAACGATCGGCGCTGTGCTCGTGCCCCGCGGCTGCCGGCGGGCAACGGGACGCCCCCACGGCTCACTGTGCCAGGAGCCGGCGAGAATTTAAATCTGCGCTCTCGCCGCCCCCAAATAGGTTCATGCACTGAGCAGTTTTTGTTCTGCCTGCAGATGACAACGATAGGCAGATTGATGGCAACGAAGTTATTTTGTCTCCCTTCGCAGCTGACTAAATTTGCATTGCTGTTTTCATAGTACAGATTCCACCTTTCATCATGATTAATGCTGTTGTAAATACAGAGAAAGAACCAGCTGCTTCTGGCTTCTCAGCTTTTACTGAGCAGCTGATGAAAACAAGTCCTTTTGTTAGAGCATCTCGAGAGCCTCCACCGGCTTCACGAAGAGCCTTTTATTTCGAAAGGCTGGAGAACGGCCGTTTCCATCGCTGCTGCTTTGCGCCCCCCTCGTCACAAACCCGGACTGGATCGGCCATAACCGAGCGGAGCCCGGCGGCCGCCGGCTGCGAGAGCATCCGAGCGACGCGCAGGCGAACGCAGCGGCCCGGACGCCCGCGAGCTCGCCGGACGGCGCGGGGAGCCGCGGCGGGTTTCCCGGCCGGCCGCCGAGCGCTGCCAGCGGCTCCGTCCCCCCGCACGGCCCCCCCTTCCCAGGCTTCCCCCCGTTCTCCCATTTCTTTAGCAATCGCCTCCATCAGCCGAGAAGTTTCAGCTCCAGCTGGGGGGAGCAGCAGGATTTTTCCAGCTTTTATTCACAGCGAAAGCGCAGCTTTCGCCGCTGCCTAGTGCAAAAACACCTCCAAAGCACAGAATCAGCAGTAATCTGGGGGCTGCACCAACGCCCCGCGTTCACGTCTGTCCTGGAGAGAAGCACAAAACACTGTGCACTAACGTGCAAGTACGTCGGTGCCGTAAAAATCCAAGCACGGGCAAGAGCCACGGCTGGAGGCCGGCGCGCTGCCGAGCCCCGCGAGCAGGTCTGCAGAGACGCCCGCAAGTCTGCGGGTCTTTATTGCCACCAATTAAAGAGGCTTCTTCTAGCAGCTCATGCAATTTGTGCTCTAAAAATTACTAAAGCAATTTTGCAGGCTGTGCTGCGGACAAACGTTCGCAAAAGAGGGAGCGACAGGGCTGAGCTCTGCGAGCGGGGGGCAGAGGTTCGGCGGCGGCGCCGGCCGCCCTGCCTCGCCTCGCCCTTCGGGCTGCAGAGACGCGCGCTTGCCTTGCACGCCTCCGGGGAAGCACGCTCCCCCCGGCGACCGGACGGCGGGTGTCCGCAGGGAAGCCCGGGAAGTTTGCGGAAAACCTCGGCGTTTCTCCGAAGGACGAGCGCAGGGTAAACCGGGAGCTCGCGGGGAGCGGCCTCGCCGAGGAGGCCGGGAAGCGGCGCCGAGCCCCAGCACGGCCGCCAAGCCGGGCGCTCCGGCGAGGAGCCGGGGAGGCACCGGAGAGCAGCACGCTCCCGCCTTCGGAGGAGCCGGGAAGCTCCCCGCTCGCCTTGCTCTCGACCGCCTTTAAACGCTCGCTCCCGGCCCCAAGCAGAGGGACCGAGGCTGCGCAGAAAAACTCCAAGCCGCATCCCGAGGAAGGGGGTTGAGGAGGAGGAGGAGCGGGGGAGGAGGGTTCAGCCTCACCACCTCAAACCCGCCGACGCTGCAGACGCGCTGGCGGCGCCTGGGAGGAGATCAGACGCGCGAGCAGGACGCCAAACTAAGGGGGCAAGGAGCAGGAGGGAGAAGCACACGGGTGACGGTTGTAGGACCGTCCCCCTCCGTCTCCAGCGCTTCCCGTCCGCCCTCCCGGCAGAAGGGCCTGCTGCGGCAGAGCCGGGCGGCGAGCGCGGGCCGCGGCTGGTAGCGTCGTACAGGGAGACGACTTCCAGGAGAGGAAAGCACGCGCAGAGCAGAGACGTCCTCGGGGCTTACCTGGCGCTCTGAAACGTTGCCGATGCTGATTTTCCAATAGCGCCAAATCCAACTCCAACTGCCAGACCCTCTGAAACAGGAGGGAGAAAAAGATTAAATTCAAATCCTGCAATAACCCCGCAGCTCGACAGTCTGGCCCTGTCCCCTTGGCTGTGCTCGAGGCCAGCAAGGATTGGCAGGAACGTCGCAGCAATGCTCTGGATGACGTTGTTATCCCTCTAATTTTAGTCATAGCTCTTTGGAAGTCCCAAGAATTACTCCATTTTAGCGATGAGGTGCTCACACAGCACAGCAAGGTGTGTTTCTGACCACAGAAATGGGGTTTCTGACCCCCGGAAATGGGAAACAGCAGCTTTGCAATGGGAAGCGCTCTGTGCACGCAGCGGATTTGCAGTCTGTTATACACAGGCAGGCACGTAACGCGAGGCATCGCCACGCTGCCTGGAGTACTGCCGAGTGCTCTCCGCTAAGAACCCAAAATCGTACGGTAGTTTCTTAGGAAGCTAGCACACAGAGAAGAGATTTCTATATTTATTATAGAGTACACTGGAGGGGAAAGATCACAGTTCCCAAGAGCTTAAAGGCTATTTTAATGAGAGACGTAGCAGTGAGAAACACCAAAGTCTATTTAAAAATATTCAGGCTCAGCAAATCTCTCTGCAGAAAGTCACCTTTTCAAAGCGTACTGTTAACCAGCGCCGCGGGGGAGATCGTGGAAGTGCCAGACGCCAGCTAACTCATCTCCCACTGAACTCTCCGGGAGGGGAGCTGAGCTAAGCTACGACCAGACCCAGCAAGGCCACCTCCTGAATTTCTGCTCTCCTCTTCCCAACTGCTGGCACGATGCCCTTACAAACATCTCAAAGCTAGAAGGAAACCCAGCCTCCATGACACATCGAGACCGGCGCCACGGAAAATAATCACAGACAGAGTCACATCATTGACAAAGGCAAGTTTCCTTACGCTCTTGCGCGGCATCAGCCCTCGCTGCAGCGACAGCAAGTCTGGGGGAAACCAACTCGATCTTCCCCGATCCATCCTAATGTCGCGCTGGGCACAGACAACACAGGATCAGCGGGAAGAAAAATGCCCACCTTGCAGGTTCTTTTAGATTACAGTTTATCACCTAAATCCCCAACAAAAATCAGCTGTTCTGCGGTGGAGCCCCTCCGGCATTGCACCAAGCACCGGAGACCTGCAGTCTGCCGCTGCTTCCTTGCAGGGGCTCCTCAAGGACATTGTCTCCATCTGCCCAGCTCCCAGCCCATCCTCTCTGTTCTCCTTCTCAAACCTCTCTCACCCTCTCTCAAACTTCTCAATGTTCCCTCCCATTGCTGGAACAACTCCTCTTTTCCTTCTAGAAAAGATCTTGTATTGAGGTATCTTCTATTCACCCTGCTTGAGCAGTGGGGTTGGACTAGATGATCTCCAGAGGTCCCTTCCAACCTCAACCATTCTGTGATTCTGTGAGAAAGGGTCAAAGCACTGCTACTTTTTCTTTTGTTCAAAATCCACTTTTTGTTTTTGTAGGAGCTCTTCTTGTATTGCTCCCCTCCAAGCAAGGCGTGGGGAGAACACTCAAAGGACAAAAGCAAACCCGTGTGTGTAGCTCGATGCTGGAGTGGATTTTCCAGCCTTCAAAGGAGGCAGTTACCCACGCAGACCATTCTGGCAGCCGCACAAGGGGACGGGGAGACTCTTCAGATGAGCATTCAAACAGGTTGAAAATGTCACTGAAAGCATGTGTCTGTACATGCAAGGATAAGGTCTCCGAAGAACAGAACCTCGTGTGTGTTTGTGGTCTTTTACATTTCCAGTTGCCTTGGAAACACACTATAAAAAGCAGCACTAACTTGAATTATTATGGCATCTGCATCCTATGTTCAAAGCTGAGCATGTAGAAGTTGAAACACTCTACAACTCCTTAGAGCTCGGATCTGTGTTTCATGCCAATGTTTAGGATGGAGGCAGAGAAAACCAAATCAGGAATCTACCCTAAATACTAGTTTACAGAGCCGGGGAACTCCTGTTTGTCCCTGAAATACCAGGACTGGGTGATAATTCAATCTAGTAAAGCAGTCGGTGCAAGCGGAGACGCACTGGGCACGCCGCCATACCGAGGGCGGCTTGTGCACCGCGCCCGCGCTGCCCGCCCGCGCCGTGGGGACCCCCTGCCCGGAGGACACACGAGCAGCTGAGGGCACCAACAGCGATGACGGACGGCTGCTGCTCACAAGCGGTTTGCACCTGCGGATGGTGAAGGGCTCCCGACATCTCTGCTCCGCAGGGCAGGCAGTTAAGCAAACTTTGGGAGAGGAGGAGCGGCGGGGGGATCTTTTTAAAGGCACTTACTGGCTACGAGGACGTTACGAACCACTGCGTAAGCAGGTCTAGCATTGCTCCTGCTGAAAGATTTTTTTTTTCAAGTACTAATTTGTGTAAAAAACAAAAAGAGTCCAGGCAGAGCGGGGAGATCACAGCCGTTCTCCCCGCTGCAAAGTCATCTCAAGGAACAAGAAACTCAGTAGCACAATCAATGAAAGTACACTCAAAGAAATTCCACACACACGGGAACAAATTACGGGAAATTAAAAATCAACAGCTGGTGCGTAGGAAACTGCTTGTTTGGGGAGGGAGAGGGAGCCGCTGGCGGAAGCTGCGGGAGGGTTCAGGCGCTCACCACCAGCGAGAGGAGAAGGACAGGGCAGCGTCCGGCAGCAGCCACAGGCTCCTTCAGCTCCTGACTTTGCCCAGGGAACCCAGGTCGTTTGGGAAACCTCTAACTATATATTACATGACCACTCAGCCCACTGCAGCGACTCGTTTCAAATGCTTCATTTTAAAAGGGTTGAAAAACCCTGCCAAGGTCGCACGGTAACTTTACCACTGTAAAGATACAGGTTTAGCCTCTTTCAAAGCAAACGTCAAACCTCAGAACTACTCCAATTTGCAAATACACAGAGATTTACGTGGAAAACAACCAGGAAGAGCTCGCTGCCAGTTCCTCCACGCTCAAAGCTCGCGCGGGCTCAGCTGTCCCTGCAGCCCCTCTCCCACAGATTCGGCACATATTCCAATTACAAGGAGCCCAAGCGACTACGCTCCAGGTTGGAAAGGACATGGAGAGAGGAAGTTTCACGCTTCTACGTCAGACAGGCCGTGTTGAAGGCCCTACAGATGGATGTCTAGACATCACCGAAGACGGACATGGGAGAGCTCGTCTCATTGCTCCATTGAAGACTCAGGCGTCAGTCTGAAAAACAACCGGCCTAGTGCAGCTTTCCGTTCTTGGCACAATCCGGCTTTAAACGCTGTCCGTTCGACCGCCTTGGCTGGCCAGATTTCCTCAAGAAATAAGGTTTCTGCAATTACTTTTGTGCCTGTCTCCCGGCGGTAATTTTCCAACACATCCTGCAATTTCAATCCAGCCCTGCCACAGGAGTGCTGAACTCAGAAAATACCTAGTTCTGAGAAAACAGAGCCTTGGAAGGGCAAAGAACACACTCTTACACCGCGGGTGGCCCGTCTCCGGAGGAGGGGACAACGCAGCCAGCCCGATCCCGGCGGAAAAGGCGAGCGAGCCCGCGCTGCGGCCCCCCGCGAGCTGCAGGCGCCAGGCCCGAATTACAGGCTCCGAGTCGCGGACGACGCTACCAAGCGAAAGCGCTGCCGGTGCACCGAAGCTCCTCGGCTCTGGGAGGTCGACTCTGCTGCGGCGCGCAGCTCGGGCGAGGAGGGACGAGGCTGGGCTCCCCCGGCAGCCTTTCCGTGCAGGGCAGGGTTTGCAGAGGGTTGGAGGCTGGAGCACGTGTCAGCCCCTCTCACAAGCAGGCGCTGGAGAGCCAGAGGGTGCCTGCTCGGGACGCCTCGTTAGACAGCAAGCTCGTCGGGGGCTGCAGGCCTTCGCTAACGGGCTGCGATGGTGCCAGGCTGCCACATGAACCTGGCCTCTCTTAGCAGAGTTGCAGAACAAAGAAAGGAAAACACAACCAATCTCAGCCTCGTCAAGCAAATGCTTCTATTTAACCTGAAAAGGGGGATTTTACCTCTCTTGGGCTCCCTTGGCTTTACAATTCAAGATGTTTTATCCTGAAAAGGCATTACCTAGGGATCAGAAACTAATCTGCGGTACCTGAAGGATCAGCTATAAACCTCTCAGTTTGCATTGCTTTCTGCAAAGATACATTTTCATTTTTGCTTGTTCTCCAAGAAAAAGAAATTTTAAAAAGCCTCAAAACCTCAAACTGCAAAGCGTGGCTGTGCTGCAGGGTCATACAGGGACTCCAGTTATCAACACCCAGCTGATTACAGCGGCCAGAGTAAAAAACGTACATCTGCAGGTCTCCCCTTATGCTACAGCCTGCCCAGGGACGCAAGGATCCAAAGCAGGGTCGCTTGGCTGTCGATGGTGCTCACAGGGAACGGGGACGGGCTCCCCGCTCTCTGCTGGGTGGGAACAGCACAGCAGAGCCGCCTCCAGCAAGGAGGAGTAAGAGCTTCCCGCAGCGCTCAGACCCGAGCGCGCGCCGGGCAGGCCCGCGACGCGGTGCAAACACCTCCACCGGCGCTCCGTTCCCCTCGCAGAGCCCCTTCCCAATCCCGCCGTCGCGGCCCGCTTGCGGACGGGCTACGGGAGCGGTGCAGGAGACCTGGGACAGCCAGCAGCAAGCGCTGGCAGCGCCGCCAGCCTGATCGCGACGGGGCGCGAGGGACGCGGGACACGTCAGCTGCAACACAGCCAGCCTGGACAAGGGCAACGAGCAAAATAGAAAAATAACTTCATAACAGCACTGGGCTAAAGCCTTCCTTTTGCTTTCAAAAGGAAAATCTCTCTGCAATAAATCTCTCATTTTTTAAAGCAGCAATAAATTTTAGTTTGATGGAGGAACGGGGAAGGCTCCGGGCAGACCAGACTCGCTACTCAGACACACGCCAATGGCTCGGTGCGTGCCTGGTATTCGATCAAGGGTGAGCAAAACCCCGAACTATGCAGAACCTGGGACGCAAAGAGAGATTCCAACCATCTGCTTTGAACACTGCTCCTTTGCTCCCACTCTCTCAGATTATCCATTTTGTGTTAAAACGCTTGGCCCAGCCCTGCCTCGGAGGCAGAACGAGCCAGAGGACTCGCTGGGACAAGCTGGCTCGTGCAGCAAAAACCAATTTCCATATCTCGGATCAGCAGGGCTCCAGAGGGGCCACAACCCATTTGTCTGCAAACACGTATACGATGCAAATGCCGTGCAAGCTTGAAGTTCAAAGGATCGGCTGGAAAGTGGAACAGCTTACTATTTCGCATCAAACCTTCCCCTTATCACCCATCGCACAAGTCCCTGCGAGCTTGCCAAGCTGAAAGAAGCGGCTGAAATTAAGCAGACTGCTGTTTTTAATCCTATTCACGGCAGCTTACGTGGCAAGGCAGGGATCCCAGGGTAACGCCTCGGCGAGGCCCCCTCGCTCTGCTCCTTCCCGGGCTGCAAGCAGGCGGCCACGAAGCTGAGCCGCGTTGCAGCCCGTGCCCTGCGCCTCCACGGGCCTCCTCCCTCCCGCCACCGCTGCGGACGGGCCGCGGGGCCAGCTGAGCGCGGCGACCGAGCGTGACACGGCCTCGGGCTGCCACCACGGAAAGCCGCTCGCGTCCCTCAGCAGGCCCGTTCGCAAAGAGAAAAGCCAGCAACAAAAGCCCCCTTCCGATTCCCTAGAAATTCAAGCTAGTGAGCAACCTGCATCTCTCCCAGAGCCTTCATAAATTCAGGTAAAGTAAATTAGCCCCAGTTACTACGCAACTCTTGCGCACAAAGAGCAAGAAAACGAACAGAGGGCCTAGATAGACAGCAATAAATATCCTACCGAAACGCAAAAAGAAAATTCCCATTAGACCTAAGTACAGTTGGAATTCACATTTCTCTCCAAATCAGTTCGTAACGAAGTCACCAGAATTTCAGGAACAAGGAAGCGACCCCCAGACGTCCCGGGGCTCTCCCTGGGCTCAGCGGGCTCCACCGACGCGAAGTGCCGCCGGCTCGAGAGGGATCGCCGACGCGCAGGGAAGGAAAAGCTGTTTCCTAAGTCTGGCACTAAATGAAGCAAGCGGTGCTGGGCTAACACGGGGCTTCCCGAGATCTTCCCTTCTGCCAGGTACTGACGACGGCGTGCACCTTCGCGCGTCAGATCCAGCAGCCCGTGTCCCGCCGGAGCGGCCGGGGAGGCCGGGACTGAGCATCTCCCCCCAGGACCCCGGGCTGGCGGAAACGCCTACGGAGCTCCGAACGACGGTCGTCTCTTCCCGGCGGATCCGGGAAGCTGCTTCTCACGGGTGAGGAAATGAACACGCTTCCGACAGGAAGCTACTGCAGGTGCCGGCGTTTCATCAATTATTCATCCTTTTCTTTGAAGGACCATAAGGTCCTAGTGGAAAATTCATCTTGCTGTACTGAGCTTTGTATTTCTGTGAGGGTTTACGTGTGTCCCTGCCTCCACTACTCAAACTCTTAAGTTTTTTTTCCCAAGACTGAATTCCAATTCCCACTAGGTAACATCTTTTTTTTTTTGCCATCACTGCACAAGAAATCGTAGAAATTATCAGATTTCTGTGATTTCCATTTCTCTAGGTATTCACCATTCCAAACCTAGCAAACAGGAAGTTAAAGTAATTTTTTAAATACTCCTTTTTTCTTTAAATAAATCAGAAAGTGGCGGGTCATTTTACAAAAACCATTGCTGACCGCCACGCAGCTGACTGCAGAAAACCGCTGGCATCGATCCAGCTCAGGCGGGCGGGAGGCAAGTCCCCGGGCGCCAGCAGAGGTTCCCAGTCCGGCTGGGAGACAGATGTGCAGGAGCCCTTGTCCTTGTCTCTCTAAACGTGCAAACGAAGAGGCTCCGGCGAGCACAGCGGACGGCCGCGCTGCTCCCCCGGGTCTCCGAGGAGCAGGAGCTTTCCTCCGGCAGCTCGCTGCCGAGTGCAGCACGGCGCAGTTAAACTTCCGCTAAAGCAGCGTTTAAGCCCCAGTTAACTCACCACCAAACGCCTTACTCCGGTGGGATGTTACGCAATTTCACAGGAGCCTTGTCCGAAACAAGCCTCCAGAGCGAGGTCTTCGCGCCACGTGAGTGCACGCACCTATTTTTTACGAGCTCCAGTCTGCCTAGATGCCTGATAAATGCAAACGGAGGGGTAGGTGCTGAGGAGGCTGGATGCGGCCCGGTGCTGACAAAGGCGGGCACCCTTTTTGAAAGACCTAAAGGTGGTGGTGTTGATGTCCACCACCCTAATGCCACCAGGCAAACGCTCCTCCAGATGAACGAGCATCTTTCCCAGAGGTAACAACCGCGAAAGCAGAGTGGAGGCTCGCTGGGAAGGGGCTCTCGCGGGCGCAGCGCGGCCCCGGCGCTCGCCGGAGGGTTTCCCACTGCGCCGAGCCCGCCTCTGCCCGCACCGGCTGCCGCGGCACCCCCAAGCCTGCAGCCGTTCGGGATATTTAAGGTTTCGCCTGCTAGGTAGCACACGAGCGATCCCGCAGGCCGCCGCTCTCGGCCGCTCAGTGCAGCAGGCGCGCTGGAGCTGGCGGGGAGCTTCGCATGCAGATTGCAGCGGACTTTGGTCCAGGCGGTGAAACCCTCTGTTTAATTGGCTTTTGTCACCTTTGCGGCCGTTGCCAAGACACTGCTCATGCACTGCAAACGATGCCGCAGAGGTGAAAGCGCGTTCTCAGTTCTCCCCGGGTTCCCAGGTGCCTGCCTGCAGACGAGCTCTCCAAGCTGCCCGCGCTGCGCCCGCGCCCGGACGGCCCCGCTGGGAAGTCAGCCCGAGGGGCCGCGGGCAGCAGCCTCGGAAACCCACCTTCCAGGCCAGGCCGGCAGCAGAAAGCGCTGTGGAAAATTCACAACTGTTCAAACATGATTTTTGTCCTCTGTTCTCCCGCGGCCGAAGAGCCGGCCCCAAGGCCAACGGTCTCCTCCGCTCCCTTGAGCCCTGGCGAGCAATTTAGCTCCACCAAACTGCCGCACACGCAGGCTGCGTGCGATGTGCAAACCGGCACATATGGACGCCTCCCCCCTTAGCACTTGTCTTCCTTTTCACTCTATTCCTCTGAAATCCAAGGTATAAACAAATCTTATCTTCCTCCCTTTTGCTACTAAAAATAAAGCCTTTCCGCACAAATCAGAGGTGCTGCAAAGCTGCTTAAGAAGAGTCATCGATACCAATGCAAATAGCAGAACTGACAGCGGAAGGAGAGCTGCTTTAATTCTGGAGGAGAACATGCACGCAGAGGGGAGAGGCAGATTGATCAGCCCAGCTGAACAGCTCACGTTTGCTCGCTCCTCACGGAGCACAACGGGTTCCGCACGCGTGTTGCACTCACACTCGTATAACAGTTTCAGTTTCAATAGACCACCAAAAAAATCATCCAAAATGAGCACTGCAAACCCTTAATGGATCTCCGAGAAGCATTCATGTAGATAATCATTTTTCTTTGTAACTGAGATGCGATATCACACCCGCTGCCCCGGATCCTCTCCGGGGGCCGAGTGCACGAGCGCGCCTGTCCCAGGCGAGCGAACTCAATCAGCATTTGCTAATGACAAAGTAACCGGCGTGGAAATCGCACCCTCCCAGCGAGCCCCGGGGTGACAACACCGAGCGCGACCGCAGCGCTGCTCGGCCGCGGAAAGCCGCAGCTCGGGTCCGGGTCTGACACGCGACCCGGGTTGCAACCGCCGCAGCCTCCAGCATCCCACCTCATGCCCACCCGGGGAGCAGCTTAGACCAGCACCCCGGCCGCTGCAACCAGCTGCAAGAAAACACCCCCCCATACACACCCACACCCCCCGGCTTCCCAGGGAACCTCCCTACGGCCGGCACGCCTGCGCCCGCCCGCGAGGCCGGACCGCCTCGGCTCTGCCCTGCTCTGGGACAGCTCTCGGAAGGTGGCACTTTCGTTGCCTTCCCAGACCGATCGCCGGCTGCGAGCTTTGGGGAACGGAGCCGCGGCCACAACTCACTCCTGCCCTGCCCGTGGGATCCCCAGCACAAAACACATCATCTGCTCCTCTCGCCCAGACAGTCGTAAAGCAGGAGACGCATAAAAGAACATTAAAAATGATTAAAACTGCAGCAAGCCACAAAGAAAACATCCAGGTGGTCCTGGATCTAAGCTGTAGGTTCTCCCTCCCAGGCTGTCACCAACCAAATCCTCACCTCGGAAAAGGCAGCAGGCAGGTTCCTGCTACCTGGCACAAGGACACAAGGACTTTTACCCAAACCTTTTTTTTTTTCTCCCCAGCTGAAGCTGCAAACAAGCATGTTTCAAATCATTTTGACACATAACATGCTTTGTTGCAGACATCTGTTCTCTTCCAGGTTTCTTGGGACAAACTTGACCAGCAGCACTTGCTTCCAGACAGGCTGCACCTTCCTTAGGGACGGAAAAATGACGCAGAGCTGCCAAGGTGATGTGGCGAAAGGAAGGCAGTTGGCCTAAATCAACCGCCGAAGCGAGGACCTGCCCCCACGAGGGGAGGGCTCCATCGCGCCTTGTCCGCCCAGAGAGACGGTCACACAACACAACGCGAGCGGGGCAAGCTCTGTACGTCCTGCGCCCCCCCGCTGGGCTGGCACCGGCTGCACCTTCCCCCAGCCGTCACGCCCCACGCACCCCAAGCACCAGCCAGGACCTGACCTACAACTTCTGGGGCTAGACCTCTCTGCTTGGGCAAGTAGAGAGAGGCGCCTATAACACGCCACGGACGACGCATTTACCCGGCTCCCGCACCGCTTTCTTCCCCAAAGCTCCTCTGACGCTGCCTTCCAGGCGCTCGCCACCCCGACCCGGAGCAGTGTCCCAGCAGATTCGCCCGTCCTTCTCATCACCGACGCCACCTAAAAGGCTTTCTGTCTCCAGCCTCCCCTCTCCTGCCTGTCACAATACCTTAGTGCATCCCTAAAACACTTCTGCTTTCCTCTCCAGCGGCTCCACCACCGAAGATGAACTCGTTCCATATTTAGCTCACATGCTCTTTCCTGCTCCTTTGATTTCCATGCTTGATTTGCTCCTTCTCATAAGAAAAAATGTGAGTTGTTAATCAGCTCCCAGTAACGAGAACTGGAGAAAAAAAAATCAGGTGGTGCCACACAAGCACCGGGCACAGAGAGGGTGAGGAGGGGATGCTGTCGTCCCCTTCCCGCGAGACCCGATGGCTTTCTGCAGGCGCCCGGCCCCACTCACCCTGCCCGGCCGATTCACTCTCTTCCAGACACCTCAGCTTAACTCTGACACTTGAGGCAGAAACATAGCAGAAAGGGAATTAGGGATAAAACATGGAGCAATAGGATGGAATACAGAAAACGTGGAACTTATTGCAAAAAGGAAGGGGCGGAGGGGCTGGAGCAAAACAGACTCCCTGTGCTGTGCACTCAGCACCCAGGTACAAACTGGCTCCTCTGCCCCTGCGCCGGGCTGGGCAGCATCACACTCTCCCTATCCCTAAGAGGTCTCTTGCCCACCCGCTGAGCCCCCAGCAACAGGAAAAAAAAGGGAAATTCAGGGCTTGGTTCCCTTGGCAACGTTATCTTTGCTGCATGGCACCACCTCTTGTCTCCAAGCAACCGGGTGCTCACCAAGTCCCAGCCCAGCTGCTCTAACCCCGAACAAAAGGCAGGAGAGGCAAAGCTTGCCGTGGTCCACCACCGGCAGCGACAGCCGGGGGGCAAAGCTTGCCGTGATCCACCACCCGGCAGCGACAGCCGGGGGCAAAGCTTGCCGTGATCCACCACCCGGCAGCGACAGCCGGGGGGCAAAGCTTGCCGTGATCCACCACCGGCAGCGACAGCCGGGGGCAAAGCTTGCCGTGATCCACCACCCGGCAGCGACAGCCGGGGGGCAAAGCTTGCCGTGATCCACCACCCGGCAGCGACAGCCGGGGGGCAAAGCTTGCCGTGATCCACCACCCGGCAGCGACAGCCGGGGGGCAAAGCTTGCCGTGATCCACCACCGGCAGCGACAGCCGGGGGGCAAAGCTTGCCGTGATCCACCACCCGGCAGCGACAGCCGGGGGGCAAAGCTTGCTGTGATCCAGCACTGACACCTGGGGTCACAGCTCTCCCACGGGTGTCCGAGGGGGACTGAGGATTTTGGAGGAGAGACCATGTGTTTCCCCAAGTGCCAGAGGAAGGCAGGGACATCCCACAGGGGAAAAGCAAGACCGGGCACTGCTGCGACAGCTGTTAGGACGTTTCCAAAACCCTGCAGAGGACACACCTGCAGCTCCATCCTCCACGTGCTGCACAGCACGTGTGCCACCTCCAGGCCCAGGCGCCCACCGGGACGCAGCTCGGGTTCCCATCACGCCGGCGCAGCTCAGCCAGCAGCTCCAGAGCGGACCTCAGCCGTGACCCTGCGCACGGGTCACGCAGCGCCCCAGGGTTTGCCGACAGCTGTCACGAGGCCTTGGTCCTGCCCTCCAGCTTGCTTCCAGCAGTGCGAGAGCTCAGGCAAGGACCTGGACGTTCCCGGGGCACCTCTGCTCTGCACGCCCATCCCACTGCACGCATCAGCATCCAAGAGGTGCTCTTTGCCTGTCGGATATGCCACCAAACGTCCTACCTTTTTGCACTTCTTGGCCATACTTCTGCTGAGGGACACCGTGCAATAAATCAGAACACCAATTCCTAGACAACCCCTGTAGACAGCAATAGGAAAAATCCTTTTCTGCACAGAAACACAACTCACCTCAGAGCAGACCTCAGGACCAGGTCTCCCCTCGACGTGCAGGGACAGGGCCCAGCCGGCACCTCGAACCCAAAGCCAAGCTGCTGCAGCAAAGGTCCAGCACGTGCCACTAACAGGAAATGGCATCTCAGCACCTTTGTGGGACTGGTCACTTGGGGCAACTTCTTCTGAACCAGTTCAGCCTGTTTCCCTTTTTAAATACCTAAGAGCCCTTCATCCAAGGGGGAAAGACCTCTGGCTCCCTACCTCTCCCAAAGCCCCAGGGCTTCCACCACGGCAACACTGGTCCCCGAGCGCCAGCGCGACACGGACCTGCTCTCAAATTCAGGCTCTTCTCCAGGCTTAGAGGGATGCTAGCACTAAGCAACCTCCGAGGAGGAGGAGGAGGAGGAGGAAGAGGTAGCGATACGCCTTTGTTTCTGCAGGTGCAGGTCTCCCAAGAGGGAGAACGCAAGCCTGGGGTATTATTAAATCTAAGGAGCGCCGCAGAAGCGAGCCCGGAGCTCGGCACAGCGGAGGGCAGGGCACGCAAGAGCCGGAGCCGAGTTCAGCCGCAGCAAGTAGCCGCAGGGGCCCAGCCGGCGCTCGCGGCTGCGCCGCCCCGCGAGCCCCGCCGGCCCGCTCCCAGCACCCTGCCTTCGCCTTGCCTGCGCCTGGTTGCCCGCTCTGCGACGTTCCCGCGGGCCGGAGCCTCCTTCCCCGAGCCCCAGCCCGAGCAGCAGCTTCCAGGCGCTGCCGCGGCGCAGCGAGGGCGGCAGGCAGGGGGGCCCGGCAGCCCGCGCCGCACCCGCGGCCCCGCGGGGTCTGGCGCGCCGAGCTCTCCTCTGCTCTTTTAAACGGGCGCAGAGAGAAAGGAGTTCAAACTCACACCTCGCTAATTGTTATTTGCGATATGCCAGTAACATTTTAATTAATTTCAAGTCCGCGGCATAACAACCACCCAACGTACGCAGATGAACCAGGATAAACGGGGCTTGATTAAATACATAATTAATGTTCTGCTAACCCCAGCACATTTGCATATTAATCAGCAGGAATATTCTGCAGTTTGGCATCTCCTGTCATTATCAATTTATTCTTTACATTGCCAGCCCCAGCTTTGAAACAAATTAACAAACCTTTTGCTTGCCTGCCGAAGCCAGTAAACACCAAACGAATGCAAGAGGCTGCTCTCTACGTTCAATTATCTTACCCGCACATTAACTGGCTCCTAAGCACATTTGCCTGGAATGAAAGATAAATGCATTGCCAAGACTGAAGCACGTTCATCCCAAAACGGGGCTCAAAGTAAGTAAAAACAGTATTCTGCTGGCAACAGTAAGAGGGAGCAGAGCCCAGCAGCTGGAGCGGAAGGCTGGGAAGCAGGCGCCCTGGACTCCCTTCCCAACCCTATTCCACGTCCGCGAACGGCCCGAGCCAGCCAAGCAGCCCGCAGCGTGCCGACGCCGCCTGCGAGGAGCCGGGAGCCCTGGTTTCGGCCAGTGCCCTCCCAGGCAGGGCCAGACCCTGTCTTTGGGCGGATTTTAACCACCAGACGGAGGGACTCGGTAGCAATCAGGGCACCCCGAGAGATCTCACAGCAAGAGGTCAGGAGAGGCCGGAGAGCGGGACCTTCTTGCACCTCCCCACGCTGCCGTTCTCGTTTGCGCTGTTCCCTTCTACTTGCCTCCCTTACAGCCTTTAAACACACACAGCTCTCGGCCTCGAGCTGAAGCAAAGGGAACCTACCACCTTCTGGCAGGTCAGCCAGAGGTGCTCGGCCTGACCAAAGGTCCTGCAAGACCAGTGTGGACGGAGCAGGTCCTTCCCCACTATGCTGCGACCGACAGCTGTGACCGACCCTTGCGCTCGCCCCCCTCCATGGAGCTCCTCCTTGCAGTCAGTATATCCATCTGCTCTTTGGGAAACGTTTTTTCCTCATCTCTCAATCTGTACACATAGAAGAGGAGGAAATTATTCCCTGGACAGGAGAAGACAGAAAACCTTTGGAAACGGCTTTGAGCACCTCTCGTGACAGGCTCCGTGTGAACGTCAGCAGCATTTGACTCTCAGGGAAGCAGAGGTAGCACAAAACGTGGCAAGAGAGCTCTACAGTTTTGCAAAAGAGGGCACAGAGCAATTAGTAAGCCAAGCTGCAGGGAAAGGCAGAGGTGTTCACTCGGCCGATCCTCTGCCGAGGCTCCGAGCATCCCCAGCTCCTCAGCTCGCACAAAGCAGCTCAGCGCTGCACCCTTCGAGCTCCTCCACCAGCACGTTCCTTGTAACATGACACGCTACCCGGGGTGTCATTATGCCGCAGGAGTCTGCGCTAATTATAGCGTCAGCGCTTCCACTTATAGGGAAGAAAATTAAGGTAGAACATTACGGTGTTTCCAAACCCTGTGCTCTAGGAAGAGGCCTCACTAGATCGGAGAAGTGATGCTATGGAGAGACTGACAGTGCAAGAACAGTGCTTTGCTGGAAAGCAAAAGGATTTCAGTGAAAACTGAGCAGAGTCCTGTCCCGCAGAGTCCTGCTGACCACCAAGGGACCAGGCCAGTGCCGGGATCGCCCCTGCCTCATGCAAGAAGTACTGGGACTAGAGACCCTGGTAATGAATAGGGCAGGGCTCTGACAACCAGCACGGGCAAGGCACAAGCTCCCAGTTTAATCCAATCCAAATCCTTTATGAGGAACAAATCGGAGCTGGCAGCCCCACGATCTGGCCCTGGCAAGGATGATGGCAGACTCAGGTTCAATCCAACCTCTGAAACCCCTGGAAGACTCCAGGCAAATCCCTGCTGGATTAATGATGCCTGCACAGGGCTTTCCTATCAGCGAGCTGTTCTGCCTAAGCACAAACAGTTATTACTCACCCAGCCCCACAAAAGGGCCACGAGGCCGGCACTTTCCAGAGCCAGCACCACCAGGAGGACACAGGCCAGGCAGAGAAGAGCAGGAGATGGCCTTTTCTGGGGAGGCTCCGCGTGAGCCCAGACAGCCCCGCTGAGCTGAACCGCTCACCCACCTCCTGCAGCCGTGGCTTGCGGGAAGCCGATAAAAGCTGCCCAGAGCGTACGAAGGGTGGGCTGGCTGGAGCTGCTCGTTAGGAGGACTAAAAGAAAAGGAGCCTCAGAAAATCCCGTTCGTGAACTGAGGAGACTTAAGGGCACAGGCTGAACAGAAGCCAGAGGCTGGGTGATAGATCCATCCGCAGGGCGCAGCTTGCATACACCTCTCTAAACATTAAGCTTTAATGTTGTGACCTTTAAGATGTAGGAGAGAATTTCTGAGCTTCTGCAATCGTCCAAGGGTGGCTTTGTGCTCCTGCAGAAGCGGCAAAAGGTTAGATCAGCATCTCTCCGGAGCGCTCTACAGCGGCCAGGAGCGTGCTGTCATTAACCTACTGCTATAGGTGACACTTTGTTCACTCCTCCACAAAAGTTTTTTCCTCGGTGACAGTAAAAGAAACCCCAGCCGACACGGCCCAAGACAGCGAGACGCGCGCGCAGCCTGAGCTTCCTGACAAGTCGCTTGAAGGATGAAATCCAATTACAGTTTGCTCAGCAACAACACTTCCCCCCACTTTTTTCATGTGTATGTGGCTAATTTAAGCTACCTTTAGTGTCTTTAGTGCCGCTCTTGAGCACGCGGCACTGCTGATTAGGAACGAAGGAGCTTTGTCCTGCTGGTTTTAAACCTTCCAATACACTGACCGGGGCATTAGCTCTGCTTTGAGCAGGGGCCGAGAGGGTAACCCAGCTTTTCAGAGGGCTCAGTTGCCTTACGCCTCCTCTCTTGACAATTCACGAAGCCAAATCAAGGCATCGCAGTTATCTACCTACAATCCCGAGAAGTTAAGCCAGGCTTCCAGGCATAAAGCTGACGCCTTGCTCCCGGGCTGGGGAGGAGACGTGCCATAACTGCCCACAGCAGCGTTTCTTGCCGTTCCCGCAGAGGCAGGAGATGGACCACAGAGCTACAGCACTTCCAGGACAGCTGGAAAAAGAAAGGATGAGGTGAGGAAAAATATTCTGCTGTTGCTGGCAAGACTAGAGCGGAGTTACGGTGCAGCAATAGCCCGTGTTGGCAAAGCACTGGGAGATCACCCACCACAGGTGCAGCCAAGTATTAAAAGCGTGCGCTTGCACGGACAGCGGACAGCCCCGTTACGTGAGCGCTCGGAGCTGCGGGACGGGGAGCACTGCGGGGCGGTGGGAATCAACGGCCAGCTGCAATGAAGCAATTCATTGCCAAGAGACAAGCAAGTAGCAGCGAGGGTGGACGGAGGGCAGCTCGGGAAATTCTCAGGGAGAGAGAACGCCCACGCATATCCCACCTCGAGCAAACGCGGCCGGCTTCGGGTCCGTTTTATTTTTCCTGCTGTTCAGTCTTGGTGTGCCCTTCTGGGGGAGAAACGCAGGAACTGCAATTAAAGACCCGTAACTTTGAGCCTTCTCACAAGAGCTGAGTGAATGGCAACCTGTGCCGGGAGGGAATTTGGAAGGGATGACGCGGCCCGGAACCATAAAAGCCACCCCTGAAATCAGGACGCGTGGGTGGCAGCACCGTCTCCGCTCCGACGGGAGAGCGGGCCCTTGCACGGCAGCAGCTTTCACTGCTGACACGAGCAGCCGCTTTGCCAACGGCCACGCGTTCGTGCCAGCTCGGAGCTCACGGCTCTTCAAAGGCACTCACAATTTTTTCCCCTAAGTTTTCAACAGATCGAAGTTATGCAAAAAATACTTTTCCTAGTTCTCCCTTCCTTCGGGCCACCACCATAGACAGGCACAGACTGAGCTGAGACAGGAGAAAGAGAAGGGGAGGGGAAGGCAAGAACCAGAGAAGAGGAGGCAGAGGGAGGGCACAGGACACAAGGAAAGCAAGCGTTTGAAAAGGTTGCCTTGTATCACTTTCAACCTCATCAAGAACTGCAGAGCAGCTAAGTATCATCAGCTATTATAAATTTATCCCATCTTGCATCATTTTGTGTAACCTCAAAGCCCAACCTGTTGGAATCAGGCAGCTCTGCAAGACTGTGGGCTCTGCAGTTTTCTATCTGTTCTCACACGCCATCCCTTCAATAGAAAAAACCCACAACTCTACGTGCTCCTGCAGAAAAGTGCTTTAAAGTATGTTCTTCCTAGTATATCAACCAGAAGAGAACTAAAAAGAGACCAGACATCTTTATAGTATCACTTTCAACATCCTGTTGGGTTTACATTTTTTGCCCACTCCAGACTGTCAATACAGTGAGACCACAGACGTTCAAGACGCCCCAGTGAATCTGCAGTCTCTCCCCCAAACCTCCTCTTCGGAGGAGGTTTTGCTGCCAAGACTTTACATCAGTTCAGCCCTATGAACAGGGCAAGACTAAACGTGATGGATCTTGTCAAAAAGGCACCCAGACCCCGGCCAAGTGCCATCTGCAAGCAGCGAACCGGCAAGAAAAAGGAAGGGAGAAAAGCACGAAGCCTCGTGAGATCCTCCCAGGGACGGCGCCGGCTCGCTCGGCACCTCCCCTGGCAGGGGGTGCCGCGAGCAGGGACGGACGGGACTTACCCGGGATGTTATGGATCGTTATGGCGAGGATCATCAGCACAATCCGCCTCCAGCTGCTGCTGCCGGGCGCTGGGGCGCTGCCCCCGGGCGCGGGGCCGGCCGGGGGGCCGTCTGGCAGGCTGGCCCCCGCTGCTCTCCGCCGCTGGTACGGCTCCCCGTTTTCCCCTTTGTCTGAGGGCACAGAAAAACAGAGCCTGGTCAGCTGAGAGGAGGACGGACGGACTGCCGGACACCTCCTGCCCGCCCCCCCCACCAGAAAGGAAAAGCAAAGAGAAAGAAAAGCCCGTCGCAGCAGCGCTGGGCACGGCCGGACGCGTGCCACCGTTCCCCCCCCTTCGGCTCCGCTGTGCCCACGGTTTCCCCCACGCAGGCTTCAGAGTCAACGTCCAGGAGCCTGAAGACCTTGAGATGAGGCAGAAGTTCATCCGCTGCCTGTCTCCTGCTTGAGCCCGCTCCCTGCCCCCCTCAGCTCCCCCAGCGCCGCCCGCCGGGCTCCCACCACTCTCCCCGAGCCCTGGCACACTTGTGACACGCGCTGCAAGGACGGAGGCTGGCAGCCGATGGGTGCAGGCTGCACAGCAGCAGCCAGCAGCGCACAAAGCTCAGCCCGTGAGCTGCCGGGGCGCGCGGGAAGCCCGTCCACACCAGCCGGCCTCGGCCTGGAAGTCTGCAGCCGCGCTTCCTGCGCTGACGGAGGAAAGGCCCGTAACGCACCATTTTGATTTCGGCACGGCCACGAAACGAGCTGGTGTGCTGAACCGCAGTTAGGGAGCGCGTTTCCACCCTGCCAAAAAGACGGACCATTGCCGCGTACTGACACGTCCCCCGGAGACGAAGGGCTTTCGAACTCTCCCGGATCTGCGTTCCCAGCGGGACAGCTGCTCTTAGCGTTACCTCAATCAGCAATTTAAAAACACGCCACTAAAATCCAAGCCCCGGTTAGGGGCTACGACAGGGTAGAACAAGTGACCCCGGGCGCGGGGACAAAGCTGCTCCCCGGGAGAAGCCACCGAGGAGCTTCTGCACGGCCGAAACCGCACCAGCTTCGCCCTCCGCAGCCGCGCGAAGCTTGACGGCGAGGGGAGAGCAGGGCGCTGCCCGCCCGCTTTCAGGAAGGGCAAATCCGAGGCGCCGGCGAGACCCGCAGCCGCGGTTTTCTCTTGGCCAGAGCACGCGGAGCACGTCCTGCGCTGCGTTAGACGCGGCACGGGATTTTACTCCCGCGACTCAGTAGGAGTTCGGGGCGCGAGGCCCTCGGGCTCCTCCGACGGCGGCGAGGGCACCGGGCTGCTCCCGCGCGGACGGACAGACTGGCCCCGGCCACCTCGGGCGCTCGGCCCTCGCGCGCCCGGGTGCTTGGTTCCCTGAGCCAACTGCTGAAGCGGGCGCTTCCTGGGACTCGCGCTTCTCGCACCGTTTGAAAGGAGACGTCGCCGCGCTCTTGCATGCGAGACGCAAGCACCAGCTGGGGAGCAAACCCAAATCGATGGCTATTAAATTATTCCGCTACCTGCGGGTCTGAATTCCCAGCGCCCGTCTCGCGGGCCGCTAGGCAGCCAGGCGCCGGCTCCGGCCTGCCGCCGACACGACACGTCTCTCGAAATTACCTGCCCGGACAGAGCTTCGCCCGAGCGACCCGAAGGCGAGGATCAAGGAAACGCGGTTTCAGTCCAGCAAAGTGTTGCCTTGGGTCACGCAATACAGCGGCTCTTTGCAAGTCTTACAGATACCTGCTGGGGGAACGCAGGGAAAACGCAGAATCGAATATCAATTACTCTTTTTTTTTTTTAATCACTGACAGTGCAGTGTAATCACGGGCGCGCTCTCATCTGTCACAGCATCCGGTAAGATCAGGCACTACTGCAGCCAGGCAGACCACGGTATCTTTAACAATTTTCTTTGATTTTTTTCCTCTCTTTTTAATTGCCTCATGACGTGACCTGGTCCAGTCCCTGCTTAGGGCTGTGCTAAAGTCCAAAGCGTTAAAACAAACCAAAACAAAGCCAACCCACCGCCACGCTGCTGAACCAGGAGAAGAACACGCGCCTCGAGACAGCACGACCCTGTGCCCAGCGCATCTTTCTCTGCGAGCTGAGATCTTTCTTCGTCCACCCCAGGGATCAGGCTCAGCCTTCCCCGGCACAGGCGGGATTAAGGGCAGTCAGAAGCCGCTATTTCTGTTGGAGACCTCGAGACCACAGCCTGCCTTCTCCTCTGCATTTCTCCAGTCTCTCCATACGTAATAAAATGCAAAGGCGACGAACGATCCATCACTGCAAATCGCTGCTCCAGCTATGTCCTCGATCGCGTCACCTTCCGATCTCCCCTAGGATCAGCTAACCAAAACGAGCTGCTGCAGTCTCGCTTCCCTTAGCGCGTCCTCCCGGAGGCGGCTGCTGCCCGGCGCGCTCCCCGCGGCCAGCTGGCCCCGTCCGAGGAAGGGCCCCCACGCTCTACGGGCGCTGCGTTTGGGGTACGCGGCCGGCGCGCTCCGGCCCCGCGGCACGTCCGAAGCGGGTTATTCCTGCGCAAGGAGTTTGTCCGCCCGCCTGGGCGCCTCCCCAAACCTTCCTTCCAGCTGCTTTTTGCTTGACACGCTGATAGGACAGAAGTCATCGGCGTTTCCAAAACTGAATTTTGGGGGTCTGAACCGAACCGCTTCCCCTTAGCCCCTGCTCTTTGCGAATGCATCTCTCGGCCCCCGCCTGCCTCCCGGTGCTCCTCGTGCCCGCGTACGTCCGGAGGCGCAGGGAGGAGACGGGCTGCGTGACGCCCCGCGCGGACCGGCGCCTCGCGCTGCCGCCTGCGCAAACCAGCCCCTGCGCCTTCGAGGCCACCCTCAGTCACTTCCACCCGCAGCGCTCCGGGGCTGCTGGTTTGTTTGGCTTTCTGGTGCCTTGGCTGTACCTCTTCCTTATTTTTCTTGCCCCGGATTTGATGGGTTTGCCCATAAACCAAGCCCTCTCCACGGACTCCTGCAGCGGGTCGGAGCACGGCTTTTGCTACTATTTAAACTTCAAAAACGGATTTTCCTGTTCCCACTTCCAAGCTTTGATCTCAGCTCCCCGGATGCTCAACTGCAGGTGGATTTTCACTGCGAAAAAGCGCGTTTTGCTGAACCAGCGGCAGCGAGCACAAGGGGGAGGCCCCGGGGAAGGGCCGGCACGTCAACGCTTTCCACCCCAGCCCCGAAGTTAAATCTTCGATCAGGTTATGCCCTCCTTCACTATTCCAACTTGAAACATAAACTCTTAGGGACAAATTACTCAGAGAGGATATTTAAGAAAGTTTCAGCTATTCCTGTTCTGTTGGAAATCACCCATTTCGGCAGTTCTCGCTCCCCATTATCAAGTTTCCATGAAAGATTCATTTCACAGCTCTCACTAATGAAGGTAAATGCCCAAGCCAGCTCCTTTCCTTAACGCGAGCCTGCCATCTGCTAAGATATTAATTCATTCCAGGCACACAGGTATCGTTCCTATTTCATGCAAATGTTCATACGTAGAACCTGCTTGCTGAAGCCATCGTCGCCGCGTCCCCGGGGCCTGCAGCAAGACGGTCGCCCAGGAGCGGGGCGAAGGCGGGGAGGCCACGACGCCCTGCCCGGGCGAGGAGCCCTGCTCCCGCCAGCGAGAAAGGGGGGAGGTTTTCCGGGAAATATCCCGGCTCTTACCAGGGAAGCGCAGAGAATGGCTCAGCTGCACAATTTGAACACAAAATGACTGTGAGAGCTCATGCAAATTGTCTGTGCATTAGCAGAGGAAAAGGTTGCAATGCCAGAATTAGGAAAGCCAAATTTTCCCTACATTGCAACGTCACACGTAAGAGCGAGCGCACAGACTGCATATGGGTCAGACAGAATGTGTTTTACTTTAATTGCACTGGGCGGGGGGGAGGGAGAAAGGTAATTGCAGTGGGCGGATGATGATAGCGCCCAGCTCCAGCTCGGCACCCGCGGGGGTCAGGGACGCAACGCGGGGAGCGGCATCGCGCAGCTCTTACACAGATGCAGCACCCAAATGGCACCCAGCTTGAAACGCTGCATTTTGCACAGACTAAGGGGAAGGGGAACAAAACAGTAATTATGGCTAAACATGGATTTGGCCGGAAATCAGGAAAGCCTCAGCAGTAAATTGGAAGAGTGATAAGAGTGAGACAAAGGAGCTTTTTTCAATAGCTGACACAATTAGACAAGGCTGCTTGCAAGAACATTGCCAAGACAATCGTATGGCAAATAATTAAGTGTGCCACATACACTATTTTAAATCTTGTTCACAAAAAGTCCTCTAAATATGCTACATGATTTATCATTACTGAATTTCTTAGCAAAGCTGCAGGGCAAAGATTCCGCCAGAAGTTTAATTACATATGTGCAGCCTACTACATTTTTCATATCCTCTGCAGCCAGCACTGGAAAAAGATAAATGGCTTTGAGCATGGCTTAAGCTGCTGGTGAGTTATAAAAACCAACTGACTTCTTATCAGCCTGTGAAATGTTTTTTTTTTTATTTTTGATTATTTCTTAATGAAAACTCTTTGCATTAGCTACGAGCTCAGCTTTACTGCATTTGCAAGCGGTACCCAGACAGATGACTAAACTGTTTGCCCTCTGCTCTCCACCAGCTCTCTACTGTGCTGCTTTAGCTCCTGACTTCAAATCCAAATCTGTGGAGGCAACCGATTTCTCTTGCTTTTCACATCTGCTTTAGAGACCTCCGCCTCCCCTCCAATTAGGCCCAGGTTTAGCCGTGCCTCTCTCCTGCTAAAGCTTGCAAATGCTTGCTTGAAGTTTAATGCACTTGAACGGGCTGCTCAAGTGGGACCGCTGCTATTTAAATCCTCCCTCTGCAAAGCTCTGCCGGCAGACGCTGCGCTGGGAGCCTGCATGCTGCCGCTTTGCAGCGGGGCTGAGACCCCCGTGGTCTCGGTCAGCTGCAAACCTCCAGCTCATATGCGTCCCACCACGCTCGGGACGGTGAATTAGCTCCCCCAGGATCACTGTTTATAAGAGCTGTCAGTTCCCGTCTCCGAAGTGTGGGAGAAAGGAGGAAGAGGCAGATCCAGGTGCTGCTGGACTTACTACATGCTACAGGTAATTGTCACCCACGAGTTATTCACACGAGTTATTTGGTGCTGAGGTTCGCAAGAACAGGCCAAAGAAAGCAAAGTGTCAGGGGAAACAGGCTTGGTCTGGAAACCTCCAGCCAGCCACAGCTCTATTTCCCTGCAACCCATTACAGCCTTTAAACCCAGGTAGCTACAAAACATCCCGAAGACGCAGGAGAGCAGCAGCCGGCGAGCGGCCAGCCCCGGCCGCAGCCACGTGAACTGCCTGCCCGAACGCAGCTGGGAACGGCTCAACGCAGAGAACGACTTATTAACAGGGAGGTAAAATAACAAATGCAATTGCTGCCCCTGGGGAAAACCCAGGAGCCATCTGCAACCGGTGCAGCCCTGCTGCAGACACGGAGTGCTGGGGCGCGGGAGGCACCCCGGGGACCCGGCGCCGGGATGCGCCCGGAGGAGCGGGAGAGGCAGCAGCAGAGCGAGGGGCTGCGCCAGGCCTGACTGACGCCCATCAGTCACGCTCGAGAGCCGGCGGACTCCTCCGGGCCCGAGGCCACGCGCGATTGCCAGCACTTGCTGGTTTCCATGAGCTGGAAATCTGTGTTATGCATTATAGCTCCTCTAGTAAAACACAAGGGACAAGTGAGCTTGGGCTGACCCCTTGCACGGGGCTGGAGGGAGGAAAGAGAACAATTTGCTAGGAAAAAATATATATATGTACATAAAATGATAACACAACTGGTTGACATCCTTTCCTGAGGTGCAGAAAATAATTGCATGCTAAATTCTCTGCCCTAATGGCCGAGATCAATCAAAATTACTTGGAAAAAGTCTCAGATTCCCAAAGGCCCAGTAGTCAATCCAAGCCGCTTGCAGAAACGCTCGCCTGCACTGCAAGTGTGAAGCTATTAAAATCTTTCACTCTGCAAACTCCGTGCACTCCCCTTGCCAGCCTGCGCTCAGCACCATAAACCCTGGACGCTCCATTAACTTTTAACAGTTGTAACAAATGCTCCGTGGCAGTTGTGCTTAATTCCTGCGGCATATGGGCTCCATCAAAGTTTTATCTTTACTGTGGAGCAGGTCACATCCCGGCTGCTGTTAACCGAGGCAGCGAGGCAGCACGCGGCAGCCGCGCCGCCCAGGAGCGCCGAGAACCGGGCAAAAAAGGTACCGGGAGGGAAAGGGGAAAGAGCAGGGGAGCGTCACCACCCCTCATCCCGTCCGGGACGCGGCCGCGGAGCGGGGCAGGAATGGGAAACCAAAGCGCGCAGGGAGAAAGCACTCCTTAGGGAGCGAGCCTCCAAGGGCAGGGAAAAAATCCGCCTCCTCCCTGCAAGCAAGGCTGCTGACAGCGAGCTCCGAGGAGCCTCCCAACTGCGGTCGAAACAAGGGAGTTTGGGGTTTTTTTGGTTTTTTAGATATCATTTACTTAGTGCTACCAACAGCAAAAGAGGGAGGTGAGACCCGCACGCCAGGAAGGGAACAGGCAGCAGGCCTGGATTCCCGGGATTCCCGGATTCCCAGATCCCCGGCAGCAGAGGCAACGACGGCGGCAGCCACGGCCGTGGCGGCGGGGGCAGGAGCGGGACGCCCGCGAAACGCCCCGTGCGCCGCGGGGACGGCGAGCCCGGCCTGCCGGCGCTTGCAATAAGTAAATAAATAACAAACAAAAATCGTTTCCAGTGTTTCTGGCAGATAAAAGAGGCGCCCGCGTCTGCCGAGGCTTTCGGCGAGGAAGATACCTAGCGAGCGCCGTGACTCACTGTCTGCCAGGCGCCTTCGGCCGTCCCGGCGCGCGCAGGAGCTTTCACAAGAGGTTGTTCAACGCAGCGTGACCGACGGCTGCTCGCTGCTCTCCGCCGCGCGGCTGTTCCGGGCTCCGTCCGAAGTCCGGAGGCGGGAAGGCGCCGCGGCCCTGCTCCGGCAGACCGCCCCGCGGCGCCCGCCCGCGGGAACGCTCCCTGCCTCCAGCAGCCCGCCTGCAGGCGTCTGCGTGCGCTCCCGCACGGAGAAGCGAGCCTGCGAAGCGTTTCTGCGTTCCGCGAAGGCACTGAGAAAATGCAATAAGGGACGAAAGGGGGGGAAAAAACAAACCCCAAAGCACAAAGGTTCTCCGGACGGGAAACGCCCCCAGCCGCCGGCAGGGCAGGGGGCCCCGCTGCCGTCTCCGCCGAGCCGCACCGCTTCGCGCTCGCACCCCGGGGAGCCGGCACCCGCGAGCGCCGGACCGGGCGCGTTACCGCCCGGGCACCCGGCAGCAACCCGCGGCGGTGACGACGGGGCCCGAGCGTCGACCTCCCCACGCGCAACGCAGACCGCTTAACGTCGGAAGCGACGAGGAACACCAAAAACCTCCCTGCGCGACCCACCGCGGTGTTTAAAGACTAATTTCTTGGGTGAGAGCACCAGTGCGATGCTAAACATAATTACGTGCACAAGGTCCTTTTGAGGAAACTAATTCACGCTAACTTCCAAGAGCTCTTTAAAGAGTTCCCAGTAGATAAAGTGTATTGCTGCATCACTTTATGCTGAAATTTTACACATTCAAGTTAATTTAATCACTTCATTTCAGAGGGCTGAGCTATATCCGGATCTCTGATCCCTGGCAGGGAACGGCCTCTCATCTCAGTGAGATCAGATGCAATGGATTTCCTGAAGCACAAAACAGAAAAAAAAACAACAAAAAAAAATCTCATTACCTGCTTAAAAGGAAAACCAGGCTTTTAGCAGGAAATACTAAGGGACCAGCCAGCTTCTCCAGCCCCTCTGCAATCTCTACCTTGCACCAAGCCCCACCTTCCCCCTGGGTTTCTCTTGCCTCTTTTCTCTTAATTTTTTTCTTTTTTTTTAATTAAAGTGCAGGGGCCGACGGAGCAGGAAATCAGGCGGGTCCAGCTCGCAGAAGCCGCCGTTAGCACAAACGCTCCCCTGAGCTGAACAGCAGCAGGGAACGAAGCGCTCGGGAACGAAGCCCGCGGACTTCAGAGGCGCAGACGGGTCAGTTGTGTCCCTTGAGTCACGGCTGCACCCGAGCCGTGACTGCTCCCGCGCGAAGGGGACAACACGGTGTTCACTGCCACTTGCTTTTTTGGAAGACATCTCCTTACAATCCTTGCAAGGAGCCAAACTGGAGACAGCTCAGATGAGGCGTTCTGTCCTTCTTCTCCGTTACATCTCTTCTTTTTCATTGCAGCACGTCCAGTATTCGAAGTTTTCTGCTCACCTTTCTCATTCAAAAAGGACACTGTGGTCTCAGCCAGAGAAATTCTTTTTGCAAATTAATTAAATTTGTTTGAAAATAAAAATTGGTGAATAAATGCATGAGAGATCAGAGGCTTAAGGAGACACGAAAGCAGCACAGCGGAGCTCTGGCTGGAATCGTAACTGAGTGCCGCGGCCAAGCGCCGCGCTGCCCCGGACAAAGGAGCAGCGCGAGCTGAAGGCAGCGGCATGTGTGCAGAGGCAGGAGCCGCCCGCTCCAAACTCCACACCTATCGAAACAGCATCTTTCTGGAATTAGCCCCTTTATTTTGCAGACAAGACTTCCTGGGGTGGAGAAATCATAAAGCAGCAGCTTTTCAAATCCAGGCAGGCGAGAGGCCAGCTGCCACTGCAGCAGCTGCCCGGGAGCGAGACCCGGCCACCGCAGCGGGCTGGTCCTCTGCTGCGCCCAGGCAGGCAGCGCAAAACGCATCCGGCACAAAACGGCAAGAAAACGGCACAAAGCGGCAGAAACCAGCACACGTCCAGGGCTGGGCAGCCGGGAAGTCTCCAAGCTCTCAGGCAGGGCATCGACTGCATGGGGAGTTGCTTGCCCCAGCACCACGTGGCCAGAGACCCAGCGCTCATCCTACCTCTTCGCCGCCGCCCTTCCTTCCGTTTTAAGCAGATACCCTGCTCGATTCAGCCCTGGTACCCAGAGATCCTCTCTCACCTGCCCCTCCTCACCGGGAACCGCACCAGCAGCTCCTGGCGAGGGGTCCTGGTGGACCTGCTCCCTGCGGGCACCTTCCTCCGCATCGCGGCTGGCAGCCTTGCAAACACCCAGCTTGATGTGTCCGGAAAGGCAGGCAGGATTTGGCCGTCTCTCAGCCCGGTCACCTCAAGCTGCAGCGTTATGTGCCGCTGCCAGGTAGCCCCGAGCTTTCGGGGTGGTGGTGGTGGGGTTTGCTCTGCAAATCTATTCCCAGGGATCTCGGCCTCATCCACGCAGAGTCCAGGAAAATTGTCCCTTCAAAGCTGAACACGCTTCAAAACTAAGCGTTATTTAACCTGACACCTCCAACTCGGTGGCAGAAACTGCGACAGCGCCGGAGTGACCCTCTCCCGCGCGGACCCGCCAGCACGGACCGGGCGGCCCCGCGAGCAGCCCCAGCTGCTGCCCCCCGCGGAGGGGCTGCCGGCCTCCTCCCACGCCGGTTCCTAGAGAGAGTTTCTCAATTTGCAGCTTGTGGTTGCTCTTCAGCAGCTTCATTCGTGCTTCGGAATAAAGTTTCTTCTTGCAGGACATCTTGGGGGCAGCTGTCCCTCCCCGTTGCCCACCGCCAGCTCTGCAGCACGGCACACGCACGGAGAAAAAGGCGCTGGTCCCTCTGGATCCATCACTGTCATTACCAGGCAGACCAAGCACATACGGAGGAATGAAGGCACACTTGAGAAAAGAGGCTATTCTCATACTCTGAAAAATAAAATGAATAAATACACCGTTTCTGAGGAAAATAAATAAAGTGTTCCTTTGTTCTCAGCAGCTCAGCCCTAGGACTTGCAAAATCAATCCCAGCTCCCCCCGAAGGGACAGGCGTATTGTACTTTTGCCTACTATTCCAGTTAAATCAAAGCTGCCAGGCTGCTTCCAGCAGCATAATCGATCACCCTCGCGCTCCCCCGTATCGCAGAGACAGATAAATTGTGGAATGTGGTATCATGACGGCGTTGTGCACCAGCAAGGCACCTCCTGGATCCTCACAAACGAATTGCAGCAGAACAACATTCCTCCCCTCCAAACAAGGCAGATTTCAAGCAGATCACCAAAGGGGATGCAACCCACGGCTCCCGCGGAGGAGCGGCATCCTGCGGCGCCCAGGATGCGACCGGGGGCTGCTCCGGGGCGAGAAGAGCAAGACACCTTCTCACCTTACCGAGAAGCATAGCACCCCAGCACCGAGCCTCCCGGAGGACCCGCGGCCGGGGGGAGCGACCGCTGCAAAGGTCAGAAACAACCGCAACCCCAGGAAAACAAAATTCACACTAAAGAGTCCAACTTTCCCCGATTTCTTTCGCCCGGCCCGGAGGCAGCCCGAGCAGGCTCGGTGCTCCCCGAGCCCGGGCGGACGGGCCCCGCCGCGGCTGCCGGCTGGCCCCGGCGCACGCCGAGCCCACGGCCGCGGGGAGGACCACCGCATTATGGAAGCACTCGGAAAAGCCCGGGGGAAGCACAGAAGCCTTTTAATCAACATAACCAAACGCCTGCTGCTTCCGTTTTATGGCAGCATGCTAGAGAAACACTCCTAGGCAGAAAGAGCATAACAAGTATTTTGCTAATTGTTTCTACATTTGAGCATTACTTGGGGATGCTGTAACTCCCACCCGGCGCGGCGCAGCCCACGCAGCCCGTTCCTCCGCTACCAAAGAGAGGAGCCATCCACCAGCAGCACCAAGAAATAAATAAGCACCACTTTAATTGCACGTAATCACGAATTCAGTGTTATTTCATAATGACTTCAAGGCAGCACGCACCATCTGCTGCCGCAGATACGTCTCAGGGCTTTGGAAAGAATCAGCCTCAGCTTTGCTTCATCTCTGCAAATGTCCTAAAGGCCCGAGCTATCGCACAGCGGCACGCGCCTTGCCGTGTAACGCCAGCTCGGCTCGCGCCGGGCAGGGCGAAACCGGGGCCCCGGGCGAGGAAACTGTTGCCTTGCACGGAGAGATGCAGATGGCAGTGAATACGCTTGAGCTTTAAAGACTGCCTGATAATGTAGTTAAAAGAAAAAAAAAAAACGTAGACTTGTTTTAAGCATGGAACGAAGCATGACGAGAACTCACTGCCTCTAAAAGAGGAAAACAAAAAACATAGAAAAAAAAAAAAAAAAAGCAGACCTCTTTTTCTCAAGACTGCTACGGGGCAGAGATGCCTGCAGGAGCAGCTTTCCGGAGGCTGCAGCGGAGAGGCACAGTCGTTATTGCCAAAGCGGCTGCCGGGTGGCATGCTTAATTGCTGGGCCACGGAGAAGGCGCATCCTGAACCGCCCTCGCCTCCGGGGATGCTGCACCAGCTGGCACGGGAGCACACGGGTGCCCCCATGCAGCAGCCCCTGCGGCTGGCCACTCGGAAAATGACCTTTCTGTTTTTGCCAAACTTCTATTCCACCAGATCAGCTCTCTGGCCTCACCGGCTGCAAAGCTGGAGTAATGCAAACCACGTACTGGTGCTGAGCACCCAGCTCCAGCCTGAAAAGCTGCACTGGAATGACGTTCCTGGTCCCAGCACCAGGAAGGGAGACATATGGAAAGATCATGTTACTGCCATGTGTTTACAGGGAAACCTGGCTGCAAAGCAAGTGCTGGAGCACCCTGAGGTGCGAAAGGAGAGCCGGGGGCGCAGGATGGGGTGTTAACCACACGCGCTTCCCCAGCGAGGCAACGGCAAGGCACACCCAGCACAAACTGCATGAACAGCGCAAACAAGCAACTGCGTTGAAGCGGTGGCAAATGCAAATAGATCACGTGCAATACTACTGCAAAACACAATATCGCACAGCGCAAAATCAGAGCTGCAAACGCGGAAAAGGAGTTGGGTGTTCTTATGCATAAATAGAGTATCTGGATTCCTAACCAACGATCCCCCGGAGCCACAGGCTTCCGCGCCCAGGCCCACATCGAGTGTCGGGGCAAGGGTGAGTTTGGACCGGAGGTGCCTGTACGGAGGGAAGGGAGCCGGGAGGACCAGGCTCCCGCTCTGCACCTGCCCGCGCCGGGGGCGTCGCACCTCCCGCGGATGCAGCTGGTGCTGCCAACGCACGACTTGGCTTCTGGGCTAGGTGCTGGGTCTGTTCCAGGCTTAACAATTCTCCTCTTTCCATGCCCTATTAGAAAAAGGGAAAAGTCCAATCCGAGATCGCTGCTCATATGCTGCAGCTATTTTGCATGCAAACCTTCGCGGTGCAACCCGCACAGGGGGAGCCTGGAGATGCGATGAAAGCCCCGTTTCTTCCCAGATTTTGCTCTAGATCAGAACAGTCTGTTTGTGTGACTAGCAGCAAGGACGCTAAAGAAAAGCGACCAAGAGCGTAACAATAACCCACCCAGCCAGCCTGAATACTGTTCGCACCCCATATCGGGGCGAAACAAAGCGCTCATTTAAAACAGACCCCCGAGGAAGACGTAACGTGACGGACAGGATGTCTAAACACAGGGCGCAGCTTGAGACCAAAAGTCATTTCAGTCCAGCGGTGCCCGTCTGAGCGCGGCAAGCAGCCCTCTAACCGGGGGTTATTTATTCGCGGCCGCTCTCCCGGGGGACGCGCGGCGCCGCCTCCGCGAGGCACGGTTCCCGCCGGCTCTCCCGGGCATCCCCCAATACCGCCCGAGGGGAGCGGGAAGCGGCAGCCGGATCGCCGGCGGGGGAGGCAGCGCAGCTGCTCCAAAGCTCTTCTGCCTTGCAAAGAAAAGGGCCGAGGAGAAGAAGGGAGGGCTCGCGCCCGGGGCCGCCTCTTCGGGAAGAGCCCCAGCGGGAGCCCGTCCTCCCCGAGGCACCAGGAAATCCGAACAAAACGGAGCCGCCCGCGGCGGGGGGAGCGCCGGCACCTGCTGCTGGTTGCCTGCCAGGGTCCAGAAGCTGGAGAAGAGCTTAAAAAGGTTTGAAAATACCATCATATTTGCTCCTGTTCTATTACATGGTTATAAAGCCTATTAGGAGCAAAGGATTTTGATGTTTCCAACAGCATTTTAATAATTAATCCCCTTTCTACCATACTTATAAAATCTTTGTGCATTGCATGCAATAATTAACACTTAAGTATCAACTACATGAAAAATATATGTTGAGAAGTTAAAAAATTAAATTAGGCTTCATTGTAACTACACAAGCTGTTTATTCCAGGACTGTAGGCTGAAAAACAAAAGAAAAAACCCCACAGCCAGCTGGGGGCAAACGGCCGGTCCGCACGCACTGCGCTTCAGAGCTAGGTCCGTGAAAGCACGTCCCAGGCGCCCCGCTTCCCGGCTCGCACGTACCTGCGCAGCGGCTCGCGGCTCCCGGGAGAGGCGGCGCCGGCCTCGCAGCCCGCCGGGCGCGCGGTGCCGCGCCGGCCGCCCCGCGCTCCCCTCGCCTCCCCGCCGGCCGCCCCGCGGACAAGCCGCCCCGCGCCTCTGCTCTCCCGCCCGCGACGCGACGCTAAGGATCCCGCCCCGATCCCAGGAGCACGGGGAAAGCCAGGGATGAAGGTCCGAAGACCGGAGTCCCCCCGTGCCCAGCGTCCTCCGCCGCCGGAGGCTCTGGGGCTCCCGAAGGGCACCGAAGCTGGAGGGCGCGGGGACGCCCGGCTGCCCCCCGGCATCTGCCCCAACAGCTCCGTCTTCGCAAACGGGCTGCGTTTCGTTTTCCTTTGCGGTTTCACGGGCGCTAAACGCTCCAGCTGCAGGACGACCTCCCTGCCGACCGCCTCCCCTTCGGCCCGCGGACGAACCCGGGCCATCGCCCCGCGGCGGAGGCGGCCGGCTGCACCGACGGCCCCGTCCCACCGGCGCGGAGAGCAGCCCCCGCGCAAACACGGCTGCTATCGGAGCGCGCAGTGCCGGCCTCTGGGAAGGCTTCCTGGGGGAGGAAATAAAACACCCATTTGTAGTGAAAAGGCATGTTCTACCATCCTGTGCCATATACCACACGGAGGAGGAGGAGAGGGAGGCCTGGACGTGAACAGCCGTCTCAGGACGCAAGAAATCAAAACGCAAACGTGTTGAAATCAGATCAGAAAGAAACCAACACCACGAAGCACGGGAGAACTCCCAAGACGAGGAAAACCAAGCGAGTGCCTTAAGAGGAGGGGAAAAAAAGAAAAAGCGCCTCGACCCTCCGCACGGCGAGGGAGAGGAGCTCCACGGGGGCCTCCCCGCGCGCTCCCCTCCGCGCCCGGGCAGCGCGAGCTTTGCGCCAGCCCCGAGCCGACCCCGAGCACCAGCAGAGCCCCGAAGCGCCCAGCATCCCGCAGCCGCCACCAAGCACCAGGCACGGGCCAGCGATCCCAGCGCAGCGCTGACTTCGGCGGGCGCCGGCCGCTCGCACGGGGAGCGGGTCCCCGGCAGGGCGGTGGGGAACGCGCAGCCGCGCGCCCGCTCGAAAGCCCGCGCGGGTTTTTTGCCAAACTAGCGTATCCCAGGGACAGCAAAACTTAAAGGAACCTGTGGCGGAGGTGGAGGCGACGATCCGGGGGTGGGATGGAGGACGGACAACTTCAACGGGCTCCCCAGCTCCGTTTTTTGATTGCTCGAAATCCTGGCCCATCACTTGATCCCCACTGCGCGCGCCTTTACGCACCTGAAGCCGCAGTAAATCATTCGAGATACCGTTGTGCAATGTTTTACACTCTTCATTTCTCTTAAAATGTTTTAGTTTTAACATGGGGAACAGCACATTTTTCAATGTAGTTTATTGTTTCTTTCAAAGTAGTGACGATGGCCTTCACGGACCTCGCACACCTGCCCTGGTATTTCTCCTCAGCTAATCCTGCTGCAAAAGCCAGCGATTGCTAGAGCTCCTGATTTCCAGTCCACTCCTTCAAAGCATCCTTACGGTGAGTGAAAATTGCTCACATCTCCACTCAGCTGAAGAACCATAGCTCAAAAATAAATGAATTACTGTGTTTATTGAATGGAGCCAAAGCTCATCCACTCCAGAGACAGAAATCCTGATTGTTAGCTCAGTTCAGCTTGATAAACCTTGAAATTTAAGGGCTTCCTTAATGCAGCTGCGGTGGAGTGGCTTTTCTCCCAAGCATCTCTCGTGCTAAGTCCCCTTCCAGGCCGCTCTTGGCTCAGACACGATTTCAGCCCTCCAGACAGCTTTCAGCACGCAAGACCACCACTCCGGGAACTCGGGGGTTTTGAAGCAATGCACGTCTCTGGAGATCTTCCTCTAGGGACATTTTAATGTCCTATTACCTTGCTAAGGCAAGAGACCTATTACTAGAGCAATAACACTTGAGGGGAGTAAACAGTAATTATAACCACACGTGATTACTCCCGCGGGTCTGCCTCAGCCTCCTCCCTGTGCAAACTCGCACGGGGGACCCGCACACACATGTGCACACTTGTCTGACCAGTCCACACCAGGACACATCACGGTCTGGGCTCTTCCCTCGCACGAGCAAGACGGAGCCTGACGGCACAGGCAGGAAAACCCTCCGCAAGCTTTGCCCTCGCAGGAAAACCCACCCGGGCTCGCGGGACCCCGAGACGGCGGCTTCGTGCCCCATCGCGGCCGCCCGCCAACACGAGCACGGAAGAGCAGCGGAGCAGCATGACTCAACCAGCCGAGGATGGGAAACGTGTTTCTGAATAACTTATTGTACACAGATGCAGGATGCAGAATTAAAATTGAGTGAGAAAGACCTAACAGGTTGTCAGGTATAGCCAGGAAATTAAAGCGCCTTGATAATATTGCATAGAATTAACAAAACTCAATTTGGGAAATGACTCCTCTGATTAAGGGGGCATAAGCACCACAAAAAATATCTCTGTAGCTTCCACACTTGCTAATAGACCTGATTTCGAGGCATAGGTCTTAACCAGCATGTCATTCAGCAGACTTTAATTAGCTGCTTAGATTAACAAATCATGGTTAAATAAAATGAGCACGGAAGGGAGCAGCGAGCACAGGCAGCAGGATGCTGCCGGTGTCCCCGGCCGGGCTGGAAGCCCAACCCAGCTCTGCAGGCTGCGCGCACGGCTTACGGGCGCTGGCAGAGCAGGTTCCCAAGCAGGCGGCTTCTCCTGCACGTCCACCACGGGCAGCCGGGGAGGGAGACCCTGGCTAACCCACCGCCACGTGTTTCGGACGCAGAGCCCTGCCGCGTTTACAGCCCTACCCAGCCCTCTGCTCGGTGACTTTGTTTTGAGACAGAGCGAAAGGACGCAGCTGAGCTCCAGAGCAGACTGGGCACAAGCAAAGACGCGTCCTTGCGCTGTTAAATCCGCGATGTGCTGGCTCAGCCAGGACACCCGGCTCAGAGGAGACGCCCTTCGCCGGCGAAAGCCTCTGCAGCTCTCGGGTAGCGGCTGCCCCTCCGCGGGGCAGCCGGGAGCCACGGACTGTGCGCGCTTGCTCTCACCCACCGCGGCACGGCACCGTTCCACCGCCACCCAAGCGGAGGACAGAGCCACCAAAGGCGTCCCCAGGCCATTCTGAAGAGCCGCTCCTCAAGCGCCCGGGACCTCCGACCACCTTCCCGCTCCAGCTGGACACTCGTCCCCTTCGAAGGGCAGCTGAGCTCCTTAAAGACCCATCACCATCTCAAAAAATACATCGTAAAACCAAGGAATTTGGAAGTACTTCGCCAGCGTTGCTGCAGTCTGGTTTTACTCCTCCTCCCTATCACTAACACCACAAGCATCAGCACGTGTGAAAACAGGCTCTCTGCTCCTGAAGCAAGGTGGAGACGAGCAACAGCAAACGGATGGATCACGCAGCCCGGAGAGCCCCTCTCGGCACGGCTCCGAGGCGGGAGAGAACGGTCCTGACACGGTACAGCTGACAGCTAAGGAGAGTGCTCACAGGTTGGCATTTACTTAAGGATCAGGCCATGTGTAGCTGGAAATCCTAATATTTTAAATTCAGAGAAAGTCCGCTGAACTCAGTGATTTATCTGCTGCAGATTAAGGTAAGTGTAGAAGCACAGAATTTGGTCCACTGCAAATATTTCCAAAACGTTTTTAAGCACAGCTTGAAAAGTGGAGCAAAAGAAGATGTTTAGGTGAATTGACAGTCTGACCAAGAACAAGTGACAGTAAACTGCCATGTTTCATTTAGACTTGAGAAATCAGAATTTCTATTCCAAGGTATGTGGTTCTGACCAGAATAACAGGGGTACAAACCTTCACTTGAAGAAGTAATTTTATCAGTTTGCACTTATGTGCTTTGATTTTTTAATGCTCTGCGCATACAAATTCATATTTAATTCTGATTATAAAAAACAACTGCAGAACCCAGTCTGAAAGCGATGGTCAATAACCATTTGGAAAGCTCCAGAAAGGGGCATCAGAATGTTTTTAAATCAATACAGCCATCGCCAGAGGCGTTCATCATCAAAGCTGGCTATTAAAACCCAAAATGAATTGATGCCTTTTGAAAGCGGCAGTTTTCCAGGCTCGGGAGAAGGCCAAGCGTGGCGTGAACGAGTCAACGTTATTACAAATGCAGTGAAACCGTCCAAACCTAGCAAACAATCCATTTTGCATAAGGAGTTTCGTGTTATATAAGTTGTAATGACTTAATGAACCTTTCAGAGGCACACGCAAGGCTCCAGCTGAATATTGCCACCATGAATCACAACGGTTTCATGGCTGGAGAGGCTGCATAGATCATCCTCGCCTTCACAGCCTCACCTTCTGCTTGCATAAACGAGGAACATGGAGAAAATGTACAGGGCAAGCACTTCAGCAAACCACTCATGTTCTCATTATGGGAACAGACAGTTTTTATGGAGTCTTCCTGCTTTCCCTGCGCACCGTGAGAGACAGCAACAAAAAGGAGCCCACGGACAGGGCAGAACAAGCCTGGACTTGGAGCCAAAGCTCCACCAGCCAGGAGGGTGATGGAAGAGGGGTTACTCCGCGACTGGGACCCATTTGGTTCTGTTTCCACACACGCTGCAGCCCTCCAGTGACCCCACTTGCTGGAACACGCTCCACGGGAGCCATAAGGAGCTTTGAAACATTCATTTTCTGAACTACTTCACTGCATCCCACATCGTAACGAGGAGGCTTCCCAGCTCCATCAGCTCGGATCTCGGCTGCACAGAGGCGGCCAGCTTCCAAAGGCAAACGCAAATTTCACTGGCTCCTGCTGACGCTAATGGAAGCACGGCGCAAACAATCCCCTATTTCAGAAACAGCCGGGCAAGGAGTGCATTTTACGACTACGAGGACACAACCAGACGAGAGAGGCAAACAATATCCATACGGCTGCCTGGAGCGCAAACACGAAGCCCACGGTTCAACCCGTGCCCCTTCCTTCTATTGCCTGCGAGGGGTTTTGCCTCCTCTCCTGTCTCACTAGCTCCTTTCCCTCCTTTCATCAGAAGTTTATTTCATCATTACGGAACTTTAACCGCCTGCGCACTGATGAAAGAGACCCTACGTGAGCACGGCCTGCTCCCTTTCTTCTGTATCTACAGCCGTAACCTTGATGCACAGTAATTTTCTTTGAAAGGGGAAAAATAAAAATAAAAATAAATGCAGAGAGGGCTGAAATGACAGCCTCAAAAAGGAGGTAGAGAATTAGTAGAAAACTGCTTCTAATGCAGCTGAAATGACGCAAGCACGGTCTCCAGGACACCGTGGCAGGAGGGGCCCTTGCTGGTGGGTCTGTGCCGGCAGCACGGAAGCCCCTTCAACACCCCGTCCGAGAGCTCTGTCGGCTGAAGCACCGGGTCCTCCTCAGCTAAAGACATCTGCACGGTGTTTCAGCTGCTTGATGGAACAGCTCAAATTTAAGAAAATACAGATTAAACATAGTGGGATTTGTCTATGATGCTCCAAGCCTCGCGGTTCATTTAACTAGCAAGTTTAATGAAGTTTCATTTCTTAAGTATGCCATTTCAGACACTGTACTTTTTCCAATTACTATTCCCAGGTGGAGTTGCTTACTGAGCACCTATACAGGAATGCCATCGTGCCATTTCCTAAGTCATGCTCTACCAAAAATCAGTCGAGTCACTCCAATGAATCCTGATTCCCCTTAACAGCATTAGGGACTTAACAGTGTTGACAGCACCGGGCTGGAAGCCCATGACGTCCCTCTGGCACGACGTCCACGCTTCCGAGACGGACGAGCGAGCGCAGATGCTGCTGTGCAGGCAGGTACTTCAGCACACGTTCATTTGGGTTTGTGGTCAGGAACTTAGCTGAGCACCCTAAAACGTTTGGGCCATAGCGAGACAGCCGAAGTTAACCTGCGCCAGCAGCTAGCTTAGCCCGCAGCCAGCTTCCCCCACTTCCCCGCGGCCGGAGCGCGGCAGCGCTGCGCTGCTTCGCCCCCGACCGCAGCCAAGGCAGCGAGACAGTCCCGGCTGAGCACTGAACTGGGATGTGAGGTTTTACTCTGGGCACTTTACAGGCACTCTGCTGTAACCCGTCAGCCACGAGGCGCCTAGAAAGCATTTCCTTGGGCACGGACGGTGTTTCACCTGCAGTATTGCAGCAGGGATATAAAGCAGGAGCGAAGGAGGCTGATGAGGAATATTATTGCCCTCCCACTCTCTTCTGTAATCTGATTTGGAGTGGCATGAATCATTCTGCACCAGGACACTGTAAGGAATCAACATCCCTCCCTGTTAAATACACAGTTTCTAGAAGCATGAGTCACGGCTCAGATTTCAAGGTGCAATGGGGAATGTAAATCCTTTCTGAGAACTACCCAAGAACACCGGCATCTGCAGCTAGCGCTTAAGGGGTCAAATCTGGACTTCCAGTTCTGCAGGCATCCAGAGCCACGGCGACCTACAGTGAACCTGCTGAAACTAATTTTCCCTCGTTTTGATGCCTGCAAGCCCCCGGGGGCGAGGTTTGGGGATCGGGGCGCTCTGCAGCACTCTGCTCCGGGGCGCTGAGCCCCTCGCGGTCCCCGCCTGCAGCACGGGAGAGGGCTTCAGCTGGCTGCACCGGGAGAGGAACAAAACCTCTTCACCTGCACGATCTGCGCCAAGGGAGGCAGAGAAATACAGTTACATCTGTTTCCTACCCAGAGATACTAAAGACAAGGCTGGGTTCTCCTCACTTTGTAGCAATTAAAGCCTAGTGATTATCCCACTCTTTAAATACTGTGTCTAGACACGCACACTTTTCACTACAATTCATACCAAATCCGCCTATACTCCATTTCATGCAGATACGCAGCACTACTTCACACATCCACGAGGAAGTCAGCTGCTGGAGACCACCACAAGGCCTCCTTCAGAGATGCTTTGATGTCTGTAATGCCCTGCTCTCCGCTGCGGCAGCCTCCGCAGCCAGGGTGCCACTCCGGAGGGGGACCAGACGGGAACGGGCAGGATAGAGCATCACAGCAGCCTTTCGGAGAGGAGCTGGAGGGCTACAGAGCCCCAGCCACACGTTTGCCAAGTACATTCGGAGAGAAATAAAGCACTCGGATCCAGTCTGGATGGCACTGCACTTTTTCACTCTTTACAAACAACTTGCAAATGACTGAAAACCAACAGACTCAAAGAAAAAATAGAATTTTTTTTTCTTCCAGCAGAGTGGATGAGGGATAGATCTAATCGTTGCATTTCCACCATCTCCTTCTTACACTTTTTACAAATCCACCTTTTTACAGATTGAAGCGAATCTTCTTGCATGCGCAGCACCAGCCACCCTGGACAGCTACAAGGATCCCACCGACCAAGCATGACTACACGGTTGCTCGTGCTCCCAGCCTCTCACAGCAGCCAGGTTAAGCACACGTTTGAACCTCTAACAGCAGAGGCCTCAGACATGCAGGACACCTAAAATCTGCATTTTCACACCTCCTCCAGCCATTTCAATACCAGTTCCCTTATTCCTCTCCTCACCATCATCCCCAGAAGGTAACGGCAATCACAAAACAATTCTGGGGTTTGCTTTGCAGTATTTTTGTTTTCACGGCTTTAAGTATTTTAAGATGTGTAAATATGAAGTAAGGGTCAATGGTTCAATCACGATTAATTCTGAAACGTCCCAGCAAGTCATACACTTTACACCCATTACGTTCCCAAGCACTCCCCAGAGCATAGCCAAGAGCACAGAGCTGGAGAGCGCTGCCTTCGCAGAGGGCATGAGGCATCTTGTGAAAATACCAAGTTCATCTCAGTGAGCACGAGAACAAAGTAAGAGAAGACAATAAAAGAATTAACGTATTGCAGATCCACAACACAATTTCCCCAGACAGAGAAAACCAACAGAGCCTAATGGAAGTTTTCTATTCTCAAAACCATTTGTTCTGTTTTTGTCTGCAACCAAGAGAGGAGATAAAAACAAAATCCGAGCAGTTTAACTGACTGGAAAATGCAGGAGTGCTTACTTTTTTTCCTTGAAGAATAAAATTAAACTGCACCTGAAATATAATGTTTTGACCTTACAAAATATCAAAAACCTCGCAACAGCCTTGGTGACTGCAGGGCTAGAAGCAGCATTCAAGTCTGCATTTGTCCAGGGAGCTTAAAGACATCAAAATCCCCAAACCCACTGGAGCCAAGCACGAGACTTCCTTCCATCCCTTTGGAAAAATCCAAGCTGATATTTCAAATCCTGAAAAACCCTGTGGATTTGAAGCAATTTATGAAAAATGCAATTATATAATGCAGTAAAATAACACAGCCTGATTTAGGAGGCTAATGCTATTTGTAAGAAGGGTCATTTCTTCATCTCAGTCAGCTCCCAGTTACATTCAAGAAACTGTAAACTGCCACTTTCTCTCCAATTCTCTCCAAGAAAAAGCAGGAGAACAATCAGATTCATTTAGTAAATCACACTGCCTTTTGTCTACTGAAAAGCTGTTAACTAGATGAAGAAAAAATTTGTGTTAACTGAATTCTGCCTGGACTGGATCCAGGCCTGAGAGGGGCACACGCCCCGTGGCGGGGTGAGGCTGGCCAGGGGCTGCAGGGCCATCACCTTCCCTGGAACTGGGAAACCTCACCAGGTTCCACCTCCTTGAATAAGGAGGTGTTTTTTTCTTTAAAAAACACATCAGGAAGAAATATCTGCCAAGACGACATTCTATTCCTCACTTTGGCAGCTGAAATTCTATTAACCTCCAACATAAGGAGCGACAAAACAACCGCCAGTCACAGTCTATGATTAGGGAGGACGACTGAGGGTCGGTATAACGGGACACCTTCAACGGAGCACAGCTCAGCAAGGGCAGGGGTGGTGCTCACTGCGCCCACGCTGAAAATAAACTTGAGTCAATGATTTCATTTCCCTGGTGAATGAGATATCTAACTATCAATAATTCACAGCTGCAGACAAACATGCAAGTGGTTTTGAGAACTGAAGTAGAAACAAAAGTCATGATTCTTGCAATAAGAGACAGCCTGCGCAGAGACAGATCCAGAGACTGGAGGGAAGGTGCACTTCGCATGCACACATCAAAACTGATCTAATTTCAATCACATACGTTACAGTCTAGGTGCCACTTTAACAGGGGCATTTTCCCCATACGCTCTGTGGTTGGTATATGACAGGATGCTTGCCTGGATGGAGCCCAGTTCTACCTATCCGGATGGACAGCTCGCTCTCATAGTCCAGGTGATGGGTGGGTTCATGCTCATATTTTTCTTTCACCGCTCGTGGGTCACAGCTCAAGGCAAAAGCTGCATGGGGAGGTCCGCTGAAACCCTGCAATGCAAGAGAGAAATTTAGGTCTTTCCCACATCTCCCCACCAGCATTCTCCTGGCAGCTTTGGCTTGCGTGCAGTTTGAAAGCTGATCAGCCCATCACATCAGCTTCTCACTGCTTCATGGACACACGCCTTCTGGGCTCCCCCCTCTCTACAGACAGTTTAGTTCTTTGTTTATAAATGTGCATTTCCAGCAGAAGCATCAATAACAACAGGGTTACTAGGAGCTGTGGGCCAAGAGGGGTGCGCTCACGTGCGTGCATATGGCTAAAGCTGATGGACTCCTGGGCGTTTCCAGCAAGAAACAATTCCACAAATACAACACCCCCCAAAATCAACCTGGAGGAGACCAACAGAGCAAGGAAGGACATTTGCTATCGTCAGCACTGCTGAGCCATTACTAGAAAGCTGAGCTGCTGGGTTATCACAACCATTTCTGTATCCTCCCCAGCACACGAGGAATCCAGGTAGGAAGTACTCAGATATATCATCAAGCCCAAATAAGTAGCACACACGAGGACATTTTTATTGTGCTCCAAGAGGGAGATAAGCTTTCACTCGCCTGGAAGTTCGGGCTCAGGTCCTGTTGACCTCAGTAGAAATTCATTTTGCACTTGGGTACAGTTTGTTCAATGTGGGTCAAGTTTGCAAGGGAAATAGTTCGCTCAGAATTGAACCCGTTTCCTCGAGACTCAAATGAGGAACTCTGTTCAGAAGCACACAGCGTTATTGCAGCGGAACTTCTCCTGAGGGCCTGCCAAACTTCATATACCAGCATGCCATCTGTAACCTCCCCAAAGCAGAGGAGGAGGGCCAAAACCAACAATGTCCAGCTATGTGTAAAGCCTGCGGAGAATCCAAGCAGACTCCCCCGTGGCGATAAGGACTGAACCGCTCCCAGGAGGAATCCCTGCCAATCTGGACAAGGTTCATGAATACCAGCTGCAATTCAAGAATGGGCCAGAGTCTTTATCTGGATTGGCCAGAAAAAAACCTGGCAGACGCTGTTTCTGCCTTCCCCATAGTGTGGAGACACGTGGCAGGAAAGAGCTGTGTTTCTGGGCACCGCGCGGGCTCTTCAGCTCTGCTTGGTGACAGCTACAAAACCGATAAGAAACAGGTAGAATAAACCAACATACGTGGGAACAGCCAGGGACGGTAATGAGAGCCTCCATGAGTAAGGTCACGTTAAACAAAAATAAAGGTTAAAGATGAATAACGCAATCATCTATTCTCCCATCATTTGCATAATACAGTCTGACTGCTGCTATTAATACTAATCACATATTTGCTATCTGCTTTCTATTGCAGTTTAATCAGGGCACTTTCACCTCCATTAACCCAGCAATTACAAGATGCACCGCGGAGGTGCTCGTGTTCAGATTCACCTGGGAGAGGGCAGGGACCCCCGCCAGCTCTCCGGGCCTTCCCCCGGGGGACGCTATGCAACCGTTCACCCGACAAGTGGTAGCTGGAAGGGCAGGTAGTGATATAAAAGTTTTCCAGTGAAAATGCTTGTCACAGGGAGAAACGACAGGAACTTCAGCAGGAAAAGATCAAAAAAGGAAACTCATGGGCCTGCTCTGCAGTTTGCACTTATGTGGTGCAGTCTTCCTCTACACGCGTGAAAGCACCTAGAGAAACCATCATCCAGAAGAGAGTCCACCTCTGCCAGAGCTGGACACACCTTCACCTCCAGAAAGGGAGCAGCATTGTCCTTGCAAGGACAATGTTAACCTGAGGAGAGCTAAGGATGGGAATTCCCAGCCATATCTGTAAAGTTTCAGCTCTGTAAGCGCACATGGACAATTTACACGTACGGCACGGGATGGCTCAAGCTCTTCCCCAACGCACAGCGGCCTCCCTGCTTGTCGCTGCTCTTGCCTCGCTCAGGACTGCAGCGAAGGCTACGTGCGGCACAGCAGAAGGCTCTCCTTCCACGTGGCTAGTGCCATCACTTTATTAAACACGTTACGCAAGCTGTGACAGCAGTTTTGTATGCTTTAGCATCACCTGATTTTCCTCCCAGCCCAGAGACAACTGCCTCTCAGCTGCGTGGTGCCAGCAGAAGAAGCGTGGACGAAGCACAGGGCACGACCAGAACCCGCAAGATTCTGCCAGCGACAATAACCCAACCAAGGAGAAAAAAAGAAATGGCTTGTGCAAGCAAAAGCAGGCAGAAGACATCCAGCACATCACCTACGCTATCGTTACACTGCTACAGACGCAAGCAGCAGCGTATTTCTGAAGTCGAGACCACTCGCCTCAAAGTTCACCATAACGATGAAGCGTCTCCTGCAGCTACTTTCCATGCTACCAGTCTCGGCGCACGCTGAGACACTTTGCAGCGCGGTACCCAGGAATCTGCTCACACATAAATCGAGGCAAACTGGAAGATATTTCAGATGCTTGTTGTAAGGTCAGGTCACCTCCCTGTTGGCAGGCACAAATATGCAACTCCATCAATTTGGAAAAGTATTAGTGACCTTCAGCAAAGCACGCAATTTATTCCAACCGTGATTGCTCTGAGTCATTTCTGTCTGGTCCCTGCATGGGTCCCTTAATTGGAATGTGTCCATGAGTTAAAAAAGCATTAGAAAGAGAAGAGGAAAGTCAACTTACATTAATTAGTTCATGCCACTAATTAGCGCTAACTGAAATAACCACAGGAGCTGATTATCTGAGAAAGCCTGATGCAACGAGAGACTCGGGCAGGAAAACCCGTAGAGCGCAGAGGAAAACTATTCTGGGACACGGGAGTCCCCACCGAGCTTGTTTTGGTTCGTGGAGCTAAGACGGAAAGGTCATTAGATCTTCACGGCCTCTTGCGTACCGCAGATGAGGAGAACGTTATCCAGGCAGACAGCAGAGAACGGCCCTGCCGCCCCGCGCCCCCCTCCAACGGGCTCCGCCGAGCTCCGGAATATCGAACGCCCAATAAACCAAGCAGGTCATCAGCTTGGAATTCAGTTTTGGGTGTCAAAACACTGAAAAGCCAGGTCACCGCGCGCGACGGCAAGGCCCTGGGGAGCGCGCCGGCGCTCGCAGCCGTCCCCGCCGCCGGGAAAGCGCGCTCCCCGAGGACCTACCTCGCCAGGGGAGGCAGCTCTTGCCTCCCAGGCCACGTAGGTATTTAAATAAAAGGAGCCGTCCTCCAGCAGGAGCGGGGCGCGACGAGCGCGGCGCGGCGCGGGGGAGAAGCGCGCTTCGCGCTGCTCTGGCCAGAGCACGGACTCGCCGGACGGCAGCGCCGCTTCGACACGGCGGTGCGGCGTACGAGCGCGCCTAAAGCAGCGCCTCGTATCGGCTCCGTGGAAGATAACTACCCAAATACCTGCGAGGAAAAAGCTCCGCGGTTACGGAGTCAGGGGCCAAGGCGCAAAGCACCGGTGCAGAGAACCAACGCGCCAGGCAGAGCTTCCCTCAAGCCTCTGAGATTAAGATGATAATAATAAAGGAAGACCAAAACCGTGACAAATAACCAAGCACAGCCCATCGTCAGCTTCCCCCACGCACTTTCATTCACCCTGCAAACTCTTTTTTTTTTTAATTTTATTTTTTTAAAAGCAAAACTACTTCCTACAGCCTTTTCCACTCCTCCAGGGTTTGCAGCTTCCGACTGCCAGCTGGAAAAGCCGGGGCCGGAGCAATGCAAATCACAGTTTCGATGTGTTGGGGCGCCGGCGATCCAGCGCACATTGGGGAATTTCACTTCCACGTTTACAGGCAGAATCGGGGGACGCAGGGACACATTTCCTTCCCGCACGGCGCGTGGGAGCGCGCCTGGCTGCCCAGCAGCAAGCCCCTAGCAGGTGCGGGGGTGAGGTTTTTTTTCTTCCTTGTTTGTATTTTTTTCCCCCTTTTCTGTTAGCACAGGAAAACCTCTTCCCACAGCCCTGCTGCTACCAGAGCCACCACTTTGCCAGCGCTGCTGGTCCCAGCTCACGGTCGGGAATGTAAAGCCTGGGAAGGCAACGCAGGGACCACAGTGGACTCACGTCTGCTCAGCCCCTGCGCGATTTTAGGCTGGGAAGACAGGGAAGCACGTCCCTGGGATTGCGTCTTTTAAATTTCCTAGCATTGCCAATCTGATCGCTTTCACAAATTGCTAATTCAATTAAACTCGATTTTAAAAGAAACACAAAGCGAAGACACCTTTGAACGATCTGCGTTTCCCCACGCTGCCGAAGGAGAGCGAAGTAACAGAGAAATCGTGATCACCGAGCCTGACGGTTTGGCTTTGCGTAGCTCGCAGCGCTCAACCCGCAGGTGCCCACTCTCGGCATGCTCCAGCAAGGACAACGACGCTGCACGTCCAATTTATTTTTTTACTGCCTTTAACCCAACAACCACGCTGGCATTTCTGGAACAGGCTCCCCGAACCCATAGGAAATGAAAGGCTTAATGCATCAACAAGTACAGCGAGCACCTCAGCAGGAAGAACTAGAATGAATTTCACCACCTTATTAAAAAAAAAAAAGAAAAGGAGAAATGTTTCTGACCTGTCAAGCTGCTAACACAAACAGAAGATAAGAGACAGTAATAAGCTATGTCTTGACGGTGCCCAGAGGCTCTCACTTCATGCTGATTAAAAGAGAGAAAGTGATAACGGATCAGAGACCAGGAAGCAATAAAAAGACCAAAAAAAAACAAAAAAAAAAAAAAAGCAAAAAAGAGAGAGAGAGAAAAAAAACGGGAGACGTGGGGAGCGCAACCCCTGCCTCGAGCACGCCACCGAGCCCAGCTGCCCCGAGACCTGGCGATGGGCGCAGCGCGTCCCCGCCGCCGGCCGGGCCGGCCCCCCCCGGCCCCGAGCACCCGCGGGCTGCTGCGCGGCCGGCGTTGCCCTGGCTGCCCGTACAGACCTCTGGTGACAAAGGCAACAGCCCCGGCAGCAGCAAAGCAGCAAATCTCTGCTTTTTCTTAGGCAAATAATATGGATTAATATTTAAAAATAGGATCAGGTAGAAAAGAAGATAGTTCCCTTAGAAATTACTTAGCTATCAAAGAGCACCCACTTGCATGCAAAACAGCCTGCTATTCTGTTATCTGAAGCAACGTATCAACTGCTTGAGGCTTCCAAGCGGAGCTCCGCTTGCCGAGCACAGATTCCTTCTCCCCGTGCCAGCAGGGCTCACGCACAACCCTCGGGAAGCGGGCGAGCACGAGCCTCGGAGGGCGCCGAGCACTGCGGCAGAGGGCAGTTCCTCCTGCTCGCTGCCTACGCTACTCCAAAGCCGCCCCCGCTTCAAAATGTGGCTTTGGGTTTTTTTTTTTTTTTTTGTTTAAAAAAAGTCAACCGCCACCTGGCTGCATCGATTCCCATCTCAGCAGTGTGCCAGCAAAATGCTGAACCGGGGCTCCTTCCGAAGGCAGGAGAGCGCGTGACTCACTCGGTACTGCCCCGCAGAGAGCAGAAGTCAGCGCTAATTGGAAGAACGCAAACAGCCGAGCAGGTGAGGATGGGCCCGGGATGGGATTTTACGGCGGCAGCAGGCTGCCTCGCCAGAAGCCCGTCTACCCCGAGAAACCTCCACGCGCCTCCTCCAAACCGCAGCCGCCCGGCTCCGCGTTCCCCCGGCACTAGCGCGGCGTCCCCAAGGACAACGCGGCAGGCACCTCTCCCGGGCGGTAAAGCGCGACTGCAGTCCGCACGGACCTTGCGCACAGGGAGGGTTCGAGGGAAGGAGTTAGCAGCACCCACTAAGAGGATTTAAATCGCAGCTCCTTCCAAAGCCAAAGATCACTGATGATCCACCGCTCAAAATATGAAAATCAACAGCTCAAGTGCAGCCGTAATGCAGTAAAAGAGAGGGCTGAGAAAAGCCTAAAGTGGGTGCAGTCATACTTGTGACTTATAGCAGAAAATATCCACGCTTTGGGACATGAGCAAATACCTCTTATTTTTAGTACAACGACACCTGATTACAGCAAAGCGAGAGCCTGCCCCGGGAGAGGCAGCTCAGGGTCAGGACTGGGTCCTCCAGGACTTGCCCCACATCTGCATCACTGCTGGATTTCCCTGCCCCAGCAGTGCTGTGCACCAGCACAGACTGCGTCCCACTAAAAGGGGAAAACGTGAGGACATGCAGCGTGTCCCCCCCCAACCAGCCGGCTCCAGCTGTCAGAGCCAGCTCTAAATGAGCAAAACAAGGTACTTGCACACGGCAAAGCACTGACAATTTGGCTTAAGGGGAGGGAAAAACCCATCCTGCTGAACACAGCTGTGCCGCTACTCTTACTGCGGCGGCTCGGCTCTGCCCGGAGCCGGCGGGCTGCGCGCCCACCGCGGCAGAGCGGCGGCCGGGCAGTTCGGCCGTCCCACGAGCAGCCTGGCTGCTTTGGAGGTTAAGCGTTCAAAACGAGATCGATGTTGTTGTTCTTTGCCACAAAAGCAGTGCGTTACGCTTAATGTTGCCAGCTGCTCCCAGATTCGGTAAACACACAGCAAATATTTCTTCCTGGAGCATGGATTGTTTCTCAGAAGTTTTGAATTCTTTATCTCACGCGTTAAGTGGCATTTTGTAGATATTATTCACGGCGTCCCAGTGCTGCTCCTCCAGCCTCGCCTGGGGAGCTGGTGCAGCTGCCGGATGGGCACCAACCTGTCACGCAGGGACCCGACGGGAGGCCAGTGGCGAGGGGAGGTCAGGTGGGGACAGAGGATGGAGGAGCAAGTCCCCAGTCGAGCCAAAGCATCAGCTGAATCCAGGTGCTGCTCCAAGGCCGGGCTCTGCAGGTCCATGCAGGGCTGAAACGCCGCGTGCTTGAGCCCACCTCCCCGGCAGGTGCCGGCCATGGGACCCCCGGCGCTCCCTGCACCTCTCCCACTCCCCACCAGCGCTCGCTGCAGTCCAGTCCCGTGACCCTGGCAAGGGGACGGAAACAGCACGTTTCATTAATCTTTAATTATGACCGACAGACAATACTAAGCAAAGTGGCAGGAGAAAAAATGAACCACACTGCAGAAGAAGGTGCATGGAAAAAAAAATTAATGCATGGAAAGCAGAGCCTGCACACTCATGCAGGCCATCAGCGGTCCTGGGGCCACAAACGCAGCCTGGAAAGCCTCTGCTGTCAGCCCCAGGGCAGCTCCTGAAGACCCCATCCTCACCGGGGGGGGGGGGGGGGGGGGGACAAACTCGAGCAGAGCCTAGACGTGAACAATTCAGCAATCATTTAACACGATAAACACTTCGCAAAACCCCATTTCCCCAAGAAGAAACATGCTCTGAAGGCCGGATCCTGCAGCATGCAAAGCACCATGGCTTTCCCCGGCATTCGGCTCAGGACCAAGGCGCACGCGCTGCCTGCAGTGGGACCAACAAAGTTTCAGGAGCAGAGGAGCGGGGAGGGCTGGGGCTGCAGCCTCCCACGCACAGCATCCTCCATCTGGCTCCCGCAGCCTCGCTCCCTCCGGCAGCCTAGCACGGCATCCGCGCCGGCGGGAGACACCAGGCTGTAGCTATGGCAGCACTGCTGCGGGAACTGGGGAAAAAGGGTTCATCCATAGACAAAAATCCAAGCACTTTCACATCGGATTTGTTCCAGCAGCATCTTGCAAACAGATAGCATCAAGCTGGAAGGCCTGGCTCATTGCTAAAATGCAGCTGGCAGCAATTTGACACCAGAACTTTTGCCTAACAATTGGAAACAGGGACACTTAAGTGAATATTAAGTAAGCCTGGTCTATTAGTTTATCTGTAACTAATGTGATATCATTGCAAGTACATTTTATTCACTGCTAATTATCAGCCCCTTTGATAACTCGTAACTCTAGCAGACTGCAAGCAGCAGGCAGAGGCGCCGCCTCTGCCCCTTGGGCACGAGGAATAAATCACTGCCACTGCACATCGCCGCCCGAGGAGGACCGAGGACCGCCGGGCATCCTGCAGCACAGAGCCCGGCCGGGCAGCCGCCCTCCGGCGACGGCGGCACAAACTCGCCCCCCAGCCAACCCCAGCTAAGGGGTCTGTGCTGGCCGGTGGATCTCAGAGCGAGACGCGGGAGAGCAGCCGACAGCATCGCTGCCGGGCACCGCGCCGCGCACGGAGCAGCTCCCGCCCGGCAGAGCGGGACGCTCCGGCGGGGAGGAGAGCCACGAAAATTCATCTTTTTGGCCAAAGAAATATTCACATTAAAAGCACATTTTTGTTGTTGGCATATCTTGTTTGGGGCTTTGGCCTTTCTAGGAGGGAGCGAAAATACAGCAGGAATGTTATGGGCACCCAGTGCGGGAAGGGAGGAGGCACACGCAACTCCCAAGCTCTTAAGGAAACCTCGGGGGGTTGTTACAGAATGTGATGTTTTGCAGCAGCAGTGTTTTGCATGGCGGAAAGAAGGATGTTTTTGTAACCTCTGTGCTTACAAAAACAAGAGCGCACTAACATTTTTGCTGCTTTCTCCAGATGATCCAGGAAAACTACATAAATAATTCGTGAAACGAGCAAAATCCACCTCTGTAACAGCAAGAGACAGGTTTCATGCCACCAATCTCCCTCCCACCAGCAAGCTCAGAGATACCTTGTAACACAACCAGTAAATTTACTTATTTCAGGAATGGTTGCCCCCAAGGAAAATTTTATAGCGGATTAGTTTCATCTGCCTTCTGAAACCACCCAAAAAGTCATCCTTCCATCCAGGAGGCAGGAGGGGGCAACTGGGGCAGGATATCGCATCCCCTCTCCTTCCTCCTGAAGAGAAAAATCCTTTAAATTTTAAAATAAATAAATAAATAAAGATTAGGTTGTCTTTAAGCTCCTTTGGCTGCAATCAGCAGCCACGCACTACCAACCAAAACCAGCCAAGGACTATCTAATCCCCAGGTGGGTGCCCGTCCCAGCCCGACGGGCAGGCGGGCTGCGCAGCGAACGCAGCCCCAAACCCAGCAAAGAGCTGGGCGGCGTCTAGCCAGCACCGCAATTTCAGGTTTTAATCGTCAGCAATAAACCTTTAAGCCTCAGATGGGATTAACGAGAGCTTTTTCTCCACATGCTTATTAAAGTCTAATGCAAAGCAGTTTCACAACTTTCCCCTCTCCCTCCCCCCAGCCCTGTGTATTTGTAACGTGGCAACCTGTATTTTTACAGTCCTTTCTTATGCAAGGCTTTTTGCAACAGAAAAAGAAAAAGCAAACAAAACTTCAATTAACAGCTCATTTCTACACAATATTTCTCCGTAATGATTTGCTAACGGCGTAGATCGAATTAATGGGAAAGAGCAAGCAAAGCCTGCCGGGTGCAAAGCCACAAAGGCTGCACCAAACGCAGACGGTTCCGCTAGCTCTCCATCACCTCTGCACCCAAGAGCCGCGCGGCGCCTCGTCGCATCGCGTTAAAACGCGGCTTCCTCCAGACTCGCACCCGCGACGCGGACGCGCGCGGGTCTCGGGGAGACGGGCGCTAAAACAACACCCCTTCGGCACGGCCGCTTCCCGCCCCGCTCCGGGCACGGCGCCCTCCCCGCCGACGGGCGGCCGGGCAGCTCCTTCCCGAGGCCGCGGCTTCGGCTGGTTTTTCCTCCCAGCTGTCTCGGGCATCACATAAAATAACCACCAAAATAGCTGCCAAGCCCGAGAGAGCCGCCGCCGGGCATCGGGAGCAGCGGCAGAGCCCGCAACGCCTTCCGGGAGCGCAGCGTGATAAATCCACAGGAGAGGCCCTTCGCTCCCTTCAGCTAGCCCAATTAATTTATTGCTAATTCATTACAGGAAAATAGCGTAACAAGGGACAAGGGACCACGTAATTACCCCCGGGGAGACGTTAACCAATTTCCCGTTCTTCGGAAGCTCAGGGCAACGCGTCTTGCCTGGGAGACGGAGAACCAGGTCCACGCTGGAGACGGGGGGACGTCGCTGCTTCCTCCCCAGACTGGCCGCACGAGCGACGCTGGTCCTGAGCTTTCAGGGGAAACTGTTTCAGGTGCTGGATTGCAACAGAAACCACTTAAAGCTCAGCAGTGGAGCTGAGATCGAGCCTCTAGCCACAAGGGCACACGCGATGCTGCAAGCAGTAGATCTAATAAAACAAACCCAGTTCCCAGCATCTCGCTCCTCTTTGGTCTCTCCGATGATTAGTCCGGACAGCATCCGTGCTCGCAGCCCTGCTCTCGCAGCAGGGGTTGGGATACTGCCCTGATCCTCCACCTCGTGGCTTATTTTGCCGAAGCCAGCGAGAACCACTCCAGCACCTCGCCCGCAGCAGGTCAGTCAAAATCGCAGGTCCACGTTTATGAAGGGGGAAACGCACAGACACGGGGTAACTGCATGAGCGGCACTTCTTTTTCTAAGCCAAATTTCCAGAGAAGACAGGCACAAGTAGCCCAGAGCAGCAGCCAAACCCGCAAGCACAGCCTGAACCCGGAGGGCGTTTATCGCTCCAAGACTCCTCCATCTGTCCATCGCTTCCGAGACGTCCTCGGCCCGCAGGAGGACCGCGAGGGAACCGCGACGCTCGGCGCTAGGACAGCGGCGGAGGAGCATCGCTGCCACCCCGAGAACCTGAGCTGCCCCCACACCCCCGAACACACACGTCCGCACCGTGTCGAACACGCGCAACCAACCCTTCCGGAGGCAGGGGCCAAGGACAAGCCGCTTTCCCCGGGCTCAAGTTGAAGGACAAGGGCAGGATCGCGGGGCATCCCAGGTTAAGTTTACACAGGCTGCGAGGTCTCGGCGCACTGGCAGAGAAGCCCTTATGAGCAGCTCACTGAGCGCACGTTCCCTGCAAAATTCAGCATGATCTGAGAACTCGAATCAGGGGCAGTAAGTCATTGCAGCACCGCTCCCCTCCCGGCTGCATCCTCCTCTCTGGAATCCAAACACTCATTAAATACCATTTATTCATACGTGTGATGTTTACCCCACCTATAACCTCAGGACAAATGTTAAAAAACACATGTACCAAACGCAAGCCAACAGGAAGATTCTCTCGGGAGTCTGCAAATAGCCTGAAACCAGAAGAGTGGACTCATCCAGTTAGTTTTTCAGTTCGTATTCTCAGGCTTCAGAGCTAATAATAGGTTAAAATCACATCACTCTCACTATTTCCTTGATGATTAGAGCATGATAAAAGGGAGACAAGAAAACACATCGTGAAGATTTTCACACCCCGGCTGTAGCGCATCACCGTGCACACACGCCGCGACCAGCGCAGCCCGGGGACACAACGCAAGTGGCCTCATAGCCTGCGCCTTCCTTCGCTAGCTCACATCTGCGTGCTTAGAGCGTCAAGGCTGGATAGAAATGATGAGATCGATGCGGGCAAAATACCAGGAGAGAAACCTCAGAGAGCTTGAGCAGAGAGGCATAAACAAGCCAATTTTCTCCGTTTCTCCGGTGGTGCGCTCCTTTCCGGTGGGGTCGTCAGCCTATTAATAAGGCGCAGCGCTCGCCAGATTAACAGCAACCGCCTGTCTTACACCGCTTAACACCGGGGCAGCCGGGGCAGGCAGAAGTCGCCCACGCGTTACATCCAGAAGCGAGCACGGAAGCGCGCCAGGATCGAAGCAAGAGGAGGTTCCCGCCGCGGAGCTGGCCAGGCGGTGGGACCGCAGCCCTCCTTCCGCCCCTGCCTGGCGGGCGACGCTGGCGAGCCCGCTTTGCAGCGGGAAGAACGGCCCAACCTCGTTCAGCCCAAACGAGCTGGATTCGAGCAAGCCATTTAACGAGCAGGTCTCTGCTAGCCGGGGGCTCGCGGGAAGGAGAAGGCACACGGCACACGCAGGCTGAGCAGAGGGAAGAGAAGCCCCCTCCTGAGCCCCTCCGGGCTCCAGCTGCCTGGAGGCAGGCGACGAGCGGGACGAGGCAGAGCCGTCCGTGCAGCGGGGACCCGGTGAGCCCAGGGTGCCGTCCGCCGCGGGACGCACGCGGAAGAGCCACCGCGCCGAGCTGCTGACAGCTCGTCTTCAAACCAGACAGCGTGTCAAGTGAATCTGGGTGACTCATAATTTACTCCAATAGCAGGCTGACATTGTGCTGCATTTATAGATATACGTATACATATTTGCCGTGATCTACACGAAAACAGTCTTCCTCTCCCTGACAGTTCACCACCCATCCAATTGCAGTCTTGCTTTTTTGCTACTGTCAATTTAATAGCAGGTTTCCATTTCACGGTAGAGGCATTAATTTGGGGGTTATGCTATGTGCAAATTCAAAAGGCAAATTTTAAGATCAAAGAACAGCTAAGAACTGTCAATAGCACTCAGCATGCCTGCGGATAAGCAGGGCCTCGTTCAAAGCAGGCGCGTGGATCCTACAGGAGCAGGCTGCAACGCGCAGCTCAGACCGCGCGTGCTCAAGGGGGCTCGAGCAGGAACAAGGGCCCAGGAGGGGGACGCAGGCACCTCCAAACACCTCCGAGCCTTCCGGACCTAGCCCAAAGGCAGGCAGCGTGCAGAGGGACAGCATATCGCAGCGAGGCGGATTTTGGTATTTCTCCAGCATCGCCGCCCACTCGTAAAGCCAGGGAGGCTCCCGTTAACGGAGAACACCTGACGGGGAACCCGCGTGCAGCTCCGAGCACCCAGATCCCTGCAGCTCCGCACTCTGCTCCGAGCAGTGGGCAGCGCCCACGCGGAGCACAACCCACTGCTTTTCCCCCCAGGGAGCTTGCTGGCTGCTCTCTCCTGACCCTGAGCACAAACCTTAAAATAACAAAAGATGGTGCTCACATTCGATTAGCAAAAAAGTCAGTCCTGTTTGACCCTGGACAGCGTCCATCCCTCGCAGCAATATATTCCTCTCCACGTTACTATTCCGACTCTTCCAACATATATAGAGGAGACCTGTTATTCCAGTATGCTTTTTTCTTGCAAAATTCATTCTCCTTTACAATTCTAGCCAGGCCCCAAATAGCAATTGAAAAATCAGTCAGCAGAGGCCAAGCCACAGAGCAGAGCAAAGCCCCATGTTGCATTACCATTCCTTATCAGGCTGTAATACCCGTGCATGGTAACTAGCAGGAAAAGAAGCTGCTTTATCACGGTCACAGATACATAATGCAAAAGGCAATAGTGGAGAAACTGGTAGGATCTGACTGAAAGAAGAATTAAGCCAGGTTCTCTTACTCTCAGCTTTTTCTACAGCATGAATTTTTCACCTCCTAATTCGCAGTAAAACATTGATGTCTGGCTGCAGAAGCACACAGGCAACTGCTGCTGTTAGCACCTTCAAAGTGCTGTACGGATTTTATCATCCCTCAGCGCATTTAGTAATTGTCCCTATAAACCTAATGAGCGTGGGATGGGAATTTAACCCCGAACTGGATTCAGAGCAGCTCTGCTGTTTAGCTGTAGCTTTAGGGCTTAAGATGTAATGATTTTTGAAGTATTTAATACATAAGACAGAATTATAATTAAAAGCAGTTGACAAATTGTACACTGGAAGTAAATATTTATCTCCATATCTAAAAAAAAAAACCACTTAAAAAAATAGTATAATTACAACTTAGTGCCCCCTCTGCCCTTTTTCTTTTAATCTCCACTCTCTCCTCTACCTCAAGCTTGGCCAAAGGAAGCTAGAATCCATTTCATTTACAAATGATTGCACCCTGTCTAGCGACAACTAGCTTTCAGTCACGAAAAATCACTACCCGTTTGCAAGGAAGGGGTGGGAGGCAGGCTTTCTAGAGATTGCATGTGCAAACAGATTTTAAAGAGACACTTGCAGCGTTTCCTAGACGCCTGCCTCTGAAGAGGAGGACTCAAACCTGAGGAGCGCTGTTCACCAGCGAGCGCAGCAGGAATTCTGCATGGCGGGGTTGCGCATTCCTCCTCTGCAGACCCACGACTACAGCTTGGCTTGGGGAAAGAGTCTCGTATTAATTTACTTTTACCAAAAGAACAAGGTGCCACCACGCTGGATCCTGCCCAGGTATTCCCATTTCTTCAAGGGTGAAGCTGGAAGGGAAAGGACCTTTCCAAGAGGAAGGCTTTGCAACGTTTCGTGATGAGGGACCCAGAAAGGCTTCCCTCCCTCAGTTATCAGAGCAGGATCCTTCCTTCCCGAGCTGGTTGAAAAGGGCCAGAAGGCCATGGAAAACAAACAGAAGGGCTGCTATTTATTTTCCCTTAAGCAGAGGAAATCAGAACAAAGCAAGAACGTTGGAGTCGGAGCTGACTCACGCAAGCCGATGTCAGCCAAACCCTGGGGCAACCTTCTCCTCTGCTCCCGGGGGGCTGCTGCTTCTCCCGCTTCCAAGGGGGGGAACGACCAGCTCGCTTCCCGGCTGGAGCGCTGCATCTGCCACGCGGGCTCCCCACGAGCGGCCTCTCGGCATTCCCACGATCAGGCTGTCCAAATTCATGCCAAATCCGTGCTGCACGGAGCGGCACGGGTGCCGAGCGTGCGCACACACAACAGCTTCACAGTCATTCCTCTAACGCGTCTGTTGATTTGTACGTTCTGCACAAACATTTGGGTTGACCCGTTAACCACCCCGGCCCAGTAACTACAGCAGTGGGCCTTGACGCCAGTTATTTTAAAGCAGAAGGCTGGCCACTGCGTTCCCAGAGCAGCTCCGGGAGACGCCCAAAGCCAGCACGGACCCGCGCGTCCCCGCAGCTCTGCTCTCCTGCACGGGGAGCAGCAGGGCGACGTCTCCTCCAGGCACCTGCAGACCTGGCAGCCGCCTGCCAGCTACGGCGAGCACAGCCCCTCTGTTCTTCTCATCCCTAGTAATCCTTCCTCATTTCTAGTCATCTTCCACCCAATTTACAACGTCCAGTTGCAGAAAGACTCTCCTCTTCCCAATTGCCCACGCGGCCTCCTAACCCAGGCCGGACACGTGCTCCGTGCCAGCTGGCCCATCGCGCAGCCCCACACTGCTGCCCACCTCCGTGCTCCTCAGACAAGAAGAAATCGTTGCACCAGGCACACGCTCTTGTCCCCATCTTTTATGCATCTTAGTGCTTAATTTAGTCTGGTAGAAGTCTCCAAGCTGCATCTGGAGCAGCATTTGGATGTCTGCATTTAAGAGGGCATAGAGTCACTTCATGTAAAACCAGCCACAAGAGCACCTCACTAGATCCCTTTTGTTTAATCATTTTCCTAAAATTAGGTGGCACAAGACACATACAAGCCAGTCTGAAAGATCAGTGAAATACCACCCGCATCACCATGCCCTGATTCCTGGAGCTGCTCTGCACAGCGTTTCAGTCCCATACTGAAGAATTTAATAAGTCCAAATACATACACAGGCATATCCCTTGGTTAAGGCTTAAAATAATAATAATTAGAAAAACTACCTACTACCACAATGAGGATGTGCAGCTAATTAGCTTTCTAGGAGTCACAGGCGAACAGGAAAAAAGCATATTAAGAATGGGAACTTCTGTCGGGCATGCCTCAGCGGAATTAGCAAATTGCATAAGAGGAACCTTTATTCTGATTATAAATTGATACCAGTGCCAAGACCCAGCGCACGTTTACTGCTACGTGAAATGATTAACCCATCAAATCCAGCTCCATGCAGATCGGACAGGGGAGCTCGGTTAACAGCATGCCATCTTCGGGGGAGAAGCTAGTGCCCTGCCATCACTAAGCAGCTATTTCTGGGGCATTTTTTTTCTTTAAGGATCACTAACAGCTTCCCCCTCTACCCGGCGCATTAACAATTGCCCTATCTGGTTACCTTGGTAGGTCAGGAATGCGCTGCTAACTGATTACCTAAGGGCCCTCTCGAGAACAGAGGCCTCTCGAGGTCCAATCCAGCTTTCTTTTAACCCTGTAAAGGAAATTGTAATTTTAAATAACATCCGACCACATCTAGAGCATGCCCGACGCTCTCCCCCTGCTCCTCCAGCGTCGCCCTTAGTGCTCCTTCCTGAACTTTCCCCCTGTACGTGACTTGCAGATTTAGAAAGCAATATATATACGTCCCCGCGGCACGCTCGGAGCCAAACTACAGACGTCATCATTATTACGAACAGCAGCGTGCCCCCTGGACAGCCGCTTACAGGGTTCAGACCCTTCCCAGGGGCGCTCTCCCAAAATAGCTCAGAGCTCCCTGCGCAGAACGCCCAGCTCAAATCTCCGTACTTCAGAGAAGCTGGCAAGCAGCAGCTCGGTTCGCCCTTTCCACCCAGGCCCGAAATCCACCCTCCCGAAACGGGAGCCGAGAGGGAAGGTGCCTCCGAGTCCAGCAAACACCCCAGCGACCAGGGCGCGAGTCCCGTACCCGAGCCGGCCTCCCGGCGCGAGGACGCGCACGCTCGCGCGCGCTCCGCTCTCAGACGGTGCGCATCAGCAGCCTCAGCTCACGCCGCCGCAGCCCGCTCCTTGAATCCTTGGGTAACTGCAAGAGGCAGCCCGAAAGGCCTCGCAACCAGGCGGAAAGGCTTTTAAAAGCCGGCGGCCGAGCAGGAGCAGGAGCAGGAGCAGCCCTTCGGCTCCTCCTCGGGGACTTGCCCCGGCGCCCGGTCCCAGGAGAGGCGGCTGGGGCAGCAAGCGCACCGCTGCGGGACGCCCCGCCGGGCGGGCGCCGACAGGAGCTCCGGAGCAGAAGGAAGCCTCGAGGTAGAGGAAACAGAACAGATTAAGCCTAATTGTCTTATTAAGTGTAATGATCACACAGCAAAGAGGATGTCAGGCAGTCGGGAGCGGAAAGAATAACGTGGTTAATGGGGAGCGCGTACGCACGTGGGCTCACGGGCATCGCCAAGGTGAGGACGCGCAGCCCGCGCGCGCGGGGGGTTACGGCTGGCTTGCTTCATCTTCCCTCCCCACGTCACCTTTCCTATTCTGCCAGCACGTCCTCGAGCTCTCGCTTGCTCAAAGCGGCCTTTAAAAGTAGCGACCTGGAAAAGGGCAGAGCGAGGAGGTCGGCGCGAGGCACCGCGCCGCGGCTCGCTGCTGCGCTGGGACCGCGGCCCCCTGCCCAAAGCCCACCGCGCGCGGGAGCGCCGGGCCGCCGCGCCTGCCACGAGAGGCCTCAGGGAGCCAGCAGCAAGCAAGAACCAAGGAGAAAGAGCTCCCAGGGACTTTTCCCAGGGATTCCCAGGGTTTGAACACAGGAATCGGCACCGGACGCTTCCTCCAAGCCCTCGTGGGATTCCTCCGGGAGAGGGAAGCCCGAGTCAAACACTCATCATGGAGACACGGCTAAACGTCGTACCCTGGACAAAACCCAGCGAAGCCAGCAGAGCCGCAAGACAGATCTGAAGCATGAGGACAACACTTCAGCTCCCGCGCTCCCGGGCGCTGCAGGAGCGCAGAGGCAGCTCCTCGGCGATCGGGACCTACCGCACCGAGCGCTGCGCCAGCTCGCTGGTATTTTCAGGCGAGCACTCCTCAGGCAGCTTCGGCTGTCAGCACGCAGGACGCTCAACGCTCGACCCGCTGAGTGGGGGCGACTGTTTCTCATCCCCCCATCACCTGCCCTTCTCCATCTGGAGTCCTCAAGACGCCAGCTGAGCCACGTTCCTATTGAAATAGCTGCAACACTAAAACAGAGCGAAGCAAGGAGAGAAAGCTGCTCCAGCACCCCCGGGAGCAGCGGAGGGAACAGACAGACAGGCCATTCAGTAGCAGTTTAAGATGCTCCCAGAAACTATAGCAACATCCTGCTGCAGAACCAGGTCTGCTGCAGCCTCCCAAGCCACCAGGCCCCGCGGAGCTGGCAGAGACAGTTCGGCCGCATACGACGCGCAAGGAGACTGTTGCCAAAATAAAGGCGAGATCCCTTCTTAAACCTCCTGGGGCCCGTTTCTGCAGCGGTCGCGCTCTCGGTTGCGGTTCACCTTCCCTGTCGGCCAAGCCAAACGTGCCCAAGCTGGTGTCTCCCACCCCAAAAAGGCAACGAGAGGATGAGCAAACACGTTCAAGGTTTCCAACAGGGAAATAGGGAGAGATAAAGATGTAATAGGTTAGATCTGTCTTTTGTGAGGAGTTTAATGACTACAACTGTTCAGCATCATTAACCAGTTTGTCTTAGAGGATTAACCCTCCCCGCCGGCCAGCTCCGCTGCTGAGCAAACACTCAGGGACGGTGGTAACCACCCAGCTCCCGCTCAGGCTGCCGAGAGCGGAGGGGAGAAGGCTCTGGAGCAGAGCTGCAGTGATAAGTCATTAAAAGCTTTTACTACCTGTTGCTACACAGCAAAACTGTTCAGAAGGAGTGCCAGACACAGAGAGCCCTCGCTGTGCAAAGAGCAGCCTACTAAAACCAGATCCCGCATTCCTGCCCCTCGCCGGGACAAATATGCCCTGCAGCGTCTCCGAAGCCCACTCCCCACGTGACTTTAGGGGTGGGGAGGAACATAGCTCAATTTTAACCAATTTAGAAAGTAACGTCTGAAGAGAACTGCAATAGCTCAACCCTTGTCTGATCTGCACTGGATCCCAAGAGAGAAATCCAGATTGCAGCCAAAGGGAGGCACACATTGAGCCGGTTTCACCTGTCACCAGAGCCCTGAAGACCGCTCATGGCTAGGCAGGTACCTGGCGACTTTCACTGCAACCTGTGCAGCTTTAATCACTGTCCATATTCCTCCCACGGCATCCCTAACTTCACCCAGTCCCTGGCTACCCTGTCCTCTTCCTTCAGCATGCAAATGCTCCCGGTCCCACACAGAAAAACAAAGCAAGTTGCTGGCTTCTTGCAGCTGAAAGTATCTAACCAACTCCAGGAACCATCGCTGCTGCCATGAGAGAGTGCCAAGAGCTCTCCCAACGGACGACACTCCACCAGCCCGTTGCAAGTTATCCAGGGGGAGGAACAGCTTGTGCATTGCATTTGCAATGCATTTACACAAGCTCTAGCAAAATGAATCCTGCCCATCATTAGGCTGGAGAAGACAACGAACCCCAAGGCCAACACCTGCCTTACTCTGTGGGTTTACAAGTCTGAGGAGGAGAAAACGCCACTGTCTATTTTCAGAACGTAAGTATTAGACACAGGGTGCAAATTCTCTCCAAGTTCATTATTAGCACATGTCAACGCTCGAGACGAGCTCAGACTGACACACGTTCTCCTGGATGGTGCAAATAGCAAGTCAAAACAGGAGGCAACAGCTCATCTCCTGTTGGTACTTGAACTGGATTTAAACCAAGACCTCGCTACACGGCCTCACCCACCTGCCCCTTAAACGCTCAGCTCCTAGAGCTGGCAGTGCAGCGGGTCTCAGTACGGAGGGTGGTGTGGGGCACGCAGCTCGAGCGGCGGGAGCTGGCTGTGCTGCTCCCTGAGCACGACCCTCACCGCGCCGTTCTGCTCTTTGCAACGTAAGAATTTCATTTCCCCAGCCCACTTCCCTCCCCACATGCTCCTGTTTCAAAACAGGCCAGCAATGGAGGATATCAGCCTTCAGGAAGGAGCGCGTTTTGTGGTGTAACTGCTTATCTACTCTGCTGGGAAACATCAGCTTCAGGCAGCTGATCAAATACTGCCCAGGGCCCCATTCAGCACCTTGTTATGAGGGCAATCATTGCAATGGCCAACTCAAGCAGAAGACCTCAGGGTACTAAAAACAGAAACAAAAGCCAGAGTTTTGATGGCAACAGTCTCCCAAGTGCTCTAGCTGCACGGCAGAGTCGACTGCCCGACAGCACGGCAGCAGAAACGCTGCAGTAGCGGCTCTGCAAAATGCCTCTGGTAACAGATGCGGGGCAAAGCCAGAGCCTCAAACCAGAGGAGCCCGCTGCGAGCGCCTGCTCCCACGTCCTGCTGCCCGAGGGCGTTCCCTGCACCGAACTGCTCCTCCGAGCCCACGGCTTTGCTTGACCTGGAGCTTACGGTCAGGAAAAGCCATCTGTGAAATAAAGCCCTCACGTCACCGAGACCCCGAGCAGACGTACCACGTGCAGGAGATGGTTAGGAAGCTCCTCAAAGGCACTTGAGAAGAGCCAGGCTACAGCCAGGGAGAGAGCGGCCTCCAGATTGGCCCCAATTGACCTGCTGCCCAAGCTCTTGGCAGTCTGACACCACATTACTTTTGTTTCTTTGTTCTTTATTTTTAATACATCCATCTAGGTTGGAACTGACACAAAAATATCAAGCAATTTTCTTCAGAGCTGAGGACACATTTGCAATTGTACCTGTTTTAAGAGATTCAAAAGGCAAGGAAACTGGGAAGAATCTGGCACAGTGGGGTTCCCAGAAATCAGGGTAAATAGCCTCTACCTTTCTTCAAATAGAAAGTCTTACACTTTGCACAGAAACCCTTGTCATACACAATCTCCCCTTCCATCAAAACAAAAGAGAGAGAGAGCGCGCGCACGTTGTTCTTTGGAAGTTTTTCAAGATATTCTTAAAGGCTGCTAGGCCATTATTAAGTTTTTAGCTCTAAAAGTGCAACAGCTTCTGATTTATTTATTTTTTAATAACACTCTTGTGACAGTGGGATGGCTCATTCAATTTTGAAATGCTTAGAGGGCTGGCAGCTCTGCAAATTAAGCCTCTGGGCTGAGACAGAAGGTCACACCTGAACTGCTTGGAAAGCACTGCCAGCAAAAAGAATAAAACCAGACATGTGAAAAAAAGTAAAAGAAAGTGGGCAGACAGCCTAAAGCTGTATTCAGCATAGGCAGAGCCACACCAGCTCTCAGGGAAAACACAGCTTCATTAAATCTTTGATAGAAACCAATCTGTATCCAACTCCTGTTGAAGCAGAAGCCGAAGGAGGACAGTAGAAGATCCATCTAGCCACACAAAGCACAGTAACGTCCACATGATGTTTCATTACTTGGGACTGCAACCAGACACGGCCCATACTTCAAAAGCTGGCACGAGGCAACCCGCCTTTATACCTTCAGGTTACAGGGTCATCACAAAGAGCACGGTACCGACATCGCGTTCTCATTCACCACTCCCACCAGTAGAGGTTTCCCAAAGGCAGCACTACCCTTTGCAGCTCCCATGCTGCAGGGAATGCCTCAAGCTCCATGAATTCCACAATTGCCAGAAAAAGAGAAAACTGGAGTTAGGTTGGGAGAGAAAACAAGTTCCTGTCCCTCATAGCTTCAGAGAACAGCCTAGCTGCATGCCCAGAATATACCTTCAAAGTTAAACTCCTCACTACACGCAGCAGCTGGGTGAAGTTTCTAGATGGGATCAAGAAGAGATCTCCACTGAGCGAAGCTAAACAGAAAACCAGCCCAGAAGGTCCATAAGCTATAGGGCACCAGAGGCTGGGTGACCACCAGGGAGACACCACGATGCTGCCCCCATCCTTGCACCGCCGCTCCTCGTTGTGGACCCCATCTCTTGCAGAGGCCAGGCAGTCACCAGGACCGAGCCGGTACACCTCATACAGCGACACACCGCTGAACACTCTGGCTCCCGGCACAGAGACTGGCAAGAACAGGCTCCCACCTTCCCCAGCACCAAGCGGGGACCACGCGCCCCAGCCACCCCCCTGCAGGCAACAGACTCTAGCATCTACTTACCAGCACGGGGATGAGCAGGTCGGCAAAATACACAAAAGCTGCTCCTAGAGTAAAGCCAACAGCCACAGGGAAGAAAGCGAAGGCTCCAAAACTTCCAGATTCCTCAGCCATTTCAATAGCTGGGGCCAGGAGGGACCAGTAAGAAGCTGCCAACATGACCTAAGAGACAGACAAGGCAAGGAATGAAAACATGGAAATAGCTTTCCCCAGCTGGGTCTGAACAAGCAAGAATCAAGGCTGCTTGGTATCCAGGGTCACCTCCTTGCACAGCATTATTAGCCAAGGGGGAAACTGAGGCACAGAGCAGAAGTCAGCAGCTCAGGTTTATTCAGCAAGTTGGTGGCCAAGCTAGAAGCAGGGCACCTTCTCCACTGGGCTGTGCAGCAGGAGGTAGGAGCACGCGGTGTCCCCAGCATGCCACGGCACATCCCGCACCTTCGTGCCGCTAGTTATGTGCCTGGAAAGAGAACAGCAGGCCCACCACAGCCGCAGGCTCCTTTGCCAAGAGGCTATTGCTACAGCTATAAGGGAAGCTCTTCGCTCTCCAAGCTCCAATCCTCTATGGACTTTCCAGATAGCAGCACTGCTAAGCTGCAGCAATAACCCACGCCAGGCAGGCTTTCCTCTCGTACAGACTGCAAATGCTTCAACCGATGGGATCCCTGCGCTCGCTATTGCACTTGGCAACACCAGCAGCATGACCATTAAATTTTAGTAGTGACTTTAAAAACCAACTTTCTGATGGAACAAATCACTTAAGGATGGGGAAGTGAGTTTTTCCATCCGTTTTCACCAAACTAGACCTCTGAGCCAAGAAAAAAAAAAACAGCAAAAAGAATGGATCACGGAAGCTTGTGTTAATGCTAATAGAAGATTATCCTAACAGCCACAGAAGTCCTTCGGATGGTTGGGAGGAGGGAGCAGGGAAAATCCTCCTTCACCTTGGGTTTGTCCCAACTATGCAACTGGGGCTGCTGAGCCCACTGATGAGGCCACGCACAGTATTTAATGAGGAGAAATCTCTGCTCTAACTACATTGTCTCTATGCAAACCAGAGATGAGGGAATTCCATAACAATGCAGCAAGCTGAAATCCCCATGCATTCTTCCTTGCATATAAGGGTCACTATCAGCGTCTTGTTTCTTGCACTTTCATAAATTTCCGTAAGTTGAAAAAAAAAAAAGCTTTCCACCAGCAGCACATACTGCTTCTATTTACCTGCAAACAACAAACAGGCAGTTCTGGAAGATGACACTGCTAACATGTCCCAGCATCTCCTGGATACCTAAAGTACTTGAATTCTCAAAGATAGGATACGCACTGCAAATTTTATAGCACAATATCCACAGGCAAACACAACGGCCTCATTTCCGTGGCTCGTAAGGCTCTATGAAAGCAACTAGTTCACTGAAATCTAAGTTTCAAGACCTACAAACAACTACACCTACTTTAAAATACACCAGCAGCAGGTCCTCCACAGTACTGAAAGCCACATTCAGAATACGAAGCGCTGTGCAAGCTGATGGACCGTTGCAAAGGATAATGCTTGGGAGCTGATGCACGTCCAGCCCCAAGCCAGCGCTCCTGGAGCCGGCACAGAAGAGGGACAGTCCATGGCTCCTGCACTAATCCAGACCTAGATGCCCAAAGCTCAGCCTCCAGGGCTCCCCAAGTCCTGCAGCTCCAGGCATGCAGGCATTGCAAAGGCATTTAGCTCTCCTCGCAACTGTGGGATTTGGAGATCACGTCCACCTGCCATGTGCCCTTTCAGCTCCCCATCCAAAGCCCTTCCTCCGAGGTAAAACAAGAGGCATTTCAGCACTTTGCAGATGACATGACACCAGGCTGCACAGGAGAGCTGAGCCTGTGAGAGGGAGCAAAGCTTAGCTGCCAATATTCCCTTCTTTGCTACCCAAATCAAGGCAACCACAGCAAAACAGTTTTGCAATTCCTCTACTTCTGTAGAGCTTAAAACAGTACGATACAACCTGGAGCTTGGGCACAGCCTGCTCCTGTTGCAGCATCAAGCACAACCGTCTTTTGAGCTGCATTCACTGCTCACCCCTCAACAGGCCCACGCGAGGCCCTGCTGCATCCACAGATGCGAGGGAGCAGGAACCATCTACCTCGGAGGCCACTGAACAGGGTTGGGAGGGATGCCTGGGCATCTCCAGCCCAGCTGCTGCTTGGAGCAGGGCACGCTTCAGAGCTAGAACAAGTTGCTCAGGGCTTTATCCAGGCTAGGAAAAAAAAAAGAAAAACCACAAGTCATCCATTCCATAAACATATACCAAAGGACACAACATTAACATGTTTTATCACCTTGTTCACCTCCTGCTCCACTCTGCAGCATGATGTACCAGGCTGGATTAATTAAAAATCATCAGCCCAGCACACTACCTTCAGCAATAGCTTTGGCCTTTTCACTTCCCTCTCTACTGGCTTTTGCAGTAGTTCAGCTATGCAGGAGGTCACCCACGAACAGACCTGTGGGGACTGCTCCCATTTGCATCAAAGCTGAACTAGCTTCTTACAAAGAGTCAGACTCAGGCCTTTGGGGAGGGCAGGGAAAGAGATCTGCTAAGAAGAGATGCTTAAGGAAGGAAGCTGGTTTCACATTGCTTCCAGTTGAGCTCCATCCCCGACGGCGATGGGCTAGCGAGGCTGGGATGAGGATCTTGGGGACAGCCACCGCATCCCAAAGCGCTAGGACGGTTTAGAGAAGACAAGTCCAAGATGTACAACTGCATTTCTCTCTCACACTTACAAACTAAGAGGAAGTAAAGCAGACAAGTACAGATAGGCTTAAAACTTGCCCTGGAGATCTGCGTTACACTTTGGGAAATGCTCTGCAACAGCAAAGCCAGGAACCCAGCTGCAGGCAGAGCTCTACTGACCCTGGGGCAGAGCGGTGGGCAGAGTCCCTTCCAGCCCTGCTTCCTGACCAAGAAAGCAGGTCAAAGAAAAGTTTTCTGCACGAGGGACGCTGCGAGGAAGGAGCAGCCCACCTCTCAGCCAGGAGCGCCCCGGAGCAGCTGGCAAAGGGTCTGCTCCGCAGAGCTCATGCCATTTGCAAGCCTTGTTTACAAGGTATCTGAAAGAGATCATGCTCATCTCACTCTCACTGCACAAGCATTTGCCTGCGGAAGAGAAGTGCGTAATAAGCTATTACATTTTAAATCATTTTTAAAGGAGCGAGATGCCTACTGCTGTAGGCACCAGTCCCTGGGGGATTGTATAAATCTCAACTCACTATGAGTAAGAAAAAGCAGGCTGTCACGTTAGACTTAACTACAGCTGTCAAACTTCATATTTCAAATGCCACCTCCTTTAACAAACAACCACACATCCCAACATGGAAAGACAAGCTCTAGGGAAAGGCTTTGGAAAATTATATTATCATTTTATGTTAAGATATAATTTCCCCATGGAAAATAGAGGCCTGACACTGTTCAGCCTCCAGATCCTGTTACCACTGAAGTCAGCACTGAAGCTCCCACTGGCTTTGCTTACACAGGCTCCAGAGGAAGAACATGACACAGCTAAGCCACCCCACCTTGCTAGCTGCAGGAACAAATTGCTGGGTTTCACTAACTGACTTCACGCACTTTCAAGGAAAAAGCAGTTTATGCCTACACTCTGATGTGGAGGGACCACCTTGGCCCCATCTCACATTACAAGAATGGAGAGAAGATCACAGGACTGGGGAGAGCTGGAATGTGCTACGCAACAGCTCTCCTTTCTCTTTTGCTGAGAAGCAAAGAGGAGCAAGAAGGGAAGTCACAGAGCTCTGGCCAAGATGATCATCTACCACAGGAACACGATCAGCGCTCGCTGCCTGTCCCATGTCCCCATTGGAGGGTTTTGACCTGCAGCAGTGAGCAGAAGGGAAGATGTTTCTGTACTTCACCTGAGCCTCTAGGCTTCAGCTTCACCTGCAAGCCGTGGGACAGAGGAGCTTGCGCTGAAGCAGACAAGCTTCTGCTTGAGGCCATCACTTTGCCCAATCTGTCCTGCTATAGCACCAGTAGAAAGTTACCCTCTTCTTCAGCAGCATCCCTTAACGGACAACACTTACAAACTAGCAAAGGGTTAGAGCTCCTGCCAGTGAGCTCATTAAATGATAAAAACACCTAATTGCAAGTCTTCCTAATTGTCCAGCTCAGATCACAACCTTATTTGAAAGGCCTTATAAGCATCAAGTTAATGTGATTATCTAGCTGTGCGTTACATCCCAACTACACGTTTATTATCCCTTCGCCTAAACACGATACTAATCTCTTTTCCCCAGTGTTTCTACATTTATTAAGCGTCTTTCCCCACCTACTGTGAGAACTAAATGAGTTAACACAAAGCTGTCACAATTTGTTTCTGTCCTCAAAGGCCACAGTTTCAGGTTGAAAAGACTAAAGAAAAGATGGAAAAGCCAGCCTAGCGCAAGCACGAAAGGGGATGACAGAGGGGGAGTCAGTGAAGCGAGGCAGGCTGCAGCAGGTAACAGGCGCTGCTCTGCTCTCGGCTCTGCTGGCACTGCAGCCCGTGCACCTCGGCCTCCTTCCCTGCCTTAGCTTGGCTGCACAGCATAGCTCAGCCAAGCAACGCTCCCCCAGCCTTGGTCCAACGCGCTCCCCAGGGCAGGCGTTTCTCTGTGTATTCCTGTTTAACGTGCTGAAACACAGGGAATGGAGCAAGGGCAGTCAATGGGACAGCACACCAGCAGCCACCTGCCTCCGTGTCGGTCGTCCTCCTGCGGCCTTCTGTAGCCCTTTCTCCTCCAGTCTTCCTCACTTACGAGCAGCAGGCACCAAGCTAGCAGCTCTTATAAGTGTAGGTAACTGTAGCAACTGGGTCCTTTAGCACATGGGATATTTTCAAGTGAGACTTTGGAAAAACAAAAATCAGGGATCTGTCAGTCCTGCTTCCTGGAGCCTCCCCTCGTACTCCCCATCACCAGGGAAGATGCACGTGCTTCAGTAACCTGGTTGCGTTGGCCAGAAAACTAGCCCTTGTTGAAACCTGCATCCCTCCATCTTCACGCTGGCATTTGGATGCACCCATCATCTCGGCAGCAGAGGCTATCCAGACACCTGCTTCTGCCACCGTGATAGCTGCAAGTCTCGATCAGCCTCAGTTATCATCCACAGGGAAAATCCTAAAGGTGCGTCTTCCTCACTAACCCCATGCCATCCCATGCCAGCTGCCACCTCCCATGATCACCGAAGCCCTACCTTTGGGAGACCCTCTTATGCAAGGCCTTTTATAGAACATTTGGGCTTGGTGCATCTATCTTACTCATCCAAAGTACCACCAAGACTGGAATCTAAACACCAGTGACATCTCACAGCAAGATGGTGGCAAAGGCAGAAATAAGAGTTTCAGATTTCCCCTTTCAGTATGCTCTGCACTAGGGAGAAAGCCTGCCTAGGTTCTCGTCAGATAAATAAAATATGAAGCTATTGCAACAGAGGATGACTCTCTGCACAAAGCCTTCCCATCACACTTCGCTGGCAGCACTCAGCAGCATCCACAGCCCGCTCTGTTCAGTCAATATGGGGAGCAGGGATCCCACAGTGCTCCAGCTCCCTGGCATGCAAACAGCCTGCTCCTGCCAAATTTGATTTGGACATTTTAGCACAGCCTTCATGCTCCTGAGCTGAGATACACCACCACCGTAAATCTACAAACTGCAGCAGAGAAGAGGAGAAAGCATGAAGGCAGCAGCCGCGTATGCAAAACACCCATGGGTTGAAGGAGCCCAAACCCTTCTCTGGGCTACATCAGGATAACCAGAGATGGCAGTTTCTCCCATCAGCAGGAGCAAGCAGCCCAGAAAGACAGAGAGTGGATTTGTTTTAATTTCCTAGCTCAATAGCAATGGTGCTGCAGGCTCATGAGAGTCTTCCCCAGCAGATTCACAAGATTGAGGTTGGGGAAACACAGACTCACACGGGCTCAAAACCTGATTGCCTCGTGCCAACGGGAGCGCGTTAATAAAGCCGTATCCCTCCTCCCCTGGCCGCGGCTGGTGGGTTTTGCCTCAGCCAGGACAACCGTGCGCTCCCACCGACACCGGGAGGAGCGAACGCCAGCCCAGGTGCACCCAGATCACCAGATCTCTCCGGGCACCTCTTGGGCACAGACAGCTCAGCGATGCCCCTGCCTGCGCCCACGGCAGCCGGCACAGGCAGGCACCACGAAGGACGAGCGAACCCGGGTCAGGCACAGCCCTTCCCCACGCTGACGGAAATCCTCCAAAGCATGCCAGGCAGCAGGCTCTGCAACCACAGCGGAGGATGCCAACGCACCCCTCCACCGCTGCCCCGGGCGTTGTCGGGGTCCTCTCCGCACGCACCCTGTTCTCTGCGGACAGACTGACGAAACCCGTCCGCCGCGAGCAGATCTTGTCGCGCTTCGATAGGGCCAACAAGATCAGAGCCGAGGCTTCAAAGGACACAGCCGCTTTAATGACATGCCACAGTAGAAAACTGAAGCCTCTTAGAGAGCAAAGGGAGAGTCCCATCAGTAAGGCCAGAAAGAAAAATAGAAGATGAGAGAACCCTATGACATTTTGCCTGCCAAATTTCTCGGCTTGACTTCATTAAGGCTTCAACAACAAGAACTGGCCTCAGAAGACCAATGTAAATTGCTGATGCTGTTTTAAGCAGCACTGAAAGGGAATATTTAACACTCGACATGTCTGGTGCAGCTTGAAGTGTGGCTCTTCACGATTTTCTGCTTCACTTGGGACAAAGCAAAAAAAAAAAATGCAAAAAATGCAAGCCAAGAGGAGGACCAGCCACACACACAAGGCTACAGGGAAGAAGGACCACAAACATTTATACAGGCATCTTCCTCTTGATGTCTGAGTAGAACACAGCACCTTCAGGATAAAGCTGTGAGAATAGAAAGCATCTAAAAAAAGCTTTTATTTAAGAATATCAAGATTTAAGAGAAAAGACAGAACTCCACATCAGATGCCCAAGTAACTGAAGTCTTGTCTCCATGGAAACAGAGTACCTCGGAGGCTTTAGCATACAAAACCCTCCATTTTCCCCAATTTCCAGAGAGGGAACTGAGGCAGAAGCTAAATGCTCAGGTACCCAAGAGGAGTCACCAAGGTGTCGGAAGCTGAGCCTCAGCCGAGCCACCACCCCCAGCCGCCCGGGCACCCTCCGCCGAGATCACACACAGGCCGTCAAACACAGCTGGCTTCTGCCCTACCGAAAGGGGATTAAGCAAATGCATTTTACTTTGTGCTTGCAATGTTCTCCAAGCGCACAGGCAGCTCTTGGATATGCCCCAGCTCATTAAGTCATGGCGATTTGACCGTGATCCCAGGCTTATGCAGGCTCACCCCAGATTAGATGGTACATTTGCCAAGAAGGCAGCACCAAGTCCTGGCTTTCCAGAGCTCAAACTAGCACTCCGCGTGCCTGACCATCCTCCTCACCAGCTGTCCCTCTGCCATACTCTCCTCCTGCTTGGATAGTAGTAAAGATTGTTTTGTTTTGTTTTTTTTTTTTGTTAGCTCTAGTTTTATTTTACTATGAAAGCCCCCAAAGATGAGCAGACAAATAGTTACCAGCAGGAATTATCCACTATAACATTATTTTCAGAAGACCACAAAGCACTGCAGATAAGGGTCCAAGTGCCCAAACTCACTTCACAAGGGATCCTGATTGCCTGGAGAGCATCCTACACTCCCCCCCCCACCACCACCAGAACCTAGAGCACCAGAACAGCAGGATTAGAGAAGACTACCTGTCTCTGAAAGTGCAGAAAAAAGGAGGGGTCCTAGCTCTGACAGGACAAAAGAGGAGTTTAATTAAACATAGCAGACTAGATTTCTAAGAACTGATATTAAGATAAAGAGGAGAGGAAGTCAAGTTTTGCCCTTCTCTATTCCAATGCTTGGAGAAACAGTCCGTATATATTTGCCCAAGATTTACATCAAAGACAACACAGTGTTTTAAACAAAAAACCTCCACAGCATCAGTAGCAGTCTGTGATCAGAACTACATCACAGCAAGGGCAGTATGAAGAAACACTTTCCACAGGGAGGAAAGAGAGTGAAGACAGGACAAATAACCCTCAAAACAGGCTGCTCCGCATCCTGCTTTTTCCTCCATACAAGGAAAGCTTGCCAACATGCAAGAGCCTGTCGTTCCCGAGCCCGGCTCGGCCGCGCGAGCCCGGAGGCGGCAGGAGCACCGAGCAGCCTCTCATCCCGGCCGGCCAGAGCACCTTCAGCCACGCCACCTCACCTGCCTGCCGGGAGGGTTTCGCAGCCCAGCGGGTGCTGCTGGGTTCCTGGTCGGACGGCGGCACAGCCCAGCACACGTTCCTCAGCACCTCCCAGAGGGGTCGGACCCGCAGGGAGCCAGGGTACCACAGATCTGTTCCATAACCCGTGCTCGCATTTCAGGCGTCGTCAACCACGTGCTTGCGGCCTGCTTAGCCCCCGTTTCACATCCCAGCCGTGCCATCCCCCTTCCCACCACCACGCAGGCGGCTACGAGGATCAGCTGGCCACAAGCCTTTCCCCAGAAGGGCCCTGCTCTGAAAGGCCGGGTCACAAAACAGCTTCAGTTCTAGCTTCTTCAACAACTCTCTGCAAAGCCACCAAGCACAAGAGCTATTAGCAGTTTTCCTACATGCAGAAAATGCCTCGGGCATTATGAAACTCCTTCAAGTAAGGGCTAGGTAGGCGCATGGTAATACTGGAGTCAGGAGAGGACTTGCCAGCACGCAAGACCTCCCCACTGCAAGCCATGCTCTGCTGTCCCTTGCTGCCAGCAGCGGGACCATCGCCACGCAAAAGCACACTGGCGCTCTCAGCCACCTGAGGATGTCCCAGGCCTCCTGGCCGGGCAGATGCAGGTGTTGCAAGAAGGCTGCAACCAAGAGGGCTCCCCCTGTGCCCCACCGAGCCTGGGGCCGGGGCTGCCGCTGCAGGGCTGCTTGCAAACAGCAGCTCCCGAGCCAGCCCCGGCCAGCGTGAGAGCCCCGCGGTGCTGCGCGCAAGTCCACGCCACGGTACTTCTCTCCCCACTGGTGGGACAGATGTGCCTGCCTGGCTGGGAGAGCGGTGCCACGGCACGGGCACAGGGAAGGGGGAACAGCTCAGCTCGTGCTGCCCCAGCAGAGTGTCTCCAACAGCATGCTTCACAGAAAGAGCACCGAGGTGTCTGTAAGGGAGGAGGGTTGGTCCAGACCAGATGTGTCTTTTGAAGGAACAGAGCATAGAAATAAAGCAGCAGAGGAAGATTCTGGACTTGACAATTCCTAACACAAGTGTTTCATTTATAAAAGATGACCTGAGAACCTGTTTCAAGAGATGAATTGAACTATTCACATCTTCAGCAGGTCACAGTCATATTCCAGAAGAACTTGCTTCAAAGTAAACTCAGTTTTCTACTGTTTTACCTCACTCACCAAAGCAGACTCTTGCTTAATACAGTTGGTTTTGTTTCAGGCATTCAGAAGAGCAGAAGACAAAGTTTTCCAGTCTATAAACATTCAGGCTTCGCTTTGATCAAAGGTGTTCCAGCATATGCGAACACACACAGTGCAAGGAGTCCAGCTCCACATACACCTTAGGCATTAGCAGAGCCGCTAAACACTGCGGGACAGATCGCCCATGCTGCCAGACAAACAGGCTCTTGGTTCATCCTGAAGCCTGGCAGCCTTTTCCCTGCTCCAGGTGCCGCCTACACAAGCGGGACGCCTGGCAGAGCCCTTGCCCTCGCGTCCAGACACATCTGCCACGGAAACAGCGGGAGGTGTGGTGCAGCGGGACGCACCGCAGGGCTGGCGAGTCACGCCAGAACGCCCCGCGCCCTCCGCTTGGTCAACAAGGGATCGCACAGCGCGCTCAGCAGAGCTGGCACGCAGGCCAAGGCCAAGCGGCCTCTGCCAAGCTGCTCCAGAAATCCTGCTCTCTGCGGCTCACCCCCCCCACACCACGCATCCTGGAGCACAGCACGTCTCAGCTCTTTCCTTGTACCAGCACACACAACAAAGCCAGAAAAAAAAACAAGCAAGAAAAAAAAACTACTCCTCTTCCTCCTCCCTCAGGACTTTTCAAATCAGAGAGCATTTGCTCTCTTAAAGCCTTCACGTATTGACAAGTTCAGCACTGGTACTTCAGCAAGATTGCACATGGGACATGTCAGTGCTGCAGGGGAAAGGAACAGCACCTTCCACCAGGCACTGACAGCCAGGGACTTCTCTCCCTGGCCATCCAGCTGCTCAGACACGCTCGACCACCTAAAGGAAAATAGGTGCGACATATCAAGTCAGCATGAGACTCCAGCTGCTCACAGATTCCTTGGAGTTTGGGCAGTAGGAGGTTATGCATTCACAAGCCCCAACACAATTTCAAAGCACAATTCACAACAATTTCACTTCTTTAGAGAAGGATGCAACAAGCATTAGGTTTGCTGCGTGCCCTTGCTTCAGGGCCCCGCTGTATTTATTCTCCCTCCTAGCAGTTTAAAGCACTCAAGCTTTGCAGGAGAGCAAGAAGCATCAAGTGAGCTATGTGCATTAGCCTCCAGGACAAGGGCTCTTCTGTCCGTCTCAAGTCACACGCGAGTGCTCCAAGAGGAATGATTCACAAGTCCAAGGAAACGAGACTAGTTTAACTCAAGAGCCAAATCCAGCTCCGGCAGGTTGACACACACATGGCTATCTCGCACCACCTCCACCCTCACCAAGAGGCACCGAGACATAACAGGACACGACCAAGACTGCAGCACATTCCTCTGCTGCCTCGCGCAACAGAAACACACCTCAATTATACAAGAAATGTTAATGCAAGCAGGCAGCCAAACGAAGCATGGAGGGACTTCAGGAGATGTCAGCAGGAAGACGCGTGCAGAGACGATTAGCAGAAAAAGGACGCTCTACTCACCCCCGCAGCAAAGCCTAAGCTTCCATCGAGGATTCGCCTCTGGAAAAAAGAGATATATATATGTAACAGAAAACACATTATTTACCAATTGCAGAACAAGTAAAGTTGCAATCATGCCACACAGCAACCTAAAGGGAAGTCACTTGCTTTGGCATCACATTAAGACAACTCCTCTTCCCATTACTGCAATCCAAGCGATTGCTGTGCTTTGAGGCAAGATATGCAATGTTTCAAGAGACAGAGCGAGGCCATCATGCTCCTCGTGCACAGACGCCTACTCCACCATCATGCAGAGCCTACAGTGAGGTGGGAAACTGGAGTGACCTGACTCACACCCCCATTAGGCTTTCAGTAACCCAGCATGTATCCTGCTTGCTTCATTCCCATCACAGTTTTTCCTTCTTTAAGGCATTCCCCTCCCCCAGGAAGGAAAATCAACACACTACTGCAAAAGGAATCTCACTTTGCAAAGAACTCCTGCATAAATCATCAAAGGAGAGAGACATAAATAATAAATGCATCAGAACAATTTTGAACATAACAGCAACGTAGGCCTCTAATTTTGGAACACAAGATCAGTTGAAAAATCAAAACCTTGCCTGACTAAACCCCAGAGCATGGATTGACCTCGATCACACACTAAGAGAGGCAGAAGGTTTCAAGGAAGAGAGTCTGCTGCTCCAAACACAAATCCCAGCCTGCAACTCTGCCCTGCTGTGCTACATCTAAGATATTTTTTTAAGTCAGCAGCTCCTGACCCTTTTGAGCCACATATAACTGACAACTCTATGTCCCACATAGACTCTGGCACACTAAGGATTAAGGGCAGCGTGGTTTTCTGCACTATGTACCACAGCTTTGGGCTGGGAGTTTGATTTAGCTCCTCTTTAGTTTAACGTACAAGGGAATTAATCTCTGTTCTTTCTTCCTCAGGCAGGAGGACCTCTCAGGGCCAAGTTAAGGTCTCTCACACTTTGGACCAGGCAGCCAAGCCCAACCATGAGAAGCAGAGTTTAGCTCTTCTCCCTGCTCACCAACCCAGGAGAAAGAACAAACGATCCCGGCACCCACCTGGCCGCTGGAAAACACGAACACCAGCGCCGAGCCAGCTGCCGTCAGGCCCCAGGTGAGACACGTCCCTAGCACCGCCTGGATCACCGGCCCATGACCTGGGATCATGCTGACCACACACAGCGACCGGCAACCTGGGAGAGACAAGGTCCATCAGGAGAGGCACAAGGAGAAGCTCCCAGCATTTGAAGATGCAAACAAACCCACATTTTGCTCCCTAGTCATTACAGAGGGGAGCGCAGCCCAGGCGCCCAGCTGTGCTGAATCCCTGCTGCTCCTCTGGCAAACACCTTTCCTTGCCCAAGGGGACAGAGGCGGCTTATCCGTGCTCCTTGCACCACCCGTCTAAGCTTGGAAGAGCAGGATGAACCAAGAGCACACCAGCATCCACCGCTCAGCCCTCGGCTGATTTCATGGGCTCAGGCCCACGAGCTGTCACCAGGGCAGGGCAGCTCCACCGACGGGAAGAATAACATTCTCCGTCTGCTGGAGTCTCTCCCAAGCCTCAGGAGCGTTTTGCTTGGAGCAAGCATCAGTCCAGCTCCCACACGAGATTGCTATGCGCAGCTGGTCCCACCATCACTTCTGAAGAGGAACCGCACTCACGCGTCCCCGAGCAAAAGGGCACCTCAGTCCACCTCCCCGGCACGCGCAGCACAGCCCACTGACTCGTCCTGAGAAGCAGCTTTACTTGCACGGAAGGCGAAGGCCCTCTCAGCACCAGGCTCGTTACACCGCCGGTACGAAGCCGGAGCGGAACGAGACCTGGGACGGGGCACCTCAGTGCAACCCAAAACGCCATCGCCACGCCATGGAGCAGCACTGCTCCCTAACAAATAGGTTTTATGAGAAAATACACGCTCCCACATGCCAACATCTGTTTATAAATACAAATACCTATCCCCACGCTTCCCCAAAGCTCAAAGGCTTTGGAGGAGGGTCTCAGGGACAGCACCAGGCTCCTGGGCGCCCGGTCATGTGCCCGCAGGGGCGTCAAGCCAGGTGGGGGGCACCGGGGTAGACCCCCCCCCCGAGCCACCCCAGGGAGAGGGGGAGCCCCCAAGCTCCCACGCTCCCCCCAAAGCCCCCAAAGGGGACCCTCAACCCCCCACCCCGGGCACTCAGCCCCCAAACTGGGACCTCGCAGCCTCCAAGTCGGGGTATCCCGGCACCCTGCAGCCCCCCCTCCCCAAAAAAGGGCACCCTGGCCCCAAACTGCCCCCTCACCACTCCGGGCCCCCGGACTCTCCCCTCCAGCCCCCCAAACGGGCCCCCCAGGCTCCAAACGGGGCTGCCCAACACCCCTTCCCAGGGGTCCCGTCGCTCCCAGCCCCCGCACGGGGGCGTCCCCGCGCCCCGAGCACCCGGGAACCCCCCCGGGGCCCCAACCGGGCCCCCAACACCGCCCCCCGGGCCCCAGGCGGCGCCCCGGGCCCCGCTCTCACAGCTCCCCGCGCCCCACGAGCCCGGGGCTCGCCGGGATGTCCGGACCGGTTGGCCCCGGCCCCGGCCCCGGCCCCGGCCCCGGCCCCGGCCCCGGCCCCGCTCACCCGCCCGGCGCTCCCGGCCGCTCGCCCGCCGACACTTCCTGGTCCCGGCACACGTGTCGCCGCCGCCGCCCCGCCCACTCCGCCGCCTCGGCCAATGGCGGCGCGGCGGGGGCGGGCCGCCCTCGGCTCTGCGTTCCGGGCAGGCGCGACGGCAGGGAAGAGGCGCGGGCGGGCGCATGGCGGGAGCGGGCGGGCGCAGCAAGGCTGCTGCAGGGCATCGCTCGGGCGCGGTGCGTGACACCTCCCGTGCACGGGGCACCCACGGCATCGCTGCAGGGTGACACCCGCCCCGGACATGGTGTGTGACACCCCCCGTGCACGGGGCACCCCCGGCATCGCTGCAGGGTGACACCCGCCCCGGACATGGTGTGTGACACCCCCCGTGCACGGGGCACCCCCGGCATCGCTGCAGGGTGACACCCCCCCAGACACAGTGCATGACACCCCCTCGTGCGTGGGGCACTCCCCAGCATTGCTGCAGGGTGACACCCCCCACCCCGGACATGGTGCGTGACACAACCCCCACCGCCTGTGCACGGGCCACCCCCGGCATCGCTGCAGGGTGAAATCGCGCCCTCCGGAACGGTGACCGTTCCCTGCGAAGCCTCGTGCGGCCTCTGACCAGCAGTCGGCCAGTGGCAGAGGCCGGGGCACAGCACGGCCGGGGGCGCAGGGTCCCTGCTCGGGGCCGGGCATGCAAGTGCACCCTTTCCAGCAAGGACCTTTGCTAGCTTGGGGGGGGGGAGAGAGAAAAAAAAATCACGAAAAGCAATCTGGCAGCACGTGCCCCGGCGGAGAGGCCGAGTTCCCGGGGCGGCACGCAGGGCAGGAGCGTCACCTGCCCGCTCCCGGCCGCAGGCAGCCCGCTCTCCCTGCGGGCTCCTCACCCGCCGCCCCCGTCCAGAGCCAGGGGCAGGGCCGGGCCCCGGCGCTGCCATCGGTGCGGTGGCCCCGGGCTGTGTCATGGGAGATGCCTGGACTCAGGAATGCGCTTGGCACCAGCCATGACCTTTTCCTGCCAAGGCAAAACACAGGGTGGTTTCGACATCCCTACGTCTACGCAAACAGCTTATTTTCATCTTTGCCAGTGCTTTTCCTGTGGGATAAGAGGGAAACTGGTAAACAAGCGGCAGAAGTGCCCTGCACGCTGCAGCAGCCCTGCGACCCCTTGCAAGCAGCACCAGCAGCAGCTCAGCCCCCATAGCACACGGCACCATCACCCTCCTTTAATAAAGCGCTCGTCTTTGATCAGCATCCCCCACCACAGCTCGAAAAGGTGAAGGCTGTTTGCAACCTCCCTGATTTAGGTTTTAATCAATTTTCCCCTCTGATTGCCTGCATCCTTCGTTAGCTCCTTTAACAAGGCAGACGCAGCCCGAGGTGCCGGCTGGGACAGCCAGCGGGGACCCAGCAACGGAGCTGCCGCTCGTGGCTTCCCGGCGAGGCGAGCCGAACGGCGCTGGCCGCGTGGGCGCCGTTGGAGCCACCTTTGCGCCGCCTTCCCCGCGGCGCCGAGGCTGCGGCGGCCGCTCCTCCGCGCGGCGGCAGCGCCGAGATCCCCATCTCGGCACAGCCAGAGCTGCGTTATCGGCAGTCCCGGTAAAATGTCTTTCAAAACAGCAGAAAGGGCCCGAGGGGGCCCAAATTCCTGCGCAGTATCTTTTTATCAAGGTATGTGTCACGCAAGACGCTGGCGCAGGCTCAGCACCGCGGTGCCGGGGGAGCCCGCGTCCCCTCGCTTTGCGAGAACAGCGCTCGCGAGCCGCGTTCGCAGCAGGCGCCGGCGACCGCGGCGGGCACGAGGTGCCAGCGACTCGTCCCAGCACGGCCCGAGCCGGGGGCAGCCGCGGGCCGAGGCGCCTGCGCCCCGGCTGGGTGCAGCCCGGCGGGCTGCGAGCGAGGTGGAGGACCCGGGGCAGAGCCGGGGGAGCGCGGGCAGGGACGCCGAATGCAGCGTTAAGCCCCCGTTTAACACGCCACCCGTCAGAGCACGCTGCGAGCAGAAGCCCCGGCGGGGAGGACGGAGGGAAGAGCAGAGATTTGGGTCCGCGGCCGCGGAGGCTCGTCGGAGTCCGGCGCTCGCTGCTGCAGCTCACGGCTGATGTACGCGGCACCTCTCGCTCCCGCCCCGCCGCAGCGTCCTTGGCAGCGATCAATAAACTCATTACGGAGCGAAATAACGGCGCTGCGAGCAGGGTCGAGGCGCGAGCGAGGCAGGAAGGAGCCGGCGGCAGTGGGGGGGGGGGAGGCGCGGGGCGACGGCCGGGGCTCAGCGCCGGCGCCCCGGGAGCGGGTCCCGGTGCCGGAGCCCCCTCGCCCCGCGGCTCAGCGCCTCCGCAGACGCTGCCTGATTAGATCGCGCTGCCGCGAGGGAACGAGCCTGGTTCTGCCCGGCCGCGGGGCCGCGCGGAGACGGTCCAGGCCTGTTCCTGCGGCTGATTAGCAGAGAGCGAAGCCTCCCCCATGGCAGGCGCTGGCGTAATTGAGCCAGGCAGCCGCGGCGGAGGCGCCAGAGCAGCTCCTGGCTCCCGGCTGGCGACGGGACAGGCAAGGAGGCAGCGGAGAAAGGGCAGCGCCGCCGCCGAGCGTCCCCGAGGGCCGGCGCGGCGGTGGCGGTTCTGCCAGCGGCCGGGGCGCGGGAACCGCTGCCGCTTTACCAACCCGCCTGCCTGCAGACCCGGGGCAGAGCCCGCGGCTGGCCTGGCAGGGGCCGGCCAGCTCCTTTGCACCGCGCCACGGTGGGGAAGGGGCAGCGGCACCCCCCCCTCCGGGATCCGCTTCCCCCGCACAGGCAGGGCGGCGTTTCCGCAGTCGGTCGTTACCGGAGGCAACGGGAGAGCCCGAGCCCGGCAGGGGACTTGCAGAGGGACCCCGGCACCGCGGGCGGTGCAGCGTCCGTGCGACGGCCCCTGCGTCCAGCGGTGCCGGAGCGCGGCCCGGCTAACCCTCGGAGCGCTGGCAGCCTCCCGCAGCGCTCTGAAAGCCAGCGCAAGCCCTAAGAAAGCTCTCGCTGCTCTTCCCTCCGCGGATCGGGGAGAAAGGCCAGTCCACCCTGTCCCTCCGTTGGCAACCGAACGCAACAGCTCAGCATCTCCCAGCTCCTTACAACACTCATTTCCAGGGCACAGGTCGAGCAGCACTGCTTTCTGAGGGGAGCCTTGCGGAACAGCTGGGAACGGATGGCAGGAAACTTGGAAGGACTTTAAAAGCTGCTTTGTGGTCATGCAATCCCCCTGCCCCTCTCCCATGGGCTGTATCGATGGTCAAAGCTGCATGGGAAGAGGCCCTGCGCTTCTCCCGTATCCACCCCTGTCAGTAAATTGCTTTTCAGCAGGGTTGATACTTCCCAGGCTAAAGGACAAAGAGGAGTTTCTCTGCCAGCACCAAACCAGCTGCAGGGGCAATCCAGCAGCTCTCCAGCACAGCGACCACCCAGAGGTACAGGCCAGACCCTGCGCAGGGCTGAAATTCAGCCCTAAATCCAAGCAGAATAAGAAATGTCCTCAAAGGGCTCAAGCACAGCTTCCCGTTTCAGCTAGCTCCTGCTGCACTCCTTGCTGGACGGATATCTGCTCACATCAGCGCCTCAGCGCAGACCGGCCCATGATTTCATTAGCTCTCTTTACAAAGATCAGATCAGTCTGCAGGCAAGTGAATTTGCAGGATTTATGTACACAGCTCCCTGGCCCCTGCGTCCAACGCCGGCAGAGCAGCCTCCAGCCGGTGGGGAGGGAGCCCTGGAATCGCCGCGGCCGCCCTGCCCAGCCAAAGACAACGGGGAGACGTCGCTCAGAGCCTCCCAGCACAGCGCGGGGCAGGGGCAAAGGGGACAACCTGGGGATGATCTGCACGGCATCCCAAAGAGCTGGACCTGGAGGTGGAAGACGGAGGGAGATTGGGGGGAAAGAGGCCTCGGTGCTCCGGGAGAAACTGCTCCAAGGCCGGGGCTGGGGGGCTGCAGGCGCACCAAGCCACCGGGAGCAAGGCTTGCCCTCCGGAGAGGCCACCGAGGTACAGACGTAGCAAGGTCACCTGCTTTGACTGAGACATAGGAGGAGGCTGCATACGGCACTGCACTGCGAAGGCTGTTGAAGCATCTTCGCAGCCTTCCCGCTCTCCTGCAGATGGGCAGGGTTAGGACAGTCCCTCCTGGGCACGTAAACCAGCCAAGAAAGGGTAAAGCAGCTGTGAAATGGTCACGAGGCACGAGAACCCTCTCCTGTGCCCCACTGGTGTGCTGCTCTCCCTCCTCGGCACGCGAGCGACCATCTCTGCTCTGCCTCCATCTCTGCACGGCTGTGGCACGGCCCTCGGCAGGAGCGGTCAACGTCCCTCCCTACCCTCTCTCCTTAGACACTTTTACTGCGATATCAATTTCCACATCATTTTATTCCAGCGGAAGCTTTTCCAGCCTCCTAAAGATTTATTAGTCTGATAATGATTCTCCCTTATGCCCCAAGACCCCACGTCTTTGGATCCAGCTTGGAAATTGAATGTCTAAGCACAAACGAGAGCCTACCAGACCTTCTTGCCGTAATTGCCAGCCCAGCTCCTGGGCTCTTTGTTCCAAGCCACTCTTAATTTCCTGCTCTCTATTGTCTCTTTGATAAGTGATAAAAAGGTGGAGGGGGGAAGAAATCACTATTATTTAATTGCTTTCAAGATCTCAAACAAACCAGAGCAGAGGTTATCTCCCCCAAACCTCTCTTTTTGGTCTTCTTCCAGTTGTTGTTACTGGGTAACACTGCTGAGGGGGAGGCTGCAGCAATAGCAGACGGTATGGCATTAAATCACACCTTTTGTGCAAAGATCTCAATGCTCTTTGCAGATTTTGCTTTGTATTCTCCCAGGCTGTGGCAAGCCAGCAAGGACCTGCCTCGCCTTTCCTTTGGTTGCAAGATGCAGACTTGGGGGGCCAAGATATTCCCAGCTTCTCAAGAGACATTGGGATTTGCTGACACCGCTAGGTGCAGTGGGAACTCCTGTGGGGTCCCACCATCACCATCAAATAGCCATCGTCCTGCTCTATCCCTCCCACAGGTACCCTGGAGACCTCAGCAAGAACTGATCCCTTTGCACCACCACTGGAACCTAAATAGCAGGAACCATCTCCTGAAGAAGGGCCTGGGCAGCAAATCCAGGGCTGTGTCAGGAAGGTGAAGGAGCAGGGAGGCATGTGGCCCCAGTGGGGTCTCTTCTGCTGGAATCCGTGTAGGGCAAGGCAGGTCCCTCTGCACACACAACTTTCTAGTCACCCTGCCCCCTTTTCTGGGGCATGAGATGGGGATGGAATTACACGGTGCCAACGCACCAGCTCAGACAGAGCATTTTAAAGGCTCTGCTGGTGAATTCAGCCTCCTCCGGGGTGCAGCGGGGCCCCTCATTCCTGCTGCACGGCAGCTCCAGCGCACGCCTTTGGACCACCCTCCGGGTCCCTCACTTTGGGCACCTGCCACCTCGCAGCAGCAGCCCCTGGAGCAGGAGAGACGCAGCTCGGGAGCAGAAGGCGCGGCGCGGCGGGGGAGAGGGCGGCCGCGGCCCCGCGGAGCGGCGGGCGGAGCGCCTGGAAGCCGGGCGGCCGCGGGCCGGCGGCTGCCGCGGGGCGCGGTGGGCAGGGCTGGGCCCGGCCCGGCCCCGCGGAGCCGCCCCGCGGAGGCGGAGCGCAGCCGGCGCGCTGGGTCCGGCCGCGGAGCCGCGCCGCGGGCGGCTGGTGCGCGGAGCGGAGCGGAGCGGAGCGGAGCGGAGCGGTGCCGGCGCCTCCCGGTGCCCGCCGCGCCGCGCCGGGCTGCGCCGGGAGCGCGGAGCAGGTGAGCGGCGCGGGGCCCCCTCCGGGCCGGCACCGCCCGGCGGAGCCGCTTCCCGAACCGCCGCCGGCTCGGTGCGAGCGGGGCGCGCCGGGGCCGCTGCCAGCGCCGGGCGCCGCGGCGTGGGATGCGCCGGGGGGTCCGGCCCGCCGGGGCCGCCCCGGGAGACCCCCGGCCGCCCCGGAGGCGCGGCGGCAGCGGGAGCCCCCCGGCTGCCCCGGGAGCTGCGGCGGCGGCGAGCAGCGCGCTGCCCGGGTGGGAAGGAGAAGGGAGCGAGCCCACCAGCGGGCTGGAGCTCGGGGCGCAGCTTTTTCCCGACCCCGAGCACGTTTTCCACGGGAACTGTCAGGACTCAGATTTCTCCATCGCAGATCAGGTTCTGGCCGGGAAAGGGAAGCGCCGGCGTCTCGTCGGCTCTCTCCATGAAGGAAAGGTTTTCTCCCTGCGGTTAGTGCTGCGGTGTCAGTCACACCTGCCGTAACTCGCCGGGGACGCGTGCTGCCGGTCGCGCTTTAGGAGTCGTGAGGATGCCAGCATCGCCGGCGTCGGGAGGAGCAGTGCTGCGCCCGGGCAGACTCCTCCACGCAGCATAGGCTCCGGAGGGGAGGACAGAGAGGCAGGGGAGGTGGTTTGGCAACAGCCCCTCCGGGGAGATTCTTCTACAGAGGCTGGCAGCAGGATGGCCAAATGCTCCCTGAGGAATCTCTTCATTTCTGTTTTATTCTCCAGTTTCTAGAATTTTCCCTTCCACGCCCAAAGCAAGGAAAGAGGTCATCTCGGCCCCTCTGAAGTGGGTGTGCCCAGAGGCCAGCAGAGACATGGAGCTGGAATACGAGCTGCCCAACGCCACTGAGTTCTGGTTCTCCCCAGCTTCCCCGTTTGACAACTTCTCTGTAGAGGCACCTGCCAACACATCACAGAACGCCACAGGTCACCATTTTGACCTGACCAGCAATGCCATCCTCACCTTCATCTACTTTGTGGTCTGCATCATAGGGCTGTGTGGCAACACGCTGGTGATATATGTCATCCTTCGCTACGCCAAGATGAAGACCATCACCAACATCTACATCCTGAACTTGGCCATTGCCGATGAGCTGTTCATGCTAGGTCTGCCCTTTCTGGCTATGCAGGTCGCTCTGGTACACTGGCCCTTTGGTAAAGCCATCTGCAGGATTGTCATGACAGTGGATGGGATCAACCAGTTCACTAGTATCTTCTGCCTGACAGTCATGAGCGTTGACCGGTACCTGGCTGTCGTCCATCCCATTAAATCTGCCAAGTGGAGGCGGCCTAGGACAGCCAAAATGATCAATGTGGCCGTATGGGGCATCTCCCTTTTGGTGATAATGCCCATCATGATCTATGCCGGGGTGCAGCATAATCATGGCATGAGTAGCTGCACCATCATCTGGCCGGGGGAGTCTGGCGCGTGGTACACAGGCTTCATCATCTACACCTTCATTCTGGGCTTCCTGGTGCCTCTCACCATTATCTGCCTTTGCTACTTGTTCATCATTATCAAAGTCAAGTCCTCGGGGATCAGAGTGGGCTCTTCCAAGAGGAAAAAGTCTGAGAAGAAAGTCACCAGGATGGTCTCCATTGTGGTTGCTGTCTTCATCTTCTGCTGGCTCCCCTTCTACATCTTCAATGTCTCTTCTGTCTCCATCCTGATCGTGCCGACACCTGTCCTCAAGGGCATGTTTGACTTTGTTGTAGTCCTCAGTTATGCCAACAGCTGTGCCAACCCCATCCTCTATGCCTTCTTGTCTGACAACTTCAAGAAGAGCTTTCAGAATGTCCTCTGCCTGGTCAAGGTCAGCGGTATGGACGATGCAGACCGGAGTGACAGTAAGCAGGACAAATCTAGGCTAAACGAGACCACGGAAACCCAAAGGACCCTGCTCAATGGTGACCTGCAGACAAGCATCTGAGAGGACAACAGAGTTGTCCATTATTCGCTCTCCTCTCCACACTTGCTCCCAACTCTGCAACAGGGCCACAGCACACACCAAGTCAGGGCAGGAGTGCTGAGTCTTTCCTTGCTCAACCTGGGGGATGGTGGTGCTATCAGGTGGGCGAGGGGGGATCCTAAACTCGGGCTAGCTTCTGAGCTGCTGGCGGGTTGGTTTTCAAGCACTGGGAAGGATGTGGCTCAAGAGACACTGCCTCGCCAGGAGAACAAAGACAGCTTGTAGAAATCCACGCACAGTGGGCGCAGATTTAAACACAAGAAGTGCTAACTGTGGGACAAAATCGTCTCTGCGGCGACTCCACCGGTTTCACCAGTGTCACTCTCCGGGCTGAGGTCGGCTTGGGATGCTCTGCCCCAGAAATCGGGTCTGCACGCACGCACACACACGCACGCACGCGCACGGAGGCACGGCAGCCTGCTGGGCTGGGGCGCCCGACGCGGAGCAGGGCTGGCCTCGGGAGGAGCGGAGACCGCGGAGGAGGCTGCAGGGATGCAGGTGCGGCGTCCCTGGAGAGCGGAGCCGCCTCCGGTGGAGCAGCCGCCTCCGGAGGGAAGCCACCTCGCCAACCTGAGCGCGTCTCGCGGTCGCATCCTCCCCAAGGAGACCCGGATATTTGGGGAGGGGGGTTGCCCAGCTTATTCGATCAGTCCCCAAAGCCTCCCTCTGGCTGCAGGCATTTCCAGAAGGCTTTCCTGCCCCGGGGGTAGCCGCCCACCGCGGAGGAGGGAATCGCCTCTGAGGAGAGCAGCCCTCCGCCACCCGCAAACACCTCTGCTCCAGCACCCGCGCTCTGCTGGTGCCCAGCTGGTGCCCTCTTCCAGGAGATACCCTTCCTCTCTGCCCCTTCCCTCCAGCAATGTCACCTCCAACAGGTTTTTCTCCTCAGTTGTAGGATTCCTCCCTTTTTTCCCCTCTGGAGCAGCTGCTGCTGCTCCTGCCATCCGCATCTGCTCCTGGTCATTCCCAGGCTGTGCCGCCTGCCAGCGGACTGCTGCCTTCCCCGGCGAGCCCAGGCGTCCGGTCAGGATGATCACCCAGCGCCTGGATGGAAAACACTTGGAAGCATTCGAGCAGCAGAGAAACACCCGGGGGTCCGGAACACGCTGCCCTGGCATCCCCCGTGGTGCCGACAGCTCCTGCCACCACAGCACTTCCAGGGACGGAGAGGCCGGAGCCAGGCGAGAACGGCTGCCGGTTCTTGGCGGTGACGCCCCACCTGGGCTCGGTCCAGGCAAGTCACAGAGGAGGAAGGGGCAATGGAGAGGACGGGAGATGGGAGGTCGGGGGCTTGGCTGGCCCCAGGCCCTCACCCAAGGCAGAAGGGACTGGGGGCGCTGAAGAAGGAGCCTGCGAAGCGCCCGGAGGGAAGAGGCCCCATGGGGCATCTCGGAGCCGCGCCAGGCGCACTCGCCGCAGGTAACAGCGAGGGGCCGGGTGGCCCCCCGGGCACTGCCGTCGGGAAGAGCTGCCTGCCGGCACGACCGGGACGGGGGACCACGCGGGGCAGCTGGCAGCGGGGGGCTGGGGGGGTCCGGCCGGGCTGCGCCTGGGGCAGAGCCAAAACCCTCAGGTGAGATGGATAAACACGTTAATTAGGGCCGGCGCCCGCTGGGTTTAGCTGCTCAGGAATGTGCTGGAGCTGTCGGCTCTGCCGTGCCCGCGCGGCCCCCACGCTTCGGGGCGGGAGCCCAGGCAGCGGCTCCCTGGGGTGCCGGCAGCCCCAGACGCAGCCCCCCGCAGCAAGCCCGGCGCAAGCGAACAGAAAGCCCAGGGGAGAAAGAAATCCTGCCTTCCCGGCGGAGGCGAGGAGCAGTTCCTGTGCCAGGGGACAGGCTCGGGTCCCAGGCTCTTGCTCCGGAGCAGAGGCGTGGGAACAGAGCGGCTCAGGCAGAGGAAACAGTCTGGTCTCGCTCGTCCTCAGCCCTTTCCCCCGGGAATCCCTGCGCGAGCCCCCCCGCTGGCTGCTGAGCCGTCACCCCGTGTCGCGGAGGGAAGAGGGAGAAGGGGAAAAGGGGATGAGCTGCATTTCCCATGAAATTTCCCACCCCTGCTTCGGGCTCCCGCGGGTCTCAGCTCGGGCGCTGCCGGTACCGGCTGCGGGAGCTCCGGCAGGAGTTTGGCCGAGGCTTGTCCCAGCCTCTGCAGCGAGTCCCGTCCCCCCCCTTCCCAGGCATCGCACGCATCCAGCTTTGCCCACCCTGAGGCTGCGGGGACGCAGTCCTGGGCTCGACGCCTGCTTCCCCCAGTCCGGACAGCAGCTCCAGCACCGAGCGCCCCTCGGGCAGCGGGAAACGCTGCGCGCCGGCGTGCAGGATGCACAGGGAAAAGCGGAGCTTCCCTCAGCGATGAGCTGCTCAATAACCTCTTCCTGCTGCCGCCCGGAGCGCCGCGCGCCCGCCGGCACCACGCGCCCCGGCCCCGAGCGGCGCGGGCAGCCCGCTCGCGCAGCGCATCCCCCCCCGGCCGCCCTAACTAGGGGAAGTAAATACGAAGCGACAGCCACGCCGCCTGCCCGGGCGGTGCTGCGGCGATCGCAGCGAGAGCGGCACGTCACGTTACGGTGCGATACCCGATCGCGACCGCCGGGCCTGGTGCAGCCGGCAGCCCTCCGTTGGGATGAGGCTCGAGTGTCATAGCTGCAGCGATGCGTCAGCTGGGCTCTAGGTATTTAATATTCGGTGGGCGGCGAAGGAGTTCTTTGTGTGGAAAGGCGGTGGTGCCAGGGTGGTGCCACGGCCAGACCCCTGCGCTCCCCCCGGGGATGGGGCAGGAGGGCAAAACACGAGCCGGGGAGGGGTAGGATTCCTGCAGCCCCAAAACAGCTAAAGAAAAACCTTCTGCTAATTCGTCTCCGGCTAACGAGCAGCAGCACCATCGCTGCTGCGAGTAACAAAGTTTTCTTTCGCAGCCGCTTGATTTTTGTGGGAACCTGACCTCGTATTGGACCTGTTCGGAAAAGCCCCGTGGGGCTGCCGGCAACGTGATGAGAAATCGCTCCTGATTCATTTCAGAGCAAGCGGGCTGATCCCAGCAGCGCTGGAGCGGCTCCGGCGCTGCCTCGCGCGCAGGCTGCCCCCGGGCTCGCCAGGACTCATGACAGCTGCCGCCTGCCCGGAGCCACAGGAACAGATTTATCACGAACGGGAGGTGACGGGCAGCGGAGAGACGCAGGTGTCCCGCAAAGCTGCGCTTCCCGCCGGGAGCCTCGGCTCAGCCCCGCGCAGAGCCGCCGCCGCAGAGGGGCGCGGGGCTGTCCGCCTCGCGCCGCGGCGGCGTTTGGTACCCGAACGCTGCTCCGAGGGCGGGGGGAGGCTGCGTTTGCACCCAGAGCTTTCCTGTCGCAGCGCCGCAGCTCCCCGCATCAGCACCGAGAGCCTCGGACCGACAGCAGGGCAAAGCTGCGCTGCTTTAAAATAACGATCCCTCCTAAGGCGCCGCGCCGTTCTGCCTCCGGATGGCTTTCCCGGCTGTCCTGGATGGGAAGAGCCCAGCCTTGGACAGGCTCTCCATGGAGGGGTCCCTTCCCTCCCGAGCCTGCTCCCACACGGACCGCGTTTGCATCCCAAACCATCGCTGGCAGGACACAGGCTTCACCTCGAGAGAGGCCCCTGCGATGCTGGGACCTGCTGGCGGGCATCGCCACCGGGGTGCACGACCCAACAGCCGCAGCTCGTGCTTGGTTCCCGCGGTTGCTTCAGCCCTGGCTGAACACGAGCTGATTTCAAACTGCCCGGAGAAGAGCCTCCGTCCCCCTCGATCCGGGCGGCTCCCGCCCCACGCCCTGCCCGTGGCTGCTCCCAGCGGGGCAATCACCAGCGAGCGGCACGTCAGACCCCAGACCCAGCCTTCGCGGTGCTCGGTCCGAGGGGCCGCGCTCCGCCTTCCCAGCCCGCCTCCGACCCCAGCCCCACGCGCGTCCCGTGCCGGATCGCAGCCGGCTCCTGGGTCAGGACTGCAGAAAGCCAGCCCTCCCGGCTCGCGCGAGGACAGGCAGGCGCCAGGGCAACCTGCCTAGATCCGTGACCCGACCAGAAGGAGAGGAGGGATGCAGAGCCCCGGGCACCCCAGCGCTCCCGTCGCGTGGCCGGCAGGAGGGAAGGGCTGCGTGTTTGTACATACGTGTATATACCGGCCATGCCTCCGGGGGGGGATTGGCATCACCGACACTGCAGAGACAGTCCGCACCTGCACCTCTCCGTTTGCGCCTTCCCGCACGCACAGATGCCGGAGCGGGTCAGGCCCAGCCTCGCGCGCTGGGGCTCCCCTCGGGGCCGGCCGCAGCATGCACGAGGCAGGAGGGACCCCGGCAGCTGCACCCGCGTTTGCGAGCGGCCGCAGCGCTTTTGCAGGGCAGCAGAAGAGCATCGGCGCCGGCTCAGCGCACGGCTCCTTCCCCGCCGAGCCGGGGCTCGAGCAGCCGGGGAACCTCCCCCGGCTCGGCAGCACCACGCCGCGCGCCCCCGTCTTGTACATACACCGCGCTGTATCTATACCCATGTTCTCTATCGTGTGCGTGGTCTGGTGTAAGACACATTGCGACTGCAGCGAAGCGGCGGGTGTCTCCTTCCTTTTCGTCTTTTTCCCCTTCGCGCTATGCTGTTTCTCAGTGTCTGGATGCGGAGCTGAGCCTTCCTGCAGGGACGGCTCCAACTGTAACTGCCTGTACTGCGGGAAGGGAAAAGCTGACTGGGGGTGTGGGGGGGGGGGGGGTAAAAGAGCTTTCCTACAATTTCTGGCTTTCTGTGCCTGTGTCAGAGCCGATGAGAGCAGCAGAGGGGGAAAGCAGGCTTGGATCCCCCCAGGGAGGGGAAAAGGCACTAACCACGGCGTCTGACCAAGGGACAACTCAAACTCAGTCTCTCCCTCCATAAATCGCTTACTCTTCATGTCTGTCTTGCTGCTAGCGAGAGTAATGCACCTCGGTCTGCGTCTGTGGGGTGATCTCAGCCCAAGAAGGTCCACGCAGAAGCGCCGTTTTTTCCCCGGAGAGCGCGAGATCACTCTTGGAGCGGCACAAACTCAGGGCGCTGCGGACACGTCCGTGCCACCAGCAGCTGCTCAGTTGTAGAGATCTCAGCTGGAGGAAGTGTGACTGCAAATAGCAATTTGGGGACAGAAGCGGAGCAGAACAAGTACAAAGGGACCGCAGAAACTCTCAATCTGAAATGCCAACAGGGAGAAATCCATGTTTTGGAGATGGCAACAGCATCTCTGTGCTAGTTTTGAAGTGATCAGAACATGCCTGAATCTCCCTCCCTCCTCCCCAAAAAAGTGAAGAGTTTGAGAGAAAGATAGCAAGGTTTTTAGGTGTAATTTCCAGAAATGATATTGCAATGGAAGTGATTTGATTCCAGGAACCCATGAGATTTCCCAGAGGCTCCCCAGGAACCGACTCTTTCAATGCACAGATATTATATGGGATTTGAAGTCATTGCTAGAAAAGAAACCTGAGCACATGCACACACATACACGCAGGCACCCGTGTGCGTTTGTTCAAGCAGCCCTTCTCCGAGTAGCCCCAAGAAGCTCGTGTCCTTAGCAAGGGACCAGCCCAGCCGTCCCTGCTAGGGCTGGGGACCTACAATCTTACACACTCATGCGAGAGGGAACTGCTGTGGCCAGCATCCGCTGTGGTCTGGGCAGGTTCACTTATCCCAGCCAAGGCCGGGCTGCAGCACAGCAAGAGCGTGCGTGCAAGCGTGGAGCATCTCCTTTGGTGTCACAGGCTGCTACTACTCTTCATGTACGAATGCCTGTAAATTGCAATCACCAGCAATTTAATCTGCTGGAGAAAACAGTATGGGGGTGTGCGTACAAATGTGTGTGCGTGCATGACCACGTGTGCTTCAGGGATGAGGTGTATTACCAGGGAAACAGATGTTTACTGCAGAGGTAAAGAAACCACCTCCTCTGTTCCTCCTCCGCAAGCAGGAGCGCTGACCAGCTGCACAGGTCAGCTTTGCTACCAGGTGAATAAACCCCTTCATTCCAAAGCAGCTATGATTTTTTTTGTCCAATTTCCAACACAAACAGAGTTTTATGGGATCTGGAAACAGACTCTATGAAAGCTATCTGTGCGGATGGCACTTGTGCCAGGACGACACTCTCGGGCGTCTCCCGTGGAGCTGGATGCTCCTCTGACGCAGCAGGCAGAGGTGAATCGCAGTGTGCTGCAGCCCCACGACATGAAATCTTTCCTTGCATACGAGCAGCATGTAGCTAAGATTTGCCTCATTGAACAAGCATTTGTAGGAAAGCAATTTCCACGCCTGTTGCTGCAGTGTATTACAGCGGGCTGAGTCAGCTGTCAACCAAACAGGTACATTTATATAAAACTCTACACACGAACGCACATACATGAGTAGATGTCTCTGTACGAAGTCCTTACAAGGAGGCAGATACAAGAAAGTCAATAACCGCCCTGGGAAGATCTTGCAAACTCAGAAAAACGGAGCATGAGGATTCCCGTTTGCCTCCACCAGCTGACAACATCTGACACGATGTGAAGTGTCAGAGCTACACCGGGGGGGGGGGGTGTCTTTCCAGCAAGTAAATCCCAGCTCTGCCCCCCCCTCCCACACACACACATTTCCATGCAGTGGTTTTGCTAGTTCATGAGGTTTAGTATTTTTTAAACCGCTGACAGCGACCACTTCCCCGCTGTGCCAGTGAACTGGAAAAGCTCCGGGTGCATAGTGCAAGGCTCACTTAAACTGTAAGCCCTTGCTTTCCTCCCTTTGAAAATAACCCACCAAAAAAAAGAAAAAAAGAAAAAAAAAAAGGACGGAAGAAAAGAGGGACAAAAAAGGCTCGGGCCTGCCAGAAGGATAACTCCGTAGCGCACCGTGCGCTCTAACAGGCACCGGGCGATGCGGCGTATGGCTGTCTCCCTCTAGCGCCGCCTCTGCGGCTCCAGCCGCCTGCTGCCTCGCCAAAATCCGTGCTACCCGCCCCGAAAGGAGCGGCACGGTCTGGGGAGAGATCCGCGGCTCTCGGGGGGGCCCGCGCGGGCCGCGGAACCTGCTGGCGGGAAGCGCCGCTGCGGCGCGGCTGCCTCTGCCCCGCTCCCCTCAGGGCACGGCTGCTCCCGCTGCCGTAGCCCGGCGGGGCTCGTGACCCGGCGGCCGTTCTCTTTCAGGGCTCCCGGCCGCAGCCCCGGCCCGGCCCGGCCCGGCCCGGCCGCGCCGCGCAGGCCCCGCAGGCCGCGCTGCCGTGGCAACGGGGCCAGGCCGCGCCCTGCCCGGCACAAACATGGCGGCGCCCAAGCTCGCGCCCCGCCCCCCTCCCCACCCACCGGCTTGCGCCGCTGCCCGCCCCAAAGATGGCGGCGTCCACGTCACTGCCGTCGCGGGTGGGGGGACGGCGGCGGCCATGGCCATGGCGGCGGCCATGGCGGCGCGGGGCGCCGAGGCCGAGGCGCTCTTCGAGGCGCACACGGCGGCCGAGCTGCGGGCCGTGGAGCGGCGGCTGCGCGCCGGCATCGAGCAGAAGCGGGAGGAGCTGCGGCAGATGGTGGGCGAGCGCTACCGGGACCTCATCGAGGCGGCCGACACCATCGCCGAGATGCGCCTCAGCGCCGAGCGCCTCCTGGGCGCCGTGCGGGGGCTGCAGCGGGGCGGCGCGGGCCGGGCCGGGCTGCCGGCGCCGGTGAGGCCCGGGCACGCCGCGAGCGACGGGAACCGGGGGCACCGGGCACCCCGGAAAAAGGGGCCGGGGGAGGGGACGTCCCGGGAGGGGGGGAAGAGGGTGACGGGGGTCCTGGGGGGCCGGGGAGGACCGGGCGCCCCAGGGAAAGGGACACCGGAGGGGGACGGGGGTCCTGGGGGGACCGGGCAGCCCGGGGAAAGGGACACCGGAGGGGGACGGGGGTCCTGGGGGGACGGGAGGGGACGGGGCAGCCCAGGGAAAGGGGACGCCGGAGGGGGACGGGGGTCCTGGGGGGACCGGGCAGCCCGGGGAAGGGGACGCCGGAGGGGGACGGGGGTCCTGGGGGGACCAGGCGCCCCAGGGAAAGGGGACGCCGGAGGGGGACGGGGGTCCTGGGGGGACCGGGCAGCCCGGGGAAAGGGACACCGGAGGGGGACGGGGGTCCTGGGGGGACGGGGGGGACCGGGCAGCCCAGGGAAGGGGACACCGGAGGGGGACGGGGGTCCTGGGGGGACGGGGGGGACCGGGCAGCCCAGGGAAGGGGACACCGGAGGGGGACGGGGGTCCTGGGGGGACGGGGGGGACCGGGCAGCCCAGGGAAGGGGACACCGGAGGGGGACGGGGGTCCTGGGGGGACGGGGGGGACCGGGCAGCCCGGGGAAGGGGACACCGGAGGGGGACGGGGGTCCTGGGGGGACCAGGCAGCCCAGGGAAGGGGACACCGGAGGGGGACGGGGGTCCTGGGGGGACGGGGGGGACCGGGCAGCCCGGGGAAGGGGACACCGGAGGGGGACGGGGGACCTGGAGGCCCAGGAAGGTGCTGGGGGAACTGGGCACCCCAGGGAAGGGGGGCCCAGAGGGATGGGGAGCGGTGAGGGGACGGGGCACCCCAGGGACAGCGGGGTGCAGCCGTGGTGCTCCCTGACCAGGCTGCGCAGGCGCCGCTGCCTGCACCCGAGCGGTTCTACCGCGCCGCGGCGCAGATCAAGCTGCTGCTGGAAATCCCGGAGAAGGTGTGGAGCGCCATGGAGGCCTCGCGGTACCTGCACGCCACCCGCCTCTACCTGCTCTGCTGCCACCTCCACGGGCTCCTGCAGCTCGAGCCCGGCAGCTCCCGATACAGCCCCATCCTCGCCCGCTTCCCCATCCTCGTCCGGCAAGTCGCTGCCGCCAGCCACTTCAGGTGAGCAGCCCGGCGCCGGCCTGCCCTGTGGTCTGCTGCCCTTCGATGGCTCCAGGCCGGGAGGAGATGGGGGAAGCCCTTCCTCCTCCTCTGCTCGTACTTGACCTGCAGCCTGAGCGCAGCTGCCTCTCCCCAGCTTGGCTCCCAGAGCTGCTGCCTTGGCCTAATCCCCCAGATTAGCACAGGCTGCAGCTCTGCCCAGCAGAGCCCATTCTGTGTGAAAAGCTGAACTGACTGGCAGCTTTATCAGTTTTCCTGTGAAAAGGGGGCTCTTCCAGAGAAATGCAGCAAGAACACAAAATTAGCAGGATGCAGGAACATATTAGAGTCACACCAGGGCTCTTATTTCCAGGAAACCTGCCTTTTTGTCAGCCTAAGGCAGGAATTTCTCCCCTAACTGTTTAACAAGCTAGATAGTACTAGTTCTACACAAAGAGAAAGTAATGTTCTCAGAGGGGCTTGATAGGTTGCCAAGAGGTTTTGCTGCAAGTAACAAAGTATTGAATGCAGTTTCTGTTGAGTATCACGTAACCAAACCTGAACCTTGAATATTTAAGTCAAACACTGAACTACTTTCCTCCAGTGTATGGTGACTGCCTGGCTCATTTCCTTGCTAGATCCACCATCCTGCAGGAGAGCAAATCCCTGCTGAAGTGCCGGGCCGTGTCAGACCAGGCGGTGGCAGAAGCACTGTGCTCTATCATGCTCCTGGAGGACAGCTCTCCACGCCAGGCCCTAGCAGACTTCCTTTTGGCCAGGAAGGCAGCTATCCAGCAGCTTCTCAACCAGCCACATCATGGTCAGTGTGGCTAGACTGCCTTCTTTCTTAACTCTGGGTAACCCACTTTGCTTTATCTCCTGCTTGCCCTGCAGCACGCAGGCAGAAGATCCGGGGACATTAGTCCTGTAAAGCTCGTGATGGCAGGGACACAGCCACTGTGCATTACTGGAATGTTGTAGCTGACAACGCTGGCAGCGTTTTGCTGCAATGCTGCATCAAGCATACAGTGGCTCATGCCAGCCCATCTTTAACTGAGGAAGCAGATGATGCACAGAGCTAAGTCCTGTGCCCTGCAGCCCTTCACTGGAAATGTTTCTCTAGAATCACAGGCCTGCCTGTCTGCCTTGAAATGTGGGGCTGGTCATACCTCTGATAAAAGAGCTGCCTTTACTGAAAGGCATTTCTTTACAGGTGCAGGTATAAAAGCTCAGGTGTGTTCACTGATGGAGCTGCTAACCACCACCCTGTACCAGGCTCATGCTCTGTTTTACATGATGCCCGAGGGGGCACCCTCAGATCCAGCTCTGAGTTGTGGCTTGCTCTTCTCGACACTGGAGAGCACCACAGGCCAGCACCCAGCTGGTAAGCACCAGGCAGCTCTGGCTTTCTGGGCTTGTGGGGCAGGAGGCTGCCATGGTGCTGTGCTGATTTCCCCCATTCCATGTGTTTCCAGGGGGAGGTGGGGTTCTGGAGGATGAGGTGAAGCTGAGCAGCTGGTTCAGATACCTCCCGGCATCTGTGGTGGAGTTCCAGCCAGCCCTCCGGACCCTGGCACACCCCATCAGCCAGGACTACCTCAGAGATACACTGCAGAAGTGGATCACCATGTGAGTGTGGCAGCATTGCTGTGCCACTGCACACAAAGTGGCCTCCTTTGTAAGACTTTCCCAGACACCGCAAAGTCTCTGTGCCAAAGCAGCAGCACAAAGCAAATCCAAGCTCACTTGCTGACTCCAGACAGGCAGTGCCTTCTGCTGGCTCTGCTGTCCTAAAAACCAAGCTGTAACACTCCAATGTAACAAACCACACGGACTCACCTAGGGCTGCATAGCAATATTTGTTTAGAGTTCCTGCATGCTGCAGTGTAACCCACCAGCAAACAGAGAAGGAAACTCCTTACCTGGCTCTTCAAGCTCCTGGTCCAGCACCTCCTTCCTCTCACTACTCTTCCACCAGACTGTGAGGAGAGGCAGCCCGACCCACTACACATTTACAGACCTCCCAGCTCCACCCCTTCCCACCACACTCTGCCCTCTGAAGTGGAACAGGCTGGCAGCCCTTCCTCCCACCTTAGCAACCTTGTTCGTCATTTGTCAGTCCTGTATTGTGAGTTATCACCTGGAGCCCCTGCCAGGGTGGCCAGCTGGTCCCTGCAATCAGCTGCAGCCTGCCATGGGGCATGGCCATGCTGGCTGGCCGGCCAGGCGATATTTCCCCAGCAATGCATCCCAGAGCACCCTGCATGTTCTCACTGCCTGTCCGTGCTGGCTCGCAACAGGGCAGCAGTTAGTGTAACAGGGGCTTTTCTGGGGTGCTAGTGCACTGTTGCAGCAGTGTTTCCAGCTTGGATACCCATCACAGCCCCGGGTTTCTGCTGGGGGGCACATGGCATTCCTGCTAGGCCCTGCTGTGAGACCCAGGATGCGGCTGCCAGACTCACTGGGAGGAAAGGGCACCCTCAGCAGGTGTTTCCCCCAGGCAGAGTCTCTTGCTGAAATGTTAAGAATTTCCCCACCTTATAGCAGACATTCTCTCCTGCCTTCCCTGGGGCTGTGCCTGAGCAAGTCAGACTGAAACAAAACATTGCCTTCAGGTGTAATGACGACATCAAGGCTGGAATCACTAACCTGCTGGTCTACGTGAAGAGCTTGAGAGGCCTGGCTGGGATCCGCGATGCGGTGTGGGAACTGCTTACAAGCGAGTCAGTGAGCCAGCACTGGGACACTGTGTGCCGTCGCCTTTTGGACAAACCTGCTTCCTTCTGGGAGGACTTGCTGCGGCAGCTGTTCCTGGACAGGTTACAGGTGGGTGCTCCGCACCAGCCACTCCCCGGGTTTCCCTTGAGCGAAACCTTGTTGTCTGCGTGGCAGCCAAGCTTCCTCAGCAGAGCTGGCTAGGGGATGCTTCTGGGCTAAGCCTCGTGCAGTTTGGGGCAGCTGGCAATTCATGGAGAGCCAGGGAACTTTGCTGTGTCCTTCCCTATTATCTAGGACTGTACATTACTGCCTGTGAGCCAGCACCTAAATAGTGATAAGGTGGCAGGAAGCGCAAAAAGGGTGCTTTTCCCTCATTCTCTTTCAGACACTAACTAAAGAAGGATTTGACTCCATCTCAAGCAGCTCCAAACAGCTTCTCATCTTAGCCCTACAGGAACTTGAAAGCAAGTCCAGCACCTCTGTCCCTAGCAAACACATCCAGTTTGAACACAATGTGGCCCTGTTCCTGTGGTCAGAGAGCTCTAGTGACCTGCCTTCAGATACCGCTTGGGTCAATGTGGCAAACCGCAGCCAGTTCACCAAGAGTGGCCTGTCCATGAAAGCACAGGTGCTCACTCCATGTGTTCAGAGCTTCTGCTCAGCTCTTGACTCAAAACTCAAGGCCAGATTGGATGACCTTCTGTCCTACCTTCCCTCGGACTCCTCGCCTGCCAAGGAGGCAGCTCCCACAGTGCTGTCTCGCTCTGCTTTTGACCGATTCGCCGACGCCAGCGTTGTGGAAGGGCTGCTCCGTGACCACTGCGTTGCCTGCATCCGTTATGTGCTGGGCTGTGTGCGCGAAGAGCTCCAGAGTGCCCAGAGCCTGCTAGGAGAGCAGGCAGATGCTCCCAGTGATAGCAAACTCAATGCTGTCCTCTTCATGGCAAGACTCTGCCAGTCCCTGAGTGAGCTGTGCCCTCACCTGAAGCAGTGTGTCCTGGGCCAGTCGGGCAGCACGGAGACAGCACTGAAGGAAACCCGCTCTGCAAAGAAGCTGGGGAAGGGGAAAGCCCAGGAAGTGAACCCTGCACAGGCCAAGTGGCAGGAAGTGAAGGCAGAGCTTTTGCAGCAGAGCCTGTTTGCTTACCAGATATGGAGCTCAGCTGTCACCAAAGTAAGTGGCTGTTTCTGTCATCACATGTTTCCTATGTGGGCTCCTCTCATTCAGCTCCCTGCAGTCAGTGCTGCTGCTCCTTAGCTGGTGCCAGCTCTTGAGAGCTCACGCCATTGCCACCACACGGTGCAATCAGCCTGTGGGAAAAGGAAGCAGCTGCAGCTTGAAGGTGGCATCCAGCAGATCTGCTGTAATGGGATGGTCTTTGCAAGGTTCGCTTGGGGAGGAACAGGGGATGAGGGAGGTCAGCCTCCATGGGAAGAAACAGGCTGCACATTTTTTATTGCTCACATTAGAACTGTCTCTCCTGTGACTGTGTGCTTTTGTATTCTCTGCTCTAGGCTCTGGTTCAGTGCTTTACCCGCACTTTGCTGCTAGACACAGCAGGCTCTGTCTTGGCCACAGCCACCAACTGGGATGAAATTGAAATTCAGGAGGAGACCGAGTCTGGAAACAGCGTAACGTCAAAGATCCGGCTACCTGTGCAGGTATGAGAAACATCCTCTCCCAGTGCAGAGAAACAGTCTGTCAGGAAGAGAAAAGCATTGGTCTCCAAAACCACTGCTTTGTCAAACATGCACCAGCCTTTGTCTTTTGCAAGAGTGACTTCAGGGACACCTCATTTAAGGAGGCTTCAGCTCTGTATTTAGCAGGTCATTTATCAAGAGGAATCTCTAGACTTAACAACTTGTGTGGCTCAGTAGGAAAGCCAGCATCCTTCTCACTGAAAGTCAGGTGTGAGGTCCAGGTGTGCTGACCTGCTGTGCAGTTTGCCTGGTGTTATGGTGACAGGGCAAACTCTTCCTTGTGCTGTTACTTGCTCTCTGCAGTGATTATACTTTAAGGACAGAGGTCAGGGGAAGGAAGTTAACACATTTGTCACTGCATATTCAAATAAACGAGCTTGGCCCAGATCCTTTGGCTGAGCCAAAGAAGGACCCGCATTTGCCTTACACATAGAGGCCTGCAGGAGAGGTGATTTCAAGAAATTCAATGCACTGAAAGACAGGACTGTAAAAGCAGGACTATGCAAAACCTGAGGCTTGCAGATTTCCTTAGGCTCTTAGGGAGGGCAGGAGTGACAGTTGCAGTGATAAAGCAGGTGGCAATTCCATGGAGGGAGAGGAGGGCCAAGGCAAGGAGGAGTTCAGTGTTTGCTCAGTAAGAGAGAGGCTGGACAGGACAACAGTCTCCTGCAGTGACATTCAGAAGGTGGATTTTGTCGACTCTGAAGGAAAAAGCACTGGAATGAAAGCTCAGGATAGTTTGGAGGTAAGGGAGAAGGACAAGGGAGTAAACAGTGAACCCAAATAGCTGGTGTTGGGATCAACTCTGATAGGAAAAAAGGCAGAAAGAACTCCATTTTGACTGCATTCAGCTGAAGACTTCCTGTTGAAAGTACTTGTGTGGCTTCTAGGACCATTATAACCAAGTGTCTGGTTTATCAGTAGATGAAACCTTATGAAAGACTGAAGCCAGGCTATGGGGGCAAGTAGATCTCAGTGGTAGAGATCTGAGGTTGCTGAGGAAGCAGGACAACCAAAAAGAAGTCATCCCCTCGATAAAGCTGATGTAGCTTACATACCACATGAAAATAATACTTACCCGTTTTTTAAACAGCCATCCTGGTACGTTCAGTGCCTCCTCTTCAGTCTGTGCCAAGAGATGAACCGGGTTGGAGGTCACACTCTTCCAAAAGTCACCTTGCAGGAGCTGCTGAAGACTTGCATGGCAGAAGTACTTGTTGCCTATCAAAAGCTTTTAGAAGAGAAGCAGGAGAAGGTATGCGAGTGTGATCAGCTTGCTCACAGTGCTGCCCTTGCTGGAGTGGGATGAGAGGGTCACTGGATCATGAGGCAGTAATTATGCTCCTGTCCTTGGAACAGAAACCGTCCACCTGTGAGAGTTAGGTGGATGCATCCCTTTTCACCACCACCTCCCAAGAAAGATGAGGCAACAAGTAGATCTGACACCAGATTGCCTGTTCTGAGTGGTTTAGCTGGGTTGGTTGATTCTTGACTGTTAAATGTTTAGCCTGCAGCAGTCCTTTGAAAGCCCTGTTTACAATCTGAGTCAAGACAGCCTTTTCTTCTGACTGTCCTATTTGCAGAAAGAAGGTACCTTCCCCATGACCCAGAACAGAGCTTTGCAGTTACTCTATGATCTGCGGTACCTGAATATCATCTTGACGGCAAAGAGCGAGGAAGCAAAAGCCAGCAGGATCAAGCATGACTCTGGGTGCGGTATAGTTGTGGGATTCAGATGCCAGCAGCACCCTGTGGGGCCCCAAAACTGTTTAAACTTTCCAGCAGTCCGGAAAGTATCTACAGAAGTGGTGTCTTTGAGACAAGCAGAATATCCTGAAGAGCAGCACAGACACTCCCCTTTGCGCACTGCCCAGGAACAGGTCTGTCCTGTTGTTTGAGAGCCCTGTTCTCCTACTCCCTTCACTGATGCTAAGCTCACCCTCAAAACATAGGAGGAGGGATGGGATTCTGAGGCTGACAGCTCGGAAACAGCAACTGGTCCCCTCTGCTTGGATATACAACAGGCCTGTGTGTCAGCAGGGGTACCTTCAGAGAATGCTGCTGGAGAGAATAGTTAGGCTCCCACTCAAGAGTCTAAAAACTTGTCTATGTTCCAGTCTTGAGGCTGAGGCATCTTTTGATAATACTTATAGCAAGGTGAATTTTCCTGTACAGTTGCAGACTGTGTAGGTTGTGTTTGTATTAGCTGGAAACCATTCAAAGAGCTGCTGTTCTGCTAGGCAATTTCTGTTTTGCTTGGTTGCCTCTTAGGGGTAAGTTCCTCAAGGTTTCAGAGGGACAAATGAAACCACTTTGTCCTCATCTGCAGTCATCCTTCTTGTATCCTACTCTTCTAAGATGCAACACTGACAGGATTCTTCTGCTCTGATTGTAGGATTGAGAAGGTGATTGACTTCCTGGAGGGACACATAGATCCGTTTGACTTGGATGTTTTTACTCCACACTTAAATAGCAACCTTAACCGCCTGGTTCAACGAACCTCTGTAAGTTCAGGAAAAGAAAAGAATGCATCAGGAAGCACTGTTGCAAAACAAGTTTGCTGCGCTCTACAAGGGCAGCTTTGGTGGGTTTATAAACAGCTTAATACCCAAAGATAACTACTGGCGCACTTACTCAGGAACGCAAAAAGTATTTAAAGCAGCTGAAGATAAGAGTAGCTTGCTGAGCTGGCTAGATAACACAGTCATGCATGGAGTTGGCTCAGCTTTATCTAACAGGATTCACTGGAGCCTATGTGATACTAATTGGGTTAAGTAGTACTGAAATAGGCCTAGAGCTCAATTCTGATAATAGCTAGCAGCACCAATCAAAAGCAAGAGTTAAAGAGGGTGAAGAGAGACTTAATATCCAAACTTGAAACTTGGATAATTAAACAACTAACCACAAGTATTCTGGAACATTACCAAAACTACAGTAGACTCCGTGGGAGTGTGCCATTCATCTGATCCACTCCACAGATGTCCCCAAATACTAGCAGCTCCTTCATGTCTTCTAGGTTCTCTTTGGCTTGTTGACTGGGACAGAGAACCAATACACTAGTAGGAGCAGCACTCTGAGCTCCCAGGAGCTCCATAATATCTTGCCATTAGCATCCAGTCAGATCAGGTAAGTTATTCAGCTACGCTGTGCATTCTCACATCTCTTCAGGAAACACTTTTAAAACTGTTGCTCCTGTGCTACCAATTGTATTTCTTTATTCCATCTCTTTAAGATTTGGACTTCTGCCGCTAAGTATGTCCAGCTCACGAAAGACCAAATCTGCTACCAGAAACACAGAAAGAGTTCAGGTTGGTAAAATAAAGCCATATTAACTTTCTGCCAGTGCTCATTCTCCCACCTACACTATAACTTGTAGGGAAAGAAGAAAGTAGCCAAACAGTAATATTTAAGCCATTTTTTATTTTCTGTAAAATAGGAGAACCATTATGGCAACACAGCATGAGATGGTTTGGATTTCCCCTTGCCCCTCAAAAAAAAAAAAAAAAAAAAAAAAAAAAAAAAAGACAAAAAACACTGAGGGGCATCTGGATTTTTCCTTTTGGCGTACTGCTCTGCAATCAACATAGGCAATAACCACTATGAAAATGCAGTGAACACTTATACAGATGAGGCATTTTGAGATCAATGCATAGACTTGGTTGATTTAAGGATGGCTGCAAGAAATGTTGAAGAATACTGTCTAATTATTTGAACTCCCTTCTAGTATGATGCTGACCTTTAACTCCTGATGAAGTCTCGCTTGGGTATTTAAGCCTGTGTGAACTGAGTGGCTTGCTTCTCTTGCAAATGCTTTGTGCTGTCCAGTGTTTGAGTTTTATTAGCAGACAACTATTACATTGCTACATGTTTCCCACAGTTTTAAATATCTGTTTAGATGGAGTGCTCTGTGCTGAGGGCAGAGCGCTAAGGAATACCTAAACAGTATTTAGCAATCTGTTTCCTTTAGCCATTATTAACGTCGTATCTATCTGTGGTGATGTCCTTTCACGTGGAACAGAACAGTAAAGACCTGATTTTATCAGAGCCTAGACTGTTACCTGAGATGCTAACTTTTACTCTGCAACTCTTATTCTCCATTATTCAGAAGCATTAAGATCTAGACATTGTGTAAAGGTTGTATAAAAGCCTGAAGCTTCAAAATGAAGGTACACTTTACCACTTACAACTTAGGCATAGTAGACTGTAGAAGTGTGTAGTAATGTCTGTCTCGCTCCTACTGCTCCCTTCTCCTGTTGTAGCAATAGCAAAACTTATATTCTGCACTGGCCACACTATTGTCCTAAAACTGTGTTCTTTTACCTAGTAAAAGAACCCAATTTAGGGACAATAACACTTCTCTGAATTACTGACAGATGCTTACCTCTTTTATGCTAAAAAGGTTCTGGAGAGGTTAAAGTCCACAGCTGCTTAAGAATACCTCTCTACACAGAGGCTAGAGCTGTACTTTTAGCATTCTGTTATCCCCCTTGCATTGAGAGCAACAGCTTCTTCCCTCTTGCAATACAGAAAGTTTTTTTTTTTTTGAGCATTGAATGATATCTGAGAAGTTAACTGTTGCTAACAGCAAGAAGCTATGCTTGTACCACTCAGAACCACCACGGTCCTGCCTATCACCTATAGCAGCAGTAACAAAACTTAGTTTGGGGTTCAGGCTCAACATGCCTGAGAACAGTTGTTCTGCTGTAATCTATGCCACCTTGCAGCTTCTGTAGGTGAGGATATGGGGCGGGGGCGAGGGAGGGAAAACAAAAAGGTATGCTGTAATAGTTATTGACTCTCTCTCTCTCTCTCAAAAAAAAAAAAAAAAAAACAGGTTCCACCTCCTGCACTCACAAGAACAGACGATGAGACGTTCCGCCCTGGCTCTTTGTTCAGGCAGCTTGTAACCGAGGAAGAAGACACAGCTGCACCTTCTCTCTTCAAGCTGGGATGGCTTTCAGGCATGACTAAGTGATTCAATTAAAAAATAATATATATACACCCCAAACCCATACATTTGTCTCTATATTCATCTTCACACTCTCCTCTCAACAGGGTGTGGTAACACCTTTACTGTTATTATCAGAAGAGGACTACTTTTCCATCCTCAGGAAGATCCTAGTTTGCTATTTAAATCAGATACCAGTCAGGGTGGTCTTTGTAATCTGGCTACTGAAACAGAAGTCTATCTGCTCTTTTACTTCCTATTCCTTAGGAGTTGTTAACCTTAAAGTAGTACACAGTTCAACAGAAAACAAAACATTTCAGTTAAATTGGTGTCTGAGGTCTACTTCCTCCCTGTTCAACACCCCCTTTCCAGGCTACTCTGTGCTTTCCTCAAGAGATCACAACTCTGCTATCTAAAGGACCCCCAATGGGCACCTGATATTTTGGCTACAGCTGCCTAAGCTTTCCTGATTCTATTTTCACATTTTCTTTTTAATACTGTAGCAGTAAAGATCAAGCAAGATAAGGCTCATCACACACTAAGCTGAGTGGGAAGTTGTAGCTGTAGTAGTCCTAAAGGATCCCAGTAACAACAGATATTCTCAGCAGCTTTTTGAGTGTAAACAAGCAGTTAACTAGCATCATGCCTTTAAAAAAATTATGCCAAAGAAATTTTTTACTATTTTATTGAAATTAAAAAAGACTTATAAAACTGAAGATGAATGTTTGAAGGAACTTTACATAAAGCAACAAACTGCTAACAAACAGATTAGGCAGTCAATTGGAATTGGACTCATTATGCAATCCTATAATACAGATGTGGATTCCTCGGTCTCACCTTGACATGTACTTTATAACCACCCCAAAAAGAATCCTATAAAAATTGCTTCAAAGCCCCCTTTGCATTGCAATAGTGCAGCAAACCACAAGTAAACAATTTCCTGTTAACCTGTTATTTCAAATATAGACTGAAAAGGCAACAGGCGTTTTGTGCAATTCCATTTTAACAAACTTTAAGTTGAAATATCAAATCTACACAGTGCTGTCCCTTCACAGAAGGCAAGGAACTGCTGGTTCATCATGTAGGAGGGCGTCCCCGATTCTGTAAGCTGTGGAAGTGTGCCTCCTTCAGGATCTGGTTGATGTGGAAGTAAGGACCTTGACTTAGTGCAGATTGCTCATGGAAGGACTGGGAGGTGACAGGACTGGATCCTGCAATTATCTGGTTTAAGCTGCTTTCTGGACCACTTGCTCTGTCAGGGCTGTTGATGCTACTGCTACTACAACTGCTGCTGCTGCCGCTATCACTGCTGGAGGACTATGAGACACAAAAAGAATGTTAACAGCAAAATGACACAGACATTTTTCTCTCCTGTTCACAGTGAAACACCTCAGTTAAGCAAATGCTCTTTAGAGTAAGTCCCTCCCTTCCACATTTTCAGGCTCACATTCAGCCTGATGGACTAAAGTACATCCACCAAGTGTGCTTTCTTGGCATTCACTGCTTCAGTTATTTTGCCAACACCTGAAAAGTGTCAAGGAGTAGAAGGGATGAACAAGCTTTCACCCTGGGGCTCACTGACCTCCAGTATATTGAGCTTCAATCTTTTGGTTTTAGGCCCACCAGTTCTGCCCCCATGACCCATATTAGCACTAGTGAAGTTTGCTGAATCCATCTGAGAATTGGAAAATAAAGAACATTCCTACTGAATTGCATGTGTCAGTAAAGGCAGGCAGGACATTAGAAAAAAGCTACATTGTTTTTCACATCAGTTCTGTTCTAGCAGACAGTTTAGGTAAGCACCATGCAAAATATCGTTCTAGAAGTCAATTTTTCTAGAATGTGATTTGAAGCATCCAAAGCAACAGGTTGTTAAAAATAAATGCAACACAGTATCTGTTTTAAGTCTTTGAACACCTTGATATACATACAGCTAGTATTTTCCCAGTAAGCACTGGGACTGAAAGGTTAACTTGTGATTTTCTATACCAATTTACTTGACAGTACAGTAAAAGGGACAGCCATCAAAATACTTCTATGTGCAGAAAACAGAACTCATGATTTAGCTCACATAAGAGGACAGGGCTCATTCATCAGCATTTAGAAGATAAACACATTGTAACAATGCTAGAAGAGCACTAAACCATGATTTTCAGTGTTTCAAAGACATAAAAATCATTTTAAGGGCTGCTAAGGAAAGACTTCTATTAGTTATAGCAGAAATATTTCGTTACAGCGTGATATGCTGTTCAGGACAATGCTGCAAAGATTTAAGTGCCTAAAAATGAGAAAGAGACTACTTCCTCCCATAAAATGTAAATTTAAAAAAGCAGCCAGCATAAATGACAGCAGATAAACATCTTTAAGTATTAAACTAAAACCACAGAAGGCAAAGCTTGGTGGCCACAGCAGAGGAAGCCAAATTTAAAGCAGTCAACAGTAATTTTAACAGCACCGCATCCAGAAATCCTTTAGAGTAAAATCTGAAGAATGGTGCATGCTGCACCTGGCATATCTGTCAATACCCAGCGAGACAGGCTCAGGAAGCCATTCTGTATAAATATTTGAGATGGACCAAAACGTCAAAGTCCCACAGCACTGATTACACAATTGATCATGAGAATTCAGCTGTATAAATAAAATAAATGTGCTTTTCTGCTCAGGACCAAAAATGCTTTAGTTTTGTTGTAGTATAGCAAGCAAGAAAACTGTGCCGAGGCTGCAATCATGCTGCATGTTAGATCCAGGTAGCAAGTAAAGCAATTAAAAAAAATATATATATATATATATATATATATCTTAGGAAAGCAACTGATATAACTATATGAGCAACCAGCTACCTCTCCTAATACTAGTAATACTAGCGAGAACACTAGAAGGACAGAGAGGAGCCACTAAATGGTATATGCTAGACCGTCTCATTTTGCACAAAGTGTAAATACTGAAATGCAACACTGTTATGCTTAACAAGTTACAGCAGCCTTGGAGAGAAACCCACCGCACAGGACACTTTGTTTCCTTTTAGTCTGTGTTCCTTACTGTTTTTCGTTACAGCCACCTTCTGAAAATCAAGGTAAAAATTGAAATGAGAACCTAGTATTACTTACTGCTAAAGGTTTCATGTTAACAGAACAAACATTTTAGAGCTATTAGTAAAGATCATTTTCTGTGTTTTTTTTTTCTTTTTTTTTAAGGCAGATTGTGTCCTGGGACGTGCTTCCTACATCTAAGGCTGTTGACAGATGCGGTTTATCAGACCCTCTTTATTTCCATTTCTCTAATGCAAAAAGTCACTAGCACGTGAAACCCACTTATTGCCCAAATCATGTCAAAGACCTACCAGTTCCCCAGGCTGTGGTGCACATTCTGTTAGGCATTTGGACTACAATTAGACAAAAAAAGAATCCTTAAAGTCATAACGTCAGCAAAGTCAGTTATCTACACAATGAAACAATGTTTTAAGTGAAAGGGCAAAGGAAAGTAGTCCAATGAAGGCTTTTAAGTACCTTAAGTATTGAAAGGGCATCTTCGAAGCTTATCTGGCTCCTGAACTCTTTTAAACATCACACTGAGTGGTTGTAAAATTCTAAATAACTTTCAAATAAAAGACCAGATAAACGTTTTAACCAATCCACTGACCAGTAATGTAGCATCTCAACCACTAATCATAGGAACTTGAGAAACAGTCATTTAGACCTGGCTACTCTCAAAAGCTTTCAAGATCAGTTTAACTGACAAGTAATTTGTTTTTAATTAGAATTTAAACCAGCAATACTCTTTCTTACTAGGGTAATATTTGAGGAGAATGACATAGGTGCAATGATAGACAAAAACTCTGTTTTGAGATAAACAACTTTTTCCTGCATCAGTAACCTTCTCTGCTGATTTCTAGGCTCTGGGGAATCTTGTCTTCAGTCAGACTATCAAAAGAGGAACGTTAAGAAATGAGGTTTTACAGAAGAAAGTTATTCAGGAAGGAAAAGAATTAGCCAGAAACTGAAGACTCCCTTCCTTCCCAGGAAAAATCAGTGCAAAGGACTTTTAATTGGTGATTCTCTGGGTTGTGCAGGCCCAACTGCACATTCTAGTAATTCCCCTTGAGTGGCTGCTTGCAGCATGCATCTCATGGGATCTGCTGTCATTCTGCATAACTTCATGTACGAGCAAGTAGATGACTAAGAGTAGGAAGGGATTTTGACAAATTTATAAGCAAGCATAAAGGAAGACAACAAAGCTAACCTCCTTGTAAGTGGAGAGGATGGAGTATAGCCTGAACAGGAAATCAGATGTGGTGGTAAGCACACTGCTTTGCTAGCACTTAGTATTCAGTATAGTTTTCTAGCTTTTTATGTGCATGTTCATGGACTGAACTGCAATGTAGAAATTCTGTGCTGTCCTCATGGTAGTTTTCATCTACAAGTATGGGAATGGTTTGCTTCAGGAACAGCAGGAATCACACATCTTTATAGAAATCTGCCAAGAAATAGCACTGATAAATATTGAAGAGAATCTCAGCCTCCCTCCTGTAAGAGTCAAAGCCAAGAATGCTGACTACCCTGAATGAAAGGACAGTCCAATCGGAGAAAACAGCGATAATCTCTCTCGAAAAAAATCTCGCTCATGTGAGCAGTGTGACTAGAAGCAAACAATGCAGGGATAACATCACAGAACACCCTACATCTGAACTGCCACTAAGACAAAAAATCTCCCTTCATTTTACATATATTGCTGTCATCTTTGAAGAGTAAGAAAAAAAAAGAAAGGAAAGAGATATAGAGATATCCTGCCATAAGATAAGCTCAGTTTTAGTAACAAAGCCGCCTGATTTTCATAACAAGGTTATTTTTTCAATTAAATCAAGCTGTATATGAATAAAATCACTAACTTTCAACTGAAGGCAAAACAAATTGGTACTTCAGCCAATGTGTTTCATAAAAGGCCGGTGAATCTACGCCCTCAGATGAAAAGCAGTTCTCTTCTCATGTACTCTTTGAAAGTTACAAAATGCCCCCTGTCTCCCCACACACGCTTTTAGTTCTACAGCTAATGGGGAATTTTAATCTCCACGAGCTGCCTTTGTAAATGACAAACTATCAGGAAACTAAATGAAAGTGTTATAAATGGCCAATAATTTCAAAGTGACATGAATCGGAAACACTCGTGCACTATAAGCACAATAATTTCTCCATTTGGCACAGGAAGTCCTTAAAGATACATTGGAATAAGTGATTTAACTTCATGGTTCGAGTTTCTGGGCATGCTCAATTCAGTGATCCAACATTACAAGAAAACAAGCAAAAAGGAAAAAAAGCTCTATTCATCAGTAGAAGACATTGTGAATTTTGTTCCCTAGAGAAAGGGAACATTGATTTTTCTAAAACTCTGCATTCAGCCGGCACATTCCTCCAATTCTGCATCAACAGTAAGAAATTCTACTTGCCTGCATATCAGGGTTTAATACGTTAAAACACTTCTACAGCACAGATGCATGCATGAAGCAGTAGTCTTAATGTTAGCTTCAGCAATTCAACTTTGCACTGATTTTGCTGATGGCATGGCAGGCAGCTCATATCCATGCTGTTCTTGCAGGCAACCCAAACAAATCAGCAGTTAAGGACAGAGTTAAGGTCATTCACTCTCGTGTGGCTACTACAAGACTATTTCCACTTCTACAATTTAGCGGCTTTACCCAATCAAATGTCAAGTGTTTATACGACAAGCAAAGGTGCTTCTGTCACTCACCATTAAAGTTTTTCCTGATATTCTTAATTTCATTACTCCTACTTCAATCCCTTGTTCCATACTAAATTCTTCCTCCTCCCGCCATAAAGCTTGTTTAGTCATTAACTACTCTACACACGAAGAGGTGTTTAACCTGTTGGACAAGTGATTCAGCGTCAGATGGCAAGCAGCTATTTAATGTTCTACCCGTTATACCCAAGAAACAAACAACTTCATCACAGCAACTCTTACTTCTGGCAAAACAGTAATACAGATACCATAAACATAAGACAGCTCTCCTGTCACAGCAGATACCTTCACGATGAACACCTCCACTGTTAGAATATTTTCCGTACAATGACTTCTAAAGGTGTAACGGTTTTTAAAAAAGTATCCCTGACAAAAACAGTGATGGGATACACATTTAAGATGAAATGAAAATCTAAGTACACTTTGAAGCCATTATCAAAAGAGAAGAGACAGGTTGCTCCAAGTTACGTAGCTCACAACACTTTGTGCAATCAAAGTTCAATTAACAGTTCAATAAAACTGCAATTCTTCATAACAACTCACTGCAACCAGCCTTCAAAGTGAAAGGGCTACACAGAAGAACACTAACTGTATTTGAAAATATATATATAAGAAATACACTTCATTAACTTTCAGGGACACAAACCAGTAGGGAGCCTCCTCACTCTATGCTCTTTTCATTGTCACATTGCAACAGAATTATATTACTAACTAGAAAGCTATATAGTGAATTTTCAGATAATTAATACCTGAAACAATTTAGGAAATTAAGCAGCATACTTTGGAAATCAGCATTAGAAAAAAAAAAAAGAACCATCAAAGCTAGCAAATATGGCAGCAGCTTTAGGAAGGTGCAGTGAGTGACCAATTCTGGACATAGCTCAATGTCCACTTCCATCAAATAGCACTTACCAATTGACTTCGCAATACTCTTGCAATTTAAATAACTACTTATGCTGCAGAACAGCCAGGGAGACTAGAGAAAGTGATAAGAATTTATCCCAGTCCAACAAAAAAATCATAGCAAAGACAAACAGAAACCAGATAATTTGAGTTCAGGTCCTTCAGCTTTGAATGAACAAGTCTTGCTTAAACTGCTGAACATTTTTCAAAGATCAAACAAATGCTATTGGCTGCACGGGACACTCTAATTATATATTACAGAAGTCAGAGCTCCATTGTAATGGGAAAGTGCGTTTTCGCTTCCTACTACGTATGTTGTTATAAGTAAATACAAATTTGGAAGAGTACGCAGCCAGGCAAAGTGACCGCATGCACTTGTAATCCACTGTTTGGTTCTGGATGTGTTATACCTGATCTGAGACAGCAAAACTAAAAACGGCAGTAAATGCTTTTCCTGAGTATTTAGTTTGGTACTACGCATTAATAATTATTAACACATCATTCAATAAAAGATAGGCACGTTCATGGGAAAACATACTGATTTCCAAATTGTATTTTACAGATTCCAATCTTTGAAGTAAATCACTGAGCTAAGCCTCAGGACTTCTTACACCATGCAAAACTTGTGTTTTCATTAATAGCTCTCTGTGAATAAAATTTCATGGAATATTCCAACCATCATTTAAATGCAACATTAAAAGAAACTTAATTTGCCTGAAAAGCCTCTCACCTCAGTGTCCCAAGAGTCCTGAAGGACAGTATTTCTGGTATTACGCTTTGTCTGGGGAATGTGACTGTCATCTTCATTACCGTTCCGCCTCCTCTTCCTGAAGGAGATTGTGGTAGAAAGGAGAAAAAAAAAATAGCAGTCCACTGATTTACTTTCTACTTTGTTTTCTAAAAATGAGTCTGCAATAAAAGCATGAGAACTTGATAAACTAATGAAGTTTCCTTCTAAGGATCCTTCTAAACCTTTAATCTACAGTGGGCTTTCATATTCTCCTTGTAATTGTTCTCTACAGAGTAGAAAGAAAACTATGACCTTTCTCACAAAGGAGCCAGGATGAAGTTTTCATATAGATTTAAGAGACATGAATTCATATCTGCCATCAAAGCTAGCAATAAGCATCTTTCTAAATAAACTTCTTTGATGATTCTCAGCTTTGCCACCGCTCAGTACTCAGACACTTCTAAAAATACACCTCTGGTTTTGAATGACATCTGACTGGCTATGAAAAGCACTCAGGAAGAGCAGCACTAACTACATTTTCAATAAAAACTCAATTAAGTACATCTTGTTTACATGAGTCTACAATTAGTGTCTACGATGGCTTCCTTCAGTCTCTCAATTCTCACAGCATTCGAAGTCAAGTCACATTCCTCAGCAATGTTATTTCTGATGGCGAACGAAAGCTTTGCAATCGGGGTGTTGGAAAAAACACCGTATAAAAGGCCAGCGCCCTTCGCGGCTTCGGAGGCGTTTGCCGTCCTCTTATGACATCAGTGCTGCTTCACAGCAGCGTTGCTGTAACGGCAAAACTGTTGTAAACTGACTTCTTCCAGCATTAGTAGAAGTTTAATAGTAGCGTCAAATCAAATCATTCTTCCCACCATACAAACGCCACAGAGCTATGGACTTCAGTGTGTTGGGCGCTGCACAAAATCTGGAATGGAGCTTTTTTTTTTTTTTTTTTTTGAAGTAATATATATAATCACTAAAATGACTCAAATAAAAAATGTTTACAGCTGGACTTGTGCTTGCAGAAAAGGTCCAGCAGCAGCCTCAGCTGCCAGTGTTTGGTCAAGGCCTGCAGGCCGGGAGCTGCCTCCTCCTCCCTCTGCCACCCCAGCACTGATCACCCCAGCCCTGCAGCCTCCCCCTGTCCTGTCAGCAGCATTTCCCCCCCTGCTCCCCACTAACTGCACCAGACACCCCAAGACTGGGGGAGGGGGGAAGGGGAGCACTCCTCCTGCCTTCTAGCCTGCTCGGCCACCCCAAACCTCCCTGTGGGGCTCTCCTCCCCCCCAAAATGAGCCGCTTCCCAGCGTGGGGTCCCTACACGCCCCTCACCCGTGCCCTCTAACTAACCCGCTCACCTGGGGGGAGCTGCTCGCCCCTCCCCCACGCTCCCTAGCCGAGACCCCCCCCCTTCCAGCCCGGGGGGGACCCTACCCGCCCCTCCTCCGTGCCCCCTAACTAACCCTCTCACCTAGGGGCCCCTACCCGCCCCTCCTCCGTGCCCCCTAACCGAGCCCCCCCCCCTTCCAGCCCGGGGGGGACCCTACCCGCCCCTCCTCCGTGCCCCCTAACTAACCCTCTCACCTGGGGGCCCCTACCCGTCCCTCCCCCTCGCCCCCTAGCCGAGCCCCCCCCCCTTCCAGCCCGGGGGGGCCCTACCCGCCCCTCCCCCACGCCCCCTAGCCGAGCCCCCCCCTTCCAGCCCGGGGGGAGGGGGGGCAGCCCGCCCCTCCCCCACGCCGCCGCCTCAGGCGCCGCTCCCCTCCCCCACCGCCGGCTCCTCTCCTCGCCTCACCTCTGCCTCGCTCCGCGCTCGCTCGGCAGCGGCTGCCGGCAGCTCATGGCGGGCCGGACCAGGCAGGAGGGAGGGAAGAAGGGTGGGAGGGAAGGAAGAGGCCGTCGTGTGTCGCGGTCGCCGCCGCCGCTGAGGAGACGCGTCCCCCTCCCCCCGCCGCTCGGCTCCCTCCGCCGCTTCCGGCGTCCCCGCCTCCTGCGCATGCGCACGCCCGCGCCCCTCCCGCCCCCGCGCCTGCGCCCTGCCGGCGGGCCCCGCCCCCCTGCCTGCCGCGTCACCGCGCACGCGCACTGCGGGCTGCCCGGCCCGGCGCCATGGCGGCGCCGCAGCCGTGCCCGCACTGCCGCCGCCCCTTCAAGCGGCTCCGCGCCCACCTGCCGCACTGCAGGGCCGCGCCGCGCCCCGCCGCCGCGCCGCCCGCCGCCGCCGAGCGCCGCCCGCAGGAGCAGCCGCGCCGCCCGGGCGCCGCGGCCTCGCTGCCGGCCTCGCGCGGCGGCGGCGGCGGCGGCGGCGGCGGCGGCGGCGGCGGCGGGGGGACGCGCGCGGATCGCCTCAGCGCCGCGCTGGCTCCCGAGCGGGCCCGCAGCGCTGCGAGCCGCCCCCCCGGCCCGGCCCCGGCCCGCGGCCCGGCCCCCGCCCGCGGCCTGGCCTTGCAGTGGTTTCCAGACCTGTATCCCGGTTACCGCGGCCTGGGCGTGCTTCCCGGGGGGCCTTCCCCGGGAGGCGCGGCGGTCCCCGCCGAGGGCCGCGGCTGCTCGGAAGGGAGGCGAGGTAAAGCGGGAGGCGGAAGGTCGCCGCCGCGGGGCTCGGACGAGAGAGGAGGGGGAGAAGAGGCCGAGCTGTGGTGGGCTGCGGCAGCGGGGGCCTCGGGGCCTCCCTGCCTAACCCCCGGCACCACAAAACCGATGCTTTGCACTTCCATTCGGTGTCGAGTCAGGGTCTGCCGTGTTCGACGGTCCCACGAAGCGCTGGGCTGGCGAAGCCAGCTCCTGCGCTTCCTGGGAGAGAAAATCCCCTGTTGCTTTCCCAGCAACCCATCCCTAGCCCAGGTCACTTGGAACAGAGCTGGAGACCAGCTCCATACCACCGCCCTGTGCAGGGGAACGTGCACGCGCCACAAATTGGCTTTGCCTGCCTATTTTTGACCACTCTGATCTCTCATTTTATAGCTCTGCTCTCAGAAAGGCACCTGATGAATGTAAAGCTGGGGGAACTGCCCACGTGGCTGGCCACTTGTGACTTTACTCCCAAGAGTTTGCTTGGAAGCATGCAGAAGGGTAAGGCTGCGTTACTGCTTCTGTCTTAGACGCTTGTCCCGCTTAATCTAGTTAACGCACCTGCTAACATACTGCTGCTGCCTGTCCCGAGCTGCCAGTCTGAGCCTTTATAAAGAATAAGTAGATCAGTAGACCCAGACATTTGATTTTAGAAATTTAAAAAGAACCAGTGAGCTCTTTGAGATAGTAGGTGGTTTGTGCTTTGCGTTTCTATTCCAACAGCTTGGAACAGTTACTACAACAGATACATCAATGTGAAGAGGGGTAGAACAGCTGGAATTTCCATGCTCCTGGCTGGATACTGTGTCCTCAGCTATGGCTGGAACTATCAGCACATAAGTAAGGTTTCCTTCTTGGCATTTGTCTTATTTCAAGTAATTCCTCCTTTTGCAGCAGGTGGAAAGTCTGTTTGTTATTCATGTTAGTTCCCTGAAATCATTTAAATACTTCACAGTTGAAATAAATATCAGAGCTCAGGGAATATCATTCTGTCCTGGCAGGGAACTGACTGTTGTTACTTATCTATTGCTTAGGGAATTGCTAAGCTGAGCAGCTTAGGTAGGTAGAGGAGTTTAATTAATAAAGGTGGTGATGACAGTTGCTGGATTCACAGCTCATAATCCTCTCCCTGGAGAGGACCAGGGACACTCAGGAGCCCTCTTGAACCCTGTGCAAAGCAAAAGAAGGCAATGCTCATACACAGGACATGACTCATTCCCTGGATTTACTCACAAGTGACTCAAGGGATTTACTGATGTTTGTGTAGTATTTCTAGCAGAACTCACTCTTATGTGTACAACATATCTACAGGGAAGGCTGTAGTCAGACTCCTACTCATTGTCACATTGTCTGTGCACACAGCACTGTGCTAACACTGTTGTCATTGGGGTTTTTGTTTGTTTGTTTTGCTAGAGCGTAATTGCTGGCGCAAGTACCACTGAAGAAACTGGAACAGCACCCAGAGAACAGTTGCAAAAATTTGACTGGGATTCAGCACTAGGGCTTAGGACTGGCATCCCAGCAGGGATTCAAAGTGAGGCCCATTTTCCAGCAGAGACAAGCTGTTAGATTTCTGATGCTGGAAGGAATGCTTTTCAATCATCCTCCCTCAAACAGAGGGTTAGCACTGACAGTAACAGTCTGCATTCACTGATCAGACAGTATTCAGTACCTGAACAGCAAGGGAAAAAAAACAGTAGGGCAGCCCCTCAGAGATCTAGATGCAGAATTCCTCCAGTCTGCAGAAACCTGAATCTCTCACTGGATATTGCAGGGACAGGATAGCTCACTGACCTGGGCTGTTGATACAAATTGTAATTCTACACTTATGTTGTAGTGCAAGTATTCGGCAATAAATTTGTAATTGATTATGGGGAAGAGCAGTTAGGGCAGAATAACATTCCCCTCCAAATTGGGTGTTCAGCACAGCCCTGCTGTAACTCTTACTTACCCTCTCCACAGTAGGCAAGATAGTGTTTACTACCAATTCATCACTTGAAAAGGACAGTCTCTGCAGAACTGTTCAGCAAAAAAAAAAAAAAAAAAAAAAAAGGACAGTTTAGCCAGTTCAGCCATTCAGCCACAGCCCCTGCTTTGCAAACAGCATTGCGCCAACGGGGCTCCCAGGCTCTCAAGGGCGGCTACAGGAAGTACCTCTGTGAAGGCATTAACGCAGCAGCATTTGCAATACAGCGCCCTATTTCTGGAGGAAGAAAATCCATTGGATTAGCTATTGTGCCCAAAGGGCAAACCAACATCTGCACCAGACAAACAAGGACAGTTAATGAGACTGCTGGTTTTAGCTCACCATCACCAGTCATATCTGGAAAAGGGGTGGTGAGGTTACAGGCATGAAGGGTTAAAAAAGAAAATCCACAGGAAAAAAAAAATCTAAACTTTTTATTCCAACTGAGGTGGAACAGTATTGTGTCAGAGGTGTTTCATCAAGAACTCCCTCTTGCTAGCAATAAAGCTCTTGTGAATTTTCCTTTTCTACTTGGTACCATGTGTTCTCATTAAATACGGTGTTCCTCACCCCCTCCTCTGGAGACTAACACCACACCCTCATTTTCCCAGGACCCTGGCACAGGCTGTTCTCACACCCCTTCAAAACTGTGGTTTAGTAAATGCATAATTACAGCTCCCTACTGCACCAGTCTAAAGTGTGAGCCATCTGCCAGCTGAGCAAGAGGGAAAAGAGGCAGTGACCTCTGTGAGAACTGTGAAGAATCCAATTTTAGTTACATTAAGGGAGCGTGATTTCTCCTCTGTTGCTTGTGCAAAGAGCTGTGAGAACCAGTGCTGAGCAAAAGCAACCAGCTTCTCTAGTCAAACCAGTGTCCTAGTTGCCTTCTCATTGAGGTGTAAAGTGTGGTAGAGCCATCGTGCATCTTCCTTCTGCTTTTCTTGCAGGAGCGTTCAAGTCACTTCCCCAGCAGGATTTCCAGGCGACTCTTCCCACACTTATTGGCATAGTGACCCTTTTGTCCACACTGGGGGGAGCAGGAAGAGACAGCAGTTGTGTTAGATGAAACATGTCCATTTTCAATCGCAGATGCCTTGTCCTGTCATTTCAGGGCTAATGGAGCAGTGCCTCACTTGGGCTGCTGCTTGTAGGTACAAGCTGTGCCAAAGACCTCCTCCTGCAGCAACCCCCTACCCCGAGAGACGCGAGGGGCTCATTGCCCTCTGAGGCTATTCTGCCGTGTGCCAAGTGTCTGCTGTCAAAGATGTTTCCTTTGTCCCCAATCTTGCAGTCAGATTATTTTGATCCAAGCACAGTGTTCTTCCCCCCCAAGTTCACACCCCAGTTGTCAGGGGAGAAAGCTGCTAGCCAGCCCTGGAGGCAAAGGGAGCTCTGAAATGCATCTGAAGACAGGCTCATTAGCCAGAAACTGGCCAGCACAGAGGAGACAGATGTCTAAACTCCAGAGTGCTGTTTGGAGAGCCGTGGGAGCCCTTCCAGGCTGAGAGCAGAGTCCCCACATCTTAGACTGCCCCTCGCCATGATGCTTTACCCTCCCGCCAGGCAAGACCATTTCTGCCACCACAGCAGGGCTCCCCGTCCCCAAAACACTGACCTTGAAGCAGGTGACTTGCTCGAGCGGGCGCTGCGGGCCCAGGGGGCAGGCGCTGGCCTCCTGTGGCTGCATCAGCAGGCGCAGGGTAGCACTGGTGTCCAGCAGCGGGGGCTCTGTGGGTGGCTGGTGCTCACGGTCACTCTCCCCGCTGGCAGCCAGGCCTGGCCACGCTACCCCGTGAGGAAGGTCAGCTCCCTAGGGGGTACGAGGGGCAGAAGGGGCAGTTGGTAGCTGCCATTCCCAGGCTCCTCCTGAGAGCCAGCGAAGGCAGGAGCAAGGAAAGTGAGCGCTGCGTGGCCAGAGCAGTCCGGGCATCGCCCCAGCACACGGGGGACCGAGGGCAGGCTGCCTTGCTGGGCTGGTCAAGCTGGGGTTGCACAGCCTCCTTTCTGCTCCGGGAAGCCAGGTGCTCAGCACACCCTGGCACAAGGCTCCAGGTGTTTCCTGCACCAAGAAATGGCATCTCAGCCCATTTTACGGATCTGGGAACCCAAGGTACAGGCTCACCCGAGCCCCATGGCAGCTGGGCTGGGAAAAGCCAGGAGACCACAGCTCCAGCCTCCTTATAGCGAGCTCGGGGGCTCTCATATATGCTAGAAGGAAAGTGGGTTTCTTTCTTTAGATGCGTAAAGCAAACAGAGCCTGTGCATTGAGGCAGCCAGGTCACTGGCTGGCTGGGGCTTGCTCAGACCCTTTGCCAGCGCAGCTGAAGTCCCAGAGCAGACCCAGCCTCTGAGCATCTCAAAACACCCAGAGCAAGACGGAACAGGAATCACCTTGGTCTGACTGGTGCTGCAGGTCATCAGCCCAGCCTTGAGGCTAGAGAGGGGGATACAGAGGACAGGCAGTTACTCCCTTGGGCACAGTATACACCCCAAATCCCCCATCTCCCACAGCCTCGTGGGGCTGTCCTAAGGCTGGAGACAGCCAGGCATGGCTCTCCTGCAGGGTCAGGGACATTCCCTTCCTGCTCAGCTGCAAACTCTCCGGTCACCAGCTCACATTGGAAAGGGAAGAGAGCCAAGAGGGGGTTTCACTTGGTTTAGATGAGGACTCAAAGGGCCTTGCAAAGTCCGTCCTCGGCTCAGGCACTGTAAGGCCTGTAACCATCTCCGTGGGTTTGGAGAGAGGAGACTGTTCCCTCAGCTGTCCCGGACTGGACACATGTCAAACTCCCTCCAGCCCACCCCATACATACTGTATGAATTTGCATTTGGGTCCTTCTGGGCAGAAGCCGACGAGGTAGTTCGTGCACAGCACCCTCCGGGTGTGCTTGTACTTGCACAGGGGTCCTGCCACGCACAGGAGAGGTCCCCGTTAGCAGGCCCAGCAGCTGTGACCTGGTTGCCGCCAGGCTGGGCTCCCCCTCAGCAGGGATCTCAGGAGCCCAGCTTTCCTCTGCAGCCCCGTTGCTCCTCGGCTCCAGAGGGCCACTGCTGCCCCCAGAAGCGAGCAGGGAGCCCTCCTCACCCAGAACACGGGTGGTGGGTGCTCACCATGCCTGCAGAAGCCTCGGTCGTACCAGGGACAGCCGGTGGCACGGGCCGTCGCGTTGACGTGCAGGAAGGGACATTCCTTATTGCTGCACTCGCCTGCGGGAGCGACAGGTTTGGGACAACGCTCACCCAAGCCAAACGCAGCAGAAAGCGCTCAGGGAGGCGCTCCGAGCTGTTGTTGGAGCTGAGGTGCAGTTGCTTCCCGTTGGGGAGCGCGCAGGCAGGGGCCCGGCCCTGCTGCCTTGGGAAGGACGGGCGCGCTCCCGGGCTTGGCCAGGAAAACAGTGGCCCCGGCCGATGCCGGTGACATTCCTTCCCGCAGACAGGAGGTGGCATCAGGCGATTGCTCGAGTCCAGCCATCCCGAGGGGTATGGCTGTGGGATGGGGTCCCTGGCCTGGCCCCCGCACCTACCAAATTTGGAGTAGAAGTAGCACTCGGGCATCTTGGTCACGTCGTACTCATGCAGGAAGTCGCACTGGTCACCCTTCTTGCACAGCCCCCGCAGCCAGTGCTTGCACACCACCGTCTTCTCCCCGCTGACGTGCCGGAAGGGGCACAGCAGGCCTGGCCACGGCACGGACCTGGCATCAGGGCCAGCCCCCGCCCCGGTACCGCTTCCCACCCCAGCCACGTGCTTCAGCCTCCGCCACCACGGTCCCTCCAGCTGCCGGGACCTGCCCGTTTGCATGGTGGTCAGGGCCTGAACCCCCCCCATACTCTGGAGTCCCCGGGTCTCCAGGTGGTCCCCAGGGCCTCCGGTTGCCTTGCACATATCCAAAGCCCTCCCCAGCTGCAAAGGGAGCTGGAGCATCGATCCCCACGGACTCGAGCCTCAGGGAGATGGCTGGGCAACCTTAACCTTTTGTGCAAAAATATCCACTAGCCCACTATCCCGGGCGCACTGGGCAAGCGGCGGTGGACGGGAGCAGGTCGCGGGGCGGAGAGGGCCCCCCCCAGCACCCCCGGGATCCCACGCGGTGCAGCTGGCCCCGTCCCCGGCACTCACCCTTGGAGCACAGCCCTCGGCGGAAGAACTCGCAGACGGCCGCCCCCAGCTCTGCGGGCGAGAGCGGGGCGGGGAGAGCTTCGCCGGCGGCCCCGGCACGGCCGCGGAGCCGGGAGCCGCTGCCGGCCGCGCGCCCTGCCCGGCCCCATCCCAGGGGACGCAGCACGGGGCTGTGCTGGGAGCCGAGCCCGGCGGCACCGGCGGAGCGGAGCTCCAACGGCCCCACGCGCCCCGCTCCGCCCGCCCCCGGGGGCAGCGACGGCAGGCACGGAGCCCTGTCCCCAACTTACTGTCCATACCCGGGAAGGGCAGGAGCCGGGCTCCTCTCTGCTGCTCCACGTCGGCCTCCAGGTCAAACCTGATCTTCTCTACTCCGGCCACCAGCTCCTGCATGGCGGCTGCTCCCGCAAGCGCAGCTGAGCCGCGGCCCGGCGCAGGCAGGGAGCGCGGTGCCAGCGGGCTCCCCATGGCCTCGCTGCCCCCCACCCCAAAGGGGCGCCGCAAAACCTGCCTCCTGCCCGAGCCGGAGCAGAGCGAAGCCGGGCTGCGGCCCCGAGCCCTCCGTTTAGGGATCAGAGCCGCTCGCATCTGATCTCAATTTGCAGCCGCGATTGCCTGGTGCCGCAGCCCAGCTGCGGGCGGCTCGGCCCCGCGCCCCCGTCGCTGCCTCCCTGCCCGACATCTGCTCCCCCGCCGCGAGCCCCGGCAGGGGTGCAGGGAGCGCAGCCGGCGGCGGCGGGGGGCTCGCCGGGGCCGCCCCACGCACCGGCTTCGCCGCCCTCGCGCCGGGGCTCGCTGCTGGGCCGGGGAGGAGGCGGGGGGGGCTCCGGGACGGGAGCCGAGCGCGGCCTTGGCGCGGATCCCGCAGGGTTTTCATCGCACCCTGGGCGCTCTGAGCATCGCCGGGCGACGTCCCCGGCCCCGCTGCACGGCGCCTGGCACCCGGCAGGACGGAGCGGCGTCCCCGGGCTCCCGGCGGGGACCGGCCACGTCAGCGCCGCGAGCCAGGCGGTGGCATCCCGGGCTCTCGCCCGGGCGAGCGGCCGCCGCGCCGCGGGGTCGAGCCGAGCGTGCGGCCCTGCTCCCATTCTGTCACTCGCGATAAACCCGCTGGACCGGCGCCGCAGCGGCCGCGGCCGCCCGCGCTGGGGCGAGGACGGGCGGCAGCCGTCCAGCGGCGCGCGGAGCGGGCACGGCGGCAGCGCCGGCGTCGGTCCCTGCTAACCCGCGCGCCCCGGAGCCCCGGCTCCCCGCTCGCCCCGCCGCGCTTTCTGCCCCGTCGGCTCGCGGCAGGCGGGTGCCGCCGAGCGGGAGGCTGGAGCCGACAGGCGTCACCGAGATCGCGATGGCCTCGTGACGGCCGCGGATGGCCCCCGCCGAGCCTCCTCGCCGGCAGCCCCGGGGCCCGGCGCCGTCCCCGCAGAGGGAGGAGACGGCAGGGGACGGGCGCTGCCCGGCGGGCCGGTGCGCGGGGCAGAGCCCGGCCGGGCCGCTGCAGCTGCTGTTGTTCTCCCCGGCGCCCAAACAATAGCGCAGTGTCCCCCGGCGCCGCGCCGCGCCGCGCCGCACACGGGCCCGCGTTGCGCCCCGGCCGCGGCGCCCCACGGCAGCACCGGCCCCCACGAAGCCCCGGCACGGGCAGGTCCGCGCCGCCCTCCCTGCTGGAAGACGCTGCCGGGCGGCACCGAAGCGCCGCGTCCCCGCAGCCCGTCCCCGCACGGCGCTGGCCCCGCGCCCGCGGCAGCGGGCACAGCCAGTCCTGCCCCGCCGCCCCCTCCGCCCCCTCCGAGGCGGCGGGGGGCAGGAAGGCGGCCTGGCACGGCCCCGCCTGGCAGCAGGGACGCAGCCCCGAGCCAGATCCGGCCAGCGGGAGCGCGGCCGCTTCCTCCCTCCGCGGGCAGCCCCGCTCGGCCGGGCGGCCGGAGCTGGCGGCCGCGCCGCTCCCGGGATTCCCTTCCACTCCCGGGATCCTGCGCTGCTCCCGGGATCCTGCGCCGCTCCCGGGATCCTGTACTGCTCCTGGGATCCTGCACTGCTCCCGGGATCCTGCACTGCTCCCCGGATCCCCCGCTGCTCCCGGGGGTCGGTCGCAGCCTCCGCACCCCCAGCCCAGCCGCCCCGTCCCCCAAGAACACGGGCTGCCGCTGTCGCTACCGTTTCCTTTTATTCTTTGCCTTTTTTTTTTTTTTTTTTTTTTTTAAACATACAAGGTACAAAACCCCCCGCTTCCACCCGCCGGCGGCAGGCAGGCGAGAGGCGGCAGCGCGCCGGGTGCACCGCAGGGCGGCCCGGGCATTTTGCACGCCGGGGTCGGACCCCCGCTCCCCTCGGCTGCCGAGGGACCCCCCCCCACGCCCCCCAGCCCGGCAGTCCCCGCGCCCTCCGCCACGCGCAGCTCCCCGAGCTCCGGAGCCGAGTCCTTCCTCGGAGGAAACCCCCCCTTGGTTAAAACGAAAAGCAAAGAGAGTTAAGTACAAATCAGAGACCAATAAAAATTGTACGGGTGAAGGGGAAAAAAAATATATATATATTACTAAAGGAGCTAAAACGTTGAAGCCTCGTCCTGTTTGATTCTACATTGCTCTACAGCGGGGAGGAAAGAAAAACCAAAACTGCGCTAACATCCAGAGTCCAACACAAAGAGCCGAGACCGAGCCGGCCGTGCCGCAGCAGGACGCGCCGCAGCAGGGCCGGGGAGCCGCGGCCGCCCGGCACGCTCGGGCCCCGGCGCGCACCGCCGAGCCCGGCAGCACCGGCGCGCCCCTCCCGCCTCACACCCTGATCTCCTCCTCCTCCTCGTCGTCGTCGGCGAAGGAGAACTCCCCGTCGGGGCGCTTCGGGGGGCCGCGGCCGCGCTCCGGGGCGCAGCCGCCCGCCGGAGCGCTGTCCCTGGTGCCGCGGGCCGCCGGGGAGCCCGCCGGCGCCCGGCCCTCCGCAGCCCCAGCGCTCTCCGGCTCCGGGTCGGAGTCGTCGCCCTGCTCCCACTGCTCCTTATCCATGACACCGAGGACGTCGCCGAGCATGGAGGGCCCCAGGTCGATGTGGAAGGACATGATGGACTCGGCGTGCTTCATGCCCGCCCCGCTCCTGGCCGCCGCCACCACGGGCAGCTCCGCGATGTCCCCAAAGTCGCGCTCGTCCAAGCCGGGGCTGCGCGGGCCGGCGGCCGCCCCGTTGGGGCGCCGCGGCTCCTCCGGGCTCGCCTCCTCCGGCGTCTTCTTGACGGGGCTGGAGGAGAGGCTCTTGGGGAGCTGCGCGGCGCCGCGGTCCGCCTCCTTCTCGTTGAGCTGCGGCAGGGAGACGGCGTTCTTCACGAAGAGCGCCGAGTCCCGCAGCGAGCCCAGCATGTCGCGCCGGTCGCCCCGCGTCACCGACTGCGAGCGCTTGCTGCTGCGGAAGCGGCGCGACAGCAGCCCCGGCTTGGAGGCGCCCGGCTCCTCGGCGGCCTCCGGCCCCGGCTCGCCCGCCTTGCTGTTGAGGAAGGAGGTGTCCCCGAAGGCGTCCCCGGCCCGGCCCACGTGCATGGTGTGCCGAAAGTCCCCCAGCGGCGCGCTGATCATCTCGGCCGTCAGGTCGGCCCGCGAGCGCCGCTTCGAGTGCGCCGAGTTGGAGACGAGCTGCTTCAGGATGGGCATGGTGCCGGCGGGGAGCGGCCGCCCCGCGCCGCCGGCCGCCTCTCGGGACCCCTCGCACCCCGCGTCGCGGCTCCTGCTCGCTTCAGAGACGGGTCACTCCTAGGGGACAGGAGAGGGGGACACGGTCAGGCTTCGAGGACGCCGACCGGCACGGCCCTGCAGACGCCACCTCGGCCAGCGCAAGGCTGCGAAGCGCGCGCGCGTGTGTGCACACGCGTGCACGCTGCTGCCCAGCCCCGGGGCAAAACCCGGCCCCCATCCAGGGCCGGCCACGGTCCCCAGGGCTCCACGGCAGCGCCCCGATCCCGCCGCGGCTTGGGAAAATGGCAGCGACGGACACAAAGAGGGACGCGGGGGAGCCCGGGGGCGCAGCCGCCCCCTCCCCGCGCGCGGCCCCGGGCCAGCCGAGAGGGGCACGGGCGGCCGCCGGGAGCCCAGCGCCGAGAAGATGCCTGGGATGTTTTTTTTAATTGGAAGAAAGCAGGGAGGAGCAGCCGCCAGGAGGAATTGGAAACAGACGGCAGGAAGTGTGCGAGGAGCCCCCGGGAGGCACCGCCGGCCCGGCCGGCTGCGCGCGCAGGGAGCCGCGGCGGCACGGCCCCGGCCCCCGCTCGCCCCGGCGCTGGGGGACGCGGCCCCGCTGCCGCCCCGGCGGAGGGGCTCGCATGCGGGCGCCGAGGGGGAGCGGAGCACCCGGGACAGACGGACAGCGTCCATTCCCCCCCCCTTGCACCTGGGGATGGTCGAGCAGGGTGGTGGGACGGCGGTTTGGGAGCGCCCGCTGCCAGCCCGGCAGACCGTGCTCCAGGCGGGAGCGAGGGGGCCCGGCCGCTGCAGGAAGCTCCTCAGGGGCGAGCGCCGAAGGCAGCCCCACGGCCGTCCCGCCAGCACCCCGGCACAGCGCCCGGCGAAGGGCTCCAGCCCCCCCCGTCCCGCCCCGAGACCTGCCGGCGGGACGCGCGTCCGTCCTCGGCCGCGCTGCAGCGCGGAGGCCGGACTCTGGCCTCCCGCGGGAGCAAAGTCCCAGCGCTTGGCTCCTCTCCCGGCTCCTCCCGGCGCGCAGCACGGCCGCCGGCGCCGCGGGCTCTCCTCTCCCTCGCCGCCTGGACGCGGACAGCGAGCGGGAGGGAGCCCGCGCGGCGCAGGCGCTCTCCCGGCGCGAGCTCTCCTTTCAGGGCGGCATTCCTGCAGCCTTTGCTTTTACATAAAGCAAACGCTCCCGGCGAGCTCCCCAGCTGGGCCAGGCAACCGCGCCACTGATTCAGGCCATCTGGGGACCGTCCCTCCCTCTATTCAGATCTCAGGGCCAAGTTCAGCGTTTGCGAGATACTTTGCAAGCCTCGGCGGAGGGGCCAGCGGGAGGCTGGAGCGTTACCGGCGCGCCGCCACGGCCGCCCCATCCAGCTGCGCTCCGGCAGCCTCCGCGCGAGCCGCTGCCTCCCTCCGCCACCCTCGCGTTTGCGGCGGCTTCGCTTCGCGCCCGGGATGCCCCTCCGGGCGCGCCGGAGGGGGGGGGAGCGACGGGACGAGCCCCCGGTGCAGCCCTCCTGCCCGGGGCGGCGGGGCACAGAGCCCTCTTCTCCCCCGCGCGCCCGGCGGGGCAGATCCGATGACACTGCCGCTGCAGACGCCTTCACGGAGGAAAGCAGGCCGGCGCGGCCGCGCAGCCCGCGCCCGGCAGCGCTGCCGCCAGTAACCCGAGAGCCGCGGCAGCCGGCAGGCAGCAAGCCCCGGTGCAGCGGAGAGAGGCTGGGACTGGCCTCCCGCCGGCACCTCTCCTCCATGCGGGACCGCGAGCACCCAAGGGCGAGAGCCTTGGGTCCCCACTTTGCCCTTTCGCCATGGGCGGCTGTTCCCACGGTGCTGCGGCAGGAGCCGGAGCGAGAGCCCCCGGCGAGCCTGTGCAGCCCAGCACTGCCCGTTTCCAGCCCCGGAGCCCTTTCCCCATCCCGGCCTGGCCGGCCGGCGCACAGGGAAACGCCTCGACCCGCGGCGCTCCCACGGCGCACCCCCGCGCCTGCCCCCGGCTCGGGCGGGAAGCATCCCGGCCGGCCCGGCTGGCTCCGAGCGTGCCTTGGGCATTGCAGCGCCCTGCAGCCGTGGGATCAGAGGACGCGCTGCCGCCCTGCCGGGCGCTGGGGCCGAGCTAGACTGGTCCAGCCCCGCGCGCAGCCTGCAGGCAGGGAGAACCGGCACCTACAAGGACGAACGCGGAGGGAGGAAACGCTGTCCCCGCCGGGGAGCAGGCTCCCGCAGACGCTCGCGTCCTTCGACGCTCCCGCCCGCGCAGGCAGCGGCCGGAGCCGGGGCGCCCATTGCGCCTGCTCCCCAGGGCCCGGCCCGCAGTCGCTCCCCGTCGCCTTGTCCCGGGGTCTCAGCCCGGAGGCCGGCGCTGCTGTTAGCGTGGGAAGCCGAGGCGCCCGGGGACTCCCCTCCTCTCCGGTGCAGGTGACAGCTCTGGTCCCGTCCCCTGGCACCGGGACCCTGCCGAAGCCGCGGGACGCACGGAGGGGGCCCTGCCTCCGGCAGCTGTAGCACCTCGAGAAACAGAAAGGCGGTCAGCAGCGAGCGTCGGAGCCCGAGCCGGCTCGGCCGGGGCCAGGGAGGAACCGCGGCTCTCGCCAGGGCTCCCCGCACGCAGATCACCGCTCACCCCAGGGATCGCTGCCCCAGCGCCGGCCCGCTGCTGCCAAAAGCACAGCAGCATTCCCCGAGGGACTGCTGACGACGGAGAGCTATCCAGAGTTCACGGAGCAGCTCTTGGCGGGACAAGCCAGAACAAGCAACAGACCATAAATCTTCCCGCTGCAGGGCCACGGACCAGCTCTCGAGGCGCCGTTTCCGGGGGGAAAGGTTATCTCTCCGCCGGCCCTTGCTCCTCTTCTCACAACAACCGAGCCCGGCCAGGGTCCGACAGCTCAACAGACCTCCGCCGGGCTTGGCATTCCTGCGGCTTAGCCAGCGCGGCCGGGAAGGGAAGCAGAGCCAGGCTGCCCTCCCGGCAGCACCCTACCTGCCGCGGGGCCCCGGAGCTGCCGACCCCGGCGCCTGCTCGCGCTCAAACAAAACGCTGGGAACAGAGGCAGCGAGAGCGGTGCCGACTCGGCGGCAGGGTGAGCCGGGTCGCCCCCGGCACCGGGGGCTTGGGCCGGGCTCGTTCCACCCTTCCACCAGGACTGGGACCCGCGGAACCGACCCCCTGCCAACCTCAGCTGGATGCGGTCCATGGTCTCCGCGGCGGCTGCGTCCCAAACAGGCCTGTGTACTGCAAGTCCCGCTCGAGAGGGAGAGCGCCGGCCCGGGACGCAGCAGCCCGCGCTCCAGCGCCGGCTCTGCCGCGGCTCTTTGCCGCGTCAGCCAGCCTAGCCGTGTCGCTCCATGCCTCAGTTTCTTCATCACACAGCTAACGATCCCAGCTGCCTTTTTAACAGGCTTCCCGATCTATAGATTCGGCACTTGGAAACATCTATACCTAATGCTGCTCCAGCCGGGGTCACCCCAGGGCAGTGCCGGCTGCATCCGGCTCCCAAACGGCAACAGCTACCCGTCATTCCCAGCTCTGGAGGCACCCGCGGGAGCGGGCTCGGAGGGGACGGGCCAGCGCCAGGCCCAAGCTCGCGGAGCCGGGCAGATCCCCCTCTCCGAGCGGCCCCCACGGGCCAGCCGGCACGCTCCTTCCCAGGATGCTGACTGCCGGGGGAAGGAAGGATCAGGGGCTGGACGGGAAGCCTCGATCCCCAGCCCCGGCCCACAGGAGGAAGAGCTGGTGGGGATTTCGGCGTGGCCCTGCCTGGTGGGGATTTCAGCGTGGCCCTGCCTCTGACTCAGCACCAGTCTGCGCCCCGTCCCGGCGCAGCAGAGCAAGCCCAGGCTGGTGCTGGACCTGCTCCAGCGCAGCGAGGATCAACATTTCCGAGAAGGGCTACGGAGCAGCTTCGAGGGCTCCGGGCAGCGCGGATCCGCCAGCCCCATGCACCCTCCCAGACCCTCGGGGCAGCACGTAACCGTGCTGCGGCAGCCCCCCGGCTCCGCACAGGCCCGGCCCCGGGGTCTCGGCGGTCCCTGGGGGCCACCCGCCTGCTCGGCTTCGGCGACGTCCCGAGCGAGCTGTCCTGACCACCGGCCCGGGGGTCCCGTCGGGCGAGCAAGCGCTGGAAGCGGGGGGGGCCTCCGCCGGGCGCCCGCGGCGGCTCTTGGCAGCCCGGGCGAGGCCAGCCGGGACCGGCAGCACGGGCCGGGCAAACACGGCTCCAGAGGCGAAGCATCCTGTTAACCCCTTCGCTAACCGGAGCCCGCAAAGCCGCCCGCGCCGCGGCGGGGCCGCCGCAGGACGAGCGGAGCCCCCGGCCCGGTGCCGGCGCGGGGGTGGCGGCCCCCGGGAGCCCTGCCCGCCGGCCCCGGCGGCTCCTGCGCCCGCGCGGAGCTTCCCCCGGCGCCGCTCCGCTCCGCGCCCCGCTCTGCGCCCCGCTCCGCTCCGCCGGCAGCGGCCCCGCCGCCGCCTCGGGGGGCGAGGGGGGCCCCGGGCGCCGCCGCCCTCCTCTCTCCCGTCCTGTCTCCTCCGGCTATTCGATCTGGACGCAGCGACCCCTCCGAACCGGGCCGGTCCGTCCCGTCCGCCCTTCCCCGCGGCGGGACGGCACCGCCTCGCCCCGCCACCCCGGCCCGGCTCGGCCCGGCGCTGTCGCAAGGCTGTGCGCTGCCCCGGGGGCGGCCGGCACCGGCGGCTGGGCCGGCCCGGAGCCGGGCAGGACGGTATGAGCCCAACCCGATATCGATCCCGATTCCGGTCCCGGGCCCTGTCTCGGTCCTGGCCCCGGCGCGCCCCCTTCGTTCCCCGCACAATAGCAGAGCCAGGGCCCGGTGCCTCCCCGCCGAGCCGAGCCGAGCCGTGCCGAGCCGAGCCGAGCCCCAGCCCCAGCCCCCTCCTACCTGTCCGCTCGGGGCCCGCTCCTGGCCCATGGCCCGGCTGTCCGGAGCCGAGCCGAGCCGAGCCGAGCCGAGCCCACTCCGGAGCACAACTCCACCCCCACCACTACCGCCGCGGCGGGCATGATGTCATCGCCCCGCCCCGGCCAATGGGGCGGCGCCGCGTCACGGGGCAGCTCCCCCCCCCCCCCGACTCCCTCCATTCAAACCCGAGCGGGGCGGGGGGAGCCCGATCCCGGGCGCGGCCCCTGCCGGGGGGGGGGGGGGCGCCCACGCGTGGGGGCTCCCCCGAGTGGGGTGGGGAGCCCGGGTCCCTTCCCGGGTGGGGGCTCACCAGGACCTTCTCCTCCCTCAGAGTGGAGCCTGGGCGCTCTGTGGGTGCTGGGGGGGGGGGGTCCGTGGAGCCCCCCCCCCGCGTGGGGTCGGGGCACCGCGGGAGCGGGGCTCGTGGGAGCGGCCACCTCCAATTGATTAACGGGGCTGAGTGGAACGGAGCAGGCCAGAGGCTGCTGAGCTCGGCCCCAGCGAAGCGCCCGTGTCCCGGCCTCGCCTGCGCTGCCCGGGGCGCCCCGGCCCCACTCGTGGCACAGACACTGTGGGTGGCACCCACAAGGCTGCAGCCCCCACGCATACCCCTGCCGGCTGGGGTGGTGGGCTCCCCTCGGACAGCGCAGGCGTGGGGCAGGGGGTCGAGGGCCCCTCCGGGCCGTGGGGACGATCTGGGGTCCGTGGCAGGCAGGACGCAGGCGCGGGGGGCGTGGGGGGCCGCCGCTGCCGCCGCGCCGGCCCGTCTGCGCCCGCCGCCCGCCCTGAAAGGGAGAGTTCAGGGCTGCACAACCGCTGTGAGAGATTAAGGCGAGACCTTTGTGGGAGAAAAGGGGCGGGAGAGACAAGATTATCCCGAATCTGCCTAATGCAGCGTTTCTTGCATATTCTGAAGCGTCTGGCGCTGCGGCCGACGGAGCCAGACCAGTGGATAAAGGGATGGCGAGCGGGAGCCGGGCGCCTCGGCTCCCCAGCACCCCTGGCCCTCTGCGCCCCGGGACCGGGGCACTTGGGGCGTCCCGCGGCAGCCGCGCCGGGAGGAACCGCGGGGCGCTACGGTAGCGCCCGACGGGCCCGGGGCTGCGGGCGCAGGCTGGAGAGCAGCCAGCGGGCTGGGCAGCGGCAGCGCTTTGATGGCTCGCCTGGCGCAGGCGTCTCCCTCGCTGGGAAAGGCACGAGGCCGTTCCCGGCACAGCCGCAGACACCGCCGCTCCCCCGGGCAGCGGGGGCGAGCCCGGCGCTGCGGAGGTGCCGGGACTTGCAAGTCTGAGGGTTGAGCTCCCGTGTGTCCAGCGCCGTCGCTGTGCCTGCAAAGGCGCCTCCGCGGGTGCCTGGATTTTTCTTTCCCAGGCCTGGCTGCTTCTGGCGCCCGCGTTATTGCCCTTTCCGTAGCCGCTTTGTTGGGCTGCGCTCCTTTTCCCTGCTTTGCATTTGGGGAAACTGAGGCAGGACGCGCTGAAAGCGCGGTGCGCGCAGCTGGGTGCAGCTTCTCTGGAGGGGGGTCGGGGGTGGCTGAGGAAGAGGAGGAGGGTTTCCCAGTGTCCCAGCCTGGCCTGCCCATCGCGTGCGTGTGCTCCGCGACATCGCCGCCGGGATGCGGAGCGCGCTGGCGCTGCCCAAGGGCCGGCGCGGCCGGGAGCTGCCTGCCGCACCTGACGCCGTCACGGGAGCGCAGCGCTGGGGGAGACAGCGCCGTCAGCAGGGATTAAACTCGCCCGGCTGAGCCGGGCGGCCGGGCGACACCGGGGCAGGCTCCCGCCGCCCGGCGCAACCGCAGCGCGGGGAAGAGCCGAGCTCGGGAAAACTGCCGCTGGGAGACGGACTCCCCCCCGCCCCACATCCCCCCCTCCCCATCCATCAGCAGCAGCTCCCGGCCGCGCAGCGTGGGGGGGTGGATCCGGCTGGCCGAGGCGCTGGAGCGTGGCGTGGGCTGCGGGAACGCCGTGACCCTTCCTGAACTCGCTGCTGCTTCCTTGGACGGCTCCTCAGCAGCTTTTGAAAGCCGAGCAGAAAAGAATTGGCGAGCGCTTGGGAAGCGGGGCCAGGGCAACGGCACCGCGTCTCCCGGCAGCCCAGCTCCCCTCCTCCCCGGCGAGGCAGCCAGCGCCGGCCGGCTTCGTCCGGCGAGATGGGCCGCACCGCGCCGGGGCGGCTCCTGAATCGGCCAGGGCTTCTCCCGGGATCCCTTGCCGCCGCGCCGGGGGTGTCGCCGCACAGGCACCTCCGCGTTGCCCGCCCCAAATCCCAGCTGCTGGGGCTGCATCAGCATGGGCCGCGGCCAGAGAGCACCCCGAACCAGCCCGGCGAGCCAATGGGCACCGACCGGCTCGTGCCCACGCGGTCAGCCCCCGCTCTGCCACGGCTCCAGCCAAGGTGCAGCCGCAGGGTGCAAAAGAGCTACACAGCTGAGCAGAATGCTCAGTCCCTCCGATGTCCAGATCCAGGTCCCTCCCAGGCCCAGTCCCGGGTCCCTCCCAGGCCCAGTCCCGGGTCCCTCCAATGCCCAGTCCCGGGTCCTTCCCAGGCCCAGTCCCAGGTCCGTCTGATGCCCAGATCTGGGTCCCTCCGATGCCCAGCCCTGGGTCCCTCCTCTCCCCACAGCCGGGGCGGCAGCAGCATCACCAGGGCAGGAGGCAGCCAGGCCGGTGGCACGGGGGCTCCGCGGATGCGCTGGGTCCCATCCAGCCTCCGGGGCTGTGGGAGGGAGCTGTCCCAGTCCCCATGCTCCGAGGCAAGGGAAAATGGGGACACTCAGTTTGGTGTCTGCCCTGGGAGCTGGCAGAGAGCTGGAAAACCCAGGAGGAAAAGGTGAGCCCGAGCGGCAGCGCTGCTTCCGCTCGAGCGCGCACGGAGCGCTGCTCTTCCATCACGCCCCGCTGGGCTCGACCTCAGCCTGCAAACGCCGCTCTCGGGCTTGCCTAGAGCGCTGACGCCGCCTCGCTTAAAGCAAGCGGATAAAAACAGTTTGTGAAATCCAGCCGGGGTGCCCAGGTCGCGTTTCTGGCAAACGAGCGACCCGCCGGGTGCGCCGCCGGCCCCGCACGGGGAGGAGCCGCCGGCCACCCCGACTCCGGCAGGATTCGCCCTGCTCTGCTGGTGCCTGTCCCAGTCCGGGGGGCCGGGAACGCCGCTCCTGGGGAACCGGCCACGGCAAAGCCGCCGGGGGAGGCTGAAGCCGCGGCGGGCCCGGCTCTGGCGGCTGCCCCACGCCCCCCGCTCGGTGCACCCAGCCCCGCGTGCCGCTCGCCCTCGGCAGCGCCCGGAGCCGCAGCGGAGACCGAGCTGCAGAAACGTCAAGGCCGGCTGGGCGCCGGGGGCTGATCGCAGCCGACAGCTCGCGCCGGCGCGCAGGAGAGCCGCCGACGCAGAGGGCGGCCGGGGCGACGGCACCCAGCAGCGGGGCGGGACGGGGCTCGGCCACGAGCGCGGCACCTTCCCCAGCAAGCCCAGCCCGGCGGAGCGGGTCTGCGGCACGGGCGCGAGCGAGCGGTCGTGCCAAGGGGGGGCGGATGCTCCGGAGGCTGGAGCGGCTCGGAGGAGTCCCGGGACGGGCGACGCTCAGCGCAGCGCAGCGTGCGGCCACATCCCCCCCACCCCCCGCCTCCCCAAGCCCCGGCCCTCGCTGCGGGCTGCGAGCTGCAGCAGGGAAGCACGGAGACAGCGTGATCCTCAGGCTGTTTATTGGCATCGCCCCCACCTCACCGCGGCACCCCGTGGCGCCGAGACCGCCCCAACTCGCCGCAGGCCCCCGGGCCGCCGCGGGGCATCGCTGCTCCCAGGCCGCCGCGCTGAAACGGAATTAAAGAAAAAGAAAAAGAAAACCCAACGGGAGCCCCGGCCCGGGGGCTGCGGGGCACCGCCGCCTCTCCCAGCCCGCCGCGGCGCTCCTGGGACTGACCGCGGGGGCAGCTCGGAGCCCGGAGCGGGCACTAACTGCCCCCGCGGTTCCCAGTGCCCCGGCTGCCCCCTTCCCGGGGGGGCAGGTTGGGATTTCTCCCTCCGGAGGGAGGCGAGTGGAGGCTGCCGGAGGGCCAGGCTCTGGCACGGCGGGCGGCCCCGGCCCGCGCGCCCCGGCGAGGCTCGTGCAGTCGTGGGGAAGCCGGTGGTCCCGGCGCCGGCCCCGGCCCGCCTCGCCCGAGGAGTCCGGTGCGGAAAGCTTTGGCCAAAAAAGAGCTCGGTTTCGTTCCCCGGCTTTTGCGGAGTTGCTCGTCGTTTTGCTCCGCATCGCCCGGCCGCCGCGGCGCCAAGCGGGCGCCCCTCGGCCCTCCCGGCCGAACCGTCCTTCTCGCCCCTGCTCGACTATTTTTTTCCTTTCCTCCTAATTCTTCAGGGTGTCCTCTGCTTGCTCGGGTCTGTGCTCCGCGATAGTTTAAACATCAAACGAAGGAGGAGAAGCCGGCGATGGGGGCTCTGGAGCCGGGGGCCAGGCTGCTGGGGGGCCGGTAGAGGGTGCCGGGCTGGCTGGGGGGGTTGGCGGGGGCCTGGGGGGTGGGAGTCCTGCTGGCGGCGGGGCGGAAGAGGCTGCCCTGCTGCGTGGGGGCGCCGGTGGCGAGCGGCCCGTGCTCGGGCTCCCCCGAGTCGCTCTCCGTGTAGCTGTAGGCCTGGGCGCGGGAGATGCCCTTCTGCTGCCGCCGCCACGAGTTGTAGTAGGTGGGGTCGCTGATGTAGTGGTTGACGAAGGAGTGGGCTTTCTGGTGGCCCGCGTCCACCTCGTACTCGCTGTCGCTTCCCTGCGGGCGGGGGAAGGGGGTGAGCGCAGCGTCGGGGCGCGCTGCCCGCGAGCCGGGCTCCCGCGCCATGGGGCGAGCTGGCAGCCCCAAGCAACGGGACAAGCTCGTCCCCCAGGGGATGGGGTGGGCTTTCCCCCAAGCAACGGGGCTAGCTTACAGCCCAAGCGATGGGGCGAGCTTGCATTGCACGCCATGGGGCGAGCTTGCACCACGAGCCATGGGACGAGCTTGCCACCAAGCGATGGAGCGAGCTTGCACCACGAGCCATGGGGCGAGCTTGCACCACGAGCCATGGGACGAGCTTGCCACCAAGCGATGGAGCGAGCTTGCACCACGAGCCATGGGGCGAGCTTGCATTGCACGCCATGGGGCGAGCTTGCACCACGAGCCATGGGACGAGCTTGCCACCAAGCGATGGAGCGAGCTTGCACCACGAGCCATGGGGCGAGCCTGCACCACAAGCCATGAGGCAAGTGTGCACCACAAATGCTGGGGCGAGCCTGCAAGCCTGCAACCCAAGCAACGGAGCAAGCTTGCTCCAGTGCCGCTGTCCCGGCTTTCCCGCGCTGCACCGCTCCGACGGTGCCAGCTCCCCCAGGAAGGCAGCCCGCCGGCTCGCCGCAGCCGCCCCACACCGAGATCCCAGTGCTCCCCAGGGCGATCCCAGCCCTCCCGGGGACGGCATGGCCGTGCTGCAGCCCGCGCGTCTCTGCCTCTTGCTAAAGAGCAACAAAACCCGAAGCAAAACGGCCGCACCGCCCTCGGGCAGGCCAGCGCCCGGCGGCGGAGCGCTCCCGGGGGGCCCGGCGGGCGGGGGGCAGCGCGGGGGCGGGCGGCGAGGAGGGGGCCGGAGCGAGGCAGGGCCGGGCGCGCTGCCGCCCCGCTCTCGCCCCGCTCGCCGTGGTTGAACTCGGCTCCCGCGGGGCCCTGCACAAAGGGCCCATTCACGGCGCGGCGCTGCCGCCGGCAAAGCGATCTGGCCGCAGCGTCCAGCTCCCGCGGCTCTCGACAGCTCCTCGAAGGCTCTCGAGCCCTGCTGAAGCGAGAGGGAGCCGAGCGCGGGTCCGCGGCCGGCGCCAAAGCGAAAGCACCGCCCGGCGGAGGCAGGGCCGGAGGCTGCCCCGGCCCCGGGGGGCTGCAAGGCGCCGCGGCAGCGCGGCACGGCACGGCACAGGGGCGGGAGAGCCTCGCTCAGCCCAGACGCGCTGCAGGACGCGGGGTCGGAGGCGCTCGCGGGCGTCCCGGGGCGGGTACCTGCGAGTCGGAGACCTCCGAGGGCTTCTCGGTCAGGCTGCCGCTCTCGGCGGGGATGAGGTCGTTGTACTTGGCCACGTCCTCGTCCGAGTAGTGCAGGCTGCCGGGGCTGGGCCGCGGCGGGGACCTCGGCGACAACCGGCTGCTCCGAGTCGCGTTCGGGGCCGTGCCGCCCGTGGGGCAGAGCCCACCTGGGTCCCCGGGACCCCCCAGATCCTGCCCCAAGCTGTGCCGAGACCCTCCTGGCATCTCTTATTCTTTGGACGGGGCTGGGGCCGCCGCGTGGCTGCAGCAGGGGCCGGAGGACAGCGCACGGGTCCCCGCAGGTGGCAGGTCCCTGGGACAGCAGGTCCCCAGGGGTGGCAGGTCCCCATGGGGCAGCAGGTCCCTGCAGATAGCAGGTCCCCAGGGGAGTGGCAAGTCCCTGTGGGGTGGCAGGTCCCCGGGGGTTGGCAGGTCTCTGCAGATAGCACATCTCCAGGGGGATGGCAGGTCCCCGGGGGTTGGCAGGTCTCTGTGGGGCAGCAGGTCCCTGCAGATGGCAGGTCCCCAGGGCGGTGGCAGGTCCCTGCAGATGGCACGTCTCCAGGGGGATGGCAGGTCCCTGGGGGTTGGCAGGTCCCTGCAGATAGCACATCTCCAGGGGGATGGCAGGTCCCCGGGGGTTGGCAGGTCCCCAGGGGGGTGGCAGGTCCCTGCAGATGGCAGGTCCCCAGGGCGGTGGCAGGTCCCTGCAGATGGCACGTCTCCAGGGGGATGGCAGGTTCCTGGGGGTTGGCAGGTCCCTGCAGATAGCACATCTCCAGGGGGATGGCAGGTTCCTGGGGGTTGGCAGGTCCCCAGAGGGGTGGCAGGTCCCTGCAGATGGCACGTCTCCAGGGGGATGGCAGGTCCCCAGGGGGATGGCAGGTCCCCGGGGGTTGGCAGGTCCCCGGGGGGGCAGCAGGTCCCTGGGGGGGCGGCAGGGGTCCCTACCGGGTGTAGATGCCGTTCTTGCGGCAGAAGGAGTTCTTGACGGAGAGGCGCCGGTTGTTGAGCTCCAGCGCGGGGAAGCTGCCCTCATCCAGGCTCACCATCTCGCCGTGGCTCAGGGCGTTCGCCTTGGTGCTGTTCCCTGCGGGGACACGCTGCTGAGCCCGGGGCCTGCCCCCCACCTTCCCCCCCCCACCCCCAGCTCCCGCAGAGCCTTCCCGGAGCCCTCCGAGAGCAACGCGGCGCCGCGGCGGCCCAGACCCGGCGTGTGGGTGCTCAGCGCTGGCTCTGGCTCCGGAAGGAGCACGGTCCCGGCTGGGTGCCAGCGGCACCGGGCTGGGCACCGGCCGCCAGGGAGCGGGGAGCGCGGTCGCCCGGGGTCCAGGTCCGGCGCCGCGGCTCGGAGCCGGGCCCCGCGGCATCCCCGCTGGCGCCCGGCTCAGCGGCTCTGTTTATTTAACGAGGAGGTCTGGATTTTCCCCACAATTTGAGCCCTTGATACAGCTAAGAAAACAGAGCTGTGTTTGACTAATCCCGGCGACCTCGGCCGAGCCCCCGGGCGGCCGTGCCTCCGCAGCCGGACAAGCCGTCTTCTGCAGCCCTAGCTCCCGGTGCTCTCCCCGAAGCCGGCAGCAGCCTCCTTGGAGGTTGCCGGGCCCCCGGAGGAGCCGCTTGCCCATACCACCACCCCGGCAGGGGGTGCTGGCCCTCCCGCCCCCTCCCCACTGTGCTCACCCGAGTCCGACTTCTTGGCGTACTTCTTGCTCTGCCCACGAATGATGAGCACGAAGACGAGCAGGAGGATGAAGATGAGCCCGACGAGGGCGATGACCACCAGGAACCACCACTCCTCGTAGAAGGGGTTGGCTTTCTGGGCTGGACACAGCACAGGGGGTCGGGGCGGGGGGGCTTGGGTCTGCCCCGGCACGGACCCGGTGGGGGGACCCCGCTGCAGGGCACGGGGCTGCCCAGGGAGTGGGATCCACACGAGACAACTGGTTAGACTGGGGGGGGGGATACTGGGCTGGGGTGGGATGGTGGAGGCTTTGCACGGGGAGGGCTGGCAGGGGGCTGCCGGCAGCGGGACCCCCCGGACTGTGGGGCCAGGCGAGGCCGGGCAGGACGGGTTTCTGCGGCGGCCGTGGGGAGAAAGCCCGGGGGTGACGGTGTCCCATCCCGTCCCGTCCTGTCCCGTCCCCCCGCCCCGGGGACGCCAGCGCCGCACCCCCTGCCGCCCACCTGACACGGCGGGGGAGGGCGCGCTGGGGGTCCCGTAGCCGTAGTCGTTGACGGCGATGACGCGGAAGTCGTAGCTGACGCCCGGCTTGAGGATGTCCGTGCTGAAGGTGTAGGAGGTCACCTCCTTGGGGATGTCCTTGATGAGGATGTCCCAGAGCCCCTCGTCTGGAAGACAGCGGGAGGCTGGCAGGGGGCCGCCGGCTCGGCAGGACCCTGCCCCATCGTGGCCCCCTCCCTCCGTGGCACCCGGCCCCGGCCGGCACCGAGCCGCTGCCCGCAGCGTCGCCCCGACGGGTACCTGACGGCCGGGCCTCGATGACGTATCTGGTGATGGGCCCCTTGCCGGGCTCCCCGCTCGACCAGTGGATGGTGATGGCCGAGCCGTAGCGGGAGATGAAGGGCTCGCCGGGGGGGCCGGGGGCGCCTGCGGACCCGGAGCGGAGTTGGTGCCGCGGGGACGGCGCGGCGCCGGGGGCCGTCCCGGTCCTGCCCGGGGCCGGGGTCCCGCGCGGGCGCCCCTACCTTCCCCGGGCCCCGTGGTGACGTTCGCCTCGACCTCCGGCCCGTAGGCGAAGGTTTTGGCGCGGAGGCGGAAGCGGTACGTGACGCCCTCGGCCAGGTCCTTCACCTTCATCCACAGCGGGCTGCTCCCCTTCACGTCCACCGTCACGATCTTGCTGACGCCTGCGGGGCCGGAGGCTGAGCCGTGCCCGGGCGCCGCGGCGGCCCCCTCCCCGGCCCCCCAAGCCCGCGCGCGGGGCGCCCCGGCCGGGCCCTCACCGTCCACGGGCGTGCAGGGCTCGTAGACGAGCCTGTAGCCCTCCAGGAGGCCGTTGGGCAGCGGCGGCGGCTCCCAGGACACGTTCACCGACGTGGTGGTCAGCTCGCTGAACCTGATGGAGCCGGGGGCGCTGGGGGCTGCAAGGGGACGGCGGCGGCAGGGGTGGCTCAGCGCTCCCGGGCAGGGATGCGCCGCGCGCCCCGGGGCGATCCGGCCCGGCGGCCCCTTCCAGCAAAACCACCTCTCCTCCTCCGGGCACCGGAGACGGGGCACCGCGGGGCGGCTCCCTGCCTGCCGGGCTCACTCCCCGCTGCGGGGCACCAGGGCAACGAGCTGGCCCAGCCTCAGCCAGCGATTCCACCTAGGCGCTTCCCCGACCTGCAAACCGTCCGGGACAAGCCCGAGGACCGGTCACCGCTCAAGGCATCGGCGCGGGCAGCAGACGTGGGGCGGGAAGAGCGGGAGCTGGAGCATCAAGGCGCACCGGCCGACTTGTGCTGCGCCTGGACGCGTGGTGCTCCATCCCCGCAGAGCCCCGGGGGCCGCAGCCACGCTCGGGGAAGGGCTGGGTGCCACGGGGAGCCGAGCCGCGGGCCCCACCTGCCTGCTGCGTCCGCCCCGCCACCGGGGTGCTGCGGGGCCCGTCGCCCGCCGCGTTGAAGGCCGCCACGCTGACCCAGTACGAGGTGTAGCCCGTGAGGTTCTTCAGCTTCGCCCCGCTCTCGGGCAGGAAGAGCGTCTTCACCCGCGCGCTCTCATTCTGCCGCTGCGCTTCCCAGAAGTGGATCTGCGGGAGAAGGGGGCCGAGCCCCGGGCTCAGCACGGCGCCTGCCTCCTCGGACCCTTTGCTGGGCTCGAATGCTCCCCATGGTGCCCTGGCAACATCCCCACAGCTTTCCCAGCAGCATCCCTGCAGCATTCCTGGCAGCCTCCCAGCAGCATCCCTGCAGCATTCCCGGCAGCCCCCCAGCAGCATTCCCGCAGCATTCCCGCAGCATCCCCGGCTGCATCCCGGCAGCATTCCCGGCAGCATCCCCATCCTGGCAGCCGGAATCCGAGGACCAACTGCGCCATCTGCTGCCTTGTGGGTGCTTGGAGTTGGAGGCAGGCTGGGACCCACCCCAAGGGCACCCAGCACCTCCCCAGAGCACCCAGCATCCCCCCAAGGGCACCCAGCACCCCCCCAAGGGCACCCAGCATCTCCTCAACACCTGCCCAAGGACCAGCACCTGCCCAGGGCACCCTGCTTCCTTCCAGGGCTCCCAGTGTCTCCCCAGCTTCTACCAGGGCACCCAGCCCCTTCCCAGGAGTCCAGAGCCCCCCAGCATCTCCCCGGGGCACCCGGTGTCGCAGGGAGGGGTGCGGTACCTTGTAGCCCTGGATGTCACCGTTCTGGCTCTCGGGGGGCGGCGGGTCCCAGGTGACGTCCAGCTGGGTGGCCGTGGCCGCCTGGACCGCCACGTTCTGCGGCGCGGCGGCAGGCACTGCACAACCGGAGGCGACGGCGACAGCGGCGTCAGCGCCCGGCCGCCCTCCCACCGCCACCGGGCTGGCGAGTGCGGGGCGAAGCCCCCCTGCTGCCAGCTGAGCCTGCGCGGGGGGCGGGGAGGGGGCCTGCGCGTGGGGAGCGGCGGGGTGCCACGCCGGAGGCCGGGCTGTGCCGGGGCGTCGGAGCCCCTCTCCGGCGCCGGCTCACTCACCCGCTTCGCCCACGAAGACCTCCTGGGGGGCGCTGGGGGGGCCCTCGCCCACGGCGTTGTACACGCTCAGGCGGATCTCGTAGCGCCGGTGCTTGCTCAGGTCTGCGGCGGCGGAGGGGAGGGGGTGAGCGGGAGCCCCCTCCCCGGCCGGCGGGGGCAGGCGCTGGGCACAGGCAAGCGGTCGCTCGCCGGGTCCCGCCGCCCCCCGGGGAACCCAGCCGGGAAAGACCGCGGCGTCCCCAGGAGCAAAAGGAGGGGGCAGAGGGATGCGCGGGGCAGCGGGGGGGTGGGGGACGCGCCCGGAGAGCGGCGACTTACTGTGCAGCTCGTACTGGGTGAGCGAGGCCTCGCTGAGGTTGTGCACGGCGTAGACGGCTGGGCGGCACGAGGAGGCGAGAGCGGGCGGGCGGTGAGGGCGCTCGCTCCCCGGCACCCACCCCAGCAGGGCCCCCGCCCGCCCCCGGGGGCTGCGCCCCAGCGTCCGGGACCGCCGAGACGGGGGGACGGGGCAAAGCCCAGCGCTGGGGCCAGGCCCCGGCACGGCCGCGACCGCGGTCCCCCGCAGTGCCGCACGCCCGTGCGCGGGCCCCGTTGCGTGCAAACGCCCCGGCACCCCGCGCACGCACACGGGCACCCGCGCGGCGAGCGCGCGGAGGTCCGGGCGCAGCCCGACCGAGCCAGCGGCGCTGCAAACCGGCGCGGTGACAACGCGGGGCTCGTGACGGCTCCCCGGGGCTCCGCGGAGGGCTCGGGGCTCCCAGCCCGGCTCCCCGGGGCTCCGCGCGGGCTGGGGGGCAGGACGCGCAGCCGGGGGCGCCTGCACTCACGGGTGAGCTGGGCCCACGCGGCGCCGGGGCCGCCGGGGCCGCGCAGCGCGAAGCCGCGCGGGCCGTCGTAGAGCAGCTCGCGGTAGCGCAGGCGGAAACCCAGCAGGATCCCGTTGATCTTGTCCTCGGCCGGTGGCTGCGCGGGGGGGACGGTGAGGGGCCGCTCCGAGCCGGGGCTGCCCGGCGCCCCGAGACGGCCCCAGCCCCGGCCCCGCGGGCGACGGTACCTGCCAGCGGACGAGCACCGACGTGGTGGTGCGAGGGGTCACGGAGAGGATGGTGGGGGCGTCCTCGGGGGCTGCGGGGCAGAAGGGGCGGTGAGGCGCTAGCCCTACCCCTACCCCGCCCCCGGACCCAGCGCCCCCCCCGGGCGCTCACCGGCCTGCAGGGTGGTGAGCGACTCCGACTCCTCGCTGTAGTCGCTGTCGCCGATGTCGTTCGTCGCCTTCACGCGGAACTTGTAGGAGGTGAAGGGCTTCAGCCTGCACGAGGGCAGCGCCGCGGGGCCGGCGTCAGGCCCATGGCCGCCCCCTCGCCCACGGCACCGGCACGGGCACGGGCACGGGGAGGCCGGCCCGGCCGCTCTGCACCACTGGTGCGAGCGCTTCCCATGGCGGGGCGGATGGGGAAACCGAGGCACGCAGGAAACCGAGGCATGACGGGGAAACCGGCGCACGGGGGAAGCCAGTGCACGACAGGGGGAAACCAAGGCATGCAGGAAACCGGTGCACGGGGGAAACTGCTGCACGATGGGGGGGAAATCGAGGCACGCAGGAAACCGGTGCATTGGGGAAACCGGTGCACGGGGGAAACCAGTGCACGGTGGGGGAAACCAAGGCACGCAGGAAACCGGTGCACGGGGGAATCCGGTGCATGACGGGGGGAAATCGAGGCACGCAGGAAGCCAGTGCGCGGGGGAAGCCGGTGCAGGAGGCAATTGCCCGAAGGCAGCCTGCAGGCAGTGTGCAGCCGCCGGCTCTGCCGGGCGCCGCGTGGCTCCGCGCCCTGGTTTGGGGCCGGCCGGTGCCTCACCTGTCCACGAGGAAGGCGGTGGCGTTGGGGCCGACGGAGGCGGAGTGCGGGGCCCACTCGCCGCCGGGCAGCTGCCGGCTCTGCACCGTGTAGTAGCGCACGGGCGAGAGCCCGTCGCTGCCCGGCTCCCAGGAGAGCAGCACGCTGCGGGCGCCCACGTCCTCCTGCCGCGCCAGCGGCTTGCCGGGGGGCTGCGGGCGATCTGGGGAGAGGGGGGAGAACGGGGAGGGCACGGGAGCACCGGGGGCGCGCGGGGCACCCCGCTCCGGCCGCCATCCCCCGGCCCTTACCTCTCTTGTCGGTGGTCACCACCAGCGCTTCGGCTGCCCGGCCCCAGCCCTTGCGGGTCTGCGCCGCGACGCCGAAGACGTAGGCGGACTCGGGCCGGAGGCCGGTGGCGGCGTACTGCCGGGCGCCGGGGGCGAGCACCTCGGCGGCGGCGGCGCTGGCCGCGCTGGTGTTGAGGCGGTGGGTGATCCGGTAGGCTGCGGGGAAGGCGACGGCACGGCGGGGCTGCGACGCCATCCTGCACGCCTCCCCCCTCCCCAAACCTTGCACCCCCCCCTCCCGCCTCCGCCTTCCCCCTGCCCCGGGCATGGGGGCTTGGGCAGGTGCCCGGCCCGGCGCCTCGCTGCGCAGCGGGCAAAGCCCAGCGGCGCCCGGGCGCTCGGGGGCGTCTCAAGGCGCTGCCCTCCGCCGGCCCGGGCTGACCCCTGCTCCCGGGACCCCCCGGCCCTGCGGCCCCGGGAGCCCGGGGCTCCCCGCCGAGCACCCCGGCACCACGGGACGCCTACCCAGGATGATGCCGTTGGGCGCCGCGGGCGGCTGCCAGACGAGCCGCACCGAGGTCGTCCTCACTTCGGGGAAGAGGATGCCCACGGGGGGTCCGGGCACTGCGGGGCACAGAGACGGGGTTCGCGGCGGGGCCCCGATCCCGGACCGGCACCCCCGGGGAAGCGGCTGGGGCAGAGGAGAGCCGTGGGACGCCTTCCTCCGCCCAGCGCCGGCACCCACCGTCGTCCAGCGTCCTCTCGAGGACGGGGGGCCGGCTGGGCACGCCGTCGCCGATGCGGGTGAACGCCAGCACCCGGATCTCGTACAGCGTGTACTTGGCCAGCCCGGCGAGCTGGGCGCTCCGCGAGGCGTTGCCCTCCACCAGCCAGAACCGGGCCGGCGCCTCCGCGTCCTGCTCCTTGTACAACACCTGCAACACAGCCCGCGTGACGGGGCCGGGCTTCGCGGCGGCGGCGGCGGCGGCCGCGCGGCAGCGGAGCCCCGCCGGGCCGGGCGCTCACCTTGTAGCCCAGGACGAGGCCGTTGCAGTCGGCCTCGGGGATGTCGTTCCACCGCACCAGCACGCTGCTGGAGGTGATGGCCAGCGCGGACACGTTGGTGGGGCCGGAGGAGGGCACTGGGCAGGGGGACGAGAGCGCGAGTCAGGGCAGGGCGCGGGCGGCCGGGCGCCCGGCGCGGCCCGGGGACACGGCGGTACCTGACTCCCGGGTGCGCCCCGCCACCACGTGGCTCCAGGGCCCGGAGCCGACGGCGTTGAAGGCTTGGACCTGCACGCGGTACTCGCTCCACTCCTCCAGGTCCTCGATGGTGTACTGCCGCTCCACGCGGTCGGGGACGACGTGCACCAGCGGCCGCCCGCGCCCGTCCGCCCGCGCGTACCGGATCCTGTAGCCCACCGAGTCGGGGTTCCCGTTGTACTCCTGCTCAGGCAGTGGCTGGCCCAGCCGGGGGAGAACAGGCACCGTCACCCCCCCGGCATCGTCCCAAATCCCCCTGGGCTCCCTCCTCCCCTCGGCTCCCCCAGAACCGCTGGAGAGGGCCAGCTTGGCTCCCTGTAGTCCAGCCGCCCCAGCAAGCCCCAAACACAGCCGTGGTAAGCCCTACGCATGGCACCCCAGGGTGCAGCCCCGTGCACAGTGTCCCAGGGTGCAGCCCCATACTCAGCCCTGGTGAGCCCCATGCATGGCACCCCAGGGTGCAGCCCGGTACACGGTGCCCCAGGGTGCAGCCCCATACTCAGCCCTGGTGAGCCCCATGCAAAGCACCCCAGGGTGCAGCCCCGTGCACGGTGCCCCAGGGTGCAGCCCCATACTCAGCCCTGGTGAGCCCCATGCACGGCACCCCAGGGTGCAGCCCCATGCAAGGCCCTAGCAAGTCCCATGCACAGTGCCCCAGCGGGCCCCACACACCACGCCCCAAGGCCCAACCCCGCACCCCGAGGTCCAGCCCCGCCACCCCTCACCATCCAGCGCAACCACAGGCTAGTCTCGCTGGCCGTCCGCAGGGTGACGTTGGTGGGCGCCACATCCGGGGGGGCCTGCAGGGTCTGGATCCTGCGGGAGGGCAGGCTGGGGGGGCTGGTGCCCACGATGTTCACCTGCCGCATGCGGAAGCTGCGGGGCGAGAGACAGGGTCACGGCGGGGGACGAAAGGGCTCCAGCCGCCCGGGGACGAGCCCCCAGCACGGCACCGTCACCGGCTCCGCGGCGCCGTCCCGGCCACTCGCCTGTAGTAGGTGTAGGGGTTCAGGTTGGGCACCTCCACGGAGCGGGCGTCGGGCTCGTTGGCCAGCTGGTGCACGAGCCCCCACTCTTCGGCCTCGCCGGCGTGGCCCACCTGCGAGGGGGAGCGGGGTGAGCCGTCCCCCGGCGCCCGCCGGCCGGCCCCGAGCCGCCCTGCCGCCCCGTACCTGCGCCTCCACCTGCCAGCGGGAGATGGAGGTCTTGCCGTCGTAGCCCGGCCGAAACTGGAGGGTGACGGAGCGGGGCCCGATGTTGGAGATGCCCAGGTTGGTGGGGGCACCGGGGAGCTCTGCGGCGAGAGGGCGCGATGGCACCGGGGCTCTCGGCCGAGCGAGCCCCGCGCGCCCGGCGGCTCACCTGGGGGCACCCCCGAGGAGATGGTGGAGGAGGAGATCTGCCCTTGGCCCTTGGAGGTCATGGCGGCCACCTCGATGGTGTAGGTGGTGAGGGCGGTGAGGCCGGTGACGCGGTACTCGAGGGTGACGTTGGGCAGGTAGTGCGTCACCCGCGTGTTGGTGCGGTTGTACTCCTCCCAGGATATCCGGTAGCCTGAAACGCACCCCGTGCCGTCAGCCGGAGGCAGAGCCGCTCCAAGCCCGGCTCCGAGCTCGCCCGCCAGCTCACCCGTGAGGATGCCGTTCTTCTCCAGCGGCTCCTGCCAGCTGACCTTCAGCGACGTGTCCAGGATCTCGCCGAAGCTGAGGTGCCCCACGGGGCCCGGCACTGCCCAGGGAGAGCCGGGGCTCAGCGGCGCGGGGAGGGCCCGCGGCTCGGCGCCCCGGCGCGGGGCGGGCCGAGGGTCCCGGCGGGCAGCGCGCGGCGCCTCCCCGTACCGTCCTCGTGGGTGCGCACCAGCTGGGGCGGGCTGCGCGGGCCGTCGCCCGGCGTGGTGAAGCACAGCACCGACGTCAGGTACTCGGCGAACTTCTTCAGCCCCGCCACGTAGCCCACGTGCACGCTGTCCTGGAAGTTGGGCCGCACCGTCACCACCGTCGCCTCCTCCTCGTGCTCCGGCTCCCAGGCGATGAGCTGCGGGCAACGAGGCGCTGGGCGGCCGGGACCCGCGCGCCGGCCCCTGGCACGGCACAGCCCCGCTCCGGCGTTGATGGAGCGGGAGGGTCGAGGGCCGAAGGGACCTCTGGAGACCCTCCAGTCCAGCCCCAGGGCCTCCGCGTGCGACCCGAGGCGAGCGCCGGCGCCTGCTCGCCCACGTTCGGGGGGGGGGGTGTTCGGGCGTTTAATCGGTACTGTGCAAGCGAGCCTATAGCAACTTGATTAAGCACTAATTAGGCCCTAAAAATACTAATCAGAAATACTAAAGTGGCGTTTAATAAGAACGTTAAATGTCCTAGTCGCTCTGGTTATCTCGTTCAGTGGCAATTAAATTCCTCAACTTCTTCTGAGTAGATTAAGAAACAAGTTAAATGTTTCAATTCAATTTCATTAACGTAAATTTGAATTAATTGCAAATTGCAATTAATTACCAAGCACAAGAGATGCAGAGCCCATGCAAGCGTTAAATCTCAGTAAATATTATTTTAGCAGTCAGGCTGGAATCAATTAAAATAGCCAAGGTTTTCTGCAATGAAAAATCAAGCCAGTTTGCACGGGTTGGTCAGGACCTGCAGAAGTTCCCTCCCTGAAAGGCTGGGCCTCATCGGGGTCCCCCACGGGAACGGCGGCCGGACGCCGGGGCCCCCTCTGGGGTGCCCGCCCCTCACCTTGTAGCCCTGGTTGATGCCGTTGATGAACTGGGGGCTGGGGGGGTTCCAGGTGAAGCGGATAGTGGTGGAGTTGGTGGCCTCGGTCTGCACGTTTCCCGGGGGCACCGTCGGGACTGCCGGGGACAAGGGCAGGCTCACAGCAGCTCCGGCACCCTCCTCTGCCCAGGCTGGGGGCACCCTTGGCCTGGGAGACTCCGGGCACCCAAAGTGCCCCAAGATGGGGCGATGCCCGTGGTTGGGCCAACCCTGCCCTCGGGGTCTACCCTGGCTCCACAGCCCTATGACTCACCCCGCTGGGGACCCTGCGCCCATCCCTCCATGGTGCATCCCTGTCCCCTGCCACTGTCTCCCTCTGCAGCGCATCCCTGCATGGCAATGCCCACTTGGGCGATGGCCAAGCCCTGGTGACGGAGCCCGGGCCCCACGTGCCCCATCCCATCCCTGCCTACCTCCCTGCAGCGTCCACTCGGTCACCTTCATGCTGTACACCCCCAGGCCGGCGCTGTTGTAAGCCGCCACCTCAATCTCATAGTTGGTCCAGATGATGAGGTCCTCCAGCAGCAGGTTGTTGACGTCGGCGTTGGTGATGTTCTTGAACTGGTAGCCCACAGGCAGGCCGGCCAGGCAGTACCTGGGCACGAGGGGCCATCAGAGGTGCCAGCGTCCCCACAGGCACCCTGGGACACTCACCAGCTGCCCCTGGCACCTACCGGATGACGTAGCCCTTGAGGATGCCGTTCTGGTGGCTCTCGGGGGGCGGCTGCCACTGGATCATGATGGACTGGTTGGTGCGGCCGCTGGCGATGACGTTCTGGGGCGGTGCGGAGGGCGGCTCTTCGGGCAGGGACACCCTGCGGCGGGACGGGGCGCGGGTGAGGAGCCCAGGGCCGCCAGCGCGCCCGGGGCCCCAGGCCGCGGCTCACCTCTCCGTGTCCTTGCTGAACTGGCCCTTGCCCACGTCGTTGACGGCGCACAGGCGGAACTGGTAGGAGCGAGCGGGCACCAAGCCCCTCACCACCACCGACGTCAGCGCGGGGTCCACGCTGGCCAGCAGCACGGTCCAGGGTGCATCTGGGCAGGGGACAGCAGGACAGCAGGGTGGGGGACCGGGCCGGCTGGACACCTAGGTCCCCCACCCCACAGCAGGTCTGCTAAAGGGTCGAGCGGTCTCCAAGCTCTCTGGAGCTTCTTGTCCCCCCTCCTGATCTTGCTGTCACCACGTCCCTCTTGCTCCTTGCCCATCACCGTGCCTTCACCCCCTCCCCGGCTGCCACCCTCTCCCCACGTGGGGCGAGGACGGAGACCGGCCGTTGCTCCGGGCCACCCCAGGAGCTGCCGGCACGGGGGCGGCGCGGCGGCAGCAGCCCCTTACTGTTCTCGGAGACCTCCACGACGTAGCGGAGCAGGGGGCTGTTGCCGTCGAAGGGTTTGGCCCAGGTGAGGTTGATGGCCCGTTTCTCCAGGGGGCTCAGGGCGGCCACGGGGCTCTCCGGGGCGTGGGGCAGCTGCCTGGACGAGGGGCAGGGGGACGCGGCGGTGAGGGCCGGGTCTGGGGCCGGGGCCGGGGCGGGGGGACGCGGTGCCCCGGGGCGGCGGCGCTCACCGGACGCGGAGGTGGGCGCTGCGCGAGTCGTTGCCTCCGGCCGAGACGACCTTGCAGGTGTAGGTGCCGATGTCGCCCGACCAGGTCTGGGAGATGTGCAGCGTGCCCGCCTCGTCCAGGCGCACCCGCCCGGCGCCGTCCGCGCTCAGCGCCGCCCCGTCCTTCTCCCAGACGTACCTGCGCCCCGGGATGCGCCCCGGGGAGTCCGGACGCCCCGCTCAGCCCCGGCGCCCAGGCGTCCTCCCGCTCGCCGAGGGGCCCAGGCGTCCTGCGCGGCGGCGCGCCCGGAGCCCGGCGCGCACGGCACCAGGTGGCACTGCAGGACCGCCGGGCTGGGGACCGCGCGGTGGCAGCCAGCAGCGCGTCCCCCGTGTCCCCCCCCCTGCCCTCCGGCCCCACCGCCCCCACCCCGAGACCGGGCTCGCCCACCTGACGCCCACGCTGGGGTCGTGGGTGACCCCGCAGCTCATGAGGGCCTTGGTCCCCTTGATGACGCTCCGGTCCTGCGGCGGGTCGGTGATGCGGGTCCTCGCTGCGGGAGGGACGGGCTGAGCCGGGGGCACTGCCCGGAGGGCTCCGGGGCGGCTGCCGTTGGCTCTGGCCCCACGAGGGACTGAGCTGGCAGGTGGGACACGGGACGGCATCGCGCGTGGCCTTGCTGGACCGAGTCCTTGCACCGCTCCAAGAGGCCAGCCGAGTGCCGGCGCCCACGCCGGGCGTCCCCAGCGGGCTGGCAGCGCGGCGGGCTCGCTGCCGCACAGCGGGCGCACACGCGCGTGCACGGGCAGGAGGCCCCTTACCCCAGACGACGAGGTCAGCGGAGGCCTCGTCCACGCCGCGGGAGTTGGTGGCTAGGCAGGTGTAGGTGCCGGCGTCGGCGAGGCGCGCGGGGCTCACGAGCAGGCTGCCCGACTCCAGCAGGGTGAAGCGCGGGAGCTGCACGGAGCCGCTGGCCAGGACCCGCTCCCCTGGGGCAGGGCGGGGGGGGCACGGGGGAGCCCGTCAGCCCGCGGAGCCCCGCGCCCGGGAACACACGGCACAGCGAGCTGGGCGCGGGGGGGGTGGTCTCGGGCAAGAGCCACGGGTGCGCTGAGTTTGCAGAGAGCGGCCCGGCGGCAGCGCCCGCGGCCCCGGCCCGGCGCCGTTTACCTTTCTGCCAGGCGATGGCGGGGCGCGGAGCCCCCGAGGTCTCGCAGTTGAGGATCGCGGACATGCCGTCGATCACCGTGCTGTCCTGGGGGCCCTTGGTGATGTTGGGGGCGATGCCTGCAGCGGGGGGAGAGGGGGCGACAGGCGCACGGCCGCCCCTGAAGCCCATCCCGGTGCCCAGGCGGGGAGAGTCCCCCGGGGTGCCCCGAGCCCCCCGGCACCCCCCGGCCCCGGCGCGGGGGCGGTTGGCACCTACTGGTCACGGCCAGGTACGTGGTGGTCTGCACCTCGCCGGCGGCGTTGCGGGCGAAGCACTGGAACATGCCGGTGTCGTCGGGGAGCAGCCCGCTGATCCGGAGGCTGCCGTCCGCCAGCCGCTGGAAGCGGGGCAGCGTCTCCACGGGGAGGGGGGCCGCGTCCTTGTACCAGGCCGTGTCGGGGGGCGGCACGCCTGCAAGGCGGCGCGGCGCCGGGTGAGGCGGGCGCCGCGGCGGCACCGGGGCCGCGGACGGGGGCCGCTCACCTTTGGCTTGGCAGGGGATGGCCACCACCTTCTCCATCTCGGCCGTGATGTGCCTCTCCGGCTCCTTGACGAACTGCGGCGGCTCTGCGAAGGGCAGCGCCGAGCTGGGGCGAGCCGGGAGCCTCCTGCGGCCGCGGGGCTGAGGCCGCCCCCGCTCGTCGCACGGGTGGCTCGGGGCAGTGGCGGGGGGGGGGGGGGGGCCCGCTCCTTACCCAGCACGGAGAGCCAGGCGCCCTCGGCCGCGGCGGGCACGCTGCTGCTGCGCAGAGCGGCCTCGCACTCGTAGTAGCCGCTGTCGCCCAGCGCGGGGCTGGGGATGGTGAGCCGGCGGCTGTAGTCGCTGATGCCGCTCGAGAGCGGCACCCCGTCCTTCTTCCAGACGATGTGCAGCTTCACCAGCGGCCTGCGGGAGCCGGGAGCACGTGGAGAGCCGGCCCCCGACGCCCCCCCGCCCCCCCCGCCCTGCCCGGGGGCCCAGGAGTCCTGGGCTACGGCTGTGCCCCCGCCTCAGCTCCAGGGAGGGGGCCCCGGGCGCCGCGTCCCCGTCCGCCGGGGGGGACCCCGGCCCTGGGTCCGCGCGCTCCTGGCCACTCACCTGGCGTTGGCCACGCACTCCATGGTCACCTCCGAGGTCCCGGCCACCACGCTGGTGTTCCTGGGCGGAACAACGATGGTGGGTGCGATGGGATCAGCCGGGCCACCCACGTCTGGGGAGAAGCAGGCCAAAGCGACAGCCGTCAGCACCCGCCGCCCGCGCGCCCGCCCGCGCTCCTCTCCCGGGGCGGCCCAGGCCCCGGCGAGGATCCCCGGAGCCCTTCTCCCCAGGCTTGGCTCCGCGCCGCGCGGATCGGGCACGGGTGAGAGCAGAGGGCTCCGCTCTCCTGAGCAGCTCCAGCCCATCACCCCGGCGTCAGGGCGCCTCCGTGGCTGCCCCGTAAATCCTCTCCCTCGGCAGGACCTCGGCGAGCCCGGAGGGAGGGAGCAGGCAGGGAGCCAGGCGTCCCCCCGGCCCGGACGCCCGCAGCCCTGCCGCCCCGTCGCCAGCCCGTCCCCAGCCCGCGGTGGCTCCCCGCGCGGCGCCGGCGGGGAGGGAGCAGCGCGAGAGGGAGTCTATAAAGCAAAATAATTGCGACAATAAAAAACACTCGTGTAGGCGCCGTAAAAATGTGATCAGCTTGAAAGCTGCTGATATAGCTGAATCCATAAACACGAGCTCCAGGTTGTTTATTACGCGCCGGGGCGGCGAGGTGCCGAGCAACAGATTAACGGGGCAGGAGGGAAGCGGGACGGGAACCGTCCTGCCCGGAAAGGCAGGAAGGCAGCGGCGGAGCAGACGGCGGGAGGCAGGACCGCGGGGGCGGACGGCACCGCGGGGGCCCCCCGCGACGCGCTCGGCCCCCGAACGGGGACGCAGCCCCGGGGAGCAGCGGGACGGGGCCACGCGGCGCCGACCCGGAGCCACGCGGCGGGCAGCGGGGCGCCGCGGCGGAGGCTCTGGCGCTCGGCGCCGCGCCGCAGCCGGCTCCGCTCGCCGCGCAATTAGCGCCCGAGCGCCTCCGTAAATTTTGAGGCGGCCGAGTTGTTAAGTCAGCAGAAGCCGGAGCCTCCCGAGAGATTTACTGCAAATTAAATCTGGGCGCCAGGCGCGCGCGCACTCACTGGCCACGGCGAGCGTGATGGGCTGGCTCGTCTTGTTGTCGCCGTTCTTGTCGTTCACCGCCTGCACGTAGTAGCGCCCCGCGTCCGGGGCCACCGTGGCCAGGATCACCAGCGTGTTGTCCAGCGTGATGGCTCTGCGGGGCCGGGCGGCGGCGTGGGGCGCGACGCCGCTGCCGCCCCGGAGCCGCCACCGCCCCCCTGCCCCCGAAAATGCGCCCCGCTGCCCCGCGGCTCCCGGCGAGCGCAGATTAATAGGGTTTGGGTTTTTTTTTTTTTTTTTTTTTGGAACGATCTAATCTTCTGGAAACATAAAATGGTTTGGGGAATATATTTTACCATTAAATATGAGATAAAGGAGTTTTATCTCCTCAATCCCACTTTGCAAATAGAAGGGAGACCAGTTCAATTCCTGTATAATGCAGGTTACAAATCCAATTCCAGCACGGCGCATCTGTCAGCAGCGCGCTCGCCGCTCCGGGTGCCGCGCGCGCTCTTTCACCCCGGCCGGGGCACGCGTGCGGTGCCCGGGGCACGCAGGGCACGGGTGGGGGGAGAAATGCAGCGCCCGGGGCACGCAGGGCACGGGTGGGGGGGGGGGAACGCAGCACCTGGGGCACGCAGGGTGGGAACTGCAGAAACGCAGCACCCTAGACCTGGAGGAGGGGATCACGCCCCTCGCCCCCAGACCCAGGTGCCAGGGTGCCCGGTGCCAGGGTGCCCGGTGCAGGGCGGGTGGGAGCGGCGCAGGGCCCCCCCGGGGCTACTCACATGCGGCTGCTGGGGGAGATCTTGCGGCCGTCGCGGAACCAGGTGACCTGGGGCCGGGGGAAGCTGGCGATGCGCGGCGCCGCGATGACGGCCGCCTCGCCGGGCGAGACGCGCTGCTGCGCCTCCGCCTCCTCGAAGCTGCCCATGTCTGCGGAGGCCGGGCGTCAGCGGGCAGCGCGGCGGCCGCTCGCTGCCACCTTCCCCCCGCCCCCCTCCCAGCCGCTTGCAGGCTGGAAATTTATAACAGTTAAGATAAAGCAGAGTAAAGCAGGGTGCAAGCTAGGGGGGGATTTTTATTGACTTCCCTTAATTGCTGTAATTAAAAACATGTAAAGAATCTTTTTTAACGACTCCGCCGTTATCATTAGTTGTTAGCACAGCTGCCTTATTAATTTCTCATTAGCCTCCTGATTTGTCATTGCTCCTCCGGGAGGGATGGGGATCGCAGCGGGGCGAGCGCGGGGCGTCCCGGAGGGACAAACCGGCCGCCTGCCCCGTGTGCCCGGGCCTTCCTCCGCCGCGGCGCCCTCCTCATCCTCGCACCGGGCCCACGAGCCCCCGGAGCTGCTCCTTCCCGCTCGGAAGCGCCGCCGCGGCTTTCCCCATGCTCCGGTGCTCGCCCCACGTCCCCCCCCCCCGCCCCCGGCGGGACATCACTTACAGGCCACCTGCACCTCGGTCTGGCGCTGCAGCAGGGCTCCCAGGCGGTTGCGGACGATGCAGCGGTAGAAGCCGGCGTGCGTGCGGTCCAGCGACGTGATCATGTAGCTGCGGGGAGGGCGGGCGCCTGAGCGGGGCCCCGGAGAGCCGCTTGCTCCGGCGCCTGCTCCCGCGGGCTCCCGGTGATGCGTGCACACACACGTGTGCATTTGCACGTCCGTACAGGCACGTGCATGCGCACGCAGGCGGCGCTGGGGCGGCGGGGGCGGCTAGCGCGGCCGGGCCGTCCCGGCACAGCTCTGCCCGCTCCTTTCCCAGCAGAGCCTAAATTAAACTATCACAGGGCACGAGGAGCACGTCGGCTGCGGCGGGACGGGCGGCGCGGCCCCGCGCGGGGGAGACGGCCCCGCGGGAACAGCTGCGCTCCCGGCCGCGGCCGCCCCAGCCCGGCACCGGCACCGGCACCAGCGTCGCGGCCGGCCTGGCGACAGCAGCGCGGGACGCCGGCGCGGCAGCCACCCGGGCGGCGTTTGCATCCCGAGCGATTCCCGCAGTGCTCCGCTGGGGAACGGGCAGCACCGAGCGCGCAGCCCGCGGGCAGCGGCCGCCTCCCGCCACGCCGGCCCGCGCCGGGCCGCGCAGCTCTCGCCCTCCGCCGCGGGGCTTCCGCGGAGGCTTTTATCCGGCCGGGTTTGATTTGGTTTCCCGCTCTGCCGGGCGCGGGAAGCGGGCGGCAGCCCCGCCGGAGCAGCCCTCGCCGCCACCGCCGCGGCGTGAGTTTTCTTTTGAAAAGACGGAGTTGACAGAGCATCACCCATGGGGGAAAGCGCGTCCGAAGAAGGGATGACCGCGCTGCAGAAAACCGTGATGCCGGAAGACAGCAGCAGCCTCGAGGCGCCGCTGGGAAGTGACCGTGCCGCGCTCGGGGCCGCCGGGTCAGGAACGGGCTCTGGACTGGGAGACACGTGCCGGGGGACCGGCGGCTTTGCAACGCATCCGACCTTGGCCCTGGCTCGAGCTGCCGGACAGGGGGGGTGAGCCCAGTCCTCCCCACCCCGTTATCCGGCCTGGGGAGCAGCCGCGCGGGGAAGAGGGGCGGGATGGGGGCGGCGCGGGGCTCGGAGCGCGGAGCCCCCTCGCCCCGCCGCCAGCGCCGCAGGAGAAGCGCGGGGCCGACGCTGCCGCGCCGTCGTCGGATTGAGGGGGAGGAGAGGGGCAGGGAAAAGCATCGGCCGAAGGCTTTGCTCCATCACCTCTAAAGCGAGAGGAATGCGGAGAAAGCTACGTGGCTCTTGCAGCGCAACCCGCTGACAGCAACAGCTGGATCGGATTTTGGATACAAGCTCGCCGGCACAGCCCCTTTGATTAATATCCTGTATAACGACTAATTAACTCTAGAGGGGACATGTATTTGAATAGTTACTGCGCGATAATGAAATGTCAAGTGAGCATTAAAACACACTTAGCAAAGGTTTAACGACTCCCAGCGCCAGAGCCGCGGGTCCTGGCACCTCCGCCCGAACGGAGCCGCGGTGCCGCGCTTTGGCTCGGCGCATCCTGAGCGGTTCAATGATGCAGTTAACGGGGGGCGAGGAAATACCAGGGGGATTGCAACGAGCTCCCGCTTGGAAAGGGCCCCACCGTCTCCCTGTCTGCCCGGGAAGCGTTCTCCGTCGGTCAGGGGAATTTCAGGAACTCCGGTGGCCCCGTAAAGCGCCGGCTCAATTGGTCCTGCCAGATTAAACCATTTAATAATTGATGCGTGTGCACTAATCCGGCGGCTTGCTGCAGCGCGCGGCGGGGACCGCGCGGGCCGCGGAGGCGCCGGGAGCGTGGCGGCACCCGCCTCCCTTAGCGCGCAGCCGCCGGCCCTCGGCGCGGGCGGACGGCAGCGGGGCAGAGCGGCGCGCCGAGCAGAGGCGGCCGCTTTCGCAGGCGGAAGGTGCATCTCTGCGGACGGGAGTCTGTCCGCAGGTAATGGATGAGCAAGGTAATTTCCGAAGGCAGCAGGACTGGATGCAACCTTTAATAGGACAATCTCACATGATAAATTACCAGACCCAACTAATCTGCATGTTAAATTTCTTGTATGAGAAATAAATATCCTCAATTCACCAGAGAAGCGCTTTCCTTCGGAGGGTTTCATTAAAGACATCAAGCTGCCTGATTTGCATGTTATGATTCCTCGTACGAGAAGAAGTTCAGGCTCCGGGGAGCTCACAGGAGAGCCAGGCACCGGCGAGATTATGCGCGGAAAAACAGAGCTGGCCCTGGAGAGAGCAGCGCCGGCGTGCCAGGGCACGGGAGCGGAGCGCGCTGGGCAAGCCTCCGCCTCCCGCGGCAGGCGCGGGACCTTAACGAAGGTCACGGCACTCGTAACAGGGGACGGGTTTCGGCCGTGGGGCTCCCTGGGTGCGGGGATGCAGCTGGAGCATCGGGGGAACCATCCCTGCGCATCCCACGCCGGCAGCAAGTGGGCGAAGCCAGGCTGCTCCCTGGTTCCCCACGGTCCCCAGGGATGCTCCCCAGCAGGGTCGGCTCCTCCTGCACACCGAGCCAGGCTGCTCCCTGGTTCCCCGCAGTCCCCAGGGATGCTCCCCAGCAGGGTCGGCTCCTCCTGCACACCAAGCCAGGCTGCTCCCTGGTTCCCCGCGGTCCCCAGGGATGCTCCCCAGCAGGGTCGGCTCCTCCTGCACACCGAGCCAGGCTGCTCCCTGGTTCCCCGCGGTCCCCAGGGATGATCCCCAGCAGGGTCGGCTCCTCCTGCACACCGAGCCAGGCTGCTCCCTGGTTCCCCACGGTCCCCAGGGATGCTCCCCAGCAGGGTCGGCTCCTCCTGCACACCAAGCCAGGCTGCTCCCTGGTTCCCCACGGTCCCCAGGGATGCTGCCCAGCAGGGTCGGCTCCTCCTGCACACCAAGCCAGGCTGCTCCCTGGTTCCCCACGGTCCCCAGGGATGATCCCCAGCAGGGTCGGCTCCTCCTGCACACCGAGCCAGGCTGCTCCCTGGTTCCCCGCGGTCCCCAGGGATGCTCCCCAGCAGGGTCGGCTCCTCCTGCACACCGAGCCAGGCTGCTCCCTGGTTCCCCACGGTCCCCAGGGATGATCCCCAGCAGGGTCGGCTCCTCCTGCACACCGAGCCAGGCTGCTCCCTGGTTCCCCACGGTCCCCAGGGATGCTCCCCAGCAGGGTCGGCTCCTCCTGCACACCGAGCCAGGCTGCTCCCTGGTTCCCCACGGTCCCCAGGGATGCTCCCCAGCAGGGTCGGCTCCTCCTGCACACCGAGCCAGGCTGCTCCCTGGTTCCCCACGGTCCCCAGGGATGCTCCCCAGCAGGATCGGCTCCTCCTGCACACCGAGCCAGGCTGCTCCCTGGTTCCCCGCGGTCCCCAGGGATGCTCCCCAGCAGGGTCGGCTCCTCCTGCACACCGAGCCAGGCTGCTCCCTGGTTCCCCACGGTCCCCAGGGATGCTCCCCAGCAGGATCGGCTCCTCCTGCACACCGAGCCAGGCTGCTCCCTGGTTCCCCACGGTCCCCAGGGATGCTCCCCAGCAGGATCGGCTCCTCCTGCACACCAAGCCAGGCTGCTCCCTGGTTCCCTACGGTCCCCAGGGATGTTCCCCAGCAGGGTCGGCTCCTCCTGCACACCGAGCCAGGCTGCTCCCTGGTTCCCCACGGTCCCCAGGGATGCTCCCCAGCAGGATCGGCTCCTCCTGCACACCGAGCCAGGCTGCTCCCTGGTTCCCCACGGTCCCCAGGGATGCTCCCCAGCAGGATCGGCTCCTCCTGCACACCAAGCCAGGCTGCTCCCTGGTTCCCTACGGTCCCCAGGGATGTTCCCCAGCAGGGTCGGCTCCTCCTGCACACCGAGCCAGGCTGCTCCCTGGTTCCCCACGGTCCCCAGGGATGCTCCCCAGCAGGATCGGCTCCTCCTGCACACCGAGCCAGGCTGCTCCCTGGTTCCCCACGGTCCCCAGGGATGCTCCCCAGCAGGATCAGCTCCTCCTGCACACCGAGCCAGGCTGCTCCCTGGTTCCCCGCGGTCCCCAGGGATGCTCCCCAGCAGGGTCGGCTCCTCCTGCACACCGAGCCAGGCTGCTCCCTGGTTCCCCGCGGTCCCCAGGGATGCTCCCCAGCAGGGTCGGCTCCTCCTGCACACCGAGCCAGGCTGCTCCCTGGTTCCCCACGGTCCCCAGGGATGCTCCCCAGCAGGGTCGGCTCCTCCTGCACACCGAGCCAGGCTGCTCCCTGGTTCCCCGCGGTCCCCAGGGATGCTCCCCAGCAGGGTCGGCTCCTCCTGCACACCGAGCCAGGCTGCTCCCTGGTTCCCCACGGTCCCCAGGGATGCTGCCCAGCAGGGTCGGCTCCTCCTGCACACCAAGCCAGGCTGCTCCCTGGTTCCCCACGGTCCCCAGGGATGATCCCCAGCAGGGTCGGCTCCTCCTGCACACCGAGCCAGGCTGCTCCCTGGTTCCCCGCAGTCCCCAGGGATGCTCCCCAGCAGGGTCGGCTCCTCCTGCACACCGAGCCAGGCTGCTCCCTGGTTCCCCACGGTCCCCAGGGATGCTCCCCAGCAGGGTCGGCTCCTCCTGCACACCGAGCCAGGCTGCTCCCTGGTTCCCCGCGGTCCCCAGGGATGCTCCCCAGCAGGGTCGGCTCCTCCTGCACATGGAGACAGGCCAGTCCCAAGCCTCCACGGTCCCCAGGGATGCTCCCAAGGAGGGCTGCCTCAATGCATGCACAGCGCCAGGCTGGTCCCTGCTCCCTCACACCTCGCTGGCTCAGGGCTGGGGACCTGCGGCGCCAGCTCCCACCTGCCCTTCGCCGCGCGCCACCGGGTCGCTCCCCTTCGCAAGCTGGCAGCTGAATTGCTGCGGGAAGGAAAGGGCGGTTGCTACGGAAACGTGCTGCCAAACTGGGAGACGGGCTCCTTTCTTGAAACGTGGGAGCGAACTCGCCTAAACCGACAGACGAACCGGAACGCGTCGGCACGGAGAGCGCGGGGCCGGGGCTCTCGCCGCGGGAAGAGCGCAGCCGGAGGGGCCCGCCTGCGCGCCGGCGAGGACGGAGCAGGGCCCGAAGGAGGAGAACGTGCCCCGTGTCCGGCCGGAGAGGATGCTCCGAGCCCGCCCGGCTGCACCCTCGACGGATGCCCGTGCCGCAAAGCGCGGCGCAGCCACCCGCGAGCGCGGCCGGGCCCCGGGGATGTCCCGGCCTCCCCGGCCGTCGGCGCCAGCCCTCCCCTCTCCAAGGATTAGTCTGTTTCTAAACTCGTTAACTTTTAATTACTACCTTCCCACTGCCCGAGCGGGCTGGCTCCAAGCCACCTACGTCTCTATTAAAATTCAATTTATGCCCATCACAACTAATTTTGGTACTTTGCCTTCCTCACCAGCAGCCTTCAACTCCAGACAAGCCGTCCAAACCCTCACCCGGACGTATCAGAGCTGCGCAGAGAGCCGGGCACGGGCAGCGCGCGCGGGGCTCGGCTAAGCTGGTGCCGGCAGGTCGCGCCGGCGCCGCCGGCGAGGACGGGCTAAAGCCAGGCAGCGAGCTGCGTAGCGGCTGTTCGCCTCGTTAGCCGCAGCGCGGCAGCTCCGTTTGTTTGGGTTTCCCCGCGTGTTTGTTTGTTTTCTCGCTTCCTTCCTTAATCCGTTTTGGCTGGAAGCCGGAGCCGCAGTTTTTGCGGGGGGCTCTGGGGGACGGGGGTCACCTTGGCCTCCGGGCAGGGCTCCGGAGCGCTGCCCCTTCCCACAGCCGGGGAAACCGAGGCGCGGGGCGGGCAGGGAGCTGGCGGAGGCAGAACCGGGCGAGGAGGCCGGGAGTCGCCGCGCCCAGCGTGGGACCCGCGCCAGCCTGGGTTCGGGCAGCCCCGCGGCAAGGGGCAGAGCAGGGGGCCGTGGCCCCCCCCGGCCGCCTCGCCGGTGCCCGGGGCAGGACGGCGGCGGGCGGCTCCGCGCCGGCTCCGCGGCCCCCCCCAGCCCCCTCGCGCCGGAGCTCCCGCGATCCAATTTAACGGTTGACATTTCGCGTTCTCCCCGCCGCGCCGGGCCGCTCTCCTGGCCCCCACGGGGCCCGGCGGGTCCGTGTCCCTCCTCCCGCCGCCGCCTCCCAGCCGCCCGGCGCGCGGGTCAGAACGTAACCGCCGACGCGGCGTGAACCGTGAAAATCGCCGGGCTTAACGCGTCGACGGGCTCCGAGGCCCCGCTTCGCGGGCAGGCAGAGCTCGGCCAGGGGCACCGCCGAGCTCGGGGACGCCGCGCTGCCGCCTCGTCCGCCTTCCCGGCATCCCGGAGCAGCTCCGCGTTGCTACAGCAACACGAAGCCTTTGGATTCGATGCCTTCAAATGGGCAGCGGCTTGTCTCGGGCTGAATTATTGATTATAACGGAGAGGACGACGTGCCCGCGCGGAGGAGACGGCGAGAGGCGCCCGGCTTGAAGGCGAGCTGCAAGCAGGCTGCGGCACGGTGACCGGCGCCGCGCCGCAGGGTTCAGTGGTGCCCGCCGCGCCGCGGGGTGCCCGCGCCGCCCCGGCAATCCGGGGGCCAGGAACCCCACGGGTGCTGCCCCCTTTCCTTGCTTTGGGAAAAAGTCCACGCTGGCTGCACCTGGGAAGGACGCCAGGCTCAGCGCCCCTCCGGAGCCCCCTCCCAACGCCGCTGACATGAGCTTCAGCACCCGCGTCGCGGCCCGGCGCCGGCACCACGTCCCGCGGCCCGTGTCCGCTCCCGCATCCCGCCCACCAGGCACATCCCCAAAGCACGGCGAGGCGAGGGTGCAGGGCCCCAGCCCGGCTCTCCGGGCCGCCCCCCGCAGAGCCCCGGCGGCCGCGGCGCCCGGGAGAGGGACGCGCCAGCTCACCGGTACTCCAAGGAGAACTTGGTCAGCTCCCGGCTGTTGTGGAGCCACTTGAACTCGAGGGGCCAGCTGCCCTCCGCCATGCACGTCAGCACCAGGCGGTTCCCCTCCAGGTGGACCTGGCTCCGGACGGGCTCCGTCTTAAAGTACGGAGAGACGTCGTCTGGGGAGAGAGAAGGGAGAAGAGGTGAGAGCCGGGACGTGCCACGCACCGGAGCCAGCCAACCCGGCCCGGCCAGCAGCCTGCCCAGCCCCACGGCCGCACGGAGGACCCCGACCAGGGAACTCCCCCACCAAGAAGGACCCCAGCAAGGGAAGACTCCGACCAAAGAAGACCCGGACCAAGGAAGGCACTGCCCAGGGAAGATGCCAACCAAGGAAGACCCTGACCAGGGAAAACCCCACCAGGGAAGACCCCGACCAAGGAAGACACCAGCCAGCGAAGACCCTGACCAAGGAAAACCCTGACAGGGAAGATCCCACCAAGGAAGACCCCTACCAAGGAAGACACTGACCAGGGAAGGCCCCGATCGCTTCATTTCAGGCATGACCTTAATCTCAGAGCAGACGTGCAGGTGGGCAGGAGGCAAAGCCGACCTCCGTCGCCCCCGTCCCCTGCCAGGCCGCACGTCCCTGGCCCGGGGACCGCTCCACCTGGGCACTTCCCCCCGCGCCGGCCAAGCCGTTTTGCAAGCGTATTGACGAGAGCTTAGCCCATCTCGGGTTTATCTAAGCTGCTTTCTTTTTTTATTCCCTGCTGCCTTTGTAGTGTTTTAGAAGCACTGAGCTTTTAGCTGGGGGGGTGGAAGGGGCGGAGGGGCTGGGAGCCGCGCGAGACATAAACACTTACTCCTCTCCTGTTTTATTTGCTAAGTAAAACTATAAATCGAAACACACAGCTCCATTTTCTGCTTAACAAATGGAAGCCCTTTCACTTCAAAGACACATTCATATTCCCCAGCAGCTTTCAAGTGTGCTTTCAATCATGGCTTTAGGTTTTTTCTTTGGGGCAGGCTTCTGCTTTGCTGCATGCGCGTGCTGAATTCCTGGCTGCAACGCTGCAAGGCTGCAACGCGGGGCCGGCACCGGGCGCCAGCAGCGCGACCCCAGCGCGAGGCACCTGCCCGCGGGGCCGCGCCAGGCTCGGCCACGCTGGGCTCGGCCTGCCGCGGGCTCCCCGGGGAAGGAGGCCAGGAGCTGGCGCGCTCGGAGCACCTCCGGCGCCGAGCCCGGCCGGCAGCCCCGGCAGCGGGCTGCGCGCTGCGTGCGGGGTGTTACGGAGGCACCTTCCCCGGGGCCAGCGCGCTGTTTGCGTACATCCTAATTTGATTTTAAGCAGCTAAGTCTCATCTTGCTTTGAAGCGCCAGAGCCATCTGTTCTGCATTAAAGGGTGAAAAACGGTGCCGGGGACGAGAGGCGCCTCCTAATTCCACCATCGGCCGCATGAGCGTTACCTGCCTGCGAAGGTCGCGCCGGCCGGAGCAGCTCCCGCGCTCCCCGGCCCCGCACCGGCCGCTCGGCTCCCGCAGCCGGCCGAGACCCCCCGCACCCGGGGGCTGCAGTTCCCACGGGCCCAAGACCTGGCAGCAGGTTTCCCGGTGGGACTCTGCTCCCCAGCTGGGGAGGATCGCCTCCCCCCCCCCCCCGCCCCGAACGAAGGGTCATTACTGCTAATTCTGCCTCTCCCCCATCTGTTGTGACTGTTTACACTCCACTTGCTAATTAGAGACTAATTAGTTGGTGCAGAAATTCATCACTTTCCAAAACGCAGGCGGCAGCGGCGTCCCGGGGAACATCTGCACATCTGCTGGCGGCGCGGCAGGCGCGGGGCTCGCGCGGCGCCGCGGGCTCGCCGGCCGCGTGCCAAGCCGAGCCGAGCCGAGCCGAGCCGAGCCGAGCCCAGTGACACCAGCTCCGCAGCGGGAGCAACGCGCTGCCGCGGGGGGAGCGCGGACGACCCCGTCCCTCTTCTCCGCGCTCCCCCCCTTCGCCGCCGGTGACATTTTAACGCCGGGGCCTCGCGAGCCCTAATCCCGCCTAATGGGATCAGCATCTTTGCCCCTGCGCTTTATTTACATAAGGGCTGCTCGGAGCCGGGCCTCAGCCCGGGCCGGGTGCATTAGCGGATATAGGGCAGGGGGCCCTAAAGAGCCGTAATGGAGCCTAATGCCCGGCGTAATGGGCGAGCCGGGATCCAAGCCCCCCGCCCCCCACCCCGGCCTCAAATCCCTCCTGATGGGGAGTTTTAAGCTCCGAGGAAGCCAACCCGAAGCCCTGCCGAGGGCCCGGCTCTGCCGGGCAGCTGCCGGCGCCCGGGCGAAGGAGGGCTCCGGCACGGCCGGCCCCGGCGAGCCCCGGGGACGCAGGACCCCTCGGCGCGGCGCCCAGCACCCCCAGCACCACCAGACCGAGCTGAATCGCTTCTGCATCAAGTTGCTGGCGCGCCGCAGCACGGAGAGATTAAAAAACAATAAAAGGGAAAGCGAAACCCTCCGCTATAATTACCAGCCTTTAGCCGCCAGCAGAGGCCAGGGAGGGAGGCACGGAAGGAGAAAGAGGAAAAGAGAAACGGAGAAGAGGAGATCCACTCAAATTTTAATAGGAACCACTGCATTTAATTTAACAACACATTTTTTCAATTACCAGAATAATTGTTTTATTCATAAAATGAGTTTCAATAAAGAGGGTAATTTTCCTCTGTTTTTATTATTCATTTGTGTAACATATTTGCAGCACAGTTCCCTGGCGCCGCGACAGCCGCGCGGCTGCTCTGCCTCGGCGGGGCCGTGGAGGCCGGCACGGCACGGCGCGGCACGGGTTAATGCCACTGCCGCTCCCGGCCAGACCACAGTGCCCACGGGGCGCCCGGCACGGCTCTGCCTCATCCCACCCCGTCACCCCTCCTTCCCGCTGGCCTCACTTTTCCAAGGAGAAATTTTTTCCGCCTTCGCTAAATATAGCGGCGGCGCTGGCAGGGCTCCCGGCTCGGCGGCCCCCGCGCCGGCGCGCGCCCGCGGCCGGAGCCGCTCCGAGGTGCCTCCTCGACGGCGGCCGGCTCGTCCCAGCTCCGCACCCAGGAGCCGCCTGCTTTTCGGAGCTGGCCCCGGCCAGCGTTCCCGCGGCTGCGCCCCGGCGCCCGGCACCGGGACGCGGCGGAGCGCGGGAGCCGCGCCGCTGCGCCGGGTTTGCCCAAGTCACGTATTCTGCTTGTTAAACGCCAGCGTGCAGTTGGGAGGCATCAATTTTTCATCGGCTCTCGGCGAGGTAATCACACCGATCAAACGGCACGCGGCGGCGCGGAGGGCACGGCCCTGCCGCGGGAACGGGGCCGGGAGCTGCAGCGGCCGCCGGCCCGGCCCGGCCCTCGCCCGCTCGCCAGGTGCCGGCGGATTAGCGGCGCTCGCCGGGGCTGCCAGGCCCATCAGTATTCCAGGGACGAGGCCGCTTCCCTTTAACGAAAAGCAAACAGAGGACGGCGATGCCGAACGCTCCCCGCGCCCGGGGAGCGGCGAGCGCCGGCGCCGAGCCCGCCGCGCGCGTGACCGCCGTGCGCCGTGGGACACCCCCAAGCCGCGGCTCAGCCGCCTGCCCCGGCAGGGGAGGGCAGCACCAGCCACACTCCTTGGTGCGCTCCGCAACGGTCTTTTTTTTTTCTTTTTTCCCTCCTTTCTGCTAACAGGAAAGCACATAATTGCAGATGTGCCCGATAATCCTTGCAACTCGCTTTGCTCCCATCTTTCCCCGCCTTTCCCCTCCCCTCCCTTCTCCCCCTGCTGAGACCAAGAGCTTGGAAAAACTCCTTCTGGCTATTAATTAAGAGCAACCTCTCCGCTATCATGAGTGTACTTGCCATAAATTAATAGCGGCCTTCTTAATCACATCTTATCTCCTCTCCGAGCGCCCGACGGGCGGTGCTCGAGCCAGCAGCCGGCCGTGCAGCGCACTCCCTGGCGCTCCGGCCGGCTTCACCGCGCGGGACGAGGGCGATTTCCAAAGCATCCCCAAAGCAACCCCAAACCGCTGCTTTACGGCTGCTGCTCTTCCCCGCCGGAGCCGGCAGCCGCCCCCTCTGCGGTGCCCGTTGCAAACCCGCCTCGGTGCAGCAGAGCAAGAGCCGCCCTCCAAACGCAGCCGCGGAGCAAAGAGGGGTTTGAACAGGCGGAAGAGCCCGGAGAGCTTCCCCGGCTCAGCCCGAAGCACACGGACGTCCGCGCGGGGTTTCGGGAATAAAACCGCCTCCGGCGCCGGGGGTGCCCCCTCCTCGCGGGCCCGCGTGGCAGCTGCGGCCCCGCAGCCCCGCGCCTCCCTCCGATGCGATTTGGGGTTTCGCACATGCCGTAAGTGGCTCGCGGAGGTGCGCTTACGGGATTAGGCTGGAGGCTTCGCGGGAGAGACCCGGAGTGGCTGCTAGGCAGAGCCAGGCGCCCGCCGGCACGCCGGCGGGATTTGCAGAGTCGGCTCTTAAACTCATTTCTTCCCTTAAGCCTTCGGAAAGGCGGAGGGGCTGCGGGCTCCGCAGCTCTCCCGGGGCGGGGGGAAGGAAGCGTCGGGATGCCGTAGGTGCCCCAGTGAGGCGGCACGACGCCAGGCGCCCGGGTTCGGGGGACGCGGAGGTGGCGGCTGCGGTGCTCGGGGTTGTCACAGCAACCACCGAGACACGGCACCACCGGCACGATGGCGGGGGAGAGCCGCGGAGGGCGCCCGGCCGCCGCTCCCGGCGCCGCTCGGCTCCGGGAGCGCAGCCGCTTCCCCAGGGAGCCGCCGCGCCAGCCCCCTGCCAGGCTCTGCCTTTCCCGCGGCGCAGCACGGCACGGCACGGGAGCCACGGCTCAGGCGAGGGCCGAAGTGCTCGGCCACGCCGGGAAAGGCGCGCGGTGCCCGCAGCCGCGGAGACCCCTCAGCCGCGGGGCGAAGCCCCAGGACGCGGGATGGGGCCTGTGCCAGCGGAGCCGCTGCAAGGCAAGCACGGCATGGCGGGCATGCACGGACGGACGGACGGACAGTCTCCCGCCGCGCTGCGCCATGACCACCGCGGCGGCTCCCTTCCTCCTCCCGCATCCAGCTCCAGGCCCATCCTTATTTATTTATTTGCTAATTAGCTGCTGTTTCCATAACAAACGCTCCAGCTTCTCCCAGCCTCCAAACAGCCCTGGGGCTGGATTGTTAACTAGGATTTTAATTTGTTAATTAAAAGCAGGATGCCTCCGTAACAAGCTCCTCTTCGGCGGCCAGGCTCTCCGAGGGCTCCCGCCGTCGGCCGGGAGCTCGCGGCCCCGCCAGCCGCCACCACGACGTTCCCGGCTCCGAGGGAGAGATGCCAGCCGGGGCACGGAGCGGGGCTGCACACGCCCATCCCCGCCGGCAGCTCCGGCTGGAAAAAACAACATTTCCCCTTGCAGGAAACCCCAAAGCCCCACAGGGTGACAAGCGGCGCTTTGTGCTCGGCGTGCACCGAGCCCGGCCCCGAACGCCCGTTGGCGGAGCCCTGGGACCTGCTGCGGGGACGCTGGCTCCGGCTGTGCAGATGTCTCCGGATCGGATCAGCAGCTCCGTCTCCCTGCCCCTCAGGACCCGGGGCCGTTTGGCACCGGCCGGGTCCTCCAGCTGCGCTGCCCGCTCCGGAGCCGAGCTGGCTGGCAGCGCCGCGGGGCAGACCAGAGCCGGGGAGCCCCCCGGCCGCAGCCAGCCCGCGCCCCGGCAGACCCTCCTTGCCCAGCAAACCCCTCGGGAGGCCGCAGATGCTTCTCGGTATCTGGGTCACAGCCGTGAGTCACGGAGACCCGGCGAGCGACTCAAGGCGCTCCGGGCTCTGCCGCACGGCTCCTTTCCTGGGAGCGGCTCCGAACACGGCGCGGAGCAGAGCCGCGGACGAGGGCCGGCTGCTCCCCAGAGCCTGCCTTGGAGCGAGGTGGAGGCTGGAGAGGCCGCGGTCCCAGCACGGGGTGGGATGCATGGGAAACGCGGCCCCCGGGCCAGATTTGGCCCCGCGCCCGCCGAGCATCTCCTCCAGGAGACCCGCTCCTGCGGGCATTCCCGGAGAGCACCCGCGGAGCGGGAGGAAGGCAGAGCCGCCGAGGGACGGGCGCTGCGGGAGCCCCAGCGGAAACCGGCTCCCAGCAGGAGCTTCCCTGCCCTTCCGGGACGGAGAAGGTCCCTGGCTCCCGCCCGCGCCCCGGCCCCCCGCCGCCCGCCAGCCACCCCGGGCTTTCAGCAAAGCGGCATTTCCCAAGTGAAAAAACATGACAGGGAAAGGAGGGGGGGGGAATAAATAAATAAATAAGAAAGAAACCACAAGAAAAACCTCACTCAGCCTTTCCCATGGTGCTGACGCAACCAAGTCGCCAGCCCCGCCGGGTGGAAAACCCTCCGCAAGCTTCCCGGCCCCGCGGCCGAGCGGGAGCAAACGCTCGCGGCCGAGGGCCTCCGCTCTCCCACCGTATCCCGCTTCCCGCGCGGGTGGGCGCAGGGGACGCGCGCTCCAGGCCAGGCACGCAAGGATTTACCAAGGGTGGTGCCCAGACTTCCTTTTTCCAGGGTTTTAATTAGTCATGGTGTTGCTCAACTTAAACCTAAATAGCTACAGCGTGACTGCAAATACCAGCGAGGCAGTTTTTCCTCGGAAAAAGCTTTTTCCAAGGCTTTGCAGACGCCCTTGCTCATAGAGGAGAAATGGGAATAAATCACTGTCTGGCAACCCCCCCTTCAGCCACTCGTGAAGGCTCTGAATTTCCGGTGCAGAAAAGCAAGATCTGGTCTTTGCACTTATTTGCTTGTGGCTCTCCAGGCCAGAGGGGCTTTTGCAGCCAAGGCGGAGAAGCTGCTCCAGCAGCTCCAGCAGCAAACCCGGGGCCGCTGCCCAAGCCGACGTGACTCTTACGGGGAGAAGCCAAGCGAGCGAGACTCCTCCAGAGCCGCAGGGAAATCGCCCTGGCCTCATCGCCACCCCCTCCGCCGCGCGGCCCCGCTCCCCGCGCCCCCCTCCCCGGCCCAGCAAAACGGAGGCAACGGGGCAGGGCGCGAAGCACTTCCCTGCAGCGGGCGAGGGGGGTGGGCCAACAGCAGCCCTTTGGATTAAAATCTGCCCCCCCCCCCCGCCCTTGCAACGAGCTGATTTTATTAGTTTGCAAACGCATCGAGAAGCTCATCGACAAAATAAACGAGCGCGTCGCCGCCAGCCGGGGCCGAGGGCGCGGTGCCCTCCGGAAGCGCACGGCTAATCCCGTTTCATCCCCGCACCCGGCACGGCCAGCAGCTGCTTTTCAGGCAGGAGCTACTATGGTGCCGGCCGAGCCGCCCCAGCGCCCTCCGTCCGGCAGGGGCCGGGGGCCGGCGACGGCTCCGCCGCGCCCGGCGCTACCCGCCGCTGCGCCGTCCCGGAGGGGCCGCCAGCCCCGCCGCGGCTCCCGCTCCCCCTCGCCCCGACCCGGGAAGCACCGACGCGCGCGGCCGCTGGGGACGACGGCCCGCACGGCGCGAGCGGCACCGTAAAGCCCCAGCTAACGCCCGGCGCTCGGCCTAGATCCAGCCCGCTCCCTCCCTCCCTGCGGCGGCGCCGGCCCCAGCCGCGCGCAGCAAAGCCAGCTCCCGGCCCCCGCGGAGCGCGCGGGGACCCGCTTGGCCCCCAAATCCGCCCCAGCCTCGCACTCGTGGGACCGGGGGCTCGAGGGCGGACGCACAGGTCGCCGCCTCAGCCGGCAGCATATACAGCAATTAGCTATCGCGGCTCCAGCGAGCTCAGTAGTTTCTCTCTGCTAACGGTCAAAGCGCCCGCGGGCCCCCCGGGAGAGCCGCCGGCACACGCAGCACAGCCGGCCGCCAGCTGTAATGCTCCGAGGCGGGTGACGGCAGCGACAGCCGCTGGCTCGGAGCCGCTGCAGCCCGGCCTTGGCGTTCCTGGAATCGCCACCGCGCCGTCCCCGCTGCCGGCCGGGATGCCCAGCTGCCGGCACGCAGTGGCAGCTGGTCTCGGTGCCCAGGGCCTTCCTCGGTGCACGGTGGCCTCTGGCCAGGAGGTGACACGGATCTGCAGCAGGGAGGTGACAACACTGATCAGCCCGCAGCTGCCAGTCACAGCGTCCCCAGGGCTGGATGCCGGAGAGCCTCCCCATGCCCAAAAACCTCCATTTCTGGGGGGACCGAGGGCAGGGACACAAGCGAGCCTCCCCCTGACACAGAGTGGGGAGACAAAGGGGGCCGGGGGACCAGCTGCAGCCCAGGAACGTCCCCTGCCCTCGGCCCCGTTCCCAGGGATCAGGTTACCCAGTTCCCAGGCAACCCGAGCCCAGCGCGGCTTTCCAGGCGCAGGCATTCCTGCTCCCCGCGGGGCTGGGGGCAAAGGGAGGGGGCCGGAAAGGGGGAGGCCGGCTTTCTCCTGGCGCAGACAGGTGGTCTGTGTCAGCCTCAAAGAGAAAAAGAGAGGCCGGGAGGAATGCAAAAAGCATCCCTCAGAGCGGGGGGGGTGGGGTGGGGGAATGCAAAAAGCATCCCTTGGAGCAGGGGGGGAATGCAAAAAGCATCCCTCAGAGCGAGGGGGGGGGAATGCAAAAAGCATCCCTCAGAGCGAGGGGGGGGGGAATGCAAAAAGCATCCCTTGGAGCAAGGGGGGGAATGCAAAAAGCATCCCTCGGAGCAAGGGGGGGGGGGGAACGCAAAAAGCAGCCGGTTCCCAGCCCCTCCAACGGCTGCGTCCTGAACTGAGCCTGCTCCCCAGGCCCCGCAATGGCCCGCACCCACCCGGTGGGGCAGCCAGAGCCCAGGGCAGCGCCCGCACGTCCCACAGGGCTCGCGTGCCTGGCCGCCCGCGGGTGCTCGGAGCAAGGAGGGGTGCCAGGCAGCGTCAGCACAGCTGATCGGAGCTGCACCCGGCAGATTCCTGCCCTCGCAGCCGGGAGAAGGGTGGCCCAAACGCACCCAGGAGCCACTTGCAGAGTGCTCTGGGCAAGCGAAGGGACAGGAGGGCCACAGCAGAGAGGAGGCAGCCGGTGGCCCCAGGAGGAGCCGGCTCTGCTGCCCGCCCCGTCGCCAGTCCCCAGGGAGCAGCCCCAGCCCTGTGCCACCAGCTCCACGCATTGCTTCTTCACGGGTGCAGGGCATCTCCCCCATCCCGACCCACCCTCCTCCGGGGAGCTGCCGGGCTGTCCCCAGCGCCCGAGCCAGCCTGGGCCCACGGCGGTGCCTTGTCCCAGGGTGAAGGCTCGTTGGAGAGCTGGTGTCCAGCACGGCCATGCAGCAGAGTGGGGGCTCCATCACCCTTCGTTAGCGCAATCACATCACCACTGACAGCAGCATATTTATTACTGGCCCAGCACCGAGCGTTTTTCACCCAACGACAGGCGACTTGCTAAGGAACGAGGGAGGTAACGAGGCCCCGGGGTCCTGGCCGAGCTGCTCCGCCTGCAGCGAGGACACCCGCAGCCGAGCACCTGGGGTTCTGCTCCCACATGGCTCTGAGCCCCACGTGCCCCCAGGGGCTCCAGGACGTCACCCCCCCACACACCACCACCAGCCACTGCTGGGGCAGCGAGCGGGGCCGTGCCTGGAGCATCGGGGTTCAGCCGGGAAGGACGGGCGCTCCGCTCCCATGCACTGGGCTGAGGCAGGATGGAGCCGTCCCCCGGGTGCAAGCGACCTCCCGGGGCTCCGACGGCCCCCAGGTGAGAGCCCCTGGGGGCTCCTGCTGAGCAGCCCCTTCCCGGCAGGGCTCAAACCCCCCCGGCTCCGCCGCCGGGTCCGAGGTGCCGGGGACGGGGACAAGGTTTGCAGAGACACGCAGACAGACACAGGGTCACGGCTCATCACAGCCGCCCCACGAGCCTCGCTCGCCTCCTCCCTCCCTCCAGGTTTAACCACCAGCGTTTTTCCAGGATCACGAGCAACCTGCACCCGTCTGCCTCCCTCCCCGCCCAGCCCCTTCACTCGCTCCTGCTGGGCAGAGCTGCCACCGCAGCCTAATCCCCATCATCCAGGGACAAGCAGCGCTCGACCGCCGTCACGGCCAGCCCCGCAGCCCCCGGCACCTCCGGCCAGCCCGGGCCACCGGCGTGGGCCAAAGCGTGCCAGCAGCTCCAGCCCCAGAGCTGCCAGGCAGAGAAACCGCTGCAAATGAGCAGTTGCCCTCCTCGATCCCGGGCAGCCCCTCGCCTCTTGGGCTCCAGGGCATCACGGCTTGGCACAGGGGAGGGAGCACTTGCACCTGAACCGCCGGGGAGCCGCACGTCCCGCCGCCGGGGACGCACCGGTCACGGCAGTGCTGCCCCCGGAGCAGACCACATCCCCTCCCCCTTATCGGGTTATCGGGTCATCAAAATTTCATTGCCGTGCCGCCACTAATGGCTTCCAAAGAAGCATCAAATTTTAATCTTCCTTTCCCCTAAAAGCCACTTCCCTTCCTGAGCCAGAGCTTTGCACAAGGCCACCAGCTAGCGCGGCAGGCGAGCTCCCGGGGAGGGGGGCACCCGGCTCAGTGGTCCCTGCCCCCAAGGGGGGCGGCAGGGCAGCACAGACCTGCCCAGGGTGCCAGAGCACTCAGTTTGAGGGAAGTCGTGATCAAAACCCCACCCCATGCCCAGCCCAGGACGGCAGCTCCGGGAGCCCCGGGACAGTGTGCAGCATCCCCAGCCCCGAGGGCAGCCTGCCCGCAGGCAGGTGCCAGCCCCGGCCCGCTGCGTACCGGGGCCCGGCAGCATCGCGGAGGCTCTCGCGGGCAGAGGGGCCCTCACATGAGCCCCGAGCGCTGCCTGCTCCAGCTGGCACATGCTCAAGCCTGGCACCAGCAGCACATCCACCGCAGCCGCCCCAGGAAGGGGCCAGGGCTTGTCCCCCTCCAGCCCAGGGCTCTGCCCCACTCATGCAGACATGCCCAGGGACCACGCGCGGGTGCCAGCACCCCCAGCTCCAGCCCCTAATAAGCCTCTTTGGCCAGGGCTGCCCATCTTGGTCCCCTGCCCCAAATCCCGTCTGGAACCTTAAGCCTCCCAAATCCCTCCTGGGACTGGCCGCAGCCTCACCAATCCCATCAGTGGCGCTGCGCCGGCACCGGGGCTCCCCGGGGCCACGCTCCCAGCGGGGAGACTGCGGCTCCGGGGCTCGCAAAACCCACAGAGAGACCTCGGCTCCCTCCCCAAAGCGCAGCATGAGGGACAGAGCCCGGGCACCCCAGGACGCCAGGTCATCCTCCGCCCCTGTCCAGCTCCAGGGAATCTCATCGGCTCACTAATCGGCTGAGGGCATCTTTGCTCCGAGCAGGCGCCCGCGGGCTCCGGCGTCGCGGCCGGGGCAAGGGGCGCACTGCGACACTGCTGCCGACCACGGCCGATTAGCCTTGCGCCAAGCACCGCCTTCAGCTCCGGGTAATTAGCGCAAGGCCCCTAATCAATAAGTTATTTTTTGCCATGGGTAATTAATAATTACACAGCACAGCCAGGCTGTAATTAAACTTCCGTCCCACCTCTCCCTGGCATCGCGGGGCCTTTGTTTTAGCGACGGCGGGTATCGAAACGCTGAATTCTCCTTGGCTGGGAGCCCTCGCGCCCTGGCCGGGAAGGTCTTGGGAAGGTCTCGCTCCATTCCCTTCCTCCTCCCCCGCTCCTTTCTCTCCCGACTGATCCCGCTCGCTCCGGCTGCCTCAATCAATAGCGCGCTGCCGCCTGGCCATGGGCAGCCCCTCGCCGCAGGCCCCCGAGGGCGATGCCCCCCAGGACACAGCGCAGCCGCCCGCCCCACCCCACCGCTCTCTCCCTGCCCGGCGCAGCAGATCCCGGGCAGGAGCTGAAGCCGGGGGTTGTGCCCACAGGCTGCACCTTCCCCGGCTCCTTTGCCCCAACCGGCTGCTGAGACCACCATCATCATCACGGTGCACATCAGCCCTCACCCGCTCCCAGCAGGCCCGGGCGGTGACCCTGTTAATCGGTCCCTGGGGCTTTTCCAGACCCCGGGACGGGCCGCCCTGGGGCAGGGTTAGCGAGGCACGCGCCGGGCCCTGGCATCGCGCCCGAGGCCGGTCCCGCACGGGCGGCTCTGCGGCGGGGACGGGCTCCCGCTCTCGCCTGCCACGCGGCGCCGGGCTGGGGCACGCCGCCGGGCGCACGGCGCAGCCAAGCAATGTCACGCTGCCTGCAAGGAGAACACATGCAACGTGCTGCAGGGAGCTGAAGCTGGAAAGCTCTGCTCACATAGCAGGGGAGAGGAAGGAAAGAACCAAACCCCCCTTCTTCTTGCCTCGAGAGGAGGCTGGAGCACAGACAACCCCGATCTCCCACCCCTTTGGGGGGACCCCAGAGCTCCATAAACAAATGGAAGGAGAGTCCATCGCACAAGGAGACTGTCCCGGAGCCGGGGAACAAACGGACCGCGGGGGACCCGCGAGACAGAGACGCCAGCCAGGAGAGAAACTCAGCAAGGGAGTGAATCAATCAAAGAGACCTTCACAGCTCCCCACACAGGGCCTGCCCGGATAATATACTGCTGCTTTAGATGTTATGTTCTGAACTTAATTACTGAGAAATTATAGCAGTGCTGGGGGAGGCTCAGGGGGAGCAGGAAGACAGGAGCGCACAGGGACTTCTGCCTCCGCTTGCTGCCACAAACAAGGGCAAGAGATGTCGCGGGCGAGGGCCCCCGGCTGCACCCTGCTGGGCCCCCGGGTCTGCAGCCTGCGTGTGCTCAGGCCAAGCAGCGGGGCCGGAGGCGCCCGTGCTGCAGCCCTGCCAGCCCAGGGAGCCTCCTCCGCATCCCCGCCAGAGCCTCCCGGGGAGGGACAGGACGCCAGGGCCCTCCCCGTGCCCCTGAACCCTGGCTGCACCCAGGAGGGCCACAGACTAGTTCTACGTCCCTCTTGGGGAACAGAGCAGTGGAAAACAGCCTGTGCAGTGCCAGAGCCCCGGGGGCAACGAGCAGGCAGGAGCTCACCCCGCTCAGCGGTACCCGCCTGGCCCCCAGGTCCCGCCGGGTGTGCAGGGAGCCCCAGGCACCTACAGCAGCATGAGGCAGCAGCTGCTTCTCCCCTTAAAATCCCAGGCTCCTGCCCGGTCTGACCAGCAGGTTGGGGTAGACAGGACTGAGACAAAGGCAAGAATCGCTTCCCAGGAGCTACCCAAACTTGCACCCCAAATCCTGCAGCGCAAGGGGAGATGATCTCCCCAGGCGTAAAAACAGGCGCCTTTGTCCCCCTCTGCCCCAGGAGGATGTCCAGGCTCGCAGGAGCATGGCCACCACAGTCTCTACCCCATGCACAGGGCAGTGTTTGCCCCCCCCCAAACCCAGGTGAGGGGCAGTTGTGTGCTGGGGGAGACACAGCAGAGTCCTACTGCTCAGCTCCAGTGGGTCCTGGCCCCCCACCCAAAGGCTCTTCCCTTCCTGGAGGGGGGGGGGGGCGTCGCTGAACTGCCCTAAAACTGCAGCTCCCATCCTAAGCTTCGGGGGCACCTCGATCCACGACCCCCCAGCTGTCTCCCAAACTTCCCCGGCCAGGGTGGTTTGGAGCCCCCTGGAGCACCCACCTTGGGGGGGGGGAAGCACCGCAGCAGCGAGGGGAGCAGAGCCGGGACCCTCCCGCATCCCCCCGGTTTCCAGCAGCAGAGTCAATGTCACAGCGGCAGCTAAGGAAGCCGCAGAGCCAGCGCGGGGGGAGCGCGCCGGCCCCGCGCCGGGGCCCCCGTCGCACCCGCTTACCTTGGGCGCCGGCTCCCGGGGGGCCGGGCAGGGCGAGCACGGCGAAGCACAGCAGCCCCCAGCTCCGCAGCCGGGCCATGGCCGCGGGCACGGGCGGGGGCAACTTCCCCGACTTTATAATCCGGGCGGCTGCGGCGCCGGTCCTGGCTGCTCTCCGCCGGCCACCGGCGCGTCTTCCGGGCGCGGGGACCCCCCGGCGGCCGCGCTGCCCGTGGCGGGGGAGGCAACGGCGGACGAAAGAGGCTCTCGGCGAGGCGGGGAGGTCTCCAGGCAGCTCCCCACCGTGCGCAGCTTCCCGAGGGCGTGCGAAGCCCGGACCCCCAAATCCGGAGCGGGGCCGGCAGCCGGGCTCCTCCTCGAGCGCTGCGCCCCCGCTCAGGGAGGGGGGCGGGAACCGCGGGGCTGCGCCCCCCTCGGCCCTTCCTGCCCGGAGGGCACGATGAGGGCCGGCTCGCCCCCCCCCCCCCCCCCCCCCCCGCCGGCACCGAGCGCACCGCGCCGCGGAAAAAAAAGTTCGGGGTCCGGGCGCGGGGAGGGGGAGGCAGGCGGCGCCTCCCCGGCGCTCCGCTCCAGCCCGGCGATGTCCCCGGCTCGGCGGCGGGTCTCTTTCCCCGCCCCTCCCCGGTTCCCCCCCGCCGCCCGCGGGGGCCGGCGGAAAGTGCGGCGGCGGCGGCGCGGGGTCCGGCCGGGAGCCGCAGGCGGGCGGCGCCGTCCGCTCCCGGCGCTCCGGCCCCCTGCCCGCGCCTGCTGCGCGCCGGAGCGAGCGGCGGCGGCGCCGGGAGAGCCCGAGCCGCGGGGGCGGGCAGACGGCGCGGCTCGGAGCGCTACCCAGCGGCCGCGGCCGGCCGCGCACGGAGCCGCGGGCGGAGCGGAGCAGAGCGGAGCGGAGCGAGCAGCTCCCCCGCCCCCGGGCCGCGGCTGCTCCCGGCTGCAGAAGCAGCAGGTCTCCCCTCCCCAAGCGCCCGGAGCCTCCCCCCGCCCCACGGGGCCCCGGGCTCCTCCACCGCCACCCAGCGCATCAGCCCGCGGTCCCCACTCCGCAAGGAGGGGGCACCGTGTCCCTGAGGTCGCTCTGCAGCCGGGGGGAGGGTTGCCTGGGGGATAAGCCAGACCTCCCCTCACTCCTCTGGGGCCACATAGTCCCAGGGAGGAAGATTAAAAACCTCTCACGATGACTGATCGTTGCAGGCCAGCCATGCATGATTAACCAGCAGAACTCTGCCACAAGACTGTCAAAGCAAACAGACCATTCAAGAACAGCTCCAGTCTCAGAGATGAGTTAACAGCACTTCCCAGACAACATATGATGTCTTCAGATCTGATCCTGCAATCACTCAAGCCCAGACCTCCCACCAGGACCAGGCCTTGACTGCACATCCTTCAGAGATGACTGTGCTTTATGGCAGTACAGTGCCTTCTGTTTGGAGAGGGAGCACAGTTCAGCGAGGGCTGCTGCAGCACACTGACACCCACGGACCTACACCACCCGCACAGAAGGAAACATCCACCCCAGCTGCTGATCAGCCTCCTGAGCACACAGTGGCTTTCAGACAAGGGACCTGCAAGGAGCACGGTGAATGCATGAGCAGATTACTCTGAAGCCAGGCCCAGCACCAGAGGAAATCAGAGTCAGACCAGGGCAGGGACAGAGGAAGCACTCACAGAGGTCAGTACAGCTGTGCGGGTTGGTACCCCGGCTCCAGTGTGCATTTCCACTACATTATATGCACTCGCATGTAAATCACGCACAGGGGACAATACCTGTGTGCATGTTATGCATTTGGAGAGCTACTGCCAAGTTTCCCATCGACCTCTTGAAACCAGACTGAACAATAACCCAGCGCTCGCCCACCCCAGCATTAATCAGCTCCGCGGCTGGCATTCTCAGCCAAGCTGAAAGGGATCGATGCGTCGGGGGAGGCTGCAATCCCGGCTCACTTCTCAAGGAGGTGTTTCCTGGTACAGGCTGGAACAAGCAAGGAGAAAGACTGCCCAGGCCAGTGGCAAGCTCAGGCCCCTGTGATGGGCTTAGACCCCAGTTTTGCAGCACTAACACACAAGCCTTGTTCTACAGCAGGGAGCAGCAGCAGCAATGCTCAGCACATTCCTAAGCTCCCATGGGATCAGGGCTTTGTTCCATAAAGAAAAGGAATTCCTGTCCCCCAGGCCATAAATTCAGTGCCTGCCTCTAGTGCCTGCAGGGATTTATGGTTATTACAATTAATCTTGCCAAGGTGTAAGCCATTTATTACTTCACAGGTACGTGTTTCTCCACAGTCATCTGGGCAGACTGGACAAGCTTCGGTTTCACAGCAAACACTCCCACCCCAGAGAGCACACATTCCTTCCCAGCCCTGACTGCACGGCCCTGCCAGCTCTGTATCAGAGCACTCCTAGATCTGTCCAGCTGGGAGCAAACTCCAGCTTACTACTCCATAGTTGTTCTCAGGGTGCATTGGAGAAGCTGAGAGCTGCTCCCGTACAGTGTCATTCCGGGGTTTGTAACCCCTGGGATCAGAGGGCACCAGGCTCTTGTGGCATCCACGCACATCCATGCTGTGATCCTCCAGCAACGTGACATGACCTAGCAAGGATCCCACCTCCTAAGCTACAATTTTGGGCAGTGTCAGTTGTAATTATCCTGGGAATTACGTGATGTGCACACAGACCAGCTGTGAGCCCTGTCGCATGACTTTCGCCTGACCAAGACTGACTTGAGAGGGATGAGAGTGCACAGGTCTTCAAGCGCAAATCAGGAGCTTAGATTTTAATTTAGATTTTTAACTCCTCTCTAGAAGTCCCCTTCCCCAAGTTCCAAAGCAGGGCGCTCTGGTCTCCAACAGAAGCACATCCCTCCAGCTCCTGCTTCAGGCCCCTCCTAATGACAAGTTACCCTTACACAGCCCACAGTGCTGGCCCAGCAGGAAGCAAAAGGCTGCCTTAGGCCTATTTGTAGATTGGAAAGCTATTATTTTGCCTCGCACTTGAAGAGGGAGCATCAAAGTCAAACCCAAAATACATTACTGGGCTGGAATTAAAAACTCTTTTCCAAAACCAAGGCAAGTTCCAAAAAAAGATTAAGGCTTTATTTGAAATGAAGTTTTTGCTCAGATGTCAGGCACTTCAGAGATCAGGAGTCAGCACTATTCAGAGACTCCAAGACAATGGCCAGGAGCTTCCTTCATCACCTTCAGCACCCCTTGCTAGCCTTGGAGGAGGCCACATCTCAGTAGCATCACTATTCCCTACACAAGATGACACCCAGCATACCACAACACCACAAGCACCAACACACCCATGGGAGAACATGCTACATGCCCCCCCACACACACCATACCCTCATGAAGCACCTTGCTTCAGAAAGATGCTGGAAAGCAGCAACAGTGCAGAGAAGTGCAAGAAGGACCCCAAGGTTAGCAATGCTGCCTACAAGCAAGGAACTGCAGGAACTCCATCCTCCTCTGTCAGAGGAGAGGACGCAGACTCAGCCAGGTGATCAGCACCAACACAGGGAGGAGAAATTAGATAATGGAGGCTCCATAGTCTTGCAGATAGAGGTATAACAAGCTCCCACAGGCAGAAGCCAAAGCCAGACATATCCAGGTTAGCTGTAAGGCACATATTTCTAACAGCAAGAATGATTTATGAAGACACTAGTTTGCAGTGAGGCTCCCCAATATTAGAGATTTTAGAACTAGAACTGGAAGGGTTTCTTAAGCTTCTCCAGAACCATCCACACTCCTGAAGGAGTTAATTTAAGGTAGTGCTATAAATCAGTAAGATTGTTCATTGCTCATCAACTCCTTACTTTAAAAGGAGATCTAAGACAGGCCCCTTCTCTCCAAGGCAATGCCATGCATCACAGGGGCAAGACACCTCCTTCCCCAGCTCCAGGCCATGGACACAATCACTTGGCCCGCTGGCAGGGCTGCAGGCAGATGCTCTGTTTTTGGCAGGCTTGAAGCCACCTTCCGTTGTGTTGTGTTGAAGGGAACCAAGCAGGGCTCCACGCTGCCCCCAGATGCTGTGCAAAGGGCCCACAAACAAGCTCAGAGAAGAAACGCGTCTTAAATATTTGATGTCTTCAAAAATTAGAGAGAAGCAATAGCAGCAGGGACAAGCTTTGTCCTTCCTACCAGCACTGCACTTCCCAGCTGAGAGCTCTCCCAGCATCAGCTGCTCCAAGCATTTCAGTCCAATTAAGATCTCCCTTCAAGCCCAAAGCAAAACTGATCTGCAAGCCCCTGCTGTCAGGGCAGGAGCGCTCAGGGGCTCCCTTTCCCTGTCAGTCAAGGGCCTGCAGTGGCAGAGGTCAGGGAGCCCAGCCCAGGGTCAGAGGCAGCAGAGACAAGAAAGCTGGTCAAGAGCAGAGCATCAGCATCTCCCAGGCAATAGAGACAGTCTCATTTCTGTCCAGGACCAAGCTCTGCTGCTGGAGAGAAGCCATTCGGCAGCAAGCCAAGAGCTGCCAGAAGCTTCCCACAGCCAGGACAGAACAAGGAGATCTGCCTGTGGCTCCTCCCAGCCGTCACTCCTCTGCCTGGTGCAGGCAGCATTCCCATGCCCAGCCAGGACACCTTAACAGAGCTATTAACCCCCCTTCTCACCTCCTGCAAGGTGCACTGCTACCTCTCCAGGAAGAGAACGACCTTGTGCTCACCCAGCTTGGTAGCAACACAGCGGGATCTGCACAGTCCTGTTCCGCCTTCACCCCCATCATCTCTGCTGTGGGTTAGACAGGTCTGAGCCAGGAACAAGCTGCTGGGGCAAAGGGAGTCCTAGGCCAGCCCTGCCTTGGATCCTGTTGCTGGGGCCTGGGGTGCTCCCAGCCACGGGAGCGGCACCGCTGACATCTCCCCCGCAGCAGCACTGAGCTGCCGCTAGCCCCATGCGGAGGAAGCCCCTGCCCTGGCGCTCAGGCAGGCTGTGCGGAGCCCCAGGCGCCTCCCAGGCAACGCCGTCAGTGCAGGAACAGCCCAGCGGCTTCACACTTCTGCACAGGGCACATGGACTTTCAAGCGCTGCCCATCACCCCAAGGCTCCAGAGACAGAGCTGCCCCCACCCCACTGATCCAGCCACCCTGCTCCCCTCCGGATGAGGGCTCCAGACCAGGGCATACACAGGCACAGCCAGGAATTCCCAAAGCCACTGCTGCATTAAAGCTTGCTTCTGCTCCAAACTCTCAGTGCACCAAGAGAGGCTGCGCACCATCCCCGTGGCCAGCAGCCTGCTCAGCAAGCAGGAGATGCCCGAGGAGGCATCAGTGCCAGGAGCCACCCTCCACCAAGGGGGCCGGCGAGAACAGGAGCCTTTGCTCCAGCACGAAGGCTTTAGCAGCTCTCCTGCAGCACGGGGCTGGCTCCACAAAGGATTACGGCGCTGGCACGGGGAGAGAGCCCGAGGGGCTCTGGAGACCAGGGCGAGCTCTCCCCAAAGAGCTGTTGTGCTGGGGTCCCCACTCCCACCCCACCCCCTACAGCAGAAGCAAGGCCCCCAAGATCCCACGTGCCACTGCAGGCCAGACCATCCGGGGAGAGGCCCCCACAGCAGGACAAAACGCCATTGCTACTGCTGCTCCAGACCCCACAGCCCTTCTCCAGGTAGGGGCTTGCAATCACCTTCTGGAAGGTCTCGGGGGCAGCAGCTACCAGGCAGCAGGGGCATTTCTAAATATGCCCTTGTTAACGCAAACAACACAAAGCCACAGCAAAAGGACTACAAGCCTCACAGCCTCCTCCCTGTTATTAGTGTAAAAGCACCCCGCGCACAAGCTCTGTGGGGCTGGCACGGGCTCCTCCAGACCCCAGAGCCACTGCTGGAAGGAAGCTAGGACTCAGACAAACCGGCCTCTCTTCCAACACTCGAGAGCAGCGTTTTGCTTACTCTACCAGTTGGAAAGAGCCCAGAGGGACTCCTAAACTTGGCTCCACTTTGCTGGGGCAGAATAAAGACGCAACTGTAGGATTAGCAGTGGTGAGCTCCACGTTGGCCTCACGCCCTCCCTCCGAGGCCACCAGCGCAGAGACGCCCCGCTCAGCCACGCCAGCCCCAGGCTCCCACCAGAAGTCCAGACCTCAAGGCTAGTTTGAAAATCAGAAGATTAGAAGTTCAAGCTAAAGCACTGGTTCATTTTAACATGACTTCTTAACATTTAAGGACCACCTTCCTATTCCTCAGTAACAGTGACTGGGGACCAGACAGGTACATTAGGAACTGGATCCAAAACTCTCACTTAATCACACGCTTGCAGAAGCCGATGTTTTAAGGAACCCAGCACAAAGCACCAGCCTGCTGGCAGCCCAGCCAGGGACAGCCCCAGAGGAGACACAGAGCTCTGAACCTTTCATCTGGGACATCTGCACTAAGTCCTTCCCAAACCCCAGGTCCATACACACCCCAGCATCTGCTGCACAGATAAGGGGCTTTTTAGCAGGGCACCCCAGGTCCAAGAAGCAAAAGGTTTGCTTAGCAGACACCAGCTCGCTCTTCAGGGACAAACATCAAAGCCACTTTCCGTAGCAGCTCTGCCCTTGTCACACCAAAGCACATGCACACACATGTATTTTGCCCATTGGCCCCAGACACTGCTCACACCCCATAGCTCAAGCACCTGGGAACAGCCCCACTGCCAAGCTACAGACACACTCACAGCACTGGCAAAGGCAGCTGGGTTGAAACCCTCTTACCAGCCTCCGCAGGGCCCTGGTGCAGCTCCTGCCCACTCCTTCCCAGCCAGCACCAGCATCTCCATGTGCTCCAGCAGCTTGGAAGCCCACCAGCCCCATCCTCACTCCAGCCCCACCGGTCAGCAGGAGAAAGGGGCCTGTGAACTAGCTGACTTAAATACACCTGCAGGCTAAACCCCTCCAGGTGTGCTTAGGGGGCTGCGGCACCCGCCTTCCCCCTGCCCGCCGGAGGAAAGGGGGGAGCCAGGCGCCCCATCCCCACCCCCGGTGCCCGTCCCAGGCCGCAGCGAGGGACAGGGGCTTCGCCCGGGGCTGCCAGCTGCACGCGGGGCCGACCCAGCGCGCGGGATCAGGCCCCAGCGCTGCAGCCGGGGCAGGGGCTGGGGGGTCCTGCAGCGGGCAGCAGAACCCGCTGGCACGTCCCGCTGCTCCCCACGGCCGTGGGGAGAGCGGCGGGGGGTGACCCCACGCGCCCCCGCACGCTCTGCCCGGGCGGGCGCTGGGGGAACCATCTCCTCCAGCGAGGCCGGGCCCCCCCCCCCCCCCGCCCGGTGTGGTGCCCTCAGGGCCCCTACAGCTCCGGGGGCTTCAGGTGCTGTGCTGATTTCCAGCACGACAAGATTAGGTGCTAAATAATGGATAATAATAGTAGAAATAGTAAATAATGTATTTATAGGCTTGCATAATGAATAACAGCGAGCACAGGCTGTGCGGGCCAGCACCGGCGCTGGCAGAGCCGACGGCTGAACTGGGGATGGGGCGCGAGCAGGGGCCGTGGCGGGGGCCCGGAGCCCCTCCGCACCCCGCGCCGGCCCTTCGCTCGCCCGGCCTGTGCTCCCGCAGGGCCCCGGCAGCGTCTGGCGGGACGCGGTTAGCCGCCCCTCGATCAATCCCGTTAGCAGCAGCGAAGCCACAAAGTGAATTACTCTGCGCATGGGCAAAAAAATCTGGTTGGACTCTGGGGGAGCCCAGGTCAGAGGGTCCCTGGCTGCCCCCCGAGGCCGCCCCCGCGCTCGGGGGTCGCTGCCGTGCTGCGCCCAGCTGGGGCTCTGCTGGAGGCTGTGCCCGGCCGCGGGAGCCCTCGCGCCGGAGCATCCTCCCACTCGGTGCCCGGCCTGGGGCGCAGACAGCCCTCGAGGCCCGTGCCTCAGTTTCCCCATGTGCCGGGCTGGCAGTCCCCTGGCAGCTGGGAGATCTCAGCCGGGGCGACGTCCAGCACCGCGACGGGCCGGGACGCGGGCTGAACCGCAGAGCCGAGCTGAATCCCTCGTGCCGAGCGCCCGGCGCGCCGCGGGCGAGCCAGGACCGGAGCAGGATCGCACCGAGTCCTTCGCAAACAGCTTGCGCAGCCCGTGCCGGCGCTGCGAGCGAGACAGGGCAGAGAGATCCGTCTTCCTGACTGCGAGATAAAACGGCTACATTTCAGATAATTCTAGATAGTAAATTTTTTGAGTCCCTATAAGCTAAAATCAATATTGGCACAACTGTGCGTCATTAAAAACTAAATGAACATGACAAAGCCAAACTGCTGCCTATTAAACAAATGAGTTTTCTATCCACACAGGCACAGCGGGTTATTAAATTCTTTATTACAGGAGCATTGCTTTTTATAAAAAGGGGGGGGGATACGTCTTGCTGCGAGGTGTTGGAGCCAGCACATGTCTGACCTTCCCGTGACACTGGGGGACGCACGGCGCCGGACCCGGCGTGCCGCCCCGAGCCCGAGCCCGGCGGGGGCCCCGGGTGAGGGACCCTCCGGCGAGGTCCAGCAGCTGCTCCGGGCGGAAATGCCAGCATCTCGCTTTGCAGAAAGTCCAGGTTTCCCGCGAAAGTGGGGGACGTTTGCTGGCGGCCGCCCAAGCAGCCCGGCCGAGGCACTCGGCACACAGCAACGCGCTCCCGGGGCTCGCAGCTGTGACAGGCCACGCCGGAGGCTGGGTAGGAGAATTTACTGGGAAGTTCCTATAGCGGGAATAGCCTGGTATGCTGGGCAGCCCTGGGCTCTCCCAGCTCACTGCACGGACCAGGGTGGACCAGCCTGAACCAGGCCTCCTGCGCTCCGTCCTGCTATAGATCCCCATCCACCGGGCTTTCCTAGAGCAAAGGAGAAAGCCAATGGACTAAGAGCCCTCGGTGGCCTTCAGCCATCTGAGAAAGGCTTGAGGGAGTCTCCTAGCAAACCACCATGCTCCCGAGGACCGTGCCGGAGGCAGGGCAACGTGATGGCAATGCAACGACAACACAACCGCAATGCGACGGCAACGCAACAGCAATGCAACCGCAATGCAACTGCAATGCAATGGCAATGCAACAGCAATGCAACAGCAATGCAATAGCAGTGCAATGGCAATGCAACTGCAATGCAATGGCAATGCAATGGCAATGCAATGGCGATGCAACAGCAATGCAATGGCAATGCAATGGCAATGCAACTGCAATGCAGTGGCAACGCAACCGCAGTGCAATGGCTGTGGTCCCAAGCAGGCCCATGGGTGACCTCCCTCCCCAGATCGTGAAAGCTGGGATCTGAATGGTAGAAGGCTGCACAGTGCATTTTCAGCCCGAATCCCAGGGGTCTCAGCAGTGTTAGCTGCTGCTGCGGGGGAACGCGCATCCTGCGCCAGACCACATCCCCCACCCAGCCCGGGAGGGCTCAGAGGCCCGCAGGACTCCCTTGGCGAGGGCAATTCCCATGGTCTCCAGGGGCTGGGAATGCCAGACAGGACTCCACCCACCGCTGCCCTTCCCTGGGTGTCACAGGTATCCACCACAGCAGGCTTGCGCCGTCAGCACCCGCTGTCCGTCCCCGTGTTACGCTATAAGTGTCCTGATTGTGTCCAAGCTCTCACCGCTCACAGGAGGTATAAATATCCACAGGCGCCGGCTGAGTGCCAGGGAGGACAGGGCTGGAGGAGAGCGAAGCGGCGAGCAAAGGAGCCGGGGCCACCCCCCCGCCCCCCGCTGGGGTGCGGGCAGCCTGCAGCGGGGGGCCGAGCGCGATGTGCTGGGAAAGGTCAGCGTGCTCAGCCGTGGAAAGCAGGGCGCTCCAGGCAGCTGCTGGCTGAGCCGCTCCGACGAGCGCCGGCGGCTCCGGGGATGCTGCGGAAGCTCTCCCCCATCACCTTCCTCCAGGCCAGGCTCGCCGCGGCACGTGCACGCACGCGCAGGCACACGCCCGCCCGCCCGCCCATGCACACCTTGCACGATGCAGCGGGGCGCGCGCGGTCTGCTCCAGCCCGGCAGCCGCGCCGCGCGCCCGCCACGCACGACGTGCACCGGCATCGCGCGATTCCTGGGGCCGCCGGGGACACGCGAGGGCTTGCAGCAGCCCCCCGGGCCGTGCCCTCGCCCGGGGCAGGCACCGACCCGGCGTGCTGCTCGCCAGCGCCGTGCTGGCACGCGTACTGAGTGACGTTTGCCGCTCTGCACACTGTTTTGTGCACAGAGCCTCCCCGCACGCTGTTGCACGTGAGTGCAAGACAGAGCTGAGGCCTGTGTCTCTCTCCCCTCGTCTCTTGCTCCTGCTGAGGAGGGAAAATCTTGGGACTGTCCAGGGAGCAGCACCAGCCCGCGCTGCAGCAGGCGGGCAGGGAGCGCATCCCGTGTCGCCGCCCCGCTCCCCGCCGGCAGCCGGGCCCGCGGCGCGGACAGGTTGGCTTCCACGCTCCGGGAGAGCCGCTTGGCTTTGATGATGATTAATTGCGCCGACACGCGGTTTTAATGCCTTCCCCAAACTGCCTGGTGCCTGCTTCGCACGAGGGCAGGCGCGGTGATTAATGCTGACGAGCTCCGGGCACGAGCGAGCCGTGCACCGCCCCCCCCGCCCCGCTGTGCGCCCGGCCAGCCCTGCCTCCCCGTGTCCCCACTCCCCCCTGCCCTCCCCGAGGGCCCCTCCGACACGGCAGCATCTCTGCAAGAGGCTCCGCAGCCGGAGCAGGGTCGGCGGCACCTGGCAGGCGCAGGCCAGGTCGTCCAGCCGGGATCGGCGCGGATCCATCCCGCTCCCGCCTCGCCACCAGCGGCCCTCGGCGTCGCTCAGAGACTGTCGCCGTAGCGTGACATTCGCCTCTGCAAGGACACTAAAGTGCCTCCGCAGGTGGACGGGCTGCCGGCCCCTCCGGCGGCGAGCGGCCGGGCTCTGGCGGACGCCGGCGCTGGCCTGATTGATGCTTTGACAGCGTGATGGATGGCAGCGGCACGCAGCCCCTGCCACGGCGGCGCACGCGCTGCGTTCGTTATCTGACGGGGAGCTGGAAACGAGCTGCTCGTCCAGGGATCCCTGCTACAATCCCATTACAGCCGGAGAAGTCAATCACGCGCCCGCTCAATAGAGCCGCGCTGGGAGGCAGCCGGCGGCGAGGGGCGGGAGCTGCTGGGGGAAGTTTTATGGGGCCTGAATCAATCAGTGGGAATCCCATAAAAGTCGGCGGTATAAATGTGCTCCTCGGATGGGTTTTGACATCCAATTGTCTTTTCCATTCCAGATGCCATAAAGCTGCGCACACCCATGTGTATAGGGAGGGCGCATATACACACGCGCGAACGCTGCGTACGGACACGAGTGCAGCAAGCCGCCACGCGCGCGTGCAGGCAGGGGGGTGCTGCACGCTTGCACGCCCCCAAGACGTGCACACACGGGCTGCACGCTCGCCCGGGGCGGGCGCACGTGCGCGTGCAAGCCCCAGGACGGAGCCCGCGGCAGGGCCGGCGGTCGTGGCTGCACCCCGACGGGCTCGGGGCACCCCTGTGCTCCCCGTCCGGAGACGCATTGGCATCTTCGCCTGCGACGGCCCCGGGGACGAGCCCACGCTCCCGCAGCGACGATCCAAGGAGCCATTTGCCTGCCGTTAACCCAAGACAGAGGCGGGCGATGGGCGGCTGGGGATCAATTTGCAAGGCTGTTTAAAAACCTCATTTAAAAGGAAAAAAAAAAGAAAAGAAAGAAAGAAACCTCCAGCATGCAATCAGTGCCAGGATGTATTACTGCTGCGTCCCAGCCTCTTTCCAAACAGCGCAATCAGAAGGCCAGTGTTCAGCCGAGAGAGAGATAACTTGCTAGGAAAACTGTCCCCCCAAACCCATCACTCCTTTCTGCAGAGAAATCTCAGCTACAGCATTAGCTGCAAACTTAGATGAGCAAGCAGGTCGTACATCACCTCTCCCTAAATCACTTGCCGGGCTTGGCTACGTGAGGGCCTGAGGATGGAGGGCGGCTTGTGCACTTAAATAAAAAGATGAGAAATTTATACAGGCTGAAGGAGAGTGGAGGAGAGAAATCCAAACACAGAGCGGCGGGAGAAAGGCACCCCGCCAGCGCGGCGGCGAGGTGGCGGCGGGCTGTGGCACGGGGCTCCGGGGCTGCGCCGGCACCGCTCGCGTGGGCAGAAACGCTCCGATTTCGCCTGTGCTTAACCGTCTCGGAAAGTGCTCCAGCTGCTCCGAGATGCCAGGAACCGAACGCGGGTGCTTCAGGGCGGCAGCACCTCCGTCCTCTGGCGCCCGGCTCGCTCGGCACCCCCGCGCCGCTCTCGGCCGCCCCGCAGCTGAACCCCCTCGCTGGGAGACCTGATCTGCAGCCCGGCTGGCCCCAACCTGCCATCGAAGGCGCCAGATCCAAGCGGGGAAGACGCTGGCACCCGAAAGCCCAACCGTTCCCGCTGGAAACAGCCCTGCCGGTTAGAAGGGATGCTCGGAGCGCTGGCAGCCCGGCGCGGGCTGTCCGCGTGGACGCCCGGGGCCAGCTCTGCCTCTTGGCAAGCGGCTGCTTTCTCTGGGACCCATCCAGGTCAGCGGAGGGCTTTGGACCGCAGCAAGCCGCACGGTCACGGGCTGATTTTGCACGAGGGCTGTAAAGGAGCTCACGCCGCGGCTCTCCCGGAGGGGTGACGCAGCTCCCGGGAGCGCGCAGGGAGTCGGCCGGTGCGGGAGCCCGCGGGCGATGGGACACGGCCCCCCCAGGCCCCTCCGCCGGCACTGCTGGATGCTCCCTTCACCCTCCTTCACTTTCTTAATTGAGAGCTCGCACGGCTGGCGCCTGCTGGCACCCACTGGCACGGGGCGTCCGCTCCTTGCCGCCCGGCCCGGGGGGAGCCGCGGGCTGGGCCGGGACCCGGCATCCTGGCGGGAGTCTCTGCCGCACCTGGGTGCTCCCATCCTGCAGGAGAATGAGCCCAGGGGCACTTGTGCGCCGGCGCCGAGCGGTGCCCCAGCGCGCGTGGCAGCATCCGTGTCCCCGGTCGTCCTCCCTGCCCGGATGCAGCCCGTTATTCCCAGCTGCTGGGACCGTGGGAACAGTTCAAATCAGTTCTAAATGCACGACGCGGCCCCTCCTGCCAGGTCCGGGCTGGCTCCTGTCACACCGAACTGAGCAAACCGCGCTCGGCGAGCTCCTGCCAAGCCCGTTCGCACCTCGCTGGGTGCATTTGCAGCCGGGCCAAGCGCGAACGCAATCCTCCCGCTCCGCCGCTCGCCGCGGGCTTCCCGTGGGGCTCGGGGCACTCCGGCCGCCACCGCCGGCCCCATCCTGCGCGCGGGGCCCTGGCGGGCGCAGGGCGCTGGGCGCCGCCTGCTCGGCGCTGGCACTCGGGGGCTGCGTCGGCGCAGGCTCCCCTGGTGCGCAGCAGTAACAAGCTTCTGTTAAATAATTGAATTGCTCAAATCGTTCCGTTTTCCCCTCGGTTTCGGTGCGCGTTTGTCACCGTTCCATTAGGCAGACGCTTTGCCTCCACTTCGTTTATTCCCCAGCGCGGCCGCCGCTCGCCAGGAAACGAGCTGCAAGGGGTCCCGGCACTGCCGACGGCGCGGGGACCCCCAGGGACGTGCCGGCGGAGGAGGGGGCGTCGCGGGGCTCCGTGCACGTCCCGTCGCCCGGCTCCGTGCACGCTCCGCGCAGGCGTCTCCGGGGACGTTCGGGGTGCGCCGGCCCCGCGCCCCTGCAGCCGGCCTTCCCGCGGGTTCCTCCGGCGTCCCCGCGCGGCCCGTCCCCCACCCGACGGCATGCCCTTCCCCAGCTCCCCGCGCCGGAGAGGGAGCCGCGGCGGCCGCTTCGCCTCTGCCGTCCCTTGGGCTGGAGCCGTCTCCACTCTCATCCGTCACGGCGCGGCCGGGAGAAAACCCCCGGGAGGGATTAAAGATAAAAAACTGGACTTTGGCGGGAGGGAGCAGGGTAGATCCATTACCATAATAACGAACTGCTTAATAGCCGCTTCCCCGCACGCTCTAATTGATACGGATGGTCCGGCTCCGCGGCGGGGCGGCGGGCTCCAGCCAGCGCCCGCAGCGCCCCGGCTCGCCGCACTCTGCACCGCGGTGCCGCGGCCAGGACCCGCCACCGCCGGGCCGAGCCGGGAAAGGCCACTGGGAACAGCGAGCTCCGTGGGATGGATGGGGACGGGGGCAGGCGCGGGGGGGCCAGCTGAGGGGTTTGGGGTGCCAGGACTGAGAAATCGGGAAAACAAGAGGAAATCGGGTCCAGTCCCCGCCGGGCACCTTCCGTCCCTCCGTGGCTGCGTGCAAAGGGCTCCTCTCACTCCACCCATTTTTCCATGAAAAAGCAGTAAATCTGAGAACGAGGCGTCGCTTCCGAGCTGGGACCGACAGCCGCTGCGCGGAGGCCATGCCAGAGCCGGGCTCATCGCTCGCGGGAAGCCGCCGGCAAACCCTGCCGGGACGGCAGCGTCCGAGCCGGCTCCGGCCCCGGCGGCGCCCGGCTCCCTTTTCCCGCAGAGGTTCGGCCGGGAGCGCAGGCAGCCCCGCGGATCCCGGGGAATCCCTGCCCGCCGGCACCCGGTGGCATCTCAAGGTGACCGGCAAGGGCACGGCGGCGGGCGGCGATGCTGGCGGTTGCCGTGGTTACCGGCCTCCCTTGCACCAGGCGTCCGTGCAAAACGACCGAGTGGTCCGAAACGGCCGGGCCGGGATGCGCGGGGCGGCCGGCGGGGATGGGGGGACGCGGGACCCCGGCCGGGACCCCGCGGCGATCCCGCCGGCCGCGGTCCCCCCCGCTCCGTGCCTTCGGGGCGCCCCCGCGCCGTGCTCGGCCCCACGCCGCGGGCAGCAGGAGGAAGGGAGCTAACGGGGCGCGGGGGGGGGGGGCAATCGCATTTGTAAAGGGCACGATTTACAAAATCCATCACATATTTTACTAGGCTGGGATTTACGGATTAGCCTGTAATACTTAGGTGGCTTTTTGTAATAAAACCCTGAGCTGCGGCAGCCCTGGGAAAGCGAGAAGGTGGAAGAAGTCTCCTCTCCGTCCCACTCTCATTTTCCCAGCACTTCTTCATCTTTTTTCTTTTTCTTTTTTCTTTTTTTTTTTTTTTTTTTTTTTTGATCTCAGCATCCCCGTTAATCTGGGCTTTATCTGCCTATGGAGAAGGACTGAGCTCTTTATTGGATTTTTGTCGAGAATAAATGATCCGGTTTGGGATATTGTGGAAAGGGTTTCCGTGGCATTACACCAGCTCGTCAGCGAAACGGCAGGGATCGGTGCCCTCCCTGCAGCGACCGCTCCTGCGTCGCCCGGGGGCTGCTCCGAGCCGCATCCGGCCCTTGCAGCGTTCCCACCGGCGCGGCTCCGCGATCAGGATTTACGGAGCCTCCTCGTTAAGAAAATCCTCCAGGGAATGCGGACACCTGGGCTGTCGGGGCAGGGCGGGAAGGCGAGCGGCAGGAGCGAAGCACCTCGGAGAAGGTTTCCAGGTGCCCGGGATGCACCGCGGTCCGGGGCGGCATCGCCCCGCGCGGCGCCAAGAGCCGTGCAAGAAGGACAGTGGCCGGGCAGGGCGGCTGCCGTGGTGCCACTGCCGCCAGAGCCAGGAGGCGACGGATGTCGGGATACTGGAGGCAATGGATGCCGGGATCCCTCAGGTGACGGATGCTGGGATGCCGGAGGCGATGGATTTTGCAGGGTGCCAGGGGCGATGGATGCCGGGATGCCGCCGGGATGCCGCAGCCGCAAAGGCAGCGCGCGGAGGTGCCACAGCAGGGTGATGAATTATTGCTGCAGGAAACAAAACTGCTAATAAATCCCCAGGCAGAAGCCGGGAAGGTTAAAAACTCCATCCGTAGCGGCAGCCGATGATTTGCAAAGTACCGCCCGACTCCTCTTCCCGCTGCCCGCCTCGCCGGCGGCCGGGCGCGCGGGCCGCCCTCGCCAGCCCGGCCGCCCGCTGCTGCCGCTCCCAAGCCCCTGCCTCTCCCCAGGGCACCCTCCTGCTTGCGTTTTCCTTTTTTTTAATATATATATTTTTTTTTCCTCAATCACTCATAGCGCTGAGTCCTCACTGAGCAGCATGATGCCGGCACTGGGAGCTGCCGGGCGACCAGCAAGGGACTGGGCAGCACCACGGGAAGAACTGGCCGAGGAGGCTGTGCGGGATGGAGGCTCCATGGGATGCTCCGTGGGACACTCTGTGGGACACTCCATGGGACGCTCCATGGGATGCTCCGTGGGATGCTCCATGGGATGCTCCATGGGACGCTCTGTAGGACACTCCATGGGATGCCCCAGGGGATGCTCCATGAGATGCTCCATGGGACGCTCCGTGGGATGCTTCATGGGACGCTCCATGAGATGCTCCATGGGATGCTCTGTGGGATGCTCCATGGAATGCTCCATGGGATGCTCTGTAGGACACTCCATGGGATGCCCCATGGGATGCTCCACAGGATGCTCCGTGGGATGCTCTGTGGGACATTCCATGGGAGCGCAGCCTGGCTGCCGTGTCGCCTCCGAGGGAGGGCGAGAGGCAGCGAGTGCAGCGGCAGAGCACATAAGTCACCAGCGCCCCAAGATGCTCATAAATAATGCAGCTGGCACAGGGCTGGGGAGCGTCTTACCCGGCTAATTAACATGTACGGTAGCGCGGGCACACTCGAAACGACGGCAGGGCTCCCCCTCCGCTCCGAGTGAGAATATTTCTTGGAGGACTGACACGTGTATTATTTCTCCCATAATTACCTTATTGCGAGCGTTTGCAGTAGCGCGCCCTGGAAACCCCGGCCCTGTGCAGGGCTCCCGGGAGGAAAGCGGCTTTCACACGCTCGCAGAGGCTTTCTGTGCACCGGAAAGTGGGTCAGGAGGAGACGCGAGGCCGCGGCGACGCCTCGCCGTGCTGCACGCCCCAGCTCGGGAAAGCAGGCGGGTCCGGCCGCGGCTCCGCTCGGGACAGCCCACGCCGGCCGCCGGGCAGAGCGCGGCCGCTCACGTGCATGCGCGTGCATGGGCATGTGTGCTGTGCACGGGTGCGTGTGCCACGCACAGGTGGATCTGCCGTGCACGGGTGCATGTGCCATGCACAGGTGAATGTGCTGTGCATGGGTGCGTGTGCCACGCACAGGTGGATCTGCCGTGCACGGGTGCATGTGCCATGCACAGGTGAATGTGCTGTGCATGGGTGCGTGTGCCATGCATGGGTGGATCTGCCGTGCACGGGTGCGTGTGCCATGCACAGGTGGATCTGCCGTGCACGGGTGTGTGTGCCATGCACAGGTGAATCTGCTGTGCACGGGTGCGTGTGCCATGCACGGGTGGATCTGCCGTGCACGGTGCGTGTGCCGTGCATGGGTAGGTATGTGGCACACGCAGCGCCTCACCGCCCACGCTAATGCCAGGCTGCGTGGAGCGGGGACGGGCCTGACTGATTGCGACGTGAGCCGGGAAAGTGGGTATTAAAGGCTTTATTGCAGGCTGAGGCTTGCTAATTGCAGAGCAGCGGGGAGAGAACGAGCCCAGGCAGCAGCACCCAGTTATTAGAGCTCAGCGGGAGAAAAAAGGGAAAGAAAGGAAGAAAGGGAAGCGCAATTACCCGGGCGTCGGGCCGGCCCCGCTCCGGGACCGAGCGTGGGGTGGGCTGCAGTCGTTCCTGGAGGGCCGCTTGCCGCCTGCATCCCGCCCCGCAGCTCTGCCCAGGCTTCCCTGCATCCCGTGGGATGAGAAAAGGTCACATTCGGCTCCGGGGGGGGGGTGGGAGTGAAGGCAGAGCAGCGTGACCAGCACCAGCCGCGTGTTTGCTCGGGGGCTGGCGGGCACGGGGATGCTCGCGCCGGTGCCGCTCTCGATGCGGGAGAGCCGCGCGCCGGCGGGCACGGGGCGCCCGCACTCCTGGGGGCCCGGCGCTTGCCCTGCCGGGACGGTGCATCCCGCGGGTGTTGGCAGGATTCATGGAAACTCCATGGGAAAGCGGCAACCGGTTGACCCCAGATACCAGGAAATTGGCTCAAAAAGCTGCAAGTATTTTTTTTAGTTTTCTTTGAAAAGTAGCAGTGCCGAGATCCCCCGTTGCTCAGAGCCTGGTGCAGGATCCTTCAGATGCCGGCACCGGAGTGTCTTGGGCCTTCTGCTGCAATTACAAAGGATTTTTGGGAAAAAAAAAAAAAAAAAAAAAAAAAAAAAGCAGGTGTTTAGGAAGAAGGAAGGTGGCCGAGGGTCCCAACACCGCAGCCATGCCGACAAGCCCGGCGACCGCGGCATCCCACCGCCCGCCGCCGTCGCAGGTATCACCCACAGTTATCTCATCCACCACCGGAAGGGTACCCGAGCTCTGGCGCTGAGCTTTCTTTCCCTCCTGGGCTGGGCAGGGATGGTGCACAGGCCTGCACCGAGCACGGCTGCAGCACCCTGGGGCCTTGGGGCAGGATGTGCGCCCCAGAGCAGGATGTGCACCCTGGGGCAGGACGCTTATCCTGGGGCAGGACAGGGATCCCATCAGCTCGAGCTTCCTTCCAGCACCCTCCCAGCACCCTCCCGGCATCCTGCCTGCACCATCCCTGCATCCCGCCTGCATCCCGCCTGCATCCTCCCCGCAACCCCCGCTGACTCCCAGCTCCGGCTCCGGCTCACCTCGCGGGGGCTCGGGGATGATCCAGGCGGTCGGACGCTGCACGCAACCGCGGAAGGAAAACTAGGCCAGAGCCGGGCCCGTGCTCGCTCGCTCTCCCTCCCTCTGAGTGATCATCGCCCTCATTAAAAAACAACTAATTATTATTCTGGCTCATTAGCAATTATAAATCTTCAGTTCTGGTACTTCATTAAAAAAAATGACAAGTTAGCACTTAATTATGTTCCCCGGCAGCCCGGCGGGTGGAAGCGTTAACCCTCGGCGCCCCGCCGCCCGCCGGCGCTCGCCCGAGCCCGGCCGCCGCGGTCGGCTCCCGGCGGGGCCGCGGCGCCGCTCGGGGCGCGGGATCCGCCGCGCGCGGTCTCCCTGCTCGCCGGGGCGGCCGGGGGCCGCCAAACCCCGCCGGCGGGCGAGCCGGGGCGGGCAAATTGCGAAATTGGATCACCTTCGCCGACAGCGTAATTGCCCCTTTTCCCTTTAACCCCGGAAACCCGTTATTTATCCGGGCGATAACGGCCCGGCCCGGGGCGCGGAGCAGCGCGGGCTCCAGGGCGCCCGGGGCCCCGTCCTCCCCCGCCCCGAGCCTCCCGCCGGCTCGCGCCGTGGCTGCAGCAGCCCTCTCTAATTTAACGCATTTGCTGGGTTTTCGATAGCTTCGGAGGCAGCGGGGAGGGAAGGGGTCGCCGCTCCCCGGCTTTCCCAAAGTTGCCCTTTCCCTCCGCAAAAGCTCCCGCGGCGGGAGAGGCGGCAGCACGGAGCCGCCGCCGGCAGAGAGGTTCCCGCTGGCAGCGATCTCCCCGCGGCGGGGGGGCCGCGAGGCTGCAGAGGGGCCGCGCCGGGGCCAGCGGCGCTCCGCTCCGCGCCCGGAAAACGCTTTGCCTTCCCATTGCCAGGCTTCTCTTACCGGCTTGGTATACTGGCCTTGGAAGAAAAATGCCACCGGGTGACAAAAAGCCTTTTTTTTTGGGGGGGGGGGGGCTGGGAAATGTCAACGCGGAGCACTTCCCCAGTGCAGCGCCCCATTTGCAGAGGGCCAGCTGCAACCCCCCCGCCCTCCCCGGCGCCGGGCACCCTCGGGACACCACGCCTCCTAAAGCCCAAATCCCGGGTGGGAATGCCAGGCCTCATCCGCCCCCTCCGCCGGGGGCATCTCCCGGGAGCACGGCCCGCTCCGGACCCCCGGTGCCGATCGCGGCCCTTGGCCACCTGCCCGAGCAAAGGGGCTCTGCTCCGGGCGGGAAGCTGCGTGGGGAATTTTTTGATTATTGTTATTATTTAATTCCCAAGGTCGTAGGATTTACGGCTTGAGCTTACGTACTATCAGACACAGCCAAATAAAAATGATAGATTTCTGCGCTTGCTTTACAACAGCTTTCTGCGGTTATTCAGGTTGCTAAAATGTTTTCTGCTCAAAAAAAAAAAAAAAAAAAAAAAAAAAAGGAGAAGGAAGAAAAAAGAAAAAGAGCAAAAGGAAAAATCCAATAGGATCCAGGCAAATGATGGATTGCAAGAGATAATCCATCTTGTCAGCCCAGGACTACATAACCTTGATGTCACCGGGTATTTTTTCTCCGCCTGAAATTTCCCGGCGGGAGCTGGGCGGCAGGCGGAGGTGGCACACGGGGCTGGGGTGCCACTGCGGGGGCTCCCGGCCACGGGGGCTCCCCACCGGGCCTCGCTCCCCGCCCGTGGCGCCCAGCCGCGGCCACCACGGCCACAGCCACCATGGCCACCACCACCATGGCCACCACCGCCATGGCCACCACTGCCACGGCCACTACAGCCACCATGGCCACCACCACCATGACCACCATGGCCTCCACAGCCACCATGGCCACCACCGCCATGACCACCACGGCCACCACCGCCATGGCCACCATGGCCTCCATAGCCACGGCCACCACGGCCTCCACAGCCACCATGGCCACCACCGCCATGGCCACCACTGCCACGGCCACTACGGCCACCATGGCCACCACCACCATGGCCACCATGGCCTCCACAGCCACCACGGCCACCACCGCCATGGCCACCACGGCCACCACCGCCATGGCCACCATGGCCTCCATAGCCACGGCCACCATGACCACCACGGCCACCACTGCAATGGCCACCAGAGCCACCGTCACCACAGCTGCTCTTTCCTCCCCTGTCACATCACCCTTCAATCTCTTCCTGCCGGTCCCCCCGCTCCTGCTGCGCTCTCTTCCCCGGCCTCTCTTCCGTTTATATCCAACACCGGCCGTGAAAATTGGTGTGAAATAATAATAATAAAAGGAAAAAGGCATCTCTGCGCGCAGATGAGATCAACTGCTGTGGCCGCTGGACGCCTCCAAGAAGGACTGCCGACCCGCAGCCCGGGGCCCGCGCGGCGCCTGTCCCCGGCTCACCTCGCCCTCCCCCCAATTTTTTTCTTTCATCTTTCCAAATTCGCTTTGATGTTCCCACGATTTCTGCTTCCCGGTTAACGGAGCGGCGGGAAGGGGCGAGGGAGGGCGGGGAAGGAGGGAGAAGCCGGGCGCCGGGTCCCGCGCTGCCCCCTGCTCGCGCCGGCCCGGCAGCCCCCGGCGGTGGGAGACGCGGCGACGCCGCTTCGTTAGCGCTTCGAGGCAAATGTGACGTTAATCCCGAAAACCTTGATATTCCGCAGGAGGCTCAGGCCCTGGACGGGGAAGAGAAGGAAAAAAAAAAAAAGAGAGAGAGAAAAGAAAACCACCCGCTTTCTTTCAAACGCTTTCATTTCACTTTGAGGTTAATAGAAGGCTAATTTGAAAGCACCCAGTTAATGAGAAAGCTAAAAATACTCCTCCCGCGCAGCCCCGTCCTCCGCAGCGCCCGTCTCGGCGGCACCGGCCTCGGCGGCGCGGCAGCGGGAGAGGCTGCAGGCGCGCGGGGAGCTCTGCGACGGCAGCCTTGGAGCCGGCCTGCCCCGGGGTTTGCACCCGGCGAGGGCCAACTCGGAGCCCTCCGCGCGCCCCGCGGGGCCCCGCAGCCGGAGCCCTGCTCCGGAGCCTGCCGGCCCGGCCCGGCCCAGCCTGCCACGGTGCCACACCATGGGCACCAGTCCAGAGACGGGCACGGGTGGGCTGAGATGGACAGGGATGGACACAGATGGGGGCTGAGATGGACAGGGATGGGGGCTGTGATGGACACGGATGGGTCTGTGATGGACACAGATGGGTGCTGAGATGGACACAGACGGGTGCTGTGATGGACATGAATGGGTGCTGAGATGGATGTAGATGGGCACTAAGATGGACACAGATTGGTGCTGTGACAGATGTGGACGGGCGCTGTGATGGACACAGACGGGTGCTGTGACGGACATGGATGGGTGCTGAGATGGACATAGATGGGCACTAAGATGGACACAGATTGGTGCTGTGACGGATGTGGATGGGTCTGTGATGGACACAGATGGGTGCTGAGATGGACATAGATGGGCACTATGATGGACACAGATGGGTGCTGTGATGGGCATAGATGGGTGCTGTGATGGACGCGGATGGGCGCTGTGACAGCCACGAGTGCTGCGATGGACATGGGGGCTCCAGGGGCATTGCCGGTGGGACCTCCCTGCTCTGCCAGGTGCCCCGGCGCCAGCCGCCGGGCCGGAGCGGGGACACAGCGCAGCTCACACTCCCGTTGGAGCGCTTCACTCTGCAAAAGGTCTAAATCCTGCAGGCACCCGTTGGGTGGGAGACGCTGCGAGACCCTCAGCCGGGCAAGGAGCGCCTCCGGGAAGACAAACATTTATTTATATTTATGCCACAACCTCCCCAGGGACTGCAGCCAGCTTCTACTTAAAAGTGCAATAAGCAGAGCTGTAATTAGTCCATAAAAACCGGACTCCGAGGCGCGTCACCCCCAGGATGTTTATCTTCCACTTGCTGTGTCAGCTGGAAGGATTTTTGACCCCGGTTTGGAAATAGCTCTGTCCGTGCTGGCACGCCAGCCACGCTCCCATCTGCCCCACGGCCGGGTCCTCCTCGCCCCTCCGCGCCCGGCTCTTCATCCCGCTCCTCCTCCTCTCTGCAAACAGCCCGCAGTGGAGCCGCGCTCAGCCCGGGGAACGCGGCGGGAGCCCCGGGGCGGCGCGGGGGGACGCGGCGGGGCGCTCGGCTCCACGCGTCCCCGGGGTCCCGCACCCAGCAATAGCGGAGCAGCCGCGCGGGACGCGCCGGAGCCGCCGCGGGGGACCCTCGCCTCCGCCGGGCCGGGCGGCCTGCGCTGCAGAAGGGGGTTTCCAGCCCCGCCGGGGCTCGGGGAACCGCGCGCCGCCGCCTCGCGTGACGGTTAGGCGGGAGATGATCCGCCTGGACAGCGGCGCGCTCGAGCGCCTCGAGGCTCCTGCTCGTGGCTCAAGGCACCGTTTGGAGACGGCCGCGAGCTCCTGGAGCCTTTCCCGGTCTGCTCGCCGGGAGCGGCAGCGGGCGCCCCCGACTGCCCCCAGAGCCGCCGGCACCCCGGGCAGCCGGGAAGGAGGCGCCTCCTCCGCACCCCGTTTTTAGCCTTCCTCTAAAGCCAGGACCTCCAGCACCTCGAGGCCCTGCCTGGGCATCGCCGGGCTGTGGGTGCTGCTGTCTCCGGGATCACTAGGAAAGGCTGGGAGCTGCTGGGAGCTGCTGGGTGATGCTGCGCGATGCTGGGAGCTGCTGGGAGCTGCTGGGCAATGCTGGGAGCTGCTGGGTGATGCTGGGCAATACTGGGCAATGCTGGGTGATGCTGGGAGCTGCTGGGTGATGCTGGGCGATGCTGGGCAATGCTGGGCCATGCTGGGCGATGCTGGGAGATGCCTGCCAGTGCAGCGGTGCCAGCGCTGGCCGTGGGACAGCGAGCGAGCGGCACGTGCCACCGGCACTCGCGGCGCTCACCTCTCGAGCAGTGCCCCAGCGATGCTGCAGCACTTCCAGCAAAATGGAGTTCAGGAGGCCAGCGCTAAATTGCTTCCCTGGAATAAAAGAAGGTTCTTTAATTCCCTTTATATAAAACCACATTAAATGTTCTCTTGTTCTTGTTGCTTAAGAAATGCCGTCCCTTTCCCCCCATCTTCTGCTCCGCGCTCCTCCAAGAGCCCTTTGAGCAGCCCTATTTGCGCTTAACCTCTGCTTTCCCACGCAATTAAGCAGCTTCGTTTGGGGGGATACAGCGAGCTGGGGGGGGCAGGCACCGGGGGGCACGTGGCAAACGCACGTCCCTGCTTCCTGCCCCGCTCACTCCCGTCGTGTCTCCCGGCTCCTGCTGATGGTTTAATTTTCCTCGGGGCTGGAGGGGGGAGAAGAAAAGCACCAGATAATTGTAGCGGAATGGGATGATAAGTAATGTTTGGTATCCTTTTTACAACCATTCCCCAGGGGCCCATTATGGTAATTTTTCTTCTATAACTGGCAAATTGTATAACAAGTCAGATGATAAACTAGCAAGCCAGGCAGAAATTTGCATTTTAATACAACTGTCTAAATCATTTCTGCGCGTAAAGGGCCGGACAGGACACTGCAGCCGTCTCCGCCGCGCCGGGCGCTCCGGAGGGGCCGGGGCTCGCTGCCGGCCCCTCCGCGCTTGGCCGCCGAGGAGGACGCGCTGGGTGAGTTTGATTTTCCTTCTTTGCCGTTCCCAGTGTTAAAGCCTCCGCGGGAAGGTTCCCGTTGCTTCCCCGGGAACGCTGGAGCTCCCGGAGCGAGCCGGGCACGTCGCGCGGCCGAAGACGAGCGCTTTGCTCCCGCTCAGCCCGGTTATTCCCACCTCCCCGGAGCTGCACCGGGGAGAAAGATCCCAGGCAGCGCGGGCAAAGCGGCCCGAGAGGCAGCGGGAGCAGGGCCGGCGCCGCCGCGGGGCTCCGGGGCTCGGCGGCCGTTAGCGATTCCTTCGGCGGAGACTTGAGAGCGAAACGCCGGACTCTCCTGGCAGGTTTATAAATAGCAGCTTTGAATGCAATTTGAGGTTTTGATTAAAAAGTGGAGGAGGGGGAAAAAAAGAAAAAGGAGGAAGAGGTAAAAGAAAAGCCGGCGGAGAAGCTGGCGGGCCTCGGTGCGCGCCGGAGGCGGCGGCACGCGCGGAGCCGTCCGCTGAGGCCAGGGCTCGTGTCGCTCCCCGTTCGAATGTGAGACCCGGTTAAGATTTTATAAACGCTCGACCGAGGCGGAAAACTGCCACGGCGTTAGCAAGGCGAGCAGCACCCAGATTAAGCGGTTCTCTTGCCTCGTTTAAGCCCAGTTTTTAATTAGGCGGCTGCCGAGGGCTGGCGCAAGCGTGTCCCTGCGGCCCGTCAGGGCTCTTCCCCGGAATTACCGCCTGCCCCCTCCCGTCCCTCGTTCCCTCCCAGTCCCACCAGTGGCCCCACAGCCTTCCCCGGCGTAAGCGCGGTTCGGCTCCCGCGTTAGCTCCCCGGCGAGGCTGGGGGGCCGCGGCCGAGCCGGCTCCGGGTTGCTCCGGGACCGCCTCCCCGGCCGCCCTCCCCGCGGGAGGTGAATCCGCAGTCACGGCAAGCGTGCGAAGAGCGCCTCCAAAAAAGAGAAAAGAGAAAGGAAAAGAGAAAGGAACTGAACAGATTCTGTGTCTACATTTTGTACAATGGGAAATATGTTTTCGAACAAAGCCTCAGGACTTGGTGTTTTCCCCGGGGAGAGACAGGCACCGAGCTGCGGCAGAGGCAAGATTAAATCCTCGGGCGTGCGGAGAAACCGCTCAGAGCGCCGGAGCCGCAGGAGGCACCGGGGGGGGGTCCCAGCCCGGGGGGGGATCCCGGGGAGGCATCTCAGGGGGGTCCCCGTGCTGAGGGGGGCCGACAGTTACCGGTGAGGACGCTCGCGTTGCCGAATTATTTATGCCGGAAGGAGACGGGGAGGAAAGCCCGCAGCGAGCGGACTAAACGGCGTTTTAGTGCTGCCGACTCTATTCTCTCGGCCCACGGGTTAAGTGTTATGGAGTCGGCGGCGGTGCTAAAAGCGGTGGATATAGCTGTAAAAGCGTTTTTTCCCACGCTGCGGAGCGGCGGCGGCGGCGGCGGCGGCGCGCACGGGCGGCAGCGCTGCCCGTCTCCGCGGGCAGGGTGCAACCCCGCGGGCAGGGTGCAACCCTCCCGCCGCCTCGCCGCCCCCGGGGCACCGGGCAGCCGCGTCTCGACCTCGCCGGGGAGCGCGGCGGGCGGCTTCCTTCCCGCTCCCCGCGGGCGCCGCTCCGTGTCTTTCTCCATCCTTAGAGGGACGAAACGAGAGGAGGAAGCCGGGTTCGCACGTCGGCGAGGCGGGAAGCGTCGCCCGGCCCGCAGAGCCCGGAGAAACTGTTCTCGAGCCGGGGAAAACGCCTGGAGCGGGCGAAGGCGGGCGCCGGCGGGCTGGGGAGCTCGCGTGAGAGCCCTGGGGCACCCGGCGGCTGCCAGCACCGTGCGCGTCCCAGTAAAATCGCACGCGTAACCGTGTTTTCGAGAACAAGCAGCTTGAAGAAGACTTCGTGAAAGCTCTGCTTTCCGCTGATTAGCTGCATTAAAGTCTTTGCCATTAACCGTTTCCCTTCCGAAAAAAAGTGGGTCGGTGCTGCCGCCGAGGCGGCCGCCGCGGGCAGAGCAGAGGTGATGCTGATGCCGACGCCGACGCCGTCCCCGGCTCGGGCTCGGCCCCAGAGCCGCCGCGCCGCGAGCCACCCGCCGCGTGCCGCTCCTCCATTTTAACGCAAAATTATTTTATCTCTCGCTGAAGAAAAAAAAAAAAAGGTGCCTAAGTAGTCGTTTATTAACAGCTGCAAGTATCATTAGGCACAGAGATGTGGTAAAATACAGATTACACCGGGAAGAGCCAGGCATCCGCGTGCCATTTCTCCTGTTCAGCGTGTCATTACACATCCCATCGTGGCACATCACAGCGATGATTAGTAGCATCAAATGACTTCTGAAAAATGATTATGTGCCATTAAAAACATTAGTCTGTCTGGAACCAGCACAAACAAATGGCCGTGCTGGGGATGAGTCATTAGTTCCGGAGCTGGGTGATGTGACAGGAATCCCGGGAAGCGCCGGGAAGGAGCGGGGACCCGAGGCGCGGAGGCGAGGGGCGCGGCGGATAATCCACTGTCATGGCCCCACCATCCCAAATCCGTCATCGCAGCTGCCTCGTCCCAATCCCAGCACCCCAGGACCATCATCCCAAATCCATCCCCCCGACCCAATCACCCCAGCTCCATCACCCCAGCCCGTGTTGCCACGACTCCATCACCCCAAACCCATCGGCCCAAAGCCATCATCCAAATCTATCACCCCAACCCCATCATCCAAACCCATCACCCCAGCTCCATCACCGCAATCCCCTCACCCCAACCCCATCACACCAAACCCCTCATCCCAACACCATCATCCAAATCCATTACCCCAACCCTGTCATCCAAATCCATCGTCCCAACACCATCATCCAAATCCATCACCCCAGCTCCACCACCCCACACCCATCACGCTGCCTCCCGTTGCACCAGCTCTGTCATCCCAACCCCATCATCGCGGCTCCATCACCCCAATCCCAGTGCCCCAGCTCTGTCATCCCAACCCCATTGCTCCAGTCTTGTCATCAAACCCTGTTTCCCCAGCTCCACCACCCCCACCCCTCGGTCCCACTCCGCCACCTCAGCCCCACCGCCCCGGTCCTGTCCTCTTGCCCGCAGCCATGCCCGCACCACGCCAACCCGCTGCCGGTGCTCCGCTCCCTGCTGTTTCCACTTTAAGAGGACATAAATCCAGTTAATGCGTCCAAAGAAGAAAAATCAAAATGTCACATCCGTGGAGACGGTTCAATTGAAGGGGTATTGATTGTCACAGAGAATATTCTCACTTTATTCACCCACTTAGTCCCTTCCCCTAGGCGCATATGAATTCATCAAATATTGTCACACCACATAATAATACTTGTTCCCGGCTGTTGTTGCAGCGGCTCAGACTTTGTCCTGCCTTCCTGGGCAAGTAGGAATTTAGGAAAGAAAGGCGTTCCTCGCAGGACAAGCGCGTGACAGCTACCGAGGTGCGAGTTAACCCTCTCGCGGCAGCATCGGCGGGCTCCGGCGCTCGCCCACGGCGCCGCTGGCCCGGCCGCGTGCCTTTCCCGGCCCTCGCGAGCCAGCAAGCGAAACGCACGGCCAAGAGGACACAAGTTCACCCAGCGCAACCATCTACAGCGCTGGGTTTGGTTTGTTTCAACTCACTGGATTTTTTTAGTGAAAGGTTGGAAAACAAGTTGGGGAGAAAAGGCCATTTTCCCTGTGTTTGCAGCCTTTTATTGCCACTTCTTCACTGCCTTTCTGCAGCCCCCAGGAGCTCCTCAGGGCAGGCGCCAAGAAGCGCTGCGAGGCAGTGTCAGGCGCCCACCTTTCCTGCTCCTTTTCTGCAGGGGAAGATAGGGTGGAGAAAGAGAAAATAAAACCACAATGGGCTATTTTAGAAAAGAAGGCAAGCTGATAGTATTTCTCAGGAGGAAAGTCGATGTTTCCTCCCAAACCAGCCCGGCTGCTGGGCGCAGTGCTGGTCCCATCTGCAGCACCCAGCATGGCCGGGGAGAGGGAAGGAGCATGGTGCAACCCAAAGACCTTCAGCCTCTGGCACCACCTCCTCCATGCTGGAGCCATGCACAAGTGCTACCACTAAAGGTAGCTAATTCCTCCCAGGTACAATGATGCTGCTAATTGCATTTTTCAATTAAGGAAGGCTGGAGCAGGGGGTGTGGAGGGGGATATAACTACTGAAAGGGTAGGCTGAGGGCTTCTTGGTGGGTGCAAGGTCCTGCAGGCATGGAAGGGGCAAGATCTCAAGGAGCAGGTAGGGTGCTGGAGCTGCAGCATGGAGGGCGCAAGATCCTGCGGAGCGAGCAGGATGCTGGAGGCACAGGCCTGGGCCTGGACCCCCAGCGAAGGTTTGGGGTCGTGCTGTTGTAGTGCACTGCGCCTGCTGGGGGTGTGAGAGCCTTCTGAAGGCTGGGGACCGCACGGATGTGCCGGGAAGCGCAGCTGTCTCTGGGCGCAGGGCTCTGCTGCGCGTGGTCCCCGTGCTCTGCATGGGTGGCAGAAGGGACCTGCCATCATCTTCGAGCTGAAATAAATTGGAAGCATGTGCCAGCGCCTCTGAGCTGCGTTAGCTTCGTATTATTTGTGTGTTAATCTGATTCCATGTAATGATTTAATCTGTTAACGGCTCCTGATTCAATCTGCTCCTCTTGGGTTTAATCTCCTTTTGTCGTTTGCACCTGCCTTGCCGATTTGTCTGGCTGCCTCCCGGCAGCGCGGGTCAGGATCGGGCCTTCGGCGCACCAGCGCCGCGGAGGAGTGCGCATGGGCCAGGCAGCCCGGAGCTGGGCCCTGGGGCGGGGGGTGCTTGGAGCTGCCCCAGGACCACGGTCAGAGCAGGATGCGCTGAGCACCGGGAGCAGGTCCCTGCCCCACGGACACCCCGAGGCTGCTGGCCTCCTGCAGGACCCCAAATTGCAGGTAACGGGGTTTGTAGCCCTGAAACCTGAGCAGAGGGAGCAGCGCTGGGCTCGGCCGGCCCCGCGCTGGCGCCCGGGCGGAGGCTTGTTGAATTCCTGCAGGTGCTCTGCATCGTGCCTGATTTCCAGTTCAGAGCCTGGATTACGGCTCACGTTCAGCCTGCCAGGGTCGGCATAATTCAGACGGAGGAAGCGTTTGCAGTGCTTCCCATTCCCCCGGCCCCGGAGGAGCGGACGCGGGTTCCTCCCAGCGAGGAGCAGCGGCGGGAGCCCGGCGCCGTGCCGGGAGCTCGCGGGGGACGGGGACGCCTCCCCCCCTCCCTCCCCGCCGCGGTGCTGCCTGCCGGCTGCGATCCCCGTCCTGGTCCTGGCAGCTCCTGCCCTCGGGCTCGTCGCCCGCCCACGCCGGCCTCCGGCCGCGTTCCTCGCTGCCTCCCTCCCCGGGGCGCCGGCGGCAGCGCTGATTTATGGCCGCGCGAGGAGCGAGCGAGGCCCCGGACGCCGCCGGACCTCCTCCGCCGCGTTTTGCCCGGGAAGGAGAGCGGCGGCCGCGTGCCGACGGAGCCGCCCCGGCGATGCTCGGGGATGCCCGGGGGCCGTGCGCGGCCCCATCCCGAGCTCTCTGGTTTTTGGGGGCGCCCGAGGCGTTTCCGCTAACGAAGCGGTGGCTGCTGGAGAGCAGCCCCCTCGGCTCCATCCCCGCGCAAAGCCAACATCCCGCCGGGCCGAATGCGGCAACGGCGGCAAGTCACTGGCTCCGCCGGTTCCCGGGAGGAGCCGGGCGCCCTGCCCTGCCCTGCCCTGCCCGGGGGCTGCAGCCGCCCCCCTTCGCCAGGGCTGCTCTTGCTCCTCTTGCCTGACTTGAGATGATTTTTGGAGGCAGGCGGTGGCGAGGGAGTACAGCTGCTGCTAAGTTATCCAAACGATTTATCTTAAGATTCATGCAGAATTCATTGTGCGGGGAGCCTGGGCAATGTCGGCTTTTAATATTCATGCGGATTTGGAGGCAGCGTTAATCACGAGCTCTGACAATTTGCACTTCCCTTAATTGTCCGTGCAGCCGGCGCTGCCCGGCCGCCCGCCCCGCTGACCCCCCCGGGACGCTGCCGGGGCCGGCGCCTCGGCTGCGGGCGGGGGGGGTTGGTTTTCCCTGTGCGATGCCTGCTGCTTGGCTGGAGGGAGGAGGAACGGGGCCGGGCCGGGGCAGCGCCGCGCCTCTCGGCCGCGTGGCATGCACTGAGCGGCCCCGGTCTCAGCCCCGGGAGCCGCCACTCGCCCCGCTGGCGGGGGCTCGGCGCTGGCGGGCGTCCCGCGGGGCTGGGGCTGCCGCCGGCCCGGCGCCTGCCGTTACCTGTCACCGCTGTCACTCTGTGCCGCGCAGGCAGCTGCCGCCGAGCGGGGGCTGAATACCAATGAGGCACGCGGAGCCCCGGGCCGGCACCACCGAGCCGCTCCTGGGGTGCAAGACCGGGCTCAAGCGCCCGAAAGCCACAGCCCGATTTCCACGGAGGCGGCTGGTCGTGAGCTGCCCGAACTGTCCTAATTAATCTATGTATTTTGGTGAAGGTTTCGCCAATAAAAACGAAAAGGCCGGGGGAGGCGGGAGGCGCTAACGGAGTCGCGGGTGACATTCCCATCACCCAATCTCGCCGCACAGCCGCTGCCGCAGCCAAGGCTGAAAATTATGCGGAAGGGGGGGAGGAAAATTACCATAATCTTCCTCTGCAGGATGACACCAAATATGAGCGGAGCGGCATGGGCTGGCAGGGAGCCAGGCGGGCGCCGCGGCCCCGGCCCGCTGCTGGGGCGAGGAGCGGGACCGGGCCCCCTCGCTCCCTCCTCTTCCTCCCCCCTGCCCCGGAGGAGCCGGGGACGCAGCGCGGCTCCTTTGCCGCTCTGCTAGCGCATGCAAACCCTGCTTGCAGGTGGAGAAGGGCAAGCGAGCAGCGGTGGTGCCGCGAGGAGAGCGGCTCTAAAGGGGGGTTTGGTGTCCCGTGGCATCGCCATCCCGAATCTGGAGGGAAGTATCTCTCTGGGCCGCTCTTCCACGCACGGGCGTGCGCTTGCGTGTGCAAAAATCCCCCCCCCGTGCCCTCGTGGCAGCCCGTGCACGCCTGCGCCTGGACAAGCCCACCTCTGTCCCTGTCTGGGCGTGCACACGTGTGCACGCAGCTGTGCGAGCACCCGCCTGCGCACGCGTGCGTGCACACCCCCCCCCCCCCCCGAAAACGCCTCCCGCCGGCTCCGCGGTGCCGCCCGAGCGGCGGGGACAGCCCGGGAGCTGCGGGCGCCCGCTGAGCCCCCCGCCGCCGTTCGTGGCACCGACGGGCCGACGCAGCGCCCGCGTCCCGGCTCCTCCGTCGCGCCGCTGCCGCCCGGAGCAGGAGCCCGGCCCTAATTCAAAAAAAAATTCGAGTGCTTCGAACGGCTTCCGACGCCTGTGGGAAAACTTTCAGGCACGTTTATTCGCCTTTTGTGGCCCATTTGCATGGGCAAATACAAGCAAAAATAAAAAAAAAACAATTTTTTTTTCCTCATCCTTGTCCTCCTCTCCTCCCTCCCGCCAAATTTGCTCTCACTTTCCAGGCATTTACGTGAAAACGGGCTCTTTTGTTTCTCAGGATTTCATCTGCTTCTGCTGCCTGTCCCCCCCCCCCGGAGCCCGAGTCCGCCTTTGTCTCTGCGAATAAAGAACAAAAGCGGAAGAGAGGAGGAAAGAGGATCTCGCCTCCAGAGGGGCTTTTTTCCCCCCAAGTCGTCCGCGGGGGCCGGCTGCTCTTTGAGCACCTGGCTGATGGAGGCCGGGCGCCGCTCCGCGGGAAGCAGGAGCGGAGGAAAGGATGAGGACCGAGGGGAAAAGGGAAAGAAAGAAAGAACGAAAACACCGAGTGACTGGGAACAGTTTGCAGGCCCTGAGGATAACAAACGCATTCAGCAAATTGCGCTCTCGCTCCGAGCGGGTAACCTCGATGCGAGGCCTTTCTTCCCTGCGCCGGGGGGGCCAAAAGCGGCCCAAACAGGCGGAAAAAATCAATTTCTGCCACACTTTGTTCCCTGAATAGGGGAGTCTCCCCCGAGCCGGTCCTTTCATGCCTCCTGCTAACTCTGCTTGCTTCCCACCTCAAGCCGCCGGGCCGCGGGCGCTTCCCCCCTCCAGGAGCGATGCCGTTCCGCCCGGCGGCCGCACGGCCGCCGCTCAACTTCGAACCAGACCTTTGAAAAGGGGAAGGGAGAAAAACCACGCCAGCTTTTTCTTTTTCTTCTTTTTCTTTTTTTTCCCCCCCCCCCCCGGTTATTATTTCCCCTCCCTTCCCCAGGGCCCTCCGCGCTGCTGCCGCCGATAAGATGCTATCGCCTAATCGCCGCGCGCGTGCCGCGGCCCGCCACGTTTCGGGACCCGCAAGGGTGCGACCGCGCGAGGAGGAGGAGGCGGAGGAGGAGGAGGAAGGCTGCTCGGGGCGCTGAGCGTGTGCCGGCACCGGGGAGGCGCCCGAGGCCCCCGCGACGTGGGACCTTGCGGCCCCGGCGCGCGGCGCCCTGCGCTTCGTGCACCGGCTTCCCGAGCGCAGCCGGAACGGGTTTTTAATATAAAACTGCTAGCCAGAGGGTGAATTAAGGATGCTAATTTAATTTCCTTACACAGAGGAGCCGCGGACGGTGGGAGGCAGGGAGGAAATGTATTTGATGTGTTTTAAAAGCTGCAGTTTCAGAATGTGGTGCGTTTTCCTTTTTTCTTTCTTTTTTTTTTTTTTTTAATTTAAAACCAGTCGTAAAAGATCCCGTCTTTGAGGAGCTAATGACTCTCATGAATTATTTTTGTTGATTTATACACCCACTCTGCCTTTCAATAACATTAATAAAGTACGAGCAAATCCTTTCCCATGCAGGCACGGGGACGGCGTCACGCACGGGGCCGTGGGCGGACGGACAGACAGACGGACGGACGGAGGGGCCATGCCGCGCCATGCCGGTTCCGGTGTTTCGGCATCCGCCGCCGCCCCTCGCCACGGCCCGGGAAGGCTCCTGCTCCCGCTCCCGCTCCGCCGCCGGACCCCGCAGCATTAGTATTCAGCATCGATCCCGTAATGGGCACTTTTCATGCCGGTTTGGTTTTATTATCATGCCAAGGAGCTTGCTTAATTCTCTGCTGTCTTTCTCCTGCACTGGTGATTTACACTGTTAGTGTTTTAATTATACAATTCAGCACTCCTTAAAACATGAAAAACCGCTCAACTTTTGAAGCAATTAAAAAGCAGCAGAGTACATCAGCCGATCTGAGACAAGTAAATCAAACGATTAAAAAACTCTTGGGGGGGGGGGACCGGCGCACCCAAAAAGCCTCCACTCCCCTCGCGCCTTCACCGGGAGGTTTGGAGCAGCCACGGGGGAGCCAGGGGATTGGGGGGCTCCAGGGGCTCCAGGGGGCTCCCCGCGGAGCTGCGACCCCTCGGTGGGAAATTCCCGGCTATTTAAAGTACAATAATGAGAAAGTTCAAGGCAATCTCTCCGTAAACTGCTCCTAATTGCAGTATCGATGGCGATGTCTGCGGCTGGGGTGAGCGGCGAGCGGAGGCAGGGTGTGCAGATGCGCCCGTGCACACGCGGGCAGCCATGCGGGCGTGCAAGCGCACACGGGCATGGTGCAGGTGTGCAAATGCACATAGGCAGCCGTGCAGGTATGCAAACTCACACGCGGGCAGCCGTGCAGGTGTGCAAACTCACATGGGCAGCTGTGCAGGTGTGCAAACTCACACATGGGCAGCCATGCAGGTGTGCGAACTCACACGTGGGCAGGCATGCAGGTGCGCAAACACACATGGGCAGCCGTGCAGGTGTGCGAACTCACATGTGGGCAGGCGTGCAGGTGTGCAAACACACACAGGCAGCCATGCAGGTGTGCGAACTCACACGGGGGCAGGCGTGCAGGTGTGCAAACACACGCGGGCAGGCGTGCAGGTGTGTGAACTCACACGCGGGCAGGCATGCAGGTGTGCAAACACACACAGGCAGCCATGCAGGTGTGCGAACTCACATGTGGGCAGCCATGCAGGTGTGCAAACACACACAGGCAGCCATGCAGGTGTGCGAACTCACACGTGGGCAGGCGTGCAGGTGTGCAAACACACACAGGCAGCCATGCAGGTGTGCGAACTCACACGTGGGCAGGCATGCAGGTGTGCAAACACACATGGGCAGCCATGCAGGTGTGTGAACTCACACGTGGGCAGGCATGCAGGTGTGCAAACACACGCGGGCAGGCGTGCAGGTGTGCGAACTCACACGCGGGCAGCCATGCAGGTGTGCAAACACACGCGGGCAGGCGTGCAGGTGTGCGAACTCACACGCGGGCAGGCGTGCAGGCACGCACAGCCGCCGCCACGGGGCCGCGCCGGGGCTCGCGCCAGCCGCGGAGCTGCGGATGCCCAGGACGTCGGCGCTCCGGTGGGTCGGACGGGGCTGCGGGTAAGAGGAATCGGAGACCTTCCCGGGCTGCAAAACGGAGGAGCCTCTGCGGGGCCGCAATTCCTCGCTCCCCGGTAAACTTTGCCGTTTAACAGGCCCGTAACAAAACTCCCAGTGTGGGGTGAGTCAGGCGCGTCCCCCCGACGCGCGCCGCGGAGGCAGCTCCCTCCAAACCGAGAACGCCCTTTTGCGACTACCCGCCCGGAAGGGCTGGCGGAGGCGATCGGTACGGAGGGAGCCGAGCGTCTCTGCTGGCAGAGATTAGGCTTGAAAAATCGCTCGCGTCCCCAATCCCAGGTTTCTGCTTTGCACGGACGGAGAGAGGTGAGCAGGGGCGGGTCGGCCCAGCTTCCCCCCGACGGGCGCCGGGTCCTCTGCGGGGAAACCGAGGCACGGCAGAGGTCTGCTCTGCGTCCCGCCGGGACGGACCCCTCCAGCTCCCGGGAGCCGCTGGGCATCCGGAGGCTCCCGGAGGCTGCGGCGCGCGGGGGCCGGCGACGGGGCGTCCCGCGGGGCCGGCTCCCGGCCGAAGGCGCTCGACGCCGCGCGGAGCCACCTGATTTATGCGCTGTAATTTCCGCCCCCTCCATTCTCATGCCCGGCCCCGCTTCCCCGCCGGCCCGTCGGGCGTTCATCTTTCTCTCTGTTTTTTCTCCCTTTTAATTTGAAACATCCATCTGGCGATTCCCGCGCCAGGCCAGGGTGCGATGCCAAGTGCATCGGAGCCCGACGGCTCCATCGATCTCCTTGCTCCGGCTCCTCCGGCCGCTCCGGCTGGGTAACGCGGGATCCGGACGAGCCCCTGCGCTGCCCCCGGCCCGGTGGGGCCCGAGGGGCTCCGGCACAGACCGGGGGTCCCGGCCGGCCCCATTGCTCCGACACCGTCACTCGGCGCCGGCAGGGAAAGGTGCCGGCACCCGTCCCGCGCGCCCAGCCGGCGGGGTGCGAGGTGGGGTGGGGATGGCACAGGGCGCTTTCCCCCAGGACCCCATCGCAGATTCGGGCGGTTTGGTGGGGTTTGAGCATGGCTAAAGCTCTCTCTTGTGGCACAGCCGGTCCATTGCACCCCGCCGCTGCCGCCACAGCCGCCGCGCTCCCGGAGGTGACCAGGAAAGGAGGCCTCAAACAGCCCATCGACGTGGCCTCGCTCCTGCTCCGCAGCAGGGCCGGCGGGTGGCCAGCCTTCCCTGTGCCGGGCCGTCCCGCCGGCCTGCTCGGCTGGCCCCGCTGCGCCGGCCGCGCTGCCCCCGCTCGCCCGCCCCAGGGCTGCCGAGGGGCATCGGCAGGGCGCCGCGAGAGGCCGGGCACGCAGAGCAGGGGGGTGCGGGCCTTCGCCTGCGCTGAGGTGAGGGGCACCCCGGGCACCCGCCACACGCCAGCCGGGCGGGCGAGCCGCGGCTCGCGGTCGGAGAGGCAGTCTCCCGCCGGCGTCGGGGCGCAGGCGGCCAGCGGAGCAGCCGAGCAGGCAGCAGGCCTGCCGTCCGCTGCCGCCTCCGGCACAGCGGCCCCGGCCGCCCGCGCCGCGCCGCGGGCACCTGAGGCCGCGCCAGCTCATCGCAGCGCAGGCGCCCACCCCCACGGCCGACGTTCGCGGCCGGCGCCGGCCCTTTCTGTCCCTCCGCCCGAGCCGTAGCGGCGGCCCCGGGGGAGGAGCTAAGGTGCGCGGAGGCGGAAGCGCGTCCTTCCTTCCGCTCTCGGAGCAGCGGCCGCCGCGGTGAGCGCCGGCGGGGGGGGGGGGGGGGGGGAGGCGGCATCCGCCGCCATCCGCCGCCATCCGCCGCGGGGGGCGGCCGGGCGCGGGGGCGCGGGGCGGCCCGATGGCCGGGGCGCGGGTGCTGGGCGGCCGTTAGGCCCCGGCAGCGGCGGGAGGGGGGCGCTGACGCCATCTTGGCTTGTGTCTGCCGCAGGTTGGAGCGCTCTGAACCCGGCCCAGGACCATGGTGAGGGGCGCTGGGGGGGGCACCCGGCCCGAGGGGGGATCGAGGCTGGGGGGGACCCAGCCCGGGGCGGGGAGGGAGCTGAGACAGGACTCGGCACGGGAGGGCGGGCTCGGCCCGAGGGGGCGCCGGGGGGGGGGGGGGGCTCGGCCCGAGGGGGCTGGAGCGGGAGCCGGGGCCGGGGCCCCGGGGGGATCTGGCCCAAGGGCATATCGGGGGGGGGGGCCCGGAGGAGGGACCCTGCCCGAGGGAGCATCGTGGCTGGGGGGGGGACTCGGCCCAAGGGGGTACCTGGGGGGGGGGGAGCCGGGGGGAGGGACCTGGCTGTTGGGGAGGAGCAGTGTGAAGTCTTCCCCTCCTCTAGTTCCTGTAGCCCAGAGTGCGGGGGGGGTTTCCCGGGGTCCCATGAGTTCTTCTGTGAGCCCCCTGCAAAGTGAGGGGGAGCTCTCCTCTCCCTGAGGAGTTGGCTGTCCCTGGGGTCGTGCAGCAGGGAGCGGGTTGGGGGTCTCCTCGGCTGCATGATGGGGCTGTCGCAGCAGGGGTGAGTTTCTGGCTTGCCTGTGGGAGCGAGGGCTCGTGCTCGGAGCCCCTGGCTCCGGCCTGCCTGCTCACGGGGGGCTGTTTTGCTATCTCGCTGCTGCGGCTGGGCACAGCTTTCTTCCCCAGCAGCTGTAGTGGGCACCAGTCGCCTGGTTGGGCAGCCATGAGGCCAAGGTGCGAGGTGGGTGTGAGATCCCCCGACTGTTCCTTGTGCCCTAAGTCTCTGTTTTACCTCACAGCCTCGCAAAATTGAGGAGATCAAAGACTTCTTGCTGACAGCGAGGAGGAAGGATGCGAAATGTGAGTGCTGACATTCCTCTGTGGGAGGAGATGAGACGGGGCTGCTGCAGAAGGATTGTGGAAGCCGTTCTTCCCCACCTTGGCAGGGCTGTTGGTTTGTGTTGTCCCGTGATAGCAGGGGAGCTCCTTGGTTTTGAAGTGCTGGGGGCTGCCTGGAGCTGCGTCTTTGAGCGCAGCCTAATGTTTGAAGCTGGCTTTTGCTGAGTAAACATTGAGGTAGCTGTGCTGTGAGCTGACCATCCTAACCACGGGGAAGCTGTAATGAGGATGTAAAGCTTCCCTGTGGGGAGGGGAGCAAGGGGCTCTTTGCCAGCCCAGGCTGAGCACAGGCGTGTGCCTCTTGCATTTGAGTGGCAGATAGTCAGAAACTATTTGCAAATACAACAGTGTCTTTGTCTTGCTGTTATCTGCCTGTAAAAGGCTACAAGATACTAGAAGCTGTGGCATTTTTAACAGAAAGTGACAAGTGAATCACACTTAAACTTGAGTTTGCTTTTGTTACAAATACAAAGACCGTTATTAAAAACCAGAAGTGTCTTGTCTCTGTATTTAACAACATGTAAAGCGTTTTCACTGTTCTTTTGCTTATTTGGATTTAGTTGTCATGGGGATGAGGTGCTTACAATGTGGAAATGTTTTGTTAAGTCAGTGGTGTAGGTGAGAACGGCATAGCTTAATACTGAAACACTACTATAGCAGATGACAACCCTTACAGAGCATTTCTATACCTTTCAACCTGGATTTTACAGCAGCTCTAATAGCTTTTGTGATGCTAAACTCCTGCAGCTCCTTACTCTGCAATGAAAAGGAACAACTAGCCATAGCTCTGAAGCAAACTGCCTAGGCTAAAATGGCCTTACATGGATATAAAGGAGATTTAAAGCGTTGGCTGTGGCCTTGCGGAGTTCTGTATGCTGTATGGAAGACGCATTAAAAGCTCCAATGCTGTTACTTGTTTGCAAAAGATTATAATGGCAAATTCAAGCTCAGTGTGAGTGGTCATACTCCATTGAAAATGTGATGTGATAAACTGATGCTGGTTGTTGTAAATTTTGGCTGTGAAGAAGAAAAGGTCTCAAAAATACAGCTTTTTGCTTTGAGAAACCTGCGTAATGTCTGTGCAAGACACAGCTGAATCCTGTGGCGTTTGCTATGGTTGTTAGTCACAGCAGGAGTTTCCATGGTGTGGAAATAAAAATCTTTGTTTGAATTTTCTTTAGTGTAAGTGGGTTAGGTAGGGCTGTAATCTTCCTCTCCCTCTCAGGTGAGAGGAGGAAGGATTTGGGTGATGTGCAGCGGTCACCCTTTCGCAGAGAGGACTACTGTCTGGATATAGCTGGAGTGGTCTTGGGAGTGTGTGGGGTTGCTGCTGTCCTTCTCACCTGCTTCTTAATCTTGCAGCTGTCAAGATCAAGAAGAACAAGGACAATGTGAAATTCAAGGTGCGCTGCAGCAGGTACCTGTACACCCTGGTCATCACTGACAAGGAGAAGGCTGAGAAGCTGAAGCAGTCCCTTCCCCCAGGTATGCACTGCTGTGTGGGGTGTCTCAGGGGAGGTTTCTCAGGGGTCAGTCAGAAGGGACCTTACTGTGAACCATTCCTGTGTTTGGTGCGTCCAAGGCAGAGGCTGACATCCCAGCAGCTGTGCCCTGTTGAGGGTGGGAGGTAGTCTGAACTGAGGTGGACACCTGGAGAGCCTCCTCCCCATGAGGAGGTCAGTGCCTGAGTGCTGGGGCTGATACAGAGCTGCTGCTGTCCAGCAGCCTGGCCCCAGTGTGCATCATCTGCCTGTTCTGGATCACCTGCTCACTCAGGCCACCTTGATTTGCTGTTTTTGCTGGTCTTTGTGCTTGAAACGGATGCTACAGTCTGTTGTTTGCACAAGAAAATGTTGGGTTTGCCCCTCTAATTTTCTAATGCCAATATAATCAGCGCTCACGGGAAACTGTAAGGCTCTGATTGCCCATTCCACAGCTGTAGCTTGTCCAGGCAGGCAGGGAGAGCTGCTGCAGGCCTTTTGCAGACCTGGTAATGAGCCTCAGCAGCCTGTCTCCAGGACAAGTGCAGATGTCCATCTCCCAGCCAGATGGGCAGGGGTAATGACTTACTGGTTTGGAACATCCTGCTCATCTCTCTCTCTTCTCCAGGTTTGGCAGTGAAGGAGCTGAAATGAACCATTCACACCTAATATCTCCATGTTTATTACAATAAACTGAATTGTTCTCAAGTGTCGATCTGTCTTTTCTGAACAGCATTTCGGTGAAACTATTTGTGTTCCTCTGACTGCAGTAGATGGGCTGTTTTCTACCATGCATGGCTGGACCAGCTGAGAGCAGCTCCCTGGAGTCCTGGCTTGTAGTTCTGGCAGTTCAGGAGCCTGTTCTGGTCTGCGTCCCAGTGAAGAGCACCTCTGGGACCGAGACAGCCCCTTTGTGTGTTATAAGTGAAAGTTCTTGTCCACTGCCAAATGGTCTGATTTCACATACCTGCAGCATGTAACATGTTTGGTCTCCTCAGCGCAGCCCGCTGGCAGCTCTTAGGCAAGCCTGCATATCGGGGCAGAAGACTGCTTAGCTGTGGGTTTTGCTAACGTGAATGCTGGGAGAGCCTCCCAGCAGGGCTGTGGAAGACCCTAAGGTTCTTAGGCTGACGAAAAGGGGAAGGAGGTCTGTTTGCCTGGCCACTGTGCCTGGGAATGTTCCTCGGCAGCTTAGTTCTGCAGAAGGAGCCGCAGCGCGTCCTTGCGCGAGGAGCGCTGAGACGCGCTGGTGTGCACGCAGCCCTGCTGCTGGTGCAGGAGGAGGCGTTTGAGGACAACCCGGCAGGCCCCGGTTCATGCCTGGGACTGTGGAAGTGGGGGGGTGCCAGTGTCTGCTGGCTGGCTGGATTGTCTTGGCTTGAAGGTTATCATCTGACGTGCAGCACCTGGAGCCCCTGGAGCTGGGGTGTGTTTCCCTGTGAAGAGGATCATTCCTCTGGCTTGCAGTGGTCTCAGAGCTGCAGTTCTTTCCTCATACTTGTTCCTTTTAAAGCAGATCCAAGGAGGAAGGTACAAGAATCGCTTGAATTTGCAGCAGCTTCAAGGGGCTGGTGTGCTTGCCCTGGGTGGTGGGAGGGCCGTGTCTGGGTGGGCTGAGGGCGGCGCGTGGGCATCGTGCCACTTGAGCCCCAGGCCCTTTGCTACTGCCCAGGTTGACTCATTGCAGGGGGAGCGCTGATGCCACCCAGCAGAGCAAGCGGGGTGCCGGACCTCTTCACGCCCCAAATGCGGGAGCACTGAGGCTGCACGGCTCTGCTCCCTCGAGCCTCGGCTCTAGCTGAGCTCCGACCGTTGCTGACGCTTGCCAGCCCGGCTTGGTGTCTTGCTCAGCCTGGCAGCAGTTAGAGCTGGCGGCACCTTGTGTTTGGAGCATCTCAGGGAGATGGGTGCCAAGGAGCTCTCAGGTTCGTGCTGGGGGCTAGAAGATGCAGTGGGCTGTGGAATTGGCTCTGCAGCCTACTTTGCCCGTGTGCATCCCCCTTGGCAGTCGGGAAGGTGTCCGGAAGCCGCTGCTCGGGACCCACCCTTGTCTGAATGTCTGTGATGGTGTTAGCGGGGCTTTGAGAGAGAGGTGTTGGTGCGCGGTCAGCTCCAGAGCAGGGGGAGAGGTGGAACCGAGCAGTTCCCGCTGCCAAAGTGGGACAGGGATGCTGAGAATGCCCCACTTCGTAGCACCGGCTGCTCTGCGTGCTGGGGGTCTGGCAGGCTCCGAGGCCGGGCGCTCCCTGCACTCGTGTTGTGGGGCAGCCTTTACAGCAGAGAAGGAAAGAGTCTTGGTTTCCTCTGCTGGAAGACTTTTTGCAGCAGAAAAGTTGCTGCATACATAAAGTCTTTTTTTTCCCTCTCCCCTCCTGTTCCTGATTTAGGTCCAACTTGCCGTATCCGCTGTTGGAGTAATGGGTATTAATAGCGCCTGCTTGAATGGAGAGCTCTGAGGTGTAAACTTCGTGACAGCGGACAGTATTTTGCCAAGGATTTGTGGTGACGGTACGAAGCGGAGGAAGGGTAGACGAGTTCATCAGCGGAACCCCTGCAGGATGGTGCACAGGCGTTAGCGCCTCTCCGGCACCGTCCCGGCGCGAGCGGCCTCGGCAGCAGTGCCGGGACGGGGCACCCGGGTGCGGAGAAGGGCGCGACGGCCGCCCGGGAAGGGGGGGGCAGCCCCAGGCAGTCGCCCCAGTGAGGGATGTGGTGCCCCTATAGCAAGGAGCAGGGTGCAATGACCCGTACCGGGCGGGGGGGTTGCAATGTCCCTACAGCAGGTGGTGAAGGGGTGTGATTCCCCTATAGCGGGGGGTAATGGGGTGTTGTTCCCATATAGCGGTGTGGGGGGGTGCTCCGACAGTGGGGTGCGATGCCCTATACCGGGGAGATGGTGGGAGTGCAAATCCCCTAGGGCAAAGTGCAACGACCGCAGGGCGGGAAGATGACGGGGGTGCAACGCCCTATAGCAGGGCACAGCGACCCCAGAGCGAGGGAGGGTGATGGCGGCGCAGTGCCCCATAGCAGAGCGCGATCACCCTATAGCTGCCCGCAGAGCCCCTGGAGCGGCGTGCGCTTCCCCTATGGGGAGGGGGCGCCGCAAGACCCCCCGCCCCTGCCGGGAAGGCGTGCGGCGGGGCCTGACTGGGGGCGGGGAAGGGGGGGGCACCGTGGGGGCGTGGTCCGGCCTTGGTGGGGCGGGGCCACCTCCCCGAGGGGCGGGGCCTGACCCTGGCGGGGCGGGGGCATCTCCTTATGGGGGCGTGGTCCGGCCTTGGTGGGGCGGAGCCACCTCCGCACGGGGCGTGGTGTGGCCCTGGCGGGGCGGGGCCATCTCCCCGCGGGGCGGGGCCAGGCCCTGGCGGGGCGGGGCCGCCTCCCCGGGGCGGAGCCGCTCCCGGCCGTGGCGGCGCGGCGCGGCCCCGCCACCCCCGGCCCCGCCGCCGCCGCCGCCGCGCCATGCCGGCCGCCCGCGCCGACTACCTGGCGCCCTGGTGGGCGGCCTGGCTGCACGGGCTGCCGCACCGCGGCCTGCGCCTCCAGCCCGTGCCCGCCGCCTTCCGCCCGCGGGACCCCGACTACCAGCAGGTACGGACAAACCCACCCCCCCCCCGCCTCGGCTGAGACCCGCGGGCCGTGCCCAGGGCACCGGGACCCCCGGCCCTGCGGGGGGGGGGTGGTCTCAGCCTCACGGGCAGCCCCGGGGACGTCGGGCGGGGGGGGCTGAGGCCTGGCGCATTCATTGCTGAAGTGACCCGCGCCCCCGGCGCCTCCCGCTGACGGCGTCCCGGGCCCCCGCTAACCGGGAGCGGCGCCGCGGAGGGCGCGGAGCCCCGCTGCCGCCCGCGCCCCGCTGCCGCCCGGCGCGCCCGGCTCGGCCCCCCCGGATGAGAGCCCCGCTCTGGGCGCCCGGCGCAAGCTCGCACCCCGCGGGGGGATGCAGCAGGCGGGAGTGGCCGCTCCGGGCCAGAAATCCCCCCCCGGCAGCCGCAGAGAAACCGCGGGTCCGGTTGCTCTTTCCCCCGTGCTGCGCGCCCCCCGAGTGTGCAGGGGCTGGGGGGGGATCGGCCCCTCGTCCTCCCGGCCCCACCTCGCCGGGCGGCTCGCGGCGCACGTGCCGCGGCTGCCGCGACGCCACCGTGAGCTGCAAGCCCTGCCCCGGGCGGCGGGGCCGCCCCCGGCTCCCACGGGCGCTTGCCCCTCTCCCGCGCCCCGGTGCGACGCCACGGCGGCTGCTTTTGCACGGCGCTGCCGTCCGGGCCGCCCGCTCCGCTCCCTCCCTCCCGCCCGCACAAAGCTCCCTTCTTCCCCGCTGAACGGAGCGGCCGCGCTGCCGCCGGCGCGTTCCGGCACGGGGACGGCGGGAGCCGCTCGGCCTCCGTTTCCCGTGGGTCCCACGGGATGGAAACCAGCCCGGCAAGAGTTGTAGGGTGCAACGGGGCTGTAGAGGAGGAGGAGGAAAGGGAGCAGGGCAGGGGCTGGAGGAAGCAGTGCTGGGAGCTCGTCACCTCGGGAGGAGAGCACGAGCCGCGCTCCCCGCAGCGTCGCCCCAGCTGCGGCTCCAGCCCCGAGGTCTTGCCGCTTCGACAGCTGCCGGTGGCGGAAAAATAACGCGCTTGCTTCGGGCTCTGCGTGCCCAGCGGGGCAGCCGGGCTCGGCCGTGCCCTGCGCCACGGCCGCTTCCTCTTTGCTCGCCTCGTGGAAAGCCCCGGGGTGGCGGAAGCAGCCGTGCCCCGCTGGCCGGAGGGGCTTTCGGAGCGGCGCTGGGGCGGCTTTGCAGGAGGCGGCGAGCTCCAGCCCCTGGCTGCTTCCCGGGGCCCCCGAGGGTCTGCCGGGACCGGGGCGCTCGGGGCTGGGCAGGGTCAGTGCTGACTGTGCCCTCTCTCCCCTCCTAGTCGCTGCTTTTCCTGGGCTTGGTGGCTGCCGTCTGCCTCGGCCTCAACCTCCTCTTCCTCACCGTCTACCTGATCTGCCTGTGTTGCCGCAAGCGGGATGCGGAGCCGGGGAGCAAGCGGCGCAACTCCTGCTGCGTCACCTGGACGGCCGTCGCCGCCGGGCTCATCTGCTGGTGAGCAGCCCGCCGCCGCCGCGGCTTGCTCCGGGCGCCCCGAGAGCAGCCGCCTGCCCGTGCCGGTGCACGCCCGCCCCGCTAATCCCGGCGGGAGCGGGAGCCGCGGATGCTAATCCCGGGCCGGAGCAGATGGCGGGCGGCAGCGCGGCGCAGCTGGCGCCCGCGGCGTTTGGGCGAGGGGCCGTTCCCCCGCCGCGGTTTCCCGACAGCGTCTCCCCTTAGCGGCCCGGGGCCGAGGCGAGCCCCCCGCTGCGCCCCGGGGCCGGCCGGGCCGCGGCGCCTTTCCGCTGCGCTGCTGCAACCCGCTCGCCAGACAAAGAGCCTGTTTGTGGCCGGGCGGGGAGCGCGGTGTCTGGCGCTGCAAACGCTGGACGGAGCCGGCAAACGGCACTGACGAGCTCGGCGTGCCCGTCCCGTGACTGCCCTCCCCAAATCCCGGGCAGGCGGCGCGCGGAGGCCCGCGTGCACGCTGCTCACCCCCCCCCCCCCCCAAAATGCTCTGCTTGGTGGGAGCGCGGCGGTGTGGGTCCGGGAGCCGCCGTGGGGATGCGCCGTGCCCGTGGCTTTTGCTGGCTCCTCGCACCCGGCGCCCTGGGTTGGCTGGTGGCGGTGCCGGCGCTGGTGCACCGAGGGGTCGCGTTGGGAGCCCGGGCTGCCTCCCCTCCGGGGATTAACTGAGGAGCAGGTTTAAACGGGAAGGGCGTTTCTTTCAGCAGATTCCCCTAATCTGCTTTCCCGGCACTTGGCAGGGCTGGCTTAAAATCCCCCCGGTGGGCGTCTGCCCCGGCCCGGGGCCCTGCCGCGTCCCCGGGTGCCCCGGCGGTGGACTTGGGGGGAGCCTCGCTCCCTCCCCGCTAATCCGGGGCTCCCCCTCTGCGCGCAGCGTGGCCGTCGGCGCCGGCTTCTACGGGAACAGCGAGACCAACGACGGCGTGTACCAGCTGCTCTACGCCCTGGACAACGCCAACCGTACCCTGGCCGGCATCGACTCCCTGGTAGGGAACGGGGCTTTCTCCCGGGCTGCAGCCGCCCCGGGCCGGGCCGGAGGCTTGAGCCTGCAAAGCAGGCGTCTCCCGGGGGAGGAGACCCTGGAAGCGAGTGCCTGCGCCGAACCGGGCTCCGGGTGCACCGGCACGGGCTGTTCCCCCGCTGGCCCCGGGCTCGGCCCCGGGCAGCCGCGTGGTGCTGCAGGGTGACGTCAGCCCCGCAGAAAGGGGCCTTTGTGCCGAGGAAAGCGGCAGCGAGTCCCGCCGGGGCCGGGATCGGGCTGGGCGCCGGCGGGTCGGGCCGCGGTGCCGTTCGGCAGCGAGCGCATGGGGCTCGGCGCCCCACGGCTCCGGAGCCCTTTGCGGTCCCCAGGGCACCGCGTCCAGCTCTGCAGGGCGAGCAAAGCCCGGTTACCCACGCCCGGGGCCGTCTCCGCTGCGGCCCCGGGCCGGACCAGGCGTTTCATGCCGATGGCATCCGCCGCTCCCGCTTTTGGGGCAGCCGGGCCCGAGCAGGCGGGGGGACGCCCGGTGCCACGCGGGGCGTTGCGATGCCGCAGCCGAGGAGCCGGACGCCTGGGCGCTTGTCCGGCCCCTGCCCTCGGCAGGGAAGCTCCAAGCCCGGCTCACCGTCCTGCTCCGTCCCCCAGGTCGCCGGCACCACGCTGCAGATGGGAACGGGCCTGGAGCAGCACCTGGCGCGGCTGGAAGAGCTCTTGGCCGCGCGGAGCGACTACGTGCAGAGCCTCAAGTTCGTGCGGCAGCTGGCCGGCAACGTGGCGCTGGAGCTGGCGGGGCTGCCCGCGCGGCGGGAGCTCAGCGCCGACCTGACCGCACTCGCCGGGCGCGTGGGCTACGCGGAGTACTACCGGTGAGCGGGGACGGGGCGCGCCGGGGAGCCGGGGCGGGGGCCGCGCCAGCCTCACGGGCGCCCTTCCTCTGCACCCAGGTGGCTGGCCTATCTGCTCTTCTTCATCCTCGTCCTCGCCGTCTGTCTCCTGGCCTGCCTGGGGCTGGCCAAGCGCTCCCGGTGCCTCCTCGCCACGTGAGTGCGCCGCGGCCGGGCCGGGCGCCGGCGATGCTGGGGAGAGCGGCGGGGTGCCCTCGCCCCGTTTCTGCACCCGGCCCGTGCATCGCGCCCCTCTCCCCGCAGGATGCTCTGCTGCACGCTCGTGACGCTCGTGCTCAGCTGGGCCTCCATGGCCGTGGACACGGCGGCAGCGGTGGTGAGCACCGGGGCCCGCGGCGCGGCGTGGGGGTTGCGGGCAGGGGGGCAAGCGGGACGGCGGCGCTGCCGAGCACATCTGGAGACGCCCGCGCACATCTGGGCACACGCCAGTGCCCGCAGCTGCTGCCGGGCGTCGCGGCGCCCGCCCGCCCGCCGATGCCCCGTCTCGTCCCCGCAGGGCACCAGCGACTTCTGCGTGGCCCCGGACAAGTTCGTGGCGAACCTGACGGAGAGCGACATCAGCGCGGGTCAGGGCCGGCGGCGGGTGCTCGGGGCGCGGAGCCGGGCGGCCCGCCGGCGCGGGGGCTGCGCGGGGGGCTCAGCTCCTCGCCGACGCCTCCGCTTTGCGTTGCAGAGGTGCTTCGTTACTACCTGTACTGCGACCAGAGCTGGAGCAACCCCTTCCAGCAGGTAGGGCCGGAGCCGGCGCGGGGCGCGGGGGGCCGGCTTGGCGCCAGCGGGACACCCCGTGACGGCTCCCTCGCTCCCCTCGCAGGCACTGACCGTCTTCCAGCGCTCGCTCACCACCATGCAGATCCAGATCCAGGGCCTGCTGCAGTTCGCGCTGCCCCTCTTCCCAACGGCCGAGGTTCGGGGAGCAGGGGCTGTCCCCCCCCGCTCCTAGCGCCCCTCTGCTCCCCGTCCTGCCCTGGCGCGAGCTGGAAGGCTCGAGGGTATGGGGCCACCCCAGCGTGGGTCGTAGCCCCCCCGCTTCATGCCCCCTCTTTCCTGCAGAAAGACCTGCTGGGGGTCCAGCAGCTCCTCAACGCCTCGGAGAGCAGCCTGCACCAGCTCACCGCCCTGCTCGACTGCCGGGGCTTGCACAAGGTGAGCGGCGGCCGGGGCGCGCGGGGTGCCCGGCCACCCCACCCCGCTGAGCCCTGCGCCGTCTCCCGCTGCAGGACTACCTGGACGCCCTCATCGGCATCTGCTACGACGGGCTCGAGGGCTTGCTCTACCTCAGCCTCTTCTCCCTGCTGGTGGCCGCCTCCTTCTCCACCATCATCTGCGCCACGCCGCGCGCCTGGACGCGCTCGGCTCGCCGGTGGGTCCGGCGCGGCGGGGGCTGGCGGCGGCGGCCGCCGCGCTCGGGGCGGGCAGGCGGGCGGGGGGACGAACGCCCGCGCCTCGCTGCTTCCCGCAGGGACCGGGACTACGACGACATGGACGAGGAAGACCCCTTCAACCCGCAGGCGCGCCGCATCGCCGCCCACAACCCGGCCCGCGGGCAGCTCCGCAGCTTCTGCAGCTACAGCAGCAGCCTGGGCAGCCAGAGCAGCCTGCAGCCGCCCGCCCAGACCGTCTCCAACGCCCCCGTCTCCGAGTACATGTAAGGCCGCCCCGTTCCTCGGCTCGCGCTCCCCGCGCCGCGCTGGCCCCGGGGCTCACGGGCTCTGCCGCCGCAGGAACCAAGCCGCGCTCTTCGGCGGAAACCCGCGCTACGAGAACGTGCCCCTCATCGGACGAGGCTCTCCTCCCCCTACGGTACAGTGGACAGCCGAAGCCAAGTCCTTCTTGTGACGGCCCCGCGGGGACGGGATGGGGCGAGGGGGCATCTCAGCGGGGCGGCGGGGGGACGCGAGCTCGCGCGGCGGCGGTGGCGGCTCCGGGGCGGGCAGCCCCCCGCTGCCCCTCTTGCCCTGCCTCCAGCGAGGTGGGTTGGAGAGATGCGCTAGCGGATTTGCTCGCCGACCTGCTGTGGCTTCGGGGGACGGTTACCAACCACGTGCTTGGCAGAGACCAAAACAGTCTCTTTGCTTCAGTTGCTCTTTTCTGACTGCTTTATTTTCTTATTCATTCCAAGACCCTTTCTGCAGTAACCCACACGCACTTACGTTTCCCTGCTGTTTGCTCAGCCCACTCCGTCTGTTAACGCATGCTTTATTTATTTATCCTTTCTTTCCTTTCCTTTTCTTTTTTCTTTTTTTTTTCCTTTTGCATCAATTTTTTGGAGCTAAGTTGCCCATCAAGAGTAAGTTCAGCCGCTTTGTTTTCGCTCTTTGTGCTGAGGCAGTAGTTTGGCTCCCGTGCTCGCTTCCCTCCTCCTGGCTCTCCTTTGCGCCTCCCCTGCCCGGTCCCCGCGGGGGGTTTTGCTGCGGCGGGAGCGGGGAGATGCTGGAGGCCAGGCGAGAAAAGGGGCCGGGAGGCACAGGGCTGCGTTTCGCCCCCATGCAATGCAGCAGAAATGAGAGGAGGGTTTTGACTCGCAGCTCCGCTGTGCCGGGAATCCGGCCGGCAGTGGCGGTCGTGGCTGATCAGCGAGAGAGCTGGGAAGGGGGTTGATGGAAACGATCCTTGACCCCGCTGGGATCCGGCGGTGCGGGAAACGGGCCGCGGCTCCATCCCCCTCTGCCTTCTCCACGCGGTTTCTTCGCTCCCTCCCTTTCCGACAGCGTTTAATCTGCTCCGATGCCTACGTCCGAAGCATTAGCTCCTCTCCCTGCCCCGGCGGGCATCGGAGCCGCTCCGGCTGCTATGGCAATGCCGTGTGTGTCCCCGTCCCCCCCATCCGTGCTCCCCCCGGTTGGCAGAGGCTCCCATGCTCTGTCTCCCTGGGAAATTTTTTTGCAATCAGGTGAAAACCTGGAGCCGCACCAGCACAGGGGGCTTTAATCCGATTGCAGAGACCTCGCAGCTGGCAAGCCTGTCCCCGCGGCCAGGGCGGGGGCTAACGTGGGGGATTAATTTGAGTGCTTCTCCCCGCCCTGAATGGTCTAATTTATCCAGGATTCAGATCCCTGAGGAAGGACTTGTGTGGTCCAAAATAACAAACTCAGAATAATCTTCTTTAATGCTTGGCCAGGGTTGCCCCCCCTTTCCCACCACCCAGCAAAATGCTGAAGAAATTTAATTCTGAACCCTTGTTGGTGTGGGGGGGGGAGGGGGACAGAGATTTTGTGCCAGGCTCTTTCTCCATGTCTCCCTTGGCTGCTCCGGCAAGGGGAGGCCGGGAAGCACCGGAGCGGCCCAGCCCGTGAAGCAAGCAGGCTTCAGGGAGCCGCAGAGGAGGTCTGCACGTTGCAGATGAGAGAGTGGAGGGAAAAACCCCAGGTTGGGAGCAGCAAGGGTGCCGTCGCGGCTTGATCCACACCGGTGCTCCGAGCATCGCTGGTGCCCGTGGCACAGCCGGAGCAGAGCACGAGCCCTCGGCTCTCCTCCGGTTGTGAGCTCCGCAGAGATCGGGAACATCGAGGACGAGCGTTGGGCTTCCCCCATTTGGGCCGAATTTGCCGCCAGGTCCTAGGGCCAGGTCCCGAAGGGCCGAGAACAGACCTGAGCGGGACGGGGCAAGGCAGAGCCTGGGGCGCTGAGCCAAGGCGTCGCGCTCCGCGGCTCTTTGCACCCCCAGGCGCAGGAGAGGGTGCAGAGACCCCGTCTGCGCACAGCGCCCAGCTCCTCCGGGCCGGGAGAGCTCGGATTAATGGGGTTGGGGGGGTGAACGCAAACGGGAATCAGCCCGGATCGCTCCGGGGCGCTGATCCCCGCCTGCTCTCCCCGCAGTACTCCCCGAGCATGCGAGCCGCCTACCTCTCCGTCGCCGATGAGCGCCTGCGGCACCGCGGCACCGACTTCCCGGCCTAGGGCGCTCGGCGTTTCTCTCGACGGGAACCAAAGACAGCGGGAAAACGGGCGGCAGCAGGTCTCCCGGCGGGAAGAGCGGGGGCCGGAGCCGACGGGAGCGGCGGCGCGCCGGCTGCTCCCCCACGTCCTCCTCTCCCCGGGCACCTCCTGCCCGCTCGAGTCTTCCTCTCCTCTCCGGAGCGCGCCCGGGCCGGGTGCCCCCCTCCCGCCCCGGGGCGGCGGCGACGCCGGGACGCTCGGCGTGTCCGTCCCGCGCGCCGTCCGCCCGTGTTAGGCGTGAGCAGCCGTTGGAAACCTCCTGGAGAGTCGATCTGGGGTTTTTGTTTGTTTGTTTGTTTGCTTTTAATGTTTTAATGGTACTGGTAGAAGAGCTGTTTTCAAACGCATGTGAACTAACCTCGTTAGGCCGCGGCGGGGTCCGGCCTGATCCCCGCGTGCCTCAGCGGAGGCGGCAATAAACTCCTGGACTAAACTTAGCTCCTTGCTGCTTTCTCCGAGCCGGCCGGCATCCTCGGCCTCTCCGTCTGGGACCGTTCCGCCCCTCCGAGCGTGTCCGGCGCTGCGGGGCCGTGGCACAGACACCCCTGTCCCACCCCTCCCGTGGGGGCGAAGCCACATCTGCTGTCACCGGCCTGGCTTTGTCCCCACCGCCCTCCCCAACATGGCGGCGGGCAGCGGCCATCACGTGTGTTCTGCTCCCCCACACGCGCGGCTCACGCCCTCCCCAACATGGCGCCGGGCAGCGGCCGTCACGTGACCCCCGCCCCGGCGTTGCTAGGCAGCGGCGGACGCGGCGCTGAGAGCAGCGCCCAGAAAGGCCGCGCTTGGGGGAGGGGAGGAGGGCCCGGACGCCTGGGCCCCGGCGGAGGAGGGGGAGGGGCAGGCCGCCCCCGGCTCCTCAGCGGGGACAGAATCGGGCAAAACCCCCCAAAAGGCGGCGGCGGCGGCGGCAGCGGGGCGGTCCTGCTCGGGGCTCGCCTGCGGAGCCGCCATGGAGATCGTCTACGTGTACACCAAGAAGCGCAGCGACTTCGGCCGGCCCTGCAACTTCTCCGACCGGCCGGCCGAGGTCACCGCGGACATCCCGCCCGACCCCGGCGCGGCCGACGGCTTCGTGGCCAGGAACCCCGTGGACGCCCACGTGCAGCACGCCAGCGACATGTCAGAGCACGAGGTAACGCCGGCCCCGGCGGGACGGCTGAGCCGCGCCGCCGGCCGGGGAGCTGCGGTTCCCCCGGCCGGAGCCGGCGGCGCGGGAAAACCCGGCTGCGCTCGTCGCGTCGGTGCAGGGCCAGCCGTCCAGCTTGGCGTGTCGCTCCCGCTTCCTCCGCCGCCGTCCTCCAGGTGAACACGGAGAGGGTCGAGGTGGAGACCCGCGGCGTGAACCACACGGAGGGTGGCTGGCCCAAAGATGTCAACCCGCACGAGATGGAGCAAACCATCCGTTTCCGGAAGAAAGTGGAGAAGGATGAAAACTACATCAACACCATCACGCACCTTGGCACCGTAAGGCCGTGTCCGTCGCCCCGCCGGTCCCGGCGCTCCCTCGCCCAGGCAGCTCCCAGTGTCCTAGCACGGGCTCTGACAGTGTTTTCCTGCAGCTGATGGAGCACTGCATCAAGCAGAACAACGCCATCAACATCTACGAGGAGTACTTTGGAGAGGAGGAGATGGCCGAGGTGGAAGATGAGCCCCCCTCTGCCAAAACCATCAACGTCATCAGGTAACAGGAGCTGCTGGCCTGGGGCACCATGCTCAGCGATCTCTGCAGGTCCACGGTGGGCTGCTGTGCCAGCTGAGACCTTTGGAGACAAAGGAGGTAGAAAAACCTGGTGGCTTTAGGATAGTGCTGGGTCAGTTTATGAGTGGAGAGACCTGCCACCACCCTGGCCTTGCAAGAGCTGGGCTCAGCAACTCCATCAGCAGCTCACCTCCCTGCCCTCCGCCCTGGCCAGGCACTTTGCTGTTAGGTGCCCCAGGCCGAGAAGAGATGCAACTTTGAGTATCTTCTAGCAGCAGCTTAGGCAAGATCTCGTGTATGTGTGTTTGTGTGTGTGTGTGTGTGTCTCAAAGATTATTTTCAAATGTCAGAGGCTGTTAGGTCATTTCTAAAAGTCAGATCCAATAACATAATTGGATTCTTAGAAGCATATAACTGGAAAGACTTTATTAAATCACTGACTGTTCTCCCCCCACCCAGCCCACCAGAGAATCGCTTCCTGCAATCAATACTCAGGGGCTGTGGCTTGTTTTAATTGCGATTCCCAGTTTCCTTTGGGAGACACTCAGCCCAGGGCATGACAAAGCTGTTAGCAAGCTAATGTCTGTTTGATATTCTGCTGTGAAAAAGGGATCCAAACATAACCAAAAGGACAGCGACACACCTCTCCTGGCACCCCGATGGATGCAAGAAACTGGCAGTAGCTTATTCGAGTCTGGAGTTCCAGAAAAACATGAAGGACATGAGCTTTAACTCATACATCTGGGATCTTGGTAAGGGGAAGGGAAAGTTCACCAGCCAGTAATGCTGCCGCTGCAAAAGCACTTTGTGCCGTCAGAGCATCTCACGGATGTAGCGAAGCCTCACAAACCTCAGAGCGGGTGAACGGAGGTTTAATTTCATCTTTGGCCCACAGATCAATGTAGAGAAGGGGGGAAATGGGATCTGAAAGCTGGCCAACAGATGGAAAATAACCACTAAATTCCCACCACACTACTTCATGAGCTAGAGTACCTGCAGCTGGGTCAGGCTCCTCTTATGTGGTTCTTACGTTTATGTGGTTCACTTGCCCTTGATTAACAAAGGGAGAGACAGCAAAGCCCATGTTGAGAATTGCCCTGTTTTACCAAATAATGTCTCAGACCTGTTGCTTTTTGGAGTGAAGAATACAAAGAAGAGGGTTGGGGTACGGGGTCTTGTCCCTGGGCTGACAGGCGAGGAGAGGTCAGCTCTCATTCCCCGTGGCACGGCCAGCGCGCCGGCTGTACCTCGTCCAGCGCCGCACGGCATGGCAGCGAGCCAGGCTGGGAGGGAGGGGTTACAATCGCCGTGCGGTACTGAAAGGCTGGTTTGGGGGTGGGTGTTGCTTTGCTTTGGGGCTGCCTTCTCACTTTGCTCTTTATTCATCCCTTCTTGGTAGAAAACTCCAACAAGCCAGAGCTGGTTCTCAAGCCATCATCCCCTCTCGTGAGCCTGGAATACAACCCCAAAGACTCGCACATCCTGGCAGGCGGATGCTACAATGGGCAGATCGGTAAGGAAGATGGATTAGGTATAAAGCCGTATTAACGAAGGACTGGCTTTGTTTAATTCGGTGAGAGCCTTGTTCCAGCACTGTTATGCTCAGAATCGACATAATGTCATCAGTGCTGCAGCCGGCAATCCCCTGAGTGTGGCTTGAAGCCTCAGGGTGTGGCGTGCTGAGGAAATGCATGTGCTCACCTGCACAGGTAACAGGAGGGGAGGACACCATGCCTGGGAGCCCAGGCATGCGCTGCACTCAGCAGGGATTTACCTGGGCAGCTCTTGAGGGGCTGCATACGGGAGGAGGCTGTCAGGACTGGCACACGTTGCCCGGGGCTGTGGGCACATGTACACGTGTGTCTGAAGAACAGCACGGGACTCCCATGTCCTCAGCTCCACTCCTCCCTGGAAGCACGCTGGGCCTGTACTGCTGCCCAGTGCTCCGCGGGCAGTCGTGAGGTCAGGCCAGCTGGAGCCGCAGCAAGAGCGCGGCAGAGATCACTGGGTCGGTAGCTGAGCAGCACGCATTTTATGCTCCCATGGCGCCGTATCTTGATGTGGCAAAAGCTCAGAAGAGTTGCCGTAATTTCATTTACTGAGTTGTTTTTATACTGCTGTTACACATGCTTAGAAAAGGGCCCCTCTTTGCCAGATTCATTTATTTAGTCAGCCACACAAGCCCTTTGATTTAATTGCACTCATTTTGATGTTTTCCTTGCCATTTGCAGCAGCAATCATATCTGACAGGGCATGCATTACAGGGCTGTTACTGCACGCTCCGGAGGTGATGGAGGAGAGTGGATTTCACCTCGTCCTTCACAGTGTTCCCCAGGCGTGTGGCACAGGCCCAGCGGAGCAGACTCCGTCACGTTCAGTTGCCTAATTAGAAGTGAGCAAGAGGGAGTGCGTGCGGCTCGGTGCCATCGCGGCCCAGCTGCCTAACCTTTGCTGCACCAAGGACGGTCTTGCGCCGCGGCCTGCCCTCTGCTGTGTGTCAGTGCAAAGATAGGGAAAGATGTTTACTGCTGTTCGCACGGGACCTGCCTGTGTTAGGCAGGGTCCTCAGGACACGCAGGAGGAGGCTGCAGACGGGGTCAGGTCACACACGCGCTGGTTTTTAGGAGCTGCTGTTTGGAGTTGACAGGGGCTGGGTGCTTAGACCATGTCTGGTGCTGCTGGAACCCCTTGTGCAGCGCAGGGGCACACGGTAGGATTAATTGCCTCTGGGGGCTGTAGGACATCTACCACAGAGAGATCACCTCTGAAGACCTGCTGTGATTGTTTGAGATGTTACCGCTGCCTAGCCTGGCACCGGCAGCAGACATTGACTCGTCAGCGACCAGTTCTCTCCAGCATCCAGCTGTGCTAGTGCAAGCTGTTTCCTCTCAGACTGGGCACCCCTTGAGGGATCATAGCAGCAGGATCCCAACCAGCAGGGAGCCTGCGTAGTTATTCTGGGGCTGGGAAATGTACTGTGAACACTGCGATGAGATTTGTGCCCTATTCTGGCTTCAACAACAGGGCAGCATCTCCTCGGAAATGTCAGGGAGCACCAAGCAAAGGAGCAGGGCAAGGGAGCTGGTGCAAATCTTGACAGCTTCTTTTCCTTCCCAGCTTACTGGGACACAAGGAAGGGGGGGCTGCCCGTGGAGGTGTCCACCGTGGAGTTCAGCCACAGGGACCCTGTGTACGGAACGATCTGGCTGCAGTCCAAAACCGGCACCGAGTGTTTCTCAGCCTCCACTGATGGGCAGGTACAGGGCAGGAGCAGGGAAGGATGCCAGCCACTCCTGCGGGGCTCGTGGCTGAGAGGTGCTGACAGCCCAGAAGAGCTTTCTGTGCCTGTGTGACCAGCCGCTGGTTCCCGGGGCTGCCATGCCATGCCAGCACGGGAACCTGTCCTCCAGGCAGGCGATTTGGGCTGGCATAGGGAAGCCCTGCCTGGCTGCAGGGCACTCAGCTCCCCCAGCGCCCACGACCGCACCAAGGTCAGCCCCTGACTGCAGCGTTGCTCCTGATGCTTGTCCCTTGCAGGTCCTGTGGTGGGATATCCGCAAGCTCTCTGAGCCCACCGAGACGCTGGTCTTGGACATCACCCGGAAAGGGCTCCTGGAGAATGCTCTGGGTGCCATCTCGCTAGAGTTTGAGCCGACCATGGTGAGCCTTCCCTCCTCTGCCCTGGCCTGGCATTGGGGTCACCCTGCCTACACACCCCTGATCTCAAGGGACAGAGGGAGCGTGGCAGGGTATCTGCTGTGCCACGGGTGGCAGTGTCACCCGGCCCCAGGCACTTCATGCTCCCCTCCCCAGAGCCCCACTAACAACCTGGGATTTGGTCCCTCTCTGGAAGAGCTGGAGTGGGACTGGGGGCTCAGTGGTTACTGTAAGTGGGGTGTCTGCAGGAGAGCAGGGGGCTATGAGCCAGCCAGCCTCCCTGGGGCAGTGCTGAGAGCGCAAGTTGTCCAGTGTTGGGGTTCGGCTTTCCCTTTTGTCCCGTGCTGTTCTCCAGAGTGGTTTCTGCTGAGACGGTGCAAATTAGGTGCGAGCTCCGAGGGAGCCTGGCTCTGCCAGCCGGGGCTCAGCGCGCGTCTTCATCTGTGCACGACAGGCAACAGCACGGCCCGGCAGGGCTGATTGCTGGGGGTCAGCAATGGCTGAGGACCCAGCTCGACTGGTGGCTGCACTTGGAGAGGCCTCTGCAAAGTGTATCCTAACCGGGGCAGGAGTGTGAGCCGAACCCAGCTAGGGGCAGTGCCAGGTCACCAGCCGTGATGGGGCTCTGTGGGCCCAGCACGGACGTCTGATGCACCAAGTGATCCTGTGCACACGCCGGGAAGCCCCAGAGCACTGTGCTGCAGGTTGCAGCATGCTCCATCCAGCTTTAGGCATATGGAGTCAATCTGTTCCCAGAACGCAGGGTCTTGCTGGCATCACGGTCCCCAAAGCTCATGCTGGGTACCAGGGCTCTGCTCTCTCCAGACTCTTGCCCTAGCTGGTTCCCTGTATGCTCTGACAGCAAAGCCCTTCACTGCCCAGCTGTCCCCTGTGCTGTGGGGTCCCCTGACCTGCTGACGGCTGCTCTCTGCTGCTCCCACCCTCAGCCCACCAAGTTCATGGTGGGTACAGAGCAGGGCATCATCATCACCTGCAACCGCAAGGCCAAGACACCCCCCGAAAAAATTGCTGGTACCTACAGCGGCCACCATGGACCCATCTATGCACTGGCCAGGAACCCTTTCTACCCCAAATTCTTCCTGACGGTTGGTGACTGGACTGCTCGGATCTGGTCAGAGGAGAGCAAAGAATCATCAATTATGTGGACCAAGTAGGTGTCGTGTGTCTCTGAACCTCTGCAAAAAACTCTGTGCAAAAGTACATTCAAGGTAGATGACCAGCAGAGTCTAGACTGCTCTGGTCAAGGAGTAAAAGCTGGTGGGACAGTCACCAAGCCAGAGAGGTGCCGGTGTAGCCAAGGGCACTGGAACAGGGATGTTCCTAGACCCTCAATCTTGGCTAAAGGCACGTGCTGAAAATTGTGAGTGCCGGCCACAGTGGTGGGGCTGGAGTTGAGCCTGTCCCCACTGCAGCTGGGCTTTTAGCAGATCTGTCGGCAGGTACCACCTCTCCTACCTGACGGACGGGTGCTGGAGCACTGTGAGGCCAGCTGTCTTCTTCACGACCAAGATGGATGGGACGCTGGACATCTGGGACTTCCTCTTCAAGCAGAATGACCCCTCCCTCAGCCTGAAGGTTGGGTCCCACACAGCCCCTTTTCCCTTCACTCCTGTTCCCTTGACGGGGCTGCCCTTGGACCAGCACCCACAGCAGGGGCTTGGCAGACCTGACATGCTGCCTGGCAGAGCAGATGGAGCTAGGGGTGGAATTGGGAGCTGGGGGAACATGTACAGCCCCACCTGGCTTGTGCTGTGCTCTGGATAAGCTCCATCAAATGGCAGGTGTCCTTTCAACTTTGAGTTTTGCCTGGAGCTCAGTATGTCCAAAAATTTGCAGTTTAGAATCGAACCAGTTTTAAACATCCCTCGTAGCCCTTGTTGCTGACAGTTGCGTTGATGTGCCTCTGCAGGTTGCGCTGCCTGGCCCAGCAGCCTCACGTCCCTCTTGTGGGCATCACGTAAGGGCCAAGTGATAGCATTTCCCTGTCCTCCCTCCCCAGATCTGCGACGAGCCCCTCTTCAGCCTGCGTCTGCAGGACAACGGGTGCTTCGTCGGCTGCGGCTCGAAGCTGGGCACCGTCACGCTGCTGGAAATCTCCTCTGGGCTCTGCACTCTGCAGAAGAACGAGAAGACCCTGGCCACGGCTGTAGGTGCCCTTCGGACTGTGAGCTGCTGTGCCTGGCAGAGCAGCTGGACACCACACCGCAGCAAAGCCCTCAACGTGGCCTGCATGCCGTTGGCCCCGCGCACAGCCCCTCCGCCAGCACTGCCCGCGAGCAGGCCCTGCTCTGCTTGCGAAGGGGCTGAGCGGAGGGAGGGTGGGCAATGGGGTGGCCTCCGGGAGCCATCCCCGTGCAGAGCAGAGGCCCCTCGCTCGGCCTCAACACCCCTCAGAGACCTCCCCCCTCTCTGCGCCAGATGTTTGAGCGAGAGACGAAGCGGGAGAAGATCCTGGAGGCCCGGCACCGGGAGATGCGGCTGAAGGAGCGCGCCAAGTCGGCGGGCCGGGACGAGGAGGGGAAGGAGGAGAGGCTGGAGGAGAGCCAACACGAGGTGCTTGAGCAGGTCCGCAAAGAGTTCTTCGAGGTCATCGAAGCGGAGCTGCAAAAGAGGGCGCAGGCAGAGGCCAAGCGCTTGCGTGCCAAGGTACCGACGATGGCAGGGACCAGCCAACCACTGCAGGCTCCAAAATCCCTGGAGCAGGCGGGGAGGCACTCGGGGAGTATCACCCACACTTGCCTGGTGCTGCCGTCCCCAGGTGGGTGGGAGGCCCTGTCCTAGGCCCGGTGGGCTCTCGCTCTGAACCAGCCCAGCTGCAGGGAGAGCCGTAGGGGTGGGAGACAGGGTGGAGGGGGATTCTGAAGTCATTCCTAAGGACAGCGTGAGGTAGCCACTGACACACAGAAAAGCAGCAAAATGGGCAGAAAACTGAGTAGGGAATGGCTGCCATGGGGCAGGGGACATGGCTCGACCTCTGCTTTTCAGGATAAAGACTATACAAGTGATATGGGAGAGGAAGAGGAGGAAGGAGAGAGCAAGCTGCCTGAGTATGAAGAAGAAGAAGAGGATGAGGAGGAGGATGCTACCAAGGTCAGCTAATTCCAGCTTCGTGCCGCTTTCCCCTCCTTGTTCGGGTTTCTGGTCTGTGGCCTGTGGGGCGGGTGCCCACGTGAGGGCTCCCAGCCTGACACGCCAGCCCTTGCCCTGCCCCGAGCCCCTCATCAGGGCTCGGCCCCGTTCCCCTGCGTGGGGCGAGCGGGGGCCCGCAGCGCAGCCCCTGACCTGCTCCCTCCGCAGGAGCCGTAGCGAGGAAGCAGGACCGGTGGATGGTGCAGAAACCTTCGTGTCGGTCACAGATGCTCCCTGGCCCTTTGCCCTCCCAATTTTTTTCCTTTGGGTGAATAAACAGGAGGTTTCCAAGTCACGTTTCCTGTTTGGTCACAACAAGGTTGAGCAGGGGCTGGGAAAGTCGCGTCCTTTCTCTTTCCCTTCTCCCTTCCTCAGCCTGCGTCGAGGTGTGAAGCCAGCTGCCAGCCGTGGCACGGTGCCCCGTGGCAGCAGGGACGATGCGTCCTGTGCCGCGGCCCCAGCTGGTCCTCCCTGGGCTGAGGAGCAGGGCGGCTCGTGACAGCAGCGGGGTCCCGGTGCCGGCAGCCTGGGCTTCTCCCACCCTCTGCTCCCCGACGCGGCACCGTGCCTTTTCCCGGCTGCGCGGGCAGCGCCGAGCGCAGCCCCGCTCGTCGCACGTCCTCGTTTGCGGGAGCAGCAGCCGGTGCCGAGGGCCGGGGTTATCAGCGCTGGGTAAACACAGCCCGGCTGTTATCGCCGAGCCGCCGACCTGCCTGCTTACCCACAGGTCAATTATTAATGAGCTGGCGGTTGGGCTCCCGCGCGGCCCAGCTGGTGCCAGCGGGTGGGGCAGCATCCCGGTGCCAGGCTTCGGGATGAGCCCTCCCGGGAGGGCTCTTCCCACTGCCGGGGGACGGCAGGGACGGCGCGTGCGGTCCCCCAGCCCTGAGCTGTGCACTGCCGCCGTCCCTGCGCCGCCGGCTCCCGGCACATCGTCATCGCTCCGGGCCCAGGGCCGCGTTTTTCCAGCCGTGCCATCCGTGCTGGGCGACGGCCTCGGGACGCGGCACTGCCGTTTGCTTCACCATGGTTGGGTTGATTCCTGACACCTTCTGCCACATTCGGGATGGGTCCAGCACAGGCCCCTGTGCCCGGAGCAGCCACGCTGGCCGGCGAGCAGTGGGTTCCCCACTCCTTTCCCCGGCCGTGCGTGCCAGACCTCGGGGCCTAGCCAAGTGCCAATTAGCACTGTTAAGGGCCATGCAATGCCCAGCGTGGCCCTGCGGGCACCGCAGCTCCATGCCGGGCTCCAGCCCCGCTCGCGGCCCCCCGGCAGATTGTACTGCTGCGCGACCCCATGGAGGACCCTGATGACGTCCTGCGAGCCAACCACTCCCGGGAGAAGTCCTACGTCTTTGACGTGGCCTTCAACTCCACGGCCACCCAGGTGGAGTCCAGGGGCTGGCAGGGCATTAGGTGACATGGGTCTAGGGGTAGCATGTGGGTCTGGGGGCAGGCAGGGGACAGTGAGTACAGGGGACGTACCCTGGGGCTTCTCACTCTCCTGCAGGAGACCATCTACCATGCCACGACCCGGGGCCTCATCACTGGCATCATTTCCAGCTACAACACCACTGTCTTCGCCTACAGCCCCACCAGTGAGGGGTGATGGGGGCCCCATGGCCCGGGCATCAGGGCAGCCCCATGGTGGGAGGCTGTGGCTGGGGGCTCCCAGCCCCACACTAGCCCCCTGCTCTCCCCCGGGCTGCAGGAAGACCTACACCATGCTGGGCACAGACCGCGAGCCTGACATCTATGCGCGGATCCTTGGCGACCTCTTCCAGGCCATCGAGGACACCAGTGGCAACATGGACTATGAGGTCTCCATGTCCTACCTCGAGGTGCGGGAGGGACGCAGGGGACATCCCCCTGCCCCGTGCAGCCCTGCCTGGTGACGCTGCCCCAAGCGGGGCGTCTTTGGGGGCCGGGGCAATGGGCGAGGGACGCGATGCCCTGGGAGGTCCCTGTGCCGGGCAGGATGCGCCCAGCTCCTTCTCCCTGCCCAGATCTACAACAAGATGATCCGGCTCTTCCTGATCGACCTGGCGGGCTCGGAGCGGGTGGCGCTGGTAGGGGCACGCGGCAGTGCGAGGTGCCCCCACCACCACGGCTGGAGCCGCCACAGCCGGAGCCGCCACGGCCGCTGCCCTCCCTCGGCAGAGCCAGAACCGCGGGCGGAGGGTGAAGGAGGGAGCCCCCATCAACAGGTCGCTGCTGGCCCTGGGCAACTGCATCAACGCCCTGAGCAACCGGATGAGCAATTAGTTCGTCAGCTGCCGTGACAGCAAGTTCACCTGCCTGCTCGAGGTGCGGCAGGTCGGGGGCCCGCGGTGGGCACGGGTGGCGCAGGCTGGACCCCCCGGCCCGGCGCCCCTCACCGACGCTCTCCGCGGCCAGGACTCCCTCGGCGGCAACAGCCCCCACCAGCCCGGCTGGCACCGCCTCCGAGGAGTTGCGCAGCACCCTCGCCCACGCCGACCAGGCCAGGAGCATCAGCACCGCGGTGGGGCCGCGCTCCGCCGCGGCACGCCTGCCCGCGCCCAGCCCTCCGCCGGCCGTGCCGTGGGCAGCGCCGCGCCAGCCGTGCAGCGCCGCGGGCAGCCAAGCGGCCCCCGCTGCCCTTCGCCACGGGGGGCTGGAGGTGTTGGCCTCGCGCTGCCTCGCCAGCCCCGGAGCAGGGACACCGCGCGGGACGCTGGTCTGCCGGCTGTGCGCTGCTCGGGGACCTGCTCCATGAGCGGGGACCTGCTTGGGGACCTGCTCCATGAACTGTGTCCTGCTTGGGGACCTGCTCCACGAGCTGTGTCCTGCTTGGGGACTTGCTCAGGAACCTGCTTGGGGACCTGCTCCATGAGCTGTGCCCTGCTTGGGGACCTGCTCAATGAGCTGTGCCCTGCTTGGGGCCAGCTTGGGGACCTGCTCAGGAACCTGCTTGGGGACAGCTCCATGAGCTGTGCCCTGCTTGGGGACCTGCTCAATGAGCTGTGCCCTGCTTGGGGCCAGCTTGGGGACCTGCTCAGGAACCTGCTTGGGGACGGCTCCATGAGCTGTGTCCTGCTTGGGGACCTGCTCAATGAGCTGTGCCCTGCTTGGGGCCAGCTTGGGGACCTGCTCAGGAACCTGCTTGGGGACGGCTCCATGAGCTGTGTCCTGCTTGGGGACCTGCTCAATGAGCTGTGCCCTGCTTGGGGCCAGCTTGGGGACCTGCTCAGGAACCTGCTTGGGGACGGCTCCATGAGCTGTGTCCTGCTTGGGGATCTGCTCAATGAGCTGTGCCCTGCTTGGGGCCAGCTTGGGGACCTGCTCAGGAACCTGCCTGGAGATCTACTGGGGACCTGCTCCATGAGCTTTTTCCTGCTTGGGGATCCTGCTTGGGGACCCCACTCAGGGACTCGCTCGGAGTCCTGCTCCGCCGGCCATGCCCTGCTCGGGGACCCCGCTGGGGAACACGCTCTGCCCAAAGCGATGGGGTGCCCAGGCCCCGCTCACGCTGGCTCCCTGTCCCAGGTGAGGAGGAACCCGTTCGGCGTCTCGCACAGCATGGCGCAGTACGGCAGCATCGCCGCCGACCTACACAGCGAGATCCAGAGCCTCAAGAGCCAGACGGAGACCGAGCCGGGGCACCCGGGGCACGGCGAGTGCAGGGACGTTCGCTACGTCCTGCACCAACGGGGTCCCCCAGCTCCCCGGGCGGGTGGTGAGACCACCTCCTCCTCCTCCTCCGGAGGGGCCGGCGGGGGAGCGAGGGGGAGAGGAAGGAGCCGTATGGAGCCGGCGACAGCGAGCGGGACTCGGCCGCGGGGGGCGACCGGTCGGACGCTCCAGAACCGCCCGACGTGGCCGCAGCCCGTGAAAGCATCACGGCCCTCGGGGAGGAGCCGAGCCGGCTCCAGGAGCGGAAGGTTTGGCAGCCCCATCCTCAGTGCCCGCAGCTGGAATGGGTGTCACCGGGGAGCCGAGTCTGACGAGTCTCAGCCCAGCAACAGGAGCTCTCCGGCAGCCCCGCTCGCACGCACGGGCTGCGGTGTGGGTCGGGCACGAGGGTCCCTGGCAGGACCGGGGGGTGCCCCGAGTGAGGGTGCTGGTCCCGTGGCGGGGTGCCGGTCCCGTGCCGGGGTGCTGGTCCCATTGTCCCGCACCCCCGTCGGGACGCGGCACGGCCGCGTCCCTGAGCGCCGGCGCCGCAGCGTTGCACCGCCGTGCCGCGGCAGAGCACGTGGCAGCGCAGGTAGGCAGCAGGATCCCCGCTGCACCCCGCGTCCGTAGGGCCCCGTTGCCAAGCTGACCCCCAAGGTATGGACCCGAGTCCCCGGGGATGGGCGCAGCCGTGCCAGGAGGTGCCCACGGCCGGAGCCTGCTGGCAGCCTCGGGAAGGGCCCGCGCAGACGCTCAGCGCCCGGGAGATGCAGGCAGCTGCCCCGCGCCGCCGCGGACCGGCGCAGGCGTCCCGGGGCGCGTTACCCTTCTCGAGGGTCACGTTGAACGGAGACCGGCCGAGCGCGGGAGCGGCGCGAGCACGGCGCCACGCAGCCCGCGGCAGCGGCAAGCCCCCAAGGACGCCCCCGCACTCGCGTTTTCTGCCTTTATTAGGATTGGGGGCGAGGGGGGCCCGGCCCCGGCAGGACCGGGGAGGCACCCGGACCGCCCGCCACGGCCGGGCACGCGCCCCGCTCGCCCGCCCAGCCCAGGGCTCCGCTGCCGGCGGCCCCGCGGGCTCCCCGGAGGGAGGTCTCGGCTCGGAGGGACCCCTGCACCGCGCGTCCCGGGTGGGATCCCCGTCCCCATCCCTGTGCCCACGGTGGCGGGAGGGGACCGAGCCGCCCCTGCGTTTGGCCTCCTGCAGTGCTGGGACAGGCAGCCAGGGACCCCCCCCGCCCCGTCCCCCGTCCCCAGCACCCTGCAAGGCCCCGGGGCCGGGAGGCAGCAGCAGAGCCACCGGCCCCGGCGCGGGGGGCTCCGACTAGCTACGAAAGGGAGGAGAAAAAAAAAAATGCCAGGTCCCGGCGGCTCCGGCGCTACTTCTTGGCCTTGATGAGGGAGTGGTAGACGGGCTTGACGATGATGTGGAGGTGCAGGGCGTTGTCGATGAGGTACTCGGAGGTGCGCTTCTGCAGGTCGGCGTGCGCCAGGAAGTCGGCCACCTCGTCGGAGCTCTGGTGGAAGCTGTAGGCGTGCTTGACGAAGACGCGGCCCTGCTGCCGCACGCCCACCAGCACCGTCTTCTGGAAGCTGACGCCGGCGAAGTCGGAGCTGCTCATGGCCGGGGTGATGACGAGCCGGGGGCGGCCGTCCTCGACGCGCGCCGGCTGGATGGCGCTCGAGACGGAGTCCGAGTAGACGGGGCGCAGGCTGACGGGCAGCCAGCGCGGCGAGAAGAGCACGTTCCAGGTGACCCGCTTGCTGGCGTCGTGGCTGCTGGGGCCCAGCTGGGTCTGGAAGCTGGTGCTGCGGTCGTCCCGCGCCGGGTTGTTGATGACCCACTGGGAGCCCCAGCCGGGCGCGAGGTAGTTGCGGGGCAGGAACATGCTGCAGTTGACGTCGAAGTACTTGGCGAAGTGGAGCGGGGAGGCGGCGTGGAACTGGAAAGCCTGGAAGAGCAGGTCGTGCACCGCGCCGCGGTGCCGCGCCAGCACCGCCGACTGCGCCTGCAGCCGGAAGAGCTGGCTGGGCGCGATCATGGGGTAGCGGATGGCGCGCAGCACCCGCTCGGCCACGGGCGCCTCGGGCTGCCGGCGGCCCAGCCAGCCCTCCACGGCGCCGAAGAGCTCCAGCTCGCTGTGCAGCACCAGGTCGGAGCGCTCGAGCAGCAGCAGCAGCAGCTCCACGCTCACCGAGGCCCACTCGGCGCTGCCCAGCACCGCCGACAGGTTCCAGGCGAGGAACTGGAGGCAGCTCTGCTGCAGCGCCTCGTCGCCGACGCGCACCGCGTAGTGGTACCAGCCCACCACGTGGCCCTGGCTCGACTCGCTGGCCAGGTGGCTCCTCATGTAGTCGGCGACGCCGCGCTGCAGCGCCCGCACCCGGTACTTGCTGGCCAGCTGGTGCATGGGGATGGCTTGGTGCAGCAGGATGGACACCCCGCCGCAGTACAGGTACCTGGGGGGGGGCAGAGCGCGGGGCGGTGACGCCGGCCCCCAGCGCGCCGCCGCCGCCGGCCGCCCCCGCGCCCGGCCCCGGCCTCCCCGCGCACCTGATGAACTTGTCGAAGAGCGCGGCGCTCTCGGGCGGCTCGTGCAGGGTGACGACGCTCTGGTTGCGCAGGAGGCCCTCGAAGACCTCGCTCTGGAGGCCGAGCAGCAGCTGGTGGGTGTGGAAGACCTTGGCCTCCTCGGAGGCCGCCGTGCGCACCCGCAGCACCGAGTCGCTCGCGTTGCCGTTCTGCAGCAGCTCCTGCAGCCGCTGCAGCAGCGTCAGCGAGTGGTTGATGGTGGCCGCCGTGGCGTCGCCGCTAAGGTCGGCTTTCTGGGCTGCGGGCAGACGGCACGATCCCAGCGCGGTGCCCCCGGTGCGGGGAGCCTTCTTCCCCCTCCTCTCCCTCCCGCCTGCCTGTCCCAAGTCCTGCCACCGCCCCAGAGCCGGAGCGTCTTTCCCACAGGGCGAATTTGGCCCCGTCGCTCTCACATCCACGTCTCGCCGGCGGCGATGCTGCGGATTACCCTTCCCAGCTCCGGCTTAAGCCCAGCTAAGCAGGGATTGGGAATGGGATCGGGAGCCTCTTGCCCCGCGGTGCCTGATATCGCTCCTTCGAGGGGCTCCCGGGGCCGCAGCGTGCCGGGTGCTGAGCACAGCCCGGCACCTCCCCAGTGCCATGGGGCACGGCACGGCCGTGGGGCACAGCCGTGGGGCACGGCACGGCCGCCCGCTGCAGCCGGACGCCCCGGGTGCCGCGAGCCCAGCTCAGCCCAGCCCTTCCTTCCCGCCGCAGCACTGCGGGGCTCGCCGGACGCCCAGGCGGGGAGGACCCGGCCGTGCCCCACCCCGGCACCCCGGCGAGGGCGAGTGCGGCGCGGTGCATCCGGCCCCCGGCTCCGGCCTCCCCCCTCCGCGGCCGCCCTTACCGGCTTGCACGGTGAGGAGGAGGAGGAGGAAGGCGGCGGCGGCGCAGCCCCAGCGGCGGGCCGGCCCGGGCCGGGCGCCCGTCAGCCTCGCCATGGCTTCGCAAGCGCATCTGCCGGGGGCTGCGCGCCGCACTGGCGCGCGCGCTGCCCGCCGCGCTCTTATGTAGGCCACGACCCTCCCAGCCCGCGCGCCCGCGCCGGCACATTGATTGGTGGAAACTGGGACCGGCCGTTTCCAAGGGAACCGCTTCCCGGCCGGAATCGATCCCATCCCGGCCCCCCGGCACCCCGGAGCCGGTGTAGCGGGGCGCCCCAGCGAGCCCCGGGTGCCGCGTGGGGCCACCGCCGGCTCGCTCGCCGCAGCCCACGCCGGCTCCCGGCACCCGCCGGGCGCTGCCGACGCTGGAGCGGCCGCCCCGTCCCAGCTGGGTGGCCGCGGGGCCCCGCGGGCCCTTTGCATTCAGGGCACAGCGCGGTGGCGGCGGCGGCCTCGCCGCTCCCCCCGCGCCGGCCGGCCTCATGGGTATTCATGCCGGCGGCAGCGCTCGCCCTCCCATCACCATGGCATCCGGGCTGCCGGCAGGAACTGCCTGCCCTTTTCCCAGCCTTTGCAGCCAAGGCGCTCCGTGCACCGCGCGAGTGCCCGGTGCCAGCCTCCGCTGGCACCGCGCCGCCCCTCGCCAGGGCTTCGCAGTAGGGCCGGGGCAGCGCTCGCCCCCCGCGCCCTGGCTCGGCCCCGGGCCGGGAGCGGGCTCCCCGGCGGGATGCCCGCGGGTGCGCGGCCCCCCGCGAGGTCACCTCTGCGGGCGCAGCGGGAGCCCCGCCGCCGCCAGCCCCTCCGTTGGACGGCCGGGGCATCGCTGTGACCTCCGAGGCGGGCCGGCGGCGTGCCCCGCTCGGGCCGGCGCCGCGCCGCCGAATATTAGCCTGTTCCCGTTTATCGAGTAGCTGTCTGAGCTGATGGGATTAGAGCTGGCGGCTGCTTTATTGCAGCTTTTGTGCTGAGCTGCTAAGTGCCGCGGCAGCCCCACGTGCCTGGCGCCTTTCGCGCCTCGCTCGGGCAGAGCCCCGCTGAGCTGCTCCCGGGAGCAGCGGCGACGCCGGGCCGGGGCCGCCGGCACCGCCGCCGCCGCGCCCGGGCTCCACGTCCAAGCGCAGCGTGGCGAAGGCGCTGGCCGGGGCGCCGTGCTGGAAAGGGGGCCGCGGGCGAGCAGGCGGTGCCTCGCACTCTTGCATACCTATTTTTGTGCCTGCGAGGGCACCTGAGGACGGGTTCGCTCCGGATCCCACAGACCTGGAGGTGGACGGGGACCCCCCCGAGTCCCCGAGCCCCATCCCAGTGGGGGGGGGGGTAGGTGGGGTTTCCAGATGTGGTATGTGGCAGATGTTGACACAGTTCCCGTGCAGGGATTGCACATCTGGCCCCGCTCCTCGGGGGCTGGATCACTGGGGCCGGGCACACAGATTGCCCCGGCGCGTGCCGAGGTCGCCGCCCCTGCAGGGCACCGTGCCGAGCACGGGGGGGGGTCCCCGGGACTGTGCCCAGCTGCCAGCGAGGCCGGACCCACTGCGGGCAGAGGGCCTCGAGCTCCGGGAAACCCGCAGTGGCCCGGGTCCAGAGCCGGTGCGGGCATACAGCCGGAGAGCAAACAGGCCTGGGCGGCGTTCCTGCCTCACCGTGGGCGGCGAGGGGGGGCCCCCGTGGCCACGCAGCCCGCTAATGGCTCACCACATCCAGCGATGCTTCATTTAACCACCTGCCTGCAAAACAACAGCTTGCTGGGGGGGAGGGGGCCTCCTTCCGAACAGGAGCTTGCCAACTTCCCTGTGCTACTGGGGAAACTGAGGCATGGGCAGGCTTTTCCTCCAGCTTTGGCTGCTTGCAAGCACTCTGCACCCTGGGGATGTGTGGACACGGATGCATGGGCACATGCATGCACATATGGATGCGTGCACGTATGGATCCACATCCATACACGTGCACACACACGAACGCCACAATTTGAGCCGCCAGTAAGCTCCAGGAGCTGCCTGTGCCTGCCGCTCCCTGCAGAGCCCCGTGCCGCTGGGCGCCAGCTCGCAGCAGGTGGGGGCTGAGCCAACCCCCTCCCCCTAGGTAGGCTTGAGCAGCCCCACATGCACCTGCCTCTGCGCCAGCCTCACTCAGGGTGGGTGCGAAACGCAGGCGAAATCGAGGCTCCGGTGCCCACGGGGGGGGGGGGGGGGGCGAGGGGAGCACGCTGTGGCCGCCTGCCCTGGAGGTAAGGCCCTGGGGACTCGGGCAGGGGGGCTGTCCTCTACCCTGTGGGGACAACCCACATGGCATTGGGGGGCGAGTGCGTGAGCAAAGCCCTTTGCACCCACTCAGCGGCATGGCCCTTGGGCACGATGGGGGAGCAAGATACGACCAAGCCGTCCCCAAATGCCCATGTCACCATCTCTGTTGCTCTGGGGCAGGGAAGAGCCCTGCGTCCTTCTCTCTGGACCCCTCCCCTTGCCCCTCAGCCCTCCCTGGGAGACACCCGTCCCCAGCCCTGGGGGGACCGGTGAGGCCTGGGGACATCCTCCTGCCCCGCTGGCCCAGCCCGTGGCTCTGCCCACCCCGCTCTCCCTCCTCCCCGCAGCCCACGCGCCCCGCGGCTGTGCAGCGCTCCGGGCACCGGCGGGGACGCAGCCATCCGTGGCTCTCCTGGCCAGGGAAGGCGACACCGCACGCCCCGACGGGTGGCACCGGGCACCCCCGAGGTGAGACCCCACCAGGCATGGGGAGCGGGGCCTGGGCAGGGAGGGTAACGGGGTGAGGGGGGCCGGACCGGACCCCTGTCAGCGGGCACAGACCCGCCGGCACAGCAAGCTGGAGCAGGGCTGGGGAAGGGTTAACACGTTCCTGCTGCAGCTGCAGCCCTATCGGCACAGCAGTTCCCTTGGGGACACCAAGGGACAAAGGGACGCACTTGCACTTGTTGATTAGCCGGATCTAGTTTGCACCTAATTGGCATCCCCCTGTGCCTCTGTCTGCTCTCCCACCCAGCGAGCGCAGCCTGCCCGTGCCCAGCCCTGGGCAGCTGCGCTGTGTCTGAGCCCGGGGGGGCCCCCCTCGCTCATCGGTGGGGTGCGCTCAGCCCCGGGGGCCTCTCCTCAGGCTCTCTACAGAGCTCAGCAGTGGCAGATGTGGTGACCCATTGGTCAGGTCTCGGCCAAGCAGCTCCTGGAGGCTCTGGGCCGGGAAGGGGAGGTCCCCACGGCCACAGCCCCGGCTCTGAGCCGGCTGGAGGGGCAGTGGGGCTGTCACTGTGCCCAGAGGCGATGCTGCTGGAAGGAGACCAGGAGCAGTGAAGGGGTCTGCCTGGCCCCAAGAGGGGGACAGGCTGGGAGCCCTCCAGAGGGATCCGGGCGGGGGGGGGGGGGGGGCTGGGACACCCTGCATCATGCACAGCGCTGGCAGGATGGGCAGCAGCAGCAGGGACAGCTCTGGGCCAGGGCAGCCTGGGGTCCTGGCAGTGCCTGGGACAGGGCTGGTGTGGGGCCCCTGTAGTGCCCAAAGCAGGGCAGTTTGGGGGTCTCTGTGGTGTAAAGCTCGGACTGGCATCTGAGCACTGCCCAGCGCCCCTCCCACGCACCCAGCACCCCTCCCATACACCAGCACCCCTTCCTTGGCCTGGGCCCCTGCAAGGGACCCAGCACCCCTCCCTGGGCTCTGCACCCCTCCCATACACCAGCACCACTCCCATGGACCCAGAACTCTTCCCCAGGATCCAGCACCCCTCCTGGGCTCTGAGCCCCTCCCGTGCACCCAGCACCCCTCCCCGGGCCTTGCGCCCCTCCGTGCACCCCGCTGCCAGCCCCGCACTGGTCCCAGCAAGGCGGCGGCACTGGCGGCCCCGGGGCAGGAGTCGCGGTACCCCCGTGGGAGATGTTAATTGGGGGGGGGGGGGAGGAATCCGGCCAATCAGAACGCAGTGCTCGGGTCTGGCTTCCCCATTCCTGGAGGGCCCCTCTCTGATTGGCTCAATTGTGCCCTCCTCTAGCCAATGGGAGCGCCGGCTGCGGGGGGTGTGCCGCCGGGCTTTATGAATGGCCGAGCGCGGCGTGGGCCCGACCGGGCGCTGGGCCGTATCCTGCCCGGGGCGGGGTCCGGGCCGGGAGCAGGGCCAGGGCCGCTACCGGCGCCCCCAGCCCCTCTGTCCTGTGCTAGACCCGCGTGAGGAGCAGGCAAAGGACCCACCCCGCTCTCCCCCAGGCTACAGCTGGCCATCCTCCCTTGGCAGCTTGGGCTACCCTCCCCCCGGTACCGTTGAGTCCCCCCATTTTGGCACCTCTGGGTCCCCGCAGGCACTGCTGTGACCCGACACACAACACCCAGCCCAAGCTGTGAGCCAGGGCCTCGCCCACGTGGCAGTCGCCCAGGAACATCTTGTTTTAAGCCAGTTTTCTTCAAGTCGATAAACGAGGGCAGGAGATAAACAAGGAGGATGTCTGGTAGCTGGCAGCGGGGCATCCCTCCGCCCTGCAGGGACTGGACGGTCTCCCTGGCTTCCCCCAAGAAGAGGGCTGGATCCCTTGCTCTGCCACGTGCACGGTCAACTCCAAATCGAGCTGCCCATGGGCACACGCAGAAGCAGACCTGGGGCGATCGCTCCTGCGGGAGCCAGGCCGCCGGCTGCCCGATGGCCTGGCTGAGCCCAGCTAGCAGTGCAGGCAGGAGGAGCCCGGCGGCCCTGGCGCGGCCGCTCGGCTCCCTGACACCCGCCGTGTCCCCTTGCAGCAGGTCTGCAGTGGAGGGCGATGGTCCTGGTGCCCAACAGCACGGAGGTGGTGGGGGCCGGCGACGCAGCGCGCGCAGAGCCGGAGCGGTCGCCCTGTGTGGTGGGCATCGTCCCCGTCGTGTACTACAGCCTCCTGCTGGGGCTGGGGCTGCCAGGTGAGCGTCCTGGGGGCTGCGGGGGAGCGCGGGGCAGCTCGCACCCGCACAGGGCTATGTGGGGGGGGAGGCAGTGCTGTGCCACCGGGGGCACCCGTCCCGCTTCATCCGGGGGGCTGTGCCCCCGCACAGGTAGCGGAGCCGCGCTCCCTCGACCCAGCCCCATGGCCCCTGCTGCCAGCCGAGCCACGGCTCCCTTCCCAGCCGCAGGGCTTTCCGGGCTGCGGGGAGGGATGGGGGAACCCACCCGCTCCCCACGGCCTCCCTGGCCCTCAGGGTCCAGCCCCAGCTGCAGCGCCGGAGTGGTAGACCGCAGCCTTGCACGACGGGTGCCACGGCAGCAGGGACAGATGGCATTTGAATTGCACTGGCTGACACAAGGAAGAGATTAATCAGCTCAGCAAATCCCCCCGCACACTGATATTTATAGCTCCCCACCCCAGCCCTCCCTGCACCCAGGTGGGGCCCAGCGCTGCTCCCCCTGCGACCCTGGCAGAGCCTGGGCACCCTCGGGACCCCCATGCTGTGACACTGAGCTTAGCTGAGGGTGCCTGGCCCAGGCACAGCCCCGGGGTCTCACCGCCTCGCTCCGCTCCTCCTCTCCAGTGAATGTCCTGACAGCCATGGCCCTGTCCCGCCTGGCCACGAGGACCAAGAAGTCATCATACTGGTACCTGCTGGCCCTGACCACCTCCGACATCCTCACTCAGGTCTTCATCATCTTCGTGGGCTTCATCCTGCAGACAGCCATTCTGGCCCGAGCGGTGCCCAGTGCCTTCATCCATACCGTCAACGTGCTGGAGTTCACAGCCAACCACACCTCTGTCTGGGTCACCGTCCTGCTGACTGCAGACCGCTACATGGCTCTGTGCCACCCACTGCGCTACCGCACCGTCTCCTACCCCCAGCGCACCCGCAAGATCATCGCAGCCGTCTTTGCTGTGGCTCTGGCCACGGGCATCCCCTTCTACTGGTGGCTGGACATGTGGCGTGATGCCGACCCCCCTACTGTCCTGGACAAGGTGCTCAAGTGGGTCCACTGTGTCACCATCTATTTCCTGCCCTGTAGCATCTTCTTGGCCACCAACTCCATCATCATCTTCAAGCTGAAGCAGCGGAGATGCTCAGGGGGCCGCCGGCCTTATGTAGGCAGGACCACGGCCCTCCTTCTGGCTGTCACCACCATCTTCATGGTGCTCTGGGCACCCCGGACAATCGTCATGATCTGCCACCTCTATGTGGCCTCAGTCAAGAAGGACTGGCGCGTGCACTTGGCTTTGGACATTGCCAACATGGTGGCCATGCTCAGCACCACCCTCAACTTCTTACTCTACTGCTTTGTCAGCAAGACCTTCCGCCGCATAGTGGGCGAGGTGCTCCGGACACACATCCGCCACAGCCCCCGGCCCAGGAACAGCCCCTTCCCACCCCTGGCCCTGAAGCCGCTGGAGCTGCTTCGTGGCACAGCCCTGTGAACCCGGGCCTCTGGACTCCTGCATCTCCCGAGCATCCCTGGGACCTCGCTGAGACCCTGCCCTGGGGACACTGCTCCACCACCCGTGGAGCTGAGGTGTTCATGCAGGTGCAGGTGATGATGGTGAGACCTCTCTACTTCCCTGGCTGCCTGTGTGCCCAGCCCATGGACACACCACTCATTGCACTCACTGATTTGGCCCTACCTGTATTTCGGGGTGTGCTGCCTGGCATTGGCTGTGCCGCGGGGCTCCCTGAGCCGGCACGGTGCCCACAGTGTGCCGAGGGGCCTGGTCCTTCCTGCTTAAACTTCTGTGATGAGATGAAAACTCTGTCCGGGTCTGTGTCCACTGTGAGCGGCCAGGACAGGAGGACCCTGCACGGGCGGCCCCCGTGCCCAGCGTCCCTCTGCCCAGCTCCGAGCCTCGGCCCCGCTGAGGCTCATGCTCCCAGCCCAGTTTCCTGCTGGAGGGACTGGGGTCGTGCTGGGGAAGAGCGGTGTCCGCGCTCTCGGAGCCGGGCACTGAGCCGAGCAGCTGGCAGCGAGCATCCACGGGGCCGAGCGTGCCGGGGCCTGGGCATGGCGGCCCGTTCCCAGCTCCGAGTGCGGCACATACGACCCCCGCTCCCTCTGCCCCGCGCACCAGCCGTTATCCCTCCCCGGGACCCCCGAGGGACGCCCCAGGAGAGCCCCCTGCCCGGCTGCCCCAGGGCACGGCCCCCCTGCAGGCCAGGGCAGCCTGGAGGAGTTGCTCTGCCGGGAAGGACACGGAGACGGCTGGTACGGTGCCGGTGCCGGGGTGGTTGGGGTCTGGAGTAAGGCACCGGGATCCCGCCTGGAGGAGCCGGAAGGGCTGAGCTCCCAGGGTCAAGCGCACCCACCACCAGCGCCGCCCTCCCAGTTGCGCCAGTGCCGAGCCGGGCGAGCAGCCTGCCCCGTCCCCAGCTGCCAGGTGCCCAGCCGAGCGCCCTCCGGAGCCGGCACCCCCAGGCCCCGCTCCTGGGGGGGGGGCCGCCACGCTGCCCTCCTGCTTCCCCTGCACAGTCCTTAGCACGACCCCCCCCCCAGCAGCCCAGCCTTCCCCCTCCGATGCCCCACAAACCACGCTGTGGGAGGGGGGCTCGGCCGGGCTGCCCGCCGCCCCCCGCGGCATCCGGCCCCACTCGCTGTCTCTGCCCGGCCTTCCTGGCCCCTGGGGAACAGGCTGAAACCCCAGCAGGCGGCACCTGGGAGGGGCTCGCTCCATTAATTCTGGTATTTGAGGACGGGGAAGAGATTAGGTATTAACCCCAGAGCGCCTCTCGCCCGGCAGCGGCGCCGTGCTCGCAGCCCCGCGGGACTTTTTGCCCAGTCCCGTCTCCCACCCCACGGTCCCGTCCCCAGGCAGCAGCCTCGGGGCCGGAGCGAGGTGTGCGTGGAGGGTCTCGGTGGAGAGGGGAGCGGCAGTGGCCCCCGGGGCGGCCGGGCCGCGGCGAGCCCCCCGCGCCAGCCCACCCCCACCGGCGCTGGATTCCTCGGAGAGGGAGGTGGGAACGCGCCGACCGCGTCCGCCCGCGGCGAGGGGCTCGGTTCTGGATGCAGCCAGCTCAGATGGAAAACAGCTCCCCGGCCCCGGCGTAAACAGCAGCGGCTGGAAAGCAGCCGGGGAGGGCAAGCGGCCCCAGGTAGAGCTGTCGCCTGGGCCGGGGCGAGCCGGCCGCGGAGCGAGCCCTGCCACACCGCGCCGTGCCGCGCCACGCCGTGCCAGCCGCCCGGTAGCACTGGAGCAAAGGTAAGCCTGGAAAAAATGCAGCCGGCGTGCCCGTGCTTTCGGAGCAGGCCTCCTCCCGTCCTGCGAGCCCAGCGGGGGGGGGGGGGGGGGGGGGACCGTGCCGAGCTGCGCCCTGCTCCCGCGCCGTGGGGCTGCCCGGTCCCGAGGGGGGCACCCGGGGCGCTTCCTCCCTCGCTGCCCGCCGTCGGTCCCCGCAGGGCAGCTGGCATGTGGCAGCGGTGCCTCCCCAGTGGTGCGTTTCTGCAGGACCTACAAAAACCCTCCTAAACCATTAGGGGCACATGGGGAGCTGCCAGGAAGCTGGGAGCATCCCCAGGGGAAGGAGGGAGGAAATCAGTGCCAGGCACCCGCTGCTCCCCAGCCTCAGCAGCACGTCCGGACACCCCCACCCCCCTCGCTCTGGCAGGAATGGGGGGCAGCAAAGGGCTGAGGCAGCTGCCAAGAAAACAGCCCCAGCCCCCGGCTGCGGAAGGAAGCAGCCTCCGGGAGGCCGTGCGGCTTGGCCTCCACGCGGGCCTGGGTCCGGGTCGGCGCCCGGCGCGGGGGCGGCAGGAAGCCGGCCTGAGCTCTCGGCTGTGTTTGTCCTAGGATGAGGTTTTCCTGCAGTGGGAAGCGTGGGGGTACAGCCTCGGTTTGCCCCAAGAGCCTCGACCACGTCCCTGTGGGGAAACTGAGGCACAAAGGGGCCGGGCAGAACTTGAGGAGAAAGCAGAGCCCCCGCACACCTGAGCACCCGGAGCCCTGCCTGAAAAAGGGCTGCTTTAAAGATGAACGTGCTTTAGAGAAAAGAAGGGCACGAGAGAGAGAGAGAGAGAGAGAGAGAGAGAGAGAGAAACCCTCGCGCCCAGAACGCGGCACCGCAGCCGCAGGTGACGCAGGGCAGCGGATGCGGCTCCCCGCGGACCCGCCGCCTCCTCCAGGCTTGGCACGTGCCGCGGCTCGGCGGGCCCCGGCCCCGCTCCCCGCGGGGTTTCCGTCCCACCCGGGCTGCAGCAGGAGCCCCGGAGGTGGGTGAACTTTGGGCCGTGTCCTTCACCCACTTGCTTCACTCTCCCAAAATAGCAGCGCCTGCCTGGAAACCTCCTCCGGGGCTGGCAGGGCGGTGGGTGCTCCGCAGGGTCTCCCCCGGGGCCCCGGCGCACCCGAGCCCTGGGGTGACCGTGGAGCGGCCGCGCTGCCGGTGGCCGCCCGCCCCGGTGCGCCCGCCGGGGCTGCCCCTCGCAGCAGCCCCTCGCTGGGGCCGCCTCGCCCTGCCAAGGGCTTTAGCGGTCAGCTGACATTCCTCCGGGAGGCCCCTCCGGCGCCCGCCGCGGCCAGGGGTTTCCAGGAGGCAGCCGGTGTATCGTTACACGGCGGGGGGCCGCCGCGGGGGGCTCGGCCGGGCCCGGCGGCCGCGAGAGCCCCCACGCCGGCCGGGGGCCCGCGGCAGAGGTGGAGGAGAGCTGGCGCAAGCCCAGGCGGCCCCGGGCCGGGCCGCAGCACCCCGGACCCCGCAGTCCCACGGCCCGAGCTCAGCCCAGCTGTGCTGAGGCCCTGCAGACTCGTTGCACTGACAGTCACACCGCGCCGGCTGCCGCCGCGGGGAGCCGCTGCGGTCCGGCGAGGGGGTCCGGCGAGGGGTCCGGCTCCCGGCCCGGAGCGGCTGCCCCGGCTCAGTCCCGGCCCCGGCCCCGGCCCCGGCCCCGGCGCGGGTGCGGGCGGGAGGGAGCGCGGCGCGGCGCGGCGCGGCAGGGCAGGTCCCGGCCGGTCCCGGCGCTCGGTGCCGGGCGGAGGCGCAGCCCGGGGAGGGGCCGGGCAGGCGCGCACGGTGCCGCCGGCCCGGGGCTCGCCCGCCGGCGCGGCACGGCGCGGCTCGGCGCGGCTCACTGCAGCTCGGCTCGGCGGAGCGGCTGCGGCACCGGGCGCTGGAGCCGGTGAGTGGGGCCCCCGGGGGCTGCAGGGACCGGGACCCGGACCCGGACTCGGGCCCGTCCGCCCCCGCGGACTCACTCGGACGGAAAGTTGGGGAAGGCGCTGAGCAAGTTTGGCGGCAGGTACCGAGCGGGGGGTGCGGGGGAGCTGGGAAGACCGGGCCGGCCGCGGCGGGAGGTGCCGGGGGTGGGGGGGACCCGGGCCGGCCGCGGCGGGAGGTGCCGGAGGTTGGGGGGACCCGGGCCGGCCGCGGTGGGAGGTGCCGGGGAGGGGACCCGGGCTGGCCCCGGCCGGGCGTGCAACGAACCAGCCAGGCTGAGTCCAAAGGGACCAGTACAGCCTGGGGGTGCTGGGGTCCCCCTTGCCCGGGGGCCACAGGGGCTCGGTCCTGCCCCGGCAGGAGGTTGGGGGTCCGCGTTTCCACCACGTATGGGCAGACCTGGCCCGGGGGGGGAGGGGACGCATACAGCACCCAGACACCTGGGTTCCCGTCCCGGTGGATGGGACCCAGATGCCTGGGTTCTGCCATGGCTCTGGGAGGGGCGTGGGGCCAGGGCTCCTTGCCGTGCCAGGGCTGCCCGGACTCCTGGTCCCACTCAGCAAGTGGGTTAGGGGCGGTGGGGGGAGGGTTGTGGGAGCCTGAACTCCTGGGCTCTGCTCCCAGCGCGGCCCCGGGGGTGACCTTGTAAGAGAGATTTCCTGCCTGGTTTCCTCCCCCCGCGCGGCGTGCAAGCGAAGGGGTCTGCGGCTTTAGCTTCCTCCTCCTCTCTGCCGTGCCGCGGGCGTCCCGGCCGGGGTGCGGGGCGCGGGCCCCCCCGACGCCCGCAGCTGGAGCCCCGCGGCAGGCTCAGCGGCGGGCGCTGCGGGCCCGGGGCTGCGCCCGAGGAGCCGCGCGGGGTGTTGCTGCCCGGGCAGCCTGCGTGCGTGCGCCGGAGGGCTCGCAGCGAGCTGGCGTGCAGGGCCGGACACGCGACCTGCCGCCGGTTCGGAGCCCGGAGCGAGAGGAGCGGAAGTGGGGCAGGATAAATAGAAAGGGGAACCCGCTGGGGGATGCGGAGCCGCACGCAGGGCCGGGGCGCGGGAACGGCCCCCTGCCCCCGCGTCACCTCTGCAGCCCGGGTTCGGCGCTCCCGGGAACACCGGCAGTCGCGGTGCTGCCCGGTCCCCCCGCCGGGAGCGCGTCCTGCTCCCAGCATCGGAGGGGAGGATCGGCACAGCCCCGGAGCTGGCAGGAGGCAGCGTTTTGGGCCGGGGGAGGCCAAGCCTCTCCGCCCAGCCGCCCTTGGCCCGTGGGAAAGGAGGTGACGGGAGACGTGTGTCTGCCCCGGGGGTGGCTCGGGCTGCAGCCGCTCCGGGTGCCGTGGCCGTGGCCGCGTGGGCTCGGCACCGCCAGCGCTGGCCGGGGTGGGGAGGCTCGCGGCCGCCTGCTCCCCAGGTCCCCAGCGCTCCCCTCTCTGTCGCAGGCTCTCCGGGGCTCCCGCTCGGCGCCCGGCCCACGGTGCAGGATGGGGACGGTGCTGGCGGCCACGTGCGTCCTGCTGGCCCTGCTCCCGGCGTGCCGCGCTCAGACCAGCCCTCCGCTGGGGTGCGGCCAGGACCTCTCCTCCCTCTACTACAATCTCTGCGACCTCTCCGCAGCCTGGGGCATCGTGCTGGAGGCTGTGGCCAGCCTCGGCGTGGTGACTAGCTTCGTGCTCACCATCATCCTGGTGGCCAGCCTCCCCTTCGTGCAGGACCCGCAGAGGAAGAGCCTGGTGGCCACGCAGGTGGTCTTTCTCCTGGGCACCTTCGGGCTCTTCTGCCTGACCTTCGACTTCATTGTGGGGCCGAACTTCTCCACCTGCACCTCCCGCCGCTTCCTCTTCGGCGTCCTCTTCGGGATCTGCTTCTCTTGCCTGCTGGCGCACGCCCTGGCGCTCAACTTCCTGGCACGGAGGAACCGGGGGCCGCGGGGTTGGGTGACGCTGGCAGTGGCCCTGCTGCTGGCCCTGGTGGAGGTCATCATCAACACCGAGTGGCTCATCATCACCGTGGTGCGGCAGGAGGGTGTCTCGCCGGACCCCTGCCAGGTAATGGATGCTGACTTCGTCATGGCGCTCATCTACGTGATGTTCCTGCTGGTGGCCGCCTTCGGCACCGCCTGGCTGGCCCTCTGCGGCCGCTACACGCACTGGAGGAAGCACAGCGTCTTCATCCTGGCCACCACCAGCCTCTCCGTGGCCATCTGGGTGACTTGGACGGCCATGTATCTCTACGGGAACCAGCACGTGGGCAAGAAGCCCAGGTGGGATGACCCCACGCTGGCCATCACCCTGGTCTCCAACGCCTGCACCTTCATCTTCCTCTACGTCATCCCCGAGGTGACGCACGTGACGCGGCGGGGCCCCGAGCAGGCCTACGAGGACGACGTCTACCCGACCCGCGGGGTGGGCTACGAGACCATCCTCAAGGAGCAGAAGTCACAGAGCATGTTTGTGGAGAACAAGGCCTTCTCCATGGACGAGCCGTCCTTCAGTAGGCACCGCGGGGCGGCGGGCCGAGCGCGCGGGGGTCCCGGCCGGGGCACGGTGCCCCGCGCCGCGGCGGCGGGTTGGCGGCCGGCGGCGAGCTGGCTGGCTGGGAGCGACGCCTCCGAGCGCCGGGGCTCCCGAAAACGCGCCCGGCCGGGCTCACCGGTCTGGGCTGAGCTCGGGGAGCGCCGCGTTCCCGGCCCCGGCGTGCGAGTGCCCGTGCTTCCCGGCGCTCCGCCGCCGTTCCTCGCCTCCGGAGGGAGCGTCCCGGGCGCCGCCGGGCTGCGGAGAGCCCGCAGTAACGCGGGCGGTGCCGGCGGTGCCCCGCGAACGCGGCACGGCGTCTGCGCCGGCCCGGGCGCCGCCCCGTGCTGCGGGGATCCCTCCCCGGGAAGCTCGTTAAAGCTGCTAACGAGGAGGGGGCCGGCGGCGGCAGCCCCCCAGCTCCGCCGTCGCCCTCTCTTTGCAGCCAAGAAGCCGGTGTCGCCGTACAGCGGGTACAACGGGCAGCTGCTGACCAGCGTGTACCAGCCCACCGAGATGGCCCTGATGCACAAGGGGCCCGTAAGCGCCGCCGCCGCCGCCGCTCCCCGCGGGACGGACGGGCTCGTAACGCGCCGGGCGGCGCCGGGCGGCTCCCCCTGCCCACGCAGCGACCCGGTGTAACGGGGTGCGGCGAGGGTTCGTCCCCTGGCCCTGCCCTCGGGCACGCAGGGGACCCGGGACCCTGCCCTTGCGTGGGTCCCCGAGGGCAGGGGGACGCTCGGCGTGGCCGCAGGGAGGGGGGTGCTGGGGTCCTTGCACGGATCCCCAGGGACAGGGGGGTGCTCGGGGGCCTTGCGTGAGTCTCCATGGGCAGGGGGGTGCTCACATGGGGTCCTCGCATGGGTCCCCATGGGCAGGGGGCACTCGGGGTCCTCACATGGGTCCCCGTGGGCAGGGGGGCACTCGGGGTCCTCACATGGGTCCCCTTGGGCAGGGGGATGCTCGGGGTCCTCACATGGGTCCCCGGGGGCAGGGGGATGCTCGGGGTCCTTGCACGGGTCCCCGTGGGTAGGGGGACGCTCGGGGTCCTTGCATGGGACCCCAGGGGCAGGGGGGCACTCGGGGTCCTCGCATGGGCCCCCGGGGGCAGGGGGGCGCCCGGGGGGTCCCGCGCCTCTCAGCGCCTCCTCTCCTTCCCGCAGGCCGAGGGCCCCTACGACGTGATCCTGCCCCGCGCCAGCGCCGCGAGCCCGGCGATGGGCAGCACCAGCTCCACGCTGCGCGCCGAGGACGCCTTCTCGGCGCAGGCCCGGCACGCCGCCGCCAGCCCGCACGACGGCAGGAGCAACCAGGTCTGTTAATGAGCAACGGAGGGAGCGGGGGGCCGGGGACGGCGCGGGAGGCTCGGCTCCCGGCCAGGGGGCAAAGTCCTTCCCGCGTCTCCCGGGGCAGGGCAGGGGTTGCATCCGCTCGGCGGCGCGGCCGAGGGCCCCGTGCCAGGGGGGGAGGCGGGCGTGAGCCTCCCGCGGAGCCCGCCCGAGCACCCCGGGGCGTCCCCGCGCCCAAGCTGCGGTGCCGGGGCATCCCGGCTCCCGGCGACCTGCTCCGGGCGGTCCCCGGAAAAATAACCAAGCCGCTGCGGTCCCCGCCGCTGCCGCCGGCCCCCCAGCGCCGTCCTGCTCTGCCGCAGGTGCCGTCTGCCTACGGCAGGAACCGGTGGTGACGGCCCCACGCCGGCCCCGTCCTCCGGGGGCTCCCGCAGCCTCGCGCTCCCGCACCTCGCCCGGAGCCGACCCCCGAGCCGGGGCCGCCCGGCGGCCTCTCCGTCCTGCCCGGAGCCTCGTCCCCCGGAGGCCACCGCTGCCACCGCCCCCCGCTGCCGTCCCTGCCACCCGGCTGCGCCGCCTTCGCCGCGCACGGACAGCCCCAGCCCCTCCGCGCCCCGGGGACGATCTGCCGCCGGCAGCCGGACCGCCGCGCCGGGCCCCGGAGCCACCGCCAAGCTCTCCCGGCCCTGGCTCCCGCCGTGCCTCAGTTTCCCCCGGACCTCTGGGCTCTCTCCCACCCCCACCCCAGTGCCGTTCCCGGGAATCGGTGCTCCGTGAGCCGGGAGAGGCCGGCACGCGGCGGCCCCTCCGCGCGGCTCTGCCTTCTTGGTGCCTTCCCTCCTCCCGCGGAGCCGGCGGCCCGGGAGCGGGTCCGCTCGGGGGTCCCCGGCTCCATCGCCGCTGGGTGCCCTCCCTCCGCGTGGCTTTCCCTCTGGGTTTTGTTTTTTCCCCCTCCCTCATTTTTTCAGGTCAGATCCAATAAAGCTGTTTTTCTTTTTTTTTTCCTACGTGGCGCTGGAGCAAGCGGCCCAGCTTGGGGAGGGGGCCCGAGCGCCGTCCCTGCCCGTTGCGGGGCTCAGCCCCACGTCCCCCGCTTTGGGGGCGCCGCGGGGTCCCCCCCAGGCGCTGCCGCAGCCCGGGCGGGCGGGTGCCCCGCAGCGAGCGGGCGCTGGCACCAGGCGGGCAGATGGGGCTGCCGGGCCGAGGCCGGCGGGCTCAGTGCACCGCGCCGGCACCGGCGGCCCCGCGCCGGCAGCCCGCAGGCAGATGGGCCGCCCGGCGGGACGCGGCCCTGCGCGGAGGACGTGCCAAGGTCGGGGGCGGTTTCTGCTGCTCCGATTGCCTTTCCCCTCCGCAGCGATTTCTCCTGCCAGGCAGGAAGCCTGCGGCGGAGCAAATGGCAGCGCCATGAATTATTCAGTGCCTGAAATGCCTCCGTCGGTGGTTTGGGGCAGGCAGGTGACCCGCTCTCCTTGAGCCGGAGCCCGGCCGCAGCGCCGGGACGGGCCATGCCGTGCTTGCAGCACGCGCATCGTGCTCGTGCCGGGGTTGTGTGTGCACCGGGTGCTCGTGCCGGGGTCCTGCGAGCACTGGGTGCTCGTGCCAGGGTTGTGCACATACTGGGTGCTCGTGCCAGGGTCGTGCGTGCATCGGGTGCTCATGCCAGGGTTGTGCGCACACCGGGTGCTTGTACCGGGGTTGTGTGCGCACCGGGTGCTCGTGCCAGGGTTGTGTGTGCACCAGGTGCTCGTGCCAGGGTCATGCACGTACTGGGTGCTTGCACTAGGGTCGTGTGCATACCGGGTGCTCGTGCTGGGGTTGTGCTCGCCCCCGGGTGCTCGTGCAGGGGTTGCACACGCGCGGTGTCCCCACTGCACCCCCCCCACTCCTGGTGGACTCTGCCCTCCGCGGGGACACGGCACGGACGCAGGCGCTGCCCGAAGCCACCCAGCCCTGGCCGCATCCAGCGGAGCGGGGCCGGGCAGCCCGCAGCAGCGGCCCCGGCAGGGCTGCGTGCCGCCCCAGCCCGCGCCCTGTCACCCGTGTTAGCTGGCACCGGCTGGGAGCGCGGCGGTCTCCGAGCAACGCCACCGCCGCAGCTCGCCCTCCCCTGGGGCCGGCACGGCGTGGCCGGGCCGGGGGGGACCCTGCTGAACGCCGGGCACGCGTCTCGCCTGCAAGCACGGCCCTGAGCCGGGCTGGGGCACGCACACCGCGGTGCCCGACCACGGTCCCAGCAGGGCAGCCGGGCCCAAGGACGCACGAGGAGGGTCAGAGCCGGGAGTCACCCTGCAAATGGGGGTGCAAAGATGATGCCCCGTTTGGCAGCTGGCGGGGGGGGGGGAGTAATAGAGCTCGTGGCTCTTCGCCCTCCCCGTCCCGGTGCTGCCGGCGGCCTCGGGGCCGGCCCCAGCGCTCGGCCCTGCTCCCGGCACGCAGCCGGGCAGCGCCGGCCCCTCCGGAAGCGCGGGAGCCCGCAGCGGGCGGCCGGGCCGGGGGCCGCCCCGCTCCGACAGCACGGCCTTTGTGCGGGCGCCGCGGCCCGGCGCCGCGGAACAGCGCTGCCTTTGTGCCGCGCGCGGGCGAGCCCGCCGCGCCGGCCCCCAGCCCGAGCCGGCCGGGAGGCGGCGGGCAGTGGGCAGCACAGCGTGCCCAGGAGGGGCGCAGGGAGGTCTCAGCCCCCCCCCCAGTACAGCACAGCCCAGGATGGGGAGGGGGCCCCAACGAGCCAGGCCTCGTTTGCTGTGGCCGTGCTGGTTCGGAGCCGTCCGGGTGCAGAGACGGGCGCTGCGGCAGCAGCCCTGCCAGCGCGGAGGGCACACGTGGCCCGGGCTGGGGGCACCGCGGCCACCTCAAGCCCAGGAGGGGCGGCCCGTGCGAGACCAGCACAGCAAAGCCGAGGGCAGGCTGTCCTCACACCCCGAGTGTGGCTGAGGCGAGCGGGAGACCGCAGGGCTCGACCCGGCAACCATGAAGAAAGGTAAGTGGCAGCACTCAGGCGGGTCCGGCCCCGGCCCGCGGGGACGCTCCGCTTTCCCCAGGGCTCGGCTCGGTCCCCTCTGCCTGGCAGGAGCTGGAAGGGGTCGGGGCCGGGCGCTGGGATCTCCCCAGAGACCAGTAACAGCTCTGCAGGGACGCAGGTGCGGAGGCAGGACGAGCCCTGCGGACAGCGAAGAAGGTCCGTGCGCAGTGCGAAGGGACAAGCCAGCTGTCCTGCTGTGCCCTCGGCCCCCCCATCCACAGCGGAGGGTCTTGCCGCCGGGCAGAGTACGTCCGGTGCCAGCTCTGCCAGGGCCAGCCCGCAGCAAGTGACAGTGACGCTGTGCCAGCGGGCCGGGACTGCCATCTGCCGGCAAGGCGGCACGTGGGGCACGGCGGGGTCCCTGCACGGCCGCCGCCTGGAAGGCAGAGCGTCCTGCAGACGCAGCGAAGCCGGAGGCACAGACGCGCTCACACGCTAGCAGCAGCTACCAGCCAGCCCTTTTACTACGAGCAGGTCCGCGGCACCGCAGAGGTCCCCAGCTCCGGCAGAGAGGCCACGGGGCACCCCGAGCTGAGGTGCCAGGAAGGGCGCAGGGGCTTGGGGAGCCCCAGGCTCAGCGACGGCGGCAGCAGAGCGGGGTCGGGACAGCCGCGTCCCTCGAGTTCTGGGACCCCGCGCAGCCGCCTCGCGGGCGCCTGGGCCTCCCCCCGGGAGGCTGGCACTGCCCCGAGCAGCGAGGCTCTGGCTTGGGCGAGGGAGGCTCGACTCCTCCCGCGCGCATCGCCGCAGGGGCGGCCGCCGGGGCCAGGCCGGGCCTAGCGTGGAGCCTGCCGGCTGGCTCGGCCACCTCCCCGCGCCGCCTCCCGCTGCTGCTGTTTGCGTCTCTGGATGTCCCGGTAGGCCTGGATGACCCGCGCTCTCTCCTCCTGTACGATGCGCTGGCGAGCAAGAGACATTGGTGGTGCCGCGGATGCCTGGCTCTGGCCCAGGCGAGACGTCAGCAGGAGCTGCTTCCGGCCGGCCTACGAGCAGAGATGGGAATGAGTCAGGAAGCTGAGGAAAGAAGCAGCCAGGACAGGGCTGGGCATGGGAACAACCTGAACAATTCCAAGGAACTGTCACCAGGAGATTGAGGTCACCATTGCCAGGTGCCTTTCCAAATCCAATTTCCAGTCCAAGTCACGTGAGCATAGCTGGGTACAGCCCAGACCTTCAGGTCCTGCCCAAAGGGAGCCGGGACAGAGGAACGGGCTTGGACCGCGTCGCCCGCAGCAGCTCACCTGCTCCGTGGGGCCCCCCCTCCTGGGCCTCGAGGTGATGGTGGGCGGCTGTGTAACAACGTCGCCAAACTCCACTGTGTCTAAGAGAGAAGCAGACCCCAGCATCAGGCAGGAGCTCCCCAGACACGCAGCTCCAGCGCTGCCCACCCTCGGCACCATCTCTCCGAAAACTGCCGGAGTCGAGGGCCGCTCCAGGCAGCCCTCCTGTGCCAGACCCACCTTGGAACAAGCTCTTCTCCAACAAGGCCGCCTTTTTCTCCTCTTTCTTCTTCCGTGCTTTATCCAGTTTCTTTTTCTGAAACCTGAAGAGCTGCATTACATCTAGGGCAGACAGCAAAGCGAGTTTTTACCCCATAGAACACCCTAAAAAGCTGGGGGCCCACAGCTGTCCCCTCCCTGCTCTGGCAACAGCTTTCCTCCTTCCAGCCCTGCAGCAGCAGGAGGGTGACGAGGGTGCTGTGACCCTGGTTTCAGAGATGAGCCTCATGGCCCTCCCACCTGCACCACAAACCACAGCCAGAGACCAGCCGGGCACTGAAGCTGCACTGCAGCACAGGCAAAGCACCTGTCACGCACCCAGAACCTGCTGGGGCACAGCCCCGGGCAGACTCGGCCCAGCCCTGGCATCCCACAGCCTCAGTGGCCCTGATCTTACTCTTTCTTTCTCTTGGATTTCTCCTGGGCCACCTCCTCCTTCTCAGGCTCTCGCTGCAGCTGGTTCTTAGTGAGGAACAGGACACGCTGCACCTCCTGCTCCATGCGGCAGATGTAGGAGCGCTCCGACTCCCCCTTTCCCCTCTTGAACTTCGGCACAGGGATGTCTCCCTGGGCCTCAGCACCTTTCAACTTGGGCGGCTGCTTCTTCTCTGGGAGAGACGGGCAGTGAAATTATTGCAGCACCAATGATCTGGAGGTTCCTTCCCTCCCGCCAGCGGCAACAGGACTGACGGCCCCCAGCAGCTCTTGCAGCTCGTAAGCAGCAAAGGCCCTTCTCAGCCGCCGGGCCCCAGCCATGCCTCCGTACGGGCCAGGAGGCTACCGCCACAGGAGCGCAGCCAAGCTCCCAGGCATCATCCTGGGGAAGCAGGATGCTGCCCAGCTCCAGCCGCCTCGCGGCTCCACGGAGCGGGCAGCACTCTGCACCCTGGGTACCACTGCCCGGGCAGCCCGGAGCCCTACCTGCCGCCCGCCTCTTCCCAACGCTGCGGCGCCTCATGGCTTCGCGGCTCCTCATGAGCTCCCGCAGGCGGAAAGGGATCTCCTGCTCGTCGAGACGCTTGGGCTTCATGTTGGCCACCTTCTTCTCCTTCCTGGGAGAGAACGAACGTGGCACGAGGCCTGTGCTGAGCCGCTGGGACACGGGGACTTGCCGAGACTCCGGACCCGAGCACGATGGGACACCGGGGCAGCGACACACGGGTGTGACAGGACACGGGAGCACCAGGACCCAGACATGGTGGGACTCGGGACACCGGGACCGGGGCACAGTGGGACACCGGGACACTGTGATTGGGGCACGGCGGGACTGGGCACAGGGGGACAGTGGGGGGCACCGGGACTGGGACACGGTGGGACACTGGGACACCGGGACCGGGGCGCACCGTGAGCGGGGCCGGCGGGACCAGGCACGGCGGGACACTGGGGGCACCGGGACCGGGGCACGGCGGGACCGGGCGCGGAGGGACACTGGGGGCACCGGGACCGGGCACAGCGGGACACTGGGGGCACCGGGACCGGGGCACGGCAGGACCAGGCACGGCGGGACACCGGGGGCACCGGGACCGGGGCACGGCAGGACCAGGCACGGCGGGACACCGGGGGCACCGGGACCGGGGCACGGCAGGACCAGGCACGGCGGGACACTGGGGGCACCGGGACCGGGGCACGGCGGGACCAGGCACGGCGGGACACTGGGGGCACCAGGACCGGGCGCGGCGGGACCGGGCACGGCGGGACACCGGGGGCACCGGGACCGGGGCACGGCGGGACCAGGCACGGCGGGACACCGGGGGCACCGGGACCGGGGCACGGCGGAACCGGGCACGGCGGGACACTGGGGGCATCGGGACCGGGCGCGGCGGGACCGGCCGCCGCAGGGCCCCAGGGCCTCCCGAGAGGCCCCGACCGGCCGGGGGCGCGGCCCAGGCCCCCAGCCGAGAGGATCCCCGACCGCTCCCGGGCACTGACCTGCCGCGGCGCGGGGCGGCGGCCGGGCGCGGCCCCGGCCCCGCTGCCCCCAGTCCCGGCCCCATGGCGGCGCCGCGCCCCACGCGGCCCGTCCCGCCGCCCTCCGACCCGGCCCCGCCCCCCGCCGCTCCTATTGGCTCCGCTCACCACCACCGCCAACCCCGCCCCGCGCTCTCGTTGGCTGGCGCCGCCGGGCGGCCGGGCTGCCATTGGGCGCGGGAGGTGCCGCTCCGGCGGGCGGGGAGGGGCGGCGGGATGCTGCTGCGGGCGGCGCGCGGCCTGGCGGGGCGGCGGCGGGCGGTGAGGCGGGGGGGGCCGGGAGGGGGCCCGGGGGGGGCCGGGGTCTGGCGGGGCGGCGGCGGCGGGCGGTGAGGCGGGGGGGGGCCGGGGGCGGTGGCCGGGACCTGCGGGCGGTTGGGGTCTGCGCTGGGGTGGGGGGAGGCTCTGGAGGGGCCTGGGGCCTGCATGGGGGGGGGTCTTGCAGCAGGATGAGGGGCTTGGGGGGCAGGAGGACCCGGGGGGGGGGGCGGCGATGGGGAGGGTGTGGGGCAGGGCCGGGGCGGGGGGAGGGTGTGGAGCTGGGGGGGTGCTGGGGTGGAGGTTATATTGGGTGGGAGGCTGGGGGGGGGTTGGGCTGGGGTGCTGAGATGGGGTGCTGGGGTGGGGGGTACTGAGGGGGCTGAGATGTGGGGCTGGGGTGGGGGGTGTGCTGGGTGAGGGGGCTGGGATGGGGGGGTTATGCTGGGGGGAGTATGCTGGGGCTGGGGGGTACACTGGGAATAAGGTGAGGTGCTGGGGGTGTTGTAGGGTGGATTGGGGGAGCCTTGGGGTGGGGGTGCCACGGGTGGGTGTGGGGGGGGGGGCTCCGGGGAGGCCGCAGGCTCCCGCACCCCCTGCAGCCAGCGCAGGGCTCCCCCCGCCTCTCCCCTCGGGCAGGGCTGCCCGTGCTCTCCCCCCGGCAGCGCGCGGCGTTGAGGCCGCTGACCCGATTTCCTCGGGCAGGACAACCCTGTGCCTGCTCCGTGCTGTTGTCACCGGCGGGGGGGGGGGGGGGGGGGTTAATTCTCAGGAGCACCTAGACGGCGCCAGGAGCCGCAGGCTGGTGTTCGGGGAGGGTGCTCTGCACCGGCACGCCACGAAAATCTCCAGCCTTCGGAAACTTTCCGACAACACGACAAAGCCTGATGGCAGCTCAGACGCTCCGGGAAGTGACTGCCGGACGGAGGCCCTGCAGCATGACGGGGAGCCCCATCCGCAAGGAGATACGGAGCCTCTGCAGGAGGGAGAACTCCCCTTTTCCAGCCCGCCAAAGCTCCTGCCCCCCACAAACTGCTGCATGAGCGGCTGCCACAACTGCGTGTGGATCGGTTACGTGGAGGAGCTGCTGAAGTATTACCAGGATGGAGGAGAGCAGGCCTTGGCAGCCGTAGAAAAGCACGTGCAAGATGAGAACATTAAAATGATCCTAAAGATGGAGATTAGATTGCGCATGAGGAAGGACTGATTCTTCACCCCATCTTTGCCCACACTGGCTCCTTCCTATTCCGGGGCTCCCTAATGCCACACACTCTCTTTGATAAGCTCTTCCCAAAAAGGCAACCCGTGAAACCTGTCTGTGATCCCGGAGTCTCTTTTTGACACTGACTTGTGGGATCTAGACCCAATTTATTTATTTATTTGCGTGAATTGTTACTTAGTGTGACTGGGTAGGAATGGTGCGTGGTCTGAGCCTCTCCTAGAGACTTCTAGGTCTCTGCGCAGCGCTGAGCACAGCAGGGCCCTGGCCTGGGAGCTGGGATCTCACATGCTGCTTCAATACAGACCATGCAGAAAGTCATGTCGTGCTTCTCATTTACCGGGGAAATCTCCCCTTGGCGGCGCAGCAGGAGAGCGTGTGCTTTGCCAGCAGCTACTCATGCGTTCCCTGAGCCCCAGATTTCTCTGGGAACCAGATGCTTCGCTCCTCCAGGTCTCTGAAAATCTCAGCCAAGGGCTATGGCAGGGTTGTGTGTCCTCAATGTACCCGGGGCTTCCTGTTGCTTCTGCTCTTGCCTTGTCCTTATGCTCAGTAGCTTGAATTTTAAGCACCTTCCGTAGCTTGGCGATAACCTGGTGATGCAGGAGGGCTGTGAGGCTTTATCGACTGACCTGTTCGTCAGCTCTCTAAGCCTATTAGAGGCTTCTCCGTGTTAAGTGTGTGCGGATGAGGCTGTGGAAAAGCGCCTGCCCCGCAGACAGGCGGGGGAGCCCGGGCCTTTTCCGGGAGGAGGTGCTGCGCCTCGCTGGCTCCTTCCCCTCGCGGTGGGATTTGCTCAGCGTAAGGCGGCCGGCGGGGCTGAGGAGCTGATCCATGTTCGCGCGGAGCGTGTGGCCCCGCGCACGTGGGTCTCGGCAGCGTCCCAGCAAGGGCACCGCTCTTCACCCCCGCTGCTAAATCCCAAAAGGCGGCGCGGGGCTTTTGGCCCCCTCCTCCCCTCCCGCCGCTGTCCCAGCCCTGCTCGGGGGACCAAGGTCACACTGAGCAGGCGGCTGTGCTAATTCTGCCTGCTGGGCAGTGCCAGCAGGTACCTTCTCAGCTGCCGGGCAGCGTCCTGCGGCTCTTGGTGTCAAGAGAGCGAATGCAGCGGAAACGGGGAGGATTGCCCCGAGCTCTGCCCCCGCGGGAGCACGGGTTTCGTCCTGATCCGGCCTCTTGTGCCCAGCCTGAGCTGACTGTGCGGTGTTGGCTCTGCCACGCTTTGTGGTTAAAGTGACCTGTGCTTATCTAAACGCACCAAAGGCCCCGTCTGCTTGCATGGCCGTGTATGTTTGCTCTCTAGAGAGGTGGCTGCCTTGCTGGTTCACTCACAGGACTCACGTCCGTACTGGCCAGACCTGGTCTGACTTGAACGATGCCCTTTCTTCCTCGCTTTGTCTCAAAACTCCTTAAACAACTTCTTAAAACATCATCTCCCCTAAATCCTACCCAACTGAGCAAAGGCTGAGCTTGTCGCCTTGCAGCGTACACAGCTGCGAGCTGTGACAGCATTAACAGGATCTTTACAGAAACGTCTCTCTAAGGACACTGGTGCTGCTCTTGAGCAGCATTTGCTGATAAAACTTAAGCTGGAATCTGTAATTAACAGGGCCCCGGTCTTTGCTGGAGAAGTAACTGGTTCTGCCAGCTTCCATACTCCTGGATCCATATAATCCTATTTGCTGAAGTCTAACTAATTGCAATTAGTTGAAGGGGCTGAAGTTCAATTAAAGTGTGCTGAGATTATACCTTTTTGTAATTGCTTTAGTCCTGGGGATTGCAGGAGGCTTTAGCGCGATACTGCCCCACAGACGATGGGTCAGGCGGACAAGGGCTGCTCAGCCTTTCTTCTGCCAAATTTCAAACTCTCACAAAAGAGAACAACCGGCCTGAGGCGCCCGCAGCCGAGTGCTAGAGTGAGCTCGGGCCGTCCCCGCGCGCTCGGACGTCCGCGGTGGCACCGGGTGGGATCCGGCTCTGCGAGGGAGGGCAGCCCCCGGCGGGCCGGGCCCCAGGAGGAGCTTCCCTCGGCACCCACCGGCGGCCCGGCCCGGCCCGGCCCGCACCGGGTGGCCCGCGTGGATTGTGTTTCCTCTGGGGTCTGGCAGCTCCCGCAGCGCAGGAGCCCGCCGTAGCGGTAAGGCGCAGCCCTTGCTTTAGCGTCCGGACCGTACGTGGTGCCAAACGCGGCGTGGGAGCGTCGCCCAGCGTCGCTGGCAGCCCAGCGGGCCCCTGCGGTTTCCGCCACGCCGGCTCGGCTGCTGCTGCTTCCCGGCACGGCTCCCTGCGTGAGCAGAGCGCCCGGGCGGGGGAGATGCACGAAGCACGTTTGGGCCCTGCCTCGCTCGCCTGCAGCCCCCCAGCGCTGTCCTGAACCCGCTTGCCAGGACAGGCTCGTGCTGGGCTGGAAATCGCTCTGCTGCCTGCGGGCCGCCCGGGTGATCCCTCGGTGAGCAGGGGGGGGACGCGGGGTGATGTGCAAGGAGCAGGAGGCAGAACCGCCAGCAAGCGACGCGCTGTGACTCCTTCCGTGGCGCTTTGAGACATCGCCCAGGGGTGACGGCGGGCAGAGGTTCACCTGCGCAGCGGTGGACGGCGAAGGTGGCAGCCCGCGGCACATGGGCAGTCCCGGGGCCGCTAATCCAAGCGCCCCCCTCCCCACGCGCGCGCTCCCGTCCCGCCAGCGCAGACTGGGGGAAGGACGTCAGATTACCCATTTCCAAAGAAGGGACGTAATCCTATTACCCCAGAGCAGGATAAATCTGCCAGCCCCTAAAAGCCACCCAGAGCGCCTATAGGACGCGCGCCGGTGCCAGGAGCACGGCCGGCCCGGGGTCCCCTTGCCGAGCGGAGCTGGCCTCGGGCAGCCGCTGCGTAGGGGTAAGTGGTTGGCTTCGCTCCGCAGCGGGACGGGAGCCGGTCCCGGCGGACACCGCGATTCCCAGGGCAGGGCGTTTCTTCGCATTACGCAGGATCCTGCTTTTGCCTCCCACTCGTGCAAGGCGCCGAGGGGAACGGCGTCCCCGGGGTCTCTCGGGGCCGGTGCTCGTCTTGCCCGCTGCCCAGCTGGGCTCGCGCTGCGGTCCGAGGGGTGCCCGGCTCCGCGACGGGGCTGCACCGCCTCGCGCCGGCACCCGCACCGCGAGACACCCGTGCCCCATCCCGCGGCCGGGCAGGACGGCTCTGCGCCGCCCTACGAAACCGCCCGGTTGCAAATAGCCCCGAGGGACGTCCGGCCGCACCGCGTGCCGGCCGCAGCCCGGCTAACCTGCCGCAGCCCCCGCGACGCTCGGGGCGAGCTGCAGCGAGGGCTCGCGATGCGCCGGGGCTCCCCGATCTCCTGCCCGCGGCGGGGCCAGGGACGCAGCGACGGCTGCAACAAGCAGCCGCGGCTCGGGTGCCCCCGCGGACGCCCTTCGGTGCCCGGGGGTAAGGGGATTAGCGGGCCCCGAGCGGGGCTAACTCAAGGTCGCCAGGAGGGAACAGCCTGGGAAGCGGCTCAGCAGCGGCCGCGGGGCCCCCGGGGCGGGACGGGGCCCCCGGGCCGCGCTGCGCCCAGGATCGGGCTGCAGCCCCTCGCTCCCCCGTCTCTGCCCTCGGCCAGGAGCCAGGAGCCGTCCCGCGCCCAGCGCCGGAGCCGCAGGCACAGCGCGACCCGGCTGCCGGCCCCGCGCAGCCATGAGCCTGGAGCCCTTCAAACCGGAGATCAAGTCGGCCACGAGGGTGATGGGGGGACCCGCCACCCCCCGGAAGGGTCCCCCCAAGTTCAAGCAGAGGCAGACGAGGCAGTTCAAGAGCAAGCCGCCCAAAAAGGGGGTGCAGGGGTGAGTGAGCGCCGCGGGGCTCCGCTGGCCGTGCCAGCCCGGCGCGCACCGAGCCGGCACGGGACCCAGGCACCGTCTCTCCTCGCAGGTTTGGCGACGACATCCCCGGCATGGAGGGGCTGGGAACAGGTAAGGCAGCTGCTGTCGCTGCTGCGCTGCGGGCCGGGAGCGGGGCTCGGCCCCGGCACCGACCCGGCCTCTCCCTTCTCCGCAGACATCACCGTGATCTGCCCCTGGGAAGCCTTCAGCCACCTGGAGCTGCACGAGCTGGCGCAGTACGGCATCATCTAGGCGCCCGCGCCGCGGCCACCGCCTCCGGCCCCTGCCCCTGCCCCTAGTGCTGCTTAGCTAGAAGCCACCCCTGTCCCCGCCGCAGGGCTCAGCCCAGGAAAATGCTAATTAAAACACCGAGAACGAGCGCAGGAGCGCGGTGTCGTGGTTTGGGGCAAGCGGAGGCGCGGGGTGCTGGCGCCGGCACGGGGTCCAGGCACGGTGCGGGAAGCATCCCTTCCCCAGGGCGGACGGGGATGCTGCGGCCCCCCGGGCGAGCGGGTGGCACAGGCTCCTCGGGGCCAGGGAGGCCCCTCCAGGACCCCCAGCGGGGCACATCCACCCCCCGGCACTGCCCCCACCCTCGGGGAGCCGGGCTGGCAGCAGGACGGGTCTGCTCCGGGCAGGAGGCACCGGGAGAGCAAGGGCAGCAGGAGCCATGCGCGCAGCAGAGGGATGGACGGGATACGAGCCCGCGGGTTCGAGCCCCTGCAGAGGTTTATTCTGGGCTGCATCGGGCACCGAGGGAGACGGGAGAGCCCAGCGCACCGTGCAGGCAGGTGTATGGGGGGGCCCAACTGGCCCCACGCCCCCCCCAGCCGCGACCACGCTCAGTGTGTCCCTCCACCCACACCGGTGCCGCCGTGCCCTCACTCCGGCGCTGCCCCGGGCGCGATGTCCCCGAGCATCTTCAGCGCCATGAGCACGCCGGCCGCCTCCAGCAGCAGCAGCACGGCGGCGCCGGCCGCGATGGCGCCCGCCTGGCCGCGCAGCCAGGCGCCGAGCCGGGCCACGCAGCCCCCCAGGTGCACGACGCTCCCGGCCGCGGCGTCCGCCAGGCGCAGGGCCCCCAAGGCGCACTGCGCGTCGGCGCCGGAGCCGTTCTGCCGCGGGTCCAGGCAGCAGGAGGCCGGGACGCTGCAGGCCTGCGCTCCCGGGGCGCTGCAGTTGAAGTACCTGCGGGATGCACGAGGAGAAGCGCTCAGGTCCCCAGCGCGGGCTGCACCCCGACGGGCTGCAAACCCTCCTCCCGCCAGCCTGCATCCCGCCGCGCGCGCCATCCCCGCGGCGCGGCCGGGTCCCCCTCCGCCCCCGACTCACGGGTTGCTCTCCCAGTCGCGGAAGGAGCCGAGGCCGCAGCAGCGCAGGCTGCGCTGCAGCTCGTCCACGAGGAAGCGCAGCTCGGGCTGCTGCTGGTAGCGCAGGATGCAGAGGAGCAGGGCGTCGCGCAGGGCGTCGCGCAGGCGGCGCCGCGCCGCGTACAGCAGCAGCCCCCCCAGCACCTCCAGCCCGGCGAGGGCCAGCGCGGCGCCCACGAAGCAGCGCAGCAGGCGGGCACTGGCGCACACGGTGCCCAGGCAGCCGGCCAGCGACACGGCGCTGGCCCCCAGCCCCGCCAGCGCCAGCAGCGCCGGCTCGGCGCCCGCCGGCCCCCGGCGCTCGCCCCCCGCCAGCAGCCCCCACAGCCCCGCCGCCAGCGCCAGCAGCCCCAGCACGAGGAAGAGGAGGTTCCAGGCGAAGGCCAGGTACTTCACACAGCGGCTCGTGGCACCCAGCTGTGGCAGGACCTGCTGGCCCAATGAGCCTTCATCATCATCATCATCGTCAGAGGAGGAGGAAGAGGAGGAGATGGGCAGCTCCACCAGCCTGGAGGCCTGCACGGGGAGAGCAGAGCCACTCGCCCAGCGCCCGAGAGCCCCATCCGCCGTGCCCGGGGGGCTCCGGCGGCTCTGGGGAGCGGGGCAGCCGGGGGCAGCGGCGTCACCTCGGGCAGCAGCCGGCTGCGCTCGCTGCTGCGGAGGAGCCGGGGGAGCTGCTTACTGCTCAGCGTCATCCTGCACTTCCAGCACCCAAGGAACTGGGACCCCTCGGGTTAAATAGGGCCGCGGCGCCCCTGCCCCTCCCCCCACCCCACCCCCGCGCCGCACAGCTGGGCCCACTCGTGGGCTGGGGCCTCGCCCCGGCGCAGCCGCGGCTCCGCGGGCCGGCCCCGTTAGCGGGGCCGCCGGTGCGGCGGAACGGTGCGCGCGGAGGCGCCGCTGCCGGGGGGGGGCGCTTTGCGCGAGGCACCGAGGCAGGCGGGGGAAGGCGGGCGCGACGCACCGCCCCGGCGCGGCGCCTCGGAACCCTCGCGCCGCGGAACGCTGTTGACGGGGCGCTGAGCGGCGGCGGCGCAGGCAGCGGGCGGCGCGGCCGGGCCCGGGCGGCGGCGGCGGCGGCGCGGGCAGCGGGCCGGAGCCCGGAACCGAGAGCGACGAGCGAGGCCGCCGCGGCGCGGAGCCCGAGCGGGCGGCGGCGGGGCCGCGCCATGGCGGAGACGATCGTGAGTGGGGCCGGGCCGGGGCGGCGGGGCCGGGCCGGGGGGAGGGGCGATGAGGCAGCAGATTCCTGTGGGGCCGCCGCGGCCCGGCCCGGCCCGGCGCGGCCCGGCGCGGCCCGGCCCGGGCTCGCTCTGCGGCCCAAAGCGGGGAGATTTGTTCTCTCCGCTGCGAGACGGCGCTGGGGCAGCCCAGGCGTCGCCCTTCCTCGCGGGGCGGCCCGCAGCTTCCCCGCCGGGCCTGCCGCCCCGGGAGGATTTGTGCCCCGGCCCTTCCCCGCCCGCCCCGTCTGGGGTTTAGGGCCGCAGCGGGAGCGTCGTTACCCGTTTCGCGGCGATAACTTGTGGCTCTGCACTCGTGGTCTTGTCGTTACACGGTAAACGTAACGACGCGCAGGTGCCCTCGCACACCGGCTCGGCTGGTGTTTGCGTGTGGGCAGCGAATAAATTGCTCTCGTAGAGGCTCTGATTCACCCTCTCTTTATGAAAGTTTAGTTCCACCTCTGAGGTTCAAAGCTTTGACAAAAACACAGTGTTAGTGTTTTTACAGTGCCAGCTTCTTGCAGTGTCTCATGCATTAGAATAATTCATCGTGCAGCACATAAGCATTGGTCATATACCACAGCAGAGTGAACAAACTACTTCCCTGTGTGTTGGTACTCCTATGAAGAGCAGTATTAAAAGCAGGAAGAGGGAGCGGTTGGGTTGGGAGGGGGGAGTAGTCTGTGTCATGCATGCAGAAATTCAGCTCTGAATAAACAAACTGGCAGCGCGGGGTGGGCCCTGTGCAGCCGGTCACTAACGCAGGCTCTCCTCAACTCCTGCAGATAATCCGCGTGCAGTCCCCGGAAGGGGTGAAGCGCATCACAGCCACAAAGCGAGAAACCGTGGCGACGTTCCTCAAGAAGGTATCCTGGCTTTCAGCATTTCTCCTCTTCCGTGCTCCTTCCACACCCTCCCCTTGGAACAACACAGGGTTCCTGCTGCTCGGCCAGGGGCAGCAGTTCAAGCTATGCTTCTGGGAGCCGATTAGCTTGCTGGTTGTGGCCATTCCTGTACAGTGGCTTTCTTTAATGGATAGTATCTGCTTAACCTAATTGGGCAAGTGTGCTGACAGCAGTGTGGGTCAGCATGCGCTTTGGAAAACAGCGTTTCCATTGATGGGACTGAAAGCAGATTTTCCATTACTATTCCAGAGGGATAATTAACAAATTTAAAGAAGAAAACATATTTAGCTCTCGAATTGGAATTTCTTGGGGGCTGGAGGTTTCCTAGGGAGAACATGTTTTTAATGTTCTCCTAAGGAAATGAGCTACTAAATGAGTAGCTGAGGAAGCAAAGGCTGACAGCTACACAGGAAAGAGCTATTCGACCGTCAAAGCCAGCTGCAAGGGACTGGCCTCTTCAGACATGATCCAGTCGAAATTTGGCTGCATGATTTGCTCCTTGAATATAGTTTGCGTGAGTTTTGTATATCCTTGCTTTTCCAGTATAGCTTTGGAGAAAGGAAGCAAGGGATTAAAGTGAGATCTAAAAGCAGTTTTAGAGCCTTCTGAGGTGTCTTGGGAAGAATTTCAAACCTGGAACGTGAAGAACACATTGCGTTGGAGTTGTTGAATTTGGGGTTGGCTGTAGTTTGTTCTCTGGTTTGGTGCAACTGCTTTGTGTTTGAAATTTGCCATTTAAGAGTGAGCAGTTCTCACTTCTCTCCTGGAACTTTGCTGTAAACTGGAACCCTCAAATTAGGAGTTCTTTGCTCTTTAAGAGTACTTTGTGTTCCTGAACCCGAAGGGCTGTTCTTTTGGTTATCTCCATTTTCTTTTACCTTGTGAGGAGAAAGGGAGCCCGTTGAAGCATTCTGCTATTTGTGAGTCACTTTGTTTGAAATTTGATGATAACAGTAATTCCCACTTGACCAAGCAAAAATCTTGACTGTTTTCAGGATTTCAGGGCTAGGTTAGAGATACTTACTGCAGTCTCCAAACACCCTCACCCAAGGAAAAAGTGTTGTTTTTGAAGTCTTTGGATCCTATGCAGAATAAGCTGCTCGATTTCAAGGGCTCACGTTACCAGAGGGAGTGTGGAACAATTGTGCTTGCAACTAGTTACCATCCGAACAAAAGCATTAGCACTCACTGTAATTGTCTGTTAACCTGAGGAAAGCTATATCCTCTTGCTCAGCTGAATGAAAGAAATGCTTATTGTTCCCCCCCCCAATAGTAGCATTCACTTGAAAAAGAAAAATTGCAAATTTTACTATCTAAAATCTATACGTACTAATAGTTGTGGATTTTTGTCACTTCAGTGCTAATCTATGTAGTAGATTTCGTATTTAGCTAGATAGTTATAATTAAGGAAACATCAGATTGCTGCTTCTGTGCTTGCAGTTAACTTAGCTTTCTTCCTTGATGACTCCAAAAAAGCTTGCAAACACAGAATTCAGTTGGTGGAGAAGCTGCTCAGCTGTGTCCCGTTGGAAGTGCAGTTTTCCTCTCTATGCAATGTTTGCTGATCTTTGAAGGTATTTTATTCCTGGAGCCTACCATCTTCCTACTGTACAGCTTTCTTGGCAGTTGTTGTCAGAGTGCACAAAAGCACATTTTGGAGTGTTTAGGACCTGAATAATCATGATTCTCTATCTTTTGAAGCACATAAGGCCTTGCATCCTAGGTAAGGATACTAAATGAATAGACTCTGATGCATTTGAGTAAGAATCTAGTTAGGAACTGGAACTTTTTGTTAATATATTGTGAAATTTGTCTGCTTGAAAACATTGGTGAAGTCTGCAGCCTGAAGAGCTAACATCTAACTCTGGGAAGTGTAATACAGAGGATAAAGAGACCGTTTGAAAATCATGCTTCTATTCAAACGGCAGATCAGTTATTACTAGAAACTGCAACACAGCTGACAGTTGAGAAACTGTTTTCCCTTTTATTTTGCTCATGTGACAGTTCTATATGTGGTTTGTTCTTGTGTTCTGGGTGTAGTCACTGTGAGCTCTACCAAAACCACAGAGGAATGTACTTAATAAAAATAAAGGAAAACTATTAACTTAAGAACTCGGGAAGAAGCTTGTCATCCAGAGAAACTTCTAACTCCATTTTTAAACTGATGAGATTTTTAAAAGGCAAAATGTGAAAATGGCCATAAATGGCATTCAACTGATTGAGAGTAAAGCAGCCTTTAATTGGATTGCTGATAGGATGAGGGAGGAAAAGCCTGCCTGAACACTGAAAAAGGACTATTGTGAGGGTAGGGCCCATCATGAAAAACCAAGGCAAATGGAGAAAAAGAGAAATGAGAACAGTAGGAAGAGCTTTTTTGAAGCTCATGTAGTAACTGAGATGCAAGAGCAGAGCTGGGGGCAGAGGAGCCTTGAGGATGAAGCTCTGAACCAAGGAGTTTTGTTGCTTGGGAGGATGAAAATGATTTGGCTGGTGCATGCTGGCAAGGCTGGAGACAGAGAACTGGGATAATGGAGGGGATTGTTTTTCCCCCTCTAGCCATTATGATGCTTGCCTGGATTTAGACAAAATATTGTGTTTGTGTTGTATGAGTGAGAGCGACATTCTCTTTAACTTATTCTTTAATAAATTGATCGTATTATGAAGTGTTCCTATTTTTCTTAGTTATTCTGTACTCTTTAGAATAAGAATGAATTCAGCTAAGCTTTTGCAGTAGAAGTCCCCTGGCTTCAGTGCTTGCTATGTGCGGCTTTTAGCATCTGACTAGGGATGTGAGGGGTATTAAACTATGTCATTCTTCTCTCTTTCAGGTTGCAAAAGAGTTTGGTTTCAGGAATAATGGTTTTTCTGTCTACACCAATAGAAACAGGACAGGAGAGATCACAGCATCGCAAAATAAATCCCTCAACTTACTGAAAATCAAGTGAGTCCTGACAGAGAACATAGTGGATGGAGGGGGAGTTTTGTACAACAGCGTGCCTCTTCTCTAAGCTTGACTGAGCTCTTCCTTCTGAGCCGGGTGGCGGTGGACAACATCATGTTATAGCAGTCTCAGGCTTCCAGATATCACTACTCTCTACTTGAAGAGGCAAAGTTGGTTGACATGCAGCAATGGGGATGATCAAAATAACTACGTGGTAGGCTGTGGTAGCCATCTCATAGGTTTCTTCTTACACTGCCTGTCGCTTGTTGCGGTGAGGCAACAACAGGCCTCCTCTTTGGTCTTTCACAGCCTGTAGGGAACTGCCTCATCCCTTCTTTCACCCACCGTATGTGCTTCTGCATCGATGCTAGAATCTGATAGTCCCCAGGATTCCCATCTTCTTTGGCAGGTGCCTGGGGAAAGCAAAGGTGCAAAATGGTGCAAACGCTTCATGTGTAGCTGGGAATGTCTTCATTCTATTAATGACAATAATGATGTTAAACACACTGAAATCACAAGAGCTGTTACCACTGCGTGCAATTTGTGCATGTGTCAGAGCTGTCGCAGCTGGCTTGGGAAGGCTGTGACTTGATGTGCACGGGATCCAGATTAGTCCTTTTCCCTGCTGGAGTTGTTGCCTATCTCCTTATTCTTCTTCATCTTTTTCCCTTGATCTCATCTGATGAAAAGATTTATTTTTGGTGGTTGTAGAATTGTGAAACCTGCAACATTGTCATGCAAATGACCAAAGCAGCAGGAAGAGGTAGCTAATGGAATGGTTTAGGATCACAGTGCACCATGTTTACTAGTCTGTTTATGGCTTGTATGAAATTATGTGCTCTTCCATGGGTCCAGGAGGCTTGCTGCCCAGAAATATGCACTAAAGATACATAAACATTGGTGTGGTTCATGATGTGCTTGCATAGGTTTTCCTGTGCTGTGCAAAGTAGCCATTTCCTCCATGTGGTCAGCATGACGATCTGGGGTAGTTGAGTTGTTGGTGAAAGGGGATGGTGGAGAGGGTGGAGTTTGAGCCTTCTTAGCTGCCTGTATGATTGCCCCCCAAAATGTCTGAGGTCTGGGTTGCTACCACAGTTAAGCTGGAAGCAATGCTTGTTCTCAGCTGATGGCCATGTGTTGTTTTTCCATACGTATAGGCATGGCGATATGCTGTTTCTCTACCCTTCAAGCCCTGCTGGCTCTTCCTCAGAGACCATGGACACCTCTGTCTCCCAAGGCTTGCGACCTGTGGGGGCCCCCCAGGTGGTAGAAGATGAGATTGACCAGTATCTGATCAAACAGGATGGAAAAATTTACCGAAATAGAGACCAGCAGCTGTAAGTACTGATGGACTTTATTTCTGCCAATGCGATGATGGTGCATCTGTACCTCTCCAGAGACTGTAATGTCTTGCCTGAAGCCAACAGCCAGGAAGCACACTATGGGAACTGCCTCTGAGCCATTGCTTTATCCCTCACTGCCTTTGAATTGTTCACAAGGGAAAACAGTCCTTGCCATTGTCCTAGAAGGTTAAATTGGGGCTCTGGTGAGCAAAGGAAGGAAGCAGATACCAAAATTCCAGGGCCTTTGCCAGGAAGGACTCGTTCAGAGCATCTATTGTTTAGATCAAGGTGGCCTCAGCAGTGGGACTTGTGATCATATATTTTGTACTCTTAAAATATTTAAACTCTCTAGATTAAAAGTAATTCAAAGTAGTATTCTCTGGGATATCCTGACAGCTGGTGCTGTGTGAACTACTGGATTGTGCTGTGGGGCATATTACTTAATAAGCATGAGCCTGCTGTCTGCAGCAGCTTCTGGTCCATATGGTCTCAGTCTATAGCCCCATCATTCGAGCCTCAAGGTGATGGGCATGCAGAGTGGTGGGGCCAGGTCTCCATCTCACACAAAAAGCGCGAATGGGGAAACATGCCTTCACCCCAGAGCTGCTACCTTGGCATCACTCAGCCAGCAGCGACAGGGAGTAAAACATCTAGGTTAGGTTTGTTTTCTAAATACCAGACAGGGTGACAAAGTCAGCTTTATCACCCTGTCCGCCTGCCGTGCGGTCTTGCCCCGCTTGGGCTGAGTTGATGTAACTGTGCATCCCTATCTCGGGTCGCAGCACTCGGATCTGGACGTGTGGCATCTCACCTAGGATGTCCCAAGGAGGAGACATTCTGTGTCTTCAGATCCAACCACTCTTTATGAAGGATAAATGAACAAGTGAGAGGAATGAGCAGAAACCTTATTGATGGCAAAGATACGCAATTGAGACTTGCATCTCTACCTGCCTAATTTTTGGCTTCTCTTCCATCATACGCCTCTCTTAACCCTTCTATGAAATCAGGGAATCCATTTTACTCACAGAAATGTAACAGTCTAACTTTGCCAAAACTCTTAGATGCAAGAGGCTTAGACAAACAAAGGAGTTCACATTTTTGTAAAAGTTGTAATACAACAGTAACATAATACCACCATAAATCTACATTGATGCTACTAAAATGACCTCTGTGTGGTTGTTCTTGTCGCTCATCATTAACAGCGTCCCAGTTGGCTCTTGGCCCATTATCTCTACTGGTCTTTGGCTTCAGGCTAAACCCCTCTACAAAGTAACTTCTGAAAGAGGTTGAGTGAAAATTTTAAAGGGAACCAGGAATTCTTTCTAAAACAGAATATCTCACCCTGCCCCATTGTGTTGTCTTCCAAATGGTTTATCTTTAGCACAGCAGCAGCAAGGAAGTTTGGAGAGACGTAGCCTTTACATGAAAAATCCTATCTGACCTTTTCAGGCTGATGATGAATGAGGGAAGTGTCACATTATTGAAACAATAAAGGCAAAACCCACCACTCTGTGGCAAAAACATTGTCTTTAACTTGACCACATTTTTCAAAAGAATAAATGAGAAGGTATTGTTCTTAGCAGGCAGCCAAAGCACAGTGGCAGATATTTATGATAAAAAGTGTACGTCTGGGCTTGTTCCTGTGTTTGTGAGTGCATATCAATCTAAACATGATGGGATGCTGGCATTCTGCTGAGTGCATTAGCAGCCTTTAGGGGTCCTTTATGTACATTATCTGCCACAGTGCCTCGTTAAAAGCAATGCTGCAACTAGATCCCATACGTTTTTTCCTTACAAGAGCCGACAGCCTTGCTCATCTCTAGAGGCTGCCTTTTGAAAACTAGCACGGACCTGTTCCTGGTGCAGGGGCAGCAGGTTTGGTTTTATTTTATGGGGGAGGGGATCATTGTTTTTTATTAAGCAATCACCTCAGAAGGAGATGTTTTTTTCCCTCCTTTTTGTAACTTTACCCAGCAGGTCTTTATCTCTCAGATAAACACATGCTTCCCTGTTTGTTCCAGACCATCCCCTAGTGACTGATAAAGGATGAATGTTTTGGTTGTCATTTTGTTGAAGCCACACAGGCAAGACCTGTGACGTATGTTAAAATTCTTTGAATTGAAACAACCTCAATGCAGGGTTGTAAAACTTGAGAAGCTGTGATCTCACACTGGTGCATGTGGCTGGTCAGAGAGCAGAGCTGCTTGCCAGTGACGTAGACATTAGGAGTGTTTGATCTTTACCTTGGACTCTCAGATTTAAGTCCAAGCTATTAGTCTTTATTTATGTGAAATTATGTTGTGGTGACCCCTCTACAGTATGCCATAATGGGTGGAGAGTTGCTCAGGACCGTATGATCGTACAGATCTTCCAAACACCTAAATTAGAAGACTGTAAAAGTTCCTCTGGACTAACTTTTCCATTAGAGAATGAGGCTTGTACTAATTTTGTTTCTCTTTGCCTAGGTGTCGCCACGGCCCTTTGGGTAAATGTGTGCATTGTGTACCACTAGAGGTAAGATCCCCAAGCAGCTGCTGTAGAAGGTAACAAAGGCACAACACCTGAAGTTCTTGGATTCACTTTCTTCCAATGTGAACGCTTTGCCTCCTAGCTCTGCCCACGCAGAGGTCGCAGCTCTGAGTCATGTAATGTCAAATGTGCGTGCCTGCTCCCAGGATAGCTAAACTCTGGCCTAAAGGCTAAGGCCTTTGGAGACCCTGGGTTTATTCTTGTTAATGCTCTGTTTTTCTGTAGTAATGGGTTTAACAGAAAGTGCTTTAGAAGAGCTCCAATTTTCCTCCCTCTTCATTCTTGCCGGGATCTCTGTACTGCATTGTGTCATCCCCTCTGCTCATGGATCCCAGCACTTCTCAGTTTAACCACATATTATTCAGGTTGAAGGCAGCCTTAGTAACGCCCACAAATGTGCTAAGCTGTATAATTTATGCCAAGTAGCAGTGAACCCTGAAAAGTCTATGTGAGCCAGGCTGGCTGTTCCCTCTGCTTCCCTGCCGTGAGTTCTGGAAGTTCTTTGGCCTTGTTTGAGCAGCTGGGCTTTTTGTTTGTTGTTAGATATTGAAAGGAAAAAGCATTTTGCCTTTGAGGCTCATTCTGATTTGTGGAGCCAATCTGTTACAAAAGTAGGAGGCGATAATAAAACTCTCTGTTGTAAAGTCCCACTGTTTCTGTCACAGTAGTTGCTGCCTTGAAAGAGAGCTTAAATTTTCTTGATTGTTTCCACATTGAGAGCCAGTGGGGTTGAGTCTAGAACATCCATTTGTTTAGTGATCAATGTAGTATCAGACAGGTGTCTGACCTGGCTTTTCTTTGTGTGGTGTTTTTGGCAGCCTTTTGATGAGGATTATTTAAACCATCTGGAACCTCCTGTGAAGCATATGTCTTTCCATGCCTACATCAGGAAGCTGACCGGAGGAGCAGACAAGTAAGAAAATCTCAATGTTTAAGGGAGTCACTTGAGCACTGCAGTGGTGTATGGTTTTGGTGTGCAGTCTTTTTTTCTTAAGAAGAAAGGTGGGGAGGGGGAGAGAGATAAAGAAAGCCCCTTGTCTTTCGCTGTGGTAACATAATTGCTTTCAGGAAACACAGCTGAAGGGTGGGGAGAAGGCCAGATGGAGGGAAAGAGGTTCCTTGATTATACCAAGCTCTGAGTCTGGATCACAAACCTAGGGGAGGGGAACTGAGATTGGTGGATCTGAGGAGCTTTCATCTGCGAACCATTTTTCTTATCGACAGATATGAATAGGACAGAAAAATGAGCTTAACGTTCCTTAGGGCCTGATTCCATTCTGTACCATGCTCTATGTGCTCCTAGTGAGCTCCCTTTTTGTCATGGTTCACAGCCTTCTAACTGAAAAAGAAGGCATCCTGCCTTGCAGTGGGCTGGGGGATACTGTGGTGACACAGGTGACACAAATAAGTGCTGAACAGAAAGGAAGTGCTGAAATGAATATTTATTTCTTCAGTAGTCATCAACTGCTGAAGCCTCACTGTGGCACGTGTGTTCTGGAAAGGATTTAAAGTCCCTTTGGTGATGTTGGGGAACCCCTTGCATTTGGAAATGCAGCTCTTCTAAATCAGTTATGTTGAGGTGTAACCTTCTCCCTCTTATTCTTGAATGCTGACATGATTTTCTTAATATCTTTGTGAGATGAAACTCAAATCTGTAATACTTTCATTTGAATGGAGCTTCCCCTTGCAGGAGCCCTTTGTGCACATGAAAGGAGCTCTCATTTGCTCTAGCAATATAATCTATTACTTCCCATGTGCTGAATAAATTTTTTAAACTGGGTCCCATGAGTTTTATCTGTCTCTGCTCTTGCTTGAATGTCTGCTTAGGAGCTGGGCTGGGAGACATATGTCAGCCCCTTGACCTCCCTTGCTAAGTGGACAGCAGAGGTTACTTGGGGATTTCTGGAGTGGTGTGTCCCTCCCAGGGCATTCACAGAGCACTTTGAGATCCTCTGAAAATACAAAGTGTTGGTGTCACCATTCTTTTCTGCCCCTCTTCCTGTATGATATTTCTAGCCACTTGTTTTATCTGAGGCCCCAAAGCATTTGCTGTGATAACAGCAACCTTCTTTTTTCCTTTTTGCAGGGGGAAATTTGTTGCCCTGGAAAACATCAGCTGCAAGATTAAATCAGGCTGTGAAGGGCACCCTCCTTGGCCAGAGGGCATTTGCACAAAGTGTCAGCCAAGTGCCATCACTCTCAATAGACAGGTGAGACAGTGCTTTCAGGGGCATTTGTGCTGTGGATTGCCTTTTATCGAGAGATGACTTCAAAAGCAGCCAACCTGAGACATTTGCATATTGGCAGTTGTTAGGGAAATGGCTATTAAGATTTTTAGTCCTTCCAGAAGAGGACTCCAAAATGTGTCTGGTTCAGCAGTTTCTTCTTCATGTGGAGGACATCTGAGCTGGCAGCACTAAAAATGAATCTTTAGTCTCTTTCTTCACTCAGAATCCAAAAAAGCACCCCATATTTCTTGTGGTTTCCCCTTAAATGTCAATATCTTTTCTAATCGGAAAGGCTCATAGGATAAGGGCCCTAGTAAAGAAGCCAAGCGAACATGAGGCACTGGGGATGCTCAGCGCTTCCCAAAAGTCTAGCAGACAGCAAGTTCTGCGTGCTGGATGGGAGAGTGGTGCTGGTCTGGGAAGCTGAAGCGGAGGAGGAGGAGAGAAAGGGAGCCATCTAGGTTTCCCTGTCCTTGCTTTGGCAGGATTCAGCTGTAATGGGTGCTGTACATCCTAGGCAGCTGGAAGTCTCTGGGGAAGGTACTGGCAATAGGTAAAGTAAATGGAGATAGTTGAGGATGGCCTGACACTTGAACTTTGTCAAACAGAAATACAGGCATGTTGACAACATCATGTTTGAGAACCACACAATTGCAGATCGTTTCCTAGACTTCTGGCGGAAGACAGGAAACCAACATCTTGGATATTTATATGGCCGGTACACAGAGCACAAAGACATCCCTCTGGGGATCCGAGCGGAGGTTGCTGCCATCTATGAACCCCCACAGGTAAAAGTTATCTGCTGTGATGTCAATTTTGACTCATAAAGGTGATGATTAGGGAACAAAGCAAAACTTTGGGAAACTTCACCCAATATTTCTGACTGCAGACCCTTACAGAAAACAATTGCATGAAAAATACAGTGTGAATTACACCTTTGAGTTTTTATGTCACTGTAGGTTGTTGCCACTGAAAGAGTTTCAAAACCCAGGTTTGCTTTTTGTTGTTCTTACATTTCCTTTTACATTACGTTACGTTCCTTTACATCGTCTGTGCTTCAATGGTTTAAAACTAGGGAGACTTCATAACAGTGGATTTTTAATTCTTATGTTTCCTTAATTATTGGATTTCCAAGGCTGTGGCATGGAACAGCTTGAAAATTTTTCTGTACTGGGAATTTTTTTTTCCTTGCTTCATTTTCTGATTGGCTCTCCAGGAAAATTTAAAGCAGCTTAATTAGACAAAAATGAAATCTGCTTTTTTGATCAAGAGCTGGGCAATAAGATCCAATATTTCAGAGTTGTATCTTCCTGGGAACAGAAATTCACGACTGTGCAGGAGGAGATGGGAGTCCCCACTAGATGGTGCCAGGCACCGCGCCGACAGCACTGCTGTTCAGATGCAGCTGGACAAGCCTTCTTAGAGGGCTTCCGGCGAAATCGGGTCCTGGGAAGCCTCTTGGGGAACTCAAAAGCTGAACTCCATGTTAAGAGAGCTTAAAATGTAATTGGCAAATTTGAAAAGCTACTCTGCCCACAATGCAAGACTTGGTTTGAAACTGAACTTGCTATTGGCTTCTTAACCACTGACCATCATACGTACATGAATGTATCGTGGTGCAGGGGGGGTCTAGGGTCATGGGTCTTGATGATTTCTTCTTCAGTGTTGCTAGAGTAAAATGCAGTAGACTAGTGAGAGGAAAAAACACGTTCTTCAGGTGTGTGTGTGCGCATGCACAAGTGCACATACATGCATGCACATGAGAACAAACTTCCGAGCCTTTTACTGTTTCTTCCGGCTCTTTTAAATACCAGCGCAGCCATGCCCTCTGTTGCTTCAGTATCACTGTTAAGCCCTCTGCACTGAAAGTTCATATGCTTCTAGTTCTGTGTGGTAAAAGCAAGGAAGCCTTTGCTTTCCTGGCAAGCAGTCTGCTTCTTGGCAGAGCATCTCCTCACACAAGAAAGCTCGCCTCTGAAACGCACCCAGATGGAGTCTTGTTTTCCAGAACTCGGGGGAAGGCCAGGGTGTAGGCTCTTGGATTCGCTGAATTCCTGCCTCTGTGCTGCTCAGAGATTCAAATAAGTGAAAAAGGAGTACAAAACTGGCAGGTTGAACAGAGCTTTGGAAAACTATATAATCTTTTGCTTTTTCCAAAGTACTCAGAAACAGAAATGGCCTGTTTGTAAATGCTGAGCAAGTCTTTCATTCATACAGCCCAACATGCATTGCAAACTTAGCTGAAGAACTACAGGATGGTCTGTATGAATAAAGGAAGTCTCCAGAGTGAAACTAGCCAGTGGTGGAACTGAAGGGGAAAAACAGATCTTTGCTTCCATCTCTGCCTCAGTCCTGACAATGGCCAATTATACTATGGTTTTTCCTATTCTATCTTACTAGCATGTTTTGCTTTGCTGCAGATCGGTACACAGAACAGCCTGGAGATCCTGGAAGATCCAAAAGCAGAGGTTGTGGATGAGATTGCTTCAAAGCTTGGACTGAGAAAGGTCTGGATATTGTTGGGTATCATACATCTTTGTATGGCAATGAAGAAAGTCATTGGCAGTTCTCTCCAGCTCTGCAGGGTTAATTCGAGGCTGTCTGAGAACATTTGAAATCTAGCTTAAGTGCTGGTAGTTCTTACACTTTTAAATGTGAAAAACAAAATGAGAGCATTTCCCTGAGCTTGAGCATGCAGCAGGGCTGTTCAGCTGAAGTCAGCAATCTTCTGTCATGAATGACATCAAAGGGTGTAGCAAAGATGTAGGAACACATCTTTTCCTTTATTTCACCTTAGACAGGAGCTGTTTCTGGTAGCATCTCTCTGGGAAGTGCTGATTTGCCACAGATGTAGCTTGAGTTGCTTTCTGAGTTTGTTCTTCCTTTTGACAATCTGTGCTCCACTCTCAGAAGTGCAGGCTCCTGTTTGATTTTTATTTATTTTATTTATTTTTTATTTTTTCAGTCTCCTGGTGCTGTTCAGGCAGGCTGTGATGAGCTACTCTGCCTGTTGGTTAGAGTTGCAGATACCCAAGTGGTTGAGCCTCAGGCCTATGATCCCCCTGTGCCCACAGCCTGCCAGTGGTTCGATCAGGACATATGGGTGTTGGGGTCCTTTGGTTTGCTGGCACCTCTCAAATCAGTACTGGTCTTTTCTGGTTTGGGAAAGCATCTTTTGGTGTCGTGAATGCCAGGAATGAGATGTACACAAACAAGATTTGACTTGCTAAAGAAAACAAAAATCAGAAAAGTTTCAGTACAGCAGTCTATAAACATCTGCGGTGAGATCTTTTGTTCTCTGAAGATAAAATCTTCAGCCTTTCGCCAGTGTCTAAAACAAAGCTTCTGTGCATGTTATTGTTTCCCATCTTTTCCTTTGCTTCTCACCACAGATTTTTTTTTAATACTTGTTTTTAAAAATACTTTCTTAATCAGTGTGACTTAACATGTAACTTACTGTTAGTTGCAGATTTTGTCTGTCTAGGCTCTGCTAGGAGTTTGAATCAGCAGTTCTTACTCTCAGGGGTTAATGCTATGGGAGCTGGTCACAAGGGGGCTGATGAGAGCTGTTTTTAGCATGTGTGTGTAGGGAAGGGTTCATGCAGCAGTGTGTGTGTGTACACATCTACTTGTATGTGCAAACAATGCAAAAAGCAGGAATGTGGTTTTTGGAACAGAGCAGACTGATTTGGGATGAATCATACTCCAGTGGGAACAGATGAGCTTTATCTTAGCTAGTGACTGCTAGCTTCAAAATGAGATCATGTGAGCTGTTTTGTCATCTCCTGGCACTCCTGGTGCTGCTTTGCTCTAAATGCTCAATAGGAAATGCTTTTTGCTGTGGGTGGGAGGAGATGGTAGCTGAGAGGCCTCTTGCAGCCTCCAGATCTTTCCATGAAAACATATTCCATAGTGAAACATAAACCTGCAGGTGCCCCCAGCCGGCCAGCTGGCATGCTGCTCCTGGAAATTGTATTCAAATGAGCCTGACACAGCTGTGAGAGCCATTTCCTTCAGGCAGCTTACAGCAGGCCCTCGTAGGGCAGTGTGAAGAGCCAAGAACATCTTGTCCTGCTAGGAGAAGATGTATAAGCTCCCTTCTTTCTTGCTTTATTCCCCCCTCCTCTCTCTTTTTTTTTTTTTTTTTTTTTTTTTTTTTTTTTTTTTTTTAAGCAACTTTCTTTTTAATGTTTCTCTATAGGTTGGCTGGATATTTACGGACTTGGTCTCTGAAGACACACGGAAAGGGACTGTTCGATACAGCCGAAACAAGGTGAGATGCAAGTGCATAGTTAATTACAGCTCTTGGTATTGACTGTTTGAATAATCATGTAAATGCAGGCTCTGCCAAGCAGAATACTGAGCCAGGGCAGCACAGGGCTGGAGGTGACACTGGAAATGGAAATTTTATGAAATGTGTTTTTAAAAAAGCTTTTGAAGGAAAAATAGCTTGAGCTCAATGAGCACTGTTGGAAGTTTGTAGTTGTTTGGACAGTGTGCAGAGCTGCCTACCTGCAGTCCTTCACCTGTTCTTAGTGATCATGGTTTAAGAGAATTTAGAAGAGTGGAGAGAATGGGTTTGTGTGAGATGCGAGTTTTCAGCAAGCAAAAGTGATTCAGTTGGAGACCCCTCTTACAGGCTGGGCTTTGTGAGGTAATGTGGTTTGGATCCGCAAACTTTGACCTTCTCAGCTTCCTACAATTCAAAAATCAATGGCATCCCTGCTTGGAAAATGAAACCCCGTAACAAAATGGGTGTGTAAAGGTAGGTGGAACTAGAAGTAGGAGTGGGATGTTCCTTCTGGTGAAAACAAGGTTCAGGGCCAGAGAACTGATATGTCACATTCTTTTCTCAGTCTTTGCAGCGGCTTTCTACGAAAGCATGTTTTACTAGGGTGTTGGTAGTTCTTTTTTGGCTGCAGACCAGGGAAATAGGTTTAGACTGCATCATGTTGTCCTTTCTATTGACATTTCTGCTCTTCCCTCAGGACACTTATTATCTAAGTGCAGAAGAGTGCATTACAGCTGGAAACTTTCAGAACCAGCAGCCCAACATCTGTCGTCTTTCTCCAGATGGTCATTTTGGATCCAAGTTTGTCACAGTTGTGGCTACAGGTATAAACTGGCCTTGGCTTGCCTTGACTCTGCTGGTTATATCTGAATTGCCTTTTGTTAATAGAAGAAGAATAAGTATCTCTCCCAGAAGAAGTCAGACTATTCCAGTACCTATCTGTCCTATTTAACAAGGGTTTTAGCCTTGTTCTATCACGTAAAATACAGTTTTGTTCCTTGAACTATCTGCTCTGTAACTGTTTACCCTATTCTTGGCAAGAATCTTAACTGAGGCTCAGACCTGTAGCATACACCCTTCTGATCCAGAATGTATGTGTTTGTAGTCAGAATAGATACTGATTAGTTTTCTCTTCTGGCTTTTTAAGCTCCAAATTCTGTTGCCTGAAAGTGGCAGTGCAGAACCACAGCAATCTGGATTCTGAAAGTTATTCTGGCTCATTCAGTGCAAAGGAGGGACTTCTGTCTCCCTGGTGTCACCATCGGGGAAATCCTTACATAGGATACTTTGCCCTTTCATGCATGGAAACATTTTTGTTTGTCTGAATAAAACAGAGAAGCCTGCTGCAAAATGCTTTGCTTTGTCACCTCTGATTTTAGCCATTTTCACAGCAAGTCTCCAGAGGCAATATGGAATAGTCTGCTCTGCTTGGACTGTGTGGGGAGATATTGGCATGTGCTGGAGGAGTTGTAGCATTAGAAGTTCAATCTGCTGTTCTCCACGGGATGACACATGTATTCATTTAAAATTTCCCTGGAGCAGATATTCTGGGTTCTGGGTCTGTTTAGCACAACAAAAAAAAAAAAAGCATGACTTCCAAAAAGCATCCAATATAAAAAATGAAAGTGTGATATTGTATTGCCTACTCTGTGCCGAGGCTTTAAGTGTTCTTGGAGCCTTTTTCAGTAAAAACACCATCTCTTTCAGTTAACAGGCTCATGTAACCAGACAGCTGCGTTGTACATTCCTGGCTGTTAAACACATCAATGTTTCATTAAAGACAAATGTATATCTCTTTCTCACTCTTTTATTTTATTTTGTTTTATTTTTAAACAAGGTGTTTTACTGAGAGAATGATAGCTAACTTTGCTCAAGCCTTCCCCATGTCTTGGTCTGTTTAATTTCCGTAAGTGTTTGTTCTGGAGCAGTGAGTGATTGAGGTTAGAGATCAAAGGGTAGAAAACGAATATTTCCTCTTTTCTGTTCCAGATAATTTCATTCTTTTCTGTTAAATCAGCTCATCAGGTTTCTATTTAAACATTTGATTCCTTCCTTTTGTGCAGTATAAATATAATTACATAGTTTGCATCACCTTTATCTTTAAATCCTCTGCATGAATTAATTTCTCTCTCCTCCTGAATTCCTAGGTTTGGAAACAGGAACATTTTCCTGCCATCTGTTTGCATCTGATCTTCTCTTTCCAGTTCTATTCTAATGACATATGACCTGATGTTGCTTACATTATCCAAATTAAAGCACCAAGCACATGATCTATCAGAGAGCTATGCTCTTAATTTCCACTTTCCATGTCCCAGTTTCCACCAAGCCATCTATTACAGGCCGAGAATGCACTTATTCTTCTAATGCCTGATGCTGCTAGGTGACCATCCCTGAATCTGCAGCTTGTGGTACCTTGGAAATGAAACACGTGTGTGAGAACTGTGTGCCTGTTCTTTCCTTTGAAAGAGAAGGTTTATCTGAGAGGGGTGCTATGAGGAGGCCTCCAGGACAGCATAGCCTTATTTAAGCCCCTGGCAAAACACTCTGGCTGTCACCCAAGGGGTCTTTCCTGTTAGGCTAGCTGTGAAAATGGTACTGAAGAAGTATGGGATATTACATACATGTAGAGATTAAGTGGAGATTCTTGCCTAGAAGGACTTCCCGTGCAGCAACCCCAGCAGTTCCTTCCTCCGTATTCTCCACTGTTAAAAAGACTGTCATGTTTAAAATTGTCCTTTGAGTCGTACATCTCTGAGTTAGACTGGGCAAATTGCTCTCCTTTGAAGTTTTTAACCAGACTTTTCTCTTCCAGGCGGTCCCGACAACCAGGTCCACTTTGAAGGGTACCAGGTCTCGAATCAGTGCATGGCACTGGTTCGAGATGAGTGTTTGCTGCCCTGCCGAGATGCACCAGAGCTGGGCTATGCAAAGGAGTCCAGCAGTGAGCAGTATGTGCCTGATGTGTTCTATAAGGTAAGGGCTGTATGCCTTGGGGGGGTGGGGGGCTGCAAAGAACAGCTCTGCCAAGTGTCTGGAAATCAGTATGGCCAGCTCAGAAAAGGATGTCTTTGAGGTCTGAACTATTTTCAGTAGTAACCATTCACCACATGTCCACAAAGTAATTGCGTAAGCTCCATTTCCTCCTTCTACAAGTGCTATTACAGTTTCCAGTACAGCAGTACCATTGGCTATTCAGCTTCTACATGAGATCTGCAGCGATTCACCAACAAGCTATAGCAAGTGCTCTGAATTCACATCCTCTTCTATATTTGTTGGCAATATTTGTTGTGTTTCTCTGATTTTAGTCCTGAGCTGAATATCTGCTTCCTTTACTGCTCGGTCATGCTCATGTGTGATATATGCTAGAACAAATGGTGCAGTGAGAGCAGCAGGTTCCTTATGTGATGCTAGGGATTCTCTGGTGTGTAACACAGACACGTGAGTAGCATGAGCACAGTAGCAGATGCAATGAAAGATAGTGTAATTCAGGCAACAAGAGAAGAGACAGCCCCGTGTATGTTTGTTTGTTTTCCCCCGCAACAAAAGGAGCGTGTGAAGGCTTTCACTGCTGCAGAACAGTGGCAAGACAATTCCTATGCACTCGTGGCTCTTCTCGAGTTCTGCGGTTACTACCTGCTCCCAGATCCTGTTCTTGGGTCAGACAAACTCCCAAAAGTGGTCGCGAGGAACAGTGGGGGGATACCTGCACCCAGGGAATTGTACCCTCATGGATCCAAAGTATTCCTACTTGAAGTGTCATGCAAGAGCACTGTTAATAGCTGGTCTGCTGCATTTTTAAATACAGTTTGTTAGTGATGAATGAACTGTCATTATTCACTTGACAGTTGTTTCTGCAGATCTTCAGACCTCCTGCATCTGCAGCACCAAGTTAGAAATGTGGGGACAGGATCTCTGCAGAGGCTAATAGCACTGATTTTCAAACTTGTGTATGTTGGTACTCCATGAGCAAGGACAGAGGAATTAATTAATGGCACTGCTTGCAAACTAATTAGCCATCCATCACCCAAGTTAGTTATCTCATTCTTTTGTGTCTGATATTCACAGCCTGCTCTGCCTGCAGCACTCCTGCTGTCTGTATTAAGGCTGTCCATTAAGGAATAAAGGATAAGCGAAGTTACCATTATTTGGTGCAGCTGAAATGAGCGTTTCGTACACCATCAACAGAAAAGCAGTTTGTAAGGATAGTCTTGTGTGCCCTGATCTTGAGATCAGGAAATGCTGGCCTGGGTGATTTAGCCCATGAGACTCCATCTTCTCCCTCTCGCTGTTAATGCTGAACTGTTGGCTTGTCTTGATGCCACCTGAAAATGGCTAAACTTCGTGTTTGAGAGGAATCTTATCTATGAAAGCTGGATGAAATCCTTGCTTTTTCCCATAGCATGCGGACAGATTGCTGTTAGGATCATAAGCTAAGTCCGCTTGAGATGCAGTGGAGCTTGATTGTGCAACAGTTGGCGCTGAATATGAAGATGATGTCATCTCCTGGCGTGTTATGGTCCTGCTCCAAAGGAGCCCATGCTGTGCCACAGTCAGGGTGCAACCTTGCAGGAGGTCCTGTAGGTCTGTGTCCCACATGTGGGCCACCCTGGGTGTTTGGAGTAGCAGGAAGGCAGTGGGTGTTCCCATAAGATCTTCACTCTGATTCGTAATCTGAAGCAAGGAGATAAACAAAATGCGAACTGATGACTCCAGCCTCCTGTGGAAATTTCCATGAACACTGATTCACTGGGTCGGGCTGCAGCTCATTTCATATGTTTTATAACTTCTATCCATAATTGCCTTTTTCATGATGTGCTCAAGGAAGGCTTGAGGACTGCTCTGGCGAGTGTAATTGTCCTTCAGACTTAAACGTGTTTGGCTGTAGGATCTCTTAATATTTTTTGGAATGTTCTTAAATCAATGGAAAGCTTAGTCACTCCTGGCTTTAAAAACCTTTGGGGTCTCATTAAATGTGCAAGGCTTGAGGTCAGAGACACTACCTCATAGTTACTGGGTTGGTGACAATAATGGTGTCAAAGCACTGGTTAAATGTAGTTTTAGGAACAGGAGTTGTGTCCGTGTTTGGCCTCGCAGTAGAGGATGGCTTGTTAGTGCGGTGCCCTTCTACCCCTTTCTCTTTTAAAGCTCTGCAGGAGCTGAACAGCTTTTTCTCCAGTTCTTGATGTAGGGGTTGTCCTCTTTGCTGCCTCCTGCCAGCTTTGGGCAGAAAGGTGCACTTTTGAGTGGTTGCTGCATTGTGTCTTAGAGTGAAAAGCTATTTCAGTGGTGGGGAGAAAAATCCGTGTCTATGCATATAGAAATATATATATTTCTGTGTAGTGTGCAAGTATTCGTTTGAAAAGCACTTTAGTTTGAAAGGAGCTATGTAAATTTATTATGATTGGATGAGAACCAAAAAGCTAGTGTCTGTAGAGTATCGATGTATTTATAGAACTTTGCCTCCCAAAGTGGAAAAAAAAAAAAAAAAGAAGTTTAACTCTTGTATCTTTCTGCAGCAGGCTAATGCAGTAGATGCACCTTAAACTTCTGCCAGTAGGAAAAGTGCCGCACGTGTGCAGTGAAGTGTAAGGCAGCAACAACTGCACTTCAGTCATGTGGTTCGAAGATCTCTTCCGCCTCCACTCTTGCTAGGTGTGGTCATTTCAACCATGACTATTAAGAATTGCATCTGAGTAATGCTGCAGGAGCAGAAGGGGTGTGAGGACCCGTGCCGCAGGGAGGCGAGCTGCAGCTCCAAGGACTTTGGTGCAGAGATGCTTGGAGAGAAGAGATCTTTGGGCAGCGAGCCATTCTTGCATGCTTTGCACCATAGCAGGTGTGTGGAGCGGGAGCAGGGGCTGCTCTGCCTCCTCAGGCTGCAGCTGTTACTGAAAAGGTTCCTGCATGAACGGGGCTCATCTGAATGGTGGGTTAGCATAGATGAGCCTTTCTTTCATGGAACTGGCAAAACTGATGGCACCAATTTTGTCCTGTCTCAGAAGGCAAGGCATTTTTCCTGAGCCTCTAGCCTTGTGATTTCTGTATGTCTTTACCATTCTCTTTATGTTGGCCACTAGCCCTGCTGCTCAGAGGAACCACCCCAGTGGAGTTGGCAGTATGGTGCTTTCTACATGTGGCTGTTGCTATCCTGGCTTGTAAGGGCTCAAATTCTGTTCAAACGTGAAAATCAAGGATTTGGGGGACCATGAATACAAGTTGCTTTGCTTTGAGATGCCTCTCCAGGTAAGAATAGCCAGAAGGAAGAAACATCCCCCTTCCCCTCCTGGTTTGGCTGTGTAGCATCACAGTGCAGTACTGTTTCCAATTTGAATGTTGCACAACCAGCACATGCTTCTTGGCAACTTCGGCTGAAGGAATTTCATGAAGGATTCGCCCTTGTCAAGATGCAGACACACAGAGTGGGGTAACTATTCTGCTTGTAAGTGGAGACAACGAAGTTGTGGCCACTTTAATTTGTTTCTCAGCTGGGTAAGGGAGAAACTAGCTGAGTATTACACATGGGCATTTTATGTTCCTTATCTTGTGCCCTTGAGCAGTGTCCTCCTTTGTCCATCTGGTTCTAGAAAATAAGCCTATTGATTTTGACTTCACTAAGAATGTAACTTGCAAATTGTGGGTTTGATTATTCAGAGTTGAAATCCCTGGTAAATGCTGATGCTCAGTGCCTCGGTCAGGTCTGATCCCTTCCCTTTAGGCTGTCTGCACACTGTGCCTGCGTGCCTGGTGGTGTGCTGTCTGCGTGCTCTGTATTCCAAGCTCCTTTCAACCAGTCTGCAAGCCGGTAACTTCCCCACAGCCCAGGCTGCACAGTGCTCTGGGAGCTGGATGTGACCCTGCAGAGCTCTGCTCCAGAGTTAACTTCATGGATGTCTCAACCTCCCTGTACGGAAGAAAGATATTGTCCTGTTTTACAGACCCAGTGGCACCAGCGTTACAAAAGGGCCCCTTGCCCTTCTAGAGTACTGCATGTGCTTTTTGCATTTACAACAGCTGAGAGGGTGTCTGGGCCTCAGCTTGTCATCTGTTAAATGCAATCCTGTCTGGCCCTGGGAGAGAGCTGGTGGCAGCACACAGCTTTTGTTAGAGCTGAAGGGGACTGCCGATCCACAGCTTCTGTGAGCCCAGGCTGTTCTGTGTGGCACGCATTGCTTCCTCCCATTCACATTGAAATCGTTTTCCTGGGGAAAACAACATAACCAAGCTGCACGGAGACTTCTGCAGGGAGCTTTCACTAGCAATAAAGGACTTCCCCTGCCTGGCCTCCTACCAATGGCTCATGTTTGACTAGAAAAGCCTTCTTAGCTTCAAATGTCCCAGCTGCTTCGGGAAGAGGATGCTTGATTAGCTAATGAGGAGTCTCCTGAGATGGGTTTCAACTCTCACTGACCTATTGCTTGCTCTTAGGAAAGTCGCTTCATTTCTGCATGTCAGCTGCCCTATCTGTGAAAGGGGGCTGTACTGCCCAGTAAAGCTCTTCTGAAGTCAGCAGAGGGAAGTGCAGTGCTGGGATTCAGTAACAAATGAAAAAACAAGCAGCTTGTCAGCTCAATAGTGCCATCAGCAGAGTGAACCCATGAGGAAAACCAGCAGTATCAGACACTAATGGCTGTCCAGCCTTGAGATTCCAAGCCACCACGGAGTCCAAGCCTCCCTCCTGGCTGAACTCCGCTCGGGTTCCTCACGCGGCTGCTTCTGGGACCTTAGTGTGAGAACTTGAAGCCACGCTGGAGCTGTTTCTTGCTGCTGGAGGCCTGCAGTGCTGCAGAAAGGTTATATGGCCAGTCCTCTCCACGCAGATGCACCCGTCACTTTCCCTGTTTGACCTCATGCGTTTGAGGCTTCTGCCTCCAAACAGTGGTTTAAAAGACTCTAATCACAGCACCTGATCCAATCTCCAGTTTGCTGCAGTCTTTAGGATGATTCATTGTCCAGATCCTCCAGGCTCTCTTGCTTGTTTTTTGTCCAGGTGCCAGATAGCTGTGCCTCTGTTAACCCCTTGCAGTCCTCCGTTTGGAGCTGTCACCACTAAGCGGAGCAAGCAGTGTTTGTGGCTTTGGGGGTCTCGGCTCCAGAGTTGCAGTAGTAATGTAGCATGTGCAGAGAGGCGCTGCTGGGGCCCTGGTGACTACCAAATTCAGAATGAAGATGTCTGTCTCCAAGCAGTTCTCCCAGCTTGATGTTTTTAAGGCCTTTAAAATCTAATTACCTAATAAAATAGTGCATGAGGATTGAAGAGTGCTGGCGTGGAGGTGGGGGCCTTTTCTGGAGGAGGGAGGGAGTTTGGACATGTCCTCTGACTTAGGGGAAGTGAGGTTCCAGTTTGGTAGTAACAGAATAGTGCATGTCTTGAAGGCCTCAGTAGCATGACATTAAAAAGAAGGCATTTAACATGGAGATCCCCAGAGGCGGAGATTAAAGCGAACAGGTGCTGGAAAAATGTTTCTGCATATTAGAACTTAATTAGATTTGAAAATGAATTCCAGATGGGCTAATTATGTGTGAGTTGTTGCAGGTTCTTTCTTGCAGGGGCAGGATTGTGTTTGGGAAGCTGATTTGGTTTGATTGGATTTGATTCCTGACTCTTACGGTGTCACTGAGATCTAGAAACAGGTTAGCTTTCAGGTCCTGTGATCTCCCTGAAAAGGCTCCACGTCTCCTACTGCTCCTGTCAGAGCTATAGAGATCTGAGGCCACAGACCACCAGTTTGTTGCTGAAATAACCAGGGGGCCAACAACCTGTCATGTTCAAGGAGGAAAGATCCTTATCAGAATTGCTTTTAAAAGAGGCTTCAAAGACTGGAAGGTAGATTTTTACCAAAGGAACTGTTTCTAGGGACAGAGGGGGCTTGGGGAGGGGGCTTGTGGAAGGGACCGTTGGCGGCTCTCGCCTCGAGCAGAGGAGCACGCCGGAGCCTGCTTGGGCAGCGTCCGTCCGGGTCTGCTGCGAGAGCGGAGCGTGAGAGCGGGGTGCTGGCTGCCGTGCTGCATATTTGTGCTGAGTAAATACTAGTGTAACTGAGAAACGCTGATAGCGGAGGAGTGGTGTACTCAAAAGAGAAAATATAGCTTGTGAAAGGAGGATGTCAGCCACGGGCAGTTTATCCTGAGGAGTGTTGCTTGCTGGCTCACCACTAGGAATGCTGCTCAAAACCCTGGAGGAGAACTGCTGGAAAGGGTCTGGAAGAGCAGAGTTCACAGCCTCCGGCAGAGCTCCCCGAAAGCCAGTGAGGTGTCACGGTGATGGCTCTGCTGGTGCGCAGCAGCCCCAGGTCTGCCTCCAGCCACTGAGACTTCTGAAAGCTCAGTAAATGTAAGCTTTTATGTAGGGTCTCTGATTGGAAATTATGGGCATATAATTTATATGTGGCTCAATGAATGATTTATAACATGTTAAGTGATGATTTAGGTAGAAAATACAACCCCCTCGAACAGAATCGTTAATGAAAAGTGTCAGTTCTTATGAATTTATTTCTGAAGCTGTGTTTGAACTCGGCATGTTTGACATAAATCAAGTCTAATTGTCATTTTATGATTAATGAACATATGCTGGCCATTTTTCTCCATAATTAAACTTTATGTTCAATTCGTCTGGCAAAGCAAAACAAGTTTATGTTGTGTGATGTGCTAGCTTTTCAGGTCTGTGTATAAGAAAGTGCCTGGACTTCCAGTTCCTGAGCAGAAGCAAGCAGTCAGATTAGACACTCATGGTCAGTTTTGCAGAGTCAGGTTTTACCTTGGTTGGGACAGCAGATGGGGAGCTATCCCTCCTTTTTTAAGACAATACTGTTCTTTAAAGAGCATCTACGCTTTTCAGATAATGACATCCATCTCTGGTGGTTATGACTGAGGCAAACGAGACAAAAGTGCCACCTTCATGATAAAACACTCTTGGCTCACAAAGAAATAGAGGGCCTGATTTACAAAGATCTCGAACTCGTATGAACTGCGGGGAATCAGGAGCTCTGTATCAGTCTCAGTACCCAATAAAGCAGCCTTGTGTGAACAGATTCTTTCCTGCACCTTCAGTGATTGGCCAAAGTCGAGAATTCCCAAGCTTCTCTGTGAGTGTCTACAGTGCCATATCCCTTAGGCTTCACGCTACTTCTGCACTGACGAATAATAAGAAACTCTTCTTCTTTCAGGACATAGACAAGTTTGGCAATGAGATCACACAGCTGGCTCGCCCGCTACCCGTTGAGTACCTAATCATAGATGTAAGTATTTGCACTTGTTTGGAATGGGAGATGGTCAGGGCAGTTAAGATCTTGAACCACCTCTGAAATTTATATTGGAGTTTACTTCACAGAACAGATTTCTTTCTTTCTTCTTTCACCTCTGCTGCCAGACGTTTCTAGCACAGAGGCGCAAGAGGCGGTACGCTCTGGAGTAATTGCAGTGCTCTTTGGGAATGGTGTGTTGTGGTGCCAGAGAATGCATTTACTTCTTTGGGAGGCACTACTTGGTTTGTCTTATCACTGTTATGAAATGGCACATAGCCATAAAACAGAGGAAGCAGCCAGCCCCAAGGATATGTGTGCTGGGCACTACCTCATGGGGAGCTAATTAGAAAGCTCCAGTTGTCTGTCTGTTAGCAGCAATTAAGAATCCAGCTCCTTGTAGTGACTCAGCAGACCAAGTTGATGCTACAAAAATGCCTCCTCTTGGGAGAAGGAGCACAAGAAACAGCACAGAGCTTGGCTGGAGCAGGGCCGCTACCTGCCTGTCGGCAAACGTTGCCAGGCGCTGGGGCATAGCTTTGCCCTTCGGCTTGAACGGAAACTGTTACGGTGTGGAAGGCAGGAAAGCAAATAATTTGTATGACAGATGATAGTGCTGGAGTTGAAGGTGGTGCCATTAATGATTAAATCCCCTCAGAGCAACTGGTCTGGTCCAGCTGCCCCTGGTACAGGCAGGCTGTCCTGCAGGCACAGAGAAGCTGGCAGGCTGGAGACCTTCACTTGCTCTTCCTTCTTGCCCATTTACTATCTGGTGCATGTATTGCTTATCAGAGCAGCATTCGGACTGAAGGCCTTGACGTGCGATTCACACGGAGAAATACTGAGTTCGGAACAACGGGCCCATTGTGTGGGGCCTTCAGACGCCCCATTCCGATCCGCAGCGTTGGAACATATTACTCAAGTAGTAAAGGCATCTGTTTCCGGACTACCTGGAGTGTAATTAAGACAAAAACAGATTGACAGAGCATGCATTTAGGAGGAGTCTGGAATGATAGAAAGCTGCATTTCTGAAGCATCTTGTTTTGTCTCTTAAGGAGAGAGGAAAAAAAAAAGAACTGTCTCAGTTAATGCTGTACTGGCAAGTATTTCTGGTTATGAAGAGCCTCTCTGACAGCAGCCAGCAGTTAGTAACCAACACCAAAGACCTACAACCCCAGAATCAGGATTGGTATAAATGTCAGTAGCAGGCCCAAACACTGGCTTTGAGCTTAGTCACCTCTAAATTTGTGCACAGTGTTTTATTACCTTTTCATTCCCATTTGGCACAGGGTGCAGGGAGGAGGCAGGCTTAGCATAGTCCTGAGCTGGGGGCGACTGAGGGAAGCGCATGGGGCCAGAAGGGCACAGGCCTTGTAGAGCACTGCATGGCAGTTGCCTCTGAGTATTTGAAGAAGTTCCTTCACGTGGCAGGCGCTTCTAGGGAGAGCACTGCTCTGCAGGAAGGGCACTGGGGCTCCCAGCGGCTCAGCGAGGCTGCTGCACCAGCACGTCGAGGGATTAGGGGCAGGCGTCTGGCTCGCCCTGCTGAAGAAAGGAGGGTTTGCTGCCCTGACAAGGTGAGGGATTTCACCACGAGCAAGTGCGTTGGGCTGGACGAAGCAGGGATTATGCTTGGATGCTCAAGCGGCAGCGAAACCCTTTTCATGCCGAGAGGAGCCTGTATCAGCCTCTGAGCTGCTGCAGGTGTCAGTTGAGTGTGGCTGTGTCAAATGCACCCGGCTCTTGAGCGTCTTTGTCAGCGAGGATTTCAGAGGATGTAGGCAGATCTTTGTGACACCAAGAGTCTCTTGTTCTGTAATGTATTTCTCACCAGTGTTTTCATTCCCTTCATCTTCTCCCAGCGTCCCCGTGTTAAGTGTGCAGGCGTTTTGCTTGGCACCCTTTCCAGCCCAGAAGAGAGCGGCACAGTTGCCTGGTTGCCCCGTGGTCAGGCGTGGGGGCCGCACTCTCCTCTGTCACCCTGTAATTTTAAGATTACCCACCCCCCCTGACTGACACCCCAAACAGCAGCTGTTTGGCACAGGGCTGAGCTGCGTTCCAGTGACGTTCACCCACGTGGACGTTCTCCAAAGCACCTTGCTGTGCTGTTGCAAGGAGCAAGTTCAGTACATCTGCCCCCAGCTTAGTTAAAAATGGCTGCCAGGAACTGAGGGATCTGCTGCCTGGAATATCGCTTTAAATGTTAAGAGCCCTCAGAAGATCCATGTTGTAGTTGCCTCACTCACTTCCTGGCTGAGCTCTAACATGTAGCTGTGGCTGCTCTTAGCTATCAGAAGCCTTATTTTCCATATCCCACTTGCCTCTCCTGCTCTCATTGCTCTAGTGGTCCTTTCTTGTTTTTTCAGATTACTACAACTTTCCCCAAGGATCCAGTCTACACTTTTTCTATTTCTCAAAATCCATTCCCCATTGAGAACCGTGATGTGCTGGGAGAAACTCAGGTAAGGAGTGATTTTTACCAAAGCTATGTTTAATACAGATGTGTCTGCTTCCTCTATACTTACTAACATCTGAGAAGGGATGGCTGCAGTTGTGCCCTTAAATCACCTCTTCGCTGTTTGGTCTGGCCTGTGCCAAGCAGCCAGCTATGCTTCCTGCACTGAACAGCATCTGCATGTAGATCAGCCTGCTGGATGCACCAGTCCCCACCTGTTCGGCGATGAGATCCAAGCTTCACTCTTTGCCTGGGCTGGTGCTTTCCGGGTAGCACTAAAGAGGTGTCAATTCTGCTTTGTGTGTGTGATCTAGCAGGGTTGTAACCTCACAGCGATAGGACAGGACCTGCCTGGTAGGAAGGGGGACAAGAGTCTGTTACCCCAGCTCAGAGAACACTGACTTTTCCTGGACTGACTTTTAATCCTGAGATCCTGAGGCCTTTAAGTGAAAGAGGCCCAGATACCATTAAGCAGAGGCAGCTGCTGGACAGCTAGAAGCATACACTGATTTTTGCCAGCTGAGGGAAGGCTTAAGTTGCTTTAAAGCAGCAACATACAGTTTCTCTAAAGAGGCCATGCCAAAGGTGTCAATAACTTCTTCAAAAGTACTTCAAAAACACTGTGGACCTAATGGTCCTCTTCTCTGGAAATTCAGTAAGCAGTATTTCAGTCTGACAGCCTGTGGTCTGATTTCAGGATGGTCTCTGCACATTGCAGCTGATGCTCAAAAGAGACAGGAATGTTACAAAGTCTGCTAATGGGTCTGAGTGGGATAATCATGTTATCACTCTATAGAGTGAAAAGTGACCTTTTTTTTATTTTATTACTTTTCCATCTCTGTAGGACTTCCACAGCTTGGCCACATATCTGTCCCAAAACACTTCCTCGGTTTTCCTAGACATCATTTCTGATTTCCATCTGCTCCTCTTCCTGGTCACGAATGAGGTCATGCCTCTGCGGGTACGTAATCAGGAGGAAACGGTCACGCTGGCGTCACTGTGCACAGAGCCCTGAGCTCCTCGCGCAGTGTCATCCACCTGTGCGAGGAGAGCGTTCAGGCCTGCAATCTCCCAGCTTGGGTGGCTGCTTCTGCAGGAGTGGAACTGGCTGAACGCTCGTTCTTCCAGGCTGACCTTTCGGTAGAAGATTGAAAAAGCAAAACTGAAGTCCCTGACTAGACCGAAAGCTCTCAAAGTGCTGCTTGGAGCAACGAGTGGGTGGCGGTTGTTAGCACGGTTGCAGACCAGATAGAGCCAACTTGGCTACAGCTCTGAGAGCTGGAAACATTTAAAAATCTCGGAATCAGAAATTCCTGTTGTAATGATAACAAGATCAGAGCCCCCAAATCTCTGCGAGGCCAACAACTTCCTGTCTTTGCAGCCCTGCCTCTCTTGGCTTGGCACTGGGAGCTGGGCTGTTGCCCAGGCCCCCGTTAACATCTGCGGTGTCGGACGTTCCCATTTTTAAGCAGCACGCCATCAGAAAGAGCCATGTGTCTGCCAGAGGCTTCGAGGGCGCTGCAGACTGAGCATGTGCAGGGCAGCTGGGCTGACCCTGGGCAGCTGGAGATCAGGCCGGGGCTGCATGCGTGGTTGGGCGCAGGGAGCCGTCGCTCTCCGGGTTGGCTGCTTCGCACCCCGCTGGGAGTGAGGCTCAACCCCCAATGCCGGCCTGCTCTCCTGCGCAGGGCACTGCGGCGTTTGGCTGCAGCCTGGCTAGAAAACACTTTCCTTCAGGCAGAGGAAAACGAGGCATCCAGATTTTAGGGCTATGTCTGAAGGGGAGGGAACAGAAGGACTAAACTCCATCTTTTTTCCTGCCAGTGCACACCACTTGTGCAACTCAAAGAGCCATTTAAGAAGGGGTGACGGTGCAGACTGACAGCTCTGTCTAGTCTGGGGGAGGGCAGGGAGGCACTCACCGGGGTCACAGCTCCGGCCTGTCCGTGAGGAGGAGTGTCCAGCTTTCATTTCCTTGTTCTGGCTTCCAGGACAGCATCAGCTTGTTGCTAGAGGCCGTGAGGACCAAGAACGAGGAGCTTGCGCAGACATGGAAGAAATCTGAGCAGTGGGCCACCATCGAGCAGCTCTGCAGTAAGAAACACGGTCACTCTGCAGCAAGAAGCAGGGTCTCTCTGCGACCCAGCCCATCTCCCTTCAGGCCAGGGGCTGGGCTGAGCAGGCTGGCACGTGCACCGTGCTGCTCTCAAGCCAGGGACGGCTTCAAGGGGGCCCTGGGCAGCATCTGTGCCAGGCGGGTGGGACACAGTAGCACCAAGCAGTGCAGGGGGTCAGGGGAGGCTGTGGAGTGTGGGATCTTCAATTCTTGGCTATGGGGCACCAAGATCTGCCACCTGCGCTGTGGGAGCCTGCTTGCGGTGCCATCCCTGTGGGTGAGGGCAGGGAGGAGGGAGAGGTTGCCTGGTCTGAGGGGAAGAACGCTTGTTCTGGATTTATACAGGGGGCCTGCCTGGCTCCAGCGCTGCTTTCCCTCCCCTGCCAGCCCCTGGTCTGATGGGATTCTCCCTCTTGCAGGCACAGTTGGTGTCCAGATCTCAGGACTACACGAGTACGGTGCCATGGGCGGCTCGACGCACGCCGTGTCGGCGGCCATGTGGGCTTGCCAGCACTGCACCTTCATGAACCAGCCGGGCACAGACCACTGCGAGATGTGCAGCCTGCCCCGGACCTAGCCCTGCCAGCACGGGGGCAGACTCCAATACAGAGCAAAGCCTTGAGCAGCAGGAGTGGTGCTCGCCCCTCTCCATCCTCCCTCCGCTCCCCGCGATGAGGCACCCGTGGGGCAAGGAGCTGGGCAGGGGAGGGGGAGGTTCCAGCTCTCTGCAGTTCCTCTTCGTGCTCCCTTCCAGCGATGGCCCTAAGCCATGGGGGGGAGACGATGCCCTGGGTTTATCTTAGCCCTGGCCCCCTACCCAGGAAACCAACTTAACCTCGATCTCCATATGAGCCTTCCCCTAGCAGGGCCAGGCGCTCTCCCCTGCCACCTCCAGTGCCCCGCTGTGCAGTGCTGTCTTGGCCTGATCCCGTGGGGCCTGCCCGCTCCACGTGTGGGGCTGGGGGACCGTGTGCATGGCCAGCTGGGACATAGCTCTCCCTGCACGCTTGCTTGCCTGAGGGAGGGGGAGGCTGTGGCAGGTCGCTGGCCCCCAGCTCTGCTCCCCTTCCCGTGCGTGCAGGTCGCTGCAGCCAGCCTTGGGTGCCTGGGCAGGCTCAGCCCAGCCCTAGCGACAGCTTTCGCACTAAACGGCCTACGTGGGGCGAGCATATGACTTAACAGCGTTGGGCCAGACAGCAGCTCTGCCAGGCTGGGCCCCGCGCGCTGGCAGCTCTCCCGGAGCAGGACAGGCCCCTTTGGCACCATGCGAGGAGTGGGCATGTGCCAGCTTTCAGCTTGGCATCGCTCCCGCTGCTCAGCCGGCACGCGCAGCGCTCGCTCGAGCTTGCTCTGCAGAGATGCTTTGGCCCTCGGTGGCCCTGGCCTGGGCTAGTTTGCGGGCTGGATGCGCCCACAGGGGCTGCGCGAAGGGTGCTGCTGGGGCCTGGCTGCAGCTTGTAGGTGTCCTTGTCCCCATGCATGCTGCCCCTGCAGGTGGGGGGGGTTAGACACAGCCAGGAGTGGCACCCACCTGCTGTCCGGGGCTGTGCTGGTGCAGTGCCCGGTGAAGGTGCTGGGCGCTTCGGGCCTGTGCCCTCCTTTGGAGCAGAGCCGTGCTGGGGGAGCACCGTAAGTCACGCAGCCGCCTCGCCTCGCCTCCTGCATGCCACGGCTCTGCACTGGGGCTCTTCCACTGTGGCAGGACTTGCAGGCACGTGTGCACGCGTGGTTCTGGCACCGCCAGCGTCCTCTCCTGTGGTGCAGGCTGGCCCCCCTCCCAGAGCTGACTCCTTCCCTGGTGCCTGCATCTTTTCTGAGCGCATCCTGCCCCAGCGCAGGGGCTGGGCGTCGGGCCGGACTCTCCCTGTTAGACCTGCTCCGGCCACGCTGCAGCAGCCCAGCTGGGGCTGTGCACGGCTGTCTGCGTGGCGAGGAGCACAGCGGGGCTGGTGAGGGGCACCTGGGTGCTCGCAGCGCCTGCAGGCTCGGCCCTCCCCTCGCGGGGCCTCTCTGAGCCCGCTCGCAGGTGCGTCTTCACCCGGCACACAGCGGTGGGCAGAGGGGCCCTGCCTCGGTGTGCGCCGCAGGGCTGGCAGCCCGGGAGGGACCCCGGCTCCCCTGGGCGGCCCCCTGCTCCACGGCTTCCCCCACCCCTCGCTGCCACCCGCGAGCGCCCGGCCCGTGTCTGCGGGCTCCGCCTCGGCTGCCGACGGCTTCGTCCCGCTGGCTGCAGAAGAGCGCGCGGCGGCCCCGGCCCCGCCGCGGGGGCTCGCGGGGCCTGCGCCTGCAGCGGTTCCCAGAGCCCCGGGCTGTGGCTGCAGTTTGCTTTTCCCCTCAGTTTGTTGGTGTTTGGGGTTGCAGCAGTTTGCGGTGCCTGGACTGGACTGACCCAGACAGAGGGTCTGCAAGTAACATTGAATAAAAGCACCTGAAACGTGAGCCAGCACGATGCCTCCGCGGTCTGTTATCCGGGGCCGTGCCTGCGGCTGGCGGCCACGGGCCTGCGCTGGCAGAGCGGCTACTGCCGGGGAAGTTGGGGCAAACCGCAGCCCCGGCGAGACGCCCCTGCCGCGCAGCCCCGCTCTGCGGGCCCCGCAGCGTGGCACCCTGCGCCGCAGCCCCGGCCCCGCCGCCCGCAGCGGGCCGGGACGGCCTGTTTGCAATCAGCGGCACGGCCGCCAGCCGCGTGCGGCCGGGCCCCGCGCCAGGCCGGCGCGTTAAAAGGGGAAGGAAGGAGCTGCTCGGAGCCAGAGCCAGGGGGAGCTGAGCCCGGACGAGCGGCTGCCTCCGTCCGCGCCGGCCGGGACCTCGGCACAGCAGGTAGGAGACAGAAACGATCCCTTTGGCTCTGGGTCCCACGTGTCGCACGCGGCCCGGTCCTCGGGGCGCGATGTGCCGCAGCCACCGTGCCTCGGGGTCCCCAGCCGGGGCAGGCGCCGTCCAGCTCCGGGGAGCACCGGTCCGTGGGGACAGCGGCTCCGGGAGCCGCTGCCCTGGCCCCGCGCGCGGCGGCGGCAGGACCCGGCGGCCCGGATGGCTCCGTGCAGGGAGGGAGCCCCGGCGGCACCTCCGCGGGGCCGGGGAGCCCTCAGGCAGCCCTCGCCGCGGGCTCGGCCGCGCCGGGGCTCGTGTCACCCGCCCTGTCCCGCAGCAGCGCTGTGATGCGGCTGCTCCCCGTCCTGCTCCTGGCGGCCCTGGGCTGCGCGGCCAAGCCGAAGCGGCCGCCGACGCCGCAGCACCACGGCACAGACGGTAACTCCCCGCGGCTCGGGACCCCCTTCTCCCCCCCCGGCCGGGGGCCGGCCCCGGTGTGCGTGTCCCGTGTCCCCCCCCCCAGCCCGGCCCGTGCCCTCCTGTCCCTGCAGCCCCCAGAGCCGCCACCAAGGGCTGCGCCAACCTCACCGTGGTCCTCGACAACTGGAAATTCGCCATCACGTCCCAGCTGAGAAACCTGCTGCTCTTCGACCACCAGACGGTGCTGCCCGACTACGGGAGGTGAGGGGCGGCGGGGGGCGGCGGGGGGCCGCCCGCCCGGCCCCCCGGCCCTCACGCCCGCCGCCCGCCCGCCGCAGGATCCGCTCCCTCTCCGAGGCCCTGGACGAGCTCTACAAGGATTTCAGCGCCCTGAAGGAGCAGCTGGGGCAGCTCACGGCCCGCTTCGCCGAGCTGGAGGCCTTCGCCGACGAGCGCAGCGGGGTGCGGCGCCCCCCGCGCCGCCGCGGGCCGCCCCCGCCCGCCGGCCCCCCGCCGCCCCGCGGCTCCCGCCACGCGCACGGCACGAGTTCGAGGGGCCTCGGCCCAGCGCAAGCTTAACCCCGCCGGCGGCGGGGAGCTCGCGCTGCTCGGCGGCGCGGCCGGACCTCGCCTGCGGCCGCGCGGGCCGCCGGACGCCGTCAGTAAAGTCCCTGTCACCTGCACCCTCGCCGCTCTGTCGCTGCGCCCGCCAGCACCGCGCGCAGCCCCTGCCACGGCCCCTCGTGGGGTCACCCCATAGGGCGGCCCCGTGCCCCCTCGGGGGTGGCCCTATGTCCCCTGGAGAGACGTCCCCTCGTGGTGGCCCCACGTCCCCTCGTGGTGGCCCCATGTCTCCTTGGGGGACATCCCCGTCCCTCACAGGGTAGCCCTGTGTCCCCTCGGGGGATGTCCCCACGTTCCCCATGATGTCCGCATGTCCCCTCAGGGGATGTCCGCATGTCCCCTCGGGGGATGGCCCCACGTCCCCCCGGGGGACGTCCGGGCGTCTCCTTGGGGAACGTCCCCGTGTCCCTCTCGGGACGTGTCCCCCTCTCTCCTTGAGGGATGTCCCCACGTCCCCTCGCGGGATGTCCCCCTGGGGGATGTCCTCACGTCCCCTTTGGGGATGGCCCCCTGTCCCCTCACGGCGGCCCCATGTCCCTCGCAGGGTGCCCCCACGCCCCCTCCCAGCCCCCCGTGTCCCCCCGTGGGGTGTCCCCACGCCCCTCGCAGTGTCCCTGCGTCCTTCGGGGATGTCCCCGTCCCCTCGGCATTTCCCCGTGTCCCGCCGCGGCCGCTGCGCGCCGGCCCCAGCCGAGGCGGAGGGCGGGCAGGACGGACGGACGGACGGACGGACGGCCCCGGTCCCGGCGTCCCCCCACGCCCCCTCCTTGTCCCCGTCCCCGTCCCCGCTTTACGGCCTGTCGCAAGCTCCCCGCCCATTGCGGCGGCGGCCGCCGCGCAGCCGTAAAGCGGAGCCGCCCGCGCCCCCCGCCCGGTACCCGCAGCCCCGCCGGGCGGAGATGGGGGGCTGGGATGGGGGGCGGCTCGGGGGGCTCGAGCAGGCAGGGGGGAGGCCTGGGGGCTGGGGCTGGGATGAGGGGCAGGATGGGGGGCTGGGCGGGGCTGGGAGGCGGCTTGGGGAGCTGGGGCGGGGATGGGGGGCAGCCTGGGGGGCTGTGTCTGGGATGGGAGGCAGCTTGGGGGCTGAGGCTGAGGTGTGGGGCTGGGCTGGGGGTGAGGTGTAGGATGGGTTTTGGGGACCGGGGCTGAGATGTGGGGCAGAGGTGGGGGGCTGTAGATGCTGAGGCTGAGGTGTGGGGCAGGTGTGGGGGGCTATGGGGGCTGGGGCTGAGAGGTGAGGCAGGTTTGGGGGGCTGGGACTGAGAGATGGGGTGGATTTGGGGGGGCTACAGAGGCTGAGACTGAAGCGTGGGGCAGATGGGGGGACTACGGAGGGTGGATCTGAGAGGTGGGGCAGGTTTGGGGGGGAGGAGGGATGGGGGGCTATGGAGGCTGAGACTGAGGCGTGGGGCAGGTTTGGGGGCTGAGGCATAGAGCATGCTGCAGGTCGGGGGCTGGGACTGAGATACAGGCCAGGTTTGTAGGGCTGGAGTTTGAGGCTGAGGTGTGGGATGGGCTTAGGGGTCTGGGGCTGAGCTGTGGGGCAGACTTGGGGGGCTGTAAGTGCTGGGGCCGCAGAGTGAGGCAGGTTTGGAGGGCTATAGAGGCTGAGACAGATGCGTGGGGCGGGTTTGGGGGCTGGGGCGTGGGGCCATTTGGGGGGTGGGGGCTGGGTGAGGCGTGTCGGGGGCCGGGGCTGAGGTTCGGGGTGGGTCTGGGGTTTGGTGCGTGGGGCAGTTTATGGCCCTGGGGTCAAGGCTGGGGTCAGACCCCATGTCCAGGGCACTCACGAGGGGCCTCACCCCCTTCCCCAGGCGGGTCCCTTCCGAACGCTCCCGCCCTCGCCCGTGTGGGCCCTCGCTGGGGGGGTGCCCCCCCCACCCCCCTGCTCACGGCGGCCTGTCCCGTGTCCCCAGGCTGGCACGGCGTCCCTGCCCCAGGACCATGGCGCACGTGGGCCACCGGGTGGATTACCTGGCCGGGTTCTGCTGCCCGGTTGGGGGGCTGGTGTCGGGCAAGCCCCGAGTGCTGTGCCACGAGAACGAGATCTACCTCTCCAACGGCAGCGAGTTCGTCTACGTCTACGACCAGGAGGGCAAGGTGCTGAAGGTGAGCCGCAGCGCTGCCCCCCGGGGCAGGGGGGCTTCACCTCAGGGCCCCCCAGCAGGAAAGGTTTCCGTGGCTGTGGGGTGAGGAGCCCCGGGCAGGGCGAGTGTAGCAGGGACGCACACCAGGCCTGGCCCACGCCTCCCCCTTTGCCAGCTGCCTCGGACCAGAGCCCTTCCTGGGGTCCCTAAAAAAAAAAAAAAAAAAAAAAAAACAAAAAGAAAAAAAAATCTGCTTGTCCCAGTAGCAGCTCTTGGAGGCTGCAGCGTGGGAAGTGAAACTCCTGAAGCCTGGCTCCTGCGCCCGGCTCAAAGTGCGGTGCCCCGACAGCAAAGCCGCCGGCGTCCGGAGGGGCGAGCGCTCCCCGGCGCTGCCTCCGCCCCGACCACGCGACTAGGGCGGCGAGTGAATTTCACAGGCAGCCTCAGAGCCCGTTACCTGGCTCTCAGGCCCCTCGCTGGGGTGCAGGGGGGAGTCACTGTTTGACCTCTCTCCTAGTCCTATGAGACAAACATATTTAATTAAACTAGAAAGATTTTTCCTTCTCAAATGAAGTGACATCTCTTTCATTTCTCATGTACAAAGGATTTCACTATTGTCTCTGCTGTGACTAACAGCAGTCGTGTTGAGTTATATACAGCTTCTTTTTTTAATTTGTTCTTATTGTCATTTCTAAGAAAGCCATTGCTGTAATATCAGGATTTGCCTCCTACACGGTGCTCCTTCTCAGGAAAGTAGATCATGTACAGGCTTTCAGATTTCTATTTTCCTTCCCTTCTCCTCAGGGAGCGTGAGGTACTGACTGCTTCTTTGTTACATGAAGCTCCTCTCGTTCTGATCCTAATGCTGTTCTCCACAGATGACAGTTGCTCCTCTCCCAGGAAAATGCAGCTGTTTCTGGGAAGAAGCACATCAGCCAGCTGCAGTTTGCCCAGCTGTTTGCCCTTGAAGCAGAAGGACCACGTGAAAGCTGGGCTGGAACATGAGCTGCAGTACTGCCCAGTGATAGGGTTATTCCTGGAAATGGCTTGTTTTATGCATTTGCAGGAAATAGCTACTTTGATTTGCAGTTGCTTTTGGGTTGCCCAGGAGGTAACGTTGTCCACTGAGCGGTCTCTTTATTGAACCAGAGGAGTTTTAGTCCTGCCTGGGCGACTGTGAGCAGGCTCTGCTGTTGCTGGCAGCGAGCGCAGACTGGCAGTGTGGGCACTGAAGCCACGTTGGCACTCGAGTCCGCATCCTGCGGCGTTCCCGTGCCCAGCCGTGTGCCAGGTGCGCAGAGCAGGCTGGAGGACGGGTCCAAGAGCTGGCACGGGCCACGGGCAGCCCCACGGCTGCAGGGAAACGCTTCTTCTCTTGCAGGGGCAGCTCCACTCCTTAACACAGCAAACACCCCCCCCCCCGTGCATGGCTGCAGGGAGCAGCCTCTCCCTGCGGGCTGCGCCGGCGCGGCAGAAGGTGACGTTTCTTTCTGTTTTTCCACCCAGGCAGTGTACAAATGCCCAGACCAGGTGTGGCACGTGGAACTGCTCCCCCTCCCCAGGCAGCTCTACATCCTCTGCGCCCACAGCGGCATTTACTGCGTGTCCCTGGATCAGCAAAGCAGGTGAGGTGGGTGGTACCCGGGCAGTTCTCTGCCAGCCCTGTGGCCGCTGGGCGCCCGTCCCCTCGCATCCCTGAGCGCAGTCAGCGGCAGCTAGCGGGTGCGGAGCCCTGCTGCTCGGAGGAGGCCTCCGCTCAGTTCCTGCCTGCATCCCCCCAAGAGTCGCTGCGAGACCCGTGGGGAAGGAGCTGCTTTTCTGCCTGGCCATGGGCTCAGGGCCTTGGCTACTCGGGGAGATGGTGGGAAGGGGGAGTCTCTTTGTGCCCCTCAGAAATGCTCACTGTAGCGTCCCAGACGTGGATCTCTCCTATCTCTCTTATCGCAGGCTCTTTGCATTTAGGAGTCTTTGGCCCTACAGTCCCTGAACTGATCACAGGGCTGAGCTGGTGCGCTGGGGCCTAGCCCAGCCACCGCTGCTTGCGCTGCCCCCTCGTTGTCCCTTCCACCTGCGTCCTGAAGGCATGGCAAGTGTTAAGCAGTTCGAAGCTTCAGCCCTCGGGAGCGTTGGCTCTCTCCAGATCGCTGTTCTTGCAGCGGATGCTAAAAGCTGTGCTTTGGGGAGATGGTTTCCAAGGGCCAGGGTGAGAGGCAGCCAAGAGAAGCACTGACTTCACCCTGCGGCTTGGCTGAGAGCTTTTCCTTGTTTGCTTGAAGGTTAATGGAGCAGACTGATGGTGACGGCCAAGAAAGCAATTGCCCTTCCGGCATCTTCCCGGTGGACTCGGACGCCTGCATCTTCCCAGACTCCACTCTGTGCACATTCACGCTGCTCAACAACTTTGTCATCACTTTGTCCCAGGCTCAGGGCAAATGGTGGATGAAACTGCATGAGCTTCCGCACCCCGAGCAGGAGAGTCCCCCGTACCGGCAGATCAGCGAGGTGGGCTTCTGCCCCGGCCCCGAGCCCGGAGACGAGGGGGACGGCCCGCCTTCGCGCTTCCTGCCTGTCCTGTGCTGCGCATCTTCCCCAGGCACCGTGGGGTCTGGGGAGGGGCTGTGGTGCTCAGGAGGGTTTGTGCTGGAAGAGCCCCTCTTCAGTTTGCTCTTTGGGATCGACGCTGCCATGCTGGAGTCTCCTATGATCCTCTGCGGCTTCCCGGATGGACAGCTCTGCTCCGTGCCGCTGAAGGCCCTCAGCTCTTCCCAGGTTGCTGATGGCTGTCATGACGTTTCAAGCCAAGACCCTCCTGTTAAGATCCTTCATCATCTGGAAGAGCCGATTGTCTTCATTGGGGCCTTGAGAACGGAGCGGAGGACAGCGGAGGAGGAGGAGGCTGAGGACGAACAGCTTTTTGGAGACGCTGGCTGTGACTGTGTGGTGGCAGTTGGTCACTACGGCAAGATGGTGGCCGTCAAGGCGGATCAGAGGGAGGAGGCCACAGTGCCAGAGCTCAGGGAGTACTACTTGCGCGGGCCCATTCTCTGCGCCGCCTGCGGGAGCGGCAGCCGGATGTATTACAGCACGCACTCGGACATCTCCGCGGTCGACCTGGACTGGGTCAACGAGTCCTCTGACCCCGAGGACGCAGAGAGCTCCACTGGAGTCCTGCCTCCCGTCCTGTCTCCTGCCAGTTTAAGTATCTGTAGTGTTGTGGCTCTTTCCTTGTCTTCTCGGGCATCAGAAGGTACTGCCAGCAGAGGGGAGTACGCTGGGTCTTGGGGTGGAATGGGGCAGGATAGCTGCCTGTTCCGGCCTGTACGTCTCCACCCCTCGTAAAGGTCCAGATTGGGCTCCGTCCTTCATCCGTTCTTGTTGACTCCCCTCATTTTTGTAAGTCGTTTCTGTCGAGCATGCTGACTCGGGGGCTGAGCGCAAGGTGTGCTCGGAGCTCAGTCTCTCCCCGCTGCGTGGTCCTGGTTTGTCTCACGTGAGGCTTTGCTCCACCCTGGCGTTGCAGGAGGTGGCCTGTCTGTGCGGCTGTCTGTGGGGCACCCGCAGCAGCTGTGTCTGACCTCTTCGGGTCCCAGCGCAGAGGGGAGTGTGAGGGGAGACCCAAATAAGCTGGGATGAGACCCATTCCAGAAAGGGGTATCCAGGCGTGCAGTTGGCTGGATTAGGGGCTCCAGGTGTGGCCACTCAGAGCCTGCACGCGCTCTTCTCTCTCCAGCCCGACAGCTTAGGTGCTAACACTCCCTCGATGTGGGCAGCGTGCGGTACCGACCACGGCCTGGGCGCAGAACAAAGTGCAGTGCTCGCCCTGGGTCTCTGCTTCGGGAGCGGAGGAAAGGAGCAGAGTGCCTAGCCACTGGGGACGAGGGGGGGGAGAAGCGTCTCTTAGCCCGTAGATGAGCCCGTTCCACGGGGCAGCGCGAGGAGCAAACAGGGCCAGAAAAGGCAAGCGAGTGAGGAGAGTCTCCTTGGGCACCCAGGTGAGAGCAAGGCAGGCCTGGCGTTGCCTCGCGGCGGCCGAGGGAGCCCTTCCCGCACCCAGCCCCGTTCGCTGCACGCGGAGCTGCATGCGTCTCATCGCTAGGAAGCCTGCATGGCAGCTCCGGCTCCCGGAGCGCTCCCGCTCCCGTGGTGTCTCCTGCTGGTGCTGGTGTTCGCTTGCGGGTTGCCAGCTCTGGAAAGCATGGCTGAGGCAGAGGGCTCCCGGGTGGGCAGGAGGTGCGAGGAGCCGGGCAGCCCCGCGCAGGGCAAGGCCGGTGCCCGGGGACAGGACAGGCTGGAGGGAGCAGTTCCGCTCTTCCCTGGGAGCTGCGTGTTGCGTGGGCGTGCTGTCGTGGTCCGCGTCCTGTCTCCGTCGTACCAGTCTGCGGCTGTGCGTTCGCTCTCCTGCTTCTCTTCCCCCGGTGCGCGGGGGTGGGTGGTGGGGGGGCTGTGCCCATGGCAAGGAGGGCCTGGCCGGCAGGTTCCCCCTTGCAAAGCCTCCCCGTGCAGCGGGGCCCTGGAGACACGAGGCGTTTGCGCTGTCAGCCGGCGCGCGGAGGCGCCTCCCAGGCAGGTTGTGCTTGGCTCTAAACCGATACCGCCGGCTCCTGGTGTCGCGGGGCAGGCGGAGGAAGCGAAGGGCACCTGTCCTGCTGGCCTGTGCCCCTCGAGCACCCGCGGCTGCTCCCCGGCTGGCTGGGAAGCCTCTGCGGCGTCGCTGGTGGGCTCGCGCCGCGCTCGGTGCCTCACCGGTGCCGCTCTCTGCCCCCGCAGGTGAATCGGAGCTGCTGGCCCTGTCCGCCAAAGGGCGTCTCATGACCTGCGGCCTGTGCAGCCCCGAGGAGGCTCCTCCCGCGCGGCTGACGCCCGCCGAAGCTGGCCGAAGGATTAAGGAGCTGCTGTCCGGGATAGGCAATGCCTCGGAGAGGTAAAGGGCAGGACGGCTCAGCGCTGCGCGCCGACGCTCGCTCTTCGCGAGTTGCTGCGTTCGCGGGCGCCTGGCTGCGTTTTCCTATGTCAGCTCTTGGCTCGAGGGTCAGCAGAAAAGCGGCCAGGCAGTAACTGCTCCAGCGTTTACCTTTCCGGAGCGGTTCCTCCAGGAGACTGTCTGGGAAGCCCCTGACCTTGATGGGTATAAAAATACTGTTTAACGCCAGCGCTGTCTGCTGCCCTTTTCCCTCTCGAGGCAGACGGCTCTTTGATGCCGCGAGCGGGCTGGTGTTTACAGCCTCGGTGACAGAAGGTGGGAGAGGCAGGGTGCCAGGCGCTCCCAGACAGCCCGCAGCACTTGCCAAGTCCGCACTAACAGGCAGGGCGGGCGCATGCCTTAGACCTCTGCGGCCGTCTGTGTGTAAGGAGGAGATTCAAATCAGTCCCCCTCCCTCCCTCCGCAGGGGGATTCCCGAAGCTAGCAGTACTTGCCTGGGTTGCAAGCAAGATTTATAGCCCACTCGTGTTTTATCCTGCTGTTCCCTGTTGCTCTGAGCCCCAGCCCGGGGAGGTCTGTGAGGAGGTCCACGCAGGGCTTTGCTGCCCCGAGCCACTCAGGACCAGTTTGGCTGATACGAGCTCGTGGGTAGAAAGGCCTTGCCGGCACCGTGTCCTCGTGAGCAGCAGGGATCCCAGGGCTGCCTTGGTGAGGGGCCTCTGGGGCGTTCTGGGGTGATGTGGGGTGCAGGGCTCGTGTGAAGGCTCTTTGGCTCATCCTGCATGGCACAGTGGCATGCGCTGAGCCCTTCGTGCAGCCTTTGGTGCTGGCCTTTGGCTCAGCCTTGCTGTGCTCCTCTCGCCTGCTCGCGGTGCCCCGGCCGCCATCCGTCTTGCTGTTTCAGCTGGCGCTTTGTCCTTGCAGAGTTTCCTTCCTGAAGAAGGCAGTGGATCAGAAGAACCGAGCACTGGCCAGCCTGAACCAGGTGATGAACGTGAGTGCAGCTTTGCTGTCCAGCCAAGAAGGCCAGAAGCCCATTGCCTGCACTGTCACTGCCAACTGGAGCTGCCTCCTGCTCCAGGATACTGTAACCATCTCCTGTGTGCTGGAGAACTGCAGCGAGTACAGCCTGGAGGAGGGCTGGACCCTGTGCGTTCAGCTCTTTGCCAGCCCCTGTGCCTTAGAGGAGGATTCTGTGGATTCAGGCACCACTTTCACCTTCCCCATCGACCAGCTCCTGCCTGGGAACAAGAGGGAGCTGACGCTGCCCCTCGGCTCTGCTGCAGACACCAAGCTGGATCTGCCTTTGACCATCTCCTGTGCCCTCTACTACAGTTTACGAGATATTCTGGGCAGCGGCTCCGACTCCCCCGAGGCACTGGATGATTTCCTCCCGGACGACTCGCCCATCCTCTCCCCGGACAGAGAGGGGATCTGCTTGCCCCTCAGTGAATGCACCATTGACATGTTGCAGTGCCTGCGCTTTGAGAGCAGCCCCCCTGGGCCCGATGCCTCCCCTGTGGTGGCTGCCCCCCCAGACCCTGTAGAGACCTTCCTGAAAGTGTCCAAGAAGCAGACTGAACCCGATGGAGTGAAAGACAGCGAGCAGCCACACGCTCCGGGAGATGGAAACCTGCCTCCATCGACGGCGTCCATCAGGGTGTCCTCAGAGCTGCTGAAAAATGCACTGAAAAGCTCCAGCTCAGGTGGGTCCCTCTGATGCTGTCTGGAGAGAAGCGTTGCAGGAGCTGTTTGTGTTCCTGCCAGGCAGATCCAAGATGCCCTTGTGGTCCAGTTTGTAGCTGTTCCAGGAGAGGCTGGGATGGGAATGTCTTGCACTGCAGACCTGGCTTTGAGGCTGGGGCAGTCGCTGGCCCCTTCCCTGGTGGGGAGGTCTGGGTGTCCCTGCACCGTCCTACCAGCCAGGCTTGTGCCCAGGCCGCTGGCGCGTGGAAGGGATGCGACTGCGTGACTGAGCTTGGCCTGTTGCAGGGCGTGGGGCTAAAGAGGGAGGAGAACGGCCCCAAACCTTGACGTCGGCCCTGGCCTTGCGGCAGCAGTGCGCGCACAGGGGGCACCGGGCAGCCTCGTCTCCCACCAGCACTTGCTGCACCGCTCTCAGCAGCTGCCCTGGCTCCTGCCGCTCACGTCTGTGCAGCCGCTTCCCGGCCGTGCCACCACCGTGCAGCCGTGCTGTCCCCAGCCGCTGCTCTCTGGATCCGCTTAGCGGGACTCACGCGGCAGCGGTGCAGGGGCACCTGGCCTTAGCCAGGCCGCTCCGGCCCAGAGGAGGGTGTTCGGTGGCGTAACAAGTTCTGCTTTTTTTCCTCTCGTTCGCAGGTGTCCCGCTGAGCTGTGCCACGCTGCGCTGGCTGCTGGCCGAGAACGCTGGGGCCGAGGCGCTGAGCAGCAGGGAAGTGGCGTCGGTGCGCGGCGCGGCCCCGGACGGAGGCGAGGTGCAGCTGCTTGTCCGAGAGGCAAGGATGGGTTAGCCCTGCAGAGAAACGCCCAGCACCCCTGCCCCGAGGAGCCGGCTCCATCTCGCTGCTGCCAGCCCCTCACTTGTGCTGGGCAGCTGGGTGATGTCTGGCCACGCCAGGCCTCACAGCACTAACCCCAGGCGATAGTCCCACGGGTCCCAGGGCTGTGCAGGCTGCTCTGGGGTGCCGTGCGGAGCCTCCCAGCCAGCTATGCAGCAGGGATGGGTCTTGTGAATTGGGCTGGAAGGGATGGGTTGCTGGTCCCCTTTCTACCAACCCTGGGCTTCCTAAAGGCTGTTACTGCTCCCTCCTGCTCCAGGCTGGGCTGTGTCCCCAGACGTTCTCATTTTCCTGCCTGGAAGGGCAGTGGTCCTGCAAGGCACGCTGGTCTTGGACAGCGAGGAGAAAGGGCAGGATTCCTTTCCCAGCTGTGCACAGCTTTTCCTCCCCTCCTAGTGTCCCTTCGCTGGTGTGCAAGATCTGTGGGGCCTCATCTGGGCCTGTCTTGCTGGAGACCACATCTCTCATCAGATTTTGCCCTTGCACTGCAGCAAGATAGTGCAGGGTAAGCGGCACTGCCAGGTCACCTGAGCGGCTGGTAGCAAGTCCAAGTCGTAGTCTGGGCTTTTGGGAAACCACCATCCTCCCAAGCAAGGGGCAACAAGGCCAAGTCATTTCACGGTGAGGTGCCCCGAGCGGGAGCTGGGCCCCTGCGGCTGGCGTGCGCGAAGCCAGCCATTGCCTGCCCGCTGGAGCAGCATCGCTCCTGGCCTCTCTGCGTTGTGTGTCTGCACCTGCGTGTGCAAACACCTCTCCCTTGGTGCAGCCATCTCTTCACCCAGCTCTGCAGAGACTCGATAACCTCAGACGCTCACCGTGCCCTGACTTAGTGTCCGACTCAGCTGTGGGGAGAGACGAGCTTTTCCTGCTCATTTGGCCTGCTGCACTTTGCTAATTCTGCAAAGTGAGGGGAAAACGTGGCTGGATTCTGGATTTAAATCTGATCTGCTGCAGCTTTTCCCCCTTTAATGTGAAAATCCCTCTCTAAGTGCGAAGGAAAAATACTAATTGCTACCCAGCTCTCCCGCCACGGCTGGTTAACCCTCCGCCGAGAGGCCCAGCTGCCTGCATGCTGGCAATGACCTGGTTCAGGTTGCTTCACACTTGAGAGCACTAATATTGCCAATGTGATTAGTGGCAGCATTAATTCTGCTTGGGCTAAGCCTGCAGGATTAAATCTGCCGGGGTGGCAGCGTGTATCTCATCAGGGAATGGGCATCAAATCGTTCCAGAACGGCACCGGGCGAGACCGGCGGCCGCTCTCATGGCGGAGGCACCTGCCTCTGACACAGGCCCCAGCCGGGGTGGAATGAGCGTGAGAGGTCTCAGCCAGGGCCCTCTGACCACCCTGAGCCCCCTGAGGGGGCTGTTGCGTTCCCCTCCAAGGGGCTGAACGAGGCTTTGTCTCTCGTGCCCTCGTTTGGGCTGGCAGCTTCCCCGGCTGCGGCTCCGTTTGCCGGTACCAGTGTGGAGAGCGAATGAGGAGCGTGTGTCCGGGGAGCAGGGACGGGAGACGGATGGCAGCCGCCTCTTGGGGTCGCTTTCCCAGCTCTGGGCCTGCGGGAGGGGTCCCGGGGCTGCCCCCGCGCCTGGCAATGGTTGCAGCGCGGATGTGCTCGCTCTCCCAGGTGGCCATGAACGACCTCAGCCCGGTGGGCCCCATCCAGGCAGTGGAGATCCTGATGGAGAGCCCTTCCCTGGCGGACATGTGCAGGGTGCACCACGCCGTGATCCGGCGCATCCAGGTACGCCGCGCCGCCGGGGCTGCGCCGGCCCCCGAGGGAGCCGGGCTCCTGCGCAGCCGTGGCAGGAGGCGCGCAGCCCTGCAGCCCGGGCCGACCCCGACCGGGGGTGCCGCACGCGGGGAGGTGCGCGGCCACGCCGGGGGGAGCCCCGAGCGAGCCGGGGCCCCGGCGCTGCGGCTTTGGGGCCCGGCTCAGCGCTCTGGGCCGGGGCTTCTCTGGCACCAGCGTGTGGCAGACCCGCTCAGCGGGGCCGAGGGCGCGGGGCTGCCGCGGACCCCCCTCCCCTCCCCTCCCCTCCCGCGCCTGGACCTCTCTGCTCCGGCGCTTGTGCCGAGGAGCCCTGGGAGGCGCCTGCTGCCTGTCCCAGAAACGGGTCCCGCTCGGTGCGAGGGCTAAATGGAGCAGGGCCTGTGCGGCTCGCCGGGAGCCTTCCCGGCGGCGCCCCAAGGAGGGGTCTGTGCGGACGGAGGCGACGCAGCGAGGTGGGCGCTGGGGATGTGCCCCTCCCGGAGGGCGCGAGGCTCCCCGGTGCCGTGGCTGGGGCTCCCCGGGGGCGTTTGCTGCTGAAAGCAGCTCCCGCCCCGACGCAGAGCGCTCTGCTCCCCGCAGGCCCTGGTGCTGGAGCAGGCGGCGCAGGGCTCCGGCCCCCCCGACCTCCGCATGCAGTACCTGCGCCAGATCCAGGCTAATCACGAGGTGAGCCGGGGCCGCGGCGCCGGGGGGGTCCCGCGGCGCGGCCCCCCGCTGACGCCTCCCTCGCTCCCCCCACGCAGATGCTGCTGAAGGAGGCCCAGTCCCTGCGAGACCGGCCGCCCCCCGGCGAGGAGGGCGCCGGGACGGCGGAGAAGCTCCTGCACGTCTACAGGCAGCTGCGCAACCCCAGCCTCGTGGTCCTGTGAGCTGGGGGGGGCGGCCCAGTGCGCCCCGGGGCGCCCGGGGGCCCCCGAGCCCCCCCGGCGGGGGTGGCCAGCTCGAGGCCGGGGCTGGAGAGCGGCTCCAGGCGCAGGAGGAGGAGCGGGCCCGGGCGGGAGCTGGCGGCGAGGGGCAGGGCGGCCGCGGTTCGGGCTGTGCGTGTGTGCGTGTGTTTCGTGGTCGTGTTGTCGGCAGCGCGGAGGGTCGTCGCGGCTCTGGCGCCTCTCCCCAGAGAGCCGCCCAGCGGCACAGCGGAGGCTCCTGGGCCGGCGCAGCCCCGCGCACCCCGCCGGCGGGCGGCCCGCGGCGCCGGCGCCGTCCTCGGCGCGGGCCGTGCCCCCGTGCTGCCTTGCCTTTCAGGAATCCGGACAAACAGGGTGCTGTGCCGGGGCGGCCCAGCGGGCGCCCGCCCGGGGGACCCCCGTTTTCTGCTGGGCAGGGGAGGGGGTTTTCCGCTCCCCCGTCGTTTCTATAAACGATCTCGTATTTCCGTGGTGGTGCAGCGTGTTTTGGCGCGGTCCTTCCCCGCACTGCTCCGGTGTCTGTAAATCTGTCGTCTGCCATGAAAACGATCGTGCTGCTCAGCGAGTGCCCGTCTCTGTTCCTTGCCAGCTCCCGGTGGGGACCGCCGGCACCGTGCCCCGCCGCGGCACGGCGAAGGGGCTGCGCGGGCAGCCGGGGCGGGCGCTGCCTGCTGGGATTATCCGCTGCAGCGCCCAGCTCCCGCCGTCCCGCTGACGCGCCCGGGTCTGCCCCCCCCCCCCCGCCCCCGGCAGGGCCGGTGCGGCTCTGCGCCCGCGGCCCCGCGTGCGGCACGGGCCCGCGGGAGCCCGGCCCTGCGGAGCCGTGCTCCGGCTCCCTGCGCCTCGGCACGCCGAGCACACGGCAGCGGGCTCCCGCGTGGCCCCGGGGCAGCGCGGTGCCTCGCAGTAGCCGGCACGGGGAAGGTGGGGGGAGGCGAAGGAAGACGAGGCTCCCGCGGTGCCAGATGGGATTTTAATGCCAGGAGCCGGGGCGGGGGGGGGCCAGGGGCACAGCCGGGACGGACGGTGCCGCCGCAGGCTCTGCCGCGATGCTCGCCCGCCCCCGGGCTGCAGGCTACGGGGGACGAGCTAGCACCGGGCCGGCCCGACCCAGGGGAGCGGGCGAGCCGGGCCGGGGGCCGCCCCGTCCGTGGCAGCCTGGCGCCGCGCGGCTCAGTATTCCCAGAGCGTGGCCCGCAGCACGGACTCGCCGTCGGCCCGCAGGGTGCCGGCCGGGTCCCCGCGCAGGTACCGCCCGTTCTTCCCTTTGATGGCGACGCGCCCGCGCTCCCGGAACTCGAAGAAGAAATCCTCGGAGAGGTCGCCGTCGCTGCACACCGCCCCGCTGCTCGCCACGTACCAGAACTTGCCACCCTGGCCTGCGGGGAGCGAGGGGGGCCGTCACCGGGGCCCGGCGCCGCCGGCCTCCCCCCCCCCACCCCGGCCCGCCGCCGGCCTGCGCCCGGCCCCCGCCGCCCACCTCGGATCTGGTAGGCGCCGTCGCTGAAGACGACGTGGAAGACGTCGTAGACGGAGCGGTTGGAGTCGAGCAGGTTGGAGCCGCGGTGGTAGCAGACGAAGCCGTGCTCGCCCCGCAGCACCAGCATGGGCCGGTTGATCAGCTTCAGGGTGAACTCCTCGTCCTCGCCTGCGGCGAAAGCGGCCGTGAGCGGCCCCGCTGCGCCCCCCGCTCGCCCCCCGCTCGTCGCCCCACTCACCCACGGCGTCGCTGACGGCCGCCAGCTGCCCGTTCTTCTTGGTGCAGATATACTTGCCGTTGCTGGCGCGCAGGGCCACCCGCCTGCCGCGCCACTCGATGTCGAACATGGTGTTGGCAGCGCTGGCAGCGGGGCGAGAGGGAGAGCGTGAGCCGGGGCGGGCAGCGCCGCGCGCTACGGCGTGGGGCGAAGCGGGGACCCCCCCGCGCCACCCCGCCTCGCCGGGACCCCCTCCCGCACTCACACTTCGGTGGCCACAGCCTGGATGCCGCCGTGGGCCACGAGGGTCCAGTAGCTGCCGGCGTCGGTGTGCAGGCTGCACTTGTTGGTGTCGCGGTCGATCTGGAGCTGGAAGGTCTCGTGGTTCAGCTCCTCGTCCTGGTTCGCCGAGACGTTGACGCCTGCGGGACGGCAGCGGCCGTCGGCACCGGCCCGCGGTCCCCGCCAGAGCGCGCGGTCCCGGCCCCCCCCCCCCGCCCGGCCCTTCCCAGGCGCCGGTAAATCCCTCTGCCAACAATCGCCCTAATTGGGATCGTTAATCTCATTGCTGCTGCGTCCATCTGGCCAGCGCCGCGGCGCACGGACCCCTATTTATAGCCTGCCCGCCGCCGTCACCCGGGCCTAAGCCGCTTGGCACAGGGGCGGGCGCGTTCCCGGGGCCCGCGGGGCCGGCGGGGCGGCCGGGGGCCCGGCACGGCCGCCGCGGCCTGGGCAAGCAGGGCCGGGGCCCCCGCCCTGTCCCGGTGCCCCCATTTGCCCCGCGCCCCGGTCCGTGCGCCGTGCGGGCGTGGCGTGGGGCGCAGCACCGAGTGCCGCGTGCACACGCGTGCTCGTGTGCGGTGCTGCGCCGAGCTGGGTGTGCCAGCGCGCACACACGTCCACCGCGCTGCGCAGAGCCCTGCGCATGCCTGTGCGCGCGCACACGTGCAAAGGCACAAGCACATGCAGCCCTGTGTAGAGCCTGCAAACACGCACACGCGCACACACACACCCCTATGTGCACACGCACCGCACTGCGGAAAGCCTTGCCCATGCAGGCACGTGCAAATGCAGCGCTGCACAGACCCGCACGAACCTGCGTGCATGCAGTCTTGCACGTGTACACACATGCAGCACCGCACAGAGCTGTGCACACACACATGCACAGAGCCCTGCACACGCACACACACATGCAGCACTGCACAGAGCTGCGCACACACACGCATGCATGGAGCCCTGCACACACGCACAACACATGCAGCACCGCACAGAGCTGCGCACACACACATGCACGGAGCCCTGCACACGCACACACACATGCAGCACTGCACAGAGCTGCGCACACACACACACATGCACGGAGCCCTGCACACGCACACACACATGCAGCGTCACACAGAGCTGCGCACATGCAACCACACACACTTGCACGCACATATGCACGCACGCGAGCCCCTGCGCAGCGGCACCACGTTCCTGGCAGGCCCCCGGCACCCCACGCCCACGGCCTCCCTGCGCCGCCCGCGTCCCCGTTGCCGCAGCCCGCGATCCATCGCCTTGGCGCCCGGCGCTGCGTGCGGGGCCGTCGCTGCACGGCCTCCTCCCAGGTCGGGGGTCCCGGGGCGCCCGCGAGCTCGTCCCCAGCGGCACCGGGGCGGGTGCCGGCGCCCCGCGCCCGGGCCGGCAGCCCCTACCTTGCCGGATGGAGACGTATCGGCCGTTGGCGGCGGTGAACACCACCTGGGGGTGACTCTCCTCCAGGTCGAAGAGTTCGTCTTTGCCCGGCTTGGAGCTGCGCCCGGACTTGAGGGTGCCCGTGGGCCCCGTGGGCGCCAGGTACTTGCCGTCGCAGTCCTTGAAGGCCAGCTTGCCCGCCTTGAACTCGAGGGTGTAGGCGGTGCGGGCGCCGGGCTCAGGCACGAGGGTGCCGTCGCTGCGCAGGTAGCGCTCGTCGGCCGTGCGCAGGCAGTACTTCTTGTCCTGGAAGCAGAGGGTGATGAGGGCGTCCACCCCCCAGGGCAGGTTGCTGTCGGTGGCGATCTCGTCCTCGTGGGCGCTGAGGTGGGCGTAGCGGCGGCGGCTGACGCTCAGCAGGTTGGCCTGCGGGTGCATGGCCAGGTGCACGGTCCAGAGCTCGCCCTCGGTGACGCTGGGGGCGAAGCAGGAGAGCCGGTCCTCCCGGCCGCCGAAGAAGCGCCGGTGCGGCGCCGACTGCAGCGCCCAGCGCCCGTCCGACTGCGTGATGATGCAGAAGCGCTCATCGCGGCCCGGCTTCTCCGCCTCGCACTGCACCTTCCCGTCCTTGTCGGCGCCCAGGTACCGGCCCAGGTGGCTCTTGAGGAAGACGACGGAGCTGTCGGCCTCGTCCTGCTCCAGCGTCCATATCTGCTTCCTCTTGAGGCTGGGCGCCGAGGCGTTGACCTTGTAGCCGAAGGTCTCCGCCGTCAGGTACCGGCTCTCGCAGTTGATGAGCCCAAACTGGATCTTCAGGACCTGGTGGATCCCATTTGTTGGCATCTTCCGCCGGAGCGGGGCTGCCGGGGGCTCCCCGCGCCCGCAGCGGCCGGCCTCGTCCGCGCCGGCGTCGCTGCCGCACTGTCCCGGCGGGGCGACGGCCCCCGCGGCGCGGCACGGCACGGCACGGCGCAGCCCCGGGCGGGGGGGGTGTTAATTAGCCGCAGGTAGGATTACGAAGCCGGTCCAGATTGCCACGGGCGCCCGCGCTGCCGCAACCTGTCGCAGCGGCTTTCGCTTAAGCCCGCGGCGCTCGGGCAGCGCGCGGGTCCCCGGGGCTGCGGCACGCCGCGCCGCCCTCCGCGCCGGCCCCGGCTCTCGCCAGCACCGGCCCTGCCGAGCCGAGCCGCGGGTGGAAAACTGCGGTGGGAACCCGATCCGGGCGCGCGGGCCGGCGGCGTATCCGTTGCCTGGGCTGGCTTGGGTTACCGGCGCCTCTGATTCGGCGCGAGGTCACCTCCAGCCCCCCGGCCAGCCCCTAAGCGCCTTACCAATTAGCCAGGCATTTTGATTAGTTTAAACCTTTTATCCTGCTTTGGGGCCCTTGGCCTCCATCTGTCCTGTGGCCCCAAATCCCTCCACCGGCAGCGGCAGCGGCGGATCGGGGTCACGGCCGCCCCCTCCCCGGCCCGGCCCACGGGACGATGCTGGCGGCGCCCCGTGGTCCGGGGCATCGGGGCACCCGGCGCGGGGCTGAGACTGCCTCAAACTCGTCGCACTGGTGACAGCGCGCTGCGGCCGGGGAGGGGGCGCGGGACCTGGCAGGGCTCGGATGCCGGGCGCCAGGGCTGGGGGGTGCCGGGGGCCGGCAGGACCCAGGGGGGGCCCTGATTGCCGCCGCCGCCCCCCTCCTCGTGCCGGCGGCTCCGGTGTCCGCGCTCCGCCGGAGTTATTGTTCCTGAAATAGGTCCCGGGGATTGGTTGCCTCATGATTTTTTCATGCCCGGGCTCTCTCTTACAGCGCCGGGGGCCGCCCCCCCCCCGGGCAGGTAGGGGGGTTACCCGAGCCGCCCGCCGAAACGGATACGCCGGCCCGGCTCGGCTTCCCGGCCCGCACAGCGCCGAGCGCCAGCACCGCCGGGCCGCGGGCGCCTGCCGGGCCGCGGGGCCGGGAGCCGCGTTTATACGTGCCTGTCCCCACCCCCCCGCCCCCCCACGCCGCCGCCGCCGCGCCGAGACCTGACGCGCTCGTGACGCCGCAGGCGGGATGACTCCTGCCGCTGCACCTTCTCCCTTGGCCTCCCGTCTGGCTCGGCTCCGGCCGGCCCGGCCCCGGGGCGGGGGGGAAGGGGCCGTGCCAGGGAGCCGGGATCGGGGTCCGGGATGGGGCCTGGGGTCGGGATCCTGGGGCTGGGAGCAGAGAGGGTGCTGGGGTGGGGAGGGCACCCAGGTCGGGGCTCCGGCCGGGACTGGGGCAGGTTGGGGTCAGAACTGGGATTAGGGCTGGGAATGGGGTTAGGTTTGGGGTCAGGGAGAGGGACCGGGTCAGGGATGAGGTTGGAACTGGGATCAGGATCGGGATGGGAATGGGCTCAGGAATGGGGTCAGGATGGGGTTCAGGGGTGGGATTGGGGACGGGGTCAGGGATGGAGCCAGGGATGGGGCTGGAACTGGGGTCGGGATGGGGTTCAGGGGTCGTATTGGGGACGGGGTCGGGAATGGGGCTGGAATTGGGGTCGGGATGGGGTTCAGGGGTGGGATTGGGGACGGGGTCAGTGTTGGGGCTGGAACTGGGGTCGGGATGGGGTTCAGGGGTGGGGTCAGAGCCGGGCTTGGGATCGGGGTGGGAATGGGCTCAGGAAGGGGGTCGGGGTGGGGTTCAGGGGTGGGATTGGGGACGGGGATGGCACGGGTCCCCCTCACGGCCCCCCCCCCCCGCGGCAGCACCCGGCCATCGCCATGGCAACCGGGGGACAGCACGTCGCCCTGGCGACGCCGCCGGCGGGGCCGGTCCTGCTGCCGGGAGTGACTCAGCGCCCGGCCCCAGCGGCGGCGGCGGCTCCTTCCTCCTCCTCCTCCTCCTCCCCCCCCGGTCGCGGGGCGAAGGTCTGGGCCGGGCCGTGGGCGGTTTCGGGGCTGAGGCGCGGCCGCGCCACCGGCCCCGATTTCTCCTAATATAGCCATGCCGGGACGCGCTACCTGGGCCGGCCCCGCGCCGCCTCATCCCTCGTTCCCTCCATCCATCCGTTCCTGCTTCACCGGGAGCAGATGGGGGGGGGTTTCTACCCCACCCCACCCCGGGACGGGCGCCCCGCCGCCCCGTGCAAGCCCGGCCGCACCGCTCTGCCGGCGTTGCCCACCGCGATGGAGGGCCTGGAGGGGCGCGCGGTGCTCCGGCGCGGCAAACGTGCCTCTGGGCTCGGCTCCGGGCTCGCGACGCGCGGCTCCCCGCGCGGTGCCTGGGGGTCCGGCCACGGCGCACAGCGGCCCAGGCGTGGCGCGCAGCGGTCCGGGCACGGCGCGCAGCACCGCCTGCACGGCGCACGGCACGCCGGACACGGCACACGGGGCTCCAGACGTGGCACATGGCGCGCTGGACGCGGCACACGGTGCTCTGCCCATGGCGCGCAGCTCCCCGGCTGCGGCGCACGGTGCTCCAGTCGTGGCACGTGGTACTCCAGATGTGGCACGCAGGGATCGCTGCGTGGCTCCTGGTGCTTTGGCCATGGCACGTGGCACTCCGGACGTGGCACACGGTGCTCCAGCTACGGCACAAGGTGCTCTGGCCACGGCACTCTGGACACAGCACACGGTGCTCCAGCCATGGCGCACGGCGCTCCGGCCGTGTCACGGCCCCAGTGCGCCGGCAGGAGCTGAGGCGGTCCGGGGGGCCCAGCGCCGGCTGTGCACGCCGCAGGGGCGTGCGGTGCTGCCCCACGGCCCAGCCATCCCCGGGGTGCCAAGCGCCGCCCGCTGTCGCAGGGCGCAACGTGCCGCGCACGCGGTGCCCCGCTTGTCCGTGGGGTGCTCGGCGCTGCCGGTGAAGCGGTGCCAGGCGTGGGGCGGTACCAGCTGCGCGGTGTGTGATGGTAGGCGCGTGGCACTGTCCATAGGGTGCACGGTGCTGCCCATGGGGTGACGCTGTCCGAAGGGCGCGCAGTGTTGTCTGTGGGGTGCTCAGCGCTGTCTTCGGGGTGCATGGTGCTGTTCCCAGGGCAGTGCTGTCCAAAGAAGGGTGCCCAGCGCTGTCTTCGGGGTGCATGGTGCTGCCCATGGGGCGGTGCTGCAAGCAGGGTGCATGGTGCTGTCTGAGGGGCGCACGGTGTTTCCTGAGCTGCCTGTGTCGGGGTGCCTGGCACGGCCTCTCTGACGCCAGCTGCTCTGCCGGGGGGGGGGGTCCTGGCGATGCTTGAGGGAGGCACTGAGCTGTCTGAGGCGGGTACCGTGCTGCCGATGGGGCCATGCTCCTGCGGGTCACCCGAGGGGTGCACAGACTGCACGAGGGCGCTGTCTGGGGGCTGCACAGCTGCCCCAGAGGGGGCTCAGTACAGTCTGTGAGGTGTGAGATGCTGCCTGAGGGGGTGCCCAGTGCTGCCTAGGGGGTGCACAGCTGCCCCAGAGGTGGGCAGGGTGTTGCCTGGGGGGTGCACAACTGCCCAAGGGGGGTGCATGGTGCTGCTTTGGGGGGTGAATGGCGCAATCTTTGGGGTGCATGGTGCTGCCCGGAGGATGCACAGTGCAACCGCTGGGGTGCACGGAGCTGCTCGGGGGGGTGCACAGCTGCCCCAGGTGATGCACAGGGCTGCCAGGGGGGTGCTCGGTGCAATCCTCGGGGTGCACGGAGCTGCTCGGGGGGTGCACAGCTGCCCCAGGTGATGCACAGGGCTGCCAGGGGGGTGCTCGGTGCAATCCTCGGGGTGCACGGAGCTGCTCGGGGGGTGCACAGCTGCCCCAGGTGATGCACAAGGCTGCCAGGGGAGTGCTCGGTGCAGTACTCGGGGTGCACGGAGCTGCTCGGGGGGGTGCACAGCTGCCCCAGGCAATGCACGGAGCTGCCCGGGGGGTGCACGGAGCTGCCCGGGGGGTGCACAGCTGCCCCAGGCGATGCACAGGGCTGCGCAGGGGGTGCACGGAGCTGCCCGGGGGGTGCACAGCTGCCCCAGGCGATGCACAGGGCTGCGCAGGGGGTGCACGGAGCTGCTCGGGGGGTGCACAGCTGCCGCGGGCGTACCCGGGGCACCCCTGGCTGCCGGGGCCGGGCCGGGCGCGGGGCGGCGCCGGCGGCGGGAAGGTGCCCGGCGCGGGGCGCTGCCGGGGCCGGGGCCGGGGCCGGGGCCGCCGCCCCCTCCCCCCCACCCCCGGCGGCCCCTCTGCCCCATGCAGGTTCCGGGGTGCTGCGGGGCGGGGGCAAGCCGGCAGCCGCCCCACGTGGCCGGGGCCGCGCCAGCCAATGGGAGCGCGTGTTTCTGAAAGATCTCCATATATGGCGATCTTCTCGGCTGGCGGGGCGGGGCCAGCGCCCCTCGGTATAAAAGCGCGGGGCTGGGAGCCGGACGGTCTCACTCAGCCGGCGGCAGCAGAGCAGGAGGCGGCGTTTCCTCTGCTTCCCTTCCCCGCACCGCGAGAAGCCTCCTCCGCACAGGTACCGGCCCGCGCCGCCCGCCGCGGCCCGCGCCCGCCGCCCCCGCCGCGGGGCTGGCGGCCGTTAGCGCTCGGGGCGTGCCTCGCGCCCCTTGCGGGCTGCCCCACCGAGGCCCCGGGGGGAGGACGGGGGGGGGTACAGCGTGCCGGTCCCGGCTGCCCTATGGGGGTAGGCGGTGGCCGCTCTGGCTTTCTCCCCCCCCCGCCCCCGGCCGCTGTTGGAGTGGTCTCGCCCGTTTGAATGGGAGTTGGGCCGTTGACGGGGGAGGGGAGCGCGAGGCGGAGGGGAGGCGGGGGCGCGATTGGCCGCGGAGCGGAGTGACGTCAGGGCGCGGGAGATTCAAACGGCGGCGGCCGCGCTGGGAGCGGGAGCCGCCCTGCGGCGGGCGGGCAGGCGGGCGGCGGCCGCCTGGCGCGGAGCCGGCCCCGGGAGCGCCCCCCCCGCCCCGCTCCCACCTCCGGGGCGAGGGCTGGCCCTGGCCCGCCGCCAGCGCGGCCTCCCGCGGCCCTGCCCGGCGCCCGGGCGGGCGTGACGTGGCTGCGCAGGAGGGTGTCTGAGAGACGGCTTCTCTCGCCGCCAGATCCTTCAAAATGGAAGAAGAAATCGCAGCGCTCGTCATCGACAATGGCTCCGGCATGTGCAAAGCTGGCTTTGCGGGAGATGACGCTCCCCGTGCTGTGTTCCCCTCCATCGTCGGGCGCCCCAGGCACCAGGTACGCGGGGAGGGCCCTGCCGCGGGTGGGTGTGCCAAGGGCGGTGCTGCAGTGCGAGGAGCTGACTCATGCCTTGTCTCCTAGGGTGTCATGGTGGGCATGGGGCAGAAGGACAGCTATGTAGGTGATGAGGCCCAGAGCAAGAGAGGCATCCTCACCTTGAAGTACCCCATTGAGCACGGTATTGTCACCAACTGGGATGACATGGAGAAAATCTGGCATCACACTTTCTACAATGAGCTCCGCGTGGCTCCCGAGGAGCACCCTGTCCTGCTCACAGAGGCTCCTCTGAACCCCAAGGCCAACAGAGAGAAGATGACACAGGTACACTTCCTTGGGCAATAACCACTGCTTAGTTTCATCTTCACAAACCCTCTTTTGTTATGGCATCTTAAACCTGAGGTTTTTCTCCCAATATTTTCAGGGTTCTCTACTCCTGGCATTTCCTCCTTGACGTCTCAGGTTTCTTTCATTTGTGTTTTCTGCCTGCATTCTTTGCTTTCCTTTCACACATCAGTTTTTGCATGTCAGCATGCATGTCTAACATGAGTGTGAATGACCCAGCTTGTTCCACGCTGACCTGTTTCTGCTTTCTTCCAGATCATGTTTGAGACCTTCAACACCCCAGCCATGTACGTTGCCATCCAGGCTGTGCTGTCCCTGTATGCCTCTGGTCGTACCACTGGTATTGTTATGGACTCTGGGGATGGTGTCACCCACACTGTGCCCATCTATGAGGGCTATGCTCTGCCCCATGCCATCCTGCGTCTGGACTTGGCTGGCCGTGACCTGACAGACTACCTCATGAAGATCCTGACAGAAAGAGGCTACAGCTTCACTACAACAGCTGAAAGGGAGATTGTCCGTGACATAAAGGAAAAGCTGTGCTATGTCGCCCTGGACTTCGAGCAGGAGATGGCCACTGCTGCCTCTTCCTCCTCCTTGGAGAAGAGCTATGAGCTGCCTGATGGTCAGGTGATCACCATTGGCAATGAGCGGTTCAGGTGTCCAGAAGCTCTCTTCCAGCCATCCTTCCTGGGTAGGTATGGGCCAGAACAGCTCTGGCAGGCTAGGAACACCTGGAGTGCCCCTTTGGTGTGGGAGTTAAAGTGCTCTGGCTGTGTGCTGAGCTGTGGGGTTGGTGTGACTAAAATGAGGTGCTGTGTGTGTACTAACAGGCCTGCAACTCTTCTCCCTAGGTATGGAGTCCTGTGGCATTCATGAGACCACTTTCAACTCGATCATGAAGTGTGATGTAGACATCAGGAAGGACCTGTATGCCAACACAGTATTGTCTGGTGGTACCACAATGTACCCTGGAATTGCTGACAGAATGCAGAAGGAAATCACAGCTCTGGCACCTAGCACAATGAAGATCAAGGTGAGCAATGCTGTTTTGTCCCATTGCAGGCAAAGGTGCAGGCCCCCTTTGGAAGGAGATGGGAAAGCCCTGGGCACTTCTGACTGTTGCTTTTTCTTTTGCAGATCATTGCTCCACCTGAGCGCAAATACTCTGTCTGGATTGGTGGCTCCATCCTGGCATCTCTATCAACCTTCCAGCAGATGTGGATCAGCAAGCAGGAATATGATGAGTCTGGCCCATCCATTGTCCACCGTAAATGCTTCTAAATGGACTGCTAGCAGATGCACAGCATCTGCTGCATGAGTTGTTCCACTAGTATACATTTGCCCAGGCAAATCTATACACCTCATGCTAGCCTCATAAAACTGGAATAAGCCTTCTTTCAAAAGAAACTTGCCCTTGGAAAGTCTGTATCTGATGTTAGACAATGTCAGCACTGGATTGTTGAGCTGTCACTTGATTTGACCTTGTATACAAGTTAACTGTTCCCTTGGTGTACACCTTAGCAAAATACCCTGTACAGATTTGATCTAAGCCTTGGGACAGGTGCCTCACTCTTGTCGTCACATCCTTGGTAAGGTTAACTTGTGTTTTGTGGGGAGCCTATTCTGACAGTGGTTCTCACAGCTTGCTATACTGACAGTGATACTTCTCCAAGAGCACAGGCTCTAGGGCTTGAGACAAATTTGTACAGGGTATTTGGAGTCAGACTTCCAGTACATTCAGTGTGGAGTATTCCAGATTTCGTGTAGAGGCTGGTAGGAGTCCATCAAGAATTCACTTCTGTTGCTGCCGTTCTAGCAAGGTTGGGAAACATATCACATCCAAGCCTTATGAACCAGTCTTCATTTTCCTACCCACCTGTATCCCAGTAAAACATCATGGGGCTGAAGTTACTCAACTTGAGTTGCAGAAACCTTGCATTTACACCTGTAAATTTATGCATCAAGTTTAATTTATGTAAGATTTTTGTACGTTGCCTTAATGTTCTCACATGACAGTAGGAAACCAAAATTTGTAAGTCATCCTAAAGTTGAGAAATTGTAATGCCCAACAACACATCATTGTGTAAGGAAAATAAAAAAGCGCTGCAGTAAACTTAACCTTGGTGTTTGTGTCATCAGGAAGGGAGCACGGGCTGTGGTGGTGAGAGCTGAAGGCCTGCTGCCCTGGGAGCAGGTGAACCTACTGGGGAGGGAGCCAGCACTGCCTGGGCCTGTCCTCCTGTGGGAGCCGAGCTGGCACTGAGTTGGAGTTTCCTCCCGTTTCCAAGGAAGCTGTCAGTTGTTCTTGCACTTCAAAGCTTGCTGGAGCCCTGGTTGTTAAGTTTAAAAATAGCTGTTTACTTGCCAAGCAAGTGTCAGAGTGATGGAGGGGTTGTGATGGGAAGCCTTCCACCCTTGAACTTACCTCCAAGCAGTCTAATGACTTAATCTCAGGTTCTTCTTGGCTTTCTCTAAGCCATCAGTGCAGTTTCATCCTGCCAAGGGCAAAGCTGCTTTTGGCAACACAGCTGGAAGAACGAGTTTGATGCAGTAGCTTCTGTGGCTCCTTGCACCTGGCCCTGCATTGGGGTGTCCATCTCAGCTGAGCCGCTGCTGGCGGAGGAGCCCGAATCCCTCTCCTGCCCCAGGCTTGGGGTGGGAGCAGCCTTCCCCTCTCCCAGGTGCTCCGGACCCTGCCTGGCTGGAGAGCTGCCCTTGCTGCTGGTGCAGGAGGGCCGGGCAAGGCCGGTCCCCAGCGAGGGGGTGGTTGAGCTGCGGCAAAGCCTGCGCAGGGCTCCTGGGCCGGGGACGTCTGTCCGGCTGCAGCCCATCGTGCTCCGCACCAACCCGCAGCAAGGCAGCGGTGCAGGCGGGCGATCGGGAAGCTGCACTAGGGCATTTCTGCTTGGCAGCAGCTTCCTTGCTGGAGAGGAGTGGCTGTGCCATGCGCGCTCTCATTTACGAGGGGAGAAAGAGACCTGCTAATTAATTAAAGTACCCAAGGTCAAGCAGTGCAGCTGCAATTAGGCCCATGCTAAATCTGCTGCAAACAGTGCTCCTCTCGTTAACACCCTGCTCAGGGCCCTGCTGAATGTCCAGCATCGGGGTGGCCTGGGGGCAGCGTGGAAGCCGCCGCCACGGCCCCGGGGCCGCTGCAGCGGAGCCACGAGCTGCACGCAGGGCCGGACACCCGCTCTCCCCGCCCGGCCTGTCCTCGCACGGGGCGAGGATGTGGGTGCTGCGGGCATCTGGCTAGTTGTACGTGGGAGCCGGGGCAGCATTGCCGGGCACTGAGCTGAGCCTGCTGCTGCTGGCGGACTGAGGCAGCCAAAGCTGGCCCAGGCCTCTGCTCGCCAGCAAGGGCTGCTGTGTTGTGCCAGGCTGCACCGTGCTGTGTCGCCCCATGCCATGCTGTGCTGTTTTGCACCATGCCACGCTGCACAGCACCATGCTGCGCTGTGCTGGGCTCTGCTGCACTGTACCATGTTGCACAGCACCATGCCGAGTTGCACTGTGCCGAGTTGCACCGTGCTGTGTTGCACAGCACAACACCATGCTGTGTTGGCCCTGCCGTGCCCTTGGTGGGGTAAAACCGCCCGTGCGGGCCAGGCTGAGCCGCTCAGGGCAGACCCTGCGCCCTGCTGCGGCCCTGGCTCCGCTGCTCCCGGCCCCAGCGCCTGGCGCCCCACGGCCCCGCACACCTCTGGCTCCGCAGAAGGGGAGACACCGGCGGCCGCACGGGGCCTGGCAAGGAAAGGCCCCGAGCTGCCCCGGCTCTGGCCGAGGGGATGGGGAGCCCAACGCAGGGGCCGCAGCCCTGCTCCAGCCCCACGCCGGCTGCACTGCTGGCCGGGGGCCCGGAGGCCCTGTGGCGCCTGGTGGCCCCATCCCAGCAGGCACCTGCGGAGGCGTGTGAGCGAGTGGTCAGTGCCAGGGTGACATGCTGGCAGGGCGCCTGGGCTGGCTCCGCCCCATGGCGCAGGGCTGGCTCTGCCCCACAGTCCAGAGCTGGCTGTGCCCCACGGCGCAGGGCTGTCTGTGCCCCATGGCGCAGGGCTGGCTCTGCCCCATGCCGCAGGGCTGGCTCTGCCCCACGGCGCAGGGCTGGCTCTGCCCCATGCCGCAGGGCTGGCTCTGCCCCATGCCGCAGGGCTGTCTGTGCCCCACGGCGCAGGGCTGGCTCTGCCCCATGGCGCAGGGCTGGCTCTGCCCCACGGCGCAGGGCTGGCTCTGCCCCATGCCGCAGGGCTGGCTGTGCCCCACGGCGCAGGGCTGGCTCTGCCCCACGGCGCAGGGCTGGCTCTGCCCCACGGCGCAGGGCTGGCTGTGCCCCACGGCGCAGGGCTGGCTCTGCCCCACGGCACAGGGCTGGCTGTGCCCCATGGTGCAGACTCTGCTTTGGTCCCTGCTGCCTGGGGGGGTGGGTGCAGGGGGGGCAGCCCGGGGGCACCTGAGCTCCCTGCTGAGCACGGCCCCACGCCGGCCCCACGCCGGAGCCTCTGCCCAGCTGTGCCGCCAGCCGTCCCACCGCCCAGCTGTTCGTCCCTCCGGCCGCCATCCATCTGTCTCTCCAGTTGTCCGTCCCGCCATCTGTCCCTCCTCCCCCCATCGCTCTGTCCATCCCGCCAGCCATCTCTCCTTCCGCTCCATCCCTGCATCCTCTATCCCTCCATCCGCCCTTTCCTCCATCCGCCGCCCCCCGGGCCGCGCTGGCCACGCCGGGGGCGGCCGCGAGAGGGCAGCGCCGCTCCGCTGCCCTGGCACGAGTGCGCCGGGGCTCAGCCGGAGCGGGGGGGCCGGGGGGAGCCTCTCCCCCCCTCCATTGCCCCCCCCACGGGGACGCGCTCGGGGCCCCTGCCCCCTCCGCTGCCCCCGCTGCCCCACGCCCCCCCTTGACCTCTCCTGCACCCCCATTGCACCCCTTATCCCTGCCTGCACCCCCCCAACTGCACCCCTTGGCCTTTCCTGCACCCCTTATCCCTGCCTGCACCCCCCATTGCACCACCCCTTGTCCTCTCCTGCACACCCCCCCACCCCTTATCCCTGCCTGCACCCCCCCCACTGCACGCCTTCTCCTCTCCTGCACCCCCACTGCACCCCTTATCCCTCCCTGCACCCCCCCACCGCACCCCTTGTCCTCTCCTGCACACCCCCCACCCCTTATCCCTGCCTGCACCCCCCCACTGCACCCCTTGTCCTCTCCTGCACCCCCACTGTACCCCTTATCCCTGCCTGCACCCCCCCACTGCACCCCTTGTCCTCTCCTGCACCCCCACTGCACCCCTTATCCCTGCCTGCACCCCCCCCCCACTGCACCCCTTGTCCTCTCCTGCACCCCCCGCCCCCCCGCCCCTTCTCCCCCCGCCACCGCTGGAGGGAAAGGGTTAAATGCACCAGGGTGGTGAGAACAAAAGGGCTCCCCGCCAGCCAATGGGAGCAGGACGCTGCACCCCGGCACCCTCTGGTTGGCTGCAGTGAGACCAATGGCGAGCGTGCGCTCGCTGCCTGTCCGTGCCCACGTGGGGAGGGAGGCCCACGCGCGGCCGGGGAGGAGCCCGGGGCTCGGCTCGGCCCTGCGGCGCCTGCGCATCCCGCGGCCTCCCGCTGCCTCCTCCCGCTGCCTCCCCCTGCACCGTGCTACCTCCCCCTGCGCCCTGCAGCCTCCCCCTGCGCCCTGCAGCCTCCTGCTGCCTCCCCCTGCACCGTGCTACCTCCCCCTGCGCCCTGCAGCCTCCCCCTGCGCCCTGCAGCCTCCCGCTGCCTCCCCCTGCACCGTGCTGCCTCCCCCTGCGCCCTGCAGCCTCCCCCTGCCTCCTCCCGCTGCACCGTGCTACCTCCCCCCCCCGCGCCCTGCCTCCCCTCCCCGCACCCTGCTGCCTCCCCCTGCGCCCTGCTGCATCCTGCTGCCTCCTGCTGCACCCTCCCCCTGCTGCATCCTGCTGCCTCCATCCCCCTGCTGCCTCCTGCTGCATCCTCCCCCCTCCCACATCCTGCTGCCTCCATCCTCCTACTGCATTCTTCCCCCCCCGCATCCTGCCACATCCTCCCCCCCCACATCCTGCTGCCTCCATCCCCCTGCATCCTGCTGCATCCTCCCCCCTGCATCCTCCCCCTGCATCCTGCTGCATCCTCCCCCCTGCATCCTGCTGCATCCTCCCCCTGCATCCTGCTGCATCCTCCCCCCTGCATCCTGCTGCCTCCATTCCCCTGCATCCTGCTGCATTCTTCCCCTGCAGCCTGCTGCCTCCATCCCTCTGCATCCTGCGTCATCCTTCCCTTCATCCTGCTGCCTCCATCCCCCCCCCCACATCCTGCTTCATCTTTCCCCCCCCCCCGCAGCCTACTGCCTCCTCCCCCCCCCCGCATCCACCCCCTATCCTGCTGCATCCATCCCCTACATCCTCCTCCTGCCATCCCCCCATCCTTCTCCTGCATCCGTCCCCTCCAGATCCTCCTCCTGCCATCCCCATGCATCTACCCCCTGCAACCATCCCATCTGCATCCTCCTCTCTCCCATCATCCTCCTCACTCCTGCAGCCATCACCCCCCCTCCTGCATTCTCCTCCTCCCTTCGCATCCATCGCCCGCCTTCTCCCTTCTGCTGTGCATCCCTCTCCTGCAGCCATCCTTCTCTTGCATCATCTGCCCTCCTCCTCCTCCTCCCTCCTGCAGCTGCATCCCTCCTTGTCCATCCTCCAAGGATGGCCTGCACCAGGGCTGGAGCCTGCAATCGGGCCAGATCCTGCATCCCACCTTCTCCACTCCCCCCACCTCTCTCATGGTTGGGCCTTCACCCAGGGCAGATCCTGCACCTTGGCTGGATCCTCCCTCCTGCATCCATATGCCCGCTCCTGCATCCTCCCCCTCCCACTATCCATCCCTCTTCTGCCTCCTCCCTCTTCCTCTTTCATCCTCCTCCTCCATCTTCCTTCTGCTCCCTCCTGTGATCCCTCTCCTGCATCCTTCTCCCTCCTGCCATCCATCTCCCTTCTCCATACTCCTCCTCCCTGGCTGGATCCTGCTACCTGGCTGCATGCTGCACCTTGGTCAGATCCTGCACCCAGGGCCAGATCCTTCACGGCCCTCCTACGGCTCATCCTGCAGCCACCCTTCCCACCCCTCCCACCATGCAGCCCCCCCCCCCCCCCCCCCGTAGCACATTCCTCCTCCTCTGTCCTGAATCCCTCATACTGCTCACGCAATCCATATCCCTCCTGCAACCTGGCCAGATGCTGCACCCCAGCCTGGACCCTCCTTCCTCCCATTCCCCCCTTCTGCATCCCCTTCTTCCCTCCAGCAGCTTGGCCAGATCCTGCCCCACGGCCAGACCTGCTACCTGGCTGGCTCATTCAAACCCCCCCCCATCCTCCTCTTGCCTTCATCCCCCCCCCCCCCCCCCCGCATCCTCCTCTCTCCTGCAGCCTGGCTGGAGCCTGCTCCAGGGCCCAATCCTACGCCCTAGCATGACATGCAAGATCTGGCCAGGTTGCAGGGTCCAGTCCCGGGTGCAGGATCCGGCCGGGGATGCCGATGGCCAGTGCGCGCAGTGCAGCCAGGCACGGCCACACGTAACTGCCGGGCCCGGTGGGCGCAGCCAGGGAGGCGCACGGGCGGAGGCAGGCCGCGCCTGGCGGTGCCCGCGGCTGGCACAGGACCGGCCGGCCGCAGGAGGCAGCCGGCGGGAAGCAGAGGCGGGCGCCGGGAACGGTTCATATATTTATTCATAAGCCAAGTTATCAATAAAAAAGTTCCATACTAAAAGGCCTTTACATAGAGTTTGCTGTTCATAAAACCTTTGTGTTTTTAATCCTTTTTTCCTTTTTTTTTTTCCTTTTTTTTTTTTTTTGTCATGGGGTTTTTTGCTTGGGGTTTTTTTTTTTTTTTTTTTGCATTTTTTCCTTTTTTTTTCTTTTTTTAGTGTTTACACTGGAAAAGCCCCCCCCCGCCCCCCCCCTGTACACATTTACAGCGCGGGGCGGCGGGCGGCGCGGGGCCGGGCGCGGGCGGGCCAGCGCCGCGGGGGCCGCCCCCCCCCCTATGTACAGTCCCCCGCTGTCCTCGTCCCAGCCAGGCTGGGGGAACCAGTGCACTGCAACGGAGACGCCCCCCCGCCCCCCCCCCCCCGCCGCCCTCCCGCCCCGCTCTTTTATTATTATTATTATTTATCCATTTAGTTATTTATTTACGTCGTCGCGTTTCGCTTGCTTTTTGTGCCGCTGCTGGGTTCGTCGGTTCCCCATAAAACTTCCCCCGAAGAAATACAATATTTACACGCAAAATAAATAGAACAACACACCTGATTTCTGCTTTACCTGCCGGCAAACAGTCCGAGGTACTAGGGAAAGTATGGCTTGTTCGGGAGCCGCGCCGGGCGCCGGGGCCCCTTTTTTTTTTTTGCATAAGGGGCGGCCGGGGCGCGCGGTGGCCCCGGGGCCGAGGCCGGCGCGGGGCCGCGGGCGCCGCGGTCAGCAGAGCACGGGGACGCCGTCGGCGGTGACCAGGCGGCCCGTGGTGGGGTCGTAGGTGCCCGCCAGGTAGTAGAGGTCCTGCCGGTCCTGGTACTTCTTGCTGCGGGTCATCTGCTCGTAGTGCTCCCGTCCCACCACCTGGCACTTGTGGGAGATGGTCTGCACGTCGTTCTCGTCCTCGTGGCACGACTGGTACAGGGCGTTCTGCGGGCGGCGGGCGGCGTGAGCGGGGCCCCGCCGCCGGCCCGCGCCCGGCCCCCCCGCCGCCCCTCACCTTGCCGTCGCTCTGCCGCTTGCCCAGCTTGGTCTCCTCGGGGTGGTAGAACCACTTGACCTTCACCACCATGTTGCTGCCCCAGGACTCCCACATGCTCTCGATGCGGCCGATGTAGGGCAGGTTGGGCCGCCCGGCCGAGAGGAAGACGGCGCAGTCGCCGACGCGCAGCGTCTCCTTGCCCCGCACGATGGCCTTGTAGAACAGCTTCCGCGCCTTGCCCTTCACGCCGCGCCGCTGCAGGCAGGCACCGCGCGCGGCGGCCGCGTCAGCGCCGGCCCCGCGGCACCCCCGCCCCGGCCCCGCGCTCGCCCGCCGGCCCGGGAGAGCAGCGGCCGAGCCGGGCGGCAAGCGCCGGGCGGCCGCCGGCCCCGCGCACCGAGGAGCTGCGCCCCACGCAGCCGGGCGCTGGGCCCGGGCACCCCGGCCCCACAGCACCCTGCACCCAGGCGCCTCGCGCACTAAGCAGCCGTGCCCCACACGCCCGGGCACCATGCACCCAGGCGCTGTGCCCCAGACACCGAGGCACCACGCAACGAAATGCGGTGCCCCGTGCACCCAGGCACCGTGCACCCAGCTGCCGCTGCCCGTGCACCCAGGCACTGTGCACCCAGGCACCGTGCACCCAGCTGCTGCTGCCCATGCACCCAGGCACTGTGCACCCAGGCACTGTGCACCCAGCTGCCGCTGCCCATGCACCCAGGCACTGTGCACCCAGGCGCCGTGCACCCCGGCACTGTGCCCCGTGCACCCAGGCACCGTGCACCAGCTGCCGCTGCCTGTGCACCCAGGCACTGTGCACCCAGGCACCGTGCACCCAGCTGCTGCTGCCCATGCACCCAGGCACTGTGCACCCAGGCGCTGTGCACCCCGGCACTGTGCCCCGTGCACCCAGGCGCTGTGCACCCCGGCACTGTGCACCCAGCTGCTGCTGCCCATGCACACATGCACTGTGCACCCAGGCGCCGCGCACCAGCGTGCCATGCCCTGTGCGCCGAGGCATCGCACGCTGAGATCCAGCGCCCTGTGCACCCAGGTGCTGCGCCCCAGGCGACAAGGCAACGTGCACTGAAATGCTGCGCCCCATGCACCTAGGCACTGTGCACCCAGCACCAAACCCAGGTGCCGCGCGCTGAAGTGCTGTGCACTGAGATGCCCGTGCCCCGTGCACCCAGGCGCCACGTCCCGTGCACTGAGGTGCTGTGCAATAAAGAGCCATGCTCTGTGCACCCAAGTGCTGTGCCCTGTGCACCCAGGCTCCGCATCCTGTGCACCCAGGCGCTGTGCAACAAGGAGCCACGGCCTGTGCAGCGAGGCACCGTGCACCACGGTGCTGTGCCCTGCGCAGCACCCTGCTGCTGTGCCCCGTGCACCCAGGCACCCTGCACCCCGGCGCTGTGCCCCGTGCACCCAGGCACCGTGCACCAAGGTGCCGCACCCCGAGGCATGGAGATGCTGTGCCCTGCACACCGAGATGCCATGCCCTGCGCACCGGGTGCTGTGCCTCGTGCACCCTGGCGCTGTGCCCCGTGCACCCAGGCACCGTGCACCAAGGTGCCGCGCCCCGAGGCATGGAGATGCTGTGCCCCACGCACCGGGTGCTGTGCCCTGCGCACCCAGGCACTGTGCTCCGTGCTGCCTCACCCCGTGCCCGCGCAGAGCAGCGGGGGCCGGGGCCTGCGCCGGGGCGCTGGCCGTACCTGCGTGGGGTTCCCCGACCACCTCCAGAGCTGGCGCGCGGGTAGGAAGGCGGAGATCTTTGGCCGGTTTTCCACCGAGGGCAGGCGCTGCCGCCGGGAGAACTCTTTGGCTTTGGAGAAGCTGAGGGCCTCCTTGCGCTTGAGCTTGGCCTTGGGGCCGGCGGCGGCGGCCTTGGGGAGGAAGCAGCGCTGCGGGGCGCTGCTCTTGGAGCGCAGGGCGTCCGGCTGCGCCAGCAGCGCCGGCACCGGGTGCGAGAGGCAGGTCTGGAGCAGCAGCGTGGAGTCCTCGTCCTCGGAGCTGTAGGAGGAGTCCTCGTTGTCGGAGGAGCAGAGGCTGGACGTGGAGATGGAGCCGGAGCTGGAGGAGGTGGAAGAGCCCGAGGAAGAGGAGGAAACCGAGAGGCGGGTCATAAAGCGCGAGGGCACGTCGGCGCCCAGCCCGCCCGCCTCCTCGTCCTCGTCCATGTCCGAGTAGGAGCTGTGGCAGTCGCTGTCGCAGTTCAGGGTGAACTCGGCCTGGCCCGAGTACTTCCGCAGCGCCAGCCCCATGGGCAGCTGGTGCACGGGCGCCCGCCCCTTCCTATCCTTGCCCGCCAGGGCCGAGTGGGCATAGCCGTGGCTGGCCAGGGGCCGCTCCAGCTTGGCCCCAAAGTCCTTCTCACCCAGCAGCAGGGCCTTGCAGTTCTTGTTCTTGGGGGACGTCACCCCTTCGTGGTCCAGCTTGACCAGGTACTCACTGCCTGCTTTTCTCCGGCCGCCTTTGCCCACTTCTGCCTCCAGCCGCTCGGCCTTCTTGGAGCGCAGGAGTTTCTGGGCAGCCGGCAGCACCAGCCCAGCCCCGGCCCCGAAGGACGCGTAGGAGCTGGCGATGCGGCTGAAGGAGTCGGCCCCGAAGCCGTTGCCGAAGACGGGGGCGGCGACGTGGTGGTGCACGGGGAAGAGCGCCTCTTTGGCCCGCAGCTTCTTGGCGCTGCCGTTGACCTGGAAGAGGTTCTGCAGCATGGCCGTGCCCTTGCTCGCCGCCCTCCGCTTCGTCTGCGCCACCGCCGACCAGCTCAGCAGCGGCCCGCCGCGCCGCGCCAGGAACGGGTCGCTCAGCACCGGCGCCTTGCTGCCCGACAGCATCTCCGCAGCTTTGCCTGGCGGGAGACACGGGGTCAGGGCACAGCAGGGACCGGCTGCCGCGGGGCAGGACGGACCGACGGACGGATGGGGGGAGGATAGGGGGGGTATGCCCCCCGCCCGGCCAGGACAGCCTGCGCACTGCCTGCATCCCTGTGTGCGCTCCCCATGCCTGCATCCCTAGCTCTAGCCCCATCCACGCAGGTTTATTTCCACTCCCACCCCTGTATCCCTCTCTCCATCCCCATCCCTGTGCACCCTCTCCATCCCCGCATCCCTATCTCCATCCCCATGCCTGTGCACCTTCCTCATCCCGGCAGCCCTCTCTCCACCCCCACCCCTGCATCCCTCTCTCCATCCCCACCCCTGCAGCCCTCTACCCTCGCACTCCTCTCTCGAGCCCTGTCCGCGCACTTTCAGCTGCATCTCCATCCTTGCACCCTTATCTCCATCCCCATCCCCATCCCCATCCCCATCCCCATCCCCATCCCCTCCTCCACCTACCGCTCTTCTCCTTGCCGGCCACCTTCTTGCTGGAGACCTTGGGGGACGCGGGGCCGTCGCGGCGGTCGGGGCAGAGGCTGGGGAGCAGCTCGCCGGGGGGGCCCCCGTCGCCGCACGCCCGCTTGGTCCGCCGGCACGAGCTGGACACGAGCAGCGCGGGGGCCGGCTCCGTGCCTGCGGGCAGAGCGCGGCGTCACGGCGGCGGCGGCGGTGGGGGGGGCCGGTGCCCCGCGCGGCCCCAGCCCCGTCCCCCCCCCCCCGGCACACTCACACTGGATCTTGAAGTCAGGCGGCAGCAGGCGGATGTTGGACACGGCGATGTGCCCCGTGTCCCCGTCGTCGAACTCCACCATCACCGCCTCGGCGTCCTCCTCTTCCTCGTCGCTGGAGGAGCCTGCGGCGGGGGGACGGCCGGGGGGGTGGGCGGGGGGCGCCCGGCCCCGCTCCGCCGCCCCGGCCCCGCTGGCCCGCGGCGGCTCCTCACCTCGCACCACGTTGCCCGGGTAGAGGCACCGCGACTTCTGGCTCCAGTAGGCGCAGACGCGGGTGCCGGGCGGCAGGCTGCGCCGCGACTGCGGGCGCACGTCGAGGACCTGCGGGGCGGCGAGCGCGCCGGGCTCAGCGGCTGCACGGCCGCCGGCCGCCGGCCCCGCCGCCGCCGCACTCACCGCCTCCTGCAGCAGCTGCTCCTGCGAGTAGATGCGCTGCCGGTTGCCCCTCTCGCCCTCGATGACGATGCTGTAGCTGCGGGCGGGCGGACAAGGGCTCAGCGCCCGCCCGCCCGGCGCCCCCGCGCCCCCCGGCCCCCCCGGCCCCGCTCACATGTCCGGCGGCTGGATGGTGCGGACGCTGCCGGCGTAGAGCAGGCTGTCCTCCTTGGGGATGAGGATGTGCAGCCCGTCCCGCAGGTCCTCCTTCTGGATGGCGCAGGCGTGCGGCGGCGACTGCCGCCCGCGGCCACCCCCGTCCTCCTCCTCCTCCTCCGAGAAGCTGCTGTTGTCGTCGAAGTCGAAGTCGTCCTCCACGGTGAAGCTCTCCAGCAGCTTGCTCACCGCCCGCCCCTTGCACTGTGGGCACCGGGGGGGGTCAGGGTGGGCCACCCGCGGGGCAGCGCCCCGGCCCCGGGGGGCCCGCGCCGGCCCGGCCCCCTCACCTGCTTGCTGGTCACCTTGCTCTTCACCTTGGCCAGCTTCTTGCCCTTGCTGAGGATGGTCTTGGCGCTCCTGGGCGAGAGGGCCAGCGAGAGCGCCCCGTTCTTCCGCTGCGGCGCGGGGAGAGGCGGGCTCAGAGCCAGCCGGCGGAGCCCCCCGGGCGCCCGGCCCCCGCCGGCGAGCCCCCGCCGTGCTCGGCCCCCCGCGCGCCCGGCCCCGCCGGCGAGCCCCCCGGGCGCCCGGCCCCCGCCGGCGAGCCCCCCGCCGTGCTCGGCCCCCCGCGCGCCCGGCCCTGCCGGCGGAGCCCCCCGGGCGCCCGGCCCCCGCCGGCGAGCCCCCCGCCGTGCTCGGCCCCCCACGCGCCCGGCCCCGCTCACCCGCAGCGCCGACTGCAGTGCCTTGCTCTTGCGCGTGGCCTTCTTGAGCCGCTCGCTGGCCAGGCGGGCGCCGTCGTCCCGCGAGCCGAAGTGCCGCGGCTCGGAGGCGGCGAAGAGGCTGTTGCTGGGGGCCGATGCGCTGGGGCCGCTCGGGGCCGGCGGCCGCAGGTTCTCCTTGGGCTTCGCCTTCAGCTTCTTCTTGGCGCCGTCCTCGCAGGCGCCCGTCTTCCTCCGGGCCGGCACCTTCTCCAGCTTGCCGGCCCCCGGCTTCACCGGCCGCCGCTTGATCTTGACTTCGCCCTCGGGGCTGCCGAGGTGGCAGGGTCCTGCAGGAGGGACGCGGGGCTCGAGCCAAGGACCCCGGCACAGATCCCAACCCCGTCCCATGTGTGTCCATGCTGTTCCCGGCCTGCATCTCTACACCGATCCCATCCCACGCATCCCATCCCCGCACTGTCCCCATCCCATACATCCCAGCGCCATCCCCATCCTGTGCATCCCCGCGCCGTCCCCACCCTGTGCATCCCCGCACCATCCCCATCCCGTGCATCCCCACTCAGTCCCCATCCCATGTCCCCACACCGTTCCCACCCCATGCATCCCCGCACCGTCCCCCCCTGCGCATCCCTGCACCGTCCCCATCCCATGTCCCCACGCCGTCCCCACCCCGTGCATCCCCGTGCTGTCCGAATCCCGTGCATCCCCGCCCCGCGCATCCCCACGCCATCCCCATCCCACGTCCCCGCGCCGGCCCCACACGCGCCCCGCGGCGCCGGCCCGTTACCTAGCAGTCCCTGCCTTTCCTTCTTCTTCTTTGCCTTCTCGTTGGCCTCCATCTTCACCACGGAGGACGGGGAGGGCCCGAGCACGGCCACGGGCACCGCGGGCAGCAGAGCCAAGCCCGGCTCGTCGTCACCGTCCTCGCTGTCCGTGTCCGCGTCGTGCCCGTCTGCGGGAGGCGGGAGCAGAGCTGAGCGTCCCCGCGCGCCCCGAGCAAGCCGTGCCCGCGCCCGGGAGCGCAGCCGGCGCCGAGCACCCTTGGCACCGGGGCGCTGCACCCGGCAGCCCCGGCCGGCCGTACCTTTGAACCCCGCCGGCTGCCGCGGGCCGGGCTCCGGCAGCGGGTACTTGGCGGCGGCTTTGGAGCTCTTGGCGCGGGACAGCTTCTTCTGGATCCTGCTGCCGGGGTTGGGGTCTTTCCGGCGGAAGGGGCTGATGCCGGCGGGCAGCCCTTTGCTCTTGGCCTTCTGCTTCAGCTGCGACACCTTGTGAGCCACCTTGCAGCCCAGCTCGCCCCGCGAGCCGCTCCTCCTGCAGCGCGCCTTGTCCCGGGGGCGCGGGGAGGCTGGGGCCGGGCCCCGCGCCGGCGCCGGCCCCGGCGCCCCACTCACCGGGGAGCTCTGCCCGCTGCCGTACGCCTCCTCGGCCAGCTTGCTCCTCTTCCTCTTGGGCTCCGGGTCGCCGCGGAGCTCGGCGCAGAGCAGCGACAGGCTGCTCTTCACGGCCCTGGCGGGCGAGTGCGGCGTGGGCACGGCCGGCCCCCGCCCCTCCGCCTCCCCCCGTAACCTTCACGCGCTCGCTAATGTTTTGTGACATAAAACCTAGAGATTAATTTTTTTTCTCTCTGCCTTAATTGAAGGAACCATTTAGTGCAGATTTAACTATTATTACCAAATCATGGGGCCTGGTGCCGCGCGCGCACACGCGCTCCAATCGTGTTTGGACTAGCTCGGAGGATTTATGCAAATGGGCCTGTCGGGAGAGGCAATTTGTAGCAGAGCAGGACAATTATACAGGGCCCGCGAGTGTGAAAACGACTGCGCCGGGCGGCTAATGGGTAATAACAAAGCGCCAGCAGCAATGAACGCCGCTGCAGCGTGACCAACGGCTTTCTACCGCGCCGAGAAAGAGGCTTTTATGCAACGCTGCTCCCGCTTCGGAGCGGGGGGGCCGGCCCGGGGCCGCCGCGGCCGGCGAGCGAGGCCTCCCCGGCGCCGGAGGCAGCTGCCCCGCTCCCCCCCCCGCCGCCACCACCGCCCCGACAGCCGCGCCGGGGAAGCGGGCCGGCGCCGGGGCCGCCGGCGAGCCGCGCCGAGCACCCACCTGACTTTGCGGCCGTCGCCCTTGCCCAGCGCGCTGCAGTGCTTGCGCTTCCTCGGCCGCCCCGGGCCGCGCCGCGCCGGGCTCCGGGAGCTCTCGTCGCGCCTGCAGCCGCGGGGACACCGGCGGCACCGTGAGAGGGGCCCGGGCGGCCGCCGGCCCCCGCGCCGACCGGGCTGAGAACGGCCGCCAACTCGTCGCACCGGTGGCAGCCTCCCCCCCTTGCCCCGCCGGGGCTTTGCTCCCCGCGCGCCTGCTCCGGGGCCGGCGCCCGGACGTACTCGGGGTCGTGCCGCCTCTGCAGCTTCACCAGCTCCCGCTGCTTCTCCTTGTAGCGGCGCTGCAGCTCGGCGAGCCGCATGCGCACCTCCAGCTCCCGCGTGTCGAGCTGCTCGATGGCCGCCTTCAGCGGGCAAACCTGCGGCGGGGCGAGGCGGCTCAGAGCCGGGGCGCGCGCCCCCCGCCCGCCCCGAGACCGGCCCCGGCCCCGCGGCCCCCCCCCCCCGGCCCAGCAGACACTCACGGCCTTGGTTTTGGGCGTCCAGGTGTACTTGCGGCGGGGGGCGCGGACGCGGGGCGGCGGGGAGGCGGGCAGGGGGCTCAGCGCCGGCGGGCTGCCCTCCCGGCCGGCCGCCTCCACCAGCGACCAGGCGGCCGCCACCGTGGCCAGGTTCTGCAGGTTGAAGGCCAGCAGGTCCTCGTCCTCGTCCTCGCCTGCCGGAGACGGGGGTCAGCGGGGCCGCCGCGCGCCCGGCAAGCCACGGGGCGCGGGGGGGACCCGCATCGCCTCCCGCCCCGCGGCCCCCGGCCCCACGCACGGAGAGCAGCAGCGACCGCAGGATGCAGGGCCGTGCACGGGCTGCACGGTGCAAGGAGCTGCAAGGCACCCTTGGGCGTCATGGGGCAGGGCAGCATGCGCAGGGTGCTGTGCGCACAGTGCGCAGGGCACCATTGGGTGCTGTGGGGCAGGGCAGCATGCACAGGGTGCTGTGCGCGCAGTGCAGCAGGGCACCATTGGGCGCCGTGGGGCAGGGCAGCATACACAGGGTGCTGTGCGCACAGTGCTGCAGGGCACCCTTGGGCGCCGTGGGGCAGGGCAGCATGCACAGGGTGCTGTGCGCACAGTGCTGCAGGGCACCCTTGGGTGCTGTGGGGCAGGGCAGCATGCACAGGGTGCTGTGCGCACAATGTGCAGGGCACCCTTGGGTGCTGTGGGGCAGGGCAGCATACACAGGGTGCTGTGCGCACAGTGCGCAGGGCACCATTGGGCGCCGTGGGGCAGGGCAGCATGCACAGGGTGCTGTGCACGCAGTGCAGCAGGGCACCCTTGGGCGCCGTGGGGCAGGGCAGCATACACAGGGTGCTGTGCGCACAATGTGCAGGGCACCGTTGGGTGCTGTGGGGCAGGGCAGCATGCACAGGGTGCTGTGCGCACAGTGCAGCAAGGCACCCTTGGGCGCCGTGGGGCAGGGCAGCATGCACAGGGTGCTGTGCGCACAATGTGCAGGGCACCGTTGGGTGCTGTGGGGCAGGGCAGCATGCACAGGGTGCTGTGCGCACAGTGCTGCAGGGCACCCTTGGGCGCTGTGGGGCAGGGCAGCATGCACAGGGTGCTGTGCGCGCAGTGCAGCAGGGCACCCTTGGGCGCCGTGGGGCAGGGCAGCATGCACAGGGTGCTGTGCGCACAGTGCGCAGGGCACCATTGGGTGCTGTGGGGCAGGGCAGCATGCACAGGGTGCTGTGCACGCAGTGCAGCAGGGCACCCTTGGGCGCCGTGGGGCAGGGCAGCATACACAGGGTGCTGTGCGCACAGTGCAGCAGGGCACCATTGGGTGCTGTGGGGCAGGGCAGCATGCACAGGGTGCTGTGCACGCAGTGCAGCAGGGCACCATTGGGCGCCGTGGGGCAGGGCAGCATACACAGGGTGCTGTGCACGCAGTGCAGCAGGGCACCCTTGGGCGCCGTGGGGCAGGGCAGCATACACAGGGTGCTGTGCGCACAGTGCTGCTGGGCACCACTGGGTGCTGTGGGGCAGGGGACCGTGCGTGGGGTGCTGCACGCGGGGGTGCCGTGCCCACAGCGCGCGGCGCCCGGGGCAGCCGTGGGGCTGGGCAGGGGCGAGGCGGCTGGAGCAGGCGAGCGCGGCGGGGCCGGGCCGGGAAGCTGCGCCGCGGCGTCACGGCGCGCCGCGGGGCCGCCCGCCCCCCACGCAGCCCCGCGCGCCTGGGCCGGCGCCAAGCGCCAAGCGCCCCCCCCCCCGCTGGGATTCCCCGGGGGAGCGGAGCCGGGAGGGAATCCTGGCGCCTGCCGGGAGCCAGCGCTGGAGCAGAGCCCCGGAGCCGCCCCGGGCTGCCAACGGGCCAGGCTCAGGCACCGCCGCTGCGCGCCAGCCCTGGGCCAGCGCTGCCGCCGGCCTGCGCGCGGCCCCTCCACTGCGCACTGCATGCACGGCCCTGCTGCTGCACGAGCACTGCACGGCCCCTCCACTGCGCGCTGCACTGCACAGCCCTGCTGCTGCACAAGCACTGCACGGCCCCTCCACTGCGCACTGCACTGCACGGCCCTGCTGCTGCACGAGCACTGCATGGCCCCTCCACTGCGCACTGCACTGCACAGCCCTGCTGCTGCACTGCACAGCCCTGCTGCTGCACGAGCACTGCACGGCTCCTCCACTGCGCGCTGCACTGCACAGCCCTGCTGCTGCACTGCACAGCCCTGCTGCTGCACGAGCACTGCACGGCCCCTCCACTGCGCACTGCACCTCACAGCCCTGCTGCTGCACGAGCACTGCACGGTCCCTCCACTGAGCGCTGCACTGCACAGCCCTGCTGCTGCACGAGCACTGCACGGCCCCTCCACTGCGCACTGCACTGCACAGTCCTGCTGCTGCACGAGCACTGCACGGCCCCTCCACTGTGCGCTGCACTGCACGGCCCTGCTGCTGCACGAGCACTGTACGGCCCCTCCACTGCGCGCTGCACTGCACAGCCCTGCTGCTGCACGAGCACTGCACGGCCCCTCCACTGCGCGCTGCACTGCACGGCCCTGCTGCTGCACGAGCACTGCACGGCCCCTCCACTGCGCGCTGCACTGCACGGCCCTGCTGCTGCACGAGCACTGCACGGACCCTCCACTGCGCGCTGCACTGCACAGTCCTGCTGCTGCATGAGCACTGCACGGCCCCTCCACTGCGTGCTGCACTGCACGGCCCTGCTGCTGCACGAGCACTGCATGGCCCCTCCACCGCGTGCTGCACTGCACAGCCCTGTTGCTGCACGAGCACTGCACGGCTCCTCCACTGCGCACTGCACTGCACGGCCCTGCTGCTGCACGAGCACTGCACGGCCCCTCCACTGCGCGCTGCACTGCACGGCCCTGCTGCTGCACGAGCACTGCACAGCCCCTCCACTGCGCACTGCACTGCACAGCCCTTCCACTGTGTGCTGCACTCCACAGCCCCACTGCTGCATGTGCACTGCACAGCCCCTCCACTGCACACACTGCACTGCACAGCTCTGCTGCTGTGTGCTTGCACAGCTTCTCCACTGCACATACGGCTCTGAGCAGCACAGACCAGTCTTACGCGGCAACTGTGCAGCTCCTGCATGGTGTGCACTGCACTGCACGGTGCAGCCTGTGTGAGCACCGCACAGCTCAGCACACTGCTGCACACGCCGCACAGCCCTGCCGTTGTGAGCACTGCACTGTGTACAGCCCTGCCACCGCAAACGCTGTGCGCCTCCTCCACTGCACGTGCACTGCACAGCCCCTCCACTGCACGCGCCTCGTGCAGTGCCTGCAGCACACGCGCCGCGCGCCGCCCCAGCCCCCATCGCACGCCCCGCAGCCGCGCCGGCGTCCGCCGCTCACCTCCCAGGGCCAGGTCGCAGCGGCGCTGCCGGAGCTCCAGGTCGGCGAGCTCGCTGAGCAGGGCGATGCCGGGGAGCCCCGCGGCGCGCGGGGCGGGCGAGGGGGGCGCCGGGGGCGGCGCGCCGGGCGAGCCCAGCGCCGGCAGCTCCCCCAGGTCGATGCCGGCGGCGATGAGCGCCTCCAGCCCGCCCGGGCAGCCCTGCCGCCCGCCGGGCGCCCGCCCGAGGCCGGGGCCATCGCCCTCCTCCTCATCACAGCTGGCCTCCGCCCCCGAGCCTTCGCTGTCCCCCTCCTCCTCTTCCTCGGCCCCGGAGCAGCCCGGCAGGGAGGGCCCGGCCGCGGGCAGCGGGCCCTGCGGCTCCTCCGGGCGCCGCTCCGGCGCTCCCTGAGCCGCGTCCAGGCGGACCGCGAAGGGCCCCGGCGGCCGCTCCTCCGTGGGGCCGGGGGTCCCCACCGGCGGCGGCGGCCCCAGCTCCGCCGAGCGCTGCGCCGGGGCGAGGAGGAGGTGGTGGCGGTGCAGGAGCGGGCCGGGGCCCTCCGGCACGGCCCCGCCGGCCGGCGGCTCCCGCACGGCCCCGCCGTCGCAGCGAGGCTCCTCCGCGGGGCTGAAGGTCCGCGACTGCTCGGGCTCGGCCGCCGGCGAGACCGCTTGCATAGTGTCGGGGTCGGCGGGCTCGGCGGAGTGCGCGTCGGGCGCCAGCGGCGACGAGAAGCCCATGCCGGCCGCGGGGTAGCTGTAGCCCGGCGGCAGGTCTGCGGGGAAGCGGGGGGCTCAGCTGGGCCCCGCAGTGCCCCGTTCCCCTGCTGCACCCCAATCCTGCGCGGCACCCGTTCCCTGCTGCATGCTGGTGCCCTGCTCCCACGCTGCACCCCCATGCCCCGGTCCCACACTGCACCCCCGTGTCCCCGTCCTGCACTGCATCCCCATGCACCATTCCTGCACTGCACCCCAGTGCCCCGGTCCTGCACTGCACCCCCATGCACCATTCCTGCACTGCACCCCAATGTCCCCATCCTGCACTTCACCCCCGTTCCCCATTCCTGCACTGCACCCCTGTGCCCCGGTCCTGCACTGCACCCCAGCGCCCCGGTCCTGCACTGCACCCCAATGTCCCCGTCCTGCACTGCACCTCCGTGCCCCATTCCTGCACTGCACCCCCGTGTCCCCGTCCTGCACTGCACCCCCATGCACCATTCCTGCACTGCACCCCAGTGCCCCGGTCCTGCACTGCACCCCCGTGCCCTATTCCTGCACTGCACCCCAATGTCCCCGTCCTGCACTGCACCCCCGTTCCCTATTCCTGCACTGCACCCCTGTGCCCCGGTCCTGCACTGCACCCCAATGTCCCCGTCCTGCACTGCACCCCCGTGCCCCATTCCTGCACTGCACCCCCGTGTCCCCATCCTGCACTGCACCCCAGCGCCCCAGTCCCGCGCTGCACACTGCATGCTGCACCCTTGCACCCCAATCTCATGCCACACCTCAGCCCCCCGCTCCCACCCTGCACCCCAGCACCCTGTCCCCATGCTACACTCCAGCGCCCCGCTCCTGCGCTCAACCCTGGCGCCCCATAGCCGCGCTGCAACCCCCCCCCCCGCCCCCCTCTTCCCTCGGGTCCTACCGGGCTCCAGGGACTTGGGGTAGTCGCGGGGCGGCTGGCCCTCCCCGCGCTTGTCCTCGGCGTCGCCGCCCTTGCTCTGCGCCGGGACGGGGCTGTCAGCCGGCGAGCGGGGGGCCACGGCGGAGCTGGCGGCGGGGCAGACGGGTAAAGTGCAGGGGGCCGCGGGGAGGGTCACGGGGCACTTGGCCGGGTGCCGCAGCGCCGGCGAGTGGCAGCAAGGGGACAGCTTGGGGGGCCCGGGGGCCGCCGAGGACGCGCCCCTGCCCGGGGGGTTTAAGGCAACTGCTTTGTGGGAGGGTCTGAGGGGCTTCTCGGCACCGGCGTCCTCCAGCTCCGGGGGCTGCTCCTCCGGCTTCCGCTGCGGGGGGACGCGCAGGTCAGCCCCACGGCCCAGCCCCACGGCCCAGCCCCGCAGCCCCACGGCCCGGCCCCGACGCCCGGCCCCACTGCCCGTGCCTCCCACTGCAGCCCCACTGCCCGGTCCAACCGCATGGCCCCACAGCCAGCCCCACCGGCCAGCCTCACCGGCTGGCCCTGCCCCTCCCATCGCAGCCCCATGGCCCGGCCCCACGGCCCGGCCCCACGGCCCAGCCCTGCCCCTCCCATCGCAGCCCCACCACCAACCCTGCATCCCAGCCCCACAGCCCGGCCCCGTGCCTCCAATCACAGCCCCGCTGCCCAGCCCCACGGCCTGGCCCTGCACCTCCCATCGCAGCCCCACCACCAACCCCCCACCCTGGCCCCATGGCCCAGCCCCATACCTCCCGTCACAGCTTGCTGTCAGCCCAATGCCCCGGCCCAGCCCCACATCCCACCCTGCCCCTTACGTCGCCCCCTCCCCAGCCCCACACCCAGCCCAGCCCCCCGGTACGGCGGCACCTGGGCGTGCGCCTGGCGCTGCATCTCCAGGGCCTGGGCGGCGCGTTGCTGCTGCTGCTGCTGCTGCTGCTGCTGCTGCTGCTGCTGCAGGGCGTAGAGCTCCTGCTGCCGGAGGAACTGGGAGCGGGAGTACACGGGCAGCTGCCCCGCGTGCTGCAGGTGGGCGCCGGGGCCCCGGCCCGGGTACATGGGCGGCCACAGCGACGCCTGGTCCATGACGTCGGCTGCCGACGGCGGGGGGTCAACCGGGGCCGTGGGGCCGCCCCGCAGCGCCCCCCTGCCAGCACCGCCTGCGGGGACCCCGTCTTCCGCCCCTGCACCGTGCAGCACCCACGGGGACCCCCGTCTGCCGCCCCTGCACCGTGCAGCACCCATGGGGACCCCGTCTGCCACACCTGCACCGTGCAGCACCCACAGGGACCCCCGCCTGCCACCCGTGCACCGTGCAACACCGACAGGGACCCCGTCTGCCGCCCCTGTACCGTGCAGCACCCACGGGGACCCCCTTCTGCCACCCCTGCACCGTGCAGCACCTATGGGGACCCCCGTCTGCCGCCCCTGCACCGTGCAGCACCTATGGGGACCCCCGTCTGCTGCCCCTGCACCGTGCAGCACCCACGGAGACCCCGTCTGCCACCCCTGCACCGTGCAGCACCCACGGGGGCCCCCATCTGCCACCCCTGCACCATGCAACACCCACGGGGGCCCCGCCTGCCGCCCCTGCACCATGCAGCACCCACGAGGACCCCCGTCTGCTGCCCCTGCACCATGCAGCAACCACGGAGACCCCCTTCTGTTGCCCCTGCACCGTGCAGCACCCACGGGGACCCCGTCTGCCACCCCTGCACCGTGCAGCACCCACGAGGACCCCCGTCTGCCGCCCCTGCACCGTGCAGCAACCATGGGGACCCCCTTCTGCTGGCCCTGCACCTCAGCCCCATGCAGCACCCGCAGGGACCCCCATCTCCCACACCTGCACCCCCAATGCCATGCACCACTCAAGGGGACCCCCATCTCCCACCCCTGCACCCCAGCCCCATGCAGCACCAATGAGGATCCCCATCCACCACCCGCACCCCCGGCAGCCCCCGCAGAGACCCTCTCCCAGCGCCGTCCCCAGCCTTACCCAGCGCGTGGGGGGTGCCGTGGGCCGTGGGCTCCGTGGGCAGGATGACGAGCTGGGCAGGGGGGTCCTGGGAGAGGGGGAACACGGACTGCATGGTGCTGGGCATGGAGGCGGCGAAGCCGGGCGGCAGGTTCTGGTGCAGCGCGGGGTGGCCGATGCCTGCGGGGCCGAGGGGGGCCATGAGCACCGGGGGGGGGGGTCGGTGCCCCCCGGCAGCCCGGCGCCCCGCGGCACTGACCGTACGAGTGTCCCCCCATCCAGATGGAGGGGCTGCGGGTGCGGGGCAGCCAGTGCGCGTGGGCCGGGTGCGCGTGGGCCGCCGGGTCCCCGCCGAGCTGGCCGGGCTGCAGCGAGGAGCCCCCGGCGATCATCAGGTGCGGCGCCAGCTCCCCGGGGCAGCCGCTGGACGGGTGGATGCGGGCGAACTCCACCAGCTCCTTGTTCTCCCTGCGAGAGCCGGACGGAGAATGGGGCAGGGGGGCCCGAGCGGGCCGCGGCCGCCGGCGCTCCCGGGGGAGCGACCGTGCCGGAGGGATGCGGGATGGGGAACGCGAGGTCCGGGAATCCGGGAGATGTGGGATGCCGGATAGGGGGGAGAGGATGTGGGAAGGGGGATGCAGGACGGGGGACAGGGAATGCGAGACGGGAAAGGTGGGATAGGGAAGGCAGGTGAGAGATGCAGGGAGGGGGATGCAGGAGGGGGTGCAGGAAGGGGTGCAGGGGGGAATGCGGGGGGGGGGATGGGGGGATGCAGGGAGGGGGACGCAGGAGGGGATGTGGGGGGGGATGCAGGAAGGGGGACGCAGGGAGGGAGATGCAGGAGGGGGATGCAGGGAGGGGGACGCGGGGGGGGATGTGGGGGGGATGCGGGGGAGGATGCGGGGGGGGGATGCAGGGAGGGGGACGCAGGACGGCGATCGCGGGAGGCAGAGAAGGGGACGCAGGCTGTGAGACGTCGGGTGGCGGCTGTGGGACCTGGGACGCCAGGTGGGAAACGGGATGCGGGATGGGGGACGCCGGGCGGGAGACACGGGACAGGGGACCCGAGACGCAGGGCGGGCGATGCAGGAGCTGCGGCCGCGCTCTGCCTGCAGACCCCCCAGCGCCGAGCCCCACGCCGGGCGCCGGGGTGGGGTGTGGGGGGGGCAACCGCACCCAGCCCCGCTCCGCCCGCCGCCACCCTCCTTACTGGAGCAGGAGCTCCCGGCCGGGCAGCCCCAGGCGCTCCTCGCAGAGCCGGCTCCGCTCCTCCTCCGCCTCCAGGTCGATGACGTGCATGGGCCGCGCGGTGCCCGCTGCGCCGGGGGGCGAGGGGGGGGGGGGGTGAGCGCAGCCCGCGGTGCCCCCAGACCCCCTTTCCCAGGGATCCCCCAGACCATCCTTCCCGTGCATCCCCCAGACCCCCCTTTCCCAGGCATCCCCCTCACCCCCCTTTTCCACGCACCCCCAGATCCCCCTTCCCCAGGCACCCCCCAGGTCCCCCTTCCCCAGGCACCCCCCAGGCCCCCCTTTCCCACGCACCCCCCAGGCCCCCCTTTCCCACGCATCCCCCAGGCCCCCCTTTCCCACGCACCCCCCCAGGCCCCCCTTTCCCACGCACCCCCCAGGTCCCCCTTTCCCACGCATCCCCCAGGCCCCCCTTTCCCACGCACCCCCCAGGCCCCCCTTTCCCACGCATCCCCCAGGCCCCCCTTTCCCACGCATCCCCCAGGTCCCCCTTTCCCACGCACCCCCCAGGCCCCCCTTTCCCACGCACCCCCCAGGCCCCCCTTTCCCAGGCATCCCCCTTCCCTACCTTTGATGCCCGCCCGGCTCTGCCGGCTGGAGCCGCCGCCGTAGGAGGGCTCGGGCCGGCTCAGCGTGTCCTTCTGCCGCGCCACGGCCACGGCGATGCCCACGGGCGGCTGCCGCACCTCGCCCTCGCCGTGGCCCAGCTCGTGCTCGCGGCTGCGGGCGCAGTCGGGCCGCTCCAGCTCTGGCTGCCCCTTGCCCGGGGGGAACTTGCCGTCCTGGTGGGCGCAGCTGCCCTTGAGGCCGCCCAGCCCCACGAACGGGGCCTTCTGGCCCACGATAAGTGCTTGGTTGCTGTATTTGAGAAGGTTCTTCATGGCCGAGACCTCGTCCGGGGGGGTCGGCATGTCCTGGCTCAGCACCGAGCCCTGAGTCATCAATGCAGCCTGCTGCAAACTCGTGCTGAAGGGGTCCAGGTAGGAGCCCTTCCTCTCCTCCGGCATGCCCATGGGGGGGCCCTGGCCCTGCACGCCCCAGGGCGGCAGCGGGGGCCCGCTGTAGCCCAGGGCGTTGAGCTCCAGGGGCTTGCGCTTGGCCTCGGCGCCGCCGGACTCCATCTCGGCGTGCTGCTGGTGCCGGATGCGTGCCACCTTCTGCGGCGGCTGCCCGGGGGGCTCCTTGGGGCCCTTCTCTAAAGTGCAGCAGGAGGGGCCCAGCTTGGCGCCCAGCGGCTCGGCGTGGGCGGCCCGCGAGCAGTCCGCCGCCGCCGGCGGCACCGGCACCGGCTCGAAGTAGCCGCCCTTCTCCAAGCCGCCCTTGGGCGCGTGGCCCAGGCCGGCGAAGGGGGTCTCGGCCCCGCCGCTGCCACCCAGGTACTCCAGGCCCTTGAGGCGGGCGGCGGGGCCGGGGGGGCCCCACTCCAGGCGCCGCTCCGCCTTGCCCTCCGCTTTGAGCGGCGGGTGGAAGGGGGGCCCGTAGGCGCCGGGGGGCTCGGCGCCGGGGGGCTCGGCGTGCCGCTCCTTGCCCTCGGGCCGCTCCAGCCCGCAGCTCTCCGCCGCCACCTGGAAAGACCTGCTCTTGTCCGCCAGGTGCCCCACGGAAGGCACCATGGTGGCCCCGCTGAGCTTCAGCTCCCGGCCGCCCTTGTCCGCCAGCGGGCACAGCACCTCGGCGCCGGCGTGCAGCGGCAGGCACGGGAAGGAGCCGGCCGCGGTGCTCAGCGGCGGCGGGCCGGCCGGCAGGCTGGAGGGCACCGTGTAGGACGCGGCGTGGTGCAGCATCTGCCGCCGCTCCAGGCACTCGCCGTAGGGCTGCGGCGACTCGTGGGCGCCCAGCTCCCGCTCGGCCCGGCCGGGCTCCTTGGCGCAGCGGGCGGCGGCGTGCCGCGGCAGGGCGCTGCCGGCGCAGCTGGGCAGCACCGCCTTGCCGGCCTCGCCGGCGAGCGCCTTGGCGTTGAGCAGGCAGGAGGCCAGGTGCTTGGGGCGGCCGTCGCAGGCGCCGCGGGGCGGCAGGCTCTCCTTGCAGAGCCCCTCGGGCGTCACCGGCAGCACCGCCTTGTGCCGCTCCTTGCCGTCGTCCTCGGGCGGCCGCTCCTTGGGCTCCCCCTTGCCCACCTTGTCCTTGCCCGCCAGGAAGCGCTCGTAGTCCTTGGGGGTCTTGGGCAGGGGGCCGGCCTCGCGCTCCCGGCTGCAGGAGCCGATGGGGTGGCCGGGGGCGGCGCGGGCGATGCTGGGGAAGTTGTGGTTGGCGGAGAGCAGGGTGGGCTGGGCGGGCAGGTTGCGCAGGTAGAAGTTATCTGCGGGGAAGAGGGGTGGGTGAGTCCTCCCGCAGCCCCCCGCCGACCCCGCTCCTCCCGGCGTGGCTGCAGCCCGCGGCACAGTGCTGCCCGGGCTGGCCCCGCGGGCTCCCTGCAAGCCCGCCCCGGTCCCTGGGAGCAGAGAGGTCCCCGGTGCAGCCAGGTCCCCGGTGCAGCCAGGTTCCTGGGTGCAATGAGGTCCCTGGCACAGCCAGGTCCTGAGCACAGCCAGGTCCCCGGCACAGCCAGGTCCCCGGGTGCAATGAGCTCCCCGGCACAGCCAGGTCCCGGTGCAGCCAGGTCCCCGGGTGCAATGAGCTCCCCGGCACAGCCAGGTCCCGGTGCAGCCAGGTCCCCGGTGCAGCCAGGTCCCCGGGTGCAATGAGGTCCCTGGCACAACCAGGTCCTGAGCGCAGCCAGGTCCCCGGTGCAGCCAGGTCCCCGGGTGCAATGAGGTCCCCGGCACAGCCAGGTCCTGAGCGCAGCCAGGTCCCCGGCGCAGCCAGGTCCGCGGGTGCAGTGCCAAGGGAGCCCACCCCACGCCCCTGGGCCATCTCCGGGTGCAAAGCCGTGCCCAGGGCCCAGCTGTTGCTCAGGACGCCCCAGGGCTCAGCCGCCATCTCCAGACACCCAGGGCTCAGCAACAGCTCGGGGCGCCGCAGGGCTGGCCCGCGGCTCCGACGCAGCTGGGGCCGCCCCAGGGCTGGCCCGCGGCTCGGGACGCCCCGGGGCCCGGCCACCCGCGCGGCGCCGGCTCCGCGCCGAACAAAGGGCGCGTTGGGAAGCGTCGAGCCGCCCTGGGCCAGGGCCATGCCCCCGTCAGCTCCCCGCTAACGAGGGGAGGAGCGCGGGGGAAGGCAGAGCCTAATTAGCTCCGTTTCCCACCCAAACAATGTTCCCTATTAAGCGCCCGCCACAATATTGTGAAAAGCGAGAGCGGCGGCAGCCGGGCCGGGTGCCCGCAGGGGCCGCGCTCGCCGCCCCGGGGGGCCGCGGCTCCCGCCCCGGTACCTGCCTTTCTGGCTCTCGTAGAAGCGGTGCTGGCTGTAGAGCACGTTGCCGTTCCCGTGGTGGTCCAGGTGGCTCATGGGCAGGAAGGTGGAAGCCAGGCTCCCGGAGAAGCGGGGGTACCCCGGAGCTGGGGGCGGCGGGCTCAGAGCGGCTCGGCGGCGGGCGCGCGCGCCCCGGGCGCCCCGCGTGCCCGCCGCCGCCGTCGCGCTCCCGCCGGGAGAGACCCTGCGGGCCGGCGGCGCCCGCGGCCGGGGCCGCTCGGCGGCAGCCCGCGCCCGCCCGCCCCCCGGCCGCCCCCCCGGCGCGCCGCGCAGGCCTCGGCGAGCCGGGAGCCAGCTGGCAGCCTGACAAACTACCAGCTGGGCCGGCTGCCAGGGCGCCGTGCCAATACCACCTCTCCGCTCGCTCCGTAACTCCGCGCGGCCCTCGCTCCCGGCCCCGCTCCGCTGGGGGCCGCGGGGCGCCGGGGGCGGCCCCTCGGCGGCGGGGGGGGGACCTGGCCCCAGGGCACTCGCGCAGGGCCCGTGAGGCTCCCACCCGTGACATGAGTTGGCCCGGTCTCAGAGAGGGCGGTCGGCCGTCCCGCGTGCCGGCAGCCTGGTCGCCGCCGGCCCGGCCAGGAGCGCGCAGCCCCCCGGCCGCCGCGCAGCCCCCCCCACCCCGCCGGCGCTCCCTTACCTTCGTGGGAGTGCGAGAACCAGATCTGGGAGGTGCCGGAGTGCGGCCCGCGGAAAGCCGGCTCCGGGGGGGACGCGGCGGGGCCCGAGGGGTGGCTCGGCGCCCCCGAGCCCAGGCTGCTGGTGAGGAAGCTTCCCATGAAGGACGAGGCGGGCGAGTTCCCCATCAGTCCGCTCCCTGCGGCGGGCACGAGGCGAGAGGGTCAGGGCCGGGATGCGGCGCGGCGCCCCCGGCCCCCGCTCCCCGCTGGCGCTCGCGCCCGCCCGCGGCACGGCTGCAACACGAGCACGGCCCCGGCGCGCGCCCCTCGTGCGACGCAGGCGCCTCGTGCACACGCAGCCCCCACGCCCGCGCCCGACGCACGTGCGCCACGCGTGCACGCTCGGCCCCCACGCGCGCGCCCAACGCACGCACGTCCCGTTTGCACGCTCGGCCCCCACGTGCGTGCCCAACGCATGCGCGCCCCGGTGCACGCTCGACCCCCGCGCGCGCGCCCAACACACGCGCGCCCCGGGTGCACGCGCGCGCCCAACACACGCGCGCCCCGGGTGCACGCTCAGCCCCCACGTGCGTGCCCAACGTACGTGCGCCCTGCGTGCACACTTGGCCCCCACGCACACTCCCAACGCACATGCACACCACGTGCACACTCAGCCCCCACGCACACTCTCAACACACGTGCACCCTGCGTGCACGCTCGGCCCCCACGCACACTCCCAACACACACGCGCCCCGGGTGCACGCTCGGCCCCCACGTGCGCACACGCGGCGCGAGGAGGCAGCTGCCGCCCCGCCGCGATGCCGCCGGCGTGCGGGCGCCGCAGGAGGCTTGGCACACGCCCGCGGCTCTGCGCGCCGCTGCTCGCCACCCGTGCCAGCTCGGTGCCGCTCGCTGCGCCCTCGGCCGCCCCGCTCAGCGCCCTGGCAGCCGGCGCGAGGCGGCGGTCGCGGGAGGGTGCTCTGCGACGTGGGGCACGGGCCGCCCTGCCGGGGCTGGGGCACGGCACGGGCACGCGCGCTGGCAGCGCGGGAGAGCGCGTGTGCCCCCGGCCGCGTGCACGCGCGTGTGCAGCGAGGGCGGCGGCGGCAGCACGCGGCCGGCGCGGAGCCGCGCTCCCCGTGCTGGTCCCCAGCCCGCAGGCGAGGGGCCGGGCGGGCCGGGGAGGGGAGGCCGAGCCGTGAGATCATGTTGGAAATATCGGAGCCGGTAGCCAAAGGCCGGGCGGGCTGGGACGGAGCAGCGGGGGAGCGCTGGCCGCCCCGCGCCGCTTGGCCCCGCTCCCCGCGCGCGTGTTTGCCGACGTGGGCTGGCGGGGCCGCGGCATCCCGCCCTCCTCCCCGGCGCGGCGCGGCGCAGGCCTGGCCGCCCGCCCGGGCCCGGGGAGGAAGTGATGCTTGCTCTCTAAGCCGGCCCACGCTCCCCGGCTAATCCCTCCGGGATGCCTCTGGGATGAGTGTTGGGGATGTGGTTACAGGCAGCTCCCTCCTTCCTGTACCAGCCGGCCAGGGGCCGAGCCCGGGCACGGGGAGCGTGGGCCGGGGCCGCAGCCGCACCCCAGCCCCGGGATCCGGCCGCGGGATCCGGCCGCGGGAACCGGCCGTGGGAACCGGCCGCGGGATCCAGCTGCGGGACCCGGCCCCAAGATCTGGCCGTGGGAACCGGCCGTGGGAACGGGCCGCGGGCAGCAGCGCCGCGGGCTGTCGCGTGCCGCCAGCGGCTCCGCGCCCGGGAGCGGCGCGGGCGCCCCGGGACGGCGGCGCTGGCCGCAGCCTGCGGGATGGCGCGGACCCGCCGCGTGCGCGCACCGGCCGCCTGGCACCTCCCCGGCTGCCCCGACCCCGCCGCCGGCACCGGCGCCCGTGCCAACCGCTGCGCCCGCGGAGCCGGGAACGGGGCTGGGCGGCGCGAGCTCGACAGGAAGCCGAGGTTTCCAGAACGAGCCTTTTCTGGAAGCTGTGAAACAGGCTGTAAAAAAAAAATAATAAATAAATAAAAATAAAAGGGAAAGGAAAAAGCGCGAGCGGCGGCGCGCGCGGGAGCGGAGCAGCCCGGCTGCGCTGGCCGGGCCCCAGGGCTCCGGCTCTCACACTCTCCCCTGCATATCCGACCGGCTGACTCACGCCCACTGGCACGGCCGGCTCCCCAGGCGCGCGCCGCCCGCGCCGCGCCGTTCCCAGCCCGCCTCGCACGCTCGCAGCCCGCACGCACGCTCGCTCGCTCGCTCGCGGGCGGCCGCCCGGCGCCTCCTTCCCACGCTCCGGCCGCTTCCCGGCGCGGCCCCGGGGCTCTGCCCCCCGGCGCCTCCCGAGACCTCCCCAGCTCGTGTCATCCCAGAGGCCTCCGGCGGCGGCGGCGCGGGAACTCCCTGGCGGCGCTTCCCGCGCCCCCCGGGGCCGGCGCCGTGACTCAGCTCCGCCGGGCACCACTCCCGGCCCCGGCCCCGGCCCCGGCCCCGACCCGGCAGAAAATCCCCGGCAGCGGGAGCCAGGAGCGCAGGAAGGGCGGCTGCGGCCGCCGCCGGGGTGCGGATGCCGCCGCCCCCCTCCCAGCCCCCAGCTGTGTTTTTGGGAGCCGCGTGGGCAGCCAGGCCGCCCTGCCCGGTGCCGAAGCCGGGGAAGCCACCGGCTCCAGCTCCAGCGCTTCGTCCCGGAGGCGCCAGCGCCCAGCGGGGCTCCGAGCCGTGCGGGGCCCCTGGATCGCACCCAGATTTACCTGGCCCGGAGCGGCCGGGCTGAGGGGAAACCGAGGCAGGGAGCTGGCGGCAGGCGCCGCGCCGGGGAAGGGTTAACAGCAAGGCGAGCGGCGGCCAAGCGGCTGCCTGCGGGGGCCAGGAAGCCCAGGGAGACCTCCGGGGCTTCGCCTCCGCAGCCCCAGCCCCAAACGCGCAGTGAGTCACAAGAGCAATGAGTCCACCAGGTCTCAGCAAGGCCCGCCGGGGCGCTCACAGCCCCGCGGGCACCCGGGCGGGAAGTGCTCCGGCAACATCTGCTCCGCTCCGGAGCGGCTTTCTGCTTCACGGCACGGGAAGGGGGCACGTGCGGCGCCGGGAAGGGCCGCCGCTGTGGGGCACGAGGCTCCCCGCGCCGCCCCGGCTCCGCATGGGCTGCTTTCTAAGCGGGCAGCGGGGCAGGGCGGAGGAGCCGCCCCAGCTCCCGCGCCCCGGGCGCCCCGGCTCCCCGGGGGAGACAAGCCGCGGCGGGGCGGCGCGCAGCGCTGCGACGTGCGCGGGGTAGAGTTACTCCGGCGGCTATTTCGGGGCTGGAACATTCCTCGCGGGGCCGAGGCCAGGGCCGTGCACGGCGCTGCCGGGCGGCCGCCTCCTCCCCGGCCCGCCGGGAGCTGGCAGGGACTGTGCCGCCGGCTGGGTGCGCCAGGAGGACGGCGCGTGTGTGAGGCACGCGCACCCGGGGCTCGCACACCCAGCGGCACGCGTGCCCGGCGCAGAAGCACTTGGTGCACGCACACCCAGCTGCTCATGGTGCCCAAGCACCTGGGGCACGCACACTCGGGGCACGCGCGCCCCTTTGCACCCGCTGCACACGCGCGTGCGTGTGCACAGACGCACCTTGCTGCTGCGGGGCTGAACCGAAGCGCGCGCACAGCGGTGCCTAAAAGTGCAGAACCGCCCCGCGCTGGAGGCCGCGTTCGGCAACGGGGCGTCCCCGCCGCCCCGCACCCTTCCCGCAGCACGTCCCCAGGATCCCCTCCGGATCGCTCCGGCCGCGTCGGCGCCCCGCGGGACGCGCCGGGGCCAGCGATGGGGGGCGGCCCCCTTGGCCGGGGCCGCGCAGCCTCCCCCGGGGGCAGCCCCGGCGCTGCTGGCCGGGGTCACTGCCGGCTCTTCCCGGATTTCGTCATCCCCGGCGCGGAGCGGGGCCCCACCGGCTCCGAGGCACGGCGCTGGCTGCCTGCGCAGGATACGTGCTGGGGAGGGGGGACCCCACGGCCGGCTCCCCAGCAGCTCCCACCCGTGCCTCAGTTTCCCCTCTCCCGAGGGCTCCCCCCCCGCCAGGGCCGGGGGCGGCCGGGCCGCGGGAACACGTGAGCCGCGCGCGGGGGAGTGTTTTCCCGTAACCGCGGGCTCCACGAGACGCTCCCACGGGCTTTGCGCGAGGAGGAAAGAACAAAAACACGAACGGCAGAGCCAGCCAAGGGCCGGCCGGCCCCAAGGACAGGCGAAGACGGAGAAAAGCACCATTAACCGCCCCCCCCCCCCCCCAAAAAAAAAAAAAAATCACGGTGCAAACGGCGAAGGCTCCGGCAAGGCCGGGAGTGGCGGCGCGCGGGGAAGGAAGCGCGGGGACGGGCGATACGGCCCCGCGGGGGGATCGCCGCCCGCACGCCGGCCCCGCGTCGCCCCCCTTTAAACATCTGCCAAACGGGAAACGGGTGCGCGGCGGTTTCCTCGGCGTTACAGTTCCAGATTAATCCACGTTGGCGCGGCGCGCCCGAAGGACGAGGAAACCGTGGCGCGAGGGGCCGCGGGGCGCCCGGGGGGAGCAGAGCTCCGGCGGCGGGACCGCCGGGGAGGGGCCGCGGCCCCCCAGCCAACCCGCGCGGTGGCCAAATCCGGCCGGTTTTGTTCCGTGCTGCGGCCGCCGGCCCGGCCGGCGCGAGCCCGGCGCCGGGCCTCCCCCCCCGGCGCGCGCGCACCGGCGTCTCCGCGCGGATCCCAGCGCGAACTCGGGAACAGATGAAACCACTCAAGTGTAATTCCGCAAGATTTGGGTTTCCGAGCTTTCTGCTCTTTTTCTCCCTGACACATGTGCGTGCGCCTCCCGCCCCCCCCCCGTAATCTGCAGCAGAAGTGTCGCTAATAAGGAGTAGACAAGTTAATCTCCAAATCTGTTTTAACTTTGACACCTACTTTTTAAAACGCAACGCGCGTCCCGGCGCGGCGGGGCCGGGAGCCGGGCGGCCTCCGCCCCGGCTGACGGATCGGACCCGGCTCCCCCGCCTCGCTCCGGCCCGGCACAGCGCCTCGGCAGACGGGCAGCTAATTAACAGGGCAGCGGGCGAAGCAGATCGGCCCCAGAGCCGTGGGGGCCGCGGGAAACCGGAGCCACGAGCGGAGGGGGAAAGGGAAGCCACGAGGCCCCACCTGTTTATTCCCCATCCCTGCCTCGGTAACACCGGAATAAAAAATGCAACGCTTTGCCTGATCCCAGTCTGGAATTTAATCCGTGGAGACAGCTGCAGGGAGCACAGACTGGAGCGGGAGGGAACGGCAGCCCCGGCTCCCCTCCGGCAGCCGGCGGGAGCGTCCGCGCCGCCGGCAGACCCCGTCCCCCCCGCGGCGCTGTGCCGCGTTGCGACCGAGCCTGGCCGCGCCGCCGCGACCTCAACCGCACGTTGGTCTATAGAAACGGCAGACGGGCAAAAATTTAGGCCCCGCGTTGAAGTCTCGAGTTCGCGGAACCTATTTGCCAAAGTTTCCCGCTCCTCCCGCGTCGCGGTTTGCACGCAGGCAGGCGCCGCCGCCGCGTCCCGGCCACACATGAGATTAATCAGCACGCCGGAGCCGAGAGCTGCCGCCCGGCCGGCCGCGGGCAGGGCCGAGCCGGGCCGGCACCCTGGGGCGTTCGCCCGGTACGGCGGGTCCGCTGCCGAGACGGGGCGCGCAGCGGGCGCTCCCGGGTCCGGCTCTCAGCCGGGAAAACCCTGGGGAAACCGAGGCAGCGGCGGGGCGGCGCTGGACACGGGGGCGCGGACGCAGGGACGCGGCCTCGGACGCGGCTCCAGCGCCGGCGCTGTCTCGCGCCGTCATTTGCATGGTCTCGGTGCCAAAAACAGATGCAAACCGGAGCATTTGTTTGTAATAACTGCGCGGCCCTGAATTATGGCTTTAATAAAATAAAGCTAAACATTTTTTATCTCCCTTTCGCAGGGCTACTTCCCAGCCCGGAGCGCTCAGCAAAGGCTCCTGGGAGGTGTAGTCCGCGCCCGGAGCAGGAGCCATTTGGGGCAGCGGCGCGGGGCCGGCGGCGCCCCGAGGGCAGCGGCGGCCCCGCGCCCGCGGCGGCCCCGGCCCGGCCGCCGGCTCGCTGCAGCTGCCGCCTGCCGTAATTACCCGCCACGGGCGCTAATTAGGGCGGCGCGCGGCTCCCGGCGCCGCGGCCGCACCGAGCCGCGCCGCGGCCCCGAAGGCGCGCGGGGCCGAGCCGGGGAGCCGGGCCGGGCCGGCGGGCAGCGCCGAGCCGAGCCGAGCCGAGCCGAGCCGCGCCGAGCCGAGCCGAGCCGCCCCGCGCCGCCGCCCGGCCGCTCCCGCCCGGCTCGTGAAAGCGCGGTGGCCAGTAAATTATAATTTTTATTAGCTTGAACAATGTTCCCGTAAGCGCGGGAGTCTCCGTGCAGGGCTCGCCGGGAACGTCTCCGACTCGGCGGGCCCTGCCAAAGCACGGAATATTTTTAGCTCTTTCTGTTGTTGGGTTTGGCTTTTTTTTTTTTTTTTTTTTTTTTTGCTTTTTTTTTCGAAAAAAAAATCGAGTTTCTGCTGGGATATTTTTAGCCTGATCCATGTTATTTTAACAGCCTCCTTTGCATTCGGGCTCCCATGCGTCGCCCAGGCCCCGCCGGCGGGCCGGGCAGGCTGTGGGGTCCCCGCCGGGCGGGCAGCAGCGCGGGGAGCCCCGCCGGGGCGCACCGCAAAAGGCGAGGAAAAGAGCCGCCCCCCCCCCCGCCCCGTCCCGCGGGGAAACCCCTCCCGGGTAACGCAGGCCGGGCCCGCGGGGCCCCCCCGGGGCCGCGGCAGCCCGAGCGCGGCGCGCCGCGGCCGCAGCACAAAGCGAAACCGCCCCGGCGGCGGCGGCGGCGTCGGGCCCGATCCGGCGCCGCCTCCCCGGGGCCCCCCGGATCCCCCCGCCCCGGGCCCCGGCTCCGCGCAGGCAGCCGCCGCCCCCCTGCCCCCCTCCCCGCGCCGGCCCGGCCGTGCCCCCCGCCCTAATCCACGCGCTAATTGTAATCCCATTAAAGCAGATATAATTTTATTAGTATTCACAGCTCGTCAAGGCGGCGACGATAACCCGGGCGGCCGCGGCACAGCGGCGAGAAAACCGCCGCGGCCGGCGGGGAGGGAGCGCCGAGCCAGGCCGGATCCGGCCCCGCTGCGGGCTCGGGCACCGGCGCCCGGCTCGATCCTGCAGCTCGGCGGCGCCGGGCCCGCCGCCGGCTCCGCTCCGCGCCGCCTGCACTGCGCACCGCTCCGCTCCGCGCCGCCTGCACCGCGCACCGCTCCGTGCACCGCTCCGCGCCGTGCCGTCTGCACGGCTCCGCGCACCGCGCTGCCTGCACCGCGCACGGCTCCGTGCACCGCGCACGGCTCCGTGCGGCTCCAGCAGGATACCAGGAGCAGTTGTTAAGGCAAATGCATGCGCTGCAAACCCATTCTCACCCTGACACTTCAGCGCTTTATATAGAAACAGGATTTTCTAGCCTCGCACCACCGGCCCTGCGCACGACTGCCCTAATCCGCCAGGCCGCGGCCGGCGCTCCGCGGCCCTATCCCGCAAATAACGGCCTTGTTGTTCGGCCAGAAAGCGCTTCCTTGTTCAGGCACCGGCGGTTCTCCAGGACGCTAGCGCAGGGAGGGCTCGCACAGGGCGTTATTTTCCTCCGGCTCCGGCAAGCGCAAGGGAGGGCGCAAACTGCCCCCGCTGCGAACCCCCCGTGCTTGCAACGCGAGAAATACAGTAAAACCAACACACGAAGAGCCCTGGGGGGCCCGACGGCGGCGGCCGCAGCACAAAGAGGAGGACGAGCCCCGCGCACGGGGCCGCCCCGCGCCCCCCCGGCCCCGCTGACCTGTGTGCGCCGCCATGGTGATGGGCGCGGGGAAGTACTTGGCGGGCTGGAAGTGCGCGGGGGGCTGCACGGCGCCGCGGCCCGCGCCGGCCCGGTGGCTCAGGCTGCCCCGCTCCGGCAGCAGCCGCGGCGGAGGCGCGAAGTCGCGGCCGTCCATGCCGCGCCGCGGGGCATGCACCCGGCGGGGGCCCGGCGGGCCGCGGACGTGGCTCCTGGGCGAGGCCGGCGATGCTCAGCGCCGCGGCGGGCCGCGCTCGGCGGCGGCGGCGGCGGCGCGCCGCGCTCCGCGCCGGGGCTCCCGGCTCATCCTCTGCTCCTGGGCGCAAGGGAGAGAAAGGCAGAGTGTGAGCGCGCCGCACGGCCCCCTTCCCGCGGCCGCAGCCCCCTCCCCCGCTCCCGCCGTTCCCGGAGGATTTCTGCGGTGCGCGCCCCGCCGCTTCCCCGGTTTTCCCGGCGCACCGTCCGCGCTTTCCCCCGCGCGCAGCCCCCGGCTTTCCCGGTTAAACGGCCCCCGGGTTTCCTCCTTTTTCCCTCAAAACACGGTCCCCAGTTCCGCCCGCTTCCCCCGCTGCACGGGCTCCCGTTTCGCTCGCCTTTCCCTGCACAAGGCCCCCAGCGAACGGCCCCTCGTTTCCCCGGCGCACGGGCCCGCAGTTCCCCCGTTTCCCCGGTGCGCGGGCCGCCGGTTTACCTCAATGCACGGGCCCTCATTTCCCCGGTTCCCTGGGTGCACGGGCCCGCCGTTTCCCGAGGCTCGGGTTCCCATTTTTCCCCGGTTCCCCGGTGCACGGGCTCTCGTTTCCCCTGCTTCCCCGGTGCACGGCCCCCCTATTTTCCCCGATTCACGGGGCCCTATTTGCCCGGTGCACGGCTTCTCTATTTTCCCCGGTGTACGGGCCCTCTTTTTCCTCGGTTCCCCCTGTGCACGGGCCCTCTATTTTCCCGGTTTCCTCTGGCGCACAAGCCCCCGATTTCCTGGTGCACGGGCCCTCTATTTTCCCGGTTTCCCCGGGTGCACGGGCCCCGATTTCCCCGGCTCCCCCGCTGCACGGGCCATCGCTTCGGCGGGCTCCCCGGTGCACGGGCCCCCGATTCCCCCGGCTCCCCCGCTGCACGGGCTTTCGCTTCGGCGGGCTCCTCGGTGCACGGGCCCCCGATTTCCCCGGCTCCCCCGCTGCACGGGCCATCGCTTCGGCGGGCTCCCCGGTGCACGGGCCCCCGATTCCCCCGGCTCCCCTGGTGCACGGGCCATCGCTTCGGCGGGCTCCCCGGTGCACGGGCCCCCTGATTTCCTGCTTTCCCCGGCGCACGGGCCACCATTTCCCCGGTTCTCCCGGCGCACGGGCCACCATTTCGCCGCGCGCGCCGGGCCCGGGGCCGCCGGCGGCGCGCTCGGCGGCGCCGAGGCCGCACAAAGGCGGCGGGCCCGCCGGGGCATTGTTCTCGGCCGCGCCGGGGCCGCCGGGCCCGATCCGGCGCCGCCGCCGGGAAGGGCCGCGCCGGGGCCGCTGCCGCCGCCGCCGGCGAACAAAGGGCGGCGAACGCGGCGCCGAGCCCGCGGCGACCCCGCCGCGCCCCGGCCGCCCCGCCGGGGCCGCTCCCGGCCGCGGCGCGGCCCGTGGCAACATGTCCTCCCGGCAGCGCTGCCGCCCGGCGCCCGCGGGGAGAGCCGGCCGCCGGCCCTGCGCGCCGCTGCGGGCGGAAGAGAGCGAAACCACACGAATCCGTATTGTCCTCACAGGAAAACGGTATTAAGAGAGGGCATTTTCCACCGGCAAAACCCCTCGCTACGCCAAAAATAAATTTAAATAAAATAAGAGCTAAAAATCCACCACCGGGAATTTTGCTCGGTTGCAATTTTTTTAATCGGAAAAAAAAGCGCAAAAAAAATAAAATTATATATAATATATATACAAAACCCAAACAAAAAATATAATTGCAGTTACTTACTGGAGGGGTGTTCCTTGCACAGGGTGAATGCAATACAATTAACTCGGGGAGTGGGGCTGTGTGTTGTATTCCTACTGGTATTTGCACTGTGCTCGCCGGTGCACTGCACATGCACCGGCTGCTCCTGCAGAAAGGGAGAGGGACCCCGCCGCGGGTCCCCGCCTGCCGCGCACTCCGCCGCGCGACGCGCCCTGCATGCTAATAAGCGCGTGCCGCGCGCGCCCCCTGATTGGCCGCCGCGCGGCGCTCGCGCCCCGCGCGCCCCCCCGCCCCGCGCCCGCCCGCCCGTTGCGTCAGCGGGCCCTCCCAATAGGCTGGCGCCCCGCCAGCGCCCTGCCAATCAGGGCGCGGCGGGGGCTGCGACGCGGCCCGGCGGCGCCGAATTCAAGCCCGGCGGATGAATGGGGGGCCGCGCGCGCCCGCCCGCCGCGCGCCCGCCCTGCCCCCCCCCCTCCCCGCCCGCCTGCGTGCGCGCGCGTGCGCGCGCTGCTTTGCAGCGGGGGTTGCATTGCACCGGAGGTGCAATCCCCGCTGCAATGCAACCCCTTCCCCGCCCCTTTTCGGGACCACCACCCGGGGGTGAGCGCAGTGACGCCAGCTGGAGCCTCCCCCCCCCGCCAGCCGCGCTGGGGAGAAGGGTTTGTTATGCTATTAAGGAGAAAGGGAGGAAAAAAGAAAAGCCCGTTTATTTGCATGAACCACCCGTTGCGCGTTTGCAAGGGGAGGGAGCCGGCGCGGAGTGCCCTCCCCCTCCTGCGAGGCTGCGCCGGGGAGTCCCGGGTGGGCTCCCCCGACCTTGCCCGTGCCCCGCATGCATCCCGAGCTCCACCGCAGCCCCCGCCCGCCGCGCTGCCTTTCTGCACTTCTGCCCGGCGCGGCGAGAGTTAACCCCGCGGCGCTCCCCTCCCCCCGCCGCCGCCCCCTCCGGGCGCGCGCTCCCCCCTCCCCCCGCCCTGGTGGGGCGGTCCGGATTGGCTGGCCGCCCGCCAGCCCGCTGTCAATCACGCAGTGTAAACAAGGCGCTGATTGGCTGCGGGCCAGCCCGCACTGGGCTGCCTGCAAAAAGCAATTACTGGCCGCGCGGTTTCAAGGCGGCCCGGGGCCGCGCGATGAAAGGAGATAAACCGGGGCGGTTTCCAGGCCTCCCCGGGCGGACCCCGCCGCCCCGCGGCCCGGGAGCGACGCGGGGGAGATCAAAGACAGCGGAGAAAGGGGAAACGGCCGGAGTCACCCACTGACTCCGGCAGCCAAGCGCTGCCTGCAGGTCTGCCGGGCCGGGGAGGGGGCGCGCGGCCCGCGCCGCGCCCTGCGCGGGGACCCGGGCACCGCGCAGCGCAAGCGGGAGCGGCCCGGGCCGCGCAGTGCTTGGGGGGCCGCGCAATGCAAGCGGGAGCTGGGGGGCCGCGCAATGCAAGCGGGAGGTTGGGGGCCGCGCAGTACTTGGGGGGCCGTGCAATGCAAGCGGGAGGTTGGGGGCCGCGCAGTACTTGGGGGGCCACGCAGTGCCGGGGGGGCATGCAATACAAGCGGGAGGTAGGGGGCCGCTTAATGCTGGGGGGCCGTGCGATGCATGCAGGGGCTGGGAGACCGCGCAATGCAAGCGGGAGGTTCGGGGGCCGTGCAATACTGGGGGGCTGTGCAATGCAAGCGGGGGGTGGGGAGGCCGTGCAGTGCGGGGGGGCATGCAATGCAAAGAGTCAATGCAGAGCAGGGGGGCTACGCACTGCAAGCGGGAGGTGGGCGCCGTGCAGCGCGGAAGAGGCCCTGCCGTGCAGGGGGCCGTGCGATGCCGGGGGTCCGCGGGGGCCGTGCGGTGGGAGGGGGCTGGAAGCAGGCGGCGGAGGAAGAGGAGCGGCCGGCCGGGCGCGGAGAACCCCGCGGGGCCCCTCGGCCCTCCCCGCGGCCGTGCCGGGCCCGGCTGCGCAGCCCCTGCGGCACCCGCAGCCTCCGCTGCGGTGGACGGCAGTTATTTTCAAAATAAAAGGACGTAATTGATTGAAAATGCAAGAATAAATCAAAATAACTTGTAAAAGATATTAGATTACAATGGAGCTATTCATTACGCCGAGACAACAATTGAATTAAGGAGAAGAGCGACCAGGGGGACACGGCGCAGCCCTGGGGCCGGCGGGGACCCTGCGGCCACCGCGCACTGGGACTGTCCACGCCGCTGGCACCGCACGGTACGGGGGGGGACGGGATGGACACGGGGACACGGCAGCGGCACTGCACACACTCATGCACACAGGGGCCCACGGTGCTCCCGCACACGGCACGGGCCTCCTGCACACCCGGACACTGAGCGATGCGCAGGGGGACGCGCGGGTGCAGCGCAGGCGGCGGATGTGCATGCACCCACACACGCACATCGATGCACGCAGGGACACAGATGTAGCATGGATTAACACACACGGGGACACACGGACGCGCGTGCTGCACAGGCCAGTGCACGCTCGAACACACCAGTATAATCCAGTATGGATGCTCAGGGATGCTGTGCACATGCAGACCGAGTGCAAACACCGCAGGCACAGACACGGTGCACACGGAGAGCCGCACGCACGCCCCATACCACAGCCGGCAGCTCCGGGGAACAGCACAGCGGCTGCCGCGGGCTCGCGCCGACCGGGCGGGTGGGCTCCGGTGCACAGCGCAGCCCCGACGGCGGCTCCGCGGCAGCCAGGCTTCCCTCCATCGGAGCAAGGAGCGGGGCTGCTCCGTCCCCGGGGACACCCCGTCCCCGCATGCTGCCCCCCGCACCCTGAACACGCTCTTCGCCTTTTATTATTTTGCATTTATTGTTCCCAAGCGATGGCCAGAGCAAGCGCGGCCGCGGGAGCCACCTCCCCCCCGTCCCCCGTGAATATGCAGCGCGGCGCCGTGGACCTCGGCTCGCCGCCGTGCTCCGGGGGAACGCGTTAAAATACTGCAATTGAATCTCCCTCTCCATCTGGGAAAGGACGGGAACAGGGCTCCAGCCTGTTAAATAATATTATGGATTAATCCAGCGCACTAAATAATTGCCTAATAGGAGTGCACAAGGCAAATCTCCGCATTTGGGTAATTGCGTGTTGGGCGCCTGTGAGTAATGCAATTGTTTGGGGCTGGCTCATTGTTCCGGCCACTATTAGTCAAGGAGCAAATTAGAAACAATTTCTTGACTGCAATAAATAAATAAATAAGAAAAAAAAAAAGCCTCTGAGCCTCTTCGTTCCTGCCACACGAGCTGGGGGAACCCAAGGGGACGTGCAGGGCTCGGGAAGAGGCCGGGAGAAATCCCGGAGAGTCCAAGCTGGGAGTCGTGCCGCCTCGCCCGCGCCGGCCGGGCCCCCGCATCCCCCCGGCGCCGCACAGCCGGCCCCGGCCCAGCCAGGGGGCTCGGGCCCTTCCGCTGCTCCGAGCTCCCTTAAGACCCTCTTAAACGGAGGGTCGTAATTTGTAGCTAAATATATCCCCGTGTGTTCGCACACCGCCAGTATAATTCACGGCGTTTGTGGGGCAAGGTTATCAATGAAGGAAGCCCGTCTGGGTTCAATTAAAGCGAGAGTTTCGTAAAAAGCGCCGTCCTCAGCCTGCACGAGGGAGGGGACTGGGTTGGGGGTGCCGGCTGCCGAGCCGCGTGGCCCGTGGTGCACACTCTGTCCGGTGCCCTGTGCACAGCATGGCACCCTGGGCATTGCACCGCACCACGCGCACAGCACTGCACCGCACCCCGGGCACCGCACCCTGGGCACTGCTCCGCACCTCGTGCACCGCAGCCCGGGCATTGCTCTGCACTCCGTGCACGCGCCGCCAGCACTGCACCGCACCCCGGGCACCGCACCCTGTGCACGGCATTGCACCTCGTGCACCGCAGCCCGGGCATTGCTCTGCACTCCGTGCACGCGCCGCCAGCACTGCACCGCACCCCGGGCACCGCACCCTGGGCACTGCTCCGCACCTCGTGCACCGCAGCCCGGGTATTGCTCCGCACTCCGGGCACCGCACCGCTGGAACTGCACCACACCCCGGGTATTGCACCGCAGCCCGGGCCCTGCACCGCCCCCCTGCCCGCTCGGGCCCGCCCCCCCGCCGTGGGCCCGGGCCCCTCCGCGCTCCCGGGGCCGCCGCGCCCGGAGACAAAGGGATCCGCGAGGCGCCGCCGCGGCCCGGCCCCGCCGAGCGGCGCGGAGCGGCGCGGAGCGAACAAAGGCGGCGGCGGCGGCGCCCGCGCCCGCGCCCGGCCCCGCACTCACCCGCCGCGCCGCGTGTCGTCGCCGCCGGGAGGAGGCGGCGCCGCCGCCCCCGGATCCGGCCCCGGCCGCGGCCCCCGTGTGCGCGGCGCCGCCGCGGGCTCGGCTCGACCCGGCCCGGCCCGGCCCGGCCGCTCCGCTGCCGTCGCGGCGCCGGGACGCGGCCGCTTTGTGCGCACCGGCGGGGTGCACGGCGCTGCACGCCGCAGGGACGGCGGCCGCGACGGGGGGGGGGAGAGGGGGGCAGACCCGGTTCTCCCCGCGGAGCCCGCGTGTGCTGCCGCATCCCCCGGGGAACGGGGGGCTGTGCCCGACCTGGGAGCCAGCCGGAGGGATGGGCCCACGTGTCCCTCCGGACGCTGCTCGGCTCTGTGCAAGCCCCGGCCATGCCGTGCTGCTCCTGCGTGCGTGCACGGTGTCCCAGGCCCCGTGCAAGCCCTGGCCATGCCGTGCTGCTCCTGTGCGCGTGCATGGTGCATGTGTGCACGGTGCGCGTGTTGCAGACCTCCCTTTGGCCCGAAGGCCCACCGTGCAGCTCCCACGCGTGCTGTGCCGTGGCTGCATGCTGCGCAGGAGCTTCGGTGTGCTCTGGTACGGCTGCGTGGTGCCCAGCAGCAGGGCCACATGGTTGTAGCAGCCCGTGCATGGTGGCACCCAAGGGTGGGCAAAGGGGGAACCAAGAAAGCGCCACTTGGAGCCAAAAGCAGGGTCTGGGGCCGGCGTGCTGCGGCCTGGCCTGCACTTGGTGGAGGAGGGGGGTTCTTCCTCTGGCCTCTCTCTCCAGAAGGGCCATGGGCAGGTTTTGGGGTGCAAATGAGGGGATGCAGTGAGGCAGCTGCACCCTTGGCGTTGGCAGCGCAGGCGTCGCAGCAGCCCCTCGGCCCCTGCCAGCCACGCTTTGCAGGGCCTCGCAGACGCCCCGGCCCCACGGCGCTGTGTGCTGGGGCAGAGGCGGAGGTCCGGGCCACCAGCCCCCCTCGCTGCCGGCCCCATGGCACAGTCGCGCTGCGGCTGCCTTGCAGCTGTCACCACTCGGCCCGTCAGCCAGGCCGAGCCGTTCTCCCGTCCCCCCCCCAGCAGCAGGCACCTGCTTGGGAGGTTTTGGTGGTTTTTGCCTCTCCGAGAACGGCAAATCCCCTCAGAAAGAAAAGGAGACACGTGCTTTCCCGCAGCTACTGCTGGAGCCAGGCAGGGCAGCACAAGTTTTCCCCAGGGAAACCCCCACGGCTCTGCCCAGAGGGCTGGACGGCTGCCCCAGCGCCACCACCACCGGCTGCCCCAGGGCTGACAATGTGGGACGTGCTGGTGCCCCGCCACGTGCCGAGGCCCCGCTGCTGCTCGTGGCATGTCTCCAGGGAGCAGCCAACTGCAGCTCTGGGACCCCAGGGGAGCACGGAGCAGCACAGCATGGCACAGCACAGCACAGCACGGCATGGCGTGGCACTATGCAACACAGCATGGTGCAGCTCAGCGCAGCATAGCACCGTGCAGCACTGCATGGCATGGTGCAATATGGCACAGCGTAGCATGGCACAGCATGGCATGGCACAATGCAGCACAGCCCGGTGCAGTACTGTGCAGCGCAGCACAGTGCAGCACGGACAGCTCGGCCTCCTGGCGCTCCTGGCCGGCGGGTTTCCAAGCGGCCGAGGGAGTGTTTTTTTGTGGCATGTTGCAAGGCTATCTGCAATCAAGGGTCGTATTTGCAAACACGGAGGGAAGAAGCCAGCTCCCTGCGCCGCGGGCCGGTGGGCCGGGGACCCCACGGCGCTCCCGGGCGGCGCGGCGAGCGGGCAGGGTGACAGTAGCTATGCGAGTAATCAGATTAGGATCTGAAATATGTAACCCTGCGATGTAATCCGAGCTGCGGCCAGCGGCTGGCCAGGCTTGGCGTTCCCATGCCCAGGGTGACCGTCCCCCCGTGTGCCTCCCGCTGCCGAGAGCCGCCTCCGCACCCGGCACCTCGCCCGGCCCCGCGGCTGCCAAACCAACAGGGAGTTTCCCTAGCGCCCGGCACGGCCCCGCTGCTCCTCCGGGATGGTTTTTGCTGGCCCGTGGCTCCCCCGCTTCAGGGGACACTGGCAGCCTGGCAGGAGCTGGAGGGGAAGGTGTGGATCGCCAGCTCGTCCCACGGTCCCAAGGAAAAGGGGGGAACTCCCATCAGCCGGCCCGTTGTATCGGATGCGGTAATAATCGGGTTTGCTAATGCAATTGCGACTATGATGCGAAAATCCTACTGGAAAATGTATTAGAGCAATTATCCGTCTCACTCCACAGCCGGGTGTAGCATTAATATTCAATTTTGATGTGGAAGTCCTATTATGTTAATGACTTTGGTGACAAAAGTCATTAATGTAAGACTTTTTCTTTCTGGAACAGCATTAGCTGGAGTGAGCACCACCGTGATGCCGGTGCGGCTGACGGGATCACACGGGAACATGCTGCAAGCGCAGCCACCGGGGCACTGCTGGGGGATGGCTCCAGGGCCGGGGACACCGTGCATGCAGCCCCAAATCTGCAGTGACACCGGGCGTGGAAGCCCAGGTTTGCAGTGACACTGGGCATGAGCCTCCAGCGGCCTCCCACGCCGCATCGGGGCACTCTGGGGACAGTACGGACCAGCTGTGGCACCGCCGGCAGCTCGGCACTGCCCAGCCAGCCCCGGCCTGCCTGCAGCATCGTCCCCTCGGCGTGTCTCTGCCAGGCGCTGGGCATCCAGCATGGTCCGCGCGGCCTCGAGGACTGCGTCCCCCATCCGTGATCCCAGCGCAGGGCTTTGCGTTGGGGCCTGGCAGCGCCTGGATGCGGCCCCCGGCGCGGCCTGGGGCGCTAAGCGGGATTTGAACACTCACACCCAGCAGTCAGGAATTGCCGGTAATGGTAAAAATGACCTTGACCTTCACCTTTTTAGCAAAGGGCTCGTTTCAAACCGCAGTAACTCACAGCCGCAGGTCTAGGGAGAATTAGTTAATATATTGGCTTCGCCTTGAGCGTGCGGCAGCCCCGGCAGCCATGCGCGGCGGGGGCTCCCGCCGCATCTCCCGTAGATTTGGGCGGTTTGGGAAGCGGTAAATTTATTTCCCATGGGCTGGGGGGCAGCAATTCCCAGAAAACATCCAGGCAGGAGCTAGAATTTCCACAGCATCCATGTGGCAAAGGCACCATTGCAAAAGCTGCAGCAGGGTTTACACCCGCAGGCAGGGCGCCTGCGCGGGCAGCCCCGGGCCGAGCACGGCCACGTCCCCAGTCATCTGCAAAAACTGCTCCGAGTGGGGAAGCAGCTGCTTTCCCCAGGTGCTGGCCAGGGCTGGGGGGCGGAAGCTTCCAAAAAAATGAAGAAAGCCAGTGAAAAGGGAGTTCTCCGGGGCAGGACCCCAGGCATGGGCCGGTGCTGCCCGCCTGCCCCGCTCCCGGTCCCTGCTCTGCCTGCTCTCAGCAGCCCTTCGTGCAGCAAGACCCTGGCACAAGGCCCCGTGGGGCACGAGACCCCCCTGCAGGGGACCCCAGTGCAGACGACCCCGGGGCAGGGGATCCCTGGACAGGGACCCCCGGGGCAGGGGACCCCCGGGGCAGGGACCCCCGGGATAGGAGACCCCCGGACAGAGACCCCCGGTGCAGGGACCCCCGGGGCAGGGACCCCCGGATAGCGGACCCCCGGGGCAGGGACCCCCGGGGCAGGGGACCCCGGGGCAGGGACCCCCGGGGCAGGGACCCCCGGACAGGGGGTGCCGGACAGGGGACCCCCGGGACTGGGATCCCCGGTGCAGGGACCCCCAAACAGGGGACCCCGGTACAGGGACCCCCGGACAGGGACCCCCGGGGCAGGGGACCCCGGGGCAGGGACCCCCGGACAGGGGGCGCCGGCGCGGGGCCCCGGGGGCCGCCGCGCGCACGTGGCCGGGCAGCGGCTGGGGCAGCCCGGCCGCGCCGCCCCCTCCCCCCGCGCGCCCATTGGCCCTGGCGCGTTCCACAGACAAAGGCCGGCGCCCCTGAGGGCCCGGCGCACCGCCCTCATTGGCGGGGGCGGGGAGGGAGGCGGGGCGAGGGCGGGCAGGCCGGGCCGTGACGACAGTGACCCCCACCCTAGCACCGCCCCAACTGCCTTATAAGGCATGAGAGGGGCGTGGCCGTGGCTTTGCGCGGGACGGGGCGGGGGGCCCGCGGCGCTCGCCCCGGGGCGCGGGGTTCGGCCCGGCTCGGCTCCTGCGCCGCCCGGCCCCGCCGCGCTCCGGAGGCAGGTACGTGCTCGCGGCCCGGCCCTGTTTGGCCCGGCCCGGCCCGGTCCGAGCCTACCCTCCCCTACCCGGCGCTCGCGGGTACGACTCGGCGCTGGTGCCGAGGGGTCTGCGGGAGGCGGGCGCTGTGTGCACGCGCGTGTGCAAGGGGGATGTGCACGCGCCTTGCACGCGTGTGCAGGTGTGCAACGTGCACAGTGTGTCCTTGTGCGGCAATGTGCAACGCATATGGTGCACACGTCTTTCAGCATGCAAAGTGCATGGAGCAGGTGTGTGCAGGTGTGCAACGTGGACAGTGGTCCTTGTGCAGCAGTGCAATGCGTGTGGTGCACGTGTTTTGGCGTGCAAAGTGCATGGTGCATGTGCGTGCAGCATGCAGGTGTGTCCTTGTGTGTCAGTGTGCACTGTGCACTGTGCATGCATGTGTGTTGGTGTGCAAAGTGTGTGCGGTGTGTTCCTGTGTGTCAGTGTGCAGTGTGCGTGGCACATATGTGTTTCGCCGTGCAGGGTGAGTGGTGCATATGTTCACAGGTGTTCATCTGTTTGCGACACAGATGGTGCGTACCTGTGTTGGTGTGAATGTGTGTGTGCTATAGATTGCGTGTGACATGTTACGGTGTGACACACAGGCCTGTGTGAGTGTGTCAGTCTGTTAAGGTTTGTGTGTGATAGACACAACTGTAGGCTGCGTGTACATACAGCATATGGATGTCATATGCAGCCTTGTGCAAATGTAGGTGTGTGACAGGTTTGTGCTATAGACACAGGCATGTGTTGTGTGGCACATGTGTGCAAATGGCCTGGAGGTGTGTTACTGGGCTTATGAAACACACGCACTTAGAAGCATCCCTTGCACGTTGGATGCCTCTACATCTGATGCATGCACACAGCAGGGCAGGCGCGTGTGTGCAGAGCAGACACCTGTGCATTGCACATCTGTGCATTGCACGTCGTTGCCCCTGTTTTCACTAGAGATTGTTACGCACCCTTGGGGGTGTTCTCGCATGTGCGCGTGCGATGGATGTGCGCGCAGTGTGTGCGCACCGGCACAGGGGCGTGCTGCAGGGCACGCCGTGCGCGTGGCCCCAGAGGGACCATAAATTCACTTGGTTTCCAGGCTGCCAGGTACTCGCGTGACACACGGCATCCTGCAGCCTTCGCAGAGCGAGGACTTGAACTTTACTCTCCGAGCAATTAAGGTGCCTGAAACTGCACTTCATTAATGGTTGTTATGCAATAAAAGCGATAAAACTGCCCTTATTTGCAATATAAAAATGCAATTTGTTTTAATTTATGTTTTTAAATACTTGCCGGGTCCTTGGCGGGTGCTGACAGGCATCTGTCTTCGGGGCCGGACGCCGTGTGCCTGCATGCGCAAGACAGAGCCGGCAGCTGGGAAGCGGAGGGGCCATGGCTCGGGCCCCCGCCGGCAGTGCTGCCTCAGCTGGGCTGTGCTGGGGCCCAACTGGGCCTCGCTGGGCGCGGAGACGCGGCTGGTGTGTGCTGAGAGCAGGGCCGGGGGGCGGCACCCCACCGCCGCGCACGGCTTTTGCTCCTGCTGCCTCTCCCTGGGGTTTCGGCGAGCCCGGTGCTGACCTCGGCACAGCGTTCAAGGAGAGCGCGGAGCCCTGCGGGAGCCGGGCTGGGGGAGGCGAGAGCCGCCGGACACGGAGCTGCCAACAAGATGAATTCTTGCAGTGAAAAATATCAGCTGTGAGAAAGAAATCAATGGCTGGACAGCAGGGCCGGCCCGGGCAGGAATTCGGAGCTCCTGTGGTTGCGTTGCACCCGGCAAAGACAAATCGAGCCGTTTTCCAGGGGACAATGTCACAGATTAAAATTCCACATCTGCCTCTGCCTTCTCAACCGCTCTGCTGCTCTTCTCAGCGAGGCGCGTGCATGCACATGCATGCATGCGTGCACGTGCAGGCATGCATGTGCATGCGTGTACATGCCCGTGTGTACATGCACATGCGTGTGCTCCCCCCGCTAAGCAGTGTGAGACAAAGGCAGCAGCTCTGCAATCAGGCCCCGTTTATTAGTGCTGGACCTCCTGGTGCGTTTTTGCATTTTCATAAAGCAGGCTGAGATCCTGAGCTGGTCCTAAGCCACCTTTTCTAATTACAGTAATTGCAGGCTGCCGGCAGCCCTCTGGGGCATGTTTATTCTCTTCAGCTCTCCAAATCCGGGCAAGAGGAATCTGGGCCATCAGGCAGGACTGGAAATGTCTCTGAGCCGCTCGGGCTTCCCGGCAAATCCCTTATCGGGGTCGGCACCGTTGGCTCCGCGCTTTCTCGCGCGCGCTGACAGAACGAACGTGCCTTGCTCGCGCTGTTTGAACGCTCCCAGGAAGCAGCCGGGGCTCTGCGCCGGGAGCCTGGCGGGAAGCATCACCGAGGCCCGTCCACGACTCCCGGCGCCGCTCCCGGGAAGGTAAAGCCGCGGCAAGGAAGGAGGAGGAGGAAGCATGGTGCAGCCGCCGCGGCATCAGGCAGCGATCGGGGCCTTTCCGCCCCCGCGAGCGGCCCGTGACCCGCACGGACAGGCTGCGCCTCTCCCGCGGCCGCCCGCCGGCACCGTGGGGTCGGGAAGGCCGGGGACAGCGGCGCCGGAGCCCGGCGTGCCGCTGCGGCGTGGCGCGGCCCGGCTCGGCGCTTGCTCACCAGTGCAATGAGTTTGCTGGTTTGCAGCCCGGTTTGCAGCACCCCCAGGCCCTGGGGGGACGGGCTCCAGCGTGGGCGTCCCGCGGGAACAGCCCCGGCCCCCGGGAACGGCCCCGGCCCCCGGGAACGGCTCAGCCGGTCGGGGCCGCTGCGCAGACTGAGCGCCGGAGCTGCAGAGTCTTCTAATTTCTCTGTTCTAGTAGGAGCGAACACGAAGTTTTACTAATCACATGGCCTTTATGTATTGCCTTAATGCATTTGGCTTCATAAAGTGAAGCCAACAACGGAAAGAAGGCGGAAGCACGGGAACGGCGGAGGGGCAGCGCGGGGCCGGGGCGGCCGCACGCCCGGGCTGCCCCTCGCTCCCGCCGGGCTGCGGCGCGGGGACCGGCCCCGGCGCTGCCGGCACGCCGCTCGCCGGGGCTCCGGGCCGCGCGGCGAAGCCACCTGAGCCCTTTGATTCTGCCAGCGTTGAGTTAGGGGCCATGTAAAACTAATTGGATAAACATGATTTCCCCTCTAACTCGGTGCAGATGTCTCCTCCGCGCGGGAACAAGGTGCTCGTTGCCTTCGCGGCCAGTGGCCGAGCGAGAGGCACCGCGGGCGGCTCCTCCCAGGGCACACGTGTGTGAGTGCCTGTGCACATGAGTGCGTGTGCCTGGGTGTGCGCACGTTTGCAGGTGTGCGCGTTTGCATTTGCACATGTGCACAGGTGTGTGCACGTTTGCATTTGCACGCATGCACGGGTGCGTGGGGGTTTGCACACCAGCCATGCGGTGCAGGCTGCCTGGGACAGCATCCCCCCTGCAGTGGCCTTGCATCTGCAGATGTCTGTGCACCAGGGCGCTCCGACAGCCATCTCTGGGGTGAGCGTGGGCCTGGGCCAGCGTTTTCGGGCAGAGAGGGATGCAGCTACAGCAAACACAGGGATTTCTATGCTGGAAGGTGCTTCGAGAGCCTCGTGCCCAGGGGGCTCCTGCACGCCGGCTGGCCTGCACCAGGTGGGAGGGTTGCTTTGGATCAGCAGCCCTGAGGATCTGAGCTCCTTTGGTCTGCAGATTAGCCCGGAAATCCCCCGAGAACAGCCCATCCCGGGGTCACGGCGGCACTTCCGCTCCCAGATGAAATGCAGAAGGGCCGATCGCTGGGGGGAGCAGGGCAGAGAGCTGCAACGGCTGCTGCGCACAGAGGTGCCGCACGCTGCGGCGGGGTCCTGTCCCGGGGTGGGATGCTGCAGCGCAGGGATGCTCTTCACCTCAGCAGGGTCACATCCTGGGTCAGCATGCTGCAGCACAGGGATGCTCTGCACCCTGGCAGGGTCCCGTCCCGGGGTGGGATGCTGCAGTGTGGGGATGCTCTGCACCACAGCAGGGTCCTGTCCCGGGGTGGGATGCTGCAGCGTGGGGATGCTCTGCACCACGGCAGGGTCCTGTCCCGGGGTGGGATGCTGCAGTGCAGGGATGCTCTGCTCTGCGGCGGGGCCATGGGATGCTGCAGCCTGGCCCGTTCTGTCCCCCTCCACGGCAAGCTTGGCTCCCCACGCCCAGCCCTGTCCCCAGGGTGGTGGAGGCTGTTTGGGATGGTGACGCTCCCGTTTTGGGGCCAGGCACTGCTCCGAATCCTGAACGGGACCATCAGGGTGCTGTGCAGGAAAGGGCTGGGGTTACACAGGGGCCAACGCTCTGCGGGCGGAGGTCGGGGCAGAGGGGGAAAGCGAGTCAATTAAAAAGGAAAAAAAAAATGCAAAGGCTCCCGAGTGCCTGCGGACAGCACTGCTGGTCTCGTTGCGTTTATCGTCCCTGTGCCACAGGGGCTGCGCGTGGCCACGTGGGCGCCCAGGGTGGCCCTGGTGCAGCCCTGGTGCTACAGCCAGTTGGCCCCATTCCCATCGCCCCTGCACTTCACAGCACCCATGGGCCCCACGGCATCCCGGCCCCACGGCATCCTGCCCCCACCGCATCCCAGCCATGGTGCTGCTGACTCCTGCCCCAGCACTGCCCCAGGATCACGCCGGGAGCCCGAGCAGCATCCGCAGAGCAAGGGCAGGACCAGCCCCGCTCGCCCTCAGCCCCGGTACCAGCATGGGCCCAGATGTCCTGCCCCAGGGCCCAGGCGTCCTGCCCAGGGTGCACGGGGATGCAGGCGCCCAAAAGGCAGCGAGACGAAGCCGCCGCCGCTGCTGCTCGCCGCCGCCGGAGTCTAAGCGGCACCTGGAGAGAATTAGGCAGAAGTGTTCCACCTCCCTGCAAACCTTTTGTAGAGCAAATTCCTGCGGTTACCCATTGCAATTGCTGCAAATTATACAAGCGCTGTGTGTTTCGCTCCAACGGGATGGTGCCGTTGGCTTGCGCAGCTCCGCTCGGCCGCAGGGCGCGCGTGCGTGGGAACCGCCCCGCGAGCTGCTGGGTTTTTTTTTCCTTCTCCTTTTCCCTTTCATCCCGCTCGGGGCTGAAACGCAGGCCGGCGGGCAGGCAGGGCCCGGGCAGCCCGGGGAGGCGAGCGAGCGCAGCGGCCTCCCGGGACCCGGCGCTGCAAGCACGGCCTCGGGGCCTGCCGCGGCTCGGGGCCCGCCGCTAACGAACCGCACCGCTGACGAGCCGCCGCGATGCGCGACCCGGGCTGCCAGGAAGAGGAGCTGGGGCCGGGCCAGCAGCGCGCGGGCTCCTCTCCAAGGGCGCCGATTTCCAGAGGCGCTGCAGCTGCCGCTCACCGGGCTGCTCTGGGGCGCGCCCCGGCGTGTGCGTGCCCCAGCGTGTGCACACACGCGAGCGGGTGCGTGCACGAGTAGCTGCATGCACGAGCAGGCGTGTGCACGAGCGTGTGCATGCACAAGCGGCCGTGTGCGCACGAGGTGCCTGCCCTCGTGGGCTCCTCCGGGGGCGGAGGAGGGCTGCGCCAGCGTGCCGGGGTGACGGCAGCCCCGGGCGGGAGCGGAGGGGGAGATGCTGGGTGAAGGAGGGGGGAGGGCAGGGACGGGGACGAGCTGAGCTCGCACACGGGGGCTGTGGGGCACGCAGCGCCCCACCAGCTCTGCACGCCCCCGTGCCGGGCCACGGCGTCGCGCGCGGCGGCTCTGACCTTCCCCGGGGCTGGGGCTCGGCGGGGCTCCGCAGCGTGCGGGGTGCAGCGCGCACGCGCGGGGCCGGATGCGCGCCCAGCTGCGCAGCCCGCCGCGGCCGCCCCGGGGCGGAGGCGCAGCTCAGCCGAGCCGCCTTGGCCTCGCCTTGCCAGGCGACTCGGGTTTACGGGGCACTTAGCACAGCGACGCAGCCCGCGAAGGCCGGTCGCGTGGCCCCAGGGCAGCACCAGCGCAGAGCGCCCGGCCGGTCGCGCAGCGAGGCGCTGCTCGGCCCCTCTCCCGGCCCAGCGCCGCGCGCGACGCCGGGGCAGCCCCCGGGCCGTGCTGTACGGCAGGACAGAGGCATCTCTCCGCCAGACCTTGGGACGCTGAAATGCAAAGTTTTGAAAAACACACGCCTGTGAAACTGCTGCTTCGGAAGGAAGGTGCGCGTGCGCCGGTGCGTGCACACGCGGGCGTGCATGGCCGTGGGAGCGTGTCCAGCTCGTGCAGGGGGACACGCGGCTTTCGCTCCTGCCATCGGTCTCGGGACAGTATCTTCGGAATTTCATTTTAGCGCATAATGTAATGGAGGAGTTCCCAGCTCGCAGCCCTCCAGCCCATCTGCGGTTTTATAGGGGCTGCCGACGGTAAATGAGATCCATTCCCTTCTGTGGGATGTGTTGTCATTTTTATGACTTTGGGGTTATATAAACAGGAGAGGGAGAGAGCAGAGGAGGGGGAGCGGGAGCAGGGGCAGCCCGTTAGCCCACAGTTGCTAAATTAACTTTTTTCTTTTGCTTTTTCGCTTTGGGCTGGTGTGTAGGACTCTCCCACCGCTGAGCTGAGGCTGTAACGTGACCCTCTGAACACGCAGCCAGGAGACAGCATCAAACGACTTCCAGCATGTGTCAGAAATAAGTTAGATTAAAAAAAAAAAAAAAAGAGAGAGGAGAGGGAAAGAAGAGGGAAGCGACTCGGTTCCTAGGCTGTGAGGCAGAAGAGAGACAAGACGGAGGAGCTTCTTTTAACGGCACACGTGCTTACGCCTGCGCCCGGGGCGGGGGGACGCCGGAGCTGCTGGGTGCGAAGCGGGCGCGCGTGCCCGTCGCGGGGTGCACCCTCGCGCGCCTCCTCCGCTCTGCCCTTGCTTTGGGCGGCTTTAGCCGGCGGCACACGGAGGAAGCTCCCCTCGCCGCAGACACGCTGCTGCTCCGCTGCTTCCAGTTTTTGCTCTTTTGCCCCTGGGGCTGCTCTTTGCCTCGCTGCTGCATCGTTGTGCTCCGGTGGCTCCTTGGAGCGGGCGAGCAGCGGCTGCGAAGGGCGCTCAGGTCGGAGACTCGTCCGCGCGAGCAGGCAAAGGAGGCCAAGCTGCTGCGGGGAGTTTCTTGGGCGGAAAACCCGGAGCAGCACCCAGGGGTGCTCGCGCCAGCGCTGCGGGCCGGCGCGAGGAGCGCGGACCCACCGGGGACCCGAGCGTCCCGCGCGCGTGCCCACGGCCCGGAGGCAGCTCAGCGTGAGCGACAGCCGGACCGGCAACGCCGGGCGCGTGCACGCCCGTGCGCGTGCAACGCCCGCGGCCCCGCTCGTGGCTCTCCGCAGACGGCGGGAGGGAGAGGAGAGCTGCTCCCGGGGGAGGCTGCGCGGAGATCGCTGCGGGCGCAGTCGAGGCTCGCGCTCGGGTTGCAAACCCTGATGCCGAGCAGGCAGCGCGCGGGGCCGCCGCGCTTCTGCTGCCCGTGCCCGTGGCTCCGCTACAGAGCGATTCCCGCGCGCAGGAACCCGCTTGTAAAATGCTCCGGGATGAAAAGTGCCCTATACGAACGGGAGATCGCTATCGGTACGCAGACAGTCCTGGAAGGGCTCGCTCCGCGCAGTCGGGACGCCTGTGTTTTTTCTCTGCTAACCTGTCACGTCGCAGCCCGAGCCCCGCTGCGCGGCAGTCGCTCGCTCGCACCAGCCCTCCGCAGCCTGGCGGCACCGGCTCGGCTGCTGTTTTATTTCTTTACCCCAAAGGGACTCGCCTGCGCCGGGGCCCCGTTTCCCCCCGCCCGTGCCCCTCCGGAGGGGGAAGGAGCCCCGGGGCCGCGTCAGCCTCCGCTTCTGCAGCGCGGCGCCGCCGTCCACCGCGTTTCTGGTCGCAGGATTCCTCGGGAACGACCCCGGCGGGATTTGCACGATTTGGTTACGGAGAAAAAAAAAATCACGTACTGCGTTAAAACGCGTTTCCTCGCCCGGGCAGCGAGCGGCCCCGCAGGCGGCGCGTTTGAAGGCGGCGTTTCCCGCGTGCAGCCGGCGATCTGCCGTCCTCCTCCCGCGGCGGCTCCCAGGGGAGCGCTCGGGTCCGGACGAATAAGCATTTGAACGTGCTTTTTTGCTGAAACTTGTCCCGCTGGTGCTCCGTTTTGAACGGTTTAAATACCTCGCTGCTTTGGGAGCGGAGGGGCTCCGCGCGGGGCAGGTACCTGGCTCCGCTCGGCGGCCCCCGCGCGAGACCCGGCGCCCCGAGGTGCTCCCGGCACCCGAAACCCTCCGGCGGCGTCCCGGGAGCGCTCGGGCGGGGGGGGGCAGGGTCGCACCGTCCCCCAGTGCTGGCCAGGAGCTGGGGCCGGGCACGGCTGGGGGGGGGTGAGAGAGCTGGGGGGGGAGAGCTCAGGATGGGGGACAAGGAGGCTGGGGGGGGAGAGAGCCGGGGGGGGGCAAGGAGACCCAGGGGGAGGATGGAGAGAGCCTGGGGGGGGATGAGGAGGCCTGGGGGGGGGGCAGAGCCTGGGGGGGGATGAGGAGACCCTGAGGGGTAGTAGAGAGAGCCCAGGGGGGACAAGGAGGCCTGGGGGGGGGGCAGAGCCTGGGGGGGGATGAGGAGACCCTGAGGGGTAGTAGAGAGAGCCCAGGGGGGACAAGGAGGCCTGGGGGGGGGGCAGAGCCTGGGGGGGGGGATGAGGAGACCCTGAGGGTCAGTAGAGAGAGCCCAGGGGGGACAAGGAGGCCTGGGGGGGGGGCAGAGCCTGGGGGGGGGGATGAGGAGACCCTGAGGGGCAGTAGAGAGAGCCCAGGGGGGACAAGGAGGCCTGGGGGGGGGGCAGAGCCTGGGGGGGGGGATGAGGAGACCCTGAGGGGCAGTAGAGAGAGCCCAGGGGGGACAAGGAGGCCTGGGGGGGGGCAGAGCCTGGGGGGGGGATGAGGAGACCCTGAGGGGCAGTAGAGAGAGCCCAGGGGGGACAAGGAGGCCTGGGGGGGGGGCAGAGCCTGGGGGGGGGATGAGGAGGCCCTGAGGGGCAGTAGAGAGAGCCCGGGGGGGGGACAAGGAGGCTCGGGTGGATGGAGGGAGCCCGGGGGGGGTAGACCGGTGGGGCTGGATGGAGAGGCCCCAGGTCTGGGGTCCCCATGGGGCCCCCTATAACCCGCTCCCCCGCCAGCCCTTGCAGGAGCAGCGAGCGCAGTCCGCCAAGGCGGCGGGAACGGCCGCTGTGCCCCCCCTCCCCCCCCCGGTTTGTGCCCCCCCTCCCCCCGACTTCCCGGAAGCGCCAGCGGAGCAGCGGAACCCGGAAGTGCCGCTGTGGCCGGTGCCGGTGCCGGCGGCGGGAGCGCGGCGAGCTGCCGCCATGGGGGCGGCGGGCGGCTGAGGCGGCGGCGGCGGCGGCTCTGCACCGCGGGGGCTGCGCGGCGCCCGGGAGCTTCCCGCTCCGTCCCCCTGCTCCCCCGCGGCCGGGCCGGGCCGGGGGCCGCCCCCGGCCCCGGGGCACCCCCGCGGCGGGCCATGGCGGCGGCGGCGGCGGCGGCGGGCTCCAACTGGGGCCTCATCATGAACGTGGTGAACAGCATCGTGGGCGTGAGCGTGCTCACCGTGCCCTTCTGCTTCCGCCAGGTGAGCGGGGCCGCGGCACGGCGAGCCGCCGCCGCCGCCGCCCGTGGGCCTGCACCGGGGACGGGAGGCCGCGCTGCGGGTCCTGCGTTCGCCTGAGCCGTTCCGCGCCGTTTGGAGACCGGCGGCGGCGCGAGGGAGGCGCCCGAGGGGGAGGCTGCTCGCCTCTCGCACCACACCGCAGCTCCTTCCCGCTTACAGGAAAAGGAAAAGAGGAAAAGAGAGGAAAATCCTTTCCCCTCTTCGCATAAGTCGTGGCCGGGGGGAAGCGAAGAGTTTATCCGTCGGAGGGCTCTGCGGTGTGTCCAGCTGGCTGGCGGGAAGTGTTTGCAAACTAGCTGTTGACCTCTTGTGCTAAGAGCTGGGCTGTTACTTCGCCTACCTAGGAGTTACCCTGATCCCTGGAACCGCAGCAAATTCAACACAACAGAGCAAGTAGTAGTTGTGATTAAGACTGGGGGTTGCTTGTGCCCCTTTGAAGTCACTTGTTTAAGAAGTGTCTGACGATTAGCATCGTGCACTGATAAGGGGTAAATCAGCAAGGCAGAACAATGCTTGGAAGTTTGGTGGTGAGCTTGGTAACTTGTTTATACCAACAGTTCCATTTTTCTTTTATTTTTAAAAAGAAGTTCAACAGAGTTTGAGCCTCGGGATGAAGAGCGATCTCTTTTTGCGTTATACGAACCTGTTGCGAGTTGCCAAGGACATGGGGGGAGGGAGTGTGTGCCCTGATACCAGCGGTGCCAAGACACAGGCAGGGGAGCTGTGGAAGTTCTGCTCCACAAACGGTTCCCAATTTACCCGTCTAGGCTTAGCTAGCGCGACCGAGTCTTGTGGGAGACAGGTGGCCGCTGCGTGTCTGCCTTGGTCTGCAAAAAGGGGGAAAATTGAACTCATATGTCACATTTTTTCCTGGCTGCAGTGAAGTTAAGGGAACTCCCTTAACAGGCGAAAGTGTGGCTGAAAATGTGTGAGGGAGTCTAAAGGCGATAAGGGACAGCAATAAGACTGTGGGAAATGACTTACTTTCCATCTTGTACTTGTCTTCCTCCCCCGCCCCTTTTTTTCCCCCTCCAGTGTGGCATTGTCCTGGGAGCTCTGCTGTTGATTTTCTGTTCTTGGATGACTCATCAATCCTGCATGTTCCTGGTGAAATCGGCCAATCTCAGCAAGCGCAGGACCTACCCTGGCCTTGGTGAGAATTTTCAGCTGAGGCTTGTTTCTTTCTTTTTTTCTTTCTTTCTTTTTTTTTTTTAACTGTGGTTTTACTTTGACCTCTTAATTTATAACTTTCATACCGATATTGTTGGAATATAAAATGATTTCTTGATGTAGTTTTCAGTTTGTGTTTTGTTCCTCCGTCAGTCTCTTTCCCTGCTCCATGTCCCCAGGGAAATATGAGGGTATAAATCTGCTCCTGACAGTGAAGTTAATAGGCACAGAATTGTTTTGACTCTGCAGGGCAGGGGAGGAGATGCAGTGCTGACTGATCAAAACCCAAGTTTTCAGGAGTTGGCGTAGTGGGTGTCTGGTGTAAATTATTGGTCTCAGCACGAAAGCCACGAGCTTCCCCACCCAGTGTGCTGCTGAGGACATTGGGTTCTGCCAGCAGAGCGCCTGGCATGGAGCTTGGGCTGCCTGGATCTGAGCTATATGTGCATTTATGGCAGAGCAGAGGGAGCAGAGAGGAAACAGTGTGCAAGGTTCCAAGTGGCCGAGAAAATAAAAACATCTGTGAGATTCATGTGTGGGTTTTTGGCAGAGTTTGCCAGCCCTCTTCCTCAGAGTTCGTCTCCTCTGCACTGGCGCCAGCATTGGTCTCTGTTTATGACCTCTCTTCTGATTCTGACTAACTTGGGGGGCCAGAGTGGATGGCTGGGTTTGAGTTCTCTTGACTGGCATGTGAAATGAAGGGCTGCCAATTGGAAAAGTGTCCTCTTACGAGGATTCTCTTACTACTTTGGGGGAGTAGAGAGTTGGCTGGCTTTGCTCTTGGTGAAAGGCTTAGCAAAATGTATGGCTTGCTTGGTGACTGTGCTGTTGACAGATGGATCCCCTCAGTGCTCAGAGTGCTCAAGGTACTGTTGTTGAACTGCACAGTTTAGCTTCTGTGAAAATACATCTACTAGAAAATGAAAAGATTATGAAGTTGTGTGGTTTCAAAGGCTGTGCCTCTGATACTGGAAGGAAGGCTCAATTAGCGTGGAGCCCTCAGGTAGCATCTGACTTGGCCCAGCCACTCCCATACCAGCTGCCTGGATTGCCTCTCCCTGCCTCCTTACAACAAGTCTTTGTGTGCTGCTTCCCCTCTGCCGAAGTACAGAGAGTCCCCTTCACCTTGGAGCGTCTCCCAGGAAGAAGGGATCCTCCGCAGTCTCTGAAGCCAAGGGGCTCGAATACACAGAGGGCCAGTAATGCTTCTAAACTTCCTGGCACCTCCTGGCACACAAACGCTGGCACTGAAAGAAATGCATCCCCTTCCTCCCTCCCTGTGCCCTGGGAGAGGTGCCACTGAGAGCAGCCAGAGGAGGGATAGCGCTGAGAGGAAAGGCAGCACTCCTACAATGCATCCTAATGCATCAAGGTTGAGCAGCTCCACACAGACAGCCTTTGTCACCGTGTGCTTGTGCTCTGGTACATCTGCGAGAGATCCTGGCAGCCCCTGCAGCTGATTCTGTGGGAGGCTTTGGCAGCGCTGAAAGATGTAAGAAAGTTTTGCAAATTAACTTCAGTCAGCCAGTCCCTTCCGGAAGAACATTGAGAGCAGTCGTTACAACTACAAAAGAGCCAGGATCGTAGCAGGCTAATATCTAGCCCAGACATCTTCTCTCTGCAGAACCATATGCATGAAGGGATTGGTTATTAAAAATATTTTGCCCTTCAACACCTTTCAGCTGCACAGTGTGGAAAGGAAAGATCTTGGACAGATGTGTGAACAGGCGGGGAAGTGGGTGTGATTCTGAAATGGAATTTAACCAAGAGATGAGTTAATGCTTCTCTCCACCCCTTACAGCAGCTGAAAGTGGCCTGGGTCTTTGCAGACCATTTGTGCTCAGCACTGACCCCGTCAGCAGCGTGCTGCACCCACCTGGGAAGCAGTTTGGCTCAGCTCCCTGCAGAGAAAAGAGCTGAAACACAGGTTGCCTGTTGTAGTAACCACATTTGGTTTAAAAGGGCATCGCTAATTACTGAGCCGATTCAGCTCTACCCAGCTTGTTAGGCATCTAGAGATCCCGTTCCAAAGACGTTTGACTGTACAATATATTTTATAGCCATAGTCTCCTTCCTCCTTGAGAAGATAAAGGATCCAATTTTTCTAGTGTCCCCAGATGGGGACATCTGGCATAATGTTTGAAGGTTTGTTCTCATTAGAACATCGTTTCAGAATAGCCAAGGAGACTGATTGTTTCTCAGAATCTCAAGCCTAGGCTATAGCCGGCAGCTGTAGTTATTATCTGGAGATACCCACATCTCTATGCGATGTAAAAAAGGAGCTCGTAGGAACAATGCGGGAGCAGTAGTCCTTCTGGAGATTGGTTCATTAATGAACCAGTCTCCAGGAGGGATATTTTTCCTCTTGCTGGTTCCTCTCTCTCTCATACCTAGCCCTTTGATACTGGCTGTCTGACTGAACCACTCGAGGGCTGTTTCCTTTTTCTGTTATTGTTGCAAGTTCCCAAACAAGATGAGAGCTGGAGAGTGAAGTGGTGCAGCCTCTCTCCGCACTCGCAGCGCGTGTGGCTGCGACGAGTGTTCCACCCTGTCTGTCACCGAGCCACTGTCGTTTCCAGCGCCACCCCACATAACAGTTCCACTTTGTTCTGCTGTGGGTCTCTTACCGTGCTTTTTTCTCATTCTATGGGAGAACGTCCTGTTTCCTTAATTTTTAGCTTTAGTAGAATCCAAAGAAATCAGCATTTGTAAGTTAATATTTAAATAGTAGAAGACATTTCCAGAAATGAATTCCGTTTCTTTCCTGGTTGCCTCCAGTTGTGTGCGCCCTACCTTGAGAGAACATGAAGAGGGAATCCACAGTGGTGTTTGTGTTGGTCCTGTACAGTTAACACTGACAGAATCAAGCAATGTGGTCTGTATTTGGAATTGGAGGTCTTAATTCCCATTCTCTCCAGCGAGATAGCTCTAAAAATACCAGCAGCCTTTTCTTGGCATTTTCTTTTTACGAAAAAAAAACCCAATGATTTACAGACTACTGATCATTTTCTGCTACAAGCTACAACCAAAGTATGGAAAGAAAAAGTCTCTTGGCAGCAGCCTTTTGGTGTGGGTTGTGAGTACTGGGTATTCTGGGTATGGAATTGAACATTCTGGGCACAGTCTCAGATCTCCCATCCAGCAACATCAGGCGGTTCAGTTATAGTGGGAAGATAAAAATAAGAGTTTGATTGAAATTTTGTACTGCAGTAACTTTTTGCCACACAGCATCTTATACATGCATATTTTCTCTTCTGCGTTGACTTTCTTTTAATGGTTGCCATGTGTGACTGCTACTTCACACTACTTTTTTTTTTTTTTTTTTTTTATGAAGTAGAAAAAAAGAACCTGCTTTGTATCTTTCCCTCATCTTTGTTCTTGTCTTATGTGGCTTTCGATTTGTGGAGGGCACGTCTGGAAAAGAAAATGGGAGGGTGGGGAAGGGAATTCAGCCCCGGAATACAGCAGCAGTGGGTTCTCGCTGAATTGCTGTTTGTCACTATTATTGTTTAATTTCTAACTGATGTATGTGCTCTATTCTGGACTTTTGTTTCACTGACTACAATGTTTTTTTTTTCTTTTATGCCAGCATTTCATGCCTATGGAAAAGCTGGAAAAATGTTGGTGGAAACAAGGTAATATGCTACTTATTTGAAGTTTGAATAGTTTGGTTTTCTTAATGAAAGACACTGCTCTGTAGCCTCTTGTGGCCTTGCTGTGCTCTCATTTCTTACACTCCTGTTTTCTCTGGTCCCCAAAGTCGTCTTTGCTACCTGGAATTTGAATAAAGGAAGGAAGTGAGATCACCTGAGTGTAGCTCGCATGTTTTCCCTTCAGCATATCCCACTCATTTCGAAGTGGTGACAGGAGTCCTTTCTACCTAGCAAGAGCGTAGAAATCAGGGAACAAACTCTGATCTCCTACTCTGCTGCGTGCACTACAAGATCGTGGGCATATAATCTGTGGCCTCTTTCCAGAGGTGAAATGCCTGCCAAGATTGCCGTGAGTTAGTGCGAGAGGGTGTGTTCAGTACCTCTGATCCACCCGTTAGCTTCTCTGGTTTTGCATGCCCTTCACGGGGGGTCCTCCCTTGCTCTGGAAGACGCTAGGCTTTAGAAAATGCCTTGTGGAGAGGAATCCAAACCCTTTTTCAAGGTAAGAGGTTTCTAGCTTGGCAGCTGCCAGACTCCTGTTCCTCAGACAACCCCAGTGCAAGCAGAAAAGTCCTAGCAGGTCTGATTCAGCAGTCCTGCTGCGAGATGGGGCACCATTACAGCACTGCTTTTTCCAGCAGAGATTCTGTGGTGGAGGCCTCTCGAGCCCCAGCCAGTGAGTGGTGGGTTCTGGCTCCTTCTGTTTCCAGCTGCAAACTGCTGCAGAATGCTAAAAATACACAGAATATTTCTCAGATGTTACTTGTCCATGCAAGCAATTGCTCTAATTGCCACAGGGATGTTATATAATTGGAAATAGAAGGGAAAGTGATTCATGTAGTTGTGAATGGGCGGAGAAGCAGCTCATAAAACAATTTTTTATTGAAGTGTGGCTCATTTTGTGGAATACTGTTTGAGAGCTGATTTGGTATTGAGACTTTCATGGTAGACCCTCACTGCTGGGGGTGGGGCTAAGAGACCTCTCGCTGAATCTCTTCATCGTTTTCCTGAAGAGGCAAAAAGGAGTTCTTGCCATCTCTAAGGTCTGTTTCTCCTGTGCCTCCAAACAGCAGTTAAACTACATGTCTAGCAAAGATATCAAATGTGGCTGTGAGGTGGATGGAGCTTCTTTGGCTTTTATTTTGTTAGGATTGAGTGCAGAACTGAAGGGCTTTCATAAGCCTGAGAATAAAGTGTGGTACCTCCACTGTAGCAGCAGCAGGGCTCTGTTCTGATGCACAGCCTGCTGCTACAGCTTTGAGAACAGGCTCGCAGCCCCAGTGGATCCTTGAAAACAGAGAACCTACTTCATTACCGGCTGCCGAATATGTTTTCAGCATGGAAACACAGTGCGGGTTCCCCAAAGCTTGAGGCCTGTCTTTGCTATGACATGCCAGACAGTTGTGTTGAATTGTGATGTGCTTGCTCAGAAGTCAGGCTGGTGGAGGCCACTTTGCCTCTGAACACAAGCGAGCAAGTGATGGCACAAGGTTTTGGGTTACTTTAAATGTACCCTGTTAGCTGTTTACCTTTTGTGAATGTTCCTAGGTAAATGCGATATTGCAGTAGGATTCTAGGTGATCTCCAGATGTTCCAGTTGAGTGTGCGGTGTAGCTCTCGAGATCCTCTCTGTGCTAAAACTTTGTCATTGCCAATGACTGTAGCAGTGGAGGCTCTGGTGTAGACATGAGGTCTGTTGCTCCCCATGCGTGAACTGCAGCTGCCTCTGAGCAGGGTCTGTAGTGCTATTCTCATCGCTAATGCGCAGTCAGCTCTGGGGTTTCCATAACCACAGCCTTATTTATGGAAGTTACAGGCAATGTCTCAAGATGTCTCTAAAGTAGTTTTAGCATTAACAAAGTCTTCTCCTGTAGTGAGAGCTACAGTGTATGAATCTGCTGGAAATGTGGCTGTTGTCACATACCTGCCCAGGAGCAAAAGCTGAACTCCAGAGTCCCTGCTTCAGCCTCCTAATTTCTGTATGTTTTTTTTTTTGTTTTGTTTTTTGCAGCATGATTGGGCTGATGTTAGGAACTTGCATTGCTTTCTATGTTGTGATTGGTGATTTGGGGTCCAACTTCTTTGCCCGGCTGCTTGGATTTCAGGTAAGTAAATCCTTGCTCAATTACATCAATGCAGACAGAGTTCTCCAAATTCTTCTGGTAAGTGTATTGAGCTGCGTGTGCTTTAGATACAGCAACGAGTGTCCTGCCTTAATAGCGTGTTCAGGAAGCCACGAGGTGATGTGGCATCATCTCATAGTAAGCATTAATGGCATGCCTTGGGAACAGAGCATTTTGCTCTATAAACTCCTGGAAGTCCAGGCTTGTGGGGAACGATCAGGTGTGTAAAACCTCCAGTATGGCACTTCCAACAAAGGAGTTCTTTTTAAATTGGTCTCTGTTAATTCTAGAATAATTTCCTGAAAGAGATGGTACTTCCTGTCTAATTCTTGACCATAAAGAGTAGTGACAGACAGTTCCTCTGTCTGAGCTCTTATTCCCTTGCAGCACTCTAGTTCAAGAGGGTTTTTCTGTCCCTTCCCCCTTGATGTTTTGGTGGTCAAAGTTATTGTGCACCTGCTTCCCCTTTAACATAAAATACGCTCTTTGATGACCCCAGTGTTGACTGAAGATGTGCTGTGGCAGGAGGTTCCCTGAGGTGCTCCTTGTGGATAGGAGACTCTTGCTATTCTCCCTGGAAAGCTGTGAGTCGGGGCACAAGCAGCAGCACTTGGAGCCGGCGTAAGGGCAGCGCGGGGAAGCAAAATGGACATGTGGAAGGATTTTGGCGGGGTCGTTATCTGCTCTGCCTGATGCTGCTAAGCTCTGATTAAGGGACTGTGAAGTTAAAAAGATGTGTTGTGGCTGCAGCCAAATTAGGTATTAAATATTTTCAAGCATTTCAGAGTGTTCTGCTATAATAAATACCAATGTGAGTTTTTGATTAATTTTCTGGATCGGCATTTTCAGGACTTCAATCTCTTGTTTCCAAAGTAAGTTTGTTTTGCATTTAACTCTATGAAAATACTTGAATAGCTTGTGTTGGATTAGCATTTAAACACTCCCCCCGCTTCCCCCCCCCCCCCAATTCTTACACTTCAGAATGGACCTGTCACGCACTGTGTAGAGCAACAGTGGCACCCAGTGACTGTATAGGCTAATCACAGACCTAGCCAAAGAAATGGCAAGCTTTCAGTATCAATTCTTTCTTTAAATACATATAGAATCAGAATTTTACATTCCAAATCTGTCCCGGTTTTACATTCTTCTTCATTCTGGAAAATTAACTACATCAGTGGGAGTTGTCTTGCTAATTCTCTCAGATATTTTAAGTGTGCTCCACACTTCAGTTCTTTATGCAGGTCCCTTTTCCAGGTGTCTGGCAGCTTCCGCATAGTCCTGCTCTTTGCTGTCTCCCTGTGCATTGTTCTTCCATTGAGTCTCCAGAGGAACATGATGGCTTCCATACAGTCATTCAGTGCCATGGCTCTGATCTTTTACACTGTTTTCATGTTTGTGGTGAGTATTGATGCTGGGAATACTCTTCTCTTTATTGGGCTAGCACAGATGTTCACTGGATTATCCTGTGTGGACAGCCTGCAGGTACGGACTCGAGTTTAAAACACTCTCTGGTAAATAATGCTGATACAATGCATAATGACTAATCTAGGTGCCCATTCACTTAAGCTCATGAAGGTAAGAATATATAGACTGTAGGAACTGGACAGCAGGTCTCTCCACTGCTACAAATTCTATAGATCGTGGCAACTAAATTGTGGCTTACACTATTTGTTGGTGCCTTACATAGTTTAGGGCTCAAAACAAGGGGAAAAGTGCTTGGAAGCAAAGTGACCTTTATCATATATATGTGTTTGTGTGTATAAATATATATGTATATGTATATTTTTTGCCTTAAAATCCTCAGTGCTTCTGATCTTTACAGGGGGAGCTGATTCTTGTTAAGAACCCCAAATTTGCATTTTTTTGCATACTTTTCTGCAGTTGATGGTTAACACCTTTCAGGCAGTGAGTGGTTTTATTTCTTGCATACCAGCACGTGTGTTTCCCATGCACTGAAAGCTTCATAAAATCTCAGATCTGATCCATATATATAAATATATTTGTTTTTAGATTTTTATGGAAGAGTTTCGCTTTACTGAGGTAAATGGATTCTTGACCCTTTAGATTAAGCAGGGTAAGCTGAGGGTTATCCAAAGCTTTCTCTGTTTGGCTTGGCCAATATGCATTGTATAGCACCATTTTCTGATAGGTAGAGTCTTTCACTTGCCTTTTAATGACTTCATGCTTGTGCAGTTTAGTCTTGGAGTCCTAGTCCTGTCTCCCCCAGATTTCAGGCCTAGGATATTGGAAACAAAAGGAAAAAGAGGGGAGAGTAGAAATTCTCTCTACTTACCTTTGTTTATTTTGGTTAGTAGGTTATACTGGGTCACACTTCTGAGCTTTCCTCTGTAATGAGGCTAGAAACTGTAAATGAGCGTGTCTTACAAAACCACTGTGTTCCAGGAGCCATGCATTTAAGAAAACCACAACATTTCATGAGAGTTGGCTGCACTAAAACATATTCTCTAGGGATTAGAAAACCCCCATTCAGGCAATATCATGAACAGGCATTCAGACTTATTTACTTTGTTTCCTGCGCAACCCAGTGCCTACTAGTTTCCCTGTCAATGGCGAAAGAGCTCTCCTAGCCCCATCTGAGTGCCTTGCTCTCCTTGCTTTCATGAAGTTTATCCTTGTATTCAGTACACTGGTGTTAAATGGTTCTGGAGTAGCAGTGTGCAGTTGGAGTCCTTTCCTAGGAACCTTTATCTCTCTCCATTGAACAGGATTCTCCAAGGTGAATGTCGTTTCCTATTTAGTTTTAAAAATCTGTTTTAAAAAAAAGTGCAAAAAAAAAAATGCTGAGAACAATGATCCTCACAGTTAAATATGTCAGGGGAAATTGTTCCACCCTGATGTATTCTGTGATGTCTGATGGCATCAGACAAGGGGGAGTGCCATATAGCTTTTAAAATACACCCTAGGATCCTTGGTGGCAAGGGACCTATTGAGATTGCTGGGAGCTTTATTAAAGTGTGTGGGGGTGTGTGTGTGTGGGTGGGGAATTGGGGAATTTCTCTAATAGAGATCAGGCTGTGATATGCAGTGTAAGCTGTTCCTCACAGCCTTGTCTCACACTGCCTTTTAACCCAGCACTGGTTCTATTGCTGCCATGCTGTTTGCTTGCTGTGAGGTTGTTTTGAGTTGAACCTAACCCTTTTTATTTCTGTTGGCTGCAGGTTGTACTATCCTCTTTCAAGCATGGCCTCTTCAGTGGGCAATGGCTGCAACGAGTTAGCTACACTCGTTGGGAGGGCATTTTTCGCTGCATCCCCATCTTTGGCATGTCTTTTGCCTGCCAGTCGTAAGTACCTGCCATTATCACTTCTGGCAGTTGTGGTGTGCAGTGAGTTTTTGTGAGGGCAGAGGGTCATGAGAATCTGCATGGGATAGATACCATCTGGTTTCCTATTTTATTTTAATCAAAATATTTTACAGCCTGCTGAAGTACAGCATCTCATTCATTTGTGACCCTTTTGTTAGCTAGATGGGGGAGGGAGTTATGTTTCACTCTGGAGTAGTTGTACTTGAGCAATGTAAAATCATTTGGACCAAACAGATCCTTAGCGTAATGCACATTGCTTCTGGTGCAGCTGCATAAGTGATGAATTTTTCCCATTGCTTGAAGGGAATGATTTAGTACCGGGAAAGACAGCAGGGCTGTGTTGCTCCTCATGGCCGCAGGACCCCCTGCAGGGTAACATATGTGTGGCCGCAACTTAGTTGGGAATACTGAGAAGATTGTGAAGTCGTTGACTTTGGATAGGTGTTTGCGTGCTTCCAGTTACCTGCTTTTAACAAGAGCTGCCTTTGGCACATGGAAGAACATGATGGCAGACCAGGCTATTTTCATGTTTCTAGCAGCATTACCTTCTCCACCAAAATGGCAAGTGAGCAATACGTGCCTGGCCAGAATAGCAACACACTTTAAATAGAAGTGTAAATCCGAATGTGGACACGGAAAAGACCATCCTTGTTTGGAAGGCTGGCAGAGTTGGGCTTTCCCCCCCGTAGTTCTAGCGAACGGGTAGCATGCCAACAGTAAATGAATGTGACAGATAAAATTTGTTCAGACTGCTGTGTTTACACCCACATGCAAGATCCAAATCATCATTTTCCACTTATCGGCTCTCTTGGCAGCTCGGTTCCTACTCGAACACGCTCCAGTCTTGCTGTTTAATGTCTCCATTAAAATTGGCAAAGGGAGTTATATTCTTTTACAGCTTTACCTTGTTAACATTTTAGAGTTTTTAAATTCCCAAATTTTCCTTTTTCTTTTGGTAGCTCCACAGTACCCAGCACAATTTTGCTGGGAGTTGGAAATAAAGGGAAATCATTTGGTCTGGACCAGTGTGCACATGCCTAAATATAGACTCCATTACAGCACTTACGTGGCAAGACAAACCTAAATCTGTGCGGTTTTTTTTCCAAGCATCAGAGCAATATGCTGTCCCCAGCCCAAGCAATCTTTACAAGCATGTTATTCTCAGCTAGGTAGGTTTAATTTTGCTAACCTCTGAAAAAGAAAAAAAATCTAACGTGAAACAAAAATCCTTTCCTCCAGCATGTAAATGAAGCATACAGTGAGGACAAATAAATGCACTATTTTTCTCTTACCTTGAAAATCTGATGCTGCCTTACTTGTGTGTTCAATATGTTTCACTCTTTAAAAGCTATCCTGTTGTTGCTGAACTTGCAAAGTAGGTCACTCCTCTACTGTTATGCATGGGAATTTGCTGTGGAGCGGAGAAGTGGGAATGTGGGGACTGAAGGGTTACCTCTGTCACAGCCTTCCTTCGTGACCTTGGTCAAGTCACTGAACCCTCTGAGTAAAAGTGAAGTGATTCGGGCTTTCCAGGCTAATTTCTGGGGTTGGTTATACTGGCATAGGTGGATGCAACACTGCTAAATTCACAGCAGTAACGAAAGTCAGCGTGCTGTTCATTACTTCTGAGTATCGTTTCCCTGTGGGGAGAGGAACGTCGGTAGTGTGTTGAGAGGAACACTGCGCAAGGTGATCATTACAGTGTAGATGAACAGTTGGATATTCTGAGATAGCCCTGGCCAGCTCTGAGCAAGGCTGTTTTTTCTGAATCTAGTCTTGGCACTTGTGCTGACTTGTCTGCTTCTCTATTCAGGAATATAGAGATGACTTAAATATCTACTTTACACGCTCTTTGAGGTGCTGTTATTAGAATACATACAGTGTAACAGATAACATGTGACACATTCATCAGGGAAAGATCCTTGATCCTTTGCTGGCGTTCAGAGCAGTCGTTTTGCTTAAAAATAAACCTCGAGCGCGTCAGGGCATGCTGCCTATTTTGTACTTCTTGTCCCCTTGCCCTGTCTTCAGAGCTTTTGATAGTCGGGAGGGCTCAACGACACGTTGTCAGGGTTTGAGGGACTCAGCTGTTCCTGCAAACCCAGGTTGACTAAATGGGTGCTGTTAAGTGATCGCAGGAGGCCTGGGTGCAGCTGGACTTCATGTTGCACTTTTCCCCACGTTGCCACATTGCTGTTGCTCCTGCAAAAACATAAACCTGGCCTTATTGGCTGTGTCATCCTGTGCACTGCAGATCTTTGCTGACCTCTCCTGTTTCCTCTCTTTTCCTTCCTGGACCTGTATGTTTGGCTGGCTGCCTCCTCCTCATGGGGTTAAAGTCCAAGACAGAGTTAATCTAGCAGAGGTCACTGTACAGAGGGCATGGAGGAAGCCGAAACTGAGAGACTTCTTGGGAAGCTGGTCTCTTCGGTCCTTGCCAGTAAATGGCTGTCGCAGTGCTGCATTCAGGGACCCTGCGTGTATCTCATTGGTTACTTTAAGCTGATGCTCAGCTTCCTTTGTGCAGAACCATTTGACGTTAAGGGATTAAGGGTTAAGGATTTTTTTCTGCTTGGCCTCAGCTTGACACACTTTCTGTTAATGGCTTTTTGCCCACTGAGCTGGGGATACCCCCTTCTCTGCTAACTGGATGCTTTCTCCTCCCTCCCCCAAGAGTTACTTCAGTAATATGAAGCCAGGATGTGGCCACTTGAATTAAAGTAACAAGAGGTTAATGAGTTGCTAAAATATGCACCTGATGTCAAAAAGTGCATTCCACATGCTTTCCAAGTCTGTAAATACCCCAAGTCCTGTGTAATTGGCTCTCCCAGCTTTCTATGAACTGAGCTCTAGCAGCAGCACTGAAATATGACAGGCACTGCATTTAGTTTTGTTTGTTTAACTTTTCTCTTAGACAGTGTGATGCTCTAACCCTCTTCCTGCTTTTACTCTGTAAACACTGCGTTGCTTTAATTATCAGCATAGAGAGCTCCAAGAACAATAATCTCCAATGTGCTGCCTGGCCTGGTGCCACTGGTGTTTCAGTGGAACAAATGGTCATTCATTTTGCAACACTTTTGAACCAAAATGTTTACATCACACGTTTAGCTCCACGTGGTGGGGTGGGGAGAGCAGGAATATTTTTGCAACACTTAAAGTTGTGAGTGTTCTGAAATCTCTTGGCATTAGCAATATAAATTGTGGAATAGCAGCGAGTGTTTATGCTCTATAGGGGGAAGGTGTCAGGGATTCTTTGCTGCTGGGCTGAGGCAGGGAATGTGCTTGAGTTGGGTTTTGCTCTCTCTCTGTGGAAAGTTTCCTCAAATATTTTACCTTTTTCTACAGTCAGGTCTTGCCTACCTATGATAGCTTGGATGAGCCATCTGTTAAAATCATGAGCTCCATATTTGCTTCTTCCCTAAATGTGGTCACCACCTTTTATATTACGGTAAGAAATTTCCCCTTCTCTTTCCTTGCCCCTCTAGAGCATGACTTCTGGCAATAGGGATGACAAATTATCTTTGGATGGGGCTGGTTTCTGATTATCTGTATTTGTTCTGAAAGGTAAGTCATTTTGCTGAAGGCGAAATGAAGTGGAAGGTGATGTACTGAACAGTGCGGGAGGCATTTGGAGAGTCGAGGTTTTCAGTGTTGCACACCTCCTTGTGTGGAGACCCAGCTGCCTTTTTATGCACATCATCCTGGAGTCTGCCTTCCGGGGCCTGACCTGGCACTGGAGGTGCTGTGCAGAATTTAGGAGAGCTTCTTTTTGGCCTGTTGCAGTTGGAAAGATGTGAAGCAAGTTATGCATGATAAAGTGCCAGTAAATAAAACAGAGTTAATAATTCCTGAGAAGAGCCTGCCTCTGTGAGCTAGTCTGCTGTGAGTAATTGTTACAGCTCCTCCTTCCTTGGAGGCGTGGGGTCTGTGGGGCTGGCAGGCAGCGTAGTATCACTGCTTAATGTCATGGCAGTGACAGCTTTCCCTCTCTACGGTGTCCCTCATGAAAGCCCCATATGTTTCGCAAGAAACTTTCCTCTGTTTTTAGGAAGGATTCACTGTTCTTTAACTGCCTGTTTCAGTTTTCGGAAGTGTTGCAGCTATGGCCCTGAAGGTCTCTGTGGAGGTTGCCCCACTCATGGCTGGCTGATCTTAACTCCTAAGAGGCTGCTGACCCCCCACTCTGTTCTAAGGAGCATGTATGATTGTGCCTTGCACACAAATCCCATCCACTCACTTCCCCTCCTGCCGGACAGGTGGGATTCTTTGGCTATGTGAGCTACACTGAAGCCATTGCTGGAAACGTCCTAATGAACTTCCCTTCCAACCTTGTGACGGAGATGATTCGAGTGGGATTCATGATGTCAGTAGCTGTGGGGTTTCCAATGATGATTCTCCCCTGCAGACAGGCGCTGAACACCCTTCTCTTTGAGCAGCAGGTAAGATCCTCTTGTGTGTCGAGGAGCAATGGGCTGCCTTGGTGTGCACCTTTGAAACTTCCTTTTTGAAGGGCTATTGTGACTATTTGGTTTCAGCTGTTGACTAATGCCTTCGGTTACAAATGTGCCTTGGCACTGTGAGACTCCATTGACAACAGCGTATTTCTGACTCATGGTTGATACTTGCTATTCAGAGGGACAAACCCTCAACTTGCAGTGAAATTGCAAGTGTCTGGTGTGTGGTAACAGTACAGCAGGAGGCCCATGGCAGTCTGTAAATCCTGCTCTGCAGAATGGTTAATCTGTGCTACTTTGAGGTTCTTGTCCTCTCTGCAGAGGAATTTCGTGGGCAGAAGTGCTAGGGTTATGAGTCTGAAGCTGCTATTGCTCTGCTACACCTCAAGTCATGTGGCTGCTACTTCCCTGCTCTGCTGGTAATGTAGGCTCTCACATAGAAGTGTTACGCAGTTTGGAGCTCAGGTGGTTCTCCCTTTTGGAAGGAGAGGGAAATGTGTTTTTAGAAACAGAGGAGCCTCCTTATTTCCTGCTGCTCCAGGTGGCATCCTTTTGCTGGCTGGCTAGATCTTGCTTTGAGTGTAGCTCAAGCTTCTGTTCCTGGTCTCAGAGCCCAGCACAGATTCATTTCTTCTCGCTTCTGTGTGCTTGCTCATTTCTGCTCTTTTATTAGTATTCTAATCCTTGCACCTTCCTCAGTAGTTCCTTGAACAGCCTTCTATTCAGGTTCAGATGTCCCCTTCCTCCAGTGTCCCCTGGCTGTTCAGTGCCGATCTGGTGCAGAAACATGCCTTGGAATACACCCCTCTCCCACACGTTCACCTTTCCCAGGGTCAGATCTTCAGACAGCCTTTGTGACTATAGTTGGTCTGTCTGATTTAGACTGTAAGTCCCTTGTGGCAGTAGCGTGTTCTCCTCTGTGTATTGTACAGCAGTAAGCATGCCGATGGTATTCAGTAAATAACAGTAAGAGATTGTGGGAATGTTCTGAGGCCTTTGTGTATCCGCATAAATAGAAACCTCTTAGGGCAGGAAATAAAACTCAAGCAATTTATAGCTCTAAATCCTGCCACTTCTGCCTGTGAGAAGCCCCTAGCTCTTTTCTCACATTCGGAGGGTCTGGAGATGGGGGAGAAACTATTGGTGAAAGTCAGCGAGTGCAGGAGTAAGCACTGGAAATACTTGGGAAGGCCTCAGTTCTCGCCTGGGCTCTGCTCATCACTCTTTGGATTCTGAACGTGTTACTTTGCTTTCAGTTCCTATCTGTGCAGCCAGGAGGGTAGGGAACTGCTGATTCTCCAAGGCTTGTAGATTCACTGTGTCCTGTGCTTTCTGCACCTCCTGCTAGGGGAGCGTGGGGTGGGATGGGAAATGGAGGGCATCTGGAAAGCTTCCGTTATCAGTTGCTCCCAAGTAAGGCCATTCATCCTCTCTGAAGTCTGGCTAGGGTGTCTTCTGTAAACTGAGAGAAGCTGATGTATTGTAACCTGGTGGGAATAATGCCTATTAGGGAATGCTTTGCTGTAGCGAACACAGGGCTCTTCCCCCGTGACCATCGTTCCTCCTGCCTTCTCTACTATGCCTTTTTCTCATGCCCTCGGCCTTGAGGCTGTTCAGAGAGGCTGAGCAGCAGCACTGGCAGAAGGATTTGACTACAGCTGTACAGTTCACGTTTGGGGCAGGATGGAAAACAGCAGCTTTGGCTTTGTGCCTCCTCTTCACTCTTATTTTGAAGGTTCAAGCTGCAGTTGCTTATTAAAACTGCTCAACCACATCTAAGTACCCCCTAGCATCCACTATTGTGGAGACCACTGTGTTCAGGTGAAATGGCCACTGTTCAGTCTTTCTTGGCCTGTTCTCCCTGGCAGAGGCTGCTGGGGTGATCACTTTAACTGTGCAGGTGCAAAGCAGAGGCTACATTCATTCTCTTCCCCTCCCACCCTTTCTCTTCTAGCAAAAAGATGGTACCTTTGCTGCTGGGGGTTATATGCCTCCCCTTCGGTTTAAAGCCCTCACACTGGCTGTTGTGTTTGGAACCATGGTAGGAGGCATCATGATCCCAAATGGTGAGTGAGGTGTTGGGGGACAAGGATTGTTTGCTTGGTTACTTTCTGTGGTTACTTTTATTTCCCACGCTCTCTTTTCCATCTCACACCAGGTCTGGTATTTGCAGTGGTAACTCAACATTTGAAACTTTTCCTCCAAAACTGTTAGAGCTTCCACTTAGCTCTGGCCCTGTCTGAATGCACAGGGCTGTGTATGGTGTGGGGTAATGAGCAGGACCTCTGATCCCTTGGGGTAGGGGGAGGGCGTCGTGTCTTTGCTGAGGAAAAGCCTCTCAGTGCGGTGCAGCAGTGTAAAGTTGCTACCAGCTGTTTGGATGCAGCGCTGGTTGCAGTGGCTGGCCCTGCCCGGAGCAGGGATCGCCCATCCCACCGGGCTTGCGTTGCAGTCTCCCTGGGGACGCAGGCACAGCCACTGAGTGTGGCTGCTCTGGCTGCCCTGGAGGAGGACTGTGCTGACTACTTCTTCTTCTTTGCCAGTGGAAACAGTCCTGGGCCTCACAGGTGCCACGATGGGAAGCCTCATCTGTTTTATCTGCCCAGCTCTTATTTACAAGAAGATCCACAAGAATGCCCTTTGCTCACAGGTCAGTGCTTGTGCTACTTGACATGCCCCTGAGCCCTCTGTAGAGCCTGGGAACTTGGTTAATTTGGCTGCAGCAGGGAAACTGCTCAACAGCTCTTCCAGCCTTTCCCCTTCCAGTCTGCCCGTTGCAGGTGGGAGCCGTTTTGATTGGCTGCTCGGAGCAGCGTTGCTCGCGAGCACGCAGACGCAGACGGCGGAAGAGGAGGTGCTGGCTCCGTGCGTGGCCTGCCCTGCACTAGAACATCACCTCTTTATGGCTCCAGCAGCAACCAAAGCATCCATTTAATGCATAAAATGCTGCTTCCAGCCCCCTGTTGGGTAGGCTTCAGTTCTGCATCCACAGAATGAGAAATCCAGGCAGCATATAAAACCTTAAAGGGCCTTACATCTCAACCTGCCTGGGCTGGGTAAAATAAACAAGGTTTCTCAGCGATGCGGTTCTTGCTGCTGACCCTCAGCTTTCTGGTTTCAACCAAAATAACAATAAAAAGGAACACACACATAGAGGTGTTGCTTCAGGAATTGATTTTTTAAAAATTGGGGTCATTCAGAGGCTATTAGAAGTTCAGCTTTTCCTTTTGCTTCAGTTTTGAATTGGCCTCCTCAGGGACTTAAAGTGTGTCTTTGCTAAGCTTGATCTTTCTTTTTTTTGCAAATGTTTTTATGGAGCTGAAATTAACATGTTTTGGTTTTTTTCTAACAATAACTTAATCCATGGCCTTTTAGCAGGCCTCTGTCCAGCATTGCCAGTCATGACAGCGCTGGTATGGGAATAAGGTTTTCGGCAAACTGCAGAGTCAGCAGGGGGAGAGCAAGACATTTTTGTGGGTCCTACTGAACTAATGGCTTTTTCTGTGTTTAATGACTTGTGGGTTTGCAAATGTACATGAAGTTTTTAAGCACAGTGGTTTTTTTTTCTTTCCCCATGCTTTCTCTGACGCAAGGAAATAGTCCGACTTTCCAGCTTTCACTCTGAATTTTGACACTTTGGTCCCAACTTCTTTGACTGAAACCCTAAGCAGGAGTCTGAATGCCAGCCTGGATTTTTCAGGGAAACAAAGAGCACTTTCAAGAATTGCTTTCTGTTCCGGCTGAGCCAGAATGTCGCTCTGCAATGCCTTGAAACTGCACTTAGAATATGCTGAGCTCTTAGACTGGCTGCCTAGAGGCAACTGTCAGCTGCTTACAGTTGAACACTGGGGCCCTCATAATGCATGACCTGAAATGCTGGTCACAAGACTGGCAAGGAAGATGTTTGTCCTGCAGAAATCCTCACCAAGGATAAGGGCTTATCTAAAGCATCAGCCCTCAGGTTACCCGGGCATTTCAGGGGGCTGATAGCAAGCTGTCCAGCCTTCTCTTGAGTGATCCATTGCCTGTCAGGTTTACATACTTGCTTTGACTGATGCTCTGAAGCACTGCAACAAGGGCACACCTGTCTTCAGAAACGCACTAGGCTGCAGAACGCCTCCCTGCCTCCACTCTGAAAACCGGATTCTGGGCCCACCCTCTCCTTGCTCCTCCGGGTCTTCTGGAAAGACTCATTTATTCTTTCCCTGAAGCTCTGTCTTTGGTCTCCTCCTCCTTTCCTGCTTTCTTTGATCAGGCACTCCATCAAAATATGCTCCTGTGAAAAGTGGTAGTCATGGGGGAGAAGGGGCCAGCTCTGGGCATAGCTGTCCCTCCCAACTTTTCTGTGTTTAAATATATGTGTATGTTCTCTCTCCCTACCTCCATCATCCTTAAATTTGTTACCAAAGCAGCAGACCTTTTCAACTTTAGCGCTTGCAAGTTTTCAACTCCAGCTTGCCTAAATTATCTTGACTCTTCCAGTAGTTTTTCTGCATGCGTGCTCTTGCTGAGAACTGGCTGTTTTATTAAGCCATCTCTGGCTTCAAGCAAAGTCCAGTTGTGGGTAGCTCGTGGGACTGGCAATATAGGAAGTTCAGTGTCATGGAATTGGAAGGATGGCGCAAGCTTAGGTTAAAAAATAGAGCAGTTGCATTGAAAGTAGTGAAGAGGATTCCAGCAGGAGAGGGATATGGGCAGTCCCAGATGTTTGGCCAGCAAAGAGCACTGGGTTCTGCCAGTGAGTTGTTAATTATTAGAGCTGCTGGTCAGTCAATGGCTGGCAGCCAGCCAGGGGCTGGGAATTGCTACTTGGATTAGGTTATGGGGTGGCTTAGTTGAAAGGCTTGGTATGTTGGAAAGACGATCAGGTAACAGAGCACTAGGGCAAGTTAAAAAGCTTAAATTTGGGCATACGGAGCTGTGGATGAACTGGGGGAAAAGTCCCCTTTTTTGTGGTTAGCATCAAGCATGTCCCTGTAAAGGTGCTGGTCCATATCCTGCTGCCTTCTGGGAGCCTTGAGTCAGGGGGACAGAGTGAGGTTTGGCAGAGTACCGCTGAAGGTCGTGTTAAGGTCTGTAAACAGAGTGTTTAACTTCTAACAGGAAGGTGTTGGCTTCCCAGTGTTGACACAAGCTTGTCTGAGAGGCCCCTCCTAGGGAGACCGGGAGTTACTGTTGTCCCAGTTGGGGAAGAGGAGCCACAGAGAGGCTGCTCAAGGTCAGGAAATGACCCCTCTCACCATGCTCATGTATGAATGGAAAGAGAGATCCCCTCTGGCCTCTCCTCCTCATGCAGCGGCCAGCACACCTTCACTGCACGCAAGTTTTCACTTGCTACAGTTCTTAAAGCATAGCATCTCTGTCAAAGTGCAACAGAGAAACCCAGGAGCAACCAGGGTTCTTGCATTCCTTCGTGATTACTCTGTCCCTCCAAACTACTTGGTGTCCAAAACAGCACAGTTTAGAGGATGTCGTCACTCTAGACAAATGCAACTTTTGATTCCTGCTGATGGCTCAGGCGTGGTTAGAGGAGATAGCCTGAGCTAATGACACTTCTATACAAAGTTCAAGTTATCTTCTGGGAGGAAGGATAACTGAGGGAGAGCAACCAGCGGGGGAAACGGACATGTAAAATTCCGTTTCTGAATTCCTGCCTGTGCTCAGAGTGCTCCTCTTACGAGACAGACCTCTCGTGTTGCTGACCTGCACGTTAGAAGAGGTGGCAGCCAGAGGTATTTGCATGTACTCCTGTGATGTCCACATTAAGAAGTACCTCTGGGGAAAGGTCTCTGCTCTCAGCATATTGGCTGCTCAGAGGTGTGGGGAGACTCCTCCTGTTTAGGCAGCTTCATTGCAGTCTGCCTGGCTCTTGCTGCATAGTGCAAGAAGTTGCAGGATGGAGGACAAAATAGCTCTTTTGAGGCTCGCTGCAAAGATGGGGACCCAGTGCAGCCATGAGCTGTGCTCCTGGCAGGCCTTGCAGATGCCAGCAGGAGCTTTCCAAAATAGCGAGTTCACTTTCAGCATGAGTATGGCCTTTGTTTTATGTTGCTGGCTTGTGTGTGTGGAGGTGTCCATCCAGGGATCTCTCTCTTCTGTCCTGCTGGAGCAGCCCCTCTGCAACCCAGCAGCGACATAGGAGCAGACGAAATTCTTGTATCCTCACTGAAGTGCTGTCACTGAGACTTTGTCTCAAGATGCTGCAGTAAGTTGAAGAGGGGAGCTGAGTGGTGCTTTTTTCTTTTTTCTCTCTTTTTTTTCTTTTCTCTTTTTTTTTTCCTTCATTTCAGTGAGGTCATTTCTGCTCCCTGGCTGGCTGACTGCAGGCCTCAGTCCCTTAGTGGCCTTTACCCACGAATTTGGGGCCTTTAATAACGATAAATAATAATTAAAAAAGACCAACCTTTTCAAAGCATCCTGATTTGAAAATGATTCATCAAAACAGTTTAAAAAAAAAAAAAAAAACTCTGGAAGAGTTTGGGAGTATGTGGCTCACAGATGAAGGAAAGAGGCAGCTTTAAGGCAGCAATGCCAAACTTGCTGTAGCTACTAGAGACTGGACACTGACTTTATTTGGTGTGAGTGTGCTCCAGTCTCTAACTGCTTATAACTGCTCTGCAGTCAGTGTTACCCCTCCATTTGCTCTGGCTTCTCCACTCTTTGGGAGCATTGCTTGCGGGTGGGTGGTTCCTCTGCCTGGGTTCAGTTTCTTGAGCCACCTAGTCCTTGCAGCGTGCATTCCTGTTCCCTTTGATTGCCAGAGATTAGCCTTGGTCGCCTCTCGAGTACAAACTGCCTGTTTTTACATGTCATAAATATCTCTGTGGAATTCGGCCAAACTGTTGACCTCTTTATTCCAGTCTGCAGTTGCTCAGGGGGTAGGTGAGGATATAGGGTGTGTGATGGGGTGGAGCTGAAGGTGAGGGAAGGCTGTTGGTTCATGGACAGCCCAGCCTGTCTTTGAATGCTGTGTGAGTGCGTACCACTGCTCTGAGAAGCTTACAGATGAGCTCCAAATGTTAAGCAATCAAAGGGGTTTTGAATCCAAGGCATTCAGTTATGTGGTTCCCCACTAAGAATTAGATAAGAAACAACAGAAATCCTTTTAAAACTTCTCATGTTTTCAGCTGTTTCCTGCGGTTCCCTTTTCTCCCACGTGGCTCCTAGTTCCTGCAGCACCAGAATAGATCCTCTTTGTGGAAATGCTCTTCCTCTCTGCCGTTGTTTCTGGAAGATGTTAGCACAGCCTTCTAGTCACAAAATGGATTTCTGCTGGGACTTCAGGAAAGGAAGCAGACAAGCTCCAAGCTGAGGGCAGCAGTGGCAAAGACCTGCTGACTCTGCTTTTGGCCTGAGCAGGATGGCAGGATATCTGCTCTTTGTGCACCCACACAGCAAGGCAGGGACCAGATTTTACTTTTGTTTCCTTTACAGCATCTCTAAGATCTGGCCTCTGCTCTCTGACCATGCATCTAGTCTTGTCCAGAGCTGCTTCACATCCCGCCAACCTTTTCCTTCTGAGGGCGTCTTCCTGTCTGCAGAAGTATGCCGAGAATGGGGTCTCCTGGGCCATGGCTCTGGACCAAAGTGACCTGTGTTTCTGGGCAACCTCTCTCAGCATAGTGGGAGAACAAAACATTAGCTTCTTGTCCCTCGCTTGGGGTGGCAACATTTAAACCTTCCCATCCGGTTTCAGTTCTTCCCCTTATTTCCAGTCTTTTCCTTCTTGCAGCCCACGGCAGCCTTCAGTTATGGTCGCAGAGCCTGGCAGCCATTCCTGGTTTTTCTCAAGCTGAGTTGCATCCTTTTGTTGTGCTCTGTGTTAATTTTGTCTTAAATGTTGCTGATTAAGGCTTTTGGAAGAATAGGGGAGAGCATACCATCCCACAGGGCATGGTCCTCTCATGAGCTCCTGATGTTGCAACACAGGTCGGAATTACCTGTGTACTCTGCGTACTGTACCTCCCTCCAGAAGGAGCCAGCAGCTTGTTGGTTGGCTTCTACTGGACAGTAACAATATCTTGTACCAAAGAAGCAGTTTCTTTGGCAGGTAGAGACTTTTATATGACTGGCTTGTGAAGCATGCATAGCGAGTTGTTCCTGTTAGGCATGTGGTGAAAAAAGCAGCGTCCTCACCCCAGCAAGCCTGCAGTCAGCACGCACACAGCAGGGGCGGAGATGGAAACTGGCAAAAAGCAGAGAGAAGACGCAGCAGTGTGCTGCCTGCACGCCCCGAGTGTGCCGCACCGCGTGGGGGCTGGTTGCAAATAAAGAGAAGATGCAGTTCGCAGCGCTGCCTTGGAACCTTTGCTCCCGTATGCAGAGCGGTAGAAATGAGCCAGATCTGTAACACTGCAGAGCAGGATGTATAAAAAAAAAAGGGGGGGGGGAGGAAGAAATTCCTGCATAATAAATACCAGTTTATTGCAAACGTTTAAATTCTCAGCTTTGTGGAGATGTTTTGTTTTGCATGTGATTGTTCCTGTTGCTTTCATGGTCTTGTGCGCCTTTGGGAGAAGTTGTTTGCAGGGAGGCCCGAGTTTCTAGTGGAGGGTGCAATTTCTTTGCCTGCGGTCTTCAGCACAGTTTCTCCTACCAGTCACTCATAGCAGCGTAGACTCGTTGACATGCAGACCAGGTTCCATGGGAAGCCCTTACCGTGACAATTGCCATGATTAACTAGGTAAAAATAATATATTGGAGTTTAATTAAATCTTACCAGTCAGTGTTGTCAGCCAGCAATCCATCCACTCAGCTCTTTGAACTGGTACTGCTTCCATTTGGAGCAGCAGACAGGCTTTTGGCAGCTCTGCCACGTGAACAGGCAAATGTTCCTATGTCCATATTGCTCCTGCGCATCTCGCTTGTCCTTGCGTTATCCCGTCAATTGCAGCACTGCCGGAGATTTTTAAATCAAAAGTGCAGAGTTTCGTATTCTTATAGCTCATGTGTAATTAGACCCTGTGATATTTGTCTTTTCATAATGATAAAATTAGCTGTAGAAACTTGCCTTTTAGTAGTGTTCTCCTTCTCCTTTCTAAGTTGGAGAACTTCAGAGTTCTTCCCTTCTCAGGATCCAGATTCCATCTTGCTGCTGCTCCTCCCCCTTCCCCCCCCGTTTGGTCTCAGCTCTTTGGAAATCAGCAAGTCGCTTCTTATCAGTTTCTTGAGCACTAGCCACCAGGACTTTGTGAAGGTCTTGTGCTTGTTCTCAAAAATAAGAATTTTTAAACAATTCACTAGAAACATTTCCAGGTTGTAAACAGGTCAGTCTGCTGTTCTCAGCCAGATCTGATTTGAGGGTGTTCTAATGTAGCTGCTGAAAATACCTGGGAATGAGTCTTTGCAGCTGGACCCTTGTCCACCAGATGCATTTTACTGTTCTTATACCTCATCCACTTGCTTCTGAGCCCTTCTGATGACTTCTACAGGAGTCATCTTTCTCAAGAGCTTTCAGCACCTGAAACTATCACTTGCTTGTATCTACACCCATATACAAAGCTCAGCCAAATGCTAATGTTTGTTTCTTTTTGCCTCCTATAATTCTCTCCTTTTCTCTCATTGACATCTGTAATTGTACTGAGCTTTGAACTGTTCGGAGATACTGTTTGTGTGAAGAATATTGTATACAGCAATCCCATTTGTTTTACCATGTTAACTGAAGCTCTGACACACTGTGCAGATTATACTGTGGATTGGCCTGGGAATGCTGGTTATTAGTACATACACCACTTTGTCTGCAACGGAGGACACTCCTGGGAAGGCAGAAGCAGTGGGCTTGGAGCACCTTGAAGGAGAGGAAGCCAGAATTGACCAGGATTCTGTCAAAATTCCAGGTAAGTGTGTGCTTGAGTCGTGCCTCCTAGCCCTTCTTCCCGGCTCCATCTCTGGGGGAAAAAAAAAAAACTGTGGAAGAAGCAGAGTTGTTTCCAGGATTTCTGTGCATCTTTAGAACATACTAGAAACTTTTTGCTAGAAAAACGTGCAGTTTTGCCTTCTGGAAATGCCTGATAGGAGCTCTGAGGATACCTTCTTGAGGGCAGTCCTTTCAGAAAAGGAAGGAAGGGGAAAGTAGAGCCTCTTGGGGAGGCTAGGGCTCCCCTCTAGTGACAGAGCACAGAACTACCCATGCGGGGTAATAAAAGCAGCTCTGTGAGCACAGCCCAGAGATAGCTCTGTGCTGGCCACCTGTATGAAGGGTGCAAGGAGCCAAACAGGGCTGCTTTCACTGTTTCTGCCAGCACATTGTCCATGGTTCCAATAACAAGCCATTCATTGCACTCAAAGGTATGTAAATTTATGGGCACTGACTTTTTTTTGGTTGTGAGGATATAAATTTGGATTCGGTTTTAGCTCTGACAAAGCCCGTGATTATGCCTCAGCTTTGTTTACTGGTTCACGTTATTTATTATTTGTTTACTGTGGCCGTTGATAGAATTACGGTCAAACCCTCCCTTCCCCAGCTGCAGGCTTGCCTTGCAAGGCCATCGCTAGCAGGTGTCGTGTGACCCTGTGCTGCCCCTCATCTGTGGCTGTGTCCTGTTTCTTTATTTTATTTTTGTTTGGTTCTGCTCGGGTTTTTTGTTCTTTGGGGGCCTTGAAATAGCCTCGCAGAGATTGAGAACGGAAGCGAGAAAAGGGCTGCCTCTTCTGGAGATTATCCTCCTCCTGGTTGTTGGCTATGTTCCTGCTGAACAGATTTGAGTGTCTCCGAGACACCGGTGTTGCCTCCGATAACATTCACTCCTGGGTTGCTCCGTCCCTGACGGTGGGGTTTTATATGTTCGTGCTACCGGTTCATCCAAGGCACGCGTGCCTTCTCAGGCACTGAGATGCCCATGAACTCTTAGCAAAAGATGCTCTCAATCCCTTAATCGTGCACACTCAGCAGGGCTAGGAGGAGGGATGCAATTGAATTCTTCCGTCTTGGTTAATTTTGGAGCAGTAATGGCCAGAGAACAGCTGCTCGTTTCAGGAGGGGCTGCTAATGACACGTGTTCTTGTGACTGGGAAAATAAAAAGAAGTCCCATAAAAGACGGTGTCCGCTGGAGTTTGCTAAATCTCTTCTCCGCTTCTCTGCGTGAACCGGGGCGGCAGAGCAGGAAGCCTGCGTTTAATCATCATGTAGCGCAGCGAATCTTAAGTTGCCCTGGCATACCCACTGCATGTATTTAGAGCTCGTCAGCATTAGTCCTTATTGCATAGTACTTGATGCTGGATTAAATAATCCTACCTAGGAGGAAGGCATTTTTAGGCACTCGGCTCATAAACTTCCCAGGGACAAGCTGTGCAGCTCCTAACACACTAACAAGCGCGTTCCCTGTGAAATCTCTGCTTCCTTCCCAGTGCACCTTGGTTTGTTTTGTGCCGGGCGAGCGCGGGGGCCTGGAGGGGGGGAGGGAGGAGGTTGCTCTTCCCTGGGAAGCGGAGCCTGGCTTGGAAGCCTCATCCTGTGGGAGGAGGAAGTGGGATGGAGCAGGGTGAGAACGAGCCGGGGAGAGGAAGTGAAACAATGAGCCCGAGCCGCGGCCGGTGCCGAGGGAGCCGCGGCCGGCAGGACGCCGTGTGCTCGGCGAGCAAGCGCTGCCCCGGGAGAGCCGCAGCCCTGCTCCCGCGCCGGCCCTGGAGCCGTGCCTCGCTGCGTCTCCGCAGGATGTCGGCTTGACTAGCAATGAGAGGCGTTAAATGGTGCCCTTCTTCCCTCCGCAGCTCCCCCTGCCTTGTCCGAGCCGGCCTTGTTTTGCAAAGGTACAAGCCCGCGGCCGGGAAAACGCTGCGGCAGCTGCATCCTGTCGTTCGGGGCGCGCAGGATGCGGGCGGCCCCGCATCACCTGGGTGCCCTCGTCAGCCCACATCTGCTGCTCGTTCCTCGCACGAGGCTTTAGCAGAAACGCGCGGCGGCTCCGGGGGCGGCGCGCCGGCCCCCAGCCCGCTCCCGCCGGAGCTGCCTCGCCGAGGCAAAGCTCGGGGCCGGGCCTCGTCCCGCCTCTGCGCTCGCCGTCTGACTTTCGCCTGTCAGCATGCGAGAGGAGTTTTATTGGTCTCTTTGATGTTGCGGAGACCAGAACTGTGCAGACTTTCATTAAAACCCTGCCCTGTGGGCCTGGGGATTATGAATATTAGAACATTGCCCTTTTATGTGAACACATATTGACCAGCGAACTCTGAATAGTGTTTTTACTAATGACACCCAAGTGCCCATTACAGCCCCTGCCTGTATTGCTTGAGGTTTACTGTCAGCAGCTCTTCGGGAAAGGTATAAAACCCCTTTCAGAAGCATTCGGCTGTTCCATACAGTGTGTGTGTGTATGTTAAAAGGTTGCTAAGCTGCCTGTGAAAGCTCATGAAGGCAATTATCCATTAAAAAAAAAAAAAAAAAAAAGCTAATTAGGCAATTTCTCTCTGTATTTGAAAGCACCCTAGAGGGTCTCATGGGGCGGATTAAGATTTTGTAATATTTTTCAGCTCCTTACTTGATCGTGGCTGCTTCGTTTTCTCTCGCGCGCGTTGTGCAATATCTCACAACAAAGACCTGATTCACGCTCCTTGTGCAAGAGCGCCCTTTCCCCGGCGCTCCCGCGCAGCGCCCCGGCTTCGGCGTAGCCCGGAGACTATGTTCCCCTTTACGCCTCTCCTTGCATTTGTTGTTCCTTTTTTTTTTTTTTTTTTTTTTTTTTTTTTTTTTAATGGACTGGGGCAAAGCGTAGGCCGGCGTCTCGGCCGGGCCGGCGGCGGTGGCGCGGGGCCGGGCAGGGCGCTGCGCCGTGCCTTCCCGTGCCCGCCGCAGCACGCGTGTGTCTGCCCCCGAGGAAACCTGCCGCGATGCAGCTCGCGTCCCCGCCGGCCGGGCCGGCTGTGTTATTAGGCGGCGCGGCCCCGAGCATGTGCGGAGCGCGGATTATACGCAGTTCCTAATAGCTGCAGGAACAGCTTGACTCTGCTACAGCTCTCCCTGGTGCTTTGTGAGAGAGGGCTTTTAATAGTGCCTGTGACACAGAAAAGGAACTATCAGCCTCTTGTAATTTGGGTTCGTTTTTACTGCGGGTGCGTCAGGAGACAACTGTGAACTAATTTCAGTGATGCCATTCGATAACCTTGTGAAATCTGTAACCGTTTCAGGCGCTGGGGGCGGCGGGGGGGCTCGGCGCGGCGGGGCCCGGGGGCTTCCTCCCCGTCCTCGGAGGGGGGCAGAGCGGGGAGCCGCGGAGCCGCCTTCCCTTTGGCTCCCGCGGCGCCGCGCTCCTTTCGCGGGTCGTACGAAGCGGAGCCGCTTCGCTGCGCCGCGCTGGAGCGACGTGAGCGAGTCCGGGCGCCGGAACCGCGCTGGAGCGGCTCGATGCCCTCGGCTGGCCCCGGCGGGAGCCGCGGCGCGGGCCGGCGGCGGCCCTGCCCCGAGGCGTGCGGCCGGCGCTGCGCGGCCGCCGGGCGGGCTGCGTCTCCCCGAGCTCCTTGTCTTTCGCTGCGCGCCGCGAGCGGGTCGTAGAACTGTCTAACTTTGACCCTAACCTGGAAAACGAAGCTGTCTGGCAGCCTGCCTGTGCCAGGGCTCTGCGCGCCCGGAGCAGCAGGCGGGCGCGCTGGGAGAGCGCTCCGGACCCGCGGGGCTCCCGCAGCGCCCCCCGCCCCGGGCGGGGTGGCTCGGGGCGGCTTGCGGGAGCGCAGGGAGCGGAGGCCGGGCGCCGGGGGGGGGTCACGGCCTCCAGAGGAGAGCGGTGCTGCGAAGGAGCAGAAGCGACGCGAGGCCGGGGCGGGGGGAAGCAGGCAGCGCGCTCCCCGGGCCGTGTCCTCGTGCGCGGCTCCCGGGACGTCGCTGCGCCCTTCGCCCGCTCCCCGTCCGCTCAGCAGGAGCTCGGCAGGGCCAGTCTCGCTATCGCTTCCGAAAGAGCAGGATGTGTAAACGCAGGTTTCGGCTACGGTCGTTACTGCGGTGGACAAGAGCGATATGAAAACCATGTGAGGAGAGATTTAATGTCTTTCTGGGACCATTGCTACTATCCAAACCAGGAGCGGGGGGGAAGGGAAGCTTTTAGGTTGCTAATCATGAAATTTTATTGCAGCCTAGAGAGGCCGTTGGCAAACCACAACACATACGCGCGCACATGCACACACACAAATCAGCTGCAGCAAGCCTTGGCTGTCCCCTGGCAGCCCCCTTTGCTTCTCTGCGTGTAAATGTGAGCAGAGCCGCTAAAGAGGATCGTAAGCTGGGGTGGTTCGGAAGGACCTGCTAGCAGCAAGGGTCTGGACTTCCTCATAAGGCAAAGAAAACCCTCCTTGGTGCCTAACGCTGAGATTTTGTTGTTGTAAGCCAAGAAGCTTTTATAGCCTCTCAGCCTTTGCCTGTAAAGTCCAACGCCACTCATAAAACATTAAGAGGCACAGCATTACTGTAACACTCTCCGAAGGGACCTGAAGGGCGACTAGACAGTTAGAGTGATTATTACACATCCTGAGCAAAATTGTTCTCTGCAAACCACATATAGCCCCTTATAGATTTCCATGCAGCGTGAGAGGCCGTTAATTCACGCCCTGATGATGAACTTAATTTTGTTTCCTGCTGAGCAAATGACGGCTTAGAGGCAACTTTGTCTTATTATGGTGCGGAGACTTTTATTTTTGTTTTTGTTTTGTTTTTGTCTTTTCTCGCATTGTTTTCACAATGCGGAACATATAAGCCCTCTCTTGATTTATGATTGACGCTTCTTACAGCAAAAGAGAGGTTGTGGAGTCTCTGTCCTTGGAGATATCCAAAACCTATCTGGACACAATCCTGTGCTGCGTGCTCTAGGTGACCCTGCCTGAGCAGGGGGGCTGGGCTACTAGACGCTCTCCGGAGGTCCCTTCCAACCTCAACCATTCTGTGATTCTGTGAACAGGGCCTCCCCCAGGGACTTAACTGTGTCCTGGACACACTGGTGGCTTCACCTGCTGCAGTGTGCTGGGCAGCCCTGCGCGTGTGTGACTACATCGTCTGACTAGACTGCAGCTATGAAAGGCAGAGGTATTCCTGTTTTTCTTCTGTTTTCCCATTTGCATGGAAAGCTTCCTCCCCCGTCTTTTGCTCTTGAACATCATCTTGCTTTATGGCTACCTCTGGCTGTAATTTCTTTCTGGACCTGAGGTCAGCTGTGACTGTATTGCAGTGCTCTAGATCCCCATGTTTCAGATGAGGTGCAGCCTTCTCTGAATGCAACAATCTTCCAGCTTCATGAAGCGATTAACGAAAACTTTCCTCCAACAGAGTAGAAAGATTGTTGCTATGAAGCCAAAATTTAGCTGGGAACATCCATACAAGAAAATGCAGAGCACCTCCCCTCCCCAGGGCTCAGCGTCCTGCTTCCCAGGGCCTCCATCCAGGAGTGGGCACTGGTTCTTGCATTCATTTTTTTTCCTGAAAGGAGGAGTGTCCTGCCTTGACTTGCTGAACTCTGTAAAGTCCCTCAATGGAGAGAAACCCTGGGGCACTAGATGAGAATTTCTCAGAAAATCCAAGTCCCTTTTCCCTCCTGTCATCAATACTGAACCAAGGAAACTTTGAAAAACAGCCAGCCCAAGTGCATGTCCCTTTGCAACTGGGTGCAGTGCTCTAGGCCAGAGATTCCAGGTTCCTGGACAAGTGCTGGGTAGTTCTGGCATGGCTCCCTCTGGGCCAGGATTTTGTTCTCCTTTTTTTTTTTTCCTTTTTTTTTTTTTTTTTTTTTCCTTTTTTTTCCCAACTTGGGTAAGGCCCACGCAGCTGAAGTTGTGGCAATCTCTCCTTTCCCATGAGTTCATCTTGTAATAAATCGCACCAGCCCTGCAGAGGGGGAGGAGAAAATTGAAAGATGTTTATAGAATTAATTCCCCAAAGGAAATCACATGGGGGAGGACAAATGGGGGGAAGAGTTGAGAATTTTTTTTGTTAGCGAAGATGCATTTTTTTTTTTTTAGTTTGGATGGAAAACAATCTGCAGTACAACTTCAGTGCTGGGAAACAATTAGATTTCCTTTACTGCTTCTCTGCTAAGGAAGAGTTTACTACATGTGTGGACTGTATCAGTCTTCCTTCATCTGCTCTCTTAGTCTCTAAGGTCAGAAGAGCCTGTTGTCTGATCTCATGTAACGTGCCATGAATTCCTCATGGTTACTCCTGTGCTGAGCCCAATACTTGTTTGACAGAGATGTGTCTTCCAGAAACACCCTCTTTCTAGGAGATCAAGAGAATCCCCCATGTCACTTGAGTGTTTGTTCCAGTGGTCGTTTAATTGCTTTCCTGAAAACTCAGTGCCTTCTCTGGGGTCATGCAGCTCTCCTCCCTCACTTGCTCGGTTCATCCTTCAAAAGCAAATGCTTTTGCACAAAATAGGGGGAGAGAGAGGGAAAAAAAGGCATTGAACCACTCCCCCCTAGCGCAGGTGGGAGCAGGGAGGAGAATGGGGAGCTCTGGGCGGCCCTGGTGGCTTCTGCTGGGCCCCGGGCCCCAGCCTTGCTTGCGCTCCTTGCTTTGGTGTCGGTGAGCAGGGGAGCCCGGGTCGATGCTACCATCTGGTGGCACGGGCTTGCAGCGGCGCGCGGCTCCCTCGCAACGCCCTACTAGCTAAATGGCATTGGCTTGTGTGTTAAGTAGCTTCATAAAAACTGACAGTTAGGAAAACAAACAGACCAACCCCAGAACAACAACCCTCAACCTCTAAATACTAGCACTGGAAGAAAAATAGCTGCTGAGCTTGCGTTGGAGAAACAGGGTTGCAGCAGGCAGAGAATTTGCCTTGATCCTGTTGGTGGATTGACAGTGCAGCCATGCATGACCTTGCTCTATTAACTGTCCTGCATTTACAGACCAGAACCCAGTGGTAGAGGAGGCAGAGGATGACCGTGATAAACCAAAGCTACTGGATGAGAAGGAAGAGATGGAGCAGCCACAGATCAAGGAGCCCATGGAGGTACCCAAGAGAGATGAAGAAGGAGAAAAGTTACAGGAACAAGTACAGCTTGACCGGCCTGATCAAGGTAAGGAGGAGTCTGGGGAGAAAGGGTGTCAGCTTTGGAGCTGGGAGATATATGTTAAAGAGTGTTCTGTAGCATTATTTCAAGTAAAGATCCTGATCTCTGCTTTTTACCTTGTAGACTGAAGATGATTTATTGTTTGCTGCTCTTGAGGCTTGTTAGGAATGCAGCCTCTTGATGAGAAAGCAAGTGCAGGCAGCTGAGAAAGGGCAGTAGGTAGTTGGGTGCCTCGTGCGCTGTGAACCTGCTGGATGTTGTTTTCTCACATCAATAACAAGCCCTCTAATGCTGTCTGACATCCACCCTAGGGATTGCCCTGCCTGTGGGAGAAGCGCATCGCCATGAGCCGCCTGTCCCGCATGACGAAGTGATTGTGGACATGGGGCGGGAGCGGGAGGAATCTGATGAGAAAAAGCTTGCACTTGGAGAAGCCAATGATAATCTGCTCAAGCCAGCAGTGGAAGAGCCAGTCGAACTGAATCCCAAGAAAGAGGTGCTTGGCCTGAAACAAGGGATGGAAGCAATTGCTGAGAACCAACTGCGGGGAGGGACTGACAAGCCTGTTAAGAATCTGAAGAACGTCCTGGAGGTGAACGTGCAGCAGGATGGCAAGCCGCCATACAAAGATCTGGAGCCAGACAAACGAGTGTTGGAAGCCAAAGCTCAAGCTGCCATGCTGGACAGCGAGAAGAAAGCTGAGGCTGCAGGTGTCAAGGAGAAATCAAATCTCCAGCTACCCAGGAAAGCAGAGGAGGTTGTGAAGTCCATAGAGAAGGAAGCTGACCCTGGTAAGCTCCCCCCCACTGTGGCTCATCTGTACAAATTCTCCTCTTGTCCTATAATCTCTCCCTGGTGACTGGGCAATTTGGTTATTTCCACCTACATCCCAGTGATTCCTTTTAATTTCACAAGATTAGCATGTGAGTATGCACAGCCCCTTCAGCAGCTGTTGGGGAAAAGGAGGAATCTGGTAGCTTTGACAGCTACTATAATATCTGTCAAACAGTTGTTTGCTAGCCTACTAAATGTCAGGTGCCATGCTGTTCCTGTGCGTCTCCGAACTCACTGGGGACACAGAGCTGGGAGATCTTGACAGGTAACACATTGCTAAGTGCCCATCTAAAAGCTAGTTAGAACAGTTCTTGCATTTTAATTGGCTAAGGTAGTTAGCACTGGCTCACTGCCATGAGTCTATAAGATTGTTAAATATTTTTTTTTTATTACTTCCCTTGCAGTCATCAGGTTGAATATAAACTGTGCTGGCTTAGGCAGGGAGGGACAACGCGATGTGGAGTCATTTTAGAGAACATCTGCTGCTGGAGCGTCCTTATCAACTACAAAGGTCTGTTGGTCTGTTTGTCCACAGGTGAAAAGCAAGAGCTGCCCCTCCTAGACAGAGCAGACCCCGCTCAGGCCCAGCAGCTGGAGCAGAGAGAGATCAGAAATACTGAGGAAAAGCAAAAGGAGAATGCAGAGAACAAGCTGGAGGGTGAGTTCAAGTCCCTGGGGCGTGCAAGGAGGGGAGGGTGTCGAGCTCCCTCTAGGAGCCTGAGGTATAAGTGCAAGATATTTCGCTGCAGGAGGAACGTGCCAGCCAGTCTGTTCTTCTTGGCTCTTGTGAGCACATAGCTTTAGGCCATAGTCACCTCGGCGACGGCAGCAATTAGTGCCTGTCTCCAGCGGGCTAACGCCTCCGGCAGAGGCTGGCATGTTCCAAAGTGAAGTCCCTGGCAGGGCCTGCTCGAGGATGTGAGTCACGATGGAATCTAGGCCTGTCTTCTCCCCAGGTCCCAAGTGCAGGCAGTGCTGAGTCAATAAGAGCATGACTGGAGTGAAACTGTCTGGCTTAAGAAAATGGGGACCCAGCAGCATGGTGCTCCTCTGTAGGCATCATCCAACAGCCCTGGGGCCTTTGGCATGGGAGAGAAGCCAGCTGCAGTGCGTGGGGAACCCTGGGGTGTATAGCTGTGCAGAGGAGCGGCCTTGAAGTCCCATCCGCACCTTTCCCCTTCCATGAGGTGTTTCCACAGTAGTGCTGTTACTCTGTGGTGGGCCCTTCCTCAGGCTGAGCACGTTGCCTTCAATCTTTGCCTTGCTAGGATGTGAGAGGTCGGACTCGGAGCTTGGGACTTGCACTGTGCACAGGCCATGAATCCCCTTGGCTGATCGTATTCATGTGATCCCTGGTATTCTGGTCCAGACATGATGGGCATTTGATCCTGAGACTGATTGCAACTAAGAGCCTCTACACACAGGGACCATATCACCCTCCTTTTTGGTGGTTACATCTTGGTTTCCTAATTGGTTTCTTTTCCTTTTGCATTTCAATGGGACTGAAAAAATGAGTGTAAAAAGCTAATAGCAGCTATGGGCCATGAGAGCTTGTCGTATTTCAAGGAGGATTCAGGGATCTGAGTTTGTGTGGAGTTTTCCATCCTAATGTGTGTGTTGAACTTGCCAGGGAAGCTCTCCTATGAGGATGTCACCAAAAGGTACCTTGGGCTTGTTCTGTTCCTCTGCTCAGGGCTGATCTTTGTACTTAAAAGGCTGAAAGAGGGTAGAAAGAGTGAAAAAGCTTCATGGGAGCAAGACAAGACAGCAGGCCATGTAACTCCATGCATACCTTCTGCAAGTAGTTGCCTCTCTGGGGCTGTTGTTGCTGTGCTCCAGTTTTAGCTGCCCTTGGCTGTACAAACTCAAGTACTTTCATTTTATAATTAAGATGCTTTTTATGAAGAATGTCTGTTAAAATCTAGCAAAAGCAGTGACTGAGGCCTGCTTCCCCCAAGATCAAAGGAAGAGCTGGGACTTAGTGTAGCCTTTTGTTTGTGTGGAAGAGGTGTGTTACACAAATACAGGAGATACATGTGTTTGTAAAGCTCTCAATGCGAAATGCTTTGATTTGGCATTAAACCTTTGCTTGCTGCGTGTTAAACCCAAACATTCCCATGCTGAGCTGGGACCTGGCAGACTCGGAAAATGAGATAGTAGAAATGACTTCTGTTTTCATTGTTTATTCTGAGAAAAGTGCAGAAAATAAACAGATCTTGAGAAGTCAATTGCTCTTTTGAAATGACTGAATTCCCCCTCATAACCTAGCTTTCTGTAAATGGAAGTGAAAGGGGAATTCCAGAGGCCCTTGGTTAATAGCGTTCTAATGTGAACTGAAAATACTTCCCTTTAATCACCTTGTGGGTTATTAGCAGGACAGGGGGAGGCAGTGCATACTTGAAAAGGATTAACCTGGACAGCATCCTTTTTCAATTTAAATGGCATTTTACAGGCTATTAATTTTGACATTATTTCCTTAGAGGGAAAATATTCTAGAAACACCTTGAGTTTTGCAGAAAAGCTGCTTGTTGATGTGGGAGGCAAGTGACACACAAGTTCATGCTGTCCAGATATGATATGCCTGGGTGTCTGTCCAAGAGGAGAAAATGCAGCAATGTTTCCGTGCAGACCTGGGGCTCCTATTTTGTCCATGACGTGTAGCTTGCAGCAGCAAGTGGATCAACTTGAGTCACTTCTGCTTGGCCCTAAATGCACTCATCACTTCTGTGTAACTTGCTCTTGAAAGTCTTTATGGCTGTGTAGAGTCAATGGGCAAGGATTTCCTTGTATTTTATTGACGTGTGGAGTTTTGTTTTATTGCAGCAATGTCTCAGGTCAGCGGGAGGTGACCTGAAACCCAGGGTAGCTGGGATGAAGTCCTTATAGTGCATGAAAAGAGGTGATCAGTGTTTGAGAAGGCTGGCTGATCTCAAGAGCCAAGCTGCAGCAGTGCTGGAGCTTCCTGAGGCACCAAGGCAACTCTAAAATCAACCCACCTCACTTGGGAAGCTGAACCACTTGCTCTCTTGACTGACTTCTGCCAGTCCTATCCTCTTCTTGTTCCTGTGCCAACCAGACTTCTGTCCTTCTAAGCACAGGGACCCGCAGCAAACCTGCCTCCGCTGTGACCCTGCTTCCTGGCTGTTCTCACTGAGCAGTTAATAACGAGAGCTTAGCTTTGACCCCTCCACCTACAACTTCTTTAGAGAGCAGTGTCCTGAGTTAGCACCTGCATTAGTGAGCAGCTATTCTGGGCTTTTGGCTATCATTCCTAGTGAAGACACTCTGCAGTGCTGCTATTGTGATTGCCATCGGTGCAAGAAGCAGAGCTGTACCACGTGCTCCTCTCCCTCCCGCTGAACTGGCACTGGTTGCAGACTTGGACTGTCTTGCTGAGGAGAGCCACTGCAGTAGCTCCAGTGCTGAGATTATTAGTGAGGTTTTTAGGTCATGGATTTGAAAAGGGAATTTCCTCTTGTCCAAAGGGAGGACATGGTATGAAAAAAATCCTGCAAGAGTGATGCCAGAGTCCTTGTGTGTCCTGGCTGCTCTGCAGCTTTCAGCGGGTCTCATTTTCTTCCATCTGCTTATTTTATTTATTTATTTATTTTTTAGAAGTGGGGCAGGCAAAACTGCTTGATCATGCCGTGCTGCTGCAGGTGATCAAAGAACAGCAGGTACAGCAAAAGCAGCTACTTGATCAGCAAGCAAAACTGCTGGCTGTGATTGAAGAGCAGCACAAGGAGATCCACCAGCAAAGACAGGAAGAGGGAGGAGAGGAGAAGCCAAAACAAGGTAAGGATACTACCAAAGAGTGTGTCTGCTTGTGAGGTTGTCACTGCTCAAAATAGCTTTAAAATCAGGCTGGGAAAGGTCTGAGTCCCTCTGGCACATGGCGGGATCTACTCTGCAGAAGCCATTTCTGATTGTTTCCGAGTAACCCTGAGCCTCTGAGGTGGCAATCCCCCACCCATGTCCCTGTGTGTAGGGATAATGCTTTTCCTCACAGCTCACCTTGTTCTCCCATGCGGTCCTTGAGGCTGGTGATATCTTCTCTCCCCTGTTGTGCAGGATATGGTGGTGGGAGAAGAGAAACTGTCACTCATCATGAGAAAAAGACTTTACATTTCAACTTGTCTTCTGCAGCAGAAATGCAACAGGAGCCTGCTGTGCCACACTCCAAGAGTAAGGAGGAAGACGGCCCAGGAGCTAAACAAGAAGCTGCTGCAAAGCTGGTTGGTAAAGAGTCGCTGGAACACCCTCTGCAGGGGTTGGGCAGGCAGCCTGCCAACTCAGCAGAGCAGCGCAAAGGAACTGCAGGAAGGCTGGAAGAGGCTGAGCACAGGCGTGAGATTCCTAGGGTACCTCCCAAGGATCTGAAGGTACCACAGGAGGAGATGGACAGAGCTGTTAAAAAAGCTGCAGAGAATGGGGATCCCCTTCCTGGCAATGCCCAACACATTCCATCAGCCAGAAACCACCTAGAAAAGAAGCCCTTGGCAGAGAATTTAGGAGGTCACGAAGCCAAAGCTGGAAGAGACGTCCATGAGAAGAATTCCCTGAAAGCTGTGGAAGTAGCTACAGCACGCATCCAAAGAGAACAATTAGGGGCTGCCAAAGTTCAGGGAGTAGTAGGAAAGAGTCTGGAAAGAGACACAGAAACAGACCTTAAAGCCAAAGCACAGAGTCAGGTGGAGCCCAAAGACCTGGCACTTGTGCTGGACTCCTCAAGTAAACTGAACGTGGCAGGGAGTGAGCAGCGCATACGGGAGCGTCAGAGAGCTGCAGATACTGAGAGGGGTGAGGGTGCTAATGGCAAATTGCAGCAGGCCGTGCAGAGGGACCTGGCTAGCAAAATGGAGGTGAAGAAAGAAGCTCCTCGGGAGAACATGGTGGACATGGTCCAGGATCCTCAAGGAAGTCTCCTGAGCAAGCAGAAACGTGCAGATGGGAGCCTCTCAAATGAGGCTGAGAAGCAGCCAGATGCTGAGGATAGTGCTGCCCAAAAGCCTGAGAAAGGAGTGGCTGCCCATGGGGACCAGAAGGTGGACCACGATGTCAAACCTAATCGGGACCTAAAACTGCAGGCAGACCTGGACCTCCGCCGGAGGAGACGGGACCTGCTTCCTCACGAGGAGGAGGAGGAGGAGGCTGCACAGGGGGCGGGGGTCTTCATTGGCCTGAATCCCCTTCCAGATGTGAAAGTAAACGACCTCCGGAGTGCTCTAGAGACACGATTAAACCAAGTTGCGGAGGGAGCTCAGCAGGTGGTCCACAGCCGGCAGATCAAACAGATGACGCAGGCAGACGGGAGCATGTGAGTGGGGTGGTCGCGCTCGGTGGGTGGCTGAGGGTGTTGGCCACCAGCACAATGCTGATGGGCTCAGTAGGGAAGGTTCAAGTTAACCAGCTGCTTTTTTGGCCAGTGTTGCTCAGACAGTGGTCAGTCTAAACCAGCAGCACTTTGTTGGATGCAATGCTTGGATCCATGGGATTTCCTTGGACCTGTGAATACTGTCCAGGGGACTGTGGGCTTCTCCAGTCTCTGTAGTGGGAACGCCTCCCTGTGTGTGCCTAGTGGTGGCCAAGGAGATGGCAACCATGAAAGATAATCTCTCGCTGTCCTCTGGCTTTCAGAGGTTGCCATCTAACTTGGTTTCCTGCCAGGCCACCTTTCAAGTACCTTTTCAACCTCTTGTTCATATCGAATCGCCCTCTCCATCTGGCTCTCATTTACCCTTTCAGAACTGAGGCAGTTCTCCATGCAGTTCACCCACCTGCTTGGAAAGGCTTCTTCAGCAAGTATGTTGGGTTCCTTAGCCCAGCCTGTTTGGGGCTTTGGAGCAGAGGTCTGGGATTGCAGGCAGAGGGGAACCAGGGAGAGATGCACAACTCCTCCTGGAAGATTTTGTTCTGCTTTGGAGATGCATCAATTCAGATTGGGTTTAGGACTGGCTTAGGCAATTGCTTTGGTATTTCTTTTGAAATGGGAGCTGTTAGTCTTGCATGTTTAGGGGATAGTTGTGGTTTAGGAACCTAGTTTTGTAGAAATGCTGCCTTAAACAGGCACAACTGCTGCTGTTGTGCTGCCTCTACTCCCAGGGATTTAGTTGGTTGGCCACACACTAGCAATAACAAAGAGCTTTGCTCTCTCCACCCTCTCCGGATGCTCGCACTCTCATCTGTGCTTTTAAAGTGCATTATGAAGTTCAACTCGGGGGCTGCAGCCTGCCCCCCAAACCAGCTTGACTTTCTGCAAGAAGTGACTAACATTTAGGAGCAAAAAAATGTGGCTTAAAAGGGTGTTCTTGGGGGCTTGGCTCAAGCATACCTACCTCTTTTCTCTGTAACTCGATGGAACGTGTTTGTTTTGTGTGTTTTTTCACAACCATTGTCACATTCGACAATGTGTTTTATATCCATAGATGTCAGTACTCCGCCCCGGTAATGCGTTTTATGAGCAAGAAAGGGAAAAACTTCTATAAGACTCCTGGTTTGTTTCAGGCTCCCAGACAGTGATTCATCCTTTTTTCTTTTTTTTTTTTTTTTTTTTTTTTTTTTTTAATCCTGACTTACGAATGTAAGAAATAAAATCCCAAAGCTCTCACTAGAATGGCTGAAATTTCCCAGCCTGGAGTCACAGACCTCATCACTGTGGTGGTTTTTATATCTGTATCTCAAAGTGTCTTTGGTAAACTAGCCTCTCTGCGTTCATATGTGCCGGGATTTCTCAGAGCAGAGGCTGGGTCGTTATCGAATATGTGGAACTGTCACACTGGTTCTGGTAAATACCGTGGGGAAGGCTCTGCCTTCGGTCTTTGGGTACTTTGCTCCTGTTTGCCTGCTCCAGCAGTCGGAGGTTGCAGTGCATCTGGAACGTGTGCCTGTTGCTTGAAGGATGTCATCTTAATCTCCAAATAAAGTGACACAGAGCCACAGGGCAACAGCCACGGATTCAGCTGAACTGCTTCATGGGGACCATCTGCGTTACTTCCACGTGTGTCTCAGATGTGACTGACATAGCCTTAACCCTCAGGACTTCCTCCATAGTACAAGTGAGCTTCTCCATTACGCTGTCTTAAAGCACAAATAGCATGTTTGGTAATCCTTGGAACTGCGTGTGGCAGGAGGACTGTTCTGTAGGTGTCCCGTGCCAGCGTTTGTCAGGGGCAGGTAAGGCAATAGATCACATTTCTTAGCCTAAGTCTGCACTGGGGAGACGGGTTTGTGCTTTGTGCCCTGCTGCACTAATGAGCCTTTATAAAATGAAAGGGAGCTGGAGGAAGAGCTGGTTCCCCCCGACTTTTTGCACTTTGTCTGTCCTGGCCTCTCCCATACATCTTATGTCTGCATGGCAGGGTGAGGACAGACTCCTTTCCCTGTGGCTTCAGGACGTGCCTGTAGTGGTGACGTTCCTTGGCACAGTCTCACCTGCATGAACACGAAGGACCAAAGTTGCTCCTGATGTTCCTCAGCAAATGGAAACGGAAAATGGCTATGGGTTCTGGGCATCCCCAACCTCAGCTGGAAGGCGGCAGGGAGCTGCATTACCTCTCTGTGCCAGGAACTGTTTGTACTGGGTGTGGAGTGCTTGGCGGGAGAAACTGGAGGGGAGGCTGAGCTGTGTAGATCAATAAAATAAGCTGAAGCATTGTTATCTGAATTTGTTGTCTTTGCTTAAAAAAAAGAAATCTGTAAGCCCTAGTTAGCCACAGGGCTGTGGCTCCCCTGGCAGGGAGAGGGGTCTGCTGTGCTTGGTACCTGCAGGGGATTACTTTGCCTGAGGGAAAGAAGTCTTTGTGCTTTCTGCTTTCTTTGAACCTCTCTCTGCTCCACCCTTCCCTGCTGCTGTGGAAGAGATAGTGAGAATGTAGTCCTCCTCCTCCTCTCACCAGCACAGGGTCTGTTGTTGGGAGGAAAATCTGTCTAATTCGATGTTCAGGGGATCAAGCAACTGCACTATATATAGCTGCTATTAGAGCTTGAGTATTCAAAAAACTGGCTGCAGGGCCTGCTGGATTTCTTCCCCAAGTGTGCTGCACCTTGGACCCTCAGCTGTTATCTTAACCCAGTACTACAAACTTGCAGGTCTTGCAGCCCTGAATGCTGGTTTCTGTCTTGTCAAATGGTGACCAACTGTAACAGAGCCTACGCAGAGCCTGGGACCTTGAACTGTGGTTTCTGTTTTTTTGTTACAGGAAACTTTGCTCTTTAGCAAAGCTGGAGCTTATATGCAGCTAGGAAACAGTCCTGAATCTGAGACTCCAGACTTGGGGAAACGAGGGCTAGAAAGCTGAAGGAAAGATCTCCGTGAAGCATAGATTTAAAGTGAAGGGAGTTCTCCTTTGGTTTAGTGTAAGCGTCTATAAGCCTGCTTTAAGGCTGAGGACTGGACCGGGAGTTCGATCTCTGCTCTACGAGCCAAGGCTGTCTCCGCAGTGACTATTCTGCGTTTCCTCTAAGCCTGGCAGTAAGTTCTGGCTGCTCAGGGGAAGGCGAGGTGGAATCCAGCAGCCCCAGGGCAGGCAGACGCCAGAGGCTTGTTCCAACAATAGGGTAGTTTGAGCATTGGCCAAGTGAACCACAGCGAACAAAAGGGGGATAGCTGCTCGTCAGAGGGGAATAGCTGCTTGTCGGACAGTAGCTGGACAGTAGCTTCGTTTTTGACAAGCTGCTGACATTTCTTGTTCACTGTTTTTGTAACTTAAGGACACACTGACTCAGATTTTGGAATTTTATTTTAAAAATACTTTCCAAACATCTATTTACATGCGTTGTTTGAGAAACAGGGGTGCGCAGGAAAAGCGTGATGTGAAACGCCAGCCAGCGCTTCCCCTTCCTTCGTCCGCTTTGCGTGCAGCGCTGCTGCTCGTGGAGGCGCCGGGCCGCGGCGGCTCGGCCCGACGGGCGCGCTCCAGGCCGCTCGCGGACCGCGGCCTCACTTTGCCGCCGTCTTCGCCTGCCAAGAGAAGCGACGGGGCTGAGGGGCAGCGCCGTCCCTCCGGGCCGCCTCGCAGGGAGCGGGGGGCGGCGGCGCCGCTGAGGTCTGCTGCCCCCCGGGCCGCCCGCTGCCGCAGCGGGGCCGCGGCCCGGTACCTACCGCCCGGGCGAAGCAGTCCCTGAGCGCCCGGAACTCCTGGGCGCAGGCGTCCCGCCTCAGCTCCGCGCCGCCGGCCGAGGCCGCCGCCACGCACCGGCCGTAGGCGGCTGCCTGCGGGGAATGAGCACGGCAGCGGGCAGCGGGAGCGGCGCGGAGCCCGAGCCGCGGGCACCGGGACGGACCGGGGCCATCCCGGGGGTTACGGGCAGGGCGAACTCGAAGGGAGACGGACCGAGAAGGACCGGGAGCGCCCGGGACGGGGAGCGATAACGGGGCGGACCGGGACCGCGGGGGGACGGGGGCGATAACGGGACGGACCGGGACCGCCCGGGGGGGGGGGCGATAACGGGACAGACCGGGACCGCGGGGGGACGGGGAGCGGGGCGGACCGGGACCGCGGGGGGACGGGGGCGATAACGGGACGGACCGGGACCGCCCGGGGGGGGGGGGGCGATAACGGGACAGACCGGGACCGCGGGGGGGGGGGGGGGGCGATAACGGGGCGGACCGGGACCGCCCGGGGGGGGGGGCGATAACGGGACGGACCGGGACCGCCCGGGGGCAGGGGGCGATAACGGGGCGGACCGGGACCTCGCGGGGCGGGGGGCGATAACGGGACGGACCGGGACCGCCCGGGGGGGGGACGGGGAGCGGGACGGGACGGACCGGGACCGCGCGGGGGGGGGACGGGGAGCGGGACGGGACGGACCGGGACCGAGCGGGGGGGGGGCGGCGCCCCGCGGCCCTACCTGCTCCCCGCAGCCCGCGAGCAGCTCGGGGAAGCGCCGCAGCCGCGCCCGGGCCCGCAGCCACACGCCCTGTCCCGACATCGCCGCCGCAGCCTCACGCACCGGGCGCCGCCATGATGGCGCAGGCGCCCATTGGCCGCTCCCCCTGCTCGTCAAAGCGCCGACGCCTTCCGCATTGGGCGCCGACGAACGCCCACCTCTTTTTGAGTCGTTGATAGGGCAGACGCTCCGTCCGTCAAGGTGCTGCCCTAGGATTGGCTCTAACGGAAGGTCGTTCCCTCGGCCTGCTCAGATTGGCTTGGTTGGCTTTCCGAAATCGTGGATTGGCTAAGAGTAGAATCCACCTACCGACCCCCAGCTGATTGGTCGCTCGTCCTCAGCGAGCAGTTCTGATTGGCTGCGGTGCCAGTTGTTTACTTCCGCTCTCTTGCCCAGTCGCTGCCGGCGTCAGCCTCGTGGGGCACTTCCGCCCTCTCTCTCCTCTGACTGGCTGAGCCCGGGCGCCTCGCGCTCTCATTGGTACGTGGCGCCTTCCGCGGGGCGGGGCCTTCGAGGCTGCGCTCAGGCCGGGCAGGGACAGGTACCGGGAGCATCATGGCGGCGCCGCTGCGGGACCGGCTGAGTTTCCTGAGCCGGGTACGGGCCGGGCCGGGCCGGGCCGGGCCGGGCGGGCGGGCGGGGTGAGGGCAGCCGCCGCCAGCCGCCGCCAGCCGCGATGCCTCCGGCGCGGTCCCCCACGGCGCGGTCAGCCCTCGCCGCCCGCCTTGGCCCGGCGCTAAAGCCGGGATCCCCAATGAGGGTGCGATTCCCTCCCCGCCCGTCTGCTCTGACGTCACAGCTGGGCGTTGTGATGTCACTGGGGGGGCGGCTGTGACGTCGGGAGGGCAGTATGTCGTCACTGCACGGGGCTTCCGCGCTGGGCTTCCCCGGGCCGGTGCGGCTCACGCTGTTCCTCTTGCAGCTGCCCGCGCTGCTCAGGGGCACCGCGGACGAGGACGCGCCCTGCCCCGGCTACCTGCTCGAGGAGATCGCCCGTATCCTGCCGCTGGGGCCCGGGGCCCGGGGCCCGGGGCGGGCGCGGGGGGCGGCGGGGCGCGGCGCTGGGGCGGGGGGGGGGGAGGCCCCCGCCACCCTCCGTGCTCCTGGGGGCAGCCCCGTAGCAGTAGAAGCAGGTTCCCTAACGCCGCACTCCAGAGATCTCCCGCGAGTCCCCCGGCAGCAGCCAGTGTCTCCTGGAGTATCTGCTCAACCGGCTGCAGAGCGACTCCTGCCACGTCAAGCTGAAGGTAGGAGAGGAGCGAGTACGGGCTGGCTGCCGCCTGGCTCGCCCGCCCGCCCGCCGCAGGGCTGCCCTGGCCACAAAGGAGCCCTGGGGCTGGGCGGGCACCGCCAGGCGATGGCCCGGAGCGTGGGCATCACTGTGGGGCTGGTGCGCAGCTGCGGCTTGGCCTTCTTCCCCTGCAACTGTGTCTGCAGGTGCTGAAGATCCTGCTGCACACGTGCACTCAGGGCTCCCCCCAGTTCGTCCTGCAGCTGAGAAGGAACGCCGCCTTCATCCGGGAGGCAGCAGGTAATGGGGCGAGGAGCAGAAGGGCGGCAGGCAGGAGGAATGGGGTGGCCCTGCACAGCACTGGAAACTGCAGCCTGGCCGAGTTGGGAATCTGGAGAAACTCCTGTGCATGGGGCTGCTCCAGAAGCTGTGGAGTCTGGCACAGGATGTCTGAGTTCTTGTGTCCCTGCCCAAACCTGCCCTGTGGCTGGGAGCTGAACGTCCCCCAGCACTCCTGACCTGTGCCTTGCAGTGTTCACTGGGCCCCTGGACCCCCTCCACGGCAACAGCTTGAACCAGAAGGTCCGGGCAGCTGCGCAGGTGAGTGCGTGCTCCATGCCCAGGGCATTAACGGGGGCCTGGAGTGTCGGGGCAGCTCTGCGTCCCTGCTCCCCGGCTCAGGCTAGGCCACGATGGCTGGTGCTGCTGCGGCTCCCTCCACCCTGCTCCTCTCTCTCTCCCTGCAGGACCTGGCCAGCGTTCTCTTTTCGGATGCTCTGCTCCCGCAGCCCACTGCACTGCCTGCCCGCCCTATGGCTCCTGCAGGTATGGGCTAGCCCCTCGCAGCCCCATCTCCCCCACAGGCTGTGCTGGTGGTGCTGAGCTGGTCCCCCTTGATGGAGCTGGGTGTTTGTGAGGGGGAGAAACAGCAATGGGGGAACCCTCAAAGCCTGTGCTCTCTGAGCGTGCTTTGTGCCTCCCCTAGGGATGGGCTCCAAATCGAGCCCCTGCAGCTCCTTGCAAGGATTCGGCTTCAGCAGTGAGAAAAGCAGCTCTGGTAAGCTCCAGCTGCAGCCCTGCCTTGGTGCTGTCCGCTCGCGCCGTGTGCCAGGTGCTGTGCTGGGTCAGCTGTGCTCGTGTGTCTGCCAAGCCCAAGGTCCTCTCCTATTTCAGGCTGCCTGGGGCTGAAAGCACAGTTGTGTGGTTGGTGGTGGAAGGCTCAGCAGGGCCCTTCCCTGCTGGGAGTGGTGATGGGACATGGGAGGCCAGCTCGGGCTGATGGTTTATCCAAGGAGCTCCCCTGGGAGCTGCCCGTGTGCTCCAGGCAGCTGGAGAGCTGCCCTGTGGAGAGGAGGCAGCGATGGGACCTCCTCTTTCAGGTGCTGGTAGTCCCCATTGCCCTGAGTTCCCTCCACCCAAATCCGTGCTGGGGGTGGGCCGCCCTGCGGGGGGTGGATCTGGCCGCTCCTTGCCCCCTTGTCCAGCCAGTCCGTCTCTTGTGGCCTGTCTGAGCCAGGAGTCTGGCTGCCAGGGCTGCTCCTCTCTGTCAGCCTCTCCCCTTGGCTCCCTTGCGGCATCCTGAATGACGGTGGGTGCCTGGGCTTAGAGCCTGGGATGGGCTCCCCTGGGAAGCGCCTCATGCTCTGGCCTTTGCCCAGCCTCCACAGGTGAAGCCCTGCTCAGCACCATCCAGCGAGCGGCCGAAGCAGTGGCCAACGCTGTGCTTCCCTCCCAGGAGGGGCCCCGGCTTCATCGCAGGGAGCTCCACGAAGATGCCTACCAGCCTGTGTCGGCACCCCCTCCCCAGAGAAGCGCGGCAGAGGCTGCAAAGCTGCCAGCAGCCGCGGCAGCGCACAGTGTCCGAGGTACGTTGCCCTTCCGTGTGGCCTGGATGGCCATCGATTGCAGGGAAGACTGGCAAGGATCTCACCAAGGGGCTGGGGCTGGGGGGGGCTCATCCCGGGCTCAGCGCATCAGTGATGGAACTTGGAAGGGAACCAACTCCTGGACAGGGCACAGTGGAGGTTGGCTGTGGTTGGCAGCAAGATGCTGTCCCTCAGCTGCTCTGGGGCCCTGTGTGGTGGTAACGGGGCCAAACAGTTCCTTTCCTGAGCAACTAGCACGGTTCAGAGACTCCTGGAAATGCCTGGCGTGGCACTGATGCGCAGCTAGCTCTGGTGTGAAGCAGGGCCGCCCGCCAGAGCGGGGATGTAGCCATCGTGGTCTCGTCCTGACTGCTGGAGCAGGCAGGAGCTGCGAGGCCTTAGCTCCTGGCTTCACTGCTCTTTTCCTCGCAGTGAGTCACCAGCCGGGGCTGGCCGGAGGCGGCTGGGAAGAGACGGACAGCGGGCACAGCTCCCAGGACTCCTCGCAGGAGAACGGCGAGCTGAGCCGCACCTCCGACTCCTACAGCAAGTCGGGCAGCGACAGCCACTCCGGGGCCAGTCGGGAGGTGGCGAACGTGGCTGAGAGGTGAGAACGGAGGGCATGGCGAGCTCCCGTTCCCCCAGGTCCTTCTGGGACGGTTACCTCATCTTCACATGTCCCCTCTTGAGGGGGGTGTTGCCCCCTCTGTTTCAATTCTGTTAATCTGGAGTCCTCTGAAGCTGCCAAGTCGTGTTCCTCCTGGGGTGTTCTGCCTCTCGGGCAGGGCAGCCTTTAGCTGGGCAGGAGAGGCGGTTGGGACAGGGAAGCCACCTTGACAGGGACCTTCTGCAAGGCAGGCAGGCAGCAGCTGAGCCCACAGGATTTGGGGGTCTGAGCTTGGGGAGAGCTGGAGTGTGGAGCTCCAGGCCCCTGTGTCCTCCCAGAGCCAATGCTGGGGCAGGCCCCAGGAGGGAGCAGGGCTGGCCCCTGCCCTCACCAAGACGTTGGGACCTTTTCCTGGTGCAGGGTGGACGCTGACAGCCTGGGTGACTGTGTGCGGGAGGTGAGCCTGGTGACGGCGCTGACCCGAGGTGCCAGGGTCTTCCTGACCAGGGAGGAGACACAGCACTTCGTCAAGGAGTAAGTTCCCGACACCTCTCCCACTGGGAAAACAGGTGCTGTGGGGCTGGTGCCCTGGGGCCAGGCAGGCAGCGCTCTGTTGGCATTGGGTCAGCGTGATCTCTTCTTGCTCTCCTGGCTGCCTTGGCCCTGAGCTCTGGGGCTGAAATGCTCCTGGGCAGAGGGTTGCTTGCCCCACGCTGGCTCCAGGGGGCTCAGGGTGCTGAGCGTGGCCGGCAATGCCGAGGCCCTGGTGGTAACCTCTGCTCTTGTGCCAGGTGTGGGCTGCTGAACTGTGAGGTGGTGCTGGAGCTGCTCAGCCGGGCCTTGGAGGACCCTAGTGAGAGCGTCCGCATGGTGAGTGCCTGCAGGGGCTGAGCTGGCCCCGGGTGCGCTGGGGCTGTGCCCACGGGGCAGCTGTGAGCCTCAGCTCGAGGGCTCGTGAAGGGTTGCAGGCGTGGGGTGGCTGGATGGATGCTGGAGCTCTTGCTCAGGGTGGGTGGATGGATGGGTGGGAGAAGCTCCCTCAAGCCAGGGTACGGGGCGTTTCTGGCCGCGTGCCCGGGCCCAGCCAGCTCTCGCCTCCCGGCAGCGGTCCATGTGCGCCATCTCGTCCCTCGTGTGCTCCGACCTGCTGTCTCTGGATCAGATCTTTGCAATGACTCGACAGCCCCTGCAGCAGCTCAGCCAAGGCAGCCCCGGACCTGTGGCCAACAGAGCGACGAAGGTGACTCCTGGGACATCTCTGTGCCCTATTCCCCATGCGGGGGATCCTGAGGGACTGCGTGTCATTTGAGTCACCCCTTCACTGCCACCTCTTGGGGATGGTTCTGCTGTGCATGTCCCAGACGGGCAGGAATTAGCTGCCCCCTTCCTTCAGGGAGCAGAGGAGCTGTAAAGTTCCCTCCCCAGGCTGGATGCTGTTCTTGGACAAGGCTGACCTTGCCACCCTCCCTGGGAGGGTGCAGTGGGTGCTGTGCTGCCAGCTGGCTGCAGCGGAGGCAGGCTGGGGTGGGCCCCAGGGACCCCCAGGACGGCCCCTCTCCTTTGGAGTGGGCTGCCCAGGACCCACTGTCTGGGAAAAGGTGGTAGTGCAGGGCCCTGTTCCCGATCCTGCGCTGACTCCCAGCTTCTGCCTCTTCTCCTCCCAGATCCTGAGGCAGTTCGAGGCTCTGTGCAGAGGCCAACCTTCGCCAAAGAGCTCGCGACCGGACACAGATCCCGCCGCCCTTGCTGTGGGCTCGGCCCTGTGCACCCAGGACTTGCTGACGGACATCCCGCCCCTGACCGGCGAGGGCATCCTCAAGCCTGTGAGCGTAGCCCCGCTGCCCGTGGCCGCGCCGGCCCGCGTCGCGGAGCGGAAGGTGGAAGCAGAGAGCTGCCATCAGTCCGGCATCGCAGCGCCAGCTTGTCCCCGCAAGCCAGAAGCAGCGAGCAGACTGGGAGGGAGCCCAGGGTGTAGGGCAGGTGGTGCTGCGCCCTCCCAGAGCCTGTCCCTCTTTGCCGGCATGGAGCTGGTGGCCCGTCCTGGCACGGTGCTCTCCCAGGACTCTCCCCCCGCAGAGTGGCGGACACTGTCCCATGCCGGGGACGCTGGTGCTTCGAGTCAGACAGCTGCGGAGTGCAGCAGGGAACCGTCTGCCTTCTCCTTTCTCAACGTGTAGCTGCTATCACGCTCGTCGGGGGGCTGCTGGACACGGGCTGCTGGGGGCTCTCACCCTCCCTCCTGCTTCAGGTCCCACCGGGTCTCCCTTATGGGCATGGCCCCGCCAGGCTGCACAGCCCTTCCAGGAGCCCCCCAGGTGTTTCTGCATGCTGCCCTTTGGGGTGGCCAGCTGCTGACCTACAGCCTTCAGCAGGGAAGGGGTCTCCACTTGCCCCCTGCTTTCCTCATCACACACTGGGAAAAAAAAAGCCTTGAGCAGCCCTGCAATAACAGCCCCCGGGGGGAGAAGAGGGAAAAGGAGCTGGGATGGCAGCTTCGGGGCTGCCAAGGAGGTGCAGGGTGCGCAACTGCCCCTGGCAGCCGAGCTTTAGGGGGGTTACGATGTCCCTGCGCCGTCCTGCGGAGACCGAGGTGGATCCCGCCCGGCTCGGCACCGTGGCTTAGCTGCCGCCCGGGCTTTTGCCAAACCGCCTCGGTTTCCTGGGAGCCACGGGTGCAGGGCACAGGCACTGGCGCTGCGGATTTGCTGCCCGGGGAGGGGGGCAGCCTGGCCTGGGTCCCAAGTTCCCCCAAACTTGGGTCAGTTTGGGGAAAACCCCCCGGCCAGGGCGGCTTCGCCCCTCTTCCCTCGCAGTGTTGCCGCCTCGCGCCCCGGCGGCGGCTTCTTGCTCCCGTTGCCTTTCCGTGCCCGCGGGGCCGGGGCCGGGGCCGGGGCCGGGCGGGAAGGGCCTCGCCACTGGGACTTTGTGAATAAACCGCGCTGCTGGGCCCACCGACGCCTGCCGCCTCCTGGCCTCGCGCGCGGAGGGGGGCTCGCGGCGCCCTGCCCCACGGGTACCCCTGCCCCCCGGCTCTGCCTGCCCCACGGGTACCTCGTGCCCCCCCGGCTCTGCCTGCCCCACAGGTACGCCTGCCCCACGGGTACCCCTGCCCCCCGGCTCTGCCTGGCCCACAGGTACCCCTGCCCCATGGCTCTGCCTGCCCCACAGGTACACCTGCCCCCCAGCTCTGCCTGCCCCACGGGTACCTCGTGCCCCCCCCGGCTCTGCCTGCCCCACAGGTACGCCTGCCCCCCAGCTCTGCCTGCCCCACGGGTACCTCGTGCCCCCCCGGCTCTGCCTGGCCCACAGGTACCCCTGCCCCCCGGCTCTGCCTGCCCCACGGGTACCTCGTGCCCCCCCGGCTCTGCCTGGCCCACAGGTACCCCTGCCCCACGGGTACCCCTGCCCCCTGGCTCTGCCTGCCCCACGGGTACCTCGTGCCCCCCCGGCTCTGCCTGGCCCACAGGTACCCCTGCCCCATGGCTCTGCCTGCCCCACGGGTACCTCGTGCCCCCCCCGGCTCTGCCTGCCCCACAGGTACCCCTGCCCCACGGGTACCTCGTGCCCCCCGGCTCTGCCTGCCCCACAGCTATCCCCTGCCCCACGGGTATACTTGTCCCATAACTCTGCCTACCTGCCCCACGGGTGCCCCTGCCACCGGCTCTGCCCCCCCCCCCGCCCCCACGGGTGGCCCTGCCCGCCCTTAGCCCACCCCACGGGTGACCCTGCCCCGCCTGGCCCCGCCCCCGCCTGGCCCCGCCCCGCGGCTCCCGTCTCCTCCCGCCCCATTTTGCAGCTCAACCAACCCCGCTGTCGCCCCGCCCCCGAGGCCTGGCTGGCAGCCTCCGCGGCCAACGGGAGAGCGGTCGCCCCGCGGGTCGGCCAATGGGACGCAGGGGGCGGGCGCGGCTGCGGGGTAGGTTGCGCGCGGGGCGGTGCCGCGCGGGGCTGGCGGCCTGCGCTGCGCTGCGCTGCGCGGGCGCCCGGCGCCCTCCGAGGGCCGCGCCGCGCCGGTGTGGGCCGGGGAGGGGGCGGGGGGGCTCGTCCTTTTGGGGGGCCCGTCCCGGGGGCTGCGGGAGAGGGGCTGTGCGAGGGGGGAGGGGGGTAACGGGGTGTCTCCCCCCCCCCCAGGGGCTGTGGCGGGGGGTCTCCCCCGGGGGGGGGGCTGCGGAGGGGGCCCCGGGCGGTATAACGGGGGGTCCCCCCCCGCCCCGGGCTGTGCGGAAGGTTTTTTCCCCCGGGGGGCGGCTGGAGAGGGGGGCCTGGGCGGTATAACGGGGTGCTTTCACCTCCCCCCCCCCAGGGGCTGTGAGAGGAGCCCCCAGGGGTGAATAAAGCGGTGACCCCCCCCCAAGGTGGGGGTGACCCCGAGGGCCCCCCCCCCCCTTGGGGTGTGCAAGGAGGGTCCCCCCCCCGGTCCCGTTGGGTGCTGTGTACCGGGGGGGGCCCCTTCCCTCACGGGGGTCCGGGCCCCTCTGTGCGCACGGAGCCGAGGAGGGGCACGACGTGGTGGGGGGGGGGCACGCGCCTGTGCGTCCCCCAGTGTCCCCAGCCCCTTCCCCGGGGCCTGTAGCGCCGCGGCCACAGGAGGTCCAGGTAGGTAAGGGCTCCCCGCGCCTCGCCCCCTTCGGGGCCCCCTCGCCAGCCCCGTCTCCCCCCGCCCCAGCCCCGTGCCCTGGCTGCGAGCGTCCCTGCCTGGGACGGGGGGTGCTGGCACCTTGGCCCCTTCCCCGCGGAGCTGGAGCGGCTGGGACGGGTCCGGGAGGGGGTGTTCGGAGCTGAGCCTGCCCCACGGCGCTGGCTCGCGTCCGAGCAGCCGTGACCCGCGTGCTGGGGCGGTCGGCTGGGCTGCAGCGCTGGGGCCTGCTTTTCACGGGTGCCTCAACGGCAGTCCGGCAGCGATGGAGTAAGGACGAGGAGATAAGAGCGCTGTGTTTTCTTTGTAGGCAGCAAAGTGATGGCTCAGCTCAGCAGAGGAAACTTTTAAGACTTTACTGCTCCTTATCTTAGCAGTAAAAAGCTCCCGTCTTGTTTTGTCAGCTCTGTTCAGCGGTGTTCGGATGCTGAAATACTGGGCGGTGCGTTGTTGTTTGGACGCACGCCTTGGCTTTTGCACCCGTAGGCTGCAGAAGGAGAAGGCTGTCGCTGCAATCTGCCTGGTCCCAAGCCAAGCGCTAGCTGAGGTTAGGCCTGTGTTCTTGGTGTAAGCTTGGTGGTTTCCATAGAGAGCCTTTTGTTTGCACTGGTTTTAGGAGCCAGAGGCATTGCCAGTGTCTTTTGCACAGCTTAGCGGCGTGTGTAGGGTGAAATCAAATTGTCAGAGGAGAGGGGAGAATGTCTTTCTTGTTTTAGGTCCTGTTTGGATAGGTTATTACTATTTAAAGAAATAAAGCAGTGTTGTAGAGTCATTATGCAATTGCCTGGGAACTGGAGAGGTGGAGATAGAGCCAGCAATGGCTTGTGGGTCTGAACGCTGTGATGGGAGAGAAAGCAAGGGCAAAACTAAGAAATTGCTGCCTCCTGAGTGGGGAAGGGCAGTCTGCGAGCTGAACCTCTACCTACGTTCTTGGAGAGGGTATGGCCTTCACACGTTGCTTACTGATGGGTTTGTCAGAAGTTTCTAAACAGCTTCTTACCAGAAACTGGGAACAGATCCTAGGAGAAAGATCTCTCTTTTAGTTGTACCTTTTTTTACGCTTTTTTCGGCATCATTGCCCAAGACAGGGCAGTGGGTGAGGTGAACCTTTGGTCTTAGCGGATGCACCTGCTCTGGGCTCACACGATCCTCTTGTAGCCACAATCTGTTGCCAGTGAAAGAGGCTGATGTGAGGAATGGCGCTTTTCTTCTCTTTGTGACTCACCTGCCTGGAAACAGGCTGGTCTGATGAAATGAGCATCAGCTTCCCGGGCCCTAAAATAGGGCAGCTGTATTTGGTGTGGCTAACTGGGAGTTAACTAGGTCAAACATTAAAAAAATGGCTGCTGGTGTCAGGTACTATAGTTGTAGGGAGTTCAGCCATAGATGTTCCAGGTTGTGTTTTCAGGATTGTTAAGCACATGCAAATATGGAGGAAGGTGTTTTCTCCCCCTTGGAAACAGAGCCCACTGGAGAAGAAATCTTGGACCTCTTTTACAGAGGTCGCCATGCATGTTTTGGAGGTACATGGAATCGGAGGCCTGGGCTGGGTGGGAGGCCAGCCAGCGAGAATTAAGTCTCTGTGTTTGGGCTTGTGGGAGAAAGCTGGGGCATAGTGATTTGTTTTCTTACCATACAAAGCTGGATGCATCCTTCTTTGTGTTTTCACTTCACCTTCTCCACTTGCATTCTCAGGGCCTCCCCTTTTTTTGGCTTGAAAATGAAGAGCACTCGTAGCAGTTCCTCGTTCCAAGGTGTCAGTTCTGACAGCGTGGACTTGAGCCTGACAGGCCTTCCTGTGCAGGTCACGCGGCGCCCAAGCAGCGCGTCTCCTGCCAAGCACATGGCACGCTCCATCTCGGTCATCACCGACGGCAAACCAAAGAGGAATGCTCTGGTGAGTCTTGAGAAGTCCTTCTTCCCATCTCTCCCTCCAGGCGGGGCGGGGAGGCGCATAAGGAGGCATCTGACATACCTTGATGCACTTGTACTCTCTTCGCTGCTGAGTGTCTTAACTTTGGGTGTGCTTCCCTGTTGCACTGATTCTGCAAGCTGAGCTTTGTAGTGCAGCCCGGGGAGGGAGGTGCTGCTGAGGTGGGCCGTGTGCTCCCCCGTGGAGTGCATGGCGCTGCTGCACGTTCATCGGAGAGCGGCTGGAACACCTTCAGGGAAGGGAGAGTTAGGCTGGTCCGCGTGCTGCCTAGAGCTGCAGCATTTGGGTGCTGCAGTGCTGTGTTCTCTCTCTGTGCTACACAGTAAAAGCCTTGATTGTCACCTACTCGTTACGTCTCTTCTGTAGACAGAAGGGTGAGCAGTGAAAGCGGCCAGCTTCATGCATCTCTGGTCTCTTCCTTGCTCTTCACCTCCCTTTCTTGATTTTCTTTTGGAAGAAAAGTTCCTGATATCTTCTGCCAGATACTGCAGTGCTTTCAAGCCCAATCCTGTGCTTTACTGAGCACCCTTTGTTCCTGCCGAGATCAGCAGGAGTTGAGGAGTCTTGATGTCTTGCAAAATGGGAATTTTGAGTGTTTTTTTCAGCAGAGTGAATGAGCCCCAGATTCTTATTGGGCTCTGTAAAAATCCAGTAGTGGAGAATCTCTGCACTCTGCTGAGTAATTCCTGCTGGCTTGGCAGTCTTCCTTAGCATTTATTCCCAGAACAGGTAATAAACACAGCCCTTCTCTGCTGGGGAACTTAAAACAAATGAATGCATTCCTGCTTGCTCAGCAGCAACACAGGAGCCCAAGAGGGAGCTGGATGTAATTCCACTCTCTCTCAAGGAGAGGTTAGCAGCCATAGGAATACCAAAAACATCTTTTCTGTGCTCTGTAGAAAAGGATGGAAAGGTAGTACCATCAGCAGTGCTATTTTAGAATGCCTTACTCGGCTCGGGGAGCCTGCCTAGTCCAGGCATCCCAGCTCTGTCTGATCCTAATTCTCTTTAAAATCACTGCTGAATATAACTTGCTCCTCCACAGGAAGATGCGGGATCCCGGGCGATTAACAACCTCCGGAGATCCAATAGCACCACCCAGGTTAACCAGCGGGTGAACAGCACGCTCAGGTACAGCTACAGCCATCCTTGTGTGTCACTTTGAAACCCCACTTGTCTGTCTGATATCTCTTGTTCTGTGAGGAAAATGGAAAATCTAGTGTCTGTTCTTTTGCAAGGAGGTCACGTGATTAGGGGAAATAGAGTGTATTTCTGTGGGTTGGAAGCCTCTGCCATAAAGGACACCTGAGTTAATTCTGGGGGATGGGACTGTTCACTTAAAACAGCCCCTAATGGACCCTCCAAACCATAGCCAAGGTAGGGAGGAGAAAATTGCCCCACCAGTTGTCAGTGTCCAGGTATAGTCCTTGCTGTGCTGGAGGCCATGCGACCTCTGATGTATCTCGAGATCTGCTAGGGGTGGAAACATCAAGCATTAGGTGAAGAAAGTTCTCTTTGCTTCTAATGACTTTCTGGGCGCTGTCTTTGAATTATGATTTTTAGTTTGCTCTTGTTGCGTTGTGCCCATCCCTTTAATATATTTGATCTCCACATGTTATACTGAAATATAAAGCTTTATGTAAAAACTAATAATTTACAGATTACATGACTATCTAATGATTCTCCAGCTTTTTTTCTTCCTATGTCTTGAGACAGGCACTAGATACATCTCAGCTTTATCAGGCTACTGCTTTGTGTTTTGTCAGACTGCTCTGTTGAGATCAGAGCTTGCTTATTGCTGAAACAGTCTACTGGGGCACTGCAGTGTGTGCAGAATGAGAATCCTGGTATTGCTGTCTTGTTGCCGTTTGTCTGCATCTCATACTAACTCCAGAACGTGTATTTTTCCCTTCTCTCTGCCTTTCTTTGATTTGGGCTAAAGCCCAGAGCAGGCAGGAGACTTCCTGACCTTCTTTGACAGCCCTTCTGGTAGAAGAAAGAAACTAGCGAGTCTGAGCAAAACTTCCCCAGAGAAAAAAACAACATGGAACATCTTGGTAAGGAGGATGGTCGCCCCAGGTGCTGTGGACTAAGTCTGGCTCTCCTTACATGAGGAGTCAGTTGGTTTTGGTTTGGGGTGAGTCATGCAAAGGATCTCCCCTGGATCTGAAGATGGGAATGGTATAATTCATCTGTGACAGCCAGACTGGTCCTTCCTCATCCTTCAGTCAAAGCTGGCACTGGATGAGTAGCCAACATGTTAAGTCATTGCTCTGGCCTATTTTGACCATGGGTCTTTGTGTCTGGCCCTGGGTTTTTGGCCAGGAAGTGGTGCAAGGCAATGCCTTGAGGCTGCAGTAATGTGGAATAGACATAGGGTTTTTTTTGTATGAGGGAAAATATTTGCTTGTGGAGGAAGAAATGATGTTGTTTGAAGAAGTTGGTTTGGTGCTTGCATACGCTTAATGCTTGCTAACTGCATGGCAGGATGATCAGCCACGAGTGTTCCCTGGCTCATCTGGCACCCACAGCTCTGGCACCCTTGAGCCACCTGCAGGCATGAGGAAAAAAGAAGCCACTGTACTCCTGGCAGCCAATTTCACTGCCAACAACAGGTACGAGGAGCAGTACTGAACTGGGAGCCCTGTAGGCTTAGTGTTAGAAGGAATTAAATGGAGAAAATACCTGGACAAGGGAGGTGGTGCTGGTGCTCTGTCTACCAGCATATCAGGTCAAACGCAGACCAGACAGATGACAGTTGTGTGAGGCTGGGCTGGTGAGGACACGTTTGGAAGCTGCATAGGAGATTGATTGATGTGAGGGAACAGCGAGACCACTCTACCTGTAGGAAAGGGAACAAATAAGACTTGAAAACTTCAGGACTAGGAGAGACTTGAGCAAAGGCTGTGTGTTTAAAATTGCGTGAAAGGCAGGTTCTTTTACATCTGCTCAAGCTGTGTATGTCTGTTGTCTGCCTGTATATCAAGTAGCAGCTCCAGAGGAGCAAGCTCTCGGGAGCAAGTGAGTTGCTTGTGAGGCTTCCCCTGCCTTTTGCCTTCAGATCAAGCAAATTCTAATGCCTTGTCTCCTTTCCACAAAAGGAGCAACAAGGGCGCAATGGGCAACTGCGTCACCACCATGGTGCACAACAACTACTCCACCTCTGATAAGGGCCCTGCACCCAAAAGCTCCAACCAGGCACCAAGCTCCCTCAAGTAAGTAGCTTAGATCCTGCTTTGTGCAGAATTTGGAGGCTGCTTCACCATGTGTCCATGTTGGGCCAGTCCTGTTCACTGTGCAGATGTGGCACAAAACAGGGCAGGATGGTACCAAGTAGCTTCATCTTCTGCCTTAGTAATGTTATCAAGGCGACCTCAAATGAGGAGAATGAAAGCAGCAGTTTCATGAAGTCTCAGAAAAATTTCTCCAGCAACAACATCATGACGTGCAACAACAACAGCAGCCTGCTCCGGAGGAAGGAGGTGACGGAAGAGGAGGCAGAGAGGTGAGGCAGAGCTGGTGTGTTGTGGCTGATGGGAAGAGGCAGGAGGGCAGTGCCAAATTAAGGGGTGAGCTTGGGAGTTGAGAGCAGGCGAGCTGATACTGGTTTGTACCTGTCCTGTGGGTGCTAGCTTTTGGAACAACTCTCAGTGTACCTGCATTGGCTGCTGAAGGGTTGTGTTGCTGTACTCTGCCTATGCCTTGGCTATATTTTGAGTTTCCTTCATCAAAGGAACAAGTTCTGCCTATCCCAAATATCTGCCCAGGATAAGGCCTTGTTGAGTCAGAGTGTAAGGGGGGGGCTGCACAAGTCCTAGTGCTGTGGCTGAGCAGTCCCTCTGCCCTCCTGCAGCAGAATGTGACTGTCCTGCTAGGCCCTGGTGGCTGCAGAGGGCCTTTGGGCCCTCTTGACCTTCCTCTTTCCTTACAGGTTCATTCAGCAGGTGAACCTTGCAGCTGTAACTATCCAGCGCTGGTACCGACACCACTCGCAAAGGCACAGGATGGGCACGGCCGCTCTGGAGCGCCTGTTGGCTTCCAAACGAGAGGTCTGTCTCCTGGCTTACAGCTTAGGCTTGCCTCAGTGAGGGAGGAAAATTAGTTCCTTTAGTCACCAGACCATCTGCCCAAGATGTTAGAGACAAGGGGACTTTTGCACTGTATTCGGCCAGCCACTCACAGTACTGAGAGCTGGAGAAGGTCCTGGTAATTGCAGGTAGCTGTCACTGCAGTGAGGGACTGACCATGCAGGTGGGAAGCACTACTATTGATTTCAGTGCGAGCTCAGGCTGTAAGCCCCTGGGGTCAGTGCTGCATGTCTCCATTGTATTTGTTCCCTTCCCTTTAGCTGCAAACAGCCAGACAGTTGGCAGTAACAAAGCTAAACCAGCTGAATTCTTATTGTCTTGGACACTCTGGTGGCCAAAGAAGGGATACTCTGTCTCAACTCATTGTAGCAAATCAGTAACAATTGGCTCATTAGAAAGTGTCACGTCATCTGCAGCTATTTATGTTTCTTTGTATTTAATTATTTATCCAAATAACAAAAAGTACCGGAGCTCTTGTATGTGCAATTCTATTTTTAAGCCTTGTCTCTTTAGTGGTTTCAGACCCAGATGACTAATAATTGCATTTAATGTTTAAAGAAAACGAGCTGCCCTAAAGTGGAGCTTTTCTGGGGGCTCTTTACTTGCAAGGATGGGAAGATTGGGGAGGGTAGCGGAAGGTTAAGGAGAAGATAGAAAGCCTTCTGGGTATGGGGTGACTCCAGGTGAGATGCGTCTTTTCAGACTTTCCTGCTGCAGGTGGTAGGTGCTGGAGAGTTCTCAATAACATTACTTTATCCCTTCTGTTGGGAAGGAGAGGCAGCAGCAGATGGAGGAGGGAAATATCCTGGATTTGCATGAGAAAAAGGATGAGGAACGCCGGAAGATCCGAGAGGAGAAAGCTCGCCTAGCCCGACATGCTGCTATCCAGGTAGGGATGAGGCAAGGGCATCGTGGCCTGGCTGAGACCAGTCTGTTGGCTGTTTTTGTGAGACAGTGAAAGGGCCTTTTCTCTGCATCTTTAGGGCTTTGCATGAAGCAGAACTAAAGCAAACCTTGGAAATGGAGTGTTCCCTATGGAGAAGGAGGTGCCATAGAGCAGTTTCCCTTTGTGTTCCTGCCAAGCCTTGGCAGCTCATTCAGAGCTTGTGAAGACAATGCTGATTTCGATCTAGTTCTTGGGGAAAGGGTCACTATGCTAAAAAAGGGAGGCTGTAACTACAGTTCCTCAGAGAGGCTGAGAATGAGAGAAGCCCAGGAACAGAACTGTCTTTGGGAAAGGGATCCCTCATCCCTGGGATGGCTGGTAGAGAGGGCTGATCCCCGCTCTGCATTCTATGCCTGTTGGTCATGTTTTCAGGAAGCACCTGAGCACTTTGCAGTCTTCAACCTGTTCTTGTAGCCCTTTGTGGCAGGGAAGGCCTGGTACTGCTGCAGCTCAGATGAGAAGCTGGATCTGTAACAAAGCATGGAGAATTGCACACTGGTTTACAACATTGCTGAAAAGATTTTAAGATAACCCAGTTTTACTTTACCCTAAATTGAATCATGCTTCATCAGAAGGGGACAGCAGTGAGCAGCTAGAGGGTGGTAACTTCTTAAAATACTGCAACAGTCGTGCAAACATCTACTTGTGCCTTAACTGACTTACTGAAACTTGGCTAAGACAACACCTTGGGCCCTGCATCATTGCTGCACTGCATGGTGCTTGACCCTAGAGTTGTTGATGCAGCATGGAGTATTGAAAGGCCCTTGATGGAGAAGCCAGATGACACTATGCGAGGGTGTATGAACAGCGCTTGCTCACATGTGGAGCTGGCAGTACTTTGGTCACCACCTCCTGTTTGCTCCCAGGAGCACAGAGGAGAGCTGTTGTTTCTCTGCTTTCCCTTTCTCTGAACAGGGTTGTCCTGGTTAACCCTTTAGCACCTGAGCATGTAGATTGTTTTGCTAACACTTGCAAAGCAATGCAGGTATGTGTCAGAACACGTGCTGTGCTGGGCAGAGTGCTGATGGCTTGTCTGTCCCTACAGGAGCTTCAACAGAAAAGGGCTCAAAAGGCTTCTGATATTAAGCACTTGGCAGAAGAAGAGCTTGCGTTGATGAAGGAGAGCAGAAGGACCGCAAAGAAAAAGCCTGCCAAACCTGCTTCTGGAAAGAATGTCAGTCCAACCAACAGTGTCGTCAAAGCCAATAATGCTGGTGAGTCCCTTCTGCAGGTGTCTGATGCTTTTGGAGAAGTATTTGACATGAAGGGGAAGGAGAACGATGGAAGGGCAGTGCTCCCGGAGGGGAGCTGCCTGAAGGGGGCTGGTTGTTACAAATACAAAAACAATCTAATTCCTGCAGATGCCAATTTCCACTCACTCACTGCAGAACCAGAAGAAAGTGCCCTTGCAGACCTTGGCTCCATGCCTTCACAGGATCATGGGACAGAGAGCAAGTTACAGGTGGGCCTGGCTTTTCCTCCTGCTGCTTCTGGCACTAGCTGTTCTGCTGGTGTGGCTTTGGAGCTTGGGTTCACTTCTGATGATATCCAGCAAATGTCCAGCTGGCTGCTATCCAGCTTTTACTCTAACATGCATTTTCCTCTCCCCTAGGATATGAGCTCTAGAGAGACAGGTGGAGAGGATCTGGAGATGGCAGTTACTGCTGCCAGCAGGGCTCAGTCAAAAGTCACTCTCAGTGAGCTACTGGACACCCTCAGGCTGTTGGAGGAAGAGCCAGAGCTGCTGCCCCAGCCGAAAATCTTCAAGAAGGACAAATATGCCTGGATAGATGGGGTAAACAGAGGACTGAGGCTTGTCACATCCACCCTTAGATAGAGTTGGCTGCCTTGTGAAAACGAGTTCTTTTCCAAGGGTTGCTTCCATCCAATGCTTGTTGGGTTGCAGAGAGCAAGAAGGCCAAGAAATGCAGCTGTTTGGCTGCCTCTAGGAGTGCCAGTGAAGGCAGCAGAATAGTTTGGTGCAGTTGGGTTTGGGCCTTCGTGACGAAGAGTGAAACTATATGAGGACTGCAGTGGGAGGGAGCATGACCGCAGAGGATGCGGAGTGGTTACTGGAGAACAGTGGGAAGACAGGATTCCAGTGCTGCCTGCTGGGGATTAACTAACATCTTTTCTTCTGAGCCTTCCCCTTGGGGCTCCTTTAGTGCAGGCTGCCTTCCTTGTTAACTGCTGTGTCTGCTCAGCAGGAGCCGGACTCCAATTCCCTGACTGCTGATAACTTGGAGAAGTTTGGGAAGTTGAACCATTCCCCTGGGGTCCCTGAGGATGGGGCCTTGCTCTCAGAGGCCAAACTCCAAAGCATCATTAGCTTCCTGGATGAGATGGAGAAGTCTGAGCAGGAGAGACCCAGATCTGCTGCTTCAGCCACGCAGCGGGAGGTGAGTACTGAAGCAAGAGGCCATTTGTATTGGAGAGGCTGTGTGCAGGGAAGGGGCTCTCTCCTCATCCTGGCTCCAAGTGGTCCCCAGCTCCTCTTAATCCAGTTTTTGTGTCACAGGGACTCCTCTCTGAAGAGGAGCTGGCTCACTTGGAGCAGGCATCAGCTGTTGCCACAGAAGTCACCAGCTCCATCATGAGGCTGAAGCTGGAAGTAGAAGAGAAGAAGCGAGCTGTCAGCCTGCTGCAGACAGCACTGGTGTGTAAGCCAGATGTGCTTGCTTGCTGGGGAGCGAAGGCCAAGAGTCCTTGACAGATTATTCTTGGAAAACTTGTTATAGTGCAAGAAGACAGCTTTGTGAGCAGGGCTTACCTTCTGTGTCCTCAGCAGTGCTAAGTACTACTGTACTCCCCGATGTAATGCAGAGGAGCCAGAGGGGCATATTCTGCCTGAGTGTGCAGCAGTCTAAGTTACCTTAGCATGGGAAAGATCTACATGGTCCTTTTATTTACTAAAGTTGTTTGCTGCTTTGCTGTGAGAAGCCCAGTTTGGTGTGGACTTCTCAGCTCTCTCCTTGCTGCCTACCTGATTTGAAAATCATCTTCAAAATCTATCCCCTAGCAGGTTCCTGACCATTCCAGAAGCCCTCAGGCAGGGCCTGCATGATGCTCTTTCCTGGACTGAACTCTTCTTTTCTGTCACCTGAGTGTTTGGTCTGTCCTGCTAACATTAGGACAGGATGTGTTAGGACCAGACACTCTTTTCCCGTTCCTGGTTGTTTTGGCCCTTTGGCCCCATGGTGCTTTCCTGGTTTGATAGTTATCTCCTGTATAGATGCCTGGGTTGGTATAACATCTTCCTCTAATGTCTCATGGCCCTATTTCTCCCCTGCATCCAACAGGCTCAGCAGAGGGAACTGACTATTCGGCATGTCAAACAGACGGAGAAGGAGCTTGGCCACCAGCTCAGGCTGCAGAGAGAACACTATGAGGCCGCTATCCAGCGGCACCTGACCTTCATCGACAAGGTAATCTCTCCTCCTAACTTCAGTTCTTCTGAAGTCAGAAGCTAAGGGCCAGCGGTGGTGGCTGTGCTCTGCCTGGCTGTCTGATGCCTTGTCTGTACCCTACCCAGCTTATTGATGATAAGAAGATGCTGAGTGAGAAGTGTGAGGCCGTGGTAACTGAGCTGAAACAAGTAGACCAGAAATACAGCAAGAAGATTGCCCAGATGCAGGAGCAGCATGAGCTGGTGAGGGGATGAGGAGGGTGGGAGTGCAGGAAGAAAAGACCTGTTCTGATACTGCCATGGCAGGAGTGGGACTGTGTGGTCTTGCAGCCCACGGGGGTTCATATGGGACCAAGCCATGCTGCTGATCTCTACCCAGAGCCATATCATCCCTCACACTTTGAGGCTCAGTTGTTCTGGCGAGTTGTGCTGCTTGCACAAGAAATCTATGTTACCTGCAGAGGTTTGCCCTGGCTACCCAGGAGGCTGCTGTCCTCTGCCAGAGGGGCTTGCTGCCCAGAGCCCAGTGCGTGGGACTAACCAAGAGCCAGTGTCAGCTGCCAAGGGCACTGCTTGGGAAGAGCCTTTCCCCATGTCCTCCTGTGGAGGAAGCTCTGCCCAGTCAGGGAGGTAATGTAGGGGATTTCACTTAAGCTAGAGAAAAAAACAGGTGCTGGAACAAACCTGATGCCATAGAATTTGTGCCTTTGGCCATATCCTTCTATGTGGAGTTACTGTCAAACCATTTCACTGGAGCTGGAATGTGCAGAGCCAAATGGGAGCAAAGCTTTAAAGGAACATGGGATGTATCTTTCAGATAAATAACGATAACAGACCTCTGTGGGTTTCGCTGTGCTGTTACTGTGGCCAGTATCCAAACACACAAAGGGTTTGTTTTTTTTTTTTTTTTTGTTTTGTTTTGGTTTTTTTTTTTTGACGATGAGCCTGTGCAGTGTGATTCATGCCTTGGGGCCCTTCTTCTCTGGGATATGCTGCCTGCTCAAAGGGGACTGTTCCATAGTCTGCAGCTGACTGGTGGTTTCCCTCAGAAGCGTGTAGAGAGCTCCCTCTTCTGTAGATGGAGACAGTTCATTTCACCCTGTGCTGAACACTGAGCTGAGCCTGGCAGAAAGAGGCAGTGCAGCTGGCTCAGCTCCCATGTGAAGCTCATTCTAGCTCTGCTACCCCAGTCCCTGTCCACTCTTAGACTTGAAGCTCATTTCATGTCCAGGACTGTCTGGAGTGGAGACCGTGTTTGCACCAGTCTGAGCATGTTTCAATATGCAGCCTAACACAAAGTGAAGACTCACTTGGCTTATTTTGCCTTACTATTTAAACCTGAGTTTTGAGTCCAGCTGGGAGGAGGAAGCCAGTGCAATATTGCTTCCTGCAAAGGTTTTTGCTGCTGCAGCCTGTGAAGACACTCAAAAGAAAGGGCTCAGTGCAGTAGTGGAGGTGCCTCTGTTATCTCTCACTCCCTGCTCAAAACAGGGTAGCAGTGGTGGGAAAGGCCTGGGAGCTGTGGAGGTGATGCAGAGAGAATCTCTTCTTCTCCTGGCTTGCTCTGAGACCCCTTCACTGGCCCTACTTGGAGTGAGTTAGGCTCCCGGCTCTGCTGAGCGGCTCATTGCAGCATCTGCTTCTCCTGCATGGTGAGGAAGAACACTCAGTGATGTTTTTTCCCCATGGAAGCTCCTGCAGCAGGACCTGTCCTCGTGGCTGGAGCCATCTCCCTGACCACACAGCACCCTCCCAGATCAGAGCTGGCTCTGCCCTTGCCCTGGAGCTGCAATTGCTCTCAGTGCTGGCAGGCGCTTGGTGCATCTGTGTGTTAACTACCCCTGCTTGGCTGCACCTCTTGCTCACCTCTGCTTGAGGCATTTGCAGCTCCCTCCTGTCTCTGCCGCAGCCTGGCTTTCTCATGTGCACACCTTTGTTTGGTTTTGCCTCTCTTTTCTCTCCCTTCTCCTCTCCCTTCTATGATTCTGTGATTCCCTTTCTCTTTTCCTCTCCTTCTTTCTTTCTCCTCAGGTCTGGCGCACTTTGGGCCCCTTTTGTGAGGTAAATGTGTTCTTTGCTCTTTCTGTGCCTTGCCCCTCTGCTCTCACTTGCTGACCTGCCACTGCTCCTCAGGCAGCAGTACTGAGATGGAGATACGCCCCTTCATCTAGGTCTGGGGAGGGAATGGGAGCTCCCAGCTTGACAGGAGGGTCGGTTCTGTGAAGGAACACCTTCACCCTATCTCCCCAGGTAATGGGCTCAGCCACTGCCTTGGGGCTGTCCCTGTCCTCCACTGCTGATTTTGCTGCTCTTCCCTGCCCTTTTTGCTTAAGAGAGTGCCACAGGTTGTGCTGAAGGCCATCTGATGTTTCCCATTCCTCTCTGCCCAGCAGCCAGGTAACCTACCATTGCATGTTCCTGCCATGCTGCTTGTTTTCTGAAGCTGTGAAGTTTCCCCAGCGTTGTACACATTGTCGTCATCTGCCTCTCCCCAAAACTGAACCATTTCTGACCAGGCTGTGCCTTCCGTGGGCCAGTGCCTTTCTCAACAGAAACCCATCACAAAAGTATGTGGCTGATTGCTTCAACCTGCTTTTTCCAAAGAGAAGCCTGGAGAAGAGCTCTCTGAGCAGCAGGGCCCAAGTGTTTCACCAGCCTTTTCACTTGATTAATCAGACACAGCCTGGGGGAAGGCTTGAGAGGTAAATGCAGTCAAAGGAAAAAGTGAGAGCAGTGGTTGTGCCTGGGCTGTGCAGCCTTTTAGGGTCTTTGAAGAGCCTTATGGCACTGCAGAAATTTGGTCTGTGATGTTATTGCAGTGTTCTGAAAAGGTGTACTTGTCTGTCCTCCTTGGGAGCCTTCTACCCACAGCTTAAGCCGGTGAGAAAGGAAAGTTGGAGAAGGAAGCATCTTCGAATACAGCTCCAGATCAGCCTACAGACAGACTGCTTCTGCATGCAACCATCTGCTGTCAGAGCAGCATGAGCAGCCTGGAGTTCCCATCTCCTCTCCAATAGGTGTTCTCATTTGTCAGCCACTTCCAGCAAGTGTTTATCTAAAGGTCTTGCCTTTTTCTCCCATGCTCAAATTCCACAGGGCAGCAGCAGCTCAATCACACAAGAGCAAGAAGTTGGCACTGGGGGACTGTACCTCTAGTTCACTGAACTGGGGAGAACATGCCTGGCCAGAACTGTTTGAGTGGTCTGTGCACAGCTGAGGTCATTCACACTTGCCTACAAGTTGCTTTTCAACAGCCAAACTCCTAGGCTAATATGTTTTCCTTTTTTTTTTCTTCCCCTACCTTGTCTCTGAAGTTTCCTGTTTTGTTTCCAAACAGGAGATCAAGAAACTCAAGGAACTGATGAGTGCAACAGAGAAAATAAGGCGAGAGAAGTGGATGGATGAGAAAACCAAAAAGATCAAAGAAATCACTGTGAAAGGTATAGGCACATGCCCTCAGGTGTGGCCTGGAGATGGGTGGGTGTAGGTATCATCCTATCTATGCCCTGGAATCTTTGGTATAATAAGATGCTGATGCCTCCTGGAAGGTATTTGATGTGGGCAGTCTCTGATGCTTATGTGTGGTAGAGGCAGATGCTAGAGAGCAAGAAACCACATGGTCACTCTGTCCTTTCCTTACCAGTCTTGTCTTTACTCAGGTAACATGTTCATGGTGTCCTCACCAGCTAGTTAGGTCTAAGGATAACTGTGCTGGCTTGAGATTTATGCCTGGTATTTGCATCCAGACAGCCCCAAGGCTGTATGGTAATCGTCCTTCCCCACTACCCTAGGGCTGGAGCCAGAGATCCAGAAACTCATCGCCAAACACAAGCAGGACATCAAGAAGCTGAAGATGCTGCATGAGGCAGAACTGCTGCAATCCGATGAGCGGGCAGCCCAGCGCTATTTCCGTCAGGCAGAGGAGCTGCGTGACCTGCTGGAGCGTGAGAAGGAGGAACAGAGCCAACGGGAGAGGGAACTGGCCCGGCAGCAGTATGTTACAGGGGGAGGAGCGAGCACAGTTCGTGGTGTTGGGGGGTGGTGTTCAGCACCCACGTCGCAGTGGGTTTGTGACATGTTCAGCAGTTAGCGTCAACATAAAACGGCCCCTTTTCCTTCTGCTAGCGCTGAGGTGGGAGGTGCCGGTGAACCAGGGCCTCGGATGTCCTCCACAGTGAGACTGGCCCCTGGTTAGCCATGGGAAGGAGGGTGGGGTGGGAGTGGGGAGGAGACGGACAACTGCAGTGCTGCCATGCTCCTGAGAACTAGGGACAAGTGCCCCAAGTCAGGCAGATCCCTGAGGCTTCTCTGCCCCCACAGATGTGAGAAGCACTTGGAGCAGGAGGAACAGGCATTGCAGCAGCAGCGATGCCGGCTCTACGCAGAAGTGGCTGAGGAGAAGGAGCGGCTCAGCCAGCAAGCGGCCAGGTAAGAGGGCTGAGAGCAGGCCTAGTGCAGTGTCCGTGTGGCTGTATTGCATGGTGGCTGCCAGCTCCCACTGGGCAAGCTGCCTGGGGATTTGGGACAGTCTGGGGCTTGGAACGGTGGGGCTGATTTCCTCCGACAATGTTCCCGTAGGAAGAGGGGTAGTACTCGAGAGGGGCTGAGGTGGGGCAGCCTGAGAAAATCGTGGCTGGACAGCGATATTGGGCCAGCCATGGACATTACAAGCTGTGATCTGTCTGTGGGCAGGCAGAGAGCAGAGCTGGAGGAGCTGAGGCAGCAGCTGGAGGCGAACAGCTCTGCTGTCACCAAGGCATTGAAGGAGGAGTATGCAAAGGAGAAGGAAGAGCACGAGAGGCGGCATCAGGTGTCTTTTTTCCCCCTTACCTCTGGGGTGTCCACTTGCTGGCTCCTAGTTGATGGTGTGTGCAAGCTTGCCATGCTTGGGCATAGGCAGTCCAACTGTGAGTGTATTGCTGCAGCCATGAGCTACACTCGTGGGGCTGAGGCTGTGCTACCATGTGGTGGCACCACTAAACAACCTGGTGGCAACCTTGGTGCCTTCCCGTAGAGTTGCATGAGGGAGAATTGCTCCCATCAGCAAGTGGGGGGTGCAGTGGCTGGTAGAGCTGGGTGAGTGCTGAGTATTTGCTACTCTTGCTTGTCTCTCTGTAGACAGAAGTGAAGGTGCTCAAGGACCGGCTAGAGATTGAGAAGCAGGCCTGGGAGGCAAACTACATGAAGAAGGAGGTAACGGCTAGGCTGCTCTTCTCTGAAGGTGTCACCCTTGGGGCTCACAGAGAACTTGGGGCAACATTTGCCATCTCTGTCTCTGTCCTCAGGAAGCCTGGCTGCTCTCCCGGGAACGGGAGCTGAGGGAAGAGGTGAGGAAGGAGAGAGACAAAGAGATCGAGTTGGTAATCCAGCGCCTGGAGGCCGACATGTCCTCCGCCAAGGAGGAGTGCGAGAGGGCGGCAGAGAACAGGTGGGGAGGGAGTGGGTGGACTGAACCCGTAAGCCCTCACTCCTTGAGGGGTGCTTTTCTTCCCCCCCATCCCCTGGGGCTTGGTGCATCTGTCCAGTGAGCTCTGGACACGTGATGAGATTGTACTGCCCTAAACTCCACATTTCTCTGACAGAGGTCAGGGAGTTTGAGAGTACCCCAGCACAGGAGTAGGGGAGCAGAGTGACAAGCAGTGAGATGAGCTCCATGCTGCATGGAGGCAACTTTCCCTCCTTGGTTTCTAGCTAGATCTGTGATTACCTCTGCCCAGTGGTTTCCTTCGTACTTCATTGTGTTGGCCTTTTCTGCCTTTGGCCTGAGATCATGGACTACCTTTGTGCATTTATCCTGCCCGCGAACTGCTCTGCGAACATCTACCTCTGCACGGACACGGTCACTTTGTGCGGTGTTGTGCAGGAGCACTGCAGGGTGCAGATCAGGGCAGTGTTGGCTCAGAAAGGAAGAGCTGGCAGGGGTGAAGGTTTACTCCCTCTGCCACGGAATAGTGAAGCATGTGCCTCATCAGTGCTGTTTACTGTGGACCTGAGAGGGAGACACAAACCCAGGAAAGCCGAAAGTGATATGGCAGTGGCCAGCCTTATCTAGATACAATATGTGGTTTTGCACACTGCTTTGCACGCACATGAAGGGTCTATTGCAGGAACAGAGCAACTTGCATTGAATTCTTCTCCTGGGACCCTAGCGGCTGCCCTCTTGTAGCCTGGTGGTCTTGGCAGTCAGCTCCTCTCGCCCATACTCAGGGTGAGAGGAAGGTCAGGACAGATTGAAAGGAACCTGCACATGTTCAGAGCCTGAGTGCTGACAGCCATGCAGAGCAGGGAGCCTGTCTGTGTGCAGTTAAAACAACCTGGGACCCTCTGAATGGCAACAAGAGCATTTTGGACAGGGCACTGCTCCCTTCTCCAGGCCGAGGACAGCCTCTTACTGTGTAATTACTATGTAAAGAGTCCTGGACCTCCCATGAGGCAAATCACACCATTGCTGCTGTGTTGTGGCTGCTCTGCAGTGCAGAGGAGGCTGGGGACAGTCCCAGTGTGGCTGCAGCGCTAGGCTGAGTGGGACTGCATGTTCTTTCCTCACTTTAGGATTAAGAGGATCCGAGACAAATACGAGGCGGAAGTCCAGGAGCTGGAGAGATCTGAGCGGAAGCTGCAGGAGCGTTGCAATGAACTGAAGAGGCGACTGGCTGAGTTGGAAGGGGAGAGTCTTCATCTGCAAGGCCTTGTGAAGTACAAGGAGCAGGAGGTGGAGGAGATAAGGAAGGTGAGTGGAGAGCAGAGGTCAAGGATCTGGCTCCTCTCCCTGCTCTATGCCCTGACTGGCATTGAGCCCCTTGTGGCACTCTGTGCTCGTCAGCATCTTGATTTTACCTCTGCCCGGCTATAGGTGAGGGACCAGCTGGCCCAGGAGCGGAGCAGCCTGGCAGAAGTGATCCGCCAGGAATTTGCTGACAGGCTGGTGGGGACAGAGGAAGAGAACAAGCAGCTAAAGGCAGAGATGGCAGAGATGAGAGCCCGGCAGCGCCTGGAGCTGGACAGGATAGTGCGGGAGAAGGATGAAGAGCTGGAGGAGGTTCACAGGAGGTGAGGCTACCTGGCTCAGCTTCATGCTGGGCTGCCCCAGGCTGGGCTCACAGCTGGGGCAGTGGATGCAGAGCTAGCCCAGGCCTGTTACAAGAATGTGTCCCCAGTGTTGCATCCTTGGGTATTGTTTCCAGGAGGAGGGTCACCTGAGCTGGCTACCTGCTTTGCCACCATGAATTCTCTGGCCTTCGTGGTGGCTTCTAGCCTGTTCCCCTGTTCTGTGTCATCCTGTCCCCCGGGCTGTTTCCTTGCATGCCTGGAGGATAGGGGTGTTCAAGTGTGCAGCTGGAGCTTTGTGATGGCTCCTACCAGGAGAGGACAGTGGTGCGCAACTACATGTGCTGTTCCTTGGAGTAGCAAGAGCACTGTGAACAGTCCAGGTTCACACGCTGCTCCTGGAAGGCTCTGCTGTGGGTAATGCTATGATACATTCAGTTGCAGCCTTGGCATCTTGCTCTGCAGACTTGCTGCTCCAAAGAGGCCAGACAACTGATTCCCTTCCCCAGGACCACAGAGAACAGAGGAGGGAGTAACCTGCTGCTGGGTCAGGGCTTGGCTGGCTGCTTGCACGGCCATGGAGGTTGAGTGCAGCTGTGACAGCTGCTTTCAAAAACAGGAGGTGGATTGTAGCATCCCAAGAAATGCTCTAGTGCCCCAGACTGGCTTCACAGCACCCCAGGGACCTGGTTCACAAGAAGCAAGTGCAGTGCTTTTGTGCTGGGTCCTGACACTGTGTGAGGCTGTGCTGCACAGGCCTGACTGGTGATGGCTGAGGAGATGGTGCTGTGAACTGGGCTGTGTGTCAGATCAGGCAGCTGATTTAATGCTTCCTCTCTTTCCTCTGAGTTTGCCTGTGGGGGAGGGATTTTGCAAATGAAACCAAGAATCTGAACTGGAAGCACATCTCTTGCAAGAACTCTTTCTGCCTAGGTACCGAGTGCTGTAGTAACTGCTTTAGCATAGTACAGACTCATCTGTGCAGCATCTGTGCACAGGGCTGTTCAGTAGTAGCTGTAATGAGCTGCTTTTGTATCAGCAAATGGAGCTCACTGCCTTCCCCAGAGCCAGCTGAGTGATTCCCACTTGCTCCAGGGACTAGGCTCATGCTCTGAGCCCTAGAAAACAGGGATCTCCCTTCTTCCAACTATTGCATACAGCCTGGCAAAGGTTGAAATCTGGAGAGCCTGGTGCTCCGAGAGCTGTGGAGAGGTTACAGCTATGGGGCAGGAACCATAGATCTGTCAAATGGGAAGAAACTTGTCTTGTTAATTAAGTCTCATCAAGTTAATATCACCTTCTTACTATAGGTAACTTGATCCAAACTACGTAATGCTTGCCAGAGAATAAAGGCACTCTAAACTGCAGAGCAGCTGTTCTTTGGCTTTGTGCAGTATTTCTTGGGGTGGGATGATGCTGTAGAAAAAAGTGAGGGGCTGCAGCTCCTCTGGCTGCCTTTAGCCTTGCTAAAATCTCCACCCTGTGGCAAGGGGTGAGCCTAGTGTTTGGGGCCTGGGCATCAGGGACAAAAGACTCAGCCTCTTTTTGTCTGTCTGCTCAGGGTGAAGACAGCCGTTGTGAAAAAGGAAGAGAGTGTGAACAGCCTTCGGAAGCAATACGAAGTAAGTGAGCGGGGCTGCGGCTGGCATGGGCCCCTCCTGCCCTGGGTGCCCGTCCTGCCCTGTGCAGATGCAGCTCTGCTCCCAGGACACAGCTAACGCTCCCCGCTCTCCCTGTGGTCTGTTCCAGGCGGCGGTGAAGAGAGCTGACCACCTGGAAGCCCTTCTAGAGCAACAGCGAAAACAGCTGCTGGCTGCCAAATAACTGTCTTGCCATGCAGGGGCTGCTGCCCTGCGGCACGTGGCCAGAGAGGGCGAGAGTGCCCTGGGGATGCCTGCTGGACCCGTGCTCTGCGTGGGCTGACGCTGATGTGTACACGTAGGGGATGTGCGTGCGTACGGCCGGGCTGCGGTGAGGTTCTCCTTTCCGTCACGTGTGCCGTTGTCTTTTTCTTTTTTTTAAACAACCTCTGTTACTTGTGTCTCAGCCCGTGACTCCTGCTGGGGGCACTCGATAACATTCAAGTTTTCTGTGGTTGTATTTTAACAATAAATTTCGCGCTGGTTTCTACAACCGTTTCAGTTTGGTCTGTGTGCCCTGGGAAAGGGGAAGACTCTGTGCCATTGACATCCATTACTTTTTCTTACGTGTTGCTGCGTTTGTCCCTATCCTGTGCAGGACAGGGCCAGGGCATGAGCTGTTCTTGCTGTGTGACCAGGCAGTAGACCCTCCCTAGCCAATGTCCTGGATCCTGAGCCTTTTCCCATGGTGAGAGGCATGGGACCTGTGAGTCAGGGCTGAGCCAGACGGACAGAGGTGGGAGAGAAGATCCCTCTTTTGAGCAGTTAGAGATTTTTTTCAAGTTGCAGCTGAGCTGAACAAACCCTCTGCTCTTGACCAGCAGTGAGTGGGGCCTCTGGAGCTGCGCAGAGGCCCTCCACCCTTCTTTGCACGCCGCTTCTAGTTTTAAAGCGAAATATTTGCATGGGAGGATGCAGTCCTCAGTCTTTGCTACCTGCAAATCTCTCACCACCCAGCAACAGCACCAGGAAGCGCCGGGGCTGGGTCAGCGCCGTCTGTTTCCTCTCGCGGCAGGGAGTGCGTGGCTGGTCCTGTGCAGCCTGTCTGCCTTGCTCCAGGGAGGCCAGGGCTGGTGCTGGGGCTGAGCAGATGTTTTCTCATCGTGGTCTCACGGTGTTTGCTATCTGTCCTGCTGGTGTATGGAGTCAGCCGTTGTGTCTGTCCTGGTGCCAGCCAGAGGAGAGTGGGTAGTGTCTGTCCCAGGGCAGCACAGCCAGAGGCTCTTGTTTCCAAGTGATAAGTACCTGAGGTGGCTTGGGACAGGGTAGCCCCAACAGCATGTGGAGCAGGAAGGGGGGCGTGCAGAGGGGCCCTTCATTGCTCCAGGAAGTCACAGAGAAGCTGGGCTGCTTCTGGTGGGCTAGATGTAGCCCGTTGTGGGGGTAATTCCTGTTAAAAGCTTGGGGTGGAGGGCTGTGGGTGTGGTTGCAGGGCACCCTGGAGCCCCACCTGCCAACGCCCGCTGGGCCAAGCCTGTGCTTGGGCAGCCCCTGCAGACTCCCGGTGTTGCTGGCTGTGGCAGAGAGGCAGAAAGTAGCTGGGTCACCCCCAGCTTGAGGGACGCACCCGGGCTCAGCTGTCCTTGGTGAGTCTTGCCCCCTTCCTTTCCTTTCCTTTCCGGGGTTGGTCTTTCTGAGCCTTCAGCTTTGCTGGTCTCTGCCTCCTCCTCGCTGAACTGAATTCCCTTTTACGAAGGGCAGCATCTGAGGAGCACACGCAGAAGAAACGCGTAGCTCCGTTTTGCGGAGAGAAGGCTGAGCAGGGCACTTGTTTTGACTGCGGTTGCTCCTCTAATCATATATCCTGTGTTCCCCTTCCCTTTTCCTCCCCCCACTTGCAGTTTCCGGCCTGGGCCGTACAAAGCGTTTTGTGAGTGCGCGCTGCTCTCCCTTACCTCCACCGCCGGCTTCCTGACGACCAGCGTTAGCAGGGCTCTGCCCCTGGTCCTCCAAACGCTCGCCACGATGACGCGGTCCTGCTGAGATGCAGCGAGGCTGAGCGGAGCTCCCCGCCGCCCCGGGGAACAGGTCTGGGGCGCCGGGGCGGCGCGGGGCAGGCAGCAGGAGCCAGGAGCCGCTCGGGAGGTTGGGGCTGGGGGAAGGAGGTGCCGCTGGAAGGACACGTGCGGGAGAGAGGCAGGTGGAAGGGCCGTCGCTCTGCTCTGCCCCGCGTCACGCTGGCTCGCGGGCGCGCGAAGGTGCCTCGGCGAGCTGGCGAGAGCCGGCCTCGCGGGAGGGACTGACCGGAGGGAACCAGCGCCGGCTCGGAGCCTGCGTTAAACCTGGGGAAACAAAGCCGAGGGTGATGCGTTTCCTGATCTGCTCCTAAGGGCGAGCCCGGCGCAGCGGGACCGAGCGTGTTCTTCCCTCTCGGCCCAGGCGGCACCATGAGAAGACTTCTCGGAGCCGCGAAGGGGGCCGCGCGGCTCGGGCTCGGCCCCGGCGCCTGCCGGAGCTCTCTGCCCCCCGCGCTCTGCCAGGCGCGCTGCGCCGTGGCCTTCGTGCTGGCGGCCGCCCTCCTCTCCCTGCTGCCGCTGCTCCTGCCCGCGCAGTGGAAGCTGCGGCACAAACTCTCCAGGTGAAGCTGGCGCCTCGGCTCGCCGCGGTCCGGCAGGGGTGGCTCGTTCGAGGCGGTGGTGGGAATCGCCCGGCTCCCCTATCTCCCCCTCGCCCCCCGGCGCGGGGACATCCGTGCTCCTCTCCGGGATGGTTTTGCCTTTAGAGTTTCTCAAGCAGGGAAATGATTAACGTCTGGGTTAACCTTTGCTCGCGTTCTCCGCGGCTGCCCGGCTGCGGCGCAGCCCCCCGGTGCGGACCACGCGTGGAGACGCTGCCCGGAGAGGGGCGGGCTGCGCTCCTGCTCCGGCTCCTCCTGCTCCGGCTCCGGCTCCTGCTCCGCGAGAGGAGCCCAACTCTGCCCTCGCGCCCCGGGTGCTTGCACGCCCGGGCCTGGCGCTGCCCTCGCTACCCCGCGGCGCGCTGCGCTGCCGGGACCCCCGACGGGTGCAGCAGAGCCGGAGCAGCGGTGCCTCCGCGCGCGCCGGCGCCTGGCAGCGCTTTAATCCTCGCCCTCGAGACGGCCGAACGGCTGGGGGGTGGGAAGGGCACGTGGAGCTCGGTGTCGCGAAGGCAGCCGAGAGCCCCGGCCGGGGCGGAGGCGCCCGGGGGGTCGGCTCCCGGGGGGCTTGCTGCTCGCGCTGCTTCAGGCCGGAGCGTCCCCCCGGCGGAGGGCTGAGCCGGGGCGGCGGAGCCGCTGATGCGGGCTGGCGCTGACCCCCGCAGGCCAGCCCGACCGTGGAAGATGCTCCGCGCTGCTCCGGGCGGTGACTGAGCGTTTCAGCGTAACGGTGCTGTGCAGCTCCCGGACCGGGGCCAGCGGGCCGCGGGCTGCTGCATGGCACCTCCCTCTGCCTGGGGCTGGCGGCCCTGCGTGCCCCATAGCCACAACCTCCTCTCTTCTCCCGGCAGGACTCCCGTCAGCTCTCAGGGACCTGGAGCCCTTGTGACAGCAGCCCAGGAGTGGGTGGCACAGCCCCCGCACAGGCCCCCTGTTCCCACCCTGTGGCCAAGCCTTGGGGACACGTATGGGCAGGACAAGACCTACTGCAGCTCGGTATGGCTCAGCCCCCTGGATAGGGCACATATCTTCAAGGTATCAGCTTGGGGCAGTGAAATCCTTTGATCAGGCATTGCCAATGTCAGACCGGACTGTGCAGATAGGCACTGGGGGCCCAAGGACGGTTCCCATCAGCTCTATCATTGCCCCCTGACATGGGACACCTGGAGAGCTGCTGTCACATGCTGGCACTGGCCCTCTGTGCTTGCAGAAGTGCCCCAGCAGCATTAGGAAGAAGATTGTGACTACAGAGTTCAAGGACATCTTCCTGGAGACCATTCCAGTGCTGCAGTGGGCACAGCATGCCCGGGAGGACGAGTACCAGCGTCTCCGGAAATACACGGGAGCTCATGGCTGGAAGGAAGTCAGCTGGGATGGTGCGAGTGGGGTCGGGGCTCTGGAGGGGGCCGAGGGCCTGAGCCCAGCTCTGCTGTTGCCCTGGGGCAACCTGAGGGAGGTCTTGTCATGCAGAGGGGGAGCGGAGCAGGACCACAGGACTCTTGCACAAGGGAGTAGAGTCCCAGGACCAAGCACTGCTTCTCAGGAGCGGGGGACGGAGCCGCTGTTCCCAGCATAGTGCCATGTCTGGGGAGAGGCGATGGGCTGCCCTGTGCTGGGGAGACGCGAGAGCACCGAGGGTCTTGGATGTTGTTTCCTTCTTGCTCCTCTGTATTCACTAGCTCTTGATCTGTGGTTCCAGTCCTGAAGGCATCTCTCTCCCTTCTGAACACGTCAGCCAACGGGTTCCTCTTTGACACCCACAGCTGGGCGCCAGGTGCCCGTGTGCCCTGCATCCGCTGTGCAGTGGTGGGCAACGGTGGCATCCTCAATGGCTCCCGCATGGGCCGCACCATTGATGCCCATGACTACGTGTTCAGGTGAGGGCTCATGGGCATGCCTAGGGACCACGTGGGGCAGGACTGAGACCTGAGCTCTGACGAGACCACCTCGCTCTTGCTCTCCTCTCCCTCAGGGTCAACGGGGCCATCACCGCAGGCTTCGAGAGGGATGTCGGCAACAGGACATCCTTCTACGTCTTCTCCACCAACACCATGATGAACTCGCTGAGCAGCTATGCTGCGGAGGGCTTCCAGCACCCTCCCCAAACGCCGGTGAGGGAGCCGTCTGCCACACTGGGTGCCCAGGGTGGCCAAGAATGAGGAGGGGTGATGCCAAGGGCACGTTGCTGTCAGCTCCCCCAGCTTGGAGGCTTGTGCCTTGTCCCCAGAGCCTCCTAGCCAGTCTCTGACCCCGTTCGTCCTGCTCAAATGTGGCACAGGGATCTCCCCGGTCCAGTGTTTCTCCCATTTCTGTCCCCAGGCTGGGGACACTGCTAATCCTCACTGTGTTACCCTCAACAGGAGACCCGATATATCTTCCTCCCGGACCATGACCGAGACTACCTGCTGCTCTGGGCGGCTCTGACCCACCAGCGCGTCGACAGGGGCAGGGACAGCGGAGCCTGGTGAGCGGGGCCATGCGGAGGACGGGTGGGAGCTGCCCAGGTCCCCTCTGCCCCTCATCGTGTCCCCCACTTCTCTGTGCAGCCACCATCTCCTCCTTGCAGGCCACAGAAGTATTTTGGACAGGACCTGCTGGCAGAGAAGTTTAAGATGTTCCACCCAGACTTCGTCCGCTATCTCAGGAACCGGTAACGACTCCCAGGAGCATCTCCCAGGGCCCCAGCTGGAGCTGCAGAGACGGGCAGGGGCAGCTCCACATCGCGCCCTATTTTAGGAGGCGCCAACTGGGGAAGCAGTGGTGGGGGGGGAGGCCACAGCCTCTGCCCCCGGGCACCGGTGCGAGCTGGGGGACAGCGCGTCCCCCTTCCCCCCGACGCAGCCAGGACCATCGGGGGCTGGATGCGGTCGCTGTGGACATTCCCTAGCGACCGAAGGAGCATCCGAAGCCTCCTGTTCTCGCTCTCCAGGTTCCTCTGGGCCGACATCCTGGCCACTCCGCAGCGGGCGCTGTACCGGCCCTCCACCGGGGCCGTGATGCTCCTGGCCGCCATCCACACCTGCGACGAGGTAGGCAGCCGGCGCGCGTGCCGCTCTGCTCGGCGGCAGGCGCCCCTTTCCTCCCGGGAAGGCCGGGCCGCCGCGTCCGCCGGGAGGACTCAGCCCCCGCCTCGCCCAGGTGAGCGCCTTCGGCTTCCTGACGCCGGACTACGGGGCGTACTCGGACCACTACTTCGACCGCACGCGCCGGCGGGTGCAGTTCTTCGCCAACCACGACCTGAGGAAGGAGATGAAGCTGTGGCAGCGGCTGCAGCGCAGCGGGCTCCTGAGCCTCTACACCGGGCGCAAGGCGACGTGACGCCCCGGAGCCGCGTCGGCCGTCGCCTGCGGAGCGCCGGGCCGCGGTGCCGCCCGGGACGCGGCAGCTCGAGGCTGGGACGCCGGAGGAGAACTGTCCTCTGCAGTGCCAGCGTGTCCCCGCAGAGCCCAGGGACAGTCCCGGGGGGAGGGCTGGGGCCCGAGCAGTGCACGCAGCGGGGGCCGGGGCCACGTCGCAGGGCCGTCCTGTCCCGCAGCGCCCGGTCTCCTGCGCCCTCCGCGCGGGTGCCGGTGGCGAGCACGGGGCGAAGCCCCCCGCGGAGGGAGCGGCGTGTGCGTCGGGGGCTGCCGGGTGGCCCCAGGCGTGCTGCCGTGACCGCGGCGGTCCCCTCCCTGCCTGGCCCCGCAGGTCCTCCCCGGGGTGCGATCGCCCCCCGGACCCTGTGCCGCCTCCGGAGGGGCTGCGCCCTGGGAAATGGGCTCGTGGGGGAGCGCCCAGCACGCCTGCGCGTTGCTTCGCGGTTGAACTGCGGCGTGGGGCTGGGGGCAGCGTCGCTGCCTGTGGCTGAGCCGCTTTGGGGCTCTGCCCCGGGGTCTCTGTCCTCCTCCGGCTCACCCGGGCCCCGGCTCACTGTGTCCGGGTGCCGTGCCAAGGGAAATCCGGGAGTGATCCTGGGCGTTGAGCCCCCTGCCTGCCCCCCACGTCTGCTGCCAGGGCCTCCCTCTCGCCCTGCCCGGCTCAGGGGTCTCTGCAAACCCCTTCCCGTGGGGTCTCTGCTGCGTCCCAGGTGCCGGAGCCGCTTCCCCCCTTTGCTGCGGCTGCCCCGGCACCCGCGTGGCCTCGAGTCCCCGTGTGCGCGGTGCCGCCGGCCGCCCCGTGCCGCTGCGGCCGATCCTTCGGCTCCTTCGCGGGTCTTCTCCTCCCCAGCATCGCCAGAGCTAATTTCTAGGCCAGTGCCCGGTTCAGACATGAATAAACCAGCGCTGTTACATAACCGGTGATGCAGATTTACGCCGGATGGCTGCCTGTGCCCCGCTCCCCAGACGGCGCCGACTTCCACCTCCCCGGGGCCGAGGAACGCGAGCGGCACGGGGCCCGGGGCGGGCAGGTTCGCCGGCCCCACGGCACGAGCCCCCTCCTCGTCCCGCTCCAGCCCCGGCCAGCGGTGCCCCCGCGGGCAGAGCCGGCCCCGGGCCGCAGCGTGGCGGTAACAGGCTCTGCCAAAGATCCCCAATTAAGGAGCCTCTCTCCTTCCGCGGATTAGACGGGATAAGCGGAGCCTGCTAGCTGGGAACGAGCCAGGCTGCTCGGCCGCGGGAGAGGGCAGGAGCGGCGGGTGCTTTTGGCAGCCGGCACGCGGGGAGCGACCGCGGCTCAATCCAGTGCCTGCCCTGGTGCAGATTAGCCGCGGCCGCGGACAAATCAGACAGGAAACTGCAGCAAGTTGGCAGGATCCGTTTGGGGGAATCTCCTCTGCTAACCGGGGCGAGCACGCCGCCCGCCTGCCCGGGAGCGTCTCGCGGCCGGCCGCCCCCGCCGGGCTGGGGTTTGCCGAGGTGCCGGGGGCAGGGTGGGTGCTGGCGCGAGCTGTGCGACCAGCTGGTGGGTGCTCAGCGGCGGCCGCGGGCGCGGATGCCCGCCCCCGGTTAAATTCAGGCTTGCCGTGACTCAGCTGGCGCCAGCTCACCAGCACGAGGCGGGCGCTGGGAAGGGCCGCGCACGGTGCCGGCGCAGTGCCGGGGCTCTTCCCAACACGGTGCCGGGCGCGTGGCCGCACGCTGCTCCCCTTCGCGTCCCGCGGCGCGGGGGCTGCTGGGCGCCCCGGCCCCACTGCAGCCCCGGCCCTGCGGCATCGCCTGCTCGTCCTCCAGCCCCATCCCTCCAACCCAAGGCGCCGGCTTTCGCCCGGGAGAGCAGCGTGGCTCCTGCGCTAGCGTTGCAGCGGGGTTCGCCCAGCGATCGGGGCAGCGGCAAGGTGCCCCGCGTGGGGACGGGGCCCTGCGCACGCAGCCACGAGGGGCTGGAAACCCCCAGGGTTTGCTGGGCCTGGAGCAATCTAGGGAGTCAGTGGGATGCTCGTGTGCCGAGCCTGTCGCGAGGCCGGGCGAACCTCGCCAGAAAGGCACCAACCTCGCCAGAAAGGCACCTGCGGTCTGGCGATAAGGGAGATGGCAAAGGTTGGACCTGCTCTGGAGCCGCGAAACGCGGAGGCTCAGGGAGAAGGCGAGTTCGCTCCGAGTGACGAGGCGAAGGTTTATTCCCTGAGAGCTCTGTAATTTTTCTAAGCCCTGCATCTATTTGTGGCAACGTGACATGTGCAGCGTGGTGTTCTTTGCAAGCTTGAAGCCTTGTAAAAAATTAATAGCGCACGCAAAATTTGGCTTTAAATATTAAAACCAACTGGGGGAAAGCGTGAGCCCCGTGCTAAAAGCCGCACAGAGCGGGCTCGCGCCTGGCCGCGGCGCGGCAGCGTGGGCCCCGCCGCAGGCTCGTGGGGGCCGAGGCGGCACCGCGGCAGCGGCGGCAGCAGGGCAACGCGAGCGCCGGGCGCCCGGGAGCTCCGCGCCGTCCCGCGGGGCCCCTCGCTCCAGCCCTTCCGCAGGGCTCCGGCGAAGGAGAAGGGCTTCCCGCAGGGAAGCGGGGGGCTGCCCCGCCGGCAGAGCCCCGAGATGGCCCGGCAGCCTGGGCTGACCCACGGCACGGGGCTGGGGGGCTGTGGCAGGCAGTGCCCATGTGGGACTCAGAGCACGGCTGTGCCCCTGCTGCCCCACAGCACAGGCAGGGGAAGACGGTGCTGTGGGTGCTGGTGGGCATCGAGCGGCTCCACTGCTGCCTGAGGCTGCCCCACAGTGGGGCTGGGGATCCCTGATCCCCTGCCATGGGGTGGAGGATCCCAGCCGCCCTGCCGTGGGGCTGGGGTTCCCAGATCCCTGCCATGGGGTGACCGTCCAAGCACAAAACTGGGGGTAGGGTGGGGTGTCTCTGATCTCCTGTTGTGAGGCTGGGGAGGCTGCCCCACCATGGGTCTGGGGGGTCAGTAAATCCTTGCTATGGGGCTTGGGGTTCCTGATGCCCTGCCATGGGGCTGGGAGATACTAATCGCCTGCCACATCCCTACCATGGGCTGGGGGTCCCTGATGCCCTACCATGGGGCTAGAAGCCCCTGATACCCTGCTGTATGGCAGGGGGTCACTAATCTCCTGCTGTGGGGCTTGAGGAGGTTGCCCAGCCATGGGGCTGGGAGTGCTGCCTTGCCATAGGGCAGAGGGTCCCAGATCCCTGCCATGGGGCCAGGGATCCTGATCCCCGCTGCGTGGCTCGGGGGTCCCTGATTCCTGCCACGGGGCAGGTGGTCCCTGATCCCCACTGCAGGGCAGGTGGTCCCTGATCCCTGCTGTGGGGCTGGGGGTCCCTGATCTCTACCATGGGGCAGGTGGTCCCTGATCCCCACCCTGGAGCAGGTGGTCCCTGATCGCCGCCGCGGGGCCGGGGGCTGCGGCGCCTCCCGCTGCGCCCCCCGCCCGAGCCGCTCGCTCTCTCGGCGGCGGCGGCGGCGGCGGCGCGGCCCCTCCCCGGGCTCGGGGCGCAGGGCCGCGGCGGCCGCCATGGAGGAGGAGCCGCCGCCGCCGCCGCCGCCGCCGAGCCCAGCGCGGGGCCGCGGGAGCCGCGCGGCGCCGGCAGCCGGGCGGCCGTGAGGCTCCCGCCGCCGCCGGCCATGGGCCGCCTCGCCGCCGCCGCCGCCGCCGCTGCCATGTCGGCCGCTTTCCTCAGCCCCAGCCTCGCCTTCAGCTCCCACTTCGACCCCGGTGAGTGCCGCGTCCCGGCGCGGAGCCGCCGCTTCCCCCGCGGCGCCGCCGCCGCTTCCCCCGCGGCAGCCCCGGGCGCCGCTCGCTTCCCCCGCGGGCCCCGCTCTGCTTCTCGGGCAGGACTGGGAGCGGCAGCGGCAAGGGCGGGTCGGCGAGGCGCAGGAGGGGAGATGCCGCGGGCTGCCCGGCCGCGGCGGGGCCGGCGGCGCCGGGGCAGCGCCGCGCCGCGAGCCGCGGGGCGCCGGGGCGGCCGCGGAGCGGGGCCGGCAGCCGGCCGGCCGGGCGGTGTTCGGCGCAGGGCGTTATGTAAGCGGTTATTTTATGGCCTTGGTTGTGTTGCATCTGCAGGAACATGCTGCAAACACAACAGCAGAGCAGGGGCTGGCTTTTGTGCGTGTTTGGGGGCTGCTGCAGCAGGAGGCTCCCCCTCTCCTCTGCATCTCACGCTGCTGCCGCTGCCGCCGAGAAATGCAGGGAGACCGGGCTCCTACCTCTAGTTCCTCTCGACGTGTCACGCTGCCCGTGCAAAGGCTATCGCGAAGCCCTCGCGCGGGACCGGCTCCCCTGGGAGCAGGCACCAATCTGGCTGCGTAGGAAATCCAAAGTGACCCGAGGGCCAACGTCTTCCCGGGCTTGCAGCGCGCCGGCACCATCCCTTTGTTTACCAAAACAGAGAAACTGGTGCGTGGCCGTGGCAGCGCGCGGCCTGGCAGCCCGGCCCCGGGGCCTCTTACCATCACCGAGCCTTTTATACCAAATCCTGTATCAATAAATTAACGCAAAAGAAACTAAGCGTTTCCTTTGCTGGATACGATCTCAGTGAAAGCTTTGGATGTCACTGCAGTGCTTCAGCATCTGTCCAAACCAGGATTTCTCATTTCCAGTCCCGCCTTTGCGAAATACCCTCTGCGCGTCCGCACTCGGTTCGGTACCGGCGGGCAGTCCGGGTCCGGGGAGCAATGCGAGGGCTGAGCCCCGGCTACGGAAGCAGATCCGCTGCCGGAGCCTTGTCCACAGCCTGCCGCGGATTGATTTAGGTGAGGAAGGAAATCTCTGTATTTGCATCTGAATGTTGTAACTGCGAATGAAGAGGTATTTACCGTCCTTGGCCCTCAGTATGGTTTTTCTCTGGGTTTTCACGAAGGACCCAATTTGCCATGCTAATCCTGTCAAACCGAGGATTTTCAGGACACTTTTGATTTAGAAATCTTTAGGCAAGAAGGTTTTATGCGGCTGCCTATCGCGGTGCTGCCTGAGCGTGCTCCCGAACCCAGGACTCTGCCTGCTGCTGTTACAGCTGACACCTACGATTACTGTCAGGGAAAGAAATTAAAGGGGGGGGGGGGAGTGCCGCCTCGGTTTCCTGGGCTTGCTGGGTTCGGGCGTTTGGCAGCGCATCCTGTCTGCTCGGCCTCGCCGGCCTCCTTCGGCTCCCGATTTTCCTGGTGTCTGCTGGTTTCCGCACGGAGAGGATGAGGCGCGTTGCGAGGAGGAAGAAGGCGCTGCGGGCGCGTGGGGACCTCGGAGCTCTGCGGGCTCCTTGGGAAAGAGCAGCGCCGTTCCTGGCCGGATCTTCCCACGGTGCCGTGGGCCCAAGGCAGAGCGCGGCGCTGCCAGGGACGAGGCCGCGGGCATGCGTGCCGCGCCGGCGGGGTCAGGCAGTGAGCGAGCCGCGCGGCCCCCGATCCGGTGCCTTTTGTCCCGTTTTTGCTGCCCTGTTTGCTGCCGTTCTCCCACCCGGCTCTGTGGTCTCCGGAGATGAGATCCCCGTCCACGTCCCCTGCGGCTTCTGGTCCCCCGGAGCCTCCGACGTTCTCACTTCGCTAATCCGTGGGCTGCACCGGGAAATCCCGGTGCCTGGGCGCGTGGCGAGGGGGAAGGGGCTGTTCTGCCCTGGCGGCCTCCCTGTGCCGTCACCCCGCGCCGGGGCGGCTGCGCGCACTCGGGGGCTCAGCGCATCCCAGGACGGCCGTTGCCCCCAGCTCCTTCCTCCCCGGAGACAGCGGCTCCTGGCCGGGCCGGGTGAGGCCGGGTTCCTGCTGGCGCCTCCCCGCCCCGCAGTGCCGCGATGCCCCTCGGTCCCATCGGGGCTTCCCTGGCTCTTGGGCTTTGCAGAGCGTTTGTGCATTTCTTCCCCCGCTGCTTTTCAGAGCAAAATAACCCTGGGAAAGCGGCAGGAGCAGCGGGGGCCGCTGCAGCCTGGCTCTGCATGCACCCAGCTCTCCGCTCCCGGAGCTGCGCTGCTCCGTCCTGCCGTGCTGCAGCTCCCGTTCGGGTTCCCTTGCTGGAACTGGGTCTCCAGAGGCTACAAACCTGCCTTGGCCTGGCTCAGTGCACTCGGCCAAGCTGCAGCCGAGTCCTGGGCATCCCAGGTGGGCCGATCGCCCACCCCACACCGGCTCCCCGGGCCCGGCCGGCCGCCTTTCTCTGGCCAGCCGGGGCGCGAAGGTCCAGCCGGCCATGGAGCCCCAAAACACCCGTGCGTGGCTGCTGGCCTGCTCCCCTGCAGGGGAGCGTTGCAATGTCAGCACGGCATCAGCTGTCCCTGGGGTGGCTTGGACGGACGTGTGGCCTTTGTGGGAGCTGCTCTGTCTCCCCAGCTGTGTCCGACTGAGCTCGCAGGGCTGCGATGATGAGGAGCGACCTTGCACCAGCGCCCTGTATTTATGGGCCCAGCAGGCACGTGCTGCTGTCCTCCCCCAGCAGCGATGCTCCACAAGTGCCGCTGCTCCGAGCCCTGCGTTACTGTTACCGTGATGGGAAAGGGGCTGGAGAACCTGGTGGGACCCATGGCAGCCTGGACCTGGGGCTGGGACCACGCGTGTTTTGCTCTCAGACAAGCGCATGGGGCTCCTGGACAGGGACAAGAACATGGTGCTCCTGGACATGTGCATGGGGTTCCTGGACAAGTGCATAGTGCTCCTGGACAAGCGCGTGGTGCTCCTCACCATGGACACATCCATGCTGCTCCCCATCGCGGCTGCACTGCCAGCTCCGGAGCAGAGCGCGGCTGCGGGCGCCCAGCGGCGCAGAGGGCGGTGGGGACGGGGGGAAGGTGCCTCCCGGCCCTGGGAGCAGAGGGCGGCTGTGGGGCCGGGAGCGCTGCAGGTGAAGGCAGCTGCTGCGGCAGGCAGGCACCGCCGTGCGACGCTCCTTGCCGCGCTGCCCCGCGCTGCAGTGCAGCGGGGCGCCGGCCCCGCTCCGCCGGGGTGACGGCCGGGCGGCCGCCGCCGGTGCTCGCCCCGGGGCGCCCGTTCCCCCTCTCCTACTCCTGCTCCTCCTCCTCCTCCTCCTCCCCACTCGGTGCTCGCCCGCCCCAGCGCACGGCTGATTGCGTTTTGGACGGTGATACGGATCCCTGTCAAAGCCAATTAGGGGAAATTAATACGCCGGGTTGAAAGGGCTCGGATCTCCCGGGAGAGGCAGCGCGGGGCGAGGCGCGCGGGGCGCCTGGCCAGCCCGCTTGCACGCTCCCTCCTCAGTCCCTGCTAATTCTCTGGGGTGGAAAAATCCCCCCGCGGGCGGACAGCTCTGGCGCTCAGGTCGAATGGGGTGTGTGTGACCCTAATGCCGCCGCTGAGCCCGGTTCTGCCCCATGCCGTGCGGTAACGCTGAGCCGGCGAGGGTGCTGGGACCCGCTGCCCGGCGCTGGGACCTGCTGCTCGGCGCGGGGGCTGCAGCAGCGCGGGGGGCAGGCTCCGGGGCGGCACGGGGCTCACCCCGTGGAGCCGCGGGCAGGGCGGCCCCGGTGAGCGCCCCGGCCCTGCTGCTGCCGCCGGGCGCAGCGAAATCCCCGGCGGGCAGGGCGGGGGTGCTGGGCCGCTGTCCCGGCGGGATCCGGCCGCGCTGCCCGGCACTCGGGACACCCCGGCCACCGCTTCACAGAAGTTATCGTGCCGGAGCCGGTGGCGTGGGAGCCCTGCACGGTGCCGGGGAGGCTCCGGGCAGCGCTGCCAGGGGCAGCGGCTTCGGGATTTCCCGTGAAGTGGCTGCTGCCGCGGCTCGGGACGGGACGAACGCCGATGCCCGAGGTCCCGCTTCGGGGAGGGTCGTGGCAACCCGCCAGCTTTCCGGGCACGGGAGGAGCGGCGCTTTCAGGAGGGCTCCGCGGCCACTGAGGCAGGGCCGGCAGCTCGGTGCCTGCACGGCAGACGGTGCGGAGGGATGTGCCGTGGTGCGTGCACCGCCGGCAGCCCGGGAACGGGGGCAAAGAGGCAGAAAGGGCCATTTCCAGTGTGCAGGCTGGCGTCGCGGGGCCGAGCCGCTGCTGCCGCCGCCTGGGCGTCGCGGTTGAACCTGGCGTGCCGGCGGGCGGGCAGCATGCCGGAGGCGGCGCCGAGCCACCCGGATCCCTCCGGAGAGGCGCGGTGCCGGGGGCTCTCGCAGCGGGGTCCCTGCTCCTCTCCGCCGCCGGCTTTCGGAGCTGTGGCTCCATGTTTCCTACCCGGTCATTCCTGATGGAAATAGGCTGCCGTGCGCCGCGCCACCTCCCTCCGCCGTTATGTAAAAGCTCCGCTCCGCGCGTGCCGGAGCCGAGGCCGGCGGCTTCGCCGGGTGCCGGCAGCGGTGTGGCCGCGGCGACGGAGCTCCCACCTGGTCTACGCCAGCGAGCAATGGGATGTGGTTTAAATAGCCAGGGTTTAATCTTCCTTTGCATTTTTTATTATTTCTTTTGCAGAAGAAGAAGGAAAAAGTTGGCTGCGGTCGGTTGTTGGCTTCTGACGAGCCGGTGTGCGGCGGGAGAGGCTTTGATATGGGCGCTTGATTTTCCGTTTCTAATCAAACTGACACGCTTGGTGCATGCCCAGCAGTGATGCGGCGCAGCCTGTACTTTTACATTCCTACTTTCTATTTCATTACGTTAGAAAATGACGAATGAGCTTTCTCTATTTTCCGTCTAATTGGTTTTTTTGCTGCTAATTTATCTCAAGATGATAAAAGCAGAACGAGGAGGAAAGAATCCATCCTTTCAAAATACTTTTGCATCGGTTAGATAAACCCGCATTGAAAGACCCGTATGGAGACTAGATTAACAGAATACGTTTTGCATTTGAAACGAACCGATGGGTAGGTGCGGGAGAGCTTGTCCTAGCGGCGCTGGCGGTGGCGGACGGGAAGGGCCTCCGGGAACGCCGCTTCCTCGCGGCCGCGCTCCGGCTGCTGGGCTTCGCTGCCCGGCCTCGAGGCAGCCGCTTTCCCGGCGCCGGGGTTTGCCCCCGTGCCGGCGAGACGCTGCCGCTCGCCTGGGCGCTAAATGGCAGCGGAGGTTTCTTGCTGCCTGGATGCACGTGGGTGAGCGCGGCGCCGGCCCTCTGAGGTGTAAAATTGCTTTCCTGGAAGCTGCCCAGGGACCTGGGCCCTTCAGCTCGCCGGGGATTAAAATGCTACTGGGGCCGTGTTTGCGGGACGGGTGCTGCTCCGGGGAGGAGGAGGAGGAGGAGGAGGAGGGATAACGTGCTGCTGTGGGAGCCCCCGGTGTCGGCGCGCGCTGGGTCCTGCAGCCCCCGGTGCAGCCCCCGGTGCAGCACCACCTCCGCGGGGGGGAAACCGAGGCCCGGCGCCGCGGCCGCCCCGCTGGGCTGTGCCGGTCCCGCGGCCGGCGGCTGGCCGGGCGTCCGCAGGCACTCGGCAAGCGTGAGTCAGCGACGGAGCCGGGCAGGGCTGTCCCCACCTCCGCGGCCGGAGAGCCGGGAGCGCCGGGAGCCCGGGCTGCAGCCCGGCCGCGTCCCCACTGCGAGGACGGCGCCTTTCTCCGCCCTTTCGGGAACAAGGCGTTCGGGGGCCGGAGTGGGCTGGAGGCGGGTGCCCGGCGCTGGAGCTGGGGCGGCGGCTCCGCGCGGGCCGCACCGTGCCGCGCGGCGGCGATGCCCCGGGCGCGGGGCGCTCAGCCCGGCCTCGTCACGCAGCTGCTTTTGCAGGGAGGGAAACTGAGGCAGCGCAGAACAGGCACTGCTGATTTAGCGGTTTGGGAACTGGTTCATTTAAAAAAAATCCGTGTCCTGAGCCGAGGCCTCGGCACGGCGCTGCCGACGGTCCCTGCCGGAACGGCTCCGCTCCCCTGCCGATTCTCCAAAGGCTCCTTTCAGTGAGTCATTTTCTCTCGTGCTGCCCCACTATCCAAGGAAAATGGTGACATTCGCTGCACAAAGTGTGTTCACCATGGAAACGGGCTGAACGGGGAGAGAATGCCGCCCCCGGCTCCTCCCAGGTTCGCCGCTGCATCCACGAGGCGAGAAGATGGCTCTCGAGCTCCTTTGCAAGCTCCGGCCAAGAGTTTGCCAAGGTCCGGCCGTGCCGGGGCTGCCGCCGGCTCTGCAGGGCGCTTCCCAGCCGCGGCGCCGCGGCCCGCCGGGCGCTTTTCCCAGGGGCCGGCGGCCTGGCCGGGCTTTCCGCCGGCCGCGCTCGGGGGCGAGGGGCTCCCGTCGGATGGGGATGGGGTTGGCTGGGGGTCGCGGTGGGGCCGGGAGGGCGCAGCGCGTCCCCGCGGGTCCCCGCCGCTGCCCGGCTCCGTGGGCACCGGCCGCCGTTCCCCTCCCGGCGGCTCCGCGGCCTCCCTGCTTCCTCCGGCCACAATCGCGCCGGTTGTTCCCGGAGGCTCCGGGCGGAATAGTAATGCGGCAGCTGCAGCGGCGGCCGAGCGGGAGCAGCGCCGGCGGCCGAGCGGGAGCAGCGCCGGCCTCGGGGCGCCGCGGCGCCGGGAGCCGCCGGCTTTGCCCGCTCCGAGCCCGCCGCCCCGCGAGCAGGCGGCGCCGGCGGGGCCCCCCTAACGCCGGCGGCCGTCCCCGCAGACGGCACCCCGCTCAGCGAGCTCTCCTGGTCCTCCTCGCTGGCCGTCGTGGCCGTGTCCTTCTCCGGGCTCTTCACCTTCATCTTCCTCATGCTGGCCTGCCTGTGCTGCAAGAAGGGGGACATCGGCTTCAAGGTGAGCGCGGGCGTCTCCGCGGGCTCCGCTCCGCACCCGGCATGGGGCCCCCGCTCGGGCTGCCGGCGCGCGGGGCAGCTCGGCGTCCGCCCCCGCTGCGCCGGGCTCAGCACCGCTCCAGGCCGTATCCTGACCCCAGCCGGGCTCTGCATCATTGCAGGCCTTATCCTGGCCACAGCCGGGCTCAGCACCGCTGAAATTTGTATCCTGACCCGAGCCAGGCTTGGCACCACTGCAGGCCATATCCTGATCCCGCCTGGGCTCCCTGCTCTGCATGGGACATGGATGCTGCAGGGCTCAGCACCGCTGCAGGCCTTATCCTGACCCCAGCCAGGCTCAGCACCACCACAGGCTGTATCCTGCCCACAGCCAGACTCCCTGCTCTGCAAGGGACATGGCTGCTGCAGGGCTCAGCACTGCTGCAGGCCATATCCTGCCTGCAGCCAGGCTCAGCACTGCTGAAGTTTGTATCCTGGCCCCAGCCAGGCTCGGCATCACTGCAGGCCGTATCCTGCCCGCAGGCAGGCTCCCTGCTCTGCACAGGACATGGATGCCGCAGGGCTCAGCCCCACCGCAGGCCGTATCCTGCCCGCAGGCGGGCTCCTGCGGCGCTGGGGCCAGGCCAGGGCACGGCTAAAGGCCGCAGCGGTCCCACCCCGCACGCCCCCGGGGGTGGGAGGCACCCTGACCTCACAGGCACAGAATGTGCCAGAGAAACAGTTTTTCCCTAATTGCTGGGATTTTTGTGGAGGCTTGCGGCGCCCGCGGGGGGGCGGGGGTCAGGACGGGCCCCCAGCGGCTCGGGGCGCTGTGGAGCCCCGCTGGCCCCCGCAGCGGGTATTTAGCGGCGGGGCCGGCGGCGGCCGCAGCGCCGTGCACCATGCGGCGCCCGCCGCGATGCTCAGCCTCTGCTACCTGCTGGCCGAGGCGGCGGCGGCGGCGGCGGGGGGGAGCCGGGGGCCAGCGCGCTCCGCTCGCTCTCTGCCCCCCGCCGCGGCGCAGGAGTTTGAAAACGCCGAGGGGGAGGACTACGCCGGCGACTTCTCGGCGCAGGGCTCGCCCGCCCCGCAGCATGGCCCCGAGGTCTACGTGCTGCCCCTCACCGAGGTCTCGCTGCCCATGGCCAAGCAGCCGGGACGCTCAGGTAAGCGGCCCCCCCGGCCCCCCTCCAGCGCGGCGGGGCAGCAGCGGCGCCTGCTCCCGGGGCCCCGACGGGCGCTGGCTCTGGGCAGGGGGGTGGCGCGGAGGGGGCCGGGCGCTGCCGGCCACAGAACGGCCGCACTGGGTGGCACTGGGTGGCACTGGGCGGCACTGGGCGGCCCCACAGCGGCTCCGTTGCCGCCCAGGGGCCGGTCCCGCTAAATGCCAGCGCCCGGCTGCAGCCCGCGGGGAGCAGCTCGGCGGTTCTCGCGGCCGCGCCGGGGCTGCCCGGGCTGCGGGGAGACGCTGCCCCGGGCCCCCGACAGCGCGGCGGGCGCTGCCCATGGGCGCCCCGGCGCAGGCGGGCGGGCACGGCCAGCTGGATGTGCTCCGTTACAGTGCAGCTCCTCAAGTCCGCGGACCTGGGTCGGCAGAGCCTGCTCTACCTGAAGGAGATCGGGCACGGCTGGTTCGGGAAGGTGAGAGCAGCCCCCGGGCTGCGCGTCCCCCCCGCCGGGGCCCTGCAGGGTGCTTTCGCGCCGGGTCGGGGCGGGCGGCCCACGGGGGCTGGGGGCGACGCGCAGGGGACGTGGCTGCCCGTCGCCCGCAGGTTTTCCTGGGCGAGGTGAACTCGGGCCTCAGCAGCACCCAGGTGGTGGTGAAGGAGCTGAAGGCGAGCGCCAGCGTGCAGGACCAGATGCAGTTCCTGGAGGAAGCGCAGCCCTACAGGTAGGCGCAGCGCGGAGCCGCGGGCTCTGCCCTAGGCCCCCCCCGCTGCCCCGCCACCCCGGGGCTCCTTCGCGGCAGGGCGAAGGCGGCGCCGGTCACGCAGCCCGCGGCGGCAGCAGCGAGCTCGTGGGCGCGGAGGGCCGAGGGGAGGGCTGCGCCGCCCCGCCAGAGCCGAACAGATGCCCCATTGTGGCGCGGGGCGCTGGGACGTGCTGGTACCCGGCCCCGGGCGCTCCCGGCGCTCCCCGCGGCCCCATCCCGCCAGGCGCCGGGAAGGTTTCCCGGCGGCGCCGTCCCCGTCGCGCGGCGGAGGCGGGGGGTGCCGGCGCGGACCCCGACGTGCGCCCCGCGCTCTCTGCCCCGCGCAGGGCTCTCCAGCACACCAACCTGCTGCAGTGCCTGGCCCAGTGCGCCGAGGTCACCCCGTACCTGCTGGTCATGGAGTTCTGCCCGCTGGTGAGTCCCCCGCGCCCCGCCGGCACCGGTGCCCCGCCGCCGGCGCGGCCGGGGCTGACGGCCGGCGCTGCCCCCCCCCTCCCCAGGGCGACCTGAAGGGATACCTGCGGAGCTGCCGGGGGGCCGAGTCCATGGCGCCGGACCCCCTGACCCTGCAGCGGATGGCGTGCGAGGTGGCCTGCGGCGTGCTGCACCTGCACAGGAACAACTACATTCACAGGTACGCCGGCCCCGCCGGCCGCGCGGCGCCCCGCCGCCCCGGCCCGCCGGGGCTCCTGCTCCGCCGCCTGCTCCTCCTGCCCAACAATATCCTGGTGCTGAGTGAGTTGCACACGGAGACTCCAGCATCAGTGATTTTGTTGAGGAGGGGGCGCGCTGCCGCCGGATCTTCCCCACCGCTGACGGGTCGCTGCTGGGCACCTGGAGGTCCAGCCCCACGGCTCGGGGTTCCTTGGTGTGCCAGAGCGGGGGTTTCCCGTGGGCGTCCCCGCCCCGGGGTCGCCTTCCTGAGCCTGCTGGCACAGGAGCCGTCAGCCCGCGCGCGCCGCGGGCTCCCTGTCCGCTCGGGCCGCTGCAGGGTGCACGGCCGCCTCTGCGCGGGCGCCCGGCCCGGCCCGCGGCCCAGCTGCACCGTTAGGAAATGCCAGGGCTTAATGTTGCCCGGGCAACCTCCGTTCTGCTTGGCTCAGCGCGCGACGGATGGAGAGAGGGACGCGGCGCAGCTGGAGCACCGCGCAGGAATTCCTGCCGTGCATTTGGTGGCTGGTTATCGGCACGCCCCGCGTTAGGCAGCGGGGCCGCTCGTCCCACGCCGGCGGCTGCACCGAGCCCTCGCCCGCGAGCCGCCGGCTCTTCCCCGCTGCTGGGGCTGCTGGCGTCCCCGCGCGCCGGGCCCCCTGCCCCGCGGGCGGCGGGTCCCCGCGACGCGGTGTCTCCCTCCCCGGCAGCGACCTGGCTCTGCGGAACTGCCTGCTCACCGCCGACCTGACCGTCAAGATCGGGGACTACGGGCTCTCGCACTGCAAGTACAAAGTAAGGCTGCTCGGGGTGCGGGGGGCGCAGAGTGGGACCTCGCGGCAGCGCCCGGCCGGCTCCTGCCGGGGCTGCGCCTGGAGCTGGGTGTGGGGAGACTCGGGCCACGGAGCTGCCCCCCTCCCCAGACACACACACACTGCCCAGAGCCGTGCACATGCACACGCTCGAGCACTCATGCGTGGGGCGCGGCACAGAGCTGTGCACATAGGCACACACGCACACACGTGCATATGGCACCACACAGCCCCGCACACACGCTGCACGCAGCTGTGCACGTATGCATGCACAGAGCTCTGCACATGCACCAAGACTGCACAGTTGTGCATGTATGCATGCATGTGTGTGGCGCTGCACGGAGCCCTGCGCACGCTCGCACACACCGCACACGGCTGTGCATCTGTGCACGCAGAGATGCGGCATGGTACAGAGCCCTGTGTGTGCACACGCACACGCCCTGCACAACGCTGCACACGCACTGCACAGAGCTGCGCATGCGTGCACACACCCACGCACGCCTCCTTCCCTTCCCAGCCCGGCAGTGCCGGGCAGCCCTCCAGGCACGGGCTTTGCCCGGGCGCCGGCCGGGTCCTGCCCCAAAGACCAACCCCCCCCCGCCCCGAGCCTTCAGGTGACCCTGCGGCAGCCCTGGCCTGTGCTGGCCCTTCCCGGCCGCCTCGTCCTCGGGCTGGCACGGTGGGTGCTTGCGCTCCCTGGGCCGGCAGCTCTCCGTGAGCGTGCACGGGGCTTTTCCCACCGAGCGCCGGCCCCTCGGCACAGCGGAGCATGAGGCAGCCTGGCAGCACCTCTCCGTGCCCGGGACGTGTCCCCGCATGCAGCTCCTGGCACGCCGCTGCCCGCAGGGGCTGGGGAGCGGAGGGAGAGGGGCGGGAGGAGGCTGCGAGTCTGGCTGGGGAGATGGGAAGGGGCAGAGAGGGAGGAAGGACGCACTGGGGGGAGCGTGTGCCGCGGGTCGGGGCCCTGGGAAGGATCGGGGCTGGGGGGCAAAGCCGTGGGGCGGCCTGCGAGGGCAGGGCGGGGGGGCCGGGGCGCCGCGGCGTGCCAGTCCCTTACGTGTAGGTTTGACGTTCTCTTCTCGTACTGACCCTGCATACTTGGCAGGACGACTACTTCGTGACAGCCGACCAGCTGTGGGTGCCGCTGCGCTGGATTGCCCCCGAGCTCATCGACGAGGTCCACGGCAACCTGCTCATCGTCGACCAGACCAAATCCAGCAACGTCTGGTGAGTGGGGTGCACGGGGGTCCACTGCCCGGATGCAGTGTGGGCTGGTGGTCCAGGGGCTGCAGGAGACCTTGAGTGGTGCAAGGACGTGGGCTGTGCAGGCACGAGGGCAGGCACCACGGTGGAGCGGTCCTGAGGCCGCCGGCTGGTACGGGGATGCAAAGGGCTCCTCCTTGCCCTGCAGGTCGCTGGGCGTCACCATCTGGGAGCTATTTGAGCTGGGCAGCCAGCCCTACGACCATTACTCCGACCGGCAAGTGCTCGCCTACGCCATCAAAGAGCAGCAGCTCAAGCTGCCCAAGCCCCAGCTGAAGCTGTCGCTGTCGGACCGCTGGTGAGGAGCCCGTCTTCTGTCCTCCCCGTGGCTGGGATGCGTGCTGGAGTCAGAAGCCAAAGCCTTGCATGGGGGGGCGGGTCTTGCAGGTGGCCATGCACAGCGGGGTCTGGCAGGTGGCCATGCGTGGTGGTCTTGCACGCGGTCGCGCGTGGGTGTCTTGCAGGCGGCCGTGCACAGCAGGGTCTGGCAGGTGGCCATGCGTGGTGGTCTTGCACGCGGTCGCGCGTGGGTGTCTTGCAGGTGGCCGTGCTCAGGGAATTTGCAGGTGGCCACGCATGGGGAGTGTTGCAGGTGGCTGTGCATGGTGGTCTTGCAGGTGGCCATGCGTGGCCCACGTGGGCACCAGGCAAGCGGTGCGGGCGAGCGGCCGCCACTGACCGCCCGCTCTCGGCCGCGGCAGGTACGAGGTGATGCAGTTCTGCTGGCTGCAGCCCGAGCAGCGCCCGACGGCAGAGGAGGTCCACCTGCTGCTCTCCTACCTCTGCGCCAAGGGCGCCACGGAGGCCGAGGAGGAGTTCGAGAAGCGCTGGAACTCCATGAAGCCCAACGGCGGCGGCGCTGGCGCCAACCACGCCGGCGCCGAGCTCTCCTCCTTCCCGCTGCTGGAGCAGTTCGTGGCCGACGGCTTCCCGGCCGACGGCGACGACGTCCTCACCGTCATGGAGACCAGCCACGGCCTCAACTTCGAGTACAAGTGGGAGCACACCAAGACCGAGCACTTCCAGGCGCCGCTGGGCGCCCTGAGCCCCGGCAGCGCCGCCCGCTACCGCGAGCTCTACTACCCGGCCGCCTCGGCGGGACGCCTGAGCCTGGGCCTCTCGCCGCCCTGCTACGCCTGCGAGCGGCAGGGCTGCCCGGGGCCGCCGGCGCCCGGCGTGGTGCCCGTCCTGGGCGCCCGCAGCCCCTCGCTCAGCAGCGAGTACTACATCCGCATCGAGGGGCCGGCGGAGCTCGGCGACGGCTCCTGCAGCCCCGCCGGCCGCGGCGCCGAGCCGCCGCCGGGCCCCGCCGGCGCCTGGGAGCCCGCCGAGCGCCGGCCCCGCGCCGGCCGCCGGCCGCGGCCCCGCGGCTACGAGCCGCCCGCCCGCGACGGGGCCGACCGCTACCTGCTGGAGGAGGAGGAGGAGGAGGAGGATGAGGAGGAGATGGAGCCCGCGGCGGCGCGGCACCGGGACTGGCCTGTCCCCGGCGGGCGACGGGACGTCTTCGCCGACCCGCTGGGCGTCTCGCCGTCGGGCAGCCGGGCCGGCCGCGCTCCGGAGAGCCCCCCGGGCCGGGCCCTGGCCGCCGGCCCCTTGCCGGCGCCGCGGCAGCCCTGGGCCTCCAACAGCTCCTCTAACAACAACAGCGGCGGCGGCGGCAGCCCGCCGGCCCGGCAGCCCGCCGCCGGCGACAGCTGGTGCTACCGGCACATGATCACCTTCCGGGGGCTCATGGCCAAGCCGCTGGGCTCGGTGCCGCGCGACCCGGCCCAGCCGCCCGGCTCCCCGCGGGGCCGCGCCGGGCGGCCGCCCCCCGCCGCCGAGGACGGCGGCTCCTGGCCGGAGCCGGCGGCGCTGCCCGGCGCCGGCGGCCCCTCGGCCTCCCCGGCGCGGCCCCGCGACGCCGGCCCCGCCGCCCCCGCCGCCGGCGCCCGGCCCGCGGCCCCCGAGGACGGCCGGCGTGCCGGCGCCGAGGCGGGGGGCGAGGGCGAGGACGCGGCGCAGCTCGCCTCCGGGGTCTTGGCCGCCTTGGCCGGCGGCTACGCGGGGCGGGCGGAGGCGGCCCCGGCCTCGAAGTCGCTGCAGAAGCAGGTGGGCACGCCGGACTCGCTGGAGTCCCTGGACATCCCGTCCACCGCCAGCTCCTGCGAGGGCTTCAGCCCCACGGCCTTCGCGCCCCCCGGGCAGCCGCGGGCGCTCGACAGCGGCTACGACACCGAGAACAACGAGTCGCCCGAGTTCGTCCCCAAGGAGCCCCCCGAGGGCCCCGCGGCGCCGGCGAAGGCGGGCGAGGGGCCCGGCGCGGCCGCCAAGAACCCCTGCCGCGACTCGGCCTACTTCTCCGACTGCGACGCCGAGGCGGAGCGGGGCGCCGGGGACGGCGGCGAGGACAGCGACGGGGCGGAGGAGGGCGCCGGCCCCGCCGGCCCGCCGGGCCCCGCCGCGCCGCCCCTCCGCTCGGCCCCGGCGGCGGCGGGCGAGCAGGCCGGGCCCCCCGCCGCACCGGGCGGCTCGCGGCGCCGGGAGCCCGAGGAGGAGGAGGAGGAGGAGGAGGAGGAGGACACGGAGGACAGCGACGAGTCGGACGAGGAGCTGCGCTGCTACAACGTCCAGGAGCAGAGCGAGGAGAGCGAGGAGGAGCCGGCGGCCGTGCCCGTGGTGGTGGCCGAGAGCCACAGCGCCCGCAACCTGCGGAGCCTCCTCAAGATGCCCAGCCTGCTCTCGGCCTCCTTCTGCGAGGACCTGGAGCGCAAGAAGAAGGCCGTGTCCTTCTTCGACGACGTCACCATCTACCTCTTCGACCAGGTGAGGGGCCGGGGGCGGGGGGCCCGGCGGCGGCGAGCCGGGCGAGCCGCTTCCCGCCGCCTCTCCCCTCCCGCCCAGGAAAGCCCCACGCGGGAGCTGGCCGAGCAGAGCTTCCCCGGCGTCCCGGGGCCGCCCGCGGCCGGCGGCGGCGGCCCGGCGGAGCGGCCGAGCGTGGCCGAGGACGCCTCGGACGGCGCCGTGCCCGAGGAGGGTAAGCGGGGGGCCGGGGGCGGCGGCGGGGGGCGGCGAGGGGGCCCGGCGCCGCCGCCGCCCGCCCCAGCCCTCCCGCTCCGCGCCCCAGGCGGCGGCGGCGGCTTCGAGTGGGACGACGACTTCCCGCTCGCGCCGGTGAAGGCGTCCCTGATGTCCTCGCTGGCGGGGACGCCGGCGGAGCCGCCCCCGGCCCTGCCCGCCCTGCTGCCGGCCCAGAAGCAGGTGCTGCCGCTCCAGTTCTCCCGCTTCACCGTCTCGCCGGCCCCCGTCTCCCGCTTCTCCATCACCCACGTCTCCGACTCGGACATGGGCTCCGTCGCAGGTGAGTCTTCTCCGCGGAGCGCCGTGTCCTGCGCCCCATCCCTGCGTGCCGGAGGGCGCCCGGCCGCGCCGTGTCCTGCATCCCAGCTACACCATGTCCTGCGCCCCGTCCCTGCGTGCTGGAGGGCGCCCGGCCGCGCCGTGTCCTGCATCCCAGCTACACCATGTCCTGCGCCCCGTCCCTGCGTGCCGGAGGGTGCCCGGCCACGCCGTGTCCTGCATCCCGACCGCGCCGTGTCCTGTGCCCCGTCCCCATGTGCCGGAGGGCGCCCGGCCGCGCCGTGTCCTGCATCCCGACCGCGCTGTGTCCTGTGCCCCGTCCCCATGTGCCTGAGGGTGCCTGGCCACGCCGTGTCCTGCACCCCGTCCCCACGTGCCGGAGGGTGCCCGGCCGCGCCGTGTCCTGCACCCCGTACCCGCGCGCGCGGAGCACGCCCCGCCACGCCGTGCCGCGGCTCCGGTCCCCGGGCACTCACACCTCCTCTCCGCTCCCTTCCAGCAGCAGCGAGGACGGCGACAGGGAGTGAGTGAGCCACCCGCCGGCTCACTGGGGATTTCCCTTGGCAGCGGCATCCGCCGGGGGGGCCGTGAGGGATGGACGGACGGACGGACAGAGGTCGGGAGTGGGGCCTGGCCTGTGGACTCCTGGGACCTTACTCTATTTTTTTAGGCAGATTTTATCGGAAGGAGTTCGTTTGCTGTGCTGCTAATTGGAGCTGGGCCGGGGCGGCCCGGGGCGAGGCGGTGGGTGACGGCCGTGCGTGCGAGTGCGAGTGTGCGTGTGTATAAATAGACACATATATATATATATATATATATATATATATACATACATATATATATATAAATTATAGCATTTAAAGGGTAGTGCCCTGACCTTGCTAACATTTGCAGATCCCCACCCTGCGACGTCCCCCTGCCCCGGCTTTCTTGACCCCCCCCCCCCCCCGCCGATGTCCCCTCCGCGTCCCCGCGCCCCTTCTCCCGCCACGTAGTGAGCTGTGGCCGTCCTGCACCTCCCCGCCACGGCCAGGAGCGGGGGTGGTGGTTTGCCAGCCGCCGAGCTCGCCCTGCGGGGTCCGGTTGCAAAGTCCGGCGGCGCTGGGGCCGCCTGCCTCCCCACGGGCTTTGGGCACGGTCCCTGCGCCCGCCGGGCCCTGCCTGTCGGCTCCGGCTCCGGCGCTCCGGGCGCTCCGGCTGGCGGGCGCAGGGCTCCCGCTCTGGCTGCCTGGGTCGCCCCATGCCGGTCACGTAGCTGAGGAGGGAACTGCCAACCCGACTATTTTTGTACTTAAACAAAAGGAAAAAAAAACAAATCTTGCTGTTGACCGGACTCACGTTGCTGCGATTTTAAGTTATTGTTGCCAAAGAGATGTAAAGAGTTTGTCGAGGCATTTGGGGAGGGGGCAGTTTCGCACAGTTTGTTGGTTCATTGTTTTTGTTTCTTTCTTTTTTTTTTTTTTTATTAATTCATTTGAGGCTTAGGATAATTGTGCAATTCCAACTTCCAGAAGGAACTGGAACTAAGCGGAGCTGATCGAAACTTGAAATCAGGGCTGTGTTTCCTTTGGGGGGGCCTATAGACCAAACCCTGAGGTGAGACATGCACCCTCCTCCACGCTGCCGCCCCGCGTCCCCCATCGCCTGCAGCCCGGGCTGGCTTCTGCTTGCTGTGTGCATGCGTGTGTATGTGTGTATATAAATGTGTGTGTATGCATACATATATATATATATATATATACATATATATATATATATATATATATATATATATAGAGAGAGAGAGAGAGAGAGAGAGAGAGAAGAGGAGAGAGAATACATAAAAAATACATATGGGTTTGTGCACACATACGTATGTCTGTGTCTGTGTCTCTGTGTGTGTGTGTGTGTGTGTGTGTGTGTGTGTATGTATGTATGTGTACACACAAAAGGGATGCATGCCGCAGTGCATGTGCACAGGGCTGTGGACACACACACACACACACACACACAGGCACAGTCCCTCTTTTTTTTGCCACCTTTTCCACCCTTGCACGGTGGCCGTGGGGCAGGAGCAGCACTTCAGCCCTCCCTCAGTGCCTGCTCTGGCCGCTTGCTCGCAGCAGCAGGCTTGCCCGGCCGAGCTGGCAAGCCCGGCTCTGGCACAGCACGGCTCGCCCGCCGGGCTGCCTCTGGCTTCAGGGGGCCGCAGGGCTCCCCCCCCCCCCCCATCCAGCCCCCGTGGCTGTTTCCAGCCTGCTCGTGCTGTCCTGGCACTGCCTGTCCCTGGTTTCCCCGGGGTGGGGTGTGTGTGTGTGAGGGGGGGGGGGGCATGGGGTTTAGGGCATCCTGCTGACCTGGAGGATGAATTCATGCTCCGGCTCCCGCTCTGGAGCCGGCACTGCTGTCGTGCAGCTGGACTCCCCCCCCCCCCATTAGTGCCGCACTAGCCTGCAGCACCCAGGCGGGCAGCGTGTGATGCACCGAAGCAGGACCCCCCCCCCCCAGCTTTTGGTGTTGCACCCATGCTGGCTTTGCTCCAGCGCCAGGGCAGAGCCAACCCGGCCCTGAGGCAGCTGCCACCCGGCAGCTCTGGCCCCAGCTGCCCGTGCCCGGGGCACATGTGGGTGCTGATGCTCTAATTTAAGGAGCAGCTGCCGCTTAGCATTAATTTATAGCCCTCCCCCCCCCCCCCAAAAAACACCCACCCCTTTTCCATGCATTGGCGTGTGGGACCAGCTCTGGGCTCAAAAGCTGCAGCTCAGCATTTTAGGAGCGGGCTGGCCGCACCTCCTAGCCAGGGTGGGTTACTGTCCAGCCTTTAAAAAAATTTGCAGTATTACCTGGGTGCCCCCCCCCCCCCGGCCGGCTGCCCTCTAGAAAACCCACCCCAGCTGTGCAAACCCTGGTTGCTGTGCAAATCCAGGGCCTCGGCACTGTGGGCTGCTCCTCCTGCTACAGCTAGATAGCAGGTCTTTTTAATTTAATAATTATTATTTTATTTAAGTAAGTGTTTTCAGGCTGCAGCATGGCCCATAACCCCTGTGCTGTGCCCAAAGCCGCTCGTCCAAGCGCTCTGCTTGCTCTTTGCTGCTGGGGCCGCTTGGCTGGGGATGCCCCAGTGGGGTGGCCGTGCTGAGGGACGTTCCTGGGGGCCGGGGAGGTGGTGGTGGTGGGGGGGGACAGTGGGCACCAGGCTCAGCTGGCTGCAGGCGAGCTCTGAGCCAGGCACATGGTTTGGAGGGTGCCCACAGTGCCTGCCCCCCCCCCCCCCAACCCGGTGCCCACGGAGGGGCCGTGCACCCCGGTCGCGCTCCCTGCTCCCCCGTCCCCCTTCCCTGCACGCCAGGCCCAGGCTTTGGTCTATAGGCTCGACGGTATCTGCCTCTGGAGGGCAGCATGAGAACAGAGCTATGTCTTGGATATATATATTTTTTTTTAATAGAAAGGCTATTATTACATTGTATATTTTATCAATACGGGTCATAATTGCTGTATTTTTTAATCAGTGCTGATTTCCATACAGCTCCCAGCATGTGTGTCACATATCATCAGGCCAATAATAAAGTTTTTAAAATATCTTAAGCTGTTTCCCACCCGCATCATTCCTGGCAAGCAGGAAGGGCCAGCGGGGCCCCGGCGCTCCCGGCCGAGCGCGTGGCGGCAGCGGCCCCGGGGAGCGGGGCTGGGCCGGGGGGAGAAGCCGCTTTCCTGACCGTGCG